>NC_084762.1:2427373-12427373 GCF_028858725.1 Colius striatus
TCCGTTGCTCTCAGTCAGGGGGGATTTGGGGGGGCAGCTGGAGCAGCCTGGGGTCTGACAGCAGCTGGAGCAGCCTGGGTGCTGACATCGTGCCACGTCCCCACAGATGTGCCGTGTGTGGCCCACGCCGGGAACTCGGTGCCTCCCTCGCTGGGGCAGAAGCGCAGCCCCCAGGGCGAGGGCCAGGCGGTGCTGTGCCCCTGGCAGAGGGGCAGCAGATCCAGGACACAGCAGCTGGGGGGCTGTTGGGGGCTGGAGGGGGTCTGTTGGGGAACGAGGTGGGGAGATGTAGCCGGGGTGATGCTGAGAGGGGAGGGGGGTGGGGATGGCAAAGAAGCACAGAGGCACTTTGGTTGCAAAACGCTTCAAAGTCCAAGCGCTCGGCCCGGCCGGCCCAAGCCCCCCACTGACCCTCCTGTGCATCACGAGCTAGGGCTGCCCCCTCCACCCTCATCACCTCTAGGTCCCAAAAGGACCACAGCAACACCAACAAGCTGGGCAACACCAACGCCAGCATCATCATCCACGGTAGCTGCCCGGTTCTCTGCTGCGAGGAGGAGGAAGAGAAGGAGGCTGGTGGCTGAGCAGCCAGCCAGAGATGGAAGAGTGGAGTGATGGCAGAGTTGCTGCCTGTGTTCCATGGTGTGAGCTTCTCAGCCTGGTGAAGGGCTCCTGCAAAGAGAAGGTGTGTCAGATGGAGATCCCGGGGGGTGCAGGGGAAAGGCTGAGGCAGGAGCTGATGGGTGTCAGCTGGGCACTGAGGGCTTACAGAAGGGAATGTCCTCCCTGAGGAAGAGGCAGTCCTTGATGAGTGGATGAAGGGCCGGCAGTGGATGGAGCGTTTCTGGTGGTCCCTCGCAGCGTCCTTCTGCAAAAAAAACACACGTGGGTTGTCTGCTGGGGCTGTTCCACGTTTTGATCCACAGTCTGCACGCAGGAGGAGCAGCTCCCTTGGCCTAGGGAGGAGTGAACTGCTCTCCCCAGGAACATCAGCCCTACTGGCAGCCCTCACAGACTGGAGCCTTCCCTTTGGCAGCCAGGCCGTTGCCTTTCCTTGCTCAGAACACCAACCCCCAGGTCAAAACCTCACGCTGAGGTGCCTCTGGGTTTCTTTTGCAAGCTGCACATCAAACAGCACAGCACTGGCAGTGCTGAGCAGAGGCAGTAAAGGGCACTGCAAAGCACCCCTGTTGACTGGGACCTTGCACCATGGCTCTGCCTCGGCACCAATCAACCTCTCGTGCCACCACCTGAGCCCTTTTCCTCTTGTCCTATCTCACTTGCTACTTGGGAGCAGAGACCAACCCCAATCTTGCTACAACATCCTTTCAGTTACAGAGAGCAACCGAGCCTCCCTCAGCCTTCCACACCTCTCCCAAAAGGCAGAAGAGACCCTCCCTGTGCCTCCCGTGGTGGCATTCTCACCGTAAGGCCACGTCCACTCCCCGGCTGGTCCCTGCTCACTGGGGCTGGTGTCTCTCGGCTGGCTGGAAGCTACGCAGCTGTAGCTGCTGCACTCTGCAAGGCACGGGGAGTGAGCCCCTGCTGCTTGAGCAGCCTGGTGGAGAAGGAGGCCAAGCTCCCCTACAAAAAATGAGTCATTTCAGATAAAAACACGTAGCTTTGGGAAGAGCCGACCCCTCAAACATGTCCTGGCTGTCAGGTTCCAGGTGAGGCAGTGAATAGCAGCAGTTACTCTGATACTCCATCAGTCTGTCTGATTACACTATTGATTTTTGCTATGCTTGACATCCCCAAACTTGCTCCTGTAAGAGGAACAGTCTTCCTATTTTTAGATATGCTGCCAATATTTCTTCTTCCAATAGAATTCCTGCCTGGTTTGATCCTAATGAACCCCCCAAAGGGCACTTGCCAGGTTATGTCAAGGGGAAGATTCCCTGCAGCAATACTTTTTCTCTGCCTGTATTATTCTCACCTTAACTGCCAGATTCCAACAGGCCTCCAGCAGCACACCACAGCCTGGTTGTGGCCAGTGCTCAGACACATCCTTTGTGTTCTTCAGGGAGGAGCAAGCTGCCACGAATCAGGACTTACCTGGCAGCTGGTGGCTCTGCTCTCATGAATTATTTACACCCTTGCACTTACAAAAGAACTGCAAGGATCTACATGATGACAAGCAAAAAAAAGCAAATTTGACCTTTGAACTTGGTAGCAAGTTGAAGTTCATCTGCAGAGATGAAAGACACAAACTAGCTGGTGCTGTCAGAAGCAGCTCTAAGAGGAAGCACCCGTCACCCCTGCAGCGCCCACAGCCTCTGCATTTAACTGTGCTGCAGCTCTCCTTCCTTACAGAAACCAAACATTTTCCTGCAACCACTTCAGAAACAGCTAACAGCTTATCCTGCTTTAAATAGTTCCTTTCCCCTGTGTGCCTTACGTAGCTAAAGGAGTCAGAAGCATTTCACTCTGTACAATGATGCTAATTCCTTTATCACATGCTTTAGTCAAAGGAAAGGCTACCAAGAGGCAGCCAAGGAGCAGTGTGTGAGCGTCAGCACTCTGCATCCAGGGGCCAGGGGAATAGACTCAAACTGCAGAAAAGGCAAGGGACATACAATGAGAAGGTTTCTTACCTAATGAGAGCAGTGAATCACTGAGACAGCTGCAAAAACCTGGCAGGGTGACACAAGTGCCAGGCTTCCCTGGGGCCGTACAACACCCTGAGCTCGGTTCCGCTGGATGGGTCCACGATCGTTGTCGTAAAGATGGAGCCTGCCCAAACTGCATCCCTGTTGGAATTGGGAAAGGCATTTTGTTGGCCATCCGAGAGCCCAACAGACCTTCTCCCAGCAGGGAGCTGTCACTTGATCCCAGGCCTCACCTTCCCAAACCCCTGTGAAGGAACAGGAGAGTGTAACAGTGAAGTAACCGGCCTCAGACCTTCAGGGCTATTTTATCCTTTCCCGAGACTAATCAAAGTAGTTCTGGCATTAGGCTATGGAAGCAACCCTAGGGAAGAGTTTGGACTGTTGTCTGATGAAGGTTGGAATATAAAAGGACACTTTTGCCTTTGAATTTGCCATTTGAGACACCACAATGAAGAGAAAAAGCTTTAGAAGTGGCAGCAGTCCTTACCAAACACCTCGCTGTTCCTCCCCAAGTTCTGCTCAAACAAAGGTACTTACAACTTTAAATGCCTTCAGAGCTAAAAACCTAAGCCTTGGAAATGTGCTACCTATGTCACTGGGTTGGGGTTTTTTTCCAGCTTTACTGGCAGCTTTACACAGCTTCCATGTGCCTACACTCCTTCCTTCTCCACGCTCACAGGAAAAACAAGCTGCCCAAGGGCCAAAGGCACCAGACCATTTGATGCAGCTACATGTCCTGCCTTGATGGCTACATTCTGTGGCTTCTGTGATATCCACTAGCTTGAACGTGAGAGAAATAGCTGTAAAAACTACAATGTAAGACAAGTAGCAAAAGCATTGCCAGCACAGGCTATCTGTGTAGAGATACAGAGAGCAAGAGATGAGCCACCACATCTGACACTGCGCACTGTTCCCCGTCACGTCGGCCCACTGAGCCCCTGTTGGGAGCAAGCATCTAAAGACTAACAGGAAAGGAAGACCAAACCTTTCCAACCAACTGGGAAAGGAAAAGCAGCAGTGAAGCACCAGCAGGAATGAAACGCAGCTAGAAGGAAATTAAAACCAGCTACCCCAGAACGTGTGTGTGAATTAAACGGGAGCTGGGGAAGTGAGAATGAAAATAGGAAGGGACATTGGAACTAATAAAAGAGCTGGATTTCTTTTCCTTTGCATGATGGTATCATTTACTGAGAGTCAAGGCATGTTTGTTGTCTGGAGAGCTCGGCTGCACATGGACACTTTGTGAGAGCAGCTCTCTCAGCAGGTACAGTTAATGCAGCACCTTTGTCATGACCTAGAAGGTCTGATCAAGCCACCAGCCACCTCTGTGGTCTGGGCTGCAAGGGGAAAAAGAATGCATGGGATGGGTTTGATGTCCAACATGAATTGCAAGAAGACTGCATGAACTGCATTCCTGGGATCTGGGGAGTGTTTATGCTAGTCAGGAGAGAAAGAGAACCTCCAAATGCATCCAAAACACGACCTGTACAGGTCCCTTCCAACCCCTACCATTCTGTGATTCCTGTGCTAGGCAATTTTTCCAACACTTCCTTTGGTTCCAAACGTGCACAAACAAACTGAAGGACACCACAAAGCCCCACACAAGAGCAAGACACAGCAAGATTAAATACACTGCAAGAGCTACTTAAAATTATTCAAAAGCTGAAAGAGCCTTAACATCACAGAGCCAGCTTTACAGAAACCAAATTGTAAGGTACAAGAACACATCCCTTCTGGAATCACAGCCCAGTAATTGCACCTCTGCCCCCACGATCCCTTCCCAGGGGATCTTCTCTAAGGAGGAGGCTCCAGCTCCCCAGCTCTTCCCACACGCAGGGCTCGGCTCTGAATGCCTCATTTTCCCGAGCTGTATCGCTGCCTCCCTCCTCCTGCCTGATTTCTCAATACACGGCAGCCTTTTTAAGCACCAGTTTTTCTTCCTCCCATACTTTGCTCCACTGGTACCTCACAAACTCACTTTTCTAAATGGATGTGTTGGCTGCTGAGTGCCCCCCTGGGCAAGACGGTGTTCTCAGCAGCACTGCAAGAGAACAAACGCAGCCTGCTACTCGTTAGAAGTCTGCTGATGGCCTCAGACCTTCCTGGTATTGAAGATTCATCAGTTTCTTTTTCCATGAGCATGTATTTGAATGCAGCATTTTGAAGGCAGAGCAAGGGGTACCTAGTACATCCCGGGAAGGTCTCCATCTGCATACAAAAGGGCTGTTGTGGTGGCACGGCACTGAATTTACTGGTGCATTGCCAGAGCTTGCAGATATTAACCATAAATTCAGACACAGGGACAAAAAAGATGTTTGTGCTGTGTGCTGGAGCCTCGGAGGAGGATGTTTGCACACTCCCTGCCCCTGCACAAGGAAAGCACACCCTGCTGCACACCCCTGCACGGACGCAGGAGCCCGAGAGCCAGCGTTCTAACAAGAAACAAACCAACCAAGCCATCACCACAACCTACCAAGGGATTTCTCTTTAGGGCTGGCAATCACTGTTTGCAGTGTGTCCCACCTAAAGAGGCTCAGACACTGCTCTGTCCACGTGGCTGCGGTTTTGTCCCCATTTCCTCAGCTTCTACGATGGGAAAGAGCGTTAATGGTCAAGTCAGGGAACGTTTCCAGACTTACATCAGCCCCTTCCAAAGCCGATTGTAAGCCCCTGGTCTTGCCTGATCTTGAGGAATAACCAAGTAAGAGCAACAAAAGCACATAAATGATGTAAACTGTGGAAAGCCAGGGGGCTTGAGCCTTCCAGATGTTTCTGAGCGCAGACACGAGCTGCTGTATTCAACCACTGAGGCGCTTCTAAAAACCACGTTGAGTCACCCTGTTCTTGTTCAAAGTTGCCTTTGGTGCTCTGCTGCCTTCACACCAACAACCAGCATCCCAGTCCTTGCTGTGAGGCATGGTTTGCCCTATCAGGAGAGGAAGAGAAACACCACGCAGAGGTAATCCCCCAGAAAGCAGCCGGGGTGGGTGTGCAGTACACCAGCACACGTCCATCAGTCAGAACGGGACACAAGTCAAGAAATGAGCTGATCTATAGCACAGGCCCCGGCTTCCAACTGCAAAGGGGTGTGAAATGAAGTGCCTGGAGGAGCAGGCTGTGGGGAGGGGAGGAAGGGGCCATTTGTACCACATAATGACAGAACTCCTTCATTTATTCACTCTCTGAGGCAGCTGAAGCCTGCAGCCAGGCAATCTGAACTCAAAACAGAGGATATGAAACTTAGGAAATAGCAGTGTAAAGGTGGAATAAAATCACTCTGTCAGAGAACAGCTAGAGAGAGAAAACAACCCAGGGTTTCTATTAAATAAAAGCTAGAGAAACCAGACAGGTTCAGTTCAGACAAAACACTGCCAGGGCAACCCAAGCCACGGTCACTGCCAGAGCAGCACCAGCCACAGTCACTGCCACAGCAGCCCAAGCCAACTGGCCTCTCTCCAGCACTTCCCTGTCCCTCTTGAGCTGAAGAACCCAAAACTGGACACAGGACTCCAGATGACGCCTCACTAGGGCAGAGTAGAGGGGGAGAAGGACGTCCCTTGACCTGCTGCCCACACTCTTCTTGATGCATCCCAGGCTGCCATTGGCTCTTTGGCCAAGAGGGCACATTGCTGGCTCATGGTTAGTTTGTTATCAATCAGCACTCCCAGGTCTCTCTCTGCAGAGCTGCTCTTCAGCAGTTTGACCCCCAGCCTGTCCTGGTGCAGGGGGTTGTTCCTTCCCAGATGCAGAACTCTGCACTTTCCATCCCCTCTGCTAAGTACCCTATAGATACCTGAGTCACATTCCCACTTTTCACACACTCCTGTTTCCTCCTCTACACCCTCTCCAGCACAGTTGTGTGTCAGTTAGTTCCCCACCTTAAAAACAGCCTTATTCCCTGAGACCTGCACCAAACCACCCCAAGCACCCATTAACAAAGACAGAAACAAGCAATGAGCTCCCTCAGTTACTTTCCATGTGGGTGCAGTGTCTCGTGCTGCCCGTCCCACAGACTGTAAGCTGTCTGCAAGAAGGGACATGTCCACCTTTTCTGGTAAGCAGTACAGAACATACGGTCAGCACACCACAAAAAGGCAGCAGGTGCTGCTGCTTACACTTGCACTGGACAGAGACTGGGAAAAAACGAGGAGGGAAAGATAGATTGTAGTCAGAAAACGTGAAGTGGGAAAGTTCTGAGCTTTCCTTCAACCTGTCTAATGGCAAGGAGGAATTGTCCACTTCTTCCACTAAACAGAGCTGTCATTTTATAGGAACTAACAACAGATTTGGCCTCTGTGTTGGTCTTTGTGACTGCATATTGTGATTTCCATTTGTCTGCCTTTATGTATTTGCTTGAGCAGACTGCATGGAGTGGTTCACTGATTGCACACCATAGAGGTGTTTTCCCTTCCTCATGAAGATCCCTCCCCAGGGAATGCAGCCTCCTGTCTATTGCTTTTTTGGCTTTGAATAGCTGAGAGACAAATTAACATCCCCTTGACTGGAGCATGGACTGGGGCGTTCCTCTGCCAGTTCTCACTTTCTTTCATCTGCCTCCTGAGCAGCCTTTGCTAATCCTTCTACTTCAAACTTCAAGTGGTTCAATTTCCCTCTGACTCATTTACATGACCTGAAGAAGATTTCCACTGAGGAACCAGCCACATTGGCTCTTTCTCTCTCTTTTCTCCCATGGGACCACAGGTCATCTCAGCTCCTCCAGCAAAGCGAGAATGTGAGGAAGAAGAAGTGCTGAAGGGATAACTAGGCTGTGACAGAAGTTGTGCAAAACAGCTCATCTGTGTTCCTGCACAGCTGTAGCAATCCTGCACCCCAAGTGCTTTGCACCCTTCTCAAACCTCGTTCCCATGTGACAATCTCAAGTGGCTCAAAAACCTCATCACGTGTATCAAAACTGACACTCTCCTTAACACGTGGTAGTGAATTCTCCAGCACAGCACCTGCTATTGGACTTGGAAGACAACAGGCTTCTGGCCATCACAACATACCTGTAGTGCTTGTTACTGCTCTGTAGTACCTGTTACTGCTCTGTTCCTCCAGTTGCACACTGATAAACCAAAGCCCATCAAAGACTCTCAATCAAAACAACTGTGGTAGCTACTTTCCCACCTGGAAGAAACTGAGACTTACCTGGCTGGGTCTTGTGAAGCCTCCAGCAGCACAGGTAATGGCTGTGTGTGCAACAAGGGAACAGCAGGTCCTCCGTCCTCCTGCTGCTCCGTCATGGCTAGAGTTCACTGAAGGGCACAAGGGAGGGGACAAGCCAAGCCAAGTACATCAATGGGAACTGGACAAGGAAAAGAAAGAGGATTTGGAGGCTCTGCTGTGGAGAGAAGCAGAAGTAATGCACAGCTGTCCTCCTATTTTAACATTTCTGTCACATAAAGGCACCTATTTTTCTGTGGTATCAACTTGAAGGCTCAGCTACCAGGGAGCAGCTCCACTTCCCAACAACTTCTGTGTGCTTTTGTTTTCTAATTACAAATGCTTCATGAATGCTTTCCCTTTGGCTAGGCCTGATTTAATAATGTATGGGAATGATTTCTCATGCTGAATTTTCAGCTACATCAAGAGATCCACTTCCTTAACAGGATCACTATATATTCATTCTCAACTTGTCATCTGCTGCAACATCCACTGCAGTAAAATGAGGCAGAGCTGAGACACCTTCAGGTACCACTCCAGGTTTGTGTGTGTGGATTTTCACACTTGTAAGACAGGCACCTATTAGTGCCAAGAAGGGAACTTGAGACAGCAGAGGCTCAGGAAGCTTAGTGAAGCAGCTGTGCTGTCTGCCCTTCTGTGCTGAATGCCAGGCCTGGTACCCCTCAGAAGCCAGCACTGCCCCCCAAGCTCAGCAGCCTCAGCACCAGTCTGGTCTGTGATTCTGCTCTGAGAGAGCCCTCTCTGGCTGCAGGTCTTTGCCACCTACCTGCATTGGGAGACTTCTTGCTGGTAGGTTTGCCAGGGCACGGAACTTCCCAGTTATTGCATCTTCAGTTTCCATTCCTCTCTCCTGCCCACGTAGACAGAGAGGCTGGTGACCAGTTCACGAGCTGAATGAGCAGGAGCCTGCTCCTGGCCAGAAGCAGCCTCAATACCTTCCCACCGTGCTTCTCAGCCCTGCCTGCACTAGGTCTCCTCATCCCAAGGGCTGGAGAGCAGCGGTTATTAGAGCTCCCTAAGTAATGTCACAGTACGAATTGTCTGTGTCACGAGGGTTGTTGGAGGCCAGCTTGGCTGTAATTCGGGCAGCACGCTGCCTCTCCCAGGGCTCTGTGGGCCAAACCAAAACTGCAGGTTCTGGCAGCTGCCACAGAAACAGAGCACTTGCCCTTTCACAAGGACCAGGCCTGTTGTTCTGTTGCACGCTGCATCTCACCTGGAGATGTCCAGCTTGCTTTGATGGAGAGCTGCAGCTCTGTAAATACCCAGGAAATTTAACATCATTCCATGGAAAACAGGATTTTTGTCCTGTGGATGCTGGCTTTGCATTCTGCAGTGCAAAAGCAGTACTAATCTGAAAAGAGCCTCCTGTTTTCTCAGTCTTCCTCTTATTGCTTTCATGCAGCTTTGAAAACCAGGCTGCCACTCATAAACCAGCTGACATTCTACTGAAATCTTCTCTTTGTTTCACTGCTACGTGGCAAAGGTAAGTATTCTTGCACCAGAAAGAACTCCCTTTCAACCACACCATCTGAGTCAAAGATTCCTCTCTGGCATCGTGTTTTAAAATGATTTCTCTCTCTGGTTGCCAACAATTGGTCATAAACCACAGTTCCAGCCTCAGAAATGCAACACCACAGCGATAGCTCTGACGGTGCCTTCAGAGGTCAGAGAGACCTGAGATAACGTCACAGTGCAAGAGAACACAAACCCAAGACAAGGAGACCTTCTGAGCCTGTGCTCCTCTTCTCTGCCCCAGCTGCCTGCCAGAACCTACCAACTGGCACCCGCCATCAGTGTTTGTCACAACTTTCAGGCAGGGCAAAGGGCAGTGGCACGGAAAGGCGGCTTCTACCCGGTGGAAGCAAATGAAGGGAAAGGGAAACAAAGAGTACAAAATGAATTTTTATTAAATGAAAGAAAATCTGTTTTGTGGGTCAAATATGAAATAGAATATACAAAAAACTTTACATCAGATCTCTTGTCAAAGAAATGAAACCCTACCTAGACCGAAGCAGCACTCGCTCTTTGCAGGACAACACGAATGGGTGAATATGCTTCTGGTGGCAGTACAGGATCACACAGTGTGCTGTGCTAAACTTCTGCTTACAGAGGAAAGTTCAAAATCTAACCCGTGTCCCTAAAGAACCCAACTATTCCACAAAGTAACTTAAAACCATGAGTTCTGAGCCCTATGTATGCTCTTAGAAGCAAACGCCAGGTGGGCCAAGAGCGGGGTTCACAAAGCTTGCATATCACATTCTCTGCTCTATACAAATATAAAGTGTTCTTTCTTACTTTAAAAACCCTTTTACATTTGACAGCATTTATTTGTGGAAAAGGGTGACCAGTTCATCAGGTTCCTGCTGTACTACCCAGACAATTCCACCTCCTGGATCTGCTCCTCCGTGCCGAGGACCGTCACCCACAGACCACAGCCTGCGGCGTATTTTAACAAGCGGCTGCACGCCTAGTGACCCATCTGTGTATCGCTGTCCTGCCTATGAAGGTTCTGCAGAGCTCCTAACACGTCTTTGGCATAGCACACCAAGTCCCATTTCACACTTTTTGTTTGTTTAAAAAAGTATATTTTCCTTTAGTAAAACACCTTAAAAACATCTGCTCCCGATTCTGCAAAATAACGTGTCACCTCTTGTGTTGCTTTGCAAAATATACACACACATCTCGGGCACCATGGAGCAGCGCCGCCAGGGGCTGGCTGCAGCCCCACCCGCTCCTCACGAGTCCCACACCGTTACGGACCCCGGCTTCTGCCTGGCTCTCACATGAAGTCGTTCAATTCGGCTTCGAGCGCCGCTGCCATTTCGTCCGCTTCCGAGCTGCTTCCCTCCTCATCCTCGTTGCTGGATCCCTTGCTGGATTCACTGGCGGCGGCGTCTTCATCCAGCTTGCGCTTGTGACCCCTGGAAGGGTAGACAGAGACAACATCACGCCCGTGAATCCAGGTACCTCCTCGCTTACTGACACAGACCGTCTCACGTGAGAAAAACAACGGGCTGAAGGGCTCTTTTTCAAGCCCAGACAAGAAGCGCAGCACTTGCTTTTAAACGAACACGCTGCAGTTTGGTCACACAAGTGACCGTCCAGTCGCTGTGATTTACTGTCAGCTGCAAAGGACAGAGCGCCACTCGTGTTGTTTCTCCCGTTCCTCCCGACAGGAATGCAAACCAGGCCTAAGGCTCTCTGAGCAGGAGCTGATTTACCTTCCTCCCGCCTGCCGAACGAAAGAAAACGCGCCGTGTGTCGTCACGTGCACTCCAAACCCTCCAGTTTCTGGGTCTCTTTTACAAACACACCGCCTCAGCTGATGAACCAAGTGTCCCTGCACTGCTGCTACACTCCCGTGCTCTCCAACGCGGGGGCTCGTTCTCCCCCTGCGCGTGGCTCTGGATCAGCACTGCCAGGCTGAGCGACGTGTCGCCGAGCGTCTCCGCAGAACGACACGGTGCCAACGGGAGGCTGCTGTGCACCGCACCCTGCCCAAAGAATCATCTTCCTGCTGCTGATGCATCTCCAAGGAAAATACCACGCTTCGACTGGGATGGAGCCACAAGCAAAGGAATCTGGGTTTGCGGAGCCCTGAAATCTCTTTTCCCTGCCAAAAGGGAGCTTTATATCCAGCGTGTGCTTCTGACAAAAATAAAGCTGAGACTTTGCATTGCACAGAATGCGTAATGAGCTGCAGCAATACCTTCAAAACCCACCCTTGATCATCTGATCTCATCTCAGGCAGAAAAATACTCGCCAAGGGGATGTCTCTTAAACAAGTGTCCTTTTCGTTGCTGGCTGGGGTGTCATCAGCAGAGGGAACGCATCCAACTGCAATCACCAACGCTCGGTAAAACGACTCCGTCTCTTCGAGAACGCAGCAGTCGAGCAGCAGCCGCTTGACCTCTGGGAGCACAGAGGAGCAGCACGCAGCAAGAAAGACCTCCAGTAAATACCCACTTGAGCTGTGTATATCCAAAGGAAACAGACACAGAGATTAGCTCTCCAGCTTGGGAGTTTGCAAGCAGGTCTGAAGGGCAAAACAAGTTTCATTTGTACAGGCGGCGTTCTGGTGCCCTTTCTGCAGAAGTGTCAGTTCTGGGGAGCCCAGACTGCTCGGCCACAGGCTGGCTGAGGGACACCTGACCTCCACAGCATTTCAGGGAGATGGGCAACTTGGGGTGTGAAGTCAGGAGCAGGGGTCTGAATCATAGACTCACTGACTGGTTTGGGCTAGAAAGGACCTTAGAGACAGGAACATTTTCATGAATGTCAAATTTAAAAATGCCATTTTTCCCCTCAAGCACGTGGCTTGTGTCTGTGCTGATGCCAGCTGCAAGTTTTTACAGTGCACTGTAGGATATACCACACTTTGATTTCTTTTTATGCACAGGAGCTCCGATTAATAGTGAGATCCTCCATAGCTCCAGCTTTGTGCCTGCATAGCTTTACGACTCACCTAGCTGAGCAACAGTCATTTCAATTTAACTAGGAAAACCTACCCCACACCTTTTATGGGATTAAGATTTCTGCTCAAATACCCAGTGTTTCTGCCCTGTACGTGCAGCAAACTAAAAGCAGGTCTTCTGCTGCATTTACACTTCCTTCCTTCCACAGTTTTCCAAAGAAAGTCCTACAGAAGCAACTGTGAGTACTCAGATTGGAGGGTAATGTAAATTATTCTTCCAGTCTGCATTATGTGGCTTTGCTAGCAAACAGTGCCAAAGGCTGAATATAAATGAGGTAGAAAATATCTATGTAAAATATACATATACTTGCATACTCGTGCTGTGTACATTTACCCCAGGTGCCTATTGCATCCTGAACAGCTCTCTACGTGGGCTTGAGAGGAACAGAGACCCTCTTATTGAACTACTCCCCTCCATTTTTGTCCCCATACACTTGAGCTATTGTAACATCTTCTCTCCCAGTAGTGCTTCCTTTCTCTTGACCTTTTACCCTCTCTGCTTCAGCTCCTCTATGAATGGCAGTGAAACAGAAGAGGGGGAAAAGCAAGAGAAGAGAAATCAACAAGATGATGACTGTTCCAGCTCCTCAGAGGTATCCTTACAGAGTGACTCTGAGATCATCAGTGGAACAGAAGATACCAGTGTCAGGGATAAACAGGAATGGAAAGAACTGGACAAAAAACCCCCAGATAAGCTGGAGAGGTTGCCTCAGTTACTGTAGAGCCCCGTTTTGTTGGAGGAATATAACATCAGTGAAATTAAGAGAGCATGCAGTTTAGACTGGCATTGTGTTTTTAAGATATAGCTGTACAAATAGACTGTATAGTTATAACCATACTTCATTTCCTTGAAGCCTTACATCATATGTGTTTGGACAGCATCAGAAAAGTAATATTGGGAGAAAAAAAGTCTGTTAATAGTCAGTTATTCAATACAGTATTGCCAAATGACCTGGA
Source organism: Colius striatus (assembly GCF_028858725.1). NCBI lineage: Eukaryota > Metazoa > Chordata > Aves > Coliiformes > Coliidae > Colius > Colius striatus. Next base: position 2,440,601 of record NC_084762.1, read on the forward strand.
GAGATGCTGTAGAGAGATAGACCATTGAACATTAAACAGCTACTGAGCCTTATCCATTCTATCTATCCGTACCTTGAGTAATCCAAGAGCTAACACAGATTGGGGAACTTCAAATATACACAGCAAGTACGCACATCTATTCAGCAGCAAAACTCAATAGTGAGCCCATTCCTTAGGCATTGTTTGTAGGATTTGACAAAAGACAGTTCAAGTTAGGTAGAGAGGCTAAGCCAAAGTGGAACAATTAATTATGAGGTAAGAAGAATGAAAGAGAGATGACTCACAAGGGGAAGATGTCTCCTGGCTGTCCAGCATGCCCTTTTCTGCATCGTCCCCAGGCTTCTCCTCACGTGCAGTCCAAGTCATTCTTCTATGCAATAGGTTGGAAGGAAAAGCAAATTCTGCTCCTTTTTCCTCTTCCTGCTGTTTTCTTCCTTTTACTAGTCAGCATACAGCCCAACAGGAGGATGAAAAGGAAGGTAAGCAGAGGTAGAAATCACTTTCAAAAGGCATTTCACTGGTGCTAGGCTGAGTTATTGGTTACATGCTACCAACTTTTACTTCCATGCTTGCTTTCTGCGTGGTACCAAAACTTCCTGCTGGCCACTGAAGGCAGATACTTGCTGCTGGTATACAATCAAAGGAAAAAGGAGGTTATGAGACTCCTTGGACTATTATACAGCCAATTTTCTAAGCATTTTTTGGCTGCTGGAGCTCTGTAGCCTCTCATACTGAGCATCACATAGTGAGGATAGAGGCTGGGAGTTGCTTCCTTATTTCTAGGATTTGTAAAAAGGTAAATGTTTATCTCAGTTTTGGCACCAAGAAGAAGAGCAGAGAGGGTTTTAAAGGCATTTTGCCTGTAAGTAGTCATGAAACAATACTGTTGTTCTCATGCAGCAGGTGATAAGCAACAGAAAAACAGACATAACTTACTTAGCAATGCAAAATGTGCTCCAGGCATCTGGTAATTGCACCTTCTTTTCATTTTCAAGTCCCTTGCACAGGACCAATCTGACCTGTCCATGATGGAAGTCCCTGTGACACACATTTCCAGAAGAACATTTTAGATTATTCAGATATGGAGGCAAAACCCCACCACCACAAACTGGATTGTTTGCACCCATTTTGTGACCCCAAAGAGCTCTGGGTTTCATGATTTCTGTTGAAGTTAGTAGGTTTTAAAGGTATTTATCCAAAAGATGTGTTTCCACCTCACAGTCTTCCAACAAACATTGTTTAGCTCTAAGTAAGTCTGTGACTTATCTATCTTTCTTTCTTTTAGATATATAGCATTATGGATCTGTGGAAGCACGTGACTGGAAAGCAATGCAATATGCCAAAATGTTTGAAATTCAAAGATACCGGCAGTTCCCTGGGGCAAGTACTTCAGCATTGTGACAGCCAGGACTCTGTAAGGAAAGCAGTGGCTCTGGATGGCTCTGAGTCAACTTCAGTGTGCCCAAACCAGCACATCCTGGGAAGAGGCTTATTAGTTGTGCATCATCCTCATAGCTGCGTGGCTTCTGAGTCAGAACTGGACTGTGACAGCCATCTGGGAGCACCAACAAAGCAGCCCTGGTCCCCAGTAAGTCTGTTCTCACCATCTGTCATCTTTGGGAATTTGGTGTAAGCAGTGATTTGGTCAAAACCAAGGATCTGAATCTCCTGCACCCTTGCACAAGTTGAGCAATATACATTTGTTGTTCACGTGACTGAAGCGTGGCAGGTCCCATGCAGTAAGGAAATGCCTTAGGACTCAGCCAAACAAGTTCTGATAACAAAGGGACGTAAAATAACTGCAGGTGCCTATAGAAATAATTTATCTGTCTATAAACCACCTTGTAGTTAACAATAGAGATGATATTAAAAATGAGGAGGGAGGGAAGAATGGTTTAGCTTTCATCACTGGTTCTACTACTGGCAATTAAATATAAGCCATAAATATCAAGGTATTGTCCATTCCAACTACATTATATATTTCAATTGTTAAAACAAGAAAAAATATTACTTTTCTGCCATGCATTAAATTTAATAATAGCTACCCATGTTGGAAAGAATAATGGGGAAACCCTTTCATTGGGTTATCAGAGGGAGAGAGCCAATATCTGCCAGCAAATCCCATTATGATTATTAAATATGACTCTAGGTTGGATTCATTCATAGATTGCATAGATTATTACTAAATAAGACTTCAGGCAACCATACAGGAATTTTTGTAAGTTGTGATCAGGCTTCAGTGCTGGTGGCCACCAGGTAATGGATTAATGAGCTGTCAGTATTAAATTCATTCATTTCTCCTTATCATTTACAGAGCAGGTGGCCTCTAACTCTTAGCAGCCTGCACAGACAGCTCTGAAAGACTCAAAAGCTTTCTGCAGGGAAATGGAAGGAACAGCAGCAGATTTCATTTATCAGGAATAACATTCTGTTTGTGACCTTTCATCTCCAGCACCTAGGCAGACTCAATCTGCTGCTGCTATTGACCCTCACATTTCGTGCAGGCTGGGGTGGAATGATGATAAATCTACTGAAATAGGATAGCCTTTGCTGTAACTTGAAATTAAGTGAGGCCTTGAAAGGAAAAATAAAACCCCCACCTTCAAAGCATTAAACATGTGTGCATGCATGCATGTGTTTGTTCAAAGAGAGCATGCAGTGATTGACTGGACTGTGTGCTGCAGATATGCACATACAGTGATTTCTATGGAAGTGTAAGGTGTGTAAGTCAGTGTAAAATTTGTCTTACCTTTCTCCACAGTCGTGTCAGTCCTCGCTGCCTCTGGCACCTAAACAATGTACATGCAGATATAAATAAAATATGTCAATTAATTTGACTCATTTGTTTTTAAGAACAAAAGCAAAACTCAAAATTGCTGGAAAGGTTTAACGGTTATTTAAAACCAAAACTGATAATGACTTATCAGGCTATATTGTTCCTTTTCCTCCCCTCTATTTTCAGTGTACTGCAGCCAATAAAATATTTGGTTTGGAAACATGATAAAGGTTGGGAAAGAGTTGCATTTTGACCTTTAACTCAACAGCTCATATGATTGAACCTCCGCACGCTGAAGAAATGAAGGCAAGCAAGGAGGAAGGTTTGCTTGCCTTCATTAGGCAGAGCCTCAGAGGGGCTACATTTTCTATCATCTCACTTGTTTACATAGCATATGTTTATAAAAATTGTTGCAGGTCCCCATCTATTACAACAATATTCCCATTATAAGCTGAAAGGTTACTGAGGGCTGGCTCGGGGAGGAAGAGCGATTGTCAAACAAAGTGAAATGCCCATCTGTTCCAGCAGCTTTCCTGCAGGTGAAGTTAAAGGAGAGTAGCACAACATTTGTGGAAAGAGTTTTGTATCGCTTCTCATCTTACCTTACCAGGGTGGCAAGTGTTGTCAAGGAGTGCTTTCACCAGGCAGCTGGATTATGATCGTCATGAAGAATGAGGCTGTGCTATGCCATCAATAATCTTGCTGACGATAAGACAATGCTGTGTGCAACAAAAGCTTGAAAGACAGGATAGATCTGCCATCAAAGGAAGGCTTTTTCTTGCCTGGACAGGGTTTTTTCTCCTTGCTTTTTAGAAGAAGACTTTTCAATTTAAGACAAAGAAACAAAACCAAACAAATTCTTTTACATCAGGTCCAGGAATTCTTCAAGTAGCCTGTAAGAAAAAAATCATCCTGAAAACACTCATCATCTTTTGGGGGGGTAACTTGAAGGTGTGAATCAAGGTGGGTATCTCAAAAAAAAAAACCAGCAGCCAAAGCCTCTCTCAATGAACTATGCATGCTTATATTTTTTAAGTCTTAAATGTGTGCTAAAAATACCTCTTTTCCATTCCTGAACAGCTCTGAATGATACTCAGCAAGAATTCAGAAGCTTGAGCAGTGTAGCATTTATAGGCAGGTACCATAGAAACCTAGTTCATTAAAAAAGAAACAAAACCAAAAAGGAGGTTGCATCAAGACTCAAGCAAAAAGACAGTTTATCCTGCAATGACTCAAAAATTATCTGTATGATCTGTTTTGCCATCAGCTTCAAACCATCTCCTCCAAAGAATGTGGCTCAAGCAGACCTTGAAATTGTGTCCCAAAAGAGTATTTCGACATCCACTCTGCTCAGACAAGTGTAAAGTCAGCTGATGTCCATTCCTAATTCTCAGGTAGTGACATCACAGTTTTTTTGAATGGAAAATAAAGCCTTTTATATCTCCATGCAGATGAACATACTTATATGGATCCTCACCTCGCTCCACTTACAGGTAATTGAAATTACAGAAAAGATCAAAAGGTATTGAAAATAAAAAGGGCAGCTACTGGGTTTAGAAAGTTGCTTCCAGGAGACAACAAATCCATCTTCAGCCTTTTGCCTATATATGTGTCCTTTCTTCCTGAAAGTATGAAAATTCTGCTTTCATGGAACAAATGACCCAATTTATCTGACAAACCAGACAGTGGACATCTCATTTAAAAAACTTAAATCAATTACTACTTGAAACATTGCACACATAATTACCTCTTTTGCCTTTCTCCCTCTCTTCTTCCTCGTTATTCCACTGGGTTAATGTTGTCCATGGAAGATTTTGCAGAAGCTGAAGAAGAAGTAGAAGAAGAAGTTAAAGAGATTAGTCTGCTTATCTCTGAATTGTAAACTATTGTGTGTAATACTTTCTGCATAAATAATTGTAACTGTAATATTTAAAAACCCACCAGTTTCTCCATGCTCTGGACTTTTGTTTACTTCCAGGGGCAGCACAGAGCTTGGCCCCTGCTTCTAAAAGAAGTATTTGCTCCAAAAATATGCTAACCATGCAGTATTTTGTTTGTGCTCCTCGAGGAGCTTGCATAAATATTCAAGATACACAGAGAAAGAAGGGAGCAAAACGCCTGCTATTCTACTTTACGTTACTGGGATTCCTTGAGGGACTGAAACAAACCCTTATCCATGTTTGTTTTGCACACTTTTATGGACAACTATTACCATACCATCTGAATCCTGGAGGTAGGACCTTTTATCTTCTTGTCCTGTTCATTATTACTCCAGACCAACTGCTCTTTCCCAGTCCTTACATATGCAAGGGCAACACATGTAAAATGCTTTCAGCTTGCCAGCTCAATGGTGTTTAGCAATGGAATAAGTGTTCTCAATTGCATATCAGATTAATGAATATTTAGATAAATAAGACTTTCTTCAGGCAGCCAGCTTCAGTGTGTGCAGGAATGCTAATTGCAAGGTCGAGGAGATAAAGACTCAGTACTTTGGGTGACCGAGCAGGTAAGTCAATCTCTTTGAGCCATTCACATCTCCCTGAGAGAGACCTACAAGTCAAAACACACCATAACAACTTACCTGTATTGTGGAACTGTTCACATCAGTCCATGCATTCAGGTTTTTCCCTTGGTTTTCTAAGACAAAGCCAGCAGAGTCACACTCTCTCTGTTTCCATCCAAGTGTCTAACAGCTGCTTTGGGATTGATGATGGATTGTCCTCTTTCAACTGCAACCAGCTATCAGCCACATCCTGCAAAATAGGGATAGCACAGAGGTTTAAATCCATGTAATCTAACCCATTCCCAGGCATGGTGAATACAGAAACAGAAGATACTCTGTGCATGTCAGAGAAGAAAGCCACTGAAAGTTTGCACAATCTCTTTGTTATCTTTAAAAGCCTTTAGTAAGAAATTCTTCTACCACAAGTCTCTTTCTGTTCTCCTCTTTGCAACATATCCTAGTCCAAAAGAGTACCAAAGCTCAGATCTTCAAAGGATATAAAGATATTTAAGGAACATGTCCCTGAACATTATTGGCACTTTCCTAATGCTCTCAAGCTTCACTTAAAAATTGCCTCTTCAACAGCTCTGTGAGGTTGTGGGTTGCTTTTGGTTCCCTTTGGGGCTGTTAAATCAAAAAGATACCATTTTCTACCCATGTTGCAGCCTGCTGAAAACTTACACAGCCTAAACTATATCCAAAATTCAATCCTAATTCAGTATGGAATTTAAACACAGTTATAAAAATAACAGGGAGCAACGGTCTACCACTAACATCACAAAGCCTTAGTTCATCACATTTTTAACACAGAAAACCTTGCAGGATTAGTTAATAATGGTACATTTTTTCTGGCATTTTTCTCTCTAGACACTTTTTTTCTCAGAGAGCAACTGACAATTTGTAATACTTACTGAATTTAAAAAGTTAATTGCTATCTAACTGAAGTAGCTTATTATACAAGTGCTGGGACTACGCCTGTCTGCCAGCCGAATACACTAAAGCATTCCATTGAAGCAATTTAAATTAAAACATCATTTTATAAAGTTCTTTTGATTGTGATTGCATATTGAGGTTTTAAATAATTTTGACTTAATTTCAAGGGAGATGGATTCATTTTGTGTATTATCAAATTGTAATCATTTCTGTGTGATTAACGTTTAATTTATGTCTTACACTCTTAGCACTTTCCCTTCCCTATAGCCGCAGTTGTATCATGCTCTGTGAAAAAGCTGGGTTCTGTGCAATACACCATGGAGATGCAGCAAAGAGTGTGATGAAAAAAAACCTCCTACATCTGGAGCTCTACAAGCAATGCCTCAGCAGAATCCCATGATCACAAAAAGACAGCTCTATAATAGAACACTTCATAACAGAATATCATAGACTCACTGGCTAAGCAAACCCAAGATGACCAGGAGACAGCTCTAGATTAGCCTTCTGTCCAAACCTTCTGTGTTTGAGAGGCAGCAATCATAGAATGGTAGGGGTTGGAAGGGACCTTTAGAGATCATCTAGTCCAATCCTCCTGCAGAAGTAGGTTCACCTAGATCAGGTCGCATAGGAACATGTCCAGGTGGGTCTTGGAGACTTCCAAGGAAGGAGACTCCACAATCCTGTGGGCAGCCTGTTCCACCGCTTCCTCACCTGAACAATAAAATAGTATTATATTATATATATTCTATTCTATTATATTACAATATATTTAATCTTTTGTGTTCCAGCTTCATCCCATCACCCCTTGTCCTGTTGCTAGCTACTATAGAAAAAAAACCAACCTCCTGACACAATGCAAACATACTGGATGCAGCACTGTAGCCTCAGCAGCACAGATGAAGACTTTCTCCTCTGTCCTTCCTCAACTTCTACTTTGGGACTCATACATCCAATTTTGAGAAAGGATGAGATAATATACGCTCCACTGCAAATGTATTATTCATCAGTGGAAGTGGGCTTTTTGTTCCTATTTTGGCAGCTGGTTTTGGGGGGGGTTTTTTGAGGGGAGAGTGTGCAAAATAGTTGGATTATCAAAAAAAGTGTATACTGTATGTTGATTTTGGTGAATGGCTCAAGCCAAATTCAATAAAGCAGGAAAAATAAATGTCAGGAGCAGAAAGACAAAGCACTCTGACATTTTTTTTTAAACTAATCTTTCTGATTTTTCAGCTAAGTTCACTGGGAGACAGATGTTTCTAGTCCTTAAGCAGCATTTGAGGTGAATTACCTGGAAATAGTCCAGTTCAAATAGCTTGAATTGCTTAAGGAAGCATGTGAGAAAATATATGACTCTGAATGTGATTTCAAAGTTAAAGGACTACTCTAAATTCCCCTGAGCTGTTAACAAACTGGTGAAACACAAGCACAGCCTAATCATTTAGCTTTTGACTTACACTGCATTTCACCCAGGCAAATATTTCATAACATATACAGTAATAGTTCTGATCAGTACCACTTTAAACTGAAGTATCCTGAATAATTACACAAGCCCTTGTATATCTTTTCTGAAGGAAATGCTGTTAGCAGCAATGTGACTGAGCTCATCAGAAACAAGTACCAAGCAGGAATTTGCATCCTGTCTTTGTCTCAGGACCTGAACTTACAGATTTGTTTTCCCTGTTAAGGTTTATAAACAAATCCATGATGCCTTGCCAATGCACATAGTGGATGATACTTTTTTCCCCCTGCATTGTCAGCTCTTTGCTTTGGAAAGCTGATGTAAACTATTCCTACTACTAGTTCATTTGAGTGGCCAGTTTATGTTATAAACCAAAATACACAAACTAGAAAGAGGTAAAAGTAAAATCTATAATGTGACAGCACCAGTACAACAGCTAAAGGCATTTAGAAAATGACAGTCCTTGGTATGATGCACTAAAAGCATCATTACAACACAAGCCAAAGGGCAGATGGTTTAAAACCAACATGGACATGCAAGTCACAGCAACTATATTTAAAGTATATTCATTAAAAAACCTACAATGGGATAATTTGGAGGGGGGTGGGTGGTTTTTTTTAAGTGAAGGAAATCGTGTAATCAATATGCAAGATATAGAAGAGCTAGCTTTAAGGACACTCTTTGAGAAGAAGGTGTCTTCGGTTTTGAATATCAAAGTCAGGAATATTAAGGAATATCCTGGTAAGCTTACCAAGAATGAAAGGAGATTGGCTAGCTGTGAAATTAGAAACTTAATCTGAGCCTCTTTCAAGTGCACAAGGTTAAACTAACATCACACACAGTTTCAAACAGATTTTCCCTTCCAGGGAAAGGACACAGAGCACAGGGTATTTCTGCTCAGGCCATAGGTGGAGCTAAGGATGGCTGAGGACTTGTCCTGTCCCTAAATGTACATGGATAACATCATGTTATATATGGGTACTGGTCTGAGGGAGTTTTATTATTTTGCTACAGACACGGTTTCTTATTATTTCATAGTAAAACTGTAGCAGAATGTTACAATATTCAGTGTTGGGAGTATCTAGATGTTTTGCTCCTTGTTCCTAATGTACAGGACATACCAAATAAGCTCCCCTAGCTTTTTGTCAATAATTTTTAAATTGAGAAGAACTGAAACTAGAAAGTTGTAGCTGAACCCCTTTGAATCTTCTGGAGAAAGAAGCCTTGATTTTGATCCTTGTGTAAATGTTTCCTCCACTAGTCTTTGCACATCTACATCTGTCAAACCTGCTAGATCTTCACCAGATCTACATTTACATCCTACTCTGTTATAAGCTCAGCTTCTCCAGATGTTTCTTTATCAGAACATAAGAGTCACATTTCCTTCAGAGGGCTGTGTGATTTCTATCAGGGAAAAAGGAAAGATGGACTGCCTAACTCCAGTACAAAACCAGGCAGCCCATTCCTCTTAGTCCAGGCTGCAGAACCTCAGGTGAAATACTAACAGACAAACAAAATAAATCTATTTCCAGGTTAACAGATATCTTTAAACAAAAGTTCTATCTCACCAGTCTCAAACTTTGATTTGCACCTAAAAAAGCTCTTTAGCCTTCTCTACCTCCAAACAATCTTTACTTTAAAAGCCTATCCACTGATCATAACCAGCTAAAAACACTCTCTACATTTTGAATCAACTTTGGGGTGATTTCTGATAAAATTCTAATTGCTTAAATAGCTGCACACAAAAATCAAACAGTTTAACATATGTCAATGAAAAAGCCTTACCTGAGATGTCTGAGTTTGTCTATATGTCGACACCTCAATCGATGTGGGCTGGCGGAAGGAAAATCCACTACTGGAAAATGAAGCTGATGATTTTCACACTGCACTAAAAGAAAAGAGATATACAAAAAGAATTGGTCAAAGAGGCTGAGATCTTGAGTGACTTTAAGCATCCAAAGTGTTAAAGTGTTTGAAGATGCTGGTACCTGAGGGCTTTGAAAATTTGCATCTAACACAAAATATACTTGTTCTTATGTTGCACTTAACCACATGAAATACTGTCACAGCCTGTGCTTCTCTGCCCCTGATGCAGTGAGGATTTTAGTCTAACTCTCGGCCTTCTGGATAGTTCCTCACTCAAAACAGACAGAAGGACCTACAGAGCTTTTGGGTTTTGTGTCTACATTTGTTGCATCTACAGAAATGACATTCTGAACTACCTACCTTCATTCCTCCACCTCTTTTACATTAACACACAAACTACTCTAGAGATCTTTACAGTGCTGCATGAGCTTTGCAACCTACAAGGCTGTTCTGCATAACAGGGTTTAGTGTTTTGAGTAACAAGCTTCTGCCCTGATTTCCAAGCCCTTTATAAGGTGTCTGATATCCTGAACAGACAATCTCAAGGTATGGTAGAGATACAGAAGGTTACCCTTATCATTCAACTTCATGGACCACCTAAAGATGTCTGAAGAACTTGCAGTTAGGTGGACTATCAGAAGGGAGATAAGAGGACAGATATCTGGGCCAATACAGCAACAAGCAGCAGATTTCCACATCTTCCAACAGAAACATCCTACAGCACTAGTCCATGCAGGGTTTTTTGAGAGGTACTATCACATTACCAGCTACTCTCATCTCACAGCTTTGCATTAGTCTTATCACTTAACGCTTTCATCTCTGCCATTTGTTCACTTATTTATGAAGGCAGCGTGCTATCTCCCACTTTTGTAGTCACAGAGAGAAAAGCCTTATATATAAAGGGTTTGGGTCAAAAGAAATGCTTTTTTTCCTGTCTTAGCCTTTTCTTAATGAATTGTGAGGAAGAGTTGCCTGAAGGATTTAACCTCCAAATAATTTACTTTTACAATCCTGATCCCAAAAGCCTTTGAAGTTACTACAGATGGTTTTTTCCTCTGGTTACACGTGCTCAGTTTTCCAGAAATCATTCTGATAAACACATGTGTGTGTGTGTGTATACACACTCCCTTTATTATCTCACCAAGAAAGCAAGGACAAAGAAGATTTAGCAGCAACTCATTTTGATAAGTAATAAAAATCCATAAAAGACTAAAAACCTATCTTCTTTCCTCCTTAAAACATTGCTATTCCAGACAAACACAAGAAGAGGAGCTTTGGGAAATGAAGCCCTTCCTACAGCCACAGAGTATGATCAGAATGGGTTATCAGTGTCATCAACACATATCTCAGTCCTTCCCTTTCACCTCTGTGTGACAAGTTCAGTCCCCAGAGACTTCCCCAACCCACTGCCAGATAAGTTAGCCAAAGTAGCAAGAATTAATACCCCTGAGAAATGAGGCTGAAATGCAAACATACCCATTCCAGGTAAGCCAAAGAGCAGCCATCAGGTTGTCATCACCTTCAGCCTCTGCAGACTGGACTCAAGAACGGTGGAAGGTCTCCTGTTGATAAGCCCCCTCACCCCATCAGTGCTGCAAAAGAAGCAGTGAAGAAGCTGAGACCTAATAAACAGACTGTAATTACGTGAAAGGACTGAGGAATGGAGAGAGAGAAGGAGACGCAATGAAGCAAGAAATCATCACCTGGCTGAAAGTGCCCAAACATCAGCATTCTGTGGTAATAGATACACACTCATAGCTTCGAGAAGAGCAGCTCAGTGATGCTACCCTACATCTGGGTTACCACCTGGGGAGACCACAAGGCTTTATACCTGAATATCTCTTAAAGTCAACTTTCAGGATGTGGCCCAGCAGATAGGTCTGTAATTAGAGTAAAGGTTAATCATCATGATGGTGGCCCCAGGCTGGGAAGTGGGTCTGTTCCTCCAACAGGATCAAGGTCAGCCTTCAAAGCAGTGAGGGAAAACACAGGTGGAAGGGAAAACCTGGGGTCTCTGGGTGAGGTGGCCACACATGCTCGTCCCTGCCCTCCCCACCTCCCGCTATGCCACCTGCATTGGCACTGCCCTCAATTCTCCAAGGGAGGGGAAAAAAAATAGATCAAGTTTCCCAATTTTCAAAACAGTGCTGTAACAATGAGCTGTTGCTGCACCTGCTTCCTTAGCAGGGAGCGAGCTGCCGGGCTCACCTCCCCCTGCAAAGCCTAGAGCCTGGCCCTGCCATCATTAGCTCCAGGAGAACACAATGGTCAACATCTGAACTGCCTGTGTGCCAAGGAGCAGTGTTTTCCTTGTTTATCTTGCACTGCAAGTTTTTCAGCTCTGCTTTTTTCCACAAAGGCCATGCCTCCTCCAAATTCCCAGACGGTGAGTCACGCACGGTTCCCCCACTGAACCTGCCACGAGCCACGTGATGGAGCGCGAGGAAGCTTCACCCCACGGAGAGGTCAGGCTGGCTCTGCCACTGGAGCATGGCCGGATCTTCAAACACAAGCCTGTTTCCTACTTCTACGCTCTAACCTCAGCCAGTAAGTAAACAACTCGTGGAGGCTGGCTTTCAGTGCTAGCTGTGTCTCTCCTGCCTATCTTTCCAGCCTGAGGGCTGCAGTCTGCTTTACCCCAACGCTTGGCATTTTATCCTTGTGGTACAGAAGCGTGATTACTCTATTTTTTTATCAAGGCTGAGTAATCTATGTACATTACAGGGCTGTCATCTTAATTCCTAAACCACCCAAGCTCTCAGTCTGAAGTACAGGGTGTGGATGTGCTGTCTCCAGCAAAACCCAGCAACAAGAACGGGCCTCTGAGGTCATGAGCAGCCAGTCAGAAATAGGAGCAGACCTGAGACTATGGAAATTTAGGGGCAGTCAAAAGTTTCAGCTAAACCAGAAGAAGTCCAACGTGTAAAGGGTGTGCTACAAGGACACCTACATCCCACAATAGCTTGCTAAAAGTGCTAAGTACAAAGGTGAGAATATTTTGCACCCCCTGCCCACTTTTGTGACATACAGCAATAATAAACACAATTTTTGTTAGGACACAGTGGATAATACTCTGTAAGGGTATCACATTGTGCTACAAAGCAGTTGCCATGAAGAGGCAATTTATTATGCTTGCTAAAGATGGCCCCAGAGTACCTACAATAACCTTTGCTAGGTTATTCTGATGCAATGTAGATCAGAATGTGTTAGTGTTTGTTTTCCTGCATGTGCTGTAGAGGACTTCTGTTCTGTCCTTCAGCCTGGGTGTGCTGTCTTCACACCACTGCTGTGTTATGAAGCTAATTGTAGGCAAGAGCAAGCGAGGGCAAACCTAAATATCAATGCTGCTGTAGTGTCAACCTGTCCAGTCCAGGTCTACTCAGCACTACTTGGACTCTGTGTCCTTCCACCTTTGCTCTCGGACACCCTGTTGACCTTTTCAGAGCTTGCCCTAAGTTACAGGTTGGGAGTAAGAGAAGGGGTTGTGGTGCTATGGTGTGATTAGGTCCCAGGCTGGGGATATGAAAGCCTAGAGGGGAGAAGAATAACAAAAAGTCAAGCTCCTTTGGCCAGCCATGCACTGCATACTCCCACCATTCACATTGTCCGACCTACCCTCTCTTTACCACGTCCTCCCCTAAAGTCAGACAAACTTTGTGCTGGCCTCCACACCAGGACAACCTTGGTTGCCTCATGGGTCTGGGTCTGATTCTAATTTCACTGAAATCAACGTGGCAGAAGGATAAATATTCCTCCCTTAACTCCTACAGACCTTGAAGCATGTGCAATCTAGAGGAGAGCTGTGGAGATGAAACTAGTGTACCATTTAAGTTACTGTTTGTTGATTTACTCTCCCTGTAATTCCACACTGGTTTGACTATTACCATTTGTTCAAGAAATAAATAATATATATGAAAGTAATAAAGAATGAAAGTTTTGTCTTTAAGCTGAGTGGAGTTTTGTTTGATTCCTTCCCCACAAAGCACCACTTCCCATCATCTCCTCTGACAGGCAGGGTTAGTGTAGACCTCGGTGAAAGGTGTGAGCTGTAGGCTGGGAACACCAGAGACGTTCTGCACAATGCCCACAAAGTTTCTGAGCCTGATTATGTTGTAGCTTGGTTCTAACAAATGTCAGAATGGAAAAAGGCAAGCTGTCAGTCCTCATACTGAGTCCTTCTTTGCAAAACAGAGGATCTTTATGAGGAAGGCAGCACTCACAGCACAGTATCATAAGTGTCCAGCAACTCATATGATGGGTGTAAACATTACCACAAGCTTTGCCCGAGAGAAAATCATGCTGGAAATAGTGATTTCCACTCCCAAGGCTCGTTCAACCCACAAGTTTTTTGTTTTGTAGATGACGTAGTTTAATTTGCAGTCACGGTGTGGAGCCTTGCCTGCTGAACGGCCGTTTTTAGTAAGCACTGGTAACATATGCGGAAGAGTGGAGTTCTGCTTTGGTTAGAGGTTTTATGGATGGTTTGGGGTTTTTGTCTTGACAAGTACAGCAACACAAGCTGGATGGATTAGAGCACCTCAGTCGTGTCACCGTTTATGTTGTCAAGGACTGTCACGATGATTGGTGTTCAGAAAGGATGCGATTAAATGTTTATGTGAAAAACCAAATCATTGCTTTCTATTTTTTATTGACACTTTGCATGGTGTATCCTACTCTTTCTGAGGGAAGGAGGGCGAGTTATTTTGCTTTTAGCTGCCTAGCCCTTACAGTTGGTCTAATCCTGCTCCTGATGAGACCTTTGGGCATTTTACCAATCCTCTGCAGGTTCCTGGAGCCAATATGTCTATGAATGCAATAACACAAGCCTCAAGTCTATGATATCCTCTGAGGAGAAGGAATTCCATCCCCATATATGAGAGCTTGCTCAGCTGCAAAACATGTCAGCATTAAGCCAGATTTTGTGCAGAGCAGGTAAATAAGAACAAAACTTGTTTTAATTTCAGGATACTGCTTTAACACTACAATGTCAGCTGCTGTTTTCCAGGAGTCTGGGAAACACATCTGGACTACTGGTAGAGTTAGTGGCATTAAGCTCTAACTCCATCTCCTGTCCTTGGAGAAAACAAGTTTCTACACTCTGTGGATACAAGGGTTAAGGGCCAGCAGACCTCTGGGACTCTCCTGAACTTGAGAAAATATAAAGGAGATTTATTCTTCTTCATAATAATAAAAAGTGTAACAGCATTTTTTCCCCCACAATCTGACTTCAAATTGGGTGTGCTCCATTTTAAATAAAGGCAAAAAGGTGTCTTGAAAATAGCTAAGAGTAATGACATTCACCCCAGGCAGAGAGCTCTCATCCCAGATCTGGTACCCCACAAAAAGCAAAACTATTTTCCCAGTACTGGTACTTCACCCATCTTATCTGCTTAACCATGGCTAGCAGAGCAGTCTCTCAGCTTTTGGAGGGTGCCTTTCCTTTACAGTACTAGGCTGGTGGGGGTAATGCTTGCTCTAAGGATTCTTTTTTTGCAGCAGGCTGGCTGTTAGGGTAGTCCCTGGGATGTGGTAAAACAAGAGCTGTAACTCGAGCACAGAGGAACACACAACTGCACACAGCTTCTGCCTTCTTTCACAGGGAGGAAAAAATACATGCTCAACTTTCACACACCTTCCACCTCCTAGTTTTCCCTCAGCAGTTCCCCTGGCAGAGATAAAGACTGGATTTAAAGTGGAGGTTAAGAGATGCCCTGGAGCATATTTAAGCCTTGCTACCTTCTGAAGACCTGTACTTTCTAACATGTAAGAGCCAATGGACATCCTGTTGGCCTCTCTCTTTCCCCACCTCATCCTACATTAAGGAGATACAGATTGAGAAATGTGTCATTTCATACCTGGAAAAGAAATGAGGGTTGAAATTATGCCTTCATTAAGCACAGAGAGGTCAGACTAGCTAGAGAGTTAATGTCCAGGATTACTGGAAACATTATCTAAAATAATGGCTTTCTAAAACCCACTTATCAAAAGATAGATGCCTGCAGCTGAGCCATTGTCAAAGATTAGACTCCAGCACTGATGCATCCTGCTGTGAGAGAGCAGTGGGACAACAATCACGAGAGCAAGCTGGTAGTGAGGACAAGCCATGTCACAGCCATGTTCCTGCAGGTTGATTTCTCCAGATAGACAAAAGTCTTAGCCAAAGCAGCATTCTTTGGTGAAGTAAAAGAGGAACCCAACCAGCATATGCTACAAATGACTTCACAACAGCTTCTTAACCTAAATGAAAGCATTTTTTTCATAGGCATGGTTTCTCACTACTCATCTTAAGTATAGAGTAGCTCTTTATGTCCACTCAGGCTTTATATGTTCACATTAGTATTATTTTTCATACCTGGGGTTTAGATTTCTGTATGTATGTGTGTAGAAGTTACCTTTAAGATCCTAGAGTGGAATTCAGCATCCAAGAAACAGGAAGAATAGCGTTCCAGCCACAGCCTGTCCTCTGCCCCACCTCTTCGATGACACAACTCCTACGGCGAAAACTTCTGCTCAGCGTGTGCTATTCACCTCTTGCTGTACCTCTGCTTCCAGGGAGATGCAGCTATTGCAGATCTCAGCAGCACCTGTGCCTGAAACAAAAACATTTTTCATTTATTTACAAATCAGTTTTGCAGCTTTGATAATTCCTACAGCGTGTCTGATCCTAGCTTAGCTGTTAGAAAGCATTTGTAAGAGCGGCACAATGAAAGAAACAGCTTCTTTGCTTCCTCTGTTTCCCCCAGAAGCAGATGAGACATGTACACTCAGATTTTCCTTTATGCATTACTTTGGGATGTGAAAAAGTTGGGAGTATAGTACCACTTGTAGACTCAGTGGCAAATACAGAAGGTGTGTAATAATGTTAGCAATAAGGAATATGCTGTAAATAAGGCAGAGTTTTATGACTATCTTTTTTCTCATGACTATCATGAGAAACATGGAGAATTTTTAAGGGTTAATATTTTGTTATTTATGATGTTAATAACTGAAATTTGATTGTCATATAAACAGCATAATATTGATTATTAAGAGTGGTAATTAATCATTATCTATGGATACCTGAGAAATCATCAATAGCCACAGTAGGTAAATCAGAGGGTCCTATAGTTCAGTGCCCTGTCTTCAGCAGTGGGCATGAAGAGGTATCTAGGAAAGAAAAAAAAGAGAGTAAGCACATATGATGCTCCCCATAATTTACATCATCTGTAAAACATTTCAAACTCAGAGTTGAACAAAGGTGTCTGGAGTTTCTTTGTGATCGATATACTTTAACAGATTTCTGCTGCACAAACCTGTCTACTCCTCCCTCTCTTTTAAACTTTCATCATTCATAACATCCTTTAGCTATGAGTTGCACATATCTGCTTTGCTATGTGGAATGCTCTTCCTTTATTCCCAGCTTCCTTCATTGGCCCTTAATTATTGTACCAAATTCATTCATTTTACACCACCACCACCAAGCAGAAGGCAGAGTGGAAAGAACGAGGCAAGTTTTGACTTTCTGGTGTGTTCTGAAGAAACTCTCCCCTGAAGAGCACCATAGAGTTCAGTACATAGCCCTTAGCTAGAAATAGAGACAGGGGAAACACATCAGCTGTATGCAGAAGTCAGAAGACAAGAGGCTTAGAGCTGCCAAAAATCCAGTGGCTGAAATGCACTCACCAGAACCTTCTAATCAAACATCAGCATATTGAAGCTCCTAAAGGAGGACTAATGTTATGCATCTCCAAGCACACATCTCTCTGCTCACTCCATTAAATTTGGCAATTACAAAGAAAAACCTTGGATTTGGAGATCCTTCTAATACTGGAGAGATTTGCATTTAGGAAAATCATAAGGAGCTATAGATCATTCTGTAACATGTGTTCAGGAGTTGGTGGGTGATAGAGTTCCTTGATTTGAATATCTAAGCACTGAAAAACAGAGAGACAACTATCATCTTTCTTGATGATGCTAGAGTCACAAAAGACAGCTTAAACTTCCAGAGTGCTCTTCTGCCAAAGCACCATACTAAGTATGAACCAAGGGCAAGCATCCCAGTATACTGTGCTGTGTCCTTAGCCTGGGTCTGAGTTGTCCTGAACAGAAAGTATTTAGGTGGCCACGGGATCACCTCAGAACCTTTCATATGAAGAGTGCATTTATACACGAGCTGCATTTCCTTTTTAACCAACAAAATCATCAGCAGAGACAGGAACTGAAATTCCACATCATTCAGAGTAACAACCAATTTGCCTATTATGTTACAGATCCCTCCTGCATTTATGAATCAATTTAGGAGATAATGTCAATGAAATTGAACGTTGTGACTGGTTAATAGACAGCTGCTGAAAGATAAATCCTGAAGAGGTACATTTTCAGAGGGGAAAAAAATCCCCTGTTTTTTTAATGATGAAAGTTTGGCTCCTTTATGGGTATTATTACACCAAGTGAGATGCTATTATGCGTGTGACGCGACAAATGATTCTCTTCTACCCACGGCAAGTGAAAAGGAGATATTTGCTTTTATACTTCATTGTATTTGATTGAAAACCTACATTCTTGTTAGCCAAAAGATGGAGCATGTCAGTGAGGACTTAGTCTGTATTTTAGCTCCCCAGATATTCTGTAATCAACCTCCATCTCCTTCAATAACTAGCTAAACATCAGCCACACAGACCAACACCTTGATCTGAACCATTTAGAGCTGCAGAAATGTGCAGTTCAGGATCTGACCAAACTTTTTGCTGGCTAATATTGAGCTTACATGGTAAGCTTGCTACAAACATTGCATTAAAGAAAAAGTAAAGGTAAACATCAAGGACTGGGCTTTCAAAGTTGCAAAATCTAAACAGGTCTGGAAAAGTTAATTCAGACTCTTTATGCATATGTATTACACCAAACATCTGTGGTTTGTTTTGTATTATACCAACACTGTTATTTGCCATCTCTGCTTCTTTCCCCACCCCCCCTCAAATCTGGGTTTTTTTTCCTTTTGTTTTTTTTGTTTGTTTGTGGGGTTTTTCCCCCTCCTAGTCTAATTTATCATTCCATCTTTTCTTCTTTATCCTTTAGTGTTTGCTGTAGCAGGCACAAGGAGTCTCCAGGGACCCAGTTCTCATGTCTAGGCACTATGACAGCCACCCAGAGAAATGGTAGATCCACACTAGCTTATGCCCCCCTCTCTTACATGTACACAGTCACTTTGCTGCTATAAAAAAATATAATCTAGCCATCACATAGGAATTCTGAGAGAATGCAAGATGCTCAGCGTTTTATGTGGGTGAATCTGACAACCAGACTGTTGCAAGTCTTGGGGAACCAGTGATTTGTTAATTTTTTTAAGGCAGAGGAAAGGCAAATGGAACCACAGTCATTATGCACGAACAGAGGAAGCTGCATTTACAAATGCACAGGCACGTGGAAACGTGCTAGCTAGCAGCACACGCCATTTCAGAGGACAGGCTTCCAGAGTGACTGCTTCCCTATATGTGTTCCTAACAGATGTTTTACCACTGTCCTCACCAGCACTGCTTGTTGTGTGGCAGGCTACTGGTTGCCTGTGGGCATTACCTATCAGAAAGTAGGTAGCAGAAGATAAAAGAATCAGGAGAAGCTTGGATGTGGAGAGATCTAGAACTGAACACAGCTACTAAACTTTACACCTCCACTCCTCAAGGACAGATATTTTCCAAATACATTGGGTACCAGCTGTTGTACTAGGTGTACAAGGAGTTCCATCAAGAGAAACTAGTGGAAATATTGCCTAAATGGAACAGTTCACACAGGTAGTTACTAAGTAACTAGCTATAACACTAATGATTTTCACAGTAAGTAGTGTAAATATCCTGCAACAGCACCTCTTGCTTTCAAATCCCCCACACAATGGGAGATTTCTTTTTGGCATAACCTCACCTTCACATTAGATACCATCATATCAAAGACCACACAGATATCCAGTTGCCTTCTCACCCAACCAGCTAAGCAGAAGCACTATATGCCCAAATGCAGCTACAGACACTGAAAGGCAAAAACACAGACTGTGGTTGTTCCCATCCTTTCCTCTGCGTTAGGTTTACTTGGTCTCACCAGGATGGTTATTATTTGTTCCTTGTGAATATTTCAGTTAGAACACAGGCTGCAGAACAAAGTGTTTGCTACCAAAATGCAACACAGGCTTTTCTAAACATCTATAAAAAGAATAACAATAGATAGTATTATGAAGGTTGTACCACATCTAGGAAAATGCACCCATGGACAGGCTGATAAATCTACAGAAAACAAATCTTAGAATACATAAACAATGAAATCAATGGAAAGGGAAAGCTTGTGGCTTTCATCATCCATATTTCATCCACAGAGATCTCACACACTGTGTACGTGGCACAAAAGATAAATTCAGATCTAAAAAACACACTATACTTTCCCTCATCAGTAGAGATTATGTGAGATTTGTTCACCCAAAATGTTTGCATTCTTTGACCCTCTTTCAGGGCCATATCCACTTCGTATGGGTATAATATGCTTCAAACATCTGTGCAAATATTCTGAAC
The DNA here is from genome assembly GCF_028858725.1 of Colius striatus. Lineage (NCBI taxonomy): Eukaryota > Metazoa > Chordata > Aves > Coliiformes > Coliidae > Colius > Colius striatus. Next base: position 2,460,670 of record NC_084762.1, read on the forward strand.
CTTCTGAAAAGAAAAATAATACATAATTTACTAAAGAAGACCAAGGGGAAGTTGCAATCTTTGTTGGAGCTTGAAAATTATTAATAAAAACAGTGTCTTTGGAGGTTGCAAGCACCCTTGGCACTAAAGGGGCTTGGATGATTTTGGTTTCATTCTTCAGTGCAATGAGAGTGATTTTGGGAGTCCTGATTGATAATAAGCTAAATATGGGCCAGCAATTTGCCCTCTGGCCAAGAAGCCAATGGCAGCCTGGGATGCATCAAGAAGAGTGTGGGCAGCAGGTCAAGGGAGGTTCTTCTCCCTCTCTACTATACCCTGGTGAGGCCTCATCTGGAGTCCTGTGTCCAGTTCTGGGCTCCTCAGCTCAAGAGGGACAGGGAACTGCTGGAGAGAGTCCAGCACAGGGCCACCAAGATGATCAGAGGACTGGAACATCTTCCATACGAGGAAAGGCTGCGGGAACTGGGGCTGTTTAGTCTGGAGAAGACTGAGGGGTGATCCTATTAACATTTATAACTATCTAAAGGGTGGCTGTCAGGAGGTTGGGACATCCCTCTTTTCTATAGTAGATAGTAACAGGACAAGGGGTGATGGGATGAAGCTGCAACACAAAAAGTTCCACTTAAACATAAGAAAAAACTGTGTCACTGTTCAGGTGAGGGAGCCCTGGCACAGGCTGCCCAGAGGGGTTGTGGAGGCTCCTTCCTCGGAGGGCTTCAAGACCCATCTGGACATGTTCCTATGAAACCTGATCTAGGTGACCCTGCTTCTGGAAGGGGGTTGGACTAGATGATCTCTAAAAGTCCCTTCCAACCCCTACCATTCTATGATTGCAAATGATTTCTATGGGGAAATATTCTTAGTTCAAAGCTGCAGATCCCATTACCTAAACCAATAGTGTTTTTTTAAATGCAATGAAGTCAAGATATTCATAGGAATCAATTTTTTTTCCACAAAGTTTTCCACAAAGAAATGAAACAATGGGAAATGTATCATTCCTGTGATTCACAGCAAAAGGGACAGACTTTATTTGCTTTTAAAAGCAAAAAAGAATATATGTTGCAAAAGTACCCTGTGTAATATTCAATCAAATGTAGTATTATTAAAAGACGATGTGAATTAAAGTTCAGGAAAGAAACCCACTGAAACAGTACAGTAAAAAAAACACAGCTCAAATTTTGAGCTCTGATATAGAAAAAGAAACAGACTGGAGGATGTGGTTTGGAAGCTTTTATCTGAAACACGTTCTGTCCATCAGAATGGGGAGTTTATTTTTAGAAGTGTGTAAAGTACTACAACTGCTTATCCACTTCAATACCTCACATTAGCTCTACTAATGCAAAATGTTCTGAAGAGGGGCATTGGATTTCAGAACGTACACAACTGTAATATTTTGATTCTTTGATTGTTTAGGTTTCTATATCTAATTTACTGAAACTGATTGTTTCTTAATATCATATTGAATTAACTGCTTGGTGAAGAGTAGAATAAATGAAGCTGGGAGGGAACTTTGGAGATCGTCTCATTGCTCAGGGCTTTGCTTATCTGAGTTTTGAAGCTCTCTAAGGATGGAGATTCCTCACAGCCTCTAAGGCAAAATCACAGTGATGTCATAGTAGTAATCAAAGACATGTCTTCATTTAGAAATACCTGGGGCTTCTGTCTGAATTCCAGCTCTCTATTCTGCCCATATGCCACCTAGAGCTGTACAAGTCCTGGATTTCTCACTCCCAGGTCAGAATGTTGATTGTATTTCAGATACCTTCAGCATTTTAATGACATATATGTAAAAGACATCAACAGACAAAGAATACAGCCCCCTTAGGATGCATTTGGTGTGTACAGAAATATAATGCTTAATTCCTTTCTGTAACACTGAACAGGTTTATTATTGCTTGAAAGTGTTTATAATTATGACTATACTAAATATACTTCCTGTGGACTAAGTGGGTTAAGCCCTTTCTCCTTTCTTCAAATAGCAATTGAAGATTCATGTCAATAAGCAATTTAGCAGAAAATGCTCATTTTAAGTCCTTTTCTTTTCACTTTACTCCCTAGAAGACCATACAACATCTTGTTTTTCTCCCAAATATGTGTGGATTCCAAGTCCCTCGGCTGGCTGAACACTCAAACTCAAAGTTACTGACACTGCTTCACTAATTTGTAAGTGGTGGAGACAGGAAATCGAGGCTGTTCTTTCTCAATATATTTGTCTTTACATTTGGAAGACTATCTTTCTCCTTCAAAGATGGAGTGCATTACTGTACACACAGATTTGGAAGAGCTATTTTGGAGGTGATGAGGAAAGACAAACCAAGTGGTGATAAGTTTTGTAGGTATTGATGAGAGGCTAAAGCCTAAGGAGTGATGCTGTGAATTGTTTTATTGGTGGAGGAGGAGACATTGCACAGCTAGCACTCCTGCTGAAAATATCAAGTGCAGAGAAAGTGATGAGTTTGCTTTAGAGTATCCACCCTAAATTCAATCAGGAAGATTAAAATCAACTATGATGATCACCTATGAATGGAAAATGTGCTCTGAGTGCTCTTTCATCTGCTGCTATAGAACAAGGTTACACTGCTCACCACTCAAGGAGGGATTTAATGGTGAAGGGTTTGGTTTTTTTCTGGTTTTCATTTGATTTTAGGTTGTTTTGTTGTTTAATTCTAAAGCTGCTGTGTTACTGAGAAATCCTAACAGTGGTCTTATCACTTGGCCAATCAGAATGTTTGATGTTATCTGTTGTGCCACTCATTAATTCACTGTAACGATAAGCCACGACTATGTGCATGTGCTGCACGTTGAAGTTCATACCATTGCTTTAGTTAACAATGGGGCATTTTATCTGCCTGCCTTTAATTGCTTTTTCAAATAGCTCTGTGAAAATTTCAGGTGTCTCCTACTCAGTAAAAGTCATAACACCTTGCAGGTGTCTCTGTCATAAACAATGTAAAGAATGGTTTGCCCTTTCCCCCTCTCCCTTTCTTTAACGACTCTAGTTGCTACATGAAATCTCTATTTGATAAAGCAGACAAAGCTACAAAACCTCTTAAAAATTAAGAACTCTCCTTACTAATGAAACAGAGCAAGGTGGTGTTTAGCTATTGACACTAGCATGATTCCTTCTGCTAAACAAGGACTTCACTCACATATAATGCTGCATCTATTCAGGAAAAGCATTGACCTAACCACAACCTTTCCTTCAGTTTCTTGAAGGATAGCTTTGTTTTATTTTTGCTACAGTGCCTACACAAACTACGCAACCTGGCTTGTATCAAGGGAAGAAGTTCCTTTGCAGTGGATGCTACAAAAATGAAATTGAAAGAAGTTGGCTCTGAATTGCCCTGGTAGGGCTCCCAGATTCCCACCAGAGATTTCCTGGGCAAAACAAAATAGGTCCCAAGAGCTCTACATCATCCTGGCTTACCTACAACATGTGTGACATACCTAGGCTTGTGCTATGGAAACAATACATTCATTCTCATTAAATACAGTGCATGCCAAGCACACTGCTACCTACTGTGCAAAGGATGGATTTAGCAAGATGATTTGCATGTGGTGTTCAACATAATGCAAACATTTGTGATTCAAAAAATGCTGCAGCCATCCACTTTCACTCAAAGAACCTTAAATGAAGTCTCCAAAGTCAGCAGGGAACAAACATGCTTTGTACCACCCATTATCCACCCTGATCCATCTCTTTGTGGAGACACTTGGAAAGATTCCCACTGGTTTTTGTTTCAGATGACTACCTGTGGATTGCCTTCCACAAAAGGAAGGTGAGCACAGTTTCACTGCCTCACCCAGTAGTGGTAACTAAAAGATGATATGGACCTGCTTTGGCAAGGGGATTGGACTAGATGATCTCTAAAGGTCCCTTCCAACCCCCACCATTCTGTGATACTGTGGTATATATGTTCCTTATAGCATTCTGATATGAAGATCCCCTATCCACAGGCAAACGTGTCTGTTTGGGTACAGGGGTCATTCTTGTAGCAAAGGTTTGCAACTCTTTCTGTTGGTTTGTTGGGGTTTTTTTCTCCCCTGCTGAATATATTACAATTTTCAACAAGAAAAGAAGCAAGTTTCCTACAACCTGCCCAAAGGACTTCCACAGGCAACACAAACCTCACAAGAAAATTTCCTGGGTAACCTTCACTAGTCTGCCAAGTCTCTTTTCTAGGGTAACTAGTAAATGCCACAGTGCACTCCAGCAATATCATAATACAGTATTGATTACTACAATTCCATGAGCAGAGGAAAATTGTCTGCTGAATTACACACTTCACTGTAAACTTCAGGAAGATTTATAGACCTTTTTGTATACATTATCCAAAACAGCTGATCACGACTATAGAATGATAAAGACACAGGAGCTAAAACTATTTTAACTACAGTTTATACTCTAACAAAAGAACAGTATCTTCAGCTACCCCGTGTATTAATTCTGCCACAGCTGCTTCTGTGCATAAGGGCTTGAGTGATGGCACAGTAAGAATGCAGCCTGTCAGGGTACTTTATCCTCATTTCCAGAAGGACAAGGGAAGGGGGGAGGAGTTTTGCTTACTAAAACACACCATCTCCTCGAATTTAAGTAGCACATTACATCTCTACCACCCACACAATCCCTTTGATGAACTCTCTAGGAATAAGGCCCCATGGTAGGGGAGGAGAGGGAGGGAACACCTTTTCTACTCAGTGCAGCTGCTTCTGCTGCTGCTGTTGGTAGAGAATGGCCCCTGTCAGTCAGCAGTCCTCTGTGTTGTGTGATCTGCAGACAGGGATTTGTGTATGAAACTGAGCAAAGTGCAGAGGAAACCGGTACCTCTCTACTATGCCATAGCTAGGATGTCTTATTTCTCTGGGGGAAAAATATTGCATATATACATACACAAATTTAGCTGGATCTGGAATAAAAATGCATGGGAAGGGAGAAGGCAGATTCCTTTCTTTTAATTATCTTCCACTACTGGAAAGCCATTCCTTTCACTCTGTAGCACTTTAGCACAAGTGGATGTGCCATTTATCTCCTGAAGCCTCTTTTTGCTATAGAGAGCGATTACTTGAATTCATTCTGGTGTTCAAGTTCCCTTGTCAATTTGATTGTTGTGTTTTATCGAGTATATTTAGATCCTTGATCTTTGGGCAAATCATGACCAAGTGCACAACCTCTATCTATTCACCACCTTGTGCCTGTGACTGCTTGGATCCACACATCCACAAAGCTTTGCTTTGCTTCTGTGGTTTCACTTGCTCAGCGTATCCTCTCTCAATGCCTAAATTTAGATTCAGCAACAATTCTTTCTGCAACTTGTACTGCTGACAGGGTAGACAGTTCTGTGGTGATATTCTCTCTGATGTGCTGAACATTGCACAAGACACAGAAGCAGTCGTTAATGTATTAAACTTAACAAGATGACAATTAATGAGAACATGGCTCTCTGGATGTGTTTCAAGCCTACATTTAGATATGAACATAAATTCTTTTGCAATCTGAACTGCTCTCTATTCAAGTTTCCTAATTGGGATGGAGAGTTACTAATGATATTGACCTGATCCTCAAGCCACTCGTGCCAGGATTGATTTTGTAAGGGGATGAGCACTCTGGACCCAATTCTGCCAGCGATCCTTAAGCACATGTCTAACTTTAAGCCCCAAATCCATTTCCATTTAACACAAAGACCATTCCTCTCAGGTTGAACACATACTCAGCTGCTTTGCTGGAGCAGGGCAGGTACATGCATCCCTTCCAGTAGCTTTTCATCCACAACAATTTAATTATCTTATCCAATATCTTGTTGCTTGTCTTCCAGGTAAGTCTTTTAGACCAAAGTCTCCTCTCTAAATCTTCCCATTCTGCCTGTTCAACTACATCTCCTTTTTCTTTTTCAACTCCTGCTGTGCCATCGTGTTTGAGATTAGCTTGACACGAGTTAAAATCGACTTCTTTTCAGCAAGTTAGGAGAAACCTGAAGCAGCCATGCTGAAAACTAAGCAGGCATTTTGCATCAGGTTCAAGTTAGACTCACACATCCAAAACCAGTCCTCTTGACTTCCCCTATTACAGTGCATCACTTGAACTCTGGCTGTCCTCACGTGGCATAGCACAAGAATACGATCACAGGGCCACTGTCTTAATGTGTTTTCTCTCAAGTAAGGGGGCAAGTGTGATGTAACAAGTTTAAACCTAACTGTATTTCACTGCAATTTAAGAGTAATGGTGTTATTTTGAGTTTGCTGTGATTATTAATGGTCATCTGCCCATAAATGGTGGCTGAACAGAAAGAGCTCATAAAACACTTCTGAGACCCATTAATGCCAAGCCCACGCAAGTTCCTTGTGTGCATGGGTTTCAGCCTAAATTAATGCATCATGTAATCATCTATCATGCATCAGTAATGGGGTTAACAGGTGACAAAGCAAAGATGACAGCTGTAGGAAGCCTGACCTAAGTGAAATCTAGATTATCTACTCTAGTTTATGAATGCTTTCTAACACAGGTCTGCACCTGGGAGTACTTCTGTGACCTTCTGCTTCCTGCAGCGAGGAGGAATGCAGACCACAGCATGGAAAAAACAGTTCAGGGAAGTTCTTTGCAGTGAAAAATGAGACTGCATTCTCGCTTAAGAGGGTCTAGCATCCTCTGCCCAAATTAACAGCACAGAGACAGAGTGACAAATCAGTCCCCCTCTCTAAACCATAGTGAAGAACTATATTAAGAAAGTAATAACAAATCTTGTTCATTTTCATCTGTTTCACACCATTCTACCCACTACACTCAAATGCTCTCAGGGACTGGCAGTTGCTTGGTCCCTAGAGAAAGTCTGGTGAGGATGGTACCCACCCATGGCATGAAATATTCAACCTCCCCTTCCATCCACCATGCTGCAACAGAGAACCCAGAAAGCTTATCTAATATCTCCCTGCTTATGTCTAACTTCTTTCTGTTTGCACAGAAACAGAATGACAGCATCAACCTTACAAAGATAAGAAAACATCAGGCTGAAGCATGACCTTTACTTCCAAACAGTCATTTTATTGTGGCTATATATTAATGAGTACCAGGATCCCAAAGAGCAGCAGATACAGAGCTCATATCCTCATGTTATTAGTTAACTGTTTACTGTATATCAAATTCAGCAGACTTGGTCTCTTGCTGGGATATTTCTTGGTAGGAAGGTGAGTGCATGTGTGCACACACATATGCACGTGTACAGACATCTACACGTGTGTGTTAACAACTCCCTCTGAGAAGTGATGCTTTAACAGTGTGTTTTTGCTGGAGTAAATGGTGCTCACACACTTCCAAAGCAGATGCAAGGTATCCATATGCTCTGCTTTTTTTCTCTCTTAAAGCAGATTTACTGTGAAAATATGTGCTCTATATGATGGTGATTTTTAGCTTAGCTATTTATCTCTACAGGGTCTTGGATTTCTTTTCCTTGCTCTACTATTTTTGTTAGCCTCCTGATAGAAGATCCATTAACATTGATTGACTTGATAAACAGTTTCTATTCTCCATTTTCTATTACATTTTTTTAAAATCAATTCTTGTTACTCACTGATATCAAGCCTTGTAACAACAACTTTGAATATCCAGCACATTAAAATAAAACATGCATTAGAAAGCACTGGACAAGAAATGTGTGTCACCTGTCCTGTCATGGGTTTTCTTACAATCCTCAGCAAACATTTGGGAAACAAATCCTTTATCTGTAGGCTGCTCAACAACTAAGTACACATCTGTCTACCCACCTAGCTATATCTCTCCTGTTTACTTTCTGACAAAGATTTTCCCTGAACAGTTTATTTTCTAGGCAGAAATTTGCAATGTCTGAAACAAAATGACTAAATAGCTGCATATGCTGCTATCCAAACTCTCCCCAAACAGAGGAGACTTTGGGAAGCTTTCCTGAAATGCTCAGTCCCTGGTACTTCATATTCTCTACAGAAAAAGAAGTAGTAGCGAGTGAAAAATGAACAAGTCACGGATTTTCAGTGCTCTAATGACTTATACTAATGTATTCCTTCATCTAAATACAGATTTCTATTTAAAATTCAGTATGCAGGGGTATTATGAATTCTAGTTTAATAGATTCCAAATAATTGCCCTTTAGAAATGATGAATAGCTGTTTAAAGCCTCTGATAAGAACACAGTATTTGTCCCCTAACAATGGGCCTTCCACATTAACTGTATCATATGTGCCTGAAATTAGTTTATTAATTTTTTTATTGATATGCAAACTACAAGCTGATGGCAGATGGCAAATAACCCCCTCACTCTAACACCAAATCCTCCAAAAAAGAGTCTTGTCTCTGCTACTATTCTTGTAGAAGGGACACACAAAAAAGAGAGATAAGAAGATAGCTTTTATATTGAAGGCAGGCCACTGAAATGCAGATGATGCCATCCTCTCTTGTACTCAGTTTTCAGATTTTTCTGGCATAAAAAGAATAAGATATAAGGTTGAATTAACAACCAGATTTTGCACCACTGCAATCTGAGATGCTTTCTCTGTGCTGTCCCTGCTATCTCTGACTGCCCTTTAAAACAGCCATTCTAGACCTGTTCTTTCATTTAAAAGATGAGCATCCAGAAACACCGAAATTAAAAATACATTATTCATGTATTCTACATAGGAATGACCTGACAAATTTCACTTAGCAGAGCTGATGGTTTCCTCATAGCATATGAAACCCTTTGAAAACACCAAGCAAAATAGATTAAATGCACCTACAGTTGGATTTGCAGTCATGCATGCGACGTGATATTGGAAGCTTCTGAGGCTGGGTGTGCTTTGTATTCTGAACACACCTGCCATACCTCTACACAGCACTGGGGAAATCATATGCAGAGTGTGAATCTGTTAGAAGATACAACACTACAGGCTTTTTCTTTAAAAACTGGGGTGGAGTGGGGTGCTTGTGAAGCATCACCTCAAATATTTAAGGTGCCACACGAAGGTGTTGAGACACAGACACCAGTGGTTCTGTCAAATAAGGTGGTAACGCTGAAGTTATAAGAGAGAGCTGTATACATATGGCTTGTCACTACATAATGGTTGTGTCCTACCAAGCTTTTAAGTTACAAGCAGAAGGAAAACACTTGCTGGGTGAAAAGTACATATATATAAAATTGAATTGTAGTAAGGTGCTGTAACATCTCCTCGTCCTTGTACCAGTACTCGCCTGCTCTCCCTTCTTCATATGTGACTGCATGTAATTACAGTTGCATGCAGAGGCTGCATCTCAGCTAAACATCTGCTGCTGCAGAAAAATATTTGTCAGTGCCCTTATTTGCTGAAACTAACAGGAAAAAACCCACCTTGATTCTTTCCTAGAGGTTGGAAAGTTACTGTAGGAATTGTTCTACTTTCCTCATTTTCACCTTTCCTGCCCACGAGCAACTAAGCAACTTAAATTTGCTTTGCAATTAGTTTTCCCCTGGCAAAGTTAGCAACACCACAAGAGGTCCTAAAAGTAAGCAGGCTAAAGCAGTTTTATGTCTTAGTTTCGTCTCTAACACTTGGCTCTGATCCCTTTTAGCCTTTTATCTTTTTTTTCCTATAGGAGCAGGGCAGTCACCTCCCTCTCAGGGCCTTTTCTTCCTCCCTCTGGGGTAGGCTGCCTTCTCCACACACCACTGGTACCCAGAAAAGAATGGTGCTTCTGTTTGCCTGGCTGCCTGCATATTGCATCCATTGCTCCATTCAGGCTGCCTTTTCAGCTCTGCTAGCTGCTGCACAACTTTGCTTTTGTGCTCTACTGCCAGGGGTTTTCTGAAGCCAGACGCTTCTTGAAAAGAGGGGATATTTGCATAAACAATACCATGTGAGGAGGTCTGCTGGAAACGAAATCAAAATTCAGCTGAGCAAATCTTCCTCAACAACTCACTTCTTGCAACCAACACCTCCTATCACTACCATCTGTGTACTAAATTATGGCCGAAAATGTCTGCAGCTCTTTCTTTTCACTTGCTCTTGTGTACAGATTCCTCCTATCAGCTGAAGTGGGTTTTGTTTTCAAATTTAGGCTGAACAGGAACCCTCAAACAGAATTTGGTATATGGAATGAGAAAAATATGGTCGTGTTAAATAAGGAACAGAAGGCCAGCCATGCATCAGCTAGCTTGCAACCCAGATTGGATTTGTACTGAAGGCTCATCAAAATGCATATCAGCGACAAGATCTACCCATCAGCTCGCTGAGATTGCAGGTCAGCAACGGCAGGGCAGCTTTATCAGAACAGAGCAGGGAGAGGAAGGCTTACTGCTGTGGCTGATAGCCAAAGGAATCGTTCTGGAAAGATGTGTGTGCTTCAAACAAATCTCTAGTGTCTTAAAATATTGGCTATACTGAGAGAATGTGTGTGGGTAGGCACATAAACACAAACATAAAGAGGTCATGCATATGTATACACGAGTGAGTTCATGTAGATGACTATGCCCAAGCAAACATATACACACACACACATGGTTTGTGCTACATCCTCTGTGTGCATTTATGGTATCTTACCCATGGGAATAACAATAATTAGGCTAACTCTGCAAGAGGCAGGCAAAACAAGAAGTAGCCACATGGAAAAAAAAAGGAAGAATACAGTTTCAAAAGCCACTGCTCAAATCTCCCACTTATTTGCATTTTTTTATTCAAACATCTAGCTAGGTAATGCATCTCTCACTGTTCCATTTAATTAGAATCTTAATTTTGCTTTCTTGCTCAGATGCTTTGGATATAATTAATACCAACATTCAAAATGTGCCTCCCCTACTGCCTTAGGTCTGTTACATGCAGCATCTTCTGCTCTGTGCTGCCTGTTAAACAGACATGCTCCATCAGAAAAATGGTGCCTCTGGATGTGTTCAGCATACAGAAATATCACCAATGAGGGGTTATCCTGCTACCCTGCTGCCCTGATTGCTGCCCACCTCCCAAGCCCTAATGCCAAAGTGGGTTGGGAGAAGCTGGATTGCCTCTGCATGTTGATTCCATCCACAGGTTAAGACAACAGGCACAGGGTCTCATGTTCTGGTTTTTTTACCCACAAAAACCCACAGCTCCAGTTTGAACAGAAGGTCTTATATCGTGTCTTTTCACCTACAGACAAGGGTCCTATCAAATGGCTTTCCAGACACCTTCCAAGGGTCTGAAGTAACCCTGAAGTCAGACTTAATTCTGGAGCTCCAATTAGGATGCTTCTCATCCCAAGCAGAAAACAGGAAGGAAATACATTCACTCCTTCACATAATTTCCAAGTCCTCTAAAAGACATAGAACTCTATTATTCTTACTTGGAATGGAAAGGGGCCCATTTCATACAGAGCTGGAAAATGAAGATCAATAAAAGTCCCGTTGAGGAACTGGGCATAGTAACTCCTCTTACCAGATTTCAGTTTGGGGGAATAATCTCTTTAAGGTGTTTGCTATTTGTTGTATGTGGAAAACTTGCTATGCAATGTACTTAAGACACATCCATGAGGGTTTAAAGGAGATAAAAATGCCTACTCCATACTTCTGCAAATATGATTTTATTGTTCTACTTCACCACCCAGAATAAACCTTGTGTTATTCTGAAATTAAAGGCATGGCCAGCACGGGGGTTTGAATACCACTCCCTACTAGTTTACAACAGAAAGGACTGTATCAAGCAAAAGAGAAAATAACAACCAGTATTTGGTACTTGACCAAGAAGATCCAAAATATCTGCTACAGCAATATCATAAAATACTAAACTCAGTCAGCTCCTGGTTTTGCAGGAGTGAGCATCTCCCATCTCAGCCTTCTCTACATGTCCCTGTTTAGCCCTGCAAGGTCAAACAAGCTCTTCCATCTCTGCAAAGCTCAGATGTGACCCTCATCCAGCTCAATCCTGGATGGTTCTTTCATACATCTCCTTGAAAGATCTGAAAATCTACTGATTTCATTGATCCCTCTGACAAATAAATAGGGAAATACAGGGGGAACTTCCATTTCCACATTAACCAGTGCCACCTCACTGCTCCAAAACACAGTGTGCACTCCCTTCTTTTAAGATCAGTTAGCTTCATGGTGACTGGGCTACTTCTTCCCAGAAAGGAAGACTGTCTCTAAAACAAAGCTCAGTGATAGGTTGAAGGCACAACTTGCAGTTGAGTGAGCAGCAATTACACATCCTGTAGTTAATAGGTCCCACGTATGTTAACATATACATTAATCTGCTTATTAATCTCTCTGCTTTGCCTAGGATTTTCTCTCTATTGCCCTCCTCACCCTGACAAAGAAAAAAAACAACACTATCATTTCTTCTTCCCTTTTTTAATGCAAGAGAGCCATTGCCTCATTAGCATTAGCTGCGTGCTCATTATAGCGCAGGAGAAATGAGAGGGGAGGGGAGGAAGGGCTGGAAGCAGGAGAGGAGGAAGAGTGAACTCTGTGTTGTTTTGCAGAGCATGTTTTCCGTGGAGTCTGCAAAATGCTTTGAAGGGGGGGGGGTTTGCATGACTGGGTTTTGTAATCCTCATAACTTGGAAATCAATAAGATAAATGGAGGAGAACTGAACAGCTAGTGGCCCCAGTCTTGATGATTCCTGGATAAATCCTTTTAATAAACATGAAACTGCAGCAGAGCAGAAACTCTTAAGTCCTACTTTTGATTTAAAGATGTTTACCTCTGTAGCTGCTACATTTCTGGGGTTTTATTACCCTCCTATCTCTTCCATTTTATCTCTCTGGCTACCCACATGGTTAATTGTTTTGCTTTGCATTTGTTCTTCAACGATGGAGAATGCATGAACATACATAACACATTAATATATGCAGACAGGGGAGACCTATAGATATATATTTTTACTCTGCAGTGGCTCCCAAGATGACTTAATGGAGAATTACTGTCATCCTATAGTGATTTTCTTCATGCTTGAAGCATGCTGTTGTCTGGACGGGAGACTCACGTTTATGAAACACACAGAGGTGGAAGAAAAGAAGGGAAATGTCATTTAGAGGAAACTTCCTTACAGATAGATTTAGCTTGTGATGGTGGTGGCAAAGGAATTGCTTAAAACCAAATAAATAAATGAAACAAAGTGCAATGGTTTCACAGCATCAGGGCCCCTTCACTAGTTAATCCCTCAGAATTGGGATTTGACAAGGCTTGGTTCGTATAACAAATGTTTGATTAATTTATCCATTTCTACACTGTAACAACAAGAATTTGGAAGTTCAAGATTTAATATCCAGGCTTCTCTTGATATACACGTGTGGGGAGGGGGAAGAAATACATTTAGATCTCATTTATTTTCCAATTAACTGTTCTTTATCCTTGCATTAATATTACAGATGTCTCAAGAATAATTAAAACAGATAAGGAATTTATAAAAATCTTCACATTTCATGCTAATTACCATAATGTAATGTTACATTTCTATTAGCAGCTTTGGTTCCCTCCCCCCACCCTTTCCTTCCAGCAACCCTGGGGCCTCAGCCAGTCAGCGTGTTATAAATCTTTGTTAAAATACGACACGAAGCTGAGAAGCTTGCAACGAAGCAAATTGGACAGTGATGGAGCTCTCCTTCCTTTACCTTCATTTCCCAACAGCCAGCCTGTCATCAAATATGAAAACAACGATGGTTTTGCACAACTTCTCGCTGTGAAGGCTAAAGGCCTCCCAGGACAGAGGGGTTGTGGCTATGGACTTTGAAAGATCACAGAGAGGCCAAGAAGAAGACAGAGGAGAGCCACTCAGTCCTACTATCCTGCTAAAGACACCAATCATAGGCCCAGGAAGGAACTGTAGAATCAACCTACCACGACCATATCACGGCAACTATATGCACAAGCAATTAAATTCTGCCTGAAAATGAGTCATCTTGTTTGTTCCCACCATTCTTACATATGATTATCACAGGGATTTAAAAAGAAACGTTCAGGGGAATTCCTACTGATGTTTAACGTTCAAGCCATCAAATCAATGAAGTAATGCCATGTGGTTTTACACAAGCTCTCCCACATTTCTGCTCCAGCCATCAGTAGGACCAAACACGTAGTCAAACTAAGCAGCATGGTTATCACAAGCAGTCTGGAGTAAGAAATAAAAATAGGTTCAAAACCCTGATCTCGTGAAGAGTTTACATCACAGAATCCCAGAATGGTGGGGGTGGGAAGGACCTTGCAGAGCTCCCCCAGCTAAAGCAGGTTCCACTCGCTCAGGGGGCACAGGAATGTGTCCAGGTGGGTTTGGAAACCTCCTGAGAAGGAGCCTCCACACCCTCCCTGGGCAGCCTGGGCCAGGGCTCCCTCACTTCAGCGCCAAAACAGTTTCTCCTCCTGTTCCACTGAAATTTCCTGTGTTATGTGCCCATTACCCCTTGTCCTGGCCGCCACAGAACAAAGACTGGCCCCATCCTCTTTATATCCACCCTTTACATATTTATCAGTATTGCTGAAGGTCCCACCTCAGCCTTCTACTCCAGTTTGAACAGCCTCAATTCCCACATCCTTTCCTCCTCAAAGAGATGTTCCAATCTCCTCAGTATCTTGGTAGCCCTGTGCTTGCCTCTCTCCAGCAGTTCCCTGTCTCTCTTAATCTGGAGGGTCCAGAACTGGACACGGGACTTCAGATATAGCCTCACCAGGGCAGAATACAGGGGGAGAAGAATTTCCTTCTAGCTGCTGGCCACACTTTTCTTACTGCAGCCCAAGATGTCATTGGCCTTGATAAAGAGGTTTCCTTTAATGCAATGAGACTTCCTATCAGTAAAATGATGTACATGCTCACATACTGAACAGGATCAACTTGTCCAATGAATTGTCCAGAGTGAACAACACAATCAGCTCCACCAAATGTCCAGCACATGAGTAGGTACACGTGCAGAGTCACACACATGTACACAATCCCTTCCACTCCACCGCCCCACGGCAAAGCCAAGCACTCAAGTCTGATGCTAGTTTCATCTCTCGGCAGTCTCTTCTCTGCCTTTGAGCAGTAATTTGTGTCATAATACAGGATAATGTACTTCCATGTGTTTCAAAAATACACTCATCCGAGCTTTCAGAAATAATAATGTCGTTTAGGTATCATTTTGGTTTTATTTCTGAAATAGACTTTGATACGAGGCAGTGGAAATGAGATATTAAATAAAAACCTTGCTCTGCTGCCAACTCCCAAAACCTTTCCTTAAGGAGAAGAGTACATATGTGCATCTCCTCAGCTGCTACCCACTCTATTGATTCAAAGCTGCAACACTTTCTTTTATATTACTTAATTTATCTTTATTTATTGTAACACTGATAACGTTCAAACTGCATTAGATAATGTACTAGATAAGATACCTCTTTAAAACCTCTCACTGAGATCCTATTGGGACTGGCACGTAATTGAAAACACTTAATGGAATATTTCAGGGCATATTGCCAGAGAATGAACAAGAAAAATCACATTTCATTTTAAAATGCCACAGAAATAATAAAAAAGTCACTTAAAACGATGGTGGCTGTGGTTAGGTTTAGAAAAGGATGAGTATTGTAATTTACATTGACTTTCTTTCTTTCTCAAGTTATTTTCCCTTTGTTACATTTGACAACTCACCCACTGTCTTCCCAGAAATGTCTGACATTCCTTTTAATTAAGTAGCAAGGGGTGACAAGCAACAGTCTTCTTTTTCTGAAGACTGCTGAATGCATTGGGTGTGTTTTCAGCCTCGGGACCAAGTCCTCAGTTGGTTCATCCCCTCGGAAACTAACATTACAAGTTCTGCCTTGACCATTCTATGATGGTACAAAGCCAAGTTGTAATACTCTTAAGTCAGGGTTTGGTTTACACTGTCCTTCTCTTAGGCCATAATGATATTTAGGTCTCAAAGGGCTCAAAACTCTTAGGTTTTGAGGCTTCTGATGGCAATACAATACAATCCAGCCAAGACACTTTTCAAACTTGAGGTCTTATTAACCTTTCAGGTGCTTACACAGCTTTAGACAAAAGGAGATGTCCCTCATCTAAGTAAAATGAGTAACAGAGACTTTAAGAAGTCGTTCCTGTGATCACACAACAGACTACAGGAGATCCCTTGCATGCAGCTGATATCCACACAAGTTCATACCACAAATTCAGCACCGAGACTCTCTCAAGCATCTTTGCACAAGGAAAATGCCTCGTGCAAGGAAAGAAGTTTCTACCGAGACTGTCCTAGTCAGGAGAAGCACTAAAAGGCAGCTTCAGTTGACAAAAGTCCCTGAGTTAAATAAGTAAGAGCAAGGAAGCTGATCACAGATGTCAGGTTTCACAGAGGCAGATATAGTATTTTTTGCTGATTCAGACTCAGCCAACCTCATCCTGGGATCATGTCTTTATATACATGACGAATCACAAGGAAATATGTAAGTCTTTAGTTGGACCTGTGCAACTTTAGGAACCTTGAGCACTCAAACTCTTTAACTATTTTGTAGGCTAATATTGTTTAACTGTCACTGACATTTTCACTCTAGTGGTAAAAATACTCATGCCACAAAGACATGTGTCACCCAGCCCCACTGCATTCTAACAGCAGGCAAAGAATCCACCTGGGGCAAGTGAGTGTTTCAATTAGCCTCTGTTCCTTTTGCAGTCTCTTGTGCAAGCTCCATTTTAGAGGTAAACATCACTGAGCTGTTTTTATCCTGGCAAGAGGCAAGAGAAATTGCTCTTTTTTGTAGCCTGGCATTGAAAATTAGTGCTAAATCCAATTAAAAGACTTGAATCCAAACTTCCTCCCAACACTGTGTTTTGGTATGCACCTCTCTAGGTTAAAATGTGTCTGAGTTAGCAAGCTGCTTCTCAGAGGAATCTCTTCACAAGAGTCATCAACATCTTCAAGGGTATAGCTCATCCCTTGTCTATAATCCCAGTCCTGGATTTCCACAAGCACAGGGATATGACCACACATTATCCCCATACACCACCATATATGTGCCTGCAGCTTTGAGAATCACATTAGTAAACAGGCCCTTCATAAGTGTGCATCAGTAACAATAAGATGTAGCAAATATTCTGAGAGCTAGCTCATCCCTTCCACTTGTCATTATCTACAGAAGTCTGTGCTGCTATCAGCTAATATTCCCTACAGGCAGTTTTTCCCCTCTGGGTGCTCAGAAATGATGAGGTTCACTGAAGCTTTTTTGTTGGAATGATGACCTGAAATCTGGAAATTGAATGCAGTGAGGAAGCCACAATCACCAACATTGGGAGAGCTTATCAGTTTGATTCCTCTTTTGCAAAGGTCAGCCCCAAGCATTGCCTGATGCTGAGAGATGCCAGAGATAAGCTAAGTATGGAAAGAGCCTATGCTGAGCAGAAATCTCCACACCAGAATGGAGATCAGAAATGGCCACACTCAGATTTCAGCCTGTGGTAAATGTGTTGAATGTGTGAGCTATCTGCATTCATAGGTTTCATTCACCCATTTACCACCTGTTCATGCAGCACTAGCCAATTCATTCAAAATCAAATCATGGGCTTCCTAACTAACAGAAGAAAACCAGTGTCAGTCACACCATCACTATTAATTAATGTCTCTTTCAGAATATGTCCAAAGCTCTCAGATAAAACAATTGTCTAGGCAATATCCTATCTGCCTCTCAGAAATCCTGTGCACGCTCTCCCCAAATACTCCTGCCATTTAGCTTCTGAGACAAAGTGATCAAGATTGAACATCACACAGCATATGCTCACAGCTGGGACATGTCAAAAACAAGTTTGGAACCAGGGCATAGCACAGAGATGCCTTAAGCAGCAGTAAGAAATACATTCCTTACACCTGTGACTTAAAGCCCAGTTTTATAGCATTTGACCTCATCTGCCTTTGACCAAGTCACCTATTTCTGTTAGTGGTGCCAGCCTTGGAGCACACACTTCATATATCCTCTGGTATCTGAGGTGATAAACACAGGCAGGATAGGAAAAAGTAATCAGTATGGTGAAGGTGGCATGGGACTTCACAAGGGAAGGGGAACTGCGAGGGTATACGTGTGGTGCCGCTTGCCAACAGCCACAGATTGTTTAACAGTCACCTCCAGGCAGTAAAACCGGTTGCCAGTTCAAGTGCCAGGTAATTTTATAGGATAATTATTAACCTTACAGAAGTTATTAGAGACTAGCTACCGGGAGACTTGTGAAGTGTGAATTATCGCTCTCCGTCTGACCGGGAAGGAGAGTTAATCCCCTCAAATGTTCTATGCTGAGCTGAAGATTATCCCCCTTTTTAGATATTAGAAAAATCTTCTGAAAGAATCAAATTACATACCATTTCTACAGTTGTGACAGAGCATTTACAAGATTTCTCTTCCATTTCTCTGCCACCCACCTGCCATCCTTCAGATCCACCCTCCTTCTTTGCAACAAGATGTTAGGAAAACACGGTTCTATCTCAGCCCTCTCTGATACTGCCATCTTCCTACCACACCACAAGCACTGATGTGAATCTCATTACCTCTCCCATGGAAAACGTTTCTAAAGATGACAGCAGAGCTAACACCGTGTGCTGAGGAATCAGCACAGCCCTTTCAAGGTCTCAGTGTCTCCCTTCTCCTTCCCACTCAAAGTGAAAGCTGTTTTGCTGAGGATACAGATACTCCTCTCTCTTCCACCTCTTTCAGCCAACTTTATCCCTAATACTGATCTTTCAATACCTGTCCTGAAGCCAATTGCCACTATGAAACATTAGAAGGCCACATCGTGTGAAGGAAAGGGTGAGCAAGCAAGCTCTTCTGCATCTACCATTGCTGCTTTGTTACCCATCTCCTCCCTTCCACAGGGCTCTTGAAATAGCACATTTCTATTGGCATGCTTTAAATGGATGTTCCCTTGAATATCTTGCCCTTTCTTCTCCTATCCCCAGAGCTCTGTAACTATCTTTTTTATCCCCACTAGGGAAAAAAAACAGTGTGCTGTGCTGTTGTCTTTTTTTAAGGAGCTGTGTCACATCAGTGCACACAGGTTTGTATTCCTCATACTCATATTCTCTCACCTTATTTCTTGACATCAGATGAGGAAATACCTTCAAGGACCATACAAAGGCCAACATTTGCTATTCCTGTTGCACCAAAAAGGGTAAATTGTGTCTGACAGTAAGGCATAAAGCAGCCAACCCTGATTCCCAGAGCAACTCTTGTTTCACATGGCCACAACTAACAGAGTGACCCCAGAACTGTGAGGCACGCAGGGGTTCAGCAACCACTTTCAGTCCTTCCCCAAGTATCTCACAGAGATTTATCTTTTTTTTGGTCTTGTTTTGGTTTGGACTTGTCTGAATGTGGCACTAGATTAAACATGAATGTTGTATTTCTTATGCCATCTCCCTTTGCATAAGCATGTCCTATTTAATATATTACTTTTGTGCTAGGAATGGACATTAGTTATTTCAACTTGTACCAACGCACTCTTTTCCAGAGATATCTTTGCTCTGGTCCCTAATATTTTCCTAAAGCTCCCAAAATACTGTCTTTTCTCCTTATATAGTCTATATTATAAGGGGAAATGAAGAATTTTGTTACTCATTTGCCTTTTTTTTTTAATACCTAAGTCCTGGTGATACAGTTTGTACATTAAGTGAAGGCTGGGACAGCATCATTTAAGAGAGGTTTTTAAACTATTCTATTGATGTGCTTGCTTAGTTTGTTGAACTTTTTGAGCTTTCTACCAGTCAAACGTTAAAATTAAAATAAATCTGTAAAGTATTGTGTTTTTTTTAGACAGAAGGGGAAATGAGCTATTTGCCATCTCTGGCTATATAGACTGGTAAGGAACCTGTGCATGTAGGTCTAAATTCTGCATAATCACAATCCAGAGGCCTTTGTACATCCAAAACAGTATTATTTATTTCATAAAGCCTGAGGCTGACAAGTGGTAGATCTTTTCCTTGGTTACTTTCCTATATGTTTTTTAACTGATCCAGGTCCCTTTTGGAGTAAATAATTTCTTCCTTTTGCTTTATTGTACCTATTTAGTCCATCTTGGGTTTTTTTTAGCTCTCTGAATTCAAGTTGTGTATGTTCATACAGTGTTTAGTGCACTGCATCGCTGAGCACAGGTAAAGCCTCTAATTTCTAAGTACAACCCACAGGAAGAATTAAAGCCATGAGGTTTTGTTCCACAAAGGCTGCCTGGCTGGCCAGTAACAGGTGTGAGACTTGCCTTGTCTTTAATCCCACAGGACCCAACTGTGTGTTTGATTTGCTAAGAGAAAAAAAAAATGTAGCTGTGCTTTGCTGACTAGGGGGAAGGAGCAGGGAAGGTCAGTCTAGACAGGAAGAATGGGTGAGAACAATTGCTCCACAGGTCTGTGCCTCTGAAGTAACACTGCAAACAGGCTGATGCTCTCCTATTAGAGCAGAAAGCTCTTTTACCCTTCAAAGTGCCACCTGCAGCAAAAAAATACCTCTTCCCAGTTACACAATGAAGTATCCTGGAATGATATCACATCAAATTAAAAATGCCTGAGACCTTGCTGGTGAAAGTCTCCAGGAAAAATGTCACTGATGCATGGCACCCCGTGATGAACTTCTGCATTTAGAATAAATCACAACCAATATTGCCATGTGGCATGCAAGCTAAATGACAGTAGTAGTCCCAAGTGCTACACTCAGTCAAACTGTTTAGGTCAACGAGACACTGCTTGAATAAATAGGGATTTCCAGAGTATTTAGGATCCAGACCTATTTTTTACACATCTGGCCTCAATAAAGGTCTCAAATATTATTCTTGCTAAGTCTTAAATGAGACTCTGACTCCTCTTGCATCCAATGCTCAGGAAGAGTTCTTTCACTGGAATAAGACCACTCCCATATGTATTTATTTCAAGGAAATGCATCCATTTTGGGTTTCTGGCTTCCTTGATTTTGTCTCCTGAGATGTCTGGTTTTGAAGTCCCTGCCATAGTCTTTTTCTTCCCCCCTCATTTTTCTAGTCCCCATTTATTGTTATAGTCCAGGCTCAGGTTCACCAATTTTCAGCCTGGATGAATTTTAAAAGGCCCACTATTAACTTCCTCCTGTTGTGTGTATCTAAATACAGTGTTGTCTTTTTCCTATGAAAAGCTTTGCCAAGAGACTATTAATCTAACCTTGTGTCACTATATCTTCCATGGAAATCCATGATGGGGAGCAGTCTTTACCATCTGTTTCCATCAGGAGGGTTATCTCAGTGTCTAGACACTATAGTGACAGGCTTTTTAGGGTTGCTGATACATAGACAGGGCTTTGGAGGGCTTGCATATAATCCTCTTCAGATGTGGATGGATGTTTTCCTGCAGTCTGGGATGAAGTTCAGAACTGTATTTCAACCACATTTGTCCCAGAGTGTAAATGGGACAACTTTGGTTAGCAGTAAACTCTTAACAGGTCTGAGGGATTAAATAGGGGATTAAGTAATAGAAAGAATCAGGGAGCCTGTATTGGATATAAGATTTATTTCTCTTCTTTTGGTTTTTAGCACAAATGAAAATTCTTCAAGCAGAGTCAAATGTTATTCTTATACTTTTAGTGGCAATGGTTTCCTTCAAGGAAAACTGTTACAAAAACATAAGAGCAAAACAGAAAGGGAGTATATGCCTATATGCACATAGATCTTTTATCACTGACACTTCAAAATATATAGATTATTAAAAAAAAAGCTTTTAAATCTTGGTAGCTGCTCACCATTTGTTTATTTTGGCACGGTTCTGTTCTCAGAAAGCGAGAATAAAGCAAACAAACATACTCCCACCCTTTGCCATGTTCTGGTTCTCATGTGACAGTACAGTGCAGCAATGTTTGGGTCTTAAAACAGCAGAAAGCAGTGTCTGTTCTGAAAAACCTGCTTCAGTGGAAACTTTTACAACTGCTAGACATTCCTGCTCTGTGAGGTGTATGTCCTCCAGCAGCATTCCCCGTTGCCCCTGTAAGGTGGTCAGTGCCTCCACAATCAAGTGGCTTCAAAGATGCTGAAAGTGCTTCTGCCTCACAGGAGGAGCTTGCTGTTGAGATGCTGGCTTTTCATCCATGCCCTTCTCTGACTGCATCTCTAATCAACTCTCCCCAACTCAGCTTCCCCACTCGTGAGAGCCTCCCTGGGCAGAGTCACATCCTTCTTGTCCTGGCTTCCCAGCTGTCTTGCACATAGTTACTTTTGGTAGTACTAGCTGGAACACACACAACTGCCCTTGGAGAGAACTGGTTCATCATGGGAAGTTCAACAGGGAACAAGTCCAGGGCTGATGTTGTTATTTACTAACACAAACATAGGAGTGTGAATGACAATTAGCCATTACAGAAAACACTGTCAGTACAGAAGACGGGAGGAAGACTTTATTGTCCTTTCAGTTTGAAGTAGAAATGCTAGTAGAGAATAATGTGTTTCAATAACTATTAGGAGATGGAATCAGTTGAAAAATCAGAGAGGGTAGACGTGTGTCGAGATTAGTCCCATACAAGATGACTGGAGCTGACACTATAATATGGTTATGAAGGAGATACATATGTGCCTTGGAGAGTGGTGCTCTAACTTGATTGTTGGATGCCAGGACAAGATGAAGACACTGCAGCTGAAGACAAACAGCTGAGGGATTTATGGGATATGGTCTTTGATGTCTGGTAGCCTTGCATGGAGGAAGAGTGAACACTACAGAAAGCTGATGCTAGAGCAAACAGCTCTGGGACAGGCTGAGCTACACATTTCCCTTCAGCTGGGATCTAGGAGTCAGAAGAACTGAAAAGAATGGGGTTTTTAACTTGTATTTTGCAGCCAGCCAGAAGAATGTATGCTTTCTAGTCTCAGACACTGTACTGCTATCAGTGTCTGGTTTCTGTAACCATCACTTGTTATTGTTACCTCCCAGAGAATAGAAGGCAAGGTAGACAAAAAACCCTCATGTTTATTTACTTTAAGTTCTTATTTGACAAGTGAAAAAAGCTAAAAAATCCCACCCTGATAAATGTAAGAACAATCTGCTATGGGGAAAAAAAATACTTAGTTGTAACTCAGAGAACCCACTCAAATTGATGGGCTGCAGTATGACCAGGAGTAAAGGAAACATACAGTATGAATACAGGTATCCATCCTACCTGACCTCTGAGAGAACAGCTCATTCCTGCTTCTCTGTGATTTACAGCTCAGATTTCAAAGCTCTGACTGTAAAAACCTTAGGAATCCCTTAAAAACATAACTGTTCTAAACCAACAGATGTATCATAACTCTTCAGACTGTAATTTATCAGATATTTAAATAGAAAGAGATTGGTCATGAGAAGCCTCACAGATCCTACCCTACTGTCAATATTTAATAGTGTTTTACCATACTGAAGAGTTGGTGTTGCCCAAAACCCTGGGATGTTATTATTAACTGGCTAGGAACTTTTGGTCAGGTGAATTTCTCAGTATGACAGAAAAAATTCTCAGCTGCCATCTGAGAGCTTGAGAGTCCTCCTCACTGGGAGAGGACAGGACATTACCCATCCCCCCTAAAAAAAGACATCCTTGCAGGTGCCTGTCTGTCATACTTATACACACAGTTCTTCCTCTTCTCTCTAAATGCTTTCAGACTATGTTCTCCTAATGAAAGCTTCTGGTTATCTGTTAAAACCAACCTATGTAACCACAGATTCCACTGTGTGTAACTGGTGAAAAGAAGAAGATAGTTGCATCCAGCCACTGCTTGGCAGGACCTGCTAAAGGTTAAATTCTGACCAGCCCAGCCTGGAAGCCATTAGATGAGAAAAGCAAGCATATAGATTTGCTTCTGTCAGATCAGCTTAGAGCACAGGGACACATTTGCATTCCTTTGCATAGGGAAGAGGGAGAAAAAGAGAAAGAGCAGAACCAAGAGCTTCACATCTGTGCTGAAGTGAGGTTAAGCAGTGTCTGGCAAGGAGGTAATGATGGCCATTTCTGAAGCAAAACATCCTCCCATACTTTTCCCAAACTGCTCTATCAGTTTGGTTTCAACAGACAGTGATCTTTGCCAATTTCATACAGGGGAGACAAAGGAAAGACCTCCACTCTATACAGAGTTAATCATTGCCATGACCTCCCAAATCAGGACATACACTTTGTCAGTAGCCATTTCTGGGCTGCAGGAAACCTAAACTGTGGATATGGATACAAAAGTCCAAGTAGTTTGACCAAAACTGGTGCCTGCACATACTTCTGAGTTCTACTTTGTTGGGTAGCAGCTGTGTTGTGAAACTGGTTGCCACAGGTCACAGGTACAGTGCTATTTATTGCCATTTGGGAAACGTGGGTCAGGTTTCTGAGATGCCATCAAGGATAAGAGTGCTTGCCAGAGCTATCAGGAGCTATAAAAGACTTTCTGGCCTCTGAATGCACTGCTCAGTAAAATTAGCTCACTTTTGCCTTCTTTCTTATGCCTTTTTTTAATGAACAAACATTTGTAATCTGATACTGCATGAGATGTAGGTTATTATCCTAGAATAAAAGCAGATATTTAATTATTTGGCTTTTCAGGTGATGATTTGGACCCATCTCCAATTCTTCCAGATAGAATAGGGACTGTATAGAGAAATATTTCCTTTCCTGTTAAATACTTATCAGCAGAGTTAAGGAGCTGAACACATTTTTCTCAGAAGACATCATTCATTGACAGCAGAGAATATACAGGTCTAACAAAGGTCAAATCATCCATCCCTGACCTCTGCATGCTACAGACCTGGGCTACTGTGGGAATGGTTCTTACAAATGTACTTGTTCTGCAGTTGGAATACAGCGTTTCTTCCTGCTGCTGCAAACAGGGAAGCTCCTGCTAGCTTGGAGCAGAGACTCTTTCTCTTGGAGCAGAACTTTCCCTGATCCCCCACTGCATGTGAAAGAACTCACAAAGCTGAGAGGTCTCCCAAACAGCACCTTCCTGATACCTCTGTCCATGAGACAGGAATTCTCGTGTGATGACAGTTAAATAAGTGAGAAGCCTCACTGAAACATGCTGTAAATTTTTCTCCTTGGTGGAAAGAGACAGTGTGCAGTAAAAAGCTGTTTGAAAATGAACAAGTTCCAGTTGAAGCAAGTGAGAGCTGACAGGTTTGGTCCTGCACATTACATTCTTTTGTAAGCCAGAGAGATGCTTTCTGTGAGGATTTTCCATGCTCCATTAGAAAAAAATAATCTTTTGTCTTGTATATATGATGGAGAGACTGCTTAACTCAAGCTGTGGATGGGATTTACAAGGAAAGCTGCACTTGTAAAGCAAGAGAAAAGAAAAAAAGGCTTTGTACATATAAAGGATTACATTTCAGGCTGCAGAAGGATAAGAAAATAAGTTTCACTAAGTGTTACTAACAAGACAGAAAGCTACCACTGGAATCTCGAGAACATCCTAGGTACAACTTTAAGTCACAGGAGGAGGCTGCAGGGCTTCAAGGTTCTCCTGCTCTCCAGAAAGCTTAGTGCATGAATTGAGGAGAAACACTCAGTCTAACTTTTGCCAGACCTACCTCTATACTCATCATGCACAACAACTCATGGCTTGCACACTGGAGAAGAAGAAATCTCTGAGGAGGAAGAAGGGGTGCAGTGGCAGAAGTACCAAATTTCAGTTGCAATGAGAGATTTTGGTTAGGCTTTTGGGAAAATCCAACCTCAAGCCTCAAATTGTGTGTTGCAGAAGCCAGTTTTCTACCACAAGAACAAAAACCTGTCTTTCAAATTTCAGTTCTAATAAATCTGAGGCATGTTGCCTGTGTACTGTAGGGCAAAGCTTGTTTTTATCACTGGGGAAAAAAAGAAAAGCTAACAATTAACATTAAAAGCTGTAACTAGAACACACAAGTCTCTTCTTACAAAAAAACCCCAAGCAACTATATATATATATGTGGGTAACAAAGTAGCTGATACATTATCTTTTGCCTCTGTTTATTGCTAGCGTAAGGCCAGATGCTGATGCCTTTACTGAGTGAGTCAACTCTTTAAGCAACTCTATCATTGCTCGAAACAAACTTGCAAGAGGACTAAAGTACTACTTGAACACTCCTTTGGTGTGTCAAAGCCCAACTCTGGAAGCACATTCCTTTTAAACATAGTTTCAAGACCAAAACAGTGCTTTGGCATTGCCATCTGGATTGCTGAATTGCCACAGCAAACTTTGCTGACTGGCCCACGCATACACAGAACTACAAATGTTTGCATCCAGCACAGTGGTTACAGCATAAGCTTTATTGGCTCATATGTACACAAATAACCCCAAAGATAACTGGCTGCTGGAAATAAAGAAGGGAAAAATCATAAAGGTGATGCAAGGATGAAAAAGAGCAAATGAGTAAGGAAATTAAAGGATGATAGAGATGAATGGTGAGAGAAAGGTAAAGCCGTTCCATTTTCTAAGTGGTAGACAGTACTGTAGAGTATCACAAATGCTTCCCAAGCCATAAGACTTGCCAGCAGACTTACAGCTTCACAGAAGAGCTGTGGATGGGATAGAACCCAGGAGGAATAGTAACAGCCTTGGGCTGAGAAATGCTTTTATTAGCAAAGGCTTTACACTTTTGGGTGGTGTCTTTCACCTGCATCACGGATGAGGTAACTGAGAAACAGAACTGTTAGGCTCTTGGGGTGTCAGGATCACCTTCTATCCACTCTGAAGCTCAGCAGAAAAATGTTCCCTCATTAACTATGAAGTCATATGCTCTTAGCCAGAAGGCCACGTGAAAGGGGAGCCTGGTTCTGCCACAGTTCCTGCCCCACAAAGTGGGATCCTTCAGCTCCAATGTTAGGATGTGTTCAGGTTGGAAGGACAGAACCTGATCTGCAAATTAGTGCAGAATCTAGCTGCATCTGCTACAAATCAGTGCTTAGAAATCTGTACTTGCATCACACAGGAGCAATGGTTAGCACTTAGCTTGCCAGACTCCTGCAAAACTAAGGGCAACAGCAGAAGAATCGCTTGCATAGCTGCAACAGGCTTAAGACTGTTATGTGATTGAATGAAGGATGAAAACAAACATTCACCCTGAACAAAGATGGTTTAAATCCAGAGCACTTTTCCAACCATCCACAGCATATTTAATTGGTATTAAATTGGAGCTTGGGAAGCATATGCAGAACCTTTCAACTCTACTGTGCCAGTCTGACCACAGGAAAACAAGGGGAAACACAAGTGTCCTTATAAAGTTGAAGCCTGTGGGTTTGGATTAACAAAGTGACAAGATTTCTTGTTTGGGTTTTTTATTAGATCAAAAGTTCAGTCTGTTTTCTTGTAGATTCCTCCATACCTCCACCCTGCCAGGCTATGACTGAAAGGGACAGCAGAAGTATCAAAATATCCCATATAATCCTGTTCTTGCAATACTTCTGGCCCAACCAACCAAAACCAGGCTACTTCTGCTCCCCATGACCACTGGCTGACTGGAGCCTATGCTTCAGAGATGGTTATTTAAGAGGTGTGTGACTGTCAGACGCAGCCAAGCAGTGTTTACTTCCTCTGCTGATCCTCTTTCCCAGAGATCCCTGTCATTTTCCCAGGGGCACGCACACTCAGAGCAGGGCAGCGTTTCCTCAACCTCCCTGAACCATCTGCAAGGCAGCAATTTTCCTGCAGCACTGCACAAAGGGTTTCCTCCCACTCCTCTTTTTTTTTGTGCAGCCACACATGTTATACATCCCCTAATGTGGGGAAGAGCTGCAGACATGGATCAAAGCTGCTAATAGAATCATGGAATAAACGAGGCTTAATAGGCTAACTACTTCAAATGTGATTAAAGTTACAAGAAACCAATCTTTCTCCTTAACCAGGCCTGGCAGTTCCAGGTTAAAAACTGATTTTGTGAGGTTAGATGCTCTTCTTCCACATTAGTCTGGTTTCTGTATCTTTCCCCCCTCCCCGTTCCCACAAACTGCAATTTGCACATTTCCCGACAGAACCCTGCCAAGCCATCAAACAGACAAGCTGGCAACTTCAGAGGCTGAGCAGCAGCACTTTTAAGCAGAAGAGAAGGAGCCAGCCAACTACTTGGCTCCCTTCCCCCCTTCCCAGCAAAATCGCCACGATAATTTTTGTAGGTCCTGGTGGTTTTGTTCACCTTGTATAACCAGTAATTTACTGAGTTTGCCTCTCCCTGCCACTTGCATAGCATGTTGATTTAAAATACAAAAGACACCATAAACTTGAGTGTTCTCCTGCAGCAGATACTGCATGCAATAGCAATTTTGTTCATGTTCATCTTTGAAGGCATTCCACATAGGAAAACGTGAGACAGACAAGCTTATTTTTTCATGTTAAGAGCTATTGTGAGAGAGGGTGACCTGAATGTAAAAGAAATTGGCTACAAGAGGGATAGATCAAGTTCACACTCATATTTTTTGATCTCTGTAAAACATGTCACGTTATTATTACCTATTTTTAATCAACCAGGACTAAGTTCAGGACAGGGGAAGGCTTGCAACTAATGCTACCTGGAATATGATGAGATGAAAATGCTAAAGAAAGATGTAAAGAGGGAGATAGTGTTTAGGAGACATATGGCAACACGTTGGATTTTTAAAGCATCCATCATTCTCTGCATCAGTGTGGATAAGTCCATTTGCAAGGCCTGTACCACTTGGTAAGGGATAGCTTTCTTAAAAGGAAGAGTGAATGATCAGCAGGGACATCCACAGAGGTCTGTGTTAGAGAGACGACAGAAGAGGCGCAGAGGGATTGAGCCCGCCACAATACAAGAGCTAAGGGACCTCAAATGCAATTAGCAGGTGGCAGGTTCAAAACAAACAAAAGGAAGTACCTTTTTTTAAGCCATTACACTATGGAAATTCATTACCACAGGATGTTACAGATGCCAAAAGCTTGCACAGCTCCAAGTAGTGATTAGACAAGATAACATGAGGAAAAGTTAACCAAAGGCTACAGAACAAAGGCAGTGCTGCTGTTGCAGCCACCAGTAGTGGGAGAAACATACTGGGAAAAAGCATGGCTGCACTCCTGCCTGTTCTTGGAGGTTTCCTGACACACTTGTCCTCAGCTATAGCTAGGGACAAGGGTACTGCCCCACCAAGCCTTTTGGTCCTCAGCTACACTGCTTTGCAATATCTCCAGGGCTGGGCACTCCCCCAGCTCCCTGGGCAGCCTGGCACAGGGGCTGACAACCCTCTCAGGGAAACAGTTCCGCTTCAGCTCCAATCCAAAACTCCCCTGGGGCAACTTGGTCCCATTTTGTCTGGTCATGTCACTTGTTACTCAGGAGACTAACCTCCACCTAACTACAAACTCCTGTCAGGGAGTCATAGAGAATGCTTCTTGATGCACCCTGTAGCCTCAGCTACACACACTCCTAACCCAGCACAGGGAAGAACAGCAGCTGCTTGAGGGTGCAGCCTCTGCCAGACAAAGCCACAGCTCCCCTCTCTCCCTCAAAACAGCAGCCATGGGGTTGGCAAGCTACCATCCCACCCTCTGCTCCCCCAGGGTAAGCAGGGAGCACCTCAAAGGGTTTGCTCAAGACAGGACCGAGGGAAGCATTTACTGTGTGGGGGACGGGAGGGAGACTTTGGCAACATCAACACGAGCAGCACTCCCAAGCATGAGAGAGTGATGTGTCCAGCACAGAGGACACACGCACCTACCCCTCAGCTCAGCTATGATGACCACTGGAGCATCATTCAGCTTCATCTCTCCATTAAAGCATGTCAAAACCAAAACAGACCTAAAATCTCCTGCATCCCTCTTCTACTCTCCTGACACACATCCACTGAAGGCAAAGGGAGCTCTGCTGTTCACTGCCAAGTCCTAGGATGAGTCAGAAAACACACAACTAGTGGTCTGGGCTTTAACCCCTCTATTAACTATTCCTCCTTACATTCCAGGTCAGAATTACATGGCATGGGCATAACCTGGTGCATTAATCCAGATAAAAACCTCTACTTCAGCTCCTGAAGGTAGACACTTGATGTCCTGATTGAGTACAGATTGTGTGATTTTGAGGTCTTTGAGTGGCAGAAGCCAGAAACATCCTGTAAAAATATCAGGTACATCTGAATGCATTTGATTTGGTAAGATGGTGTTAATATTCAAGGAACCTAAGAAGCGTGAGCTCATCATCAAGTATTCCAAAGGCTGATCAATGCTCATTTATGAATGCATGTATAATGTATACATCTCAGTCACAAGTTCACGGGTTACACGTCTGTAAAGCAATCTGAGGAAACTTAAACAAGAAGCTGTCATCCCATCAGCCTTGAAAAGCTGAGACAGCAGAGAAAGGTACTTTGCTAATGGAGCTCTAGTTCTATTTTTGCCTTCTATCTAATGATTTTCCTTCTGGCTTTTGGTTATTTCAGCTACTTTGCAATTTAAAAATAACTATTAATACAGCAGAACAAATTGCTTTGTGTTTCTAGAGAGCCTTTGACAAGGCTGGATCAGAACCTTCCTTTTTAAAGAGGTTATTTCCCCTCTTCCCCCTAACTCTGCATTCACAGAATCCCACGTCTTTATTTGTGCAGCAGGAACCAAGCAATTATGAGTAACTTTGTGATGGACACATATACTTCACTAATGCAACATCTTCCCAGCAACCACCACACTCTCCTTCAGAAAAGGAGAAAGGCTCATGAAGAAAGGGACACACGGCCCTTTTCCTTGAGCAGAAATCCCATACCTCCCTAAAGCATTAAACATGTCACTCCTTTAAAATACAGCCTGCTGTATAAATCACTGAACAATGGAAGGGCTCTTAAAGAACCAGAAATGTATTAAGATTTACTGCCATGGATGTATATTCTTTCAAGACTCCTCCAACCACTTTTCCACCCCCTCCCTGCTTCCATTTTTCCTTTTCAGCATCTGTCAAATAAGCCTCCTTATTCTTGTCCCTGCAGAGGGCAACAAAGAGCTTTGCTTCTGGTCAAATGGCTTAATTTGTGCCCAAATGAAATACTGCAGTCAATTATACCATCCTCTGGCTACCAGGAGCCAGAGAGCCAGCCCAAAAAACTCTGAGCTGACCCATCACCTCCCTGAACTTGAGGCTGCTGCTTGGCAAGGCTCCACATCAAAGGCTTGATTGTTCTGACTTACTGGCCCACGTGTCTCAGGGAAACACATGGAGAAAAAGGAATGCAGGCAGAAAAGCTACATCTTTAAGCATCCAAAACACCATGTTTTGGAGTTGTGCTTTTTTTCTTCTCTGATTCACTTGCTGAGGTACTGGGCTTTCAAAAAAACCCAAAGCTTGGATCAATAAATCAGCTTTTCTTTGGAAGAGACGAAACATTGACTTAGCAAAAGTGCAGGATAACACAAAGTTAAATGAAGAAAGCTTTTTCAGGCTCTATATTTGGCTGGGTTTTTTGCAGGAGATGTTATTAGAAAACCTGAAATATTCAAGTACTTGGCAATTCAAGCTGCATTCTGCTGCATACAGACTATCTACTGTTATCCATATCTCCTCTCACTAAAGGACTAACTACTCAGACATCAAAGTGTCTGTGTGTATATTTGTGTGCATGTGTGTCAGTGGGGGAGAGCAGCAGTCAGCCTGCTAGTGTGGAAGTTCCCAGCATGCCATATGCATTATGGCTCACAGCACACATCATGCCTGAGGGCTGACAGGTTCCTGTCCCCCATCTTTTCATTATCATGAGCCACTAACAACCTGGCAAAAGGAGGGAGGAGCATAAGTTCACATCTCAGGTGCATGAATTAGTGCTATCAGTCATCAGGTAAAGGATCATACCAACTACTTAGAGACACAATGAGGAAAATGTGGCAAAGGCTTGAAGAGCAAGGGAAGAAAAGCCTAACAGCATTTTCCATGGGACACAAGAGCTGTGCTCCCTGGCTACACACACAGATGCCTACCAATACTGCACCTCTACATTGCCCAAATACCCACCAGTCCTACCAAATCTCTGGAGGCTGGGTGGTTTTCATTTAGGAGTGGGGTTTTTTTGTCTCTTCAGACTATAGGTAATACTAGGGAGTTGTACAGCAACACAAGACAGTACAAGCCAGCCCCACACAAGCCCCTTGCTAAACACCTCTCCACAGCACCTGTTGCCAAACCTTGCTCAGGTCTTGTACTAAGGCTAAGTGCAGGAAAGTAGGCAGGACAGAGCAATATGTACCAACAAAACAAATGATAGAACTGAGTGGGGAAATCCAGGAAGGCTTTTGGCCACATCAGTCTTCTTTCCAGGTCTGAAACAGACTGGGAAAGCTGATTCCACATTCACACAGGATGGAAGGCTTTGCTTCCCACAGGCTTAGCACATTGAGGTACAACCACTCCTTCAGGTGACTCAGATTTTCACCTGTCCTACAAGCTACACATTTGCAAGTTCAGGGCCTTAAATGTGTTTAGAAACCTCAGGTCTTGAGAGAAAGAGAGTCCTGGAAACATACACAGAAAAAGTTGCTATAGGAAAGGGTTTTTCTTCTTCCCTTGGTCTGGTAGGGAAAAATTGGGGAGAACAAAGAGACTTTCATGTCTCAGAATGAACAGTGAAAGAATATTTAAAGCAGTGTTTACAATGATACTGCATTTTTTTCCCCCCTAGATTGATGAGGTTTTTTGCCCTGAGTATCTCCTTCCATCCTCTCCCCTCTCACACCTTCCAAGGAAAATATTTGCTTTCCAAACTTGCAACATTTCCAAAATTTCTACGTCTGAAGTAGAGTTAGAGCTGGGGATAGGACTGGAGAAAATATCTGGGCCAGGAAGGTGGCATAAAATAAGGCAGACACATTGGAAAACAAGGGTTATAAAAAAGTGCAAGTGACCTGACTAGGTTTAATCTTAAAGCTCACAAGCATCTTTCTGCACCAACCAGGTCCAAAGGATCCAACCATTCAAAGCAAAGGGACAGAATAAGCTACAGTTTTAAAGTTTACTCAGAGTATGGCAAAATATTGCTGAATCCAGCCAAAACCCATCAGACACAATGCCTGGACTCAGGCAGACAGCAATCCTGTCTAGGAAAAGGATACCCATGCCCATTTTTCCCATCTATATTATACAGCCACAATTCCACTCACTAAAGTGTTCTCTTTGAAAACTGCATCCACCTCAGCTCTTGCTCTGTAGTTAAGTCACCACTACTGTTTCTTTCTATAACCAAGGTTTAATTTTTACTTCCTACCTCAAGCAAAAACCAACAGGCAGCAAATACACCCAGAAACACTGATGGAACACCACCTTCAACATTAGGTATAGCCATTGATATTCAAAACTAAAGTAATTGGGTTCATTTGGTTTATATATTAAGGCTTTCCAAAAATTACCACATCTCTTTAGCTACCTAAACAAGCACAGTCTTTTCTTCTTAAACAAATAAAGCTCTATCTTCAAAAACACATGATAAAGACAAACATCTTCAATCTTCTCCTCCAAAACTGCTGAGTTTTCTTCTCCTCCAAGACAAATATATCCTCTGACAACTCTCATTTCCTCCAAAAAAAAAGGACCCACAGATATTGACCTCACAGTCACAATTACATAACTCCAGCCAACCTGGGAGAGCTGTCTGAATGCTCACAGTAAATATAAGGAAACTTGTACTCACCACAGCCTCTAAGTAGCAGAAAAAAGTTGTTTTATCCCAGGATAAAATCCTACATCCCTCTTCTTCCAGCCATAGAGCTAAAACTGGGTGGGGCCTCCCTCCCCTCCCCACTAAATAATGGGAAGGCTAATTAAGATATCACAAACAGATGTGATTCAGAGAAGCTCTTTGCTAAGGGTGCCTTTCTCTCTAAGGACCCAGCTGACTTGCAGATACTCAATTAACAGCTTGTTTCACCTGTTTCAAGAGTGAGGCCAGGCCCTGGGAAAAGTTGCCTCTAAATTCATGCTATTTTACAGTGTCTCTGAATTATTTCCACAGTGTAACAATGCTTAGGTGTGCACAGACAATAACCACAGCTGACAGCAGGCAGGAAGGGGTGATACAGAATGTATGTGTAGTGGGTAGGAATTAACAGGTAGCAGTGCTCATTGCAGAGGCAATTGTGTGTGCTTCCTCTCACATCCCTTCCTCCTGAGGTGAGGTTGTACAGCATCCCTCCTCACAGTGCTGCATAGCTCTCTCTTCACTTTGCAGAATGCATTTCTCATGAACATTGGCTTCTTGGACCTCCTCACACCTGCAGGTCCACGGCTCCACAGTGGTCAGAAAGATTTGACACTGCTAAGTTAAACTCTGTTAGCACATCTTCATCTTCAGAAATTCACCCTGTGGGGTCACACCTTGAGCTTTACCTCAGTTATACCCTTTAGTAACCTCTCTAGAGTCAAGGCTAAGAATAACTAATAAGCAAACATCCAGCTTAAAATAGTCACGAACTATTTGTGTGGGTAACACAAGCCTGCTGTGAGTTATCTGCTCGTAACACCCACACAAACACATCACAGCCTTCACCAGGTCTCCTCTGCTCCTAGTTACAGCTCAGGAAATAGCTGAGAGAGGAAGAATTTGTTTCAAAGGTTTGCCCTAATACAAAGTTGAATTTCTCAGTGAAGACTTCTATAAACCTTCCATGATTATTCCATACAAGTCCTTCCAAACTGAAGTTCCTCGGTGCAAAAAAACCCACAGAATAAAATTCTTCTGACCTCACTGACCCTCAACCAGTTTCAGCTGAGCTGTAACCTGGCTGCAGACATCAACAAATCAAACAGAGAATTTCATTTCTGTGTTTATAACTCAACAGTTCACAGTGGAAGCAGTCACATAAATCACAGCGTTTCACTTCTGCTCCTGGTTGCACAGTTGAACAGTGTGACCATACCAGACTGAAACTTTCATGCTACACCCAGATATGGATTTTGAAATGTCTTCTCTGTTGGCTTATTTCTTTGGCCACCAAAAGAGGGAAGGAAACAATTCTATATAATTAACAAATAAAGTGTATGTATTTAGCTGATAAAAATGAAGCTGTTACAATTGGAATAGCTTAAATGTAACTCTTGATATTATACAACAAATGCACTGTTTCTTTAAACTATTCTGACTGGATATTCCTTTTGCTGATGCACTTCTGAATAATCTAGAAGCCTTGCCTATGGTATGTGAAATCAAGTGAGGCCAGGGAAACATGCACAGATCTCTCTCTTTAGAAATACTACAGAGCTTGGCAGCAAGCTCCATCCAAATATCCTTTTGTCAAACACAACTTAGGTATTTTTTACCTAATCCAGAGGCTTTTTGAGCTCCCACTAAAGTAAACCAACCTTAGGAAGACACTCCTGCTCCACGTGAAACACATCTTACAGGAGTCATTGGGAATGGCATCCTGATGGGTCTTAAGCAAGATTCATTTTGGCAAAAGGCTTCTAACAGCATGCTGCAGGTTTAAATTCCCCTGGATATCTGCCCCCGTCTTCTTGGAGTTGTGCCTAAGTATGTAACTACATCCAGGTACAGAGAAGAGTGAATTTGCTTTCTCTGGCTCAGGAGAGGGGAGCAGCAGGGAGCTGGCAAGTCCCCGAGGGAAGTCTGAGAAGCAGAGTCCTTCTGCTTGGCCCAGCCAGCCTCCAGCACTGAAATATTTTGGGGATGTGGGTTTAATTTTGCTGCTGGTTTGTTGGAGAGGTATGAGATGCACAGCTGTTTCTTTGGCCTGCTGATCCGTTCTCGTCCCTCACACAGCCTTGCTCTGCACCCAGCCATTTCAACAATTGAAAGAGCAAGGACAGCACCAGGCTTCAGCCAGATGCTGCTGTTTACCAACCACCTACACCTGGAGCAATTACAGGACTGCGAGAAGCAGTGGAAAATCAGCCCTGTTGTTGGAATAGTGAGATGGTGCATGGGTAATACACATGCAGCGTGTGAGCAAGAAGCGCAGAAGGAGGCACAAGCCCCCTCCCTCAGTACCTAGGATCAATGTGAACATAGTGGAAACCATTTAAGAGTGAGATGCTGAGGGATATTGGAGTCGTCAGCAAGACTAGCAGCTTAGATGTCTCGAATCTGAGCATCTCCTGAGTACAGACACTCATCCTGACAGGCCATGCTGTCATTCTTGACGAGTGTTAAACTGGAAGGAAGGGGCTTCTGCAGCTCTGCTCAAGGAAAATTAGTCTTCTGTGGTACTTCACTGTTCCCCAGCACATTCTGCCTTCCTCTATTAGCAAATACAGTCCTGTGCTAATGACAAGCCAGACCTGCATCATGAGCAGGAGCCACTTATTTTCTGAGGGAGAACAACACTTTCTTCCCCCCTCCTTTTTCTTCCCTCTCACCTCTAACCCCCTGTGTGCTCTACTCTAATGAAAGGTCAGAGGTTAGGACTTTATTTTCCTCCAGACCATGAATGCTAAATAGCATCAGCACGAGCAGTTCAGTGACCCCCTGTGTGTTCTGAAGCCACTGAAAAATGAAAACAAATGTTCATCTGAGGTCTGACTAAGACTCTCTTTGCTGATCTATACTTACAGAGCACGTTAGAGGCCACTTATGAAATCAGATGGAGCGGTGATCTCTGCCCCAACTCCGTTTTCAGATGGCCTTGCTCCATGTGCTGGCCACAGAGCTCTGCCACTGGCCTCTTAGCCCGAGGGCTCGCTGATGACTCTCCCGTGGTGCAACTTACATAAGCCAGAGCAATTGCCAGCACACATCAATGGCAATGCTCCAACTTAAAAATACATGGCTGGAGTAGGTGTTGTTAGTACCCTGTGTCAAGCTGTGATTGCTCACATATGGCTGCAGGCTGAATAGCACTTTTGATTCGGGGCAGAGAAAGAAAAAGTTAGTGGTAAGGGATAAAAAGTAAGAGATGATGAAGCAAGCTGGATCTTACCACTTTCTGATTTAAGTGGCTGGGTTAGAAAGAACTACAGCCCAAAAGAGATCAATCTGGGTGTCACTGAGATACCTACATGTATCATTTTCTGGACTCTTGGGTTGTCCTGATCTTGAACCGAATGTCACATTAAAGCCACATATTCAAGAAGAAACCACTTGTTTGAAGAAGACATTCCTCTTGGTAGCATGACAAAAGAAGTGAGAGAAATATTTTCTCTATGAAGTTAACACTAAACAACAGCAATGTTCTTGCCTTTATCTCAACTTTCTGAGACAGACTCTTTTAATTCCTTGTCTATTTATTTCCTTTACCCTTTTTCCCTCTCAATGTCTGTAACGCAAATAACCAGAGATTCAAGTCTGCACTGTTGAGATCCAAAGGTTACTGTTGCTCTACAAATGTGAGCTCTGTGAAGACTGGTGCAGAATTTGCCTTTTTCTCTTTTTTCCCCCCCCGGAGTACAAATCATATAAGCCACATTAGTTTTTATTCGAGTATCTCTTACTGCAGGACTGCCTGAAAAGCACAAACTGTGCATACACAGCACTGTGCAAAGGAATAGAAAAAGGACACATGATAGATTCTACTAAAGCTTGCAAAGAGAAATGAACAATTAAATAAAATTCTCCTTGGAAGCAGTCTAGGCTCGAAACAGAAGAGGTGCCAATGAGCACTTCATTTGGGATGGGCTCAACTCATTTCTAAGCTTGCAGGTACATAAAGCCCTGATATACTAATGTATTGTAATTCCCTGCTTGTGCACTTAAAAGCAACGTGCAATTTTCTCTGCTTCAACAGGCCTCTTCAAGTGCAAAGGCTGAGTAGAGGGGTCAGAAATCACTAGACATTCTCTCTCATAAAGCAGCAATTGTTCACAAATTTCCTGCATACTTGGAGCACAATTGGTTTCAACCGATTTTAAAGAACACGATTCGCTCTTTGCTTTTGGGGACATCACCTGGCATTGTGTCTGCAACAATAAAACTCATGTTGGCCCACTTCAGCATTTGCCAGCTTCTTTGTTTCAGATTCCAAGGTAAATCCCAGTCAATTGACTTTGTCAACATGCAGTGGTTACCGATCTTATTTGGAATAACCCCAAATCATACATTGCCATTATTTGGATCTCATTTAGATGAGCCTGGCTTATACTGACTGAAGGTCAGGTCTCTTGCATTGTGGTGGGTACATATGCTGGCTGGCATTACAAACTCAGCATTTACCAGAAGTTCTTAAAGCACTGTCGCCTGGCACTCAAGAAAAAACCACTCCAAGCTTCTTACTGGTGACAGCCATAAGTGGGTAGATTAGCTGTAGATGTATACTCACCTTTAAGCTATAAAAACTCACAAGGCTGACGAAGGAAAAGCTGATGTGAGGGAAGTGAGGGAACAAAGAAATCAATCTATGAGAGCTGCAGATCACCAGCACTGCTGGAAGCAAAGCCATTCCAATTTAAGGATGTGAAACTTAATTTAAGCACATCTCCTTTCCACTTTCCCAACTTGCTGCCTTTACTCGTGTTTTGAAAGCCATCAGCAATTTTCATCAGGGATATCTTGATAGTACCTTGTGCAAGCTGTTTTAGGCATGAAAACTCCCTCCCTACCTGACAGCCCTGAATCCTGAGCAGTGCAGGAGCTGAACTCACTGCCAGCAGCCAACTATGTGCAAGATTTACTATTTTTGGGTAATATCCTCAATACCGAATTATCCCATTTCAGGTATTTTGCCTTAGGTTGTGGGATGAACTGATTCACTGATGTAACTTTGAAAGGGGTGTGGGGTATCAAGGAGCATTGTGCAGAAGTGTCCACAAGAAAAATCTCTAAGATTGTAAACACTATAAACATAGAAGCTCATACTATACAACATATGGTAAAGCAGAAAGACCAGCAATCCAAATTCACTATCACTGCAGGACCTGCATGCTAAGAAACCAGTTGTATAAATATCAGAACAGGCATTTTAAGTGATCTTACAGACTCCTATCCCTGTTGGAATAAATAGAAGCACTTCCTGATCTGTGTTCCTAAAGCATAATGAATTTATTATGTTAACAGGTACCCATCTCACCAGAGGGTGAAACATTTCATATTCAAAACTCTCAGCCCAGATGAAGTTTAGTCTCTGGTCTTTTATCTCTTCTTCAGTTTACAAGAATAAGCTCCCTGGAAAAAAAAAAAAAGAGAGGAAAACAAATAAACAAAAAGCCTCACATATATGCCTCCAACTTTGTCATCACTGTCTGACATTGCTGCAGACACTGTTTGATACAGACAGTCCTTGAACCCCCCAGGAAATAAAACAGACTATGGAAACAGTGACAGCAATGACTATGTATGAATAAAGTCCACACTTAGTCATAGTTTTCCCAAAACTAATAGATACACTAAAAATGTGCCCCCCTAAAAAGGAATCAGGGTCTCCAGACCATCTCCTCCTCACCTTATCTTCTTGTCTTCACATTGATTTCTAATGATCCAGTCCCTAGAGTGTCTCAGCTGAGCTCCCCTGCAATATTGGCATATTTCCTAGTATTAAAACTTGACTTTCTTTTGAAGACTCTCAAAAAGTGAAAAAGAAGAGTGGTTCTATAGGCTCAGAGAGTGTCAAAGCTGGGTGTAAAACTTCCACTTGCTGGTTCCTACCCTCATAGCCTGAAATAGTTTTGTGCTGGCATTCACCTGACTCACCAGATAAAAAAAGCAGCTCCCTAATTAGATGCTAAAAGGAAGGATGACAAACCTCTGTGCTTGCTCTCCTGATTGCAATAAGTGCCAGATGCCCTCCTAAGGCAAATACAGTTGTGTAAGCTGGCACAAAACACACAAGGCTCATATCTGCTCATTGTTAAGCGCAGTCAGGCAGACCGACAGGATCACTTTATGACCACAGAGCTGACGAAAACTCTGAGGCTGGAAAGATGGCCTCACGCTTTTCCAGACTCTTGTCCCAGGGAACAGCAGCTGAGGCCAATTTCCCAAGCCTGTGTTGTGGTTAAAGACCAATGAGCTCTTCAGAAACTGCAAGTTTGCCCAAAAATGCAGTTGCATGGGTATACATGGAAAGATAATTCCAGATGAAATAAGAAATTATAGAGAGCAGAGTCTGAGAAACCCCACACACCCATTGTAACATAGCTTACTTCTACAGGCTTCAGATGACTTTTTTCTTCACATAGTTCTCTCTGTGGCATTATCATAAGGCTTCTCTGTGCTGCTTCTGGATGTTGGGCAGCTCTCCATCTCTTCTGTCAGCTGCATCTGGCTGCAGCATTTCCACCTCTGCAGCTGTTTCCCAGCTGTGCACACAGACGGGTGGAGCAGAGGTGACACACAGGAACCAGGAAGCCAGGCAAGAATGTGAAATGCAGGCTGGAGAATTGTAGAACCATGGAATGGTTTGGTTTGGAATCAGCCTTAAAGATCTCATTCCACACCCCCTGCCTTGGGCAGGGACACCTACCACCAGACCAGACTGCTCCCAGCCCCATCCAACCTGCCCTTGGACACTGCCAGGGATGGAGCAGCCACAGCCTCTCTGAGCAACCTGTGCCTCAGCACCCTCACAGGAAAGAGCTTCTTCTTTACATCTCATCTAAATCTCTCCTCTTTCAGTTTGGAGCCATTACTCCTTGTCCCATCAACACATGCACTTGTAAAATGTCCCTCTCCAGCTTTTTGGTACCTCTTGAGGTACTAGAAGGTGCTGCCTATCTCGACTGTGGACTGGGAGCAGCTTTAAACTGAAACACCTGAGCATCACACATGCACCTGAGCATCACATACACACAGTGTGTGCAAGGCACTGACACGGTGCACACCAGGTGTTGGACTCCAGGTAAAGCTGGATGGATGGACAGACCAGCTCGCTAGAGAAACATGGCACTCTGTGTGATTCCTCTCCTCCCATCACTGCATGACCTTCCTCTGTCCTTTCTCTCCCTCCCTCCAGCCTCTTAACCCCACACCTTGGTCGTGGAGGCGGGGCCCAGTGGAACAGCAGTGCCAGCAAGTGCTTTGGCACATTCTCAGTCTGAGATGATCATTTTTGCCCAAAGCACACTGAGGGCTTCATGGATCACTCCTTATCTAGGACACAGCTGCCACTGCTCCAGGAAGGGACAGGCAGAAGTTACCTGCTCCTGCTGCTGCTGCTGCTCACTCAGATGCTGGGATTAGTAAAACTCCTCTTTCACCAGCTGAGGTTTTTGGGAGATTTATAACAAGGGATAGCAAGGCAATTTCTTTCTGAGCAGGGCTTCTTTCCACCCTCACAAGGGCAACGGGCTTCCCTTGCCCCTCTTGGCTGTCATTAATCTTAAAATGTACAGCCTCAGGAGCTACACCATTGCCCATTTATTTCCTTTCTGGAACAGCCTTACAGCAGAACAATGTTACTAATTCAGACCATTGTGAAAAGAGACCATACAGGAATATAGGTGAGACCTCCCCTGCTTGGAGGGAGGATGGATGTCAGAGTAAGCAGCAGGAGACAGCTACTTTAAGAGCTCCTGAGATGCCCTGCTGAGTGCCAGGAGCAAGAGCACAGTCCCTTCCTCTCCAGCCTTGTGTGCAGCTGCCTCATCACCTCCAAGAGACAGCTCACTCCTGGTCCCTTGATTCTCCTGGGGGCCTGTGCTGTGCCAAGGAAAACAGAGAGAAACCACCTCCTCTGCCCCTTATCCCCAGCAATTCCACTTGTGCCACTGAAGAAGAGCACATGTCCTGCCTAAACTGTAAGCTCACTCCAAGACTCCCAGTAGCCAAGGTGACTTTGCATTGCCTCCCATCTTATTCAGGCTAATGGCTAAACATCACTTGTTGGCCTTATGTTGTTTTCAAGCTTT
Source organism: Colius striatus (assembly GCF_028858725.1). Classification (NCBI taxonomy): domain Eukaryota; kingdom Metazoa; phylum Chordata; class Aves; order Coliiformes; family Coliidae; genus Colius; species Colius striatus. The sequence goes on from NC_084762.1 coordinate 2,502,252, forward strand.
CCTTCTCCTCAGCTGTGGTGGGATTGCTGGGGTAGCAGTGGAATATGCTTGCCAAGCATATTCCAAAGGCAAACTTTGGAAAACCATGTTGTGTTTTTATGCCTATACATTAAATTAATCTCTCCAGTAAGCCAGGTTTGCTCAAGAATGTGACTTTGAGAAGGAGTGGCAATTAAAATTCCTCATGTACTTTCCACCCTTAGAGCTGAGGCCAGTGCATCTTAAAAAACAAAAGCAAACCACAAACACATGTGCACACTGCGAGCATCAGGTCACCCCACTCACACTCCTCTGAACCCTGTCTTGCAAGGGTTGACTGCCACAAGTGATCCCTCTGATCTCTCTGTAAGGATGCCTACCAGACAAACAGAGGGAGGGGGAGAAAAACCCCTCCTTCTGCTCCAGTTGGTATCATGTAGCTTCCCTTTTTACTGTGGAACCTTCCCAAAACCCTGCACCAGCTATTTGAAGGAGAGTTGCTACTGAAGGGGAGAAGAAATGCAATGGTGAAAAGCCAGATATGAACCTTTTCTCCAGCCTTTGTGTTCTCTCTGTTCCTTTCATTGGCTTTTCACAGTCTTGGGCTACCTATATTCCAAATAACACTTTGAATAGGGTCCTCACTGAGCCATGATTTTAGTCAAGAACTTCTAAATCAGCCTTGGCCTCCCAGGGACTTTCTTTTTCTTTCCCGAGAGCAAAAGATTTCCACATGATTTTGAGGTTTAAAGTGTGATATTTTGGGTCAGGAGCTGTCTGCTGAACCTCGGTGAGACTCAGCCACCCGACCTTCTTAGGCTCCCCTGGAAATCCCACCCTCAGCCAGATAAAGCATGGAGTTTGAGCTGAGGAATGAAGTTAGCATTCACATGGCTGGCTGATCCCAGTTTGTTATGAGAACACAGACTTAAAGAACACAGGGATAAAACAGCAGAATGATTAACTGTGCAACTTTCTCACTCCCTTAAACAAAATGGTTGTGCCCAACAGCAGAGGCAAGAAAGTGAGTTCGGAGAAGAGGTGAGAAGCTAAAAGCCAGCTGCTGGAATATGACCTATTTCCTTCCCACATTTGTAATGAAAGACACAAATGTCCTGCTGGATCTCAGGGAGAAATGGAAATAGAACCAAACCTGTGACAAGTATAGCCATGCAAAAAATGAAGGCACAGCTCTCTTCTTCTTCCCCCCCCCCTTTTCCTCTTTTTTGGGACGTTTTAGAAGATATTCCTATCCTGTGTTAGCTTTTATGGACTGGTTTGTTCAGCACAGTTTGAAGAAGGCAGCTACAAGGTGGGAAAGTAAAGAAAAAGTAAGGAAAAACATGCAATCATGTCTAAAAAGGATTTATATCATCAACCTGCAGCCTCAGCTGCAGGCTTCAGTTTCACTTAGAGAATGACAAACATGAGACCAAGGAAATTTGTTTGTATGTAAGGAGAAGTATAAATATGCTTATAAGATAAACATAACCTTTCATCTGTGAGGAGTTCTACTGAAAGCTACATATGCATGTGTATATATATATATACACATACTTGTGTGTGTGGAGGTGGGGATGACGTTCAGACATGGTGATGGAGCAGTTTCATGGCTTTATTCCCCTTTTCCTCTCTGGGAGGGAAGGTAGAAGCTGTTTAGCAATGTGATGTTACTAATATGAGCACCTTAAGCACCACAGGCACTTCCCATTTACCCAAATACAGAGGGAAAGTCAACTTAAAAGAATTAGATCTGGGTCTAAGGTCTGAAAGTGAGCTGCCCAAAATGTTTTACCTTGGAATATGGATAAAGACAAATAGCTCCTGAGTTTTCTCTTTTCCAGCATGACCTCCATGCTCAGAGGTTGGTTCAGGAGCCATGCACAAACATCATCTCCCTTTGAAACATTAACAGCCTTTTCTTCAGCATCTGAGCTGTTACTAACCCAATGCTGTGTAAATAGGAAGGTGTAACGAGCTGGTTTGTTTGGGGTTATTGTTGCTTGGGTCTTGAGGTGGGGTTTGGTTTGGTGGGTTGGGGTTTTTTTTGCTTTTAATGTGATCTAGCAGAGTAAAACAAGTTAAAGAGCTTTGGCTTAGTTGAGACCTAAGATTATCAGGCTTTAGCTGCACGCAAGCAAATTTAGCAGTGAATAGCAACTTGGTCCAGTCTGGGTCAAGGCTGGGGAAATGATATCTTGGCAAAGAGGCAACCCCCACTCCACAGCCTCTGAAGACTGCAGCTAAAATTAGATGGTGGCTGCTAGCCAGAGAAAGATGACTTTTTGCTTTCCCTCTGTTTTGCAATCTATCCAAAAGCCACGTTTTCAGGGATGTTTGGTTCTGTTGGCTGTGATTCCTATAAACCTGTCAGAGATCCAGGAAATAAAAAAGCACAGATCTTCCCACTCACCTGTGAACCAGAAGCTGACAACTCAGTCAACAGAGATGAATATGTTCTGGTTTGGAAGAATGTTTAGGAAGCAAGTATCATCTCATTGTCCCCATCAATGTCAGCTTAAGACAAATAGGTGGGGAGTTTTCAGCTGTATTTAGGGACACTCAAGTTTGAATCTCAGGTTTCAAAAGTGGTCTGAATTTCAAGAACAATTACTAGCCACTCCATAAAAATCATGCCTCTTTCCACCTCAACATCCCTTGCCTTAGATCTCCAAGGCTTCATCAGTCTCTTCTTTTCAACATCTATACCTACAGAAAGGGAGCCCAGAGATTTAGTCCTGGCAAGTCTGTGGCCAGGTATGAAAGGTGAAAGGGTGGTCAGAGTTCAGGGCTGCTGCCTTCCAGGGGCCACAGCTCTGAGTCACCAAAGCAGGGGCTGAAGTAGCATACTTGCACAATTCCTCTGATGAGAAACCTGGGTGTCAGAGGGGGCAAAACTCGGATTCTCATGGGAAAAAAATTTGGTAAACACGTTTCACATTGAGCATGGTCTGCCCACACAGACAAATCTGCCTTGCAGCCCTCTTGTTAGTTTTACCTCCTTATTTAGTAAGAAAACATACATACAAACGTAATCTTTTCCATTTTCTTGCGGCCTAAGTCTCACTTACAGGCTTCCAAAATGACACCACTGAAGAGCAAAGCCTAACCTCAGTGTTTGGTAAAAGAAACCCACAGAAAAAGGAGCAGCTCCCCTGAGGAACAGAGGAGAAGCAGTGAGCAATGTTTCCAAACAAGTGGACAAACAAAAACACACAAAGCAGCCACTACAAAGTGAGTGCACCCCTCTTTATTTCTTCTGGATATTTAAGGTGAATCAAAGCCAAGCCAGAGGATCATGCAATCACAGGGAAACAGCCCAGATGTTCAGACCATTTTCCTATAGTATTTCCCGATGAGAAACTGTGAAGCTCAACAGTTCTTGTTCTAAGCTCCTCGCTGTTTATACTCTGTTCCATGCAAAACAGACCCTGACAGCAAAGACCCATCTGCTTTGTGTTTTGCTGTTGGTACTTTGAGGAACAGTGAGTCTGCATTTGGAATGGGAGAAGAGGTATTTGTTGAGGACAGGTGACAGTGGTGGGGCAGAAACATCACGTTTCTCATTTCCTCTTCATTCACTTTCTCGAAGGAGATGGGGTTTGTAGGGAGCATCCATGCTGGATGTGACATGGGTTTTGTGCATTTACTGGGTATTATCTGGTTTGAGAGAGCTTCCTAACATGCTCTCAAAGGCTGGCAACAAAGAACACTCGTTACAACTCATTCCTATCCTAAAGATGAATAACAGTTTCACAGAACTCTTGGGGAATGTACAAGAAATACCCATATGCAACGTGATAGGTGCCAGAGGAATCATATCCCTCTATCAAAGCTGTGTTTATCTTACAATCCTATTTTTTCTTTGAGAGAAAGGTCATTTTAATTAGCAAGTGGGGGCAGGGAGTTATTGTTGGTAGGCACAGCCCCATGTTGATGGTTCCTCTATACGTCACTGCACGAGCATTAGCATCACTCCGATAATCTCGCTGGCAAGCAAAGAAAAAACTATCATGTTACTTGAAAGAACTGAAGCTATATTGTATAGCAGTCATTAGTCTCCTTGAATCTGCTCATAATGATGAATGCATCATTCTGCCTGCCTGCAACTTGTGTAACAAACAGCACAGCCAAGTCTTTCCCAGTCCTGTTATTCTGTTTTAAAAAACACTGACATTTTCTTAAACAGACATAATTTACAATTTTAAGTAACACAACAGTGCCTTGGTGTGTAAGGGCCAACAAGCAAACAAGCCTCCTTTCACAAAGATTAGGAAAAAAAATAATAAACCCCACAGTCTCGTGCTCTCTGAGGTCACCATGGCTTAAAACTGGGGTGAGGGGAGGGGGAGGAACCAGGACTTTTCTCTGACATATCCTTGGCTTTGAAATACCTATTATGCTCCCTCAGCAGAAACCACAAGTGCAAGCAGAGTTAACAGCAATATATAACGTCCTCTGGGGACAAACAGCTGCCTACCTCTACACCACCCTATCGAAGCACCTCAGGCAGCAGTTTTGGGGTCTGAGCATCCATGCTGTTCCTATCCCACATTTGTATCCCAGCTCACTTGAGTTCCAACAGCACGTGGGAAGCATCAGGAGCACCCAGCTCCCACAGTACTCCCCAAAGTGTCCTCCCACATACACACACTGTGAGGCTGAATCCAGATGTTTCACCATTGGGTTAGAGCATCCTCCCCCTGCCAAGATGTACTTCACCAGGATGCCCCTCACTGCTCCCATCCCAGGTAGAAATCTCTTTACTTTATAGGATGGGCTCAGCTGGGAGATGTGCTCTGCATACCCATCATCTGTGCATCACCCCATCTGTACTGGAAAGCACAAGGTGGTGCTCTTGAACTGACCACTGGAGTCCTGGCATCTGGTTGAAATACCAGTAAATAACATGAATTCCCTTCTGGTGGGCACCAAACAGAAAACACTGTCTTCCTTATGGCCCTAGCACAGCTGGGTTTCTCCACTGCCTGGACAATTCAGTTTGTGTCAATCTAGCAGCTGAGGACAGATCACAAGCACATGAAGCACATGACATTGCAGACCTCCAGGATGAAGATAATGGTGTCCTTGTCAATGCTGAATTGCCATGGCACAGGTTTAGAGGAGGTCAGGGTGGCAGCCAAGGAGTGGAGGCACTTTCCTCATCCACCTCATGTAGAAGCTGATGTAAAGGGCCATAGAAGTGGCCTTTTTATGCCTGGAATTAGCTCCTTGCTCTCTGTTTTTCAATGTTTGGAGGACAACACATTTCCCACTGTACAAAACAGTAACATACACCATAAGTTAAAACCATTTTCTGTCATGGTATATTTGCTGAGGGCATTCATCTTGAATCACAGCCATGGGAACCGTCTTATCCCTGGTTGTCATGGCAGTGGGTTCATGTTTCCCTGAGGTGGGCATCTGGCAGATCTTCCTTCCCTCTGATGCCCTCCCATCTCTGCAGGTTGCACTCTGGACATGGGGATCAGCACGGAACCAGAGGATGCAGGTGATGGGAGACAGCTGGGTGTCTATAGGATGTGTGTGATCAAGATGAATTGGGTTAAGGATTTGTGTCTAGAACTATGCCAGAAGGCTTGTGGGACATCAATGCTCAAAGCAGACCCTTATAATGTGAATAAGGTTGCTTGGGGATCTAAAAAGCTTACAGGGTGGATGGCAGATACCTTACATTGCTCTGGGATGAAGCTCCTTAGGATTAGCCTCACAGAATTAGAAGATAAAGCCAGATATTTTTCATCTGAGCTTGAACCTCTTCAGTTGTGGTCAGAGATTTACCTCTCATTGGTTTCAAGACATGGACTTACATATTTAAAGCCTGGTTTACTTCCTTCCGAAGCCAGTGTGAAATTTTCTGGAGCCGATTCATTTCTGTTACCAGCATTCTCCCATCTCCATTCTTCCCTCTTAGAGCTTCAGCCCTGGAGAAACTCTGAGCAGACCTACTCTTCTCGGGTTGAAACAATACTATGCTTTGATATGAACTACTGACTGATGCCACAGCTAAATTAACCATCCCACGAATAACTGCCTCGGGAGAAAAAACACCCTAAAAAATTCCTTCTTTCCCTGAGGAGTATCAGCTCTGCTTTTAGGACAGGAGGTCCAGGATCCAAAACCCTGAACAAAAAATGCTGCCTCTCATTTTGAGCACAAGCCTTATGAGGAGCAGCTGAGGGAACTGGAGAAAAAGAGGCTGAGAAGAGACGATCACTCTCTACAACTAAATGAAAGGAGGTTGTAATGAGGTGGAGATCAGTCTCTTCTCCCAAGCAACCAGTGGCAGGACAAGAGGAGATGGCCTCAAGTTGTTCCAGTGGAGGTTTAGATAGAAGATTAAGAACATTTTCCCTGAGAGGGGTGTCAGCCCCTGTGCCAGGCTGCCCAGGGAGCTGGGGGAGTCCCCAGCCCTGGAAGGATCCCAAAGCTGTGGGGCTGAGGTGCTGAGGGTCGTGGGTTAGTGGTGAGCTGGGCAGGATGAGGGGAGGGCTGGGACTGCATGAGATTAAAGGGCTTTTCCAATCCAAATGATTCTATGCATTTATTCCACCAGCCCCTGGAACTGCAGCAGGAAGGAGCAGCATCTCATCGACTGTGTCAGCCCACAGAAAATATGTGGCTGCCACATTAAATTCGTGATGGACTGAAAAGGCAGGTGACACAGAAACTAACAGTGCCAGTATTGTCCAAGAAGTGAGCCAAACAATTCTACTAGGGCAAATCTTCCTCACAGGCTCCCAGAGCAGATAAAGTGAGAATCAGGACAGTAACACAGCCTGGAGGGCAAAGAAATGTGCATTAAACACTGTCACAAACATCAGACTCACTGCATCATGATTAGAGTTTGTTTAATTGTCAGGGCTTTTTCTGCTTTGTTTTTGTCATTGACCTTTAATGGACTTTGGGTCATGGAAATGCTCAAAACCCAGCATTAATGGAGAGGGGAAAAAACCCCAGTGTGTTTACATTCTGTGCTCCAAATGAGATCACTAATATCCCAAGCAGCATGACAAAGGCTGTTGTCAGGAGCTGGTCTCTGGGCAGAAACGGGAAGCACGGTGACTCATACATGACAGCCCATACCTGGACATTTCCAGAAAACATTGCAAATGTGGGAAGTTCCAATAGCTCAGATAAAGATGAGGTAAGAATGTAAATCTGGGAGCTTTGTCTGAAAGCTGTGAACCTTCTCCAAAACATTTTGTTCTGGGGTACACTCCCTGTGTAGGTTCAGCCTCTCTGTCACACCTGCATTTAGCTGAAGCAGCAAGTTTGATAGCATTTTCTTCACTCTTTCCCTATCTTCTGAAGTTTCAACCCACATCAGTAACATAACATGATCCACTGGGCAAACTGTCATATTTTTCCATTGTCTATAGGTTGAGGAACATTTGAAATCAAACCTGAAATTAACAAATTGGCAGAATATGAGTTGAAGTCAGTATGAACCAGAAACTTCAGCACAAAGTATATTCCCCTGATCAAAGCAACTTTCTATATCCCATGGAAGCTTTTGAAGAATATTTAGAAGTAAAACAAGTGGGAAAAACCTCCCTGTGCCAAATTTAGGGGTGTTTTTTAAACACACATCAAGGCAAAGCCATAAAGCAGCCAATTGCCTCTATCTTTTGCCAAGAGCAGCATTCCCTCTCTCTTTCTCTCCCCCTCACTTCCAAATGAATGAGATCAAGAAAATGGTATCAGGTCCTTGAAGCACTTTTCAAGTTTGCAGGGAAATTGCACTCACATGAGCACAAACACACCCACCCTCCCCACACCCCCCCACCCTCTCCAAGTCTCTTTGGATGCTTCTGCCACCACCAAAGAGCAATCGCAGGACTGTGGAGGAGGTTTGTGGCACAGAGAGGTGAGTGAGGGAAGCAGAGAATTTGGTAGCTGGTGGAAAGCTAAAAAGCAGAAGTGGGGTCACAGAGGGAGCAGAAAGAGCGGGCAGCATTTGCTCTGGATGCCAAAAATGTCTCCCTACAGCTGTGTGCTAATATTATGATTATTATTTTGGCAGAGGCCCTCGTGTTTTCTTTCCCAAGCTGATCCTGCTCCCCTCTTGTGCAGGTATTGAGCTTGTGCTGGACCAAAAAAGCAAAAGAAACAAAGCCATCAGTTTTAGATTTGCTGTGGTCTATCCAAGATATATATCAAGGGGCAGCAGGGGAAAGCAGGAGGAGGGCAGAAAAGGACTGTGTTAATGGTCACAACCAGGGTAAGGACCTTTGGCTTTTCCAAGACTTTTAGTTCGGGCTGAAAAGGTGACAGGGATGAAGAGAAAAAGTTTTCATTCCAGGTTGCCTCTGATGTAAATAACTGCCACAAATAACTTGGTGTATCTGATTAGCCTGAAGCTCTCCGAAGACATTAAAAAAGCTTTAGCACTAGAATGTTTTATTGGAGGAGGTTATGGTCAGATCTTTCTCTTCCCTCCACCCTCACTCTTCCTTCTTCTACCAAACCACAGAATGTATATCATTGAAGACCTTTTATAGCTGTCTCTAGGCTCCATCAGCTTCAGCCCTCAGCACATCACATGCTGAATCAGGAGCCTTCCAAACAGCCCTGTCTGTGACAGGCACCGATGCCTGGTGGCACCAAGGCTCTTCTAGTTTCTCAATAGCCTGAAAAAAATGCCTTACATATAGTTAAACTTTTGGTCCTGAACAAAATTGTTCCCTAGAAGTACCCCCCCCCCCCCCCAAATTATTCCCTTGTTCCTTAGAAAACAAAGCTCTACACTCTGAGATGTTTCTTCCTCCTGTAATGGGCAGCCCCTGTAACACGAGGCTTTCAAGCACGTTTCCTCAAGGCTCTCTAGCAGAGAGAAGCATGGCAAAATACACAGCAGTCTGGGTACAAATACGAGTAGAGCTGAATTTGTGATTGGCAGTAAGATTATCAACACAGGAGGCATTCAGTCCCGAGTTAACATTCCGGTAGCCCCTGTTTCCACTTTCTATGTCCTTTCTTTTTCTCTCTCATTCTACTGTTCTGAGATTTATTCTCACATGCTGCTTCCTCTGTAAGCCTGTTACTTTTATAACATATTTTTCCTTCTTCTGCTTAACAGTCCTTACAGTACTTCCCATCCTTTTTCCTCTTTGCAGTGTCTCTTTTCTGCCAGCCTCCATTTTTCTGTGTGTGTCTGAAACAGCTGCACTCATTTGTCCCCTTTAGGGCCTCGATCCTGAAAACTATCTTAAATCAGGAAACACTTAAGCACACCTTTAGCACTGGGTGTTAATTTTTACATGAAGTGCAAGGTAAGCATTTACCTGCAGTGGATCAAAGTTAAGGTTCTCTGCCAAACAGGTGTAGATTTTATATGTATCTATATCTACACACACACAGGCACATGTATGTAAGATAAATGTTTTGTTTGAACAGCTTTCCAGAAGGAGAACTATTGGCTCATGAAAAATATTTGTCAGATTATAACCTCTGTCTGGGGTACCTGAGACATGTTACATCCATCACCATCACTCATCTCAGTGCTTGCACAAAACACATCCGCTCCTCGCCCGTGCCATACGTGGAGGGATTCTTTCCACGTTGTTCATTCCCCTCCTGCATTGGGCCTCTGCAGACAGAAAGCAGCCACTGCTGCACAAGGACAGCAGGGGGAAGCAGGGCAACCTTGTGCAGGGGTATGGGTGTTGTATCTAGAACATGCCCACCAGCTCGGATAATTCCTGAACTTCTGCAAAGCACTTCATGTGGGCTCAACCGAGCTTCTCACTGGCAACTTGCAGAGAAAGGTGGCACAGCTACTAAGCCCCATGGCACACAGATAGAGCTGCTTCAAATTGCAGGGGAAGCACCTGTACAGCAGAAGAGAGCTCTGAAGATCTGTCACAGGGTTCTTATGCACTGCTACTTTCACTACAAGACAGATGTCGAGGGGCTGAAGCGTGTCCAGAGACAAGGTAACAAAGCTGGTGAAGGGTCTGGAGAACAAGTCTGATGGGGAGCAGCTGAAAGAACTGGGGATATTTAGCTGAGGGAAGCTAAGGAGAGACATGATCACTCTACATCTACCTGAAACAGGGATGTAGCGAGGTGAGAGTCAGTCCCTTCTCTCCAGCAATGAGTGACAGGACAAGAGGAAATGGGCAAAGAGGAAAAGAACATGATAGGACAAGATGCACCAAGAGAAGTTTAGATTGGAAATTGGGAAGAGCTTTTTCTCTGAGAGGGTTGTCTGCCCCTGTGCCAGGCTGCCCAGGGAGAGGGGGGAGTCCCCATCCCTGGAGATATTGCAAAGCCATGGAGCTGAGGGCCACGGGTTAGTGGTGAGCTTGGCAAGGTAAGGGGATGGGTTTAAAGATCTTTTCCAAACAAAATGATTCTATGCTTCTACTCTTTGCTCATATTGAAATGTATGTGTACCTTCAAATCCTCATTTTCCCACTCAACCCACACTGCAGTTTTGTCTCAGGTTGCACACACACACACACACGCCTTTAACCCAGCCCTAGTTAAAGGGCCACCCTGACCTAGGCCCCTTCACATTGTCAGCTGAATAGTCTAAAAGGTGGGAGCATTCATTTCAGGCATGGGGTAGATGTGGCTTTGAAAGGAGAGCTTTTGGCAGAGCAGGATTCAAGAAGGTGTGCAGAGGAGTTTGCATCTGCTGGTGCAATCAGTCCCTGCCGAAGCAACGTTGGACCCACGTGCTGCCTCCACCTTTCCCTTCAGGTGAGCTGCTTTTGCCAAATCTGTTCCCAGACACTCTTATTTTCACCTTGTACTGGGAACCAGGAATTCTTCTGGGAAGAGATTGCCTAAAAAGCTGGGCTTTACAAAGCCAATAGCCATGTGGGGATTCAGTCATTAAAACCACTTAGATATGCCAAGGGTATCAAATGAGCTGAGGTACTTTGCTGAGCAGAGACTATATTAACATTAATAAGAGCTACTTCCACGACCAAGTAATTGCAAAACTGGGAGCCTTTTTGTTTTCTCTCACTTCTAATTCCAGCCCGTGCTCTCAGAGCCAGACCTTGGGTGAGGAAGTGGAAAGGCAATTACTTCCAGTGTACTTGGGCCAATTTGCCAGAGGAGAGATCCTGAATGTTTGATGCGTTCCCCAAGGCCAATTTATAAAAATATACTACCTCCCCTGTAACTCTGTGAATGTAAAATGAAGCAACTTACCTACCACTAATTAGCTATATTTTGTAGTTTTATGGACATTGAACATGGTGTGCTAATTTGCATACATTAGCATGTAATTTACATGCCTACTTCAAGGTATTCAGCTTTATTGCCATTACCTTTTGTGGCCTATTTCTCTAATGACTGTAATGGAATACAAAAGAGATTTCTCATCGTGTTTACCCTGTTACCTTGCACAGGAGCCTCAGAATAACGTGGCATGCTGGGAAGTGGGAATTCTCACGCACGAGGTTTTGCTCTTTCAAGTCTGACCCACTTCATGACCACCCACCCTGCTGTATTTCCTAACCCTGCCTCTATTTCCTTGGCCATTGTTCTTTCTTTTGCCCACATAATGACACATGTTATTTGAAAAAGTCAGGTACAAGTGTAGAAATTTACTCTATCGCCCACGCTGAAAAACAAAAAGGGGGAAGTCAGACACAAGAATTAATGGGTCCTACTCTGTCTATCAGCACCTAAAGGCATAGAGAGAGAAAAATAATCTGCAGCTGGGGAAAGCTGTGCAGGGTCAAAGGGCAGTGACTGCATCTGCATTCACTGAGAGGCAGAGAGGAAAAATAAAGGGACCCTTTTTGTTGCAGCTCAGCACTATTTCAGAAAGCACAGATACTAACTTAATTACCACCGTTCCCTTTTTGCACTAGAGCACTGCAGCAGGCTATAAATCAATACCTGAGGTCACATTGCTAAAAGCACTGAAAAAACAGCCTTTTCTCTCACTGTGGCGTGCTGTTGCTGCTCCTGCATCAGTGTCACGGGAGTTCAATACCTGATAGGGAGCGGAGGCTAAAAAAAATGATCACAAAGGAAATCAGCAATGCAAAAAAACCCCAACCATAAAGCCAAAAAAACAGTCAGGTGGAAAGCAAATCCAGCTCGTGGCAGATGATTGCATCAAACCTTTGCTCCTCTGTGAGCTGAGAGACAGGAGACACATCAGCAGGTGCCCAGGAGTGGGAAATACGCATCACTCTGAGTTGGATTCATGTTCTGGAAGCCGAGCTGATGCGAGAGGGGAAGGTCTGGGGGAAAGAAAAGGCAAAAAAAAAGAGTTATTTCTGCTGAATATAGCTTTGGCAGCTTTACCATACATCTGAAAGCAATGATACATGTGCATGCATGACATCTTATTTCAATAAATAGTTGGGAATGGGGCTCAGGAGTTGCAAAAATGGGGGGGAGGGGGGTATTATTCTTATTTTTCCATTTGCTTTTCTATTCTACCTGCTGACCCAGATATTTCACAACCTCTGGAAGAGAAAACAGTTCATATGAGTTTGGGAAGACATGAGAAAAAGCCACTTCCAGCTGAGATAGTCTTGGCACAGCACTGAGTGGCTTAGCCAGAGAGAGAGAGAGGGGCTTCTTTTTGTTTGGGTTCACACTGACAGTATGCAGCCAATACTAATATTAGGTAGAGGACTTGCATCCAGGTGCCATGAGTACTGCAAGAATGGGACACAGAGTCCCATAACTGCCTAATTGAGATGCTAGATCATCTATAGCTTTTCTGTTTACAGGTGAATTTATGGAGCTGATAAAAATGTAATTGCAGCTGAGGGGGGAGGGGGAGTAAAGAAGTTCGAAACCTATCCAGTATTAAAGACACAAATTTCAAAGACATTTCTATTTTTAGAGCATAAACAGATTTTTCACCTACATTGAAATTTCATTTCCAAAACTTGCCTGCTTTTTTCACACAGGCCTTGGATCCCAGAGGCTGGTAAAGCCCATGTCACGGCACACACCCAAGCAGGATTATTAGTTCAGGTGTGAAATGGTGCAGATGCATTCGGTTTAGAGCCACTACCTCTAGATTCCCTGGGCTGCAGTCCAAACACAGCCCCTGAAGGTCAGCTGTACAAGTAGGAGAGCGTGGACACACATCCAGGAGCTAACCATCCCAGGCAGACACTGTGCAGCTCATCCAGACATGCTTTGATTTAGGAGAGCCTCAGACAATGCTTTTTGGACTACACAAATCACATTTTCTGACAGCACAGTTTCTGAGGAGCAAGGACACAACGTCATTTTGAGTTGATGTGGCAATAATTTTTTACCCCTTTGCACAAGTACAAATAGCTCCAATAACCAACGACACATCTTTCCTGATAGTAAGAGCCCACAAAGTGCTGGAATCAGCTTCCTGAGATAGTGTTTGATGAGGAACTGGCAAAGATCCTGGCATGCAGAGGGCAAAATTGTCCACATGCATCTTCACAAGCTCGAACATAAGTGGTTCCAAAGAAACATAAGGAAGAACTCCCCTGTTGAGGTGAGGAAGCACTGGCAGGGGCTGCCCAGATGGGCTGTGGAGTCTCCTTCTCTGGAGACATTCAAACCCAGCTGGATGAGTTCCTGTGTGCCCTGCTCTAGGTGCTGCTGCTCTGGCAGTGGGGTTGCACTGGATGAACTTTCCAGGTCCCTTCCAACCCTTAAGATTCTGTGATGTAAAGACAAAGTTGATCTTTTCATTCTTTGTCAGCACAACTCAAGCATGGCATGTGAACATGTGCTGGTTAGTAAGACCAAAAAGATGTTCTTTCTCTTTCCAAAAGCATTGGTATTCCGATGATGGACATTACACTAGTTCCTAAACAGTTACAGAGATGGGGTTTCCTTTGAAGGTATTCTCAGTTACTAATGCCCTTTTGGATATGTTTAGGTTGGAAAATTGTGAGAGCTTTCAGACCAAATGGAGAAGTATTTGTGGTAAAACTTGATGAAGCTTCTACATTACAACAAAAACAAGTTAAATCCCTGTATTCAAAGCTATGCCCAAAGTAAATGTACTACTTCCTAATTCATCCTCTGTGATAAAATAATATCTGATTCAACTTTTTTGAAGGCTTAAGTAGAGTTGTAGAAGGAAGGAAATCTCAGTGTACTTTAAATCACAGGAGATCAGCCAATGCCTAAACATCTGACAGCGCAGTATTTGTAATAACATTTACTACAGTGACAGTTATGAGCACCCAGTTAACTGCATCCTTAGTTTTACTGGATTTCAACCTGATCTTTTGCCATAGCTCATCCCAGCCTTTAGGTAGCCACAGCCCAGGCTTTAAGAAACAGTTACAGAGCTATAAATGGGAAAATAGCTGAGGATAAAACATTGTGCCAAAGCTCCAGCAAACAAGTTTTCAGAAGAGAGCTGCAATACCTCGAAATTAAGAGCTAAAGGACAACTTGGGAAAACCTTCAGTGGGTATTTTCTATATGACATATAAACCTAAACTTTGTTTGATAATGGCTGCTGCTATTGCATGATACGTGTGGCATGAAAGTAGAAAAGCCTGACTGGAAATTGTTACTGTCACCTGAAACTTGCACCTTTGCATTCGCTGCGTTGCTGCCACGGAGGAAGGCTTTTCTCACGCTAAGAGAGGTTGTGCTGATGATTAATTAATCACAGGCTTGCTCAAGCAGTGCCACCAGAAATACTAAACATGCATAAAATTCACAACTGAACCTACACTGATTTTTTTTCCCCCCTTTCCCAGACTACCATATGCAGAAGTGATGTAGAGAAAGCCAATAACACACACAGAATACAAGTCAAAAGAGCATTGCCTCATATCAGGCAGATTTTGCTCGAGGGATCTGTAAAGATGCTACTGTTCATCTTGAAATTCTTGAATACTGTAGTTTCCAGCCTTAATACAGGTGGATAGTCTTCAGCCATACTGAGTGTATGGTTTCAGATTCAAAAGGAAAACAAATCCTGTAATTATTTCCATATTGCTTACATACTTTTCCAAGTGAATCTTCATAAAAGAACATTTCCTTTACATTCACTGTGTCATATTTAGATCTTTATATGCTATCAGGCTTTAGGGCACAGAGACAGTTGAAAATAACACTGAATTAATAACATTGAACATATATATATACACACACACATATATTTCCATATCTGATACGTATAATACTGGCTTGATTCACTAAGGAATAAAGAAGGAGAGAAGAGTGTTGCTTCCAAGCATCTCTCTCATCTATATTCTTTCCATGGCTTGATAATTTCACAGCATGAAGTCAACAGTGCCTCTGCTTACAGGTGTTAGAGATGCATATGTATGTTTGTGGATTTTGAGGACTAGCACGAGTAACAAAGATTCAAATAGCTTTTGCATCCAAAATCCTCAGTGGTGGGTTTTCAGGGTAACCTTGACCAAGCCAGAGACACTCTGCTCCTTAGTTAGGTGATCCATAAATTGAGGCGAGGTTTTTAATCTGCATCATAGTGATGCTGGGAGACTCACTTACTGCAATTAAGGCACTAAAGTGTTTTGCACGCTTTTGCAGGACAGTTTCTGCGTGGGATATCCATTCCGTAGGTGTATGAAGGGGTTACTGAAACACCACCAGATAAGCTACTCACGTGGCACTCAAATCACCAGACAAGTTATTGATTCCACAGATTTTGGAAACAATGCAACATATTCTTGAGCACCATCTGCTGGTACTGCAAAAGGTCAAAAGCATCAGTGAAACCATCAACAAACATGTTGGTCTCCATCAAGATGAAATTGTACCTAGATGTTGCCTGTGTTGTTTTAAGTTCTGTTGGTTTGTTCACTTGGTGTTTAGTCATTTGCTTTGGTTTTCTTTTAGGGGGGTGAGAGACTCAGATGTCTGAACAATTAGAAACACCTTGTCAAAATGTGGAATGGTTTGAGTTGTGCTACCACAGAATCTCCTGCCATAAGCAGTTTGCTTACTCTGTGCCTCAGTCTCATCAGCCGGCAGACCTCTTTGGCCAACCTACGTCTCCCACACTCCACTCCCCTCTTTTCTTCCCTGGGTTGAACTGCAGGAGATGTACTCTAAGCAAAAAGCCCTATGCTAAAGAAGAATGAGCCATCAGAAACAATGTGGTGTGTGAGTCTAGGCTGACAACTTTAATCTTTGTGGAAACATGGCTGGTTTAAGGAGAGGGCATGTGTCCAGTTATCACCACAGTGTCACCCAGATGCAGTCAGACTGTAGCATCACCCACATCTAAGGGTTGGGAAGCCCACAAGGTTCTGAATACAGATCAGACTCTGGGGCAGCAGCATTTATAGCTACAGATTATCCTTTAACCAGAGTAGCTTGTTTCACTTCAGTGGGCAGTTTCGGTGTAAAGCACAGCTTTGCTGACATGGATACGTTCACAGGACGAGGGTTTCTACAGTTTCACTTACCTGTCAAGCGTGGCCAGTGCAGACACAGCTGGAGAGCGGGCGGAAGGCAGATAGTCCTTATCAGTCCTGGGAGTGGGACGTGTTTGCCAGCTCATCTGAGTCACCCACACTGGACAGAAACTGAGGAAAGCAGAAAAGAACGAGGTGTCTTTGCAGATACATTCCTTAAGAGAAACTATTCCTTTTAGTGAGGTGTTTTTTAGTGTTGAGGCAAAGCAGGATGATTTTTCCTTAGTGATATCTGCAGATATTCTGCTTTTAACAAGGGGAAGACAGCAGCAGCCCTCTGCTCCTGGCAATGCTGAGCACTAGGCTCTTGTATTTTTAAAATATACCTTCACAATATTTGGGGAATATTGATTAACTCCTTTCTGTGGAGACCACTGGATTCTCCAGTGGCAGACTTGAATATATCCAGTAAAATGCCAGAGGAGAATCAAACAGAAAAGCACAAAATAAGAACAGTAAGACAAGCTGAAACAAGGCTAGGGAAGCAGTTAAAAGGTCTGACTATGTAAGGCACAAGTTAGCTGCAGTTCAAATACTATGGGGTCTCCAAATATTATTATTGCTTACTGTAACAAAATAACCCCAATCTCAAGCAGCTGCTCTAGCACTGCAGAATGGAATATCTAGTCCTTCACACATGAAAGTATAGAAGGAGAAATTAATAGGAGCATCCAGGTATAGATCAGACGTATTACCAGCTGAGTAAAAAACTACTGCCATGGTTGAAACTTCTTCTTGCACCCTGTGTATCAACTTAACCACTCCTTTGCTCTTCTGTACAAAAAGTTTTCCTCAAGGACAGAAAAATAAACACACTGGGAAAGAAAATTGGTTTTCCCTATCTAAAAGACCAAGATACAAAGTATTGTGCACGTTTAAGAATCTACTAATAATATAATATGGGGGGTTTTTTTCCCCTGAAGATCTCAGTCTCTGCCTGGGAGAAACGTTTTGAACATCATGAAGCCATCTAAAGAATTCCTGCAATCATAGCAAATTTAGGCAGGATTATTGCAGCAATATTCAGGCTTTTGCCTCTGCTGACAAAGTTTAAATCTCTCCACCTAATATATACCTCCTGTTTCTCCAAGCCACAAGGAACACTTTCCAAGACCAAATCTCCACAGCAATCCCTCCGGCTTTTTGGTTTAAAGGAATTTTGGCCCCTGCCATTGGTTATGAGGGGCTGGAGAAACCGAGTTACCTGCCAAAAGTCTGGCAACATGTGATGATCAGATAAGCACCCCTAAAGCCTTGACTCTGTTATTCCTCAGGCCTTGAGTCTTTGCACTAGGACCAAGCTCTAACGGCCCTGGGGAGCGTCTGCAACCAGAGTAAAGGCAATTACTCACAAAGATTTGGAGCACATAGGTGTAAGTAGCTAGTGTTTCTGTTCAGATGCCAAACTGAGGAAAAGCCTGAGGAAAGAAGAGTCCAATTCCGAGTGAATGAAGACGTGTTGCTGTGGTTTTCCTCATTAGAACAAAGGAAGAAGAGCAGGTTTTAGCCTTTAAAGGGGTTTTTTTCCCCCCTCCTTTTCCAGTTTGGATATAAACTGAAATGTTTACTTCCTGGAGTTAGGAGTTAGAACCACACAACTACTGAAAAGAACAGTTTCCTTTTTTACCCTACTGCTCAGTGTCTATGACCACAATCCAGGAAAGAGATACCAGCTTACAGTTCCTTCCTCTCTTTACTGAAGCATGAGAAGATGAGTCCTTTCTCAAACTTTGCATTTTTTTGGTATCCATTGACACATCCTCTCTCTTTTCTGTGGCCTCTCTGTGCACAGCTCTCTTCTCATCCTGCTTTCAGCTGTCCCATTGGCAGAAGAATCCTCTTCTCCCCAGCCCTATGAAACTCTTCTTGTAAGTTTGCTCAAAACCTGCCTCTAGATTAAATACCACTGTGATAAAGCTATACCCTTTTTTTTTTTTTCGGTTACTCAGTTTCCAAAGGAGGGAATGGAGAGATGAAGAACAAGCCCAAGAATAATGACAGAACTGGAGAATGTGTTTAAGAATATTCTCCAGTGTTCCTGATGCCAAAGCATTCTCATTTTTCCCAGCAAACACGATTCATCCACTTTATGCAGCTGCAACTGTCTGTGAAACCATCTCTTTTCTTTTTTTAAGCATAAAACTCTTCTTCATTTCATTAGTTATCCCAGCAAGGTACTGTCACATGGTTTTTGTTGGTTTGTTTCAGTTTGAGGGCTTTTTGAGTGTGTACACCAAGACTTTTTCAACAACATGGGTCTCCTACCAAGATTTTGTTTCAAAATTTGTTTAAAGACAGACCAAAAAACTCACCTAGATTAACACAAAACCACACTCACATGCAAATGAGAAGACTTCTGTGACAGCACCGTTTTTCCACTGTCTGATTAGAGAGCCCAATGCTTCTTTTTTATCAAAGACAACCTCTTTTTCTCCCTTTGAGCTTTAAATAAACACTTGTGCTAATTGCAGATAGAAGTAGAATACAGCAGCAAGCGTTTCAAAAACTGGCCCGGTTGTGAAAGGGGAATAAAGGAGCTGTGGTAGATTAAACACTGTGGAGTGCTGTTTTTCTGTCACTGTCAGAGTGTGTAGTAAGGAGTCCCACGCTATTTCCCTGTTCCTGTCCTTGTACTGCATGCCGGATACCTATAATTTATGACACAGAGCCATTGCTTCATGAGTTGCACTTCCTTTTAAACTGATGCTGAACTCGTTAGTGGGGGCAATGTGACAGGTTGATAGTGGTTTCTTATCTGCAGGTTAAACATTGTCAGAATAATTCATGGCCAGGCAACTGTTGGAATTGTAATGTTTTTACAATTAGAGCTGGAGTGGACTGTTCACTAAGGGTCTGAGCTCCGGCAAACAAGCTCCTGTCACTGTCAGTCTGAAGCTCGCTGCCTTCCCATCCATTAGATTTCACAGGGAGGAAACATTCTGAAGCTCCATCTGCTGAGCTTGAAGCTCCGGCACTGAAGCTACCAGCACTCTGAAAAGCCAAGGGTGACTGTGTTTCCAGCCATCACCACTCAAAAATAATGAGCCAGGCTCCAGAAAGAAGAAGGTTTACTTAAAACTCCTAACACTCTTTCGGGGTGCAACGTTACTGCTATTTTTGTCCTCTCAACTTTAAGATTTGTGCTTTGGACCTCTTTTGACTATCAAGGCCAGAAAGTTGATTCCTGGTTCCCTGAGCAATGGCTACAATTCCTTCAAAATCCTGTGATTAAATGAGATGGAGGTTTGGAAAACATACTGTGAGACTCGTGACAAAAAAAGTAAAGCAAACACATATGCATTTTTAATAACACATGAGTACTTCTCTTAAGAACAATATCCACTGAAGAGCTCTGATTGTTATATGTCTGAA
The DNA here is from genome assembly GCF_028858725.1 of Colius striatus. Taxonomy (NCBI): domain Eukaryota; kingdom Metazoa; phylum Chordata; class Aves; order Coliiformes; family Coliidae; genus Colius; species Colius striatus. The sequence continues at coordinate 2,522,012 of NC_084762.1, forward strand.
ATTCCCAAATGGCAAAATACAATTAAAGTGAAGAACTGTTGAACAAATAAACCTGTTAAATACACAGTATTACCAGTCAAAATGGCTGAGCATTTATCACTTTGCCACTGTAATTACACTGACTGCTGCTCTTCATGCATATATTAATATCTCACTAACACTATGGAGGCTGAGGCATAAATCACAAAGCTCTGACTTAAAGGTTTTTAGCCAGGCAGAGTGCAGTGGTAACAAGCATGACATGCTTTTACAAGACACCTTAATCTTGAGTGTGGTTGCTGGTTTTATTTGGATAGTCACTGATTTGGATAGTTCTGAGGAACCCCATCTCCCTAAAAAAAACCTCATTAATGAAGCGCTGGGTAGTGTAATCTAGAGTGAGTTTCAGATAGTGCAGGTCAAGAGACTCAGCCCAGGATTCTGCAAGCAGCTGAAGTGTGAAATTTACAGAGGGTATTCCATACATCTTGAGAAAAGCAAGCAAAGGAGAAACAATGTGTCATTGCTGTTTTCTGTGTAAATAAAGGCTGCTATTTTAAGCTTGTTGGGATTATTTCGGGAGGTCCTGCCTCATCATGGATTGGCTGGTTGTGGCTTTGAGTGGGTGTGTTAGCTATTCACAGCAATAAAAAAACCCCCACAACCCACTCTCAGGAAATTCATCCCCAAGGGATGAACTTTTCTGAACCTGGAAATGAGCAAGGAGACTTGGAAGTGACTTTTGACTGTTTGGAAGAAGGATGCCAAAGCTGCCTTCAGCACATGGTAATTCTTATATGCATCACTGATGGTATTTTGAGTCTAGGAGCTGTTAAATACTGTCATTGGGACTGAGGCATCTCTGGGAATGTGAGGTTTGGTCGGAGAAAATCAGGGAAAGGTTCTCATACAGCATGTAACCTGAAGGACCCACTCACAGGGGGCTTATTATATGTTAATATTTCACTAATAGCTGCTAAAACCATACTGCAGGCATGAGTAATACATGTTACACAGGGTTACAAGCATCTCTGAAGAGAATGTCTAGACCATTACTGTTCCAAAATATCAAGTGCATTAGAAAAATTAGGCCAGAAAGTCAAGTCTCTGAATATTTAACTCAGCCCAGCCGTTTGCATTTAGCCACTCAGTCACATCCTATTCACTCTCCCTGCCTTACCCAGAGTATAGGAAAGCACCCACCTCCACAGTGGGAGTCAATATTCCTTCCATAGTGCCCCAGAGCAGGAGATAGCACATAAACCTTGTTCTAAATATAGAGATACCAATTCCTTTAGGAAAAGAACATTCCAGATCTGATTTTGGTTACTGTAGGTTAAAAATCAAGCGTTGTGCTCTCAAATTCAGACCAGATATTACCTTCAGATCATTGTAACAAGTTCCTTCACTTCTGCTAAAATGATGCCATTTCTACTTTGTTAACAGGAGCATCAAAAATTCTGTCATCTCATGTTTCAAGTGATGGAAAAGCAGATTTTCAGCTGGTATAAACTGCAGACATCCCCATGAACTCCTCAAAAGCTGCACTGATTTATGCCGCTGTGCTTAAGGCCAGCTTTGCGCTTTAGAGCAATCGTGATTATTAGAAAATATGAGGAAAACCTCTTTCTTTTTTCTTTTTTTTTTTTTTCTGTAAAGGTGCTCAGAAATGAATTTTAAAGGGGAAAATTCTCTGGCAGAAATGACACTGTCAGAGAATAACACAGACCACTGGAATAACAACCGTGCTGTCAAAACATAGCCAAAGGAACATCATTTGAAAAGAATTAGAGTATCATTATCAATGACATGAAGAAAAAAAGATAAGAGCAGCTTAACTACTGCCTGTCATTGCATGCACCTAGTTCAGCACCCAGCTTAAATAGCATTCAGGCAGCTGCCTGTGGATATACCCAATATTACATGTTAATGTAAAAGTTAAGACTGCCAAGATAACACTTTTTTACGATTATTTTTCCTTGTTCATTCGAATGGAAACACCAGAGACTATGTAAAACTTCTGGGGTTTTTTTCTCCTTTGCATGGTGTGTACTGTGACTGCAAATTTGAATATCAAGATGTTGAAGGTGGCTCTGTGACTGACAGCTATTCCTTGCTCTCCAGCGCGGCTGGAAAGGGAATACACCCATCAGGACTCAGCATCTGGATGAGACTTCAAGCTCTTATTAAAAAGACTCTGACCTTTCTCAATGTTAATCTCAGCTACATAGCTTCACCTCCTGGTAGCTCAGATTTCCCGCCTCTAGAATGAATAAGAAGAGTGCTTGTCTGCTTGGATAGCACCGGAAAGGAATTTAATATCTACCTGTCACGGGGAGAATCTTGTTCAACAGCGAGGGAAAGGCTCTCAAAATAATGGGTCTGGATTCTAGCCCTGGTGTTACAGCAAACCCACGAGGTAACAGTTTCATCCTTTTGCTTCCCCTTCACCATCTTGTACTGGCTACTAGAGGGCTGTTGGGCTGCCCTTTATTGCACATGTTCACCCGTTTCTTTTCTCACGCCTGGCCCAGAGGAATCCTTTAATGCTAGTGCTGCTCGGAGCACGTGTGGCTGTAATTGGAAGCATTTCTGAATTATTTCATGTCACTGCAAAATAATCGTTTTCTCTAATGCACTAAATAGATCAAGGCTGTAACCCCACAAATCCTGAAAGGAATGATAAAAGAAACACAGTGTAAAATGGAAATAGATGTCTACTTGATAGCCTAGCATGGCTCAAGAGGAATTACAGTCTGTCATTCAAAAAGCCAGAGACGCAGCGGTTAAATACTAGAAAATATTTATGAGACAAACAGCAGCATTCAGAGCGCAGATAAAGAGGCTGCTCTAAGGCATGACACAAAATGGCATCTGTTGAAATACTTCAAGCACAGAGAAACCTGAGACAGCATTCTTTCTTTCTCAGGTACGGCAGTCTCTATCGTTTCCCTCAGTAGATGGATTAAAATGATGACAGATGAAGACGCGTTGCCAAACTAAGTGAAGGACCACATTTAGATACGTAATTACTTGGTTCTGGGCCATTAAAAAAATGCAAAAAAAACCCAAAGGAAGCTAAAAGACAGCCCTCAAAGACCTAGCTTAGCAATATTAAATTGTTCTCTGACACTTCACCAACTGCTGTCAGAAGCTCAAAGCCAGGGAACATCACAATTGTGGTGACACGCTGACTCCTTCCCTTAGTGTGCAGGAAATACCTTTTGCACCATGCAGCTTGCAGGTGCAGAAGATGAACCTCTTTAAGGAGCACAGTCTGGTGTGTATGTGTGCAGATTTTCCAGACCTTCTCCACCATGCAATAGGTAACTCCTGCTGCAGCACTGGGGACTTGGCATGAAATCCTAACCCTACTGAAATACATGGCATTTATTCCACAAACTCTAGCAGGGCTTGGATTTCACCTCTAGATGAGAGAATAAGCACTTGCTACTTCATTCAGTTCCTAACCATTCCTCAACTCAAATAGGACATAATGTATTTCTATGATACTCCTCAAAGCCACTGCTGTTGTTTCGGTGTGGTGATAGATGCCAGCCGTATTGGAAGCTCTTCAAATTGTCTCCGAGTGAGACATCAGCTTACTGCCCCGAGAATAAACTTTCCTCTTCTATTTGCTGAGTGCATCAGGGAATGTCTCAGACATGTTTTGCAGGACAAACGCTTTTATTTTGCTAATAGGACTCATGTACACACTTCCAGTGGGAAAACATCTGTTTTACAAATCTGTCCTCCCAGATATAGCTGGATTCAAGCTATAGACCTTGGAACCACATCCAAGCGTTCCCAAAGTTCAGCAGTGTTTGGAGCAGGGGGTTAGGCTGAAGTCATTATGGAGAAATAGGCCAGGTTGGAGATTTAAGCTTCCTACACTTTCAAGGACTCTTTGGGATTTGGTCTTAGGTCCAGCTCTGCTTCTCAGTTACAAGCACAGTCATTTACTGCTGCTTTGGGCAGGCAGCACCTATGCACAGCGACATAATCCAAGCACACATCAGTCAAGGGAACAGCTCTCATGAAAAACTGAGCTGAGATTAAAAGTTAAACCCCCTTTAGCTCATCCATCAAAGAAATTCCCAAACTTCTGCCTCAGTGCACACCTCAGAAAACACAAAATAACAAAATCAAAGCTTCATTTTTGATTTTAAAGCAGAGTGTGTTTGGCTAGCAGGTAAGGCTTGTCAGCCATGACATGCTGTTGATTTTGGGTTAACATTTGGCTTAGCTTTAAAACTGAATAACAAATGGGGAGGTAATTATCCTCCTTTTTGGAAAATTTGTAGTTTTGGTTCTACCCCTGAATAAGCTGTCATCCAATAAAAATAAACAAGAAAAGAATTAAAGGAGACCTTGTAAATCTGGACCGAAGGACCTCTGTGGACTTCTGAAGTGAGGGATCAAAGCCTTCTGAAGCATCTGCTGCTCCATGGTCTTGATTGGGTCACAAGTTTCAAATGCAGACTCTGTTTCTGGAAAACATAACAGATGTTGCTGTTCATTATCTTATATATAATATGTGAATATTTAAGAGAGGGGGAAATGAAGCAAAAGGTCTTCTGAAGCTACCCGTGATCCTTCTGGCTACAACATCCAGATTTATGCCCATGAAGGGCCCGCATTGGAAGTCACAGTTCCAGGTACCTAATTTTAAACCACCCTAAGCAAATGGACTGCTCAAGCAGAACAAACAGCCTAAAACACTACCCTGAAAGAACAAAGAGTCACAGCCAGTCACAATCTAAATTCATTGAGCTCCCTAACCAATAGCTCGAGAATGAAATATTGCTCTAAATCCTCATTAAGTGACAGACTAATTACCAATAATCCAAATAATCCAAATTATAACATCAAATGCTCTGTGTGCAACATCTGACATGAGAGAAACTACTAAGGGAAGCCCAAAGACCATGAAACTGATGAAGCCATAGTCACACAGATCCATTTCCAACTGAAGCAGCCTCTGTCCTACTACCATCTGCTATTGATGCCCTTTAACTTCTCGCCTCATGCCACAAGTGCCAGTACAGCTATGGAACTGCATGGTGAACTGGAGCAGGGGGGAAATTCTGTGAAGAAAAACTTGGGTATTTTTTGCCAGATCATTGTCACAGCAACCATAGAATCACAGAATCATTTCAGTTGGAAAAGCCCTTTAAGCTCATGGAGTCCAAGCCCTCCTCTCACCCTGCCAAGCCCACCACTAACCCACAGCCCTCAGCACCTCAGCTCCACGGCTTTGGGATCCCTCCAGGGCTGGGCACTCCCTCAGCTCCCTGGGCAGCCTGGCACAGGGGCTGACACCCCTCTCAGGGAAAAAGTTCTACCTCAGCTCCAACCTCAACCTCCCCTGGGGCAACTGAGCCCATTTGCTCTCATCCTATCACTCATAACTAGGGAGAAGCGACCAACCCCCACATCATTACAACCTCCTTTCTTCTATGGATCTTCCTCCCCAAGTTTTACAGCAACTTGTCTTCTGAATGACATAAAATCCCATCAGTGGTGCAAATATTCAGCAATGCCACACATGCCATCTGAAACACCGTAGTTCTATAAAGCTGGGAAAGACAAGCACTTTGTACATTGCACAAAAGTACAGTCAGTTCAAGAACAGCTCATCACACAATGAATGTCATATCATTCTCTTTTAGGGAAGATAGATAATTGTGAGCAAAAGCTCCTGCCATACAAATGCTGCCACTGTAAAATACCCAGGGCATTCTCAAAACTGTACCTGATGCAGAACACAGTTTTCTCTGAGAAGGGCTGGAGTCAAATGCCTCAGAGGCAGGCTAGAGGACTGCATGACATGTTGTTTTGCCAGAATTACTTTGCTCTGACAAAGAGATTAAAGGAAACTAGGTTTCTTCCAAACTCCTCAGCACAACTTCAGTGCAAGGCTCAGACTGTAGCACAAGAAGGAAAGTGTGTGGAGCAGGTGGTTCACCTCACTCATCGTCGGTCCAAGATAGATGAGAAGGGAGGCAGCTCTTGAGAGAGCTCTTGTAGCCTGGCACCAGTTCAGTCCATTTCAGGGCTTCTTGCAAAGATCTGGCAGAAGCTGAGCACTTCAAAAAACATTCCCCTCTTTGCTCCCTCTCCCCCCAAAAAACCCCTACAAAGTTTCTTTCTGTGTGGACATTGCCACATAACTCAAGAGGCTCTGATAGCTACAGCCAGGAGTGAAAGCACAAGGTCAGCTGCTGGTGGAGTTTGTTCTGAGCCAGGACTGTTGGCACATGCTCTAGAAGAAAGTACAAAGTAAGCATAATATTAAAGGATTAGCAGTCAGGTAGATCTGTGGGTGTTTTGTCTAGAAGCATAACTAGCATAATGTACTTCTTGTCCCTTGAGATTACCCAGGGCACTGACATCCCAGAGAAGCCAAAAACCCACTCAAAAGTTGGCATATAGCACCATCCCCTCAAGTCTGTAGAGACAAGATAGGGGCAACTCTAAGAATTTCTCTTCCAATCACTTCTGGACACAGACCTTTAAGTATCAGACAGCATGACTCTTTACATCCCAGTATTTAACTACCTCCACACTATTGAGAGAAGATCCAAGAGACAGAACAGCAAAAGACATATGGAAGAAACAAGAGTTCCCTCTGTCGATATAAAGGTCCCATTGGTGACCTTGGGATGGTAAGAACAAGAGCTTTCAGACCTCTGCATCTTTTGCAGTGTGACCCACTCAATAAAGTGTCTATATAAAGAAATGGGGTCCACTATCACCATGATTAATACTAACCAGCATTTGCCTTAGCAACAAAGAAGCTAAGATGTAATGGATACAGAGAAGAGACGACCATCCAGCCCAAGGGGCTTTACTAAGTCTGATATATCCCAGCCCAAGGGAAAAAGACAGAGTTTGCCCATACAAGACTTGCTCAGTGTGTCACACTCAGGAATTACTATGGAAAAACATGAGTCTTTGATCTGTTCTTCAAACATGAAGCATGAAAAGACTTTTCTATTGGCAACAAAAAAACCTTCCTTCTGCTCCATTAGTGTTGCATACTCTACCAGGACTCAAAGAAAGACACCCCGTCCTTTCCCTTTAAAGATTCCTAAGCTAAGGCAAATTGGAAGATTGTAAAAGCTCTTGTACCTCAAGAAGAAAAAAAGCAACATTTCCATACTGCTCTGTTCACAGTTTATGGAGTCTCTTTGCTGAGAAGAGAGGAGAAAAATAGCTCTACCTCAAGCTGCTGATCCCAAACTGGAAAACAGTTAGCTTGCCAAAAAAGCAGTGTGACTAGTACACAGGGGAAAAAAAATGGCATCTCTTTTCTTCATCATCTAGTTATCCAGTTTGGATTTGAAAGGTGTCAATAGTAATACAATCTTCTGTAAAGGCAAACTTGCTGGAACTCGCAGCTGTTGAATGAAACTGATGTCCCCTGAGCTTTATAACTGAAAATTATGAAACCTCCCAGCAATCACAGGGGAAATTAGAAGTTCCCCAAATCTGCTAATGAAAATGATAATCTTGATACTGGCAGTGCTCACAGGGTACTTGTTTCTCAGCCATGTCTACAAGCTATGTCCATATTAGGATTTAATGCAGAACAATAGGAGACCACAGAAACAGTCAGCGCTGAGAACCCACAGTATGCATCATCTCAGGGAGTTCTATCTTCAATATTTAATCCTCTCGTGGATTGAACTCTCGTTAATGATGAAAGGGAGTTATATATGTTCATCAAATACAACTTCTGGTTTGGTTTAGTTTAATTTGAACAGAACCAGTTATGGAGCCTGAGCCCTCTGTGCAATGGAAAACACAGCACAAGAAATACAATATCACTTCCAATTTCAGCCAGACAAAAATGCTCACGTGGATAACTCTCAAAGAAGATGAGGAATCATTTTGGCTAGGTAAAATTTTGACTAGGCAGTTTGGAGGCTGAAATCTACCCCTGATAACTTGCTATCTGGCAAATTAGGGAAGGCAGACTTAGGATTTTTTTCTCAAGACCATGAATTTCTGCAGAAATGATATTCCTCTGTACCCACACTGTTTCATGAAAGCTGACTACTAGTCTAGTATCAAAGGACAACCAAGCAACCCAAGGACAACTGCAAAAGAGGCATTAGTAACAGGCTCAACTTAAGGCTTCTTTGCAGAGTAAGGAAAATTGAACCTTGTGGCCTCAAAAGAGGACAAAACTCAGTTCTGGAACGCTACTAGATCTTGTTCTTGAGCAGAAAAGAGAAGGCTTTGAGAGGTATAATGGAGAAACTGGGGCTGTTAAACTGGATTTGAATCCCACAGGACTGAAGGAGATGGACTACAAGGGTCACTGGGACCCTGTATTGTGTTTTGGGGAGAATTTCATACTCATCTTCCTCTAAAAGCTTCTGATAATGTAAAAATGTTCCACTGGAACCTGTTCAGAATAGTGTTTCATCTTTCTCTCTTAAACTAACACTTATTGGTAGTTTCTACATCACAAAACAAAACATCAAAGTAATATTTTGAGTTTAAAGAAAGGGGTTTTTTGTAATTTGATGTGCCATGAATAAAAAAAATTGATACTTCTGGTTTTATCCTGTTGCAATTAAAAAACAAACTTGAGAAACAAAACTAATTGAAAAAAACCAGCTGCCACTGAGCTTTGTTGATTCATCTGAACAATTCACATCATTTTGGTTGGAAAAGATTTTTAAGCTCATCAAGTACAGTTACTCACCTCCCACTGTCACAGCCACCACTAACTCACGTCCCTCAGCCCCACAAAAGTTTTGGTAATTTCACCAGACTCTAGATTCCATCTTCTGCCCAGAGATGTAACTATAAAACTAATCCTGTGCCATCAGTTAGATGCGCAATATATAGCTGTAAGAACACAGATGCGCTCGGTCTCTCATCTTTCCTCAGCCACCATCATGCATGGAGGTTTTTTTTCTATCTCACTCCATAGTTTCCCAGACAGGCAAAGCACAAGCTACAGTGGAAACATGACGTTTCTTCTTCACACAAGAAGCATAGAATCATTACTTCTTCACATCCAGGAAGCACAGAAATATCATTCCTTGCCGTGCAAGTGTAACAAACATGTAGACAGCTTCCTCAACAAAATGCAGGTCAGCATTTGCACAAAGTGCAGCGCTCTGCTGACCACAGAATTTCATGGGAAGGCATGCAGTTGGAGGCTCAAACAGGCACTGAATCCTCACAATCTATACCCTGCCAGCAAAACTTCTGAAGACGAGAGCTAAGAGCATTAGAAATACTATGTCCATGGGTAGGACTTCACATCACTGAACTATTCAACAGGCAAGATTTTGTATGATAACAGCAAGGGAAGGATAATCCAGTGCATTGGGTGCTCAAACAGGGGGAGCTCACATCACTGGCCAAGTTGTGACTGTGCAACCAGCTACCACCTCTTAACACTCACCTTAGAGTTTATTAGGGTTTTAATGACCTACAAACCATGTGTTGGGATCCTAAAGCTTGTTTCATCCTTTTCTCAACTAAGATTTCCTCTGTGACCTCTGACAAGATATTTGGGTTCAGCCTCACCACGAATCCCCAGTTACAAAAAGGGGTCAGCACATAAGAAAATTATTCCTGTTAATCCTTATTGTTCCTATTATAAGGAAGTTTTGTGAAGGTACATACCCAAGCCAGAGCAAGACACACATCCTAACAGCTTGACAACCCAGGGAAGAAAAGTAGCTAAGCACAAGGCAGCTAAACTGATGGTTCAGGAGGGCAGATGCACTGTGAATTAATAAAGAGGTGATACTCTTATAATAATGTCAACAATTTATGTCATTTAAGAGTTTACATGAGGAGAGGTTCAGAGAGACAGAGAGAGAGGCAGGAGCACACACATACATCCGTGCATTTTACTTGCACGTGCAAGCTCAGGTGTATGTGAAAAGCTCATTTTTACTTGCAGGTGCAAACTTTTTCCAGTGTTGAGGCTTCCAACTCAGGAAATTTTGCACATTTCACGAGGGTGGAAAAAAAAAAGTTTTGATTTCATGGTAAATATTTCACGAAACAAAGACCAGATGTTTGCCTCAGCTCCTGTTTTCACTCTGCCTTGCTTTCCCAGCTGGAGTTATTAATTATACCTTTTTATTCTCCTACTGCAGCTCTTAACTCTAAAAGATTAAATGGCTTGATTAGCACTGTTTAGCTTTTCCTAGGTGGTTTATTGAATGTCACGTTTAACATTCTGGCACCTCACAGATGAAACTAAATTCTTGCAGCCTTGAAAAAAATATGACTTCTATTTTTTTCCCCCCAAAGAGCAAGAGAAGGGCATTTGTTGCATATTTATGAACACATCACATTGGGCATTTCTATTTATTCTTTAACACACTCTCACAAACAGGCAGCCTGCCCTAGACAGAGTGTTATTTATGTATGTCGATACTTACTTCTTTTGGAAATGCCTCCTGGAAATTTCTTTCTATATAAACACTGACTGGGAGGGGTTACAGTGATTTGTGGAAACCTTGGAGTCAACAGCATAGTCTCACATGATTTTTCTAACTCTTCCACCTTCTTGGAAGCACATAGAGAAGAATGTAATCAAGTACACAATTCTTTAGTGGATAAAGAACACTTAGTTCTTTATGTTGGTGCAGCTTATACAGCTGTACCTATGCTGGTGAGACAGAATCAGTAACTCACCATCACAGACCTTTGATGCCGTTCCATTAGTGACTAGTTAAGATGGAGCCAAGATCTGGGCTTTAAAACTGCCTAACACCCAAATCCTAAAGCCCTCTACTCAACTGAATCTTGAGCCAACCATCAGATGATTGTCACCTCAATGTTTGCATTGGACTGGTATCTAAAGGCAGCAGGTTGGTATGGGGATGCTGTGAAACAAAAAGCTGCCTTGGCCTTAGCACAGAGGCTGTGAGGTAAAGTGCTTGCAAACAGCTTTCTCTCTTACCCTTTAAGTCTAGGACTGACACGGGTAGCTACTTAGCTAGCTGAAAGTGCTTTCAAAAACCTTCATTTCACGTCAGTTGGATCCAAGTTCTTCAATAGCTTTCCAGATTCCAACATTTTAAGGACTTTTTTAGAAAATAAGATTTCTTTCCCTGTATTTCCTACCTCCAGGATAACACAGAGCTGACTGACCAGCTACATACTCTACAGAAAGCAAGAAGAGTCTACATAGGCTTCAACTGTTAATAATAGAATACGGTAAAGGTTAACAAGGATTTCACCCTTGGCAAAAACAGAGATCCTACATAACCACTGAAAGGTGTTCCTGTGCAGACAGAGCCCATCTGAGCTCAGCTTGGTCAGTTTTTACAACCATACCTTTGGGTTCAAAGGCATCTGGTCCTCAAAAACAGATCCTGTATTTCTTACCATGTGCTCATATAAAAACCCACTGAGGAGGGGCTATATCTGCATCACACCAGAGCACAGGGGAGAGGGTGCTGCGTGGAGCTTGCAGACTGGAGGAGCTCAAACTACAAAGCTGGGAGCAGCAAGGTCAAACCCTGAGGAAATTAGGCAGAGACCCCCTTCCATTGTTTGCACCACGTGCCAAGCAGCCTGCAGGCTGAGCAACAGCAGCCCAGTGTGTTTGCCTACTCATGCCAGCATCTCTGCCCATTGGCACAAGTGCAGGAGCAATTCAGATTCAGAGGAGTGTCTAAACCTGAAATGATTCTTATTTGTCACAGATTACCCCCTCACCCTGCTCCCCCCTATGGGCTCTCATTCTGGTTAGTTTCCCGTTCCATTCACTTATAAAGTGACCCTCCCACTCCAAGCCTCGAACAAACAAAACCAGATGTGGGACTAAAATGCTATTTTGTGTCACTGCAGCAGCCCTTTGTTTTGCCTTGTTTGTTTAGCTCTAGTTTGTAAGAACTTCGGGGCAGGGGCTCTCAATTGCTCTTTGTTTACATCTCATCTGCAAAAGGGCCTCCTCCTTCTTTGTGGGCTCTTGTGCTCTACCACAATAAAGATGACTATTAATAATATGACCTTCAGCTAGCTGGAATGCATTCAGCAATTTAAGGCATTGACATTGGAGAAATCCTTATGAATGCCTGAGATCATATAACCCTTCCATTTGTTTTCAGGCCTATCTCCAAGCTGTGGTTAAGTAGCTATCATTTCTAACATTTGCATTCCTCTTACCCCACAGTGTGTGTGTGGGGGGATGGTACTATCATAATTATACCACATTCTTCTGGGTTCCATAACGAGCTATTATTTTGCTAATGGAATATTCAAGCAGTCTGCAGTAATTTATCAAATAGTCCCAAGTCCCATTTTCTCTGTGTGAATCTTTTTGTTCACAGGTAAATTGATGTGTGGGGGGTTATCAAGGCTTTTTTGTAATTCAAATTAACCATTCCAGCCCCCTCTCTGAAAAAAAAAGATCCTTAGACACAGAGCAGGGTAGGGGATTTTTTTTCCCCCCCTTTTCTAATGATGTTTAGAATTAGACTTGTGCAGGCTTCCTGTGAGTGGCAATTTCTGCATTTTAATTCATTCTTACAGTGTTTTTGCATTTTAACACCTCATTTTGAAAATTTGCCTAAACTAAAGGGGAGCAAAATGTAATTCCACTTCTCCTTACAACTATTGTCTGCTCCACTGTCAGATTAAACTGCCAACAGTGCAGAGTGCCATTGAATTGGAGATGAGAGGGGGGGAAAAAAAAACCCACCACCCTCTCAGTTTATTTTACTTAGAGTAAAATAAAAGCCAAACCCCAAGTCTTTAACATATACGTGGACCACACTGAATACACAGAAACACGTGTCTCTCCCACTGTGTATTTCTCTGGGGAAGAGCAAGGGGGAGTGTGTGTGTGTGTGTGTGTGTGTGTGTGTGTGTGTGTGAGCCTGATGCATTGGTTATTCTTCCCTAGGACATTTCCCTTTCTGGAGGTTCCTTCCATTTCCCTTCATGAGGTTCCTGTCACCCATTTCTCTAGCCTGTTTCTGTCCCTCTGGATGGCAGCACAATCATTAGATTTATCAGCCACTCCTCCTGGGTTGTTGTCATCTACAGTCTTCCTGAGGGCATGCTCTGTCCCATCACCCAGGTCATTAATGGAGACAGAAAATACTCGATGCAGGATTTGTTTCTGGGACACAGCACCAGTGACTGAACTGTGTCACCAATCACAAACCTCTTTGTCTATCAGTTCAACCAGTTTTCAACCCATCTCCTTCATTTTCCTCGCTTCTGTTCCATAACTCCTTTGTTTTCTGTGAAGGTGTTGGGGGAAGTGGTGTTGCATGTTACAGAGAAAATGAAAAGAAAGAAATCATATGGAGAGATTATTGCCTTCATCTATCTGCCTCTATTCACGTCTGTCCATCTCACCTGCTTAGATCCTGGTCATATCTCAACTATGGTAAGCAGGGTCACACGGCTCCTCTGGGTGTTTGCCTCTATAAGGTACATTGCATGGGGAGTGGCTTGGTTTTCCAAACCACAGAGTTAATTTTCCTTTGCATTTGAGCACCATATGCTGCCACGAGGTTGCATTCCACTTAGGGTATCTGAACACAAGAACCTGTTTACTCCCCCCTCTTACAGAAGAACCATCTCCCACTCATTTATTGTGCAGTGGAAAACAGAACCGGCTAAGAAACAGCCTTGAGATTTACTCCACGAGGCATGAAACCAGAAAATCTACTAACCATAAGGTTTTTCATCCCTGGGCTGTTTATTTTGGGCCAAAATTATAGTCATGCATTCTTCCCAGTGAAGGTTTGTATTAAAACTGACATGTTTCTGGGGGGAGAGGGGGAGGTACCATTTTGTTTGAGATTAGATGACCTTTTCTAATGAAAACCATTCTGTCACAAAGAGTTTCTGATTTGCCCCAGTAGATTTTCTTTCTAGAGCCTTACCTTGGGCAGATAGCAAGCCAGGTATTGTCTGAAGGTGCTGATGTGTTCTAGTATGTTCATTAAAAGTGCTATTGAGTTCTGAAGTGCTCTGCTTATGGAAATACACAGAAGTCAAAACAACAAAAACACTTGAACTTCATCAATTGCCACTCAACCAGTCTCTCCAACCTTTAGAATAAGGGATGGGATGGGATGGAATGGAATGGAATGGAATGGAATGGAATGGAATGGAATGGAATGATCCTCAAAATAAACTGGCTTCCTCCTTCACCTGCTTAGTGTGAGCTGCTCCTCAGCCATTCCCAGCACTAATTTGCAATCTCCCATTCCAAGAACTCACCTGAGGTTCTGCAGCCCTCAAATGTCCGCATACGTACCACAAAATCTCTCACAAGGAGACCTTAAAGACAGGGTAAGCTGATAGTATAGCATGAAAACAAACAGCTCAGATACTCATTTTTACCCGAGTCACACAAATGGTATTGACTGCACTGTTAGTGGCAGAGGGAGCTGGAGAGGTGGGCAGAACCTTACAGTCAAGCTAGGAACTCCTACCAGAAGACGCATAGCCAGCAAAGCAATGTGTAACGTGGATATTTTAACCCTGAAGCAATATTCTGCCATAAACCAGTGAGCAAATCCCTTGCAACTCCCTGCATGGAGGCATTTTTTCAATTTCCATCTGGGAACATATGTTAGATCTTACGCTCTGGGCACACATTTCCTTTGAAGCGCATCACTCCCATCTCCAAGCACGTCATCTCCAGTGGTGGAGTCCCAGGAGGCTGCTTTATTGCCACATCATTCCTTGGATAGAAACACTCTGCAGCTGAGCATCACCAACCACACTTTTAGTTGAAGAGAGTTGTGCAATATAAACATTTGGTTTGTAAATAAACAAGGCACAAATGCCTTAGAATGCTGGCTCCTGCCGATAGCAGCTCGGGTTAAATGTAAGCTCAGCTCTCTGTGTTTCCAGGAGATTCAGGGCATTATGGTTAAACCAGAACTCACTTCTTTGCTTAGCCCATCTTCTGGAGTGAAGATGAAACACCTCCAGTCTTTGCTTAGGACAAAAACCTGAACAGGTTGTTAGTTGAGAGTTTTCCCCTGGATTTATATCTGCTTAACTGGAAGTGTGAGGCTTGGTATTGGTTTTGCTGGAGCAGAGAGGTAAAGGAATCAAAACAATCTGAAACTGGAGAAATTTGAGAGCAGAGGTGTGCTCTGTGCACCTTGCATGAACACAGTTAAGTGTCTAACCACTGTTTTAAAAAGCTACACAAGCCATTACCTACTCTATATCCAAAAAGTTACATTCAATTTATGATTCCTCTAGATGAAGACAGATTTACAGTCCATATTTTGCTGGCAAAGGTCAGCTGGTCAAAGGTTTCTCCTCTCCATTCTGTTACCAGCAAAACTATACAAGAAGTTTATGTGAAGATCAGCTATGAAAAGCATACTTTGGCTAGCATGACTGCAGTTACTCAGGAGAGTGCTGGGGAAGATGGAATGAGTCCTGGCAGTGCTGCAGCTTTGCCTGTGTAAAAGCACTGCAGACGTGTAGGCATTTACCATCACAACATACTGACAGAACTACTCAGATATAGGGCAGGTTTGGCCATGAACTCCTCACAAGTGCAGCTGAGCAAGACAGGAAGAGCTTAGATACATGCAGGAGGCATTTGGTGATCCATGGCTGCACAGAATCTGCCCCAGCACTTACCAGGGATAGTGATCTTTGCAACATGGAATCTATGCACTGAGAATGATGCAAACTCATATTGCAACAGGCTGATGAGTAAGGACAGCAGAAAGCAACGGCTTCCAGCTCTGCCAAGTAAAACTGAAACAGAGAAGCCTGCCTAGAACTGAGCATCCCACTGATAATGCTGTCCACTATTTCTTTGTAGCATGGAAAAAACAGATGAAGAGCTTCACAGGAGGGGGATAAAGAAAGATGCTAACTTCAGCAGCAACACAATTCTCTTTTCTATACTAATTTGTGTTACTGGAAGAGCAAACCAAAGTGCAGCATGTGCATCCTTGTGATACTGCTGTTTCAGCTGACTAGGACCCTGCTTTTCAGCTCATTTCATCAGTTCACATTGTCCAGGGATGAATCCCAGCTTTTTTACCAGGTGAGTTGGTTGACCAGAGTGAGAATAAAACTCCCTCCCTTTACCAGGAGAAAAGGAGGAATAAAAATTGCCAGCTGCTCATACATACAGGCAGGTTAAACTGTTAAAGATACACTGCCAGCTTAGTGAGTGATCCATCATATTTCAATCACAGACATTTGGGGCCAGACCCAATACTCTGTATTTCTGCCATGGTTCAATACAATGATGCCCTGATCTTCCTTGACCCAATCTGTATGATTTCCTCCAGTTCTGTGTATTCAGTCAAGAGTTACTGCTTCTATGCTCCTTTATGCAGAGATTTCATCAGTTAATGTAGAAAGGAAGGCTGAAATTGCTTACCTTGCTAATACCAGTGCTCAGACATAACTTTTGAGTATCCAGTCCACCTTTTCAAACCAATCAGTGGTAAAATATGGTCAGAAAGTCCTTTTCTGAGTACAGGAATTAGTGGAGACCCTAAATCCTGAAAACTTAGTTTTATAGTCATTCAGGAGCCTTCATAGTTAAGAGACACACATTGCTAATTCTTTTCTCTGCCTCATTGCTCATGAGAAGATCTAAATGCTGCCTTCTAGCAGAACAGTGGGGAAGGGGGAGAGTACAGAGAGAATCTCATTCCCTTGAATGGCAGGGAGTTCACTAGCACTCACAGAAAGACACACAGCAAACACACTTGGCTTCTGTGACTAGCAGAGGTATCAACTGGAGAGGCAAATCCCTTCTGAAGAGAGGCTTAGCACACCAATCTTTTTCAGGGATAGGATCCTGCAGCATTTGGGCAGAACACAGTTCTATTTCCTGTGAGAGATGATGAGCCAAGATGACCATCTTCACTAAAAGCTGTCCAGTTTAAACTAACGTTTTCCTGGCCCACATCTCTTGCTGTTGTTATGGTTCTGGTTAATGCAAAACTCAACTGAAAACACAAGGATGCTGAGAATTCAAACACACACACACACGTAGACTACATGCACAGTAATCACAGTTAACGTGGAGGTCTCCCACAAGGCTACAGTCCCCTCAGCAATATCATGGATGGGGGAGTTTATAGCTAGTCCAGGCACAAAAGTTCACATTGCTGTTTCACATTTGACATCCCAGGAAACTCAGGAAAGGAAACTTATAGCTCGCCCTTGATCCTGACAAAGAGCTTACACCAACCCTACCACTTGCAGCTGTTTCAACCAAGAAAGCTTAATTTTGCTGGAAATCCTTTCCTGCCCTCTTGCCTTCAAAATCAAGATGTCTCAGTGATTTATTCCATGAAGTACTCCTCATGCTCTGTACACAGCCAGCCTTTGAGGGCAGCCTTTGAATATACCTGCGGTTCGCAGTGCTGATAGTGAAAGGAGATCTGGTGTTTTATAGTGAGGATATGCCATGTGGGCTCTTCCCTAGGCTTCTTCAGAAATGTATGTTACAATTGATCCCCTTATGAAGGAAAGGACGCTTGTCTTTTGGTCCTTAGTGAGACATATTTTTCCCCCTGCCTCCCTCCCTCCTCCCCTTCCAGGCTGATGTCTCTCCTCCACACTGACACGACGACAACCTTAAGTGACATTGAGACAAATTTCATTTTGCTGTGAACTGCTTTTTCAATTATTTTCCCCCTCTCTATTTCTCCTGGCTGACCCAGACCAGGCTGTTACTCTGACAGGGGTCCCTCACCTCCAGATTAAAATATGCAAATGATGATCTTTGCTTCCACTCAGACCCGTGTCGGGCGCGTCGCAATTACGAGGAAACGGTTCGTTTGGGTTTATACGAGAAGAACAGAGTTACTTACTTTTGTCATCTTCCTTAATTACTTCAGCCCAATTGGACATGATGTAACCAATGTTGAGCTATGATATAGATCACAGAGTATTTTATATTCACTGAGGCAGCTGCTATTAAAAAATACTAGACCACGACTCCAGAAAATCTCTGACACCCACTACCTTCCACCTCTAAATTAGTATTAAATGAGTTATACTAAACAAATGAAGAGAAAAATCAGGTGCAATACATCAAATTCTGTGCTTCCTCACACTGAAGTCCTTAAGTTTACAGTAATGATCATTGGCTTCAGAGTTTACAAAGAAATTATTCCCCCAAACCATGGTTATATTCCAGTTTTCAATCACTGTAAAGCAAAATTTGGTCAACACATCTAAAGTACAGAATTATGTTACACAAAGAATGGCTCTGTGCAGAGATTTTTATCCCACTCTCTTCTAATCCCTCTTGTTTTTTTTAGTAATTGATAAGATCTGTAGGATCCCAGAGATTTAAAATACAGAGCATTGAAGGAAAACTGAACATGGTCAAAGCAAATTCTTTCCAGGTTTTCCAGAGAAATGGGGGGGATGGGGAAGGAGAAGGAGAAGAGAAGGAGAAGAGAAGGAGAAGAGAAGGAGAAGAGAAGGAGAAGAGAAGGAGAAGAGAAGGAGAAGAGAAGGAGAAGAGAAGGAGAAGAGAAGGAGAAGAGAAGGAGAAGAGAAGGAGAAGAGAAGGAGAAGAGAAGGAGAAGAGAAGGAGAAGAGAAGGAGAAGAGAAGGAGAAGAGAAGGAGAAGAGAAGGAGAAGGAGACGAGAAGGAGAAGGAAACGAGAAGGAGACGAGAAGGAGACGAGAAGGAGACGAGAAGGTGAAACCCCTGTTTCCAGAAGCATGAATCACTTTGTGTCCCAGGAACTGTTAAAGTGTAATATAATAGCTGAAAAGCTGGAATTTCATAAAGGCAGTCCTACATAATTGATCCAATTTTACCAAGACATGACATAAAGGTTACACTGCTTGAAACAAAATGTATGTATTAGTGGAGACCAAAGGAAGAGAAAATAGAGGCTGTTAGAAGGCATGGTGACCTTCTCCAAGTACCTGGGGAATTCTGCATTCATAGAAAGGTCCTCTTCTGGCCTGTCACACTTTACCAGCACCTAGCTAATAAAATACTCTTATTAAAAATATGAGTATCTTCACAGGGTCTCATTTCACCCACTCACAGATTTACCCATCGAGGAGGTTTTTCACATTTTGTAATGTGGCAATTTTGGCAAGTTACCGTTAGCTGTTTCTAACCTTTCCCTAATATATTGTAAAGACCATTTCAAACAGCTGAGCTGCAGCATGCTAAGGAATTGTTCCTGCTGATAGCTGCACATTGCAACTCTTTCAGCTGTGATGCAGCAACACGTCGCCAGCTCCTTTCATCAGACTCTGAATGTACCCATTGTACCAGCTTTTTCACTTCAGAGTGAAAACATTCAGCAGAAGGTGCAGTAATTGCTTAAACTGCAGTGCCTTAGTTGTTTGTAATTGTCTAACATCAAACTGTCTAACAGGAAAAGAGATTCGAGTGATTTCTCTGGGTTTGGAGATGAATAACATACATCTCAGTAATTACACCTCTAGGAGGGGATTTGGGTCCCTGCAACAGCCTGTGCAACCACCACCACATCACATGGGGCCATGTACACAAAGCGTACATTTGCCAGAAGAAGCTCAGCATAAGCCCATTTTGGTACTTAAGCATAAATCAGCATTCCCTCAGCAGTCCAGATGAACAGAAGCTGCAGGCTTTTGTGTTGCAGCCACCAAAGGATATCACATAACTCTGTGCGTGCCCACAGGCTGTTCTGGCCAAGCTGCACATCTTGCAACCCACCTCCTCCCCATGCCTGGGACTTCTCAATTCAGTCTCAAGCCATGGCTGTCTTTATGTACAAAGGAGAAGTTTTAAGCAGGCGAAACTAACTACTCAGTTGTTGTTTGAGGGGAAAAAAGAAGTGAATCAGGGGTTTATATTCAAAGAAGTGATTCAGTCCAAAAACCTGTTCCAATCTGAAAATCCCAGCTTCATTCACATGCCTACATCTGATAAAAAATCCAAACCATTCCTATCCTCAGTGTTTCTCTCTGGCTTAAGCATCCTCTCCTTGGTGCCAGGCCCAGAGAGAAAGCATCCTCGCTGTTCACTCTAGAAGGAGTCTCAATGTCTGGATTATCATCGTGTGTATTTGTGAATGGGGTATTCCAGGTCTGTCACCACTATGGGTGTTGCACTCTGAAACACTGCCTTACACCCACAAGCCACATCCATAGCTGCAACAGCACACACCTTCAGTTTCACACTACAGAAACTGGCAGCAGCAAAGCCCTTGCAGGCTTTTTTTTCAGAATATTTGAACAAGAAAGAACCCCAAACCACACACACACACAAATAAGGATGTTGCGAGGACAGGAGGGCACCCTACAAAGCCCAAAAAAGAGACAGAACAAAATGCTGTGTACCTCTACAGGGAGCTATCCCCAAACAGGGTGCACATAACCCCATCTCTGCCACCTGGGTTTGTTTTTTATTGAGTAGCTTGAGCACAATCTCAATGATCTTTGTTCTCCTTCCCTTCACTCCTCACTCTCTCCTCCCTGACCTTCTGGGGAGGCTGGCATTCCTTCCATGAGCGATCTGGGTCAGATAACACCAGCTCTTTCTTCAGCATGGCCAGCTGCCCAGCTAAACCAATCCAGGATCTAGTAATTTAAAGTATTTTAGCAAACAGTCAACAGATTGTAAGAATTATGCATTAAAACCACTAATGATTGCAGTCACAGTGGTAAGGTAAAGAAAAAAAGAATTAGTATCCTGTTACCAATCCCTCAGCCTGCTACTTCATATAAATAACACTGCCTGGGATTTCTTATTAACTACAGCACTTCTATTTAAAATCCTTCCTAAAAGTCTGGAAAACCAATTTGAGAGCAAATTCCAATTTAAACTTGGTTACAATTTGCTTGTTAGATTAGTCTTGCAAACTTTTAATGGGTATATTAATTAGACGTCATTAATAACCCCAGTATCAGCCGTGAATTTCTGTTGTTCCTTAAACCAAATATGATTAACTTCACTCTTTCTCAAGGGCATAATTTTGCACAAACTAGCAAAAGTGTGAGAGTATAAACTGTTATAGTATTCAAACTGTCACTTTATGATTTCATGCACAGAGCCAGATCATCCTAGAAGCACCCTTCGATCCTTCAGGACTCAAAACAACAGTCAAATGGGAAATTGTCTTAACATGCTAAATTTTCGGCCACATTTCCTGTTTTCTAAGGCTAGTTACCTGGAAGAGAGCTATCTCACCTCAAATGCACCTTTTTAAAACAGCACAGTACCTTGAGATAAGTACAAAAGTCTTTCTGATGCTCAAATCTCTCATGCAAAGGTTCCCAAAATACACAACCCCTGTTGTTTAGGATGCAGCTGTAAAAAATGCCATAGAAGGTTTCCCTGCATTCCTATAAATTCAGTCATTTAATCAGCCTTTAAACTTCAAGACCCTAGAAAACAGAAACCACACTGTCCCCAGCATTTTTTTGCCCCTCAGGATGCCATTGGCTTCTCAGCCATGAGGGCACATTGCTGGCTCATGTTTAGTGTATTACCCACCATCACTCCCAGGTCCCTCTCTGCAGAGCTGCTCTCCAGCAGGTAACCACCAGCCTGTCCTGGTGGATGGGCTTGTTCTGCTCTTGAAATACACATTCTCCATGATCTAGATTTTGTATATGCTTCACTTCCCAAAGACTTACATTACAAGCACATTGTGGTCACAGATACCCTTGTTTTTTTTGTGGCATTGGACTTTCTGGGCACAGTTCTTCTTTCACTTGTCCTGATAGAACCACTTTATGTTCCAAGAAGTTAAGTAATTTATGGCAAGTAGGCCAGCAAACTGCAGAGTACAACATTCCCAGTTCATGATGCTACAGCAGAGGCTGGTAAGGATGGTAAGTCGCCTGTCATCTTTCCTGCCAGCACATCCCCACAAAACACAGAGCACCCTCTCTTTCACACACAGGGATTATTCAGTTCATGATATTCTGTTAAATACTCTATAATCAGTTTTGGAGCTAAATATTCAGGCCCATCTGAGAGAGAGCTGCTGCAAAGCCATGCATCTTCCCAGTTGTTTACACTCCTGTCTGCTCCTTCCATATGACCTAATAGTCCCCAGTGCTTAATCAAATAAAGGTGAACACAATAACAAAGCACTCACGACTCCCTGTCTGTACAGGACAGATGATGAATCAAACTTCTGTCACATAACCACTCCCAAAGGGAGAAGTCTTTGGGTGATCAATTGGTGCTTCATCAAATGGACCCCTTGTCCTCCCAGCTCCAACTCTTCTGATTGTTTTCTGTTAAATATCTGAGACAAAGAACTGCTGACCTCAACTTTCAAACTTCAACTTTCAGCATCGATCAACAGTAAATAATGGACAAGGCCCTGACAACACATTTCCATGCTATATCAATTTTTCTTCAGCTGGTGTATCGAGTCACAAGGATGCGAGTCTGTCCCCTGAGGGCCACAGAGGTCTTTGAAGTTCCTTTAAACTGAGAGAAATCCAGAACTTTATGCACTTAAATCATCTCCTCGCTGATGGGGACACCACACAGTTGACAGCCAACGTCTGGGGCCATTTACAAAATTTTAGGCAGCCCACAGCACAGCTTTCAAGCTTTCAGAAAAGGAATTAGTTCAGGGTAACACAGTAAACTCAGAGCTGAGAAGGGAGCTGTCGTATTTGTTGAGTGTGTTTGTGATTTCATAATCTGCTTACATGCTAAGAGAAACAATATTGCATGGGGGGTTTTATTACATTCATTCACTTGGGAAAAGGATATGGAGGAATCAGTGGGCAAAAACCTAAAGCTGGGTTTGGATGAGGCCAGGTGTAAAGCAAACGCCTTCATCTCAAATCAGTCAGTGAATAAGCAGTGCAGCCATTTAAGTATTTCAGTCTGTGGATCAGCCCTGAGGAGGATGGGGGGAAGAAGATATCTATGTTTTCCTGTGTTGAACCATTTATTGCTGTGGGTACTTTTTATATTGCACAGCTTCATCTAGTGACATACCAGCTGATTCATCACTTTAGAAAGAAATGACGAGTCTTCAAAATCAAGCCCCTTCCCCATTGAGTAACATGGGAGAGTGAGGAATCCTTCCTTGCCTTTTCTCACAGAGGAGAGCTTCACCTTTTGAGCAAGTTCTCGTTTTCTAAGCAACAAAACCCAATTTCCTTGGCAGCTTTCCTTCTTGGTAGGAACCTTGTTTTCAGCAGGCAAATGTCTGTCCAGCCGGAATTCACTTATTTCTTATGCTAATACTGAACCTCTACAAGCTGACAACAAGGAGCTATTTTTTTTGTATCTGTTACATTTTGGGGAACCATAGCCTCATTTCATGCACCAGGGCCTCAGGCTTGCTTAGATTGGTTTACATCATGGAGGAACTTGGCCTAGTAATTCCCAATGTTGGCTCATCATTGCTAAACTATAAATGGATATCTCCTGTTTGGCTGGGTGCCCAGACAGCTTTCTTTTAAATTCTTAATCCCACTTAAACAACTTATTCTTAATAGGGAAAAAAAAAGTGGTGGTTTCCATACAGTATCTAAGTAACTAAATAAAGCACAGCTACCACCAATTACCTCCTCTCTGGTGTGACTCGCCAAATTGCTGAAGACTAAAGCTCTGTTTCTGATGCTGCTACTCTTGCTTTTTCCAGGGAGCTCTTCAGCTTTCTCCCTCAGACAGTCATGCAATAAAAGGTATATCCAAGGTCACTTGTCCTGGTGCAAATTAACTTAGGTCATCCTCAGGCAGCCACAATAATCCCACCATTGTATGTACCCTAATTCATTTATGAGTCCTGAGTATCTTGGTACCTTCCATACATCTCCCCCAGTATTCAGTTTCCCTCCATAGGTCCTGTGTTGCTCACCTACTTTATGGGCAGGTCTTATTCTCCTTTTTGTGGCTATAAAGAGTGTTGTTGTCATCACAACATCCCCACAGATACCCTCGTTCTGTTTTTCCATTAAAAACTATCCCAAATCTGATCTGGTGCAATTAAAAGTGTTCTGTAGCAGGAAATAAACAAGCAATACATCAGAAAAAAGTATGCAGCCAGCAAGGAAGAACACAAAAGAAGGACTGGGTTCTGTAGTGGATAACTTATATACATCAAAGAGGCTGAACAACATTTGATGAGAGATGCCAAAATATCTCCATTATAAGAGCAATACAGTCCTTTTTGTCACACATGCACCTCCTGCCAACTTGTTCTTTCACTAATAAAATACATAAATACATAATGGTATTTCTGTAACCTATAAAACTCCCCAAACCCCCTCTTATCCATACACTTTGTAGACAATAAAACACAGGCCCATGTTTCCCCATCTACTTTAAGACTTCCTGATGTAGCTCGGACACGGAAGCTGGCAGAAAAGAACATACACATATGCTCCATCGTGTAGCTTTTAGCCACATTTGTTACAATGCCCTAACATATAACTAAATGTGTATTTGTACACTCAAACATGGTGGTAAGCCTTCATTGCAGTTGCACTGGTGAGTTTATATGGCTACAGCTAACCGGTACCCCCAGCTGCAAGTCAAGAGAGCCTGATTTGGGACACTTGGTCTTCAAAAAGAATGATCTATCTTTAAACTCACAAACAAGCTCCATTTACTCCTGTGGTTAGTGGGTTGTGTAAATACCCATCCCTGAGTGATTTCTTGAGAGAAAGGCCCCAATACACTGCCATGCAACCAGTTTATTTGTTGTGACCATGAAGGACATCCAGCTTTTCTGGACAAACACTGTTGCTGTGACCTAGGACACTCTCTGCACGGACACAACAGGGAACACAGCAGGTTTACTACTCTGGGAAACTGCAAAAATGCCACTGTAGGGGTACAATAAAATCTTTTGCTCTATCTCCCAGTTCAAAAAGATTATCAGAAGTTGATAACTAAACATATATATGTTTTCAAAGAGAACTCTTCTTCACTTGCAGCACGGTATCCACTCATTCCTTTCTTTGTTACACTGATCACTGCCCCTAAGTTGTTCTAAATAATGCAGTTACTTATCTATTTGCCTGCAAAGAAGTAATAAAGAAAAGCCTCCAGAGATGTGATTAGCTCTAAAGGTCATGTTAAAGTTGGGAGAGAATAGAGAGAAAGAGAATTTTTCCAGAATGTGGGAGAATATGTGTGTATAAAGGCAGCAAACATTTCAGTCGAGTGGGTTTTATTTTGCTTTCTATCTGGTTTCACTTATATCATAATTGAAAGGAAATGGTGAGAGAAAATAAAGCACTTTCCCATGCTGTGCCTAAAGCTTTTTTCACTATTAAATGTCATCATGTCTCAAGAATACCAAAAATACTGGTGAAGGCCATCTTAATTTTGAAAAACAAATATGCATGAGAACTGGTTGTAGCTGGACACAGTCTTGAACTAGAGCAGGTCTGCCCTCAGTGAAAGTTCTATTGTGATGTACCCTGGAGAGTTTGTTTTAGGATCTCCAGGAGAAAAAACAGTAAAAGATGTTTTAAACCCAGTTGAAACACCTTCTCTGCTTGGAAGACTGGCCACTTCACTTGTTATTGTCACAAGTGAAGAATACCACTAGAGGCATAACTATAACTCACCCCTTGAGAGCACAGGCAACGTGCTGATGTACCTTTATTCATAAGGGAAAACAGGGCTGGCCCTTAGCAGGGAAAGAAAGGGAGGTAAGAAACGTTCAGAGAAGAGGAAGCAGGTAAGGAAAGCACAAAGCAGAGGAATGGGGGGAAAAAACCCCAAATCTGTCTCATGTTTTCTCCAGCTGCTGATGCCTAATCAGGAAGTTTCACCCATTCCTACTGATTTGACTGTGACTGAATTGAGAACTTGTCCCCATATATTGAAACATTTCATTCCCATCCCATATGACTCACTATTCATCAAGAGTACATACATAGATGTATATATTTATACCTCATGTATATATCCATCCATCTAGTCCAAATCAAAGCAGGCAGCTTTAACTGCTCAGTTTCCATGTACTTTACCATGACTTCCCCACCCCCCATTTCAAATTATTTCTGGACATTTCTGTTGTTTACAATCTAGTTCCTTTGCTAGGCTTTCAAACACTGGCCAGCAGTAAACAACCCAGTGACAAGCTGGCAGAGAGGAATATGACAAGAGCAAAAGTCTGATAGGTACCAACCTGTAAACATGAATTCAAACTGAGTTGATAGTTCTGTCCTAAACCAGCTCTTTGGCTCAGCTTGGGGGTTTAAGATAAACAGATGTGCCCATTGCCTCAGTTTCCGTAAGAATGAGAACAATTTTTTTTGAAGCAGCTTATACTCACTGAGATATCAAAAACTGACTCTCAAACTCCCATTAGTCACAATGAAGACCAAGTTAGTTAAGCAACTGAGAGATTATAACTTCATGCCATTTTATTAATTTCAGAACTCAATCATGAGACTTCACAGATTTTCTTCTGTTAGCACAGGAATTCAGACAGTATTTTATACATTTCCCCTGTGTTTGGACTTCAGAGGTCTCTATTCCCACCAGAGAAATCTCACATGATTCATATTATCTCATGTTCCCTTTTTTTTTTGCCCTTACACTTTGACCCTGGCATTCTCAAAAGGACACTTGGCTTTTTACCCTAGGTTTCAACCTCAGGCTGGTTTTCTAAACAATAAAATACAGTAACTCATAGTCCATACTTGTCCAGAGTCAGAGAGATGGGCTCCTCAAGCTAAATATATACAGTGGGAAAGTATTATTCACAATGTTCCAGACTAAACATTCTAAAACCATTTTAAAACCCCCCAAAGTTTCAAAGCACTAACCTGTAAACTGTTGCTTGCTTATACTGGAGCTTGACGTTGTTACTTACTGCTGCAGCTCCTTGTTAAAAGAACATGGATCTTTAGCAGTGTAGATTGGCTTCCAAGTTATTTGCTGTCCTTCAGCATAACCCAGTGCTGTACCTTTGCAATTTGGAGTTTCAGTAGTTAATGGAAAGCCACAATAGTCTCATTTCTTCTGAGAAGCATCTACTTTGAAGGTAAAATCAGTTCTTTTTGCACTGAGACAATAAGATGCTGAGGTTCCAGAAGCATATTGTCCTTGTTCTTCATTAGATCAGCAAAACCGAACCAGGGGCATGTTAAACTTCCTTCTGGATAGGAATTGCTGGCCCAGGATGACATAGGGAGTACCAGGTTCCTAGAAGAGATGCATCTTCTTGTAAGATTCTCCAAGGCCATTTTTAACACTCATGTTTTGCTCACTCCCTGAGTCCCTATGCATCCACATTAAGAACAGTTGCCCTGATCAAAGAATCCCAGACTGGTGGGGGTTGGAAGTGACCTCCAGAGCTCATCCTGCCCCAGCCCCTGCTAAAGCAGGTTCCCCTCGTTCAGGGGCACAGCAATGTGTCCAGGTGGGTCTGGAAACCTCCCAGGAAGGAGCCTCCACACCCCCCCTGGGCAGCCTGGGCCAGGGCTCCCTCACTGAAACACCAAATGAGTTTCTCCTCCTGTTTAAGCACAACTTTTTGTGTCCAGCTTGGTTTAGTTATCTATTCTTTTTAAAATGGAGCATTTTGAGCACTTCTAGGTGCATGAATTAAGAATATTAGGCTCGTGGTAGTAGTAATAACAGGAACTATTACTACTGTCATGGCATGGATAAAGCTGCTCAGACCTGTGGGGATTATCCTGGTATCAGGCAATTGCAGATAGCACAAGAAAGGCACTGCTGGCTGAAGGCTGCCAGCTCCAAGAGGTCAGGAGGGTGGGTCGAGGCAAGGCAGGACACCTGGGAG
Organism: Colius striatus; assembly: GCF_028858725.1. NCBI lineage: Eukaryota > Metazoa > Chordata > Aves > Coliiformes > Coliidae > Colius > Colius striatus. The sequence continues at coordinate 2,549,710 of NC_084762.1, forward strand.
GATGCTGTAACCTGCACCATTGAATGCCTCAGATGTGTTGCAGCACTTCATCACACACAGTTGCAACCTGATCAGAACCAGAGTACTAGGAGCTAGCTGAAGAAAGAGCTTGTAGTAGAATAGGTTCACCCTCTACAAAGAAGCATTGCTGCTTCTCCAAAGTACTTGGATTTCTCAAACCTCTATGCTTGTATCCCCTCAGACCAGACCCAGAAACGTACATCAATGTGATCAGAACATGTATGCTGCATTCATCAGCCTTCCTCTCCAGAGACTTAGGAGTTTTTTCTGGAGGGATAGGGAGACTGTTAACTATAGGATTAAACTCAGTAGGGTATTCAGCTCTAGAGGTCACTTAATAATTTGGTGTCACTCAACCTTCAGCACACAGATCAGACTACATCCTATGCAGAAGTGGGGATGACATCCAACACGAAGGCGTTTTGAGATTATCCAGAGCCTGTACCCCAAGCAAATCATCTGCCTGAGCATTAAAATCAGAGATGTAGATAAGAAAGTATCAAAGCTGGATTTATTCTTCCAACCAGAAGAACGAGATATCCATTTTAAAAAAGAAAGGAAAAGACTTGCAGGTCAGGAGCCCAAGGAAAGCTCTGATAAAAATACCTTGCAATGACATTACTGTGGCTATCTGCAGCAGATGATTTCATGTTCCAGTGGGGGAGTTTATCACACTCTCTGTGTCACAAACAAGTAAACTGACAAGTCACACAAGCTATTTCTAGAGCCTTCAGAAGGATCTGAAGGAGTCAAACTTTTCCACTGACCAACGGGAAGGACATCACTATTCTTCCACTCTGCTTTCCAGATTGCTTTATCTGACTTATATAGGGAGAAACAAATGAATCATTAAAACATGTGATCCTCCTGTCAGTCAGGAGCAAGTGTTGTACACTATCAACTGCAAAGTTAAAGACTAAAACACTTCTTTCAGTCAGTGAGACGTGAAAGCTTCGATTCTTTTCTAGCTTTGCCCTGGGGTTCTGTTAGCAGTGGATTTATGTACAAAAGTTCCACTTAATCTTTTTAAAATGAAACCTGATGAGCCCACTCATGTAAAATTCCCAGGGTCAAAACAAATCTGCAATTTGAATCTAGTACTATGTGGTTGACATATTTCTAAGAAGGAAGCAGGGAGCAGGTGTTCTTTCTCAGTCAAGACTCAGAGGCAGAAGCACAGGCAATGAACATGATAACATTGCACGCTGAAGCTAATAATTTGGTATCCAATTCAATTAAGTGTTGAATGCCAAGCACCCAGTGCAATTTGCCTGAGAAGCTGTGACACAGAGGGAGACAAAAGCTGTCCATTTTCACGAGACAAGTTAGTAATTTTACAATATTTAATTAGATATTAGTGGGAACCAGGTCATAAAGCAAAAAAAGAAAGAGTGTATTATGGGATTATTTATAAGCCAAGAGGCAATCACAAAAGTTTAACGTTTAAAATCATCCTGTAACATCACTGCTGAGACAGGACACTTCATAATTCATTGTTAGATGCAAGTGCACGCTGTAGAATCTGTGTGTGTGTTGCATGTACCTTCATTTTCCCATGTGACCTGATTTAGGTGGATCTGCTTTGGCAGGGGGGTTGGAGTAGATGCTCTCTAAAGGTCCCTTCTAACCCCTGCCATTCTGTGATGCTGTGATTTCCTGAGAGCACAACAGCTTTTCAGAAACCTGGCTGTGTATGACTTGGTTGCTGAGAGCCTCTAGAAAAAAACCCCATCTTATTTGCACTACCCTCATGTTCACTGTTTTCTGAATCTGGATCTGCATTAACAGATGACACAGATTCCTAGGCTCTGTAACAAAGCAATTAGCTGACATATAACCACATGCAGTAAGGTTTTAAAAACTACATACTTAGTCTTACTCAGCTATAAGAAGGAAGCAACAACCTGACTCACACTACCTCTTAAAGTAGATAGAGATACTACTTTCTTCTTTTGGAAGGAGCACCTTATTTTCTGGAATAAGAATACAAGGATAAGATAAATATAAGGATAAGATAAATATAAGGACAATGCAGTTTGTAATAATAGAGTCTACCAGTGTAACAAAATAAACAATTGTGTCATTAAACATCAGGTTTGTGATCTAACAGTGAGACAGCAATAAAAAAAAATCAATCCATTAGTTCAAGGAGTACTTCAGTGGATACTGGCACTTCTCCTAATATACTAACACCTCTTTAAAGCAAGTCTTTTCCCCTCACCATAGGAAGATTTCTAATAAGCCAAACTACTGGTGTCAGCAGCACTTATCCGTTTCTTTCTCGAATGCAAAAGGTATCATTTAAATTACACGTTGTAAATAACTCACAAGAAGAAACATGCTGCAGGAACATGTCCATGGTTTTATAAAAAAATTGCAACCATGGTTTTCCACTGCAGTGCTGAAAGCATATTAGTCATACATACACTGTGTCAGCTACTGAGGGATTTAAAACACATCCAGCACTGCGCTGGAAAGTCTTAGTCTTAAGTCAAAACACTTTCAAAGCCAAAGGTATACAGTAATTGCTGCACAGCTCAGGAAGGGAAATGCCATCTGCTGTGCCACTAAATACAGCACCACACACTTCATCAGGTGAAGTGTTTCATCTGCATTATCCTACACACCAGGAACAATCCAGAATACATGTACACCACAGAAACAGTTGACATCAAGTCACTTCTACCCGCATCAACTCCAGAGCCCGAACTCCTGGAGGTGTTACTGCAGGGACACAGATGCTGATTAGACATGACACAGGAATAAAATAGACACAGTTGAAAAGATTGAATGTTGCTCCTAGACTCATACTGATTAGCCTGTACAGCTGCTGTGCAATATCAAATGAATACACTGGTCTGGATCTTCACTTGAGGGAAGATCTTAACATCATGCTTAGTCAAATAATGAAGATACTGCAAGGCTCCTTATATTACCTCCATGATGAAGGAACAAGGTGGAGGAAGTTTAGCTCAAGAATAAATGATATATGCCTTTCAAAGAACCTGTTTCCACTACCAAGGCAGAGAGCAGAAATGAGACTTACACTGTGAAAGGCCATATATCACACCATTTTGTACGGAAAAAATGATGCAGGAGCAACCACACCTTGTGTATTAACTTCTGACAGCTCTCCCTGTAATTCTTCTACCTTTCCAAGATACTCAGCATCAGAGTGCTAATCCACTTTTTGCACACTCTGTCTCTGGATGATTTGGATTTCTAGCCTGAGACTTTTTTTCCTGTTTTTCCAGCATTTTAAGAATGTTTCATTGATAAATTGCTTCAATTTATTACATTTAAGAAGAGAACAGTAATTCTTCTGTAGCTTCAGGTTCAGTGAGATGCAGGGATATATCTGAAGGATTAATAGGACCATAGATTCCAGATGAGGTAGTAGAACTGCACTTGCTTTAAGAAGTGCCTATGTGTCTGTTTTCCATGTTCTGCTGATGAATATTTCACATGGGATTCAATGCAATGTGAGGGTAGAGCATTATGTGGGTAGGTGCAATGGATATAGAGCATTATGTAGGTAGGTGCAATGGATATAAGCTAGTGGTTTGCTGCTGAAAGCCAAGTAGATGTAGCCAAAGCAGAAGAAGTAGTAGTCCTGTGGAACTTAAACAGGTCTAAGAAAATAGCTCAGCAAGCTTTAGTCAGTACTGTGAAATGATCTCCTTTCTTATTACTGTCAAAATAGACTTGCATGTTCTCTGTAAGCTGTTTCACTTTGCTGACTGAAAGGTTTTGCAGCCCTGAATAAAAAAACCACCAAAACCCAAAACTTCTTGTTTATAGTTCCACTGTACTCATGAAGTATTCCAGACCACCTCATCAAAGAAGAGCACAGAAAACCTTCTATTGTATGCCTTGTAAAATCAAATTATTACAGCTTTTCAAGTAAGGAGACCAAGATCTTCTCTAACTAATCAAGTGAATGGTAGTTCAGGGACATCTCCTTGGGTTTGCAAAGCATTCTCTGCATCTGCCCTGCAAACTCTTTATTCAGCTGAAGCTAAGGAAACCCAGAGATCAAAAGTACCCACCACTGGAAGATGCACAGATTTAGCTGATGTTTCAACACATTCCATTCAACACTCCTTGACCAGAGGAAAGACATTGTCCTTCGTCACCAAGGCTGCCTAAGTGTGCATTCATTGATCAGAGCATTGAGGCTGCAAAGACAGAGACAAGGAAACAACTCTGCGTGCCACACGCCAGGTATTCCAAGACTATGACATCAGATGGATGTGGATGACACTTCATAGTTATGTCTCATTTGAAGTATGGTCAGTTCCCATCTAATTGCAAAGAATAAAGGGAGTTGCAATTTCAATGAAAGCCCTTAGGCTCCAGACATCTACAAACATGTTTGAAGCTTTCCACAACCCAGCAGATGTTTGGGTTTCCTACCTTTTTTGCTTTAATTTGATGAGGGGAAAAAAGAAAGATGTTTCATCTTATTCTTTTAAGGCTGCTCAAAAGTCGTGATATACATCAGATTGCGCTAGAAAACACAAGGACAACCCAACATCAAATCTATAGCTCATGGAGATGGAATAGACAGTTTCCCAAATCCATTTGCTACAGCTCACAGTCTGTAAGGAATGAAGAGTAGGATCCCTTGCACAGAGCACTTGGAATCAAGCTCAGCCATCCTCCTATGAATAATGGGAGCTTCTGCAGTGAGGTGATGCCAACAGTAGCGAGATGATACTTTGTAGCTCCCACTCTTGAGTAAGGCAGGGAAGGAAAAAATAATTCAACCCTCAAGATGTTTGCTGTGCTAATAATTTTTTCCTCTTTTTCGTAGCCCCAGCGTAGTTATAGTAATGAATTATTTATGCTGGTGCAGCTAACTGTCCCTGAAGCATAAGAGCCAAGTCATCAGCCACCTTACCTGCACTTAAAAAGAAACAAACAAGAAAGACAAACTAACAGTTGCCTCCCATAGATTGCCAACTTAAAGGATTCATTATGCACAGCTTGTCTGAAGACAGTTGCTATTAAGGCATTGATGGCAGGCATACACATGCAGGCACAGCTAAGAGGTGATGGATGTAGCCAGAATATTGTCCTCCATCATTCCCACACACCTTTTTTCATTAATCTTCACTTTTGGACTAAGACAGGGAATTATTTAAAGGTACATTTATGGTATCATAATCAGATTATCATATTCTGCTTTCAGGCACTATGGGGATTTAATGGCAGGTTCCAAGCACATTGGTTTGACTATGATGAGATATTTAACTCCAAGCACACTCTGTTTGGGGATTTCCTCCTCTTCTAGGTGTTTTCCTTCTCAAGATCCAGACAGACAATAGTCTATGAGATGGAAAATAATGAAACATATTCCTGAGGTCAGATTGTCTGTGTTGTCCTTTCTCCAGAGTACTGCAAATGAAGACCAAATTTTCAGTTCTAGACAAAATTCAGACAGAAAAGGGAGAAGGCTGTAGCAAAGGTGCTGTGTCCCCTGTGGTGTTTCAACTTTGATGACTTTATGACTTTTCTTACCTAGTCCTGTGATGCTCAGTTTTCTCTGCTATGCCCTTGTAACCATAGAATCATAGAATAATATCTTTAGGTTTCCAGCTGCTAGTGACAATAGAAATTATCCATGTTCACTGAATGTTGCCAGGTACCAAGAAATTCCACTTTCAGAACCCTGATTGGTTTTATGCTCATGTGACAGCCACAAACATCACCACTATTTCCCAGGCTGCTGAAACACACAATAGTCAGCCTCACACTGTAGTTAATACAAACTGGTGTTTCCCAAAACAACAGTCACTGTTTTTAGATATATTTAACTTGCCTATTGTTCCCCAACAGTTAAAAACATCACTAAGTGCCTATTCCCATCACTAGGTTGACCTATCATCGGCTTCAAGAAATATCCAGGTTACACATCATCTTGTGTAGTAAAGTCACAGTGAAATGCAGTAAAGAGCACAAATAAGAGTCTCAAAAGCTACTTGCATAGTCAAAGCAAATTACAAGGATGACATGCTTCACATCATTAAATCCTATTTTTTGTCTGTTGAGGAAAAAGGTTTCAATGTGATCTGCAAACTTTCTGACTTTAACTGTTTCACAGTAAACACAGGAATTTCAGCTCCCCCCCCCCACCCCATTCTGCACCTTTGTTTGTGAGCTCACTTTTAACAGGTTTCCTTCAGAAATAATTATGGATTCATTAAAGAAGTATTGAATCGCCTGGCCAATTAAGAAAACTATTTCTACAGAAAAGTCCAATCAAGAAAGTTTGTGACAATTACAGCAGACCATTAGCAGCATGTTCATAAAAACACACTTGTTCTAAAAACCCCACAATGTCAGAGAATTTGAATGCTCATTACACCTTGTCTTTAGCATTCAAGCTCCAGGATAAACAAGAACTAAAGATTCCATACATAGATATAGATATATACTGTAAGGTAAAAGGGCAATGGTACATAATGTAGATGAGATAGTAAAAGCAGCATGAGAAAACTGCACTAGAGAGTCAAAACTAATGAATGACCAAAAAGACTGCATATAAAAGGGGGAAAAACAGGACCTGTTGACAAGTGAAGAGCAGTGAGAGAAGATGAGCCGAACACATTCTTTTTTTAATAAGGTGTAAAGTAGTTCAGATGGAGAGAATGGATAATGACCATAATGACAGTGCTGATGAGTTAGCCAGGGGTGTGAAAACAGCTGAATGAAATGACATTTGGGAGAGCAGTGAAACATGAGGTGAGACAGCTTCTGAGAAAAAAAAAGGTGATCTCCTTGGACTCCTCAGATATCTTTTAGTGATGTTGGTGCTGCAAGGATTCAGCATCTCCTTAAGGGAGCAGATCTAAAGAAAAAAATCCCACCTTATACCAGCTGCCTCACTCCCAGAGAAAACTGATGAAAATGTGAGTGCTCTGTTCCTCTTCCTATCTTCAGGTCTTGCTTAAGCAGTGCAGCTGAATGAAGCTACTCAGCTGAACTATACTGAAGTGAATGCAGAAGTCCTTGCAAGGAAACAGGTGTTCACCTGAAAGAGTTAAACGCTCCACAGAAGTAGATCACAATAGCAGAGTAATAAATATAGAGTAAGATGATGATTTTTCTGCCTTCTGACCTTTACCAAAAGTATTTCCTCCAGAGAGCAGGGGATAGGACACTCAGCTAAACCATTCTTCACATCATACCTACCAGCTCTTCAGCACAGAAAGATGAGATGTGCTTTTGTGGTTCATCCATTGCACATCTGAACATTTTCACATACCTGTAGCAGCACTTTCCCTACACAGTGCCATTCTACTCAATATCTGTTACACTAGTGTCCCTCTGGGGAAGTGTGGGGACAGATCTCCCACCAAGGCAGTACCACACTTGCACGCCATGGCAACGGTGCAGGGGGAGAAGAGCAAAAAAGAATGGGCAGGATTTGCTTCATCAAGTATCATCCAACCCTGTGGCAATTTTAATGGGAAACAGAGCAAGCAGGAGCACTGTCAGGTTGTGCAAAAAGTACATTTTTAAAGTGTCCAAAATAGCTATCAGTGGTTTGAAGGAACTTGACAGTGACAAAGGGAGAGGAAGTTTGTAGTGGGTGTTCAAGGATGGCCAGGAACAGGATATGTTTGTGTGCAGAGATGCTAAATATAAACTCCAAGGTGCAGCAGAGATGAAAGACAGCTCATCAACAATATCTGTAGAAGGTCAGGATGCAGTATAAAAGAAGGGGAAAAGATATAGGCCACTGTTCACGGAGAAGACAGTAAAGATATTTTATGCCACTTCCCCATGGTATTGCTGGGACAATATGTAAAAGTACATAAAAGCCACCCTTAAAAACTGAAGTTTTATTCGTACCAGAATCACAGACAACACAAGCTGAAGAACTGGTGACTCACACTGCAAAAGTATTACTCTGTGCAGACAGGACTTTAAAGAATAAATGTGCTATTAAAGTCAGTGCAGCAGCATCTGACTCCAGCTGCTCATCAGAAGAGATGAAGGGAAATATATGGATTTCAGACTTGTCCTTTTCTTTTTCCTCTGTGATGGAAATGAAGACTGCTCTGAGTTCTGAGCATGTCGTCAAACACTGCCAACCAAATTAGAAGAAAGGACTGTATAAATACATAGTATAAAATTGCCTTTTAAATAGAGTTTGAGACAGTGCTGGCATGACAACCCACATCGTGCCCAACTGAGGATTCAATATGAAGTTTTGTTTCAAAGAAAATGTTTCAAGTTTCATGGTCTATGAGTCAGATCACACACACACACACAAAAAGTATGAGATATTGATTTGTCTGCCACTGAATCAAAGGGATTTGCACATAAATTGTAACACAAAGGCTAGGCATGGAATTCATGAGGCGATGTAAAACTACCGAAGGTAGCTCTGACCATCTGACTTAGTTTTTTGCTTCAGAAAAGACCAGTTGATAAGTAAAACTGTGTTTATCAGCTTCTCAACATAGACACTTCCCTTCATTACCTGGTGCAACAGAGGGTTTAATTCATCAAGCAATTGGAGATTTAATTCACCAGACAATCAATTTCTGGCCATAGTTCTTTCCAAGCCTGTTTCCTGAGCCTTACTTTTCATGCAAGAATCCAATGGCCCTTGTTTCAAGTGATTGTGTCAGTGAAATCCATACAGAAATCTCAAAAATAGACAGTCTATCCTTAACTGCTTGTTTATCTTGAGTATCACAGCCACACTCAATCTGCAATCAATTGTCATTGATCAAAAATGCAAGGCAATGCCAAAGGGGGAAAGTAAGGTAGATGAGCAGGTGTAGAGCAGGATGGAAAGGATGACTCTGCTCAGATCTACCTTTGCAGGTGTCCTGGGAAGAAAGTGGTAACTGCACAGGGAGGTGGGGAAACAGCAAGATGAGCAGACTAATTTTTTCGTGTTATTCTGCTACTACTTACATCTTGGCAGCTACAAAGTATTAAAACCTACTAAAGGAGACTTTCCCACTTCATGTTTTCACACAGGTCTTCCCCCATCAACTGAGGCTTCAGCTTGCTCTGGCTCAGGTGACAGACAAAAGGAATAGACAGATTCAAACTAGAGGAAAGGCAGAGCAAGAGGAGGGAGAGATGCTGAGGTAAAGAGCAAAGAAACTTTACCACCACCAAAGAAACAACAGAACTTTTTCATTTCAAACACAAGTATTGAATGTTTTGCCAAGAAGCATGTCTTTCTGGGTCACACAAAAAAGGTTTCTGTGATATTTGATTATTATGTTATGAAACCACCAGGACATGATGTGACCAGAGGAGATTGCAGCATGAATTAGATAATGAGGTCCAACAGTTTAGTAATATCTAACAGTTTTAAGGGTATTTTTGTTACTACTGCTCTTAATTAGAACACAAAGACCAGCAGACAGGCCACCTGTGATGAAAGGCAAGTAGAAAAATTGAGCTTGCCATTGTTCTTAAAACTGTTATGCACCTATCTGACAGCAACTAACTTAGATCAAAGCAGGTTACAGAGGGGATCAGAAAGCAACAGCCACTGAAGCAGGAAAAAGATGTGAAAAGAGCTAGAAGCTAGCTAACCACAGGTACTGACCAAAGCTACGAAACAATGGCACCCAGCAGTATCAAAGACATTGTTTTATTTCAGAACTACAGAACAAACAGGAACATGAAGCTGTGGTATGAAAGAAAGGGTTGTAACAGAGCATGAAGGTATAGCATTGAGAGCCTCTTGCACAACTGAAGTTGCAAACACCTAACAGGAATGGTAAGACATTTTCTGTGTTAATTTAGCATAACCAAATGGGTTTTGGCACAGTAAAAAAGGCAGCCCTGCTTTTGTGTACCAGGAGCAGAAGTAGAACTGGAATACCTTTTTACTTCCTATAGATTATGACATTAGAGCTCAGGGATTGTTAAATATCAGAAACAGGCATCCTGAACCAGTTGGGATTTTTCCCTGCTCTAGGTTGCTGTCTTCCTAGTAGATTCATACATAGGGAGTGATGTGCATCATTATTTGTATGCCATACTCACTCCAGGCTAGACAATCCCATCTTACAGAGCCCAAGAGAGCTGGTAATCACAAAAAACCACTTCTCTTGGCTCAACATCAATCTCTCCTTCAGTGGGAAAGTCGGCTGAGCCAAAGGGCTCTCTCCCTAGACCACCACACTCAGACCTGGACAAAACACTGTGGATATGCCATCTCCATGGCTCTCTGGCAGAGAATCTCTAAGGGATTCTCCTATTTTCTAAACAATAAGCAAGTTTCAGTCTAGGCTTTAATCCAGCTAGGTCAATCACAGTTTTCATTTTCTAAACTAAATTGTTTAGCCATGTGAAACACAGAAAGCAAGGCACATGGTCACGTGCCAATGGAAAATCATCACAGAAAGAAGAGCCCTTGCTTCTGACACTAAAATATGAGCTTCCCTAGACTGACTGGAGGGAAAAGGAAATAAATAACAGTAACATACTTTATTCCTCTTCTAATTTCTTCAAACTGTAAACTTTCTAGCCTGCTCTTCACTTTCTCCTGTCCATTCAGAGAAACTGCTAGCAACTCTTCCCCCAAGGTGAGAGGCACAGTGTCACTCACCTGCCCCAACACAGGGCAGAAACAGCATCAGCTACCTGCTCTACCTCCTCTGCAGCTGAAACAGCAAGGAGGTGGCAGCTGAAGAGCCAACAAGATGGATGGGAAGTGGCTCTGTGCTGAAGTCTGCGGTACAACTTCAGGGTCAAGGTCTGCTTCTTCCCTCTAACCTGTCCTTCCAAGTGGCCAATTTGTAGTGGGTAGCTGTGTACACGTGTAACTATTAGAAGAAAACACTGTAAATTGTTTCCTTTCTGTCAGATTAATTGCTGTGTGCTTTATTTAGGAGCAACTTAATCACACAGAGAATAAAAATAAATGCGTGCTCAGCAGCTCCATTTATTCTGAAGTCCTGCTCAGCCTGCTGTGAGGCTACAGTTTCAATCATGAGATGCATTTCTCCTCAAGACATAAATTTGCCAGACATTCAGTGGGAAAAAATATCTTCCCTTACAGCACACAGACAGTGTGCTGAGATCCTGGTGTATATTGACTGAATTCAGGGATATGGATCCCAACCTCACCAATTCTTTTAACATTGCAGGTTTACACTGGGTTTTGAGGAAGCATTTGCTGGTAAAAGTGAAGTCAAAAAAGAAATAGGAAGCCATGTGCTAGCAGTGGAAAGGAGATATAGAAGGAAAGTGACAAGAGTTTTCAAAAGAAGCTTACACTGAAATACTTCCCTCTGCATCATGATTATATACCGGGGAGAAAAAAAACCAAACAAACCATACAGCCAAACACTAAAACAATAACAAAAAACTCCTGGAGGCTCCTCTCCTGTATGTGAATGTGAAATATGAAGTAACAGTTCTCATTAACTCACATCATGAGCATCAAATGACTCCTGCACATTGAAAGGATGCACAAGTATACACGACAAGAGTTTTGAAAGCTATTGTCAAGTGATTGCTTTACTATTCAACCAGTGAACTCCAGACTCTATGCAGAGAACTGGAAATGGCTTCATCTTTTAATTAATCCTTTTGGTACCACCAGAACAGGAAAGTGTTGGAAGACCTCCCAGCCTTCCCGTCAGCAGCTGATGCATCTTGAAAGCTTCTTTGCAAAAATGATTAGCATTTTGACAATAAACCAATGTAAATGCTTAAGAATAACACAGGAGTGACATTAAAGTATTACTGCTTATCTATTTTATTATTTTGAACTTAATTAAATGTCTGTAATGCCACAGAAGTAGAGGAATTTGGTTAGTATTACCACCACTTTTATTAATATTGACATCTGTGGCAGATTTCTGAGAAAGGATGAACCAGTTCAGGATCTCAGCTAAGGGATTTGATCTTGTGATGAGGGTGCATCACTCTTCACTGCTTTGAAGAGTGTCACGTTCCTGTAATTCCCTGTATGGCAATCTCACTGTTTCCCCATTCAGCAGAATCAAGGGAGCTGAAGAAACAAATGCTACATACTGTATTGTGTCTAAGCTACTTTCATAGCCCTAGAAATATTACTCAATTATTGAGAAGACATATGCTTCACAGACTGTGGAAGGACACTCTTCCAAAGCACAGGTTAGAAAGATCACTGCCTTTATCAACCCTTCTGAGAGTACTTTTCTGTTAAGGGGTGATGTAAAGGAACTTTGATATAAAAGGCACAATATATATTGTTTTTTGTTTCAGAGGCAGTAGCAAGAGAAGCTGAGAATTTAAACATTCTTCTATCTTCCTCCTAGAAAACACTGGAGTGAAGGTGGGATTGAAATGGGCTTTGTAAAGACTTGAACCTATAGGAGGGATAGCACAGCAGAGAAGTTGCTGCAGGAGGGCTGCTGGACCATTGAGAGGAGAAAACAATATAAAAGAAGGCAGGAAGGTAAGAGCTGCAGGTAAAAACAATTTTGCAGGTGGAAAGAAACAAGCTAGGTTAATGTTGATGCAATGGAAAGAGAAAGATTAGCATGTAGATGCAGACAAACACTGAAATTAAAAACAGAGGCAGTTTCACTACACAAAATGTTAGGTGTCAGCTGACACCTAGTTATAGACACAGATAGGAAGAGTTAATCATATTGATTTCTCTTTCCTGATCCTTCTATAAAGAAACTATCCTGGAGATGAAGGCTATGGCCCAAGGTACAAGATATGGTACAAGACCTTAAATCTCACAAGGTATTCAAAACTGGTGTAAAGGCAAAGACAGAAGGAACTTATGGGAAGAGCAAGAAAGTTTTTTTCCCCTGTATTTGCTCCATGAGAAGCGAGAAGAGATAAAATACAATCCTTTGCAATGTGAAACACTGTTCACATATTGAATATTTAGCAGGGTCCAGTTCAGTTACTTTTCCACAAGTACCCTACAGCCAAGTTTATAACAAAATCTCAGCTGAATGCTCAAAAAAATCGCTCTGAACATCCACAAAGAAAAAGAAAAGCCTGTTTTTAGGATTTCCTCGTTTGTATGCAGAACTAAATGTCTCAAATTTGTTTGGTTTTGTGGTTTCTCTTCCAATTTGATCCCAAATATGAGAAACCCTGTATATTTCTTTAATGCTAAGTTTGAAAATGCACTCCTGGGGGTGCAGCAGCTCATATTTTACCTGAGCAGTTTTGCCTGTTCCTGAAGAATATCTCTAAACACAAACCAGAAGAGGGAGGCTCAGAAGAAAACAACAGGAAGCAGATATGTGCAGCACAGACAGTACAGAGGGGAGGCTTCAAACGTAACGTAGTGTGCCAAGTCACCAGCGCAGCTTCAAAAGCAAACAGTGCTGCCACGTCTCCCCTTCTGCCATCACTTCTCATCCAAAAAGAAAAATCAGTTCCTATACTTTCTATTTGTATGTACAGTAGAAACACTAATTCCAGCCAAATGAGGAAAGCGTGGTCTGCCTTCCGAGAGACAAATGAAAGGCTGAACACTTCAAAGCTGGCAGGGTTTGTTCCCACAGCTGAAAGCTAAGCGAAAAAATCCCCTTTTTACAGCACAGTCGACCCACTTCTGCTCAAGGGACTTCAAGTGATAAGCTCAGCATGAAAGACACACCTGTTGGGGCTCTTTTAAGTTCCTTGTTGAAACCCTGACACAGGTATGCATATGCTATAGGTATTATCAAAACATAGCCCAGTCCTACAATGAAACTCTCTTTTTAATAATCCTTTAAATTAACTCCACAGTTATGTTAACCAACTCCCTCCACACACACAGGATGAAGATTGCAGTAAATAATTAAGCAGTGACACCATTTTGAAGGGCAGATCTGCTGTGCATCAAGGCCATGCATGTAAAGAACTAGATAGTTTATAAACCCCAGATAACAAACATCAAATGGATCTTAGTCGTTGTGCTGAAGCGGCTTCTGCTGTCAGCTGCTGTTTCATCAGCAGCAGCTCGGTGTATGTGCATAGTGTGGAATTTTCTTGGTACAGAATCAAAACTAAATTCTCAACCAACCCTGTGACACAATTTAGAAGACTTAGTGCTGCTGGATTTCCAGCTTTTTGTTCCTGGGGTAGCCAGTTAACACGTTACTTGGATCACCTAAATGCTCTCCTTAAATGAACGACCTCATTTCTCTGCGTTCACAAGAAAGTCTTTCTCAAGGGACTTCACTGCATAACTAGAGGACAGTAAGAGGTGTCAGGAATAGGCATTTTGATAGATTTTATCATATATATAAGACTTACATAGACTTAGACTCCTGACAACTACAAGCTAGTCAGTGTCACGTCAGCTCTTATTTAGTATGATCCTGTAGCCTATCCATTTTAATCAATGATGAAGAGTTTTAGAGAAGAACCAGTGGTAATTACCAGCATCAGCATTTTCTATCTCATCCCAATTTAGAACAAAGAATCAATTACAAACTTACAAATGATCCTACCAAATGCTTTTAGAGAGCTGTGTGAAATCAATCCTTAGTCATCCTAGAAACAAGATGAGAACATACTTATTCTTCCCAGCATTTGGGTTCTCTACTTCTAGATCTATCTGTAGCTCAAGAAGACTGGCAAAAAAAGAATGAAAACACTTCTTTGTCACTCTGTGTTAGATATACTTTCCCAGTTTGCTTTGAGTTTGCATTTTCTTGCTGCAAAGCCAAAAAAGTTACATTTACAAACTAACTTCTTACAGAAAACCCACTTTGGCTTCAACTGCGGTTTGGTTTTTGGTAAAGATAACATTAAAAACAGAAGCCTTAAAGCAGTAGTTAGTAGATTTGTGTGTACATTATACCTAGAGTCATGGAATTGTTTTGGTTGGAGAAGCCCTTTAAGCTCATGGAGTCCAAGCCCTCACCCTGCCCAGCCCAGCACTAACCCATGGCCCTCAGCACCTCAGCTCCACAGCTTTGGGATCCCTCCAGGATCAGCCTGGCACAGGGGCTGACAACCTTCCGAAGGAAGAAGCTTTTCCTAATCTCCAATCCTCTTGTACAACCTTAGGCCATTTTCTCTTGTTATTTGCACTTCTTTTCTGGACCAACACAAAGGTTTACAGGAACAGTCACTAAGCCAGACAGAGAGTGATACATTTTCATAAGCATGTTCAACCTCCTAACTTCATGCGATTTTGCACTTCCCTTATTGATGCTGGAGCTATGAAATGACACGGTGCATGCTGGATAAAGCAAACTTTCAGCATTCACACTCCATTAATTAATTCATCACCTAAAAGCTAAGTATTGATTTTTTAATGGCTCTACAAATCTGTTTAAGCTACTATGATGTAATTAAGAGGACGTGTGTTTACTGTGAATTATCTGACAAGCACAAGGGCTGTGCATTCAGCAATAACAAAAATTTTAGCTCAGAGCAGACAACAGGGAAAACTACTGTTTGAAAACTGTTTTCTGCTAATTGTATAAACAACCATGTTTATTATCAAGCTGGATTACTACAAGCCCTCCTATAGCACTAAAGATAGAAAGCTCTGATACTCCTGTTGAAATCAACAAGAGATCCTGTGCAAATTCAGTCGTGGGAAATCAGCTGCTTAACATTGTCTACAGAGATGGTGAATTAGGCATCTCAAGTCAAGGCTTACAGAAAAATTGCTACAGTGCATGGGCTCTCTGTGTGTGACTCCTCATAACACATTCTGTCCAAAACACTGGCAAAAAGAAGAACAAAGTCACAACTCCCTCAGGTGGCCCCTAATTATCCACTAAAATTGTACTCCAAAAGTCAACCTAACACATGAAATTGATATTAACTTCTCCCATCAGAAGCATGGAGGCTTATGGTTGAATGCATAATGATGTGCAACATATGTCATGTGCGAGTGTGAGAGAAGCTCCAATCAAGTCAACGGCTGACATGCAGGCGATATAAACAATAACAGGGAGCAACCTCATAAAGAGTACAGACACAGCTCCTTGCAAATGCAAGTGGATTTGTTACCTTGTATTTACACTGCAAAAATGACATGTGTTGAGTGCATCATTATCAGTGGCAGGAAGAAAAAAAAACACTAAAGGAAGATAAGGCAGGGAAGGAAAGGGAGTTGTGTCGCTGATACCAAACAAGAAAGTTAAGATTGAGTGCAGTGGGAGTGGAGATGGAGCAGGAATTATACAGGATAAACTAATGTGCAAATTAAGAAACTAATATGGATACATCCATGAGATTTTGACCTCTGACCAAACTCTGCAACCTCTTCAACCTGCAAAGCCATCCTGCAGCTTGCTTTGCCTGCAAATCCCCAGCTTTTCAATTACTGGTGGAAAAACAAAACCAGAAAGAATTCAAGCCATGTATACCTCTAAGGTGGAAATGTGGAATGCATATTTTATTGTCTAGCAGCCTCCAGAGGGAGGGCTTCAACAGTTCTGCTGAGAATAGCTACTATTGTTACTCAGTTTTCAAATGACATCCAACTGTTAACGGGAGAAGGGAGGATATTTGAAGGTACTTTTCATGCAGAGATGAAAAGGCACGAGAATAATCCAGCTATGTCTTTTGATAACATTAATTAGCAGTGGAGCTTAGTTAGATCTTTTATAAAGGTATCATAATTTTATCCTTAGCAGCAGAAATGTCTAAATATTCAGTACCAAATGCCATACTTTGTCCCATGCCATGTTTGGGTTGAAGGATGGACTTTCCCACTTGTATACTCTTTTTTTATTTGCTTTGCTGTGTAACTCTAGTGAAATTTTGCATAATCAGCCTTTTTCACCAACCTAAAAGGCTGGCTTCATGTTTACTGACAGGAGCAAAAGAGGAGCTGGTTTTTACATCAGCAGGGCTCACAGAGGACAGACGCCTCTGTGTTCACAGTCCATGCTCTCAAAGGGTTGGGAAAGACACCGGCTAGCTAAAAGCAGCTCCAATCTGTGACAATGGAATAGAAGAAAGCATGGAGGTAATTATTGTATATGTATATGGCACTAAGAGTGAATCAATAATTAAAGAGTTAATTATCTCACCAGTTATGGATACAGGCTGGGGATTAATCCCTGCAAATAGGCCAAGAGACAATTATGCTCCGTGCATGCAGCACGAGATAACCAGCCCTGCTCTGGCTGCACAGATGGGGATTCACAAAAGGTGCTGTGCTCCCACGGGGTAAATCATTTGGAAATGATCAGTGGCAACACACTGCAAGAACCAGTGGCTACACAATAATGCTCTAACACCTCTCTGTGCCCAGATTGAGAATCCTCTACTAGCAACAAGGATGTAACGTTAATGTGTCCTTTTGCAGAACATCAAAATTAGTACTGCTAAGTGAATCATAATGGCTGCTAAGACAATTAATTTGCTCTTTCATCATTGTTGTATGCTGAAAGCCTTTCTTTGTGCTATAAAAAGTGAGCCATGGGTTTAATGAAACCGTAATAGGTGATCTGGAAAATGAATAATCCTGAAGTACTTCAGAATTCACAGAATCACAGAATCTTAAGGGTTGGAAGGGACCTCGAAAGATCATCCAGTCCAACTCCCCTGCCAGAGCAGGACCACTTAAAGTAAGTCACACAGGAACTCGTCCAGGTGGGTTTGGAATATCTCTAGAGAATATACTCATCTGCCCATTTTCCCATATAAAATCCCATTGCAAAAACAGCAAACAAAAAAGGGAAAGCAGGCAAAAACCATAGATTAAATGCATCTCAAGAGACTAGCAACAGAATTGATTAATTAATGGCTTCAACTTCCTATCCTTTGCCTGGCTTTGACCACTTCACATAAATGGAAGAGAGAAGCTTTTCAGTCTAATTTCCAAATGAAATGTGCATGCAGTCAGCATCTCTCTCAAGTGACTTCAAATTATTAGCCAGTTCCAGGTAGACCTGAAGAGGATGAAGAAGCCTCAAAAAGGATGAAGATGATGTCCTCAAAGATGGTGGACAAAAACCCATCAGGAAACTGAGCTCACGAATTTCAAGGGTTACAGAAGTGTTTACTTAAAGATAGGATGCACTTGTTAAAACTCAAGTTCTTCTTACCAAAGCTGGAGATCTGGACTGTCACACACAGTTGCTACAGCAGCAGACAAGATGCCATAGCAGAATCTGGTTTGGGTATTATATAACCCTTGAATTAAGGAAGAAAAAAAAGAGGGAATAATACTGTAAAGCTTGTTTTGCTTTGTATGTGACATTCTATGTATTACTCACTATTGCCAACCTCAAGCTTTTTGAAACTGTGAGTCAAGCCACAAAACATCATGAGATTAGCTGTAACATGAGTTACTGAAAAGTAAATAAATACATTCGTGTGGTTGATTTGCCTTTTAGTGCAGGGTGAGTTCAGGTCATGTTTTTGAAGCTTTCCCTCACAAACACCAAACTTACAGACTCCTCACTCTTTTTTTCCCCAAAGTGGATTTGAGCTAAGAAAGACTTAGTAACACACTTTTTAAACAACATAGGTAGATAAGCCAGCTGTGAGGGACTTCCACTGGCCCCTCACAGGGCTGGTGAGGGCCAGTTCAGTGATTACTGGGACAAAGCTACAGCAAAGGTCCCAGCACTTTCCCCAGTAGCTGAGTGTTAGCCATGTAAAGAAACTACATTAGGCTAAAGGAGTGGAATTTCAGCCACAAGCCCTCTTTCCAAAAACATTTTTCTGCTATTAATCTTCATTCTTCTCTAAATATTTGGGCATTCAGAAAGAAAACATAAGTTCTGCCCCTAGAAAGGAAACAAGACAAAGCCTCCACATGCAGAGGTAAATTGCACGGTATTGCATCACATTCAATTTGTGTGGAAAGTTCTCACCTTCTCATGCAACACACACAGACCTTCCCCTAAAGTCCTGCAGGCTCCTGACTCTTTTTCTTGTGGCTGATTTTAATGACATCGATACACAGCACATAACAACCAGCTTTTTATATCGCTGCTCCGTGCTCACGTTGCTCAGACTCCACACTTAAGCCTGGGACATTCTAGCTGTTAACATGCATCACACAGAGCCATTCCTATTTTCTTCCTCCTGTGCTCCTTCTTGGGTGGCATAAATTAAAAGTACTTTTGGGGGGTATGAAATTAAAACTGCTCCACAGAGCTACTTGGGAAAAGTCTCAGGAAATACTTTCTGGTGGGTTGTTGGGGGTTTAATTTCTCCCTTGATTACTTTTTGTGGGGATAATTTCTATTCCTCAGAACCAAACCTTTCTGTGGGGATGGACCACACCTCCTCAGCTCTGGACAAAGCAAGAACCATTACACACAGTGAGAACAGCTCACATGCTGCTCAGGGAAGTTGTCTGGAGCATCCCATTGCAAATGCCAGCTCTGCTTCATTCAGAGTGAGGACTTACAGCTGAGGCAACATCCTAGACACTGCTGGGTTTTTATTCTCTAGTCTACAGAGTCATTTAAAATTTCCAAGTGCCACAAGGAAATTCCTGAAGTTTAAAAAACTTATCAGGATAAATTTTCATCCCTCATAAACAGTTAACTTACAGACTGATAATACATTCACCAGCTTTAGAGGGATTGATGCAAATATCATCCACCTCTGATTGACAAAAATTCAGTACCAAGAGACTGGGGTTTATTTTGGCATCAATATTGCCTTCAAGAGCAACAGTAAGAAGCCATACCTCTTGTGCTCTAGCTCTCAAGTTCCACAACTTGCTCTTTTGCTCCCATTTAATTTCTAGTTTCAAGCTTTACCTAGAAACCTCTTACTTCTGAATCTGGCAAGTCTCCACTACCTTTTAACCCAGGAGTACTTAACCTGCAGGCTAAATGCTGCCTACACCAAAATCACACAACTGGCCTTTGACACACTGCCTGCCACACTCTCCCTTTGTCTTCTCTACCCTCAGAGTGACCCATTGTCTTGTTTTATAACAAGAGTGTGCACATACAGGTAGTGTGAGTGTGTAAGCATGTCACACCATCAAAAAATCATTAATCTCATTCATAGAACCACGGAATGGTTTGAGTTGGAAAGGATCTTAAAAATCATCTCATTCCAGCCCCCTGCCATGAGCACTAGACCAGGCTGCTCCAAGCCCCATCCAACCTGCCCCTGTGGGGCAGCCACAGCCTCTCTGGGCAACCTGTGCCAGTGCCTCAGCACCCTCACGGGGAAGAACTTCTTCCTCATACCCAATCTAAATCTTGAGCAGCTCGTACATCACCTCACACATATAAACGCTCCCATCACTTCAACTGGTCATGTGGTATCACATGCATTTTGATACCACCTTTCTTTTCAGGTGTTCCAGCTCTGCTTTTAATATATAACTCAGTGTAAGCTGCTGGACTGTGGGTATGCCGTGCCAAAACTGTATCTGCAAGACTGCAGAGGCTATTCTAAGCTGATGAAAGCTTCTTCAAAACACACTCTACTACATTCAACCCATTAAAAACGCCAAAAGTTTTTGCCCAGTATTTGAAATTAAACCCCAGATGGTCTAAGAAACACTATCTGCTTCTGGTTTTTATGTGCAAATTCCTGGTGCTGCTGTAATTTCTGTAAACACCACAAATGGGTTCTTACCAAAGGCTGCTGCTTGAAGAAACGTCAAACGGCTGTAGATTCGTAACATGAGCGTGTCATTGTCAGCTGCAGTTGCAACACAGAGGATGCTAGAAAAATATAACTGTGGTCAAATTGCATTTTGGAGATCAGTGCAAACAATAAAAGCTCCATTTAACAAACTTCAGCTTCATTTTATTGAGGTGTTTAGCTGGATGACAAGGGTGAGAAGGGACGGAGATTTTCCTACGTGCCAGGGTGTCAACTGTATCAACTTTCTGACAATTACACGCTTTTACATGTTATGAAACAAACTGAAATTTGATAACAACCAAAAAAAGGCGTTTTTTTTAGTATCAGTAGCTCACAAGTATATTGTCACTCTGGTGTTTCTTACTGTCCTGAGCTTTCGCATTCATCTGGCCGTGCTGTCATGTGCTCACAAACAGAGCTTCACATTTTCTCTTAGGCTTTGCATCAGCACGTGGAGAAGAGATGCCTTAGTGTAAAACCATATGGTCCAAAAAAACCCACTGAGAGTAGAGCAGAGTAACAATTCGCTGGAGCTTCGCTACAGCTCCTTCTTTTTGGCTCAAAGCCTTTGATTTGCTTCAACCTGTTGAGCATACGCTTTCGTACAACCTTACTTCTTTCAGTGTCCTCTTCAGAGAAACATTTCTAGGTCCTACTGGTGATTTATAGCAACTTCCCAAAACAAATGCATTTGTTTTCCTTGTTTGCCACTACATTATACTGCTATGATGGACTCTATTATTCGGCTTCAGCCAATTCTCTTTTATTTGTCTGTTTGACTATCACAGCAGTGCTGGATGGATTTCCTATCACTGCCTAAAACTTATTTCCCTCATTTATCGTAGAAGTCTGATCTTAGCTGAATTAATATGGCTGATTCAGCCTTCCCTCAAGGAAATGTATAATACTTTAGAGAAATAGTGTGGCTTTTTATATAAAAAACCCACTATAAATCATAGAAAACTATCTTGGACATCCTGCTTACCCACGAAAACCAAGACACTGAAAATAGCTTCTCCCGTAAGCAAATACACACGTGCAAGGGCTTCTTTGTCTTTTCACCTGTTTCTGCATGAAAACATTGTCCATGGGAAGTGCTGGAAGGGCAGATTTGGAAGGACAAATCCCAATTTTATCTCTAGAGTCACCAGAACAAAGAACTCCATCAGTGTGCCTCTGTAGAAGAACAGTCAGGCAGGCAGCCCCTCCTGCGTGCTCTCTGCTTCCCCACGAGCCGTCTCCCAGACACCCAGAGTCCACTGCAAGGGTTCACAAACTTGCCTACAAATGCCAAACCAGGCCAACTGCCCATTCTGTTCTGATGGCAATTTATGATTGCTTTTAACTCTGATTAGTCTTCTGGAGGGAAGTTCTCCTGGATCTTCTCATTACCTCTTCTTGAGCTTTCCCTCTCACGTTACCCAGTCAGTAAATACCCATACTGAACCTCAGAGTGCTTAAAACATAGCTTTCCATCTCGAGTCCCAAATCCCCTGCCTTTTTTCTTAATATCACATCAGCTTCTACTTCCCCTCAGTATGTGATACCAGCCACTTGTTTGGAAACTGAAAAAAAACAGCAGTTTTATCTTATGCTGCCCTTCACAGGAGAGACTTCCCGTCAACACCAACAGCACTTACACACTATCTGTTCTCAAATCTCACCTTGAAAATGCTATTTGCTGTGATGTGCAAAGCAAAAAAAGAAAAGAAAAGATAAAAAACCCCCAAAGCAAGACAATTTCAGAGACAGGAAAAGAAAATGCCAGCAAACGGAACATTTACATGTTTGAAATATATAATGACTGTTTCTGTTTATTAAACAACCCCAAGCTTGCATGGGCTTAGAAGAAAAGTATGGGGGAAAGAGGTATCCTGTCCATCTCTAACATCTTGACTCAATCTTCTCTATCTCTTGTGTCCTTCACAAAATACTAACAATTAGGTTATGTCTTCTATCTCCTTTAGAAATCTTGACCCTCTGAGTTTCATGTCTTCCAGCTTTCCTATACTATAATAAAGGCTAAGAAGTTAATTTATTCTTCAATGAAAAGCAACGTCACAGGACTCCAGGAGGGAAAACTTTAACAAAGGCATCAAATACCACAAACCTCGTGATGCAAATAATCAGATTTACTAGCAGGGAAGAGTTGGAAAAGGGTCTGTCTCAGACTGATGCCTGAGGTAGTTGTTTGCCTCAGCTCATAAGCTCTCTGAAACAGCCTGACCTACATATTCCTCTTCTTTTAAGGCCTCACTGGGAAGACAGACTTCTTAATACCGTTGTGAGGTTCACTGGGAGGTTAAAAACATGGAGAGTTATCTTTAAGGATAGAAAGAGCAAAGTTTATTGTGTAAACATTTACACTGTGAGCTGACCTTCTTCTGACTTCAACTGCTAAAGAAACCAGGGAGGGGGAAAATGTTTTGGGGCAGGAGTCCAGGAAGCTGAGTGGAGTGGGAAGATAGTGAGCCACGGCTGAATGGAGCAGTGGGAGAGAGACAAGGAATGCTTCCAAAGCCCAAACAGCTTTGGAAAAGGATTGCATGACACTGTGCCCTGAGGTGAGATGGGGACTACAACCTGTGACCCAGAACTATCCTGTGTCCTCATCAGGATGGTTTCTTAGAAATCCAGGAAGAGAGAGCATTGCCTTGAGGGTGCAGAGATGGAGAGCAGCCCAAAGAAAATGAGGTGGAGCACTCACACCATACCAGCCTTTGAACAGCACAGACACTGCCAGGATCCCCTGAATAACTCCCAATTCAGAGACCTGAATTCTCCTAGAGTTAAGCCACGCAGCTGCCTCAACACAGCATCGGTTTAGATGCCCAAAGGCATCCCACTGTCAACCCAGAGAAAACGTGTGTTGTGGAGGGTGTCTCTTGTATTTTCACATCTCATCTGTCAGCCCCCTGGGAAAGTTTCAGATGGTAGGATGCCTCAGATGGCACCTGACACGTTCACATGTTTCAATCTGGAGCTGGCTACGGAGCATCCTGACTCCCAGAAAGCTTTGAAAACCTACAGAGTGCTATATCTATATACTAACATATAACATATAGCCTGTAATACATTGAAGACATCATTACACATATTTTTGGAATGAACACTGAGGACCTGCTTCAATTGTCCACACATGGCTTATAGTGCCTGGGACATTTAAGATGTCCTAAGGTGTCTAAGACATCCAGATAGCCATAGTGGATATTACACAGGACCTAAAAGAAATGTACAATCTTGTTTTAACTGGAGAAATTTGATGCATGTTGGTTAACTTTAACACTAACAGTGACCCCTCATCTATCCCCTCATTTCTGCATGCTTGGTGTGATGGGGTGTGTGGTTTGTGATGGGAATTGGCAAGGACCCATGCTGGTAGTACATCAGTGGTGTGTAATTTACTGACAACTCAAATGAGCTGCCAGCCCCAAACCACTGGGTTATTGACATTTCCCAGTCAAAACACAACTGCAGATTCTGTGTAGGTGTGGACATGGGAACAGTGTGTGGAAAGAGATCTGTGCAACTTCCCTGCTTCTAAAATAAACAACACATCACCACTGTCCATTGAGGATGGTGATGATGAAATGTGTGACATACCTTCTCCTTACCCTGTCTTAGAATTTTTTCCATGCACATCAAAGACAACTCTAGGGACCCTTCACCAGGTAGCTATAAAATAACCTAGAAAGCGAAGAAACAATGAGGTTATAGGAATGTTTTGCTCAAAGATGAGGCAGTGTCATATGTCCTCAGAGGATGAACTTACACTGTAATATAAAATCCCAGACAACACTTCTTCCCTTTTTCATTCTTACTTGGGATTGACGTGCAGAGACACATTTTCACAAAGGAAAGAATAAAGGTTTAGGTTGAGCAGATGGATTCCATGAGCAATCATACCCCTTTTAACCCCAGTTCACTGTGTCTATCTGTGTGTTTCCTATAGAACGTTGATCCTCCAAAAAGCAGCTACTGAGAAAGAAAAAAAGAAGTTACACAGAACCTAAAAATACACCCCAACCAAATAAACCCCACCACATTGAGCACAGAACTGCAGGTGCAAACGTTCAGGTAAGCTTTATTATATATTGCTGCCAACATCCATGACATTCAGTCTGGAGTCACAAAGACAGCTACTTGGGAATTTTCTCCTTTTTAACTCAATACCTCCAGGTTTCTTCTTCTCATCTATTTTGGGTAACACAGTAGAGAGAAAGACTGTGCTGACAATATCAGGAGCCTCTGTCACAGAGTCAAGAATTCAAGTAGAATTACAAGGGATCATTTTTAAGTGAGGCAAGAGCAAGAGGGGGAGGAAAAAAACCCCAACGTGTTGCTCCTTTGAACTCTGACAAGACAGATGAACCTACAGCTAAGATACTTGAGAGTGAGACTGATGGCTTTCCAAGGCAGATGTTTGACTGCAAGCTCAGACCATCCATGTCAGAACTTGATGTGAGGTTTAAAGTACAGAATGATTGAGCTATCTGAGGGGGAAAAAAAAGTATTAGTGAGCCTCCAAGCAGGAAAGGCAAATAATTACAGTACTAAGGTATCCAATACCTTTAATACAGCAGGAGATGCCTGCAGTACCTTATGCTCTTCAGCTGTGGGGAGATTCTCCTCTTGTTTAACAAGGCCATTAAGGCAATGCACCGTCAGTGTGCAGTGAGGACCTGCACAAGTGTGGGGCAGTACAGACATTAATACATAAAGTCATTTAACAAATGATTTCTTATGCAAATTCCTCTCTACCTCTCTTCTCTAAACAAAGCTGAGTAATGTCTGTCTCCTGCTGCTACCCCAGATATAGCCACTCTTTCTCTCTCTGGGTAAATTCTCAAAGTGTCCCGAGCAAGGGATGTGAAAATTTGTTACGAGTCAGGCCCTAAAAATCTGACAGCAAATCCCATGCTGAAATCCTAGAGGCAGAGTGGAAAAGATTTCTGCAGAATAACTGGAACTCTGCCAAGAATTTTTAAGAGCTTGAATGTCTTGGGGGAATACATAGAAAAACAACCTCATGATTCAGCTAACCAGAGCAGTAAAACAAGTTCCCGAAGGCAGGGATCAGCACTTGGAATATATTTGGGTGCTCCCTTTAATTCCTGTGTTTCTTTTCCCTTCTTCTGTCCTTTTCTCAGTTCCTTTCTACTTTGAAGTTAGGAAGGTAGACTTTATAAGTTACTTTTCCTTCTCACCCAGCCAACAGGGAAGGGTCATAAGTAGGGCAGCCAGTTCCTTCTTCTTTGAAAGCTATATGACTGTTCTACTTTAGATACACATCCTCCTGCTTAATCCCCAGCACAGTGTGAGCCTTATCACAAATTTATAAGCTACAGCTCTGTCCTGTATGCTACCTAGCCCAGACATGTAACAGTCATCTTAATTACAACTCAGATGTAGAAAGCGTGCCATCATCATCTTTCATGATTAAAACAGGGCAAAGCAACTGTAGCAGTGTCTCATAAAACGGTGTTGAATTTCCAGCAGGCTACTGCACCACTTCAAAATGCTTGTGTGCATTTTCTGCTCTGGAAGAGGGATCTCTGGGGTTTGAAGAAGCCTGTCTGACCCCCATGAATAATGAACTATTTAAGGACTTCAAGAAGAATCCTCAAAGAGATCAATCAAGCGAGACCAAAGGGAATGACAAGAATACAAGATTAAAGAAGAGCCTCTGATAGAATCTTGACAAAGTTGATTTGAGCACCTAAAAGTTTAATAGGTTTAACTGACAGTGGCTAAAGCTAACTCACACTTTATGGCCTGCATGGTCCATGGTGGAAGCGTTTTAGACAGATGTACAGAACCTCAAACCATTTGAGCTTTCTAAAGTATGTTGTACTTGGCTGTGAGTTAGGAAAACATGGTGGCTACTAGAACCTTATTGGTTCTCAGAGGTATCAGGATAATATCATGATTTAATCGACAAAAGGAGGGCTTCTAAGAACAAGAAAGCACCAGTAACATGAGATAAAGGTTTTAAACTAAAAGAGGGTAGATTTAGACTAGATACAAGGCAGAAATCTTTGTTACACTGAGGGTAGTGAGGCACTGGCACAGGTTACACAGAGAGGTGGTAAATGTCCTATCCCTGGAAGCATCCAAGGGCAGGCTGGAGGGGGCTTTGAGCAACCTGAGCTATTGAAGACACCCCAGCTCACTGCAGCTGGACTAGATAACCTCTGAACATCCATTCCAACACAAACTATTCCATGATTCTATGAATGCAGCACGCTGAGGAAGAAGGAAAGCTCAGTATCTGAAATTCCCACCAGTTCAGTAGTGCTCCCAAGGAATCAGGGAGTGGGGTCCAGGAGGTTTAAAATAATTACATCATACATATGCACAGGTTGTTCTTCTGAACAGCCAGGAGTACAATACTAAGCCTTGCATCCCAGATCTCTAGTTCATTTAAAATTTCTGTCCAGGGCTTGATCTCCAGCTCTCCAAAAACGCTGAGCCAGCAGTCAAGAATGGAACTTAACATTGTGCCAGACATAAAGAAAGGGAAAAAAAAAGCCTCCATGACTCAAAGTCCACAGACAAAGCATTTTTGAATCACACTGAAATTCAATCCCAGAAGCCAACAAATGTAAACAAAGTGTTGCACCAGCCATGTGATGGGCTCAGTGTACAGTAAGTTGGCAAGGGAGGACATACAGTAAAGGATGGTGAAAACTAAGCCTCCCCAGTAGAGATTACTCCCCCGCAGAACTAACCAAGAAAGGCACCAGCTCAAAGAATTTGAGCATCAGAAAACAAAAGACTTAAAATTATCCCCTCGTTACCCCTCAGAGCACATTTGATCAAAAAGAACTGACCTTTTGCTGTCCCAGACACAAACAAACTTCAAAGTGATCGAGAACATGAAAATACTTCCACAATCACATGTCTGCTCTATAAACAAAATGGCTCATTTCAATCCCATCTTTCCTCATTTGAGGAGAACAATACTTCACCCCACTGGGGAAAATTGGCCTATTCACAGACCTTAAATGATGCACAAATTAAAGCACTTCACCAAATCAAGGTCTCAGTTGGCTGAACCAGACCTCCCAATTGGCAGCAAATGAGCCTGAAGTGCAAACAAGAGGTTTCTGTTATCTGTAGCATAAAGTGTCAGGTGTTACTCGTATATTTAAGTAAGAAAAATAAAAGGCCTGCCCTTCATAAGCCCAGCAGCAAAAGTGAGTGCTTTAAAAAGGAAAAAAAAAGCAATCAGTCTCATTCTTTTCTTATTTATACCTGTGTAAGAAATTGAAGCCAGAGTCTCACTGCCACCTGCAATCGTTAATACCAGCAGAGAAGAATGTTTATTACAGCAACATAACTTAGCAACGAACTTTGATGTGAACCAGTGAACCTCAAGCTTCAGCATGTAAAAAACCTGCAGTATCTTCTACTTAGGTTTTGCACTTTCCCAAGTCCCTCTAAACACCCTAATGTTTTCAATTGTTGATTCAAAGAGGAAAAAGGAGACATTAGGCACGAGCAGATTATCCCTTCTCTCTCCCTCTAGCAAAGTGGAGTTTTGGCTATTTTTAACACAACCTAACTGAACCCTTCTGAACTGATTTATCAAGTAAAAGGCCCTTCTCTGAGAGTTCTCCATAGACAGACTTGTCAGTGACAGCAGCAGGAGTTCCTCGTGTGAGACTCTGATGTATTTACATCTCTAACCTTAGCAAGCAGAGACGGGAAGAATTAGACCATTCTGCAATGCTGGTACTCCATGAGTGACTGGATCAAATCCAGCAAGGATTTCCAAGCTAGGTGTTTTAGTCAATTTAATGCTGCTGAAAAAATGCCAACAAAATCATTCTCGATGCCCAGCAGTATTCCTAACATGAAACAGCACCTGCATTTATACACTGAGATGTCAAAGTTGGCTCTTCTAACACAGATATCGCATCATCACCGAAACTGTTCTTTCCACTTTTGGCAAGGAGGCTACTGAAAGTACTGATATCAATAACAAAAGCCTTCTGTACTGCACCCACCCTGCAGTGACAAACAGATCAGCAGGGGCTGGTGGACTGTGACAGCCAACAGACACTGTCTCCACAAAAGCCCAAGGAAAGCCACAGGTCTCGCCTTCGGTAAAACCTTTGTCAGTCTCCTACTAAACTCTTTCAAGTGCACTAGGGAATATGGCCTAGATGAAATTAGTCTGAGATGGGTGCACAGATGGCTGAAAGCTGTATTTAAAGTGTGGTCATCAAGCATTCAGAGTCAAACATGACATATGTATTAAATATGACCTCCCAAAGTCCACGGTGTTATACAGTTTTATTAACAAATGGAGTAAAGAGAACCTTTGTGACCTTTGAAAACAGCATCAAACAGGGTGAGTAACAGGCACTACTGAGAATAAGAGCAGAATGGAAACGACTTTTGTCCACTAGAGCAACACTCTGACATGCAGAAGAGGTCAGAAAGCAGTAGTGCAAACTCCTGCCCTTAAATCAGAATTAACAACTCTATAAAATATAATATGGGGAAAATCCAGCTGAAGGGAAGCTTTGCAGAAAAGGATCTGGGGGATTCCAAACTGCATATGAGTCAGCTAAGTGAGGCTGCTTCAAAAATACATCATGCACCAGTTAAAGATGTAAAAATAGGAGCATTATAAGAAAGGCAACCTAAGGAATCCTCTCCCTTTTCCCAGCCCCATGGCTGGCCACTATGGCAGCTGCAGGAGCACTCTTCTAGCACAACAGCAGCCACTGAGTGTCCAGAAGAGAACATGCAGTTCAAACAAAGAATGAGATTCTTTACTCTAGGGAAGAAGACCTTATGAAAAATCATGGGCTGCCACAAATGATCCAGCTGTTGTCTTTTTACACCACAGCCAGGACAAAAAGAGCAAGTTTAAACTCCAGGTGGGAAGGTGCAGAATATTAGGAAAATATTTCTAATATTTCTATAATATTTCTAAAATTTCTAATATTTCTAAAATATTTCTATTTTTTTAAAGAAAAGGTTACAGAGGGAAGGATGAGAACACTATAAATTCCTCCTTAGAATTTGGCATAAATAAGATCTTTCTGTCTCTTCCTGCTGTTGTGACTGTGAGCCTGAGAACAGAATTGTCCTCTGCATCCTTTGTCAGAAGAGATGTAGAACTCCTCTGCTAATCTGAGAAGTTAAGATAAAAACTGGCAGACAGGCAGCTTCTCTGTGTGTGCTCTCACATGCCTTTCTGTGTGAGCATGTACACACCTTCATCCATACGTGTGTGTTGGTGCACGAGCCCATGTTGATACACATTCTCACGTGAGTGTGGTGAACACTTAACCTCCTGAAATTTAAAGACATTTAACAGAGATGTGAGCCTCAACAGTATAAAAGGTTCCCTCTCTTTGAAAGGGCAGTTGACATAGTTCTTGTCTCATTTACATCTTTGTGTAGCACTCAGTGCAGCAACACTGCAGCAGCATAAAACCAACTTGAAGAGAGAAACAGATCTCTGTATGATCACAGTAATATATGATGAGCTATTGATCTGAAGATTTGTTCCACAAGGGTGAGTAAAACTATTCAACAAACATGCCCGGTGAGACTTGCACATAATAGCCTAATGGAAGCAGAACATGATACAAAATAAACATCCAAGCAATGCAGACTATATCTAAACCTGGTGAATAAAGGAGACAATTATCCCCAGTATTCAGACCAAATGGTTTTCATTTACACTTGGCAGCTCCTTTTCTCCATTTTGGAATATCTAGGCAAAGTTTTCCTCAGTATTGCATTCCCACTCTATAGTTTCAGTGCTCTGGGTGGCTGCCCAACGAAAAGTTAATCAACTATGTGCATTTCACTTAATCATACCAATACATCACCTCTACTGGTGACCACACAGCCCAAAGGGTGGCAGGGCACAAGAAACCTGAGAGCACACTGAAGTTACAGGGGAGAACATGAAGGAAGTTAGGTAATTTTATTATGAGAACAAAGTTACTTAATTAAATCCCTTTAAAAGTTTATGAGATGGTCTGACAAGGCCAGGAAATATAGTTTTCTCCAAATGGAATGGAATGCAGCAAAGGCCAGCCATATTACTTGCAAGAAGGAGGGAATGGGAATTCACCCTAAAAATATTTAGCTGCTTCCAGAGAAGAATAAAACTACTTGCAATATGACTAAATCCTGGGGATACGACGGGGTTGTTTTTGTACACAGAAAAGGGCCCCACTGACTGGACTGGTGGTATGTCTTGTAGTGCTGCTTCAACAAAGATACAGGCCTGGGAATGGAGGGAGAATTTAAACCCCAGCTCACACAGGGTCATTAGAAACTTTAGTTTCTCTCAGCTAAAAATGCCCAAAGATCTTCTGTGCATTAAAAGTGCTGGAGACTGTCAGCGTTCCCAGTAGCGACCGCTTCCCAGGCTGCACACGTGCCTCCCCCCGAGGGTGAGGGACTATGTTCCATTCCCTCAGAGCTCCCCAGGCTGCACATGTGCAACCCCAGCGGATATGCTCCAGCCCAAGGCTGCTGTGGCTGGCAGAGCCACAATTTCACTGTAATGGCTGGAACTGTGACCAAGAACCTGTCTCTCCACCCCTCCCAGTAATCCCCCTGCTAGCAGTATATGGCAGGAAACCATCTCATACTAATGGAGGAAGGATAAGAGGAAAAACTGAATAGTAAAACCAAGGGAGTGGGGCACAAGAAAAACAGGCATAAAGAGATGTCTAGGCAAATATATTACAAGCTGGGGGGAAACAGAAGATGGAGAAAATTACTCTCATGAGCTAAGAGAGCTTGAGGTGAGAGAAGATGCCTGGCAAGGAAATGGAGACATGACAGAAGTAGTTTAGAAGAGAAAAAGGGACCAATCTGGAGAGGGAACGAACAGAAAAGTTTGTGCCCAGTAGAAGATGTGCTCTTGCAGAGCCTGAAATGGAGCACAGCATCCCACTTTGACCATTACAAATGATGTTATCAAATATCTCCTGCTCATCCGCTGATGATCATTCACACAAGACCACAACTTAGTTATTCCTGAACCCAAGCAGCAGAAATTTGAGCAGTTCACCTAGAATATTATGATTATCCAGTCCAGAAGACCATTAGGTCTCATTTTTAAAACAAGGGGAAATGATACACATTGACAAAGGCTCCTCAATGAGTATGACTCACTGCTTGTCGTTCCTAT
Organism: Colius striatus; assembly: GCF_028858725.1. Classification (NCBI taxonomy): domain Eukaryota; kingdom Metazoa; phylum Chordata; class Aves; order Coliiformes; family Coliidae; genus Colius; species Colius striatus. The sequence continues at coordinate 2,581,436 of NC_084762.1, forward strand.
GCGACCTGATCTAGGTGGGAGCTGCTTCTGCAGGTGGGTTGGACTAGATGATCTCTAAAGGTCCCTCCCAACTCTACCATTCTGTGATTCTATGACTAAATTTGCAAAGTCAAGCAATTAGGAAAAAGGAAAAGCTAGAGTCAAGGCTGTATCCATCTTGTATAAGTCTCTCATGCAGATGCATTAGGACAAACAGGTAATGTTTGCAGACTGCCTTTGCCTTAACCAGGACTCAGGATGCATCAGATCTGAACTAACACACTGCTCTTCAGTATTTTGGGGTTTTCCCTGGATTTCTTGTTGCCTTAAGTTGACTGCACTTGGGGTATGAGGTTTTTGTTCTGTTCACTTTCTACTCTTGCAGCAAAAGCAGAGGAGAAGGAGTAGAATTCTATGAACAAATCCTTTTTCCTGTACCAGTCCTCATTAGTTCCCAAAAACACTGTGTGCACCTATGGCTGTGCTACTGAACAAAACAAGCCAGGCACTATTCTTTGGCTGAGAGCAAGTGACAGCACAGTCCAGACATACATAGTTAAGCTCTTCTCCTCAACTCCAAACCAGACTGGCTGCATCAAAACAATGTATTAGGGAACGACCTGGGTCTTCAGCTTGTGTTCAGGCATTGACCACATAGATGCTCTTTGGCTTGAATAAAAACATACCAAGGGGGTCATGCTAAAAAGTACATAGTATGGAGAACTCTAACCCCATGCTTAGTAGGATAAGTGTAGCCAGCAAGAGTATAATTCCCTGAGAGAAGCTGGTGCCATGTAAATAAAACCCAACATCATGTATACATAGAGCAGCATCTTCAGGCCTTGTGTTTCCAAATAAATGTACTTGAGACTTCAACAACGTGCTTTTAGTATCATTCATCTGTGTGTTGAGTGATTCATACTGGGACACCAAGCCCTGAACAGTAAGTTGCTTGGCAAATCCAGACAGAGATTAAAAAAAACCCACCACCACAAACCCCAGATGTGAAGAAATAAAACAAAATAAACAACCATGGGACTGGAAATCTAAGCTCTCCTATTAGACAGTGTGCAGGTTTCATGCCTTAGCATTGATGGAAGTGCATACATTATGCACATGTATGACTAATTCCTGAAATAATCTGTGCAGCATGGCATATCATTCTGCAGACAAGCAACTGGCAGGTAGCTTTTACAACAGCAAGATGAATTCACAGTATGGGATGTGTTGATTGCTCGTGTCAATCCCTTTGAAATTTTAAAGAGATAGTAATCAGAGCTATAAATCTCTCCTAAGTATAATTAGATTACTATTTATACCTACTGTTGTTTAAACCAGGCTAGGAAATTACTTTTAAAGGCACCATTACCGAAGAAATAATCTCTTTAAAACAATAATCACTGAGTTAAGTACAATTCATATACCTACTTTCTAAAAAGAGAATGCATAATTCAGCTATTTAAGAACACTGAATGTCTTTTCCTGTTTAAAAGTTTCAGACCTCAAAGTTCTTGGGGTTTTTTTTCACATTATATTGCAGGACTGGGAGCATCCTCCAGTGCTGTCGTGCACTGAGATGATTAGATATAGTGCCACCTCCACAGAAGGCACCCATTGGGGGATGCAAGTTTTGCATGATAGAAAGCACAGGTTGGGACTAAAACAGGGCCCTGTAGGGATTATTATGCTAATGAGACAATTATCATAAACTAACTAGAACTTGAGTTATCTCCATAGACTTTCTATCTTTTTGGAACATATTAGGGATTCCAAAAGATGGCAAATTTGGATAATCTGGTCCAGTGGTTCACTCTTGCTAATTTACATCTTACCTCCCATGGGAACTGATAGAACTTCTTTTTACAGCAGAGAGAAGGCAGAGCAATAGCAACATGCAGTCAGTACAATCTGAAAGCATCTAGTACCATCTTCTGATTAAACAGATCTCAGGAAAGATATTTGTAGGGACTCTAAAATAAAAAGGGAGATCTTTAATCCCCAGGTTAAAAAAATGTACCATTGCAGAGGAACGGGGAGGAGGTTTCTTTTCTCTCTCAGAATGCTCCAAGATGAAGTGTTCGTGGCCAGCTCCCTCACTGTGGCTCTGCAGGCTTCAGTCAGAGCGTGCTGATGCAGCTCAAAGCTTCCCAGTGCTCTGCAGGGACTACCTTCACTAATGAAGAACACAGACAACAGAAGCTACTTCCAAATCCACAGCTGGAATAACCCAGGCAGATAAAAGATCAAGGGGTTATGTACTAAGATACAGGTTTTAATAGCACACATTATTACAGGATCTAGAAGCTAAAGAGCCTGTGCCTCTCCTGGTGCATAAAAACCTCAGCAGACTTTGTTCCTTATTTTCCTAGTGAAGGCTCATGATCTCGTCGTTTTCTCTGTACAAATAGACTCCTGAACTCAGCAGCCCTCAGAGAGGCTTTGTCCATGACCTATCCATGGGAAGTCAGGGCAAAACTGCCCCCAGGGTCTCACAGCATTGTAAAGTTAGTTCTCATATGGAACATCCTCCCTTTCCCTCAAGGAGTCACTCCATTCCTCCATCAATATTTTATTACATGAATCCCAGAAATTGAAAAAGCATATGTTTGGAATGATATGTAGCAAGAAGAATAAGACCCCATTTTTATGTAGTTTTCCATTGCACGATCCAGCTATGTATTTAAAGCAGTTTGGGTTCCCTTCTCTTCCAATTTCATCTTTCCCTTAAAATATTCAGCTGAAAAATTTTTCTAATAGATGTATTTTATCTTAATTACTAAGAGGCCTCCATGTAATTCTCTAGATACTGCAAAACTTAATATCAGTCAAGTCTAACAACTTATAAAAAGCAGAGTTTAGGCATAACTCTTCAGGTAATGTTATTCTCCCACAAGGCACAATTTAGTTTTCCTGTGCTATTACACTTTCTATTAACTCTGCAGTGGTCATAAAGGAATGGATTGATTTTGCATACTCATAATGTAACACATCAATTCATCAAGTTAACCATCAGTGAAACAGCTACACCACCTACCCAAGGATACTGCTTATGATTTTTAAGGGATAACAGGGGACAAGTCCTTCACAGCATTACTCTTGCTCTAAGATACAACGCTATTGTGACAAAACATTCTGCTCTCATGGATAACAGGCAACAAGGCACGGAAGACACATCCATACTCAACACCTGCACCTAAAACTTTCTTTGTGATTCCTAACTCTTTGTTTCTTTCCTTAGGAGGTCCAAACACAGCCTTTCTTTAAGCATAGGAGTGGTGTCATTTAAGACAATACCTACAAACATTGACCACAACCCTGAAACACCATTTTAATGCACGTAATTCCTCCACCACAGATCCAAAGATCTGCTCAAACCCACATTTATTAAAATAACCTGCACAGACTGTTTTGCATTTGCTGCTCTTTGCTAGAGACATCTCGAATGGTACACAGGGTGATGTGTCACCAAGTCACAGGTCACGCAGTGCTCAAATGACTTAAAGTTCAGGAGCAAAAAGAGGAAGGGAAGAAGCAGGAAAATGTTAAGAGGTTTGTATTTGGGATTCACCTTAACTCAGCTGCATGTATGTTTTTGGATATTTATTAGCAGCTACCAGTAAGCAACCAGATGCAAAGGGAAAAAGTATGCCAGTTGAAGATTGGCTTGTGGCCTCATCAGCCAGGTTTTACAGCTCTTCAAGCACAGCAAAGAGAAATATTGATACTGAATTTGTTGCACAGGGACTTCAGAGAACAGGACAGTAATTTTCTTGCAAAGGTATTATCTTTATCCGGAGACAGCAGAGTTACCTTAAGAGGGAAGCAGGGACTTCTAAAAATAAAATGTCTAGAAAATCAGAAGGGAGAAATGCTACACTCTCAATCTGAAGTAATTTGTTTTTTACTGAAAATGTTCCTGAGACTACAAAATATTTTATGTGTCCTTTGAGTTTTGAACACCCTAAGTACAGTAGCATATGTCTTTGCTGTTTAACCAAATCCTCCAATGATTGGAACTGCTCGTGTGTGTGTGTGTGTGTGGAAGGGAATATTATTTATAACCATCTAAGGTCTGGCATAACATTTTTGAATCAATGCCATCCAACACATCAACGTTACCAGTTGTTCTCTATTAATCTGATTGTTTTAACAACATTGGAAAGTTTCTTCTTAGCTAACGGATATATTTGTCCGTTTTCTAGGCTGCTGGGTAATGAGGTCCTCAAGAAGAACATTTCAGCACTACCTTTTACACTAGTATTAAAAAAATATGTATTAAAAAAATCACCACAAATACATACCTACTCAAGGACCTCCCAGTATTATTGCAGTTTCCAGGAAGTCTCAGTCTAGCTGAACTGATGTAGGATTTGAAGTGGTAAAACCCAGGAATGTCATTTCTGCAAAAGAGAAACAATCTCGGAGATGGTAGAGAAGAAAGAATTCCATGGAATCCAAAAATGAGATGGCCAAAGATATTAGAGTAGGTAAATAAAAAATGATATTGTCAGTTATGCCAGTAGGAATTGAGACAGAGAGTTTACACTGTGGTTTTCTTCTGGAAGGCCCAGTGTCCTCTTATATCTGGTAGTACTTGCTTATATCTCATCAGCAATGCCTGACATCATACCCAGAAGCAATTTCTAGTGCTGATATTTTAAAATAAAACCAGGAAAGACTAAACAAAGACACCAGCTGATTAGAATTTCATTTCTGAAAGAGAGAAGCACTTTTTCGGGGCAGTGACCCTTCACTGAATGTGAAGTCAGTTCCTTGCAAAGAATATACCCCAGTGCTGCACTCCTGATAAAACTGCACTATTAGGCACAGACTATTTAACCTGGTCATTTGCTTTGTGTACATGTGGAATATGTACACACGTGGGCATGGATATACAGGCATATGTGTGCTTGAGCATGCATCTTTGTGCTTCCTTCCTTGCCTCACTCATTTTTGAAACAATCAAAGTATCTGCACATCGTCATGGTTTTGATCTAACTCATAGCTCTGTTTAGGTGAGCAGCCTTCTGACCACTCCTTAGGTTCACAGTACTGACTGAGACACAAGATAAATTGAAGTGGTAGGAAATGCTAACATTAGGAGACTTCAACCATGCCTGTGTAGATTGAGGGAAAGCCACATCAGGGCTTGGCGTTGAGGCCAAACATTTAGACATCGCTGTTGACTCGTTCATGGAGCCACTAATGAGGAAACTCACAAGAGGGAATCAAGAAGAGGAAACCTTGCACCTGAGCACTGCTGAAACTATCACTCATTTTAAGTAACATAAAGCTGCAATGGCAAAGTTTGTGGTTAAAACCAATTTCCAAGGAGTTTTCAGCATCCTTCTTCACAGAAATCTGAACACTGAGACCAAAATCCTGCATCCATCACCCAAAACTGCCAGAGTAGACATTTAAGCTACAAATCAATAACTTCCACAAAGGTCCACTTGACTGCTTCACAGTGGATTTAAGGCCATTATAAAAACAGGCTCAAACTGCCATCACAGACAAATATCTGAATTTTACTCCAGGATCTAATCACAATCCATCTCTGATAGAAAAGTGATGGAGGAAGTACAAACTGGGACATGAAACTGGACCATCCTCTATTGTTTCCACATAGAGGCTTCACACTGGAGGATTAATGACCTCAAATCAATAGACTTCACTGAAGTTTGAAAGTGACAATTTATGTGGATGTGTTTATGAAATGGCAACAGCTATTTCACTCCTCCTTGTATTTCTTGCTACTTTACTTCCGATGCACATAATACTCTTAATTGCCTAGCTTCTCTGTGTTATCATTTACTATTCTTAGCCTAAGAAGTGTTATTAGGTGAGCTCTATCACTTTAATTGTTCTAATTTAATAATGTGCTTTTTAGTAGAAAAATCTAATATGAAATGGCAAAGGGTTAATGATGGAATTTTCCAAGGGAATGTCCCAAGGAAAGAAAAAGATACAGGCTAGAATCAGTGAAATGCTAATTTTAGAATCTAATTTCTACCTTTAATTTCTCTCTATAGGTACTCTTCTATTAACCCTACCTATGAAGAAACATCTCTAAAGTGCACACACACTTTTAATGTTCTGAATGCCATACAGTATACAAGCAAAACAAAGCATGTGTTAAACAAGAACCCTAAATAAGCTTGTGTTTAATTCCGTGTATTTACACACCCGATTAAACACGGATATCTAAGGACTTGCAAGTGTCATTTTAATTATAAATAGATGTAATTATATGTAACAAGCTCAAATTCTTTTTTATCTTTCATAAATTCAGGCTTCTGAACTCTTCAGTTTAACTGTGGCTACCTGTTCAATAACCTCCATTTGCTCCATAGTGCTTTCAGAGACTTTTGTATCAGTTCTTGAAACAAGACAGTTTTAGGCAAACTGACATCACATAAGATATAAACCAAATCTCTGTTGCTCAACAAACATGCATACAGGCACAAGCACAGATCCCTACTGGGAAAGAAGTCCCAAACAAAAAGGGTTTGCCTGTGTAATCTGAAGCCAGGACCCTGCATTCTGGGGAGACGCAGACACAGCGTCAGCTGCTGAGATTTGTTTTGAAGAAAACTGCATTTAGAGAGAAGAGAGTTTCACAGATGGGTCTTTGCCTTCCAAAGGAACCAAAATCCTATTCCTGCACTGACATGCCCAGTGACTGCTGAGATTTAGGCAGAACCTCCCCTGTCACTGACCCTTTTCAGAAGCATTCACCAAAACTACAATAGCTCAACAAAGCACAGAGTGCTTAGGAGAGTACTTGAGCAAGTCTGCCTCTTTTCTCCCTAGTTCCTCCTATCTGGCAATTGCTCATTGGTTGCTATCTCAACTGGCCTGTTTTGTTTGTTCACACTGAAGAAGGAAAAGCCCATCTTCTCAGGAGACTGCCAGTGCAATGTAACAATCTGCAGCTCTGACTTCTCATGAGAGTGTTCTGATTGGAGCCAGACATTATGTCCCAGAAAGAAACATTCGCTTTAAAGGGCAGTAAATCTGCACAACTCTCCAGTACTCCTGCATCTGTATTTCTAGACTTATCTACATCTGCAGACAATTAGTTTGGTCAACCCTATCAACCTTTCTCTTCGAGGGGCCAGCAGGCCTCCCTCAGTTCACAGGAATAAGGCACAAGGGAACTGCCTCCATTTCCAACGTGGCCCATTCTTTGCATCAATTTGAGCAAATCAGTTTGAATAAATCAGCAAATGGCTGGAGTTTCCAGTTCCACAAAGTGGAAATGACATTAACTTTCTCATATTTGTCAGGCACTCTCAGGTGCTCAAATGAAGAGAACCTGTCATTAAAATTTGGATTTAAACAGATTTCAAACGAGCCTCAGGAAAATCTTCCAAAGCCCATTGAGTGGCAGTGGGGGCTGAGCACCTGAATCCTTCAGGCATCTTTGTTAAGTCACTTTTCCTGCCCACACATATGCACACGCTTCTGATAAACTTGTCAAACCTCTGCATTTCGCTGGCAAGACATTCCTCTTACTCTGGCTATTAAATATACTCAGAAACAGACAAAGTTTCCAATCCTCAAACAGAAATGAGGAAATTTACTCTTTGTCTATTAAATGAGAATCTTGGGTCACGGAGCTGCTACACAAATCGAATCTATCACATGCTGCAACTGCATAACAGGACATATGGGCTTGTCTCTTCATTCAAGCTGACAGCTGTCCATCAACTTTGTAAACAGAACTCAGATTATAAGTTATTCTACCACCTTTGATTATTTATTTACACATGCAAGGGGAACACAGAAATTTGTCCAAACACAAGTAGCAGTACATACTACAAGGGTTTCTGCACTGAAACTCTGCTGGTAAAGAGTTCATTGGGAAAATATCTATTTTCTGGTATTTATATTCTTTGGAAAGCCCTGCTTGTAATCAGATCTTTTAACATCCATCTGTGTGCTTTTCTCAACTGAAAGACTAACAATGCACTGTAGTTTATGTCTGGCCTCTAGATGATGCTACAATGCTTTTAAGTCTGGCATTTAGTAGTACGTTACATGCAAGAAACTTTGAACTTTACTCAAACCATTCAGTACAGCAGCTAAAAAGCAATAGAAAAGCAACTGTTTACAAAAGCAAAAACTCAGAAGTGTAGAAGGACCAGGACCTTTTTATCCCCAAGGTTTCTACAGCAAGTGGATTGATAAATACAAAAGCAAAATCTCATTAGAATTGGTTTGTGGCATTTCATAATGAAGACACCAAGAGTATATCAAACTTAGCTCCTGCAATCTGCAGCAACAGCTCCCAAAATCCTCATCCTTCATCCTCAGACTTCTCCACCACCATAAAGTATCCTTTACCCTGCTTTGATCTGCCTGATGACAAATGTATGGGGTAAAAGTGACGATTATAGAAAATTTCCTTGGTTGCAGAATATCCTTTCCTAGTGACTCAGCCCAATTGCACTAGATGTGAGTGATCCCAATGAGAAACAAGTCCCTCTTGTTACCAAATCTCTGGACTTTGCCACCACTCTCACTTTGGAGAACACTTGCAGCTTCCCTTAACATCGTGCCTGAGTAGACCTTGGCTGTTTCCTAATCCTTCTGTTTCCCATACCTTGGGGATGACTTCCTGTCCACCTGCTGCCCAGATCCATGAAAGGATGCAGGAAGTCTAGAGGTATAGTTCCAACAGTAAAAAGTTGAAAACAAGAGTTGCAGGTCACCAAGATAGTAAAAAACAAAACAAAACAAAACGAAAAAGCTGCTCTGTTTGATTCACTGTTGAGTGGGTTTTTAGGAAATCAGGTGGGGTACAGCAAGCTGTTGACCTTTATTGCAGATGCTCTCTCTCACATTTGGCATCTTGGGAAAAGGCTCAATGGTGTGAGAAGGACGTGATGAGATTCTGAGAGGTACTAAAACCTTACACTTGAGTTGCCACTTTCTATTCAAAACTTCAGCACAGCAAATTAAACCAGTGGCAGGTTCTTGGTTTTAATCCTTGGCCTGGAAGCTACATTTTTTCAATTCGTATTTTTCACCTCAGGGGTGCCAGTGACTATAAAGCAGTGATTAGCCCATGGTAGTCACCCTGCCATGCTACACTATGCATGGAAGCTCCTAAGTTGGTTGGCAACAAGTGCAACTGGACACATAATATATTTAAGTCAATAACATACTAAGAACTCACAGATTCTGCATTCCCAGTAATGGATATATTCTGATTTCTTCAGGGTGTGGGGCTACAAAACCTCCTGTTCATCGGTGGTGTTGATTTTGCAGGTGATACCTCACATCATGACAAGATGTCCAAAGATTAGAAAGACTATCTCTTTTAACCTCACACCCAGGTTATTGCTGATAAGGACACCTAGACAACCATCCCTACTTTGCCATGTGGTTTATTTCCTACCCCAAAGACCAAGGAAATCTCCTGGTTTATACCTTTCCACTCTCCCTGACGAGCTGAATTTCTGTACCATATTTCTTGATTAAAGTATCTATCAAGCACACAAACTGGGGTCCCTGAGCTGGAGAAGGTAGAATTTATCACGTGCCCAAATGCAACTGTATGTTCACTTATATCAAAGAGCAAATTGCCTGGAGGGTGTACTCACCATTCCTTAGTGGCCTGTAGCCAGACTGGTCCCCATAAACTGGGGAAGGGGTGGAAAGGAACTTTGCATCTTTGTGTCCCACAGATAAACATGCCCATGGTCACAGTTCTGTGGAAGATTATTGATGGGAGATGAGGGGAGGGAGCTCACATTTGCCTTGCATGAGGTAATCAGTTCCTGTGTACACCCCAGGAAGCTGTTAAAAGGCTTCAAAAAGAAATTATCTTGTGCTTTGAGGTTCTGCCCAAAGCCTTGCACAACAGTCTCTTTGAGCATATAGATCTACAGTTACACACAAGGGTTCATAGATCAGCAAGACAGCAAAGCCTTTCAAAAAAGGAGGTGTGCAACAAAGTACCAAGCGGACCAGCAGCTAAAGAATAGACAGGGCTACAGTTTCTGACAGCTCTTCAGGCTGGAAAGAGTGTTTTTCTTGACAGCCCCTTTAACGTTAACCACTTCCATGTCTTGATTAGACGGTGACAGCACATCAAGTGAGGGGAGAATTCTAACAGACAGCGCTGAAACAGATGGCACTGCCACAGCAATTCTCCTGCCAGCTGCCTGGGAAGAAGCTCTCTCTTCTCTATAATAAAAATGGCACGAGTTCAGGCAGATTCCCACACCACTCGCTCGCTGCATCAGAAGAGAGGCACCTCAAAAGCAGTGGATGGAGCACAGCAAAGGAACAAGCCAACATATAATGGAGAGGCTCAGGAACATTCAGATTCTACAAAGCCTCAAGTCCCACGAACTTCCTGGAAACCCATGGCATTCAGATTTACTTCCAGTCAGAGATATAAAAGGAAATCAGAGCAAACTTACAACATCCACGTGTAAAATCAAAGCCTGGTTTGGAATAGAAAGTCAACATGATTTATTTGTTTTCCTTGCCAATGCATTTCTTCCAAATACCAGCTTACACTATTGCAGATGCCCTTTGGTAAATGAAGCAATAGCCTCACCATGGTAGGGCAGGAACAATTTGTGAGACAAGTGATGAATACTTTTGGTCTCAACATCTTTATACTTATTTTCCCTTCCAGATATGTTCATTTCACTTATGTTATCATAATATGGCAGAGCATAATTCAATGCAATCTTCAGGCTATAAGACTGATAACATGAAATAGGTGCCTGGGGTTATCAGTCAATCCTTGCCACTTTTCCCAGTTTTCAGAAGACACATGAAAAGTCTCTTTAGGGTTTTTCTATGTGATATATCTAGCAGAGCCAACTCCCACACAGCAAGTCAGCAGAGGAGACTGGAGTGAACAAAACCTACTCACTGTAAAAAACTTAGGTGTTTAACTCTAGCAAAGGCTTTTCCTGCAAGAAATAAACTTAATCATTGTGCAATAAAAGCTCCAAACAACAGCTTTCTTATAATGGTACCAGCATGGAATTCTAGGCTATTATGAAAGAGCGTTATTTAATCTCTAAGAATTTGTAAGTCAAGATATACATGGTAGAGAGATGATTTGTTTCATCTATCTGACAGCAACATTCATCTCTCTACTCCAGATCTCTGACAGAATAAAACACCTGAAAGAAACAAAACCACCTCATCTTCAAGAGGCTATGTCAATGTGCAGTGCTGAGCCTCCACAGCTGGATTGTACATTCACTGGAATTCCTCTGGGGGGACTGTACTGCTTGGGACCATTTGAAAAGGGAATGGGAGTAACAGTTCACCAAGGGCTTGGTGTGAAATCTGTCTTCTGGTTGTGCCCATCTTTATAAGGTGCATCTCTGAGTGGAACCAACCACAACCATGGCTGCCTGCCTTGTCCAGTTTTCACAGAACCACAGAATGGTGGAAGAATGGTGGTTGGAACAGACCTCTATTGCTCAACTCCTGCTAAAGCAGATTCCCCTCCATCAGAGGGCACAAGAATGTTTCCAGGTGGGTTTGGAAACCTCCTGAGAAGGAGCCTCCACACCCTCTCTGGGCAGCCCGGGCCAGGGCTCCCTCACCTCAACACCAAAGGAGTTTCTCCTCCTGTTCAAGCAGAGCTTCCTGTATTCCAGCTTCTGCCCATTACCCTATGTCCTGTCACTAGCCACCATAGAAAAAGACTGGCCCCATCCTTCTGCCATCCACCTTTTAGGTACTTATCAGCACTGATAAGGTTCCCCCCTCAGCCTTCTCTTCTCCATGCTGAACAGTCCCATATTTTGCAGCCTTTCCTCACAGGAAAGATGCTCCAGTCCCCTGATCACCTTGGTAGACCTGCACTGGCCTCTCTTCAGCAGTTCCCTGTCTCTCTTGAGCTGGGAAGTCCAAAACTGGACAGATGAGGCCTCACACCAGGGCAGAGGAGAGGAGAAGGAGAACCTCCCTTGACCTGCTGCCCACACTCTTCTAATGTGCCCCAGGACACGGTTTTCCACTGCAGTAACTGGTTGAGGTTCAATCAGATGCTGGTGGGAGCACGAGGCAAGAGGACCATGAAGTTTTCCAGACTGCAGTTCAGCTGGAAAATTTGTTTGAGCAACTTTGATTGAGCAATATGAGGTTAAACTGGACCAAAGCTTTGAGTCGTGGGGATTTTAATCTGGGATCAGACACCCTGGAGTTTGTTTCTCGCATTGCAGAATCGTGGCCTTTAGGCGAAGCAATGAAGCCAGCAATAGGCTGAAGGTCAGAGCAGAACGTGCAGCATGTCAAATGATTCAGAGAATAAACAGACTCAGGAAGGGCAAATACACAGGCTCCAGAGGCAGCACAATAGACTGACCTTCTCAACTTTCTTCCTTCAGCCTACCACGTCACCAGACGTAAGCGCGGGCGAGGAGATAAAATAAATGAAAGATGGATCTCAGCAAGTGGTCGGGGTTTTCAGCTACGGGCTGCTCAAGCTGCCTTGTGTAACAGAGTGCAGGGATGAACACAAAAACAAGCAGAGTGTTTCTAACCAGCTGTTTCAGCTTTAGTACCAACCTGAAAAATATTAGCAGATGTATTTCCAAAATAGTTCAACCAAAAAGAAGGAAAAAAGGGCAGGGGCAGGAAAGCTTTCAGAAGCTTTCCATTGCAGGTATAGGTTTGGTACCATTTCTTAGAGGGGAAATGAGCAAGGGACTTACTTGAAGGCATTGTGTAATGTAAAATAGCAATTAAAGCTAAAGGAGGCATTTCAGCTGGCTGTTGCCTGCCAACAAAATATAGATTTGGATTACCCAAATTTACCACAAATACATATCGAGCTCATCAGATTCTCGCAGCCAAAAACATCCTCTAAAAGCCAAAAGACTTCATTTCAAGGATTTCAAACCAGAATATTAAGATTCTAGTCTCAAAAGGTTTCAAAAACATTTCACTTTTTCTTTGACTGCAAATTCAAACGAAGCCAAATGTCGAACCTGGAAAAATCCCCCACCCCCTTGATTAAAACAGCAAAACAAAACAGAAAAAAACCCACCCCAAAGTTAATTATTTGCACAGCTGGATTGTTAATTAGGAAATAAAGGTGACACAAGTGATGTCTGACTAGTGACTACCACATCCTACTCCAATGTGGTCTTTTAAAGAAAATAAAAGCAAGAAAGGCTAAAGCAGCTTTGAACAACAGCTCTTTAGTTAAAGGCTGGATCTCCCAACATAGCCTCACATTAACTGCAGGCTTATATCACTAAAATTCTGCTACAAAAGCTCTATGAACACAAGAGATTTTGTGCTGGTGAAATCACCACCAAGAAGTTAATAACAGTCTTTCCCTTGGAGGAATAAATTCAAGCCAAGCACACAAATATAAGAAGTTTCCTTTACAGATTTGAGATCCAAAGCCAAGAAGTGCTGCAGAAAGGCTTCACTCCCTTGAAAACATGCTCCAGCCATAAAAACGGACCACAGGCTAAAAGGAAATAAAGCAAGAGGAAGGAGCTTCTCTGCCCTTACGCTGAGCTGACCCTGGACTGATGACAGCTTCATTTTCCACTTGGCACGGGATGACTTTGGAACGCACCCAACTGTATGAGAAGTGCTCCCAAAAATCCTGCGTCCCACTTGTGACCTGAAGCAGAGTCCAGCAGTGCGAGTGAATCACATCAGTTAACACCTTGTCACAATTGAAATAAAATCATCCTTTTATGATTTCTTCTTTTAAAAGAAAATACAATAGGAGGGAGAGAGGAAGCACACTCCTGCACCCTCTGGTTAAAGGATGTGATCAGAGCAGGGTAGCTCACTCGTGCTTTTCCAGACTGGAAACCAAACCCCATTCCCCAGTGCCTTTCCCACACACAGTAAGCTTTCCGTATTTTAAGCAGTATGTTCAAGTTTTAAAGTGCCTGTTATTTCCAAGCAAACACGAGTTTCAACTGCACAAGTGTCCAAACGGTGAGAGATCAATCCTGGCTCTGCTCAGTGACCAAAGGGATGGGAAAGAGAGGGAATGTCTGTAGCTAGATCCTGAACTAGCTTAGCCTCAAAGAGCCTTGGAGCAGCTCAGGATTTACTGCCGTTTATGCAACGAGTTGGACTTGACAGCAGTGCTGGTTTGGCAGAGCATGACTCTGTTTTGCATTCTCTCTGTGGCACAGGAATTGTTTTTGCCGTGCTGATCATCATCAGGGAAGGAGTTCCCTTCTGTCTGGGGCCACAACACAGCAGTTAATTACACCCAGGACAAGCCCTGTTCACACTGGAGGAGTTGCAAAGCTCCCTGGCAAAAAGAGCCACTCGGAAACTTTCTAGCACTGAAAAGCCAAAAGCCCAGATCCTGCAGATGAAGAGCATCCATCAAACTGCAGCACACGTGTTGCTCTCTTGCATAACAGGACCGTGTGACACCCAGCAGCCAAAGGCCTTGGTTACTCCTGAGAGGAAGTAAACAAACTGCCTCCTTGGCAGGAGGGATACACACCAAACTGCTGCTGCACAAACGCAGTCAGCAGCAGCTTTCCTTAAATTTGAAGTCTCAAGTGCATTGCTGCCAGAGAGAGTCTGAAGCCTTAGTCATCACTTTTAGGGCAAGATCACAGAATCTTAAGGGCTGGAAGGGACCTGCGAAGCTCATCCAGTGCAATCCCCCTGCCAGAGCAGGACCACCTAGAGTAGGTCACACAGGAGCTCATCCAGGTGGGTTTGAGTGTCTCCAGAGAAGGAGACTCCACAGCCCATTTGGGCAGCCCCTGCCAGTGCTCCCTCACCCTGAAGAAATCCTTCCTTGCACTTCTTTGGAACCTCTTATGTTCCAGCTTATACCCACTTGCATTGCTCTCTAATACACCTCACGGGCTCTTATTGTCATTTAGGCTGAGCTTAGTCTGCCCATAAAACTTCAGCCAGCGACTCTTACTTCCAAACCACTTGAGCTAAAAAAGATACCCAGGTCTGCTTTAAAGCCGTTTGTAGCAACTGAGCTGCTGCAGACGGATTCTACAGATAATCTGAATTACCTTCAAAGTAAAGGTTCAGTCTTTTCAAAAGTGTGCCCATAAATCTTGTCCTAAAAGCAGGTTTTCCTGATTGCATTCACTATCTCCAAGGAGATACTTCACTTAAAAAAAATATATATTGGGTGAAATCTTGGACACAGGCTGTAATTTAGTTTCTCAATTTGTATGTGCTGCCTGAATAGCTTTAAGACGTTACAGCAGTCAGTGTCAATTTATTCCAGGGGATTATAATCATACACTACAAGTCAGAGAGATGCCACAGTAAAGCCGTGTTGCAGTGGGATTCAGAATATTTTGGGATGGGGATTTACTGGTTTAGTACCTCTTTTGTTCATTCTGAAACTGCTGTCATATTTTGAGCCTTACAGAGCAGTGACTTGACAAAGTTATGTTCCCTCGTAAATTAAACTGCTTAGCAAAAGTGCTTAGTAATGATTTTACACTTTGGCTTAAGCACAAACCTTTTTAATTTGTTGTGTTACAGCTCGTACTCCTTGTGGAGCCATCAGCTAATTTAATAGCCTGCATTTTTAGCTTCCCTTTTAGTGGAGACTTTTGTTCAGTCCTTTAACAGTTTTGATTGTTCTTTAACAGTTCTAATTCTGCCTCCAGGATTCACAGAAAAAGAAGTAATTTTCCTCTGTCACAGGAAGAAAGAAGTGACTTCTTACACGGACAAGGATCACTACACAGCCTCTGCATAGATTTTGTCAGGTTCCATCCAAAAAGGGCTTTAAAAATTCCATGTGGTCCATATATGAATTCTATAGAATGCCCAAAAGGACAGTAATACCTCAAGGGATTTGGGAGAATGGATTAATTAGTATTTGCACAAAGCCTTCAGGACAGCGTTTCTCCTTTGCCTTGTTTTGCTGGCAGGCTCAGTATGAAAGGACAGGCTTCCACACCTCCCTAGCACACAGGACATGTTGTATAGACATGCTCAACCGTTAAGGCTCATTTTTAGACAGGTTTCAAGCCAACTTTCAAAACCTAGTGTTTTAAATCTGTGCTGTGGTCTGTGGAAATTCATGGGTTGAACAGAAGAAAGAAAGAAGGGGGGAGAGGGAAATGTGATTCAGTTTCTGAATGTGTATTTGCAGACAGCTAAATTCTCTGGAGACTTTTGCTATACAAAGTGTTTCTGCTCTGGGTGCACACTTGAGGAACAGCCTACTACCATGCATAGGGTTGTTCAAAGTGTAGGTGCTGCATTACTAATCTACTATGAGTAAAAACTGATGTGAGGCTGCCCTAACTCAAGTTGTCCCTGTTTTTATCGGGTTGCACCTGCACTTTAACATCAACTCTATTTTTAGCATTTAATGTGACATTAATACCAATAAATCACACAGGGCCCATCCTTAACAGATCTGCAGCATGCATACGTAGCACACACCATAACATGTTTCCAATTCACATTAATCATAGGAGGATGATACATTGGACAATAAAACACATTTTTGACAGGTTTGTGCAAGTTTAGATTTGCTCTGCCCAGATTTCCTTCTTAGAATCATTCTCTACCTGATTTATGTTTCAACACTTCCCTAAGACATCACTCCAGCCTTTAAGATTGTTAAGTATATTGCTGCAATCCAGTTTACTATTCCAAGTGACTGTATGACTGAATCAAATATTAAACTCCATTTTAGGGCAATTTATGTTCCCAGAAAGCTATAGTAAAGCTTTCATTTTCTCTTCATACTTATGCCCCATGATTCTTGCCATTTTATGCTATTAAAATGAGAAACGCAAAATGCAATGATTTGCTCAGGTAAATCATGAGTTCTGTGCACACAAACACACACAAGGCAACACTCTTCTCCCCCCAGAAAAACAATAGAGGCAACTACCTTATTGTTACAGGTATCTTCCTCCCAGGCAACTTCTATCTGCCCCACAGGAACCAATTAGCAATGGACCTGATGCAGCATATTCTAAAGCAAAACCCACCCTTCCAAAGACTGGGTTCAGACTGTTTTTCCCCTCTCATCTATCTGCCCTCTGGTCCGTGGCTATTTGCAGAGTTCATCTACTGCTGCCTTTCTGTGTATCTACCTGCAAGGTGCAGGTACTCAGCTTGGTGGGAACTCAGGGTGCACTTTGCAAAGGGTTGCTGGTCTGGGCCATTGACCAAAAATCATGAAATCTATTGGTGTAAGTGCAGAGCATGAAATATGCTTGTTCCCCTCCTCAAGCCACTCCTGTTTGTAAACATTTTACTCTCGCCTGTGTAACAGAGATTCCATGTGAGCCCTCTCTTCTATTTGTCTTGTACCTGTGATCATTAAAGCTCACAAACACCGGGCAGCACACTGGAAATGTCATGTGCTGGACGCATGAGCAACTTCATGTGTACTCGGATAAATCCGAGAGAGTTGGCTGACACACTGTTCAGCAACAAAAGCTTGGATCAGCTCCTGGCCAAAAAAAGCTTACCCTAGCACCTGCAAGATTTCCTCTCCCAATACCTCACCTGGAAGAACTGCTGCTTGTGGATGATAAGGGTCTTGGCTATCATACAGTATATTTTCCATGCAGCAGGAAACTTTTTGACTGGGCTCTAGCTTAGAAACAATGGCCATGTTGAATGGTTGTTATCAGGGAGATGAGCCTGCCCGTGATTGTGGACCCAAATAGTTGTTGTGCTCTCATCATAGCTCTGCATAGACTATCAAATTTCACTGTTGACCTGTTGCCAGGCTAATATCCAGTCTTGGAAATTTGGAGGCTGAATACTCTGACTCCTAGGTTTTGTGGCCTGGGATTTAAGGTTTTTAATGACCATCTCTAATTAAAGCTGAAATCCCAGAGATGTGTCTACCTTTGAAGAAAGATGAGCCAAGTGCCAACTTAAGTACAACACAGATCCCACTGATTAGTAATTGTCAAGAAACTCTGGCCAGACTAACATCAACAGCAAAATTGAAACCAGAGCTGTTGGACCCACTCTGGTTTATGTTTTAGGGTGACGGAGAGGCATGACAGCGAGAATGACTCATAGGTTTATAACAGACAAAGTACAAAGACTCATCCTTGTGCATAATACAAAGAATGCTCATATCTACTTTCTTTTGTGACTTTGGAAGTATATGGATATGGGGTTTTAACCCTCAAATTACTTGTACAGCACTGTTGTTGCTGAAAGATCATCACTGGATTTCATAGTATTGACTCAGGCATTCAGCTGAACAAAATAGGAAAGACGACGGACATGCACCTCATTTTGAGGCTATTATTTCATTAGTCTAGCAAGGAGGAACACACTAGAATCAATTGTCAATCAATGTCTTTCATATGAGGGTTTTTAAAAGTGAACAAAAAAATAATGTGATCACAAAAACAAGAGTATGGTTCAGGTTTACTGAAATGCAGCCAGCAGGACCGAGTCAAAGGAATTCCCCCACGCCCCGAAACGATCAATGTTTATATAAATTAGTTTGTGATCCATATTACTCAGCTGTATCATTTTATTTTATTGAACACATTAATGTGAAATAAAGACCCACATGTTCATTGTACACAGCCTGAAAGCTCCTCCAGCAGAGGAGAAATAAAAAGTAATTAGAAGAATAGCTGACTAAAAGGATTTAAAATTTTATTGAGACCTCTGGCTTATATAAAGCCTGCATTAAATGTTACTCATCTGAATGTTTTGCTCACCTCACTCCATTTTTCCCAGACAGAAACAGAATTAATGTAACAGTTTTTTAAGCATGGTCAACCCTATGTTATCACCAGAAAGAAAGGCAAAATGAAGCACAATGCACATGGCAGCAAAACGGGCTGTCATAAAACACTGCCCCAGGACTGTGTCACACCAATCCAAGTCAGTCAACAGCAAACAAGAAAGTATGCCTTGGATATTTGATCTATCCTTTTCTAATTAAGATGGAGGTGACCTCATTCTTGTTTCCACACACTCCTGAAATGATTCTAATTTCAGAGTCAAGCGATGTTCTCACAAGAGTCAAGAAATGATTGCTTGGGTTTGATATATCCAGGTCAATACACTTTAAAGCTACATGCTACATTACTACATTATTCATTTCTAAAGATATTTGCCGTTCCCTTCATTGATTTGTTATTGTGTCAGCAATGTAACTGTGTAATGACATCATCCAATACGGACATGTAGCTTTCTGGGGGTCTTTTCATATTTAATAAGCTCTTCTAATTTTCTCCTCCTGACTTAATTTTCACATAGAAGCCTTGAAAGCTTTGGGCCAAGTTTCACCCGTTTTTTCCCTTGCAGCATTAGCTGCAGTGGAGCTTTGCCAGTTCATATCAGGAGCTCTGTCAGCCCTCCCCTTCCCAGTGAGGAACTGAAAGCCAGTGATGTTCAGTACCCTTAAAAATCTGTTCTACAAAGATAATTTTGCCATGAACAGCTGTAAATCCTGCTCCTTTCTAATGAAGGTAGGCCTGCACAGTATGAATCAGCACACAGTGAGCATAGCAGTCAGATAAGGTCTAAGACATAGCAGTAGATTTGTCTTTTGCCCTGGAAGAAGAGAAGGTTACACACTGACCCCTCAACTGAGGGAAGAACCGCTGTTCTTCCTTGTCTTCCAGTTGAGAAACTACAAGCCCCTTATAGTCATCAATCAAGTCTCCCAAGAGGCATGGAAAGCAGATGTACCATTGCTTCTATTTCACAAAGGGATAACTGAGGAAAAATGATTTTCCAAAAGTCCAAGGGTCAAAAAAAAAAAACCCCAAACAAATCATTTCCAGCCTTTAAACATAGAAACTAACTTCTGATACTGCTCAAGGAAGACCAAGGAAACAGTGTTGAAAAGGCTTTCCTTCCTAGAAACGGGGACCTTTGTGTGGATTAGGAATTAGGAAAGAACACCAGCCCTTAGAAGCAATGCTCATCTTGGAATTGCATTTATTTCAGTGGAGAATAGGCCAGGAATATCTTGTCCTCACTACTGATAAGAAATCTGCATCATGGACTGCAAATGTTTGTTGACTTTTGCCCTAATAGTCCCAATTTGCTCATTTCAGTTTGAATCAGCTATTATACTGCCAAGAAGGCAGAATCCCATTGCTGTTACTTGCAGTAGAAAAGAAAGAAAGAAAAACCAACACAGAAAACCTTGCACAATGAAGGATTTTGAAATGCTATTTCCCATTGTCCCATTCAACCCATTTCATAGCCAACAGTATCAGAAAGATTTAGAGAGCTGAAGAAACAAGGAGAAGTAGGTGCTGCTTTTAAAGGCTTTTTTCAAACACAGTGTTGTAATTTGAATCAACAGTATAGCCCAGCAATTCTGTCTCGCTGATAAAAAACATGTGTGGAAATATCCCTCTCCACGCGGACCAGATGTCTGAGGCAGTCAAAGATTTCCAAGACATTGCCCTCATCTGCCTCTGTATCTCAACCTGCCTGCCCTGTTGTGCAGCAGTCATTCTCCAACATAGCTCTAGCAACGCAGAGTTCATCTGCAGTAACTTTTAATTAAGCCTCTTAATGCTGATGTGGACTGTGTACAGTCTTTCTTTCTCTATCTTCATCCTTCCCCCCCGCCACCCCACCCCAGCCTTTCTCTGTCACTAGGCTTATACAACAGCTTCCTTGGGCATCCTTGGAGGAAACAGTTTATTCCCCATACATTGGGCTCCAAGAAAACCAGTGCCATTTGCACTGATGAATCATGAGACAACACGGTTATTTGATGGAGAGAAATGTTATCTCAGTAGAGCTGCCCTTTTACAGATCTAGCCAGAGAGGTTTCAAATGCTATTGCTCCCTGATTGCTGACACCATCCCTGTGCTGACAATTACCATAAGCCAGTAATGTGCTGCAGTTATCTCATATGGCTTTGTCAGCATGTTTTTTAATGGTGGGATTCTAATAAGAGCTTCAGATAACATTTGCCACTCATTCCAACATCCCATCGCTCTCCCTCTTCTACTCAGAGCCTTATTGTTATGCATGTTGGTGGTGGCATCACCCATAGATGAGACTTTTTCGGCCTGAAAATGAGATACTGTCATATATGTCAAAGAAGATCAAATGAAGCTTTCCAATACACTGCCCCAGAGGTATTAACTTCTTAGAGTGCCTCTCGTTTTCCCAAAGGATTGAAATAATCTGCCCAGAAAACATGAGCCTGGCAGTCAGCTCTAACTGTTTTAGCAGAAGACTGGGTGAGACCCTTGGTGTTATGCAATAACTGCAGCTTCTGGCAAGGGTTTAATGCTCACGTTTAAGCACTGTGTTTAGCTGCCTTTGTCTGCACGCTGGGTTGGGTCTGTGGGGCGCTGAAGTACAGCACAGAAAGTGGTTATCCTTCCTTTGAGAAATTCTCACTCCTCCTGGGTCCAGCCTTAACTAAGAATCTCTTTTGCACCCAAGGCAGGTTCTCCTCTGCAAAGCTAACAACGTTATGGTTGTAAATAAAGACATGGAAATAAGCAGTGGTGCAATACAACAGCAACAGGCCCTTGAACCATCAAAGGGTCATCTGAAGGCTGCTGTTTTCTCTGCTTGTAGCTCCAGAAGGCTATAATTTACTTCAGAAATTTGGTTACAACACATGAGTGTGGAGGTTTCTCAAACCAAGCCAACTGAATCGTTTTCAAACAGCGACCCTAGACATTACTCCACAGACCACGTATGGCAAAGGGAACGCCAACATGAAGGATGACAACTCCAGCAACAAAGGATTTGCTTCTATGAGGAAATTTGTCTCTACACTTAATGATTTTAGGAGTGATATAAGTTATGACTCAGAGCTCAGTAGTGTAATGTCATGAAGGAATTCTGTAACACAGCTATTCCTGTGGTATCATTACCTATTTTTTCACTGTGAGCCTTGAGACAAAAAGAAACACTATTACCTTAAAATGCCCCCAAGAGAATTTTATATTACACCTACAACCTGGTTTAGAAATGCAGAGCAATCTGTTTTCTGCATAAAACGGTGCATCTCAAGTCTAGCAGCAAAAACAACCCTGATTCAGATGGTAAGCGGAGTTGTCAGGAAATATCCCACTCCTCCACAAATGGGCAGAGGATGACTAAAGTCACCTCTCCCTCCTATGCCTATTTCTCTTGCACGTGCACACAAACATGGAAAAAAGGCTTGTGAGAGCTGCTTCAGAGAGCTATAATAAATCAGCAAAACCCACTTGTCCTTCCAGCGCCACAGAGGCTGGTAAACAACTGCTGATCCAGGGGTGCCATGGACAGTACATTTCTGTATCAGCTACTTATGTCAAACGTGGTGAATAAGTCAAAATGCTCACATTCACATGTTGCTCACATGCTAAATAAAGTAGACTCAAAGAACTGCTTTTGATCTGTAGCAGAGCACTGTTCATAATCACCTCACAATAGAGAAGACATCAGTAGGTCTGGGCTAACAAGGCTTCTAAGAGCCCAAGGAAACACACCAGTAACATCAGTCCCAGCTCCAGCTTCTACTCAAGAAATGGATTTATTATGGGCAGGCAAATGAGGCACCAAAACCCCATTAAATACCAACAAATAAAGCTTCAACTAAGCCCCCTTCAGCTAATGAACACTGATGATGAACTCTAGAAGAAATAAATGAGCTGGTTCACATAAAACATATTACAAAGCGTCCGTAAACACAGGGAAATCATTTTGTTAGCAAGAAGCCTCAAGAAATATATAGGTATTAATTAAAAAACCAAGAAGAAAAATGATGATCATTTATGTCATTTATGTACATATTTCTTTAACAGTCTTCATACCTGAAAATGACACAAAAATGCACATGGAAAAAGATGTATGGCTGTACTAGCCACTTACTGGCATAATTACAGAGTTAAGGTTCAACTCTATCTTCTGATTTTAAAAACTGCCTTAATTAGAAAGCATACAGATATCATTTTTTAAGAGAAAATTAATCTCATTTATATACAGTTATTTTTCTGCATGAACTGAAGGCATCTGGATTATTTTACCCTCTTATTGTCTGGCTGTGATACTATTGAATACAAGAGTATGAGGAGTGCTAGAAATTAATTCAGTTCTAGAAGTTGCCTTATATTAACAAACCAAGAGATAAAAAATATTATCAATCATAATTTCCTCCCCTTTACTCACTCTCTACTTCAATAAGTTAAATGTCAGGCTTGTTCCTAACTCATTAGAGACGTTTTAAGCCTTTCTGGTTAGAAGGATTCTACAGCTTTGAGGTTTTGTTGTACCCAGAGGTTGGGGAAGGGGGAGAAGTGTTTCGAAAGGGTTAACTTCAGGAACACACTATAAAAGGCAGCAGTAAAAGCTGCAACTCTCTTCAAAAGGAGACTAGCACTTAGAAGGGAGTACAAAATAAATAAACCACCACAGAGTACTAACACAAACTTCTAGAGACCTCGAAAGGAAACTGCCCTTCTTCCATTCCGGAATCCTAGTACGCTGTTCTAATTCAATTACACCTTTCCTTTATTATATCCCTACCTCTGGTTAATTAGTTTCATCCCAAACATACGTTTTATTGATTGACTAGCATCAGTCACAACTCTCTCTGCTTCTCTTTGTGGTTTATACCTCTTGTGCGCTGATCCTCCAGTTTGATCAAAGCGGCTTTTCCATCAAAGCAATCATGTTTATCCCTCAGCTAACCTGGAGCCAACTTTTAAATGTTTATCCCACGAGACTAATCCACAGCCCTAATATTAGTCATATTGTTTGAACTGTAAAAAAAAAACCAACCTCAAATGCAGAGAAACTAATGATTCCCTTTTCTGACCCAGAGAAGCAATCAGATCTAACACACTCCCTGCTTGCACTTTTCATCCCATAGTTGCTGGGCACTTTTCCTGGCAATGAAGTTTCAAGAAAGTGAAGCAAAATATGCTCAAGGTCAGGTTTATGGATAAACTTGTCCAATCAAGCCACAGCTACAGTGACCTCGCAGGGCAGGAGGTAGCTAAAGTTACTGTTGAAGCAATCCCAAAATGCAGACATTCTGACTTTCTATCAGGGCAAAACTCTTCAAAACAATAAGCAGCAAGAAAGCAACAGCTTCCAGAGTCTGTGAAAATGGATGACAATTTGTGGATTGGTGTCCACTTTTCTCACTTTCCCATGGAAAAGAATGGGCAGTTGGGAATGGGTTTTGAACAAACAGCAGCGTTTCCGTGTAGGTGTCCATGTGTTGGGGCAAGTCAGGGACATTTATATATCAGGCACTGACAAAGTTTGCCCTATATTCAGTACTTTGACTTGATTTAATAATGAAATAATCAAATGGACATGATTTAGAACTTTGTGCACCAGAGACAGCAGTTTAGGTGATCAAAGAAACCAGCCTGCCTTGTGCAGAGTCAGTACCTGCCCCCACCACACCCTGACATTCCCCATTTATGACAGGATCTGCCACCTTCCTTCACTAACAGCCATCCATATCACTTCAGTGAAAATCAGTGTAGGGTCCAGCTTTTGCCCCACCAAAATCCTGCATCAGTGTTTTCCTGCTCCCACCAAAATCTTGCTTCAATGTTTTCCAGCTCCAACACAACTCAATTGACAAATGCCACATGGCTCTTCTCACAGTCTTTTAATACAATCCTACCAGCCTCCTGCCATTGCTCCCTACCTATAGTGGCTGTCGTGCTCATTCGGCTCTCATTTCCCTTAAAACTCTATCTGGACCAGAAAAGACCAAAGATAAGATTGTTCTCCTCAGCAAGTCTTTTTTTGACCTGCAATGCATGATTCAAAAAGATATCAAAAGGTGGAAGCTGAGGCTCATACTTCAGATTTTCCAGGGTATTTGCGTCCATGACTTTTATTTCTACTCAAATCACCCTCAGAGATGCTCACTCTGTAACAGTCTCATTCCTCAGTTACTAAACACAAAGTTGGTTTAGTTAATTTTTGCAAGTCACACCAAAGGAAGAAAATTGTCACACATTAATCAGCAGCAAAGACACAAACAACAACATTTCAGATGACTCCACTGAGGCTAGTTAGAGATTGTACTTAATCCATGGCAAGCTCGAAACAAGGAATTGAGGACAAAAAAAAAAAAGCAGGCAAGGAAGTAACAATCTCCTGAAGACAAAACACAAAGTTGTAATCTGAAACACTGAAAAAATCAACCTCAAAACAAAAACCTTTGGCTGAGCTATTAAAGTTCCACCATTTGTGAGCGCAGCAGAAAATATTTTCCTGGTGTACTCTGAGCAGGGAGAAACGAAAAGTCTGAGCGTGAAAAACGAGCAAGTGGAAGAGTATGACATAACCCTGTTAGGAACAAAAGGAGCCCCAGCATCCTTGAGTGATCAAAAGCTTTTCTCCTTTGAACCAGACAAGAAGAGAACTGAGAAAGAGATTCTTGCTGATCAACAGACACCACCAGGAGTGTTTGTATGCCGGTGGCAGCACGCTTCTCCCGAGTATGTGGGCAAATATCCTGTCCCAAAAAGTCCATGAAAGACTAAAAGAAAAGCAGAAGACTCTCACATACACTCATCCCTGTTTCATCCTCACAATTCTAATACTTGCATCTTATCACTGTGAGGATCTCCAGAGCTGCAGGCATTTACTGCTAGGAATGAATAATCAAATTGCCTTGATATAAAGGTAATTTGAAAGTTACCCTCAATGACTGTCGAGCAGTTTTGAACTTCAGAAGACACAGTTATTTCATGTCTGGTGGGGATGTGATTTGTTTATTCAAACTTCTCACTTGTTTATTCAAACATTTCTCCGTGACCTAAAACTAACATCCCTAAATTCTGTAAAAATCCTTATTACACTTGTATTTCTGATTCATCCATGGCCAAGAACTGCTAAAATCCTATTTTAAAAAGCATTTTCTCTCTCATTTTGCCCCACCTACTTTTTTCCATCGACTGTATGAAGAGCATCCAACAGATAAGGCAATGGCCTGGAAACACATAGTCACAAAAAATACATCAGTAGTTGTTTTTACAGCTTGGTTCTGCTCCCAGTTTTTAAAAGAATGCCTGTGTTTCCTTAATGGTTTGCTCTGGGCATTAACATAGAGCACAGGGACTCACAGGCATCTCCCCCTGCATCTCTGTGGCTCATAAAGTTTTTCACGGTGGCTCATTAGTTACAAACCCTCCACAAATAAAAGCCAAAGGTAAAAAAACAACCCCATCAGTAAACAGACACAGGTAAAAGCAGATAACTGCATCTTATGGGGTGTTTTGCTAGGCAGAAACATAACTTGTACATGCAAATAGATATATTTCAGGAGAAGCTAGCATTGTCCACATAGACCCCAGTTCAAAAACTCAGTGCCTAGTTGTAGCAACATTGGCATGACCTGAATTTTAATACTGCTCTGAACCAGTATCCTGCTGGTGTGAAGGAACTTACCTGATCTTTGCATTTAGATTTGCTGCTTTTGTGAACGGTGACTTACGTCAATTCTTCGTGTTTGTACCGAGTGTAGCTCCTTTCACACAGGTCTGTGGTTCTGGTCTTCATTTTAGCTAAAGCTGCAGTGAACCTTAGAGCTATGTGCCCTCCAGTTTTGAAGTTAACTTCTAATCAAAAGCTGAAGAGGTATGATTAGCCCCGGGATCTGAATCCAATCTATGTGATTTTAGTGTGTTCTGACTGAAGATTCTAGTTTTTGGTCTATTTTCCCCCCTCCTTGTGCCAAAGTTTTGACACATTGACAAATATCAGGGACACACTGAGGCTCCACATATGGATGAAAACCAGGGACAGATGGGAGAGGGAGTTCCAGTAAAAACTGCTGAGCAAGAAGCAATGCTTAATAAAATATAACACATTTAGCATCTCAAATTAATATGTGCCACCAGATATATTATCTGGGGTTTTTCTTTATTTAGAGTTTTGTTTCTTTTCACTGGTTAACAAAATGAAAACGTTGTTGGTTTGGGTTTTTTCTTCACAAACAAGACAACCAGTCACAAGGTGCATCTTATAATTTGTCCTTTATTCACAAGTTTGTTTCTTTATATTGATTAAGAAAGTAAAAAACTTCACATTGTTGCTTTGGGCTTTTATTTTAAACAAAAGAAACCAGCCTTATTGTTGTCTGATACATGCACCTACGAGATATAACATCATCGCAGGGAGATGTATGAAGGGAGTGTGTATATTCCACACCATTGATATGAACATATGGGTGTCTGTGCCTACGGAACAAAAGAAATCAAGAGCTACTCCCTTTCAGACTAGCCATTTACTTTAAAAAGCCTGATTATAATGGAGCAACTCCAAGGGATAAAGAGAGAGCAGAAAAAAAAAAGCCAACTGTGCTTTTCAGACTTCTTTCTAGATTTTACCCTTTGTGGTCAGTGAAATGAGCCCAGCATCTGAAATCATATTTCCTATCTTTCAGCCTTCATCTAGTGTTTGTATCAAAGGAGGTAGATATTCATCTCTTTTTTTCTGGACAATATGAAGGATCTACTCAGGTGGAGAAGTGTCTCTCTTACTATTTCCCTCCACGGAGAGAATTGCCACATTTGACCAGCCCCTTCGATGTCATATCCAAGCAAATCAAAAAAGGTTGTAACAAGCACTTTTTACTCCTCCCAGCTTATAAGAGACACGGTTTCCCTCATTTATAGCACATTTACTTTTGTTTGAATAACATACCGTACAGTGAGACTGCTCAGAAGAGAAAACTCAAGTACAGAGAATGGTTTAGAGTGAGAGAGCAGAGGGAGAAGTGGCTCCCTGAAACACCAAAAATCAAGTGCAGTGACAGCTGCTGCTCCAACAGCATTGCAAACCCCGCATGGCCAGGAGGTTATCCAGTTCATCTGCACCCAATTTCCTGGGTTACTGTAACATATTAGAAGGATGTGCTTTGATGTATCCCACAGAAGCGTCCTCACCACCACACCCTCTTCCTCTCCCTCCGCTCTCCACCTCCTCCTGGCCCTAGGACCCCACAGCAATGTCATGCCGCATGCCTTCCTGCTCACGTGAGCAGCAGTTGTCAGAGAAATGAAGCCAAAAGAAATAGTCAATAAAAACAGAAACAGCTGTAACAATTTCACATGGCACGGTTCTGATTTCTGGGTAGAACCTCCACACACATGCTTGCTTTTTCTCTTCTACCTTACACGAGTATTCAGATTTCATATGGCATCGTGGAGAAAACAAAAGAGGCACAATGCAGCAGAGCTCACAGACTTCTGTCATTTGGAAACTGAGGTTGCTTAGATGAGTAGAGAGAGGAAAAATTATCAGTGGGCAGAATGAAAAGAGACCTTGGGTTCTACAGGCAGGTGCAGGTGTCTTAAACATTTTAAACTCCGCCATCTCCACACTCACTATTGAGCCTCACATCCTTCGAAGGGCAGGTTGTAGTTGGCAGCACTTGGACTGCACTGTTACTTGTGTGAGAAGCACCTAAACAGATTTCACTGAGACTGCATGTACACCAGTGCTGTGTTACTTACAGCAGCACAGGGAGCCTCAGAGTCACCCTTAGCAGCTTTAGGCAATGAAGGATGGCACCTAAACTAGGAGCCATCTTCTGTTACACTCTTAGGTGAGCTCTTGAGTTGTCACTCTCCACTGAATCTAGGAGGAGCCCAGAGCACCTGAGCTTTTAACACAGTGCCTTAGTTGACCTTAGAGGACAGAAAGAAATAGAGGTGATCCAGCTAGAGTATTTAATACCTGTACTTAGCAAAGACATGAGTGTTTAAGAAGTAAGTAGTAGGTTTGAAAGATATCAATTAAAAACTTAGAAAACCTTGCAATTAACCTGGTGCTTTTCAGCCTGGGAAGGTGTGACCCTGTCAGAGCTGACAGGGTGATTTCTGAATCAGTTATCACAGGCAGGACAGAACTACTGGTGGCATGGATTTCAGTTCACAGCAGCCATTTCAAAAAGGACCCAGGACACCTGCTCCTCTCTCTGATTGCACTGCAGACATATCATAAAACTTTATGTCTGTCCTGAGTATTTCTCTGACATCAGCCTCCACTGAGAACTCACGGGATTTACACAACATCAACTTGCAAACCCTCTCCTTTGTCACACCAAGAAATCCTTTTTTTTTTTCCAGTGTAGGAATGTAAAACAAGGTAAAAAGATAAATCTCAGCCACACCTGATATATTTTGTGGGTTCTAATCAAAAAGGGGGGAAAAAATGTGATTGGAGCCTTCTAGCTGATTTTCTTAAAGGTTTTTAGCTGACAGAAAAAAAGGGAATGAGTGAAGATATGGTGTGATGACATGTACCTATTTTTCTCTATATGTTAAAATAGTCTCCAGAAAAACAAAATACCTAAATGCAGTTCCTCACACCTAAACCCACAATCCCCAGCAGAGCACCCTGAATACCATGTCACAGAGCATTCTGAGAGGGATTTGTAGCACGGCCATTAAAACACTAACCAGCAAAAGTATCACACCTTCCAGCTGAGCACACACATTCTCTTATCCTCTAGATTAATCTCAACATGAAAATGCAGCCATATCTTTCAGCCTTATCACCAAGGTACTCTTAGAAGAGAGTTCTTCCTTCAAACTCATATTCTCAACCAGTGGCAACCCAGATCCAGACCTCCACAATACAACTTGAAAATGCCATCTCTCCTTTGGTTAGCCAGACTTTTACTGTCACTAAAAATGCTTAGAAGCAAAGGGTCACAAAGATGATAAGGGAGCAGAGCATGTCCCTTCTGATGAAAGGCTGCGGGAGCTGAGGCTGTTTAGCTTGGAGATGAGGAGGCTGAGGGGTGACCTCATTAATGTTTACAGATACATAAAGGGTGGGTGTGAGGAGGCTGGAACCAGGCTGTACTCAGTGACGGCCAATGACAGGACAAGGGGCAATCGGTATAAGCTGGGATAAAAAAGGTTCCAAAGAAACACAAGGAAAAACCTGTTCCCTGTTGAGGTGAGGGAGCACTGGCAGGGGCTGCCCAGATGGGCTGTGGAGGCTCCTTCTCTGGAGACATCCCAACCCAGCTGGACGAGTTCCTGTGTGCCCTGCTCTAGGTGGTGCTGCTCTGGCAGGGGGGTTGCACTGGATGAGCTTTCCAGGTCCCTTCCAGCCCTCGACATTCTGTGACTTTTGGTAGTAATTTTTAAACTTATAGCAAGGTTTAGCTGAAAGGTATGGGCTTATCTCAGGCACAATTAGGTAGAAAGGAAGGATGGGAATAAGCCCCAAGGACTGAGTAGCTCATTGTAGTGCCTTCTCAGTGACTTTAAAAAAGTATGGAACAGCAAACTACACACAAGGCAGTTTGAGTTTGGGTAAGTGCTCCAAAAAAGTGGTCTCAACCTTTGTGGTCTGGAGGTATCACAGGAACAACTTTTCTTTCAGGTCACATTACACCTTTTCCATCTCCTTTTTTTTCAGCAAAAGTCCAGAGTGCTCCAAAGAACAAAAGATGAAGAGCAAACTAACTCTTTTCAACCCTCTCCTTTAGAGTCAATTTAAGCTTTAGACAAATATATGGAATCTCACTTCACCCTTCCAGCAGTATAATTGAGAACTATGCCCTAGGCTGTAAAAACCCGAGAGAAATAAATAGGAGGGAGAGATTCTGACCATAGATAATTAACTAAGTCACATATGCTTGAATGAAAATGGAATTTGTGTCAATGTTTCCAAAATCTGCATTTCACATTAAGGATTTTTTTAAACCAAAAGTGTCCCTGTTGTGTTTCTTACTTCCAAGGTTTTTTCAGCTGTGTCACTGAAGCCAAATATGGTGTCTCTCAATAAATCAGCCATATTTCAGGCACTTACCATTGCATTGCATTACTTCATTTTTCCTTAAAAATAATACTAATGTGGGCTATTTTCTGTCCAAACCATTTGCAGATCCATTTGCATGAGACTAATGAGTTCAATATGTCTCCACTTTGCTGCTATACCCGAGGAGTTTAACAACACAATATTCACCTGACATGCTAAAACTGGCATTGGTTACCTCGTGGCCAGCCAGCTACCAGTTACAGATCCTGTGGTATTTGGAGCAAGAATGAGGAAAAAAGCTGGCATTTCAGACAAATTCTTCCTTTCTCAGTACAATGTATGCCAGTAGCCGAGCCTCAACTGTGCTGTGATGGCCTCTGTGTCAACCTGATGTGGCAAATGAATATGTTGGTTTATTCAGCAATTAAACAACAATATAAAATAGAACTGAAGAGGTTTAGGATAGTAGGAATTACCTAAAATTAACCTGGGGTATAAATTCCTAACTTAAATGCTTTGTTAATGTAACCATCAAGCAATCTGTTCACTCACAGAGGTCAGAACAGAGAAATGATTGCAAGAGTCCCTGGACTCCCCTTGAGCTGTGGTGTCATATTCAAGGCTGACCAGGGCATGCTCAGCATCTCTCACTCTTGCCAGGTGACAAAACAAAACAGACAATGCAATTTCATGCCACTCATGCTCTGATTTAAATCAACCTCAGAACTCCACAGCCAAAGACAGAAAAGCTGGGCTGTGGGTTGCTGCGAGAGCAGCAGGCAATGAGTAAGCAACTGAGATGTGAAAAGATGTCCTGAGAGGAAAAGCTAAGCTTGGGCTGTTGTCTCCTGCATGTCTAGGCAAAGATGGTTGCATGAGTTTGGCAGCAAGAGACTGGGGACAAATGGTTAGAAATTGTCACAGATCCTACACTTACTGAAGCACTTTGTGGTCTGGACTCTTCACACAACAGTACAGCTTTGCTGGCAGATCCTTTGTGGAAAAGCATTTGGCTGTAAGTTCTAACATCTTGTGCTGGGGGCATAATTGAATGGCAGCCCTCAGAGGGTCAGTACCTCAAACTTATATTACTCTGAGTTTATTCTCAGTAAACATTGATAAATACTGTCATATTGCCTACGCTGTCCTTCAAAAGATATAAAGCCCACCTCTGGAGCAGGTGCCTCAAAAGGCTAACCTGGGGATCAGGGAAGCATTTCAGTTCTGGCAAGCCATCACCAATAAGACTGCTTTATTTAGCATCCACTAAGGTGCTGTGGCTTTTCTCTGTACTCCACACAGGCCAGAGCCCAATAGCAACAATAAATTCCCAGGTACATAAAATGGGCTGAATTCAGTATGGCATCCAACCCAAGCTAGTTATCCAAGACACATTTCTATCAGAGGGATGGAGAAAGGAAGCAAATCTCCACAGAGCTCAACCCACCATGAGAGATATCTCAGACAAGTAGAACACATCGTCTCTTGAGCATTACAGAAAATAACTGCAGCTTCCTCAGAAGGTGTATCCAATTCCAGAGAAAAAATGAATGTATTGAGAGCAAAATGAAGCTGTGACTGCAAAACAGAAAAGCAAAAATCCATGCAAGAACTGCTGTGTCTTACTTGGGTATCTACACCGTTGACAACATGGCCTGTGGCATGAGCTAGTCCCATTTTAAAGCCTACAGTAGCACTCTGACTCCACTATCCTAGTAGCTAGACCATGTTTGTCATCTCCCCAGTCTGCAATCAACACCACTTCACTTTGCAGGCATACATTCAGGGATGCAGGGACAAGTTTTTAGTCACTGTGGTCTTTTTTTTCTCCCCCCTCACAGCTTTTTTAAACCTCACAGTCGAAACACAAGTGAGCTTTTAACAAAAACACTGCAGCCCCAGCTGCTGACAACTGAGTGGATTTTTGAGCACGTGCAATTCTTTAGACTGTTAATCAAAGGTAAATACTTCACAGTAAAATATGTGTGTTTAGTTAAAAATCACATTCTGCAAATGGGTTCCTGAGGCCATCAAATAACAAGGGTTGGAAAAACAGCCTGATGGCTCATGCATGTTTGGACAAAGATACTCTTTTCACATAAGAATCTAATAAAATGTGAAAGGCAGCTCTGTGTGTATTCCTGCAAAAATAACAGTGGCAGGAGGAAAGGGAGATGCTCGTTCCTCTCAGGGAGCACCCCCACCCCCCACCCCGATCTTCAGGCTGCTTTTGACCTTTGGTGAAACCTGAGCAGATGAGACCACTGTTGCTACTCTACTGCAGATGGCAATCAGCTCAGCCTTGGATGATTGTGTCTTACAGGGCTGTCAAGTAGTGGCAGCTTGGGAGGATAGTTCAAAGTACTTGAAAAAGGTTTTAAATGTCTCACTGAAACACCTCAAGGAATACTCATTAGAGGGGGAGGACTTTTAGGCAAGGCCCAGAGATTGCTATGAGAAAGTCTCCTTTTCAGCTACATGAGACTTGGCAGGTCTGAGCTCAGCTGCACTCCTACAACATCCACTGCCAAAGATA
Source organism: Colius striatus (assembly GCF_028858725.1). NCBI lineage: Eukaryota > Metazoa > Chordata > Aves > Coliiformes > Coliidae > Colius > Colius striatus. Next base: position 2,614,642 of record NC_084762.1, read on the forward strand.
ACAAATAAATAATACTCCTTCTGCCTAAAATGGTAGAGAAACCTACTCTTCAACAATGAGATCCCCTTCAAAAACTAAGGAACGCCACACAGGGCAAGAAGCTCGTAGCTGTGTTTCAAGTCACACTCTTGTTCTTCAGGATTGCCAGGTAATCTTCTCACTCTGACACGGACAATGTCCTCTCTCCCTCTTGAATTTCTGAAGCACTTCCACCAGCTCTCCCAAGACTCTCTACAGCTGTGCCCTGGCTCCTGCCAGCATTCCCTCCATTACACATCGTGTTAGCCCCAACCTATTTACCTTCAGGGCAAGGTGTAAGGTTCATCTATTCATTCTGGTTTATGCCAGTGGGATGAATGCAAGGCCTTGACTATGGGTTTGCTTATACAAGGAAAGAAGGGTGTGAATTTACAAGCTACAGGGTGAATTTACGCCATGCTGGCTGCTCCCTGCATGTGTACTTTTACGTGCATTGAGGAAGCCGCTTCACACAAAGGAACTCTTAGTGTGCACTCTCAGTGTCCATGGAGGGGATTTGGTGCAGAGCAGGTAAGACAAAATCATTCCACATCTCAGTTTACTGCTGGTAATTTACCTGCATAGACAAGCTTTTGCCTTGGGAACCTGCCTCATTTCCAGAAAGCAAGGGCCGACAGTCAGGTTTCTGTAAAACCTCAACAGCAACCAAGATTACCCAAAAGAAAGCATTGCTTCCCTTAACTAAAAACCCTATTTTTGTTGGTTTATGTGTTCTTAAGTAGCCACAGTCAGAAGCAAAGTTCATTTGCCATCTAAACGAGTTGTACTTAAGACTCAAGCGCTACGGCTCGAAAAGACACGCTTTTAAAAAAGTGTGAAACCACCTGGAATTTCTCCTCCCTTGTACTGCAGTGTTTCTCTGACAAGGAAAAGAGCACATTCCAAGAATTAGCAAGCAAGCTGACACACAAGACCTCAAACTCTAATTGAGTCCTCTGTGACCTCAGAACAAGTGACTTGGTGGCATATTTCAAACCGTGCAGGTTAAAATGCACACAGTGCCTCAGATGCTCACCTGGTGTAAGGTAACACAGCAGCATCTGCTTCAACAACAGTCTGCCAATTTAGGTAAGTAAGAGTACAGCCTTATGTATTTCTCAGAGGGCATGACAACGTGAGAAAGACACACATGCCTTTTCATGACAAGATTCTCTTGCTCTAGAGCCCAAGTGAAAAAGTCTGTTGTTTAAAGCAGACTGCATCTGAAAGAAATCATCTCCCACTCCCAGGAAATTCATGCTAAATTGTTAGTAGGTCAACATCCACTTCAGGGTCTTCCAAGTGCATGTTGTGTCATCCTTGTTTGTCTTCAGAACTATGAACTCCTCGGGGTATGCCTTGTGCTTGTCTGTGTCCCGTTCAGCACCCATCAGGTCGTCAGATTAGCAAAAGGTTCTTTCTATTAACAATAATAAATAATATGTGGCAAGATGCTCTCACACTTGCTTTTTGCTTGCCAAGCATGGCACAAGAGAAGATGGCTTGGAATGACCTGGCAAGAGGCAGACTTTTCAGGATATTGAAAGGTCAGTTCCCCAGAGAAAGGACACTTCAACACCCAATCAACACACTTAAGGGCAAACAATTCTCCTGTAAGCTGTTCTATTTGGAAGATTCCTTTCCCTGGACTCTTCTGAATGCTGGGCTTTCCCCTCTCCTCTCTCTATGTAGCAAGCCAGCTGGGGTAACTAAAGTGCAGCAAAGTAAAATAAACAGATCTGCAGAGTGCTGAGTCCAGTCATTTTCCCCAGGAGAATCTGCACAGCTCTGAGGCTTTACTGGGGATTGTAATTAACACCTGGCTGAAGCATGTTTCTGAACAAAATGAGGGAGGGAGGGAGAGAGAGAGATGTTTCAGCCTTCCACCAAATGGGTTTGAGTTGGCTCAACTTTATGGGCTATTTTGGCAGTGGCCATGATTGACTATTACCCTGAAAAGGAGCTTGGGGCTTCTTGCCACCTCCTCCTCCCACCTCCGATCTAGCTCCTAGTGCAAAGCATGTGTTTCCATTTAACGCTGGATAAGAATCAACTGATGTCTGGATTCTAATTCAAATGTTTATTCCTCTGTGGAATCATTATTTTTTCATTTAGGTGCAGCTAACTTCTACTTCAGATTTACAAAATCCTTCCTTCATTTCCTACAATCACATTGCAACCTCAGATTCTCGAGAAATCCTCTGTCATCTCCCGAACTCAGGCTGTACCCTATTTCCTATTCCCTCTTCTTGTTCACAGACCAAATCCCTCAAGTTGTTCCAGAATGAAGAATCTCACACTACCATTAGCAATGAGATTAACAACAAAAACTAAGAACATCGTGGACTTAATCCTTCACCACTTTCCATTATACTCAGAATGGCTCCACGAGCACACCCACTGCATTCTGGTTTTGGTTTTGGTTTGTGCTTGTGTTGTTTTTGACTGACCTGAACTCAGCAATGTTAGTTCAGTTTACATCAGGATCTACTTGCAGACTAGGTTCAAGACAGGATCTGGATTTTTGCTTCAAGGCTCACCAAGATAAGTTGGAGTTTAAGCTTCAGAGCACTCACATTTTCCAGCATTCCTACAGTATTTAAAATCACAGAAACCTGCTCTGGTTAACAGGTTGATTACCACCACCTTGCAAAACATGCCTGCTCCCTACACATCATGCTTATAAGCAGTTTCACCTACAAAATTCAGCCTGAGCTCCCTTAATGTTCCATTAACCCTATTCAAGTATAAGATGGCATGAGCATTGTCTATTCAAGCACAGCACATCCTAGGCAGTAAAGACTGATGTCACTGCTGCTGTAGGAGCAGTGACTCCCAAAACCCTGGCTTTAGACCTGCAGTACACAAAGCTCACAGCTCTTTATATAACTAGGAAAACCCCCAAACTTCAAAAGCAGCAGGATACACCACTCAAGCAACACCTGGGCCTATCTGCTTTCTGTTGACAGTCTGTCCAAGTATACTGTGTAGTTTTGGTAGCATCCTGTTTGTTCCACCATGCATTGTTTTATTTCCTTTCATTTCCCAACGCTCCTTTGGCAAACTGTTTTGTGTGTCAGATGTCCTAATTTATTCATCTGTTTTCCACACTCTTGTTACAGCTTTGTGTTATTACTAATATGCCAAAAATACAGTAGAAATACAGAAATCCTCTGCCCTTTAATCCCAGGGGATATGGCACAGTCAAATGAGTCATAACGAATCAAAATTCTTACCTTGCTTCAGTAGAGACAGAGTACAAAGCACTTTCTGCATATACAGCACTAGTCAAAAAGAAACCAATAATCAAAGGTCCTAATAGTTTGATCAAATGATCATTTTGTTCAGCATTTCTCCAAGTCTCTAAGATTTCCAGGCACTCGGTCAAATGACTGACAATATAATCAGAATGATGGTAAGCAGATTGCCTGTTCTATAAACATCTCTCTGAGCAATCAGACAAGCTACAGAGCAATGCAGTCTGTTTCAAAAAAAGAAAAGAACCTAAGGTGAAAAGCTCATGGCATTTATAAGCCCATTAACCACAGCACAGGCCTGAGTAATAGAGAATCATTTTCCTAGGGTCTGGTTAAAGGCTCCTGATTTACCTGTTCTCATTAGTGGGAGCTTCAGCCTGGGAAGATTGGTATTGCAAATTTGGCAAAAGCACATTAGGCAAGTCCCCTCTGTTGTAGCCACACAGTATTAATCAATTCTTGCTGTCTCTTCTCTCTGTATGTCTGTTTCTTTCACTGGCAGCACCGAGACACACACCAGAAGACCAGCTCTTTAAGGAGTCTGGTAGCACACATTTGCCACAGTGAGCAAACCTACATTAATCTCTCACGCTCCCCAAGCCTTTAGAGGTCTCTTTGGGATTACTTTTGGCACTGTGCTGTAGCAGAGGCAGGCATGGCCATGATTATTTGAAAGGTGCAAATGAAAGGTACCTTCTTACCATGTCACTCACTCTAACACCCATGAGAAGGCTGAGTTTGGTATGAGCATGGCTACCTTAGGTAATAAAGTCCCTCTGGGCACCTGAAACCATTTCCCAGGCCTACAGGGAAGAGTGTCTTCCTAATTCCCCACCACACAGCTTTACTCAGCCCACTGTTCCAGCCCTCCCTGCCAACATATTTAATCCTGTAATTCAGCCATCAGCATCACAGTTGGAGCCAAATTTAAACAGTCCACATGCAAGATTTGTGTGTGAATTTTATCAGGCTTTAGTGATAAGTTATCAGCCAGATCACCACATTCATGGTGCTTTGCTTAAGGGGGAGGGGGTATTTTGTGGTGTTTGGTTTTGCTCCTTAGCATTCCTAGGAACAGAAAGGTTTTGTGAATGAATCCACTACTCCTTTCTTTTGCTGTTTTCTGTAAACACAACCAAACCCACACATTGCACTCTTGGTGCTGCTCCCCCTGCAACTGACCCTTCCTGAGACTGATGAGAAACACTAGGAAAAGGATGCTCGTTCAAAAACAGTCTCCTAAGTGTGCAACTCTCTGGACCTATTCATGTATTCCTGTTGCAACAGTCACAGCTTTGCCTGATGGTCTAGCACCCCAGCAGCACAGTGCACCCTCAACTCTGGCTCTCTTAAGGGGAAAGCGTCACTCCCAAGTGACAATTCTGTGCTTCATAGACCAAGCTTCATAACCTCTTTGCAAGTGACTCACAAATTCTCCTTTTCTTTCTCGGGCAGAATGACTCAAGCCTATTATGAGTGCTATGGATTTAGGAATACAATGAGCACCTTCATGAGGAAATTTGGCTGTGTGGACTGAAATCTGCTTTCACCCATGTAACTTGTTGGAGCTTTCAAAAGGTCTCTCCTGTTTATGAAACCTACAGCATTAGAAAAAGAAATAAGTAAACTGAGAAACACTAGACAAAAGTTACCATTTTCTTATTCAGAGTTCACAGCCTGCCTTTAAGCCTACAGAAAGCGGCACCAAAAAAAGTAACTGAAAATCCTGACAGACTACTGAGTGTGGCTTAAGCCCTGGTATGTGGTTACTTTCACACATACCACCTTTCTCATTGAAGTTTCTTCACCTAAGTTAAATCAAAGCAACTATTTGTGGTCTTAAGTTTAAGCACTTTACTATTTACAGGACCAACTATGAGTGTACTCCTGCCACTTCACCTCTCTCCCTTCTTCAGTCCAGGGCTCTGTTGTTGTCCTCAGTGGCATTTAGAGCAGACCTTCTCTGATGTTGGATCAGAGCCTTTATTTGTTTATGGAGTGGTAGATACCGAGACAACAGTAATAGTGGAAATGCAATTAAGTAACTCCACTTGTATTTTCTATCAAATCAAATCATTTTCTTTTTACTAAGCAGGGTGCAAGTTACTTGCCAGACTTTTTGGGTTAAATCCACTTGCAAGGGCACTTGCTAGATCTTTCAGATCAAATCAAATTGATCCCCTCTAGGTTTATAAAAAGGAAATGGAAAGTTGCATTTACCCATCTCACCGTATTTTCTTTTCCTCCTCTTTTACTTTTCTGCTGGTTACTTCACCAGTAGGAAAACACAGGAAAGGGTGGGCGTACAGGTCTCTCTGCTTCATACACCAACGAGCAAAATCAACCAGTTAGGCAGGAAATAGCCAGCTGCATTTCACAGCCTGGGCTCCCACTCACCAGCCTGAGTCACTGCAGAGCTCCCCTGAGTGACATGCTTCAGCTCCGCAGCTCAGCTGAGACAGAAGACTTCATCTGCTTCACCTGGCAGGGGCTGAGAGAAGGGAGCAGCCCTTGTGCTGGCCCTTTACCAGCCTCTGCACACTTCAGTCCTGCAGCAGACCTGAGCGTGCCCTGTCTGGGTACACCTTCATCGCTCAGAAATGAAAACACATGCCACAGCAAACAGTGGTATTGTCTCCTCGACATCCACACACAGCTCAAGATCATTAAAGCTACTCCAGCCTCCTCATCTGCTCCCTTCTGGGAACAGAAGTAAATGAGGTTTACATTAGATTATGTCTGACTAGTTCAGTTGCCAAATGTTTGGAGACTACAAGTGCCTAGCCAAGCTCAAGTATATTATGATACCACAGAGAGAAGAGAGGATTTCTCAAGGTCTCTCCTGCCTCTTTCCCTTTACCTCACACTTACCCTGAACGCAATGAGAGCTGAAGGAACTCTGCACCTCCCACAAGGCACTCGGTACGTGAAAGGATGATGCCCGCAGACAGCACCTAAGCCACGTGTGAGTTCACAGACCAAAATCAATGCTTTCTGCCCTGAAGCAACTCTGTAAGCCAGGGCAGACTATGGAAAATGAGAATAATATGCTGCCTGTGACTAGCTCCACTAAATAAGAAAGCAGCTGCATTTGTACCACTGGCTCTGAGTTTTGCAGGCAGATACCATCTTCTGACATCTGGGAGGGAAATGTGAATCCCAAGCTTGCTGCACACAGGGTCCCAGTCAGATCTATGATTTAACAGCAATACTTGATTTGAGTCCAATTTACTTTGGGATTGGGGTTTAGTGTTTTGAAAAGGACACAAATGAGTATCAGAGAGCAGCACTACCAGATGAACAGAAATGTCTATGTAGATTAGGGCTGGAGATTAAGGTTGGAAGGAAAGTAGTTTTCCTGTGAGACCCTGTGGGGGAAAAAAAAGCTACACAGTGTATATTTACAGAAGGAAAACTAGGAGAGAAGAGTAGTATCTTTTGGCTAATTGCAGCAGACATCTGGGAAATTGAAAAGAGCTGAAAGATGTTCAAAGTCTTAAAAAACCAAAGCAATATGTTTCCCAGGTTACCAGCCTATAAACCAAAAAGCAGGCACAAAACTGAACTCAGATGCTACACTTCTCCACGACGGTCTGTGCTGGGTCTGAAAGTGCAGAGTGGAACTTTAAAGAGAGAGTGAATGTGAAATACAGGGGAGAAGGGAAAATGAGAGGAGAGAGGAGGGAAGTACTGTGTTACAAAAGACTTCCCACTAACTGCTGCACACACAGATTTCCTTCGCCTAGACTAGGAGCTGCTTTCAGCTGATGCAGCCAGTCTTCCTTCCATTTCAGCTGCCACTGATCTGAGGCTTTTTGCCCGCTGTCAGATGGCACATACCATGTGTCAGACCATTTATTTATTTTCGTCTCAATTAAAACAAATTTGAGTCCACCCAAAAGGCATCCTGCCCCAGCTGCACTTCTGCTCTGATGTACACTCTGTTCCAATCCTACTGGAGACAATAAAAGAACTGAGGATAGAGAGACATCCTCTTTTTTTTCTAATTGAAATCATTTGTAGCATGTAAAAGACTCAGGACCCAAGCAAGAGGGGTTTATGACTATCAGCTGAAATCAGCCTCACAGAGCAATGGCCAATATTTGCATTTCTGTTGCTTAACATTGTTTGGGTTGGGAATTATAGCAGTTTTCTGATTAACTACCTGCAGGCATGCACCAGTTTGACCTTTTGCATGCTCAGTTGCATGCACTAAATTAAATTTTCCTCTCTCTTACTGAGATAAACAAGGCCAGTTACATGACTCAGGCTGCCCTTTTCCTCCTGCCATTCCATATGCAAAGTCAATCCCAGTCAGTTAATCCTCGAATTTAAGAGCAGACTTCTGTATTTTACTAAGTAATTGGAAGGATTTTGTTTCCCTTAAGCAGTCGTGGGTCAATAATTTGTGTTCAGAAATAAGTGCAAGTAGCATAATAACCAAAGTTTCCTAATATCAGGTTTGCATCAGGAGGAAATGAGCAATGTTCACTCTTGCCTCTTTATAAATGGATGAAACAATATAGTCAGCTGCAGTGGCCACTTGGGGTACTTCTCCAAAGAATGTGGGAGGGGAATGGAAAAGAGAAAAGACCACATTCAGCAGGTGGCTTTTGTACAGATAATAGATCAGAAACTCTTACATCAAATCCAGCTATCCAGAGTTTTCAAACATTAGTAACTAATGGGTGAAGTATTTAAATGGCATCATTACTCATTCTCATTGCATTTTCAATGGAGATGACGCAAATCAGAGACAGCTTTGGTGAAATCAGATGAAGTTATTCTGAGCCCAGCTACGCAGACTTAGTAGTGCTTATTCCCCAATAAATCGCAAGGTAACGTAATCAATTTACAGACCACGTTGCTGAATTTACACAGATGAAGATGACAGGGGAAGCAACAAGTCAGGTGGTGAAAGAAATCAAAAATCTGTCCTTTTTCTCAGTGGAAACTAGGAAAATAACTCTAAAATGTGTCACACTTTATACTGTGGTGACATAAGAAAATTTGTTTGCTACGCTAAAAGAGAGACAGAAACCTGATGCTTGATGACATCACCTCAGGGAGGAACTCCTCTTTGCTGTCTGTGCAAAGGCAATTTCAGACCCTGGCTTCTTTGAATGGAGTAGGAAGCAGTCATTTCATGTCTACCCCACAAAGTTTACTGTTGCTGCTGCTGTGCAATGAAAGCCCACGTTCTGTTGCCATACCATGGTTTGCAGAACACACCAGGTCCCTGTTCAGTCCAGCCGTAGCCATTCCAGCAACAAACAGCACAGTCCTGGCAGCTCTCACGGTGACTGCCTAAACCTCAGTGAATTGCAGTGATGAACCATCAGTTCCCAAAGCCTCACAGTCAGAACAAGCTCAGGACCTTTCAAAAGTTTTAGCTAACAGAATAGACTCTTCTGTTTGTAAACAGTTTGCTACCACTCTGACAAACTCTTGTGGCAAACATCTCTCCTCTCTCACATTAACACATGAAACAGCAATAAGCTTGCAGTTTACAGCAATTCTTTTCACAGAGGAGTGTTGACTGGAAAACATTTACGTGTTTTGTTGATGTTTGGATGAAGACTTGGGGTTTTTTTTAATGTAGAGTTAAACATTTTCCTTTCAAAGGACTGAGGCTGCCTAGTTTTACTCTATACTTCATCTACCTCTTCCACACAGGTTCTCTCAGGAAGAAACAGAAGAAGAAGCAGCATGATGTGACTAAGTAGTTCTCCTCCAGCCACAAATCACAGTTTGAAAATTTCAGCTCTATTTACCTGATATAAACAAAGGCAGATGGCAAACTGCATATTTACCACGACTGCATTAGGATTTATAGGACATAACTATTTGCCTTTACCAAGTCACTGTTAAATTTTACTGGCTCTTTTTATTAGTGCGTATCTGTGGGGTAGAAAGACTTCTGAACTGATTAAAAGAAACCAATTACAATGCAAGAGGATGTTTTTAACTAAAAGAGTAGTTCCCAGTTGTTACATGGACCCTCTGCCATTTATTCAAGATTATAACGGCATGCATGATCAATTCCTTTTTAGGACAAGATGTATAGGAATAAATCCTCATGATTCCTTAACTACCACCCTTACAGAGATCCTGCTTTATATATCTTTGCAAAGACATTCCAAATATACCTGTAGTAAGATAATAAAATATATTTCTTAATTTGGCAAACCTAGAACACAGTACAATGAAAGTGTCACCTTCCTACCCCACACTACACAAAGCTCAGCTGTCTTGAATATGTGCTGCACTCTAGATCCTTTTTTAGGTGTTGTGGAGACTCTGAAGTCAGAGAAAGTCATTGACTTTTCACTCTGTTTAATAAAAGCTTTTTTTAGAAGGAAAATAAGTTAATGGCTTGATTTGTGTTTAACTGTCCCACAAATGTTCCTTTTCATTAAGCTGTGTGCGTTGAAAGCCGTGCTCCATCAATTGTATGTAAATATACACGCAATTTGCATCAGCCACAGGTGCCCATAGATACCACCATGCACAAAGGGCAACAAAAGCAAACCCCAGACACTGTGCACTATATTTAAAAACCAGACAGAGCAAATTGCTAGGAGATATCAGTACTGGAAGTAAAAGACATGTTGCATTTCTGAAGGTCATATCTCAGGAGCTGAAGTTCAAGGACTCCACAGAGCAACCCCTGATGGGTCATATAAGCACCAGGTGAAGGAATTAGGAGGGAAATGGACTAACAGAGCTTCAATGAAAATCATTTTAAAAGGCAAATATTTCAGAGAAACTGGTGGTAATCAGCATAGCTGTGAGAAAGAGATAAGATTCACTGGGGAAATTCTCCTAGATACCCATCACCATTTGTTTAGTCCATAGTTCAGTGTCCATGGTATACTGTCACATCTGTTTTCTAACTTATCCTTTATAATTTTCTAGTGTCTTTACTAGGTCCATATGCCAGAATCATACTGAGGAAAGCTCTTTGACTTGTTTTCACATGTATCTGTAGGGACATATATGTGTGCACAAAGTAAAGCCATATTTAGTTTTACAATCCATGCTGTTGTATCTATTGTGTATGTGCATATAACACATTAAATGATCTGTAATATCCTAATTTGGTTTGTAGGAGTTTGAAGGAGCACTTGCTTCTATAAAGCAAGGTAACAGAAGGGGTAAGTTAATAACTAGTAATAAAAAAATATCCTTTCCTTTATGTTCTGTTTGCATTACTCCTATAATATGTTATGGCTACGTGATCCATGTTTTTCTGCCTGTAGGGGATATATAAACCACTTCTAGATGTCAAAGAGAATCCCTTCAGGGGCCTGGGGCACATGGTTCTCCCAGGAATCACCCAGAAGTGACCTTTGAGGGAATAACAGAAACAGATCATAACACTGAGGCAACCTGCACACATTTTTTCACTCCAGACCTTTGCTCCCCCCACTCTTCACATATGCTTGTACCTGAGCCTCCAGGAGTGTGTGGGGAGCTCGTACTGTATGCCACAATGTGACTGTGGTTCCCAATAAAGCTATTGCCTGGTACATTTCTATCTTTTCTGCCGGTTTTTGGTTGGCAGGGGAGCATCTCTTATCTCTTTGACAGGGAAATAAATTATTACAGGTCCTGGGCTCTGTTTCACTTTGGCTTTGTTAATTAGCCATAGATAGGACAAGCATCCATCCTTTCACACCAATCTTGCAGCCTTCAAGTTGAAAGTCAAAAGACCTTTGGTCATATCTTGATTACTTGATAAGTCCAGCAGATGAGAGGTTTGTTTTCACAGTTGGCTTCTGATAGTCTTACACAAGGAGACTGAAACCAAATAAACAGTGATGTCTTGAGCCTATGGAACTGAATGACAAACCTCTCATTGACTCTAGTTAGCCAGAAATTTTAGTTCAAGCTTCCAGGAGAACACAGGAGGTGTGAGCAGTTCCTCCAGCACTGCTTAGTTTTTCCCCTTTCACTCTTCTCAGTTTTATTCCACTAAATTGCTTAAAGTTGGACAGGGCAGAAGTATTTCCTTCTGTGACATCAAGATTTATGTCCAAAAACATTACACCAAAAAGATCCACAAAATACTTTCAGTATTTCCAGGCACTGACATATGGAATTCTGTCCTGGAAATGAACGTGAGACAGTATAAACACTTACCTTCTGTCTCACAGGATGTATGTGCCTATGGGGAACGTGCACTTAGGAAAACAAGGTGAGCAGCACAGGTAAAATTAACTTCTTTTGTCTCCATGGTAAGGAACCAGCCATTATGGCCTGAGATGCAAGTAAAGAAAAGAACTGGAAGAGGATATACCCAGCTCTTTTTCTACACTCTTACTCCTAATGACCTCTTACCTTTCCTTTTCCTCAACCTCCCTACACGAAAAATGGGGATAATTCTGCCCATTTCCTAGGAAGATCCCAAACAAAAAGTCATAATCTTTGTGTACAAAGCACCACACAAGCATACAGCAGACGTGATCCTCAGATTAAATATTTTGCAGCTTTAATTAGCAATATAAAGGATGACAGGGAAGGGCAATGAGTTGAATTTCTCTGCAGATAGAGAACTGTAGCAGAAACTTGTTAAGTAACCTGCATGGGAACATAAAGGAGTTCGTGGAAGAGTCAGGAGTTTAACCTAGATCTCTAGGAAATCAGTTCAGTTCTTTCCCCATGGAGTGTGTTACTATGGAGAAATAACTTTTATCTCTACCACAGACTTCTGGCATAAGACTGAACAAGCAGCAAAACTCCCATTTATTCTGACAAAGGAGGAGAGAGCACATAATACTCTCTTTCAAGAGCTGTAAGAGGCCAAGTGAAGAGCAAAAATGCACAATTAGCATGTAAATTAATACTATCACCATGCTAAAAAAATTAATCCCATGCCATTTAAAGCTTTTCTTTTTTCCACAGGCACAATTTTGTTTCTTACGTGTGGATCTCGGCAATTAGAGACTAAAGTAAGTTGCAAACCAGTGAAATTCAAACTGTGCAGAGCAAGGTATATGAGGTGATGGTAGGAGCTAATAAGGCAAAGGGACAAGCCAACACTGCCAAACGTGACCTCTGACAGGAGGGTCAGAAGTCACAAGGCAAATCTAGAAACAGACCAACTCTTTAAGGATTCTGGCTGTGAAAGAACAACCCCTCAGTTTCTCTTAAGCTCTAATGACTGCTTCAGCTCCTGCCATAGGCACCCATTAGACCCTGATAAGAAAGTTCTCCTTTATGCTGCAAGGTTGGACATGTCAGAGGAGAATTAACAGAAGAAAGAAGAAATGGGTGCTGTGTTTTACCAGTTACAAAACTGAGGCTTTCACTCATCTGCCAGCATTCTGGAAGTAGCTGTCCTTAAAGGCCAGCATCCTCTGCTTTCTATTAAAACTCCAGGGAAAGCTTAGGAAAAGAGTAACCTTAAGATCAAATACCTAAATATGTGCAAATAGCATCTTTTCAAGTATACAATTAGGCCTTAACAACTTGAATTTAGGTTTGATTTTGAGAGTTAAGCACACAGTTCCAGAATAGTGTTATTGCTGGTTCAATGCTTGCATCACCAACAAGGGAACAGAGACAGCCTCACCTGACTGCCAAAGCCAGGCAAATATTTCTCATGGAAATGGCTGCAAATAATGAACAAGAATACTCACTTGTGTAACTGACATCTAATTGTGAACTAATGACTACGTTTTAGAGTAACATAGTTCTTAATTGCAAACTTACGAAGGGAAAAATAACCAAATTGTTCCCTCTGCTTCATCCAGAGCTAATCACTATCTGTGTCTCTACAAATATTGTCATAAGATACAATCAGCTGATATAAAACACCAAAGAGAGAGGAGCCATGGAAAAATGAAAGAGTATTAGTGCAGTTTCTGCACCAAAGGCCAGGCTTCACAGCTCTCAAGAATCCCTCCCCAGCTGCTGATGCCCCTGCGAGAGCAGAGTTGAAACTGCACTTCGCTGCCATGGCTGAGGCCCACACGGCTCAATTATCTTTTGACCTTAAAGGCAGTGTGAGGTGCTTATTCTACTCTTCTCTCTTCCCCTTCCCCCACCTTCCCTTTGGAAACCCAGACCCAGAGGCACGAGGGGAAGTCTCTGACCCAAATTGCTGCGTGAGTAAAACCTATGGGCTGAATGCTGCCCTCTGTATCAGCTGAGGGGGAGAGATGATGGGCTTGTTTCAAGAAAGCCCCCCCAACCATCACGTCTGAGAACTCCTCTCGGGCATCCTCAGCCTAAACATTATATGGAGCGGGAGTCAGAGGTCACCAACTGTCAAAACACAGCACAAGTCACCCTGCATGCCGGTGAGGAAACTAAGCAGACGGCGCAGGGGCCGCGCTGCTTAATGCGAATGCAAAAGCCACCCTTAAAAAGCAACAGGCTTTTCCCCCTAAATCTTTCTGATTTTTACAAGTTTGAGCTCAAAGTTAAAGGGCCACGAGTTTTAAAAGATCAATGCACATGTGGAATTAGGCTATTCCAAATGTTAGGGCTTTCTTTTTTTTCCTCTCTTAATGGAGGGAAACAACCACCCAACTTTGAAGCGACGCATTTAACCAGCAGCAAACTCCAAAGCACCAGGTGGTTTCATAAACTGAAAGGTTCATAAATCTCTTCTTCAAAGTTTCCAATTTCAAAAAAAAAAACCCCAACCCAAAAGAGTTTGTTTTCTTTGTGGTTGTTTTTCAGTTTTTCTCCCTCCCCCTCCCTTTCTTTCCTGCCTTTGGGTGGGTGACCTGGCAGCCCCTGACAAGCCTTTTAAACTCGCTGTGCCGGCTCCTGATGCTGGAGCCAGAGCTGGGCTGCTTGCTCGCTGTGGGCATGACTTCATCTGCCTGAGGAATCACCAGGAAACGGGCTTCACAGGGGAGCCAGGGGTTCTATTTTTAAATGCTGCCTGTTACACAGCTCAAAAGAGTGTGAGGAGTTCAAGTGTTCAGTCAATCCGTTCTCCTCGCTGCTTGGGCCTTTGAAACAGTCACAGTAATAATAATGCAAACAGAAGAGCCATCAGTTTCCACAACCTACAGCCCATGGGCCACGTACAGTCCACTGGGGTAATTCATCTGTCCTGTGTGGCAATTTGGGAGACTGCCAGGTGCAGGCAGGGGCAACGGGTCAGATGCATCACTGTGACATTTGTTTGACATGGGCCAAGGCGTCTTTAAGAAAGATGGCAGCTGGGAGTAAACTTCTGCCATAACCAGAGCACATCACCTGCCCTGCACCCCTTGCTTCTGCAGCTTGGGAATCACCACTGAGAAAGGCAGCTGCCAGGCTCAGCGTGAGCTCTTCTTGCAGCCAGAACCTGCTGGTAGCTCTTCTGTTTTAGCAGCATATAGGGTCTACCTGTGCTTGTGTACAGCAGAGCATGTGAGCAGTACGCTTCCAGGAAGCACCAAACCTTCTGTGGTCACTGTGATGCAAGAAGGGCAGATCTGCCATGTGCAATCCTCCTCTAACATTAGAAGCCAGTCAAAAAGTCTGGGCGCTGCTCAGTTAGGTGCTACTCTGTAATCAAGACACAGGCATACTCTAATCTTCTGAAACTACCAGCAAATAAAGCAGCCAGGATGGAAGAAATGGTCACAGACTTCTGGTTTCTTTCTCCTTTGCCTAATGGCACCTCTGAAAACAGCTCACTTTTGCACATGCCTCAGATCATACAATCACAAAATCATTCAGGTGGCCTCAGAGGTCAACTCCCTGACAGCAGCCGACTCCCTCTGCTCCACACATTCTCCTGCAGAGAGGCAGCATAGAGAGGGGGCTGCCCAAACAGCTGGGTACCACTCGCTCATTTGCTTTACCTAAGCCAGACAGATTGGAACCTTCAGCCCATTACCACCTTTTCTCTTCAGAAACAGCACCCAACACAGAAACCCACACGTAGCTCAGTGGAGACTGATCACAACTGAGTGATTGCAGTTGAGACAGCTCAACTATGACACAGGTTTAGGTGAGGGTAGGTTACTACATCCACAGCCACTTGAGAGGTGAGAGTGTTGTCTAGTCAGATTCAGTACAGAAATTGCATTACATCTCCTCAAAGAGGACTCAGTTTTAATAACAACATTCCTATGAAGCCCTCAGATAAATATCATCCACTTTACTGACAAAGCTAATGAGGCAAAAATGTTGTGGAATGTGACCAAGGCCACACAGGAAGCCTAGATCAGTATCAGAGCTGAGATTACACTGCACAGGCTTAGCCTAAGTGCTCTGGCCCCTTCTTAGTTTCAGATTATTCAACTGCCCACCTCTGTGGCCTCTGCACAGACAGGTAAAGGTAGGGTGAAGCAGTGCTTTAGATACCAGTAAGAGTCAGCCAGGCATTTGTTGACAGTCCTTCAACTGGGCAATAATCTTTCCTCTGGATTAAGCATTTCTTACTTTTTGTTGGGAGTTTCTTTTGCACTCTTTCATTCCATGTCTTTACCCACCTCACATTTACACATACACATGTGCTTCCCCAGAAAAATCACATTAAATGATCTCTTTGGGTTTTTTTGAAGGGAAATAAGAACAACTTTCATGCTTCTCACGTTTTCTGCTACTCAAATGGCATTTGATATAATCTCATGAGCAGAGCCCCCAATAACAACGTCTAAATCTCATTTTGTAGGCTATTTTGGAGCTATTTGGGGCTGTAACCAGAGCTATCCAGACAGATCCCACCACATACACCTGGTACTATTTACTCAACCCCTTGATTCATTAAATGTATTTCCAGCTCCTGAGAGGTTTATTACTATTCCTCTGGAGCATCTTCGTATTGATTATCATTTCAAAATTCTCTGCTGGAGATCAGTGAGTACCCACTAAATTATGTGACAGCTGATGGGTATAAAATCGAAACACTGCAACTCTTTGCTGTCCACAGCCATCAGAGTAATAAAGAGATTCCATCTCTCCTCAGTCTTTGGTGTTGAATTGCAGGAAAGAAACAGACAGTTGGTAAACAGGCCTAAGCCTGAGGGTTAGCAAGGGAGAACACAGCATCTAACATCTTCCAACATAGTGGTCACTGATGCAAAGGAGCGATTCTTTTCTACCATAGCTCCTACAAAACCTCCATCCAATCTTCTCTTAAGTCACTGAATGTTAACAGTATTGCTCTCTCGATCTTGTATCTCTGAGAATTATGGACTTGGTTAGGAACCAGCTCTCAGGCTAACCAAAGGAGGTGATTTGGGGCTTATAAGCAGAAGGCAACAATAGCATGAAGGAGTTGAAGCCATGCATTCCTCAGTAACAGAATTTCTTGGGATACATTATTAAAAGCAATTGTCAGATGCTTTTTCCCCCCCCCCCCGCTGTTTCTTTGACTGATCAGATTCCAAAATGACTGCTAGTCATGGCTGTGCTGTTCCAAAATAGTTATGTTAAAATCCCTCCAGCCCAGACTGTCCTTAAGACTCTCTGAAAAATATTCTTGGGTTCCAACTGCAGCAACAGGGTCCTCTGAGCAGAACACTTTTTAAAGTGTATGAAAATAACCAGTCCTTACTTCTGCAGCCTTAAATAGACTTGTCTAGTCATATACATGAACATATGTATATGAAGAGTCCCTTATTCCAACACATGCTCTGATAAAACATCTGAGCCTGCACTCTGTCAGGTCTGAGATCTTGGTGGGACTAGGCTTGAATACAGGATCCATTGTTTCCAGAGTCATCCAGCAACCTAGGGAGCTGACACCCTGAGGGAATGAGGCATGCTGCTGCTTTTTCATGAAGATGATTAAAAGAAAATTAGCTTGTAGCAAACAACTTCAAGGAAATGTGACACGTCATTCTTATCTTGCCAAGAAAAGATATATCTTTATTATTAATTAACATTTGCTTGGCTGATAGCATTTTTCAGAGTTGTTATCAGTGAGATAGGGAACTACCCTCAGTTTTGCTAGATCCCAATGTTGAAGCTGCCAAGATCAAAACATCAGGGTAAGGCAATATAATGCTTCCAATAGTTAAAACTCTGAGCTAAAAAAAACCCTCCACAAGTTAAAATGAGTTAAGGCTTTGCCAGAAACAAGTATATGTCAGATTCTCTAATAGTAGATGAAAGTGACAAGTAAATGACTTCTCTCTTACCTGCTGTGTCCATGCAGGCAACATGCATTAGTACCAAGGTTATAAATGTGGCAAAAAATACTTACCTCCTTATCATTATATCTTGTCTTTGCCAAACTCTGTGTTGTTCAAAACAGTAGGTTTCATTACTGAAGGATCTGAAAAGTGCTTGTTTCCTAAATCTACAGGAGTACACCAAGCTGCATCCCACAGATTCCACTAATTCAGTGGCATATCAAGATCCTCCCAAGAAGGATGTTTTTTTCTAACACTGACCATAAGGATCATGCATCCTAAATATATTCTGACCTGCTGAAAAACCTGGTCCAAGTCCATTTGATACTATGCTAAGATTAGTTGGTCTTTCATTAACATAAAATACAGCATGAAAGCACCGAGAGTCCAAGGGCTGGGGACAAGAGCAGTTAGAGGCTCATGTCACTGTTTGTGTAGGACTTGATCAAAGCACTTCAAATCAACTTGAAGTGGCCAATTCCATTTTTTTCATCCCTTGAACTGAGCCAGGCTGTTGTTATATGGAGCAAGCCTCTGAACTGTATGCACACACACTTGCATGGGATGTTTCTAGATATACATAGGGCTAGAGGTGACTGTGCAACAAATTCCTGACCAGATCTAGAGTATGTGTCCAGAAGCAAATGAGATGTGAGCTGTATGCAAGAACATGCATCGAGATACATGAACTCAGGGGGTAGAATGGCAGAGTAATGGATTCTGGGAGGTTAACAACCTTTGTCTTGTAGCAAAAAGTAGTGTGTTTCACAGGTGATGTCACAGTAGGGGAGCAGCACAAAGTATACTGATCTGAAAAAGGAAAACCAGAGCCAGTACAAATTGAAGAGTGTTGTGTGAGCTGCAAAGGATGCTGCAGTATTTAAAACAGGTGCAGAGTTTGTGCATGTGACCTGTGCCTTTGGATATAGGCAAGTCATGGTCTGTTACAGATATAGTCCCAAAGGTAGAAGACACGTTAAAACTCCTCCTGCAGAAATAGTGACATGTGCACTACCGATTTTATCCCAAACCCCTGGAAATAATTCCACAAGCCTTTAGATTTATCACAAAGCGGAAACATTAGGGTCATTTCCCTAAGGAAAACACAACCAGTGGAAACACTAGCAGTTTATCTTTGTGAATATGGGCTTTTTGTTCCCCTGTCATTTTAAGGCACAGATATGTAATCCTAGAATCACAGAATGGCAGGGGTTGGAAGGGACCTTTAGAGATCATCCAGTCCATCCCCTGCAGAAGCAGGGTCACCTAGATCAGGTTGCATAGGAACATGTCCAGGTGGGCCTTGAAGCCCTCCAAGGAAGGAGCCTCCACACCATCTAGGGGCAGCCTGTGCCAGGGCTCCATCACTGAAACACTGAAATAATTTTTTCTTATATTTAAGAGGAACTTTTTGTGTTGCAGCTTCATCCCATCACCCCTTGTCCTGTTACTATCTACTATAGAAAAATGGGATGTCCCAACCTCCTGATGTCCCACGCTTTAGATATTTATAATTGTTAATAAGATCTCCCCTCAGTCTCCTCTTCTCCAGACTAAACAGCCCCAGCTCCCACAGCCTTTCCTCATATGAGAGATGTTCCAGTCCCCTGATCATCTTGGTGGCCCTGCGCTGGACACTGTGAGAGCAACCGTGTCTGCTTTTATTCAGAGGCCAGCAGGCCTTTCTGATCTGACATTCCTAGGAAAGGAAAAAAACCCTTCAGACTAATCATATGCCTCTGCAAAACCATCAGTAGGGAGCACTGAACACTGTCATGAGCCTGTCAGGCAAGTTTACTGCAGCTCTTGCTGATCGATCCTTTTACTCTTCTTTCTGTAAAATACAACCTTCAGATTTTGTTTCACAAGGTAAAAGCTAATTTGAAATTCTCTCCAGATGTCAAGGAGTTTTGTTATCTTCTCTTCTCCTGCACAGATTCAATGTTCTGAATAGGAAAAAAAACCCCACACACAGACAAAATTGGAGATTTTTAAAGTTCTTATTATTTTTTAACCTTTAAAAGATATGAAGGACCCAAATTCAACAGCTCTGTGAAGCAAAACATGCCTGGAGGGAATGGGTTAGAATAGTCAGTTACTGCTGGCATGTTTACAGGCTTTGAAGGTTCTTCACATCCAGCCTGCAAGAGCAGTTCACGGCAGCTCCACTGCATGCTGAGGTTTGATGGGATTACTGAGGGCTTTATTAAATCAAATCCCTGCAGGTTCTATTATTGCCAATGTAGATAGAAAGCCTTGTCCATACATGGGAGAGCAAAACTGGAGCACAGCAAAAAAGACTGGCCACTTCACCTTCCCATTCTTATGATCATCACCATTTCTAATAAGGAACTGGATTGATTTCTACAGACACTGTTTAAAATGAAAGTTGCTTGTCTGGTTTTTTACCAGGCAGAGATTTCTGGCACGCATCCAGTCACGCAGGAAAGAAGATTTAGTGGAAGATGAGCTGACTACCACAGGAGATTCCACAATTTTCAAGACTCCGTTGGTCAATTTACCTCAAGATTACTTCCCTCCAGAACAAGTCTCATGTAAACTGAAAAAAAAACACCCCACAACTTCTGCTGCCTTGTCATCCTACTTCAGTCATTTGGAATCTCATCTCACAGCCACCTGCAAATAGCAGGTCCCACTACAGGATCTGTCTACAGCAAAATGTGCTGCAATCTGGTACCACACTGTTTCTCTCACGTTGCAAGCCAAAATACCATATCTTTTTGTTGCACTGTTGTAAAGACAAAACAGACAATATTAAAACCTGAGAGCTACTGTTCTTCCATCACCTTCATGTGTAACCTGGCTCTTTCACCCACATACATATAAAATACTTCTCTAATCTTTAATATATCTAAACCTTAAAATCAACAGTATCTTTCATGTCAGGGTTTGCATCCCTCAGAAAAAATGGGAATGTAAAAATATTTTGCTTTCCATACAGACTTCTCCTCCACTTTTTACAGTTTGCTGTCAACACTCCCAAGGTTAAAGCTGATATTTGAAGCTTGGAAAAGCATAATTCTCACAGAGAATTTGTAGTAGGTTTTTGGGTTGTTTTTAAAGGAAATTATGATGATTCTATGAAAGAATGTCATACTCTGAGCAACACTGCAGTCCTTTATAGATTGAAAGTAATTTATGTCAATGTTTAATGACCTCTACTTAGTATATGCATTTTTATGAGGGATGCAACCTAATTAATTTTTTTCATGATG
The DNA here is from genome assembly GCF_028858725.1 of Colius striatus. Lineage (NCBI taxonomy): Eukaryota > Metazoa > Chordata > Aves > Coliiformes > Coliidae > Colius > Colius striatus. Next base: position 2,635,246 of record NC_084762.1, read on the forward strand.
AACTTTTCTGGTGTCTATAAGGGAAGATGGTATTGATGTGTTTCAAAGGTATAAAGCCAAATATGCTCCACAGGGAATATTAGCCCCAAGCTTTGAAACCAGAACCAAAACAGAAAAGCTCTACGAATGCAGTTATGCAAAGACTGTGATGGACTCCTTTACTTTGCTGTTGTGGTTTGGGTTTTGCTCCTAAGGACCACTGTGACAATCTCAAAACCTTCAGTTCTTGGGAAAAGCTGAACAATTTTAACTCAACAATTTTATAACCACACTTTGAAAAGGCTAAATTAAGATACATAGATCACAATGAACAAGGACACGAGGGATGCTTATGCATAAGCTGCTGAGCAGTGCAGTGTCTCCCATGTCTTCAAGTTTAATGAACATGCTGCACTGGATGGCAGCAATGAAGGGTCCGGAGAACCCATTGCTTTACCTCTTCCCATCTGCACAAACCCTATGGCAATGTACTCATCACACACTGTACCTGACCTGACTGCTCTGCCCGAGTCATGCAATGTCCCAACATTTCCATGATGACTTTGGCCTCTGCTTTTGTATATCCCATAAGATCAGGTTACAGATTGAGGACTTAGGAAATGAGTAAGAAAGCCACAAAGGAGAAAAGCTGTGATTACATGCAAATATATTCATTAGAGAAGAGATTGAACAGAAATGGGCCCTCAATTTTTTTTTTTTAATGAGTTTTTTTTTAACCATACAAGTGTGCTGCAGGTGTGCAATTTAATGTAGCTGACCTTTTCAGGAGGGCTTAGCAATATTTTCTACCAGAAAGTTTTCTTTACTACAGTTTTTACCCAATTGTTTAAAAAGATTTACTTCAAACTCTTCAGCTGATTGAATTTTTCTTATTATTTCTTCTTTGCTTATATTACTGGACATCCAATGGAGCTATTATCTTTATGTATTTAAGGTATAAAGAGGATCCTACCTCAGGTTAGGATCTCCTGGGAGAGCTGATAAGCTTTGCACAGCTTATGCCTGCCATATATATGGAAATGCCAACAGGTATATATCTAAATGCATTTCCACATATTTTTCACCTTGCAATATACATTATTTTGAAGAGCACGGAATATGCAGCCACAGAATAACTACTTTCACTTTTTAATCCCTCCCTCCCCCCAGAGAAAACAGCTTCAGGAAGAAGGCGAATGGATTTTATTAAACCAACTAAAGTCTTCCAACTATTGATTTTTGTATAAGGTTTAGAGACAGCAACAAACAAACGAGAATATGTAGATTTGGGAAAACAGTTTTGCATGCTCAATCACCTGCATGGGACCCAACTTTTAAAACCAGTCAAAACTTTGTCATTTCAAACTTCTGAATTAACTAATATTCTGGTGTTAAACACAAATAAGTCCAGGGAAGTAAAAGACAAGAATCACTGGATATCACCCAGTCTTTGATTCACCTACTGAAAACAAGTATTCTGCAAACTCTGTGGTAGTTATCAATCAGACATAACACTATGCATAGCTCAAAAACTTTAAATAAGATAAAATGAAATAGAAACATTAGATCTTCCAGCACTGATCAGTAGTTCTTAATAAAAATGTGACAGTCTAACTCATGGTCTGCAACCTGATATGACATGGAAAGATAAGATTGAGAAATGAGCACTAAAAGCTGTTATCTGTAATATTGACAGGTCACATGTAATGCCTGTGAAGCATGAGTAATGAGCTAACAGATATAGAAGTATGCATATAGCAAACCCTTCTTGGGGCATGCTGTTTACACCAAGTGTAATTTACCAATTAAATAATTAAATCTATTAATTTTACTTCCAGAAAAGCTCTCAAAGATAGGAGGAATGGGATAATTTAAACAGATGCAGTTGGAATAAAAAACAAAGGGAGATGGAAACATAGCTGTAAGCAAAGCACATTATTTTGTGGTAGACTTAAAATGAAAATATGCAATGGTTTTAAATAAACCCCTCTTTCACATGATCTACTTTAAAGTGCTTGTCTACCCTCAGGTAGACAAGTCAGGCAGTAGGTAAGTCATATGAGGATCCTGACTTGAACTGATGCTGTCAGGTCTCCTTTGTTATCTAGTCCTTAACTTTATCTGCGTGCCTTGTTTTGGCATCACTACCAACACCTCAAAACACTAAGAAAAACAGACCAGTAAGTGAAAGAACAAGTCGTGGTTTGAGATGTGTTTATTCTCTTTTTTCATAGAGCTCTTCTAACATGAGAAGATTTTTCATACTCACCTGTAATATTATCAGAGAAGATGTTTCAATGAAGTCAAGTTAAATTAAGATAAGCCATATAGCTGAGGTTTAAAAGATGGCTGGTTTAATACCATCCATTCTGGAGTTTCAGCTATGGCCTTATTTTAATTTTACTGCCTTTATCAGACATTTGTCACTTTTCCTTACTACAGGCAACAAGTGCTACAGTACAAAATTTGGGGGCAAATTTTAGGGCAAACCTTTTGGCACTTCCTTCACCCAACCACACTTAGGATCCCACAGCTGAACTTGTTAATGAAATTCTCTCTCCCAGTTAAAAATAAAAACCCCTTAAAAACACTAAATATTAATGTGGAAGAAAGGCAATTTGATGTTTGTAATTATCAAGGCAAACTCCACGACCTGCTGAATGTATGCAAAATGGACCCTGCGTGGTATATATAAAGGTGGCAAGTGCAGAGAATAAGAGCAAGTATTGAGACTTCTTTCTGGTAGAGTAAGTCATCATACAGGCTCTCTACCATGTGCAACAAGGGGGCTCCACTGAAAGGTAAGACTTTCACCATTCACTTGCTGATAACTTCTCTATTTCTTTAAATTTATTTCAAATTAGGATGTTACTACAAAAAATACCAGCTCTGGAAAGTGAGGTCTTCCAGCCACCTAGTCTTGAAACCTGCCTCCACCACAAATGTGTGGTGTTCAAAGCTTGGAAGGCAGCTTGATCCTTTTTTTAATCACTCAAGCCTTTTTGCCTCCTATGACTAGCTTTAGCATTGGGCAGTGTCACAGAAAATTCGCTTGAGGGATGTGACACCTGCACATGAAAGACTGGATCCAGACTGCTTTGCTACACCACTCAGAAGGCAATGACTAAAAGTCACTATCCACAAGCCTAGAAATGATGTAGTAATTTTGAAGTGAATGTTTCCATAACCACATTCAATTTCAAGCCAACAAGTCTCAGGTTTTCTTATTCATAGAATTATTCCCTAGAGTACTCTCCTCACTGCAGCATGTGGCACACACTTTGGCTACGTGGGAGGAGGAAAGCCTACTTCAATATTGTGCAAATGCACTTTAATCTAGAGCTAGAGAGAAACATCACAAGATAAAATTAGGGCCAGTTCTACTGATTTATGGAGTACAATTTAGCATTTAAGATAAGTCTAGTGTTCCAATGCAGGTAGGAGGTTCCTCTCCACAACTAAAACTCTCAGTGCACAGAACTTTGTTCTTTGAATAAGGACATTTACTTACCAAATATTTGCTTCTTATTTTCTCCCATTGTTTTTCGGTGCATATTTTATTTCACTGAGTAGAAAACTTGACTATTAAGCCAATATCTAAAATACAAATAACTTTTGTTAAGCCCTCTATAGCAGCTTCAGAATATCTCAGGAGAAAAGACAGAGGCTCTCTCTGATTTCTTAGCAGTAGGCAATTCAGGGTTAAACCCTAAACAGAAAAGCAGCACAGCTGCTGGAAATCTTCTGAAGGAACTCCCAGGACAATCAAAACCTTAAGAGTGTGACCTAACCACCCTCCCACAAAATTAATTTAAACTCCAAATGTTTGCTAAGAAGAAAGGGATCTGTGGGAGGAAGAGGAGAAGAGGAAAGATGAGACCAATCTATTTTCCAAACTTATATATCTGTGCAAATATAATTATGTATCTATATTTACACTGTGAAGAAAGGGTTTTTTTTTCTTCCATTTGTCTCTATGTAATGAAGTCAGGCAGAATAGCAAGAGACTTCAGAACATAGTGTATATTGCAACACAGGTTACCTTGTCTCCTCAAGCTCTGTTAGCAGTCAGGATGACAAAAAGGGAGGAAAGGTAACAGAATTCTTGTACTTCCCCCCTCCAGTGATTTTCAGCAGCCGGTACAGAGGATACTCTGGGCTGCCAAAAATCACCCAGCATCTGGCTCTGACAGCTGCTTCTAAGTGCACATACAAGTCAACATGATTCCATTCTGGCTTGGTTTAAATCTAAACAGGTTTGATGCTGGTGGTTCTCCTGGTGTCCAACATGCTCCTGACAAAGGAAGGAGTGACATCCTTGCCCATCTGCTCCAGTGGATCTGTCAACTGCCAAGTTTCCCTTGGGGAACTTTTTGACAGAGCAGTTAAACTTTCACACTACATCCACTTCCTCTCTTCAGAAATATTCAATGAGTTTGTAAGTATTCTGCCTTTTCCCAAGGGTGAGGAAATAATAGATGAAATAGATGAAAGATACCATTTCCCTGTCCTCCTTTATCTGCAGGACAAGTTTCTGTTTGCTTGGTGCCAGTTTCACCCATAAGACTCACCAGAAACTTTTGACCTCTAAAGTCGAGTGATAAGTAGTGAAAAAGTAGTGATAAAAGCAAGGGAACAACTAGCTAATGGAACATTTGTATTGAAGCTCTTTCTTACCTGTTTCATTAATGCCTGTCCTTGCTGATCTGCAGGATGAACGTTATGCTCAGGGCCGGGGGTTTATTACAAAAGCTGTTAATGGCTGCCACACTGCCTCCTTAACAACTCCTGAAGACAAGGAGCAAGCTCAGCAGATTCATGTAAGTCCCCCATTTCTGATGCCATTCAGTGTAGTAGAGACATGGGAGAGTGGGAAGAGAGCTGGCTAAGAGATAGAGAAGTAGCAGATAGAGAAGGGAGGAATCAGCTCGATTAGAATAGAAAAAGCCAGGGAGAAGAAAGTACCAAAAAGGCCAAGAACAGTTCATTTAAGATTTGCTGGTACAAAGTTACAGACTACAGAGAACATGTAAGTACCAATACTTTTCATATTCCCTTCACTTTTCCTGCATGATACATTCAGCCATTGCACCTTATTTCCAACTACAACACAACCTCATGGAGCAGTGCCAGTTACCATGCCTGTACAGAACTGAGAACACTACAGCCTTTCAACATCTTAAACATCACGATACGTTGGCTATATAGCTAGTGCTGTATGTACAAGAGGTAAAGAGCTCTGCAGTAACTGGAAACATTGATGTGGCTGAATAAATACTAAAATAGGTACCTGCTGCTACCAGTAGGCAAAAGTGGTTGCATCTTCATCCAAATACAAAGATAAAATGCTGTAAAATGCTACAGTACTTTGCTACATACACTGATTCCACATTAAGAGAAGATGAGGATAGTCTTGCTCAGCCTATGCTTACAGATAGAATCTGAAAATATTCTGAAGGAAAAAAACCCACAGGTGTAAAAATGGGGATGTGCCAGGAAGAAATCTCTCCATTTCATGGTGGTGAGATCCTTGCACTCCCAGTATCACCATCCTCTCAGTATGTCGTTCAGAAACTCTATTGGGAGCAATAGAATTCACAGCCCAGGGTTCATGACAAGTCTGGATGTGTTCAGATCCAGTGCATCTAGCAAAAGTACCAAGTAGCTGAATACTATCATAACCATAAGCTTTATGAATGCTAATTGTCCACAAAAAAGGACAGTTGTTAAAACCAGACAGCTATCGTTGGCATCACTGTTGTTCAAAGGGGACGACAGATCAGTTGGGGTAATAAGAGCTATTTAGTACTTTACCATAATGTGCATCACACTGAAACCTTTTAAAAAGGTTTAAACTGTGGGTTTTTTTCCACAGAGATGAAACACCACTGTACTCTCTAGTTTTTAATGTGGGCTGGCTTTAATGATATTTTCCTTTGCAATACTGTAACTGCATGTGGCATTACTGTAAACCATAAAGACAACAATGACAAACTTCAAACATAATTGCACAGAGTTATCCAAGCTATAGGGCACATTCAGTGGTAGGTCCTAGATTAAGATCCCAAATCACTAAGACATTGCTCTGAATGCCTCCTCACGCTGCCAGTGTGTAGCCTTCTTGTTTTAACTGACTTCTCTCACTGTGGGTGAGCAGCACGAAGACCTATTGAATTTAATACTGGCGGTGCTGCGCTCCTGGAATGATCCCCTGATCCATCTGGCCTCTGAAGTACAAAGAATCAAAGAAGCTCCAGACACCATCCTCTGGAAGGCTGTAGAGATTGAAGAGCAAAGCAAGCGGCTTCTAGAAGGGATGGAGAAAATAGTGGGGCGGGTAAGTATCAGGTCCTTAATACCCTTCCAGCCTGTTGCTCTAAGGAAGACACATAAGAGTGACACACACCTGGAATAAGAGAGGCAGCAACAGATGGGAAGGAGGAAAAGGAAATCAGTATGGCTGAACCTCAAAAAACCTTCCCAGCTTTCTGCTGCTTTCTTACAACTTCTAAAGACACAAGGTGATGTTGAATGGCATAGCATAATCCAGCATACTCCCAGTCCTGCTTCAAGGGAAGCTGTAATCATTAGGCCTGGTAACCATCGCTCTATCTTTGATTACTTTGAATTTGGAATCTTGATTATTTTAAGTATGTCTGTGATTTTTCCACACACACACATATTTATATAGCCTATTTTTACATGTTTGCATGCCTACAGGTATTGTATACAGTTTTCAGAAGCAGGGAATGTATTTAAAGCTGTTCTGGAAGCCTGAGCTATTGCAAAGATACAGCATTACAGCAAAGTAATCGTGGGATCTTTTGCTTCTCTTTTTGTACCACAGTAGTTCCTCGGAACTCTGGCTCAGACTTGGTTCCAGCTACACTTGTAAGGTTAGGCAAGGCTGTTGTCTGAGAAAACCCATACTCAAATACCCCTGGTTATCAGTAATTGATTGAAAGCTTTCCTGAATAAAATCAGCTCTAGCTTGTTTATTTTTAAAGGGGCCTCTGTTAGTGCCTCAATACATCATTCTGTCAGTGAGCTAGATGTTAACAAGAGATTCTGACTCTACTGGCTTTTGCCTGAGCTCTGAGTGGTTGAACAGCATTAAGAGTGCCACCACCACTGCATCTACCACTTTCCATGGGATCACTCGGTCTCTCTCTCTATTGTCTCTATACTCAGAAACCTTATCCCATTCAAGCCACAAATGCAATTATCAGTGTAATCAAATGCATCTCTGCCCCATATCCACAGGTAAAAACAGCACAGATGAGGATCCAAAATAACACTAGAAATGCCGCTGCAGTTATTCTGTCACCACATTCTCATTCACATTATTTATACAGGGTGGTAGAAGGCAGTACTGTCAAATTCATTACTGTCAAACCACATTTGAGTGACAGGTCTATTTTGTCTTGCCCATTGCTTAAGCCACATGACAGAGGCTCCACTGGTACTCTCCTCTGTGTTTGTACAAAGTACAAGTGGTAGGAAATAAGGAAGGTACATAAGGAGGTATGGTACATCTGAAGATGTATTGCTGAAGTATTTATCTGGTACCGTGTTCTCATACTGCTTGTATCAGAGAGATCACTTCAGAGATGGGCTGAGATCAAGCTGGAGATACACATGGAAGAAAACTCCTAGGAGAAGTATTAACAAAAGATTTCAAGGTGGAGGGAACTAAAAAGGTTACTAAAAAGGGATGAGTTCACACATGAAGGAAGGTTTGATTTCTCTGCAAAGTCACATTCCACTGGACATAAGTTTAACACATTAGTTCTCTAAACTCAACTGACAGAGTTAAGCTTCTTTCAGTTTATTCCCCTAAAATACATAGAAAACAGACAAACCCATTCAAAATCTTCATGAAGATATAAAATACCCTACAGAATAGGAGGAAATGTAAGAGGAAACACTTTTACAAGCCTTAGACTAGCAACCAGCATTCCCCAATGCTCTGTTCCACATCCACTCAGATTCACCACCGTTTACTTCAGTATCATTTTGTGTCTTGAGGTTAATTCTGGTGAGATTGGAAACGACATTTACTCTCAGTGGGACGGCCTCCCATCCCTGCAACTCGATGATGAGGACTCCAGACTCTCTGCCTTTTACAACCTGCTGCACTGCCTCCGCCGAGATTCCCACAAGATTGACAACTACCTCAAGGTTCTGAAGTGCCGCCTGATCCACGACAGCAACTGTTAAGCACATGCCTGATCGCTTACCAGAGTCATTCATCACAGTGTTCTTGCTGCTCTGCCACTTCTCACCGCAAACTTTAAGAAGACTCTCCCTGTAGAGGATCAGCAGCAACTTTCAGGCACGTTTGTGTGAATTCTAGCTGCAACTATTAGCAACGTTTATCTTGGCGTTTTAAGTTGTTGTAAGTCACTTGTATGACATCAGTGCACTTTTCTGTCTAGTCTCTGCAACTAGTAGCATTTCAGTGATAACCAAGATAATGCAGATGCCAATAAAAATGTCATTGAATCCAAAAGTGCTTAACACTGAGTGGTATGCATGAATGAAAAAGAACTGCTATGGTTTATGTCTTTAGTAGTAGCTTCTCTTTTTAGATCTCAATATCCAGGATATATTATTTACATAGGTCCTTACTTTCTACCCAAAAAAGGAGATGGGGAGAGGGGGAAGAGGGATATGAAAAATCAGATTATTCACCTATTGCACAAAACTACCCTAAACTAAAAGTGTGGCCTGAAAACCAATCTACTAGAGCAGAAGCTTTAACTCTGTACAAACATTGTCTAAGGCACAAAAAGGCAAGAAAATCAACCTGGCTAACATAGCTACTGATACCCCACACAGTCCATGGAGAGAAGGCAACACATTTGGAATTTTAAGGACAGATCCAGGTATATCAGCACCTCTACTGGCTATTTCAGAAAGAGGTATTTTTAAAGCAACATTCATTATGTTTGAGCTGACTGAGAAATTAGAAAATTGGATGCAAGAGGCACAAAGGACAGACAAATGAACAGGGACAAAGGTAGGACCTGTCCACAAAGCAACAAGGGAAAAGAGAAGGACTCGGGCACAGGAGAATGGAAAACAGGGGTAGGACCTGACCACAAGAGACCCAGGGATCAGGAGAAGGCAAGAGACTAAGAAGTGAGCAGAGGAGCAGAAACCGGTCACAGAGCAATAGAAGAGGAGGGGAGCACGACACAGTGGCAGAGCGAGAGCTGCAAGGAGGGGAGCTCGACAAGGCCAGAGAGAGAGGCACGAAGAAGGGAGCAAAATGAGGCAGCAGAGTGAGGCACGAGGAGGGAAGCAAAATGTGGTGGCAGAGTGAGAGGTGTGAGGAAGAGAGCACAACGTGGCGGCAGAATGAGTAGTGCAAAGAGGGGAGCAAAACGCAGCGGTAGAGAGGCACAAGGGCAGCACAATGCAGCAGCAGAGAGGAGCGAGGAGGGGAGCAGAACGCAGTGGCAGAGCAAGAGGTACAAAGAAGAGAGAACAGCATGGCAGCAGAGTGAGAGTTGCGAGGGAGATAGCACAACGTGGCAGCAGAGTGATAGTTGCAAGGAAGAAAGAACGTGGCAGCAGAGTCAGAGGTGTGAGAAGGAAAGCACAATACCACAATAGAGCAAGATGTGTGAGAAAAGAAAGTAACACGGTGGCAGAGCGAAGTAGGAGAAGGAGAGCACAGTGCCACAACATAGAAAGTTGCCAGGAGAGGAGCACAACATTACGGCAGAGCGAGGCACAAAGAGAGCAGCACAATGCAACGTCAAAGTGAGGTGCAAGGAAGAGAGCACAAAGCGACGGCACGGCACGGCGGGATAACCACGAGAGCACAAGGCGACGGCACGGCGGGATAACCACGAGAGCACAAGGCGACGGCACGGCGGGATAACCACGAGAGCACAAGGCGACGGCACGGCACGGCGGGATAACCACGAGAGCACAAGGCGACGGCACGGCACGGCGGGATAGCCACGAGAGCACAAGGCGACGGCACGGCACGGCGGGATAGCCACGAGAGCACAAGGCGACGGCACGGCACGGCGGGATAGCCACGAGAGCACAAGGCGACGGCACGGCACGGCGGGATAACCACGAGAGCACAAGGCGACGGCACGGCACGGCGGGATAGCCACGAGAGCACAAGGCGACGGCACGGCACGGCGGGATAGCCACGAGAGCACAAGGCGACGGCACGGCACGGCGGGATAGCCACGAGAGCACAAGGCGACGGCACGGCACGGCGGGATAACCACGAGAGCACAAGGCGATGGCACGGCACGGAGGGATAGCCACGAGAGCACAAGGCGACGGCACGGCGGGATAGCCACGAGAGCACAAGGCGACGGCACGGCACGGCGGGATAACCACGAGAGCACAAGGCGACGGCACGGCGGGATAGCCACGAGAGCACAAGGCGACGGCACGGCGGGATAGCCACGAGAGCACAAGGCGACGGCACGGCGGGATAGCCACGAGAGCACAAGGCGACGGCACGGCACGGCGGGATAACCACGAGAGCACAAGGCGACGGCACGGCGGGATAGCCAGGAGAGCACAAGGCGACGGCACGGCACGGCGGGATAGCCACGAGAGCACAAGGCGACGGCACGGCACGGCGGGATAGCCACGAGAGCACAAGGCGACGGCACGGCGGGATAGCCACGAGAGCGCAAGGCGACGGCACGGCACATCGGGATAGCCACGAGAGCGCAAGGCGACGGCACGGCACATCGGGATAACCACGAGAGCACAAGGCGACGGCATGGCACGGCGGGATAGCCACGAGAGCACAAGGCGACGGCACGGCACATCGGGATAACCACGAGAGCACAAGGCGACGGCATGGCACGGCGGGATAGCCACGAGAGCACAAGGCGACGGCATGGCACGGCGGGATAACCACGAGAGCACAAGGCGACGGCACGGCACGGCGGGATAGCCACGAGAGCACAAGGCGACGGCACGGCACGGCGGGATAACCACGAGAGCACAAGGCGACGGCACGGCACGGCGGGATAACCACGAGAGCACAAGGCGACGGCACGGCGGGATAGCCACGAGAGCACAAGGCGACGGCACGGCACATCGGGATAACCACGAGAGCACAAGGCGACGGCATGGCACGGCGGGATAGCCACGAGAGCACAAGGCGACAGCACGGCACGGCGGGATAACCACGAGAGCACAAGGCGACGGCACGGCGGGATAACCAAGAGAGCACAAGGCGACGGCATGGCACGGCGGGATAGCCACGAGAGCACAAGGCGACGGCACGGCACGGCGGGATAACCACGAGAGCACAAGGCGACGGCACGGCACGGCGGGATAGCCACGAGAGCACAAGGCGACGGCACGGCACGGCGGGATAGCCACGAGAGCACAAGGCGACGGCACGGCACGGCGGGATAGCCACGAGAGCACAAGGCGATGGCACGGCACGGCGGGATAGCCACGAGAGCACAAGGCGACGGCACGGCGGGATAACCACGAGAGCACAAGGCGACGGCACGGCACGGCGGGATAACCACGAGAGCACAAGGCGACGGCACGACGGGATAGCCACGAGAGCACAAGGCGACGGCACGGCGGGATAGCCACGAGAGCACAAGGCGACAGCACGGCACGGCGGGATAACCACGAGAGCACAAGGCGACGGCACGGCGGGATAACCAAGAGAGCACAAGGCGATGACACAGCACAGCAGGATAACCAAGAGAGCACAAGGCAATGGCACAGCAAGAAGCAACATAGCAGGAGCTTTTGACCCCACCTACATACTGCCCTCTTGAGCCATAACTAAACTCAACCTTGGCTTCAACACACAGCTTCAGCAAAGAGCTTAAAATTCCCTTCAGCTCCTGGTGGCTTTGGCTTGCCCCTCGACAAGCCTGCTGCGCTGCTTCAGCTGAGCCATCGTGGAGAGTAGAGTGAAACACCAGAGAATATGGGTTTGAGGGTTTAAAGCCCTACTGCAACAGAATAAACATTTCTAATTGGGTGTATGTGTATATATACACACGCATATATAATGGCCTCTTTTCAATTATTGATTGCCTCAGGGTTTATCTGTTTAAGTATATGCTAAGCCCATTTTTAATACATACAAAATCAGCTAAAGTGCAAACCAGTTCCTTATTGGACAGTCCTAACTGACATCTTTCATGAGATCTGAAATGCAGAAGACTTGGGGCACACGCAACAGCCGTTTGACACACTCAGCTGTACCGCCAGCACTCAAGAGGAAAATGGGTAAAACTTGCCAGGCAAAATGCAAGAGCCTAGACTAGAATTTAACCTGATCGTAATATTCGATTTTCTGTTATACTTCCAATGGGAGAAAAAAAGCATTTTAAAGGGAAAAGGAGAGAAACAATATCCTTTGTAATTATCACAAGTGCTTGGAATTACAGTGTGAGTTCTTATTCAAAAGAAAACATGAATAATGTGACTACTCTGTGTTGAGCTGGAAAAGCGATTATGTCTTGCTGAGTAAACTCCTACCTCAGAATTTCTTTAGAATTCAAAAGCAACTTGATTAATAGGGCAGACGTTCATAATTTTACATTTACATGACTAGATCTAAAACAACGACTTCCATTAACTGCTTAAAAATTACAGTGCTAAAACAATTGCTTAAAACTTGCACACATTGCTTCATTATAGCCTGTTCTAGTCCAATTATGAGGTTTTAATTTCATCAAGAAAGACAGAAAAGAACGACCAAAAAAAAAAACCAACCCCCCATTTTAAACAACTCCAAAGCTATCTGGCTTGCAGCTGTTTAACTAAAGGGGTTATTTAAAAGTGATCTGGTTAATATTCTGAGTCATCACAGCTGTCAGACACAGAAAGACATCCAACCCCATGAGCACATTCAAAGCTACACCTTCATTGTCAAGTTCCCTGGCACGACAATGCCTTCAGACTCTGAATGCTCAAGCCACAATACAGGCCAACTGGCAATTCTCTTTTTTCAGTTGCTAACAGGAACAATACATTCTTATCTCAGTAATATTTTGTTAATTAGCACATGTTTCTTAATCAAAGGAATGGATAAGACTTTCCTTCCCCCCCCCCCCACCAAGTGTAATAATTTCTGGCTACTTCACTCTTCCAGCATTTGAAATGGCTACTTTTCTAATTATTCCTTCAATACTCAAACTCAGTCTCCACTGGTTTCTTTACTTCTGTGCCTAAGATTGCTCAGTGATAGGAATGGAAAGAAAAGGTCCACGTGGTTGAAATATAGGCTCAGTCCCGTTCCCTTTAAAAAACACGTTCAAGCTTCCATAGATAGCAATTAATTTAAGATCAGAACTTGTGACATCAAGTCTGAATGGTATTGAGTTCCAACCAACTCATGACTGAGAGCATTTATTGCTGAATACAACAGAGCAAGAGAGAGAAAATAAGAATCTAACTTGCTATTCATGACTCGTGCCTAGACTCCAGGACTATAACCATCAGAGCTAACAGAAATAATTTTAAGGGTGATTTTAAAGGCAATAAGAGATGATTTTACTGACAGTAGATGTCATTTGGAATCAGCTGCTTAACTAATAATGTGATAATCTCTCCACTGTCTCTTTTTTTTAATCCTTTCTTTTGAGACCCTACAAAAAGCCTCCAATGGTTTAGCTTCTAGCAGGGAAATAAAAGACGATGACTTGCGACTGATTTGTAACCTACGATACAGTTTACCTTCACAATGTTATTTCAAAGGCAACCCACAATTCTCCAGTGAGAAACCACACCTACCTTCTCATCTCTGAGCAGCAGACATTCTCTGAGGGCTACATTTTAAACCAATTATAAACAAAATGCACACAAACAACAAAACAGGTCAGCGATGTAACCTCAGTAATCATACTTGTGCATGGATCCATACACTCCAGAAATCAAATGCTACAATCATGCCTGGGAACATCACAGGTACTCACATTTCCACTGAACCTACTGGGCTTACTGGCCTGTAAAGCTGTTCACACACATGATTATTTCTATCTCAACTCTCAACAATTTGTACCTGCAAATTACTTTGAGGCTCAGCTTCAGTCTCCAAGATTTACCAGTGTTCAGTGCAACTAGAATGTAAGACTGATCATCCACAGCGCGACATTAAGTGATAAAGAGAGGTTTCAAACTCATTTCAAAACCAAATTGTATCCATTTCAGGAATGAAGCTAAATTCAATTAAACATGACTTGGAAAACAATAGGTTTTCTCTCAGCATTGCAACAACACCTATCATCATTGGGAGACAGAGGGTATATTTAGATATATTGCCTCATAGTTGAACACTTAAGGAAGGTACATTTTCTCATAGTGATTGTTAATTTCCTTTCATGTATTCAACTATGAGAAGGAAATAATAGATGAGTAATAGCAAGGGAGCACAAATAAGATAGAATACCGTACTAAAGGAAAATAGAGTCCTCCTTTCACCTATAACTGTACTGTGCATAGAGGGAAAACTCAAACTCTGCTTCCTGTTCTGTCTCTAATTCTCTTCCATATCACCTGCTTTATGCTCTTTTAATTCTCCAAGAAGCATCAGAATCTCATGTTAATGTTCTGGTTTTTGGAAAAGAGTAATTAGTCATGGCATACTGCCCAGTAATTCATGCATCTGAAATACAATTGCAAGATACAATCACTTTGCTTCCTTTCCTTAGGAAGGAATTACCAAGTTCTTTCCCTGAGTAGTAACATTTTCTATCAGTATTGGCCAACCTACACAACTTTATTTTTCAGCCTCGGTACACAGTAACAAACTAAGTGAAAGGAGGTTAGAGAAAGATTTTCAGCATCAGAGAAACGCTTGGTCTTTATCTCAAGAAGTACTCATGTATAGATGTTCCTTTTCCTATTTACGCTAAGCCCCACTAAAAATCCTAAGCACATGTCTTGCACAGAGCCCTTTGCTGAGAAATTCCATCTTTCACAGCCAGTTAAAACATGATGGCATAGAAACTAGGCAAAATTTGTTAAAAACATCTTTACAACAGACACTTCTTTACATTTTACCCAGCCTGCTGCCAGAAAGTGCTTCACCAAGCATAAAAATGAATACTACTTACCAACAATATTTAATAGTAGTCCCTCAAAAATTCACTTTTCCTGTCAAACATCACTGCACTAATTATGGGAACACTTTTCCCTCTTTAATAAATGATAGGGTTCATTACTTCAAAGAGTTCAGATCACACTCTAATTCACGAGCTGTGGTGCAAGTCATCAAAAAATGCTAAGAGCACACACTGCAGCATACCAAAGAAGCTGTAAAACTCAGGTCATTGGTACTATGTACCACATCTTGCAAAGGAGCTTGCAGAATACAAAATACACAACAAGCACGTGCCCTCAACGAGCAGGAACTAATTTGTATACTAAATGACTGGCTCTGAAAATATTCGTATTTACTGAAGGATTTCTTACCTCCAGCTTTCAGTATAAGTTAATCATGAATGTTACAGGGGTTTTACAGCATTATCATAACTACTAAAGCCACAGTCATCAATCAAGCCACTGTTATTGCACATCAATATAGAACCTAGTCCCTTCCCAGCGATACCCTGCTCTGTTTACTTCTGATTCCTACTTGTTTGAAGAAGTATGCAAAGTGTGATATATAGCACAGCAATAACAGGAAAACCAACAAGCTGGGGTACAAATCATTGCTGAAATACATACAGATATTATTGTGCTTACCTTTGATGACTCCATGTTTGAAAGCACTATGCACAGTTTGCAGCATTAGACCAATAATCATAAGTGATAAAAAGATCTCCCTTTACCAAGAGGATTAATATAACAACTCATTCTTCGCCTAGCCTGTGCTAGGGCTTGTGCCCACTCTTAGGCAGGGCTTAGCATTAGGCTCTGATGAGCTTAATTAGGTTCACATATATCCACCTCTCCAGCCTGTGCTGACATTTAAACCACAGCATACAAGTGTAGCCAGGAACAGGCTGATGCATTCCTCAGTTTTTAGCTTGAAGAAACATCTCTTACAGCCTGGCAAAGGCAAGTTACAGAGCTACAGAAAGCAGCAACAGGAATACAGTCCAAGCAATCCCTGTCTCCTAAAGAGTAACAAGTTGAAGACTGAAAAATATTCCACAGTACCACACACCACCTTAATTTTTGTATGGTTGGGCCTGGTTCTCAAAGTAGGGCACATACCTACCACAAAAGCATCCTTTTTACCTCCAAAAGCTTGCTCTCCTGTGGCTCTCGGCTAGCGACAAGGCATGAGAAGCACATCCTGTGCCCACCTCTTAGCCCTGCAACCCTTCCACCCACAACACAAAGCTCAGAAAAGTGGCCAAGAGGAGCCCTGACAAGGCTGTGCTCAATGCTACAGAGGATGAGAAGCAAGCCCTTAGAGTGACCTACCCTGGCAGTGGAGAAAGCTTCCTCTCCCTGGATGTGAGCATGAGAGGCGCTTGCTAAACTGGTCCAAAGGAGCTCTAGCTCAGTGCTGCAGAGGAAGGAAAAAAAAACCCAGGGACACTTGCTAGTTCATCTTGGGGAAAAAAGCCTTCCTCCCCTCAGCTGGAGGGCACAAGAGGCTACCTTGGTGGTACATGACAGCAGGCAGTAGCCCAGCCCAAATGAACCAAAGGAGCCCTGACACTTAAGCAGTCATGCTCAATGCTGCAGAGGAAGGCAAAAAACCCCTGGGGACCTGTGCCAATCTGCCCCAGGGGAAAATTCCTTCCTGACCCCAGCGCTGGCGATCGGCTACTCCCTGAGCATGTGAGCAGACCTGCCTCCTGGTCCCACGGGCTGCTCATGCCTCCCACGAGATGCACAAGCCCTCTTCTCCCTCAACCTGGAGCTATCTCTGGGGCTTCCTAGAGTGGCCAAATGCCCCAGGCCTGATTGATCTTGGGGGCAAGAACCCATCCCATGCCTGGCAGTGGGTGCTCCAAAGCATCAGGACCCCTATTGCTTACAGCTCCTGCTCCTCACTCCACAGGGGATGAGGATGGTGAGGTCTGCAATGCCCCTCAAGAAGGCAGTCCTGTGTTCTGGCTCCTGCTCTGCAGCTGAAGAAGATTTCTTGTCCCTCAGATGAGCTTTGGAGGTGGCGTGGCGTGGCGTGGCCTAGCCAGGAGCTGCTGCTGCTGCTGCTGCTGCTGCTGCTGCTGATGATGATGATGATGATGATGCTGCTGCTGCTGCTGCTGCTGCTGCAGAGAACCTCCAGCCGCTGGCTTGCCTTCCTCCCTCAACTCTATCAAGAGCTTCCTCTCAGGTAGCCACCCAGGCCAGATCTGGCAGCAGGACCTGGGAGGACCCCCTTTTATACTCTCCTGGGTGCTGTGATGTCATCATTCTCAGCTGATATCACTGCTGTTAGGGAACACATTAGTTGCCAGGTGTTGGCAATGTGATGTCCATCCTCAGGTAACATCACCGTTGTTAGGGAACACATTTGTTGCCAGGTACCAGCAGTGTTCTGTTCCACAAGAGTGGAATAGAGGAGGAGAATCATCTCCCTCAACATGCTGGCCACACTTTTTTTTGTGCAGCCCAGGATATAGTGTTTGTGCAGAGTGGGACTGTCTTTCTGGGCTGTGCCTACACACTGCCAGTTCATGTCCAATTTTTCAACCATCAGTATCTCCAAGTCCTTCTCCACAGAGTTGTTCTCAATCCACTCATCCCTCAGTCTGGATTGATGCTGGGGATTACCCTGACCCAGGTGCAGGACCTTGCACTTGGTTCTGTGGAACCTCAGGATGTTTGATGTTTTGACGTCAAGCCTGTAAAAGTCCCTGTGGATACCATCCCTTCCCTTTAGCAAATCAAAACATTAAAAATGGTTTGTTGCCTTTCACAGATGAAAGATGGTTTTGATCGAGTTCTAACCTTAAAAGCAATCAGCAGGATTTCTTTTACATATACTTAATTGTAGACAGTGGAAACTGTATTTAAACTCAGTCACCAACATAATAACATACATAGTGGAAAGAGACAACAGTGATAAGGTTGTTTTGAGAGCAGGAACATATTCTGTTAATCCATATACATAAACAATAACCTGAGACTTTTGAAGTTGTTTATAAAATACAAGGTATATCACATTTCGGTTGTACGTGTTGAAGGCATAAGGAAAATGTAATACATATGAACATCTTTCCTCGAGCTAGATACAAGCCTGTAGATATTCCCAAAAAGGTCATAAGAGTTTGGAGCATCTTAGGAAATGCTTCTTTACATTTCCAGTCTCCTTTCTCTTAAAAAAACCCAGCCTCACAACCAGGTTTTACATACAATGAACGTGTAGTAGGACAGCTGACAGCAAAGAAAAATCTCTGTGATTCAGTTTCCATCTTTCCCTCCCCACAAATACACAGACCTTCTAAATCAAACTGGTCAAATGATGCTTCAGGTTTTCTTATTTATTGACTGAGATGAATTCTGGATTCACAAGTTTCAGAAAGAAAATTGAAGTTTTCAGTGAACCTGCCACTTTAGTAGGTAAGAAACGTGTCATTTCAGCACACTCTCATGAGATAATATTCTATGAGCAGGGATCTCCAACAAACCCACCATTTTAACAACAATTCATAGGTAAACATTCATTAATAACAACAATGGGTGGATGGCTGAGTCCAAAGAGTGGTGGTGAACAGAGTTAAATGCAGTCGTTGGCCAGTTGCCAGTGGTGTTCCCCAGGGCTTGGTGTTGGAGCCTGTTCTATTTCATATCTTCATCAATGGTCTGGGCGAGGGATGGAGTGCAACCTCAGTCAGTTTGCAGATGACACCAAGCTGGGCAGGAGTGTTGGTTCGTGTGAGAGCAGAAGGGCTCTTCAGAGGGCCCTGGCCATCCTCCCCTGGAGCGATGCGCTGAGGGCAATAAGATGAGGGTCAACATGACTCAGAGATGGGTCTTGCCCTTGGGCCACAGCAACCCCAGACAGTGACACAGGCTGGGGCAGAGGGGCTGGAAAGCTGCCCAGAGGGAAAGGACCTGGTGGTGTAGGTCGATAGTGGTGAACGTGAGCCAGCAGTGTGCCCAGGTGGCCAAGAAAGCCAAGGGTGTCATGGCTGGTATCAGGAAGAGTGTTGCCAGCAGGTCCAGGGCAGGGATTGTCCCCATGTGCTGCAGCTCAAGGGCTGTGTTCAGTGTTGGACTCCTCACCCACTGCCAGAGGGACACTGAGAGGCTGGAGAGTGGCCAGAACAGGGCAGCAGAGCTGGGGAAAGGGCTGGAGCACAAGGATGCTGGGGAGGAGCTCAGAGAATGTGGGTGTTCAGCCTGGAGGAGGAGGCTGAGGGCTGACAGGAGCACTCTCTGACACTCCCTGACAGGAGGTTGTGGCCGGAGGGTGTCAGTCTCTGCTCCCAAGTAACAAGTGATACAATAAAAGGAAATGGCTTCAAGTTGCTTCAGGAGGAGTTTAAACTGGAGATGAAGAACAATTCCTTCCACAAAAGTGTTGTCCAACCCTGTCCCAGGCTGCCCAGGGCCATGGTGGAGTGCCCATCCCTGGAAGGATCCCATAAGCCACGGAGCTATGTGACACGGTTTAGTGGTGACTGTGGCAGCGCTGAGGGAATGGTTGGACTTGATCTTAAAGGTCTTTTCCAACCTAAAGGCTTCCATGATTCTGTGAAACACCCAGTTTGCAGGGGGCTGGCGATTAACCCAGGCAGCAGCAGGCAGAGGCTGCGGTGGGCTGAGGCAGCCCCGATGCCTGCTGAGGGTTGCTAAGCAACTCGAGCCTACTGCTGCCCCCAGGGCTTCAGCGCAGGCTGAGGGGCTTGGAGAAGCTGGAGGGGGATATTTCATCAGGCTATAGAGAAAGGGGAAAGGATATTTCATCAGGCTACGGAGAACTGGGCACGCATAGACATTATTGTAAATAAGCAGGGGGATGGGGACAGGAGCAACCACAGCGCGGCTCGGCTTCCTAATTCACAACATCCAGCGGGTAGCAGCTTTCTTGTGGGTTTTGGTGTGGGTTTTTTTAATGTAACTGACAAAATCTGGCAACAATGCACAGTGTAAAAAGTGACATTTTGACTCTAAGGGAGGAATTATTTGCAATTTGTTTTGAACAGAAGCTTAGTTCATGTCAGATGTGAACCTCCAGACAATCATTAGTTTAAACTGCCTGCTATGTGTTTAAAAATTTCAGTCAATTTAGAACTGATCTGAATTGCAAATGGGATGGTAATAAGCCATTAGGGAATAACATATCTCTCTTTTGCACTTGCAACCCTCTGCTTTAAGGGGCCGCAACTGCACTGAAATATGAAAATACCATTTTAGTCATGCGCGTTGACACCAAACATGGACATGTAGGAGGTCCAGACTCCAAAGTAGCACTCAGGAGGAGGATGAGGAGACCGACAGCCACCACAGGAGCAAAGAAAGGGGTGTAAGTTCTGCTTTGGACAAGAGGCAGCAGTCAGTTTTCCACGGAACAAATAGTATGACATGCTGATGGCACAGTAAAACGCAGGCCTGGAATCTGGCTAGCAGTAGGGTATTTTGATTTCTGAGGGTCTGAGGCATTTCTCATGCTCTGTGAAACCATTTTTGTGAACAACTGAGGGCTTTGCATCACCTAAGTTACCTGCATTTCCTCAAAATTAGCTAACAACCTTCTTTGATCAAATGAGTGAAAAGATACTTTCATGAGGACTCTGTAGTATACAGATCCATTAATTAATCAAGACAACATCTGCACAACTAAACCCAACAATACCATTTAGATGGCAGCATTAAGCATTGCATGTCCTATCCTAAATCTCTTTTCTCACTACAAACCATTATAAATTACCTACTGATGTTTTACAGGTGTGTCAAAGGAGGAAAGACTTTCTTCTACCTATTCTATAGCTACTCATGGGTAGCTATTACTGTACTTTTATGCTGCCTCACAAAATGATATACACCTTATAAAACCCATCTATTTCACGGTTTCTGCAGCTGAGGCTGACTTGATGTCTCACCATCCCCACTGATAAGCAACCTACTGTCTTCATTCAAGCAGATTCCCATGCAGCTGTGGCGAAGGGAGAAATGCAGACTTCTGATCTGCATCTGTAGAAGTTGAAGTTGGTACCTTAGCACCAAGCAATGCAGTAGATGTTCCCACACCACTGGATACTCCTGCAACCCTAGAGCTGACTCTGGGACTCTCTCCCCCAGAAGCTGTATGTCTAGATACAGTTCCTGGAGATTCGTTTTCTAGACAGCCTCTGTTGAGGGGAAGCTAGCCCAAAGACATCTGCAGCAGACCACAGAGACTCTGAAGGATCTCACCTCATGGGAGGTCCAGCTGACCCAGATGCTGCTGTGTTGGCAGACACAGTGGACTGAATTTCTGCACAACACGCCTTCGTTCTTAGGAGAGCATTAAAGTGGATATTCCATTAATTCCTTCATGGCACATGCACTCAGTCGCCTCTGCTTTTCAGAGATAACACCTTAGAATTGCTGACTGCAGGTGAATTTGGATATTACACCCCATCTCAGCTTTCCTAGAAGGTTCATGTCAGCTTCTGTCCAGCAGGCAATACACTGGGAAGGGGATTGCTTGCACAGTACATTTATTGAACTGCCATGCAGCGGAAAGGAAACGGGCAAGGTCAAAGTTAGACTGCTGAGCCAGAGGCTTTGCATAAGAAGCAGGGGAGCTAAGCAAGGAAAATGCAACTCGGGTAAAACCATGGGAGCAGATGAGTAGTACAAGAGCTTCATTAACCAGCTTCCCACCCAGGAGTGAAAAAAGGCTTCTCATTCTGAACTCCTCTGCCTCAAACTGTGCCTGCTAGCACACTCTAAACCAACCTTAACATGGGCTTATTCTATTGATAGAGTCTTCTGAACCTTGGTGTAAATATACATTATAATATACTCAGAAATGACTTATTCCACCTTGACATTTCAAAGAAATATTGTTGCATGAACATTAAAAACAAAGGGACAGAACATTTTCAAAACCTCGTGTAAAAAGGCTGCAGCAAAATGAATACGCTTCAGACAGGGAAAAGCTGAGTTATTGTTTTGGATTACTTCTTCAAGGACAAGTACACCTAAAACTCCTTGAGCATGCAAAATTTTCAGGCAATTCTGCACCAGCTGAGGTAAAAAATTCTGAACTCTTTATTTCCTGAGAACACAGCAGATTATTCATCTCCCTCAAAGCAACATGAAATAAATTAATCCTTTCCAATTATCCTAGCAAGGTATATTTAGGGTAACAATTCCCTACTTTCATACAGACATGTGTGGAGCTTCCACTCATTTTAGTGAGATAAAAGATGTTTCCAATTTGGATCTTTGAAAAGGTCTGACATTCGGTATTTATTATTACAGCGAAGATTAAGAACAGCCCTACTGAACTCTAATATTTAAAGGCTTATTCCTTTCAGAAGTGATATTATGGCACAGGACAATTAAAACACTCCCAGAAGTATATCTTTCAAGCAAAAAAAAAAAAAATTCCTGTGATAAATACAGAATTAAAGATGGCATTATATGTTAATTCAGATGGAAATGAAGCAGTTAAATACTTCCAAATCTAAACTCCAGCTACTTACAATTTCCCCAGCAATTTCTAAGTAAGACAAAGAAAAAGAACCTTCAAGCTTTCCTGTCACCACACTGGATTTAAACAAGACAGTGCACAGAATAAGATACTCAGAGTCCAGCGAAATATTTTAAGGGAAAAAAAAATAGAGAAGTCCTCTGCTCTCTCCTCCTTTTTTAGTGACTTCAGGCAGTTCTGTATTTTTATCCTTAGATGGGGCATTCAATATTCATTCCATCAATTCCTCTGGCTAAGTGTGTGATGCCAAAGTGTGTGTTATAAATGTGTTTTGTCTTACACACACAAATTGTTTAATTGTCATAAATGGGTCCTTGAATGCACAAGCTTCCCCTTCCACAGACACCTGCACAAACCAGCATCTTAAAGATATAGATTGTGTACGGAAACTTGAGATTTACCCATCTGCTCCATTCGTGTTTGAAAACTGACTTCCATGTAGAGGGGTTCTTATCCTTACTTGACATGTGGCACAGGCCAAAGATCTGCAGTTGTATTTACTGAAAGGAAACCAACACAAACAGGGGAGAGGAAAGATATGAGCGACTTGGGAGATGCGATTCCTTAGACTTCCAAGCATGTGTGTGTGTGACAGCCGTATACTCGCTCTGTCAGATATTTGGCCATCTAAGTATTACTTTTCACATGACATAGTCCTGGAAGCATGTAGTGTAAATTATCATATATCAGTTATGAGAAGACAGTCATGTAAATGGAATCTAAAAGGCAAACAATCATCTCTCAGCTGCAAGTGAACATAATCCAAACGCAGAGTCATGTTTTGCTTTGGTTCAAGAAGAATGCTACAGGAATCAAAGGCTCAGCCCTACATTCCCTGCCTTGTGTGGGTACTCCTATGGACTTCAGCAGGATGGTGAATGTAATGTGGCATAATCAGTCAACACCATATCTCCAAAGACCTGACTTACTTGAAAGAGAAATGAGGAAAATTTTGTTCTATGTGTTCCCAACCACCTTGTATCACACAACTGGGCCCCAGGTTTCAGCACAGAAACCAGAGTAAGTAAAAGCTGTTGCAATATAGAGCAGCTGATTCATGAGAGGAAAGCTCTATATACTTTGTCAGTGCAGAACTGTGTAAAGCGAGGAGCAGAATTCTCCTCTAAGAATAATTTCTCTCTCAATGCACCCTACAGATAAGCCCAAGATTGTCCGGCTCCACACAGAAATCTGATCTATATGCTTCACTAGGACTGGATGCATTGCCCATGTGCAAAGACAGGTTTAGGTGATCTTTAAATCAAGCCTTGAAAAAACACAATCCTTGAGGGCAGGTCCTTGTGGGGATCTTTTACATTGAAATAAGTTTTAATCAACACATCCAAGGTCCAAATTGTGAACATTCAGTTCTTGACTCTAAACCTTTCCATATTATAGATATGAAAGAGGTTTCCTAACTAAATGGTAGCACTTCTAGAAACGTCTTTGTGTGAAAATACCGACAGGCATTCGTTACATTTGAAGGGTTTCGTGTCCTTTTCCAAACAGAGGGCTTGTACAGATTCCCTCAAATTCTTCCTGAGAGCAGCAAATTCTTACCACAGCATCCCCTGAGGGAAGACAGAGAAGTTTTAGATCCACAGGCCCTCCCACCTCTTCCAGCGATGCTGATTTTGCAGTACCCAAATGAAAGTCCATCCAAGCTGCTTTGTGGTGTCCTGTTGCTGAGTCCCTGAATCTATGTTGCTGTAGTAGACAGAATCTGCTGGCCTTTCTATCAGCTGAAACTGAGTGTGGTATTGCATACAAGAGGTGATGTAGAAACACAGACCTGCACAAAGCCCAGCCTGGTTTCCACAAAAGAAAAATGGGAAACATCAAGGCAGCTGCCTCCTACAACCGCTGGCTGGATGCAGGAAGGGGAAAAAATCTGCATGAAGAGTGCCTCCCCCGTGCATATCTACAGAATTTAATCCAGCCCTTCGTTTCCCATCTTCCAAACACGGCTTCTACTCAGACAAAGAATGAGATGTAACAGAATGTATGTGGATATGAGAGAACATGTGCCTTAGGGCTAGGAACAGAGGGAGGTGAAGGTGTAACAAGCCCAGATGTGAAGGTGAAGACAGTGATGCACAGTGCGGCTTATCTCATGCAGACACAAGCCTAGAAGTCCACAAAGAGTGGAAATCCATTTCCTCAGAGCTTGAGGGGCCTACAGCAAACCATTCTCTAGCTGGGGTATGTCTGGCAAATAGAATACATGTAGGAAACTGGGAAATACTAGTTGAAATGCCAAGTGTTTCCAAGACGAGACATCCACTGGAGAGCCAATCCATCTACCTGTGCATCTATGTGCCTTATATGAGTCCAGAATATACTGTTCCCAGATATTAATTCTCACTTTGTCTTTAATAGCCTCACCGGGAGAGAACAGGCTTCATCCACAGAGCAGTAGTACAAAAGACGACCCATCTTCACGATTCAAGGAGGTAGATGATGTGAGAAGCACCAGGTAGGATGGACTTCAGTGAGGCAGTGGGCAAGCTGAAAGCCAACAGTAGGCAGGATCCTTCCTGTTGAAAACAAACTGAGAAAGATCAGCAGTTCGGAGGTAGCTATGGAGAGTACACTACCAGAGGAAAAGAAGATTGTGGGTTAACCTTAAACACATCTGTGCACTTTGCTGGCAACATAAGCCTGACACGCTCAATCAGGTGATTTCTGCAAGGTGGAATGCAGAAGCATAAATGTCTATCTGCAGGTATGGAGGCCATTAACATTAGAATTAGATATGCCATCTATACCCAGTGTGCATTATTTTACTCATCACCACATATTTATTCCTTTATCAGATCTTTTGTTTAAACGAGCTCCACTGAACACAAAAGACCCGACTAATTTGTTATGCAATAAATGTGTCCTTGTAGCCTTATTATTTCCTTAAACAGAAAAAAGAATGTGGTTAGATTAGCTGAAATGACAATTCGCTGCCTTACATTGGGTTCACTAGGTTACAGAGGGAAACGTTCACGCGCTCTCAAATGAAAGGGTTCAAGAAAATGACAGAAGGTATAGTTAATTAGTTGACTGGATTATTCAATCTCTGCATAAAAGCATGAGCTTTGCTTTAGCGAAGCAGCGAGCATTGACAGAAGTTAATGCCTTGGAGAGCCTTCTTTAAACACTTTAGGCTCTTGTCAAAATCATAATTGCATTCATATGAGATTTTCTGCATTTGGTATAACAGGGGATTGGTCTTTTTTTTCTTTGCTTTTTTTCACCTGGCAGGAGTTGCTTCAGCTAGAAAAGGGAGCAGCACAAAAAGGGAAGGAAGCACAAGTGGATGCCACGCATCAGGAGCAACGGTGTAGGTGCAAAACAACGTTACTCATCTCGAAGGCACTTACAGTGTGTGAGCGGGACGGAATAAATGACAAATGGAAAAACACAGACAGATGGAAGAACAAAGCAGCAGTGACACAGTTGGTCAGTGTGATAGGCAGCATTCTCAGCACATCCCTGGTCTGACAGCTGTCAACATTTTAATAAATTTCAGAGCAGAAGAGTGTTAGGAAAAGGCAGCTAAGGAAAATCACTTACAACAAAGTAAGGTGAGGCAAGCTGAAAATCTGAAACCTCTGCAATGTTTGGCCTTCCTGCTCTCAAACCCTTTACTTTTAAGGGAATAAAGAGAATAATGTGTCTTCCTGATGTCTGGATTCCCAGCACAACACACTTTCATTCACCAATGGTTTGAACTGGCTTAATGCAAGTGAAGAAATCCTTATTTTCACTTCAAATTCCCTCGCCTCTTAGAAAATTGATACAGCATCCCTATAAGGAGAAAGCTCCTTTTGCTCTGAACACGTTTACCATCTCCAGGCACGCCAAACATTTGCAGGGTGTCAGCTGTGAAGGAAACGTGAATATGTTCACATGATCAACAGCTGCACTGTGAAAATGCCTGTGGGGATGGGGAAACATTCTAGACCCCTACCCATCAGCTCTACACATTGTGAGGTGATTAAAAGACAGAACTTCAGAGCTCCCATGAAGATACAAGTTATTTAGGGAAGAAAAAAAAAGAGAGAAAACATTTTTTTGTGACATTTGGAAGGGATGAGATGATATTACTTCAGGATTCTTGTACAGCAAAGTATTGCTTTCTTTTCCCAGTACCCTTATTCCACGATTAATCTAAGCAGCAAATAATCCAACCTGGACTTTGAAAGAGTGGTATTATGACCCATAATGTTGTCTGAGCACCTAACAGTAATCCTTCAAGCTACATACATACAGTACAGTTTCCCCTAAAGCTTGTGACTGTTTCATGAGCAATTGCTTCATTTATTAAGCCACAGTTAGATATAACAGACTAGAACAAGGCTCCATCGGTTACCTCTCCCCTTTATATCCAGAACTGATTCATCAAACAATATTTGTAGTCAAATCATAGTTGCTTCAAATGCACTTTTAAATAGCACGTCACTGTTTGCAAAGGCTGAATGGAGAGAGTCACGCAGAACAAAAGTTTTGGATGAAGAACAAACACCTTGGGAAGTCCACTCTTGATCTAAAGCAGTGATAGGATGCCCTACAGAATAATACAGGCACTGGGGGATGGAGACAGGAAACTAAGAGAAGCAGAATTGTTCATAATGGGAGCTCCTCTTGTCTCCTAGGATTGAGCACCTTCAATGAATGGTTGCTTCCTCTCACTGGCCTTCCCCACTTCTGTTGTTTTGTTTCTGCCACTACCCTGCAGGCTCTTGCAAAAGGGTGTAATCTGCACCCTCTTTTAAAAACCACCGTATTAGTGAGGGCTCTGTTATTTCAAATAATTCAGGTTGCAGTCCTGCAAATGGCTTTTAAGTCAGAAAAGAAAACTTTAACCTTCCCTAAGCCTTTCACAGAAGACACAGAAGACTGTCAAGAAGACAGTCAGAAGGGAATTTGTCTCAATGTTACAAATAGCATGGCCTCTCCTAGAGGGTTCTATTAATAACAATAAAGTTTTTTGCTAAAAACACCAACTTACCTTCGCTGAGATAGAAGTAAGAGCATATTTCATCCTCACACCTCATTACTGACGTCCAGCCTCAAGAAATAAGTATAGCTCTTTGACCAAAAAGAAAAAATCAGCTAATTGCTCTTAAAGCTAGGAACATTGGAGAAGCTTGCTTTCATCTACAGAAATTAAGGTGACTGGAGACATTTGAAATAATTGCTTAGGTGTATTTCTGTCAGCAGGTGCAGAACATGAGCAGTTTCATCTTGAAGCCAATCTGCTTCACAAACTTCTGAGTGGGATCTTCACCTTTTCTTCCAAAGAAGACTTTTGACTCAGGAACCATCCTCAGGAACCAAACAAACAGGGCTTGTTTACTGTTGAGAAAGTGCCATTACCCTGTACAAGAGGGAAGATGACAGCAGCATAAATGCAGAAGTAATTAATGCAACGCTTTCAGACTTTGCAAAGGGAGGGTTTGGGGTGAATGGGTGTCGTTGCTGAGCTAACAGTGATGCTCTAGCAGTCTAATCATTGCTACTTGTTCTATGCATGGAGATGAGTAAAGTGAAATGAAACTATCTGACTCTGGAGAGAATACTGAACCTAAAATTTTAGACAGGAAGCTCAGGAAAAAGTTCAGAACAGCAAATCGAATACCTTCCATAAATCCAAAGCAGATTAAGTTAAAGTACAACTATGAAATATCAACCTCAGTCTTGATTTTATGGGATCTCCTGGAAACATCACAGACTCTCCAAACCACATCATGTTTCACCAGCTCATCTCTCCTCCCCCATCCTTTTCTTCAAGGGACTCTCTATAAAAGGGGAAGCTGAATGACAGAGAGTGCACTCAGAATCTAACCTTAAAATCAAATGACGAACCCTGACACCTTCAGCACTTTAAAATGACTTGTTATCTTTTAAAGCTGCTGCTGTAGTATTATTACAATGCAGCTTTTAATCAGATTCATGTCTGCCTCACGTCTCCCAGACACAACTGCATATCTACTGCAGCTTCATTTGAGCCCCACAGCATGAGTTATATCAAGGTACCAGGAATCACTGATCAAGTTCCCACGTACCTAGGACTCAGTTTTCAACTTCTGCTGTTTATATCAGATTCTTCTACATTCAGACTCTTTTTTCAGGGCTGTAAGCATTTTCCACAGTTCTCCATATTTCCTTCAGGATCCCTCACTTTGTCCCCATGGATGTGACACCTTCAGGTGTTCCTTCATCCCTTCTCCCTTGCAGTGCATTTTGCACTGGGTTTTATAGCCTCACTGACACTCAAACGGATGCAGTTCTTCTGCCTCCACAACTCACATGGAAGCTGAGCTCTTTTGTGGTCACTGGAGTGTGATGCTCTCTTAGCTGCACTCATCAGCATTTGTGGCCATGTAGTGTCTCACCAAA
This sequence comes from Colius striatus, assembly GCF_028858725.1. NCBI lineage: Eukaryota > Metazoa > Chordata > Aves > Coliiformes > Coliidae > Colius > Colius striatus. The sequence goes on from NC_084762.1 coordinate 2,664,200, forward strand.
CGCAGGGGAGCTCTCGCTAGCAGCCAGGTTTGTTCCAGCCTAAGCTCCTAAACCAACTCCTAGGAAACAGCCAAAGATACACACACATCCATGTTTCTCCACATGCATATGGGCCTTTTTTTCAGTTAAATCACTAACTGTAGTAGTTTGTGTTAATTCTAAAGGGAATGATTGCAGTCCAAACTTCAAGAGATCTCATTTCCATTTGAAACCTCTTCTGCTGAGCACAAATGATTGAGAACATCCTTTTCAACTTATGAACTTTTATTAGGTAATGTCTGGATGACTAACTGGCCCTGGTGGGGTTGGGGAAAACTGCTTACACCACTCTGGCTAATTAATATGTATGTCCTGACACATGTCCTCCAGAGTATATAAAGAAGGGGTAGTGGTCCATTCCAACATAGCCTTGAAGGATCATTAAGATTAACAGCTATTCATGAAGTACTGGCAAGTGCAATCAAAGAAGATGTGAATTATCATCTGTATTGGTTTTGAGGTGGAGAAAAAAAAAAAAAGGAGACCTCCCATAAACTCAGCTTAGAAGGATAAAAGAGGAAAAGAACGCCTTTGTTTAGCACAATATCTGAGACAAAAATAAACACTGCTGCAAATGCAGCCCCTCTGCAGACATACAGGAAACGTCACAGGCCCTCCAGAGGAAACAGTCAGAGGGTTTTATGACTTTTATTTTTAAACTGCCCTGGTTTTACTATTTTGATGTTCTCAAGCGTCCCTGAAAACTTACCTATGATAAAGAGGAGGGCTGTGAAGTGGGATGTGTGCTTTGGAGATGTTTGGAGGTGGTATCTGTTTCTCCATTTGGAGCCATTGCTCTTACCGTGCCAGTTTTTATTGACCCACTTACAGGGAGGGAAGAGGAACATGGAGGAAGGTGCTTCAGGAAGGACCATAAAAGGTGGCCTTTATAAAGCAGCATGTGTGCCAAGATCCTCTGAGGAGAATTAGGCATTAAAACTAGAGGAAGAAAATACCTTCTGGCCCTTCCAATACAGTAATGAAAAGAAACCACTTCTCCTTCACTCAAATATTTAAAATATTAAAACTCTGAATGTTCCCCAAATGGAATCTCATTATTCTCACAACCAGAGGCTAATTTCCCCAACTCTCTGAGAAACTGACACTCAGCAAGCCACTGAGTGGTTTTGCACTCTAAAAAGTAGGGCAACTAACGGGCAACAGATACCTTTTGCTGAGAGGATTTGCTGTTGCTTCTGCTCTCCAGTGCCAGTCAATGATTTCCACACAAACTCATCCACTAATTCCTGTAAACACTCAACTGAAAGCCCCGAGGAAAGGCACTGATGGATCTCTTTTCAGTGCTTTCAATGCAGATGCAGCCCTAACTCAGCCACAGGGTGGGCATTTTTTGATCCAGCATAGTAATCATTTATACATCGTCACATTAACGCAACTATTTGAGCACCTTAAAAGGTTGAGGTGTTACTCTCTGCATGGCTTTAGCTTGAAGGATTGAAAACTGACAGCAGCAGTGTTATTTGTTGGAAAAAGTATGCCAAAATCTGAGCAGTGCACAACAATGCCACACTGAAAGGTGATGTCCACCATTGACTCAGTGGTAACTTAGGGGGGAAAGAAAAGGTCACAGAATCCTAAGGGTTGGAAGGGACCTTGAAAGATCATCCAGTCCAACTCCCCTGCCAGAGCAGAAATCAATCTACATTCTTTGGAAAGACAGACAAAGGATGGGGAGGGGAAAGGAAGAAAGAAAGGATGACAAAGAAGAAGGAAAGTAATCGAATCTCTGACCCATCCTGTTTTCCTGGTGCATGTGTAACTTTAGGAAGCTGAACAGCTCACTGAGGGAACAGAGTGTTGGCTGGCTAAAGCCAGAGTCATCAGGCAATCTTCAGAGTTGGGCCTTATACTTTTAAAATATCCATGCAAGGGTGCTTTTGTCACAGTAGACATGCTTTTCAGTCTGTTTGAGATCAGGTGGGTACCACGAGCAGCAACGAGCAGGTGTATGATGCCAGTCAGCTAGGGATGGTTCAACGTGCCATCCTTCAGTAAAAAAACAGACCAGGTAATGCCCTGGCTGTGTTTTATCCTTTTAGAAACATATATCAATTGCTGCTGGAAATAGTCTCCTTCAAGTTAAGCCACTGTAAAATCCCTAACTTCACTATCTCGTCTGTACCACTGACTGATATGTCCTATTTACTCAAAGCCCAAAAAAGCTCCTGGTGGTATTTAAACTCTCTCAACCCATATGTCAATACAGGCCAGCAGTTGTGACTATGAGAGATGTGCTTGCTGGGGTATAATGTGCCTGCTCACTCACACAAAACCAAAGCAATTCAAATGTCTCCACCGCGACTCCTGACATCACGTCCACTATGGCAAGATCTGGGTCAGCTGTAAAAGCTGAGTCACATCACCAATCATCTTTGCCAGGCATAAAAACACTGACGCTCTTCAGACAATAGCAGCTCTGATTTCTCCTCTCAATAAACTGAAAGGACTGAAGAAAGCAAAGCATGATGCAGACAAGTTGCACTCTTCCATGAGACATCTATTGGGCAGCGCATATGGTTTGTTGTGAAAGCCATTTAGCCCTTTTTCTGGAGCAAACTCAGACATTGACAGGAGCAACACAATCATCTCAGGATATATTCTCAGAAGCAAGTCAACTAAACTCCTGAGTGTATATTAAACTTTAAATAGAACTATCTTAGACTCACTACTTTAGAAGATTTATTCATTCTTTCAAGTTGGGCACTTGTTCCTTCATGGAAAATGACTTTGCTGCTCTGTCATTAAACGTTTCACCTTCTCTTTCTGTTTTTGTTTAAATCTGCACATTCAAACAGCCTCGGCTTGACATCTCACTGAAATCTCCTTGCCATGGTTTAGAAAGTGATGGGCACCCACTCAGCCAGGCCATCATTAGCTCAAAAGTGGTGACTAGGATACTGTTCTACACAGAACATAAAATTTGTGCCCTGCTGGGACAAAAGTAATCACAGTCCAAATTTCCAGGATGAGATCTGATATTCCACATTTTTCCAAAGCAAAATAAATGTCCCTTTTTTATCCCCCAGTAAAGGGACATTCACTGTATTACTCCCAGCTCTAAGGGGACCCATGTCACACTGTGGTTATTTTTCCTGGGTTTTCTAAGAGAAGAGCATACCCTCTTTCTATGAAAAGAGAACCCTGACAGCACTACAAACACAGACAAGGGAACATGGATAATACAACCAAATATCACCCTGAAACAGAACAACTATCCCATAGTGTATATATCAAAATATGATGGAATTCCAGCATCTTCTGAGTCCAGGAGGTTTATTGAAAACATCTAGAGATTAAAAAGCTGGAGAGGTCGAGATGGAAGAGGGGTTTGATGTGACTTTTCAAGGAAAACCCCTAAAGGAGGACACCTCTCTGAGTCACAGTGTGGCTTAATGCTGTTAGATATTTTCTTACACTCTCAGGGACCAGCTTTTTCCCTTTGAAGAGTACCAAAGTAAGTTCTATCTGGTTTTAGGAGAACCAATTGTAAGTAGTCTCACAGTTATGACCAACTAGAAAACTCTGATCCATAACCCAGCCCAATGCTCACACCTCAGCAACATCCTGAGCTCCGGAAAAAACCTCACAGCAGATACAAGGAACAAAGAAATTTGCTGGACTCACTTTTATTTCCCATATGCTTCAAGCCCCACATATTCAGTGACCTGACACAGTGATCCTGCTGGGTCTCCAGTCGAGGTTAGTCAGCAGAGTTTCAGTGAGCTCATAGCCATGTGTCACCCTGCGCAATCTGAGGAGCCGCCGTGGTGCAGCCACAGAAATTTGGGCAAATCACTGCTTTCCAGGCAATTTTATCTCAATCATCCTTCTGAACTCTGGCTACAGAATTTTGTCTTTAACTTAAGCTTGGATTCCTGCAACATTAAAGAGCAGAATGCATCAAGTTAATTGGAAACAGTTTTGCCTCAACACATCCTGCATTTGTTCAAGGACTCGGAGAGAGGAAAAGCCCAGGCTTTGAAGCACTGTGACAACTTAAGATGAATTTCAGCATTACTTTTCCTACAGAATATAATTGAAAACATACTTCAGCACAGCCTCTAATCTAACTCTGGGTAGAAATGTGTTTCACCCACAAGACTGGAGCTCAACATTCCCAAGTCTTGAAGAAATTCTGACTCTGACCCAAACCGTCTTCTCTTTCTACAACGAGCAAAACCAGTCTTAATACTACTGAACTGAGTTCATCACTTATTCAAAATCATGGCTCTTACCATCACTTATGTGTTCCTTTTCATCAGATTGATGTCTAAACTCTTTATTTCTCCCTATCCCTCTCAATAATTAGGGTCAAATACCTGTATATTGAAGAAGGCAGTCCCTCCCCCCAAAGCATCAGTGTCTAGAAAGACAAAAACTGGCACAGAGTGAGATAAAGGATGTATTGTTATCCCCATTTTCAGCTGGGAATCCATTCCTTTGGATGACTAAGAGTCAGAATCCCAAGGGAGGTCAAGGATCAGAATCTCAAATGCTCAATAACCACCAGCAGAGCCAGACTTTCAGAGGAAAAAGGGAAGAAAAAAGCAAGGAAGGAAGAGGAAAAGAGAGAAAAAAATATTTTAAAAAGAGGGGGAAAAAACCAACATCAAAAAGGCTCCAAGTCTTGAATTTCCTACTTTCATTGCAGATGTTTCAGAAGATCTTTTTGCCCACCCAGAAGCTGTGGCCGCTCAGGCACCCATCGCTGCTGCCATTCCCAAGCGGGGCAGGGCATGAGTCGCCCACAGTCACAGAGGCAAAAAAAAACCCCTCTTGCAGAGCCAGAAATTTGAACCAGTATCTCCTGTGCACTAACCACAAGTCTTTCCTTTCTCTCACTAACAACACAGTGTATTTCTTTGTTAAGTTTCTTTCTAGTTAGAGATAACATAAAGGGCCTTTTTCTTTATTCATCCGCGATGGTAATATGACATTATGAGACTGGCACTTGTCATTCACAGGGAATGGCCTTTTTCCTCTTGCCCCCAAAACACAAACACACTTGGCAGATTGTCTGCAGACGACACTGGAATCTCTGTATTTTACAACCTTTTTACAGCAGCCTCACAAGAGTAAATTGCCCTTTATTACTCTTTTTCAGGAAACTGGCAACTCACGGATCCCAGCTAGAAAGAATTATTCCCCTTTCTCACATAACCTCCGAGGGGAAGAAACCAACTTTATGGTCAAGAAGATCAAGATAATATCACGTTCTTTATATCATATCCCTCAGCAGTTGCCGCTACCATGCAAAGGTCTAAATAGCAGAGTAATAGGTCAGCAGCCACTGGCTACCATCATGCCTGTGAGCAGCCTTAAGTGTCCCTGGCAGAGTTGTGGAGTAGGTGTGGAGTAGAACAGCCCACATGGAAAACCCAAGAGCAACACCATGTTTTCTTTTGCCCTTTTTCCCACTTGAGAGGGGCACACATAACCACCACTAAGTCTCCATTTCAAGCTCTGAAGATGACAGGGAGGATGTCACTGTACACACCAAGACAACTACAGATACTCTGTGTATCTGCAGAGGCAAAGAAAAGGGTGCATGTGAGGAATGCCTGATGTACAGAACCCCGTTCATCTCTGCGTTACTATTTTCGCATTCATCTCATTCGGGCTTCTTTTCTTTTTCAGCTTCAGTTTCTTCAAACCCTGTCCTCTTCTACATGACCTTTTTGATCAATAGCCCTTTGTTGTGCTGCTGGGCCTTGGCAGCAGAGGACAGAGCGACTACAGCTAATCCTTATCTAATGTTTACCTTTAAACTCTTCACGGCTTGACACAGGTTTGAGACATTGCTCTCTTTAGGCTTTATAACTCTAAATGATGAGCACTGCTAGAGAACACAGCCTCCTCCAGAGACATCCCCCTCTGCTCCTGCCATCCCCCCCATCCCTAGCCCACAGAACACTTGCACTTTTCTGCTTCACCACCTCAGAAATTAGTGGATTACCTCAGCTCTTCTGATACATCTTTTGGCAAGTCAGCGAAAGTCAGGTTGCCAAGTATTTTCATGTGGAAAACAGGCCTCTCCTTGTCTTTTTAAATGCAGAAGACATTTTTTATGAGGAGGGGACTCGAAAAGCCTCTTTGTCAGATTCTGCAGTTGCCTATCACCAGCTCCAACTGGTACTTGTCACTGTATTATCCTCTCACAGGCATTTCACTGAGCAAAATTTGTGGCTGACTTTCAAATGGCAAATCAATAGGAAACTTTTTATTCTTCCTGCTCTTAAGCAGCCTGTTACCCTATACATTAAGATCTATTATTGTTTCAGACAGCAGTGTAACCCAACATCCCTGGCAGCTCCCAGAACAAAACCACCAGACAGATGGGATACCCCACCTCCCCCCGAAACTTTATCTTGAAAGCCCTTAATTTGATCAAACAGCCTCAAGCATGACTCATATCCCAGCCAGAGACAACTCTGAAAACTCAAGGGCTGCTACAACTGACCACAGAGAGGCCAAAGGTATCAAAAATAAGCCTAAGACTACAATTGCAGATGCAAACCAAGCTAATACTCCCTTAGAGGGAAGAAGACAGATCAAATCCTTTCTGTTACCAACTTCACAAACATCCTCTTGGTGCACTTCAGAGCTGTAGAGTTAAGTTGAAATAGAAATGAGATGACGTGTTGCTTTGGTTCTGTTGTGTTGCTTGGGGTTTGGGGTTTTCAACTGGTATACATGCAGTTAAAGAGCTCTCATGTAAACGTAGGGCCAGTCATTAAAACTAGCTCCCAACTTACTGTGAAATTAAGAAGTGTCCTCAGTCTTGTCCTTTGCCCCTTCCCTAACAGCAACTGCTGAAAAGGTGCAAGTTACCAACCGCTGAAATGCCACATAAATGCTCTAAAACAAACCAAGAACGCATCTCCCTGTAGATACAACCAAGCAAAGCTCATTTTCAGCTTCACAACATGCAACAACGTATTAGCGACTGATCCATTTCTAAGGAGAGGAAAACCCGCGCGAGAAAAAGCCTTTTCACAGTTCAATAGAAAGTTACAATACCTGAGAAATGAACAAGAAGTCGTGTAATGGCTTTGCAGCTTTTGAACTTTCACGTGTTTCAGATTTTTCTGATGCTTGTGCGGATTAGAGAGATTCGCATCTCGCTGGCTGGGGCACCTCGTGTTTTTGCCTTGGATCAGGTTTAATGCTTTCCACACCGTAGAAATTTCACTCTGTGTGAACACACCCTGAATTTAAGGAATTTTTCATATTTTGGTGCGTGTTTTCCACTGTGATTCTTTTTATGCTAACCCTGTCAAAGGGCACAGTGTCTGGATCAGAAGAATGAGCAGCTCCTTCAATTTCACACGTCAGTACCCCGGGCTTTTGTGACATGTTTTTCCTCCCAGATCCCCTAAAAATAAATTAAAAGGTGGGAGGAAAGTCAGGAAACAATAAAATAGAAGACAACCATGTTGGTGGGTTTTTTACTTCTGTATATTATCTCAACCTGGATCCCAGAATAAAAAGGAGAACCATTTATTGCAGCACTGTGCAAAGTTCATGGTTTTAAAGCTACAGCTACACCTTTTTCATCTCTTCAAAAAGACATTTCAAAGCAGGGCTGTGGGACCCAAAGAAAGAGAAGAATCTCTGATGTCCATCCAGCTCACCCAGTAAAAAGCCTGCATTTTCCACTCTTTGACACAGGATTAAGGAGTGACAAAAAGCCATTTCATCCTGGCTAAAAAAGAACCATGCATGTGAGCAGTTGAACAGGATCTACATTCTAGGGGCTATCAGGAAGGCGTGGGCACCATCTAGAATCTAGACATAATGCCAGCCCTCAGAGCAACCAGCACATGGGTTAACAGCAAGAGGAACCAAAAACCTTTGCACACAATAGGTGTGACAGCCCATGATGTCAGCTACTTGGGGCTTGTGCAGAACTGAAGCTAGGTGATAAATTGAGGAAGGGGTTCTTGTCCTAGTTGTAGACCCACAGAGTAAGGTAACTTCAGACAAAGCAGGCAAAGGGTGTGCGAGAGCAAAGAGAAAGGGGACATAGAATCATAGAATGGTAGGGGTTGGAAGAGACCTGTAGAGATCATCTAGTCCAGCCCCATGGGAAAGATGGAGCTTCTTTTGAACACCACTTGTAGTGATGCCCATTTAGGCATTTCTGGAAGGCAGACAAATAAGCTCTCTCATTATTCTTGCCTACATTTGGAGAAGTAAACTTGTCTACGTGCTCTGTGAATAAATCACTGCAAAACTACCCCAAGGATACATTTCACTTCTATCATCAGTTTCTTATTCATATGGGAATTACCTACCAGCTTCTGAATCCTCACCATGCCAAAAAGCAACAAAAGCCCAGAGCAAAAACACACACTTTCCACCAAAAGAACAACTTTTACATACAAACCCATAACTTTTACAAATAACAACGGAACTCTACTTGAAAATAACTTACCCTCTCACTTTGAGAAATCACCAAGGAACTTTTAGTGGGACTTCTACAGTCCACAGGGACATCTATTAGTGAATTTGAACTTATGGCTGTGCTCAGCTCTTTCCATTCAATCTAAGCAATTGCAGCCACCAAGATAATTTAAAAGTCATGTGATTCTTCTTCAATAATACATCAGATCCTCCTGAATTAGCATCAGATGACTCATTTCTACTGGAGCTGCTCACGTCCGTCTGTATGTCAATGTGCTGGCAAAATGTCTTAAAATACAGGTATTTTTTTCAGGAGAGATCATATGTCTAGCATTCTGATTGCTCATGTCCACTCTCCAGCCTACAGCATAAAGCTTAGAGTACAAAACCCCCTCATTTTGGTGATACAAAGCATTGAAAGGTGGACACATGCAGAGTTTCTATTGCGACCAACATAAATGGGCACAGGAGCACTGGGAGTGAAACAAACCCCATAAATTTATCCCTATTTATTAAAAAGGCCTTACTTCCTGAGAAAAACAGTGCTCTTTTTTTCTTAGTTATTTAGTTCTCCTCCTGTTGTGAGCTGCTGTATTGCAAAGCAAACGATTGCAGCAAGCCTGGAGTTCCCACTGAACTAATCTCCATCGTCATGTAGCACTGGAGTGTAGTCAAAACTTCCCTGCCTCGCATTGCTTTTCCCCTTCTCTGCAGCAGAGGCAACCAAACTGTTCAGAAAGCTGCAACTACAGAACAAAATCTTCCAATTCTTTGGCATGCTCCAAACTCCTGTTAAAGTTAACACCATTATGAGGCAGTCAGGACCACCTAAGGCTATCAAGGAGCCAAGACTTGTGGGAGAAAGATGGTTTAAATAAAGGGTATTGCCTCTCCTTACAGTCACCACTGAACTGAAAGCTGCAGCAGCTGGGCTAAGAAGGCATCCAACTGCTGGCAGCACTTGAAACCTTGGTGAATCTCTTGGGAGAGCTGTGCAAGCAGAGGGTGTACCCTGCTCAGCAAAGCTCTCCAACGGCCCCACCACTGCCAGGCTTGGGCTCACAGCCCTCATTTCAGATGCTCTACTGCTTGAATGCACACAAACAAGTTGCTTTGCAGAGCATTAGCTTCCTGTCCTGCTTCTTAGTATCATAACATGAAACCAGGCATCATCTGTCTGCTTGGGCTCCTTGGGCTGCTGTTCACTTCTGGAAGAAATAAGATTCCTCTCAAAGCAAGGGAAAACATTTTGGAGGGCAATGCTTCATCTTCACATCTAACACCCACCTAAACTCATCTCAAATATGAACTAGCACTATAAATACAGGCGCCAGAGGAGGCTATTTTGTTTTTCCATATGCACATATCTCTTGACAAGCATGGAACTGCTGACAACAGGGAGCACAACAAGAAAAAATCTGAGGCCAATGTGAGCACAAGCGTGCTGCTCCCTGGCTGTGAACATAAAACCTGTGATGGGAACAGGATCAAAAGGCTGTGACAGAGCAAATTGGGCACTGAAGTGCACTGCAACTTCTGCTTCTTTGTACAAAGGGTACGTCCGTACCTCACAGAGTGACCCAACTTTTACCAACCACTGGAAAAGAGGGGAAAAAAAACCCCAACAATGGAATTTTTGGTCTCATGTGTGAGTTGTAAACAACCATAGGTTTGAGTTTCAAAGGAGCAACACAGAGAGCTGCTGGAGATGACTTCACCAGCTCGGCTCAAATAGGGGAGGGGGGTGTGTGTGTGTGTGTCTGCATAGGTGGGAGCTACAACACATTGCCATCATTAGAAGTCACAAACGGGAGATTTCAACTGAGATCCATCAGCAGCCTGTTTCAACCATAACCAGACTAAGTACACAGCACAGCACTTCCTCCACTCCCCTTGTTTTCAGAGCAACACAAACATAACACAAAACCATAGAATCATAGAATGGGAGGGGTTGGAAGGGACCTTCAGAGATATCTGGTCTATCCCAAACGTCCCCTACTACTACTTTTATTTCAAGCATCTCCAATCTTGAAATATCAACACACACTTGACCTCAGAAAAGCCTCATTACTGTGCCTCTGTGTAAGAAAGCACCACATGGCAAACCCAGGGAGAACTGTGGCAAACCCACCTGTCACTTCCCTGACTGTTGGTGCAGGGACTGTTGATGCAATATAAAACTGTCAAAAAGAGGGGAAAAGAAATCCACTGTCAGCTCCAGTGATAACAGTGTAGGTTGCTAGAGCTAGAAAGCCTTTCATTTGTAAGGACTGGTGTGTTCTGTCTCCCTCTGCCTTTCACGGAATCATAGAATTGTTTTGCTTGGAAAAACCCTTTAAGTTCATGGAGTCCAACCCCTCACCTCACACTGCCAAGCCCACCACTAACCCATGGCCCTAAATGATCCCTAGCTTTGTAGGTTAAGACATGAGCCATCTCATTACCTGAGTTTCTGCAGCCTGTTAAGAGCCTCAATTCTCCTTGGCATATTTGTTGTTTGACTTGTTCCATTTCATCAAAAACAAAGACATTTTGTGATGAAAGCAGGGGTGTAAGGACAAACATAATGATGGAGACTAACTGCAACTCACCCTTATCTGCTCAGCAGTGAAGGGACATCTCCCCGCATTTTCTCAGGCTCAAGAGCATGTTTATAGTATATTGCTATAAAAAAACACCAAAAGTAAGCTTTCAAAGCATTTTCAGAGGAACAGAGGGAAGAAGAAGAAAAAAGCAGGAATAGAAACACATCACTTTGGAGCAATAGCACAAAAAGAGAGATGTTCAGGGGAAAATACCAGAGATGAAAGCCTGGCCCCACTGAATTCCGGGATAAAACAGCCATTGGTTTCAACAGGGTCACGATCTCTGTCAAGATGTGAGTCTGGATTCACTTTTGAAGTAGGTGTGGCCTAAGAGCAGGAGGGAACCATTAACAAGAACATAAAATGCATCTTTCCCTCCTGAACAGCCCATTGTGTGTTTCATTTTACATTGCCAGCAACTACAAGAAGGGCAGCAGTGGTTTCAAAACCCATCTATCTAGGTACACCCTAGGTTTCACCACGTTCTCCTCTCTCTTATCTCTGTATCACAGTGACATCATTCTTTGGTGGTTACTGGTGGTGGATGGGATGACAGCACAGACACAAAGGTTCTGTTACGCATCAGAACTGTATGAATTTCGTGACAAGACTCGTCATACACAAACCAGCATCACACATCCAGAAGCACAGGGATTCGTACTACCCCAGGGAAACTGTGATGACATACTGCATGCTTAGATTTGTATTTATGTGTTATCACAGAATCCCAGGATGGTGGGGGCTGGAAGAGCCCTGCAGAGCTGCTGCAGCCCCAGCCCCTGCTAAAGCAGGTTCCCCTCAATCAGGGGGCACACGAACATGTCCAGGCAAGTTTGGAAACCTCCCGAGAAGGAGCCTCCACACCCTTCCTGGGCAGCCTGGGCCAGGGCTCCCTCACCTCAGCACCAAACAAGTTTCTCCTCCTGTGCCAGGGGCACTGCCTATGTTTCAGGTTGTGCCCTTTACCCCTTGTCCTGTCACCAGCCAACAACACAACAACAACTGGCCCCATCCTCTCCATATCTGACCTTTAGGGACTGATCAGCATTGATAAGGTCAAATGATTGATAAGGTTATGCTTGTGTCTCATATCAGCATTCACACACCCGTGCACCGCATTCCTGGGTGTATGGGCTCACTCAGTCACAGATGCAGGGAAGGCTTCAATGTGGGAGCTACAACCACATTGCTCCTGGATGACATGCCCATCATACAGGATTTGTTTCTGTGTTAATGGATCACAGAAAAAATAAATCTTGTAAGGATTATTTTAATTTGTAAACCATTTGTATTCCCTACTGCATTGCAATAAAAGGAACGTGCCAACTGCCAGTCCTTAGAGAAACACAAGACACCTCCTCGCACTTCGGGTTTGGAATCAGAACTGAAACACATTTGGCACAAAAGAACTGATCTTTAGGGACCTGGCAGGAGGTGAAGGCAGGGAGAACACTCACTCCTCGTGGCTGTAACCCATCTAGATGTGTTGCTCTACATCCTGTATCCTCTGATCATTTGCAGGAAGTTGCAATGAGATCACAAATCCCTGAGCAGCCAGGACTCTGAGGTCAGGAACAGCCCGAGCAGCGCAGCCACCTCACAGCTGCAAAGGGAGGCAGGATTCGGGGTCTTTTGCTGGGGAAAAAAAACCCCTCAAAACCTTATTGCCTGCATATGCTACCAGTAAATCAGCACTCACTGAGCCACCCTGGAGCATGAAACTCAGTATAATAGGTCTTTCATAGCTCACAGGAGAGGTCATGGCACAAGAATGCTGAACAATACAACACAATCTTTTGTAGGTAAGCAACTTCAAGGTAGGAGGTGTAAGTTGTTGCAACAATAGAAACCTCAGAGGAGATGATCAGAAAATGATTAACGTGTTTTCTTGGGAGGAATGTGCACAATTGACAGTATTTTCAACACACACATGCATTTTTAACTCCTCTGGTATTCTGTTTCTTATGCATTATACACACACTGAGCTCAGAGTTTGGGTTTGTCTCACTAAGTCTCTATTTCTGCTACTTATAATTACTTAAAGCACCATCATCAGATTATTCACACATCCGTTTGTTTGGAATAACTCCTAATAAAGAGACTTTCAGAAGAGTAACCCATTGTTGAATGCAACTTCTGGAGCACTGCATCTCTTATATTTCATATGTCACTTGGTGGTTTGTTAAACCGTGCAGTTTGGTGTTTGTTTCACATGTTCACTGCACTGCAATCCCAAACAATAAAGGTACAACTCTCCTCCACAGATGAAACTCATACAACGCTACACACTCATTTGGATTTGCTGGAGCCTGATTTAATATCCCAGGTGAACTGGATGAAGCTACAACTGGCTGCAACCAACTAGGGCAAGAACCTCGGCAGACAATTGCACACAAAGGCTGGCTGTTGCCCAGCATCCTGAAAGCAAAGTTGGGGTTTTATTCCTTTTTTCCCTAAGGGACTGATTTCCATGGCAGCTCTTCCCTTCTGTTAGGAGAGAGGCTGCCCACCTGGGTATCAGCCACCGAGGAGCCACTGAGACAGGCTGAATCAGGCCATACTCTGGCCATCGCTTTTCTCTTATCATTGGAACGACTTCATCCCAGTGAAAGCAACTGAGGGGAAGCTCAGCAGACAACACGACACAGAGCTATGTTTGGAAGTGAAAACCACAGCCCAGCTGGGAAGCTACAGCTTTACAGGATCGATAAATGGTGCTTTGATCAAGAGAAGTGGGACCAAACCTGCAGTGTCATTTTCTGGAGCCACCTCTGGCAACAGCCAAGAACACAATACTGGGCATCCACTGGTGCCTCTCTTCACTTCTCTACAACGCTGTCACTCCGTGGGACCATCAAGAAGGCTCAGAGAAGGAAGCGGTGTGAGTTTCAGCAATGAATCGAGGCCAGGAAGGACACCTAGGAAATTCAAGTCTGTATGAACAGAATGCTTTGCCTCGGCCACAACACCCATTCAAATGCACATCTCTGTGTCCAGTTGCTTCTTCTTCCTACCTTCCTGAGAAACTCCAGAGGCAGGAGGGCTGTGGCCAGAGCCTGCTGGCCCTCCAAAGGCTCTGTCCTTCATCCAAGTACTTCAAACCAAACAGTTTCAGACACAAACGACCTCACTGCTTTTCAGCACCGAGCCTCAGTTTTACATTGTGCCCTCCTGAAGACTTCTCTGTCCCTCTCCCCCGTCCCCAACAGCCTCTCGCTTTGTCAATTCCCAAACCTTCGAGTGCGACATCGCGACCCTTCACCATGGAAAATTCATTTCAAATTATAAGCGCTACGACATTGTAACTTCTTTGCATGGTAAAGGATCACGCAGAAGGGAATTGTGGTTTAAACAAAGATCATCTATAATTAGTGGTAATAACAAAGGAAATATTCATAATTACATCAAAGGTTTCTTCGCTCAGCATTGTTTTTATTTGCTTCCTGAGGGAGCACAGGGTTCTCTGAAAAGACAACGCTATTTTAGGTGGCTGTAGACAAATTAAAAAGGGCCCATCTACAGAATCCAACTCAAAACCAGAGCCTGAGATACTCCAAAACCCAGAAGAAGTTCTGTAATTAGTGGGATTACAGGCCAGGCATCAGCTCCCTGCTCCCATGGGGATGTGCTGCTGGTACCTCTGTAGTATGTAAACACCTTTCCAGATGAAGATGACACACAACACTGCAGCATACCCCGGGAGACGTAGTCTGGGGATTCATTCCACTCACCAACATAAACACAGGACTAATTTTGTGAAGTACAGATAGCTAAAAATAGCCAAGAGTAACGTTATGCAATGAAACCTGGTGTATGTTTCCCCTTCCCAGATGACAGAATCTGACATAGCTTCAAGTAGAAGGAGGCGACAGTCTGACCAGAACACCAAATACATTCATTTCATTCCCTTCCAAAGACAGTGCATTTGAATCTCCCATGCATTAAAGATGTGTGTCTGCTGCCTTATCATTTCAAGGGCTTAAATAGTACATGATGATCAAAAATTCACAGCACTTCTGCCCTCCCCCGGAAAAGGGAAAAAAATAGGTCAAAAATAAATGGAAACAAACTGTCTTCTGCTCCTTTTTGTGCATTTGAGAGAGAGGAGAGAGGAGAGGGGAAAAAAAAGAGATAAATCTGCATAATACTGAACCGAATCTCTTTAATTCCAGTCAGCTTTTATCGTTCAATCACCGAGGCTGGATGTGGAAAAATTCATGCTAATTCCCCTTAGCAACAGCAGCAGCCTATGGAGGGGGGAGCCCCACGCCAGGCAGCTGCCAGGCAGCAAGAATAACTCTAAGTAGGTCAGGCTTGCCTTTCTAAAAATGCCACGGTCTGGTAACCCCAGTGTCCCGTCTGCCCAGCCTGCCCCACAGTAACCTCCCTCCCCGCCTGCCTCCGTGACACAATGACACAGTGCCCGCCGGGGCGTGTGGCTGCCCGGGGAAGGAAGGGCCCGAGGAAGGGCAGCATTAATCAGGCAGCCACGGCTGGCCCCCGGCGCTGAGCTCTGGAGATGGGGCCTGCATTAATGACTGGCTGTTTGACACCGACACAAACAGAGCCGCGGCTTCCACCCCGCTGGCCGTGCAGAATGCGCCCTTCTCATCGGGCGGCTTGTGCTTGCTCACTGAGCCCGAGATGGAAATCAAATAGCCCCAGACAACGGCAGCTTGTGTAACCTATTAATTAAAGTAAGTGTATTTAAATTAGGCTACACACCATTCAAAGAGCTATTGGTTTAACCCATGGAGTCACCTCCTCCTACAAATTTGTGTTCACAGTCCAACAAATAAATAAACAAGACAACCCCACCTCCACCCCCCCAGACCTCACCCTGCAGTTTGCATAAGGCAATCTACCTATCCTGGGGAATTAAAGAGAGACCCAAACAGAGCTGAACCACAACCAGCTTCACCAGCTCAGCTGGGAGCAGGGACCCACGCCACGCATCCAGCAACCAGCGGCTTCCGTGCAGGAAGGGCGATGGATGAAATCCCCAGCAACACCCTGTAGCCATGGCATGGACAGTCAGAGCAGATCAAATACTCTCTGCAATCTCACTGCTCAAACACTCTCGAGCTGCCTGCACAGACCTAAAAATAACAGTGGAGGTCAGGAAGCTGCCAGTGGGGGTCTGGGCATGTGCCTTTAAGAGCACCGAGCCACGCGCATCCCTCCTCCCAGCAGCCCTGGGGACTTCTGTGTGGCTGCAAGATGCTCCATGAAGCCCCCTGCACATCCCCGCCTCTTACTCTCTACCAGAGAAAGCCTTAATATAAACCACACCAGACCCCAGGCGAGCCTTTCTCTGGGGTGGTATTTCAGTATGAAATCTGTGATGCCAGAAGAGAGCTTCGGCACGCTTGCTTTGTGTTTAATTACGCCCTTCCTTTGAAACACCTCCGTGCAGCTCGTCTCCGTGACACGCAGCTGCCTGTGCAGGATGGAGCTGGGAAAGCCATTTTCTAGATGGCTCATCTGCTGCTTTTTTGTTTTTACACTTTCACTGGGTGGACACATGCCCTCTGACACGCTGATAATGCACTCGGCTGCTGCGGAATCCGGCAAGCCTTGCACGTGTAATCCAGCCGCGTTTGATTTAGGAACACAGCGGATTCATTAATCCATTTAGCTCTCCCGTGTTTGATAACCAGGTTACGACCGTCTTCCTTTTGCTTTGTGGCACACATCACGTCGCTGTTCTTGGAGAGAGACAGTCACTGACGTAACCGTGGGCTCCTAATTACAAGCTGCTGACATTTTGCTCGGCTCTGCAGCTTTGAAGCCGTGAGTTAAGAGTCTCTCTTCCTCCTCCTTGTTTGCTGCCGGAGTAAGAAGCATAGCACACTTTCAGAAAGGTATAGGAGTGGCATCAACCCCGCTTTTGCAGAGCCCGTCGTATCGCTGAGGGTGTTTTTCCTTTGAGCAAACAGAAAACTACAGTTTGGGAGTAATAAGACTCCTTTGCCCCCAGCACAAGAATGTTATCCAACAGCTGGCTAAATATAATCCGAAGGCACAGGGCTGCCTTTGTAGGCTGGGTAACAAACAGTGGAAGGAAGGGCCAGACAGGCGTCTCGCAGGGCAGCTCACCATGACTATCGGGAAATCCCCTCATGCACATTTGAGGATGACATTATGCTCTATGGATTTGTATAAAAGGAAAAAAGGGGGGAAAAAAAAAAAAAGGAAAGGCAGAAACTCTGCTCTGTTTTCTCGGTAGGCAGCTGCTAGAAGCCATGCCAAGCCTCGCTGGCTGAGTACAGCACTTGTTTCCCCCCGTTTTCTGCATTGTTTGGACATGGTCAAGCCTAGCAGCCCACTAAACTCAATATGTGACCTGCTCTAAAAACACAGTCTCCTCCCCTCATGCAATAAAAACACGACACCCAGGGACATTTCAGAGCAGCGTATTGCCAAATGCGAGAGCTGCCTTTTCTCCACAGAAGAATCCTTTTTAATTAGAGGCTGAATTTGAAATTCTAAGGAACAAAACCCCCTCCCAAAAAGATCCATAAATATAACACTGAATATAAATGCTCAGTTGAGCATTTAGCCATCTGATGACTGTGGTAGCCAGCTGGCCCAGAAGTCATCTGGGATGCATTTATTTTGATTAGATTGATCGTATTTCTATTTACAGTATAGGATTTTTCACCATACTGAATCCAGCTGTGTTTATAAAGACCGTAAGAAGGAGAAAAGGAAACCCCACAGCTTGTCTCAGGCACAGCACAGGAGACTCGGTGCTTCGAGGTGTCAAACGGAAAGGATCTGCTCTCGCAGTCCTTAAAAGCAATTCTGCCTACATCTGCTTTCGCCAAGTGCTGCCTCAACTGGGAAAGGGGTGCAGAGCTGTAGCTGAAAGCACAAGCTGCAATCGAGTCTGACCCAGCAAACTGGTCAGAAATGTCTTTCCTTCACGTCTCTACATGCTCACACGCACACAAAAGCACACAGGTACGTAGAGAAACACACACACACACACACAGAGTGCGTGGCTGCAGTTTCCCCCGGGGGTACCGCAGCAGCCACGCAGCTCATCACTTCTCTCCCTGACAGCACCAAGACTGTTCCAGCTACGCTTTCCAGTTCCCCCCTCATCCACGCTTTGCTTTGTTCACCAGTCCACAACTCATCCCCTCTGCAAGGAGAACCGGACAAACGGCGCTTGGCAGCTCCACTTCCTCCGCATCTGCCTTCGCTCGCTCTCTGCTGCTCCCATGGCTTTGCCTTCACAGGCAGACGCAACCGGTACCTTCTTTATCCATCTCCAGCACAGACGCTGAGGTGAAACCTGACTGCAGCGCTGTGGCTTCCCCATGTTAATCCTCTGGAGCAGCAGAGGCTGGATTCTTGCTGCTCGTCGAGCGCTGGATTACTTTATACAATATTTCTTTAAGCTTTCGCCCACCCCATCCTAGATGAACATCCCTTCCTTTCTCCTCCCTCACGTTCCCCCCTCCAAAAAGAAAACCCCAAAATCATCACGTATCGCAACCCTTCGCTTCCAGAACCAACAGAAAAACAGCCGCGTCTCCATCGCTGTTCTTCCTTAGCAATGTGCAGATGGGCGAGTTTCGAGTCAGCCAAGGAGGGGTGAGGCAGAGAGACTGCAGCAGCCCCAGCAGCAGCTGCCCAGGTACAGGGGGAAGAGAAGCAGGAGGCTGTGGGGAGCGGCGCGGCGGCAGAGCCAGAGCCAGGAGGAAAGGCAGTCCCGCTTCTTGCCAACGGTGCAGCTCTGTGCCTGCAGGAACGGAGAACAGGGAAGACCCAGAATTAAAAATAAAAGCCAAAACAGTTCGAGGAGGAACAATAAACTCTAATAAATTACTGTAACTTTATTTCTTTGGGCTTTGGGGTTTCTTTTTTTCCGGACCGGAGTGTCTCTTTTCCTCTCCTTCCTCAAAGTCTCCTGTGTTGCTGGATGCTACTGTCCAAGAGTGCAGAGTCACAAAGGCTCACTCTCCAAAGCGCAGGGAGACCAGCATCACATGAGAAACCACATGACTCGCCCAAATCGGATGCTGATGTGGTCCCACTGTTTCGCTCAGGAGGGAGGGGGGAAACAAGTCTCTCCCGAAACCTGCCCCTCTCTAGCGGTCAGGAAGAATTTCCCTTTATAAGATGAGAGCAGAAAAAGACAGGCCAAAAATGAAATCTCTCCCTATCTCTCCATCTTCCCCACCAAAGCCTCAGGAGGCAGGAGAATGCTGTTCCACAGACACTAGCTGGATGGCAGCAATATTACTTCCAGGCTACGTTTATTCAAAGCTGATTGCACCGAAGTGAATTCCTGAAAAGCATACTCCACGTCTTCATCACATGAACGGGCTCGGAAAAACCAACTCCATTACCGTTCCCTGCAAGCTGCATCCAAAACCTGCCTTCTGAATAATTTACTGGAGACTAATAAGCTGTTTGCCAAGACCACTCCTTTCCCCACTCCTCAGCCCCACACGCTCTCGAGCGGCTACAGCCAGAAGCGGAGGGGCGTTCGCCGTGCTCACAACCAGTGATTTTAGCAAATGCATCGTCCCACAAAACAGTTGGGGGGAAAAAATATGAGCAGGAGGGGGTTTTATTCCCCCTGGTGCATGGACAAGGGAGGGCTCTCTCTGGATTGCGGATGGTGGCGATGTTTTCCTGACATTGCCGGCTCTGAAGCTTTCGATCCAAGTCAAGAAGCAAAGGCTCTCGCCTGCCAATTCCTGCAGAGGTGTTGTGCCACACGGTTTAACACAGAAAACATCTGGACAGCCCTGGCAGCCCCCCGAAATCCCAGCGTGCGGCTCCACGAGGCTGTTCGCCGTCAGGGCACCAAGCAGTTAACAGCCTTGGCTGTTTTACCATCTTGCCTATAGGAGCATGGAACCGAAGGACTGGTTCGCTCGAGAAACAAAAGCAACAAAAAGCTGACCTTGGTGATCGATGGAATTGCTGCTGCAGGAAGTTATCATCCAACAAACAGCAGGTTGGCAGCTCGGTTCACTCCTAACACTTGTTCACGTGACAGAGCAGGTGGCACAGTGTCCTCCATCCCCTTTGTCCACAAAAGCTGGGCATCCCCTGGCCGGGCTGCGCTCCCTGACACCGAAACCCCGCGCGGTGTGAGCGGAGGGAGATGGCTGCCGTGGATCCGCACAGCTGCTCCGCGCAGCATCCCAGCGCCAGCTCCCAACTTACGGGGTGGAGAGCCAGCACAGAATTCCCCAGGAGAGAGAAAAAGAGAGAGAGATGCCTACAGCACTCATATGGGGAAGCGCGATCGGAGCGAAACCCGAGTGCTCTTCCGTGCCGACTTCAACCTTCCCAACTGTTCACGCAATAGCAGATTGCAAAAAATTTGCACAAGGCAGTTGGAGCTTGTTCTCATTGGCTCCGACTGGAAAGAGGCTTTGCAAGGGGCTGCACCCAGGAGTTGCCTAAATTCCACGTAGCATCCAGTTGTAGCACTCGCCTTGGGCGTGCCGGGAGAGCCGTGGGACTGTCTCCCCAGAAATCACAAGATCGCTGCAGCTACTCAGGGCCATTTTCACCTGTGGGGTTAATCATTTCAGCACTGGTGAATCTGTGCTGGGAAATTATATTGGTGCATCCAAACTCGGACTGCAGCTAATGGGTATAATACTGTAATTGGCGGTTGGCCTCCATTTTCCTAAGGAAGACCTTATTCCAACTGTAATGATTCTATGGTTTCCAGATGCTGTGCCAGCTAATATGGAGAATAAATCACAGAATCTTAAGGGTTGGAAGGGATCTGGAAAGCTCATCCAGTGCAACCCCCCTGCCAGAGCAGGACCACCTAGAGCAGGGCACACAGGAATTCATCCAGGTGGGTTTGAATGTCTCCAGAGAAGGAGACTCATCTGGGCAGCCCCTTCCAGTGTTCCTTTATTCTCACAGAATAAAGGCTATGGGTAACCTTTAGATGATCTTTCAAGGTCCCTTCAACCCTTAACATTCTATGATTCTGTGATTTACTCAATCCAAAAGACAAAGTTACTGAGGCAAGGACTCAGTGCAGAAAAACAGATAACTTCAAGGCTTTGGATCACAGGACAAGAGGAGCTGTCCTGGTGACCAGTCCCATTGTTCTTAACCTATAACAATTACAATAGCATGGCTCAGAACAGCTTCGCATCCATTCTCACAAGTTCCTAAGACAGAGCTGCAGGAGTTCTCAACTCTGTGAGCTGATGATCTTTCTCACTTGCTAACAGTAGTTCATTTACCTGGTCTGATTCAGAATCACAGCTCCATTAGTGGGAATGGTCCTCCAGAGGTCACCCAGTGAACACCCTGGTTATCATCAACATTACTCTGGGTCAGCTGCAACTTTGTCCTGTACACTCTCAGAGATGGAGGTTCTATAACCTCTCTGGGTAACCTCTTGCAGTGCTGCACCTCCCTCCCTGGGAAAATAAAAGTGGTCTGTGTGGATACATGATGTATGCACCCTTAAGTGTGACCCAGTGATGCACAGATATAAATTAAAGGGATGGGAGGAGAGGAAAAAAATCAAGGATTAGAGAAAAAGACCAGCAATAATTTCTCCAGAAATACAGAAAACTCTGATGAAGAAATGCTCCTTGTCAGAGAGATGCAAATAGAGCTTTAAAATCTAATTCTAACACTGAGATCCCTTCAGATAACCTCCCCACTATATTGTTTGATAACAGCACAGGTGTCAACTCACTCCTCCCTCCTCAAACTTCTGGCATAGGTACTGTAAGACACTATTAGTTCTCAAAGGAATTCATTGGCAGACTCTAAAATTATCCATCTAAAATGACTTTCTCAGTCAAACTCCACAGCACATTTTCTCCTCCTTCATAGAGTGAATGGAGAAGAAAGTTGTTGCAACAGAATGGCTGAGGGTAGGAATTTCTGGTTGGCATCATTGCTGCCTGAGTTCACATGAAAGCTTTTGGATTGGAAGATGTAGGGAAATGATGTGGGCTTATTCTGGGGTGCTGCCTTGATAAGTCATCAATAGAAATCTTCCCAATGCCAGTTGGATGCCAGCATTTGAAGATCTCAAACATTTGATCATAAATCCTGCTCGAGGTTAGTGCAGCTTCGTGCTACCTTAGGGTTACACCAGCTTGGATTTCATGCAACTGTCCACAGGGAAAAGGCTTTGGAGCAAAAGACTCCGCAGCAGCATTTTAGATCAACGTGAAGAATTAGAGCCACGGACAGGGAGCCCAAAATACACATAACTCATGACTGCCTTCAAGGCTCCTGAGTTCTGCAATGTGATTTTTCAGGTGTTTTTCAATCAGATTCAGCATACTTCTGCCTATGGCTAATTATCTGCCTGGTACAGTACTCCACTACAACGTGGACCCCTGTGAGGCTACAATTCACAGAACCTGGATCCCGGTTCAGAGATAGTTGCACTGTTACAGAGACTCAAAAGAGCAAAGCTACTCATCTGCCAGCTGCTAAATTCTGTATGGCATGGCTCACTGGAATGCTTGGTGATTCTCAGCAAGGATCAGGCTTTGGGGGTTGTTTTTCAGCAACCTTTCCCTTGGTAATCTGCAGATGAGAAAGCATTATCGTTAGGCTTGAGGTTTTGACCCAATAGTCAGGCAAAACTTGATGTTTTGCTGAACTCCAAACCTCAAAGGGAACCTCAAGCGTGCAAACTTTATGGACTCCAACCAAAGCAAACATGTGTTAGTGAACAAAAACCACAGAGCTGCACATGGGTCTAAGCAATGAGCCACGCTGGCTACTGGCCAGGGCATCAAGTGCCCTATGCTTTGCACAAGACACCAGTAGATGCTTAGTGACCAGAGGGTCAGACCCACACTGTCACAGTTTAGAGATGCTCAAGTCAGCTTTTTCTGAGAGTTCAAGTCCCAGAAGAAGTTTCTACAAAGCATACAGAGCTCTTCTGGGTAAAATAACCTGTAAGGAGTTTTGTGTGACCACAGATAAACTCCTTGGGTACTTGACAGGCTTTGTCAAAGCCATCTCCTGATATTACTACTCTGTACAGCACCTAGAACAAAGATCTAACTACTGCCTTGTACAAGAAGGATACTTTTGTTGTCTATCTGGTTAAAAAATAGTCACAATTCCACTTCTAGGTAATTTTCAGTAGATCTGTCTAGACCACCTTAGTAAGAACATGCAAAAGATAAGGCAATGCTGCTTCTGGATTGTCAGCACAGAGACCTGTGTCACAAGAAACTGGTGAAGCACAAGTTCAGCACATTTCCCTTGCAGTCAGCTGGAACCAGCTCAATTTATTTGAATTCTCTCCTTATTAAATACTACTCTCTGAAAAGTTTCCCACATTCATTCCAGGGATGTGCAATGGACAGTTTATTGCCATTAACCTCCCTGAGTTTCAGCTATTCCAGATGGTAGGGCTGACCACTTTCACTTGTGTTGGCCTGCTCCTTAATAACATCTGAGATTCTGTTTCCAGCATGAGTACAAATGCTATGTTTAAGATTTTATGTAATGCTTTCCCAATATTCACCCATGTTTGATGGTTGTGCACTAGAAAATGCCTTTTAAGGTGCACCTTAAAAGACTGAGTCTATGTATCTGAAGCCCTGTGCTGCCTGCAGACTGTTTGTGTGAGAAGGAAGACTTCAGCAGTAATCTTGGAGGGGAGCAGAAATAGGGGAAATCAACAGAGCAGAACGTGATATGTTGATGTAAATGCAACTAAATTACAATCAACATTGAAAAAAAGAGATTGTTTTCTCTTCCTAAGGTTAACATTCCCATTATTCTTCTGACTTAACTAAAAACCCTTTCCTCCAGTTAAGCTCGCCCTGGGGCCAAACCCTTCTCATGGTTCAGAGGCAAATGACTCGATGTCTATGCCAGTGTAAAAGGGGTCAGGCTGTAAGTTAATGTAGAACACTGTAATTATAGTAATGATGTAAAAAGGAAAGGAGATTTGTACAGAGGATTTGAAAGTGTAGTAAAACACGCATCACTCGAGCACACAACTTGCAGGAAAATCAGAATGCTTCATCAGCCCACTCTATTTAACTATCACTCTTCTACTGTTCCCTTCTAAGTTCCTGAAGTGTAAAACAAACACTCTTTGGACATAATTGTGAGATATTTAATTGTTACAAAACACATCACCTAACTTACATCACAGGAAACATGACCACTGAACTAGCTGTTAGGACTGAATTCATTTTGCACCGTGACTTTGATTTTCACTCCAAAACTCAAACGTTGCTTTTAGTAAACCTGTGCTTCAAGAATCAGCCTTAACACACAAATTTGTCCTGCAAATGCCCTCACTTCTTTCAAAAAGCCTGAATATCCATTACTGTTGGGTTGATGAACATGGAACACTAGGAAAAGTGATACAAATGCCAGAGAACCAGGAAGCTGGTCAAATTATCTGTTCTCCCAAAAACCAGTCTACAAATCCTAATGTGTTTTCCCATCTTGGGAGAATCACAGAATCTCAAGGGCTGGAAGGGACCTCAAAAGCTCATCCAGTCCAATCCCCCTGCCAGAGTAGGACCACCTAGAGTAGGGCACACAGGAACTTGTCCAGCTGGGCTGGAATGTCTCCAGAGAAGGAGACTCCACAGCCCATCTGGGCAGCCCCTGCCAGTGCTCCCTCACCTCAACAGGGAAGAAGTTTTTCCTTGTGTTTCTTTGGAACCTCTTCTGTTCCAGCTTATAACCATTGCCCCTTATCCTGTCATTGACCATCACTGAGAACAGTCTGGCTCCATCCTCCTCACACCCGTCCTTTAAAGCCATGTGAGGAAAGGGTTACGTGGAGATCAGAGCTGCACATGCACTAGCTACAAGTCCACGAAGGGTCCTGAACTGCTCAGCCAATATCACACCCATATAAAAACTAAATAAGCAATGGTTCAGGGGCTTGATTTTTTCTTTTTTAGATTATGAATTATTCACTGGGCAAGGAAAAACATCCAGAAACACATTACAGCCAGCTCCTTAGTGAAACTGCTGACAAAGCAGTTAATACTTGGTCTTGGGCAAAGGACTGGTTTCCTTTTGCTGGCTGCCCAGTTTTCGATGGGCATTTCGACATGAAACACATTGCAAAGTTCAAAGTGGAAGAACTATGTTTTTTCACCTGCCAGTGGTTTTGACTTAGACTTGAGCATTACTGTCAGGAAGTCAGTTTTTCCATGCTTTTTACTGTAAACAAAGATTGCATGGCACGTCTCCAAAAGGGACAGAAGGTCAAGGACCAAGCTGCAGGAGCAACAGACTGCTTCCAGAAACCAAAGGCACAACACTGAAGTGAGAATAACCACAAGTTTAAACCCTGATTGATGTTCTCATCACTCAGTTGTTTGGACAGCAGCATAACAAACACATGCAAATGCAACTTTGAATAGTCTTTCTTGATACATATATCTATAGAAATACTTATATGTATACTTGGATATACTTACATATACTTTTATATACATATGTATGAAAGAATTGTACATATGTGGCTGAAAGTATGAGTGAGCATGGAGAAGCCAGTAGCATCACTTATCAACCCTGTCTCCCACTCCCTTTTCAACAACTGCTTTTAACCCACCTCTGTAACAATTATACACTCTTTTCTTTCCTAGATTCACTTTTTTAAAAAGCACTTTTATTAAAATAAAACCCACACAAACAACCCCAAACAATCAAATCAAAACAGGCAAAACCAACCTGCCAACAGAACCCAGACAAACAAAAGGGAATAAAACCCCACTTCTTAAAGGTGAACCTGCTTCTGCAGGGGGGTTGGACTAGATGGTCTCTAAAGGTCCCTTCCAACCCCTACCATTCTGTTCTATGGTTCTATTCTAAAGAAAGCAATGGACAGAATGAGAGCCAAGCTTTCATTTGCTGGGCCTGCAACAGGCCATCCTGCAGCTCAGCCTTCAGCTGGACCACAGCATCCCAATGCCAGTTTCTGCTGTGAGAATAACCAATTTAAAGTGAGTGCTTCAGTTACAGTGAGCCTGGGCATAAGCTGCAGCTGCTGTCAAACATACACATAGAAGCATATGCCTGCGGGCAACTCGGATGTTTACCTGTGCTGCTTCAGTGCCTTGGATTGACCAGAGACACCTTTTTCAGTGCCAAAGAGCTGAACCTTCCCATCCCAGCTCCCCACGCTTCTCCAGCACAAGCTGGAGCTCCTCCAACCCATAGACAGGAGTGACTTGCATCCACAGAAGTGTTTGCTATTCCTCTCTTAATATCACAATCATCAAACCAACTGCAAAACACGACAGCCAGTCTTGTCATGCATTGTTCCCTCAAACTTAACGAGATCCCTGATTAAATAGCAATTTTTATTCCCTGGGATAACAGCTGCATATTGAAAGGGAAACCAGCCCCAGACCAGAAGAATGCCATCTGCATCACTCTTACTCAAATGCAGTGCAGCAATACCCTACCCTCAAGGTCAGTGGGACTGGTAAGTACTGTCAAGATAATAAAAATATGTAGATAACAGGGGCTCTGGGAAGCACAGTCCTGTGACTCAGATAAACACAGATAGCTGAATATGTTTCCTGTTGGCCCACGTACCAAACAGTTTAGCAAAGAGTTAACTAGAAAGTGCTCTTTTAAGATGGAGGGCTTGGTGCAAAAATATAGGGGGCAGAGGCTTCATTTCCCACCCCACAGAAGACAGTGTACTTCTCACCAAAACCCTTTCAGTGTGCATTTTGAGACACAGAGCTACAAAATAATAAGGAATACTTTCTATTTTAGATGCCTTTTACAAAAGAAACTAAATCACCTCAGTACTTTAGTGAAAAGGTAAAACAAGCAATAATCTAAGATGGTTTTATACATTATATTCCTCTAATCTGTAATTAGAGGCCATTGTATTCACTAATCACCAAGCTGTTACATTGGGAAGGTAAAGCTGACGGAGTGTGCATTCACCCACATTTCACATGTTTTGTTGCTTTTCAGATAAAGCTTTCTTTCTGAATTTGCTGAATTTTTAATCACACTTGAGGAACAGTCCTTGTTTTAATGTCTCAGCTTTTAAACTATTGATAAAGCCCCCACATCCACTCAAGGTTACCTGCAGTTTAAAGCTGTCCACTTTAAAGAACATGGGAAAAGGCATCTGTAAAACTTGAGTAAAACTCAAGGGATACAAGTTTGCAGAGCTCCAAAAGGACAGAGTAAGTTAATAAAAAGTTATTAAAGTTGTTAAAGACTACTGTTCCAGGAAAATCTAAAGGATGAACACTCTCTGCTTGGAAAATAGATCCAGGAGAACACTCTGCAGAGATAAAAATACCACAGTGTACACGTGAGGATGTGAAACCTTTCCACCACAAACATAGTTCTACAGTGTGCCTGCCTGTCATGCACACTATTTCTCAGCAATGGGTGTATCTTCATGAAAAAGTGGATAAGAAGAGTGCCTCCACCAACACACAATCCTCTTGGGTTTTCTTTTCTTTCCTATTTTGAAGTTTGGCCAAAGTTCAAAGATACAGAAACTTCGCAACCTGTTTGGGAGCAGAGCTCACTCTCCTACCCACTCTGCTTTCTTCACTTACTAAATGGGTTGAATTTGATTTCCTGCTTACAGTATCTGCAGAAAATGCATACATCTACAAGCTACATAAATCCTGCACTGGCACCTCACATCAACTCAAACCCATCCGTACATGTGAGATTTATCTTATTTGCTAAGCACACCAAGTACTTCTCTCAGTCACTTCTGCTTTTACAGTGCATCCATTTAAAGGGTTGTTTTTCAGGATCAAAACTGTACATAGAAAAGGAGAGGAAAAGAAATGCTTGAATGAATCCTACCTAAAGCTTTGAGAAAGGGGTACATGGGTTCCTGCTGAATGAATGGCAGCAGAGAATTCAGCTGTAATTTTAATCTGTATTACATTTCATAAAACCACAGTATGTTTTCTTGTCCTATTAAAACTGCATTCTACCTTACCAGGTCTGAATAATATGGATAAAATTGATTGCTACAGTTCTTAGTAAGAGCTCTAATTGTATTCCTGGTATAGCTTAAAATGATAACCTTATCTTAATTAGTGGCATGCTACAGAAACGCTTCTGAAAGCCGCAGAGGATTAACCTGCATTTTTAAACAGAAGCCTTGGGACTGGGGTGTTGGGGTTTGCTTTTCATTATTTCACCTCCAGTACATGAGCTAATGCTCATTTATCAAAAACAAACAAAGAAAAAAGGAGAGAAATAACCAAACTGAGAGAGAATAAACAACCCTGCTGCCACCCACTTTGGTCAACACAGTTCTGTGTGTAGGCTGATCTCTGGGGACAGGCACACACTGCTGGAGGGCAAAAGATGTGCTTTCGTGAAAAAGAACCCCAAACAAACCAAATTTGAACATGACACCATCTCCCCCCAAACCTAACCATAAACACTGACACAGATAGCATGCTCCAGACACCCCAACAACAGCCTCTGACGACAGAACCAGAAGGAACTCCAAAACTGCAAGTGCAACAGTCTGACAGCTGCTGTCCAGCTGATGTGACTGCTGGAAGCACACACTTCACAACACGGCAAAGGAACGCCACTGCTTTGGCACACTGTGGAAAATTAATACCAATATGACTTGGTAGCAAGTGACTAAAAGCCCTTTATGCAAATCCTGCTCTGTCTTGGGTTTGGTGTGGGGGGAGATTGTTTTCATCTGTTGGCTTTCTTGCTCCATTTAAGCAAATCCACATCGCCCTGTGAGGAAGTGACACAGCTTTCCAGATTAATAAACAGACAGTAAATGGGTTTGTTTAGATAGTAACCAGCCCAGCAGTAGCTGTGCAAGATGTCTACTCACAGAAGGCAGTACTGGAGCTGGCAGCCTTCAATAGCATCCAAATGCCTCCAACTTTTGTGATAAGATTTTTACCAGTGCCTATGTTACAGTTCTGCTCAGAATTAATGTTGAGTCTCATCTTACTCCATCAAAACCAGCAAAAACAAATGACTCTCACCCCCTGGGAGTAATTTCCTCGGACTTCATTGCTGATGCTCATGCACCACAGTATTAAGCTACCAAGCAGTGAAGCCCAGGATCAGGGTGACACCAAATTGCCTTTGGGATCTGTATCTTTTCCGAATTCACTTTCATTCCCACCTTTTTATCCCAAAGGAAAGAGTTACCCTGTTTTTCAGCCAGGTTCCCTAGTTATACCCCAGGATCTGCAGGCACGGGCCGTTCTGGAAGCACTTGCTTTCTGTTCAGTGCAGCTGACAGTTATGGGAGAATTGTTTACATCTTAGTAATTATTTAGCCTTTTGATAGGATACTGTATTCGCACCTCAGCATTCTCTGTAACTTTTAGTAACGGGATGGAGTGGAAAGAGAGGGATTGAATGAAAACCATCAGTTATCCAAGACTGCCCGTCTAATGTTGCTGCTTATGGCAATGCACAGGCAGAGCAATCAGCCTTGCCTCTGGTGTGATCCCAGCCAGTCTGTTAGCTAGTCCTTATAAATCCATCCATCACCTCTATGAAAGTCACTGCTTTCCTTTTCCCAAAGATAATGTATGTTATTGGGATTATACCACTGCATGCAGAGTCATTAAAGAAAGATTGACCACAATTTATGACCGAGTCTGTGGACAGCAGGGCATTATTTTAACCATAAAATCACAATCTGCAAGGAGAGTGGCCAAACCAGAGGAGCCATTAAAGACTTATAATTAGCATCAATCAATGTGACACTGCTGTTGACATCTTTATTACTTTAAATACACTAATCAAATACTTCTGCATTCAGATAGAAAGATTGATAGGCAGGCAGACACAGAGAACATCCCTACAGAGAGCAGTTTTAATTTATCTGCTCAAAAGGTAACGAAGAAAACAAGAACAGCAGCATAACTGCATGGAAATGCAGCTTGCTGACCAAAACTGTTTTAAGCTGGGATGCTGGACTTGGGATGGTCAACCCTGCATGTAAGACACACACAACCTTCCCTGAAAAGATAGCTGCATGCCTCAGCCATGCAGTTGGCTCTCGACCCTCTGAAACTGAGAGAACAAACATCCCCATAGACAAACCTTGCTTTAGGGTACTTTAGAGAAATCAATGGCTCAGTAGCTCTTTAGAGCACCACGCCATTTGCTACTTCTACTTTTCCCCACACAGGGAGTTAGATGGATGAATATCATGTTATTATTCACATCCTCACTGATGCAACTGTCAACAGGCTCCTGTGGCATCCCCGTGACGTGTCATGCCACACAGACAATCGAGACACGCTCTTACTACTGCTGCTCAGACAAACATTTTGGTACTAATGAATCACAGAATCATTTGGGTTGCTTGGAAAAGACCTGCAATATCAAGTCTAACCACTCACTTCACACTGCCAAGCCTACCACTAACCCATGTCACTGAAGAAGCAGCTGCTTCCCTTCTCTACACCATCACCTCTCAGGCCATAGCTCCTGTACCTTACTGAAAATGCTTTTGAGGAGCATCCCCTTTCCCCATAGAACACTGGATTTGGCTTTCAGGGAAGGGGAACTCTTGAAGGAGCATTAGGAATCAAATAAATGGACATCAGTTCTCTCCAGAAAATAGTAGAGTCTCTGCTATTTTCTTTTTCTATTGGGGATAATAATACTTTTTTAAAAGCTCCACAACAACTGCATATTTATTTAGATCTTATTTAGCTGTAATTAATAGCTTAATGGAACACAGAAGCTGACTTTGAAAGGACATGTGCTGTTTCCCGTCTCTCTTAACTGGAAAATAGCATCGCTTTTGAGAATAAAAGCCCAAAAAAAGGCTACTCTAAACATAACACAAGAGGTCTTATGTTGTCTGTATGCTGGTGAGTGCTTTCCTTTGGAGAGGTCAGCGGCAGCCTGTCCAATCAGCACAGGGATGAGCAAACCTGTGCAAGCAACATGGCAATAGCCCTTCAAAAGCAAGGCCAGCAGTCCAGAGGGCTGAACTGCAAAGAATCCCTGAGCCACCCAGCCTCCCCAGCAGCCAAAGACCCCGAAAGTAGCTCCAGTCAGTGATTTCACTCATCCTTCCCAGCTCCATAGGAGGCAACTGTACACTTCCATCCAACGTGAAAGCCTTACAGAGCACTAAGTAATGAGAAAAATGCAGTAATTTGTCTATTGAAAATCCAATTAGTTTAAGCCAATATTTATCAGATCACTCTCCTTAAAACATTTTACTTCAATTTTAAGTGAGTTACACTAATTTGGATTGTACTGTCCTTCTCTAAGGAAACTGCCAAGCCTTCCAGATGCTTTAATTCATTTCCAAACACAGTGGAAACCCCTCAAAACAAGCAGAAAGAAGCCTGCTAAATGTACACGAGGTTCCAGTGCATTAAAACAAACTAATATATCAAGTGGAAAAAGGTAATGAAAGCTTTTACAGGGGCAGTGGGTGGGAATTCAGGCTGATGCCCAAGAGGACACATTACCAACTGGGCAGGCAGCCATCTGTCTGCCAGGATCTCCTCCACATCCTGCTGGAAAAGCAGCTTCTGCATCACAGCTCTGCCCAGCTCCCCATCAACTTGAGAGGTTCCTGGTCGTCACCGTTGACTGACTCAGTGGGAACACACGTCCCCGAATCCGAGCAGAAGATTGGGAAAGATCCTGCCATTATTTTTGGAATTATTATTTTTCCCCCCAGGCTGACTTTATGGTTCATGAAGAACAGCAGGAACGAGCAGATAGGCACAGAAAGTTTACTGGCTCTGAGTCAGCGACGGGCCCGGCGGTATCAAAGCCGTAAACAGGAGCGGGGCGCAGGGGAAGTGACAGCCCTCAGGGTGCAGCCGCTTCCTGCTCCCAGCTTTTGGCCTCTGCCAAAGCAAAAACAATGCTGAAACCCGAGCAAACATCCTCAGTGACAAAGGACTCGGAACTCACAAATACCCAGCTCACTCACCAGCCAGGTTCTGGAAGAGAGTGATGTTGTATTTTCCACAGACAGATGGATTTACGCAAGAAGATAAGACAAGCCCCAGGTGTCACAGGCTCACCAGAATAGCCAGGCTGCCCACCACTGCCTATACAGATCCTTCAGACTCAGTTTTGTGTGCATTAGACTTGATTTGAACAATCATCTCTGCACTACAACTTTGTAAATGATTTGGCATACACATGGGAGAGGAGCCCAAATAGCCAGGGGAGAGATAAAAGGAGCAAAGGGAACTTGGGTAAGGACAGGTGGATGGTATGGTGGGATGGAAAATACCAAAAGGAGAGCAAAATGAAGACAGGAGAAAGAAGAGATAGCCAGAACAGTCCTAGAAAATAGAATAAGGAATACCGAGGGTCCCATGGTGCCTTCATGAATTTCTCATTCATTTGCTACTCATGACTGTGATTGCATTTATCTACTTGCAGCACACACTGGTGGTAGCTTGGATTTCATTTTGTCATTGCCACAAGGTGTACCTGCTGCCTTCCTTCTGAGCTTCTGTGTCACCTTATGCAGTCAGGAGACTCGTTCCCTGGCAAAGGGACAATTTCCACCAAAAGCTGCATGAAATTCTGCACCTTGCCCACTCTTCCTCTTCACCTGAGGACACTGAAAGGACTTTATTCGTGAATTCTAGATGTTTGAGCTCCCCACAGGAGGCTTTAGGATGCTCGAAAGTAAAAGAAACACAAGGCATTCATGTGAGGTGCTTTCGAGCACTGACCTGACAAATGGGCAACACATATGGCAAAAAATGATTTCATGCATGACATCCTCTTTCTGCATCTCTCTCAACCCCCTTTCCACCCTCTAGGCCCCTCCAACATCACTACTGCCAGAGCAGAGAGAAAATGTATGCAGCTACAGCGTCGGCCTTTCACAAGTGTCTGAGCCAAAGGTATTAATCATCAGCTGGGATTTGAGAAATCATAACCAGGAGACAGCAGTCGCGACAGCTCGGCAGCATAATGACAAAATATGCAGAGCGACGTGGAAGAGAAGAACGCTCTCCCTGTCTTTCAGTCTCTGTGCAATTGAGAGGCATGTTAATAACCATGTTCATTCCAATGGCTTTTCTTGTAACAATAATTTTCTTGCTCCACTGGATTATTTTTTTTATTATATTCCTCAGAGTAATAATATTAATCAAGGCGCTGCTACATGGCACTGTCAGAGGAAAAAGCACATCCTGACTGAACTCGCTTATAATGGAGCTACAGTGATTGCTTCAAGATTTAAGGTGGGCCATGGGAGCACATATGCTCACACATGCATGAGCACACACACACTTATTTTGACATACATGATCAAACAGCACAGACACAGTGGAAGAGAAGCATAGTATCATAAAATGGTAAGGGTTGGAAGGGACCTGTAGAGCTCATCTAGTACATCATCCCCACTTCTTTGCATTAAGCATCGATACAAACTTTGAAGTCCAATCAGTTGTACAATAGGACTCTCCATAAGTTTCCTTTAAGTGACACATGGGCTGTAACAGGACAAGGGGTGATGGGATGAAGCTGGAACACAAAAAGTTCCATTTAAACATAAGAAAAAACTATTTCAATGTGAGGGTGAGGGAGCCCTGGCACAGGCTGCCCAGGGAGGGTGTGGAGGCTCCTTCCTTGGAGGTCTTCAAGACCCGCCTGGACACATTCCTGTGTGACCTGATCTAGGTGGGAGCTGCTTCTGCAGGGGGGTTGGACTGGATGATCTCTAAAGGTCCCTTCCAACCTCTACCATTCTGTGATTCTAGGATTCTATAGAGACTGTATGTGACTGAAAGTATATGTGCTGGGGTTTTAGTCACTTTGGGCGACTGCAGCAAAGATAAACTTGCA
The DNA here is from genome assembly GCF_028858725.1 of Colius striatus. Lineage (NCBI taxonomy): Eukaryota > Metazoa > Chordata > Aves > Coliiformes > Coliidae > Colius > Colius striatus. The sequence continues at coordinate 2,698,051 of NC_084762.1, forward strand.
ACTGGGCTTCTTTTGAGCCTCTGTGTGTGTGTGTGTGCACACAGAGCACACATGTGAGCTTTCACTTCACAGGTTCAAGATGGTGCAGAAATGGCATTCCGATCCCAGTCCACACTCTTTGGCCAGCAGCAGTTCCACAGGCTCTGCACCCCAGCGCTTCTGCGCACGCTGGACAGCGTCAAAGTTGGGATGAAACATGCACAAAAGGGAAGCTGACCTTGGAAAAAACACGAGGCACAGCTGGCAGCACACAAGGCCGGCGCTGCCCTGAGCCCCGGGTGGCTGCCGGCGCTGGGGCCCGCCACCGCCCAGGCCTCGCTCTGCCGGAGCCAGCACCGCGGGAGTGACCTGGGAGAGTTCAGCGCCGGGAAGTGCTCTGGCAGCCTCAGCCTGTCCTCGCTTTACCCCTGGAGCCTGCCAGCGATGATGACAGCTTTGCTTGCTTTGAACTGTCTGATGGGAGTGCGAGGGCTGATTTCAGCTGGCTCCCGCGCGAGGCGGAGCGCGCCGGGCCCGCACCACAAAAATCCATGCGAGCTCAGCTATTGACTTCAAGGGCTACAGGACCGAGTCCCTTGGAGCAACTTCTTGTATAACCAACTCGAGAAACAGTTTGTGGTTTCCTTTAAGAGCCATTAGAGAGCTTTACATAGTTTACTGTCTAGAACTTAAAATACTGGTATCTAAGGCAAACCCAAAGCTTAATCACAGAATGCATTTGATATTTGTCCATGGTTAAAACTTGCTAAAATTAAACCTTCCCAACAAACAGGGCAAATATTCTGTGGGTTATTGTGCTCAAAGACAGCATAATGCCTCCAAGAATACACACACCTTCCAAATAAAAGAGCAAAACATACATCTCCATAAGTGAACAGCCTCTAGAGAGATGCAAATACCTTAATTCCTTGTAGTTTTCCAAACAGTTGCTTCAATATCAGCCCTTTTGTGGGTTGTTTCATACTCAGAGGGATCACAGTACTGCTCAACGATTAAAAACAGGGAGTCAGCACTTTCTTCTTAATTCCTATTTCATTCCAGTTCTGCTTATTCCAGGCCAGTGCACTTGGCATTAGGAGCCATGACAATAACTTCTCGTATGAACTGCAGTTCACACAGTTGCTGTTCTTTTCTCTGTATCATACTCTTACAGCAGCCTTGAAAAAAAAGATGATGTAGCTTATTGATTGAATGTCACTCGCTCCAAGGCCATGGCTGCTGGATAAAAATAAAACCCCTCAAACCCTGGGCGTCTTCATTTGAGCATCTGGAAAACATGTGCTTTGGGAAGTTTTGACATATTCCAGAAGCGATAATCAAACACTGCCAAGTTCTTTCACTGGCCTACAGTAAAAGCCAGCAAAGACCAAAAAAAACCACAACCCCTCAAACCCACAACCACCCAACTATCCCATGTAACTCAGGCTTTGAAGATTTAATAGTAAACAAAACTGTATTCCTGCATCTATACCTTTGCACAGTAACAAACTCCACCAATAAAATAGCTCCTATTTGTCACATAGATTTCTAAAACACCAATTTCATATGCAAGAACTCAAAGCTTAAAACTGAAGCTGCCCATGATGCATAACAAAAATGAGGGTTAAAAGGGCTCCAAAGTAATGAGATGGTTTGCAAACCTCTGCCTGCCCCTCTAGCCCTCTCTAATTGGAAAGAGCCCTGTGTGAGGAAAAAGGGCCTTAGCTCTGCCTAGAGATATTTTGCAAAGGAATGATAAGCCATAGCATTTGTTTTTGTCTTTTTAAAATGCTATTTTAAACTGCAAATTCTTTTTTTCTGCTTCTTCTACAAGTAGTTTGTTTGAACTGTTTGGTTTAGGATTTTATTCTCCTTCCCAAAACAGTAAAACTGCAATTTCTTGAAACTCTTCTTGACTAATTGCAAGAGACAACTTAGAAGAGCATCACTGGAAGCTTTTGCTATCTCACTGTTAAAATCAGAGGTGGTGTGTTGTCGTGGTTGGGCTTTTCGATTTGTTATTGTATGTTTTTCTTCTGTAGTTGTGGTCAAGATACAATGGCTCACTGGTGCAGGAAGAATTTGTGTTACATGCTGCTAAATTCATTTAGTCAACAGCAGCTAGGTAAACCTGGAGCATCCGGTCTAAGCACTGGTAGTGATGGTGATAGGTGCAGTTCCTAGCTACTGACTGCTCCATTCCTACGTATTTAATGCCATACAAACTGTTTAGTGATCTTCGTGTTTTATTATGTGCACATTGCATGATATTTAAATGCTGCATGAGAAGAGGGTGCATACTTAACATGGTACTTGGCCACGGGTTAGGAGCAGCTCACCTCTGATAAGGGAAATGCAGCTGTGCTAACTGCCTCTTATGAGGACTCTCATAGTACATCAGTTTGGGAATCACTACCCTCTCTATATGAAGTCTCTTCCTGCTATTAGGACAAGAAAGTAATATTGGAGACTCCCTATGGAGACTGTGTTGGGACACAAACATCCCTCTGTGCTGCAGCTGCTATGGAGGTCTATCCAGGCAGCTCCTCCACAGAGGACTTCAGAGTCACTCTTTCATTGTGTAGACTCAGCTTTGCTTCCAACATCGCACCCAGAACAGAAAGAAATACAAGCCAAGCTGCTATTTTTCCTGGATTTTTGAGTACATTCTGTACCTAGTGTTAACAAAGACACGCCAGTTACACAGCAGACACATGCACCTACATATCTTAAGACACGCTGTATCTCTTCTGTGGGATTTAAAGCAGAATAAAACACCATCCCAGCAGAAATAAACAGTGGAATAAATCAAACCAGGTATAAACATTACCTGTATGCTGACTATATTTAGCCAATGAATGCAAGCTTACTATTTCAGCCACTGCCCATCAGCTGAGGGCACTCGTGTAACAACCTGACCCTACAGCATGCCAAAGAAGCCTTGGCATGGGCCCAGCCTCCTAGGTCCACATCTCTTGGCTGACTGAAATTCAATGTACACTTGTGTTAAGAGGCTAGAGAGGACCTAAGAAGCAGGGTTAAATGACTGCAGTGTTCAGATAACTAACTGAGCACTCAGTTTACCCAGTCCCAAGTGGCACTACAACAATTTCTACACAGTCAGCGTGGTGCTGGCAATGCCTGCAGCCATCCCACAAGTACCAGCCAAGCCCTATAGCTCCTCTTGCAGAAGATGGACAACAGGTAATTAAGCAAGGTAACCACAGGGTTTCAAAATGCAATCTTCACCTCGTTACACTCGTCTCAATGTCATTTATACATCGCACTAATTGGCCCGTGACATTCCCATTCCTTTCAAAAGCAGTTGGTCAGAGGCTGTTGTGTTAAGTGGTCTCATGACATGCCTTAAGTTACCTCATGACTATGGCGATAGAGTGGCTGCAAGTAGAAGTTTTTCTACAGTCCACTTCAGAAAAAGAAGTCCCATTCTGCATCCAGAGCCCTTAGCCCAAACAATGTCCTCTTTTCAGCACCAACTACGCTTCCCAGATGAGGGGCAGGGGGTAGGAAAAAGCTCTCCAAACAGTGATGTCATGAGAAAGCAATTAAAAAAAACCAACCAGCCTACCCAAACTCAAAACTCTAGCTCTTTTTTCCCACTTTTCTGTCTCAGCTCTAAAAACTGACTTTACAAACACAAAGGTTTGCTGGAAGTGCCTTGCATCAATTAGCAGGTATCTGTTGCGGTTATTCACAGGCAGTTTTTAAAGCCACGTTGACCTTAGCCTACAAAAAACACAGACTATACCCATGCAAGTAGGCTGTAAACTGTGCTAACCAACTTGACAGCTTTTAAATCCTATTAGGTCCCTTACACAGTTTAAAGACCCTCTAAGGAATTTATCCCCACGAACATACTTGTGCAATGCATGGAAGACATTGGGATTTGTCTCGAGGAGTATGTGCTGCTTCAGTCAGCTTGCAAGTTCCCTGCTTGCTGGCAGTTTAGCAATGGAACATCCACAAGAGAGTAAAATCAAGATGCTGGTGTTTGAGCAGCAATACATTTAGGAATTATACTGACCAATATACCCTTTTCTCAGGCCTATTGACTGACAACACGTGAACACCACAATAATGTGACGCATCCCCACACAAACCGAATACTCCATTGGTAGGGAGACCATATAAACAGACACAACATTTCAACTGCATTTCATATCCTGAGCTCTGCTTTCACATCACACACCTACAACAACTCCTACTCAAGGTCTATTGTTCCACATGGACATGCAGTAGATATGATGTTTTTAAAAAAACCCCAATCTGCTGGGGACCCTTTCTAAAGAAAGCCAAATGTCCCTGATTTTACTGGAAAAGGAAGCTTCCATGAAAGAAGTCTCTTGGTGTCTCACTGAAGATAGCAGAGCTGAGCTTAATAAACTTCACTTGAATCACAGAATGGCAGGGGTTGGAAGGGACCTTTAGAGATCATCCAGTCCAACCGCCCTGCAGAAGCAGGTTCACCTAGATCAGGTCACATAGGAACGTGTCCAGGTGGGTCTTGAAGCCCTCCAAGGAAGGAGACTCCACAATCCCTCTGGGCAGCCTGTGCCAGGGCTCCCTCAACTCACATTGTAATAGTTTTTTCTTATATTTAAGTGGAACTTTTTGTGCTCCAGCTTCATCCCATCACCCCTTGTCTTGAAGTTCTTTTTTTTTTCAACAGCTAATAACTTCAAAACTAATATAAGAATAAGCCAGCCCATCTCTGAATTCAGCAGTTCTGATACACATGTATGCACTTTATTAAGCATCAGACTTTGTATAATTATACCCAATTGGAACTTTCTTAGTTTTAACAGCTAACCCTTTTCAGATGGGAGTACCTTTATGGCAGACGATCCTTTTTCTATTTTCTAAAGATCCTGGATCATTAAATAAATGTAAATTACAGAACCACAGTTAGCAGAAAGGAACAAGAAGTCAGCAACATCTGAGCAGAAATTAAATCCAGCCAGTTCTACACCTCAAATGTAAATAGGCAGTGAAGTGATTATTCAAATCCCTCTAAGTATAAGCTTTCTGTTATTGGTATCATGCTACAGTTATCATTGTTACTGGAATTATATTGCATATAATGGAATTCATATGCATAGACAGATTTATCATTTCTTGATGAAACTCCTAAAGAAGGTAAATGGAAAATAACCAGGGTTTGTAACACATCAGCAACTCATAAAGAGATGATGTGCTAAGTTCACATACCAATTAAAGTGTAAGACTAGCAAACTTGCTAACACAAAAACATAGCTTGAAAACAGCATCCTGGGCACCTTGGATTGCTCTGTTTTTTGTTTTTACAGCCAATAGTGCTGGGGAAAAGAACTGAGGCTGTTTTCCAGGGTTACCTGGGATGGGTACTTACTACAAACAACTCCTATTATGATAAACACTTTAGTATCCCTAATCAACTTGGAAAGTTAACTCAGGAAAAAGTAACATGGAACAGGGTCATCACACAGACCCTTTCCCAAGAGAAGTCACTGACTGAAGGAAAAAAGTGTTCTGGCATGCCCACATGAACTTCCAAGTAGCTGAGACTGTGTTGAGCTCATCTTCTTGAAGAGTTCATCACAAGTTTACTCTGAATGGCTACAGCAATAGGCTTACCACTTCCCACTTCACTTTGGACCTTTACTTGTCTATTTACAAACAGAAAGAATCCTACTGAAATGCCTTTTTTAATAGATATTTTCACATCAAATGTGTGGGGTTTGTACTGTCTGTAATAAGAGGGTTTTCTCTACTGTCTGCCTTTGAATGTATGTGGTTTGCAGACCACTCTGGTGGAGGTGTGTTGCTGTGCCACATCATTGAATTCAAAGAAAAAAAAACCAAACAAAACCTAAAATGTAATATTTATGTAATATTTTCTTTATATAAGGTAAAGTTTATGGCATAAATAAATAATATATAGCATTGTTAATAGGGCTCTACAGTTACCAGCAGGTGGATTTCAAAAGCTGACAGATATTGTGCCATCCTAAGATTAACCAATCATCTGATCAGGCAGTGATAGCTTTTACCAACAAAGTCATGTTAGAGTCAAAAAAACCAACAAAACAAAGTTCCTTAGGGGCACAAAAACTTTTCCCAAAGTGACTGAACTCGTCACTGAACTCTATGAGTATGGTGTGCAGGTTGTCAAGAAGTAAGATTTTCTCAGCTTTACAGCACAGTGAGGTTTTCAGTTGCTCTGCAACTGTTTCTCCCTGTTTCAGTTCATTCATCTGCTGTTTACACTCCATGAAGAATGAGGCAAGCTCTTTAATTTTAACTGAAAGTTGGGAAGAAATACACAGGTCAGATATTTAACTTGCAGTCCCCAGCTGTCTGCAGTGAAGCACCACGATCAGCTTATTTTCAAGTTAAGGTGATTCTTTCACTCTTCCTTTACTACAACCTATTTATAAATGTCATAGTTTACCAGCAACTTCACAAATTGCCTGATGAATTCATATAAATATTTATATGTTTTTCAACTACAGGCTTCATTCAGCTGTTCACCTTCACACATGCTTAAGCATTGGTTAGGATCCATCCTTATTCAAGGTGATGCTTGAATCCCACAAACCCCAAATTCAGCTTTCCTGATTATAATACCAACACAGGCTACAATGAGTCAAAAATAATGCTGCCAACAGAGGGGGGAAATCTTTTCTTTGGCAACAAAACTGAGTAGGAAGTCACATTATCTCTCCTACCTCTACTCCAAATTCCGTGAAGGGCAACAATTTATTTACATGTTTATGCTATTTGGTCAGACACAAAGACCTGTTGTAAGTTGTAGAACACATCACAGGCTGGAGAGGCAAAACTAAGGCAGGCAAATGTTCCTCTGACCACCATCATTTGCCTCCAGCTATCTTTATCAGAACACTGATTTGTCTTTCTCTTTCTTTTCCCAGTAAGGCACATTGGTCCAGCCTTAATTCCAGCATCCTCAAACTTCCATGGGTTGCATTGCCTAAAGGTATTAGGATGAGTCTCAGCGAGGGAAGATTAAGTATTTTCAAGAAGTGCTCAGTTGTGTGGCAGAGGAGCATGGGAATAAACTCTTATTTTTGTCTTAAGTGCATATAAAATGTTTCCTCAGTATTTTGCTTAAATGCTTTGTTTTAATCATGCTTGTTTCAAAATGTGTGTGAAAAACAAGTAGAAATGCATTCCTTAATCCTTTCAATACAAGAATAAAAGCCCAGAAATAAATCAGTCCTGGTTATAGACAACAGAGTGTGTGGGAATGGAATATTTGATGCAAAACTTACCCGAAGGTTACAAACATTACACAGGTTTAGTGAGTTTTTTTCTCTGGTTGTGACACTTACACATATCTGCATCCTGGATTTTCTCAGAGCACTAGCCAGTCACTTAAAAATATATTGTTATTGGTACTTGGACTCAGCTCAAATTGCTGGATCTCTTGCAGAAACAGGACAGTATCTCAGATATATGGGTAACAGCATGGTTTATCAGTGACTCATATATCCTTTGGTTACGTCTTTTAAGATATCAGGTACATTGTTCAATGCAAAACCCCTAAGTGCTTCCACAATTTCTATACTACCCTCTAGTCACAGCTGACTAAGTCAGTCTTTTACTTACTACTTGTTACATTACATCTCATTTCTTTCCCTCCTAATATTAACTAATTAACTCAGCATGAAGGAAAAGCCAAAAGCAATTCAACTGACCAAAACCTCTTACCCAGTTTAACAGCTCGTCTGTGCGTAGAAGGGTTTTCCCCTGTGTGTAGAAGAGCTTTCCTACTGTTGTGTGTCACCTATGAATCCTTTCCTACTTCAGGGCTCTGGAAGGGCAGATGACTACTAACAATACTGATCTTCTAGGAACAGTGCAGGATGTGGTCTTCAGTGTTAATAACACTCATGTCAATGATGCTCCATGAGCAGAAGTGTATTCAAATAGTGTTCTTGGGGAAAAACAGACTATTTTCTATCCTTCAGCTGCTCCTCCTCTTGTTTCATGGCTTATTGCTGCGACTCAATAACAACACATTTGCACTGCTATTGATCGAAATACCCCAATTCTCAGACCTTAACATACATTCTGTCCTGATTTGTAAAGAGCTATCAGCATGACATGTGCTATACCAGGCAGGATTCCTTCTATTCAGTATATCAAATATTATAAATCAACAATAATTACGAAACTCTCCTTGGGGCTTAAGGTATTTGACTGCCAAGATCCAGTTCTCAGAGGCATAATCAGCCCTTGGTAAGAACTAGTGTCATCTCCTGCTTCATTTTCTCTTCTAATGCCTGTTTCATAGCCCCACATAATTATAGAGGCCTTTAAGTATCATTCAAAGGCACAGGGAGGGGGACAGAAATATCCTCTGTAAGAAATGAATTCCAGGTTGAAGTAGCACTGTTTTGTACTGATATAAAATTGCCACAAAACAGCAAAGAATACACTATTACCATGTCAATTCTGGTAAGAAGAAGAAAATCTGTGTCTAGTGTGTATACTAGTGCCCTGTTCCACGATAAACATCATGCACATGGTAGGTATGTATTATTAATGACAACAGGCTGTGCATTGTGAATAGCACAGTTACCAAGACAGCACACTGCAGAACAATCTGCCAGGGAGATTTGGTTAATGCTGTCTTTTGCAAGCAAGCAAGTTTATTTTTTTTGATTTAAGCCTCAGTCAGAACATTTGCAGCAGTAATTCACCTGCATAAGCCTCGGGTTTATGACTTTCCACTTACCAACAGCCCTCTGAAAGAACAGACTCCGTTCTCCTTCTGGTTGACACGTGGGGATTGAAATTATTCATTAGGCTATGAATCACCAAAAAAACCCCCACAAAGGCAGGTTGATGTGCCAATGCCAGCCTCAGCACCCAAGGACAGAGTTAAAGGTCTTCCCTTATTTGTGCACGAGTCAATGTGGGATAGTGCAGTAGGTTTTGTTTAGAGCAGGATTTAAAGGTGAGTTGTTGACATGCCTTAGCTAACATATGCTAGAAGTCCTGTAAGCTAATCAAAATACAGCATGGTGGGAACTGAAACTTGATCAAGGCGAGGTGATGTACACTGGGTGATGCAAACCACAATTCTGCAATGCATTAGGGAGAACTAATGTTCAGTTCATGCAAACGATCAGCTACAGCCCTCAACTTTATTTCCATCAAAGCTAAAGCAATAAGGTATCACCCCATGCCCTGTTAACTTCAGCTACAACGTTCCCATTATCTCTAAAGTAATCCTATCCAGAAATGACAAAAAATCCAACCCCCTTCAATCCTATATGGAATCACACTAAGTCGAGAAAACCAACAAAAGTCTTTCCACAGCTTGAGAACTCTTAAAAATCAAATATGAAGCCTTGATAATGAAGTATTTGGCTCAGAAGAGGAAAGGATGCTCTTTGAAAGCCAAAGGAATCATTTAAAAGTACTAAACCATCATTTATTAACCATATTTCACTTTCTTGTGTTAGAATCACAACAATGAGCTTACTTGCCTGACAATGTCCTGTGCTCCACATCTTTCCTGTCCAATAATGGTATAAGCACTATTTGCATGCCAGTTAAGCAGCAGTGAGAAAAATAACGTGCTGTACACATAAGAACACAGAATAGAGTTAAATCTGGGTATAACACAAAACTAAGCTAAACTGGTTTGACAAATAATGGTTCTTTGCCGCTGTTTTCTGTAGGGAAACAGTTATCCAACCTATCAAAAAGAATACTTTCCTGTTACACACACACACGTTTATGTACATGGCTCAAAGCACTGGCTTTAAAACCAAGAAATAAACCCAGCAGCCTGACCAATATATCTTTAAAATTGTGGCTGAATTTCCTCCCTCCTTTATCGATGCAGCTGTGTTATTTACTTATAGCCTGGAAACTCTATTAAATAAGCTAACAGTTGCATGCCTAGTGTACACCCTTGGAGTGAGATGTTCGTTTGCAGTGACTCAGGCAGCAGTGGGACAACCAAAAAGCAGAGGGCTTCTATTAAGAAAAAAGCCTTTTTTAGTGGCACACGAGTTGCAAAGAAATGCTAACACGTTCTCCAGTGCTGACACAGCAAGCAAACAAGCACAAATAATTCTTCACTTCTGGAAGAGGAAAGGAATGCCATGCCATTCTCGGGGTGGGAAGGCATATTTATTATTTCAATATGGAATTTATTCTGCTTGATGGATGTAGACCAAGAGGAGAAAAATCAATAGAGGTTTGCATGTGTTTAGTTTGAGTGATGTGGATTTCCTCTGAGCAAGGACAGAAAAATGAGAAAAATCTGGATTTTAGAAAAAGAACAGTAACAGGTTGTTATGGGTTTTACTCACCGAAGTTAACCAGTTAACTAGAGGATGCCATCAATCAGAATCAGGATGGGAAAACATATAGTAAGGCAACTTCCCTTCTGTTAGTCATCTTCCCTCATTCATCTTTTATTCATTCATTTTCAAGCACAACTTGCAGCCAGTACAGGTTTACTAGCAGGATGCATTAGGGAAAAGCAAAATACATTCTGTTTCCTAGCCAGGTCCATAACTTCACCTTTTCCCTGTAAGAATGAGATAGTGAAAACTCATAGGGTGTATGAGATTCCCCTTGCTAATTCAGAATAGGCAAAATTTGCCCTTCTTATTGGCTTGCACAGTGTCATTTTTTTTGTTGCCAACAATAATTATGCATCTTCCAGGGAAACACCAATGCAGCTGGTCTCTCCTTGAGAGCTGCTGCTGTGTTCCTTGGAGGATTGAGAATATGGGCAGAAAAATGTCAAGGGGGAAAACTTTGCCTAAACCTAGGCCAAGCAGTAAAACTCCCCAGGGGAAAATCATGTTTATTAAGTCACTTCTCTTGTTCAGTAAAGGTTAGCAAGCATTAGAGCGAATTTCCTCTTGGGTCAAATAAAGCTGAAAAGGGAATGGATGTGATACCACCTGACAGGCCTGGATTTTTAGCTGGAAGCTACAGGACTATTTTGGACTCTCAGGTTCTGGTTTACAATGATAAACAACATCTCTCTGCTTATTCTGCCAAACAAACTAAGAGTGGTGATTTTATCTCCAGAGGAGGACAGAAGTTTGGTGTTCCATGTCCCATAACTATGTGTGAATCTAGAGCAGGCTGGCAGTAACAACTGTTTCACTGTGATGGCTGCAACTGTGGGGTACTGCAGAAAATTGCTTCTGCTTGAGCTTTACAAGAACCAAAACCTCTACTTACATATCTTTTTTTCAGCCTTATGAGAGTGCATCCCTGAGAGAGGATCACTGTGTTCCTCTTAAGGAAAATAAACCCACTGTATTTACCGAGAGATGTGTTCTGCAGACCATCTAGCATCTCATTAAGATGATTTTACCCCACATTGTTCTGGCACACAGGCTCTCACAAACAACATTTTCAATACTCTGCTCTTCAGATCTCATCACAATCCTAAACTAGGTCACCTGGAATGACAGTATGGTACAGAAACAAACAGATCAGATCCAACTCCTCCCTATCTTAAGTACCTAATATTTAGAGGCATTTTCCCCGCAAAGGAAAGATTAAGAACAAACAACAAATGATTTAGCTGTCTCTTTACCAATACCTGGTATCTCAAATCAAGCTGGGCTTGATAATGAGGACAGTGTGAGGGCTGCTCGATGGGTTTTGCAACACCGAACATTTCGTTGCTATCAGACCAGGGCAAGGATTTGCACCTCAGGGGCTGAGGGGTCGAGGCTGGAACAGCTCTGGCATGTGAGCCATCTCAGACCCCCAAGACAGGGAAACTCCAGGTCAGGGCTGAGGTCACTCTCATCGGGGCAGAAGGCAGCAAGATCTATTCTTAGCACATTTCAGCTGACATTTGGTAAAACCATAACATGGATGAGGGAGCTCGTGCATACGTTGCCAAGAGGCTGAGAGCCACGTCATCCTGATAACTCACATTACAACCACAGCTCACTTCATGGTACTTACTGCACACCTCAGCCAAGATGTAAGAAAACATTAATTCATCATCCAGTGAAGACAAGGCAGTTCAAAATTAATGGTAAGACCAACTCACTCTGACATTGCCTGAATTTCATTAATGCTCTGGATAAGCTCTCTCTTGCTACTCAGGTAAACCTTCAGGGAAAGGGAGAAGGAAGAGAAAGATATAGAGGAAAAAAAAACTAGAAGCAAAGTAACCAATAAAATATTGAACTTCCAATCCAGGACTATGGAATAAAATTGCCAAATATGAAATGAAATTACACCTTGGAATCATTAACACAACTTCAATTCCAAGCTCAGGTTCTGACACAAGGTCCTCGAACGAACAAAACCAACCATTTTGAGTTCCCTGGTCTCCACCTGTTGTGAACAGTTGCAAAACACAAACCATTTTCTTAACATCCACAACTTCTGCTGGGTTCCCTAGTTCAAAAAGTCTCATTATTGCAGCAGATAAGAGCGAGCTACAGCTCAGGGCTTGACATAGTGGAGTGGCTCATTACACCCTGTCACAGACATCATGGGATGCACCAGAGATTCCCTTCGTCAAGGAGAAATAATGAGCTGTCCTGGCTCCACGGTGTCTTTTCTAGCCTCCCAGATGTTTGCATCTATTTACTTATTTATTTCATTTAACAACCCCCTCCTTCAACCCCTGTATCAACTAAGTAATGGAAAATAAACCTTCATCAGCATAAGCCTGATAAAAGATCAAAACACCAACACTGCTGACAGGGCACAGGCATGGAAATAATCTGTTTATTCAGCATTCTGTTTTGATAACGGGGGATGCACTCGGATTCCTTCCCCAATTCCCTCCTCATTAACATCCTGTCCAGTTTGCCCCAGGCCCTGACGTAGTCCCCACTAATACTTTTGGCATATGTTTCCTAAGGAAAGGCCCGTCCACCCTTCTGTTGAGCGGATGTCAATTGTGTTAATGCTGAAGAGGTGCACGGAGCTGCCCTCCTGCCGCGGTCAGGCCCTGGCGCACACGTGACCTGTCACTGTCACTTAACGCCCACCACCACAACTCATCCCCACATACTACACATCTCCTGCCTAAATGGGCAAGGCATGGATGTGTGTGCCTGTGCATGCACACACACACACACACACTCCCAGCAGGCACGCTCTGGAAGCACACGGCATGGATGTGCTGGATATTGTGCTGAAAAGAAATCGCTCTCATCCCCTCAAATCTTAAAGGAAGGGTAAAAGAATGCCTCAGGGAAAAGGCAAGCTCTCAGTCCCATCATCACAGACTCCCATGTGTTACACTTGCTTAAGTCTTCTTCCATTTTTTCTCCCCCAAGAGAGATGCAGAGGTAGCATTCTGCAGGTGTCATTTTAATGCAAAACCTAACAAAGTGTTCAGCAGTGAGAAGATAAAATGAGTCCCCAAATGAAGGAGATGCAGATCCTCCATAAACAAGGTAACTAGACATAAGCAGCCAAACATTCCTCTTTGGCCGCTTCGACAAGTAAATCTAACCTGATCTAGGTGGACCTGCTTCAGGAGGGGGGTTGGACTGGATGAAGGTCACTTCCAACCCCTACCATTCTGTGATTCTATGATTCTACAAAGTGAGCTGGAAGGGATCTCAAAAGCTCATCCAGTGCAACCTCTCTGCCAAGAGCAGGAGCACCTAGAGTAGGTCACACAGGAACTCATCCAGGTGGGTCTGAATGTCTCCAGAGAAGGAGACTCCACAGCCCGTCTGCGCAGCCCCTGCCAGTGCTCCCTCACCTCAACAGGGAAGAAATTCTTCCTTGTATTTCTCTGGAACGTCTTCTGTTCCAGCTTATACCCATTGCCCCTTGAAACAGTACCAAGGAGCAATGCCAGACACTGTCTCTGCATTTCAATTATTAGACAAACCTTTGGCACAGGCTTGCCAGCACTCTCCCAGGCATCACAGAGGAAAAACACAGCCCAGGGATAATTCCCATAAGACACTTTGGATGTGACCACCTTCTTTTGGAGGTTAAGAGTTGTAGGGCATCATCACAGGCTGTACGTATCCCCCGTGCCAGAAGATACTCCCAGGCACATTTAACTTCTCAGACACAGCCTTTCTGTCCACCGTCAAAGCAGACCTCTGGTTTAATACGGGTATCAAATCTCTCTCAAACATGAAATAACATGACAGTATCATTATTTCTGACTAGATTTTCACCACTTTTCCCACCAGGTGAAACAAACTATATGTTAGCTCCATCACAGAGCCCTGTGAGGAGCATCCAACTAGATAATATGCTGGAAAGAAAGAATTTGCTATATCCAGTGTGTTCCTTAGCCAACATTCTCAGAAGATTTAGCATCAACAGCAAAATTGACCCTGGAAACAACATGTAGAGGAATACAAAAGATGTCAAATGCACAATATCACTATGTAAGGACAGGTAGTGGACTTCTGCAGAGCCTAAAATCCCACTGGAGGAAAGGAAGGTTAATTTCTCAGGTCCTAAAGCAAGGTTCAGAAGACGAGAGTTCCCTGTGTTCGTGCTGGGATTGGGATGTCTGGAACCTGCTCACCCTCGGTGCACATTTACCCTGACAACACCCAGATGAGGAGAAGCCTGAGTGTCACTGCATGACTATGTTCAGGATTTCACATTTTTCAAAGTAGAAGGAAAAAAAAAACCCAGTACAACTTGTCACAGAAACCCAACTCTATCCGTGCCTGTGTGCCTTCCAATTCACCACTTCCAACTCCCATCTCCAATAAATACATGGATATCTGTTCACACATGCCAAAAAAAGAGGTGACTGAACTCTCCCCTTTCCAAACCCTTCCTAAAAGAGTTGCACATTCTCTCAATAAAGCAATTAAACAATTCAATAGGGCAACAGCTGCTGGTAAAGACACCAATTTTGATATTGCTTCCCAATCTACTTATGTAACCTGTGTTTGCAACGATTCAGTGCAGCATCAATACTAGAACTAGCCAATGCACAAACTCCTCCTGTTGCTCTCTTCTGCACTCACTCATCCTCCTTTTCTCACCTCATGCTTCACGTGGCGGGTGACTTTGCGTGGTAAAGCTTATTTTGACAGAGACAGGGCATGGGCTATAATCTGGCACAGAACTTCCTTAGACAAACAAGTAGGATGGGCATTTCTGCTTAGTATTATCCATCTCAAGATTGCAGGGTGCTGAGGGCTGCTGATTTTGTCTCTCCTAAAGCCACATTTCATAGAATCCCACGTTTGGCAACACCCTTGTGAACTGCTGACCTTTCTTAAAATGGCCATAGATTATCCCCAAAAGCGAAGCTCTTTTCAATGAAAATGGCTGCTCCCTCCTATCTGTAATTTAGAGAGGAAATAAGAGAACACAGACAGGAAGGAAAATATGGGGAGATACAGAAGCAAAGATTAGAAAACTATAAGTAGAGAGCCTATGTATAGATTCTAGACCAAAGCAAAACTCCTTATTACAAAATATACCATTTGCAAAACCACATGTGTTTTAAAGAACAATATTCACTCACTCTTTAAAATACTGGACTGCAAGGAATTGTAACTGGGAAATGTATTTCAGATATAATACATGCTGAGAGGCCAACAAGGTAAAATGTTACAGTGAGTTAGCTGCAAAAATTTGTCCTCCTTCCCCCTGCATGCATGCTGCAGCTTCTCTCAGGTGGCACAGAAAACCCAACGCATAAAAGGCAGGCATGAGAAATGCCACTCGCTGACGTCTGCTTTGGTCACATTTCCCATCATCAAGCAGAAAGGAAATGCTCACAGGCTCACAAAGAGGCAAACAGAAGCCAGAGCTAAAAGCAGGCTCTTTTTTTAACTCCCCACTCCCCCCCATCCCATAGGCTGTTACTCTGAAAGAACAGAAGCCATATGGAGACGGGATTATTATTCAGCTACTTGCTGCCTTCAGGTGGCTCCAAAACGAAAAGAAAGATTGTCAGCAGATGTACCCATCTATTCTACCTCTTCTTCATATGGCATGCTACAGCACTATTACCTCTACACTCATCAGCAGGCTCTTGATGAAGATATGTCAGCATTTCCCTACCCAGCATCTCTTTTCTTCCTCCCCCTTTAGGAACTCACACATTCAAAGCCAAGTTCAGAAAAAAATCCCTCTGGGCTCCATCACCACAGTCTTTTGTTTTGGTGTTTTTTTTAAGGAATGATCCAAAGAAGTTTCTTATTTATTATTTGAAGCTGCTGCACCTGGAATGCAGCAATTGTGGCAGGGACATCTCCCCAAGAGCTCTGTCACCCCCCACGTCACCCATCTCTGCTGTAGCCACTGCACTCCTAACGCCCATCTCCTCTCATCCCCAGGGTCAGCAAATGCAGTTTCACTTCTGTGGGTCTTAACCCATCTTAAAGGAATTTTCCAAGGAAGCAGTCACTGCAATGGACAACTGTTCCAGATTTTGAAGTTTAATTACATCTAGCCCTGTATCTTTCTTGCACTTCAGACAGCAGGTGGGATTACTGCTCAGGGAGCAGGTTGTCACTAGCAGGGAAATACTAATGTGAACAAATAGGTACACACAGTGAAGTTGTTGAATTTCATAAATAATAATGGTTAGCACTCTCTCCCAACTTGCTTTGTCTTTGTGGGCAGCAAGAGAAAGAACTGCTGCTTTTAAACAGAGTTTTCACATAAAATATATGCACAGAAAACCCCCACAGGCCTCTTCAAATGTATTTTTCCTCCGTATATTGAATGTATGTGATGTGCAAAATACCTCAAAGACAAAATAACTGATGATGCAAACGTGACCTACTGTAGCACTCACTGGCATCTCATATCCACTTTACAATGTGAATAAACTTATGTAGCAAGCTCTGGCTGTAATATCTCAAACCCATGAGCTCGTTGGCTGGCTTACATCAGCTACTGTGATTTGCAAGAGCAATAAAAGAAATGTAAAGAAACAATCAGGCAAAATACATCTTGAACACTAACCTCAGGACACCTCAGCATCAGCACTCCTCTGTTTGCTCATACAAACGCAGAGAGTTTCATCACCAGCAACTGGTACAATGGAAAACCAGATGCATGGCTGAAGCTTCAGAGCATTTTATCCCATATGTATATTTCAATTATTTGATGTTTTCTTAATACAAATACTGAAAGCTATTTGCTGCCTTCTAGTTTTTCTAGCTGTGACTTAGTGCAAACACTTTGGGTTATTTTTTGCCTTATACTACAACAGCAAACCTTTGTTCCCTGTGCAAAAAGAAAGCGAAGGAGTAAGATTGTATCAGATGTTGTTCATTACACAACATAATCAGAACTATGCTATGGGGAAGTGAAGCTGAAGGTTAAACTTCGGGAATGCAGGAGGAGAGACTTTCAGCTGTGAATATGGAGGCAGCTTCCTCTTGAATTAACACTCTCCTGTTATAGTTTTGTAGCTGCTTGGGAACTTTCCAGAACTTGCTGCTGAACACAAACTGGAGCAAGCTTCAGAAATATGAAAACACTATTTTGAACTGAGTGGAAAACAACTTAAATACACAACAAAAAAATCGTGTCAGTGCCATTTCTGAGATGGATTGGTTGTTCCTCATCTCAACTTCAAAACATTCTCCTCCAGGCTCTATTATCCACTCCCCAATCTTGAAGCATCCTTAAAAAAAAATCACTCAGTACAATTGAAAAAGGTTCATCTTCTCCAGCAAAAGTGTCCTTATACTAATAAGGGCCCTGGATGGATTCAGATGGTACTATCCAAGTCAACACCCACCTTACAGTAACACAGGTTCAGGGTAGATATTACATGATATTAGACCAGGGCTCAGGAACGCTTCGGTGGGCTCAGGTTTCCCCATATATGTGAAAGCATTCAGATACTTTTATTTGAAAATCCTCTTACAGGACTTCAACAATCCATTTAAAAGGCTTGTTGAGATTTCCTGGTTTTCAATACACTGCAGTCTCCCTAGTGATTACAATCGGCCCCAAACCCCACAGCAATGCCTGTGCCTTGCTAAATCCCACTCACCAAGTGCAGGCTTTTTATTGGAACGTGAAATAAAAAGAACAGGTACCTACATTTTGTGCCTGGGTTGTTATTTTTTCAGGGCAATTTCCAAACACATTTTTAATGCTAAAAAGATATAAAAACATACCTGCATATCAGCATGTTCATATGGTGACTCCTGGTTATAGGAATATCCTTCTCATATTCTATTTTAAACTCAGAAGAGTACATTCTTATTGCTACACTCTTTGTCTTTGTACAGCATTTCCCTTCTAAACTGTCTTGTCATTAAAATTACACTGCAACATGCCTGCCTAAGTTCTTTTGGGACACAAGGACAACCACTTATTTGTGCCCACACTTCTACAGCATGCACTCCTCCAAGTAGGACTGAGAAAGAAAAGGCAGTAGATGCATCAATCTCATCATCTCGTTACTAGTTAATAAAAGGCTCCCTCTGAATGCAAACACAACTTCATGCAGTCATTTTCCACTTTAAAGAAGCTGCACTGCTACAGTATAAACCAAACACTTCTACACAAATACAAAGACCAGCTGCACCTTTGTGACACAGTGCGAAACGCAATTATTAACAACAACATCATCACCGTGTTCAGTTCAGTGAATGCTAGCTTTGGTGTACAACAGCATCCCAAATCTGTTGTTGAAATTGCCCTGGTTCTGCACTTTTAAATTAATGGACTGTAGAACAGATAATTCAGGGCAGGAGGTGACTGTGGAACAGGTATTGGGTGCAGGAGGTGACTGTACTGATGAGAAGAAGGAGCAGTCATCCTGTTGAACTTGTGGACCCATGAGGTCCTGCAGTACAAATAGAGGTGCTAGAGATACTATTATATTCTGTTCTGAAAGTATCCTTTTGCTATAGTACTAAGGCTGAGAGAACCACAGATACTGCAGTCACTGTTGGACATGGACTCTCAAAGCCATCTTGCCTACTCTGCTGCTCCAGTCACCAGCACCTCAATGATCTTGAGCTGGCCCTTGGATAGCCCTAGGTGCTGCTCCCCCAAAAATCTTAGGTCTAGGACACATTTCCTATCTTTCTCTCCTCCTGCTGCAACACAGCCTCTGTTCCAGGGGATGAGATGAGCAGCTTGAATTTCCTGACCCTCACAAGGGGAGGAGAGATGTCCAGGAACGGTTGGCTCTGGGGCCGCTCAGAGGGAAGGAGTGAGAGGTGGGGGGAGCAAGGATGGTACTGCTCAGTCTGTCATTTCCCCTGGCTGGACAATATGCAATATTCCTAGAAATCTGTCTTCTGCAGGACAAGACAATCACCTGAAGAGCGAAAATCTACACATGACACCCAGGTCACAAGCAAGGCTGAGTTATCTGGGTAATATCAGAGGCACAATTACCCACAGAGAGGAAGCAGCCAGAAAAAGGATGATAAGTAACAACAATTTGCTTATATTACAACAGAGGACAAAGAGCCATATATCTCAGGCAAAACAGCAGATCACTTCTTCCAAGAAAATTAACTATAATCTCAGCTGACAAAATATGAACTGTAAAGTATTATTTTAGTGTGAGGAATAATCTTACCGCTGGCGTTGCTTCTGTGCTGCGCCTGAGATGCTCAGGTGGACTCTGCTCGAGCAGGGATGGGACTGCAAAGGCTCCTGTGAAGGGCAGGTCCATGCTCATCATCTCCTGTGCAAGGAACAGAATTAATTACCGAGTTGCTCATGGCCTTTGAACCTCAAAGGTTATGATCTGAACAAGAATACACCCTGTCACTGAAGTTCACTGAAGTGCAGATGCTGAAATGCTAAGGCTAATTCCCTTCCTTTAAAAGGAATCAAAACAGCCTGATGGCACCTGGTGAACATTAAAGCCAGCTTTGGTTTCAAAGTCAGAAGCCCTTGGGAAAAACAGGGGTCACATTTGTCAGGTCACTCTTTGCTCTCCCAACACTGCTTTCCTCCTTTCTGTCTTTATATTTTCATTAACACTATCAAGCCTGACAAATATTCTTCTTTTCCTCTTTTTTTCCCTCCTCTTCTCCCTTTCTCCCTGTTCCCCTCAATTCTCCCACCATCTGCACCGGCCTGTTCCACCCTGAAAGGTTCATTAGGAGAACAAGGTCACTCTCCTGTGGGTCATCATCCAAGGGCATGGCAAACAATTCCTACACCTTAAAGCAAGGCCACCACCACTCCCCAGGTGGCTCCTGAGTGTGAAGTCAGCTTCAGGAGGAAAGGCATAAAAAAGGGAACACTGAAGCAGCTGGTCCAGGAGTTTGTTTTCAAGAGAGACTATTGACAGAAAAGGAAAGCAAAGAGGTGGAAGAGGAGGCTTCTCCCTCCAGGAGGACTCTTCTCAACTGTTTGGTCATGGCAAGTTCACGTCCCAAAGTAGAAACACCCTGATCCCTTTCAGAGATCAACAAAAAGTGATGTCCTGGAGCTGAGGATGGCCTCAGTATCGATGTGAAATAACACCACAACAGTCAATTCTACACTTGCTAATCATTATCTTTTATCACCAAACAAAACAAGTGTTTCAAAGCTTGAAACATCATGTAGGAATCAGAACTGCTCTCCTGCAGCTCAATACTGTGCAGAGCAGAAGGAGAGCTGCCTGCTTTCCTATATTTAGGCACCTATGGCTATTATTAGCTGTAGGTGAAACGGAGCAGCATGAACACCGTTGGCATGGCAATATAAGGGGAATTTATTCCCAGCTAGGCCTTTACCCTGTAATTTTTACAGGTCTGAATACATTGAATTGGGAAGGCTTCAGTATTTTAATGGATGCAAAAGTGCTTTTTTTTTTTGCCTAGAAAGGGTTTCTATAATGATTAACATCATTCTTTCTTAAAAAAAAATCTTGCTTAGATGTAAAGCTAAAATAATTGATAAAGGCATTTTATTTAGGAGTTAAATCCCTTCAGTTTCTTCATACATTTGTTCATAAGCAAGGTCACACAGGAACTGGTCCAGGCAGGTTTGGAATGTTTCCAGAGAAGGAGCCTCCACAGCCCATCTGGGCAGCCCCTTCCAGTGCTCCCTCACCTCAGCAGGGAACAAGTCTTTCCTTGTGTTTCTTTGGAACCTCTTCTGTTGCAGCTTGTACCCATTGCCCCATGTCCTGTCATTGGTCATCACTGAGAACAGCCTGGCTCCATCCTCCTCACACCCACCCTTGATGTATTTGTAACCATTAATGAGGTCACCCCTCAGTCTCTTCTTCTCCAAGCTAAAGAGCCCCAGGAAAGGAGAGAAAACAAGTTAAAGTATTGGTGCTTAAAAAACAACACTAAATGGACATGAAAGCAGGAGCTTTGCAAGAACTTTTCCCCACAGCACAGCATCTGTCTGTGCTTGAAGAACTCTCTGGTCCTTGGGTCACGATTGATCTAGCCAACTGGATAGAGCCATGGTCTTCCTTTGCCCCCTCTGCAACACTTGTCAGTGGCTGACAACTTTAAGAGGATGGCACTAGGCAGGAGGTTTCATATAGAGATCTACGACTTTCTGCAAAACCCTTCCCCTTCCTTCTTCTTTCCCCAGAGCATCTGTGAGAGGAAGGGATGAGTACGGATGGTCTGAGCATTGGAGCTGTATGCTTTGCATCCAAGCCTATACTTCGGGAGGCAGGTCTGTGGTAGGCAGAACACGCCAGTAGCTGAGCTCCCACCATCTGATGTCACCTGCTCCAACGGCGCACAGAGCTGAGGGTTTTCCCTGATTGATGTGTGCAACTGCTTCCTTGGGCTGCGTGGGCGAAGGATGTGGGCTGGCCCCGGCAGCACATCCACCTGAACTTCCCCGACAGTGCACAAAGAGGAGACAGACCGAGACTCATACCTGCCCACCCACACAGATAGGAAAACACATGACCTTAAAAATCAGGACACGAGCACAGAGAGGGAAAAGTTCTTTCCCTTTCTCTTTTTTTTCTTCCTTCCATTTCCCACCAGCACCACAAATAAGTCATGAGAACACCAGTACAGAAGCAGAGGGCTTTACCTATGTTGAAGCACTACTGATCCTAATCAAGTTAAACACCCACAAACAAGGTTGGACTTCACCCTGTTTACTACCACGCTCTTATTACCACCCTCCTAGAAACCCCCTCAGATATTTCCAACCTTCCACTTATTTATTTAATTCCAAAAAGAAGGAAAAAGGGGTTGGGGTGTGTGGGGGATAAGTGTTAAAAACACACTTCTGTCTGTACAAGTTTGGCTTAGGAAAGTATCTGGCAAGTACAGAGAGATCAATCTCTCAAGTGCACAAAAAAAACCCACTTCTCCCACATATGCTCACCTATCTCCTGAGAGGAAATCCACTGCTCAGAAACCTGATACTCCACATGCTCTAATTAAGGAGGGAGGAAATAGCTTTCACAGTCTCTTGTGCAAGGGCCAGCAAACATAAGTCAAACGCTCACCTAAAACCATGAAAATGCTTTGAAAAGAAGTAAAACAAACAGTCTGCTCGTTTCCCACATGTATATCCAGTAATGTTTCTGATATAAAGGGCAGTAGGGTAGGAAAGAGGAAAAGAACTTAGTGATGTGGGAGGGAGATAACCCATCCTCACATTTGTGACAGAGGGACGGAGTCCGCAGAGCTAACCAGGGTGGCACGAACTGGACAGTGCTGCAGCTCAAAAACTTCCTTTCTCAGCAGCATTATGTTTCTCTGGTCACACTTAATTCTGTAGCACCTCTTCAGTGCTTCAGAAAATTCAGCATGAGTCAAGGGATGCTAAGCCAGTAAGTCTTCATCCACCTCCTGAAGTTTTAGGAAGAATTCATTTGTCCTGGATGCATTCAAGAAACTTTCAAGACTTCCTTCCAACTAGTTCAGTGATAGTGATTGTTCACTACATTTTTACCAAAGAAGGAGAAAAGAAAAAAGTGCCAGCCAAAAATAAGGTTACACACAGATTTCCAGTACCTCTCAGCATCACAGTTATCTGAGCCTGGCCCCTTTGAGCTCAGCAACAGCGCTGACAGAGGCAAGTGAGCCCAGCAACCAGCTCTGAGATTACAGATTACAGTCAAGGGTTGCTCACTAAACGAGCCAGCTACCAGGTTGGGTTTTTCCCCCAAATCTACAGACTGCTAAGAGCACACTTCAGTTGTTGAATATCATTTCCTTTTGTTTTATTTCAGCCAGTAAAACCAAAAAGGAGGCACTTGATGGGGGAAAGGCATCCCTATTCTAGATGGAAGACCTGAACACTGCCACTCCTGATGCAAAGAGATGGCCACTTATCCTTGTGCACCTTCTGCATAAGTCAGCTACAACTACAGTAATTGAGATGTAAGAGTAAGAAGAAGAAATGTACCTGTCATTATCTATTTCCTTCTGCCAGTGTCAGCTCAGTGTAAGACACACAGCTCTTTAGATGTGGATGCTATATGAGATCTTGCCCCTACCATCTTGTTTTGCAAAATACAACTCTAAAAATAGAAAGTAAATGCTGGTTTCCTTTTCAAGTGTGTTTCATTTAAGTATTAAACAATTCTGCTGAAATACACTGATCTGAATTGATTTTCCTGCTGCTGGCTATGTTTTATACCAGGACAAAGCAAAGAACTCTAAATCTTTACAGGTTGCCTCCAAGCAATATCTTCAGAGCAACTGCAGTATTTGTGCACCTCTATGTACCCTACATGCACGCAGAAAAATAGCAGTATGTCTGATGTAAAAATGATGGTGAGAATAAATCAATAATCTTATTATTAACAGTGACAAAACTCTGGTTTTCTACAGCACCTTTTTATCTTTAGAACTCAAGGCACCTTTTCTTTACTTGCCTCCATTTCACCAACTTTCAGAAACTTTGAGATGGAGTTACTTTCTTAAGGCCCTACAACATGCCATCGACAGACCCTGGGACACACCTCAGCCTCTGCAATCCTACCAGATGGTAAGCAACAGACTAGATCCCTTGTTTTTCTCCTCCTTTTCATGTCCACCTATGCTCCCACGTATTTTGATCTGCCTCATTCAACATTTAGCACGGCACTGCTTCAAATCCTGGCTTTCCAGGAACACAACTGGTTTTTCTCTGGAACTGTCCTTCTTCCTGCGAGACTGAGTGACTGCACGTACAAAAACACCATCTCAACTTGTGCCAGAAAGGCCAGTCTCCCTCTGCTCCCCCAAGTACCATTAGAGTGCATATCTGGAAAAATGAGATGAAAAACTACTTGAAAACATGAGATCCTGGCTTGTCTTTCCCTGGCAGGGTGAAAGTGTTGCCTACTATTGCAGTTTCTCCCCTTCATCAGAGTACGTGGACATTGCTTTGAGTATTAAAAGCCCCTAGAAGTGCCACGATCACAGCTACAGGAGTATCATTTGCTATATCATTTCTATTTCTTTTGGATCCACTGTTCCCCTGAGAAAGCAGCACCTTTGCCTCACACCTTCACCTTGTCTACTAAATGCAGCCTTAGCACCTACCATAGAGCACAAACGGGCCAACAGGAAGGCAGAGCTTCACGTTTCAGGAAGAAAGCAAGCCCATAGTGATCATTCAGTGACAGATAGTATCAGAAATGTCAGAGCCACCTTTTTTCCCCTCTGCCTCCAATTCATCTTGAATACCTGGCACTGCCAGAACTCCCTTTAACAGAGCGGAGACTTCCCTGCCAGCCGCAGCTGTCAAAACCTCGCGCCAACCAGTCCAACACAGTTGGATGGATTATAATAAGGTTGTAATTAACTCAGGCACCTTCAGCTACCAACTACACATCTATTCAGTCCAGAGGCACCTCTGCAAATGGAAAAGTCGTACCTCCCTGTACCAGTCTGGCCACCTGCAATCTGGCTGAGACAAGCAAGAAGCAGTAGCTTCTACCCTCACTAAAAAAAAAGGACTGGAATTTGCAGCATGAATCTGCTCCATAACAACGCCTTTATGTTTTACTACATAATGTCTTTTTCTTGTCCTTACAAAGTCTTCCACATCAGATAGCAACTCCTAAATTTGGAGGCTCCAACAGCTTGGCACTCTTCAGTGTAGGATGATCAAGTGGATGTAGCAACTGCTCCCCCCCAGCATGCCTATGGTTGTTCATACACACCCCTCTTCCTAAGACAGGTGGTTTCTTTCATACAAAAAAAACCCCCACATCATCAAGTTGGAGAGGAGCAAACACTGTTGGGCTTTATCTTCTGGCTAATAGCAGAGGGGTTTTCTGTAGCTGGGAATTCAAGGTCTGGGAAACAGGAGATCTTTTAAAGCTCCTCTGCCTACAAAGTTTGCTGATCATTTGTTTTTGAGGTGAAATGTAAAGGTAGTTTTCTCATCTATTACCCTACTGAAAAAAGAATTCAACTCAAGTCCTTGCATAACTGCAACACCTAGTAGTTTAGAAGTGCTCCTCTAAAGTTTCATTGTGCATTTTTTTCTGGCAATTAACATAAGAAACCAGTTACAAGTTTTTCCAGACTCTGAAATAAGTATCAGTTACTCAGACACGAATGTGCAGTCACTGGTGGCAGGACAATAAACACCATGTAATTTGTCTCACTAAGCAAAAGCCAAACTGAAGGGATGAAATAATTATCTTAAATCAAGCACATCGTCAGATTCCAGCTCATCTTCCTGTTCATGTCTCCACACACTCTCAGCCCAGAAGAAATCTCAGCTCTTAAGTAAACAAACACATAAAGCCATCAACTAAATTAGAAACTCCACAGAGCTGACACATTATGATCTCATCACTTCTTTCTCTTTTGTTTGGAAGCATTTCCTTTCCAAACAGAGTTAAATTCACCTAAAAACTTGAAGCAGAGAGTATCTTGAACTCACAGGGGGAAAGTTGCTCAGTCATGACTATGCTACTCTTTCAGTCTGGTTTTAATTTGACTTAAAGCAATTTATTCACTTGATTTCAAGCAAACACAGAAACCTGGTAAGGGTGGATGCAAAGGGTACTAAATGGGATACTAATCACAACCAGCAAATGTAAATGCATTTTCAAGACAAAAACCTTCTCCTGTCTTTGACTAAACGCAATGTATGAAGAGTTAAAGTTCTTACAGCTATAAACTATCACTTTATTCTTTCCTTGTTGCTTTGGGGTTTTCATTTTCCAAGCCAAAAACCCTTGCAATTAACCCCCAGGCAAATCATCAGCCTCCACATTGCTCAGTTTTCTGTCCTTGAGACATTTATGGCAAAAATAAGCCCCGTGGGGCCCCACAATGCAAAAAAACACCCAAGTGCAGGTGTGTCTGTGGATATTTGTCTATTTTCTTTCAACGTTTCCACCCTGTGGCTGCTTATCTAGACCGCCCTCTCCTTTCCACATTAATCTCTGTTTATTCTTCTGTTTGGCAGCAAGAGAAGGAGGAACACTCACAGTCTCGTGTTTATGGCCCTCTGGACCACTCCTAGTAGCAGTGCTTTGACTCAACTAATGTCAGGAAAGTCAGTGCTGAGAAGAAATGTGCAACTTCCAGCCACACTGCTCTGGAAGGAAATGAGCTGTGCTCTGCAGGGAAAAGGAAATTGCTTTGGAAGTCTAGACCGAACCCTTCCTTTTCCATCCCTCCTCCTGTTTCCCCCTTGAACGTATTTAAGACAAAACAAAAGGAAGGTGGAGAGAGAAAAAGAACCATTGGGCAGAGTTTCCATCTCTGAGTGTAACGAAAACACAACTGGATGTGGATTTAAACACTGGAGAAACATCAGCTAGAGGAAAGGGAGGAGAGACACGGGACAGCAGAAGGGCCAAAGAGACAAGGATGTTGGCAGCATCTGGTGCAGCAAAACGGGAACCAGGAAGGCAGTGAGAGGCAACGTGCTGCAGGCAGCCACCCTCATCCCCTTGTCAGCTTGGATTTGTCTTTACAATGCAGGAAGGGATGCAACTGTGGATCTAGCTGCCTAGGACTGTGCCAGGGAAAGGGAAAATCCTGCAAGGTATTTAGCAAACTTGAGCTGTTTTGGGATTGAAACAATTCAATGAACTCAGAACTTCTTCCCTGTTGAGGTGAGGAAGCACTGGAAGGGGCTGCCCAGATGGATTGTGGAGTCTCCTTCTCTAGAGACATTCAAACCACATCTGGATGAGTTCCTGTGTGCCCTACTCTAGGTGGCCCTGCTCTGGCAGGGGGATTGCACTGGATGAGCTCTCAATGTCCCTTCCAACCCTTGAGATTCTGTGACTTTTCAAAGAAGCCTCATAGAGACTCTGAACTAAGATGGAGACAGAGAGTGTCATTGCAGGTTATAGGAGCTTTTCCCCCGACTCATGGAGGAAAAGACAAGCAGAGCTCCATCAGAGAGCTGCAGAGCTGTGAGATCACAGCTTTCTATTACACAGGGGCAGAGCTCAGGCAGCGCCCCTTGGTCCCTCTTCTGACACAGGTGCACAACCCAATACACACAGGAGCCCTCCCCAGTGCCTTCTGTCCCACTCCCTAAGGAGCAAAATTAAAAGGGAGTGCTTTGAACCACCCTGCAGCCCTTTCTGGCACAGGTCTCTGTACAGAGCAGGGGAGAGGAAAGGGAAGGAGCAGTCAAGAGCTCACAGGGAGGAGTGCTGCAAACGCCTGCTGAAGTCACGCCGCGCATATCCTGAGGTTAGACTGGACTACAGCCCGTGCCAGAGCTTAACGTTGGCTTTATTAGCTCTCTTAATTTCCAGTCAAACGGGGGGAAAAAAGGGAAAAGATAAAAGCAGAAGAAGGTTTGGTTTGGTTTCTGACCAATTGCAGGAAAAGAAGTTTTTATTCCTGAAGGAACATTCTCGACAGTGAGAATGAATGTGAGGATTGTGTGTCCGAATCATCCTGTTAATTCCCCAAATCCCACAGCATGTGGGGTTGGGTTTTCAGCTAGGAAACTTTCATTAAAATAGAATTTATTTTTTAAAAGGAAAAAGAAAAGGAGAAAAGGAGGGAAAAAAAAAGAAGTGGTTTAGAGCTCCTCCCTTTCTAAATCACAGCTGGACCCAGAAACACCAGCTTTGTTTTTAAACAAAGTTAGCAAATTGCCCTTAAGCTGGTCAATTCCAGTAATCAGCATCAGAGTAATGACAGTCACTCGGTTGGTTTCCCCTTTGCCAGACCAAAAATAACCATTCAGCTAAGTTCTTCCCCAAAGCATTTATTTTAGCTAAAAGGGAGTGCAGTTAGAATGCAGAGACATCTTTCTTAGGGCTGGAAAATGTACACTTCTATACACAACATTGTTCCGACATCCCTCTCTCTATCTGTTCAGAGATACCACTAGATATATTACAGGTCTTAGGGAATCTATCTTCAAAACAACCCAAAACATCTCTTCCCTTTCTTGTTAGGCACAGCAGTAGAAGAATGAACATTATCAGATGCTGCTTGTCAATTACAGCCTTTGTGCTGTTTACAGCGTGCTGATAGTGCACTACAGGAAAAACACCCATTTCTCTAACAATCATGGAAACTTCTGCTGATTACAGGGACTAATAAATCAATGTAAAAGCACCTTTCATATTTGAGCCAAGATACAAACTTTCACCCACCCAAAAAAGCACAAAATCATCAAAAATACATTTTCCATTTAACCAACTTGGCAACACTGAGTGGTAGCCATGACATTATCCAGTGTACTTACAACTAAGTGCAGAGGTAGGATGAAGCTTCCTCTGTACAGTCCTTCCAAGGTACCCCATGAGCAGGACACTGAGAGTATCACTGAGAACAAGGGCTGTACAGCAGTGTTTGCCTTGACAGATGGTAAAGTCTCGTCCACCTGACATCCCCTATAAGAAATTTGAACAACAATCATTTAGGACCACTAAAACCTCACTGCAGCCACTCATGTCTCATCCCAGTCTGCTCAGTCCTGAACAGGAGAACACACTTAACATTTCAGTTTCATTCCAATCACACTTAACATTTCAGTTTCATTCCAATCAGCATAAAGCAGCACTTTTTCCCCAGAGACCAGAAAGCACACTGGTGGCCAGTGTTGGAGGCAGGGGAGTAACATGGAGTTCACAGATATAAAAGAACCATTTCATAACTTGTGACAAAATTTATCTGAGCAAGTCTACTGGAGCTAGAATGTTAACTAAAAAGGAGCAGATGAAAACAATTTTTCTGCCCGTGGTCACTCAGCATGAGATAGTGGAAGGAAATGACAGTGAGTCATCTGAACATGGGACACAGAGAAATCTGAAGGATACAAAACCCAAGAGATAAAGGCCAGTGTAAGCTACTGATGAATCCCAATGGAGTCACAGCCAAAGAGAACTGATCTTTAATCCTCTTGACTCTAAAACACAACCCATTTCTTGAACTACATCGTTTCACATTAGCTTTAAAGATTTCATCTGAGGCTAAACATTTGCATTCATTACCATTGCTGCTCTAAACATGGGGAACACGGCCACACAGCTGTAACAGAAACGAGCACATATTGGAGCTGGTCTTGCATCTATGTCACCACATTTGCCTCTGCACGCACCGACGTGCACAGACATACCACAAGCCAATGAATGATATTTGCACACAAACTAGATAAGGTTTGGTTCAGGCCTGGGAGAGGGCTTGTGCCTCCAAAAGGGATTCTTTTCTTCCTCAGTTCACCTAATGAAAGCTACTTGCTCTCTGCTCCTTAGTGTTACCCACACTATTTAATGCTCTGCAAGTGTTTACAGAAATAAAACACATTCCCTCCCTCCTTTTTTTGACCTACATCAACGGAGTGAAAATAATTACATGCTGCCAACTAATAAAAATGAAGCACCCAGACTTTGATAAAATACCAAGCAAGGTGTTCTGTTACAACACACATGGATTCCTAAGCTGTACTTTTCAAATATCTATGTATTCCCCTAAAAAAACAAGAGGGTACTATTTACGTTTTGTACGTAGGCAAAGGATAAAACCCTCACGCTGCAAGTATTTACAGCCCCATAATTTACACTCTGGTGTCATAAACCAGCCATAAAATATTTTAGAGATAGCCATAAAACCGTGATCTGAGTTCAATCTTTTCAAAAGCTCTGCTTCCAACTCAGCTGTTAGGGTCTGGGCAGGATTATTTCTGTTTGATCAGTGGCAAAGTTCACATGTGGTTCACCCATTTTCTGATGCGGCCTCTCCCAGCTCAGCCTTACCCCTGTGTCTGGGAGGGGCTGGATATTTTGCTGTGAAGGCTTTAATCTCAAGAGGTTTGCATCATCGAAGTCAAAATGCTTCATCTGACATACATGGAAATCTGGGGAAAAAAGGCAGGGCACTTCACTGAACTTTTACAGGGATTTCTGATGGGCTGTGATGAATGTGGATTTTGGAGGCAGGTCTTGCAGCAGAGTTTGCCCCCAGCTCTCTGGATTTCATCACTTCCAGAACTTGCACCTCTGGGGCATTCACACATTACACCAGCTAAAGCCTAAATTTCCCCAGCATATGTGAAACTCAGTAACTTGTGAAGCCTCAGAGCCTTAAACCTGAACAGACCCAGGCAATCTGAGTGTGGAAACTGGAGGCAGACCCCTGGGATCTGACTCCTACCTCCCCATCTGGGCTGCCAGAGCAGCCAGTGCCAGCTCCATGGGAACAAGTGACATCCCAGTGCCTTGGTGGGAGACACTGTGCCCATCTTGCAGGCTGCAACCAGGTTCCATCTGCTTTTAGGTGGTCTTTGTACAGGGAATATGTTTTGTTTTGGCTCTCCAGTTTGAAGTCACAGGTCCAAACAGTAAACTAAAACCAAACTATCACTCCAACCCCACCCAGACTGAAAAGCTGAAAACAAGCAAGGTGTCACACATATCAGAAAACTTATTTGAGAGAACAAAGAGGAAGAATGAAACAGGCCACACTGATAACATGCTTCACCAATTAATCACTTGCAACAGACTGCATTTAGAAGTTCTTTGGGGCTTGAGTCTACACTCAATTCACTACAGTGAATGACTGTACCAGTGGGACTAGAAGAAGATCAGACATTGTAGAAGATGAGGCAGCAAGCTATGACAATTCAGTACAACACCACAGTAAACACCAAGTTTACACCTCATGGCAAGGTGTTTAAATCCAGCCCACAAACAACACAGTGGGAACAGCTTTGATTCCGCTGTTAACTCTCAGAACTGCAGTGAAAACATTTTCCTCATAGATCAGTAGGGTGTTACATTAAGCACAGGGATGTACACACTGGAAAAAAAGTATGGCAAAGTGGCAGACTACCACATAAAACACTAAGGCAAAAGCTTGGGTTTTGGTTCTCCTCAGACTCGCTTTTTTAACTTGACCACAGGAAACAGGTTACAAAATACCACCTTGTCCAGTGAGAAATATTACAGTCAGGAGATGGAAAACAACACAATTAATCTTATTGCTTCTTTCTACAAGGTATAAATTCATCTTAACATTCGGTATTTTTTATAACTCCATTTCCAGAAAGCTGGGCTTAAGTAATTTCTTTTAATTTATGTTTTTTAAGGTTATAAAAATGTAAACAGTCTGCTAGAATTTGACCAGGCAAGCATCGGTGATGAGCGAGAAACGGATTTCAGATGGCTTGGCTGCATGCTTCACGGGAAGCATGGTTTGGTTTTGGCTTTCAGTGGTAGGTTATACTCAGCTTGGAAATCAGCAAAGTCAGTATTTCAGGATGTTCGAGATTCCTGGAAACCTCTAGGAGCTGTAACATGTCAGGCCCTGATTTGGGAATGAGCTTACCTGTTACACCTCAAGCACAAGTCCTCACATCTTCAATACACAAAACCTCAATCAAGCATTCAACTTTGAACGTATTAGAAGCACTTTGCTGAACCGGGAAGGATTCTGGATCTTTTTAAAGAGCAGTGTTGTTAATTGACTGCAGAGATGTTCTGTCTTACAAAGCCTCTAATGAGCTGTGTCTGCTGGCAAGCATCTCTGGTAGCCCACGGAAGCCAGCTGGTCTGCAGCAGAGCACAAGGGAAGCTGCTTCACCTGTGGGGTAACCCACCTCCCCAAATCCTGCAGTACAAGTTGCTGCTCACTCCAAAGGGATTTGTTCCCGTGTGTACCTGGCCACTAGCCATGATAAATTGTAAAAAACCCCTCTCCATTTCAGAGTCATCTGTAAACTAATGCTGAAGTGATTTACTTAAATGATAACTTTTACGGTGGAAGAATATACAAGGCAATAAAACGTCTTTTACAGCTGGTTAAGCACTGAAACAAAGCTGAGGCATTTGATAACTGCAGAGGGGTTGCTGGTGGATATTCTGATGCAGTGAGTATTCCCATAATAAAAGGAGATAAAAAATTCAGACAACACAATTGTTTCCTTCATGTTGTTTCATCATTCGGAGCCGCACGGACTCACACTCATCTGCAGAAGCCCATACCCAGGATGCGCAGTTTGGGTACAAACTGAACAGGAAAAGGTTTTCAAAAACATAGATCTGTTTGAGGCCAAGCAAGTAAATAATTGATCAAAGCCACATCCTTAGTGGAAAAGGAATGATACGATTAGAAAAGACGTTTCCAAAACAGTTGCCTTGGTACCTGCAGCCACTTCACGCTCAAGAGGTCACACTCAGCCATGGTGCAGGCAAGTGCAAAGCATTTCACTTCTAAGTAGTTCAACCCACTACAGAAACTATCCCAAGTGTTCAATTACCCATTTTATGCATGTAAATATTACTGAGTATCATTACAGATATTTTTCTGAGAAGCTCAACTGTCTGCTTAAGGAAAGACTACGTCATGGCATCAAGGAAAGACTTTGGTGGTGTTAGTCTTGGGAATGTTGCTATTTCTAGGTGGTTGAGCAAAATGCTTCTCTTTTCATAGACCACTGTATCACAGTGCCTTCAAGCAAAAGAATCTTGAAACTTCAGGTTACTCCTGAAGCTTCTCATGCCCCTCTTCTCAAATAAAAAGCAAAATCAGAGGAATTCAAGCAAACTTCCCTATGATTTTAACTGTAGCAAAATCAGTTTGACATCATTATTCCTACTTCTTCTTCCCAAATCTCTTTGTACAACTTCCTCGGGTCAGATTTTCACTGCGTGTACTCTCCGTGCTCCCTCTCCACACACAGCCTTTGTGCAATACCAAACATCAGCCCCTACTTTCAGATGGAACTTTGACATAGTACTGGCATACAAATGAAAGACAGTATTTTCTCAGTTTAAGCTGGTTATTGTTTCTTCAGCTCCAGCAAACATTCCTGCTTACTTTGGATGGGCAACTGGTCTATAGTTTCTGATTACAAAGGATCCTATGCATCCTATGTAAAGTATCCTATAGAAAGGATAAGCTAAAAAAAAAAAGTGGGGGGGGGAATACTTCTCCAAACTGTTCTGAAAACACTGGATCATACTCTGGAGTCGCTATCAGCAATAATGCACAAGGTTAGCTTCAACCCCTTCAGCTGTAGATCCATCAGACCTCAGCACAGACTGTACCATTCTGACACGCTCTGAGTTATTTTCATTGTGACTCCTTGAATAAGGCCGTTGCTGTTAAAACTCATTTCTTTTGTGTTTGAAAAACACTTGTAGAAACCCCCAACCAAGGGGACAGGAGTGTTGTATTTGACATGATTTTCTTTTGTCCTTTTGAGGACGGAGTTACTTTTGGGTACACTGGCAGAATCTCTTATGTAACAAGTGACAAAGTGGCACATGTTCTCTTAGTGTCACTTTATTCAAAATTGTAAATCAAATTTCTTGCTGTTGTTCTTTTTTTTTCCAGTAGCATTTTACACTAGAGAAGGAAGAATTGTGTAGCTTTCTGGTTCTTCAACCATCTCCAGTGTCCCGTAAATGACATCTGAAGGATGGAAAGAGTGTCAGCTCTTCTACCACCACAATATTTGGATTCCTACTGACATGTTCAAACAAATTTTGAGAGACTGAATTCAAACCAAGCCTGAGTACTTGTGGTTTTCTTAGCCCACAACCAACTTCTCAGACTTTCAGCTTGCGAAAGTCATCGGAACATGAATAATTCTTCTCCCTTGAACCCCAAATACTCCTTTCTCATTTATTTGTCTTCCTGTAAACACATTTTTCGCTTCAACGCAAAGAAGTTGCATCCTACACATCTAATCAGTGCCAGAGTACTTCAAACCTGCCTTTAATCAAAACTATAGTGTCCATACTATTCCTATATGCAGCTACCACAAGTATGTACCCGCAGGAGCGTCTTTGCCTTTTTAAATTGCTGTGGGGAAGCCTGCATTTTTCCACACATCCTTTTCTACTTAGCAATGAATAATTTATCTCTATAAATTTAACCTTCAAAGATACCTCATATCTAAGCCTTAGAAACAACAGGCAGAGATGAGCCATACTCATTCTGGCATGACAGAGTTTACATCATGCCCCTGTGTAAACATCATCCCTAGGTTTAATGTGGCCCCCTTTTTTCCTCTTCCAGTGAGGACCCAAATCTGGGGCAGCATGCCAAACTCCTGCACGTTTAAAAGCATGTGCTTATTTTGGAGTTTGCTTTTTTGAGGACACAGTTCTGTTCCCACCTTAGTGCCTTCCCTGTCCTTTCCTGCTCAACTCACCTCCTTTCTTACAGGTTGTTTTTCCCCTCACTCACACTCCAGTGGGTTGTGCACACAGGGCTGAAGACTTGCACTGATTTAAACACAGAAGTACTTGGCACTAGAGGGAGTGTCACAAAGAGATGATCATAAAGATACCAGTATTTCAAGCAAGACTTTTTTATTTCCTTTTTTTTCTCCCTCCCTACAGTGGACACTGTGAAACAAGTGTCTCCTTTTCTCCCTCACACAGCCTATTCCTGTGCTGCTCTCCCTTCTCGACATGACTGCAAGTCTCATGACTCGAAGACACAGTTCCCAAAGAGAAATGCTCGAGTGAGAATGTCATGACCAGTTGACCACAAATGCTACCATTATTCATCATTGGGGCCGATTATTCCTGCCCACCACATCGTTATGCAAAGGCATGAGCTAAGAGTATGGGAAAGGCTGGCAAAAGGCCTCTTTAAGAAGCATGCCAAATTTCACCGATTCACTTCATGAACAAAGCGCGCCCACCGAGGTCATCTTTATACATTCCAAGTACTTCATCGCTACAAGGAGCCCAGGTGTTTGTTTCTGAGTCTCAGTGCACACATTTCCCCGACTTACACTTTCAAAAGAGGGGACTAGATAATATAACAGCAACAAGCAACATGGAAAGAGAGATTCAGATCTGTTTTTTCCATCGCTTCATTCGCCACTGCGGTCATTTCTCTTGGCAGTGACGTTTTAAAAGCTGTGAGAAGAGGCCAGAAACAAGGTTGACTTTCAGATATTTTTTCTTTGTTTTTCTAGTTTTTTCTTTAAACTTGAATGCTGTCAGCCTCATGGTTAAAGGGAATGTTTAATCCTGGGCAGGCCATTTCTTTTTTTCTAGGGTTTATAAAGGGAAGTAACTTTATCACTCAGAAAGGAAAAAGAAACAACAACAACAACATACACTAACAAAACACATCAAGAAAAATGTCCCTCAAGGGAAGAATTCTTTTCAATTAGAGAGGAGACTAATCAAAGAGAAAATGACA
Organism: Colius striatus; assembly: GCF_028858725.1. Classification (NCBI taxonomy): domain Eukaryota; kingdom Metazoa; phylum Chordata; class Aves; order Coliiformes; family Coliidae; genus Colius; species Colius striatus. Next base: position 2,733,516 of record NC_084762.1, read on the forward strand.
GCAACTCGTTTTGAGGGCACCCAGTAAGCAATTACACACGTACGTGACAATGAGCCACGCACGGCTTAAATACGCTGGAGCTGGACCCACACGGTCTTGCAGCTCGGTGATTTCATAGGGATGATCTCACCCCGCTGCCTGGGATCATGGAGGGGGGGCAGGAATCCTGCAGGGCTGTCATCACCCTTGTATTAGCAGTACTGACACAACAGAGGGCAAGCAGAGGAGAAGCGAAGTGGTACAGCAAGGTGTGACAAGGCCAGAGCTTGAGACATGTCTGTGCTGCACCCATGTGAGCAGCCTCAGAGGATGCTGAGATAAAAGAATTGCATGCAACCGGTTTCTCATCACAGTACAGGATTTGAAATGAAGCTGCCAGGGATCCTGGCATGAGCAGAACCATGGGCACCTTGTCTTTGGCTTCAAATTGACCAAGTAAAATGCCCCCTGGAAAAGAGAGTTTGCTGAGGAACAGCACAGGCAGCACAAGCTTTGCTTCTGCCCCTTCTGCCTCCATGGCTTGTGTCCTTGATGTGTCACCCATGGAAGAGGCAGGAATCACAGAATCATTTATGCAAGGCAGGTCCTAGATTTGAAAGTATTTTGACCTAATAAAAGGTATCTTAAATTCACAGCACTTTGAGATTCAGTGCATATAGTTTCAGATAAATACCAGCTCCCAAAGAGATGGCTTCATGCTTCAAGTATTTTGACACTATGGCACGCTGCCCACAGGCCCCACAGGTTGCTTGAAAGCAGGAGGAGGGGAAACTAATGCATAGCAAAGATTTTGCTAACGTGTCCATCTTACCCCCAGTCAGCTTGATTGGTTTGATTCAGCAACTGGGAGGAGGTACAGAGAAGGAGAAATACCTCTCAAGATGCACTGATTTGGTGCATTATCCCCAGTTTGTACCACGCTCAGACTTCCAGTCTTTCACCCATGCTAACCTTTTGCCAGTTCAACACACTCAGCAGTGTCCATGACAAAGAAGAGAGGCTGTAAAACATGATTTGTCTTCTTCACCTGTAATGGGGGGCTCTCCTGGCTGCATCGTGTCCTCAGCAGGCACAGAGGGCCTTGGGAGGGGGACAGAGGGGAGGAAGAGGGATGAGAAAGTAGTAGGTGCTCTCCCTATGCCAGGCACAGAAGAAATGACCAGTTGTGCACCTGGGGAAGGCTGGCTGCTACACAGCATGCCTGGAAATTAATGCTTTAGGGCAGCACACAGCCCCAGAGGTATGAGGATGGCCAAGGGCCTCCCACAGGTCTAACAAATAAAGGACTGAGGGAGAGATGGAAGAAGTTGCTTATGCCAAAGGGAAGGGGAAAAAAAACCCAACCAGAACCAGCTATTTCTTCCCATCCCATTTTCCTTTTGCCCTCGTGTTCCGTTGTGAGGAAAAAGCCTCACATTCCAGAATCCTGCTGTAAGGTTCCTAGCAGAGAGGGAAGGACAAGCACAGGGGAATTGCATTTACTCCAAAGGTTGCATGTTTTTTAACTCTATTTCTCTTTAGCTTTTTTTTCCCCCCTTCCCTCTAAAGCTTTGAACTTCTTCTGTGTGTTTTCCATTTTAAATACATGTTGCAGGAGAAACAATAGAAATCAGGTCCAGGTTGAATTCCTGTGGCAAAGCCCCCTAGCCCTGAGCTTCCCTTTGGCACACATCTCGCTAGCCTACAGCTCCTCCACACCTCCCTGAGACTCAGGGGGAGGGAATAAGAAATAACCCAAGCACCTCCCACTAATATCACACCAATTATTCATTTCCACTGTTGCTCTGAGATCAAGAAACCAAAATTGTCCAACTACAGCAAAACAGTAATATTATGGGTTGATTCTTCACACTTTACTGGCCATTTTTTGCTCCCTGTGTGGCTTCTCTCCTCATCCTTTCTCCTGCAAGACACCATCCCTTTCCTCACTACCTCTTTCTTAGAAGAGCTTTGCAGTGCAGGGCAGATGCCAGACCACAACCTCTCTCCTGACCTCTCTCCCTCCTTCTGCAGCCAAGCAGGATGCGTGAATGAGGTTTGGTGCTGGTTTCCATGGCAATGCAATCACACAGTAAATGCACAGCTCACATAGGGGTGTTTTTTTCACAGAGGTGCAGGAAACAATAGAGCTAAGCTTAGGACATATAGGAGTCACCACTGCAAAGCATTTCACTTCATGTTTTCCCATGTCTACCTCCTTTTTTTCCTCTGCAGGAATTTGTCCTAAGTACCTAAGAGCACGAGTTTCACACATATATGTGGGTGCACAGAGTGTAGCCATGCAGACACACAGACACAGGAGATCACACACTCTATACACAGTCAAATAGTATCTCCAGTGACCCCTCTTTACCCTCTTATGCCTGTGAGAGTTTTTTAAGGGCTTTCCTCAGAACCATAAAGCCGGAGCTTTAATTCCTGACCTATTTCCAAAGCTCAGCGAAAGCCAGCACAGATGTGTATGTTCAACCCACAGAAACATCCTGTGATTCTGGTAAAGCATCTCTCAAATAAATAAATAAATAAATAAGTGGATCTGAACTTGCCAGGCTAAGCACTCTGAAAGCTCAGAGAGCAGAAAAAAAAGTCACCAGGAAAAATAACAGTCATCCTTTGGTTTAATGTTTTCCTTTTAAAAAAAAAAGTGGTTGTCACTAGATGAAAGTGCTTAAAGGTTCAAACAAAAATCTGAGGGTTTCAAACTTCCAGCATGGGTGTAGCATCTGGTAGCTAATCCTTTCCTTAGATCATAGAAGGACAGAAAACCCACGTTGCTCTGGATATCCCTCGGCTCCATCATCACCTTCCTGCTCCTTTTCTGCCAAAAGCTCCTCAAAGGGGCTCGAGACATCCCCAGGAGACCACCACAGATGCATTTCTTTAGGGCACAGGGTATTTTGTGCAAAAGCCTGCGATCCTGGCATGCTGCACAGCCAGTTGCCATCCTTCAAGGCTCATTTTTGGGCTGGCTACTGTACAGTTCCCCAGGATGAGGCAAAGGGCTGATATAACACTGAGTCATGACAAAAAAAAATCCCCTATCTTGCCAATATTGGCCTGTAAAGACCATTTGCCAGAGAGGAAGATCTTACTCAACCTGCAACTAACAAAACACACTTCTCAGGGCTTTTTAGCACTCTCATATAACTGTCTTCCTCAAATGCCAGACATCAAAGACTAATGTTGCCTGACGAGACATAATTGACACAATGACAAGCAAGTATCTCGTGTATCATCACATAATCTCTTTTTAAGCAGCATGGCAACCTTTCCAGCTATCCACACTTCCTTTAAACATTTCACTTGCAACGCAAGGAGATGAACTTTAAAATTGGCAGTTTGGGATAATGAAAGCAATGTGATGTCTTTGTCTCATTTTGCTCCTAACCAGCACCCGTAATTTGCACTTAATTCAGATTATCAGCGTACCATGACTATAAAAGGGAGAAAGTTGCACCGTTGGATGGTAAAAGGAAAGATTTAAATGCTGCTCAAATCCTGGCAGGTAAAATATGAGCACACAAAATACAGTGATCAGTCAGCTTTCATACCTGGGGTGAGGAAATGGACACGAATGCATGGAAAGTTTCCACAAACTCCCTTCTCCTCTCACATACTGCGTGGAAGAACATGCCAAACCCCAAAGGAAACATTCCCACTTTGGCAGGGGTTGGAGGGGGCAAAGCATACCACAACCTTTCCTTAAATAGTTCTCTCCTCCTTTAAATAGAGCGTGTGGGCTCAGCCCGTGACTCTGCCGCAGCTGAAATACTTTGCTAACCTCGCGCTGGAGTCTCAGGAAAGCAAAAAGCAACCCTGACAAACATCTGTCCCCAAACATGTTACTTGTGTAGGTGTGCTTGAAAAGTGGCTTTTCATCTGCTGAGAAAAAGGGGTGCCCTTGCTAGGAATGCAGCCCGATTCAGCCCAGGTCATCTGGAATGGCTCAGCTCAAAGGTCCTGCTCTTTATCCACACAGCTAAGGAACTGCCCGGCTGCCCTGCCTTTAGAATCAAACTGGCTTACCATGGCAGAGAGACAGAATAGCATCAAAAGAAATGCTCTTACCGGGGCTTCTAAATGAGAAACCATGCGAGCAAGCTGCTGTCTGAGGGAAGAGGAAAAGGTTTCTTTGGGCAGATTACACTATTTAATTAATTAAGGCACATACCAGAAGCAATTCGAGCTCAAAGACACAACTTGACTGAAATGACAGGCTGGGCCAGAGCCCCTCAGCACACCTGGTTTGGAAAACCACAGGCAGTGTGAAGGGCTGAGTTCAGTCTGCTATGGAAAAAGCAGACAAAGAGACCCCCAAAATGAGTAAATTAGCACTTTGCACATATGGACGGGTCACACTGGGATTAATGTATATCTCCCATCTATGGTATATATCTATATCACAGAATCAGTGACTCTCTGATGCCAGTTGTGCCTTTAGCCACATAAAAAGGTAGAAGGGGGGGTTGCACTGGATGATCTTTCAAGGTCCCTTCCAACCCTTAAGGTGCAAAAGGCTTTTACCATAGCTTTTCCTACAATCACACTCAACCATTACAATGACTACATTGACCTAAGAAATGTCCAAAATGTCAAGGTAGCTATTAAAAGTGCAGAAACAAAACCACAACGTGTGCCCAGTGACCTGACTCTCCCTGGGCTACCTCAGATTTCCAAAATCCAGCAGCCTGCCTGGGCTCACATCAAATTTGTCTTCAAGAGTCACACAGATCAAGCAGCACCATTTTCACTTTACTCTAAGAATATGTCAAGTAAGGTCACAAATGATGTTGCTCCCTTCTACCTTCTTCACCAATATCTCCCCCTCCCCAAAAAAAGGGGGAAGGAAATGTAAAACATCAGCTAATAAAACAGCTACTTGAAGAGCAAATAGGAATGGCTTGACTTTGCTAGAGATAACTGGGACCTGAGCTCATTCTTTGCATTTCCAGCCAGAGGTCTATACTGGTAGCTGCTGTGGCTCCTCAAACCTTACCCAAAAACATGAGGCATTCCTGGGTTCCTCATTCAAAGGCTCCATTTAGTCCATGTGAAATGACCTGAGTCTTCCTTTGAAAAACTGAGAAATCAACGTTTCAGTGTGCCCTTGATGCATGCTGCTAAGGCTGAGCCAACAGCAGACCCAGAAGGGCACACTGCAAGCCAAGTTCTTCCTACGTTTTAATTACAGTTTACACAAAATGAAAGGCAGGTTAATAAGCTCAGTTCATAAAAAATTAATAAGAAATGACATTTTTGTACAGAAGATCAGGGGACTCGGCCTTCCGAGGGCTGAGCCGAAAAACATATTACATGCAGAAGTCGCCTAGAGTCCTCAGCTGGGAAAGAGGAGGGAGCAAACAGGGCAGGGGGTGGAGAAAAGGACTGGGGATTTTGTTTAATAAAACCTTCTTTTCAGAGAGCAGGGTTTCTCATTAAGCTGCTCCCCCTACACCAGAGCAGCAGATTCCAAAGGTTTTCTCCCATGGGATGTTTGTTTCGAGACCACCGAACGCGTGTAACTCCACAGACACGGGAAGCAGAAGAGAACTGCTTTGAGCAGGAAAGCTGGAAAAGGCAGACAATGGTTGTCACCTCCAGATAGTGAGAAAGTGTGCTTTCCCCAGGGACCCGTGGCCACCCATATTTCATGTGCATGAGTCAGAACACACTCTGCTCCGGCCACTGCTCCCCGCTACTGCAGCTGCCTCAAAGCACTGGGTGGCCCTTTGCTTCAGCTTCAACCACCCTGAATGCTTTTATATGGAAAACGTGAGTGCAGAGAGCTGGGTGGTGTTCAGAGTGGGGTGGCCTGAAAAGGAGGGGGAGTTGGGGGTGTCCCCTGCCAAACCCTGAGTCACAGCCTCGTACCAGGGAATCCTGTGCAGAACACCCTGCGTTGAGGTGCTGCACATCAAGGAAACGCCACCCCAGACCTCCCAGTGACACCACCAAAATCACCCCAGCAGAACACATGCTGTAGCTAGACCTTCCTTAACAGCACGCTTTGGCTCTCTCATACAGCACTAGTGTTTCCAGCAAGCAGAGAGCATGAGAACAGCTCTGCATGCCAGGGCTTGCTCTGCACCCTCTTCTCTCACCTCGTCTTCAGAGCTCCACGTCCAGGATCGCACTTCCCAGCTCCCCACCTGCCCCTTGGAGGCAGCTGTGGCTCCAGTTCCTCATACCTAATTTACTTCTGAATGTGCAGTGGGGAGTGTTAATGTGGGATTTGTTCTGTGTTTAAAAAGAGATATTCCCCCCCTCCTCCTTAACAGGGTGAAAGGGAAATTACCAAGTTGCATCCAGTAGAATATCATTTCCAAGTTAGATGCCTTCAGGTTTAAAATAAAACCCTACAAGGTTCTAATTTATTAATGAATAGCTGCTGTCTTTGTAATTTTGCCATACTTATTCCATTACTGTCTGACACTTCCTATTGTCACTGCCTGAATTTTTAAACACTTCCGCATGACTAGTGCTAATCTCCACATTTCATGGAGGGCTGGGAATAAAAGCAGACATACACATGAGTGTATAAGAATGATTAGAGTTAAACATGTGCTCTCAACATCTCTCAATTTCTAGCATCACTCCCTTCCCCCTAACTCCCAGCTTTGGAAAATAATAAATGGAAAGAATTAATTTAGCTTCTCCCCCCCACCCCTTTTATGTTGGACTTGAGTTGACTTTATTCCTGATCAAGAGGGAGAAAGGGAGCTCCCTTCTCCAAGCAAAAGGACTCCCAGCACAGGGTGCAAAGATGCAGGGCTCTTGCAAAAACAAGTGTTGGCAAGCAAAAAGCAAGCTCCATATCTTGATTTTCTTTCAGAACATCTTGTAGAACTGGTACAACAAGCTATTGTGAACAGCTGCTTTGAGGATATAACCTGGCAATAAACAATCTCTGATTTGCACACAGGACCACATATGCCTAGATGGTCTTGTGTTTGTTTACTCTCCCAAGGATTTCAACGCCTGTTTTACCCTGGAACCTCCTTTACCTCTGTAACCCAGATTTTCTGCAGATAAGTGCAGAGCCCTTATGAGTTGGAAGGCACTGATAAAGGGCCTTTTCTTTAAATTCATATTTTCTTAAAGTCCTTCTATCCACACCTTTAAGGAACAGCCAGAGAACTCCTCTGTAGAATTACACAATCCACTGGCACAAAAGCCAAGCCTACTGACTGTACACACAAGCTTCACCCACCTTATTCCTCACCAGAAACATCTCCACACAGAACCAGCCTCGCCAGTAATGAATGGCAGGACAAGAGGAAATGGCCTCAGGTTGCACCAGGGGAGGTTTAGACTGGAGATTGGGAAGACCATCACGATAAACAGGGACAAGTGACCCTGACTGCTGCTTAAAACCATTCATTTCGTGCAAGCAATAGGTGTTTTGCACCATCTCATTCCAATAGCAGCTTCTCCACGCTGTACATGCCCTGTTAACAGGTACTTATAGGTAAGGCTTGTTTACACATCATGCCACCAGCACCTTGTGAGGTGGAAAAGACATACGGCCAAGATTTCCTGGTGCCCCAGCTACCACTGACCCCTGTAAGTCTGGCACTGTGATTTACAGGAGCTCAACTACTCCAGTAACTGCAGTGCCTGACAGAAAGCTGTTACTCAAATGCTACCAGTTCCTTAGACGCGATGTCCCAGCACCCACCATCATCACCATGAACAAAGCACTCTTGCCCTTTGAGACCACATTTCTATCTGAACTTGTCACTTCTTCCACTGCCAGCCAGAAATACCACAGAATCATCCCAGCTCATTGCACTGGGCACCAGTGAGCAAAGGAGGGATGTCACCAGCTCAGCCAGGCTTGTCGCTGGGTAACCGCATTACATGGGATGTCTGAGCTCAAGTCATTTGTAGCTAACAGTGATCAAGTAAAGTTGAAACTTATCAGCCATGGCCACTCCACTAGCAATTCCTTAATGTCCAACAGCACTTACCTGGGAAGCCCTTGATCCCTTTAAGGATTTGCAAGTAGCTCTTACACTTGGTGTGTTGGTTGCTTTATTGTGGTCCCCCTAGACTCAGGCAAACGGGGCTCAGCTTATTTTGCATCTGTCTAGCAAATAAAGAGAACCTGCATTACAGCAGCCCTGCTTTAAGAGTGAAAAGAGGCAGTGGCAAGCATCAATCCTAATCAGCCAAAGGCATGCCAAGAGAGCTCGCTGATGCCTGAAAGTGCTGACAGACTTGCATGGCACATCTGCTTGAAGAGGCATGGCTAGCACAGCTGCCTGAGAGACACTGCTTAGTTGTTTGCATAACCATTTATCAGCAATCTTGAGGCAGTTCATAAGAAATCAAGAGGACGTGTTTTCTATAGCTTCCACAGCTTCCCCCACCCCAAACTTCTAGTCCATTCACCTGGCAGCTTACTTCCAGAAAGAGTAAAGGGCATCTCTAAACATTACTCCTGCAACCCAAAGTGCTGCACATCAGCCAGAGCTGCCCAATCTTAATGAGACTGGCACATGCAGCCCCAGCTTCACAGCAGCCCTGAAGCTCAATTAGCTCACAGATGCACACCTATTTACATGAATTGTTACCAAAAGAAATTCCAGCCATCACCAGAGCTGATTGTTCTCCTGGTTCTCCTTCAACATTAATGAATAAAGCCTTTGAGCAAACGATGTTCTCCTCACCTTGAAATGACAAGGAAAGTCAATAATGCAGGCCAGGCTTTGAGGGCTATACACAGCTTTTAAGGTTCAATCTGTACCTCCTAAAGCAAAGTTTTTAAAACTCACAGGGTCTCAGATCTCATCTACCCAGCTCTTTAAAATACAGGACAAAGTCTAAAATGCACTACTCCTCTTGCTACAAAGAATGAAATACACCCAGTCCTCCAGGCAATGCTTTGAAAATGTAGTCCTTCATGCCTCTGTATTTGAATAATGACATTTGTCAAAAACTTACAATGATTGCCTTCAAGACCTTTTCACACTACCAGAGATCTCTTTACTCTTCCCCAGGTAAACTGTCAGAACGGACAGAAAACCCTGCAAGTCACGGGGCAACGTAATCTTCTCGATGAAATGGGAGATCTCAGGGTGCCCCTCGTGCCAGTCCAGCTACCAACATGAATCAATTTTCTGAGGGCAGGGATTGGTCATAGAACTGCTTCCACTCACAGTGTTATAGCATAATTTAAACCATTAGCTGTTTTAACCCCTTTTATTACTCTCCTCAAGGAAGTAGTTACAGGTAAAGGTGGGGTTTTTTTTCCAGAGAAGATTCCTGATTGCCTACTGCAGCCTCAGATCAAGCAGGTATTTGCATGCTTTAATTTATGTCTAGAAAGTTACTTCTGGGCACAAAACAAGAGCTAGGCCAAAGCCAGCTTAACCAGTTTTTGACAGCCAAGGATACATCACCCAAGTTTATCGTCTGTTTAGCATTAGAAATTTAGTGTTGGTTCCTGATCTAAAACAAAAATAAGCCAAAACAGTGCAGTCATGACAGAGCTGTGTCTTTAGCAGGTTAAACATAGCTTGAAACACATCTGCCCAGTCAAGTTATGCATCATATGAAGATGCCAGGCTCATTAGGCCATCTGCCATGATAAGAGCCCATGCATGAGGCAGAGGAGCACGTGAATTCCCAGGCCAGCAGGCACGCTTGGGAATTGCCTAGATACTCACTTCTACACTCCACTTCTCACAGTACTGCACAAAATCATGTCAAAATCATGTACTGAAGTAGTAACCAACACCATAAATTCACAATGAACTCATCCCACAGTAATCTGTTTACTCATAGACATGGTTATGGGTACAAGAGCTGGGCTGAGCTGGCTCTTTAGCTCACATGTTTGTGTTTGTCCTCTAGGATGAAACCACATTGCACAGCTGTAGGGAAACGGTCACATTTGACTCCTTGTATTTCGATAGTGCAGCAGCATACAATCATAGAATCACAGAATGGTGGGGGTTGGAAGGGACCTTGAGAGATCATCTAGTCCAACCCCCCTGCAGAAGCAGATCTATCTACAGAACAACCATCACCATTGCATTAACTGCAGAGAGATCTGCCAGCATCCTTACCCTCATGCAAGGCTACAATGAGCAACAGTATTCCACATTTCTTCATTTGATTCAGCTTTTTGAAATATCAGAGTCTATAAGATCACCTCTTGGTCCATATATAACCAACAGAAACAGTCTTTTGTTGGACAAGACGGAGGCAGTGCAGCCTACAGCATACTCAGTGAGAACTTTTATTTACTCCTTCACACACCTTTTCCATGCTCCCCATTTACTTTCCACCTGGTCTTCACTTTCTACTCTTCTACTTTTCCTTCTATGCTATTTTTGTTCCAATTTCAGAAACTTGTGCCCAGTTCCCATCTCCCACATCTGTATTAGTGTGTCTCTCACTGAGCAAGGCCAAGCAGTCAAGGTGGAATTAAGATTTAAAAGTAACATTACCCAAAGGAGTTTGAGACAAAGTCAACCAAGTTTTCTATCACTAGTAGCAACATTACACAGAATACACTCCTTTTGTAGGAAGGAAAAAACCAAAGTTGGCTTCCTCTGAGTATGAGACCATCCTTAGGCTCAGCTATGCTCTTAAGTGAATATTGAGATGTTAAACAGTACAATCTCATACAAAAAAAAAAGCTGTTCTTAATCATGTGAGTCAGGGGTTTTTTAGCTGCCAAATAGTTAATATTTTCCCTCCTGCTTTGGTAGAAAAGAGAAGGCGTTACATCAGCTAAACCAGTTTGCACTTGTATGCAATTTAAGATGTAAGTTTATAGTTCAATCTCTCCTGATCTGATGCCATCAATATTTCTTCCTTGGGCTGTTAAAGCAATATGCTGGATCTCCAGGGCATTCCACGTGAAATACCATTCCTTCTAAAAATGTTGAGTGCTTTCGACAAATCAAGGGGGTTTGAGCAAACACAGATCCAACAAAGCAAAACTAGAAGCCTGTCAAAGAGTGACTTGCTTGCATGAACAGAAAATTGAGCTGATCAATAACAAGTATCCTCTGCATCAGAAATGTAACAACCTTTACTTTATTTGCAGCCTTGGGTACTAAAATGCTGTAATTAGGTGCTCAAATATGGAGCAAGATGGTTGTTGGGGGAGAAGCTTGCTTGAGTTTGTTTGGAAGCTTTACACTCTCTTCCTAATTTTGGGGCAATGCCTGTGAAAATTATGATTCAATTAAACTCAGAGACTGTGCTCTTGCAGACGTCAAATGTACTTCTTGGAGCCCCAGAAAACCATCTGGTTAACTGGGCTTCGTGTTCTCATGATGTGCCTACCTGGATGAGTTCTTGTGTGATCTAGTCCAGGTGGTCCTGCTCTGGCAGAGGGGTTGAACTAGATGATTTTTCGAGGTCCTTTCCAACTCTTAAGATCTCTGTCCATCTATTTCTGAATCAATAAAGCTAGATATGGAACTATTTTTTCCCATCCCCAAAAAAGAAGAACAAAAAGAATAAAAAAACCCTTAACCAAACCTCGCTCCAGTGCATCTGTCTACTCCCACTGAAATCCCTCCATCTCTCTCTCTGTTATGCACACAAAGCTCATGTAATCTCCTCTTCTCAAAACACAGGGTCAGTGTTAGCTATCAAACAGTCTTACACCTCCTAAAAACCTTTTTTTTCTAATAGTGAGAACAATGATTCAACTGGCACAACCTTCCTAGGGCCACAGTAGGTTCTTTGGGGGCTACTTTGACCTTAGTTAAAAACCTGTGCCACCATCCTTTCTTCAATGACTTAGGGTTTTTAGTTTAGACTTTGGAAATAACAACTGCATCTAATATATAAAGTAGCCAGAAAGAGCATCTTTCACTGTGATCTGTGTTTTAGAAATCACTAGAAAACAGAGAAATAGTATCTGAGTAGAAAGATTTAAAAGCATACTTCAAAGAACTATTTAGCAGAGACACTAGTTTGGTTTTTTTCCCCCCCATGACATTTACTGTGGAGGAACAGGCAAAAAGGGATTAAATATTTGAAGAATAACATGTTTTTAAGCTGCAAAGGAGTAAATCACCTGGAATGTGTATACCTCTAAGGAAAATTCTACTATACAAGATAGTCATTGCTGATTACTGCTGCTTTGCTGTTTCCAAATGTTCCTCTCCCAAAGGTAAGTCAAAAAAACAGCTCAAGATGGTGACAGGCAGTGATTTGACACTAACTTTGTGTCCTTCCCTCTGCTCATCTTGTTTTTCACCCAAAGTCAAATTTTCCTGGAAGAAAAGTGGTTCTCACCTAGAAAATGGACTGTAAAAAGCTTTAGAAAGGGTATGTCAGCCCCTGACCATGAGCCAAACCAGGAGCACAAAGGACAGAAAGCGTCTCACAGTCCCAAACCAATGTCAGCGTGCTCCCAAACCAGTGCCAAGGATGTGACATATGTCAGGAAACATACATAAAGCTCTTTTGGTATTTAAAGAACCAGTTTCTGTCAAATGTGCTGAAAACAACAGTCATTTGATTTTTTTTTTCCCCATGTTCCTTCTTGTCTACAGCATTGTCACATCACTGTGTCACTTTGATATATGAGAAGTATAATAAGTTTAAATGAAGAGTTCTCTTTCTTGCAGACAAGACAACGATTTTCCTCGAAAGAATTTATTCCAGGGACGGTGCTGAGATGTTGACACTCCAGTTCTGCAAATCCTCACCTGCCTCTTTCCCTCTGTCCCACTCATGGAGAGAGGAGCGTGTGGGGAAAAGAGAAGAAAAAGTTTGTCTTTGAACAACTCAGTGAGGGTGGGGACAAAAGAACCAAAGAGAAATAAATATGAAATCAAGTAGAAACAGAGAAGGTAGCATGTAAAACTTCTTACTGCAAGTAGGAGGCTGAGAGGCTGTCGTGCTGACCTTTGCTCTAGGTCACAAAACATTACTGATAATCCTCATTTTGAGTCCTATTTTTTTGGTTTGGGTTTTGCTTTTAGGCTCAAGCTGCTGCTTATTTAAACAATTCTTAGGTATTCGTGCTCTTGTGTTCCCGGGTGCCCTTTGGTACTGCGTGGTGAGGAAGAGTTACTGTGCTAAGTCTCAGAGGAGATATAATCTCTTCAGTTATCTTGGGCTGAAAAAATGAATTGAATAGACAAGCAGAGCCACTGCTGTGCTCCTCAGATGATCTGCAAAATAACCTGCAGAAATGCAGAAAAGTACATTCCAGAGAGGATCAACAAAACCTGTCGGGGGGGGGAGCGAGGAAGGGAGAGGGTGAGGAAAGAGAAGCGTGTGCATAGTGGGCTCAGTCACTGGGGTTCCCCAAAAGCTGCCTGGGGAAGCTGTTTGGGGAGCTGAAGCTGATGAGGAATGCTTGAGTGGAATGAAGTTGTGCTAATGATAAGGCTGTGAAAGATGTCCTGCCCAGCTGGAAGCAGAAATCAGAGTGTTGTTACTGATCTGAGTGCAAAGAGAACAAATCTAGGTACGGTTGTGAATGGCTCCTGAGAAGGTCAGACCATGCAATCACAAAAATGAGTATTTGCTAAAACTGGTAGCCTTAAATTTTGTCATTTAAATCCCAAACTTATCTTAGGGCTCTACCAATAATTAAAGAAACACTCCAGACTTTTTCCAAAGGCCATTTTGAGGAAATGTCAGGATCTTTTTCTGTTGCCCTTTTGCAGAGTCATATTATAGCCAGCATTCCAATTTGAATGTCTTCACAACTTCACACACAGACAAATCCAAACGAAAGGGTTTGTACACAAGAAGATACTGATTCAAAAGACTTCATTCAAAAGGGGAAGGGAAGAAATAGTCAGCTTTCCCACTCCATCAGAAACACACTTGCATCGATACCTTCCAAGAACTGCTTGATGGCTAACACCACAACTGCCAGCCACAACCATAAACAGACGACCTCCATCATAAAAATACAACCTCAAAGTACATGCTACAGCTATAGTTTAAGTTAGCTCACACTAGGACAGCTTCCAGGGCTGAGGAAACTAATCAAGCTTTAAGAAGTCGCACCACAGCAGCAGGAGCTGTTGTGCCTCTTACCGCTGGGATGCTGGAGAAGTTCTAATCTTGCCATCAATTATGAAAGATTCTTCTGACAACCTTGATTTTACAAAATTGGGTTATCTTCCAGCCTGTGGACATTTTCCTATTGCATTCTGGATTAATCCACGTGTACAGCTCACTTCTGTCAGAATGACAAAAGACAATTGATTTTGCTTCGTGGTGTATTCTTATCAATGCTCTCCTCTGCTCTTAGCCAGTCTTTGACTGATAGGGTGTTAGAGGAAAGGTCCATTAATTGATTTGTAAATAATTACAGCTAAGTCTTCACTTTTGACTAGCTATCAATAAAGGCATATCCTTTTTCCACTGGTGAATGCTTTCAAATCAGCTTCAGTGTCCAACTTTCAGCCACAGAATTCATTAAAATCATTAGGTACTTTTAGAGTAGCACCCACCGGTGATGACAGAGGTAAGAGTGTGTCAGCATTTCTCTTACACCACCTATGAGGATAGATTAGAGAGGAGTAAAATACATAACTAACATACCTGGAAAAGAAAAGAACCAAAAGGCAAAGCAATCATTTGTTAAAGTGGGATTTCATGTGCAGACCTGGTGCAACTTCAGAAGTTGTACAGAGGAAAAAAACCCACATGCAGTATTTAATACACGTGTTTCCACACTTCGTGCGCACATCTGCACAGGCAGTTTGTCCATCCACCTTGCCAGCAATTGCTGAATCCACTGACTAAATTCAGACATGTTTGACAGAGGACTAAGAGTCTCAAAGCTGGTCAGTTCCTACAGATCTTGCGAGAAGATGCAACTAGGTACATGCAGGGGAGACTGACTTAGTGCCCTGATGGAGCAGGAGGCTGCAGAATGAGCTCTGCAGCATTAGATACGTGAGAAATACACCCACATGGGGGAAATGAGATAGCCAAGGAGGCTACAAAGCTCACACACAGATACACCCTTGCTTTGTAGGTTCCTAAGAGAGAGGAAAACATAGCAGAACTCCTGTGTCAATCAGCATCTGTTCTGAAACACAGATTTCATCGGTTTTAATGGTTCTGGGTTTAAGGTTTCCATCTTGTCCTTAGCATCTCGTGCAGAACAGCAAGCCCTGCACACAACTTTGAGTTTTCAAAGGAAAGCATAAACTTGAGAGTGAAAAGTAGCCATAACACTTAGACAGCCCTTTCACAGGCTGTTAATATATTGATGCTGCAATAAGAACATCGAGAAGTTGTCACACACTCAAAGTACAAATGCCATTAGTCCAAGCAACTGCATCATATTTTGATATGTTGTTTTAACCAGCCAGCACAAGGCAAGTTACAGTTAATTCCTTGTACAAAATGCCAACAAACAAGGTATAGTTATATTGGAGAACTGCCTGTTCAGCACTATAAAACAATTGACCAGAAAGCCTTCTTTATTGCTGTTTGCCAGTGATAGCCATCTGCTTCACATTAACAAGCACACAAGCCTACCACCTAATTCAAGAGAAGAGAAAGGTACTCCTACAACAACTGTGCAAGTCTATTGTATTAGTTTTTGCTAATATCTGCTTCGTTTGTCAGTCCAAGCTTTACCCCTGACGAGTATCTATGAGCCTTTCGATTCCCTCTGCCTCCACTATCAGCTTTCGAGACAGAGCTGCAATGCATCTGCCTAAAAAGGTGTGTATCAGCACACCAGCAGCTCTGTGCACAAAGCACAGAAATGGCAGAGGTTTGTGGGTTATAGTCTGTCCCCTGTGACATTTCCCATTAAATGCCCAGCCAGCCTACGTTGAGCACCCACATGCTGTGCCATTTCAGCTCACAGAGCAAAGGTGAGTCACCACCACAGCACATTCATCCCATGCCTTTTAGACAGGAACCTGTTAGGAAAAAGAGGTAAAAATCCCCCTCATACAGTAAAAAGAGTTTGACAGTTCAGATTTCCAGCCTCGTGAATGCAGGTAAGGCCAGGTTTGGGACAGAAAAATTAGGGCTTTATGTGGGAAAAAGCCTTGTCCAGCTTTCCCCAAAACCCCTGGATCTCATCATCCAGCCCATACTTGTTCAGCTGCAGTGGCACCTCCAGACACCCTTCTGCGACCAAGGAAAAGGTCCATAAAAGATGGAGAGAGCCAAGCAAGCAGGAGGCAGCCAGAAGGGTCCAGCCTGGCCACATTGCACTGTCCTCACGCCCTTGTCCCAACAGGAGTTAATGGGTTGCCTCAGCGACATTTGGGAAATGGCCTTATGGATTAAGCAGCTTTATTCCATCTGATACACCAGTCATTGTTGGTCAGTCACATGTGGACATCACTCATGCACATGAGGAAGGTTTTCTGAGGAATATTTGGGATGGAAGTATCAGGCCCTGCCCGGGAAGCACGTGAGGGTTGGTCCTAGGCTCAGCCACAGCGTGAATCCTGACTACTGTGAACGACCTAATGGGAAACCTAAGTGTAACTTAAAGCACATTGTGAGGAAAGAAAAGATAGCAGTGTTTCAATTAAAACCTCTCTAACCTAAGAACATTTTGAAATCTGATAATCACTTAATAACATTTCACACTTGCAGCTCAACAAGAACCTCAGCTACAGCTTCTGTAAACTGTGGCACCGTTCTTGTTCCAGATGGCGTGCAAAATAATCTATAAACAACAAAGTTCAGCAGGTTTAGAGCAGCTGTTCAATTCCAGCACTTTGGCCACTCACTTCAGCATAACTGAGAGCTTTCAATCAGCTCCTGCCTCTCACGGGGCCTCCGAAGGGCACCGGAGCATGTGTTCAATATGCTCTCAGAAAATAGCCAGCCAAATAGGGAGGGTTAGTCATCCAGGCAACACCTGCAGCATGCTCACGCTGTCTTTTTCTTTTTCAATACATGAATCTAGGTGAGGACAAGCTGTAAGACGCTTCAGAGTTTAAAATGAAACCCAAAACCTTCATTAAAAAGATATGGCTCCTACAAAACAATTCCAGTTTGCCATAGCTCAAATGCAGAATATGATCTTCCCAGCAGGAACCTACTGCAAATGCAAACACAACATCTCTCAGGGTCAGAAAGGCTCTTTTTACTCTTGCACCTAAACATATGTTAAGAGTTGTAAGAAACAGAGTATGTCAAAAAGGGCTTTTTCTGTACCTGACAGGTTTCCATTTGAATTTCTGTTTCTTCCTCTCCTCTTCTCTTTCCCTCGTGGTGCTTACTTTGGCTCTACTTTTCTTGTGTCCCTTCAAAACCAACTTCTCCTGTATTGGCCTTTAAGGCACAGAGGGAAAAGGTAGAGATATTGCTTCCTGATCTCTTTAAAGGTCACACAGTCTGAACTGGACAGAGATAAATTCAGAGTCACTTTAAGCTCCTCTGAGTGTAGAGGTATCCACAGAAAGTATTCTCAAAACTGCACAACCACATTAAGGTGCCATTAAGCCCGATAAAACATACCCTGCCTGTCAACACAGCTGATTAGCCTGGGTTCAATGCCCTGTGAGTCACAGACATATGGTTTCCAGGAGGCTCAGGATAAGCAGAGCAGTACAGAGACGTGCCCTAAGTACTGAATATGTCTAAAGTCTGCAAAGGGCGTCAGGGCATCAGCACGTTTAATCCATCCAGGACAACAGCCCTTGGTCTATCTCATCATTTCAGTTGGGAAGAAAGAGTCAACTTGGCTCCTGAGGAGCCTAGTCCTAGCTTGGTAAGCCTTCTGCAAATTAGGGCTGACTTGGGCTCACTTACTGGCCACTGCCCATCAGGTGTGGCACACTGTGCTGGCGGTCTGTGCATGCGTTTGCTCACTTCCCCTAACACCAGCATGCTGACTGGCAGGAATTAAGTGCTTGTGGTATAGGAGACCATCCCTAGGAAAGCATGCAACTGAGAAAAGAGTTCCTTAAAAAAAATATCATTCAGCAGGCCATGCCTCCTGAAGCAACAAAGCAAGCTAATGTGACCCCGAGGTTTCTGTACCATCTCCATAACCAGTGGCCAGTGGATGCTGGATTCTCCTCCAAGGCCTCCTCCTTCCTTTCCCACAAATCTCAAGGTTTCCACAGCATATACAAATTTGTGGAAATTAAAATAGCACAGTTTTGCATTTTGTTATTGTGTAAACATAATTTGTATTGAGCTATTGTATAAACATTGGTTAAGAACAAATTTGGGGCTTTTAATGAGTTTATGTCCCGCTCACAATCGCTGGGAAGCATCAGCGTGCTGAGGGGAAAAAGGCTTCCTCCTGCTTTGACACACAGCAGTCAGCTGAAACCATCACTCTTTGCTTATATAATCTTTGATTATATTTGACAACAAGAAATAAGAGTCAAGGCAACATTTTTTCCCCCCCTTCAAAGTACATAAATGAAAACTCAGGCATTCTCTATAAGCACAATGGCAGTGTGCTGTGACTACAGAAACTACTTTGGCCATTACAGCTGCTCAGAACAGGATTTGAGCTGGTAAATGCTGCACTTATCAATCAGCCTTAAGATCCAGAGAGTAATTGATAAGATACAAATAAATAAAGGGAAGGGAAATAAAGACAGAAGGAATGACTATGGAAACAAACAGCTCTGAGATGCACACTGAGCCCTTCCTAACAGGACAATGAGGGCAACAGAATACATCACTGTCAGTCATTCTGGGCTTTCCATCCTGTTGCTGCTTCATAGGCACAACATTATGTTCCCTTTCTCAGGTGCAAACTCTGTTTTAAATCTTTCCCATGGAAAATTAAATTCCTTTCTATGTGTAATGTAATTAAACCACAAAAGTATGTAGGGACATAGAAAACAAAAAGCTGCCTTGGTTTACCAAACAAAGTGAAGTCCATCTAGTAAGGGGTCAATGAAAAATAGTCTGGTTGCTGCTCAGCATCTTATATAGTAAGATCAAAGCCAACAGTTCTGGTGTTACCTAGATAGCAATGAGAGTTTAATTCATATTTATGGGATGGTGAAGTCAGGATTTTTAAGCACAAATGCCACTATAATTGTAGGCCTGGACTTATGCTCAAAAATGATCCTTGACCAGCAGCTTTTCAGCCTGACATGTAAAATTGCACAGAACACAATTTTGCTGTCATAGTGGTTTTTTCTACCTCTTTTTGCCCAAATTGAGACAGGCAGAATTCAACCCTCTTGTGCAGCATCAATTACGAAGGGATGGGATTTTTCTTTAAAAGTGAGAGAAAAACAAAGACATCAGGGGGAGGAAACTTGCAAAGTAACTCCCTCCCCAGTTCTGTAGCAGATTTCTGCTTTCTCCTCCTCACTCCTCTGGGATTTGCCAGACATGATAGCAGTCCTTGTCCCAAGGATGCAAAGAGTTAACAAAGGCAACACATAGTCAGGGTGCTATCTATAGTGAAAGGGACCATTGGAATAAGCTGTGGTTGACCAACATGTCCCACAGTAGCACTCCATGGGTCCTCCCTCTCACATGCCATGCATTAAAGCATCCCTTAGTCCCCTGCAAACAGTGAGCCTAAGAAGGCAGAGCTGGAGAGCTTGGGTGCAACGTAAGGCAGCTGAAGGCAGACTGCTTGCAACCACAGAAGCAGCTCGGGTATCCAGCAAATCAATATCCCCGTGTTACTGTTCTCACATACATCCCAGTTGCTGATCCAACACTTGTTCCTGCAGAAACAGGAGGAGAGAGGCTGCTGGGCAGCACAGCCTGCTCCCCCAGGCGCCCAGCTCCTGATCAGCCTGTGGACACGCTGCCTTCAGCAAACAGGCAGAGAGACAGGACTTTAATTAACAAATGATACCTTTACCTTAAAAAAAACCCCAAATAATAGAAGGGAGTAGAGTTTCCTCTAACATTTCTCCTCCTCATCAAAATATCAGGGTCTTCTTTCTCCCAGAATGCAGCAGCTGCTTAGCACATCTCCTCTGTCCTATTTGGTTGGTTTCTTCAACTAAGAAGTAACTGCAACAATGCCATTTGTTGCAATGAACCCATCTGCTGTAGCCTCAGCCTAGGGAAGCTGTGCCAGATCTGTGCCTTTATGTCTCCTGGACCACAGACTCCTCACGTGCACTTGTCTGAAGTGAAAGATAGGTATGTTCCACTCAGAGCACACAAAACTCACTTTCTTCTTACATTCAACATCCATTTCCTCTCCCTGTCTTTCCCAGATCTAGTTTTAAAACACATCTGTCACTTGCAGTCCTTATTAACTGGGACTTTTCAAGGATGAAATCAATGTTTCTGTCGGACAGATGACTTGAAGAACAGACCATTCAAAACTTGCAGCCTCAATGCAGAGAAAGGATTAAGGCAAGAACTGAACTGGTCCTGCATGCCTGCTATATTCGCTCTTTACACGGTTTCTATTTGATAGTGAGGAATAGTAGAAGGTTGGCTTGTCCTGCCCTGACTGCAGGAGTGCAGCTTTTAATCATACTAACACAGCACCAAGCGTTCCACAGTTACACAAAGGGGAAGCTACGGATGCTATTACAGTCCCCAAACCAAAACCAATGCAGAAACAAGCCATTCCCTCCACATTGCCAACTATGTATTTGTAATCCTTGTACAAAAAAGAGCCCCATGTGCTCAAAACCTACGTGGGATGAAACAGTGGCACCAAGCAATCCAACTGGAAACCTGCCCATTAGGACAGCTCCAGTCAGGATTATCATCTTACATGTGACAGAAAGCTCTTCTAGAGAATGTATACGTGGATGACCAACTTCCAGAAGCTTTTGCAAGCCCTGCAGACAATTCCTCCTGTAGGCACAACACCCCAGCCTTCTTTCCTTTCCTTATCTCATCCAGCAAATGGATGCTATTAAAATACACACATTTCTTTCAGCAGGCTACACAAATAGAAATACACACAGTTAATTAATAGTGCAGTAATTTCTTTGATCTTCCAATGAAAACAAAATTTAAAAGTCATACTATTTCAGCCTAGAAGCTTAGAGTTAAAAAGCTTAAGAACTCATCCGGGACTTGGAATCCAGGAATCGTTCAGCTGATGTCATTAAAAGAGCTGAATTAGACTTGTAATTATTCCCTTATGAGCTGTGCTGTCTATCTGAGAAAGAAGGGTATTCATTTCTGGCCTCAAAATTGATTTATTTTGGTTAAAAACCAGAAAGGTTGGGGACAGCAGGAACTTAGTTTTAGTGTGCATCTGAGAGAACACAAGAGAGTGAGTGTCCACAGAGAACAGCATCCCTGCCCACCGTCCACAGGAGCTGTACCTTCTGTTTACATTGCATGGCAGTTTCCTTCAGATCCTATCTCCACAGTTCCGGCTGGCTATCCACTGCTTAGTGCAGTAACACTTCATTAACATGCAAATGCTTGACAGCTATTTGGCTTAAGTACATCTGCATATTTATAAACATCCCCACATCCCCATTTAAGGAAACCTCTCCATGACACTGAACCTAAAGTCTCTCTCATTAAGAATATGCTGCAGCCACATTCACTCACTCATTTTATATTTATATGGTACTTTCAAAACCAGTATTTTATACAGGCAGGGATAAAAAAATGCCTCAATTGATTTTGTCTTTAGTATTTTATTTGTCCTTTTGTGGCTACCAACATATTCTCTATTTTTTATTCTAACCTATTTTTCACTGGAAAGGCAAAACAACACAAAGGATGAATGAGGCTCTGTAAATCCACACAAGAAAAACGAAACATCCCTTCAACCCAGTTTAAGCAGAGATCTGTAAAATACTCAGTCACAATGCACAACCCTCTGTATTTTCAAAGCAAAAGCCTGAGAATCACCAAACAATGCACTGGATTGCAAGTGGCCCAAAACTTGCAGATTTCATTCCTTTCGCTCAAAACAGTCATTTTGCACACCTCAAGGTGACCTCTAGTTGTTCTCCAAACAAACGTGGGTTCTAGTAGCACGTTCTGCCAAAAGCATCTGGAATTTTTAGCGTGGAATTCGGCCATGGATTTGTATTTCTCCCAAATTTTTGTGTACATTTTATTCACATTTTTAACCAAAAAACATCTATTTAATTTTTTTAATTGACAAAAAGATGCCAAGGGTTACAAACAATTAATTAATAACTTAATGTTTTGTTGACCTTTATATTTCCTGCTACTCAAAGGCCAATATAAGAGCACATTAATGTAGAAAAGGACAGAAGCAGCTGAATCAAGCTGAGGGGTAGTTAAGAGGATTGGCCTCAATCATCCTAGATAAGCAGAGTCATTTCTGATTCCCATCCCTTTCTCCTGTAGCACAGCAGAGTAGAAGTTGCATATCCTTCCTCGACAATCAGTTAAGACGCACTAACTTCTTATTTTGGGTGGGTGGGAGAGAAAAAAGTTACAATTAATACAAATTACCAGTGATTTTGATCCTATGGGACTTTGTCCCCCTGAAATGTGATTTGTAAGTTAACTATGAATGCGTGTAAATGTATACAAGGTATAAAACATATTACCTCAAAGCATGAGTTGTTGCTGTGGGGCTCAGTCAGTAACCTCTGGCACAGTACAATCCACAAGTGCCAATACTTATCTATGTGCCTCTTCCCTTATTTCTATCCATCTGGGAAGCAATCAAACACAGCCACGGATTAGCAAACAGATCTCCTCAGTTTGGGCACACGAACTGTGAGTCTTGAATGGAATATCTCATCATAGATAGAAGAAGAACATGAGCTGTACTTGCATGTTTAAAAAAAGTACAGGGCTGAGAGCCAAGCATCTCTTCCACAGAGCCCTCATCCAGAAGACCTCTGCTATACCAATTAGACAAAAAGCTTTGTTGCACCTCCTGCTTGCTGCCCCACCGTCTACAGGAATGTTTTTAAGGACATTGGTAATGAGGAGAAACTGAAAGATCTGAAATGTTAGCAATATCCCAACGTGCTACATAAATATCACAGTAAAACACAGAAGCAGAACCACTGCCAGTTTCATTTTGATCATGTTTGGCTGTATACATCATTGTATCAGTCAAGTATGTTCTCGTCTCTCTTTGGACTTTTATAAGACACATGAAAACAACTAGCAGTGAAGTCCTGGAACAGAGGAGGTATGTCATAACAACTGCTGATGCACAAGAAACTAACTTGCTAGGGCAAAAATACAACCATTTGAGCAACTGAAGTTACAAGTTCATTGGGAGGTTAAGAAAATGTACAATAAACCCTAAAATGTCAGATATAAACCAAATTCTAGACAGCACTCATTAAAAACCAAATATTTTTCATTGACAGGAACTAAATTTGCCTGCATATTTCCCATTCTGAGTGCAGGAAATATTGCAGTAAAAATAACTAGCAGAGCCATGCAGACACCCACATCTTCAACTACACACGTGAAGCTGAAGCTAACTTTGACTGCCAAATGAGTGAAATATTGCCTACGTGAGATTTACTATCACTGGGAGAATTCCCAACCCCACATAAATGATGAACACAGCATACCAAAATGAGAGCAGCCAAAGGGGGTGGTGGATACAATATCCCATCAGTGTTTCTTCTCCTTTATCTTTATGTGTGCTTGTAACTGAACTTTCCCTGCTCCACGAGAGAATCAGGATTGTTCCACCTGGAGAAGAGGAGGCTGAGGGGAGATGTGAGCACTCTCTACAACTCCCTGATAGGAGGCTGCAGTGGGATGGGAGTCAGTCTCTGCTCCTAAGTAACAAGTGATAGGATGAGAGGAAACGGCCTCAAGTTGTGCCAGGGCTGGTTTAGACTGGAGATTGGGAAAAACTTCCCTGAGAGGGTTGTCAACACGATTCTATGACCATATTAATTGACCAAGAGATTACATAAAGACCAGCCTCCCTCTTGTACATGGAATGTACTCTCTCTCATCTCCCAGTCATGTAACGACATGTGCCTCGTATGGAGGAAAAAGAGAGGAGGCTGAGTGAATTTTTTTGAAGTAGGCTATGGTTAAAACAAGCTTTTATTGAGTGCCAGGTGGGGAGATGCTTGGGAGCAGTCTTTCCTAACAGGCTGAGCTGTATCTACATCTTCCAAGGTTCAGCACTTTACTTAAGGTTGATACCCAGGCTTTGGAAGACAGATAAAGCTCAAAAAAGTGAAATATCTTCTCCAAAGAACTACTCCTTCGTGTCTTCCGTTGATCTTAAGTGTTAGCCAAAGCTCAGGGTCTTTAGAAAAGTGCTCTGAAAACAACCCCAAATCCCCATTGACAAGGATATCTTTGAAGACCAATAAGTGACCAGACTCATTTTAAAAATGAAGTCCCCTAGTGCTCCAGAATAATGTCTAGGGGGTTTTTTTTCCTGTTACTGAACCTCATAAGAAAAGTGTCGTTGTATAAAGGCACACAGAAGAATCTGAAACACAGAAAGCAGGTCAGACATATCTGCAAATCCTTCCACCAGGATGGAAGGTTCAGGACCCAATACAACCCAAACCATGTTTCACAGTACCACCTCATAACTTCTCTCTCATCCTGCCAGGCTGGTGTTTGTGGCCAGTACATGCTCACCAGGACAGCACAGGGGCTGTCTGCCCACTGTATGCAGGATATTTTGAACAACACCCTGCTTTGAAGAAAAATCAAAGTTTGAATACACTTCCTTATCCTTGTACAAAACCAAACAGCATCCCTTATCACCAAGCAGGCTGGATGGTTTTAGTTACAAAGACCCAGCAAAATGAAACTGTTTGGGCTGAAGTTTTCCTCTCCTATAAACATCAAGTTTACTTTTCACAACCAAATTAAAGAATACACGCAGTAAAATCCCGGTGCCCTTTCCTTTGGGAAGCTTTAGAACATGCTTGGCTTTGGATCAGGAATTGGCAACGTGTCAATGGAAGGTCTGTCAGCTCTGAGCACTTCTGTTTTAGTCAGATTTTTTTCCCCAGACCTCTCTTAACTAGTAGAAAATCAAATTCCCTGTACACACACCTTGTCCAAGTAACTTCAATTTCAATACATAAACTCTCCAAGCTTATGCTGACAGGGCTTCCCTAGCAATTGCAGCTAAAAAGCCACTGTTAGGCTGTTCAGGATCTCTCTGCTTCTCAATTTGGTGAAGCACCACAGACAACTGCAGGAAAGAAATTAATGATTTTGCCCTTCCTATCAGGGCTGGAACAGCACATAGTTACTGCATATTCTGCACCAAGAGAGAGCAACACATCAAATAGCAGCTTGCCAGTGCAAAGAGCGCTCCTGTTTAGGGAGAGGGGGGAAGGATATTTATGTAAATGAGGCAGGGAAACTGCAGAAGGCAAAAAAAAAGAGATGCAAGCATATAATTAAGACCCTGTATCATAATGCCTACATACAACGTACCAGCTGAGATTACTGGATGATATTGATTCCAGAATCAAACCTTCCAGTGGCACATTCTGCAGTTTAACACCATTCATTTAAACATGCATTTCACATGTAATCTCTATTCTGGCTCAAGATGATTTTGCAAACAAAGGTGGAAACTTGCTTTCCTCTCCGATGCCAGCTGCTCGGTGTAACCCAAGCGGGCCAACGGCTGAAGGCACACAGCCTCACACAGGCTTGCACAAAAAGCACAAGTCCTTCAGCATGTCAGAGGTTACACTTTATGGGAACTACCTGGCCAAGAGTCACGTTTGGGCTTGACCTTGGTAAGTTTTGTCATATGTCTGAAGATGTTTACTTCTGTACTCAAAGGCAGCGTAAAGACAGAGCCTCCCGCTGCGGGGAAGGAAATTACTCTCCAGGCATTTTTACCTGTGTTTTGTTTCACCAATGAAGTCAGGATTAATACCTCATTAATATTTATAAATATCTAAATGCTGGATGTCAGGAGGTTGGGGTATCCCTTTTTTCTGCTGTATCCAGTGACAGGACAAGGGATAATGGGAAGAAGCTGGAACACAAAAAGTTCCATTGAAACAGAAGGAAAAGCTATTTCAATGTTGAGGTGAGGGAGCCCTTGCCCAGGCTGCCCAGGGAGGGTGTGGAGGCTCCTTCTCTGGAGGTTTCCTAACCCACTTGTACATATTCCTGTGCCCTCTAATCTAGGTGGACCTTGCTTTAGCAGAAGTGTTGGACTGGATGATCTCTAAAGGTATCTTCCAACCCCTACCATTCTATGAGTCTATGATTTTTTACTTGGTAAGAAAGAGAAAAGCTGCATCTTTATTACATCAAGACAGATTCAGACACTTGTCATCCTCCCAAACTGCAGTTGATTACGAGGCCGAAGACAAGAAGCATAAGCAGGGCTTAGCTCTTTATTTATTTATTTATTTGTAAAGGCTCTGTCTGCCTCATGTGTCAGACAGGCATGTGTATTATGCACATCCAGCAGGGACAAAGATCAGAAATGTAAAGGAGCTGTTTGTGATTTCAGATGGGATGTGGCACGCAGATGAAAGAGCAAACATTTTTCCCCTTGGCTTAATGCTAGCACTAGATTCCTAAATTAAGCCCAGCAGGAAACAAACATCCACCACAGATTTCAAAAGATATCTCACATCTTTCTATTAAAACGTGTTATTTTAAGAGTCCCAAATGCATGTCTGACTTTTATTAAGTCCAGAGCCAACATAGGAAGTGTTATTTGATTTACTTTAAAAGAACACAAAAAATATTAGTGGACAATGGGATGTAAATTGCAGGAAGCCAAAAGAAAATTGAAGAGTAGGGAGATAATGGGTCTGATGCTATTATCTATAAAAATACTAAGGCCACAGGCTTCAAGAAATTACTCTGATGACCTTGAGAGCTCGCTCAGACAGCAAGTTAGTGGATTTTCCTGGGGGGTGAAAGGAAAACAGTCTCGGTTTTTCTTTTCCAAATGGACTGGGAAGATGCTTCTGACATGCACTTCTGATTTCCTCCTACACCAGAGCTGCAACGTCGTATTCCCATGGAGGGCAACATTTGACACATTCCTCAGACATTTTGTGTGTGATTGTGGGTGAAAAGAACAAGAATATGAGTTTGATACTCAGATGCACTGAAAGTGTCTAACCCTGAAAATCCTTTTCTTCCAACACTCCATCTTTTTTTATACCAAATGCAAAAGCACCAGGACAGGGTTTTGCCCAGCTCAGTCACAGCACACTGAGCTTTTATTTTGGAGGTTGCAGATGATTTTTTTTCTTCTTTCCCACTGACTTTGATGATGTTTTGGGATTAAAACAAGGAGCAGGCAGTTCCCATGAGATGAAAGACATAACTGCAAAGGACGCTTACTTAGAAGATTAAAAAAAAAGCCAATCCAAACTTCTTGGAGTTTGAGATGCTGTTATGTATTTAAAGAAACACTCCCTTGAAGAGGCTCAGACTTCAATGTTTTACATAAGTTTCTGCTTTTATCAACTCTAGTTGGAAATAAAGTGTCTTTTTTTTTCATAATTGCCAAGCTGATGAAAATCATAACAATATTTTCCCAAGCAGGCTAAATGCATTATTACAGACACAAAGAAGAGCTCCAAGTAAACAGTACCAGTACTAAACACCAAAGTCTCATTCCAATTTATGGCCAACTACAATTCCCAGCCACTCTTACACTAGTGACACCAAAACTGTCCCTGCATTGCCTCTCTGGCAACCAAACTCCCACTGGGCTCAGAGGCAGCCCCTGCTATGGCATATCCTGAGCCACTTGTTCAAGAGGTTCAGTCAAGTTCTCGGGCCAAACCTGGTAGTCTTACACATCTCTCAGAAAGGACTAATTTGTCTTCCTCCTCTAGCCAGTTCCTTATTTCATAACATTTTTAGTACTTTCAGCCCTGCCCAGCCATCCTGTAATTGGCCAAGACAATAAAAAGTCAACAAGAGATGAGGCAGGGGAAGAGTAATAAAAAAGAGCAAGAGTCTTGCCTTCTTTGGGAACAGGCTAAAGATGGAGAGCATAAGTTCTTCTGACAGCAAGCAGAACTCTGCACACACGAATGAGCTCTCTCACAGCCTTGGGTCAGCCAAGCAAGAGGAAAAAGGAGACCTTTGATTTCTGTTCCTGACACTACTTCTGCATGCAGTGCAAGTTTATCTATGTTTCTGTCCATGTAGGTCTAAAATAAGCACGTAGTAACTACAGACATCTTTAACACTACGCCCAAGATTAACTCATTAGTTATGCTTTGAGATGCCCAGGTAAAAAATACATCAGTAGTTTCTAACTCAGGTCCTGACTAGCATCAGAAGATAAAAGGTGCACACACTTCTCCAGGTACCTAATTTCACTCCCTTCTATCTCTGAGTTTCAGATCTCATCATCAGTTGTTTCTGATACCTCCAAAATTTTCACTCCAACTTTGGAAATCCACTTTTGGCTTTGAGACTGATGAAGTGCTGGATTCACTATGAACTCAGATTAAAAACTATGCAAGGCCATTAGAAAATGTTGACAGAGACAGACCAAATAGCAATTAACATCCAAAACTCATCTCTTGTAGAAAGCCAGTGAAATTACTCTTAGAACTCCCTGAAATGTATCAACCTTCAGGTGTAATAATTTGGCCCATCTTTGCAAAGATGAGTTCATCATTTGCAAGTTTTTTATCTGATCTAGATCAGAAAAGATTACATTCTCTAAAGAAAAAATAACATTAAGAGGTGTGTTTATCATTCTTTGCCAGCTTTGGAATCTAGGAAGGAAAGTCTCCTCCTTCCATTATGTCTCTCAGCTTGCTAATATACCTGAGGTTCCTATTTCTCCACAATCCAAATATGAAGCTTTATACTTTTGCATTGATTGTGTATTTGCTTCCAAGCACTCCGTTGTTTTGCAGGGCTTTTCACCAAAATGTGCCCTCATACTCTGAAGTACCAGTGTTTTGGTAAATAGTTCCACAAGTGCCAAATATAAGATTGCTATTCAAACATGATTTGGTCTTGTTCTTAAACACGGATGTGCCATAATTGCTATTCATTGTACTTTGTCGTGGTATTGTATCACTGTGGGCTGTGGCTGCCTCTTGGTTTGTGCTCTTGTGGTCTTGCACTTAAATTGTGAAGCCAAAGAGGGGAAGAACATGGGGACAGGAGCCACAACAGAAGAAAAACAATCTGCTTTTGTAAGGTCTTGTACAATAGTGCTTCCTGATCTGTGAATTCCACACAAATACACAACATCCTTGGAGAGCATCTACATCTGAGCACAGGGTTGTTTCAGGTTGTTTTAAATACTCAGACAGCTTATGTTGCTACTTACCTAAACAGAAGGGGTATCTTGAAACAGAAATAAAGAGAATGTATCTGCAAACTCCACTGGGAATGCCAATAAATTCTTACAGGGTGGTAGCCTCAAGAGAAAGCTATAAAACTCAGTCTGTCCCTAAAGGTGACATAATTATTCATGGCCCTAAGACATTATGGCATAGTTAAGACTTCAGTATTTCTGAAAAACTAGAACCTAAGAGACTTTCTCCCAGTGTCAGAGTTCTGCCTGAGTGGTTTGATACTGGCCATGATCTCTCAATGCATAGATTCATGGAAGCATCCAATGGATGTCAGCAACTGCTCAAACCCCATTTCCCTGCCATAATGACTAACCACATCTTGTTAAACATGTGCATTCGAAACCTGGAACAAGACTTTTACTGGAAAGAAACAAAAAGCTATGCCAACACATGCTTTTGCTAAAACAAAGCAACAGCTCAGCACCTCAGTGAGCTTTTAACACAAAAGTCCTCTTTAGGGACTGATAAATGGGGTGGAGACTGTTTGCATCGAGAGAAAATAAGGAAGCCTCAATTTTAAACTATAAATAGCCATTCTGCAAAAGCTGTTCCACAAACAGTTAAAAGGCTTACAAAGAGGCAAATGTAAATCACAACTGTGTGCATGGAAATGCTGGCTTATCTTTAATGCTGCACTGTCAATAGCTTTATTATCACGAGAAGCAGGGAAATGCGAGAAGTTTGGTATAATTACCTCAGTGTATTCAGTGTTTTAAATTGATCAAATTACGTGAATTGATTTCTAAAGATTCAGTGCAGGGAAGTAGGGAGGGGATGCCTGGGAAAAAAAAAGCATCAGTTCCATCTGCAGAGTGGAACTGATTACATGTTATGGATGGCTTATGCTTTAGGACTATAAAAAAT
Organism: Colius striatus; assembly: GCF_028858725.1. Classification (NCBI taxonomy): domain Eukaryota; kingdom Metazoa; phylum Chordata; class Aves; order Coliiformes; family Coliidae; genus Colius; species Colius striatus. Next base: position 2,763,533 of record NC_084762.1, read on the forward strand.
TGCAGGTGACTTTGGTTACTTAGAGGAGCTATCAGCCAGCCTGAATTATTGGCATATTTTTGTGTAGGTTCAAATATCTCCCTCCTTTTTCACCCTCAGAATATAAACATCCAGAGCTATCGTCCAAAGGGAGGTCAAAAAGTTGAACACAGGAACAAGCTATTCAAGTACCTACAATTCCATCAAAACCAAACTCTTATCTTGCAGCTGGTACACAGGGGAAAGTTTAACCCTCCTCTTCCATTAGCTTCATTTCGTATCAAGAGATAAAAATCGAGACTAAGAAACTATAAACCAGAGACTGTTCCACAGTGATCAGAGGCGGTATTACACCCTTCATTTGATGCTTAAACACCAGTGACCAAAAGCATTCACTGAGTAGCAGGAAACTATGAAAACAGAACTAAAGGAGATATTAGGATTCCCAAATACTATCACATCGTTGTAAGGGGAGACCTATAGACTTAAAAGCAGGCAATTTAGAAAGCCCAACACACTTCATCTTTGCTCTAAAACACATCATAACTGATACTGAAGGTCACAGGGAAAAAGAAAGAAATAAAGGAAAAGGAATTACTATCCTTTCCAATCCTTCCCTAACATACAATCCCCTAAGACATGACCACAGCATCCCATTCCCATTCAATACTGTGAATGGACAGTGACAATTGAACAAGTGATCATTAATTCTTTGGCCTTGCTCCTACTGTTCAGTGTCAAGTCCCATGTCTTGTTTGCCATGTACTATTCAGAACCTGATTTGAACAATGAATTATTCATTTGCTTGTGGGTTTTTCCTACAGTGCTCATCACAACAACATCTGAATGTGTTACAAACATTAAGTGATTCATTTTCACATCATCTTTGTGTGATGGAGTGAATATCATTGTATGCACATAACGGGAAAGGGGCCGTGACACAGGGACATCAGAGCATCTGTACATCCCAAGTGTGCAAATGGAGGCTTGCAGGGACAAGTTTCTTCAAAATACTTACATTTGTCAGGCCATTGGAGTCAGCTTCAGTACCACACGTGGATCACACCCACAGGCCTTAGAGCAAGCCCCTAGAAAATGAGGAGTACTGCCCTGATCCCCTCATCACCTGAAAACATTTTGCTTTTTAACTATACTGCTCACAAGATGTGATGAGATAAAAACCTTGACAGTGGAAGGACAGACATTTACAGCACATGCAGTTACATTGCAGAAGATAAAGACCAAAAACTTCAGATACAACAGCAGAGATGCCAAAGAACAATAAGGATTTGTGCCATACTGCTTTCAGAGAACATCCATCTGATTTTAAGAGTCTTTTCTGACTTAAATGATTCTACTATTTGCTATCTCCACCACTAGTGCACTGCTAAGATTCCTTGGTTTATGTCTCCCATCTTCCTTGGCTATGTGAGCTGGGGTGGTAAAAGGAAAAAAGCCAGCACCACGTGCTCATTTCACACCTCAATCCAAGTGGGAGAGATTCCAGGAGCTCAGAAGGGGCAGAACACAAAGTGACAGCGTATGGCTGAAGGGAATTTATGCTCCAGGGACCCTCCTCACCACAGAGCCAGGAGTGTGCCAAGAGAGCATGCCATCAGAGATTTAAAAAGGCTCGTGTTTAAGCAATAAAAGCCACCTTTAATCTTTCCCTGTTAGATGCAATTCACGCAAATACACCTGACCTCATTAAAAAAAGCCAACCCAAAACCTTCACCTGCTCTTTGTATGTATGCATACATTTTCTATTATGACAACTTCAACAATTTGATCCATTCCCCAGTGTCTAAATCTGACAAAATCATACATGCAGACCGTCTGGCACCTTACTCAGCTTTCCAATAAGTGGCTATCCTTACACAGGGTTTACCTTGCTTGACTACAAGTGAAAACAGTTCCAAGTTGTGTTAAACTTTCCTAAGGGGTAGGCATGGAGAGAAAGCTGCTGCGGTGGAAAAATTCCTTTCAGACTTACTATACTAAAAAAAATGAAGGGGTTTCTGCTTCCATTCCAATACCAATGGTATTTCCATGAGCAATACAGCTGGATATAGCCTTACCATATGCAGGGCAGCACACATGTTGTGTTCGGCAGCTGTAACCAAACCAGCTGCTCGTTACAGTCCAACACTGATCTCTTTTCTGGAATTGACCCAGAATCTGTTCCCACTTCTGCAAAAGGTCTCTTACAGACTGTGAACATGTTATTGAAAGATTCCTCCATGCCTTCAAAAATCTGTCTCGCTTGCTGCAACCCAATTGAAACTATACAGCAAGGATGAGCAGGTCCATCCTATAGCCTTACAGTGCCTTTCACCTCTTGTGATGCCAGTTTTAATGCACAGCTTTCCAGGCAGTATGGAAAAGCCTCCTCTGAATTGAGTAATCCCCTTGGCACTGGTTGCAAATCTATAGGCTTCTCTGGTCTTTGCAGGACTCCCCATACTCATTGTTCAGGCAAAGGAAGTTCATCACTAACAGCAGCGGCACAACAAAGCTCAATTCTAATTCCCAAGGTGCTACCACACCAGAAACAGGTTACTTTGGGTTTGTGGCACCCTGAGAACAACTCTTGAAACCACCTGGAATTATCTAGCTGACAGTGTCAGTGGAGATATGTACCAGAGAAGCCTAAATCAAGGTCACACAAGAGGTGCTTCCCTCTGTTGGGAAGTCAACCTATGGTGCCAAACTTGCTGGAGAAGAGATTGCATGGAAGACAAACACTCACATGGTCCTTTCAGCTCATCTCTGAGTCTAAATAATTCATATCACTCATTGTAGCTGTATCCTCATATATAGTGTTCAATGGAGTTTCTTATTATATATAGTACAAAGATAAAAGACACTTTGGCTTAAGTAGATTAAATATATATATATATATATATATATATATATATATATATATATTTGCTTGGGGAGAGAAACTTATCTCAGAAATTCAGCTCAGCCTCATTTTAATGTAACACACAAATCTGACCCTTCTACAAGCTTTAGGCTTTTTAGGAGATGATGGATCTTTAAGAATCCAGGTCTGAGCATCTCCCATCTAGAACAACAATGTGGCAACCACAGCAGTGAAAATGAGTTAAGGGGTTTATGACAAGACTGAGATCCCAAAGACTAAAGGGCTGTGCTTAAGCGTGAGAGAGAGCAGAAAGGTGAAGCAGTTCTAGACTTAGAGCTTCACTGGAATGAATGAGGGCACAGAAAATAAAAACCATGTTAGCAAATACAAATTCCACTGTAGCTGCCTATAGAACAACGACCAGTTCAATGCTTTCAGACACAAAACCTGCACTATGGGCATTTGATAGCTGCAAGACATGTAAAAGTTCTCTGTGTTGGTGCAGAAATCTGCTCTTGCTGTTAATTGATGACCACCTGCAGAAGATTGCTTAAAAGAAAACAAATATCTGGTGTGCAGGGATAATTCATAAGTTTGTAAATACTGAGGATAGTCCATTGTTCTGCCATGGACTGGTATTCAGCTATTAAACCATCCACTTTTTAAAGGAGTCTTACCCTGACACTAGCATTCATCCCATTTTAAACATATATATGGCACAGATTATTTTCCCCTCCCCTTCAATATGAGTTTTCTATGCCTATGTCGTGTCTGTTTTACCATAAGACAAATCAGGTCTGTTTCATGTCATATGTAGGGAATACAGGAATCAGAAAGGATCTTCTTGTGCCTGCCTCAATCAAAAACATATATTTGAAAAAAGAAATCGAATATAAATGTTTGCTTCTCATTTAAACTGCTCCATAAGAAAACAGTTTCTATGGTGGATTATTAATTGAAAAAAAATGTTATAAGCATTATATTATTAACCTATATATATATATCATAAGTTTTAAGCTACTTGGAAGAGCTGCACATAGTATTATGTCAATATATCTCTAAGTTTGAATACAGTGATTCTGAAACTGCTTTCTAATGTGGATCACAGGTCCCATGACTATGGGAGACTGAGCACACTATGGAAACTTTACTTTTCCCCTTTTCTCCTCCTTCAGCTGCTAAAAACCAAAATCACTCTAATGGCTCCCTCAGGCTGGGTTCAAGGAGCAACATCAACACGCTATAGGAATGGCTGCAAAATTTGATACCTTCTCTTGTAGTCTGTTTCCCTCAGGCCACACTGCAGAGCTGTCACGTGAAGGGGAGGAAGGAAGAAAAAGGAGGCTTTTAGAAGTATGTCTGCCATGCACAATAAATTAAACAAATTGTCTTTGTCCCACAAGAGAGAAAAAACACCTCCCTGCCCCGTCCCAAGCTGCAAGACTATGGCCCTACTGAGTAAGCCCCTCGAGGAGGAACCTTTTTGTTATTGTGGATGTGTAGCAACATTGCTTCTTACTACCCACTGATGAACACTTAAGCCACACCACACCAACAAAACAGGAATGAGATTGGTCTGAGCAGCTCATTTTCTTTTCAAAGGTACTCCTTTATGACATTTTAAGCCCCTCTGCTTCACGAAGCCTCAAAATAAAATTGAGTTTACTGTCAACCTTTTTTTCCTCCTTCTCTCCATAAAACTGGAAGTCCTCAAAAGACACTTTGCTTTTCGTAACAAGGAGGAACAGGATTTCACAGAATTATTCTTCTCCCAGCGCAACGATCACAAATATCACCCGGTCCGTAGAGACTCCGGACTTAGAGTGAAGCTGTGTAAAGTGTTTCTGCAAAATACTTCATGTTTTTAATTGCATTTTTTAAAAAGCCAGCCAGTGATTGAATAGAAAAGAAGCTGGAAACGTGCCAGGTACTCTATTCAAAACACCTCGAAACAAACTGCCCCACCATCTATATTTGGAAACCGTAAAAGAGTTGCAAAACTAAAACCATATACATGCAAGATATACGTCCAGCCTTCATTGTTTTCAAAGGAAACAAGTACAGATAAACGACAAGTATAACATATGGTTTGGATGTGAATGTGGTTTACATCTGTTATGGGTTAATTAGTTCAAACTTTACCCACAGCGGAGTTTCAAAGACGGAGGAACATGAGTTAAATAAATGAGCCCTGGTTTAGAACAGACCTAAAACACTCCCAAATCCCCCTGGTAGTTCTTTCAGCCTTGCAGAAGTGCCTTTCTTGGTTGGAGCACTTCTCAGGGGATTAGGCATAACAATTCTGTTGGGGGACCTGGGTCCTTACTCCCATTCGCATCCATTTGTTCTTATCTGAAGTCAGTCGCCTACTCACAGACTCTGTTCCATCACCAGGATAAGCAAGCCTGTGCCATCAAGTGTGCTAAGTAACTCATATAACCAAAGCTAGGGGACAAGACTAACTCTGTATTTCTTGACTTAGCCTTTATTTATTCCCAGTACTCACAAAGAGTTTCGTGTGCACACATTTCAAAAGCAACAAAAGGAACTTTCACAAAGTAGCCTGCACACTTTTCAGTAACAGAAATAAGAGTGCATCTATTTTATCATCATTAGGAGGACAAAACCAATAAAACTGTGTTAAAGTAAACTTCCAAAATCATTGTGTGTTTTGCCTTTGGCTGCTGTTCATGTTAGCTGAGAAGTTAAAGCTAATATTACTGCATAATCAGCAAAGGACGTGCTTGCTATCTAGTCACAGGATTAGCCTGTGTTAAGGATTATTATAAAGCCAGAACTTTGCATCTCCAGAACTTAGTTTTTCCATTTTCAGCATATGCAAAACAGTAGCTATAAAACAGTAGTAAGAAAGAAACAAAATGATGTATCATCATGATCACCTGTGATGAAGGCATCTCCTTAAATCTCATGAAGGCATGTCTCAATTTTACCAAGAAAAAGGAAAGCCAATTATAAAAGATACTTCACAGTAACAGCCAACTTTTCCTTTAAAGAACGTAATCTTGGGGTTCTTCAGAGATGTTAATTTTGAAGCATGCTATTTTAAGAAAATCTTCTATCAGCTATGCCAGTTTGTATTGATTGTTGCTCAAAAACAGATGGGAAAACCACAAGTTCCCAATACTTGCAACAGCATTCTGGAGAGCTCACTACAGGCCACTACATTATATTTATCTCTTTTTACAACAGTATCACGTCTACATTTCAAAATTGCATCAGGGAGGACTTGTAGACAGTTTCCAAAAAAAAAAAAATAACCAAAACCAACCATCAAAACAAGAGACAAATAAACAAAACCCACAAACACAAAAACAGCCCTACAACAAAAACTGAGTCGGTCAAGAAGGATTGATTCTATTCTCAGTTTTGCCACAGAGAGTGCTTTTTGGAAAGCTATTTTAGCTCCATTTATTTTATTTGCATTCAGTGTCTTCATTTCTTTTTCCTTTCTTTTAAAATGCTGGTTTAGATCAGTGATTGATATTGCTATCATGCTCCCCTTAAGGAGGAAGCTACTTTCCTCCCACAACTTTCCCTCATGAAGTCCTCCAGTTGAATTATGAAAATCTGTTCAGGTAGCAGGTCATTTAAATAAGACACAAATTGATAGGGAAAAAAAAATGAGAACAGTTTCTTTCCTGCACAGGTGTCACTTCGATTTATTTTGAGTGCAAAACTCAGTGATCACAAGTTCAGAATATTTATATTGCAACCCAATCCTCATGGTGTGTTGATAACTGATACCTCTGTTAAATAGAGCAAAAACCCTTATGGACCCATCAGATCTTGACAGTTTTACATGACTCCTAGCAAGATTTTCCAGCAATAGGACACTACCAGACCTTGTAGTCTTGTGTTCCTCAATGCAAGCTGATGTTAACTCTTTTTTGTGCTAAACTTCAGTGATACTCTCTAAGCCTCATGAGGTCAGATACTTTTTGAGCACTCTGATCTCCAAGAGATCACATATAAAAGTGAAAGATTTGAGTGCAGATGGAAACAGTCACTTATCTGACTTAGGTAGAAGGATTCCACATTGCATCTCAGCCATGGAGGAGTGTTACCTATCATTAATTTCCAAGGTAACACACTCAGTAAGTGTGCACCCTCCTACCAGACTCTTACTGTGTTGATAGATTATAAAGGTTCCACAACGCCAGCAAGAGAGTGTTACAGGCAAAATGGATTAATTAGGGAAAACATACACCAAACTTAACATGTGTCCCAGGACTGAGCAGGTATGATGAGGCACTGAGTCACAAAGGTGCCTGCTGCACTGCAATAACTGTTAGATATCCATCCTGAGGAGCAAGGGATGGGAGGAACACAAACGTCCCAGTTGCAGCAGCCAGGCAGGTGTATCTATAAACCTCTCAATGTTTCTTGTTACTGCTTCAGTCAAAAGCAAGATGTTTGTCTCGCATCGTTCTAAGTCTTTGAACTGAACAGAGACAATCTAATATATCATTTGCACAACTCAGTTACTTCTTCTCCATGCTCTCTCCCTCACGGCAAATCAAATTGTATCAACCCTGTCATACACATCCTATCTCACCAGAAGGACGTGTATCTGTATGGATGCCACGTTTAGTCAAAACCTTCAAACAAAAATGGTAAGGAGAATTACTATCCAGCAGCACTTGCTTCAAAAATACTTAATCACAAAAATCAGCATCTGTCTTTGAAGGTAATTTTGTTCATTGCAAGATTCAGTGACAGTCCAAGTACCAGAAAGGTCCTCCTTGCTGTTCTTTGCAGCTTGGGTACCTACAGCAGTGCTAAGAGAGAACCAAGAGAGACCTGCTCTCCTCATGCTCGTAAACATTTTACAGACTCAGGATAAAGGTGATGCAGTCACAGAAGGGTTTCCTCTCTGCACAGAAAATGAAAAGCCACACCGAGTATTCAAGAGCATTTTGCAAGTGTATTATCAATGAATTGAATAACAAGATAATTGTGATCACTAGTGCTGGAAATTCTACCCTCATCCCAAAACAACGTGTTTCTGCCCAAATCTGTCTGAATCTGAATGGTACTTGCTGAGATACCATTAATACGCTTCCATAAGGTAGCATAGGAAATGAATCGTATCTGGTGTGCATGGCAGCCTTTAAAATATGCACATATTTATCAGTCTCGTCCTACATGCATAAATCTACCTTTACAATTTCTGGCAAAGGCTGATAAACACCGCTTAGGAGACAAGAAATGTACCAAGGAAGAAAAAGGAATGCATTTACATGGGAATTTACTGTGTGTGCAGGTCGTACAAGTGAACCCAATTTTTTCCCACAATTAAATCTATGGGTGTTATCAAGAGAATCAATTTATTTTAAGACTGTCAACCCAATATATAAATTTCCTTTTGTGCTTGAAATGCTGTTATCAGATAAGATAGCTTTTGTTTAAACTGCTATTTTCAGCCTTTGCTATTAGGGTTTTTGAATATACACAGCGCAGTAACTTGAGATTTCCTACCCCGTTTTAAAACGTGTTTCTTCTGTCTGTTTGTATTTTGTAATTTCCTGTCAAATAACCTCACCATAACTAACTTTCCTTGCTCCAACCTTCTTTTTTTTTTTTGAAGCCATTCCCACTTCCTGAGGATGGTAATAAAACACTGATTACACTCGGCTGTTATCTGCCTTTTCTTCCCCTCCTTCCCCCTCCTTCTCTCACTCCCTTTGTCAAAGCCAGCACTCAGGTTTCAGCCCTTCATGGACTGAGAAAGGCAAATAACGGGGAGAGGAAGCAAATCAGACTGCAGGAATCCAGATTCATTAGAGTTTATTGGGTCAATCAGCAGCTGGACCAGAGCCAGACAATTAGGTTGCATGGCCCCTGAAGTCTGGATGCATCATTCTCCTTCCAGAGCCAAATCAACTCCGTGGCAGCCACCGCTACACCCGCACACGTTGGCACTGTGCCCCGCTCCCTGCCGTGGCCGTGGGGGTGGGAAGAGGAAAAGGAAAGCGGCAGCACGCTGCAGCTTCAAATCAGCTACAACTCACTGAAAATAAAGTTCATTTGGCCAATTTATTTTTCATTAAGCACGAAGCTGCTCGCTTTTCCAACTGAATTCTCTCATTGGTCTTTGCTAATTCGGTAAGAGATAAACCAAACACCAAACCAGTTTGATAAAATATCATCACACAGAGCCAATGGACTATTCACCTTTCTTCATCTGAAATTCTTAAACAACTTCTGTTAGTCTTCAACTGCATATTTCTGTTTCAGCCAAGCTTAGTCCTCACTTACCCCCTTACTTTCTCACCCTGTCCCTGCTTCCAGCTATCCCCAAGACAATAGCCCTACCTATTTCAGCAGTTACTCCTTCTCCTTATCTATAAACTTGTTGCAGGCGTAGGCTGAAGCCAGCATGTTCACTTCCTCTCTTCCATCTCTACACTGGACATCATCCAGCCCAGCTTCCGCTGTTTCCCTTTGAATGAAAGTGCTCTCATCAGGGTCACTCATGATCTCTTCCTGGGTAAATCTCAAGGACCTTCCCACTGATTATTGTCCTTGCTCTGACTGCTCACCCTCACTGAGGTTCCAAATCAGTCATTGTTGTTCCTGCCAACATTTATTCTTTGTTCTGGGCACCCCACTGTGTGGATGGGTGCTTGTGAAAGCTCTGCCCTCAGTATGCTCTTCACATTCCAACGTATTTGGGTGATCTCTTTAACAAATTACTTCAGCACCTACCACTGCCAAATCATAGAAGGTAGGACCCCTGAACTCATCTTCCCTTCTCTGTTCAGTCAGAAAACCCCCAAATAAACCCTTCAAGGAACTCCCTGATATGACATCACATTTCAAGTCATTTTCACACCCTCTTCTTTACCTTTTTTTTCCTAAGGTTTATATATTTTAACCTTCCTCAGGTGACATAAGGATCCTTAAGAACCCTGACGCCAAGCGCTGTGCCAACCCAAAACTACTGGTGTTCCAGACAGCTGACACAATGAAGCTCAGAGCATAGAGCCCAGAGGTGGACAGTGGGTGTTGAAGGATTAGCTAAAACTGCCTGCAGTTCATGCCTTTGAATTTCTGAGAGAGCAGTTATAGAGACTAGCTATTTCTATGCCATTCAGGAGCACTGCAATGCTAAAGCTTTCCTTCCACCACACTTGGATTTTTCTCTCCTGATGGGTTTTGGGGAGGGACATGCAGTGGGGTTGGTTTGTTGTTTCCATGGGGTGGGCTTTTTTTTACACAGAGACAACATCTAAATTATGCTTCATCCCTGCACAAGTAGCACCGTTACACAGCAGCCCTTCCTGCTGTTTGGAAGTTATTTATGTGGCTCAATGTCCTTTTTCTGTCTGTCTAAATATTACTTGACAGCTTCCATTCAGCCTTAATTCTGGCACCTCTCTTGTCCTTTCCTGATAACTTTTTTATCCTTCCCTGGGATATAAAATCCAGACTGCTGGTGTACTTGCAAAAGCTCCCAATTTCTACACGATTCAAGTCTCTGAGCCCTCCATCCAGTGCAGCTGATTTGCCTTGCTAGCAATTTGATGAACTCGAGCTATCTTTCAAAGACATTTTTTAATTAAGGGCATACTTTTAATCCTCCCTTCATTTCAATTAAATTAATTCCTGATCACTTGCTCTGAAGTTACTTCCTATGTCTAGCTCTTCTGTGATCTCCTCGTCGGCTGCTAAAACCAGAGCTCCTTGATTCAGTATGTCCTTTCCTGTTGTGTTTTGGGGTGGGTTTTTTTGCATGGTTTAGAGCTGTTGTTATCTTTCACACTGTTAACACTCATGGACATCTTAATAACCTCACTTTCTGTTGCTTCTGAGTACAGAACTCTTAAGTACTACTCTTCCAGCAAGATTATTATTCTGCTGTGCACCTACTGTCCTCTACATCTGTCTTCACTGGTATTTTAGACACCTCTATCCTATTAACCTGGCATTTTAAGTAAAAACCCAGTGTATTTCAGTACAAACCTTTTCCTTGTTCCTAACTGACCACAACCAATTGCCTTGTCAGGTTAGACACCACCCTTTTATTAACTGTCCTGTCAATCCAATTAATGTCCCTGTCATTTCTAGCTCTCTTTTCTTGCTGTCCTTCCATTATCCATTATTGTATCTTCTTCCCCTTTTCCCTTCCTGCACACTAAAGCCAGGCATGAATATTGTATGAGCGTCTTCAGACCTTTTTTCCCCGTCATTTCTTGACATATTCAACTGCTGTAACAGACTCAGTATCAAAGCCTACCACCTCACACAGTGATGTAGAGCATCCCTTAAGAAATACTCTCCTTTTTCAAATGGATCTCAGTAGAAATACAGCACAAGCTTTTCTCCCATCTGCCTTCCTCATCTATGGCCCTTCTCTAGGGACTGGATGAATTCTCATCAGAGTTCAAATTGTCTGCAGAAATCACAGCAAGAGTATAACTGGGAAGAGATCTGCATATTCTGATGGCTCTCTTCTAAGAGGAGAAGCACTGAAGTGCCACTTCAAAATGTAGCAAATAAATGAGGGAGGGAGATGTGGTGAGCTGATGGAAAGAAGCATCAATCTTAAAAACCTGTATGAATTACAGATAGAGACAGACCGTTAGGTACTTTTAAAATAGAGGTGATTTTGGTTTAAGCTAGTGGAAAGTAAAGGGAAGTCTAAAGACAAAAGGATAAATTGAAAAGTGATGTGATTGGAAGATTTTTTTTTGCAGGAGTAGTCTAAAGAGATATTAACAGGGCAAGAGAGCACATGTCAAAACCAGAAAAAGCAACATGGCAAAGAGAGAGAGAATCAAAAGTGATACAAGATTGGACAAGAGCTTTAGGGTACTTATGGATGAGAAATGCCTCTTTTTCACAAGTCCAGAAATATCCATAAATGTCAGATAAGTTGTTGTGAGCTAAAAGAAAAGTCAAACCAAAGGTGATATTGGACAGAATTCCAACCTGTAATGTAAGTGTAGGGGAAAAAATGGTGAAACCACCACCAGGAAACGTCACATTTTCCACACTCAGGGCTCAAGTACAAACTTATCTGAGTCATCACGATAGAAGGCATGAGGAGTAAAGGGAAACCTGCAGAATCATTCCTACTCTGAAAGCTGTGTGTAGAATATCCTCCTAGACATACAGATCGTTAGAAGGAAGCAGCAAGTCACAAAAGCGTTCGGAAAATACGTCTGCTTTAGAAAGAAGCAGCACAGTGACTGCTGGAGATGACTAACAGATTCTCAGCGGGCCTTAAACATTGAATGAAATATGCATATAGCCACTTATATGGGGTTTTTTTTCTCCCCAAACAGCCTTACCTAGCACACCACAACTTTTGCTGACATCCCATGTAACAGATCTGACCCTTGGGGACTTGCTTCTGCCACGCTACAACTCAGCAGTGTTATACTGACTTGTATAGACTCTGCTTTCACTGCTGCATCCCAATACCTCTGCATGTCTATCCAACCGATTTCCCTACAGGGACACAGCTGCTAAATATTCCTTCTATTTCCCAGTGGAAACAGTTTGTGTAATACCAGTTAGAATGATATTTACCAGCAGAATAAACAGGCAGAAGGATTTGGCAGTCAGGCTCGGTAAGGAAGCGCGATGTGTCACAGCAGAGACATGGGCTCAGGGCCCAACTCCACTGGAAGAAACACCAGATAATTTTACTTTCCTTCTAAAGAGAAAGCATCTCTGTTTCCCAGTAGGGTAAGACTATGAGGTCTAAATAAAGTTCCCAAAAACCAAGCTGTATAGTAGTTCAAATCACCAGCTGTCAGCCGATAACCTGGATAATAGAAACCCACAGTTTCCTGGCTTGCTGCATGCTTTGGAACACTGGTTTCTCTCTCATTTGCCTACCCTCACTACGATTTCTTTTCTCTTTGCTTTGAGAAAAAGATATCATTTTTACTTCATCTACAGGAGATGACAGGAGGGATTAACACTACCAGAGACTTTGCATACGACCTCTTCTTTTATGAGCAGCGTTTGTCACAGAGGTTCATTAGACCCGTTTCCTAAACTCACTTCAGTCAAGGAATGAGCTTTAAAGATGGATGAGCACTCACAGCATAGCTACTTTAAACAAAACCATCCCAGTTTGTAAATAAGAAGAGATTAGAGAAATTCGCTGCAGGAATCAGGCACATTAATCAGTGGTTATAGCAGATTGATGTGCAGACACTAGAGCTGTCTAAACAATTTTGTTAACCTTTAACAAAAATGTGAAGGAATATGTTGCAAAATGGTTCAGCTTTAAATGAGGATAGGACATGCTCCTTTTAGGAGAAGAGTTATGTTCCAAGATTATTATTTTATCCAGATTTTGCCAGGAAAAGTGGTCCAAAAAGGACCAATTCATAGCTACAGCACTCCTTTGCACAAGTTCATTCCAGGCTGTGTGTAACAGTGCCCATGGCAGGACACAGAGTATTTATCCAAAGGCAGATTGTAGTTGAGGTCTCATCGAGGGAGGTTGATGCTTAGTCAATGAATGAAGCAAAAGGAATCATTAGAAAGGCTCTAGGGATTTCCTCCAGCACTGCTTTCTCTCCTGTGGTACCACTATTTTGTTTTGGCAGCCAGAAGCACAGAACAGTCTGTGCAACATGGGGTGACAGGGGCTGTGAGGGTCCCAGCAGACAGCTGCCAGCGGGTCCCCTCACACCAACAGCCCGGGAAGGGATGGGATGGTTCAACACTACACATGCTTAAAAAGAAGGAATCCAAACATAAAACATCCTCCTTTCCCAGACTAATGGAAAAAGAACACTTAAAAGAGATGTTCTTCCTTTTTATCTTGCTTTCTCCTTTTGGAGTTTGAAGAAGCATTTGATTCACACTTCCAGGTTTTCTTCCACAACCATCAGAAACAGAAAGCTGACTTAAAAGACGAGGAGCAAGAGAAACCCAACAAGCTGCCTTTATCAGTTGCTTTCTTCCAAGAATTACAGCTGTCAGAGGAACACCAAGTAGACACTGATGATATCACTCTCATGTCAACCACAACATATCTCGTAACACCTGGAAGCTCTGAACTCATGGCTTCCAGAAGAAAACCTTGCAAGAATGACCTTGGGCTGCCTTTAACTTAATGTTGCCCACACTAAGCACAAACTCATCCTCTCTCTAGTCAACCAAGACCTCTTGTTGTCAATGCAGGATGCTAGACCTGAGCACTAGGGCTTCTAAAGCAGGACGCATGTGTTGTCAATATGGACAAATCCAAGGAATTGCTTTATCTTTACATATACATCTATTTCTAATACCCATCAACCCTGGTTTACACAGACAGAGCAAAATCAAGTTTGGAGTCAGCTCTTATTGAAGTCTGGTTCAGATCTGAGAGAGCCACAAGGTGTGTGATTAACTGCCCTCTCTTACAGTAGCATCTCTCAGTTGTACTCAGCAGGGACGTTCATTTCGGCGACAATGGGATTTGGTGTCAATCCCTCTTGCTGAGGAAGCTGCACTTGATCTGCACAGCCAATGAATAATAAATCAATGCAAATTACACCACTTTATCACTAACAACCATTTTCTGGTCAGCTACACCACAGACTACAGTCTCTCCCATAGGAGACGAGTAACCCCCAGTGACTTAAAAGAGGGAGTTATTTTTAGCCTGCAAGGGAACAATTGGGCTCTAACATATCATTTCCACCACTGTATACATTTGCAGCGAATTTGGCCCTTGAAACCTTTGGCTACAATGAAGGCACAAGCTGCTTTCATCATTAGTGCATGACTCTGCAAGTTATTTTAATTGATATTTGATATGTAGCTGTTAGGCATCTCCCCAGGCCCCACAAGAAGTGCCTTACACTTGCCAGCCAGGTCACCCATACCCTCTTTTTTTTAACCACCTGTAGTTAAACAACTTTTGATAGAGACTGCAACTGTCTTAAGGTATGAACTACTACAGATAAAACAAAGCTCCACATTGAGTCTGCAGATATGTTGAGAGAGAAAGGTCTATAATTCACTCTCTATTAGCACAGTCTAAAGCCATTCTTCTTTTGAAAGATGGATGGCTTTAGCCTCTCCGAGGTGCCAGGCAGCTGCGAGGAAGAGGCCTTGAGGGCAGATTGCGGCCAGGCAGGGCCCCACCTTTTATCAAGATGATGGATGCTCTTTCCACAGCATCATTTTCATGAGCATCTAGCTAAAATTCATCACTGAGCACTAGGGGATGATATCACATTGATGCAAACCAAAGCTAACTTAGCTATTTGAAAGACTTAGATGAGCACAGAACACTACAAGGCGCTGCCACAGCGTCACACAAATTATCTGCAGTTTGCTTATCCACAACAGGTCAGCTCTGACACACAAATTTCACACTGATGCAAAACTCCATTCATGCACCATTAACAGACAGCTTCGATTGTTACTGACAGATCTCTGGAGAATCCAAGGGTCAAATGGATACAAACCTTATGCTGTGCAATACTTGGGACATTGTGGGCAAGAAGCCAATGGCATCCTGGGATGCACCAAGAAGAGCGTGGGCAGCAGGGTGAGGGAGGTTCTGCTCCCCCTCTACTCTGCCCTGCTGAGGCCTCAACTGGAGTCCTGTGTCTAGTTCTGGGCTCCTCAGTTCAAGAGGGACAGAGAACTGCTGGAGAGAGGCCAGTGCAGGGCCACCAAGATGATCAGGGGACTGGAGCATCTCTCTGAGGAGGAAAGGCTGCAGGAACTGGGGCTGTTCAGCCTGGAGAAGAGAAGCCTGAGGAGGGATCTCATCACCACTTACAAGTACCTAAAGGGCGGGTGTGAGGAGGATGGGGCAACACTTTTTTCTGTGGTGGCCAGTGCTAGGACAAAGGGTAACTGGGACAAGCTGGAACACAAAAAATTCCACATAGACACAAAGAGAAACTGCTTTGGTGCTGAGGTGAGGGAGCCATAGCCCAGGCTGCCCAGGGAAGGTGTGGAGGCTCCTTCTCAGGTTTCCAAACCCACCTGGACACGTTCCTGCACCCCCTGATTGAGAGGAATCTGCTTTGTCAGGGGCTTGGGCTAGAGCAGCTCCGGAGGGCCCTTCCAGCCCCCACCATTCTGGGATTCTATGAAATGCTAAGCAACACCTCATGGTGAGAGCACATAGAGTATAACAGAGATGGACAAAGGGGAAGGGAGAAGAATGCCTGTGAGCTGCCTCTGAGCTCGGTCATGCCCACCTAGCACTCCTGTTGCAGGAAAATGCCAGCCCTTCTGGGCAGGGCAGCTCAGCCTCCTCCTCAACAGCACCTGCAGTATGTCCAGTTCAGCAGTACTGGCTGTGCTGTTAAGGTGGGTATGGCAGCCACTGGGAGACTGCAGCCACCCCTCTCACACCACTCCAAAGGAAGCTGACCTCAGCTGCTGCAGGGTCTGAGGTTATCGGGGCACAGATCTCTGCAAATAAAGAACTACAAACTGTGGGTGTCTGGTGAGGCTTGTCTGTCTTTGTGACCAAGGAGTTGCTTTTAAGGCTGGCTCCACTTGCCCCCAAGGCTTCTCAGAGCACTGTATAATAAAAATGATTGAAACCCAGACTATGTCAACAGACACTTCCTTTGAGAGAGGTAAACAGGAGGACAGCATCTCGCTCATCAAAAACAACCAGACATACCTATAGGGCATGAAGGGCCAGCCAAGAGCCTCTGAGGTTTTCTCTTTCCCTTTAAAAAGAAAAAAACATTTATTTTATACCTTTTTTCACAAATTTAATATTGAAAGAAGAAAATGCTGGCAATCCTCACGGTGATGTTATGTCAGCTCCCTAGGGCAGGTCAAACATAGGGTGATAGGAAGCAGGGGCTCCATGTGAATACAACCCTGTCAACTCAGTGCCATTCTGCTCCTCCATCCCAAACCAAGACTGCTAAATGATGCTCAACAGAGAGAGCAGGTCCAGACCCGCAGCTTTCTGCCCAGTCTGTCCAAGAGAAAAGCATCCCTGTAGAAAACACGAGGCAGCCACATGTCACCCTTCACCTCTTTTGATAGTTCCCTTATGATCAAGTCCTCCTGTCCCAGAAAGGAAATGAATTGAGCATCCTTCTTCGGTCTAGATGTGGTGATGAAAATGGCAGAGTGTAGGATAGCAAACAAAGGTTTGGAAGGAAAACATTTTCAGCCATCCAGCTCAAAAGCAAATACAAGACAGTAACCTGGGACAGCACCTGAGTAGCCACCAGGATGGCCAAAGCAAACACTGTGACTGAGGTGAAAAACTGGGACCTGTTCATGAAACTACTCATTTTCCAAGTTTCTATTGCAATAGAGGTGGAAGACAACGGCCAGGCTGCTGTAGCCAACCAGGTGAGGAGCTTTGTTTGTGCTACCTGGCCTCTCCCTGCCTCTCCTGCTAGCACCAGGAAGCCTCCAGATGACGGAGATGTGCAGCAGTTCCACCAAACCGCCAACTGCAAGTTTTAATTAAAGCATTTGCCTCTGGTGTAATGCAGCAATAAGGAGGGGGGGAAAAAAATGGATGTCTCTTGCTTTCTTCTAAGGATCTCTGTAGGCAGGCAGGTACAGACAGTCCTGAGCTTGCTCTGGTTGAAAGCTGGATATAGCTTTGTATTGCAGGCACGGTGCATGAAGCAAAGAGGCTCTGCCACTCGAAACACCTGAGCTTGCCTGGGTGACTGCAAACAGAAAGGAGAATTGTGCCCCAGTAGCAAGGAGAGGGGAAAAAAGAGAAGAGGATAAATATTTTTTTTCTTTACATCAACACTTGTTCACACTTGTCCTAAGAAAAAACAAGCTTGCCAGTACTGCCCTTGTCTGCTCATAGGGGTATGTTTTGAGAGTTCTTCTGGCTTGCTGTTTACTATATTTAGGTCATTTGCAAGTATTAAGCTATCATCTGCACCAAGATGATAGCAAGTGTAACACAAGAGTAATATGCAGAGAGGATAAACCACAGTGGGTAGTGGATTAAAATGAAGAACCAGTGAAGCCTGGCTGACCCTTATCAGAGCGAGCCAGCTCTTGCTAACACCTCTAAATTAGGGTTTACCACTTTTGTTTCACTCTGGCTAGTTTAAAAAAAGAATCACGGCAAAGTAACGGAACATGAACAAGGACACTCGGGAAAAAAAGAGTGTAAAATCCAACAAAAGTGTCTGTTCTTTCCATCAGTGGGTTTAGCAAGTGCCTAACCAGTCAGGAGTCAAGCTACCAAGGCAACATGATAAAGTCACTTTGTGAAGACACTAGAAATTTTAGTGCTGAGCATCCTGTATTTCTGTTGTCTGCCAATGTATTTTTTTTTGGCCCCTGCTCAGATGCTGTTATTGAAGAGGAATACAAGAAAAGGCTAGCAACAGCAGAGTCCTGAGGAGCAGACTCCTCTAGCACCTCAGAACCACATGAAGGCACCCATCTTCAGGCATAACAGACTTCTCTCCCTGCTGTTGTTTCATTAGTTGAGCAGGAGCCAGGTGATTTCCAGCTCTAGCCTGGGGGTAAATAGCCTTCCCTGCCCTCCCACAGCTTTCCTCTCCTGCCAGGAGGGCTGCTCTTCTCAGCAGGAGAGCTACCCAGCTGGAACTACTGACTCCAACCTCCAGCAGGACCCAGCAAGTCCATCATCATCATTCCCCACCTGCCATCTGTGCAGCAGCAGGTCCATAGAAGTGCTTTGGAGAGCAGATAAGTCCCAGAGGCAGCTCCAGCTGACAGATGCCCTCGACCTTCAATGTGGCTATTTGGGTGTGCTGCACAGCTTTGGGTTTATGTTTGATTTCTGGAGTCCACCTGTCCTGCAGAATGCTAAAGAGCTGTCTCTGCTCTCTCTTCACTTTCCTGCTTTTGGGCTCACTTGAGTTTAGTAAATAGCAACCCATAACAGCTGGCATTGCCTCACTGTTCAGTGATATCACAGCTGATACTGAGGAAAGCAAACATAAATAATAGGGAGGAAAGACATGTATTACTCTCTAAATTAATTACTATAAGTTAATTCAGGAGACCATTAGGAGAAAAAAACTTCACTTCTGACAAGAGGGACTATAAACCCTAAAGATCTTTGCTTTTTCCACGAGAACTTGGGATATTGGTTGATGAGAAGCTCAATGTGACCCACTAATGGGCACTTGCAGCCCAGAATGTCCACCATATCCTGGGCTGCATCCCAAGCAGAGAGGGCAACAGGTTGAGGGAGGGGATTCTGAGCCTTTGCTCTGCTGAGACCCCCCTGCAGTGCTGCTTCCAGCTCTGGGGCCCCAACATAAAAAGGACACAAAGTCCAGAGGAGGCCACAAGATGATGAGAAGGCTAAAGCACCTCTCCTATGAAGACAGGCTAATGAGAAAGCTCAGGGGAGACCTTCAAGCACCTTTGTCCCTAAAAGGCCCAACAAGAAAGCTGGAGAGAGACTTTTTACAGGGGCATGTGGTGATAAGGCAAGGGGGGATGGCTCCAAACTGACAAAGGGGAGATTTAGATTGGATGTGAGAAAGAAGTTCTTCCCTGTGAGGGTCCTGAGGCACTGGCACAGGTTGCCCAGAGAGGCTGTGGCTGCTCCATCCCTGGCAGTGTCCAAGGGTAGGTTGGATGGGGCTTGGTCTAGGGGAAGATGTCTCTGCCCATGGCAGGGGGGTTGCAATGAGATGTGCTTTGATCTTTCAAGTCCCTTCCAACCCAAACCTTTCCTGTGATATAGAGACTGGGAGAGACATCACAACTTTCCATGCTGTCAGGCTGCTATTTAGAAAAACAAGACAGAATATGGATGTAACCTCATTTCAAGTGGATCTGGGAGAGTTTTAATGCTGAGGTTTCTATGCCAGCTTTGTAATTATTAGGATCTCAGACCAACCCTTGCTTCTGAGTACTGGCCTAGATTAGCAAGTCACCTGAAAGTTTACAGTAGGAAAACCATATGGGCATATTCTTGTAGCTACATGTGTACAGTAATTATGGAGTAGGTAGACAATAACACACGCCCAAGGCATCGAACTTGGTGAGGCACGAGGCTTACGTGCATATCTACAGTTATGACTTCAGACTTCAAACTACCTTATTGCTCAGACAAAATTGGTAGCCTGCTTCTTTATAAAACACACACAAGGATCTATAGCTATAAAACACACACAGGTCCTGATATAACACAAGGTTTAAAGCGTGGGTACCAGAACTGTGAAAGAGGATCTCATTTTAAATATTCCCCTAGATTGTTTTAAAGTGAATGCACTTAAATGCAGCAGGCATCAGTCACACCTCCAAACTGCCAGTTTCATGGTGATGCCTGAAATCTGGTTACTTGGCAGGCACCACTTGAAGCTCGTGTTCCCCTCTGAGAAACTGGGTCCTTCCTAATACATCATCCACTCGACTGCTTGCAGACCTCTAATCAATCACGGAATCCCGTCACAATGCCGTGGTTGGGGGCTGTGGGCTGACATTCACGCATGGCAATTTATGACCAAAAAAAACCCCTCAAAAAAATCAATACTAACTGTTTCCTTTTTACATGGCTTTTTCAAAATGAGACCCCATTTTATAAAAGTGCATTTTTCTGCAGATTGGTTTCGAAATGAATAGCACCAACTTCAAAGCAAACGTTTCTGTGCGGGCTGTTATAACATTCGAGTTCTTACATGATCTTCAAGGCTGCAGTGTGACCTAGGAGGCAGCCATAATGAGACACAGACAGCGAATAAAGCACTGATTTAATTATGTTGTTTGATATATGATGACCTCATCCACTGGTGTTTATACTAATGTAGCTCTTTAAATGCTTTATCGACATATGGGAAGGCACAGCCTCCAGCCTGAAGAGCTTAGAGTCTCAAAAGACAGAAACCAGATGAAGGGTGTTCTCTTCTTCTAGCTCGTTGGAGGTTTGGAAGCTTTGCTCATTTCCATCAGGTCTTAAATATCCACTGAGTGCTACAGAGCAGATAGTCTAAGCTTGCTGGACAATACATCTACTGCATGGTTATCTTTGATTACAGAAGAGCACTTCCAATACATTCCATGACAGGAAGATGCAAACAGTGGTGAGCTGGAGGGAAGCTATAGCTGATGGCACCATCTCCACCAGATTCCTTCAGTTTTGGAGATCCTCATGCCCCAGCATGAGCTTTGACCCACTGCTGTCTGCTGCTACAGAAGGCAGAATCGAGAACAGAGTCTGTATGACCTGCTAGTTTCTCCACTGAAGACTTCCATCAAAGTGACTGTGCTGTAACCATCTCCCCCCAGAAAAATTAACAGTCAAGACTCAGTTTGGTTAAATATACACATATACCTTATTTTGTACTCCCGAATAAGATCCCCTCAAAAATAGGCAGGGAAGTAACTCTTTATGGTGTTAATGCCACGAGAAACTCCATGAGGAAATGAGTAGATCTGTATTCAGTGCACCATCTGCCAACCAAGCAGCAAACAAGGCCACGTAAGAAATGGTGAGAAATGAAACATCAACAACCTACCCACACATTAAGCATTAGCCACTCTGTGCACTGAACGACACGCAGCCCTCGTAGGGGGAGAGGGAGGGGGGAAGAAAACAGCGTGCAATCCTCTAATTAAAGGCAATCAAAATGAGTATTTACCAAGAGGATGAACGAGTGGCTTTAATTGCAGAATTTTCCAGCCCTCAATTGCTTGGTTTTGCAACCTTCAAGTTCAGCCCTGTTCACCAATCTAAAGGCCTAACTTGAGGCATTATTCATCCTATTTTACTTCTATACAGGAAAACCATAAAACACATTTAGTTGACACACTTTTACCCTTATTAACTGCACACACACACGTACAAGACCGTTGCTTTCACCAATGTCTATCACAGCAACTAGTCAAAGAGACAGGCAAAAGAAGAGCTACTCCAGCTCTATTTTGGTTTAATTCTGGCACAGAAGCAGGGCTTCAGTTTGTCTTTTCTCTTATATTGAGTTCTCAGCAACATTAGATTTTAAAACCTCTGTCTAAAACAAAAAATCCAAGCAGCCCTGCTAGCAAAGAGATCAAAAGAGTATCAATTAAATACATTATTAGTACAGAAAACCTATATATACACACACACATGGATTTGCAAACCTTTAAAATGGTGCACAGACATTAATCAATGAGAAAGCATTTGCCCCCAGAGCAGAAAAATAGCTGAGACAATACACCAACAGTAACATGTTTTCATCTTATTTTCAAACTCTGGTACAAATTCAGCTAATATCACTTTATATGATCTCATGCTGGGATAGGAGCCAAAAGTTTCACTTGAAATCTCTGCAGTTATCAGATCTGGAAGGCTTTTCAATCACTTAAGTTTGAGAAGCATTTAAAAAAAACCCCAAAACCCAGAAAAAAAGAAAAGACCAGAGATAAAAGGCCAGGGGCTTGAAGCATTTATCACTTCATCATACTCTTCCACTTGATGCTAGGTCAGCATCTTTACAGATACAATGGAGTACTTGCCCTACCTATATTTTGAGAAGTCTTGGGGAAAAAAGAAATGTTAATAAAAAAAGAATGTGCAGGGTTAGAAAAGGCACAGAACAACAAGGACAGGCAATCCACACAGAGGCCAAGCTCCTTAGCTGGCATGTCCAGGAATGGAAATGCTCCTGGGCAAAAAGGGAGGTTTCCAGCTCTTGCTTTGAACAGAGGAAAGCTGTAAACACGCAGCCACGTTGCTTTGGCATCAGCCTCGCAAGCACCAGCCCTGCCATGCAGCGGAGATGGCACCAAGTAGCACAAAGGGGGCAAGTGAAAGGTCAAGATTCCTACGAACCTTACCCTAAGCTGTGCCCTGGCACTGAGGATCCCAGGCCTGCCCACACTGCAGCTCAGCCACCAGCACTTGCCTCTTACTGCTCACCAGTAAAACCAGGACGACAGCACAAAGCCCTCAGATTGCCCCAGACCAAGGCTGGAAGAGGAAGAAGGGATGTCCAAAGAAATGTAATGCCTTTCTGGAAGCCACATCCTCAATACACTTAATCAACTGCTAAAAGGGACAGTGCGAGGACAGACCAGTAACAAAACACCTTTTGGTATAAAAGGTATCCAAGTAATAAATAATTACTCAGCAAGCCAAAGAAAAAGCAAGCACAAGGTAAAGCTGAATACACCCACAAGCACAGAGTGCTCTGCACCTTGCCAAGTTGATCACTGTTTTGAGAGACTTGGACAATTTATGAGCTAGTAAGGGCAGCTTCAGACCTGCTCTGATTCCTGTTTGAGTGACAGCCCAACTACCCATTACAGGACAAATGCTACTCATGTCTGAGTCTTTAAAGCATTCAGAACCATTTTCATCTTGCCCTCAGCAGTGCACATGCAGGCTGGCATACAACTAGACTTCCTCATGACAAACTTCCAAATTCTCCTAAGCTATCCAGTATATGAAAGATAGAGGAGGGAAAAACACACAGCACCTTTTTCAAAAGCACCACAAGACACTCTGAGTCTGTAGGCTCGTGGTTACTCAGCTGGGTGACCATAGGGAGCCCCCTCTCCAACGTACAGAAGATACATTAAGTCACATCAAAACGTTTCTGTTGCTTTCCCACACTTCCCATTAAAGCTTTCTCTGTGCATACAAGCAAATCTAGTAAGCTTTTCAACTTCCTTGCTGAGCAGAGCTGATTTCTCCCCCCTCCAACGTGAGCTGCCATTCACATTATACTGGTGAGCAAAAATGAGAAACCTTGAAATTGAATCTTACACCTCTGTGTCTTTCCTGATGCAGATCCCCGCTCTCCCATCACCTTCCAGAATTCCCCCTGAAAACACTTGTTTTCTCATTATTGCCTGCACATTTCTATTCTTTCCTCTTATTCAGAAAGACTTTCTTATTTCTGGTTCCCCAACTTTGTCCTCATCTTTTCTCTCTCAACAGCCGCAGGGGAGACTCTTTCATACTTACTCTCAAGTAGAGCCTACCAAGGAGGTACTTTCTTCCTCCTCTCCAGAGGAAAAAGCATGGTGTTCATAGTCCAACACAAATATTCCCACTCACTTCATTTTCTACTGCATCTTTTCATGCCAATCTTTGTTCTGGAGAAGTCACACAAGTTACTACTTCCATTTGTTTCCATCCTTCACCCACAGAGCTCCAGATGCTTCGACGCAGGGCTGACACCCGCTTTGCTGTGCTGCCCACCCTTCCTCCCCTCCAAATGCCAGGACATCCCCATACCTTGCTGCAGCTGGCTTCACTTCACCGTGCATCTTCCCTTCCTCTCCAGCATACACTTGAGCTTTCTGCTTCAGGCAAAGCCTCAGACTTCCCCTCTGACATCTTCGATGCAATCACGTCGTTGTCCTTCTTCCACCGTTTCTCTCGGGCTGCTGGGTTGTAGGCTGCATGACAACATCTCCTTTCTGGCCCTGGGAAGCTGACAGAGTCCTGTCCAGATCCACCTCTCTCTTTTTTATGGTATTGCCTGCCCCTGTGTACTCAAGAGGAAGGCTCAGGAGGTCATCCCAAGCTCTGCCCTGAATGGTGCAGCCTGTGCACGTCGTGTGACAGAGGAAGGAAGAGACTTCAGCATCCTCCATGTAAATCTTTCAATTCTCTTCACACTCCTACTTCAGGAGTGTAAATCCTCGTGGTGCTCTGTGGCTCAAGCCTGAAATAAAGAAAAGGAGAGGAGAATTTAGTGACTTTATGTAATGCACTGATTTTAAAAAGCCCAGCCTATAACAGTAGCTGCTTTAGAGCAGTTAGGTCATACTGTATTATGTCTTTCAGACACTTAAAGACATTGTTTTAATTCAAGGTCAAACGAGAAAGACAGTAGAAAACACAATGCTTTTATACAACTATGTAGTCCTGTATTTCAGTATTTCTCCTGTTCAGTTACAATAAATCCCAGTTAGGCACCACAAGCTCTTCAGTCACTGGAAGTTCAAAACTTCTGTCAGGATGCTTCCTCACTGAAAACTTTCTGGAGTAGAAACACGACCTGGTATGTGCTTTTAAAACACAGCCTCAAGAAATAAAAATGACTGAGCTTTCATGGTACAAAAAGGGAAGCCAAACAGAAGACAAACCATCCTCAGAAGTGTATTTTCTTGGTCTTTCCTCAGAGGCAGGACAAAGGTGCTGGGCAGTGGGAGATGGCCCCATCACGCTGCAGAGCCTTGCAGGCAAGTTCCAGCACACCCCTCACACTGCTCCCCCTGCCACCACCTCAGGCACCCATAGTAACTCCTGCCCAGCATGGAAACAAGGGCTTCAGCAGCATGGCAATCATGGTTTCAACAGCCAACAGGTAAGACCAAGACTTAAGGAAACAGCAAGAAAAGATCCAACACTACAGCTAAGATGAAGTGCAGAAAACTCCACACTTGCACATCTCTCATGCAAATATATTCTCATGAAAATCTATGCTGTTTATTTCTTGTTCCTACATTCATACTTCATTTTTATATAGCATTGTTATAAATACCAGTTTTCTCAATTATCCTGTGTGCATTTGTTTCTAGAACCTTGAAAGAAAATCAGCATCAGCAGGCATTCCAGTCTGAAATCACAAGGTTTTGAGTACACTCCTAACCATGCAGCAGGAAGACATTGAGACCTGGCAGATTCATGGCATCCAGAGATTTAATCCTGTGAACAGCTCTAGAGGTTCTTCCAATACTCAGAATGTCAAATAAAAGCCCACTTCTAAAAAAGCATTCTGAAAATCCTGAGGATAAGAGAAAGCAATAAACTGCAGTTACACCTAAGAGTGTTAAGTGCACCTTTGCTTTTTTTACTGGTGTGTATAAAACACACTAGCACTGATCAAAGTCAGGAAAAGTTCAATTCTTAGCCACCTACACAGTGTGATCCTTGTCCAAATTAAAAGCTCAAGAGTTAATCAAGGCTTGTAATTTATTTTAACACCAAGGTTTCGATTAAGCCTTCACAGCCAAAGCTGCCAACGGTCCCCAGCTCCTATGGAGAAGTTCTGTAGCAAGTGCTAAGAAACGCTCTCAAAAGCAGAGACACAGGATTTTGATCATTGTGGAGTATCAAAGATCCCATGGTGCACACACAGTGCTGGAAGGGTTACAGCTGAGGTTGCTGGCTTGACAACTCAGCAGTTTGAGGTTTATGCAAATAGCTGGTTTGGGAACTCGCAATCAGTTTTTGTCTGATCACCATGTATCTGCAGTGTAACGTTCCCCACACTTGCTAGAAACGTGTCCAGAATAACTGTGCAGGGCTTGGAGAGCTTTGCCTTCAGACTTCTGGTGGTTCAGTTTACGCCTGGAGCAGATGCATCATCCATGAACACAAATCTCTTGCTATCACAAACTTAGCTGATTGTGACTGAACATAAAACGCTGCGTTCACTTAACTCGCTGAGGAATGTGCTGCACGTTCAACTAGTAATGGAGAAAAGATCACTAAACTTCAGGATTGGAAAGTCCTACCTTCCAAACATACAGCCTCATGCTTTCTAACTTAAGTAACTGAAGCTGCAAGAAAGGAAAGATACTCATTAGAAGACTAACACACGAAGCAAGTGTGGTCTGTACATGCTCATAATGACTCCCTGTGCACTTTGTGCTGGCTGCAATGAACATTTCAAAGCCCAGCTGCCACCAACATCTATGAGAGCTGCTTCAAACACACACAGACACACACACCTTAAAATCTGCCAACAGCTGGCGTGAGCAAGGAAACCCACAAGTCTCAGGCAGGTCTGGAAGAATCACTGGAAATGCATCTTTGTTGCTCAAGAGTTACAAATAAAAATGGATGTGCACCAAAACATAGATGGGCTTGGACACACTGCAACCAAAGGGTACCTGGATTTCTTGAACTACAGGCCACAGCATTTGCCTCAGGGTTTATTTTGTGCAAGCAAACCTGCACACACAAATCAACCACATTACATCTCCTTATATACTTTTACACAACAGGCAGAACGCAGGAGTTCATGAAAATACGTTAGATAGTTGCAATGTATCTGCCCTTTACCTAAGAAATTTGGGTCTGAAGGACTGCCTGGTTTCAGCTATCTAGTTGTGAACGGTCTGACTTCAGGTTTATCATCATCTCTGCAAACAGGAAAAGAAAATTCTGTTCTTTTTAACACATTCAAAACAATACCAACTATATTGAAGGTTCAGGATGGTCAGACAGAATACTTCACTTGGTTTTTTTATTCAATCATGTGCTCAGATTTCATGAAAGAGCTAACTAAATAAACCAAGATACACAGCTGAGATACTGAAGAGTAAATCCCCTTCTCTGCATAAGCTCTACTATCTAGACAACCAACTGTAAGTACCTTTTAATACTTTTATCTATAAGGGAAAAAGAAAATAGAATAGTCACAGAAGTTGAATCCTTTTTTACAAAAGCCTGCCAAAGGCATCTGAAACACATTTGTCATACATAAGAAAGAAAAATGTAGGACCTTCCTAGCTTTTGGGAGAACATGAAGGAAGAGAGGAGGAGAGAAACCCATCAAACAAAACACAACAGAATAAATCAGACCACTGAAATGCAAACATCTTCCTACAGATGTTCATCCCAGACCAAGGCTGGTGTGTGCCTATAAAGAGATCCAGCCCTACCAAAACAGAGCCGGCTACCGATAGCACCCTGGGCACGCAGAGCTGCGAGGTGCTCACAGATGAAGGGTGGGTCAGGACCAAGACAGAGATCTGTACACATCAGGATGCATGAAATCGCTTCAAATGTCCAAAGCAGCAGCTTCAGCTGCAGAAAGTCGGTAAATGACACTTGCTGTATAACACAGCTCTCTTGCACAAACACCTATGTGCACTGACACCCACAAAAAGGAAAAGGGGGGGGGACTAGGAGTGCAGAGCACCCTCTATAAACCACTGTGAAATAAAGAAAGTTAGAGAGCTTTTCCTGTTCTACACTTTTTCACACTTCTAGAAAAAAAGTCAGTCTTGATGTCCTTCCTTCCTCCACAAAGTGCTCTGCCTGTCCCCACAAACAGCAGCTTCCCTGAAAGATTACTTTCACAACCACCATTACCACCAACAATGTTTTGACTGTTGTTGTAACAAGTAAATTCATATCATTTTGTCAACACAATGCTGATAGAAACTGAAGTTTGGCTGTACTGCTTCCCAAGGGTATTACCAAAGAAGCAGCAAATTGAGCCTCGGGACCTCAGAATTCATATTTGCTTATATCTGCTTTAATCCTACCCAATACAGCCATGGCTTGGGGTAGGGGGGGAAGGTTTGGGTCTTGTTTTCTTAGCAAAGACCATCCATAATGATATGTAATGTGAGCCATGGGCATCTCGGGAGAGAAGATGGTCTGAATCTCCCCTCTCACCTCACCATCAAGAGACACAATAGAGGAGGAGGCAAACCATAGAAATCTGGGTCACATCAATCCAAAGCCCATATACACTGTGACAGTAACCCCCACTGCCCTATTTCACACTGTGAGCCCTATCATCCCCCACTGGAGTCAAAGAGGAGATCAGCAGGAATCCCTTCATCCCCTATCACAGAGAAGCAGCAGCATGAAGATTACCATGTTGTGCTGTCTTGCATAGGAGCAAAGAGCAGATGCCTGTTATTTCTGTCCTTAGCTCAGAGCTCAATGTAAAATTAGGGTTTGGGATGAACAAGGATGCCTAAGGGCCAGCAAGGACTGGGGCTGGACAGGCAAAGTGCTGAGGAAACAAGGCTGTAAACCACTCCTTGCATTTGATGCAAGACAAAATTGCAAGGTTTTTTCTTCACATAGTCCTGAAAGGACGGACGAGCAACTACATAGAAGTAAGCTAAAACAATGAGCTTAATGACACTCATTTGGAGAAGAATAAATCTTTTAAAATCATAAATTCTTATAAAGTATAGAAGCCATTGAAATGTCTTGAACTCAGGAAGACATGATCAGCTGCAGGAGAGCAAATGAGGTCTGGGAATAAGCTTTTATCATAGCCAACCTTTGATATGGAGCAGAAGTCTACAACATGCAAGCAGGAATATGTTCCTCAGTTCAACACTTTTAAAGAAGTTGCCTTGCACTACTCAAAGCTTCTTATGCCACATTTATTTAGTAGATCATGCCTGTACAACATTTGGCATAAAACATTCAGTAAAACCTCTGGGTACTACGATTCCAGCCTCGTGTGCTGCAAACCTCAAAACTAAGTCGATTTCATTCTCTTCCCCTTGCAAATCACAACAACTGAAACATTCTCTAAAACATCTCTTACCTTACTTAATATATCAAATTCTACTTAACCTAAACCACTCTGAATCTTACCTTCTGCTATAAGTCACATAGCTAGGGTAGAAGTTGCCAGAGATAAAAGCTCACAGCCTTTAAATGACTAGAGCCTTATATAGCTTCTGAGACTGGACCAGCCACTAGATAATTACAAGAATGGACACCCTCTGGATCTTTAGTACTTCTCAGCACAGAAGCAGTTAAAGTAAAATATCAAATATTAAATACCAAGCATTTCTGTCTCGGAATCCAGCACTGCACAGATGAAAGGGGCAGTTTACACTCCTCTGACCCATAGCAAAAGAAATCAAGACTCGCATTCAGATCGTGCTTGGAAATTTTCTCTAGTATTATTATAACAATGTATTTCTGTTTAACTCCTTTCCCAACTCTGACTGGTATTTGCTGACAAGAATCTCGTTCATTATTAGAAAAAAAGAAAAACCCTCATCATCTGAACAAAAATATTTCATGAAAACATAACAGATTGAAATAGCTGGTGAGGAAACACAGCCCCTAATGCTCTGGTTCTCACCAGCTTCCCTGGCACTCAGGCATCCCCAGGGACCCAGCCTCCCTGGCCTGGGAAGCCTGCATCAACTCTTGGGTGTGCAGCAGGCAGTTCCTGCAAACCAGGCTTTGGTGCATGTTCTGGGGAGAACATAACCAAGCAGATTTAGAGACAGACACCTCTGGTTCGTGACATATAACGTGCTGCAAATGTGAATCGTGCACCAAGCATCTTGTTTCAGCAGCAGGACAGCAGGCATCTGTTTGTGGGACACCAAAACCACAGATGCCCACAAAGGGAGAGCTGGAGAAGCAGCATGTTTGCAGCTTTGCACAGGGCAGGTTAGAGGCCAGTATCAAACCTGACTTGATTTTTGAGTGGGTAGTAAGTGACTTAGCTCTGGGACTGCTAACAGCCACCTCAAACCCTCATTGCTTCTGAGCTGTGGTACGGTCCCACTTTTGGGACCCAAGTTGGTATTTCTAACACCAATTTACTCTGAGATGGCTCAGCAAGAAGATCCTGAGGAGTCCTAAATTCTCCATAAACCTTTCCTTGCAAACCCTGTCACACAACCAGACACACATATCTGTGGTTTGGGAGTGCTTCCAAGTCTTTGTCGTGGTCCCAACGCTGGCCAAGGGAGCAAATGTATGTGCACCCTGCTGCAGTGCACACGGACCTGCCAGCACTCCAGAGCACCGGTGGGGATGAAGATCCACACGATATTTGCTCCTCAGAGGTTGGTGCAGGCAGAGCTTAATGGATATTACAACAGGAAAAGCTATTCCAGCCACTAAGGCAGGAACAGCTAGTGCTGAGGTTTTTCCTTATCAGTTGATGTTTAGAGGGCAAGGGGAGGAGAAAGAAACCAGGAAGGGGAAAGCATCATGGTATTTTGCCAAGATGACCAATATTTCTGAAGGAGTTGTTTTTGAAATCATTATAATGAACCAAGCTTAAAAGCATGTGTGTATTCCCAATCGATGCTGCCTATTGATATTAAAACCTTATCTCCCTTCCCCGCTCCCTGACCTGTCATTAAACACAATTAACTCCCATTTTCCTCCCAGTGCTTTATGCTTTCTTGGCAAAGACCAGGTTGCAAAGCCTATCAGAAAGCAGAGAATGGAGGAAGGAAGGATGAAACACAGCAGGAGAGCTGTGCCCAAAGCTGATGATTTGAACACAATTTAGCTTACGGTTAACTCACAGCAGGACTTTTGTAACGTCTTTTATCACCTATGAAGCCATTTCCTCATTTCTCATTATCGTTACACATAACAAGACAAGGAAAGATGCTTCTGCACAAAATGCAAAGCTATTAGCATAGAATCACAAATCAGTACAAGTTCAGTGGATGCTAGAAAAGAAACTGGCTCTTGCTTCTGTTCACTAAAGATATGACGTTACGTCCCGCCGAAGTTGATGTGTAGAAAGAACCCTGAACATCCTGCACAAAAATTCCACTGGACTTGACAGAGCTCATCTCAGAGGGAAACCAAGGAATTCCATCCAGCCTGCACTCTCCAGTCCTCACTCTTGTGTCACATACAGCACACATTTATACTCCGTTTGCCCTGTTACATTGAAATATGGGCAAAGGCATCTACAAACAGCAAGAGACGTCTTGTGTGTGATACACGTTCGACTATGCTTCCTCCTGGAACCCACCACTGCTAATGTATTTCAGCCACAATGCATACCCAAAACATTTAGCTCATCACCATTTTGTTCAAGGTATTGTCAGTAGAACAGTTCTCAGGCACAGACATACAGATTTTCCATAGCATTTATTTGGAGTAATGCATGATGGAAAAAATGGTTTCACCACCACAAACATCTGCCTCAGTAGGTTAGTAAAGTAGCAGTAAAGTAGCCTCCCTGGTAGTAAAGACAACTAATTCATGAAGTCAAGGGCCAAAAATATTTGAGACACAACCGCTGGTCAATGTGACATTTCCTCTGTCTGCTCTTCGACTCTGCCTGTACACAATAAGGGGAAAAAACAGTTGATAAGTTCTGTGGTGTCTTACTATTGAAGCCAAGTGTGTGTGCTCCTGTGGAAAAGCAACAGGCAGATTGCAAACCACTACCCATCTTTGTCAGCTCAAGGGATTTTCTCTTCCAGGGACAGAAGTCTGAAAAGAACTGCCTCTGTGGAGAATGGCAGAACCTCATCAAGTCAGAGGTACGTGGGAAAGGTAATCGACCTTTTCATATCTCTACAAAACACTTTGAGCTCTGGAGGCAAAACCAAACTTGTGAATGGTGATGGCAAAACAAAGATAATTTACCTACATGTAAATAACAACCCCACCGCAAAACCTGGCCATTAAGCTGCTTCTCTCCTCCTAATCCCCTGTACTATTCACTTCTTTCAACTGACTGTTTCTTTTCATTTGACCTGTTTAACCTCACTGTTTAAGTTTTCTACTCCCAGACCACTTCTGCTGCTCTCTGAGCTCACAGACAGGCTTCCATTAGAGCTATTCTCAGCCTGGAGGAATGTTAATTGTTGTAGACATTAAACTGTAAAAATAAATGTCATGCAAAAGAGACAAGCAATAGAAATCCAACCACTAGCCCAACACATCCAGCTCTGTTTCCATCATTGAGAAATATATGAATGGTAAATTAAAATAGAAGGTTTGTTTTCAGGTAGGAAAAATGCAACACAACTGAAATTGAACACAGCAAAAAGCCTCAGCTTCTGTGGAGATGGTACAATGCAAGTACACAAGGAAACCACAAACTGAAATCTTGGCACAGATTAAACTCCAAGAGACACAGATATGATTGTTTCAAAACACAAGAAATTGAGTCTATCCTAACACAAATGGTTTCTTTCTCCTTATGGTGCTATTAGAGATTTGCCCCAGCTCCTTACATGTACACACAATGGAAAGATCCATTAGGGAAAAAACTCCTAAATCAAACAACTACCCAACACTTATGTCCAGGCATGAGTCAACAAGTAAAATGTGTGTCTATATACAAAAGAAAAAGTACATTTTTATAGTATCATTCTGGTAACTTTGCTCCATGACCTTCATGAACTTGAGTTAAACACACACCTAAGTGGCCAAGAAGGTTATTCTGGTCATATACTCATTGGACACGTTGTGAGGACAGGCACTACCCACAGTAAGTTGCCAAGCAGTCAGAGACAAAGCAGCGATGCCACGAGGACTGGTGGAGGGAACAAACGAGACAGAGATGCTCACCAAGGTTTCCATGGGGAAAAAAAAAACACCATCAAGAAACAGTCAAGCAGATTCTTCTGGGAGACCCAGTAGTTAGAGGCAAACCTTTTTTAAGATCAGTGGAAAAGACACACACATATGGCACCAGTAAATTACAGGAGCCATTACACCAACCTGCCACAGCTGCCGTGTTGTGGCCTCTTCACTAGGCTGAATCCTCAGCTTCTGCCTCCACCTCCTCCCACCACAAACCTCCTCCCACCACAAAATCCTTCTGCTAAGTGCTAGATGAGTTCATGGCCTCGCCACAGTGCAACAAGCAGCAGTTTGTTCTCCAGCTCCTTTCCAGCTACCAGTGCACCACAGTTTTACATTGCCTTCCACAGAGAAAAAAGGAGCTCCCACCCTAGACAGTAAATCTCTTGCTGCAATACACAAGTTGAAACAGGTCATGAGGGCCAGATCTGCAGCTGTGACCTGAGCATGAGCTTCTGGCAAAGACACCTGGGATACAAGCATCAGTGAAAAAGCAGAGGGTGAAAGAACATGCCACTAGCACAGCCCTTCCTGTAACTTTATGATGAATAATGCCCCAAACATAAATGTATGTGTGATCAGCTGAGGTACCACTTCCTAATTGATTTCTTTTATTTTAGTATTCTTCATTATCTTTATATTCTCTTCCAGCTGCTTAATAGAAAAGGAGCACATCTGCTATCCTTCAATTCACTAGGCTTCCCATGGTTACAGGACACACTGCACACCCTATTCAGGAGCTGACCTGTGGGTACCTTGGTGGGTTTTGACGGAGTTGAACTTTTTCCCTCTCATTTTCTCTTTGAAGTTTTAAGAGAAACACATCTATCATCCTTTTGCCATAAATACAGAAAAGCTCCAGAGGTGACAGGTTGACTCCCAGCTATGGGTTCTCTAGCAAACATGATGCTTTATAATGAGGAGAGTAGTTGCTGCCCAAATCTATGCAGGGCTCCTGGCACTAACTCCACAATTCCCTCTTCATTGGCAACTTGCTTCAATACTATTTTGCCTCCCGTGGATCAGCAACGGCACAAATTCACCCCACACACACCAGCCTCCCAAAATAAGTAATTTTTGCCCTGCTGCTGTTTCATCAATCACAGAGTGAAAGAGTGCACATTGTATGTGCATGCAAGGGAGGCTTACCTTCCCTTCTCCCACCCCTAAGTCTGTTATTAGTGATGTAAAGTCAGAGTATCAGCCAGGCTGTTTCTTCCATCATATCACTCGCAGACAATCAGTTGTGCCCAGCAACAAGCTGTCATAACTTCTCCTTTCAGAGGGATGCTGGTTTGCCTTTTCACTACCCTGCCTGAGATGGTCCAGCCTAACCTTGAAAGCGGAAGGTAAAATAAATGGCATCTCTGTTGGGGTTTGCCTTCAAAGAGAAGGCAAAGAGTGGAGATGGCTGGGAATTGATGCACCGAGACGTAAAAACATGAAGTGAGATGTTTCAAACATCTTCCCAGGTAACTTCATAAGAGGTGATTTCAGACTTGAAAGTTCTGCCTTGATTAAGCCACCTCCACTGAAAAGAAAAGGTTACTTCAAGCAAATGAAGCCACTGTGGAAACCTCTTTTACATACCACTGGCTGCAATCTCACCGAGTCCCAGGCACGGTTCCCAAAGACTTCAATAAAACCTTTGTCTGGGATAAGGAGTGCCAGATTTGGCCCACTTTAATACATTAAGTCTGTGGTAGGTGAAAAACTGAAACACAGAACGGTTGTGAAACTACCCTCATAGCCAAGGAGATAAGAGAAAACGGCACTTGTCCTTCCCTGAAGTGGGAGCAAACAGGGGGTGGATGGGAAAGTGAAGGAGGAGGAGACAGCAGGAGTTTTAGGCTAAAAAGTATTAAATAACCTCCCAGAGAGTTGGCTGAAGTGAGAGACTGAGAAAGTGTTCAAAGACTCATGTATATGTGTGTGTGTGTGAGTGTGTGAGTGTGTTACGGGCCAGGCCTATGCAAGTTCACAAAGTTTAGTCAATTCTCCTGCCAACTCTTCCAAGCTTGAGGCAAATACAGATAACCTTGGCTTAACCCAACCCCAAGCAAACCTTCCCTTCTCACCCCCGCCCTCAATTAGCAAGCTTCAATACAAAGTGCCTAAAAATAAACGATGAAATCACTTCAGTTACAGCTCTAGCAATGCGCCTCTCCATCAACGTCTCCACATCCCTGAAATGCTCCAAATCTCCTGTCTTGTTAAAAAATAAAAACAAAAAGCCCCAAATATACAGGAGAGGTGATGTGGCTTAACTTCCTTTTTTTCTTGCATCGGTTTTTCTACCCCCCACAGTAAGCCAGGCACTCCTGACCGCATTTACTGGTACCTGCTGCTGCTTTTAAGATAAGCAATGCTAAAATAGCTAGTCAGATTACTTTGCAAATAAGACAGGTTTCTTGCACAGCAAAACTAATGGCTAATACACTTATTTCACAACTTCAGGATCTCTCTGCTCCATCCTCCAACACGGAACATCCATCCTTATGGCAGTCCCCAACATCAAGACCACCCAGACTGATCTTCATCTCTCACTCATCTGCCTCTGCTGAGCCGAGATAAAAATCTAGAGAGAGGCTTTATGATTATTTTATTCATAACTTGTCTAAACGTTCACCTGCAAAACACTGACTCAATCCGTCTTTAAGCACCTGAAGAATGTAAAGGAAGAGAAATTAACTCATGGGCATGGAAACTAAGTAGGCAACAGCATAAACTTGCAAGGCAAACAGTAAGGAAAAAATAATCAAAGCAACATCAGAGTATTTTTTTTAAAGCAGATGAAAACTCAAGTCCTAAAAATAGAAGCCTGATGAAGCCTTTTTACCACGTTGCTAACTTATTTTCAGATGGCAGCTAGCAATACTCACCTTTATTAATCAACCCCAAATTAATAGTACTGAATAATCACCTACCTGAAAATATTCGTGTCCCCTCCTTGGCCTGCAGCAAGAGTGGGGGGGGGGAAAAAAGAAGTAAAAACCAAACCCACCTAATTTTAGGCAAGAGTCTCCTAAGAAAACAAATGTTGGCAAGCAGACAACCCTCCCACCTCAGTTATGAGTAAGGGAAAAAAGCTTATGTAAGCTACAACGTTGCAAAACATTCCAAATCTGGTGCGGATCACTAAAAGTCATCACTTAAAACTTATCAAATGAATCTTTATATATAACATGACTGTTTTCCCCTCTCCCATTGCCAAAGCTACCTGGATGACAACTTGGGACATCTCTCCTTTGGGTTTAATTATATAGTCAGGGTCACAAAACATACTGTTGAGTGTCATGAAGTAGGAACCAAAATCCACAGGGTTTGCTTTTTACCATTCCTATTCCATAAGCCTTCTGCCTGAATGTGTCAGCTCACTGCCTTGCTCAGTGGAAGGCGTTAATGGTGGGACCACATACAAAGCTCTTCCGCTGCAAAGGAAGCCAACAGCTGTGTCTCACTAAAAGACAGTGTCAGGCATTTGAAAAGACAGAAGAACCTCTTAAAAGCAAGTTTAAAAACACCAAACATAACCAACATAACCCTGCAGATTAGAGGAAACTCTTCACCCATCAGTTGAGCGCTTCACATATCATTGTGCCAGGATTATCCTGCCAGGATGCGTGTGCTACCTTAGCACACTGGACACTGACACTTGAACAGTTCTCTTCCAGATCTCTGATGTCACTGGAATTTAGCACCTGAAATAATTACCATGTTTTGAATGTTCCAAGAGTCAAAATGGTTAGACTTTCATCATCATAAGCTATAGCATGGTATCAAAAGGCTAGTGTTAAGTACCCTGACTGCTCAAACTCATCCTGTAGGATTATTTCCAAATCTATTTTTGCTGAATAGGAAATTTAATAGGAAATTTAGTCCCATAACCCCAGCTCCTAACTTTGAGTGAGAGGAAACAGTACTGTCATTATGAGAGGGCAGCTGCTCCAAGCTGTGATCATCCCCATGCCCTAACTTCAGGGGAAAGCAAAACATACTCAGTAGCAGCAGTCAGGAATTCTCTGGCTTTGTCCTCAGCAACATCATTTGCTTTTTCATTTATTCAGGTTATCATGAGGGGCTCATCAGTTAAAAAATCACTGTAAATTCACATTGCACAAGGCACTTATGGTGAAAAGGTGGTAGAATGAAGCCTGCAGTTTACTCACTGCTGTCCACACTCAATTTACCTTACAGTAAAACTTGGGTACTTCCTATCAACACTGGTTTTGCAAGCAAATAACTAATACACTTTCATTTATTCGGTGCTTTGGGGAGAGGTTGAGAGGAGAAGAAAAGAGAGATAAGACACAATCAAGACACAAACATTCAGAAAAGGTGAATATTAGTTCTGTTGAAATATTTTGCTCCTCGGTTATTACATACTTGGATGCTATTTTCTATACATGCTGCCCTTACAGCTCTGATTTTGTATTTTGGGAGGAGAAAACACAAAGGTATTTGGATTTCTTCTCTGCAATAATCTGTTATCGTTCCAGGAATAAAGAAACACTTTCAACTGATTAGGAAACCTCAGTGAAATCAACTCATTTTATTAATTCTTCCTTCGGTTTAAGTAAATAAGTAGGCTTCATGTGAGGTTAGCTCCAGGGTTGATTCAAGTCACATCTGACATTAATGTTTTAACCAAGCCCATTATGCAGGGATTTTCATGGCCTTCCTCAGGAGAAAGAAAGAAAAAAAAAGACAACCTCAAAAGATTTGGGAAAGGCAGACTATGTGTTTTCACAATCCTGGGAAAGACTTGGGGTTGTCCCACAGTGCAATTAAGAAAAGAAAAAGCAAGCTGACACTGCCTGTAGGAGTGATGCAGGATTCCCAGCCTCCCAGCCCTTGTCTGGGCGGAGAGAGTGAGTCCAGATGGCACCCAGATTTTCTGTGAGCTCACAGGCCCCAACTGAGCCCAAAACAGGAAAAAATACTGCAGGCCTGCTACATACAGATTTCAGCCTTGGGCTATGTGCTGCTGTAGGGTGATCAAAGACCTGTTACCACACAAAGAACCTAGTGCATCTATCACTGAAAGTATTCCCCCCACCCCTCCCAGGAGAAGTGAGGGCTTTGAGCAAGGGGGGAGAAAAGTGAGAAAGAAGATACACTGCAACTATAAAATCTTGCTGTGAGAAGTTCTGTTTTCACAAACCTTTTCAATAAGTGGAAAGACAAGTTTGCAAGAATTTCACATCTTTCACCTGAAGTGCTGAGAGCCCAAACAAAAGAGCACTGTTCCTCCAGGGAGGGGGAGAAGCCATAAAGTGGAGTTCCTAATCCAAGCTGCCTGACAGACTAAAGGTAAGCCAGCAGGTAAAATGATTAAGTGTATTACTTTAAAACATTTTCTTACAATAAGCCAAAAGAATTTTCAGCAAAGAGTTTTTATAATGATTATATACCTTCAGATTTAAAGCTGTATCAGTGCAAGCACCCTGCCCAAAGCAAGAACCAGCTTCAGTGGAAATGCTCCTTCAGAGGCATCATCTCTACCATGCATTTGTCCAGGGCTTATCATAATTGCAACACAGTGAAAAAAGTCTTCTGTAACACACAATTTCTGTTCCATTTCCTATTTGTCATGAACTTTATGAGAAAAAATGACTGTTCTGATCATTTTCTCTATTGATTCCAACTTCTTTGCAGCTCACCTGAAACACTGCAAAGAGATCTTTTGTTATACTGCTTTAAAGGCTAATTTCTCAGAGCAGAGACAGAAACAGTAGTGTGTAAGATCCAGAGGACAGAGTAGCCCCCTTCCCAGTCTAAAAATTATGAAAACAAACAGGAACAGAGATTAGAAAAGGACGAGCACAAAAAGACTTTTTAACAGAAAAGAAGTTTCTTTGTGAGTGACACTTTTCATCAAGTACATTTTGCTTTCTATGAAAGCAACATTAAAACCCTCCAGGGGTTTTAACCAGAACCTAAAATGTGTCCAGGAGTTCATGCTTTTGTCCCCTTCTGTTGAGTAGCACCCCATACTTTTTCACAGCCTAGGCTCCACTCGAGCATGTTAGATTTCCATAGACACCATTTCCCTTAGCAGGGGGATGAAAGGCAATGCTTCACCCAAGGTGTGGTTTGATCAGCATCCTAATCTACAGAGGAAGAATGAGCTGCACTCCCATGGGGCACAGCTGCAGCTAGCAGCAAATCTGAGTTTGTAAACACACTGCAGAATTTAGACAACAATACAACATGACACCACAAACAAAGTTAAGTTACAGACATTTGAGTGCTGAACTCCCCAAGGGAGCTTCCTGTCGGTCACCCAAAACACACCCTGATGCAGAGGTGCCCCTCACCTTCTTCTCTTTTTTCTCTCATTCCACTCTCA
This sequence comes from Colius striatus, assembly GCF_028858725.1. Taxonomy (NCBI): domain Eukaryota; kingdom Metazoa; phylum Chordata; class Aves; order Coliiformes; family Coliidae; genus Colius; species Colius striatus. The sequence goes on from NC_084762.1 coordinate 2,802,668, forward strand.
TGATGCCAGAGTGTCACCCTGGGGGTCTGTCCCCTGCCTGCTTCCATGCACCCAGCACCAGCTCAAAAATCCTGCCTGCTTTATAGCATCTTTAGCACCTTCCCTTGCCCTTCTATTCATAAAGCCAAAATGCTCATCCAGGCCCTCATTATTGCTGCTGAGATGTGAGATAATCTCCTTCCTTCTGGTTGTGACAGAAGTAATCTCGCCCCCTGAAATCCATTCGAAATGCAAATGCAAAAATCATCTTTCTGGATTATTGCCCTCAAGCATATCCCCCCTATTTCATCTTGCCAGTCCTCCTCCTGGCTCCCCCTTTTTCTACTACATTAACCACAAATTGCTTGCCTTCATTTTAAGAGTTGTTCTTAGGTGGTGACAACTGATCCAAACGCCCTACACATCTACTTAAAACCCAGGTAATGAAGCCTAATAACTACATACACAATCTCTTACCTAAGAAGTAGATATCACTTGATGTCTTGCACTTCACTGACCAATTCAGTGGAGGACACCTTCTCCCACCAAAACCTGTGGCTCGTGGCTGACGTACTCTACATCTTTTTGCATGTTGAGCCTAGTGGAGGCTTTGAAAACAACTGCCCTTCATGAACCGTTTCACAACAGACTATTGGGCTCCTGACAAAATCGTTCTGGGATGTGGGAAGTGCTCTATGATCATCTTGGTAAGAAAAGAGTGTTCAAGAGCTAAGAATATTCACTGTCAGCCTTAGGAAGATGGTGCTTTGGTGTTTCAAAAGCCTTCTCTCCCCTCAGAGAGATTCCCCAGGAAAATCTTCCATCTCCTGTGATGCACTGCCTCCACTTATCAAGCTGTATCATTTCAAAGAGCTAATTCAGGCTCTAAGTGAAACAGCAGCATATTGCACTTCATTACAGGACAGGGTGCCATTCTCATTTTACAATGAACAAAGTCCACTGCCCATAGGTATTTAAGCATTTTTGCACCATCCTCTAGACCCTCTGCACCTGATACCCAGAAAAAGATAGTAAGAGTACAGAAGGACCACCTGTAACTCTAATTTATCTCCAAACTAAGGGAATCAAGTACAAATTGAGTTCCAGGATCTGCCTGCCCACCACAACTGCAGTCTTCCTACATGGTTAAGCACCAAGTACACATCAGCTCCCCAGATCTTCAACCTACCTGACCTGGCTTGTAAGGAAAGGAAATCCAAAGCATCCAGACCAAAAGAGAGCTAAGGCATGTTTTAACGTGATTTCCACAGATTGTTTTAAGAGGTGCCATATTCTCCTTGGAAAAGTACAACAGGTACACGTGTTAACCCTCACCTTTATTAAATTGGCTCAACAAAATCTCAAGCGAGTATTGGTCCATCGTTATGTATATGAAAGAAAGCTGTAAGATAACCAACAAAGGTAAAACAAACCCTCAGGGAATCATATGAGCATGTGTATGCTGCACACCAGAGAGAAGCCTACATCCAGGAACTGGTTTAGAAGGCAGCATCATACATCTGACCCCTAGACCAAGCTTTGTATGAGCAGAGACTCAGGAGTTTCCTCAGGAAAATAAAAAGAAGGGGGAAAAAAATCAAAGCCACCAAAAAACCCAAACCAAACATACAACACCCACAGGCACAAAGCAAACATTCAGGGCCATATATACTCTGGTACTCTGGCAAAACGTTTCCACACTAAATATCAGATAATACCAAAGTACTTCTCTGATAAAGATTTGCCTTCAGAAATCTCAAGTCCCCAAGACCAATGGGGATGTCTGGAGAAAGGAGGATTTAACTGTTAGTAGAAAAGGATCAGATACAAACAGACTCTACATACTTCAGTCATTGGAACAGGATGAGATGGATGCATAAGTGCTGAGGGAGGTGGCCAATGCCATTGTGATGCCACTCATAATCATCTATGGAAGGAAATGCCGAGTCCTGCCCCTGGGCAGGAGTAATCCCAGGCACCTCTGTAACACGAGGAGGGACCAAGAGAGCTGAGACTGTTCAGCCTGGAGAAAAGAGGACACAGAGGATCTCATGGACCCGTGTCAGTCCCTGGAAGGAGGATATGTAGAACAGAGAGTTAGATTCTTCTCAATGGTGCCTACTGAAAGAACAAGAGACAACAGGCACAAACCAAAAGATGTGAAGTATGCACTTAGAAGAAGAAAACCCTTCTTTAGAGGTGATTGAACACAAACAGCTTTCCCAGAGACGTGTTGAACTCTCCATCCTTAAGTATATTCATAGGATGACAAGACACAGCCCTGAGCAACCCTGCTGTAGTTTCCCTGCTTTGAAGAAGTGTGAACTACATGATCTCAAGAGATCCTGTCTCATCCCAGCCACTCTGTGATTCCACAGCGTATTGAAGGTCTGAAACACACAGAGCTCCAGCACCACCGCAGAACAGCCTTTCCCCATCAGCACCATTGCACCCTGACCAACGATGGCATCATGTAAAGAAGAGGGCAGGCAGGAAAGCTGATGCAGATTTCAAGACAGTTCTCAGATACTATCAGGGGTCTCCCACTAGGGATGCAAGAAAAGCAGAAAGCTGCAGGGTTTAGGATGAGGGAGTTTCCCATTAAAATTTAAAGCTGCCAGTTCATGATTAGTGATACTAATGGATAATTGCACTGGCTGCAAATAGAAACGTAATATATTAGATTTTACTAGCTTAGTTTTTTTTCTAATCACACCTAATATGAGATTTATGAAGACAGCAATTACATTAACATAGCTCAACTGTGTTTCATATCACCTTATGATATGCTTTATGCTTTATGCTACAGAATCCGATTCCCTTACCTCAACATTTCAACACAGCTAACTTCATGGAATAGCATCCATAGGTGGGGAATGGATTAGAACATGGAAGGATGTGTGCTTTTTTTTATACCAGCATGAAGAATTTCAGAGTTTAAAGCTGAGTTACAAATCTAACATAACATAAAGACAGGAAGGAGTCAGTCCATAAAGAACTCGTACCAAGCTTCTGACTTGTCTCCTATGTGACCACAAAATCATCCCTGCACAAGAGTCTGAGGGTAAAGTGCAGGGCATTCATCTCAGGCAGAGGAGAAGTGTTTCCTTCACACATGGTAGACATGTAATTCATTGATAATATATAAGAAAAACATAAGAGAAGCTTTTCATAGACAAACATCTCCTGATGATTAGAACAAACGCTTTGATAAACGCAGGTGTTTATTCTAGCAGCAGGGAGTGACAATCATAACATTCCCTCCTCACTCTCAAGCATAACAAATTTAAAGAAACTCCCATGCTCCACTACAAAAGACACTTCTGGGTATTTTCTTTCTATATACAAGCAAAGACCACACTTAGATAATAAAACCAGTGCACTACGATGGTACTCTCCCAGAGACCAACAGTGCACATGGTAAAATCACAGATGATCCTTTATGGTTTTTGGTGAGGATCAAAGTCAAATAATACATTTAATTGCAGAAAATGTCACAGAAACTATCACAATAATGGAACCTCTTAAAAAGCTATCACAGTCCCTGATGTCTGCATTCCCTTTCCTTGAAAAGCATCTGAAAACAACTAAACATCCCGTCAGCATTGATGCCAAAAATGTGTTGGAGGCACCCCTACCATCCTAGCAAATAAATTAATGTCTGCTGGAAAACCCCAGCAGAGAAAACAAACACGTGGCATTACAAGTTTTATTTCATTACCTTCTTAGACCTTGATTCTTCAGCACTTTCAAGAAGTCAAATAGCACAGCATGCAAAAAATGAGGTGTAAATAGTGCTTCTTATGAGTGTAAAAGCTGTCAGCACTCCTGCTCACATAACTCTGCAGTCTCCCAAGAGGAGAAAGTAAGATATATACAAAATAATGCTGCTGTTTACCTCTCAATCTGGCTGAAAGAGGCATCTGTTCAGGAATTAAGATCCTTCCCTTCTTTTTCCATCCCCCACCATTGTTCCAAAAAAAGTGATGCAAACAGTAGCTCCCCAGAAATGGAAATGTACGTGTGCCAAGCAAACACCAACACGAGAGTTGGGAGGATCGAAATAGAAGGGAAAGAAAATGATGGCAGATCTGGCTGCATGGCTTCATTTGCATGCATCAATGGAAGTCCCTGGAGTGGATAAAAGGCCTTCATTAACGTCTGAGACGAAACCATAAGGCACATGATGGGAGACATTTCTAGTTTAATTCATTTCTTAGGTTTGAGGGAAGGGAATTGGTTTGGTTGTAGAATGGGGGTTTTTTTAAGTGATCCCAGAACATAGACTGAGATGATTATTTTTCAGCCCCAGATATCTACAAAGCAGGTTTTCTTTTCCAAGTTGTAAGCCAAAGAAACAAGCCAAGGAAAATGGAAATTCCTGAAGATTCTGAACTTGTTGGGTGGTAGTTAAATATTTAGATGTTGTTTTCCTCCTTCCTAGCCACGACTTCTTTTTTTCCATCGTTTCATTGGCTTTTTTTTTCCCCTACAGAGTGATTTATGAAAAACAACAGCTAGCCAGCAGCAGAAGCAGCAACAGCATGAGCTCCAGGTGTTAGGGAAAAAAATATCACTACATAATTAATTTTCACTTTGATATACAATCAAATCCCCTAAAATATTATGCTTGAAGATTCAAAGATCCATCACACCCCAGCGTAGTTTTGTTCCATGCATAACGTGTTCCTTTGTCTTGGATGAGAGTGTTATTTCCCAGGAAATATGGATAGAAGGATTGAGGAAAGGATTGTTCTGTGGCAACTAAAAATACATCAAGCCGTGTTTCGAGATTGACAGTCTGTGATGTTGATTTAAGGCAGGATCTAGTAAAACAGATGGCACTGGATTTCAAACTCCTTTGTCGACTCAGTTTGCCAGCGAGTTGAACATTGATTTTACCATTGTATTTGATGACCTTCAAGAAGCTACAAATTTCAACTCTAAATTCAGCTTCAAAGGACATCATAATCCTCTTGGTACTATTGAAGGTTTGAATGTGTCCATGTAACATAGAGCACATAATTCTGCAAGCTGGCTCCCAGTGACTGTAACAGCAGAGAACACTTGGGGTGGCTTTTTCTTAACAAAACCTTCTTACATTGCAACCTGAAGTTCATAAATAGAATAAGTCTCTTTCTACAGAGTGATATACATTTCTCCACAACAAGTATTCTGGTATTACATACCCACACAGTTTACAAACCAGCGTCTCTTCCAGAAGTATGGAAGCACTTCAAATAAGATGACCAGCTGCCAAAAGTTGACTGGGGCAGGAAACATTAATCTCGTTCTAAATACCACTCCAGAAAAGAAAGGAACAAAGTGCAATTCAAGCAAACAGAGTACCTGAGGACAACTTGGCACTGCAGTAAAAGATGAGCAGGTTACAGCCATGCCAAGAGATCCCTGGAACCTCAGACAGGTTGCTTAAAGCTGTTCTCAAAAGCAAGAGGAGATACAGGGAAAGCTTCTGCAAAGTTGCACCATATTTAAATACAGGAAAAAACATCAGGTATCCCTTACAGGTTCAACTCAAATTCAAAGCCTAAATCATTTCTTCCCTCTCTGCTTCATTCTAACCAAGGAATTCTCCAAGTACAATACACAAAGTACTTTAGATGTATGTGCAGAGCAAGAAGTTCCCTTCCCTTCTCCAGAAGAGAGCTGGGAGCTGCTGTCTTGCCATGCAGGTCTGAGGGCTGCATGAGGCCAGGAACATCTGTGCCCTCATCGTTACACAAAGCAGAACAATTAACACCTGCCTAAGCCACCCATAACCCACACCCCGAGTGTGCCTGGAAATTTCTGTTCTGACCTCAAAAAATCCATATATAGCATTCTGAGTGCATCCTCTACCCCAATATTTCCATGAGGTCTTGGTGGATTTTTCCCCCTCCTCCCCTTGTCTCTCCACTAAGATGACTTTGGGAATCTATCAGCATCATCTGCTTTTTCTTTGCAGAGCCAAGTTAAAAGAGCATCTCTGAACAAAAATGCATGAGGCAATGAGGAGAGAGCAGAAGTCCACCTTCCAACATTTGTTGATGACTGTGTTTACACAAGCGCTGAGGAGACATATAATTATGTCCTCATCACTGGAATAAGCGTTTCAAAGAACAGGCAGAACATTGTGCTTTACGGATAAAGAGAGAGACGGAGAAGAAAAACACCTCCTTCCTTTAATCTAGCTTCATTTTGGAAAGCCTGCAGATATTTCATTTGCAGCTTTCTCTTGAAGGGTGATCAAGTTGGAGAGATGCTGCTGGCGGCAGCTCTGAGGGAATGAACGTCAACAAGCAGCGTATCGTCTCTTTTAATCCTAACATTTTCAAATTGAGGGAATTACGACTCCATTATTCCCCCTCTGAATCTAAACAAAGGTGCTTTGAAGCAAGAAAGAAATAAGATAGCTCCTTTAATATCCTCTAAGTGTTCTGCACGTAAGAGATTGCCTTCTGTGTTCTTGAAGGAAAAAAACACCTCTGAAGGAGAGGAGCTGACAAATAAGGTAATTTTTAATATACCTTTGGATACTGTTAAGATTCAATGTATGTGATACATGTTCAAACTGCACTTTCAAGGAATCAGGGTACAATACCTCACAGTAATCAGGGAGATTATGTCTTAGCCCTTGCTATGCTTTACCTGACCATCTCCTGGATTCTCCCTAAAGGAAACACTGCCAATGTCACCACGTTTTCCATCACATCCCAAATCACTGGCAATATTCCTTTCTCTTTTAAGGAAAACTATTAGGAATCCTTTTAAATTACGTCAGCAGATGAGAAACACATCAAAACTAAATGAAAGCTGAAGTACAGAAAGCACTACCACCCTCCTCCAGCCCCAGTAACACATACACTTCCCTAAGGACAACACTGTACTACAGTACCACTTCATTTTTCACCCTTTTTTCCCTCTTTTTTTATCATACAAGCAATTTGGAGATTGAGGTGAAAAAAGGGGATAACTTGGGCCTGAAAGTAAACAACCCCACCATCAAGAAATTCACATAAAACCTTCCTAGATGGATGTACAGGTTGCTTATGGCCTGGTGTGGAGTCAGCCACGTGTTGGAAAAACACAAGCAGGCAATTTCTGAATGAATAAAGTCTGTTCAAAATATAGTAATAACAATAAGGAGGGAGGTGGGAAGAAAAAAAGTCAAACTGTGCTTAGCACTGCAGTCCTAAGCATGACTTCATTCAAAAAACAAATTGGGCTGCAATGTGTATTTTTAGCTCAGAAGTGGGTGCTCATATACCATATGTAGCTTTTAACCACAAAGTGGTGTATCCTAAATATAGGCTTGTGCTCCTGTTCTCAGTGGAAATCCATGCCTCAGCCTGAAGCCACAAGGGAAGCTGCAGTTCTTAGCAGCAATGACTCTTGAGGTTAGAAATCCTCCCCCCAAAATCCCATCCAACTTTCTCAGGCCTTGTATTAAGTTAAAACTTTGAAGAGCCCAGATTAGATTTAATCACAGCTCTTTTTTCTTTCTTTGCCAGCACTTTGCTAAATTCTCTCTCTCAGGTCTTTTCTCCTAAGATATCCCTGTGAAGGCTGTCTGGGGTGTGTTTTTCAGGGGAGAGGTGGCAGACGAGATGAGGCAGTTTAAAGAGTTCACAGAAAAAGACCTCTCAGAGAAAAAAATAACGTGAGTAACTTTTAACACGAGGATGAGGCAGGATTGGATAGGTAGGACTGGAATCTGGCAAACTCAACCCTTCAGAAGGGGAAGTGCTGGATTTGGAGCAGAGATGCAGCCAGTTGCAACATCCTGCCTCTTTTTTTTAAGTAAGCTTAAAATCTCAGGGTAAAGAGAGGAAGTAAATAAAAGAACTGGCTTGAAGGTTAGACCACCAACATAAATGAAAGAAAAAAAAGAGATGTGTACTTGTCTACAGTTTCCTCTCAGTTGCCTACATTTTTACATAAAGTATAAACAGCCCTTACTTAACTGCTTGCTTGTGAGGCAATATTCACCTCTGCAGCTCCCCAGAGCTGCTGCAACGCTGCAGGAAAGCCTTGTGCGAGGCTCCAAAGGGGCAGAGGGAGAGAGGAGGAGGAGGAAATGGCACAGAGGAGCGTGGAAGCTCCAGATGTGCAGTGTTATTGAGTATCACACCTCCCACCCAGGCTATTTGCAAGAGCCCAATGTGGCAGCCAGCCTGACCTTGAGGCATTCTGGAGCTGCTCAAACTGCACCTGCCTGGGATTAAGTATCCTGACATGGAGGTATAGCCTCGCCTCTTCCATCTGAAACAGCTTTCACCCCATCAAAAGGTACTGCTCTTCTGATCCTTCTGGCCTGAGCAGAATAAACAGTAACGGTGATTTAGGTTGCTAAACTCATTGAAGGCACCAACCAGCAAAAAACTGTGCATCAAATTCTTATGAGTGTTTGGATCGACCTTGGTCACTCACAATTACAGCCTGTCAGAGACGTGGATCTAGCCTGGAACTCCTAAATAAAAGGCAGGAACTGGTGTATACGATACCCCCTTAAGAGCCCACTGCATTTTGTAATGACTTTTCCACCTCCTTTTGAATCAGCAGTGTTATGGCCATTGGAAATTCAGAGGTGGATAGGCAGCGGAGACCCAGCACTAAGAATGTCTGTAAGGCATCAGTCAAGCTGCTTGCTTCAAGTTTGGCTAATCCCAAAGAGAATCCGTAACATTACAGCATTCAGAATATTCCTGAGCAGTCATGCCAGTGCAGATAACGAGCATTTTTGTCTCAGACCCTTGGAAATACAGCTCCAAGAACTAGGCAAGAGGCTGCCTCATCAGTTTAAGAGTCACTTCTGGACATTTGAGGGAGATGGATTGCAGAAAGGGTGCTTTTATTAAAAAGAAATGGAAGAAAAATCTTGCAATAACTATTTCTCCAATACATTCCTGTTTATACAAGAGAATTCATTCTACTTAAAGGGCTTTGTTGGAAAAAAGGGTTTCCCAACTTCCAAAACAACCCCACCAATGTTATTGCTAGATTAGAGTGAGAGAATGTAAAAGTCCAACTAATCCCTAACTTCAGGAGGTTTTCTTTTTCTTATGCCTTTCATTAAGAGCAGACTTATCGCTTCTAAGAATTCCTGTTTCCACTGAAGAGTATCAGAAATACTGCCTGCTTGGGCATGCTTGTCATGGAATGTTGGGATGTTAACAAAACAGTCATAGGATCATAGAATGGTAGGGGTTGTGAGGAACCTTTAGAGATCACCTAGTCCAACCCCTCTGCCAAAGCAGGTCCACAATGCATTGATAAGCTTACAGTGCACCAGCACTGGCTAGAAAAACACTGCCAGATTCATATATAGACCCAGATTTAAGAGGAACAGGTGGATGATAATTGCCACAAAGCTACCTTCTATTCCCCTCCCATTTCCACTCATCCCTATCTATCCATCCTCCTAAATCCAGCCTCCTGTTCCCTAAACTTGCAATCGCAGCAGGAGAGGCTTAAGAGATGGCTTGAAACTCCCACGTCTTTCATAAGCATTGAATTCAGAGAGATGGCAACTGCTCACATTCAAGTTGTTAAAGGAAAGAAGCAGAGAGGGAGGGCAGGGGTACATGTACTGATGTACACTGAAACAAAGCATTGCCAGGCTCAAGAAGAGGCCAAGGTGGCCTCTGTCACCCAAGTATTTCATAGCAGCACAATTTTAGGACATCATTGCACTAGAATTGCTCCAAATAAATAAGGAGAGATGATCTGTTCATTTACCAGACAGGATGACATCAGCAGCAGCCAATCCCAGGGCTCTGTAGGTATCTGGTGTTCTTGCACTATTTCATGTTTAAGGATAAATACTAGGAGGGTGTTAACCCTAAGCTGTGTTTTTCTTCCCCATCGTATTCTAAACAAAGCAGCTGCTTCCATTCAGCACCAGACCTCACCAAAAATAATAAAATAAGAAATAGTAGCCTCTCATCTCAGCATGTTCTCTGACAAATCCAGAAACAATATGTGGAAGGAGGGGGAAAGCTGGAGCTACGTGTCATCCACTTCCTGAAAAGCTGTAGGCAGCCCAGAGCTTCAGCTCAGCTCTTCCTTGGCTGGAAGATGCAGAAAATAGAGGGGAAAAAAAAGCACGTCGGGTCAAACGCTGGGTCAAGGCTTTTGTTGTCACTGAAAGAACAAATGCAATTGTTATTCCCATCTAAGGTATTTTCAACTACTCTCTGAACAAGTACTGTTCCTCCAACGTCACTGTCTCCTCCAACATCTCCTTCTTAGGGGGAAAAGGGGTATTTTTAAGGCAAGAGGTGAAGCTCACTGGCAGGACACACAATCCCAGAGTCTCACTGAGGGCTGAGCCTTTGGTGGCTTGTTGCTCTGGCAAATTGCAGAGTGCAGCAGGGGTGATGCAGAGGTTTTCCCTCAGCCATAAGCAGTAGTGTACTATCCAAAAGAAAAAAATTGTGAAGCTTCTCACAGTGCCACTGAAGAAACCAAAACCAACTTGCCACCCTCCTTTCCTCCTTCCGTGGCAGGAGCAGGATTCCTGCTGCCACAGCCTTGGCTGGAAGCAGGGGCCAAGGTTAGCCCCTGGCTTTGAGGTAAACAGGCTCTTCTCAGATTGATGTCCCACTCTTACAAGCAGACTGAGCAAGTTTTCCAAAGAAGAAGGCAGTAGCCAAAGCTAACTTCAAATAGATCAAACACACTCTTGCTCTGCTTAAGCCAAATCCATGTGTATGTATTATGGTCATGTTATGCACCACCCGATAATTAACATGGCTCAAAGGAGCGGAGGGGGTGTGATAGAAATATAAAGCTAATGAGCTGACTTAAAAAGCAGAAGGTATGATGCAAAAGCACAGCTTTTATTAGCCAGTACTGTATCCCGGTGCCACTTGATCAAACCCAGCTCATTTCACTTGTACTGTGTTGCTCAGAGCTAAAGCCTGGCGAGCTGGCTCCATCACTCAACCGCTTTTTATTCAGCTATGTCTATTCTCCAGCAATCATAGTGTGTATATAACACAGGATCACAGAGTAGTGGGGGTTGGAAGGGACCCCTAGAGATCATCAAGTCCAACCCCCTGCTAAAGCAGGTTCACCTAGATTACATTTAAGTGGCACCATATTATAACCAAATACAACTGAACAGTGTTGTAATTAAAATAGATATTAGTGCCAAAGATGTATTTGCCTTCTTCCTTCCAAGACATCCTCTGCTAATCCAGGAGCCTGCATTACAGCCTCTCAAGAAGGCTTTATAGCTGCAGGAAGGGAAATTCCAGCCTCTTGCCAGGCTTCCTCTATATATCCTTTGTTGGAACTATTCGTGGATAGACATACAGAAACTGTACCTATTTCTGCAACTGATGGCCACTCAGCACCGTAAACAGAATATTACAGAATAAATAGGAACATTTTTGCTAAAGAAGCTGCAGAGGGGCTGGAGCAATGCCTGTCAGCTGATACAGTTATAGTCTAAACCCCATGAGAGAGATTTTAAGTGTCTGACACAGTATGGAAATTTGCTGGAAGAAGGGAGTTAGTTTCTAAAGGCACATTGAAATACAGTATAAACCTGTTTTCTGTCAGGGTCTCCACTTGCAAAGGATACAGCTACTTTCTCAGAAGTCACCAGCTCATCTCTGGGGGGATGCATTAGCATCCTACAGGGAAGAGCTAAACCCGAACAATCAAGATGATACATGAGATCAATTAGGGAACATCATCCAGAAGTCCTATTTTCACCACACACTCAGAGCTACTCTGTCTGGTCTTGTTCTCAGCAGCTAAAAGGCTAAAACCAAACCATGAAAATGCAAAGTGCTGTTTTGCTTGTCACTGACTACTAAAGCCAATCAAATGCAGCTTTTGCTTTTTTTTTTTCCCCACAGACAAAAATATCACCTTAGAATAAGGAAAAATAAACACACACACTCCTCATTCCTTGCCTTACCGATCAGAACAACTTGCACTGGAAAGCCCCCAGTCTTACACTCATCCCTCCAGCTTATGTCTCTTCCAGAATGGTCAAAACAGTTAGAAACCTCAGATACATCCAGTAAGCTAAGAACACTTTCACTATCATTGTCTAAGGGTGAAATAAACTTAATAGCTAGTTGAAACAGAAGACTTTTAGCTAATACCATCATTACAGCCATTCGACAAGATAATCCTCAATAAAGAAGATGGTTTTCCTCAAGGGGAGGGAGGAACTTTGGTTCTCATTTTTTAAGAGAGAGTGAGCTCTGCGATTCTCAGACCCCACAGTAACCTGTAAAAGAGAAACAGGGATGCAGCTTATGCATTCAGCCTTCTCTGTAAAACCCTCCAGTCTCTGCATGTGGTAAATAGTCAGTAATTAACATTTTGTGGAAGAGAATTTTACAGAAAGGTTCCTCAGTCTTCAAATGACCAGAAAAGTTTTGTAATGGACTAAATATAGACACTGTAAGACCAGTGACCTGGGCAGAGTAATTAGAGGACTGAAACCTCAGGAAGGGTCCAAATTTCGGTAAGGAAATATGTAACAGCTGTACTTGAACTGCACAATAACAAACTTTTTCAATGACAAAGACCCTTTTTGTGCATTTTGCCATTTCCTGACCAAGCTTTCAGAAGAGCCAGGAAGCTGGGCCATAAGGCTAAGCAGTTCCTCTGACACTGGAAAGAATGAAGAATCACAGGCATTATTATTTTAAGTTTTGCTACCAGGGTAGAATCTCCGTTCTTTTATTTATGATGATTTGAACCAGCTTCTATAAACTGAAAACGTCTCTGATTTCAATCATGTGGTAAAATAAGGTTCTGCCAGCAAACCTGATTTTCTGAAACACTCCCAGCACAGCAAGAGGGGAGTGATGGTAGCTTCAAATGCTTGAAGGAGAAAGAGGGGCAAGGCTGCACGAGAGAAGTTGTTCTGGGTTATATCATAAACACCTACTCTAAAATAGAAAGCAATATTTAGAAAGCAATAAAATAGGAAAGTAGGAAAGGCTATTCTCACTCTTAACACACACAAAAAAGTCTGAGGTCATTTAAAGGTGTTAATAAATCTTCTCATCCCTTTACCCAGTGGTTTCCTAATATTAGCTAGTCCGGTCTCAGGGCATGTGTTACAGGATCAGCATTCAGAGACAGGGGGGAAAACATAACCAATTTATCCAGCTGTTTATTTCTAACTGCTCCCTGAAGGACAGCTACTGCACAAGCTCTGGCAAGCCCCTTGGAGGCAGGCCAGCAGCCAGAACCTCTCCACCACGCCAAGGCTGTCAGCAGCGCACACGTGCTCGGACCCCGCGCTGCCAGGGACCGGAGACACACGCTCATGCCGCTGCCAGAGAAGGCCCCAGGACTGGGCAGATGCTCCAGAGGATGAAAGAAACCTTCAGCCCTTCTCACTGGGCTGAGGTTGACTGGGGGAGATGCTCCAAGCCTCCTTGCCTGACTCCCCAGCCATCTCACTTGCCCTGCCCTCAGCCTGACAGTGCTGAGAGACAGGGGACTCGGGCTGGCTCTGATCAGCATTCACAGGGATGGCTTCTGCCATCCTCTAAGCCCCTTATTCCACCACTAGAAAAAAGAAAAAGTTTTTAAAAAGCCATGTGAGAAACCATTGACAGATACACCTCTAACAGGGCTCATTGTCATAAGCCAAAATCACCTTCAGATTCAAAATACAAATGTGCTGATATACATTTAGTTCCTGGAATTCGGTCCTATTAAGAGGAAACACTGCTAACTGGTCACTTGATCTCCCTGTTCCCATTTAAATCAATGTTTTGTCATGGTATCAGCAGTTACATGTTAGATATTTGACCCTCTGACTTCCAAGATGGAGCATTATTCAGTACATCTTTAAAGGTGAACTACTCTGATAGCCCAAGATACCTGCTTTGGTCTCTAAATACACGTTGGGGATTTTCTTATTTAAATCTCTTTCTGTTTCCCTTTTTTACTTCAAATGTGGCACCAGGGTTGGCGAGATAGGCAAGATGGGCCACAGAGATGGAGACTGACTCAAGAGCAGCTCTACAGTTAACTCCCCAAACATCGTGGCAGCCTAAATCCTGCCATCTACTTTTAGGAGGAAAGGGTTATCTTCCCAGTAAGGCTTCCCTTCCAGGGTGACAAGAAAAGCTGCCAATTAATGCCAAGTCCTGTGGCAGCAGGCTGTATGGACAGATACTTGCCTACAGGTAATTAGGAGAAATTTGCCCCACATCAAGTGGTTGCTGGGTGACCTAAATTACCTCATTAAGAACAGGATCCTGCTTGTCTCAACTTCATCTGCCCAGAAATGAGGTATCTCCCCAGCGATGACAGATGAGCAAGGCAATCTGGCTGCTGCAGGTCACTGGCTAGAAAGGGCTCTTCAGGAATAGTTGACAGAACCCTCCTGCCTACAGCCCACCCAGAGACCTCCCCACAGCATCAAGGTTTGAAGCACCCAGCATCCCGCACCCAAAAGCCTGGACTCTTCGGGTTCCTGGTTTCTGTACAATGTACTTTTTCTTCAGGCCTGTGATGATCTATATTCAGTTGGTTCAGTGTGTCACATCTTTAAGGCATTTCATTTTTTGTGCAGCAGCAGAGCTGTGCAATAAATGGCCTAGTGAAATCCATTCCAAGAGATATCCTGAAAGCATTACCATGCAGGTTGTCTTGTTTTCTTACCTTAATCTCTTGACTAGTTCATCCAACCTCCTGTTCCAAAATACCTCAAGTAAATCCACGCTGAAGTCTAAATTCAAGCAGTTTTTTTTGATGGCAATCATGCTGCCTGTCTAATTGCTAGACTAATGGTTTTCATGGCATTCCTTTGGCTTAAAAAGTTATTTTTAAGGGGAGGAAAGAAAGTTTGCTCCAGGCTTTAGTCTTTGTATGCCAAGCTTCAGTCGGCAGGGAATTTTAATGGCTGAGTTATAAACCCTTAAAAGCAAAAATGTAGAGTGGAAATGCTGACACAGTAACAGCTATTGCTAGCAGCACAGGTGACACTCCTCTAATACGTTGATTCTCCCCGTTAACCTATTCCTGAGAGCTCAAGTTTTTGTGCATTCAGAAGCCTGACAAAAAGGACTTTTGTAACTGTATTCACTCAGGCTGGAAGTCAAAAGCCTTACACTTGTACAGCCGTTGCTACCTGCTCAGGAAACTAAAGTACTCAATAAAAACCCCAAACCTGGAGCATCCTATTGATCATTTGGCTTTTGAGGTTTTTATGAGCCCTGGCCCAGGCTGCCCAGGGAGGGTGTGGAGGCTCCTTCTCAGGATGTTTCCAAACCCGCCTGGACACGTTCCTGTGTGACTTGATCTAAATGGTTCAGCTAGATGATCTCTAAAGGTCCCTTCCAACCCCTACCATTCTGTGATTCTATGACTACCTTAGAAAAGTATAGAGATGACCTAACCAAGGCACACATGCAGGGAAAGAGAGAAAGAATGGAGATACAGCTTGAGGAATGTAAGAAATAACAGGAGAAGGGAACAAGGGAAAAGCAAAATGGATCTTAAGAGGAAAAGAAATTGTAGGTCTAAGTAGATGGAAAAGGAAATCCATGTTAATGAAAGAATAGGACAAGTGCACAAGAGAACGAGAGCAATGGAGGAAGCAAAGCAAACAGACAAAGCCAAAGAACTGGAAAATGAAAGGAGGAAAGGGTATTTTTAATATAAACCTACCACAAACACATTGCTTAGACAAAAGGGAGAGGACAAGTAGCATAAAGAGCAAAGAACCAGACTCATAAAAGCCTATTACTGATGTTTGTTTTGCTGGTTGTTTTTTTTACTGTATCCTTCTCCACACATTGAATTGTGCTCTGTTTCTCTGGCTCGAGTCCAAAACTTCTGTCAATGCCAGGAAAGAGGTGACCAAAACATTTCTCACTTTTGGCTGAAGTCAAACAGCTGCTTGTTTGGGGGTAAATCCTGAAATTAATATGACATTTTTTTCATCTTTCTCAATTTGAAGAGAACACTGCTTGTATTTCAGGCTCCAAGTTCATAAATGCCAAAATGACCATTTAAATGATGCTGGAGGGACTTTCAAAGCAAGATGGAGGGCTTCACAAATCATCAAAATAGTCTGCATGAGGCAGTTCCTGAACATATGCTCACAAGAGCTACAGCACATGAAACTGAAGCTCCAGATGCTTACAGGTAAGCACAATATTCTAAGCAGAGTAGGAAAAGGGGTTTGTTTTGTTTTTAACAAACAGCATATGAAAGAACAGCAAATACATTGGAATGATGGGGGGAAAGGTGTAAGCCATCTGAAGGAACTCAGACCCATCTGGGGACACAGCTGCAAAGGCCAGTACAAGGCAAGCTCCAAGTCTGCAGGATTATCAGGCTTTGAAAGCTTCAAGGCAGCAAAACTGGATCCTGAGGTTCTCCTGGATGCTCCACATTCCCAGCTATTTTTATACACCACCTAGAACTGTGGAAGCCCCACACTTCAAGCACAAGCCTTTTCTTTTTCCACAGGTGAAGTTAATGAAGCATTATTATAAGGAAAAAAAAACCTCCCTCCCTCCCCTCCACCCCAGCACTACATTCTCTGTTATATGTTATCCTTGAGTTAACAGCTCTGACAGTCTGCCAGGCCAGTTATAAGCAGCAGTAATTCTTGAGCAGCTCTGAAACTCTGTCTCAAATACCAGTGGAGTCCTTCATGCTGAGCTCTCTCTCCCAGTCAGGCTTATCCCATGCTCTCTCCACCCTTACCCTTCTGCTTCAAAGCTAAGTGTTGCAGGGTAGAGGATCAGGCAGTAAGTATGTAAAGCCTGAACTAAGTTTCCAGGCAATACTGTTGAATGGCTATGCTATTTTCCTCTTAAAAACCAAACCATTGGTGAATTTTGACTGCACTGGGTGTAAATGTTAGATGACAGGAAAAATGATCTTATTTAATCTCTGGAAAAATAAATGGCACGCAGGTTTGTGCTGGTGTGCTACTGTAACATTTGGCACAATCTCATTGGAAGGATTGTGTCATGCTGATGGATTAATGAGCTCTAAAAGAAATGAACAGATAAATACAGAATAAGCAAGCGACCTGCACTGACAGAGTTACTGCAAGTAAAGGCTGCCTGTCTCGCCTGTGTTTGTCTCTGCTCAGTAGACTCAACAGATGACAAAAGGGAAATGGAACAAATCCAGACCTGAACATTATAGGCAGAGGGGATCGTTTTTAACAAACTATTCTTCATCCCATCAGCTAAAGAGGTGTCATATATAGAAAGAAGGAAAAAACCCCAAACTGGACCTAATGCAGAAGGGAAAGATAAATCTTTACCCCCTTCTTTCCATTCTTTAAACAATACCTTGCTGACTCAACAGCACTTTAAATCACTTTAGGTTAGTGATTCAACCCATCAAATTATTATAGCATACATTCTGTCTTCCATGAGAAACTAAGGAGAAAATAGTTTAACCTTACGTAAATGTAGTCAGCTTGCTCACGCTGTGCCTGTGCACATAAAATGCACTGGATTAAACTGAGGAGGCATTAAATGCTGGTTCCAGTAGGACTCTCTGTGTTTATGATTCCTGACTTGTGTCAACTGACCAAAAATCACCTGTTCTAAAACTAGATAAGGAATTCTGAAGTTTACCAGAAAAGAACTAGTCAATAAAAGCAGGAGAGCAGTGTGAATTTCTTCTGTCTGCACTAGAAAACTGGAGCAAACTCTCAAGCTCAAGACTTTCTGTTAAGAAAATAGAAGGGAAATGCTGAAGTATTTCAGGATGAGAAAGAAGATTTCAATTCCTGCTGTCTCTTCCCAACCATTCCCAGACAAAAACATTCCAAAATCCCAGTCAGTTTAAAAAACGTAAACCATAGACTGCTTCTTACTTCAGCCAAACCTGTTTTGCACATCCCTAAATCACTATTTCCTATGATTCTTTGCAAAAAAAAGCACTAACAATGGCTTGCAGAAACAGAAGAAAAAGCCAAACAGCAAAACCCTTACTCATAAAATATTGGCATTTCTGTGACTTTCAAAACATGCAGTGCAGCTGTGCTTAGTTGTCCTCAAAGAAGCAAAACAAACAAGTTTCAAAACATTGTATTCCTGTGAGGAGATGCTGAAGGCAGTCCCAGCTGAACCCAGGCAGTACCAGTGCAGAGGCTGCCCTGGTTATTCCCTTGGCACAGCCCATCCCGCTCAGCAGCCGCTTGGCTGAGCCTCAGTGTAAGGCTGCTCTGAACAGAAACACACTGGTTTGGGTTTGCTGTGCTGAGCTGTGAGCTACTGTGAAGAAGGAGAAGTTTCCCATGGTGGGTTTCCAGCTGAAAAGGAAGACTTCCCAAGGGAAGGGAGGGGCCAATAACATCACGAGTCAACCCTTTCAGCCACCTGAGTTTAACCCTGATGGGCTCCTGAGCTGACAGGAGGCACATAGTAAATATACAGCTTACTACAACCACAGGGACCTCAAGAGCTCTTCCAGGGCAACTCCCCTGCCAGAGCAGGACCACCTAGAGTAGGTCACACAGGAACTCATCCAGGTGGGTTTGGAATGTCTCCAAAGGAGACTCCACAGCCCATCTGGGCAGCCCCTGCCAGTGCTCTGATACGATTTTTGGACAAGAAAAAATGGCTTCAAGTTGCATCAGAGGAGCTTTAGACTGGAGATTAGGAACAACTTCATTGAGAAGGTTGTCAGCCCCTGTCCCAGGCTGCTCAGGGAAGTGGGGGTGTCCCCATCCCTAGAGATATTGCAAAGCCTTGTAGTTGAGAGATATGGTTTAGTGGTGGCCATGGCAATGTGAGTGACTGAACTCTTATGAGCTTAAAAAGCATCTTTCCCAGCTGAAATGACTCTATGATTATCCTTGTGTGCAGGAGAAAACACAATGAAGTGGAAGACAGCTTGTAGAGTTTGGCACTACACATCCACATGCCACATCTCCACGTTAAGATATACTGAAATATGATGGGAAAAGCACTACAATGCCCACTTGATAACACTCGCTAACCTTGTATATTGTTACTACCATCTGTTGCTGCATTTGAGAGGGTTTTTTTTTCCCCTTTTTGCCAGTTTCTAATTTCAGCCAGTGTGCCAGCTCTCACAGACCTGTCAATTAAAGTGGTATTTTAAGTAAGATTTCACAAGAAAATATTCTATGTTACTCCCCAAAAAATTCAAGTCACATTGTATGAACTGCAGTCTCCTCCTGCTACTGATGCCATCATTTTGACCAAAAAAAAAGAGGCTTTCCATTTTTTTCTGGCCCAATTTCCTCACTTACGTAACTAAACTATTTAAGACCCACGATTCTCTTACCCAGATACACAGTTTCCACCTCGTGTTTCTGTTATTTTGATACCCAGAGTTTCTATGTTTACTTGGGGACTAAAACAGAGGCTCACCCAGCAGCAGCTCCTGGTTGCCTTTCCTCTCCCTCTTTGAGTGGGTGGACAACAGATGACCTTTTCTTGCTTCTTCTGCCCAACTCACCATCTAGTTCAAAACTCCTCTAACACGGTATCCAGAAATTTATTTAGACCATCTTCCCAAATCTAATGAGATTCAACAAGGGCAAGTGTAGAGTCTTGTCTCTAGGAAAGAATCACCCCATGTACCAGTACAGGTTGGGGAATGAGCTGTTAGAGAGTAATACGTGGGAAAAGGACTTGGGGGTGCTGGTGTGCAGCAGGATGAGCATGAGCCAGCAATGTGCCCTCGTGGCCAAGAAGGCCAATGGCATCCCGGGGTGTATTAGAAGGGCTGTGGGCAGTAGAGGTTGATAGAAGTTCTGCTTCCCCTCTGCCCTTGTGAGACCACATCTGGAATACTGTGTACAGTTCTGGGCCCCTCTGTTCCAGAAGGACCGGGAGCTTCTGGAGAGAGTCCAGTGCAGGGCCACTAAGATGATGAAGGGAGTGGAGCATCTCCCTTGTGATGAAAGGCTCAGGGAGCTGGTTCCAAAGAAATACAAGGAAAAACTTGTTCCCTGTTGAGGTGAAGGAGCACTGGAAGGGGCTGCCCAGATGGGCTGTGGAGTCTGGATACATTCCAAACCCAGCTGGACGAGTTCCTGTGTGACCTACCCTAGGTGGTCCTGCTCTGGCACGGGGGTTGCACTGGATGGGCTTTCCAAGTCCCAGCCCTTAAGATTCTGTAGTCAGTATAAACAGTTTCTTGTATAATAAAGTACTTCCATGAAAACCAAAAGTGGGGTGGTGTTTGTGAAGCGATCCAGCAGCTGCACATGTACCAAGGGCGTGTGGCTCTGGAGAGCCTGCCCTGCCACAGACCAACAAACAGCTCCAAAGGGAAGTGTTCAATTATCCCACTCCATCATTCCTCCTGGAAGGATATTGCAATCTGCAGATTAATCATGAATTAAATTTATATTAAAAAATAATATCCTGCAGTTTACAGCCTAAATTAAAACAGATGTAATTAAAGGCTTTGAAAGTAATTTTGGCTAGTGCTCCATTTATATCTACAGCTAAAGCAGACACTTTCTCAGGCATTTGTGCCAAATTTGACTAATTCCTCTGCTCTGTGTTTTAATTACTGTATATGCTTTCCTGTTGCAGTTAAGAATATCCATTACACACTTGAACAGCCAACGCTATGAGAAAGTGTGTTCCTTTTTTTAAGCCTACTGGTGTTTCAAATCGTTATGTGATAATGGCAAAGCTCTACAGCTCCCAGATGCTTCTGCTATATACTGCTGTGGATAGTCTATACACACACACACACACACACACACTCCCCCCCCCACCATGACCTGCATCTGACCTTGACTGCAGTACATCAGAACAACTTTACGGATGTAAGGGAAGCTGCACAGCATCATGTTCGAGTCCATGGTATGCCTAAACACCCCTGCACTTCTCCTGCTATGGCATCCATATTAGAGCCAACTTCAATAAACATTTTCTTCTCAACAAGAGGGATTTGTTTTGGGGTTAGATTCCTCACAGCCCCTTTCTCTCCTGTGCAAACACACAAAAGCAATCCTGCCAAGAACCCAGTTTGTACAGCATAGCCCTGCACCAGCAACCCTGGAGAATCTCAGGCTCCTCTTTTATGGGTTGAACTTCAGAGCCTGGATAACAGTTATTCTTTAAATTCAGGAATCCCTGTCAGACAAGAAGGTTCAGAGATCACTCCTTCTAGCACAAGTTTTAAGTTTACAGTCCACTTGTAAATTCTAAACAGGGAATTTCAAGTGCAAAACAATGTGAACTGCTGCGATCCACTCCTTGCTTTGCTCAGCTTAACTGCTGAGTTGCCCCCCACCCAGGCAGCCAGATGCAAACTGTTAGTGGAACTACAGTTTTAGATAATTGCATTTGGTGAGATCTTCCTGCAAAACCAGCCTTGTCCTCCTCCTTAGCTTTGTAGCCCCAACCACACGATGAAGTCACTTCTAAATGGATATATCACATACTGTAGGTATGTGTTTACACAGACTATGGTTAACGTGGTAAGATCAGCAAGCAAGTTCCCCTTGAATTAAACCAACAATGTCTAGAGCAACTGCTCCAGTCAGTCTACATCTCAAGAAAAAGGGAACAGCTGCAAGCACGAGAAGGCAATCACAGTTGTCTTAAAACTTAATTATGTGGAAGGATTTGCAGGTTTAAAAAGTGTATTTAAAACAGTCATTTTTGGGTACTGAAAGTTGGAGATGCTTTAAATAAAATGTATACTTTTTGCTTAGCTGAGGGTTAAATTCTCCTCTCAGTTGGACAAGCAAAAACCTGAGCTCACGGTGGAGAAATCAAGCAGAGCTGTTTGTTACACGTCTGTGGATTGGAGAAAGTAGAACTTGGCCAAAAACTCTTTTCCAAGAAGAAAATACACCTTTGCTTGTTCAATGGTGAAAATAAGACAACCTATATGTATATAAAATGTTCATGTGCATTCTACCATCATTTACACGGGAAATCCCCTCTTCATTTCGATATATCACGTACAGTTCTTTTGAGTTTATTTATGTGAATTACTTTGTTATTATCTTAATGTAGAAAATATCCAAAGGACCTAACCCAGCCTAGTTTTAGTCATATGGAAGTGTTCAAATTCAGGGACTTGAAGCAACCTTGTCTAGTGGAGGATGTCCCTGCCCACTGCCTACAGCAGGGGGTTTGGACTAGATGATCTTTAAAGGTCTCTTCCAACCCAAAGGATTCAGTCATTCTATGAATGAACAGAAGAATCCTCCATTGCAGAAACATCAAAAATCTCATTTTTACTCATTTTCAGGCTCTTCCTCTGACAGTGCAGGGCATGAATCAAAAACTCTCCGCTGTGCCTGACCTTTGGGGATTTTTACAGACCTTGGGGCAGTAAGCACTCAGCTTTTCCTTGTGACAAAGGCTCTATTTATCGAAAAATACAAGGCTCAAGGCTTGCACCACAGTCCCCAAAGAAAACGTTTCACACCAATGTGCACTTGGGAAGCTCTGCAAAGTCCACACTCTCCATCTCTGGTGCATATTCCTCTTTCTATTGTATTCATTCCCTTGAAGAAACACCTAGCATCAGTGCATTCCTTTTCCCACCACCTTATCGGTACATGTCCTTGACCACCGGTACAAAAAGCGGCATTTACCAACACTCTGCGGGTGAAAGACTATTCTTCTGTATAAATTATACATCTTAGGACTTCAGCATTTCTTTGACACTGAAAACCTATTCAAGCTTTCCCACATCTGTGGGCTAAGTGGTTTGCTGTAGCCAGGGGGGCTGATAAATGCTGATATTTCAAGAAACTTAATCTCTTAATGATTGGGATCAGACGAAGGGTATGGCCATGAAAGAGACAGCTTGAAACAGGCCTAATCTCCAGCATATCAGAACCCACAGATGGCAGGGCTGCAGCTCTGCCACCGACACAGCTTCAACTGACTGCAATCTGCCTGCACAAGGGTGGTCTGAGCAGACTGACTGAGCTGCACAAGGGAATCTCTCAGGCAGATACATCTGTGCTAGGCAGTCCAGCACGGCTGGCTGGGTTGGGTGCTGGTGGGAGCTCAGGAGGCACCATCTCCATCAGATGACAGCAATGCAAACCCACTGACAAGACAGTATTCCTGCTCAGGCCTGCTTCAATCATGGCACAATTCCTGCTTCTTGGTTCCCCTGGGTCTGCCGTCTCGCTGGTACCGCTTGTGCCTGAAGATTTCCTGGCTGGGCAGCCCCATGCTGCTTTTTTCCCCACTTTATGGTCACAGACTATTACCTTTTACAGAGATACTGAATGTTTTCTAATTCGCTCCCCCTATCAGCCAAATCCAATTCTTATCAGTGCTGGGGCACAGAGCAGAGGCTCAGCTTTTCCAATCAACTCACTCAGGGCAGGGAAACATAAGGTTGCATCCCCCTCCTTCTCCTCCAACAGAGCCCCAGTTGTCTGCCCTGCAGCAATAAGCCACCATCTTCTCTGCTTTCTTGCAAAATACAAGTATTTCCACATCAGCTTAACCTCTCCCTGCAAGAGAGTCTACGTGCTAAAGGAGACCCAAAGAAAAGCCCCCCTTGCAGCTGTAAGCATCCAAAACCACGTCTAAACTTTCAAGCTGAATTTTCAGTTCACATATAAACTAGACTGATGAGTCACCATATGTACCCAATGTCCCAAAAACAATGCTACACAATCTGCAACGCTGGCCCCCAAAATAAGGAGAAAAAGAGACCGCCCTGACTGCACAGAGAGCAGCAACAGAACCAGAATCAATCATTCCCCAGAGGGCTGAGGAGAGAAACCCTCACTCAGCCAACCCAAGAAGTGCTCAGCATGGGAGAGGGCCATCCTCCCTGGGACAGAGCCCATCTGCAAAGCAGGATGTTTTCCAAGAGCTGATGTGTTTTTCTGGCAGAGGAAACAGGAGCCAGGAGGATTACTTGGGAGGGCCCTGGGAAGGTGGGGGGAGGGAGGGAATGAGGGAGGTCAGGCACCAAAAAAAGAAAGGAAAGAAGTGCTATTCTGATCCCTCCTTCAGCAGAACAGCAGCAGTGTTCAGCAAGCTGTGAATTTACTGTGTGGGAGTTGCTTCAGCTCTCTCAGGGAGTTTTTTCTGCCTATGCTGGGTGTCTGGTGTGTCTTATTAACTTATGGACATAGAGCATGTACTTAAGAGGAGGCACATGGGGGCTGGGGAAGTGATGAAGCAAGGATGATCAGCACACTGGCATTTCAAGGGTTAAACTGGATTTTTCCCATCACCATAGACTATTTAACAATGAAGCAATTTTTTTTTCAAGTGAGTTAAGACTATTCCTCCCCATGAAACTTGATTCACCAGGTTAAAGGATAACAGGTCAGTTTTTTAATACCCCAGGACAGAAAAGACTTTTGTTACTGGAGTTTCTAACACCAGAGCCCATTGTGAATGGCAGCATCACAGAAACCTAAGGGTTGGAAGGGACCTCAAAGGGATCATCCAGCCCAACTCCCCTGCCAGAGCAGGGCCACCTAGAGTAATGCAGAAACCACTCATCATAAAGTTAACACAACAAAATTAGTTCCTATTAGAAATTCACTCTGAATTCTGCTGATGGAAGAACTGACCTCTAGCTGTAACCCTGCAAAAACACACCCATCCAAGCACAGGTTTTAGGCAGGTTGGGCCAAAAGTCTCAAAACAACAGATTTCTGGATACTCCAGTGACTGAGTCTTTGTTTAAATATCCATGGTGGAAATAGGTGTTTATCTTTCAAAAATCCGACATTTCACCGTTTAACTGAAAGCCCGAAGCATGGAAGAGAGCAAACCAACACCAATGGCTTCAACCACAGGCTGAAACGACAAGGGAAGCATCACAGAAACAGAAGTCTGCCATTTTCAAAGAGGTTTTTGATCACTTCACCTAAAACTTCTTGCCATCTCTCCTGTCCTGTATCCACAACACTCGCAGTGCCACTCATTACCTGCTGCCAACACCAAAGATTGCATTGGTCATTCCCATTAGGATGAGCAAAGCTGGCTTTAAGGGTAAGGCTGAATTTTCCTTCTTGAATCTGAATTTTACTCTACCCATTCCAAGCAATTCCAGTTTGGTGATTTGCCATGTATCAGGAAGCATGAAAGCATTCAGAATCCAGGGTTTTCCCTGAAAGCAAGCTGCAAAGTGTTTCCTTGACAGGGCTATGAGGTTCATGACTCGGCCAGGGACAGGTCAGAAGGATGCCACCACACTTGACAAGATTCCCACCGAGAGAACAGCAAGTCAGACCAAATCCAGTGGCAGCTTTAAAGAAAACGCCCCCTTCCTTTTTTGAAGATGAACTAGTGACACAGAACAACTTTCCTTACAGTTCTGGTATTGGACTCTGCTTTTTATGACAAGACTAATGCAACTTTAAGATGGTTATTTCACTCTGTGGTGCAGCAGATATGTTCCGATTAATTTTTAGGGGTGAAAATGGTTGTGATAGGGCTGCTGTGCTTATTGATCAAATATTAAATCCCAAGATCCTTGAACCTTAAGAAAACCATATATATACAGGATTTGCCAACAAGAAATAAGCCCTTTCCAGCAATATGAAAGATTGGGCTTATGCCGCATGCACCTCAGCAGCTGGCAGTGCTGCTGATGTAGTGTCTGAACAGCCCTCAAGAGCATCTGTAAGGGATGAAGTGACCAAAGTCACTTTATGACAGGCAACAGAAGACCATTTCTACAGTCCTCTACAAGATCAGAGTGCTGGGACTTTACGTGGGAGGTTCAGAGTTAGGGAATTCACTGATAACATGTGTTAAAGGGCAAGAGAGCAGAGTGGGAACCTCTGCCAGATCTGCTGGCAGCTCTGTTCTCACTCTCTGTCTGCTGCTGCCAGGCAGCTTTCAGAGTCAGATACTTGTCTCCATCACTGGGAAGACACAACCATTTAACTATAGAAGCAGACAATTCATGAACGGATGTTTCCCATGGAACAGAAGAGACCAAGAGAAATCAATTCTAGGAATTAAAAGTTTCTTATAGGGTTTTATAGAAACACATTTATTGTCCCTGGCAAACCCCAAAGTCTTAGAGGTAAAACACTCCTGTGTGCAAGCCAATGGGCAAGCACGGGGCTTTGTTTAGTGAAACTAATCTCATGAGCCAAGCAAAACCCAATAATTTGCTGTTTAGCAACATCACCACCATCATCAGCAGTCTTCACATGAATACACATAAGAGATTAAAAGAAAGCACTCAGCAATTCATTTCTACCTTTTCCATCCCAGGTTTAAACCCCATCCTCAAAGACAAGTGTGTTCTGGTTTAAATCATCTCTGCACAGCACTTGCCAATTGTGCAGCTCTGTTCCTGAATTAGGAGCCCTGTTTCACCAGGGTCATGGCACACAGTGAAAAACAGATCTGCACTTTCACCAAGGACTGCTGTTTCATTCAGCTAATCACTCATCAGGCCAAAATAACTGCATGTCAGAGTTATGAAGGAGTATAATGCATGTGCACAATGGAGAGAAAGTGAAATGTTAAGACCTGAAGTTGATGGCCCTTCTGAATGCCCCTTCTCACAGATTCTGGTAAGGTTCAGGAACTTCTGATGCTTTTCACCATCATCTCTCCAGCAACTGCACCACTCGATCCCAGAGTTCTAAAGTAATAGCTGAAATGTATTTTTCTATTATTCTCTCCTCATTATAAATGAAACACCCAGGCCATATTCACTTAATACCACAGAGAAAAGAGAAACAAAGAAGAAAAGGGAAGAGAGGTCACTGTCAGGCCAAGATCAAGTCTGGAAAATTTCAGCTCGAGACATGAGCGTTTCAGGAAGTTATAAGCAACTGGAATAATAAAGGAATTATAACTGAAACACTGCAAGAATTTAACTACAGTTCTGGCTACGTTAACCAAGGATTATTTAACATATTTCAACAGCATTCAGAAACTCTTCTTGGCTGAGACACGAATGGTCTGTGCTTTCCAGATCACTCCCAACCTCCTTGAAAAGGCAGAAAAAAGGGATGGATGGTGTTGGTCACAGCCATGGCTGATGGAGATCAGCACAACCCCTTGCTTTCCTTGGCATCAGAAAGCCACAGAAAAAGAGAGCAAAACCAAAATCCCCAGACTTGTAACAGCTCATCTAGTTCACTTGTGTTGCTTCCTCACCATCAAATGTCAGTCAGCCTCTCACCAGGGCAGCTAACTGAAATGTGGCAAGCTCTGATGCCTTTTGCAAGGGTCGACAGAAGCAAAGAGAAATATTTCTCCAATTTAAGAGAATTTGCTGTTCCCATCACGAGTTCCACATTTTTCTCTCACTCTCTCCCCACACATTCCCCTCAACTCTCAGATTTATAACCATGAAGAGAATAAATACACCTTTTCCCACCCCCCTTCGTTGCTCTGAAGAAACATGGGTCTAGAAAGGCATGCTGCAATTGCTGAATTCCTGTGGAAATTATCCTAGAACAATTATGTTTTTCCAAACAGTGCTCTTAAAACAAATCAGACATATTATGAAAACTCCACATGCCAACCCAGGCACTTCAATGTCTACATCTGCAAAAGAATTCCAATGCTTCAAGTTCACTCCACTTGACTCCACTTAAGTATTTGCAAAGGGCAGGAATGCCTAAATACACCAAGTTCCTCTTATGATGCTTTAGAGGCACTGCCACCAACATCTTCATTTAAGCTCTTTCCACACACTGTGATGCTGTGTTTCAGTCAGAAACTAGGTCATAAACTTTTCTATTGGAAAGCATTTAGAACTGTTTGGGCTGGATTCTTCTGTTCAAGAGGTTATAATAATAAAGGAAGTTTGCAGGAATACTTATTCCAAACTCTGGGTATGTTGTTGCCAGTTTGAGAAACTCTCTCCTTACTTTGCCTTGTTTGGCTCCTCCATTTTTGATTTCTTGTTTGCTTTGACCTCTTTCTGGACAAATATAAAACTTCCTGTTTCATCTGATTAATATGAGGAAAAATACAGAAAACTCATTTATTCCAGCTCCAGAATCAGTTTTACAAAAGTATTGTCAGAGATTCAAGCAGCATTTAGATGGGGAGAGTCCTGCCAAAGTTTACAATCTGATTATATCCTGCTACAGAAGGGGAAAAAAGGACTCAATTGCTCTGTTTTTTCAATTTTCTATGTCTCTGACAAGAAACAATCCACCTCCATATATTCCCATGCATCCAGATGATCTGTGGGTAAACCTTATTCTCTTTAGTCTAATCAAATTGGTCGATTCACTTTCTCCACTTCCAAACATTCACATTTTTCTCAACCACTCCTTCCTGCACAGGCAAGTAAAGCAGGGCACGTGCTCTTCTCCCTACCACCCTGCCTTTCTGAAGGCTTAAAACAGCAAGTCAGTCATTTAACCCCAGTTCTTGTATTGAAAAGGTTTTTTTCATTGGAGGTTCCTTCTCTTGGTTCTCCATTAAAGCAGCTGCTCATTTTGTACCACAGGCGAGACCAATGTCAATCAGCCTCCCAGAAGTGATTCAAGGGAAATCATGAGCTGGTACATATTTCCCTTTTTATTGCAGTCTCATCACATTCATAACTTCTATAAAAGAGGATTTATTGAGAAAAGTGAATTTTAGGAAGTATCTAACAAACTGAGACAGATGGAGACGCAGCAGAAACCTGCATCAAACTAGTCGTGGCCACTGCTGCTCCCACTGTAAAATCTGGAGTGAAAGAAATTGAATAACAAGGCACAGAAGAACAGAATTCCCTGGAGAGCCAGCAAATTCCCCATGGGATATGGCTGAAATTCACTACAAGTACATCAAAAAGTGTTTTGTTTTCCTCATCATGGAGATATTTTTACCAAAGTATTAGCAGACTAACTGGTAAAAAGTTTACTGAGAGGCAAACCTCAAAGTTGTTGTAGCAGGCCAAGCGTGACTTAAGAGAAGTAAAGCCTTCTGGAATAGATGCTCTGATCTGCTATAACTGAAAGTAGATGGAACTAATTCCTGCAGAAGCAGGTTGGTTGATGCAAGAGTAAGAAATGACAGACCATATTTTGTAATAATCTTTCAATCATTAAAACCCAATTTAACAAGCAACATTATCTGTTGTCAGAGTTGCCAAATCTAGGAGAAAAGCCCAAAAACCTACTCACAGTGATTTACAGAGACACAGATGTAAACATTTATGTAGACAGGAGATTTATCTTTGTCATACAGCGAATTTTGATGCTGGGACGTTAAAGACTGCTTAACCAAAATGTTAGGGAAGCTGAAGAACCACCATATCAAATGGCATTCATCTGGTTTCTTACCTGGAGCTGTGTTCATCAGTTGTCAGTGTTGTTCCAGGACAGTGCTTCAGCAACCATAGATCAAAAAGATCTGGCCAGCTCCTAAGTGTTTAAAAGGAAATACAAGCATGTTAGACAATACAGAAGTCATCAAATCCACAGCAGCAGAAAAACAACACTTCAGAGTTCAGTCTTAGGCTGCACTTGCAAGGAATTTGCTGTTATTGTTGTTCAGATGATTCTTTTTTTAATCTGATTTTTTATTTAGACCTTTTCTCCACCCATTCAAATGAAGTCGTGGTACGTTCATCTGAGGCAGAATTAGAACCACAAGAAATGCAATTACTGACAAGGCTAACTATAGATGAAAAAAAGGGAAAAAAAATAAACCAATGTGATGTGTAAAAATAGAACTATGAAAAGAGAAGCAGTCATCCCTAGCTGGTTTAATGATTCACCAACTACGCCATAGCCACATATTCACCTGCGGATATTCATTCACGTGGTACACAGAGAAGTTTTTCAGCTCTCACAGGAAAAGAAAGAGCATTTCCAAACTTATGGTTGTGTTTTATAAAAAGAATGTCACGCTGCATGGGAAATATATCCCTGCTTCCTTTAGTTGCTATTGGGAAGAGCTGTATTTAAGCATCTAGGTAGAAATAACACTTCGGAATTCTGCACGCAGTACTCTGCAGAGCTGCGTCCTGACTTTTCAGCAGCATCACCAGCACATTAAAAAGCTCTCCAACTGACATTAGTTACACTATATCTCTGCAAAGCCTTCTCTTCCTAAATCAAGTACTAAATTGGAGAAAACACAGGCGACTAGTGCTGTGGCATGTGCTTGATTAACAGAGAATAACTATGCAGGAAGCTGGCTAGCCAATTAACCTTTCCCGTTTCGTGTGCTGCAATTAACTCCCACGGCTGCAAGCACATCGCCATAACTTCATGGGCAAAACATACCTCCTAGGACTTCTTCACAGTATGCTTTTATGAAAGATGCCACACTTTCTTCTGAATTATGTCACACATTTTCTCCCTTACGTACATTATAAAATTGACTTAAAGAAATCGAAGGCGCTGGGAGTGTTGGTTGTTAATAAACTAACCATGAGCCAGCAACGTGCCCTCGTGGCCAAGAAGCCAGTGGCATCCTGGGGTGCATTAAGAAGAGTGTGGCCAGCAGGTCAAGGGAGGTTCTTCTCCCTCTGCTCTGCCCTGGTGAGGCCTCATCTGGAGTCCTGTGTCCAGTTCTGGGCTCCCCAGCTCCAGAGGGACAGGGAACTGCTGGAGAGAGGCCAGCGCAGGGACACCAAGGTGATCAGGGGATGGAACATCTTCCTTATGAGGAAAGGCTGCAGGAACTGGGGCTGTCTAGTTTGGAGAAGAGGAGACTGAAGGAGGATCCCATTAATATTTACAGATATCTAAATAGTGGGTGTCAGGAGGTTGGGGCAGCACTTTTTTCTGTTGTATCCAGTGACAGGACAAGGGGTGATGGAAAGAAGGTGGAACACAAAAGAAAAACGTAAGAAACATAAAGAAAAACTCCTTTGGTGTTGAAGTGAGGGAGCCCTGGCCGAGGCTGCCCAGGGAGGGTGTGGAGGCTCCTCTGAAGCTCTTCAAGACCCACCTGGACACACTCCTGTGTGACCTGATCTAGGTGGGAGCTGCTTTGGAGGGGGACTGGACTGGATGAGCTCTAAAGGTCCCTTTCAACCCCTACCATTCTATGATTCTAAGATGCAATCTCTCATTCAGGTCTCATCCAGTTTCTAGCAATCTGTAACGTGTCTGGAAGAACATTCTGGATTCTGCTGCGTCAGTACAGTTACTTCTCATGGACAGCTCAGCTGCCTACTCCAGTGAATGAGGCTGGGAAGGCTATATCTCAGGATATAGCTACAATTGTGTTTCCCTACAGTTCTCTTCTCACGAGATGAACCTTACAAAATCCACGTGCAGGCACACATCTTGCCATCTACAGAACTTAAATTGGCTTCATCTCATACTAGTATAAGCACATAAACACTTTCAACAATATTAGAAGTTACTCTATGCAAGGAAAAATAGATTTACAATCTTCTTCCTAAATTGTACCCTTTCCCATCACCTATTTTAAATGACTACCTTAACAGTTTACAGACCCTCAGCACCTACACTACACGGTAGAGACTTCAGATACAGCTCTGTATTAGCCAGGGGATCAGGAGGAGGGTCTTGAGCCTACCAACAAGGACTCATTGACCACCTCCAAAGCCCAAATGAAGCAAAGGACAAAGCTAATTTGAGTTTTAACCTTTAGAATTACTTTTGTCTGTTTGATTTCCTAAACCAAGCAAGGCACTCGCATTAGTCAATTTTAATTACTTGTTTTCCTTCCCAAGGAAATGGTTACAGCTATTGCTTTCACTACTCAGATAACAGTGCTGCCTGGGGCTGGCAGTCCTAAAATGCTGAGAAAAAGAGTCAAGATAGCTATGATCAACCTCCTTCTATCTTCTCCTCACACGTCCATTGCAGAGAGGAGAGCTCTCAAGGACCAAGACTATTGCCCCAAGTAGTTCCTTGGCCCTCCATGCCACTTGTTCAATCAGAAAGGGGCCATACCACAACCATCAATAGTCAGAGATGCTACTGAGTGAGGAAGTTCTCTGGCAGCAGCCCCTCTGCTTGGAGACAACTAGGTCTATGTATGCAGCTGAGGAGAGTCACCCTGGAAGTCCTCTCTTTCTGCCAGGAATCATTACAAGCAGCTTGTGCTAGTTGTGGAAAACGTACAGGCTGCTTTTCTGGAGTGATGAGATGCTTCATCTGGGTATTGCTGGCTGTCAGGTGCAGTCCCAGCATGACTATCTACATGATGCCCCTTCTTCCTTTGCAGTAAGCAAAGATTGTGTGAAATGCATCAGAAAACACTTTCCTTCATAAATACCATCATGGCCTCCTAAAAGAACTAGACTAGGAATTATTTTTCAAGGAAAAGATTATTTGTAGGCCAGGGACTAAAGCACTACCATGAACTAGGTCAATCCCATCCTTTGTTACCGTTCCACAAGTACAGTAACAGCGGGAAGGGGAGTCAGGGTGGAATAATCATTTGTTAACAATTTTAATAGCAAAGCTTTATTGGTTTTCCCTATAGATTCTCCTAGTTATTATGGTGAAATTAAGCGTTTTTCCTCCAAGTGAACTCCTGTTAATCCTTTTATTTAGGTTCAGAGCCACAGCACATGACCCTGCAAGAACATTCATCTGCAGTCACAGCTGGAGCTGCAGACTCACTGGCTTGAAGGAATTAATTTATTTGCAAGGCAGAAGGCAACTGAAAGGCCAAAGGCTTATCTACAAGAAAAATCTGAATTTCACCAACTCATGCAAAGAACAGGACGAGATCTAACCATATAATCAGACACCTCATCAAAAAGCAGATGTGAAAACACTCTGGCACCTTAGAGAAATACGGTTTAGAGTGGAAAAAAAAATCTAAAGGTCTGTCATAGCAGAAAACAAGCTTTAGTTCTTCCAAATAATCTGGGTTTTAAAACCAGATTAAATCCAGCTCCAATGAACCACCATTAAGAGAGCACTCAGGCTTAACAGTTCTGAACCTCAGCCACACAACCTTCCTGTTTTTCATACCTTCACCAATTACTTGCAAGATATATCTAAAGCCAGTTACACCAGTAGCAAGTGCAAAACCTGTTCTTGCTTCAGCCTGGTTATCAGTTTCTCAGTCTGTTTTCTCCCACATATGTAAACAATAATACAAATGTAAAGGATGCTGGAAAGTAAGATTCTCTGGGCATAATGCAAGAGTTTGCCACAAAGAAAAAAAACAATACAAAGGGGAGTTGTGGCCATCAGGTCACTGAGCGCAGAAGGATATTGTTCTGTCTGCTCATAAGTTCTTTCATCAACCTGCACTTGGAAGCTGAAATCAGGATCTTCCCCTTTTTCATGGGTTTCAAGAAAATAGTTCAAAGGTGGGAGATTTTTAATTGTTTAATATTTTACATTTCTCAATATTAAAAAAGAACATTCCTGAGGCCCTGCTCAGATTCAACACTTCTTACACCAAGCCTTAGGTAAGCACTCACTAGATGCTTTACACTGCTGTTTTACACAGAACACCTCTAGAGACTTACATGCACCTGGCCACGGGTGCATACATTTATCAGCTTCTTCACAATATGAAAGCTTGACCCATTAAACTGATCAAAAAATGTTTGTATAAACATAAACACGCACAGCAATTTATCTGTAGCA
The DNA here is from genome assembly GCF_028858725.1 of Colius striatus. NCBI lineage: Eukaryota > Metazoa > Chordata > Aves > Coliiformes > Coliidae > Colius > Colius striatus. Next base: position 2,836,116 of record NC_084762.1, read on the forward strand.
TATTGCACTGCAATGCTTACTGATGTTTCCTAAAAGCTGAGCATCCCTGACATTTTGGAGACCTCAATATCCTGAATTTTTCAGATCATTGCTTTCCTAATGGAGGAATACAGGAACATAAAAGCTTTGTTTAATGAAAATCATTCCCAAGCAGATTTTTCTTTCTTTCTACAAGAAGAATCTAAGCATGGCAAAGACCAAATATGTTTAATTCCTGGCCACATTTTAAGTATTCAGCTTGCTTACTTTTTCAAAAGAGGTCTGCAGCACATTCTGTCTGAGAAAACATTACAGGCACACTGGAGCCCTGTCTGAAACAGCACGAGCAGCTCTTTACAAGAGTTGTTAAATCAGTGGCCCCAGTGCAAAAAAAATTAAATCAATTTCATTTAATCTCACTTAGAGCTATGATTTTTAGCCATCTGAAGTGAAAATAAATTTAATTAAATCGTACCAATGATGGAGCACTCTCCCTTCATCATTTCTCTATCCATTTATTTTATCTTACTAGTCTGTTTAGCATAGCTGCCCTTAAACACTGTGCTCCCAAAGAGACCCAAGTTAGAAGAAGATTCAGGTCAGACTTCACTGATTAAAATTACTCTATCACATTGGCACAGGGCATCCACCAAGGAATCCACAAGCAGGAAAGAGCAAGAGCTGCTCAGCCTTTGGAGGCTTCCCTGCCGCTGCTTTCTTGGCTGAAGAGGACACAGTTTCAGTAGGGAAGGCCAAAGGGCCATGCAGATCCCTCCTCCCACTATACAATTAGGTTACCTTTTAGCACTGCTTGCTAAGCAGCTTTTTCATTAGAAGATATCTATCAATACAAATTAATATTAAGCTAACATTGCTGTGCATATTGCGATGGCTGCCTGATAAAGAACGACGCACTAATAGTATTTTGACGGTTTTCCTCATCTAGTTTTTCTTAATAGTGCTAATTCCACAAAAGGAACAAATTCCCTGAGCATCACCCACCAGGTTACACGGATTAGAGTGTCCTTTGAAGATGAGCTGTGCCAACAGCGCTCGCAAGTTAATAAGAGTGTGAGCAAAGCAACCACAACTTTGCCCAGCAACACTGAGGATCCCCAGCAGTCATCTGCCTGACCCAGCTGTGTAGCGTTGCCCAAGCCAAAAACCTCAGTCTAAGCACCAAAATAACTAACAGTCTTCAAATTAAAAGCTGACTTGGTTCACTTACAAAAGTCATCGTGAGCTTTAGTGGCACCACCTCCCTTTCTTTTTAATTTTGTTCTTTTCATTATCTTTATCCCAGGTGGTTTCAGGAAGTCCCTGCAAACCAGTCACTAATATGAAGATGGCCTATTTTAATCCCAGTCCCTTGACAAGAGCAGCTAATTATCTAACTTTCCTGTCTGAGCTACCAGATGGCTTTAGGTCTATACTGACTTTTCAGCAGTGACATCTGCATGTTAGAAACTGTCTGGGATGACACAGAACAAATAATACCAGTACCAACACCAGTACCTCAGATACAGGCATCTACTGCATTCTTTCACTAAGAAAGTCACTTAAGATGGCAGGCATCTTTCACATTTCCTTTCCTTACTGAGGTCCCCAAAGGTGTGCCAGCTTTTCCCATTGCTGATAGGTCATCACCTGCACACTGATGCTGCACATCCCCTAACGCTGGGAGGTAGAGCTGAATCCAAGGGTGGTGGGCAAGGCAGTATCATAGAATGGTAGGATTGGAAGGGACCTTTAGAGCTCATCCAGTCAACCCCCCTGCAGAAGCAGGTTCACCTAGATCAGGTCTCACAGGAACGTGTCCAGGCAGGTCTTGAAGACCTCCAAGGAAAGAGCCTCCACAACCCCTCTGGGCAGCCTGTGCCAGGGCTCCCTCACCCTCACACTGAAAGAGTTTTTTCTTATAGTAGCTGTGGTGGTGTAGATTTTCAAAGAAAAACAAAAAATCCACCACAGTAACAGTAAACAACACTAACACCCATTTCAAGGAAAGCAAGAAAGAGCTCCCCTGTGTTGTTCCAGCCAGCTTTCTAGACTTTCATGTTCCTCCTTCTTCCAAGACTCCACTTTTCGGTGTATTGACACGTCAGAGATATCAGGGAGCGTGTCCACACTGCATGTCGTGTTCCTCACACCTCACTCAAAGCATCCAAGCACGGTGTCTCACAGGACTGCACATGGAAAAACACAGCTGCCTCTGACTAAAGACAGGGGAGATCAGCTAGAAACAAGGCCAAAGATCAGTCAAATGAAGGAGTTTCTGCACAGACATAGGATGTTGTATTTCAGGAAGTAAGAACCACTGGATGTTAACCATAGCAAACATATCCCTTATAAGTCACGCTCATAAAAAATGCAGGCATTTTCCTCTCAGCCTTCTCACTACACTTCACATTCCAGAGTTTATTACATATCCATATTCTACACTGCCAAAAATCTCTCTTTTCCTCCAAAAACCAGCAGCAATGCAAACACTGGCTTGTTTCTTTTCCTACAGTTTACAGTTCCTGTGAATAACTGTAACCATTCGACAACGGTATAACATCCACTACAAAAAGAACTTCAGAACTCAGACTGGAGAAGATTCTCATGTCCATGAGAACACAGTGGCCAACTTCATTTCCACTTTTTTAGGAAAAGGAGTCTAGAGTCTCACTACAGCAACAAATGGAAGCAAACGTGACATTCCACTTCCTAAAGGGGTACCACAAGGAATGGCAAAGATGATGCCAAGCAGTAACTCTTACTGGTTTTTTGTCTGTGTATCTTTAGACAGTTGCTCACTTTAATCACCTTCTCTAATTGGCTTAGGCTGTAGTTCTACAACAAAGAAAATATCTTCATAATCAGAAATCCAACTTTTAGTCATATTAACACTAAGGAAATATATATATTCTTAATTAAATTATACTGGTAACAAAGTCAGAAGGGAGAACCGTTGCCTTGTTTTAAAAGATAGTATTCTAATCCCTGATAAAATCAGTTACTTCAGTGAAGAACTAGAGACAACAACATTATCATGTTAGCATAGTTTGTACTATGGCAAGCATCAACAGATAAGTGTCCCTTGGTACCATCACAGCCACATAAGGGTGTCTAAGTGTAACTAATCACCAGAGCTCTCTGGGTTTTACAGCAGTGACTCTCGGGCAGGGCAGCAGGAAGGAAAGGTTGATTGGATACTTGCCACTTTAGAGACAAAACTGGGTTTTGCTGATGTAATGGCCATCATAGCTTTCATCTGTAAGGCTTCTCATCCCTGAATGTACTCTGGCAAGGATGCTCATTGAATTAACTGAACACCATCTGACACACAGACTTGGTAAAGTTCTCAAGTTTGGGACTGGTTTCCAAAACTACTTTGATCTTCTCATCCCTTAGGGGAAATTGTATCAGATTTCATTTCTGCCACTACAGTCCAACCAAAGTCAGCTCTTGGACCAAGGAGGACTCCATAGAAACCCAAATCAAACAAAAATATCCCCCTTTAATATTTTCTTAAAGGTATTTGTGCAGGATCTAGACAAGCAAACCTTTCCCAAATGGTACTGTAGTTCACATCCATAGAATCCATAACATTAACGTTCCATCAAAGACTGTACTATCTATTTTTAGTAATCTACAGAATTTTTGGAGCTGACTTAAGAGTCGGTGCTGAGCAGAAAAGGTCTTGGGAAGCTGACTTGAGCAGGACTTGCAATGACAATCTCTAGTTATATTTCACAGAGCCCTAGGTTCCTCCTGAAATGGAAAACAAGGGTAACTATTGCCAAAAAAACTAAGTTGGCTTAATTTTTCCCATGTAGTGCTGTTTAATGTTTAGTTAACCAGCTTGAGTTCTGACTGGTTTGTAACACCGCAGTGCCTGCTGTCATTCCTCAGTTTCAGTTACATTAAATCAGTGGGTGAGTGACTAGAAGTTATGATTAAAAACCAAATTTACTAGATTGGTCAGCATCTGTCACGTTAACATTTGGCTAAGCAGCAGGGGTAAGATCACAGCTGCCTGTCCTGGCTGTCCAGGCAGCTTTGGACAAGTCAGCTTTAGGCTATGACATGTTACTGGGTTCAACTGCACACCATCTCCTCACCTTCCAGCTACATCCCAACACCAGGATGAGACAGGAGTCCTGCCTTTTCCATACATCCTGGTTTCCACAGACTGGGATGGAGCTCAAAAACACCCCTAGCAGGGTTAGGGCACTGGGGTGCTCTGCAGCGTGCTCCTGATGGTAAACTGAGACACTGTTTAGATGTCCTGTAACTTCAGTTCCCTGCCTAAATAAAAAGCACCTTCACTACTAAAGTGATGTAAAGTTCAACCTACTAATGAACATAAAGAACACGAGCAATAACGCCTATGGAGACAAATATTGACAAAGAGCAGCGATGTCAAAGTAGTGACTCAAGTAGGCTCCTGAGTGTACTTGACTCCTGAGTCATCCCTCTGTGGGATTTCTGCTCCATGGTGACCTTGAAAGGAAGTCTTGACTATCCCACAGCAACTCCTTATGCATATGTATGCTGCCTGTGCCCATTCTGCAGTCTGAATCACTTCCTGTGTGCAGCTTCATTAGTCTCATGAAAGAAAAGCGAGGGGATGGGGGGTGGGAATCTAAATAAACCTTAAGTTACAACAAGTTACCACACATAGGACTTTTTTTCTTGACCAAAGCCACCAGATATTTCAAACATAACCAGTAACATCACTAACAGAATACAGAAGCTACTGCATATTAATACTGAACATTTCCTTCCTTTCTTCGTGAAAGGAGCCAATTGATTGAATGGGACAAGACATAATTTCTTCCTTTGTTTTCATGCGTCCTTAGTATATATCAGTGCACAATTCCTTAAGTGCCAATAGTCTGACCCAGTATATAAAGACCTGTGTTCCTGCAGACAGCCATCACATCATGTCAGAATTCTGATGTACTGCCATATCTTAAGATCATCTAATAAAATGACTAACATGGGGTGATACACGACAAAAGCACAAGCTCTCCAGATCCAGATCAGCCTAGGCAGGCCATGTGTGATCTTTCTTTAGCACTGGAAGGAAAGGATGAGGTAATTCCTTCAATAACCTATCAAAAAAATTATACAGCTTTAAATCCTAACTCACACTTTATCCCACAGAGCAGCAGGAGGGTCTTACTAATTGGAATCTGCAGAACACATGGACTGGAATCCATCCCATCACCCAGCGCCTCAAACCATACATATGAAGTCGCTAAGCTTTAGCACACTGTTTGCAATTTGCCTCATGAATGTCTCACTGTATTTTACATTAGTAAAGTGGGGGGTGAAAAAAAGAAAAGGAAGCTTTACTGATGGCAACACCAACATCAAAGACAGGTAGTGCATGACTATACTGCCTTTCCACTGAAGCTGAGCAAGGATAGGAGCTCCGTGATCCCCTTTTATATAAAACAGATTCTGATTTTTTTTCCCTTGCCTTCATCCTTGGGTAAGGAAGCCAGTGAGCCTTTGAAGCCTCCACCCAAAACAAACATGAATCTTTATAACTCTCACAATCTTCTGCTTTTTGGCCACCCAGTGAGAATCTAACAGGATCTCTTGTTTGAAGGCCACCACAGAATAATGCAAAAAAAGATGAGGTCTAAATGCAATCATTACATAATATTGTTCTAATGAAATATAAAGCTGCTCTGATCTAAACAATATGTTAATCAGCTTTGATGAACAGGCAATATTCATCCATTTAGCAGGGTGAAACCAAAACAAGAAGAAACTCTTTTTCAGTGTTCAGACAAGAATTCTGAAAGCTACATGTCTTAGATAAACGAGCAATACTATCCTAATTTTGACACCTCTCCTAAAAGGGCATTCCCTGCAGATGTACCACCCTGGGGCTGACCCAGCTGCTTCTAAGAATGACCAAAGTTTCGTTACCTGGAGTGTGCTGTATGCAGGGCCAGGGTGTTGAAACCCTAGAGAAGCAGGGCCAAGCAGCAAGGAGCAGCTGCCTAAAGTTTCTGGAATCCCAGAAACTTGTTTTGGGATGCTCCTCTCACCCCGGCCACTGTTTCTGGTGCAAGTGGAATGGTAGAGGGAGTGCCATGGTATAGGTGACAATTCAATGCCAAACCCTGTGCAACCTGACCTAAGTGGATCTGTTTTCAGCAGGGGGGGGTTGGACTAGGTGATCTCTAAAGATCCTTTCCAACTCTACCATTCTATGGTTCTATGAAGGATGCTTCCATCCTGGAGGAGAGCATGTCACCCCACGACTTTAAACTCCACTTCTACGTTCAGGCATGGATTTAGCAGTACAGCTGAAAAGATATTAGTTGTGCCCTTATCATGATCCAACAATGCGATGGGTTCCTATTTATCACACATGGCCGTAGTATACAACTTCCCAGATGCTCATTAGCTCCCCTCTACTCACATTTCCACAAGCATTCTAATTTCTGGTTTGCAAGGAAGTTTTCCTTCTGAAGGATCCAAAAGCACAGTGTAGGTTACTTCTAAAGAAAACCTGGATGTAACTCTAATTTCATTTCTTTTTACTACTAAGTTATGAAACCCCAGGAAACCCTTCAAACACAATATATTTTGATGGGTTTTCTATTAAAAATTACCCATAAATTTTAAGTATTACACATTCAAGTATTTCATTCCACAAGTAGTAGTCTTAGTCATGTATTAACATTTCTATTTATCACCCCCACAACTGCATTTCAAAGCCGTGTTTAAAAGGACTCTCAGAACTACACTACTGTGACGTATCATAACAACAACAGCTTAATATTAATTACAATCATTAACTGCAAACAGAGATATTGAAATACTGCTCATGCTGAAGCATTCTCTTAAAAAAAGGGGAAGAAACACCCATCAAGACACACGGATACATATCAATCATGTTGGCAGCTTTGTCTTTACGTTCATATGAAAGCTGCAAAGCACGTTTCTGCTGTTACCTTCAAAAGAAAAACAGATGACAGCAGGAAAAGATTGATACATGGAACGCTGTGATCCACCTATAGCACTCCTCCCCAGCTCAAAAACTGTCAATATCATAAAGATGAAGGGGGGGAAAAAAATTGCACTGTAGAAGTGATCTAAAACTCTTCAAAAAATTAAAGGATGCATCTTGAGAGCAAATACTCTGGAGATTGAGGCCTTTTAAAAAACATTCTGCTTTTCTTACACCTTCTAATTTGATAGCATCTCTTCACAAGATGAAATCCTTTGATCTCCATTGATTTACTGCAGCACCTGCATCCTAGGGTTGGGGTTGAGTTTGTGTTTTTAGAATAACTTACTACAGAGATACACATTAATTTTGTCCTCCAAAGGTCACAAGCAGAGCAGTACTTGAGAAAGCTCAGTTGCCTGCCCTGTTTTGCTCAAACCTTGCTGCTAGAGCTTCTACACAGACTCACATATTTAAAAGCATCAAAGCTCTGCTGCAAAAGCAGATCTATGGCTCACGTCAAAAGGCAGAGGCAGCATATAGACCAAAAGTATTGCAGAAGAGTCCACATAGTCTCTTAAGGAACAGAAAACCAAGGTTCTTGAAGAGAGGAGAAGAAAAGGGCTGTCAGAAAATATGGTATCTGCAAGGAAGCAGTAGGATATGCACGTGCAATATAGGTCATGTCAAAAGTGGGACAAAGTAGTGATGCGAAACAGCTGTGCAGAAATGAATGCTACAGCCAGAGAGCACCTTCTGCAAATCAGGGCAATGAATATTTGATCCACAGTGACAACATTATTTAACATGGGTGAAGAAACTATAACAGTATTTTAGCTATGAAGGTTCTGGGTGTTAAATGAGCTAAAGGTTGGAAATTGCACATAGGAAGTGCACTGCAATGCCTGCATTCAAGTGCCAACAACATCAGCATCCAGATTCTAAGTCCACTGGCAGCAGGAAAGTGTCCATCTGCAAAATAAATCCAGGACCACCACTTGTACAAGTTCAGCTCTAAACACCATCTCAGAGGAACAGCTCTCTGCAGAGTGTAACCAGGTTTGCAACGAGGCAAACTGGTACAAGGTTCTGCATCCTCAGCTACCACACCTCAGATCCCTTGAGAGAACTTGGACATTTAAAACAATATTCAAAGAATTGCTAGGAAAATAAATAAGGTTTGTACACAGTTTAAGCTTAAATCTGTCTTGAACTGTATTTCGTGGTGCTTAGGGGTTTTTTTTTGAAAACTAATTAACGGATATTTGTAAACACAAGCCATTGTAACATACACTAAGCACCTGGGATGTGGTCCGAGGCAAACACGACTGTCATCTCCTTCCCCTCTATGCCGTCTGCCACTGCAGTTCTCATGGAACCCGGCACTGCTCTAGCTTTAAGGCAGTGCTGCTCACAGCTCCCTAGGTTAGCATATGGAAAGAGGAAAACTTTCCTAAAGGAAACATCTTGAATACATGTTAAGTGCTGAGAATTTAAGGTATCTAACAGGATTACCAATTCTATTAAAAATAGGAAACACAGGGTGTGCCCAAGACAAGGAAAGAGGAGGCTAAATTTGTCCATTTCTCACTAAATCTCCATTTTAAAAAATTCTATAAATGGAAGAGGAATTCAGCCTGACCCACTTTGCTGCTGCTGCCTCATCTTCCCTTCCTCGTGCAAACAGTTCAAGTGAAAATAATCCCTCGTCACTAACTCCATACTCTCTGTAAAGCAGCTGAACGATGCGTAATATCTTCTCAATGAAGAGATTTGATGGTCACTTTTAAATGGAAGCTTTTTTCCTGGTACTGACTTAGATGTTGCTAGATATCAATTGCATGGGGTAGGGAAAATTACCATTTAATACCAAGAATAAGAAAGTCCTGATGTGAGGTTTTGGCTATTCAGAGGCATTCCTTCCCTTACCAGTAACTAGAATGTAAAAGTAATCATATCTTGCCCCCAAAATTTTATTGGGAGACTTGTTTTAAATTCATCTAAAAATAACCAAATCAACCAACAAATCTAAAGCAGCTCAACTACCATTTACAAATGCAATCTGGCCGTGGTCAAACATTTGGTATTTTTATTTGCAGAAGATCAAACAAAGCTCTTTTTCAAAGGCCCTTGCTGCAAGCTCGATTTATTAAAACTCATCACTACCAATATTCATATATTCCTTTCTGTGAGATCCAGTTCTGCATTCCTGACCCAAAGTACATCACCCTCGTAAATAAGTGAGCCATATAGGCTTGCTTCCAGCTGCTTGTAAGCAGATGAGACTGAAAATACTTCAAACCTGGAGGCTGGAACCAGCTGCTGTCTTGAAAAAAAGGCATTTGTTTCATCCCAACATACTTGTGGATACGACAAAACTAAATTTTTCACAATTTGAAAAGAAAATCTTCTCCTTTCCTGAGTCATAGAAGAGGAATTAACCTTTTATTTGCAGGAAAGCGTTCCCCAGTCTTTGGGACTGAGATAGGAACAAGAAAAATTCAGAAGACACCAATAGAAATAAAGGTAGATTAAGTAGGCAGCTCAAAAAAAATCCACCCAAATCACAGTAGTGTGTGTTTGCTATTACCAAAAACCTTCATGAAATAGGAGTTGGCTGGAACTTGTCTCCAGGGGTACTTAATGTTGTGATATTGAAAGGAAAAAAAAAGCTAAGAAAACTAAAAACAATCACCAGAAAAAAAAGACCCTGTCCTACTTGAGAATCACCAAATAATAAACTTGCTTGTAAGGCCATTCCATCCACTTTCTGTATCTCTGCAAGTCTGACAAAGGGACCTTATATGGAACACGCTATGTATTTTGACCCCCATAAATGTTAATTCCTACACCAGAAGTCACCTAGTTATCAATACTCGGGGGGATAGGAATAAGTACTGATCCGACACTAAAGCATATAAGTCATCATTTAAAACAAAAAACACAGCAAAAAGAAGTGGCAATGAATCATCCTAAAACTCCTGAAAGAGCTACCAAGGGCCACTTCTCCACAGCCTTGATGTCCTTGAGAATTCTCCCTCTCACTCACAAATAAGCAGCAGGGCTGTAGCAGACAGCACTTGGAAGGAAAAAGGTTGGGGGGGGGGAAGCATTCAGTGTGTTTTAACTGCTTTTTGCATGATTTGATCTCTGGCAAGGAGCCTAAACAGCAGCTGCCACACTGTGTCAGCTCCCCACAGACCTGAAGTGATCTATGGGATCATGGTTTGGGAATCTTCAGATCAGATCATTAGGGAAAGCCATTAGTAACCGAGTTCCAAACCCCAGTCGGCAACGCGATACAGATTGATGCAAAAACATTCTTTCTACTTACAGCTACATCTGCACTCCCAACGTTTAGTGTCTCAAACAAGAGGGTCCTAAAGAAAACCATGCACTAAATAGGTATTTTAAATACAGTCTGACTGAGTTTGGGGTACGTCTCAGCCTCTGACAATGACTCCTTGCTGGCAGCCGGGTCAGGGCTCAGCGATGAGAAACGCTGAGCTTGGCCGAGGGTCTCAGTGCTGGGGCCACAGCCAGCATCTCTCCTTCCCACAGCGACTCGCTCAGCCCGTGAGAACGGTTTGGGCTGGCCTGGCCTGCCTTTCCGCTAGCTCATGCTCAAATCAGCATGAAATCACCGCTGAAAAGGCTGCTCGGGACCAGGGGGGAGGCAAACCGCCTCTTCCCCCATCCCCCAGGCAGCCGCCTCTGCCCTCTCTATATTCTGCACAGCACAGTCACATGCTGCAAGTATGAAGCCTTCTAGATTAATAATGAGAAGAGGGCAACGATCTCCCTGGACTGAATCCATTTTATGTGAACGATGAGAACTTGGATTTCTTTCAGAAACGGAAAGAAAATGAAATGCAAGGAGTGAGAGGGAGGTTTTCCACACAGGCATTTACATCTCCAAAGAAAGGAAGGGGACAAAACCCACACAAAGACAATTCTGATGTATGTGGTGGGCCAAATTTCTAAACTCCCTTCAACCTTTTCTCGCACTTAATAGTGTTGCTCTTACTGATTTTACACACTGCTTTTACTGTGCTCTTTTATTATGCTTAGAGAAACCTACAGGCTTGGCACAGAGCAAACATCTTGGACGAAACGTGTGCTCAGGTTTGAATACATACACAGAGATAATGAAAACAGACACGAGGAGGAAAGCTGGCACACTTTATGGTCACAGCTTTATTAACAAGCCACTATGCCCCAGATGCAAGCCACACACATCCTGTTTCCAGTGTATTAGGCTTAACCCTAAAATTATTGGGTTAAAATACATAGGGGATATTTGCTTTCCTGAAAAATGAATGCATTTATTTAAGGCATGGATAACGTAACGTGAGAAAGAGGGAGGTGCTCACTCAGAAAGCACATAAATGATTCCTATAGCCCATACCTCTAAGATACCATTTCTCTCCTCTTTCCTCTCCAACTCCCCAGTCTAGGAATTGGCAAGAGCATTCCCTAGTCTTCAGGCAGGACACCAACTTTGAGTGCAAAAGCGTAATGGACACTGTTATGGAAGTCTCAGTAATCCACCAGAAGGCCATACACGAGTCACACAGAGGTCTAGGTTAACCTGCAGTCTCTTTCAATACCAAATGGTAAGGTGCATGGATATGTACAAGTTGGAAATGCAAAGAATTCCGTTGAACTGTATCTGTATGTGACAAATTCCACCTTTCTCCCTTTCCGACACAAGATGTTCTTCTTTCACCTTATTTGATAAATGTTGCCCCCCAAAAAATATCTGAGATATTTCTCCCCATTATCAATAAGGTGGTTTTCACAAACAAGACATGAGATGAACCCATTTAGCCCTTGCCTTAGAGAGAAGCAGTGACTAGATAGAAGAGCTGGCTGTCAAAACTTACTGCATGTGTCACAACTTAGTGAGAAGAATCAAGCAGGCACAAGTAAAAGCAACGGGGACTTCAGGATCTCAGAACAGTAAGTTTTGAGCATTCAAGGAAGTCAGCAAGGTTGTGCTCAACCACTTCAGCTCCAACATCCATCTATCTCATTTGAAAGATACAAACGTTGCTCACACTCCCAGTCAAAGCAGGACTTGGAAAACAGTGAAGAAAGAGCCAAGGTTTGCTTGGATGAATAAAAGATATCAAAAGGATATCAAGATGAAGTCCAGACTTTACAAAAAAATCAACAGGTTACTTAGGAAAGAAGATAATGTCTCAGGGGTAAGAAGGATTGAAACTCAGCAGCTCAGCCAAAGGGAACTCAGCCCAGGCAGCCGAAAAGGTGTTTGTCACCCCTGTGTATGACTTCTACAATTTCACTTGGGCCATCAGCTGGCTCTGGAAGCACCAGCAGCCAGGCAGCACAACCAGAGCAGGAGAGACCCCATCCTCAGCCACTCCCAGCACAGAATTGTTTAATTTATATCTACACAGCCTCCTAATTCAACTAAAGCAATTTCTCTAGATGTATTTTGCTCCCATTAGGCAAAGAGAAAGGGGAGGGAAGTCTAGTTGCACCAGGCTGCAGCGTTTCACACAGTGCTAAGCAGTCAAACAGACCCAAGAGCTGTAAATGGCAAAGACTATTTTAGAAGGAGAGAGGAAAGGTGAAAGACAGCCTCCACCTACACATTTCTATCATCACACAAACACCACAGGCTCAGGCAGCCAAGCTGAAAGCCTCTGCAGGTCACAGCCTCAGCGTGGTGACTGCCAGGGTATTTCTGATGCTCACAGTGGGCTCTGGCTACTCCTCTGAACAAATCTGCCAGCTGCATCTTCTCCCACACATTTCCTGCCAAGTATGAGGCCACAGGGCCCAGAGAAAGTTACTCTAGATAGACTTTTTCCATAAACGTGTCATAACTTCTCCTCTTCACAGAGTGTTATGAAACAAGGGAAATAAAAATACACTAGTAGCCTCTTTGGAGCAATAGCTTCTTATACTATCCTCTGTTTTACTATAGTTGCAGTACCCATAATATTTATCTCTGCACTTTTCTTTGCATAACGAAAACTTAATAGCTTGAGACAAATCTACATTTAGATTTAGCAACACTCTTATTTCATCCCCCCCCCCACCTATCCATCCATCCATGTACAGAAAGACATCCCACAGAAAAGCTCTGCTTTACTAGGCTCTCTGTGTACATATATGGGAGTGGGAGGCTGTGTCATTTTGTTGGGGGGATTTTGGGGGTTTGGTTTCTTTTAAAGGCATGGGAGACTAAAACCAGCAGTTAGATGATAAGCTTGCAGGTGGGAGGTTGCTAATACAGTCAAGAAAACACACAAGTACAAGAAATTATAATTACTCAAACTCAAATGTTAAACAGTTTTGATTCAGTTTGAGAATTAAGGTTAGAAACAGTTCCTTGTAACTAACCGTTGGCCAAAGTTGATGTGGAATACCCCCTTTGTCAAAAAAGGAGTGTTACTGCCAGTGCTAGCTTGGTCAGATCACCAGGTCCCAATAAGGAGATACATTTGCACATTCTCTTTGTATGACTACTCAAACTTTGCAAGAACTAAAATGGGAGATGGGAGTGAACCTGGAGACCCAAGGAAAGATGAGAAACATAGTATTTTGATTCAAAACAAGGTTACGTCTCATTTCTTAATGCATTTGAATGCTTTTATGTGAATACAAATCCAAAATCCAATGTTACTGTGGGTGTAACTACTTCTGATCAAATCACATGTCATTATTCATTTCAGCTTGGGCTTAACAGTCTCAGATTTTCCTGCAATAGTAATTTAGTATTCGATTAATCAAAAAAACCAATGTTTTGAATATTATTCATTTACAGAACTTCATTCCTTCAGGGTCTAAGAGAAGAGCCTGCCATGAACAAGGTGCATTCAGAAAAGTTCCATTCATGCAAAAAGACATCCAGGCACCAACTGAACTGATATGGCTGGCACTCCCAGAAATTAAAGACCTCAGATATACTCCACATCCTCCAGGAAATGAGCTTTGCAATAGGCGACAAAGGCAACAAATTTGTGCTCTCCCAAAGCCTAAGAGGAACGTAAATTCAAGAACACAATAGCACAGAATCTCAAGGGGTGGAAGGGACTTGGAAAGCTCATCCAGTGCAACCCCCCTGCCAGAGCAGCATCACCTAGAGCAGGGCACGCAGGAACTCGACCAGGTGGGTTTGAGTGTTCCCAGAGAAGGAGACTCCACAGCCCATCTGGGCAGCCCCTGCCAGGGCTCCCTCACTTCAACAGGGAACAAGCCTTTCCTTGTGTTTCTTTGGAACCTCTTCTGTTGCAGCTTGTACCCATTGCCCCATGTCCTATCATTAGCCATCACTGAGAACAGCCTGGCTGCAGCCTCCCGACACCCACACTTTAAATCCATGCTACCTCCACCTGAAGTGGGCTCTCAGATGCTGAAACCAACCATAACCAACGTGCAGTAAGACAGGCAGAAAAAATGGAAAGACAATGTTAAAATCTGCCTTGAATGGCACTCAGAGGTACACAGACAAAAAGCAAACCACACTTCTAAAACAATGCATTTTACAGGAGCATCAGCTTCTGTGGAAATCATGGTAAGTAACCCCAGATGGAGCGCATTAAAGCAACATCAAATGGTAGGAGCTGACAACTGCATCAAGGCTTGTAAAGAAGTGAAATCAGCTCAGTCTCTTCTCCAAGGAAGGACTAGAAAAACTGAGGAATAGGCACAGTGCTACTGGAGTGTGTCATACAGCACAGTGGCCCACGCAGGGCACCAGTAGATGGAAAACTTGGTGAGGCAGGAGGAGGAGCAGCAGCACAACAATCAGAGGAAATAAAGTAGCCACTTCTGTGCCTAATTTCCTACCAGTTAGCCAGTATCATCTTTATCTTCACCAAGTGAAGTTCAGCTACTTGATTGCAATAAACTCTAGCCCTGCTCGGGCTGCGAGAAGCACAGGACTGGTGGCACTGTGGCTGAGACAGCCTTGGCTCTCTGCTGAATATGGTAAGTTGCAAAGGTACTGGTTTTACCAGTTCTACATTTCAGTACCTCAGAAATCACCTGCTTCCCTCAACAGCCAAAAGCAGGGACAAGAACAGTGATAAAGGGGAAAGAGCCTATCAACAGCAGGTGAGCATAGTCATAGAGACATCACCAGAGCAGACTTTTCCATACCGGGCATCGGTTCTGGACCTCTCCTCTAGTCTTGGTGCATCAGACCACATACCTCTCAATATCTCAAATAACAGCAAAGCCCACATCAATTTCTATGTATTTCACTGGAAACCTGAAGGAAGGTTAATTGTTTGCTTTTATTGTCGTTTCCTTCCACAATTATTGATCTGGACATCCAGAATAAGTTATCTAAGTGTTTGCTTTTTATTTTCTCGTCCTCTCATACCTCCTAAAAGCTAGTGATGTACAACTGGAAGTACATAAGGATAAAGAGAAATATAGGGACAGGACTAGTACACAAATTCATTGTTTTCAAGATCACTTTGAGTCAGCTGAATACACTCCAAGTTTTTCTGCTGTGATGAGCAGAATTCATCTGTAGTCATGTTCTGCTCTCCCTGCAATTTTACTTCACCATAACTAAAAGTCAAAAAGTAACTCTCAGAGTCTATGTACCAGGCCTGTACTAGCCCATTGGTGGTAGGATTTACTCATAAACCTGTATACAACCCAACAGAAGAGCAGATTAAACATCTCCAAAGACTCAAGCATATGCATTTAAAGTACTGAAACAGAACTCAGAGAGATGATGACTAACATCTAAATAATCCTCAGATATTTCAGCCACTCGAGCAAATATTTGCTGTTTCCACAAATCTCCCCTCGGCACCTATCAAGAGTAAGGCCAGCAACACAGCAGAATAAATACATTCTGCAGGCACAGATTTCCAGTTAAATCCAGTGAATCTGGGAGCTTGCTAATTCCCCTCTCCAAGGAAGAGACCAAATTACTGAAAACCTTAATCTCGCATATTGCTGATACAGCAATTCAACAGCTCAGCATCACACCGACCTTCCCCCCAGCTGCCAGCCCCTCAGCTCAGCGGGGTGCACAGCAGGACTCAGGGAATTGCAACACACAACACCCAGACTGAAGGTTAAGGTTGAGAGACAACAGGCAAGCCATAGTGGGAGGAGAAAAAGGAAGAAACGCATCAAATCTGAGCAGCCACGAGTTTATGGAGGAGTCAAAGGGTTTTGGTTTTTCCCCTCCTTCCTATCCTCTTAACATCTATCACCATTTTTCTTTGTTGTTTGCTTTCTCCATCACTTCCTTATTTATTCTGCTAGCATTTTAGGCTTTACAAAACCCTTGCTGCTGAAAGATAATGTATTTCTTCAGCTGAGCCCAGCAGTGTCAAAACTCACACAGGGGACCTGAGCTGCTGTTTTAGAGCAAGACATATTCAACAAAAATCATTAAAAGGAGACACAGATAAAGCCCTGTTGGTGTTTACAACCATGTTACATTAATGCTGTTGTGTCTCCTGCACCTCTAAAGCCTGATGCCATTTGTGTCTACAAGCCACTATATATTGATGCAGAGCCAGAGGGGCTGAAGGAGCTGCTAAGCCCTGGGAGGAAAAATTAACTGTCGACTTAGTAACTCTTCGTGTAACAGTTAAAGAAACCTGAAGGATGCAAGATTTGTCTGCTTTTCCTTAACATCATGAAGGAAAAGTATTATTTCTTGGTGGGATTGGACATGCTGCTCTCTCCCCTTAACCTGAACTCCAAACCTCTATGGCACAGAGTGCAGACATTGACCACATCCCACAGCAAAAACCAGTGGGGAACAGTGGCAGCGTGCAGCAGTGCCAAAAGCTGCCTATTCTTGCTGTTTCAGAAGTTGTGAGCTGCCTCAGGGGAAGAAAAAAAAAGTGGCATGGCCTGCTAACAGCCAGTCATTGCTACTGGTTGTGACTACATAACAAAGGGAGTGCAGTATGTGTCAGTGCTAGACCCAGCCACTTGCGTATTTGCATCCTTTCCAGTCATGCTTCCTCATTTTGCAGCGGTCCAGCTACAAACGGCCTTTGTGTCTGTTGGGCATCTCTGCTGAGCTGAGCTCATGCTCTTATCAAAGAAAAAGATTGTGGAGAGGAAGGAGCTGTTGTTTATTTGCATCTAGGACTCGGGAAAGCCTACAGTCAAATTCTCTTTCCCACCTATGGGGTTTCTTGAATGCTTTGTGCAAGCTTCTCAAGCCAAGGCACTGGAAAAATCACTTTGGAAGCTCCCAAAAGGCAAGCTCATGCACCTCGAAGGGGCCTTGGGCAGAATTCAACGGCCTGACATGTGCCCCACATGCCTCCCACACAGTGCCTGCTGTGCCTGGAAACCCAGTCACTCATGCTTTCGCTATCACCTTCCACTCAACACACATGGAGAAGACACGAGGGCTGACCACAGCCATGACCTGCAGACCTAATGCTGCCTGCTGCTGGCCCCTTCCCTTTTTCCTCTTCCCCTCAAACTGGCAGCCCTGGTCCCCTGCTCTGCCTCTCACTCTCTGCCTCCGCAGATCCCACACCACCAGCTGCTCTACAAGACACCACCTCAAAGCAACAGAAGAATCACTCAGCTATTTCTCCTCCTACATTGTTTTCCCTGCACATGTCTAGAACATATGAGTAGCACTGGCCAAAGGGAAGCTGCAGGAGCCTGCAGCTGTGAGTGGAGAAAATGGAAACTCCTCATCAGTGGCAAGCTTAAAAAGTTCAACATGTACTGTTGAACCATATCTGGAGCTTTGGGGAAAATATGGCAGGAACTGAAATCTCTGTTACCAAAAACAAGCCAAAACCAAACACACCAAAGGTTGGGTGTGCACTGTAGGGCACCTGAGGTTCATAGGTGACACAGAAACCTCTCAACCCCCATGGCCCTCCCCGAGGGACATCAGGCCCATAAAAATATAGCAGAGCATCACTTTTTGATATTGTACCATTGTACAGAATTACACCCAGGATTAACAGAGCCAGAGGAAAACACACTGGTTTAGCAGGTCAGGAATACAACCTGGTTTCCACTATCAAACTTCTTATTAATTTTAATCCAGTGATGGTTAAAGGTAAAAACATAGAAACTAACCTGAGGGAGGGAACAAAGCTCTTGGGACTAGTACTTCTTCACTGCTTGTCTGGGCTGAATGTAAAACTGGCACCCTAGCAGCTTTACATCCACTTCACAGCCAACCACCATGACATTTCCTCCCAAATGTGGGTTGGCCAAGTCTCACATAAAATCCTCCCGTTATATTGGGCCACGGCATGTCAGAAGAGTTAAAGATGAAGCCATGCATTAGTGTGTTATTACTCAGTGTGTACCTTGTTCCACCTGGTTGCCCCCAAGATAGCAAAGGTTAGAAGCCAATGAACAGTAGAATCCTGTTCTCAAATTGTACAAAACAAACATTTTGAATGTGTTCATATATATATCTAAACCACACTTTTAACAGTTCAGGTTTCCCATTAACAAGTCTTGGTGTGTCTAGTACTAAGAGTACAACCAGCCTGGTAGCCTAATTTAACTATATTGATACACCATCACAAAAAGAAAGCAGCCATAAAAATCACAAAACCAAGACCAAAAAAAGCCTACACCTCCAGCTGAGCCAATTGTATACATGAATGAGACCTCCATGAAATCTTTTCCTCCACAGAAACATATTGCTACAGGCCATGTCTCACTAGTAATATGATCTTCTTCATAACACTTTTAAGCAGGACATCACAACATATGTATGCATTATACTAAATTTGAGATATCCATATCATTAATTTACTCTTATTAGAACAGCTGGGATGAATGGCTGGAGTCCCACAGTTGAAATACTTGTATATATATGTAAATATACACACAAAATCTCTATTGGCACGAGGCATCACCCCATCCCAGATGTACAGCTGAACTGAGGAAAACCATGGACAAACCATTCCAAACCAAGCCATTCTCACTGCAAACCCTGCCTTCACATACTCCTGTCAGAATTCTGCCATTTTTAGGAAAATAGTGACATTAATATTCAACCATCACTCAAGCAGAATCTGTCAGGACAGCACCTGCTGCGTTCCCAGGTAACAGGCGATGTAAATTCTAAGCTGGGGTCAACACTGGGGCTCTAATGCAGAAACAAGTAGCACAGTAAAAATAAGGAAGACACCAATGGAAGGAAGAGGAAATATCAGCATCTGGAATATTGTGTCCAGTTCTGGATCCCTCAGTTCAAGAAGGACAGGGAGCTGTTGGAGAGAGTTCAGCACAGGGCCACTAAGATGATGGAGTGGAGCATCTGCCTTGTGATGAAAGGCTGAGGGAGCTGGGGCTCTACAGCTTGGAGGAGGCTGAGGGGTGACCTCGTTAATGTTTACAAACACATAAAGGGTGGGTGTCAGGAGGCTGGAGCCACGCTGTTCTCAGTGATGGCCAATGACAGGATAAGGGGCAATGGGGACAAGCTGGAACAAAAGAGGTTCCAAAGAAGCACAAGGGAAAACTTGTTCCCTGCTGAGCTGAGGGAGCCCTGGCAGGGGCTGCCCAGATGGGCTGTGGAGTCTCCTTCTCTGGGAACATTCAGCCCCAGCTGGATGAGCTCCTGTGTGCCCTGCTCTAGGTGATGCTGCTCTGGCAGGGGGGTTGCACTGGATGAGCTTTCCAGGTCCCTTCCAGCCCTTGAGAATCTGTGATTTTACAAGTGCAAAGTTAAGGCATAAAAAGTTGCAAGAAGGGTTGAAGGCATCATAACACATACCCTAAGTGAAATCTGGATAAGAAGTATGTGTGGGGGGTAGAATGCAGCAAGAAACAGACAAAAGCAGTTTAAGAGCTCTTCCTACCATGTCATCTCGTGCAACAGGGAAAAAGGTGACCAAGCTAAGCTAGTTATCTTCCCCTGTAGCATCCCACAGACAAATTCTCTGCTGTAGACTATGAAATGCATTTTTTACAAGTCACTATTATGGTAAGCATTACTACACCGAAATGCCACACCAAATTCAACACTACACTAAACTTTCAGGGGGTTTGGGGCTGGGGGTTGGCCCCCAGTGAGGAAGTCTCCCTCCTCTCTTACAAAAAGAACAGGGTTAGTGGCTTTTTTTTCCTGTCCACACAGATTTCAGCGCCTTGCCTGCAGGCTCTCGGCAGCACAGAATCAGCAAACCCTGGGAAAGGAACGATGCAACTGAAGTTCACTTAAAATAAAAACTTGGTTTTTTCAAAACACTAGGCTATTCTAGAGGTTATGCCTTTTCTCTCCCTCCACAGCAGATTCTTCAGAGTAAAGCATATTTCAAGCCTCATTAAGAGCAACGCTTCTGATCACGAGGGTTTTTTGCTATTAGTCTACGTTAACTTTAGAGAAACTGTTGAAAGTTGCCTTTCTTTTTCTGAAGCAGCTTTGAATGCAGCGCAGGTCTCACAGAAGATAAGCTGCTTTATCTCACTTTTCCAGACACTGAAAAGAATAAGGATGAGGGAAAAAAAAAAGAGCTGACAGGACATATCTGGGTAAATTATGTACACTCCCACCACACAGCTCTTGGAAACACGGCAGCATCTGGCCATGGAAACATGGTACTTCATTTGGTAGCATTAAAACATCATCCCTTTAAAAAAAGGAGAAGAAGAGACAGAGCTCAATGATAAAACTGTTAATGTATGAAGCTGCAGACTCTTATGAGCACAGCCATCTGAACACTGCTCACTAACACACGGAGAGACTGCCTTTATTTGCAGAATCTCTCCTTCAGAGATTCAAAGCTCTGCTTAAAAATAAACGAAGAGCAGCAGCTTCTGGTGAACTTCCCTGGCTTTGTAGCCAGTTCATTTCCTCCTCCTGGTGAAAGTCTCTGTGTGTGCCACACATCCTGCTTCAGGCTGTCACTGAGATGGGAAAAAAGGTGGTTCCTTTCTTCCTATTACAGAGTTTAAAACCAGGAAACACATCCATTATGGGGTTGGGTTTTTTGTCTTTTGAGAATAAAACAAATGTTAAAAGACACTGGCAAGCCAGTAGCAGAAAATTCCCAAGACTGTAATCACTCACATGAGGAAAGAAATAGTTAAAAATATATCAAGAGACACAATGCCTTCACATGTAATCAGGAAACATTGCTAGAAGTAACACCAAAAATAGCTGAACAGAGTTTAAAAACAACTCCAGGGTGAGGGAAAAAATGACAATCAAGGCTAGGTGAAGGTGAGGGGTTAAATGAATGCTTGCTACTCAGGTGCTGGGGAGGAAGGCAGGAGAAGGTGTTTCCAGAGACTCAGCAGAATGAAGGGGAAAAGAAAGAAGAAACTCACTCCAGTTGCTGCTTTGCAGAAGAAAGGCAGAGGGAAGGAGGAGTCTTGGATGCTCTCCTCCACCCTCAGATTTCTGGATGCCATTGTGCAGCAGCTGGTAGCAATATACAAACACACACACACCACCCAGCTTTATCTCCCCTTGTTAGCGAGCACACCCAAGCCATCATGAACATGTCATCAGAACAGCAAGGGATGTGGATCCACATGGAAAGAAGTTGGCACAAGAGCAGTCACAGGAACAGAGGAAACGTTCGGAGAACCAAGCCCAAAAACAATCAACCTTCCCCCTCCATTTAAGCCACGTGTATTGCATTCATCACAGCAGCATGAAACCTTGAACCTGATTTGATTAGGGTTCCTGGCAACACTCAGTATGTCCTGGCAACAGTGATAAGTTCCTCCTGTCTCCAGGCTTGCCAGGAAATGAGGTGCCCCTGGGATGTGGGACAGAGTGAAAGCAGCAGGAGCTCCAGCTTACAAGAGAATACCCATCAAGTAGGAAACCCCACAAAGAGCGTATCGGTAGGTGCAGTTACATGCTGCACTAGCTCCCAAGCTAGCTCAAGTATCCAGTCTTAGCCATCAGAGATTTCCAGAGGCTAGACTCTAAGTACATTAAAATCTCCTTCCATTCATGGGACACACAGGTATTCCTGGAAAATGCAGCTAATGATAGCCAACAAATGAATACTTCATGCTCCCCACAGCAACACTGAAACAAAACTCGGACTAGGAAACACAAGCATCACAAGGGACTGTCTTCAGCCTCTTATCTGTTGGATTTTCAGACTCCAGGAAGACATCACCTATTTGCAGAACAACGTGCAAATACCTTGACTGGACATAGACTAGCCCACATCTTACAACCTAACAGAAAAGTGCTCACAGACATTCATCACTTGCATTTCTAATTTCTCAGGGAACACAAGCAAAAACGTCTAGCTATTCACATGCAGGCTGTGTAACCAATATATACTATCACCTTGATCCATTAACTGAAGTTGTCTAAGTTGTCACTACAGCCTCAGATAAAATTCATTTTGATAGACACTCTGATCTTCCTTGTGAATGAAAGTAAATGTTACCCACTATTTTATTAGGCTATTAGTAGCACCTTTTTTCACTAACTGTCTACACAGATCATTTGCCAGAAACTACAAAACCATGAAACTGTATCTTTTTTCCCTTCCTGAATGCCAGAGGCTCCTTAGAAGTCTTAACATTTTGAAGCTGAGGGCTACCTGCTTAAATTGCTTTATAGACCTAACAACTGTGAATATCTATTAAAAGATCAAACTGGCTTTGACTAGGCCAAGTGTTTCTTAGACATCTTCACAGAATGTTGCAGACTTGAAATCCCCAAAAGCCTACCCAGAAGCTTAGTGCACAATGAAAACTGGCTGACAACCACGTAGGAGGTAGGGAAAAAAATGCATTTTCTTCTCAAATTGAAGGCTTTCAACTAACATTTAATTAAATCCATTGATTAAATACTATTCTTTACTGGTTTAGAGAGTGCACAGACAAAAACTTGGAAAACAAACATATTGGGTCAACTTACCCACAGACTGTAAAAAAAAATCAAGTGCTCATTCATTAGCTATTGAAAATGCTAATGACATTGTTCCCTGTCAACACATTGGCATTGTATTGCAGTGTGTTAAAGATGCAGCTCGTGCCATTAATTTCTTAGTAGTGCAATGTACTGATTTACTATAGTTTGTTTAACTTCTACCAAAGACACTTCCTACTACAAGCCAGTGCAGATGATAAAAAAAAACTTGTCAAGGCAGAAAAGGACAATTATTTCTGCTTGCTAAAGGAAGAGAGGTAAGAATTATCCTTCTGAGAGTAACATTTCATCATAAAGCCAAGGCCAAGCCAGTAAGGCTGATGCTGCCTCTCAGCAGCCTTGTTCCCTCTCGTCTAACAGTGGTTCACTGCATTCAACAGCTAAAGCACTTCAGTTTCACTCAAGTTAATATATTAGCAGGATTACACTGTGAGTTAGGCAGTCATAATAATTGTGCTTTTTTTTTTTCCTCCACAGCTGTAATTGTCCTCCAATTTTAACGGGCCACACTGGCAATGATTAAAGGTTTCCAAAGGCAGACTAACAAACACATTCAAACCTACATTTAAAAATCCAGCAGTGACAGAAGCAGCACCAAAATAAAGCATGGACATGTTTGGTAGATCACACCCTACACCTCAAGCACTGTGCTGCAGACACTACCGAGAAGTGCTGGAGACTGCAAGCCCTTAAATGCTAATATTTTTCCTAAAAGACATTTTAACTACTCCAGAGTTCTATAAAACTGATGTATTTGGAGCTGTTAAAGGGAAACCTTTCAATTCTGAACTCAAATGCCTGACACCACGCAGTACACTCAGCTCCCAAGTAGCTCGAGCTTGGGTCTTATTTGTGGTGTGTCTGACCACCTTTCCTCGTGCTGTTTCACAAGGCAATAAAGCACAGATCTGTCCCTCTCCTTCCTCACACCTTAGTTATAAAGAAAAGCAAGACCAAAGAGCAGATTGGGAACCTGAATGCAACAGGGCAAGCCTAGAACTCAATCTGCTTTTGGGAAAGCAAGATGGCTTTTCAGTTACATGCAGCAGTGTGGGTCTTAACATGCAGAAGGAATTTAAGATCCATCTTGAGTCTTACCTTGTGCTCAGAGAAAAGGCAGGTAAGAAAGCAAATGAGCACCAGCCAGTGGGCCTGGCACTCAATGGATCTCTGTGGTGAGGCTACAGCCACAAAAGGGCATGTGGACTGTAACAGTTGGCTTAGGGAAGACTACCAAGTTATAAAAGGATGAAGAAGAATCTGTGAATCTTTAACAGAGTAAGATGCATAAAGGAGGCCCTCAATAAACATCAACATCAGTGAATACTGTGAGAGTCTGAACAGAAACTACCGCAGTACATCGTGTGTTACTGACAGGGTGATCCTCAAGAGGGGTAAAAGATACAGCCCTGAATGCACGCAACACACAGTCAGAAGCCTTTGCAACTCGTGCTCTCAGGATTGCCCCACAACATGGGCCAATGTTGGCACAGTCAGCCCCGACTCCACTCCAAAACTGAGCTCCTGAGCCAAGAAAAAATGTTAATACAGCAATGAATGACTGTATCTTGTAACTGATTGCAAAGCATTGCATCCATTATGGATCATTATGGGATAAACTCAAGATCCTTTGATGAATTGATAAAAAACTTCACTTATGTTAGCAAAACACAAGGAGGAAAACGAAATATTCAGTATCTCAACTAAAATGGAATACTCAAATCCAGATCCTTTCTTCCCTTCTCCTTTTAAACACTGCTGGGGATTGTTTTCCTATGGTGGAAACCACACTTCAGACTAATACTCACTAGCATATGAAAAGCGTGGGCCGCTAGAAAAAGGAAAGAAAAGCCTATGCCTTCTGTCACCCGTTGTTAAATAAAAGATGTTCACACTTCCAATTCAAAGATGTTAAAAAAAAGAGTTGGTAAAAGCATGAGCAAACTATTGGGAGCTGGTCTAATTTTCACTCTGCCTTCATTTTCCACATTTAGGAGCATGAGCCTATGCAATAATTTTTGCTTTGAGGCTTAGAAGAATGTATGTGAGGGGTTTTTTTGCATTTTAACTAGAAATCACATATATTATGGGCTTATATATTTATTTTTAAGAACTAAGTACCTCTCACTGTGCAATATGGCTACAGAAAAGTTTAGCAAACAAAGTATGGCAGCTTCTTTTGGGATCTTCACAGAGATGATTGCCAGAGTGACACGTTCTCCTCTGCTCTCATAGTCAGCTAAGCGTTGTGACCTGATAGGGGGACACTAGGGATATTTAGCAATTATTTTACTGGGAAAGAATGTGTTTCCTTCATTAGCTAGACCATGAAAAATGGAAATGTTCATTTATGGCATTAAGGGGGAAAAAAAGTAATCATTTAGTGTCTTTTTCAAGCAGTAAGGGAAGGGAAATATAAAAATAGCAGACTGTGTTAACAGCAGAGTGGCTTAAGGAACTTGGATATCCCCTGACTTCTACTTCCCCAGCTAGAAAAAACGGGTTTGTACATTGCAATCAGAGCTGCAGAGGCAACTTCAAAATAACAAGAGAACTGCAAACCAATTGTGTTGCATTGCTAGGGCTGCAGGTACAGTGCCTGAAGCAATCAGCTGGGGGATGAGCTGCCTTAGCCCTCTCAGTCATTAAAATCCATCGAGTTCCAAAGTATCAAAGTCTCTACAACTGTCAAAACACAATTTACCTTTCTCTGAGTTGTATGTAAGTTTCCCTTGTTAATTTACACAAAACAGTGAGCTGTCAATATAGGCTGCAGAACACAACAGTTCAGATATAGAAACACCTACAGATGTTTAGAAATTAAAGATATATCTTACCCTACATTGAAACTGGAGTGACAACTATCTGGCAAAAGAAGGGAGTGAAGGCCTTTGTACCACAGATCCAGCCTAACACAGGAGTTTAAGTCCATAACGTCTGTTGAGCATCACCGTTATTTTCCAGGAGAAATGACTGTGCTGGTTGAATGTGCAATGGAAGCAAAGGGATTTGAGAGGCACAAACTATAATGGGAAATAGAATGCGTAAGAATTCAACCTGGTTAATGCTGGTGCTGTGCTTGGTCCAGAAATCCAGAGTAGAGGTAGGAAACAAGCTGAACAAAGTGCAGCCAAGCCTCACAGCAAAAACAAATGCCACCCGTATGATTTCTGCTCTCTGGGTAAAAAGGTTTAGATCTAAGACTGTGTCAAGGGATGCAAAACCTCGGAGGGAACAGAACATGCTCCAGCAGGCTCAGCTCCCACCACCACATCATCTCCAGAAGAGCCCCTTTAAAACAGGCTCAGTGCACAGAAAACACCTCACATGATCTCACACCTTATTTTGCCTCCTAATTACTCTCACAGCCTCTCCTCCTGCCTCTTTGCCTGATGCTTTAGAGCACGGTCTCTAAAAAAACACGCAGAAGGGAACAAATGTTTTATGCCACATGAAAATGTTGTTATCATGCTTCTAAAAGAAAAAGGTAAAGTTCTCATTTCTGTCATAACTGTTCTAGCAGATGAACCTCTAAAAACAGGTGACAAACAAGCAAGAAAAGTAAGGGCATAATCAAACCAATCTTACTCTGTCTGTTTTTCTTCTCTGTGGCTTTATTTACCTACTGAGGCTGATGATCAGTTTAAAGATGCAGTTGTGTCTCATGAAAAGAAATATATTCTCTACCTTTGTGAAAGGGCAATTCCAGCTGAAGAAACAACCAAGGCTAAAACCCACTTCTATTGTGTTGCTCCTCAGTCTGTAGGCCTTTCTCAACAGGTAACTAGAACACACAATGGATAACAGCAAGTGCTCAGAAACAAATACTGATTCTTGGGATAACACAGCCTACTTTGCCTTCTTTATATAGGACCTTTTTCCCTCCACTCCTTAAATCTTCTTAATCTAGTTTTAAACATAAAACAAGCCAAAAAGCTCCATTTTTACCACAAAACACTCTGTTATCCTCTAACACTATGAGGAGCAGTGCTCCTAGTGATGAACTGAAACTGTGGTTGAGTTCCTGGAACACAAAGACTTCTCCCATCCCCCTTGAGAAAACAGTTCAAATCCCTCTGAAGGGATATAGAGCATTTCTATTACCATTAGGAATATAAACACTATACATCTCTTCAGAGAAATTTACCATTAGTAATATAAATACAATCTGGTTATATTTGCAAACAGAAGTTGTGTAACTGTGTGGCATCCGTTCAGATGACTAGAAGCAGCACAGATAAATTACATTTAAACAGAAAAGTAGTATTTAGGTCTCTGTTTCCAGCTTAAGACAGAAGTTGAAGTGTCACAAATAGCCACCACAAATGTGCCTCATGGCAGCAACTGGGACAGACATAAAACCTGTGCTGCTGCTGTCTTTCAAACTTCTGAGGGCTCTCCACAAGCCTGAAACTGAGACCCTATCCTAAAGCTACAGAAAAAGAAAGAAGCACTGCAAACTCTAAGGGACAAGGAACCACAAATCTGACAGCTGTCCTCAGTCAAAAAAGCACCATGAACAGCTAAGAAATAAGCCATGCCAGCCCACCCCAGGATGCAACATGGGGAACTCCGGCATCCCACAACCTCAGAGGCAGCAAGGCTTTCTGCTTGGTCGCTGATTTTCGAGTGCACTGTTTCATGACAAGCTGTTTCCTGGGCTTTGTAACAGAGAAAGAAACAAACTAGCAATAACAAAAAAGAAGGGCAAAAAAAATGCAAACACATGGCAGAAAGTTAAAAATAAGCACTAATTCTGATGGGGTTTTAGCGTTATTCGATGGCTTTCTGGGAAAAAGAAAAGAAGAGGGCAGGAGGGCATTGCTTTAGTAACATTGCTTACATGGAAGTGTTTATGAGTGGAGTATGGTCTCTGCAGAAAGATAGACTCTCCAAGAAGCCCCTCTGCATAAACACAAAACAAGTCCTTCCCTGGCAGGCGCCCAGGCAGTTGCAAATGCAGCAACAATATTTACACTGAAAACTCTGTTGGGCAAGAGCTATGTTGGAGTTTGCAAAGTTCTAGCACAACCACATCTCTGCACATGGCAAAGGCTCCTGAAGCCTATAAATAACAACACCCAGGTCATGAGTTTGGGTTTATCAATTTAAAGAGTAAATTCACTAACAGATGATTTAAAAAAGTAAAGATGAACACACGTAGCATCAAACTCCCAAGTGAAGATGAGGATCCTATTCATGTTGGCCAGAGCAGATTTCCTCCTGAATAGCTGGGTTATCACTACATTAACCTGGCATAAAACACAGAAATAAAACCCAGAGCTCCTGTCTATCTCAGTCACAGTTATAGATCATCACTTTTTACCACTTACAGTGAAAAGTGTATGTTGTGATTAATCCAAGGTGGAAAGGAGGGTTCTCTCTACACATATACTCCATGCATAAGCAAGTACTTTGGGTTTGTTTTATAAACTGAAGGGACACTTGATGCTAAATGTGCCATTGACTAAGGAGTTCTATTTAGATTAGGAAATGTTTTGTAACAGAAAATCAGTTTTACTCAATTTAACTCCTAATGGACAATAGAAGCAAGACTTTTAAAAAGCATAAGCACTTCCACATCACAAATTGCTGTGTTTTATGAAGTTATCTTAGAAATGAAGGTAAACTCAAGTGGTTAATGTCATCCTGATGGGCAGTTGTGTAAGAGCATTAGCTAGATGCAGTTCGTTACTTCATATATTTCATGTGCTTAGGAAGATAGTTTGGCTTTTCTGGCCATTAAAGCTTTTCTGCAATTGCCTAGATTTTCCTTCCACATTTTTATTCAGTTCCATGTTTATAGTTGTTTTGCAGGCACGTCTCAATGTCTTGTGCACTCAAGGCACCTTCATCACCTCCAAAATATTTCTGCTTTGTCTGACAAAGTCAATGAGAAAGTCTTCTCTAAATTGTCAATACCAGCCAACGTGGTTTAACAGATTAATAGTGTGGATTTTAGAGCAGCTTTAGGGAAAGCAAATTCTCTCACATGCATTAAGTGAATGCTAATTGGTTACATTCACTGTGTTTAAAATGGGGTTTGGTGTTTTCTGGAGTTCTTTGTCTATTCTTGTGTTATGACAGCGCTTGTGACACCGAATCATTTTGGATTCATTAACAACAAGAAATATAGTAATCATGTTCAAGGTAGTCTGAAAAAAATAATCCTTGGAAAATGAAAGAAAGGAAACTCCAGTTCAAATAAACAGATAAACACAAGTCCACCATCCCCTCACTCAATAGAGTGCAGAAAGGAGAAAGTTTCAGCTTTAAAATGCAGACTAGTAGGATTGCCTTACAATATCTTTCAAAAGCTCCTGTAATATACCAGCCTTTAGAATATAAAGTTTAATAAAGCAAACTCATTTATGTTTTATTTGATTAAAAAAAAAAAGTTAGACAAACACTTAAGAGTCATACAAAAGCAGAAATAAAACACAACTGCATTTCAGATTTGAGGTAAATAGAGGTTTATGTATCTGAAGAAACAGAAGGCTGTCATATTATCTAGAAATACACTAAATAATAGGAGTAACAAATAACATGATATGCATGAGCATCATCTACTAGAAGAAAAAGAACGGATGAAACCATAAATTCATACTTAAATTGACTAAATTGATCACTGATCAGTTAGTGACAAACGATACACCCACATCAACTTCAGTACCTCTTTGGGAAGCTGCACCATCAGGAAAATGCATGATTACATGGTTTCCACTCTCCACGTGTCCAAGCACAAAACCATTGTTATGGGCTTCCTGTTTCAGAATACTGACACCTTAAATAAAGACAAATATCTCCTGGAAATAACTCAGGGACAAGGCAGTTTCACAGGCTATTGCCAAGTCAAGTTTGAATCTCCAGGTACAGTCCTCCAAAACATGAAGTCTTCCTGAAGTCTAATCCTGGTGGTTTTATCTAGACAAGAGGCATTACTGATTAAAAGTTGCACCCTTCCTTTTTAGACTGGCAAAGAGGAAAGGAGTTTACACAGGCAAGGCATTAAACAAACACTCACACCTCTTGAGAGAAGGGCATAGTGAAAGACCTTCATTTCTGTTCCTTGCAGAGCATCACTTGTTCTTATCATAGTTAAACTCAACGGTGAAGGGTCACCCTCACCATCAGGACAGGAATGGAATTTCTGAGCCAAAAAGTAAAGCATGCTTGTGCACACAAAACAGAGTGTGCAGACCAAGATGAATACCGTCAGAGAAACCAACTGAGCTGCAATAAACACTTGGGGTGGAGGGGGAGTACTTGCCACAGCGTCACTGTCCTGCTTCTGCTGCAACAGCAGCATCTAGCTGATCTCACTAGAGCTGAATTGAATAAACTGAACAGGAAGTACAAAGGAAAAAAATAGACAAGATATGATTTATTATGTGCTATGCAAGAACCACTGGTTTAACTGTCTGCATTTCGGCACATCCTGACAAAGAGAGGAAAGAAAATACCAATATTTATCATGAAGCAACGGGTCTTAAGAGGAAAGAGAGGGAAGCAAAAACCAAACAGTATTTGCTGCTCAATTAAAAGGCAAATAAAAGCACGGTTTGGGAGAGGTAAAATGAAGGCACTGGTAGATCTTAAAGTTACAAGTTTGTTGCTAAAATATTTAGATAAGAGATCATCTTGTGAACGCTGGGAGAACAGCACATGTGTACCCCTCTAATGAGTGGCAAGACTAATAAATCACAAACAGCAAAACCGTGAGCTCTGAGGGGGGTCTACCTCTTCATCTGTGACAATTAATGTGTCACTCCCACAGCAGCCCAGAGGCAAATTCCTTATGCTATTTTTTATGCACGTATTGTTTTAAAACATATCTCTTCCAAAATTGCACTTGACATTTCTTTAATGGACCGACTTGCACTCCAGCCAAGCAGCATCACAGATTGAAAGGCATCAGACATGACGAAGATCTTCTAAAATTCACCCAGTGCTCTGTTTTCCTCCCAATATAGAGGGGTAACTTGTGCCCCTAGAAAAGGCATTGAAGTATCTTTTTCACTTACCACCAAGAACACTCACTACACGAGGAGACATATTTCTCAAGGTTTGTCATGAATTTTTCATGATTAAAAGCAGCACAAAGTAGTCTCCGGTTGTGACCCATATTCACAAAACAAGAGATTGTAAATGTAAATAGAGGAATAACAAGGGAAGGATGAAATGTAAATACCCATTCCACAGTATGCACAGAAATCAAAAGGCTCACCTTAGGGTAAAGCTTATCCTATGCCTAGTTTTTGGGTTAGCCCCTGGTAAAGGCTGATAAGGATCACAGCCTGCTTTATTTGCCTAGCGTTTTAAAGTTGCTACAGTGTAATTTTCTTTAATCCCTTTGCACACTGCTTGTGTGTAAATAGACTTGGGTTCACGCTGTTTCCCTGGGTTTTTTCTTCAACGGTTCCAGCCTCTGTTCTGTGACATCTGCAGACAAGCAGCACTACCCACAGAAGTCATCTTATCAAAGAAAAACCAAAATCAGATAGATCCTTCAGCGGACAAAGTCTGAAAGCTTGTCTCTCCCTATCAACAAGAGGAGGGGAAGAGCTTTCTAACAGTAAATGAGGACTTTGACAAGGAAGCTGCAGCGGTTTTCTGCCAGGGGGTAGGACACTGTCCTCTCCCAATCCCACTCCTGCCCAAGGACTGCCATCTGTGTAGCCGAGACGACAGAACACGCATCCTTTCTACCCTCAGCACAGTTCACTCTCAGCATGTTAACTTAAACCAACGATGAGGGGACCGTAACGCTAAGTCCTAGGACAGAGATTGTTTGGGTTTTATGTTGAATCACGGGAAATAATGACCATCAATGTCATTTCTAATGTAATAGCACAACCAACTTTTCTGTACCTCTCTTGAAAAGCTGGCACTCTACAGGTTTTGCCTTGTCCATCTACACTCATGAACAAGCACATGCCAACAGGCATGCTACTGAAAACTGCTTTCTGCAGGTGCTACCCAAAGTGAAAGGTGAAAAGTGGCCAAATATTTATCCACACCTGGGTTTTGCAATATTGGTATCTCTACCATCATACATCCAAGTGCACAGAATGAGAGCAAGTCAGCATCTTACAGGGAAACATGGAACGGGTCTTGGTCATGTGAGCCAGCACACTCCTCCTCGGCTGCTATTAGAGGTCAGGAATGAAGAATAAACAAGAATTCACAACCTGACTCTGTCAGGCTTCAAACTCTTTCACGGCAGAAATAATTGTGCTGCATCCGTGACAGCAATTTCCACAGGCACTGAGCAATGGGAAGGGGGGAACGTCTGTGATAAATGACTACAAGACCTTCAGTTATCACACAAATTATTTAGGACTTTAAATCAATATTTGAGATCTACATCCCGGAGTTCAAACAGAGAAAACAACTTTCAAAGATAGGGAAAGATGGAAAATTGTCTCTGGCTAGGTTTCAACCTCTCACTGCTATTTGTAATATGGTAGAAAATTCACGGGCACATCTCTTCTTTCATCAGGCTCTGCAACTGTTGCTTTCATTCCAGTGACTAATATGGTAAGCATGTGAATGCCACTCTACATGACCAGTGCCTGCATGCTGGGACCTGAAAGACTTTGGCACCCTTCAGATAAATGAGGTGGTGAGAATTATATCTGCACATCAGAGGCTGCTAACACTTCTTTTGGGGCCCTTGACACACTTTTCCAAAGCCCTCTAAGAGTACCAGGAACTTCTGCTGGGTAGTCCTTCAAACCAGGGAAATCTGACACTCAGTGGAGAGGAGATGGCTGCCCTGCAGACTGCAAGCCCCCGAGGACAGACACTTGCCATAGAAAGCAAGCTCTTGTTTTTCACATCCCCGGCTCCTCCAGCAGCAGCCCCTCTGGCACCAGCTGGCCACTCGCTCTCAAGAGGCACAGCAAGAATATAATTTCACTGAGTTGCCTTCTGCCTCCAGTCCCCTGCTTGACATCCAGGTCCTTGTTGTGCAGGTACAGTGACATTTATCTGATTCCTGAAGGCTTCCTATTACAGCCTAATGGAAGGAGGGGGGGAAAAAAAGATGACAGAAAAGACTGGTGAGGACCCCGTGGAACAGATGCAAGCTGAAGGGACAGATCATTATGATTTTTATTTCTTCATGCACTTACACCAGAGAAACTCCAGTGGACTGCACAAAATTAATGAGAACCCGTATTAGGCATGTAGCCACTCCCTCTATATAATGAAAATGTAGGCACTAAAAACCCCTGCTGCTCTGCTCAAAGCAGATGGGGTAATGCTCGGCAGCCCTGGTTTTGAATGCATCTGGTAGTCAAATGTCATCTTTCACAAAGCTCCTCTCAGTCTCTAGGCAGAGGCTGCTGGTGGGGCTCCTCAGGCTCCAACCAACACAATGCAAGCCTCCACGTAACCATCACAGAATGAGGCTTGAACGCACTTGAAGCCTTAGCAACAGTTAAAATGTGGTTTCTCATGCTACCTTGCGAAAAGAAAACAAGGTACCTTGGACTGGCTTTGCAAAACAAGCTTACTCACAAGAAATTTTGTGATGCAAACCATGTACCTGCAAATAAACAACAACAAAAACAAACCCCCATATAAAAATCAACACAACAAATAGGACTCAGGACCAGGAAAAAAGTCTGCTTTCATTGAAATGCTTGCGGCATCACTGGTGGAAAGATAATCACCGCCACAACACCAGAGGACAGTTTTAAGTATGCATAACTTGGCAGTGAATATTTTGCATGGTTCTGCCTACTCTGACTTAAGGCTTTTCTATATGTTAGCTGGTTATTAATAACAAAGAGAAACGGGCAATTCTCAGCATATCGCTTATTTCATTTATCCCAGCGAAACAGCAGAATAGGTCGAGAATTCTGCACAAGAAATGTTTATGAAACAATCCACTTTAATGAATACCTAGGGACTCTTCATTACATGAATCCCCGACAATGGGGTAAATGTGCATTTGCACTGGCCGTTAAAGGCCCTTTCATATGCATATGGATGCGCTCACAATGGGGCCGGCTGCGGGGATGCTGCGGAGATGCTTCGTCAGCAGCCGGTGGAAGCAAAGCAGAGGCAATGGCTCCTTCCGAGATGCAATCTCTGGTATTAAAGCACACCGGTAGGATTTAGGCCAGGCATCTATACAAGACCCAAATACTGCTGGTAAATGCGTGAGGTTAAGAGATACCTCTCCAAACAGGGAATGAGGGACTTCAAGATCTTAAGGTCAACTCAAGCATATTCGTCCAGGCATGTGCCACGACACGGGGATGGAAACACTGTCACTGTGAGCTGAGAAAGACATTTCAAACTGGCAGTCTGATCCCTCGCACGACTTGACCTAGAAAGCAGCCATACACGGCAAGTTTACACTTAAAATCACCTGCATTCAAAACCAGGAGAATTTTTCACGAGGGTCCCAGCTGCTGAGAAAAAGCCTCTCAGGCAGAAAAACACCCGAAGCAAGTGACCATTGTGAGGACACAGCAGGACCCAATCCGCAGGAAAGGCTGCCAAAGGCACCCGTTAAACTACCAAAAAAAATTCAGAGTAAAGGGCTTTATAGCTCATCTTGCTTTGGGATAACAGCTACACTGCAAGTGAGAGGAGGCTAAAACGTTTTGTTATGTAAACAGAGGCAAAACTGTAATTGTAACTTGATTGCATTCCTTTAAAACAACAATTTCTGCGCATCCTTCTTTAACAAGCTTGTTCAGATTACGATCTAAATCCATCCTAAAAAGGCTTCCCACGATCAAAATAGTGTTTATCAAACACAAGGAGAAGGAAACTTACGAGAGAAAAGTAACAGCTTTAAGGGATAACGGCAACTAAAAAAAAAACCCACTGACTTGTTACAAATGTGTTGCCCTCAAATTCCATTTGCAGAACATTACTGACTCCAAAAATCTTCAAAACACAATACAATCCATTCATCTCCTACCCCGTTATCAACCCTCAACATGTAGTATGTGCTTTCCTTTCATTCCACCTTGCAATGGCCAAAAAAAAAAACACCCCAGAATTCTTTGAAATATTAAATAATTGAAACACATGACTCGCCACCGAGGTCCAAAGACGTTTGTATCAAATTCTGCAAGTTTATTGCTTTATCAGCTAGTTGTGAACAGGGATAAAGCTTTCGACAAGGTTCTTTAAAGGGTTATATTATTCAGCAGTTTTCTGAAACTATTAAGTTCCACTCACATTTCCCACCTCCCTCGAAAATTGTAGCTCTTTGTTAAACATTCTTTTAGCTTTTACCATGGCAAAGGGGGGAAAAAAGAAAGAGAGAGATGAATTGTGGGATGCCTCTTACTCGGAGGGAGAGGTTTTGAATAGAACAGCTGTCCAGAGGCCAGGCAAAAAACACCCTCCTCTCTGAGAATAAGGGGCTTTTTGTGGAGAAGGAATAGGAATTCAGAAGAAGAATTTGTGGAATTGGGTAGGTACAATAGGAGGTTAAAGAGAGGACTTCAACCAAGAGGGAAGGGGAGGGGGGAAAAGGTACTGTGAAAGAAAAGGGAGACATGACCAGCCAGCCCAGCTGGGAGCAAAAAGCTGAAACAGTTGTTCGATAAAAATATATAAACAGTTGCTGGACTAAGGAGAAGTGGAATTCACAACAGCCTTGGCCCTGGCAGCACCCTGTGCAGGCCTGTGCCAGGAGCTCCCTTTCACTCTCCCTTCTGCAGACTGACACCAGCTCAACAAAAAGAAACTCCCCCCAAAATCAAACCCAGCAGGTGGGTGGGTGCGTAAGGCAGTCTCCAGGAAGGTGGGAAATGGGAGTCTTGGCTGTTTCTGCAGTGAAAGAGAACAGTAAATCCAGCCTTCCCTTCAAAAGGGCCTATTTCAGAGGAAAGTGGTGGTCACAGCTCAGTTTATGTGGTTCAGCACTGCACACTTACGCTGGACATGCTCTGAGTCCTATTGACTGCATGATGATAAAACAAAGCTTTTGTCAAAACGTATCACACTTGCCCCTTCATACATCTTTCTTCCCTCAAAAACCAGGAAAAAAGGAGAAAGGTAGTTCTCAGACAGTGAATACCTTCATTGGAGCTGCACAATAAGCAGATCTCACACTTCCAAGTGGTGTTATTAACAGATACCACCAAAAAATCCTCGCTTGAAATGCTCTTGAGTCAGTATCCTTGTTTAGGGGTTACTTAATGGTTGGCAACGTAAGATGTGGGACAGTACCCTGGTGCAGGGCACCTCACTTGTTAACCCATTTAATTGCCCAGCAGTCGATGTGACAGGGAGGAAGCTCAGCATCCTGCTTGTGTGCCCCTACAGCTACATGGCAGCTACCACTTAAACAACAATTTTCAGAAGTTTGCCTCAACATGAGGTACTCCATCAGGTACTTACACTAATACGTGATATGTTGTAAGAGTAATGACAAATGTTAACGCAGATGCAGTAGTTACACAGGTATAAGCCTGCACCTTTGTGTAACTTCATGCTGCGATGAAAAACTTAGTTTTCAGTTAGACTTCTTTGTATTTCTCAGTCAAAATGGAAACAAAAGGAAGTGAGCTTCATTAAATCTGAGCTATGAGGCTGGCTAAGCACACAGGGCTCAAATGCCTGAAACTGGATTTCTTTTTGTGGTGGTGGAAGGTTACTCAGCACTCACCACTTCAGAGAAGGTTGGGGTTTTTTCCCCCTCACATTGCATTAAACGGTGAGACTAAGAATATAGCACCCTAGACAGAAATTGGATGTTATCCTAATAATAAAATCCACTGAAGTATTTCCATCTCACTGAAGTTTGATGTTATTTAAGCACCTGTTTGCTATACTGTACTGGAACAAGGCTGGTACACAGTCCATCTGAAATGCTGAGCAGAAGAAATGCAGTCTGTGAGACCATGCATAACTGGTATTCAAAGACTTCACCAGCAAGAGATTCCTTCCAACTCCCCTCCATCAGTACAACACCTGTAATGATGCTCTCCAGTCTTTCAAAACATGCACTGGGCTGTGCAGCAGAGAAATTGGTTTCACTGCACCTGCACTGCACAGACAGATGATAATTTACCGTAATTTGTCAGGATTAACCTTTTGATAAGATGTACATTTTGCTAGATTTAAAGCATTTTAGGAAGGTGCAAAGGTTCATTTATATTAAGCAAGTGCTGCATTAGCAATTTGACTGTAGGAAAATTTCTGATGCTGAGAATAACTACTACTCTGCTGGCCTTAGTCTCTATCGCAATACAACGAAGCTTGGCATTTCCCTGTGGCAAGATATGATTCATAACTGACCATCACTCTTATTGAGCTTAGGGGGTGTCAAACAGCATAATTAAGAGGAGATGATCGTGGGTTCACACCTTCCAGATGTGGATTCTGCATCACCAAACACTGGTAAGTTACTTGTAGTTTTAAAACTGTCTTTGCAGCTGCATCATATTGAGCGCAGCCAAACAGAATGAGGCAGGTCTGAATGGTGCCTGAGTGCTCCTGCCTGACCTTATCCAATAGAATGAATAAAACACAACCTTGCTTCATTATACTGGGGTTTTTTTACATTTCAAACCCAGCTGTTCATAAACACATTAATACAAAGGACGTCCTGTGGTGTGCTGTTCACATACCACCTTCATTCCTTCTCAAAATCAGCTCCTAGAAGCCTACAGCAAATGTTACCCGGTTCTCAGCCATTCACACCACCTAATTTTACATTTACAGCTCTTTCCTTCACTCTACCGAAGTAGGTGGGTATTTTTAGCCATGCCACGATGCATGTTTAAAAACTGATTAAAATAAATACACCTACAGCATTTCCATTTGAAGGCTACACCATCCCACATGCTCTTCCGCTGGACCGAAACACACATAACACGGTGCCAAAATATTTCATTGCAGAACAGGCACAGCCAAACATCACCCGACCAGAAGCTACCCTGAGACTTTGCCAAGAGCCCAAGCGCGTAACTATGAAATAGAGTCTTGTTCCTCGCTAGCACAGAGGGGAAACCCTGTCACACGGAAAGCACAGGCCCTGGGTGTGATGCTGCACCACAGAGATGCAAGAAGCAGGATTCCTCGGTAAGTTATCACATGCTTCTTTAAACCTGCTCTGGTTCTTGCTTTTTTCTTTGTGATAAGGAAAAATCTACAATTTTTTGATGCTTTCAGTTTCACTTGCCAGCAACAAATATTTTTACCATTTCAACAACACTGAACTGTTTTAACAGTATCTTGACTCACACAGAAGAACGTGCCCAGTTACTAATGTTAGGTTTAAAGGCCCTCAAACTTGCTGCTGTCTCTATACAAAATAAAACTCTATTCAGTACGTTTTTATTTTGAATTACCACCTTGCACTCTTTTTTGGGGGAAGGTGAAGAACACCTAAATATACATCAACTGTTAGAATCACATTTGCAATCAGTAGATTATCAGAAACGCAATTTCTGGACAGATTACACCTTCATTTACTGTATGACTAATGTCAGACACTTTGCATCCCATACTCCAATTCAGGAAAGTGCCTTTTGTTCAGAATAAAAATCTAGAGCCTAGTATTGCCCTTTGTAGAAATGAATGTAACTACAACTATTAAATACTTTGCTAAAACCAGGGTCTTGATACTTATCCCCACTGCATGGACAGGTCTCCCTGCATGCACCAAGGCAATGGAGTCAGATATTAATGTGTATAGGTTTTCTCCTCTCATTTGGAGTAGGGAGGGGGGTTGTTTTTGTTTGACCTTTTGTATGGTGAAGGGAAGAAAAGGAGAGCAAAGTAAAAGATAGAAAGAGAGACCATCTAGGAAGAACCCAGGTTTTAATCCTTTGTTTTTAAAGAAAACTTCTTATAAACTGTCACCTTCTGTTTACCGTTTCTGTGCTTGAACTACAGAAAATTAAACAGCCATTCAAAAGAAAACAACCCATGAACAGAAAATCGTAGCTGAAATGCTGCTAAACAAACCCAAGTTCTTTATTGACAAAGTGGAAATGAAGGGAAAAACCAAACCCACACACTGAAAGCATTAATTCCTCAGATTAAAACTTGGGACCTCAGATTCCTCAACTGCATCGCCCAACAGAAAAATTCCTTTCTAAGCAAAGAGAAAGAAATTATGTTCATATCCTTCCAATATTTGTACAGATCCTTAACTCCTACCCTGTTATTAATGCCACCAAGTTCACAGGCTTCCACAAGTGATTACAATACACAGACTTTGAGGTACACATTTTGTTCATCTCTGGACCCATTGAAACAGATCTCGGACTTCCAGGGGGAGAAGATAAAAGGCAGCTACATACAATGAAAGAAATAGTGCTTATCTCCAGCCTTATGCCATTTTTCCCCAGCACTTATAAAAACAAATGAACTAGAAACACCCTTCATCGATTCTCACCTTGATCACACTACGATTATTTAAATCAAGGGACTGTAAAACAACAGTTAATCACCATTTGCATCAATCTAAACAAAACACAAGCTTGCCTTGTATTTACACTTA
Source organism: Colius striatus (assembly GCF_028858725.1). NCBI lineage: Eukaryota > Metazoa > Chordata > Aves > Coliiformes > Coliidae > Colius > Colius striatus. The sequence continues at coordinate 2,875,407 of NC_084762.1, forward strand.
CTTTCTGTAAGAAAGAAATCATTCCCATATGACACACCTTCAAAGAGATTTTCATTTGAAATTAATTGTCCTCGCAATAAATCCAGCACCTGGCCAGAAATTCTGTTTGTATTTAGGAATGTGGTTGGCTCTGTTGGTGACCATACCCCACAGTGTTTACAATTAGTAGACCTTCACCTGCTACACCCACTGCTGTCTTACACCAGGGGAAGAAAAACAAGCTCTCCTGCCTTCTCCTCCAATTTGCTCTTAATTTTTAATGGAATGGCTGTTATACTGAAGTAAATGGAAAGACAAATATCCCCTCTGTAAGAGCAGACTGCCTTTGTCAAATGCTCACACCTCAGGCATAAACCCAGCAGCCTCCCACCACACAGTGAGCTGCATTTTCTCTATAGGTTGAACAGTAAATTTCAACCTTTTGGGTTTACTTATTGTAATTTCCTCAAGCCTAAATAAGCTCATGCTTCACTCTCCAGTCAGTTTTCAACTTGATGTCATTAGAAGAAAATATGTAACTACTATGTGCTTTTTTTTCTCCTCAAAAACATCTCCATGAACTCAGTCTTTCAGAAAGGGGCCTTTGTGAAGAACAGATTTCATTTTTCATCTCTAAATAAAAGTATACATTTTCAGGCTTTTCTCTCTCTGTTCATACAATCAATTGCTAGGATTTTATTAGTGCATTTGGATATTAAAAGAGAACAAGAAGAAATGAAACCTGCCCAATCATTTTGTGACAAAACCCACCCAAACCTCAAAACCGAATTACCAACAATTTCTCTAGTTAACGTTTCTTCCTGCTCCTCTGCCATTTTTCTTTAAATACAGACATTTTTTCCTAGTGACAACAAATGAAACAAAACTGTCATTTCACTGGTTTTATCCCGACAAACAAAAACTAGCCAAACAAAACTACTGGAAGTAACAAAAACAGAGATGCATTTACATACTACAGAAGGTGAGGTTCGAATAGATGACTCCACCTCACCCGTATCTTCATGACAACACAAACACACTTAATATCTCCTCTTCTAACACTAAAATCCTCCACTATGACCATTTCTACTGTGGACATTACCAATTGTGTATTTTTCCTCATTTCAGAAATCACAGAAACTTAACAGTTGGAAGGTACCTTGAAAGATCATCCAGTCCAACCCTTCTGCCACAGCAGGACCACCTAGAGTAGGTCTCACAGGAATTTGTCTGTAGATATGGATAAAGCCATGGTAAAACCAGGCTTCTAGTTACTCCATCACCAAAAAACAAAACCCAAAAGGCCTGCAGACAATAGTCTGGAAGGGAAGGAGGAAAAGTTTCTTGTGCTGCTCTGAGGATTTTCATCTCAAGGTCTACACCAATAAAAATCAACAAATTCAAAGAATGAGAAGTGTATTTGTTTTCAGGATCCTACTGCTCGTGTTTCAGTGAGGAAAGGGATGATGGGGAAGAGGAGTCTATTCTTCATCTTTCATCTTCCTCACATCAGCCTCTCACTAATCTTCCAACATGCTCCATGGTAAAGCACAGCCCATGGCAATCAAAAGGTGAGAGGAGCAGCACTAAAAAAGCCATGGCATATGAACTGCTTAGAACTCATCCTAGCCTCACTCCCACCATGAAGCAGAGGAGTAGAGCCTGGCACAGGCCAGCTTTGGAGGTAGCAGTAGCTTTAAAGGCTCTTGTGCTCCTCATCTGCACCACACAACCTGCTGCAGTCCACCACTAGCTCCTCTCCTCCCCCAACCCAGCCATCACCAGCTCTTTCAGGGCAGATTTCAATAGCTAACTTGGTTAAAAAAAAATCAGTTGAGAGATCTTCCAGTTGTACCAAGACTGAAATCATCACACCATCATTTAATAAATATAAGCCTCCTCCTTTTCTGGCAGAGCAGTAGGTGACAGCAGGATCACTATGGCATACAGAAACCACATGAAAGGACAGCTATTCTAAAGAAACAAAGTCCTTCAAAGTCTGAGTTAAAAAACGTTTCTTCACCTTCTGTTGAGGAATTTTTCCCAACATGCAAGATGAACACTCAATAAGGACTGCTTCTGAATAGCTCAAACGATCTCTGTTTACAATTACTCTCTTTTTCACTCAAGTAAATCAATATATTTCTAAATTCTTTGGAAGTACTTTTTTGTCTAAGAGTTATTATATGCCAGAGGATCTAGTTTATTGTTCATATATAGCAAAGAAGAAAGATCTTGGCTTTGAGTGTCAGATCTAGCTGTACAGATGTAACTTAACACCACCATGTCATAATTTCTAATCTTGGATCCATGTCAGTGTGTAAAGGCTGCACCTAGATACAGACTAGTGCTGGGAACAGAGGACAGACTTCATTTCAATTTCAATGGGCTTGCTCATTGTTCTTCTCAGACAAGGGAAAAGAGTGAGAAGTAGAAATAGGCTACTGGATTGTTTCAGCATTAACTGCAAAGTTGGGAAATAAAGCATTGAATTGATACAAAAAGACTGAGCTAGTGATGAATTTATGCTCACTTGCTGGGACAGGACAGTGATGCATGTGTTAAAGCACTGGACCAGAACACACCAGTCAGCCAGTACGTCACCACTATCAAAAGTATTAAGAGTACATTTATTTTCATTTCCTTAAGACCTACATAAATCTCCACTAGGTACTTTTCACTGGCTAGGCAAGTGAACTGTGACTCTCTCAAGAAATACCTTTTTTTTTTAAAAAAAGCTCAACTAATATCTCTGCATTTCTTCACTGAGCAGGAATTAGGAACAAAAATATTCTCTCAACTGCTTTGTTTCTTAGGAAACACCACCTTTCAAAAGGCAGCCCTGATACCTTTGGATTCAAAAAGCTTGTTATCAACAGATTATCCTTTATTCAACACAAGAGGAATCATTCTTTAATATTCACTGAACAAGAGAAGAGCTCTTAATAAATCTGATATTTATGCAATATTCAGCTCCCATCTGATAGCAGCGACAAGACCCGATTCATCACACGTGGCTGGTACTACCCACGCTCCAGCGAGTTGAGCGGGTACTGTTTGAACAGGCAAGGCTCCAGATTGGTCTCATTTTCTCCTTTCAGCATTGCTCCAGTGATCCAGCATACAGAGGTTTCTGTATAGGCATCAAGTGCTGACAACTTCTCAGAAGTCTCGGTGTGAAGGGGAAAGAGCAGCCCACAGCAAAGCCATCCATCACTTTCCCTAACAAGAATTTTGAGTGCAGCCACTTCTCTTGGGCAGACCACCACAGCTAACCCGGAGGATGCCATTGATGCTCCGAGCCAAATGTGGCAAAAAGGGCCACGTGCTTGTGACTTGCTCTTTCACTTTGACATCAGAGGGGAAAAAAGAAAGGGAAAACATAACACAACAGGCAGAGGCAAGCTGTTCTCCCTAAATCCATCAACTTAAAACAGAGGCATTTTCCTAGGACCCCAAACCCCAGTGTAACCCAAGCCAGAGATTTTGCTCCTCTTGCCAAGTCCTGCCCCGTTATATTTGACATTAGTGGTTGCAGAACAGTAAGTGTAGAAACTAAATACCTGTGCAAAGGATTCCTGGTACTCAGCACATTTCTTTACAAATAAACCCACTTTTGCAGCTCACACCAAATAAACTGCACACATGGAATTTGCAAAGCCTGTGCCAGGGGATGATGCCTGTGGGGGCATCACTCACCCAAACTAAAGGGCATCCTAAAAAGGACAATGGGCTTGCCATTCAAGAAGAGACAGAAGAGAAATACCAGGCATGCTGCTCTATTAGCACTGCAAAATGCAACTAATTCCAAGAGGTTTGTGCCAAAGTCAGAATGGTTCCCCTAGTCAGTCCTCTCAAGCCAAGCACAAATACTCAACTATCATCAGTGACACACAGCTTAGTTTTTCTAACCAGGTAACCAATGCTCAGTTTTGAGGTTCTCTGGACAGTAAACAGACCCCTGCATCTCCTACAGGAGACTAGTATCACTGGTACTACACAACACAAATCCACTAGTTCTCTCTTTTTCCCTTCCTAAGTTGCCAGAGTTATTCCTCGAGGCCTTCTTGGGCAAAATAGCTGAATCCAGTAAGTGCTCTTTGTCTCCTACTGTTTTAGGATTTGGAGAGGCAATGTTTATTTTCCTAAATTGATATACATGTCTAGGAAAATAGTCTGAAGAGGCTTTCATGTTGCATCTTGGAAATCAAGGTTTCAATTTATAGCCAGGCAAAGTACCAGATCCACAAGCCCCTGGTGACTGACATCAATTTCTAACAGCGCAGATGACGTTTCTTCTGCCACTTCTTCTTGAAGAGTGTGTCAGCAGGTGACAATTCACACACTGCTGATGCTGCTCAAAAATTTAACGTGGCTAGTACAGATCAATCTGATTCCACATCCTTTTTAATAGGTACTTGCTCATTTTGACATAGAGGCACCAACCTATTAGCCATGGCTGCTGAAGGCTAGTTGTTACATATCTAAATGCACAGTGCCTGAAACTCAAGTTCACTGAACTTAGAAGACCATTTGTGCCCGTTATCGTCTGTTATACCATCTCTACGGTGAAAGAAAACCAAACCACTTTTAGCAATACCAGTTTAATTCATGCCTACTTTGCTCAAAGGGCTCAGCTTTTCCCTGCACAACCAAGACATGCTCTTTGGCATAATTTGTAGTTTAGTACTGGGGTATGCAAGAAGAATTAATAGCTTCTTCAGCTACTTCATTCCTCTGGGACCCATTTGGAAGAGCTCTGGATCTTCCGCTTCCCTTTTTGATCCTAAGTGACTCTCAGAGCCCTTCTTCAAAAAAGTTTGACGTCTTAAGAATCAAAATTCATTTAATCAAAACTCTGCCTGATAGTTAAATTGGGAATATAGGAATGTAATACACTGTCTGGCTGTCCTCTCTGTAACTCTCTGAAATGGTTCTGGTGATTGAAGTCCAAACATAACCAAAACAGAGGTGTAGTTTTTACTTTCTTTTAAACAGAGTGAAACATACAATTTGACTGGGTTTGTTTAGGGGTTCCCCCCCCGCCCCCATTCAGTCATTAACCACAGAAAATACATCTGCAAGTACCAGATATCACCTGAGCTTGTGTGCAATTTGCAAGCCATACACTGAAGGCTAACAATAAAAATACTTCCAGTGTGTGAAACACACAGAGGGATGTTCCCTGTTCTGAATGCCTCTCCCCTTCATCGCTACATCACAGCTCCCGTTAATCCCTGAAGCCTCCCTCGCCTGTATCCAGGCATGGTGACAGCAGCCTCCATCTTACTGTACTGTACCTATACATCTTGCTCAGCTAACAGAGAACAAATAAGGTATTTTCATTGACTCTGGTACAGCTTTAGGACAGCACCATCAGTTCCTTCCAAATGCACTTGAAGCATCTAGTTGGTTGCTTTCTTCCTCGTCCTGAGGATAGATTATATATATCTATATATATATGTGTGTGTGTGTGTCTGTATATATAAAATTTGTATCATGAGAGTTATTTTGCCTTTTTTTTTTCCTGAAACTATTAGGAGACAGAAAAATAAATCTACAGCTGTCAGAGCAATAGCTCTTTTTTTAAAAGTGGAGCAGCTAACATGCAAAAAGCTACACAGTAAATTGGATGCAGGCATTTGTCAGAATGCTAACAATGCAATAATCAGAAAAATTGCTTAAAGTCTTCTTACAGCAATACCCCTTTTTAAATAGCAAACAATATTCCTTTTTATTTCATTTACTAGATACATAAAGAAAAACAGTTTCTGTATTTTTAGGCTATAACAAGGACAGACTATCCCTATTCTGCTGAATCTTATACTTCCTATCTGACTCCCAAAGGAATAAGCCCCTTCAGCTCTTCTCTGGTCTGCACTGTCACAGCTGGGACAGGTCTGGAAGGGCTACAGCTTTTCAGCTTTATTCTGATGACTGTTTCTTTAAACTCTGAAATAAAGTTCTCAGCATCTTCAGTGGCTACTGCTTTAAGTCATATATGAAACTTAATAGAAGCCAATAACCCCCTATATGGAGTGGGAAGATGACAGGAAACACCTAGGATTCCCTTTTCATAGACAGTCATGAGTCCTACTAGTAAGGAGCAAAGTTTTGAGGCTACATTAGGTTATTTTTAAATATCAGATCAGAATAGTAGGGGTTATTTAATTCTCTATAGCAGCACAAAAGGAAAATCAAAAGGAAACAGAACGTTATTATTATTATCATTATATCATGCATACAGAAGAAAACCAGGTTTATGTAGTCATACATTAAAACAACTAAAAAGTCATACATAGAAACAACATTTTGTTTGTTTGTTTCTTCTCTCAACAGGACACGGTAGAACTAGAACACACAAAATGAAGGGCAAAATAATCAACAGTAAGAGACGGCTCCTACATGTGGTTCCTCTCCTCTAGCTTCACAGCCTCCTTAAAGAGGCCACCGAGAGGAGTCAATGCAGAGTTCTGTAAGATCCTAGCTGGCAGGGGAAGGCAAGCAGGAAACAATCACCTTTCCTGTTACAACGGCAGAGAGGCACATGGGGAACTCGGCTCACTGTAAATTCAAACCAAACCAAAGTCGGTTTCTTCACATGAAGCCCATTGGGGAATTCAGTGCCAGTCCCCATTGGTTCAAAAAGTGACGGGCATAAAAATCCTCAGATGATTATTAACTACAAAGACACTTTCTCTCCTAAGCCTTGGACTTGTTTAAGCCATAAATAACTGGAAACCGAAATACAAACTTGCCCTGTTCTCACGCTCTTCCTGAAGCACAACAGTTCAGTAAGAAGGGTGAGCACATCAGCCTTTAATCAAACCACTTATAAACACAACAATAAAGCTCCTGAGCTACTGATCACATTGTCATCATCTTTGTGTACATTACTGCACTCGATGTGCCACCAAAAACGCACTCTAATGCATTTCTTACTCCCTTTTTCCCCACAGAAAGACAAAACTTTGACCAAGAATCACCATTCCTGCCTCTGAGCTCTTCCCTCTTTCCCCTCTACCAGTACTGTAAAGCTTTCCTTTTATAGGTAGGCAAAATATCATTTGCATATTCACAGCATTGGAGCAGTTGTAGGTACAAATAACTATGTAAAGATTATTGTGGAGTAGAGAATGCAATTCCCAGCCAATGCAAGATGTTCACTGAAATTTCCTCTCCCAAAAAGCAGGGAAATTTGATTCCATACTGCTCCCAGGTACAGAATCCATCCACAGCAAACCAGAGACCTTCAAGGGTACCAGTTCCAGCAATGATGGACAAAAGGAAAACAAACTCAAATGAAACAAACAAAAAAACACCACAAAAAAAATCCAAACCCAAACCAACAAAACACCACCACCCAAAACATATCACACACAATACTCAAATTCTGACACAAATTGAGATCTAAACCCTGCCAAAACACCCAAAATGAAACTAAAAATCCTGGTTAAATAATAAACAACTCCTACGTAGAACTTCTCAGAGCAAAATGCTGACAACTGGAGGAAAACATTAAATTCCCACCACAGAAAAGAAAAACCTCAAAAAGGGATGGAACACCCTCTGCCTAGACACTCTATGAAGACAGGCACCCAAGTGACATTCCTATTCCAGGTGCAGGTAGAGTGAGGGTCATTCCTGGGACTTCATCAGCCTGCATTTCAGAAGCATCTCTTAGTCCAGGCGAAAAAGGATCCAGCTACAGAAGCAGCACAGGAAAGCCTAGGCAGTGCTGAAAGCAAAGATTCTTCACCATACACAATGTGTTCAGGGAAAAGAGGATTATTTCCTACAGCCATAAAAACCACACAGCTATGTCCACTATAACCCAGCCAGGGATAGGTGCCATCAGTAAGCATGTTTCACATAGATTGCAACATTAATTCTCACAAAGATCAGGGTCCCCTGCACTGGTGTGTCTGGTTTAACTATTTCCTAACATGGTCTTCCTCTACTTTGGTAATATTTCATTCCTCCAGCATGCAGCCAAAGTCCCACCACAAAGAGATTCCATGCCAAAGCTTCCTCCTCTACCATTCTTTTTTTAAATTGAAGAAATTCGTACTCAAAGTTATCAAAACACAACAGGTTGGATGGACTGCAGCTGAGCCCAGACCAGGCAACCTCAAGCAACTGAGTCACCTGTGGTATCACAGCACTCATCAGTGGTATTGCCAGATGCTGAGAAGAGCTTAGATGGAGTTACCTGGGATTATCCTATCAGAGTCCTTAGGAAAATGAGATACACTGACCATCTCTCAATTGGATTAAACTGTTGTAGAGGGGTGTGTTTTTCAAACTGCATTTGGAAAAAACCCCACATCATACTTGTTGCCACAAAGAACAGAGCGAGAGTATCTGCTCACCACACCCTTCATCATAACCAGAGTCCTGGTCTGAGGCACCTAACAAACACTAAAACAGGTCCCACAGAAGATCTAGGTTTTATGTGCATGATACCTTGACTCTAATCTCCAGTACTCAAAGGTCAATACTCAAATTATAACCCACTGAAAACCTTGGGCACTCCCCCCAGATGTGTGGATTCACTGGAACAAGTCCCAGGCATTACTATGAATTCAATGCACGTAAATCAGACTTGCTTATTCACTGCAGTTCCTAACTGCTAGTAAAACATCTAGGAATTCTAATTCCCAGAGATTACAGGCAAATAGTTAAACTTGGATCCAGTCATCCAGAAGTTGCTAATGACTTGGGAAAGCGCACAGACACTCCCCAAACCTTTGGCCAAAAACAAACCTGAGGAAAAGTGCACATACCACACCAATAAAAGGTTGTACTCCACAGACTCCCAGGCCTAACACTCCAATATTGTTTTCAGAATGGCAGATATTGGGATATTTGTTTATTTTTTAAAATGAGAAATGGGCACACGATTACTTTGAGAGTCTTTGTCAAGATGAAGGAAAAGAGAGAGGGGCTTATTGTAATAAATCAAGCCAAACAGCATAAGCTAATTGTTAATAAAATCCAGTAAGTGAGAAATGTATTTCCCCATCTTCTACATATAGATCTCTGCACTAGATTCTTAGTACCAAGAGAAAACAAATCTTACCTCATACACTTAAGGCAGGTAAATGTCAAACTCCATATACCAAAGCAGTTTCTTATCACATCTCAGAGGCCTCAGTGTAGTGAAATCCAGTTGTAAGTGAACAGAGACAGAGTGAATATGATAACAGAGAAATTCAACTGGTGAGCAACATACCTAAGGTATCTAGTTAAGAAACCAAAACCATGTTTACTCCTCACATACAAAGCCAACTTATCTGACTACAATACTGACACTTCTCCAATACATTAGCTGCACTTGACAATATAAACCAAAATAGATCAATTTTTCTCCTAAGAGATGAAACATCTCAAAAACCTGGAGAATACTGCAATTTCCTGAGCTAAGGAGATACCTCACAATGCAAAAGTCTCATGGCCCTTCAGAGATGTAGTATAAGTCTAATGATGCAAGGATGGATCAGAGAACTGGCAAAATACCTAACAGCTAAAGCAAACAGAACAGCAATGAAAACTAAGAGAGCGTCATACTCAGGTTCCTGTCTCATTTCTACCAATAAACTGATCTTAAAAGTCGCTCAGAGCACCCAAAGACCTTTGTACAATATGCAAGCACTCCCTGGTGATCAATATTAGAGGCAAGAGAAAACGAGAGCAAACATATTGTTACAAGTTAAAGAGATGCTTCTAGCTTCACTCGTTCATTAAGCAAGTAACCTGTGCTCTTGGATGGGTGTTTAGCAAATGGCCATTCTCATTACATTAAAAGGAAGGCTATCAAAATAAGCTTTAGGGCATGAAATTTTGCTACACTGAAAATTAAATTCTCAGGCTTTTTCACCTACATCCAACTCTATCTTCACCCCCATCAAACAAGGCAAAATAAAAATGATGACAAAAGGTTTCTAGAGCACACTAGAAAAATCTGTTTGCAAATGGAAGGAATCCAGAGAATTGACAGAAAACTCCAGAATGATAAGTACCACTGAAACAACTTCCCAAAGCTCACCAACCAAGGATCCCTGCAGGAAATGTGAATGAAAGTTCAAAGAAAAACACACCAGCTTGCTTTAGGGTCCCCTTCCCTGCCATACATGCATACACACGCACAGGTGCTCTCCCTTTTCCTTGGATTTCCACTTGATTTGGTGTTTTCATATATGCCACCAAATCCCTATGGTGAAAATGGTATTTAGTGTCATTTAAGGTTTGTTTAAAAATCCATCCTTTCATGTATAGAATCCATCCTTTTCTAATGCATAGGATTTGTGTATCTATCCTATCCTTGAGAATTTGAAAACTTGAAGCATGTAATAAATGGGGGGAAAAAAAACATATCTCCAAACATTGAACCAAACTGCCCTCAAACTTTACCAGGTAACTGAATAAAAAGGCACTACAAAATAATGCATTCTTCTCTGTTTTCACACACATTTATATAAACACTCTTTGATGTAATCTGTAATATATTATTTAAGAATTCAGGAACATAAGAATCAGAAACGCTTCATTTTATTATAGGGGAACATCACTGATCCTTCTCACTTCCAAGAAGATTCAAGCATGCATTCAACCAGCCGACAAACCTTGTGCTAAATTTCTTCAGAAACGTAGCAAAGACGTTGTTTTCAGTCTGATACATGTTGCTGATGTGCACCAGCAAATCCCAGCACCAGTCTAAAGGAATGCAGCTATTTATTTGCAGATCTGAGCCCTCAAAAGAGCTGATGCTTCACATTATAGCAAGGAGATACTACTCTGACATGCAGCTGGTGAATCTGATAATCCACATCATTACTTTAGCATAGTTTTTCCTACACCAGGCATAAATCAGAGGCATACAGGGTCACAGTTCTACGCAGGCATACTGAAGCCATATCCTGCATCCACAGAAGTGGTCCAAACAAATAAAGGGAAACCTTAATTTTCTCCAGACCTGTTCCACTAATGAATCTATTAAAACAAGAAGGAAGACATCAAGGTTACTGTATTGCTACCCCAGTTCTAATGTACTTTACTGAGTACTTCAGGAGATGCATCCAATAAAAAGAAAATAATCACACATTAAATACAATCCATATTCACAGGAATTTGCATATGGATTTCTAGTTAAAGTTATTATTAATAAGCACAGTAGGATTACCAGCAAATGCATTACTACTCCACATGCATCAAAGATGCATCTTTGTCTGCCTTTTTCTTTTGCTTATCTACCCTGTTTGGAATGTTAAACTTCTGTGCTATGTAAATGAAAATATTTAATTATGCAAAGCAAAGGGGAAAGGTTTACATTTTTATAATTGAGTTAAATTCCTTCTGCTTTAAGCTCCAGTACTGACAACATAGCTAAGCATCTGTTCAGAATTTCAAAGTCCTAAACTGCCGCTTTATAAATTTTAAGAGCTACACGTGGTCAATTTGAAGCCTTTTGATGTTAATAAAATTACTGTAATGTATTCAGTTTTCATAGTTAAAATTAAAGGACGTCTGAAAGCTTAATGCCAATTCAAGGTGAGAAGCAAATTCAGAAAGAAGTCGCTCGTTTGCTACAATTTTTCAAGTCTTGCGGTAACCACAACTTATAATTGCAAATGAATCAAGGAGCAAATGGCTTAGGAAGCCAAAAGTAAAAGTAATCTCAGGAAAATAGCACCTTCAGAGTAACCCCTTCATAGAAAAAAGGGATCTCCTTCAGTAAAGGAACAGTAATGTTCATAGTCACCTGCACAACAGCAAGGACCTCATTAAAAGGTCAGTGTGGCACAGATTGCAGTCACTTCAAAGGGACGGTTGTCTTATGTCTTCACCTAACTAAGTGCTATCAGCAGTAAAGCAGGATGGCAAAACCAGTAAGTTTTTACTAACAAACCTTCACAAATAATCACCAGCTCTCCTTTCTGTTAGAGTACAGAAGTAGAAATAGTCCAAAGGAGCTTAAATGCTCACACAACTTGGGGAGGCAGAACAAGAGTGTTCCTTGCAGCTTCATCCGTTCCTCAGATCCGAAACACTGAATTTTAGCAGGATACTTAAAAAGATTGAAGAGTTAGCCTAGATTCTTCCATTTCTCAGACTGTGAGATGATATTAGCTGTTAACTTGCATTATATTACAAGGTGACAACCCTTCCTTTCTCAGCTCAACCTGACAATGGTTACCTGGCCGCAGAGTGACAGCAGTCTGCTTCACAAGGAAGCAAACACAGGATTTGCGAGCAAACACGTCTGTTTGGTTAGTTTGTGATTCCTGAGATGCACCGGTAGGTGCACTCCAAAGTTTTGTATGTTGTCTGACACATGCTGCAGGAACTGCCTTGCTCCTGTGCCAACTTAAGTGCCTATGGCCTTTAGAGATGGAGAAGCTTTAAAGTTTCCTGTTAACATTTCTACTGCAAAGCCCTTGTCTCTTCAAGTGCCTGCCTACGCTGTTCAAGTGAAATTCCACCAATCCTCAAGTCCCCAGACCTTCAACTCACTAGCACTCTCAAACACTTATTCAGTTTCTCATTGTCATTCAAATGCTGATGGTTTAGATGCATAAATGTCAGTGGTGATGGATCAGCATCTGACTGACTTGCCTTGCCCATGCTGTACCTTGGAAGACCTGTTATAACCAAGGAAGATGCCAGAGCTAGGTGAAGGTTCATGGCTGTGTTGGTAGCACCATACCATCACCTCTTCTGAGAGATCAGGAGATTATTTTGAGGTAAAATAGAAAAGATTATGGAGTGTAACTAATAATTCCACCATTATGATTGAAGTCTGCCTTCCCCTATAGAGCCAGTTCTAATGTTTCTCTCAGGGCAGAGATGGATGAAGCTCCTTCACTAATTACAAGTGAGTTCATTTTTACAACTTCAGCTGTGTTATTACTATCAAATTACTTGGGTCCTGAATAGAAGTAGATTTGAGCTTTTCTACTGCTGTTTATGTATGCTTTCTTTGGGTAACCCAATGCTGAACAGCTCGTTCTAAGGTTAAATCAGTGTTATAGCATCCAGCCCTAACTGCAGTCTGCGCCAGCATTTCTACAGGGTTTCCCACTTGGCACAGGCTCTGCTACCCACTGAACTGCATAATCTGAAAGATCTGCCTCGCTTGCTTATCCCCCACGTACCCCCCCCCCCCCAAGAAAAAAACCTCACACCACTGAAGGCATTAAAATGCATTAGGCTGGATGACTGTAAAATGTCATGAGTCCTTACCGACTCCACGGTTTAAGGGTGGGTTTTAATAGAGGTAATATTTCTTCATTGCTAGCCAGTGCAAGATTTGTTACCTACACAATGACTCAACTATGACATCTTTTATGAGTAGTATGTTAAACTAATTAACATTAACCTAGCAGAAGAATCAAGCATAAATTAGAGACTGTTTCTGTTAAAGATACAGAGAGCTTCTACGCTCATACTCTTCTCTAAACAAAAGACTTTGACCCTTGAAGTATGAGAGTTCATTCTAAAATTAATATTAAGTGATTCAGAATTCTTATGCTGGGTGATTTTTTTTTTCAAATACAGTTTCTACTTATTTCAACATAAAATAATAAGGCATGCACGAGAAACATAATAATTCTAAATCCAGGAATTGGGGAACCAAGACAGGAGAAGAACCATACAAAAATAAGAGAAATTAAGTGTTCTGTTGTGCTTAGTCAACTCTCTGTTCTTCTTACCACTTCATCAAACAAAAATAAGCCAGTAATGCTTATCTATAGATTTTGCCAGCTCTGCTATACAAGTATAGTTCTACACACAAGTGCAGGCATCAACTGCTGTCAGCAATATTCCTCAGAGTCTGTATTTCCCATTTTTGACCACCAAGACAAGAAGCAGATTCAGTTAAAATTCAATAAAAATACATATGACAACATTTGTTGTCCAACAGATACACCAATGATCTTCCAATGAGTACACTCTAGTTCTCTATAGAGAGGCTAAGTGGCTGTATCTCTCTTAAAAGCTAACTACTATCAAATATCTTTCTGGCAAGTGGTTATTATACTGCATTCGACCCCTGCCTCTCCACAGAGATACTCTTTTTGGGTTTTGTAGAAGAAATTGATCTTAGTCGAGTAGAACTCGAGATACCCTATTTCATTTATTGTGATGGCAGCATATGACCCACAAGTTTTTGCCAAGAAGTTGATCCAGGCACTGACCCGAAATAACAGAGCCTACTTCATAGCACACTTCAGCCTAGAAACATTCAGAATCCAAAACAAGACTAAAAGACACCCTGCTCCTTTTACACGAAGCGGGGCAAAAAACCACAAGGAAAAAGTGTGATATGAAACATATCTCCTGGCAATTTCTGGGCTGTTTGCACAGCACTGCTCACACTAAGCAACCAGAATTTGACAATATCCACGCTGCTTTAATTCAGCAACCACCACTCACATACACCACTTCTCACACAGCAGAGCAGCAAACCAGAGAGCTCCCCTCCCCTTCATGTTCACAAACTGTCTATCAGACTACAGCATGCCTGCAAATCTTTATTTTTAATAATGCTACAGTCTTTTTTCACCAGCTAAAATGCACCCTCCTACACAGTCATCAGACAGCACAATTACGCTTCACAGGACCACACCAACGCTTTAATAAGAGGCTGAAGATGCATAACCCTGGGCAACAATCTCAAAACACACAAATGTGCAAAAGAATTCTTATTTTGCTCTTTTCTGTCCTACTCTCACTCTGATCCATCACATCTTAAGTTACTGCCTTTTGCAAGAGTGTTCAGGGCAAAAAAAACCAGCCCTGTTTCAACTGCAACACACAATCCAAGGTCAAAGCAGTAGATTGATTTCTTTGCATTTGCAAATGCAAAGAAATCAATCTGTGAATGGTTCTGGTCTTCCTTTGCAAACATCCTTTCACTTGTCTCAAACAGAGAGCCACTAATACATCTACCCAGTGTGAAGCAACATTCCACACATAGCTTTGGTGGCACTCACAAACAATTCTCAAAGATGTTAAAACAAGATATATATTCTTTTAAATCTCCTCTAGCCACTTCAAGTATTACATTGTGCATAATCTGAACATGAATGCCATCAAACCAATATATACAGGTGTGTACATACATATACCCAGGATAGATATGCACATAGAGTGAAGCCAGATTGATTGTCAGTTGAAAAAAACCCTCATTTTTCTAGTCCTTGTCAAAGCTCCAGCTCAGATATGCTTTTTAGTGGTGTCTTTTGGGGGGAGGGGAGAAGTGAGCAGTATGCCTGAGATGGAGATAAGTGTTTTTTACAGCTGATTACAGTGAATTACTTCAGTATAAGCCACTAATTCAACAGACACTTTCCCATTACATGTTGTTTGACTGATCAGAATCTACACACAGGATGTATTTTAAGAAACAAACTGGAAAATTGAAACAGGGCACAGCTTTCATTTTGAGCAGCTAAAGACCAAAACAAAAAGGAAAGACAGCACAGAAGACCACTGACACAAGATGATGCAAGCAAGGATTGGGAATGCACTAGACATGGTTTCAAACAGAGGAGAAAAACCTCTGTCTCCTTCATGAAGCTGCCTCAGGCACCACACCTTTAATTTTGGACTGTATGGTGTGCATGTCTACATGTCTGTGTATATTTTTCTACCTAAAACATAAGCATGTAACATACGTGTATACACACAGACAGGTGCTCTAGTGTCCAATCTGCTTTTCCAAATACCCCAGTGGTCCATATTACCACTGGAGTCAATAGCAACTACTCTTTTGCTCCACTGAAAAACCAACCTAGATGGCTGGATTTAGACACAGCAGGTGTTTAAACAGGAAAAAAAGTACACTGGGTAACTCAAATGGGCTGAGGAAAATATTTCAGAAATTAGTTTTAAGCTACTATGTACTGAACACCTTTCTTGTATGGATTTAATCCAAGTTTAAAGGTGACATTTAAAACTAGCATCTGGTTAATCTTGCACCTAGATGCATTGTGTGGTCCAGAACCAACTCCGGTGGACATTAAGCAAACTGTATGTCCTAATTTCTTAGAGGACAGGAAGGAACTTTCTCCTACTGCTGTCTTTAAAACTTCCCTTTCAGACCTGTTACTGGGTGAAGTGCTGTCATGAGCATATACCATGTTACAGCTCCTTCCTCCACTGCCCAAGTGCTGGAATTCTTGCAGGAGATCCACAACAGACTCTCTCTAGCTAACTCCCATAGCTGATGTACTGAGAGTAACTCAGTTGACAATGCAGATTTTTACAGGGACAGCTAATTTGTTTTTGCAGGCTCTGCTTCCATTTCATGCTTTAAAAGTAATAATAACACAGCTTTTCTCTCAATTTAAATAAAGTTTTTCACAACACATTCAAATCATCAACTAAATTAGGCTGGAAATGCTCATGCATCAAAGTCTCCTGAAGATGGATGATAATATTTAAATATCAGGTGTTGATACCTTGGAAAAGGAGCTATTTGAAAAGAAGAAATGGCAGCTAATCCGAACCTGATAAACCAAGCCATGATCTAGGGCACAGATTTTAACCATATGCAGGAGGAAAGCTTTAAACTGATAAAGCCATGTAATGCATAGATTTAAGGCTATACAAATAATGTATACAAATCCTGAAGCTGAAAGGTATCTACATGATGAACAACAAGCTTCTGGGTTTAGAGTTATGTTTCTTTCCTTCCTTCTTTTGCAAGTGTAATAAATTTCAATCTGAGAAGCAAAAAAATCCAAAGAAAGCAAGGCACTGAAAACATGAAGGTGTGAACAAGAACCACCCTCCCTTCCAATGTCTGTTTTTCAGTAAGGACCTGTGCCTAAACACGCTCCACAGTTCCAGTCCAAGAGTTCCAACAAAGAAAGCTACTCCTATATTGCATCATAAAACCCTGAACATGACAGACTTCAGCCTCAGAGACAACACACCTTTCCTCATTCATCTTATCTTCTCGTTTTTACCAATGAAGCAATGCTTTTTCTGTAAGGGGGAATGGTGGATCTTCCAACACCTTTGTAGTTTCCAACACGTGAAGCCCAAAACCTTTAAACAGCCTCTCTACAAAGCACAATTAAGTACATATTCACATCCCACAGGGGAGTCCAGGGAAGAGCCCATGAGCTGCTTCCAGCTCAGGCCAGAGCTGAAGCCACATCATATATAAGCTCAGCTGAGAAGCAACAGTTAACAGAGGGGAGGTCCAGCAGCACCAATAAACAGCTGAAATATCTCACAAGCCTAAATTAACTCCTTGTGTAGCACTACATCGGCCTGTACAAAAGTGGTGAGTCGTTTAGAGGCACCTCAGTGCTTGCTGTGTCATATAAGGTACCTTCCTTGGTATTCTAGAGCCACCACAACGTCTCTTATTTTCAGAGCATGTGCACAGAGCAACAGTGATACCAACCAAAAACCCATTTGCAGATTCCAAAAGGTAACTAAACGAGCAGCCACAGAAAGTCTCGCCTCGGAGATCATCTCCCAACAACATCTGCAATTCCCGATTCACTTACCAAAGGGAATTTTTGCCTTGCACAACACTGCAAAGCCAAACAGAAGCTAACTTGTATCCTCAACTGAAGACTGCATTTCATTCAAAGCTGAAGTTCACTTTGTTAAACAGAAACCTTTTATCATTCAGCAAACAGAAGCCAATACTACTGGTCCCCAGGATATTTATAACCTATGCTACAGACATTTAAAGATTTCACTCCATTTTCCCATTAGAAATGCTCCAATGGCACAGGCTTCCAGACACATAAATTATGACAAACGGCTTCTCATCCTTTCCCACAAAACCCACCTCTCCTTTCCCTATCCCATCAATCACTAGTGACTAGGACTCATTTTCAAGACACCTCGCTATTTTCTTCCCACACCGATCACAACTCAGACTCTATCCTTGTCTGCCCAGAATACCCACTCTGGTTGCACTCTTGCTAAATTTTTAGGACGACAACGTGCCTTTCTCCTCCAAATCCACCTACTCCCCGTGCCTGTGAGGAATCCAAACAGTTTTAATTCATTGCTCTCCCTTTTCTCTGAATGAGAAGCAAGGCAAACATCCACACTTAGCAACCTGTGCAGGGCTTGAGGCAACTCACTTCAACATACTAAATATTTTAGGAACAGTTAAAAACCAATATATACACACACAGCGAAAATTTACGAACTGACACTGAAGCACTTAAAATGTATCAAAAGCACCTTAAAACAACAAACATAAGGTGGCAACATTGTTGCTAAATGGAAGAATGGTAACTTTGTTTTAGTTTAAAACCTAAACATTTTGCTCTGTTTAGCAGCAGCATGGATAAACAGATTAAGGTATCAGCATTCTTCTTTCTTCTTTGTACAGAATGAAATGCAATATGTTCTTGCTAATCTATGATACTGATAGATGTAAATACAGAATCCATACTTGCAATGGTCCCATAACCGTTTCAGGGGAAGTACCACACCTGTCTTCAAACTAAAAAAACAATTAATTCTGGGTTAAAATGTTCTTAATCCCTCTAGTTTATCCATTTCCCCATACCAAGTGCAAACACGTCTATGCATTTTAATCAAGCCAAAGTATCAAGCACAATAGCACCCTACGTCAGGCTTCACACATTTTTCATTCAGAAACTTCTCAAACAGTTTCTGATAAATTTCACGTTAGGACAATGCAAGTGGAAAAAATAAAAGAAAGGATCAAAATAGAATCCATTAGGGAGTTGGAAAGCTTCTTGCTACATCAAATAAAATCCAATCAAGAGAAAGAAAACTATTCCAGATGCCATACGCCTCTGTCCTGACATAGCTGATAACATTTTACAGAAAGCAGCTCACATGTTGGAGTTTCCTTTTCGTTAGAGGTTTTCGTGCAAGTATTTCTCAATCGTAGGTGTAACGGAACAGAGGGTATAAACCCCCACCACCAGCCTCAGATTTCAAGTTACAACTCTCTCTTTTCCAGCCTTGGTCAACCTTCTACCTCGCTCACAAAATTTGCTCACAAAAGCTGAAAAGAAACAAACCACACTCCAGTGCTTACATTGATTCTGTAAGAGTGCTGGACCTCTGGATAACCAATAAGGTACCAAATAACTGAAAGCAGAGAAATCAAAAGAGAAAATATAATCTTTACAATTAGGATTTCTACAATATTCTACAATTTCTACATGACATTCAACCAGCATTGAGTAAAAGAAAGAGGGGGGAAAAAACCGAACACAACACTTATCAAAATCGTTTTCTATGGAACCAAAAGCAAAGTCACTGCTTGCTGAGTCATCCTTCTCACAACTGCACAGGACTCTTCTAGGAGCCTTTCAGGGACTAACCATCATTTTTCTAAAAGCTTTCTCCCCATATTGTAATCAAGATTCAAATCCTACCTCTGTGTCCTGAAAGAAGGTCCCTCTGTGCTGCTCTGCCAGGGGCAGAGCCTCCCATGGGAGGGGTGAAAGGCAGCAGGCTTGAGGGCAGCTCCAGCACCATTTTGTGCCAGGAACACTGGGGCACACTTGGGCCTACACAAACATCTCCCTCGCTTGGGAATTCTAGAGTTCGTGTCCTCTCAAAAACAGCACATCAACTAAAGGAAAGGAACAACTGAAGAAATAAAGTCCTTGTCACATTTTCCCCCTTTTGCCTTCTTTGGTGTTTGTTGTGCTCCTTAGGTCCAAGACATCCCCATGGTTACTCTCAGCTCAGTTACACGTAGCGAGATGGTTTCTCATGCAACAACATAGATTGGTTGGAAGATCTTCTTAACTGAGAGTACTGTTCAGAGGAGGAACCACTCCTTAGACTGTCTGGATTCCATTTTATTTGGTTTGGGTTTAAGTTCTGCAATCAGCTTGACAACCATATGCACCAGGGTAGGATTGTGACGGGGAGTTCATGGTTCAGCCCTGCAAGGACGTCCTTCACCTCACAGGTCCCTGCAAGGATGTCCTTCACCTCACAGGTCCCTGCAAGGACTTCCTTCACCTCACAGGTCCCTGCAAGGATGTCCTTCACCTCACAGGACAGTCATAAACAAAGCAAGCAGAGCAAAGCAGAGACCAGCCACTGGAACAATCCTTTTCACATACCCAAAACCCTTCTTCCAAGCAGCAGCTCCCAAGCTCCTCGTGGTGAGCCCTTTCTGAAGGAGGCAGGGGCACTTCCTGTCCCATAAAGGCAAGTTCTTCCCATCAGCCCTCCCAGGGTCCAGGTGCTGCTGCTTCCCCACAGCACCCTGATTCCATCCCTCTCCTACCCCACCTGCTGTGGCTGCCTCTTCTGCTGGGGTCTCTCGGAAAAGAAAGTTCCAGGGCCACTCTAGACAAAGCCTGCAAGAAGCATTCTCCCCATCTCTGGCAAACCCTGCCTCCTACTAACATGGCACACTTACAAATGGGAACTAGTCGGTTAAACATTTCCTAGCTGGCCCTACTCTTCCTCTCCCTGCAGATCTTATCTCCAAATGGGAGAATGCTTCTTTTCATTTTATTGGAAACAATCCAAAGAAACTTGAACAGAGATAAACTGTATTCCCACTCTTTAGATCATAACAATTTTCTCATCAAGTTAACATCTGAAAATGTCTCAGGTACAAACACACAGAAATATATCCCATAGTCTGCATAATACAGCCTGAGTCCTATGGCAATGATGAAATACAATCTACATATGCTCTCAGATTAATCTAAAATAGTTGTCTCTATTTACACTAACTGCAAATAAAAAGTCTCTTCAGTTTTCAGTGTTGATGAAAACAAATGGCTTTCACAAGCATCACTAAAATCCAACTTTTCTGTCCAGTTTAGTTTTCCTAAAGAGAAACAAGTGCCCAAGAAGAAACTGAAGAGGAAAATCTGCACAGACAGAAAAAAAAAGGTTCGTGGTTTTGGCTTCCTTTAAACTACAGAAACGTAATGACCAGGCTTCTTTTCCAAGATGACACTAGATAGCAGCTCTAAGTATTTTTACCCAGCACAATCCCTTTATTATTCTTTCTTCCCCTCTTTCCACAAACAGCCTAAGACTTTCGTTTTTTGAGACTTGAAAATAAAGACTTCCATACAGCTACCTTAAAGAAAATAGCATAAATACAGACCAATATCAGGAATGGAAATCTTACAGGAACTGTTTTAAGTAGGTAACAAAAAGCTTGTCCTCAATAATCAAGAAAATTAAGGGTAGGTCTTTATCAAAACACCGTCTTAACCAGGAAATTTAGGACTGTATTTGTTTCTTGCATCTGTTTACAACTGCAAAGGATAACGAGCGATTATTCATTCAGATTTCTGTTTTGCTCTAAAGTAGGCCAGCCAGCTCAGCACTTTTCTTAAGATTATGAATACTTGTCTGCCCTACATACGGTATAGGCTGGAACCAATCAGACGAGCTGAAATAAGCAGTAAACCCAACTATTTTCATGTCATTCCTTTTCAGCTATAAAATGAGAAGTGCACAAAACAGGTATAAAAAGGATCAGCTTCTAAATTTCCTCTGCTATTTCCATCGTTCACTAAGAGGCTCAAGGATTTCCTCAGCGTTGCCTTAACACTTAAGCTAGAATCAAGAATAATTGGGTATTCACAAATAACTCTTTAACAGCTCATTTTCTCCACTAGTTTTCATTTCATTCTCGGACATTGGTTACCTCATACAACAAGAGGAAGGCTGAGCACTGTCTGCCTTCGACAGCCTTTCCCAGTCCTGGGACATTCAGGATGCAAACACGCTCCGCAAGAAACCTTAAATCAAAACTTTAAAAACCATATGAAACAAAAGAATTCCTTGAATTTTTAAGTGAAATACTTCGATTTGCCCTTCCCCTCACGCAAGCCATCCACAAGATTTTTGTTGCTATTTGGAAGAAGAGAGGTTAAATAATAGCAGGCTGGTTTTGTGAGTTCGACTCAAAATAGTAATGTGTCTTTAAACAAAATCAGCTACTTGGGAGATCTTAATTGTGCAAAATGCTTTGTTTCAATTGTTGTAAGCTTCTTTTCCTTAAAAGTCAACTAGTCAGATTTTCTAGAGCTGCCAAGCACTCCTAGACCCAATGAAACCATTACCTTGAAAAGCTCAGTAAACTCTGAAAACAAAACCACTTTCATGCTCGGTTTTTCCTTTAAGATACAAACATGGCCAAACCATTAGTGAGGCATTTCTGTCAGATTATACCACTCAGAACTATTGGTAGGTGTCAGCAGCAAGGTAAAGAATAAAAGGTTACAAAGCAAGTTTGTTTCTAAGTGGTGACGATAGGTTTAGTGCTTTGCTGTAGGAGACACGGGGGAGAAACGTACCTTTCATCAGCTGTGGGACATCGATGTCAGGTAGTCACATAATCCAAATGGGTCTCAGCAGCATCTCCCATTATATCCTCAAGTTCGGGCAAGAGGCTCTTCCACGAGCACACAAAGTTATATATGAATCCAAATGGTTATGAAGTCCAGCAGCTGCACGGTAGGTTTGTACCACGTTAACCACCCCTGAAGAATCCCAAGCTGTATTCCACTGCTCAAAGAATAACGCAATATGGCACCCATCACAGACTGACATCTTGGCAACCATCCTGTTTTCCCAACAACCATCTTTGGACCTGTTCGAAGAAGAGGCAGAAGCGTTGGCTCAGCACAGTAACTCCACTGCTTGGGGAACCAACCTACAAATACAAAGTTACAGTCTTCAGAACCATTTCAAACACTTATTTCTTCACAGATTTAGACACATTCTATACTCAAAGCCTGATGACAACATTTCACTTTAAAAACATCACCAGGCTGGAGTGTAACAGAAGATGCTTAAAGAAAAAGGCTCTCATATTTCTCTTGGCATTGTAGAGTCTTACATTACAGAAAGCACTGAAGCAACAAGAGAGGAAGGGAATATAAAGGCTCTTCCATAGCCTGACAGATATTTCAAAACTCATGGAAATAATAACTTGATACAAAACCCTTCAAGTAGCAAAAATAAAACTACTCAAGCCTTTTGAAGGAAACATATCAGGATGATGGAGGAGAGAACTTCATGGGGATCTTCCCTCCACCCTTAGCCCTGTCTGTCTCCCCACAGCACCTCCACACCAGCAGACATGCTCCTGCAGCCAGGGCTTGGGCAACCAGCAAGGAGCAAGCCAAAGCAGTCAAACCTGTGCCTGTTTACACCGGTACTCCTGTTGTGTCATTCCTCCAGAAGTACCAACAGTCAATTTTTGCTTAGGCTGAGAAGGGGAATATAAGGAACGGAGAGAAAAGCTTGAGTACTCTGCACAGGGGAGAATAAAGACGTGAAGAAGAGTGCTGGGTCTGCCAAGCTGGAGTGGAGGAAAGGAGAAGGAAAAAACTTCCACACTGAGGACAAGGGAAAGGAACGAGAAGACGCTTTTAGAGACTGCAAGACAAGAAGAAAGGAGAAGGTGAATATTGGTGGACACACAACAATTTTTGCTACGAGTTCTGTCTGCGTAACTAACATGCACGTAGACCAGACCACAGAGAGTCATTCCAGAAGAGGCTTTTACATTTTGCTTCACATAGGAGAAACCTGAGTGTATCTATATGTGCATGAAGAGAAAGAGCCTGTCACCACAAGCTTTTAATGAAAAATGGAAGCAAGGATATAGGTAGAAGAATAGGTGGAAAAGGACCAGGAAAAAGAATGAGTGATAATAGGAAGTAGAAAAGTAGAGACTTCAGACATTCTGAAACAGATAAATTGAAAGAGGGAGTGGGACAACTGGAAAAATAGGACATGAAAATAACACTGAAAAGGGAAAGTAGAAGACTAAGGTGGGGGGAAAAAAGCGACGTTTGGTAAATAGCATAGGAAAATGTAAGAGAGGATAAGATGACACTAAATTAACCAGGATAATTAAGGAAAGTACAAAGATCACAAGAGTAAGTTCTCTGAAGTTGGGAAGCTTGCTCCAGAAAGCACCAAGACCAAAAAGTACGGAACAAAACGCAAAGCAACTATCGCCTTGCCAAAGGGACAGAGAGAGCTGCACTGTGCGGGGGGGAAGAGGAGCTGAGGAAGGGACAGCCTGGAATAACTCTCCCCGTTCTCCCCTCCGCTCCCACCATCAGTGCATTCGGAAGAACAAAGTCCGATCCCTCCTAAAATCGTCCCTCAGCCCTTCCGCGCACCTTGCTCCCCTGGGATGGTCCCGCGGCAGCGACGGGTGACTCTCTGCGGTGTCCCTGGCCACCCTGGCCCAGGCTGGCACCTTAGCTGAGCCACTCATTCCTCGGTCAGGGTTCCCCACTATCCCAAGAAGTTCTCCCCATCTTCAGCTTTCCCAACTCCTAGCAAACACAGCCCGACCCAGAAAGCTCTCTGCGCCCGCTTCCCCTCCCTAAAACAAATAATTAATTAATTCACTAAAACTAAATACAAAGGAGGAGGCAAGAACTTCCCCCCCTACCCCTCGCCCTGTAGTACCCCCCAGCCTGTATTACCGCTGCTAGGGCGGAATGACCGCCTTCACCTCCCCGAAAATTACCTGCATGTGCTCCGAAAAGTACAAAGGAGAGGCCGGGCCGGCCGGCAGCCTCCCTCCCCGCGCCCTCCCAGCCCGCAGCGCAGCTTGCTGGGAGCGGGGGGGCGACGAGGGAGCCGAGCAAGAACAATAAACCCCCAGTCCGAACGTACCTTCGCCTTTCTTTAAACTCTGGAAGCAGATTTCCTCACGAGAACTACAGCGGGGCTGTGGGGTTTGAAAGAGGTGGGAGAGCTCGGAGAAAAGTTGAGGGGGGAAAAGCTCTCCGGATAAAAGTTGCCGAAGATAAAGGCGGGAGAAGAGAGGGAGAGATGGAGAGTTCATCCGAGTTTCTCCTTTTGTTCAAGTTGCCCGAGCAGACAAAGAGCCGCTGCCGGCGGCAGGTCCTCCACCCCCCCACCCCCCCCCCCGCCGCAGCCGGGGTCCCGCACTGCCCTCGCCCTCCGCCTCCTCCCACCACCGCAACTTTCTCTCTTCTCCATCCCTCCTCAGCCTCGAGTCCGGCTCAAAACTTCCCTCAAACTGAACCTCCCAAGAAAACAACAAAAAAAAAGGGGGGGGGGGGGGGGGGGAGAAGAGCACACACATCCCCCAATTTAATTCAAGGCCGGGGGGGTGGAGAGGGAGAGAAACATCTCTCAAATCATTATTTCCGGTAGATGCACCTCTTTGTTTGGATTCCCCCGACTGTCAGTGAGGACAAGCCTCTGGGTATCTGGTTTCGGTCAGTTTGATTTCTCGGAATGAGACGGGCAAACGCAGGGCAGAAGGAAAAGTAAGTTTGAAAAGACAGAAAGAAAAGATAAAGGGGGAAAAAAAAAAGATAAAATCCGGAGTTGCGAAACGAACCCTTTTAGCATGGACACGGGAAGTACATAAATAAACAACTAAAGGGGAATTTGGGAACACTGTTGCTTCTCCTCCCCCTCCCCTTCGCACTTCTCCAGATCCCGTCACAAAAAGCCTCCCCCCTCCCGAAAGCCGCCGCCGCTCCTGCCATCCCTACCTGTTGCGTCAAGCGCAAAGACGGGGCCGACCGCATCCGTCCCCAACACACGGCGAGGGAAGGCGGGGGCTGCCCACGGCCCCCCGGGTCCCTCACCTGCCCCCCAGCCGCGGGCACTGCGGGCAGCCACGGCCCCGGCAGGAAACCGCCGCTGCCCCGCAGCTCTGCCCGGCCCCGCTCCCGCTGCCGTCGGGGCGCCCGGCTCCTCTCCCAAAGTTTGCCGGGGCGGAGCGGGGGGGGGGGTTCGCGGCGGCCTCGCACCGAGACAAAAGAAGCGCGGAGCGGAGCTGCAACTCACCTTGGAGGGAGGCAGGCTGGAGGGACACCTTCCGCCTCAATCCTCCTCCTCCTCCTTCCCAACCCTCCCCCTCCAGCTCCCGGCCCCGTGGCGACGGCGGGGCCACGGGATGGGCTCACGCCGCGGGGCGCGGACGCGAGCGGGGGCGAGTTCGGTGCGCGGCCGGACGGGCCCCATCGAACAAAGGCGCGGGGGAGCGGCCCCTCCGCCCTCCCCGCTCCCCCGCGGTACCCACATTTCAGGAGCACACCCCGTGTTCCGACGGCCCGGCCCCGGGGAAAGCGGGATCCCCCCGAGGGGTGCCGGCGGGGGAGGGATGGACACACACACACAAGGATCTGCCGCCCTTTGTCTGCGCGGCTGTGTGCATGTGAGCACTGCGTGGGTGCACACAGCAAGTGTCTCGAGTGGGAGCTGGAGGTGTGCTGGCAGCCCCTAGGTGCTGTCCCCCCTCCCCAAGCCTGCAGCCACCAAGCCTAAAGGATGCTCCACTGGCAGTTTGTGGGATTTGTTGTGGTTTTTCTCCTTAAAAACTAACAAAAAGACAAGTTAACAAGACCCAGTAATTCACATCCAACACAGCAGGGCTAGTTTTTCAAAGTCAGAAAATAGAGAAGAATACCAAGATGTGGGGTTTTTAGAAGGAAACAAGGGATGGGAAGGGCACCATATTTAGCCTTTGGCATCCCTGCTATTTCCCTTCCTATTTCCCTTTAGTTCACCCCAATTTCAAAGTCAGCAACCCAAGTTGTCTGTCTTCCTGCTCCTTTCCCCCACCTATCTTCTCTAGTCAATATCATTCCTTCTTCCCAACGCTGTCAGCCTCTAAGTCTTATTCTTCAAAACATTTTACAACTCTCCACCCAAAATGAGCCTTTTTATTCTCCTGCCCTAGAGAAACTGCCCCCAGCTCTTCCATCACTGCATGTGATGTATGTTGCTGTCAAGCAGCATCTTCCTACATTCTGCTGCAATGTATGTTGCTGCTATTTCTCATTCTAGATTTGAGGTGAAATGATATTATAACACCGGGTATGTTAAAACCTCCCTTACATTCATTCTTCACCATTCCTTTCACCTTCTCCTGTGTGCTGGAGCAATCATCATAACGCTTTTACAATTTCCTCCTTAATTATTCTCTGCAGACTGTTTCTCCTCTTCCTCCCTTTCTGACCCTTTCACCAATCCTAGACCTTTCTTTCCTCCATCTCCACTCTTTCCATGGTTTTATCCCTCTTTCTTTTTCCACATCCCCATGTTTGTTTTCTTAATCCATCCACTTTATTGTGGGGGGAGGAATGTTGACTGCGCCGTAGCCCTTTCCTTACTTTCATCCTTATTTTCCCTGCTTTTCACACACTCTTTTAGTAATGCCCACTGATGGTCAACTAACATTTACTCTACTACTAACTTGCTTGCCACATCTTTCCCAGCTGGCCCCTCATTGTGGCACAACCAGCAA
The DNA here is from genome assembly GCF_028858725.1 of Colius striatus. Taxonomy (NCBI): domain Eukaryota; kingdom Metazoa; phylum Chordata; class Aves; order Coliiformes; family Coliidae; genus Colius; species Colius striatus. The sequence goes on from NC_084762.1 coordinate 2,902,654, forward strand.
ACATCTTGTAAAGGACTGCTCTCAGCAGTGTTTTCTGGAAAAGCACAAATTGTACAAGTAGCTCCTAGTTTCATGGGGTCTTAGATGTTCCCCACAACCAAAATCTCTCACACAAAAGCATTGCTTGATGAGAAATTGTGAGGATGGTGGCTTGCCCCAGCTGAGGTGGAGTCAGTGGGGCAGGTAAATAGGATCACCCACATCCACTTCTGCTCTTGGGACTTTGAGGCCAGAAGTGACTAAAAAAAATCATATCTATCTTCATTCTCAAGTACAAAGTGTATTCACACCAGGGATATCTCTATCACTTCATTATGAGTGATAAAGATTAGTTAATCTTTGGATCAGAAGCTACCAGTTGCCCAGGGTCCCGTCATCGATGGCATTCAATACACAAACAGCAGATAGTCCCAGCTGATGATACATAGCTGAAGAGCTAACTGAGCAAGGATGAGAGAAATCAGAAAGACTGAGAGGGCCAAAATATCAGAACCATTTTGACAAAAGTTTGACTGTTAAAGAGCTCATCTGACAGATAAAAAGCCACCTGCAGTCAAGACAATAACATTTGGTTAAAAAGCCCTTTGTGGTCCATTGGCCAAGTAAATGCAAGCATTAAACATTAAAAAGGAATACTTCAGCAGCAAGAAAAGAAGAGCAATTGATGGTAGTGAACATGAAACAGACATATTGCATAGAAAGTTATTTGGGAGTCAAAAACATCACAGAAAAATCCGCCTGTAGAATGGATGGAATTCAAGTAGTTTTACAGTAAGTGAGGAAACAAAGCATCTCCTAACAATGCTCATGGATCTGTCAGGAGACACAGGATAACATTTTCAGTTATGAGGCTGAACACAGGTATAATTATTAGGGTGTTTTTTGCAAGTGAAAAGATAAATAATGCACACAGATTGTTCCTCTGGTCTTTGGGCAGCACTCAGCTCCTTAGTCCTCTCCCCAGATGCTTTGCACCATACCTTCAGCATGTACTTGGTACTTGATGTCAGTGATATTCAGTTTAAATCCTGGAATGTCACTGAAATTATGGAACTCTATTGCCAACGTTGTGCCAATAAGAAAAAAAGGGCAAATGGAACAGCCCAGATTATAATACTTGATTTTGCCTGACATTCATCCCTTAAAAATAGTGGAAAGCCTGGCATAGGATTAAGCTCAAGGAGAACAAGGATATGAATAATGATTCTCATGCAGCAGTTGTTCTTTAGTTCTTCCTTTGTATTTCAGTTTCACTGTGGCTGTAGGAGGGGTCTGAGTGCAAGTCTATTGACAGCTCCACATGCTGTCATCTGATCTGAAGGAAGCCACAACAGTAAAGACATTGCCCTTAACTCAAACATTTCCAAATGGCAGTAACTTAGTCTCTTCTGGCTCCCAAATAATGGGGACAAGCGGCCTAAAGCACCTGTGCTTCGTTTTTAAATCCTCGGTTCTCCCACTGCACAACCACATTCTTAATTCTGTCAGTCTCATATCTGATCTCTTTATGTCCATATGACTTTTCTTCTGCTTCCCAAACCTCCATGAGGAAAAGCCTCAGTGAAATTTACTCTAGACATAAACTCAGAACTTTTATGATCAGAAAAGGTCATGAAATCATTCTTTAAAAGGGCAAACTGGACAGGGACCGTAATCCAGTTTCTCCTATATTTATGCAGGTTGGCCATATGCTTCTGAAGTCTAAATTCCAGAAAGATTTTCCATCTCACTACAACATTGTGTGATATACAAACAACCCCTTCCCTTAAGAACTGTTAACTATAAGCGTGGCTGTTTAAAAACAACACCACTTGCACCTCATATCACAAGTTGTTGGTCTTTAGAATCTAGCTACTTATGGAAAAAAAGTTACTCACCACCACATTAAATTAGCCTACAGCTAATATTATAAATGGGAGCCTCAAAGCACAACTGCCTGCACAGGGCAGGAAACCTTTCTGCAGAGATAATGCACTTAGAGGATTGTTTTAATCTCTTTGAGAGATTACTTACCTTAACTTGTTTAGGCTCCATTACATTTACCAGGAAAACCCACAATTGCCTGAAGCTTCCCAGGTGAGTGGGTCTGGGGGGCTGTGACACACATTTAATATTTGGTTGCCATACTCATGGCAGTGGCCATTTCAAAGCAAAATGTCAGTGAGGCAGAGAGGTGAAGACTCGGACCCCCAAAGCCCAGAGTTTCTCACAGATGCTCTAAGCACCTACCATGCAAATCAACCTGAAGGGCAGCCCAGCCTGCAGAGCAGATCTGGCATGCTAGGTGTGTCTCACTCCCGCTACACATGGCTTTTTGACTTCCTATATAAGTTTTGTTATGCTGGAAAGGAGTGGAGTCCTAAAGCACATCGCCTGCAGACTTCTCCAGACTAAACAGCTGCTTACTTTCAGCTTTCAAAAGGTTGGATTTGAGGATCCTTCTGGATCTTTGTTCCTGGCTGTGTAGAAGAAAAAACAAACCATGCAAGATCCACTAAACCTCTACCACAGAGCACTGAAGGAGAGGACTAGTTTTGGTTCCTTCTGTTTTAATAGATGCCACAGGAGATGAGAAGCCTCAGGAGGGAAGGCACAGAAAAGTTAGCATACATCAGCTACAGTAACTGTCCTTTCTCCCCTGTGAGAAAGGCTGCACAAAACATTAATGCTGTTTCCTAGAATCAGAGAACCATTTTGGTTGGACAAGACCATCAAGTTCAGCCAGTAACCCAACACTGCCAACTCCATCACTAAACCATATCCCTCAGCATCTCATCTGCCTATAGTTATGATTACTCCTCAAATAGAAGATCATTACAATCAAAATGAGATTAAGTTTAGGGAGTTCTGGTTTCAGCCTTCTCTTCTTCTTTAAAGTGTTAAAACATTTAACTTGGACTTCCTGAAAACTTTGATCTGAGACATTAAGTTTAAATACAGCTAGGAAATTGAGCTAAAGTTTATCTAATGTGTATAAAACTCCAAAATTATTAGGAAAACAAAAAAAGGCAGATTGTTTGGAACATTTAAGACTAATGATTTGAATATCATGTTTGATAATTTCCATTCTTCTCACCTTCAGACAGTGTTCTAATTGCTTATCAATTGATTTAATCAATTCTCCTCCTCTCTGGCTGATATTGAACACATAAGCCTTTCTAATTCATCACTTCTTTCAAGAACTCACCCCACAGTACTGACAAAAGCACTGGACTAGAATTGTAGTCAATCTGATCTCTTTGGCTCAATCTGTTTGAGCAGTCAGATGATTATCCAAGAGGCAGAGAAACTGTAAAATTCTTGTCTTGAATTCCCTCATATTGAGAATAGAAAGGACAATGTCAGGTAAGGATGTGAGTCCTATTTGGTCTAGTTTAATAGGGCTTTGTCTACCTTGTTACCTCACAAAACACCTGTTTGCAGCTTAATAATACATCTCTGTGCCTTCGCAATGTGACTTACAGACAGACAGGCAACAAGGGGTTTTGCAGCTGGCACAAAATCTAATCTGGGACTTCCTCATCTGCACAGTCATAGGCAGACCTCTGAAAACATACACTTCTGCTTCATGGGGCATGAGTGTGGTTACATAGTCTGCAGCCCTCAAAAAAACCTCAGAAAGTCATCAGTCTATGACACAGCACACACTTCCCCTGCATGCACAAAGGGACAGGAGAGAGAACCAAGCCAGAGAGAGAGCAAAGCTGCTCCTCCCCTCCTGACCCTGGGCATGCCCAGGTGCCAGCAAGGACCAGGATGCAGGAGGCTTGCACACCTAGAGAGGTCTGCTGGAAAGCATCAAATGAATGAGGCATCAAGTGAGCAGCCCAGGAAAGGGAAAGAGGTTGAAGAACAGACTGTTCTCCACCATCCTGTCAGGGGCCACGCAAGAGAGCAAAGCCTCCTCTGAGCCCCAGGCTGCCAAGGACACCACCATGGGACTGCCCCACAAATTCTGCCCACACCAGGGTTTTATTTACTCTGCACAGTGACATATTCTCCTGGCCACAGATCCAGCAAGCCAGCCCAGCCTCCCTGCTTTGATTTTGGCCTGTATATGAGCACTGACCTCCTGTATCTTTAGGTCTTATGAGTTTGACCCTTTTCACAGGGATACAGGTGTGGTAAGAATGCAGACATATACCTGCCATTGGCAAGGACAATGGAATAGAATATGCTTTTGCAAGAAATATCAAGGTCACCCTAAACACAGAAACACTCTACCAGGCTCTGGTAAACCCAGCATAGTAAATATACACCCAAGATAAACTAACTGTCTGGTTTTCCATTTGCTTGTGACCTCTATTACTTTGTTCCTTTGCCTATAACCTCTGTAATTGCCTTTCTGGTCCTTGGGGTCAATATGATTATCAGTCTCCACTCTGCCACTGCTCTCAAATTTTTCAAATGAAACCTCATCTAGAAAGTTACAACCCTATTCTGTTTGACTGAGAAAAAAAATCATGCCTTTGACTAACAGAGAACACTGTCAGTAATAGACCTGTATCCAGAAAAGGGCAGCTTTTCAGTCTTACCAATTTATCTTCCTTTTGTCACTGTTTACACAAAATCATTTACCCACCCTGTTAACATTTCTCAGAGCATCCCTTTTCTTTAACAAGTACTTCAACACAAACTGTACACCTAACACCAGCATCTGAGGGAGTCCCAGTCTTGAGTAAGGTTCCTTGGCATGAATGAAATGAAACACAAACATAATATCCAATCAGTACATAAAGAAAAACATCTTTTCTCCAGCCTATTGTGCAATCTCCCATGCAAGTGCCTTAATGCTTTTGCATCTGACTAGGACATGAAAGCTGTATTTTGAGAGCCCTGGTCAAGCACAAGTCAAGTTTCAAAGACAACAGCTTGAAACATAAGAGGCTGGGGATAAGTTCTACTTTTTCCTCCCTCTATCTTTTCTCTGCTTGGTGTTATTTTTAAGAAAATGTGTCAAATTAAAACTTAAAGCTTAAAGAAACCTTTTTTTTCAAATTTGGTGCTTCGCTCAATGCCAGAAGTGTCACTAAAGGAACATGTCATAATATCACAGAGTCCCAGAATGGTGGGGGCTGAAAGGGCTTCTCCATGCTCAACCCAGCCCAACCCCCTGCTAAGGCAGGTTCTCCTCCATCAAGGGGCACAGGAATGCATCCAGGTGGGTTTGGAAACCTCCAGAGAAGGAGCCTCCACACTCTGCCTGGGCAGCCTGGGCCAGGGCTCCCTCACCTCACCAGTGAAATAGTTTTTCCTTATGTTTAAGTCGAATTTCTTGTGTTCCAGCTTTTGTCCATTCCATTACCCCTTGTCCTGTCACTGGACACTACAGAAAAAATTGCCACTCGTGACATGCACCTTTTAAAATACTTGTAAGTGTTCATAAGTTTCCCTCCTCAAGTATCCAAAAGGTGGTATATAAAAAGCACCCAAATATCATTTAAATCACATCAGTGTTTAAAAGGTAATTTGTGACTATTTGGATCAGGTTAGAGATACACATAATCTGTCAGTAACCTCTGTAAGGTCAAATTGCAGATTCTGTATTACACAAACACATGATAACCCCAGATCTTTCCTCCACAGACAGTGGCTAATTTGTAGGGGTCTATCAGTCAGCAGCTATTCTATATTAGACTCCAACTGTACCTATATAAATGTTTTCAGTGATAAATTCACGGAGATCAATTTTCTTTTCTTACAAAGTGTAGGAGAGGGTAAAGAGGGGCCGTTCCTGTTGTGGTGACAGGAAAAGCCTGGAGAAACCACCCTACTTCTAGAAAGAGGCAAATATTTACTAGATAAAAGCTAAGCAGAGGAGAAATTGCTACCTGAAGGCTGCAGCTGGTTGTCTCTGTAGATTGAAAGGATCAGCTACTGAGACTGTAATGCTAAGAAAATCTCCTGTTAATGGACAAAACTCAACTGCCCACTGTTTAGTGCAGGCTGGGCAGCAAGAAATAAGATATTCCTCAGGGAAAACTCTGGTTTCTCCAGTTGCAGGCTACTAAACGTGCTGTACTGGTGCGGTACATAGCCACGTCCTGGTGGCAAGCAGTGGCTCCCATCACCAGTTCCTTTCCCAGATAACCAACCCACCATCAGGTTGTAATGACTTCTGGCTATTTCTAACGGGGATTTAAGTCAGTGACCTGAAGCAAAGACACTCATCCTATTACAAGCCTCCTGAGCCACGTAAATTCCAGTGGAGCATTTCTTTTAAACTCTTCTTAAGCTTGCTTCACACAGATACAGTTGCTCACAGAAGATGTGAGATGAAGAAGAGTCAGGCCCTAAATATTGACAAGGAAGCCTCCTTCCTCATGTCTTTAACCAAAACTCTAGAAACCTCTAGTTTGCACTGTTTATTAAGTATGCCATCTGCATACAAGAGCTGTTTCAGCAGTTTATCAGCTTGAGTGGTGGCTGAACATGCAGGTTTTATATTCTAACACATACACCAGACACCTGGATACAGATATCAAAACCACTTGGAATCTTTCTTGTGGGTTTCTTTTTTCTTTCATGTACATAAACTGTACTGAAAAGGTCAGTTTAAAAGCACTGAAAGGACTTCTGGGAGATTTCCTTGGCTCTTAAATCATCTGCCCTTAACCTCAAAGTGAGTCAATGAGATTTGCACTTCCATTGCCACAGATACTTTAAAAAGTCAATGGAACCCATTTTCTCCCATCCTCATTGAAAAAGAGAAATTGAAGGTTCCACTCCAGAAAATAAAAGAAATCATTTCTGCTAATTCAGAAAATGAATTGCAGGGCAACCAAGGCATTAAAAAGCCCTCACAGACAGCTGCACATGAAAAGTTGGAGGCCATTATATTTAATCACGTAAAATTAAGAAAGAGCTGTGAAAACCTGAAATTCCTGGAAATCATGCCCACAGCCAGCCACAATCAGAGGCTGCAGAGCACCTATCAACCTGGTGTTCCTGACCTGCCAGCCTCCATAGGCTCACCACTGGCTTTTTTAACCTATTGCAGTTACAAAATGTGTCTAGTCACATTGCTTGAACATCTTCTTATTTACTTGGTGTCAGTGCAGTTACTACACTAAGAAAGAACTCTGAGAAGTTAAAAGCAGTGTGAAGGGAGAGACTTTCCTTGCTTTATCATTGGGGTAAGAAGAATAAATGCTCTCATGTCATAACATTTGAAATTCAAAGGTAAAAAATATTCTTGATTTAAACTGATGAGGTATCTGATGAGGAAAATGTCCTTTGAAGTGTCCACAGACACTGACACTTCTTGTTTCTGGTTCTAGATACCAGAAACAAGAGACATTTCACATTCTGAGGCTAAACAGTTAAATGACAGATAGCAAATAAATTGTAGACAAAGTAGATCATTACCCAGGCCTACCTGAAAGAGGTAAAACCACCTACAACAGTGGCTTAAATGATGAAACAGGATCTATAAAAATAACCAGGATATCCCTCTGAACACTCCTGTAGTTCCTAGCTTTAGCATGTACATCACCCTCTTTACTACTTATTCACACAGCCCCAGCTGGAACTGTCAGGTGGCTGATATTAACTACATCCTGCAAGTCCTCCAGGATGCTCTTATCATATGAAATTATTCCTCAGTTTTCTAATCTTTTGTGAAGAGAGTTACTTCAGCTTTCACCGACCAAAAAGCCCCCTCCACCTTTAAAATCAGAACGTGCAGGTATAAACAGGGCCTATTGAGCAAAGCAGCCAAACTCAGAAATGGGTGAGAATTAATTCAGAAGAGGAATACCTGAGTAGAAGAAGTGACTTCAGCTCCCACCATGGGCATATTCCAAAGCAGATTTAAATTACTGATGTCTTTCATGCTTGGGTTCAGTGCACTTTGCATCACATTTGAGAAAAATATCACTTCAGGTGTTCTCATTAGAAAAGCACGAAAGATTAAAACCCAACCAGAAATAACCAAGGGGTATTTTTACAGTCTTAGGGTGCACTGTGGATGATAGGGTGAGGCTGGTTAATTAACATGTGAGCCAATAATTTTTCTCATCACTGGTGTTGCTATTTAAGTAACTTCTGGGTCTCGTGGTGCCTCAGCTAAAGTGCAGAAGAGAACAAATAGAGCAAGAAAAGGCCTTTAGCTCTGCAGCAAGGACAAGGTAGAGCTGGGATGGAGATCACTCCTTGCTCCTCCTGAGCCTGCATAGACTTCTTCAGGAGATGCTGTTCCCCATCAGAGGCAGGGGATGAGGATTTTTTTATTCATAACTTATACCATTTCAAAAAGCTGCTGTCAACTCAATCCCAGCTTCAAGCCAGCATCAGAGGACAGGCTGGAATACAAAAAGCTCAAGGCCCTGTAAAGTTTTTGTCATCTTTCCACTGTTGCTATTTGAAGCCAGTGTGGACTTGGGCATTGCTTCACCACTCAACAAGATTTCTATAACAGAAGCAAAAGGAGTCTGTTTTCCTTCTTAAATAAAGGCAGCATGATTTTGTTGACTTTGCATAAGCGATTTGAGTGGTTCAAAAGCACGTCTTTTGGAAATGCAGTTGCTAGCACACACTTCTATTCCACTGCACTACGACAAGAAACATTTTCTCACACTAAGTAATTTCTGTGATACCATCAGAGGCAACACATTATCTAAGTTAACACTTATTACTATAGAATAATATATTAATTTATCCTTTAATCTGAACAGCTACTTTATTAAAAAAAAAAACCCCATCTTTGCACAAAGGATCAAATTAAATCTAATCCCTGACATGACATTCAGTAAAATGGACGAGGCCTGAAGCAACTTATATCCTCTTTCATCTCCTCTGTTATTACATATGGCAGGAAACCTTAGAATACTGTTTATCAGCTGTTAATCAGAAATCACCCTACAAGCAGGGTGCTCTCAGAATTTTAAACGTTTCCTATCTTCTATTTGTGTATGTATTAAAAGGATTTCTATTCAACCTGTGCAAAAGATCTTAGGAAATACTATCCTTTCAGCTCACGCACGTTGAGCACAGCTAATTTGCTGCAGAGAAATATTTGGGACCAACTTTGAGTTAAAGAGAGGAAGAGAGAAAGAGAAATGGTTAGTGTGGGTGCCCTGAGGTTCATAAAGATACTCAGAGCTGCAGATAAATCAAGATATTGAGTAAAAAGGCAAGAAATTCTCTAAGAGCTGCTATTTGAGCATCAGAGGAAAGGGATGTTTTGAAGCAGAGAGGACTATGTTTACTCCTCTACGAAGTATTAAAAGAATGGGCTTTGCTGGAGTCATTTTCCAGCCTTGTAAGGCCCAATGGATATAATAATGCAGTCTTAAACAGAAGACCCCAGCACCTATAAATTGAGCAGTCTTCTTGTGACATTAACCAGTTTAATTTTGGTAATAAGGCCACCAAACATCCCAAGTACAGAATCACCATCCTCAACTATCAGACATTTAGTCGTGGCTACCGTACATCAAGACATTCTCATTAAAGCCTTTTTCAAACACCATTTAAAGTGGAATTTTGTCTTGTTTTCCAGGTTGGTTTATGTGTTCCCTTCTACACTTGCATACTACTATACATTTAAGGCTGGAGGGTCAGGCATTACACATCCCTGCCTTTACAGAGATAAGGCACTACCAGATACTTGGAACCACAGTGGCAGAAATGTTAACCCAAATATGTGAAATTAGTAGCTTGTTCTGCAAGTGCTGAATTAATAGCTCCTTAATTTCAATTTACATAGCTGGCTTTGTTAAATGATTAGTGCCTCTAAACCTGAGAAACTAATTATGAGCATGGATGGCCAGATAAGACTGAGATTAGATAGGAACAGAAAGACCTTGCAAATGCAGTTCAGAGAAAGCATCACAAAACTTTGCTGCATTTTGGCTGACAGATAAGTCTAAATAACTTCTTCTGCATCAAAATCAACTAATTATGCGTCCTGGTACAGGAAATCAACAACTTTCTCCAACGACCCCATCTTCCAGGAGAGCATCACAAAGCAAACAAAAAGCACACAGTGATCACACGAAGTAGAACGGTGCACTTTTCCTGTTCAACTAGGTTATAATGAGTTATGAGACAGTGAAATCTCTTTCTAGAGCATTAGAAGACACAGTGATAGTTCAGCTTGCCAATCAGATACCATCCCAGTAATCAATCAGTTAGGACACACTCTGCAAAAGCACTTTGGTACTCGACTCCCAGATGGTGCAGGGGTAGAAATAACCCACTTTGGTCAAAAGCACTGTTACAGGCTGCCTCCAGCAAGCTCTGAGCTAGGACACCTTGCCTTGGGGGCTTTTCCTCTTTCCCATGCTCTCCACTGACACCTGCTTGGTTAGAGAAGCCACCGGTGACTTTGCAGAAGCTCTTGTCCTTTCTCCTGGTCCAGATCTCAGCTTCATCAGTCCTTGGACTCTCAAAGAGGTCTGGGAAGGTTTTAGCAACATAACCCTACCTGATTGGGCAACATAAGCAACTAACACCCCACTAGAACAACTAATCACAGCCACAAGTCTGAAGCTCTTTGAAGCTCTAGACCTCAATTTTTATAAGAAACACATTCTAAAAAAAACCTGCTTTTTAGCTACACAGCACATTTTAACCAACACCCCCTTTCCCTCCAGATTTTATGTATTTTTAATGAAAGTCTAATTACCACCCAAATACAGTTTGAAGCAACGCGTGAGGAAAAATAAACATCATTTAGAAAGCCAGAAAAATATTCATTAATGACTTTGCCAGCATGATGAAACTGTACAAGTCAAGCATCTGTGTAAATATATGTTAAACTGCTTAAACGTAGACAGAGGCAGTAGGTACTTAATCCTTCACCAGAAGAAACACTGAATTACATCAGCCAGTGATGTATGGCTGATGTAACCTGCAGTTCTAGAGAAGCAGGTAGGAAGCACAAATGCAAAACGAGATGGAAATCAATTATTTAAATCAAGGTTTCTGACTTGACAATTTAAATCATGATTAAAATTGGCAATTTAAATGGCTTTGATCTAATCCCCTTGAAACTGGTCCACTCTGTTTGGCATCGTTATTTGTAAATGTGCTCACGTGGGTATTTCTTTATGAATACACTTTGCTCTACATGTTTATAACTCATTTATGACAAGAACAGCATTAACTACACCTTAGCATACCTCTGACACAACTCTGTTTACCAAGAGATACTATTAAATAGGAATCTATTTCATAAGCAACAGTATTCCCCATTCTTCCAGAATATTAGTGCTGTTACAGGACAACTTAGAATTAACTAAGTTTCAGACCTTCGACGTATCTGACAGTCAGAAACAGAGATACAAAAGCTTTAGACCTGCCTTTTGGCATCCAGCATCCTTCAGAGAACATTACAAACCCTACATTTGATCTATAAGGCCACAGAACACCAGTTCCCATGAGCATTGGGGTCACTCAGAGTAGCACAAGCACAACTCTCAAATGTCTCCCCAGCTCATTTTACCAACTGGAAATAAAGCACTGGAACATGGAATTTCCTTTTCTGGAGACATTCAAACCCACCTGGATGAGCTCCTGTGTGACCTACTCTAGGTGGTCCTGCTCTGCTGAGAGAGGGGACTAGATGATCTCTTGAGGTCCCTTCCAACTCTTATCATTCTGTGAAATAACTGTAAGCAAAGGGTTCTTTGGTCTTACCTTTTAAATCTGCCTGCCTGAAGATGTCTCACAGATGTATCATCATTCATCACATTTACAGAGGGAAGCTGAGGTTACAGAGACACATTTCTACAGGTTTTGCAAAGGGAGACAACCAGGAGAAAGAAACAGTGCCCAGACCTCAGCTTAAATGAGCTCTTGAGGGATGGGTGAGAGTTCCAGGTGGATCTGGCCAGGTGAACAAAATTGATGCACTCCAGGCCCTGCCAGATGGGTTACAGGAGGGAGTAAGGCCTTTGTCTCTAATACTGTTTGTGGAAAATGAGCCACTCAGATTGTGTAGTCTGTCTGAATTCAACAAAGATACAATTTTCCATCCCCACTAGATTCTTAAAGCCTTCCTCTTGCCTCTTTCTCAATTGCTCCCGCAAGACACCAGTTTCTTGTTAGTAACCACCAATAATTGTGTGTTAATATCCAGGCTAGACTTTAACAGTACTGGTTTTTTTATAGCTTCTCAAATCTCCAAACACCTCGGGTCCCAGCTACTGCACTAATTTTTTCTCCCCCTTCCTCCCATGCATCCACACTTTCCGATTCAATGGCTGGTTTTGTGGCCCATGGGCTTGACCGTGACAACCTGGCCTGTGCTCTTATCCCCTGAAGCAACCCTGTATCAGCATCCTTTCCAGCACCACAACTCCCTTATCAAGTAACTTCTTGTTCCCATGTGGCATCAATGAGTTGCTTACAGTCACCTCATGCTCCCAGCTGCATGTTTGTGTTTTCTCTCATCACAAGAGAGATCCCTGTTCACCAGTGCAAATTTATGTCTGTTCTCTCACAAATCCCTCACTAATACCTGCCTTCACCTGTGATATCTGCAAATGAAAGAGCATCTCACAGCTGCTGCTGTGAGAACAGTGCTGCCAAACTCAATGGTAGTGACACTTTGTTTTCTGCTGATACCCCTGGCTGCTTTTCTGTCCTACATTTAAACAGTCTGAAGTGGGCCCTTCTCTTTTTGTCCTGTACTTACAGTGCACCAAGGAGACGAGCTACTGATCTAGGATTAAAGGCATCAACAACCACATAACAACAATAACAACACACCAGAAGAGAGAAGACACTATGATTTAATTTCTACCCAAACCTGGAACAACTTTTTAATGGAATTAGGAAGCTTCCTTCACATAATTATGACTGTGTACGTCAGCCAAAGTCTAACTCCCGGTGTGTGTGTCCTTAACTGAGATAATGCAGCGTTTTAGAGCTACGTGAAATACCCCATCTAGATAAGCTGAGCTGGAATTTATGACCCTCCATTGCAGAACAGCTCCAGAGCACTAGTGTGCATTTTCATTTTGGGGTAGGACTCAGTTTATAAGGCTTCACATTTGAGTTCTTAAAACTGAGGAGAGGCCACAAGCAAAGAACAACTTTCATGCTATTTTTTTCCCCTCCAATGCTGATCCAAGTGAACAAACCCAAAGGTTTTCAAAATACCCAGGATTCCTCATTGTTTTTCGAATACAGATGTAAAGGTTTGTTCTTATTCTATTCCATTACCCTATTTTCTACAATCATCATACATTTTTAATTTATTAATTAGGAAAAAGAAAAACCCCAACCAACCTCAAACCAATCCAAAGCAAAGCAGCATAACAAGATTTTCCAAATCACATTGAGTCTTGGACAAGGTTTGCAGGAAGACCAGGAATTAATCTGAAGATGCCTGCTTCCTCCTGTTTTATCCTCTGTACCACTCATTTCCCTACGGCTACAACTACGTAGGCTCTTTCATTAGAAAGTAATCGTCTTGTTTTCTTATTAGAGAAAGGAATCACTTTCTGGAACAATGGAACAGTTACAGAAAATACATCCTTCTCTGGAAATTAAGCCCTAAAGTTATATATAATTACAACACAAGTACCTATGTCTGCACAGGCGCTATCTCACATGATGGGAAAATGCTTTGCCCTTCTTGGTACCTGCAGTTAGTGAGAATCGATGGCACCGCAGGAGTGACACCTCAAACACCACGTTTCTGAACCACAGCAGAAATTCTGCCAAGTCTGAAGACATCTGAATTTGCTTTCATGGTGGTAAACTGATCCAGATCCCCCTTTAAACTGCCATTCCCTTTGCCACTCACCAGCTTCCACGCTGTACCACGTCACCCGCTGCCATCAGTGTATCGGTGTACCCTCGCTAGCGACCATCCCACTGCAGCAGTCATTAGAGCTTTAGCCTTCTGGGCTCCTGAGAAGATTTGGATATTTGCTTCACTTCCTTGAAAGGGACAGACCACGAGCTGCATGCAGTCACAAACTTCAAGCAGGCTGCTACAGCAAAAAGTCCCTCCATTATATTTTCTCCAACACATCAAGAATTTGCCCATTGGAAAGCTGTGGTTGGACTTCAACCTGAGCATACAGGTTTTGGTGAGATGTGCTGAGATAACGCAGTCAGAGCTTGTCTGGTTTCATAGCAAGGTTTCAAAACAGTCAACCTGAGCAACAGCCTCTTAAATTATTCAGTTAGATAACAGCTGTTTTCATTTAGCTTCCAGAAGTGCAGTCACAGCTTGTACCCAGCTTGGTGCTATTTTTGAGGCAGACAATGTGCAGAGATACCCTCATCTGAGAGCCCTGGACTAAGCTCAGGACGATAGTGTATCTTGGATACATCTGAAATTAGATTTCTTTTCATTCTACTGCCACAATGTGCCTTTTGCAAAGGAAGGAGGTGAATGCTCGGGGAATGACAATGTTCTGGGTTCACTGAGTGCGAATTTACATATTTAACACCATATTAGCAAAGCTCCTCTTGGAGAAGGTTAGGAAGACATTTGGGAAGAAGCAAGGTCAGGGAAAGGAATGTAAACTGGAGATTGGCCCAGGAAGAAATGGAGTGAATTACTGAGAGAGCAAAAAAGGATAAGAAAAGATAAGAAAAAACCCAATGTTTTCCCTTTTCTGCCAGCTCTACATGGCAAGGGCACTGCCAACACAACAAAGCATAGCTTTGCTGGTGTAACACATGTTTCCTCTACTACTTCGCTGTCACAACAGTGCCAAACAGGGCTCAAAGCTCTTGGTTCACTTGGCTGATGCCAGGGCTGAGCTTCTACGTTTACCTAATTCCCATCATTTTGAAAGACCCACAGGGGGGCCCCTTGCAACCAACCTGCCAGCCTTGCTCCTACTCCTGCAAGCCCTCCTCTGTCACAAACCACTGACCATCACCCCACCAGTAGCCAGTCTTACGTTGTCCCTTGCTTCAATTAAGCTCATTTAAGAAGGAAGATGTAACAAGAGCCATCTGGGGTTTGGGAATACTCTTCTGACAGGCAGGAGAATTGAGCTTTGTAAAAAATAAAAGCTTGTACAGGGGCAGAAAGGATTCTAGGAGTTAGTGTATGGGTAGGAAAAACATCATAGGAAGTCACTCAGTGTAGTATCATCTAGCCAAAGAGGTAAGATTAGGAAAAGCTGCATAGCCATGCCTATGAATTACACCCAAATCCCATTCTAGGGGATTTCATTCTGCTGGGGTCTGTAATTCACTGGGTCTACAGTCTGGGGTACTATAGGTTATGTACAGTGCTCAAAACAGGCACCAACTGGGTAATCACTGATCAAGTCACCCTTTGTGCCACAGTACACCCATCTTGGAGACAGCCACACTTCAGTCTCCTCACGTTGGTGACAAAAATCCCAGCTGATGTTTAGAGTGCATTGGAGGGCCCTGGAGAGGAGGGAGTGAAATGGCAGGAGGTGGATAATCATTTTTGGACTCTGGTATATCAAGATCACAGCATGTGTAGACCCAGGAGGTCTCATTGTAATACTTTGTTAATACCTTCAAAGCTTTCCAGGGGCCTTTGTGGAGCTACTCTCACATGAAAAATTAACCCCATTATACACATTCAAAAACTAGATGCAACAAGCAGAATAAAGAGAGCTTGAGAGGAGGGTTTAAGGTCTAAGCTGGTACTTTTTCTAGTTTCTTGTGGAAGCAGGTGTGGCAGAGGAGGGGACACTTCCTTTGGTGCTGGAAGAGAAAGAAAACACAATAGGGCCCACAATAGTCACACCACAGGCTGCTTCACAGGGAAGAGACAGCAATGGAGTGATACACAGGGGAGGCAGACCTGGTTACTGAGAATTATATACACACTCCTGAGGTGAACAGCCTTCATTGAATCTGCAGGTAAATTAATGATTTCCAAAGAGGCAGGGTCTACTGAGATGAAATTTCAGCAGCTTATTATGGTGATTTTTCATTTAAATCTTCTAATTCGATTCCTTTCTGTGTCTCTGAGCAGTGTGAGATGGGGAAAGAGCAAACAGCTACAAAAATGAGTGGCTTAGTGAAGGAGGAAGAGGAAACAAAATTGTCATGGTTTAAGAAGGGACAGAATGATCTATACCAAAGTTAAAAGAGAAACTTCCCTTGGCACATGAATAAAGCCACTGTGTGTTACCACAAGATGTTGCAGAGGACACAAAAAAGAAAGCGATGCCACGGAGGATAGAATGAACAAGTGGAGTGAGATTCACTGTTGACAACGACCGTGTGTGGCTGTAGAAGCCTCTCCAACGCTTATGACCAGAAGGCACTGTGGGTAAAGGAGTGATTTTGATTTACCTCATTTGCTTCAGCACAGTTACATCTTCCAGGAGCAGGGCTGGGGCCCCTCATGCCAGATGAGGCAGAGGCCCCCGCAGCAGCGGGCGGCAGGAGGAAACGACAGCGACAGCAGCCTCCAGTCGATTTCACGATGCTGTGGAATTGCACCTCTTGATGGGTACTATGGCTCACATCCAAGAGAGGATCCGGTATTGAGCAAACTTGTGGTCAGACACCAGTTGCAATTCTGAAAATCTAGTTTTCTTTCACATAGATCTGTGTTAAACAATCTTTGCAATACATTGGCTAGGTTTCACATCAGCTCAAAGGCTACTGCTTTTCCCTTCAAAACTGTTACATTAGAAATATGGGGTATATATCAAAAACCACCCCAAAACAATGAAACATTTCGTGATGTACCTTTGTGTGGCTTAATCTACTGGGAGAGTTGCCTGACTCCTTATTGCTGGCAGTAAGGAACAGATGAGTATTTCCCATTTATGTATCTGTGGCCATACTTAACGTTGTGTGAACACACAGGATCCTGGAATGGTTGGGGGTTGGAAGGGCTCTGCAGAGCTCATCCAGCCCAAGCCCCAGCTAAAGTAGGTTCCCCTTGATTAAGGGGCACAGGAATGTGTCCAGGCAGGTCTGTAAACCTCTTGAAAAGGAGAGCCCACAACAGATATATATATATATTTATATATACATATATATACACACACACATTTTAGTCTGACTTCCACTTAGCCATCCAGCAGCTTGTGCCACCAGAGTCCCCAGAGAAACAACCTGTTTGACAACGCTGGACTTGATTACAGCTGAGAAGAAACCCAACGTACTCAGGAAACCATCAAACCCCTCCAGTTCAGCAGGAAACCATCAAACCCCTCCAGTTAACCGTAGCTCAGGGCGGACAGGCCAAGGGCAGCAGCGGGAGCTGGGAGCAGCAGTCCAGGTCTGTCGCCTGACAGTGGTTGTCACCCATCCTGTCACCATCCATGGCCGTTTTCTTCCCTGTTTATGACCAGTACTCAGTCCCAAGAGCAAATTGATGGATAACCACAGGGTTGGGGCTCAGCACTGAGCTTCAAGTGCAAGAGCTTGGGTGCTGGGCACCCAGCCTCCCCTTCAGCACACTCCCCACACCAGGCAGTGACATCTCGGCGTGCAGATGGCCTTGGAAAGGAAAGGGGCCGAATGCAAAGCTCCGGGGTGTGGAGGTGCCGGGGGGGGGGGGGGGGGGGGGGGGAGGGGGGAGGGTTTCTTTTTGCATGGCAAATACAAGATGGGAATTCCTGGGGCTGAAGCCGGGCAAATATTAACCTCATGTGGCCGTGGCTCGGCCAAACTGCCCGCGCGACCTCTGTGTTCCTCTGCCGCTCCTTTTTCATGGGGAAAAAAAAAGGAAAAAAGGGTTCCTGGCTGAAAGCCAGCTGTAAATTACCAGCTAAGTGAAACCATTATGCCAGGGGGATGCTTTAATCGGTTTACAAAACAACTCTTCGAGACGTGATGCATATTCGCAGGCAGGAGGGGGAAGACGGGCAGGTCGGAGCCCCCCACACCACTGTCAGCGGCCAGCGGGGAGGTGGGGGCCAGGACCCCTCCCCATCGCCGAGGCCCCCGGGCATTCCCGGCGGCGGGGAACGGGGCTTTGCCAAACATTTGCCGTAGAAAGTACCTCGAAGTAACTTCTTTTTTAGCGGGGTGGTAGGGGGAAGGGATGAGATGGGACTGCCGAGCAGCTCCGGCGGCTCTCACTCGAGAGAGAGAGCAACGGAACAAGAAAATATTCTCCCCATGTCTCTCCCTCCCTTTCCCGGGAAGGAGGGAGCGGGGGGCGGACCGACGGCGCTGCGGAGCCGCCCCGGGGCGGAGCGGGAGCTCCGAGGGGCTGGGGGCGGAGAGAGTTGGAGGTTGATCCCGGGGACGAGGCATTAATGATGACAAGAGCAGCCCAGTGTTAGGGTTCAGTTCCAGCTGATTTTATTTCCTTCCCGAAGAAAAAAAAAAAACAAACATAAAAGAAAACAATTAAAAAAAAAACCGAAACAAAAAAAAACCCCAAACAAAAAAACCCCAAATAAACAAAAGGGAAAAAAAAGAGGTTATTTACAGAAGGTATATCAACAATCTGACAGGCAGTGAACTTGACACGGTTTAGCTGGCATGATCTTTTTTTTTCTTTCTTTTCTCTTTCTCTTTTTTTTTTGCGTTTGCGGGTGATCGATGGACCCATTAAAAAAAAAAAAAAAGGAAGAAGAAGGGAAAAAACCAACCAAACCAAAAGAAAATTCTACACAGCATATTGCACAGGATGGATGACCAAAAAAAAAAAAACCGAGAAAAAAAAGGAAAAGAAAAAACAAGCAAAAAAAAAAAAAAAGGAAATAAACCAAGAAAAAAAAAAGTTATAAACCCTTAACGGAACCACCTCATTAGGCAGACGTCCTAGTGCCTGTCATGTTATATTAACATACATAAACACACAATCTTCTTTTTTTTTGTGGCTTTTTTTTTTTTTTCTTTTTCTTATTATAATACAGACTTAAATGTACAAAGATGTTTTCACTTTTCTTCATCTTAAAAAACACAACAGCTATCAACCTGAATACATATGCTATCCTCATGCCATAAAGAGACTAAAACAATTATATTTAGCGACAAGTAGAAAGGATTAAATAGTCAAATACAAGAATGGAAAAAACGCAGTACAAGAGTGTCGCGAACTCAAACCGGCATTTCGATAGATCCAGTGGTTTAAACGGCACGGGTTTGGGTGGTGGTGGGTTGGGGTTTTTGTGTTTTTTCCTCTTTTTTTTTTTTAATCTCTTTTTTTTTTCCTTTTTTTTTTTTCTCTTTTTTTTTTCAGCTTCTTAAAAAAAAAAAAAAAGTGCAAAAAAGATGTGGTTTAAACAAGTTAAAGGTACAGGATCCCTTCCGTGGAATTGCACCGCTTGCTTTGACTTCCATTCCGGAGGGGGTGTGGGGGTGGGGAGGGGAGGTTTCTTCCTCGTCTCCCCCCGCCCCCCCCCGCTCCTTCCCGCCCCAAACCGGCAGCAGACAGTGTCCGGGATGCTGTCACTTTAAGATGCCTGCAGATGGGAGCGTAAACACGGACAAAATAGGGGCTGATTCGCGGGTGGGTGAGAGTGGGAGTGAGCGTGAGCGCGCACACGCGTGTGAGATACTTAACCAGCGGCCCTGTTGTTAAAAATCAGGAAATCCAAACAGCGATTTACACCGATTTACACCCCCTTTATATATTTTTTACAAAAATACACTGAGAAAATAATCAAACGTTTTCATCTCTCTTTTTTTTTTCGCCTTTTTTTTTTTTTCTTTTAAAAGTGTCAAAAGTCTACATTTAAATATAAAAAATTAAAAGTTAAAACTCTAGCCCTTCAGTGAAGGAGACATAAAAATGGTGCGGGTAACGACGAGAACTACCAAAAAAAAAAAAAGGACAAAGAAATACAAGTAAAAAAAAAAAAACTGTTTGGCCAGTATAAATACGTCCACTTATAAAATGTCATCCGATTACATTTACAAGGAAGGAAAAAACCAAATCAAACAAAAACAACAACAACAAAAAAAACCAACCAAACCACAATACGAGGATGGAGCATCGGTGAGAAACAAAAAAAACAAACAAACCCAAAGAGTCCTTTTCATTTACAGCTAGAAGGAACAAACACATACATACTCTGAGAAAAAAATTTGGTCCTGAATTGTCTTCTTTTTTTTTTTTTCCTTTTTATTATTATTATTATTATTTAAAAAAGTCCAGCACAGATTTGAGTTGCGTTTGAATCCTTTCAAAGACTTAAGAATGAAAACCAAAAAAAAAAAAACCCAAAACAAAACAAAAAACCCAAGAGAAAGCTGGTGATATTTCTGTAGGAATCAAACATAGCGCCTTCTATCTGCTTGGATATTATCCTAACGTTAGTTTGTTGGGTTTTTGTTTTTGTTGGTTTCTTTTCTTTTCTCTTTTTAACTGTTCAACAGTCTTACAGAAATCTTAAAAAGATAGACAGGATAACATGCTATATTAAACCCCACCAGTGAAATAATCCAACACCATCACGATTCTGAGTAAGAAGAAAAAAAACCTACTTTTCTTTTTTTTTTTTCAAAGTGTTTTCGGGTTGCTTTTTTTTCTCTCTCTCTTCGCAAAAGCCATCGCCCTCCATTTCCCCGGTACCACATAACGACAGAAACTGTTCCCGTTCGGTCTCTTGTTTCAAAAAGCAGGGTTTTGTTTTGTTTTTTCAGTGTTCTTGAAGTTTCGGCTCGATTTTTCTCTCTCCATGTGACAGAAGGTGACTGAGAAAAGCGCTGCCGACGCCTCAGCTGTACGTGCAAATCCGGTTCAGTTTATTATTATCTTCCACTCCCCCCCACCCCCCACCCCGTATTTCCAAGCCAGCTCCCAAGTGTAAGGCTGGCTCTTCTCCTCTCAACCGAGATCTCAGTCCAGCTCCATCCTCCTCCTCCCATCATCGTCGCCTCCTCTCACTGCAGAAGAAACCGGGACAGGATTTCTCCCCCACAAAATGTGAACCTTGCAAGGCCTTGGGGTCGATATTTTTGTTTTTCTCCTGTTCATTTTTTTTTCCGCCTCCTCTCCAAGCAGTTCGGATCGCGCTTTCACACGAAAGGGCGAACGCTCAAGACATCCAGCGTGCGCTCAGCACGACGCATCGCTCCCCCTCCTCTTTATTCGTATCAAGTGGGCAATAACAAAGAACCCAGAGGTGTGTGTGGTTTTGTTTTTCTCCCCCCTCTCCCTTCCGTCTCTCTTTTTCAGGAAATACGAGGAAAAAAAAAATAAGAACAAAAGGAAAAAAGGCAGTCTCTGCAAAAGCAACGCCAGACTCGTCTCTCGGAGAGGGGGCGTGTGCGGGTCCGTCTCCAGGCGGAGGAAGGGGACTGCTGCTGGCCTTTTGGCAAGGAGAGGGCGATCCCTCTCCCGCCGCCGCTCGCCCCCGGTACAAGAAGCAGTCTCACCAGCCCCTTTTTCCCAGGAAAAAAATGATAAAGAAATAAAACACCACCAATAAAAGGGGGGAAAAAAAAGAGAGAAACCAAAGCACCCCGGCGTGGGGAAAGGGGGGGTGTGGGGGGCGAGTCCTGCCGCCCACGCGCGGCTGTGCCTCCTCCTGCAGAGCCCGGCTCTCGCCTCAGTAAGTGAAAACCAGGTTGGAAATGCTGGACTCCAGCCAGTCCCCCGAGATCATCTCACTTACCTCTGGCGTGCAGTAGTCCGGGAATTCAAAGTGCGAGCCCGAGCCGGGCTCGAAGTTAAAATCCAGGTCCCGGTCGAGCACCGAGGAGCTGAAGCTGCCCAGGGACATGCTCTCAAAACCGGGGCTGGGGTTCAGGTCCAAGAGGTCGTCCTCAAACTCGTCGTCCGACGAAGAGGAGCCGGAGGAGGAAGAGGAGGAGGAGTGAGAGGACGCGGAGGAGGAATGCGCCGTGGAGGGGGCCGGGGAGGAGGCGCGCAGGCTGGTGTAACTGCGGTGATCCGAGGGCGAGCCGGAGCCGGCGGGCGAGGGGCAGCCGGTACCGCCGCAGTCCCCGTCGGGCCGGCCCGCCCCGCCTCCTCCCTCCTCGTACAGGCTCAGGGGGTCGCCGGCCTCCGCCGAGCTGCTCAGCGTGGGGCTGCCGGGCACGGCCCCACCGGGGGAGGCGGAGGAGGCTGCGGCCGCCTGCCCGCTCCCGAAGATGTAAACCCGCTTCAGCTTCTTCTCGGCCAGCGGTTTGCCGGCGCCCCCGGGCGCGCCCGCCGCCCCCCGGGGCTTGTAGAGCGCCTGGTGCTCGGGCGGCAGCAGGGCGGCCGGCGGCTCCCCGGGGAAGGGGGCCGCCTTGCCCCCCGCCGCCGCCGCCTTGCCGTGCGGCTTGCCGCCCGCGCCCCCGCCGCCCGCGGGGGAGGGCTTGGAGCCGCCGCCGCCGCCGCCCTTCTTCGGGGCGGGCTTGGCCGCGGCCGCCGGGCCACCGGGGCCGCCGCCCGCGTTGCCCCCGCCGGCGCCGCCCCCGCCGCCCTTGTCCGCCTTGTCGCCGGGCTTGGCGGAGCTGTTGCCCGACTTCACCTTTTTCCTGGGCCGGTACTTGTAGTCGGGGTAGTCCGCCATGTGCTTGAGGCGCAGCCGCTCCGCCTCCCGGATGAAGGGGATCTTGTCGCTGTCCTTGAGCAGCTTCCAGCGCTTGCCCAGGCGCTTGGAGATCTCGGCGTTGTGCATGTCGGGGGACTGCTCCATGATCTTCCGTCGCTCGATCTGCGACCACACCATGAAGGCGTTCATGGGCCGCTTGATGTGCCCGCTGGGCGTCTTGCACCAGCTCGGGTCGTCCGCCTTGCCCCCCGTGGAGGCGGTGGAGCCCGGCGTGGGGGACGACGCGATGCCCAGCTCGATGCCGGCCCCGGAGTCGGAGGTCTCGCCGGCCAGCAGCGCCTCCGTGTTCTCCGCCGTGTTGGTCTGCTGCACCATCGCGGCGGCGGCGGGGGGCTCGGCGCCGGGGCTCAGCGCCGCTCCGGCGCGGGGCAGGGCGCGCAACTTCTCACAGCGGCACCGGGGCCGCGCAGCCCCCCGCGCCCGCGCCCCTGCTCCCCGCACCACTTGTACTTCCACACCGGCGCCTCCTCTCCGGCGCCGCGGTCCTCTGCCCCTCGAAGCGGCGGCGGGGCCGCCCGCGGTCACACAAGAGTTTCTGCAAAAGCACTGCCGCCAGCCGCCCGTCCAAGTTTGCTTTGTTGTTGGGATTTTTTTGTTTGTTTGTTTGTTTCCTTGGGGTGTTTGGGGCCCTTATTTTTTTGTCTTTTTTTTTGTTTGGTTGCTTTTTGGAGGGGGGGGGGGGGGGTGTCGGTCTGCTTTTTGTCCTCACCACCTCGGGTGTCCCCCCTCCCCGAAGCAGCTGGTCCAGTTCACAAGTGCTTTTTCGCCTAGCCCGCGGCGTTTCAGGAGAGTCTCTGAGCGCTGGGCACGGCCGGCGTGCGCGGCCGCGGGGGAGGGGGCGGGTGGCGCGCCCCCCGGAGCCCCGAGAACCCCGGCTCCGGGACGCGTGGTGGCGGCGGCAGGGATCGGCGGTCAGGAGTTTGTGCAGGTAGGATTGAGCAGCCGTGAGGTAGCGAGCGAAAACCCCTCAGGAAAAAAAAAAAATAAGGCAAAAAAATTAAAATAGTAACGATCAGAAAAATCTCCGGGAGAAGAGGAAGAAGAAAAAAAAAAACCACCACGAAAAGCGCGCTCGTGCATGAACGAGAGTGTACGTCCCCGGCAAGGAAAAGCGGCGAACCGGGCGACCAGCCCCGTCCTCCTCCTCCTGGGTCGGCCGGTGTCGCCCCCCGCGCGCGCGCGCGGAGCCCCGCGGAGCCGCCGCCGCCCCCCGCCCCGCGCTGAGCTCCGCCGGCCGCAGCGCAGCTGAGAGCGGACCCCGGCGCCCGCCCCGCCGCGCTTTATCCTTTCGCAGCGCCTCCCCCGCGGCCAATCGTGCGCTGTATCCAACGCCTCCGCGTGCCAAGCCCCGCCCCGCCGCTCGCCCATTGGCCGCCGCGGCCGCGCGGCGACGGGCGCCGCGTGCAATGGGGAGCGCGCGCGCTGACCTCATTCCCGGCGGCGGGGCGAACTTGCCATCGGGATCGGGCTCCTCCTCTCCTCCTCTCTTCTCCTCTCTCAAAGGGGGCGAAGGGGAGGCCCGAGCCCCGCCGCGCCGCCCCGCCGCGCACGTGCCCGCGGCCCCTTTCACCAACCAGCCCCATCCCCGCACGCACACACCCCCCCCCCCTCCATCCCCTCCCCCCCTCCCGCACACACCCACTCACACACACACACACCCCCCATCACATACACCCCCTTCCAACACCCCGCCCACCGCAAAAAACTCGGAAATCGGCAAAAATCATCATAATAGAAATAGCGACTAAAAGGGAAAAGAAGGGATGGGGAGTGACGCGCCGTCCCGCCTCCCCGCGCGCCGGTGCCCGTGGGGGTCGCGGGTGGGGCGGCTTGCGGGGGACATCTGCCCGCACAAAGGGACCAGGGACGGGGTGTGTGTGTGTGTGTGGGGGGGTGTCCCTGATGCTGCCCGGACGCTCCAGGGCAACGGTGCGGGGGTGGGGGGTAACGGGGGGGGTGGGGAAACACGCACAAGGGAGCGCCCCGCGTGCGCATCCCCACGCTTTACACGCACACGCAGACTCACACGCACACACCCCCGCCGCGGCTCACCAAGGGGTCGCGCCCGCGGAGCGCTGCCGGTACGGCCCCTCCGCCCCGCAGCCCCGGGGGAGGGGACGCGGGGACGGCACCTCCCGCCGCCGGCCAGCCCGGTACCGTACCGCCGGCGTTAGTCGATCGCGGACACCGGCGTCTTCTCCCCCTCCGCGCCGTGAGGGAGGAACCGCTGTTGCCTCTCGTCGCCCTCCCCGGATGCTCTCGCATCCTGCATCCCTCAGCCCCAACGCCACGACCTCGGAGGGATGCGGTTGGGGGAGCCCTGCCCCGGCCCCGCCGAGTCCCCTGGGAGCGGGAGGGGCCGCGGGGGGAATGAGAGCAGCGGCAGACAGGTACTAGCCCTCCCCGCACCCCACCAGGCAGGTATTGCCCCCACCAGCCCCCCGATCTCCCCAGGGTGCAAAGTGTGTTTTGGGGCTTGCTGTTTCACCTCTTTGCTCCCTCACTCCATCCTGCAGTGATCAACCAGGGCAGCGCTGCAGAGCACCCTGTAAGGCCTCTCAGCACCAACCACCCCCTTCACTGCTCAGGGAAAGGGGATGGTAAAGCCATCCAAAAATGTCAGCATTACTCCCCAGAGGTTCCTCACCTCAGTCATCAGGACAGGGAACCAAAAGGGTGTTAGATAAAACAGCTGGGAAATTCTTTTGTTTCACACCACATCAGTATACTTTTATTAAATACACTTTTTAATTACACCTCACCAATATACTTGTATTAAATACACTTGTTTTAAAATCAGAGGAAAAAATACAGTTGGAAACAGCTGAAATGTCTAAGAAAGAGGTCTAAAAATAAGTTACATCTTTATTTCCCCAAGGAAATTGACGGCAGGATCCTTCAGCAGGGTTTCTAGTGAGTTTGAGAGCAAGCTCCGAGTATTAAGATCCCAGGATGGGCTCAAACTGTCACATTGTCACCAAGTGCTGAGTGAAACACCAAAGTCCTGATCCCTCCCTTGGTGGGTCACCTACCTCACTGAGGCTGTTCATGAAGATACAAACTAAATCATCACTTCCCTTGCAAAGAAAAAAAAAATGAGACATTGTTCCCTCTTTCAGCATCTCCTAAGCACTGTCTCAAACATCTCTCTGCTGGGTTGAGGACATTCAGTGCCACCAGTGGAGTTTCCCACCTTTACAGTTTGCAAGGGGTAAATCATACTCTTTTTTTTTTTTCACCTCTGAGCCCAAAGCTGAGATAAAATCTACTCTACCACATACCACCACCACCTATAGAAACAGAGGCCGGCTGGAGTTCTGGTGTCAGGAGTAAGCGCTGGGTGTATTCACACACTGGGTATTGATGTGCAACAAGGTGAAAAGCCTGGACAGGGAGCAGCCTGGCTTCTGGCTTCTCCACCTGTCAGCACGGCCTCCACAAGGATTTCAACCCCCAGCTATAGTATTTTACATACCAATATCAAATTTGCTTAACCTACAGAGCGAGGAAAACGTTCTCATGTTCTTAGGCACAGAGCAAACGAAAACAGAACAGACAGGGAGAGTCATGGGAGCGGCTTGAGCGGAGCTTTGCGCTCCCTTGGCTTACGGTGGGCAAGGGGCTCCAACAGCACGAAGAACAATCATCTCCAGGTGAGTTAGGTGTGACCCTGGGCAAAGCAGCCACCTCCACTTCATCTGGGTTCCTGAAGCATCTTATGTGGAGACAAGAGGATTAATTTCCCTAATGAAAACTTCACAGAAGTGCAGTTCGGATCAGCTTCACAAAACGACCGTAAGAACACGACGTGAAACTCTGTAAAAAGCATTTTACTGCCATTTCTTGGCCTTTTCCTTGAAGTTAATTGCTTCCACCCCTAATCCTCCAGCTCTGCTCCGAAAGTGCCTTTTTCAGCTCCCCGGATTTTTAAGCCTAGCTGCAAAGCGGCGGAGTGCCGCTTCCATCTCAAACGCAGCTTTAAGTGCGCTGGCACGGTTTCTCCGCCTTTTTTACAACTTCAAAAAAGCCTCCAAACTTCATGTCGTGTCCTGCAGGCGCGGGGAAAAGCCGGGGCTGCGGGAAGGGACGCGAGGTGGCAGCGCTGAGCCTCCTCTGGTAGCCGTGGGAAACAGCGCAGCTTACCCAACGAGGGATTGATTTGTTTAATTATTATTATCATCATTATTTCCCTTCCCCCCCTTCCCTCCCTGGTTTCCCTGAGCAGCGCAACGCTACAAGTTTCGGGCTGAAATGGCAGGAAAAGAGAGGCCACGCTGATACCTTCACCTCTAATGCCACTGAACGCTTTGAGAAAGGCTGTAAACCTCCTTGGGAGGAGGGGGGGGATGATTTCATGGTCATCAACAACGTTAATAATGACATTATGATGGGTTCTGACATTCTCATGTGGATTGCTGAGACTTGGAGCATGTTTCCACAGCAGCTGGACAGATCTGCAGCGCCACTGGGTGCTCTGAGCACCGATTTAAGGTTTTCTGCGTGAACCAGACCACAGCCACATTCAAATATCTTCAGAACAGGCAGATATAGTACTGCTGCAGATTTTTTCCCTCCCTCTTAAGCTGAGGATTACCACCACTCAGGCTTATTTAACTGCAGCCCTCGCAGCTGAGCTTTTCCCACCCCCTCGGCTGTGGTGGCGTCAGTTCCTGAAAGGTTGTGCAGAGGTGACTTTCCCACTCCGACCTGGTCCTGAGTGTCTGTGTCTGTGTAGCTGTGAGAGAACAGCCTCCCACTACCCCTGAAAGTGGGACTCAGGTGACTGAACCCATGTGGGGCAGAAATATTTGGAAGTATTCAGGTGATTCCCTGGACATCTCTTTCCCCTGTCCCTCTGGGACAGGCACCTGCATGGTAGGGAAAGGTGGCATCTTATTTTCTTTTTCTTTAAAAAAACCCCAAGTGTTACTTTTGTTTTTTCTGTCTGCAAGTGAAATTCACCTCTGTGACATCTATTTTTGCCTTGCCATCCTGAGCTGCCTTTGAAACAGGGAGTATCGAGCCGATTTTAGCCTCCTGGACTTGCACGTGAGAGGCCACCGCATCTTCCTCACCATCTCTCTGTCACCTGTTTTTGAGCCAAGGAAAACAACATTGCTGAGCTACCTGCCATTAAGGGGGAACAACAACAAAAAAAAGCCCTTGGCTTTTAAAATAACACGATGACAGGGGATATTCATGATCAAAGCAGAGCGTGCTTAAGGATGGGAGGTGGAACCGGGACATGAAAGTGAGCCCTCCCCTCCTGCTTGCAAGAAGAAAACTCCATTGTACAGTTGCATCACTCCCATCCACCTTTATACAACGTGATTCATAAGCACTTTGAACTCTCCCCGACAGCTTTGTGGGGAACTTTTATTGCTGGGAAGTGTTTTACTGAGGACATTATTTACTTAGGAGTGAAAATCTGTTGCCTAAAGTTGTATGGTACTGTTTTCCCTCACAAACTGCCTGTCTGCTTCCATTTGGCTGGGACACAAGACTTTGCTGTTGTTACAGGAGTGTCAAGACATTTCCAGCTCATTTCATACACTGAGTAGGTAAGAAGCCATTTGTGTATACCTATATGAATGCAGATATCAATCACTTATATGGAAATGTTTGGTTTGGGAAGGCAGAAACACCTCCGTGGAGACTTTTAATGAGAGAATATGCTAATACCTTCTCTTCTTTATCCACTTTGGGGACTTTTTGAGTTGAAACTTGTTCTCTGAGTAACACAAGTTCAAAAAGCTCTGTTAGAAACACAACAAACAGGAAAAAAGAAAGTCAGGAAACACGCTGTTTGCGTTCACTTGAAAGGAGAAACGCAGCTCCATCCAATTCCATCGGATCTAACAAACGTTTCGTGAAGAGCTTCACAGAAGTAAAAGCCTTCGCTTCATCTTTAAAGCTGTTTTGGCAAACCCAAGCAAAAAGCAGCACAGCCACAAGGCTGAAGAGGAATTACCTCTCTGCTGCATATGTAGCAGCAGCAGATTGCATATTCATGAGCTGAGCTGCAGCTGCCTGGGAAGGCCACCCCTCCAAGGGCAGCCCCAGAGGAGAGCCAGTGGCTGGGCTGGGCTGCCCCACTCCTTTTTTGGCATGTGCTCCTTTCTTCTGCCCCTTGGACTCCCAGCCATCTGTACTCACCCTCCTGCCTCGCTCTCACCTTCCTGTGCCTTCTCCCAGCATTCAGCTTGCCTCTTGCTGCCATCTCTACCAACAGTTGAGAAGGCAGTTGAGCAGAAGCTCACACAGCACCAAGGAGGAAGCACCATTTCCGCAGCACCGTGACGTCCCCCAGACCTCAGCATCGCACCAAAGCAGAGCTACAGAGCCGCTGGGCACCCCATTAAACTCCAGTTGGCTGCAGACATCCTGTAGTGGGATGTTGCATAATGCCTAATTCGGTGTGGGGATCGCTTCTTGTGTTAAGAAATACGATGCTCAGACTTGGTACTCCTGGAAAGGAGGGATGAGCTGAGCCCTGCACACCGAGGAAAAAAGGGTTCTCCTACAATTGAAGTCTTAGCATCTCTTAACTCCTTTCTTTTCTTGAGTGATACATCTAACTCAGTTCAAACATAGTCTACAAACCAAAAAGACCTTGCATGGGATTTAGTTGTGATCACTGTCTTTCTTTTTTTCCCTGTTATTTTTTATTCACAGACACTTACCTGCAGCATCCAACTCTAAGGAAAGGCAATTCCTCACCCCACAGACTGGCAGGGTTGTGCTCCAAAACGGTTCTGCCAGAGGTTCTGCCAGTGCTGGAGCAGCATCCAGCTTTTGACTCCCCCAAAAACTGTCACCCAGGCAGATGCTGGGCTGGTGGGGAAGCTGTGTGGAGGCTTTCTGCAGAAGAGCCTGCCATCATTTGTGTACTGCTCAGAACACAACGGTGGAAGCAATAAATAACTGTGATCACTTTAAAGGTCTTTAATTTTAGGATCTCCTGAGGCAGGGAAGTCACCGTGGCTCAAACCAGCAATGTCAGGCCATTAAGACTGGTCTTAAGGGTAGCCTGCCACTTTCTGATGTTTCAGCTTTAGTATTTTTATCATAAAATTGCCTTTGTGCTCAAAAATTCAGCCCCTTCATCCAGCCCTGTAGTCTTCAAAAGTGACAGATTCATTTCCATCAAACAAATCTTACTGAGTTTTTTCCTGACTCTGTGTTTCTGATGCACAGGTCAAAAAAGCAACAGCAGGTTTCTGCTGGGAAGTGGCAAAATACCTTTGAGTTTAAAATGAATGAGAGAAAAAAAAAGTAGTTTTCATACTATTCCCCCTCCTCTTTCTATGCTCTGGACAAACACAAGTCTGGCATTCTTCCTGGTTTCCTTCCATGTAATTGTTCTTAATGATGGTGGTGGTGTGACAAATACTAAGTAGCCTTTTCTTTCTTGTCTTTTCCAAATAGATTGCTCAATAGCACCATTCTGTACTTGTCAGGGCTCTGTTCTACAATCTCTTGTCACCTACCTTATGCTGCTTATGCAGAATAAGCAATCTTTCCCTTGAAAGATTAGCTGCTTATATTCCTGGCTCAGTATTAAGTTGGAATCGTTATAAAGCTTGGTTGTGTTTTTTTTTTTTTTCCTAAGAATTGTCCCTTTTTGAACAGAGTATCAGAAAAAGGTGGTAGGGTTCTTACACTAGCCTACAATATAATCCTGCTGTAGCTGTCACACTCCAGAAGCTTATACACAAGTAATCTCAATGTGCAGGTGTGCTCAAGTGAGGCAGGATGTCTGAATCTGCCTCACTTTCTAATGTCTAGATGTAAGCTTGATTAATTGCTATCAGAAATAGCAAATTGTCTGTACAGAATGTCAAGAAGCCAGAATATCATCTGCTGTTTCACAGCACCAGGAATCAGGCATTTCCCATTTATCACTCCACGATATTAATCCTCAGCTCCCGTGTTTCACCTGCACACAAAGTCTGGTGCCTTAACTATCAGAAATGAACATGAGCTGTATTCATTCCACGGATGAGGATGGTAACTTTGAGGGTTATAAATACAGGAGTTGAAAAATGTGAAACACATTGCACTCCTGCTACTTGAAGCTGCAAGATTATCTGCTAAACAGCCCTTGGTTTGGTTTATGAGAACTGCCTTTGAAAACTGAGGTGTAAGTCTTGTTGGTACATCAGAAAATACCCCTGTGTTCAGGACAAAAGCTATGCACATCCCATTAGTCTATTCTTACTCCCATTTCACTGCAAGAAAAAATAAACCCCATATTTTACTGCCTGTCTGTGGGATGACTTCCCCCAGTCTGCTCAAAAGCATTAATACATCAGACAATTTATAGAGCATCTTTCTTATGAGGAAAGGCTGTGGGATCTGGGACTGTTCAGCCTGGAGGAGACTGACAGGGGACCTCATTCATACTTACAAGTATTTGAAAGGGGGATGTCAAGGGGAGGAGGCAACACTTTTTTCTGTAGTGTCCAGTGCTAGGGGTAACAGACAAAAGCTGGAACACAAAAAGTTCTGTTTCAACTTAGGGAAAAACTTCTTTATTGTAACGGTGAGGGAGCCCTGGCAACAGGCTGCCCAGGGAAGGTGTGGAGGCTCCTTCTTTGGACATATTCAAAACCTACCTGGACTTGTTCCTGTGTGACCTCACCTAGGTGGACCTGCTTGAGCATGGGGGTTGCACAGGATGATCTTTAGAGGTCCCTTCCAACCCCTCCCATTCTGTGATCCTGTAATTAGATACCAAACAAAATGCTTTAAAAGAGCCTTACAACCCAAGTATCTCCTCTGTGATACAGAAAGCTGACGTTGAGACCAACTTTACTCAGACTTAATAGCTCCAGTTTCCACCTGAGATCTGCTCCTTCACGTGCTGGTGCTGGTGGCTGCTCTTTGTGGAGACCCCGAGGTGGAAGGTAACGGTGCCGCAGGGTCTGTGGTTGCTGCCACACACCCACACGCCGACTGTTTTAACCTCAGGGCTGGAACAAACAAGCAGCTGCCCCAATGTGCAGGTCTGAGGCACTAACCTTGTCTCAATGCAGATCTCATGGTTTTCCCTGTGCCCTCACCCCTGCGAGTACCTGCTCGTGCCTCTGCCGACGCGGCACGGAAGTGAATGTGGCTCCCAGCGCAGGTGTTTTGTGTGGGGTGCAAGTAACCAAGGATACGAGGCTGCATCTTGGGTATCTTACACCTGGTGTGTAAGTGATGCTCATTCTGGAGGTGTGTGACTGCCCAGGAACATCTCTGAGGCGCCACAGCATGTTGCTAGTACGAGCACGTGCATATGCACAGGCGTCCTACTGGAGAATTCTGTGTGTGACCTTTTCTCCCTCTCTATATAAAAAGGAAGGAAAAAAATCAGTTGGAAGCAAGTAGTGAGAATAATGGGGAAAAAACAACAGACTACAGAGCTTAAAAAGGCAGAACAACATCAAGTTCTCATGGAAATAGACACTAGGGACACTTAGGTTTTAGGGTTGATGTACACTGTGGTGTGAAAATGACATTACAGCCCAAGCTGTCTGCACATGAGCCATCTGAGGCACCAGAAACAATAGTTGGTGCTTTTAGGTCTTCACTTTGTTGGTCTCCATGTCCCACCAGCTGTGATTCAAGGGTGGCTCCAGGTCCCTGAGGTATTGATGCAGCAGCTGGGAAGGGCAGTGGTGGAGGTACATCCTGCTCTGCTCTTGTCCCACTGCTCCCCTGTGCACGGCTCTGATCCCAGCTCCTCTGGAGCCGAGGGCTCTCTACAAGGCAGGTGCCAGCAGGACTTTGGCTCCTTTGCATCACTTCACCAGCCCACAGCTTCTCATGTCTTGAACTTTCTGCTTCCCCGCTCTCAGCCTCAGCGTTGCTCTAACATACCTTCAGTGATGATTTGTTTTTAATCACGTAAAGGAAAGGCAAACAGCATAACTCACGTTCCCTCCAGCCTTGCCCAAATTTACCTGATTCATTGATTTCATCCTCAGGATCACGTGGAACAAGGAAGCAGATAAACTGCCCACCTACTGATGGAGATGAAAACCATCCATTATTGAAACTCTCTCAAGTCATCTATTTTTGGGTTTCCATTTTCTTCTCCTAGAGATACAATGCCATCTTCACTGCTATAAATGGAAGAAGCTCTGCTCTTCTTACATAGATACATGCTGATGTATTTCTTAATCTTATATCCTTCGTATCTATATTCAGCAGCTGAGGTTTTCAACATGCACGCTGCTGTACATCCTGGTGTTAAACGGGCTTGAAGCTGCTTCTCGGAGAAGCTCAACGTGTAATGCCAAAATTAGTGCAAGCTGGGGGAGCAGCAGTGGTGTCTGACTGCTCTTTGGATTGTCCACACCTTTCCTAAGCAAATCCAGCCACGAAAGCATAGCTGACACCCAACTATCCCACAGCCATGGTGAGTACATTGGATTGTACTTACAGTTGCTTTTTGGAAGGCAGGGCAGCCATGTTCAGCACAGGCTGACGGGAGCAGCGGGATCTGTTGTCTGTGATACTGTGTGCACACAGAAACTGGCTGTGTGTGGTAGGCTGTTAATTGAAGGAGAGACCTGCATGGCTGATGCTTACTGCCATTTGTAATGAAGACAAATTATAGCACATTTCCAGCAAGATGGCAGAGCAGTTTACTTCTAGTTTAGTTAATACAAGAGAGGAATTGCATCTAGCTGGAGCAAAAAAAAGAAATCAAACTCCCATATTGAAATGCCTCCTTATTTACTGTTCTGATTCTTCCAATCAATGTGTGAGTACAGGGACCGATGGCACATTCAGAGAGTCTCCCCAGGACTGGTGATCCCTCAGACACCGCTTAGTTAGCAGTGCTCAGTTGCATCACCCCATGATAAAGAAGGAAAACTACCTGCTGCTGTGGGGAGTGGTGGCCAGAAGCTTCCCAGGCTGGGGCTCAAGTGTGATGGAGAGCAGCTGAGGGAATGGGGGTGTTTAGCCTGGAGAAGAGGCTGAGGGGAGACAGGAGCACTCTCTGCAACTCCTTGACAGGAGATTGGTCTCTGCCTCAAATAACAAGCTACAGGACAATAGGAAATGGGCTCAAGTTGCCCCAGGGGAGGTTGAGATTGGAGCCGAGGCAGAACTGTTTCCCTGACAGGGCTGTCAGCCCCTGTGCCAGGCTGCTCAGAGAGCTGGAGGAGTGCCCAGCCCTGGAGATATTGCAAAGCTGTGGAGCTTTGGGGCTGAGGGACATGGGTGGGCTTGGCAGGGTGAGGAGAGGGTTTAGATTTGGGGTCTTTTCCAACCAAAGCAATTCTATGATATTAAGTTTTTCCCCCTTCATAGCCACCCTCTGCTTCTCAGCCTTGGGACACCCTCTCACGAGTAGGCAAAGCAGCTTCTGAACACCATGCATGCCATGAGCCTCCTCTGTTTTTGTGTGTGGGTTGCTAGCTTAAAAATAAGGGAAGCTGTTACTTGGGAGCTGTTGGTGACTCCCTTGAGAGGAAAAAAAGCAACTGCTGCAGCTGTTGGTATGCTCACTTCTATTTATGTTGTATTTTTGCTCGAAAGCACCGAAAGTCTTGCAAGGCTTTTGAAGTCCTGAAGGCACTTTCATGACAGTTTGCTTTTCCCCTCTCTCTCTCCATCTCAAACAAACACATTTAGATGACTTGTTCTATCTGCACTGGTGAGATACAGCCTCATTTATGCACTACTAACTCATGATTTACTCCTCTCTTTCAATACAGGGAAACACCAGGGCAAACTTCTCACAACCTAGAAAAACAAATCCACTGCACACAAGTTTTTCCTTATTATTTCCTCCGTTATTTACCAAAGGGAAAGAAAAGCCCCACCACTACCAACACCAGTAACTCTGCATTTATCACAGTGTCTAGCAGAAAGCATGTGATTCTTATGGCAAGCAGCAATTTACAGATGGCCAGGTGCAATCAACATATCTAATCTTATCATGCATTTGTTTTATTCGCAGCTGCAACAGTTGGTGTCAGTTAATAGGTTACCAACCATGAAGTATATTTATTTCCTTTTATCCTGCTTCAGGGCTACAGAAGTGATTTGTAAACTTTCCTGGCTGCTGAATTTACATTTCATTTTTCTGGGCATGGCTTTTTTTATTTGGTTATTTAGTTTGTGCCAATTAGGAAGAAAATGAAAATGTCTTTCAGAGAATCTGTTTTCTTCTCATTTGATCACTTCTTTTTTTTCCCCTAGGGATTAAGAAACTTTAAAACAGCTTGTTTGCTCTCTGTGTTTCCAATCTAAATAGAGCACAAGTTAATTCTCAAGTATAAATTTGGGGAATCTTATTATTTTTTGAAGAATGACCTCTCATTGATGAGGGTTCAGTTTTGCCTGTTCACTTCCATCAAGTCATGCAGGTGGATTTGCTACCAGCCCTTCCAAATAATCAAACACAACCTGCAATGAGCTGCATTTTAAATAGTGGTGGTAGAAAAATAAGCATGAAAGTCTCTTCTTAGCTTTGTGGACATTGGGATGTACA
This sequence comes from Colius striatus, assembly GCF_028858725.1. Taxonomy (NCBI): domain Eukaryota; kingdom Metazoa; phylum Chordata; class Aves; order Coliiformes; family Coliidae; genus Colius; species Colius striatus. The sequence goes on from NC_084762.1 coordinate 2,937,571, forward strand.
GATATACATGCAGCAGTAAAACAACCACATAACCTCTACAGCTCTCCATATTCCAGCACAAAATTAAAGAGGCTGCTTAAAACAAATGTATTTAGTCCTTTTCCAGTGTTTGTAACAGAGAGACAGTCTCAGCTGTGTACATCAAGACCACTTTTTGTTAGATAAAGGAGTGATAACATAATAATTCCTCTATAACTTACATGTTTAGCTATATTTGGCTTACCTGCATCTTCAAATCTGCTTCACAACCCTTTATCAGTGAAGACTACAGCTATTAGTAAGTCAGGTACTCACCAAAGTGACAGAGTTCCAAATGTGAGTGAGCTTAACAACAGAAAAAGAGAGAAACAAAGGGAAAAGAACCTCAGATTTTGATCCTGATTATGGTTTTAAAATGCACAACCAGCAGTGTCTTACCACTGGCACAGGGCAGCATGTCTGCGTCGTAACTAGCAGCTCTGAACAAATAATTACAGGGAATTACTTGCCTATTAGACTAGCCTCCTCCTCTGCACACACTGCTTGGAGGTGAATTGCAACTGGCTCTTTATTCTGAGTTACATTTTCACTTTTGAACACCGTTTTTTTGGTGGATCTGGTGCTCAATGCCAGCACTACATTCGCATCGCTGTACGAAACACTGAAAATAAGGTGTTTAAAAAGCCTCCTAGTAGCCCTTTGCAGACTGAGAATCTGAGATGAAGGCTTTAAAACATTCTGTAATTTGATACAAATAACAACCAGATGCATGCCAAGATTTGGCACAAATTGGTCTCTTCTTTTCTCCACTGGCTGACGTTGAAGGCTCTGGTGCTCATGCTCCTTTATTATCACTCATCATATTATTGTAGGTGGGATGATTTCTCCAGGTGAGGCTAAAATCCTTCTGGATACATCAGTTACCCTGTCAGTGGGGTCAGGGACAGGATAATCCAGACTGATTAATACATTGTAAAAAGGCATGAACCTACAGTTAGGCAAATCAGGCCATAACAGCAACTTTTAAGCTTCCAGCTTCAGGAGCTTTTGTTGTTGGGAGGTGAAGCTACTGCCTTACCTGATTTGCTTGCTGAATCTGAACTTCACTCTCAGAGATGGAATATTTGAATAGCTGACTGCTTATGCTTGGTTACCCATGCTAATTCCAGCCTAAAGCAGAAGATACTCATGCATGTATGCATGTTCTACCTGCTGTAACGCTTCATGCTTCACATGGAGTGCATTCCCTCGCTGTCCATGTTGCAGCCTGGTAGGCTCAGCGAACTTTTTCCCTTAGAGAGGGTTGTCAGACACTGTTCCAGGCTGCCCAGAGGGGTGATGGAGTCCCCATCCTTGGAGATATTGCAAAGCCATGGAGATGAGGTGCTGAGGGACATAGTTTAGCAATGGCTGTGCCAGCACTAGGTTAATGGTTGGAGTCAATGATCTTAAAAGTCTTTTCCAACCAAAAAAATAATCAGTTGGAGGAAGATTTAGTCCTGGGAAGTTCACAGGCTTTTCTTTAGAAACACAGGTGAGTGCAGAGCTGAAATGGGTGCAATGTTCTGTCCAAGTGCTGAAGACTGTTTAATCTGATGTGTTCTCTACGGGGTGTTTTAGTTTGGTTTTATATGTTGTAGTGTGGAGCATGGTCACATTCCTACTACCATGTAGCCAGTCCTCAAAAACCATCCTCCACTGTAGCAGCAGCAGTGACCTTGGATGCACCTGGCTTTCCTGTGCCACGAGACTTTTGGCTTTTCCCTTTTTAGTACAGGCCCTGGGAGCTCATCAGTTCAGAACTTACAACACATTCACTCATCTTCTCAAGTCACTCTGAAGGCTTTCTGCAAATTTGCCAGTTTAGAACTTGAAATGGAATTGGATTAATTTTGCTTTTTAATGACTAAGCAGACTATTATTTTAATAATGACAGTGCAGACACCCCAGTGGTAATTATACTTGACAGTCTAGAGGTGAGCATATCCAGCTCAGAATAAGCACTAAACACGTGTTCTGGCAGACTTCTGAGCAGGCAAACACAACTGACTGGGGTTTTTTTACCCTCACAGAACATTATTTTCTATTAAGGATTCTTTTGCTGAAGTACAGCATTTAGATTTGAGAAGTAATCTTCCGTCTCTTGGCTTGGGGAGGGGGGGGTGGTTTATGAGGAGGAGTAAGACATGATCTTTCCTTCCTTAATCTTTTAAAAGATGCCTAGATTTGGAGTCTTAAAAGGAATATTAACCAGTCTCAAGATGCTGCCTCTGAAGCAAATGAACTTCAGCACTAGCCTCAGCTGAGGGAAGTGAGTGCTGTCATTTGATGGATGCAGGAACTTTGCTTTCCGTTCATGGCAAATCTGTTTGAACAGACCATTCCTCCTGGACTCTGCACCATTTATTTATTGCCCAAGGTAGCGTGTAAGAGAAAACGTGTCTCTCACTGGTCTCTCAAATACAACAAACCTCCCTGGTATTCCACAGCAGGGACTCTTCTGTTTGTGCTCCACACTTCAGACTTCATGCTGTCAGCAAAAGTCCTCTCTTTGGAAATAGGCTCAGGCAGGGAAAGACAAGATGAGCCACCAGAGCCAGGAAATGACCTTTAGTTTTGGTACTTACAGGTCTAAACCCATCAGATGCTGAAAGGGCAGATGATACCTTTAGTACTATTTATTAACAATCACAGAGTTCTCCAAACAAAATTAGAGTGGTAAAAAGAAATGTCTTTTGATACTCATCGGTTCAGGCAGCATAACGTACAGATGGAGTCAAAGGTAGATGGGACAAATACACTCTTGGCTTTGCAAAAGGTGTATTGTGGCCAAAGGACTCAAAAGCTGCACTACATAAGAGAAAAAGCTCTCCAGAAAAACACAAAGACGTATTTAGGGGTCAGTTAAGTATCTGATACAGTGCCACATAGGAAATGATTAATTAAACCAGAGAAGATGGGGAAATCTACAGTTGTTTGTGAGGTTAGTGAGGCAGGGAGCCAGGGAGATCAGCTCTGGGGGCTGCTGAAAAGGACAGGTTTGGGCTGGAGGGAAGCTTGTAGCGAGGTCGTACAAGCCTTGGTCTTGGCACTGTTTTTATTTAGTATTTTCATTAATTATTTGGAAGCACATTAAGGAAACCTGCTTATAACATGAAGGGGCACTGCTCATAGAGAGGAGGATTGGGATAACATACAAGGAGAACCGGATTACCGCAAGAATGGGGCAGGAGAAATAGGATAAGGAAGTACAAAGTGCAAATCCAAGCTGGTGCAGATTACCAGCAATCATTGTTACTGTGGGACAAGTGCACAGGGGTTGTAAACGACAGAGGCAGATGGAGCAGTCTGGATACACAAGTCTGTCACGGCAAGATTATCGTCTGTCAAGGTGCTGCAGCCACAGAAAGCCGTAAATTTAACGACTGCATAAATGGTAATGATTCTCAAATCAATTTAGGCTTTTCTGTTTTCAACAGAGGTTGTGGAAATCATAAATGCTGTTACACGAGGCCCCAGTAAGATGCCAGTGAAAAAGCAGGGATAGTAGCCATCCATTTTCAGGAGGGATGAATTCAGACTAGGGATAGTTACACCTCAAGGGAGTGGAGAGATCTGATGTATGTACGGAGGGCTAAAACAAAAGATTGACTTCTTTAGTTTGGCAGGCTAAAGGTAGAGAGGGGATTGGACTTTGCCTAATTAAAATAAACACCAAATAGGGAAAAGAGCTCTAAAGCTAAGAATGGGGTTATCAAAAGATTAAATGGCTATAAAAGAGCTATGAGCACATTGAGAAGCAATTATTAAACCCAAAGTTCCAGAGGATGAAATCATGTGGAGAGAGCAGGACTACTTAAAACATAATTCCCAATGCCAGCCTAGTCATCTTTAGGCTGTATTAGTGACCCTGCTTCTGCAGGGGGGTCGGACTAGATGATGTCTAAAGGTCCCTTCCAACCTCTACCATTCTATGATTCTATGATTTTAACCTTAAGCCTGGCATTCTGTAAAAACACCTTTTTTTTGCACATATTTGCTTAAAATACCCATTTTTAATATATAATAAGAAAAGGTTACCTCTTGCCAGACAGTGTGACACTGTTGTTAGTCTTGCAGCAGCCTTCAGTGATCAAGAAGTGCAAGAAGAGGGAAACTGTAGCTCCAGGCTGGATGGTGCTTCCTTGGCATGTCCTGTGCATTGAGCAGCCACCTACCCAAAACTGCAAGAGGATGAAACATCATCAGCCACTTTGGAGGTGGAACAAGGAGAGCTCCTGTTTTTCCACACCATTGGATGCACAGACTTTAAAGCCCAAACCCATGTGAACTTCAGGATCTCAGAAATTCATAGCTTGGTCACGTTGTGGCAAATTTTCACAGCCAGGCGGTTGTTTGAACTGTCAATTTTCCAGCCCATGCTTCAAGAAAGTAGCTTGTAAAACATGCTGGTGCACCCAGTTTTAGGTTTTGCAACAAAAAATTTAACAAAAAGCCAGTTTCTCACAAGAGGAAAAGAGCTGTTCAGTCAGAAGGATTGGGAACACTTATTCTTACACAGAGAGTCATTTCACACCACCACACAGGAGCACTGGCATCACAGCTCAATATGGATCATGGTGAATTTCACGATATGGTAAATACACACAGTTCTGTTTACACTTTCACAGATTTATATTTCCAACCTAGAATTTTGGTCTCTAATTTGACACCTTGATTGCTTAAACTTACTACCATCCAAATAGTCACCACACAGCAAACTCGCCAGCCAAAAACTTGAGCTCAAGGCCCATGAAACTAAGAAGGTCAAACCATAAAACAATCAAATAAAACCCTTCCCTTACTCCATTTTCAAATGTTGAAAGCCTTGCATTAGCAATGCCTACCTCCTCAGCCTCCCCTGGTCAGCCCACATGGGACTGGGGCCACTGGGGAACGAGTCCATCAACAGCAGAAACGAGATCATGTGGTTTAGGAATAGGAAGGTGGAGAACGGTGAATGAACTGAGGAAAACGCTCAACAGAGATCAGAGAAACCTCTTCCCAGAAAAGTGTTTTAAAATGTGGTTTAAGCTCACAACTAAGCATGTTTAAAAAATGTGAACTGAGGCTTCTGTTACTTTTGAAACCATTTAGTTCAGTTTTTAAACCATTCCAGAAGGGAAAAGGGAATAAACTCAGGATGAATCTTAATTGCATCTAATAGCTTAACTAGAAGAACTGGTTGAACTTCATTTACTGATTTTTCTAAGAATCATTCCTTATGTTGTTGTTTAGCATAACAGCACTCCATAGCTTCAGATAAGATCAGAGATATGTTGTGTTTTGGTTGTGTCAAAGGCACACAGAAACATGATTTCCATGCTCTGACTGCAGAGCGAAGGAAATCCTGCACATAAAATCCTGAGCCTGTTAAGTCAGAGGGAGAAGATAACCACATCATTCTCTATAGGTTTCAATACAGAATGGCATGTTTTTATTTCCTTCCCCCAAAGATTCTGTTTTCTTTTTGGCTGAGCTGTATTTGATTCACGGATAGAAGAAGAAACAGGTGATTTTCAAGGGCCGTATGAAACTACAGGAACCATTACATAGAATGACATTGAAAGTTTAAAGCCCAGAGTTCCACAAGCTGCGTATGACTGTGAAGCACCTTCACACAGCATGTGAAAGAGCTGTGGATTTAAGTGCACATCTGCTCGGTGATGTGTGCTTGCTATGCACTTAATATAATTGCTTTGGAGTTCCTCTGGGTGGGTGAGAGTCCATCGGGCACAGCTGCCTGCTTCCCAGATGCCAACGAAAAACAAAGCATGAGAAACTGGGGGGTTGGACTAGATGATCTCTAAAGGTCCCTTCCAAACCCCTACCATTCTATGATTCTGTGAGTCTAAGGTAGTATTTCCACAGACACATCCTCCTAGACCTAGAACTAGCCATCGGCAGCTTATTGGTGCTACACAGAGAGTGCTGAGTTTGCCTGCTTGTGTCTTGTAGTGTGAAATGTCAATATGGTTTACCCACACCAAAAGACAAAGAAAGCTCTTGGGTGAAGGATGAGAGTGAAGATCAGTGGGTGTAGAGTTCTTGTCTGCACAACAGCCTCCTGCTGTCCATGACTCCTATGTGGGATGGACCTACCAAAAACTTGTGTACAGCTCTGGAAGATGGGTCTCTAGATGCACTTGTAGAAAAGAAGTGTGTATTCCTTTATGCAAGAGCTTATCACAGAACCCCAGAATGGCGGGGGTGGGAAGGGCCCTGCAGAGCTCATCCAGCCCACCCCCCTGCTAAAGCAGGTTCCCATCCATCAGGGGGCACAGGAACATGTCCAGGTGAGTTTGGAAACCTCCCGAGGAGTCTCCACACCCTCTCTGGGCAGCCTGAGCCAGGGGTCCCTCACCTCAGCACCAAAGGAGTTTCTCCTTCTGTTCTAGTGTTATTTCCTTTGTCCCAGCTTTTGCCCATCACCCCTTGTCCTGCCACTAGCCACCACAAAATAATACTGTCCCCAACCTCTCGACACTCACCCTTTAGGTATTTATCAGCATTGACAAGGTCTCCTCTCAGCCTTCTCTTCTCTAGGCTAAACAGCCCCAGGTCTCTAACACCTTGTCCTTGTAAGAAAAACAAAATACAGCCATCTCCTCTTCAGCATATGAAATTCAAAAACTCAGTCACAGTGGTTGCCTTCAGCAGCTTCACTGAAACCAGTTTCAATCACCTCCTTAAATCCAAGCAGTAAGACTTTACAAGTAACTTCACGGCTTCAGAAGAGTGAACTATGCTGTTTGTAGTACAGAAATGGTACACAAGTGCGAGTAATCTTACAGTTCAGCAGCAAAGAGAGCTACAAATCTGCATGTAAAATGGTTTCCATTAAGCTAGTGAACAAACTGATGATTTGGTTAATTCTGACAAAGTGAGTGCCTTGCCACAGCCTCACGGATCCCAGCGGACCAAATGTGAAACCAGCATTACATTGTGATTTATTGCCCTGCTTATTCTAGAATGTCAGAAAGATTATTTGCAGAGAAAGCTTGCTAAAGCTCATTAAAAATACGTATTTCAGTGTTAGGAAAGCTAAGCTGACATCCAGGGTGTGGGAAGCCCTGTCTCCAGAGAGGAGGATTGTGCAGGAGGCTCTAACAAGCCCAAGCTGGACTCTCAAGACATTTTCTTTTGACCCTTTGGTCTTTTCCTTAGAGGAGATATGGATTAGCTCCTTGCTGCCTCACAGCTAGGTGCTTCTTTTGATGCTCTGCAACGCAGGGTATTTAAACCCTGAACCTTGCACTGCACACCGGTAGGAGAACTTCAAGCTGGGACTTGCCAAATCAACGCACCTGGATGGGTGGGACACTAAGCTGAGCTCTTGCTCCTCTAGATAGATCAACCCGAGACACAGTTGTGCCTGAGAATGGAAAGTGCAATGAGGTATGTGGCTCCCACAGCTGAATGAGGAAGGAAAAGCTAAGGAATAAATTAAGATGAGGAGAAATATGATAGATTTCAAAGTGCTTATTGAATAACTTAATGGGAACAGAAAAAATGGTGTTCATTGATTATTTAGCTATTATTTAGTATTATGTAGTTATTACTTAGCCCATGTAACATCCAAATATTTCTAGCAGGTTGTTTTTTTACCTTATTTCAAACAAAATCCCAGATGCTGATACTGGATACAATAACAAGCAGTTTCATATCACACAGGGCCTGGCTGTGGACACACTGCAGATGAGGGCTGCCCCCGGAGTAGGGGTCAGAATGGCAGATCCCCAGTGGCTGTTTCATTGAAATAGTTCCATTTTACTACTGACCATCATATGGGAATAGAGTCTTTGTCTATGGCTCTGCTGTCACTCCAGCTTGGGTCAAGAAGGTACTTTGACACACATTTTTCAGCTGTTTCTATTTTACAGAATCACACAATCATTTCAGTTGGGAAAGGCTTTGAAACATTGAGTCCCAGCCCTCCCCTCACTCTGCCAAGTCCACCACTAACCCATGGCTTTGCAGTATCTGCAGGGATGGTGACTCTATCACCTCCCTGGGCAGGCTGGCACAGGGGCTGACGACCCTCTCAGGGAAAAAGCTCTTCCTTAGCTCCAATCTAAACCTCCTGAGTCTATTTCCTATTGTACTGTCACTTGTTACTTGGGAGAAGAGATCAATCCTCTCCAGCCACAGCCTCCTGTCAGGGAGTGTCAGAGAGTGCTGCTGTCTCCCCTCAGCCTCCTCCAGGCTCAACACCCCCATCCCCTCAGCCCCTCCCCAGCATCCTTGTGCTCCAGCCCCTTCCCCAGCTCTGTGCCCAGCTCTGGCCACGCTGCAGCCCCTCAGTGTCCCTGTGGCACTGAGTGAGGGTCTCAACACTGAGCACAGCCCTGGAGCTGCAGCCTCCCCAGGTCTCAGCACATGGGGACAATCCCTGCCCTGCCCCTGTTGCCACAAGCCAGGATGCCACTGGCCTTCTTGGCCAACTGTTGACCAACACCCCCAGGTCCTTTTCCGACAGGCAGCTTTCCAGCTCCCATGCCTCAGTCTGTGGCACTGCCTGGGATTGTGCTGCTGATGTTCACATCACAGAATGCACACTGGCTTCCTTTTGGGTTACCCTGACCTGGAAGATGTCCTCCAAAAGCACACTGTAACACCCATCTTCTCCTATGGGGCAAGAAAAGCCAATATAAAGGGCCAATATCAGGTGCTTGGAGTTAACTGTTCCCCTCTATCCCTCAGCTGCTAGTGGGCTGCATCATACGCTGATGCCCCGGAGCCTTTGCCTGTCACAGCCTGTATTTCATTTACTGCCCTTTATACACCTAGCAAGGTCCATCCTGAGGATAATAGGGTTTTCTTACAAGCCTCTTCCAGACTCCCACTGCCCCACTGATTAGGAACACTCCACGATCATTTCAGGAGCCTGCTTCCTCAGGGATAGATTTTGAAACTCGGTGCAGAGCGTGTACAAAATTAAGTCAATACCTCTGTTTCTTCCCATTTTTAAGTGAGTGAAAATAGAAGTCTGGAATGACTCTAAAAGAAAACCACTAGTAATAGCCATGACCACCCAGGAGTGGGAAGGGAGGGGGTGGGGTGTGAGTGCAGGGAGGCTGTTTTAAATCTGGAACTGATTGCATTCACTTTAGCACTTCCTTGCATGTTTGCCTCCACTTGCAATTTTTAATTCCAATCTTTATTTTTAGCTGGGTGTGTTTTAATGGTTTGAATGAACACAGGGATTCGTTGTCTCACGGCAAGCGACGGCGATGCTGGCAACACGGCGTCTGGTGGGAGCACGGTGATTTTCAATGAGATTGTTGCCTATCAGACACACAGAAACACACAACTACGTAAGCACTGATGGGAGCTTGGGGTTCTGGATAGAGGCACGAAGGATGAGGGTCCTGAAAGTTGGGGGTGAATTGCAGGTTTGTGGGTGGGCTGGAGCAGATTGATGGCTTTTTATCAGCAGACTACTGCATTTGGCCAATACACTCGGTTGCACTCCCTCAGTTTTGTCCTTTTATAGAGGTTCCCTTACTCCATGTCATATTTTTTTGGCTTTTCGTTTCTCTCCAGGATTGTTTCCTCATTCATCCCTGGCACTACTGCAGTCTTTTTCTCAGCAAACTGAAATACCAACTGAAGCACAAACAAAAGCTGAAAAAACACCAGGGGCCCCCAATTGGATAATCTCATAGATTATTGTATGATTAATTACCCTACATTTATCAAATGCCACATCCAAATAAGGTCAAACATCTAATCTTTCCCAAGATGTGCAACCACCCCTTTTCCACAAGCCTTGGTTTCTAGAACAGAAAGTTTAAATTGACTTCCATTAATAAGGAGAGGAAAAAAAGAAGCAACACTGATACATTCTGAGCTATGCACTCAACATGTCAGGGACATCCTTAGTGACCGACACCAATGATGTGCCACAGACAACACGATGTCTCTTTTGTGCCTGTCCTTTACTGACGTTCCTGTCTCATCCTATTCACCCACCCTGTGCAGTGATCCTCTCACTCTTTGCAACAAAATGTTTCCAGGTTACTACTAGTGCTTTATGCACATATCCATTTTGTCCTGGTTTTCCACAGTTGGTTTTACTTGTACTTTAATCACCTGAATGAAAAAGGTTGTTCATAGCATAATAATCACCACGGCAACATTTATCTCTATCTCTGTACCTGGTTGACTATCATCTTTTTTAATAGGTTATAAGCCCTAAGTCCCAGAAGGAGACTCACAAATTCACTTCATTTCCCTAATTTTACATTTAGGTCTCCACATCAGCTATAAATGTGTAAAAACCACATGGAGGTAGTTCCTATTTACTACATAGCTGAGGAGGCACACGGCTCTGGTTTCTTTCTTTCACCATATGGCTGAAGTAACTCGCACACAAGCAATTTGTTCTGATTCAGCTGTTTCAGCAGGAAGGATTTGCAGAAGCAGGGTTGGGAAACACACAGGATTCTCTTTCACTTCTGTGACAAGAGTTATATTTTTAATTAGCCCCCGTTAGCCTTCTGAGGGCAGCTTGTAAAAGTTTAATCCTCTGTCATCTCAAGCTGGAGACCCACTTGGTAAGGCTGGTTTTTATGTGTACTTAGGGATCAGTTCTGAAAGCACTTTCAGGTTTTGAGAAAAGTCAGTTCCTTGGCAAATTCTGTTCAAGAAAAGTAAGGGGTTTGGAGTTTCTTTTCTCCCAGTAGGCTTGACTTACATGAAGCTTATTGAAGATAAAGGGAAGCAAGGGGATGGGATGTTCAATATGCTACTTTGCCAAAATCTTAAGAGAGCCAGCTGCTGGGAAGATCTTATCCAATTTGTGTATATTATTGTAAACACCTGAAGGCCCAAAGTTTGTACATTGGGAAGGAATAAAACTAATAATGGACAGAAAAAAACCTATAAATGATGTCTTCCCTTGGTTACACAACAGCGCCATTAAAACCAAAGCAACTGGAGTTACTGAACTCTGACAGGTAAAAAGGAAAAAGCAAAAAGAGAAAAGGCCCATTTGAAAGAAATATTACTTGAGTAATAAAATAGTATTTAAGTATATGCATTGGCTAAAAACTATAACCAATACAAGAAAGAGAGAGAAACCACAGAGCATAGACCAGCCTTATTTATTTACAGCGGCGCACTGAGATTTTAAACCGACACCAGCTGAATGAACACGGTGTTGCACATGTTTAAGAAAGGGGAACACAACACCCAGAGCACTTGTAAAACATTGTGAGCCTGTTATTTAAAGTAGAACGTGGGATATATCTGGTGATGCCTTAAAAATGCAGCTCTGCTACAGCATCCTGTCAGCAGTACTACGGTGAAGAGCTGGCGAGACAGTGTCCCCTTTTAATGTCATTGGCCCTACAGCTTTCAGTTTAATATTTAAGCTGTTTCTAATTGTGTTCAGCTAAAACTTGGCACCCAGCTGATGGGTTTGGATGCAATTTTCATTTCAGTAAAAAAAGAAAAGGGGAGAAAAGAGTCGAAATTCTAACCTGTCCTGCTCCTGGAGTTATTAAATAACAAGCACGGTAAAAAAATTCAGCGTTTCAGCCACTTTCCCCACATTTGTCCAAGTGTGATTTCTTTCCTTGAACATAATGCAATGTAATGCAGTGCACACACAGATACACAGCCAAGAACTAATCAAAGCACTCAACTTTGAACCTTCTGCAACAGACTCTGGGAAAACCAAATTAGGATCTCGTTCGTGGGGGGGAGATGTGGGTGTTAATGGCTAGAAAAGGAGCTCGGCACGCATTTCAGGACATTCCTTCAGCCTTCATCAACACCAGAAAACTAAGTGAAAAGTCAGTCTTGGGATCCAACTCTAATGTGGGTTGTAGGAGAGCTCCCAAAGTGTCGTCAGTGGATTGGTGAGGTCTCATCTGGAGCCAGTTCTGGGCTCCCCAGCTCAAAAGAGACAGGGAACTTCTAGAGAGTCCAGGGGAATGCTACCAAGTTGATGAGGCGACTGGAGCATCTCTCTGATGAGGAAAGGCTGTGGGACCTGGGGCTGTTAAGCCTGGAGAAGGCTGAGAAGGACCCTCATCAACACTTACAAGTACTTAAAGAGTGAATGTCAGGAGGATGGAGTGACACTTTATTTTGCGGTGGCCAGTGACAGGATAAGGGATAATGGGCACAAGCTGGAACACAATAAGTTCCACTGAACTGCAAGGAACCTTACTGTTGAGAGGAAGGAGTCCTGGATCGGGCCGCCCAGGGAAAGCATGGAGGCTCCTTCTCAGGAGGATTCCAAACCCACCTGGACACGCTCCTGTGCCCCCTGAGCGAGGGGAACCTGCTTTAACAGGGGTGTTGGACTGGGTGAGATCTAGAGGTCCCTTTCAACCTCCAACATGCTATGATATGTCCCATCCTGTGTTTCACACATCTCTGACTCCCAGGCACCATCACTAGAGCCAGCTGGCTTCCCTCCCTCTTTCCTCAGTGAAGGTTACCAGATGTACGCTCCAACCTTGCAGGGCTTTGGTGGAATAAAATGCCTCTGCCTATCCCCAAAGAGACAACAGGATTACGGGGGAAAAAAACTTGGGAGAAACTTTTTGTTTGTGACTGTTACAGCTGTAGCTGGGCTCACAGACCCGGGTGGGGAAGAGAAGGGCTTCCCTTCCTCCTGCCCTTTCACCTCCCATGGCTCTAATGGTTGGCAGAAACACATCTGACATCTACAGCCAATCCTTTGCTGATTGAGAGACCCTTGTTGGAGGAACAGCAGAAGAGACTTCATTATCACAGTCAAGACACCACCAGTAACGCAGCAAATCCTTCAAGGCAGGAAAACCCACAGCCCTGGTTTCCTGGAGTTTGTCTAGACTTCATACTCCTTCCTGGCTTCTACCACAGATCCCAGAATAGCAAATTAAAGGATATTCTTGAATATGAAGCCCATGAGGCCAGGGAGGCACAGCCTGTCATATGTAAAGGAGTTTAAAGGGGGAGGAGGAGGAGGAGGAGGGCACAGGCATCTCCCCACTAGACATCTGTGCTGATTTTGCTGATTGCAGGAATAGTGGCCTTTGGGGCATTTAATAAAAAAATTATTAAGAAAGAGACAGGGCTGCAGCTGTATTACCCTTCCATTAACCAGCTACGCATGAGAACAGACATTTCTCCCCCTGAGGCAATATAGCGATGGACACAGAGTCTCTGCATGGGTGCTCTGCTCTTTGTGTTGCCTGAGAGAATTGCACCTTAAAGATACAGCACAGCTTTTACCATGTGTACTGCTTCATGGCAGTTTGTTTGGGTTTTGGTGCAAACTGCTGTGTTATAAAGGAACTCTGTGTGATGTCCACTTTAACACTGATGTAATTTAGCATGAGTAGAGTTACTTCAAGGAATAGCAGCTTGGTGTATAGTGCTTGCTTCCCTACTAAATCTCAGACCAAGACTTTCTGAGGGCTTTACTTACAACGAGACTTACTGAAGCGCAGTCTACAGCAGGAGCTCTGAGAGCAAATTTAATCCTGGCCTGAGCAAGTACAACACGTCTACTGAGATGAGTGGAAGCTGATCTGTCCTAGGCAAAAGGTAATGCAATACAAATTCTTTCAGTAAGTGACTGGCAAATTGATTGATGGCCATTTCAGTTGGAGCTGCTGTAGCTTTAGGTATCATTTCAGCAGGCAGACACACGGTCAAGTGTTTCAAGAGCAGGCCTGATGTTCCCCCAAGCAAATTTCAAAGTCCCAGGTGCTGGTGGGACTCTTGACTCTGAACTTTAATCAGTTCCTCTGTTTGCCAGCTGTAACTCTGAAGTTGTCCCCTTCCATTTCTGGTCCATAAGCGACCAAACATTCCTGGTGGATTCAGCTGGGAGCTACCGAGAGCCGTGCAAATCAGTCTGGGTAGTTAGATGCCTCAATGACAACTCAGAAATGTGCTCTAGCCTGTTAGGACTTCTCTTTCAGGGGTGTTCACCCCATTACTTTCTCCCTCCTGCAGAGAGGGGGAGTTAATCTAAATCCACCAGGTTTTCTTGTAGAAACGTGGTTTTCCAAGCAACGCTTTTAAACCAGGTCACCTGACTACGGTTATTAACGGCAACTGCTGTCACCAGCTGTACCTGGCCATATCGACGATTTCACGATGGAAGGAAAGCTGCTCAATAAACGGCAACTTCTGTTTCGTAAAGGAGGAAGGGAAAAAGAGACCGCCAAAGACCCACAACGCTCCCCATGACACTGCCGTACGTCACCCCAAAATCACTCACAGGTGCACGCGGGTCTCGCCGCTCCTTCTAGCCCAATTTTTGCATGCGAGGTCATCCTCCTGGTGCTACCTTAGAAACTGGCCTTATTCTATAGAGGACATTGAATGATAACACTGCGAGTCAGCTGACTGCTGTGTCACAGAGCTGCTGCTTTCTACATTATCGCAACTGCCAGAGCTCTTACTGCTGCAGTTTTCTAGTCGCAGTGCGGCAAAGCAGACGCATAGAACCAGGCACAAAGCAGCATAGATTTTTTTCATTCTTGCCTTTTTCATACTACGAGGGAGATTTTCCTGGTGTTAGCGTAGGAACAGACACGCAGCCTGGATGTGTTGGCTTCAGCCTGGCAGCGTTTTCAGCTGAGCAGGGACTGCTTGGAGCTCTGTACCCAAACTGCTTCTTGAGGAAGAACGCCTGGTTTCCCACTTTTTGGGTACTAAGAGGGTTGTGGTTTTTTTTTTGGTCACGCTACGGTGATACACCTGCAGGAATAGGACAAAGGAGATGGTCCTTGCCACTGTTTGTCTGACTGGGGCCTTTGCAGGCACCTCGGTGCCGAAGCCGCGCCAGCGTCCCGGGGTCACGTAGATGGGTAATGCAGATTGCCGCAATTTCTTACCTCAGTTAAGAGCAAAAGCTCAAACAAGAAACCAGACTCTCTGACCTAATTCAGTCCCAGTCCTTCTGGATACAGGGCAGCAGTCGACTAGCAATGACACAACCAGCCATCAAGTGGAGATTCTCTGGGATTGCAATCTGTATCAGTTGGAGTCTGAGAGAATGAAACCCTTTCGGTTATCCAGTCGCTTCTCCTTCTTCTAATACTACAATTACTACAACTACTTCTGTTTTTCCTTGCCTGTAAGAAGCTATTAATTGTGCTTGGTCTCTGAGCCTATATTGGCGTGGATTAGCCTGTCTGTAAACCAGCCCTTATCTGCTCCTGCTGGAAATCAGGGCACGAAGTCAGCCTGCTTTAACAGTTGTTTCTTTCTGCGTGATGCTATGCAACTAGAATGGGTTACACTGACAACAAAGGAACAAGCACAAAGCACCACTTTCTTTGCTGGACTGTTACAGGAACATAACTCTTCTTCAATATGACTCCCTGGTCTCTCCTCTTCGCGGTTTGGTGGGGTGTTTCTTTTTCTTTCTTGGTGGGGTTTGTGTTTTTAATTCATCTAATCGAAGAGCCTCACAGACACCATCGTGGATGTGGCTTTTAATGATTTGGAAAAGACAGCCTGTGGAGACTGCGATTTGAGGCAGCAACACATTTAGGTTATTGCCAATTTGAAATACTTGGTTTGTGAAGCACAGCCCTAAGGGATGAGCTCAGTAACTGAGAAAGAGATTGTAGATAAAGAAATAAAAATGACAAGCGTAATGGAGGCTTCTGCAAAAAGAGACTGTCAGGGAATCAGTTCATGGATGGCAATTTCACCAGTCTGAATCTGAATAATTCATAGATTGAAATTACCCTGCTTTCACCTTTCCATTTAAATCGGCATGATCTGAATCTCTAATAAATTTTCAAGATAAAGTAAAATGCCAATTTGAATCTGAAGAGCTTTTAAAACCAGATGCTACACCCTGAATCTTTCGATACCTTTCACAATCATCCTGTGAGAACCGCACTTCATCACGAAGCACCATTACCAGTGAAAATTACTGTGATTACAATAGCAACAATAGAATACCATCAAATGATCTCTAATTTACCTAATTTACCAAGGCTGACTGTGTGCCCATTGTGTTTCACTACGTCTGGCATTGGATCAATATCACAGTGGAACAAAAATGCCCGACTGTGTGCTTCCTTTTTGGTACCTTTAACTTTGACAGCACAGGGAGGAAAAAACCAAATATCTACTGTTAAGTGTTTTTACAGCCAACCTACGTGCCTGCTGTAGGATCTGATTGATTCCCCATCGTTTCCTTTAGTCCTCGGGTATCGGATAGCATCGTGTTACTAATTTGTTTATAACGTATACTCATGCACAAAGGCTGCAGCAAACTGCTGCTGCAGTGGCAGTGCTCTCGCAGGGGAAGCCAAAACCACTTCGGTGCCTTATGTGAATAATTACCGGGCTCTGAGTTAGAAACGCTTTTCCAGCATCACCGCCCTTGGTTGGTGCTACATGAAAAATAAATGTATGCAAAGGCTGTGGTCAAGAAAAACCATGGCGTGTCGTACTCACAAGATCTCTTTTCCCTCCCCCCCCCACCCCCTCCCCTTTATCCAGCAATTAGGATGTGGTTGTGAGGGACAGGCTGTGAGCCCTTGTGTAGATGTGTGTATGCAGGTGGGCAGGCACGTACACAAATGTAAAGGCACGGGGCTTTGTGAGTATGTGCCGATCCCTGAGAGTAACAACTTCTGTTTGTTCCTGACGAGGCAGGCGCAGTGGGTTTTCTTTTTTTTTGCCACAATCTGCCGGGTTGTAACAAATACCCTGGTTTGGAGGTGTAAATTTCCTATAGGATGACGCACGGCTTCTGGAACAGTAAGTACCGGTTATGCAAGACCTTGGTGTCTATAGCTACACGGCACGGTAGTATCTGAAGCAGAGTTTGAGTCCTGGTAGCAGAACTACACCGTGGAGAAGTGAGAAAGATGTACAGAAGGATAGAAACAGGCATTCTTCATGGAGACGACTGTATCAGCTGTCTGTATGTGTGTGAGTTGTACACTTCAGGCTTGTTTTTTCGTTTTATAAGCAGATTGACTCTGCCTCCGGGGAATATTTTCTGAGGAAGGAAGGTAAGCAGTATTTCTTCTTATTTATATGGCTCTGTTGTGTTTCTTCTGGGGAAAATGCATGTTTATAGCACACAGTTAGATAATACAGCATGATCTCATGACATCTAAGTGCTTCAGCATTTGTTCATGTCAAAACTGGACGAGAAAGCACGTTTAAAATGTGGCTTTTTAGTCAAAACACACTCGTAGAAATGCTACACAGAAAAGAATTCAAACACTGGGTTTGTATTCGGCTTTGACTCTTTCATGTTATTAAATAAGAGCCTATTCTACCTAAGCAATAATGTTTCTGAAATCTTTGGGTTTTAGGTATTTTGTCTTCTGAAAACATGATTTGCTGTGCTTCTACATTTCCTGTATATGCAGAGTGGAGGCTGTTCTCTAGAGGTAGAGAGGCAGAAGGTTTTACAGCCTGAGCTGTGATAACAAAGGAATTTGAAAGGGCACAAAATATGATTATGCAAAGAAAAAAACTGGGGTTTTAGATTCCTCACTAATGTGATTTAGCAAAGTGGTTCTTTTTCTTAGACAACACACTCTCAAGTTACTCCACTATCTGGAATTAATTAGCCCGTCCATGCAGTGCTATATTTATATCCTTCTTTCCTCACACGGTATGCAAAACTTAACAAAGAAAAACCCTCGTGCAGAGCAAAGGCTGAAACTCTGGTGAAAGTGGGAAAAAACCCCTACATCACGTTACCGTGGTAATCAAATCAAGAGATTCAGACCAAAGTTTGCTGAGGAGAGCTAGGTGTTCTGGTGTAACTGATTCACGAGGAGCAGCTCGTGGTTTTGTGTGTACAAACATAACAGATACTGGTACAACTACAGTACTGCGAGGATCATGCAAACAGGAATGTGAGTGTTTTGCAGAATGCCATGGGAATACCTGCTAGCACTTACTCTTAATGATTATTTATCATTACTACCACTCTGTTCCGTTATTGTACCCCGTTCTGCAATCGTGGTCTGTTAACCATTTTGAGTCTATAGAGTATTTGCGATCACAATTTGCTTATCAGTGTCATCTGCTGTGACAGAGTGGCTGGTCCTCGCCAAGGACTGCAGCGCAGGTCTAACACAGAGTTTACATGCTCCTGATGGCTTCATTTAAGGGCCCAGTCCAAATAATTCTGCAGATCCATGCCAGAGTCCTCTCAACTTGCTTTGTATCATTTGGATTATTAATGTGCCAAAGGCTTTTCCCCACTGCTCCATCCTGGCCTCAATACACAATGCTGGTCAGGCCTAATGCCCCTTCTCTGTGTAAGCCACTGCAGGGGTTGCCAGAGGATGTTATGACAGTGCCCTCAGGAGGTGAGGTTATCTGTGAGGCTCTGTCACACAGTCCTCTGAAGAAGTTTGAACACCTCAGGAAGTCAACTCTTGCCTTTTGGGCTGGTGTGTGTTTCAAAGAAGGCAGGGTTGCAGTCTGCCAGCAGGACAGACTGCACATGCAAGTGGGGAAAAAAGCACTAAAATGGTTTTAGACACAGGATCATGGAGTGAATATTAGCAGTGTTTCTTCATAAAAAGCATTAAAATACAGTGCCATTCGTGTATTTTTGGACATGGCTGTAGCTAAGCAGGTGCAGCTACAGCTGAGGTGTTTAAGATGGACAAGTGAATGTGCTGAAATAAATGGCAATACTGAATTTCCAGCTTAAAGCCACTATTTTTACCAACAGCGACTCAACAGTTAATCTACACGGTTTCACAAGATCTGTTGCTCTGGTTTTGTGCTCGTGCTTGTCTATAAATGAATCTGCAACGGCACAGTAAGGGCCAAAACACTTCTTTACACGAGTTCCCAATTAAATGACAGTCTTCACTTGAGTAAAACTCCCTCTGTGCGTTTGGTGGACCCGTGCTCTCATCTGCAGCCAGACAGTGATCATGATGTGGTTGCACATGTGAAAGACATACTAGAGCCCATCCTACTACCACTGAATTTAACAGCAAGACTCCTTGAGCCATCAACATAAAAGATGGATTAATTTCCTTCCATTGCAGCCTTCCTGTGAAAGTTGTTACTGGGTTTTTTTTTCTTGATTCTAAGAGCCTGGTATAGTTGACACAATGTTGAATAGAAGATGCTCTTTGTTCACCAGGACGTGTCACCTGAGTCAAATACACACTGAAACCAGCACTTCAGGATAGGTTTATCTGCAAATTGAAGGGACCTTCTTGCTTATAGTTTTACTGGTAATGTTTGTGCTCACTCACTGGTCAATTCTGCGTTCTTATCAGCTGCTATAAAACATACAACTTCTGATCTCTACTGGCTGTACCTATTTGGAGAAGAGTCCTGAGGACAGGAGGGTCTGTTGTGCATTTGGGGTTTTTTTTCACTTTATAGTTTCTTTGAATCAATTGCAACTGCCCATGGGAATACAATCCCCCTATACAGAATGTAGGGAAATGTGTTGCTAACAAGTATGGATAAAGTATCTCTAGATTCCTCTGCACTTTGGCTGCCATGAATTTCACACCATTATTCCCAGGCAAAAAATGTTAAGAGGAAAGTAAGACAGGAGTAACTTGAAAGGACAACAGCAGCATTTCCAAAACCACCATTTTGACGCAGGAAATTCCGAGTTAAACACAAGAAAATCCCAATGGGTTCATAGACACAATTAAAATACTGAAGCAGCTTACGCCCTTTTTGATGCCACATGATAACTGCAGGATGTGACAGAGGTAAACAATTCTGCCATTTCAGTTTATGTTACACAGATATGATCAAGAAGCACCTTTGGCTTCAGAAGTATTTGCGTCACATTTTACAGCATCAGTTCAGTTTTCTTTTTATGGACTATAAACGTACACCTGCTCTGTGCTTTCAGCTGCAGAACTGTAGCATACCCAAAAGCTCTGAATATGTAATGACTTCTGATGATCTGGAAGGAGGAAATCAGTTCTGAACTGGGAATTGCAGAGGACACAATGGGTTTCCCAGGTCTCGTGCCAAAAGAGCTGCTTCTTGTGGGTTTTCTCGGTCAGGTTAAACTCCTCATTGTGTTAGAATTTCTCCCAGTGAACACAAAGTTATGTCTGAAAGCTTGTGGGTTTTTTTTTTCTAGCTACATTTGTTCCTATTTCTGCCACAGGTCTTGTTTCAAGGTTTACCAGGGAATTGTATCCAGAGGCATATTTGCAAGAGCACACCTCATTCACAGCCAGTCACACATAGCCAAGCACACACGCTCAATTAGCACCGGTGGAAAATGCTAAATTGGGAAAGACTGTCAAAATGGGAGAACAAAAACCCCAGTAGACTGTAGGATTATGATTGTTCACTTGGCATTTCCCAGAGACTGTGCAGAACTGAATGTACAGTTAAATGATACACAGTTATGCTCAATGAAATGTTCAATAGAAAAGCCTCTTTTCACACTTACCCGTTTCTGCCTCTTCTGCCTTCTACATTCATTCAAAAACCGTCTCTAGTGGCACAACAGTCACAGCAACTGGCCACCCTGCAGGTAGTAAGCGATGGTAAGAAGCTTCATCGAGACGGGAAATGGATGAGATTCCCCCTCCTCTGCTCCTAAAGGCTCTGCCCTGCTTGGTGTGACTGGGGGAGAGGTAGCTGTGCAGAGGAGCCTTGAGGATGGGGGGTTATCTGTGTGCTACATGCTCCTGATTCCTATGCTAAAGCAGAAGTGGAAAAAATGTCATTATGAAGTAACTAGAGTAGAAACACTGCTAGTTGCTATGTTTTCCCTCTGTAAACTTGTCATGTTCAAACCTAGCACGAGCATCATGCATCTAAACCCCAAGTTGCCCAGAAAATGTACCTTGTCAATCAATATTGTGACTGAGAAAAAGCTTCCCACAACCCAACACGCTCATGTACACAGACACCCCCTCAGCTTTACTCATCCAAACCAGCTTTAAGGCTTTTTCCTGTGCACCTAAATGTAGCTGCCCACGCCTCTGCACCTGTACTAGCTACAAGCTGATTGTATCTTTCACATTAGCCAAAGCAGCTATATCCCACCTAAACTGGCATTTTTGGTAATGGTATTTTTGAGTGACAGATAGGAATAAGACAGATTACTGAAATCCCTTTTCTGAAAAGGAATTATTATCTTCACAGCTTGTCTGTACCAATCACCCACCTTTTCGTGAGGGGCTGTTCCTGTCTTTGGCAAGTTGATGGGCTTCATCTGGTTATGAACTGCTTACAGCTGCTGCTCTTTTGGTATTCCATGTCTGTGTTATGCTCTCTAGTTCATTCTTTCCTCGGTCACAGAACTTGGTGGTAGGCAATTGCTTAAATCAAACTTTGTCATGACACGTGCTTCATCTTCTGAATGCTCAACAGCTTGTCACTTGCTGAATTGCTGAGCAATATTATCTGGAGGCCACAGGAGATGTACAGGACAGATTATTCTGTAAAGGAGTAAAAAAAGTAAGTTTCTGGTGCTTCAGATTGTTTGCCCTTATTTAGGAAATATAAGTGACTTCAATCTCTGTGTCACAGAATCTCAAGGGCTGGAGGGGACCTCAAAAGATCATCTAGTTCAGTAAGTCTGTCTAAGCACTATTCTTTCCTGGCAGGTACATAGAATCATAGAATCACAGAATGGTAAGGGTTGGAAGGGACCTTTAGAGCTCATCCAGTTCAACCCCCTTGCAGAAGCAGACCCACCTAGATCAGGTCACACAGGAGCACGCCTCTGAACAGATAGTTTTTCTTATTTGTAGAGGAGTAGTCCACCTTCTGCCACGATTCCTGCACATCCACAACAGCAGGCTGGAGAATATTTGCATTACAGTAAATTTGAGCCACAATACCTATTAAGTTAAAAAAAAGTATTATTGTGGAAGTCACTGTATAAAGGGAAAACAAAAGATCAGCACTTTGGAGCTGGTTTTTATCTGACTGACAAACAGGCACTAACCATTTGAGCTCTGGCAGGGGAGCTGCACTGGATGAGCTTTCGAGGTCCCTTCCAGCCCTTAAGATTTTGTGGTTACGTGATTTTGAGGTAGTCAGAGAAGATCATTTTTAGAAAACACAGAAAAAAACACCCCAAGCTGTGAACTATATTCTGAAAGCTTCACATTAGCAACCCAGTTTTTTGAACAACCTCACTGCAGTTGGCTTATCCATTTTTATCAAAAATGCAAATGTAGCGATGAGCTGATGACTGCATTTGAAAGAAAGTGTGACTCCCCTCATAAAAATAACTGTGGTTTCAGGCCCTGAGTAAAAAAACCTGAAATCTTCAGAAAAACTGAAGACTTAAATAACAATTAAAAAAATCTATGCAATCTCTTGGGGCACTAAAAATTCACACGGAGCTGAATGGGATGTAATTTACACAGAAGTCCTGAAGAGACTCCCACCCACCAGCCTCAGGTTTAAAAGCTCCTTGTGCCTTCTACAAAGAGTTAAGAACTTATCAGACCTGGGTTGGAGTGACTTCTAGAAATAAGGCAGCCAATATTCTGTATATCTATCAGCAGTCATTGAAATATAATGCAAACAGGTATTTCACGTTCATGTAACAACTCACCAGGTACACCGAGAGGTTTCTGGGTTTTCATTTAAATGACAGACAGCAAGTTGCTCATTTTCATTACTAAGAGAGATCTGAAATAAGAAAATCCAGAAAATAAACTAACACATACTAGAGCATATGAAGTGGAAGAACTGGTTTGTTTAGACAGACACACAATTTTACACCATAAGAATTCCTGTCACTTGTGTTTGGATTTTAGAATGATTCCAACCATAAAGGTTGCACTGGTTTCTTGTTTCTGGTTTTTAAAAGGTGTTTATGAACTGCATCAGGGCTGTGAGCTCACTTAAATTCCTTCTGAATTTGGGTTTAGTCAATATTGCTGTGTCTGCAGAGAAAACTATTTAAATGAGAGAGCTGGAACCGAAGTTAGATGAAGGAACATGATGGTTTCAGCACAGTCAGGGATGCGACTTTAATTGATGATGGACAAACAGCTAGTTAGCTTAGAAATGCCTGTAACCAAGTCTCTTAATAGTACAACACATTTACTCCCTTCCCCTATCTTTAAAGATTTATTGCCATCTGCAAAGTATTTTCATTTCATATTCTTCCCTGCTCCCACATAGGCTTATTCAGTTTTCTGACAATTAACCTATATAGACACTACAGAGACTCATTGAAACGGTATTTAATAGCTTCCCAAATAGTAAATTTTCCCATTGGATTAAAATGTTGTCCACTGGGAAAACTTACTTAAAACATCAGCACATCCATCTGGCAGAGACAGCAGAGAGCCTGCCAGAAATTCAAACTACTTTGACACAAAGATAAATCAGGAATTATGGGTTATTGCCTCTTTTTCTTGATATTTTCAACACCGATTACCACCAGAGCTTGCAACTAATCTCATTCTTTGAAGCACAGTCAGTTTGCTGGTTAGATCGTGAATCCTTTAAGGGCTAGAAAACTACTTGAAGCGTAACTTTGGATCTTGCCTGTCCCTTTGCATCACAGCAGACACGTGAACAGGTGTTCAGTAAAGCCTGGAGATGACAAAGTTACTTGAAATCTAACAAAAGGAGCAGAGCGTGGGGTGCAGGATTGAGACAATAGGCAGAAGTTAGAAGGGATGGGACTAAAATCTGATGTTTTTCATTGCTTCTTAATACACATCACCTAGTATAAGACAAATCACCTCTGTGAATCCCAACCTATATTCCAGTTTCTGTTCATGACCTCTTTCCCATCAGCAAAAGTGTAAGACTAAACTGTGAGACACCTTTGCTTTCATTTACCTGAGCGCTGTCTGTACCCAATGTGTTCCATTTCTTCCCATATCACAGTTGCATTTTCATTGTGCACAATCTCCAGAAACACACAATAACCTGGCACTCAAAGTAGTTTTTCCTTATTTCTCCTCCCTGGCAACTGTAGTTTCACTTTCAAAAGCTAAATCATGATATGTATCCTTCTAAAGCAGACCATAACACTGTTAAAAAACTCATTTGTACTCCTCAAGTAGAAGTCAAAAAGTAAAGAAATAAATAAGTGAAAATTGCCAGCTTCAGACATAAAGAATTTGAAATTGCCTTCTTAATGACTTTCTTTATGATGTGAGCTCCTTTTATTCATGAAAACTTACCCAGGCCTGCAGGCTTGCAGCTTCAGTCAGCTACAAAAGCTACCAAATGCAGTAGCTACTAACTAAGGAGTTAGAAAAGGAGAGGAAAAAATAGTTTGGTGCAATGGTGAATTAAAGTGAACCAAAAATTGAGTTTCATGCTTTTAACTATTATTCTTACTCCATCTCTGCACTAGTTGATTTTGATCAGCAACAAAACTGGAGAACTATGGACATGGCTATGTTTACTTATCTATCTAAAAGTCTCTAATTTGCTTCTTTGGCCATCAGGACCAATTGTATTGTTTTAGCCAACAGAGTGAGGTCTGTTACAGTCAGCACACATAAGGGTTCTGCTTCTTGAGGAGCAAGGTGGGAAGGTTGTATGTGCCTTTTCCTCTACACAGCACAGCCAGGTTGCTCCAGTATCTATGCGATTTCTTATATACTGTTGCATTTTGACAGATTTTAATGGTATTTGATGAACAAAACCCAACTATAAACTCCTAGCTATGCATACTGCAGTTGATAATACAGTTTCTTCCAGAATAAATCTTTTTTAAGTGGGCTTACAGAGAATATAAATGACAAATCATTTATGGTAATATCTCCATTTCTACATACACATACATTTCTCAATAAGAATCTTTACCATGTCTCTAAACTACACATATGCAACCATTTCACTTTGTTTTCAACAGGGTTCATAGATAATAGAATCACAGAATGGTAGGGTTGGAAGGGACCTTTAGACATCATCTAGTCCAACCCCCCTGCAGAAGCAGGTCAACCTTTCTATCACTTGTTTCTATTTGGCCACTGGTAGGGGAATGTTTTGCCTTTGCACTGTTTTTCCCTTGCCATGTCTTGTTTTTCTTTCTGCTGCTCCCCTTTGCTGATGAGAGAATGTAGACTAGATCTCAAATAACTGTAACCCTTCAGCTGGCATAGTGGTATACCACAGATCTGAATTTCCAGAGTCACTACAGTGTTGGGTGAACCATATGTATCAGCTATTAATAGTGAGAACCATTACAGGCATCAGAGGCTGCACAAGAAAAACACTTAAGAAGTGCTTTAATGTTGGGTCTCTGGGCTAAACTCCTGACTGCAATCTCAGCAAATTCTTTCTGTGTTTGTGGAAATCAGTTTCATAACATTCTCATTATTTTCTTTGGACACTCTTTCTGAATTTTAAGTGATTCTTCTAACTTGAATATGTTTGGTTTATGTTTGCTTCTTTCTGATATTCCGAGTCTCTCCTTCTGTGGTGATCATCACTTCTTTTCTTTTTTCCTAATACTGCTTTGGACTAACAGCAAACAATCATCAGGGGAACCCAGGAGCCAAATTTGGCTGGATTGGTATAAATAAACAGGCAGATGTTATTTTCCAGCTGACTCCCATTACTGTCCACATGTGCTGATAAAACTGTCATCTAGAACTTTCAAGACTAAAAGAAGTCAACGAGGCAAAATAATAGTAGTAGAAAGAGACACCATAAACCCCAAGAAAATCAGTGTGTGATAAGCTGCATCTTTCTGTTATAAAGAATTAGCTTCCAACCACTCAAGTACAACGTGATACCTATTTATCAAGCTAAATTGTCTTCTTGTTGCAAAGCACAAACTTAATTAGAGAGATCATGCATAGAGGGGGCATTTGCTTAAGGAGTATTTCTAACACTGTATGTCTAGATGGGATTTAATTCCATATTTTTAACCCTGTGCTTTCAGAAAATAGGCCAAAATAATGCTGGAAACAATCTCCAGGATGATCAAAATGCAGTCCTTTACTTACCTGTATTATGCCTTACCTCTACTATGCCTGTAGTATCTTCTGTGAACCCAACAATCCTCCCCATACAAATATCATTAAATATCATTAGAAAATTGAGTTGTTATTTTTTCATCCCCACTATTTTTATCTAAGAAAAAACCTACTCTAGAACCTCACCACTTTTATGGTCAGAAACCTTCTCATTTCCAGCCTAAATTTATTCATGGCCAAATTACACCCATTTGTTCTTGTGCCAACATTGTCTGCTAGAGTAAATAGTTCTTTTCCTCGCCTACTGTTTACCACCCCATTGTGTTTTTAGAGAATAATTATTTCCTGTATCAGCTTTTGTTTCTGCTAGACTAAACAAGCAAAAACTTTGCAGCCTTGCTCTTTGCATAGCTTCTCCCTGGTAATCTCTGTAGCTCAGCTCTTCACCTGCTTCATCTTCCATCAACACGATGCAAACAATAGAAGTCTGTGTGAAACCTCGCAGGTACCTTAAGCAATGGCACAGATATTTCCTTCTTTCTATGCTAAGGAATAGTTGAACTGATTCATCCATGGATGGCATTTGCTTTATCACGGTTGTATCTCACTGGCAACACACTAACCCTGCAGTCAGCTAATACACACACCCAGATTCAGCTCCTGTGCTGTTTACAAACGAGCTGATAGCAGATTTTTTAATCAATCCTCGATTGCATTTCTCTGCTGCCAACACTACACGTTTCAGAGTGACTTTAGCAGCGTGTATTTTTAATGTGCTTTTTTCCAAGCATAACACATGTTTTGGATAAACCAATGCCAAAGATAACAGAGAGATTAAAAGGAATAACGTTGAGAGACAAAGGGAGGTACTCAGCACACTGACAGCACCAGGCACAATGTATTAAGGAACAGCACATTTTCACAAGTGCTTTGGTGTAACAGGATGGAATGTCTAGGTTTGAGCATGGTATGGTGTGTGCAGTGCCTCAGGAAATATATACTCTTGTATATACTCAATATATACTCTTGTAGATAATATATACTCTCGTATACACTCAATATACACTCTTGTATACTCATAGCTGCCTGAACATTGCATTTTAGTTGGGGAAAACGCTTCTTGGATGCGTTAGAGCAGAAGCTCCCAAAGGCACCTACAGAATCTCTCAGGGTGGCATGAAAGGAGCGTGAGGGAACACACAGCCCACCATCCCCTCCCCAAAACAGCTGAGGTAAAGGCTGTATTTGCTGCCCAAGCAGCCAAACACCTTTTCTGGTGTGTGTCTGGAGCTCAGCATTCAGCTGGCAACCACTGCATCTACCACAGCAACAGAAAACGATGGTGGCATCTAAAGCAAATTAATCTGGAGAATCTTAGTATTAACCTCTGCAGTGGCAGCATTATTCACAAGCCCTTTCTTAGAAATCACATCACTGCAGCTCTGTCTTTTTACTTGGCTTTGGTTATTTTTTCAAGTCGGTATAACAATAACAGACTTGAGACTTTACAGAGTCTGTATCTTTGAAGTAGCAGTTTGATAATTCTTTACATGAATGCTTCAAAATAATTAAAATGATGGCATCAATACTTCTAGAGTTGTTCACATTAAGAAAAGCTTTGATGCTACCTGGTTGTAAAGGTTCCATTTGAGGGATATATATTTCAGAACGAAGAATACACAACTCCTAGGTTTTAAAAGACACTGACACTGTCAGAAGCATGTTAATGATTTTGGACTGCAAATCCAACCAGCTAGGAGTCTGGAAACTCTGAATCCTTAAGAAAAGTCCTGAAATTTCCTTATTTTGTTGTGGAAGCCAGCAATTTGTGAAAGACCTTTAGCTGTACAACTAGAGAGAGCAGAAGACTAGTGTATTCCCACACTTACTAGCAGGAGCTTCACCGTTTATTACAAAGATGAACTTCTGAGGGATTTTTAGAGGAAGAAAGATTATTTCTAAAGCAATGTGATAGTCTGAGCTTTTAAAAATTTTACATAATGGTGCTGGAATGAGAAAATTTATTCCAAAGAGTCACCTGCTAGGGCAGGCAGCTTTACAGAACTCTTGCAAAAGCTCTACGTCAGTGTTAAATTTGATGGGAATGTGCTTATAGAGAGGGGAAAGTGCATCTATTCAGGATTACTTTATTAAGTTATTAAAAGGTAGTTTGACTTAATGTGCTCTCCTTGACTATTTAATACTTTCTTTGATGTTGAAGTGGTGAAGTGAACATATTAACTTTTTGGGGCGTTAGTAGTAATGTGGGATGTGTTGTATTCCGTTTAGGGCATCCCCGTGGAGCTGAAAGCTGTGGACTAATGACTGGTATACTAAGCAAGTAAGCTTTGAGTGTCTTTCTGTGGCAACAGAATAAAGTCTTGATATTTTTTAGATATTACTTCCAAGCTGAGTTTGGAAGTCTTTGATTTTATAAATCCCAAGATCTGTGACTTAGGGTAAACCTCACCAGTGCAAATAGTGGCTTCAAAAAGTCAACAGACTGATACTTCTGTAGGAGGAGTTTATTTCTCTTGATACAGATTTCCCTATCCTTTTAGGAATATTTGAGACATGCTCAGACATCAGAAACTTGCAGCAGGGCACAACCAAATGATCATTCTGACTTGACAAGATTAAAGTGTCTCTTTCCCCTAACTCTCCTCTTCCTTTTTGTTTGGTAGCTGTGGTTGTAAAAGTATTTGATAAACTGGGACAAAGCTCTGTCACTAGTCTCTCCTCTTTAGGACAGACTTACTATGGTTGCTAAAAGAAAGGGATTTGCAAAGCACCTTACAAAAAGAAGCACGTCACAGAAAGTCAAACATGCAGCGGATGGTAATACCATCCCATTGGTTTTAATCTGATAGAGGTGTCAGACTAATTAAGAAAGAATTAAACTACACGTGAAGGATGGCAGTCACATCTTTTAAAACACTGCTGGAGGGGACACAGGACCACAGGGTGATGAAAGCACTGCAAGAGCAGGTACAGAAGAGAAATCCATAGTGTAATAACAGTATAATATAAACAGTATAATGTTGACATTAATACAGATTCTATATAGAAAATATTTGAGTTATTTAAAATAGCTTGGGGGGGTTGTCAGTGAAGAGCAAGGAATCACCCTTCAGCAGTTACTTATATGAGAAATGTTTGCATTGCAATCTCTTAATAGATTTCTTTTTCCTTTTGTACAGTAGCTTCTAGTGCCATTTGAAAACTGAAATCAATACTATTTTTTCCAAGCTAAGAACAGTTATGTTCCTACGAGGAGCTGGCCTCATCAATAGGTTAACATCAAATACTGTTTGGCATCTACATGAAGAAGCATTCAGAAAATATTTTCTATGTAAAATTGAGAGGGGTTTTTTTCCCTCCTCAGTTATTTTCTCTCCATTTCATGTGTTGGGTTCACTTTCCATTGGATTTCTTGGAGCTCTGACTCAGGGTGAAATAGATCTGGTTTTTCCCAAACAGAAGGTATATTAGGATGGAGATGTAAATAAAAAGGTCGTGTTTAAGAACACAAATTTCTAGTCACCTTCTCCATATTTTTGATACTATTTCCTTTATAAGCTCAAGTCACACAAATCTATTAGACCATCTAGTTAGAGATCTCAGGACTGCAACACCAGTGTGATTAATCTCTATTAAGAGAAGAGTCTCCTCCAATCAGTCTGAGATTCTGGAACTCTATAGCTGGTGAGGATTTTTTCTGTCTTCCAAGTAGCTCCTTAAAATCAGGTGTTTCAGAGCCTATCTTGTGCAGATGACTGGAGTGTTGCATGTGATTTGTTGTTAGTTTGAGCATTAAGAGAAGGCAGTGAGTGTGTTGCACACAGCACACATATGTGACTATTGAAGTGATACAGCTGGTCATAAACACGCTCCCACATCCACTACCCACACATTTCCTGCTGCTTCACACACAGAGCTATCGTGGGCAGAGCTGGTTTGGGAGGCTATTGGGGATCTTAATGGTGCAAGCAGTCCTAGGTGGAGCCTGGAAGTGAAGGCAACTGTACCAACTAGGAGCCCAACAGCAGTAACGCAGGAGCTGTGTGGAGATGCTGCAGCTCATGAAGGTTTATACTGTAATAAACTGCTGTAATTATTAAAGAACCAGGAAATAACCAATTCTTCCCTTATGAGCACTTTATATATGAGACATCTGCAAAATGGTGGAGCTGAAAGGGAGATAAGGCTGCTCACACTCTGCACTGGAGCTGCATGTGGGTTACTCCCTTTCAGGTGTGTGGTCTGAGCTCCAGGTGATGGGAGCGGTTCCAGGTTTTTTGAAGTTTTACTTTTCCTTCTTTTTTTCATCTCCCTCCTGGTGTACTGCTCTGCTTTCTCATGAAAGATGTCACCAGCAGAGCGCTAACCAGATGTCTCAGCAGAGCTGTTCTCCTTTTGATTCCATAGCATGTACTAACCCTGGGTCCCTGTGCTTTCTTTTGCATGACATGTTTTCCTCTCTACCTGAGCTTCATCATTTAAAAAACAATAGAAAAAACAAGATGGGAAAAAACAAAACCCATCCCTTACAAACCATTTGCAAGTTCACCTCCAAATTAGCAGTTTCAGCTTTCTTGAGCCTTTGCAGGCTTTGTGTCATCTCCAGAGTCCTGGAAAGTGGATTATTGTAACGAAGAATAGACTCTTAGAGACTTTCAGTGTGACTATCCAGGTTGAAAGTCCTGTCACCAAATTTAATCAGTTTAATTAAGACAAAAACCAACCTTCCAACCACTTAGCTGCACAAAACAAAAACTCAACCCAGGTGCCCTAACAGAAAGAAAACAGCAAATCCACTTATTACATGGAGGTATAAAATGTTAACAGATCGGGTGCTTTTAAAGTCAGATGTCTGAGTGAATGCTGAATAGATACTCCCCTAAAATCATCCAGCAAGGAAATAAACTATCCATTTGCATTTTACTGTAGCACATAGGTTTATTAAGATAATCTGTGTATCTTTTTGTATGCTGTGCCCTTGCTGTGCCTCTGCCTCAGCCTGTCCAAGGCGCATGGGTATCGACTGTTGAACGCACACCCCATGGTGTGCTGCTGCTTACTTAATGCATAGTACCACATGACCTTGTTTTTCCTGCTAATTATGTTTTTCCCTTGCAGGAAAGTAAGTTTACTCATTCTCCATCGTGCCAAACCGCATAATCTGGAAAGGAATATTGTGGCTCTACTTGGAAAGTACTAATTGGGCTTCAGCCATCACTGGGGAAGCTGTATAGTCTCTTATTATTTTAACTGGCCAAACGCCCTTTGTTACCACATTAACAGTCTCCCTACGGTGCCTGTAACTTTGATACTGTTTTCCCTTTTACGCTAAATTTGACCAGATGAAAGACACAAACCCTCCAATTTTGGAGTGATTAAAAAAATAGCATGTTTGGTTAATCCTGTATTTCGGAGGGAAAGCCTGTGAAAGTGATAACCTCTGTCTGCTGGCCAAAGCTTTCCTTCAGTAAACCCATCCTGTCAGCTGTTCTCATTGGCAAGAGGAAAGATAATATTTTGGTATCTTTACTTTCTCCAGCTTAGAGGAGGACTTTTGCTTGTGTCATCATTTAAATCATGTGTGTCAACACCAGCCTGGCAAACAATCCTGTGCTTTCTGAAGGCCTCAGTTGGGGTGGTATCACTGCAGTGTTGCAATAAAGCTGCTTTAGACTATTAAATACAACTTACTGACTACAAACTATTGCAGGTGCTGCTTGGAACTGCTGTGAAAGTCCTAAAGACATTGAAGCAGATATATAGGTGCATTTTAGTCTGATGTCACGGAGTTTAAAGGTGCAAAATACCTCCAAAGACTGGGTTCTCACTCACGTGCCTGTGGTTCTCATCTCACGAGGCAGGCTGGACAAGGATCAGCAAATAGTAGCTTAGGTCCAGTCCTTAGCAAAAGAGGAAGGCTGGCCTCTGGCAGGACACAGGAACTCTGGCATTTCTAAGAGAGAAAAAGACATATAAAGTTCTAGGCTTGACATGGTACACTTCCCACCCTGGGTATATCTGATTCAAAACATCTACAGGGAAATGTTCTCTCTCCAGCTCGATCTTTGAGTGCAAGCTTTAATTTCTGCTGAAACAGAAAGGGTGTTCTCATCATGTTTAAGGACATTTAGGAATGTCTTTCTCAATTTCCAGGTAACCTGAAGCCTGAGTGGTTACAGGCATATTGGATCCCACACCTTGGCAGAGGATTATTTCTGCACGTGTTCTGGAACAGCTCAGCCCTAAAGACTTACCAGGGAAGGGGAAAAAAAGAGAAAAAATCTTGATTCTGCAACAATTTGTTTGGATCCTGTGATGGTTTCAAGTATTTCTTAAAGTCCTCAAAGGGGAAAACATGCAAACTGATCAGGATAAAACTAGATTCCAAGCCTTTGCTTGTCTAGACATAAAGTCTCTTTCACTGAAACAGAGTGTAGGGCAAGACAAGGAAGTCTTTTAGAACAAGAACACTCATTCATTTGTGCATTACTGTAATTATATTGCTGTCTTAAATGCTCTGAGGTTGATGATGCTTGTGACCTCCCCAGCATGCTTTGTAAGGTGGACACTATAATAACCTTGCACTGCCCCAAAACAGAACTGAGCCCTTCCATCTGTTAAAGCTGTCTTAGGTAATTCAGTGAACGCTGTAATGGCTCTTTTATGGCCCTCTGCTTGTACTTGATGGTGCAGGGCACATTCCGAGGAAAATGGGGATAGCTCCTGCATTTTGCCTACTTACTGCTGTTGCAACAGCTTGATATAAATGCTGATAAGAAAACAGATGGAGCATTTTGTTGGCAGAGTCCAGCCCAACAACCACACTAATGATATTGTAATCACACCAGGGATGTGAGTTTGCTTTTAAATACTTCACTTGGCATCTCCAATATTTCTCAGGTCTTGATTTCCTCCAGAAGCATACAATAATTCCCTGCCCTTCCCTCTCCTTCAGGTTAGGTCTCATTGCTGCAGATGCAGCTAAAGTATGGGTCTTTTGGCTGAAGTTTTCTTGCTTGCTGAACTGCCAGAGCTTTTCACGGTACATTTCAGGTAAGGTTAATCCATTAATCAAGTGCAAAAGCACTAGGGAAATGTATTTTAAAATGACAAACACATTTTGGTAGCACTCTCACAAGTTGCTTCCCTGAATCTGGCTTTGTGCAGTTGGCACAGCTCGTGCAGTGGCTTGCCTAGTTCCCATATGTCTATCTCTAGGCCATGATTAACGTGTACTGCAGTTTCACAAAAGGAGTCCTGGCTGGTACTTGTCCCAGGGAGCTTAGTCAGAGGGAAACTGTAAACCCTGGCCTCTCTGAAAGGCTGGAGTTCCTACACTCCTGCTCCAAAAGACTGGAGTACCCCACGCAGCGCTGTCCTGCGCGGATGACAGCTGTCAGGGCATCACATCAGTCTGCCCTGTGGGTTAAGTTACTGACACTCACCAGCTGCTAGGAGTGTGGGAAAACTTGAACATCTTCCTCTTACCTTAGGAAAGAGACCCCTTGTAAATCATAGCGATTACACCAATGAACAAAGGTAAGACATTAAGAGAAAAGGGAACATCTCAGGTGCAGAATGACTTGGAAAACATCAACAATCAGATCATCTTCAGTGAAAGGGAAAAATAACTGGGCAAAAAATCATCCACAGCCACAGTGTTTGAAGCAGGCCAGGAAAGCCATCTGACCTGTCATTTGAGCCCTTCTGTATCAACCAGTCTCATTAACAGTAACTCCAATTAAATTGGACTTATTATGCATACATGAGCAAGAAAAAACCCCAAACCAAACACGGAATCCACTATAGTAACGATCAAGTTGAAGAAAAACAAAGTGGAAGCTCGTAAAAGATGTATCAAAAGAGACAACCCCAAGAGGAAGACACTTCCCAGCAGCTTGTGCTCTCTGGTTAAATACTTGAGAAGGAGCTGTCATAGTTAAACAAAGGAAGTCTATTAAATAAGATTACAACCCTCAAGAAGCTGAAGGTGAAAATAAGACATAAACCATAAACATACGCCCCAAAAAACATCGGCAGACATAAAAAACATGTAGTTAACTCTTTCCTGTGGCAAACAGAACACCAGTCAAGGAGCCAGCAGGAGCAGTAGACTGTTAATATATAAGAGGAGTGCCCAGGAAAGAGAATGACATGGCAGTGAGCTGCATGAATTCTTTGCATCCCTGTTTGCTATAAACTCAAGAAGATTCCCTTGTTGTAAACCTCCTTTACATAGCATAAATTGAAGAGATCACTGAAAGTTATATATCAGTAGGTTTCTAAGAAATAGAGTAACAATTTCCAATAAGAACCCAAACTAGAGTGGAAAAGGGAAGATAAAGAAGAGAGCTCTTCCAAATCACAAGTAGCAAAGCCAGGACAAATAGGGAATGGCAATGTTCGTGTCATGAAAGGCAGAGATCACGGATGCACCAATCACTGGCTGATTCAAAACAAATAAAGCCAGAAGTATTTCCTCATACAGCATTTTGGTAACTTTGAATTTCCTTGCCACAAAATGTTGTGGTTTACAGAATTTGATAGGAGTTACAGATCTCTCGGGCAAACTCATCCATCAGGATCTATTCAACAGAGAGACTCTCCCTCTGAATTTGCGAGTCGTATCACTAGGAGGTGGGGATATAAGGCAGGTAGCTATCACTATATGTTCTAATAATCTTTAGTAATCAACCCCCTTTTTTCACCACTTTTCATCACTTTTGGAGTTGGATGGATCCTTTTTAGCCTGAACTGGGACAGCCCTTCTTACTCCCTGCTTTCAAGTAGGCTCCTGCATTTTGTGCAGAGCTCTCTGTCGATTCATTTGGGTCAACATGGACAACAAGAGTCAGATAAAGAACTCCAATCAGAATTAAGACTCAAAATAGTAGGAAGAGGTAACTAAGATTGCTGGATCAGCATGTAATGCAAAGAAAAGATCAAGCAGAATTAAACTTGCATATAGTCTTTAACTCTTAAAGTAAAAAGTGACACACACATGAGATCACAGAATGACAGAAAATAATCCTTCATCCCTGTAAAAGAAAAAAAACCCAATCTCTATCTCCCAGCAGGTGAAATGACAAGAAAATTGCTATGTGTCCTTACACTGAAAGGAGCTTAATTCTCAGATCAAATCTATATCAACACAACTTAAAAAAGAGAGCTCTGCAAGTGGATGAATAAGCATGCATAGAAAATGAAGACTATACTCATATACAGAATTGCAAAAAGAACAGAAACTCACTATTCTGTATCTTCCTTTTTAAACTACCTGAAGTAATCCCATAGCTACATAACTCATATAAAAACAGTCTTGGTCATATCAGTCCTCTGTCATGAAAAAATGACTAATATAAAATGTTCTTTCATATGCTTTCATATTCATTCTATAAGTGAAATCCTCACATAGTCTCAATTGCTCAAGATTCACTGGCTTCCATAGAACTGTAACAAGTCACAGCAGTTGAGGATCTGCTCAGTCTGTCCCACGTTGGCTGACACAGCAAGTTCATAAATACAGCCTTGAGGAAATTGCTGTTTTCAACAAGCTCATTGCACATGAGACTGGTAACTGACCATTTACTGAGACGCTTGTACATCCTTTACTAGCAGAAGGGGAGCAGAAAAGAGAAGTAATGGTACAGAGCCTGCAGTTGCCCTTTTCTGCAGCCCTTTGCTCAAAGGGGGCCTCCTAAGACCTAGATAATAAAGCAATAAAGTAAGTCAATGCAGCTGTGGGATCTGCAGCTTTCATCTTCATAGGCAGCAGTACGCTATTCAACCCCATTGCCTTGGGGTTGAAGTAACCCAAAGCCTCTCTGAACCTAAGCTAGGCAGGGCGCAGCTTCTGCCACTACCAGCACCTATGAATGAACATTGCAAAGCTCAGTTGTCAACTCTCACCTCAGTGAAATGCTGGAAGATTTATTCACAGCTAAACCCAAATGTTTTCTAAACTGACTGTCACCATAAAACTATCTCAGCCAACAGCAAAGATAGGATTGAGCTGCTCTTCAGTGATTTTCCCTCTTAAGTCCCTTCCAGAGGTTCTTCCACCTGACGAACTGCTCCCGTAAGAGGATGCTCTCATGAGACTCATTGTTTGCTTTGAAGCAACCACACCTCGAGCGTGTCGCAATTTTAGAACCTCCTAAGAAATTAATACTGGTTTATCCAAGAACTAGCAACTTCTCTATGACTTCTTTGGCCAAATTCACTAATCTGGTTACTCTCAACTCCTTTATTTCCATTTCCTTCAACTTCTGCTAGAGAGGACTTCCTAAGAAGGACAGAAACGTTCTGTCCACTGACCATAAAACCTTCTACACTTCTTCCCAGTGAAACCCCTGACACTTAAGTAACTCACTTCCACTTGTCCACCTACATTTCCCTTCACTCTACCTTCTGGGTTAAATAATTGCATAAAATAATTTAAACTTTATAATGTATAGGAGAAGGTTTGCTTTTTGCCTTTTCAACCATGGAAGCAGAGTTGCATCAGACGATACAACTTGAAGTTAACCAGTACTTTTTTCCAGGACATACAGTTAGAGAGAACTTTACCATTGCACTGCAACTCCCCAACGAACCACAGTTAACATATTAGGTTGCTTTTCTGTGTAACCTTGAAAAAACCCCCAAAAAGTATTTATTTATTCCATGAGAGATATGTAAACATGTGAATGTTTCCTGTCGCTCTGTGTTTTAAGGAATGGAATCTGCACGCATTTATCTGTGGTACATCTAAATTAAATAGCCGTGCTAGAAGGAGGAGAAAACATTTTGTATTCATTTAGTCATCAAACAGAATCAGGAACAGTTACTAAAATAATGGATCCAGATTATTCACTACCATTATGCTCTACTTGTTGGAATAGATACCTGATAAGAATCCAACCAGCACTATAGCTGCTAATGAATGATTAAAGGCTAGGCAGCAGATGCAAAGGGAAACTAGAACAACATTACTTCATTTGTTTTGTTTTTCTGGGGATACTTATGTTGTTCTCCTTCTACTATTCTATTGAGTTTTGCTTTCAGATCTCTACAATATAATGGAATGGACCAGCACTGGATTTCAACTCTTTCCCATCTTATGGAAAGCTCTCTTTTTTGAACTGTGACAAAATAATCCAAAGTCTTGGCAAGATTTACAAATTAAAAGCAATAACAATGTCAAAAAAGTCATTAGAAACATTTTATTTAGGTGATTTTTTAAACATTTCAACCATACTAGAATTAGCTTATGTTTTGTAACTGAAAGCCATTCTACAGAAAAACCAAATCTTTCAAGTGTCAAAATCCTTTTTCATCATTTTTTCAGGTCCTTGAAATGTGATTTGACCTATTTCCTACGAAGTTTTGGCTTAGACAAATAGAGGCAATTTTTGGATGAAACTCAGCTTTGCTGTCCATGGTAGTCTGTACAAATATCACAGGAAACTTCTGGTATATGCAATGGTTTAATCAGCTGGAACTTGAATAACACGCAGACACGTATCTAACCGATCCCCAGATGACTAGGAAATCTGTGTCCCATATGCTGTTTAAAAAGGAAGGTCTTGAAAATTTAATTAGACAGGAGAAAAAAAAAATAGAGCTTGCTTAAAAAAAAAAAATCATCTTTCCTTTTTTTCCCCCCACATTATCTATCTATTTAAACCCCACATATACACCTAATCCACACACTGCTCCTTCTCAGCTTTGTCACATACTACCTAAATTCACCTAGAATTTTGGTTTACTGGCATCTCAAGAATTCAGGTCACAGAGAAACCAACTCAAGAACCCAGGGGATGAGTAAAAACATCACAGATAAACACATGTGCTTTGCCTGCAGGGGAAATTACCATGCAGTCATTTAGAGCACAAATATATACTGCACCAAATTGGGGTCCTTCAGTCTACATCAGTCTGCAGGCTCCTAGTTTTCTTGTTCTTCCCAGTGGAAGTGCAGAACTCTAGGTGGCAAGTCAGCACTCCCCAATTCTTTATAGGTCATAAAAAGCTCCCAGAATTCCAGGTCCGTGGAATGCATGTGGAAAGATGCACTAGGACTTCAGACTTGTCCCCACATAGAATCTCTCTGTAATGCACACAGACTATGAAGTACCTTCAGTCTGCTTTCAAAAAAACCCCCATTTTCAAGTTCAACTAATTCCTAGTTAGACAGATGTGTTTGTAAGTGACTTGTCCAGGTGACAATGGGAGATCTATCACTATAAAGCTAAAATTACTATCATTACAAAGCTGATTGACTATATAGTCCCACAGTCCTGTGTTTGCTGCTTCTAACTCAGGGAATTTCACCCAACGCAAGAAAAATCTCCCTCCTGCAAAACACTTGCACAAATATTTGTGGGATGTCAAAAGATGCCAGCAACTTTTCCCCTTAGCTTTGTCCAATAAAACATCACTTCCTTTCAAACATTTTGCTCTGAGAAACACAAGAATTTGGGAGATTTCAGCCCCTAGAATAAAAGTTTATGAAAGCTGAATTCCAGAATGCAAATGCTGGACACCTGTGGCTACATTATCCTTCAGTTTAAAAAGTTATCAGGTAGCTCCTTTCCTCCTTTTTTTTTGTGTCAAAGTCCAGACCATCATATTTTTCTCAGTAACACTCAGGCCAGAATACCCTGAAAGCACATAGGAACGACTAACAGGACAGGGCTGAGTAAAAGGCATTTAAAAAATAAACCAGAAATAAATCATTACTTAAGAAAAATTGTTTTGTTTGCTTGCTGTTAGACATCTGCTCATAGACACTGCAAACGTTCCACTTTGTATTTGGGTTTAATAGCAACAACTTTGCAGGGATGCCTTCTTCTTCTTCATTGTTTTCACTTGGTTTCTAGGGTAAACAAAACCCCTTCCCCCCCCCAGCTCTTTAATAAATTAAAGCTGTTCTAGAGTTAGAAGTAAATAACTGCATAGTATGGAAACTTAAATGCAGCAAGCCTCAGAATGTATCAACGGTCACTACGTGCACAGTATCAAACTCTTTCTCCCTCCCTTCTCCCTTTGGCAATCCCCAGGAACTTTCTGCAGTGATCGAGCAGAATTCAGGCAAAACTTGACCTGAAAAATCTGGAGCAAACCCCCCTGTCCTTCCCCTCTCCCTGTCATCTGCTAACATTTCCAGACAACAAATAGTGTGCTGAATCCAAACTGTTTATTTTGCTGGGAATGCCATCTGCGTGGTGGCAGCTGGGGTGGGAGGGAAGGCACATAGATGAACAAACAGTGATAAATATAGACAGCAGACAGGATCAGGAGAAGTTCTGCTGCTTTCCAGTGTTCTGGATCTTTGCATGCTTCCATTAAGTGGATACAGCTCTTCTTGAACTGCTGTTTGAACATCTGGAGTATTTAGCAAGATGGTACATTCAGAACATTTGAACAGAGATGTTAGTTTGGGCGAAACGCTAAGACTACTGAAAATGCTGAAGTAAGCCATGGTTTTATTCCATTTTTAATATATTACAGTATAATGGAACTAGCAAGGAGAAAAATGACAATGAGAGTAAGCATTGTCAAAATGAATATGTCATAAGTCATCCAAAATGAAAAACCAGTGAAGACCTGGAGAGAACGTTTCTTGCAGACCAAAGATAAAATCCACGTCCAGGTCATTGACAAATGAACCTGAATCCTACAAAGGAATTGCTGGCATGATAGTTTATTTTCCCATTGCAATTCAAAGGGAACACTTACATCTGTTTTACAGGAGGGAAACCCTCATCTCAATATGTTCAGTTCTGTAAATAAGATGATGTTGGTGGAAATTTTTGAGATTGAAATTTTGCTGACAGATTGCGGATTGCTGACAGCATCTTAGCTACACAGAATGACAGGAGGTTGAGGTAGAAAGGGACCTCTGGAGATCATCAGGTCTATCTTCCTGTTCAAAGCAGGGCTCACAAGGCAGCAGGTTGCTCAGGGCCATGTCCAGAGTGTTTTGAACTATCTCCACAACCTCTCTGAGCAACCTGTTCCAGCATTTGACCAGCCTCATGGGGGAAAAGAAAAGTATCTTCTTCTCTTTAAGTGCAATTTCCTTTGTTTCAGTTTGTGACCACTGCCTCTTATCCCTGTCCTGGATACCACTGAGAAGCGCCTGGTTCTGTCCTCCTTGCTCCCTCCTATCAGGTATTTACACACATGGATAAGATCTCCCCTAAGCTTTCCCCCCTCAAGCACAATACATTAATAAATATTACTAAAACATTAATAAAACATTTAAAAATACATGTTTACTTACATTGGAAGCATTTCAGAGGTATCTTCCCTGACTTGTCCATTGAATACAGCTCCCAAGATTCTTTCTAGCCAAGTCCCATGGTTGTTAGTAGCTTCATCAACTGCAACAGAAGATTTTACTTCAGCAATGGTGTATACTTTCAAGCTATACCTAGCAGAGTCATTCTGTAAGATTCTTCCCTTCAGTGTAATAATTAGAATAGACACACATTTCAACTTTTTCATCTCACTCTTGAGATTTTTCTGAAGTTCATTGCATTGAAGAGCAATCAATAATAAGTGAGCTCAGTCTTCAAGCAAGTCTGCAGCTGCACTACACCTGAAGGAACTAAACCACACAGAAGCCTTTTAATGCACTTTAATTTATGGAAGTTGGATTCACATCCCTAACTTGATTTGCCTTACCTTTCTTGGCTGTCCATATTTAGAAATACAGGTTTCATGCTCAGTGCTGCAATTCTCCATGTGAAAGACTTCAAGAGAAGGAAAGGACATGTCATACTGGTAAAGAAACTTTGCCAGTATTGGTGTTCCTTAACAAAATCAGTGTAAACAAAAGTGGAAAACTACACACACAGGTCAGTTATAACAAGCTTGTCACTCCATCTTCTCTTCAGCTTTCCTAAAATGTAGTTCTGTGTTGCAGTAATATTTGGCTGTAGTGCAAGACTTTCTCTGCCATGCTAAGGCACAGACATTGTCTGTTTTCATTTCATCATTAAATCTTTCAAAGCTGACACCTCATGCTGATAAACAAGTTTCTCAATGGACAGCATGCAGTTCATATCATCTGCAGTACAAATGTAAGCTGGGTGTGGAAAACCACAGAGTAGCTACTCGTACAAGGCTGAAGATCCATGTTCTCTTTTGGGTGACTTCACTGTGAGGTGACCAGCCAGCTCCCTCCTCGCTGCTGCTAGAGCTTTCCCACCTTCATCTTTGCACCACCTTTGACACACAACTTAGAGACATTTCTGCATGGTCACCTACCACAAAACCACCAGGCCCTTCTCTTGCTGGGTCAGATTCCTGCTGGCTTAGCGCACTGAAACAGGTCAGTGATCAGCCAGCACTGAGCCAAGCCACAGGGCCAAGACCTGACCGTCTCTGTACTCTGGATGACACCTCTGGAATATTCCAGGGCTATTGAGAAAGTGAGCAGAAAGTGCCTTGGTTGAAATATAGGTCTCGATTGCCCAGAGAGCCAGCTGAAAGAAGAGGATGGCACACTAACAAATGAGCTAATTGTAAGCATCAGTCAGTTTATAAACACTCTGCAGTGTTTGAGCAATTTCAAAGGATGTTTATTTGAGATACAAGCCACAGGTAGATTTCCTATAGAAGTTTTGGAGGCTTGTTTCTGAAAGCAACTGCCACAATATCCTAAACATATATTATTATGCATAATTTTCCTCGACAGTGTTTGTGATGGACGGGTAAACAAAGGTGAGCTAACACACGTCACATAAAAACGAAGGATCACCAACACTGCTTGTTTTCTGTGGGAGATACAGACATTCAGCTAATTCCCATGGGCTCAGTTTCTGGCCTTGGTGGAGCAATTCTCTTTGTCCTTTGTAGTTTACCTTAAAATCTTCCAATTTCATTAACAACTTCTTAAGAATTTCTCTCGAGGAAGAGAAAGAAAAAGGGAAACAACTTTTCCGTCAGCTGCGGTGAGTGGTTCACAGAATAGCAAGCAAAGCACAAGATGATTCTGACACCTTAACACTGAATCACATTGTTCTGCGTATTTTTTTTTCCCCAGAAACTCTTAAGGTTTAAAGTGAACACCTGAATTCCATTTAAATAAAGTTATACCTTAGGAAATGCAACCGTGTCCTCAGCCTCATCATTTTTCAGATAGC
The DNA here is from genome assembly GCF_028858725.1 of Colius striatus. Classification (NCBI taxonomy): domain Eukaryota; kingdom Metazoa; phylum Chordata; class Aves; order Coliiformes; family Coliidae; genus Colius; species Colius striatus. Next base: position 2,979,611 of record NC_084762.1, read on the forward strand.
GTGAGATTTCAGACCCCTCCGCAGTGAAAAGGTCAAATACATTCATATAAATTTAATGATTATTGTCCCATTTAAGGTTGTGTGAGAAAATGGAGAAGACAAATGACTCTTGATGTGTAACTAAGGCAGAACCATTTGTGTGAACTGGTTCTAATTCCCCAACAGTTCCTGAGCTCCCAAGAATGACACTGGAGTCAGCACAGTGGAGGAGCATCAGATTTTGATAGCCCAAGGCCATTTAAATCTCATCAAAGATCTTCAGCAGGCATTTAGACCAACCCCACAGCCAATACTGTAATTCAACACTGTGATCTGAAGTCTGCAGCAGAGAACCTATGCATGACAAAGCAAGAGTAGTGTGTATGCTAGTTTTCTTGCACTCTTCTGACACAAAAGCTTTGGTCCTCAGCAAACACCCGTCCCGTTTCGTCCAGTTTCCACCTCAACCATCTAAAGTTACTTACTTCTAACTAATTCCTGTACATAATGGTTAACTGGGAGAATAATAATCTTTAAAAAGAGGAAAAATGCAGTTTTAGTTCTGAAGAGCATGCCTACTCTTAGGGGAGCACTATAGCACTGCTTCTTACATGGCATTCCCTTCTCACCAGAACCTTCTGTGCTGGAGAAAAACAAAGCAGCATTCATTTTGTGCTGTAGACAGATATCTTTAACAAAACCCCAACAACCTAACTAAATAAAGCCCAAAACAGCAGCCACTCTTCACAGGAGAAATATCTTGGTGACAATATCATTCTCCTGGAAGAAAATCTGCAATAGCTCAGGATTTCCATACGTATTTTGGATTCCTGGGAGAGAAGGGGGAAAGCTGTTGGGTTTGTTATGGTTACAAGTATCCCAGAGCAGGAATGCTGATTCCCTAGCACTTTTCTTACACACACAAAATCACACAGAGTGGTAGGGGTTGGAAGGGTCCTCTAGATATCATCTAGTCCAACTCCCCTGCTCAAGCAGGTCCCATCTAGATCAGGTCGCTCAGAAACGCATCCAGGTCGGTTTTGGAAACCTCCCCAGCAGGAGATTCCACACCCTCCCTGGGCAGCCTGTGCCGGGTCTCCCTCACTCTTACAGTAAAGGAGATTTTTCTTAAGTGGAACTTTTTGTGTTTCAGCTTTTTTCCCCCCAAGCTCCAGAGAATACTCCCTCCCACACACTTGCAGGTATGACAGAAGATTCATTAAATCTGGGCAGAGATGCCTTCATTTTGCTTCCTAAATGTCTCCCAAGTTTCTCCTCTAGCACAAGGAGAGGAATGGAGTCTTCTGAGAGGCAGTGAGAGCAAAAGCCTGGGGTAGGTGTGTCAAAGACTGCCTGGAGGAATCTTCCTCTTCATCCACTGCTGAAAATGAGGACGCTGCCTGGCTAAGTGAAGTACTTCACCTTGGGTGTTCCACATGAAAAAGATTCGTTAGCATTTTAAATGGGAAGATGGTAGTGTTACCTGGGAATAATTATTACAGAATCCTGGAAATTCAAATTCTTGTTTTTACACATATTCATTCATGCAAATGTGGAATCTGACCCAGAAATTTTATTCAAGTGAGTAACCTGCCTTCGATGGGATTCTACTATATACAAACAAAGCGATCGAGTCAAGCTTTGCAGTTGCACAGTAGCCTCGTTTTGTCTTCAAGTGGGACTGTCAGGTTGTAAAATCTCCCAAATCATGCCAATTTGTCCAGATGAGATTTCAAATCTCCTTTTCAATCCATTCAGCTTCAGCAATATGGAAAGCAACCCTGCCAAATACTCCACAGCCATTCTACTGCGATTACTCACATTTTGATTAGAAAATTCTCATGAATGTCATTTCACGCGGGTGTTATCAGCTGCCTTGTGCTATATTCATTGTCTCCTCTGTGCAATTAATTATACAAGCATTGAAAAATTAGTTTATGACCTGAAATAGAGTTTTGACAAACTCTTCTGAAGGCATACCTGAAACACAGCCCGGGAGAATCCTCAACAGACACAAATGATTTATGCACATGCAACAGCACACGCAGCCTCCAAACAAGCTGAAGACCTGCCAGGAGCAGCAGTAATTCAATATCTGCTTTGGAAGGAAAAATGCAAAGAAGACCATAACTGAGGGATGAGGCATTGAATCCTCCAATGGGGCAAGATAAGGAGAACACTCATAATTTGAGGGATTTGCAACATCTCTGTACTCTCCTGATGGGCAGAAAGGTGAGGAAGGAACACAGAACAAGGATGGTTTGGACAACAGATTTGGAAAGCTGCACATCAGCATTGCTCTGCTGTTTCATTATTCAGGTAATCAATATTTGAGCCACAGGTCCAGTTAACCCACCACTGTGACATGAGTGACTGTAACATTTTTTGCCTCCCCTCTGTAGAGTCATAGAATCATTTTGATTGGAAAAGACCTTTAAGATCATGGAGTCCGATCAACTGCCATAATAAGAAGTGTCCCCACACTCCTACTAACACCAGTGATGGTCCTTGTCTGTCCCCTGAGTGAACTGAGTCATGGAGATGGACAGCAATAAGCCAAGCCTCTCCAAAGAGGCAGTAGCCAAGTCAGTCATTAAACTGCAGCAATCACAAGCAATTGCTAAAAGCTGAGGGTTTTCTGTTTGTTTGTTTTTTCATATGTGGACTGGAAAAAAAAGAGGCTGTGGTATTGCTGTAGGAACCAAGAGACACAAAACACCCAGCATGGTGAGCACCACTCTGAAAGCATTACATTCTCTTATTCCTTGGAGTAAAATCATCGGGTGTCTCCTACTGAAACAGAAATACACTACACAAACCAAAAGAGTAGGTTAGGAGCTGGAAAACAAACCCAGCTAAACACAAATAAACCATGGACATCTCATAACACAGCAAAATTCTTGGGCATTGTCATCTGTTGCTTATCACAGTTTCATTTACATTGGAGCTGTCGTTGTTTCCCTGCAACCTTTGTGTATCCAAATAATTACAGCTGTATTACTGTATTATTTTAAATCTAGTCAGTGAAGTGAATAGAACAGTCTGTCTCTGCATTATTCTGGCCAGCATTACATTCTATTACATAAGAAATGGGAATTAGATCAATTTTAATGCACTGCTTTAATAAGATGACAACCACAGTTCTAGGTTGCAATTATGGAGGTAATTACAATTTCATTGCTATTGCTTAAGATTAAGAATACCAAATTTACCTTGGATTATCTAAGATGAACCCAAGCTATTTTTCTTCTAAATTATATCTTGGCTTGTTTTATTTCTTAACTTTGTCTGTTTAATAAAGGCATAAAGAAGGCATTACAGGTAGAGTACACCAGGCCAGCTGGTTCAATGTCAAATTCCTGTACAGTGATTTGAGAGAAAAAATCATTAATTTTGAAACAGCTCTGGAGGCTGAGTAAAAAGATTATTAGAGGGAAGTTTTATATATGCAGAAAAATTGCTTTTGCATGAATTCACTTTTAAAATGTTAATATATGCATAAGAAAATTGTGTTTCTTAATCTCTGAAGAAACACTTATCACTAGGAACCGCTTAATTCTTTTCCTGTGCTTGATTTATTAGCTTATGAAATTATGCTAATAGCTTGCATGTTAATGGTTTTGGGGCTCAAATGACCTGATTTTAATAATGAAGTGATTTATGCAGTAAATGTAATCAGCACCTACGAATCTCACTTAAAAGAATGTATCAGTGATTGCCTATGCTAAAAAACAAATGATTGTCAGCACGGTATACGCTGTGTGTTATGACAGGGAACTGGGATGTGTTCAGCTCAGAACACTTTTTAGGCTGAACCACAATGAAGGCTGGACCTACAGCTTTTAAAAGCTGTTGACAGCCCTTCAGTTGCAGACTGGCTTCCTCACATGGTCACCTTCTAAGAGAAAAGACAGGAGTAGGAGATGGACAGCACCAGAACTGAAGTCTACCCTGGCTCCATCAGTAGAAGACCTCCGTAACAGAGAGACATCACACACCTGGACAAAGGTGGTTGCAGGAAAAAGAGAAAGTATTTATTTGGGAAAGAAGCTGTGTGTTTTGCAAATTGCAAGAATAAAGGCATTTTAATCATTTGACCTGTAAAAAAGTATAAAATGTTCAATCCCTGCGGGATTTGGTAAGCCTATGTGAAACAGATCCTTCACAAAGAATCTCCTGACAGGAGGCTGTAGTGACGTGGGGGTTGGTCTTTTCTCCCAAGTAACAAGTGATAAAACGAGAGGAAATGGCCTCTTTCTGTTGTCCCAGGGGAGGTTGAGGTTGGAGCTGAGGCAGAACTGTTTCCCTGAGAGGGGTGTCAGCCCCTGTGCCAGGCTGCCCAGGGAGCTGGGGCAGTGGCCAGCCCTGGAGGGATCCCAAAGCCGTGTTGCTGAGGGCCATGGGTGAGTGGTGGGCTTGGCAGGGTGAGGAGAGGGCTGGGACTCCAGGAGCTTAAAAGGCTTTTCCAACCAAAAAGATTCCATGAAAGATTCTTCCCTAAATCTGTATTTACAGACCTGCTCACTGTCAGGACATGTTTGAACTGTGTCTCTGTTCCCCTGCATCGTTTTCTGTGCTGTTCTCCAAGACAAAAAGGAATTCAAGACTGGGCTTGGAAAAGCAACCAGCAATGCTTCCTTTGCAGCAATGTAAGCTTGTGTTTTGATAAGCTGCTGAACATCAATATTCATTTTGGTACAAAAAATTCAAAGATATATTACTAGCTGCCAGAGATGATCTAACTGTTCAAAACCCAGGCAGAAGCTGAGGGAAGTCGAATTGGTCATTAGCCAAAATGTATAAAGTCAATGGAAGAAAACCCACTGATTCAGCAGAGCTGGATCATTTCTTCCCTAAAGAAATGCCTAAAGGCCCAAAGTCCTCTCCCCTTCCAAAGCTGAACAACTCTAATCTGTCATTAAGAAACACCTTCCTTGCAGCATCTCAAGCACTTGATACAAAACAGCCTTTAAATTAAACACTGTTTTTAGAGTGGCTCATTTCACAAAGCAAAAAAGGTGTTACGTTCTGGAGTGTGGCTAATGCTCTTTATTCCAGAATTCGGACCATTAGCTGTATGTCACTTATTTCATACCTTAAGGAGGAAAACCAGCATAAGCACCACATACTTTAGCATACTTCTTAAATGTTTTATCTGAGTCATAAACAGAGTCTGTGAAAGCCTAAGGCATGTATAGATCGTGCAAAAATAACTCAAGAGAAGCTGTGGTAGAGAAGAAAACCTAAAGCCCAGGCTGCTGCCCTGCACACAGCTGCAGAGGATGGCAAGGCTGACCCTTTGCTTTAGCCCCAAGTAGGGGCTGACAGGGATAGAGAAGTTTTCCGTTTCAAACCCAGTCTTCTCAGTGACTGGGTCAATGTGCTCTTAAACACACCGTAAAAAGTTAAAACACCTCAATTTGATTTCCCAAGTTGTATGGAAATTCAGCACATTTGCCCCGTAAATCACAAGTTATATGTAGCCAAAAGGATTATCAACATGCTCAGTCAAGTATGAAGGAGCAATATGCACAGCCTAGAAGAAAACCTGAACAGAAAACTCTGGAACGATGCTAAGCACAGTCACAAAAAACCCCTCTCTTGGAAGTGCCCCTGTAGAGGCAGAGACAGGGCTCATTCTACAGCACACATCTGGGCTGAACTCCACTTGTAGAATAAGAGCAAACTTGATCAAAGCCTGTGTGCTTGCTTTAGATGTGGATGCCATACACGCTGTTACCATAGAGCTGTGACAGCTTAATGAGCTCTCACTGTGTCCACGCTCCCACCCTGCCCCCTCTCCCCAGAGAAAGGGTCTTGTTCCGTCTCAGGGAGAGGCTCATGGAGGAGCCCTGGCTGCAAGGAGATGCCTGCTGCAGTCCCTCTCACGGGCCCAGACATCCTTGTCTTGCCAAACAGGATTTCTGGAGGTGAAAATTGCCCTCCTCCATTTCCCTGTGTTGTGCCTGGAGGACATTCCCCTGACAGGAGGGACCCGCTGTCGGCAGAGGCAGGGTCAGGAAGGCAGAAAATAAAAGGAGAGATTTCAAAGTTCAGACAGCTTTCTTGGCAAACTGTACCAGCTCACAGGGGTAAGTATCTGTCTGCTGTTTACTTGGAAATCTGACAAGAATAACTTACTGCTTACAAACCAGGCTCACAAACGCCACAAGCCACAGAGGTCCAAGTGCTGGTGCACGCTTCTCATCAGACACGCAGAGAAGCGCCCAGTGGGAGTGAAAGGAGGCTCATGTTCATGGGGAAGAGTGTGACATTGGGGAGGAAGAATGGGAAACTGGGAGGGAAGAGCCAGGGGACCTGCTGCGCTTACCCACTTGCCGTGGCTTGGGAGGGGAGGCACAAGGAGGGGGCTTGTAACACTACAGCATGGAGGAAGGTTTCATACTGGCATTTAAGGTCTCCAAAAAGCACTGACACACTGAAACACAGTATTTCCAAACAGATTAATGGGCATTACTCAAACACTGCAACTCCAGAAGTAAGTTTGATAGAGATCATTTGTGTTCAGCTCTGGGGACTTCAGTGTAAGAAGGACATGGAGCTGTTGGAGCAAGTCCAGAGGAAGGCACGAAGATGATCAGAGGGCTGGAGCATCTCTGCTATGAAGACAGGCTGGAGAAGAGAAGGCTCTGGGGAGACCTTAAAGCACCTTCCAGTACATAAAAGGGCTGACAAGAAAGCTGGAGAGGGACTTTTTACAAGTGTGTGTTGTGATAGCACAACGGGTAATGGCCCCAAATGGACAGAGGAGAGATTTAGATTGGAAAGAAGAAAGAAGTTCTTCCCTGTAAGCGTGCTGATGTACAGGTTGCACAGAGAGGCTGTGGCTGCTCCATCCCTGACGGTGTCCAAGGGCAGGTTGGATGGGGCTGGGAGCAGCCTGGTCTGGTGGAAGGTGTCCTTGTCTGTGGCAGAGGCTTGGAATGAGATGAACTTTAAGGTCCTTTCCAATCCAATCTGTTCCATGAGTCTATGATTCTTGTATCCACTTATCTGCATTAAAGCAGAACAGAAACACACCACAACACAGTCAAAATACTACATGATTTGAAGCTATCAGATTGTTCATTAGCTGCCTTAAATAACAACAGACTGTTAGCACAGTCATCTTCATTTCATGCTACTCTTGCTTCTTACATTGTGTCTTGATTTAATATTAGGCTTTAAATATCTCTGGGCAAGGATCTGTTTCCCTATGTACTCATTCTACCCCTAGTAAATAGTCCTACGTTCCAACCAACGCCTGCAGTTTCTAAAACACAGCCAGCAACGATATTTATTGGGTTTTTGTGTGCCCATCCAGAAAAAGGAAATTGTTACCAGAATCACACTCAGAACAGTAACAGGATGCAAATGTGCACCCAATTCTTGCAGCTTGTGTGCTTCACCCCAGAATCATGCCAGTTCCTGTGGAAGGCAGCGGGAAACCTGACCCAATGAGGACTTTTGACTTGTGTCCCAGGCATCTTTTTTTTTTGGCTGGATTTATCACAGTCAATGCCTATTTGTTTTGTCTCTCTTCACATGGTAGGCCACGATGGCCAGTCTGCATATTTGGTCAGAAAAGTCGCAGTGACTTCAAAATATAGGTGTGAAAAACGCCGTATTGCAGGGGGGAGAATTCAAATATGGGATTCAATGTATTTGGGATTGTTAGAAACAAAAAGGAGGAAAAAAGCTCCACTTCCAGTTAACAGCATGAAGCCTTTCCTGAGTCTCACCACTATTGTAATTTTAATTCCTGGAGACTCAACAGCCCAATATCTCCGTGTACATAGGAACAGGGGGTTTTGTACATCTCTCCCTCTGCCTCCACCCTGCTCCTGAATCAACCATCTCCTTCAGTGCTTATTCAGGGCTCTTTGACTCCTCCGCCTCTTAGAGCATCTTCTGTGCTCCCCCCTACCCAGCACAACAGCCCCAGGCCAGGGTGACCTCTCCCTCGGGAACTTTTGTCTCATGGTCTCTGACAACGAGGAGTGACAGCAAGCAGGATCCTCACCCTGATGCTTCCCTAACCAAGCAGGGCTCACACAGCTCACACGCCTGCCTGCAGGCTTCTCTCTTTAATGTGACATTGATCGTCATGACACAAAATGGTCACAGATATCACTTCCTACAATTCAGGAATGTGACAGCTAGAGACAGAATTGCTAGTCTATGGCCTGAAGACTATATGGATTATTCAGGTCAGGATAAATCAGGATGGGTATCTGCCCTACTTCCATATTCTAGCTATTAATAAGCAAAAGCACGCCAGATTGTGGCTTGTTCTGTGCGACTGCACAAGGGAGCAACGCTCCCTCCCCCACAGACACATGCACAGACTAACATTTTTGGCCAACATTGGACAGCCATTCGCAAACACAGCCTCTGAGCTCGAAGTCAAGCCCCAAGCACGTGGAGGCCTTCCTTCGCCAGGCAAGAAAGGGAAGCCAAGACAGGCTGTAAAAAGCTATGGGAGACCTCTCCTGGACTACTGCCTCAGAAACCCTAAGGAACAGAAGCTGCTGCTTTCCCCTGTTTTATTCAAGGCACAGCATGGCTCAGTCAGTCAGGGCTCGGCCTCTTTGCCAAGCACAGGGCCACAGAATTAATATCCTTCTGGAAGGAGCAGGTAGAGAAGCTGCTGAACACCTTACCCAGAGAAACACAACCCCACTGCTCATGGAAACACAAGACTTCCATATGAAGCAGCAGCACTTCTTTCCCTGTACTGAAACAGAGGGATCATACAGTTACAGAATTAACTGAGGTTGCACCTTCCCAAGCTTTAAATCAATGAGTGAAATATTGTCTGCATTGAGTCAGCATTCACCTTTCAGAAGGACACATGACAGCAACTGCACAGTGTCTCTTTGCACTAGATTTTATGAACCACCATTAACATTTTGGAAGATTAAGCCCTCAGAAGTCTGAAGCTCTCTTATTTTTCAAAGAGTCTTTCAAAAGCTGGCTTTTGCTTTTGGTTGCAAAGGCAAAAAGAAATAGAGACGTTTTTCAGTCCACTGACATGGAAGAAGAACTTGCCCTGACAGCTGAGACAGCTTCCCTGAATAGGATCCCTCTGCTCTTGGGAGTTGGAGAGCCATTCTCTGCCATCCCTTTTGGGTCACTTATGCAATCTGTTCTAGCAACTGGTGCCAGTTCAGCTACAGGCCAGACTCTCTGGACTGCCTAAATGCCATTCCCTGGATTTGCTTAGGAATAAAGCCTTTATACTTCCCTCAACCATCACACTCATGGCCTGTTATTGTAAAGCATTACAGCTAGTTCCAGCCCATAAAATGCCATCGCTTCTCATTTTAATTCCAAAGAGGTAACTCTTACGCAGCAGCTGCACCACAAGGCAGCCAGGCTGTAGCTCAACTCTCTTCTGTCTCTGTTTCTAGGCACTACTCTATATTTTATTTATCAGCTAAAAGCCAAGCAAAGGAACAATAACAAGAGTAGGCTGAGTGCCAAGAGCAGCACATGAGCCTCAACAACACTCATCTTCCCTCTCTTGCTTCTCCCGCGTTGCTCAGTCCTGCTGTTGGCCCTGATCTTACTCAGTTGACACGAGGCCTCAGCGACTGCAGTTCATAATCCCCACGTCTTTTGTCCTCTGCCGAGCACAGTGTTAGTATTTCTAAGCAGTTTCAAACAGGCTCTTCCTGCTCGGCTCATTTAATAACTAGTTTTGCTATATGTCTAGCTATTATTTGGCAGAGGGCATAATAAGTACTTGCCAAGTCCTATCTTGGGTTACTCTTCCAGAGACTTTTCAGGCTGGGGAAATAAAAAGTGTCTTTCACTTCACTTTGTTTCAGTAAGAAAACCTGGGTTTTTTTCTGCTTCGTTTGATTCAACTCATAATACCATCCTGGACAGAAACATCTTCAAATGAATACTGGTCTGAGGTTTTCCCAGGACCTAAACCAAGAGCATGTGAATAAAATAACAGCAAGCTCATTTTAGACTCCCCCTTGCATTGGATTGTCCAGCTAAAGGAACTGTACTTTTGCTTAAGAAGGTGCAAGTTGGACCAAATCCTTCACAGCAGCCCAGGAATCTGCTGATAATCATTCAGAGTCCTGTTGTGATTAACACAGGTCCCTCCATTTCCAAGGGTATTGAAGCCTCCCCACTGAGAACAAGAAGTAGTAAAATCTCCAGGCTTGTTCTATTAAAGGGTCATCAAGGGAATGACAGGTAGCTTGGGGAAAGAAGAAGTAAGAGTAGCACTCCCACATTACAATCATAATTTAAAATGGATTTTCAAGGAGGTAAGAGAGTGAAAAGAGTACAGAGAAAAGGCTTAGACAGCCCAAGGAAGTAGATGGAGTCCAAAGGTTTTGCACAGAGTTAATCCATGAGCAGAAAGAGAAGGTGGGAGGGTGATTCCTCTCCTTGTCTGTCCCCATCAAACCAAATCTAAAGCAGGAGATCTGATGTCTCGTTCCAACGCACACCCCCAAACACCTCACTAAAATACACTGTGCCTTAACAGCTATGATAGAGCCTAACACTCCTAACAGGGTAAGTTTCAAACCTAAGCCACATGAGTTAAGAAAGACTGCTGGAACTGTAACAGGGAGTCAAACATTTTGGAGAGAGAACAAAGAAAAATGGGATCATGTCCTCCTAAAAATGAGATTTAAACATGGGAGAAGCTTGCTCTTGAGCTACAGTCAGCCTCAATTCACTGTAGATGCTTATTTCTGTGTTGGATGCTACATTATAATTAGCAAATGAAGCATCAAATGATGAACATCTGATTTCGTTTGCAAACATATATATACACAAGATGATGTCTCGTCAAGGCAAAATACAAAGGCTTCACAAATTCTGTAATTACACGTTTCCTGCAGATTTTTCTGCTACTTTTCATATAGCATTTGAACATTGCTCACCATGTTATCAACAGCTTTTCCTTATTTAAATATTTAGGCAGCTGATTACTGCATTTCTGCATTGAACAGCTAGGAAATTTGGTGCTCTCATACTGAATGTACAAATACCAAGTTCACATTGTATGAGAGGGGCTTTCCTTCAAATATAATACTGGCTTCGTGGATAGCAAAAACAGGCACAAAATGTGTTTCTCTGTCATCACTACTTATTTTTGTTATTCCCTGCATTGGGATAATATTTAGAGAGGCCTGCTGGAGTGCCTAAGGAGTTTTTTTTTCCTCCCTGATGTTACCAGTGTTGTTTTCCTTTATATATATTTCAGAGAAGCATTAGTCCAATAGAAAAAAATCTTAACTTTCTGAGGGAAATTCCCTTGCAGAACAGTGTCAGCAAGAACTGATACCAGACACACAGGAGTCAGCTTCCCAAACAAATCTAAACTCATCTCTACTTAATAAGGTAACAGCTCTAAGCTTGAGCAATGTGAACAAGAGATACAAACACACTAACACATTTCCTGGCAGGCTACTGGAAGACAAACATCAACTTTGCAGCAGCACGCTATAGAGTCACCAGATTATATATACATATTTATAACAGCAATATTAAAGCAAGAGACTGCTTCTTTCATATGTCTGTGCAGCCTGTGCATGATGGGAGCCTCTTTCTGTTCTCGGTGTCTCTGGGCACCACTCCTTGATCCAAAACCAAGAAGCAACAGCCTCTCCCTCTTTATCCCCTCCCATGAGTATTTGAGATTCACATGGTTTTGTTTGCTTCACTGAGAATAGAAAAAGAAGGCTAAAAGGAGGGTCTGGCACTCGTAACTGTCTGTTTTTTTCTATTCTTAAGTAAGAGTGATATTTACCTACCTAAACTAATTTTATTTACCCATATAGCAGAAGCTAGGAAGGACTTTGGAGGCAGCACATAAAGTTCAACCTGGTTTTGCAGAAGGGCTCTCAGAAGATAATTCTGAGAGATCAAAAGTCAGTATAGCTCTTGGACACAAGGTGGGTGTTCTTACTGACAAACATTGTCACCTAATTCCCGGGAGGATTTCATCAGCCTTACAAAGGACAGCAACAACCCCTCTTTAAATGCTTTCTGCAAAAAAAAGGACGTTTTTCACAAAGGAATTGATTCACTAGGGAAGTCTCATTTCTCTAACCAGCAACAAAAATGCAAACTCATGCATGATAGAAGCCTATAAAAGATACACACCTGACACATGCATGCATGCACTTATTAGTTGTAGCTGTCCATATAGGCTAATCCAGGAATAATTTACATTTTTATTGGACCAAACAGGAAATTTGGACTCTAAGAGAAATCCAGATTGTACAACCACCATGGGGCAGCCTTTGGATGCTGCCTGGTACACTCCAGCACTTAAACATGAGCATGTTCAGTGAATAAATTTCTTGTGAGAGAAAACAAAGAATTGAGAAGATTCTTTATTAGACACGTCTGGGGAGTTAGTCATATATTTGGACAGTAACTCACCAGGCCCAAGTAAAATATTTAGTTTAACTACCTCTGCTTTGAAGCCATAAGCAGTGAAAATATTTTTTCTTAAATGACTGATGAAGAACACGTTTTGGTCACAGCATGATCTTGAGTCAGCATGGTAAAATAGTAAGAGCATCAGCTACCACCATGTACCTGAGAAATTACAGCTGGATTTACAAGGTGAGGTAAAAGCTTGGGATGTGTTTGGATGAATGAAACACAGCATCTCCAGGTAGGTAGTGGGACTTTATGAAGGAATTCAATCATCAATATCTAGTTATTCAATCACTAGGGAATATGAAGCAGAAGTAGCAATATATTTTTGGACACTAGAGGAATGCACACATGACTCTTGAAATTCAGAGCTAGGCTGGGTACAGCAGGGAAGTTTATTAGACTGCTTCTCTACAGTTATTTTCTATCCCTTCATCAATCCTAAAATGGATGTAAGAGGTCAGAGTAACAAAACTAACTATACATCAAACCTTCACCTGCATCTTTTCCTGCTCCTCTGCCCCATATAACATGCATCAGTTTAGAAAAACAAAGCAAATAATAACCAAACCTCTGGGCAAACAATCTCAGCCTTCAAGAATGCTGTGGGCTAGAAAAAGCATCTTATACCAAGTCTGCAGCCAGATCTCCTTGAGGAGACACCCTGCCTCGGGAAAGAGACCTTGAACCACGCAGCCATCTCTTAAATAGCTGATAAAACAACCATCTGTATATCAGCTGGCCTATCATCCTGGCAGGCAAACTGGGGAATAGGAATGGCAAAGCAGGAAAAAAAAGAAACTACTTCTGGACCATGATTGTCTTGCATGGAAGCACAATTGGCCTTTGAACTGGTGAAGCTTTTCACCCCACCTACACTCCAATCCAAGGGTTTAATAATGTTTTGGCCACCCACCTTCCAAACTGTAATGATGCTGGCATGAGCACAGTTTGCTCTTAGTTCCAGTGCAGAAAGAGACAGATGGGGACAGTATCACATACATTGATGAGTGAGCTAGAGAATAGTGACATCTTCCTTTAAAAAGCTGCTTCAACTCTAGTGGGATAAGAATCAGAGGGACAAAACTCACCAAGCTGAAAAAACAGTAGGACTTCCATGTAACCCCTGCTATATGCACACTATGTGGCGTGCCACATGCTAAGGGTGAAAAGCTTCTTTCTGAGCAAAATGAGCTTCATTTTCCAAACAGTGGTTTGGAGGTTCACCCATGCAGGGGTGAAATCATCAGCTCAAGGTCAATGTTGTCAATCAAGGCAGCCCCAGACCACAAAGCACAGGCATCAACAGTTTCTCTTAAAGTTGAGGAGTGCCTGGAAGCACTCAGTGGCCAAGTTGGTGTTTGGACTTTCTTCTAGAGGTAAATTTCAACCACAGATGTGAAAATGATTGAGGGTCAAATATACAGTAAAATGGATATTCGGGAAAGGGAAGGGAAGAGGGAGGGAAAGACAAAAACATTGTGTATTGGAGCAAGGAGAGAGAGCACCAGAGAATGCATAGGAGGTAGGGTAGAAAACCTCCATGTCTTCAAGCTATGAAGCTGGGCATCTCAGTAAAGTAAGGCTCTTGCCTCTATCTAGTACTCTAAGGTAAAATCTTTAGTGATGGAAATAAAAGAGAAATCCAAACTCTCACTCCTCAGCTGTATTTTCCTGAAGTTTGGCTCGGGGGGTGGGAGCCAAACTGTTATGGCTTTAGGCTTTTTTAACCTGGAGCATAAAAGTTGGCTGATGCTTTTGGTGGTTGTACCACAGATTGCGCTACCCCATGCGCTGCAAAATCCTCTGGAGAGCTGCAGCATCTCTCCTGCAGACAACCAAGATGGTAACATTGGGGGCTGCTGAACTATGGCAATAGGTGTTTTAGGAAGACCAAAGGAGGTATAGGTCCTATCTGTCTCTTCTTAAGTTCAACACAGTTACTATCAGCTCATAAGGATTACAAAACTTTACTGCAGCCACCCAGAAAACGAAGGAATTGGGGGAAAAAAAGGAGGGGGGAAGGAAAATATTCTCTTGTTCAAATGCTGAAGATGGAATAAGAACAAGCCTGGTACAAACATTTCAGTCAAATAAACAGGGGAATACAGCACATATGCCAAGAGATTTCTATTAAAGAGTCTCACTTAGGAGACTGTAACAGGCTGCATAGTAGGCTTCAGCACAGTATTTTCATATGACACACTAACAACAAAAACTGACGAAATTTCACATTGTTCACAGTGAAAAGAAAACATTAGTTCTTTTTCCACTGCCTTTGCTTCAGTTTAATCTTGCCCTGGTGTATTTTGACTTAAGCCAATTTGGGACATTAACAGCATACAAATATGCTTTTCCTGTGAGCTGCCAGGGAAGGGTTCTTTGAGCCGGAATTGTGTTAAGCTGATTACTTCTTTTAATTTCTTCTTAATAATAGAGCATTTTTAATTGTTTGATTCCTAACAGTTGATACAGCTGTTTAGAGAGTCAGGGAATGGAAATGAAGACTGATAAATCCTTTCATAAAGCCAGAACTCTCTCTATGCCATGGCAACAGCAATCTTTCTTTAAATTACAGATTCCTCAGGGTTCCTCTCTCCATATTGACAAGATCATTTCATAGGGAGAGGAGGTGAGGGAAAAGAGAGATCTTGCTAGAGAAATGGAGTTGTTATGATGAGTAATTAACAACATACATCCCGTCACGTCACGCTGGGTCTTCTTTCACTCCATGAAACAGACTGATTATAAAAATGCTTCCCATTTGAGTGTCTCAACCCAAATGCAGTTTGCACCAGCCTGAGTTTTCCCTCAGGCTGAAAACTACTGACATCAATGGGAACACTGGATGTGCTGAACCTGCCATCACCAGCCTGAAAACCCTCTGTCCTCACTATTGCTCATACCTTCTAGTGAAGCATCTGCTTGCACACGCACAGGGCTAACTCAGCTCCACTAAGAAGTCTGCTGTCACATGGATTCACTCTTTGCCATTCCCCCAAACTCCTGCATTTTTCATATGCTGTTTTTTTCATGTCATCTCTTCCCTTTAAAATCCATGCAAACCAGTTACACCAAAGCCTGCAGAACCTCTACACCACAGGGCTTTAAGTAAACGATCTTTAATGAGCGCTAACGACGTCAAGGCACACACACAACTACCTTATCTTATACACTATCACAACAAAGGTGGTAATGACAGAGATGTGACAAAATGTGTCTCAGTGCATACACAACACTGTTAGTAGTTGTTTTTCCCTGTTTTTGTTGCTTATAGGAACTGTTGTGTCTTTCCCTCTGAATATCACGACGCAGCTTCTTAACGAGGAAACTAAACGGGGCCTTGTTTTTCCCTGCTCTGTTTCCGAAATTCCACTCCTGGCCATAAAAAAGTGATCCTTGATACCAATTAAAGAGTGAAGGTGTTTCTCTGAATCACACACCCCAGGGTAAGAAGCAATGTTGAGCACTGAATCACAGCTCAGCAGTAGGCTTCCTCAAGGAGTCGTGCGTAAGCGGAACGTCAGGCCGCATAACCCTGGCCCGCTAAGGGTGGCTCACGCTCTGGGTCTGAGCAGCAAATCTGGGTACAGATACCATTTGTACTACTGGAAGGTTTTAACTGGAGCTAAAAGTTTACACAGACTGTACTGTATTACTGCCTGAGCTTCTGTCTGCACTGAAGTCCTCTGTCTAGACCTCAGTTGCAGAAAGCTTTCCTGTGGGGAAACGGAAAAAATTAACCCACAGAGTTTTCTCTCCTTCTGAATTCCTGGGGTACCTTCTGCCTTTGAAATCATGGCTGCTTCACAGCAGCTCGAACAGCTGCCTAACGTTGCTAAAAAAGTAGGGCACCAAAAGGAAATCAAACCCCAGATTTTTTCTCATTCTGATTTCTTTTCAAACTTTAGAAGTATGTAAATGGTACAATCCTGGAGGTGTTAGAGAAAACAGTCATGGAAAAGAGAATATAAACACTTACTCTTGGTCAAGAAGATCAAAACTGTTTTCCAAATCAAAACTTGAACAAAACTTCACATTTTTTTTGACTTAGTACCTGAACACGCTGCAAAACAACAGGCTGTACTCCTGATTCTGCTGAGAACGTGGTAAAAGGAAATCCCACACGATAACAATCAATGATGATTTATGCTTTGCATATCAAGATTCCCTGAAAATAAAGGTGCTTAAGAGAAAGCAGAAAAATCAGAGGGAAGGTGCAGTTGGATTTTCTGTTGGTGTTATTCAGACCCCAGTAATGAGCCTCGGCGATGGGGTGGTACCAAAACATCCAACACAAAGATGGTATTTTTGAAGTCCATAACTGACAGTTAAACTAGGTTTTTCCTTTCTGTTTTTCTTACCATAGAAAACCAAAAAAAGGTCTCATCTTTAAAAGACATTTATCAAATGTTTGCCTATAAAAGCTGTATCTTCAAAAGTCACATTTGCATGGACTGAAATGATAGCTCTTCATGCACCAAGACAGCTGTGAGCAATGGGCTCTCTAATACAAGCAAGTGCTGCCCTGATATTACAACATACAACACAAAGCCAGTAAGAGGTATTAAATCTGATGTTTCCAAATATTTAGACAGGATTAAGTTTAGTTTTAACATTAGGCACTGCTTTTTAGTACTACTCTACCCTGGCCTCCCTCACCTTTGAAGCCCCTACTTACAAAATCCATCCCCATCACAGTATCTTAAATCCAGCCCTTATTCCAGCACATGGACTCCTTCCTCCTCTCAGAATACTTGTGTGTGGGTTTGTTTAGGGGGGTTTTGGTAATCTTTGTTTGTTTGTTTTGGTTTGTTTGTTTGTTTTTTAAGACTGTATCCAGTCTGACCTATTCAGAAACCTGGTAAAACTGTCACAAAACGCTACCAGAATGATCTTGCCCCCACATTTACTAGCTTCATGATATACCTAATTCTCTCCTGGGTGTCCCTGGGAAACGAGTGCCTCCTGCTGCTAGTGAGTCCTGTGTGGCCCAGGGCAGAGCATCAAAGCACAGAATCACAGCTGGTTAGTGGTTAGCAAACCCCAATCTTCTGCTTTACTTTTGGGGAGAAGAGAGACAGGGCAATATGCTGCTATAATTTTCCTATTCACAGCAAGGAAGACAACATAAACACTGGCAACGTGTTTCTCTGTTCCCTGTCCTTTCCAAATGCAGTTCTTCTGCATTTTCTAATGAAGCATTCAACTAAAACTCATTCATTAATGACGCGGGATTCACCAACGTGTTCGGAAAGTAATCCCTTGTCACAGAATGAATTCCCCTCTGTGTTTTACATCCAGTAGGTCAATGATTTTATTTGAAGGCTTGAATTGACTTCAGGAAGAAGAGTACGAGGGCACAACTTCAGATGAAGCAGTGGCTTTGCCTCATTTTATAGGTCGATCATTCAGGACTTCAGCCTAACACCTACTCAAAACGATGCATCTCATTTCTGCTTCAGGTTATATTTGCTCTGTTTTTTTTCTACAGAGCCACCTACAAAGTTTCTGGAAGCACCAATTTTGGTGGCTGTCTATTCTAACAGCTCATGTAAATGAGCTGTTTAGCACATGAACCCCTCCCAGGAAGATTCACTGACTAGAGATGTAAGATAAGAGCAATAAAAAAAATCGCTGTTATTTAGACAACAAAAATGGCTGGAGATCTTTGCTAAAGGCTCATTTCTAAAACCTGTTCTCTAAGCATCCCACTTACCCAGAGTACAGGGGTTTTGGTTGCCTGTTGGCACTGAAGGTTGGATTTAATGCTTCAGAAAAGTACGGAAAGGAAAAGCACTAGCCTGTTCCCCTCTATGGATTTATTCATCATGGAGAAAAGCCACTGAAAACGGGGTGTGTTTTTCCCAGACTATTTCACATTCAAAACAACAACCCTGTCTGCACTGGAAAATTCCACAGTATGTGGAGATCTGCAGAGGGACTGAACGAAGGGATATGGAGAAAAAGGTACGTGTTTTAATTAGATTGAAGAAGGGTAACTATGCTCACAATAAACCTCGCTCAGACCTTCTGAAGTCCCTCCAGAAAAAAACCCCAACCCCAGATTCCATTTTTTCCTGGTATTTCTATAATAATATTGACAAGAAGCCATCCCTGCCCCCTTCACATTTATCCACCTGTCATCAGACATCCTTACATAAGAAAAACAAGTTTTAGACAAGAGAAGTTTCAATAGTTTCAAGCAACCTTTCATGGTGGTCAGGGATTTCAACGATCGATGCACAAACATACATATACACACAGACTTCAACAAACATACAGGTCTATCTTTGCCCTGTTCGTTGGATATTCATTAACTCTTCAGTGCCAGTTCAAGCTGTGTTGCTGTGAAATCACAAGCAACCTGAGAAAGGGTTTTACACCTTATATGTGCATTCCTTCTTCCATAAAACACACTGAGCG
This sequence comes from Colius striatus, assembly GCF_028858725.1. NCBI lineage: Eukaryota > Metazoa > Chordata > Aves > Coliiformes > Coliidae > Colius > Colius striatus. The sequence goes on from NC_084762.1 coordinate 2,998,439, forward strand.
TACCGCACTCACATAAACACAAGCCGTCCGTGCGGGAAACATTCACTGAGGTTAGGCAAGAAAACTCATTCAAAAATTACAAGGCATGTACAACTGTATTTAAATCTTTGGTTTGTTCTTACAATTTGGATGCTAGTAGAGCTGGGACAAAACCCTGAGAGCTGTAGGAGCATTCTGGGAACTAGACTGAAAGCTAACCAGAGCTTCCACTTTGCTTCTAGAATACCCGTGTTGTAAAAATTTTAGCCTGAGTGAAAGAGGCTTTCCAGATGCAGCTAGATAATACTGAACTCTGTTTCCACTAAGAGCTTTTAGGAATAGTATTAGCTCACATGGAAATAATTTTTTAACTAGCTGGGAGTGGTTCCCTAACAGTTCCTGAAGCTGTTCCCCCATGCTCATATCCCCTCCCCTCTGGCTCATTTTAGGAGCAACACCCAGCGTGCAAAATGACCTCTGCACCTAAAGAGGGACAAACCATTTTATGCATGGAAAGAAAGGAATATCACGACTGTCTGGCTACAAACAGCATAAGAGTCAAAGCAGAGCTTTTTACTTGACAGATTAATCTGTCTTAATGATGCTGTGATGAAATACTACAAATTTAGCTTTACAGGGTCCTGGAACATTGTGATAACTGCAGCTTCCCATGTGATGATAGAAGAAGTTGAGGAGCTTGGTAAAACTGGACTCATATTTTCTTGAAGTCTTTACATTTGAAAGGTCCTTTTCATATAGTCTGAGATCAGAAAAATAGAGGATTGTTTAAAAATCAGTGATAGTGGAAGAAAAGTCAATTGCATTTAGACATGACAGCAAAGAATCAGTGCTTTAGCCCACCAGGATTACTTTGCAACTCAGGTTGATAGGGCTGATTGGTCAGAAGAACAGAGCAAAGCAAAAAATACAAGTAAGAAAATGGGATCATATTCTCTCCTCAGTTTAGGGATTCCTTAACCACTGTAAGACGTGGGTCCTCAGCCTGCCAGTCACACACCAACCCATTTCATTCATCTCTGAACACTCAGTTTTATTGCTGCAATGCAGCGGACCAAGAACCTTTCACCCTGCATTGCCAGGAAATCCAGAAGGTGTAAGAGGCTTAATAACTCTTAATAAAGAGTACTTTAATAATTCTGGCAACCTTGTGCTACCAAAATCTTTTATAGGCTTCTGTGGATGCTCTAGAGATCCCAGAGAGCTGAGTTTGCCCTAGTCACAAGCAGGAACTGGCATGTCAAAAGTGGTAGGAAGGCAGTTGTAGTTCTCTACTTAGGACCTGATTGATCATATGAAGCCATATTCTTTGAGAGATGACTCCCTTCTATCTTGCAAGGTCTCTCCATTCTGCTTTCCACCACTATAATGGAATAAGGGTTTCTACACTGATATTTTGTGCCAGGTCTATAAGACGGACCACCACCGTGTGGCCATGGTCTCCCACAACATCTAGGAACAAACCTGTCACCCAATGCAGGATGTACAGCAGACAGAGGGAGTCTACACAGGCTCTGGACTTGCTTTGTGCTATCTATTGGTACTGCAGCCAAAGGCAAGCTGCAGCCACAGCAAATGACTACAGGACTGACATGTATTTCTCCAGCTTAGACTCCCTTGAATGCAGTTCCATACACAAGTAAAACTGACACAAATGAATTAAGTTATTCCTCTCCTACAGGCTAGAAAGGAAGAAGATAAACCAGCTGTTGCAAGTATAGTTAAATATTTAGGAGCAATCTCCCCAATTTCAGGATGAATGGATGGAGATATTCAGCCCAGTTATGTTATTAATAATTTACTCTGTCTTTCAAACTGCATTAAATCTGCCCAACGCACAGCCTCTACTCAGAATTTAAAGCACCTAATTAGTTTATTGATTAACTTCATTCTCTTCTGGAGACAGCACCCTCATTTCAGAATGAGCCCTCGCTGTTGTTTATCTTCCACCAGGAAACTGACCCCAGAAATGTCATTACCCTGTAATAATATATAGCGTTAGCACCTATTTTAGTCACAATCCTCAGAATGCAAATACAGGGGCTGCCACGGTGATTTAATTGAATTTTACATGCCAGTTTGGAGTCACTTTCATTTAAATCCAACTTAGATGTGGCTGACAGTTTGAATATCACTACGCTGTTTGCCAAGAAGACAAACCAGTCAACCACAGCACCGCTAACTATATGGATTTCCCCTTTTGCTAATCTAATTCCCTCCAGTTTACATGTCTTGCAAGCAATATCTTTGGGAGTAAACAGCTGCAGAAAGAAAACAGCAGGTTCAAAGATAGCTTGAGTTCTTCCCGTTGCAGCAGGTGGCCACATGAGATCTGGGGCCATGCTCTAGGGACAGCAGAGCTGGTGGGCACAAGACTTTTGTGATACATCTGGACTCACTGCTTGATTCCCTGTGAGCTGCTAAAGCTGACTTAGCTCCAAAGTAAATAAACAAAAGCTACACAGAGCTGCCCTGAAATTATACAATGCAATGATAATGTGTATGGTGGATGACACACACACTTCAACCCCCTCAACTGCGGGGAGGGGGGTCTCAGCTTCTCCTTGTCAGAGTGGTTTAATTCAATTATTGATCTTATGCAGCCTCTTGAAAACAACAACAGGCAATTCTTACCACCACACACCAGGGAATTCACTACCCCTTCAGAGCTACATGCACTGGAACAGTCTCCACAGTCAGTCCCACTTTTTGCCCTCTTCCTCCTCTTTTACATTCAGAAACTTCATTTTTACTATTTACTTTAGTGTATGAAACAGCTCCTTCATAGTAAGGCAAACTTGGCAAGTCTGAAACACCAAAGCCCGACCAAGTTTTGCAAGGTATGATTTATAGCCCCTCTTTATCTTGTTCATTATATAGGGAAGCCAAAGGTGAATAATTCTTTTGGGTATCAGGAACCCAAAAGCCTTGTACCCTAGAGATACTCAGAGCCAGGCAACTGTCCTGAACATATCTTTGAACCTGCTTCTACAGGGGGGTTGGACTAGATCTTCTCTAAAGGTCCCTTCCAACCCCAACCATTCTATGATTGTCAGGTTTTGGCAATCCTGCTTCTTACTAGGGTTCATTGAAACCTATACAGATTATAGTATACCTCTCCTTCATATAAGTGGCCTATGTCATATGGTAGAATAGGCAGCTCACAAAAATCAGAGAATGACACCAAAGCAATAGACTCAAAACAATTTTTAAAAGAGAAAACTATTTACTCTTAAAATTAAACCTCAAAATAGCAACTCCCATGTACACTTGACTTTAGAAGCAGGGGGAAACAGACTCATTTGGAGTGCTTTTTCATAGCCACACAGCTTAGGATTTTATTAGCTGGTTAGATTCTGTTATTATTAAAAAAGAAGGATTTGGATTCTATAAAAGCACTATCTTTACAAGGGTTCATTCATGTTGTCACACAGGTCCCAGTCCAGTTGCTAACCTTTTTTCTTTCATTTTTGCCAGCTATGCCCTTGTTTAGCTCTTTTTATATGTGCTGGTCAGAAGCAAAAGAAAGAGATTCCAGTTGATATTGGCCAAAGGGATCAAATACATATTGAAAACAGTTTATTTTAAAAGCAAACTAAGCCAAATAAATCAGCAACTTCAGTTCAAAATTACATATCAAAGCAGCAGAATCCAAAGTTTGACTCAGTGCTGATGGTTCATGAGCCAGTCTCAGCCTCCACCAATGCCAAACTCGGCACTGATGTCAATGGCTCATTGTTGCAGTCAACAGAGTGAACACACAGCTCATGGTGAAAATAAATACATCAAAAGGTTTGCTGAGCTGAACCCCATTCTGTGAACACCAGAGCATGCACAGAACAGAAAATTCTCCTGTGCCCATGGTGTCCAGGGCACCCACCGCCCTGCTGAGCTCACCAAGAAGTGTGGCACACAGCTCAAGGGACAAATCTTTAGCCTATCTGCAAATCTGGGTATGGCCAACAACGGAGAAAGGGATGGCACCTGGAAGCCAGACATTCAGCTGTGAATTAAAAGCAAAGAGCTTTCAGAGTTGCTGGAGTGTGAGCAGAGATTCATGGGAAGAAAAACCCAAATTCAGTGTGTGTGTGTGGATGCCTGTAAACATCCTGTCATCTCAGCTGAACCCCCTCCACCCAACCTTCATAAATCACCTTTTAGGTCTTGATTTTCACTCTTGATTTTACACCTTTCTCTGCCAAACATTTAGCAGGGAAGCTGGCACAACTACAACAGATACAGTCTCTCCATCTGAACCTGCAAGAGGCACCTGTTGATAAAGTGTGTGGAAAAAAAACCCCAGTGTGCATGACCACAAACAAGACATGAGGTACTTGATAGGAAATAAAGGACTCTCTCACTTTCCCCTCAACACACACACATTTTGTTCAATAAGTGTGGAAATAATCAGTCTTTATATCACAAAACTAAGACAGTTTCTTGGTTAAAGAAGGGATCACTTCTGTGGGAAAGATGGGTAGGTGTGAACACATAAAAATGAAAGAGGAGAAAGAAAAAAGATTTAGTTAATTAAAAAGGAAAACTAGTAAAGAGCAGGATCAGGAAACAGCAGTTTGTATCAGTCTCTTTAACCGACGGATAACAAGCTCCAGAGGGAGGAATTAAACTAGTTGCATGAGCCTTCAAGCCTCAGAAGAGAATTAAAAAGCATAATGTCTCACGTTGGGAAGAATGAACCTTTCGTTTGGCTGAGACAAAACAAAATGTATAGCTTTGTTTGGCAGCAAGGAGTATTTTTTTTCTAAAGGCTAAAAGACACGTTTAGATTTCACGTTTGCAGTTTCCATCAAAGCAAACTTTGTGTTTCAGCTGATGGGAACCCTTCAAGAAATAATATTGCCCTTCGTCCTGCAGGTACAGAGACAAACATACAACTGCAAGATCAGCAGCTGCCCGTTTTTCCCAGACTTCTGAGACCACAGCCACTGAAGCTGCCCCACAAAACCACATCATTGAGAAACCTTAAAAACAAACAACACAAATGAGACCCAGAGAACCAAGAAAAACAGAACTGCCCCAGAGAAAGATACAGACACGGAGTAAGACCTTTTCCCCTTCATATGGTGGCCTAAGTGTACAGAACGTCACAAATCCATCCTAAAGACAAAGAATATATCAGTGCTAGATCTCCTTAGGCTGTAACAGGAGGCAGTAATGTCAGTAAACAAATTCTGCCCTTACTTCAAGGCCCCTTTTAGCAGACAAGTGTGAAGCAGGCTTGGTGCAAATGAGAAGGCCAGTGAAATCAGACACACTTTGCTCCTCCTGATCCAAATCACTGCTGAGAATTCATCAACAGTCCACAACACATGAAGAATGATGCAAGTGATTCTATGCCATCTATGATGTGTAAGGGTCTTTAATAACATTTTCCAAGCATGAGAAAAAGCAGTCCTTGGCTAGACACCATTAAATAAGAAAAGGTTAGAACACAAGGACAACTGATGTTTGGCAACAAAGAATTCCTGTGTTCCCAAAGAAAAAGGGACATTTCTCCCTAGACAGTACTGCCTGGAGAGGTATGTCCTCTTTTATTTAGGGTAGGGTGGGAGGGGGAGTGATTGCACTAGCTTTTCCAGATGCCCCTGATTATCCTCCCAGATGTGAGCAATGCATTGATCTGATGAGGAGAAGGATGAAAATCATCCTTCAGAGCTGTAAAAACCTGACTGAACTCTGCCACTAGATGAACAGATTTGTGCCCAAGTTTGTCATCTCTAAAAAAATGCAGAGATCTTGATGTTTACTTTTTATTAAGTATCTGGATAGCAAACAATGAACAAGATGCCACTAATCAACAAACACTACTTACAGTGTTTTCCTGCAGTAAACCCCAAAATTAAAAAGCCAGCCTACAGAAGGGACAAACATTTATTGCTGATAAAGGAAAGCAGGTTTTTCCTTCAGAGACTTGAATGTATTCCAGCTATTGCAGAAATCAATAGCTCCAGAGGTCAACGATGCAGAGGTGCTGAGGCTGAATCCTGAAGTGAACAGGCAGCTAATACTGGAAATATGCCAAAGCTACATTGAAATTATTGGTGGCACCCTGACCTGACAACAGCAAAGAGAGGAGGAGATGTTGGTTAAGCTTTCAGGGAAAACGACTGCAGTACTGGAAAAATGCAGAGCAGTAGCAGGAAAAGCAAGATATTATTAGCTCTTTCAAAGTAGGTTCTGTGAGGGCAACACAACTGCTACAGTTAGAAAGAGCAAGCATTGCTTTTCCTGGCTTATGCAATCTCTGAAGAGGAGAACCAAAAGGTACCAGGTAGTAGGTGAGAATTTTTAGCTACAAAACTTCTTAAAAAGCCAACTGGGTCAAAGAGCAGGCAGACAAATCCCATTGGAAAGCATGCTTTGGTTTGGGAAAATGAAAAACTGGGGGACTATGGCAAGATGGGCAGCTGAAAAAGGGGGAATGGCAGCAATAGAAATTAACAGGCTCAAAGTCCGTCCTTTGTCGGGGGACTCCTTGACTAAGCAGACAGCAAGGTCTGTTGGCAGGTGGCTGGATGCCATTGGTTTTACAGTGCTCACTTGTTTGGGGAAGATTCTCTCAGCAATCTAATTCCCGGGGCCAATTATCACACCAAAACAGCTGTCCCTGCGGGATGGTAGTAGCAAGCTGTCGAATTCTAGGCAGGTCACTTACTTCCACTGAGAATGGTGGAAGGAGGACATTGTCACAGCCCTTTCCCCATGCCATGACAAAGCCTTTGCCCCTACATGCTGTGGCTTTTCTGAACATCCATCAGGCCTTGGTTGGAAAGCTCAACCAAGCACATGCGAGGGGAAACTGTGGGGCAGCCAGCCCCGTGCCCAGATGTTGCCCAAGAACACAAGGGGAAGGAGTCAGCTGCTGTAAGAAAAAGGATCAATTCATAGAATCACAGAATGGTAGGGTTTGGAAGGGACCTTTAGAGATTACCTAGTCCAGCCTCCCTGCTTCTGCAGGTTCCACCTAGATCAGGTTGCACAGGAACATATCCAGGTGGGTCTTGAAGACCTCCAAGGAAGGAGGCTCCACAACCTCCTTCATGCTCTTTCTTGTAGCCACCACCTTTGCAGTTACATTATTAATGCAGATAATACTTAACATTAGGAAGACAAAAAGAGGGGACTAAGACATCCCTGCCATGTGGGTTGCAGCAATATTTATGGACTCCTCCTAGATCAAAGCCACATTATACCAGGCGTTGAGCAAACAAACCACAAAGCTCACCCAACGAGCTGCTCCTGGCACATTTGCAGAAACACTGGCAAATACAGATGTCTGGGTAGAGCATTGGTAGTAACAAATTTGCAGGATAAGCAGCAGCCACAACATGCAGTTGTTAGCTCATGATCAAATATTTATGCATTTATCTTAATAGGGCAAAATTTAATCATCTCTAGTTTCTTTTAAATACATATCAATACAACTCTCTGTTGACTTCAATTTTCTGTTTTCAGCCAGTGCCTAATGCACTCCTCTCCCCAATGCATCCTTGCTCTCTCTTTCCCCCCTTCACCTCCGACAAAAATACACCTTTTTTAAAGAAAATAGTGTGCTGATGTTTGACATTTTCTTTCTGGTTCCCTGCAGTAACATGCACAAAGACCTCCTCAGAATCTGACATTAACCCCTACCTAATCCCAGCCACAATAACTTGGTGTTTATCTCATTGCTAAAAACACAAAATATGTCCTACATAACAAACCAGAAGCCTTGCTCTGTTAATAAAAGAGACACTGCTGCTACTGAATAAGCAAAGGCTCATTTTCTGACCTTAAAACTCAATGTAATTAAACAGAGAGGTTAATAGCGGATTCCTAAGTAACATAGCTCTGCTAATGCCAATTATTCTTTGCAAACACAGTATGAGTTTTGATTAATGAAACAAATCAGTTCAACCTGCACCACTGCATAAGCCCATTGTACTTTCTATGACCTTGAGGTGACTGACTGCACGTTCCTTCCCCCAAAGGGTATTTTCAGTTTTCTACTTTCCTGCTCAGCCTTTTCATAACCAGGGACCTCAGACAGTCAGTTGGAACAGAAACATCCCCCTCCAAAAAAAAAAGCACACAGATGGCTTTTAGCTCACGCATCAAGACTTGGACTTCACTAAACAAAAATAATCTTCCTGAAGCAAAAGGCCTGAATGTCAAAGAAGAAAATGATGTATCCTCCAGACTGAGATGAAAAGTGGGAGGCACAGATAACACCTGTTTGTCCCCCTGAAGCCTCCAGACTTTCTGGTTATCTTCTCTGATCCTATTTCTGCTTTCCCCAGGGATGCCAGCGCTTCGTGTGTATTTAATTCATCACAGAGCTTTTACTGCACAAATGGGCCTTGCTGCTAAAGTGCCTCTGGCAATAGTTTGAGGTAGGTGGCTACATCCTGGTGACATTTTCAGCATTACCGTGCTGGGTAGGAAAGGGCAACATCCATTCTGCTTTCAGAGGCTGTCAGGAGGCCCCACGCTACAGAAATTATGTGTCTTACACATATGGCACATCAGATATAAAAGAGATGCTTTTACTGGGCAGGTGAGCATTTTCTACATCGAGCTCCCATCAATGTAATGTCACAAAGAGGTAGAAGAGGTCCTCAATGTGATTTCTTCTGCAAAGACCAAGAAAAGTCCAAAAGCCTTAAAAAACAGGTTCTTCTTTTTCCCCCAGCACATATTTGTATTTAATTTGGAGAGAAGCAGCTCACATGCATGACAAAGCTGACTCAGCACAAGTTTTAAAGGAAGCCATCTGCTAATCAAGGCTGCCTGAAGAGCAATATATATTCTGAGACTGACTTGTGATACGGGACATGGTGGCTGACAGGATTACCTGGCACTTCCCAAATCCATGTAACCTTAAGGAACATTTCCATGCATCATCAGAATGAGTTTCTTTGAGTGGCCCTGCCAAAACAGTTCAGCAATCTTTGGGAAAGTGCTAAGGAAAAGAAAACCCACCCAACCACTCTGCCCTTGCTGCTTTCCCCTTTCTCCTGGGAGAAGGGAACACTCACACCAGCACTGCACAGTCACTGCACTGCCTGACAAATGTAATTCAGCAATCTAAATTTAATTCAGCTCAGGAATGGGCCCAACAGTTACATTTCCATTTGATCAGCCAAAACACATGGAGTTTGCGCTTGCTGCAGGAAGACAGACAGCGATTTGATCTGATAATGCAGCAAGCAGTCGAAATACTAACCCCTCAACGTTTTGGAACTCATTTGAGGTGCTAGTGGGAGTTCACACCGTGTCAGTGCTCTGCATTACGTGGCTGAGGCATTTTTGATCTAGAGGCTGTGAAACCAGACTGCCTGCCAAAATGCAGACCCATACTGCAAGCCCTACTGCTATTGCTCCTAACCTTATCAATCTCTGGCTTGGCAAGCTGGGAGAGGAAGGCTTAGAGAGCCTTTGTTCAGACTTTATTGTCCATCAGCATGTCCTCCTTCTGGTTGCCCATACAGAGAACTGAGCCACGCAGCTCCTCTCAACCTCAAGAGCTCCTTTTTCAACTGCAACTATGTCTGATAGTGTCTTAAGGACTTCCTTCAGAGGGAAAAATGATTATGTGCACACACAATGCGAGCTGTGCACAGGAAACATCTTTTTCCTTCTACAAAATCACAGCTTTAAACATTTTCTAAGGAGAGCCGAACTGACCTCCAGGTGAATTTGGCTGAGAGACTCCACAGATGAACATGGCTCAGTCTGCAGTTCTCTCTCTCCTCCCCTCTCCAGGCTCCAGTGCAGTGCCAGCTGGGCTCAAAACGCTACAGTGATATTTTCTTGGCGAGGCTCTTTATAACGTGTTTAAGAAAACTAATTATTAGAAACACAGCCCACCTGCTGCATATGCTCTTCCTCACTCCAAAATTAGTTGGGGGGGTATCAGACAGAAGGGAAATAAGAGTAGGATCAACTTCTGACTTGCAGGTAATAACAGCCTCATGAAAACCGAGGCAAATAACACTATCATAGATAATTACATGAACCTAGCATCCCCCAGTAAAAGTCATAAGAACACATGAGCTGTAATCTTCCTGAAAATTTGTTTCCCATTGAAATAAAAGCATTAGACTTCTAAATGGTAGTTTAAGATAAAGGCAATAATTTGTTTCCAGCTGGTACAATCATTTAATAAAATGCCTGCTGTGTCTCCAGGAATAATATTCTTCTTTCCTTGGCAACAAACATCATTTCCCTGGTTGGTTTTGGACCACCAGTTAAGTCCATCCCCAAAGTGTTCTCACTCTAAGTACAACACATTAAAAAAGAAGAATTTGCCATATGGAAGATAAAGATTTTTCAAAAGCATCCCAAAATGTGCAAATGATTTGGTGGAGAAAAAAGGAATCTAGTTGAAGGCTGAAGTCACTTCACTACTATAATTATTCATCTAATGTTTTAATAATAAGAAACAAAGCAGTCTCGTCTCTTCTCAACCAAATCCAAACCCTGTACATTGAAGGTGTTAAAATTAGCACTTTCAAGCTGCGAGGAGGAAAGGAGAAGAGACAGCTTCCAAACAGCAATAGGCTGGATGCAAATGCTACCTGGAGCTGCGGTTAATTATCTTGCCGATGTTAATTGGCCTTGTTTGTCAACAGCCAAAGAAGAACGAGGTGCTAGGTGTTGCTGAAGGGTTAAGGCAGCACTGTTGGTAAGGCTGCTTTCTTTAAAGATACCATTTACATAATGTGCAATAACTTATTTCTCTTCTCCAGGCTCCAGAGCAAATATTTGAGTAATAAAAACAGAAGTGATTATATTGTTTGTTTGTTTTGCTGTTGCTCTTTTTTTCCCCCCTCCCCTAAAGCACAAATAAAAGAGGAGAAAGGAATAAAACTGTCTATGGCAGAACTGTCCTGGTGGTACAGTACATTTTTCAGCATCTTGATGAAGCAGTTTGTTTGGACAAAATAGCTGTGTGTTTATGAAATGATGTTATTTAGCACTTGAAGCCTGGAGCTGACATGCATTGTTCCCAAGCAGTGCGATCAAATGTGAATAGCAAAAAAGAACACACTTTGTTCTCCTCTTTCTTTCCCTATGTACTTTTAAAAATGAAACATAAGGAGTTATCCATCCAGTGGCATTTCTTGGAGGATCAGCCATAATAGCCTGTGTGCAGGGAGGCAATCGTATCCCAAACACACGTGTCTAACGTGCAAGTATAAGGGGGATGAGAATAGATGTAGTTACTGCAATCCAGTAAGACTAGAACCTTGTGAAGTTCAACAAGGTCAAGTACAAGGTTCTGCATGTGCATTGGGGCAACCCCCAGTATCAACAGAGTCTGGAGGATGAAGTGATTGAGAGCAGCTCTTTGGAGGACTGGGGAGTATTACAGTACTTAAAGACCTACTATAAGAAAGAGGGAGACAGATTTTTTAGTAGGGTCTGTTGCAACAGGACATGGGACAATGGTTTTAAACCAGAAGAGGGGAGATTCAAACTAGATATAAGGAAGAAACGTTTTATACTGAGGGTGGTGAAGCCCTGGCACAGGTTGCCCAGAGAGGTGATAGATGCCCCATCCCTGGCAACATTCAAGGTCAGGTTGGATGGGGCTCTGAACAACCTGATCTAGTTGAAGATGTCCTTGCAGGGCTCAACTCCTCAAGCGGCTGCACTGGGGCTGCCCTTGCCACTTTCTTGAAAGTTAATTACAGAAACACAGAAGGGACCTACCTGAGGTGGTCCACGCTTCCTCTCGCTGGTCCACAGAAGAGTTTGCAGCCAAGAACAGCGGTACCCAAATGAGGAGACGGCTGTGGCACCTTGGAGCTCCAGGTACCTCTGTCCAGCCAAGACACTCACTGGAATTATTCCCTCTACTCGAGCTTCAGCACTGGAAGCAATTTGGAGTATGGAAATTCCCTAAAAACCCTGGGCAAGGTCACTGCAATCTCAGATGAAGAGATGTTTTCCCCCACAACCTCTCTCACTCAGAATGAAAATGTCACAGGCCTATAGCACTTACTTTCTCACCTTTTAACAAGGATCCATACACGTGCCACCTTTTCCTATCTCGTTCAAATTCACTCCTCCTCAAAGTGAGCAGCGTGGAGAAACTCCAAAAGACATAACATGGACTAGCTTTTAATTTAAGATAGAAAGGTCAGTAAGAAACATTTCTACTTATTCCCAGTGACTTTGTGTTCACCAAGTCTCCTTAGAGCAAGGCTGGACAAATTGGGGCACAATTAAAACACTTCATGGGAATGTATCCATTTTGTCTAAATTCAGAAGAAACTATATAGAAATGAACATTTTTATAAAGGTCAAAATGATTCCTTTTGACATTTAAACTCTTTAGTGTAAGCAACACATGGTTGGGGAGAATCACGACCAATTGTAATTTGTACAGAAGAAGAAGTCATTCTTTTCCAGGGAGCTCTAATGGACAAGAAAAAATAAATGGGGATAAAACATCCAAACATAGGACTAGACTGTAATGCTTTCACTCACATTAAGGAATAATTTTCTTACATAAATAATCCCACTGATGTCAGGACTACTGATGAAATAAAAGATCTTATTATTCAAAATGATGATGGTCTGGCTTAACCCAATCAAGCTTAGCAAAGGCAAATACCACGTGCAACCTGTGATTTGAATACATTTGATGGCTTTACTTATTTGATACTTTTAGTTTCATCATAATCCCTAAAGATTCCACTTTGCAGAAGATTAAGAAGGGATGAAACCTCAGGCTTTTGGCTGAAGTTGGCCAAAGTAAATATAAAGTGATGAAGTACAGCTGTTCAGATCTGTTTTTCAGAGTCTTCCCCTCTACAAAGCCTCTTCTCAATGTGATTGAGGAGAAGTAATTGGAATTAAATAACTTCAGGAAAAGAAACTATTCCGGGTAGCTGCAGAACTCAGGCTCATTTTACAGAAGGCACAGTAAAACCCCAACCACTGAGTGGCAGAGGGATAGTGAAGTTTAGCATTTGCAAGTAACTTTTCAGAGACTCTGGCATCCACCAAGTCTTGAATTCATCTCAGCTTTAGAGCTGTTCCACTGCTTTTCACATCTACAGGTTTATATATCCTCGCCTTTGATAGGGTGTTCCAGCCCAAGCTAGTAGTGGCTGTTATGGAGAACAACGGATCTCTTCCAGCAGCATCTTTCTCTTACACTTGTATGGATTTGATACATGACAGCACCAGAATTAGAGTTCCTGCAGCCAATCCTCCCTCTTTATGCACTGAATAGACATAGCCAGCTCCAGCCTGCTTGCCTGCCTGGCTTGGAGGCGAGTGAAATCCCTCACAGCCATCATCTAGCTCTTTACAGCATTCTTTACACTTGCACATAGTAGGAAGAAATAGGAGCAAGTGGCGAGGCCACCATGTCACTATGACAGCTCAAATTCTTGGCTCTGCTGGCGAGTTACCAGCCTATTTCTAAATGAATGCTGTTTGGTGAGGACTTCTGTTCAGTGGGAAGCAGGTATATACACCATCCATCTATTTCACAGGGGTCAACAGCTCCAACACGGCAAACAAGCTACTGTAGCTGACATCCATCAAATTCAAACCTGGAATATATACAGCCTTTCACATCTAAATTGCTTTTCCTCTCTTGCCCATAACTTACTCCAATCATCACTCTCTCAGGATAAGATTGCAGCTTTGCTGACATCAGGGGTGAATGGAGTAGGGGTTTTACCTTCAGCACTCAAAATCACTGAATTATTTGACACTCAGGTCTGGGGAGACATCCCAAGGTCAGCAGGTCCAGGAGCTTGGTCAGCATAAAATCTTAGCTCTACTAGAAGAAAAATGGATTGCTTTGTCACTCTGGAAGAGCCTTCCAAACCAAGGCAACCTTTTATCTGTCTACCTATCTACTTACCCATCTATCTATCCTCTGTTATCTATTCTGAAGTATAAAGAACCCTTCACTCCAAAATCACTCATCCTCTCACTGCAGGACAGCCACTGCCTGAAATGACATTTCCACAGCCTGTTTTTTGCATGCTCTCCTTTTTCTAGTCCTCCTCCAGAAGCTGCTTTTTGCCTCCAGCCTTCAGAACCAAGACCCTGCCTTTCCTCCTGCCCACAGATGATTTTCTTTTCTGTTCCTCAGGCCTAACGCTCAGCTTCTGCCCTTCTTCCCCTCAGGTGCTGCAACATCACCACAGAGCCTGAGCTAACAGCAGATTTATTAGGCTGGCCTCTGCTCCACTCCAAACTCCACTTGTAATATTAGTGTGTCTCATTAGTGTGTACATGAAGCCAGCTGAGAACCAAAGGAAACAGAGAAATCACTGAGCACTCCCCCTAACAGACATTGTAAGATGTTGCTTTAAGAATAGACATGAGTGGGAGACGAAGGCATTTTATCTGTACCTAAAGAAATCAGTGGCAAAATTTGCCAGCTCTAATCTATGCAGCATACAGGTCTGTTATCTACTGCAACATGCAAGATAAAACAAACAGCCCCCCCCCAAGCAGAAATGCAGTGAAGAAACCCTCCAGTGAAATGTGTCATGAGAAATTCAGCAAGAAGATGTTTTCCCCAGATGAGGGGAAGGACAGAAGTGTAGAAAGCAGAGGTTACACTTCCTTTTTTGGGAATGGTTCACTGTGGGTTTAAAGGGCAAAAAAAATGTGGTGTGTCAGCCACTGGCAGAGGAAAATGGTTAAGTTAGACTATTTTCAGCTAAAGATGTAGACCTTTATTTGGTTTGGCTTCTTCCCCATTCAGGTTACTCCTTAACCTCCTGTCCTCAGCAACGCTACTCCCTCCTCCTCTACTGCTAGGCAGCAAGGCACTTCATCCTTGGGGGAGGTCATGCACTATGGCTCAGACACAACAATTCATTTAAAAAAATCCCAGAAGCTGAGGTAAAGTCCTACCTCCTGCTTGGGGAACCTCTTCTGATTCAGTGTTAGGCTGCCTGTGCTCCTAACACGAAATACTGGGGGTTTCTCACAAGGACTGAACTGAACTGGGAATAGGATTCCACTTAGGCTGTTGCTGTACATCCCAGGAATTAGCACCTCTGAATTCTTGCATTCACAAGCCTGGCAAACATGGGTTTTTTTGGGGGGAAAATATTACTGCTTGTACCACACACAGGCAGAATTTGCTGTCTGTGGAAGTGACAGCTGATTTCAGCCTAGAGGCGAAAGAAACCAACCTCTCTGTAGGAAAATAAAAGGGAAAAAAACCTCGACATAGGAAAAATTACAGAAAAATCACCATTCTCCTGTGCATACACACTCTCCTCTGCCTAGATTTTGATGACACAGGGGGGAAGAATTCCTGCTGCTGCTTCTCAGATGTTAGCAGCATTAGTAACATCACTGTCTCATCACTGTCTATAATCTTGTCTCGCTGATGACACCAGATGCCAGTTTTATACAAGCATTCAGGTCACATTTTATATACCACAAAGTCCTCAGGTCATGGGGTTTTTTTTCATGTAATATACACACACATTCTCTACAAATTATTTTATCTGCTTTTATGGCTATTTTGGAGCAAGCAAAAAAAAACCCAGCGTGACAAATTTCCCATCTGGAAACACAGTGGAACCCACAGAAGGACCTGAACACTAAAAATGCTTCCATCACCACATTTAACTCCTGGTGTTCAGCCTTTCCCTGCTGCCTCTCTCCTCTCCAAGTTACATGACCTGCTTCAGGCTTTGAAGACAAGCCCTCAACCCTCTGCAAGCAAACCTAAAACTCACCGAGTAATGGGTACCTTGGGGGTGACTGCATCTTCACTGTTCCTATGGCAACCAGCTTGGGAGAGGTTTAGGGATATCAAAGAGCCAGTTCAGTCCTATAGAGGATGTTTAGTTCTTTCAGTAACAGACCACCACCTAAAGCAGAGACACAGACCTTCAAACATTGAGTCCTTCCCTCCTAGTGGAACTCCCTGCACTGTCTCTCCAGAGAAGCAAAGGCAGGTAGGAAGGTAATAGCCTCTTTGAAGGCATGGAGCCTTTAGACTGGTTTAACATTACGCATCATGTGCACCACTGATCCTTTGTGGAATTACTGCTCGTCCTCCAGTCAAAGTGTCTGGCCCAAGAGCTTTTGGCCCAGCCCAGCCCTGAACTGCAGAGTTGGCTAATTGGAAGTGGGCAGTGCTAGCACAGGACAAGGTTTATACTCCTTTTCTACTTCTGTGTTTTAAAAACAGGAATACGTTTGCTTTTCATATTGAGGCAGAAGAAAAGACAATTAAAGGAAGGGTAGACCTT
Source organism: Colius striatus (assembly GCF_028858725.1). Lineage (NCBI taxonomy): Eukaryota > Metazoa > Chordata > Aves > Coliiformes > Coliidae > Colius > Colius striatus. Next base: position 3,014,692 of record NC_084762.1, read on the forward strand.
TATTCCTTTTTTCTTTGTTCAGTTTTTTTGATAATCAACAGGCAACAGACTTACTTAGATGCTTATCACTCTCAGTACCTGTGACCCTGACCTCTTTGCTCATCCCCTTCAGCTGCTCAGTTCAGTATCTAGATCCCAGTTTGGAGGCTTTGCACAGTGATCAGTTGCTCCAATCTCTGCCTAACCTGTTCCTTCTTTGTTTTTTTTTTTTAACCCAAGATTCTCCCATGTCATTCTTCTTGCTAGGACTGGTTTGCTCAGCTGCTTCTCTAGGTGGCATCCAGGAGACACAGAGCTATTCACACAGGAAAGGGTCTGCACTGCTCCATCAACAGATAAAACCTCAGGAGTGTCCTGAACTGCTGAGTGTTCAGCAATGACCACCAGTTCAGTGGTATTTTTCAGGCAGAAATAGGATCTCTTTGGGAGGGAAAAGCTGTCAAATGAACACATCCGTGCTGGATTCCAATGATGGCTTAATAGAGAGAGCTCTCACGAGATCAGGAATGGTAATTCTCCAAGTTGGAGGTGATCCTGCCTTCCAAACAGGATATCTCGTGTTCTCTCTGGGAAGGAAGCCATGATGCTGAGGGACAAGCATCAAGCTATCACTGAAAAGCAGGGAGGGTAAACTCATCACCAGTTGGATGAGGAGGAGGATGTCTTGAACATCAGAAAGGATGGAGGGAGAAACATCCTTAATACCACTACCATGGGCCACAATCACAAGCCACCACAGCTGAGCCCAGCACATCCTTTACCCTGCATCTTGAATAAACAAAGGACATGGTTGAACTTTCTGAGGTCACTGGACTGTGGCAGCATCCACAACGTGGGGAACAGAGAATACATCTGTGGAGCAGACAGAGAGGATGCTGCATGGGAAGAAAGAAGCCAGCCAGAAAGGCAGATGCTGGAGGACTGATGATGCAGAGCTGGTGCAATCAGCACTAGGGTGCATAAATAATCCACGATCACCAGCAAGACTTTCGAGTCTGACAGGAAAAAAAACTGGTAATGGCTATTAATAATTGAGGCCATTTTCCAAGTGCCCTGATGAATTCCCCCAAGGACCGTGACAAAGCGTGGCAGTGATCCTGTCCTGCACAGCTGAGGCAGTGACTAGCCGATAATTGGCAAGAGCCTGGCGCTGGCGCCGGGGTTATCAACTCCAGTCCCAAAGATAAGGCAGCCGACTGGCCCTGCAGCAACTGTTGAGAGGCTGCTTCTCCCTGGGTTTGTTTGCCTTTCTGCCCGTCTCCTGCTTCTCCCCCTCGCCCTGAGCTGCCTCCGTTTGCTGACGGGTGGGATGTGGCGGGTGCAGGATGCATATGGGGTACCCGGCAGCACCAGCATCCCTGATCAGTGTCAGGGGCATCCCTCACAGGGGTAGCCCTTCAAATGGACAGAAGTGGGGCAACAAGCAGGGGGTAACGAGGACGGTGGGGCCTAAAGTGGCAGTGTGGCCATGCCCACACACTGCAGCAAGAGATCTCCATCCCTTCACTGGCTCAGGCAGTCTCCCCACGCAGCCCAGCTCTCTAATACATTTACTCCATAAACATCCAGTGACGTGTTGCTGTGGGAAGGGCACACACCCCAGCCTGTCACAACTAACAGGTAGCACATTACACAAAATAAGGTCTGAAGTCCAGGCTCAGCTGAAATCCACAAGGCAACTCAAACCTTTATATTACCCCTGAACTAAGCTTTTCTCTTTTCTGCCACTCTTAATTCATTCTCTTCTGCTTTTGCTGCTTTACGTTGTACATTTTTTTTTCGGGGCAGACATGGTGTTTCTTCACCACAAAGGGCCATTGTTATTCCAACAATCAGTTCCCCAGCCTCCTCCTAACACCCTCTCACAGCACTGTCATTAACACAACTGCAACAGCATCTCAGGACCTGTGTGCAGACAACGTACACTAACGGGTTTAATGGTCTTAGCTACCAAAAAAGACAAAGGTTTCCTCACCCACCCACCTTTTTCTTTTAGTATTTGTTCCATTTGCTATCCAAATGTCAGCTTTCATTGTCTGCAAAATGACTGTTGAGCCAATGATTACGGTGTGTTTCCTTGGACTGACAGCGCCTGCACAGTGACTTTTCTCCAACACGCTCGGCAGTCGGCATCAAATATTCTTGGCGTGTAGCCTGAATAACAACACACACACTGAGACCTGCCAGCATTGGAAAGTCCCTAAGTCCCAGGAGCTAAGATTACTTGCCAGCTATTCTTAAAATTTTCTCACCACTCCACCCAGTTTCTTGGGTCTTCCCACCCTCTACAACCTCACAACTGCCCTTGTGGAGTTTCACAAAACTTCCCGAGACGGTTTTGGATGAGTGGAGAGCAGTTAAACTCCTTCTTGAACCGACTGACTTCACGTGTCAGCAGTGCTTTCCTGGACTTTGCAGAGGGAGGCTCAAAAGGGTATGGTTTTGCCTCTCTTTATTACCACTCAGAACTCTTTCCAAATCATTTTTTCTCTGAGGCAGGGGGATGGAAAATATGACGTTTAAGGAAAAGACAGCAGAAAGCACTCCTGTAACCTACTTAACCCCTTTTTTAAACCAGGGTATGAAAGCAAGTCCTGGGAGATGCTGAGCATCATTAACTTCCATTAAGTATAGATGAGATGAGGGCACTTGTACTAAAGACTACAGGCTCAGTACTTCTCCCTGCTAAGCCCAAGCAGTGGTGGAAAAACACAGAAGGAATAATAATATCACCTTTTCCTTAGCACAGATCACCCTTTTGGCTCTCTGAACAAGGAAGACGTTTCACATTCATGAACCACAACTCCCTTTTCACCAAGGACTCTAAGCGTGATGAGAAGCAGGGGAAACAACCACATGGGAAATGAGAAAGCCCCTCTTCTGGCATTTCCAACTAAAAGGAAAGCAGGAGGTATGAAAAATCTTCACATGCTTTTCCCTTTGGCTTTCCACCCACAGTGGTTAGGATCAGCTTTGAAGAAGCACCAAAGTTTTTGATCAAAGTTTTCTGGATAAGACAACTTGGCCCATTAATGTAGAATGGATGTGTTTTTTTTAAATGAAAGGTGTGGGTTTTCCTTAAACAGATGCCTGTAAAGGCATCTAACTCCTGAAGGCTTGAGCACCCTGGTTTAACCAGTTTGAGTTAGTGAGTCAGTTCTCTGATAGAGCTTACTAAGAAAAACGCAGCTCATTTGCTCTTTTTCTCTCACAAGCTTCTCTCCACTGTTTCCCAGCTCACCTGTTATTATACTCAGGACTGACCTGAGTTAGGAACTCTAATAGAGGCTTTATATTAATCACCAAAAAGACTGTTATGTTGCCCACTTCTATTTTAAACCTTTGGCTCCAACCTCAGGCTTTCAGCTCCTAGACTGAGCAATGCCAGGCTTTTGTTTTTGTGCAAGCTTTCTGTTTTTTTTCCCATGAGTGCCTAAGACGTACTTGCAAAACATTTCAAGTAGCTGCCCATGCAAAACATATTCCCTAGCTACTCTGTCTGTAGAATTTCAACTGCCTGACTGCAATGGTTATAACCCCATTTTGTATCTGTACATAACTTGAGCATCTACACCTGAAAAACACTCCCCAAATCAAACAAGCACCCAGACATGGCCAGGTTAACCTCCAACAGTTTCCAGCAGTTACCATAATGGCCTATGTACATAAGCAGATGTAGATCTTTACTGTTTCACTATCTGATTGAAATACAATGCTTTTTAGAAACAACTGCTCACAGGTAAAGAGACATATCCACCTAAATCTTCGTTTGGTCTTGGTTTATACTAGATGGTGTTTTGAGTATGCTGTCAGAAGTACCAGCTCTACTTTCATCCTCCAACACTTTACTGGGTTATAAATCACCCTCACCTAAAAGGAGTTCTAGTCACAGGATATTGTTTCAGCATAAATATTGAAGCAACTGGGTGTTGATTAACGTGTTTCTTTCAAGGTTCAGCCATTAAGGTTAAGGAAACAGAGTTGTGGAGTCTCCTTCTCTGGAGACATTCAAACCCCAGCTGGATGAGTTGCTGTGTGCCCTGCTCTAGGTGGTCCTGCTCTGGCAAAGGGGTTGCACTGCATGAGCTTTTGAGGCCCCTTCCAGCCCTTAAGATTCTGTGATTCATATGATGGAAAACTACCTATGGAGCTTCTCAGTAAAATAGTAGTAAGAATAATTCATAAAACAGTCAGGGCTTGGAAACAGGTTGAAGCACAGCAATAAAAAAAGAGCACCCAAAACTGACAAAAGCCAACAGTGTAAATTTTACAACAAAATACCTGAAATATGAGTGAACTGATGAAGTCATGGTACCATACTGAATCAAACTACTGGGCACATTTGGAAGTGGAACACATTTTTTCTAGCAAACTGATCAAACTAATGCTCTATCACCTGGACTAAAAGCTGGCATTTTATGGAGAGCACATCCATGCTGGTAGGATCTGCTTCAACAGCTTCTGATACTCTGGAAGTGCCACTTTTTCTCACTGCAGAGATTTCAGCTGTAAAAGCCTATTCTCTCTTCTCTCCAACCCACTTCAAGATTTCAAGGAAGAAGCAGTAACTTTTTTCAACCACAGGCACCCTCTGGCAGGGGTTAAAAGCACATGACACAGAACATCCCTCTCCTATCCTCACACACACACACCATACCAACAAGCCATATGTTTAAACCTGTACCAATGTACCAGTCCATTGCTTATGCTGCACTGTGCTTGCAGCATCTCCACAGCTCTCTGCCACCTCTCCAGCCAAGGCAAGATTGTCCAAAGCCATTAGAGAAGAAAAGAAGCCACCTAAAATCTCACCCAAATATATCCAAATATCAGCACATCAATTTTAGAATGTCATATTCTTAAACTAAACAACAATATTCTAAACTTAACAACACAGCACTTCTCCAGTAGCACTTTCCTGGGAGGGGGTTCTCTCTGGGGGAGACTTGAGTAGGTTTGATTGAGTGAGCCTGCTTTCTAAGAAGGACTCTTCCAAACTTCAGGCCTTCCAAAAACAAGGAAGGCTTGCTTGGAGGCAGGGCATTATGGACTCACATACCACTCACGTTAGAGAAATGGGTATTACACAGAGTGATGCACTTAAATTTAGTCCTTGCAAAATAAAAGGGCAACAATGTTGGTTTTCTCCAGCTTTTGGTTTAGTGGCCATTACTGTGCTTTTAATAACCACACCACAGGCATTTCCAGACCCATAGATAAACAATATCATGAAGGGTGCAACACTAACTTCTCTTAAAGTAGCACTCTTACTGTCATGAGGTCAGGGAAATTGATGACTGTGTCTGCAATGGAGGATGGACACAAAGAAGGATCCAAATCTAAAGCAACTCACTACCCAAAACTATAACAGTGTGTGAATGTAAAGGATAAAAGTTTTTGAGCTTGTACTGAACAAAAAACAAGGAAAGGTACAATTACAAGCAAAGTCACCTTCTCCCTGTTCAAGTTCTTTGTAAGTAATACAATGTGAACAGAAAGTATGAGACCTTAGAGTCACTTATCCTCTGGCTCTGTTTTTCTCTAATTAATTAAATGGGTGAAAAGCAGGAGCTCAGGGCCCATAGATCAGCACAATGCATTTCATAACTGCTCTGTGAGGACAACTCCAAAAGCCAATCACAGGATACTTATTAAAGAGACCTTCTGATGTAGTCCCTTACAGCAAAAACCTGCTGGATGCTCAGTTACACCTCATTAAATTATACCAGTTGTTTGTTGCCAGCATATTCTCCATGTGGCCCAATGGCTTTGTAACCAAAGCTGCTGGAAACCTGTTTAATTGCTCAATTGGGGCTTTTAAAAAAAAGAAACCTTCTTAGGCAATGGGTAGAATACTGTAATTTGTTAGAGAAAGCACTGAGGATATATTAAAACAGAAGAGGAGGAGAAAAAAACCCAACAGAAAAACACAAATCAGAAAATCAATGCTGTTACATTAAGGTTTTTACTAGGTCTCTTTCAGCTACATTTGCTTTCATGTTCTTGACCAAAGAGCTCTCGGGTAAGGAAATGTTCATAAGTTGCTTCCTGAACGAGTCTCCTCAATTACTTTGCTGCCTCTGCAATTCAAACACTCGCAGAATTCTTTCTAAGGGCAGCAGGAGCAACATTAGCAGAGCAACTGGGGTGGTCTTGTTACTTTAAACCTCTTTGAAAATTCACAGCCTGCAATCATCTCACATGCCAGTGTCCACTCTGGCTCGGAGGCAGAGGGGGAAAAAAAAACCCCACTTTGGAGAGGTCTGTTAAATAAACCCTGTTTCCACAATGGTAAAATCCCTAATAGTTTTGATTCATGGAAGCAGTGCTTCCAAACAACTCCCTTTGTTTTCAATCACTTTTACAACAGTCTTGAACTGAAAAGCCAGATGAGAATACCTATCTGTGTGTGTACACACACATAAATTACCCCAGTGGACTGATTTTTTAGGACTTCTTGTCAGCATGAAGTAATTTTTTACTTTTAATGTTCCAAGAAAATGTATTTGACTCCAAAAAAATGATTTGAATCTGTTTGCTCCTTCCACACTTAACAGCACTCCTTTGTTAGCATTTCTATATTGCTGTGAAGGCATACATCACTTAATGAAAAACACAGACAACAAGGGCCTTGAAGCTGTGCTGCTGCAGATCCACTATCAGCCAGACACTCCTTCTGTATTTATGCCAGTTGAGAGGGGAGGAAAAATAATCTCTAGTTCCTCTTCACTGGAAACTCCAAAGATATTTTTTTATATTAAAAATAAAGAAAGTTTAAGGCCAAAAGGAAAAATCATTTAAAATGGATGGGCAGTGAGAACAATGCATTCCATTCAGCTTCTGTTCTCATGCTTACCAATCTCCATCTGAAACATTAAACACTTAACCCGCAAGATGCAAAGGGATTTTGAAAGACCCCTCTTCAGGGATGGAAATAATTATCTCCCAAGCTTTAGGTTCCAAGGGCTTAGAAGTGGGACTGTACAAAGAGCTAATTAAATTAGAAATGGCACCAGAGCGTGGTCTCCCGAAAAGGTGAATTTGTGGGCTGCTGGGAAGGAACGTGCAATGCTTGTGCAAAAACAAAGGAGCACGCTGGAAAGTGAGAGACTTGTGTTCTCAGCCCTCAAAACCACCAGTCTCCGAAACATGCTTGCTGGAGACAGGGAAGAGAAATGCTAGTATGAGAAAGCCTAATTTTATGGGGTCAGGTAATCCTGAAGGATAACAGAGGAACCCCCAGGAGACAGCCCTTCCCAAAAGGTTGTACAAAGCATCTGGACGACAGGGCATCCAGTAAACCTTGCTTTGCTGGGTTACAGCTAGCTCTGCTGAATCACTTCCCCACTCTCCAGGGTCCCAGCCTGGTAGATTAGCACTAAGACATTCTGATAGCTGAGAAATCAGCCTTACAAAATTTAAAAGTACATTTTAAACACAGGGGGATAAAAAAGGGAAAAATATAGGTGTTCAGTGGAATGCTTTTTACATCCTCTTTCAACACCACAGTAAAAACTGAGATATAAAGTACCAGCAACAGCTTCTTGTATATATGCATGTAACATACATGCTTTACCACAGCATCTATGTAATGAAGTAATCAGTCAATACATTTAATCCTGTTTCATAAAATAGTCCTTAGTAGAGACAGTACAAGATCACTTCCACAGGGTCCAGCATCAATTCTCTATCTCTTCCCCAGATCCACTGCTTTTGTTAAGCTTGACAGGCAGGAGGAAAGAAGCTTCCACTTGTCTTATCAGCACAATTAATCACTGTGCTGCTTAAGTCAATGAAAGCTAAGTAAAAACGAGTCAGGAACTGTTGGCCATAAACTCACTGAAGATCAGTCAGCTATCCTTACTAAATATCTAACAGGAGGAAGTGGGGAAGGAAAGGGAAATTGAAAAGGGACTTTTGTGAGGGGTGCATTGCTTAACCAACTTTTCAGAGAAAGTGTTCTGACATTTGTTTACAAATAGATTTTTAACCATGAGCCATGACAAACATAGAGCATTTAAGTAGAAAGCAATGCTGTATTTGCTTGAAAATTCTGGGAGTAAAAAACCCACTGCAGATATTACACATCTATGCAGCAAACTACATGTTCATGTGACATTTATGCAAGATTTCTAGTTAACAAAAAAAAGAGTAAGAGAAAGAGCAGGTTTGTGCTGGAGAGAAAAGCATTTCAAGTATGAATCTGCAAGGAGTTGGAGGTTAGAAGAAAAGGAGTGTCAGCATCAATCAATTTACTTTCCAGTTAGGTGAAGTCCCAAAGTCAAATTTAACTAGAAGTCAATAAATTCCACTTCCATCGAAACAGTCCGGGCCACAGCAGTCGTGTAAAATCACACACTGGGCACACAACAGTAACAGATGCAAATAGCAGTTTGCTACCAGCTGGAGAGTAGCCATGACTTACAGCCCCAAAACAGGCAGAACAATTTTATCTTCAAGGTTTCACAGAAAGGCAGATTGTAGCAGAGGAAAAGCAACTAATAAGAACAGGGGGCTAAAGGTGTGCAGTCTTGTATATCCGTTTGCAGCGTGGCTCTGTTTGTTTCTCTCCAGCAAAGCTTTGCCACGCATCAAATGGGAAGGACACCATTGAAATAAGCAGTGCTCCTCACAGCAACTTGATTTATTCTCTGTACTGTACCAAAACAAAGCTCACCACCTAAAGGCTAACTGGTGGCTATCACTCGTCTGTACACACCTGCTCGCTGACCAGTTTACAGTGAATTACTTTTTATACAGTTATTTACCTCATTATCAAAACAGACTTTCAGAATCTCAAGGGTCATCAAAAGTTTGCAGGAAGTGAGTAAGTAAAATTGTTTGTCTGAACCAGATTGCCTGTTCTCCACCCAGTCAAGGTCAAATAGCTGTGGGGTGGTGTGTGGCACAGTGGCTGCGTCCTCTTTTCATCTGTGCTTCGGGGCAAACGTTTATTTTTTGCCTTGCAGGGAAAAAAAACCCACAAACAATGTATCCTGACCCTGATAGGATGTTAAAAAAATCCAGTAAATACAGGCATGTACAAAGGATGGGTGCAAGATCCTGCACACATAAGAAGGTTTTGACAAGGTATCACTAATAGCTCATGATGAAACAAAATTGTAACTCTGACCTTTTAGCCGAAACAAAAGGTGAAAGTATCTTTAGGACAGCACAGCCACTGCTTCCTCTGGAAATGAGAAGCACTGATTATTACCCTAGCCTAGGGGGAAAACTGCAATTCAAAAACTGCCTGTTCTTGTCACAGTAAATCTTCCATGTTTCTCTCCTCCGTGAAATATTTCTTGCTAAAAAAAACCCAGGATGGCACATTAATACAGGGCTTTAGATATCCTTAAAGTCAGGTTTAATTGGGGCAATTCCCTCCAGTGAATCGAACGATGACATTCGTCTTCACTGCCTGGTCGGAATGCTAAACTGAAAGCAGGGCTGAAATGTCAAGGTAAAATAATGCTAATAAGTATTCTGAATGTTACGTTCCCCTTGACCTTGGAATTTAAGAGGCTGCGACGAAGGCCTTTTGTGGAAAGTCAGGAAGTCATCTGGAGACATCATTGACATTTCTGATTAATACAATCTGGCAACAGTAGGGGAGGAGACACAAAATACGCTGTTAATTTCCTGCACAAGGGTAATTTCATCTCATATTGTTGTGGGATCTACAGATAGAGAATGCAAAACACCACATCACCTGTAATATTCCTGCCAGTGTTTTTAGGTGAGAAAAAGAACATGCTTAATGCAATAACCATCATCTCTGTAAAACAAAACTCATAGCACTGCCACCAAAGAGAAGAAAATATTCCCCATTTCATACAAGCAACGATTTCTTGTAAGACACAAAAATAAGGCACAAAGCCCCCAATCCAATTGCTTCACTATTACGTCTTGTTATCACGGAAGATTTTCCACTTCATTTGCAACTTAACACTAGCATGATAACTCCGTGGGGTGAAGATTTGATGTATTAGTGTCCTGAAGCGACTCTTGCAGCCTTTATTTGCACCTCACATGTAAGAGAAAATGCCTCCCCCACGGATGGCAAATGCAAGGCAGGGAAAGCCTGAAGTCTTTTATGGGCAATGTCAGAGAGACTCTGTACACTTGGCTTCCACAAAAAAACAACAGTGGAAGAGGCCAGCACTTCTTTGCACTCCTCTTTCAGTCCCATCATACTCCAGGCAAATGAAATGCTGCAACTGTGGACAAGAGGCAGAAGGAGCATCTGTTAGCAACTGGTTTTTGCAGAGGTAACCCCTGCTGCACATCCAGGTTCCTGAGGATTCCAGGAGATACTTTACTGGTGTCCCAAGGCTTGACAAGTTACTCTCTGAAAAATCCCTTGGCCATTTTAAGTTTACACACATAGGCAGAAGGTATAACCCTGTGGAGGAGGCTGGCAAAAAAGATCTCAGAAGAACATACCCTAACAATGACATGCAATAGCGAAAGCATGTCCTGATTCAGTGGTAGACCTTACCTGTTGGGCTTGGGAATAAAATAAGAGAGGGAAAATAAGGTCACACAGGTTGAAAGCTCATAGAAAATGTGATTTTCCAAGTTAGTTTGGTACTAAAATAATTGGAAGCAGTAGAGGTGCATCACTTCGGAGCTTGCCTACTGGGCATGTGAAAACCAACACATTCTCTCCAGCTATGCTTTTAATTGTGGTCCATACAAATCTTAAACAGGTGTATGTATAATGAACTCCAACGGCTCACAAAGCCCATTGTAGACTATTGAATGAATGGCAGAACTTTTAAAGACAGCCCAAATAATAATCCCAGTCCCTAGATGGAGTGTTTATATACTTTAACTTGTTCAACACTCTGCCTCAGTATCCCAAGTGTCATCTGAAAAATCCCATTAATAAATGTTATTTAAAGGAGTCTTCCAGTGTATTGAGGGTTTTTCCATCTCATGTATCCTCTCTGTGTCAGGCACCTTCATGAACCTGTTTTGAACAAAACAATTTTATCTCTCAAAATTTGTTACCCAGCCTGTGAATTTCCTGTTGAACGTGAACAAGACGAGAGCACGCGAACACTAAATGCACCTCGGCTTGTGAAAGCTGAATCCATAGCTTGACTCATGCATTCAGTAAATATTGCACAGGCATTCCAAAAACAATAGTAACACACTGCCTAAATACAGCAGGCCACGTTATTCAAAATGAGGGGAAACATGCAGAGTGCTACACGGCTGTGCAATTTTAATATCCAGTTCCTGTTACACGAAGCAGCTATCTGCATATGCCAGTACAGCGGTACACACTGAACCAGCCACCTGTATATTCTATAACTTATGTAAATAAGAAATAGCCTAATTGCCCATTTCTTCTCCAGGAATATTTGCATGGTTTTCCACAGTCTCTTCGAAAATAATCCTGCGTAAATTCAGCGTGTAACTGGATGAGTGTTTTCATAGACACAGCCCGGAGTTTAGCAGTTAAAAGTTTGCACTGAAACATCAGTGGCATCAGGATTTCTGCAACAGAGGATTGAACTCTGCAAGGACAGGTACTACTCTGGTCATGGAGCCACTCGAGAACCAGGCACGAGCTGTAGTGTTACCATGTACTCCCCGTGCCAGTGCTGGCAGCCTGAGGGTTTGGAGTATGGCAGAAGCCAACTGCACCTTCACACTTCACTCTCCAGGAAAGTGAGTGAGATCACAGGAGGATGAAAGGACGAGATTAACTGGAGCTGCCCAGAATGTGCTGCAAAAGTCATTAGGCATAGAAGAGTTGGCTGGCAAAACAGATGAACTCCTGAGTGAAATGGTCCACCTGGCCCAGTCTGGCGGACGTGAAAGGCTTGTGGAAGCTGCTGCCAGACTGCTTTCTAACCTCTCCTGGTTGGAAAAAGGCCAAAGCAATGCTTTACAAGATATGTCTCTGCCCATAAGAGCCTGAAAACCACAGACACCCATGCATTCTTTTTCCCTGTGACAGTTCTTGCAGCAGCAGGGACCACCACTGTCAAGGGCGCATCGATCTCTGCTCCAGCCAAGTAGCATTGTGAACGCACTTGTGTGCCACCAGCAGTCAGCATACCACAGCTTGGAAACACTTGGAGATTCAACCAAGAGTAAAAGGACAGACATTTGAGTCAATAACTTGTTGTCTAGATCAGAAACGCTCTCGGGTGAGGAAGGAAGCCCAGGTTCAGTGACAAGTGTTCAGCCACGGCTCCTGGGACTGCCTGCCTTCTTCAACTAGTAACAGAAGCAGAGGCTAACAATCCCTGTCATCTCCAAGTTACTCACACACAGGCATCTTACACATAAATAGTTGCAATATAGAGAGAACGGTATCATGGCTAAAGATTTTTCTCAAGCATCTGCATGTTTATGCTGACACAAACCCATCATAGGCTTTAATCCGCGTTTACGTACAACAGCACAGCAGTGAAGGGATGCGACTGCGATGGTTTTCAGGGGTGGCAGAGGCAGATGGAAGTGTGAGGATAATCTGTGTGGGGCAAATACATTAGCTATGATCCAATTTTGAGAGTGTAAACCTGTGTAACAGAAGGTGAGGGATACCTCCTTGCAAACATGCAATCAAGGCAGAGCCCCTGGGCTGCAGCATTTGTGGCTGCTGCCATTTATGGGTGCTATGGATATCTTTGGCCACTGCTGGTTGCAGTAATCCAAGAAATTAAGATAGAGGACTCCAGGCTTGAATTTCTAAAGGTAGATGTTTCAACAGCTCCGTAAGTAATTTCTTCACGGGGATCAAAACAGAGGTGGGGGAAACAAAAAGCATTGGTACAGCACTTCAGAACACTGCAAAAGCTGGGCATCACCTCCCTCACAGATGATGCTGACTTCTCCACAGCAGGAATAGTTCATGGATTCAGCTGACTTCCTTTGGTTGGGGGACAATCTAGACAAAATGAGAACTGCAACAACACCTCATATAGTCACTCTATTGAGAAATTTTTAAGCACCAACTTTACTGCTGAAGGTGTCACTCACAAATTCCTCTCATTGATGCATTTCCCTGAGTTTCCAACTGGGTCACACTGTTCTAAGAAACTACTTGTTTCATAGAGGCTAAAAATATTTCACATCCTCAGAAAAAGAGTATTAAGGCAGTCATAGAAAAACCCTGGAAGTGGAGCTTGAATTCACTGCTCACAGTCCTGTGCTCTAGTTGATGCAGGACATTTCTGCAGCCAGGAACATCATAGAATCACGAGGAGTTGAAAGGGTCATTTAGAGATCATCTAATCCAACTCCTCTGCTGAAGCAAGTCCACCTAAACATCTGCAAACTTGATGCTGCCACCAGTCTGAAGATTAATTAGAAGACACTAGAGTAGAAAAGTACCTTCAGCTAGTTAGCCACATCATGCTTTTACACCTTTGGCTAACATAGGAAACAGCATTTATAACCAAAAAGATTACAGAAATGGAAGTTTCTTCAGTGCAATCCCAAAACACCATTTTATTGAAGAAACAAAAACCAACCCAAGATCGATGCCAACAAAGGTATTGAGCTCTATAGAAACGTAGGCTAGGGATTCTGAAAGATCCTGCATGCTTGTATGAGTTCCCTAAACCACATCTATCCTGGAGGCAAAAACCTGAAACCATTAAGAATATATGAAAATGAAAACAATGCCTGGAGGGCTTCCCAAACACTCAGGTCCTCTGTAGCGTCCTCATTGCATCTCCTCAACTGACAGAACCTGAATCTTCACCAGTTCTCCTGGGAACTTCCAAGTCCTCCTCTGCTCAGGCTCTGGTGTGGGTTACAATGCCCTAGACATCAACAAGGTCTACCCATGGGGGTCTGACAGGGTTCAGTACTTCTGCTTCTTCCCTCTGTTCTTCTAACAAAGAGGAAGTACCACAGTATTGTCTGTCTAAATTGCAAGAACAGGGTGAAACTTCAAAGAAAAAGAGTTTTAGAGCTATAAATGGTCCCTCATACAACTCTCCTACTTATTCCCTGTGAAAAGAGTTTAGGAAGTTCGAGCTCCTCCGACCTTTCTGTAAGGTTTTTACATGAGGAAATAGCTTCTTAGCAACTCTTTTGCCCTGATCTGAAAGACATTTTAAATTCTTTATAGTCCTTCTGCTTTCCAGCAAAAACAAAACAAGCTGTTTAACTTCATTGCAGCCTGACAGTTAATAGCTCCTGTATTGTCTCTTAATCACACTGAAATGTCTGTTGAAGGATGTATCATTGTTTTAGCTTCCTGCTAGCTTCTTACACAGCCTGCCATTAAACTAAATTAACTGTATGCACATTGGAACTATAATTTACAGCTTTTTAAAGAGACACAGATCTTCAAAACCATACCTGGCTCACAAAGAAGGGTGGATGGAAGAAGGGTTACTCCATGTCTTTCACAAGAACTAGGCAGCATCAATGGAAAAGACAGGTAGGGGCTGCAAAGCCCAGATGCTTCTTCACACATGTTGAGAGGGATGCTGCACACTCTCAAACTGAAATGTACCCAGCTCAGGAAAATGAGGGAATTCCATGGAAAAGAGTTTACGCAAAGACCCACTTCGGCTCAGAAAGCCCTTGGACCACAAGTCACTGGAGGTAGGGAAAATACTGTTGTGAAATATCACTGCCTACTTGCCTTGCTTAAACGCTTTTGTCTCTGCATTTGCTAGTGCTCACTCCTCCTGTCATCTAATCCTGTTCCTGTAGACCCTGCATTTCTAGGTCAAGGCACAGAGCAAGCTCCAAGTCGACCTCCCACTCCTCACAGCCTTTTAACACCAAGTCCTCAAATCAAAGATGTGTCTTCAAAATATAACTTCAAGGTACCAGGAGTTCAAAATACAATGAAGCCACTGTTAAATACTAACACCATTAACCAGTGTGAGATATACAAGTGGAAAAAAATGTGCCTTCATTTCCCCCCACATTTTGAAGTGTGTAAGATTGTATTTTGTGTTTTTTGGCAATTCCTTTCTTAATTTGCTAAATTTCACTTCCATCCCAACTACTCATTCCTTTGGCTGCTTTTCCTTCTTTTTCCCTTAGTTTTACAACATTGCAATACACCCTCCCATTCCCTCAGTGACTCTTTCTTGATTGTCATAGACACAGCTCTTTGAGACCTCCAATCTCAGAAGTCTCAGGCTCTCCTTCAACCTTAGACTCTCTTCAGATGAAAACACAAATGTATTTGGCCCTTGAATATCCCTATGAGATTTGTGTTACATCAATCTGATTTTATAACTAAGAAGCTTTCACCAGATTAAAAACAGTGTCTCATCCAAAACCTGTGATATTTGTGGAGAAAAAGACAAGCAGGTATCCAACTGCTTGTCCTGTGCTCTCTCTATAACACATTGCTGCATCCTTCAAACTGGAGCCCACAGAAAAGCCTTCTGTTATTTTCAGTCTGGGAGCACTTTCCTTCATCCCTTTTCCTTGCCTCATGACCAATTCCAGATTCCTGAACAAAGTGAAGAGGCTTAACCAGCACATGACATCCCCTATGGAAAAAGGATTCGAACCCCCTTATAACTTTGACTAATTGCTTGGTGAAATATTAGACATATCCTAACACTGTGGGTCAAAGCAATAAAATGCAGGAACTCTTTCATTCATGTACTCACAAATGCTCCTGTGTTCCAGGCAGAAACAAATGGTCAGCAAAGGTGGGATGCAAGAGAGACCTGAAGCATCTTTACTACACACCAACGATGCTGTGAGCCACAGCTGGTTGAACCTGCAGCCTCTGTATATGTGCAATCCTCTGTGGCAACTGTATGATATAGGTCCATGCTCTGTGCAACTTGTAACTCAAATAATGTCCCAATGATATTTGTTCATCTTTTTTGGTACCAGACGGTATGCACTGCACCAGCTTTGTACCAGCTTTGTCAGTAAATACCCTCTTGACATTCCTTATCTGAAGTTCTTCTATACCAGACTGAGTAGGAACTATCTGCAGATGGATGGTGGTTACCTTTAGCTAAATCCTGACAGGCAGCAGATATCTCCAGTCACTGTGCCACTTTCATTAAATGAGGAAAGACAAACATCCCATGTAAAAGAAAACTAATAACTTCTGAGAAAAGGGGAAAGGCTTGATGAGATGATACCATACCATAAGCTTTTGTTGTGGGCAAACAGAATCCTATAGTTCAAAGTAATTATCTCATCAAGTTCCCCCTCATTAGGATTGAAACTAGACGTCACAACGAACAGTGGACTAGTAATTCACCAACGAGAACTTGGATTTAGTCCAGCTTGCTATCTTTTTTGTAATATATTTGTTGGTTTCAGCTCATCACTCCCAACTACACCAGACAAGATGGCACACCTCTTCATTTCCTATTCATCATAAGCCTATGGGTGCATTAGTAAATTAGATTAAATTCCCTTTCCCAGTGCCAGAGGGGCACTGGGAAATTTGCATGAACTCCCTTCCCAGGACACGTGGAGAAAAGGGAGAAGTAGGAATTGTCAGAGCAAGTTCAGTTTTGCCCCCTGGACCTTCTGCATTTTTGTGGAGGAGGGCAGAATGTATCAACACACCCTCTCTTCCAATCCAAAAAGATAGCGCTACGATGATAAGAGGGGGATCACTTCACAAATTAAAGGCGGCTACAGAATATTTTGGGACATTTAAGTCCAATCTGCAGCGGGACAACTCTGCTGTAGGTGGGAAATGGCAGAGCAGAGATTATGGAGTCGTTAGTCATGCTATCACTCAGAGGATTACATTTTAATACTTTCTTTCCCTCACTATTCTTCTCCTCGCTGTGATAATATTTTTTTTACCCCTGCACCTGCCCTCTACATATTAGATGATCTGAACATGAAAGAGAAGAACCTTTTTGACACTAAAGCTGAAATCCTCCTGTTTTGTCATGCATTCAGTCGGGAATCACACCAACTGAATCCTGACCTACTTATCGGACTGAAACTCCTGCTGGGAGGTATCAATAAAAAGGCCCACTGGGAGGTTATTCAGACTGGTCATGGGTATTATGGGAATTGTGAAAGAGAGGCTAGCTATCCTAACAAAAATATGGTTTTATATAGTCTTTCTTAAGTATTTACCTATCTGAACTGCGGTAACTTTTCATCCCAGCTCTCCTTTAAAATAAGCTTCTAGGTCAACTTGCAGTGACATTAAATAAATCAAGCTGGAGCACTTAATGGACCAGTTCACAGATATTTTCTCTCGCTGGCAGTAAACACCAGACGGCTGCAGGTCTGCACCGAGGCCTCCCGTGTTCTCCATACCCCTTAAAGGAAGACATTACAAGCTTTTCAGAAATCATCTTTAGCTCACAGAAGGTGGAGTAAAATCATCTCAACCGAGCTTTCCTTAAACTTTCTGAAGCAAAAGATGAAAGCCCCAGTGCTTCAGTCCAGGAGAGGTGCCATGGGTAGCAAAGCTCCAGCCTTTTCCTCCAGGGAAGGAGTCTGCAACCTCTCTGGTGAAGAGTTGAGCGCCTGGCCTGATGCTGCCTTTTTAAAACAAGCCCCAACCAAGAAGTCTCTGTCCTACATTACATTTTTGGCAATTTCTTCAGGGTGAGGCAAGATGTTTCTCTCTGCAGGCCTCCAACCCCTCCCCGTGCTGACTTAATATCAAGCACAAACACTTCACGAGAGGCCCGCGATGAGTTGCACGTGCAGGTCATGCTACCTTCTGCCATCCTCTCCCTGTGGGTCCATGTATCCTTTTAAACCTGAGGTCATCTATGTGGTGGTGCCAACTAGTATTATGAATGCAAACGACTTAAAATGTGCATCTGCACACACACCTCTGTATTTATATAAATAGATATTTATGCATATCCTGAACACAAAACACAAACCTACAAGTCAACCCATTTCACGGGTTGAACACACTGAAGGATGAAAGGGAAAAAAAATCAGAAAGGAATAAATCACTCTTGAAACCTCGCCCAAGGGCAGCAACCACTGACTTAAATTGTCTGGTTTGTGTTACGCAGAAGGTCAAAGTACGTGGCTGTAATGGTCCCTCTTGGCCTTAAATACCTACGAGAAAATATGGCAGAGCTTTGCTTTTGCAGCAGACTGTAGGACATGTGCTTGAGCCCTCGTGTTGGGAACCTGTGCCTGAAATCTGCCAGAGCAACAGACACTTTTGTTAGTGATTTCAGATTAAAAATATTAAGCACAGCAGGCAAGAAATTCACAGAAACGTTCAGTGTTGTTTTTAAAGCCCTTGTCTATGATCTCATCGTTGCTTCTAAAGCTGATGCTGTTTCCATGGCATTCCTGATTAATCAGTGACCCAGCCTCCAAACTGCTTAATTTTTAATTTATATAAATGGAAATATATTTGTGATTGCCACCCTTTTCACCCATTTATGCCACAACGAGAGCTTATTTAATACAAGTTATCCTTCAGTTTATTGGCTCAGGACACTGTGCGTGCCTCTAAGGCAAAACACAGCTTCAACAGCAGGATGCCTGCTCTTTGTACAACTCAGGTAACGTCCTACACATCCCAACTTCTCTGTCTCATGCTGGCAAAACAGGCTTAGCTGAAAATGCCCCAATAGCATCTAATGATATTCATTTTACTTTATAATTTAAACGGCTATCTTATGTTCTCTTCACAGGGGCTGGGGGATCTAGAAACAAAGCAGGTTTCAACAGAAAATCCAGTCTCAGCGTATTTTCTCCCAACAGAGCTCTGGTGGAATGGACAGCACTGCTGGCTTGTGATTTGGCAACACGATTTCTTGAGTTTGAGTGATTTTTAAATACACACTGCGTAAGGATTTATCGTCATGTTATCAAAGATTCATCATTTTACACCTAATTTTAAACATCCTCCTCCACTGTGCTCTGCCCCAGAGGCATGAGTCTACCATGCAAAGGCAGAGCTACTCAAACAGCAAGAGAAAACACCGCAATAAACTGCATATACAAAAGATTTTTGTGCTTGGGGGGAAGAGGGAGAAGTTGAAGCGGTGACACTTGCACAGGGGTCAATATTCAGTTTAAAACAATTCTGCCTTTCCTTGGGTTTCTAGAAGTGAGACACAATATCTCAAAGCAGGTGGGCATGGGCTGTATTATTTGAGTAACACTTTCTAAATGCTATCAGCCTTTCAAGCAATATGTTGCAGCACAAAGCAATGGAAGACATTCCAGTAGTACAGCATCATCTTGAAAGAGACGCTCAAACATATTCTTTGCCCGTGTCTTGAAAGGTAACATATGACTGGCTATTAACATATTCACTCTCAGGTCAAAATTCTTTCAGGGAGAGGATACAGCTCTTTGAGTATCTAATAATGACACCTCTGCATGAACTTGGCTTTTTGGTTATATGTATATTGTCTCCTCAGTGTTCTTTGTGGAATAAGCCTGATGATCAGGGCAGATCTTGAAGTGATTTAACACCTCATTTAGCAGTTTTGCCAATTCCTGGCATTCAAATACCATGAGTCAGTCTCTCTAAAATGGTAAGATTTTATTAAATGTGGAAGGTAATTACGTTGTGGTTTTGGGTTTTTTTTTTCTTTTGCTGTTGTTAATTCACTTTAAAAGAAAGGAAAGGACTCTTACGTAGACACTTTAGATAGTGTTTCCAAGTATTTCTTGGCAACCACAAGGCAAAGAATTGTGCTTCAAGAAAATGCAAGCTAAGATCTTCATACATTTAGGTGATAGGTTCTGGGAATTGGTGAAAAAGATCCTCAAGTCATGCAAGCTTGCAAGGAAACATGATGCAGTTGCAGAAGAGAATAATCGCAAAACTCAGCTCCTCCAGCACTCCTTGTGTAGCAAAGAATTCCATTTCTTCTTCTCTTATCCTAGCTAAGCAAACACTTGAGCTCATTCCTCTAGTTATGGTGCTTCTGTCCCCATACAAATAGCCACAGAGCTGAGATAGAACCAAATGCACATGCCCCTGATTTGCTGGTCAGGAAAATCACTCACCTTGGTAAAAACAAACTCTGTAAAATTGCCAGGGAATTAGGGATAAACCCATAAGTGCCCAAAACCTAAACCCAATAGAACTGCAGGGGCAATGTCAGTCTAAGCTTCCCTGCCCACCATCAGGTACTTACCACCCTTTTATTGATCACAAGGAACCCAGTTGCAAACACAGGTATGCTAAACCAGCCACTCAGACTGAACTGAGCAAGTAAAGACCTGCAGGTCTTGCAGCTGATGGACCACAACAGCTCAAAGGTGAGGACAACAGAGTACATTCAAAGTGACCACTCAGTGCCAGACTATTCAACGACACCTCTAGCTGCTTACTGAGGATGCCTCAGTGGCTTTCCCAAAGGGCAGGAGCAGCACATCAATGCACACCAAAAACATCTCCTTTCTAAAACAACCAATCAACCAAAAATTAAAAAGACTTGCTGAATTCTCTAAGGAGCCCTTGCTGAAACACCTTTTCCTTTTCCCCCTGTTTCTATTTATTTTAACCAGCTGTCACTAGTTGCAAAGACAGGATAAGAAGAAAAAAGAACTCCAGACAGATAGGAGCAATTAGCTTTGGGTTTTTTTTGATTGTGGTGGGTGGGTAGGTTACTTCAGCTGTGAACCTGATTGACTTTGAGGTCAGCAAACAGGCTGTTACCAGGATGATGCTGCTCTTTTTTTCAAGTGTTTGCTTTAGAAAACTGTGTGGTGCAGGCAAGACTTCCCCCCTCACAGCCTTGGTAACAGGCACATGCTGGAACAGTGGATGTTCCAGTGGAACAGGAGGAGAAACTCCTTTGGTGCTGAGGTGAGGGAACTGAATGAAATGCAGGAATGATGATCAGAAAGGCTGTTATAGCATGGGGAAGTCATCTTCACAATGTCATTTGGTCAGTTTTACTGGCTACAGGATATGAAAGACTATGAAGTAAAAAAAAAAGCTCAAGCAAATCTTAAGGAAAAAAAGAAAGGAAGGTGGCTTTTTAACCATTCTCTTCAGAAAACTGAAACTGAACCACAAACCACTGTATCAGCCCAGCTAACAGACTGGAGGAATAGACTGGGAAAGCAGGAAACAACCCACTTTCACAGCCAGAGAAAGCCTCAGCTTTCGCTAACTAAAAAAGAAACGTGTACCACACCTCCTCAGAGATGAGGAGGAAGACATTGGGAGCACAGATCTTAAGACACTCCAATCAATGACAAATCAAAAGGAAAAATATTTACCTTTAATGCTATCTTCTTGTGATGAGCTTAAGAATGATACCATGACATCCAAGCATGTTCACTTTGAACACAGAGCACTGGCCACAATGTTGATTTCAAAAATCAAGGAACAAAGGTAATTTTTTTCATAAGATGGAGTTGTTGTGCTTGTTGTATATTCAAGACTGCATCTGTTTCCCAGATTGAAGTGGGCGTTTGGTCTCCACACTACCTGAATCCCTGATTTTAAAGCGTGAAGGAAACGTGAGTGAGGGCTGGATTGATTCCTGATGGCATCTACTCCAGCACTGCCCAAAAGCCTCCACTGCTGAATCCTCATGTCCCCAGTGCTGCCCCATGGGTGAACACCACATGTACAAGCCTCTTGCCCAGGACAGGCTCTACAGTTACTTTAGCATGGTAGTCCATGAATTCTTCCCGTCATTAATTTGGCTTGGCCTTGCTTTCAGAGTGCAAATGAAGGGCTTTGGCTGAACAAAGCCCAGCTCTTTCTTTTTGCCGGGCCTGCTCCTGTTCCCCACGCTCCTTTCCTCCCTGTTTTTTTGGATATTTATAACTGCAACCCTCATCTACAGTTGCATAAGTGTAAAGCAGGATATCTGTCTGGGTTTTCACGCATCTGCCCACGTGAAATTACCACGTTAGTAATTACCTAACTGTTTAAGGCAAAATGCAGCCAACAGAGATTGCTTTTGCAACCTTCTCGGTTCAGAATGCCTTAAGACAGTATAAAAGGATGCATACCAGTAAAACGTGTTTTCCAGAAAAGGAAACTGTGTTTCTTGCATATTCCTTGCAAGGGCTTTACCTCCTCCCCCACTTAGCAAAACTCAATATAGGATAAGCATTTTGTTCACTTACTGTTTTAGCTTACAGTGAAATACTGCATGTTTTTCACCTTGAGAAGGAAAGGTAAGTTTTGTCAGGTGAAACAAAAGGAGTTTGCCTGGTTTATTTCTCAGAGGCTCCTTAAGGTCCTGAGAAGTCTAAACTTTTGCAATCACATCACTGCCCAGTATGGCTGCAAGGAACATACAGGCTCTGATTTCTAACTTGTTTATACATATTTAACACAGAAGAAAACAGAGGAGACAGAAGTTGGAAAAAAAAAAAAGCCATGATGATTTTCCACAGTCACAAAAGCTGGTCACAGCAGCACAGCTGGGTGTCGGATCAGGATCTCTTGGCAGCCAGCCACAAAAGATGCACAACAGAGAGAAAACATTTCCTGTAAGGAAGCATTTGATTTTCAAAGCTGCGTGAAATGTTCACAAGAAAACCATGTAAATGCCCACTGGATTGGAGGAGGAGGGGGGATTTCATTAGAAACTGGAAGCCCTCTCTTGTTTCACCAAAAGATCTGCTCGTCACAAGCAGTGCCAGCTAGCCTGAGGTGATTTTCATGCTTTGTATCAAAAACAAGGAAAAATTAAGTCTTTAGCAGTTTCGATGTGCATTTGCTTTGAAGTTCATTTCAATGCGACAGTAGTCAAACTGCACAGATAACAAAGGGTTTCACTTCATGCAGAAAGGCAGCAAGGTTTTCCTGAGCCTCTGCAGAAGGAAAGGACTGCTTTTCCTGAAGCACTAGTGAGCACAGCGGTGCTGCAGGTACACACTGACAGTGCACAGAGCTGCGAGGGGTGAAGGTATCACAGCCACTCTTCCTCTCCCATCCCAGGGCTGTTTGCCATCACCCCCTTAGAATCACAGAATCGTTCTGGTTGGAAAAGACCTTTAAGATCATCGAGTCCAAGCATTGCCCCAGCACTGCCACGGCCACCAGTAACCCATATCCCTCAGTCCCACAGCTCCAGAATCCCTCCAGGGATGGGCACTGCACTATGGCCCTGGGCAGCCTGGGACAGTGCTTCACAACCCATTCAGGGAAGAATTTTTTCCTAGTTTCCAATCTAAACCTCCCCTGGCACAACCTGAGGATGTTTCCTGTTGTCCTATCACTTGTTATTTGGAGCAGAGACCAAACCCCCACCTGGCCACAAACTCCTGTCAGGGAGTTGCTGAGATCAAGGTCTCTCCTCAGCCTCCTCTTCTCCAGGCTCAACACCCTTCCAAGTATGAAGAACATTTAAAAATGGAATGAGTGCTCAGAGGAGGCCAGGAATGTGTGTTATTAGAAGTGGAAGTCAACTCTTCAATACTGAGGGGCTGGTGATAGGTAGGGAGAAGACAGGCCATGATAAGCCTTGAAGTGAAAACAAGTAGCTTAAGCATCTAGAGCAAGGCAATGGGAAAGTACAACCAACAGACAGCATGGTTAAACTTAAGCGTTGGGAAAGTTATCTTTGCAGGAGCCCTGGGGATGGGTAAGGGACATCTGTCAGATTTATGGCAGGATGAGTACAGTGATTGATCCGTAAGATAACAAGAGATGAAGTTAGTTGTAGTTGCCTGGATAGACAGAAAAGGATGTATTATGCAGCATGCAGAACAATCTTGTGAGGCTGGGTTGCAAGTGCAAGGGGATGTCAGAAAGAGTGAGGCTAAAAGAGGTGGAGGTAAGTCAGATTCACATCTTTCCTAATGAGGAAGGTGCTTGGTGTACCTCATGTGAAAAAGAATCACATGCAAATAAAGGACCTGGTCAAAGGGGCCAGGGGTAAAAAATTGTCAGTAGCAATAACAATGCTTCTCCTATATAATGGCAACCGAGTCCTGCACCTGTAAAGTGCTCCTAGTGTAAGCTTACCTTAACCTCTCTGTTTAAGACAGTATCTGCCCCAGCACACCTTTCTTGATACAGACATACCCATACACAGCACACTGTACTGCTGAATGCTGCAACAAAGGCAGAGCCGCATTTCTTACCACCTCAGTAGCACCTCTCCCTGTGCCAGCCTTCCTTACATACACCCAACACATACCCTTGGTAAAAAAAGAATGCTTCTCAAAGGTTTTTTCTCACTTTCTGGGTATCAGTGGCACAGAAGTGTCAGTCAGAAGCAGTGCCCTCACAGCCCTGTTCACGTCAGACCTCTGACAACAGGGTCCCGTCACGGATTTCGCCCCAGCTTACCTCGGTTGTGCTGATGCCTTCCCAAATCTCCTCTGCCATGATGGGGTGGCCAGGTCCTGCCATGTCTGGTTGCCTCCTTGTTGCCTTGCTTGTGGTTGTGTTAGCACCACCTCCAGCATCCATGTTCAAATCAAGCAGCTCTGTGCCTGAGGATCTGGCCTGTAGGCACTATATACCTCAAGGGTTCATCAGTGCTGGGATTCATCAGGACCCTCTGCATGTGGTAGTCAGTCACATCAATATTAAGCTGAAATCTGGGAACTTGGTTCTCTGCTTTAAGAAATGGGGCTTCCAGCTATTTCTCTTCCTCTGCTCCACCACTGTTGCTCTTCTCCAAAGCTCCATGCCCCACGCTTACTTCAGCATGGTCCCAGCTAGAGAAAACAGAAAAGGGAAAACAGCGTCAATGACTGATGCAAAATAAAGAGGCTGCACAAGACTTTACTTACCTTTTGTTTTAAAAAAAAAACCCAAAAAAAAGACTGGGAAAATATAAAAGTCTGAAAATGGGAAGTCTGTGTCTTTTAGAAGAGTTATGTCTTGATAAACCTGAATCCACACTTGGATAGAGCACAGGCATACCTGAGTTATCTGCACCTTGGCTCATGTTTCCTGAGCTGCCAGAACCCTCATTCCTCCAAGTTCTCCTGCTACCTCCTGCAGCAAAATGGCACCAGCTGACAGCTGGTTATGCCCAAACTCCAACTTCTGCCCTGAGGATGAGGGATGGAGTAGAGTGCCAAAGGCATTGTGCTTGTGTAGGACAAGAGATCTTTCTTTTGATTGCCTTGCTGGGGTGTGAAACAGAAATCTGCCCATGCCTGTTCTGCTTCCTGCTGTTAGGAGGCTGCTCAATAATTCTGTTCTCTCTCCCTGAAGGAAGCTCCGCTGGCCTGCTGCTCGCTCAAGCCACTTACCGCTGCTCAGCAATGAAGTCTGAAGTGCCACAGACTTCCAGGGGTCCCTTTGGCATCAGCTCTTTTGTGTTCCAGTGGCCAGCAGCAGCTCTTTAACTCTTTGGCAGCCAAAGCTCATTATCATTTTTATATAATTAAACAGTGCTGCTCGTTCTCCTCATTAGATTATCACAGCAAATTGATGGTTATTTGAAGGAATTGCCACAATAGGAGACAAAACACTGGCAGCAGATAAAACAAAAGGATACACACAAAGCTCTTTAATTAAACTCCGTGAAGGGATATGAATTCTAGCAGAGACTTCAGTTACCCTGCTGAGCCTCTTTCTGATTAGCCAGAACGCATCTGCTGGCTTTCCTAGTATCCATCTGTACTGCTAAAGAGAAATTTATCCTGCCTACAGAAGATGACCTCGAAGACATCAGTGGAGGATAGTCCAATATTTATGCACGTTCTGAGTTCTTCTTGATGTCCTGACATGAAGAACCATCCTCTTTACATACAACAACGTGCTTGATACATGCACACACACACACATACACGTATGCATCCACACACAAATAACAATGAGAGCCCACTGTTAAAGCTAAAAAAGGCTGGAAAGCTCTGAGGGAAAGGATTCTTTCTCCAAGTTGTTAAAAACTCCTTATCACCACAACTACTTTTTCTTTTGGCATGCATCATCTGTTCAACTCTCCCCAGCCCAATCCTTCCCTTCTGCATCCAGGTGAGGAAGCTACACTGAAGGCTAATAGATGGGACAAGAGAAAAACATCATAGGTTATATCCTGTAGGGTATATTGACCACAAGTCAGGCCGTTACTTTGAAGTTTTTCTTTAAAGACTTCTAAAGAAAAGGGGGAAAAAAAATAGAGAAAGAGTAAGAATTGCAAACAGATCTCTGTCATGGAGTGTTTGTAAGAGGCAGTGCCACAAAACCCTCTGGGGCTTTCCACTCAGGCCATAAGGGATCTGGTTAAAATCCCCAGGTAACGGAGAGCACAGCTCCCTGTGACTCACCATGGTGTATCTCTGCAGTGCTCAGTGCCACTGCAGGATATTTTTAGTCACCTGCACCCTGTTGGCCATGGAGACAATACACAATTTGCAGGTTTATGGTAATTAATTACCTGCTGACACACTAAAAGCCCTTACCACCTCACCTCTAATTCAGAGGAATGTATTTGATGGAACGGGGCCAGACTATATGATGCAGGCATACAGCCTCAAAAGGCTCAAGAGAAACAGTTGTTCCCTGTGCTAAATACCATGTGGGGCAGGGGTGGGTTTTTTTCCCCTCAGAGCCTCGGGAACTTGGGTGGATGAAAGACCTCTTCCTCATCCCTTATGGAGCTCTGAGAATATCACAAGTTCTGCCTAATTTATACAACCCAATCCCTCAGGGTCCTCCTCTGTTGCCAATGTCCTGCTGTGAAGGCTCCATTAAACCTTTTATTTATTTGTCCATGGAGGCCACAGAAGAATGTCACAAGGTATTTCCTTTTGCAAAGTAGACTAAGCTAAACAAGGCCCTAGCATTATTCTGGATGAGGGTGTGCACTCGTATTTTGCCAGGCTACTGACAGTCTGCAGGGAGCAAGTATTCCTGGACCCAATTTCTGACCGCTTGATGTGCAAGTAGGTGAAGATTTGTTACACTCATGACTTGGCAGTATTTTACATCCATGCTTTGTAATGTCAGATGCAAATGAACACAAAGTTCAGAACATTGGGGGGAAAAAAGGATCATGCTGATTGTCCCTGAATATACCTCAGCCTCTGCTGTCCCACTGAGCTAAGTGAAGCCTAAGGACAGGGTAATTTTTTTAAACTATAATTGAATAGTAATTAAAAAATGAGAGTTCCAGCACTGCTGGCAGTGTGATTTCATTTTAGCATTAAACAGTGGCTTTACTGGTAACTCAGACAACTCTCCACCTGAGTAGAAACTCATTTTTAGCTCAGTCATCCCCACGGCTGTCTGTCCTGAACTATGCCCAAAAAACAATTGAACAGTACAAGAACCACCAGAAAAGACCAGTACTTTCACATGCAATTCTTATTCCAACACTGAAGTTGGTGTTACATTTGACTCAGTCTGGGTAGAAAATGCAGTCCTCAGCTGTGAAGCTGGGAATGCTATGGAGGCTCAAAACCAAGCAATTCAGTTCAGGTAGCAACTCCACCTCACCTCCAAATGCCCTAAGTGCAGACAAGGTATGTTTTTGAAGCTTGTCTCCCTTGCAGTTTTTGTCTCCAACTTCTTGTCCTTTAAGTTACTTAATTCTTGGCACCTCCTGCCTCATTAGGTATAAATGCCTGATGCCTGAAGGAAGGATTTAGGCTCTGTTACTGTAAATACCTGGAAGCTGTTATGAACACTGGTTAACTTGTACTTAAAAGTGTTCAGTGTAACATCCAGAGTCTGATGACAAGGATCAGAACTGCATTCTGCAAGGCCCTGTAAAAGCAAGCAGAAAGAAAGGTCCTGCTGCTGACAGCTAGTTCTTCTAAACTTGGAAAGACGATAAGCTCAGTAGTACATCTCCAGGCCACAGCAACTTTCTGTAACAGCACAAACTATAAGCATAATTTTCTCACATCAAGCACTTTGAGGAGAATGAATCTGCTTTATTTTCAGCATTATGAAGCCATCGTATAGAAATAAGCAATAGATGGACATGTCCCACAAGCATGGTTGCAATCTGGAACGGCTGAAGTACTGCATAAAAGCAACTGATGACTTATGCATAATGTAAGCAATACACTTTCCATTAAAAGCTTTACAAAACAATAATCAAGCCACAGTGCTGAAACAGATAATGGTGTGGATGACATACATGACCAGTGGCTCATGTCTTCCCCTCAGACAAATCCCTTACTGCTGTTGGGTATTACAAAATCCCATGAGCTGTGAAGGACGTGAAATGTCCCCGGGACCTGAGCTTTCTGTGGGATGCTGTTAACAAGCTAAACACATTAGGTTTTGCAAACTCTGAAAAGTGGGATTGCAATGTATTAGCCCGAGAGGATTTTCCAGGAGGAGGTTTGAGCGTTGCAGCAGGGGCTGAAGAAAGGGTCGACTCCCCTGTCCTGTTCGGTTACGTGTATTTCCAAGAGTGAAAGGAAGGAGAAGATGAGTTTAGAAATCACATAAAGTGGTTAGCTTCTTCCAGCTACAGCATGTCAGGTCTGAGTACTTTAGCTAGGTGAGAGACTGTCTGAAAAAAGCACTTTTGGGAAGGCTTGTTCACTAAATTGTTTTTCTGTGTCTTTCCAAAGAAGGGTTCCTAGTGCAATGTAAAAGTCAGCATGGAAGTACCCAGGTACACTGAGAGATTCACTACATACAGCCACAGGAGCTATGGAAGGCTTTTTTCTTAAGAAATTTGAATACCTGGGGCAACAACTGCTCTCTAGTTTGGAAACCAAGCAGACTCTTCTGTCTGTGTTTACTCCTAAGGGAAAGTAATGTGACCATCATAAGGCTGTGAGTTACATCAATTTTAAAAGATATTGCTTTGAATTAACAGGAAAGTGAGTAGGAAAATTCTTCCTTCTGGAAATTGACTCTCAGCTGATTATTTGTGTGTTGATAGTCATTCTTTCCAAGTAAACAATGCAATAAGCCAAGTGAATCAACATTATCGGAATGAAAATCATTCTCTTACATAATGTTTTTGCCCTACCTCCAAGCCCTTAAAAAATGGCCACAAAACCCACCTTAGAAAAAAAAGCTAGTTGTAGTGACCTTATAAATTAAAACAAAAAGAGTGACAGAATAATAGGGAGAGAAGGATTTACTCCTTCATTTAAAAAAAAACAACTCACGTACAAGGTTTTGAACGTGGCTTAGTAAGAACCCCATACTCCAATGGATATTTGCAAAGAAAAACTCTGAGAGGATGCCCTGTCTGGTGGGCAAAGGAAATAGGAAATCAGCACATATATTAAAAATATGGCTAAATTAGTATTTCTCAAATATCAACTTTGCATGCGGTTCTGTACCTGAGGAATTAATCAATCCTTGAGTCAGACAAATCCAACTTCAAAAGGAGAGGGAAAGCAGGCCTTTATATCACTGTGCTGCACAGGAACTAAACAAACCCACTTGTTCCTGCCTTCAAGATCTCCTCATTCTAACAACAATCTCCAGCAGCAACTGCTGACTACAGAGTTTCATGCTAAGTGCAGACATAGGCAAGTCACTAAAACTCATCCAACTGTATTTTAAGTAGATGCCAAACAATCACCAGAACAATGAAGTCTGTCTGTGAGTGATTTCTCCTTGTCTGCAGTACAAAAGTCAATAACGGTCCCAGGTGTTGGTTAAAGTGCCATTTCTAGTAGATACAACTGAAGGGGGAATTCACATTGTGCAAGATGCAGGACAACAAAGAGAAGTGGTCCTCCTCCTCCTAAGACTTCTGAGAGGGAGGAAACTGTCCTTCCAAAACCTTATGAGATTAGATGACAGCTAAAGATGCCACCACTTTTAGCATGGAACTGCTCCAATCCTACGACAGCTAATTATGAGTGGAAGCTGTTTGTGTAAGTCAAGAACAGCACAAGGTTTGTGATTTCCTGTATGTGGTCAGAGCATTGCTATAACGTACATCAGGAAGAATTGTCTTCTTTCTAATTAGGAACAGGAGCTTGACATTATCACTGATGATCTGTGTAGAACTGTTTCAGTCTAATGCATTAACAGTGCCAACGACAGCCCAAGCAAAGACCAGCAGCTCACCGTTCCTGCTGTACTCCCCTGTAATATCAGCCTGCTGGCTACTATATCAGCTCTTGAGTTCAAGGCAACTCCTGGTTTTAAAAAGCACGTAAAAATCATTGTATTTACACCACTAACATTTGAAAATGTACATGCTGCCTCACATCTTCTCTTCAGTCCCACTCATCCCACTCCAGGCTTGAGCTCCTCAAGAGCTGCAGGTCCCCTGGAAGGCTTTTGCAGCCCAGTTTCACCCAGCCTCAGATATCAGCAGTCTCCCTGCTCGTTATTTCCACTCCCTTGAGGTACTGGGTCGCCTACAACACACGTGCATCATGTCAGGCATAGGTACATAACTGTAGAACTTGCTCAAGGAAACAACAGAAAGCTTATGGCAGTGTTGGGGTTTTGTCCTGTCTGCGGAGGGAAAAATGATACCTTTATCTGGCATAAAGCCTACTGGTAGAAAGTTAACTCCTCGACATATTTTGGACTAGCAGGGTGACTAAGTAAGTTTACACAAGCTCAGCGCTTTGTGTTTTTACTGTACCACCAAAACATGGTCAGAGAGTACACAAGTCTTATCATTACTGACTCCTTATCTTCAAAATCTTCTTACGTGTATTTGATCCAAGCTCTTTAAGCACCCACTCAGTGCATGCAATCCTGACCTCCCAGGACCAGTGATATTTACACACCCCAGAAACAATGGAGCCATTTGTCTTGTGGGCAGGCCTGGGCACAGGGGAGACAGCTCTTCCCCTCCCTGGCCCCAAATGGGGCATTTGTTTCAAGAAACTGAAACGACTGAATTTCAGAGCCTTAGAACAGGACACGGGATCACTCCTTTAACCTTATTTTCCTCTTCCAACTCATGCAAACCTTCTCAAGTCCCTGACTACAAAATGAAGACAGACAAAAACACACCAGGATACATAGGCAAACAGTGTATATACTCTTAAATGACTGTTAAACTAATCCACAGATGGATTTACAAAACAGGTAGTGTTAGATATAGCAGGATGCCTGTAATACTTCATTAAGGGTACTGATGATGAACTGCTTTTATCTTCCCTGCTGTTTCACAATTTAAACGTCTAGTCACTTGCCCTCTACACACTTTACAAGCAGCGGACAGAAGACCAAGCAAAGACCACTTCTGTTCTCACACACTTCCATTAAGCTCTCACTACAAGTCCTTGCTTTCCTAAATGCTCCCAGAAATCAAGTTTGCATTTAATAGCAACCTGATGCAAGTACAGTGCTTCCTCTTTTACTGTAACTGGTTTTTTCACTGTTTTCATCCAATGCATGATAGGAACTTTTGGAATGTCCCCCTTGAAATGCCCTGCTGAGTTTTTACTAACATTTGGTAACAAATCTCATGAGACCCTTTAATGGAAGTTAACATTTTTTTGCATGTGTCATACTGGAAGTCCTTCAAAGCAGAAGTTTATAACAAAGTCTTAATGTGACTTTAAGGTCCCAAGTTCTTTTCTAGATACCTGCTTTATGTTTGCTGACATTGCTGTCTGCCCAGAATTTGGCTGGCTCTGACCAGACCTAAGCACAAAGGCAAACTGAAATGACGCAGAACTTACTTTTTCCTCCTTTGTACTTCCTCAACAAACAGAAATTTAGCAGCATGTGCATAAGGAAAGTAATGCGACACAAGAAAAGAATCCCCAAAACCACAACCAACCAAACCCACCCACTCACATGCCAGTTGGATTTTAAAGTGATTTTGTACCGCTAACAAAAGAGACAGATTGAGAGTCCTCAAACATGAAGTCTGTTCTACCCACGTAAACAGCCTCTCCTGGGTGGCAACCAGCACATTGTGCTTCTATTAAAACAGGGGGAAAAAAAGGGGGGGAAGAAAAGAAAAGTCATATTATGCACATATCTCTAGAGATCAAAAGGAGAGTTATTAGCCTAAGGGAAAGGACAGGTTGACAGTAACTTTATATGGCCTTTATGATCTGTTAATCCTGGGCTGGCCAGAACAGATCACTCAAGTAAGGTGAAGCCCTATAGTTCAGCCTGCCCCGTGGGCTGTGACCTCAGCTCTGCAGCTCCTGAGCATACCTTACCTCTGAAGCTGTGTCGAAGTCTTCAAACAACAACTTTATGGCTCAGCTCTACAGTGCTTGCACAACAGTAGTCTGCTTTCAGTCACATATTTGTGTGGTCACAGCATGCTACTGCAACTCTGTAATTGAAATAAAGTGGGAGAATAAGGACCTTTCCAAAGCTGTACCAGAAAGAAGCACTTTACCCTGTAAGACTCACACAGTTCTCGCCTTTGTCCCAAAGACTGGCTCTCTGGCAGCTCAAGCCAATATACATCAGCCCTTTCCTTGCAAGGATGCTCATGCAACACCAGTTCAGAAACACGAGCCAGCTCAGAATGAACCCTGTCCAAAAACCCCTTCAGTGAGACGAGCTGCTTGACCTCCTCAGGCAGTCTCTTCGCATTCTTGACGGTGCAAGGAAGAGCTGTTGATAGAAGGAAGCGGGACTGAAAGGCAGCAGCCTCAGTTTAAATCCGTTTTGGGCCACAGTAGCCACTCCCTGAGGCTGCCACATGGATTCAAGTTTCTGGGAAATTAGTTTCAGCCTATAGAAAGTACGGTGATTCCACAATTGTTTCTGTA
This sequence comes from Colius striatus, assembly GCF_028858725.1. Classification (NCBI taxonomy): domain Eukaryota; kingdom Metazoa; phylum Chordata; class Aves; order Coliiformes; family Coliidae; genus Colius; species Colius striatus. The sequence goes on from NC_084762.1 coordinate 3,047,191, forward strand.
AGACCATATGAGCTGCAGCTATTGTATTTTCAAATAAAAATGTTTAATCAGCCAAGAAATGAGGGGAAACACAAGACTGAAAGAAAAGAAAGAAAAGTGAGCAAAATACTATAATTGGCCTTTTCATGGATAAAATTAACATGTAGCTTACTCTAAAATCACCCTGCATGACGGAATATGGTTGGTTGTTTACAGTGCTTAAGTCTTTGTGTTATTTAAAGCTTGTCCTGTATTCACAAAGTATGGAAAGAACCATCTATACAGCATCCCTTCTCCATATGGCCATGCCTTTGCTTTCCAGCTAACTCTGAAGCGGAGAAAAGTTTTCTGCTTGATTTTTCTTTTATTCCCCAAAACGTGAATACTATGTCTAGGTAACAGAACTCTGACAATTGGAAAGTCAGACTAGTTAGTACATTGTCATTTCTCTTTTTTTTAAAGCAATGAGACCCTGTCAATTCTTACCTGTCAAGTGAGTTTGTGCCAGATTGTGACACACTTGAAGAAGACAAGAATAAAACGTTCCCTCCACGGAGCAGACTTTCATTTACTTTCCATGCTCACAGGCACACCGTTAAGAGACAACAGCACAAGACTGTCCAGAGGACTAGACTTTTGTACTGAAAGTATTCCAGGTCTTTTGCTCAGGCTGCTCCTGGCAATGGGAATCACTAGAATTTCAAGTTTTGTGGATTTCCTGCCAGACAGGGGAGTATTTATGAGCTGCCTCAGCTTTCCTCCACTTGCACCAATGTGCAGTACGACTGGCAGCAATCCAATTGCATTATTCTTAGTTAGATGAGTCAGTAAGTGTGGAAGGAGAAAAATGAAATAGGCAGCTAATCACCAAAAAAAAAATCAGATATTCTGAGGCCACGGAAGTATTTATATACTGATGACTCAGCTTTTGCAGCAGTTCATGCAGCAAGAACGGGAAATGTACTATTGACCTTTCTTATGACAACAACTTTGATGTGAAAGGCCGAAATGGCTGCGATTCAGAAAGCCGGAGCTGCAAGCCTGGATTTCTGCAGGATATGCTCACAAGTGCTTCCGAGCTCATCAAAGGACACCAGAGGCTTCTGTAGGATACATGGTCACTCAATGTCTTTCAAAGACTATGAAAAGAAATGCAGGTGACAAAAGGCTAGCCCTGGAAGCTCTGCTGCTGGACACACGACACAGCTAAAGCTCATGCATCTCTACAGTGGCTGACTGCTGCTGCGATGAGGTAGGGAAGGAGAAGAGTTCCTCCATCCTTCTCTAGTGGCATAAAAACTTAGTGTGTTTGATAGTGATTTTATCTCTTCTTTTGAACCTCTTAACTCAAATGCAGAGTTTACATTAGAATAGAGCTGATAACTCATCTAGAGCAAACACAGAAAGCACCATTTACTACAACCTTTCATGAAGCTGTGCTTTACAGAGTTTAAGAATTTCCTCTTCTCTGATGTTTGTCATTTCTTTCTCTTCTTGTGTTCCATAGAGGAGGTGGTGAGATCAATGTATAATCACAGAACGGTAGGGGTTGGGAGGGATTTTCTAGGGATCATCCAGTCCAACCCCCCTGCTGAAGCAGGTCCCTGCAGCAGTAATCCTTACAGCAGACACAGGCTGGGGCAAGGCCATTAAATGATCTGTGTGCCTGGTTTTAATGCTGCTGTAAACTGGTAGAAACTGATTTTTTTTCAGTGGGTTTAGATAAATTAGCGTCAACAATTTCCAGTAATAAATTACTATTTCCAGTGATAAATTTCCTGGTAAATCTGTACATAGAGATGGTAAATATAGCAAATTGACTGCCAGCTACACTTCATTTTCTTGGTCCCCTTAGTAGCACTCCACAGGTCAAATGAAAACCTCTAGTTTAGGTCCAACTCTCTATAAAAAATTAATCCCATCTCTTTACCAGTGAGGTGCTGGTTGTCTGAGGCTCACAGGTGATGCAACCAGACACAAACAAGCTTCATCTTAGGAAGAAAAGCTTAAGTAAATTATTTTCTTCTATATTATGTCAGAGTCAGTGCAGGTTTTGGGAACCAAAATTCCCGTTTGCAGACGAAAAAAAAAACCAAAGAAAAACCAAATCAAAACAATGAGCTGAATGGAGGAAGAGACACGGAAGTGCAAGAGGTTCAAATTTGTACCAAATGATGTCTTTTTTCGCAGAGTCAAAGCTGTTCACTGCTGTCAAGCTCCGCGTTATTCTTCTGCTAGAGACTGTCTTTCAGATTGCCCTTTCTGCCTACTCAACAATCCAGGCAGGAGAAAAGCAAATTAAGGCTGCTGCAGCATAACCCAGCTGCTATCTGTCTTTTTATTTCCTTGATATTACCACGATACTTGGAGATTAAGCTGTCCCTTGAGTGGGAACATCCTTCTCTGTTAGTGGTCACCTGTGTGGTTCAGGTGGTAACTTTCTCACTTGTTTCCTTCTGCTGTCTCATACTAATACTCTGCAGACCATGTCACACATGGGCCTTTATAGCCTCTTGTGGAGAGATCTTGTAGTTAATGATTGCTAGATGTTGACTTTTACAGCTCATAAAACCACCAGTGGATATCAAATTTAATATGCTTAACCGGCATCGATGATCGATTTTTATCTCTTGAATTACTACCTTTCTGGGGTCTGCAAGATTAAAAATAAAACAGCATGACAGAAGAGAGCTTTTAATACTGTGTACTACCAAATGAGAGCTACTGATACAACTCAAAGGCTACGGCAACCAGACACTACACAGTTAAAGGAGAGACACAATAACACATCAGCTTCCAAGAACTGATACCTCTGGCAAATCAGCTCCACGGGAGAAGCAGCATTCTTGTTTTGAGTGAAGCAGCCACCTCTCAGACTAATACTTATCCTTCTGAAGACACTTTATCTTCCACAAAACCAAACGAGGGTGCTGAGAGCTTGGGTGAAGAGGCTGGAAGAAAGGATAAAAGACAATGTAGGCTCACAGGGAAGGAATGGAGGTACTGAGAAATACATAAGTAAAGCTTGCAACCATTACATCAAACGTTATTCACTGGATGCTGTTTGACTGAGCAAGTTTCTTCGCTGTCACAGTTAACCTGTCTTCCCTATCCTGCTATAAGAAATGTAATGCCTTGAGAAACAGGGTGACAGGTGACAAGTAGTTGGAGTGTCCTCCTCCCTCAAACTGCACGTGCCAGCTGGCAGCCACAGGCCAGGTGAGCTGGGGTGCTTTTCTCCTGCTGCAATCCCAGCGTGCAGTAGCTGGTGTGGTGAAAGAGACAGGTCTGACACACCACAGGGACCCCAGGAGTTATGAGCAGTCAGGGTGTCTGCACAGCAAAGGCTGCAGCAAAGGCTTCCAAGTGCCGTCAAACAGTTTTCCTCTTCAGAGCACACCGTAATGAGATGCTAACTAAGCAAAGTCAAATTTCCCATGAGGTCATGATTTCATCACATTAACTTCTCTCAGAACCCCAACGGAGCCCTTTCCTTTTGGTGCGCTTTATCATCTCCAAGCTTCTCCTGTAATCTGTAACCCATTGCCAACTAACCATTTGCACACCAGTCCCCACAACCACCACCCAGGAAGGGAGCAGACACAATATTTTATGCTCAGTTGAGCACAACTAGCCTGCTCTCACACTCGGTGGCAGATGGGACATTTAAGGCGTGCAAGTTGTAGGCACAAATCTGCATCGCACTCTGGTCATCAGGATGGAATTTCCTTCTGTTACCTACAACCAGCATCCAGCAACCATCCAAGGCAGACTGTGCTCTATAAAACATCACGTTAGCACCACTTCTGATGAAGAATGGCTATCATCGCTCAGTACTTTCCAATAAAAATAAAGACTCTTAAAAATATTCCAACGTTATTCTTTTTTCCATTTGTGGGACGTGATTCGCACACTCTGCCTCTCCCTCTCAGTGAAAACAAGGGCTACATCACTGCAATCAAAAAGCAGACTTTCCTCTTCTTCATCTGGTTAGCTTTTGCAAGGGGAATCTTCATCCTTCTGCAACACAGATGAAGTATTTAGGAAAAAGAAGGAAAAGGTGCAGGGAAGAGATTTGGGATGTCAACTTTATTTAGTTTCCTTCTGAACTGCTAATGTATTTCTCTGTACTTCTACAGCTACTAAATAACATCCTCTTGCACCTAACTAGCCAAGGTTGGGGTTTTTTTCCTGTTCCTTTCCCTTTCCCCTCTCATATTCCATGGTAACTCTCTGTACATCGGGAGATTCTGGTACCTGGAATTCACTTTAGTAGCTCGGTCTCCATGGAGAGGTTCCGCTGTGAATACCAGAGGTGTATGATCTTGCACTGGCTGCTGGGTTTCAGGACTGCATATACCTTCACATCTTAGTCTACAATACTGCTCTGCTTCTGTCTGCTCTGGGACATGTAATTTAGTCACTCTGGATTTTTCCAGCGGTACTCAGTTGAGTGGTAATACAAGAGGGTGCAACTAACGATCGCAGGTACAGAAAAGCAAGGATTTACAAGAGAGATCTTATCATCTATTTTAGGTGATGATGTAGCTCTCTCATCGCTGCACAAGAGCCTCATCTTCACCAATGAACCACATATCCTTACCTTTCTCTTACTTCCCTTTCCCGTGATCACATGGAAACTTAAACACATTATCTAATTGTTCTTTGAACTACTGACCTTGATAATGGAGATTTGAATGAGAAGAGTTAGAGAATGGTGAAAAGCCTACGGACAGAGGGTGAAAAGGCAGAGGAGAGGTGTGGAATAGAGAAACAAAGAGAACTGAAGGGCTTTTTTGCCATCAGCTTGACCAGCTTTTGGACTGAAACACAGGCACTTCTATGACTTCTCAGACACCCAACTTGTCTCAAGACAGCACAAGGAGAGCCACAGCAGACATCATCCAAATCACAGCTTCCCAAGGGGGACTTAACAGACTTTGAGATACCAGCAGGTGCAAGGACGGAATTGTTACATTTTCTTTCAAATGATTATTCCTAATTTACTTCCCCTCTGTCAGCTACTGAAGCATCACCACTTAGAACACCAAAAGCATTCACTTCAGTGTTTGAGCACCTGTATGGATGAAATACACAACCAAAAGACATTTAATGATATTTGCATGCTTTCAAGCAATCATTCTGATTTTAATTATCTGGTGGATGAACCCTGCCTTTGAATAAGTCAAATGGTTGTTTTGCAAACAACTCCACGGGCTGTGTCTCCTAGTGCAAACCCAGAGCTCTTGCATAAGGCTGCTTTTTGTCTTAGTCCCTGAAGCTACACACGTCTTAAAGTTAAAAAAGATAGACTTGTTAATCACACACAAATGTTCATAGACATAACATCTTTACAGATATCCTCTGTGAGCAGATCAAGCCACTTTCCATATGTATTTAAATGCAGCGGAGTTTTTAAGTTGTCAGATCCGTGCCTGGGTAAGAGGGGCTCTATTTTCACTCTTTGAGCAGGGAGAGATTAGCAGCTTGAAATCACTTTGACAGTTTCAGTTACTCTATTGCGTACCGCAGGGAATTTTAATTCCAACCTGTGAAATTGTAATTGCTTCTCGAGAAGGGCGGAAGGATTCTGGGTAATGGCCACAGCCAAGCTCAATGTCAGAGTTGCCAGTTGCTGCCACTTCGGATATTACTTGCTGTTATTCAAAAATCACTCCAGCTTTCCGTATGGGAAGTTCGACTGGGGAGTGAAACTAGATTAACAGAAGCTGTCAGATGTTCAGAGATGTGCAGGCAATGATCTGACAGAAGTGGATGAACTCTCCTCAAAAGGTACCTTTCTCCTTCCTTCTCTCTCCTGCTTTACAGAACAAGCTTCACATAAAACACTTATTTAATAGTCTTTTTCTAAACAAGAACATCATCGACAGAAACATCCAATTAAGACATTAAATGACCAAGTCCCCCAGCATCCAAAACTGTACTCAAAGAAGACATCACAAGTGTGCATTTAGTGTTGTTTGGAACAGATTTAAGATGTCTTTGTTATTCAGGTCTTGTGGTTTGCAAGATTCCTCACTGCAAACATCCAAAGAGAACTACCACAGACATTTAAGAAAAATAGTTGAGGCTTCCCTGGTACCAAAAGGAAATTAGATTCTCTTTTACTTAAAGAAAAAAAGGTATTGAACTTCAATTGCTTATTAGCAGAGGCATTCTCTAGAGCCAAGTGTGTCCACACGTAAGAGTGAGATCAGTTGACCGCGGGGAAACTTCTCCTGCAATGACCTCATTAACTTGGAGGGCAGTACATTTCCTGCTGATAGCTTATAAAGAGATAGCACACTTGGAAACTGGTGGTCTCAAATGTAATGCTGATGTAAAAATTGAAACCACCACCTGGCATGGCAGTTAGAAGAAGACAAAAGTCACAGATCAAACATATTCAGGTCAACCCACTCCATGAAGTAAACACACTTCTAGAGTTCATTCTACACACACTGAGGTTTCCCCATGGTCTTCGACAACAGCCCCAGGTAGCACAAAATCTGAGCTCTGCCTGAAGGTCCACATGAGCTGTTTGACCAGAACTGACTTGTTCAGCTCGGTGGCTCTAAGACCTTTACTTGTAAATAAACAGGAACCAACGACACACACTCTACTGCTCTCAAACACAAAGGGTCAAAAACCCTTCTCAAAATCTAGAGGAAGAGAATAAAATACTTGATAAGCAATATCTCCTACTTATCAGTTGAAAGCTCAGCTTAAGGGTATTCTGCTTCTGTGGGCAATGTGTTCACCCTCTTTCTGTATATTCCATTATTTCTAAGAAAATAAGCTGGTCCCATTAAAGCCACCGATGCACAGAATCTAAATCACCAGCTTTGTAAATCTCTGTAACAGCTGATGCAATGAGTCTGTAATTGCCACGATTAGATAAGCTAGAGTGGCTGACAGAGTGCTAGAGGCACAGAACATATCTGCATAGTTTATTCCCATCAAATGCTAAAATCTGGCTCATAGATAACGATTTTGTCAACTCATAGTTTTCCTGAGAAGCCTGTGATGTGCGATACTTGCCTTTAAATTTCAGCTCCCAGAGTCAAGTGGTTATTTTTTTTAATACTTCACATTTGTTAAAGATGTAAATGACCAACTGTTCCATATTCCTGGCTGTAAATAAAAGTCTGGAAAAAAAACCAACCCCAAGCAGAAACAAATCAAGAGTGGAGTTGAAAAAAAAAAAAGCAAGCCTCATGAATTTTGAGCCTTCGCTCATGACCTTCAGTGGCTGCAATCAGAAACATAATGTTCAAGTCATTGCACACCTAATTTCCTGAAGACAGTTACATTTGTTGTTATAATTTACAGACTGTACTGAAAGCAACATGGTGGAACTTCCTGATTAATTGTCTGCAACTACTGGGAATCCTCATTTATAAAGTACAAAGCATCCTTCCTAGGGGATTATTCATCTGCACTGTAGAGCCACTGTACTGGCCTTGGCTGGGATGGAGTTATTTTCTTCACTGCAGCTGGTAAAGGGCTGTGTTTTGGCTTTTTGATCAAACCAGTGCTGCTAACACAGAGGTGTTTTAGATATTGCTGAGCAGGGCTTGCATATCATCAAGGCAGCTCGTCCTGTGCTGAATATGACACAAATATACTAATAAAACCACAAACATTCTAACAAAACTCCAAACATTTCCTGCTCTTAAGATTTTAAGCACATTTTGCACGTGGAAGTGTGGATGAAGATCCAGGAAGGTGATAAGGCATGAACAAGCGAACAGGGCACAGAGGCCAGTCCCTGGTCTGATCAGCTCAGTCTCCAGATGCACGGAGATCCTGTCATGACAAAAATGGTTTGAAGAAAGCAATTAGAAACTTGCAGTGTGGAAAATGTAACCTTCCCATTAACAGAGCAATATTGTCTTACACATAGCATGATCCAACGAACCAAGATTCACATGAATGCCTCTGAGCATTATACTAAACCTATACAGACCGTATTAAACCCATCTTTTCACAAGAACTCTGCCACCAGAACTCCATCTTTGCATTTAATGACAAAAACCCAAGGCTTTTAAAACCATTGATGGTAAAGAGCAATTCTTCTTGCACTAACAAATCCTACTAACTCATTGTGAAGTTGAGAGACGCAAGATGGTAGGCCAAAAATTCTTTCAGACGTGACAGCAAAATCAATAGCAACAAATGACAAACTTTAATAGCTCAGCAGTGTTTGATTCTAATATAAAAAGACACATATCAAACCATCACACTGCATTAAGCAAAACCTCTCTTTAAATATTCTGCCCATAAAAGACAGCCAACTCAACGGAAAGATTTCTTACAAACTTCATGAGTTTTCTGCATGCAATTTTACCTGCCACAGCAGTTATGAAAAGAGTAAGCAATGCAAACGCTGCATCACTTTGAGTAAAAAACACCCCAATAAACAGAAAAGATGCAACAGACTGTTCTGCCAAACCAGCATCTCAAATTTAGGCAAGACAGGTCTCCCTAGAGTTTATTAACAATTTGCTCCTACAAATGACAAGGCATAGGGTGAGTACAAATTATTGCCCAATTTATATCAGCTTTTGCTCTTTTTTTAATTAAAAAGAACTGTTGGTAAAAGTGTTTCCTTTGAAGACTCTCAACGGCAGTTTTATTGTTTGCATAAAAGCCTCATTCTGTTCACAGTTCTGTTTTCATTCCTCCGTAGTAAAACACAACAAGGACTGCCAGTAGAGCCAGGCTGACGGACAGGATCTTCAGTCCACCTCCTCCTTGTTGCCACGGGAGCTGTAAAGCCATCCAGGAGCTGAGTGGGGTTTTCACTGGGATCTCAGCAGAAGGCTGTGCTTTCCAGTTCGTGCCGTTCTGTGCTGCGTATCTGAACTCCTGTGAAGAAATGAACATAGGAAGATTGAAACTGTGCTCTGGGTTTCTGACTGGACAAACAAAACACAAAGAAAATCTCTTTGTATCGAGGCTCAAATGAATACGCCCTTTTCAAGGCACACAGTTCAACCTGCACTGCATCATCAGCAGCTCATTTTTTTCATACAGAAATCTTACTGATTGCCATTAAAAATCTGGTTGGATTGCTGCTATCTCCCTACTCTCCCATGTTTGCCTCCTTCAGAAAGCAATGTCTAAGCAGTGATAAAGGAGACCACAACACAACAATCCTTTGCACAGCAGGGCTCTTCTAAAGTCAGTCATGATCTCCTGGTGGGCCAGCTCAGCGGTGCTTGAAAATCCTCCCACATGGCTTTTCCTCTCCCCTGACCCTCAGGAGGCAGCTGTGCTGAAACACTCACCTTCTCGCTCAGCATATTGAATCCGAGCTCCCTGCTGCGCCTGCCATTGCCACTCTCAACCTGACTGCAAGCACCAAGATCCCCCAGAACACGAGGGCTTTTCACTGCAGCACAACTTGCCGAAGACATTGAGGCACTACTCTTCAGCAGAGGAAAAAAAGGGAGTGGAAAGAACAAGCAGCTCTTCTCTCTTGCAATCCTGTTCATCGTAGATACTCTAAGGTTAAAACAGCTATTAAAACTGTTATCTGATGACGTTTGCCAGAGGTGTGGGTGGTAAAGGTGTAGCTAAATTCAGGTGCAATCATCTTGCATTCAGTATTTCTGATCATTCTCCTTTTTTTCTCCCTCTATTGCAAAAATCTCTTACAAATTCAACTGAGCTCAGCTGGGTTTTTAACTGGTTTGAAATTTCCCAGTCAAAAATAATCTGTTGTTTGGTTTGGGTTTCTTTTTTCTCTTCACATTTCACATAAAACAAGTCAGGGACCCAGATATTCCCTATGTGGATAATCCTGTATTTCCAAGCAGCTGAAAAAAAGGTCCCATGAAAATATAAACCAAATGCTTGACTCCCTCTTTTACCCAACGTTAAGTATCAAAGCTCCACGGAAGGTGCCTGCCCATGAAAAGTGTGAAAGCACAATTTAAAGTGTCTGTAATGCCTCCTGTTTTCCATTTCAAGAATCAGCTCCACTGTAGTAACTGGAGAAGGAAAATAATGATTACTACTACCTAGGTAAGTAAGCATCAAAGGGGCAAATGACAGCCTGGCCTAAGTGCTGTTCTAACATCTGAGGTATTGCTGATGTAGATCACAGCTCACATAGGCAAAGGGTTGCTGAGCAAGTGACTCATGAAATGAGGAAGATTCCTTACATATACTGCACCCAGAAGAACATCAGCTGGGTAAACAGAGGAAAGGAAACAGGTTATCAAATTGGAATGTAGCCCTCTGCAGTGCAAGGCACAATAAACAACATTACCAGCCCAGGACATCAGTCTAGATTGTGCAGAATACGTTACCTTCATCCAAAGCTATGAAACTGCTTCATATTGTGAAGTTATTAATTACCCATCATCAATTTCTCAGGCATATGAACTTTTATTAACTGGTCACAGCTATTCTATCCTGCCCAATCAAAGCTGATGAACCTTTGCCTGCAGACTAAACTGGAAACCATATGGTATTAAGGACTCTTTTAAACATATGAATCAAAACTAATTTTTAATTTATTCTTTCCATTTCCAAAGCTTTTGGTTTTTCTTTGCAGGTCTCACAAATCTCTACCAATCTCAGGTAAGTTACAGTCCTGACCCATTTTTACATATATCACTGCTATGTTAACACTAAAGCTAAGGAGATTTAAAAGAATGGATGAAACTGTAAAAATATCAACACAACCAAAGAATTATTGCTGCTGATATTTAATTTCACTGACTCATGACTTAAAAATTGGCTAACTACTCCCAACTCCTTATTAAATACTTCTACATTCTACTTCTACATTAGTGAAGCCCCAAACACCTGTACAAGACTAGATGCTGTCCCTTAGAAAACAGATCAAAAGGGCCATTACCTCATAAATGACTTTTTAATTGTCTCCTCGATGCTCCTCTTCATGCCTAGCCTCAGTTCCTGTGTCCCCATACTTCTGTTCCCTTGCAAGCCTGAATTCATTGCAAATATTTCTTCTGGATTAAACTGTCCTTATGTGGACAAAAAGATTCCAACTTGCAAGCTGATGTGACCTTTTGCTTTAAGATGTAGTTCCCAGTTTATCACTCAAAACACTACTGTGTTTCTGGGTGATAATGGCTACCTCTTCAGACAACCCTGCCAAGTATTTCCAGTCAAGAAAAGCAATGGATACGTCCATCTGGTCCTTGTTTTCTAAGAACTATTCTCCAATTTGCCCCAAAATTCTGCCTCGCAACACTGATGCGTAGGTAACAGCACCGGCTTCCTTGAAAATTTCTGTCATTGTCACAGAAGATGGTTTGTTACAAAGGGCACATCTGGTTCCCTGCACCTGAAAGGCTCCTTTAGAGTCTTCTGTCACCCTTCCAATTCATATAACATCTTTTTAAACCAGGATAATCTCTCGGAGACACCTGCAGGTAGATGGCTCTTCCTAAGAACCTGTAGTGCAGCTCTAAGGCACTACACAAAGCTCTCAGTGGGAAGAGGAAGGGTTCTGCTGAGCTGACCACGTTTTTTGCACTCTCTTAGGGCTGAGCTAAGGGGCAGTCTGGGCAACAGTGAAGTGTCTGTATAGAGTATAAGCAGTTCTTACTAATACACAAGTATTCTGCTGCCAGCTGTGCTAAGGGAGAGATGCTATGCATGCTTTTTTAGGGGGCAAAAAGTCCTTCTGTAGGCTCTTGTCTGAGGAGCTAGTTGTCAGGTAAAATATACAGTTAGGTACTGCAGTGTCTGTTGCATGCACAGAGAAGGAAGGGAGAGGATGAAGTTAGAGAAACTCAAATGAAATGAAGCCATCTGGGGTAGACAAGGCAAAATACAAAAGCTTGTTTGGGCAGTCATATGACCTTTAGATTTTGCTACACATTCTGAGATCCCCTCATATACATTTTTCTTCCCTAAAGCTTTCCTTATACCTGCGCCTTGAAGAGCTGTCCAAGAAACCTGCACAAAAGATCTTTCCTGCCTCTTGGGCAGGGCAATTCTCCACAGGAAACCTGATTTATCAGAGCTCTTTCATGCACCTTTGGTGTAAAAAGCAAAACCTTGGTGGAGGCAAAGATCTCATTTGTTGAGCCAACAGTTACACTGCTCCGCTCACAGTGCTCACACTTCACAGCAGTATTATTTCAGAAAAGCCTTTATTTGTATCTCTAGATAAAATATTTCCAGTGCTTCCTGAGGAAACCTTCAAGGCATTTCTGAAATAGTCTAAAACTGATAAAACTGGTGATATTTACTATACACAATCACCAGTCAGAGTGCAGCAGTTTCTTAAGCTGAGCTCAGAATTCACATGTTTGTAGCTGCAAGACTCGGGAAGATTAGCATAATGATTCAGTTCAGTGGAATTTAGAACTAAATCCAAAGCCTCTTTTACCCAAAAAAATACTTGGAGGAAATCCTAAGCTAAAGAAGTTTCCAGAAATAGGTGTTTATACTAATTTAAGTCATGATAGGCCATAAAAACTCTTTGGTAGACTTTTGTTAATGAGGCTCATTGCTCTCACGAAGAAAGAGTGCAATGAAGGAAAAGGTGCTCTAAGATTGAAACCTACCCACCACTAATGAAAATGAGAGAAGGAAGGGAAATTACCGAACTGAAATGCAAAGACAGACACTTTGAGCTAAGCATCTTGTATTTCCACGGAGGCTGCCTTTCATCTTGTTTTGGCAGCCACAGAGTAAACAGAACACTTTGCTAATAAGGTATAATATAAATTATTAAAGCATCTAGTGTATGATCAAATGCATTTGAGATTATTTTTTGAATAATTCTGTCTTGAGGACTGCCAGGAGTAATGTATTTTGTGTACTCTTGCACAGACCCATTGATTGCTGTCTTTCTGAAGCTCCAGTCCCAGACTTGAAAATGCCACGCATGAAAGAAATACATAATCACATCAAAACCTAAGCTTTGGCATCTGTCGATCACAGTCTAGCTTTCTGTAAGATCTCACTTCATGTTAGTCAACAAAGACATGAGAGCAACTCTTTAGCTCTGAGCTGAGGTTTTAATAGATTCAAAACATTTCTTACATGCAAATTTCTTTCATGGCTCAGGGGCACTGTTAGAGCTTGAAGTGTTAGCTAACTGCTGTGAAAAACTACTTGACTGAGCACATCTCAAGATAAATTAGACTCCTGAATTTTTTTTAGCCCAACCGAGTACATCTCACACACTGGTACTACTGGGTTTAAAAAATAGGGACTTTTATATAATCACACACAACGGGTCTGTGTGACAAATTGAAAGGAAGCGTATTAAAACACGCATTACATATCCTACAGAGCCATTTGAAGCTCTGCGCTGTTACACTTTGGAGGCATTTTTCAGATTTAAGAAACAAACAGTTACTGAAGGTCACGTAGATTAAACATCCCAAAACTATGTAAATTACATTTGACTGAATAGTTCCAGAAGGCACATTTAATCCTGTAGGTATTAGGAGAGCTCCTTTGATTTACCCTCCACTAAATTCTACCAGCCTTCTGCAAATGTCGAACCTTGAGCTTAAAGTATAAAAAATAAATAGCATACAAAATATCTTTCTCTAATGGAATGAATGTGATCATTCCAATGGGAAGCTTCCCTGCCAGCACGGACTGCTATGACTGCACTGTGCTAGGCTGCTAAGAGAACCTGCTGTCTGCAAGCACGCTTGTGTCAGATGTTATCAGCTGTACACCATCCCTAGGAAGTCACTGGTTCCAAATACACACCGAGTTTACTTACCCATTTTAAGAGATGTGAAACCTTGACAACATAAATAAAGCATTCCTTTTGCAAAAGGATTTAATGCTGCTCTTCTTTTTCATGTGCCTTTACACACCTGTGTTTGTGTCCGTGTGTGATCTGTGCCTGTAATTGCAGTGAAGGGACCCAACTGACCTCCAGGGTAAATACAGATTTATTATTAATTTATTAGGAAATGCTCAGAGTTTTAGCAACTTTAGCAAGACTCTGTTTTGCAAGAATTAGGATTCCTAATCTGTTACCTCCAAATAATGACCACTGAAGTCACAGCGGGACAATTAATTCATTAAAGTACCTTGCAAATAGCTGCTTCACTACAAGTGTCTGCCTGTCCCAGGGTCCTGGGATAATTCAGACTGCATCTGGCCCATCCTCCAGCTCAAAGGGTCAGCTATGGTCTGGTTTGCTCAGGGTTTTAATCAGCTGGGCTTTGAAAACCTTTAAGGATGGAGACTGCAAAGTCTCTCTGGGCCTTTGTTCTGCTGCTCGGCCGTTTTCCCTTCATGGGGAAAACGTTTCTCTTCCTATCCAGTCTGAACCTCTGGTTTCAACTTATGCCTGCTGTCCCTCATCCTCCTGCACATGCTACTGCGAAGCACTTGGCTTGATCTTCTAAAGAACCTCACTGTAGACAGTGGGAGACTTCTGTTAGGGTCTCCTGAAGCCATTCCTTCTCCAAGCTTGAACGAGCCTGGTCCCTCACTCCCTCCTCACAGGCCCCAACCACCTCATCTCTGTGACCCTGCGCTGAACTCGTTTCAGTTGACAATTCCTGATTTATATCAAGATCACTATTAATGACCCAGCCAAGTCAGGTCAGCAGTACTCCTAGCAGCTGGACCGTGGTCAAATACAAACATGAGACACATTTAATAATGGGAGGATATAAAGATTGATTGACCTTAAGCTCGGCTGCATCAAGTCTGACAGTTTCTTCCACATTTGTCACCCTTTATGGAGATCATCTTTAACTAGAGCCTACCCACTACCTGCAGAGCAAGCCCTCAACATCTTTTTTCTTTTCCAGTAACACTTGCATGATCTGATTCCTTTGCTCAGTGTTGAAAAAACACCTTTCCTATCACTCAGCTACCTCTCACCTTGATACTACTACAATCTCCTCCTGTCTGTCCTGCTTTCCTTCTGCTTCCCCTCATTTCTCACTTTACACTACCTGACCATACAGCTTTTTCCAATGAACAAAAGCAGAGATGCCAATAGGAACAGAAATTGGGCATGACATGCCATATCATGCCTTTCAGTCTGTGTCACACAGACCCACTTCTGGAACTTCTTTCCCCTACTTTAATATTAAATTAAAACTTTAATATTCTCACATAAGAGCATAAAAGAAATCAACTCTTTCTAAGTTACTCTACCTGATCTTTCTACCATTACTGTAAGGCTCCACCAGTATTTTTCTTGGCAAACATCTCTGCTCTCTTCCCTGCCCTTACCTAGGGGTAGGTCCTTGCCTGCATACTTCTTTTTCCTTCCCCAAATAGTCTTGAAGTATTATTCCCTCAATGAGCCCTTAAAACTCATAATGCTGCTAAAAGCCAGACAGAAGGCTGGGTAGCTGGGGCTTATTAAATGACTTCCTTTTTGATGTACACTTTGAGCAGGAGGGAAACAACCCAAAAGCTCAACTAACAAAAGAAACGAAGAGAAACAAACAACCAAGAAAACAGCAGCCAAAACCACCTTCAAAATGTTTAAAAAACAACCCTGTGCAGATTTCCATTACAGCCACTTGTTTTAGCCTGTTTCTTTATATTCACCTAGAAATGCTTCCAGACAGGAGCTGACTCTGGCTTTTTTAACATATTTGCATTTTGTGCTGCCACTAAACTCAGTGTCCTCCCACTACACAAACAATGCATCGTCAAAATAACCTGTCATCCAAGGTCCGGAGCAACACGTTGAAAAACAGACATTGTGATGCCTGGATTCTGAGCTTTGGGGTGTTTTTTTGGTCATAAGTTGCAGGAGGTGACAATCACTATGCTGGCAACAAGTGCAAGCTGGAGTTCTAGTCAGCACAAGTTACCACAAGAGAACTGAGAGATCCTTTAAGAGGAAAAAAGTTTGAGATTCAAAAATCACAGTCATCCCAAGTAATGGCTTGAAATGAAGAATGAACCCAGCAGCACAATGTGGACAAATTCAGGATGGGGAACTGTCACTATTTATCTCTCTGTGCACAGCAGAGCTTTGTGAAGGACATGGCAGGTGCTTGCTCTGGGCACTTGTCTGGTAATTAGTTGGCTAACAGACAAATCTGTTTCCTAGAGATCACCAGCACAGGCTTCATGGCTTTGAAAATATATTGCAGGGAGTCACAGGATGTATGTTTACTTGTGTTAACACTAGATACCATTTTCCAGTGTGCAGACCACAGCTTGCCTTAGTAGATCTCATTCCACGGGATCCCAGCTTCCTCCTTCTTTAAAGGATGATAAAGACGTGTTTTTTTGTTGACTTTTGGTTGCCATTGTTTGGGCTTTCAAAATTCAAAAGAAGTATTTTCAGGTTGTGTTTACAACACATTGATTTTCCCAGTTTGTTTTGTTGGGTGATGAGAGAATGACAAAGAGCTAGGAATATGTGAACGTTCAAAGGCTGTTCTCCAAATGAGATTATTAAATGAAAGATGATATACTATTTTTTTACAGCACGAGCCTTCAGAGACCATCACCCTTCCGCTTCCCTTTTAAATCTTGCAATAACAGTGACAATTATATGGAGGTCAACGGTAGCTACAGGCAAAGACACAAAAGGTTTCCATCAGAAAGAGTACTCCGGTAAAATGAATAGCTGGATCTGAAAATAGACGTTCATGCCACAAGAACCACCGATATAACTGAATGACATTCACATATCGACAGTGAAATGAGTAATTCCTGGAAATGAACTCTCTGAGTATATACTAAAACACTATCTTTAAGAGGAATTCTATACTCCCAAATGGTAGAAAGCATAAAATACTAAAAGCCTTTCTAACCATTGTTACTTGCAAAGAACCCTGTGATAAATATCCAGGAAATATCTCAAGGGACATTCTCTCTCAAAATCAAGAAAAGCTTTTAAAGATCTTTCATATGAAGTAGAACAAACTGATATATGTACATATGCTTGGCTAAAGCCTTCCTCTTAATCCTAAAATATGTCATAATCCTGAATTTATGATGTTTTCGTTTACTCATACAGAAACCAGAATTACAAATGGAATGTTCCAAGGAGACTTCAATATTGTAGCACACAATAATCCCAGAGACAACGGATACAGCCCTTCTTACAGCCCAACATGGTACAAAACGAGCATGTTTGATATTTGAGAATACTATTTTCCAGAGTTTCAAATTCCATACCAATAGGTAGCTGTGGGATTTATATGCCTCCCTCATTTTACAGGTAGAGAAACAAACAAGATTAAAGCATCTCCAGTGCCATAATGCAAGCCAGCAATCTGGTCTCTACAACTCCTGTCTCAGGACTGTTACCAGAAGCTAATGTAGCCTTTCAAACCTTTTAGCTCTGTCAACTTTCAGTTTTAAATACATTTTCTTAAAGCTAGGCAAAACCTTAATATGTAGTCTCCTGACAATTTCTCTCAAGATTCATTTTCACACCGACTTTTCCGCCTCACATTAAACACCTCCAGTTGCTGGGACTGTGGATACTCACCAAGCACGGCTGGAATCAGACCTTGGCAAAAGGGAGCACGTCATGCAAACCTGACACTGAGCAGGTGATAAAGTGTGACTGATCTTGACCAACTTTGTGGGTTCAGTGATAACACAAAGCCTTTCTTTTCATATTGTCATGGCCTCTTTCCTTTAAGTATCCTTAGCTGGTTCAGGAGGTCTCCCACAGTGTCAGCATAATTTTGAGCACCTGAGGGAGTGTCTTGCTTGAAATCCGAGTCTCCTTTTTAATTTCACACTCAGTCAAGTTCAACTGCTGTTAATGGAGGACTCTCATGGAAACATCAAACAATGGTTACTTTCTATGATTAGCAAGCCTGTCTGCTCCAACACAATCTCTGCATCCCCCTTCCCTACAAATGATTCGTCAGCCCTTCTTTCACAAGAAAGATTACATGAGAAAAACCTTCCTTGGCTTGCTGTCTATTTTATGCTAGATAATCATGATAGCACCTTGGCACTCTGACTAAGACATCAAAGAACACTAAGCATCCAATCTACAGGCTGTAACGAATATCTACCCTCAGGAGAGCATTTGTATCGTTCAGAGGGTGGTCTGACTAGACAACCAACTTCTGTATCTGTAAAGCATTGAAGTACATAAGCACAAACTTGTGCCCTATCATGCTCAAATACTGGCAATTCGTATCCCAGCTGAAAGCCTCCAGTGAATCCACTGGGCTCCAGCCTTCTCCCACACTGGTTTTCACTGTGTGCTCTATTAGGTTGTACTCAATAGTTCCCAGGATTAGCTCATGAGGAGAAAAATCAGTTCCTCTAGAATTAACTGTGGGGTAACAAGTACTAACCTACCCTTTTTTCTTTGAGACTTCATACCTTGGAGTTAGTTTCTCTTACATGCTGAAAACAGTCAATTTGCTTGAACACATGCTACAAAATATTAGCCATTTGTAAATACCTAATCCCAAGCACTTTAAACCAACCAAAAGCAAATTTGTCCCCTAGATTAACTTTCCAGTGGACACTTTGAACATCTTTGCCTCAACTTTGTCTGTGAAATAGGAAACAAATAACCCTTCATTTCAGAAGGATAATGTAAACATAAACTTATTACTGTGTCTGAAACACTCAGAAACTTAGTTATGGGGGTCACAGGAAAGGTTAGAAAGAAATTAATGACTCCCTTGAGAGTGAGGTTTAAACAGCATGTAATGAACAGCACTGCTATCACACAACAAAGAAGGAAAACATCTAACAATCGCTTATTAAATGAATAGTCTCAGCTCCGTGCACAGAAGGAAACAGATTTGTGTATGTGTGTGAAAATAGTGCACGAGCACACAATTAGAGGCTGAAACGTAATATGGTTGGCATTTAACATGGCAAAGAGGAACTGGAACTCTAGAACTTCCTCAGCTCAGAGTACTTCACTTTACAGCCCAAATAATCTGTGCACATGTGTACGTGAGAAGTACCATTCTTAAGTTTCTTCTTGGTATCACATATTACAGGTCTTCACTGTCACTACAGTGTTACACTGTTCTCCAGTCAGAAACAGATACTGGTCTGTAGGACACAACCCATAATATTTTAATAGATCTTTCTTTGGTGTTTTGTTGCTGCTTTTGTCTCTAGGTTAACTGGAATTGACTCCCAAGCAAGTGGTATCCTTGATTCCATTTTATTATCTCTGTCGACTTTTGAGCCTACTCACCCGCTCATCCACTAAGGTCATGTCATGGGTTGATAGGAAAAAAAACCCCAATATTAAATCAATGCTCCCACTGAGGGAGAGGCCAAAGCCCAGCCTCAACAAACTGCTTTTTGCCATCATCCTCTTGATCAATCCGTGCTCCTAAAGCTCAGAACAACCCACAATAGTTACACAAGCCACCTGTAACATGCTTTGTTCACTGGGCAGTCAGAGAAGATAGGGAAGATGCGGAGAGGAAGCTGTGGCTTTTGTTGTAGAAACGTGGAAGGAATAAGAGGCTTCAGAGCATGGAAAGCCAGGCTCTGTTAGTTCAGCTACTCACATGTTTGTTCCCTAATTCCATGGCTGCGGCTTTCCTGTACAAAGACTGCCTCTGCTTCATAGTGTGTCAAAACTAAATGCAAGGCCAGATGAAAACTGGATGTGAGTATGAAAGGGAGGGAGGTGGTGCTGCTTAGCATGGAGAACAGATGTTTACCCATCTAGCTTCCTCTGAAGTGCAAAGACTTTCCACTTCCCAAGCCTTTCACAGCCATGGCATCTCTATTGTATTGCACGGTATACCATTGTACAGCAATGCACAATATGAGAATGATTTTACAGAGTAAACTGCTGTAAAGGGTTTTTTACATTTCAGATTTGACACATTAGGAATAAATTGAAACGGCAATGAGTTTCTATCAAATACAGTATCAGTAGTTGAAGGCCAGTTCCTTCTAGGTGAGGAAAAGGTGAGGTTCTTATGACAGATTCACAGTCTCTGAGAGAAATTTCACTCAACACTACTTCTCTAAAAACCTTTCCCAAAATTGGGTAACACTGCTTTGAGGAGAAGAAAGTAAGACAACCTGAGATAAACATAAATAAAACAGAAGATGTGAAGATGATCTGAAAAATGGCAAACAAGGTATCTACTGGGGTGAGAAATGCAAGCCCATGGAATAACAACTGTAGGGCTTCATGTAGCCTTTCAACAGACTGATGGGTTTGGATCTTAAAATGCTTCCTGTCACCATACTAAAGCTTAATAGCACTGCAACAGGTATTTTTATCACACAAGATACCCTCTCAAGTATAACTCTAATTCATTCCTTTCCAGCTATTAAGAGCTACACATCTGGTTTTCCCTTGTGGTTCTGTGACAAAATCTGATTATGCTACAGAATCTTAAGCACTCCTCACTTTAAAATATAATGAACTAACGTTTCTTTGGACAGAGATAACATGTTGAATAGCTGAAAGAGGAAAAGAATTCCTGTCATTCTAAGCAGAACTTACATTATTTTAACAAACTAAAGTTCTTATATTCAGGGAAAAAAAAAAAAGGTATTCACAGCCATCCTTTTTGTATGGTAATTCTGCTATCTGCACTTATCAGAGAATTTGTGAGAAGTGCAAAATAGTTTCCATATGGGTAAGACAAAGCACAGTCAGACTGACTGAAATGACTTACAATCACATATGAAGTCATGTCAAAACAAGGACAAGATTAAAAAAAAAACCCTCCAGTGCTGATAACAAGACCCTTTCTTGAGGACCAGAAATCCATCTGGTCCGTATTATGCATAGGTAGTTTTTTGTAGCTCCGTGGTGTTTTGACAAGAAGGGCTTAAATGTACTGCCTACTCATCTTTGTTGCATCAAAAGTATTTTCACAGAAACTTCCAAGGCACCTCAATCCAAACTGGAGCATTTGTTCAAGTTCAGCCATACTCTGTGTGTGTGTGTGTGTGTGTGCATGTGTGTATATATATTTAGATGTATAGCTATGAAGGAGAATCCATCATTTTGAAAGCTAAGACATTTGGTGAAGAATTTTCTCACATAATATTGTTTCAAGGACCCCAGGCCACTTTAAATAAAAAGGATATTAATTTCCATGGGTTTTTTGCTTTTCTTTTGGCATTTGACAGTTGGCTCTCCAGTCAGTCAGCTTTGATTCATTTACCATTTATCTGTCACACATCCATCTCCTGTTGTAGTATGTGGGTGGTCAAATCTTTTCTGAGAGGCCACAGGAGTCTACTATGGGCTTTATGCTATCATGCCTTACCAATCACACAACTAGACATAAATTCCTCATGTGATCACTAGCTACTAGCTCTCCTACTTCACATGTCCCATAGACTCTGTCATGTACAATAATGACTTGGTAGCCATTGGAAAAGACAATCATAGAATCACAGAATGGTAGGGGTTGGAAGGGACCTTTAGAGATCATCTAGTCCAATCCCCTTGCAGAAACAGGGTTGCATAGGAACACCATTCAAGTTGGAAAAGACCTTTAAGATCGAGCTCAACATCACCACGGTGACCATCAAACCATGTTCTTCAGCCCCATAGCTGCATGGCTTTTAATCCTTTTTTGGATGGTACCTAGCGAGGCAGGTCAATTCTTCTGCACACCAGAGGCTGAGTCTCACAAAAACCTTCAATGCAATAGAGAACAAGCCAAGTTTCTTATAAGCAGAACACAAACTTGTGGAGCAATTGCTCCTCTTGTAGTTTGAGAGGACTCCTTTTAAAAAGACAATCTTAGATTGGGGGAGAGATTGTGGCAGGAGGGCAAGGGTTTACTTCTGTTGTTGTTTGGTCCAGTAAATCTGCAACAACATGCTTTAATGGCTAATGGCATGATCAAGACTTTGATCTGATTGCATGACAAAGGATCTGGAGGGAATGTTAAACTTGATATGGGATACAGCCTGTATAAACACAAGGTTACTGTGTGCAGCCTTTGAAGGAGCACTGGTGTACTAAGCTTGCTTAGGTACCACAACTTTCTGTGGAACTGTCTTTAAAGATACAGTCATTCAAATGTATTCAACAAGGCCACAGTCCTTGGTGGACTAGATTTCAGGCTCTGAATTTCATGCCCACTTCACTGCAGTATGGTATTTGGGTACTTCAAGATACATTTTCTCCAATGTAGCCACAAAATAAAACCTCATCCTTATTACTCAACTGTAATTTAATTTCACTTAAACATATAGCCACTGCAAATTTGCCTTTAAATTTTTACAAGCAGACATCCCCATATACAAAATATAAGTTAACACTGATAACAGCTCAAAAATTTGTTTATTTCTCCTACTGAGAAGCCTTTTGCCCTTTTTATCTTATTACCCTTGACACCACACAAAAGATCTCTAATGTAACATTACTGACCTATAATGACTTTTAGTGGCACACTAAGTGTGGAAATAGATGACCTCCAAAACAATAGAAAAATGGAGAAAGTTTGTGGCTGTTGCTGTTTTGTTTTCCTGAAAGTCAGTTGAAACTGAGCGAATTTACAACCTGGTACATTAAATAATAAAGCATTACTAAAATCAAATGCCTTGTGATTCTGTTGCAAAGAGTCGTGCTTGTTAAAGCTCAGGTTGAAAAGAAAGAATAGATTTTAAAAGGAACTCCTAAATATTACAGGGAGAGTCAAGTAGTTAAAATTACCATGACTACACACTTCCAAGTTTGTCCCTGTGGCACGGGAGAGCTGACCCCATCCATCCACCCTGCAGAGCAGCATCGGCAGCTCAAGTAGCAGCAATAATACACAAAACATAGTACAACGGCTTTATCATTTGGGAGTTTTATTTCTGGAGGCTGGAGGGGTAGAACATTCCTGTTTAACCTTCTCTCATTCTCCAGAAAATGGCTTGTAGTTGAATCATCCCAGTCACTGCTACTTCTGTTTATTGCATTGCACAGCACAGGATTAACGTAATTATGTAATTGGAAGTGATTAGACAGTGACGTTCAGCCAAACAACACTGTCTGCTGCGGAAATGAAAAGTAAATAAACTCAAGTTCAGATCTTTTCACCTGAAATGGACTTAAGAGAGCATTTGTTTGAAAGAGGGGCTGTGTAATATGTGTTGTTTCAGCTGAGCTTTGATCACTGTAGCTGAAATTTTGCCCTGCCAGAGGGATGGGCAGAAAGACAACATGCCCATTAAATGAAAGACCTCAGGATAAAAGTGCTTGGTGAAGAACTTATGCTGGCTCATAGGTTTGCTGCCCTAAATCACTTTTATGTATTTTAACCCTCTATGCAGTGCAGAGTCATCTGGGTCAATGAACTACCTTCTATTCCATTTTGTTAGTCATCAAATGATTCGTTGGCTAAATGAAAATGTTGATACCAGAAGGCTGGAAAGAGGAGGTCACCCAGCCCATAGCCACAACCCAATGTGGCAAACTTACGTCTCAAGTGTTCCTCTGCCATATTTGCTAAGTATGTTCCTAAAGATCAGTGTTGATTAAATTCTCCAGCCACTACAGGTGATCCAAGCCAGTGCTCATCAAAATCCAGCAAGAAAAACCTCTTCTGCCTGTTATAAAGAAGCCATCTCAAATTTTGTATTCTAAGGTGAAAAATCTTGGCTTTTCAAGCAGAAGAAAAACACAAATCAACTCAAAACCTCAGTTAAGCAAAGCCAACATGGCACATAGACAAGGCACATAGACTAGCATCTAACAGACAGCACATCACAAATCTTTGACCTTTTTTTTCAGAGAAAAGCAAGTCTTTTGAAGGTCCTTTTTAAAAAACATGCATAGAGGACATTAAGCTCCACTCTCAAGAGAATTTCTCTTCTCTTATGTTAACTTTACAGTGACCTTAGTGAAACAACTGAAGAAAACTTAAGAAAAAAAAGATTAATTAAGAAGGATTTAACACCATCTTTTTAACAACCTCTATTTACAACCAGCAGGGAACATGAGCAACACATTAAATTAAACAGATTAATACATGCAAAAGCACTAACTATTTGTATGCCTCACACTACAATCAGCTGTTTCAGATAAAGAGGGGAAGAGAGCAACTGAGCCAAGAAAAGGTATGTTCCTTTACAATGCAGAAGCACCAAAGAGTGCACCTTATTTTCATGCCTTCGTGCATTTCCATTTTCATTACCTGAAAACTATTACATAGAAAATGTTCTCTTTTTGTCAGCATGTTTATCTGCAATAGAAAATTCCTCACCTATTTTTGGACACTGTGATGCAAAGATCCCGTTGTGAATTCCCTTTCCAAGAGAGGTAAAAGGTGTCTTTTATGTTACTTTTTCTTCTTTGGATCTTTCCTCTGACCCTTCAGCAGCGTTTCTCACACTTTCTATAGTTCCTAGTTCTGGTATTTTATGAAAAATCCCTTTCCTCAAACCTCTGTGCCATTTCTTGAATCCCAGTTTTGCTTCCTCATTCTTTTTTCCCTAAATCTCTAATCTCTAGCTCCTGTTCAAGGAACCAAGTTTTGCACCACTTTGAAACTCCCGCATATGTAAAAACTGTGCTTAATAGTTATTTGGGGTTTATACACGCCTTCCACATTTCCTTCCAAGTCCTTGAAGGAAGTTTCCAATACACAGATCTCAATTCTGCCATGATTTCTTTCATATCTGTTCCAGTGTAAGATACTTTCTTCCCCCTTCTCCATTTTATTTTGCCTGCAAGTGAAGCACCCTTTCTACCTGAGATCAGAGAGCTCCCTTTAAGCTATGCTTTGTTGATTCTGCTTTCTGGCAGGCTATAAAGATGTGTTTGATATATGCATCGTTCCTGTTTCCCAACACCAGAAAAAAAATAGGGTTGGGTAATGTTTAGAGGTCATCTTTTGCTAATGTAACTTGAAAATACTGAGAATCAGAAGCTCGCTCCTCATCTCCTCTGAAGATCCCAACGACTCAAATAGCTATTGGCAAAATGGGCCAACTGTGGATATTACCAGAGCCTGAGAGCTGTAGAGATTTGCACCAGACTCACAAAAGGAGATGTTGCAAGTGGGGTCTGAGTGTTGAGGAACTGTTAGACATGGAGAGTGTTATCACACAAAGCAACTGAAAGATATGCCTATGTTTGTTTGAAAAGTCAGTCATAGATGCTTTATAGACAGGAATCATAAACACAAAACAATCAGGACCACGTAATTAAATAGCCTGTTGGAATTATTTTTGTCTTGCCTTAGTTTTCCTCCTGATTAAAATTTCCCACCAAAGGCCCTCAGACTTAAAGGGCTTTGATTTTGGCAGGGCATTCTAATTCTGGCAGGTAGCCAGCCTTTTATTTTTATCCCTCAGTCCTTTGGTCTCTTCTTCATATATTTCTCATCTCGCAACATTTTTTTCCCCTCTATTCACAGAACATATGTAAACAACCAGAATTATTTTTGGAGTACAGAAGCATAACATACTCTATTTGTGTTTCTAACACGGGATCACAGTCTTGCAGATCCTTTTGCCTTTTCTTTTTCCCCTCAATGATTAGGTTTGAGCAAACATTTGCCTGTAAACAGGATCTATTTGTTAGGTAATTTACTTTATGTTGCTGCTTAGAAACTGTTGGGATCCCTAAATGTGGACAAACGAAATGAACCAAAATACAAATGTTTTTAAACCTACTGCTGCCTTTTCAAAAATATTTATTAGCCAGTGACAATGGACTCAGCACTTATGTGCATTGCAAACCCAGCTCAGAAATCTCAAAGGCTAGTTCCCCAGAGTGCTTAAGAACACAGCAGACAACCTAAATTGCTTTACTGAATCTGGGAACGCTGAAGTAGATCTTTAATGCTCTACTAACTCCAAGTTGATCTCAAAGGAAGGATACCACATCTGCAGCATTTACATCTTGGTTTTTCCCTGTGAAACTTGGTGCAATCAACTCCTGATCAAAGTTTTGAATTATTTACCCACAGTTATTTGTAATTCTGCTTAGTATCCCATGATCTGCTTGTTTTGTCTGAATGGTCATTATCATTATCACTCATTATCATAATCATTATCACTCATCAATACTTTTTAATACCTGGTCCACACATATCCTGTGTTAGATTCACTAGAAACAAATCCAAAAATGCCTTTACACACGTGTTCACACTTTATTGAGTTCAGCTTTCCCCTATATAACCCCTGCTATGTCTCTTCTAAGCATTGCTCTATCACTGAATCAGCAGCTGTCCATTTTATACCCAAATAAATCTACAGTAGATTTCAATTTCTGCGTTAATTGAAATTTCCAAAACTATTTTCCTCCCCAAAACAGTCCTCTTGTAAACTTGTGCAACTTGGAGACCATCATTCCTTTTCTGAGCAGCTTTTATGAACAATTCACACTGAAGCAAAGAAACTCAACCCATAAATCCTGACAAACACCACTGCATTTTAATACTTCATATGTCCACTACAATCAGTAGGTATGATGGCTTTGTCAGCTCTTTAATCTGAGCCACTCTCTCCAACATTCCTCTGACCTTCTTGCTGCAACTTCTGCCTCAAAGCCTGACATTATTAGACCTTATTCTAAGCCCATCTCCTTAGTCCCAGTGTAATATCTGCTAAATTGTTCTTCATCATTAATACATTAAAGGATATACATATTAGGTGTGCATGACTAAAAGTTATGCTACAGATATCTTGAATTAATTCTATTAATATTTGTCTCCTCCTTATTTGGTACAGATACAGAAACACAGACTCTCAAGGGCTGGAAGGGACCTCAAAAGCTCATCCAGTGCAACCCTGCTGCCAGAGCAGGACCACCTAGAGTAGGTCCCACAGGAACTCCTCCAGGTGGGGTTTGAATGCATCAGTATTTTATGGAGTATGTAAGTTGTCCTTTGTGTGATGTTTTGCATTCCCTCTTCCTTCTTAAAATCTGTTAATTCCAATTGGGTGACCTACTTTTTGTATTCCTCACCTCAGTTTTGCTGTCAAAGGGGTAAAAAAAAAGCCCCACAACTGTTCCTTCAGACACATCACTTCTGAACTCCACAGAAAAAAATGGATGAGAAAGCACACAATTGCAGGTAAGCTCTGACCCTTTGTAGGGATTCCCCACTGCAGCATTTACAGAAGTTTCCTCTTGCCTAGGTGGGGTTGCAGCTTGCTTTGACATCCTCACATTATGTTGCTCTTAATTGTTATAACTGTATTTTTGAGCCATCTGATTAATTCACTTGAAAACTATACAGTTTTGAAAGTTTTCCCTCCTTCTGTGAACATTCCTCACTGGAGAGAAGTACAGTTGGGATGTATTTTGAAACACCTTCTATTGTGTGCAATGCAAGCTAATGAAAGTACTGCTAATAATCTCAAGTGATGCCTAGGATATACTACAAAAATAGCATCTTTTAAACTCCTGCAGACTGTCTATAACCACTTTGCAGCCCTGACTCAGCAATCTACTCTTCTTCATCACAACACCCTGAACTGTAAGGTGTGCACTGCAGCCCCAGTAATGAACATGGTCATTAGGAAAGAGCCAAGTGCTTTGCTGAACCAGAATGAACTGAAGCATCTAATTGTTTCACTGCAGTACAGTCCATTGTCACGTTCTTTTACCTAGACTACCTTGATCTACATTTAGATTCGTGCACTTCTCTGAACCAGCTCTCATCATGGACCAGCAAACACAGAAGGAGGTGGGAGGAAGCCATACCACTGACAGGGTGAGATCAGACTGTGGTCCACTAGAAACTTCCTGGGCAGCTCAGATGGCATGCCAGCTACAGGATGTTGGTTGCAGTCTAAAAGAGTTTCTGCCCAGAGGACATCAGTGCTGAGCAACAGAAATGTGCCTGGTCTTAAAAAGAGCCAGCTGGCTATCCATCCTTTCAAGCCTGGGCATGTAAAGCATGCCTTGATTCTTGTTCATTTACGTGCACAGTGGGAAGGAGAAAGTGAAAGGGCTATACGTGCTTCCCTTGCTTTTCTAACCTATTTCAGGTCACTCTCCCTTCTGTGCATTATATAGTTTGATTGCTTGACTTAAAGAAGTTATCCAAGGTTTTAGTTCTGCAGGATTCCCTTTTGAAAACCTGTCAGACACCTGGGATCTTGTTGGAAGATCCACGGTCTTTGTCTACTTTTGAGAGAGTACCTAAATCCATATGTTCTGAGTTGTCTGCTTCTTGCCATCTGTGCACATAATGAGCTACACGACATATGTTGCCCTCTTTACCCTTCTCATAAGCATTTAAAGTTAGAATTGCATGTCTTCAACACACCGAGCAGGAAAAGTTTGTCGGCAGTCAAAAAGACAAAGAGCATCTTTCACACCTCCAGAAACCCACGGTGACTTTTGTGACAGAATGACTTTTCATCTTGGGAACATAAAGAAAGTTCCTGATTTGCCACTTAGACATGATTTTTCAGGAAGAACTTCCCACTAACAATTTCAGCTCATGTTCTACATTTGATACATTGGCCAAGTGTGATTAAAAGCTTTTGGCCATAGCTCCTGTGTACAAAAGCTGTCCCAAGTGTTGAGATCCTATTTTTTTCCAGAAAGTGAGAGTTCCTAACAAGTCCAGTGGCCCAAAGAGAAACAAGATGCCCTCTTGAAGAAGCAGTGGCAGCCACAAAAGTCACAAAAATCAATCTGTCTTATCATTTTCTCGCTGTAGCCATTTACTTGGGCATTCCAAGTTCTTGTTCACACCTCCTCAGAGGGCAGAGGCGGATCTATACATCTCAACAAGCTCCTACAGACATTAGCAGTATCCTTGAGTTGAAGCATTTTCTCTCTCATTTTTAACATAGAAAACTTCAATCAACAGCTTGCTTGATTGTTGCATGTCCCCATGCTACAAGCTTCTGGCAGCACGTTCTCTGGTTAATAATACAGGCTTGGTTCTGTTCCAGTACATGATAAAAAAACCCCGTTCTGATGAAAAGAATCAGCTGTGTTTAAATAGCCACACTGTCTAACCAGACAATTTGAGGGTTTTGGCTGGTTTTTTTGTACTCTTACAGACCCTTATCAGGCCAATATACACACACAGAGGCAGAGAGTATTCTCAAAGGAGAGGTAAGCACTGAGTTTCCAGACACATTGCAGTAGGTATATTGCTCTAGCCATACATACCATAGCCAGGGTTATTTGAGAGACCAAGTAGCTGAGTTTAACACTAGTCACCCAAGGTATGCACCAATCACTTCTTTCAAATACAACTGCTTAGAACAAAGATGCACATATGCTTTCATACTTGTCAACAATTTACTGTAAAAGCAGCAAGGTGGCTGATAAGCTGCCAATTATCCTTCTTCCATGTGCTAAATTATTGCTACATATTTTTGGAGATCCTAACAACAGTGCTGGAGAAAGGACATCAAATGATGCTTAGAAATGTGATACACATTTTCATTTCACACTCCATCAGTTTTTACAACTAGAGCTCTACGAAATGTATGAGAATGCTTGGCTAACAGCCATATCTACTGAGGTGTAAAATAAGGATGGTATCTCTTCTAAAAGAGTTTCATTTTCTTTACATGACTAAATCAGATGTTGACCTTTTTCCAAAATACAATGTAAATACTCTGTACCTCTACCCATCAATTAGTTTTGAATCCCTGAATCCAGTTTTGACCTGTTTTAATAGATGTGCAATCAAGCCACGGTTTCTAAAAACAGCTTTGCAAAGCAAAATGAACCAATTCATCCTTCCACTAAACTAGAAATGAAATACACTGAATTATATAATCACTGGTGTTAAATCTTTTCAATTCTAGTGAGTTCTTTCCTCATCTTGCACCCTGGAACAATAGACAAGTGTATTATGGCCTTTATAGTCAACAAAGTAAAGCTGTGGGCATCAGCATAAACATCTTTTCAATTCAGATTTCAATCTGTCAGGAAAGATTAAAGCTTCATGTATATATAAAAAGGGAACTATAAAATGATAACACAAACATAGCATGGAATCATTATGCCTGAACAGCTGCTGTTTTACCAGTGTAGTAAAGCAGAAAATGTCTTTTACTCACCTCTGTTAAACCAGAAACTTCTCCTTTTGCTAATGGTCTGGTGATGGATGCAGTGTAAACTCTGGCATCTGACACTGGTTGCCCCTTCATAAAATGTTTCCCAGCTTCATAAATATTCACTTCTACCATCTTACCCATTAACTGAGGATCCTTTGGCACAAGCACCTTTCAAACAAAAGAGACATAGTTACTAAACAGCACAAAGAACATCGGTGTCTCCACTCAGAAAACATATTTTTGATAAACATCAGAGTAAATCCTAAAACTTCAAAACACTGGTCACTAACATACTGGTCTCCTTCAAAACCCTTCTGGACGTGTTCCCGTGTGACCTGATCTAGATGGGACCTGCTTTAGCAGGGGAGTTGGACTGGATGATCTCTACAGGTCCCTTCCAACTCCTACCACTCTGTGATTCTATGATACCTTCTCCAGCTTACACTCTTTAGGAGCTTTGCACTGTTTAGTTCAGATGTTCCTAGGTCAAGCATGTTACAAAAGAAAGATCCAACATATAGGAGCAACAGGTTTTTATGGTGGAAGAAGAAATGGCATAAAAAGTCTCCAAAAATAGAAAAGCAGCTAAAAAAGAAAAGTGGGGTTGTTTCCTGATTAAACAAGGACAAAGTGAATCACAGGGACTTATTTAATCACATTTACCTCAAACTCATCCACATACAACTGCAAGTTTTTCAAAGGTGATGAACACATATGTATATCTTGATTTTTGGATGCTGAAATTGAAATGCCTTAAAATGGCTTTTTTAGCCTACACATGCAGAGGACTGTCGGAGGAAAACTCTGTGCCAATCACATTTGCAGAGCATTTTGTTGCCAAATAGTGCCTCTCCGTTGCCACCTGCCACAAGTGTTGCTTGTCCCACTTGGAGGAAATCATCACTGGTAGCTTCCCTTTTTCCCCTGAAGGCTCAAGGTGTTCCTGACTTCAGGAGCTGCCAGATCCTGGGGATCTTCTGAGCTTGCCAAGCATCCTCCAAGAAACAAAGACATCTTTGCCTTTCAGAGGTGGGCAAGCTAAGACTGACTGGAACTCAGTGGCAAACCCAAACTCAGGATCCTAATGTTGAGATAATCCCACAGGACTAATCTCAGGCTAATTTACATCACAGGAAAATGTGTTAATTAAGTATGACCAGGCCTGTGACCTCTGTTAATCTTAGCATCTCCACATGAGGAGTGGCAGTAACTAACTAGAAATCCTCAGGGACAGACATGGGTGACTACTACTTCAGAAAGAGAAATGAAAGTATCTGGGAGGTACTGTGAAGAAGCAGGCTGGGAGGCTTGGCCAACACTCACATTTTTCTGATATAAGTACTTGCTAGGAAGAAAAAAATCCCCAATTTCTAAGAAATGATACCAACAGAAACCTTCATCTCAACTGTTGTTCTGGCCAAGTACTCTTTAGTCAGTTGAGACTCCTCTCTTCATTGAACTACCTCAAACTTCATCACCAAAGCATCCCCAAACGTAAAGCTGTGGGTCTACCAGGAAGTCTGTCAGTGCAGCTCTATTGACGTGGCTTTAATAGCAAACCCTTTTAATATAGATGAGCTCAGTGAAGAGGGAATAGGTTTGATAACTATTTGAATTAACAGAATATTACTCCAGGAAGCTGAGCTGCAGTTTCCAAAGCATAATATGACATTTAGTGGCTCAGGAGCAGTTTTCAATTTGCTATCATTAAATTTACTGCTATTAAAGTTAGTCCCTGGCACCAAGCCTTGTGCTTACCTGCATATTATCCTTGTCAAACATGCCACATAAGATTTTGGGGAGAAGACATACATTTTAATAATGGAAAGTATTTCTTTCATAATAATATTTGAAATGACTTCTTCTGTTACTATTTGTACTCTTTACCAGTCCAAACAGCAGCTGGTATTAGCTGCTATACAAGCACTCCATAAAACATCTTTTTTGGATGCTTTAACCTTTAATTAACAAAACTTTCATAAAATGTTGCACACTAAAAAGCCTCAAGCAATTTCTTTTTAATCTCTGTATGGAAAACCATGTTCCTCAAGTCTGATTGATAAGCTTACAAAGGACAATGATATCTAAGATGCAGAGGTCAGAGATGGAACATAAAAAAAAGAGATTTAGGAAAAAAACCCCAAACCTGAGGAAAAAATAATTAGGGACCCAGATATCTGATACAAACAGATGTTTCCAGAGCAGTGATGTTGCTTACTACTAAACAAAAATAAATACATGAGTGCTATAACGTAACCTGGAACCAGAAGAAAGCACTATTGGGGTGTACATAAGCATAACTGAGTAACTAAAAGTGGAAAAAGCAAACTGTAGACAGCTCTGTTGAAGAAAATAAGAGGGCAAGCCAAAGGCAAAAGCAGAGTGAAACCACACTGATTCAGGAAAGACAATTTTATTGGTTTTCAGCACAGCAGTTGCTTGTGAGCAAAAGTAATGATTTTGTGAAACAGAAGCTGTACTCACTTCCCAGCTCAAAGACACTGTTTCTGTGTGGAAAGAACTCATATATAGGAAGTACATAGAAGGAAATATCCCACATCAGGCTGACATGTTAATCTGAACAAGTTTCTGACCCTTCCCATTGTTAGAATTCATCTTTGAATTGCTGTATACACGTTGTTTGGGTATATAGCATGTATCTTCCTCATGCTGTATATGTAAAAAGCCACTGCGTATTTCTTAATGTAATTTCAGGTGAATTCTATTTAGAATACAGAAATAAAGTCTCTCATAAGCACATACTTCCCAGTAAATGTTTCCTTCCATTCTTGTTTTTGCTTTACTCTGGCATGCTATGTTGCTGAGATTATCAGAAAGCAAAGACCAAACAAAAAGATGTGATTTTGTTTATTCAACTGTACCTGCTCATAGAAAGGATTGTGAGCAACATAGTAATTGGAGTCAAAGGATTCTTCAGTTACCAGAACTCTCTGCCTCTCACCAACCTGGAAAAGAAAAGAGAGATGGCTCAGAAAACAGAAATACTGAATTACACTCTGAAGTGAGCTGCAACTGCAAAAAAACAAACTCTCAGCAGAAGTCATCAAACACTCTGAGGAAATTCTGTGTCAGCAACAAGGTGGGACAGAGAAAGTCTTACTTCAACTGGTCTAAACCACATTAGAAATAAGGGCTAGAAACGTGGTACTGTAATGGCTTAACATAACAGTTCAGTTCAGAAATAGAAACTGATTTTAACTTATTAACACAGTAACAAATAACAACGTCAGAAGTGCACAGACGAGCACGCTGGAGCTTCATGCAGCTAATGATAAACCTTCCCTTCAGCATAAAATTCTGCAGTCCGTGACAAAAAGGGCAACGCTGTCCTTCCACTTCCCTCGCCAAAAGCCCAACGGCAAACCAGACACCAAGCAGCACCTGAGAGGAACAGGGAACTGCAGCTCACTGCACAGCTTCCAGGTGCCATCAAGCTCATCGACTTGCTTTCTTTTTATTTAAAAAGCCACACTTGCTATGTACAATGACAGGGCATCTCTTCATCCCTCCTTGGTGATTTCACTAAGAGATCACAGTGAGTCCATGTCAGTGCAGGCAACGCTGCATCTTACAGACACAGCAATATTAAAGGCCAAATTTCAATGATGTTCCCCAACACAGTTGAAAGGAAACACCAGTATTACAATCAGTTCCATGGAAGACCATAAGACAAATCAGTTGCATGTAGGTGTCAAGTGAAACAAAATCTGACCTTCCCCAAAGTTCAAAATGCTCCAAACACCACCTTTTGATTTTGCCCATTTCTGAGTTGTACAATGAAGTTTACAGCCTCCTTCCTGCAAACCTTGGAGGACATTTAGCTCACATTTTTACTCTGAGTCCATCTCTTTTTTTTCCCATCTAAATGTGCCCTGGATCATTTCCAAAGTCTGACAAATGCATTCTGCAAATTGCAACTATCTGGCAAGTTAAATTTACTCCCTGCTTGCACTGCTATTTTGAGAATCAAAAAGGTTTCACATTTTACTCCAGACTTTAATATCTGCGAGCAAAACTGCATTCAAGATCCAAACCCCTCCCTGAAAGACTTCCACCACATCCCAGTGACAGCTGCCATGGAGAAGTTTTAAAGCCTTCATCACAAGGTCCATGTGAATTAGCAAGAAGGTGAAAATCAGATAACAATGTTTTGATCCTTAAGGGACAAGCTGCAAAAGATAAGATTGGGATTTTCTCTAACAGTTGCTGGCAGAAAACAAGTATGAAGAAATAACATCGGCAATATCACATCTACATTACAGAAAGACTTTAGCTTATCTCCTCAAAAGCAGTTTGTGCTAATTCCCCAGGACCACAAGTGTGGGGTACACAGGAGAAGGGGCAGAAGCCAAATCTAGTAACAAGATCTTAACAGTAGAAAAGTAGCATGTTTTTGCATACTTTTAAGAGGTGTCTAAAAGTTGTTTCTAGCACACTTGACATTTCTGTTGATGCCACTCTGGGAAATCTGCAACTGCAAATGACAACAAATACAACACATTCAGATTTCAGTGACCTAAATCCAGTGTAACCACTTACCATTCCCCTGAACAGAATGGTAGCTATTTTTCTTACAAGAAAAAAGTTATTCGATTCAAATCCCCAGAGGAGCTTTGTAAATGCATGTCAAGAAGACACTGGAGAAAGCTGCATCAGCAATTAAGATCACAGGGAAGATTTCATCCTGAACTGAGAGGTTTGGTTGTTCCTGCAATATTTGAAACCACAGCTTCTAAAATCACAACCCAGTGCCTGCTGTAGCACTATGGTACCAAAGTCTCAGATGTCATGCAATACTATGAAAACAAAAGAGGACCAAATATTAGATAAGCAACATTCACCCTTGGAGTCACATGCTACTGCTGAGAAGCACCAAGTCGGGTCCTCACATTGTATTCATTATTTACCAATATCAAACCTGCCTCAAAGCAATACTGGGTCCATTACCTCATTTCACAACTCCTATGGTTCCCTGATTCTCTCTGGTCATAACGTTCTGTCTTCATCATCTCTACAAATCCTGCCTGTGAGGTTGCCTAAGGTACACGTGTTATCTTTACCCTCTCAGATGATGGAGTGCAAGCATGATATGCAAAAAAATTAATAATAGTTAAAAAAATAAGAGTGAAGAAGAAAGGAACACCTGTGTTTGATCATTTGATAGAAGCAGTGGTTTCTTCAGAGACATGTTGCCAGTTTTTCTTATCTCTGCATCCCTGAGCAAAAAGCGCTCAGGCCTACACGTCTCAGTGGGCCAGGCAGAGCTTTTGAGCTCAGAGCTTCTCAGGAACAGGAGGAAATCAGAAAGACTAATTTCATCACAAAGCACCAAAACTGTGGTATTAAAATTGAGTACCCCAAGTGCAGAGGAGCCTAACAGTCTATGCCAGTTTACAATCCATACACACACATACACTCACAGGATGGCACGCTCTAAGGAGCACAGGTAAACCCAAGAATTGCTCATTTGTTCCCGTTATTTGCTCTTTTGTAGCCTCGGTCAAGGCTGAGCTCATGGAGAGGGATGATATTTAGCTATTTGCAGAGTCTTTTGCCATAACAACAGAAAAGGAAAATTCCATTTAATGAGTTCGACCATTGGGTATTCACGATCTACAAGACTAATTGGCTACATGCATTTGTAAGACAGAAAATGACTATCTATCCTGCATCCAAGTATAATTAAGAAGAGATGTAAGTGTGCAGAACGCAGCTTTGGTATTGAAATTTGTTCAAGAAATGGAATATGTCATCATTTCTGCAACTATTCCCCTGGGATCTCTGAGTGCCTAAGTTTCACCTCTCTCAGAAAGAATTTAAATATGCAGAAACCAGACACGATATCTAATAACAGTCATAATTATAATAGGCTTTGATGATTTTTTTTTCCAGGCATGTACCAGCAGAAGTAATTCAGTATCTTATTTTTATTCCTATTCTTTCATCTGCTTCCACAGGTATGCAAGAGTTCCAGCTCTCAGGGAACTACAATTCTGACAGAGCATCTGAGGAAACTCAGCCCTGGCATCTCAGTTTGGAAAGATTCCTATAGAAACAGGGTTTCTCTTCTTTACTGAGGATGGCAAAAAAATAATAGAGAATCACACAATGGCAGGGCTTGGAAGGGACCTTTAGAGATCATCTAGTCCAACCCCGCTGCCAAAGTAGATCTAGACCTCCCCTTTCCCAAGAGGGACCGGCCATATAATTTACTCAAGGAGGATTTGTTTTCAGTGAAGATACTGCAGCAAGTGCTGCTGAGTCCCATCACCTCCTGCCCTGCAAGGGAGTTCCCAGGTCGTTTGTACATCTCAGAATTAACAACCAAGTCACTTATGAACTTGTAGTTCGTTTCCCTTTATCCTAGAGGAAATTCTGACATGCTAAGTCTGTAACTCAGCTTTTCCTTCACCAAATACCATTAGAAGTGGTTTTTCCAGCTGGCTGATTTTCTGAAATGAATGGTAAGAAACAT
This sequence comes from Colius striatus, assembly GCF_028858725.1. NCBI lineage: Eukaryota > Metazoa > Chordata > Aves > Coliiformes > Coliidae > Colius > Colius striatus. Next base: position 3,083,573 of record NC_084762.1, read on the forward strand.
CAAAGATCCTTCTTGGTTGCAGTCAAATTAGGTTTGGTTTTTAACACCAGACTGACCCAATCATATAAAACACACAACTCATTTTTCAATTGGACAATAGTAGGGGTGCAAACGATGGGCTCTGCTTTGACAGAATATTGCTACATAATGTAAGCAATGGCTTACAGTAATTATACTCAGATAATGTATGCTTCTACTCAGGTTTATTATTACTTAATGAAAACTCTCATTGTTCCAGTTTGATTCATTACTAATTAAAGCCAGAGCGTGTGGCACTTGATCTCTTTCATCATTTCCTTATTGTTCCTTTAACTGAATCCTGCTACTTTTAAGAGTCTCTGTTTATCTAAATAAAGTCAAAATGAATAATCACTGTATTTCTCTACTTCTCCCATAGAAGGCAGCCCACTGCACATACAGCCACCTCCATTTATCCAGAGACAGTTGCCAAAGCCTCCTTTCAGGCTGAGTTCAATTCACAGGGGAATCAGTGACCATCTTTTCCATTCGCGTTGTAGGACGCTGGCTTGGATTCTGACCCCAAACATTGTTGAGCATACTCAGTACAAGGCTTGGAAGTCACACAAAAAGCTACTTTCCTTTATTTGTTATTTAAATGCCCCATAAAACAGGCAATAAAAAATAGACTCTGACACAATTTATGTGTGTATGTTTTAGATTACTCTGATGCAGAGAATGTTTCTGGTAAATATGCATATTTTGACCTTTACTAAGTGTAACAAAGTTTAAGCAAAAGTAATTTAGAAAGTGTTCATTCTACACCAATTTTGGTATACTTCTCTCTCAGTCATTTCAGTTGTGATTCTAGTTATTTTAAATACATGTTAATAATTATGCAGATGATGAGTCCTTCCCTGCAAAGCAGAGAACTGCTGGACCTGCTTTGCTAATGAATCCTGTGAGTCCTTCTGTAATTAGAAGCCAAGTTTCTAAAAAATGATAGTTAAGCATTGGGTGGCTGTCTTCACACAGAGGAAAGGACTTTGCTCTTAACTAGAGAACTCCAGAATCCCAAGTGAAAAGCAGCCAATGCTCACCAAGGTGTCTCATTTCACTGTCATCCAATACAGCTGACTTTGGCAAACCACCATTATGAAACTGCTCATCTTTAAACAAAGCTGCAGGAATTGTATTTTGAAAGGATTACATAAAATGTATGATTTATAAAACAATATCCAAGCAAATGGCCTCTTTTTTTTTCGGTTGGTTTGTTTGTTTGCTTTAGGTACACATGCTTCAGACACGCTGCTCTTTCCACAGCACCATCCAAGAATTCAAATGGACACAGGCAACAGATGCCCAGAGGATGAACTCTTTTAACCATTTTCCAGGCCGGCTTGAGGCTGTGCAAGCAGGAAGAAAGGATTAGGTATAAATTAAAAGGCAGTCATTTCTAATAGTACACAATCAGGGTAACAAAAAAAGAGCCTCAGACCTTCAGCAGCAGGGAATGCTGCTCATTAAAAGCAAGTCAACACCTTCTCTTTGGCCCTCTTATGAATTTGTTGGCTTCGCTATGGGAGAGGGAAAAAGTAAGGAGTGAAGGAGGCGAGGGATAGAAGTGGACTGTTTCTGCTTTCTTGGCCCATTGCTCGTGCTTCAGGGTAAATAGATCCTTTCTGTTACTGTGCACCTGCATCTGACTGCTTCATTTTGATTTGGTCTCCTGCTGTGAAAATGTAGCTTCTTCCAGCACATACAAACCCTGCCATGCAGCTCAGACGATGGAGCAGTGACCTAAAAATGACAACTGGTCCTCAAAATACCCAATGCCTTTTAAATTCTATAAGTTTGCATTTTGCTTGTCTCACTGCCTAGAAAAGGGGTTATAAAAGTAGTGTGTTGACAACTGTCACAGTACCCTTCCAAATTTTGTTAACTGTGTACAAGATCACAAAAGAAAGTTTTCTGAGATGCGAGATACATCTTGCCTCTTACAGCAGCCTCTCTCCTTCGGATCTTTCTGTTGCAAACCTGGGCTTAAGCAGTAAAAAGGATGAGGTGGCAGAATCGGGTTTTATTCTGGATCCTGCACAAGGTTGCTAAGGGACTGTGGCTGTTTCCTTGTGCTCTCTGAAACTCCCATTCCCACACGTGCAAAACCCAATTGTGACTGCTACACAGCTCACAGAGTAGTGACTGCAAAGCTGGGGGAGTTGCTATAGCAATGTAAAATACTCTCTGCAGAACTGGTATTTGGGACTATCAGGTGGCATGAGCTACAACTGCCATAACGTAAGACTGGTAAAAGCTTCTCCCCTCTTTATTTTTCCAGATTATCTCACAAAGCTCATAAAACTGTGGCATCTACAGGAAAAGGCTAAAGGAACAGATCAGTTCAAAATAGGAACAAGTGGGTAAAGTATGTTTAAGTCTTCCTTTCATACCCCATAACAGTTCACAAACAGAACAAAATCTGAGACAAACAGTTCACCCTTCAGGAAACTCGACATTTAAAACATAAGTATAGGGAACTGTAATATTAATGTCGATCTTTTAGAATGGAAGACGGAGTTTAGAGGAATCTTGTACCAATATTTGCAACTTCCAGCCAATTTGGCAATCACATGGATGCTGGTGGCATGAGTAAAAACAACGTTTGGAGTCTTTAAATTTTACTTTGCCTTTTTAAAACAAGCTAAGCTTGTGATGAAGCGAGGATACCAAGCTTAAAACATCCAATGGTCTTTGTCCCTTTAAGTTTCTTCAGTGAAATAACTGAATATCATTTAAGAGGGGCTGGTTTTTTGGAAGCCATTCCTTAAGACACACTGCTCGTTTCCAAGTGATTTAAGCACAATATGAAGTGGCAGTTGCTAAGGTAACAATATGCAATTCCCATTTCAGTGATCTCTTCTAACAGCTGCATAAGCCCAGACAAATATCAGTTATATGAGAATTTATAAATCATCTGTGGTAAATACCCTATCAAATAACTTCTCCAGAAACTACTTTAGGAACTTGCAATAACCAATCTATTTTCTCAGACTAAAGTCTTGTCTACACCATGGAAAGAAAGCTGCTCACCAGTGCCTCTGCCAGAAGGGTACTGATGTAGCACAGACCTGTGTAATACCGTGTTCAGCACACATTGAGCATCATCAGCTGCTGGAGAGAATTGCTAGTAGTAATAATAATATGAGGCCCTAACATAAGTACTAACTTCAGTAAATGCAGGCAGAACTGCATGTTGTTTCCTCATAGACAAGAGGAATCACACAATCTTAAGCACTGGAAGGGACCTCAAAAGATCATCTCATTCAACTCCCCTGCCAGAATAGGATCACCTAGAGTAGGTCACACGGGAACTCGTCCAGGTGGGTTTAGGTGAAGAGAATTCAATAACATACATGACAAAATGAAGATTGCATTGATACAAATCAAGTCAATACCATCTTTCTTGCCATGATACTACAATCCTCACAGTAAGATTGGACGCTCTTAGAATACATCCATAGCCTGATATGTTTCAGTCAAAATACACCGAAGAGGCTGCTCCAAGAAGTTTGGCTTCTCTCCAAAATACCAGTACAATTTTTCTGCTCATCCCACAACTGAAGCCAATGTTCTCTGCTCATTTCAACAGAGAATGAAGTCAGAGCAGATGGGATAAAACAGAAAAAACAAACGTCCAGAATGACCCCATATGCAAACCCAAACAAAATCCTTCCCCCAAATCCACTCAAAGCTGTATTAAATACATTTAACAACACAAAAATCAGACAAAATTGTTGCAAGGTAATGAACTTAAGAGTAAAAAACAGTGGCATTAACTGAAAGAGTTAAAAAAAGGTATAAATATGTATCATCTTTCTTTTCAAAAGAATAATAAAACTCCTTTTGCATACATGAACCACAGGCTACCAACAGCAGCCTCTGAATCTTGTCAGAAGCTGATAATGTTAATGAGGATTGGATAATGACACCATTCTCTTTTACTTAGAAGGTAACCAACATATGATCAAAAATTACACACTTCGGGGGTTTTCTTCAATCTCAGGCAAGGTAAGACCCTAGAACTGCTGACACTTCTGGAGGCATACTGCTGAATGACAAACAACATCAAGGGCTTACAGAGGGACCAAAGTGAATGATTCATTAAGGAGTGATAAATGTAGCGTGACTTTGTGTTGTTTGGAATTTAATAGTCACCACTGTCAAACTCGCTGTGATGCATCTCACTGGTTTTAAACAGGATGCCAATTATTGTCATATAAAACAGGTAACCAGAAGAAGCATCTCTGCATTAGCATACTTTATTATCCATCTAAGAAAGTTCACAGAGATCAGCTCAAGACATTCCTACGAAAAATCACTTCTGTCCTACCAGAAAAAGAAAACACATATTACTCTGGACTATGTTTTTCTAACATCTTCTTTATAACCTGCCCAATTCTCAAGGGCTATATGTGAAGTTACCAGAGAAATCTCAACTGTGTGCTGTGTCTCAGCACTACCTTTTGCTTGACAGGAGAAACAAATATGTCAAAGCACAGGCCTGGCTGCTTTCTAAGTACTCCTCAATGCCTGTATCACTGTGTGCAACCTCTTCCTCTTCAAAAAAGTCTTTACTTAGCTCAGACAAGAAGAAATAGTTAAAAACTTGAAGACATCCGTATGGTCTGGAACTCCTAATGGTACAAAGTCTCTGCTAACAGAAGAGTAAGGGGAACAAAAGACAGATTCATTAGCAACTGTGTGACATCTTTTTAACCCTCTGTGGGTATGGCAATGGGAACAAGTAGACTCTAGATCTTCAGTGTGTATGAAAATGGGGATTCAGAGGGAGTTTTACACATTGCTCAACAGCCCTGATTAGTCAGAAAAGGAGTGGCTCTGGCTTTACCATCCTCAGAAGAGGCTGATGGCTGTGAAACAGGGCCACGGGAATAAAGGATTTTCCCATGCCTCTGTGACAAAAGCCTGCACACACAAATAGAATGTGCCATGGAAATAAAACAATTCTCCAAAGGCAAAAAAGATTATTTCAAATTTCTATTTATAGTCATTTCCTCTTGTAAGTAAACTGCAATTAATCACAGGCAAAACGCAACCTGTAATCAGAGGCACAGGAAACAAATCAGCATTCATTACAGAAACACATTCACCAACGGGACACACTCGGCAGAAATCACTGTTGTATCCCCACGCTGACAATCCTGTAATTTGATGTTCTCAAAGCCAGATGGTAAGGTAAGAGATGTGAAGGCTCCTGAGTGCTAGTACCTAGCAATCCTCTCCCTCACCAGGAGCAGCATTCACAAGTGGCACTAACAAACGGGACTGGTTAAAACAAGGACTTAATGAGAGGCAAGGAAACTAAGGGGAACTGGTAAGTCGTGTAGTATGAAGAGCCCGTTGCTAAGAAGGGGCCTTTGAACTCACAAGTTACCTTTTTAGGTGGTTGGCACTGGTAATGACTGCTCCAGGGTTGAAGAAGAGGTAATGCCTCTAGGAAATTATTCATGAGCCAGCTCCAGTGAAGAAGAGGTTAGCCTCTCAGATGAGTTATGTGATCCAAACTCAAGAGAGCATGAAATAAATGCAGAACCTGGGAGAGAGGATATGCCACTTCATTTACACAAAGAGAAAGGAGATTGAACAAGGAAGGAAGGCGGCAACGCAAAATCTGTTTATGAGAGGAGCGGATCGAGTAGAACAGACTATCTGGAAGGGCTTTTTGCAAAATACAGATCAAATAGCATTATCTGCTCATACTTCAGGCTTCTCGTGCATCAAGTATAAATTATTGCATGGAAGAGAACATGCTTTCAGAATCTGTTTATTGAAGAGAGTCGGGCAAGGAGCTGGCTGCAGAGCTCTCAGAGAGAATCAGCTTTAGGCCTTGTCACATCAATGATTTATAGGGTGACACTGGGGAAATCAATTAAGTTCTCCACGCGCCCCAGTTTTCCCATCTGTAAAACAGGGGCAAGCCGTTATTCAAGCAGAGTGCTTTTCCATTTTATAGCCTTTCTTCACATTAGTCAGTCTTATCTGGGTATACTTTTTCTTTTAGCACTAGACTATAGCTGGTTTTGATTCATTTCAACTGTTTTGTTCTTACATAACCTCCTAAGGACCATTATCTCTTTTTGCAGCAATATCAAAAGCGTGGTACACAATGTGAAGAGAACATGTATTTTTTTCCTGGAACACAGATCTTTGAAGAAGCTGCTAAATAAATCTCATGGTAGGCACAGATAGAAAAATCCAAAGATAATGAAGTCAGAGAACTGTGGAAAACTTATTTCTTTTTAGCTTTAAGTTGTTTAACAGTTTTGCTGCATTTTAGCACTTCAACATTTAGTGGTTCTTTGAGAAACCTGCACAGAAAAGGAAGTAATTGCCAGAATACAGTCTAATCCTCCAAGGCATTATGGAAAACAACCACATAGCTGTCCTTGGGAAATAAAACCATAGCTGTCCTTGGGCTACTTGTTTCATAGATTTTCTTTCTTTGATCTCTGGTGTCCACAGAGTAAGAAATTTCCAAGTCAACAGGACCATCTGAGTAAACACCTTGCTGAGGTTTTAGCATGGATACTGATAATCAGTCTGGGACTTCAAACACACAGGCCATTTGGATATATGCAAATGACAGCTGTCTTCATCTTGACACTATCATAAGTTGCTCAAAAAATGGGGTAAAAGACAGAAAAACCCCCAACCAAAGTGGTTCAGAAGCACAAAGATCTGACTATTTATGAATATCTGCCAGGAAGGTTTCCATTTATACAATGTTTTTGCCTCTATTAGGAAATGTACACTTTGCCTGTAGAGGTAATAATACATTCAGCTTGTAAAGTGGGAAGAAAACAGCTAAGGAGAGGTTTTAAAATCTGGTTTGTGTTTCCATATCAGATGAAAGCTCTCTCTTCTTAGGAGGAGAATTCTCCAGCGCGAATGAGATTGGCAGACATGGTAATAAGGCTTTTTTTTCTGTCCCTGCCACCTGAGCCCTCTCTTACAGTGTGACTTGCACGAAGGAAAATGATATAACTGTGAGGTCATCTGACCACAGACCTTCCATGGGTTTGAAATTCTCCAGCAGGCAGCAAAACTTCAACGACCAGGTTCTTCAGTTATGGGAAGACTGGGAGATGAGTTTAATAGATTTAGTTACTTGTCTTGCTATTGAAAATGTAATCTTCTTGCGGGACACACCAGCTGCCTTGGGCATTGGAAAGAAAATTACTCTTTTGTTATGCATGCAACAGTACACAGGACACTGGTTGGAAAATCAAGAGAAATGATGGTAAAGCAAACATCAGTTTGTGGTTATGTCAAATGGTAGATGACTCTGAACTGGCAAATCCTTTTATTGTAGCAGTTTTTGCAGTAATCTTGAGTCTCTCTTTTATCTGCTTCGTTTTTGGCTTGTTTAACACAGAGACTGATGATCAGTGAAGCAAAAGATTTAGTTTCAAGGTGTCAGCTAATATCTACAACAGAGCTGCCACTGCTCTTCAAAACGGCTTCACAGATAAGAGTTGGCTGCTCACTGGGTGGCCACAATATTAGTCAAGAAAATACCTTTAAGTGTTCATATTGGCAACTGGGCTGCAATACACCATGCCCGTGTCCACAAATGTTATCTAAAGTCAGTGAGAGGTTAACAGCAAATGTGTACACTTTGTATACAATGTACTATTCCTGGAGAACACGGTGGTTGGGTGGTCTGATTGAAGCAAAACAAACCCAGTCATGTGTCATGGAGCTGCCATTTTTTTGTTGTCTTGGTCTTCAACACAGGTGATCTTTTTAGATTTGTTGAATATAAGGCACTTTCTGTTCTTAATCCCATAGCATCATATTTTAAAAGAGAAATAACAGACCTCTGGTCTATGCAGACTTCAGTTTGGTTGATTCAGTCTCCTTGACTCTAATCCTTCTTCCATGGGTGGTTGTTCTCACAAACTGCTGTCTCCTCCTTGGGAAAAACAACCTGGAATGCTGTTGCTGTTCATCCATCCAGAGCACTTTATGTGTAAGAGCACCAGTGTAAATTATAAACAAACAAATCCAGTCTTGAGTATAATCTGAGGACCACAAGTATGCAGCTGACCAGGTGACACTACGTGGCCCTCATCAGTTTCTAGTGACAGGGATGCTTTCTGACTGCCTTGACTTGAGTTCTCTCCGCTCAGAGATCCAGACTGAAAGTCACTAATTATCTCTGCTCTTACTGGCAAATAAAATTCTTCAAGTACTGTATTACTGTTCTCATGTGCATTACTGAAATAACACACCACACAGTAAAACTGAGTTGACATTAGCCATTAAAGTTTCAATAACATTTTTGTCACTTAGGATAAGATGGGATAAGCTATCTCAAGTTACAACAGCCAGTGTTTTCCCAAAACCAGTCTGAACCAAGATCAAAGCAGCATCTAGTTGTTTTCACTCCTCTCATCGTTTGAAACCGGTTTCTATTCCTTGTGCATTTGCTTGGGGCAGTTAAAAATAAACGGTCAGTTTAAAGAAAAAAATAAGATAGAAAGATGGACTTGATATTCAGAACATCAATATGTTCCTAAGAGGATTTCTGCAAATGTAGAGTAAAAACCTAGAATTTAAATGAATTTTATGGTAGACTGATGGAAAAAAAAAAAACCCCACAGTCCTGAGAATTATTTTCTTTACAAGTCTTCTTTGTTGCAAAAGGTACACAAGGAGAATGGACAGCACGGCCAGAATTCTCACTACTAACATTAGAGGGAAGACTGCTGTGTCTTTCAATATCTTCTGTTGCACACACCTGACGTTCAGATTCCATAACACATTCCTGACCATGACTTTACACCAAAGGAATCCATTCATAAACCAGAAGGACACGCTATGTAAAGATTTGATTTGAGGAATGTTGGATTTCCCAGCGCAAGCGTCCCGGAGCTGCACATAAGCTCTACATATGGATGCAACGGCAATAAATCAGACACACAAAAAAAGGTGACACTTGAAAGCAGACAGATTGCTCCTTTACAAAATGTAATACCACATATTTCCCTGCTTTCCTAGAATTCCACTGACAACTTCAGGCTTTTAGAGTAATGGGTTTCACACCTTGAACACATGCCACAGAAGGCTGAGGGAGGCACTGCACACAGTTTATTATATAGGCTGGAAACCTAAACATTTGGTTGCATCATAAGAAGGAAACACATTTTTGGCAGAGCTGACATTTTCACACATTATTTCAAAAGATCTCTTCAACTGCCTCATGATCTCGGGCTAGATATAGTTCATTACTAAGTCCTGCAATTGCAAAGCTAAAATTAATCAGAACCCCATTTACGTTCTGAAGAGCACTCAAAAGTCTATGATTTTAAATTAATTTATGCAAAGAGAAAAAGCTCTTGTCTTTGCAAGTATAATTCTGAGCCACATAAATCGAAAGCAAAGCTTTAAACCCATAATGACCCCTTTTCCACCCAGTCTTAAATGGAATAATTAAGCAATAAGTTCCATTCCATCTAAGTACATGCAGCAGTGACGGGTGTCTGCTTGCTGACTAAACCCTGAAGCATTTAATTGACCTGTGGGAGCTGATTATTGCAAGTACAGTCAGATGGCAGAGCAGCTACCTGCTTTTTGCTAGAAGAAATCTTTCAAAATAATTAATAATGTTGGTAATTTAAAAAGATTATGCCTAACAGTTCACTGTGAAGAGACTTAAGCTGTAGACAGCAAGCCTGCCACAGATCTTTAAAGATAGTGAAATCTGTAGGCGTTCTCACTCGGGATGTAAATTTGACTCTTTGGAGTAATAGGAGAAAAATGAGTCATTGGCCAAGGGCTCAGTTCAGAACTCATGAATTATTCCTGGGTTTTCCTGGAGAGACTGACAATGAGGCATCCCTCGTTGACTTTCCTACAATCTGCTATTTCCTATTTATATCCTAACAGCAGCGTTTAGAAACTTGCTAGGTAAATTGGGTACACAAAATGAAATTCATAGCATGGCAAACAGCACACATGCTGTTCCAGATACCCTTCATAGCTGCATACAAGAACGGAGCAGCATCAGAAAAGGCAGCCCTCTTGAAGCATATGTTTGAAAGTAATGAGACTGCTGAGCATACAGAGAGATTACGGTCTCTACAGGTAAGGTAATATAGATGTAGTTGTCTTGGCCAACCTCCACTGCAGACTCTAAGTGGAAATATAATTGTTAGAAACACTTTTCTACTAAAAAGTTATGATGTGTGACAACAACAAATTTAGGAGGTGTTTGTTTGGAGCCTTATGGCTAAAAAAATATCCAGAGGGACTTTAGAGCACCTTCCAGGTCCTAAAGAGCCTGACAAGAAAGCTGGAGAAGGACTTTTTGCAAAGGCATGTGGTGATAAGACAAGGAGCTAATAGCATTCAACTGAAAGAGGGGAGGTTTAAATTGGAGATGAGGAAGAAGCTCTTCCCTGTGAGGGTGGTGAGGCTCTGGCACAAGTTGTCCAGAGAGGCTATGGCTGCCTCATCGCTAGTAGCTTTTTCTCTTTGGCTTTCTCGCTTTCCCTTTCCCTTCTCTTCCAATCTGATTAAGTTTTTTAGGTGGATTATTCCCTAGAAAACCAAGGAGCATTCATTTTCTAACCTGCAAATGACTCCATGATTATGACTGGATGTATTTAATTGTGATTTCTTTACACCTTGCAAGTTTTCAACTAGTTCTTGCAGGAGAGTTACCTGTATAAAGTCTCTGCTATTCCTGGCAGTCCAGTCTTTTTCTAATTCTTCTTACTTGTCTTTAAATATCTAGGTGAGAAGGATTTCAGTATCACATGATTATTGAGATGTTAACAAAACATTTGGCTGCTTTTGACCTCTCTACCAGACGATATCTATTAATAAGAAGCAATGGACACAGTACTTAAAATGAATTTGTTTTGCTGTCCTTTGAACAGAAGATAATTTAAAATCATAGTGAGTCTCCATTTTATGGGAAATGTGTAAAAACAGCCCTGAGACCACATGCCTGACTCAGGTGTTCACTGATGCAGCAATTTCATCTCCTCTGATGGATTCTGTATGTTGTAAAGAGTCGGATTCACTGAATCAGCAAGACCAAGTTCACAGTTATCTTTGAATTTTACTCCCTTGCACATTTCTCATAGACTCCTGGAATGGTTTAGGGTGGAAGGGATTGTAAAGCTCATCTATTTCCAACCCTCTGCCATGGGCAGTGACACCTTCCACCAGGCTACTCCAAGCTCCATCCAACCCACCCCTGGACACTACTAGCGATGGGGCAGCCACAGCCCCTCTGGACAACTTGTGCCAGAGCCTCACCACCCTCACAGGGAAGAGCTTCTTCCTCACCTCCAATTTAAACCTCCCCTCGTTCAGTTGAATGCCATTAGTTCCTTGTCTTATCACCACATCCCTTTGTAAAAAGCCCTTCTCCAGCTTTCTTGTCAGGCTCTTTAGGACCTGGAAGGTGCTCTAAAGTCCCCCGGATATTTTTTTTAGCCATAAGGCTCCAAACAAACACCTCCTACGAAAGAGAAAGTAAAAGGCATAAGTCAAATAAATACTTGTTGGTAAAGCACTTCATACAATATTGCATAAGTTGTCCTTGAATAAGATTTTGGGACAAGAATATTGTCATGTCCTGGTAATGGAAGGAGATTTGTTTATAAAGAGACAAGCTGCAATATCTCTGGTTTGTTGGAAGAGTCAGATGGAAAACTTCAGCTATCAGTTACACACCCATCTTTATTTAACATACTCATACACGATCTGGAAAAGGGAGTAAGTAATTTAGCACTGAAATCCACAGAGCAAATTAAACTGGAGGAGATATGCAAACACCAGCAAGAGAAAACAAATTGGACTATGTATAGAAAAATAAGATCCCCATTCTGAAAACATCAACCGAGCTAGTTGGAAAAATGTAACCCGAAACACAGATGCTCTCTGGGAAATTTGGAAAGCAACAACGCTGAAAGAGATTGTTGGGAGAACAGAACACTGGACATGCATTTGTAACACGATACAGTAGTGGAAAATAACCCAGGCCTCCATGATTTCAGAATAAATATGCATAGCGTTTATATCATGAGTATGGCACTGAGCCCTTGAGCCTAAACATTCCTTCAGGGCCCTGCAAAAGAGAGCTGTATTTTCTTACTCTCAAACCCAAAACTACTAACACTATTCTCACATCCCACTGCCTCCCTTTCTGAAAGTTTTAAGCCTCCTCTAAACTAGAACTGCAATGTTCTAAGGCTTAATTTGCCTCTACCGAGAAGAGCGAAACACACAGAAAAATGGACAATCGGATGTGAGCGATGCTCTGCCTTATGGTCACAGGACCTGGGCTCACGCTCTCCCTTCTAGACATAAAATTAAAGATATTTCAGTTCTGAGAAGGACAATTAACATGGGAAATCTGGAGATGACAAAAGGAGAGATTACAAGATGGGCAAGGACTCTGGAAAGTAAGTCGAGATGTATCCTATGGGTCAGTTAGAACCACACACATGAAAATATGAGAGGAAGATTCTGTGCCACAAAACCTTTGTTATTGCACGATACACCAAAGAAAAAGAACTCTTTTCCATTTGTATCTTCATTTTAGGACTGTTTAGTTTGAAAGAGAAAGACATTTTAAAAACAGCAAGTCCTTCTCAGCATGCACTTGAACATTTTCCTATGGTGACTACTGTTGTGGTGGTCACCTAATGCATCTTTCTCCTGCAGAACATGATGCCTCTGAATGCCTGGCAGTAACAACACCCCTGTGAAAGAATGTCCAATTTCATCTGGGAAGTCACAAAATTGGACTGTTGTGTTTTAAAGTAGAACTTGTTTTTCTTTCTCTCAACAGTGCCACCGACTTGCTCAGTACTTGATGCCTGCCTACTACTCTTTCTGCTAGCAGTCTGCTTGTCTTGCTTTCCTTTCAATCATCTTAAAGATCCAAATAACTCACATTTAAGGAATACTAGATGCAACTGTTTTCATCCCCCTTGGAGTCTGTGTAATAAGTGAATTTTGCAGAAAGCATGAGTTTGGTACCTACTCTGAATGGTGTCTGGCACCACTTAAGTGATCAGAAAAAGGCCTTGGAAATCTGTCCAAAAGAAAACTGGCCGAGACTATTTTACATGGAATCAATTTTTATCACCCTTCACTTGTCCTCAAGAGTTTCTGTTAAAAAGAGTCAAATACACTTAGCAGAAGTTCTTTCAGGTGAGAAATGGATGCTTAATCCCAACACATTTTGACCTCTCTTACTCACCTTCACAATTTACATGAAGAATGTCAAAATCTCTGTGCTATTCCATAAAATTAATAAGCAGCATCTTTCTCAGCTTAAATGTAGGAGGCAGTTTGGCAGGTATAAAGCAGCAATAAGACGTAAAGTAAATGGCATGTGCTCATCTTTACTGGCCAGTCTTTTCAAACCAATGCTTCTCTTTTAATTATGTCTTTCAAAGAACTTATCATAAATGAGGCTTGTTCTGCATTTGCAACACAAACAGAGTTTTTCAGGCAGTACTGCTTCATAGTCTCTGATGTGCTATGAATAGTGTTGGATGACAGCAGCTTTCTAAGATGTCAATCAACCAAACCATTCCAACTTAGATCGTATACTCAGCTGCTTAGATTACAATAAGAGAAGTAGTGGAAGAAATACATATTCTGGCATTTCTAACTTGCTCATCTGCAGCTGCAAAAATCAACTTTCTGGATTTTGTGTGTAAAAGGAAGATCCAGGCTAGCAATTTTCCTCTCTTACATTAACCAGCGCTCAGACTGTGAAAGGTTCAAGTTCTCTAGCAGCTACAATTGCACTTTGGATTTACTAAAACCTTGGAAAAATCTGCAAGAGTCACCTTTAACACAAAGCACTGTGTCCCAGCTGACAACCTGGCTGTATCCCTGAGATATACATCTGTGTACTTTAGTGAGTGGCTAACAGTAAACTTCAGTTGGCAAAAGTCTGTGGCCACTCTTGGAAACTTAAGCCACGATCGGCTGTGTTGGCTCTTGTAACTCTGCATTCACAAACTGTCTTCTAGCCCACATGACAAACAAACAAAGAGATATTTTGGAACTTCTGCTTGCTTGCAACTCAAATATTTAAAAGGGTCTTAGCACCAGCAAGTCTCAATACTATGTTGCTATTTTTCTCATTTTACAGATGGAAAAGCTGAGACATAGGCTGAGAACAAATACCTAAGATTTAAGAAGAAAGCCTTGATAGAGCCTCCCAAGCTTTTGACACCATATCTGTGTTAGGCATGGGCAATCTCTGCACCCAAGCACATTTCTTCTATGGTGAATGTACCTAATGAAATCATATAGTAGTTTGCCAGCCTGAAATAATGAACTACTTCTGAGTCTCCCTACTCAAAATCTATGTCCCAAAACAAACCTTTCAAAGATAAACAAAGGAGTTCCTTCCCATCCTTTAATATCAGTCCTTTTAGTCTATTTGATCTCAAACTGTAATAACTTAAATCACTTTTACAATATCTGGTATGCAGCTGATACTGTATTAAATAATCCTTTTACTTTGAAAGCACTGGAAAATACCCCACTTAGAAGTAAAAAAATGGACGAGGTAGCAACAATGATGACAAAATCACTTATAAATGCTTGATTTCTCTATTAAGTGACTTCCTTAATGATCAAACCTACATATAACTACCTGAATGCAAAGATACTTTAGCTCTATCAATAAGCTCAAAACAAATCTTCCTATATTCCTTGATCCACACCCTCACATTTCAATTCAGCCCGTGTCTAAACAAGACACATCTCTGTCAGTTTATGTTCACAGTTCACCCTCTTCTTTAGCCTTAAAAATCTAACCAGAGCTGATAACCTTTCCTCCAAGTCAACATGTATTTTCTTGGATTGATCCAACCCCTCTGCCTTTAATAGAACTCAGCAGCAGCTGGTTTCAAACTGCGTGAAACCTTGGAGATCAACGTTTGATGAAGCCCTGTCATTCTCCCAAGGCATTAAGGTTTGTGAAGAGTGTACCTCCTCGGGCTCAGATTTCAGACATACAGCAACTGAAATGAGCAGAGCTGGTTTATGAGAAAACCACGCCGAGGATACTCAGAATGCCAGAGCAAGGATTTTCAATTCAAGCCAATAGAGGCTCTCAAAGATGTACAGTCATCCCCACAACTATTCCATCTGCTAGAGTCTGCGAGGCAACTGGATTCTTCACAGGCCCTATTGATGGAAATTACCTATGACTAACAATTTACACACGTAGCATGTGGCTGTGCAGAGTAACGTGATGCCCTGGATTAGATTCAGATTTTATGGATGTATATGTGAATTGCTCTTTCCCCTTTCTAAATTATCACTCAGCGTGTGGAAAACTGACATACTGGCATAAACCACATAGAATAATTTGAGGTTTCTCTTGTCAGACAGATGATATTTATCATGCTACCTTTTCAGCAGTGCTCAATATACCACGGAGTTTTCTTAATAATCACTGGGTTGCCACTCACCATTCAATAGAAAACACCTACCTCCTCTTTTGATTGGAACCTAACTAACCAAAAAGCATGGCTGCCAGGACCTGAAACAGTCAGATCTAATAAAGTGAAGGAAGTCCCCACAAAAAGCACTTAAAGAGAAAAAAATATCATAAAGTAATATGTGCAAACAATCCCTGTCTCTCTTACTGGAAGGTTTGTAGGCAGGGTAGGCATACTTATGTGTTCAGCTAGCAAAAAAGGTGTTTCATATTTGCTTTTAAATGAAAAGATTCTTTCCTTTAATGCTACAGTTGAGGCTTTTTCTCCCTCCTAAATGTACCTTTTGCTATGTGGTAACAACCAATTCAGTCCTTACAGATCCAGTGAAGCCTGAAAAATTGTTCTAGGTGATATATTACACAATCTAAGATAAATAGAAGGTAACAACAGATCCACAGTTTTTAAATGCCAGATTTATACACAGCCATTTTTACAAGTGTAAAATCTTTTCATTTGCATCTGCTGCCTTCTCTGAGGTTGACATTGCCAGGGATGCAGTGGCCACAGCCTCTCTGGGCATCCTGTGCCAGGCCCTCAGCACCCTCACAGGGTAATAGCACTTCCCTCTTCCAACACAGTGGATTTTTACCAAAGAAACTGCACACAGGCATTAGTGGACTTGTTCCCTCTAATATTTCTTCTCTATGCACCAATTAAAAGACAACTAAAAATCCAGATGCAGCAAGCTGAATATCTGCAAAGACACACATCGCCCACAAACACAATACTTGATGTGTTGGCTGCTCTGTTCACACATCAGGCAACCATCAGTGACAAAGTGGACTTTAGGTGGAATTTCTACTAGTTACATGAATTCCTTCAGTTAAAGGAGGAGTGCATATGCTATGGGACTAAGTTCCTGGTGCTCTTTCCATGAATGGCATTATTTTTGCTCAGTTTATATGCTGGGAAGTATTTTTTTGTGTTGGTAGTGTGCTATGTTTTTGACTAAATTTTGGAATTGGTTTCCTTGCTAAGGATGCTTAATAGCTAAAAAGCAGGGAGAGCAAACCTTACCATATAAACCTTGGCAGGAAACCATTTCTAGCTCAGCATTCTCAGAGAGATGCAAACAATGAAATCTTTATTCAGAACATGAAATGTTTCTTAATATCAAAAGTTAACATGCTAATTACTTATCCTTTTTTGTCCAGTGTTATTTGACACCACCCAATTTCTCATGCTATAAGAAGGAAAAGTTTAAATTTGAAGAATGGATGAAGAAAAAATTATTGCTGTATGTCCAACTAACTTAGCTACCTTTTAGAGTGCCAAATCACATTTAACTGTGAAATGCAATCTTCCTCCATGTTCTCACATACAATTATTTGATTTTATGGAGCCCTAGAATTAATAAACAAAATCTTAACATTGGTTGAATTATTTTCTGTAATGCACTTCCCATACTGGTGACATCTAAGAAGTTGTACAAAGGGGAAACACAGAATGAAGTGTATCTTTGTTATCTCTGCAACTGGTGTGCTAGTGGAATAACCTCACAGTACTTAACAAAAGTAAACCCTGAGCTCAGATCTCCAACTTGAAGTTGTGCAGCAAATTGAGATCTATAACAAAACAGACACTTCCGGTTTTTCTCTGTGCTGAGTACGTAAGCTCAGTACCTATTTTACTATTCTAAGTGGATAACTGCAGTGCAGCAGGGTGTGTTACAGATATCACTCTTGGGAACAGTCCCCCCATACTAAGAGCCACGTGACACATTTCTAAACCAATCTGTGCTGAAGAACAAATTCTTCTTATCAGTTCCTAGTTATTTTTATGCAAAGGCATTGTCTGAAACACTTGCTAACGAGCCCATGTTCCATTCCACTGCTGTTCATACTTATCCACATACAATGTGGTCATATTAGTCTGAGCAGCGTCTGAAACTTCATGTTCAGCCATGCTGTCTCTATTTGCACAACCCAAACCAAGCTGGTGAATCCCTCAAGCCACAAATTACTGAAGTCTAGAGAAGATAAATGAGTCACCCTTTAAGTGCCTTTCTGAGAATCAACATACTACAGTATTTCACAAGTCAAAAACAGAGACAATTTGGGTAGGGAGGGAGAGCAGTTCAACATTTACCCTAGGCACAAGCAGCGCTCTGAAATGCCAATATTCAGGATGCAAGGTCCCTGCATGGCCAGTGGAGGGAGGCTGAGTCAGAGGCTGAGTCACAACAGTCTGAAGATGACAATTTAGGGTCAAATCTGTGATCTTAGAAGATGCTTGAAGGCATTTGTGTCTTTATATGGGTGGGACATTTTTATAAATAGCAGAGGATCTGTACACAGAGAGGGCTACATTGCTTAAAACTGGACATGCACACATAGATAAACTCTGTACAAATGTAAAAGAAAGGACTTTTGTAAATGCACACATCCCTAGTATTTTTCATTAGCTTAAAGCTACAACAATAGAGAAACTGCAGCATTGGGGATTCCCAATGCTGGGTCTCAGCCAGAAGTAAAAAACTTGGTGACTGAAGAGACATTCCAATTACTATCACCAAAAAAAATGAAAAGGTAAAATCATAGTAGAATGGTGGGGGTTGGAAGGGACCTTTAGAGCTCATCCAGTCCAATCCCCCTACCAAAGCAGGTCGACCTAGATCAGGTCACAAAGAAACATGTCCAGGGAGGTTTTGAAGAGCTTCAGAGAAGGAGCCTCCACACCCTCCCTGGGCAGCCTGGGCCAGGGCTCCCTCACCTCAACAGTAAAATAGTTTTTCTTATATTTAAATGGAACTCTTTGTATTCCAGCTTCACCTCATTACCCCTTGTCCTGTCACTAGGAACAACAGAAAAAAAGTGATGCTCCAACCTCCTGACACCCACCATTTAGATACCTGTAAATATTAATGAGAATGGAGCAGTACAATAAAACTCTACACTTTGGAACTGGATAATTTTTTTTTTTTGCCCCCAAGGGTTCTCTTTTGCATATGTTAAAGCTACAAAGTTTATGTCATCTAGAGGAAAATGAAGGAAGGAAACCACTATGTAAACCTGAAAGTGGACAGACAACACTGGGACACGCTTAGCCAAGCCATGAAGTTTCATGCCGTGCCACTCTGTTAGTAGAAGAGGACTGATGTGCATCATCAAATGAGAAGGGAGAAGGTTTAGGAAACCCACCAAAATGGCTGAGTGACTGAGGAGGATGAGATCTGGTCCCTAACAGAAGGCAGCAATGCAATGCAGCAGCAGAAGTCACCGCTGCCTGCAGCTGTCTGGCTCCCTGCCCTCCTCACGCTCTCCCCGTGTAATGCAGAGGTAGCGTATCGGAGCCCTGCAGATGCTGGAAGCTGAAGGCAACAGAAAGAAAAGCTTTGACATTCTGTCATGGAGATGACAGGACA
Organism: Colius striatus; assembly: GCF_028858725.1. Classification (NCBI taxonomy): domain Eukaryota; kingdom Metazoa; phylum Chordata; class Aves; order Coliiformes; family Coliidae; genus Colius; species Colius striatus. The sequence continues at coordinate 3,102,470 of NC_084762.1, forward strand.
AAATGGCCTGCAATAAACAACAGTTTGAGCAGGATAATTTGATGCATTGAGTTTTTAAGCTTTTCCAGATGCTGAACTCGGCTTGGGATGTGAGATAAGGGGACAGTAATTACTTCCCTGAATAGAGTGTGGTTGTGTGAAACCAAGAAAAAGGAACCTTTCTGGGAATGCAGAAGAAATAATCCACCTGCTTTAAAAAACCAAAATACCATCCTTTTCCCAGTCACCACTTTTTAAGGGGATTCAAGTGCAGGTCATACGCTCTGCAAACTGAAACAATCAATGTTTGTAATCAATTCTTAATCCTTTTATGTTACGTTGTTGCATTGCCACTGCAAAACAAACCAAACAACTTCAAGCCTAGTGAAAACATCTCCTCCTTCTTCCTTTTTCCAGCAACGAGGCTTACCAAAGAAGCTTTCAAACTTCTGTACACGTTTTTAAATCTCTATAAAGCCCCAGCTGCACACATCACTGCAGCAGTTCTCAAAATATATGAGCAGAGTTAGGATGCTCTGGAAATTGGCCCCTTTTATTGGCACATAAGCAGATTCACAAGACAACCACATGCTGCTGCATTATTTTCCATAAGTAACAACTTGTTAACCCATGCTTGTTGGTCCCAGTCCGTCCTAAGTAGTTATTTAATGACACTCCACACGCAGGGAAGCTGTGGGTAAACACGCAGGGAAGCTATCTCTCTGCGAGCCTGATGACAGAGAAATTGTGAGTCCCAGATTTACAGCACACTTAAAAACATAATGAGCATCATGGGTAATTTTAGAGGTGAAAAAAAATGACTTTTGAGGTCTGACAGGGTTGTCGATGCTGCTGCAAATAAATACTCAAGAGGCAAGGATCGTGTCGTTGAATACCTGGGCTGGCCTTTGCATACAGCACTTGATATCCAAAAGCTTTCCTGATGGTTTCATTTTTTCTGATGCAGAATTTTCAAGGCAGTTCCCTTCTGGTTTAACATGCTAATTTTAATAATAACACTTGTTTCCTATTGTAAATTTAATCTCAAAGGCTCTTCACATATGTTAAGAGAAAAAGAGACACAGGCAGTGCAAAGCAATGTTATTGCTCCCTATAAACAGAGGTATCATCTAAAGCAGCATATCAAACATCTAACCCTCCACTGCCACACTGCTTTGGAATTTCAGGACAAGAAACGAGACGGATCACACTCACTTGAATGAATTCAGGGAAATAAAACTGACACTGGTTGTTGCCTAAATGGTCCAAACAGGGAACATCTCAAATCCTCGTGGGGAGTTGCACAGGTGAATATGACAATTTAGAGTTTCCCTTCTGTGTTACAAATGCCCATCAGCACAGTCACAAAAACAGCTCTGTCACTTCATTAAAATGCTGGCTTTCTTTAGAGATCATACCACATCAATACTTGCCTAGGAGGCTGGAAACTGGTAAAATCAAAACACACAAGAATTGCATTTTGAATTGTGTCTGAATGGACTGACTTCTGGCTTTCAGACTGCTAAATACGTTGGCAATAAACATTAAGGCTACTTCACAGCACAAGTACAGTCTCATAAATTTAATGGCAATGTGCTTGCTAAAAGGTATAAATAATGACTAATGCCCCACATCTACTAGTCCCAGTTCTCCTCCTAAACCCTTTTTATTCACTGCTTGCTGTAGAAGCTTGCCAGAATGTTCAGATTTCAGCACTTGATTTAAGGTCAAAGCCAGGATGGTAAGGGAAATGAAATGTTTCAGAGCACTCTGAGCACAACAGTATTCGAAAATAAATGTTACACTTCATTTATCAGGAACATCTTGAGATGTTGTCAACACGAGAGGAATGATTTTCTAGAGATATTTCTTTCATCACCTCAGTTCAGAATTTCCAGGGACGGAGAAATTAGTCATGAGATGAATATTCTAGCTAAGGCTAAGTCGTTGCACACGAATTACTGGAGAAGAACAAGGTCTCCTTTCTATATGGGATGTACATTCCCATGTCTCCCTTCCAGTAAATGCTTGCAATTAGGAACTTTTAGTGTCATTTTGCAAAACAGTCCAACACTTTCAATGTCTCTCCTGTTTTTAAAGTCGTTGAAAAATAAAGTGTAACTTTCAAATATACTTCAGGTAGTATCTATGTAAGAATAGGTTATGAGATAAAACAACATGGTTACGTAAACCCCTTGGAGACCTAATATTCTACTTCAACGGTCTAATGCCAGCCTGAAAGAGTTACACCATGCATTCAGACTTAAGAAGCATTTTAGAGCTCTCTTAAGTGGCAAATATCATGTTTAAAAAAACCTCCAAAAGCTGCTTTCATGATTTTTCTTTTAAATAAAAAGAGCAGCTGGACATAAACACGTTAAAGGAGATGTCACTTTTATCACCTCACTCCTTAAAACACACGGCATTCAGCTCACACAGCTTCTCCTGGAAACAGAGACCACTTGCTTACCTAACATTGCTTGTTGATAGTAGGGTGTCAAAACTAAATACTCAGAAGTTACCTAGTCCAAACCATTAAAAATACTTCAGGACTGAATCAAAATGACAGAGCGACTCTAGGATTTCCTGCTGAACTTTCCCTTCCCCAAAAGGGCAGCAGACAAAAGCACTGCTGAGCGTCACTAAGATTCTTATTTAAGTATTAAGGCCCTTAGATATCAGTAAGCTTTAATGGATGAATAACAACAACTGTCTCATTTTCCACCTACTCAGCACACAAAAGTTGGTTCCTCTCTGAAGGACTGATTCCCTGCCAAATGCCATGGTGACTCACTTTTATTTCTGTAAGGAAATAATACCGTTTGCGCGCTTCTTTTTTTAACAACTCATTATGGACCAAGGTTCTTTACATTACATCCTTTACATTCCATTTATAAAACAGTACTCCACATGCTCATGCAAATAAGTTCTGACAAAAGCTGGCATTGGACACCTATGAGAGAGCATTCCTGCTCTGATGCAAGTGAGCTAAGGCATTTCTGGAAGGTTTGGTCATTAGTTCCCAGTACCTCAGGTCCCTGGTTTTAGAGCACTGCTTTTCTAATTCACAAGTACCTGTGGAAAGCTTGTGGATGCAAATTTGGGAGATGTTCATTAGAAACAGGTAGGAAACCACTGACAGGGATGATAAAGTAACAGAGGAAATTCCTTGTTCAATGAGGGAGTTGGGGTAGTGGTCCTGGAGCAGAGAAGGCTCCAGGAGAACATTCTAGCAGCCTTCCAGTTCCTAAAAGGGCTGACAAGAAAGCTGGAGAGGGACTTTTTTACAATGGCATGTGGTGGCAGGACAAAGGGAAATGGCTCCAAATGGACAGAGTGGAGATTTAGACTGGAAATGAGGAAGAAGTTCTTCCCTGTGAAGGTGCCGAGGTACTGGCACTGGTTGCCCAGAGAGGCTGTGGCTGCCCCATCCCTGGCAGTGTTCAAGGGCAGGTTGGATGGGGCTTGGAGCAATCTGGTCTGGTGGAGGATGTCCCTGCCCATGGCAAGGGAGTAGGAATGAGATGATCATTAACATCCCAACCCAAACTGTTCCATGATTCTATAATAAACATACAAGAGAGTAGAATTAAAAGCCATCAGGCAACCTTGAACTTGGGTCTTGCTGAATCAGGGAATCAGACTTTATACAATGTACAGAACCCATCAGAGGAGCTGAAATTGCTGCATCAGTGAACACCTGAGCCAGGCATGTGGTCTCAGGGCTGTTTTTACACATTTCTCATAAAATGGAGACTCACTAACCCTGAAGGCTACCCATTAAAGTGGAAGCTTGGCAAAACAGAGGGAAGTTGGAAAAGCTGGCCAGGTAAGCTTGCCTGAAGTGGAGGAAGTCTGAGGTATTGGACTACACTTAAAAGCAGAGAAGAGCCTACATGCCACAGCGGGATCCTGCACCTCAAGGGGCCCGGCAGACTGAGAGGGAATGCATCAGAACTAAAAGAAATGAAGTTTAAGCAAGGAAAAGGAATAGTAGGCCACACTTTCTTGGCAAAGGTATTTAATCTAAAGCAGGATCAAATAGGGATGAAACCGACTGGTAAAATCAGATGAGATAAAGAAATACTTGATGAGAAGAACAACGAAGAAACTCTTGAGTTCAATAACTTGATTCTTCACCCAAGTGTGTAAAGGAAACAAAGCTATGAAATGGAGACATCCATTTTTCACTTTGCCTAGGCTTGTACACTACTTACATACAGAGTCTGGCATTTGGAACCTTTACAATGTCCACGTGCTTCTTAGATTAAAAGACTGTCCAGTCCTGAAGAAGTTGTGCAACCTGAGTATTTCTGAGCAATTAATTTAAGGCACGACAACAGACTGGTGACATAGCTTTAGTAAGAAACTGATGTTTGTGTTTATGCATAATGTTTATATAGATGTACGGAGGAAGGAAAAGAATAAAGGGATGTTTCTCTTGGCCAAATTCACTGTACATATGAGAAGTTCTTTGCATTTGGTATCTTTCCTACAAGCTCTCTTGGTACCATTCCCAGGTCTCCATTTTAAGATATTGTTCCTGTTATTCCTCCTTCCCAGAGAATACTTGTAATCTGCTTTTCCCTTCACATGCTGATCCTGCCATTCTCTGCCAAAAGCTCTCCCATTCCACGAGCTTTCTGTGCTTCCTTACCCACATAATTTTGTTTTCGTCTTTCTCTCAAAGTCGTTGTGCTGTTTCTTCACTTCCAGGGGACAATCATTACAAAAACACTGAACTAATGGATAGAACTGAGCTGTGGGAGTTACTCTACTAGAAGATGTAAACAAGGCACTGTCTAGGTGAAAGTAGACCAACTGACAAATGAGGAACACTCATTCCAAACACTCATTGTCAAGTCCTGAAAGTGTTAATAGCTGTTATCAATCTGTTATTTCTTCTACAGACAGCTAAGGAGGTGAGATGTTTACCTGCTAATTAGGTATCTGTATTTTGATATGTTCTACCTTTTCCTTTCTAATTTTGACTGAAATAATAGGGTTCTGTCCCCCAACACCCACGAAATCCCCTGACGCGATCAGATGCCACATTCACAAGGGTCTGAACAGAGAAATGTCATCACATCACACATACATACGAATGCTTGGACAATTATGACCCCTACCAGTACTACACACATGCTGGCATGACCCTTACTTTAACCACTTCTCCTTCCCTAGATTTGTAACTGTTGTTATAGTGATTACTTGTTGCTCCCCTTTGATTAATCTGACAGCTTGATAGAAATCATTTTTCCTATGATCATGATGGGTTTTTTTTTCCACAACCAGTGAGGCATTAGCTATGCTGGCACCTGAAATGTGCCACAATAGACTTAGATGAGAATGGGAGATAACTCTTGCTAGAAGGTTTACATTGCTCTTTGATCTCTCTGAATAAATCTCTCATGGCTGTGACTCCATGATAAAAACAGCTTGTAAATAAAATTCCATTTAAATTCTTTTCATTTTCCCCGAATTTTGTACTGTAACAACTGGTACAGCTGTGCTATAACATGGGAGAGCTAGCCATAGCAAAGCAAACAAGAATATGTTCTAGTCACTAGATCTACAGTGACTGTCGGTCGCTATAACACCAACAATTTTTGCCTGCTTATCCCATTTACTGCATCTGGTACATTTTGCCAGAACACTGTATTCAACAGTGCTGCAGAGAACCAATCTGGTAGGGAGTAAAGCTTTGAGAAAGCTGGGTGATACATCAGCTGGTGAATGAATGGAAGTCAGGATACTAATTGAGACTGATTTATCATGCGACTTCCACCTTTGTCACTCGCCTTGTTGTGTGCAAACTCCTGCTCTACTGCAGCTGCCAAGGGAAGCTTTAGGCCCATATTCTTTCTGGAAAGAAAGGAGGTTGCACATCAACCTGGCCACAACAGCTTTTGGGGCCTCCATACTACTAGTGCAAATTTTGGAGCAGGACTATCCAATTACTTCAATGTTTGCCTTGATGGACAAGGAAGATGGAAAGCACTTCCTTCATAAGATGTCTTTAAGTCACAGACAAATAAAGTTCACATCCAGCATGGAAGGCTGTATTTTTAGTTGCTATTTTGTTAACAGATTTCAGGTGGGTTGTGTTTTGTTTTGTTTTACTTACAGGAGATGTTAGTTTTTGTTAAAGACATAGCTTTTAATTCTTTATTTTTATTAAATACAATCCACTCTATTCTGCTCAAACATCTGCTCACGTGTACTTTCAACAAAGGTGTTACCACAGCAAGAGATTTATACACTATCTGCATTAGTAAGGACATCACACTTATCCTGCTAACAGGTTAAGAGCCACTGATCAGTCTTGCTGCAATTGAAATGATAGTATTTAAGTTTATCAGCAGCAAATATCTTCTGACTAATAAGAGCTAAAGCACTGCAATTTGTATCTATGTCATGGTAATTTCTAATAAAAACAGGTACTTTGTATCCCAAACATTCTATTTCTTCTACAAGCATAGCTTCACTTGCCAAAACTCCTTAATATTTTGTCAGTGCAGCGTTTCTCCCCATTCACAGTAAGGTAAATCACTGGGAACTGCTTACCATGATTTAATTGCTTATGTATATGTTTAATTTAATTTATATCCCCATTTACCTCCATGCTGAAATCACACATGTCTTTCAAAGCTGTAGCCACCTAATAACAACCTAATTTTTCCCCAGCTGTCAGAAAACCACTCTGAAAACTGCAATGAGTGCATCAGAGGTGCAATCACAGAGTGTTTTACCATAAAGCACTGGGATACATATTCAAACTGAGGCCTTTGGTTGAGGTATCTGAAGGTGCTGAGGCTTACTCCTGTCTGCTATCACTCAACACAGACAATGGAGTTTCACCAACTGCAGCCAAGAGAAGCTTTCAGAGACAGCTTGAGACTCTGGAAGAGAATGTCCTTTTCAGATCATAGTGTAGTTATAGTGAAAACCATGTATTTTATGATCATTCCTAGTGTCACTTGACAGATGATGAAGACTGCTCAATGAGTGAATGGTACCCAGCTAACAAGCTGTCAGTTTACTGGTGGGACCGCGACTGTAAACCTCTGGCATCAGTCTACCAAGTTTTCACACAGAAGGGTTCCTTTCAGAACTAGGGAGGAGAATCAGTCAGGAAAGACTGAAAGGCACCTACAAGTGCTTCAATTCTTAAGCATGCAAGAATGAGAAACACTGTATGAAGCCTGTAAGAGCAAAGCAATGGAAATGGACTATTTAAGCCTGCAAGTGAAAAAGAACATGGTTGGTAATTAGAAGCATAATGGATTACCTCAAAATACTTAATTAAAATCTTGATCTTGCATTAAATTGCTGCTTAGGTTAAAAAACAGACAAAAAGTCCTATTTCCCACTGTCACTGGCAATAAAATAGCTCCATTTATGATTTAACAAAAATGGCCAGAATGTGCAAATTAGAAACAAGATGCTTAACATCTTCTTTCAAAGTTTCCCTGAATATCTCAGTTGTACCTATTACAAAACCTATCAAATCACCTAGCTTGAAATAATGATCCCAGGTGCTCTTATCAGATTTTTGTATTTAAAGGGTTTAAAGATAACAGCCATAACGTCTTTTTAGACACAATAGCATAATTTCAAGGCTGTCCTATCAACTTCATCCTGACAGCTTTTCTATTTTCCACAGTTGCCTTGCTCACTTATTCCTCAGCACACAGAAATAAAAGTATAAATCCAAGTAATGAAAACAGTCAAGCTGCTCATAAAATGTCATATTACTCTGAGACTGCACATCACTTCCCAAACAGTATCCTGTCAGTCACATGCTCATTCTTTAAGTGACAGAAGCACTGGCCCGAAACACGCTTGGAAAAAGAAGCAGCCACTCCAAAACAAACAAAAAGCCATCAGCAGTAACATTTCCAGTTTTTCTCCTTCATTCCATATTGTATGAGGCATTCAATACTACTTAAAAGTGATATTTAAAACAGCCATATATAAAGTAGAGGGGAGAAAAGGTGACAAGACATCACTGTGCTTTTTGTGTCAATGAGAAGTCAATAACTGAGACGTGAGGATATGGAGATATTTTTTTTTAGGATGATGAAGGATGGAGAATGTGACACTTCTAACAAATGTCACTGCATTCCATCAATAGAAATATATGCTGTCAGCTGCAGAGATTTACAGTGGGAGGTGCTTTTTTTTGGGTTTTGAGGGTTTTTTTTAATCTTCAATAAAGCAGACTTACCAAATATGTAGCTGTTGTGACTGATCTGTAAGCTTGTGATTAACATCCCAATTTAGTATCTATGGTGCTCCTAAAACCATTTAAAATCAGTGTACTTATTCACAACTTGCAGCTTTACTGTTAAATATGGCCTTTAAGAGATTAACTTGTACCTCTCAGAATGACATAAATCTGGTGGCACAGAAAGGCACTCTGAAAACCTGCAAGATTTATGAACCACCCCTGAATGCACTAACTGGCCAGTATAACCCACTTCATTTTTTTTCATTACAGAAACATACTCCCTTTTAAGTAGGTTTGGGGAATGATGTACCTGTGGGAAAACACACAGCTCAGGAAGTAAAAGTTGCCCCTCTGCTTGCCCAACACAGTCATAGCTTTACACTGACTGGCATTGTACACATCTGCCTTGCTGGTTTATTTTAGAGATTGAACACATTAACAAATGTAAAAGGCCAGTTTTCAAACTAACCTCCCACAAATGAAATTCACTTCTGCAATTTACACAAGTGAAAGGAAAATGAAACCACTAAAAAGAATCCAAACCATCATTTGACAACACTGAGAAGCTTCAGACACGTGACTGGAACAAGAGTAAATCTATGAAAACATTCCCACAGTTACTGCTCTCTAAAATTCTGATGTTCACAGATCCATTACATGAAACAATAACCACTGCTCTTATCAACTGCAAACCTTCCAAAATTGTTGCTTATGTGAGCTGTATCATGTACATTAGAAGACACATAACATAGTCTCCTTAATACAGCAATAAATGTTTTCTGCCGCAGGCTTGATTTCTCACCATTAACACTGCATTAATTACCATCTCTCACATTTATGCAATTAAAACAAATGCTGTTAAGTCACCAGACTCCTCAGCAGCACAGTCCAGAAATTCATCCTCAAACACTCTAAATTCCACCTCGATTCCACCTCTGACACGACACTATCTCACTACAGAGATCCCTAAGCATGCTTATATCTGAGGAAACAAAACATGCCTTTGCCATTAAAGCAAAGCAACTTTAGTAGTTGGTATCAGTATATGGGAACTTGATAACTGTGACTTCACTGGCAAACAAGAAAACTGAGGCTGCAGAGGTAGCCACAGCAGATGCTGCATCCCTGGAACCAGCTGCTTATTCAGATAGAGCTAGGAGGCTCAACTCCAAAGCTCAAGAAAACAGCTACATGATTGCTTATAAGAATCAAGAAACAGCCTTAAAAATGAAGAGTTGTTCTAGAAACCAGATATTATTATGTTGTATCTTCTATTTATGTATCTTTTACTCATCAAATCCCAATGCCTCATCTTCACTAGAGTTCAGAAACACTAAAGGCATATAAATATTTTTCAGGGCCTTAAAATTCATGTTACAGATGCTACAACTCTTCTCCTTTCTTTTGAGTTTAATCTAGCATTCCTAAGCAGCACCTATGAACTACCCATGGCCTGCAAGGCATCTCTTAGTAATCATGTGAAGTGTTGAAGAGTCCAATCTCTCTGCATATAGTATAGAGGAGGTACAAGAATGAAAAGTATGTTTATCCTAAAGGTTTGACTTATGAGGAACCTTTGCAGTGGGATTTGCATAGTCTTGCAAAGGTCTGAGAGGACGTTTCAAGGTCCTGCAGGAGGAGAAATACATGAGAACAGAAATATTAGCACAGAAATGATCATTGTGAAATACAATTGAATGGTTTCCCAGTGGCTGGGTTAACTAACGGCCACCAAATCCTTTTATTTATCAACACGAAAAATAGGCTTTGGCAGATGACCTTGGGCTGTTTTCCTTCATTAATAAAACCTCATCACTTCTGCTCCAAGGAATTGAGCAGTTTGTCATTCAAGTGAGAGTAAAATATATAAGAATATATATTAAGAATGTAATGGGTGTCTCTGATAATATTGAAGATTAATTCTATTTTAAGCTAATTATTGTTACACAAAAGAGTCCTTTGACCAGCAACATTAAAAAGCCAACCCAGAGTTAAAATTTACTGCTGTGAACAACTTACCAAGCCATTTCTTTTCTCTCTTTTCCTTTTTTTCCTACAAACCTTCCCATCGACTATAAAACCCACTGGGAAATGTTGGGAAGTTATTTTAGTCTTTGTTCCAGTCTCACTTTCTATTTTAACATCAACACTTCCACTGCTTCCTCCAACCTCAGTAAAGGTCTGGCAAGGTATCAGGGTAATTGCCAGTAATCCCTAGCTAACCTGATACCAAGCCTTGAACGTGCTAGTAACTTGGATGAACCCTGTGGAAGTGTGAATCTCTTACTAAACAAAGCAACTCCGTTGTCTCCAAGTTACTTCAGGTGCTGCAGGAAAATAAGCTCAGTCCTTCAGAGTAAGATTACACTGAAACACACAGCTTCCCAATAAACTGTGCAGAAAACAAAGACATTAACATATCAGCAAATAAAACAGAAGATGCAAGAGCATAAAGTGGTATCTGATACAATGAAAACTGAAGTTTGCTAACAGCACTCTATAAATGGATAAATTAGGAGAGTAAAATATTAACATGCTTAAGTGATCTTTACACTACTTGCCTGCTGGCAATCCGTATTCCCCATGTTTGTCACTTACATGAAATTAAACTAATCAGCAGTTGACACATCAGTGTCCAATGCTACTGCATTAGTAGCTCTGATCCTGCCTGATCCTAAGCTCTGGTAAATGGTTCCAGCTTCCAAATGTCTTGTAAATAGAGTGACACTGCCAGTGGTTTGCCAACACATGCAGCAATTTACAGGCAATCAGAGGGCTGGGGCTTCACTGGGGACAGTATTTAAATCAAAAACAGAGTAAGGTGATAGTTGGAAGTAAACCAGGTAGGGATAGGAGTGATCCATTCCTGCTGTTCTCTCCCTCAATCTGCTGTAAATTAGCTCAATTAGTTTAAGAATATTTTTCCTCTCAATTCAAACACCTCCCTAGATCAAAATAGAAAACATTTATTAACTGATGCTTCCAACTGCGACAGAGATTACAGTCATTTTTGTAGTACAGATGGTGTAAAAATGCAATCTAAAAATATGATTAGAAGCTCAAAAGATGAGTAACCCAAGTTCATCTTAGAAATGGCTGTTTGGATGCTGCTAAAGAAATGTATTTGGAGTTAATTAGCTTGCTTTTTATCTGTTCCTCAATTAAGAACTTCTCACTCTCCCTTAATCATGAAACAGCCATTAAATTTAACAGACCTGTCTAGATGACCTTCAGCAAGAAGAATAAAATTACTTGAGCATTTTTTTGTCTTAGAAAAGCATGAGAACAGTTTCAGGAAAATAATGGTACCAGCAGTGTCCTGGTCCTTGTAGGCTTTGGATCCTAGCAAATAGATTCCATATATGACATTTTAAATGCTTCCAGTAACCTGGATAAAATGAGTATTTTGGAACACTGTTTATTCACTTACTTCCTGAGGGCATATTAATTCTTTTCATCCTTTATAAAGAGACAAGAAAACAGGTGCCAATTCTTAACAAGTCAGAGAGAACACACAGAGGCAGAAAAATAAACCCACCCAACTCAGCATTTCACTCATTAACACTACATTGCAAAGAATTAGCATAACAGGAAAAAAACCTTGGGAAGATGTGATTAGAACATGTTCCTGTATACAAAACAAGGACTCATCCCCTCAGTGTAGTTTTTTTTCCACCTTCATGTGTCAGAGCAATCCCTTTAGGACTGTCCCCTTCAGGAAGTCATTTCCAATTCCTCTGCTGCACTTTCCCCATGTGTGAATGTGGAAATAATGAACTGCAGAGAGCTACAAAGCTGTTCACTGGACCTGTTTCTTTTTTTCAACGTACAGCCAAACCACAAATCAGTGGAAGTGCTGGGCCACCTTCAGTCACCCCAGAATGAATTCGCTTGATTAGCAGATGAAATACTCTGCTCAAGCTTCAGTATTAAATTGCAAAAAGGACAACCATTTTTAAAGGAAAGAGATCATATTTTCTCTGATCTCAGTGCTTCCTACAAAAAAACCCCAAAATTAGAAAGAAATCAAACACACTGTGTTGCTATGCCCTAGGTTTGCCAAAAATCGTGGAAATACATTGTCATAAGCACAGAATCACACTCCCATTTACACTATGAGGATGGCAGTAAAGGGGAAAACGAAGCACTGACATCCTAAACAAAGTCCAAAGCTGCTTTACTCAGAGGTGGATGAGCAGATGGTTAAGATGCAGAAGCCCACCTAGGCTCAAACAGGTTGAGACAACCTGTTTGCTAAAAACAAAACACAAGCCTCCAGCTGTCCAGTAGGCACATTTACTATTTCAAGACTGAAGAGTGGACCTCTGTCCATCATACAGCAGCAGAAAGGTTGGTAAACAGTGGCTGAATACAGCTACAAAATTAACTTGCAAGCACACCTCTTAATAAAATGCTACTTTGCATTGCAAAGAAATAGGTCTTTTAGCACTATTGGCACCAATCCTGATCATAAATCTCATTTGATAGTGCTGTAAAATAAGATTATCTTTATGTTTTCGCTGGAAGAAACAAGGTATTAACTACAGATGAGAGATGAACTGCCCTTGTAAGACTGGGGTGAAATGATAAAGGAATGTGTCAGGAATTTTAATCTATATGCCTGACCTCAAGGCTAATTGAGAGTTCCTGCCATCTGAACTGTCAGACCCATATTATACAGACAACAAAAATAACAATGAGACAACAATGATAAAGAGGCACGTTATACACACTTACAAATTTGACTTAATAAACAACTGCCCCTGGTGATGCTGCAAATAAAAAACCCAGCAATAAAATCCTTCACCTCAGAAAAAGTCACACTACCTGCAGCTGCAAGTGCAACTGAGCTGGGCATTACAGTTATACCCAAAGGTTAAGAGACAACAGCTTCAACAGCTCCTTGACGTGGTTTACAGCAGTCCAGCACTGCTGATTGTCAAAGTAATTCCTGAAAGTATGTAAGAAAAATGAGGTGAGATCCAACTGTCTTATCAAACCCACTTTCTGATCCTAACTGCAGCACAAGAAGCCTGACTTGGCCTGCTTCAGCATCACCACTCTTATTGATTCAATCACCCCTTTTTACTTAATGATGATGATATGATTGCTTCAATCCCTTGCCTAGGATATATTTAACTGCTTTAGAGATTTGCAGGTTGATGTCTATTCACAAAGAACATGGAGGAATTGAAATAAGACCTTAGAACGATGACTTTCTGTAGAGTCAGAACAAGACTTTAAGATATAAAACGTGTAAATCTGACTCAGCTCTGATGGTTCACGTCACCTTGGGCAGCAGAATAGCACTGGATAAGCCACAGCAGTCTGAGCTCTCATCTGTCACTTAAGAAACATGATTGGAAGGAGATTAACACCGTCAAACTTCATACTACTGCAATAAGTTAGAATAAGGCTTATTAATACATGTCAATAGCACCATCACACCATTAACAACCCCTTTCTTTCAAAATCTCACTATGGAGCATGTCAATGCCATTATTTCCAACAAATGCACAATGCCCTGGATCCAAAGGTACTTGAAAATTGTTAGTGGAAATAACTAAGTTAACAAAGGTGAGCAGTTGCCTTCTCCTTTTGCCTTGCAAGAACTGGGTAGACACCAAGTAAGGTCTCCTTTTAAAATGAATACAGACAGCAACAAAGACAGAACTGCTAAGGGAAGCAAAGGTACAGAATAGCATGAAAGTCACTCAAGCAAGGCTCTAAACAGACCAGTGCTGGGAACACAAGTAAGGTTTCAAACTCCTGGGTTTCAGCCCAGAGGGGATCTGCTGCCTTGAAGCCCAGCAGTACTGTTTTGAAAGCAATCTGCTGATGCATAATTTTGCTGAGTATTCTGGCTCACTCCTTCCACCTCCCCAATGTGTCCATCCCACTTCTTTCTTCCTCCTCATCTCTCTTATCCTCAAGTCGAGGAGGGTAAAAGGAAGTGTTTGAGGAGAGGTAGATGAAAGAGATGGGGATCCTAAGGGAAGGCTCTCAGCCTCCAGCAGACAGAATCATGGGACTCTTGCTTTCCTTGCTCTCCTGCCAGGAGCAGAGGACACTAAAAAATGAAGCTACGTTAGCAGTATCCCATTTTTATCCCATGTATTATTTGTGGAAACAAAGGGGAAAGGAGTATGTATCTATTATTCAAGGACAAGTTCCTCCTGCAACCCTTTTTAAACATTTTTCATGTGAACTGCTTAAAAACCCCCTTCTGAAACCCAACTAAAGCGCCGTGTGTCCTAAGTAATCACCCTGAACGTTCACCTTCACAGCTCCAGAAGTTGGCAAGTACGAGAGAACACACCAGAGATAAAACATATGGTTTCTACTCCAAGAAAAAGAAAAGGTAAACCAAGTAGTTTCCATATTTTTCACTGTAATTTAAATACCAGACCTGTTTCCTAGCCCTGGACATATCCTCCAGTGCACATGCCAGTATCATTTCCAAACTGGGGGGGGAAGGGGGATGGAAAGACTTTAAAAACTGCATTCCCTACCACCCACCCCCCTTTTGAGAGTTTCTATCTTCTTTGACTCAATGCCAACATGATAATTTCACATGAAACAGGAGTGTAGGAGGGGTATTACTGGCACTAAAGCATGGGAATAACCTGCGGGAGGAAGAGCACTTTTCTTATTCCTTCCTTAAGCGTGACTTCTGAAAATGAAATGGGGGGGTTTGGACAGAAGGAATGTCTATTTTAGCACAGAAGGCAGAAGATAAAGAAGTCAGATGAGAAATAATAAGTAACGGAATAAAAAAATCTGGATGTGTCCCACCCCATGTCATTTCCAATATGTTCCTACACAGAAACACGGGGACGCTTCCTTGCCCACGTTATGGGCTTTTCCATTTAAATCTGGTCTAATGCTCGTGTTGTAATTAAATGCAATCACTTGTAGTTCTGAATAATGTACACAAAAGGCCACACTGAATCAACATAACTGCAGTCAGTGACATCTATATTCCATGATAAAACAGTAAATACCCCACAATAGTACAGTTCTAAGATGAAAAAGGGGGGCAAGGCATTTCAATGAGTTCCTGCTGCTACTTAAAAATATATATATATATATCCTTTGATCTTTGCAATAAAGAACAAACAATACGTGTGCTGCAGTGCAAAGAAAGCCTGGATTTCTACTGAGCAGAGGCTGTATTCATTTATTAAAGAAGGAAAAGGTGACTGCAGGGAAACCAGTGCCATGAGTCATTCCAATAACTCAGAACTATGCCACCCAGCTGCACGTATCTCTTGGAGCCATATGCAAAGCATTCATGTGCTCAAGCAGGCAGATTAGCTCAAATAATGCTCTAGCCTAGCAAGAGAGACCTCTTTTTGTTAGCTTGAATAAGCTCATACAACTTCATTATATGTAAATCTGAGACCAGCTTAATTGTACTCAACTGCAGGAGATGTGATGTATGACAAGAGAAGGAGTTGCTTCTATTCAGGAACAAAGCGACAGTTACATCTATAAATTACAATACTAATGAAATAAATATAACCCAAATATCCCTCTGACAAAATACCAAATTCACATGTTTCTTTGGTTAGGGCTTCTATGGCCACTTGCTTCTCTTTTCTCTGGTTATGCCACCACCAGACCCACTCCCACCGCAGCCTGGCACAACTTCCACGCTACTATTCTTCCTCCTTGCCAGACACAAGTGCAGTAGTTCTTCCTTTCACTGTCTCAAAAAGAAAAGGAAAGCAACAAAAGCTATAAGAACCTCTGAAATTAGTTGTATCTGCTGTACTTTGGTAGGTCATAAGCCAGCAGCAAGGTAGGAATCAGATAGCCCTCATCTCTTCATCTAAAACTCAGTTTTGTCCTTTTAGGCTACAGCAGAGCTCAGGAAAACCAAGATGGCTCAGAAGATCACAGCAAATGAAATGAGTAGCAACAGCCTGTCCTGTTGAATTTAAAATGGTGATGTAGCCACAACGGTCTCAGGATACAAGAAAAGCAAAGTTCAAAGGGTAAACTTATTTTCTTCTAAATTAGATTAGCTGATACATTTGGGAGACAGAGAGGAGATTTCTAAAGCCTGAGGGTTTATCTGGTTTCTCTAACAGCAGCAATTTAGCACAAGTCTGATGAGGAGTGGTGCAAAACTGAGGGACCTAGGAGTGTTCAGCCTGGAGATCTGGAGATGAGCAGGCTGAGGGCAGACCTTCTCGATCTTGGCAGCTCCCTGACAGAAGGTTGTGGCTGGGAGGTTGGTTGGTCTCTGCTCCCAAGTAACAGGACAAGAGGAAACAGCCTCAAGTCACACCAGGGGAGGTTTAGATTGGAGATTAGGTAAAACTTCTTCAACAGAAGGGTTGTGAAGCCCTGTCCCAGGTTACCCAGGCACGTGGCTTGATCAGGATGAGCTTTATTGAACATTGGTCCTACAGAAATGAACTTCACTGGCTTTGACGGACTTGCTCACATTCTCCATCCACAATTTTCCTCCTGTAGAAATGTGTGGAAATTGTGGGACTGCTGCATGTGCCCTCTACAGCGACCTGCAAACTCCACAGTGGCACTCAGCTGAGGATTTCAGACAACTGTGCCCAAACTCAGAGCTATTGCTTTGACCTGCGTGTTTAACATTTAATACACGACTTCAAGGAACTTCCTCTTCCATGACATTGCTTTTGTGAGAACAATCAGGGCAGTGCTGTGCTCATAGGTTCTCTGCATGAGGTTTATGAAAGGCCAGCAAACTACTCTGGGCTTTTTGGTGTAAAATATATAACTCATTAAAATATGCAACAGTTAAACTTGGACAAGAAAAAGTAGAAGGAGAAAACATAAAAAGACAAAACCAAAACCCCTTAAGCAATATCTTTAAAGGTTTTCTCATTCAAGAGTCTGTCCAGTTAAAACAAGATGTTATATTATGTTAATTCTAATGCAATCTAAAATCACTAATTTACTGTGCATCCACAAAAGGACTTTTATATACATATATATATAAAGAGATTTCATTTTGACCTGCTTCTGCAGTGGGATTGGACTGGATGATCTCCAAAGGTCCCTTCCAATCCTACCTTTCTATGATTCCATGATTTTACCTTGACAAACATAAAGCCAAAACAATTTTACCTTGTGTACTGCACTCAATTGAAGGGAAATTTATACAGAAGACACAAATTACAAGGGATTAACTGCCTGATCAAGAGGGAATTACAAAAATCCCCAAAATCAAATTAGTACCGAGATTCACCTCTAAAACAACGTGTACAAAGTTGAAGGCTGTGCCAAAAATGTTACAAACATCTGGAAATCACTGCTATGGCTTCAAGTCAAGGAAATACAAGCGCAGCAGGAAGCTCCACATTAACCATCAGAATGCAGCACATCATGGCAGTGTGTTTTCTGTTGGCTTTGCAGAGGTTTGGTGCACGCAAACACAGAGACAATGAGGAGAGATGGAAATGTGCCTGTAAAAACCAGGTAGAGGATGATTCAGATGGCATGTAATCTTCTTGGGGTTTAGGATTAGGGAGAAGCAGCCAACTAATTACACATTCTGTTTGTTTTAGCTGAAGGAACAATGAAGGTTTTACAGTTGCTACATTCATCACACATTTCTCAGTGCTATGTGGCAAACAATATTTATGTCTTTCCTCCAAGCGAAGCAGACATTGAGTCTGGTAGGACTGTTTTTTTTCCTCTTTTTTAAAGCATTTGTTTCTTCACTTGCTGGTTTTCTCATATGTAAGTCTCCTGAGGTGTATCTGAAGGCACATTCACCTTGGTATTCATAAACAACGTTAATATGAGCCATATCATTTACAAGGGCATTTCCTCATTCACATCACTTTTTGAGGAGAGGGCCCAGACATTAGTCAGTATGGTTTTGTGGGTTTAAACTTCCTTTCTTTTTTTACCTTTTCTCCTATTTTCTCTTCTTTTTTCTCTTTCTTTTCTCTTCTTTTCCTTATTCTCTTCCTTTTTTCTCTTATGTTCTTCTTATCTCTTTTCTCTTTTGAACCTGACTACATTTGCAACACTGCTCCTTTCATCACTACCACTTTTTCTAGGGTTCCCATACCTGGAATATTCCAGTGAGAGCAGAGACAGTATATAACTATGCAACCTGATCTAGGTGAACCTGCTTCTGCAGGGGCGTTGGACTAGATGATCTCTAAAGGTCCCTTCCAACCCTACCATTCTGCTATTCTGTGATAGGCACAAGTTGTATTCTGTAGAATACTTTAAAGGCAAAACAGGAAAAGGTGGCTTTTTAAAGCCATTTTTAAAATGGTGCTTTTTAAAGGGGAGACTTAATTGTATTGAAGGAGTAATTTTTGGTCCTTTCTGGACCTGAGAGAACCACTCTGTGCTTGGGGTGCGTGCAGCATGCTGTGGGAAAACCCATGGGGGTTCTGCCCAATGCTGTATGAACAGTGGGTTCTCAGCATCTGAAGGGTCATGAGAATTACCCTCTGGGGATAAAGTGGCTATTTTATTCAGCCATCTGCTGTTAGGCCTTTCTGTGGAGATCCAGAAAGATCCCTGGACCACGTGTACCTCTGTCTCAACCTCCCAGCTCCACTGGGAACAGCACCTATTACAGAGTGAGCAGAACAAGAAAATCACATCCAAGAACATACCTTCTTCTCCTTCCAAACAGCCTGCTCTCCAAGTAATTCCTGGGGGAGAGTCTTAGAACATATTTAAAAAGTTTTCAGGAACAATAAAGGACTTCAACTTGTGTAAGAAAAAAGCTTCATTATACTTTAACAGACACTTTCAAGATAAAAAGTGTTCACAGAAAAGAGTTCTAAGAAACTGTAAAAGGTAATGAAGGTAACGATGGCACATCTTGTGTATTTGTGCCACTACAAAAGCTTTCTTTGCCTTGCATAGAAGGTATTTAAGTTTAAACCAGCCTGTGTTCAGTTCTTAGGTATTGTTTGCTATCATTTGGTACATAAAACCAAGCAGCACATCATTGGTATTCATGGCTTCACACGCTGCTTTCATCATGCATGCAGTTTCAGTGTAAGGATCACCTTCTTAAAATAAAGTGGTTAAAACCAACTAAGTCTTCTAAGTGAGGTCAGCCTTTCTCAAGGTACAATGTGATCTTTAATTAATCCTGTGTCTCTGACAGAAAGACTATGGATGTGCAGACTTGATTAAAAAAGCCACAATTAACAAGCGAAGCAGGTGCTTCCAAGTTTTTGCAGAGACATGTGCAGGTTTTTGGTCATCATTTGTAAGTGGCTATTCATGAAGACTCTTGGTAAGACAAAGGCATGCCCAGAGCCAGCTGGCTTTCAGGTACTTCTGCTACTGTCCTATGTATTCAACTGTGAAAGTGATGCAACGTCCCAATTCAGGGGCTGAGACCACGAGTACAGTTAAACCCTAACACAGCTGAAGATGAGGGAAATGGAAGTGGAAAAAGCAACAGACAGACTGACAGAAAAATGCAACTTCACTGGGCATTCTGGGGAAAAAAAAGCCAACTACCCTAAATGAATTTTCCTTGTATGGAAGAAAAGAGGAAAGTTTCATTGGAAAACTTATCCAGTAATTTCAAATCTCACCATTCTGAGGTTAAGATTAAAAAAAACCACCTAAAGACACTATCTGCAGCATATCAGCAGCACAGAGGAATTCAAAATACTGAAACAAACAGAAGTCTGCCTTGATTCTTCCTCCTTTGATCATTACAATACCTGTAAAGTCTTCAATGGTACATATACAGGTTAAAAATAATTGCTTTACTGTGGATACAAATTACTGTGCTTGTTAAAAAGCTGGTTTGTTATATAGCATGTTTGTATACAGCCTTGTATTTGTGGTGTAGCCCAGCACACGTAGCAATAAACTGGTAATATTTATATATACACACACTTAGGTGTAAGCCCAAATTTACACCCTCAGAGACAAGGGATATCACTACTAACAGAGCCTCACTTGGAATTTCTCCAGCTTCCAAACTGTAGATTAAGTACTATTTTTATTTTCTTGGAGAAATAAGGTACAATCTATCATATTCAGGCAAGAGCAGAATGGCAGGGTTCACAAGACAGATGGTGCCTGAGTACCACAGCAGTTGTCACTTTGTTGTTCACTGCTGAGGAAATACAGTAGAACAATAACTTCTGACTGGAGTTTGACTTACACACACAAATACATGTCAGCCAAGTCTTCTCCATACATCCCCAGGTGCCTGATATTTTTCCCATGGCATGTAAATTCCACCTTTTTCCCCCACAAATAAGCTGCTAGTGATGTTTAATTCTGGATAATTATAGGCTTCAGCCTACGTGTCAAAAGCCATCTTATTTTTTCCAGAAGAGAATAGACTGTCACCTTATTCTAAGCATTTCAGTGGAAGTGGAATTCTGGCAAGATTCTGAAAGAGGAGACTGTTCCTCAAAAGTCACAACCACAGTGATCTCTTTATAAAGATAATTTGAAAGCATTCTCAAAAGACACGATGTATATCCATGTGATATATGGCATATTAGCCACCACTAAAGACAAAATAGCTTTCTTGGCAACAACGTTACCCCATTTCCAATACAAATAATTGTATTGCTTTGATTTAGATAGGAGGGATTGCAAAGGTTTTACAGTAAGTACTTTCACTTTACCTACTTCCATGAAATGTTTTGATGTACAGGCCCAATTTCTTACCAGACACACAGACCTTATTCAGTGTTCAAGTCGACAGCCATTAACTGGGGGACATATGCTGCGTGCCCACAGAATACAATTGATGAAGGGCTCCCTCTCCCCTTAAGGCTACATGCATCACAAGAAAAGGAATCACTCAAAGACAGCATTTATTAAGGAGTTTGAAAGCACCAAGGACCTGTATGCAGTCTCACAAGAGCAGGAATCCTTTGAAAGAGCTGCATACTCTCCCAGATTATTCTTCACATCAAATCCTGTAGATTTTTAAATGCTAACACGCAGAATTTAAACAAACAACTTCAAATGTTACTTGTCCCACAAGAAATTGACTTTGTCCTTTAATTCAGCACTGGGCACAGTCTCATCAGTAGTGTGGCCAGGAAGTTTTTAACAAACCTCCTTGGCACACAGACAAAGACGATGCTTTTGTAATAACGATTAAGCAGGTTTTGTTTACCCTAATTTTCAGCATCTCTATTAAATGTAACACAGATTATTAGCAAATGATGATTCTCTCTACCAGAGATGTCTGTTTTTATAAGCTGTGAGACTGTAAACAAACAAACAGGGCTTGTCTTGAGAATATACACAAGAAAACATGAACGAGTTAGAAGAACAGAAAAAACAAGAGTTCTGCAGAAAACTGTGGCAAAGAACAAATATGAGACAGGGTGCCCTCAGCACCTGCACAGTGCTAGACCTTAAGGAGCTTTGTTTCTCTGTTAAATACAGCGACTGAGTTTTTGAACACAGTCCTCAAGAACTGTTCTGTGCTGTGGTACGTCAAACAACTTTCTAACACGTCATTAGATTTTAACCCTAAGTGCAGCTTTAAACTATAAAGAATTCATGCCAGATGTCTCAAAATAAACCCCATCTACTCTACAGAGAGACATCATCAAGCCTGGCAGAAATTAAATTGGGACAGGAGGTTTTGCTTTAGTTGGTGAGGTTATGGATGGACGTTGCCCCACTTTCCTGCTAAGTTATCATGGAATTCGGCTGTACTTCAGCATTAAGGCATTTTCACAAGCAAAGCAGAGGGATTAATAGCATTTTCAAAAAGATTCCAAAGTACCTGCAAGCTCCACTTATGAGAATGCTGTGGCAAAGTGAGAAACAAAATAAAACAAGAGGCAAAAAACCACATCAAAGCCCCCAACAATAATGCAATTTATAGCTGTCAATGAAAAAAAGAATGGTGGCTGTGATACTTCCACACCATTTGATCGGTGAGGAACGCCTAAGAAAGCACACCCGGTGCCACCAATAAGTACTGGACTTGGGGATACAGTAAATGTGCTTAGAGGATTTCTTAAGAGTGTAAAATATTGCTGTCTGCTCACCATTTCATGGGGTGTTATTTCCATAGCAGTATAGGTGGAAGGATGTCCGGGGCAGCTTCTCATGCCCTGGTCTTTGAATACTTAAATGGTGAAGATTAAGCAGCTTCTGAAACCAGCTCATGGCTTCAATATGATGGAGTATATACCACATGACCAATTTTTACCCTTAAGTTATATTGTGGAATACCAAAGAAAGCAAGCAGCCTAATGAGAAGCAGTATACATAACTGCTTCCGTGTATATTATAAATCCAACTGAAATCTGGATCCCTGAACAACTGCACGCTGGCTGATTAATTCTACATATGTAGAGGGAGACTATTAATTTAGCTAATGCAACAATATAATACCTTAAATATGCTACTGTCAAACTCTCTGAGAAGCCCTCAGTATTGCTGATTGCTGACAAGTATATTGTACGTATCATGAAGATCGTTAAAGCTTCCCGAAGATGTGAACTGAAAGGTGACAATTTCGGGATGTTCCATACATAGGATTTAAAGCCTGATGATGTTCTGTTTCAGGAACAATTCCCTCAAGCTACTTTTACAAAGAAGCAGGGAACTTCAGCACAACACCAAAGCAGCAGAAAGAGAAATCTGAAGATTTACTTAAAACAGCCAAGTCGCGACTCAAATGTTTTCGACAAGTCCATCGTTCCTAACAAGAAACAGTGACAACACAAGGCAGTGGCTACAACCAGCTGAGAGAGCAAAGGAAAAGAAAGCTAAGGCAGTACTGAGAGACTTATTTATCCCAACACAACGTGTGTGACAGGGCTGTTGCTCTTTTGTATGACTGGGACCTGTGGGAACCAAATATACACGCACATGCACACACGCACTTTTCCACCTCCTTGTGCTTATTAAAAAATCCTGCCTGCACTTTCTTAGTTCAGAATATGATTAATGCAGCCTATCAGAAGCCAGATGGTGCAAAACCAGAGCCATCAATCAAAATGAAAAGACCACTGAGTGCTATCCAGAGCGATGGAATTTGTGGTCGCAGCCCCTAACACGTGATGTGATGCGATGCGCAGGGGAAGCCATAAACACCACGGCACTGCCCCCGAGGAAGGGCCAGGAACACATCAGGCTTTGTGAGGCAAAAAAAAACTGGAGGAACAACAGTACTTGCTGCTGGAGGCTCTGAGAAAAGCTCCATGTAC
This sequence comes from Colius striatus, assembly GCF_028858725.1. Taxonomy (NCBI): domain Eukaryota; kingdom Metazoa; phylum Chordata; class Aves; order Coliiformes; family Coliidae; genus Colius; species Colius striatus. The sequence continues at coordinate 3,125,864 of NC_084762.1, forward strand.
TTTAAATAAAAAAAATTAAAAGCAAGCTCCTTAATGAGTTTAATAATGTTTGTGCTGCTGACAGTAGCTGTCAAACCGCGCACTTGCCGTTTGATGTAATATGGGATTGTGCCATACATTAACAAAGCAGCTGCCACTGTCTGTCTGACACGTGAATTGGTATTTAATGTCTTGGACTTACAAACAGTTCATATTTTTAGCTTTCTGTGACACATTTTCTGCAAATGCTCCATGGAAAACAAGGTTGGTGCTTGCGATGTGAAACAGTGATGGCTTATGTCTTGTAAGGTTTTGTACCAAGCAGGCCTTCTATACAAAAAAGAAGCTTATTAAAAAGAAAAAGGCATAAAGGAGCATAATTTGCCCTACATACCCTTCATAAATGATGCCAGCAATACTGAAGAAGACGTAAAAATGAGCAGCAGTAAGAACACTTAGGTAGTTTTTTAGTCCTGGAAGAGGCACGACAGCATGAAAGGAAGGATTTGTCAGCACGGTGTTTTATCACCACACTTCTCTCATGTGTGCTTCATGTATCACATTTCACAGAAACACATTTTGGAACAAAAAAAATCCTGTGCTGTGTTTTAAAGACCTTTGACAACTGCTTGCATATCTATCTTTTTCTGTAAGGTGTCTAGGAATGACTACCACGGTTGGATGAGGAACAGGTGAAAGAAAAATTAAACATGACCTAAAGCAGCATTTATATGAGTTAAAATGTCATCCTTAAAGATCAACCTCTGAGTCGCTCTCAGTGATATTAGAAAATGCCACATTCATCAAAAAGAAATAATATTGCTCCTGTTCTTTTAAGGAGATAAAATCCCCTCATTTTTATCCTGATGGATCAGGAGATACCAAACCTTAAATCTGCTGGTTGGCCCCACAAGCCTCTTATACTTCAGATACTGCAAATCAAATAGAAGCAGTCTCTAGAATTACAGGAAGAAGCTACAGCTTCTTGGAAAGATGATTGTTTTTTGATGTTGGAATCTCGTCCAAGGTGGAAATGATGAAGATGGGTGCCACATAAGCCTTTCCAGTTGGAGTATTTCCCTCAAAAAGTTCAAGAAGGGATGGACAATTGATTTTATCCATCTTTGGATGGATGCAGTTTCTTGGATGAAAACTTCTTTATGTTCATAAAATACCAGAATTCGGAGGAAAACATAATACAGAGAACATGTTATACTTAAGGAATAAAATATGCTTACTTCATGTGCATTTATAACAGAATCCAGGTTGGTATCTCTCCTACTGACAACACCATTCCTTTCTTCTGATACACTAAAGCTCAAGCACAGCTGAAATCAAATCACATAGTATGATGTATATACACGGCAACCAAGCTGCAGAAGGTTAGATACTGTCCCAGGCTGCCCAGGGAGGTGGGGGAGTCCCCATCCCTGGAGATATTGCAAAGTCATGGAGCTGAGATACTGAGGGGCATGGGCTTGATGAGCTTAAAGCTCTTTTCCAACCAAAACAATTCTTTGATTCTACGTGTTCTAGATGCTTTCTCCTGCTCTGAACCACGACAGAAACCTCCATGGTATGTCTATACTGCAGTGTACTCAAAGTCTACTGACCCTAAGCCTCAACTCTTGAACCAGGTTTGGAAGCCTTTCAAGCTGGTCCTAATTTAGACGAGTGTACATTAGTATCTGGGTAGTTTAACTGAACATTGCTAGTTATAGGGTAAGTGTGCACGCTAAATCATCAGAGCACTGACATCCTCAGTGCTCAGCTCTCAATTCTTAAAAAGGATGAGCAATTGCTAAAAATGATAGGATGTTTTCCTAGTTACATCTGGATACAAACACTCCCCCTAAGACCATGAGCCCTTACATCAGATTGAGTGTGCCAGACCACTAAGAGTACATCTGTAAGAGCTCTAAACTTCACATACAGCTGAGGTAGATCCTTTGCTGCAGGTGACAATCACCTAGATAAGCTATGCAAAATCTGCATGGTTTGCTACCAGATTCTGAGAGTCCTCCTCCAGCTGCCCTTCAAAGCAGAGCACTTGAACTCATGCCGAGCGTCCCAACTGTGCTGTGTCTGCTGACAGCAGGAGAACAAGTTTCCTGTGTAGAACAATCTAAAGCCCAAATTCTATCTACAGTTCTTCATGGTCACTTTACTCAGACTTGTCTTTTCAACTGTATGATAGCTAATATCTAGACTCTTCACTCTTCTAAGTGGACATGGTACAGAGGGGAAATGATAACAGAAGGAAAACTAAAGGGTGTTTCAAGTTCCAAGAATTTAAATGGGAGCAGAAGATGGAATTGCAGCCAGTGCTGACATTATGATTGGGGAAAAAATGTGATCTCATCCTTCCCTAACTTCCTTGAAATACACCAGATTGTTTCTGGATGATACTTGGAATTCATCTCAAACCAAAGGTTTTGTTGTTGATGGGTTTTTGTGGCTGTGTGCATATATGTAAGGCTATGCAGAAGAATATTGAGAAGATAAAGAGATCAACATTTCCATACTCTTAGAATCAGACACAGAGCCAGAAAATACATCCCTGCTTCACAGGTATTAAACCAAGCTTTTAAACAGGAACAAGGCAGAAAGAAAGTAAATGGATTGTGCACTCTAGGCAAGAAAGCCAGAATCTTACCCATGATTTTGGGTACCAGAAGATTACCCCAAATATTCCAATAATGAAAGCATTGATGCCAGCTTGGCTAACATCTAGACCTTTAAAAAAAAAACATGTAAAATTAAATCAACCACAGAGTGAGATAGTAGCAATTTAATGAGCAAAACCAACTACTGTTCTCCATTGAGAAGAGAGGTGACAACTAGTTACCACATCATTAGCAAAGCTCCCAAAAGTTGGATCTCTGGATATGCAATAGATTAAAAGCAAGCAAGCTCAAGAGTTTGGTAACAGGAGCACTTGGCCAATAAAACTAATTAATTAAACTCTTGAACAGTGCAGAACTCTGTTACCACCCCATGACACTTTGCTGATGCATTGCTGCTGATGCCTTCCCCTCCCACTGCAACGCTGTTTCTCACAGCCACTGTTATTCCACGACAAAGGGCAGCTGTAGAATTAAGGGGCTCCATAACGAGAAAGAGGAAAAAAAACCACCAAGGAAAATAGAAGGGCAGGTGAAATAAAGTAAATGGAGAGAGAATACAATGTTAATATCTGAATATATTAAACAAAAAATAGGTAGGAACAGGAAATAAAGGCATCAGACTACACAGGGAAGAAATAAACGTTTTATTTTGGGGGAGGAAATAGCAATAGAATAAAAAACAGGAAGAGGGGAAAAAAAATGAAAGAAGGTGAAAGATTGCTGGGAAATCCATCCACTACAAACTACACAGTCACAGAGACATACAGGTCATATGATATGTTAGGGAATGGGAGAAAGACCAATATCTGAACTTGAAATGACCACAGAACTGTTAGTTAAGTGCTTCATCACATTGCCAACTAAAGAGAACCTAAAACACATTTTAAGGGACAGGCCAGTTTTGGTTTTGTGATGTCAAGGTTTTCCTGCAACTTATTTTAGACAAGGCAAAATCTCTTTTACACTTCTGTGGCAGTACCACAGTAAGGACGGACACGGTACACAAGTGACACAAGGCATGATGCAAAAGGCAATGCCTTTCTCTGGAACACAACAGGAGGATTAATGCACCTCAAACAATTTGTTTCACTTGAGTTCATATGACAGATATTTAACATCACCATGAAACCTGTCTATTTCTATTTTTTGTTTTTGGAGGCAGAAGATGCTTATTTGAGGCAATCTGTGATACCAGGTCGCTTTTATGTGCTGTACCAAGGAGAAAACCTGCCAAGTAAATGATCACTGTTTTCATGATTATTTAACTGTAAAACGTACAGATTCCTCTAAGGGGATGGATGTGTGTGTGTGTTACATGTGCACCACATCAGCTTATTTCTTCAAGCTGTTCTCAAGACCATTAATGAAGATATTTCACTAAAATATCAGTACCTGTGAAAGCCTGTTCAACATCTAAGCCTGGGATCGTCGCACAGCATTACTTTGTGTATTTGTGATTTGACAGGCTATTGGGCAACTGGTTTTCAGTATGATCATTTTAAAAAGACACAAAAAATACCTGTTGAATCTAAAGCAAGAAAAGCCTCCCTTCTGGTTGATAATTGAGGTAATGATCCCAAACCATTCCGTTAGCATCAGAGAGAGTTAGGTGCTTTAAATAGGCAATTGCAGTAGAAGTTACTCACATTGAACACAATTTGAAACACAGACACGTGCCCAGGCTACCTGGTAGTACACATTTCAGCTTTTGAGATGGGTTTACAGCAATAAACTCAGGAATTGATTTTTTTGTTGGCTTTTTTCTTTTTTTCCCATGTTCTGAATGCAACACACATTTCAAATAGGACTGCCAGTGTCTTATCCCAACAGTAAGACAGAGTAGATCTTAATCCCAGTTAAGACACAGCAGGTATGTATTTTTCTATACTGCATATTCAACACAGAAGTATGCCCTCTAGTTGCATTGCTCTCCTTGTTTCTTCTCCCATTCTCCACAACACCCTGAAACAGTTCCCAGCATTTCTAAACTGTCTATTAGCTCCCTCTGCGTTATAGATGGCATAAACTTCAATGCAGCTAAGAGTTAAGTCAAGAAAAAGCAGGTGCTTTTCAGGCCATTAGATTTTCTTCACTATCATCAAGTGATGTTCAAGTGTGCCATTAGCACAAGGCTGCTGCACTGCTCTTCCAATTGCAAGAGAAATTGCTTTTCTCTTTCAGTAGTCTTCTTTGAAGCCTCACATCGTATCAAGAGCACAAAACAGCTTTATGTAACCCCCTCCAAAAAGCAGTGCTGAACACAAGGGAAGGGAAAGAGAAGAATGGATGTAGGTTACAATCAGAATATTTCCATAAAACGCGGTCATATCTGACATCTGAGCTATTAAATTAAACCTGAAATCTATTTTGAGGCAGGAGATAGCAAAAGGCTCTGTCTCTTTTCAGCAATAACCTAGAAATCTTTTTCATCTTACAGAACAACAATTCAAAGCACCTGCTTTCGGAAATTCAGACTACGGCTTGTAGCAGAGGCACTGCAACCTCGCAGTCGCCTGATGATTTAGTACAATGCTGCTCCTGGAACAAATGGAAAGCAGGTTAAAAGGATCTTTGTTATTTTCCAGAATCATATACCAAAGTCGCTCCCCCAAAAACCTGAAGGCTGAGACAGTATCTCAAGACTACATCCTATTATTCTTCTGCCTCAAAAGTAAAACCTACACGTTCACAGCACTTCCACTGCACATCTTACACAACACACCTGAGAAATTACATTACAGTCCTTAGGAAAAACATCAAGAATTGCCTGTGTTTTTCAGCTGTTCTGAAACTTCCCATTTCCAGACTCCAAAAAGCATCCAAGCCTTGTTTACTTGCACGTGCCAGCTGCCATGCCTCATATGTAAAACTAACCGCTTCCCAATGGCAGTGGCTATGGAAGATGGTCACCAACACACACACAGGCAGAAGATGCAAAGTCTGGGAGGTCACAAACTACTGAAAAGGTATCAAAACAGTACTGAAAGATGCAAATCTCCCCTGAAATATCTTTAATGCTGTAAACTATGCTCTAGTTTTTCCCTGGCTTCTTTTAAGAAACTCCTCTCATAGCAACACGTCCAACTCTAACAGCATCCCACATTTCAGCTTACACGTCCTCTCAGGCACATCTTCAAAAACAAAGCTTGCAGAAGGTAATTAACAGAGTGGTATGGTGCTGCCTGCCACTGGAAAGTTAGCCAATATCAGGCATTTTAGAGTTGTTTCTTTCAGTAGACATCTGAATTACTTTTGTTCGATTTTACTCCTTTCTGAAGGATGATCTGGCTTCCCTGAACGTGAGAGCAATTGAGAGGAAGTAGCCCACTGATAGGAAAACTGGTCCTAACAGAGGTGCTTAACTTTCCATCTCTTCAGGGAAGACAGCTTCACTGTTTCTGGGTACCACCACACACCTTCTATTGCCCTGCCACAGCCTACAGTTCCCAGAGCCCACCAGCTACAGCCCAGGGACCAGAGGGAGTGCAGGACCTGATGGGTTTTGCTACCAGAAGCCAACTGACTCCAATCCCTCACCTGTTATCTGAGAGTTTTCTCTTGCTTTTGGATAGTTTGTGTTTCACACAGGTGGCCCTGACAATTTCCAGACAACGCCACAGCCTGTATGATTAGTGTTTTCTGTTGCTGCCAATGAAGACCACTTAGACCACACAGATACGCCATCACAGGCAATGCCAACAGAGATCCTACCTGTTTGATAGGGGCTTGTCTCTTTCATTGTGGAAACACAGTGTCACCCCCTCGTTACTTACAGCTTCTTTCAATGTGTAGAAGTATTATTTTATCCTGCTTCTGACTTCCCTCAAACTCTCAGAGCTACAGAACCCAGCAGAAGAAAGAGGAGCCTGGCAACAGCACTTTTGGGATGCTACATCAGATTATTCATTTTCCATTACAAATAAGAGCACGAGTCTCTGCATCATTAAAACAATTGGCTGAAAACAACTCTCATGGTAAGTTTGCACCTTCACTTTAAAGATGGCCATACTAGATTTTATTATTAATCTTCCTTGAATCCGTTATGTTGCACACATTAAATTTTATCAAAGCCAAAAGAACACAGCACATCACCCCCATGTCTTATCAGGCAAAGAGCTAGCCAAAAAAAAAAAAGCTAGCAAAAAAAGAAAGCAAAAAGGGCAAAAAAAGAAAAAAGAGAAAGCTTTATGTTACTTAATTCTGTATCTTAATACTTGCCAATCACACAGGCACTGTCTATAGTGTTTTACACTCACTTAACACTTCCAGGACACATTAACAAGGAACATATTAAAGCATGAAGCTGAAAGGTTTTCCAATTCTTTTAGTAGCATTGCATCAATTAGAGCACATTTTGAAATGGCAATTTGTTTATTTTAATTCTGAGCACTCTCAACTTGGAATAAAAATAAATCTCTCAAAGAACTCTTTTCAAACCCCATGAACATCGACTTTATTTCTTACTTGGTTGGACATAGTATATGCTAAAATAAACCACTAATGCTCCAAGACGTGAGCTTATTTTTTCCCCAGATCATGCCCTATTCTTGAGCAAGAGATTCAGGTTGCAATAGGAGGAAAAGAATCCGAAGCTGAGTTTTAAACGCAACTCTCAGAGGATTTAACAGCACAATGCTGCCAGAGGCATGCATGGACATGCCCTAAGGCTTCTTTCTTCTGGCTATCCTCTCAAGAAGGCAGAGCAGCTGAATGAATAGTAGTTGTGCTATCCCGTGTTTACTATATGTAAAACCACTCTTTTTCAGAGCATAATTGAGGATTATAGCTTTAAACAACCGCTCCAGGGCTAGACTTGAATACTTACCTCATCTGACAAAAGGAAGTAAAGGAACTAGGGCACTGTGCTGCTGAATTTGGACATTTACTACATATTAGATTCTGAGGCTCACATTAAACTTCTCAAACCTGTTGTTTTGACCAAGTAACCTGCTAACCCAACTGCCTTAACAGCTTGCAAAAAACTGGGTCACAAGTTTGAAAGGGCAAACATAATTTGGGAGAACAATAGCAAAGGAGTCAAACAACCACTGCAGACAGAATAAAACTCTTGCTGTGTGCAACAGGGAATCTCACAGTGTACACAACAAACGAGATTCAGCAGAAATTAATTGAGTGCAAACATATTCTTTCATTAAACGAGCTAGTGGAAAAACTGGCCAGATTATGGCTGGTGGCAAAAAGAGCACACCTCAACTACCTTTTCTGTTTTTAATCTTTAGTCACTAGAAGTGGTGTTGGTGCAGCTCAATGTTGGTGTCATTTCAATCTGACTTCTCTGATGGTTCTAGGAATTGATAAACTGTATGTATATTGGAAGAGCTGTTCTGTGCTAACTGAAGTTACACAGCAGCCAGAACTTGACTCTCAAGAAAGGCAGACTGTACCCTACATAAACACAGGACAAAGCAGGTATTTCAGAACAAGGAATGGCTTCATGTACAAATAGAGTTCTGTATATTTTTACACATGCTAACTGAACAAATGGCAAACACTCACCTGGAACAGCTTTTCATGATCAAGACATATAGCTCAGCATTTCCTAAATACTTATTCACCTTTAGAAAGAATCGAGTTTAGAAGATATTTATTTATTTTAACAACCAACCAAACCAACCCCTGAGCTTTTTATTTGTGCCTGACATCAAGAATTCCATATATTTGCCAGGCATTCAAGCCTGATGCTACAATGAACATTGTCAGTGGCATGACATCTGAAAAACCCAGAGGTTTAGTAGCTGGAGGCTCTATAAGCACTACGGTGACACTAGGTGAAACAGAACAGGATCGGATCACCCTGCATAGGATACAAATACAACCAAAGGGCAGTTTTTGAGATCTGCTGTTGCATGGGTTCATCTGAACAATGAGAGGAACTACTAGATGGTAAAATATACATAGTTAGGCATTAAAGAATACAGGAGCTTAACTACTTCTCCTCTGCTATCAGCAGAGACAGAACATCTCTCACTTCTCCATCCTTTCTGCATAGAAGAATTTAAAGCTCTGCCCACTCTGCTGTTGAATTAAGGCCTCACTAGACACAAGACAATACTTCACACCTGGAAGTGGAAGGGAAAATGAAATCCTTCGTTTCCCCCTCCATAAAAGATGTGGCTTTTCACCTGGGAATGCAGAACCAGACCACAAACATTTAAAGTGTCTTTCAGGATGCAGAAACTTACACTAGATAGGCAAATAGATTTTGAGAGAACATTTCCAGGAAGAGATATGATTTCTAATAGCTATTGGTCTCCTGACCTAGCAGAAACAGTGCTAAGGTTAGGAGGGTTAGTTACTCCATCAAAACATCAATTTCTGGTTTAGCAAGTTAAGCACAAGCTTGAAGAACGAACACTTTCGATTGACTTTTCTTTCTATGTGATATTCCATCATAAAAGGATGAAGGGCCATCAAATCTCAATAGACAGTCCTGTTCCAGCCACTACAGTTCATGAGCTTTCTTTTTGCATTTGTTTTAACTACTATCACTAAGCTCCAACTTCTCCTTTAAGGCTCTGTCTTCTCTACTTTAGACAGCTTCTCAGAGAAGAACCTTTTCATCAACCAAGAATCCTGGAAGCCAGCAATGCACGTCATTCATGGCACAATCCTCCATCACCAATATTTTCACAAAGCTATCTTAAAATCTCCTTTTATGCTTACTGAAAACAACCTACCCAACAGTAGAGAACCCTCTTCCCATAACCCAACCTTTCTGCCATGTAATCAAACAGAACTGGAGTGAAACTAATAAGAGGCCTCCACTTGAAATAACTCTATTTTCAGCTAATGTTGCTTACTGCTTAACTTAATATAAAAATGTAAAGCTCGCCCCTACCCTGCAACACCTGTGAAACTGGCAGCTGAGGTGGAAATTAAAAGCACAGAGCACTGCAGATAGGAATTGGTTAGCAGAAGGGAAACCTTCACTGTCAACTGGAAAAAAGGAAAAATCATCCTTTTAATAAACTTTCATTTGTCCTTTGATATATATATATGCAGAGTGTGCTTGAAAGCAGCAAGAGAGTGAAGCTTCAAAATCCACTCAAACCATTGTGCAACTTCTAATAACTTATTAAAGGTCCCAAACCAAAGATCAAAAGGGAATATATCTAAGCATTTATATTCAATTCCACATTGCCTGATGACTAATTTGCAAAGAGTGTACAAGTCTTCACAACTGAAGCCAAAATCATTTGAGGATACTTTGATATAATGCCACAAAGGATGTGAGCAGGAAGGCAGCAGGAGTTACAAATGGCCGAGCTCCATTAAAAGTGCTAATAAAAGAATAATGGAATTTCCTTGTACTATGAATAAAGTGTTTGGCACAGCAGAATTTAGACAACGAGAGGAATATCAAAGCTTCTGGTTCATCAGTTGCTTCTCCTTATTAGATCTTAATTGACTTACTATGACATTTACCTTAAAATGCTTCAACTCAAAACAGCACAGATACCACTCAAAATCTTGTCACACTAATTTCACTTATTCTTCATGTTTCTCAAATTTCACAGGCCCTTAATATCCACTTTACCAGCCCTTGTAAACAATGCAAGTCTATCTATTAGAAAAACCCTTTGAAGTGATGGATTTAAGCTGAAATGATAAGCAATTTTTACAATTATACTCTATACCTACCGTTTGGCAACAGTTTCTTCAGCTGTAAATGTTCAAGTTGCTGGTAACTATGGAACTCTCATAGCAACAATCTACCTGAAAAATCTAATCCATTAATATATACACAATGTATTTCCTTCTCACAGAGATATGTGTAGATATACCCAGACATAGGTGTGCATGCAGACACACACACACACGACTTCTGCCACCTTCTTTGCTCAAATAACAAACCCTAGCTATTTTTTCCAACATACAGCTATTTGATACATGGGTAGGAAAAAGAAAAGAGGAGGATTTGGAACTTTCCTTTGAAATTTCTGAACACACACTATCCCCCCCCAAGTTGAATATCTTTATTATTTTGAAATGGATACCCACAAAAATCACACACACTTTGCAAAACAGAAGCAGTGAAGACATTCATCTCATACTGCTGACAAATTGTTTAAGGATTTAATGCACCTGCTTAAAAAAACCATGCCCACAGCAGTACCCAAAGACAGGGGGAACTCCCCAAAAGTATTTACAAACCTGTTAATTCTCTTTCACCTGCTGCCTAACGCTGTCTTTTGCACAGTGTCTCCAAAAGCCCCACGACACAGTTATAGCACAGAATTGCTGTGATCTCTGTCTCCTGGTTCTCCAAACTTTTGTGGCAGCTTTAATTTTTGATTTCACATTGCAGTATCTTTAGGGAAATGCTCCTCTTTTCTCACCCTACACTACAGGGTATATTAAAAAAGGGAATTTTTTTAACCAGGGTTCCCTGACTTTATAAATGAAGATGAAGTTATAACAAAGACCTTGATTTCTTCTTCACCCATCAGTCTGTCAGCAAAGCAGACTCTTCCAATGATGCTTCCAGAATCACAGATAATTCATTAGTATTGTGTATCTCAGGGCCTAATTGACACAACAGATAAGCAACATACTCAAGGGTAACACAGTTTCTAACAGAGAGGAAAAAAGAGGGGAAACTGATTGCCACATATGGTCACTTTGCAGGATTTAGTGGCAGTCTATAAATTATACTTCTACAAGGTGAACGCGAGTCGCTGGTTTCACAAACCAGAAAATGCAGCTTTTCAAGCTTGGCTTGAAGAAACAAAGCAACATTTCTAAGATAGCATAAGTAACATGAATACCCTTTGCTACCCTTTCCACGCTACAATTTCCTCTAATTTTTGCATTAAACATGAAATGTAGTTATCATAAGTGTTTTGAATTACTATTAACAGGAAACATTGGTAGCATAGGTTTTTTTTCCTTACCTTATGATCGTATGGATTGTATGAATGAAACAGCTGGGACAGATCCTTTGTTCTCTGTTTTTTCTGAAAAGCAACATTAATAAATAAACCATGTTAGAAAAGTTAAAGAAAAGAGGCTACTGATTTAAAAAGCTGTAAGCAGGTACAAACACATTCTCTCCCCACTTTGTTAAAGGAACTGGAGGTATGAAGAGCAGTGTATGCAGATGAAGGATATTAAATATCCCAGGAAACAATTAACATATATATTAACAATGTTCAGAACATATTCTTAATAAATAAATAATAAACACTAATCTGTGGAACATCAGTGGAACGTGTAAACAAATTCAGATTCGGTTTAATTTCTGCACAATAAATTATAAATAATGTCTCAGAATACAGATAACAAGAGTGGAAGATTAGGCTCCAATCCTGCAAAGACTTGTCTGCTAGTCTAGCACGTACCTGCAGTCTGGCTTTACAGCAGATTAGGTTTAAAGGAAGTGGGTTAAAAGAAGAATAATTTATTATTTTTCAATTCCTTTTGATGCTAATACTCTCATTGCCTTGATTGTGGAAAATTAATAGGTGGCATCCCATTTAATGCCAAGGCAAAGGGGAAAAAAACTCCTTCTATTTAAGAGCAAAGTTCAAAGACAAAACCTGCTTAATCCAGCTTCTCCCGAAATCAATGGAAGAGCTTTCAGTGACTTCAGCAGATGTTAAATAGAATCTCTCATCTGCATGCCACAGAGCGGGGAAGGGAGAGGAGAGAAACACCTTTCATCTTCAAGGCAGGGAGGAGTCACAAATAAGTTCAAGCTCTTATGATGTCGAAATCGACACCGACTTATCTCACAGCTCGGGAAGGCAAAGCATTGCATGGTGGAAAACATGTAAAAGGGGGACAACTACAAGATCTCTGCTTGTAGTCTCTACCATTGCCTCATTTTAGCCATCATTTCTGAGAGTAGTTTTCCAACGGAACCGGTAGGATGTGGTCACGTCTCCAGCGTGCTGGGAACTAATAAACACCTGTATGGCTGCAGTATTTATTATTTACTTCTGGAAACTGCAGGACAGTTGAGTAAGTTTCTGATTATGCAAAATGAACTCTGTATTTTCTTTCTTTACACAGTTTTTACTTTCAGTGAAACGCTCAGATGCAACAACTTACTCATAAAAGCTGTAACTTTAGCTACTGGTATAAATTTATGTCAGATGATATTACTGCTTCTCTGAGGTCCCTACTTATGTGTTAGTTACAACCATTACAGTCAGGAAAATAATTTTTTTACTCACTGTCTCTTCAAACAAGAACAGCAGATACTGTTTTCAGTATGAGAAGGTTATCTCTGTCATAGACAACCCCATTCAATTACCATAAGTAACACCTAACAGGAGTTTACTAAGGGGCTTTAAAACTAACTCCAGTGATATTAAAAACGACACTCAGCAACTGAATATGCCTTTGTCCAAGGAAAATCGTCTCCCTTAGCAGAGTAACCTTCACTCTCTAACCCCCATTAACACCTCTTTTATTTCCAAAGGGTAAAATCTACTCAAATGAAAGCATCAGGTAGCACAACCCAAATTCCATCACTGCCCTACAGCAAGTGCTTTCCTGGTAGTGCAGCCATACAGAATAGAGTGCTTAAAACACCATAAAAATCTGGAAAAAATGTGACAATAAATTGAAAAGAGGTATCAAAATCATTATTAAAGAGGTTACTTAAAGTCTAATTTAATGTAGAATCATGTAAGAAGTGAACAAAAACATTTTAGTTTGAAATCTAGAGACCTCCACTAATCTTCCTAGGGAAAAAAACCCATCCACAAATTCCTGCTTTTTCTTACCAAAGATTATTTCTCTTGTATCCATTTTGACTGCACACAAAGTGGTTTTGAGTAGTTTCATTGCAAACTGTTTTAAGAAGACTCAATGAGACAATATGACAGAAACCCTCCTATCCTTTACCCTCACACTCTGGCTAAAACGCTGTTTACATGCTCAGCTAGACAAGCTGAAGAATGAAGATTTAGCTTCCCTTAAACAACACAGTGACAGAGTCTTCCACCTTTTATTATAGAAAATTATGGTTTCTTTCCTAGCTTTCCACAAAAGGTAGAAAATTGGCTTTTTGTACAAATCCAAGATGCTTCCAACTGAGGAAATACTGGAAATTTATGACATGCAGGAACGTGGAATGAAAATTCTGGACTTAGGTACATGAAAAAATATTGTCCCAGGATCCTCAATATGCTTAAATGATCTAAACCTACACAGCACTTGACTACTTGGTAGGAAAGCTGAAGACACATGTCTTAAGTGTAGAGTTAAGGTTGTTTAGTGACAATCTGTGTCTTTGTAGAGCACTGAGTTTAGCTTAACTCAGATCTCTGAAAAGCAGAAATAGAGGACATTTCAAACCACAGAGGCTAAGAAAAGGACAGGGAATTCATGCTGCTATAATGCTAATTCCCTTTGACTCCTACAGCAGGCATCAGCCACGTATGTTTTTTACACGGGAAAAAGCTTAGTTCCCAGCTCACCTGTAAGCAGTGTAAAGCAGGCCTCTCCATAGCTAGGTATGACACAGGAAAACAAGGTGCCCAAAAGCTCCTTCTCCTTTATTACCTTCAGTGGACTACTTCAGCCCTCAAACTGCCTATCGACCTGAATTTCTCACCACGATGCAACTTCACGTTCCTATTTCTTTCCTCAGCTTAGTCCAACATCCCCTTCCAAGTACTCTTTTGACCAATACAAAACCCACTTTTCTTCTCCCTGTCTTCCTGCTCTTTCCCTTTGGTGTTCTGGTTCCCCATTCCTTTGTTCTATACCAATAACGCTGTCAGAAATCACACTCAAAAACCTTCTGAACTTAGGCAAATGCACCGTCCCAAACACAGCAGCAGGATCGCTCTTAGAGATCCCCACAAGACACATTTATCATCCTTCTGTTAAAAAAAAAATCAAGAGTCATTCCAAAGTCACCATGCAAATTAGCCCAAGGTAGTTCTGAAAATGAAGTTATTTCCTACAGCTCTGATAGCAGCATCAGAATCAGCTTATTCCCACACTTCCCTCAGGCTTGCCATATATTGATACAGCCCGTGTTCAAGCCAAAGACATGCTGCTACTCCAGAAATTCTTCCAGTGTTGGTCTGTCATGTACCACTGGAGATGAATATCATGACTAACAAGACCGGTAAAGCCTCAGTCTGAGCTCTGTGCACAATTTCCTCCTCATGCCTGGAAGCAGCGGTGTATGCAGTGGGGACTTTTTAAAGCACTAGTTAGCAGGCCACCTGGGTAAGAGCAGAGCAGTGCCCTGTTGATAGAGAAGGAAGGGTTTTTCCCTGGCAGGAGAGTGCTGTGCACAACTGCTCACATGTTGGAGTCTGTGGCAGCCCTGCAAAATCCTCCCATATTTACAAGCAGCAAGGCTCTGGAGAAAAGGTTCCCTAATAGATGTATGAGTGTGCCTGTGCTCCTATGTGACCTGATCTAGGTGGAACTGCTTCTGCAGAGGGACTAGATGATCTCTAGAAGTCCCTTCCAACCCCCACCATTCTGTGATTCTGTGATCCTATTTAGTTCCAAAATTCTAATGACTCAATCACACCCTGATTTAAATTTTGAACCCATACTCCTTAGTTTGCAGAAATGAGTTTAGGGAGATGAGACAAATAGATACAGCCAGATACTATGCTAATGTGGGCCACTAAAAACATATGCATATGCCTGTAAAAACAACATTTAATGTTTCAGTGTTTTAAAAAATGCCACATTGTGTGGGAGATAGAAGGGGTCTCTGTTGTATCTTTAGCTAGCCAAATATGTGAAAGCCTAATGAGGAAGAGATTAAAGGGCTGCTTCAGGGCTGTGAAGATGTATATATGCATGTAAGTGTGCCAGGAAGGAAAGGCTTTTCCCTAAGTAAACCAATACTTTTGTGAGCAAATTATGTCAAGCTTGTTGCTAAATCACATGTAAATACTGAAATGCTTCTCAAAAGATGGGCAGTGTTCAACACACAGCTACAAAAATAAGAACCAGAAACCAACTAATGATGTTTCTTACAGCAAATGTGAGTAGCAAGAAAACAACACGTTACCATTACTTCATTATCTCCTGCCAAGCACACACACAAGTAACACAAACTCTGCTGTAAATATTTCCTTTCTCAATCTCTCGCTTTCTGGGTCTCAGATTTTCAAGGTCTTATTTTTAACTACTGAGATCTTTTTTTAAAGGGACACTGGTCCCTTCAGAGTATAGTAGCAACAACGGATCCTGTTAGAGCACATCCCTAACCATGAATCAATAAAGAGTTAGTGACCTTGGTGGTCTTAACTCTTTCTTTCTTAGGCATTGACTTTTAGCAGCAACAAAACACTTTCTAATGCTTTAAGTGGACTGCACTGTGGATTATTAACTTACTTTTGACCAGGAAATATCACTTAAAGAACAAACAGAAAGTAAAAAAACCAAACAAAAAACCAACCCATACAGGATGAATATCTACAACTGTTTAAAATATGTTCTGCACAAGTTAAGCAGCACAGAGTTTTGTGCTGACCTTAATTTTTCCCAAGTATTAGTGAGAAAATAACATAAAGGTAACTGTATCATAACCATACATTTTTTTTAAACTAAAATATAAAGAAATATAAACTAAATACAAAGAAAGTACTTTAGAAAAGTAGGTTTAGGGATGAGATGGCTATATCAAACACTAAGCATTGTAGGCTCACACATCTATATTGCACTTCTCTCTTGCTACTCTTTTCATACTCAGATGATATTAATGTAGCCTAAAAGTTGTTTGTTTTCCTTTCAAGCATGGAATTGTAGGTCTGTGATGTGTATTGTGAAGGAGAATTACAACACTGCTGAGATATTTGTTACAGATTACTTAGAAGCAGCTTAAATGGAATATTCTCAGTTTTTCATCTAGCTACCAAAGGGACAAAATTGCTCCTCAATATGAAGGTATCACTGACTTCTTTAGACTCAACTTTCAGTTTGAAGAAGTTTCTTTTCACCTTCAAGGCTCTTAATAATTCCAGCCCAATACCACGAGAGATCTGCAGACTATGCCAGTTCCATTGAAGGTGTCAGCCTCAGTATCTCCTCAGCGAAGCTCTCCTGCAGTTGTTTTTCTGCTTCCATCACTTAACATCTCTCCAGTCTATGGGGCTGTCTGCAGTTAACAGGGACTTGTATCTGTTTCTATTCCAAAATTCTTCTTTTCCTTCATGATCCCAGTGAACAGTAACACATGCCAAAGGCAACCAGATGAATGTCTTTAATTCAGTTCTCTTCCCTCACCTACCATCTTCTCTTCCCTTTCTCTTTTGTGTATTGCTGTTCAGGATTAAAATGCATCTCTATTTTGCCACTGGATCAGTATTTAATTTAGAGCTTATGAAGCATTTCACACATTTGAGCATGCTAACAACCAATAGAAACATAGCTTTTCTTTGAAACGAGTCTGGAAAACCACATTATCTGCTCATGCACTATCTAATATGTCATTTGCGGTTGCAATCGCATTCAACTTTGCGAGTCGAGGTAGAATTTAAAGAACACAACTTTGACAGGTGTCAGGAGAAGAACAAAGCAGCTTTACAAGTATTTTCCCAGCTTTGTCCCCCACTATTACCAAAAGCACAGAGGCTGTGGTATAACAGACTCCATGAGACTGGAGCTTTCTTTTCTGAAGCAGCACATCTAACAGCATTTTGTCTTAGGGCATTCTCTAACTTCAGTAACACAAGCAATAATGAAGCTGTGTCCTTCTTTTCCCTCCCATTACCCCTCTGATCACAAAACTACAAAGGCCTTGGGTAGTTCCAAACTGTAAACTTTTATAAAACAAAAAGGAGTTGGGGGCATCCTGTCAAAAGACACCGACTGGCCTAACTTCAATCCCCAAAGAGCTCCTTGGTGAAACACCAGAGAGAGATGTAGCAGCTACTCCAAACGAAGCACATGCAGAAACCATTGCTTGGAGATTCAATCCATAAAGCCTGAAATCTATGAAGCTATAACCACAATACAGACAGGAGTCAGGCAACTGAAACTGCCACGATATCAAAGTTTACAGATTGCTTTTTTGTTCTGCAAAACTCTTTTAAAAGAAGCGATCAGAAGCCAGTGAACCATTCTCTTTGACCTTGAGTTATTCAGTGCGTTGCCCTCTCAGAAATGAGCCTGAAAAAAAATTGTTGTGCCCCAGCCAGATT
The DNA here is from genome assembly GCF_028858725.1 of Colius striatus. Lineage (NCBI taxonomy): Eukaryota > Metazoa > Chordata > Aves > Coliiformes > Coliidae > Colius > Colius striatus. The sequence continues at coordinate 3,143,622 of NC_084762.1, forward strand.
TCTTGATAAAATCGTAACTGGTTTTCATTATGCTCTTGCATGTAAAGTCTGAAAGGGCAAAAGTGACAACACAGGCTTGACAAGTTTTCTACTTCCTATAGCTAACTCCTACTGATATTACTCCTGTCTTTCTGATCAAGTCTAGAATGAAGTATACTAAAATCACTTGGGGATTAGATAGTCTTTTTGACCTAAGTTACCTGAATTACTATGTTAAAGTAGACTCATTTCTATTTTAACTCGAGACATGTGCTTCTCATTACTTAGGCTTGGTTTAAGAAATTACCTTCTAATAACTTTTGATCTATAGATGGAAAACATCAGCGTACAATGTGCTACATTCAGCAGTTTACCTCAATGTTCCAGGACGATGGACGTGTTTTCCACCAACCAACAAAAGAACCACGCTGCTATAATATGTATTTTTTATACTCTTTGGTCTTTTCTACACTCAATGATTCTTTCTTAAAAATTTAGAATAAAGCTTTATGAGCCAATTCAGTGTGGGGTTTTTTTGCCTAAAAGCAGAAAACTGAGGAAAGCTTTATGCACGAACCACGTGGATCTAGAAAATGATCACAAACTGTAAAGTGAACCTGTCTTCAGGAACATGGCAGCAAAATGAGTCATAATTTAGACTGGTTTACATTTTAGGTAGAGATTCTTATTTATGTAAAAACAAAAGTACTGAAAAAGATAGAATAGGGTCTTTGTAAGAGCATCTGTCAGTCTATTTGGAAACAATTTCTTGAAGGATCCATTTCCAATTAAACCATGGCTAAAGCAATTTCTTCATTTTTATCTCCCACATCATTTCAGCTGTGACACAGACTCTTCAAACTCATATCCTTTACAAATATTACTGAATTCTATTCTTTCTGGTACATTTGAGTTCTTTAATTTAGTTTAGGATTCATGTTTGTTATCCTTGGTCCTTCTTGCTAATAAAATCTCCCCCTCAGCAGAGAGCAAGTTACGTGAAACTTATTCTGAAGACTTTCACAAACAAACCCTTCATTTTAAAAAAGGCCTTCAACACTCATCCATCTGGAGGGTCCTTCAATTAGGGATCGTTTGTAAATGCTCTGACTCAGTTCTGGTACATTTTTATGGCTGAAATTCATGCTGGACCTTTGTGAATAGGAAGATTGTTTACCTCAAAAAGATGTTGCAGAACAAAAAGTATCAAAGAGAAGCTTGGCCTGCTGTGTCAGCTATACTTCAAATTAGACTGACAATCAGAAACAAAGTGATTGGTCACGAGGGTCATGATGTTGAATATATGTAGTTAGTGTGCCCAGTTATACAGTAACATAAACCAGAACGAATGGCAAACTACATTTGAGCAAGGAAATGTGATTTTTTCATAGATACGCATGTTAAGCCCAGAACATGTATTAAATATACACTCAGGAGTGACCTGGCTGCAGAGCACTCCTTTCATCACTTGGTGAGAGCTCTCTGTGCTCTATTGCCTTGAAAGCATCAGTTTTCCAGCATCCCAGACTGAACAGAAAGAGCAAAGAGAAGTGCTCCACCAAGCACTGTGTAGCACAGTGTTCAGGTGCTTGCTGTGTGGGAGAGATCACTTGTGCACCCACAACACACACATTTGCTACACAAAGAACTGTCCTTACTGTTTTACTTTCATCTACTAGTCAGTCCTCTACTCTACTCCCAGTCTTTCAGCAATTCCCAAATGGATTTTTAAGCCCAGTGACCAGAGCTACAGCCACAGCAATGAAAACTGCAGAAGACACAAGTTTCAAAGCACTCAGTGACCTGATTGACTGTGACGGTTTTCAAGGTTACTTGGATTATCAAAGACAGATGAATTTTAAGAAAGGGTCATCAAGAACCCACCTCAGGATCCATCAGTGTCCTTTTCTTCCAGAGCACACTGTATGGGCCATCATAAATGTCGTGTGATTTGCCGACAATGGACAAGTGTGGTGCAAACGAAATTTATGTAACCAAATGCACATAAAAAACTTTCAATGCCAAATATGGGTTTAAAAAAAAATCAGAGAATGATATTAATAAATCTGTAATGGTTTTTTTAAAAAAGAAGTTTTAAACCAGACTGGCAGCACTGGCAAATGTTGTTCCTGGAGTATAAAATGACACTGAGGGATAGCCGTGAAACTAATACACTCAACCAGAGCCTTGTTGTGCTAGACAACAGAGATAGTAAAGCTTCAAGGATTGCAGTAACATAATTAATATCAGACCTGGATAGGTTTTTAATTTACTATCTGTGTTAAGTCACAAACTATTCAATCTATACCACGCTCTCATCTGGAGACGACTGCAATTGCTAAAGCCAAGAGGGTTCTTTGGTTGTTATTTCTTTAAACTAATAGATTTTTCTGTTCTGCTGCATACATCCAATTTCAGGGATTAAGTTGTGGGCAATACTCCCTTATGCCTACAGCTGCTGGCACTGTTTCCTGCTCTGAGCAGACTGGTTCTTAAAGTGCATTAAAATTCTGAATTAGAAAAAAAATCATTGCAGCATCACAGAAGACACATAACAGTAATTCAAGTGAAAGTTACGAAAATACATAGTTAAAACTCCTTCTGTGGTTTTTCCACTTCATAACGAGCCAATGAAGAGGACAGAAGGACAAAGAGCACACGTATGAAACATCCAGTTGCCAGAGGTCACTTCTGTATGAGCTTGTGAGAAGGGGTTCAGTACCTGAGAAACTGATCACAGATGTATTTATATTGGAGACAAATCTTGGTTTCTCCCTTAAAGCCAAAGACTATTCCACTTTTTCTGTTGACAGTTCCTTCCCTCCCTTCTCTTCAGCACAGGAGTATGTGGCATCCAGAACTCCCGATCAAGGAGGATCAAGGCTACAAGGATCAAACCCACAAAATCATACAATGTTGGTGGTGGTTTCAGAGTCCTCAATATGTTCTGTAACTTTTTGTCTTGATAGTGAAGTGTCTCTTCCTCCACATGTATATTCTCCACACTTTATTTTCCAGTGCCTATTAATTCTTTCTTGCCAACGTGGCCCAGACTGAACCCATAGCTGTGCATTTACTTTGAGATGTGCAGATTTTCAAACTGAATTTGTATCATGTTTATGGGGAAGCTGTTGGTAATTTTCATTCCAGTTAGTTTCTGCTGTTAAAAACAAAGCAAAATCCAAAAAAGCAGAACACAACTTGGTTTCCCAAGTGTGTTTTTCCACTCCAGGTTTGAATTTTGACTTCCTCTCTCAAAGCAAGACAGTTGTGCTCTTTGAAAGCTTATCTATTCTACTAGGTGCCTGAAGTACACAGTGCAAGATTTAAGAGCTATGGCTCCAGGCTAGAGTGGAAATATTCTTGTCCTTTCTCAGAGGTCTAACTCTGCAGAGCCCAGCTGGGACTGTGCAATTTAACTCATTCCCTAGATTCAGCTATGACCTGGATTTTCAGCAGCTCCATAGGCAGATCATTTATGGCTTTCCAAAAGGGTGCAACCTATTTTAAAACCTACCCGGCTCAAATATCTCCCACAACAACAAAAACCAGATTTTCATTCAACACCTGGTCAAATAACTTGAAGTGGTTTGAACTCGAGCTAAATCTATAGCTCTAAAATAAATGTGTCTTTAAACTTTGGTAAAATTCTATTTAAGTAGCCTTGTCTAACCACAAAATAACCCCCTTATTCACAAGCAATTACCTTCCTCTGAATTCACCACACAAGCTGAACAGCGAGCACTGTGGCAGATTTAGAGATACAGAATAAAAGAAGTCAAATGTTTAGTGGGCATCTTTAAAACAGGGAACAAGGAGGAGCCCGGCTTTTGTGGGCCAGTCAATTTACACAGTTGCTGGAAAAGAAACAGAGAGGAAAATCCACAAAACTGTTTGTAATCATCCAGAAAGCAACACAAAGAGCCAATGCTGATTTGCCATGAACCAACAGCTATGTCAATCAAAACGAATCCCATCAGAGAATGACTGGGCTTGTAGGTAAGAGAAATCACAGCTATCTCGGTGGTTTCTAAGGCTTTCTGCAGTACCTCACGTGTTGTTCTCATTTAAAAATACAAGGAAACATGGTGTAACTAAATCTACTAGAGAGCAAGAACACAACCTGCTGTGAAATGTTAACTTGGAATACTTCAGCAGTTCAGTGACAATTGTGAAGTATTATATATTGATTTTTCCTCCAGCTCTGCCTCCCCCTCCAGCCTTCACATTTTTAACTCTCTGGTCCCAATATTGCCGTAAAAGTCTTCGCTCAGGTCTTTATTCTGGCAGAGTAGCAAGAGGTAATTAAAAGTGTATTGCTGAAAAAACAAAGTGTAGTACTGAGGTTCAGGAGTCAAACTCAGCCATTAATCAGCCATGGCTTCTCTTACACATAAAATACACTCTGCACGTCACACCATGTAGTATTGGGGGGCGGTGTCAGAGGCCAAACATCTTTGAAACACCAGAAAGAGTTATCACAGCTGCATCTAATTCCTGGGGCACGCAATGCCCTTTAGCCACAAGGGAGCTGGAAGGGAGTGATGGTAGACTACAGCAGCAGTACTGTTGAATAAGAGTTATTGTTCCTTTTTCTACTCCCTTTTCTTTCCTTTTCTCCCATCTCCTAATCTCTCTGTCTCTCTTCCTTCAGAAGAAGAATATTGCTACATATTCCCATTGTAGGAGTAGTCACCATTAAGCTAAGGAAGAAGTATTACTGATTCTGCTGTGTCTGTACCTGAAATAAGAGATACAGTCCCTTCCTTTCTGGGCATTTAAAGCACAAACTCATCACCACCATCCCAAGTTACGCTCTCTCACCTGCAAGTGCTCAACAGTGCAATTGATTCTCTTATCACAGAGGACAGGAAACTATTGTTTCTAAATCCATCCCAGACAGCAGATGAATTCTCCCTTTGCCCCAGCTCTGACCCTGCCTTCCCTAGGCACATCGTGCCACATCACTACCCACTAAAGCCTAAAGCTCATGTTGAAAGGCAAAGGCAGCCCTCAATTTCCATCTCTCCTCTACCCAACAGGGAATTGTCTAGCCATACTGCAAGGTTCAGCTGTGCTTCCTTTCCTTTAAAGTTGTGAACAGAGCAAAAGGCGTCTCTTGCACAAGCAAAGCTATTCCAGTTGCTGTCCTGCTAAGAGTGCAGCTAATATTGCCTGATGCAGGAATGGCGTTTATTTCTCCATCAGTCTCAAATACTTTGGTGACAAATAGACAATACATTTGTATAGTCAAATACATCTTCTCTGGCAGACACCACTGAGAAGGTGTATATGGTATTATGCTATCTTCAGAGAATAAGAAAAGCTCTTGGTGCAGTATGTACTGCTCCTACAGTTAGTATATATTAGGCAGAACTAAGTGGTTTGATTATATGAAGGGGGATACAATGTCTGATCGTAACTTTGGGAGTTTTTCTAGCAGTGGTGGGTATATTTAACACATGAAATTCCCAGTATGCACATGGGTGAGGTTTTAGAGTCAGAAGGAGTTTTGCCTGGACATACTATTTGGGAGTGGATGGATGGCAGAAGGGCAAACCATCTGCAGTGTTGCTGGGTGGACACAGCACGCTCCTACAGAGGACAAATAGAATATAGACCTTGAACATCCCTGAACCCAAAACAACTGCTAGTCTAGGGGAAGTACTGCTTGGAATAAAGGCTGATAAAAACCAGGCTTCAGAGACTGAGTAGATACTTTCAGACATGAGGTGAGGTCTCACATCTTCGTCTGCTGTGGACATGGCATACCCACCATCCCCTTGATGTGCTGAAAGATTTTAGTAATCCCCTCATTACACACCATGAGCAAAAATATCCTGTACCTACCTCTGTTTCTGAAGCCAATTTTTGAGAACAACTATTAGTTCAGTTATGAAGTTTGCAAGTTGCTTACTCACCTCAGTGTACAACTAATAGTGAAAAATTTAAAGAGACACTCTATAGAGGAATTAAACCAAGAGTTGACTGACAGAAGATTTTCTTGCTGGGAGCAAGGCAATTATTTGGTGATATAGAGAGAGAAGATTATAAGAGGAAGTGAATATAGTTCTCCATCTAGGTATCACAATGCTTTTTCTAAAGCAAAAAAAGAAAAACCTAATAGTTACACCAATAATTCAAAGTGAATTGCCTACACTATTGAAAACACATACAGAAAGACTGGATTCCACGCTGCAGTGGAGGGCAGTGTAATGATGAAGTTGAAGTCACATCACTGCTCTCAAAACAGTTGCCATCTCCTCTTCTCAGAAGAGATCAATCTGTCCCTTACTACAATTCCTATTTTCAAAATGGCAATTTCCTCAATGTTGTTTCCACAGGATGGAAATCAAGCTGATCCTGAGAGGATGATATCCCCTAATGCTTTCAGTAATTGTGACAGACCAATTCTCAAGGACAGAGAGAGAAATCTCCTCACAATTCCCCAGACCTTGAGAAAATAAAGGACAGAGGAATTAAAATTACTAAGAACATAAGGAGTCACAGATCCTTAATTTTACAGAAAAATAGAGTAATTTTTACACTTAAAAGTATTCTGAAAAGTATTCTTTGCAACACAGCTAAAGATAAAATCCCTACCAGACGTGTCTAAATCATGCTCCCCTCACTGCTTATTAAAATATTTATCTCACCAGAACCTGTAATTTGAGTTCCATAACCATCAGTACTATCACTTCTATGACTGAAAGCAAAAGGGAGATGCAGAAATCCAAATCCAAAATCACATGAATATACAGAACAGTATTTCATAGTTGACACACTTCAGAGTGAGCATTTTCTACAGACAGCCCACGGCAGATAATGAGCAACCAGAATCAACTCTAAATCAATGTATTTAGCAGTAGGTGGATAAATTGGGGGTAAAACTCAAGAAAAACAGAATTTTGAGGTAGCATTTAAAAGATCTTGACTTTTTTTTTCATGTACATGACTTATCATCACTGTAATTGCTTATTAAAAAAAAACACCCAACCAAAAATCATGCCTAGTTTCGCTTAACCATGTTCTAACTTTTCTCTAAACTGGAGACAGTATTTCTGGTAAGCAGAATCTAATTGACGGTTATGAAATGATGAGACCATTTAAGACAGATGTCTGATTCTCCACAGACATTTTTTTCTCCAGGAGAAACAAGAAAGGCCTGCAGCCTTAACTGCCTTTTCTGAATTTATGGTGGCAGAACTGTCCATCTGGATTAGTGTCATCTGCCCTTTTTGAAAAATATCAGTGCCTGTAAGGCTTTCAAAGATAAATTATCTATGTGAAGGGAAGATTCCACGTTGACCTACTCATCTTTTTTTTTCTATTAAGATAAACTCAAATGAGGGGTTTTTTTTTCCCATAAAGGCAATTATATTTACAACTTCTACCTAAACTATCCATTAAAAATTTGAAAGTACTACATGTTACCACTCTTAATACTCCATGTTGTCACTAAAAGTCACAAGGCCTTCCTAAAAAGAGTTATCTTAAAAGGAATTGGTTACAGAATCATAATGGTAGGGGTTCAAAGGGACCTTCAGCAATCATCTAGTCCAATTCACCTGCTCAAGCAGGTTCCTCTCAATCAGGGGGCACGGGAATGTGTCCAGGTGGATTTGGAAACCTCCGGAGAAGGAGCCTCCACACCCTCCCTGGGCAGTCTGGGCCAGGTCTCCTTCATCTCAACAGGAAAACAGTTTCTCCTTATGTTTAAATGGAACGTTTTGTGCTCCAGCCTCCTCCCATCACCCCTTGTCCTGGGTACAACAGGTAAAAAATGATGCCCCAATCCCCTGACAAAGACATTACTGCAGCTGGGATATTTGGCAGAATGACTGGAGCTGTCTTGGAGAAGGAGAACTCAGTAGATGCAAGGCAGAGGACAACGTTATGAACATCCTGTAAAAGCACTGGCACACAAGTTCAGATGCACCCCACGTACACTCAGACTCTCACATGGAACACCTGTATCTCGCTTCATGTGCTATTTCTTTCCCCATTCAAATGCATTAAAATAAAGTTCATTAAGATGACACAAATAGTATATTATTAAAGGACAAAGGGGTAAGAGTGAGTAACGTGGATGGTCATGTGCTACTTGTAAGTTACTCTAGGCAAGGAATGACAAATGAAGTGCCTGTCCATTCTCGGTAATGCAAGAACAACCACCAGCTTCTGCCCAGAAATTATGGGAATATAAACTGTAAGAGATCAGCACAAACTCTTCCTGCTCTGTTTGCCTATTTCCTCTCCATTTCTGCAGAGATAAAAGAAAAAAGGACCTCATAACACAGGATTTTTGAAGGGCTACAGGAAAAAAACCCAATCAAACAAAAATCTATTAATTATAGATCTTCAATGTCCCTGGATTAGAGGCCCCATATTCTTTCAAGGTTCTAATTCAATGAAAGCAATAAGAACTAGTGCTACAAATCGGAAGAAAGATTGTCCAACTGGGTTAAAATGACATTACCATTTTCCAAGGAACACTCCTAACCACAGAAGAGCTAACGTTCCTTTAATCATTTAGCTCTTCACATATTGTCTCCCCACTGCACCCAGTTAAACAGAAGAGGGTAAACTAAGTTCCTTGCACCTCCTGTGAAAACAGCGAGCTTAACTTGTGGATGAAAGAATGCAAACACAAATATAAACCAATGGTTTGATTTTTAAGCTTCCTAACTCCCAGAAATCACATTTCTGCATTTTCTTTTTCCATCTGCAGAAGTCTGTAAGAAACATTTGACACTGCGAAAAGCCAAGTGAACCGTGCGAGTCGGTTACACTAAGGAGACGATTTCAACAGCCACTATTTAGATTCGAAAAGTCAGTATTTCCCCTTCTAAGATAATAAGCTATAATAAATGAGCAGCCATTGCTCAAATTCTACTTCTCTAAACAGTAAACTGAGGAAGCCAAATAAAACGTCATTTTATGTCTTCAGCAGCTGACACATCCTATGGAATTTTCGACGTATACTGAGAGTAAGCAGAAATACTTTGTTTAGCTTTCAGATGTATAAGCAAAGGGATACAAGTACTGATATGTACTTTTGACTTTGTGCTGGGGTGCCAGGATACATCAATTGAAAGAAACATGTTTTTGATTTAAGCTGATTTACACTGTTGGCTGACTTTCATTCTTACACTGAAAAGAAATGTAACTGTTATTTATGTCCACGGTAATGAGACAATAATGAGTTGAACTCTTGGACAAGCATCAGTCTCGGATACTTTCTCGGTTTGAGCTTCAGACTACAAAAATTACAAACTCAATTCCTTAGAAGTAAATCAAACCATGACTTCAGATGTGGCTGCTGTTATTAGTGCTTATAAATAGCCATTTATAGCAAACAAAATACAGTCAATAGCCATCCACCTTCTATATCAAAAGAGGCTTTTTCCTCATGGGAGTCTGAGATGAGAATGTTGGCAGTCAGGAAGGGTTACACTTCTCACTCAAAAAAAAACCAGAAAGGAAAACAAAGAAAACACTGGAAAACTAAAAGATTAAACGTCAGCTTTCTCAATGGCCTTTAACATGCAGGCAGAGGGAAGCAGAGTTTACAAGCAGTGTCCAAGGAGAGTCTTGAGAAGAAGTTGCCAGTCAATTTGATATTTGACAAATTATCATTGCACTATTATTCATACATTGCATAATTATTCACACTAAGCTTCAGATTCCTGGAGTCATAAAAATGCTTAAAAATAGAAAAAAGAAACCAGCTACCACTCTGGGTATTCATCCAGCCCAAACTTGATAGGAAGAAGACATTGCTTCTGTATAACCACTATTTTACCCTTGCCAACAATCTGAACAGTAATTCACAGATGAAAACGCATTCAGTGATCTAGTTAACCTCAGTGCAACAATCATCAACAGTTCAACAATCATTTCATTTACTGTGTGGAAAAAGACTCTGTAATTCTAGCATAGCTCTGCAGAAAATCCACATTTTCATGTAGATGCTTTATGTATTTAAAGACACCTGGAGTACACCAGGTACGGTGGCAGGAGAAAACGGATCTTACCACTGCAGCTGGAACTTGATGCATTTTTGCAGCCGGAGTTCCTGGGCGTGGGTAAAACTGATTAATAAACAAGCTGGGAAACCTGTACTGTTCTACAAGTTTCATTGTTTCTTGAAAGTCTTCATCCGTCTCTCCTGGAAAACCACAGATGATGTCTGTAGCGATTGTTATTCCAGGCACTCTGTAAAGAAAGTAGAAAGGGACACTGAATAAGGATGTGCAAAAGTCCTTCTCTCTTCAAAGCTAGTGTACATTGACTTTATCTACAGGAACTGAGACCAAAAATTATCTTTGGAGGGAAAGAAACCCCATAATGGTATTTGAATACTATTGCTCAGAAATGAAGAATGCATTTGGTAGCACATGGAAGTGAAGAATGATATTGCATTTCTGAATTAAGACTGAAACAGAACAATGAAAACATCTGGACCAACTCCTCTGTCATTCAAAATTACAGGTGATCAGCTGAGCTTAAATGTCTTGAATTCTGATTTGCTTAATCCACCTCTGAGACTTAGCAACTATAATACAGAAACTATTTAATGTTTTACAATGCAGCTAAACAGAACAGGAGGGCAGTGGCACGCCATATAACCTAGCAACTCCGGACAGAATTGGCGCTGGAGCCAACAAGGCATCTCTTGGTCGCAGGTTACTTTCTAACTCTACTCCATAAAATCAGCCTGTTCACAGGATCTTCTGTGCAACTCAACAGCTTGAAGAGCCTCAGTCCCCATTGTCAGTAGAGAAGTAGGTAATGTCAACCCCCACTACCAAAGGGAGTGAAACCTCTGCAGAATGAGAAGGATGGAAGCTGGTGACTTCTGAACGCCAAAACGAAGGATCTTGTCTCACCTAACAGCTTACAACTGCAACATAGGTCCATGGTCCTCAAAGAGGAGTCAGATCTGTCAACAAGCAAAGTACCTGGTCCACCCAACCCCTAAGCCACCAGGAAGAAGCAGTGAGTGATCAAAACAAATGATTCCCTACTGTGGGGGATGCAGACACCCATCTGTCAACCTAACCAACCACCTAGAGAGGTCTGCTGTCTGCCAGGGGTCAGGATTCAGGATGCTCCTGAGCTCATCTGGCCCTCTGACTACTGACAAGTCTCTGCTGTTATTTCATGTGGGCACAAATGATACTGCGAATGGAAACCTGGACAGTGACTGAAGAGCTCTGGAGGGCCCCAGTCGAGTGCTGCATGGGACTCGGGAGATAGCCACTCAGCTTTCCAAACCTGACATTAGCCAGCTGGCTGACCACTGCCCTAAGAGAGACTGTGAAACCACCACATCATTTTGTACTCAGCCTTCTTGTGTGAAGTGGAAATAAAGATAAACCTCTCCTGCTGAGAGGCAGAAATGTAGAGTGCTCAGAAGCGCTCACCGCTCCCTGCTGCCACACATGAGACCTTTTCTACAGCAAAGAGTTGATTCTATGCTACCAGTAACAATGATGAACTGAAGAAAACACAATTTATGAGGAAAAGTAAGAACCCTCTAAAGATATAGCTGTTATCTGACATCAAGCTGGCCCCGGGAATAGTGGGGGGAATAGATAAAATTACTTCAGAGGTCCCTTCCAACCTAAATAATTCTATAATCAGCAAGAGGAGAGCTGAGATAGACTCTTTTAGGGGTGTACTGTATAAAGACCACTGCCACAAGCAAAGCTCACACCTGAGCTTACAAAGGGGATCCAAGACTCTCTCCAATCTAAACAAATGGCTAGAAGGCTTCTCTTCCCCCTCCTCAGGATAAGAGACAGTCAAACCACAAACACGTGTAATCCAAACAACACTTATGAAGCATTTGAATGGCCAAAGAGAACCATCCTTTCTTATTAGGCAGCACATCACCACAGAAGAAAGGATGTCATGGTTACAGTGGGTAAAGCAACTTCAGTTTGAGGAGCTGGAAGTAACACTTTCTGCAACAATAAGCTATATTGGAGAATCTGTTGACAAAAGACCCAAGAAAGGGTAAGAGGGGAATACCGATCTTCATAATCTGATTAGGCACAATATTAGAGCATGCTAATAGCTTATATTCACCACAGTGGCCTTCACACAAACAGTATTTGATAGTGAACATCTTTGTAAGCTTTTTTTTACTTAAATCAATTTTATTACTTAAGTACCGTCTTTTCTTATTTAAGTACTATTAAAGTAAATGTCTTGTCCTCCTTTTTACATGTGCCTGTACATATAGTTAGCTGTAGAGGAATTTATTAGACATTATATTATCAGAATCTTCTTTCACCTGCTCCTTAAGAAAAATCCCCACAAAAGAAACCAAAAACCTTTCAGTTTGTTTCTATGAACCCAGATTCCATCGTTTTAGATGAAGTTAAACCACGGCATTCGAACGCCAAATCAAAACCAGTATAAAACCGAATATTTTCAAGGACTTGATCCAATAATCGTTAAGTGGGAAGTACAGGCTGAATATTGCACACAACAGCAAAACTCCCCAGAGCTGTTGGCTCCACAGCCTCAATTACCATTGCTTTCTCGAGACTGACAAACTGCGAGATACGGAGTTCTGCTTGATATCAAGTAACAACAGAATTCGTTAGCTTGAAGGACTGAGTGGACAGAGGAGCACTGTGCTCTGCAACACGATTTCGTTCACACAGCAAATACCTTGTGCAGTAACAGTTTGTGGAAGAAAAAGTACATTCCTTTATAAATCAGGATCACGTAACATCAGCTGCCATTGCTCAGGACGTGAACAGAACGTTCACCACATTTGACAAAACCATTATGATGAAGTTATTTTAACCATTTAAATGACACTTGGTAACAGTCAAAGCATTTATTACCAACAGTAGTAGTAACACTATCCTTTGTAAAGGTTTGGTTGTTTCTATGGCAACGTGAATTACACGGTCCAATCAAGCTAGATACAATAAAATATGCTCTTTCTCTCCATAACACCAGTTGTCATTCAGTTAAAAGGAAATTACATATTTTAAAAATTCATAAACTCTGCAAATGTCTGAACTCCATTTGGTGATAAGGTGTTAATTATCTTAGTAATTAGATTTCTTCCTGGATGGAATTATTACAGACAAAGAAAAGCTAGGGTACGAAAAGAGAATAAAGACCACAGTGTATTCAGCAACAGCAATTAATTACAGTTCAATCCAGTATGACTGCCTAAAATATGACACTGCATACTGCATTTTTTTATACCATTGTTGATTATATTGTTTAAAAGGTAGTTTTAAAACGGGAGAAAACCATGAGATTTCATTCAGAATAAAATCCAGCTACTGGCAAAAGTCAAACTCTTAGCCTTCGTCAAAGCACTGATGGACAAAACCCAGTACAAGTAGTTTCACATGCAAACCACCACTTCTTAATTAAAAAAAACAGCTAATTGCAAATATCTATATAAAAACACAATACACACTTGATTTGCTCTGACAGTCTGAAAGAAAAGCAGTACAAAATGCCTTATTGCTGCCTTAAAAATTGTCCCAGCTATGAAACACGATGCAAAATTACACAAGAGCAATTTTTGTGCATCAGCCAACGTGAAACTGGCTTTCTTGAAATGAAATACAGTTTATCTGTTCTGAAGTACACAAAGCAGAAATTGCTGAACAGCGAGTGTTTGTAACATTTATTACATAAACACATTTACAGTAAGTGTAAAAACTTCAATTGCAGCAAATGTTTTCCAGGGTCAATAGGGAAACTCCTCAACACGTCGTTCAGTGAACCAAGAATACATAGTGCTCCTTGTGAAAGAGAAAAGGATTTCAAAAAAGCACAAAGTTGCTTCAAACACAAAGTCTGGATGCTCCTTAGAGCCCAGCTAATGGAGCTGGTCAGCCTGTTTCAATACTTCTGGCCACAAAATGACTTCAACTCTGCCAGTCATTTTAAACCCTCATAATCCTGACAAACGCCTAGAAAAATTGGGTGCAATCATAACTCTCACAAGATTTTTTTTTCCCTCTGAAGACATACAATAATCTCTGTTTGCTCAACTTGAGAAACCAAGAAAAGAGAGTCCCAAGACAACTCTCAGTCGGAACACTTTAAACCAAAACTGTGGAATTGCAGAAAAGATGAATTTGGTGAATAATCCATGTCACGTATAAGATAATAAAGCCCTAATACTTAGGGTTCCTTATAATTCTCTCCTTTGTGTCCTTCTACATAGATAAATTCCTTTCATCTACTGAAGTAGATTTATGCTCTGTCATCCTGAAACAAACCAGCAAGACAATCACCATCCAAAAAGCAGCAGCTTTATCTTAGGTTAAAAAAGCATCCATTTTTGTGTGATGCTTTAAGGACCAGCATGAGCAAGTGCTGAGAGGACACATACCCAAAGTCTCACAGAGAGGTGGAACAAATGTGTCTGAAGGAAGAAATGCAACATCTTAACCTCTACCTGAAGAAAAAAAATCAAGTCAGCCTCTTGGGTCAGAGAAAACGAAATGTTTTATGTCCAAAGGAGTGGCTGATGCCTGGAGTAAAGTAGGTAATGTGCTGTGGTAACTGCAGCCCTGAGAATCTCCTCCTGACAGCTCACCTGGATCTGAGTGAGCTCTAAACAAGCCCAGAATTAATCAGTCTGAGGTGAGCTCTGTGCTACTACAGCTAGGCAGTTCCTGGAGCTCTGTTTGCTCACCTATCTCTGTTGCAAATTACCAAGCAGCAAGCAGTGCAGGCATAACCTCACAGGGACAAGTTTCCTGTCATTTTCTGCCCACAGGATTTAGTTACCAATGTTAGAGAAACCAGAAACTGGATTATAGCAGGAACAGGAGAGTATAGTAGATATTGCAGTGACAGATATCACAGACCAGTCCATCAACAGAGGGAAGTTGATGGAAGGCGAGTTGGGAGCGAAATGCAAAATCTCTGATCGTTTGATTTAGGAAAGATTGTTGTCAAGCTGCCAAAGATAAAACAGTAACATTATTTTCATGGAGTAAGATGTCTAAGCAAACCAGCTGCAAGAGTGTGAAGCTCGCTCAGGTGTGACATGGATCATTTCATGTGGCTTTAGTTACAGAAAACATTTCCTTTAGCAATAATCATTACAAACCAAACTCATGCTCAGGGAAGAAGTTATGTAAAGGAGGTAAAAGTCATCAACCCAGTCATGTGACCATCTGAAATAATTTTGCATGATTCTTACCACTTCCCTCTCAACCAATTAACATTTAAATCCAGCAATGACTTCAAGCCGCCAACTCGCTCTTAAACCAAGATCCCCTGCTTCCTTCTCTCCCAGTATAACAAAATACTGGATTAGAATAAATAGCTATATGAATACACTTTAAACACCAAGTGTTCTTACAGAAGGCCACAAGACCTGTCTGGGAACTGTAAAGTAATTAAGGTCAAACCAAAAACTGCGAGGACCTAGCGACTTCCATAAATTGGAAATGCACACTGAAAAAAACGTTAGGAAAAGCAAGTGTAATTCTTATGAAAATTAAGAATGTCTTCCCTGTGATGTTATTTCAGCCTCATATGTTATTTTCTCTTTCAGAACCTTCCTGCAGGATGTCCTGGAATTAAGTTAATGGATTAAATAATCTGAAGGTACCCAAGAGTTTGTCTTTCAAGCGTTATTTACAGAACCTAACGGGCATCTCAACGTGTTCTTTTGTGTTGGAGCTGAAGGAGAGGTTTGCATCTTCCCCATGACCACACACAGTCCAGAAGCCCTTTTCTCCTGCCTTTTTCTTTCTTCTCTACGAGGCCAAGTCTTGTGGGATTTCTGACTTAAACTTGAATTGCTCACTGAGGAGTCGCCCGAGCTGGAGCTAACTCAAGAGAAACAGAGTGCTCAGCTGGAAGCACTGCCTCTTTCAAAGGCTAGTAACAACATGAAACCTCACCCTGCCTCTCTCTTCACTATATGGAGATTAAGCTGAGAACGAAGCCATGGGAAGATCTCCACAATGTCAGAAAGGGATTTAGCCTACCTCTGATCTGAAACCCTCCTGCACTTTTCTCTCTCTCCGTGGGCTAGGAAGGGAGCACACCACAATATACTCCTAATTTAATAACTGGAATTAGGGGAGTAAACCTGAAGATAATTTCTGAAGCAGGGGCTTTTCCATTTTCTTTTCAGTTTGTGATTTACCCTAAATTATGCAATGGATGTACAGACTTAGAATAAGCGGATATCCACTGACAATGTTTTTCTTAGTAATGTTTCCCATATGTGTTTAAAAGTAGCCCAGGATGTACAAGTTCAAAACCTCTGTGGTAGAAAAAAGAGCTCTTTGAAACCCTGATATCAATTGCTCAACTGATTTACACAGGGAGAAAAACTGGAAAGTACCTCGGTTCAATGACAACAGACGTTTCATTAACATTTCTGTGTGAAGCCTTTTAAACAGCAACAGACTGGATCTTACAGTTAGATATAAACTGTCATTTGGTAAGACTGCTTATACAAATGCAGCTATAGATATCCCAAACATGAATACTTCAGAAACTGATGTAAGAAAATGAGTAGTACCATTAAGTTCATCACAGCCTTTATGTTATTAATTCTTAGGTGAAATAATATCTGATGCTGCCATTTCCTCTTCCAGCGTTGAGCTGCTCCAGACACATAATGACATCATCCAAATTATCAGGACAAATAGCAGGAGATTTTGCAACTAAATGTAGGATAAGTAGAGAAGATCCAATAATGACTTCTCCAGAAAGACATTTAAAATACTACTATAAAATGTAGCAATAAATGGCGAGACAGGACAGATATTTCACACAGACTGAAAGACAATCTAACAGAAGAGAGAAAAGATATTGGAGTGAAGGTGGCCAGGGAGCCAGACCTCAATAAAACAAATATGAATAATGTAATTGTAGTATCCATTTCCACTCTTGTATAGTTAATATTAATATCTTTGACTTCAAGCTTTGTTTAAGTCTGAGGGCCTTTACATTTGCTTCTATCAAAATGTCCATCACATAGAGCCAATTGAAAACATAAGCTTACTGCAGTTTGATTTAATTTCTATTAAAGGTGTAATGAACTGTATTGGAAAAAAAATAACTCCATAATAGTGTCAGATACAATCACATGCTGAGAGAAGTGGGGAAAGCTGCGGCCTCACTCTCCAGGAAAAACAGCTGCTAATACTCAGGGCAAGAAAACCGTGTATTAAATAAAGTATCATGCTTAAACTTCATTAATTTTAAATTGTGTTGCATATTAGTTATTCAAGTCTTCTCTTTTGATTACTTTCAGCAAATTTAGACCTGTTTACAGTGTATCTATTCCTATTAAATGCAATAACATGAGATTCCACCCTGGCAGGGTAACTGCTAACATCTTTTATTCATGGACGTGTTCCCACTGCAAAGTAATTATATTATTTCAAATACCTTAAAATGTTCTCTATTACTGCCTAACACAACTCCAGGCTGTCTCACAAATCACTTCACCTTGCAGCCTGCCTGCATCAAAGTGAAGATAACTTCATGTTGTTATTGTTTGTAGAAGTCTATAATGACTTCATTTATAAGTCGAGTCACTTGTTTACTTTCACTCGGCTATTTCATGTGTGTAAAATGCATAATTTTAACACTTTAAAAAGAAACTGTTTTCCCACCTTGGATCCCATCTCTCTGAAACTGGTGATGTCTAAGACACAACCAACCAGACAAAGGAATTGCAATGCTGTACTGTTTATATGCTGGCTTTAAAAAAAAACACCAACAAACCAGACAAACAAAACTCAGACTTGACCACAGAGAAACCCTCAAAGTATTTCTTCAGAGTATCCTTGCAGATTTCCCTGAGGAAGGGTGTATGAACATGAAGACATGGGAAAATAACTGGCAAAATCATAAATCCTACCATTTCATTTGGAGGTGCTTTAGAGTGCAACACTTCAGATTGCATAAGCAGCAGAAACTCCACTTAAAATCTAGCCTGACAGACACGGAGCCACTGCTGGCATTCTGCACCTTAGAGAGCACTGGAGGCTGCTCATGGGGGCGATTCTCACAGGGAACCTGTTACACCTGAGCTTTGTCATCTGACGCCAACTTCCACCTGATTTGCAAGTGTGGCTTAAAAGGCTGGTTTTGAACTTTGGAGCCACAGAATCATGGAATGGTTTAGGTTGGAAGGCTACTTAAAACTCATCTGGTTGCAATTCCATCAGACCAGATTGCTCCAAGCCTTACCCTGCTTGGCCTTGAACAGTTCCAGAGATGGGGGACCCACAGCCTCTCTGGGCAATCTGTGCCAGCGCCTCACCCACTCTCACAGAGAAGAACTTCTTCCTCTTATCTCAATCTCAACTCTCAGTCTGGAGCCATTACCCCTTGTCCCATCACTACCTGCCCTTGTAAAAAGTCCCTCTATGTCATTATTGGTTTCGATACGTCACCTTAGAAAGACTGTAGAATGTCTGTCATCAAGAGGCACAATCTAACAGCTCTCAGACTTTCACTCAGAGTGAGAGTGGGTACTTTTTAATGACTGTTCCTTTCCAAGCCAATTGCCTGCCCCCAAAAGAGCACTTTGAGAAACTGGGCTGAAGGACAACAGGAGGCAGCCGAGAGACCTGATTTCCAGCCCTGAACATGAGAAGGTAGGGGTTTGGAGGACTCTGTGCAAGTAGGGACTAGGTCTGCCCTCGTTGTCAGGGAACAGTGACCTAGATAAAAAGTATATTTCCTAATTAGCATGGCTCACTGCCTGAGGATGAAAGAGTACACACAGTTTGACTCTCTTTAAAACAATTACAGTGAAGTTTGCTAAGAGTTCCTACTAGAAGCAATCCAAATGTTTTGTAAGAAACATTATAATACTTCCCATTAGTTTCCTTAAAAAAAACCCATCCCAAACAGTTAAGGCTTGGTCTAAGTGTATTCAAATATAAGGTGTTCCACTCTTCCCATAAAAATGAAACATTTTACAGAACTCCATTACGTATTTATAACTTCAGATCATTATTGTTTTATGATTAAAAAATGAGCGACTTAAGACAAAAAGCTCAACATCCTTAAACTTAATTTCCATTCAATCTCTAATAAATACCATCTGCTGTGTACTTTAGGGATCTAATACCCGTCAAAAACTCGGCCGTGTTATGAGAACCGGCACCGGGTTGATCTGAAATGCATATTTGAACAGATGTGTTTAAATTACATCTCTCCGTCTATCCACACGCATAAATTCAGCATGAGCGTGTGTTGATTTAAAATGCATAAAAAAGGGATTTGGAGATGCATCAGAAGTGAACAGCATCTCAATGGATCAAGGCTCGCATTACTAAAGGTCATCACTAAAAATAAAGTTTGAATTTATTAAGGGCTTGCACCAGGGAACTGGTTCTTGGGAACTGACTTAATGTTTGCTGCACTTAGAGCAGCCATTGAAATTACACTAATTTTCTATGACCCTTCGCTGTTAAACATTAGAGCTGTCAGGCATGGGCAGAAATAATAGGATCTCAGCCATGAGTAGATGAGAATATTGCTTTTTCTCAGGATGACACAATGCTTATCACCAAGAATAAGTGTCTTAGGCTCTGAGGACCCATCCATGCCTGCTTCAGTGACAGTCATTTAGCTCTTCACTCTGACATGGAAATCAGGCACATAAAATGATTAACACGCCTTTTTGGCATGATGAAACTAAAGGGAAGAATTGCAAGCAGCGCTCCATTAACAAATGCTAATTAAAAAGAAACTAAACACTTCTCTGAGCTTGTGTTTTTTCCCCCCCACCCCCCTCTATAACCACTTTGAAGATAAGACAGAACAGACCAAAGGTCCACCCAAGCCCAGCAGTCTACTGCCTAGCAATGGGCAGCAGCAGAAGCATTTAAGAGGTAGTCCCTTCTTCCTTCCAGCAACTGGTATGTTGTAACCAGTGGCCTGGGCTGGACTTCTCCAATATTCATCCACTTTCCCCTTGAATCTAAACCCCTCCATATCATAACCACTTGAAAGAAAAACAATCCTCTCTCTTCTAAGCCTGCTACTTGCTAATTCCATTTGATGTCTCCTAATTGTTACACTGGGAGAGACCAGTAATAGCCCTGTTCACCTGTCCTCACAAATTTTCTGACCTCTGCTCTAGTCCCTCTCAATTAGCACTTTTCCAGACTGAAGAGTCCTTAATTTCTTTTGTGTGACAGATCTGAAACACCTCTGATAATCTCCCCTAGTCTCCACAGTAACAGTCCCATTGCAACTTATCCTTTCTGCGAGAGGGGTGTTGACAGCTTTTAATAATACAGGCACAATCAGATAAAAATCTCTTAAAAGTCTTTCTAGGATTCAGAGAAATGATTTGCTCTTTGGTTTGGGTTCATTTGTTTTCGAGGGAGCAGGTACCAAAAGGAAACGGACCTTCCACAAGGTTAAGTGAAATTCCAATGATGCTTTGTTTATTAGTGAGAAAATGCCAGTACAGCATTGGTAAACATTCCAAACCTAGGTAAATGTTATACTCCCTAATCTCTATTAAAATACACTGCCTTTAAGACAGCCACGTTCTGAAAGTTACTGTGAGAGCGGTCTGCAACAGGGACAACAACATGGTAAAAACCCTTGCAATCAGTGTTAGAAGATTCATACCCTACTGCTTCCCCCTGCTATGGGAAAACAGAAACTGCCAAAAAATAGATGGGAGGGAAAAAATCTCTTCTCCACAGAGACACAAACACTCTGCTGAGTACCATTCTACCTGCTTCGTGTGAGAAGCCTGGTATTACCAGTTTATCTACATCTTCTTCACATCAGCATCAGCCTCTGCTTCTTTCTGAGCTGTTATGGAGCAGAAATCCACAAACCCAGAACTGCCATTAAAAGACTGATCAATGAACACATCATCTGAAAAATAAAGCTGAGCCGAGGCGCTGTCTGAAAGAGTCAAGGACTGTGCAGCTGACTTCAGCTGGATATTAAATAGCTGGGGTGCAACAGCCCTCTGCTTATTACTTTATTTCCCCTTAAGGTACAAACGTGATGAAAGTGAGTAACTTTTTGCAGAAGCACGTTGGATAGATGAAATTTTAGCAAATAAGCAAGCTAAAACTGCTAACAGAAAAAAAACAGGCCAAACATTTCAAAGACAGGCTACAGTCAGCAATCAATGCAGGGTAGAGGGAACAGAAGAAGCTGTCAGAGTAGTAATATGATGAGTTGGAAGATTTCAGCAGAGAATATATATCTTTGTCTGAAACAGAACCAAGAATGGATCAAGGAAGAAAACAAGGAACTAAAACTGTCATTGGGCCAGATGTTTTATTCCAAGGTTTTGGTTCAAGATCATTTATATTAAGAACTTCTTCAGCAGAGAAGAAGGTGGCTCCTGCCAAGACAAGTCACTAAAGCAAAATAGATTTTGAGGAAAACATGCCCAGCTAGAAAGAGTTTCCCCAAACAGCTGACAGACTGGAGATATAATTCTCTCTCATCACAAGCTATACAAACAATTTGTCTGAATTGTTTTTTGTCCTATTACTTTGTGAGAAGGCAGCACATGAAAAGTTTTCCCTCTGCAAACACCTACACGAGAAGGATCAAGGGTGTGTAGGAAACGGTGGTTTAGTACATGAAGTGCACTAAATTTAACATCATCTCCAGTCCATTCTCCAAGTACTTAATGAAATACAACTTATACCAAGTAATCACCCAAAACACAGCAGCTTGTAACCTACACAGTACTTAGGAAAAGTGCTGTTATAATTAAATATCAGAACCACAGATTGAAGAGAGATAGAGCTGCAGGCAGGTTGGCCTGGACAAGGTTTTAGCAGAAGTCTGCAGCTTTCCTGCATGCTGTCAAGGGATATTTAAAACAATCCATCTACTCCTATTGTAACTACAAAGCACTGGAGTTTGACAGCAGGCAGTTGGTGCTACTCGTTGCTACACACACCTAAATGTGACATTTTCAGAGGCAGTATCCCTCATGAAATGCAATCTGCTGAAGTCAGCAAACTCATACTGTGGAGAAATAATCACTAAAGATGTCATTTCCCACTGCAAAAATATTTCTTTGGGACTTCTTAAAGTCTCAGGGACTTGGTTGAAAGCTGCGTAAGTAGAACACAGGCTTTTGCACCTTGGGCTTGCAACTCACCAAAGCCCACAAGTTTGGCTTTCTGTGGAATCAAGGTAGGTGCTACTGGACTAATTGAGAACTTGGATTATGAGTAAATTCCTTGACAAAAGAAAAATATATTGAATTTAGGAAGCAAAGAGTCTGAAGATGCCATTGCAAGTTTCTGGCTTAGGGCTCAAGTATCAGAAAGACAGAATATTTAGAAGCAATGTGTTTTTCTCTCAGAAGTACGGGCAGTTTATTTATTTATGAAGGAAGGTCCACCAGAGAATAAACAAATATTACAAAAAAAAGCACTTTGAGGCAAATAGGAAAAATAAATCTATACCAGGTCAGAAATTACATTCTTCTTTTGAGGAAAAAAAAATCCCAGCATGTCAGAGGACAAACCTCAGGCTAGAACTTTACAAATGAAAGGGCAACCTAATAAAAAATAATTCATCAAAAGTATTAGAAGAGGATTTAAAGTGAATGGGAAACAAGCTTTTGTGACAGAGTTGTGAAAGCAGGATGCTCTAAATTAACCAGAAGTTGAAAGAACAACTCGCTTCTGTGCAAACTCTGTATAAGGAACAGGAAGCTTGGAGCATATCCTCTACAAATGCTACATTCCAGAAAGGAATAAAAACCTCCAGCCACAATTGTTGCATCAACATCATCTGAATGCAGATTTAGTTCAGTCAATGAAACTATCTTGTTCTAAAGAATTAGTTGAATATTTTCCTTGGTTTAAAAAAAAATGTTTATTTGCATTATTAATGAAAACATGAAAATATTATCTCACTTAATGTGATAATTAGAGTACTTCACTTTAATACTGTCAAGTAAAAGCTGCATTTTGTGAAAACATATGTTAAAGACAGACTTCAGCTTCTGCTATTCTTGTAATGATGAAAGCCCTCAAAATACCTCAAATAATTGTGTATTCTGTAGAAATAATGAGTAACATTAGGTAGCAAACAGCAAAAATTCATGCTATGTCTTATTACCACCACACAGCTCCACAGAATATTTGAGACATAAACCAATCAGGAACATAAATCTTAACACAATTATGTCCTATCTGGGATCAAGTTTTAACGTTTTTGCAGACAAAAACCAGACAACTGAAGACATTCTCTTTGTACAGCGCTCTGAAATACTCTGGCAAAGCACTAATTGTTCTGTTCACCAATGTAGGTAATTAAAAACAGCAATAAGGACCTCCTTTCTGCAGAAGGGTGTATCGCCTTTGTGTGGCAACGTTTTGGTAGGATGGGTGTCCTCTCATCTGTTCTAATTATCACATAAGAGCATAATAAACCATGGTGAAAATTAAGGTTCCGACTCAAATTCCTAGGCAAAACCCAGTAGGTGACACAACAGTGTGGCAAAACTCCTAAGCCATTGTTCTTGTCTGATTGTAAAATACATTACACTACACAAGGGTAACAGCCTAGTACTGCAACAGCTATTTAAAGGAAGGTATCAAGTAGGTAAAGAAGCAGGAAAGAAGCAAAGATTTTAAGGAGATTTAAGAGAAACTCTGCTTGCTCTGGTTTTGAAACCATAAACATTTTGAAGTATCACACCATTAAGAATAAGAGGAATCTCTAGTGCTGTATTTTTTTTCCTGTTAGGATTTTACAACCAATGGCAACAACCACACGATTCCAAACTGAAATTAACAGGACTAAGTGAGCATAGGTTTTGTTTTCCTCCATTCCAAAGTATGTGGGTGCAATAAGTGAGAACCGTAGCTGAAACGAAACAGGAGTCTGGTTCTGCAAGCGTTCAGTGTTCCAAACAGCGTTTCTAGGTATATACACTCTAATGGGAGGTGGGGGAGGTCCAAGAGAATATACTACATGGAAAAATCATTTGCTGGCCACAGTTCAGAGTTCATCTGGCTGCCTTCACAATTTTTAAGATTGAGTATGAGTCAAGCACTCCCAAAAATTATAAGTCAACAGTGTGGGAGCAGCCATCCCACTACTGCAGAGAAATCATGCCAATCTATTGTTCAAATCTGAACCCACAGGCTGTCTGTGTCTCTCTGCAGAACCTTGGAAACAGCCAGTCCCTGACAGACAGCAGATCTCTCACCAAGCACTGAGGCAAACAAGTAACTGTGACTAGTTGCCCTGAGACATACAGGCACACACAGATCCAACAGCAGGGCTACGAACAACCACTTTACCACTTCTGTTAAATAGTTGAAGGCTTATGCCGAAACTTGACTCAACAAAAAATCCTTCAAAGGAGCTAAATGGCTGAGAGAGATTGCTATTTGCTTTTAATACGAAACTTTTTATAGGAGACTGATTCAAATCTGTCAGGGTTAGTAATGTCCAGAAGTTATTACCCCAGGGCTGACTGCGAGTCTGTAAGGGATCGTATTCTGATGGCCAAAGTTGTCTCTCCTGCTAAGGGTCATGGCTCATACGAAGGCCAAGAGTGGAGGCATTTGAGAGCAAGCCAGAAGGCAATTACTTTATATGACCTCTGGGTTTTGCCAATACATATTTTGTACAGATTTAAGAAGAATTGGAGACACTCTGGCTTTATATGCATAAGGTGTTTGGAAGCAATAACTTATTTTCCAGCTCGAACTCTCACTGAATCTCAATTTTCTTGTATGAAGATTGGGAAGAATTTACATTGCTTCTTGTGCCTTTACATATGACCATCTTGCTGTTGTGAAGTAGTTTAGCAGCTGTATAGTGGCAATTTCTTCCACTACACAAAATGAGAGTTCTATAGCACGATGAGAAACCAGCTATAAAGACCAAAAAATTCCAAGTGCAAAAGAGAAGTGATGGAAAAGTCAACTTTCATCTGCTCCTGCCACCACTCTTACACACAAGCCTTTCCAAATGTGGTGTTTGTGATTACTTAGTCATAAATACAAAGTTTACAACTGTCACTTTCATTCTTACTATGAAGAGGTGAATCATCATCTCATGAGTACAATATGCACACCAATATAAGAATGCAGGTGAAGGCAAAATTGAGCTTCCCCGCTATCATCTGCATCATAGCTGCCAAATGAATCTGTACAATAACAATTCTGAGTAGCAGAATTATCACCTTTCTTATATGCAATGGTGTTTTAATTGCATAGCTACACTTTTAAAGGGGTTTAACAACTCTTGGGTCCTTTCACTTAGCAGTTTTCTTTGTTTAAGGGTTAAAGAAATTAACCATTGAAGGTACTGACTCTTCTTCACTCATTCTTTCATACACTTTTCCTCTGAAAGCTTGACAGAAATGTAACTTCCACCAGCACTTACCAGCTGGCCAGCTACCACCTCCCTCAAGAGTTCTTTTGATCCACCTTATTTGCTCTGATAAAAATAATTTGGCTTAGAATATTTATTTATTACTACTATGCCAAAATTAGACAAATTTATGAATCCCTATTTTTTTAATGTCTCAAACTTGAAAACTATATCCCATCCTCAGAATTTTCCCATTTGAGCACTAAAAGGGGTACACATGATGCCTCTTGGATTTGTGTGTGTATCAATATGCTAACACAATAAACACTTAAATATTGTATGTTTGGATATGTTTAAAAACTCAGGAGCAAATGAAAACTGAGAATTACATGTCAAAACACTGTTATTAGGCAAATAAACATGAGTTACATTTATTGTTTTAAAATCAAATGAGTCTCCTCCAATTCCATTCTAAGTTCTGGCTCAGATGCTGAAACCCAACGGCAATATTTATACAGAAAGAAGTGGTTTCAGTTCTTTTGCTTTAAAATACTAGAGTGTGTCAATAAGTAAACCCAAGCATTAAAAAATGATAACTATTACATGTTTTAAGATGACTAATTTCTCATGCTGAAAGTGAAAGGCTGGAAGGTGAACTTGACAAACATTCCTGTTGTTTAACAGATGACCCACAGCTAACTTGTTATTAACAGATTTATTTGAAGCCACTACAATAAAGTTCTCCAAATAACAACCACAAGTCTAATGTGATTCTCACGTTACCTCAGCTTCACCTGCAGGTTATGGTTCATCTTCCTGCAGATGGTGTTTTCTCCCAGCAGTTACACAAAGGGTTTAATAGTCACACTTCAGAAGGTGTGGGACCACCAGAAGCAGAAAAAAAGCAGGCACTTCTGGCAGCCACCATTCTGATGTACAAGCAGCAGAACAACTAAGAGCCTGTGGCCCAAAACACTCTAACATTCATGATGCATCTGGCATGAAAGACTATTAAATGGTGACTAGTAATTCATTAAGTGCCAACAAATTGCATTATGCAACCCGTGGCAATAAGAAGTCTCTCCATAAACTAACCAGAATCTGATTCAACAACCTGTAGGACAGTGAGGACAGGAGACTGACAGGATGCAGATATTTGCAGCAACCTTCCCTCCCCTCCTTTTCTACCCCCTCCAGGAAATCTCCTCAGTGTATCTCCTTGCTTGAAAATAAAGGTACAGTAGCATTTGCTGAGAAAAGGGCAAAAAGCTGTACAAGCCAAAGTGGAAAGACTGTCCTCCTGAAATGACATTCAGCTTCACTGGAGTCATGTCACAGTTAAAGAAGGGCACCCTGTACTGCCCTGTGTTTGTCAGCACTAAAGAAAAACATATTTTTAAACTTTGGTAGGTGAACACTAAATATTCAGAGAATGGATCTGAAAGTGCTCAGCACCTTTGGAACCTCTCACCTGCTTCTATCTGTTTACGTGAGCTTGCAAATCAAATGCAAGGCAGGAAGACTTATAAATTTAGCCACTGTTTTACATAAGCCCAAACTTAAGTTTCACAACGCCTGAAAACTAATCCTGCAGTAAAAGGAGCCTGTAGCCCATCAAATACTACACCACTGAGCACTACGGTGAGGCTTAGACACAAACTTCAATCTACTTTTGTGCTCTGTTTGGTGAATCCCCCCCACGTTTTAGTCTTTGGTGCTATTTCTATACTTTTTGCCAACACTCAATTCCATCAGAACACCAAAAAACCCACCACCAGACACACACATTTGGTAAAGTGATTAGTTCAGTCTCCAAATGCAGACAAAAGCCAGAGAAGAGTCTGGAGACTGAGATATAAAATTACAGATAAGTACCAAATACACTCAGCAATTTCTTAGAGGAAAACGTCATGAGGATTTTGAAGAGATGACATTTGCATCTGACTGACAGAACAGATGTACTAAACCCCGCTTTTAAAAGCCTAAATCTGAAAGATTTGTCACGGTTTGTTAGGGCCACGATTTGCACATCTGCAAAATGAGCTCCACCACGTCTCTCAGAAACAATAGCACAAAGAAAATGAAACACATTCATGCTGGAAGAGAAAAAAAAACCCAGGTGAGGGAGTCGTTCTAGTCTGCTTTGTAATTACCTGCCTTTTGAAAAGTGTGTGTCGGAAAATTGATGTAAAAATAGTAAATGGTGATTTTAAAATTATTCTGCTCATTGCCTCCAAATTCCACTTTCAACAACTGGCACCATAATGTGATGAAGAGAATAGCACTGCCACGAGGACTGGGATGCTGTCAGAACTGCAGGCTGTCTGGAGTAGCTCCAAGTTTCATGATGACTCATTTAGTCAATTATATTTCAATGTGGCCTTAATATTCAGGAGCTTACTATATAGACATCTTTCAGGAAAAAGGCTATTTCCACCAACAAACTATTAACAGTGCTTGGTATTTTCTTGATCATCCAAACAACAGTATTTAGAAACAAGCTTTTGGGAAGCTATTTCTTCCCTGTTCATTATTTCAGTCAAAAATTAGCTATTAGCAAACAGAGAGAAAATTCAAGCAGAGGACTTCTGGATGGCAAGATACTTACTTGAACAAAAAATACAGACAGAGACCATGATAAACAGCTGATTTCTCACCTAAGCTTTGATGGTTAGGGTGCCCAGGTTAAGAATAAGGTCACAACAGACCTGGGAAACAAATTACTGCTCTGTGAAATTGCTCAGAAAGCCAGACTGAAAGATCCTGGACAACAGTCTATTGAGAAAATGGGTTCTGAGATGTTTCATTCAGACAAATATTGCTGTAAAAATGACTAATGTGGACATACAGTGTGTGACTGGGAGGAGGAGGCAGTAGCTGAGCCTACTTTGCTCCCAGCCACTCTGTTTCACCCTGGAGCAGGCTGAACATATACAGCCTAGCTGACAAGAGAGACAAAAGTCAGGGCAGATCAAAAGAAACATGAGACAGTCACTGCTGAATGCCCCCTAATCCTTAAAAAAAAAAAAGAATGAAGAGGTGGCCTAGGAAGCTGTTGAAGCTATCATTTGTTGGCTTAACTCCTTGCAAAGCGACAGGGCAGAAGGGTGCCTGCCTGCAGCCAGTTGTCCCACGGGACTGTAGCAACACCCTCCCCCAATTTGGACACACTCCTGTTTCTCCAGACTTTCAGCAGTTGTCCATAATCATCTGAGATTCGAGTATACACTCGAGTGATTAATCTCCTTCCAAGCTTGCAATTTATTTTCCACAGCACTCATTTACTTTTGGTCCTTTCATTTCTTTTTTCCAACTGCATGTAATTATGTATCTACATGTGCTGAGAAATCATTACTTGATTACCACTAAAAGTAAGAGAGGCTGGGACTTGTAGGTCTGATTATAATGATGAGGGAAACAACAGTGCAAAAACCCCCAGAACATTCTGCCTGACAGAGCTGCAACTCTCCTCTCTGGCAGCCCAAGTTTGATGGCTTTCAGGTGATACTGGAAAGCTCAGATGTTTCCAGTATGAATTATGAGCCAATCTCAAGTGAGCAGCAGCAGCCACCCACACTTAACATTGTGCATCCATCTCAGAACACGAACAAAAACAAACTGTAAGGCAATCCCAGCTTTTCCTCAGTACCTTGCTGTCTCCCACAACAGAAAGGTGTAGTGTTTCAGCATAGCTCTACGTCTCCCTACTATTTTTTATCATCTTGATTATGGCTTTACAATTCTCTTCTCAGCTTCAGTAACAGGGAAAGATGAATAGAAACTTCCATGAACATCGTAATCGCTCCACAAACCAGAAAGGTAAGAGAATATCGTATGGTCAATGACAGCAAACATGAAGTGTGGAAAACATACTGTCAGTCTAAGGATTTTTTAATGGGTGTATATTCAACACTGCTGATTATTCAAGCAATTACAGAATATGACATTCAGATCTCGGGTTTCTTTAACTAAAATATATTCCAATTGTTTGCTTTCATCAGCAAAAGTAAATTTCAGGGGATTAAGTTTCAAAATTTGGAGGTAATTAAAGCAGTCTTGCTCTTTTTGCAACTGCAAACATCACCTTTCAGAAATACCATTTATGCTTAAAGTTGAGAACACTTGGAAAACAGCTCACACTTTTGATATCGTGACACCACAACTAAAAGACTTTCTAGCGTAAGACTAAATTTGTCTCTGGATTAAATTTGTGAAGCAGCAATTTCTAAAGATCCCATCTTTAGTTGTTAACACCTTGAAATTAATATTTTATGCAGGAATCAGGCTTGTGAATAGTCCCTCTAGAATACTGCATTGGTAGTCCCTAGGTCCTACAGATTAGGTACAAGTAGTAGAGGATCACCTAAATTAATCGGCGCATCCTCATCTCCTTTGTGCTGGTGCTCCGTAGAAGAGCCCTCGGTAAGCAGATATATATACACACACATACCATATCTGTAGATCAGCTAATGGCCTATCAACTGCACACCAACATTTTTTCTGAGTACTTGTATCTACTGAGATGTCAGTGAAAAAAAAAGTGCAAAATAGCAAAGGGGGAATTTCTAAACACCAAATCCAAACCATAGAGATCAAGACTTCTGCAGTTCAGTTTTCAGTCCAATGGATTTGTGTCTCTGGCTTTGTTTTCTATACACTTTGCTAATGATCAGCTACTGGTCTTCATACTGAGTGAAAAACCATCGCCACTTGGCTGGGGAGAGGGGCTCTAAAACACAAGACTGCATTAGAACATCAGTATTAATTATTGAAGTTCATTTCTGGATTCCTGTCTGAAGAGAGTCCCCAAAGACAAGAAAAAAGCAACGTGTCTAACTTCACAACCCTGAAGGGTCTAGAATATGCCACGCTTCTAAAACGTGAGCTTCAGAGCTCTAGCTTCTCTGCAAGGCATTCTGCACTCAGCAAGACAGAAATAAATCCCCAACTCTCAGCAGGAGACACCTCTGCAGTCGCTTTGGCTCTCCAGAGGAAGGGAAGGTATTTGGTTCCTTCTTCTGCGAGGAATAAGTCCCAGTGTGTTTTGTTGGGCTGATTGAGAAAAGAAAGATTCAGGAATCACCTGGTAACTTTGGGGTTCCAAAATAAAGAATATGACATGGCTCATTCATTTCCTTTTTCCACAACATTTTTTTTACTTGCTGTACTTCATTTTTATTTGCTTATGTGTTTGAACCAAGGTCAGGAAGGACTCAACTGATAATGATATGATTCCTTGACGTGTGGCATTACTTCTCCAGCAGGTCAGCCTATACAATTATTGGTTTAATAGAGTTTTAGGCAAAGATACTATCAGAGCAGATGTCATGTTTTAGAGGTAAAGGCACCATTTGGAATCTCCTGATAAGACCCTGTACATTTTGCCTAGGATGCTTCTAGATGACTCGATGGCTCTCGCACTAGAGAAAGGAGATATACAGGGTTCTACTCTTGTTTTATTGTTCCTTTTTTGATAAATTGGAAGATGGAAATAATTCCTTTTGGCTATTATAGTAGCTCAAACACATATTTCATTTTAGCTACCCTGGCTCTATGCTCTGGAGTTGTCTGCAGCAATGTTAAGTCCTGGCAAACTTTGTGTGGAGATCTTTACAGGAATATATCCGTATGGGAATGCACTAGCTGGCTGCTGTCATAAGAGGAGAGACTAGAAATGAAGACACTATGCTCTTAAGTGCATAAAAAAGGAGAAAATATTAATTTTACAGATGTGTACCTGTTCAACTATCCAAAACATTTTCTCTGCCTTGCAGAGCTTCCTCATCCCGCTGCCATATGGTACGAAGAATTTTCTATCTTAATATTTGGAGACTTGTTTTCTAACAGGAACTACTAAATAATTTGGTAATTTCTTAATAAGCAGGTAAATAAAGTTTATTATTATTATTAAAAATTAAGACACCAAGCCAATTATTTCTTCCTTGTTAAGTTCACTACAAAAAAGGGTCTGTGGAAAAAGACACATGTCATAGATTACTATATGTTCAATGACCAGCTGTTTTAAATTTGGACATTAAGTAATTCACTCATTTCTGTGTGCAAGAGCTGAATGATTTAATAAATTCCCATATGCCCCACCGTGTGCCAGCTATACTAGGTTATCGAAAATCCAGCTGCTGTTATGATAATAGCTGCCAATGCTGAAACTACTGAAGAGAATAATGAGTCAGCTTCAAGTCAACTAAGACACGAACTGACACAGTTCCCACAAGAGACGTGGGAATACAATAGATCTGTTAATTAAAAACTAACACTGACCCACAGTCACATGAAATTAAGAGCCAAGAACTCGTGTGAATTGCTTAGAGAGGGAAATTCACGTCCAACCAACCTGGAGGAAGACAAGCAGCTCCACTGCCATCAGTTGTCCGAGATGCATAGGAATGCCTTTACGAATGGCACATACAGTTGATTTTTTCAATCTATCCTATTGTGTTGCAGCTTATTTGCCTTTCTTACATAATGCCCATGTTTTACATTACCAGATGGTTAGATTTTTCAGTGATCATGAAAAACTGATTATGAAAATTTGATTCATTCTTGTACAGGTACTTTAAGGCAATTTAAATTTCAAAGGCAATTCATTAAAACAAGCACAGAAAGAACAACAACAAAAAGCAGATAAAGAGAGAAAGCAGCCAAATACGATAACAGAAATAGTTCTCCAGACACCTATTTTTAGGACAATTGGTGCAAAAATATCCCTCCACTAATAAATCATAAAAGCTAATAAAAGACCTCCTTGGACATTAAATCATTACTTGCAGTTATAAAAGCTTTGCAGGTGAACGGGTCAGCGTAAGTAAACACGTTCTATTTCATCTTTTTATTTCTCACAATTACTTCTATTAAGATAAATAATCCTGAAATCATCCTGGAAATCCTCAGTCCCATAAGCAAGACTAGAGTATTGATATATTGATGTGAGTGTACATCAGCTACAGGACATAAAATACTCATTAAAAAAAGAAACCGACACAACTCATTGACATTTTTTGGAGCTGGATCATCTCCAGGACACAAAGTATACAATGCTCAAAAGCCACATTAAAGAAGACTTCAATAACTCCAACTTCAAGCAGTTTATATATAGTAGCTTAAGTATAAAAAAACCCTAATTCAGGAATGTATTATTTGAAAAAGATTAGGAATATACTGACAAATTAAAAGCATGTCATGCAGAGATTTCAGATGCTTATAAAAGCTCAAGCAAAGGGGCAAACCACATCAAGGGGCTTACAGAAAGCTCACAGGCTTTGAAAGCTTGAAGAAGCTCATTCCTTTTCATACCTTAATCATAAAGTTGCAAATAATTGTGCTTTCAGCCACATGTTCTTGACAGTGGAAAAGAAAACCCCCAAACACTGTTATTTTCTCAAGTATTAGTAGACTTACTTTTCTTTAAGGAAATCCACTACTTGTTTGAAGTCTGCCACGCAGTATTCTCTTTTCATGTCCATGAGCACACTGTCAGAGGCTGACTGGACCGGTATGTGCAGAAAAGCATATACTCTGGGATGATTGAGGATCTTCGCCATTTCCTAAGAGTTATTCGGAAAGAAAAGCAAGGTTTGAAGCGTTACAAAAACAATATCCAAAAATCTCCTTTAAATGAAGTATCAGCAGTAAATGCTTTTGAAAACCAAACAGTACTGAGTAGCAGTGGCCTGTTGGGAACATAAGCAGCAAGCTGTGGGACTGCATTTCCTTTGAGATACGAGTGACATTCCCTGTGTAGCACTGGTCAGCCAATCAAGAGAAAATCTGAGAGGCAAATTATTGTGAAAGTTGGTGCTTTAAACAGTGGCTGCTTTCAATTTCAGAAGATGGTAAAGGTTTGCTGCCCTCTTGTCAGTCAAGTAAGTTCTTAGGTATCAATATGAGAATATCTCTAATTGGACTATCCTTAAAGTTGGCATATTTGTTAATCGAGGTCTATCTGGCCATTTGCAAACCTGCTCTGATGCTGGTCTGAAATATGTTACCTGTGTTATTGCAGAGAAATAATTCCAGGAATTACAAGTATTTGGCTATAAATGGGACAGAATTACTCAGAGAGGCAGCTAAAAGCAGAACAATAGCTTGAAAAGAGACAGAGGATGTTACACATTTTGTATATAGGGAAAAAGACAAGTAAAGGTAAGAGCAAAATGCCACCAAACTCCCAAAATCAAAGCCAAACTAAACCCCTGAGGGAGGCTGGGCAGGGTGATGGAACATGAGATGGAGAATAGAATCCAGCAGTCACGTTTCTTCCATTTGGATTATTTACACAATTAAGGACACATAGTCTAGCAAGAATGTTTGGTTCTTAAAAGTTGAGACAACACAGCATCTAGATTGTGTGCAATATGCTACAATATGGTTAATGCTTCCCCTGCAGAAAATAGGCAAATTGCGACACGGGACCATATTACAGGCACAGGTTTTCCCTTTCTCCCTGTGCAGTGAGCATTCAGGATATAGCCTGGGACCAGGCACTGTGCTGCCTGCTCTTCTGCCATGTGTGCTCTGCACGCTCCAGCCAGGCTCATTCAGACCATTCCTCCTCTTTCCTTTGACAGCGTATATACTGTCTGACAACACACGCTGCTGCCAGAGTTAAGTTGCAACTATTTACAAATTCTTTCCAGATCATTAATCAGCAATATCAGTCACACATGTAGATTGTTTTCCTCTGTGTTTCTACAAAGCCAGCCTAGATTGTTCAAAGAGAAGGGAAACATCCCTGTGCCTTTTAACTTTCAGGTGCCCCCTTTTACAAGCACTGATTTTCAGAGCAAGAAGAAGAAACTGCTCTCTCAACACATACTTTTCATCTGACTAACGTGTACAAAACCTGAACTCTCTCAAATCACTTTTGAAAGCAGTTTTTAAAGCTTCTAAGATCCTACTGCATTGATGTTTAAGAGAAGCAGTTACATCATTCAGTGGAATATCTACTCCAGGTATGTAAAGTACACGTTACGGTAATAACTGTAAATGGAGGGCATACAATGGGAGGCACAGAAGTCAACCTGGCTCTCAGGGGAGGCTGGAGGTATAAAAGAGGAAAGAAAAGGCCACTGTACAAATGTTGTGTGTCCATTTCAAATGGCACCATTTGTCTATGCCCTTAATTTCAGATGCTCAGCTAGAAAACGTTTGCAAAATAAAACCGTGAAGAACAAGTTCTACACAATAACAAAATTAAGAGAACTTGCCTTCTCTTTTAAGCTTTAGAAAATACTGTAAACAGCTTTTATGAAGCATCTTAGCACTCATCTGTGGGTTTTTTTGCTTACCAATAATAAAATATATCTCTAAAACATGAGAAATGGTAAAAGGGCTGGAACCTACGCCGTGTGCCACAAGCATATCACCCTGCTTATCTCTTAGTTCAAAGCACTTCATTCAAAAACAGATTCATGATACACAAAACCAATATAAGTCAAGTTTCATAACACGTTTCTGAATCTGCCAAATTCTTGATATAACTTGCCCTACAACACAGAGTAAAATGTGATTCTTTCTCGCTCTTCTCAAATTTGGCATCTCCTGAATAACAGCCTCTTCAACATGTGATCACTTTGTGAAGGTAATAAACTATTTGTTAGGATTTCTGGCTACAAAAGTGTTGCTTCATTCCAGCTTCTGTAAGGCTGAGAATCATTTAATAGGAAAAAAATCCAGATTTCTTTCCCAGAGGGAATAATGCATTTAAAACAGTAAGATTTTGGTTTTCCCCCTCTGCATTCACACTAAACACTTTTTAAAGGCTGCTTTTCAACTTTAAGGCAGGATTGATTCTCTCCATGATAGCAGCTATTTTAAACCACATACAAAACTAGCCATACACTGCAGGCCAACAGGAACTAATAAAAAAAGTAGAACTAGCGTGTATTTACCTATGTTGAAGACAACACGTGCAGTAAAGAATGAGAAACTCTCCTGTTGTACCACAATACACTACATGGGTTTTAAGCGCTGAAGTCCTATTGTGTATATTCCTCTATTTCCAGGCATAGATCTGAATCAAAAGCCCTACTGATAAACTGGTTTCCCACCAGCCAAACAGGATCATAACTGTCAACTTGGTGAATTTAGCAGAACACATTAATACAAACCAAACACAGACAGAAATACCCGGTGACCCACTGTTTAGTCACTTCTAAGTGTTCCAACCCTTAAGGTTCTGTGATTCTGAACTTGAATCAGAAGCTCAGAGTGAGCAATTCAGAAACAGCAGAATGAACTAAACGGAAGTTTTGCACAATTACATCAGAAATCTTCCAACCTTTGTAAGTGTTCAGATATAAACATCACATTCTAATCCAGAGCTTTAAGGTAAGATGGTTCCAGTCTTACCTTTTACCCTCCCCACACCTAAAAGGACACTGGAGTACTTCACCACGTAGGTTTGATTACATTACAGCTATGTACTGAATGGTCAGACTTA
The DNA here is from genome assembly GCF_028858725.1 of Colius striatus. NCBI lineage: Eukaryota > Metazoa > Chordata > Aves > Coliiformes > Coliidae > Colius > Colius striatus. Next base: position 3,179,383 of record NC_084762.1, read on the forward strand.
GTCAATGCTGACAGATTTTCCCACACCACAGATTAATAGATTTCATCACTTAATAAAATTCTTAGTTAATATCCCAGAGAGAACTTGAAGGACATCATGGGCTAATGCATAATTGTACTTTACAGCGTCTCAACATTCTATGCTAAACATATGTTCCCTGTTGGGTTTTCCTATATCAATACATACAATTTTTGTTATAAAGTGCGTTGTGTTACTAGATATAATAACATAGTTCAGTTAGAAGGAAAAATGCAATATAGAACTTGAGTTCCATCTGGAAACAATAAATGAATAACTTTTTGAAACCGTACCACTGCAAGAGAAAAATTCTGTCTTTAATCATGACTGGAACAGCTGATTGCTTTTTCCTCCCTATCTAGGAATAATACATCTAGGAAAGTAGGGAAGCATTACCCAACAATGACATTTCATGTAGGAACGTAAAGGTCAAAGAGCAGCATAATTTGGTTTAGGCTGACTTGACAAAACACCGAAGTCGTCTGCATTTGGAACCTAATGACCTAATATTCTTTAGGCTACTGATCACATTGGAAATCTTTTTTTCCCCCAATTCTTAGCAGCTGGAGTACATCAGAACACAGGGCACACTGTCAGGAAGATTTTTATCTAGTCAGTATATTTTATCCTAGCAATTACAATACACAGATTTAAGCATCTAACCAGAAAATCACTCCTCCTGTTTGTAACGACGCCACATGGAACCACAGCAAATCACAGAGACAATAAACATCAATATCTGTGCATCTTTATGTCAGCACCAACAAGCTGTTCAGGCAGCTCATCTTTTCCCTAACCTAAAGTAGACAACAAGCCAGGATCTGAACTCTGCCTCGTGTGCGAGTCACAATGATCTGAATAACTTGCTTACTGGCTAAAGGATTCTGTCCTCTGCCAGCAGCGAAGCCCAGAGAAACCCTCATCTCTATGGAAACATGACAAAATGACACTCCCTCAGAACTTCTTCCCCTCATGGCAGATGTTTGGGATATGTCACGAGGGGTGTCCTTTGGGCTATGTCACACGGCGTGTCCACTGACTGTTGTCTTTTAAAAGCCCAGTGGTGCCACCACCAGCACGGCCTGGATAGAAATCAAGTGGCTGTGGTCCGTTTTTCCAGCTCCTCTGCTGCAGTGCAGCTCAGGAACAGATGTGAAGTAGTGATGCAGGCATGGCAATGATGACACAGTACAAGCAAGCCTGGAAAGTCCCAAATAGTTTTGTTTAATAAACAGGGGACCCTCCCCTCGCTCCCCATCCCCCATGAGTAACGGGGCTGTACAAACCCAAGGAGGTGCAGGACGTATAATTGCAGCCCTCTCCAAGGACACTGCTTGGAAGGCAATGCCTGCTCTTCACCTGTATATGAAGTGGGGGAGATGTAAGGAAGTCATAGGATGGGCAAGCTTAGCAGCAACCCCTACCCTGACATGACTTCTGCCCAGGTCTCCGTCCCATCATCAGGATAAAGGGAGATCACACTGGAGCACTTAGAAGCCCTCACAGTTCTGACTAGTGTAATTTGAACCTTCAGATCAAATCCTTGGATTGCTAGATGGAGGGCAAAAATCTGTTTTGTCATATGGGAAAAATGCCTTCTACTTTACCAAACAAAACACTGGTGTTAGCTCAGACCCCCTTAGAAGTGGATGCAAACCAGACGGCCATAGGAAACGCAGCCCTGAGAGCCATCTGCTCAGCCCTAGCAGTGCCCAGCTGTTCTCCAAGGTGTGGGGTCTCTTTACTCCTCTCAACCTCATAAAACAGACAACTCTGGCTAGCAAGGTAGGGTTTTTCCCCTCTTTTACAGCTACAAATTAAGCCTAACGTGAAAAACCAAACCGATCTGTACCAAACCCATCTACACGCCTTCAAAACCTTGCCACTTCTCATTTCATTGTAAATGACAAGTAGACAGGAGTTTTTGCAGAAAAACAAAGTGTCATTCAGGTAATGCCACAATACAATAATGCATTTGGTAGTTCAAAGCTTCAGTTGAGGTTTGCTGCATTTCTTGCCACGAACCAGTGCACAAACATTAAAACAACACAGCACCAAATACCAGCTACCCGACTTTAACTTTTAAACAGGGAAATAACAAGAACTCTCCTGCTCTGTTAACAAGAACATATGTTTGTCTCCAAGATACAACTCTGTAAAAAGAGCCTCTGCAGTGTATCATTTTTTTTTTGCTACTTATCTGCTGAAACCAGTAATTCCCAGTAGAGATATGCTAACCTAGGCTGCCAAAATACTGCACAATAAGAAAACTGGTATCCCTATCACAATATGTTTGCAGTGGTAAGATAGCACTGACTTCACATGGGGTAAAATGTAAAGCCTCAGCATTTACCTCAGGTAGATGCTGCTTGCTTATCACTCATTCTGCATGGAGCCATGAGCCTGAGTACAACACATTAGTCTCTGCAAGGCTGTCACCAAAGCAGAGCTGCTGCAGTGGCAGGTTCAGCATTACCAGTACCACATCAATTTCCTCGAGGCGCATCTTCAGTTCCACCTGAGCTGATGGATGTTGTGTGGTTGGAAACAGGCAGTGAACAATCTAGTGCTTTCTAAGATGAAAACTGTCACTGCTGCTGCTGCAGCCATTGTTAAAACCCTACAGAGACTTTCTGGAGGTTCACAGTGCTGTTTGTCCGGTTTCAATAAATACTTTAAGGTATTTTAACATAACTTAAGGTAAAATGTACATTTCATTAACGGCTAGTGGTGGCTTAATGACCCGAAGCCAGTCAACAAAATAGCTAATGCTAATTGCTTGGCAAATGATTAATTCTGATGTGCATGAAAATACACACTTTTTCAGCTTCTCCATGGTGCTCTTTAATTCCTCATCATTAAGCCCTCATCGAAGTATTTTTTTCCAGCACTAAATTAATACTCTTCTTTGCAGTACTTATCAGAAACATATTGGGAAGTTCCCTTAAAAAGGTGATTTACTGCAACAGCACACTGCTACTTTAAATATCTGTCTCAATCATATTTATGCTAATGAAACCTTGGAAATGAATTAAAGCACAGAGAGGCACACACTTGTAATAGGCAAGCAGGACTGTCACATTACTTTTTGCTCCAGAAACCTGGATGTCTGAAATGAACTGCTAGGTTCAGCCACACTATGCATTTGTTCACCACCTCAAACATGAGAATCCCATATGATAGAAACAATCAATGGTTTCTGCTCAGAGGGGAGACGTAGAACCAATGGGATACCCCCCAGAGTTCAGTTGCACTGAAGGCAGTGCCAGGAAGCCTCTCTATTGTTTCCCTCTGTTTCAAACAAGCGAGTATAAAACCCACACCAGTGTCTCCTTTAGCAGGTCACAGTGGAAGGAAAATAGGGGAAGGTTTTAATCAAAACCTAAACCTTTAGGCAAAGTGCTATCACTTGCTCTCTTTTGTAGGTAACAGATTTGAGGAGCTCAGTTTCATAACAAAACCGAATAAACATATTCAAAACCATAATGACCAGATTGGTATCACAGAATTTACATCCCTCCCTAGCTCCTGCTCATTTAACTTAACTAAACCAATTGAATTCAAAGACTGGGTAGAAGAGTATTTCTGTCTTTTGCTCAATTCACAATGGTACAGAAACCCAAAGCCAGTATTATTGTGCAGTTTTATTAAAGTCTCTAGAGCACATCTTCCTTTTCCTCATTTTTAAAGATAAATCACCTCAAAAAAACCCACCTCAAACTCTTTTTTTTTCCCCAACAAATGCCAAAGCCTAATGAAGCAAGCAGCCATACTGAAGATTATGTAGATGATGTTGCAAAGCAGGGCTGATGTGACAGCTCATCTATCAGAGAAAACAAAGGGGTTTATGCATCTAAGCTAAACAGAAGCCTTCCAAACAGCATGGAGAGTAGTTGGGAGAACTTCACTTATTATAATACAAATAACTAGGCAAGCCAGCTCTTATTTGGTTTTCAATGAAGGCAGAGATATTAAAAGATGACATAGATTGTCATGCAAGCTATATTTTTTACAATAGCTCCTACCCCAAGGCCTTGAAGCAACTGCTAAAATTCCCACTTTATTCAGCGAAAAAGAAAAAGCAGTTTTGCATGTATGTGCATCCCCTTCTTTGGACAAACTGCTCCATTAAGGCTTTTCCTTTCTGTTAGTAACCCACCAAGGAAGCAAGCCACAGCTCCAAAGGTCTGTGGGGATGCGACAGTATCAAGAAGTAACTGACAGACACTGACTCTCAACACAAGACTGAGTGGGGATCTGTCTGCATTTCAATACTCTCCATTCTGGTGATATCTAAAGAGAAACAGTCACAGGAGCACATCACAATGAAGCTACAGTTAACATGCACAGCTTGAACTGGTCAAGCAATGTGCTACTCCATGTCAACCCCTTTGCACAACACCAATTTATTTGCAGGTATTAAATACAGTAGAGCACTGGATGTGTGCATCAAATACTCTGTCTTGAGGAAGAAGTAAACAAAAGCAGTTCCTTCTCTGTGTTTCTCAAAGCCTTTTTTTCTACTAGTGTTACAAAGAATAGGAGCCTCATTCCCAGCAGAACAACTTTATTCCCTTTATTGTTCTAAGTTCCCAACATAGTAATACTGATAAGGTTTTGGAGAACACCCAGGACTCACAACACAAAACCTTCCAGAAGAAGAAGATGGGTTCTTATTTTGACATGTATTAAGTCAAATCATATTCCACCAGCTGGAAGCAAACATGTCACCAAGTATTTATGGACATTAGGACCTGCTGAGTCTGAAATCTTACAACACTAGATTAGAGAAAGTGGTGTGACAAATGTATCTTAAAGCACAGCAGAGATTCATTCCTTTCCTAACCCCCTCATATCCAAATATACGTTCACTCTGGGGTGAGTTCACTGCTGAAACAGTTCCCATGACGTTACATCTTAAGAAGTCAAGGAAATGTGCTGTATTTTGAAACCCCAAAGAACACTTCAAGAGGAAGAACAGGAGAGAGAGTATTTTAACACTAAACAAATTAAAAGTTAGCACACAAAGAGTAGGCAAAATGCATACACAACCTCTATAGGGTGAATAAGCATTTACCACAACACCAAAGGAAACAGTAAGCATCCCTTTCAATCCTTTTTTTTTTAGAAGCCCAGATAGAACTGTCCCTCTCATCCTCCCTTTATTATCTGAGAGTTCTTACTGCTAAGCAAGACACAGTTTGCATAGAGGCAACTATGCAATTACAGCAAGGGAAAGCTGCATGGTCCACCGACTACAAAACATTGGAAAATGCATGGAAATAAGAGGTCAGGGGCTTAACTATTCATTTATTTAAATATGTGCCACAGTGGGGTTTTTTTCTGGTCAAATCAACAGCTTTTAATTGACACTTTCAAATGCAGCAGTGTATGAGAACGACAAAAACAACACCAGAAACAAAGCAAATACATGTCCTAAAGGCCTTTTAACTCCAGAAATCATGCTGCCCTTTTATTTGTCATTGAAGAATGCAAGCACATCATTCCATTTTTAAATGCACTCTAGTTTAGGCAAAACTTGAGCTTACACACAAAAATGATCAGTGCATTCAGAGGGGAAAAAAAGGAGGAAGAAAGCGAAGTGAATGAGTAATTTCACTGTAATATGTCTCTCTGTGCTGCGTCAGGGCATGTTTTGAGGAAGCCATCTGTAGAGTATCAGCTTCAATGAGGTTGAAGGGACAGAAACACTGAGCTGACATGAAAAAAATCAAAGCAAAAGAGCAAAGAAACACCACTGCGAGTTGTGGCACGCTTGGCACACCTCACACAGCTAAAGGCACGGCCGCCACGCGGGCTCCGTCTCAATGGCTGCCCCATCACTCACGTGCCCTGAATTAATAACGGAGAGAAAGCCCACAGATGGCACACGGGATGGTTTGAGACAGACTCGTTTTGACAGGTGACAAAGACGACTGCTCCCCTAGTCATGTGAAATTAAGCACTTACGGGAATGGCAGGTGTGAACTGCCTCCTTCCTCCAGATTTGGAAGCGTCCGGTCGCTCACAGAAAGAGCTGTACTAAAATCCCAGACAACTCTGTGTTAAATGTGAGATGTGAGCCCCTGCCCTTTTACAGTCTGGATGATCTGCATTCCCTTCTGATTTGGACAGAGACACCGATAATGAACAAGAAAATGAAGTTAAAAGCCTATGGAAAAATGAAACACATTCAAGGCAAAACCGAGTCTCTAACACCATGCAGCTAACACCAATTCATTTCAGCCTGCTCTACATTTGGCCTCATTTTTCACCGTTTGGAATAACTCTCACTCACCAGGTATCTACTAGTACTGTTTTAATGGATTTTCCCCAATCCTCCATCAGTAACTGCAAGTGGATGTAAAACACTGTCTCACTCGAGCACTAGTCAATAACTGCATAATCTGACTGCAGAATAAATGCTTGGAGGGTCCTTCTAAAGCAAGTGGTATACCTTATGGACTTTTGGTACATGTTGATACCATAGGATGGTAATATCCTTGCCACTCAGTTGTCTGTATAGTTCAAACAGCAGCTCTGTGCAGAGACATAAGTAACTGTACAGGTGTGCACTCACTGAAGGTTTTGCTAAGACCATGAAATGGATCCTCACACTGATCTGTTCCTTCACCTTTTTTATTTCACAAAACATTAAAGTGAGCTAAACCATTTTTCCCCTCACCATACCTCATGTCTGTTTCCTAAAATGTTCTGCCCTGCAGATAAACACCCCAAGTTTCCCTCAATGCCATGTGGCATCAACATCTTAAGGGAAGACAGACAAGGGCATGTTCAAGGCACATCCCTGTTCTTTTTATTTTCAAGGTCCTCCCATTCTGACATTTGAAAGGGTGTAGAAACTCGAGCAAAGAGAAGAAGAAACCTGTGAATTTCAAGCACACAATCAAGCCAGTCACCTAATCCTTTAAGGATCAGAGATTGAAATATGCAGCTATTGGAAGGAAAACAGGGATCTGTGAAATGTTTTAAAACCTCATATTGAAGCACAAAATCATTCCTAACAACAGTGTTGGTGTAAGACTACAAATTAGTATTTAAAAACTGTACATGATGTCTTTGGAAACTGGTATTTTTAAACCTTTTAACTTACAAGTCAGAGTCTTTGGAGAAAATAAAAGTACATGTATAAAACTTTGTTATTAGCTTTGGAGACTATAAGAGTAACAAGAGTCAGACAGACATAAAATAGCCAAAAAAGATCCTAGTTAGCAACATGACTTCCAACAAAATGAATTAATAAAAAGTATCAACTTCTAAAAACGATAACTGAAAGGGGTTTGCAACCAGGAACACAGCTTCATACCTTTCTAAGGAGATAACGAAACCACATCTGGATTTTATCCTAAGCGACAGACGTGAAGGTTAATCAACTTCTCGTTTCGTTTCTTGGGGTTTTTAAACAAATCATAGTTATACCCTTTCCTCAACCAGAAAGTTAAAAGCACATTCCCCACAAAAAGTTTATTTTTGTCTGGTGAAAATGTATACAGGAGGCTGGCAGCATTCCCTAGTGATCACTCAGATACAAGTCTGGTAAGCCTGGAAGAGAGGACTAGACAAAAATGCAGGAGGTACAGAACCTTTCACAAATGTAGTGATACATCAGCAGCATTACTTTACTAAATTACAAGGTCAGAAATTCTTGGTCATACGTGGAACACTGAAATGTGATTGAATAATCCTTAACAAAAATGATATGAACTGTAAAATATATGAAACACCAAAGAGGACAAGCAACAGCAGATGCTGCTGGACAAAACCAGCCAGTGTCCACATAACATCTCCTGCACAGCAGCAATGGAGACATGTTTCCAACAGGCTTTCACACTTGAAGGTCCGTTTTTAAAGAGATTAGAATCCTTTCCCAAATATGAGTCAGGCTCAGGAGGGTCTGTCTACAGCACTCTCTAGGAAGTTTAGAAACAGGAAGATTAGAGATCACAAATCATAGAATCATTTGTGTTGGGTGAGACTTTTAAGATCATCGAGTTTAATGTAACATTGTTGAGTCCATGACAACACCATGTCCTGCAGGGTCACATCTACACATCTCCTGAGTATCTGAAGGGATGGGGACTCCACCACTGCCCTGGGCAGCCTGGGACAGGGCTGAGCAGCCCTTTATTTTTTTTTTTCCTAATATCCAACCTGAACCTCCCCTGACACAAGTGGAAACTACTTTCTCTTGTCCTGTTGCTTGTTACTTGAGAGTCAAGAGAAGCCATTCCATATTGGTGCCACCAAGAGGGCTGCTGACTGAAGGGAAGCAAGGTACTTTCCTCTTTGCTCAGATGATAACCAATTAAGACTATTACAGTGCTGCTTAGCTGGGCAGAGGAGTTTCTAATTTCCAGTGAATGATTATTTATTTATTTATTTTAAGAAGAAAGGCTGTGACAGGACTTGCAAGATGAGCAGCAGTGACAAATGCGGCAGCCCGTGCCAAAACACTTTTAATAATGTGAATTAAAAATGAAAGCAAAGACACCAACTGTGAAAATTGCCAAAAGCTTGATTTGCTTTTGTACAAGGTGCTGAAAAATGTTATAATTAAATTAAAAAGAAAAAAGGAAGGAAAAAAACCAACTTGTGACAGATACAAGAGTCTGAGGCAGGATGCAAAGCTCTGAAAAACACTACCAAGCCACTTCCCGAGTATCTCTATTCGGCGTGTTGTTAAGACACTACATCTTAGCAAAGATTATGTTCAACCGAAGAATAACAGCCTGGGAAATTTCTTGCAGTTTTCTGCAGCTTCTATTCTTTAGCTGGTGAAGTGAAAATCTGTTTATTCCTACCCAGATGAGAATCCTCTAGCCCATGTGGTTCAATAGAGAAAGGTGCAGTTATGGCACTCTGGGGAGGAAATACTGTCCTTGACAGCTTAAGAAAATGTAAGTGCAACTCTTAATTCTGTAAATCTCTGGGAAAGCAGCACTGACACCAGCTATTTATCTGGATATTGCACATGGTTAGAACATTTACTTTAAGCTATATCCTTCCCTGCTTTTTCCTCCTTTTTCAAATTAGGTTCTTTCTATAAATAGTTCCTATGAATTTCGATAAGCTCATTTGGTGACAGATGCAACCAAACCAACAGAGCTTTGAGGCAGACCTCTCACTTCCTGCTCTGCATCCATAAGCTATTCTTCCAAATGCACATTGTTCTACATTTTGTTGCACTTAATCTCGCTGAACTCCTCAGTTAGACTTTTTTTAAACACAGATATACTCAGAGTTTCCATTTCTTATCATGGAAGCTCTACACACTCTCAGAATAGCACTGGACACAGGATAATGAATACGTTGCTGAGTGAGACCAGCAGCATATAGTGTGTCTGGAAATATTCATCTGAGGTGCTGCAGGAAGACAAAACCAATCCCATAGCCTGTTGCCTGCTAATGGCATTTCCTTTAGTTCTTGAAAACACTGGACGTGCTCACGAATGAAATGCTGCTACAAGAAAGCTCCTCAGAGCTCAGATCTCAAGAGGTCAGTGGTCTGAGTAATATTATATTATATTCTTCCAGAATGACTTGAATGTCTTACCATTTTGACAACTTGCTTTGTCAGGCAAATGGCTTAAAACTACCAGTCTAATTCTGAAACTTTACTTGAAGTCCATAGCTCTTTTAAGCCAACTCTTAGAATTAACTGCATTATACATGAGGCTCCATGCTGACCCACTCAATGAATGTCTATGCTGACACACAAATGATTCTCTTTTCTTCCTTACCTCCAGATGCTCTAAAATATAGGGAGGGTTTGTCATGCCAAGCCTCAGCATCGCTCCCTCAGGAATAGCTTCAACCAGCTTCCACAGCAGCGTCGGGAGGTCTGTGCCAATGTCTCTGCCATAAGCCCCGGTGTCCTCGCTGGTCAGCCATATCTCACACACACCCTCTGTGAATAAAAGAGAGAGATAATTAACAAATCTGTTTCAGAGCTGTTTATTTTATCATACAGCTGCTCACTCTTTTTAATGCAGTATTTCACAAAGCTATTATGCAGCCAGGCTGGGTATTCAATTGCAAGGGGGAGGGGAAGAGAAGGAAGGTTTATCCCAGGGGTAGCAGTGGGTTATTAAGTTCATTTTATGAGCACAAGAGCGCTACAACAATGCTGTAAATTATCATTGCTGTGGAGTGATTAACATTAACAGCCAATGACTAATTCTGTGCTGCCTCTACAGCAAGTCAGTCAAGTTTAGCACGCTGCTCTATTATTTGGAGCCTAACTCATTGAACACTACAAGCGACATTACCCAAGCCAAGGGTGTGTATTAAGGGTTGTTACTCATGGTTGTAAGCTTCTAATAAGCAAAAATAGCTCTAAAGCACAGCGATTAGCATTCATCCTGGAATAACTATGAACAAACTTGTATTCTGCAAATTACACAATTAGCAACACAATATCAAAGTTGTACTGAAAAGGTTTGTGACCACTGCATGACTGAGTGATAGTGCTGGAAAACCCGCTTCCTGGCAGTTAATACTTTATTTTCCATCAATCAGGGCCTTAGGAAGTAGTATATTTGATTTATATTGTAAAGAGTAGTGACCTTGAGCACTGATATTTGGTAATAATAGCCTCCTGCTCAAAGAGGGGAAAGATTGCACCACCCTTTGATAATAGCTGAAAGCAATGAGGTTTCACACAGCCGCCTGGGTCAGTCTGCCCAGCTTCCATCCTCTTTGCAATGCAATCCATCTCCCCCCTCCAGACCACCCCAAAGCAAGAAATAAGCCATTGAAAACAGAGTGGCTGGGAGAAAAGTGATTCCCAGCGAGATAAGATCCCATTAACCCAGTGAAGAGTTAAATTTCTAATATCAACGATGAAGCAGTAAAGAAAACACCCAAACACTAGAAGGTGCATAATTCATCAAAGCACTCTGGACCAGCACAGGATGTAGCACAAAATGTAAACGTTTCTATTACAAATACACACTAAAGATGGGAAAACAAACACATACACAGAGTTTGATTGCATAAAAAGGCAATAAACCTAGGAAACCAAGAGGTTTACAAACATTTAAACTCCAGGCTGCTGCTTTTAACTCACACTATAATGATAACGGTGAGGAGTTAGCAAGGATGAGCATCAAAAGTCGTTCTGTTGGTTTGCAAAGGTTTGCAAGGTCATTTAACATTTAGGATTAAAGAGTACTTCAAAATTAAAGGTAAACCACAAGCAACTTCTTCACTTCTTAGATTTTGCTACAAGTGAGACAGATGGATAATTCTGTTCCTTTAAGAAGCCTGGTGCAAAGTATTCCTCAAGTATGGCTCCTTGGTGATCCAGCTTGCAATCACAGCTTTGTAGTCACAGTCCAACTGAGCTCACCCATGCCTGAGGAGGTATGCAGAGTCTGCTAGCAATAGACATTCACACCTTGGATTCCACTGCACTTGCTCACATTTTCAGAGTTTCACTCACCACAGGCAGTACCCACACCATGAAACACACTCTAGGGTTTGCCACTTGACATTTATCTTCCTGAGATAGGGAAAAAACCAGTGAATGACAGATGTTCCATTTTAAAAACAAGACAAATATGAAGGCTCTAAATGATGGCTCATTTTCTGTTGGGTTTTTTTGTGCCCGTCTCCAATAGCCATTAAAACACTGTAAAACAGAATAATTGTCATTTTTAAGCTTTCCATCTAAATAGTTGCATGAGGTTTGGGTTTGTGGGTTTGTTCATGAAAATGGCCTCACAGTTATCAGATTAATACTGGGGGGGAAAAAAACCCAAATCATTTCCTAGGAATGGAAACAACATTCCAGTGGAAAACAACAGCGTGCTTTTAAAGCTGGATAGGTGGGGACCATTAGCCCCCTGGTAGGCTGAACCTTCAAATTAAATCACAAGAAGAGGAAGCAGCTGTAACAGTAAATCAGTAACAACGGGAATAACTGTCTGATCTGCTCTCTGATCAGAGCGTTGCACAACAAGCAATGGGAGTAAGTCACACTGACAGTGCCAAGGATGTAGTCTTAGTATGGGGCGAATGGACATCTGTATCTTAGGAGAAAGTTCACGTCCCAGTTTTTAGGCTGACAAAATGGATCTCCAAATACAGAAAGCTGCTGGGAGTGCTGAGTACTTAGAAGTGGGGTAAATCAACTTTGATTACAACTGTTTGTGACAGAGGTTTGGTGTCAACTGTGCTTAGGCTGTTTATTCCAGTCCTTCGAGTCCTGAGTTTAGGAGTCTAAACTTACACCAGGTAAGGGGAGTAAAGAACAGACCTCTCAAAAAGCATGAATAAAGTGAACCAATGCTTGCCATTCCCTCTTCCCCATCAGACTCCAGTCCGATGTAGGAGCCTATTTAAATCCACTGCTAATCATGTATGAGGTTTTTTCCCTTTCTTTTGCAGCGAACCTCTGGAGACATTCAAACCCATCTGGATGAGCTCCTGCATGACCTACTCTAGGTGGTCCTGCTCTGGCAGGGGGGTTGCACTGGATGAGCTTTCCAGGTCCCTTCCAACCCTTGAGATTCTGTGTGATTCTGTGTGAACCTCACTCAATCACTCACCACTCTCCTACTGGGTAATTTTGGCATTAATAAAAGCAAGCTGATTTTGTAAACAAGAAAATTGATCCAAACTGCAGAGTTTGGATGTGCAAACTCAGAGCATTTGTTACAGTATTAAGGCCAATTATCGTTATAGTCAAGTAATTACAAGTCTGCCTCTGGTCACAGCTCGTAGTTTATTTCTCACTCTGCCATTGCTACCCAGCACAAAAGAGTAACCTCAACAGCTGGCATCTGATCTCCACTCTGCTGTAATTGGAGATGACTGGGAATGAAAAACATTGGAAAAAGAATGGGTTCCAAGGCAATGAAGGAGGTCCTGAGTCTATTCCTTCTCCAGTGTCTCAATATAAAGAAACAACCATTGCAGATTATCTGACATGGGTTTTAACTTGATTTCTGGAGAGTAGTCTAAACAATCCTTGCCATAAAGGCCACAAGAAATCCTACAGTTGTCACTTTACGACGTGTGCGTTTCTGTTTGAGAGACCACTTGAAATGATTCATTCCTTTAATAAAAAACTTCTAGCATTTTTTATTTCACTTTGTCTTCATGCCACTGTTGGGAACCCTGCTTTCAGCACTAGCAAACGTCTTTCCAGCTCTATCTGCAAAAAAAATTATACCAGTCTAAAAAAACCACCAGATGATGTTACATTATCAGATGTTAATCCCGCTGAAAATCTACTTGTAACCTGCTGTTTCTTTGTACAAATGACAGTCAATCAGAAAATCCCCTTATTTTTTCATTCTCCTTCCCTTCTTCTTGTTCTTCTCCTCTTCCTGTGAGATTTTCCAGTGTGAACAAGACTGGCTTCTTCAGCAGCACAACCCTCTGCAGGCTGCCTCGGTGGGAGAGCCCCGATTCTGACCTTCTCAGTAGCCCACATATGCTTATCAGTAACTGCCTGACCTCTTTTGCTGTTCCTCCTCCAATGGGGAATTCTTACAGCAGCCTGCAGTGCTGTATAGACCATAGAAATACTTCTCCCACTGCACCACAGAAATCTGAAGGACCATCTGCCAAGGGGAGGTCTGACTTAAATATTTGTCAAAAACTGCCCGCAGACTTGAGGACAATCCATCTGACCCCGTCATTCCTGATCACACCCTTAGAATTGAAGAAAACCGTAGCCAAAGATAGAGAGAAAATGTTGCAAAAATCAAATTCAGTTGAAATGTGCTCATTGTTCAGAATGAGCTTACCCTACATCAATTTATCTTCAGTTATTTGAGTTTCCCCTGATTGATTCAGCAGGGATTTTCCGGGCACTATTTGCATACTCGATGCAGTGCACGTCCTCGATTACTTTGCTGAGAAACTGTCCAGACATCTGTGTACATACCACATCACTGTATCAACCTCAATATAATGCAAGTTTAAACAGAAACTGAGATTTGGAGGAATCAATTTCCTCCTGTACTTTTGAAGCACGCACTCCACAAGCATGGATTCAACCACGCAAGAGTCCAGGTCTCCTCTTAGACAGCCAGTTCAACAACATGAATCACCACTGAAAGATCCCATTTCAGGGACTTCCTGGAAGAGAAACTGAGAGCAACTCACTGATGCTAATGGAGGTTTGGAAGGATTAGTTTCCAGTTCACCAAGGAAGCCCTGTTTGATCTCTATATACACTGGGCTTCTAGAGGAGAGAGAGAATGGAGTTACACACGTCATATACCAGACTCAAAAAGTAACACACACCTAACTGTCACCATCAGAAACTGCAGAGTATCTGGCAGGCAGATGATGAAAATGTAGACCAAAGGAAACAGCCTGACTTCCTAGAGGATCTTTATTATTCTCAAATACATCTCCTCTTCTCAAAAGATCTTATTCTTTTTTACTTTTCCCGACAGTCTTAAGACATGAAAGATAAATTTACCACTCCTGTTTTCTTAATGCTTGTCATAAATAGCAGAACATCTAAATGGCCCCATGAATGTTGGCTGATCTTGCTGGAGTGCAACGCTTGGAGAAACTACTAGATCCCTGAAACTCCTGTTGAAAGAATATGCCTAGCAAAAGGATGACTGGCTTAACCAACCCTCTGCGACACAGCAGGGAGCAATGGCTGGTTGAGTGGCCAGGAAAGTCTGTTCAGCATTAGTGCACTTCAAAATGAGGACTGGGGAAATATTTCTCTGAATTTTTTGCTATCACAATCATAAACAATAGTTTTAAAATCTCCTTAGGAACACGAACTGCTTTGAAGCGTTGATTAGTGGTAAGGACATTAAAACCTGCTACACACAGTGACTTCATTTAAAAGCCTGAACGAATTCCATTTTATGCAGTCATCGGGTAAGCCAAAGGGTAAAGTCAACTCTGTACACACAGTGAAAATTCCTTTCTGTGGGATCACAGAATAGCTTAGATTGGAAGGGACTCCAGTAGGTCATCTAATCCAATCACCTGCTCAAACCATGCCCGCTTAGAGAACTGCCCCTTGTGCAGTTGTGTTTTGAACATTTCCAAGGACAGAAAAATACCAGAGACGCTTTGGATAATCTCTGCCAATATTTGACCACCCTCAGGGGAAAAAATGTCTTTGCTTGCACCTAATTGCAACTTCTCGTGTTTCAATTTCTGCTGTTACCTCTCACCCTATCTCTGCAAGACCTGTCTGCCTACAAGACAGTCCTGCCTTCTCTGTACCCTCCCATTAAGCAGTCACAGACAGCACTAACATCTCCTCCATGCCTTCCCTCCTAAAGCTCAACAAGTCTACTTCTCGCGTGTCATGTGCCTCCTAATCACTTCAGAGCTATTCTGCTGAAGTGCTCCAGTACATCAGTGTGCCTTGGGCTGGGGTGCCCAAAGTTGGACAGAGCACTGTCCCTGTGAGGCCTCCTGATTGCCAAGTTCACGGCGCAAGCGGCTGCCACAGGCCTGTGGCTGCACTCTGGCTAATAGCGTCTGGGATACAGCCGATCACTGCAACAGGGTTTCACTGCTGACTCATGCTCATCGTCAGCTCCCAGAGGAACTCCAAAGTCCACAAAGTTGCTTTCCAGACAGTCAGCCCTGTTTTGTCCTGGATTCAGGACACTTGCTTTTGGAAGTTACTGTCCGTCAGCCCATGTCTCCAGATGGCTGAGGTACCTTGCAGTATCACGGCCATACCCTCCAGTCAGTCAACTATTGCCCCAGTTTGGTACCATCTCCCAAACTGCTCAAAATGCACTCTACCTCACTGTCCACATTGTTAACAAAGGCACGAATCACTGGCCCCAGGATCGATCCCTCCACAATGCCATTAATAACCGTCAGCCAGACTTCATACCAGGTCACCATCCTGTGAGCCTGCCAGTCCAGCCAATTCTTTCAACCACCTTCTCATCCACCTTCACATCTCACCAATCTAAGAATATTATGGTGGACTATGCTGAAGACCTAGCTAAATTCAAGGTGAACCCCCATCATCCCAAACAAGACAGACAACTCCAAAGCAAACCACTCCCCTCCACCCAAACCCTGAAAAACAAACCCAATCTCCTCCTCTCTACTCCCTGAAAAAATCTGCAAACCAACCCACTCCAAAACACCAAAACTACTCTGATCCACAAAGCCAGACATCCCACCACACATGTCACTCAGGGCAGGCAGTTGACTTGCTATTGGTAAATTTGATGCTAGCTGTTTCTAAACACCCTCCTGTTCTTCATGTGCCTGGAAGCGGCTTCCCCAAGGGTTTGCTCCATAGAGAGGGAGGTTCAGCTGCCCTGTAGCTCCTTCTTGCTTTTCCTGAAGCACAGGGTGCCATTTCCCTTTTCCCAGTCATCAAAACCTTCCCCTGATTGCCATGCCCTTGCAATGATGAGAGGGAACAGCCTTGTAATGACATCAGCCAGCACTCTCAGCACACTTGGATGCCTCTTACTGCAGGATTATTGCTATTACTTCTGGATGTCAGCCTGCAGCTACAAAAACTACAGCCATGTTTTGCAAGTGCTTAGTTCAGTACAAGTTTTTAAAGCAGTTGTGGTTTTTGCTACCCACAGGATGACACATATATTGGAGTACTTAGGAAATGAACACGCTAAATTTTATGGTCTACGTATTTTTGAGAACAAGTGTGTTTGGGAGCTAAGATGAAGTGACACATAGACCAAGTTACACTGACTCAGATTATTCCACCTAGGTAGGATAACTTGTTCTTTTTAAAAGCAGAACACTCAACAATATCACTTTGGAAGATTCAGAAGACTGTTGTCTACTACACTTGGCAACAGAATTCAAGAGATTGTTTCTTTCTCCTTGCCAAGAGGCTTAACTGAAATAAACGTTTGCACACACAAATGATTGCAGTCCTCATATATTTATATATATGCTATATGTTAGCATGCATTCATGGCATGAAATTCTCAAACTATTTGAAGTTCTGACAGGAACTTGATTTAAAGGATCTTAAATTCTTTAGTAGGCACTTACCATATATTCCTGATCCTGCAACCTAACAAAAAACCAAGTTTGGGCTATATTTGCACATTCCAAAGCAGAAAAGGTAATTTTGTCTTGGTCCACCTCAACTCTTCCAGCAATTGCTTTCTCAAAAGCGTGATAGATCCCTTGAATTTTAGTAAGGTATCTTTTCAAAAAGTAAAATATTATAAATTAACTTCCATACAAAAAGAGTTCAAGAAATAGCTTGATTCTATTTCGATGAACATGTGTTAATACAGGGTTTAAATGTTATGTTTTATACCTTTTTCCCCCTCCCTCAAAGCAACTTACCATGTCTTGTATTAAGTAACTTACAAAGGACAGCTCAATAAGAATCTTTACTTTAAAAACATGAAACATTTTGGTTTTGCACAAAGTTTAAAACCAAACCCTCCCCTTCTCTCCCAACAACAAAACACACACACTTCAACTACCACCTTTCACATTAATTTCAGGGTTTCTTTGGAGACTTTACCAAAACATCCACACACTGAAACAAAAAGAGTTCTGGCCCAGCTACTTATCTACTCTTTAGTAACATCAAGATAGCTTTAATGTAAGGATAGCCTACCATCTGCTTTGTATTTAGATGTGAAATCTGAGAGAAGAATCTAACAGCCACATGACTCACGGTGGCTTTGCATTTTATCTTCTGTGGTCATGAAAGTGGAAGCCATAAACGGATTTATCCAAGGTTTTCCTTTTCAAAAGGCATGTGTCTCGAAGATGAAACTGTTTAGAACATGAGTCCACTGAATTTGCTTAATTTATCCAAATTCTTTGCACAGAAGTCTCAAAACCAGAACTGCTGCTTTTACAGTAAATGCTTCTCCATCAAGGTGAAGATTACTACCTGTGACTGGTACAGGGTTTAGCAGTTTAATAATTTGCACCTAATATCATTTCTTTTGCTCACTTCTGTGGCAACATTGATAAGCAAAGTGTAGCAGTTTGATATGAGTATTCTGAAACAGAGCATTAGAAAGCTTGTGGCAGTAGCTCCCAATAAAAGACATGCAGCAGATAGGGCCAACTGATCACTAAATATCCAGGAGAGACTAAGAGCTTTCTCTCTCCCACAAAGCAAACATTTGTCCTTGCTTATAAGAGGTCATTCTACCCCTATAGGGACCTCTGTTCCTGAAAGCTTACTGTGAGAGCACAAACCAGCAGCCCTGTCATTCTCGTTTTGTAACTCCAGTGTGTTAGCGAAGGGGAGAGAGAGGAAGGGGGGAAGGAAAGGGAAGACTATAATAGGTCACTGCTGGAAACAGAACGATAGCTAAGCTTATTATGAGCCCAGTTTCATTCTGCTATAACAAGAGGGACTCCAAAGGGCATCACGACAGTCAGGCTGTGTGAGTTTGCTCAGTGCCAATACCGCAGCATTATGCATCCTGCTTTCAAGGAGGACTAATGATACCATACATCATGATGACAAATTGGGGTTTGTAGCCAGTCTCAAGAGAAAGGGGAGGAAAGGATTTGGAGAAAGAAAAAAAAAAGTACTTGGGTTTGATGAGTTGGTTCTGTTTTTCAGGTTGAGGGGTGAGGAGGCTATTTCTCTAAGAGAGCAGCCAGAGCTTTTTCTGCTGGTCATCTGCCCACGACCCTCCTATTTCCAGGCATGTTGTGTTACCTACACCATGGCCTGTTTTAAAGGTCAGCTCTTGCACAAATGAAAAAAAGTAATAAGAAATTTCTACTTAATCATTACATTTGCCAGCTGAAAAAAAGATAAAACCCAAATCTGCCCTTCTACAGATAGACATGCTACAAGAATTAAGCTGGTTTTCAGTGGAAGCCCACTGCCTAGGTTGACAGAATAAAAATCTTGGGTGTACTCATGGTCAGGGATAGAATTAGCTGATGTTAATCACTTGTTTGTTCAATCAAGAATGTTATTCAAGAAGCAAGTTCAGTGACAGGCAGTGGTACCTGCATCAAGAAAACAATGCATAAAGGACTGGGTGACCACAGGGACTGGGTTTTGTAAAAGGAGATTTGAACCCAAAGGAAAGTCATGTCAGAAAAGACACACAGGCATCAGTCTAGAGTTGTTGCTCTGCAGCTCTGCATCCAGCACACAGATACGCAGGTCCCTGAAGAGTGGAATTCCCGTTCTCAGCTCTGTGCCTCACAAACAGGCTTTGTGAACTATTGACATGCTCATGTTGTTGTTGAACTATAAGCAGAGAGCACTCAACCCTCCACCAAAAATGTGAAAGTCCAGCACCCTGCAAAAAAATACTCCTTGGCTATTGAAAAGAAAAAGGAGTAAAATTTCCATCCACTTAGAAACAGAAGAACTGAAATGTATGACTTCTAGGTCTATTGTCAAAACACAAACGAGGAATCTGCTCTGAACTCTGAATTCAAAATGAGGCATGTGAGAGATGGTGTTGGTGACTAAGGAATTCACTGGGAAAAAAAAAAAGAGTAGTGTGCCACTCATTACAACATACGCTCGCTGTTCTGAAAGCAAAACATAGGCTATCGGTCTGCTGGCGATGAAGCATCAGATGCAAAGGGCCACACGCTGCATGAACTCAAGGAAATGGTCATGAGCTGTAGGCATATTACAGGATGCAGTGCTAATTAATGGAGGCTTTTCCCTCAGTATCCATCTCTGTAGTGCTAATGAGTTTGGATTAATTTAAACAACATGTTTTCATGGAAACTGATTAACTCTTGGGAAGTAACGTGGCAGAGAGAGTTTCAAGCACTGAAAATGTTTGTAGCCAAGCTAAACAACGCCCTGAATTTAAAGCTCAGAAAGAGAATAACTCAATAAATTCTGCAACAGCAGCTTGCACACGAGCTATTAGGCTGTGTTAGATATCTGACATGGAAATTCATTCTCCAGCAAGCATTTCCCTGCCCAAATTTCTTGCATGTTTTGAGAGCTGAATCCTATAGTCCTATTTCATTCAAAGTTTCTCACTTTATTTCTTAGAGGATGAATGGTAGAATGAAACCACATTTTGGGTGTTTCCAGATGACATTTCAAAAATTACCTGAAAATTAGCTGGAAATAATTTGGGTTACAGCAAAATGTCGACTTTTTAAGATGTAATCAAAGAAAGAGGATAGCTTATGTTTGTCTTTAATTGAAAAGCTAACAAGAATGAATAAATAATCCCTGCTCTGCTACATAGCCCAGGATTAGGGGAGATGTCTTTTAGAATGTGACCTTTAAAAAAAAACCCACTCAGAATGAAAAAGAAAGTCCAATTCTGACAAATACACACACCTCAAGTACTTCATTTCACACTAAGCTATGAGCCCTGATAATGTAAACCTCACACAGTAATACAGAATACAGGAATACTTTTAACACAAAAAGCATTTCTTTTGTTTATCACACATTTTTCTATATAATCATGGTCATTTTAAGGACTGAATTCTGAGGAAAACACTGATTTTCATCACAATTATTCTTTGTATAAAGTGAGAAAACAGCTCAAGAATCTGGCAAAATGCTGGATACATCAATAGTAAAAGAGTTTCCCCAATTTTAAATCGTGAAGTTGTTTAATTGCATCTACTGAATTCTCACTATCCAGAGTCTCTTTGGTGTGTAATCGCCTTAATCTAAATTTATCTACAGTATTCAGTGATACGCCACTAAAATATATCACAATCAGAATGCAATTAAAATCTGCTGGAGATGCCTCACAGGGAGGTCAAAGTGAAATCATTCAAGTGTTTGGAAGGATATGAATGTATTTATATCCGACATTAATGCCCATTGAGGTGTCATTCTAAACAATAATTTACCTTTTGATGAACTTATTATATAGCAATGCAGGAACACAAATGAAAATTAAGAGGGATGAGCTTCTATTTGGGAATCTTTATCTAAAGAATATTTAAAGTGCAAGTGCTGAATCTTTTCAGGACTAGAACTGAAACAAGAGACTCAGATAAAACAGTTTATCATCGTAGCTATTAAAAAAAGCCCACTCAGTAGGCAATACTAGAAAATGAACTTAAAAAAAACCTGATATAATCTAATAATACCCCTATTTGTTAACCAGCTTTTGTTTAAATACTTGGTAAAAGTCTGCAAGTGTTACACAATTTCAGCTTGGTCTTAAAATGTTCTGTAATGTGTTCCTTATACCTGTTACCCAGATCTTTACATCCTATACTTAGCTCTGAAGGACACAACGATGTAATTCAAGGAAAAAAAAAATACAAAAGGTATTGAACTTCACAAATCTCCCCAACAGCTGCTCAGCTGCATCAACTTTTAGAAAGCCATCATTAGGGAAATCATGATTAAAAAATAATATGCTTGGCTCAGCGACTTATTTTTTAATGAGTTATTCTTAACACTGGGCGATCACTTTTCCCTTCAAAGCAGGTAATTGCATTTCAAATCTGACTCGTCTACATGGTGGTTTTAACGGTGGAGGAACAGGGCTGTGACTACTTGTGCTTTTGTTTCTTGAGACAGCTTTTCTATCAGGAGTGCTTTTCATCATTTCCCAGAGCGCTCAGTTATAGGGGACTTGTCCAACCCGCAATGGGCACATGGAAGCACCAGATTGTAGGTGATTAAGGAGAGAAGGTAGTTTTCATTTTAGAAAGGAGAGGAACAGGGAGGGCAGGCCAGGTTCCATGGCCTGGCTGCGAGGTGTGCACGTGTGCTGTGGGAACTCATCACTGGAGCATTCAAACTGCCCCAGCATGCAATGTCTCTGGTAGGGTGCTCTTGCCAACAACTGCTGCCTACCCAATGTTTCAAGGGCCATGGAGAAAAGCACTCTGAAGAAAAATTCTTCCAGGCAGCAGCAGTTCAGTCAGTCTTATGTAAAGTCTTCACAAGTCAAGCACAAGAAGAAAAAGCCTTTGAACAGCACACCAACCAGGTGTGTCTTTTCTGAATGAGCGCAAAAACCTTGTGAACTCTCTTACTGCCAAGTGCTATATCACATGATTTTGTTCAATTTGATTACAGAAGCTGAAACTGGCAGCTAAGAAACTGAACCCTTATAAACTAGTTTCAAAGAGTCAGAAGTCCTGAATGAGGTTTTTTTGTTGTGACTATTATTTCAATCCAGCTGCTTAAGCACAGCTGTATTAAAACTTAATATACCCAGTCTTTTAACATTTATAATATTAACACAGCATATCAATGACTCATTCACTTGATAGCAGCATTGTAATCAATTCATAGAAATCTATGAATGATTCGTGGCTTCGGAATTTATCTTTACAGGAACTTACAGAATCATTTTCTTTCAGGACCTACAAGATGAATTCCATCCCAATCTTTCTAGAGGAATCAGGAATTGAACACAAATGCTATTCCAAAGTGTTCCTCATTTTTTTCTGAGAGAAATATGATTCAATAACAAGGAGTATTAAGTATTAGGTATTACTAAAGGAGTGCTTTTTTTTTCCCCACAGATGTTTGTGTTTTCTGAGACTGAAAGTTGGGATATTTTGCAGAGCAGCTTTACTAACTATGCCAAAACATGTATCACTACTTTGGATAAAGAAATAAAATACATACAGAGCACTACAGAGTCATCAAATATCTAAGCCAAAGTATGACTACAAAATAAAATGGCATGCCATCATCCCCTGCCTTGCTAAGGGAAGAACTATGCTGTGTACACACAGGCTGTTTGTCGCTGCTACATATGGAAACAAGATTTAGCCACATTAGGAACAAGGTGAAACCTAATGAAAGGTCTATATCTTCTCCTGTTTTAGAAATGGATGAAACATCATTTCTTACAGAGCATGTTTTGACTGCCAATAACCCCTTTTTAACAACATGAGCTTTAGCCTCGGGTCATGTGCTGTAATGTCCAAAAAATGTAAGAAATGGTTCCAGTGACTTACAGTATAGCATAACACATCTTTTTGTCCCTACAGAACAACCACCTGGCTGCAGCTTCAAACACATTAAATACCTTTTCCTTATCTTTTTTTCCTGGAAGGGAAACAGTTAGCAGAGATGGGAATAAAGTGGCTTTCTTGAGTTCACTGTATTTTCCACTCTCCTATCTCCCTCCTCTAGTAAAATACCAAAAGTAACTACCTATTACAACGTTTTGCCTCAAAGGAAAATTAAAAGGATGCAGTAAATTTGAAATTAGGATCACAGAATGCACTGAAACATGTAAGCGCAAACCTGAAAGTGATGCCTAGGATGAAAACTCTTCCTTGAAACCTACAGAGAACTTGGAGACATACAGGCAGTATCTCAGCTCAGCAACTCTTTGAGGCTCAGCCATGGGAAAGATGCTTTTTAAGAATGAGCTTGAACACATGAACAGAAATCAGAGAAATGAGCAAAACTGACTGTGTTAAATACCACCACACAGCACTAACGACCGATTGGCACTGAAAGATAAACTGAAATGCCTTAAAAGACCATTTTTAGAAGAAATATATTTCTTTCCTCTGGTTGAACAAAATGTCAAGTTATCATCTTGGGATTACAATGAAGCTTGCACTCATTTATTTAGGTTTAGAGTTACTATTCCAGCAAGGGGTTTGATGCCACTCTTACTTAAGAAATGTTCC
Organism: Colius striatus; assembly: GCF_028858725.1. Classification (NCBI taxonomy): domain Eukaryota; kingdom Metazoa; phylum Chordata; class Aves; order Coliiformes; family Coliidae; genus Colius; species Colius striatus. Next base: position 3,202,969 of record NC_084762.1, read on the forward strand.
TTTAAATCAATCACATCAGTCTGTGGGAATACAGAGGAACGGACGAGCTGAAGCTCCTATTTTTTAAAACAACTGCTGTTTGCACTAAGAATCGAGTTACTAGATCCCAATACTGTTAACTGAATCCTCCTAGTCAAGTCTCCAACGTGCACTCAGGCTCCTTCAAATTGTTTTTGAGAGATATATCCTTAATCAAGATGCATAAGAAAACACAGCTTGCATGACCATTCTGTGCATACATCATTCTATTCCAGTAACTTTTGAACTCATTGGCCAATTTCTACAGAATTTGGCAGAAAACTAAGTCTCAACACCACTGAGTTCCCCTAAGTTGCATGAGGACTAGTAGCCAGCTGGAGATGCATGACACAAAATGAATCTCTCTTTTAGAGGAAGGCAAGCAGGACTATCTCTACTCAGTTTATTTGGTTGCAGCTACCAGGTTGGATTAGCGACACCACCTCCAGGGCACGGATGCTCCGAGTTCCATGAGAAAGGAAGTGAAGCTCATGCCAGTAGAGAACATCCACATCACAGAGTACCAAGCTTTAAGCAAGCAGGTTTTATCCCACCACAAAAGAGCTGGTCTTCAAAGAAACACCACAAGCATTGCCTAAGTACAGACTCATAAGCATTTGCAACTTGTAATTATAGTAACTTGTCCAGCTACTTTAGTTCACTTATTGTGTGTGACAATAATCGATAGCATGGGGGAGTTCAATGATTCTCTGTCTTGAGGTTGTTAATATTTTTTATCACTAGGGCTCCAAGCAATTCATCATACCACATGCTTGAATGCAAACCACTGGAGCAATAGTTTTTCTGCATATTCTCTCTGTGTACGTTTCTATGCATGACAGAACAAATATTGAGACTATCAGACAGCCTCCATTCTATTTTGCAGGTCTGTTCCAACACATTTAACCACAATGCATATCTCCTCTCTTTCCTCCCCTTCAGCCTGCCCTGTTAATGACCTTAAACCCCATTTAAATGAACCAATCTCTGCTAGTAATGAGAAATAATTCAACCTCAAGGAGGGTTTGTTAAAGCCTTCCTCATGAAAGCAAGCATACACGTATTTTCAATCATTTGGAATCATACCTGGACTTTCCATCTTAAAAGAAATCATTCACCAGTGACACTATACAGGCTGGACCTAAGTCAAATACTTTCTTTGTTCCAGCTCTTAATTATAAATTTAACATTAGAGAATTCTAGTCTGAGCACTTTCTGTGCTGCAGTTTCAAGTTTTGCTGCTCTCTCAGATCGAGAGGAAGGATTTAATACATTTCCCCATTCCACACTGATGCCATTTCCCCTTCTACAGAAGAGCACACAGAATTATCAGCACAAATTACAGGGGAGAACCCATGAAATTCACTTGTGAGCAAGTCCAATAAGGATCTTTAACATCAAACTTCTGAAATGGTCACAGATTGATCAAAAAAGAGATTCAGGCTCCCAGCTCCCACTGATATCCTAGAGCACTAAGGCATGCCAACACATCTGAGCTTATTTTTGGGACACACAAACAGGGAACCTGGTTAGCATTTTGTATGGAGTTTGTAATGCTCCTTCAAATTCACATGGGAGTTTCTGGGTACCTTTTTTCTGTTTATTCTAATCACTGGCACAGAATGTAAGAAGCAAAAGCTTGCAAAAATGAACTCCACTTTAGTCTGGATAAACAATTTAACACGTAACGACCACGGTGTAAAAGTGTTCTTGGTTTAGAGAAGGACAATTCATATGAAAGTGTGTCCCTCGTTAAAAACAGGATCATAAACCAAAAAGCTTTGTGCTGCTACACACAAACTGTATTGTGTCTTGCAGAAGTGTCAAGTCTTGGCAAACATCCACTTGCTGAAATATTGCCAGGCACATCAGACAGATATTAATGCAGGATAATCTGTAAGAAAAGCATTCTTTCAGAAACACTTTTTTTCCCTTTCTTTCTAAAACCATCAATCAACTTCCTAGCTGAGCACCATGTGGCTTCAGCTTAAGACAGCCTCAGGAAGGCTTCAGTGTCTATAAACCACTGACTGACTTCACAGCCTCCGTGCCTCTCAGTGCCTGTTGTCCTAAGTGTTTGCTGAAGTGATTTGGCTGTCTCTCAGCGGCTAATTCTGACTTGTAACTTGGGTAAACCAGCAGCGTGGGGTTGCTCAGACTTGACCAGTGACATCCTCAGTACCAGTCAGCCAAGGTGCAGGCTGCCAGGGAAGGATTTTTTTTCCAGTTTGAATTGTTTCTTGGAAAGAACAGGAACACTTAGGACCACCTAAATTACAAGTCAGAAAAAGAACTAATGGAAACATGTTGCTCTTTGGGGCAAAAAAATGCAAAATTGCACATGTTTTTGTTCAAAACTTGAATTTCCTAAGCCAGACATACTCTGACAAATGTAAGTGCATTGGCATTTCAACAGACAGGCACTGTAAATGTAAAGCAAAGCACAAAGTTTCCAGAGAAATCTTCCTACAGAACAGTACTTTTACATGAGTAATGAGGATTGAACTGGACTATCCAGGAAAACAAAATACACTGCAGGAATGGTTGAAACTATTTCCACACCTACAAGAGCTCTACTGACATGCTTGTAGAGTCCATCTCAAAGTGTGAATCCCTGCCTGTCTATTTCAGGGCAAAATGGTAATTTACTTAAGCATCTTGATCTTCAGAAGAGCAAAAGCCACTCGCCAGTTTCTAATCCGAAGCATTCCCATGTCATCCCTTAAAATGTATGTTCCAATTTCGTAACATAGATTAAAGCACTGTTATTTCTACATAATTTCACAAGAGCCATCATGAGGAAATTACTATTAAGTAACTGAAAGACAATATAAATAACTTCACTATAGCTGTAACTACTGGAAGGGCTTCCTGGAGTCGGATTTATGAAACATGAGGGACTGGATGACTCCACGTAGTGGCAATGATGCATTTCATCTGAAACTTAGCAGTAACTCGAATACAATCTGATTTAGAGGTGACTAAAAGCCTGAAAGATATTTGATGGTTCATTTAATTGGCAGCTTACTGCCTGTATTAGGTTCTAAACAAAATGTTAATGTAAAGAAAGAAGAGAAACTAGTGTATATGTCGTGTATTACTGCTTTTGTTTGGACATGTCTGCATAAACTGTCTTGAAGGAGGCATTTACTCATAGGAATAAAATACTAACATTACAGAACACAGCAGAAACCTTTTGGGAGAACCTTGACAAATATTGTGGTGACCCCAAGTTATATGGTACTACTAATAGAAAAGGTGGCTTATTTCAAGCTAGATTGTGTATGCTTACACGAGCTGCAAGTACACCTATGCCTATAGCCTGGTCTTAATTTCTTTAAACATGGTTCTTTAGGAAGAATCACATCACACTCTGAAACATTAACGTTATTTGTTGATGCCTGAACGATCTCAGTAAATAAATAACATTCATCTCATGCTATGAAGAGCACTCAATTAGCTCGCTTCTCAATTGCAAGCACTCCATGGCTAAGTCACCCATTGGAGACAGACTTTTTATTTCAAATAATGAACGTGCTTTAGAAACGAGACAATAAAGTGCTTTTTTCAAAGAGTGCACTTCATCTTGTTTCTGTTTCTATGACTAAAAAACCAGTATATAAGCTTTCTTCTCACCGTAATTAGTTCTAACGTAGTAGGAATAAATATGAGTCTAAACAATGCCAGGTATTCTGGCAATAGAAACTGCACTTAAGTCATCAGTTTGGATGTTGGGAATGAGAAGTGTATACATGATAGCTCTCAACAGATAGATGCATTCCTCTGGAGTAGTTATTTCATGAGAGATTTCTCCTTCACCCCTTCCTCCTTAGTCACCTTCACAGAGTGAAATTTCAACACGTACCTTTCAGTACTGCTTCAGCCTGAAGCCTGAGCCTCGGTAGGCACCTCTTCATCAATCACCAACACTCCTTTGCAGACAAAGCCTGACAAATCAAGTCTACCTGCATTGCCCAGTCTGTTCTGCTTCTTCTAAGCCCTTGTTCTGCTTCCAAGGATCCCGTCCCACAGGAAGCTTAATAAGATCTACACTGGATCTGCAGTAGTCTCACTCTCCCATCTGCTGCATGTTTGTACCCAATGCTTTATCTTTGCAGAAAACCAAACAGCAAGCTGAGGAGTCAAGCTTTTTACTTAATTTTTACTTTCTTAATTATTGCTTTTCTGTTGAAAAAGAGCATTCTGAAGTGGCCTCATGTTTGGCTGCTCACTAAGCAATGGAACGAGAGATGGAAGGAAGAGCATGTGGAGAGTGGACAGCCTTGACACTGACCAACGTAAACTGATGCAGATAAGCATCCTTAGGAAGAGCCAAAAGATATAATTTGGATCAAAATAACCCCTCAATGACAGAAACAAAAAAAAGATGGCATCTTCAATAATCACAACTCATCTCCAGCCACCTATTCCTCCTCCATTCTGCAGTGAAAGGGATAAAGAAACTCATTGTTTAACAATGACTAAACCTAAGCTCTTCCCATCCTTGTAAGGCTGCTTTTAATCTGGATCAGCTTCTCCAGATGGACACAGAGCAGCCACACAGGGGCCAGTACAAAGGGCCAGGACCAGGAGGAGATTGAAGATGCCTCCTTGAACTCAATGCTAGCTTTTGTTAACTTTGAAAAGAAAACTTCTTTTGCCTGCTCATTTTAGGGCTTTTTTCCCCTTAATCAACTTCAAATATTCCTAGACCAGGTTGGTAGCTGATAGCAAATAGGCTCCAAAATTTTAGCTATCACACGTGCTGCAAGGTGTTTTTCATTACACATGCAAAGTGGATAACAATGATCTAGGAGACGCTCTGTAATAGCTCCAACTCCAAATCCAGGATGGCACAAATGAAATCAGACCTGTACTATGCCAAAGGATGTGCATGATATTCATCTTCTCTGTTTCTGATGCAAAAGCACAAGCCCTACCTCCTACTGAGTTTCAGTGTGGTCTGTTTTAATAATTGATATGCTGCAAAAAACCTTCTGCATAAAGAAAGCACCTATTAAGTATTTAAACTAAGTATTTAAAATTAAGTATTAAAAATACTATGAAGAATTTAATACATAAGAGAGTAAATACTTTTGAGCCCAAAATTGCATGTTGTAAGTAGGTGAGTTTTAAGATTTTACTCTGGTACCATTATATCCACATTCTTAATGAAATTCCCTGCCACATTTAGGACAACTTGTGTTTATATGAATGTTAATCACATCTCTTTGGGCCTTTGTGAATTCATACATTTCTTTCTTTATTTTCAATGTACAGACAAAACAATGCCTATGGATTTCCAAAGAGCTCTCAAGTGCCCTTCAACAATAACTTTTAGAGAAAGCAATACCTTCCATGATGGAGGGAGCAGTGCTTCCTACTGATTGTCTGTCTGCACATCAGAGGCAACTGCTAGGAATAATTTCCCAGTTTTCACAATACACAGGAGTCAACTCATACTAGGACTGGTGTATTCAACAATCTGGGGGGGGGAAAGCATGGAATAGGAATAAAGGAAAAATTTGTGATGACAAAAAATTATCCATAGTAAATCAAAACTCAATTCCCTCTAACAACTTGCAGAATCTATACTGAATTAAGGAGGTGATAATAATCCAGCCAATGAAACCCTAAACATAAAATAACACACTATTAGAGACTGAAGCAAGCCCTGAAAACAATGGGCTTTAAATGATGTACTACAGTCTGGAGACTTTTTTCCTCTAGACTTTTTTTGAAAGCATTATCTGACTAATTAGCACCAATCAAAAGGAAAAAAGTTGTCAGAATGTTAACACTGAATAAAGAAAGAATACAGAACTAAGGGGAAGCCAATACTATGCCTCTTCACACATCCTCGGTATTCCAGAATTCTGAACTTCATTGTGACAGCCTTTCATAAAAGTTCCCAGAAAGAAGACTGTAATAAAGCAGACACAAGAAAAGGGAATGAAAAACCCCCACAGCTCCGTTGGAGAGGTGAAGGGGAATATAACAAAGAGCTACAAAATCACCAACCAAAAGATGATCAGGAAAAGGAGCACGGCACTTATTTTCACTCTTCAGGAATCCAAACCATAATTGAACCAGCAAGTCTCAGGCAGTAGCCCTAAGTGAAAAGTTTTCACACATGGGGGTTGGACTAGATGATCTCTAAAGGTCGCTACCAATCCTACCATTCCATGATTCTGTGATTATTGATTTCAGATACTATGAAGCTCACTGCTGCAGAGATCAGAATTGCAAGAGTCTACAGGCAAATTTATGACAGAAGAGGCTGTGCAGCAGCATCTCTGGGCTGCAGCCTCCGGCATGGGAGAGCCCTAGAAGATGGGAGGCTATAGAAGGCTTAAGCTAAGCCTCACCTTTGGCTGCCTCTCACTTCCTTCACTGTTCCCAAAGCATCACTGCAGAAAAGCAGAAGGTTAGTACACATTCATGGCAGTTGCCTGGCATGACAGAGCAAAACTTACCCCACATTACTTATTTGTACCATTTGTCAAGGTGTAAACAGGGAGAAAAAGTCAAGTTAACTGATTACACGATCTTCTAAGGAAAGACGGTGTAATGAATAGCAACTCCAAAGTTGGCTACAATTTTCATATCCTAGTTGTTTCATGCTTTTGTCTCAATTCAAGATGAAAACATAACAAGGAATCCTGTTTTCCAAGGCAAAATCAAGTACAGACATAAGGCACTGGCACAAGTTGCCCAGAAAGGCTGCGACTGCCCCATGCCTGGCAGTGTTCAAGGGCAAGTTGGATGGGGCTTGGAGCAGTCTGATCTTGGTGGAAGGTGTCCCTGCCTGTGGCAGGGAGGTTGGAATGAGATGGCCTTTCAAGTCCCTTTCAATCCAAACCATTATGTGATTCTATAGACACAGAGGCAGATTTTCTCACACACCTTGTCAAGCTGAAAAAACAAACCAACTTAAAAGTCCAACTGAAGTGTCACATCAGGAAAAATGGAAATTGAGTAGGCGAGCTCTAAGCACATACTAACAGAGTCTTATCTACACTGTATCACTCTAACTAAAGCAAATCTTTCTCATTTCATCTATTAAAATATTTGCACTTGAAAAGCTGAGGCATACAAAGACATGCAATTAAGATGCTTCAGTGTTGGTGTTTGAATTTAGTCTCATGACACGTATCAGAATGTCATCAGGCATCTAAACAGAGCCTGAACACCCAAACTCAGTGAGAGCAACATGTCACAGAGCATGGCATAATGCAAACATGGTAAAGGGCTTCACTGCTAAGTGCAGACACATGCACCACCTGGATTCAGGCAATACAATGACCACCACTTTGTGCAATTCCAAGGGAAAAGAACTGCCAAAAGCTACGAGGTCTGGGCTTGCTTAAAAAATACTCATCCAACTGGGATGATTTCAGATGAAAGAAAATGAGAACTGTGTAATTATATACATTTACCTTGACAAATAGAAAGCAATCTGTGATTAGAACATAGTAATTAGTTACAAAATGCTTCCCATGGATTTAATTACCCATCAGTCTACATGTTTCTTAATTACTTTTATCTCATTGCATCAGTAAAAATTTCTGCCTGAGGCAACTGCCACTCACTTATTTACACAGCTTCTAGTTTTTACAGTGAATATATTATAGCAACATGGCCAAACAATGCTAGAATTACAGTTGAAATTTCACGGATGAAGAAGTGCTCCCTCAATTTTATATGGAAATTATTTCCTTAGGTTCAAATTGGAACGTAACTTTATTATCTGTCTGCTTAGGAAATTTCAGTGTGCCATTTCAACTTCTTCAAACAGAAGTTCTTAAGCATAAAAAAAACCCAAAATCTATATTCACATAGCTGGAAAAATAGTTGATAGGCAAAACTGTAAATCTACTATATACATAACTTTCCAGAGAAATGTATGAGATTTCTAAATCTGAATAAACTCTTGAGATCTAAGAACTTTTGGGGGAGTAAAACTGACTTCAGAACTCCCCTGCTGTAACAGCCTCTGTTGTAAGGACAAACTCTTTAGCATCAGTATTATTCAAGGTCAAAAGATACAATTAAGCCACGCAACCTGCACTGACAGCTCTTACGGTGGGTTACACAGAGAATGAGACCAAAAAAGGGACTCGAATTTATAGTTGAAGAAATAATATTTATCTATACAAAACCTAGAAAAGCTGATCTATTTGCTTGCATTTTGAGACATTTTGTGTTTTGTTATTTCTGCTGCTGCACGTTTTTTTTGCTCTGACAATAGACTCTTTGCAGAAAGAGCTTTATCTTTTTGTTGCCTCACGAAGTGATGGGTACAATACTCCCACTATGTAATAAAAAACAATTACACGGTGCACACCTTACTTTTGTAAGTCTTTTATAAGATAATAAGATAATAATAAGACAAATGACAAAACTCATTGTGCTTCCACACTTGAACTTTGCAGGATTCATGAAGAGCAAAATCACAAATACAATTGAAGTGGAAAATGTCACAAAAGCCAAACAACAAAAATAAACATACTATGCAAAGGGAATACACTGGAGTTATTCTAGCAAAGAACAAAAGCAAAAAGTATGTTTCTCCAGGTGATGACACATTACTTACTATATTTCTCCCCAAGGAACTTCCCTAAATGAAGGTGTTTAGCTGATGTGATGTAATTTCTCTTTCACCTTATTATTTCAGATAGTATCAATTTCATGTAACATTTGCATATGCTTATGAATTAATGACTATAATTAAGGATTGGAAATCAGTTATCAGCTGCCACCTTGCTGCATGATTTCCTAAACATTTCTTTACTATTTGAACAGGTTAAATATTTTTTGCAAGTGCAAAGTTGTTACCAAAGAAGAGGACAATGCCATTGTCTTCCTCATATGAATTCAGTGTGTATAAAAGACTGCCTCTCTTATACTATGGTTTTCTTTCTAAACCACACATCATCTTAGATTTATTTTCTCCTATATGTAAGTACTGGAAATATTTCACAGAATCATTTAGGTTGGAAAAGACCTTTAAGCTCACAGAGTCCAACCGTTCCCCCAGCACTGCCATGGCCACCACTAACCCATGTCCCTCAGCACCACAGCTACACAGCTTTGGGATCCCTCCAGGGATGGGGCCTCCAACACAGCCTAGGCAGCCTGGGATGGAGCTGGACAGATCTTTGGGGCAGAAATTGTTGCTCATCTCCAATCTAAACCTCCCCTGGTGCAACTTGAGGCCATTTCCTCTCATCCTGTCACTTGTTACTTGGGAGAAGAGAAGAATCTCCTCCCAGCCACAATCTCCTTTCAAGGAATTGTAGAGAGTGAGAAGGTCTCCCCTCAGCTTCCTTTTCTTCAGGCTTAACAATGCCAGTTCCATCAGAGTAAAAGAGAAGGGGCTGGAATACAAGCTTCTAGTAAGAAAAAAAGCTAGGTTCTGGTTTTGCAGTCATCACTGGAGGATCATGATCAAAGACAATAAAAAACCCAAACAAAAAGACATACAAATGTTGTTTTGACCAAGCCACGTGAATCAAAATCATCAGCTACTGTACCTGGTGAAAGAGTGAAATTCACAAGTACTAAAAATGAAATGTATTTGCAAATCAGTCTTTGTACAGAGATGCTAAAGGAGTCCTTTGGAGAAACAGCAATACGAAGCAGTAAGGTCGAGGAAAGGCAGTAGTCACCATCATCTGCCCTTCTCTTTGAGGACCTGGAACACCTCACCCACTTGACATCATAAGATCCCTTCTGTCTGGCTCCTTTTACACCTGGCTAGCAAAAATGCCAAGTTACTGGTGTGAGTCTGAACGTACAAGTCTCAATTGGACTGCCATCAAAAGCCAGGTTTTCCACTTAGCTTTAGTAGTTAAAAATCAATGAGTAATCTTCATGTGCAAAAGTTGCAGGCCTGCTTAATTATTAATAAGCAATACAACTGTAAATGCTTTTGTTCACCATTCCTCAGTGCCCTGGCAAATGATTTCAAAATGAAAGGTGCTGAACCATGAAGATTGTAGGCAGCCATTGCTTTCTGAAATCACAGTGCAGGGAATTGGTGGAATTCTTGCCTGCCTGGGTTATAATCAGACATTGTGAACTTTCCTTGAAAGCAGACTTCAAATTCACAGGGGTCCCCAGCCTTCAATCACGAAAATGCTTGAAACGACCTCCATCTGCCATTTTAATGTATTCTTCCCAAAGACTTCAATAAATATTTAATATAAGAAATGCACTGTTTAAACACAATGAATAGCTTGTGAAATTAAAGTTGGCTGACGGATTACACGATATAATACACAGTAAACAATGGCAGAGAAACCATAGGCAGAGACACACACTTCTCTTGTGCTCTTCAGCTAAATGAATCAGAAGAAGAACGTGAAGGCAAATTTCATGATACTCTTATTGAAGATAGACTGAGCTCATAGCACAGCCTTAATGCAAGGTCTGTTTCTAATCTCGTACATGCACAAGCATCACCACAAACACTTGCCTGCCAGCTGTAGAGATGACATACACAGAGTCTTTTCCCTGCAAGCCAGTAGAGCTTTCCTTCTCAGCCTCCTCAAAGAGTACCATGATAAGCTGGAAAGACAAAGCTCTGCCCAAGATTTTAAGTTGAGGCATAAAAGGGTGTATAATTAGATGATCCAGTTCTGAAAGACACTAGACACCATCTAACACTAAAACCATAGCAAATGCTTTGCAGGCTGCCCAACAGCCTCAACCCATACACATGGAGACAACTGCATTAGCAAATCTGTCAGCAAAGCACATCCTAGCATGGTTTTTTTCTGTTTTCATCAGTTTGCTCTAAATACAGCTGTGGCTTTCTGGAAAAAGCAGTTGTGTGGCATTTCTGAAATTCCCAACTTTAAACACTGAGAATGAGCAACATTTGCTGCCTGCTCTGCCTGCCTCTTCCACCTTAATACACAGACACACATCCAGACAGACACAGGAAAAGGCATCCCTTTATGTTTACACTGTCACATTCACTCTTCACTTAGGGTACCTGAAATACCTAAATATAGAAGCACCAATATTAAAAGCATCTGCTTTCAATCTGCATTCAAACTGCTGAAGAGCAGCTCTGCAGAGACAGACCTGGGAGTCCTGATTGATAATAAGCTAAATATGAGCCAGCAATGTGCCCTCGTGGGCAAGAAGCCAATGGCAGTCTGGGATGCATCAAGAAGAGTGTGGCCAGCAGGTCGAGGGAGGTTCTGCTCCCCCTCTACTCTGCCCTGGTGAGGCCTCATCTGGAGTCCTGTGTCCAGTTCTGGGCTCCTCAGCTCAAGAGGGACAGGGAAGTGCTGGAAAGAGTCCAGCACAGGGACACCAAGATGATCAGGGGACTGGAACATCTTTCATACGAGGAAAGGCTGTGGGAACTGGGGCTGTTTAGTCTGGAAAGGAGGAGACTTGAGAGGAGATCTTATTAACATTTACAAATATCTAAATGGAAGGTGTCAGGAGGTTGGGACATCCCTTTTTTCTATTGTATCTAGCAACAGGACAAGGGGTAATGGGATGAAGTTGGAACACAAAAGGTTCCACTTAAATATAAGAAAAAACTATTTCAGTGTTTGAGTGAGGGAGCCCTGGCACAGGCTGCCCAGAGGGGTTGTGGAGGCTCCTTCCTTGGAGGGCTTCAAGACCCACCTGGACATGTTCCTATGCAACCTGATCTAGATGACCCTGCTTCTGCACGGGGGTTGGACTGGATGATCTCTAAAGGTCCCTTCCAACCCCCACCATTCTGTGATTCTATGATCTATATATGTTTTCACTCCAAAATTATACCTTTTAAGTTTTCTGAAGCAGCTCTCTGGTACATAACATCAGAGTGTACTTTTCCACTCTGACATAAGAGTATCTATTTCCCTGTAAGCAACAAGTATTGGCTTCTGGAAAAATAAAAAAGAACAGTTCTTTTGTAGAAAACATCACACCCTTGGTGGAACACAAAAAAAACCTCCTAGGACGTATATGAAAACAATACTTAATTCTATGTTTATGGAAACATAAACCTAGATAAGGCTGAAGACCATGAAGACATAAATACTGGACTTCACTGAAGAAGCCAACCCCAACATTTTTATATCTGTCTGTGACACGTATCTATAAAAACTGTTTTGAAATTTACTCTCATCCAGCACCTCATAACTGTGTGGATATACCAATAAAAACATACAGTCATAAAACACTGTACTTACAGGTCTAATTTTTACAGCAAACATTGATAGTTGCTTTTTAAATGAATTTTGACTGTTTTGTTGGGGGTTTTTTTTCCAAAAAAAGAATTTTAGAGCATCTGCATTTTAGTACAAGCCATTGTTCTCTCAGATGTCAAGTTTTTGGTTGTTTTTGCTATATTGATTCCTGATTTTCTACAGTATTAGAACAGGCTTCTTTTCTCACTTTTAAAACTCAAATTATTAATGGTAAGTAACCAAATTTTAATTAAAACAGAATGCTTTAGCTCAAACTATTACCTTAGTATTGCCAGACTCAAGTCTTCTCAACCCAACTGTCCAGACTCAAATCCTTTAAACTATAATTCATTATAAATTTTTGATATATTCCTAACTCTCAGTAAGTTTCATTTTCTTACTTTCTTCTTCCTCACTTTCTCTCTGGACACATACATATCTGCTTGTAAATAAAGCTCCCTTACTGAGATCACTACATCAAATGTATTTTCTGCACAGTACAGAAACCACAGTCTTGGAAACTAAGTGGATCATCTAAAGGTTTGTAATCATTCTTTGGTCAAAGACACAAAACCAAACAAAAAAGCCCAACTAAACACACTTTGAAAAATGATTCCTGGTCCCCTTAAACAGACATCACAGAATCTCAAGGGTTGGAAGGGACCTCAAAAGCTCATCCAGTGCAACCTCCCTGCCAGAGCAGGACCACCTAGAGTAGGTCACACAGGAACTTGTCGAGCTGGGTTTGAATGTCTCCAGATAAGGAGACTCCACAGCCCATCTGGGCAGCTTGTTCCAGTGCTCCCTCACCCTCACACTGAAGAAATTCTTCCTTGTATTTCTTTGGAACCTCTTCTGTTCCAGTTTATACCTGTTGCCCCTTGTCCTATCATTGGGCATCATTGAGAACAGCTCTATATACAACATACCCACATGTACACATATGTATGACAACACATCACTACATGGCAGTTGCTGGGACACAGATAAACACATGACAGGGCTCAAGATGATAATCAAGACAGCACTTTTAAATCCCTTTCCAAATTGCAGTTCATCAGGAAGCAGCAGTAGATTCTAAGAGAGCAATATGGAACGATTGGAAGTGTCTGCTCTTCCCAGTTTTATCACAAGCACATACTGTTGGTCAAAAGAGGGAGAAGGGAGAGAATCGTATTAACTTCTCAAAGAAGGATAATAAAATAGCATAACTCTGACCATGCAAAGAAACTGAGGGTAGAGAAAATAGGATGACTGCAGAAGTCACAGAATAAAAAAAGGTCACGGTTCTGGTGTTTCAAGAGTGGCTCAGAGTACTAAATCTGAATTTACTGTTGACCCTGGAGTGTAAAATTGTTCTCCAGTTGTTCAGACCCATCAAGCAGATCATAAAAAATTAAGATCTATAAGGGCATCTACTTAAAAGGGCAACTGCACTTTATCATCTTCACTGCAATTAATTCAAAATATGTAAAGAAGCCCATGAACTAGGAAATGACTGCTTTCAAGAAGAGATTACAGTATTAGATAGCAATGCCTTAATTTGCATTGCTGACAAGAAAATCCAGAAAACTCATTAATTTTACAACAGACACAACTCCTTATTTCATTACCTTGTTAACATTTCTCTTTTTTTTCCCCCTGCTTAACGTGTTCTTTTTGAAAGAAGAGCCTTGCTCTTATCATCTAAACCTAATGATCTGTTCCACCAAAACTATCTGGCTGTAGTCACTGGGGATGAGTTTACCACGAGGCTAAGCGACACTCAAAAAATACACAAGCTTTTAATATCAAATACTATCACTTAGATGATATTTCCCTTTCAAGATATTTGCAGAATTCAGTAATTTTAGGTGTCAGAAATGATCAAATCCTTTTTCATACAAGTTCCATTGCCTAAATACTGATTAATCTTTCCTTCCTTGCAACTGACACATATAAACATCGTTTTTGGGAATGAGGCTGTTCTATTAGTTACAAAAAGTAACAGGCAAACTAAACAAAGCTCCCAAATGACTGACTTGCATTAAACTGAAAAGTGGGTTGGTTCTCTTGCTGGTAGAAATAATCTGCTTTGAGGAAGATGAAGACTGACAGTCGAGGCACAGAGTCGCATCCTCACAGCTGGCAGCACAGGCCAGTTAGAGAAGTGGTGCTCAATAATCACTGCTTTAAATGAGCTGTGCCTGTAGACAACAATTTACAGAAACAAGAATGCTTAAAGGCTAAGTTCCAGTTACAAACTGCCAAGGTAGAGGAAAACAACTGGGCATTACTCCTACCAGAAGGACACAGCTCTCTTAACTGAGTCTACACCAAGGGTCAGTGATGGGACTGGCGCTGGTTAATACCCTTGTTGGTTGCCTGTATGGGCAGTGGGACTGAGCTGCAGCCTCAGTGAGTTTGCTGATGACACCAAGCTGTGTGTTGCAGCTGACAATGTAGACTTGGATATGTCAAAGGTCGTATCCAGAGGGACCTGGATAGGCTTAAAATGTCTTTCCTTCTGAACCTCATCAAGTTCAACAAGGCTAAGTGCAAGGTGCTGCACCTGAGTTGGGGCAATCTCCAGCACAAGTACTGTATGGGCCTCCAACACGAGGGCATGGAGCTGTTGCAGTGAATCCAGAGGAGGCCACGAAGATGACCAAAGGGCTGGAGCACCTCTGCTGTGAAGACAGACTGAGAGAGTTGGGGTTATTCAGTCTGGAGAAGAGAAGGCTCTGGGGAGACCTCAGAGCACCTTCCAGTCCTTAAAGGGGCCAACAAGAAAGCTGGAGAGGGACTTTTTACAAGGGCATGTGGTGATAGGACAAGGGATGATGGCTTCAAACTGCCAGAGGAGAGATTTAGATTGGATATGAGGAAGAAGTTCTTCCCTGTGAGGGTGCTGAGGCACTGGCACAGGTTGCCCAGACAGACTGTGGCTGCCCCATCCCTGGCAGTGTCCAAGGGCAGGTTGGATGGGGCTTGGAGTAGCCTGGTCTAGTGGAATGAGATGATCTTTAAGGTCCTTTCCAACTCAAACCAGTCTAGCATTCTATGATTGCACAATTATGCAGTTCTGCCAGTCCAAAGAATCTACAAGCATTATGCTCTAGATCATAAAGTCTGAATTATCCCTTTTATAAGAAGCACTGGTGAATCTGGGGGCAGAAAGCACCTAGGTGTGTAGTGCTACACTGAAGATGGTGCGCTTGTCTTTGCCAAAAACCAGCCAGAAAAACAGAGTCAGCAAAACCTAAATTAATGCTCATTTAGGAAAAATCACCAATATTGATGAAAATTAAAAAATGGTACAGTGAAATACCAAGAATAACAAAGGCAAAAGCATTTGTTGATATTCTTGACATACACAAAGTATTAAATCTATCTAAGCCACTGGAAAAAATACATATGTTCTGAAATCATTTTTGGTTTGAATAATACAAGTTGTGTATTAAATTTTGCTGACTTGTGAATCAAAGTCTATCTTTTCCCTTCAGGTCAATATCCAGTACCGAAATGTTTTATCTGATTTGTGGAGTAGTGGAGCTCCTCAACACAACTATAAATTCCCAACACTTAGTCCTATGAAATGATATATTCTGTAAATGAAAGTGATGCTAATAAAATAAATTTCCCAAGAGACTTGGGGAATAACCATCAACAAACACAATCAAAATACACCAACTTCAGAAAAATAACAAAATTCTTTATTAATAAAGTTGCCACTGAATAAGTTGTTGGCTTCTCCCTGATTCATTTTAAACTAGTTCAGAGCAGTCTCCCCTCCTCCCTTACTTTTTAAATTGATGTTTGCAATTTCCCACTCACTTGGAAAAGTGACCTTACTTTTACCCTGCATCTCCCTCTGGTGGTTTCCTTTTCTGTTTGTTTAGAAGCAATTGTAGCAAGGAGATTCTTCTTGCCTTGTTCTAAAGCAAGACAGAATTGGAAACTTCAGTTATCTTCATCTCCTCCTTTCACTAAAACTCAACCAAAACAATTCAGCTGAAGCTGTCCAACACAACTCTTCTTCCCCTCTGCCCCCACCAAGCTTTCTCTGCCTCTTTTGTCTGGGTATTTCACCTTTCAGCCAGATCCATCAGCTTTCTGAGACGTGGAATCAGCAGAACTACAACAGCTCTCTTCAGATGTATATACTGCAAACATTAATGCACTCTAAAGCACTCTATTTCCCAAGGGGGTGTAGACTAGATGATCTTTCGAGGTCCCTTCCAACCCTTAAGATTCTGTGATTTGCATTAGTGGGATTTCCAAACCTGAACTGCTGGTAATTCCATAAGTTAGGGAATATGGACACGTATATGAGGACAAAACCTCACAGATCTCCAACAAAACACACGCTTTTAATTAGTGCAGTAAGGAGAGTTGTTGGAAAGAACAAGTCAAAAGCAGCTCTCAGATTTCTAAAGGATGGCAAAATGTTTGCTGATGCAACAGACAGCCACACACACTCTTGTAATGCAAACTAGAAATCTCAACTAGTATTGGAAAACTATACCTACACCAAATCCAACCACCAAATTGTGCATATGACTACCAAAACTGCTACATTCCATGTTTATCTCAGCTGTTTATGGCTTTTGTCCTTGCATTGGTCATTTTTCCATCACTATGTTTATACACAGATACTCCCAACAAATTCTGATGCTTTTTGAACTTCAGAAGTTCAAGGTTTTGGATGATACAACAGGCTCTCCAGTACTTATGCTCTTCTTAATCAATGGTGTGAGCTGGTCAAGCCATAACAGATGGTCCTGAAGCTTTTACCCAATACCTCATTTTCCTTAACTTTATTACACAAAAATCCTTTACTTTTTGTAACAAGTACAAACAGCTTCTACCACTGGAGAGCCTCTTTAGAGATGTTAAACAATCCCTTGGAGGCCTACAAGGCAGTAGGGAGCAGAAACTGCTGCTATATTTTAAAGACAGAGAACTATTTTGGAATGATAGATGAAGAACTAACCCAGTCAAGTTGCATCAACTCCAGCAGAAGCATGCAGGGAAAATATTCACCCAGTGGAACACAAGAGCTTTCCAAGCTTCAGAAAAACACAGTAAACAAAGGACACAAAACTCAAATGTGTTGAAATGACCACACAATGTCCTTTCAAATGATATGTAATATTAGCACCAGCCGCCCCTCACTTTTTATTTCCCCCCCACACTCCTGAGAGACGTGTCAGTGTGCCAGAGAAGCATCAATCATCAAGCAAGAGAAAAACATGAAGCCTACAAAACTGTAGGGTGGTCTTCTCTCAGGAAAAATGTCAGAGCGCTTCACTTTGATCTTTTTCCTCTTTCAGAAACAGACCAGGAAAACTTCTCCACCCTATAAAAATAATAAAGCACAAAGCCACACAACTTTCCAGCCCAGAAAATAATCTCCAGTGAAAACTGTTTCTTTCCAGTGGCACCCAGGGACAAATTAACATGAGAAATGCTGGATTGCAAACGTTACAATCGTAATTGCATTTGAAAGCAGAGATTCCTGCTTCTAGCATTGATCAGTAAGGAAAAGGAAACACTCTTTTAATAATGACACTAATAGACTAATTATACATCTAATTTTCAGTGTCTAAAAAACCTACAGACTTCATTTTTGTCATTTCCAGGGGCCTGTAAATTGAACATAATCAACATTATAATTAAGATTTCAAAATAACTTCTATTAAAATGGTTTGTCTTTGGTAATTAATTACTTTCCAGGAAAAAAAATCATCTTCTGGGATTAAATGTCCAATTCACTCAGGAAAAATAACAGGCAACACACATACACTCTCCACATATTTTTAAGTGAGTCTATAGGGTGTACAGAGAAACAGTTTTCTCCTGAAAGGTGGTTTTCCTAAGCTGAAAAGCAGAATATGGCTCAGCTAATTCTTAGCAGCACATGAACACTCCTGTGACATTTTAGTAATAAACTGGCCACAGCTTTCTAAAAAGAGAAGCCTCTGCTGGGATGAAATCTGGGATGTCAGCAGTCACTTCTGCAAAGCACAGCTGAACTTCAAAAGTAATTGATCAGAAATACAAGTCAGAGTACACATTTTCAACCAAGTGCACAGGCTTGGGTGTGAGGTGTAAAGCTGCCATGTTTTAAGAAAAGTCAAGGCTTCCCCTGAAGATTTCACCCAAATTAGGTGATTATCAGAATTCTAGAGCAAGAACTCAGTGCTAAAAAACACCCTGGTCCTGAGTCATTATATGCCTACAGTGAACTGAGAGTCCAAACCTCAGGGTGTGTACCATCTGCATGCCAGGAAAGAGCTAGAAATTCAATTATTGTTTCCCTACTGGCATTTTAATGAAAGTATTGAAATGACTAATAGATTGGGAGAGTAAAAATGATCAGAGTAAAAAGCCACTTCTCAAAAAACTCTGTATGTGAACTCAACTGCTGGCTGTAACGTATTTACAACACTCTATTCCCCAGAAAAACAAATTAAGCGATTATATCAACTCTTCAATTTGCTAAAATGTATTTTCCCAGCACTAGAATGCAGGTAAACATGCATTAGAATTTCTTGTTATAAAAGAAATGAAACATTTTCATCTCAACTGTTGTCTCCCTCTTCCACACTTTAGTATCTACAAATCCAAGTGAAGTAACGAAACTGACTCAACATCGAATTAAGTTTCCCCATCTGAAATACTTCTCCCTTTAGAAATTCCAATGGCATGCTAGTATTAAATGTTTTTGGAAATAAAAATTAACCAGTATCTTTTTCTTCTTTATGGAAAAGGATTTTGATTGTGGGGCTATTAAAAGAGCCTGTTAGTCCTGCGCAGTGATTGATCTATAAAGGTATTAAATCACTTGCTCTATGGCAATATTGAAAAGCACTTGCACATCATCAGGTAACTAAATGCCTTTGCAGGCCACACTCTCAAGTCTTCACTTGTTACTATACACAGCTTGGCTAATTTCTTTCTACTTGAAGATGCATAAATGCCATAAAAGCAAATAACAGAGGTCTGAAAGGTAACTGAAAATGTGAACTTAATTATGGACCCGATTATTGTGTGTTTTTCCTTTGACTATCCAAGCTAAGACACAAACTGTTAACTTAATTCCACTTAAATATAAGAAAAAACTATTTCAGTGTTTCAGTGAGGGAGCCCTGGCACAGGCTGCCCAGAGGGGTTGTGGAGGCTCCTTCCTTGGAGGGCTTCAAGACCCACCTGGACATGTTCCTATGTGACCTGATCTAGGTGACCCTGCTTCTGCAGGGGGTTGGACTGGATGATCTCTAAAGGTCCCTTCCAACCCCTGCCATTCTGTGATTCTATGAAATTTAAAATGGACAAGAACATCTAGTTTAATTGATTTTCTACTCTTTCTTTCAGGTGGAAGGAGTACACACGGCAGAGGATGGATGTTCAGGTTCAGTGGGGAGAGAGGAATCCCCTACATAATCTATAAATAAGCCTCAGGAGGGTTTTTTTTTACAGACCTTTAGAACTGCTGAACCAACGTTAACAAGAGTATCTTGGGTTTAACTGCTAAACTCTGATTAAAGGAATTGTGTGCAACGTAAGCAATAGAAACAGTATGAAAGGCAGTATGTCAATATCCAGACTTAAAGAAGGTTCTTACTGAATGAGATTCAAGTCTGATATCCTTTACATGCCTATATGGCAGAATCTAGAAATACTGATTTCAGAAAACCTAACAGCTCAGCAAACCTGTATGAAGAAGCCTTCTATGCTTCACCCTCAAGCATTTTTAACTCTAGAAGGGTGAACAATTACCAGATCCAGGTAAGACATTTTACATAGGTGGAAACAGAAACCTGCAAGAAAAGAAGTCATCTCAACGAGTCTTGAAGAAGCAGCCCACAAAATTGCTTGAAATTTTCTTGAATCTTTAAAAACCCACACTTTCTAGAACTGAGAAGTGGCAGGACATCTACTACTGAGCTAGGGAATGCTCAAGCAGACTCACAGCACTGCAGCAGAAACCTCCTTGTGCTACTCAGAAAGAAAGAAGAAAATCTGCCTAAGAGGAAAATCTACAAAGGAAAAAAAACTGGTGGAAACTGCAATTTGAAGTGCAAAACCAGCAAACTCAACAGCCCAGGCACAGAATGCCCTGGAAGACTGCACAAAACCAAGAAAGGGGTTGGCTTTTGGACTTGTTGCCTACCAAGCGGTATCTGGGACACATGAAATAAATACCCCTGCAAAAGGCAGCCATAGATCCATGTTTGAGCAGTTCACTGTCTTAAAATACACAATGCTTCTGTCACCAGTTCTGTATATCCTTGTCAACATTGTAGTTACTTCTCGAAAATCAAGATTTTACTATTTTGAACCAGTAGGGAAGGCTTTTTGGAGAAATATTGATGTTAATTGGGAACATCCTGAATGCCATTAGTGAATGCCAATAGTACCTGCAACTCAAAGAGTTTACTAATTACCAATATATACTTTCTACTGAAATTATACCAATCAAAATCCACAAGGAGCACACAAAGAAAGGAAAATCAACTCATTTATCTATGCAGTATATATGGAAATGCAATCAAAAGCATATATGTACTGCCAGCACTCAGAGAAACACCAGTTACCTCACCAGCTCTCACTTCCATTTGTGAGAAGTCAGTCCAAGGCAGACAAGTTAATTCAATTTAGCTTCATCTGTAACAAGGACAGTCTGAATCCTGTATCTGCCTACACTACAGTGAAGTCCATCCACAGGGGTAAAGAAACTTGCTATACGTGTATCAACTGCTTCTTATGGAAACAGAGCTGTTAAATCAATATGGTTTAGTTTAGTGGTGGGCTTGGCAGTGTGAGGTGAGTGGTTGAACCCAATCATCTTAAAAGTCTTTTCCAACTGTAATCATAGAATCATTATGGTTCTAAAGACCTTTAAGATCGAGTCCAACCACTCACACTGCCAAGCCTATCACTAAACTAAACCATATCCCTCAGAACCTCACCTGGCTGTCTTTTGAGTATCTCCAGGGATGGTGACTCCAGCTCCTCCCAGGGCAGCCCATTCCAGCGCTTAACAACCCTCTCACTGAAAATTTCATCCTAATGTCCAATCTAAACCTCCCTTTGCACAACCTCAACCCACTTCCTCGTGTTCTGTCATTCGTTACTGGAGAGAAGAGATCGACCCCCACCTCACTACAACTCTTCTTCAGGTAGTTGTAGAGGGTGAGCATATCTCCTCTCAGCCTCCTCCAGGCTAAACACTCAGCTGTTCCTCATAGGACTTTCTGGACCCTTCACCAGCTTCGTTGCCCATCTCTGCATACTCAATCTCCTTCTTGTAATGATTCTGTGATTCACTATTAAAGCCCAATGGATGAATTACATCAAGTTTATAGCATGGGAAAAGAAATAACTTTATAGTAGGTATGCTGTGTTTTTCTTATGCTTGCAAGCTCTCATATTAACTACCATTGATTACAATTTACTCTCCTAAGGACACTACTGTCAGACACACCTACCACACAGGACCGAAGTCTTCAACAGTCATGGGGGGTTTATACTGAAGCTTTTTATTACTCTATCATGGTTATACTTGTAGCTTTGCACCAACAGGTTTGGGGTTTTCAGTGCAGCCAAAGATGTGTAGGGTTACTTTTGTTCATTTTTAACAGTGTAAACAGGAGCCTGACACGGACTTACAACATGAGTCAAGAGGACACAATAAAACTTTGAAAACTGAGAGGCAGGTAAAGGCAGACTGTCTCTGGAGAGTCAAAATAGCACACTGAGAAACTTTAAGCCATTACAAAGTCAACTCTATGACAGAAAACAAAGTCCTATATACACTTTCTTCTATAGTTTCTATATTCCCTTGCCCAAAAGCATCAGTTGCAACTAAATAGTATTAATACAATTCTTCCCATACAAAAACTTGGGGAAAAAATGATTGGATAGACATTGCTCTAGATCTAAACACTTACAAAACATTTCTTAACATGAAGGTCCCTGTATAAAATCTAAATACCTCCAATTGTTGCTAAGACTTTTTAAGCAAGGTAAGCAATGGTGTCTTTTGCTAAAGAAGTACTTTAGCAAAAATTATCCTGCAAACCACAACTGCTTTTGCTACATTTGTCAGCAACTATGAAAAGTTAGAGGGTAAGAAAGCTTCTCATGTCAGCATGCAAATACCACTAGAATAAAATGCTGTGTATTGTACCACCTGCAACAGTAGCAGATGACATCCTGTCACCAAAACCTGTAAAGGCAACCATAGTCTTAAACCTAAAGTTCAAGAAGTGGAAAAAAAACCTGCCTGGCCAAGAGAAAACAAAATGAACAAGCAAAAAAAACCCAACAAACCATCAAAAAACTTGGAAATAACTTAGCAGCACCCTGAACCACAGTATTTTAGATACTGTCACACTATAAACCAATCCATTTTATGGCTACCCGACCTACACCAGAGTTATTCACAACTTACAGGCAACAAAATCTATTTACAGGGCTGCTGTCTAAGAAGCAAGAGAGTGCATTTCCTGTATATTTCCCAGCAGTTATAGAATTTAACTATAGATCATCTCCCTTTCTTTCTCACAGCAGGCTTATTTATTTCTTCAGGTTTTAGGACAGCTGGATACAATGGAACTTCAGTATATATTTGAACAAACCCCTGTGTTTTACATTAGACAGTGTGCATGATCTTTGGGTAAAGTAATACATCTTAAAGTTGGGATAAAATAAATTCTCACCTACAAATGGATTGGTTTAGATGCTGAGCCCTGCAGCTACCCCCCAACAAACACCTCACAATGAGTTTCACCATTTGCAGAGGGAGATTATCACAGTATGCTCCTTGACACAGCGAGCTCACGGTGATAAAAAAACAAGATGCGCCTTCCCCTTCTCCCTGGGGGTGTGCTGGATTCTGAACCATTAGCAAACACAACCCCATTATATGGGAAGGAAGCGGGAAATGGTTGTGCTCTGCAGGTGTTCAAAAATACATTTTCAGTAAGGGAGCAGATGCTTGAAGACGAAACAATTCAAGCAAGCACGTGGCACTGTAATCACTCTTACTACTGTATTTGAAAGCAAACCGTCTCCCTCTCAAATATACAAGTTACTTGGTTTTGGCATCCCGTGTATTTATTGCACCTGCAAGTGCTTGAATACATTACACTTCCACATTTCAATGTACGGGTTTTTAAAAGCAACAGGACACAAGGGACCACAAACAATGATGAACACATTACTATCCTGGTCACGAGAAATCTTGACAGTTCGTGTGGCACAGGGAGTCGCCTAAAAGTCATTTACATTCTCAATCTTTAAGGCCATTAATGTGTACAGAACGTGATGTAATAGAACACCATTCCCTTCATTTTAGATGTTCCTACTGCCTTATAATTCCAGGCAACATTTGCTTGTTACTTTACCCTGAATATGTGAAACACTCGTTGTTACAGAACATGTTGCTTCAATTCATCTCGAGGAACCAACAAACTCGGACAGAGCCAAAGGGTATTCCTTCATCAAAAAGTCTAAGGAAAATTAAAGTCCTTCACTGCAAATGGAAACCCAACAAAGGCAGAATCATTCAAAAGGTGTTGAGCACAACAGATAGCCCTTAACGAAAATCATACAGTGGATGAATTTTCTCACTGGCTTCACTTCTCAGTGTGTTTTTCTTTTCCAGGTGGAGAGAGCTGAAAGTTTAGAGGAGAGCACTGTGCACAGCTTCTGCCTTTTGATAGCTTCATTTTCTTCTCAAGAAGACACTGAGAACCTCTGACCAAATCCTGTTAGTGTAAAAGGACATCTAAAACTGTTAATTTTTGATTTAATGATCTAGAAGCGGAGTGGTTCCAGTGGATGCACTAAGAACTGAACAGGTCTGCAGAATGAGCTATTCCCAAGCAGCCTTTGCAGGTGAGGAGAGAAGGATACAATCAGGCCAGAAGCAGCCTTACAGCCTCTTGGCATACTGGATCCATGCTTCAGGAGAGACACCACTCCCCAGCTGCTGTTCTGATACCTCTCATGAATACTAAACCATTGGGTTTTGGTTTGCTTTTTCAAATAAATGCTCAATGATTTTCCTAAGAAGCAAATTTTAACTACTTTAAAATGTGCTGAATGCTTTACTTTTTGTAAATTAAACATTTTCTGTGCCTGTATATATATAGCTTCTTTACACACCCCTCATAGTCCATCCTACTGGGACATGCACCTGCCTTTAAGCTAATAAAAATTCATTTTAACTTGAACCAGTTCCTCCTCCTTTTCTGCTTAGACTAACAAACAGAAAGTGTAACTTCCTTATTCTTCCTAATCTACTTTTTTTCCAGGTGCACTGGGGACTCTCTCTCCACCATGACTACTTCCTAAGAGTACAAATCAATGTAAGAGCAGTTGTTTGTTTCATCTCTTTGAATCTCTCAAACATCCTACAACATTTTCACCATATCCTGATTGTTCAGATCTATTTCAAGCTGCCCTAAGAACAAGACTATCAACTTTGAGAGTAACTAAAGCACTCTTTTCCATCCTGTTGGGCTATCAAATGGACTTTGTAAGACCAAACCCTATTTCAATAAGTTCCAATCACATTTCAGTAGTGACAACATTTTGATGGAACTTCTGTTTCAAAGTCATTTCTGATGTGTCTCGGTTCTTTACTGCATCTGCCACTAGGCATTTACTGTATGCAGAATCATAGTCTCCCTCAGGTTTTATGCATATTCTGAAAGAGACTGCATGAAAAACACCAACAGGTTTAATAATTTAGGCCATTCACTGCTGGTTGCTTTAGAATTCTCCATTTACAGCGCTCTCAGAAGTTCAAGGAAGCTCAAGAAAGAGACGGTCTGTTTTGACTTACATTTATTCTCACTGTAGCTAATTACAGTTGCAGCTCCTTTACCATATTAACGATGTGCAAAACCCTACAGAGCCCCAGTGAGAAAGAAATGAGAATTAGAAAGCTGAAGCATGAGTTTTCCCGTGCTTTATCTGCTCTCTTCGCTTGACTCTTCCCTAAACACTACTATTGATATATAAACACTTTGTACACACTATGCCTTCAAGAAAATGAAGTTGTAAAAAGAGGGCGCCCTTTGAAAGTAAACATCCTCCATGCCACGGTACCGACCTACAGTGGTATTTCCTATGCTTTAGTACACATAGTGCAGCGATATATTTGTGTCTTAAACTTTCCACTGTAAATGTTCATCATTAATGTACCCCTGCTCCATCAAGGAAGGTAAGAGCAAGAAAGTCTTCAGCAGTGATAACAGAGTGATCATAGTCCTCTATAAAAACAATAAAGCGCTATTACTTTCTATTCTACTCTCTTCACCCTCCAACTTATTGCTGCACTGCTGCAAGCCACACAAAGAAGTTAATGTTTTCTAAGTTAAACAACAGGCTGTCTGCTTATCTGAAAACTTCAATGTGGTGCAACTTCCAGCTACTTTCGAGCGAGCGCGATGCCTAGCAACCCCGCGCAACGCCAGGGCGCCAGGTTAGAACGCTTCCAGTCTGAGCCTGCATTGCCAGCATCCCTCCTTCCCACAAGCTGCACAACCAGGAGGGGGAGGACAAAAAAAAAAAAGAGCTGAGATTTGGGCCTGGTCCAGGCTCACGTACCAGATAATCCCGGTTTCCATCCGACAGCTGTTTATACTTTACCTGCCGCGCGGCAGGTGCAGCACAACGGCTTGTCCCGTCCCTGCACGTGCCACCTCAAGCCCTGCTCCATTCACAGGCCACCCCAGCACGCAACGGCTGAGGCTCTGCTATGACCAAAGTGCCCAGAGAGCCTGATTTTTAGAACAAGTCTCCAAGAAAAAAAGAGTAATAATTTAGGTGCAACAGTCAGAGGGCGGGAGTTGCAACCAATTCTGGTTCAAAGCTGCCCATTTCATCATCATCATCATGCTGTGCTCGCTTTGGTGTCCCTTTAACACACCGTCTGCCCAGGTACTTCTCTTTACACAAAGTATTACTTGTAACACAATGTTAGACCCAGAGAGGCATGATCAATGATGTACACAGCTGACAGTCCTTTTTCCCTTTTCACAAGTAAAACAGACACGCAGGAACAAGAAAAACAGGGAAACGAATGACCAGGTCTAAGCACTCCAAGGTGCAGGACTCAGGCAATACAGGTCTCAGAAGGCGAGGGGGAGGGCACCCCCCAACCTAGACATTATAGCCACAGGTGTGACTTTCATATAGCTCCATGTTTTCATGTATGCCATTTAATGAACAAAGCTGATTTCAGATACAACTGCACTTTTTCAGTTTGCCTGGAGGACCATGAGCTTATTTCCTCTGCAGGTAACTGAACAAAGTCCTCTGTTTTTCTACAGGGGAATCACAGAGCAAGTTCCTACAGATTTAAAGATGATAATTCAAGGCCTTTTGATCTAGTATCTCTCATTTCTATTATTAGAGCTTTAAAAAGAAGAAAGAAGAAGCAAGGAAGAAGGAAAGAGCAAGAAGGAGCAAGAAATAAGGGAAAGAGAAAAAATAAGAAACACGGAAGAAAAAAAAAAGAGGAAAATTCCCAAACCTGATGGTTTTAAAGCTAAAAACACCCCAAAACTGAAGTGCCTAAAATTTCCCTTAACCATCAGAACTCTCTAGGAGTTTTACTAAAGAAGAGAAGCAGTAACTGCTTATACCTGCAGGCTGAGCAGCAAGTGTCATCTAAAACACAGCTTGGCAAAGTGGTAAAGGCAGAGACAGAAAGATTTTTCCCATTAGAAAGTGGCCATTACATCCTGTACAAAACTACTTGGAAGACAAGGAGATCCAGCTTGTACAACACAGTGTTAAACACATGACACCTACCTAGTTCCAGAGCACACTTTGGTCCAGACAGTGTCATCAGTAATAACAGAAAATTGGCAGCCCAACTTTATTAAGTATTGCATACAAGATTCAGCACTTACATATCTTAGATTCAGCACGGTCATAATGATTACTTGAATGCTTGGGAATGACTAAGCAACCAAAAGCAGCTGATAGGGCACAGTCTAGTCAAGGTAAAACCAGACTGCATGTGCCACAGAGTGCTTGAAATTCTAATCTGAAATTTATCCATCCCTACAGTGGAACAGGAAAAGATGGTCAAAAAGCCCAACAATTTTTCACATGGAAACTATGAACAGGAGACATGTATTTGAAAAGAAATCCCACAGTGATCTTACAATTAAACCTGACTGTTGCACTGGGGAACCAGACTAGAAAAAGGAAGTTTGTAGAAATCAGATTATGTCCATTTGGTTCACATTTATGCATTTTACACGCTACTAACAGTTACTCTTAACAACTTATCATCATACAACATAAACTCTTCCTACTTGCTAATACCAAATTAACTGTAGTTTATACATTCCTAGCAGTAAGTTGGCCAGGACTGTGGGAGATATATCCTACCAGGTACTTCCTATGACTGAAAATGGTACCATGTTTTGCAGCTTTGCTTGAAGTAACTAGGTAAAACCTGTTAGATTAGACCAATAAACAAATCCCTTTACAGTGAGACCTTCACAAATTAGTCCCTGCCTGGGCAGGGGAGTGGGAATGGAGGATATCCAGAGGCACCTTCCAGCCTCAGCCCTTCTGTGATTCTAAGAAATCAGCTTCTGCCAGCTTTCACCTAGAAAGTATGACATCAGCTCAGGTGTTACTTGAATTTTGGCAGGATGCTCCAAGGGTAGTATTATGTATACTTTCATCTATAAACTATGCTAGGGGATTTTCTGACTACTCTGGGGAGAACAGATGTATTCCCATTGCTTCTGAGTAGCTCATTTAGGTGTCCAAAGGAGGAGATTATTTCCATCTATAGTCAATGGAGACTGGACTTCAATTCTTCAATTCCTGCCCATCTTGGGCAGGTGACCTAAGTGCACAGTATACTAAGGGAAGCTAGGAAGCAATTTGCTTCTTCCTTGGAACAAACTGTCTCATTTTAAGAAATTAAACTATGGGAAACAATTTCCAAGATGTTTGAAATCCTTTTTTCTTGTGCCATTTTCTATCAGTTTGCTAAAGGCTTAGAAAATTCTGCAAGATAGGACTTAGACTCACTGAGCCAAAGCTGCTCAATTACACATCCAAACTCAAATAAATGCCTCTTTAAAACGGAAACCTGCAGGATCAGATGAAGCCTAACAACATTATCCTGCATCTCCAAATTCATTTCAAGGTAAGAATTCCAACTCACATCTCTGTGTTCAGAATAAAAACCCCAAACCACTGTTTTCAGTGGAAGAGGAAGATGCAGAGAACAGGAGAAACGTTTAAGTCTTGTTGAGATTTTGCAGGATTTAATTAAAAGCTGCAAGATATACTTAGGGATATGTCTTTTTTAAAAGAATTCATGCTTTTGGCATGTAGTAACACACAAGACTTCAGGTAGTCAGTAGCTCCTTGTGTTAGTGCCCAGTTTGTCTTCCTGTGCATAGATTATGGTTAATATGAAACGATTTCATTGTCAGTGGGCACCCGGGTTGGGGGGGAGCTGCCCAATGGGAGGAATTTTTGTGTCATAGTAGCATATATTTCTGCCTTTCTGTAACTAGAAATTCCCCATAAGTAATCATGAGAACATCTGTGACATCAGTAACACAGCTCAGGTACCCTTCAACAATGCCCTCATCCGAAAACATCTTCAAAGCTTCCTTGATTTCCGAATTCCCTCTTAGTCATGGCTTAGTCAAGACTGACTCGGGACTAAGGCCCGTCTAGCCAGATAATTAATTGCAAGTACCTAAAGAACAGAAGGCACAGTTTGTCCTTCTTTTTCCAGTGGGCATACACAACAGCAACCTGGATGTACGGTGCTATTTAACAATGGCATGTTAGGATGCATTGTGCACCGCAGGAAACTATTAAGGATACTAATCAGCAGACAGACTAGTTTAAAATTAACATATTGGGAGAAGCCCTCTAGTGTGTTCAGACAGTGAGTCAGCGTCTAAAACCAGAACAGAAGCAGCTAATACAAATGAAATGCTAATTTGTCCCCAGATGGTGAAGCAACACCCTCTGTGTACTCCAGTTTTTTTGTAGCATGTGAACATTGGGGTTTATTCTTTCAGGCTACAGAACAGTATGGACCCAGAAGAGTTTTGGGCTATTTCTTTCTTGCCTCAATCAGCACTGGGGGTGGGAAAAACAAAGAAGGTTCAAACCCTGCATTTCCAGAAATGTACACAAGACAGACTTCCATAGCTGTGAGTACCCACATATCACTAATGCTATAAAAATAGCTGCAGTTGTTCCTCAGACAACCTCTCAGCTCCAAAATAAGTAATGCAGATTTGTTTATCTCCTCTTCCCCTTCACTTACAGAACTCTGTCAGCACCTCTGAGTGCCAAGGAGTAGCTCTATTCTGTAATAGAAATCTGGGGAACATCCTCTTCCTCAACAGACCTACTCACCTGGATGTATGGAAAACACCTTGAGAATATGCCTCTCCCCTGACACTGCCTCTTAGAACATACTTCAAAAAGACAATCCCATGTTTTCCCCTACAACTGATGCATCATTAGAAAGAACCAACTTAATTTTTGCCCTAGATATCTAAGGACTACCTCACACTTAATATGATCCCTGCTCCAGCTTACACACAAGTATTTAACACTGCTGTACATACTCAGGTATGGTTGTGCAATACACTGGTGTTTCTACAATCCCCTTCTGATGACAGCAAAGTTGTTAAAACACAACACCTTTGGATGAAACAACTTATTGCTTACAAAGTGTAAATCAAAAAGTACCCAGCTTGATACTCAATTCCCTAAAATGAATAGGACTGGGACCACGGGGAAATAAAAGGTTTTATTCTGAATCATCCAAGGACAGACACAGTAAAACTACAAATTGCCACATCAAAAAAAATCCATTTTCATGCCAGCAATATATGTTAAAGAAAAAAAGTCATCAGATCCTCCACATGTACTTCCTCAAGTTAATGTCTTTTGGCAGGAAGAAGCTGTTCAAAGAAATATAACTGAAATAATAGCCACTGCAATGGTATTAACAGACTTTTTTCATGCTACTCATCTTAAAAGTCTGTCCAAGAAATTAGCAGAGCACATGCATGTGACTTACTGGCAAAACAGAAAAAGGAAGATAATTATACCAAGATCATTTTTATTATAGCGCTGCTGCCCTCTTCTGGTTTGAGATCCCTCATCCTCCATAGCTCATATACCAAGGAATCCAGCTCAGCTCATTACATTACAGTCACACAGAACCTGTTCAGAATTCATTCATTAATTTAGTGTGATCCGTAACCGATTCTGGCATGCAGAGTCACACACACCTTTGAGTGTTAGCATTTGAGAGCTGTGGATTAAAATCTAATATTCAGATTGATTGCTAGTGTCGTTTTTGGAAATGAAGTGTTGATCTAGGAGGAGTCACCTTTGACATCCCAAAGGGTGGTAACTTCAGGGTATCGAGAAAATGGATAACCAAGAGAAACTTTGAAAGTGTGTATTCAGAAAGATATAGGGAGAAGACAGAGTCACATTTTAGATCTGTTCAAAGAGTTTTTACCCGTCCTGTTACAGAAATATACTCAACAAATGCAATTCAGTATAAAGACAGCAATTCACAATTAAAAGATCGTTGTTTTATTGTGAGCTAAGTGCTTCTCATATTGCCTTCTTTCTGCCAAAGTATCAAACACCCCTGAGCAGAACTCCAAAATCAAACCAGTGAGCACAAGTTCATGGACTGTTCAAAGGCTTGAGCAATTCAGCACAGTCTGTCTTCATGATGTCCATCCCCTCCCCTGCTTCCAGCCCTGTCTTGCCTCCCACTAACTTGGCAATTGCATCATAACCTCTCACCTTTTGCTGACGACCGTGCTCCTAACAGCAGGCTTAAAGAACAGTGTATCACAACAGCTCATCTCGATTTCCTGCCTAGCTCCATACTCCAGACAGTCCTACATTTTGGATTTAGCACCAGCCTTCTAGCACTTTCTCTTCTACAGCACACAACAATGGTTTTTATTCTTATTGTCAGATTATTCCACAAACTTGAGCTGTAACTACTCACATAACTATTCTACTGAAGACAGAAAAATGTAAATCTATTGTGTTTAAATATATATCTTTAAATGTATATAAATATGGTGTGTATCAATAATTGTACTTGATCTTCTTTACCAGTCCTACCAAATATTCACAGCAATCAAGCCATTACTCACACAGAGAAGTTGCACAGTAATGGCTATTTCACTGTGATGATCTACAGATTCTAGGCATAAAAAAACCCCCAAATGTCCTCTCTTTTGCTGTATCCAAGTTAACTTTCTTATGTTGAAAGTTTTCACTGTAACAGCTGCTTTTGTCCAAAGAACACAAGTGATACGAGTGAAAGCCACTGTAGTTCAACTAGGAGTTTGCCTAGGACCAGCTGTCCTTTGAAGCTATGCTTTTGTTTCAGTTTGTTTGTTTGTTTCTGTTGGCTCTTTCATCAGCTGTTATAGAATTAAAGGATTCATCTTGATCTTTAAAAACATAGCATGTGTATTTTGGAGGGATGGTGAAGGGGAGGAGAGATCCCTGGAGTTTGAGAGCTGCTGCTTCCTTTTAACTTGGAAACACCATTGCTACTGACAGTTGCCACCTCGTATCACAAGCAAAGAGAAGGCCAACAGGAACAGTACCAGAGGCTTATGCCTGCAAGGACAAAATAAGCTCTTTTTCTTAAGAGAGAGACGTGTCCATCTAGGGAAGGATGTCTGAGAAGACTGAGGCTGAGGCAGAAATTGTGTTTAGAAGGTAAACAAAACACACACTAAAATCTTGCAAACAAATGTGCTCCTGTTTTCCCTGCCTAAAACTGAACTTCCCATGACTTAGCACAGAAACACTTCAGATATTTCTTGCCTAGCAGCAAGCACTTCACTAATAAAGCTTTAGAAAACCTTCTATATTTCTACTGCTGATTAGAAAACACAATCTGACCCCCCACCCCCAAACCAAAGCACTTCTAAGCTGAAGTTCCTAAACAGAATGCACTTGGCCTTTCTCACTGGGTAGGAAACAGAAAGAAAAAGGAAAAGCTAACTGAACACTAAGTCCACATTTGGCCTTAAAATTTACTATTCTAAGAGTAGCTTGTGGGGACAGTTAAAATGTCACCATTGTTCTCTGTCCCTGAAGTTACCGTTATCAACAGCATGTAGATAAGCCAAGTTGGTAAATGGACTCCAGAGCTTTTGTAAGCAAATGCAGTATGCACTCATACATTAGGGTACCAGAGCAACAAAGCTCCAATGCCTGTTTAAAAGACTAATTCCTAGAAACAGGACATCTGTCAGAGAAAGAACCATGATCACGGGGATTATCTTGGACTTCACACGCTGGACAGAGTTGAAAATGAATATATGTGGTGGTGGGACAAAAAAAGCCCCACCAAACATTTCTTGCTTTGAGTGTTACAAAATGTTCCACCTTGGTAAGATCAACAGGATGAACACAACACTCCAATGCTCCAATCGAGAGAACTATTTCAAGTGTATTAAGGGCAGCATGTCCAAGAGTGGTACAGCTTCTCAGGTCACAGGCTGCAGAGGTAATTTGTCCACCAGGCCAGGAGATGCTGATGTACTCTCCTGATCAAGGACTGTCTCCAAATTACCTCTAAAAAATGGATCATTCATGCTTTCCCTCCGCAAGGGTTCCCAGAAGTGACATACAGGTCTTAATAAGGTTCAGAATTGAGTGGCTGATAAAACTGAATGGCTTTGCCATCCATAAATACTTTTTTTCATTCAAAGTTTACAGCAATTAAACTTTGATGCTCTCTGCAAATGCAGCACAGGTCATCATCCTACTGGCAATACACATCTATTTTAAAAACATCCATCATTTCCCTCGCTAAAGCAATCAGTTTCACATGTGATGGGGTTTGTGTTCACCCCATAAATCAGTGTTAACTTCCAAAATCCGAGCCTGTTTGCTAACATACACTAAACAGATACCAGGAGCCACTCCAGACATTCTGTATTGATTTTGGTACCTAGACAGATCCCACATAAGAGTACTAAAAAACAAACCAACCAGCCAACCCCAAAAAATTCGTGGCAGGCTTCGGTGAAAACTTGGATGCTTTAGTAAAAGCTGAGTGAAATTTATCCAAGGTATTATTCCACTGCCTTCCCTGCAGTTACATCAAGAATGAGCCTGACCCTGGCACACACTACTAAAAATAAAACCAAAAAAAGTCAGATTCAGCAGTGTTCCTTTTTTTGTGTATTAGGGAACAAACAGTGCAAATTATATAATGACCTATATTCAGCAAGGAAGAACCAAGATTAATAAAAATGTCAAAGATGCATAAAAGATGCATTATAACAGCAAAGCTATATAAATTACAAACCATTTCACAGCAACACAACCTAAGGCCATCAGTCCAGAAACTGCTTTTTTCAGCATACTCCCAGGCGAGTAAATGCACTTACACAGATCAGCTACCAACAAGTGCAGATGAACACGAGGCACCTGAGCTACACCAAACCTATTCTGTGTGAGATGTGCAGCCAAACTGTATCTCCACCACGTACCAGACATTTGGTGTGCTTGTGTAAGCAGGGTCCCTGGGGGCACTGGGCTCCTATTCCCTTCATACCCTTGAAAAATGCACATTCCCCTTTCCCATTGCAATTGCCATCAATGAAGGACAACGTGCAGTTCTCATTTCTGAGACTGCACAGTGAATCCAAGGAGCAAAAGATACCTGCAGTGTTTTCAGCTACCAACCCTTTACTCCCATGACTGACTTAGAAGCAATGCAAGTAGCTTAAGGCTTACACACTTCCACTGAAGTAAACAGAAAAACGCAGATGCCTGTGTGGAGGAACTCAATATTTTTCATTATCCATTTAACTATATGCACCCAATACATGCAGAAAACCTTAAACTTTAGCTATTGCCTTCAAATATAACAAGAGCAGATTTTGCTGTATGTCATTTGGAGAGAAGATTAAAGAGAAGTATGCAACATACGTCTCGGAGAGCTCTCAAAGGGAGCGCTAATATATTCTACTCACAAGAGCTGCTGTTTTGCATCCCATCCACTCCAGCATTTGGGGCTATCCCCTACTCAAAGGAGAAGGGATACTGAACAGTCCAAGTGCTGCTCAAATTCAGGGCAGACCAGGCTTGGAGGACAGAGGAATTAATGAGGAAATGAGGAAAAAAAAGCAGATGGTGCTGCAGTACTTCTTCCTGCACACCCGCCACCTCAAGCGGTTTCCATACATGCAAAGCCCCAGGGCCCCACCTGGTAGCAATATAATTACCCTAAATGTGCACTTATGTTTCATTACACCTTAACCATCACTATGCACACTGATTACAAGTATCAATCCATCGCATTTTCATACACCTCGGCGGCTGTACCGCATTCAACTGTGAAAATTCAGCACTCTCGTCACTTCTAAAACAAGACCCATGCTGATAAACAGCAGTGGGCAAATTATTTGTCACTCTGTAGGGTGCCAGCAGGGTTTGATAAGGATGACATCACTCCCATTTTACCCATAACAATGACACTAACAAGAACATGTAATCAGCAAAGCCTCAGCGCTTGGTCTAGCCGTGGCAGGTGCAACTCTTTTTATGCTGGAAGTAAAGCCAGCCAAGCATTAGCTTCCAGCACAAGTACAAAACTATTTCTTTTATCAGAATGTTAAGCAGAAGTTGGCTTCCATAAGGCACTGCAGCTGCCATCGCTGCTTCTACAGATGCTTTCATTAATTTTATCAAGGACATACTGAGGCAAGTGCTCCATCAGCACAATGGCTATTTAGGAACAGCTGGAGAAATGAAACAATTAATTTCAGGAGAATATGCAAGCCCAAGATGCACATTAAAATAATTAAATACCCAAAAAATACATTCAAATACATGTAAGAAATGAGCACAAGTCTTTACAAAGCAAGATTTGCAGTTCTCTGTAAAGGAAGGGAGGAGCTGAGAAAGAAAAGCTAAGCTTCACAGCTCTAACTTTACTATGTCCAAACAAAATCCCTGTTACCTTTAAAGTTATCCATGTCTCAAAAACCTTAACTTTATCCCTATTCTATGCCTAAGTACCCTCAAACGTAAGTTAAAATGAAAGCTACTGCAGCTTATCATAACCCAAGCAACCTTCAAATCCTTATAGAACTTGAATCTGAGTATTTGCTGTGAAGGGATTTTTTTGCCACAGAATTATTAGAATTGTAAAAAAATGTTGTTTCTTTTATGACAGTTTTACTAGTTGGAATATTTAAAGCACCAAGTA
This sequence comes from Colius striatus, assembly GCF_028858725.1. Lineage (NCBI taxonomy): Eukaryota > Metazoa > Chordata > Aves > Coliiformes > Coliidae > Colius > Colius striatus. Next base: position 3,238,477 of record NC_084762.1, read on the forward strand.
CTGCACTTAAATAAAACATCATTTGTTTCTTGTATATCATCCATCTTCAAAAAAAGAATACTGTGCTCTAGTAAAGCACTAGAAAGAAAAAACCCCATTTGCTTACTGCTCCTTATTCAACCTCTCATGGATAAGTAAACACTGACAATCTGGTTGATTAAACCTCAAAGAGAAAATTTCTATCCTTCTGTTTGCAAAGAACTTTCCAGCTAGCAGTGGAAGCTGAGTAGTTGAAGTTCCGTCTCCCTGTATCTCCAGGTCCATCCAGCTACTATTCCTCACTCATTTTTGAAAGGGCAGCAGAGAAACTCATGTTTTATTAGCTTCTCTGCCTCTGCTCAGGATACACTACAATTGCTGCAGCCTGGGAAAAGCGAGCAAACACAGGTACCAGCATCTTTACACAGGAGGAAAAAGCAACAGTCCTGGGCAATGGTAAAACAATGGAGAGTATCTTTTCCCTCTTCACACTTAGCAGGAGATCTGGGGCAGAATGATGATCATTACTTTTACATAAGTGCTCTGGATGATATCTAATATTGCTTTAACTTCCACATCAATGCCCAGTGACATACAAAGCTCCATACTAAGGAAACCAGTACGGAATCTGCTGCTCCTTTGGTCATTTTGGGAACCTAGGCTGTTATGCAGTGGTATATTGAAAGGGAACGACTGCGGTTGCATGGAAAGATGAACTGGAAACACACAGAAGTAAATATTTGAGTTTCTTCAGGCTTGGGGAGATCCCATCTTTTCCATACCTCACCACCAGTTCAGTCTGGTACATTTTGCTAAAATTCCCCTTTCTGAGGAAAGCACTAAGCCATCTTCCTAACAGCAAAGATGTGCACAGGTTAAGGAAACAGACACTTTCCACTTTTTTTCTTCCTTGTGACATCAGCACACACTTCACTAAAGAATTACTTTAAAAGCTCAAGACACCAGATATAAACCTGACGTTATTTAGGCTGTACTCCATGACAAATTCAAGCAGCTGAGCATATATCCACTTCACAGGAATTTCAGTGCTAAAGGACCGGAGTTTATGCACCAGCAAGACAGCGATCCATGTAATCGTAATGCAGAGGTCTCCTGCAGTCTTCCACTGAAAACAAGCTCACGACATGTACTCCACATTTGTTTACCCCTCAAACACAGGCTATGAACTTATTTCTGAGACAAGCTGGATTAGTATTTTAGCATCATTTTTTCCTAAATCATTTTTCAAAGAAGGGGGAAAGAAATGCAAGGGGGAAGAAAGCAATATCCATGTACAAGCAGCACACAGTTTCTGCTATAGCATCCTATAAACAACAGCATCTTTCTCATATCCTTTGCACTTGGTGTACCTCTGGTGTATAAAGCATCAATTTGTGTTTGTATTTTGGAGGGGATTCACTAGTATGGCTGTATCTGAGAAATGGGCTTCACTGTGAAGTACAGAAACAAAGTTTCTCTGCTAAAAACTTTGCAGTCACTTGACAAACATTCAACAGAAATGAAAAGTAGTAAACTGAGAGCCTGAAAATGAAATCTTGTGTGTACACATGTTCATGAAGTTCAGAGTTCACGATGGATATACAACTTTTCAAAGCTCATACAAAAATCGATGCAACCATCATAAACCTTCATCACTGTCATCCACTAATACAGAAGACTGAAAGAGTCATAACAAAACCTATCACTTATTTCTATGAGCATAAACTCTGATCACATATTCCTCATTTAAGAATCAAAACTGAAGCCTTTAGCTCAAGCATGGAAATACCTGAATGTACAAACCAACTTGATTTTTGCCTACAGAGCAAAGAAGCTTTTGTGTATCTTACTGCAGCGGAAAGTTCAATGTTCAATTGTTTCACATTAGATCCTCTCCCTCTTTTGATCTGCTAAATGTTAGTTCTGTGAAAACTTTGAGAGGAAAATATCCCAGAGCAGAATGCCTAGCAGTATGGCCAGGGAGTATAAACACTTTCCACTTCTGAGTACCTCTGATATTTGACAGCTATACGAGCACTTGAACATCATTTATCATGTTTATTTTTAATAGCTCTCCCTGGGCACAGCTGCCTTGGATGCCAATCTTCTTTTCTTTTGCCTCCTGTAAATATTTGAAATAGCTATTCATTAACAGTTGCAGATTTATTCAGCACTGTTGTACTGCTCGTGAACTGGAAATAGCTTTTCTTTTTCTCTATATATCTTTTGGCTGACCTAAGTCTGCTGTTTGGGTTCAATCTCTCAGGATTTAAATTATGCTCCAGCTGAGAGCTAATCAAGGGTAGCTGACCTGGTTTACAAATAAACTAGGAACAAGAGCCTTATTTTTCCTTTTTTCTTTGAGGCATTGGGCCCATAGATGAAAACAAACCACAAACAGGACACGAATACCCTAATTTAATTACCCTAAATTAAAGCAGAAACCATTGTTCTTCACAGGTGAACGAGGTATCTTCCGAAAGGTCCTGGAGCATCCCAAAGCCTCACTGACAGCTCTTAAGCCCAGCCCATGTGCAATATTTGAATTTCAGATTTCAGTATTTTACCACAATGCACACAGCATATATTTAAGCTATCAAGACACCCTGGTGTGCACATCAGGAGTCCCACATATCTGTACAAATCGCAGCTCTTATTTTCATGGGGCGACATTGCAGAAACAATTTTCCTGCTTCATTTGACACGACTCCTCCTAATCTATTTCCACATACACCAAACTGGCTAGAAAAGCCATCTCTCTCTTTAATGTCTGAACTTAGAAAAACGCAGACAAGTCTTAAAACACACATTTTCAAGACCTGTTTGCTTTGGATTTCAAATAGAGGGGCCACAGAGCTCTCTAAAATGTGCTTGTATGAATTATACCTAAATCCTCACTTCTGTAACGCTTTAACGGCAAAATTACACGACAAGAAAAGCTGCAGCCATGCCTTGGCCAATGACAACAGCCACTAATGGCTCTATACAATGTAACTAGCTTTCCTCTGAAGGCTGCTAAAAGCCAAATAATGCATTTTGTTCAAAACCAAACGTTGACCAGTCTGACTTTATGTTAAATACTGTGAATAACGTCAGGGCAACGCAAATGGGTTTTTTTCTTCTACCTAGTTCCTGAATTGCTGTTTCACGAGCAATCACAGTCACTGAAGTTTTATGTCTTCAAAATACCTGAAATTTCATGCTTCTGTCTTACTCTAGTGGGAAATATTCAAGGGAAGGGAAGAAGAAGACAACAGCTAACCAAATCTCTGGGACCAAGCCTGGACTTCAACTATTTTGTAAGATACAACTAGTACTCTTCCAGCATTTTCTCACTATCACAACTGGGCTCATCTCCACCCAGAGTTTTGCTCTCATTATGATTCCAGTGAATACAGCATGAATGATTAAACAATTCCTTTCTATAACATAGAGATTGTTTACACTTGACATATGCAGTGAGTCGAGTTGTTTGATGCTGAAGTCTCCTGCTTTTGTGAACTGCACCTTTTTCATTTAATCACTTCTACAGAACTTCAGAATGAAGTCAACTTGGAGTGGTTCAGCTCAGCTCTTAGTTTCCTATTAAGTGTATTTTAAAAGTTTCAATCTTAGAGTGGCATTAAATACAGAGATGAAAAGGATCTGAGTCACAGTGGCATTGCACAATGTTGTAACAGGAGTATCAACGCTGCAACACGCAACCTAAACAGGGAAGGTGAGTCCTCATTACAAAAGCTGGTAGAGCACAATACTACAAGGATAATAAGCACTTTAGGTAAAGGAAAAGGGAGGAAAATCAGTTATTTGTTGAAATACAGCTTAAGAATAGCCATGACTAAGACCACTAGTCAGTTTAGCCTAATGTCCTCTCCCAAAGGACATTTAATACAGGCAGCAGAACATACTTGTTGAGTATTCAGCAAATTGCAGCTCACCCTGTAAGGCTTGTTCCTATTTAAAGAAAATGGATTCTTCTCTTTCAAATGTGCAAACTTTCCCTTTGTCCTATTCTAGGGAGTTTCTCAGCTTCAACCATATTATGAGATTAAGAATCCTATTCTAATACGCCATTGCTAGTTTCACTTAATGCCCTGAAACCTTGTGTGGGATGAGGTAAAAAGGAAGGAGATGACTGAATTATGCAGAGCAAATGTGACCAAACCTTGCTGCTTTTTTTCCTGATAGAAGAGAAGAGAATATCACCTTTGTTAAACAAACTTCTCTGGTTCTTTAAACTGCCAAAACTAAGAGATGAGCGGAGTCGTCTTGTCTGTAGGAGTCAGGCAGGCAAAATAAGCATTCACATACATTTTATAGTCAAGCCCTGCACAGTCAGAAACACTTCATAAAAAAGCAACCTCAGTAGACTAAGGGTTGATGGACACACAAAGGTGATCTGGTCATGCTATGAGAAATTTTGGCAACAGTGTCAATCCATCTGGTAAGTTATCCTCTGGACAGTGCCTACGTACCTCTGACAACAATGTACAGAGCAGACAGCATCCTAAACCAGTAATTGTCTGGATTCTCCTGAAAATATGCTTTTTATTTCATGTTACAGCAGTAATGGGCTTTATGTGTTGAAACAGACGGTCATGACATGAAACAACATCCCAAAGCATCCAAGGAATCCATTTAAACCTATTCAAACTTCTTACAACAATCCCCATGAAGAAGAAATTATTACTTTCAGAACATAAGACAGCACGTACAACCTACAACTCCTGATCAGCATTCTCAGGGGGAAAATGAAGTCTTGCAAATGTTAAGGGGAGAGCTCCTCCCCAGATCAATGACCACTCCTTGTTACTGAACTGTCTTGCTTCCAGTCTTTCCTAAGTAACAATCTCTCCCCTGCCAGCCCACACAAGACCATGGACGATGTCTTGGTAGTAAATACAGTGACCAACTGCTTATTACCCTGCACACAGTCATGCATTATTCTACTGTATTTCTCTTCAGTTGTTTACGTCATAATTTATAAGCTCTTTGGGGCCACCTCTCTTTGAAAAAGATACACAGTACTTAAACAGGAGAATCCTGATGACACACAGAGTACACAGTGCCTGAGCAGTTTGCTTTGCAAGGAGAGGGTCCAGTTAGAGTTTAGCACACCATGCTGCACACTTGCAAAATCGCATCTGATTGTGTCCTAAATGTGGCACAGATGTGATTTTTTTTGGCAAATTCACTGTTATTGCATGTTTGTTATATAAGGGTACAACACGGACAATTAAACAGATTGACTGGACTAAAACCACTACCAACACCAGCAAAAGGTATTAAGACATGGAACAAAAAGAAGTTCCCCTTCCTCATTTCTGGTGCCTACTATCACAGTAGACCTGGAAATAAGGGGAAAAAAACCTATAATGCATGAAATCAACCTCAAAGTATGGAGTGTGCCTACAAAAATCTAATAGTCAAAATCTACTGACATAAAATTCATGTGAATTAAGCACATACAAAAAAAACCCCAACCCAACAAGCCCTCAAAAAGTGCTACACTGAGGCATGAAGGCCTCCAATCAGAAAGGTTTCTCTTAGCTTCTAAACTTGTCTTGAATAACATCTTTTCTCCAACATCATTCCTGCAACTCATTAGATGACTTTGACTGGAATTATTGATTGAAGTTTGATGGAGTTAGAAGGAAATGGAAGCAAGTTTAAATTACTGAAAGCTCTTGCCCGCTGTAAAATTAGAAGACACCATGATCTTACATCCCTTAATGAAAATACTAACAACTTCTGTCAATTCTGTGCAGTTCTGTGAAAAACAGTGGCATGTTGTGAATCTCAGACTCCTTTGTGGCCACAGGGCACGGAGATGATCAGTATGTTTCCTGTTTTGATGACAACACCAAACATACTGCAAGCTCGTGGCAGAGTCGTCAGCCTTTGGCAACGGGTCTTGGAAACACCAAGTCTATTCTGCAAGAGTCTATCACCTGTCGTATGCAAGAGGTTTGAAGCATTCTGACAGCAGCAAGCTGCCTACATATATCACACACCACAAATGCACAATGGCTACGTGGGTTTTACATCAAAGTCAGCTCACGTCTGGCCACTGCAGAAGGAGACTTGAACTCTAACTGCAAAAGATCAAGTGAGAACAAAAGACATAGAACCAGAGAGTCACAGAACAGTTAGGGGTTGGAAAGGACCTCTAGAGATCATCTAGTCAAGAAAAACATGCATAAAACAATGATTTCTGCAGTTACTCTGCAATAAAATATAAATGCAATTATAGAAGGAGTGGCATAAGAAACAGATAGATATGTTTCAGCAATAAGCAAATTGGTTTCATTTCAAAATGAAACCAATAGAGGAGATTATCTCTTCACAAAAGCTAAGTGCAGGAATATATGGAATGGGAAGCTCAGTCACCAGGTAGCAAACAAGAACATAAAAGCAGTAATCTCGCAGGGCTAATGAGCAAACACAAAAGAGAAATGTCAAAGAAGGTGTAAATGGAAGTTGGATTCCTGTGAAAATGTCTAAATATGAGGGGAAATGCACAGCCATAACGTTGGTTTGAGAAATTCTAGAGAGGACAGGAGGAGGAACACCTTTGGTCATCCCATGGAATAGACATGACATTGTCTTGAGCCAAACTTGCCTAAAAATTGCAATAAGAGAAATGTTTTGCCACATGTAAAAGGAACTAGCACAGATTTCTGCTTGGGTGTTCTACTGCTTAATTTCATAATGCAGTAAGCTACAACAGAAGAGTTGAGCTGGAAAGGACCTAAAGTAACCCTTGAGTCCAGCTGCCTGACCAAAAGTTAAAGCCTGTTATTAAGATATTGTCCAAATGCCTCTTCAGCACCAACTGGCATGGAGTACCAAACACCTCTCTGGCAGGCTTGTTCCAGTGTTGGATCACTCTCCTGGTAAAGAAATGTTTCCTAAAGTCAAGTCCAAACCTCCCCTGATGCAGCTTTATACCTTTCCCACATGTCCTGGTGCTGGATCCCAGGGAGAAGTGAGCAGCATCTCCCTTTCCTCTCCCCCTCCTCAGGAAGCTGGAGAGAGCAATGAGCAAAAAAAGCTAGACACCAGGAATTTAAGGCAACTGCCACTGCTTTTATCAAGTCAAATTCAAAATAACGCAATGGAGCTTTTTATGCTGAACAAGACTTGCTGAAGACAAGAGAAGCAGCTTTAATACATTGGCAAACTTGATGCACATACAAAAACCACAATGGCTAGTTTCTGACTCAAGAGGGAAGTTCACTCAACTTGTAATTTTCTCTCTCAAATGAAGCTTGAAAACATCTACAGTATCACAGTTTCCTACTGAAAAGACCACTTTTTACCCTTTAAAATATCTCTTTGCTGTATAATGTTGGATATGTGTGCTTAAATATCTGTTACACAGCATCTCTGACATACCTGAAGACACTGCCTGCTTCTAATCATTGCTGATGGAAGGTAATTATCACTCTTTTTTTTTAAAGATCATTAGAAAAGATTACATGGGGCCACAAAAAAAAACCCTAATTCATTGTGCTATCCCATACAACCCCAAGAAATAACAGGTTGGTACCAAAATATTTATCTTGGCCTAAGTATTCCATGCACTAGCAAAGCCAGCAGGAAAAACAAAAAACACTCATGTGACACAAAAGACAATACAGAAAGAATTTTAATACACTTAATAACAACAACAACAATCTAGCTCTTTAGCTATAGCCAAAAAGCACAGAAAAACAAAGAGAAGTTGTTTATCAAAGTGTCTTAAATAGAGCAGCTCAAGCTCCCTGGAATGCAGCTTCAAATTGTACTTCAGGGACAACATTAGAATAAAGTCTGTTTTTTCCTAGAAGTCAGTGAAAAGGCTGAGTGAGGAGGTTCATCATAGAAAAACACTGTCACCATTCTCCTCCTTCCCTCTGACATTAAAAAACCCCAACACAATAACACAAGGAAATGCTATTTATAGCAAAGCTGGGTATGAAACACGATCATCTGTGATACAGAAAATTCTACTCTCATAAAGAAAAATCAGTTGGAAAGGATTTGAAAAATGGGACAGAGTTTGGGTTTTTTAAGGGTAAAGAGTGTTTGTTAGAAGAGATTTCCATATATGATTTTCCTGTCTTATGTGTGTTTCAATCTATGCATTGGAAAATGTTGATTCTATAAGTGAAGAAAGACAAAAGCATTTTGCAAGATGCAAGCATTTCGTTACACAGTGCTAAGTACAACACATTCAGCTCTTCCTACAAACCTTTGTTGTTGAAGTCAATGTATTCCTGTCAAAACTCCAGCACCATGAGAATGAGTCTATTCCAACAGAAAAGCATTCCACAGTACAGTTTAAAACCAGTTCTAATGGGCATGGACCGCATACCCATACTCTTGCTGCTAAAAGAGCAAGTAGAAGCCAATATATGCTGCAGCAACATATTTTATATCAGATGTTGAATATGGGGGGTTTTGCCTTCTGAGGTTTTTAACAGGTAATGGAGACTGTGACTTCAGTATGGGAGACCTCAAGAAACAGCCAAGCAGCACCTGAGTTTTGTGTTTCTTCATTACATTCACCTTACAAATTCCGTTTGGCTTTTGCAACCCCTTTTGGAGGTGTTTAAAGTGTATTATCATTTGCTTTTTCACTCTCAAGCTTTCTTTAGTCTGGCTAAAGTGGAGGAAAAAAAGGGCTAAGATATGGTCTGCATTTACAGAAAGCTGCAGAGGGATTTCTTACAAGTGATAAGACAAGGGGAAAGGGCTCTAAACTGAAAGAGGAGAGATTTAGATTGGACATGGGGAAGAAGCTCTTCCCTGTGAGAGTGCTGATGCATTGGCATAGAAAGGCTGTGGCTGCCCCATCCCTGGCAGTGTTCAAGGGATGGTTGGATGGCACTTGGACCAGTCTGTGCTAGTGAACGGTGCCTCTGCCCATGGCAGGGAGGGCTGCAATGAGATGACATTTAAGGTTCATACCAACCCAAAGCATTCCATTATTCTATAGGTAAAATCTGCCTTTAGCTTTGCTTCCTTTTTGCTACAAAGCATGACAAAAAGTGCCTTGAGGCACACTTTCTTCAGCTTCTATGCAACTTTTTGTTATGATGCCTTGGATAATGACTGGTCAATACAAACAATAATTGCTCTTCTAAAGTTGTTTTTGCTGAAGAGCAACAGACACTTGCTGAAGTTTAGCTTACAGCTTCTGGGGGAACCAGCATCAAACTTTCAAAAGGAAAGGGTTTTTTTTTTTAAGGAAAATAACACTATTTAAAAGATAGTGAAATATTTCACCTGAAATGAAAGTGAAATGTTTCAGTGTAAACCACTCCCTTTCAAAAAAACCTCCAATCATTCCACTCTCCAGTGTTTTGTTTGGTTTCAGTGTTGATCTATATTTTGAAAGCCAAGAGGTAGTCCTAAAACCAACTAAAACATTCAAGTCCATCTAAATATTTAATCCAGTGCAAAAGGAAACAAATGCTTTTATTCTGAGAAGCACCAAGCAAACATTTGTGTTCTACACAAAGCAGATTTCCCAATCTTTCCACAAGACGACTGTATTAATAAACACACAAAACAAGACTTCAAGAAGACACATCCAGCTACTTCATCAGCTATTTGCCACTAAGAGGATATAGGTTAGTTTTATTTGGTATTTAAAATTATACATATAATGATGAGTTTTTCTTTCCCTGTCTTGCTAAACAAAGTACACCCCAATCCATCCTTACCACAGGCTTTGACTATATGCTTGAATCATACAGTGCAGACTTCATTTCAGTGAGTTTCCCAGCATTTTCAGGTGTAACTCCAACAGAAACTAACCAACGGCCACAAATCCACGGATCAGTTTGCACATTGTCAAGACTCGAGTTTCTGTGAGCAGTGGAAACTCAGTTCTCTGACATCAATGGGTAATACCAACACAATCTTTCTATTGAAGTTGTTATCCAACAGGTTTCTCAGCAAAGTCTCTTCATCACATGGCTAATATGGAAGGAGAGTTTGCTTTCTTTCAGGATTGTTGCAGAAATCATGGAATAAAACTTAGGACAAACCAGCAGGAGAAGATTCTTGTCTTCTGATAATGTTACTCAGCTACAGAAGAAAAAACGTTGGTGTGGGTGTAACAGAGACATTTACTTGACAGAACAGTGACACTAGGAGGGCTAAAATATGAGTGTGTGAGGAATTAAGATTAGTTAAGGAAGCTTTCCTGTGGGACATGCTTCACATCATGAACGAAGGCTGTGTTGAAGGCAGCTTACTCCCTCCCGGGTCTGTGACCAGTCTCCCAGTAGGTGTTTCTCTCACATCAAGGTGAGATCTGCATATACAACAACTGCTCTCACTATGGTCTTAGTTTTGCCTCTAGAAGGACCCTGAGCACACAAGCTAGGTCTCCATCTGAGTGATGCCATCTCAGCACGTTCAAAGGCCAAACCCATCCAGGGAAGATGCAGCCCAAGACCTAAATTAGTCTTGTCTTTGCCAACTAGTGGGAAACTAAAAACATTGCTGATACTTAATATTTGTATTTGTCCTCTCATGACTGGCAGCTGCTCTGAAAACACACAGAGAGGTATTTGTGCAGGAAGAAAACCAGTTACCAATTAATAAAGCAGGATGCCTTGACAGCGCTTCATCACAGCTGCTAGAACCAAAGATCCTTAGCAAAGCCCTCAGTGATCCGAAGACCTCTGGAAACCAGACACATTAAATAAAACCAGTCCTTCCCAAGCATAAACATCTGTTTACAATAGTACTAGCAGAGAGAGAAACATTTAACATCAACCTACTTTAATCTCTCAACACTTCAAAATCTACAGCATTAGGCATAATTGCTGAAGACGACTAATGAAAGTCAAGACTCAGAATCTTCACTCAGAGAGCTCCTCTGCTTTGGGAGGCTCCATTTTGCCTCAGAGTTCCTACACAGAAGCGTTGCTCAGAATTCAACACCATGCATGCCAGGGAACCATCACACAAATAATGGAGTCAAAATAAATGATATTTTGCCACTGCAATCATTCATCCAGTAGCAATTGTTCCACATAGCTTGAGGATACGAGAACAGTGTTTCCCAACAGGAATTGACTTTCATTTGAGCTCCCTGGTTGCTACCAGAAAATAAGCTAATCTAGGAGTAATTACACACTGTATATTTTAATAGCAGTACATTCCCTGCCATCTGCAACAGGCATGCAGTGCTAAAGAAGTGTAATTTTGTACTCTTACATGCTGCAGATTTCCATTCTAAAGCAGAATGAAATATAACAGATAATTCCACAAAACTACTTCTGTTTCTAACTTGATTTGCTGAACCAGCAGAAGTTGTTTGTAATATCAATCACAGAACCTTAAAGGTTGGAAGGGACCTTGAAAGATCATCTAACTTGGCCCAGAAAGTCCTCACAATACATTGGGTTCACAAATCACCAGGTAGCAATCTATTATCTGTCTTTTTAAAAAGAAATCAATTTCAAGTCTATCCAGGACATCACTCCCCACAGCAGCCAAAGCTCAACATTCTTGTCTCCCTGGAACACTCTTCACCCAGAGCAGCTCCCCCAGCCTTCAACTTCAGACACTAAATTAAACCACATTATTACACATCAAGTAGCTTTGGGAAGGAAAGAAAAGAGCTCTCTCAGAGCTGCCAATGCACTTCCCTAAAACACACCATTGAACATGATACAGCAAAAAAAAAAAGCCCCATACCACTAAATTGATGACACAAAGAAAGTGCTGTACTATCAGTACTAGAAAACCTCTTTGCATAAACAATCTTACAGTAGACATCTGTTCTCCAAACAAAGGCTACTTTACTGTATTTCTCAATACTTTTTCTTCTAGTGGCTGTCTTACAGAAGTCTGCTATTTAATGGGATTTGACAAGCCTGTGCATGTAAAGAAAAAGAATATAACTACTTACTAAAAGTTGAAATTCAGCAGAAAAACAACATTGAAGTTAAAGAAGCACAAAATCTCAATAGTCTGCTATTTCTCTCAAACAGGTTATTCTGTTCAAGCAATTTTGACAATTACTGAAGCTGATGTCAGTCATTTCTTCAGACCTATTATGGAGGTCAGGCAGGAGACAAATCCATACAAATAAACTCCATTCCAATAAACTGAATACTTAGTCCAATGCATTATGGAAGCATGCAGCATGTACTAGAAACCTGCAATGCTGTGTGCACTTCATATTGCATGTAGGATATTACAATTAAAAAAAACAACCCAAAACCAAGAAAAACACTTTCCTTCAGAGGCTGGAAGAACACAAGATACAGGCTGAGTGCGAGGGAGCACTGGCAGGGGCTGCCCAGATGGGCTGTGGAGGCTCCTTCTCTGGAGACATCCCAACCCAGCTGGATGAGTCCCTGTGTGCCCTGCTCTAGGTGCTGCTGCTCTGGCAGGAGGGTTGCACTGGATGAGCTTTCCAGGTCCCTTCCAGCCCTTGAGATTCTGTGATTCTATGACTTCAACCATCTCTTCTTAATCAGTTGATTTATATCTAGTTTATGCTTCTACAAATAAATTGAACATATAAGTTATATATCTGCTGTTACCCAGTTACCACTCTCAGCAGAAAACCTTAAATCTTGGTTTTTATAAAACTAACCAAAAAGATAAAGGTTTGGACTCTAAAATACACTTGAATAAATACCTACTCACCTACACAAAGCATGCAAACCTCAAACACCAGCAGCTGAATCAAGTCACAGAGATAAATATTAACTAAAAAGACCAAGAGTTTCAAAAAATCTTCAGAAACCATCTTGGAGACAAACACAAAAGAGAGTGAAAACCACCTTACAGCTGCTGTCACACAGATATCATACTATTATGTACCACATCACTTGCAGTCCGGGGCTGGTCCAGTAACTACTTGAAATGGCTCGTAGCTGAGTGGAGACCCCATGCCTAAAGACTGAAGTACAAGAAGTGACTGAAGGAAAACTGAAGAGTGTCTGATCACAACACTAAAGCTTGTTCTGACAACAAGAAATGCTGTCTCTCCATGTCAGCTGCAACCCTATCAAAGTATGATCACCCAAATAAAGCATTTTAGCTTTTTTTTAATGTGATAAGATTTAAGGACTTGTAAAAAAAGTGTTAAGTGCAGCTCTTCTAATTCATTTTCAGTATGTCCCACAAATGAAACATCTCACTTTTGGGGTCTATCAAGTTGTGCATGGAAATACATACAGACAAACCAACCACTCCAAACGACAACAGGCTCTCTTGTCTCACGTGACTTGTACAAAATCGTCACATACTGTTCTGCTGCTGTTCCTGTGACATACCTCAGCTCTCCTAAGAACCATTCCAAAGAGGAAAAACATTTCATCACACATCTGTGCCTCTCTCTGTTTGCACTAGAGCTTCAGCAACGCATCTTCTGAAGAAACTGAAGTGATTGTTGAAGAGATTGTGGGTCAGTTAATTAGATGAGAAGTTTCATGGTGACTTTGAAAGGCTCCAGTCTTTCACTGATGCAAACACTAATAAAATCTCCATAAGCTGCAAACTGAGTCTCTGATTATCTCAGGCCTGTTTCTAAGCATGTGAAATCTGGAGGCAAAGCCTGCCATTTTACAACTCTGCACTTGCTTCTTTCCTCATGTCCTCTGACAAAGGTGCTAGCGTGAGGCCAAATAAGAACAGAACTCCCTGGAGATGCCTGCTGAGAGCCACACCATAGCATTTCTTCAAGACATTTCGAAACAATAGCTTAAGGGCAGGTTTTTTCCATTAGAAATCAAGTTATTTTGAAAGAGTCAATAGTTATAATAAAGGCTGCAGTACAACAGATGAATTGAATTACTGAATTTTTCAATCCAAATGTACAATACTTGAAGCTCAAAAATCCTTCCCAAAATTTCACATTTATTGTCTGCACAAACAAATCAAACTCCAGTTTCCTCTCTTGTTATATCACATAAATATATCTTCATGTCAATTGACTGTGGACTTTCTGGCATGTAAATACAGCTGTTATCAGGACAGCAAGGACTGGGGTTTTTTTTGTTTTCTTCCCATACATGCAGTAAATCTAAGTAAAATTTGAACAGTTCAATAAGACCACAATCCTGACTGTATTATCCATCCCTTCTCTTCGTCACACTCCCTTGCTGAATTGTTCAAAGTTTCTTTGGAACATTTCAGCAGCTCTATGGTGTTATCAGAATAACACCATTCTCATGGTACTCAATATAAAAGTACTTACACCTGGATGAAAGCAAAAGAACATAGTGTTCCTTTGCTACCTGTGTGTCATGCTATCACTGAGCACTTACTTGTGTCTGGTAACTGCTGCCTACTAATAACTGTGACCATGAAATGGCAGCTATTCTCCTGCACAGAGGCTACTTCCCATTTCAAAATCATCCATCTTGTACTACTGAAAACTTTGGGCTCTCTGGAACATGTTTCCTGCACTGTTTTTCCACCAGAATAATAAGTTGATGTCCTGCCTTTCAGTTACTGACCATTTCATAATATGCATACAGGTTTTAGCAACTTGTCCCAATAAAACACGAGATCTGAGACGTGACCAGATTCCTGTCTATTGAACAGCAATGTAATTCAGAGCAACAACAGCATTAATTGTACAAAACTAAGCAACAGGAGAATTGTGGTGGCAATTACAGATAAGCTTCACAGAAGCAAAGAGAGTTTGGCTTTTAACAAAAGCAAAAAAAAAGGCATTTACAACCTGAAGTGAAAACTTTCTTCATGGATAATATATAACTTAGGGCTTGTGAGCATAGGCTTTGATTAGCAGAACTAGTCTTCCTTGCACACTACTGATGGGAAGAGCCAGAATTTCATCATTGACCTAAATAAGGTTCATTATGGATCCCCAAATAAGGATGGATTTAAAGACATGTTGAATCATTGGAGACCTATTTCTTACAAGAATGGCTGCAACACTCAGAGCCGCAAGTGAAACCCACTTCAAGTACTGCTTGTACACGCACAGAGGATGTGAGATCACACGTTGCAGCTATTGCTCTCCTCTAGATTCAAAGCATTTGATACTGAAGTCAGAAGCAGATGATTCACCTCAATTACCTTGGTAGTTTTTAAATACATATTTAATCCTTCAAACGAAAAACAACACCTGTGCCTTGACACAGACTGTATCTAAAATGAACCCTGGCATCATTTGGAAATCTGTGTTTCTGAAATGTTTAGAACAAATATTAAGGTATAACGAAGCCATCATAACTACCAGACGTGCAAGAGGTTTTGGCAGATAGGCACAGAGTATCCTACTGCAGGAAAAACTTCTTTGATTGGATCCATATGACAATACAAATATCCTATGGAACTGAAAAGCTGAGCAGCTTTGTACGGCTCTCAAACATCCCAGAACTCCTCCAGGAAATCCATTAACAGAAAGCACAATGTATCTTTGACAGGGTTTTAAGGATCCTAGAAGGGGACATGAAATTTACTTTTATTGTTGGGCAAAAAGAAACTCCACTGCCTTCTCCTTTAAGAAATCAGAGACAGAATGAAATGACCAAATATTACAGTTTCCCCATCATCACAACAAAACCAGCCTCTCTAGCAGGGAACTTCATTTGAACAAGACTAAAATCAAAATTAAATACTCCTTCTGGTAGGACTAATGTTTTGTAAATAGTAGGGCAACACAGAATGAAAGCACTGCTTTCTAACAGCTCTGACTACTAAGAACATTGATACCATAACTGAGCCAGATGGTATCGGGACCATTAAGCGTGAAAATCAGAGCTGGTAGACTTCACAGAGGTTGACTTTTCCTGTCAAGGATAAAACTCCTTACCTTGAAAAGACTGTTTGGCTCTGTCCACTAGTTCTTCAATTGGGTAGCTTGCTAGATCTCCTCTGGCATGCTTAGTTTTGCAGTAGGTACATGCATTGAGACACCTGTTGAGAAAAACAAAAATACTCAGTTTCTAGCAAGAAAAAAAAGTGTATGTATGTGCAGAGCTGTATTAAGTAAATCTGGGGGGGAAAAAAGAGATTTTACATCTATGACCAGAAAATAGCAGTATTCTGGTTTCAAGTCAATAAAGTAGTTTGAAAAGTGCTGTGTGAATGCTTTTGATTTACCTGACCATGTAGTAAAGGCAGACTAATTCAAAGTAGAAGGATGGAAAGAGCAAAACAAACAAAAACTACCATTCATCATGTTTTCTTGGATTAGCCTTTGGATCCTGGAAGAGCCAGGAATGTAACAAGCAGAACACTAAGAGGAGTTTGCTGCAGCACTTTTTTCCCCTTTCCCTCTTTTTAAAGCTGATATTCCCCTACAGTTTTGTATACATGAAAGCATTTAAAACTCTAAATCTCCTCCCATCAGAAAACCCCTAAAATAAAGAGAAATGCTTCTCTTATTCACTGTTATTAGAATGTTCTAAACACTGTCCATTTTCACAATAAAAAAGCCACAGCTTTACAATATAAAGCATTTGGGAGCCAGGCAAGGCTAATGCTCTAACTATGGGAGTATTACTACAGAACTGTCAAAACAATCAGGAAATAAGCAAAGATAACCCCAAGGGTTCTGATGAAGTCATCCTGTGTAAGACTACAAGATGATGTTTACTACTTGGGATATATCTTGTCTTCCATTACGATCTCTGGCAGCTCCAGGACTAGGGAATGACTGCTTTGCAAACTCTAAAAGGTTTTCCTTCATGTTAGTCACACCTGGTCTGCACAAGCAGTGCATCAGCAAGGCAGAACACTGCCTACAACATTTTCTCAGGTGCCCTCCTGCACATAACCTTGGCTCCCAGACCTCCACCAACAGAACCTTACTGCCTGCCAGAGGACATCTAGGTAGTTGGTGATTCTCTCTGTTAGACTGGATGATGTAAATCGTGCATCATCTTATTTATGTGTATTGTTTCTGCCTATCAGACCCAAACAGCAGATTTTAGTGTTCTAAAATGGATGCTCAATGATACTGCCTAACCACAGCAACGTGACTGTCTTTTAACAACTAAAAATGTCTATCAAACAAGTTGCCATTGAGTAAAATATACAATTGCCTATTAAAAACAGAAAGAGACCTAAAACTGAACCTTTATAACCTGCTCCAAACAAGTGAGTCATTCCTATCCAAAGACAACTTACTCATCAGATGTGAAATCATGTCTCTGTATCTCATCTTCCTCCTCCTGCAAATCAAAACTCTTTTCATTGTGTGAGATCTAAAAGCTTAAGAGTAGCATTTGAAATCAAGAGAGTATGAAGCTCTGCAGAAGGAATATCAAATGGTAAGAATACTAGGTGTTAAGCAACAGTATTAATAGTGGGATATACTGCAATAAACTTGGTCACACGGAATGGAAGTGTGCAGCAAGAAGCATGAAGAAAGAAGGGGAAGTTATTCTCCAAATATCCAGTGTATTAAACAGATCATATCCTAAAACTGAAACAAGGCAGACTGTGATGTCATATAGAAAAGGACCAATTATTAAAAGCAAACAAAGAAAAGAAGACCAGACCTCTAAATCCTATTTGTACTGTATTTGGAAACTCTGGCTTGAGAGAAAAGCAAATCTTTTGGGCTACAGCTAACCAACAACAGGCTGCAGATTTCAAATACTTGTAAATATGCTGAGCTAGCCACTTTTCACAGGTTAGAGAATTACTTAGCCTTGAAAATACTCATTTTAACCCAACTGTAAGTATACTGAAGTATCTGTAGCAGTGTTTTCCCCTCATAAGACAGCCTCTGCTCCAAGTTTCCAGCATAACAAATTATTCATATGTCCGTGCTGTCACATACTCAGACCACAGACAATCAAGTGGAAAAAGGCTGTTGGGAACTCCGAGAATCTGAGTGCTGCCTCTTGCAAAGCATTAATCACCAGCAAGTGGATCATCTGAAGCAGCCCAGTATCTAAACCCCTTCTTAAAAACCAGCTTTATCACAGCTAAAGCTCAAATCTATGGGACTAAGAAGCCAACATGCTAGTGGTTGCAAAAAAGCGTTCTTCTTTGTGTTAAACTAGACACCACCTTCAAGCACTTAAAGTTGGTTTGTAAATGTTAGCTTGCACTGATACAGGTCAAAGCTTTTTTGCCCCCAAAAATGACAGGCATTTATAGAAACAATTACTAATGGTTACTGTGGTTGTAATTACCAACGTGTTTTGGATAAAGTTTGTAATGGTTCCAGAAGAAAAAAAACTCAGTAAGTCCTGGTTTTCCAACATACTAAACTGATTAAAGTCCTTTGAATTATTAACCTTTTGCTTTAAATTATTCACCCTTAATCAGCCCTGTATCAAAGACACAGAACTATTTCATAGCAAGGTAAAATATTATCCACACATAAATTACTACCATGTGGCTAATTAAAGAACTTTCTGAACACTTTACCAAACTGAGCATCACCAACATTTTGGTCAAGTGCCTGAAATCTTGTTCTAGACAAGAAACAATGGTCTTCACATTGTTTAGCTAATGTGTGCTCATGTTGTGCATGGGATTAAGCAGACTCTTCATTTTCAAGACAGGAATATTCCCCATAAAACACATACTTAACATGAAAGGCTGCCCCTTACAGATGGAACTAATAATGAGTAGGAATACTTATGACACAGCAGGCAAATAAAGACTTTCCTTCAGTGGGACTAATCAGTGGATTTCAGCAGCAGATGAGAATGAGACTACAGACATGAGGAGCAAAATCCTGGTTCCTCTTAATGTTTCTTGTGCTCCTAAGTTTAGTGAAGACAGGATTCCACCCTCAGATAGGAAATGTATAAAACATCTTTCATTCAAGGATCAGCAAACAGCTCAATTACAGCCTGGGGTGTGCCATTAGCGTGCCAGTCACTCACATCTAATGTCACCAACCAAGAGCAGACATCTGCCAGCGAGATGGAAGAGCTGAAGAGCTGTCACAGGGTCATATGGCAGCAGATCCCTGCTGCTCTGCAGGTGGTTGAGTTGGAGGAAAGGGGGTGGGCATTGCCCCCTTAATTTCCTGAATGATCCAGGAAATTCTTGCTTGGTATTAAGCTAATGAACTGGTTAAAAAAAAAACAAACAAACACTAAACAAACCAAATCCACAAAACAAAAAAACCAAACACCAAAATGGGGATAAAAAACAAACAGAAGAAGAAAAAAACCCAACTCAACTAAATCCCAGTCCTGAAGTGGTCTTACCACAAACCAGAAACGTGTAGGAATAAAGTAAAATATCATTAATCACAATTCAGTCAAAAGACTAATATCTGCCCTTGTGACAGCTGAATAGTTACACAAATTCAAGATTTTATCAAGTTTGAGGTATTAAAGGTAATCACTCTGCCAGCAGTGCAATGCCCTGAATGTCATTGGGATGTGACATGCATGTAGATATAGAAAGCCTGCTCATCAGTCACCCATGCCATCTCCCTGCACATACCACACTTCCTTAGCAAGCCTCAATAATTCCAGCTCAAGAGTATTTTGTGTTATTAAACTGGGGTTTTCCTGAAAGGGGAACATGTTTTGCTTGTTTCAAAATACAGTTTGCAGAAGAAATTTAGGCTTTGAGATACTTGTACAGTTTCAAGTGTAATTTTGAGTAAAACTCTCTGTAGCGTGAGGAAAGAGAAAATTCCCTTTGCAGGTCTGAGTGAGTAAAAGCAATACCATAAATATGTACTCCCAGCAGAGGAAAAGGAGGTGGATACTAGCCACAACTTCCTAAACAAGAGCTAGTGTAAATCTACAAGTATTTTTCTCCTTAGGATACAAAGTTTTGTAAACCATTTATGCTATATTGATAGTTAAATATCACTCTATTTATAAACACCACGAATGTTTCTTAGCATTTTACTTCTACAAATGCTCTTTGTAATACCAACATTTCTGAGTTCTGTCACACTCAGCTGCAATGGATCAGGGAAAAAAAAAAGGTAGTTTAGAGAAAGAAAACCCATGCCAAATACATTTGACTTATTTTCAGGAAACTCTTCTTTTGCTTCGAGCTTGCACATTCAACAACAAAGCTTTTCAGCTCTGATAGGGGAGATAACATCCTGCAAAAATTCAAGGTATGGGAGGTTGTTTTCAGTTTAAAAAGACTGAGGATCTAAAATACTTTTGAAACACTGGCAAGTTATTTCTCATCAAGGCTAATTAGCCACATTATTACAGCAACAGTTTCCAGCCTCCCAGTTTGTTCAGATTGTGCTTGGACAGCAGCCACGGGGGCCGTGCTACACAGATGCACTCAACATCATGATGTTTTTCTATGGGATAAAACCAAGACTTCCCCAAATTCACCTTTGTGGCCAAATCTTGCAGAAAATGCTCTGCAAGTGCAATGCCAACTGAAAAAGGAAAAGCCTCTCGAAAAAGTTTCAGCTGAAATCAGCACGACCCTGTCAAGAAACACTGCACAGTGTAAAGGACTGTGAGACATTGTTCTCTAAGTGGGATGCAACTATGGGATGCTCTTTTCTAGCCCTGCAACCTCCTCCATGCTCAGCAAAATGGGAACCAAGTGCACTGTAATTTTGTTCTTCCACAGACCTTTGAAGCCAGTGTTTTATTCGGTAATGTCTCACCAGCTACTAATCAAAAGGAATTTGGCGAGAAGGCAGCTCAGTTAGTTTGAGAAGCTATAATGTGACTTAATTTTTGTTCTTTAAATATTTGCATTTTGTGGAACTGAATTCCTGCAGTCAAGTGCAGGTGATTCAAAGGTCACAGCTCTGCAGTGACAGCATCATACATACAACTTGCTCACTTTAAGGCCAATGATTTAACACCAGCGAAATCAAGTGCATCAGTGGTGCTTTTTAGTGTTTCTCCAAAGGGCTCCTTGATGAATTATTCTGCCCACATAGTTGTGCCATTGTTTTAATTAATTCATTCAGGCATTCTAAATTGATATGACAAGGTAAAACATCCCATTGCTAAGCTGCAGAGATCTGTGTTCCCCACCCTGACCCAAATTGGTGCGCTGCTAGATGCTTACTGGAAACTACAATGATTTTTCTCCTCTGCATTTCAAACTGAAGCTCTATGATCCACAGAGACATTAATTATTTTAGAAGCTTTTCCAATGACCTGCTTGGCCACGCAGACCACAGCTTTGAGGCAGATCATGGCAGTCATTAATATCAAGAAAGCAACTCAGTCGAAATAGCACAGGTGGATAAATTAGGTTCTGTGGTTGCACAGAGCAGAAAATGCCACGGCATGGTAACAAGTAATCAATTCTTTCCACGGTTCACAAAGAGCAACATTATTTGGGAGACGATGACTCCTGGCCTCAGCCACAAAGGTGGTAAAAATAAAGAGTTCTGACAGAAAAAGCTTAGACAGAAAAACACTCAGAAATCTGTGCACAGCTGATCCCAAAGAGGCAGCGGCAGAATACCCAGTATCACTGCTTCAGCATGCATAAGCAATTATTCTCAGATTCCCCCCTAATGAACTGCAGTGATTGGAAAGTGACCTCTGAGGACAGGGTTCTGGGAGGCTTGCTTTAATTTATGACGTTTTAGAGAGCTGAGACACGACAGATGCCTTAGTACTTAAAGCATCAAACAGTATAATTTGATTTAGAAAGCCCTACCAGGGGGAAGATGCCTTATCATAACTTATACAGAATGTGCTGCAAAGCTGAACTAGGTTAGAAATGGACACTTTCATAAACTTCTAAAAAAATAGCTTTCAAAGTTTCCCAACAACATACTAAGGATTAAATTAAAACACTTCCAACACTTTTGAAGTTCTCACATTTGAGCATATTTGAAGCTCTGTTTCAGGAATGAAGCATCTGAGCAGATCTCCATGAGTAGAAGGGGAAGGGTGAAGGGAATCCAGTGTCCTCCTATAAGCAGTCCTTTTTATTTATCAGGAATCTTCACATTAGCAGCTCCTCAATTGCCTACACAGAAAACTTGAGCATTGCCTGTGATAAGAGCTATTGTTTTTGCTTCCTTAATGGCTTATGGGACAGACTCTTTTAGAGTGGTGAAATCTAGCAGGAAACATTAGGCTGCAGTTAATTCTGTAACAAGCAGCAGGTACCACACAGATTCTTGGAATAAAAGGTATTGTTTTTGTACTGGTCAAAACATCCTGGAGGGCAAAAATAAATACATCAAGTTACACTTCATCAGCAGTGAAACTACCAGGCTTAATTTAGAATTTATCTGAGATGGCCATCAGACCAATTTCCAAAGAAAGTATTTGTACAATGTCTGTGGGAAAGTCAATCTGAATTGTCTGGGTGAAATAATGGAAATCAGTGCATAATACAGAACAAGCTCACCATTTATGATCTAGAAAAAAAGTCAACAATCTCTTCCTGATGACTGTGTCCACACAGTTTTCTGCCCCAAAATGTCCCGTTGGTTGTGGCAATGAAATGTTAAAAGCTCCAACGTGGACAAAGGTCTAAGCAACATCTACAGTTAACACTACATTGCTGCTCTTAAATGTCATTGTTGTCTTGTGAGAAATTAGTTAGTCTCACTGAAAACAAAAGTGACTTACAAAGAGCAGAGAGACATGTACTTCAAGTACATAATTCTTTGTTGTGTATTGCTTTGTCAACTTGAAGTGAAAGAAGATGACACATTTCAACATCATTGCCCAGTGCTACATCTGCCTGAGTCTTTCCAAGGAAGTTAATTTACACTACTATTCTTATAAGAGTCCAGTGACTGATTTCTTTTAAAAACAGACATTTAAACCAAGGGCCTTATGTTTGCCTTGAAGAGTCTCTAAGGGGATTTTCAAAACCAAATTAATCCCCCTTACACAGTTATAGAACTGAGTCAGTCACGTTGTTATCTTGAGGCATGGCTTCCTCACTGCCCACATGTCTCAAGGACCTCTTACAGGGAAAGCAAGTTAAGGTACTTACTTTTGAATAATTAGGGAAACTACTTTAAATAATTAGGCACACTAACAGTTATGAATTCTTGCATTATGTTACCACTGAAGTATATTTAACAATTTCAAAGCACAGTGACAGTGCAGGGAAAAAAAGGGAAACAGTAGCCTTTTGTTACTAAGCTAATGATCCTCAACTTCTCCTTCTGCTTTAGTTTTCCAAAATTCTGCCCTTCCAATGATTCCTCAAGCTCTTTTCTTCTACTTGATTTTTTTCTCCTGCCATTCCCTTCATTTTTTCCTGTTGTCTTGCATTCGGTGACCGTCACACTTGTAACTCTCCCACGGTGTCTTCGTGTCTCAGTGACCAAAACGGTCTGACTTCCTTCCAAGCTAGTTGGACTGTGTTTGTATGCTTTGATTTCCTCTTTAACCACTCAAGTCTGTGGCGAGTCTGAAGCTTTTCCAGTTCAATTGCTGCCAGCTCTGACAGTGACCACGACTTGATAACCTTGCTAGTTTCCTTTGGCCTTTTTTCTTTTAAAGTACAAAGACACAACTAGTTTTTATCTACTGAGATGTAAGTTGATCTAATTGAATTGGTAAATTATTTCTCTCACCTCCATTGCAACTCAGATACAGTCACAAATCAGAGAGACCGTGCCTAAAGCACTTAATGCACAAACCAGAGCATTACAAGCAGGTCACGGAACTCCTTGGGGATTTGGGATCTAAACAACCTTCAGGACATTGCAGGCTGGAAAATACACAACAGGCAGCTCTAGTCACCAATCCAGACTAGTTGATCCAGACTAACATCAACAAGCCACTGTGTTTATTGAGTATTTATGGCATTGCTTTCACAATTACACTCCAAAAGGGACCATGCCTTTTATCCACTACATGATTGCATAACAAAATAATCCAATGTAGAGTATTCAACAATATGAATCAAAT
The DNA here is from genome assembly GCF_028858725.1 of Colius striatus. Taxonomy (NCBI): domain Eukaryota; kingdom Metazoa; phylum Chordata; class Aves; order Coliiformes; family Coliidae; genus Colius; species Colius striatus. The sequence continues at coordinate 3,262,260 of NC_084762.1, forward strand.
CTTCAACACAGACCTAAGACAAACTCTGGATACCTCTAAAAGAAAAGAAGAGCAGGGGGACAGTAGATACCAGAGTTCTGTGTGGAGTGAGGTATAGCAACATTACTGCAAATTATGCCTCATAAAGGTAAGCTCTATTTAAAAGACTGTACATAAATCAGGTACATATTGCTTTGCCAAGAACATTTTCCCATTTAAGTGTTGTAACCATTATACAACAAACTCATCATCTTAAAATCATAAAGAATATAAAGTCTTACTCTTTCTTATTTTGCAGAAGGTAACAAACTGGATCAGCCTGTGTAGCTGAATATCCTAAAAGCAAAACAGCTTTGTAAAAAACAGCCAGGGAATATGAATACAGCTAAAGAAACAAAACCATTCAGCACTGAAAAAATCTCATTCCTACTAATTTAACAGTTGTCAGACAGACCAAGTCTTATTCCCCCATGGAGATGCACTTCTCCTTACACAAATACACAGCAAACACACAGATCTGCTTGGGCTGGTTGTGTCTCAGCATCGTTTCCATGCAACATACCAGAGAGCATTGCAGCCCATGTCTCATTTCACAGCAGCAACATCCTTAGTTCTGTAGAACCTGAAATTCAGTTGGCAGGTTGAGAGCATTTTACCATCTACAAATATTTTGGGAACTTTTTTCAATGCTGTCTGTTCAAACTAAAGCTTTCAGATCAAGTCCTAAGAAAAAAATCCTATTTAAAACATGCTTATTTTTCCTGCATTTATTTTATCCTCATACACTTATCTCATCCAGCCATTCTGCCTCCCAACAGATGACATTTTTGATACTTGAAACAGTTTAGATACAGGTTGTGTTTAAATTAATTGTATTTAGAGAACAAGGCACAAGAAAATGACCTCTAATCTACAGCTATCAGATTGAGAAAAGGAGATACTGTGAAAGAAGAATAAAGATGTAAAACATAATCCATATAGACTGTCCCTTTTGCCATCATCGAAATGCAGCACCTAAAAAACACCTCACAGCAAGCACCATCACTTCACAGCTACCTCTACCTTTAAAGACATTTGTACAGCATCTCACAAACTTCCTGTTCATACAATCCTATAATGGTTTGGATTGGAAGGGACTCTAAGATCAACCCATTCTAAATCACCTGCTATGGGCAGGGATATCTTCCACTAGACCAGGCTGCTTCATGCCCCATCCAACCCACCCTAGCCCCAATGACCTTTCCTATTTATTTGACTGCTATTTTATTAAGAGCAACAGCTTCACTCCCACGTTCTGCTTTAACATTACCAAAGAAGCTGTGAAGTACAGCTGCTGGAATTAACTAGTACTATAGAAACAGGGCATAATTAAGATTAATGATTACATTTCCCATTATAGACTCTGTATTAAGTTCAGCAGCTGCCTGAACCACAAAGAATGTGTCTGTTGCATATTAGCTGATTATCAAGCGTCTGCAGCAGCTTGGCTTTCAGCGTGGATGCAAGGGATGGATACCTAGTGCATGAGTGGAACATTTATACAAGCAGGGAACCTGTACAGAAAGGGTAGGAACTAAAAGGCACTCAGTATAAGTTTGGTATTACTTTGGTGCTTTTACATAGACATACTTCTGACCTTGGAGTACACAGCTTGTTTCCACAAAAAAACCTGCTAAATTAGGACTCAAACATGTCCAAGAAACACTTCTGAGACAAGCGTCAGACACAGTAAGACTCCCTTGCAAACCTATTCTTTCCCTACAAACTGCAGATCCAATAAATAAGCACAAGAGTCGCTCATGCCTCCTTTTCAAGGACACTGGGCAAAGCCCAGTGGGGATGTCAGTGCTAACCCTTTAGTTGGAATGCAAAGGTTATTTAAACATGTGCTTGGGGAGCAGACATCGCCATATTCCTCTGAATTACAGAAATGTAAGTTAATTCATTAAGCAGAGATGAACAATACAGCTAAACTCGCTTAAAGATGGTGATAGTTCCATAAATAGTTTAAGCTGCAATAACGTTTCCCCTCTGTTATGTAAAGCCTTCATTCAGATTATCCCTCATTTAAGTGCTGAGTTAAAAACAGACTCCCAAGAGTTATTACATTTTACTTCACTAAAAACTATTCCCAAAACACAGGATAAAAGTTTCAGAATGTGTGTGACTCCTTCTATATAATCAATATATTACTTCACCTCTACTTGCTACTTAGGGAAGTGACTGATGTTCAGTTTTACAAAGGGAAACAGGTTTTTTTGATCAATCAAAAAAACCCATCCAGCTTGCAGGAAAGAAAACCTACACCAATAGTAAAGCAAGTTCTTCTTTAAGCTCTTTAACAAACCATCTAAAACAAACTGTTGGAACACAGGAATGTGAATGACTAAACAAACCCTTCGGTAAACATTCCCCAGCTGCAGTTTTCAGCCTAATACCAAGTTAAAATGTAGAGGTTCCATCTATCTTCTGTAAAATGATTAAAACTAAGGAGCACAGCAACATTATATGATATATATTACTCAAACATGCTCGCTGAAAATAAAAACCACTCGACATTTCTCTTGAAAACAGAGAAGACATCAAGTCTAGCACCAGCCTGCAATGCAAGAAACACCATGTGATCCTTAGACATTTGCCTACCTAGCTTATTTTTAAACTAATACACATGTGATGAGTGACAATTCTGTACTTGACCTTTGCTTAAATAGCTCCTTTTCACAAAGTCCATGCACATCTCAACAAAATTCCTAAGGGGAAAAATCGGTAAGCCCCTACTTCTCACCTAAAGTCTTGAAGGTAAACTCTATTCAAGAGTGGCTAATAGTGTGGCTATTTCAAGAAAGAAAAGAAACCAAACCCATTTTTTGCAGGAGGAACTCAGAAAAAGAAGCTTAGACTTTTCTTTTTAAAGCAAACAAATCCAAACCACATTGGAGTCTTCTTGTAAATCAAGCTGATGAAATCCAACATGCCAAGTGAGAGACAGAAGCTTGGGGTGGATATTTCCAGTGGGAATACTTCACTTTGCCTAGCAGGCAAGGCATGTGGAAAGAGAGTCCCTCTTTCCCAAGGCTGAACAGGCTTACAGGATTGCACAGGAAATGCTTTTCATCTGGGAAACGGGGATACATTCTGCATGGGAGGGCAAATCCTTAGCTTAGGATATTGCTTTTTGAAGTGCCAAACCACAACGCTTACCTCTGAAGATCTCCACAGGTGTTAAGCAACTGCTCGAACTCTGCAGTTTGGATCTAACTCCTTGTGAGGTTATTTTTCAGTTGCTGTGGATATTTATTCTTCACAGAGAGGCTAAGGTGGGAAGGGAACTCTGAAGATAACCTAGTCCAAGCCGTCACTGCTCAATACAGGGGCAACCACAGCAGCTTGCTCAGTACCGTGTCCAGCCAGCTTCTGATTATCTCCAAGGATGGAGACTCCACACTCTCCCTGGGCAGCCTGTGCCAGTTGTTTAGTCACCTCCACAGTCAAAATACAATATTTTTCCATTTCAGTTTATGCCCGTTACCTCTTGTTCCATCCCTGGGCACCACTGAGAAGAGTCTGGCTCTGTCCTCTTTACTTACTCCTCTCCACTAGCTATCTATACACATTGAGAAGATCCTCTGCCTTTCTCTTGGCTGAACAGTCCCAGCTCTCAGGCTTTCACTTGTTCCAGTGTCTGTCTGCCTCTCATACTGGAGAGGCCAGACCTAAACACAGGGCTGCAGGTGTCTCACCGAGGCTGAGCAGAGGGGAAAGATCAACCTCCCTCCACCTATGCATCAGAGCAAAAGGCAATACAGATCATTTGTACAAGCCTTCCTCCATGCTCCTCCACAGAATATAACAGGCACTAACATGCTAAAAAAATCATACAGTTATAGTCTAAATATAGATCTAAGATCTTATTTTACCATTTCTGTTTTCTTCCTCTCAGTTGAGTCTGTGCTCAAGATAAACAAGGATGACAACTTGAATAAGGGAACTAATGGTTGATCCCTGTAAAGAGAAACATGTGAAAGATCTTCTCTACTCAGTGAATTAATTCAGTTCACTTGATTGCAAATACAACTATGAATCACTCAGGGTGGAACTGTCTCCAGGCACTTCTCAGATCTTCACTTCTGTATTTGTGTTCTCCTATTTTATCTTCTAGATAAAAACTCAAAGCAGACATGGTTCTCCAGGACACCACATAATTAGGAACCAGCTGACAGAGGAAGGAATTACTTTTGTGACTCTTTTGTCTTCTCTTTGTTTAGAGAACTAATACTACATAGTGCTCCAGAGCACAGAAACACCTCAGCATTTGGAGGGAATCTCCTTGAGCCTCAGTTCCTAAAGCTGCAACTTGCAGAGAAATGCACTGATCCTGAAGGGACCAGAAACTCAGGAGCTCCGTCTCATTTGTACTAGCAGATACGCAGCGAAACATATGTTGGATGTACTGGCATGAGATTGGTCTTGGTGCAGTGAAAAAGTTAAAACAACTAGTCAAAAGAAAAATTAAAGCAGATATTACAACAGCTTTTTATTAAACCAGCCTTGCTGAAGGGAAAAATGGTGTGTCCACAAAAACTTGCAATGTTATCACCTACATCCCACAACTGGGGGAGTGGACTCAACTGTCTCATTCTTGCTATAAATCCTCACTCTTCTAATGTGCATCTTGTAGCAAAGGCAAAAGGAGGAGGAGAAGCACAGAAATCTGCTCTAAGCATTTTACTTTAATACAATTTGAAGTGCAAATAAAACTGCTACTCAGTTCTGTGGAACTTGGGTTTGCAATTAGGAATCTGATTGGTTCAAAAACAATTACATCAGACTTCAAGGATGACTGTCAAGAACAACACCACAGATATACAAGTGAACTGTAAGACCTTTCAGTAACATGAACACAAAGTTTTCGACAAAAAAGAAGTCACCTCACCTCAAACATCCAGATTCCAATGTGTGTTTGATACATAAACAGATAAAGGAATATACAGTGCAGTTATAACAGAAGTTGTGTAACTTATCTTTAAAAATCAGGTCCTTGTAAACTAAGAGGTTAAAAACTCTCAGCTTAATTGAACTTCAGTATAAACATCAGAATCAGTGTGTTAAGTTTTTCCTTCCCCACATAAAGCAGCCATAGAAAGACAGATGCTACCACATCTTAAACACTTCATGTAACACCCTGAGATGTGTTACATCACACCTATGTTATCTGCCAAGCACAAACTTCATATTCAACCTTACAGTTATTGTTTGTTTGGGGTTCTGTTTAAATGCCTTTACTGCAATGATTTTGTTCTTACATCACATACTGATGGGCCAGGGTTCAAACCTTCCATTCACCTCTATTTTTCAAATCTTATGAATTCACACAAGCCAACGAGGGTGCCATAAAAACATGCCTCAGTGCACTTTGATAAATATTGCCAAATATGATTTTTTTGGAGCCCACACATCTTATTCAAGGACATTTTCTTCCATTAAAATGATCCCTAGGTCAAGTCTAAGAACAAATTCATACACAAGATATTTCCCAGTTCTGATTCTTCTTTTTACACATTCCTTAACACATTTCCCTGTGGGGTCACAACAAAACCCAGTTCCACCTGGACCTTACAAGGCACAGGAGACTTCAGACAGACCCTTTGCAAAGCTGTTGTTGTTTTTAGTCACATTTGATGAGTCATATCAACACAAGCAAAAGGTATTAGCAGGCAACTACAAGTTACCTGATTCTGCTGATGAGCTGTGAAGACATGGGCATTCGGTTTTAAACACCTAAACTGTGTAAGACATTGAAATTGGCCATTAAGCCCCCCAGAATTATTACACTCTCACACTAACAGTCAGTCAGATGGTATTTTTTCCAAAACAATGGCCCCTCTAGTGCTTGTCTTGTTTTTTCTAGTTTTTTTAATGTGAAAAGCTGGGATTAAAGGCAACACAATATCAATTATAAGCATGACATATGAGGCTATTTCTCAGTATTTACTGTAATCTGAGAAATGAATAAAATGTTTCTCAGGACTCTGTCCAGACTTCCCTTAGGAAATACGTATGTGGGCGTTAAGAGAAGGGACGCAAATCAATGCTTTTCTCAACAAGGAGGAATTTCTCTTCAACCTCAGAAAGCACATTGATGTCAGAACTACGGGCACATGGAATTGCAAACAACTTCAATATGATCTCTCCTCGTTCAAGCAGACGAGAACATGCGGCTTGTCGTGTGATCCAAACCCACTTTCGGATGTAAGCATCTGCCAAAAAGGCAGGCAGAAAGTCTCCTCACAAGATTCTGTGTTAACCTACGGTCAGGTTTTAAAGCTGTCTCATTTGCTGAACCTTCACAATAATCAGGAATGAAGGGAATCGCCTGAAACTGCACGGAACTATATATCACTGTAATAAAAACTGAAATGGAGCTCGTTTCCTCCCACACACCCTTTTCCCTCCACATAGTTTAACCTGAAAATTGGGGGTTGTGCTCAATGCTGGTGATCTTCCTCTCGGGTTAAGAGAGTAACAGCCTGTGCAGTGCGGGCAGCCACCTAGTGACGAAGGAGCACAAACATGCCTGGAGCTGCCCAAAGGTTTAATGTGATGACGCAGTTGAAGCATGTGATTCCTGCTGTTTTTCTCACTGACTTGCATGATGTGTGGTGAACTGGAGCTTAGGGAATTGCCTAGTGATTTCTGACAACTTTTAGGAGTCTTCCTGAGTCTCCTGTGAAACAGCAATTTTAGTGAAGGCAGCACGTACAGGAACAAAAGGAAACGTATCGAAATGTGTAAGAAGTCGGTCTGATGCGTATCCTAAAATCACTATGGCACTGTGTGCAGAACAAGTTAAAATCTGTGAGGCTGGGAGGAAATAAGCTAAGCGAGGCAAATGTGCAAAAAATGGAAACAATGAAAACAAACTCTTTTCTTCTAACTGGTTGCAGAAGTCATCCAGCAAACTCAAAAGAGGAAGCTTTCCTAACCCAGGAAAAACAGCCTTGTTTTGTCAAAAGCTGAGGGCTCAAGAAATGACATGTACACAAAACGCTGCACAGCAAGAACTCGAGGCCAGCAGCTCTCCGTGTGTACAGCATGTCATAATGATTTTTGCTAATGGCAAAGAATTTAACCAACATGTACCTTTTGACTCCACTGACAACAACCTCGCTGCGTGTGAAGAGCATGTGATCAGAGCAGGTAAAGAGCAAAGCAGATGACACGGATCAGATGCCCGTTTACTCTGATGTGTTGTCAAACTGCAGTGCTGAAGAACCTGGCACAAAATCCATCATCATCATCGTAACAGGGGAATGAAAGTATGTTAGCAGATAGTATGGAACTGCCTTTGTCTGTCATTTTGACTAGCAGAATAATGCCAAAGAAACAACTACTTAGTGGAATAATTCTTAGGTGTCATATGCCAGTAAAATTAATGAAGGATTGGCTGAACATTTCTTGGAAGAGGATACAATGTATGCTGTTCATTAAAAACATGCTTGTCCTAAATCCACTCAAACAGCATTCAACAGCAGCAAAGAGAAATACTATCTGAGACATGAATACCACTCTTCGAGTCATACCACAACTGATGTCACTGCTGCATGTGTCTGATGTACTAGTGAAAAAGTCACACAAAGACCTCTTGAACTTTGAAAATATTGGCTTTTTCCCCCTCAAAATTACTCTTGGCAGGGTATTATGCTGTAATCCCTATAGGGAAAGTAAAGAAGCCCAGTTCAGGATGACTTTGTCATTAAATGAAGACCACATGATATCAGAGAAGTTCAGATGTTGTAGCTAAAGGGTTGCACAAGTTCCATGCTTAAAACTGAAGTGCAAAGGAAGGAGTTCCAACACTGAGAACTAAAAATGAGAAAGAAGTAGTATCATAAAGAGAGTAACAGTGGCAGAAATCATGAAGACATGGATAACTGCTTTCTTAAATCACCTTTCTACATAAACTGCTCATGGAAACCAACTAGTGAAACACAATACTACACTTATCCTGCATGAAAGGAGCAGCCATAGGGACACAGAACAAGACAGACACACAGAAGTGATTATGAAAGTTGGTAAAATGAGAATGTATCATCTCTTTATGATAAGCAACAGATTTTTGACATGTTCTCAGTAAACTTATTACCTTGTAACACCCATAGATTTTGCAGTAGACTTCTAAATAATTGTATATTCCATTCTTCAAATGTGAAATAGTGGAAATGCAAGAAATTAGTAATAACTGGGAAAAAAAACCCCAATCTTTCCAAAAGTGCCATTGATATGCTATTTAAATATCTAACTAGGAAGTAATGACCTTGGACACGAGTTACAGTAAGTTGCAGTGGAAAGAGACCTTAGGCAATGAAGTAGATTGTTAGAACTTGCTGTTGTAAACAACTGGTTTTCTTTTTCCCCTCTGTTACAGCAGAGTGGTTTCTGCAAGCTTTGCAATACTAGCTTTTCAGATTGTAGGATTTAAATCCAAAAGCCTTTCCTACAGATCCACACAACTGTGCCATCTATCAGTTCCCACTATGTAAATTACTTTGTGAAGTGTGTAGAGCAGATTGATATCCAGCACAAACATGGCTGAAATATATGCTTAGTGTATATCACTCGAATCTAAATATACATACATGCAAATATTGATTAAAATATAAATAAAAAGCCTCATGCAGAGGTTTCCTTTCAGGAAAAGACATAGGCTATCTTTCCAGACTTTCTACACTGTTTGTTTTCTGATGTGAGTGACACGATGGGCTCTGGCACGTCATAGATGTATGACCTCAACAGTTCTGAAAAGTCCCCAGTGGAATATTAGAAGCCAAGGTGTATCACTTTGTATTTCCTGGGCAGTTGGCTTTAAGTATTTCTATTCAAGTAAAAGTTAATCTAATATGTGGTAATATAATGTGTAATTATATACTAAGTATATTATTATAATCAAAAGAAATACTATTTTGCCTCTCCAAGCAGAATATTGAATGCAAATCAAAACATGCATTGATGTTGCATTCTACAACCAAAATCTTCTTTCACCTGCAGCATCACTTACAGATCTTGACAAGTTAAACATTAAAATATAGAAAAATCTATGTGTTACTAATGAACAAACTAAATGCATACATGGAATCCATCCTTTCATGTATTCAGTCCAAGAGTTTGCCAAACATGTGTAATTTAGATTCACTAAATTCAAGATGGGGACAGCAATACTTTAGGAAAAGACAGAAATGTGGGAAGCACTGTAACACAGCCAGACAGACAAAAGTATATAAGCAGTTGCCAAAAATCCCAAGTCTATCACTGTCAAAGAGCAGGTAATTAATTTTTTCACGTATCAGAAAGATTTCTGTTCTCCATCTCTCTCTATATCTCTACCTAGAGATAACCATGCACCAGGGAAAAGATTTGAGCTCCCGTCAGCAAACACAGAAAGCCAGGGAAATAGTGGCTCTTCTGCTAAACTGATGAGATTATCACTGAAATATCCCACTGATTTCAGCACAGGAGGGCAACGGCTTCATATGCTCAGGCTTAAGCCACAACATCCTTTCCTGAGCAATCAAAGGTATATTTCGATACAGTTTCAAGGCGGTGCCTCCAGAAAAAGTCATCCCGGTTATAAAGGAGTCAGAGGTGAAGAAAAAGTAACCACACTAAGCCTTGAACTGATATGTTCACCTAAATAGGATACTAGGTTTTATAACAAGTTATGAAGGCAAGATTGAAGACAAGGAAGTAAGAGAGAAAGAGGACAATAGCAAAACTGTTTATGAAATGTCTGTGGAAGCCCTAAACTCCAGAGAGCTAAGACTTACCACATATTTTTTTCCCCCCCTCTAGGCAACAAATTCACACCTACCTGATGCCTTAAGCAACGCATTTTGTATTTTACCACCTGGGAAATTACTATTGTAAGTTGGGGATGATGGGAAAATGATAACAGGACTTGGGGAGTGAGGTTTGTTTGTTTCATTTCATTTTTTTTAGGGATCTGGCCAAATGGGAGATGACCAAATGGAGCTGAGAAAAGGAAGGCATCACAGGAAAGAAGATGAAAATAGAACTCCTCAAAGTAGACATACAGAACAGGAAAATGCCTGTGTTCTGATGGAGAAATTGCTTGACAGGCAGAGGGTTGCTCATTCAAAGCAAAGGCTGAAATCCAAACATGGTAACTCTTTACAAACAGAAGGGTGGGAAGCAAATAAGTATGTCTAATTTAGCCACCTGGGCTGACAATCAGATCTTAATGGCATTAGTAACTGATTAGCAATGCTCTGTAAATGACATTCCAAGACTGCACCTTAGAAATCAAAAGAGCACAAGAAAAAAAACACCCAAACCTCTGAATGTTCTTTTTCTTCTCCCATTTTCTTAGGGGTTTTCCTTTGGGAAAGAGTTAGACGAACTTACAAAGAGGACTGCAGGATTCTATGCAGCCCTGGAGCAGCAGAAGTCTTGTACCCAAATAAGAAGAATGCCATTTAAAATCTGTTACTATTTCAGAGTGGTCATCCTGCCTCCATCCATGTGTCTTAGGAGTAATACACCAGGTCTGCAGAAAAGAGATAAATCTAATTCCTCAGCAGCACTGAATGTTTTATTGAATGTTGGGAAGATTCTTACCCTGTATTGATGGAAATGATTTCTATCAGTGGATTCCTCCTAATCTTTGGCAAATCCAGTCGTGCTCCCCCCAAACGTTTTCCTTTATCCTTTTTCTGACCCAGCAGTCTCACAGAATGACCTTCAAATGAAGCACAAAAATGCAGTCAATACAAAGCACAAGTCCCCTCCTATTTGTTTTGATTTGCTCTTCTTCAGGAGTGCTTAGACTTCAAAGACAGAAAATGAGAATGAGATGTAATAATGTATTTCTACCAGCTGGAGCATTTTAAGGAGAGACATTGACAGGTAAAATAAATCATGTTAAAATGAGCAAACTATTTCATCCTATTATCTTTTCACACTTGCATTTTCTGGTTTATTTGATGAAAATGTTCTAAGCAGTTTCATCTTCTCAAGCAAACAGCAGCACAGCAATATTGCAATAAGTTGGATGGCAGGATTTAAATACTCTTCCCCACATTTGGTTTAAACTTGTAGGCAACAAACAACTCAATCTTTTTTCAGCCTATTCTATGGAAAATGATCACATTTCAGTCAGTTATCTGCCTGAGTATCTTACCTGCCCTCTTTGTCACGGCTAAGCTGACCACCAAGATTTACCCATATTCCTCCACCAAGCAGATTGCAGGTCAGAAAAACACCTCACAACTCCTCTCCTGAAGCCAGTAACATTCAGAGAGTAAAATAACAAACACTATCACCAACTGCCTACAACAGTACAGCAGCCATGCCATGGCAAGTCCTATATTCAAAGAGCACAGATGACAAAGATTTAACAATGAAGGAGGAAAACAATTAAGTGCATGGTACTGCAGCAGGTAGGGTAAAATGTGCCCAAGTTAGCAACGTTAAGACTTGTATCATATTTTTCCACAAAGCCTGGAGCAGGCAAATAAGACACAGCAAGGGAAAGTTAATCCTAGATAACCTGAGAAGAGGTGGCATGTAACCACTGCTTGGAGAGGAGGAAAATGAGAAAGAATATCATTGGAAAACCCTGATAGTACATGAAAATACAGCTACAACCTGTCAAATATTTCAGAAACGAGAGGGGCAAGAGGAAAGCATGAAACTAGGAAGTATTATATAAGAAAACATAAGAAAAAACTATTTCAGTGTTTCAGTGATGGAGCCCTGGCACAGGCTGCCCAGAGGGGGTGTGGAGGCTCCTTCCTTGGAGGGCTTCAAGACCCGCCTGGACACGTTCCTATGTGACCTGATCTAGGTGACCCTGCTTCTGCAGGGGGGTTGGACTGCATCATCCCTAAAGGTCCCTTCCAACCCCTCCCATTCTGTGATTCTATGATTAGCTGGGATACATCCAGCTCAAAGTAATCAGATCAATTAACAACCATGTTCAAGTCTCCTAACCTACACTACCAGCAGCTCTTTACGAAGTAACTCACCCATTGATTAAAGTCTTTCTCCACTATCTGAAGAGTCATTAATTCATTTCATAACGTGGCACTGATACTCTGAATTTATTTCTGAGATACGGCAAAAATAGCCCAGAAATAAACAACTACTCATGGCACACCATCTTTCTCAGGGGTGGTTTTTTTTGAGACATATGAAAATTCCCCATCACAAATGTGATCCCATGAGGAAATGAGCAGGCCTAGCCTGATACTATAACAGTTAATGCTAAAAGGAGACCTCGTGCCATCAACAGGAATTAAAAGGCATTTTTGCAGTTGCATTTGACAAGAATTTCACTCCATCCTGCTGTGAATTCAGTAATATGGTACTTGTGGAATTAACATTTGCTGAATTATTCACTTCTACTTTTTCATGACAACAGCAGCAATATCTTTGTCTCAATACACAATCAGTTATTTTCCAATTTAATGCTTCATTAAGGAGTTGCAAGCGTGGCCCCATTTTATTTACTTGTATTACAAAATGATTGCGTTATGGTAGGCAGAAAAATTAAACTAGCAGCAGAAAACATGCCTTTTTTTTTTGCTTTTCCAATACTGTGGTTTATTTGGAATAAACCAGTCTATCCACTTGGAAAATATTCAGTGGCATTAGCATATTACAACTGTGTTTGGATTTATGGATGAAAACGCAGTGGAACCATCATTTTTAACAACATAACACTAACTACTCAAAATTTTAAATGAATGCCTTCAGAATTGGGGTCAAACCATCCATTATGACCAACGAACCACAACCAGAAGTAACATTTCAGGGTGCAGGATGAGTGAAGGCTGATCTCTGAACGTGAGCCCTCGCGACACACAGCTCTGTGAATTACTGCTCTCTAGGAAGAGTTTAGCTCCTGCTCTCCTCTTCACTTCTCATACTGGAAGCATTAATCAAAAAGGCACAACTTTTTCCTGGAACTTCAGGGAAAGGAGTATCCTTTGGACTACAAATCTGGCACAAACCTGTTTGACAGTTGTCAAAGGACTAAAAAGGAGTATGGAGGGAAATGAAAGTCATGACAAACCTGTGAAGGAAGAATATAATCCATGTTGTCTTTGGAAAACAGAGAAAAAGATTAAGGCTTTGGTAGTCTATACAATCTTAAACTGAAAGTGCTATCTTCTTACTGATCTTTCTCTATCAGATGCTAAGCAAGCTACCATACACCTTACAAAAAAAACCCCTAAACAGCTTAGGACACTTGCATGTAGAATAAGATTTCTAGGGAGCATGAGACCTGTCTTCACTCCCGACACCAGAGGATAAAAGAAGCAGCACTGGGAGGCGAGTTTTAGCAGAGAACTTAATGCTTCCAGAGAGGATGCAGCAGATGGATATCCAACTACAGTGATTTGTGCTGCACACTTGGAGGAAAAAACCCTCTCAGTTATTGTATTCATGACCCTAAATCCTTTTTCTCCTACTCCATGCAAGGATTATTCTATTTCATTTGAAGTAATCACTAAAGCATCTGTTTACAACATTGTTGCTATTAATAAAACACAACTTGATAAACATTGAATCATACTTTCACATATTTTCCCCCCCTCAAAAAAACTTACTTCAAGACAACTTAAAAATAAGTATTTTCTCATCTTCACTAAGGAAAAAGTTAAGGAACTTTTTCTTTCCAAACTGCTTGAACAGCATTATTCAGCCCACATCATGATAAGGAGCAACAGAAAAAGCAGTAACTTTGGATCTCATTTGTTGCCTGCTTTCAAAGCTTAGAGTGGGGCAAAACTTTGCAATCAAGCTTTCTTTCTGAAGCATTTTAACTGAGAAAAGTTACCTTTTCTCTCACAGTTTGCATAACAACCAAGTAAAACAGGCATCCCAAACTATGTCTGTGATTGTTTGTTTTGCTCCCTTCCTTGTTTTAAAATCTGGTAACTCAGTTCTCAGAAGTGTGGTAATCACACTTACACTTCCATAACTAAAAATGCTCCATCTCCAATATCAAACAAAATGCACTCCTCTTTTGATGGCTCATTGGAAGATGCAAGCTTTGAAATACAGCCTAAGGACAAACGCATCTAGTCAGGTTGTATTTGAGAGCCTAAACATTCTAGTCCTATAAACCTCTTCTGTTATAAAGATTACCTTTCTACTTCCATATAGTCTGCCAGCAGATAAAATGTTATTAAACTCCCCCCCAAAAAAGGTTAATTAGTGCTTTAGGTCATGCTTCAGAGCAGTTTTCCACAAATTAATAGATACTTAATGCAGATTACAACACAAGAGTAGTACTAAACCAGGTCCAGTGAGGGAGCTTATAGAGCAGAATTGCTCACAGTGAGTGTAAATGAAACCAAGCCAGAAACAATTTAAAATTAATCAGAGCTCTCCAGTTTTCTGAACTCACTGTTTACAATTAAACCCATCTTTACATACAGGAGATGCAGTTCACACTGCTTGGCACCGTTTGCAGAGAGGACGAAGCTGGAATGAATCAATCAGGATATTAAATTGTATTTTTAGTCTAAAAAAGTGCTTTTAACCGTGTACAGTTTGACAAACCAGTGTGCAAAATGAAACTATTTTCAAGGCATTTCTTTTCACTTGTCAAAAGGGACACAAAAAAGTAACACAATACTAATGGTGTGCACGTGTATCTCTAATGGCAGACGTATGTGCTTCAGGACTCTGAAAGAGAACGTTTAATCCTCAAATACAAATGTATGAAGAGAGCAGGTAATGGAATTTCTATGCTGTGAGATTACACCAACATCAAATGTGCTGTGAACCTCAGGCTATTGTCTGACCCCTGTCACCTGGACCCACAGAAGGATGTTAACAATATTAGAGCAAACAGGTTCCAAATGGACTGGGATTTTGCTGGTTTGACACAGGGATTAGGGAGGGAGAAGTTGCCTGGCTTAGTCATCTTCAGTTAACTTTTAACAACTGCCTACCACTGTTGCAAATATCAATTAGCTAGTTATAGACCTACTGTCTTTCGAAAAACAGCCAGCTTCACTCAGGCCACAGGCTGCAGCTTCTCAGTACCTGCTGGGAAGTCGCTTCTGCTTGAAAGATGGAAGAGGGCATATCCACTGAGGGTCCCTCCCCATCCCGTGTGCTGAAACACATCTCAGAGCAGGCATTCTTAGCTGTTACCTTCAAAGTTCAGTGCAGATCTCTCAGGCAGACCAAAAACATGAGCTTAAAGAAAATCCTCAAAGGTGCAGGAAACCCCAGCCTTGGTAGCAACAATTTCTATTGTTTTCAGCTTGTTGTTACCCATTTCTTTCCCTTTCCTGGTTACATCACTTTACTTAGAGGTTATTCACCATTTCCTGGAAGATGCTTTTTTCCCCTCACCACAAGGCTGCCAACCGTCTGTTTGATACTTCCCAGCTGGGTCTCACCAACCTGTCTGGATCTTCTCCAGCACCTTCACAGAAAAGGACTATTTCACATACTCTTATACATGTTTCCTTCGACTGGAAGGGGCTGCCCAGGTGGCTTGTGGAGTTTCCTTCTCTGGGGATATGCCAAACCCACGTGGACGAATTCCTGTGTGACCTATTCCAGGTGGTCCTGCTCTGGCAGAGGGGTTGGACTGGAGAATCTTTCAAGGTCCCATCCAGCCCTTGAGATTATGTGATCCTGTGATTTATTTCCAGAATTATGGTCTCCTAACTCTGTGAATATTGGGTAAAAGCAACCCTTTAAACTGGTTATTTTGGATCTTCCGGCAGGACTGTTAGAAAACATGCCACCTGTAATAAGGATGGAACACAAATTCCCTAACAGATTGTACAGCTAACTGGGACTGTTACTCATAATTGAGCCTAAATCTCTTCAGTGTGGAGGTGCTTTAAGTCCAGACTTGGTAAGCTCACAGAGGACAGGCAGGCTTGGAGCCTGAGACCTGCTCTGCCTCAGGTGGAAGCAGCAGATATGCAGCATGGGTAGACCCTCAGCTCCTCGCCCATCATTCTTCCCTGCCCTGCAGCACAAACAAGCTGTCCCACAGCACACATGACTGATGGCAAAGGAATCTTCGAGCTTCTCAGAGTGATCACATGCAGCCAGACACACACAAGGTCAGAAACAACAAGGGCACTAATCATCAGACCAAACTGAGATCAAAACTGTCGGAATTATTGATCTTCTCCTGTGTGTTGCAGCAACACTGATGGAAGCATGCCTTGAGGCTAGACAATCAGTCCCATCAGGTGGCTGAGAGCAGGTGGCATCTTGGACCCAATCTCTCCAAGAGAGAACTCTTTCCTAGAAAGATTGCCTTCAACCCTGTATCAACTCAAAAAAGCTTCTGAGAAAGCTGCAGGTATCACCAAACAGAGAGAGTGTTTGACTAGTTTGGGACATACACATCTACTAAGCCTTACATTAGGAATTAGCATCCAACAACAATTCCACTTCAGAAGACTCCAGGAATGTTTGTGTCACACAGGTGAAGATGAGGGCTTTTAGAAACACATGTTATGTCATTTCAAAGCCAGGTTATTAAATATAGTGAGGCAGGTCACAGACTCCACAAAAAACGCTCCACAGGTGCCTCAGGTTCAAATTCAGCCATCACAGTCTCTCCACTAAGCATCCAATACCTCTTTATCCTTAGTATTCCTTCAGTGTATCATTCAATCACACCAAGATCTGTAAGCTTTAAAAGAGTGCAACAAGTAAAGCAGAAAAGGAGATAACAAGGAACTGCTGTTCATATGCAAGATTCAAACTAAGACTGTACATGTAAGTACTCAAGAACACTTCTGACACATCCACAGTACTTTCCCAACAAATGCACTTCAAATGCTCAATTAAGGCACTGGATTTTTTTTTTCCAGGACTCAACAGCTTGACCTTTTGAGATCATGAGATGTTACTGTCTTTCTGAAAGACTGACTCAACGTTAAATCTGCTGCAAATTCCAAATGCTGACTACAATTTGACAGCTCAGAAAGACAATATCAAGAACTGACCACAGGAAGTATTCCCCTGACCCTCTGTCCTCACCTCTCTGTGAAGAGATCCATTTGATTAGCATCAAGGATGCTGCTCAAAACCTCAGGAGCTTTTGTTGAGAAACTTTCAAGGAGAAGATGATTTGAATCAGATGAAAGTGTTGTAAGGAAGGGAAATGCTGAAGGGTGGATTGTCAGAGCTGGATGCAGCAGTACATTTAACTTGTCTAATCATTTGGGGTGTGCAGGTTCTACAAAACAAATTCAGGATGAAATGCTGAGCTTTTACTCTCACTTTTACTCCTTTGCCACCTATTTGTACTCCTATGGGTAACTAAATTGCACTGTTCAGAACAAGATACGCTTTGCATTTACCAGTCAGGAAGACTAAAGCCAGTCGAGTCTAACCCATATGAATAGGATTGAAGAGCAGGGATGCTGTAAGATGGTCATTCACTGAAGGTATGGTAAAGAGCACATGAGTCTGGAAGAAAAAGCATCTTTTCTGTGCACATTACAGGCTCGTTTAACAATTGTCAATCACAATGTTGTTACTAACACTTTCAACCTGTTTCCTCCCCCGTTGTTTGCTCCCTTGCTCTATGGATCTCTCATTCAGTTTCTGTAAATGAACGCCCAAAAATGACATAACAGGGATAGTCAGCTCTAGCAGTTTTCTAAACCAAATCCATGAAACAACTACATTGAGAAAAACAATTACAAAACCCACCTAAAATTCTGCATCGGCTCACACACCTAAAAGTTTCTGCATGCCCAAAAGCATTTGAGCAGGCACAGCAAAAACAGCAATAAATTTGAGTGTAAGAACAGAAACCACCTGATGTCAATGGAAATCTCTTGCCCCAGCAAGTACTATTTTTATGTTGAATTACATGATGATTGATGTTCTACAAATGCAATTTAAATCCACCTTTGCAGAAGCAGTTTCTCCATAATTACAGTATATTCCTCATTCCTCTCTGCTGTTTTCTTTAAATTACAGCCTACAAAGCGAAACTCCCAGAATGGATATCGGCACAGATAATGGTATTACTATTTCAAATTCATTCCTTCAATACATCACACTTTCCTTAAGCAATCAAAATGCAACCTGGTGCTCTCATTGAAGTGTTTGGCTGAACAACAACCCCTTCATTTAAAAACTTGAAGGGGGAATTACCTTCAAGTCAGGTCCTTTGTAAGTCAATGCTTGTTGTCCAAGATGTTCTCAGATTAAGACAGGAAAAAACCCAAACCAGCCACTGATTTTGGTAATGACACTCTTTCTACACTTACAGCCATTTTCATAAGAGGACAACAAAAGAAGTCAATAATTATTTGTGTTTAAACAGGAATAGCTCCAGAATTTCCAATCCAGGCACACAAGGCTGACATTTCCTATGTTATGCTGTCAAGCCCAGTAATTAGTATATACAAATGGGCAATGGGCAATTGTTTAACCACAGCCATTTCACCATGTTCCTGCCAAGCCACAGTTCTGTACGTTGCCTACTGAAAACCTGGTTTTACTCCCCAAAACACACTCTTCTTTTGAGCCTGTCAAATACAGATTACCCTTAGCATCGCTTTTGCCAGGAGCAACTTTACTTTTCAGTAATCTCAGTTGAAAAGGCAATTTGGTCCCCAGACATACTGCTCGGGATTCAGTTGCATTCAGAGGTGTCGGTGGTGAGGGGCTGGCAGGGAGGTCTGTGGGGTGACCCCTGTGAGGAGAGGCTGAGGGTACCCCGGGCAGAGCCCCTCAGGCAAAGCCCAGACAAGAATGGGCAAAATGCTGCCTGGTGGTGAGGAAAAACCGTGAGAAACAGCCCAGCAAACACCCTGGGGAGAGTAGGAGGAGGATGAGGAGGAGGAGAGTCTCTGGGCACGTCAGCTGAGGTTCCCATGGGCAAGGCCACAGAGACGCCAGTCATTCCTCTGCAGGCCATGGAGGACCACACCAGTGCAGGCAGATACAGCAAGCTAGAGCCCATAGAGAGCCCAGCACAGTAACTGCACATGGAATGACAGAATGGTAGGGGTTGGAAGGGACCCTTAGAGATCATCTGGTCCAACCCCCTTGCAGAAGCAGTTCCCACAGGAACGTGTCCAGATGGGTCTTGAAGCCCTCCAAGGAAGGAGCCTCCACACCCTCCCTGGGCAGCCTGTGCCAGGGCTCCCTCACCTCACAATTAAATAGTTTTTTCTTATGTTTAAGTGGAACTTTTTGTGTTCCAGCGTCATCCCATCACCTCTTGTCCCGTTGCTAGCTACTATAGAAAAAAGGGATGTCCCAACCTCCTGACACCCACCCTTTAGATATTTATAAACGCTAATAAGATCCCCCCTCAGTCTCGTCCAGACTAAACAGCCCCAGTTCCCACACACAGCCCATGATGGGCCCATGATGGAGCAGCCTGTTCCTGAAGGACTGAACTCACGGTGAGGGCTTGCACTTGGGTGGTTCTTGGAGGACTGCAGCCCAGGGGAAGGCTGTTATGGGCTGACCACAACCCTCGTTCCTCATCCTTCTGGGGAGGAGGTGGAGGAGTTTGGGACGAAAGAGTGAAGCTGAGTCTGAGAAGAAGGGGGATGGGGGGAAAGTTTATTTTACTTTGTTTCTCACCATCATAGTCTATTTTTAATTGGCAATAAATTAAGTACATTTTCCCCAAGTCAAGTCTGTTTTGCCTGTGACAGTAATTGGTAAGTGATCTCTCTGTCCTTATTGTGACCCGTGAGTTTTTCCATCTTATTTTCTCTCTTGTCCTGTTGAGGAGGGGGAACAAGAGAGCAGCTGGGTGGAGGTCTGGCTGACAGCCAAAGTCAACCCATCACACAGCGAAATAAATAAAATAACCCATCCAATACTGTCCCCACTTTGCATGTCCTTTCAAAGGATGTAGAAACAGGGACTCAATGAGGCCACTACCCTCCCTCTGACCCTCTTCAAGCTGTAGTTCAGCACAAACAGTTTCCTGACTGGGAGCCAAATGATACTTTTCCTCAAAAAAGAACTCCTGACTCCTCCAATTTCTTCATTTGGCTTGTCATCAGCTTCTTAAGTCAAGGCTACTCTTCCCACAATCACAGAAACTGAAGAGAGTGTGCTTTATCTACAGTTTACAGTGAAATCCAACAGCACACACAAATCCTATTTAATCTGCTGGCAGAGACATACATAAATATGTACACACACATATTCTAAGGTAGGCAATCCAGTACAAATTCTACACTTCATGTATAATGTAGGTACCATTTATCTGCTCATTTTCATAGAGACTGCAACTATCAGTAATCCATAATTACTAACCACAGTAACAGTTTAGTAAATACTGGTTAATGTATTAACTGGGAATGGATGGGCAACATCACCGGACAGGTCAACATGACTGAAATCAAGAAAGGTTGTGTGAAGTATAAAAGGCTCAACCCTGAAGTAATTTCCTTTCGTTGTTTTTCATAATCAAGTCTAATGACCCATTGTAAAACTCTGCTTTGTAAAAGCATTCGACAGACATAATATGGACTAAATTCAACCTGTGTCCCTCATCTCCCCAAGGCTTAAGCTAAAAGTAGACTGTACACAAATACTCCAGATCCAGGGCTCCCATTCCCAGAAAGCTTTCTTAACATGGGATTTGAGAACTGGCATATGTAGAAAGGAGAGAAAGACCCAAATCTCTGAAGATTTAAATGTAAAACCAAGAAAAAGACGAGTTTCTACATTAAGCAGTTAGTATTTCTCCTTCAAATTACAGAGAAATGTATTCTCTTGCCTACCATAAACTGTTTATATCCAAGATTGTGTACACACACTGTCCATTTTTTTTTAAAGATGTCTTTTTAAGTGGTTCATAAAATGCTGACTTGAGCAATAACCATAAAGACATTCTGTGGTTTCCATCAAAGCCGAATCCTCATCTTATTGGGACATGCTACAGAGACTGATCAACACAAACAACTCAAATTATGTACACAATTTTTTTTAATGATGAAACATACATCAATTATAACCCTGTTTTCTCCTGGCTCACAAACACTACAATGCTTTCCTAACATTTTATGTCACCATAACGAGTTGTCAGGGAACTGAGCACAGGAGTGGAAATGGGTACCTCAATGATGTAAAGATTGCTGTAATCCAGGCTCATCATCTGGGTGATGTGTCAATAAAGAGAGGTTTACTAAGCTGTTAAATCAGAGCCTTACATGCTGAAACTGGTGTGGATATCAGGAAGGCTGACACACAATTGTGGCTGTTAACATTGAGAAACCTAATTCTGAGGCTAAGACTGAATTAATTTAACTCCTATCAGGCAGTATAGAGGTTTCATATTGTAAGTTACAATATCATAGTAAAATTACCTGAACATCCCTTGAGTTAAAACACATCTCGGGATACCATATAAATATTAATTAAGCATGAGCTGCATACAACTACTGCACAGTTCTTAAAGATCACTTCTGGAAATGACAGTCTGCCTGAGAATTTGCCTGACAATAAGGACATTTCAAAGTTCTTTAAGACTCGTGACAAAAGTTAGGGTGACATACAAATAAGAAATAACAGGATCTCTTAAAAGTTCTGTCTCTCTTCTGGCTGTTAGTGCAATAATAAACATGTGCATCATTCTTTTCCATTTTCTGACAAAAAAGCCTAACAATACAAAGCCACATAAAAAAAACGTTTATGAGAGTTTTCTCAATGGAGGGTTGGTTTGTCATCTTTCTACTCATGGAATATTCAGTCACAATAACCTGAGTTAACTATGTTATCAAAAAAGCAGTAATGTCCTGAGTCAGTATAAATATTCCAAAGCCCACTTTTGTAAAGGAAGGGCATGCTGACCCAGGTTACCATCTTACTCCTTGAAGGATAAACAAAAAAAACAAGACAGATAGGGATCTGAAGTGCTGCACTGCTGTAATAATCATGAAGCATCCCCATTTCCAACACACTGTCATAAACACCATGTTTATGGGACAACAGTTGGGCTTAGTTAATAACAAATATGAATAAGCTGAATATCCTTTGTGTAGGAAAGTACACTGTACCCCCAAAAAACAGATGCCACGAGGTAAAGACAAACTGGGAAGAGTTTTGGTTGGGACTACCTAAGAGTATAGATTTCATTTGTGAACTCGTTCAAAGCAACATGAAATCTTAAGGCCAAACCACAAACTCTAGAAGCTTTCCAGCACACTACACAGTTTCTTGATAGAAGCTTTGTTATTCCTTTTAATAATTTTGCACATTTTTCATGCTGTACTTCAAAAACATCATAGTCCAGCATTAAAGTTACAGGCAGCGTCTTGTGGACTAGACACTTGTTTATATTGAAAGTACAGCCAATTAAACTAAACCTTGTAATTTAAAGCTTCACGGAACAGTAATTTTTATGGCCTGATAAGTAATGGAGACAAACTTAGGTAACCCAGAAAGACCCAGACAAATACATTTCTTTAATAGCAAATGTTTACTAGTCGGGCTGCAGAAACAATACAGCCTTTTCTCCCCCCCTCACTGCAGCGTACTGAGCTTGCACACGCAAACGCAGGCAGAGAGAACAAGGAACACAGTTACAAAAGAGCATTAAACCAGCAGATAATTTATCTGTCCTGCTGAGGAAAGCTCAGGGAAGTGAGCCAAAACATCTGAAAAGAAGAAAACACAAGAGGACTAAACCTAAGCACATCAAGATATAGCACTGAGTTAAGATGGGGCAGAATTTAAACAGTGTTCTACACCCACCTACGCTGGTGCAACTGAAATTTCTTCAGGTCTCCCCTAGATCATTAACCAATGAATCCAATAAGCCACAGAGCTTTTGCCAGTAAAGATCTCCCAAATTACCACTAACACAAAACATATAGCGCTGCCCAGACATTTAGGGAGAGGAGAAAGCAAGCATTAGGTAGATAAAGAACATGGAGAGCAGCAGTTCCACGAGCTAAAGCTTCCATCTCTCAGACTAGCTGCAATTAATTCAAGTGTGATGCTTACCTTTAATAGTTTCCTCCACAACTTCTACTACACGATCTATCTGCTGAACCTAAAAAAAGTCAGAAGGTCAATATCTAAGCAGTCAACAACTGGACAGACTTTATATACACTCTTCTTTCAAAGGTGTGCTCTTCTACGGAGTAAAGAGTTTGGGGCTATGTTTTGAGACAGTTTTGTTCTGTCTGTCTTGGTTCACCTGGCCAAAGTAAAACCGACTGCCTTAAACCAAATTCTGTCCTCAAAACCAGCAAATTCCTGTAAGTTTGGCAAAAATCACTAAATAGCTGGGAAAAAAAGGTACTCTAACAAAAGGAGTTCAGGCCTTGACCACTGTCCATGGTCTGTGACAGGCAGCGGTCACACAGGCTCCCAGCACCTAGGTGCCTCAGACCAGGCTCCCAGGTCTCAGCACCAAAACAGGTGGCAGAGAACAAAACAAGCTGAGGATATTGTGAGTGTAGACTATAGGGAAAAAAATTAATTAAGTATTACAGGGGAAAGACACTGGAACATGGGAAGAAATAAAAAGTCAAGTTTAAGGGAGCAGACATTATCCTGGACTTAGGGCATGAATTGCTGGAAATGGAAGGAAAATCCCTGATGCTTTTCACAAAAACAATTATGTGATAAATAAATAGCTCAATTATTTCTTATCAGCTACATTATTCTTTATTTAATGTCCAATATACTATGGATATTTTGATGTATTAAGTAGAAGGAATCAGCATTGACACTGCAAAACACTGCGAAATTCTTGGGAGATTCTTCCTACACCTTTCATCCAAACCACTTACTCCATGTAATATCTATGACAAACATAATATATATATTTACAAACAACGCAGAAAAGCCTAGGCTGTAAATTACTTTATCATTTCCCCCGATATGCCTTTTCAAACAATGCTTCTGTAAGCTGTCCATTATATGAACTTGATTTAGTATCATTTTTGCATTTCCTTTGAGTTTCTTTACCTATTTCTTTCAACAACAAGCAGAAAAGTCCAAGTCACAGAGGCTTCAAGAACAGAATCTGGTCTGGAACGTGGATCTCTTGCACCAAAGTCATCCAGCCTCCGTGTCCTAAAACCACTGAGTCTGTCCTTTCCTCTAAACACATCTCTGCATAACTATCTCTATTTGACATTTGTGATCCACTTGGTCTAAAAGCAGCTAAAAAAAAACCCCATCTCATCTGTAGCTGTTGTGTGATCTGGAGTTCCCAATTGAAGTCAATGGGAGGCTTGTTCCTTTCCTTGTATAACTTTTCCCTTGTTAAAACCCCTTTTGAAATACAGCCATTTCAAATCACACATCTCTGCCACTCCAGATGTCTGAATACAGTACATTAGCTAAGAGTTCCAGAAATTCAAGCTATTTAAGTGTCGCTAATATTGGTATTTTAGCCATCTTATTAAAAGATACATGTTTAAATCCTTCCCTGGATTACAAGCATTCATGTTATAGACCCATCAACATTTAGCAATCTGCTTGTAATGAAAGAACACATGAGCAGTTGTGTGGAACACACGTGTATTTACACACTTGCATACAAATCCCTTTAGATAGAAGCTACAAAATCCTGACCCAAGATACATACAGACTTTCTACTTCATTTTTTGTAAAAAGCCTTATAAAAAGCAACTTGTGTACATATTTATAACTATAAACATTTAGAACACAGTCTGTGCCAAATACAATGCCTAAAATGTTATCGCTGTGTATCACAAAACTAAACTGCCTAAGTTCATAATCATTTCAAAACAGGAGAAGCCTGGTTAGTTCATAACCTGAAGCCACCTATGATTACTTTCTCTATTGTACACTTGGGAAATTTTTGCATAGCTCCAAATCCCCTGTTCAATAAAGACACAGAAAAAAAACCACCCCAATCAGTATCCCCTGTTTTCATTTTATAGGATAAATTAAATCCTTTCTCAATATGTCTGTCATGTAAGTAATTAAAATTAGAGGCCTGAGAGATAATGAGATCTGCAATTAGAAATGGATGTTTATTCTTCCTTGTGTTATTTCCCCACATAAAGTATTTTTCATCTGAAATTATTAGAAGTTGCTTGTCTAGAACTCCAAGTGCCCATGAAGGAAATATGGAACGCTTCCAATCTGCGTTTATGAAGATATATGAAGGTAAAACTGACATGAATATGGAATGGGAGGAGAGAAGAGTTTACAGGAAAGAAAAAGGGGGAAAAAATCAGTAATGGAAAATAGATTTTCTTGAGTATATAAGGCCTGAAGGATTCCTTTCCCTACATCTCACTAACTTTACAGGTAACAATTAATTCCAGCACCTGACGTGCCATTTCTTCTAAGTGGCTGACAACTGTTGGTTCTGCTGGCAGACTGCAATTAACCCACTGGAATCACCAGCAAATAAAAACAAACCAGGGACTGCATGAGAGCTCTGCCACTTGCCACCAGTGACTAAATTTTGAGCAAGAAGTTTGTAGTTTGACCCTCTGATGTGTCCTGGCTCTCACGGCTACCACCACCGGTCCTTGTAACAGCCAGCCTTCTCAAGGACCCTCCCCCAGACTGAATGCTGTTGCTTCCCACAGCCTGCTTCCTTCCAGCATGGAAGCAAATGGCTTTCCACCACAGAAGGCTTGAAGGTTAAAGCTTCTCTGACATTGACAGGACAGTGACAACTCAAGAAACTACTCCCAGAGCTTTTCCCAACCGCCCTTCCCTTGACACAGTGGCTGAGTTTGCCAGAGGGGGAAATTTGTTGGTGGCAACAGAAGCAAATGTGCAAACACATCCGAGTGTCAGAAAGTGACTATCAACAGAAAGATCTCGAAAACCAGGGAAGGAGGGACAAAGAACACAAATATTGAAGACTAGAAATGTTAATTGAAAAAATCACTGCAAATCAACAAAACCCTTAGCCAACGTTTGAGAGAAACTGAGGATGGGATCCACAGTATAGGAAAGGGCAGCAGCTTGCCTGCACAGGAGGAAGATACTGCTCATCAAAAACAAACATCATAGGCTCAGTTGCTTTATGAACACCCTAGGAACAAGCATCTATACATATATATACACACACACACAACTACTTGAAGTAAATCAATCTTCTTTTCCAATCTTGGGGAAAAAAAATCCTACACATCTTTGACTTCCATTCACATAAGAAACAAATTGGCTACTAGATAGATAAAATAACTTTAGGTAATTACAACCCAGTACTCGTAATCCTGAAGGGTTTAACTCCAGTTGGCCAACTCCTGGTTTCATCTAACCTTGTTTAGGCAGCTCTGTCAGATGATGGATATTAAAAGCCTACTCAGCCTATCCCTTCTCTGAAGCTGGTAAAAGGGAAATACATGGCTTCAGAAGTCACTTCATATCTTCTTAAAATCTAAATTATCTTAGAGATCATTATCTTCACTGACCATAAAGAGGGCAGAGCAAAACACACTCTCAAATTACAGCACTTAGGCAGCATAAACCCAGGCCTTAATACATAACTTCAAAAGGCATGTGACTAGCCACTTCAGCTTCAGAGGGATAACATCTGTGTTTAAAACCTCTGCTAACAACACCGACCATAGCAATGGGCAATATTCTGGTTTAGGAAGGTGTTCTGAAAGCAAGCTCTACACTAACTTTAAAGGGAAGGAGACTACCCCAGGAAAGAACTTAACGGATAGTCACTGCTGAACTCTGATGTAGTCAAAGTGTAATTTGTATCTAAATTGATTCCTACTCCTTTTGATTCCTAGGACAGTAGGTAACTGCTGTGAAGTGAACAGTGTCTATTTGCACAGCCAATTTTCAGTTTCAAAGCAGGTGCTTCACTGCAATTCTGTCCCGACTTCCCAGGTTCAAAGTGGGAAGGTTCACCTGAATATCAGCGTGGCAACTCAGAAGCCAAAGCCAACCAGCTGAGAGGTGCTGCCTGAGCTTGAATTTTGCATGAGTTCATTCCTGGCTGTAAGTTAGGGAAGAACAGCATGCACCTGTTCCTGAGCTCCCAGCACGCTTTCCAAGAACTTCTGCTCGTTCAAATCATTCACAGGAAAATTCTATGCAATTTATTGGATATTTGCATTGATGCCAGGCTCCAGTTTATGGGCAGCAGAGAGGTTTGCAATCTTTAATGCCATTTGACTTCACAAACATTGCAAGGTAGGGAAGGATCGCAATCTCTGTTTTGCAAAGTGAAACTTGTGTGAGCTGAACATCTGAAACATCAGACAATGGATCTACAGGCGTTTGGCATCTTGGTAAAGTTACACTGATTTTCTTTCACAGCAGCACTGTTAAAGCTCTGCTCATGGTTTTACATATGGAGAACTAAGGCACATTCCATTTCAAAGTGTATACCAATTACAGACTAATTACAGCTTGAGAAGTCAAGTGCCTGTTTTCCTAAGGTATTTAGTATTTTTTATACTGAGCCACGTAGTTTAGAGCAGTGCTCTCAGTCTTAGGGGTTGCTACCTGGGGCATCCAGCACTTCCACCAATCACTCTCCACAGTTACACCTGGTCATTAGGAAAAATAATGAAAACTTGCCTTGTAGAGCAGAATATCCACATAAAGAGGTTATTTGGAGATCAGAGGAACACAGGGAGTCCGTGCTCAGAGGTCTTTGTGGCTGTATGTTTCTCGTAGAAGCAGTGGCTTCAGGCTCAGCGTGGCCAAAGAGCTCACAGTAACTCTATCATACCTTCTCATTCAGGAAGAGAAGGGATTCACCCACTTGCAGAGCCTTTGAGGGGATGTATGTGCATTAGGCCCCTCAGTATGTCCAGTACATCAGATGATTTCAGTGTACAGAGATGTGAGGCTTATGAAGCACTGTGAGACCTATGAACCCTTAGCAAACTGTTCAGGGGTTCCAACATGTAGCATCACTAGGGCATCAAATACCTTAAAACCTCAGACCAAGTGTCAACTCATCCTATTCCAATGATTCCATTTATCACCAGGAATAGGGAGTTTATATACCCTTGTAAGCAATCCAGGGAGCAAGGAAACAGTACAATGACCTGCATCCATTCACAAGTCCCAGAACATAACCTGTCTGCCAGATCTTTCATTCCTCCTTGTCCTTCCCTTTCCTTCTCCTATAATCCCCTCAAAACAATCAGCATAGACAGTCATGTATCCTTCCTACCAAGATATAATGAGAAATGAGGGACAAATCTAACTATGAGAGTTGATGCCTCTTTGTAATATCATATGTGCACTTAGTGGTTACAATCCTCCAAACATAAAGGAGTAATAAGCTTTGGAAACCACGTGAGTGTAAATGGTAATGCATCATTATGTGTTCTGTGCACTTTTCACACTTGGAGGGTTTTTTACTCCCCAGAGTTTCCCCTTCCAGAAAACAGCTCCTTTACCTTGCTATGGTTTGCCTTCTATACAGCCAATGGCAACATTGCCAGGTTTTAAAAAGAAACAAACACAAAAGCACAAATACAATGCAAAAGTATTATCATAAATGAAGATGGGGATATAAAACTGCTCTTCCTTCCCTTTTGCCCAAATGAAGTGATAAATAAAGAAGAGTGGAAGATCAGCCCTGTGTTTCTCAAGTGCAGATCAAAACAAGCCCCGGGTTACTAGAATTTCTCTGGTAGTTAAGGTTAACTTCCTCCGCCCTCACAAGATGAGCACAAGAGCCCTCTGACACACTTTGCTTTCAGAAAGACATCCCAAGGGAATTATAATTGCTGGTAAATAGCCATACTCTCAGACAACACTGTTCTTTCAAGCAACAACAACAAAATAGCAGAGCTGACGTAAGCAATAATAAATCAGCTGTCTGTCTCAGCCAAGTTGAAGATGAGACCAACCTGGTAGCAAAGCAAGATTTCCAGACTCTTGGTAACTGTTTAATAACTTGGTCACCACTGGATTTAACTCTTCAGAACGATGCAAATTTAAACAAACTACTCACTGCTCTTTGGCATTCTGCTTTAATAGTGTGAAGTAAAAGGGAAATAAAACCCCACAACAAAAACCCCCTCAGTTGTGTTCCTGCAATTTATGTGTTCTGGTCTTTTACACTACTTCCACTGATTTTAACCAAGGTTGTCTTACAGTAAACCAATTGTGACATTTTTAAGGGTATGGTAATGGGTATCTCCATGATCCTGCGTGAAACCTGAGTATTTTAAGGGTATAAAAAAGGGCACTGGAACTCAGTTTCACCAACAGTATATCCTGTTCCCCCTCACCTGATACCACAATCAAATCACCCTGGATGAAAAAGGCTTAAGTGGTATACAACCCAAGATAGCCAACAGTGGGATACCAAGAGAAAGGCAACAAATTCTATATATTGACACTGAATTATTGAAAACACTTTTCAAACCTCTGCTTTCTAATTGATAAAGATACATACCCCGATAATACTCAAGCCTTTCAGGTAGTCCTGACGAGGTTGGGCTTGTGGCACACAGCCTGCTAGAACCACTTTCTTCTTCCCCTCTTGGGCTTTCCTAAAGAAGGACAGGCAAGAGTGTTAATATTTTCCAAACTGATCATTTTCAACTTCAAAGTATTCATATTGTGACCTGGAAGCAACCACATGATAACATTCCCAAACCAGCAGCAACCTGTACTCATCTGAACCTCAGAAACCAAAACAAACCCACACACCAAGTGAGCCCCTTACAAAGCCATTGGGCTACAGCACACATGGCTCAGTTTGGGGAGTACCTACCTCCAGAGGCCATCACCACTGTGGATCTTGGACAAATGGACAATCTTGAAAGCCCTAAACCAAGCTCAGTTAATCTTTATTTTCCCCAATAAGAGCAGAGAATCTGGCCAAGAAAGATGGGACAGAGAGGTGAAGTGTAGGGACAGCCTGTGTGGATAAGGAACAATGGGCTCAGAACCTGAGCCTTTATGGAGGACTCACCTGAAATGATCAGGGACATCAATCTGTTGATGTCTGTTTACTTTTATTTACACCTTCTTCAGTAAAGTCACAAATAAATGCTGACTTAAAATCATACTGAGTATTTTCAAGCTTCAAAGTCTGGCAGAGAAGCATTTGCCTGGATATTAACATACAGAATTCTTTAGCTTTGATGCCACCTTAGCACAGAGCAGCAAACCAAAACAATAAAGCTGCTCATTTTGTTAGCAGCATTTTGACTCGCTTTGGATTCAACACTGAATATCAAACCATCACCAAATCTTCAAACTACAGCAAGTCCTGCACAAAACTCCCAGCTGCATACAAAACAGTGAGATGCAAAACCTGCTTATGCTCACTAACCCTTGAAGATCACCCATTAACACATTCACCCAACACGACTACTGCATTTTAATGTGCAAAATGGAAGGGAAGCCCTGAATAATTGTAGCAGATTTGCTAGGTCTGGCAAATTATGAGTTGCTCTAAAACCTTTCACAGTTGCATGCTGTATCACAACCTCCTGGCAGACTTCTGTCGAACTGGAACCCTTGTAAAGCCACATTTTCTGCAGCAATGTATGAATTCGGGAAGTGTTTATTGTTGGAACGGGGTAAGACATGTCATAACGTTTCCACAGAAGAATTACTCAAAATATACAACTGCTTCGACAAGTTTTATACTCTTCAGCTTGCCTGTTTCTAAGCTGAAGGCACTAGAGAAGGTGATGTTCAACAAGCACAAGGATGCTGCGTTGGGTGTATCTCCAGCAAATGCAGATTCACCAAAGAAGAAAAAACACCAGACTGGTGGCACACACAGTTCCAATCACTCACAGTTTTCACTTCATACTCATCATATGAACAGATATATCTGTAACTTACAGCTCAGATCAAATCTCACAAGAACACACAAGCAATGTTAATAATTAAAGTAATATTAATGGAGATCACTAGTCATCTCATCAAATGCCTTCTGTTGGCTGCTGCACTAAAATGAGGCACTCTGAAGGAAAATAAATATCCTTTACACAGCAAAAATGTCAAAACAACAGGAAAACATAATACATCTATTAGCTCACATCTAATAGAAATGCAACAAATCTCTCTGAAGTATCCAATTCTCGTTTTGTGGGACTTGCAGGAAATCTTGAGACACTCATACAGAGTCTCATTGCTCCTCGACTTGCATGCTAAAGTGTAGAGTAGAAACGCATATCCTTTCATCTTTTCCTTGATAATGTTTCTGTGCATAAGGATTTAGTATCTTAGGAAGGCAACCTAGCAACATGTCCCCAAAAATCTGCAATCTTGCTTTTCTTTCAGTGGTAAATATTGAAAGGTTTTGCAAACCCCTTAATAGAGGTCACCTACTTCTAGATAGCCAAGTAGGGAGGGGAAAAAACCCCTTTAAAAATCCTACTTCATGCATTACCTAAAAATGTCACATAGCACCATGTGACACTCCACTAACTCAAAGGATAAAAATCACTACTTTGTACAGTCCAACAGACTCAACCTAATGCCTCGAGGCAAGACAGTAAGACCTGTCTCCAGCAAACAAAGCACACGTCCCCAGGCAACTCTGCATCTGGTATAATCTGCTGCTAGCAACAGTCACCTCCATCTACTTGAACACTGGTGAGCACTAGATAAGAAAAAGCTTTTATTCAATTCTCTTTATCTGGGAAAAAAAAAAACAAACAAAGTTTCCCTTGACACATTAAATGGCATTTTAATGTTATTTCACAGCTTTAACATTTTGCTGTATCTTCTGGGACTATAACTGGAAGTAGGGGGGAAAAGTTAAGCTGAATATTCTTCATAGTAAGTATTGCCTTCACTTTTTAAAAGTTATACAGCTCTCTACAGAGTCTTCTGCACACTGAGAGTTTCTCCTCTCTTTTTTGCTTGAAAATGCAATTAAATGGAAATGTCAGAACTAAGTTTTCAATCACAGTCACTTTTCATTACATCCGTAACGCACTGTACAGCCCATGAAACCCACCTGAAGTGAAAAGCCAAAGCAAGGAAATTAGGAAACATTTTTGCCTCATTTTCAAGAAACTACTCCTCAAAACACACCTTCTGCTACTATATTGTCAACTCCTTTCAATGAGTCGTCCTCACATTAACAAAAGCCTACAAAAATTATGCTTCAGAAATCTAGTTAGCACAGCAACTGTATTAGAGAAGCCTTTATCCTTCAAAAACGTGAATAGCAATGAGAATAATACCTCATGGAATCTAGTAGGTGGCATGAATAAATACATCTCCTCTTTCAGATGCCCTTTTACGTTTGTCAATTACATGAACCTTACCTTGAACTTCCAATTAATTGACTGAGGGTACATTTTCTAGGAGTACACTCTTCTCTCAAAACTGCTTGCAAGTTACACATCTGAATAGGAATGTCATTAGAGCAATTCTTTTTTAAAGAAACCAATTATTCAAGTTACTTCCTAAGTAATGGGTAGGGAATTAAAAACCAAGTGAGAAACAACAGGGGTATGAAATCAAGTACCACATACAGTAGAGGGCTCGTACAAGATCTGTAGGGAGATCATAGCTTATATTCCATTGCAGAAATACAGACATTGCAGCTATAATTGTACTACTAGAGTTAACCAAATATATGCAATCTATTCTGCTTTTTGCCAAGCAAATTTGGGAATATAACTAGGATGGGGAGAGTCACAGAATCACAGAATCTTAAGGGTTGGAAGGGACCTCGAAAGCTCATCCAGAGCAACCCCCCTGCAAGAGCAGGACCACCTAGAGTAGGTCACACAGGGACTCATCCAGGTGAGTTTGAATGTCTCCTGAGAAGGAGACTCCACAGCCCATCTGGGCAGCCCCTGCCAGTGCTCCCTCACCTCAATAGGGGAGAAGTTTTTCCTTGTGTCTCTCTGGAACCTCTTCTGTTGCAGCTTGTACCCATTGCCCCTTGTCCTATCATTGGCCATCACTGCGAACAGCCTGGCTCCATCCTCCTGACACCCATCCTTTACTTTAGAGAAACTTCTGCCTTGCTTATGTGCACTTTTACTCATGCTGCTAGAAACCTGTCCAAACTGGAACATTTTGCTCACAATTTTATGTAACATGTTGTTGTGTGCTTCCACCTTGTTTTTAAAGCTCCAAGAGAATCTGTTCATTAACATCACAACGATAAAGAACCACACTCCCACCCTCCAAAAAAGCTCCTGTAAGTGTTTGCTACATCATCACAGCGTGTACAGCAACACTGCTGGATACCACAGCAGCCAGTGCAGGAAGCTCTCCCACTTTTTAATGCCTCACACAGCTACTCTACAGCAGGAAAAAAAATTAGGGACCTTTCCCTGAGGTTCAAATCTAAGGAAAGCAATCAAAAGGAAACCTGTGAAAGCAGAGAAGGTGGGTTAAATTCAATGGAAGACAATCTGTGACATCAAAAGTACCTGCTAACTTGCTCTTCACTAGAGAGAGGCAAGAGAAGAGGATGGCTGTTGCTCATTTCCCTCTCCATAAGCAAAACTGCCTAATGGATTCAATAAGCTGTGAGCTCTCTAGTGAATGACCCTTGGCTTTCAGAGCCACCAGCAGTCTGCTGACCACAAGCAGCCTGCTCTGCAAAGCTGGCAAACTACAGACTGGTCAGAATGAAACATGCAACTCATGTGGTGCTGCTCTTGTACCAGAGATGTGAAATCAAGCATTACATCTACAAACCCCTTTATTTTTCCTCCAAAGCCCACTGGTGGTGGAATAAACTAATGAAGTGTTTAAACAATGAGCAGAAGGCTGCCTGCAGTAGAAGGACTAAGTAACAAAGACAAGAAGCAGAACGTTCATCAAAAGCAATGAATTAAGGGAGAAAAGTGCTTTGCAGTGACCTTGTTTAGCTTTGACTTGATAGCAGTTAGGCAATGTTCATAAAATAATAAGAGGAACTGTCTCTAATGCTGAAGTACAATAGGAAGTATCTTTGTTACCTGAAATGAAAATGCAAGTATTTCAACCTGAATCCTAACTGAACAGATGACAACTGACCATACTCTCAAGTGAGTTTTCACATCCATGCTGTACTTCTGCCAACACATTCTCCTCTCCCTATTGTTGGGCCAGCACAAACTGGTGCCTTTCACATTAAGATCTATCTAGTTAAACTGAATTGTGCAATGCACCAGCATAGCCTATTCATGCCATTCTCACAGCTTCCTATCAGACAAAATCCACAACACCTCTTATTAGGAGTTTTAGAAAGACACGATGCTATAAATCAACAGGAAACTTGTATCTAGAGATGTCAAAAGAAATGGTAATATATGTGAAAAAGTTGTGTTAAGGCAGCTCTAGCAGAATACAGTATGAGCTGGGTGTATGACGAGATGAGGCTGCCAAAGGTTACAGAAAGTAAAGCTTGGGGGAGGGGGAATTACTTCCTAGGCTGTAGAAATGATGTTGTGATGCCTCTGTGGAAAAGGAAATGCTATTTGTCTAAAGACTCAAATGTGTTAAATCTTCCAATGGTCTCATCTGCCGAATTAATCAGCAGGAAGCCACAGGTATTAAAGAGAGCAACATCCCTGGCATAAAAAGATGGTGCTTGTGTAGCACCTGGAATGCATTCCTGAAAATCCATACAATCACACAGTTATTTTCTGACTGAAAAATGATAGATGATAAACTGTGACTTTACAGGCTTTGAGCCAAGCTAATGTCTCATGACGACCCAAAGGCTTGCTTCCCTCCCTCCCTGTCTGCTGCCGCTGCTCCTACTTCCACCAACTCCAGCACCTTTTCTTAATCATTTCTGGCCAGCTCACTCTGCAAAAGTTTCTCCCCACTTAACTATGAAAGAGCACAGGGAAAGTTTCCTATTCATCAAGTCAGACGTTTGGGATCCTGCCCCACTGGTAGTATCAGTGATGCAAAGACACAGTGAGGCACAACTGCTAGGAGGATCTGTTCCACAGGTGAGGATGACAGCTTGGCAGTTCCCACGGTTCTCCTTTCTAGCCCTTTTTAAAATGGGTACAGTGTTTCCCTTTTTCCAGTCACCAGGGACTTGAACTGACTACCATGACTTATCAAATACCATGGAGAGTGGTTTGGCAACTACATCAGGTAATTCCCTCAGGACTCTGGGATGCATCTCATCACCTCCCATAAAGGCTTATGTATGTTCAGGTTCCTCAGGTGGTCACAAACATGATTTTCTCTTACAGTGGGAGGGTCTCTGCTCTCCCAGTCCCTGTCTTGCAGTACCTCCATTCAAGGTGTGAGAGGAGAGACTGTCAAGTAAAATCAGAACAGTTGCATTTTAAACAACCCACCTGACTCTCAATTTATTCCTCTGCTCTTTCTAAACATACTCCTGTAGGAAATATAATACCCAATTGTAGGATCTGTGGTGTCTCTCTCCTTTATGTTTCATTAACTGACCCTTTTTTCCCCACTTTACCTTACCAGTCTTCTAAGTTCTATTCATCTCTTTAAACATAAAAAAGTGCAGTTTAGGGCACACTATTATTGTAATTAATTTGTGAAATACTAGACTGCCTGGCAGGTTCAAAGTCTAGCCAGGCTTCAAGTTACATGCACCCATGGCCAATGGTTGTAATATAAAACCTTGTTGATATGATGGCTAAAAAATGCAATTAGTGTTGAATGAAAATTAAATACTTTGATTTCCCCATCCCCCCCAAAAAAAGTGTAGTGTGCTTCTCAGTAACAGACTACCTGCAACGCTAAAAAAGGATCATCAAGAGAAGTTGCTGTTCTAGAACTTATTGTCAGTATTTTTTTCTTTTGGTATAACAGTTGGAATTTGTTTCCATCAGGTAAAGAAGGTGAAGATCCAAAAAGGGGGGG
Organism: Colius striatus; assembly: GCF_028858725.1. Taxonomy (NCBI): domain Eukaryota; kingdom Metazoa; phylum Chordata; class Aves; order Coliiformes; family Coliidae; genus Colius; species Colius striatus. The sequence continues at coordinate 3,298,002 of NC_084762.1, forward strand.
ACCAACAATATTGTTCTACTAAGTCACTGGAACAAAACCCCTGAAGGTTTCTATGCTGTGTCTGACAGGACACTGATAAAGCCAAGGGTAACAAAGGTGCTAAGAACCAACTCATTTTCTCTTGCCCACCATCAGGTGAGTTGAGGAACCATCGAGGCTTTTTGTTACTCAAAATCAAACAGCTGTAACTACTACATGAGAGAGAAAACCCAAAAGTCTTTGACAGCCACTACAGTTTTCATCGTATGTGCACAGAGGACTGACAGAAAGTACCCAACAAAGAAAAGGGAAGTAAATTCAGACAAGTAGTTTCTCAAAACAGGGAGTTGCACGTTCTTTTCCCTTTCTGGAAACACTATGTGAGCAGCCACACTACACTTATTTACTGCAGAATTTCTGACAAAAACTAAAGAGTATAGCAGAGTGTGAGGAAACAGAAACCATCAGCAAAGAACAGCACAGACCATAAAGGTTTACATCCTAAATACTGGAACCTTCATCCTGTCCAATTTGCACTGTATCACATTTTTATTAACATTATACTCTTTTTCTTTGTTTAACTCTTCATGAGCATCTTTGGTTTCTCAGTGTTTTATACCACACCTAAAAGATCCAAAACAAAGATCTTCATGGACTACATTTTGCCACACTCGTGCATTGGGCAGAAAAATTGAGTTTCTGTATGGGTAGAACACCTTGGTGCCTCTACACTCCCAACATGTCATCACAGTTCCTCAAAGCAGCAGACTCCTACAGTTGCTTTAAGTTGATACTTTAGAAGGGTCTTGCACCACACACACAACCTGAAGAGATATTATCACTTTATCAAGCGGCTGAGGTTTCAAGTCTGTGGTTACACATATGCATTCAGAAGCCTGGGACCATTCTTTAAGGAGCTAATGCTACTGCTGAAAAGGAGAAACACTGCTCTGTCTTCTTCTCCTCAAGTTTTTTAAATCACATCATCAAGAACAAAACAAAACTGGAATTCCCTGGTGACTTGAACAGTGGCTGCACTTTCCCTGCACACTGCTAGAAACACGCTCCATCCAGGTTGCTGTCACTGATGCTTATGCATGGGAAAGGAGGAGATGCTATTAGAAAGAAGGAAGCTCAAAAGTGCATCAAGCAGTGTAAGATGGCTTTAGTGCACTCCCACTGCGAGGTGGGACTGCTCAGAGTAGCTACATCTGCTCGTCACTAACAATTTATGCAGCACGCTCGCTTCCACTCTGGTTTAGGCTTTTTGATGTGCAGGGCTGGAAAAACATTTGCAGTGGGGGTGCTGAGAGAAGGAAGGGAAAGTGACAAGCCCTAGTAGCAGCTCTGAGAAATTTGTATCAGTTTAATCATCTAAATCTAGTTCAAAATGTGTAATTTAAAGAGCTAAAAGCTGTTAACTTCTCTCAGAGCTGAAGAGGTAGTTTCTCAGTATCAGATTGCCTAAAAACATTTCCCAAAATAACCAAGACACCATTCTAGTACTTTAGTTAACTATAGATAATATTGTACAGTTTTAATGCAGTGCCAGGCATTCCATAGGGATAATAATAAAGCTCTGAAAGTTTTAGGTCACAGGCATATCTGAAAGGTCAGAACAATTTAAAGGATTCAAGCAAACATTAGCTCCTATCTATGTCTTAACACTAAATGTTTCTAGGAAACAGTAATCCAGTGTGGCTTCAATATGAATATATGCACATAACTTCACTCCCAAAGCTCTATTTCCTTTTCATTTTTCTTCCAAGTTTCCCCACAAACTCTTGCTCTCACAGATTAATGCCATCCTCCTTGCAGTACCTCTTCACCTGTACTTACACACAGAAGGAATATCCTATTTTTGAAGAACAAGCAGGCTGTGATGCTACACAGTACTACGTTTGCAACACGTGCTCAGCACCAACTATTAAAGCACAGGAAGCCATATATAACACCCTACCAGGATTTCAGAGTTCTCTCCCATCCCAGTTGTCAGGAATGTCAGGAGAAAGGTCTCATTGCAGTATGCTACTGGGCAGGGGCTTTTTATGGACAAAATTACAGAAACAAAAAGTTAAGTTCTGCGTCACCAGCAGCTCAGCCTCATGCAACTTGAATGCATCTTGGATTTCACAGTATAAAAACACTAAGGACAGAACCTCTTCATTTGCTTACCTGCTTTTAATAATCCCTCTCTACAGAGCTCAGCAGCGCTGCACTGCTCACTCACTTTAACCTGTATTTAAATCCAAGTTCTTACCCTGTTCTGTGCCCTGATGACACGTCAAATGAAGGCCAGATCTACTCATCCTTCAGAAGGCTTGAGAGCCTTCACTCCTGATGCACTCTCCTTAAATTGATATTATAGCTACATCCTCCCTCCTTACTCCTATGAGCATACCAAAAGTCACTCTTACTTTCTGCACCCGTTCACAAGACGTTATGGTATATAAGTACATACATTATTACATATGTTATATATACAAGCAAGGCTAGCTTAAAGAGATGCTATACTACTATTTTCTAAATTATTTCTCTCTCTATGGAGATGAGAGATGGAAAAACTCTGTTTTCATCCAGCTGGAAATGTCTTTGGTCTCAGAACATCACAATGTCATAATGTCAGTAATACAGATCCCAAATTAAAAGAGATAAAGGGAAAGGAATTCTTTGCTGCAGCAGCAAACTTATCTGAAACTGTACCTCTAATAACTTGTGCTCTAACAAGGAATGTGGAAGAAAAAATAAGCAGATAAATATTTTACCATCCACACATTAGCTTTATCAAGTGTAAAGCACAAAAGCAGAGCATGTGTGGTGTTCGCAGTGAGTTATAATGCTCACTAGGACTGCTCGAGCTCTAAATGTACATGAATAATTTCAGACTTAGCACATAACTCTTCAAAGTCATACATTTTCAAAAGACAGCTCCTTTGTTTCATGTTCTGTTCGCTCTAAACCGTGTGCACTTGGCTTTGACATCAAAATGGGTAATGATACACTCCACCTTTCCAACTTAACACACAGTTTAACTAACATGCTACAAACTATCCCCACTCTACTGGTAACTCCATATCATAATAGTGGAGAATTTGCAATACATGTATTAGATTTGGATCAACACAACCCAAAATGCTTTGACTCTTATTAGGAATTTTCTTTCTGCAAAGCTGGATGTAATCAAAGGGATGTATAACGTGAAAAGAAACTGTTCCAGATGCCAACAGTTTCCCCCAGCCCACTATTTGCTGTGTGTTACTACAGAAGGAAATCATATCATGTTAATTTAGAGAAATCACCACTAAGGCTACAGACTATAGTTGGTATCTACCCTGTTTCAGAATCCATACAGCACACACTTCAACTCTAAGGGTGCAACAGAGAGTGCTTGGGAGCTGTTTAAAGTCCTGTTTTCTCTCTCCTGCTGTTGCCAGACTCCCCACCCCTCTCCTGTAACTGCAGCATTCCACTTGCCACACGACCATCAGCCAGTGTTTCACCAAGAGCATCAATACCAGACTAGTAGTTCTGTAAAAGCCTAAGTTTTTTTTTTTCCATGAATACCAACAACAGCTTCCTCTGTGGACTACAAATCATGCCTCAAGATTTTTGTCCAGCCTGCAGTCCTCTCTAGGATAAAGAGAGCTTCTGATTCAATCAAGAGGCTGGAGAACCATACTTTGTCATTATTATTCTTTCCTTTATTAACTCAGTATTCTCCTGCCCTGATGGAATTTTCTCTGCATTCTGAGATTGGTTGAATTTAACACAACCTATGGCATTAAAAAAGCCACCAGACTTATACACTTGGTAGAGATATATTATACATCCTTAATGTCACTTCAAAATTGGTACCATCTCTCTTTTTAATTCTAATGTACACCCCCTGGCCCTTATTCTCATGGTTTCCACAACAGATATTCCCTAAATAACATTAGCTCCTCTTTGCCAAAAAACCTGATTACATAACTCTCACTTGGTACTTATTTTCCACTTTCCCCCCCCTTTTCCTATGTATCCCTAAAAAAAGCTGCCTTAACAGCAGCTGATGAGACCTTTATTCCATACTCTCCATCCTTGATTACAAAACTGAGGACTAGCTATGGAACTGTTCCCACACAACTCTCAACAGTCTTTCTTCACATCATTTTACTTGTTTAATTCTTTCTGAACATTAAAAACACTCAACGAGAACTCCCCCTTCAGAGAATCAGTTCCATAAAGTCACTAATTCTTATCCAACTATCAGTTTAAAATCCATTTATGATTCCATCTTTACTGGACACAGTCAGCTCAAAAATAAATATCATCTTCTTTTGGGTAAATGATGTCTATGGTTAAAATACAGACACATTTAAATGTGATGGCTCAAGTTTTCTGAGAACCACTGCTCAGTTTGGAAACCAGATGAACAGTCCAAACAGGTGAGAGGGACAAACAGTTGCGTAGGAAGGCACCTTGTTACACTGAACTTCCAATCTGTCAAGCAAACCTCACTCCAGCAGAAGTTACCCATCTGTTCCATATAAAAATAGCAAAACCAGTTAGTTTGCATTCCTGGTAAAAGCTAATCAACTAGGGGGAGCAAGATATAGCTCTGTTTACAAGCAGGCTTCCTGAAGAGTGAAGTAGAAGTTACTATTGACAAGGGCTGCTCATCACTGACAGTGGAAAGGAAGGAGGGCTTCCAGTTGTACTGAAGATCACAACTATTTGCCATAATAACACACAGAAGTAGAGTCATAACAAATCCAGGAAGAGAACTGTACCAGAACAAGATCATATGGTCATACAGTATAAGTTTAACAAGTTCTTCATATAAAATCATCACATTTACTTGAAGACAGAAGAAAATCTCTCTCTAGGAAGCTAAGGAAAACTACTGTCTGTCCAAGGTTTAAAAAAAAAGAACAAAACTAATGCAATTACAAAGTGATAGTTCAGTTGCTGTTTTCCAGCTTTTACAAGTCATGTTCTTGGCAAGAAAAATCTGATCTTTGCCTTAAAAATTATGTGCACGAGTAACTGCCTGAATATTCCCAGCTACTTCCCATGCACATCTAACAAGCCCTGTTTAGAACATATTCCAAAGACACTATAACACTTTGCAAGAAACAAAACCACTGCTGTATGGTATCAAGATGTTTTAAGGACCCCTTGCAGCATTTAGAAGCAGCCAAGCAGCAAAGTTTCTAATTACTTGCTTTGAAAAATCTGCCCAAACCCTGAAATTATCACAGGTAAGTAAATGTTCATCTTCTTGTTACTTCTGTTATCCCAAACCACACTTTTGACTGATGATTTAATATACTTGAATGACCAACACAACATTTATGACTTGGTATTCTAGGGAATCCACAAGCTGCCCTTGAGGACAGAAATTACCAGCTATCACCTGTTTGAACATTATGAGTTCATGCAACCTGGGGGTCTTGAGGCAGGATTTCAGACACCATTAGTGTCACAAAGACTTCAGACACACTGAACTTATCTAAAGCAAGAGAAATAAAAACTGAAAAGCCAAGCCCCAGAACACACAGAAATCTAACTCTTGTATATGTGAGCCTCCAGAAAACTTGGCCTCATTACTACCAAAGGACTAATTGCAATACATCGAATGTGCTGAACAGGCTAAAGATTCCTGACAGACATCACATGATTTTGAACTATGGTTAATGAAGGTCAACATTTGATCTTGAACTCTGCTATTAGAGGACATGATCATCAAAACAAAAGCTCTCAGCTATCAAAACAACAGAGATTTGCTAACGAGCATCAATCACTAAGTAAGAACCAAGGTGAGCTCTGAGAAACCAAGGGAAGCGTGAAGATACTGCCACATTAAGGAACAATTCATGCCATATGTCAAGGTTTAGTTATTGAAAAGTACCAGATACTAGAAATCTTCTTTTTTGTTATGTGCACACATACTTTCACGAGTGTAAACAGTGAAAAAAGGGGAAAAGGAACCTCTTCACACAAACATATTATCTGATCTTGAAAGGGGATAGTAGGCTACAAACCTGAGTAAGGTTGCAAGAGAGCAGAATCTTATCTCAGCAGAAGCTGCAATAGGAATTTCTAGTTTGCCAGTAGGACCTTTTAACCACCACCAACAATAAAAATCAATTGTTTGATTTTTCTGAATGCAAGTTCCAGCATTTGCATTCTTTTTCCCCAGGACCTGTGATACATTCGGTCTGTACTTTTGTAGAAACTATTTCACATCAATTTGCGTTAGAACTGTGGCCACAAAGGTGAAGCTTCCTGAGAGCTCTTCCCTGAACAACTCACATAAGCCAGGTTGGAATGCCTCACCTCATAACACAGTGGATCTGTCCCTACCAAAGGGTTTGGCAATAGACAATGGGAAAGTGGAGAGGGGCAATGCCATACACCTTGGCTGCAGGGTGGGGAGCATCTGGAATGCTGTTTACCAGTTCAGACTTGGAAGCATTTACATGTGAAACATGCTGTGAGCTGGGAACCCTCTAATCACACTATAGATAAACCAAGAATAAACTTATAGTGTGGAGCAGAAGAGTACTTTGTAAAATGTTAACTGGAAAGAAAACCACCTCTTGACAATATTGTATACACCAGCCCCAGGGAAGGAAAAGAGTCTGAGATCAACTTGAACTGGTAAAACAAAATAAGAGGTCATGTCAGCGTGTATTTGCAAGTTTAGCATGTTATGTTGAACACACTATGACTTGATTTATTACCTTGAGTTTATTAGATAAATTTAAGAGACCTTGAACTCTTCTTGTACTAATTAAGGGCATCTAATTTATTTGAATTATGTTGCTTCTCACATGTTCTCCTTCCCCTTAAAACAGGGTCGTAAGTACTCATCAGCAGCTTCAGAAGGGACTGAAACAAAAAACCTTCAGTGAGCAAGCAATACAAATGAAGTCCTGTGTAAATCTGTGTACAGCATCTATCTACAGGAATATAGCTAGTGTAGCTCCCAAATGCTTTCTATGACAGTTTATTTTAAACCCCCAACATCCTGAAATTGAGGGGAACACTAAGACCATTTAAGTGCTCCTTTTCCAGCAGCAATAGAGTATGTCTAGGTAATACACAATACATTTCACTTAAGTTTTCCAAGTACTCTTAAATTCTAAGTCTCTTCCTACCTATCTGATTAAGTTATTATCCATTTCTTACAGCACCACTTACCTAGACAGAGACTGAACTAGGCTGAAAGAGCAGTAAAAGAATTATTATTATACATGAAATCTTTACTGTGAATCCTTTAATCCACCTAAGTTAACAGTGTTCTCAATTAACACATCTGATCTTCATCCCAACCCTTGAAACATTTCATCCACTTATACACTGAAGGAAGAAAAGTGGGAAAGAACAAAGGAAACCCCCATCTTCCACCCATAGAAGTTACTGCTCTAAATTAATCAGGGATTACTAATCAAAACCAAAATGCATCACTGCAGCACATAAAATATGTGCTGGTAGTTAGAAAGATGAAACTCTGAATATATATAATAAATATAAAGGGACTGCCCAAAGGCATTACTGTTCTAATGCTACACAAACAGCAAGGCAACAAAAACAACACGTATTGCAATTCATCGCTGTTTCCCATAGAGCTCTCTGCTTACTAGATCCTCCCACCTTACTACTCACTTCATTCCAGCTTTGGGACTTTCTGTATCTGTGTTATATTTTGCCAGTTGGAAGAACAGTGCAGTGTACGTGCATTCTGCTGTTGAACAGAGAAATCTATTTACTCCTACCTCTGATCATATGACAACAAACATCTCTAGGTGCATTTGGTGGAGCCTGCTTAGTCCAGCTCCAGAGCTATAGCTGTCAGCACTCCACTCCAAGACATGAGGCTCAGGGTGAAACACCCATCAGAAGAGAATATGAACAGACACCTAATGAGGAACTCTAGTGAAGGGGGAACAGTAAGCTGTTAAAGAAAGGGTGACCAGAGTGATTTCCTTTTGACTCCCAAGAGCAAACAGGTTGGAGTTTGGTTTTAGTTTAGAGAAATGTAGAATTTTTGTCCAGTTGCTAAATTCCTCTGTGTCACACCTTTGTCTCCTACCTTCTCTTCACTCCCACTCAGAAGTGGCAAAAATGGATAGTTTGCTGCAGGTAAAAACAAGAGAAGCTATGATCAATAAATCACTGGTGTAGATGCAACACAGAAATTTCCAGCGGGGCCAGTTGCTGAGAGTCATACCCAGCAGTGACCACTTACAAATGGATCATGTTCACTATTGGTGTTGCTTGAAAGCAAAGCCATAAAGGAAAAAAACAACATCCAGGTGAAGAGAGCACAATTATTCATCACCACTGAAAACCTGTACTTAACTGGGAATGTGTAGTGCTTAAATGTCAGCCTGAAGGTTGGAAGAGCTGGCCTCTGCATTTCTAGCATTTATGGATTATCGCAAAGAAAGCAGCAGATGGCAGAAAAAAAGGTCTTTTAAATTACTTCCATAAAGCATCATCTTCTGTCTTCGTTTCCCAGAGGTCAGTTGAGCAAGTAGACAAGAGAACACTCATCAAGCAATGTACAAGAGATGGAGAGAGGGCATAGGTGGAACAGGAAAGCATCAATTCCTTGACCATAACCAAGTCTAGCTTGCAAAATGGAAAGGTCACCGACAGATCAAGGGACAGCTCACACCTCTGGCTATATATACACAGATCATCTTCTGGATGCATTTGCATTTACATGCTGCAGTTACCAGCCATGCTATAATCTTAAAATCAATTCAAAAAAAGATTTGGTCTGCTTATCCCAAAGTCTGTCTGAAGCTCTAGCTACAACTCTGCAATCTGCTAATTCTTATTAGCATCAGTAATTGTAACAAAGCAGATTTGATGCAGCAGAGTTATCACTGGCAGCTGTGACTCTCACAAGATGATCTATACATACAGAGAATATACATAAGATTATCTTGGTGGGGTGGGGGACAAAAAAAAAACACCACTAATTTTGACTTTTTCTGCCCAGTTAAATAGTTCAGCATTTAGAGAACACAGGCACACTAATGGAAATGATCGACTTCTGATTTTGGAAGAGTTAATACATTCAAATTTGAACAGTGGGACAGATGGGGAAAGCGCTAAGCTAACAAAATCACATATTTCAAAGGCTGTTTGCTGGCATGATACTAAAAGAAGATAAATCTGCTAGAAACCATGCCAGAGGCAAGCAGAAATATAATCAAGTCGGTGCCTGAAAAGCCCACCTTTTGATGGCTATTTGCCTCGTTCCCAAGCAAGCAGCTGTAATTATCTTCTCAACTACCTACAGCATACTGTTAAGTTTAATGAATTTCACTGTTGGTAAAACTGATTAACTAATGCACTTCATACAGTCCTGGTTAAAACAAGTAAATAAATGAATGCCATCTCTTGAGACATCCCTTGAGAAGTCAGGGTATGTGGGAAGAACGTGATACCCTCCTGGCTCGCTAAGACCCCTACCACAGGCTCTACTTCTGTATCACTACACATACATGGGGGGTAGCTTGGTAAGCATACATAGCAGACAGATGTTCCAGCATGTCATGATATGCTAGAGCTGACTATCTCATTACATGCTAGAATAATCTTGTTATTAAAAAAAAGGGCTCAGAATAATGCTGCTTTGCATTTTACATCTCAGCTTTCATCCCAGGATCATAAAGCCTTTCTTTTGTCCACGAACCACTTTTTCTAACCTCATACCCACACCATGGATATCCTTCTTTATCGCAGTTTTACAACCCCCAAAAAGTGAAGAGTGACTTGTTCAGAGTCACTCAGGCAGTAAAACCAAAACCATGTTCCAAAATCTAGACCATCATCCTGCTGTCAACATTTAGCCAGCTTCACGTGGTGGGAAACAAGAGACAGACTGGCAGCAACTATTTCCAGTTCAGTGGACAAAGCTTTCCCTTTAAGTGTTACAACACTGAAGCTGCTGGAGCCAAAAAAGTGCCTAACATAACATGAACCACATTCAAACTTTCACTGCCCGAGTGTTGCACAAACCCTTGCTCTCAGAAAGATGATTGGCAAATGCTCAAAGTGATGAGTAAAACTCCCTCAAGATGCCATTTCTGTGAGGGGCATTTGAGAGGATTTGGGTTTGATTTTAAATAACTTGGACTTCTTTTCTCCTGCCTCACATGACTGATTTAACTTGTCACAGTGACATCAAACCAACCTCTTTGGAAGTAACAGCGTCAGAGACACTCTTTTCCAGGGAAAATACTAAAAACATGTAAGAGAGCAAAGGAGTTGTCTGGCTCCAGCCAGTGGGCAAATTCACATCCTCAAGGCCAGACCTCAAGCTCAATGGGTTTGAGATGGAAAACTCCCAACTACATGAGGAAGAACTCAGAGAAGCACCCATAAAACCAATGGGCACGCTCTTCTTCCCAAGTCCACACGTGGCAACAACTCCATGAAGCTTATTAACAATGCTTACACACCCAAACACTTCAGCTGAGCCCAGTCACACCGCTTGCACTCTACCCAGTGTGTTTTACATAAAGTGACCGTGGATTCTCATTGGTAAAACTGTCCAGAAAGATGCTGAGCATGTATCAAACTCACAGTCTTCACACATACACTGCTTCAATGAATTCTGTGGATTTACATGCAGCGTGGGTTGAGCTTCACTCAAGCATTTACAAGATGTCAGTACCAAACAGAACAGTTATCCTCAATTAGTTCTTTTTCCTCAAAACAGCCAGGTAGACATCTTAAAAAGTGTTTGTCCAGCACTAAGAATCAAGGCATGGGTCTGTGTTATCCAATTATTAATCACTTGTATTCAGAGTAAAGCACATTTTTTCCATACCCATCCCAGTACATTTCAAGTGCACTTGATCCAACTTAATCCTTAATACATAGATGGGGGTTTTTTCCAACAAGTAACTTAAGAAAATTGTCCCTCTTTTTTTGCCAACAGTTCTTTGTTAATAAACAAAGTATTAACAGTTTGTTAGCTGCCCACATCTCACATTTTTAGTATCTTACCCATACTATGTTTCTAATGCAAATAACCATACCCATGGTTTACAAACCAAATCAAAACTCCTTTCACAATACTTTTTCTTGCTTCAACATATTGTCACTCTTCAGTTTAAGGAAAACAGGCAAGTTCAAGCTGTGAGAAACAGAGTTCAGTTAAGATGTACTTCCTCAGCAAGATTTAGCTCCTATTAGTGACCTCAAGTTCCTAGAACTCATTATTCTTCACAGCACGGGGACTGTAGAAGTCACCTATAAAAAGCAAGGTGACCTAACTTTGAGGGGCTACAGCAGGTACTGGAAGCAGCCCAGACATATCATCAGTATGTTCCACCTAAATTACCTTCTGAAGCAAAGCAGGATTTTAGTGCAGCTAAACTGCTTCCAGTTCTTAAGTCAATTCCTTTTGAAACAAGCCAAGGTACCACTAGCCACACCACCTTGTGTTTGAAAAGCTGGCCCTATAGAGTGATTTACGTACTAGCTGATGAGCTCTTATAAATCAAGACATAGGCACAGAAATGGCTGTAACACCACCAGCACTGCAGTGTCAAAAGCCCATTCTTACAGCTGTTTATTCGCTCCCTGCTTCCCAAAGCCAGGAAACATAAGAGATTAACCACTCCAACCCCCTGCTAAAGCAGGATCCCCTTGATCAGGTCACACAGGATAGTTGCTCAATATATGATTTTTGGTCCAAGTATAGACTCCTACAAAAAAACATCCCAAACCCACACAATATTAGGTTGGTACTGCTTTTAAAACACCAGAAATCCATCAATAATGCACTTGTAAAAACCACAACAGGCAAGCATGAAGAAGTTTTCAAATGGCAACAGGAGTATTGCATTGTCTGTCCTCATTGCCTCTGCCTGTATGTCCTACGAAAGATATTAGCCTCCACAGTCAAAAATGACATTGTTTCTACAGCCAAAAACACAACTAAATGAAGACTTGTTTCAAGTTAGGGGTATCTGAATACAGGCTATAAAATATTGCCCATGTGTTTCAAACCCAAAACACCAGGCTGAAACTAATTGGGTTTTCTATTGCAATGGAAGGAATCAGCTGTGTGTAGCTTTCCTTCAGTGCTTCTTTACAAGTAAATGCTTTACCTATTATTACATAAATTTAAACATGACACACTAGAAAAAAAAAAGAGTCAAAGGCCCACTTTTCTACAGCTAGAGCTTTATAATCAATTTTTCAGCAAATTATACTATCAAGTGCTTCTTCCCACCCATCTTTTGGCTTTGTAACCACTAGTCAACGTCAAAAATAACATTAGCTAGCTGAGAAAACAGAATGTACTGGTATTAAAAAAAATCTAAACTTATTAACTTGTAAATAGTTCCCACATTCATTTCCCACATTACTGGGGACACTACAAGTTCCCTGCGAAGGACAGGGAGCTGCTGGAGAGAGCTCAACACAGGGCCAACCAAGGTGATGGAGTGCAGCATCCCCCTTGTGATGAAAGGCTGAGGGAGCTGGGGCTCTGCAGCTTGGAGAAGAGGAGACTGAGGGGTGACCTCATTCATGGTTACAAATATGCAAAGGGTGGGTGTGAGGAGGATGCAGCCAGGCTGTTCTCAGTGATGGCCAATGACAGGACAAGGGGCAATGGGTACAAGCTGCAACAGAAGAGGTTCCAAAGAAACACAAGGAGAAATCTTGTTCCCTGTTGAGGTGAGGGAGCACTGGCAGGGGCTGCCCAGATGGGCTGTGGAGTCTCCTTCTCTGGAGACACTCAAACCCAGCTGGATGAGTTCCTGTGTGCCCTGCTCTCACAGCCCTTGAGATTCTGTGATAGAACATAGTGGGAGGAAGCTGAGTGTTCCACCAGCAGACTGCATCTGCCAGATGTATTCTGGGGTTTTTTACCCAAACCACTTGATGGAGAACATAGTCTTACTTGCTTTCTCTGAAGGACATATCATACATACTCTGAGATTAAAAATAACATCCCAAACACCTAAACAAACCCCATGTCAAGAGACATGTCTTGCCCTGAGCTGAGCCCACTCTCAACACCCAACTGGCTCTTGCACCCCTGTGCCCTGACAATACAGCTCCAGAGGCAGGTATGGGCACAGCATCAGGAACTGATTACCTGACAGCAGTGCAGTCCTTTTGATTTCAAACAGTAGCAAAAGGAAACAAACTAGCCTCTGATGATGTTATAATTCATCTGTGTGTGTTAGTAACAAAGCAATGCACTTTGTGATCATCAAAAAACCATCCAAACCACAAAAAACTTCTGAGGTGGGGTGTGGGGTCCTTTTTTGGCATTCAAGGAGCTAGCAGCCAAGCATTCTCCCTGCCCATGGCAGCTTGCAGCTCTCTCAGACAGTTCCTAACATACCTGACAAACAAAAGCACCAAAACAGAGCAGCCACTTGCCAGATTGCCACAGGAACAAAAGTACAGCAGGTGGCCATTCCCGGCTCCAAATGAAATCATACACTGCTCAGAACTTTATACCACCCCTTGTGTAGTGTTTTATCTGTTTCATATTCTTCTTCATCCACAATTTTGAAAATGAAAAGAAAATGGGTTTTAGTGACACAGAAGGAAGGGGACAATGATCCCATGAGGAGTATTCAGCATGCAATAAACCAGAGAAAAACAATCACATCTCTTCCCCTCCTGTTCTCCCTGAGTTTCTCCCCCTTTCAATATTTATTAAGTAAACCAGTGCTTATCAGGAATAACCCTCTAGGCTCACTGAAACACCAGGTGGTAAACTGGGGTGGTTTTTCTAGCAACAGATGGCTCAAACACTTTATGACAGACAGACACAGGACTATTGCTAGTCAGACCACCTTTCAGTTACTTCTTTACCTGTAACAACTGTGACTAACCTGGGAAGCCTCACATCCCCTCCCTCACCTGAGCCAGGGGTGGGAGACAGGTCCCTGCTCCCTCTCTGACTTCACAGCAGGAGCCAACACTGGGCTGTGGGAGAAGAATCCAACACATCCCATATTTCAGACAAGAAACTTGGGACAGGCTACAAAGTGCATCCTATGCCTCCTATGATAAAATGCACAGCTTCTTCACTACTTCTACTTGCTTGTTGTCTTATCTGTCTGCATTCAAAGCAACTGTGATCACTTACTTTTCCTCTTAAACAGGAAAGGAATTTTTTGCTTCACACACTTTGCTGTGCACTAAAGGAAAATGTCTTTGTTCATCTGAAGAAAAACATACAGTCATTGTAATTACAGTAGTCTTAGTAAACAGAACTACTCAGAATAAAGCCCACTAAATACACCAAAACTTCAATGCATTTCTCACTGGTCCAATAGATATGCATCTGACATGCATCCTGCAGTACCCTCTGCCATGTGATCTGAGGGGGACAAGGTCACCAGAGAGGCCACCACTCCCTCCAGAAGTTCTCAGCCTTGTGAAAAGCAACCCCACTCTCTCCCTGGCATTATTATTTTGAAACCTGAAATAGCATTTTGGATCTATTTAGTAAAGGTTATAGAATGCTTATAAAGTTTTCAGTGATCTGACATTGCCCAACTGATGTGACAGAAGTCAGATATGCCTAAAATCATCCCCAAGCTACAAGGTACTGTCTGCTCTGGAGTTTTGTTGTCTTGAATTTCTTTCCTCCTTATTTATGTATTTTTAAACAAAGGGCACCAACACTTGCAGAAGTGGAAAGGCCACAAACTAAACAGCTTACAACCTAGGAGAAAGGGCTAAAGCACAGAAAACCAGAGGCAGAACCCTGAGGTCTTTTTACACTCATACAACTACATTAACAGTTTTGTTGAGCTTTTCTGTTTCTGGCAATAAATTGAGTGACCTGAGACCAAACAAAACTCATTTCACGTGCACAGGTACTAAGAGTATGTACAATTACTTGACATCAGAAAAGAAACCCAGATTGTTACCAGCACTTTGTATTGACTTTGATGTCTTCAACCTGTTGCTTTCCTCCTGCAATACTATTAACTTCCATTCCTCTTACTGTTGTAGCTCCCTATCTCAACAGAAAGGGCAACAGCTCAAAGGGTAATTAAAACCAGATGTATAATCTACTTCATATTTAATAAATAGCAACGTGTCATACATGAGAACTGCTGGAATAATAAATCGCTGTGGATTATATTCTTCACTCCCTCACCTGTTCCAGAAATGTCAATACTTTTCAATTGTTATTTTAATATGACATTTGTATTGCAGTTTTGGTGTCCAGACCCATGCCACAGCATTTTTAACAGTGCAGTAGAATAAAAGTGAACATTATCAAACATTTGTTACATTAAGATACTATCACACTGCTCTGATCAGATACACAAGCCAAATCCAAACGAAGACTGTCCCTATTTCAACTCAAATTGCAATCACCTTTCTTCAGGAAGAAAGGGAAAAAAGCCCAGAGAATGAATGCACAGATGTTTTTCTTGTCAGCAATTAATATTCCCCTTGTTGCATGGGTACTTGTAGCATCGTTACTTACACAGTAGCTTCCTGGCCCCTGGAAGAAGCTGTATATTTCTTTATAAAACAAGAGGAGTATGGGGACAAAAAGGTTTTGGTTCCACACTCTTCAGTATGAACCCTGCAGAAGATTTTGGTCTTTCCTCTTCAATCCACAGCCTGGGAGTAAGGCAAGGAGGACCCAAGACCAATGGAAGGAAGATGCTTTGAGGATACATCACCTTCCTGAACAGTTTGGGCTCACTCCTGCAACGCTGAGGTAGGAGGAGGGAGACAGACAGATGCTGGTGCCTACCAGTAGACATTTTCTCGTCCCAACATCGTTGCTTTCACATCCTTGATAACAAACAAAAAGGTACCACCTCTGTGAAGCTAACAATAGCACTTAACTGCAATACATTTACATGCTGGCCAGGATCAGCCTGTCACAGCAATCAAACCTTAGCTGCAGAGGTCAATGATGCAATTCTTGCACTTGTTAAGCCACAACAAGGATCATTTTTCCCCTAGGTCAAGGTAATGATGGCAAGACAGTAGAAACAGCCTATATGCTGGTGTTTATTCAACATGGGTTTTGCCAGTCCTATACTGAGGTGGGGTGGTCTTGCATTTTGTTAACTAGTTAGTTTTGCTGGCAAAAAAAATCCCCACCATCCCTTCTTCTCAAGTGATCAGTCAGCCTACCTATTACTGATATTTCACGTGGTATTTGACACATTTCACTACAATGTCGTTTTCCAGGGAAAACAAATACTTTGAGGAGTGAAGGATTCAGATTGCAGCAAACAGAGTAAGCAAACACTGTGTTTGCACACCTGTGCAGATCCAGCCCAACATCGCCTTTTATCACTTGAAGCTGTAAGGCTAGACATGCACCACTTCAACAAAAACAACAGGGACCACTTGCCTTCAAGACACAGGGCTTCAAACCACTTGCCTAGATTGTGGCTTGAGGTGCACACAAATAGCTGTATTTGATTCCAGAGTCCCTGTTTTTACTGTATTAAAGTGTATCTGCAGAATATGTTGCACAAATGCCAAGAGACTTTATAATGAAGCATTTTCACGCATAAAGACACAGGGAAAATGAATGAGTATGGTAGTACCTTGAACAATATTTAGTCTAGACAGGAATAAAGCAAAGGATTGTCTGACATCTTCTCTGCCCTTGTAAAGTGACTCATACCCCTGCATACCCAGCAAGTGTACAGCTAATCACACAGGTGCTTGCTCCAAGTACAGCCTGAGGCTCAGCTGCAGTGTGGTGGTGCTCACAAGGAAATGGAGGACAGCTTTCAGTTCTCTGCCTCAGGTCAAGCTTGTCAGTCACTAACTGCATTTAAATGACTAAGTGCATGCCAGATGAGATCAGCCACCTGTCCGTGAGGGCTGGGTACACAAACACACGCCGACGGTTTTTCCTTTTAAGGCTTATTTTCAAGTGCCAAAAAAAATGGAGGAGGAACAAACAAAAATATAAGTTCTTCATCAATGTGTCCCTACTTTGACATCAGTCCATAACAAAGGAGTCAACACCAACAGCTGACTCTATCCCAGACAAACAGGAGCATCCCTTGAGACCAACGCTGAGAGACAGAAAGGCACAATCCTTGGATATCATAAACCGCATCACCTTCATGGACTAAGAGCTTCCACACCAGTTAACATCTAAGGACACAAATTCACCAGATATACAGGCAGAAAGAAGCTTGTAAAGGGTTAAAGATGTATTGAATATTGCTAAAAAGTTCAGTTGGAAGAGATCTATAGTGATCACCTAGTCCAGCTGCCTCCCTCAGAGTTACTGCTGCCTCCTCCTGAAATTGAGAGCGAAACCACTTAAACATTCAAGATGCAAGAATCTCAGAACAGTGAATGGACAACTTAGTCTCTGAAGTCCCTGTTTTAAGGATTAAGTAATTTCATTTCAGAAAGAACACTTTTAGGAAGAAAATCTCTGTAAACAGTTAACAATTATCTTCTTTACTGATCCTTTCTTGCTTAACTCTTCTCAGCTCATGCCTCCAGGTCAACGTTACAAACACAGCACTCTGGAGTAATAACAGCATTTGAAAGCATAGGTGCTTCTGCCCTGCTATCTCCTTTTCCTTAAGAAAAGGACAAAGACAATATTTACAAATATCTGGACTTCTGAACAACAACAAAAACCCAACCAGGGAAGAATAGTGCTCCAGGCTCGCTGTGTGAGCAAACAAGCAGCTTGTCACTGAGAGCAGTTCTAGTTTTAAGCGCATTGTTTTCCAAACCAGCTCTTGTTGGCTCTGCTCTTTGACATTAGAGAAGCCTTTATTGCTGCAAGGGCACGCTGCTGACTCAACCTGGCATCCACCAGGTTTATTTTCTTCAAAAAAAACCACCCAACACATAACCAAAAACCACTCCCACAAAGCTGCTCTCCACGCAATCAGTTCCCAGCCCATCCTCAACGTGAGGCTATTCTAGTCAAAAGCCATGTGTCTTCACTGCACCTCAGGAGGTTTAGTTGGCCCATTCCTTTAGTTTGCTGAGGTGTCAGGCTGCTGTGCCAAACACTCTTCTCTCTTGGGGTCATCTGCATCTGGAGTCTTGTGTCCAGTCTAGGCTCCGCAACTCAACATGGACAGGGAACTGCTGGAGAGAGGCCAGTGCAGGGCTACCAAGATGATCAGGGAACTGGAGCATCTCCCTTGTGAGGAAAGGCTGTGGGAACTGAGGCTGTTCAGTCTGGAGAAGGGAGGATCTCATTAATATTGACAAATACCTCAATGCTGGGTGTCAGGAGGTCAGGGAATCACTCTTCTCTTTTGTATCGGCTGACAGGACAAGGGGTGATGGAAAGAAGCTGGAACACAAGAAGTTCTCTTTAAACATAGGGAGAAACTATTTCAGTGTGAGGTGAGGGAGCTCTGGCCCAGGCTGCCCAGGGAGGGTGTGGAGGCTCCTTCTCTGAAGCTCTTCAAAACCCACTTGGACACGTTCCTGTGTGACCTGATCTAAGTGGACCTTCTTTGGCAGGGGGGTTGGACTGGATGAGCTCTAAAGGTCACTTCCAACACCTACCACTTTGTGATTCTATGATACACATCTGACTTGGAGATATAGCGAGAGAGGGTCTGTGAGGGGAGAGACTGCCTGTCCCGAGACCAGCTGAGACAGCTGCAAAAAGGCTTTGAGTCACATCCAACTCCAGCTACAGCATGGCTTTGGCTACCTCCTGCCTGAGCACAACCTCCCTCGTGACTGCTTCAGCCATTCCCTCCAGTGCAAACACTACACCTGTATCCCATAGTTTCCACACAACAAGACACATCTCAACTTTGCACACCAAAAGTTCCAACTTCCACAACCCATTTGGCCCAGGTACCTGCACATGCCCGACACGTTGGGCTTGACAGCTGCTCTACAGCTTGTGTTTGGGGTTTTTTGCTTTAGAACAGCAATTATTTCCAGCATTTGACAGGTGCAAAGCTTAGAAAGCTCCTTTGTTTCTCCTGGTTTGTAGATAGTTAACTCTCACTGTTTAAACTTTAACTCATGAAAGGTGAGACAGATTTTTTCTTTTATTGTTCAAGCTCAGTGAGCCTTCCACACCAACATGCAACTGAAGCAGAAACAGACCAAAACATATTAACTGCTGTCCTTACAGCCACTGAAATAAGTGTATCAAGGAGTACTTAATGCTTCTGATTAAATCTGAGCCATACCCATCAGTTCCATTTGCAAAGTGGCAGCAATGACGTGGGGCAAGTGTCTCCATCCCTAAGACAATGTGGTGGGGTTTAGAAGTTCAGGGAAAAACCAGAACCCATCAGGCTTTCTTTAACCATTTTATAGTCTCCAAGGACCACAACAACCAGCTCTAGAGGTGCACTTTAAACCACTGTGGCTATAGCTGTTCCTGAGCAGTGCGAGTTAGCCAACCCATTAATTAGCCATAATGAGACAGCACTTAAAAACAATTTGTTGAGCTTTAACTATTCCAACTCAGTTCTGAAACTGCTCCAGAAGGCGCAGAGTTAGTTCCTTCAGAAACCATTAACATTTGGTAAACAAAGCGTATCTGGTTAACTCTACCTCCATCTGCAGGAAAACATACGGCCCCATCACCTCCCTCCACCACCTGCCAAGCAGTTGGCTTCAGAGCCAGCTGGGGAGGGACTTCGGGGCAGTGTTTTAACTTGTAGAAATACAATTCTTGTGTTAGTTGGCATTTTCAAAGAATTTCAGGATTGCCAAAATCAAGTCAGGTACTACTCAGCTGCTGTTATTTCTTAGGTTGCATACAAAAGGTCTACTCTAACAGTTGGTCAATACTTTTGTTTTTTAGCTCAAAAATCCCTCCCCTCCAGCAGGCTGAAATTTCCAGAGTATCTAATTAGTTCTGGAAACTCTAGCATGAAACTGTAACTCTCCTGAAGCCATAGATTTCTTCCAAGAACAAGACTGAAGACCCAGTGCAGTGACACACAATGTTATGCCCAAGTTTGGCTTTTTTTGAAGTTAGGATGATTTCTTTTTAATAACCACATCTCAAGGTGGGCAACGGAGCAGGTTTTTCGTGACAGATGTGCTTTCTGCAACACAACGAGAAAAGGCTCCAATCTGGCCTCTCAAAAACTGCAGGTGCACCAGCTCAGCAGAAGGCAACAACTTCAACCACATCCTTCAGACTGTGACTGCAGAGCACGTCCAGAGAGAACATCTTTCCCTCCAAACACATCAGCACGCAGCAGGTTGCATCTTAACTACCCAAACAGAGAGCAAGTCAGCCTCTGCCTTTCAGTGAATCAAAACTGTTGAGGCACAACATAAATGCAGGGGAAGAGGTGGAACCAGAGAATGATGTTGGGGGAAACAGCAACTGGCTCAGCAGCCTGGGAAAAAGGTTACAGAGGTGCACAGAGTGCAGTGTCATCTAACAAACTGCACTCCCTCACATGCAGGATTCCCTCTTTATGGCCTGCTCACACAATGCCCTTCTCACACCATGATTTATACAGGCTCATGCCTTCCCCAAGCCTCCTGTCTCATCCAGGGTTGGATGGGATGGGTCTCCCCTGTTTTAATCAAGGCAAATGCAATTTTTACAACAGTCATGGCAAAAGCCAGATAATGCAGTCAGTGACCTCCAGAAAGAGAAATCATGGTCTCCTAGTGAAGATACCTCATTATCCTCAAAAAAGTCTACAATGACATTAAGAACAACCCCTAAGCAACCACAAAACTCACAATTCACTTTTGAAGGATGCTTCTCCTCCAGACCTCATTCATACTTCTAAAAGGCACCCATATTTCTTGGGGAACAGCTGAGCCTGGATGGTGCCTGCCTGACTTGTAGAAGCAGCTATCACATACTAGCTGCCCAGTCACAGCTCCAGTAAAGGCTCAGAAGCATCAAACCTTTAGGAGTCAGATGTTGGATGGCCAAACACAGCGATACATTTAACCCTGCTCCCACTTCTATAAGAAAAAATAAACACCATGAAGCTCTGACCACAGAGAACGCTGTGAAAAGAAATGAAACCATTTGTGTGCAGCACTTGCATGTTACAGGGATGGGAAGCACAGAACAGCCATAAGGACACTAAAAATCCTTCACCTCAGTGCTTGAGCTTGCAAATTCAGTAATACTCTTCATAGCTGTACACTTGTAGCCACGACAAGAACTGTCACTAATGTGTGAAGGCTGTGCAGAGATGGTTACTGCCCAAAGCTTGAGATTTGAAATAAGACAGAATGAGCTCCAGTTATGAAGACTATGAAGTGACCTTAGTCCTTCACTCTACAAACTTTTCTTCTCTTGACTGGATTTTATGGAAGACTAAAGAACTGTTTGAAAGCACTGATGAAAACTTCTATGACTTCAACAGACTGCAGGTAAAATCGTGGCATTACAGTAAAACACTTCAAGAATCAAATACAATTACTCTGATTTGAGCTTCTTCCCCTTTCCCTCAGTCATTCTGTATCTAACAAAGCAGCCATTAACATTCCTGGTTCAAATTTGCTCTCCTATTTTCCTCTGTTTTCACGTGCTGGTGGTTCTATTGCTTAACCAGCTCTCCCACGACAGAACAGAAGGCATGAAACACAAAGGGGGAAGAAGCATTTTTATTAAGACATTGGTCCACACTTGGTTGATTTCCTCTATTTTGAAAAAAAATCTGTTAAGTATTTAGCTAAAGCTGATTAAAAAACTTGCCTCTGAACACATTTTATGGGAACACTTACAAGAAAAATCACCTGCTCCCAATTAGAAGCATCACACACTTTAACGAAAAAAATCAGCACATCAAGTGTAGGAATCACTTGTCATTCTGATATCCATCATGTTTGCAGGAAGAAACTGATCCTCAAACAACTGCATAGAAGTTTATAAATGTACAATATCCCATGTAAAGCAGAAGTCTGCCCTCCTCTGAGCCTAACACATGAGAGAAGGTTGCCAAAAAATTGTGCAATCTCTACCAAGAGGAAGCAACGTGAACTTTGAAAGAAATCTAATACTTTCCTAAACAATCAGTGTCACAGAAGATACTATCTCAATCTCCCTGGTATTTCTTTTAAAAATACATGCTCCATGGTTGCTTTGTACATAAAATCACCCAGAGTGCTACAGGTAACAGAGACTCGGCATTTCCCAGATAAATCTGTTCCCTGGCATCACCTCACATAGAATCATAGAATCGTTTTGGCTGGCAGAGACCTTTAAGATCATCGAGTCCAGCCTTTGTCCCAGCCCTATCAACCACTAGACCATCTCCCTAAGTACAACATCCACCCGTCTCTTAAACCCCTCCAGAGACAGTGACTCCAGCACCTCCCTGGGCAGTCCATTCCAATGCCTGGCAACCCTTCCAGTAAAGAAATTCCTCCTCATATCCAGCCTGAACCTCCCCTGGTGCAACTTGAGGCAGTTCCCTCTTGTTCTAATGCTTGTGGCACAAGCTGAACACTGATAAACCACAGTATTTGCTTCACCTTCCACAAGCCAGAAATCATTTCTGCTTTTAGCCTTCCAAGGCAGTTTTCAGAGGAGTTTTGCTAGGGTTTATGAACTACTAACTTAACAAATGAACACATTTAGCTCCTTAACTTCAGGTTTGTTAAAGTCGCACCTTGTGAGGACAGTTTACCTTGAAATCGGAGTTAAGTCCCAAAGTCTGGAAATGAAGTTGCTGAACACATCAGCAATTTACACCTTGAGATCCCTTTCCATCAGAAATTAAACTTGTACCAAACTCAGTGGATGTTTTGAACGTTTCTTCTAGTCTTTACTAAGAAACACCTATAAGCTACCTGGGATTCTTTCTCATAAGCCAACAGGGCAGAAACACCAAGAAGCTTCATTAGTGGTTTTCAAACATTAATAATATCATAGATTAGATCAACATAGGGATGCAAATTCAATTCAGCACTAGGTCATGGCTGTGGTACTTTCCAGTGGACTTCATATACACCTTACCTGTATTCCCTCCCCTCTGAATACATTTTCAACTCAGTGCTGAGCAAGGATGTGTTATCACATCTCCCAACACAGTAACCCCTAATGAAAGAGATGATGCCTGTGTTTATGGGAAAATATTTTGAGTGTTAAGCTGATCTGTAATTTATGACTTAAGGCATGACTTCCTCTGAAAATTGCCACAACAGTCGTAATTGTAACCACTGATAGAGCTACCCCCGTGTTTCTTACCGCTGCCACCCCAAAACCTTGGTTTATGAGGCCACCGGCTGGCTGGGAGGCACAACGGGAAGTTACTTTATTGTCTCTTTACAAATGACTCATTACAGACAGGGGAAGACTGCATTCAAGATAATGTATTTCATACTGGCTACAGTCAGAGTTATAATCATGTCACACTCTCAGAGCCAACCTCCCTCACCAGGATGAAGGAGCAGGGGACTGGCATGGCCATTTTGCTTAAGGATTTCATTACTTAAATCAGCTCCATGATACCACTTTTGACAAACAAGAGACAATTTTGCTCTCTAAGAGACATCTAACAACATCCTCGGGCAGTATAAAGCTAGGAACCTTTATATACACACATATGCAAAGCTCCAGCATGCAATGTAGCAGTATATCTTTTACATCCCATATTACAGGTCTAGAAGGAGTGGTTTGCTTGTTTGAGGGGGGGTCTTATTTGTTTTGTGGGTGTTTTAGGTTTTTCCCCCCAACTAGTAGACGATGTACTTCTCTGCAGACAATTCTAGTCATTACAAATGTAAAGACCACCACTACCAACTCCATATCTGGAGTAAAGCAATGAATCAACAAGCCTACTTAAAACCACAATGAGGAACTCATTTTCTGCACGTGCCAGAGCAACGGGGTATTTGGATAACCCACACAAAGATGAGGAGAGACTGTTTGTGTTAGGCATTGCCTGGTTATGGGGGGGTGGCTCAGAAAGTCACTGAATCAAGACCAGGAAAACAGAGAAGAGGTCTTAGGGATGGCTGATGAAGATCCCCACTTGTACTTAAACTTCTCAACCTGCATAGATAATTAAACATAATTATATCAACTGTCAAAAACTACAAGCCAACATGGTTTAGGTTAATTTTAAAGAAACAGGAATGTAATTGAAGCCCTTTATTTGAACACAGCAAGAAAGCAATGGTCTTATGCTATTTTTGAGTATTCTCTTGTTTTCTCTCTATGATACAAGTTTCCCACAATCCAGATTTAACTTAAGCCTTCCTAATACCTAGATATTCACCTTGTAAAGCCCTGGGAAACCTAGGAAACAGAGTATTAGAAATTAAGTTAGGGTAATTTAATAATGCATATCATCTAAGTAAGGCTGACTCTGAACTCCAGCTGTTCTTCAGTCATAAGGACGGGTTATACAGGACAGCAGAAAGCATGGCCTTGTAAAACAGCTCAGGAAGAGGTCCAGAAGAAGTGGAGCATGGAAAGCTCATCTGTGGGCATAGAGACTGGTTTTTAACTGAAGGAAGCTGCTTTATTTCAATAGCTGTCTTGTACAGTTACTGTGATGGACAAACCCAAGCACACTTGTCCTCACTGCTGCTGTAACTCAAGTTTACCCATCTCACTTACTACATTTCCCTTCTCCCCACAATGTGTAGGGGCATCCTAGAAAACAGAGCATAGAAAAACAGGATAAATGCTTAAAACCATGCCCAGGCAAGAGAGGAAATACTCCCTAGTGACTCCAGATCAGCATGGGACCTCACAGAAGTCCAAGAGGTGCTTTTAACATTGGCACTCTGACAGTTTTCAGCACACACAATAGTAAAAATAGGCAACTGAATATCATCATTTCAACAAAAAAATAAAGCTACAATTTACTTCTTTTCCCTGGGTTTCTACATGGAGAAGATGGAAAATGAAGTTTAACACTACATGCCCTGGAGGCATACTCAACAGGGTTTGATGGAAGGCATTACTCATTACTCTCAAACTAAAGTGACACCTTTTGCTTGTTGATGTTTCTTGAAAAGAATGAGAAAATAGCAGATTGTTATTCTGAAACTCATCTCATGGCACCAGCAAAGGCCTGTCATGAAAGGTAAACAGCACGATGGGGAGGACAGAACGTAACCTTCCACTGAGTCTTCAAAAAGTATTACAAGTGATGACCAGCTCTGATTTGAGCAGTGAGACTGGCCTC
Organism: Colius striatus; assembly: GCF_028858725.1. Classification (NCBI taxonomy): domain Eukaryota; kingdom Metazoa; phylum Chordata; class Aves; order Coliiformes; family Coliidae; genus Colius; species Colius striatus. The sequence goes on from NC_084762.1 coordinate 3,323,096, forward strand.
AGTCAGTACCAGCTCAACTGAAAACACTCTTATCTCACCTCAATGCCAGAGGATTGGTGCATCAACCACAGCAGCCTGCAAAAACTGGGATACTGCAGAAATAACAAGGCTCCTGACTAGTGAACTGCAGTGAACTGATTGATTTCTGTGTGGTGATTTTCCTCTACCTCAGCAGCAGCAGCCTCTGTTACACAAAATGCCTCTTCAATTCACAAAACACATATTTAAAAGAATTACACCTGTAAGTTGCAAGTGTGGCAATGGAAAGCTCCATTAAGATAATATTAAAACAATATCCCTCTTTAGTAGCTTTTTACCAGCGTGCTGGTGAGATTTGTAGTAAGACTATTATGACTGGTGTGGTTAGGGGATGCACAGGCATGGAAGCATCAGAAAGGATGTTAAAAGGCACATGTTGACATCACATGAATTAGTAGGTGACCCAGACCTTCACAACACTGTACACAGCTTCTCAGGATAGCATGGCAGGAAAACAAGTGGCAGCCTAGAAGGTAGAATCTGCACTCACACTAAAACAGAAACTTGAGCTATTCACAGATGGTAGCAGGAAGACAGAGAGAATCACTACAGCTTTAAGATAACCCAGATATGTAGATAGAAGTAGACAAACCCTAACACTTGCAGGCATAGCATGGGAAAGAAAAAAACCGAAGATCCTAACCTGCTGAGTACTTTACAGAATACAAATGGCACATCAAAAGCCAACCTAGGAATGAAGGACATGTTGTTCTTCTTCTCATCCCATGAATAATACCACAGCAACATACAGGTCATGGCCCCTGATGTCTGGACACTACACATGGATGTGTCTTATTGCTTGTGATGATGCAGCCATGAAATTATAAGATGGGTTTTTTAAATATAACCACTTTCCCCATGAGCTCTATCATTAAGTTTTGCTGCACTATCGCTCCAGTATCATCCCTTGAATTCCTGCAGAAGGTCCAGTGTATTCATAGAATGGTAGGGGTTGGCAGGGACCTTTAGAGATCATCTAGTCCAATCCCCCTGCAGAAGCAGCGTCACCTAGATCAGGCTGCAATTAGTATTAGTCATAAAGTGGAATAACACATCTAATGAGAGGTTCTGAAAATATTCTCAACTTGAATTTCAGGTTCCAATTCAGAAGCAGTATCTCTTATCACCAAACACCAAGAGAAACGTGCTACAACTCTTAACAGGTCTGCTTGCAGTTTTGACCAGCCATGTCCCTCTTCCATTCACATTCTGTATATACTTCTTCTGTAAGTCTACAATTCCTGCACATACAGGCTCCAGTTCATGGCTGAGCTGAGGGTTTTAACATCTCAAGGCAGCATCTTAAGTGAATGAGCACACTTGTTACAAGGAAAATAACAAATAAGCATTGCCTCTTCTGGCACAGAAATGGAAACTGAATCCCTGTGCTGCTGAATAAGGACAATGGGTTAATGGCTCTGTGGGCCCACACCATTGCAAGAGGTCAGCTTCCTTGTAATAAAAAAAGGCTAAACAAAAAACCAAACAAATAAATATCCAGATCTACTGTGAATCACTACCCAAAACATCCTATTGTGCAACTTCACATCTCAATGCTGAGAAATAGGTGTCCTCCTTAAAAGTTACCAGAAGCTTCTCAGTGCCACTCAAAAGTCAGGCAAAGCAGGAAAAAAAAAAGTCATATTGAAAAGTTTTGTCTCTATTGTAATTGCATTAAAATTAGAAACCAAGGAAAAATACCGAGGAAAGCATTACAAATCAGCACTGGAGAAGTAAACAAGCCCCTCACACACAGCTGTAATGATTTCCTAATACTATTTCAAACATCTGGACACCCCAAATCCTCAGGACAGTCAGCAAAGGTTAACAAAAGAACACCAAAGCTGTGTTGCTTCAACAGCTTGTCCCTGTCAGGGAAGGTAAAGGCAGGAAAGGAACATGTAGCATCAGCCACAACTGAAGCTACCTGAAGCATGTTTTAAGGCAAAATAAAGCTGCACTCTCCATCCTGTCACCTCCCATTTGCTCCTGAAGCCACAAAGCATCTTTGGCAGGGGGTAAAGCCAGTGGCAGCTGCACCCCCCGGGAGGTTTCCAGCAGGGAGCAGGGGGAAAAAGGAGAGAAATGAGGCAACTCGATCTGTTTTCCTCTCTTCACATGGAAACATTGCACCAAGGAACAGACTCCAGCTGGAAGCATCATAATGTAAGTAATGTAATTTAGGATGTTAGAGGAAGTCACTTACAGCCCAATCTCCTCAGTAAAAACATACTCCCCGATAATTCTCTTAAGACTGTGACAATGTCACGTTAGCATGTGATTCCTGAGCAACAGTCACAAGAAACTCAAGCAAAGCACACTGCACCCCAACCACAGCATGAGTGAAGAATGACAGGGCGTGCAATACCTGGCTTATTCTAAGTGTCCTTCCTCCAATGATCATAACATGTTGAGTAGCATTTCACAACAGCTTAACTTCAAACTTTTGCAACAAACATGCTTCACTGGTATCTTTTGTGAAACAAACAGAGACCACAAACTGAAGAGCATGCACTGCTTGCTGTAAAAGCTGTCAACTCTTGACTTGAAACAAACATCTTGCTCAAGAGGTGCTTTAACACTGTATTTAATTCAAACTATGCCATTCATGTTGAAAAACAACGTATTTTAAATATCAAACCAATAATCCTCTCTCTCATGAGCATGTCTATTGCTGGAACAGAAGAATAGAGACAGAAAGAAGGGAGCTGCTATTTCAAAGCACATCATAAACAACAATAAGCAGCAGGTTAACAACATGAAAGGCTGACATATTGGGTGGGGAGGTTTCTTCCTTGATGTCTACAATAGGCCAGGACCACTAAGTGTTATCCTCTGTTCCTCTGGATCCTTAAGAGATCTGTATCTAAGTCACATTGGGGAGCTGCTGTCTTCATGACTGCACAGTATTTCCACAATAAATAACACAAATTCTTTTCCCATTGCAAAACCATTGAGAAAGGATGTTGATTTCTTTTTCCCCCTCCCTGCCCCTCATCCAATCTCCATTTCACAGGATGTTCATGAATTACCAGATACTGTAATGAAACCAAGCATTCCACAACACTGCCTGCAAGGTGAATGAGGACCAAAACAGGCCATATAAAACTTCCATGCCATATAAAACTTTTGTGCCTACAGAACTAAAATAACCATTGCTTCCACTTCTCAGGTAATCACATACCCTTCACTTTCATGGTCTTTATCTTGAAAGAGTTTTCTGTATTAAATGTCTTTGCTGGTTCAGGCCAATACAGTTCATATAACTAAGCTAGGAAATGTATCCAATACTAGCTAAACAAGAGACCACCTGCTAAAAGCAAGAAATAAAACACAAAAAAAGGAAGTCTTTGAGATTTAATATTTGAATTTGGAGTCATTCTTTCAAAGGGGTACCTGAAGCTAAGGACAATCTGAAGTTTTCTGCTGCTTCCCTTCCTGAAGAAGTTACAAAGTGGATCTGGGATCCCAGTTAAACATGCTATTCATTTTCTGACATGATGTGAAAGAGGCATTCACTGTACTTGAGATACAGCCATAGTTGCATCTTTTCTGACTCTGAATAACATTCCTGGCTCTCTTTCATTATTTGGAGTTAGAAGTATCAATCAACAGCTCCACAGAGAAGACATTTTTATTTGACAACTGGTACAAGGTAAATGCCCACAAACTAGAAGCCTATTACAGAAATGGGTTACTTTAAAGGGCATTGTTTTCATTAAAAACAGCATAGGGAAAGAAAATCTGGAGTCATATTAAATTGTTGTGATAAAATCCCACACTGCCCACTAAGAGGTATTCAGAAAATGCTTCTACAATTAGTTTTGCTATATTTGAGATGATTTTATTTACCATTGTCCTTTTGTCAAAAAATAAGCCTCTGTATCTTCACTACTAAATTTCCCTTGAGATCCTGCTAATAAACTACAATACACCCAAGAAAAACAATAGGCTTTTTCCTATTTGGAGCAAATGTGTACAGAGTTTGCTGGTTAGTATTTGGGTTGTGTCGGTAGCTGGAGGCACTGAGGAGCGCCAGTTTCCATTGTGCTGTGAGCTGTTAAACCAAGGCATAAAAAAAGTTACTTTAAAAGCCCTTCCTTAGCCAGTTAAAAGCAGTTATCAGACATTATCTCTCAGGAAGTTTTCAAATTCAAACACATACTTGGAGTGAAATAATTCTGTGGTCAATTGTTTCTTGCCTGTGCTGCTGCTGTTTCTTCATGAAAGGTTTAAAAAGTTTACAAGTAAGAGGCAATGTTGGCTAGAAAGAAAGTTCAACTCAAAAGAAATAGGTGTTCATGTCCTTTACAAGAATGGTATACCAAGGGTCAAAATAGCAGCTGAGGCATTTGATGCCAAATGTGAGCTGTTCCAAAGAAACACAAGGAAAAACTTCCCAGCTGAGGTGAGGGAGCACTGGCAGGGGCTGCCCAGATGGGCTGTGGAGTCTCCTTCTCTGGAGACATTCAAACCCAGCTGGATGAGTTCCTGTGTGCCCTACTCTAGGTGGTCCTGCTCTGACAGGGGAGTTGCACTGGATGAGCTTTTGAGGTCCCTTCCAACCCTTAAGATTCTATTATTGTGTGATATCCCTGCTTGCACTGACTAGCTATACCAAAGTAAAATCTCAGGATACCATCAGAGCATCACAGATGAGCATTAGACAGAGACACACAAATTACATCAGAGTACATTTTTACACAGAGCTCTGTGTAAAACCAAAGGCTGTGTTGAGCACAGGCAGAACAGAAAAATCCCCAACATGATTTTTGCCCTTCCTGATATAGTCTCTGACATTACCACATGAAAACATCCTTTTGGAAGCACTAGAGAGGATGCTTTTTCCACTCCAGCTCACCCAGACAAACAAGCAGCTTCTGTTTTAGGACAAACACACGTTAAGTATTAGTAGACAGTCTTTGGAACCCAAACCAAACAAAACTCACACTTGTCAGTAAGGACAAGTTTAGATCCTGTTGACTTCTGCATTAATCCTGCTACAGCAGGTTTCTGCATGCTTTCTTATGCTCCCTCCCTAAGAAAAGCCAGGCCTGCCAGGACAACAGACAACATGCAGTTACTTAGATAAATATTCAAAGCTATCAACCACCTGCTTCCAGTGCTCAAGGCATTCACCTTTTCTGCTCAATTCATCTGCCCCTAAACAGATGAAACAAAACACCTGTCAACGCAGGGGGTAATATAATATGCAAAACACTGATTCTGAAAAGCTCATGTACCCCAGCTAACAAGAGCTCTTTATATTACTGAATCATACCCTTTTATCAGTCTAATATTCAGCATATGCTTTTTTTTTTTTTTGCAAGGAAGAGTGTATCTTGTATGTTTAGTAATGAACCTCACTGATTTTCAGTGTCTGTAAAGGCTGCTTTAATGCACCAGTGCTCCAGGAGCCTACGCAGCAAGGGACCTGGAACTACAGCCCAGCCTAAAAGTTCAGGTATATAAAGTCATGATATGACAGTCAGACTCTGATGTTCTGGCAATCCTTTCTTATTTAAAATGGTAATCAAATATCAGCCTCAATCATCTGGCTCAAGACTCAAAGAGTATCTAAAAGCTAATTAGCCCCCTAAAGCATCCAAGGCATAATATGCAATGTACAACTAAATTAGCAACCGTACCATGTAACCTCTCAAAGCATCAATACCATGCAGCACTTAAACCAGGCTGAAAGGTGTTCCTATTACAGTCACAAATATTTCCTGAATAGTTTTTAAAAGTTTATTTTAACAGGTCCTATCCTTTTACTTTCCCCCCCCCCACCCTGTTTAATATTAAGCTCAAATGCACACAAGTTTCCAACCTGGGCTCTGGCAAACCTCTGCAAAACATGACCATGTGACAAGCATAATCACAACCAGTCTGCAATCCCTTTTCTCTTCTAAACACTATACAATGAAAAACACTCTTTCTATATGGTCTGCTTTGTCTCTGCATTTGTAACATGCCAAGCAGCTTTTAACATTTTTATGGCAGAGATGGGTGCAAGAAAAGGAATGCACTCAAATGCAACGAAAGCACTGCCATTATCAGACATGATTTAAATCACAGAATCCTTCCTCAACAGATATGGCTTCCATCAAGCTCAAATGATAAAAGCATGGATGACAAAACTTAGTATAAAAATGAGGAAAAAAACCCCACCAAACCACTCTTACCAGATGGGTAAGTTTTTAACTGAAGACTTCCAGTTCAACAATATTTTTGTTGTAAGCATATAAAATCCTTCTGCAACATGTGGAAGGCAGAGAGCACAACGCTATGCTTCATGCTAAAGCTTCTCCAGCTATATATAACTGGCATTGCTCAAGCTGAGAAGTGTTACCTACTAAAATTAACATAACACTAAAATTCATTGAAGTGTTTTGTGATATGAACACAGCTATAAAAAGTGACAGATCAAATGCTGAAGTAGAAAACCCTTCTAGAAGTTTTTTTGCCAGAAAAATGTTGAGCCTCAAGAAAACTTATCCAAACACAGCTATTCCATGTTGTCACTAGTTCATTTGTACACTTCACATCTAAGATTAGAGTGCCTTAAAAATTTGTCTTTATTAAAGAGAATGAGCCACGTTATACTCAAACTAATTTTGGTTAACAGTGTGTGACTGCTGACATCTCCCATGACTGTCAATATGTAAGCATTGTGCAGGAATCTTTCCCAGTCAGGACTCTGATGAAGCCTGTGCAGCAGTCAGTCACATCAGCTTCTCTTGGTGTTCTTAGAAAATATCTGTAATTTAAAATTCTAGTTAATAGATTGATAGCTTCCACTCAAAACTAAGTAACTCCTGTTTATCACAGAATCTCAAGGGCTGGAAGGGACCTCGAAAGCTCATCTAGAGCAACCCTGCCGCCAGAGCAGGCTTTCCTTGGGTTTCTTTGGAACCTCTTCTGTTGCAGCTTGTACCTGTTGCCCCTTGTCCTATCATTGGCCATCACTGAGCACAGCCTGGCTCCATCCTCCTGACACTCACCCTTTACATATTTGTAAACATGAATGAGGTCACCCCTCAGTCTCCTCTTCTCCAAGCTGAAGAGCCCCAGCTCTTTCAGCCTTTTATCAGAAGGGAGATGCTCCATTCCATCATCTTTATGGCCCTGTGCTGGCCTCTCTCCAGCAGCTCCCTGTCCTTCTGCAACTGAGGGGCCCAGAACTGGACACAAGGTTCCAGATGCAGTCTCACAAGGGCAGAGGAGAAAATGATTCTCTTGCACAGCGAATACAGCATTGAATACAGGCACTTCCTTACTTGGTGAGCCTGTGAGCCTTTCATCATAGCTAAATGATAAGATTTTCATCAACATTATCTGCCCTCATTTGAGAAAGAAGGACTATTATTGGCAATTTCTCTTCAAAAACTCAAGCACCAAGTTTTCTGCCAATCCACAAAGCTCATTCCAAAGGCATTTTTACTTTAGAGAAGCCAGCTCTTCCCCAGATTTCTTCAACACGAGAGCAGAGAATAGCAGTACTCCTGGCTACATTTCTCAGTGCTCCCATTACCTTGAGTGCTCCAACACAAACACAGAAAGTCATGGCAACATCCAAGGCTATGACACTCATCTCAGAAAAGCAACAGAAGGGACTTTCTTATGCTAACATCATCTATGAAATGAAGAGCTTTGAAATACTTGTTTCACAGCTTCAACTTTACTGTATGAACAGTCCACACAAATATAAGCCAACAGTCTACTTTTACACTGGAAATGCATTAGTAAAAGCTTAAATGTTGCTTTAAAGAGGTGGTAACACTGTTCTAAATTAGTGGGTCATTTTTGGTTTTGATCAATTTGCCAAATGCATCCTATAAATGACATTGACAAATGTGGACAAAAGAACAACAACCCTTCCTCCAGGGGTTAAACTTCATTTGCAAAGATGACCAGCAACAGAAAGTTGCTCTTATCTCTTAGCAAGCTTTTCTGTTTCTTAAAGAATGACCTCTTTCTGCACTTAATATCAACACAATTGTGTTTGGTGAACAGAAATTCTGCAGCATCCAAAGGCGGTCATGCCTTTTACTCTTCAACTTAGTCCACTTGGACCTGACATCCTTAAACAATTTGCTTGGTCTAAGACCAAAGTCTTGTTAAAAGTACAACAAAATCTGCAGGTTTTGATTCTCCTTCCAGCATGGAAGTGAGACCTCACACGTGGTGTTTATTCATCAACTGGTGAAAACCGAAGCAAGGACGGCACTGGAAGCCACACAATGCTATTGCAGCACTAAAAGACCTCACACTTTTGTCACAACTCATAGCTACCAGAAAGACAAGGATCGAATACACACTGGAGCATGCCTTAAAGTGGATGCAAGCAACATAAAAGAATGTATTAGTGTTATATATTAATTATATATAGAAACAAAGGTAATTATAGTGGTCACACTTACTCCATATCATGAGAAGCCATAAACACCACAACGGCTGAACAGACAAGTACCTTATAACAGCATTCAGGAACAAATCGAGCAAGGGGAAGGATGAGTAGCCAGAAACACACAATGCCCTCTGAATTGTCAGAGGTCCTTAGGAAAAGTGAGTCACATATCTGAGATGTAACAGGCAAGAAAAATCATCAGAGCACATAGAAATCAATGGAGCATGAGACCAAAGAGCAAAGTAACTTTATTTCCAAGGAAGCTCCTCTAGAACAAATTCCAATGAAGAAGCACCCACGTATGTTTCTCTCCTATGTTGAGTGAGCATCAAAAAAATGGTCAGAAACAACAACAAAAGTTGTCCTGCTCCATAATTAGGAACTGGCAGGGTTTGAGTGTTGAGAATGAATGATGAATGCTACAGGAGTGACTCAGAAGAAACAGAGGACAATCAGGATATACCTTTGTCAGAACAGAAATGAGTATAGGGAGAAGTAATGAAAAAGAGGAATAAACCCAGGCTACAAATTACATCAGGATCATTAATACAGCAGCAACAGAAGCATGGAGTTCAAAGCAACATTTCTGTCAATTGCTTTTAGTTAGACCCTCTTTCTTAACCAACTCTGTTGTACTAGCTAAAGGACACACACCATACCACATCAATTCCGGCACAGGATTAGCAAAGTAAGAGAGATGGCCACAACTGAACTGGAATCTTGTCATCAGCTCTGTTGGCCAACACACACTAACTGGAAGTATTCTGGGAAGAGCTTTTTTTCTTTCCCTTCTTTTTTTGGCAACAGCAAACAAAGCCAAAAAAAGCCCATCTCACCACCAAGTGCAACACCAGCAGCAGTCAGGGAGCAGAGCCCTCTGAGGGGTGGAGGAAACTTCTGCTGTGCCAGCTACTGCAGGCAAACCATTTCTGCTCTGAGTTCCAGCCCCAGGACACTGTTAGTAAACCCAGTACTGTAAGCAGATAGTTTATATCCAGCCTCTCACTCTTCCTTATCTCCCTGAACATGCCAACTGCTTACTCAGAACTATGTTTTTCTAACCAAAATGGATTTCAAACAACAGCCCATCTGCAGTGCACCACATTAAACAAATTTACTGAGGATGAAATCTCCAAAAACCATCCCACTGTATTTATTTCGTTACACTGGGTAATGACAGCTCTAAGGGTACAGGTTTCCCACTTATTCTCATCACAACTACACTTCTGCAGAAGTCAGTACTGGGTCAGTTTTCAACATAATAGAATAAAACACATTCTTCACAAGGATTCTATTATAGACTAATCAGTTCATCTTTTAAGGAAATATATCGTGAATTAATCAGTTTTAAGTATGTACCTGATAAACTTCTAATTAAAAGGCCCCATCTATGTAAAATACAGAGGAAAACCCAACACTTCTAACTTTAAATATTCAGCTCTTCAGAGGAATGTTACAACATTGTCTTGAAAACTTGATACAGAAGCCCCTACCAAAACAGCTCAGCAGTTCTGCAGTGCTTTGACAATTATTTGCAAGTCAGAAAAGAAATACACTGCACCTCACAAACCCTTTCTAGAAAATTCTCCATCGTAACACTCAAACTCAGCACACTTCTTGCTTGAAACCACTAAATCACTTCTTAGATTGAAACCACAAAGCTTTTAAAATTGAAACATGCAATATTCATTGATAATGAAGTATCTTTTTATGGAAGCAACTTACTTGATTGAGTTTCTGAAGTGGTCCTCAGCAGGATTTTTTACTGTACAACTATTCAGCAACCATAAATCTGCTTCAGATGAGTTGTCTACAAGACAGAAACACATCTGTGTTAAAAGTTAGCTGATCTGTCAACTTCTACCTCATGTCATATCAGAACCAAAAAGACCGAACAGAACCTTTATCAATAAACTGCTTTGAAAATTACTTTACGTTCAATATTTTAAGCAATTACATAAGGGGTTATTTTGCTTGCTCATTGTTTGGTTTCTGGTTTGATTATATATATGTATGTATGTATTTATTAATGAGAATTCATAACTTGACTCTTCAAAATGACAGCTGAATTATCTCACTGTACTGTTCACACACAAAAGAATTAACATGTTGGCATGTATAAACAAGATCTTGAGGTTTATAATTACTAAATACTAAGAAACACTAGGGGTAAGGGGTCTTTATTTGAGGCAGGGAGATTGGAGGGACTATATGTATATACACACCTATGAAGACATGTAGCAATTACTTGTGTCAAAACACTGATTACTTTAGTGTTTGCAGTGTGCTCAAAGAAAGAGTAAAATAGATCTGACAAATAAGCTCAGGCTTCTAAATACATTCTTGCATAGGCAGATAGACATGAAGTTTCTCTGTTTATGCTCCAAGAAGAGAGAGGTGAAGTATTTCAGTCTGGATGGCACACAGTATGACTGTGGCATGATGCCTCCTAAGGTGGCCCATGAATCCTGCCCTTAGAAAGTCTCCACCTGCCACCTTTACCAGCTCCAGCTTCCACCTTGTAAGGTCACAGTGAAGCTGGGATTCCTTCTTTCAGTGAGTAGATGCAATTATCCTCAGAAACCTTCATTAGAACATAAGGTTTTAACCAAACCTCCAAAATTTGAGTGTTTGGGAACCCTCATACATCTGAATAAGACAACCTAACCCTGACAGAATGTTTTCTATTAAGTCATATATACTGTGACAAGCAAAACTGAAACAAGAACCATAAGCACAGAGAACATCAGTTACATAGAGGTGCCCTTGTCTATATCCTGCTATGAACTTTGCTTTCTTCTACTTGCTTTATTCCATGTATTTGGCCTAATAACACCGTCCATATGATGATCTTTTGCTGTTACTAGCAGGATTTTTTATAAGCTACCTAAACAAATCCCTATATGTTAAGACATTGTTAGAAAAAAAGTTATGTCAAAAGCTCAAAAACATAACTCCAAAATCATGGCATTTTGCATTGTGACATCTTTTCCAGTGTAGCTTTTCTTTTATGGAAGTAAACCACAAAGTCGATCATACTCTCTGCAAAACAACATAGAGTACAAAGAAACCTAAAGGTCATGGAAACTTCTGAACACTTAAATTAATTGGGACGCTCTGGAAAACATGAATTGGCTGCATTATGCAACACTAAAGAGGATAAAATGGCAAGAGTCTGAAACAGTGTACCTAGAGGAAAACAATATTTACAATTCCTTTTTAAGTAGCATTTTTGGGTTTATCATTTTAGAAGCCATAAAATGAGCAGAACTTCAAGGAGACTCTAGTAATACTATCAGTTGAGCATGAAACAATTGATTTGGCTTTGCCCTGGTGTTTTGTCTTTGTTTCTTTCTTTTTCCAAAACTTTGTTTTCTTCCACTCTCCCCTAAACCACATCTCCTTGAAAAAAAATCCAACACACACACAGAGCACTGGAGTAGAATAAACACAGATAGTGAAGCCCTAAAACAATATTCCTTTACTTGACTGCTACCAGATTTGCTCAGCACTGCTTGCTCAAAAAGCATGACTCATAATTTACGACATTCTTTTAAATCCTGTACCTCAGTCTGTGTAACTTCAGACTGAACAAAGATGTCTCTCTACAGTCACAGGAGGCTCTTTCATGGCCTCTGCCTCCAACTCTTCTTGTCCTGTTCCTAAAGCCTCTTCAAGTCTTCCTTGTCACCCTTCTAACTTGCACACAGACACCTCCAGTTTCTCTGTTTTCGTGTTCTGTGTTATAGCTTCACTTCCCATTTATGGCCCTTCCCCATTAACACTTTGTCCTGTACATTCTCACTTCCAAACCAGCTCTGCCCTTTCCCTCAATCCCCTGCTAGACATTTAATGCTCTGGAGTCAGATCCAGTAACACCCAAGTTATGTATCTCATGTGCTCACAACTGGACTCTGTGTGAATCATCTCCTCCTAAAAGACACAAAAATCTAAGCATGAGGACGTCTCACAGACAATTACAAAAGTCATCCAGCATCTTGACTGGAACAAAGTTACCAAACTTCTTATTTTCTTTCAACATCTCTGCATCACAGAAACCCACTCTTCTGCCCTGGGTTACTGAAATTAGGTGCTGGTTAATTTAATGATTTCTTGGGCCACTGGGTATCGAGGGACCTCAGCAAGCATTGGGAAAGAATCTCTTCCACAAATATGAATTCAGAAGTGCTGTGAGTCATCAGTGCAGAAGGAAGGTACATCTTTCTCTGGGGACATTCAGTTTATTTGTTTCTAGACAATAGCTTGCTTGGCAGAGGAAAAATACACAACAAGGTTGGAAAGAACAGGAGAAAGCAGGTTTTTCTTTCTTTTGCTTTCCAGATCTTTCATTGACACATAAAATAGTTCATTACCATTTGCTAGTTCTCAATATTTCCCATCAGATATAACTATCAACTTTCATATGATGTGTCTCACATAACATGTTTGGTATCAAACAGTCAGAAGTACAGTGTTCCAAGGTGGGCATTTCATCCTGCTCTTGAGCACAAGCAGAACCTCGATGCATTCCAAGAGCCAACTGCTCCTCTCACTTCACAGAAGTGATTAGTGTTAATAATTTCAATACAAAGAGCACTAATGAGTGACTTATCAATCTTGCAGGGAAAGTCCCACTACATCAGAAACAAGGTCAAGCAGCCTGTTTTAGCCAGGCTGCACTACACCAAAGGACTCGAACGGACTCACTCTGATGATTCACGTGGGTAGAATTTGTTTTACTGACAGAATTTGGAAAATATCCCAGAGACTCCTCCTCCCCCAGGTTTGAAACCTGTTTGATCTGCCAGAAATAGCAGATGCAGTATGATTCAGTATTTTTGTCTTTGTACTCCCCTACATACAGCTTCATACACAAAACACGACTTATTCAAGTGAGCAAATACAGACTTGATTGCTTCTGTCTTAGTCACTAACAGCACAAAATCAACTATCAACAAAATCCTTGCACAACACCACGTCACTGAAGTCTCCAAATATCAACTGATGTACCTTCAATATCTGCAGATTAAATATCTGCCCAACCCTACATCAATTTCTTTTCATCTTATAAATGTGGACAAGTAGTTTCAGAGTTGCCACAACTTGATTGAGCCACACAGGATGATTATATAAATAAGCCAAGATCTTGGCTAGGTTGTCCTTGACTTCAGGCCTGTTCCTAAACACAAAGCCATTACCTAGATTAAAATGCACAAGTTACTTCAGGCTACACCACACACAGGACAGACAGGGATACTGTATAACATTTTGACAACAAGCTTTAAGTCATCCCCAAAAAACAACCCTTCAGCAATTTGGGTACTATGGCAAATCTTCAGAAAACACTCAAGAGCAGGTCAAATGGAGTATTTTCTATGGGACAAGGTAGAAAAGAAACAAACCAAAACCACCCAACTCCAAACCCCAAACAGAACCAGACTGCAATAGTTCCACCACCTCCCCACAAATGCTCAAAGGAGGATGACAGCTGATGTGGAAGCTCTGCAAGACCTCCAGCTTTTACAGGGCTCACTGGAAAACAACAGCTTTCTCATTTTTGGTGCAACACTTCAGAAATCTCCACTTGCTCTATCTGTAGTCTCAGAAGAAAGCTTACTTAGTAAAAGTCATTTTAAGAGGACTTGATTATGTTTTACAGCTCAGAGTTTTTAAACAGCCGGTAAACTTGAAGTGAACCTGATGATGTTGAGACCTGCAAAACGAGACAGAAGTCAGAAATGTTGGCTGAACTATTGGGAAATACCACATACTGGGACGGTTTCTAAGGTACAAAAAAATCCCCACCGTAGTTGAGCGCAAGCAGCTCCTTTCACATGCTGACAGCAAAACCACAGGCAAAGGAAAAATGGACGTTTTATGGTTTGCTGTGCACGTCATATGATTCCATATGAATGTGCTCTAAACGGTAATAAATATTTCAGAATCAAGAGCAACTGACTGGGATCTGCCCCAGGAAGACCATTCTAGTCTGCCTTAGGTGTAATGTTCTGACAAGCCTCGCTTAAATGCTTCTCTCTGCAGCGCTAATGAAATGAGCTAATGAGTGAGGCTCTCCCTCAATATGTCTATGCAAACAGGGTTGGTTTGAGTCCTATCATGCACTCAGGTAACAACCTGCTGGGCTAATCACAACAGAGAGAAACCAAAGGCCTTTATAAAATGCGATGGCATCACTTGAACTACCTGCTTAGTGAAGCTTCCAGTCCTTGCAAGCCACAAGTGCCTCCAACAAAATGAAACTCAAAGCAGTTAAGTGAAAGATTCTCAAGTACAGGAAAACTCCCAAACAAATGAGCACAAACCTTTGCGTCATTTCAAGTGTAACATAAATTAGATCTAATTAAATGCCTTAAGTGAGACCACAAATGTGTGATATTAATCTGGAGAGCTGCTTTACTCCACAGATTTCTTTTTCAGTCCACCCATTCTGTGTAAGTTGGGCCGTGTCATTTAACTTCCTTTCCATAATTTCCCAATCCCCATCCATTTCCACAACAGCCAGGATTAGGGTTTTACTGGAGCCTGAAAATTAAAGCTACATTTTATTCCCGTATCTGATTCACCATCTTTTTTCCTCTAAATTCTGTTTGCATTAAGTTATACCTAGAAGCAATTTATTGATTTCAAATGCCTTGCCTCCACTTATTTCTCCTGATACTTAATGCCACAGGGAATATGGATTTAGGTTCCTTCTATCACTTTTAAAAGAGTTAAAATATATAAGCTATTTGAGCCAGATATGTCCAAACACTTATTAAATTGTAGCTTCCGGCTGTTTATTGACTCTCTCAGAACTACCTTCACACCTCATCTATTCGCCACTTTATCAGTTTTCTGAAAAGCAGGAGATATGGGCTTAAGGTACCATACCCAGCAGGCAGATAAGCCTCTGCTGTGGTTAATTCCCAGCCATCATCCCCGGTTCAGATTATCAGCAGAACGTAGCGCTGGTGGAAGCTCCAGAGTGAGCACAGAGGAAATTGAAGTTCACTCTTCAGACGCACAGCTGCTGGATGCAGCGCAGCCCTCAGCAGCCTGAGCTCCTTCACAAAATCCCACCAACAGGTTATCATTATGCTTCATCTACAAACCTTGAGGATGAGGCAGCAGCCCTACTTCTCTGCCCGTTCATCTAGAATAGCAAGGAACTGTAGTCATGGGAGAGGAGCAAGATGCACCACGGAAGAAAAACAAAGACTGAGCACAGGCAGATGTGTGGATGCATATTGCAGCCCCTCCTGCCCTTTCTCCATGCCCTGAATGATACTCAATACACACACACACCTCACCCCAAGCTCATGCAGCTACCACAGCAGCTATCGCTGTGCAGCCTCACTATCCATTGACACCAATTCTCCAACTGAAGTATCTATCAGCATCTAACTAAATGAACAGGGGAGGACAGAAGTAAAACAAGATACCTGTCACTCAAAGCAGACCCCTGCAGAGGCTAAATACTTCTGTACCAATAGAGTTACCTGTTACAGCCTCACACATCTCTCTCTCCCGCCTCTTTCCAATCTCTGTTGTGGGTTTAACCAATATCCTTGTGAGATCCAGTTTTGTTAGACTGCTGTCACTTGCAGCCAAAATCCCAAACAGAAGATATTCTTCAGCATTAATAAGGCTGCATACAGCAAGATAAGCCTATTTTGAAACTTTCAAGAGCATTTACAAGTATGTAAAGTTCAAGTTATGCTACAGGTTCAAGAAGTTCCAAGTATGCCAGTTTTGCATAGAGAATTGTGGCCCTATGGCTCCAGAGTAGTCCAGTTTCATCAAGCACAAATCAAACAGTAGCTTGAGACAGCGTGCCTGCTTTATTTGACGAAGCAGCAGCTCCCCAAAACAAAATGGAGATTGTTTGGACAAACAAGAGAAGGTTGGGGTGTGAGGATCCATTTTCTCATTTTTATTTGGAAGTAACATCTCAACATTTCAAGTACTGTCATGAGAAGCAACAGCAGAGTGAGCTACACTTTCAGAGCACACAGTGCTGTCTCCGTTGCCTCCAAGGAAAAGGCAGGAGACCTCCTGCAAGAGCCCCATAGGTCAATGACACAAGGAGGCAAAGTTTTTTGGGTGATCTTCTCCTCCTCTGCCCCAGGCTCCACACTGGGAGTATCTTTCTTTTGCCTGGGTTTACTTTTGTCTTTCCTCCTAAGAGAGGTAAGGAGTGACAACAGAAAATCTGCATCTCACCACAAAGCTCAAAGCAGCCAAGATATTTCAGAAGCCATTTTCACTTCTCTCCTTTCAACAGATTTAAGATACTTGACTTTCTTACTTTTAATACTTCAAGGCCTGTAGCTACCACAATTTACTTCACAGTTACTTCTCTCATGGGAGAGGACCCTTTATGCAAATTCCTCTTTTTCTGTGTTGATGGCTGAAGTTCAATCTGCTATCTCCCACGATCACTACCTGACTTTGTATATTTATCTCTTATGACTCCACTGCCTTTATGGCTGTTTTCATTTAGCACATGTTCTTCAATTCACCTTTTCTTTGCTTTCAAAGATGAATTTTAAAAATAGCACATAAAGTTCCTACAAGTTGCACAACCCACCCGACTCTGGCACATTATCCACTTGACACTGAGGTTCTTTTTCAGAAAGCTTTTGGTGAACTCTAGTGGTAAGCCTTAAAGAAACAAAACCCAAAGCCAGAAGCAAACACTTTTTAATACCTTTAATATACAAAAGGAAGAATGCTTATGGTCATAACCATCCTTTGCTAAAGGGAAATGATAACTTCCAGTAGAAGACATAGGCTGTTTCTGTTATCACACCTTTGGTCTTTAACATTCCAAAAGGTCTAGTAGAAATGAATAAAACATTGCCAGATAGAAAGGTAAGTGGTACAGTGGCAACAGAGGACACCAGGAGGTCCATAACTACATGGAAAGCCTAGACTACCTACCTTCAAATTCAAGCTACACACTAACCGTTTGGAACCAGTCTTTATTTCAATCGTACTTTCTTTTAGAGATAAGTGCAGAGAATAAAGACAGCATATGCTTGATGTAAACACAACTTAAATGTCTTCCAAATGCTAGAGATGAGAGACCTCACATTGTTCATTTGGATTTAATTCAGACTCATAAGAACACTGTTGTGTGAGATGAATTTACAACTATCATAGCTTTTCACCTGACAGCAGGTACTCTGGGTGATGCTTTCAGATAGATACAAGTTAAGAGACCACTCCTCTCCCAGCTGAGGAATTGTAGGAGATGGAAGGAGCTAGGTGCAGCGTACAGACAACTGACCAATATCCACACAGAAGGAAGTGTCTGATGGTACTCTGAAGTGTTAACCACAGTGTTCCATCAGTAGATGTTCAGAGTCATATTTTGATAGCTTATTTCACAAATCAAACCAATGGTGCAAGCGCTGACTCTCACAGTAAAAGTTGATGCCATGAGGGAGTGAGAGGGAATATATATGTAATGGTAGAGGGGAAGAGACAACTGTAATCAAGAGGGAACAAAAGCAGTACATGGACTGAAAGAGAAAGCTTGGGAAATAGAATCACTGACAGCACTACCACCCCAGGACAATTCTCCAGATTGAAAAGCACAGTGTTTGTCACAGCTTGGATATAATGTCAATGCTGCTAGTTAATGATAACAGAACTTTTGTAACCACAACAACAACAAAGTTTGTTTGAAATTCCCTAGTTTCCAGCAAGCATGGATTTAAAAAGAAATAAAAAATGAGATCTGTATTCAAACTTACATTAATAGTATATTCACAAAATAGACACCACAGCACATTATTTGTTACAGGCTTTTAGTAGCTATTCATCATCACTGGGCCTTGCAAACACATGCAATGTATTTTCCATTAATCATCTGGCACTTAACACACAGTGTTGGAAGTGGTTTTGAACAAACATCTTTTGCCAAACTTGCTAGCTGTAAAACTGAGAAAGCATCCACTTCACTGCAGAGGTTCCTGGTACTCGCCACTCCAAGGCTCCTTTATCAGATCCCCCACTTGCAATCCAGATGCTTTCAGGGTCCACCACCCCAAAACCACCCAAGTTTGCCAGGGCTCCTGACACCTCTCATGAAGCAAGCCCACTTTCAGCTCCCACAGTGTCAGCGGGCTTTGAGAACTTCGAGTCCAAGCCTGAGACTCAGGTCTTGGGATCCTCGAGATAAACCTCAAACGTCTGCAGCTCAGACTGCCCCATGGGGCAGTCACATGTCACATGGGGTGACTTCAGTTCTCCTGCAGTCTCCAGCTTGCTGGCATTCTGCCCTGCTTCTATCCCCAGCCTGGAAGAGCAGCCACCCTCAGATCAAGATGCCCTGAGTAGCCTGGCCCCATCCACACAGCCCAGAGATCACGAGGAGACTGGGGAGCCCTCCAGATAATGAAAGCAATTCCCCATTTCACACCAAACCTGCCAGTCCCATGCTACCCCTTATTTCACTATCACCCCATGGTGCTGTATTCTGAACAATGATGTTGCTTTAACCTGCTTTGCTTGCAGGGGAAAAAAAAACCATAAAAATTAAGATACAGCTTTTGCCCCAATCAGGTCGAAACTGAGTAGGATGTTCTTTTCTCTTTTATACAAACAAGGAGTGATTTACAGCAGTTCCACTGTCACAGAACTGCAAATGCTCATTTTTAGGGAATTGCTATGTTTCAGTTTACAAATAAAACTCATCTCATGGTATTGCTCATGCTGAGCCCCTTTGTCACATTCTGTATCATCCTTCCATTCTCAATCGGTACAGGATCAAAATCATTACCACAGTCGCGCTGTTTGATTTTAAACTGCACACAGAGTTCAAACCCCCCAACAAATGTGATTACTTCCACACATCAAGCGTAATTAAATCCTCAGACCAAAGCAAACACTCCAGATAACAGGCATAATTTCCTGAAAAACGGCCTGCCTGAAAGCACATCCATTATTCACGTTAACCCACGTTACAAAGCAGAAACAAGGCCACTCAACAGCAGATGGATTGAAGAAACCAGCTTCTTTTGAATGCTCTGAAAAACAACTGAAAATCAAAGGTTTGCATCTCCTAACAGAGTCAAGATTCTTCCAATGTTCTCAGATTTGCTGAGGAGCTTGAGATCCAGCATTACACTGACTTTCTAAAGGAGTATTCAGCTTTTGACAAATTATTCGACCTTCTTCAAAACCTTCTTCCTTCTGTTCCCCACTCTCCTTTTACAGTGTAACACACACTTTACCTTTTCCCCATAAAAATAAAACTTAGTATTTAAGGCAAAGCCTTCTAAGGCATCAGAGACATTATTGCTAGACATTTAATGTCTAACCAAAAGATGCAGCTGTTTGAGGAAGATGACTGAAGGTTTATGTTCTTCCATAACTTCAAGGAAGTTCTGCAAGGCTTAAACCATTCAAAAAGTGAAGTTATGCACTTCAAATGTACAGATTTCTCATCATTACACTCCAACTGAAGATTTTAATAAAGTGTGGGCAGTAACTGTGAGTCAAAAGTACAGCAAAGATGACACCAAGAGCTGCTGATTTTTCACAGAACATCCATGATTATCAAGGAAGAAAACTCAACTTAAGACCATGTTTAGGAGGCACACACTGAAACTACAGGAGGGTACACTTCTTCCAACATATTACCATCCACATTAGAACCTATATAAAAGTAATGACTAGAAAAGGTGCCACTAGAATACAGCAACAGGCATGCTTTCTGACTGATCCATTTGAAACAGATGATTACTAAAACAGAGACCTTAAGGAGAGCTAAGTGATAGAGTTTTAATCGCTTAAATCCATTTGCCCAAGTAAGTAAAAGCCAAGCATAACATTCCTCTTCCTCTGACACACAGGAGTCTTCTGTGAAGTATGAGGAGTATTTGATAGGAAACTGAAACCTGTAAGATCTCTGTCAAATGCAGATATTCTGAACATCACCCCCTCAGTTTCACAGGAAGATTTCAGTATCAACATAATTATTTAAGTGGTCTCTATGGTACTACAGAAACAAGTTTGATACACGCTATCAGGATGACTACCTTAAACAGGAAAAATTACTGCACCTCTTTCAAGCAGGTGCCCATTTAATTCCAACACCTTGGAAAAACCAGACTGTGTACTGTTCCTTTAAAGAAGTCACTACTCATGAATGTTTATTGCTTCATTTTAATAACATTGGTACTAAAGTCTTCCAGTTGCTTTTGTTTCCCTGGGTATTTGGTCATTGCACATCCAATGTCTTTTTACAGGAATTTTACTAGCAGAAGTAATTCTGGCCAGCAGTTATTTGCTATTTGTTGCCCATCTATAGAAAAAGTTAATGTAAGCACAATCAAGTCTGTGTCAGTCCAGAGGCACACTCCAATGTGAACTGTAAGGTTGGTTTGGTTTGTGGGGGTTTGTACGTGTGTTTTGTGGGGTGGTTTGGTTTGCTTGAGGTTTTGGTCAAAGAAAACTGCCACTGCAATTTAAAGAAAAATTCTAGAGGAAGTCACAGAATGGTAGGGGTTGGAAAGGATCTCTAGAGATCATCCAGTCCAACTCCCTACCAAAGCAGGTCTACCTAGATCAGGTCACACAGGAACATGTCCAGGAGAGTTTTGAAGACCTCCAGAGAAGATCCTTAAATCCTTCCTTATTTTTTATGCATGTATAGCCACAACAAAGACAGTCATCATTGTCTTCAGTTTCTTCTATAGTACTTTCTGATGCATTAATCATGTAGAAAGATACATCTTCTGTTTTTTGGGGTACACTAGTTTTGCTCAAACTATGCCTCAAAGATGCAGCGTGCAGTTTAGTGTTCCCAGCCTCAAGCACTGCCATTAAATACCTTTGCAGAGCTACACTGCAAAGCTACGGTCTTGCAAGAAATGCATTCTTGCTGTGGTTAAGAGCTAATGATGACAAATGGAAAGTGGTAGCGTTCAAATTATACAAGACCAACAGTGAATTTGACCTAAGGAATAAACAGAAAGGTATTTGTAAAACCAGTCTTGCTGCTGAGGGTACAGAAAGAGGTACAGAAAGATCTGCAAGCAAACAGTAAACTAATTCTTTGACCACCAGACCTCTCCAGAAATTTAATTAAACAGTAATACAAAGCATATGGATTTCACAAATAAGTTGTACCTTATTAGGAGGAATATTACATGGAGGAATGGCTGGATATGGATTACTGCAAACATACTCCACACAGATGGAATTTGAAGTTTCCTCCAGAAGTAAGCAAGTTTCTGGCAAATCTTTGAGAATAAGGACTGAGTAACAGGCTAGTGTGCAGCAATATTTCCAGACATTGAAAACAGAGCCCCTGGCTGCAATGCCTACTTAACAGAACATCCTTGCACACATCAGAAAAGCCAAACCAGCCAAGTCAGAGCAGCTCCCACCCATCCCACGGGAAAATGAGCCTCCATGCCACAGCACCTTTCGCTCTGAAGGAGGACTACAAACCATTTATGAGGAACAAGTAAACCTTCTCTCCTTCTCCCACACCACACGTACCAGCTGCCCTTTTTCTTCAGGGATGTGTAACTGAGCAGCAGCTCTCAAACTGTAGCTCTCAACCTGTATTTACCTTGGAAGTCAGCTGTTTCAATTTGAGAGCTTATAGGTGTATCCAAAAGCACATCTACTTTCTTCAATCACACTTTATTACCTAATAAAACAGTATCAAGACTTATCCTCCTATGTTGTACAGATTATAAAGACTTTTATGGGGTGTATTTTCCAAACCTACTGTTAGCACTTCAAAGGTGATTAACTACTTTGAAATAAAAACAGGAACAATACCAAAGCTCCTCGAGAAAATAGTTTCACCTGGTGGGGGTGAGCACCAATGAGATCATTCACCAAGTCAGAAAGCAGCCTAAAAAGATGTAAAATTATACTGAAAGTGGGTATTTTAAACCCAGTGTTGAGCTACAGTTACCTGGAAACCATGAATTGCCTCAGACATGATGTTAAAACCCTGCTCCCATTCTCATTGCTTTTCTGTCACTTGAAATTAATTTTTAAGATGCTAGAGAAGTGCTGAGCTATGAGTATGCACTTTGGTTGATTAATGAACCAGCTCACAAATGTCAAGAACAGGTTGGTATATGCTCCAGATAATCTGTCTCCTGTCCCCCAAGTAGCTGACATTACATCAGTTTATAATACATCCTGGAATATAATGTCACCTAAGTAGAGAACACACAAGCTGTGCAACACATAACTCAACTGGATATTGCTTTTGACAACATATATAGGTTCTTGAATCCCAAAACAAATATTTGCCTTTCTGCCTCCAATAAACAGGATAACTAATGGACATAGGACAAGAAATATATCCTTGGGTTTAAATTAAAAGGCACACATACTGAGCTTGTGTCACAAAAGTGCACATCAACTCTACAGTGAGCTGCAAAAGGGGGAACTTGTAGGTTCAGATCAAAACTGCATTGGACACTAAAATGCAAGTTGCCTTCTGCTAGATGAATGCTCCATATCAACCTTCTTTCTTTCCCATAGCAGTGATGCACAGACAGTCCATTGCTGGTTTAGACACTTACCAAAGACCCCAGGATAAGCTCAGCACACTAGCAATACATCACAACACTGGGTAGTTAGTTAAGTGCCTCCCTGCTAAGATTTTCATGGGAAAAGTACACAAATGGTTCCATTAGAAACCTTGCTATTTGACCCAGATACGAGAGCGTTCCACCACAGTGAGAACATCTAAAGAGTTAGGGAACCAACAACCCTACATCAGGGGAAAAACTGATCCCTATGGGAAACCAAAAGACTGGTCACTGGTTGAAAACTGCTGCTTTACAAACAGCTCCAAAAGAGCACAAGGACTGCAAAATGCACACCTCAAAGCAGTTATGAAAACATGTGGGTTTTTAAAGCATTCTGAAGGTATCGCTACAGAAAAGGATCAAAAACTGAGTCTGCAGTAGTAGAGGAACTTAAAATATAGTGATCAGTGCTAAGACTTGAAAGTAAAGGGCAAAATGGGAGGTTTTGATGAAATAAATGTTTACTTTCTGCTGTAGAATGTATCTGCTGTAGGACGTTTTCTGGATGTTTCGCACAACTATTTTCACTGTACTATAACACATTGCTAAAAGAGCCAGGGAAAACTGCTTTCATGCCAGGCATGACCAGAGCTCACACTGAATCTTGTCCTGCTCTGTCTGTAAACCCATGGCTGTACAGACCTCTGAACTGCCATGAAGCCACCTACTTCACATTGTTGAAAAGGCTACCACACCATCACAAACTCACCAAGAGCTCCTTTACCACACAATACTTGGACTGGTTTAAGCTGGTTAATTAATGATAAAGAACATAACACATTCTCCAAACTTAATTCCATGTTACAAAGCAACACATGGGAGCAGCAGCACAACAGCTTCCCCCCATGGCTAAACTCAGAGGGTTGAGGTAGCCAGGGAGCTCTAGAGGTCAGGGGTCCAACCCTCTCGCTAGAGCCAATTATCCAGGGCCATGTCTGGACAGGTTTTTTTGATACGTGCAGAGATGGAGACTCTCTACCACCTCCCTGGGAAACATGTGACAGTGAAAAGGTGTCTCCTGATGTTCAGAGGGAACCTTTCATGTGTCAGTTTGTGCCACTGCCTCTGGCACTGGGCACCACAGAGAAGGGCCAGACTGGACCCAGCAATCCAAATCTGGCCTCACCTGCACTGAGCAGAGGGGAGGGATAACCTCCCTCAACTTGCTGACAACAGTTTGTCTAAGGAAGCCCACGGTACCATTAGCTTTCTTTGCTGCAAGGATGCAGTGCAGTGAAGGATCCCTAGGTCCTTTGCACAGCCATTCTGTCGGTTTTTAACTCACTTCACCACCTGCCTATCCAGCCTATACTTCATCAGCTTCTCCAAGAGGAATGTTAAAAGCCTTACAGAAGTCCAGGCTGACAGCATCAGCTGCACTCTCCCCATCCACCCAGTCAGTCATTTAATCAGAGCAGGTTATCAGGTTGCTCAAGCATGACTTTTACCCTGGTTGAAGCCATGGTGATTACTCAGTAACCTTTATGTCCTTCATGTGCCTGAAAACGGTTTCCAGGTTTAGCTGCTCTGCCACCTCCCCATGGACTGAGATGAGTCTGACCAGTCTCCAGTTTCCAAGATCTTCCTTCTTGCCCATCTTTAAGGTTGGGATGACATTTGTTTTCACCCAGGCATCAGGCACCTTTGCAAATCCCCAGTCTTAGAGAGATGACTGAGTAACCTCCCAGTGACACTGGCCAGCTCCTTCATCACTCATGGGTGTATTCCATCAAGGTTTGGGGACCTGAATGCATAGTTTGTACCAGTATTCCCTAATCCTATCCTTTTCCACCAGTGGCAAGTCCTCTTTCCTGTCCATAACAACCACTCCTACCC
Source organism: Colius striatus (assembly GCF_028858725.1). NCBI lineage: Eukaryota > Metazoa > Chordata > Aves > Coliiformes > Coliidae > Colius > Colius striatus. The sequence goes on from NC_084762.1 coordinate 3,347,957, forward strand.
CACATGTGCATAATCCCACTTGGTAAATCGTGCAGGCTCAGTGCTCAGTTCATTAGTGCAGGCAGGTTGCTTGCAGCTGGAGGAATGTGGGACAACTGTTGCCAAAATGAAACTGGCTGAGCTTGTTAGAGACATTCAAATTTCCATCAACACAACGTCACAGATCCAAGTTAGAAAGCAGATGTACAAAGAGATGAGGTGGCCCAACCAGTGAGTTAAACCCAAGCAGAAAAGGATGGAGAGACACAAGTACATAGTCTGATACCATCAGAACACCAACGTGCAACTCCAGCACTACCCAACAGCTGCACAAACTCATTTGACAGTAGATGAAGCTGTGCTAACTTAAGCCATACCTTAAAATCCACTTAAGGAGCAAGCCATTCCCTTTACATTACAGGGTTATAAGTGTGACTAGTTAGAGTAACACTTAAACAATGCTTTCAATTACACCTCTGCAATGCAAAACAAGCCTTAAAAGCTACAGCACTCATTAAAAGGTGGCTGCAATCATATACCTACAAGGAAAAATGGAACAGCTACTCAGGGCTAAAGGAGCAGATGCTAAAGACCACAGTGAAAAAAAGCAATCTCAGTCACAGGGCTCTGACTCACACTGAAACAGTCTCCAAGGGTACTGTCACCCTTTTCCCACAGTCTGCACGTCCAAGTTGTTTGTAAAACTGATCCTGGACAACCCAATAATTGTAAACCAAATCTAGCTACAAATGCAACTGAAGTTGTCCCTTCTCTTATGCCAGAGCCATCAGCCAAAAGCCAGATAGTCTCAAGAAGACTGGGGTGTTTGTAATGCTCAAAGTCACGTTCAGCCACAGTTGGAAACAGGAGATGATTACCTGTATCTCTTTCTCTCCACAAGAGAGGTGAGCTGTAATGCTAAAACACACAATACACTTGCAGTGTGTATGCAGTGAAGATGAAGTCACATACATGATTCACTTAAAAACCCTGCTCAGCTTCCCTGCCAGCAGATTGAAAGTTCTGCACAGTGCAAGAGGATAACAATGAGCTTTCCACATTTTCTAAAAGCTGAGACAACAATGCTAAGACAGCATTTAGACAAGAAAGTCTATGCTGAACAGAGTCCTTATCTATCGTCTTCTGTTGACACTCTGCACCACTGTAGAATAAGTTTAAGAATGCCAAGAGAACAGCACATGTACAGCATCCAAAATACAACCCAAATACAAGTCCAGAGGCTTTAAACAAAGTGTACAAGCATCTGAAAAGTTTAAACCAAGCTCTATCCCAAAGAATACAGTGAGGGCTCACTACAAAGGACAGTTTTGTGTTTGCTAATGCTACTGTTGTCCAGTGTAACACCATTCAGTCTGCCTCTATTCAGAGATAGTGTGCAAATGTACCTGCCCCAAACTAAACCAATCCAGTTCTGTTGGGTATGGTGCTTCTCTCATGCTCACAGAATGGAAAGCAAAGCACACTGCCCACAGTTACCAAGAGTCGGTTGAGAAAAGCAGGAGACACAGAACAAAAAGAGCCCTTCATGATTTTGGGTCAAGTTTTCTTATTGATAGTTATGATTGATTTTAGTGCAACAAAGACTATGAAACTTTTTTAAACAGTCCTTTCAAACAGTATCTTTTACACATCACTACAAATGGCTCTTCCATCTGTACAAAAGTAATTCTCAGTAGTTACATTTCAGACTTATTCCCAAAGCACTTTTACTACAGATATGAAACCTAATTCCAAAGTCATTAACAATGGCTCTTAGATACAAAAGTTAAAGAAAATTACTTGGAGAAAATGCATATTTATCTGGTTTGCAATAAGTTTCAAAACACATTTTCCCTTCAAGGTACATAATATACTTTTTCCTGCATAATCAGATCTGCTTTGAATTTCTAATGTTCATACACTGTCGACACCAACCAATGTAATGAAAAAAGTGATTTTTCCCTGTTAATCATCTACACAGGGAAAATGAATGCATATTATTTCAAGATCAGGCTGTGGAAAAAGAAAACAAAAAATAGAAGTCACTTTCTTTCAGTTGAGTCTTATGAACATCAAGTGTGCATTCCAAGACAGAATATGCAAACCACAGGCAAAACGCAGGCTTACAGACACAGCATATTGTTCTGCCTAGTGCTATGGATTACGCTAAAGAAATATGAGGCCATCAGCAACAGCAGTAAATCATGGTGAGAAAACAGCAATGTTGGCCAGTTCTGGGCTAGAGACACAAGTTGTAACTCATTAACACAGGGAGCAGACTTAGGGCACAGCTTTACACCCCTTCCCTTCAGCATCATAGAACCATTTTGGTTCGAAAGGGCCTTTAAGATCATCATGTTCAATCACTAACCGTGTCCACTGCTAACCCATGTCCCTCAACTACATGGCTTTGCAGTATCTCCAGGGATGGGGACTCTACCACCTCCCTGGGCAGCATGGGGCAGGGGCTGACAACCCTCTCAGTGAAGAGGTTCCTCCTCATCTCCAATCTGAACCTCCCCTGGTGCAAACTTGAGACCATTTCCTCCCCCTGGAACGATACAACTGCTCGTGGCCAGGTAACTGACCTGAGATGAAAAATTCACCAAGCAATAAGATAACATGTTCTAGCATCTAACTGCTGATCATGGTGAAAGACAAGCAGTGGAAATCACTTTCCAATGCCACAAAGATGCAGGTGAGGGCCTTATGACTGGTGAAAACGTTAAAAAGAGTAGACTGGCATACATGAGGATGCCAGTAAGTAAATCAGTTACTGCTGAGCAAGCGTGCTGGGAATTATCACAAAAACCCATTCCAGTTCAAAATGATAGCTAGTCATACACACACAGTTGGATTACTTCAGAGAACCCCAGAATGGTGGGGGTTGGAAGGGCCCTGCAGAGCTCATCCAGCCCAACCCCCTGCTAAAGCAGGTTCCCCTCGAGCAGGGGGCACAGGAACGTGTCCAGGTGGGTTTGGAAACCTCCCAAGAAGGAGTCTCCACACCCTCTCTGGGCAGCCTGGGCCAGGGCTCCCTCACCTCAACAGTAAAACAGTTTCTCCTTATGTTTAAATAGAACTTTCTGTGTTCCAGCTTCTTCCCATCACGCCTTGTCCTGTCACTGGATACAACAGAAAAAATTGCTGCCCCAACCTCCTGACACCCACCATTTAGATACTTGCAACCATTAATGAGACACAACTTAGGCACACAGAGCTGGGGTTTTACATGCATGTTGCAGAACTACAGAGCACTTGACAGTAAGATTTGTCAGTGGCTATTGACAGCCAGGCTTTGAGTACAAATATTTTCCTCCAGTCTTTGAAAAACTGTAGGATTTTATTAACTTCTCAAGGATTTGAGTCATCTTGGTTCAAGTCTGTAGATCTGAAAGAACAATGAGTATTGATTATGCCTCAGAAGGAAGGCAAAATTAATACAGTAGGACATATTCTGAACACAAATGGCAATTTACTGCCAGTAACAACAAATTCAAAGCTCATGCTATCTATCATGAAAGCGGCAACAAATCAGCTGTCCTGCAATAAATGAATAAAAGAACTGAAGGGGAGGGGGGAAGACAACCCACAAGAAAACAATCTATCCCCTAATACCTCTCTTTCTGCATCTGCTATGAAGGATAAGCTTCAAATTTTCATCCTTTGTAAGGTACAAATGCCATTAAATCTGGAACCGTGCCACCCAGCACATGCGTGTTACTGAAAGCCCCTATTGACAGAAACACTTCACGCTCGTGTTCTTCAAATCAAAATGCTAAGTAGTACCAGGCTTTTTTTTTTATATCCCCCCCCTCCAAGTGCCTTCCATCCAGTAATAGGTCATGCATAAAAAGAGTTAATACACTGAATTCTGTGTAAAGCTCATTTCGCTGAACACAAAGCAAATCAGATGCAAATTTCTTAACTGCAAGTACAGTGTGGGGCTAATAAGCACATGAATGCTTCACTATGCAAAATCCATGCAAATACCTGCGAAAGATTTTGCCCTGGGAATATTCAACACTCAAAATGCATGCAAATAGCTATGAAAGGTTTTAACCTGGGAACAACTGCCTGTCACACTAACCTTTCTGTGTTTTGTGCACATGGTAATATTTTTAATATCCATAACATCTGCAGTCCTAACAATACAGAATCCTGAGTGAGTCAGGCATTTAGGCAAATCCTAAAGAAAACCACTTTGAGAAACATCAAACAACAATGAACGAGGTCGTATTTATATAACACACAAACTGTTTGCATGTGAACCTAAGTTTGCATGGGCTGGGTCAAACTGAAACACTCAGGATGCTTCCTCCATGAGAATCTACTAATGCTGGAACTGAGATGGGATTGTTACTGTTTGCACTGAACACAATCACACAGATCATACAGAATCGTTTAGGCTGGAAAAAGCTTTTAAGATCGAGTGCAAGCCCTCCCCTCACACTGCCACAGCCACCACTAACCCAGCTCCCTCAGCCTCACAGCTTTGCAATATCTCCAGGGATGGGGACTCAGGAGTGGTGGACTTTTTAACTAGTGCTTTCAGTAGGGGGAAATAAAAAATTGAAGCAGAGATTTTGATTTCACTGAGGTTTCTTTACACTTTGCTGTGCCTCATCTTCATCTCCTGCTTCAGGGGAAGAATGCAACTGCCTTGCAGCGTCATTAAAAGTCACAAAGTGAGAGCGTATCTGTGTAACCTCTAAAACCAAACCAAACAGTCTGAATAAAGAAATATGAAGGGATGAAAACTTTAAAATCACAAAGATTTGTATACAAAATCCAGTTTTTATGGATTCACACTGAAGTCATGCATTTTCTATTAAAGGTTTCTTACACATTTCAAATTCACATTTGTCTCCTTCCATGACATGAGATATTTGTCACTGCTGACTTCTCATTTTGCCAGGCTGTGCTATGCAGGCAATGCATTGCAGTTATCAATAATGCAGGCTGCAAGTGTATGGCTGGTTTTGAAATGATGACCTACTTTTAGTCACTGGTGTAAAGCCCATGAAAGCTATCGGTACTATCAACTACAGATTGTGAAGTTTCAGCTAATATTGGCCTCTGCAGAAGTGCAGTGGACTGTAAAGCTTGATATAAAATCTGACACTTAACTGTCCTGTGACCGAGGGCTCAAAGGCTCTTCAGCTTTCTGTGTCATTCTTCACTGAATTTCACTTAACTGGTATTGTTAGAAAGCTGTCTCATTCTCCACTGAATTTCCTTTAACTGCTCTTGTTAGAAGGCTGCAATTCAGAGCTGTTAACTCATCATTAATGATCTCCTCCCTGCTAATGCATGCTGTTCCAAAATAGAAATGAGCAAATTGCATTTGTTTTCAGAACACTGTTTGCACATATTTTGTTTGTCTGCATAACTGTTGTTTGGTACCAATTAATTAGGAATAACAGGAAAAGTTTCCTTACTTAAGCATACATCAAGTCTGTTGGTGATAAAGTGTTTTGATTTCGGAGTGTGTTTATTTTGGTTTGTTGCTTGAGAGTTTCTTTGGTGGTGTTGGTTGCTTTCTTCTCATTTCTGCTACCGAGGGGTACAAAGCTTAGACATGTCCAGGAGGGTTTTGAAGACCTCCTGAGAAGGAGTCTCCACACCCTCCCTGGGCAGCCTGGGCCAGGGCTCCCTCACCTCAACGGTAGAATAGTTTCTCCCTATATTTAAATGGAAATTTTTGTGTTCCAACTTCACCCCAGGACACTCCTTGTCCTGTCACTGGATACAAAAGAAAAGAGTGCTGCCCCAACCTCCTGACACCCATCAGTTAGATATTTGTAACTATTATTTAGATCCCTCCTCAGTCTCCACTTCTCCAGGCTGAACAGCCCCAGTTCCCGCAGCCTTTCCTCATAAGGAAGATGCTCCAGTCCCCTGATCATCTTGGTGTCCCTGCACTGGCCTCTCTCCAGCACTTCCCTGTCCCTGTTGTTCTGAGGAGCCCAGAACTGGACACAGGACTCCAGATGAGACCTCACAAGGGCAGAACAGAGCGGGAGGAGAACCTCCCTCAACCTGCTGCCCACACTCTCCTTGATACATCCCAGGATGCCACTGACCTTTATGGCCACTCCATAACATAAGATCTGCATTGCCATCAACAACTGCTATATCACCTATTGAAGAGGCAACAATCTTCCCACAACACTGCAAGCAAGCAGCAAGCCTTAGCTTCACCTTCAAAGGCTTTCCTCTGAAAACTAAAACATATGAAACTAAAAACAACTGTTGTCAATGAAGTTGACAAAAAGACCAGTATGTCTTGCTTTTGGAGAGATTCCAGTAACCTGGCCTCAGTGCACAAACCAAAGGGCCCAGAAGTCACAGCACAGGCAGGAGAGCTGCCATGCCATAGCTGTCCCTGTTTGCCAAGTACAGCAGGTGATGCCACCAAATTAAGTTTATATTCCTGCTTAAAGGATAAACGACTCAATAAGTTCACCAGCAGATTTCTCTTCACTTGAGCTCCTTTTACTTCACGCAAGGCGTCAGTCAGGCCTCAAAGGGGGCTTTCTCGCTATTGTGTAACGCTGCTTGTATTGCCCAAGACCTCTGAAACTGCAGCAAATCAGTCTGGCTATGAATAACCAGGAGACTGAAATCTATGAATACGGAGAGATATTTTTATCCACTAAACAAGCTGCATTTGTGGAAGACTAAGGTAGAGAGAATAGTTTCCATTGTAACAGTGTGAATAGAAGCCTTTTTCTTTAGGCTGGTAACTTGCCAAGTGGAAACTATAACCCCCCATCTCTTATTAAGGATTTGGAACGAATCCAACATCTGTTGTAACTTAATGTCAAAAGCCAATCTCAAACCTCCACTTGAAACTTTTTAAACTTACTGCACCCCCTCTCCTCCACCATAACCCAGTGACTGAAGGTGCCATCTCACCTGCCATGCTATTTACAAAGAAGAACTGCTACACAAAAGTAGATTACTGGCAATAAAATTGCACGCCAACAGGCAGCAGGGATGGGTTCCCTAGCCAGCCGGCCACTACAGTTCAGGCTGGGGGTTTAAATGCTTGCTGCAGGCATGTTACTGGAGCTTAGCTTCCACTGCTAAGTCCTTAAAGCGCAGTAACTCTAGCAGAGCTTTTAGCACAAGAACCACCTCGTCTGTCAGCTGGCAGGATAAACCATTCAAATTCATTTCTAGCAAGTCTGCACTAGCAAATTGCTTACCTCACGGATTATAATTAATTTCCCTTTACTTAAAGGAACAACAAACCACTCTCTGCATAAGTTTCCAATGGATTCATTTTCAATGCAGCGTTAACGTATTTCAAACACATTGATACTGAAGCTCAACAGAAACTGAATCTATCTTCTAGTTGAAAAAAATACAGCTACTGAAACAATCAAAATTGCAGTAAAGATCACTTCACAGGAACAAAAAGTGTAACACTGGAAGGATCTTTTCCACACTCCACCTTTAGTGGCTTCTAAAAGGAACTTCTTCAAAGTAGAATCGTAGCTGAAACATTTCCACTGACATTTAGGACTTTTAAAACATTTAATACTGATTGTAACATGAAGGGGGGGGAAAAAACCCCTTCATTTTTCTACATCATTCCTAATTGGAACTATGAACCTCACTATCTACTATCCAGTCTTAATGTGCTATTCATTTGGGGCTAGAAGCTTGATGAAGTTGAAAAAAGTAGCCCAAAACACATTAAAAAACTTTAAACACACATAAAATAAACACTTCATTGAAAAAGAATGGATATTTTCCTCCTTTGACCAAATCAGAGGAGTTCCTGTGTGCCCTGCTCTAGGTGGTTCTGCTCTGGCAGCCGGGTTGCACTGGATGAGCTCTCCAGGTCCCTTCCAGCCCTTAAGATTCTGTGATTCTGTGACATAACAAATCATTTCAGTCAGGAAAAAAAAAATGCTAAATACAAAAATCACTTTTCTCTCTGATGAATTTGAATTGCTAACAGTAGCTTCTGACAACATAGTACAAAGTACCATGCTGAAGCTTCATGTCACCACAGAAATAGTGGCAAAATCTTAACCACTACAGTGTTTCAGCAACAGTAGCCACAAAGCGTGTCACCACTTCAACACTTGCGAACGTGTAACGTTATCTTTAGGGTAGCTCTGCTGCTTTAAAGCAGCTCTGAATGCCAGCTTGGTTTGAAAAGTAAGACAGCAAGGATTCAAGATTGAGCACAGTTATGTAAAGGTACTTGCTTTCTATTTTATTGTACTGGATAAGCACGATGTGAAATCAAACTTCTACCTCGGGCAATAAAATAATAGCCTGGCTTCAAACTTCCTTCTCTAAAGAAGTTGTAACCTCTGCATCAAAAGTCTCCTTTGCTACCCACAAAAATATACATCTTTATACACTTTAAAAGCTGTGCAACTTCAACACAGACCTTTGCAGATTCTTAATTTTCCCTTTTTCATGCATTAACAATGAAAGAATCTTCAGGGTCTAGCTCGACACCTAGCTGTTGAATGAAGAAGGGAAAAGCAGCACAGTACGAAACAGAGGTTTGTGTACAAGCTTGCCAATATTAAACCAATATGGTGAGTCTGAACTCCTTCAAAAGCCAGGCATTATGCTTATGGAAGTTACAGAAATCATCCTGAAACTGTCCATCGAGGACTCACTGCCCATGAAGGAAACACATTGTCTTTACAAATCTTCAAACAAGAAAGCATAGTGTTTTGTTACTTTATGCTTGTTAAAACCCAGTGATTTGATAAAACAGGAATTCTTTGATCTTCAACACTTAAAGCTGCAAAAAATATGAGCATATTATCTGAGTAACTGATAGTTCTTACAACTTCTTCCACACACTCTTTGTACAGCTACCTGATGCAAAGAAATAGTAGTAGGATAAACTCTTTCTACTCAGCAACTTCTTTATCACTGATGTGCTGGGCACAGCCCGTTTCTCTCATCCAGCAGTCTGACAGAGGAGCACACAGGCTTCTTCAGAAGGTGTCAGAAATGTATGATCAAGCAAGTTACAAAAGAGGCTGCTTCCAGACCCGCAGGTAATGATGCTTCGTCTGATTTATGAGGTGGGGAAATACTTTGTTCTTTATCAACACTGAATTCATCCTTGAATCTTTAGCCCTAAAGATGCTTCTTGTAATCAATTTGGGGAGCCAAGTTTAAAGGACATACTAAAAGCACTGAACGTTACACATTAGCTTTGTGTGGTTTATCTTACTTGCCTGCCACAACAGTAGCAACACACTTGTTTAACAAGTCATATTCCTTCCAATATTTCTGCCACAGTGTGGGATCAAACCCTCATTTTTGAGCATTTTCTCACTGATCATTTGCTACATCAAACCACTTCATTTTCACAGCTCTCATCAGCTGTGTCTGTCCAGTAACTCAGAAAACACTGCTCATACCACCACTTTAACAACAGGGACCACTTTAAAGAAGAGCATTCATAGGACCACAAAAGCACCGTGGCAGACTGAGTCATTTCCCAGTGACAGTGAGCCACAAGCACTAACAGACAGTAACAAAACACAATCCAACTAGAAATGCAAATGTCTACACACAAATCAGCACACTGATAAACCTGCTTATTTTATTATTTGGAAGAGAAGGAAAGACTAGCTTTATAGCTTTGGGAATCCTGGTCCTCTGATACTATTAGGCAAAAGAACAAAAAGCAACTTTCAAGAAGGCTTTGCTCTTCTCCCTTTCACTATCTTTCAAAACAGACACACTCCACACAATAAGATGCATTTTCAGACTCTTGATCAGTGTGAACACTTCTGTTCAGCATTCTCTCCCTGTCTCTCCTCCCTCTACATCTCCCCAGCAAATCCACAGCTTACTCTGAGCAAGCCCTGACATATCCAGCTTCTGTCTGAACACACTAAGGAAACCATCCATCGATAAGAACAGTTGTTTCAAACAAACACAGGCAAGCCCCAGAACCTCACTCTCTTGGGAGTTTATCTAGAATAAAGATATCAGTGCCTCCAACTATTCATTACTGTACCTCAGCAGGAGGTCCCAGTCTCCACAGAAAGCCAAGAGATCACACGTGATTCCCCCTCCCCATCCCTTTTTCTTTTTACTCCATGCTGTGGGAAGTAATTTGATGAGACCTGAGCCACCTTAGGTGGGTGGCTATTACAGTGCTCTTGCTCACAGGTCACAGACAGAACAGAGCTGCTGTGCTCAGCCAAGCCAGCAGGTCAGGGGATGGTCCTGAAGGCCACCATTGCACCACCTTGTCCAAAGAAGCAAGAATTCAAGTGCTGGTCATTAAATTATACATGAAACATTAAATTATAAGATACCTGCCTCCCAGAAGCACACCAAGGCAGGCTGCCTGTTCCTGGAGAGCAGTGTTCCCAACGTCAGCTTTTCATCTCCAAACAAGTCCAACACACGCTTTTCCTCCAAGACAAAGCACTGCAACCCAGCAGCTGGCCATCACAGATGGCAGGCAGGGAGGCCAACCATTCTCTTGTTACAACAATTTTGTATTTGGATGCCTTAACTGTGAAGGGAAGACATATTTTACCCTGTTACCTCAGGGCTTATTAATCCAGAAGAAAGCAAATCAAGTAAAACTCTGCTGCTTAGGTTACCTTGCAGGAGAAATCCTGCAGATAAACAAACAGCCCTGTTTAATTACAAAAATAAAACCTGGTGAATTACAGCAGAGACTTACAACAGAATAAATAGTGGATTGGTTTTTTAAAGGTACATAAGATCAATTATTTTGGAACTCAAATGATTTAACACAGCAATATAAAACTGTTTTGTGGCAATCCCTGGACAGATAGCGCCTCACAGTTAAATTGATAAACTGTCAGTATTCAACATTTCTGAGAACATTAGCTATTTGACAATGAAAAGGTCTGTCCTTTTACTTGTCACAAACAAAAAATCCTCCATCTAGCCCTTGAAAAACCTGAAGATCCAAAACCCCATAAAAACCTGCTTCAAAATCCAAAGGGTAGGCAGAAATTCTTCAGGAATGAGTAACTATGGTAAGCTGAGAACTGAAAAACTAGAAACACTATGATTTCCCATCTTCCTTAGAAACTCTGTTCAAAATTCACACAACTTCAGTAACAAACACTTTCAGAGCTGGAAACTACCAAGGATGACATTTTCCTAAGAGCAATCATTATGTGATTATAGAGTCATTCATTATTTAGTTATTCCAAAAAAGTTCAGACAGCACATGCTAAAACTGAACTCCCCAAAACAGCAAGTTGCCCCCATGCTGCTATGTTACTTATGGTATTTTTCAACTAAGAAAGTCAATTTATTACACACTTGTTATGTATTTATTAAAAATGCATTTAATCCTTTGCATGACATAGCTTAAGAAAGACTCGCCACTAAGCTGCCTGAGGCATGGACAGGAAAGAAGCAAATCCTGTGTCGTAATCTAAGGTTTGGTGCATAATTGATAAAAAATGTGCCATTTCAGAAGAACACTTGTCATGTATTATATATAAATATACAAGTTGAAGCTCTCAAACCGAAGCCACCCCTCTTAAACTGTGCTCAGCTCCCAACAAAAGCTGTCACTCCCGGGAAGAGCTCAAACCCCAACCTACCAGTGCAGATCCCAACAGCAGCAGGTTTGGATGGGTTTTCTGTTTGGGTTTGTTTGTTTGTTTTAAACCTGAGCTGATACTATACACAACAAAACCTCAGGCAGATGTCTTCAAGATTAGAAACAGGAGTTTACAAGATGCATATATACTTTATCCTTCAACCAAGTTCTTCAGTAAGTCCCTGCAAGTTTGCTCTGTGCAATCTATAGCTTCATAATAAAAATAAGAGGATTTATTAGATCACTTAAATGAGGGTTTTTTTCCCCTCCAGCATTCAGGAAGACAAAGAAAGAAAGATCACATTTCATTACAGTTGTCACCACCTCTGCCCTCCCAGCAAGCTTGGCAGAGTCCAAGCCAGCATCCAACAATTCCTTCAGCTTTCTGTGTGTTGGCTTTAGGAGCTCAGCTGAGGCTACAGGGGCTATAGATGGTGAGACTGGATGCACTCAATGGATATTAAGCACTGAGAAGTCCCTGTGGTAAGGGGAGAATGCAGGAGGCACAAAGCTTTCATGCTGTGTCACGCCTCAGAATGTTCTGTCTGGTACTATCTTCAATACTTATGTTCTACTTTAATTTCAAGTTATACAATTGACTTTCAGAATTCACTCGCATGTCATCTGTCTTTAAAACAAGGTGCTGAATAATCTAGACAAAAGGGCTAGAAGAGAATTCACACAGACAGTAACTGACTTCTCCCTCACTGATGATGTGCTGTCAAGTACTTAAAGCACTTTTAAATCATTATGCAAGCACTTTTCAGAATTCAATTACAAGTGTGACATATGGCATGAAATGAAGGATCCAGACCACAATGCTGTCATTACTGTTAAAATCCTGCATCATTCAAAACGGGAACGAATTAGTTAGGCCACACTTCTTAAAAACTGGTGTATTCTGAGCCAGCAGTAGCTAAAGCTATGGCTTTTGGCACCTTGCAGCTCAGAGTTTAACTGAAGCTTTTGTGCACTGGCACAACTGCGTTTGGGCAAGAGCTGGTGGGGCACTGAGTTAAACAAAGTCCAGATGCTGCTCTTTCATTCCTTATTCACAGCCACTTCCAGTCCCCTTTGCTTCCTCCTACTCCCTAATTCTTATATATGCCACTGTCCATCTATCTGCCCGTGGAGGTAGTTGTCTGCCCCCAGATAGCCCCCACAAACTCCCCACTCAAAACTGACAACCAGTACAGAGATGTCCTCTACTTTCAACTGTGAACAGCAGCTCCCAAATTCACCTTCTTGCTCTTGCAAACACAAGGAACATATAAAAAGAAGTCCTCTTTGGTATTTGTCTTAAAACACATGAAATTTCTAGTCAAACATTGCTAAATGTTGTTTCAGAAACCTGCCCACCATGGTAGATAGAGGATATGATCAATCCTTTATCCACAATCTAAAAGGCTCCCTGTGCCAGCCACCTCCTCCTTTCAGTCCACCACCAGCAGCAAACAGAAGGCCACGATTTGGAACAGCTGTGAAGGAAAGTCTATGCCTGCACACTTTCACTATTTGATCTTTTTTGTTGCCAAAGCTCTCAATATGCTATTTATGTCAGCATACAGTAATTGAGCTACCAAAACCAATAGTGAAACAGATCAAAGTACAAGATGAGAGGGCTTTTCAGGTTGGTAATTATTGCTCCTCTAAAATTCTTCTTTCCATCCATGAAAGCATCTTTAGTCTATCTTAAGGAAATCCATGAACAATATTTTGTGATGTCTTTCAAACATTAATTTTTGAAGTCTGCACAAAAAAAGAACACTTAAAAGGGGAAAGAATATTCAGAAAAGGAGTCATCCTAAACAGGCTGCCCAGGGAGAGAGTGGAGTCTCCTTCCCTGGACGTCTTCAAGACCTGCCTGGAGATGTTCCTGTGTGACCTGATCTAGGTTGACTTGCTTCTGCAGGGGGGTTGGACTGGATGAACTCTAAAGCTCCCTTCCCACCATACCATTCTGTGATTATTTTCCCATTAATCCACATTCCTCTCTACTCACTTGCCTCTCCACCAGGCAAGGGCACATGGTCTTTCCCCAAACACACGATTCGTATTTGACACAACACTTGGTCAGAATATTCTAGGTATACAGCAGGCTGATAGATACAATTCATCTGGAAATTACTTCCAAATGGAAATTAATCAGTTGTAAAAGCAAAATCCACACTCTTCAAATTTTAATCCCTTTTTTCAGGTGGAACTGCAACTCTCAGAACAACTGCAGGGACTGTGGGACAGAGCAAACAGAAAGCTGAACTCAATACTGCAACTGTTTAAGGGTCTCAACGCATTAGATGATGCCTAGAAAGCTTGACTTCAGTGCTTTGCATGAGAAAAAGCAGATAGAGGCTTCAGTGCAGCTTTTGGCTAATATTTTGGTTAATCTGGTCTCCAATATTTTGTTTCAAAACATGCAAAGAATACAACATAATGAGGAAAGATGTGTTTAAGAAGAAACAAACATGTAACGTTCACTATTGCAGGTAAACAGACTTTGAAACCCACTACAAAAGCTTAGGAGTCCATAGCAGATCTGCTTTTAAAGAACCTGCATCTGACCCACAACATCTTCCTCTAGTGTTTAATACTTTACAGAGCAGAGGGGAGATTTGAAACGTTGTTCACGTATCTCTATGAAACAGAACACATTGTATTCTAAGGCACGGAATTTCAAGCAAATAATAAGGAAATACAAAGTGAAGAGGATAGCAGAAGGAAGCACCAAGAATCACTTGCAAAACCTATAAAGTAACTCCTTAATTAATTCAGCTTGCAAATACTTTCCAGCATTCAATGGAACTGTATAAGAATTATTGCAACATCCTTAATTGAATCACCAGTTTATTCCTAAGTATTTACACGTAGTTAGGCAGAAGCTAAATAACTCAAAGCCTTTACATGTCGTATATCCTAAGGACAGGGGGTTATTTGTAGCATAGCAGATGTTTGCTGATGAGGAAGAAAATAGGTTAAATCAGCATTTTAAGCAAAAGGTAGAAATACATCCATGTAATGACAAAGAGGTAGTCACTTAAATTCTCTGGGTCACATCTCCTGCGCTTGATCCAACCTTCCTCTTCTTACAGGGATAAGACCAGCAGTGGGCTAGTTCCTGCACGTCCTCTGCAACAAAGACAAGCTCTTTATATCTTCTTCTTACAATGTCCAAGAAAAGCCAGCAACTTCTACCATCTAGTAAGCACCTCATTCATTTCAATCAAACTCCTGTGTGAAGAATCTTACATAGGAATCTCTTCGAGCAAAGTATAATCTTCCATCAAGACAAGAATCGATAAAACTATAACTAAGCCCTGACAATAAAAAGTGAAAGGCCTTATACCGAGAAGAAAAAAAAAAAGACTATCAGGAAAAGAGGAGAACCTTCACAAACCAAAAAAGAGTATAAAAGAAACATCAACTGGTTTAATAAAGAGAAATTGTTGCATTCAGAGTCTTGAAAGTTGATTTCTGAGAAGTGTTTTATGGTCGCGTTGAGTTCTATCTCACCCCTCTATAGTATTTCACACATAATCAATATCTGAGCCTGAACTCACAGTGGAAAAAAGAATTGAAGCAACTCTTCCAACCACTATGTCATTTCTAAAGTTTTGATCATAGCTTCCATTACAGGAAATGGTAACAGAATTACATTTCCCCTTACTATAATTGAGAGCTGGGCAGTGTCATTATAAAAGCAATAAAGAGTAGCACGAGGTTAGTACAGGACTCACCTTTGTAAAAAACACCTAAAAATGAGTTAGAGAACAGTTTCCAAGGGATAAAGGGAAGTGATGAGAAATTCTCCTCTGCCTTCCTCCACTTCCCACAAGAAAACCTTCCTCCTTTTCCCACAGGAGAGGCAAAGACACCTTGTCGAGCCCCACCAACCCAAATGTGGATCCACAAAGAAAAACACCAAATGCAATTTTGGCAAAAAGCTGGTGAGAAGAAAAACAGCCAGTGATTCAGATGACTTCTAACAAGAAGGAAGTGCTTTTTCCCCTCTCCTTATCTCAGATACCTTCTGAAGCTGACGTTCTTCTGTAGAATCACAAAGTGGCCAAGGTGGGAAAGGGCCTCTGGAGATCCAGTCTAACCTCCATCCTCAAAGCAGGGGCTACCAGACCAGGTTTCTCTAGGCTGTGGCCAGTTTTTATTGTCTTCAAGGATGGAGACTTCACACCTCAACAGATACGTTACAGTATTTAATCAACCTCACTGTAGAGGAAAAAGTCTCATGTTTATATGAAATTCCTTGTATTTGAATTCGTGCCCATTGCCTCTTTTCCTGTCACTGGGCACCACTGAGAAGAATCAAACATAAATCTTAGGTACTGACAATGTTTACTTGCATGTGCAGCCGGGACATGAGTCAAGCCCAGCATGGAAAAGTCTGTGAGCATTCAGAGAAAGCAGCATATATATTTTAAACAGCTCTGCTATAAACCTGCTGCCAGAACCCAAAGTTAGGAAAATATTGCATTTATACTGTTACTGGCTCACTCAGAAGCAATATAAATATTCACATCTTATATAGGCACCAGAAAGTAAACTGACCTACAGGTCAGCCATGCTCTAACTGGGTTTTATTTATTTGACAATTCCCTTCTTTTCCATAAAGGTTTGAGAGTCCCTACCTCCACTTTCTCCTCCCACATTCAGACCTCTGCAAACCTCCAACTCCAGGCACCAATTCCCTCATGGGGAGTCACAGTTCATAGCAGCTATTCCTCTTCAAAGGAGTAACACCACGTAGCTGCTGGCCAACATCCACCCAAGCCAAGTCTCCTCACACGTGGCATATCGCATTCCAGCAGTTAGCAAGGTAAAGGTATGGGCACCTCCTCAATTTCCACGTGTCATCACTGGCTCAAAGAAACCATTACCCTCTGGATATAGCTACTAGAGAGGAGAATTTGTGATGGAAAAGGAGACAGTCCTGGATGAGTAGTAAGTAGCTTGTCGTACTCTTTTTCCCTCAGAACATTACTCTACATGCTATCTTCCCAAAGAGCTCATCCCTAGCAGCTGTTACAGATGGCTGCAAGAAAAAGCCTCGTAACACTAACCAAAAAAATTCCAAGTCCTGCATACATTGCCTCTAAACTACTATCATAAACATCCAGAAACTGACTGGTGAAAGCTTTATTTTTAATGCAAGCCTCCTCCCGATTTTCCAGTACTTCAGCCACCACAAAACCAGACCCTAAACACAGAAGTTTTAACTTGAACTAGCTACTTAAAGGGGCTTTAGTCACAGGTGTGTCTCCCAATCCAAACAAATCTAAGGTTCTTTGCTACAGGCAGCATGCCCCACGCTGCAGGTGGACCAGCAGCCAGTGAAACACACCCGTACCCCATCCTGCTGGAATGACATCCAACATGTGACTAGCAACAGGCTCTGTAAATCCCCTCCCTGTTTCAAGAGGCTGCCTGCTCCGATTTCACATTCTCCCAAAGGTCTGTGATTTAAGATCTGCTGGGGACACCTGTAGCCAAGTCAAGAGTCACCAGTTTTCTCTGGTCAACCCTTATCCTCCCAAGTGACCACCCAGCTATTTCTTCCACAAAAAATCAGACACCTATTATCAATGTCAGTCATTCTTCAAGTCTCCATCTATTTGTGCTGACCAAGCACTCACTCAAGCAGCTAGGCAAGGTTTTTAAACCATACAGAAAGTGGCAGTGCTACACAAACCCGTGGCAACTCTGGCAGATTTTCTGTTTGTAGAAGTTCCAATAAATCAGAAGAAAGCTACAGAACTTAGTCCAAAGGCAAACTCATGCTAATAAGCTACATCTGGAGTTTCAGATTAAACACATCAGTCCTCTGCTTAACAGACTTTTACTCTAAGTCCCCTGACTTTCTAAGGCTGTTATCAACCCAAATCCAAATCGTGCATATGCCTCCCTGAACGGGGCCTGCCTTTTTTTGCTGGTACCTCTGTTTACACAGCTTATCCCTTATCACACTGACAACACTGGGAACCACAGCAGATGGTCTCCTCAGACACAGCTCTAACAGGTTTTCTCCACTCCCCCAATTCCACTCTTTTTTTTTTGTGCAAACAACTGATAAGGAAGGCTGCTGCAATGATTTACTGATATCTGAAGTTGAAAATTGACAAAATGCAAACTGCTTTTGTGTTTCCCCCCCCCCCTCTCCACCCCGTGAACTGCTTAACCTCTTAACTACTAAGCAACATAGACAAAGAGTATTAATAATTGTACAAACCATACAGTCTGTTGGATTAGCATTTCAAACACAAGCAGTACTGGTTCATTTAAAGATCATTACTACATCCAAAAGTTATGTCAGTTACGGCAACCAGCCTCCTGTTCCTAAAGGAGAAAATATGAGGCCATCTCCTTTACCATTAGATATATGCCCCTACTCATTTGGGAAATGCCTTTGAGTTATATTTAAAATCATTTCCAACAGTCTACTGGAGACAGGCTCTCAAGCAGAATTCAGGATAGAGACTAGACGTTTCAGATATAAGTATACTGTTACCTTCATCTAACAACCTGAAGCTCAGCGACACGAAAACCAAGATGCTACCACAAAGACAGAAAGATTCTTAAATCTAAATTCTGATAGGTAAGTCAGGCTTCTCACTACTAAAGAGCATGAATTTACAAAACCACTATACCAAAATGTTGCAAAAATAGCTAGCAGTTGGCAAAAGCATCTCAACCAACCATCTATGAAGAAGCATCTGCAAGTAGACAGTAGTGAACCAGACAGACCCAGAGGGCTTTCTTAAATGTAGGTCACGTCTGTCAGAGCACAGCAAAAGGCACAGTAACATTTGCTGAAGAGAGCTCCGAGTTATCTACTCTGTAGGCAGACACTAATAGTTATATATTTGTGATGACTGCTATCTGATGCTTAAAAGGAACAGGAAGGAAAAGCTGCCCAGAAGACTGCTGGATGGAATTTAAGAACAAAAGTCACTAACCATTCCTTCTAACACTTCACACCTTACATGGTTTTGTCTTCAGAAAGTTCTGGTTAAATCTGATGTTTGTTTTAGAGCAGAGGTTAGGGAGGTCAGGGGAGAAGTAGGCACAAAGCATGGTTTAGGAGCAATAATTTCTGCTGATTTGTGTCATATGAAGTTGAAGACTTGAATTCTCTAATTGCTGAGATGAGAAACAGTTAAATCTTTGAGTATTTTTCAAGCTATCTGCAGTGTTTTCCTGCCTTGATTCGTATTTTCCGTCTGTGACTCTCAGTTTTTTGGTTACAACCAAAATCTCACACAAAAAGATGATCTAATAAAACATGGACACAGATGGAAAGACAGGAGAGAGTATAATTGAAGTGTTTGTACCTGTAGCCTGATCCCTGGCCATTTTTATTTTACTTGCACAAATAACGTAGCCAAAAATGTTGTAAGTACTTTAGAAAAACCCCTGACAGCCTAGAGGGTCAGCAGATTAGACATGCTGCAAGCTTTTCACCTGAAGACTCAACAATTACAGAGTTAAAAAATAAGCATTTCAAAGCACAGTGCAATGAAAATGATGCTACTCAAAACATATTTGGCCTCTTGTTGCCCTGAGGATAGCTGAAAAGCAGATTCACAGTCAACCATGAAGTGTGAGATTCACCACATGTTTATGGAAGGCAAGTATCAGAGGAGCTCACAAACACCATCAACAGGACACACTGGGATGGAATTTAATGATGAACCTCCACACTCAAGAAATTCTACAGTTAGACAGTAAAACTTGAATGCAAGCTGGAAAGTTAGCTAATAAAGATTAAATCTATTTGATCATCCTTTGTTTAGTCAGCAGTCAGCAATCACAGCTTCAAGAGAAGAAAAAGATTCTTTCCTGGACAGCAGCAAAATGTCCCATTCAGAGCTCAGTTATTACAGGTTATCAGTGTTTACATTTCTTCTGTGAATCTGCTAAAGAGACATTTTACCAACAAAAAGCAGCATCAGGATGACACCTCTGGTGCAGATGTAGTTATACCAACACAAACGTTTTTATACTCCCTTGTAATCCTATCTAGCTTGCAGTGGTTTAGGGGGAGGTGGTGCTGGCAGTGGTTTCTTTTGTGGGATTCTTTGACAAACGTCTGTCCTCGATGAGTTTCACACTGTCCACTTATCAGAAACTATGTGGAGCTGAATAAAGCTCGACAGGGAACAGCTTGGGGCCGAGGTTCATTAGAGTCTCAGCACGAGAAAGAAGATAGATGATGTACCAACAGGCCTTTCAGTCCTATATTCAGCGAACGTGACCTCCATTAAGCATCAGGGTTATTCATGATGATTTTAAACAAACAAAAAGAAAAGAACCACTGTGAAGGTTTTCCATTATCATGTTATTGCAAAAAGTAACTCACAGGGCAGCGTATCAGAAGTATTTAGCACTTGGTTTTCTTGCCAGTTACTGCAGGCTCACGTACGATCCTCAGCATTTAAACCTTTGCAAGTTCTTTGTCCTGACTGAGCAGTACCTCAATGCTGAACTTGACTTACAGACAAACAGCAACGAGTATAAAAACGTTTGTGCTGTTAGAGCTGCAGCTGACAGCAGCACTATGCTCCATTTGGAACCCACAAGTCGTTTCAGTGCAGGGCGAGCAGGGTTGGACTGGATGGCAATGTTTGGACTGTCTTCTGGGAGCTTTAAGAACACATAGCTTAAATTAAGGGAGGGAGGACAGCCTGCTCAGAATCAAATCTCTGAAAGGTCATTGGAGAACACTTTTAAGATTGGAGAGCAGTTTTTTGGTAGGCTGCAAAATCTACAGTGTCTTAGACCTTTCTGTAACAAAGCAATTTCTAAGACTAATTGTATTTTCTAGTTGAGAATGCACACGAGAAATGGAAATCAATTGTTCAAGGCACATGAAATAAGAAACCCACAGAGTGCACACTGAACCATGCAGAATCTGAACCCTGGAAACTGAACTGTTTCAAAAGCTTTTCATGAGCACTGTTCGTGAATAGGAGGAAAACAAGTCAACATCATTAACTTATCTGCTATTAAGGCAAATTTTACCTGTTCATACTTTAAATAAGGAATTTTAAAAGCACTAAGCACTTCTATTTAAACTAGTCTGAAGATAATTACGAATGCACACTCCGGCTGAACTCAGATCTGAAACATTCATTTACTTTGTCTACGTGCATGTCAAAATGAAAGACTGCTGTCTGGATCCAGACATGTAGCATTAACACCGAGCACGTGCATTTCGTTTCAGGTCAGTAGACGTCCCAACTCTACTTCAGCAGGTGGTAGGAGCAGCAGGCTAATTAAAATCTGTATGAAAAACTTCACAACGGGCTATCTATTCTGAACAGAATGCTCCCATACAGAAACATCGCTGCAACCTAAGAACTTAGACCACCTTGACTCCAGTCTGAAAACTGCCCCCGACAGAAACCACCAATTATGTCCCTTTCTGAACAACTACTTTTTCATCCCACCAACAGATTTCTTTTTTGCAAGGCAGCCCACCAAAGATTTCACGACCTAAGGGTTTGATGCTAAGAAAAGTACCAAAATACTTCTTCAAAAACGTTTCACATTTACACAGTAATGAAAAAAAACAGCGCTAAGCTAATCTCATTCCTTATTAGATATTTGTCTTTGGTCACTTCAGAGACCAAGTGCCTTTCATCAGTGATGCATGTGAGAACAGTGTAAACAAAGCAGAGGTAGCCCCAGCCCAGATTGCCTGATAAGATACTGATCTAGTCACAGTTTTAGTGCAAACATGAACCTGTGCATGGTTTGGGGTTTTTAGCTTCATATTTTTATATTTCACTTTGGGAGCAGGTTTTCATTTGTAGTCACTGTCTACTAGACCAAAGCCCAGAAATAAACTGACCTTTTACAATGCAAAAAGCCCTCCAGGTACAGTATTCCTTACAAAACGAGGCAGCACTGGCTGTCATAACACTGCACAACACACACAGTCCACCTGCCAGCTTCATTCCCAGTCTCCCTGCTGAAAGAGATGGCCACCACACTGATTGCAAGCTCAAGCCTCAACTTTGTGGCAACCACAGCATATGACTTGCATGGGGCAATATTCAAGAACCCCCCAAAATGGGACATTTAAAACACTACCCAACAGTGATTGCATTTAATTCCTCAAATGCAACTGATAGTTGCATTAAATATACACCAGGAGAACAGTGATATCGATCAGTCTTTTAATTCAGATGACAAAGACAAATAGGTCCTTTTCTTCACATGGAAGAGAGAAGGGATCCAGAAAAGAGCTCATCTATTACCAAGGGCAAGAAGGGAAACTTTTCTTTCTCTTTTTTTACTATTCCCACAGAGGCACTGAACTTTCCCACATGGAGCAACAAGATGATGACATGTCCAAAAAATATCCTCCCTCTCTGTTTCAGAAATCATCTGTTTCTCTGCACTCATACTGAGGCCCCATTAAAGGAAACCATGGCTTAATCCCTTCTCTCCAAAACACCCTTAGATCTCTTTCATCCCCTCACTGGCCAGTAAGATCAGATCAAACTGATGCATGTTTCAGCCAAGGACAAACACAGAGAATGTTAGTTCCATCCCACACCAAATTCACTGTAATTAAACCAGCCTCTTGTGCACATGTGGAACAGGTTTGAATTGTACGTGGTGGCCAGACAATATTGGATGGCACCTTGACATCAGGTACTGCTTGATAACTTTAAGTTCAAATACCATGAACAATGACAAATGACACCCAGAGTTTCAGCTTCTCCTACAATAGCTGTTCATCTTTAGAAGGCTGGGAAGTTTTCAGCACACAGAGAAATGACTCCTTGGTAAGTGTAAACACAAGGAAAGGAGCATTTTGCTCCTTGGGTATAATATCTTGGTTTTGTCACGTGTGGCACTACACCATTACATTTAACTAAACCACCTCAGACATTTATAATGTTAGTTCATCTACTGCAAAGATAAAAATCTATCTAAGGCTTGCATCTTTCTCCTAGTAACATATAACCTTATCATGCACTTCTGTTTTAAATCATTCTGGTTCCTATTGAGAAATATCCATGACAAAGAAGTAACAAAATCTCAACATGATAGTAATTAACACACATTGCATTGATTTTCCACTACAAAAGGTGATTTGCATCTTTGTCTAGTAATTTAGAGCTCTAAAACACCCTGCTAATACTTCCTAACATACAGGGGCAACATACTAGGGGAAAAAAATTAACAGAATCCTTTTCACAGGACACAAAAAGAATGCACTTGTGAATTTTGACATCCTGGGTCTATTTCAGCAAAACAGAGCACTGGTTTACCAAATGTCTTCACAACTCCCTCACACAGCATCACAGCCTAGGAGATCTGTGTCATCCCACCAAGCTTTTCTTGCAGGTTTTGGTTTGGTGGTGGGGTTTTTTTTTAGCACATAGGATACTACTAGGTGTATATATATATATATATATATATACTAGGTGTATAAGCTACAGAACTGGACTGAATCTGTGTCATTCCAAACAAAGATAGTATTTTAACAGCAGCAGGCAAGAGGGTCCCATAAGTAGTTACTATCTATTATCAAACACACAAATGGCTTTGTAGGAACAAACTTTACAGGATGTGTCAAGGAATAGTGTACCTTCTTCTCTGCTTTCATGGTGACCTATGAATTTGACAACAAAACTATCACACAAGGCACGTCAGAAAGTCACAGCAATTACACTTGCTGAAACAGAACTGGAACAAGGACCATTTTTACTAATTCAGGGTTAGCTAAGCATACTTAGCTATACATCGTAACTCATTAACACACTTCATCAGCTTAGCCAGACACGCAAAAACCCTGAACAACTGTAAGGCTGACTACTCACTGAGAGGATCTATGCAATCTGAGGGAAGATAAGGTTAAAGAAAAAGGGATCTGGTCTTATTGTGGTAACAACTAGAGTGGAAAGAATGACGGTGTTCATCGCAGTGACTACGCATCTCTCAGGTGTCTGAGTTCACAGCAGAACTCCCTGTATAAGGGAAAAAGCCAAACCTGTTGAAGTCCTTCCCTCCAGGGGATGGTTTTAGGAAAGCAAATCTCTTTTCACTTAGCTAATTTGACTTAGGAACCTAAACTATTCATCTATGAAGATCCATGGCAAAAACACTGTTGGAACACATATTTTGCCAGGTATTTTAGTGCTTATCAGCACTCTGATGTAGCAGCTAGAAAACATCCCTTCAATGTGAAAGTCCCATTTTAACAGCTGTTTGGTTGGGATGTTTCATTGTCTATTCCAGAATGACACCACTTTATTTTCAAGGGATAACTATGAAAACATTTTTGAAACAATGCCAGAGAATGGGATGCCAAAACCCAGGAGACTGTCGAGGTTAAAATACTATGGTTTAACATATAGAAAGATGTATGAATAGTTCCATTTGATACCCACCTTAAATCCACCTCATTCACCAGGCTTTAAATCTCTCATTTTAGGAATCAGTTTATTGAGAATACAGTTTGCAACATACATGTGTTTTCAATACTGAAACGTGGCTAACATTAGTGGGTACAACTTGGTACCAAATACCACACAGTTGCTCTCCTAAGTCACACACTCCTTGATGTTAGCAAGACATGAACTAATTCCTCACTTGCTGTACATCAAAGAGTCGTCTTGATTTAGTTCCTACTACCTGAAGTAGGTGTTAACAGGAATGGAATTTCTTCTCCAAAAAGCTAGACTGTATTAATGAAAATGATGAAATACATCTAGGAAAGCTTAAAATAGAGTTTTATAAGGGTGAGCCTCTGATTAACAGGCATTTCTCAGTGCCTGAGGTCTCACAAAAACAACAAACCCAACCCCAGTTCACAGGAGTTTTCAACTTTTCCTACTGAAGCTTAGAGGAATGTTTCCAGTTAGCATTCATTTTCCTTCTCTGAACGTCCAAGGAGGAGAAAGGAACACCTCTTAAATTACAAACACCTTCCTGAGCCACAACATGGGCTTAGGTCTCTAGAAAAAAAACCCACAAGGTTGTTTTTTGTAGAGCAGGTTGTTCTCCAAAAGCAACACGAACCTATAAATCAGTTCATACAGAAACATTATTTTTGTTATTAAACTGTTTTCTTGCTGAACCGAATCAAGCAAGGTACAGGAGGAAAGAGCTCAACTCAAAGCAATTATGTGCTGCTAATTCACCCTAAAAGCTGCTTTACCTCTTCAAAGGCTGTGAAAATTCACAAAATTGGAAAGAGTTACATCAAATGAATCCTTTCACCTTTTAAACTGAACTACTTTAGAACTACTGCATCATGAGGGATCAGCAGCTACGGGTAGACATAAATACATAACGGCTTTGTGTGTATCCTAAGTGGAGGAAACAGATCTTAGTTCTTCCATTATTCACAGATAGAAACATCTTGCCATCCAGTCTCACATAAAGTAATTCACATTGCTGTGACTTTGGTGTCTTGGAAGCTATAAATGGCTAGAAACCATTTTTCCCTTCCTTCTGCTATAGTCTTTGCAATGAGGTTTCCCCAAAAACTCAATGAGAAACTTATTTTAGTCAAGTTTTGCAGCTAAAGCAAGCAAAAAGTAACTGTTCAGTACTTCCTAGGCACCTTTGTCAATATCCCCAAACATTCTGCGTTTGTTTGTTTTTTTAAAGGAATTAATCAAGCCTTATGCCAAAACTTCCCTTGTCCCTTTCATGTGTGCTAGATGGCACACCTGCAACTCCACGTGCAAACTCAGCAAGTGACTGTATACACACAATGCACACACCACCTGTATGCCAGTACAGGTGTCAAAGCCAGTCACCAGCAAGATGTCAGGAGATAAACCACAAATATAGCCTGATGATTAAGGAAATGCACATAGTCACTACAGTAACAGACAACTACAGCGTTCAGTAACTACATCCCTTCCCAGAAAACAAGTAACATACACTTAATGCAAAATTAACCATACATGCAGACAGAAAACATGCTGCTTGGTAACACAAATGCCACTTTTGCACTTCACAGACCCATTGAAGGTTGGGGTTTTTAATGACACACAGCACAAGCTGCAGCTGAAGCAAACTTTCTCCTTTTGTTGGGGGAACCCACATCTTGAAGAGATGCAAACTTTCCTGCTGTACCTACCTGAGCACCAGGAAAATCTGCCTGGCCCAATTTTTAACCATTACAGAAAGGGACACGGATTGCTTAGTGCATTGTCATGTCACACAGCCCAAACCACTTGCTCAGGGCTGAGGATTATCAAACTCCCCCTCACGCCGCCCTGATTGGACACAGAAAATTCTGTGTGTGGCACACTGCAAGTGACTCCATACCCAGCAGCTTGATTTGGATGTGATGTTCTCCATGAAGGAATAACTCCTATGCTTACAGCAAAATAAATGTTACAAGAGTTTAAAGCCTTCCTAGCTAAGGCTCTGAAAAGAAAGCATTCCTGTAACTTGCATAAACTACACGGATGATGAGCAATTAAGAAAAAGCATACAAATCCCTCTAATCTCCAAAGACTTTCCTACTAATCACTGCTTCATTTCCTTTGTGACCATATTTGACCTGACAATGGAACTCATTTTTTTCCTGAATCGTCTTCTAGGATATTTGCACAAGCCTAATGTATGCAACGCTCCTGCATTATTAATAATTGTGTGGGAAATGCAGGAAAACCTTACCTCACTTGCTAGGGCTGCCTCTGAACTTTTGAGACCTTTCAGACAATGCAAAGTAAGTCCCTGAGCCAAGAGAACGCTTGTAGTGGGATCAATTAAGTGACTAAATTGAAAATAAAATTCAATAAAATGCCATTTTTTAACCCAAATGTTAATTTAAACGGGTCTCAAAAATCGGTTTCCAAGCCTCCTTTTGGTGAAAGCACAGTGACACAGTGCCATCTAGCAACGACTCATGGTACAGCACTTACCACCATCCTCTGACACAGCAGTTACCTTATAAAGTTCCTTCCTCATTTAAGTAACCTTAAAGAAACCATCAAGTTGAATAGTGAAGTGACCCACGCGTTGCTATAAGCAAACCTGAAGAAGCTCGACAAATTGCATCAGCTGCTACAATTCTCCTCCCATTGACTCAAACTCTGGCTTCATAAAAGAGGGAAAGAAGGTGCTTAAAAAACCCCTTTCTTTGAAAGCTCATCACTTCTGAAAGGAGAGGAAAAAAGGGTACTTTAAGGCCCAAAAGATTGGTATCAAGATGGATTCTTTACCACACCAAGTGCTACAAAATCCCTGCAGAAATCAAAAAACCTGCACTAAGCACTAAAATAAAGTGTTTCAAGTCCAAATAAAGTGTTTCAAGATCCATGTGGACACGTTCCTATGTGACCTGATCTAGGTGGGACCTGCTTCTGGCAGGGGGGTTGGACTGGATGATCTCTACAGGTCCCTTCCAACCCCTACCACTCTATGATTCTAAATCTCTAGTTTCACAAACACATACTTTGACTCTGCAAAAGTAAGTCTTAGTGCTAAATGAAAGACAAACCATCTCTTGAGCACTCAGTCCTATTCATCCTCTGCCCTCTTCCTTTCACCATGCCTTAACGTGTATGCAGAGATACTTCCAAAGATTTGTCCACCTTTGCAGTAAATCAGACCAAGAAACTAATTCACTTTTAGACTAAAATGTAAAACCAAAGGTGCCACAGTGGTTTTGAAATCACAGCAGGAAAAAAATAAAGGCAAACCACAAAACTGTAACATCAACCTTTGGTTAAGCAACTCTGAGCTTGCACTATGTTTAAAAAGGTAGAACAACACCATTATGAACAACAAACAGCAGCACCCCTAGGACAAGGAGCAATGGGTACAAGCTGGAACAGAAGAGGTTTAAAGAAATAGAAGGAAGAATTTCTTCCCTGTTGAGGTGAGGGAGGACTGGAAGGGGCTGCCCAGATGGGCTGTGGAGTCTGGAGACATTCCAAATCCACCTGGATGAGTTCCTGTGTGACCTACTCTAGGTGGTCCTGCTCTGGCAGGGGGTTGGACTGGATGAGCTTTCAAGATCCCTTCCAACTCTTAAGATTCTGTGATGCTGTGAAAAGCAAATACTTAAATCTGTGAAGCTCTATAAATGAGTAGCATTCAGTTCAGGTGCACTACAACTGGATGCAGAGGCTAGGTACTCCATGCAGGGCAGTACATAAGCTAGCATCAACACTTCAACCTCCCTGTCTTCAACAGTTTTATCCCAAAACCTGCTCCCATAAATGTTTTTCTACATAAGTGTATTACAGCCCTTCCCATTTGACTTTAAGAAGATGGCAATTATGACAGAGTTGTTCTCTAATAGACCCTGATGCAGATTTCAGCTGTCCTGGGACCTAAATTCAAAGGTTTCATAAATTGCACTTTGAAGAAGGCAGCAAAAATCCACCTACTACCTATTTAATATAATGTATATAATTTAGTGCAACTCAGAATTGTGCACACTAGACAGATTAATGCACCTGAAGACTGATGCAAATAAACTGGAAGACAGCCAGAAGAGAGAAACAAGAAAGGTCAGAGATGTAGAAAACATGAGCTGTGAGAGAAGCTTTCAGGAATTAGGTCTGTTTGGCCTAGACATAAGATATTTATGAGAAGTGGTAACAGCTTTCAGGTATGTAACAGGTTGCTATGAAGAAAATAATCAGGTCTTCTCCATCCCCACTAAACAGGAGCAGCTATAGGCTTGAACTGTGTTAAAAGATTTGGGTTATGCAGCTGGAAACACTTTTCAACCAGAAAGGTTGTTAACCATCCCAAAGCAGGTACAATTCTCCATCATTAAAGGCTTTCAACAACCAGCTAAAACAAATGCTGCTGAAAGGCCCTGCCCAGAGAAAGACAGTTCCACCAGGCAGGTGCCTTCTGGCCCATGATCTATGCAGACTGCAGCAGTCTAAAGCTCTGCCAGTCATAAACACAAAGTCCCAACCAACCAACCCCCTGTTACAGGTGGTCAGAGAAAATCATCTGCTCAAAATCCCTCTCCCCATCCTCCTCTGCACCAGTTTACACCCAGAAGCAAACTCTTCTCCCGCTATCTGGTGCCTGACAGCAGCATCAAATTGGGGTGCTCTTGAACTACCTGAATTTCTCCCCAGTGCAGTGAACAGCACTGAAGCTCACAGGCTCCCTCCAGTTAAATGTACTTCTGCCTCAGTACAGTGAGGAGCCACTGCCAGCACCAACAAGCTGCAGCTGTCAAACTGTCAGCCAGCTCCAGAACGAAACGCTGCTTCTCTGCTGGGGTTGGGTTTGCCAAATTGTGCATAGACCCACAGACA
The DNA here is from genome assembly GCF_028858725.1 of Colius striatus. Taxonomy (NCBI): domain Eukaryota; kingdom Metazoa; phylum Chordata; class Aves; order Coliiformes; family Coliidae; genus Colius; species Colius striatus. The sequence goes on from NC_084762.1 coordinate 3,376,814, forward strand.
ATTCAGAAAACACCTCACTTTCTCAACAAGCCTTTTTATTATTTATTTACAAAAAGAGCCAAGTGTCCCAGCAAAAGAGTTTGTGGAGAAACTCCTCCTTTCTCCCCTCAGCTCCCTGGGCTTGGGGCTTTTAGGTTTGGCAGTTTAACATTGACATTTTTCTTCCTTAACAAAAAAAAACCTTGTTAAGGTTTTTCCTATGCTAAAGCTGTGAATATCCATGTGACTGTCTCAGACTTCAGATGTCTCCTTTCTCTCTTTAGTTCTACTTAGTAGACTTCCAAAGCACATTCAGTTGATACTCTCCTTTCACCACTACCAGTCCTAAGGCTCAAACTTCCAAATGCCCAAATACTGCAAGCCCAAAAGCTGACATCTTTACACTGACAAAGGATGACTAACCTTTACCAAAGGTAAGTGAATTTTTCCAAGCATGGTAAAGCCAAACAGAAAAATGCCAACCCATAAACAAACAACAGCATTTGTAAAGTCAACCATCACTTAAGGGATCAGTTACAAACAAGCACACTGTACTACTTAATGTTTTTACAAATGCTATACTTTTACCCTTAAAACCTGGCCATGAAAAGCTGAGGGTCCAGAACACCTAATAAAATCAGCAGCCAAGAGGTCTGTCTTCTATTAAATTGCAAGCCCAAGAACTCACTTCTCTATACACCAGTGGCTTGGACCAATCAACAATAACTCAGTTTTGGCACAATTGACTCAAAGGCTATTTATAGTGCTCCAAGACAAAGTTTCTGCTTGGTTTTTTTCTGCAAGCAAATCCCAAAGCCAGGGATTTGACACACAAGACAAACGCTACTGACTTCTGCTTCAACAGATGAAGCCTGTTCCTCAGCCCAACACTTATCGAAACTCCAAAGGGAAGAGCACACACGCTACAAGGTTCACAGAGGTCCATACAAGCTTCACGATGCACAGACACATCAGATTCTGGCTAAGCCTGACTGGTGTGAAGACTTGTCCCAGTTTCAGCTGGGACAGAGTGAATTTTCTCCCTAGCAGCTGGTACAGGGCTGTCATTTGGATTTTGTATGAGAATAATGTTGTCAACACACTGATATTTTAGCTGTTGCTTAATTAGTGCTTAATTTCAATGAAGGACTTCTCAGTTTCCCATGCTCTGATGGCAAGCAGGGGCACAAGAAGCTGGGAGGGAGCATGACTAGAACTAGCCAAAAAGGGCTATTTGACACCACAGACTATCATGGCCAGTACAGAAACTGGAGAGAGAAGGAAAGAGGCAGATCACTGCTCAGGCATCAGTCAGCAGGTCATGAACTATCGCACTGGGCATCAGTGGGCTTGTTTCTTTTTTTCCCCCTTGGGTTTTATTTCTGTGTGTTTTATCATATAGATATAGAATACCTTAATTAAAGCTGACTTCATTAAATGCACATGACTGCACTTCAAAGTTGTAGAGTAATCCAGCACCCCTCAATAAAATCAGTCACAGCTCAACAGCAGCAGAGGTGAAGTGCCCTCCCCAGGCAGGGCAGCCAGCAGCAGGGCCCCAGCCTGGCACTGCCCAGCCAATGCTGCCATCACTTGGCTCCTTCCAGTACAGCACTTCACTAAAGGACTCCATACATTAGCATACCCTGATTATCATCGTGATTGCAACGGTAAGACATCTTGAAAGAAATCAGAAGGTGACATCTGAACTTGCTCATGCCCTCCAGACCCAGGGAGTGACTGTGGAGTGCCAAAAAAGAGGAAAAAAGCACTCATTAAAAGCCCAGATCATCTAAGACTACAATAGATACACTGCAAGAATGGGATGGGACTCTGGGCCAGGTAAAAAAAATATCTACACGTTTTTGTTGGTTTGCTCAGTGACAGACCTGTTTCTACACATGGGAGCCACAGAAACACTCACAGGCTTACAAGAACATGATCCAAGTTGACCATGAAGAAGGAAACAGAAGTTACAACTCAGCCTTGTTAGGTAGTGGGGGGAAAAGAGAAAAACAACAAAGAGAAGCACTTTATTTGCTCCCATCGATGAGGAAAAGCACCAAAACCATTTGTGTCTTATCTGTTTAGTGAATTTCTACTGTCCCCAGCCAGGCCCTCTATTCACATGGCAGCCTTGTCTCCTAACACATCCTCAGGCCTGAGGGAAGGGGAACACAGGTTAATGCTCTGTCTTTGGAGACACAGCACAGTTCAAGAGCAGTTGTGTCATACATTTGAAATTCTTATCAGCACCATGCTGGAAACTAACTTGCTGGGGCTTGCCTTGCCTCTGTAGAGTGATGTAAAGCAACAGCAGCTCACACACACACAGGGACCCAGCTGTCAAAAAAGCACTTCCAAAACATATTCAGAGCATCTTAATGCAAAGTTACACAGCAAAGGGCTGACCACAGCAAGTTCAGAGAACTTGGTCCTAACTACCAGCTGCTCAAAACCAAAGAACTCACAGCTAAGCTTCAGCTCTACTAACAAATGAAACTTGCCAAATTATATCAAGAACCCCTTCCCCACTGTTCCCCAGTCCTGTGGGGTTGACAAGCAAGGCTTTCAGGTGCTCCTATAAATGCCCTTGGACAATATATGATCTTGCTTCTACCTCTGAGAGTAGAAACCTTCTGTGAATTCCTTCTTGTAGCACAAAGAGCCATGAGATGTGTGAAGCTAATGTCTCAGTAGAGCACTCTACAAAGCCCCACATCACCTATGTTGAACTCACTTCATTACTGCTATTTATGCTTCATTTAGTGATTGCTTAACCATCTACTATAGGGACACATTCCAGATAGCAGGATGCATGTTACAAGAAGTTGAAATTTACCTTTCATGGTTCAATCCTTTCCAAATTAACTCTTCTGGATTCCATTAAGTTCAGCATTGCCAGAGCTAAACCCTATTGCACAAACACCAGAGCCTGCAGCCAACTGCTCTGCCACTAGATGAACCCTACACACAAACACATGCTGAAATTTACCCACAGAGGCTTTCTACAAGTGCCTCTGAACACACTGTGCCATGCAGCATTTATTGAGGCTCCCAGCCCTGCTCCCAACTTTGTTCTCAGCTCTGATTGTCAAATAAAAACACTAAGAGAAAGAAACACCAGTTCTTAGACAGTAAAAGAGGTGGTTTTAAGCGGGATGAATAGAACACACTTGTCAGGTCAAGCTCTAATGGCAGCGATGCAGGAAGGCCATTACGAGGGGAAAGCACCCTAGTTCTTTCTAGTTCCCCCATAAACAGGGGAAACATCACCCAGTCTGACAATTAGAGAAATCTTACCCTGTAATGGAAACATTCTCAAAGCTGGATACTCAACAGAAGGTTGCCTAATGAGGGTAAGATGGTGAAGCAGGAAAAACCTCACCACAAAGAGGTCGTGTAACTTGCAGTGTGCTGCAAGTCAGAGGTGGAAGGCAACAGATCTCCAGCCCCACACAGGCTAGAGAGTTTTACAGGAGCAGGAACACAGTTACAGAACCCACAATTCCACAGCAGCTCAGAGACCTGAGGAACATACACTACTGCAGATGAGCACGACGTGATGCTGTATTAAGTCTACACAGCGAGAAGCACCTCAGTAACACCCAGTCTCACCATCCCACTCATTGCCTTATAGGACTTCAGGCTGCACTGGGAATACCTCTGTTACTCCCAAACTGTGAAATCTTGATCATCTACATTTGTGCAATCCCATCTGTTCCATTCCATGAATACCACCTTCCCCTTGCCACCCCTTCTATGCCCCATTTCACCCTCTCTCCTCTCAAAACAAAAGTTTCTGACCCTAAGCAGGCAACAAGAGCTCTCATCTCCTTGAAGGCAGTTCTTCATTTCTCCAACTGGAACAATTACTTCAGCAGCAGTGAAAGAACAAGACTAAATCTAGCAAAATATCCTCAGTGTGCCCCTACTATCTGTGCACATCACAGCAGTTTCTTCAGGCCTGAGCACCAAGAATCATAACACAGAACAAACTTGAGATAAGCAGTAACTCAGATCTGCTCCAAGCAATACACCATATCACTGGAACTGCTAAGACAATAATCTCACTTCAACAGGCAGAGAAGTTATTTTACTGCTTCTCTCAGCACCAACTACTAAAACCAGTTTGAATCCAAAACTGGAACCTGCTGCAGAAGAAGCTTTGCAGGTGTGTAAGCTTATCAAGCAATGCAGAAATCACACAGGGCTGATTCTACACACTCTAGACAATAAGGGAATTCATCAGGGTTATGGAACATCACAGGATTTACACCTTGGTTCCCTTTCCTCCATTGCTCAGCTGCTTCACAGAGAATGACAGTTCCACAACTGCAGAGTTGTCAAAGATAACAGAAAACGTCTCTCAGCACCAGGAGAGCAGTTTGGGTTACTTTGTATATTTAAATCTCATGGTAGTCACTCCCATTTTATATGACACTTGGGAAGCAAGAGGGAAGCACTATGAGCAGGGAGAGAGAGGGAAATGGAAAGACCAGCTGCTGACTCTGAGCAACAGAGAGCACAGAGCAGAAACCAGCAGAAACCCGAGTCAAAATACTTCAACCCCTACACAGGCTGCAGAGAGCTTCATTTCAGATCACAAATTTATAGGACACAGGAACCTAAGAGATCTGTACTTTAGGACAACAAAATAAATCAAACCCTAACATCTGAGTGGGCAGTAGAAAAGTGGTTTTCAACCAACACTTAACAGCACCACATTCTGAGTTGTGATTCACAAATCATGAGCAGTCTTAGTCACTGCCTTCGTTTTCCACTTAGGTGATTAAAATGGATGTCCCAGCTTGCCTTGCTTGTGCCTGTATGGGAATGGCATGGTTTATGCAGCACAATGAGCACCAGGCAACCCCTTCCAAAACCCTTATCTGCAGTAGTTGGTAGCACTTCATTTGCTTTTTCAACAGCTGTTTCCTTTTACATGTCTTCTTTTCAATGTGAGGTCTTAAGTAGGTCAGAACATTTCTTCTTCCTTGTCTTTTTCCTTCTTTCTTCTACTCAAATTTGCTGTTTGACCAGATAGTCAGACTTAAGGATACCTCCAGTTATAAGTTATAGACACCAATACACCCAACTGACAAGTGTTTAGAAGATGATCACATAAAGTATTGGAAGAGGCAATAAAAAACAGAGAATTTCTTTAAAAGCATTTCAAAGTATCACTTCAGATTTGCTTCAGAGAAACCGCTACATTCTCTGCACAGTGAATTTCAGAGTTGTATCTCTGACAACATGGGCTAGAAACCTCAAGCTTGAGCACAAATTGGCAAGTCTCACCAATGTAAGTCCTGCCAACAAGTTCCATCATCACAAAGTGAGGCCTTGAGTATCCATGAAAAATGCAGCAACTTTCCATCCAAACAAACCTGCAGAATAATTGCACAGGACAGTACAAAGGATGCCTAAACAAAGACAGCACAACCTAAGCTAAAGGGCTGTAATATAACCTTGCTCCTATGTACTTAATCAAAGCCACTGAATTAGCATCAAAACTCCCTCCCTTTTTGCTTCTGCAATCCCAAGCTGCAAGAAGAAAAAGCTCCATAACAGCATTTGTTTCTAAAGAAAAGAGTGCAGAGCAGATAAGCTGTTACTGGTTTGGCTTCCTTGGATGTTTAATGAGTTTTTGCTTCCCTTTCATAAAGGGAAAAGTTACTGTTCTTTCTTCTGGTATTTTTAAGTCATTAGTAATGTCTTTCCCCTCCCAACATGTTTTACAAAGACTGAGGAGGGAAAGCTTTGGACCTGAACAGCCAAAAGCAGTTATCACAAATGAACAAGCCTATCCCACTGGTGGACCCATCCAAACTCATTGAAGAAGGCTGGGCCAAACCCCGTTCATTCCACAGAACCAGAAACCTAAGGGAGCCAACAAATACTAACAGGACTACCCACTCCAGCAATCAATTCCTTCTGCATCTGAATCCACATTTTCCCTTCCATTTTTCAGAAAGTACCGAACTCCCTTCCCAAGCAAACACCTGGCTCACAGTATCCAAGGACTCCAAGCTCACCTCCTTCCTCTCTTTCCCACCAGGAATTAGTTGTCTGTGCCTTGAGTGTCTTCCTCCAGGGTGTATCTTGAAGGCAGCACTCTAGTAAAGCCTGCAGGCATACCTAAACTATACAGCCATGCTGCCAAGAAACCAAAGCCACTTTTAGAACCAGGTAAAGCCATCACCTAAACCCTGGGTTTAGAACACAACCCTAATCAAAACACTTTAAGTAATAGCTGCCCAAGATGCTGTGACAACAGATGATCTTTCACCTTGGTGAATATTTCTCTTCTCCTTTGTAAGAGTTTTACATTGCACTAACAAATTCCAGCATGAAGCATTGGTTCACAAAACCAGTCACTGGTGGTTTTTTTGCAGAGTGTAACCAATAGTAACTTTCATCTCAAGACATGTTTGGAATTTGGATCACGTCAAGCAACACTATTACTGAGCAAGTACTTCACTGTATAGGACAAAAAGAGATTAAATGCCTTCTTGAAATTCTACCTGAACTCCCCAGATGACTTCCTATAAAAAAACCCCCATGAGATGCTTTTGTAAGGGACTGATGGGAGACACCTGAGAAACGTTAGAGAACTTTCTGTATTGGCATTTCCTCCAGAGAAAGACGGACAGCAGCATGAGGAATAAGTTATGCTCCAGGTGCTAAAGTTCTTAAGTGCCACTTTGTGAAGAGCAAGGCTGTCTTTTGTGTCACTGCACACCTCTGACAAGTGATTGACTCTGTTCTCCCCTAGTCTCTATTCACCATGTGCTCCCAAACCATCTTGCTGGCCCTCCACTGGATCCACTCCACTTTATCAACCTCTCTTTCACTGGGGAGCTCAAATCCAGGCCAGATCGCTGGACACAGCCCATTCTGCCACAAGAGTACATTGCTGACTTGTGTTCAATTCCTATCTACTTCAACCCTGAAATCTCTTTCTGAAAAGCTGCTTCCTATAGTCAGTCTGCACACCCTCACCTTTACCACTAGCTGGGCTTATGCCAACCCCAGAATTCTGAATCTGTCTTTGCTAAATCTCATATGGTTTGTGTCAGCCCTTTTTCTAGTGCACGAAGGACCCTTTGAACCACAGCACTGGTTTCCAGCCTACCAACCACTTCCCTCGGTTTGACACAGCCTACAAACTCACTAAAGGTGCATTACATCCTGTCTTCCAAGTCCATTCAGGACATCAACAGATCAGACAGTGTGAAAACCTCAAGAGATGTTATCAGCAAGGGAGCACTTTCACACAACGTGAGGCCAGAAGCATCACTACACTGAGCAGAAAGGCAGCTGCCCCCTTCATCACCTCATCTTCTCACATACAGCTACCACACTTGCAGCCCTTGGGCTCAGTGCCAGCTTCCTTAACAGCCTGGAATCATTTTGGTTGAAAAAGACTTTTCAGATCAACGGGAAAGAGAACATTCAACAGATGGATTCATAAAAACTTACTTTAGACAGAGTTTGTAGCAAATGTTTTTGTTCTGTTGAGCAAAAAATAAGTTTCCAGAGATCATTAAATGTATCAGCTTAAAAAGAAGTGACCAGATTTCACACAGAGGGAAACCACATTGGGTATTTCTGCCTCTCTCAGCAATAGCTGATATGTTTCTTTAATATACGCATATACAGGCACAAAAATAAACTGAGACGTCACTTCAACAACCACCAGAAACTAGCAGTCAGTCTCATATACCACCACTAAAAGTTCTTAACATCTCATTTCCTGAAGAGGCATCCAAAAATGCAGGTAGCTCCTTCCTTCACTACACTCCATCTTCCCTACCTTTCTCCCAATAAAATTGCAAAAGCACAGGACAGCCATCCAAGTCTTGACAAGCCAGAAGCAGCTTCTGGAACACCATGCACTCAGGAAACTATGGTAAAGAGAGGTTCAATTTAACAAAGCCATAACAAGGCAAAACTGAGAACTCATTTGCAGTCTTACACAAACAGCTGTCACAAATAAGGCTTTTTTGGCCTCCACTTCTCTGTGACAACAGCATCCCCACTGCAGAGCTGCACTACTAGAGTCACCTGAGTTCCCAGAAACTGTTTGGCACATTAAGTAGAAACTAGATACTGTTCAAGACAGAAAGAACAAGTGCAAGAAGAACAATGAGATGTAACTGCTTAACAGTATCATAGAATCATAGAATAGGAGGGGTTGGAAGGGACCTTGAGACATCATGAGACACCCAAGAAAAGAAACAAGCATTTTGTGAAGACAGGAATAAAACCCTCCTAGCCAAATGTCAGCTCACACCACTTTGCAGTGTCTCAGTGCAGGCAGGATGTAAGTTTAAGTGTGAGACAGACCAAAACACAAATTCATGAATAAACCTGATATTTTCATTTTAACTAGTCATAAGCTACACAAGAATACACAAGTAATAACTCTCCACTGAAACATGGTATCAATCTATGCTTTCAGCTTTCTGCAGCTTATCTTTCAACACGGTTTGTGTGAAGGAGATGAAACGTGTCCAGCACAGCCACAAGTTGGGGGTTTAGTTTAGGGAGGGAGAATAAGATGATGGGGAGTGTTTTAAAGTATTTGGAAAGAAAGGAGAAACAGCATTGGATCTTGTACATTCAAAAGAGCTGACAGTCTTGAAACAAAGGACCTTTCACATGGATGGAGTAGCTCACCTCTGCTCTGGCAGTAAACACACACATCACAAAGCGACCACACAACCTCCCTCCCTCTCTCTCACTTAGGTTCCAACAATTACAATCAGACAAGCAGCTAGGTTCTGCCCAAGCACTGATCTCTTTGCCATCCACTCTTAAGAAACCTTTTCAATTGAGTTTAGCAAACAGAATGCCCACAAAAGGCACCATGTGACACCCATCAGGCTGCTCTGCCAGGAAAACGTCCCCTTACCGCCAGCAAAACGTTTCACCTCCTCACCTTCAAATCAAAGGCATCAAAAGGGGGGTATAAAGAGTGTGATACTTGATGACAGATTGACAGCTCTGAACATGCACCCCAAAACATCAATTATGCAATTATCCCCTGTTGTTACCTGTAATTTTGTACCCATATGCAGCCAGCTGTCCAGCCATATATTCACCATCTGAATTATTGTGAGAACACCCCCAGGTGCGAATCCAGATTTTCTGAACACCAGGAATGATGCTGTCAAGGGGAAAAGAAACAAAAAGTCAAAAGGTGAACAAGTTTCCCCTAAAGGAAAGGCCACTGAACAAAGTCAGTTAACTGCAGTTCTCCAAATATAAAAGTAGCAACACAATTCCACAACAGCTGGAGAAAATACATGTGATTTTAGTATTGTAGGTATTAGGTCTGAGAGACACTTTCCAAACAGCAATCTCTACACTGCTGTCTTTTGTGTTTGTGACTAAAACAGCATTGGTAATGCATCTGTGCTTTAGCTATCGTTGAACAGTACTTGCACAGCTCAAAACCTCCTGTTTCACACTGCACTCCAGCCTGCTCAGAGATGGACACAGGGCTGGGAGCACCTGAATAGTCAGGGGCATGAGTGACTGTGTGAGGCATTTATAGATCACTACTTCAGCAGGGCAGAGGCTGCTGGCAGAATGAAGTCTACACATCTTTATACGGCTTCACACAGAGGTGCATTTGTACACTTAGAAAACCTTGCCATTTCTGGTGCATTCCAGACATGCTTTACTACAAAGCAACCAACCCACAAAACTGCAGTAGAAGCCAGAACCACCACCAGAGTTTGCTTATACTTTAATCAACTCCACTGCAGCAGGAAGACGATTCTGTTCTTATGGGAATCGCAAGAAGGACAAATGCAAAGATGTGTTCTGGAGTTATGACATACTATTTCCACTGAAATAAAACAGTAAGTTGCTTGCAGAACATACAAGCAAAAAGTACAGCCTTTGGACACCTCAGGTGCCAGAAACCATGTGGAAAGATTGAAGCAAGGAAGAGGGTGAGATGAGGGAATTCCTCAGCAAACTGGGCCTATGTAAGTCCCCGAGCCCTGATGGGATGCCCCCACCAGAGAGAAATGGACATACTGGAGAGAGTCCAACAAAGGGCCATGAAGATGATTAAAGGACTGAAGCATCGTATTTATTTAAGAAGAGGCTGAGAGAGGTGAAGAAGAGAAGTTTTTTTTTTGGGGGGGGGGTCTCAATGTGTATTAAATACCTGAAAGGAAAAGGAAAGAGGACAGAGCCAGGATCTTCTCAGTGGTACCCAGTGACAGGATCAGAGGCAACAGCACAAACTGACACACAGGACTTTCCCTCTGTACATGAGCAAACACTTTCTCACTGTGAGGGTGACCAAGCACTGGCACAGGTTGCCAGGAAGGTGATGGACTCTCTCTTTAGAGACACTCAAAACCAGCCCTGGCCAATTGGCTCTAGCTGGCCCTGCTTCAGCAGGGGCTTTGCACAACATGACCTCCAGAGCTCCCTGCCAACCTCAACCCTTCTGTGACTCTCAGAATGTTGCTGATCTTTCCTGTTCCACATGTGAAACAGCCGCCCCAGGGCTGCATTTTGAAGAGCTCAGCTCTTACGTAGGTGATTTAGGTGAAGCAGACAATTCTCCTGGAACATTTTACACGTAAAAGCTTAAGTAACAGGGATCATTTTCCCCAGTTTGATTACTCCATTGATCAATATTTCAATCATAACTGATTTCTACAGCAAATATGCCTAGGATAGGAAATTTGCTGAGGATCAGTTACCCTTTAGCATTACATTTTATAAACACAATTTCACTCCCTTTTATATTGTGCCTGGATTTTACATTACGAGATGACAACTTCCACCTTATTTTTAGCAGCTGCTCATAGGAGAAAAGCAACAAGACAAGCTCGAGGGAATAATGTACCTGTCACTTGGGGGATCATCATCTGCCTGAGGGCTTCTGTGAGAGCTGCGTTTTCGCACTTTGGGGAAAACATTCTGTCTGCCAAACTGACGGTCGTGGGGCCTCAAATCCGCTGCTGACACCATATCTTCGATGTCTTCAAGCACCGAGTCGCAGGCAGCAGGCATCTTCAAGCTGCAGTGGAGAAGACTGGTATTAGCAAGCACTGGAATACAAACCCAAGGTCTAGCACCTACTGCTTATCTTCCCAAAGAAAGGGCAGATAGATTTCTATGTTTACCTGCACTGTATCACACCTATGAGGGATACTGATCACATGAAAACAATCAGCTACTCAGAGATACTGCCTGATGCCATCTACCCCTGAGAACTCAAACCCAGAGAGAGAGACTCACAGAATCTCAAGGGTTGGGAGGGTCCTGGAAAGCTCATCCAGTGCAACTCCCCTGCCAGAGCAGCACCACCTAGAGCAGGGCACACAGGAACACATCCAGCTGGGTTGGAATGTCTCCAGAGCAGGAGACTCCACAGCCCGCCTGGGCAGCCCCTGCCAGTGCTGAGGATACAACAGCAGTTCACCATTCCACGCTTCTGTGAAATCACAGAAGGGCATTTCACAGAGCTTACAGGGAAAATACATTTCCCTCAGTCACAGTGAAACACAAACCAAGGCTTTGATTTCTTTAAAACCTGATGGCAGGAATAGAAAGTTCGGGCTACTGGCATACAAAATACTTTCAGGTGTTCCAAATCAACTATTTAAGAACACAGTAAGTTAAAACACCTGTGCACTCCCCAGGTGCAAGTTCTTCAGCCAATCCTGCAACATATACTTTAAAATAAAGCTTCACATGACCTGAACCGTCCCATATCCTCGTTTAAGAGAAAGCACCTGATAATGACATTGAAGTGTTTAGCATTCTTCTAGATCAGCAATCCCAGCATCTAAACAAAATGCAGGAAAGGGTACAAATAAAAAGCTGAGAAAAGCCTAGCAGTAAAGAATACTGGGGGGTGAGTGCTTTGCATCCCTTGCACACCATTAACAGTGTGTAAAATAATTGAAGTCACCACACCAAAACAGAGAGGGGGAAAAAAAGGCTTTTTTCATTTGTTGTTTTTTCTCTCTTCCAGAAAAATATTTGCTGTTACGGGGCAGCTGGCAAAACAAATTAACTGAGTTTAACAGTGGCTGTCACAACAGAAACATACCGTCAAAATAAAACCCCTACCTTTTCAAGCGAGGTCTAAATCCTCTTGGATGATAATCCTAGGAGTGGGGGGAAAAAGACACAGCATGAACAAGTAGAACCAGTCGACAGAAAACCATTACTCATGTTGTTGTCCAACCAGCGTTCATCCTCCCTTTGCAGAAATACCCTTCCTCGGTCAGCTCAATCTCATTAGGATTGGGTACAGCTGCTGACTAGCTACCAAGGCTCAACAATAGCCATGTTTTCCCTCTCCTTCCCTTAGCGGTGGCACTAATCTTCCTATCCTTCTCCTATCTCTTCTCTTCTTCCTATCCTTCCTATCCTACTCTTTTTCCTGTCAGTGGGACGTATTTGCCTTCTTTGAGACCTCCTGCAGACTTCAGTCACCAATCTCGAGTTTAAAATAGGGAATGGAAGAAGGGAAAGAGACCAACAGTAAATTTTAGCTGAAGCCATCGACAACTTTTTAACCACACAGTAAAGCTTTCTAAGAACAGACTGATACCTGCACTAGCTCCCTGCAGGATGCATGAGACCTCTTCTTCACAAGCAATTAAATAACTAGAGACTCATGCAGTTCCTCTGACAGAATGGACGAAATGAGAAGCAATAATAGAAACTTACAAACGGACGTAGCTCGCAATAGAAACTTACAAAGGGACGCAGCTCTTTCATGCTTTTGAGCTTTACTTACAGACCTTGTATGTTTCTGTTTACAAAACGAAAGTTAGTAAACAAGAAGTATCTTTAGCGACTTTAAACAAACAAAACTTGCTACAGTTACTCCTCATCCACAGTCTCAAGCTTAGCATGAGAATATAGAGTCAACGAATGGTTTTGGTTGTTAAAGCCCTTTAAGCTCAGCAGTCCCAGCCCTCCCCTCACCCTGCCCAGCCCAGCACTGACCCTCAGCACCTCAGCTCCACGGCTTTGGGATCCCTCCAGGGCTGGGCACTCCTCCACCTCCCTGGGCAGCCTGGCACAGTTCTGAAACTGTGTTCTGTCTCAGCTTCATCCTCCCCTGGGGCAACCTGAGGCCGTTTCCTCGTGTCCTGTCTCTCGTTACGGGGGAGCAGAGCCCGACCCCCAGCTCGCTACAATCTCCTGCCAGGGAGCTGCCGAGAGTGACCCTGTCTCCTCGCAGCCTTCTCCTCAAGAGGAACTTCTTTCACGTGGAAATGCTCTACCCAGGTGCAAGAGAGCTGCTCTTTCCTGCGTTTTCCCACAGGTGTCCCCAATAAAGCCCCGGGCTTCTATCCCCGGGCGGACACAGGGCAGAAGCAAACTACGGCGTCCGCCGAAATCTGAGCGAGCCTGGCACACCTCAGGGCCCCGGGACAAGCTTGTTCAGTGCCCGTGGGCCTACAGTCGCAGAGCCTAGCTCGGGTATTCCGTCCTGCCCACACCCCTCGAGCCCCGAGCAGCCCACCCGCCTAAACCGCCGCAGGGTCCGGCCGCGGGGGCCACGCCGGAGCGCAGGGAGGCACCCCGGGGTCGGGCGGCGGCGGAGCGCGGTGGGGGAAGAGAAGGGAAAAAGGACCGAGGAAAGAAAAAAAGGGGAGGGAGGCGTGCTGAGGGGCGAGCCGCGACACTCACCCCGCGTCAGCCGGGCTCCGCCATCACCCGGCCGCCGCTCCGTTCGCTCCGCGCCGCCGCTCACCCCGCCCCGGCCCCGCAGCGCCCCGACGGCAGCCGGCAGCGCCCAAGCAGCCGCGCAGGTCTCGCGAGAGAGAGCGGGCAGGGGCGGTGCGGGCAGCGCCGGTGGCCCGGGACTGCCGGCGGGGCCGGGAGGCGGCAGGAGCGGCGGATGCTCGCTGACGGCTGCTCAAACGCCCGGGTGAGGGGAGAGGCGGGGAGCGGCTCTGCTTTCGTCGCCGGGAAGCCGTGACAAGCCGGGGTCATCTCCTTCCATGGGACGGGAGCGGGTGCGGCGTGGGCCGAGCAGAGCGCCGCTGCCGTGGCTGGAGCCGGGCCGCGAGCTGTGGGAGCTCGGAGCCATGGAGCTGCTGCTGCTGCGTTGGAAACAGCCCATCCCGTGAGACCGAAGGGGAAGCGCGCTGGGAGCTGCAAACGGCCTTTTCCAGCAGCGAGCCGTGGTGTGTGTGAGGAGCGCACGCCCCAGCGCTGGGGCATCCATGGGTTGAGCGCCCAGGCCACGGCGCCTCTGCTCGGGGCTCCTCGGGATGTGGGGAGTCACCTTTATTGTAACTGAAAACTCGGTCCAGCAGGTACCCGTGCGGTTAAAACGGATGGAATCAGAGGGGTCTGACCACGAACGATGGGCTGTTTATTCCTCTAATAGCCACACACCACTTTATTGTAATAACCATTCACTTCCTCAAAATGCAATGCTAGTAACAAGTTTTCAGTTAAAAACCTTAATATGAGCCAGCTAAACTTGCTGACATTGTTCTCCTCTAATTCAAGGCCAGTAACAAGCTTTGTGATTGATATTTTTGAAGACATTAGCCTGGGTGTTTAAACTTGGGCTCTAGACAGACTGTTATGGGTATAATTTCCTTGTTGATCATGGTGCTATAGAGGATGAGCATAATACTATTGGTTTGGTTTAAGAGACACAGTTAACCTCAAAAGATTGCTTATACTGCATCTTTAACATATTTCATGTTGAGGTAGCCACCCAGGTAGAAAAATCGATGTTTCTTGTCATTGTATTTTGAACATTCAGTTACTCTCCTTACAAGGAGCCTTTGGAGTCATTATTTTCTTCTTCAGATAGCAGGTTATAGCCTCTCAAACTGGAGGGTAAGTGCAGGAAAGCCCTGAGTATATTCTGTAATAGGCCTGTTGGTCTGCTAGCAGGTAGAATTTGTCAGCTTATGCCTAAGAGTATCATTTCCCTTCCCTCTCCTTTTTCTTCCAAACTGGTGCCTATTTTATGTCATGCTTACCTGACAAATATCACAGGCAAAAACCCCAAAGGATAACAATGAGAAGAAAGTAACAGGAGAGATTTGGAGAACTGGGACAGAAAGGAACAAGTACTTCAGGACTGAGCACTATTAATATCACCTTGCCCTCATGACAGAGTCATCAGTACAGCTTGAGATAGGTGTGCCTTTGTGATTGGTCTTTGTTGAAGCACACAAGCACTTTTCAGAGATGCTCTCAGTGATAATTTTTGCACCATTTTTAGCCCAGAACAGAGGAAAACATTTTCAAATCAGTAGTGGGCATTAATCTATTTCAGACACCTTTCGTAGTAGGGTGGAAGTTGTCCTTAGTACCTCAGTAAGTAATGATACTTGCATTACCAATAAGTGTTTTAACTTCCTGGTGAGGTTAGAGAATCTCTTTCTTTTCAGTTTCCCCAGTTTTCCAAGTATTTCACGTTTAGCCCTTGAAGTGAACTGCTCCATCTGGGAGCACTGTGCTACCCCACTGTCGAGTGTTACCTCGCTGGTTAAACCACACTGTGCAGACAGCAGTGCTGCTTTATCAAAGAGCAAAGCACAGATACAGCCTGCAAGGCACAGCCAAAAAAATCTCCAGGTGGCCAAGACTGACAAACCACTGCTCATTAAGGGGAGGTGGTGAGCTCCAAGAGCAGCTCCCAGGCAGGACTGAGCGCCGAGTCCCATACCTAGTGACAGAAATAGGCTGTGCTGACTGCTTCCAGCCTGAGCCAGCAGCAGCCTTGCTTTGTCCTGCTGCCAAGAATTCCTAGTACAGCCCTATTCAGGCTTGGGATGTAGCCACAACATGAAAAGCACCCTTTAAGTGCTTTTGAGGCTCACAAATGTAAATTGCTTTGTCCTGTACTCATAATAAGGAGCAGAGCTGCAGGCAGCCTGCTGGCAGGGAGCGAGGGAATCTGGTGATTCTGCTGGAAGGAAGCTGATCTACACCCACTTGGGACAAGCACCATTGAGGAGGCAGCAGCTGGCAGTGCAAGTCCCAGTACCAGCCACCTGTACACTGGTGATGTAAGTGCTCCAGTTCCTTGAGAACAGCTTTAAAATACATCTTTTCTAAGTTACTCACAGGCCTTGCTTCTTGCTCTTTGGGAGTGGGAGACTCCAAGAGCCCAGCCCCAGCCTAGGTGGCCATCTGAAGTCAGCACAGGTTTTGCAGGAGTGAGTAGGTGGGAAATACAAAGACTACTGGGCAAAAAAAAAACAAACTTCCATTTTAGCTCACAGTTAGTAAAGGATATATTTTGAGTTGCTTTAGAGCATCTCAACCAACATCCTTAGGGAAAGGAAACAGCCAGGGAAGTAGAAGGCCCCATTTTTACATGACAGCCTTATTCTCTGATAACTCACGTGCAGTTCTGGGTGGAAAAGTAAGTGGGAATGCATGCAGGGGAAATAAAATGGAGACTCCTAAAGTTAGGTGCAAAATGAGATCTCTTACTCTATTCCTGCAGGTTAGGAGAATCTATCTGGTCACTTCTCAGCAGCGCTCAGACTTGAGAGCAACTAGGTCTGTCTGTTCCAGTCAACACTCTCCCTGTCAAGTGTGAGAAAGAGTAGGTAAAGAAACAGCCAAGCTTCATAAAGGCAGAGCATCCTGCTGATCTTTGCTTACCTGTAAAGTAATATCCAGGCAGGTCTTGCTGCAGCAGGAAAAGCAAAATGGGGAGATGAATTTTGTTGGTGTCACCCCACTGACTTTGCCACACGGGCTCTTGGTTCACTGAAGCATGAGAATTGTTGGCTCCAGGAACAGTGATTAACTGAGTTATATACAGAAAAAAGTAGGCATATACTGCTAAATATTTGGTCCTCTACCCCTCCTTCATTAGTTATTTGGAATACAGAACAACAGAGGGTCTCCTCTCTAACCTTCCTTTCAGTACTGCAGTAAACAGCATGGACACATGCATCATGAGGTAAAGCAGCAGCTGCCTCCTTGTGTGCAGGAGTACAAGTTTGTAAATGCCTCTGTGGTGCAAGAGAGGACTCAAACAGAACTCCTGGGAGAAGACATCTAGACAATCATCAGTAGGAAGGTTAAACAGATCCTCAGCCAGTGTTTTCATGTCATTTAATACAGTAACCCCCTTTCTATGAAGTTCACTAGATGTCTGTTCGTAATTCATGGTAAAGAGGGGAATAAATAAGAATAAACCTGTGTCATCCCAACCTATTGCTCTCCTGTGTCTGTTTGGATGTGCCTTGTATTCTTTTTCAGTCTGGTTTAAGGAAAAAAAAAAAAAGCCAGACTCTGTGTAATTAAAAAAAATGGGATTAAAACATCTGGTGTGGAATGGGTGTGAGCAGCAGTAAGGAAACACGAAGGACCAGGGTCCAAGGGAGAGAGGGGCAACCAGGGTAAGGAGGATGGAAGGGGCTGTATACAAATCTAAACTCTTTAAAAAATTCTTTTTATTGATTCATTACCATACAAAATTTATTCAAATGACATCCATTGGAAGTGGTAAGATCACAGCTAGAGAACAGGTCATCCCTTAATAAATCTATTTACAAAACTCACCATAAAAGCTTTTTTTTTTTGTTGGGTTTTGTCGTTTGTCTTTTTTTTTTACAGTATTTTACAGAGGTGTTTTTTTTTTCAACTAGCATACAATGCAAAGCTAAGTTAGATTAGTATTTTGCCCACACACACTGGGACAAGTGTCTAATTTGTACAAAGAAAACAAGATGGTCTGCGTTAGTCTTCATTTTCTCTCCCCCCACAAAAGTGCCCCTTTGTCTCTCTTCATGCTCACACGACTCTTTGCTCTTCCACGAGACGAAAAGCTTTTAAATACTACAGTTTTTATTTACAGGTCCACATCTAAAAATAATGATAGAAAGAAACCCAACAAAACCATCTTAAAAAAATTACAAACCAGCTAGAAAAAAAAATCTTCTGGCAGTGTTTACAAATCAATTCTCTATTGTACAAAACTGCTAGGGAAACTAAAAGTGTGAGTTGAGAACGTACATCAACTTAAATACAACTGCTGAAGGAGCTATGCACACGTTTGTACATATAAACACACACTTAACACTGTTTAACAGTTCTCTATGTGTTGCCTTTTATACATCTGTTATATTCCAAAGCTCACACAGTCATAGTTTTCTGATGAGTACTGGGACTTCTTGCCTTCTCGTGTGTGAGCTTTTGTAGCAGCAACTCAATGGTACCAGAAAACCTGCATTTGGGATATTCTGCTACAGTACAGGTCGTACTGATGAGTATGTCAGATAAGCACACCAGTAATGCAAATATTAAGGGTTACATGGGTGTCATTTAATCCACATTTCATTTAGCCCAGAACGTGGCAACGTATTTTACACTCAAACCAAAAAGAAACCCCACCAAATTCTTTTAAGACTTCTTAGAACTCTTCTCACCTTCAAAGAAAATAAATATTGGTGCTATGCTACCAAAGATCTGCAGAAAAACAAATGTGGCTGAGTCGATGTGGTACTTACAGTTATGTACTTTGGAGAGAAAAAGAAAGAAATCAGTTCCATTCTGCTGGCAAAGGGAATTGTCAAAAGCTGGAAGCGGAGGAAGCCAACCCACTGAGATAAATATGATGTATTGAGCAAACAAAGCTTGGCAGAAGTGTTTTCCACCGAGGGAAAAACCCACAGTGCATCTCCAGTAGGCACTTAACACAAAGCCCCACTTAGTACCACAAAGAAATTTATGTACCAGTTCTAATGCACACCGGGGGCTGTAAAATTGAACTGTGCATCTTCGATCTAGCTTAAAAAGAAACCCCAACCAACAGAAACTACTTTCACACACACACACACACACAAAAGAGCATATTTTAAAATCTGAGATTACTCCAAGAAGTGGCAAGAGCTTCATACCTTTCCATCTTTGCAATATCTGTTGCGTTACTTCGTGTTTACGTTCAGCTGCAGGTACAATCCGTGTTGCGACACTCGGGAAAGGGGGGAAAACCAAAAGAGAGAGACACATGCATTCTCTGCAGAAGGCACAACCTGAAATACTAGTATAAAATTGTTGTTTGAGGACTAAATCAGTTCATTGAGCCCTTCCCCGTAAGCAGAGACTTGGGGAGGAGGAAGGGGGGAAGCGTGGAGACAAAACTTTCACGGTCACCTGCTCGCTGACTCTCAAGGTGCTGGAGCTCAGGGCCAAGGGGAAGGCCTTGCTGCAAAAAAAAGCCTTCACACCTCCTCCTTTCTAGTATTTGAGGGAGTATTTAACTGAAACATCCACCTAGTTTGTTTAATAACGCTATTTTAGAGTAAGTAGCAGAGAACTCTGAATTCAGACGGCAGGTTTTTTGATTCCATTAAAAACATCATTTAGACAACGGGCAGCGTTTAAGACAATCAGCTGTATATGAATTCGTCCACCAAGGAAGGAAGCTTCTCTAAATCATAAGCATCGAAGAGGTCACTGATGCCTTCTTCATCCCCAAGGCTCAGCAAATAGTCTTCCTGAAGCAGAGGAGGCAGCAAATTCACAAATGGTCCTTCAAAGTTTGAGGGAATTTGGTCCTCGGTCTGCTGGAGCAGGTTGGCTGGAGACGCCAACGGAGAGATTGTTGCCATGTTTACTGAGCAGTCACCTTGTCCTGAGTTAGCAGAAGCCACTTCTGGAAGAGAGGGGAGTAGAAAAAAGAAAAGATAAAGATGACTCTTAATCTCATCAGAAACATTAGACAGAGATCAAAGTAGTCACTGCATCAAGGACCTTTCCTAAAGCATCGTTTCAATGGAAAGCAAAATAGCCTCCAGGTTCTTTTCATAGAATCACAGAATGGTAGGGTTGGAAGGGACCTTTAGAGATCATCCAGTCCAACCCCCTGCAGAAGCAGGGTCACCTAGATCAGGTCGCATAGGAACATGTCCAGGCAGGTCTTGAAGCCCTCCAAGGAAGGAGCCTCCACAACCCCTCTGGGCAGCCTGTGCCAGGGCTCCCTCACTGAAACACTGAAATAATGTTTTCTTATGTTTAAGTGGAACTTTTTGTGTTCCAGCTTCATCCCATCACCCCTTGTCCTGTTACTATCTACTATAGAAAAGAGGGATGTCCCAACCTCCTGACACCCACCCTTTAGATATTTATAAATGTTAATAAGATCTCCTCTCATTCTCCTCTTCTCCAGACTAAACAGCCCCAGGTCCCGCAGCCTTTCCTCATATGAAAGATGTTCCAGTCCCCTGATCATCTTGGTGGCCCTGCACTGGCCTCTCTCCAGCACTTCCCTGTCCCTCTTGAGCTGAGGAGCCCAGAACTGGACACAGGACTCCAGAGGAGGCCTCACCAGGGCAGAGTAGAGAGGGAGAAGAACCTCTCTTGACCTGCTGGCCACACTCTTCTTGATGCATCCCAGGCTGCCATTGGCCTTCTTGGCCATGAGGGCACATTGCTGGCTCATGTTTAGTTTATTATCAATCAGCACTTCCAGGTCTGTCTCTGCAGAGCTGCTCTCCAGCAGGTCAACCCCAGCCTGTCCTGGTGCAGGGGGTTGTTCCTTCCCAGGTGCAGGACTCTGCACTTGTCCTTGTTGAACCTCAGGAGGTTCCTCTCTGCCCAACTCTCCAGCCGGTCGAGATCCCGCTGAATGGCAGCACAGCCTTCTGGGGAATCAGCCAGTGCTCCCAGTTTGGTGCCAGCAGGGAACTTGCTGAGGGTACACTCTGTCCCCTCATCCAGGTCGCTGATGATGTTGAACAATGTTTTGCTACATTACAAAGGATTGCTCGACAATACACACACATATATATATACACATTTACCCATACACAGAAATCTACAGTTCTGTGATGATTTCTGCCTCTTGTCTCAAGGAGAATCTTGGCTGCTACTGTTCTATTTGAAAATGCAAAAGGAATGGGATCGTTTCTACCTTCAGTACTGCACAGACTTTGGTTACATGTGATCTGCAAACTGGAAACTCATCTTAAACAAGTGATGCAAAGGAAAACACATTTCCCTCTGCATAAACCAAAAAGGCGCCGTGGAAAAGTGGTACCTTGGCTTTTGACTTGTCAGAAAAATGAAGGCCAAAAAGAAAATAAGAGCTGTGCACCTGCAGTTCAACCTGAAATCATGAATGAGAGCAGGAGGGAAGGCCATTAGTATCACAAACAACTCATTCTACCTTTGGAAATGGTTTTGGAAAGATTCCCGTTGTGGTCCTGGCTGTAGGTTTTCATTGGACTGAGGGCATCGTTTTCCTCTGGGCACAGATAAACTTCAATAGGTCCTTGAGTACTGGATAAATGTATCAATGCGCTCTGCTAACAAAACAAATGGCGTGAAGATGTTAGAGCAGCCAGCACAACACAGGACTGACCATAGCCAGGAAATTCTTACAGGGGTGGGAGCACTTGAGTACATTTCTTACTAATCAAAAGAACTTTAAGTCCCACATGCTTTCGGGGGTGTTTTTTGGAAGATGTGAAGGGCTTGGCCGATCTCGTAGACTTGGAAGAGAACATTAAAGCTTTCCCCACTGTCTATGGGAAGCCTACCCTCATGTGTTGGGTCATTACCAGAGAGGTATAAAGGATTCAACTCCTAACAAAGCCTGTGGTGTTCAGATGGAAGAGAACTATGGGATGCAAGTCACAGGGTTTATTTCTATTATCCATAACAACACCATTGGATGCACTTGTGTAAAAGCTTCTGCTTTTAAAAGGTGCCAAAACATCTCTTCCCGCTCCCCCAAAAGCCTTCAGCGCTTATTCACACTGAATAAGTTGAGTGGAAGTTCACCTGTTTATCAGGGAAGTTCTTCCAAATCACAATGAAAAATAGGTGGCATTTTCTTCACCCAAACTTGCCTGTACAAGTCCTTCTGCCCCCTCAAGGAGGCACTTTCGTTCTCAATAATGGGAACTCCTGATTCATCTCAAGAAGTTTCATTTTCTTAACTGTGGCACAAGGATGCAATAAAACAAGATGACATAGGGAGAAAATCTACAAAGTTGCTCCTTGTGTTGTGATGGAAAGTCAGAACTGACTCTGGTTACAAATAAACCCCCAGATGTGTTGCACCAGTAGTTTTTAGAAGCCTGAATGCAGGCATTATGTACTTTTTTGCAGGCTTCTTTCAAATACATCTTACCTTGTCTTTGACAAAAAGTTCCTCACATTATTTGCCTTCTGACAGTTATGCAACAGAATATAAAGCACTTGCAATTAAAAGAGAACAATAACCAATCATGGAATCCCCAGGGCAGAGAAAACAGTTCAGAGTATTTAAGGCAATGCTATAGGTAATTAGGAAAAAAGAAGATGGGAAGAGCAGGAGTTGGAGAAGGTACCATTGAGTGACTGAGGTATGCAAAAAGAGACACTGAAATGTAACTGCAAAGGAGAGAAAGAAATGGGATTTTACTGCCTGAAGCTGAAAGTTAAATGAATAAGTTGGGTACTGGGGTAAAGGAGGTCCAGACAACAATTTTAATGATAGAGGGCATCTCTACCTGCCTGACTTCACCAAATTAAAACTGAAAGCGTGGTGCTCCGGGGAAAGAAACAGGAAAGCAAGCAACAATGACAGTATATGTTTATGGATACTGATAAAAGAGATCCCCTGCTCATTGCAGCAAAATGATTTATTCTTCCCAAACCTGCACCTCAGTTCAAAGGGGAAATGAAGGACAAAGGCAGGAGAAAAAAAACCAAAGGATGGAAATCCTTAGGGGTATAAGCAAGTGAAGAATAATCATAGGATCTTAATGGTTAGAAGGGACTTTGAAAGATCATCCAAGTCCAACCCCCTCCCAGAGCAGGGCCACCTACAGTAGGTCACACAGGAACTCGTCCAGGTGGGTTTGGAATGTCTCCAGAGAATGACTCCACAATAATGTTTAGAAAAGGAGCGACAGGGAATCCAGAGGCAGCCCTGGGGCTCACTGGAACCCACCCAATGACACGGGTGAGGGAATAATGCCACAAAGGAGCATAGGTACACTTTTTCAATCTCTAAAGCAGTGGCTCCAGCAAATTATTTACATTTGCCCAACATACTTGGGTCTGCCATAACTAGTGTCAAGCAGCACACTTTGCCAGCAAGACAGAAAATCCTACATGAGGCTGAACCGTGCGGATCATAAACCTTGAGGAAAATGAAGTAAAGCTACTCCCTTCAAAGAAAAGCCACCTGAAGCATTCTCCTCTGCAACTGTGACATAGGTAAGGGAAGCAGCTAAGTTACCCAAGATATCTACATGAGAAGGAGATGAACCAAAATGAGGAGGAAAGAATGAGAGCCTGGCATCTCATGTACAAAAGCCAGAACTCAGGGAGAGAGACTGTGGCTTGAGGAGTAAGAGGCAACAAGGAGTAAGAGGAGAGGGACACAGACAGCTGCAGAAAGAAAAGTGCTTATAATAAAATAGGAAAAGAAATCCTCATGCCCTGCAGACTTCATGATGGCAAATAGAAAGTGCACTGGCAGAACATACAGAGTTTTACACAGATGTGTAAAATCAGTGTCAAAGCAAAGATGATGATGGAAGGAGGAAGGGCACGAATGGATTCGAGGAGTCAAACACAAGTTCCTACAATAACTGTAATGCTTGAGGAAAATAACCTAAACACTTGAAAACATATGTCTCAAACTCTACTATCAGTAATATGAGTCATCAAGATGCTCAAGGCACTGAGTTATCCATGAACTTCTAAACTACATAAAGCTACAAAGTAAGAGCTGAATGTAAAGGGTACAGACGGGACATCTTCCACTGTCCAGGAAGAGCTCTTCCTTATGTACAATGTGGATTACTCTGAAGGCAAGTTGGAGTGGAGAGAAAAAGAACAAATAACAATTGCCCTGGGTGAACTCATTTTTAAAGTTTCCTTTTCCTTTTAAAAAGGAAATATCTCTCAAGTTCTCAAGACAGGTGAGTGTAGGACTGGACGCCAACGTCACCCAACCCGGGCATCACTTAACACAGCAAGGCTCACAACACACACACCCCAGCTACAGAGAAGTGAGATACCACCTGGCAGGATATGCCTGCCTCTCCTTACCTCCACGGGGTCAGGCACTTCAAGTCTTGTTTCTGGAGGAGCTTTCACAACTATAACAGTTTGGTCTTTAAGGCCACTAATTTTTCTAATATCTTGATACGTCACATAAGCTAATGTAAGCACTGTTAAGGAATTTCCCAGAACCACTTACAATACATTCAGACTACTACAAGAGGCACAAGTCTATAAATTCTTTTTCCATTTCCTCCTGGTTGAGCTGCTCTGAGCCCAAAGTTTTCTGTTCTCTGCACTGGCCACAACTGCAGTGAAACTGTGTGAGAACTTCCCTTTGCTCTAACAGCTGAGGCCACTACCAGCTGACAAAAAGGATTCCCCATTGCCTATTGTGTGGTAAAGCTCCACAAACCAAAGCTCAGCAACCCAAAATTACTCACAGACTGCGAGACAACTGAGGTTATTTTGACACACTTGCTACCAAAGTGCAGAGAGCTAGAAATCACAGCAAAAAATGTGAAGGGATTTACAGATCGATGCTATAGACACACATACACAAGATATGGACAAACCATCATTTCAGTTTTCATTTATACAACACACATAACCATAGAAATATTTGTACAGCTTTCATATATCTCTATATTCACTTACCTTAGACCAAGTACTTCAAGTACTTCAACTTGACAACACAGAAAGTCTGTTTCTGCATAAGCACAGAAGGAACAGGATCGTTCTGCTGTTCACCGTGACTTTGTCCAGCTCACAAGGAGTGTTTTGGTGGGTAACTGCAAGGTGGTGCCTCATGTACTGACCCCTGTAACTGAGCTGCCACAGTGCTTTTGGTCACAAAAAAGGACTGTTAAACAGCCACACATAAGCACTTTTGGTCATCTGTCAGGTATCTAGTATGATGTTTACATCATAGGAATAAATAGATGAATTGATGACTCTACTTTTTGGAGGCGTAAATGTGAACACTTTTGGTAAATGCATAGTGCTATCACACAGTTATGGCAAGACAAGACTGCCCAAGCTCACAACACCAACATATCTCCCATCTAACTTGGGACAACCGGCTCAAGAAGCAAAACAACAGGTCAGATTTCATCCACAAATGATTTTTTCCAAGGCTTTTACCCCTCATTTAATAATGTTTTGTAACATTTGCAAAGGCAAAAGTACATACTGCAGGAGCAATGGGTGTTGCTGTACAAACAAAGGAAAAGATCCCGTGGCTTCCAAACGAAAACATGAGCAATTTTCATTGCTGTAGCCAAAGGCTCTGCACTAACGCTGGGCGTATCACTAAACATTCAAGGTAGCCATCAGTTGCTTTCTGATTCTATTTATAATGGAGTTGAAGAAGCACATTACCTAATCACAAGGGAAAATAAGAAAACCTTCAAAAGGTGAAGCCTTGTCTTCAGCTATTAAGCAAAGGAAGAGGCTTCTCAGCTCTATGAGTATTCAACAGATCATCTCATGTCAGACTTCAGCAAAGGGAGCGAAGCGCAGCACTGGGATGCCCTCATATTCATCCCCAGGTTTCATGCTTCTGCGTTTCTTCCTCAAAAACCACCACTACTGTATCAGTAATCTCTGACTCCCAGTAGGATTTGGGGAATAGGCTCTCCTTTAAATCCAAAAGCATGAGGCCAACACATTGCTGATCCCTCCTCGCCCATCCCAGGGGAGCAGTGGCAGGGCAGGGATCAGCACTGGGAAAAGAAAGAATCATAATGCTCAGTTTTGTCTTGCTCTCTTCATGGATCAAGAGATTGATCAATGCTTGCTCACATCTCTTCATGGATCAAGCTCTTAGCCGAAGGCAGCTCCAACCCCACTCCCTCTGCCACTTGGTGATCTTCACTTACGTCTCAAAATGTGTAGGAAACTCAGCCAAAAGACAAGTATTTCCATAGTTCATAGAGCTGTGAGAGGGTCAGTAAAAAGTGCCTTCAGAACAGAAGTCCACCTTATTAGATGCTCTTTAAGAACTACTCAAATTAAGTAATAAAACTGTTCACATCAGCATTTAATAAGATGCTTTCTTCTGTTGATAACAGGTGCGAGATCTGGTGAAAAGGAGAATTAGTTAATTACAAAGGGTGTCTACAGCCAAAGTATCAAAATAGGCCCAAAATAGTCACAAAAGCACAGGGTTGTTGGATGTTGTCTCTCAGATTCTTGGTTCTACCTTATGTGAACACAGATGTTAACAGGTTCCTTCAGAGACCACCTTTTCTTCTCTGACCTTCCTGAAGCATTAGAGGTGCAAGTGGCTTAACTTGTATATAGAAGCTCATTAAAACCCCTCAGCCAACTTCTGATGCTTTTGTATCCCACTACATAGAGGAATTGTCTCAGTACTACAGTAAGGAGACTGACCACTTTTGAGGCTTTGGGGGAAAACAATACCACCAAAGGATATCTCTGATTCTCGGAGTCCTCCGTTAGCAGCTTGAGGTCCAGCGTGCAGCTTTGGATCAGCTCATCCAGTTTCTTCTCTTCCTGAGTCAGTTCAGTCACCTCCCTCGTGAGGCCCTGACGCTGTGCCAGCATGCCACCATCCTCTGACAGACTGCAGCCCCTACAGATAGGAAAGGAGGATGCTTTCATGACCTCTGCAAAGCTGCACTCTATGCTACAGGGAAGGGAAGAGGCAGAGTTTTACACTGCAGGTAAGTTCTTGGCCCTTTCTCCCTAAACCTGCCCACAGCAAGTCAATAAAAATGACACTTTCTAGTAAAAGCATGCTTTCACCGTGATGAGACATTTTGTAACTGACAATGAGATGGAAGAGTCAAATATTTCTAAGCATTTCCAAAAACTCTGGCTTGTAGCTCCCCTTTCCCCTAACCACAACCAGAAAAAGGCCAAGGAAGGCAGCACCTAAAACTTACTCCACTTGCAGAAGCCAATGAGTTAATCCAGTATTCAGACAAAACGCTGGCTTCTAATTTCCCTGACAAATGTTATTTGTACATTGAAAACTTGTGTTAACAAAGAGAAAGCTTTATCCTGGTGGAAGGCATTCTGGATGATTGCTTGGAGGGGAAGCGTTAGAATGGAAGGTGGGAGAAGACAAACACTGCTGCTCTGTGACTGCGAAATCAGCCAGCGGAAACGGAGAAGGATCATGAATACTCACATCCACTGAATGTTGTTTTTGGATTTTTTCTTAATGAGATGGATGCCTTCCAGTACATTGGTGATATCATAAATCCTCCTTTTTTGCACCTTGAGGACCTCTGCGGCTCTGTTCAAGTCTAAGACCCCATCAGGAGATTGGCTCAGCAGCTGAATGAACTTCTTCGTTAGAAGGCCGAGGGATGTATCGTAACGAGTCTTTTCTGAGGGAGATTTTGGAGCTTGGAAAGAAAAAAACCAAAACAAAAACACCCCAGATAAATCATTTTTTTCTCATTTTAATTCCAAAAGCAGCATCCAGAAATGAAAGGATACACAGCACAGGCATTTCTCTCATTTCCACTACAGAAATCTCTCAAGGCTCTGCGTGAAGACACAACCTTACTGCTGGGTGTTTATTTGCATTTCAAGATGTACTTTTCCAGAAGTCACAGGTACATGAGCAAATACATACATTTTTCAAAATGCAAATGTTTCCATTAGCCTGATGGATACATACAGCAATATTCCACTTCAGCTTTCCCCACGTCAAGTCCCAAGAGGGTTTTTGGTATCTATTTATCCTGGCAGCAATACCAAAAATTCCCCTACCAATCTCCTTCCACAGGCCGATAGCCAGCTTTCAGCAGGCTTTCATTTTCCCCCTGTTGCACATGCAATTAAGCAGGACTGAGGTGTACTTCAGTGGGTGAACACAATGACAGACGCTCAACAGCCAGCACCAGACTCCAACAGCTTCCAGAAAACTCGAGTGCACGAGAGGAGACTGAGGGGAGGCACAATTCAGAACCATCATCTCTCCATAACCAAACAATGCTCAAACTGGGCAAGAGTGTCTAAATCAGCTCGGATCTTACCAGACAACTTGCTGTTTTCACACACAAATGAAGTGTCTGTACATGTAACAGATGTGCTTTTGAGAGTTTAAATGCTTAGATCAGAATAACTTCTCATTTGCAGTGTTCAAGGCCTGTGTGTCAGGGAAACGAGCCAGCCGTTATTGGAAGCCTCCTGGGCTGCTGCATCTCAAACCTTTCACTCCCTTCAAGGACTGTGCAGGATGGATCTTAGGCTGACTCTGGTCATTTTCTTGTTTTGGGGGAGTTCAGGTCCCACATTTAAATGCAGAAGTCAGTCCAAACTGAAATCCTGCCCGACAGCAAACCTTGAGAGTGCCTTGAAATATTTTGAAGAACACAGTGACTTTGCAAGGAAAAGCCCGTCTGCAGAGAAGCAGCTACGTGCACCTCAGGCTTTGGGAGAGTTGGGCTTGGCTGCAGTGGGAAACAGAGGAATATTCCTATCGCTTAGGTGACCCAGTGAATTTAGAGCAGGGTGGTTTCTGCTTGTTTGTTTTTCCTTTGGGGTCTGGAAAAGACTAAGAGGATCAGAGTGATAAGGGCAAGAGGCTACTTGACCCCCATCTCAAATGACATGAGCTCCTGGTCGTTGACCAAGAAGTTCTCTGCACAGCCTCATCAACACTGCAGCACCAGCGTCCTATGCTCCCAATGGTACTGAACTTCTGCAACAACACAGCACCTCAATTTAAAACAGGCTTCATGTAGCTTAATAAAATTTAATTAAATCAACTGTGGTTGCTTTACTTGTCTGCTTTAAGTTCACAACTTCAGCTCGTTTCACTTCCCCTGCCTGCCTCAATAGAGACAAGCATTTAGGCTGGTGGGCATCTACCTCTCCTGAGCATCCCCAGCTTCACATCCTTGGCTGAAGAGGTCCTGGAGGCTGCCTGGCAGGCAGAGAGACAGAGCTGGCAGTCAGGAGCCTTCGCAGCAGCTCTGCACCCACCTTGCATGCTCCTGCACACTTGCTCTCGGCTGCCTGGCTGCAGGGTCGAGTCCATTACCTGCGCATCCAGGTGAGGACAGCAAGAAACACACGAGGCAAGGCAGCCTGTTGTACCACTTTAGTGCTGTAAAATAAGAAACTCTGTGCCATACAGTGTGTTACAAGTGTCCTTACTTTTTGGACTATCTGGACTTCTTGTGGCAGCTCTTCCTTTCCCCTTTGGAGTCTTTAATCCTTCAGCCAGATACTGGTGGCCGCTTTCCCCGAGCTCCAGCCTTCGCTTTGCCTGTTAAAAAAACACATCACTTTTTTAACTGATGGATGGAAGTGTATTTCATATTATCAAAGACAATATTGGGGCTATAGGAAAGGCAGTCTGCACTCAGCTCCTCACAGCAAGGTATCAGTGCATACCCATCACACGGGAACGTGAATATTTACTGGAACCTTAAAGAGGACTTAAAGCAAGGGCCAACTACCATTCTATGGTTCTGAGTGACAGTTGTATGAGCTACTTCACTCTAGTCTGAATCTTCTTAAGCACATATGAAAGATTTCCAGCCTCACTTGAGTTGAGAGCATTTCAGTTCAGAAAACAAAGAGAACCTCTCAAGCACACGCACGTATGGGCCCACAAAGGCACGGTTCTTCCGAAAACCTCCTTGTATCCAGGTAAGTCTGTGCACAGGCAGTGTTTGTGCATAATTTTTCCTTCAGCATTTGAAGGAAATGCCTTTGGGAGAAGCACTACTCTCTCTCCCATCACATCCTCATCAGAACGCTCAGGCAGTGTGGCTTGGATGAGTGGACAGTGAGGTGGATGGAGAGCTGCCTGAATGACAGAGCCCAGAGGGTGCGGAGCAATGGCACAGAGTGGAGTTGGAGGCCTGAGGCCAGTGGAGTTCCACAGGGATGGGTTCTGGGGCCAGTCTTGTTCAACAACTTCATCTGGATGAGGGGACAGAGTTCCCTGCTGGCACCTCAGCAAGTTCCCTGCTGGCACCAAACTGGGAGCACTGGCTGATTCCCCAGAGGCTGTGCTGCCATTCAGCAGGATCTCAACCAGCTGGAGAGTTGGGCAGAGAGGAACCTGCTGAGGTTCAGCAAGGACAAGTGCAGAGTCCTGCATCTGGGGAGGAACAACCCCCTGCAGCAGCACAGGCTGGGGATTGACCTGTTGGAGAGCATCTCTGCAGAGAGAGACCTGGGAGTGCTGATTGATAATAAACTGAAGATGAGCCAGCAATGTGCCCTTGTGGGCAAGTAGCCAATGGCATCTTGGGATGCATCAAGGACAGTGTGGGCAGCAAGGTGCCCTGCTGAGGCCTCATCTGGAGTCCTGTGCCCAGTTCTGGGCTCCTCAGCTCAAGAGGGACAGGGAACTGCTGGAGAGAGGCCAGTGCAGGGCCACCAAGATGATCAAGGGACCGGAGCATCTTCCTGCTGAGGAAAGGCTGCAGGAACTGGGGCTGTTTAGTCTGAAGGGGGATCTCATCAATATTTACAAGTATCTAAATGGTGGGTGTCAGGAGGTTGGGGAAGCACTATTTTCTGTTGTGTCTGGCGACAGGACAAGGGGTGATGGAAAGAAGCTGGAACACAAAAAGTTCTCTTTAAACATAGGGAGAAACTATTTCAGTGTGAGGTGAGGGAGCCCTGGCACAGGCTGCCCAGGGAGGGTGTGGAGACTCCTTCTCAGGAGGTCTTCAAAACCCTCCTAGACACGTTCCTGTGTGACCTGATCTAGGTGGGACCTGCTTTAGCAGGGAGTTGGACTGGATGATCTCTAAAGGCCCCTTCCAACACCTACCACTTTGTGATTCTATGAAATAGGAGACAAGACATCACAAGCAGCCTTGGACAACTGTACTTCCTCTGCTTCTCAACAATTTTGGTCCTCATTGAAAGCAGCACCACTACAATTATTTCACATTAACTACCACGTTTGCATGAAAGCTGCCTACATAAAAGCCAGGTGAAGAAGAAGTAGTACTCGAAAGATGACGCCTGAAAACCAGCTAAACGCTGCACTCACAGCTCAAGGGGAAGCTGTGTATGTCATGAATAATAAAAGCAGCACATCAAACCGTTAAACTATGCAGCACACAGACAAACTGCAATGAAACCCACCACCGATATGAATTTTGTTTGTAGACAGAAACATAATCTAACAACTTTGGAAACAATTCTATACCCTGCCATGCCACTCAGGTTACTGAAATTAAATCTGGGGATAGTTGTTATCCTAACAATAGAAGGGAAGACACGGGAAAAAGAAGAAAAAGAAGTTTAGGCAAATAACTGTTTCTGAAGAATGTTGTTTATTCAAGTAGGCAGATTAATTCAGAGTACTCAGAGTACTTTCTCTGCTTGCTTTTTAGACTTACCCCAAAGGGTTGGTTCACATTCTGCTCCTCTGATGAACTAAAATAAAACAATATGTTCTTCTAAGAAGTTGCAGACATGATATTTCTGGACTGTGGATTTATCTTATGTGTTTTACTTCAGGTCTGTGACCAACAGAAGGCTCTAAATAAATCAATTTCTGTGCATTAATTTATGGATAGCTAACTAACACCTTTACACTGGACTTGGTTTGCAAACCTCAGACTTATTAAAAGGCAAGTTGAAGCATATGAAACTCCTAACAACCCATGGTGTAACAGCCTGTGCAGAAGGTTCAAGCCACTCTTCTCTATTTTGTAGGAAGGAACTAGTTGCTAATTCATTGGTGACAGAGCAAAACTGAATTCACTGTATCCTTGTAACCGACACAGCCTCCAAGGGTGTGAAACATCTCTGCTTCCCTCCTCAGACAGTCTGTAAGCCAAGGACACCAAAGGTGTTTTCCAAAGGTCAACTGTTAACAAAAGCATCCAGCTAATATGTTTAGCCAAGGTAATAGGATTAAATTAAGATTACAGCTATTCCACAGGGACAAATGCAGTTCACACTTCTTCTTTAGGTGTTTTTTTCCACCCTGAGAACTGTAAGAGAAAAGGAAGGAGGAGTGAAAAGTGAACAATTCAGGGCGTGGGAAGACTAGGCCAAAGGGATACAATTAAAGATAAAAGAGAATCTCAAAACCAGGTGTGAGGAGGAGGGGAAACGCTAAAGACTTAAAAATCCAGAGATCTGCAGTGGCTTTTTCCACCAGGATTAAAACTTAGGTCTGTGCTACACAAGAAAACTTTTTGTCTCAACTTGTTGGCAAGACGTGAACAGCGGCGCTTGGGTCCTGCTTCTGTGGTTACACACTCTACAGCTTTCTCCTGTGAACTTCAAACAACCAGGTTTGGTAGTGAGAGAACATAAACAGCATCCTTTGGCAGTGTGCAGCAGCACAAGCCCCTCCGTGTGTGCTGGGTTCCAAACACTCAGCTTGGGTTACAAACAATGAGCTCTTGTGGGTCTCACCGAGGGACGCTACCTAGGGGCAGCCCAGGAATATCCATGGCTTCTGGGAAAATGCTGCAAAGTAATTATTGTGTAGGGAGAGAGATAGAGCAAAGTATTTTAGATGGTCTTGGTGAAGATCCTGAGGCAATTTCAGCAAACCCTGGTTGAATTCCTGGCCAGATGTTACACGTCACTCAGCAAGTGCCCTCTTCCCCTTCCTGTTTTAACTTCAAACCTGATATGATGCAGGGCTGAAGCTGAAATTGAACAAATACACTTCTTCCCTGACTTACAGACCAACGACTTTCTAATGCCTTTGCCTTTGCACTAGAGATCCTGGGTAACTCACAGTTTCTCCCACCCATCTCCAAAATCATTCATAGTGCTTTCTGCTGTCATGTTTCCCTTCAGAACTCTCAAAATGTGTTGAGCGATCAGTAGAATCAGTGACCCTTTTAAGGGAAATAAACACCTTGATTTGAATAACTGATTTCTGCTACAGTCCTCAATTTGCTGTTTGTACAAATTGGTGGTGTCGTTATTGGCATGGTCTGATCAGCAGGAGCACACAGAATCTCCTGACACAACACGTGGGACCTGCTAAGAAGTAACAAGCCAAAGGGCACCTGCACAAAGCATCACAGTGATGGGGTGGAGTAAGAAACACAGGGACTGAGAACTTTTCAGCGACACTGAGCAAAACTTGAGCACTATAACCAGAAGTCAAGTCTCTCAGGGGCGCTGGGAAAGGGTCACGCAAGGAAAGAGCTAAAGCCTCAAACTGATACATCCTGCAAGAGATGAACAGGAAAGCATCCTATTGAGCTGAACCAGACTCTAGCCAACCCCTTGGTGGAGGCATAAAAACGTGGCATCAACTGGTTTGACTCAATTCTCTCTTCCAATACTATGAGCAGTTCCTGATATAGATACAACTACAGATCCATTCTTCAGTGCAGACCACTAAAAACAGGCATCACCTCAGCTGCTATGTAGTTATAACCTTTTACCTCCAGTTCCTTTTTGTTTAAAATGATAGCTACCTCAGTTAATGTCAGAGGCAAACCCACAAGAATGTCTCCATAACACTTGTGTTGGTAAGGAAATAGTTTTAGAACTCCTAGGATAAGCTAAGCATTTTCAAGTAGGCAGCACCTCAGGCAACTTCACTTGGCAGGGATTAGCTTTTGAGGGGAGGTTGGAGGCAGGTATGATTACAGAAGACTAGAAAAAGAGCAAATGAGGTTTCCATGGATTGAGAAAAAGGGGTGGGAAAAGTACAAATGGGCAATTATAGCTCATTCCCATAATGGGCTGGTTTGACCTCACAGATGCCTGGGCCTAACAGGTCCTTGTCATCACCTCTTCTCCTGCATCCTCCTTCCATACCTGTGCTCTCTCTGCTCAGGTCTTCATCAGACCCCACAGGGAGCTGGCTCAAGGGGTCACAAGGTAGTCTCCCTCCAAAGCAGAAGTGAGTTTTCTGCCAGATGATCCCCTGGGGGTGACTTGTCAGCCCCGAGAGCTGCTGAGCAGGAGCAGAAGGACACCCCATGGCCCTTGGAGCACCGGTGTGGCACACGAGTGGCTTGGCTCTTGTGCCACGCAACAATCATCTTCAGGGCTTGGAGAAAGAAACTGAGACCAAAACGACAGTCAGAGTGTTACTCTGGAAGGGCACAACAGAGCCAAGTGCAAAGCATCAGGTAACAGCCAGCACGGGGTTCTGTCAAGACAGCAGAGACGGAAGGGCTGTGGTGGGGGGCTGCCAGCACCAGCTTTTGAAGACTGCACCATGTCCAACCAAAGCCTCATTTTTTTATGAGGCTTGTACTTCTAAGCTTGAGGGCAGAAGCAATAAAATGTTCTCTAATTCTTTCCAATGATAAAACCATAGAGCAGAACTTTGCCAAGCTATGTGCGCTGAGATGTCTGTCTCAGCTTTATTACTGGATGCAAGAGACAGACCTCAGAAAACCTTCTGAAAACCTTTTGTCTGAAATATTCCTGCACCCATTAGGCTTTAGCAGGCACATAAGATTTGACAGAAGGATGATGAGCTGGGCATATTCCGTTCCCTCAACATCTCAAACTGACAACCACTTGGAAAAGTGTAGTCAGTACATTTTTGTTATAAACATCAAGAGCCAAATTCCATTTCAAACTGCAAGCACCACAGCTCTTGGGCCTGCCCAGGCTACACACATGCCATCTCCTGAGAGATCCCATCCAGGATGAGACACATCCAAATCCCCTGCTCCCCTGGCTGGCAGTCAGGGTATATTACAGCAGCACTCTGATGTAAATACAAAAGGGATAAAAGTTAAACTCAGAAGGAGAGCACGAATAACCTGGGATAAAGCCTAGTGACACGGGGACAGAAGATAAAATAACTTACTCCAAAAAATAACAGTATGAGGAGCTGGAAAGAAACTCCAATTGAGGGTTGACTGGACAGGAAAAATAAGAAGATTGGAAATGACCAAACATAGCAAGGAATAAATGGTGTGTATTAAGTGATAACTGATGGTGGCCTAAGCAGCAAGCCAGAGAAACACGTCTCAGTGCTCAGCTGCGTCTCCATCAGTGTCTCTGCACAAGGACTCAGCAAGGGCAGATGACTAAGCCTGCCATAGCCTCTAGAAGATATTGCAATTGGTAGGGGCAGATAAAATGGCAGCATTTCTGTATGTCACCACAATGCTGATATTACCAGGGAGGGGATACGAGCCCATCCAGACAGCACAGATAAATGCCGACCGCAGCGAGGGAAGCTGTGGCTCAGGCGCTTTTACCAATCAACACGTGATTTCCACAGGCTTGGTTTCAAAACTAAGCACTCACTTAAAAAGGCTGTGCATTTCCAACATGCCCCATGGAACAAAGTCTGGTATGTGGAGAGCCCCGAGTGCCTGCCAGAAGGCTGCACCCAGCTGAGAGCATGGCAAACACAACGACCTGCACCAGGAGAGGCCAAAAAGTGGGGAGAGGTGCAAAGGGGAAAGCAGAGGAGCTCTCAGCAAGGAAGGGGCTGAGCTCTGCAGGTAATAAGCCAAGAAACACCCAGAAAGATGCAGAAGAACCATCAGAGTTCCTGCCTTTGGACCCCTACTGACAACTCCTCAGTTCATCCCTATTTCTTTTGAGCAACAAGGAGATCAAGTTGCAGTTCAAACTCCTGGAAGGGAGAGGGATTTCAGGTAATAAGCCAAGAAACACCCAGAAAGATGCAGAAGAACCATCAGAGTTCCTGCCTTTGGACCCCCACTGACAACTCCTCAGTTCATCCCTATTTCTTTTGAGCAACAAGGAGATCAAGTTGCAGTTCAAACTCCTGGAAGGGAGAGGGATTTCAGTTTTCCATGAAGAAAGTGGTCTGCACACAGGTACAATAATGTGTATCACACCACTCAGAAACCACAGTTAATTCTCACTGTACAAAACCATTAAAAAGAGGCTTAAGAAAAGGGTAGGAAGATAAATAGCTAGAAATTTCCATGTCAAAGGCAGTAGATGAAGTATGTCCTTAAAAGCAGACTTCTAAAACTCCTCTCAACTCTTCCTAAAAATATTGCTTCTCTGTGGAAAGTACACATTCCCCTGCTACCCCAACACAGAGGAGCAAGAGCAAGTGAAAACAGGACCTGAGAATTAAGTTTTACCCATGGCCCATTCATTAGACTGAGGTAAAAGCACATGAAAAGATACACAAAAATAGCACCCTGAACATTGAATACATTGTACAACCAGCACAAGGAAGAACAGGAGTCTGAAATATCACTACTTGTTAGTCAGGATCATTAGTTGAGTGACAAGCAGTTGGTATTTAAAGTAACATTGAAAGAAGCGTTTTAAAGCAAACGAAAACACGGCTTACAGAAATCTTCCTGATCGACCTGCTGCAACACAAAAGCCCTGAGTTTTCTTCTCAGAAAATGGCAATTGTATTAAGAAGAGAACAAAAAAAAATCCTTCCCATTATACCAATTTGTATTTCATAAACTATCATTTTATTTTGCAGCTTATCAGGCATCAGCTCATTATAGTTCCGACTGAGGGAAGCTTAGTTCCTATATTGAAATGATTCTTTCAGCTGCCGTCAAATTGTTTGTTTCTAATGGAGATGAAAAGAAAATCCCCTCTGTAGGCCTTACCTGGAGTTACAATTCAGTGACAGGCACCTCAAATTACCAAATTAAACCACGTTCTCATCATCTCCAGACCCTCTTCATTAGGTGTTTGTCCCCGAGAGCTGAAAGCTGATAGTATTACTCTGGTGAAGTTTCTTTCAAGGACTATATAAGCCATCCTATTTCCATCAATTTTCCACTTTCACAGTTCCCTCAGAAGTATCAGAAGTGCCCAGGAAGCCACAAACTGTAAGTGCTTAAATATCAAACCATAAGACTAAGTAGCAGATTCTTGCTTGAAGGTAGGACCCAAGCCAGAGGAACGTAGGGATGACTTTTCGCTTCTCAGGTCGAACATCCAGCCAGAAGCGATGTGTCATGAGTGCCTCCCAATCACTACTGCAGAACCTCACACAACACCAGGCTTAACACCCACTGAAAGGAATACATTAGCTTCCAGGCATGCTCAACAGTTGTTGTTGCCTTACCCCAGTGTGGCACTTCACACTTCTCATCTTGGTTTTGCTTGAACAGAAGAACATTTTCAACTGCTTTTCAATGCAACACCATGAGCTGAACCACAGAGAGCAAGGAAAGATGGGGATTTCTTCTGAGCCCCAGGGCAAGTGGTTTCTACTGAAGGAGGATTATGATCTTAAAGTTCTAGTTTCCTTTGATTTTCACCCTGGTATCTTGTGGGGAGCTGACCTGCCAGAAGGTCAGAGTATCTCACAGTCACCACTGCTAATGTAACTCTGATGCTGGGGTAGTTCAACATTTGATGTTATTCAGTGTCATTAGGGCTACCAAGATGATAAGGGGACTGAGGCACCTCTCTGGAAAGGAAAGGCTGTGAGCCTGGGGGTTGTTTAGTCTGGACTGAGGGGAGACCTCACCAATGCTGATCAATACCTAAAGCGTAGCTGTCAAGAGAATGGGGCCAGTCTTTGTTCTGTGGTGGCCAGTGACAGGACAAGGCGTAATGAGCTCAGGCTGGAACACAAGGAGAAACTCCTTTGGTGCTGAGATGAAGGAGCCTTGGCCAGGGCTGCCCGAGGAGGGTGTGAGGGCTCCTTCTCAGGAGGTTTCCAAACCCAGCTGGACACATTCCTGTGCCCCCTGAGCAATGGGAGCCTGATTTAGCAGGGGGTTGGGCTGGATGAGCTCTGGAGGTCCCTTTCCAACCTCCACCATTCTGTGGGGATTCTGTGATTCCGTTTTCCGCTCAGTCTACTTGGATGCCATGGGCTCAGCCTATGTCTCATCGCTTTCATTTAGCATAGCATCCATTGCTAAAACATGCAGCTTATCTTATTCTCCCACACTAATGCAGCACTTGCTGTTTCCTTTGCACTAGAAGGGGAAGGACATTACAAGAGTTGTGCAAGAAATAAACCAAAGCATAAGCCACGTTTTGGGCCTCAAACCAACAGAATTGCACCTATACTGCATAGGAAATGAATCATCCG
This sequence comes from Colius striatus, assembly GCF_028858725.1. Classification (NCBI taxonomy): domain Eukaryota; kingdom Metazoa; phylum Chordata; class Aves; order Coliiformes; family Coliidae; genus Colius; species Colius striatus. The sequence goes on from NC_084762.1 coordinate 3,414,753, forward strand.
AGATCTTTCTCTTGCAATCTTTTCCACCAAACGTGAAACAATTACTTCTTACTGGAAGTAATGGCTTTGCACTCGATGAAGCTCGAAGGCTCCGGTTACCACTTCATGTTGAAATGTGACAAGTTATTTTCAGGAAACTGCACCCAGTTTTCACCTCAACTGCTCAACTGCCCACGGTGAGGAGCAGAGGTGTCCCTGAGCTGCCCTGAAAACGGCTCTGTGCACCAGCTACTCCCTCATCCCAAGGCTGAGCTGCACCTGCCTGGGCAAGGTGAAAGCTCTGGCGACAACAGTTCCACCAAACATACTGATAAATGGCCAAGACTCACATGTAGAAGCACAGACAGAACAACCAGCTTCTGGCAGGTCTGTCTGCAGGTGTTTTGGGATGGCTGAGTGGCAGAGGACACTTTCCTTGGCACTGCCTGGGAAACATGGCCAGGGCCATGGTGGCAAAGCCAGCCTGGCCACCAGCCAGCAGGCCTTAACGCCAGCCTGGGCCTACAAACTGATGTCAAAGCCACTGGCTATTCACCAACCGCCGTTCCCAAAGATACCGCTTAGCAAGGCTGCTGCCTCCAGAGCAAAGCTCAGGGGGTTTCAGTTGCAGTTCACATCAGTAATTTCTCACCACAGACATCCTTTGAAGAAAACAAGACTGTCATGAGACGGGCCTGACGCTGAACCGTCAAACTGATGGCGAGCAGGGAGGGGCAGGGGGCGAGCAGAACGTGAGAAACACTTCTTGGTGTAATTTCTGCCTATGGCATCCGTATGGGACAATTATATAGACACAGATTCACTTTTAACATTACCCATCAAGAGCAAAGTAAGCAAATAGTGGTTTAATTCCTAGGGTGTGTGACAGAACACCAAGTGCCTACAGAGCTTCTTGAAGTGTTCCAGCCCTTGGGAGGCTTTCAGCCTCCTGACCACTAAGCCTAAACCTCACCTGGACCAAGGGAAATAATGTTTTAAGGTTGGTCCCAAAGAAAAATCATCACAAGGCAGTCAGTCCTAGAGATTATTTTGTCTTTTGTATTTAAGGACTATTTTTAAAAGTACTCTTTTAAAAGTCATTAACTTCCAAATAAGAACGTGATGGGATTAGTTCCACTGAGTAGCTTCCACTCTGTGTGTGGAAATTAGCACAGCTCCTTAAAAAAGCAACACTTTCAAACTGTCAATTGTCTGCCAACTTGTCTACTAAACAAATGAGCCCTAGGAGGGTGGAGGGAGGACACTAAAGGAGCTGGAGAATAGGATAGGATGAGCTTACCTGGAGGGAATTCCAGTAAAGGCCATGAAATATGAGATACACAAGTTAATAACTGAAGTAGTAGTATACTAGGCATATATATTGACATAAGAATAGGGAGAAGAGTTATATTCTACATGTTCTGTAAGTGAGGAATAAGATAAAACTCTCTAGGAAGATGTAATGAATAAGTACATAGTGAAAGGGAAGGAGGAGCACTTGCAAAACAACACCGTAACGATGCAAGATTGGGCTTGCATCACAAATTTTGCTCCCTAAATCGCCAGCCCAAGCCACAGTATCTCAAGTTTTGTTTTCCTTGGATACAGAACATGGACAAGAAAGGCCAGCATCTGCAGAATTCCACCCATGAAGTTTCTGCAGCTCACGTTTTCTTGCCTGCACAGGTCCACAGTTGGAGATTTCCCACCCTGGCACCTCAAACCTTCCTGCGCTCCCCAGAAATACCCACACTGAGTTAGACCAGGGCATCGCTTGGCTTACTGACAGGCAACTCACTGGCAACCAACTACATCATGCATGCTTCCAAAAATCCATGACAAAGAGGATCTGCATGCAAGTACTTCAGAAACCACGGCAGAACACTACAAACTGGTTTTGAGCACTGAGAGGCATGTGAATGGCAGTGTCGGTTATTCCCTCCCCAAAGGAGGACAATCTGTTCTTAAATAATAAAGGCAACACCAATCTCAGCTCCATATTTTCAATACACTGCCTGAGGTAGGATGGTTCTTAAGTCTCACTACTTGTTCAGTTAATGTAATTGGTTATGTGAAGCCAGATCTGAAGCAGGAAAACCTTTTATTCCTAAGTACTTCCTTAACTTGGTTCCATAGTGCCACACAAGCATAAAAAAAAAAAGTAGTAAATGTACTTTGAATCTATCTAAGGTGATAAAAATATTACATGGATTCCAAAGGACACTGTGAAAGCTGACAAAAAACTCCCAGGAGACAAGCAGACCCAGGTGAGGTGCAATGATTTGCACTTGGAGTCAGACAATGAGAAATAACAGTCCTAAGCTTTTACTGTAAGTCGTTAGCAATGTTAAGCCATCTCGGAGCTAAGCAGAGGAAGAGATTGGGATGTACTTTAAGAATCTGTAACACGAGAAAGTTAAGCAAGCATACAGCCATCAGAAAGGATCATGAACACAGTTGCTCCCACCAAAAAGCAGGCAAATGCATTTGCTGACCTCAAGGCTGTTCAGAGATGAAGTTGCAGGGAGTAACTCTGCAGAGAAGCTAGAGTGCAAAACATTCAGTCTGTCAAAACTTGGAAGGATTAACTCATTATTATTTCTCCCCACTTAAAAAAGGTCTAATTTCCACTTCGAGTTGGCATTGGTTTGGCTCTCAGTCATGCTCAAGTCCAACAATGTAACAAGTCTTGTAACAGCAGAGTCACCTTCAGTGAGTGGTTGAGGTTGGGAAGGACTTCTGGAGATCCTCTAGTCCTGCTCAAAGTGGGGGCAACTGTCCCCAGTTGGATTCTGAAATTCCCTAGTGAAGGAGACTCCACAACTGAAGAGACCTATTCCAGCCCTGGAGCATCCTCGCTATAAAATCTTATGCTCAAGTAGAATTTCTTGTATTTCAGTTTGTGCCCATTGCCTTCTGTCCTGTCACTGCCCACCACTGCGAGGAATCATTTAGGTTTGAAAAGACCTTTAAGATCAAGTCTGCTTAGTCTTCTTCACTCCCTCCTGCAAACTCAACAGTCCCAGCTCTCTCAGACTCTCCTTGAGTATCAGATGCTCTGAGGCCTTGACACTTTCATTACCCTTTACTGGACCTGCTCCAGTAGATGTCTAGTAGTGTGAACCCTAGAACTAGATGCAACATATCAGATGTGTATCACCAGGGCCCATCATCGAGCTATTCCTCTCCCAAGACAGGACTCTGCACTTCCCTCCACTAAACTTTACCAGGTTCCTGGCAGCCCATTTCTCCATCCCATCAAGACCCCTCTGGATAGCAGTACAACCATCAGCTACATCAACCACTGTATCTTGTAGATCAGTGAAATAACCTCTTACTATTAATTTCATAAGCAAAATATTGCTTGAGTAAATTGTCCAGGAGAGCATTTCTTAGAGACCTCAAATAATTTCTGCTGCTGTGTTTAACTTCATCACCTCTTCTCAACATTTTCCCTTTTACAAGCACTAGCACTGAATCCCTTACGTCATTTTAAGTAGTAGCTGCAGCAAAACCATTCAAGTGAGGCAAAAGCAACCCCTTTCCTGTTTCTTTGTGTTGCACATGCCAGGATGGGATCCTTGGTGCCGTTGCTCCTCCGCATCGCACTGGAAGCTGCCGTGCAGTTGCTTGCCCACTCCTGACTTCTGAGAAGTGCTGCTCACCAGGATACAGGCCCCCTTTCATGAGGCATAGCTTGCATTCCCTGCTCCCTGGCACACAGCTTTGCCTTTGGCTGTATTAAAGATGCAGTGTGTGTGAATGTGCCTACAGAGCGAGCTGTGAGAGCTCCATTATCATTTACTATTCTGCTACCAATTACTATCAGTAACAGGTTTGGGGTGGGTTTTTTTGCTTACTTCTGGGACAACGATGAAAGCACTCCATAGTATTGGGATTAATGCAAATACTCACTGGAAGCAATCAAAGGGACCCTTTTCCTGTCACTTAGCCAATTTTTAATCCAATGCCATACCAACAGCTACTTTTTCTTTTCTACATAAAAAAATCTAAGTGTTCCACAAAATTAAACATATTCCCTATCAGCCTCATTCACATGTTGGACAGCTACATCTTTGTTATCTTTTAGCTTTTGGCTAGTGGGGAAGAAAGGCAGGGAAAGAAGAAGGGTGAACATGAGAAGAGGTAGCTGTTGGGTATCACTGGCAAACGTTTTAGGGAACACCACAAGCACCTTTAGTAGTGCTGTAAATTGCAGGCTGCTTACACCCTGCAGAAAGAGTTACTTCAAGACTGTTGGACATTCTGAGTTTTAGGGAAGCTTTATGGATGCAGAACGAGACTGGAAGAGGAGAACATTAGCAGAAATGTAGGAGAGACAGTATAGAGGATGAAAGCAGAAACTTGGGTGCTTATTCACGAGATGTAAATTCTATTAATTGCAGACTTCAGAGAAAGCCCCTCTGGCTTCCTGCACTCCTGCCTTCCCCCTCTTTCCCTTTCTTCCACCTGCCTTGCTGTATACCCATGCAGTTATTAGCACTATCCAGTAGGCAATGGACAGTTAAATGGGATTTTTCCCAAAAGCCTGTAGAAGCCTTCCATGGAATCTATCACCTATTAAAGCCTGCACAAAAAATTCCTTTCTTTAAATAGATTCTTTTCTCTTCAAAATTACCTGCTCCTGGCTCCTTGCACAAGTGTACCTGAATCGGTTCAGAAGACAAATGACCCCATGATTTAATGTGCCTCCTTCACAAAAACCATAACTTTCTCTCTTATGATGAGGACACCTTGATCCTTTCCATTTTCAAATGCAGTCCCGCTCATGAGTCATCTTTCCCTCCTCTCTCACACACACACACTTTTCAGTCTCTCCTCTTCTTTTTATCCTTTTCCTCGCTTTAGTAAAAGCTGTAGGTAGGGCAAACTAAAATAGCAAGTTTCACAACTGGACATGAGACATCCTTAAATTTAGATCAAATGAGCCCTTCTAAAGTACACGGGATCCTTCCAGGCAGACAGGTTTATAAAAGCTACATATAATTATGGAAAGGAATAGGATCAAAAATAGCCTGTGTATGATGGCCTTTCTCAGTGGTATATGGATAGGAAGGAGGACAGCCTTATTCTCTTTGCAGGAGGAGCAAGGGTAAGGCAACTCGGAGCAGCTCCCACCAGCCTGTAGGCTTCCTAGATTGCTGAAAAGTCGAAGTGTGGCAGGTTCTCAACAACAACAATATTCATTTTCTACACTAATTGCTTTCCTAACTTCAATTTTAAACTATACCAAACTGTAAAGCCAAGATTACCCAGGTAAAACTTGACTAGATTTCACTATCAGCCAGCAAGTTCTTACCCAATGTAAAGCAAAGGCACTTGAAAGACAATCTTGGAAGAAACCTGCTTTGCCAGTCAGCAGTTTGCCTTGGAAGAATCAAACTCAAAAACCTGTCATCTTGCCTTGACATCTAGAACTTCTACCCTTTCAACAGGCAACAAGAGTCTTCTTACTCCCGAGTTCCCTCCCACGCTTCGCGCTGGCAGGAAGCCCTCGCGCACTCCACGTGGACTTGGAACAAGCTCCGTGGCGTGGCCCTGCGCTTTCCACAGCTCACTGGAAAGTTCGTGTCCACTTCAGGTAAATAAGTTTTATTGAATTAAATACAAGAGGGTAAATATGGCAGAGTTCCTTGTGTAAATAGGAGTTCCAAAGTAAATAGGAAGGCTACACAGGTTTCACATTTTACTATCCTGCGAGTGTTTTCAGTGCACAACGGTGCTAAAGAAAGTACAGGGAGAAAGATGGAAACTTTGGCAGCTGCTGTGAGGAGAGCTGAGGCTTCTGGCAGTGGGCAGCGTGTGGAAGGACTGAGAGACAAACACATCTGAAGTTTTTTGTTGAACAAAGCAACAGATTAAAGCACTCTTATCTCACACCCCTGTTAGTTGTCAGCCGTCTCCAGAGTGAGTTAGCACTGCGCTAGTTGAGTTTGTATGGGGAAGTTTCCTCACAACCACAATGGTATGTCTCCTTTTGAGCTAAAGATGAAATTTGGCCATGTATTTTGGTTACCAAGGAAAAATTCTGCAGTGGCATGGAATAAGCAGAGCCCTGGGTGCTCTCACCCCCACACAAGCTGGCTTCACCTCTCCACTCGAGGGGCAGAAAGGAGACTTTGCTATGAGCACAGTCATGAAACTCAACTTTCCTTGCATTGTTACCACTGATGTGGCCAGAAGCTCTAGGAGCCTTCCCATGTTTGTAACCCATGCAAGATAAGCCTCTTGGCCTCTATAGAGGGGGAAAAAAGCACCATTCCAGTTGCTTTCTCCAGGGATTCTGTGACCTCTAGTGCAAGACCAAACATCTTTACCTTCGTCTGTTAAGAATGTCACGTTCCAGCCCTGCTCAGAGCAACTGCACCAGTCAAAGCAGCACAGTCTTTCCATAGGAGACAGAGTTCCTGATAGTGAGGATTTTGGAGGTGGCCTCCTGGAGTGCAAGTTCACCTTACATACATAACTTCTAGGCACAAATTACATGTATATCTTCACCATAATTTAATTCAGCATAGCCTGGGAGCTTCGGTCAGGGACTGGAAGCAGAGTGCACAAGGCACAGCGCAAACACATTGCTGAGAAAATGCACATTCTCCCTTTAACCAGCTGTGGAATTCCTCTGCAAATTGAGAATGTTTTTCAGTCATATTTTCTTCTCCACAGCCCCTGAACTCCCCCCAAAGCCTTTAAAAGCTGAAAACTGGAGATGGGGAGAGTGTGCAAGATCCCTTCAGCCCTTGGGCAGTGGCACAGGCAGCTGCCTGTGCTCAGGAACCTAGCAGTAATAGCACAAAAGCTGCCCATTTCTTTACAAAGCCACCTGTTATGTTCTCATTATGTGCAGCTTCAGCCATGTCTAGGAGATGCTCAGGTCACACAGGCAACCTGCAAGTCAGGAGAGTATGAGGACGTAGGGTGCAGCCCCTGCCTGGCTGCCAAGAGCTCCCTGGGATGAAAACTAATCACTCAGTGTTAGCTTTCAGCTGGAGATGGTCCGTACAAGGGCAGGCAGCAGGACCACATGAGCGGGGACGGAGGGCAGCATGACCCTGCTGGTGGATCATTGTACGCTGGCTGTGAAACCACATCCCCAAAGCGTGTCCCAGGATGGTGCCAGGAGATCCCCTCTGCCACAAGAAGCACTCCTGGTGGCACACATCCGATCCTAAACTCTTTTTCTTTCTACCCTAGCAGGCAATTTTGCCTATGAGAGGATTACACTTCACTCTGAGAACATGCAGATAGCAAGGAGGAGGATATTTTAGCTTCCAAGATGAACAGCCACTCCTGTGCTGCTGAACCAAACAGATCACACATGTTGGTCCAGGGCACACCAGGGAGGAGCAACAGGAAGATCTCTGTCCCTCATCCTCACTTAGATACCTGTCACAACAGGATTGCTCTCTGTTTCAGTCCCCACATGAAGCTAGCGACTAGCTAGCTCAACGTGGTATTTCATCCTCTTCTATGCCTCACCATCTCCAGAAATACTGAAGTTTACCAAGCAGCACAACCATTTAATAGTAGTACATGACCACTGAGTTTAATAGGCTGAAAGCAAGCCTTGTTCCATCTACCCCAAAAGAGCATCCTCTAAGAGCAACAAGGAAGAAACTAACCATCAGTCAGGAACGTTATCACTCTCCTCTCACAGCCAGAGCCCCATCCATCAGACACGCTGCGGAAAACGAGGAGAACAAAGCCAATCAAATACTACCACCTTTCTTCCTCTCTGTTATTGCCTCTCCTAAGATTGACCACATTTGTGGTTGAAGGCAGGGAGTCCAACTTCCTACGAGCGGAGTCGTTAGGGTTCCAGATTTCCACTGTGGTCAGGCCGTATCGCGGCTCTGGGAAGCCGTGTTGGCGCGTGCTCAAACCGCCGGCCTCGCTCGCCAAGGTGGAGAAACTCCATGCTGAGGCTGGGAAAGGTTCTTACCCAAAGCACCTCGCTGGCCTGCCTTATTAAACATCTTAACATTGAGCTTAAACCTTAAAAAAAAAACCACACACCCCACTTTGTTGAAATTGGTGGTTCTGATAGCTGTGTTCCCCAGGGCTCAGTGGTGGGGCCTGTTCTGTTTCACATCTTTAGCAATTATATGGATGAGGGGACTGAGTCAGTTTGCAGGTGACACCAAGCTGGGAAGGAGCATAGATCTGTGTGAGGGCAGGAGGGCTCTTCAGAGAGTCCTGGCCAGGCTGCAGCCATAAGCCGAGGGCAACTGTAGGACGTTTAACAAGGCCAAGTACCAGGTCCTGCACTTGGGCCACACCAACCCCATGAAACACTACAGGCTGGGGCAGAGGGGCTGGAGGGCTGCCCAGAGGTGTGTTGGTGGATAACAGCTGAACATGAGCCAGCACTGTGTCCAGGTGGGCAAAAAGGCCAATGACATCATGGCTTGTATCAGAAATAGTGTGACCAGATTGTGCCCCTGTGCTGGGCCACGGTGAGGCCACAGCTTGAGGGCTGTGTTCAGTGTTGGGACCCTCACTCACTGCCAGAGGGACACTGAGGGGCTGCAGCATGACCAGAGCCGGGCAGTGGAGCTGGGGAAGGGGCACAAGGAGCACAAGGGTGCTGGGGAGGGGCTGAGGGTGTTCAGCCTAGAGGAGGCTGCAGGAGACCTCACTCTTGGCAACTCCCTGACAGGAGGCTGTAGCAAGGTAGGGGTCAGTATCTTCTCCCAAATAACAAGTGACAAGAAAAGAGGAAATGGCCTCAAGTTGCACCAGGAGAGATCTAGATTGGAATTGAGAAGAACTTCTTCCCTGAGAGGGTTGTCACCCCTGTGCCAGGCTGCCCAGGGAGGTGGGGGAGACCCCATCCCTGAAGTCATTGCAAAGCCGTGGAGCTGGGGTGCTGAGGGACATGGCCTGGTGGTGGGCTTCGCAGGGTGAGGTTAGTAATCACGCTCAATCATCTTAAAGGTCTTTTCATACTGAAACAATTACATAATTCCGTGATAAAACACTTAGCTAGATATATGATAGCAATTCACAGATGCCTATGGCTTTCTCTCAAGGAGATTCTTCCTTTCTCAACTGCCAGTTGAGCTGAGTTTGGGGGCTGCTTTTCACAGCCTGTGACAATCGAGCTCTTCAAACAGCTGGGAAAGCCACATTTCTCCCCTTCAGATGAATTACTTGCAACAGAGAGAATGGCTGCCTGGTACAACAGAGCCTGCTTCCCACCCTTGGAGGAAGCAGGGAACCGCGTTCAAAATGGCACTGAGGCCACAAAAAGTGCTGAAGGAGAGTCGAGAGAACAAAAGCTAGTCAAATCTGAAGGGGGAAGTAAAAAGGCTGAAATTCTGGTCCTTTCTTACTGAACAATTAGAAAACTCCTGATGCACTTTGAAGCAGAAATTCTTGATTTTGGGCTTAAACAGAGTTCTTCAGTGTCTGCATTGCAGGTGAGAGCAATCACTTTTTCTTTTGCTTGCTCTAATTACTAATATGATTATTCTACAGGACTGAGAGAGAGGAGGGAGATGGTAATCACCCTTATAAAACTCTATAAGGGCAAAGAAGTGAATGCATCTTACTTTTCCTAGCAACCCTCTTTCCTAATTCTGAAGCAAATAAATCACACTAAGGATAGTATCCTGAACATATGGCTTTCTCTGAATAAAGGGAATTTGCCTGCCTACAAGCTTGCTTTTCTTTTCTTTCTCTCTCTCTCTCTCTTTTTTATTTAATTAACTGTCAGTCTCTGGAATCCCCTACACATTCCCCTTCACAGCAAAGTGGGTTTCCATCCCCCTCCCAACCTACAAAAAAGAAAAGCTTTCTAAGTATTAACTTCTTTCTGTCCACAGCAGGACGTACCTAAGCTTAATACGTAGCCAACAGCAAGCAACTTGTTCAACTACTGTTGCATTCCCTTCCCACATATTCAGCAGAAGCATGATGTTACCAAGACATTGTGAAAAAGGGAAGGACTCCATCAGCACCCCAAGGGCAGCAGCAATGTGAAGAACAGCTTTCGAGGATGGGTCACAAGCAAATGACATCGGAGGCCTCCAAATCTTGCACTTTTCCTTACCACCTGTAAACACCTACACAAAGCACACAGCTCCAAGCACAGCAGCTCATAGGATGTGGTGTATTTTGCCCTTTCCTTCCCAGTGCACAAGACACACGCATGGTGTGGACTTTGAATGCTCCCCAGGCTTTCTTGTAGGGCCTGGAGGGTTCTGACTTGTGAAGCGGTTGTTGCGAGGGCCCCGAGAAGAGGGAAACACCCCGTGAAGTTCCTCACTCTCTTGCCTGCAATCCAAGAAGGCAGCTGGTGGTAGCACGTGGAAGACGGTCACAGAGAAGTCTGCCAACAGGAATGAAAGAATAGCAAGGATGCCAAAAGGCAGTGGTCTGCTTTTTCCTTTAAGTAACGAATAAAAACAAGCAAGGAAAAAACGTGACTAGCAATTGAAATCAGAAAGGAGATTGAAGAGGTTTTGTAGCAAGAAGCGTGAAGCAAAGTCATCCCCAAAGCCACCTGAATTTCTCTGTATCACACACAGCTTCCCGTGTTCGTTTGTGTCATCTTCGCGGTGTCGGTTTTCGAGAGAACAATTCTCAGCTCAGCACGACAGAGCAGCGATACCAACGGGCAGGCAGGCAGCACATTAGCATGTTATAAATAAACTGCTAATTTGAGTGGGGGGGAAAAAATAATCATCAAGGCAGCTCTTACGACTAAGAGCCAGAGAGAGAAAATGAGCAACTTGCTTATGCTTTCAGGACATTGTGTCGTACAGAAAGAGCTTTTTCTAACCCCCAGCTCCCGAGGGAATAAAAAGAATAAGCCCAATGAAATAGCCACTGTCAAGACAAAGCAGGTGGTGCAAAATGCTATGATAATTTTTAAAGCCCTCCCTGCCCCCATCTCAAGTAGCAAGTTGTCTTTTCCACCAGCTGAAGAAGTCTGTGCTTAAAAAGAGTACTACAGCAGAGTTGTCAAGTTTTGGCTTCCTCTCGCGCGACTCACGGTTTTACATAACCCCCAAGAGTCATTTTTAGGCTACAGATACCACACAGCCACATAAAGGGGGGTAAAAAAAAAAGGAGAGTGAAGTGCAGAACTATTATACAGCAATTTGGATCTGGGTTACTCGGAGCAGCTCGATAAAAAGCCTTACCATGAAAAGTCAGACTTCATTCTGCTGAGGCGACGCACTGGATTGTTTGTGCTGGCGATAGCCCCGATCGCCACCCTCCCTGGGTTCCCTTCCCGCCCCGGCCCCTGCCTGCAAGGACAGATAACGTCCCGCCACAGCGCGGCTGCCACCTCGGGGTATTATTTCTGTGCCCCTCCAGCACTGTCACTCCGCACCAGCGTGCCACTTACTAAGCATTATTATTAAAATACACCACCAAAAAAATGTCTGTGGATATCTGTGTTCGCCACGAGCGAGGATAATGGCCTCATTGCAAGAGCCCTGATAAAAGGCCCAACAAGACAGCTTTCAGATATGGCCACACAAAAGCCTTCTGTGAGAGCTGTAGCCAACATCGATTCCCGCTATGCGAAGACATGAGACGGAGTGTGAAGCAGCTTACTGTACAGGGACAAAACACCGACTGTCAATGTGTGGCACCAACGCTGCCTAAAAAACACAACGCTGGCAACAAAAGCACACCAGCATATATACATGGTAATTGCCATTTAATTCCAGAGTTAGAGGCACAAGAAAACAAGTACTGAAGGCACTATTAGGTTACTTGCACCACTCAAGGCATTTTAATTCTACATAATTCCATTTCTGGCGCCTCTGGTTGGAAAAATGACTTGAAAACCAGCAGATGTTAAAAAAGCCCAAGCAGAGACTGAAGGAAAGCCCAAGTTTCTATTATAGGAAAAGTCAGAGAAGGCAGCAAATCCTTGTTCCTTATAGCATGTCTTCTCCAACACATGGTAGGCAACTCAATAAACACAGCCAACCATTTCACCTATGGTGAAAGACAAAATCCTTTCTGTACATCATTTTATATATTCTATTGTGTGGCACAGTCAAGGTTGGGCAAGAGGAATACTGCAGGATGTTGATGCCCCTGAGGAGGAAAATGTGTGAAACAGTACTTAGAAAAACCCCAACTGGAATGTTGTGTCCAGTTCTGGTCCCCTCAGTTCCAGAAGGACAGGGAGCTGCTGGAGAGGGTGCAGCACAGGGCCACAGAGATGATGAAGGGAGTTCAGCATCTCCCTTGTGATGAAAGGCTGAGGGAGTTGGGGCTCTTCAGCTTGGAGAAGACTGAGGGGTGACCTCATTAATGGTTACAAATACACAAAGGGTGGTTGTCAGAAGGCTGTTCTAAGCGATGGCCAATGATAGGACAAGGGGCAATGGGTACAAGCTGCAACAGAAGAGGTTCCAAAGAAACACAAGGGAAAACTTGTTCCCTGTTGAGGTGAGCGAGCACTGGCAGGGGCTGCCCAGATGGGCTGTGGAGTCTCCTTCTCTGGAGACATTCCAACCCAGCTGGATAAGTTCCTGTGTGCCCTACTCTAGGTGGCCCTGCTCTGGCAGGGGGGTTGCACTGGATGAGCTTTCCAGGTCCCTTCAAGATTCTGGGATTCTCCTTACAGCTGTGGTAGCACCCAGAAAGCCAGAAGCCTGCTGCCAACATAAATGGACTGCACCAATATAAACGCCAGACCAAGAGGTTACTTTTTCCACTTCCAGACCCCAAATTTGCCAGATGACATCTCTTAAATGGGAATCTGGGCAGGAGGGATGTGAGCAAGTCAACATGCAAGCTTGTTTCTGAACAACATGCAAGGCAAATGTGAAAGCTAAGCTTCACAGAGAGCAATAGTAGGCTTGCCCTACACAGAAATGTATCACTCTAAAAGTTACATCTGTACTTAAAAGTGTGTAAAAAACATTAATTCCTACAGTGCAGATTCAGTGGCTTGGAGAAAGAAATTGTATCCTACTGCACTCCAGTTTTAGTAAGGTTTTGTAACTAATGAGTAGAACTAAAATTAAGAGAAAGCCACATTTGGAGAGAACTAGTAGAGCACATCAATAAGCCTGACACAACATAGGAGAATTCGACTCTTGCACTGTCACCACTGAGTCCTAAAGCTGAGGCTTTTAATGTCACCTCAATTAACAAGGAAGGAAGTTTGCCAATGAGTTTCTTCCCCCACCTCACTTCCTAGCAGAAAGTTATGCAATAGCCAACAACCTTTGAACCAGCAGCTGTACAACAACCGAAAAAAAAATCCCCCACTTCAAACTACAATGGTGTTGTACAATGCAGAAAGTCTTTCAAGAAGTTCATTAATGAAAATTACTTCTAGAATCTATGCATACATTAACCAGCACACACATACCACAGCTTGGAGCAGGAATGCTGGAGCTGAAGCAGCCAAGGCTGAACAGAACCTCCTGTTACCCAGTTACCCGATAAAATTCCTTTTTCTCCAAAAACAGTTGTTGACACGTTTTTTCTGTGAGTTTTCACAAATCTCTGCAAAACAGCTAGTGGCTTACAAAGTCTATGTGATGAAACTCTAAAATCCCATTCTAACGATACAGAAGTGAAAGCCAATAGCATGCTGCCTCATGCTTTTAACAGTGGCTTGCTCATGTAAAGCTCAAGATACCGAGGACCCAACATCTGCAACATGGAAATATCTCCTTAAAAACCAAGTCCTAGACCCTTGAAGCAGGGCACTTGAAAATGCCCTCAGCCTTAGGTAGTGGCCACTTCTTGGCCTAGGTGCAGCCACAAAGAAGTTAGAGGAAATCTCAAGTGTAGGTGCAAGGGATCAAATAAAGACTCCTTAAAATGACCAAACGGTGTTTTGGTTTTAGTTCTAGAGGTTGGATAGACAAAAGGCATACCTACCCATGGATGCAGTTGCAGAAAAGATGCCACCTGATTCTGAAAAGGTGATCTTTGCTGTTCCATCTTTCCTCCCTAGCTCAGTCAGGCCTTTGCCACATCAGCCAGAAAGCTGCGGTGCACGCACGTACAGCGGCAGCAAAGTTAGCATGTCGGCTTTCACCCCGCAACAGGTCAGGTCAGTAAGTGTTCACATTCATAAGTAGGGCAGGAGAGGCACAACATATGCCATGAAACTCAAGCAAGTCCAGAATGCAAACAACTACCAACACATTTGTGATGGAGTCATACATGTATACAAGGAAGGCTGAAATGCACCCGCACCACACGGCAGAGGCCATTTTCAGTATGCTCTGGCTTCATCAACACCAAGTCAAAGTCTTGTCTTCTCCCTTTGCAGAGCTTGCAGACAGAAATATTTACCACAGCTCACGCTGAGCCCGCAAGGCATTAAGAACTCCACCAATGCCACGAGATCCAGCGAATAGCAGCACCATCCAAGCAGACAGCATAGTACTTGAGGAGACACCCATGCCAGGCGTAGCACTTCCAAGTGTGGTTTTGGACCAGCTTACTTGAGGAAAACAGAAGTGAAATAGTTCCCTTTTAAAGATGTGATAAATTGGGCAATTTTGCCAAGTCTGTCTTCAAACAGAACTGAAATTGAAACCGAGTCCAAATACTCCATCAGCAGCACCTCAAGCACAGCAGCAGCCCCGTCCCAGAGGCACCAGCGGCCTCCCTCACGCTGCACCCGGGCTCGCAAAGGGGCTTTCTTCCCCCTGTAGCAACAAACCCAACTCTGCTCTCGAAAAACAACGCAGGAAGTGATTAACTCTACCAGCCAAAACAGAAACCTGAAGTCCAACTTAGTCATTTGTGAGGATGAAAGTTGCAACCATATACACAACGCTCCGTGCTGCCAGCGGTAAATGATATTGTCTGCAGAGACACTAAAAACCTGAAGATTTAGTTATACTAAGAGCTTTCCATCTGCTGAAGCTTCACTCTGGGCAGGGCTGGATCTAGGTGATCACCAAGGGAAGTCAGGTCTCCAATGCATCCTTAGAGGGCAGCTCCTCCACAAGCCAAGACTGAAGCCTGAGTCACCCTCCCACCCCTCCACACTGGGACCAACTCTGCCACCACAGCCATGAGCCCAGCACACATCTTCACAAGTGAAGCCTGAAGGTTTGAAAGGTCTCATACTTGAAGCCTAAGACACATTCACATCTTTGTTTCTCACTCATTTCCCTCCTTGGTGCTCTAGACAGGAGTGGGCTGGATTCCCCTCCCACACACACACCAGACCCACTGGCCTGCACAGGACAGGGGGTACAGAGAGGAACAGTGCCAACTCATTTTGCTTTTTGAAACCTTAGCCATGAGCCTTTTCCACAATAACTGGGCACACTCATTCCCTCTGTTCCACATCTCTTCGGGGACAGGTTAAGTCCTGGTGAAACAAGGTGGCTCTGAAGGAGCCTCTGGCTCTGCAACATGAGTCTACTATGTCTTCAAAACATCTCTCAAAGCTGCCATTCCCCAAAAGCTTCACAAGTGAAAACTCACAGCTAACAGACACATTTGTTTTCGAACCTATGTGGTTGTTAGTAAAATAACTTATAAAAGGTTCTTTTAACATGAATGGCCTTCATGCCATGAGAAATTGAGCCTAGCACTCCAACTTGGAGAAGACAACCAAGGGCCAAAAAGAAGGTATTATAAACTGTGCAGAGAAATATACGAGAAAATGCTTTTCCCCTAACACAATATCCAGGGTCATCCAACAACACTACAGGCATTAAGTTCAAAACAGGGAAAAATAGTGAGGCAGAAACAAAGAGGGGTTTTTTTCTTCCATACAAGATACATTAATCAGAGAGAACTTGTTGCTATGTAAGGTCAGAACTACAACTAGATTCAAACATGGGTTGAACAAAAATCACAGGCCCTTGGTAGCTATAAAACCCACTGTTAACTCCTGACCAAGGAAGTGCTCCCTCAAAGCAGGTAGGAGAAGGGCTGTCCAGCCCAAGCCCTCTTCTTGTGCTCCTTCCTCAAACGTTTGCCACAGTCGTGGTCACAGAAGTAGTGGGAGAACCTTATGTCTTGCAAAATACAGCAGTCCCTAAGTTTTTGAAATGATTGCACGTGCTCACTAATGAGCAGATTGTAAAAACTAACAGAGCAACACCAAACATACCTGGGATAAAATGAGGGGAAAGAAAAAGCCTTGAATTGCTCAAGCGGTTGAAGCAGCCTCCACAGCAGAATAAAATGGCTGTCAAGCAACCCACATGCAGCCTTTGGCAAGCAGGCTGGTGGCACGAGGGAGATACCTTCATGGCGAGGACAGAGACCAACTTCTGAAAGCCAAGGCTCAACACCACTGCATGGGAAAGCTCCTGACTCCTTCCTCCATCTCTCATCCCACCTTGGGCCATGTATGCCCAATACCTACCACATGCCAGGCCTAACGCTCACCAAACCCAGCTATTTTACCTTGCTAAAGCATCAGAAAAACAGTCTACCAGCGCAGCTGGATGCTCCCCAAGCGTGGAGGTGAGGGAAGAGTGCTGCCAGGCCAGGGGCAGGGCAAAGGAGATGAAACAGAGGTGACAGAGAAGCAAGCCTACTGCTTCCAGCAACAGTAAAGCCTTGTGGAACCCTGCCAAAAGCCCTTATCATGGTGGGGCTACCGTACTTGAGTAGTTCTGGTGCAGACGGGGCCACACCAGCATAGCCGGGCTCTGCGTGAGGATAACGGAGCTGCCATCAGCAAGCACAGCAGGCTCCAAGCCATTCCTGTACAGTTTTATTAGGATGCCTGCTTTCCACGAGATGCTTGTTGGCACAGTGAGGGCAATCGGGATTTATACTTCTTTGAACTCTCCTCGGCCAGCTGTGCCAAAGGACCATGTGGTACCTCATTGGGCTCAGAGGCAGTCTGTCGCTGGAGGAGATGGATTTAAAGCAAAGAAACTCCTCTTCAATGCTATTCAAAAAGCAAAGGCCCCTTGATTCATGCTAGCACTCGCTCCTAGGAACACAAATCGTCAGGCAAAGAAATAGGAAAACGGGTCTGAATCTGAGAGCGCCCCTGTCTTCACAAACCTTTTTACTCCTGCAGAATAAAGAAAAGCTCCTAGTCAACTGCCCAGTTCCTTTATGCAGCTTACAGGTTTTTCCTCCCATACCTTAAACCCTCCTTCAGTATGTACGTCCTGCATGGCCTGCTCCTTTACCTGACCCCTAGAAGAAAGGCCTGTGCCTTACCCACTTTTCCCCCCTTTCCAGCTGTGAGTTGCTGAGGAGGGAAGGAGGAAGAAGTGCTTTCTAAACCACTAGAAAAATGAGAGAGGTGCTAAGTATTCAGTTTGGAAATGTAAATCCTCCTGCTCCCTTCTGAAGTATTCCCAACCAGCCTCTCTGCAGCTCATGTCATCTAAAGGCCACAGGAGTTCTTTAAAGATATTCTTGTTAAGAGGATTTAGCCCCTTTTAAAAAGGACTTAACATGTGGGTGGTGTCTCCATTTAAGCATTTTCTCATGGCTAAGAAAATGGCTCTCTTCTTAAAGGCTTATCTTTATAACCCAAAGACAGTAAGAAATTCTGCACTATTTGAACTGGAAACATTTTGAGCAACTTGCCTTTAGAGCAGCCCCATTTTTAAGCACTGGGAGTTGCAAATGGTAGTGACTTTCTCACACCCAGGGAGAAAGCAACAGCAGCAAGAATGTTTTTGGAGTATATCATCAAATGTCTCCCACATCTTCAGGGGGAGATAAGTTGATTCACAAGCTCACTGCCACCAAAGCAGCATGGTGTCACTACCCCCGTGCCCTCATGCTGGCCTCCACCTTGATGGTCCCTGGCACGCACCAGACCTTCCATTAGCTGCTTCAACCTGCCTGCCCAGCAGAAATCCTTTATTTATTTGTTTTGGTAAGGGTTAATTTTCCACCCTGGGAAGCCTAAGATTCCAGAAGGGAAGAAGGGAGGTGGCGCCAGCCCCTAACCCTGCACAGGAGGGCAGGAGAAGAGGGAAAGACCACCTGCCCTGTGCAGCAGCACTGACCCCATCCCTGGAGGCTCAACCTTTCCCCAGGAGCACAAGCTGATGGTTGCTTTGCAAGGGTTAATTCTTCCTGACTGCTTGAGTTTAAGCCATGGCAGGGGTTCAGATCTGCCCAGTAACACTTTCATGTAACTCGACAGGAATGGTGAATAAGCTCCTCAAGTTTAAAGGGCATCCTGGGTGCCAGCCTCCCAGGTTAGTCCAGCCAGTTAGTGACCCTCAGCTGCAGGGACAGGTAGTGCCAGCATGAGGAGCAGGTTTTGGACAGCATCAGGACAGGGCCTTGCTAAAGATGGAACAGGATGCTAATTCCCATCACTCTGGGGCTGGAGCCTGCATGCTCTTATAGACTAGGCCCCAAGGCCTTTCCAGCACAGTTACACTTTCACAACTGTAGATAAAGTAACTAACCAATTCCCTAGGGGGGAAACAGATTACTTTTTTAAACCTTTTTTACCTTCTTACAAAGAAACTTCTTTATTTGGTGGTATAGCCAAATATCTCCCCTGAAGAGCATAAACTATAGAGCTGTACCAACCCTTTTCCAGTCATACCCTGGTTTCCATCTGGAAGCGATGGGTGTGCTACCAGTGTAGTTACATCTGTAAGCTAGAGTATTTTCATAACCCTAACCAGCACAGGTGTGCTGGCCAACTTTTAGACTTATCTCTACAGTCTTTTGCATAGCAGGGCCTGGTTTTCAGCTGGGGAGAGTCTCACACTCCACGCACTGCTTGCAACTCAACTAATCAAGTGCTAAATTTATACTGGTGCTAGTCGCCTGAGCTCACTGCCTCAACTACCCAGCATTTTCTTGCTCCTCTCACCAGTCTCTGATACCAGTTTCTCAAAAGATGCTCAGCTGGGAGCCAACCAGGAAAATATCCTCACCTCCCAGCCCCAGAAAATCCTCTAAGTTTCAGGGAAAAGGAGGTGGGAGATGGGAAACTGCCAAAGGGGTGGGTCATCTCCCCACCAAGTGCTTTGCAGAGCAGAACGAGGAGGCAGAACATTCAGATGCTTCAGCCTCACTCCCCAAAAGATGAGTCTGCAGCAAGCCAGGGAGGCTCCAAGACAGGCACTCAGGTGAAAAGGGGTGTCAGGGCAGAGAGGGACACACAGCCCCTTCCTGGCACATGCCACAGAAGGCTTATCACCCTGGGAGGGTGCCAGCCCAAGCCTGTAGATACCACCAGCCTGACCATTCTCTTCCTCCCCCATCTCACATCTCTCCTCAAAGTAAATATAGGGGCTGAGAGTATATAACAAACTTTCGTGGGGACTTATTTTTCCAGGGGGAGCACAAAACTGCCTTCCTGCTTCCAAACCTTTAAGGTGGAAAGACACTTTCCAAGGTTTTTATGGCCGGGAACTCCTCCTATTAGAGGTGAATGTTATACCCAAATTAAAAAAGTAGTAAATGCATATATAAAGGTCTGGTAGCATCCATTAAGAAGAAATTTTAGGAGTTTCCTATGACACTAATATCCCTCCTTCAAAGCCAAAAAATGCTCTGTACAGTTATTCTCCCAGAGTCATCCTGTATCATATACTCCTCCTCGTCTTCTCTTACTGCCACCTTCAAGGAATCAAATCCTTGCATAGATCACCCAAAATATTGCAAAGTGGCTTGAATCAGCTCACTTGACACCAAGCTCCATTAGGATATCCTGAAAACCAGAGGCACTGGGAAAAAAGTCAATTCTCTCTTCCAGCAAAGGCTCTTATTTAAAAAAAACCTAAACCAAAACATTTTGGGATGGGATTTGACAAACCTTGAAACTTCCATCACCAACTCAGCAACCAGCATCTGCAAAAAGCCCATGTAAAAAGCTGCTCCTGCCCACCAACTCATCTCCCAGACACACCAAGACAGGCAAAGGCTTTTCCCCAAAGTCTTCAAAAAGTACTGCACGACTGACAGCAGCATCTCATTACCTGGACCATCCCAGAATGGATGGGGGAGGGAGGGGGTTAAAATCCTTTTTGCCCTGGCAGAAACATATGGGGATGAGGTAGGAGGAAGTTTAAAGGATCTCATGATGCCAGGTGGGGGTCGTGGATGCCAGGGGTCGAGGTGGGGGCTCCCTCCCCCCCCCACGACCCTCCCCCCCGCCCCCGGCAGGGATGCCCCGCGTCCTCCCCCACTCTCCATAGAGCCCACGAGGGCCAAGCACACACCCGAAAACAAAGGAAACCCCACGAGTAAAGGAGAACAGAATTTTTTGGAGGGGTGTCGGAAATGTTAAGGGGTGTCGTATTTTAAAAGGGGGGGGTTGGGGGTCGGTGCGCGTCGCCGCCCCATGAACCACTGACCTGCTGCAGGGGCATTTCCGAGAGCGGCGGGCACCGGGGTGAGGAAGGGGAGGGGGGGCGGGGAGGGGGGGGCGGCCGTCCGGCGGTCTGTCTGTCCCAGGCCAGAGGGAGGAGGAGGAGGAGAAGAGGAGGAGGAGGAGGAGGAGGAAGCGGCGTCCCCCTCCCCGCCCGCCCCGGCTCCCAGTCACAGCCGCGGCCTCCGCGCACGTGTGCCAGACGTCACCGGCGGCTCCGGGGCTCGAAGCGGAGACACCGGCGGGGCACGGCCCGGGCCGGCCCCCCGCCCCTGGGGGGAGAAGCGGGGTCCTTGCCCATCGGCTTCTCGCTCTTTGCACACCCGTGCTGTAGGGGTTTTTTTTATTCTCCCTCCCTCCTCTTATATTTTATTTTTCCTCCCCTTTTCAATCAGACCCGGCAGCGCGGGGGGGGGGGCGGGGACGGAGGAGGCAGGAAAGTTTATTGCAACAAAGCGCTGCCTCCGCCTTTCCTGCTCTCCCCCTTCACCTCTCAACTCTGCCTCGGAGAGGGCCCGCCTCGGCGCTGATCCCCCTTCACCCTCCCGCGGGGACGGGGGTAGGGGGTGGGGGAAAAAAAACCCCAAAATCATAAAAATTACCGGGGGGCGGCCTCCGGCGAGAGCGGGCTGCAGCAGCGCCGTCCTGCCGGCGGGTCCGTGCGGGGTGCAGTACAGCGAGCTGCCGGCCGGATGGCCCCCGTCCGCCGCCGGCCCGAACGCACCGGGAGCCTGGGAAGCGGCGGTGGAGGAGGAGGAGACAACACAAGGCGTCCCCGCCGCCGCCGCGCCGGTGCTGCGGATCTGGATGAAGGTGCCGGCGGCAAAGCGGGCCGGGAAGCCGGCGGGGGCTGCTCTGGAGTCCGTGGACGGTACGGGCGGCGGCGCTGCCGGGGCCGGCGGCTGCAGTCCCCTTCTCATCCTTCCCTCCGGGTCTGTCCCCGCAGCCGCGTCTCCTCCTCCTCCTCCCCCCCGTCCCTCCCCCCACCCCCCCCCCCCCCGGGCCTTCCCAGCTCCTTTCCTCCTCGATGCCGAGGCCCCGCGCAAAATACTGGGGGCTGCGGGTACCGCGGGGGGCCCGGCTGCAGGATGCGGGGCGCCGGGGGGGCACGGAGGCGGCGGGGCGGGCAGATGCGGCGGATGGAGCGGGGCCGCTCCCGCTGTGTGGGGCCGGCTGGAAAATGGCTCCAGGAAGCGGCGGCTGCTGACAATGAATGAAGGGAAAGGAGACGGGTTACGCGCCAAGGGCCTCCCGCGAAACTCGGATTTCCCGCCCTCTTTTCAAACCAAATTTGCATGTCCCCGCCCCCGGGGCGCGCCCCGCCCGCCTCGCCGCCTCATTGGCTCCCGCCGCCTTCCCCGCCGGCCAACGGAGCGCCTCCTCCCCTCCCCTCTCGCTTCCCACTGGCCCGCCGCCGCCGCCGCGATTTGCATGCCGCCCACCGATTGGCTGCGGGGGCGAGGCCGGGGGATTCCCCCCCGCCCACCGCGAGTTGCCGGGATCCCGGCGCGGCGCCGCGCTGACACTGACAGCTGCGCAGGGCCCGCGTGGCGGGGCGCGCCGGCCAAGGAGCTCCCGGCAAGCGCTGGCCCGGCCCGTCGCCCCTCCGGAGGGGCTGGTTCCCGTCCCGTGGCTCCACTGTTCCCAGAGGGGTCACCTGAGTTCTCGTCCCGAAGTGTTCGGGGGGTCCCGACGCGGGATTTCGCCCTCCGGCAGCCGGGGAAGCGCTTTCCCGCCGTCTGCGTGCTTCTGCGCCGCTGAATCTTCAAACCGGTCTGACCGAGGTATTTAATTCGAGGGGTTTTTTTCAACAAGAAAACACTCACCTAAACATTCCCTTCCCCTGCGGTCTGTGTCCCCTCCAAGTAGTAAAACTGTGGAACTGTGTCCGTGAGTGGTTTCTACTTTCTGGTACTGTCCCCATTTATTACAGGAAGGGATCTTTAGAGATCATCCAGTCCATCCCCCCTGCCAAAGCAGGTCCACCTAGATCAGGTCACACAGGAATGTGTCCAGATGGGTTTTGAAGACCTCCAGAGAAGGAGCCTCCACATGCTCCCTGGGCAGCCTGGACCAGTGCTCACCTTAACTTTCTCAGTGCCCTCCTAATAAGTGTCCTCTTGAGTTATTAAACACCTCCTTAAGTTATTAACCCCCCCCGTAAGTTATTAAATGACCCCTCGAGTAACTAAATGCCCTGGTGGCCCTGCCTAGCACCCACCAGCCATGCCCAGTTTTCCCCTTCTCTCCAGTACTCCCAACAGTCGCCTCCACATTGGCTGAATCAACCATACAAAGATCTCTCCCCTCAGTAACTAACATTCCCCATTTCCATCACTCACAGGTACACAAACGAGTCTCTCCATTGAGTCTGCAGCCCTCCTTAGCATTCCCTTGGGTCTGACCCAAGAGGTGGTGCCTTCAGTGCGATGCTGTTGCACATAAAAGAAGGTTATCATACACTTCAGGCCTGTTTGCTGTCAAAGGAAGAAATCCTGCTCCCCTGGGCATTGGAGAGACCTTGATTAAGCGACTGCATCCAATTTTGGGCACTCCATGTTAGGGAAAGATCCAGCCTGGAGAGAATCTAGGGGAAAAGAAGAACAATAAAACATGGTCAGAAAAAATGGGTTCTACTGCAAAGGTTGGCTTTTGTTTTGGCAGGGTGAAAAGCAGGGGGACAGGATGGACAGTGGTGATCTGATATACAAAAGGTAACAAAGAGATTGCACTTCCTCTGCAGGGAAGGTGATGGACTTTTTAAGCAGTGTTCATGTCTAAAGCAACTTTGCTGTCCATAAACTGCCGTGTGCAGAAAACACTGCAGAAGAGGCACGTTTTCTTTTCTTTAAACACGGCTCTGTGGCAGGTATTTCAGTTTGCAGCAGGACTTACTAAACATGCAATTCACTTGCTAGAGCTAATGAAGGGAACCCAAAGAAAATGGATAGTAAAACACAGGTAAGAAGAGTACAGAGAGCTATATAAAGGAAGCTAATGCAGGCCCATGAATCTCTGTTGGTCTATAAAACACAAATTGCTTCCTACTAGGAATTCATCACCTAGGTATCTGTTGCAGATAAAATACCCTGCAGAACTCAAAAGGTTTAGGAGATACTATAATGAAGACTGATGTGCAGCTGTGATTCATCTTTCCTTGTGAGTATGGTACTATGGTACTGTACCACTACCCTTGTGAGTGAGGCCTTTATCTATATGATGATATGCAATTTCACACACACCGTGCCATTTAGGGCAAAGGCTAAGTTTTTCTCCTGAAAATGGATGGACCTGTGTGAGGAGAATTGCTTTCTCTGGAATCCTGACTCTTAGGGCTGGTAGTGGAAGCAACAATGGAGATTAAGCTTTGCCTTGATGTTAAAATGGTTAAAAGCTGCCCTAGAGACCTGGCTTCTACTATGACTTGTTCCCTCATGAAGAAGATTCTGGACAATGTACAACAGAAGACTGCAAACAAAGTTCCCAAGTTAAAAAACCTGTCTCTAACAAAGGTTTGAATGGTAACAGAGAATAAATTAATGTCTAGCCCTGCATAGGTAATAACTATGAAGACAGAAAACACAGCTTCTTCCTACATGCAACCTGCCCATCCTTCATATAGACTGAAGAACTAGGCAGAAATAGTGTTCACTGATGGTGCAGTGTTTTGTTATGCCTTTGCACACACATGTACCAAAAAAACCCACTTTCCTAATTAATAACCTTTAAGAACTCAAATTGTTATATTTTGGAGTACAACTTCACAGGTATCCAAGGAAAAGATGAGAAGAGAGGGACAGGATGATGGGAGAATGAGAAATGCTGGATAATCTTGAGTATAGGCATTCCTACCCTCTCAGGGAATAGTATACAGGCATCCCTTCTGGAGAGCAATTTGAGAATAAACATGATGGGACTGCAGTAAATAGCAGAATCTGCTTTTGTGCAGTAGGCTAGGTATTTGGGACATTGCTGGAAATGACCTAATACGACTCCACAACCTTTGAACACAGTTTATTGTCATTAGAGCCTTCTTCCTCTTAGTTGGAACTCAGAGTTAAAACCCAACATCTAAGTACCCAACTGAAAAAAGGACTAAATGAGCCCTTGTGAAGTAAATGCCTAAAACTGGGGCAAGTTCATCAACCACATTAATGCTTATACAGTGTACAGGGATCATAATGATATCCTCTAGGATAGAGACCAAATTGAAATAGAAAAATGGAACTAAACAACCTAAACTGACTTCCTTATTCTGTCATTTCTACTAAGAAGGCGATCTGAGAATTTAGGAGTGAAATGACTCCTACGAGCTGCATGTGATCCAGTGACTGGCAGCATCTGCTCAACAGTTTGTGGAAAGATTTACAGGACTATCACTTCTTAATTTCTAAAAGGAATCAACCTTGAAACGTCACTTTGGCCCCCAGAAAATAATCAGACATGGGTACAACATCCCTTCTGTTTCAGGGAAAGCAGCAGCCTAAGTAGAGTGAAGGCACAGAGTAACACAGCGTCATTTGGTAGCATCTCCTCATTGTACCCGTGTGACATCCATTAATCCTCGTTATCTAAAGAACTTTGTGGTGGAAAAATGATTGCTTGGTTCATGTGAGTTTCTTTTTCAGGGTTAAATGGGTTTTTTCCCACTGTTGGCGAGGTCAGAACAGCCTGGAGATATCCTGTAAGAATTTGGAGTCTTTGCACGTTGTCCTGTGATCTATAAACTGTGAACTGAATGTTCACTACTTACAGACACTGGCAATCACATCAGTTTGATTTGCAGCAAGTGGCACTTCTGAAAATAACAACAACAATCCTGTAGGCATTGAAAATTCTGTTTGCCAGCAGAGTCGTGCTTGAGGGAGGGTTTTGCTGAGGGACATCACGTCTGTCTGCTTTAGGAGATGGACGGGCGCTCCACCCCTATCACGGACAGACAGAAACATACACTTGACCTTCTGCAGCCCACTTATCACAAGGTGACTGGGTGGATGGCAGGGTTAGGGGATTGCTACTTGCTAGGCTGTTAGCCCTCCTGTTGCAACATTTCTGCCCGTCTTTGCGTGGGATGACAGCACAGCTCATAGTTCTCGGCTGCTGAGAACACAGCCCGGCGCGAGGGGTTTCACTAGGAGGGCATTCTGACAGGGACCAGTTGGGAGCAAAGGCTGCAATCCAGGTTTCTAGATTGATCACTTGAAATCCTTTGCTGAAGAGCTGCTCTGACAATGGTCTGGCTGCCAGCAGAACAGCTCCATTGGAGGGTGCCCACAGCCTGTGCACTCTCCTAGGACAGAGATATATGTCCAAACCCATTTTCCAAAGCAGGCAAAAGACAAACTTGAACTCCAATATCCCTTGTTGTGGGCAAAATGAAGAGCTGGAGTAAGGACCCCTCTGAAGTTTATTTTATGGGTTTTTCTTACTCTTGAGTGCTTCTTTCTCTCTGTGGACTGGATAGGAAGAGCTTGAGGGTTTGGTTCGGACCCATAGGTTTCACCAGGCACTACGGAAACAGCTGCTGTAGTGCTGAGGCTCAGCAAGTGGCAGAGACCAAGGAAGAACATCAACAGCTGAGTGGCTGAGGGACTGTTTCCTTGGGTCAGGGCCTACATGACAGGCACCACAGTGCTCAGCTTGTATCACCTCCAGCTCAAAATCACTTCTTATTAGAGGAGACAGGAGCAGGACCACTCTGTCTCTTGTAGCTAGAAGATTTTAATCTCTGTGTACACAAGGTCTCCTTTATCCTTCTTTACCTAGTGGGCTTATTGTAGGAGTTCTACTAGTGGAATGCCTTAATTCAATCCAGGTTTGTTAGATTTCTTTTCCACATCCATCCAGATCAGATAAATCGTGAGCTGTATTTACTCTTTTGAATGCTGGCCTAAAGTGTCTGTCCACTGAGGCTGTTTCTCATAATGTGCTGACTTTTGGAACCAGCTTTATTTACAGGCTTTGGCAAAATGGTTAGATATATTATTTATTAACCAGAAAACCAACAGCCCTTTCTTTTAGAAAGGTACAGAGTTGCATGAAGCATACTGTGCTACCAAAATGATAGGTTTTATTCTGGATTTGGTCATAATTCCTATTAGCTATGGTTGGATGAGGGGTACAGTCATCATTTTTGGAGATGGAAATCCTTTTCCTCCTTCTCTTTCAAACTTCTGTAATGTTTCATGAGCTGTTGTTGCATCAAGAACTGTTTGTGAAATTTGCTTTGAGGCCATAGTAAGATTGTTTTCTGTGCCCTGTGAAGAGGCATTTCTTCACTGGGCTTTTAAAGTTCTTCTTAAATAAATCCACCTTTCACCTCACCTTGGGTTTCTGTAAGTAAAAGTTATATTCACCCTTATCTTACTCTTTAGTGTGCCTGGATATAAGATCAGTTACTGCTTTTCTCTGGTTTGAGTTGTTTGGTCAATATAACTTTTGCAGGACTATGGCCTTACTTCTCTCCAAAATCCCATACTTCATCATCACAGGAGTGTAACTGAGAAATGTGCATTTTGGAGGCATCAAAAGGATCTACAACAAATAATAATGCTTTTAAGTAATGCTTAAATATTACTTCAGCATATAAAGGCTTCAGGAACCCATTCTACATGGACTGCTGTGGAAACAAAGCAAGAGGCCAAGGTTTCCACATGTGCTTAGAACTATCCCTGTGGGACTGTCTTCTGCCTTCCCTGTCAGAAGCTGGATGCTAACAGAATATGATGTTGATGAAGGCTTTTGGGGAATTCCTGTTCTCTGTTTTCTGTTTTTTTTCCAGAGCTGTTCAAATTAGTGCCTTTTGGAGATACATAAACACAGCTAAAGGAGGAGCAACCCAGCATTGCTCCAACATCCATAGCTGATTCAGGCTTAAGCATTGATCCAAAGAGCTGTAGCTGCATGCACGGCTTGAGGAGCCAGAAGCTGTCACTGCCATCAGAAGCAGCAGTCCTGACTCTCACTTATCACTTGCTCCTGTCCCTGTGCTACCCCACCCTTCGTGTCTGGGGAACTGATCTGAGTTACAGCCAACTATTATTCAGGCTGGGTTTGTCTTGGCTTGCATTGGTTCTTGATCTGTTTCTCTGCCAGGCTGCACAGAAGGTGCTTTGTGCCAACAAAAGAGAGAAGACTATGGAGGCAGGAGTGATGCAGGTGCCTGGAAAAAATAAAAGGGAGCTGAGACACCACTGGCTCAAAGAGTTGACACAACTCCAGCCTTTTTCTTGATTGTGCTTTGCAGGAGTTCACTTAATGAGATCAGTCTGAAGGTTTGCTGTTCAGCCAGATTTCAGTTGTTCCTCATCCATCTCTGCACAACAGGTGATCTACACACCTTCCCATTCCTCTGGGCTTTCCTTACCACTCCTGCATTCCAAGGTGGGACGCTGAGAGCCTTGAGTTCAAAGGACCCAAGGCTGTCTCAGTTGCCTATGTCCCAGGCAGGACAGTGGAGTCTGGTGGCCAAAGAGAAAATTGCAACCAACGAGGTCTCATCTACCACCACTGAGATCTTCAAAGCAGGTTTGGCCTTACGGCTTCTGCTCCATCCGCACAACAGCTCCACACAGGCTTCCTTTTGACCAAACCACAGCTGGACACACTGCTTATTATGTGAACTGTCAGAGTGATCTTGACTGGGCTGATGCTTTCTCTTGTTGCTGTGGCTCTGGGCTGTGTTTGGTTTGTTGAAGTGCAGCCAGAGATCCAAGTTTCCTCAGACCTGTCAGCAAAAGCTGATCGTGACCAGCTGACCTTGTGTCACTCTCCAGGACACTTCTGCATCAAATACATGTAGAGGTGATATCACCTGCCTCCAAACTCAAAGGAAGAACCAGCCTCTTAATCTCAGTTTTAATGCACACCTTTCCTTGGCAAGGTCCTATTGGCCAGCTTTTCTTATTATGTACTTAGGTTGGTCTTTCTCAGAACCTCCTCTCACCAAACCATGCCATTTCCTGCCACCACTGCAGTTGACTTTGCTTTGATCTCAGCAGCCTTTGTCTCTTTAAAACAAAAAGAATCTCTTTACAACTGAGTGCCATTGCACTCCATGAGTACCACTGCAAGGACAAGGATTACAAACATTGGAGTGGGTGGCTGTTAAGGTTGCGAGTGACAGTGGTGAGATGGGAGGAACTCCAAGTAATATCACAAAGATGAGCAAATCTTTCTCCCTTCCTCTAGAGTTTCCATATGCAAAAGTGGGGCTGCTGTGATGTAGCTGTCAAAGTCTTAGAAAAGGACGACGCTCGGGGGATGGATGGTTGTGAGATCAGACATGAATATAAATTGCTCTGTACTTCTAGTAGGGGATGATGTCTGTTGTGATGCAGTCGTTGCCCACAAGGAAAACCTCTTTTCAGGCTTTCTGGTCCCTATGTGTCTCCAGGTTTAAGCACAATCTGGTCATGCATAAAGATTTTAGGATTTGGTTCTCAAAACACTCAGCCTTGCTATGCATCTTTCACAGAAACAAAGAGATTTGAGTCCGTGAAAATCCTCCTTAGCCAGACATCAATACTCTGAGGCTAAAGAGAGTAGCTGTTGAAAGAAGCATATACTTGCAAAGCAAATTATGATTTCTCAAGGTGCACAGAGGGGAGATGCTTCTCTGATTCTAGCAGGGTTTTCTCCTTAACATTTGTGTAAAATAGCTTTATTCTTCTAATCAGAACAAAGATAATTCATGTCTCAGAGTTACATTCTAAACTTAGCAGAACAGAAAACAGAGGCTTGTGCGCTGTTTTCATAAACAACTTCACATTTCAATTTCAGAAAGTGTATGATGCAAGCTGAGTTAGCTGTGCTGGGGTATAAATTCATTCTTGTGCTGGTCCTCCGTTCACTTTCATGTCTGACTCATCTGGGAAGATCCTGTCTTACCGGGAAAGAGATGGCAGCAAGTCAGTTGGGAAACACCAGCTTTCTTCAGATCTCACATTCATCTGATTTTACAGTATGCCATTTCTGAGCTTGTGAGACAGCTGGGAAGCCTTAGGAGCTTGGAAAGTTTGGGGACAGTTGCACTGAGACTAGTGAGATCTTCACAAACTAGTCAACAGCTTCATCAATGTTGTATCAAATGTTACATCTCTGCATTTCAGGAAACACCATGGGTAAATCTCACAGATAGAAGAAATCTCATTTTTGAGGTAAAGGGGAGCAAAGGCAACAGGCTAACTGCACACTCCTGATTTACCCGATGGGGCAGCACGAGAGAAATCCACAAAACCCCAGCAAGAACAATCCCCTGATTGTCAAGTCCCAAATCACAATATGTAGATTTTGGTTTTCCTCCAGATGCACTGGGCATAACCTTACACACACACACTTCCTCTGACCGCTGACAACTCCCTGTCCTCTTCCAACTTATAAAGCCATACTCACTTTCCAAACCCCCTCCATACAAAACAAGAACTGGCAAACAGACAGATACATATCCAAGTCTTCTCAATTGTTGCTCAAAATCTCTTTCCACTCACTGCCACTTGACAATGGTTTTAAATTACTGTCTACTTAGGGAAGCAACTACTGAGAAAACACAAACCTAATAACTAAGTGCAGGCAGGATTTTTTAATACCTATCTTTCCTTGGTGGTACCTAATTAGGCTGATTGTGATTTAAGGGTAAAAAAAATCAGCCCTGCTAGTAGAAGTATGAGGTCAGTGAGTAATTGGGCGAATATTGACCTCGCAGGAATGCCAGCAGAGTGTGTTAATAAAGTCAGCGCTGAGCAACACAGCTTGCTCCTGCTGCCATTGAGGCTCTTTGTCTAAAGCAGGGCTGTCTGTTTAAAGAGCATCTTCTTGTGCTCATCCAAATTCTAACTTCAAACTGTTATTGCAGCTGCTCACCCCCAGGTGTCTGAAGATAGCCTCTGACAATGTTAAAATGAAGTTACCCATCGTACAGAGTTAACTGCGTACACCAAACATGCATTAATAGTTTAACCTGGGACTTCAGTGAAAGCAAGAGCAAAAGCAACCCTGCTGTTGACAGGCAGGGAGAGGGCTGTAGGCTAA
This sequence comes from Colius striatus, assembly GCF_028858725.1. Classification (NCBI taxonomy): domain Eukaryota; kingdom Metazoa; phylum Chordata; class Aves; order Coliiformes; family Coliidae; genus Colius; species Colius striatus. Next base: position 3,445,060 of record NC_084762.1, read on the forward strand.
GAAACAAACATCATCCTCTGGGTTTCAATATTCCCTCATTTTTTTTTGTCTCAAGGAGAGGTTTTTAGGTTCAGGTAATGCACATCTTGAGGTGTTCTGGCACCAGATGTGCAATGTTCACCATCTGAGCAGGGTACATTTAGAAAGCAAAGGTTGGGAAGGGTTGGGAAGGGAGGTGCTGCTTCTCCCTTCTCTTTTATGTGGAGGGCTGGTTGGCTGGAGGTGGGACTCAAGAAGGTAGGATGAGGTGTGTGGGTGGGTTCATTCAGTGCTCTGTACTCACAAACTGTTCTGTTGAGTAATTCTTTCCCCTGACTTTTGTCTAACTTATAATTTTGCTGAGGAAGAGATTATTTTTTCTGTGCTGCTGATTCATGTGGAGCTGCACCTTAATTCCTCTAGGCTTGAATTTAAAAAACACCCTAATTTGTGGCTTTTTCTTTTAGAAACAGAGAAACAAACAAAGAAACCTAGAAGCAAAAAAACCTCAAGTGACGGTATCTTGTCCAGAGCCTTCCGTGTTACTAAGAAATTGAGAAGCATCAGGGAACATTTCCGGATAAGGATTGTATTTTTTTTTAACTTTTCCAATATTAGAACAGTTGCTGGCATGGCTTTGGTCCAGACTAACTGCCATCCTCCCAAAACAATTCTCCCTTCTTCCTACCATCTCCCTCTGCACTTGGAGCCTTTGTCCAAGCTGCTGTCTCCTGCAGTTCGTCCCAGAGCCACTGCTGTCCAGCCTGCAGCCTCCCATGCTGTAGCCTCACTGTCTTGTGCAATGGTTTGTTTGGCTACAATCTGTTTGAAAAGGTCCAGGTCATCCCAGAAAGACTTGAATCACTCTGTACACGTGTGCTGACTGCTCAAGGAACTCCAATCAGGCAAATCTGTGGCGTCTACAAATGTTACAGGAAGTGACATTTGCAGCCTTGAAACAATTTTACTATCTACATGTAATAATAATCACAAATATAATCAAGCTGTCAGGCCCTGCAAAAGCATCTTTCAGTCAACAGCAGTTCATTGACCTTTCTTTCCCAATTGTAATAAAGTTATTGAACTTTTATTTTACAGTGTGTGGCTATTTCTTCACCCTATTTCCATGTATTAAATATTTCTTTGACTACTGTACACCACTGTAAAGACCTATCTGGCAATGAAAATAGTATTTGAAAGTGCAGGTAGGGTATTGGAGAAGCTTTTGCCCAGCCAATTCTGTATTCTCACTGAACTCTTTTTAAAAGTATGTATCTAACTATGATAAGCAAAGGATTAGAGAGGAAAAAAACCCCATAATTTAACCTCAGTAGCAATTCATTAAGGTGACTGGATGTAAACTTGGAGTAAAATCTGGTTTTAAGTCTGGAGTAAAATAGAATTAAAACTTCTACCCTCATGTATTCTGATACATCACAGAGCAGAGCCCTCCATCAGGTTCAAGGTTCTCACATTTCCTTAGGCCAAAGAAATACACAATTAGCACAGCTTTTTACAAAACAGATAATCCATTTCTATTTGTTATTATCCCAGCTGGTCAACTCTTTCCTTCTCAGCATGCCTGCTAACCACCAAGAAGTATCTACAGTTATATATATATATATATATATATATGCTGGTATATAACACACAAGGTTCACTTCTATTTACAATAGACTTGCCCCTTTACACTTCAGCTGTTAAATATGCTCTTAAAATATTTGCTTGGAGTAATAAGTATTTTCCAATCTGTGGTTTCTTGCTTTTCTTGTTCAGAGTCTTGAATGTCAGAAATGAACTTCAAGACTTAAAGGCCATTGGGTTTTGCTTTCCAGCAGTAAATAACTCAGGCTATCTCCTAAGTTACAGAACTTTGCACTGTATAAAATATAAGCAAAACACAACCTTCAAGTGTGGTCACATACTTGGGAAATAATTGCTGGTGTTTCCTTATAACTGAAGCAGGAGCTGAGTTCCTCTCAGGCTGAGGAACCCCAAAGCCAGACACTTCCAAGCTATTCACTGATGGACAAGACAGCCTCAGGCAGATCTTGCAGAGGTAAAGGATGGTTTGTTGATCTACAAGGAATATTCCTGCCATTTAAACTATTGCAGTTTGCAGATGGCAATGAGTATGGTATGCAAGAGAGCATCTACTGAAAGGCCCCTGCTGTTAGGAGCAGCGTGGTTTTTGGATGCACAACTTGTTCAGAATTCTTAGTGAACTGGAAAAACTGTACATTTCAGCAATCTTTTAATAATGTGGTGGTTTTCATTGCCTTGGTTTCTTTCCATTACAGCCCTTAGGAATATTAGGATTATCTGGGTGTTTTGCACTCTTTGCCATATCAAAAAAGGAAGGTGGATGCTGGACCTGCAGGGATTTGAAAGCAACCAGCTTTGACTTTGTGATAGATTTTTTTTCATTTCATGATGCCAACAGGTGTGAGAAACCAAAGGAACAGTCATAGCAAGCAGTCAGCTCTTAATTATCTGCACACCCAACCCAGCCTGAACTAAAGCAGAGGCAAATTAGAAGGTGAGTTACAACACTAGGTTACGTTTTACCATCCTATACATATGAAGCTAATTTTAGCCTTCCAAAACACTAACGTAAAACTCTGTGATGCTGCTACCAACCCGCCCTTCCACTCCCCTGCCCAGAAATACCTTGCAGGAGGGAAAGCTGCTTGAGCAAAGCTATGGTCTGGCAACATGGAGAGCACAAACAGCCTTGCTTTGCCTTCCCTCCTCCAGTGTGACATCTACAGTGTAGGGCCACATGGAGAAGTTGGCCAATCCAACAGAGAGGGTTAGCTGGATGTGCTGAGCAGGGACACTCCCGAGTTAATACACTTTCAGCAGCGTCCATTATCCACCACATCCTTCCTTCTTTCTTCCCAGGAGTCAGAGTGCCTTGTGGGGAGAGGCAGGACATGATGGCAGAGTCTTGGGACTGTTTCCTTTCTTTACATACTGTCTATCCCACTACCTCTTCACTTCACTGGTGCCACTGCCTGGTTGTGGAGAAGATTGTGTTTCAAGACATCAGGGAGCATTTAAAAAAACAGTAGCATTTAAAAAAAGCCACGTGACTAGAATGTGTGTCACCCACGGTAGCACTCAGCAGTGAGCCAGAGCAGCAGCCTGGAAGGTGTATCTGCAGCCTAGCCAGAGAAGAGAAATTCAGGTTACATCAGAAACCTAAAGGCTTCCTGATAAACTGAGGCAACCAGCAGACTTTGATGGAAACTGCAGGCGTTGGCCCTTATTGTCAACCTTGGCTATGTATCAGATGGAAAAGATCTTCAGAGGCTGTCACCACAGCAGATCCATATCATACTCTGTCAAGTAGAATACAATTTGTCAGTTCCTGTGTAGCAAATGACGGTGATATCTGTTTAAAACCACTTTTGCAAGCAGTCAGCTGGCAAGTGCCTTGTACACTGGCCCATCTGCTACCACAGTAATTGGGTCATCCACTTCAGGAGAAGCCTTTTTGCTCGTGTAGTGACAGAAACAGTGACCTCACGTGAAGAAAGTCTATATCAGACCAGAGATTCTAACAGTGGGACACAGGAAAGAAAATATCCCTCTGGACCAAGCAGAAACAGCTGACCCCTTAATAAGCACTTGCTCAACTAAGGCTGCAGAGCAGGTCTGATTGCCCCTCAGAAATTATGCTGAAGGAAAACAAGGAGAAAGGTTCTGAAAGTCGTTATCAGAGAGGGGACTGAAACCCCCACAAAGACAGGGATGCCAGGACTTGCTGCCTGACACATCACCAGCTGCAGCACTCTTCTGTTAACACCAGGAACTGCCCATGTGAAAAAAGGATACTGGGAAGGGACTGGTCTATTAAAAATGTTTAGGTTGGCAAGTTTAATTTGGAGTTTCCTTTTTAATAAGAGTTAATAACAGAGTTGGTCTCTGATTTAAAGAGAATCAGATTTTTGGTTGCAAAACCTACAAAGTTATAGCTCCTATTTTACCTGTTGTGACAGGACAATCAGGCCTTCCTCTACATTAAGTATTCATTTTTCTCTCTCCTTCTCTCAGGGCAATTATCCATCAGAGTAACTTTGCTAGGATTATAACTCTATCCTTAGCAATTTTAAAAGCTAGAGTGCCTGCCTTTCTTAAAGTTAGGCTCACATTACCTCACCACAGTGGATTTTTTTCCTCCTTATCTTTAACATCTGAACCTTTTAATTTTCTGAGACAAGCTCTGTTACTACGTGTACAAAATGAGCTTGTGAGAGTTCAGGTGTACATGATGCCTCACCTGCCTCTGCAGTACAAAGTCAACAGCTTCTCACTAATGGAAATATATGGGAAATACATAAAACAACCTGAGAAACTTACAAAACTTACCTCAAATGCAAGGGAAGCATTTTATAGCTAGTTAGAGATTAAGCACCAAAATTACAGAGTCTCTGAATGAAGTCCAAGACTGATTTAGTGAAAAGCAAGCTAAAGAAAGAAGATAAATTTGAATCCTTCTAAAATGAAGCTTGATACATCATTTTCTCCCACTAGTTCAGACTTTGTAACCACCAGGGTCACTTCTGGCCTTACAGCCAGTGAATCTCCATTGCCAGCAACATGGGAATGGAACTTTCAGCTACACCAGCCTTTTCCATCACTTATTTCACACTGGTCAGGCAAGTTTCCCAAAGTATTTAAGAGTCATCTCTGCAACAACAGTTACTGCAGCTCATTAATGTTTAACTTAATCTAACAGAGCTCATCACTGCCAATCAATCAATTTCTTAGATGAGCTTGTAAAATATGCAGTGAAAAACATCCAGCAAAGACAAACTCATCACATTTCTGCCAGCTTGGGCAAAGGGGCTGTTGCTAGTGGTAAGGGAGCTGGCTTTTGAAAGAGAAGCTAAATGATAGGACTGAAGCAGATGTGGTAATATTCAAACATCTTTTCAATACACCAAGCCTCTCAGTGCAACTAATATTTGTGCATCATTCCATGGCACTGGGAGGCCCAGTTTTCTATGCATCTGCACCATCTTTGCTTTGTGGGAAGCACGTGCTGTGTTAGGAGACCGGTCTAGTTGGACCACTAATAAAACTAAGCACTTACTTGGATGCCCAATGCCCAAGTTTATAGTAGGGCTGATGCTTAGGGTTTTATTTCCTGCACTGTTAAGAAACCTGGGATTTGTTGATATATAGTCACTTAATGCTGTAGGCATGGTACCCTCTCAGAGCAGCAACGAAATGCTGACAAAGCTCGAATTCATCTACATTGTTTTCCTTAACTAGGTCTCCTGTTTCCAACAGGACAGCCAGAAGGTGTGTCAACATCCAGTGAAAGTTTATGGAATATCAGCTGACAGATGTGATTGACAGGAGACTTTGAAGGTGAAGGTCTCAGTTTTTCGTCCTTGTAGTATCCACAACCTTTCTTTGATGATCCTGGCTTGAGGCAGCAACACAAACTGATCCACCCAGGAGGGTCTGTAAGTGGCTGCCTTTAAAACAAACATCATCAATGTTTTACAGATCAGACAGCAGGAGTCTTGCCTTTGCCAGTGATGAAAATACACTTAAAGGTCTCATTGTTCGTTGGGTCATGTTCTTTCTGGTGGAGCTTACTGGGCGTTGAATTCAGTGCTTTTCCCCCCGTGCATATAAATATTACACTCATAATAATAATCACAGCAGTAATAGGTTCGTTATGTTTATTATCACTGCGCCAAGCAGCTGTATTCATGGAGGAAGACCTTCTTTTGCTGGATGTTACACAAGCCCAGAATAAAGCAGGAGGCCCTGGCTGAAGGCACTAATGATCTAAGTAGGAGGCAGGATTCAAAGCTGGATGTAGACCAGCTGGCATAGGAGGCCAAGGAAACAATAAGACAGCACTAATCAGTGAATATGCTGTGACCTCAACAAAACATCTCTCTGTTGACAAGCTTTCAGTAGAAAAGCGTTTTTCCCCCTTGAAACAATAAGGAAAAAAAAAAGGTTTTAAAAGGTAATTAAAAAGAGGATGGTATATTAATCTTGCTTGTTTACTGGGGTCACCTCCTCATTGTAAAAGGGCAAGTTCAGGAGAAAACTCAGGAGTGCTTGTTTGAAAGTCTAACAGAAGGGCTAACGCTTGTCGTAGGGTGGATGGATAGACAATGGGAACCTAGGAAAGGAAAACTTGGGAATTTGGGAAGCACACTTTGCAGTAGCATCCTGATTAGACAAGGGTATATTCACCAATGCTGCAGGAAAAAAATAATGTTTCAGCACTTAGAACAAGGAGAGCCTGGGTGAGGTTTCAGCTGAGCGTGGGTTGACTAAGTCTCTATGGGTATTTGCGCAAACAGAGCCATGAAGTACCAGTTCAAAGCAGAAAAAGGCAACTTTTATGAAAACAAATAGATTAGACAATCTTTCTAACCCATAATTCCTTGTGCTTACACATTTAATATATTGGTCATCTTCAATAACATTCATCACCTTCAAATCATACTTATCCCTAATTTCTTTTCTCCTTTGGACATCATTTAAAAAAGTCATGACTACCCGTACCTAGAAGAGTAGGACACACAACCAGAGCTTTGTAATCAGGGCACTGTAGGACAAAGTGTTCAGTTAGACTGGCGTCACTTAGCTATCTTATTCAAGCTATGCATGTTGCAGAGCAGTGGATTTAGCTAACAGTGTTATTTGATGGCACCAGTGGACAAAATACTTAGTAGACCTTGGGTCTCTAAATCCATGCACCGGTACTGACTGATTCCTGCAATGTCATTTAGTCTTTTCCATGAGACTTTGAACTACCACTGAAGGGGCTTGTTTGCTTATGCAAGTTTAATTTTGCTTTATATATAGTTATAGTATTACACCTACAGCTTCAAAAACACAAGGATAGCTTTCTGCTAACTCTAAGATTTGATTGGCTTCAACATTTTTCCCCACCCATCTATTATATTTGCTGCAAAAAGGACTTCTGGGAAGCAATGATGACATTAGGTAATGGGAGCTATTTCTCTAACTTTCTGGCAAAGTTAACATGACTTTCCTCTGAGATGCACAGCTTCCCCTCTAGATGGTAGCAGAGAACAAACTCTAAGGTACTTGCCCTGTGATGACTGGGATGATACTGAAGAAGCTGAGAAGTCGTGCTAGATTGTCTTTGTATTCTGTTTTCATTTGATACAGCCAAGAAGAGTTGTGCTGCATACGCTGATGCTAAACCTGGGATTTTGAAGGAATGTTACTATGAAAGTTTCCTGCCTTACGATTTCCTGCTCTGCAAAGCCTTTCTTAAGAATACAAACATTATTTAAATAGTTGTTTTAACATAAAACAAATATTTCTGTACTCCTGGACATCTGTTTTCTTTATAAAATCCTTCTCTTGATTGCCTTAAATGTAGCTGAACTGAAATCTCCACATGTCTAATAGTTACTGCCAGCACCCTGTTTCCATGAACCTTTACGTTGTTCCTGTTACTTATGCCTAATTCTTATGAAACCTAAATGTTTGCAATTTATCATTTTGTAAGCCATAAAGTGCCCTTCTAGGTTTCTAGTTTCAAGCTGTTTGACACAATCACCTGTATCTCAAAATATTCTTAAATGAAGCATAGTAGAGCTCACAGAAAGATGCAGTATAAACACCTTCTTTTCTGTTCACTAGTAAATGGAAAAAAATAATCCTTCTATTATTTCCATGTGCCTGCCTTATGACCACTGGTTTTCTGAAAGAGATCCCTCTCAGCAGCAGGAAAAGAACCTGAAAGGTTTTCTCAAGCCTAGCCACAGAAGGCCTCATGTTGGTAGAAGGGATCACAGACTATAAAGTATATGTAAACCTCTGTTCATTGATACATACACAGTGGGCTGTAAATTACCTATTACCTTTGAGAAATAGACTTTGAATGCACTTGGGATGACGTTAGGAATTCTTGGTAAAGCAATATAGAATAAAATAATGTTACCACAGAAATCTATAGTCTCTCCCTTTCAAAAACAGAAAGGGGGAAGGAATAAAGATACCAATAACTTCCACATAATGAGAGATTAACTAGATTCCTCGGCAAGGACAAGAGACAAGCCGGGGTATATGAAGTTATGGATAGCATGGGGGAGGTGGTTAAGCAGTGATTACTCGTTTCAGCACCAGAACAAGACAGCACCCAATGAAATTACAAGGCAGCTGCTTTAAAACAAACCACAGGAAGTACTTTTTCAAACAGCACATAATTAAATAGCAGGACTCCCAGGATACTGTGAAGGTCAAAAATATGAGTGAATTCAAAAAACATTGGACATGTAACATAGACCCATCAGCGGCTATTAAACATGATCTTCCAGAGGAAAGTTCCAGCTTGGAAAGTCCTGATGGCTGGAAGCTGGGGGAGTATAAAGACTGCTCTGTTTTTTTCATGTTTCTTGTATACCACACCTAAGCATCCACAATTCTCACTGTCAAAGACAACAGACCCAATTAACCTTTTGGTCTCACAGGCAATGACCACTTTTACACCTCACAGGTGGCCCTGCCAGTGGAGGTGAGGGCAACACAGTGACACATAAACTAAATTATTTGCACAGAGAAATTGTAAATCAAATAGGTTAGTGGTGCAAAGACACTCAAGATGGATCCACAGAAGCATGGTAGGGTGTAGGAGAGCATTCTCGTTTCAGTGTACCACGGACACACCTTTGCTGAGCCAGTCGGGGTCCAGGAGTGTGCTCTCAGTTGGACTTAGCCCTGTCAACTGTCCCTGGCTCCATGCAGTGCCAGTTCAAGTGTCTCTTATAGCAGGGCTTCCCTTTCCAGAGACAAAGGCTGTGCAGAACGCACTGTGCCACTGGCTCCATCTATCTGTACTGCCCTGTAACCAAGCTAGTAGAGCTCCCCTAGAAGGAAGTGCGACAAGGATTGTATTGAGGAGACATCAGACCAAGATGTACTGCTGCCAGCTCAGGTTTAGAGGCAGAAATCTACATTCTTTTGGGAATGCAGCAGCCTTCCATAAGCATAAACTGTAAAGCTGATAGTATTTTGCTTATGTATTTTAAAGCTACTTGTTAAACAAGAAAAAGAGCACTGAAACTCAGGAATGGTAGTTTTTGACAGTAATAACTTTTCTAATAACAATTATTTCCTTCCCTCTTGCCACTCTAAGCTTCTCCCATATTTCTCACCAGTCTTTTCATCTTAATACTCTCTTTCTTCTCAAACTTCTTTCTTACCTCATTCTTGCTGATACATTTCCCTGGCCAATTCTCTCCTCCTCACCATAGCTCCATTTGCTTCTGTTCCTTTAATACCTGTAGCCAACTTTGCTCTAGTTCCCTAGAATCACCATCTTCTTCCTTCTTGTGCTCTTGCTCTTGACTTTCTCCATCCGCCCTTTTATCTTTCCAGCTATTTTTCAGAGCAGCTGTTTCTGCCACCACACAAAGCCCTGATGGCTGAGTTCTGACTACGGAGAAGCAGGCACGCTCTGCTCACTTCCCGTGCCTGGAGCCCTGTGACATCCCACTCTGCTGCTGTGGTGGAAGAAATAGATGGAGTCACACGAAGGAAACGTGAAGGGCTAAAGAATGCTCATGGTCTTCAGAGATGTTCTATACTGACCCCAAGCCTACACACAGATTTTGTGTGGCTTTTCCCCCAGAACGCTGGTAGTCGGTCACTCTTGAGTAGTTTCACAAAGACAATGAAAAGCATTTCCTTGATTCCAGGAAAACTGCCACGTCTAAACTTGAAGTCACCATCCCAGAAGTACAAGATTTCCACAGCAAAAAAGCTTGGAGAATATTTGTAGTCTGTGTGTAATAAATCACTGTTGTTCCTTTCCCAAAAGCAGGTCAATGGTTTTAGCCGAAGCCCAGCAAGCAGCCTGCTCGTGGTGGACACAGCCTATGGAAAGTTCCATCCAGTTTCAGGCTGGCAAAATTTAAACAACTGGAAAGAAGGACTTCCAATGGAAAATATTAGGAACTCTTCTGTATGGCTACCCAGATCTTCCAAACTGCTTACTTCAAGTATGTGTGTGCATGGATGTATCTATGTACATACATATATTTATATAGCACATTCAAACTGGCACCACTAAAACAATACTATTAAGAGAATGCTGTTGCTGTAAAACTCCTTCTCTACTGAACAAGTTTTGCCAGCACAGCGCAGGATAAGCAGAACACTTTAAACGTGGCACACTATCCATTTTAAGGCACTACTAGAGTTTCAGCTACCACAGTTAGCTGTTATTTGAAGAAGAGAAAATGATGGGCCTATTAAAAACAGAGCCTGCAAAGGACCTTTGGAGTATTTCAGGTTCCAGGCATGTCAGCAGCATGAGGTGAAAGGGAAGCATTGCAGTGCTGTCTGAGCCCTCCTTGCAGTATAATACGACATTGTCTGGGGCAAGCCTAATAACACTCTTTCTGCAGATAATCTTGGCAGAAGTACCTTTTTAATGGCTCTATTTTACTTACAAGATAAAACCCCACTCCTTTCTAATTTCCCCTCCCCATCAATCAAAAAGTCACTATTTCCCCAGTCACACACACCCCTTTTGTTTCCAGCAACGTGAACCACAGGCTGAATGCAATGACTGAAAAAAAAACCCCATTATCTGTGTTATAAACAGTAAATAATAAAAGCTTTATACTACCGTTTTGGTTGTGAAACTCCATCTCAGTTGGATGATCAGCACGCTGGAACAACTTTCATGTGAGGAAAGGCTGCAGGACCTGGAGTTATTTAGCCTGGAGAAGGCTGAGAGAGGGCCTTATCAATGCTGATAAACACCTAAAGGATGAGTTTTGAAGAGGACAGAGCCAGACTTGTTTTCTGTGATGGCCACTGACGGGACAGGGGGTAACAGGCACAAGCTGGAAGTTCCACTGGAGCACGAAGATAAACTCGTTTGGTCCTGAGGTGAGGGAGCCCTGGCCAGGCTGCCCAGGGAGGGTGTGGAGGCTCCTTCTCAGGAGGTTTCCAAACCCACCTGGACACATTCCTGTGCCCCCTGATCAGGAGGAGCCTGCTTTAGCAGGGGGTTGAGCTGGATGAGCTCTGGAAGGCCCTTCCCCACCCACAACCACTCTAGATTCTATGATCTCTGCTCAAGATAGCTACAAATTACCACCTTGGCCCCAGAGGTGTCTGAGAAGTTAATGCTACTGGACAAGACGCTGGGTCAGGGTGAGTGGATGGGACTGTCAGCATGTACCTGGTTGAACAGAGCTCTCCAGGCCCACAGTACGCCTGGGCCCGCTACAGGTGAGTGCCGTGTGCCCGCACCACCCGCTCACTGTCACCACACGGACATCGCACCTTTGCCATCACCAAGGCCCTCGCACACAACTCCTCTCTTCTTCTTCTTCTTCCTCCTCCTGCTACTCTTCTCCCCTCAGCCAACCCCAGGGCGGAGACGAAGAAACCCCCCGCACAAGACATTTTCCCACTTCCCACTGTGGCCGCAGGGAGAAGGATGATGGTTCCCTCAGGACGAAGCAGCAGCCTTCTACCTTCGACTCCGCTTATAACAGCTGGGTCCCCGACGACACTGGGCAGCGGCAGGTGAGGGCCTAGCGGCAGGTGAGGGCCCGGCCGCAGGTGAGGGCCCGGCCGCAGGTGAGGGCCCGGCCGCAGGTGAGGGCCCGGCCGCAGGTGAGGGCCTAGCTGCAGGTGAGGGCCCGGCGCCGGTTTCCCGCCGCCCTGTCGCCCCGCCCCGCGGCGGCGCCCGCCCCGCCCCCGGCCGTTGGGCCTCGGCCCCGCCCCGCCGAGCGCCCCCTGCTGTCCGGCAGCCGGCGCGGGGCGGCGGCCGTGGCGAGGCGCGGAGCTGCGGGGCGGGCGGTGCGCACAGGTGCGTGCGGGCCCGGGGCGGGCGGCGGCAGCAGCAGCAGCAGCGCGCGTGTCTGTGTGCGTGAGGCGGGGGAGTCGCGTGGGATGCAGCATGGCCGAGCCTCCCGGAGCCCCTCACCGCACCACCGGCTCCACCTTGCTTCACCCGCTGAGCGGGCTGCTGGGCATCCCGCTGGACCAGGTGAGGCTGCGCGGCCGGTCCGGGAGCGGGAGGGCGGCCGCGCGTGTGAGGGAGACGCGCGGGGTATCTCGGTGTGGGGAGGGAGGCTCGTCCGGCAGAGACGGGTATCCCGCGGCTGTCACGCCTTCCATCTGCCAGAGGGCCGTGAGAGCAGCGCGGAGACACCGTGTCCCGCGGGAAAGCGGCGTTTCGGCGCGGGGCAGGCCCTCGGCGGGGCATGGCGTGGAGGGGTCGGGCTGAGCTTTGGCAGGCCGGCCTCACAGACAAACCCGTTCATTCTTCCCGGCAATGCCCGGCGCTTTGGTGCCCCTGGAAGAAAGGCTGCTGCTGGATGTTGTCTGTCAGGGCGCTGGGATAACAGCGGCCAAGTTGGATACGCTGAAATAGTTGGGACGCTCGCCCGCCTCGGGTTAGCAGCCCGGTAGCGTGTAGCGTGCGGGGGGGTGGGGATGAAACGGGTCTTGTAGGATGTAGTTGCGATCAGGCAGCGCTTTTGCGGCGACAGATCTGTAGAAAGGAAGCACAGATCTCTCCTTCAGTTTACTACAAGTGATGAAGCCGCCGAGCGCGAGGATGGAGGTATGCGGAACGCACGCGTGCATAGAGAGCGGTCTGACGGGCGAGCAAGTTCCTACCAAGTACCAAACATCACACTGTGTTTTCATCTGTGGCGTTGTCTGGTTGTTTATGGTCTCCTGGTTAAGTTCAGACCCCTAGCTGACAGAAAAAGTTGCTCCCCCACCACCGCATTTTCTCGTCTCTCAAGCCTGCGTGCACCTGCTGCTTTCCTGCGCTCTTTTCAGCAACGAGGAAGTTGGGTCTGGATGTTTGTGCTGACCAGGAAAAGTCTCCACCAAACTCTCAGGAGGTTGAACTGTGCTCTGAGAAACTGGGGCAGCAGAGACGTGCTGGTAAAAATCAACAGAAGGTTGAGATTTATTTGCTTTCCTGTGTTTGCAGAGTGGCTGGTGCTATGTGTCATTTTTTACTACTGTTTGTTGTTAGAGCTGAGTGGGAAATACATCATTTTATAGATTGGACTCCTGCACCCAACCCTGCCAGTTTTTCCTCTCAACAGGAAATAGATTTTGAGGCAAAAAAAATCTGTTTCTCAACATGAAAAGTAAAAACTATAAAGGCCTGTAATTGTCTAGATAAACTATTCATGTAGAAGGTACATGAATAGTGAGAGCTTCTTTTCTTTTTAGTTATTCCATGATTGATGAATATGGGGACACCAAAGGAACCAGGAATAGCAAACGTTTGCTGTTCCAGCTTGTTTGTGACACTGTAGAGCACAGGCAGAGTTGGGCTGACTGGGGCACTGAACAATGGAGACTTGACAGGCTGCAGGGTTTTTTTTTTTGCTTTCTAAGCTTTCCAAAACTTTTCCTTCCCTTCAGCCAAGGTGATACAAAGACGTTGTTGTCCGCAGAGAAAATTTGCTCCATGCTTTTCTGGGCCTGAGGTTGCTTCGTGACATCTGGTTATGTGCAGGGCCTCGCTCTCGTGGGTTCTGACCGCACTGCCTCCAGGAGCAGTGATGGGCCAGTGAGGATCCCCCTTGATGGAGTTCACAGCTGTGCTGAAATGCAGCTTTCCTCACCTGAAAATCACCATCCCCTTGGGTCCTGTGGAATGGTCCCTCTGAGATCATGCTGTCAATCATTTGTAAAAGCCCCTCTCACCTGTCTTGCCCTGCTGCAGTGTGCTGGGCCACACCAAGCATAAGGGATTTCTGTTGCCTCGAGCTAGGAAATATCCAGATTGCTTTGTGCAGGCTTGCTACCACTGTCCCCTCAAATGACATGAGTTTTGACTGTGGCCTGCTGTGCTAAAGCCCTCAGACACAGAATAAAAACCCTCTCACAGGGCTCTTTTGCATGGTGGGTGGTTACTGTCCTCATTAGAATGAGAGGGCTTTTTGTAAGTTCCCTCTCTCTTCTGTGCAGAACAGAGTTGTGCATGTGAAACATTTATTTATGAATGATTATTTAGTTGAGACTGGATACAAATCCCACGTGTAGCAGGGGCTGGTTTTATACGAGTCTCTTACTGCAGTGCTAACTGGCTCTGTGCCTTCCACTCGCTGGCTAGGCTGCAACAAGAGAGGTAATCTCTGGCTTGTCACTGTCAGTGTCATTGTGCTTTGCCTATTGCATGGTGACATCCACAATCTCCTTCTGGTCCGTGTGGCTGGCAGTTCCCCACCACTGGCCCTGAGCTTTCAAAAAAGGGGTCCAAGTGGAGTTTAGACCCTCCAAGTCACTGTGGCACATGAAAGCTGTGTCTGCCTCTATGTTAAGTGTCCAGAGGACCAGTGTACAAGGTCCATTCTTTTATGGACGTGGTTTTCCATGAGGTCTGTGTTATGAGAGAGATTTCAGTCTGCAAGCAAGATTAGGAAAAAAAAATCAAGCTGAAAGTCTGAGAAGTGAAAGTCATAACCTTTCACAACAGGGGCAGAAAAACTGTAGCAATGCTAGGTGGAAAATGTTTTGTCATCTAATAAGCAGCTATCATATCACTCACTGTAGGGAAGCACAGGTGAATATGAAAACGTGTTTTTCCACACTGTAATTGTTTAAAATGAAGGAAAGAACCAAAACTTATGTTTAAAAGCAGCACAAAATTAGAGGGTGCAGTTCCTTGCTGTGCTGTATACCTGCCAGGCTGTTCACATTTTATGTAGTAGGCAGTGATGTTTTCTTCTGTAGCTGCTAAAATAAGCCTGATGTCTCAGTGTCTGTTTGCATGTCTCTTTAATGGATGATTTCTCTGTGAATTTAGCAGTGAAATATTATTTTTTAAAGAAGTGCTATATTCAGTAACAAGATTAATGAGCTTGAAAGAGGATGAAAAGACTCTCTGTGTTCAAATCATCCTCATATCCCAGGAAAGCAGACTTTGAAGTTTAGCTGACTTGTGTTCTAAAAATATCTGGCTAGGTCAATGACATACCTCCAGCAGCACTTGGAAAAGAGTTTTGGGGTTGTTTCTTTTTCCTTATCACGTGTGCCCCAAATCCCTGAAACTGGAATGTCCATCCGGTATGCTTATATGGTAACTTGGCAAAACAGATACTTTTTTTGCCATGTATCCCCTAAATCACCAATTTGGGATGTTATCCTCTGTCAGAAATCAATGAGGATACAGGAAGTTAAACATTAAACTCTTTATAGTGTAATTTCTATAAACAAAGTGCATGTGTGTGTAAATAAAGTGAAGAAATTAACATGCTATTTCAGGTTTCCTGGTGTTGTTTATCAATGTGTAGTTTTACCATGCCTTCCTAAGCCCTGGGCATCTCTAGAAGTAATTCAGAGTCAAAAGGTTCAGACACACAGTTGAAAAGTTTCACTTCTCAAGGTTATTTCGCAGTACTCTTGATATCCCAGGTTACCCATTGCCTTAGAAGTAGCAGCCCAAGTGCAGATCTTCAACTGCTGTGCATCAAACCTTAAACTTGAACGAGCCCTACCCTGAGTGATGTGAGGCAGTACGAAGTTTGGTGACTTTCGGGGAAGCAGATTCTGTGTTCAAGGGGTCTCTCTCAAAAAACTATATGAGCATCTTCTCCTATTCATATCAGAAGGCCTTTAACTCTGTGTTTCCATTGATGTGGCTAGCCCTGTTTCCCCAAAGTGGGGGGAAAATATGCTTTTAAACTTAATTTTAGCTGCTCTGGCTGCAGGTTTTACACCTTATTTTTCATTTTAATCCTTTCATTGGAGCTGTTCTGTATATTTACATTTTGGCAGCAGCTTAAGTAAAACACCAACTCTGTGGGGGGACTGTGGGACATACTTCTGAGTCTTGGGATAGTTGAAGTATTAGTTTGAATAACTCTCTGCCCAAAACATGACAACAAATTGGTTTAAAAAGGAGAAAGAAGAAAAATGTATATATTTTTTTTCCTTTTACAAAAATCAACATGAATTCTGATCCCCAAATCAGGGATTGCTTTGTTAAAATTCACATTTTTCATCTCTTCTGCTGTCTGACTTAAGTTTCAACTTCTATGCTTTCTGATTTAGCAGATGTGTTAGTCCCAAGCCTCTTTGCATGACTTTTCTAATCTACTTTTTTTGGGCAGTGAAAAGCCAAATAAAAATTAGCTCTACTGACTGAGGCTGGGAACTTTGAGGTTCCTTTAGTGGTTGTCAGTAGAGGCACTAGAAGATGTCATGTTGAGGAATAAAGGCAGTTTGTTACAAAGAGAAGCAAGAGAACTGCAGATGGAAGCTCACTGAAGACATAAGTGGAGTCAGTATCTGATTTTTACCTGAAAAAAAGCCACTCTGAGGCAACAGCAACAACTATCCATTTTTGGTGTGAGCCATGCTACATTTAAATTTCCTGATACCAGTCATTTTACAACTGAAAATCTGTCTTTTCATTTTGAGTTGCATCAGTACTTGTCAGACTTAATGCCCGACACCTTCAACTGCAAAAAATAAAGCTGTGTAACTTTTAGTTACTTGGGAAAGTGAGCAACAGTGAGATCAACATCTTAAAACACTTTTATAGAGAGATATTACTTCTTTTACCCTTTTTACTGTAATGCCATGAAGGACATAGAGCTTGATTTAAAGAAAAAAGGCATGGTCTTGCTGACCCTGTTTTGGGCAAGCAGGGCAGTTCATAGTGCTTGTAGGCAGCGTGGCTCTTCTGTGCATTTAGAGCAAATCCACTTTCTTAACTTGTTGCACCCACTTGCACCCAAGGTTCTGTATGTTCCTGAGACAGAGATATAGCACCTTCCAGAGATCAGGATCATCTCCAAAGCAATTCTTTCTGTTGAGGTCAGCTATTGCTAACAATTGCAATAATAATACATTTTCCTTTGCCTTGGAAGCATGTGCTGCCTTTTTCAACGTGTTCTCACTCAGTTTGGCACTGCAGGCTTGAACCACACTGCTGATGTCTTAATGCTACGGGTGTAAATATTTCCACATCCCTTATGCCTTGAAAATAAAGTCTGTCCTATTAAGTTTTTCGTTTGGCAAGGGACAAAAGTGCAACTGGAATCAGCCACTTGCAGTTTTCCCTCTTTTAAGCACTTTCCTTCTTATTTGTGTTAAAAGAGGTCTGGAAAAATAAGTTCTGAAGTGCTACATAAAGTTTCCTGAAACCTTCTCTGCACATTAATCACACCAGCAGTGATTTACTGGTGCTCTGCAGCTATTTTGAGGCAATATAAAGTAGCAATGAAGATTCTTGGGCTTCAGCCTAGGGGTCTAGGCACCGAGCACAGAGCTGGCTCTGTGCTTTCAGGGGAGCCCCTGATGGCTTAGAGTTTACTGTGTGTTGGCCAGCCTGGCATGGTGTTTAATGCCCTGGCTGCTCCTTGGCATCTCTTAGAGTTCATGAGAATGGGCAGCGCTGGAGGGAGAGCTGCCAAAGTGCAAGTGATGCTGGTAATCCCTGGGCAGGGGAGACTGCAACGCTGGGCTTGGCATCAGTGGAGAGGTGAATCCAGCCTTTTGTACTTGTCCAACACCAAGTCTGATGTCAATGGGCCGTGTTTCTCTTTGAAATGAAAAAAGTAAATCCCTCTGTATGTGACCTAGTAGTTACAGGTAACAAGGTACTAAACCTTATCTCCTGGATGCTCGCATTCTGAAACTCAGGCTTGCTCTTTAAAGCCTGATGCCTACATTTCTACTATCCTTTCCCAATGGATCTTTTTTGTTAACATGCGGTTTAGATCAGGAGTGGGGAGCAAATCTTTTTTGACTATCCCCACTTAGCACACTTTGTGCATGAAGTGGCTCCAGAGCATCTACACATGATGGCTTTCAACCCTTAAGATTCTGAGGATGTGAAGCTGAAGGATGTGTTCCAAGAGCCTGCAGTGCTTCAGCTGCTGACAGGCCCATAGCAGCACAGTCCAGCTCTTCTGAAGTGAGACCCTCCACGCAACCAGCCATGGCAATGCGTGGCATCCTGATCCTCTGCTGCTTTGCTCTCCAGACACACTTCTGCTGCACCACAGTGCTTACTAAGATAGGCAGAGTGGAAATCTCTGACCTTCATTTGATGGTTTCTTCAGAGCATAGTACTGGTCAGGCTTGTTTGGTCACTTCTAAACAATGGGGAATCCGGGCAGTTCTGCAAGGGGCTCAGCTGGGTCAGCCTGTCCTGCTTCTGCCAAAGAGGAGAAAAACACCAAGGGGAAACTTTTGGGGTGATCCTTCCACAGAGCATGGTGGGATTTGGTCATTCTCCCTTCTTACACTCTTGATTGGAAATGTTTGTTTTCACCAGTCCTTTTCTTTTACTCTGGCTTAAGGCTTTTAAACAGCTTTGGCAAAATCATAGGTGAGCAGCGAAGCAAAACCAAAAGCACAAGCAGTGGTTTCTGACACAGATGGGTTTTTAGAACTATTTTGAAGAGTGCTGCTTACACTATGCTGCATCCTTAATCACACTGGGTGGGAAATGTTTTTTGTAGTATTTTGGTGGGGAGAGCTGGTCTCATGATTAGAAAATTTCAGGCATTAAAAGAAATCTCAATAACATAAGAAAAAAATCCTTGGAAACATATTTTTGAATCAAAGCAACGGAAACATTTTAAACGTTCCCAAAGAGTTTGTTGTCAGTCATTCCTTTAAAGTTTTAGTAAAATACTTGAATGAAAAATATTTTTTAAACCAAATTTCAGAATAGATCCTCATGCAACATTGCAGTGTATTGAGTGGGATGCTGTCTTAAAGCGTGTGACTTCCTTATGCAAAGGGTAGATAGACCTAAGTGTGCTTATCTGACTGTAAAGTCTCCCTAAAATCTGGTAATCCTGTGGAATAGCAGCTTTAGAAGTTATTGATCAGTGTCAGGTTATATTCTACGATCTTTAGAATCTGCTGGGGACATCTGAGAGAGAAAAAAGAGGTAAGAAAATGCTCCCTTTAGGTCATTTTTTTGGCTTGCACGCAGAATGCTAAAAAACTGAATCATAATTTCAGGTCAAGGAAGAAACTTCAGCTGCTGGCCGTGGTGCACAGGGTGGACCTTCTTCCACAGGCCCTGGTCTTGTGACAAAAGCCTTAAGTTTCTTGTGGTTTCTTATTCAAGTGCAATTTGGCACTGGTATGCAGATAGGGTGGGGATGGAGAAGGCAAAACAACAAGGTAAAAAGCGAGACATTTGAGGACACCCCCCCCCCCCCCACTTCCATGTTTATTTTCAGGCTCATAGATCGGTCTTATTTGAAACTTTTTTGCTTTAAAGGACCATGGGATAGAAAAGATTTAATTATTAACTTTTACACCCAGCTTAAATGACATTATAAACTGGTGAAAGTAGTTTTTTTTCCTGTTATCAGTGCGAGGGAGTGTTAAAGAGCAGCACACTATTGACTTGTTTATCTCATGTGCGCACGCACAGAGAACAGGTTCAAATCAGACTCCTACAGTTTGCTGTTAAGTATTTAAATCAGCAAATTCCAGCTGATGGATTTGTCTATTTGAGAGAGGGTTTTAGAATTACTTTGCTCACTCACAAGTGGAGTTTAAGTTGTCTTACATTTCTAGTTCTTAGTGGCAGGGCTTCTCGGGATGTTTTACCAGCTGAGCTGCATTGAAGGTAAAAAACAAGTGTAGGCAAATGGTTTGGAGGCAGTGACTGAGAAGGTGAAAGGGCTTACTTTTTGAGTCAAATCCAGTGTTTGATGACAGCCTTACATATCCCCAGTGAGTGGTAGGCACTCTTAGCACCCACAGCTGTTTATGCCTTTGTGCATACACTGAGTTCATGCGAATTCTCTTGAGGCAAAAAATTGTGGTCTGTTGTTGCTGCAGCAACAATAACACTGTGCTCAGTGTATGGGTGGGTTTTGCCTGTTTTATACAAGCACGTTGGAAGTGTAGGCCTGTTGCTGTGGTACACTGTGAAAGATGATAGACTCTTGAGAGAGGAAACATTTCTTTGGTTTTTATTCAGAGGATGTTAACTCTAGTTTAGCGTTACCTTTATTGCTACATCTCTGCAAGTGGGCCAGCTCCCCGTTGCAAACTGAACATTGCAGAGAGGAAAATGGACTCAGCAGTTTGAAAACAGAATATAGAGATGTTCTGCCATTGCTAACCCATAAATAAAATGAGGAGTAGAACAAAGAGTGGTCCGAGGCAGAGGGAAATGGGTGACGTGATTATGTTTCTCTTCCATTGTAGTTGCTCTTGTCAAGCAGATGACTGTAGCTGTTCTTTGCCATGAAAATGGAAATCTGAAGGTAAAAGAGAAAAAAATGCAGGGTAAACTTCTTAAGTGAGTGAAAGAACTGGGTTATTTGATTTAGAAACGTAGATAACACAGTGAAGGTAAAAGTGAGCAGCATAAGTGAAATAGATTTAGGACTTATCCTGTCTCCCAGTGTTTCTCCAGATGAACAGAAAAATGGGGCAGCATTGGAAGGCAGTGGATTCATCAGTGATTCAAATTAAAGTCTTTTTCATACAGTCCAGAACTGGACTACGAGGCTCATATCAACAGGAGAGTGCTAAGGCCAAGGGCTTAGCCAGAGCTAATGTGGACTTGGATGTTTATATGAAAAACACAAGTATCTAAGAGTAAGATACTTTATAGCTTAAAAGGGAAACCTTCTGGGAGTTGGTATTCCTTTGTCAGCTCCTTCCAGGGCCTGTCTCTTCTGCTGGCACTAGTTCCTGGCAGCTCTGTCTCTGGTGTTGCTGATGCTCTTTGGGATCCCGAGTCACTGCTGGCAGTCCCAAGTGCAGCCACTCCCGTTGTGGGTGAATGGGTCTGCTGGAGTCATCATCCTCTCCCAGGGCTTGACTCCATCCCTATCTCAGTTTATTACCTGAGTGTCTTCACCTGCTGATAGACCAGGAAGCAGCAAATCTCTATGGGGAATATCCGCCAACGCCCAAGAGAGGTCATATCTCCAACATCCCACTTTCAAGGAGCCAAAGCTACAGATGCCCTTCTGTTAGTTTATACAGAAAGTAACTGCCTCCTTACATGCTTTGCAATGTATTTCTCTCTTGATTATCCTTTTAATTGTCTATTCTGATTTTTAACTGTTGTTTTGGTTGGGTTTTTTTTGTCTATATGCTGAGCATTTCCTCTCTGTTCAGTTCATGCTGCGTATCTTTAACATTATATCTGAGGGTTTCATGGTCTGCATATTTGAAGGAACTACAGCAGTACGTGTCTGGTGTAGTCTGTCTTCATCCTTTGATAAGGTTCTGACATCCTGATCAATGGTTTGTTATCTGTTTATCAGTCATACATTATTCATACTCCATTACCTCAGTTGCCTATCTCAGTCAGGCTTCATGCTTTTTTTGGCCTGGTTAAAGTTGAGTCAAGGTTTAAATGGTTATTTAGAGAAAACTGAGTCTCTATCTGCCTTCTCATTTTCCTTTTTCTCTGATAGTTCAGTTTTTAAGCATAGTCACTAACAAGGGCAATATACCAGACCGGTTTAGAAGACCCTAAATGGCAGTTGTGCCTCTGTTTCTTGTGTCTAGGTTCGGGTCCTCGCAATTGCTTGGGCTATTTCTGCCTGTGACACAGTGGCCTCATTTATTTGCTGGCAAATAGAACTACTGGCTTTTGCCCTGGAGAGGCTTTAAACAGTCAGTGAGGACGCAGGTCCTCGGTCATTGACTCTAAGTCATATCTCCTACATCCTGTATAAAGCGCTGCTCATTGCTCAGGTGCCTTCCAGTGTCAGGGAAGCTGAAAGGCTACCAAACTCTGCATTGCAGTGCCACAGAAACAGTGGGAAAAACTCCAGGTGCATTTTGAGATATCTTCAGTTTGCTAAAAATCAAACCTGAAACGCTTTTGTGAAGTGCTGCTGAGATAGCCAGATGTTAGTGGTACCAAACCTTGTGATAGAGAGATGGAAGTAAGTTTGACAAGTCAACTGTGCAGATCATGCAATATCCCAGTTTGTTAAAGCATGTTATGTTAGACTTTATGTATAAAGAGCTTGTTTGAAAGGGAAGTTATTTATGCAGCTTAAAGAATTATCAAGTTTCTTTTCCCTGGCTGTGTTCAAGTTCAGTGGGTATTTTACAAAGAGCTCACTTGAAGTTTCTGGCATGTTGTTGCTGTACTTTGTTTCTTGGACAATAAGTTGCCCATCACTGTGTAGCAGGATCCTCACACTAATAATTCTAAAATGTAAAAGCATTCTTTGCTTTTTTTTTTTCCCAAAGTATTCAAGGGGGAAAAAAATGAAACCTCTTCCTGTAGCCTACTGATTGCTGTCCTTTCTAAAGGAAAGCAAGTTTCTGCTGTTGCTGACTCGTAAGCATGGCAAGAATACGCCTGGGGAATATATATATAATACTGTGGTTAAGTAATACAAACACAGGTGGTTTTTTTTCTCCCTGATATGGCAGTTATCTTTGGAAAATATCAGTCTTGTAACTCAGAGTTCTGCTGTCCTCTATGCAAACAGAAGCATGGAACTCTGAGCGGGGGGATATATATAAAGAGAACAGTGTGCTTTTAATGAGACAAAGAAATGAAGTCTCTTTTTTCCCCTCCAGTGTAGTGCAAACAATATCCAAGCATCTCTTCTTTTTTCTTTTTGGTTTATTTTACATTTCTCTCTGCATATTTGCCACCTGACACTTTGTCATGCTGTGTGTTTTCCTGTTAGTTTTTGTTTTGATTTGGTTGCTAAGTTTGAAAACCAGGCAATCTTGCTGTTTGGTCTTTTTTTTTTGGAGGGGGTAACCCCTGGAATTCATTCAGGGCATGACTTTTTGGAAAGGTACTAATGCTTTCCAGATATTTCAGTTTAATGGCCATTGAGATGTTTGATGGCACTGAGTCCTGAGCCTTCTGTCATCTCCAAGTTATTTGTTTTCATTAGTGTCTGAAGTTGAACGCCTAAAATTAGACATGCTCCAAAGTTCAGCTTCCAGAGAGATCTGCTGTAGCCGTAAGGTGCTTGTAACACAGGCATAACTAAACAGCTGGGGCTATGTTCTTGTCTTCTTGCATGGTCCAAGATCCAAAAGAAATGAGTGTCAAGTCAGTGTGCTGCAAACTCGGAGCAGAAATAAGGAAGGAAAAACCAGCCACCACAGGATATTGTCCCTCTACATGTTTTATTGGTGGCTTCTCTTCCTGCCACGGTTCTGAAGGGATTAAAAAGTAGTCTGCAGCATATGTGAATGAAAGTTAGATAAACATATCATATATTAAACAGCACAGAACAATGATTTTACTTTGAAACTGTAGAACAATAGGGGAGAGCAGCGTTTTATGTCAAATCTCCCGATTGTGAAAGCGGGTATCTCACGCTGGCGGTTACAGAGGCTTGCTAATTCTGCACAGTCACTGTTACAGCAAAGGAATGAGATGCAGATAATTGGGCTTGAATTGAAAAAAAGCCACCACACACAGCTCTTTGGAAACAGGCTGAGAAATGAAGGAAGAAAGCTATCTAAAATATTTTGCTTGCCAGCAGAATCAAGGGCCGCAGTGGAAATGGGGGACTCTTCAAGCAACTGCAGAATAGAAAGTTTTCATTGTTTACAGAAACAAAGTGAGTTACTAACTGCTGTGTTTGCAAAGGTAATTGCCAAAATGTAAACAGAAAATGTGATTTCTCCGGTTGAACAAAGGGCTCTGACTAAAGTTTACTACTACAGAAGGTGGTGCTGCATATATTCCCTCCCCTTGCACCGTGCTGCCTTGTCTTCTCTTGTGAAAACACTCAGTTGTGCATCTGCTGACTGAAAATTAGTTCTAACAGAGCAAAGCAAAAAGTGTGAGCAGATTCACTGAAGATTTCCCCTGCCCTCACCGATGGTTTTCCAAAAACTTTATGTATCCTCTTCTGCCTGTGAGTGGGTTCCATGCTGAAAGGTGGCTGAGAATGTTTTCTGTGGCTCGGTGGCACTCTGAGATCTGTGCTCTTTGTTTTTATAGGTTGGAGCAGAAGAACATCCATCTTCACCTCTCCATGTCGATGTACCCTGATGTTTTTTAAGCTCAACTAGAAGCGCTTTCTTTGTTGTTCACAAGGGTTTTTCCTTCCTTCTGTGTGGGTGCTGTTACAGGGTGTTTCAGAGATGCAAAACTGCTTAGAGAAGGAGGAGAGGAAGAACTGAGGTTTGCAACACCTGCTTGCAGAAGCAGGAAACCGACTGCGTTTGGCTACACCCACCACGTAGGAGCATTTTTACCCTAGAACTCTTCCACACAAATCTGACTGTAGAGACACCAGTGATTTTTCTTCAGAAGTGCCTCCTGATTACCACTATTTATTGGGGTTTTTTCCCCCCGACTTTATTTCAGGCACTTCAAATGGGCTTAATTTACTGCAGAATGCAAGCTTCTAGAATATGATACTGTCTTAAGGTGTTTAGTGGTAATCCAAAAAGTGGAACATCATTTCTCTCTTACAAATAAATGGAAGCTCAGCTTCACAATCTAGAGATCTCTTTAACAGAAAGAAGACGTTTATCAGCCTGCAGTGTACATTTCTACATCTCATCTTACCCATCTAGATTCCTTTTGTGGTAGAAGTACCTGTTTTAGACTGCTGGTTTAGGAACAAATGAATTTTAACCTAGAATTGCCTATTTCCCCCCATTGACAATGAAAGAAATTTAGACAGACTAGCTCAGGTACTGACCTCTGTGGTAGATAAATTCTACCCTCTATTTATGCAAAGTCCTTGCATACATTTTTAAGGCATGTCCTAATACACTAATTTTTACAGTGTCCTTGTTTTAAGTTGCTATGAGCATGATTGAAGTACAGGATGTTCCAGACTTTGGACCTAATAAATTCCTATGTGATACCACTGCAATGTCTGAATGGTTTAGTCTTTGATCAAGCTGCTTAATTTCAAGGATAATGTGCCTAAATTTAACACAGTGCTGACAGTTTCTACAGTGAGGAAAAGGAGCCCAGCTTTCTTTTGGTTTAGAATAACTCGTTGACTTTTTTTCCCCTTACTGCTGTTTGTTTCTTTCTGTTGTTTGGACTCACTGGGATATCACTGGGGTAATGTGAGCAAAACCACTCTGTTTCTGTTGGTGTATATTTTTAAACACCACTGACATGTATTTCTATAGGAAAGGAACTGAAAATAGAATTGCACAAACAGTGCAACAGCAATGACGAGGCAAGTTGTTTTAGATGTGCCAATTCCAGTTCCAATGAAGGATTGCACTTGAAGCCTACTGGTTTATTTTTCAACTGGTGAATCTGTGCTGGCACAAGGCTTTCATGTGGCCTGACAGTTAAGTGTGTTTCTGCTTTGGGACTTGAGAAACATTGCTGTAAGGATCCTGCCATTCCTACATTCATGCAACTCCCAGTGGTATTTGAGGAATATCATTTACATTGAAGCCACAGGAAGACGTGCCAGCAGGGTGGCTGGGTATACACATATGTCTGTATTGTCCTCCTTCTTTGTGTTTTGAATAAATCAGCTATGTGCTTCTATCAGTTACACAGGCAAAGCAAAAAGCTTGCCTTGCTGTGCTGTGTTCTAAGGTTTTATAAACTAAATCTGGGGAAAAATGCAGATCTGTGTTGATGCCACTCTTAGCATTGGTACTTTCAAGTTGTTTACTGAAGAATAAAAAAGCAGAAACTGGGCTGAAATCTCCCAAGTAGTTAGTGTTTGAGGCTGATAAAACAGTAGTTAGTGTTTGAGACCTGATAAAACCTGTCTCAGTCCTGCTTCGTTTTCTTGCTGACCCTCTGTCTGTGATGGATGGGGTGATGGTGTTGGAGAGCAGGGACTGGGCAATGCTCGTGAAAAGTTGTGTGAAAATAGATGTTTGGGCTTTGGGAGCAGTCCTCAGGCTTGAGAAGACAATTGGGAGAATTGAGAACAATATCTATTATCCAAGAACTCGTTTCTGAGGAAAAAGTTATGTAACTGGTGTATTTATGATCATGAAAACTGAGGATCCAAGCTACAGTTAAGCTGCCTGAGCCCTACAGATGGCAAAGGAAGGGGGCAGCAGTGCTGTGGTGTCCCCACCATGGAAGATTCTTAGAACTCTAGGGACTTTCAGAGGAGAGATTTTGCAGGCATCCAACTCTTTGCTTTGTTTTACTCTCCTGGAGGTTTCTTGTTTCTGGTTGGTTTCACTTGAGCATCTGTCTCCTAACTTTACATACACTTAAATCACATCTTCAGAGTGGAGCTTGTGAGAAGAGCTGGGGTGCTGGAGCAAGGTGATGATAAGGTCAGTCTGCTCTCTCTGCATCAGTATGAATCTACATGTAAGCAAGGAATGCAAGTAATACAAGAAGCTATTGTTCCTACAGATTCCCTTGTTCCTGTGGAAGCTTTTGGACAAGCAAGGCTGGGGCTTTTTTTTTTTGGTGTCAAAATTCCCCTTTGGATAACAACATTTCACTCTTTTTCCTTTTCTCATTAAAATACCCTCTGCAATTAGACCTACTGGCTGTAGTTCCACTTATCTGCCATGTTTACTACACCTGCTTAGAGGTATGGGAAATTACTCTTTTTAAAGTACTCTTTTATTGTTAAAGGCACTGTAATTAGTGTGCTACCCCACAGCTGGGTAGTCCAAGAAATGAGGCAGCTCTCCTAACAACCTAAAGGCATTCTGGCTTAAGAAGACCACTGGAATGGTGAAAGGCTCCAGCTAGTTTGGTTTTACTGTTGCTTCTGTTACAGGTAAGAGTTAGTGCTGGTGATCTCAGGTCCAAGGGAATTTCATCATGCTATCTTTTGGCACTGCTCTCTGACAGAACAGTAATTATCGAGTTACAGGTAGTGGCAGAACATCTCTGCACATTAATGATCACTACTTAAACATCTGTTCAACATTCCAATTCAAGTGTCAGAGCTGTTGACAGCAAGCTAAAGCTGTATTTGGATCAGGTCCACGTGTTGGATTTATCAGCCATCAAAGGTAAATGTATGGGTGTGTGACTTAGCATTATAATGTAGGTTTGACTTCTCAAGCTTACTTTTGGCTTAAACATTTTTCCTTTTAACATTTCTGATGACTCAGGGTCTCATCTGCTCTAGAGCTATATTTGTGTATCCTGCTAGTCATTATTCTGCTCGTGGCTTCATAGAGGTAATCCAGAAAGAACATCTGTTTCAACTTTATAGTCTAAATCATGGAAGGATATTTGACCCTGCAAGTACAGAAACAGCAGAATTCACTCAGAAAAACAGTCATCAGGCCAAAATACTGTCAATTTAGCTTATTCTGCTTTACCAACTTCATATTCCACATGCAGCAGCAATGAAAAAGCCAGGGCTATGGGAACTGAGTGCTGCTTCTGAAGAGGATGATAATCTTAAATTAGTCATGCATATACTCCTCTCTCTCTCTCCCATGAGAGAAATTCTATTTTCAAACCCTTCCTTCTGCCCCCTCAAAGTCTTCCACAAGATTTCTACAATGCAAAGTCAGTGAAATGAGTTGTTTCAGCATAATATTGGACATATGGCTTTTGGGTGGATATATCAGTATTTCCTCAGTCTCCTCTCTGATCCATGCTGTTTGCAATTCACAGTGCTTGGCTGTAGACAGCAAATACAGTGTCTTGAAAGTGACAGTCAGTTCTGATTTCTTCACAAATGCCTGTTTGTGCTGTGTCCTGGTGCACCGAGTTCTGTGTAAAGCAATACCACTGTGGACAAATAAGTGGAGCTGGCCAAATAAGGGGAGCTGCACAGATAATGTTGTGGAAATACTTTTCCTCTGTGGAAGCCTAAGGCAAAATTCTAGCAGTGGGAAACTTGACGTGGTTTCTGTGATTCTACTCTCTTTTTGGGGGTGTTTATCACCTCCTTGCTTAGAGTTAAATGATCTCAGTGGAGAATATTTGTCCTTCTGGTTCATAAAAATAGTCTGGAAGATGAAAATATTTTGAGAAATCTTGCTAAGTATCAGATATCTCTGGGATGATCTGGTTAAAGAATATTCCCTCTCTCATTCTTAACACACCCATTGCAAATACCACCACTTGGATATTATAACAGCAGGTCTCCTTTTCAACATCAAACCAGAAATATCTCCAGCAAAGTGAACTTCAGACGTATTTGTTTGCCAGGTGGCTTTGGTTGCACGTGCAAAATAACCTAAACAGAGGAAACAAGTTACTGCACTTAGGTAGTTTTTGCTTTATTCTTTGAAAGAAAGACACCGTCTTGGAAGTTGGGAGCTGATCCCTGGCAAAGTGGAATGCTTTATTATGGCATCCCCTTTCCAAAATACTACCCAAGCACTGCTGGAGTCCACAGACAGTGGTTTGACTTGAGAAGGAGTTGCTGCTGCTGTCAGTAGTTTCTATAACAAGGTTTGTTACGCTTTTCCTAATCCTGAAAACAGCTGTTTGGTGATGTTTGGTAAGTGAGGGAATAGAGGAGGAATTCTAATTTACCAAACAAAAACTTTGTAGCAGCCTCCTAAACTGATGCTCAGTAGCTCAGTAGTAGATAGCAGCAAATAGAGTATCTTGACCATGGGCTACAACTTCATCTTTATACTAAGCCACCATGGGAGGCCTCTGTTTGTACACTTGCTTTTACCCAGCACGTGAAACGCAGGTCTAGAGCCTTATTCTCTATTTTAGCTGATAAGCTCAATGACTGGAATAAAAGCAGAAGTATCTTCTGTGCCATGTGTAATCTGAGGACAGTCTGTATCATCTGCTGCAAGCTGAAGTGGCCATGGACCTGGATGCTAGCTGGGAATATTCTGGCTGTGCCACGGCACTGTTTTACCTCTGTCTGTGCGAATTTTCAGTGTGCCTGCTTTTTGTCCAAAGGCTGTGTGTTGTGGGGGATGCATCAGCATCTTGTCAGCCATCAAATGGCGATTTAGCAGTGTGATATTCATAGGGAATGAGTTATGGTATTAGTTGGAATTCTGCTTACAGAGGACTCTCCGCTTTGGGTAATGGACTTAACTGCCCTTTGGAGTTTGGAGAAAAGTGTGTGGTCACTTTGTTCTAGCCTCCTAGATTTTTGGAAAGTGAGATCAGTTTTTCTGCTGGTATAAGGGAAGAAAAAAGTAGTAAAGGAAAAGCAAAGCATTTTTGTGGTCGAAACAGAATGCAGGAGTATTCCTCCTGATACTTAACTATAAGGAAATGTTAAAAGCACTAAAATAACAGACTGCATCCCTAATCTTACTTATTTTCTCTTCCTAGAGTGTGATCTAATAACCCTCAAATGTCTATAACCACTTCTTTAAATAGGGAGATTTGCAGGAACAAGGCTTGTGGGATGAGGGACAGCTGAAACTTTCTGAAGTGTGTGATTAGCCACCTACCCTGAACTACAGTAAGTGGTGACCAAGACTATTTGTGGTCACTTGGTGGAAGGATATAAAGCCAGGTTTTGGCTTCCTTTCACATTTTCTGTGGCCCATCTCAAGAATTTCTAGCTAGGAAAAGCACTTTCCATGGGCTTTTCTGTGTGCTTTTTCTGTCATTTTCCAGTGCACCAAACAATACTTTTACCTGTCTCACTTTTAAAAGACCTATGACTTATCCTTTCCTCTTAGAGTAATTTGACAAACTACTATTTCTTTTTAAACCTCCACCAAGAAGCCAGTTTACCTCCAGAACAAAAAATAATCATTGTTCCCACTAAATATTATTAGCAATGGGCTCATGTGCTCCAAATGCTGAGCTTTTGAGAGGCAGGTATTTAATGCCAGATACTTGGAACTTCTCTTTCATGTTTTGCCAGCTGACTGTTGCCCTTAAAAGTGCCCATCTGCAGGTGGATAGTGAGACCAAGTAAAAAGAGCAAAATGTTTTATGGTTTTACTCTGAGCAGGGTTAGAAAATTGAAGAGGTGACTTTCCCGTGTATTATACCTTACTTGTTGATGATGACTGTAAAGGTGACTCCAGATGCTCAGGAGTTAGTGTTTCCCCTTCCTACAGTACCAATCCAACCTTTACCAAGCTGGTTTCACCCTATTAAAAATGAGACAGGGCTGAGGCAGGTGGAACTAACCTTTTATGTGCTTTGAGGGCTTTGGTTTATTATATTATAAGGGGATCTTGAAGCCATTATCTTTGGTTATTCTTGTGTCAGTGCTTGGTTGGTTGGTTTGACCTGATGGCTGGTTTTGGGCAAAACTCTGATTTGTAGTCTAAACATCACATTGAGTTACTATTACTACAGAATTTGCGTGAATAAAGGGAGGAACTAGGTTTTATTGCTTTTTCTTGCTGTTCATGTGTAATGTTTACATGCTCTGGATCCAGCTTGCCTTTTAAAGTTGAGGCTCTTAGATATTAAAGAATTCCTTAACCAGACAACAATAACTTATCAGCCTAGTTGGGCTGGAACTGTTCCAGATCTTCTCTCTCTCCAAAAGAGCAGATATCTTGTTTCTGCATTGCAAGGCTGTCCTCAGCTGGCTGTGACTCAGATACAAGTCTTCCAGATGTCAGTGCCAGGATGCTGTGATGAGATACTTGCTGTTCTGTCATCCAGTGGTTAATCATAGAAGATGAAAGGAAGATAGTATCTTGTTTTGGCAACATGTCATGTGCTCTGGCTCCTGATTTTATTACCACTTACTCGCTAGAGCGTGGAAGAAAATGAATGTAGAAAGCAAAGGTGTTTCTTTCCTTCTAGTAAAGTTGAAACCAGGTGTGAGAAAAAATTGATGGCAACACTGGGTAGGTGTGATTAGCTAAAAACATGGGTTAAATTACTTACAATGGCATGTCAGAAGAAGAAAGGTTGCTTCTTGTATGATTTCTCTTTCCATGTTATTGTTTTGCAGGCAACACTCATCAATGTTTAGAAGCCTGCAGTTTACTGTTTACAAAGTGTTTTCTAGCAACAGTGGAAATAACCAAAAAAGAAATAACATGAACTCTTTCCTCTTTGGGAAGAGAAAGGGAGAAAAGTGTGCCTGTTGCTTCTTAAATGTACAGAGTGAAGAATAAAATTCATGTTAAGGAATGTAGTGGAGTCTCTGTCAGACCAACTGCCAGTGTCTGTGTGAATGCTGCATGTATTACAAATGTTACATATAAGTATTAGAGGTGGTGATCATGTGAAAAGCTGTTGTATTACTCTGTGGAGAAGAGACCAAATCTGGTCTGGTAGCAAAGCTACTGCTCATTTTTAAATACAGAGTTCAGCCTGCCAGGCAACACACCTTTTCTCAGCACTTGCAAAGGATTTTTCCAGTTTTACTGGTAATAGTGGCAGAGTTGGTGTGCCTGTGCTAACTTTCATCCCAGGAGCACAAGTAACTCGTGCTCAGAGGAACTAATAGTATGAACAAGCCACAGCATTTATGTGCTGTCATACACTCTGTGTTAGCTTGTGGTGAAGTCTCTGCTGCTGTGGTTACCTGCCCTAGCTGTGTAAATGCTATTACAGGTGTGTCTGCATAGGATCTTGCAGTTTCATTTTGCTGCGTGTATGAGCCTCTGAAGTCCCGGTATCTTTAACACCTTGAACTGAACACACAGGAACTGGATGAAAGTCAAAAGCAGACCTTTGCTTATCATGATGGTTTTTACTGGTGTAAAACTTCTATGAGTGATGCTGCAGAGAAGAGGATGTTGTCTTATAATCAATCAGCCACCTCAGGTTTCTTGTAGTCTCTGCACTTTCCTTCTTTATACTGAATCAGAGGAGCTCTGTGTGCCACAAAGCTTTTCCGTGCTGGGTGTATTAGTATAACCCTAAGTGAGAGCAGGCTGCAGTAGGATTAAGGTTCACTGAGTTGTCGCGGGTGGATTGGCATCCACCAGTCTTAGGAAATCACCTAGAAAGGATGCAATCAGAGCAGCCCTGTAGGGGATACCCCATCCTCTCCAGCTATTTCTATGGTACCTCTGGCTCTGGAAGGAAGGGAGGGAGGAGTTAGTGTTTTGAGTGTGACTATGTGGGAATAGACAAGATGAGAGTTTGACATCTGTACTGCAGCATCTGGGGTTTGTGAGACCAGTGCCTTCTTATTTTCTTCATTAAAAATCTTGCACAGAAGTTAAGAATTGTCTTATTTCATTAAAGCTTATTGTCATAATAAGACATGGCTAATTACTTGCTGTTGGGTATAGCTTTATACTGTCTCTTATAAATGCTGGTTGCTTACATAAACAGGAAATAAATCGATACCATCTCTGCTCCAAAGAGCTAAAACTCAGCAGATCTAAATATTTAAATCATGGCATTATTCTATTTCATGACTGCCTGCATCACTCAAATCAAACAACTGTGGCAATGTGGCCAGCAAACCTTTAATGAAAATACTCAGGCAACATCGTGTTGGATATAGTTCACCAGAAGAAAATCAGTGTGGGGCTGTAGTGTGTTGTCAAACACATTGCAAATGTTTTTGACAAGAAGCGTGTCTAAATCTCCACCTCTGGACAGCCAGCATGTCAGAGCATTTCCAAGTGAGATATATCATTCTGTCCTGGACTGATAGCTTTGGATAATCCTCTAATCCAAGTGATTGCTTAAATATTGCAGCCTATTTAGTTTTGCTCACTCTAGGATGACTTGCTGCTGGAAAAGGGCTGCAGCTGAATAATTGACCTTCATCTCTCTGGGGCACAAGCTGGACTTAAGGATGTCATATCCTAATGCTGTATTGCTCAGTTAGAGGCAGCCCCTGAGCTCTGTTGTTCCTCTGGCTTCTGGGATTTTTGCTGAGGCTGTCAAAAGAGAAGGTGACTTGAAGAAGGCAGCTTGGTGTTGTTCTTGCTCTGAGGATACTGAAGTTTTTGCTTGTAGTTGTGTCTGACAGGAGTAGCCTCTGGTCATGGACTGCTTGCCCTCTATATACACCTGCTGTCACTACCTCCTTACAACGAGGCCAGACTGCTCTGTAGAGACACCCAGCAGACAAAGAACAATTGAGAAGCATTTTCTTTAGCTGTCTGCATGATGGTGGAGCAAAGTTCTTTGTGCTTTTGAACTGTGAAAGTCCAGTAAGCTGAAAAGCCTGCCTGTAGGATGCTGTGGAGAGGAGCATTTCAGCTTGTGAAATGGCATTGCATCAAGACTGTGGATTTTGCCCTTAACTTTAAGGTTTGTGGAAAAAGTTAAGCACTGGAACAATTGTTCTCAGTCTGCTTCCTGGCCTCTGCCTCCAAGGGGACTGAGAGGAGGCTGATGTGCCCTGTGCCAGGGTTGAGCTGATGTGCCAGTGCTGAAGGCAGCCAAGCAGAGCCTTCTTGAGTGAAAACTGCCCAGAGCCCATCCATACCTTGGGTAGCTGGAGCCTGCTGTCCCTCTTGCCTGAGTTTCTGGCTTGCTACATGCTTGTTTAATCTCTTATCTTATTGGCCAAGTTACTGCTTGGGCTCACAAGTGAGAATGCTAAGAAACAAAAGATTCACGGCTCTCACTCATTTCCCCACTCTCTCTTCTCCACTCGTTCTGAGAACAGAGCAGCTCCTTCCCCTCCTCCTCCAAGAATCACAACCTCTTTTTTTGTTCTGTTTGTGTTTTACAGATCAATTTTGTAGCCTGCCAGCTGTTTGCACTTTTGGCTGCGTTTTGGTTTCGTATTTACTTGGGTCCCAGCCATGCCAGCTCTGCTGTTCGCCACGCGTTTGCCACCCTCTTTGGAATATACTTTGCTGTCTTCTGCTTCGGGTGGTGAGTATTTAGTCACCATGTAGACAAGGCTTGGGTAAAAATACTTTTAAACTTCATGCCAGTTTGTCTAGATTGCATCTTCTTATTTTTTCAGGCACTTTTCTGTGTTTTCCTGAAAAGAAAAGAGTTTAAATTCCTAACCAACATAACCATCCTAAAGCCTCAAAGTAAAATGAGCCATGAAATTATTTGTAAGTGAAGTATTTAATCAGTGATGTTTATTCTGGAAGTTAAAACCTCACCAGTCTGCTGTGAAGATACCTCATTTGGAAAAAGATATGTCCAGTTTGAATATGCACTTTGAGCCAGGCTGCTTTTTCTTTCAATGAAACACACTGGCAGTATCTTCTCACTAAGCATTAATCTCTGTTGGATATTCAGATGTCATTGTGATAATCCATGTTTACTGATGCCCTGACAGGACACTGCATTTATGTCATTTGCATGGAAAAAATATTCCCTCTCTCTGAACTGCCAGCCCTTCCAGGTCATGTAGAAGTTATCTAAATACTCACTTTGTTGTCTTCAAGGTATTCCATTCATCTTTTTGTCCTGGTGATGATGAACTATGGCATTATGAATATGGCAAGTATTCCCAACATCCACAGGTGAGCTGATGTGGCTGCAAGTCTGGACCTGCCTTTCTGACAACTTCTTTCATAGAGAAGCACAAGGGGTTGTTTAGGATCACCCTCTCTTCTTTCCTTCTTCTCATTCCCAGTTGCTTGCAGTAGCTTTGTTCATTCAGTTACAGAAGTAGCTGTATTCTCAATTTGTGGGTTTTACACTGATATATTGCATTTCCCTACAAAATTGCTGGCCTCAGAAGTTGGCTTTTGCACACTTTAATAATTCGTGCTCAAACCTCTGGTTTCTTCAACATAATGAAGTCATATTCTCCTTGGTTTTTTGTCATTGAGGATTGCTTTTGATAATCTTTTTTAATGTGTTTTCCCCACTGCTGTTTGGCCTTTAGGTACTTTCCACTCATTCTTGAGTTAGGTAGTTCAAGTAAGGTCACTGTGGCAGCTTAACTTAGTGATCTGTGAAATTAAATCTTACATTTGGTACTGGGTTTGGAGCTTGAACAAGTAGAAAGCACCAGAAATATCACTGCTTTGAAGCAGAAGCTTATGGCATCATCACGAGAAGTTCTCCACCATGGGATCTTTCTTTTCCCTATACAGATGTCTAAGGGGAAGGAAGACACCTAAGAATCCTGAAGTGCTTTTATCAACTGTGTGCCTTCCTGGCCAAAAGACAAAAAGCACTTTTGTGTGAAAATGAAAACTACATGGTAGTAGTTACATCTGCTGCTTTCACTAAGAGGAAGTTCGTGTGGAAGAACTTCTGTGCTCAGTCACTGAGCCTTCTCATCTGGGTACCATATTCTGTTAAGAGTTCAGAACTTGGGAGTTTTAAAAATGATGTAAGTGGAGCTGTTTGCCCCCCATCAATATGCACAAACAGGAATTCTTATTTGTTACAACTGCTACTTCATAGCAGGCTACAAGGACGAGCTGGCAGTTCTTCCCACTTCTTTACTTTTGTGTAGTTACCCCTAACAGCATGTGGTTAATTCTGTGGTTTGGTTTGGTGTATGACAGGTGATTTCTGTCTCTGTGCCATATGGCTGTTTGTGTAGCTGTTGCTGAATGTTCACATCCATGTCAGTCTGGACTGGGGAATGGAAACCTTTACTTTGCTTATCTTCAAGGGCTGTCTGAGGATCTGATGCTCAGATAATCACCTCTCCTTCTTCCTTATCACTTCCTGAGGTGACTCTAGTACCCAAACAGAATCCATCACCTGTAATTTTTTTAGGATGGCTTAGAAAGGTCAACCATAAACAACAGGCCTGACTATAGCAGTCACTAGCAAGATAGACATTAATCTATCTAATTAATTCCACCCCCTCACAGAGTGCAAAGCCAAACCCAGAAATAATTAATTAAATGGGGGAAAAAATCATTAGCCTATTCTGTTGGAAGAAATTTCCTCCAGAGACCAGAAGATGCTAAAAATGTGCATTACTTGTCCCCTGGTCATTGCCCCTGCCCATCATCTGGGGAACATGCAGGAGTTACTGATTATAGAACCAAGTCTACAGAGGGAATCATCCAATACTTACTTATGTCTTCCTAGACAAGTTGTGGTGGGAAGGAAACGGGCAGTTTCAGGAAAGGGAACACCCTCACTCTTACTGTTTAGCCAGTTAGTCACAACATGAGAATGGCTGTATCCTTTGGCACAAATTAAAGCTGCTTCATATAGTATCACCCATTGCTGTGAGATTGTCATGGGTCGATGTGAGTCAATGTGAAGTAGCAATACAACGTGCTGAAAAACCTTGAGAAGACTGGGAGGATTGGGTTAGGACTTTTCTGCTGTATCCCTCTGGCCCTCTGTGTGACTCCAAGTACATCCACATTATTAATTTTGCTAAAATAACAGCATATTCAAGTTGCTTGAGAATAAGCTTGAAAAATACCAATTTAACAGGATAAAAATATAATGCTGCACCTGTTCATACAGAGGGCCTGGAAGAGCACAGGATCCTTCATAGTGGGTCTCCAAGACTTTGCTTTTTACCCCTCCAAAACCCAAGTGGAAGTGAAAAAAGGAAACAAATAAACTGTGTAGCTTAACCTGCACGCTCCTTATCTTGATTGTTTTCTGTTAATTTGCTGTCTGGTGAGGCTGCCAGCCTTCAAGACCTACAAATGAGCAATGAATCTAGCAGCAGGAATGCTCCCAGCTGCAGCAGCAATTCAGTATTCCTGTCCCTGCTCCCTGTCTTTCAATCTAGGTGCTTACACTTAAGCACTGAGGCTTATTTTAGTGGCTTCATCCCATCTATCACCGTTACATGTCTAAGCTGGGTAGTTTGCTTTTGGAGGGATGCTTGCTGTTCTCCACTGATGAGAGGGAGCAAAGGACTTTACTGAAGCTGGCCTGGATGTCTGACTCAGATAAAATAAGATATACTCTGCTTTGAATCTCTTGAAGAAGCTGTTGTGTCCCCTCTGTCTGCCTTTCATCCAGCTGTTTGCTGTGGGCCATGCAACCCACAGACTGTCTTGCAATCCATCACTGTCACTCAAACCAGAGTTTATTAGTCCCCAAGGAGGAAAAACTCATTTCTTTAAAGCCAACTGTGATTTTACAAAGGCCTGGCTCATTTTCAGTTTTCTGCTTGCTTTTCTCCTTGTCTGTCTCCCATGTGGCTAACTTCTCATATGGGGGAAACCAGTAGACCTGATCCTGGCCTGTCCATGTGATGCAAGCCTTTCATTCTGGTGGCCCAGCTCTCCATTGCACTGACTGGTTTGCTTCATGTGTCAGTCTGTTTATAACTATCCATCCCCTTCTTACCTCCTCTATATCCTCCTCCTTGCTCAGTTAAATTCAAGGAGTTCATTGTATGTAAGGCTGCGTCTGCCCCATTGAGATGCTGCAACATTTCCACTCCTCAAACTATTCAACTCTTAAAATAGAGTCATACTACTGTCCTGCCTAACATAATTTTGCTATCATCTTGAAAAACAGAGAGTGAATTTGTTATAGGTCACTTAAAGGAATGCTTCCTCAGTTGGACTCAATAGTCTTAAAGGTTGTGTTCAACCTAAATGATTCTGATTCTTCTGGAAGACGGTGTGTTTCAGCATGTGGAGCTGAAAAAAATGGACCATGTGTCATTATCTTCCTTCACACAAAATCAGAAGAGAGAAAATATCTTAAACTTGAAATCTTTTCATTTCTGGTAACTCTGAGGAAGAGTTGTACATGTAAATAAAGAACATTTACAGAGGAAAAAGGCAATGGAAAACTTCAGCGACGCACATACAGCATCAAATACTAATCCAAAACAATAGGTGAGGGTGAGAACTCTGAAACTGGAATGCTCAACGTGAAGTGACCCTGTTTCTTCTTTTTCTTTTCGCACCCCTAGTATGACGAGACACCTTTGTAACATTTCAGCTGGGTACACAAAGCTGTCAGCCTTCTCGGAAAGCTTCTGCCAGATCTTGTCATGTTAACAACCTAACTTGCAAAAAATCAACCTCCTAGACAAGCCCAAACCCAATCTGAGTGATTCTAGTTCTTGTTGGTACTTGTGTTGGTAACTGTGTGTTCTGTATGTTATGTTTTTAGGTACTCCTTTGTTGTAGCTATGGGATACCTCACGTTGTGCCACATAAGCCGAATATACATATTCCATTATGGTATTCTCACGACAGATTTTTCCGGGTGAGTGAGTCCACAAGCTGGGTCCTGTGTCAATTAGTACTAGTTGAATCCAGTACTTTTTGAGACTAATTTCTGTGTTATCTGTGGAGCACCTGCAATTTTATTTCCTTTAAGCTTTTCCTAAGCCTTTTTTTCTCAAGGAAGGAATACATACAGTGTGATTGTTTTTTGCATTGACTTGTTTCTGCAGTTTTCTTGCTAGGCACTATTGAATTAGCAAGGTAAAGCCTGATTAGCTAGATAGCTGATTGCAAGGGGGAAGCCTTCACCCACATTGTATAGGTAACCAGTGCTAGTGCCATCAGCTTTCCAAGACTGGTTCCCTAAAGCAATGAGACGGAAGTTAAATGACTGTTTCCCATGGTATTCCTCCTTTGCTCTCTTGTTCTCCTTTGTGCACGTAGCAGCTTGCATGCATAACCCTATGGATGTGTACTTGCAAATGTATTTTCCTGTTCTTTAGTAATAGTTGGTAGTGCTGTTTGTTTGGAGTCTCCTCACTTTGAAAACACAGCTTGTAAACCACAGGTAGAGCTGGAGAGAACAAGGTAACTTTTGAGTCGTGTCTTAAGTAAACTGAAAAAGAGAAGCTAAAGCTGTGCCTCACCACTTCAAGATTAACAAGTAGGGAAAGCTGTTCCTTACTGGTGACTAGTTAATTTTTCTAACCCATGCAAAGTGTAGATTTGGTCACTGACTCCCAGAATCAAAACTGTACTCAAGCTGCTTGCAGCAATTTCTTGAATTAAGAGTTTTTTCATGTATTGCGTAGTACTAAGGTGCAAATGCCTTGGTTTTAAAACTGTGTGCCAGGTTTGAATGACAACCAGTGCCAGTTTGCTGTGCTGTGAAAAAAATATCTAGGCATTCCAAACAAAAAAGTAATCAAACTTCTCTCATTGATACTATTTCACAAAAGTGTGGTGGCACGGCTTAGGAATATTCCCTTGACTGAGCTCTCAAAGAAAACTGTTTGGGTTGGAATGCTAGTTGTGAAATAACTGAATGCTGTGCTTCCCTCTGAATTCAAATCAGGCTTTGAGAGAAACATGCATGTCTTATTTTGCTTGGTTTGCCATGGCTTTGATACGTTGTGCCTAGGAAAACTAAATCCTAACTCTTCCTCTCTCTTTTCTCTGTCTTATTTCCTCTTCTTTATGCTAAGAGGATTGTGCTGGTAAGTTGCCTGGTTTGTATACAACTTTATGAAAATGGTAATACTAACATAGAGTTTGGGGTTTTTTTCTTTCATCACAGCCTCAGACTGAGTATATTATATGGCCTTAGGGAGAAACTAGTTTAAAATCAGTCAAGGATCTTGATAGGGATTTTTGGAAGCTAGTGATAGATACAGTTTCAGTCTAGCAAGCTACATGAGCAAATGCCATATGCATATGGTCATCTGGATGGAAATCAGAGGTGCTCCTCATCCCTGTGAGGTTATCTGCTCAATTAAGGTCATTGAGCTTTCTTGTTTCCTCTTTGAAATCTTGCAGTATCTGAGTAAAATTGTCAGAGATTGCAGCTCGTTCAGTGAATGTCAGGGAATGATTGTGTATATGGGAGTTTCTTGGTGCCATTTCTTGCAGAAAAGAAATGTTGCATTGCTTTCAATCCTCTGTTGGTCTTACAGAGGTCAGAGTTGAATTATCAGGGAGACTCAAGTAGTTTTCCTCTCTACAGACATCAAACATGTACCTCTTAAAGAATGTTTTGACAGACACCAGTCTCCAGAAGGAATGGCCATCTGTATGTGTTTGCACCTGGCCCAGGCTGCCCAAGGAGGTGATGGAGTCCCCATCCCTGGAGATATTGCAAAGCTGTATAGCAGAGGTGCTGAGGGCCATGGGTTAGTGGTGGGCTTGGCAGTGTGAGTGGTTGGACTCAATCTTAAAGGTCTTCTATAACCAGATCTGTGATTCTATGGTTCTATGCACTATCCCAAGTGCAGAACAGCAGCAGTGTCCTTGGCAAACAGCTTAGAAAGGGATGGTTGTTGAAAGAGCCCTCTCAAAAAGCCATATAAGCAGATGCTTCAGTGACAACTGTCACTACAAGCAGTGGATTTTTGTTGGGTGGTTAATTCCTTGCTACTGATTTTTCCCCTCTCTGTGACTTAGTATCAAGCACAAAAGAAGAGAACAAAGGTGCAGCATCCAGTTAATACAAAGGAAATGCATTTGTTGATGGAAACAGACACGTTAAAACACCATGCAGAAAGACTAACTGGTCCTGCATTGGTTATTTTTGTTTCCTTGTCTTTTCAAATGTCTGTTGTGGCAGTGTGTGTTCCAGCAGCTCGGGGTTACTTGGGTCTGCAACAAGTCCCCAGAGACTGCACAGAGCAAAGGGAGGGCAGGCAGTTTGCTGTGCCCGCTGGGTGTTCGTCCCCTTGCAGCAGAAGCCCTGCAAGAGCTGCCATGTGGGAATTAGCCAAAATTCAAGCAGGCAGTCACTACTAAAGAGCTCCACACATCTAGCACATCCACGAGGAAAGGCTTTTTAAAGTGAAAGGCTTGTATCACGAAGGCATCAGAAACGCTCGTTGGAAGCTTCCACCAAAAAAGCCCACAATGAAGCAACTTTGAAGTTGCTTTGAAGGCACGAGTATGTTTAGTGAAGTGTTTTTCCTCTGTGTGCTTCAGCACTTCTTCATTGTGCTGTGGAGAGCAGATGGAAGAGCCTGCTGCCAGCAAAGCTATTGTGGCCTCTCTGGCCCAGCGATCCCCTCGGCACCACAGTTAACGTCCTAGTGGAGTCGGGACTGCATCAACTTCTCGTCGTGGCTTCAGGGCTAAAGAGATAAACCTGAAACAAATGTTTGCTGGTTTGGAGTCTTGTCTGCAATGAGCCTTTTGACTCCACCTCCTCTCTTAGTGAAATCAGGTCAGTGGAAACTATTTCTAGCGAGGGCGCGTGCCAGACTCCTCCTCAGGATTACCTAAGGTCAGGCAGGCTCTGCTTGGTAAATGGCTTTTCTCTCACAAGCATCAAAGCTTGCCCATTGCAGGAGCCAGCTCGTGATACAAGGAGGATCCCCACAGCAGGCTACAACATCTTTACTTCCACTGGCCTGGGCAAGCCACGTTTAAAAATGACATTAATGGCTATGTTTTCCTTTGGAAGGTTTGATCGAGGGAGTGAACCCTCTGTCGGGCATCTAAACTTGCATCTTTGTGTTGTGTTATTTTTCAAGGTATCTATCATAAGGTAAAGGCAGTTTTGGGGCTCTTTACATTTGTTGAAAGTTTCTATCTCATACTGACTCCCTTATGATGTTGTTGAGGCTTTTTTTAAATGAAAAGTTAACCCCCATGGTTTGTGTGTAAGAGGTACAATGCAGCTACCACTTGACATTAAGCTCTCAGTCAAGAAATAAAACACAGTGAGGGGATGGAAGTCACACCACACATTAATAAAATCCCAAGTTTCTCTGCTAGTTTGTAACTGTAGTGCTTAGTGGGCCAGGTGAAGAGGAGAGGATGTGGAATTACCACTCTGCACATGGCTGCAAAGCAATTGGAAGGTGTTCAAATATGATGGAGTTCAAGTCGTTTAGGCTTCCTAATTGTGTGTTATTTCAGACCCTTCCTAGGAGTTAGGTCTTTGTACCTTGTCTGTAAATGCAAGTATAGGAGGTAGACTTTATTTCTACAAATTCAAACTCACTCCAGTAACCTGTGCATCTGTCACAATTTGGGAGAAAGAAAGGTTGTTGGGAGCTTTATACTTTTGCCAACTTCCCTTTTTGTTTGTAGCCCTACTGACTTTTTCCAGTAGACTCTAATGTTTAAAATATTGTCCTGTCAGAAACAGTTGACTGCATGTGATTTAATTATACATTTTATGTATGAAGTCACTCAGTGTTTTATTGCTGTTTAAAATTAGAGCTTGCCTGAAAGGCTGAATAGAAATGACAATTCAGTACTCTTGTATTGCCAAGTTTTAATAATCAAAACTCACAAGTGTATTAAAGAAATTGTACTGGTTTTCCCCCTAAATGAAAGATTTTTCTTACCTAATTTTTAACATTGTTTCAAGACCTGCATCCCCATGCATTGCTTTGCAAGTATGGGGAAAAAGGCTCTTTTTCACTCTGAAGAAACAAAACCAGTCTCAGCCTTGCTCTTTGCTTGTGCTGAAGGGAGATGGATGAGACCCCAGGAAGGAAGGAGCAGGACCAGTGTAGGTGTGCAGAAGGTGGAGGCCCCCACACCCCAAAGGGGTGCCAGAAGAAGGGAGAGCTCCAGTACTGCCACAGTTGTGCTCTACCCTTTCCTGCAGTGAAGGCTTGGTCCCCCAGTGAGGTCTGGTCAGTAGACAAGTGAGGAGGAGGAGGAGGATACTCCCTGTTCACCTGAAACCTTGCTTACCCTTTGTGCAAAGTGTTTAGTGATATCTGATATCCATCTTGTGAATGATTTAAGAGTGTGTCATCCCATTGCCACTGTCCAGCAGGTTTCCACCTTCCTGAGCAGGGTCTAGGAGAGAGATGTAGATGTGTAATACGATGACAGCAGGACAGACAACTGCACATGCACTCAGTGGGTCTTCCTCCCATCGTGCTGCCTTCTCTCCTCAGGAGTTGGGGTTTGGGGGAGGCAAATCACCCCTCTTTGCTGATTAAAACCCAGGAGGGTTTTACTTGTTCTGCCAGACTTGTTCTGAGGCTGTGAATTCCTAATATAGATGAAGAGAACCACTCTGTGCTCTGTGTTTATACTCTATGTGACTTCAGTGCAGGCTGCACTTCTGCATCCCTGGGTTAGTCAGCATTATCAGGCTTGTTTGCATTTTGAGTCTCCCTGGCTTACGGTGCAGGGCCCAGTTTTCTAAGACAAGTGTCTAAATTTAGGCACTTCCAGGCATATGGCTTTGGCTCTGAGCCTCAGGTTTAAAGTTACCCACTTCAGTATTGGTATCAAATGCCTGCTGTAAAAACACATATGCAACAAATTGAACCAATTTGAAACAAGTGTTGGTGTTCACCCATACAGCTAAAAGGGCAAGCACTGGCGAAAGAAAAGTCTGTATTTATTGCAGTGGGACTTCTGGTCTGCTGACAACCTCTGTCTCTCTTCAGGACAACAAAATCTGCTTTATTTTATGCTTAAAGGATTGGGATTCACGTGTCTTTGAAGGCAAAGCTAGATTTTGTCTGAATGGGAAAATCTGCTTTGAGAAATAGGATGTGGGAAATAACAGTGGAAAGAGCTTATAAATTACTTTTCTTGCAAGATGAACTGGGGAAAAAAAAGGAATTACTATTTCACAATATCAGAGTTGCCTGGAAGGTGAAAAGTCATTGTTGAATTCATCCATTCCTTCGCTGCAATCAGTGTTGTAGGGGATCTAAACAGAGCTGCTGTACAAACCCTCCTGTTATGATTGTATTCCTGATCTGTGTATATTTAAGCTCGTTGTGGATTTTATGTGCAAGCTTTTTTACTGAGATTTCAAGTAGAGACTGCTGAAATGATAAAAATAGTTTGTGATTAAGACATTGGCTGATACTGCATGTTCTCTGGTTTTGGGTGGAAAATGCAAATTACTCTACCCACGCAGAGTTACATGTGGACTCTTGAAAAAGATCAGCTATATTTAGTGGTTAACAAAAGAGACCACTTAGGATGTGTCATGGTTTAACCCCAGCCAGCAACTAAGCACATGCTGCTGCTCACTCACTGCTCCTCCTCCCGGAGGGATGGGGAGGAGAATAGGGAAAAAAAGTAGAACTTGGATGTTGAGAGAAGAACAGTTTAGTAATGGAAATAGTTGTAATGAAAAGGCAGATTACACAAAGAGAGAGAAATAAAACCCAAGACAGAGAAGTGATGCCCAAAGCAATTGCTCACTGCTCTCTGA
The DNA here is from genome assembly GCF_028858725.1 of Colius striatus. Taxonomy (NCBI): domain Eukaryota; kingdom Metazoa; phylum Chordata; class Aves; order Coliiformes; family Coliidae; genus Colius; species Colius striatus. Next base: position 3,488,777 of record NC_084762.1, read on the forward strand.
CTGATGCCCAAGCGGCGATCCATCCCTCCTGGCCAACTCCCCCCAGTTTCTATACTGGACATGATGTCCTATGGTACACAATAGCCCTGTGGCTAGTTGGGGTCAGCTCTCCTGGCCCCTCTCAGCTTCTTGTGCCCCTCCTCACTGGCAGAGCATGGGGAGCTGACAAGTCCTTCACCTAGGGTGAGCACAGCTTAGCAACAACTAAACCATCAGTGTGTTGTCAACATTATTCTCCTACTTAAATCCAGAAGACAGCCCTGCACCAGCTACTAGGGAGAAAAAGAAGTCTGTCCCAGCTGAAACCAGGCCGTGATGAAATAATGTCTTTATCCACCATTCTTGTGTTGACCACACTCAGCATATTAAGCATCTTGAAAACCAGTTTGACTTACCACAGTGGGATAATCAAATTGCAAACAATTTATCTTAGCCCTCGGGTTTACATTTGATTGTAACCAGTAGGTTGCTTTAGGTGGGGAAGATTCAGAATCTCTTGAAACATCTCTGCAGAACAGGAGCAGTTGATTGTTGTTTTAGACAAATATATCCTTGAATGTAACTTTTGCCTTTTTGATTCTTACCTTGAGAAACTGGTGGGGGAAATACAGTGCTTGAACTAAAACAAGCCAAGCCTTCAGCTCTTTTTCTTTCATTGAATTCCAGAAAATATATTGCAATATTTAAAATGAATAGCTATAATATTTGGAGTAATCGTCTACATCTCTTTAAAAAGTTCCATGTTCCTGGTCAAACTGTGTAAATAGTGTGTTCACAAAGTCAGTTTCATTTCCAGGTCAAAGACATCATTTGGACTCAAAATGAAACCTCTGTACAGTTTATGTTGCTAATTTAGCCCCAAGTCGAGAAACAAGCCACTGTGTTAATCCTCAGTGGAGACAAATCTCTTCTGTGGAACTGGTTTTACATATAATCATCGCAATGAATGCTTTGAAATAAGCCGTGTGCCATCATCAGCCATTGCAACCTCCTGGTTATTGTGTTTGTGAAGGTCTTGTGGGGACCCTGTGCTGGTGTGCCAGTGGCAGAGAGATGGGGAGAGAGGCTGTGCTCACAGAGGCTTAGCCCTCAATGTGCCTGCCATGAGTCCTTCCAGATGATTAATGTTCAGCACTGAGTTTTGTGTTTAGGGCTCCACAGCCCTTAGAAACTGCCTATGGACCACGATTAGTCCCCCACAGCCTATGTGCAACTGGTTCATTCTACCCATGGTTTTGTCACAGTCCTTATTCTTGAGTACCTGTTAATGTTCTTAGCTGTGTCCTTCACCCTCCTGGGGACCAGATCTTGGTGCCACCAAGCTGAGCTTTGCCTTTTCTTTTCCTATTCCTTAGCTGCAGCAATTCACACTTGCCTACAGAGCTTTGTAAAGTTGAATATGTGAAGTACAAGCAGCTCTACTGAACATAGTGGCTATTTATTGCTGCCTCTTTGGTTGGCCCCAAAGCTGCTGGGTGGTTGTAGCCTGTAAGCACAGCTCAGGTATACCTTGCTCGTGTTTTTGAAGGGCTCTAGATCCCCTAAACACTCCCAGCTGGATGGTACATCTTAGATGGGCTGTCCACAAGGCAGTTGCGTGGCCAAGAAGCAGATGGGAAACTGCTGTGCTGACAGCTCTTGTGGTGCTTGCACACAGCCCTGATTGAAAGGGCTATTCATGGGGGGAAATAAGCGTGTGGATCTGCAGAGCTGACATTTTGTTTAGGGCACTGAGGAGACAAACAATAGGAGAGTAACAGTAAGAAGATCCAGAGCTATATTACAGCAGCATTGCTGTACTCTAGCGTTGCATTGTGTGAGGCTGGAATTTGGTCTTTGCCTGAAAGGAAGCCCAGGGGCCTGCAGGAGCTGGTATTTCCTAGCAGTGCCGTTTCATCTGAGTGACAATTTGCGCTGCTGCAGGATGGGGAGACATAAAACAAGGCTTTGTGTGCACTCAGCAATTACAAATTCCAGTGCAAGTGGCTGTGTGCTTGTTGTGAACCCAGGCAATTGTCTTATGCCTGAGTTCCTTCAGTTTTAATTGGATGTTTTCCACTTGTTGCTAATTCAGTTGTGCCTTTTAAAGGGATAAAGGCATTCAGTAAGAAAATTGGGAATGATTTGTATTACAAGACTTGTAACTGTTGTTTCTGTCTGTGTTGTAGCCCGCTGATGATAATTACACAGAAGATCACAACGCTTGCGTGCCAGTTACATGACGGTAAGGAAAGGAATCTTTTCCCATGTCCTGAAGATAGCCTTTTTATTCCAGCACGTTCTGGGGCTGAGTTACAGAGTTACAGAGTGGATGGATGTAGTCAGCGACTTGCTCCAAGCGAGGAAGGAAAATGCTTTGTGCAGGAAAATGAGAAACTTCCAAGTTTTGATGAGTTCTTTAGGATCAAACTGTCTTTGCAGTAATGAAGTCAACTGTTTTCCTCTTTGGGCCCAGTTTGGATTTTAGGTAGTACCAGTTATCTGCTGTTTAGGTGCTACAGTGCATCTCCATTAAGCTCTCTGAAGCTGTTCCTGATTATCCAAAATCAACCTTCATGTGACTGTAGCAGAAATCAGTGGTCTACTCAGTGATAATACACTCCATGAGTTGTGAGAGATGGAATTCAACAGCTTTTTTTCCCAGTGCAGGGAGAAGCACATTTGCAAGCAAAATAACATTGTCTTCAGTCTTGTGCTGTTCTGTGACAAAGAGCACTATTATTTCCCAGTAAAATGCCTGTGTGTAGAACAGTGCAAAGGCAAAAATGTCAATTGTCATCAGTACTGTTATTGCTCACGTCCACTGATGTTGCTGTGTGAATTTCTGATGGTCTGAGGCTGTGGGTGACTAAATGAGTAGCTTGCTGTAGAGTTGTTATGATCTAGGATTGAGGTGATGACACACCACAGACTGCAGGAGCTGGTATTGTTCACAAGCCAGGTTTACCCAAGTTGCTTTTAGCTGCCTGTAATGGGTGCAGCTTGAAGCTCAGCTAATTGCCCTTGTCGTTGGCATTCATGTTGCTGAGGCTTCTCTGCTTCTGTTATTTAAGCTGGCCAGCTCAGGTATCACTGCATTCCATAGTGGTGTGCAGCCTAAATGCGCACCTAGAATATTGAAGGTAATCAGACAGAAAGGAAAAGATAACAGCAGAGATAGGAACGTAAGCAATGCAGCAACCCTAATGATGCTGGGAAAGGCTCCTTACATTGTGAGCATCCCTTGTATGGATCAGATGGAGGCAGCCTGTGGTTCAAGCATGACTGACAGATTTCTGTTTGTGAAAATTTAACACAGATGCCCATAAATGGAAACAGACAAACAAAATGCCCAGCCCTTGAAGTGCTTATTTGTTTCCCTGGAATTCATACCCTCTCAGTATTTGCAAACTGGAATAGCAGAGAGAATGGAAATGAGCAGCTTATCGGCAGTCTTTTTAGGAAATAGGGCTTGTCTGTGTGTATTGGTAATTATGGCCAGCTATGTTTAGAAGGGTAATGTTAATTGGTGCCAAGCCCCTGATCTTGTGGAGCTGCATATAGGCATGCTCAGCATCAAGTGCTGTGACTCATCCCATGGCGAGCTGGGATTCCTCACAGTGTGCATTGCTAGAGCTTCAGCAGGCAGGGTTTGAGATGTTTGCTCTGAGCAACTTCTGTTTACCCACTGACCATTGTACAAGAGTCTTCCATAATTTACCTGGGACGGCAAGTCTGTGCTCTACCTCTGGCCCCAAAGGTCTTGTGCACTCAACAGGAGGTCACCCTTCCAGTCTGGACCTTGCACAGTTCCAGATGATTACTGATGTGTGTGTTGAGGCTTTCTCCAGCACCAGGCAGCCAGGCTGCTGCTTCTATTTCTCTGCAGCTTCTGTTTCTCGAGAGCCTATTTCTCTTCCACTGCTCAGTCTTCCTGCTGTGAAATGCTCCATTTCTCACCAAGGAGCCAGCGGGGAGGCTTGTGCTTAAATGAGCCTGCAGCTTCTGGGAACAGAGGTTTTTCCAGCCCAGGACTGTTAGCAGAGGCTGCTGGGGTCACTGCCAGTTGGTGGCATTGCGAGTTGCATTGTATGTGTGGGAACACTCTTCCTGTGGCAAGAATGAGAAAGGGAGATGAGTTAAAGAACTAGTTAAAGAGATAGGGTAGAAGATGACTATGCTTGACCTAAAAGTTGGAAATCAAGCAGTACTACAACTGCCTGTGACAAATCTTGAAGCTTATGGCTTTACAATGTTATCCACAGGATGCAAATGTAGGGTTTTGGGGACAGGTTTCACTCCTTGGCTTTCCAAAGATGTAACGTGACTTTTCTTTCTCTCTAGGAATAGGGCGACAAGCTGAAGAGCTCACTGCTGAGCAAAACCGACTTGCTGTCAAGTAAGAGTTTAATTCTCACAGCAATTTGTGTCTCATTTCATCTGTAGAAGTTTAGAGTTTGAGTTTGTGGTTTTGGGTTGGATTCCTTGGGTTTTGTTGTCTCCTTTGCAATGTCAGTGGCCAGGCCATGCAAATGCTGCCTACTTCTAACCAGTCCATCGTAAGCCAAAAGTCCTACCTGCTGCTTCTGCTTGCTTGAGCAGTTTTGGTTTTGTACTGCTGCTGTCAGTACCCTCCTTACACAAACATAGCTTCTCTGCTTTTATCACCCTGTGCTGGTCAGTGACGCACTGCAGTACTTGGCAACATCTCATTGGCTTAAATATATACTTCACATGCAACAAAACTAGTCTTTGGTGATTCCATTCTTCTATATTCAGGCTAAGACTGTCCTATATGAACTTTCTTGTCTGTTGTGTTCTTCCTCCTGTGATTATGCTGTTTTTCCAAGTATTCCTCCTCTGTCAGCAAACCACTACGCAGTGAAAACCCATTTTGCTTTGACTTTGACACTTACAAGTCCTGCTTTTCTTTGCCATACTTTTTGGACAGTGACATTTTTCTTGTCTCCCTCCATAACATTAATACTCCCAATCCTTCACCTTCTGTGACTACTCATTTTTCAGAGGGAGGCAGGATGTTGATCATATATTTGAGCATCTCTTTTTACCAATTTTGTCTCTCAATACAAGTGATTTTTTCCTTCATTTTTTCAGAAGAATTAGCCTTAGAACCATAGCTCCATTGCACCATGAAGGGTTTGTTTAAGGCCAAGGAAATGATTATCCTTCATTTCCAAGGCAGAAGATCCAGCCATGAGAAAACCTGCTTAGGAGCTTCTAAAAGTAAGAAGGGAGTCATTTCTTGAAAAACAAACATCCTGTAGGGAGTCTCAGATAACTTTTGCCATGACCCACAGCTTTGTGTCTGTTGTTAAGGCTCACAGCGTAATGTTGAGCTGCAGTGGGCCTTTGTGACCATATCATTAATTCTAGTCAAATTCTCACCAAACAGGCTTTTTTTTTTTCTTCCTCTTGTAAATGAGCTCATAATAGACAAGTTCATGCCAATAGCTCAAGTGTTGATGGCAGACAAGTCGTAACTGAAGAGTTTTAAATCCCATTTGGTAATACAGCCTTTTGTCTCCCCTCCTGTTCCTGGGCTGTTTTTGTTTCTCACTCATCCTCTGTACATTCCTTCGTGCATTGCTCATGTCTCCCCACCCACCCATGTGCAGAATCTTAAGTTGAAACTAAGGACTTTCTTTTTAATCTTAGCATAGAGCTTGATTTTGCAGAACAGAAAGATGAGCCTTACCCCCAGTTGTTTGCTGCATCTTTCTGTGAAATGTTTTCAGCAGAGAACATACCATTCAGGCACTAACATCCACAATAACCAGCAGGGTGAATGCAGAAAATCCTGGCTAAGCTAACTGTTTATTCAAACTCATTCTGCTTCAGAATAAAAGTAGGCAAGAGCAAACTTTTAACTGTTGCTTAGTTTTTCTGCTAGAAGTTTATGTTTTGGTCCGAAAGAATTTTAAGTGGGTTTTGGCTTACGTGTGTCCATCTGTGTCTTGGACAGGGAAGTCTTGAAACACTGTGCCCTAGTTTCTGTTCTCATCTGAGGACTCCTCCTTTACTTGGATGGTGCCTGTTGGCACATTCGTGGAGAGCTCTGTGTATCTCAGTGCAGAGCTTAGATGTTGGTGTTTTCTGCCACAGAAACAAAAGCAGCCCCACAATTTACAGTTTGCACAAGTGCTGAGGGGCCCGTGCAGCTTTCTTTTCCATCCTGCTGATCTGTGGCAGGGACAGTGGATCTAATTCATTTTACATCTAGTGTAAACTTCCCCCCCCCCCCCAAAGGAACTTGGGGGGTGTGCACTTGCAAAATGGAAACCATGAACACCATGGACTTTCTTTGGCTTTCATCTTTAGATGTCTTTTATTCATGTGTTGTTTTCCCCTTAGTTCCTCTTCCTGTTCATGATGCAATACAGGCAATTGCTTCCTTTATTTGCACAGCAGGACAGAGTGCCTTTTCATTCCCTCCCCTTGTGTTTCACATCACACTTCCCATTTTTCAAAAGGCTGAACTAAGGGTGGGTGAGAACTCCTTTCAGACCTGAGAGTCCTGCTCTTCAGTGCTCCCTGCCCTGTGGTTTGTGTAACGAGGCAAGGGACTACACTGCATGGCTTGGAGACACCAGTGTTCCTCAGCTTGTGGTCTGACAGCCGTTACTGGTCCCTGATGTGCTGAACAGATGTCCAAAACCTGACACTAACTTCTCACTCCTGATACTGCTGGCCTGTTGAAAGCATGCAAGTCAATTTGCTTGACAGTAGTGGGTATTTAAGTGGATGACTTTTAAACCAAAATCTTTCTAGTACTAACATTAGAGCTTTTCATATCAGTAGCACTTGTGAACCTGTAGCTTGAGTGCTCTCACATTAGCCTTGTAGTGACTGCCATCTGCCAGACATCACTGGGATAGAAGAGAGACTGTGCTTCATCTTCTCCAAAACAGACCCAGGGAGCTTTCAGCTGCGGGGAAGGTGGTAGAGGTTGGAGATTGAGGCAGATAGTGCAACAAGAAAGCATTTGTGAAAGCCTTTGCTGTGGTTTACCTTGTTTTGGTTTGTTTAATTGTGTGTGGATGATTTTTTTACAGGTCAAGACCTTCTTTGCTGGAGTATTTAAGCTATCTCCTCAATTTTATGAGCATCATAGCTGGGCCTTGCAGCAATTACAAGGATTATATAGCCTTCATTGAAGGGAGGCATGTGCACATGAAACTGTTAGAAGTGAACTGGAAGCAGAAGGGTTATGACAGACTTCCTGATCCTTCTCCAACTGTAAGTTTTAAGGCAAAGATCTACTGCAAAGGGCAGGAGAGTCCAGCTTTGTACACGACTCTCACAATTAAAAACTAAGAAGGAAAACCATTTTTGGATTATATTCCCAGTAAACATTACAGTGGGTTTTTTGGGGTGAAGTGGCTGCTGTTTTCATCACAAGGCCAAAGGTGAAGGGGATAGTGTCTTCCTCTTGATTTCACCGAACGTGTTTGGCTGGCAAAGTGTGTCACAGGTTACTGGGTGTCCTTTGTGCAGCAACAAGAACAGTCTGCAGGTTCTGACAACGGTGAGCTGCAGTTCAGCTCCAGGCAGAAGAAATGTCAGGGGGAAAGAGGAAAAAAAGAAGTCAGATCTCACTCATAGTGCAAGAGATGTTTGAGGACATAAATCATGGCTAATGAGAAACTGTAGCTTGCCCAGGTGCTTTATGAGAGGATTTCAGGCTCTAGGATGACTTGGAGGTAGTTTTTTTTAGATTCTGTTTTTCTCTTATGAGGAAAGGCTGTGAGCCCTGGTGCTGTTCAGCCTGGAGAAGAGAAGGTTGAGGAGGGACCTCATCAATGCTGATGAATACCTACAGGGCAAGCATTGGGAGGCTGGGGCCAGTCTTTGTTGTGTGGTGCCCAGTGCCAGGACAAGGAGTAACAGGCTGGAACACAGGGAGTTCCACTGGAACAGGAGGAGAAACTTGTTTGGTGTAGAGATGAAGAAATGCATTGTGCTTTCAGTAGTGTATTGCACTTTTATTAGGCATTTGAGAACATGAGTTAATTTTAACGTGGGTCCAAGTGCCATGTTTACCTTTTTAATTACAACTCTGTCAAAGAGAGTTTTCTCCTGCTGTGTATTTGAAGCCGAGCTTCTGACTGCTGACAGCCAGTATTATTGGTATACAGAAAGCTAGGGAGATGTGGTAGAAAGCAGCGTGGCACAGCAGATACCCTGTATCACAGGAAGGTGTACATGCTGTGTAAGACCTATGCTTTTTTGGACAATTTTTAGCAAGACCTGGGCCAATAAGACCTCCTATTGTGCTGACACAGATGTTTTTGGCTTCCAGAAAGAATCCAGCCTTAGCTCCAGGATATGACAGTCCCTATAGGGAAGATTTCTCCTTTACATTGTGGGGTGTGGTTTTTTGTTTCCTTCCCTCTCATTTTAGGACCTTCACTAACTGATGCAGGAGTCTCTTGTGAAGCTCATCACCAATTTTGACTTCTAATTGTCTTCTTTGCAGCTGTCTGTAGGTAGTTCAGTGAAGCAAATGAAACCAAAGCTTTGGCTGTGGGCTTTTCGTTGTCACCTCTTCTAAATGAATTATCACCAACTTTGTCACTGTTAACTTTACAGAATCACAGTATCTTAAAGGTTGGAAGGGACCTTAACTGTATTAGTTCTTAAAGTGCATTGTGTTTGTATCTCATGAACATTGACCTTTCCCCCTTCCCCCTTAAGCAAATGTTTGTAACAAATGTTTCATGCTTTGTGCTTTTCAGGGAGCAGTGATGTACAAGCTGTGTATCACGCTAGCATCTCTCATTTTATTCCTGACCCTTACCAAGAACTTTCCTATGGCCTATATCATTGATGATGAGTTTCTTGATAAAACACCCTTCTTGTCAAGACTTGGCTACCTGTATGTTGTCACGCAGGCAGCAAAACCAAAGTATTACTTTGCATGGACGTTGGGTAAGTCTGCCTGCACCGCTTGTTTTTGTAGGGAGTAAGATGACAAGTGGGGTAAGGGGTCTGAAACATTGCAGGGGGGAGATAGAAAGAAAGAAAGAAAGAATCTCTAGAGCTGTAGTTCCTGTGGGACGTGTGGATGTGTTGCTGTAGGCAGTGGGACTGAAGTGGAGAGATGGCAAAGGTTTTGCAAAACGTGTGTAAAATCTCTTCTAGCTTGTCTGACATCCCCCCACTCTGGAGCTAAATCTGCTTTTCAGTTTCCTGCCAGTAAAGTCAATTTAACAATTTCCTTGTGTCTAGTATTTTGTACCAAATCAATTTTACAGATATTCTTACCAAAAGGAAAAGTGTACCTCCTCTAAGCTTTGATTTTTATGCCTTATTCATAATTTTCCACCTCGATCAGTTGGGAGGTTAAAATTGGTGTCACTGGCTCAGACTTTATGTTACAGTGCAGACAGACTCCTCTCTTCCTTTAGAGGCATCTTTTGCACATGCATCAGTGTTAGGAAGCCGTGGTACCTGTTTGGGGGGCTGAAGTTGGGCTTTGCCTCTCAGGCACTGTGTGGTCCTGCACACATGATAGCTTTGGGTGGTCAAGAGAAAGGACCGGAGAGCCATGGGGAAGGTGGGGAGCGGAGGAGGGGATGGATCCAAGAATCTCTGCTTGGAAAAGGAGAATCATAGAATCACCAAATGGTATGAGGTTGGAAGAGGCCTTTAAAAGTCATCTAGTCCCACGTCCAGAGAAGAGAAGCGGGCTCGTTATAGAGAGAAGCAAGTTTCTTTTGTTGGGAGCCAGCTAGATTGGTGGTCAAAATCATCTTATTGTACTTTGTCTTCTTCCTTTTCAAAGTCACTTTTCCTATCTATGTGTGAGGAGTCAAATCCTTCTAAGCCATGCTGAAAAAGAAGAGACTGAATGTTTTTGCTGGTATCATAGAATAATATCACCAGGCTTTATGTATAGAGGAGATCCTGAAGGCCCAGCCAGCAATGCTGAAACTGAGCAGAGTGTCATTGGGATGGAAAGAACCAGGGGAACTCATTGCAAGGCTGTGATTAAACTGCTGGGAATAAAAGTGACAGGTTGAGGGAAGACTGACGTGTGTGGGATGGGAGAGGCTTTGGGACAGAGAATTGCTTGCTCAGAAACTTAGTTCTTTTGGGATCCACTGTTCAATTGTCACCTCTGTTTTTTTCCCTGGCATTATAGTTAACTAAAAGTCCATTATCAGAGGTAAACTGAACTTGTGTGACATGACTAAGCCACAGAAGCTGTAGGAATGTCTTAACAAATGAAGGGATTTGGGAAAAGCATTTCTGGCATACTGGAGGGTGAAACCCCTGTTCTTCATGTTGCAAATCCAGGCAACACAGCAGCGGCCACTTTATCCTTCTGCAGTTTAGACATTTAGACTTCTGTTGTTTAGATTCAGAAAAGGGCAGTCAGGCTCTTGCTTCCTGTGCTCAGAAAAGGACAGTCAGGCTATTGTGTGGGAACCACGCTGCTGAATTCCTCCAGATCCACAGCAAGATGGAAACATTCGGCTTCTCCCTGCGTTAGCGATAGTCACGGCAATGCGACTGCAAACCTAATGCAGAGCTGGCAAGGAAACCAGTTTGAGACTGATGCACAAGCACCCAAGGAGCTGTGGAAGCTGTTCAAGGCAGCAGGGAAACTCACTGGGCTTTGCAGAGGTCGGTGTGTCGTAAGCAGTCCAAGGGTGGACAGTTGCTGTTCATCTGCACTTCACACCTTGCCCTGCAGGCAGCAGCTCAGGAAGCCTCAGGCTGATGAATCTGCTCTGTTCTTATGTCCCTGGATTTCTGGTTTCTTGCTTTTGGCAAAGAAACCCTAAGCAACCCTGGGCAGCATTAGGGCAATAGGGAGGAGCAAATCCAGGAGTCCCCTTGCTCTGGGGAGGCAGTTACTCATAGTTACTCAGAGTAAGACACTGCCAGGCCATAAGGTAAATACCATTTCAGACAGGCTTGTTGGATTTGGGGGGTTTTGTTAGGTTGGTTTTGGTTTTGTTGCCTGTTTTTTTTAAGAGGGAGAGAATTGAAGACCTGAGTTCCTTTCTTTCCATCAATAAAAACTAGCTCCTTGAGTAAAGTGGCAAACAACACTGGAAGTTTCAGGTTAGAGAAGGTTGCTCGTTAATTCCTTTATTGTTACTCTTGTTGCTTTTCATTAGGTCCTCTCTCTAGTTTTGTGTGTTAGGGCTTCTCCATGAGCTTGTGCTTTTACTCATTTCCAGAGCACAATCAGTTTTCATTCTTGGGAAGAAAGGCTGACCTTAAAGTGTAACTTAACCAGGCTTCTGTTTAGTAAATGATCTAGAAGGAAAGCCTTTACCTGTGCTTTTGCTTTCCTTTTGCTTCCAGTAAACCTTGGGGTTAGCTGCACTAGTGATCCAGAGATAATGTATCCCTTCTGTTTTCTTATTACTCTGAGAGAGAATTTCTGGAAGGGATGTGTTAAAAGGCAGGATCTTGAAGACCTAATGATGAGATGGCTCCCAGTCAAGACTGAGAGGGGAGGTAGCTGCAGCAAGTGAAATGCCTCCTGTTACCTAAGTTTTTATCTGCACTTCAAGTAGTTTAGCCTGTAATTGAAGTCACTTAGTGTTTGATTTGTAGACATGGTGAGGTACTGTAGTGAGGGACTGAGCAACAGGATTAGCAAAAAGCTTTGTCTGGGAAGTATGAGTGAAAGTCTGAATTAAAACAACCCTGTTGGAGCTCTAAGTGGGAATGGTAAACATGTCTTTGAGTTTTCCTAAAACATGGAAAGTGCTGTGACATCCAGGTGCCTTTTTGAGTGAAATGCTAATTCATTTGATGGCAACTCTTGTTTATCTATCTCAGATGGATAATAAAGGTGAAATAGTGGGAAAAGTGACCTCTATCCATTGGTGTTGTATTTTCATGTCATTATTTCTTCCTCTCAAGGAGTAGTTAGTCTTGAGGAGATGATTCTTCTATTGCCTTGTAGCAATGCCCCTATGCCAAGAGGAAGCTTCTCTTCGAGAGAGGATGCCACATGCTACAAAGCTGGCTTGAACCTGTATGGGTGCCATACTGACTTGTAAGAAAAGCAATCTGTTCCCAGCAGTCTGATTTGAGCTTTGCCATTGCAGCAGATGCAGTCAACAATGCAGCTGGCTATGGCTTCAGCGGCGTGGATGAGACGGGCGCTTTCCGCTGGGACCTGCTGTCCAACTTAAATATCTGGAATATTGAGGTAAGTTAGAGAAGTGGCTGCACTGGCACAGTTTTAGAGAAATGGGCATGGTAAGGGAGAGAAGCTTTGCTAGAAGGAAAGTAAGCCCATGCCATCAGGTTACCCCTCGTGAACACTGAGAGGTTTTGTATTCTATCTGTTGGGCGGATAAAAGGCATCAGTCCCACAGCCTTCATCACTCTTTGGATTGAGGTTGCATTTCTAAATAGTTTATAGAGGGCTAATAAATGATTAATCAGACATTTAATAAATGAGCAGTCAATTACTGTGGATTGTGGCTGAGTTCAGCAGGTCAATGCATCGCTCGCAGCTATGATTCTCCACCATCTGTGGTGTACTCTGTTTATTTACTCCTAACAGCCTTCCACTTTTGTAACCCAGCTGAGTGGTGGTGGTGAAAGAAGCCTCAATGAGTAGGCACTGCACAGATGCTCACCAGAGCTAGGTCCCTGCACATGCCTGCAATGCCTCTTGTAAAGGGAGAAAAGCCAGAGTCAGAGAGATAACAGGGACAAAGTGAGCAACCTCAGTGGGAACTGGCAGGGCCACTTAGATGGCTGCTGATCTAGAGCTTCATCCAGCAAACCTCACTGTTTCTCAAAACATCTGTCACACATCTTCCCTGGGACTGCAATATACTTTTAACATCCATTAGTCTTTTGTAAGCTTATTTATGTTTGTTTCTCTCGTTCAAAAGATGGCCAATGTAATTTGTTTGCCCCAAAGACTATTTCCTGAATGCCAATGGGATGTGGAAATGTTTACATGACTGACACTGCTTTCTAAAGGCTTCTTTTCTTTAGAAATAGGAGGAGCTTCCCCCTGTAATTCTGCAGTTATGATTTTAAAAGGAAAAGCAGATGAAAACAAGTTGACTGCTTTATTACTGAGTGATTTGTGACTAAGTGAATGTGCCGTAATAGCTCTTCTCAAAAATGAAAGAGCCCCTGTAATTCTTCATTGAAAGATGCCAAAGCTGGAAGTATCATCATATATTATTTCTTTGTCAACATCCTTTCTCTGTCTTTCACCTTAATTAATCCTCAGTACACATCTCGCCTTGAGCAGTTCAGAATACACAGCCTAGAGTTGCTTTACACTCCTCGATGGTGGCAGCAAGCCAGATACCACCCCGAGATCTTGCATCAAGATCTGGTTCAGTTTTGGGGCAGGAGATGATTCCTGCCTTGATGGACTGAGGTGGTTCCTGCTTGAAAGAGGCAAGTGAAGCGCAGGCAGTGCTCCCTAGCCAAGCCAAATTCAGGAAATGGGAGCCTTTGCTCCACTCTGCTGAGGATTTTGAGGGGCACTGAAGCCCCTCAAAACTGTTCTTTCCTTTGCTGGTCACATGGGCAATGGAGATCAGGGTAGGGAAGTGATTTCCAGGTGCCATAGACATTGATTTGGTCATGTGTGTAACGAGAAGAGGGAGGCTACAGAGACCTTTACTTTGGGTAAGGCTTGAACTGTCCCTTTATGCACCAACAGTTCCAGGGGTTGAAGTGTGATTGTCCAGTGCATTTTAAGGCAGGTATAGCCACCTGCATATGTAAAATTGCCGAGGCCTTGGGAACTTGAGTGCTAAGTGTGGCTGAGGAACAGCCTGATCTGTAGTAAAGGTGTCCTGCTCTGGCAGTGGGGTTGGACTGGATGATCTTTCGAGGTCCCTTCCAACCCTGAAGATTCTGTGATTCAAGTGTGATGGGAGCTAAATGCTTGCCTTGGCAACGTGCATGTTTTGACAGCCAGTGACTGCTTTGTAATGTAACAGGGGAACTTCAAGGAGGCCAAAAGAGAGTGACAATATTAGCTGGAAGAGAAATGATATTTTTCTTGGCTTCTCTTGGTGCAGTGATGCAATTAAAATGTGGCAGTGCTGCATTGGGAGTTGCTAATGATTTTAACTCCTTAAACACAGAGGATAAGTGCCTTCAGGATTCTGCATGGAAGTCCAAAAATACCTGCATCTTCCCCTGGGAAACGTTTGCCTTTAATCTGTCTTTTCAGCATGCCTTTGCCTTTAGCTTACATGGGAAAATAATGTGTCGTTATTGAATCGTGTCCCTGCTTGGAGAGGAGCTCCTGGGAGGTTCCTGTCATCAGGCAAAGAGCAAGGGGAGCAGGGATGGGGAACCACCAGAGGTGAAGTTGGCCAGGATTAAGGGAACTGATGCTGAATGAGAGTCCAGCAGGCCTCTAAAGCTGGGGGAACTGGTGCTGTGAGGAGTTACAGGTGATTCTCCCAGGGCCCTGGTGTCCACTCTGGTTTCTCAAGCTGGGCAGACAGCTGAGAATTGGCTTCTAAACTTAGTCCTGCATTATTTTTTGTCCATGTTTTCCAGTCTTCCCCCTCCCTTCTCTAAATAATAATCCATTTCCTTTAGCTTTTGTAACACTTTGCTTTAATAGTACTCTAGGGAAGGTCCAAACTGCATGATGTGTGGCAAGTTATCTCTTCCAGAAATGAGGCTGTTTATGAACAGAAGGCCAAGCCTTTAAAACAGGGAAGCTTTTCAGGTTTCCCATAACTTGAAAAGCAACCAAACATTGTATTTAACTTTACAAAACAAAGTGAGATTTTTACAGCAAGTGCCAAGTGTCAGCAGTGAGCCCTCAGCTTGGTCAATGTCCCTCCCAAAAACGTTACAGCGTGAGGGTGGACTGTGGCACAGCCTTCACAACAATTAGCTACTGAATATCTTTTCATGTCTCTCCTCTTTTAAGTGTTACTGTTATTTGCAAGTGTTATTTGGCAGGTTTCAATGCTGACGTTTCATGTGAACTTCTTTCTTAGACTGCAACGAGTTTTAAGATGTACATTGAGAACTGGAACATTCAGACAGCTGCCTGGCTCAAACGGTAAGAGCGGTGAACCAGCAACTGGCTTGTGACACCCAGAAAGTGACCTGGAAAAACACTGGCTGCTGAGTCTCATCAATGCATAGCCTTTGGTTTCTGTGTCTGTAACACTTGGGGGAATTCAAGGGTATTTGGAGCTGTAAAGTTTTATTGCTGCCAATGTGAAATGCCCACGTTTGATATATGAGGAGCAAAGCCATAAATGAACTGTTCACATCTTCCATAATAAAAAGTAATAGTGTTCTGATGGCATCTTTTAGACTGCTCTTTGCCCCTGTTGTTCATGCTGTACTGTCTCACTTCCCTGTGTTATGGTACCCATGCGTATGACTCCCAGAGGTGAGCCTCCCTCTGTCACTGGAAACAGCTCAGCTAGAACTGGGGAGCAGTTGAAATCTTCAGAGCCCCAGTGTAGTCTGATTTGGGGCTACCAGAACATCCTTGCCAGGGAGTCTTTGATTTAGGATATGGAGAAGAGGATTCTTATAGCACTGAGTAGTTGTCATAACTATTTCTGTTATTAAATACATGCATCCTGAAAGTCAATGTCTACTGGTTTCGCCTTGTTCAAATGATGTCCCTGATAAGAAGGGCGTTATCTTGTCTCATTTCTTTGGAACACAGCATTTCACCAAACCTGAGATAGCCAAATAGGCTGGTTGGTGTGTTCTTGAGCTGGTATCATCTGCTTACATCTTTGAAGTAAGGTTTTGGGCTGCTAAATTTGGCAGGAATCCCCTGCCTTGCAATACCTTATGACACTCCCTGTTGTTCCCAGTGTCACCCAGATAACAGTACCTAAAAATACCTCCCTCCACCAGAGAAGTGTGGTCGTGTCTCTGTCCTCTGGCTCACTCTTGGTCTGCCATCAGAGCTATGAAAGGTAGTGTGTGATTATGGATAGAGGTATAAAGGTAAAAGAGAAGCCTTGCCTACCCTTTGCCTTCTTATTTATTTAAGTGCTGTGAGCACTGGGAATATTTGGATCCTTAGTGCATCAAAGCATGCTTCCTCTTTCCATCTCACTCTCCACCTAACCAAAGGCCCAGTGCTTCATGCCCTGAGCTGTGACAGAGGCGAGATAAGACCATTAGGAAAACAGAGTAAGACCTTAATAACAGCGGAGGATTTGAAGTGCAGTGCCCATTGCTCAGTTGGATTTAGCCTCTTCTTGGTTTGTTTTTGCCTTTGCAGCGTTTGCTACGACAGAGCTCCCTGGTACCCTACAGCTTTAACGTTTGTGCTGTCAGCCCTGTGGCATGGTATCTATCCTGGATATTATTTTACGTTTCTCACTGGAATCCTTATCACACTCGCAGCCAGAGCAGTATGTACCTTTCATTGTTCTCTTCTAAGCCCCATGGTAGATACCATCCAGCTGTCAACTGCAGGGACTGCCCTGCCACGGTCAAGCAGCTTGTCCTTGCTGTGAGCTCTCTTTCATGTCTTGGTGGGATTGATGTTCACTGAAACTTAGTTCTGTATTGATGCTAATTACAAAGTACCCTCAGTTGTTGGTTATAACCAGCACGGATTCTGCACATGCTGCAACGCTGGCCTTGCTGCCAGAGGGAAACATTGCTTGTGAGGGTAGGGTTGACTATGTCCATGCAGTCAGATTAGCTCGAGATTCAAGGTTAACAGGATGATGGGGATGGGAAGGGCCTTGCATAGTAGTAGTATTGATGCTTCTGATGACCACAGGAGAGCTGTACACTAAACTGTGACCACATGACTTTGCCTTGGAAGTGAATTTATATCACTTTCTGTTTGCTTTTCCTTGACCTGCAGATCAGAAAGAATTGCAGACATTACTTCCTCTCCTCAGTGCCTCTCAAGATAGCCTACGACCTTGTCACCTGGGTTGTCACTCAGCTGGCCGTGTGCTACACGGTTGCACCGTTTGTCATGCTGGCTGTTGAGCCCACGATTAAGTTTTACAAGTGAGTCCTCTGTTCTTGTCTGTTTCTCCAAACTGGCCCAGTTGTTTTGTTAAATAACTCAGATTGAATGCACAGAGAGATGTGGTCAGTCAGCAGGAGATCAGGAGGATGCCTGGCCGAGCATCACTCTTTAAAATGGGTATGCTCTCCTCTTTGAATGCTTCCAGAGTACTTCCCCAGGAAAATAAGACAACACCGGTGTTGCAGAGTGTGTTAATGTGCTTTAATTAAAACAGTTTGAAATGGAGAAGTTGAGAAAACAACTTGAAAAGGGAGACTGGACTACATTTCTTTACTTTGATTCTACAGTGAACTGTCAACAGAGAGTAACAGGTTTTGGTTAAGAACAAAGACAATTCCCTCTTCTAACATCAAAGATATAAAACAAGTAGTCAAGATAGCAAGTAAGTAAGTCTGTTTGAATGGGATTGAATTTGATCATCTTCTCTTCCTATTTCTTAAGACATTTGATTTCAGCACAGAAAAGTTACCATATAAAAATTACTCCCAACTTTCAGTCCTTAATATTTTTTTGCCCTGCTGACTTTGAACGTGTTTAAGTCTCTAAATGTTATCTAAGGCAAGTGTAGGCCATTAGCCCAGGGCATGAATTTTTGGAGCACTGTACACTGAGCACTGGTCTCCAGCACCTTACAAGGATATTAAGATATGGTAAGAAGCATAAATGAGACCAGAGAAAGATTTATCTCTCTGTTTAAGGACTGGACCGTACTGCTCCTAACCATCATCCTCCCCAAGCTGTCAGAGCCTCTTCTATTTGATTTAAATTCCTGTTCAATCTTGTGAATTGTTAGAAATAAAATTCCAGTTTGATGGTTAGTAGTTTATCAAATACAGACATCTCTGAGCAGTTGCCTCCAAAACCACAGCCCTTCTGTAAACATCATTTTCAAGTTTTTATATCCTGAGCATGAAGGATGTTTCTTCAGAACATACAATAGCATGAAGAGAGGTGAGCTGAATAAGCCTAGGGTTGAATCCTTTGGGTTTATCTGAGCTGTCAGACTTTGGATTCCAGCGTTTGCTGGTTGATTCCTTGTCTCATTGACATCCATGGCAACTTTCTCACCAATGCCAGCAGGTACCACATGCACAAATTCAAGAATGTGTTTTATGCTTTCTGTCTCAGGCTCATACTTAGAATCATAGAATCACAGAATGGGAGGGGTTGGGAGGGACCTTTAGAGATCATCTAGTGCCAACCCTCCTGCAGAAGCAGGGTCACCTAGATCAGGTCACACAGGAACGTGTCCAGGCGGGTCTTGAAGACCTCCAAGGAAGGAGCCTCCACACCCTCCCTGGGCAGCCTGTGCCAGGGCTCCCTCACCCTCACATTGAAACAGTTTTTTCTTATGTTTAAATGGAACTTTTTGTGTTCCAGCTTCATCCCATTACCCCTTGTCCTGTTGCTAGACACCATCTTAAAAAGGGATACCCCAACCTCCTGACATCTTTCTGGCAACCTCCTGACATCCATCCCTCAGCATTAAAGTCTGCATGGACTTCACTGATGTTGCACAAATCATGTTATTACCAGGAAAAAAATACAACATCCTCTTTGTGCTTTTGTTCCCAGGTCTGTGTATTTTCACATGCACATTCTGAGCGTCCTGGTGTTGCTCGTGTTCCCGGCCAGACCTCAAGCCTACTCCATCAGAAAGCCTCAGCATCAGGCCACGCAGAACTCCGTTAAAAGCAAAGACAAATGATGCCTCCAAAGACAATTTGCTGGCATTGGGAAATGGAACTGTCATATTGGAAGCAAAGAAGAAGGAAGCAGAGTGATATGGAGGGTTGAAGTAGGAGGATAAGTGGCACTTCTGTTGGTTGTCTTAAAATCTTGCTGGGCAGGGCAGAACAGAGCCTGGATGACTGTGTTTCAAATGATTGCAGCTCAGAGATTTTACAGCCACGTTTACAGGCTCATGGGGCATTGTGGTTTTTTTAAATAAGTATTTTTATGAAGTGTTTTTATATATTTAAACTTTTTCACACAGAGAGGCATTTTTTTGCTCTTTTACAGAAATGATACGTTTATTAATCAATAATCTTGTGATTAGTGGGACAGGAAGCAGCTAGTAAAGAGTCAGACCAGCTGCCCTAGAGCCTGGTGCTGTGAGTGGCTGGTGGGGAAAGCTTTTCACCTCTTGACTATGGAGAAAGATGGTGCAAATAGAAGACTACAGACATGGGGTTACACAAGGTGCTGGCACTGACTTCTGCCCCAGGAAGGAGAAAGGAGAGTGGGGCTTTCCCCAAAGCAGGGACTGCAGCCTGAGCTAGACAGGAAGGGTATTTCACATCCTTCCATGTTGCATCTGCTGGTAATGAGGACAAGACAAGTCGCTTAGGAGTAAGTGGCAGCTGGCTGAGCCAAAATCCAAAGCCAAGTCAAAGCAAACCGAAATGTAGAAGGGAAATCCCAACCTAGAGCAGGAGAAGGGACGTAGACCCCATGATCTGTAGGGCTGGGCTCTTCTCCCGATGCAGCTTCTCATGCTACATCATCCTGACTCTGCAGTCCTGGTATGATGCAGCACTTCCATTTTGGTGTCAAAACAACTGAGGAGCAGGGTTTAGTGTTTTAAAGCCCACAGTTATGGGTTCAATTTGAAAGAGGTTTGTAATGGATCAGGCTGTTCTACTTGAGACCATCCCTTCTTGTGGAGGGGTTTTTTTCCAAGCAGGATAACACTAATGTGAAACCCGAACAGTAATTAGTTTAATCATAGTAAACCTCTAAAAGATACTGGGAGGTGATGTGATCATCACAAGAGTCAAGACCGAGTCCTTGTATGATCTTCACCTGTGACTCAGCCTGTCAATGCAGGTTTCCCTGCTTGTAAAGCCTTTGGCTTACAGAGACATTTTGAGCCTAATCTCCAAGCCCTTGGTGTGTGTTGAGATAACCTGTTGCAAAATGATGCCTCAGGTTCTTTCTAATTTCTTTCTTCCCTTTAAACCTACTTAGCCCAGTAAAACAGGCTGGTAGGAAACACCAAACCCAACTAAAACACTGTTTTAAAGTGACTGTTTGCCAGGAACGTTTTAATCAGGGTTTTGTAGAAGCCAGTATTGCTCTTGCTTGATGATCATGTAGCTGATGTGTGATTGAGCAAAGAATCTGCTGTTTAATGCATTAAAATTTTGCAAAACCCAACGTGTTGGGAAGAAACAAATCAGTGAAACTGAAACAAGTTCCAGAAGAAGTTTGATTCTTTTTCTTTTTCCTCTTTTTTCCCCCCACCCACCCCCTTCTCTGGTGGGAAGTTTTTGACCCGTGACCACCTGGTGATTCAGAGCACAGTTTGTGGAAGAGTTTTATTTGGTAATTTATTTTGAAGGTGAAATGGGATTAAAAGGTTGATCTGAGTAAACAAATGGCTTTGTGTCACGGCCTGGCCTTATTAATCACGGCTGTCTGATGTGGAAATGGGTGAGTGGGTGTGAGGTCCCTCACAGTTGCGAGGGGACATGTTTAAGGGTGATGGGTTTTACAGAGAAGCTGACTTTTACACCCTGCTCCTGCCAAAACAGGAGCAACAACAGGAGCAACAAAATGACCCTTGTTCGTTTTTGTGGCAGCTTACTCCTTACCTTGGCCAGTCCTTATTTCTCCTTGTGCACTTCACCTGAGTGGAACTTGCCATCGACTTTCTGTTGCAACTTCAGCTTCTACAATGTGATGAACTAGTCAGGGCTAGTGAGCAAACTTGTACTCTCCTGTCACGTTGTCTTCTCAGCCTGAACCCCTCCCTGAAAAGAGGAACCCAAGGCACCAGTGTGGATTTAACATGGTATGTTACATGGATTAGAATCAAAAGGGTCTTTTTGAAATGTTGCATTTGCAGGCACAGCTGACGCAGAATAGATTTAAGTCACTTTATTCCTTTGAAAGGAGGCTATTAGCTTTAGTATCACCTTTCCCAATCAGTTGTACTGAGTCTTCTTCTCCTTTCTCTTCTTCTCAGGAGGAGGAAATTTGGTTTTAAAGAGAGCCTGCAAACAGCTGCTACTATTTAGAGGAGACTTGTGCATTTACTTTGCACAGGAGTACACAACTCTTAAGAGCCAAAGGAGAAGTTCAGGTTATAAAAGTGTGGTGTTGGGAACCTGAGTACTGGCATTGGCATTACCTGCTGTCTACTTGGAATACTGTAATTTAAGGGTATCTTTTGATGATTAACATGTATGATTGTGATTACCAACATGTTATTAGTTTTTTTATCCCTCTGGGTTTCACGAAGCTGAGGAGTTGAAGCTTCTAGAGAGACAAAAACAATCCTAATGAGATTGTCAGAGAGAGATGGAAAAGGCAGATTGCAGTGGATTGACAAAGGTTGTATCTTAAGTATAGAAGTACCAAAAAGACATCACCTCCTTGGACTGAAAGCAAACTCTAGCTGCTCTCCCTGCACATTTGCCTGCATTAAAACTAAACCAGAAGTTGAGACTCACTTAGGAGAGAGGACTGAAGGAAGAGTAAAACTTTGTTCCAACTCAACTATGGGTCTGGCATTTAAAGAAGCAACAACTCAGCAATTTCCTCAGTAGACTGGAAGAACAAAGTACATTCTTTTGCTGCCCTGTAAACTCTCCTCCTCCTTGAGTGCATTCCTGCTTGTCCCCTTGGAGCGTGCCATGCGATGGAGGCAGCACGGGAGGGGGGTATGAGGTGGGCAGATGTTTTTCCTCCCTTTTGTCTGTTCTGTGTGCCTGCATTGCACATAACTGGGATTTTTGCATTACTTGCACTGAGGGAGGCACGTGAGAAGGCCCTGGATTTTTTACTCTGTTGGTAAGTTTGTGCATAAACCTGCACCTGACTCTCTGTTTGCACGTGTCAGGTTCAGTGGACGGGACCTGTATCCTTTCTTAGGAATACAGGTTGAAATCCTGACACCCAAGGAAATCTAGTGGTCACATTCCTATCACTGAGGACAGCATCTCTCATAAAGCTTTTACCTCTTTATTCCTGAGTGGCAGACTTTACTACTGCAGCCAGTAGAATGTTTTTCCACAGGGAGTGAATGGAAGCCTGTCTTTAACGTTGAAGAGTGCAGTCCCCATGCTGTGGACAGAGGAAGAGCATGTTCCTCCTCATGCTTGCCCAAGACACAGGTGGTTGCATATTGAAACAGCAGATATCTTTTCTGGTACCATTCTCTTTCCTTATGTCACTGAACTTCAGCTCTTAGGAGTGAGAGGCGTTCCGCTGCTGTTCAAAGCGAGGAGCCTTGTCTGACACCCAAGCACCAACAACACAGTGTGCGTTTCAAAACCCTCCTCTTTCGTGCAGCTTCAGCCTGCTGCTCCCTTTCTTCTTAGAAGTGACAGTAATAGTATGCACCAAGTGTTTGGGTTTGCTCTGGGTGGAAAGTGCAGTGTTTGATGTGCTGTGCAGCAGCCGTTATGCTGGGTTACACTTACCAGGAGTGCCCTCTGCGGGCAACTGGACCACGGTGAACACGGATGGAGATTCACGTCTGCTGAGTGGAGCATGCTGCAGAGGCAAAGGGGTTTGTAGCCCTGCAGCCATGCTAACTGCAGAACTGCTGATGGTTTTGTCCTGTGCCATAACAGCTGTGTGTTGCTATGGGGCAAGGGAGCAAGAGAAATTGAAGGCCAGGAGGAAACGCTGCCTTGTCAGTAAAAAAGACTGTGTTAATGTGCTTTTAAGAACTTGGAGTATGCTTTCATTCACCTGGCTCAAAGAAGGGAACCACAGTTCTGAGAAGTGCCTCGAGACTGCCTTCAGGACCCCGTTTATTGTCCATCCATAGAGCAGTTTTACAAGTGAGATCAAATGAGTTGGGAGGGGACACAGCTGGGACGTGCTCACTGTTGCTTTTCCTGATTCCTCTGTCAGATGCTGTAAATACTGTGCTACTGGGAAAAGAGTTTGGAGTGCACAGAGGCCAAACCAGTCATGATGGGACAGGGTGAAGGGAAACACTGCCAAGGCCCAGATAGGCTAAGTAACCCTTGGCTTGTCCAGGGATGGAAACTGGTACTCTTCTTCCTCAGAAACGTCTTCAGGTGGTGACATTGTCACTGCTCTGAGACACGGGGCTTTGTCTTTCTTCATGTTTATTCTTGATGTATTAGTGCACTTGAGTTGCTCTGCTTCATCTGTCTTTGAGAAAGATGATGTTATCTGGCAGTTTTAGATCTGGTCAGGGAGATACACAACTAAAGGCAACCTCAAAAGATGCGGTGAGTAACGTGAGTATAGGAATAGGAATAGGAATGAACAGAACGTGTTCACAAAACATTTTCCTGTCTGTGACTGTTGTGGAGGGGTTTTTTGCCAGAGTACACTGAAGTGACACTTTCCAGTGTGCTGCAGATGGGGCATGTTTCCTCTGGAGGTCTCTCACTGAGCAGCTTGGACAAAAAGAAGCCCTAGACCCCCTCATCTGGCCTGGTCCATAGCTCCTCTAAGCAGGGATGCTTTGGAGTTGCTTGGGGTGCCATGTGCTTTCTCCTCCTCCCATCCTGTGAAGACATGTGTTATCCACAGTGTGATTGTGTGTGTATGAGAGACTGTGTGCAGTGAACCTTCCATGTGCAAACCTGGCTGCAGGGCCCGTCGGGTACATGAAATAAGAGATGATCTTCAGACAAATCACCAGCAAAAAGGCTTTGGGCAGCAGACAGCAGGGATGACGGCGTGGGTGGGGATCAGAGGTACAGAGAGATTGTGACAAGGTACTGCAAGCAGGCAGCAAGGAGCCAAAGGTGGGGATCTGCAGCTTACAGCCTTCACGTGTCTGCTGCCATGGCAAGGTTTGCCTCCTGCCTTTGGAGGGGGCCATGCCAGACCCGGCAGCCCCCATGGGAATGAGGTTCAAATACCTGCTGGATCCTCCAAGCACTTCACCCCCAGCCAATGAAATTAAGAGATGCTCTTAAAAGACAACATGTAGCTAAGAATCTTTAGTGTCTTTTTATTTGACCTCAGCACCTTTGAAGCCTGAGCATTGGAGCTGCTCCCAGCTCCAACAGATATCCCTTGTAAAGCCCCGAGGGACACAGGAGCTGTCCTCTGCCCTGGCTCCTTCCCTGCCCAAGGTTCCAGCTGGCAGGAGGGCGAGTGGCAGGAGCTGCCTGGGAGGGGGATGGGGAGGGAATGACACAGCTTTCAGAGCCGTGTCAGTGGCTGAGCTTGCAGCAGCAGCCACCAGACCCGGCAGCCTGCCATTGGCCTGCCTCAATCACACTTCTTGACTGATGGCCAGTTTAATGAGCCCATGTACAGAGGGTCATTCAACGTGGCAATTATACCTATAAATCTATTTGCAGCGGGGCTCAAATAACCTTTTGCACACAGTTCTTCCTGAAATGACTGTCTGATTAATTAACATTCATTTATCCAGTGTGTGGAAGCAGATGCAGGCTGTATGAAAGCCTCTGCTCTGATGTGCAGGCGCCGTGTGAACTGGGAGGGTTTGGGGATGGGAATGGCTCTGATGTTGTTTAAAGCTTCTCTTTTAGATGTATTCCCCCCCCCCCCCCCTTTCTTTTTCCCCTCTTTCTCTCTCTCCCTGGTCCCAGTTGATTAACATTCCAGGGCAGCATCATATAACAGGGGGCAAAATTCAATTAATTGAATATGAAATATTTATAACCCTACTCTCCGTGTCTATCAGAGAAGGGTCCTTAATAGATCTTCTCATTAGCATGGACTGGTGACTCACTTCTCTGCTTTCACAGTCATTTGATATTAAAATCCAATTAATCTAATGTCCCTGTGAATATTATTAAACTATTTGAAAAACTGCATGGAAGAGATATGAGGCAGGGGGTGAGGGGCTAACAGAAGAAGAGGGAATATGTCTCGTGCTCGTGAAGATTCGTTTCTTCTCTGTTAAACACGCAGTCTGGAAAGACTTAATTCCCTGCTTTCTGGAAGGTGGAGAGCTAATTCTTAAAAGCCTGAAAATAGAAAAATAACTTGCTTTCTACAAGCAAAAACTGTGTGATCTTTGAACAGAAAAAGAAATGCCTTCACCTCCTCCCACCTTTCAGGTTGCTCCCACTCCTTGGGTGCTAGCGTTAGCCTGAAGCAGTGGGCAGATTTAGACAAGGTGTTTAGGGAGCACAAGGTAATTTTGGGGCAGGTTCCCAGCTCTCCAGCAGCATTCAGCTGCCCTAGGCTGCAAGGCTGTAGCCTAGAGGACTGTTTAATTGTTAAATATCTCTGTCTCTTCGGTGGATGGGGCACTGACCTGAAACTCCTCGAGGAGGGACCTTAACCGTGAATCCCGCATGCGGACTTCAGAGCAGGAGGCAAGTTTCTAAATTGGATGTTCCCCTAATGGGAATGACTGGAGGACAAAATCCTTTAATGACTCAAAGGAATTCAGAGGCTGCTGCAAGGGCAGGGAAGTCAGGAGATAAATCTTTCTGAGCTAGAAGAATACTCTGGATATTCAGAGACAAAATGCTCCTCTCCCGTTTTAAAGACATCAAATTGAAAGATCTCTCCACAAAGTGTGCTTTTGTTTGTTTGCTTTTTGGTTTAGGTGGAAGTAGCCTGTACCTTTGAACACTCCTTTTTGGGTTTTTCCCCTGTTAGAAGCTTAGTCCAAGCATCATCACAGAACATAAATACACATTAAACACATCAACTATCCATCCCAGTGTCTCTATGAAGCCTGGTAAAACCAGGTCTCGGAGAGATGCCCTAAAAGTCATCTAGATGTCTTAAAACTTGTTTAGTTTACTAGTAAAGAACGTATCAGCAGTTTGGTTTGGTGCTCATCCACAGCAGGGAGCTGAAGTCAAGCCCAGCAGAAACGTATTCCCTCTCACAGTAAATCTGGTAAGTCAAACCTTGGCTTCTCAGGGAGCAGAAAGCAGGAATTGAAGCCTTTACCCTCTTCACTCTGGAGAAGTCACAGCGCCTGAACCCTGTGGCACCTCCCAGGACAAACCTGAGGCGCATTGTTGGTCTGCTGAAAGCTGATGCCACTGCAAAAAGCTGCTGTTTGGGCTTACTGGCTTTTCATACCTGTTTTGTCCATCCATCAGTGTTTATTTCTTGCTGCTGACTTACTGTGATGGATACAGGGAGGTGGCTGAAACTGAACTGCAGGCTTAAAATTGTATTATCCAAGGCTCTAATTGCATTTGCTTTTGATATTAGAAGAGATCGATTGTGGCCAAACTCTTGAGCCCAATCAAATTAAGAGGAGAAACAAGTGTTTCTTTCCTGTAAGTGTGCTTTTTTCCTGTGCCTGGCCCCTGCATGTTGTCCCCAGTTTATTCTTACTCCCTCTTCCATCCTAGCCAGAGATAAACGTGGCAACCCTTCTCAGTGGCTTCCCTCTCCCTTTGTGCGTTGGTTATGGTCTATGTCCTAGCTCAGGCTCGAAGCCCCAGTGGTCAGAGACAAATAAGCTTGATTGCTCCTTTCCCTGAGATCTTTGCAGCAGGAAAACAGGGAGAAAGGAAAGATAAAGTGCACTTGTTCTGTGGCGTGACGATTGCGCTCCCGCTTTGAGCTGGGATAAAACGACTGCCGCTGCTGGAAGGGCAGTGGAAAATCAAATCTCTGGGTCTTTTTGTCAGTCTCCTCTAGTCCCCTGCACACTTCAGGAGCTGTATGAATCACTGTGATTTCTCCCACATTGCCACTTTGCCTGTGAGCTTCCTTTGAGCTGTGTTTTCTGTTTTGTGCTCTCTTCCAGCAGGCTCCAGCTTTTCTGGAAGCGGCTGCCTGAGCTGTTTCCCAGGGCGAGGGTATGCCAGCCAGTGCATCAATCCACTTTTGTTTTCATTATGCCAGCTTCCTGCAAAGTTTTCAAATTAATTTTAATGCCTCCCTCAATTTTAAGGCCTATAAAAAGACCTTGGTTCTGCCTACCAGTGAACTGGGACCTGTTCAGGATCTAGAGGATGCTTTTTGGGGCGAGAGCTGGGGGTAACCATTTCCCCCTGCTTGCATCCAGTGAGTTCCTGCCACTGAGAGTCTAAAAACATCCAGACCCTTCCTCAGCACTTTCTCCCAGAGTCAGATGATAAAGATTTCACAGCCCTGTCCCACGCTGTGCTGGATCAGGGAGTCTCAAACCTCAGGCACTGATCCCCGTGCTCAGCCGCCTTGTCGGGGCAGGGCCGAAGCTGGGGTGGGGGATACTGAAGTGATGAGTGATGTGGTTTTCCTCTGCAAGGTCAAAACAAAAAAGGTTAAATAAAGGGTTTGATCAGTGCCTGGAGTGCAGGTCAAAAGGGTGCAGCTCATGTGGACTGATTTACAATGGCTCTTACGTGACAATGCGAGCCTCGGGGCTGGCAGAGGCGAGGGGCGACGAGACCTCAACCTTGTCCATGGTGCAGTGCCAAATCAGGGGTCTGTGGCTTGTGAATGCTTGTGGATCAGTGGCCAACTGCTGGGAGGAAAAGGCAGACCTGATGTTAGCTTTACACGTGTGTCACTTGTTGAGGTGAGGGAGCCCTGGCCCAGGCTGCCCAGGGAGGGTGTGCAGGCTCCTTCTCGGGAGGTTTCCAAACCCAGCTAGACACGTTCCTGTGCCCCCTGATCACAAGGAACCTGCTTTAGCAGGGGGTTGGGCTGGAGGAGCTCTAGAGGTCCCTTCCCACCATTCTAGGATTATGTGATTCTATGTGATTAAAGCATCTTCACCACCCGTGGGGAAATGTTCAGTGGTCCACAGATAAAAAACCTAGAAAGCTTATGTCGGGGCAAGCTGCCAGATTGCTCTGGGTAACCTTTTTGCTGCTAAGTACCTTTAACAGCTCCCCTTTCTGATGAAAGGAAGGATGTGTGTGGTCTGCAAAGCATTTGTCCTGCTTGGGATCAGTTGCTAAGCCTGTGCTTCCAAGGGACACCCTTATCTTTTCTAAGAGCTGTCTCAGGGTGACATGATTTGGAGGGATAATCAAGAGGCTGCAGAGAAGTAACCATGCTGTGCCTCTGGACCCCCAGGTCTGCATCGGTTGAGAGTGGCTGTGAGCTGCAAGAAGTCACAAAGGAGCCAAACAACGTTGCTGCTTTGTGAGGGAGGGAGGTGACAGAAACAGCATAAGCAAGGCTGGGGAGAACCTCTGGAGGTCAGATGGGT
This sequence comes from Colius striatus, assembly GCF_028858725.1. Classification (NCBI taxonomy): domain Eukaryota; kingdom Metazoa; phylum Chordata; class Aves; order Coliiformes; family Coliidae; genus Colius; species Colius striatus. Next base: position 3,516,868 of record NC_084762.1, read on the forward strand.
TCAGTTGGCCTTGCTGGCCCCTGTGCTGATACTGGGATGGGGAGAAAAGGGTCCCACGGCTGTCTTCCTGTGTCTGCTTCTCCCTTGTTCACACCCTAAGGACCTGCCTCTGAAATCAGTGAAGTGGCACTGCCAGAGCACGGTGTTCGAACGAAGAGACCAGAGGAGAGGCTCCCACCTTCCCCTTACTCCCAAATACCTTTCACAGTTCGGGTGCTTTAAGTAACAGCAAAGGCAGAAACTCGTAAAAACTTCCTCTTTGCAACAAAGAAAGAAGAAAAGCTGCCAGTTTTCCTACCAGCAAAGCCTCGTGGTCTCAGCTCACACATTACCTGGAGCTTTCCCCTCTCAGATGCGCTCACGTCGCACTGCACAGCCACAGAGCAGCCCCACACCTGCCTGAGAGATAACCTATATATATTTTTAATAATTCTTTTTTTTCCCCCCCCCTTCCCAGCATCAGGCTGCAAATGAAACCACCTTTCCAGGCCTGGTGTGGATGGCACCTTTAGTGCAGGCTATTCATCGCTGTAATAGCTGCACCTGTGGGCTGTAATTGCAAAACCTTATTTGCTGTTTCTCCCTGAAAGCTTCTTTCCCCCCTCCCCCCCCAACTCCTCCTACTCGTTGTTGTGAAGGTCCATTTCTAATGACTGCAGACCTCTTTCTCTCTGCAGGGCTTCCTTTTCCCATTGCACACTGCAGCCCTTCAAAGAACTTCTCCCATGAGCGTGCACCTGACGTGCTCTGCACGTGTGTGTCTGTCTGGTGGCTCCTGGGCTGGACGAGGTGTTTGCCAAGAGCCCTGGAGCTGTGTGGTCAGCTGAGGGGCCAGGCTCAGCTCCTTCATCACCACTGCTCCAGGCAGTGGGCTTTTGTGTGGGTTGGCACCGATGATGAATGAATGTATTCCTTGAATATTCAGCCCCGGGGTGCCCGAGTTACTGCGAATCAATTTAGTACTTTGGGGGCTGGATTAATGCAAGTGCCGATGGAGCATGCACAGAGAGGGGAGAGGGGGGAGCAGGGGGTATCCAGAACACAGCTAGCAACTCTTGAAAATGAAACACACAGAGACAAGAGTGCTTTCAAACCCAAAGTGTGTGCATTAGGTTTTCAGCTCACTGAAAGGTAACCAGCCAGTCGGTGTTTCGGGTTGTGCCTTATAAATCAAGGCTGTAGCAAGGAGTTGGAAATGTATATTGATGCTGGCTGTTCTCTTACCTCCTGCTGTAATGAATTCATGGCTGGAGACAACAGACACAATTATTATGGAAATGACACACACCAACACTCAGAGGAAAGCAAGGTTGGAGGGGTTTTTATTTTCAGAGCTCTTCCTCTACTGCTCCAAGCCCAGGTCACCAGCATCCGACCAGGTTGTCGTGGCAGGGTTTTGTCTGCCTGCTGGAGGACATCACCCATGGTCTACCTCAAGCAGGTGGGGATCACACCATCTCCCCACATTGCTGCTCCAAGGCAGAGGCACGAAAGTTGGACGTCCAGCTCAGGGCTGAATATCAAAGCAGCGGCACTGTGCGGGGTGTCCGGGCATCTGCTACTCGCTCTGAAGAATGCTGCTGTAATTATACTTACACACCCAAATCCTACCAAGTGTCCAAAGCTGGAAACACAAGGGTGCAGGGAATCAGTGAATGGAAAGGGCTGATGTGCTAAGATGTTGAGCAATGTCTGCTGGCAACCCACAAAGCCAACTGTACCCTGGGCTGCATCCAAGGCAGCGTGGGCAGTGGGTCGAGGGAGGGGATGTTCCCCATCTGCTTCACTCTGGTGAGACCCCACCTTAAGTACTGCATCCAGCTATGGGGTCTGCAATATAAGGACATGGATCTTTCTGAGTGAATCCAGAGAGGCCACAAAATTGATGAGAGGGCTGGAGCACCTCTGCTATGGAGACAGGCTGAGAGAGGTGGAGAAGAGAAGGCTCTGGGGAGACCTTAAAGAAGCCTTCCAGTACATAAAGGGACTGACAAGAAAGCTGGAGAGGGGCTTTTTTCTTAAGGGCATGTAGTGACAGGACAAGGGAAAATGGCTTTGAACTGAGAGAGAGGAGATTGTGATTGGATATGGGGAAGAAGCTCTTCCCTGTGAGGGTGCTGAGGCACTGGCACAGAGATGCTGTGGCTGCTCCATCCCTGGCAGCGTCCAAGGGCAGGTTGGATGGGGCTGGGAGCAGCCTGGTCTGGTGGAAGGGTCGGTCTGGATGGTGTTGCGGTCCCCTGGAGCAGATTCCGGGTCTGTCCGCCAGGTGGCAGTGCTCCCTCAAGAATTTGGGAGCTGGCGTTGAAAAACCCCAAACCTGACGTTTCTTTGCAGCTGCGGCTGCAGAGCCCCATAAAAACGAGGCCAGAGCGCAGGGACCCTTTTCCCTTTCCATCTTCCTTCCCTGCTTTCTCCTCTTGTTCCCCTGTCCTTTTCCCGTGCATTTAAAACAATCCCTGAAGGCTTCTGTGCCTAAAAGCAAAGGTGAGCAGACCTTTGGCTCCCTGGCAGGTTAGATGTGGCAAGAGAGGTAACTATGTTGATGTCACCACCCACTAATAATATATAGTCACAACTATATAGCAGTGAAAAGATACTGATGGCTAAAATACTGCAGCTTGCCCATAGCTGGGTTTCATTCTCCTTAACCTGAAGCAAATGCATTTGGTTTTCCTCCAGCCTCAAAGACAAGTTTTGGTACATTTCAGGTCGTGTTTCATTTCTTTTGGGTTGCTTTTATTCCCTTTGCAAAAGTAGGGTTGTGGGGTTTTTCATGTTTTACTTGCACAATATCAAGGGCTCTTCCTGGCTTGCTCTTGGTTAGTGCCCCAAAGGTTAAGGCAAGGGGATGGTGGAGGCATTTTAAAGAGGCACCAAAAAAAGCCTCACAAGAAAAACTGTCCAGATAGCCATACATCTGAGTGCTGCACACAAACCCTCCTTGAATGCCACAGCTGCATGTGAGTCACTGCAACAAACAGCTGAAAAACCCCCAGTGCATTAAAGGGGCTTTTTAAGGTAGTTTACATGGAAGTTTCCTGAATGCCAAGCTTGCAGGCACACGTGGTGGCTGTTCCAATGTCCTTGTCCATGGCCTGACTCACGACTGGCTCAGGCTTTCCCACCCTGATCCCTTCATCAGCTTTTTGCAGCCAGGTGGAGTTTTCCTCTGGCCTTCCCCCTCATTTCACAGCACCTTTTTGGGAGTTGCTTCCTTCACAGTCAGACCCGAGAGGAGAGGTCAGACAGCAGTGGAGGTGATGGCCCAGCAGCTGTCTCGCTGAGCTCTGAGGCTCTATCACCAGCAGTTGCCAGAGCCAGATGCTTCAGGGGGGCTAGAAAAGAAACCCGCAGCAGGCAGTTATGAAATGACTTACCCCAGGGAAAGTTTCCTTTGAACTGCTGTCAATTAAAGGATGACTTGTGGCCTCCAGCACTACTTTTTTTTGTTGTTTTTGAAACATTTACTATTTAAATTCTAGATGTTCTTGTTCCCCAGACTTGTTTATGCTTGGTCTGCCTGATTTAAGCTGAAACAGTTCCTCAGGGCAGAGTTCTGGTCTTCTTAAATTTATAAATGAACACACACCCCCTGCCCCCCCAATTCTTTCAGAAGGTAATAAATAAAACAGCAGAGCTGGGTCCTTCTGGTTTTAACCAGCCTTCCTTCTCTTTTTGGTGCTGTTTAGGCACGCTGCTCAGGTTGAAAGCATCTTGGACCCAGATTTTCAAGCCAAAGAATGTTGTATCTAAAGAGAACCAGGTCGTATTCAAAGAGGTAAGGACCATCTTTGGGATGTTTGGGTGCTTAAAGCCAAGAAGAGTCACCTTTACCATATCCCTTTTGGATCTTACACCTCCACCAGGATATTGTGGATGGCTTTTTCTCAGAGCAGGACGAAGGAAAAGGTTTTTCAGGCCAAGATTAGTCCACCTGACCTCATAGGCTGAGGTAGCTTGCACTGTGCCTGTCTGAATGTAGCTAACCTAGCTGTGATGCAATCAAACAAACCACAGCACAGCTACACAAACGATGTGAATTGAGAAGGAGAAACCCACCAGCCACACCACCCAAATCCACTCTCTCTGGTCTGGCCTTACTGAGAAAAATGACAATAAACAAAACCTCATGTGAACTCTGGCCTGACCCTCCTCCCCAGGTCTGGCTGAGATGGAGGATGAGTCATTTTACTGTGGCGTGATGGTGAAAATGAGCATGTGGTTTGGCTTTCCAGCAAGCTAAAAGCCACCAGTGGATTGATAGAGCTCTTATCCATCTTCCTTCACCCCTTTCCTTCTCCTAAAGTCCCACAGACGAAACTGGGGGAGGTGGAGAAGAGGGTTCTCCTACCCTGACATGTGCTAGCCTGCATCCCCCTGCTGCCTGGGCACACTCAGAGCAATACTGCCTTCGCCACAGATGGCTGCAAGGGAATTTGCAGTTCACTGGGCTTGTCATTTCTACCCCATTTGAACCAGAAATGTGTTTGTTTAAGCACTTTCTCTGAAATTTGGCTTTTGGAAGTTTGCCTCGTAGCATTTCAGAACCAGTTCACTCGGTGATTTGTGTCATTTGGGAGCTAATTATTACAGCTTCATTATAACAGCCTTGGTGTCACTTAGCAGAAACTGATGTAAATGGTAAGTGATACAAAGGGTACAAACCCCCAAATGTACCACCTTAAAAAAAAAGCCCCATTTTGACACCAGATTCTCAAATTTCATTTCAAAAGTCCCAAATCTGACCTCAAAATGCCAACACGTTCCGGGATGAAAACACCTAACCCATTTCAGTGTCTTTGTAATGGCACTTTTTATTGAGGTGGTTATTAAAAGGGATCAAATTGGGTAAAGCCTTCAGCTTCTCGTTAGAAATTCACTCCTAATTTCTGTTGCCACTACCCTGCACCTGCAGCAGAGCCACTTATGGGATGTGTCTCCATCGAGGCTGGATGAGAGGCTTTTGTCAGTCTTGGAGAAATGTTAAAGGCAACATCCTGTTTAAGTGTTTGGTTTAATGCCACAGTGATTTTGTCTTATTGTGTCTTTATTTTCTCGGACCTGTCTGGGCTCCAGCTCTTCTCATTAGGAGCAAATGCTCCACAACTCTGTATGTCGCTGCCTGAGCCAAGCCAAGGAGTGTTTATGATGTCACTATTAAATGTGATATGAGATATTAACATGTGGCTACAGTGATGGAGAGGATCAAGAGAGGGTTCCCGTTGCATTACCGCATCCCTTTCAGCACTGCTTCTGAGAGGAGCATGGAAAGAGCTGAAGGAGGGGTCAGAAGAAGCCAAGGTTAGGAGACAGGACAGCCAGACTTTAGGATGAATGTTGAATATGGTGAATCTTGAGGTCACTTGAATTTCTGGTGGTGGCTAATTCCACACCACACAAACCCCAGGTCTGTGGGAGAGCAGCCGGGTGCTGCTGTCAGGAGGAGGTGGCTGAATGTTTGGTGGGGAGAGGTGTTGTGAGTCCAGCCTGGAGGGTAAGCAATGAGCCATTGTGGGCAGGGAAGAAGCTAGTTGCTTTGAACCTGCTGTTCCTCCCAGGAACACTTCATAACCTTGCATCCCTGGGTGTTTTCTCCTCTCTCTGCTCTTCTTGCCCTGTGCTGAGCAGAATAGCAGAGTGAAGATAATGATCCTCATTTGTATCAGTTAAGATCTCAGCCCACTCTGGAATTTACTTCATTAGGACTGTAGGCTGAATTTATTTTCATTTCTCCTACCCTAGTGCCTTGCTGCAGTGGAACTGAAGCATCTCTTTATAGTGTACCAAAGTTGCCTCTTCTAATTCCTTTCAACCTTCTTCAGCTTTCTCTCCCTCTCTTTTCCACATCTTCTTCTCACTCTCCCTTTTGCAAGCTGTTTACCCACCACCACCCAGTCTCTGATGTCAGGCATCATTTGGATCCCACGAACAAGGAAAAAGGCAGCAGTGCTCCCTCTGCTGGGAAAAGCAAAGAGGTGAAAACACAAGTAAGAGAGACGTAAAGGGACACACACCTGCATAGCCATGGCTGCAGCAAGGACACAGCCACTGCCTGCCTGTAGGCATACAGGGCCAGGCTTGGGGGTTTCTAACAGGCTTTCCTGTGAAGCTATGCATTAAAAGAGATGTAGGGCCTCCCTTTGTGACAGCCCAGCTTTAATATAGCTTGCCTGGCCCTTCTCCTTGCCCCTAAGATGAGGCTTTTTCCAAAGCCTGGCCCTAGACTCAGGATGCTGGGGACTGGTAGCTCAGCACATCTCTTGCTCTTACACCTGGTATAAGACATACAAGTTCCTTCATGGGGCTAACTCACGGTACAGATGGTCCTTTTCACATAGCACCCATAGCCTTATAACATCAAGAGTACCTGTTTTGAATAAGGGAAAGGTTTAAATGTGGGTGTTGGTGAGGTGCACAAGCCTAAGCCTGCCCGTGTGCTGTCAATGGGTGAGGAGAAAGTGTCAATGGATGAAGAGGTGATGGCAACGTGTTTGCTTCTGTAGAGAGCTTTATAGACTTGCTTCCCATCAATGGGCAGCCCTGGCTGTGTTAATTCCTTCCATGGAAACAAATGAGTCTGTGGCTGGATCTGACTGCATGGCTTTCAAAGGAATTCGTTCTGTATCTTTCATGTTAGTGGTATCTGTGAAAAACAGGAAACTGTTTTCCCCATCTCATCCACATAATAGATAAGATGAGAAATTAGCTGCTGGATGAGCATCCTGGGGGCTGTTCATTTTGTCACAATAAATTAAGGCTGTGCTGCTGCTGCCTCCTGTGCGTGTACATCCCCCCCCACACACGTGCACCCACACACACACACACACACGATGCACGCTCACACCGGCTCCTTCTCAGGATCAGCTTCTCACCTGAGAGCAGCTCTCCCTCACTGCTACAGACTCCCTGATTTGGAAAGGTTTTCCTCCCTTTCCTCTCTCGTTTCCTCCCACAGCCACTGCCCATGGAAGGCCCAGCTGAGGAAGGGTTCCCAAATGAGGAAGGGTTGGGTGGGGAGTGGATTTTTCACCAGCATGACACGGTAGATAACCCCTCCTGCTCCTTACTCTTCCTCCTTCTACATCCAGGGCCAGGGATAGGGTGTAGCCCAGCCCCTGGCCCCCTTGGATATGGCCATGGCTTGGTAGCAATGATTTTCTCTAGCCTGTTGATGACCACAGAGCCCTTCTGCACTGCTCCTTCCCCGGACACTGACCAATGCTGTAACCTTTGGGCGACAGGCAGCACCGAGTTCCTTTGGAAACTTGCTTTTCTGCACCACCTCACGTTTTCCCCACTTTGGGACAGTAAAATAAAGCCAACATCAGGCAGAATTAATGATGCCCAAGAGCTGCAGTTAGTGTGCAGGATGAAACAGAAGTATTCCCGGGAGGATGCTGGAGGAGGGTGCTTTTGCCTCTGAGTTCTCTTCCTGCAGCCCTGGCTTGGGGGGAAAGCTCACAGCACATCTGAAAGAAAGGGAAGTGTAGTCAAAGCAGAGGTGGGGTTTTGTTATGTTTTGTTTAATGTTTAGAAAACTAAAGAAAAGGAAATCAATTATGAGGCCTACCTGAATTTTATTTCCTCACCAAAAACCAAATTACTCAGCAAACTTATCGCTTGCTATTGCAGGCCTTGGTATTAAAGAAAACAATCAGGCCAGCAGGATTAATCTCTGACAGCTGCCTTATCTTTAACTTGCACCTTTGTTATTTTCTGATGAGCTTCTCTTTTTTTGCTGCCACGTTGTACCATACCTCACTGGTTCCTTTCATTTTATCATCAGGCAGGAGCGGAGGACCTTTCAGTTTATTAAAAAACCTTTATTTGTGAAGAACAAAGAGGGGGGAAAAAAGGCAAACAATGAGGTCAGACAATCTCCTTCTTGCCAGGAGTCACTCACCTGTTATTTAGAGTGTTATCAGTTAGAGGAGACTTGCATCATTGAAAATCAGTCCCTGACAGCACACTCTGTTAATGCACACACCCGCGTGCACGCACACACAGCCACGTGCACGCACACAAAGGACCCTTACAACGGACTCCTAGCCTCCAGCCAAGGTCTTCTCCTGCCAAGGCTGTAATATTTTCACCAGGGAAGCCCATATTTGTTCTGGCTCAGGTCAGGGTCTGTGGTGCAGGGGTATGGCTACTTGCACCACAAACTGCATCATCCACCCCCCCAGGAAAGCCTCCTGCCCTTACCTGCCTTGAGCTCTCCTGGCAGCTCATGAGGCGTGAGGTGACTTTGAGATGTGCTTTCAAGCAGTAGCCCTTTTTTTTCTGCTGGGGTTATTCATGTGCTTCTCCAGCTAAGCTTTGCTAATGAGGTTGACACAGATAGCACCCAAAATGACTTTGTCAGGTAGGAACATGCCATTTCCCAGCTGCGGTCCTCCGTGTCATCAGGTGCTGATCCCCTCGCTGCAGGAAATTCCTCCTGCTTTTGTCCTGCTGCAGGGTTTCGTGGTAGAAGTCTTCACAGAAGCTTGTAGGGGCAAGATGAGCTCTGATTGCAAAATGCAGAGCTGGTTTCCTGCTCTTGATCTAACAAGCCTAGCTTGCAGTGGGGTTTTGTTTGCTTCCTTTCCTCCCACGAAGTTCGGGACTTGTAGGATGTGAGCTCATGAGTGAGTGAATTCCAGCTAGTTGCATCACACTGGTCCCACAGTGTTGAGAGCTGCACCTGTAAAACCAGAGTTATAAAACCAGGCTTCTCTCTCAAGACTTGGGACTGCAAAGCACCTTTGAAGCTGTGTTTGAGGAAGAACCCATTGAAGACATTGAGATGTGACTACTTTATGACAGTGGCGACGGATGGTGTGCTCAGTGAGCTCAATGTGCTCGTAGCTCATTACACACGTGCACCAGTCCCATTTACATAGTGTAGGCCAGATGTGGCCATGGTGGGGAAACCTCTCATGAAGGCAGAAACAGACCTGGTCTGGGATGGAGACTCAGTTACAAATTTACCATGAGACAAGGCTTTGAACAAAGCTGAGCCACACAGGTGATTTCCCAACTCCTTCTAGCCAAAGACTATGTGTTGCTGCAAGAGCTGTGGAGCTGATGCCACTGAGAGATTTCCCAGTGTTTAAAAGGAGCTAAGAGAGGTAGAGGAAAAAAAACCCTCAACCATCCTATAAATAATCATGGCAAAATGGTGTTACCCAGCCCCCACAAAGATTAAAAAGGCCTGGCATGCAAACAGGTGAGCTTATGGATCCACACCTTTACCCTGCTGCATCCATGGCCCTGAAGGCAGAAGACATGACCTAGCAGTGTAAATGCTTTCCTGGCAGGACTTTAGGTGGGTCTGCTGTAAATCACGCTGCTGAGAGTGGTGTATGGCATCCTCATCCTTTGCTTTCCTCTGAACCAGAGCGGGAAGCAGAAGGTGTAAAACTGTTCCTTCCAACCCCTGTTCTAGGAAAACCCTCCGTCCTGATTGTTCGAGGCAGGTTTCAGTCCCCTTTGCACCACTGGAGAGCAAAGCTCCTTCAGTAAAGCTTTTCTACAGTTAAAGAAAGCACAGTTCCAAAGGGCTGACATTTGCTGCCCTTTCTTGGTTAGATGCTGTGGGGGACCTGTGTTTGTCTCTTTCCCTGGGTCCTGGGGTGAGTTCTGCAGTGTGTTTTGTCCCGTGAGCTCTAGGCAAGAAGTCTTCTCTGCCACACATGGCTACTGAAAGTCTGCCATTGTCATTGGGTACCCAAAAGGGACCATGAATTGTGGCTGGTATAGCAAACAGAACTGTACAGAGAGCTCTAGCTAGGAGGGATATAATCTGTCCACAAAAGGAGTAGATGTGTTTCCAGGCTGTGGGTATTCACAAAGAAAAGCTTTTGGCAATGGTGATGTATTTACCTATGTGTGTCTGCAACGTACATGCATGTGCCTTTAGACAGAATCAGCTCTGTCATCTGAGGCCTTTGGTTATTTTTCAGCTATCTGCCTCTCTCGTTTCCAGGTGTTTTCATTTCTTCTCCAGGAGCATTATTCAGTTTGACGTCTCCGTTCGAATCTGCGATGTACGAACCCAGCTGAAAAGAACCTGAGAGAATGAGCGGAGACAGCCACACAAAGGGAGCGTGGGGGGACTGAAGTGGGAAGGAAAAGAAAGGTAGGGTAGTTCTTTGACAAAGGGGACTCTGGGATCTAATGCTGTTGCAGTTGGTTACTGTACTTCATGCTTTGGTGGTGGTGGTTGGTTATTCTTTCCCTTTGTTTTTTGAACAGTGTATGTTGGTCAGCATCTCTTTCCTTCCTTCTGTGGGCCAACAGCAGCCAGGCATTGCAGTGGCCTCTCAATGTGAGCTTGAAGGACGTGTCAGGCCCCAAGAAATCAGTGGTATCCCGTAGTGTGAGCTATGGGAGGTAACCTGGCTTACTGCCTTTCCTTTGGCCGTACCTACTTAGTTCTTTCCAGTGCAACAGCACTCAACTCTTGCCTTTCCTTCCCTGGCTCTCCAGTAAACAGCACTGGCCTGAAGCCACTGTAATTGTTTATTTAATTTCATTTATGCTGTGCACAATCTTAGATTGCATTAGCTGCAGTTAAAACAAAAACAAATCAAAACTCATATCCCCTACTGAATTACACTGCCATGACAACAGTGAAAGTAAAAGCGCCCTCATCAAAACACACCCCAATACATGCAACTAAAGCTTAACAAAGGAGACAAGTTTCACAACGTGCCCTGGAGGTTCACCACGACGAGGAAGCAAATCTGAGAGCTGTGAGCCTTCTTCTTCTGAGAGAAAGAAAAAGCCGTTTCCAAATGTGCTGCTCCAGGGACTGTCACTTCGACTGCCTCGACTCATTTCGGGGGTAGACCTCCCAGCTCGTAGGCTGAGGTAGTCTCTGGGGGACTGGCAGGTTCAAATCACAAGGAGATTTAGAAACTAAGGCCTGAATTGCACCTGGAAATGAACTGAAAATTGGCGCGGCCCGTGTGCCATCTGCGCTCTATGGTTTGTGTCTGAAATGTGGATCTGTAAGCAGGCAGCTGCAGACTGCAATTAGCTGAAGTTTCTGAGTGGTCCTCAGACGTAGTGCTGAGCAGACCACATGGCAGCGATCCAGTCTGGAGACGAGAGAAGCACAGACAATGGCGACACAGTCCAACGGGACAAGAGGTTGAAATCTCCTCACCGAGCAGATAGGAGAAGAGGAAATAAACACTCGTGGCTCCTGCTGCCTCTGGAACGTTCAAAAGCATCTGGAAATCCAGGAGGCCTTGTCTAGCCCGGGCAACAAAGGGCAAGGCTTCCCTCCACCCAGGCGGCCAGCATCGCTTTTGCCATCTCCTCCAATTATTTCCCATCGCCATTATCGTTTTCGATGCCATGTGCAGTCAGCTCTCATCTTCCAAAACCTGGATTTGGATGGAGCCTGAGAAAGCCAAATGTCTGCAAAACCTCAGGTCCCATGAAACAGGAGTCACGGAGCTGAACATCATGAGCGGTTTGTTGGCGCTGTTTTCCCGGCGCCGCGATGGTCCCTTTGTGATATCACAAGCCATCTGTGGAAAATGCAACGAAACAACCCTCTGATAGCCCAACACACATGCAAGCTTTTATTCAGATGTCAGAATCTCTTGGACAAAGGGTGCAGAATATAAGTACTCTGAGACATTAAGCCCTGTTATGGGAGACTCTCTAAAGTTTGCCTCAAAGGTCTTGGTCTCTTGCTGCAGTGAATGAAGCTCGTTTGAGGCTTGAGAGGGTTTATCACACCCAGGATTCAGAAATGTGGTGAATTTTAGCTCTAGTTACAGGAACCACAGAACCTCAAGGGCTGGAAGGGGCCTCAAAAGCTCATCCAGTGCAACCCCCCTGCCAGAGCACGACCACCTAGAGTAGGGCACACAGGAACTCATCCAGCTGGGTTTGAATGTCTCCAGAGAAGACATTTCCAGCCCCAGTGCTCCCTCGCCTGAACAGGGAAGAAATTCTTCCTTGTATTTCTTTGGAACCTCTCATGTTGCAGCTTATACCCGTTGCCCCTTGTCATATCATTGAAAGACTGTGGAGGCTTTTCAGAGGGGATTTTTGGGAAGAAAACAGCTTCACTGTTGGCCAAGAGTTGTACCAGTCTGAGAGCCCAGGTATACTGCACAGTGCCTGACGTGTGGGAGGGATGCCAAACAGATGGGTTAAATTAGAAGCTGACAACTGCGTTATCACGAACCCAGCGAGCCTGACTTGCCCCTGTATCACTCAGGTTTTAGGCTGGTGTCACTCTTTTGAAGTGGCTTGTCTCTGCAGGGGCATCCTGGAGCAATGCAATGCCCTGGAGCTGTGTGACAAAGCAGAATCAAGCTTCTGGGGCTGAATACCTACAATCACACCACTTCAGAGTTTAGACAGCAGTGTCACCTAATGGCAGCCGTTCATGAGCTGGAAGGAGTTTGATCAGTAAAGCAATGAGTGGTAGAAACTCAGACAAACTCACATGGAGGGCAGATTCCAGGTTTTGCAGAATGGTTTTATGTCAGGACTGCTCATGTAGAAATTCACCTTATTATATCGCCCAGGTGGGACAGGTTTGGTTTGAAGTTATACTTGCTCAATGTGCTGACTGGACTGGAGGGCACACTTCTGTCTGTCCAGCAAGCACTGAATACCCAGCTCAGCCTGGGTTGCCCTGCTTGATTTTGTTGCAACACACCCAGCATCCTGAGGACTGGCAGCTAATTTCAAACTGGATGGCTTTGGCTGTTAGTGGTGTGTGAGACAGAATAGCAGCACAGGCTTGGGCTGTTGCTGACAGCTGAAATTGTGATCTTTTTTGCTAGTGAGCTGTGCACAGCTGAACTTGGGTCACAGAGAGAAGGCAGGGTGGGGAGAGCTCTGGGATGCAGTTTGCACTGTGCTTTCTCCAATACAGTGTCAGGGGAGACTCACACCTCAGATTTCTGCTCATGTGAGAGCAGCTTCCATTCTGTCCAGCTTTGATTTTGTTTCCTAGCACAAGGTGCACCTCGGTTCAGATCTGCTGTTTCATATTTATGCCTGGGAGGACACCAGTAGTGTCAGTGTAATTGCACGACAAATTAGGTAGCATTGATTTGGTAGCCTTCTGGAACTTTGGGGACATGCTTTTTAGCAGGTCACCTCCCAGCCCAGGCATCCCAACACATCAAATCACTCGAGCACCACAATCCAAGTGTGTTTTGTTGACCATGCCAGTCTGTCTTGAGGGATTCCCTTCCCTTGCTTGTCTTTCCATGCTGCACTGAGCATCAGTTTGATGTCTCTGCTTTTAAGGCCCGTTTCCTCAGCTAGCACACCACTGGGTCACCATCATACTCAGGATATGTCTACTTCCACCTCCAGCCAGACAATTTTCTCCTCTCTATTGCCCATTTGTTAAATTTTCAAACAAAAGGGTCTCTATGTTTTCTTCCCTATTGCCCTGTTTAAGTTTCAAACAAATGTCTCTCTGTTTTCTTTCCTGATGCCTTTTGTGCTCAAGAGGCATCGCCTGCAGCCAAATCCAAACTTCCCTTGTTATTATGGTCCAACTTGCCCTGAAACTATCCTTTATAATGGTATCTATAAAAGGCTGGACAACTGCTTGTGGGTGTGTTGGAGAGACAGCCTGTCCAGCTGACTACTATTAATTTCCTTGTATTTCCCTTCTGTCCACATTTGCCTGGAGTCTTTTCTTTTTTCCTCTCAATGAGCCCAGTTTCTTTGTAGATTAGCCCATTTCCATGTGCTGTGCTTGTTCAGCACATGCCACAGTGTGACCCTTGCTTGTTGCTAGGGCTCTTGCACACAGCCATGGCTTGTATCAGGTGGAGATGCACTTCTGGAACTGAGGAAGATCCCTATGTTGCCTGTTGCTAGCCCTGGTTAGTGTGGGACACGTGCTCCTCAGTCCCCTGGCATGGCTGTGCAGAATCCTTTAGGTTGGAAAAGCCCTTCAAGCTTAAGTCCAATGGTTTCCCCAGCACTGCCACAGCCACCACTAATTCAAACAGAATGAATCCCAGGATCTTAAGGGCTGGAAGGGACCTCCAAAGCTCAATCAGTGCAACCCCCCTGCCAGAACAGGACCACCTAGAGTCACGCAGCATGTCCCAGCATTGTTTGGAGCTGTTGACCAAGCATGTTCTGCAAATCTAACTGCATTTTTGTTTCCCCCTCAGTGGAATATGGAAATTCTGTAGAAGCATTTTAAAGATAAGTACTAGCTAAGTAGCCCCCAAATAATCATACTTTTCTTTGAGCTTTGTATTTCTCATAAGTTAAATCCATTAGTAGATTAGGTTTTGCCGGCTCTGTTCACGGATATTTGATCCTTGAATCTTTTCAAGAAAATCAATGTGTGGCTTTCCAGCTAATTAGCATAACGTTAATAAAACATCTAACATGGCCAGGGTTGCCAAAACCCCACACTCTCTCTGTGAGGAAGGTCAACAAGTACTTCTGGTGCATCAGGAGGGTGGTGGGGGGCGTCCCGGGTGGCACCAGGGACCAGGGACAGGCTCCCCATCCCTATTTCCCTCTCCCAGCTCCTGCTTTCTTCTGCAAATCAAAGCCGCCATCTGCTGTGACAAGTGTTCCCATTCACCTTTTCCCTCTTATCTGCTCCCTTGCAGGGAAGTGCTCTGGAGGCTGACAGCCTAATCTCTGTGCTGATGCTGCATTTCACTCCCGCTGTCCCCCTGCCCTCGGGTAGCGGTGGTGGGGAGAAGCTGGCTGTGGGCTCCTTGGGGTGAGGAGAGGAGATGGAGGTGCTTCATACCCCTGGGGTACCCCATGGTTCCCCAGTATCTTTCAGCATCTATCTCCGAGTTCCCCCTTGTGTTACTCCCAGTTTTTCAGGCAGGTCACAGAACCACAGAATCATTTAGGCTGGAAAAGCTCATGAAGTGCAAGCATCTCCCCAGCCCTGCCACAGCCACTACTGACCCATGGAATCCCTCCAGGGGTGAGGAATCCCCCATCTCCCTGGGCAGCCTGTACCAGGGCTGGACAGCCCTTTGCAAGGTGAAACTTTGCTTGTTTTCCCCTTTCATCCTCTTTCCCTCAGACTTATGCAGCTCACTGACGTTTTGCGTTTATCGAGAGGAAATAATTTGGGTGACTGAGAAGCTAAAGCTCAAATCTGTAACAGGCCCCAATAAATCCCAGCAGTAATGGCAATGCAGCAGGTCACAGAAATGCTGGGGGTATTTTATTTTCCTTTTCCACCCAGTGAGCTCATGCTGACACATGTGTGGTTGCAGAGGTGTCAACAGAGAGAGAATCATTTCCCTGCGTGAAAGAAACCTGAGAAGGAAGGAAAAGGAAGGGATAAGAAGCTCCTGTGAGTACTTTTTTCCTGCTGTAAGGGGAACAAAAAAATCCCCTTGTTTTGTTGTTGTGTCTGAATGGGACATTTTACACCCTTTCACTTTTTTCTTCAACAACTTGAAAGCCTGTGGCTGTCTGGCAGGCTGTTAGCCACCATGAAGGCTGCTGGTGTGGGCAAGACAGCAGCAGCTCCATCTTCAGAACTTCACAGCATTCCCACAGCATTCAGGAGGGTATCAAGTGTTTTCTCAGGAGCTAGGGTTGATTGCTGGATACTTAATGCTGCTTAATTGCAGAGTAAATTCTCGGCTCTCAGCTTTTTGCACCCTTGGGGTTCACTCTCCCCTTGTCTCTCTGCACTTCAGCGTGGTCACAGAATCTCAAGGGCTGGAAGGGACCTCGAAACATCATCCAGTCCAACCCCCCTGCCAGAGCAGGACCACCTAGAGTCGGTCACAAAGAAACAGAGAAGGAGACTCCACAACCCATCTGGGCAGCCCCTTCCAGTGCTCCCTCACCTGAACAGGGAATAAGGCCTTTCCATTCATTTGAACCGATTCATGAGCTCATGTGGTGAGCTCTGGCTGGTGTGGCTGGGACAGAGGGCAAAGCATGGAACTGATACCTCTCTGCTGCTGCACTTTAAAGTGTATGTGTGGCTTGCAACACCTTGGGGGCATTGCAAGCAATACAGAGCTTTGGCTTTTGATTCTTTCCATGTGACACAGAGAATACTTCTCAGCTGGACTTGCTCTTGCACCCACAGCAGCAATGCCTTGCTCATGGCACGGGTGGTCTAGCACATCAGCAATGCTGAGGTGATGCAGGAAGGAAGGTCTCACCCAGCCCTGTGGCTGGAGCAGAGGGAGTTGCTGGATGTCTGCAAGCATGAAAGACACTTCTGTCATTTGTCAGGAAGCTTCTCTACCTTGAACTGACTGGCAAAGGTTAGGCTAAACTTTCTGTGCTGATTAGTGAAGCCTCTGTGGGACGGGGGCCAAGCCAAACCTGTGAACAGTCTCTATCTCTGAATTTCAGTTTGTTACAGCACTCATATTAACTTGGAGATAATGTGCCCAGGAAGCATTAATCTAATACTCCGAATGATGAAGCCGTTGCAGTTGAATTAATGTCATTTTACAATCAAGTCTTATTTTGATACCCCTTACATTCAGTTTCCAGGGGGAAAAAAATCTCCTTCCTACCTAAAATTTGCATATCTGTCTTTTAACAAATCTGCTAGAACTGTTTGATGGAAAGTATGAGGTAGATTAGGGAAGGCATTTCACAGGCTTAGGCATGTAAAATGAGTTGCAGAAGGGTTTTACAGTAGCTCCCTCTGTTTTTTAAGCCATGTTTCATAGTTGTGCTGTTTTGGAAGCCACAGGTAAGTTGCAGATTGCAGAATATACATCCTTTTTGACTTGGCATTTAAATCAGCCTGCCACACAGTAGCTCATCTTGTGAGTTTAGGAAGAAGTCAGTTCAGGGCTGGAGGGTAAATCTTGCAGACATCTGCAAAGGTGAAACTGTGGGACTGCATCAGCCAAGCATCTAATTGGAAAGGCAAGATAAACTCTGCAGGCACATCTTAAACTAAGGTGGCACCGAGGTCAGAAGCCTGTATAATCCTAATACTGAATGTATTGGGGTTCACAACCCATTTCTGGTGGCAGGAAGGCAGACCAGGACCTCCCCCCTTCTCTGTTGCATCTTCTTTCTGTTGCTTTTCCTATGTGCAGGAAATAACTGATTTTGTTCACTAAAATCAACTGCATCCCAGAAAACTCAGGTAAAAACCCAGATGAGACAGGACATCAGAATCATTTGTACCTGGCCCAGCTTTCGGATGATCCAAGTAGTGTTTGGTATACAGAGTAAAGCTACAGGAAGAAGTGACTTGAGTTGTCTGAGGAGTCACGTGCTCATCAGGTGAGTGTTATTTCAAAGAACATTTAAAAACAGCCCTTTTCATGATGGGAAAGCAAAAAGGACACAGGTGAGCCCATTTTTGTATCACACCAAGGAGTTGCTGTGCTAATGAACTGCGAGAGCAAAGTTTAAACATTACAGCATTTGTCAACAAATTGACTTCCCAGCCTGTTCTGTTTGGCAGTAACCTATTGCAGGTACAACTGTGATTTGGTTTCGGTGATTTTCAATGAATCCTCTTAAATATTCAGCTTGACTACCCCAAAATTCTCAGGGAATTTTCAATCCTGTTTAGTAAGTGCAGGATAAAAAAAAGCCCCACAGCCTGGCAAGTTAGTTTTGTAATGATATATGTTCTTAATATCCAGATAAGCTCCTAATCCCACTGATTTTTTGGTGTTGTTTCAGTCATATCTGTTGACAGTTAGCTCCAGAAGTCACCTGCATGTTGTATCCAAGTAAATAAATCCTTTTATCAGTTTTCAATTGAATGCTTTCCAATTTTTTTAAGCTATCTCTTGTTCTCTCATTATGAGAAGCAGCAGATAACACAAAAGGAGATTTTTAACACGAAAGTTGGGGTTTTTTTCCTGCCACATAGGCCAGCCAGTCCCTGTTTTTATTACTCCTCTAAACTAGAAGTCTTGTTCTTTTCAATCTCCCTTCCTATGGAAACTTTCCTCAGATGTCTAATAATACAGCACTGAATTACACAACCACAAACTGAAACAGGATGTTTCCTGTTGTGCAATTAGCTTTGATGAGCGGGTCTGCCAATGCTCTCAATGGTCAATTGATATCAATGACTATCAATTGTCAGTTTATAACAAGTACTTGGGGCTCAGGGTTCGTGGATGGAGTAGACTGACACTCTTCCTGGTGGGGAAAAGGCCAGGAGGGATTTCCTTATGTAATTTTGGAGTGGTTGGTAAGTGGCACAGTTGAAGGGGAGAGGTGCCAACTTCCTGCAAAGTAATTGTCAGACACTTTCTCAATACATCATCTCTTGTTTCTGATAAACACACCAGTGTTTGTGCTGCCTCTTCTTTTCCTGGCAGGAAGATCAGGATAAGCAGCACCAACATTATCTGAGCCTTTTGTCTTTCTTAACCCTGGTGCTGTAGGAACCCCATGGCCAAGTTGTTTGATAACACCACAGAGGGTTGTGCTGACCACCCAGGGTCCGGGACGCACCAGGTTTGTCCTGTGTAGAAGCACGCAAGGTTTGTCCTGGGTAGAAGAACACAAACCTGGTGACTGTGGTGTCAGTATGAACTCCATGCTGGGCTGTAGCTGTTCCAGGAGTTTCCCTGGGATCACCTACACCTTTGGTGGGCCACGCTTCTGATCTCACTCCCGTCCTCTTCAGAAACACACCATTTCTCACCGTGCTGGTCTCAAGCCAGCTCCTAGCTGAGGAACTCCCAGGTGTTTCCATCAGCACCCAGCTCTGCCTTTCCCCCTCAGCCTATGCCAGTGGCTCAGCACCTTTCTGACCCCCATCCCTTGTCCAGGCACTATCCTCACAGCAATTTCCTTTCCCCAGCACTCATCACTCCCTGAGGTATCTTGGTTCTCCTCTGAGTCCCACAACAACTCTTTATTTGCCTTGTACAGGAGCATTCAGATATACAGACCTAAGGCAGAGCAAATGTTTTGGGAGGTACATGTCAAGTGTTTGGCTATTTACTACTTACAGAAATAGCAATTGTGGTCTTGACTAAAATGTAGACAGAGACAGTTCTATGGTGGACTTGAATTAATGAGACAAGGTTTCATTTGGTTTAACCTCCAGACACCTGGGTTTTCATGCAGAACTTCAGATCTGTGTATATTTGATTTGTATATACCAGGATGCTTGAGAGATGGGGAGTTTGCTTTGTGGTAAGCTGATTTTAGGCTTAATATGGTTGTTGAATGACAATAAACTTCTATTACCCAGGAACTCTTTCCCACACTTTCAATCTGACGTGAGTAAAATAATGATACTGAGTTCATTTAGAGCTGTGGCTTTTGGCTGCTATGTTGTATGGGTGAAGAAATGGCCACAGAGTGTTTTTATTCCTATGGACACAGACAAATTTGTCATTTCTAGTTTTCATACTGAGCATAGTGCCTTAAATATAGCACAGAAGGATGGGAAAGAAACACAGCAATAGTCACTAGCAACCCCTGTATGGCCTTGGCAGAAGCACCTGCAGGAGTGGCCCTTCAGGCTTCATAGCTCTGAGACTATATTCCCTTGATGGCCACTGGAAAAAGGAATTATTGCATAAAAAGTGTGTGTGAGAGAGAGGGAGAGGCAGGCAGGCAGGCAGGGAAAGTTTCTTTCAAATTAGTGTTTTAAGTCTCCCGTAATTTGCAGCAAATCAAAACCTGTTATCCTATGAATAATATGTAAAGAGATAATAACATAAATGCACCCTGCATTTCTGTATCTGCAGCCCAAAGAAAGATCATTTGATTCACTCCCGTGGCTTTTCTCATCTAATTGCTATAAAAATCGCTCTTCTCTCAAATCTGTCAGTATAGTATCTGAAATATGAACATGCATCCAGAGAGGACAGACTGCAGAGAGGCTTCTGCTCTTCTCTGGCCTGTGGTAAAAACAAGGGTTTGGACATCATTTGGTGACAAAACCCTCATCTTTTGCTTTCAAATGTGTCCACTCTTATTTTACTGAGACCTGCTCTGATAATTTCATTTTCTCTTGTTGCTGCTCCTTCTTCTTTCACCTCAACTTATCTTTCCAGTAAAGAATAAAGCAGAGCTGTGGGGAAAACCAGAAGCCAGCACGGGAAGAAGCAGGCTTTACTCACCCCTAATTTTGACATAAATCTTCAGAGAAAACAGTGAATGAATGAAAGAAGTTTCTCCCAGAGCTGTCAAAGGGAAACATTACTGGAAGCCATTACAATTGTTGAGGAATTGGAATCATCACCAATTGCAGGGGAGCCATGGGCTGCCCTCGCTTAGCGGTGCAGGGAGCTGAGATTCCTTTTCCCTGGCTGTTGGTGCTGGATTACTGGCGCTGTTCAGCTGCTTGCTGCAACACTCCATTCCCCAGGCACAACATTTTGTGGGATCCTAAACCCAGCCATGATGTGTGTAGATTAGATTTGTTTTGAATGCCCTGGTGAAGCTCATTGCTTTGGTAGGGAGGTCTCCTCTGATCCTTGCCTTTAACATGCACACTCCTCAGTTGAGAAACCCATTGTTCTGCCTCAAACCAGCCAGGGTGCAGATTAAACCGTCCAAAACAAAAGCACTTAATGGGGAGTAGCCTGCAAGACATGTACACATGTGTTTGTGCTTGGGAAGGTGCCTGCATCTGGTGACACTCTTCCTCCTGCACCCCAGGCTGTGGCTCTTCTTACTAAGCTCTTTGCAAAGGTAGAGGAGCAGGGATTTCGGTGTCCTTAGCATCACCAGCTCATGGGTGCTGCAGGCAGATGTGTGTGTGTGTGTCAGCAATGTGCCCTCATGGCCAAGAAGGCCAATGGCATCCTGGGGGACATCAAGAAGAGTGTGGACAACAGGCTGAGAGAGTTTCTGCTCCCCCTCTACTCTGCCCTGGTGAGGCCTCATCTGGAGTCCTGTGCCCAGTTCTGGGCTCCCCAGTTCAAGAGAGACAGGGAACTGCTGGAGAGAAGCCAGTGCAGGGCCACCAAGATGCTGAGGGGATGGAACATCTCTGTGAGGACTAAAGGCTGCAGGACCTGGGGCTGTTCAGCCTGGAGAAGGCTGAGGGGGGACCTCATCTATGCTGATCAGTCCCTAAAGGTTGGGTGTCCGGAGGATGGGGTGACATTTTCTTCTGCATCGTCCAGCAACAGGACAGGGGGTAATGGATAACATCTGGAACACAAAAAGTTCCACTTAAACACAAGGGAAAGCTTCTTTTCTGTTCAGGTGGTGGAGCCCTGGCAGAGGCTGCTCAGGGAGGCTGTGGACTCCTTTCTAACCCCCACCATTCTAGGATTCTGTGTGTGCAATATCTAATGTGTGGTTATGTACATTTAAGCACAAGTGATTTTATAGACAGGACATATTTGTGCTTGTTAGAATGCAAAGAGTCCTTTTCTGGACACAACAGGGAATACCAAACAGAAGACTGAAAACTGCTGAGTGCTGTTACTGCTTACCATGCAATGCCAGAGGCCAAACTTTTCCTAGGCTTCCCCTTGTCCTGTGATGTTAGAGACGTTCTGTTTGCAGTCGTCCTCACCTAATTCTGCCGGTGTGTTTGACATCAAACCCTTCCATCCTGCGCTGGTCCTCGAGAGCCTTTCATACCACAAAATGATTTTGGCTCCCTGTCATCTAGTTTAAATCACTCTTCTGCCCACACATCAAAGGAGCTCCATTGCAATCCTTGATGGCCACAAGCTGGTCCCAGCCTAACCCTCAGTGGCACGGCACTGCATTGTCATCATAATTGGACGTGATGGAGTTTCACTCAGCTTCACTAAGATCTTCATTTTAATTGAGTAAATGTGCCACTCTCAGTTGAAAAATAAATTAGCCCAGAGAAGCAGCAGTGTGAGCATTTCTTAAAAGCGTGTGTGCTTTTTATGTACATACATGGAGCTCTGCACAGACACATAAAACAAAATAGAAAGGCTGCATGAACAGGTCAAGTGACTGGCTAAGATTAGAAAGAAACCTCCTCTTCGTTGCTAAATGGCATCCTGAACTCCATTTTCTCCATGTCTGTTGTACGTTTCTCCCCTCAGAGAGGGTGAAAACATAAAAGCGGCGGCACAGACCGCGGCGTGGGGGAGGGTTTTCTTCCTTCACACTTGCTGCTTCCACCTGAGAAGTTGATAGGAGAAGAGCATTTTAGAATAAAGACATTGCTCTGACAGCAAATACAAATGAAATAAAATTGGCCTAAGGCTTTGATGCCAGAACCTGAATGGAGAGCTGAGACTTGGCAATGCACTAGTTTAATACACCAGAGAAATAGAACTAGAATCATTTGCAGTGCAGGCTGATGAAAGAAGAAAATACAACAAACCCAGAAATTCAGACAGACTTTCCAGCCTGTGTGTATTCACAGTTTGCACTCAAGCTGACCCATAAGCGTAGCAAGAGGAGGAAACGTGCACTTTTTGCTTCTTTTGGAACAAAGCCCTTGGACGTGGGGTGACACCACATCAGGAGCTTGGCTCCTAGGCTTCGGAGGGAAGGAATTGAGCCTCTCACCGTTTTGTGGATGAAATCTTCATGAGTATCTCCTTGCACTGGAAATAGCCACCGTCAGCAACATCAAACCATTGCTCTGGTCCCTGGACAGGGAGGAAAGGAATACTGGAGAGAAAGGAGGCGCTCGTAGGACACGTTGTACATGCCATTGGTGTTTTCTCTCCCTCTGCCATCCCTAGCATCCTCCCAATCTAATTCCTTCCCTCTGTGTAAAAACTCCTGGGTTAAGGAGCATTTGGGGTCTCCAGCTCGTACAGCATTTGTAACCAGAAGTGATCCTATGTGCAGCCACAATGCAGAGAGGAAAAAAGATCCTATCCAATGTGTTAAAGCCTGAGTTGGTTCATATTGACATGCGGGTCTGTTTATTTTCATATCCTCCAGAAGACATCCTTTATTGGTCTCTAATGTTTTTCAGGTTTGTATGACCCAAATATGAATTGTTTGACTTTGTATATTTTTTTCCCCCCCTGCATTAAGCATTTTGGCAAGTGCTGAATTCATTTTATGGTATTAAGTCAGCTGTAGAGAAAAATAAATGAATTGTTGAAGTATCAGAGCCAATTATGGGCACTGGTTCATGTGCTGGATTCTGCATTTCTCCTTTAGATATTTAAATGATTCCAGTGCACAGGCCCAGCCATTCCAAGTCTTTGGATGTATTTAAAGCAATTGAAAATCCCCTTTCAACACAAAAGTCAAATCCTATTGCAGTCCCTTTAACAAATACTAATGGTTGCTTGGGAGGTAAGGTTCGGGATAAAATCCCACTGATAAAGGAGGAGTGAGAGGACACAGGAAAAGTGCCCTGAAGCCCAAACAACAACTACTCTGTTTTTAAAACAAAAAAAAATGGGTTCAAAGACCACATCATCCTCACTTCTTGCTGTGAGTCACTTCAGTTTCTTCAGCAGCAGAACCTGATTGAACAGAGGGCGATTTGCAGCAAGTGAATGTAAGACACGCAGGATTACACAGCGTTTTGCTATCAGCTCTGTCATACAAACCGTCCTTAGGAATTAAAGGCAGCCTTAGTTCCCATCTAGCTCGTAAGCCTGAGTCCTTCAAGTCATTAATTTTGGGTGGGGAGGGTAAGAGCACAGCTATTGTCCAGTTCTGCCAGTACAGTAAGCAAAAGCAGATAGCAGTGCTATCTAACTCATCGGGAATTTATGTGCCTTAGGAAAGCAGTGACTTTGTCACAAGCACACAAACTGTCACAAGGAAACAGCTTCTTCCAGCCTGGTGGAAAAAGCTGCAGCCCGCTGCCACAGCAGTGCATTTGTTTATCATCATCCATAGTTTAACCTGTTTTTCAACGTTGGCTGGCTGATCTTCTGCTTTTTACAGAGAGATAAAAAAATCCCAGCCTAGGGTGTAAAGGAAGGCAAAGCTCATAAGCAAGAGCTGGCCAGCTGGTGATGGAGGTTATTAACTGAGGACAAAGCAGACAGAAAAGGGAGGATGAAACAGAGATCTTCAGTTACATGTTTTCTCCTTCAGAAATATCACTCTGGCTATGGCAGTTCAAACACTTGGGGAGAACAAAAAAAATAAAGGGGAGAGGGGGGTGGAAAGAAAGTAATAATATGAATGTTTAGGCTTCCCTTAGGCATTTTCCATGCTCTAGATATCCTCAGAATGTAACAGAGCATCCTAGCTCACCACTGAATAACGTCTCAAACGTGCCCTTCCCCTCGCTGGCTGCAGGGACTAATTTATGGAGAGAGATTAAAAGAATTAAATATAGATAGCTTTGCTAAGTGAAGACTGCGGTGGGACAAAAGGGTAGCCTGCAAATACATGGAGGGGGCAAATTCCTGCGGGGAGGTGAATTATTTAGGACAACGGGAGTGGGTTTAACTAAGAGTAGTGGGATGAAATCAAGAGAAGTAAAAATTAGGCTGAATATAGAGAAGAAACCCTTCTTGACAGCAAGATCTATTTGGTCATGTACGACTGTCCCTCGGGAAGGGACCAAAGGCCCGCTGTTTGGTGTGTTTAGAAGCTGCTTTTGACAAAACATCGGCTAATGCACTGTGGGAAACAGCTTGCAGGGAAATATGTGAGAGGAGTTGATAGGTATTGTTGGTCTCTTCAGTCTTTCTATAATACACCTCATCAAACAGACCCTCTGGCTCGGTGTATCGACTTTGCCATCGACTTGGGCCACGATTGCAGCATCACCATCATCCCCTCGCCCAGGAGGAGGCTGGTAAATCTTGCAAGGTCCTGTCTTGGCATGGGGTTGTTTGGCATGTCAAGGTGGAAATGATGGCTACCTCCATCACAGGGCTCCCTCTGTACTCTGAGATGCTGAACTATCCTTTCCCTGCCACTCACCTTACACCACCCCCAAGGAGGTGCTGCAGCGATTTCTTTGTCTTTAAAGTCCTCCAGCACAGAGAGCTTCACGTTGGGAGCTCCCCGAACCCACGAATGCTTGAAATGCTCCCCTCTCTTACAAATGTGTGTTGGGAAGATAGTTCTTCTGGCCAGTGACAGCAGTAAGCACTGCAGCTTAAGAATTACCCTGCATTTGAGTTTTGCTGTCTGTTACATAAAAGTGGTGATGGCTTTTTAGGAGCAGAAGGGATGTGGCTTCTGTAGCTAGACGCAGGATCCTCTAACCTGTCATGTGCCTGGGCATAAGAGGGAGCTGCAGTACAATGTAGCTTGTGCATACACTTGTTATGTTTAAAACTGCATTAAATAGACAAGAAGCCCATTGCTTTTAAAGAAGGAGCACACAGAACTACGCTTTACTGGTCATTCAGACCCTGAAAGCAGAAACAAGACTCTGTGACGGAAAGGTGTGACTTTCCATTGTGGCATCTGATTTCCATTATCCTGAAGAGCTCCTTTTTGACACTTTAAAATCATTAGGGCTTCCTAGTTGAGACACAGAACGTTTCCTCTGCAAATCTCTCCCACCCACCCAAAAGCCTCGACGTGACCCCATTGATCCTCGAGGGCTGTGCTCCCACTCTGAGGGAACCAGCACCCCGTGGAAAGGGGGCTTTGAGGAGGACCAGCCTCACACAAAATGAATTCAGCAACTCTGGTTTGTCATTTTGCCCTTCTTTTGCTGGGGGGAGGGGGGAGAGGGGAAATACTCCCCACCAACAAAAAAACCTCACGCTAGTGATTTCTTTTGACTTAAACTGGGCATTCAGAAAGCTGTTTTTATTAATGAATCATATTAAGCCATCAGTGAAAGGCTCCCTGACTCTGTTTAAATAACAGGCTATGATTCCTCCCTCCCGCACCCCCCCTTCCCTTTGGCTCCACTGCTATTAATTGAGGAGTTTCTTTGTTTCTTTTCTAATGAAGCTAACAGAACACATCTGTCAGGTGCTTGTATTCTTCACCCGTCTATAGTATGTAATAGCCCAGCTGGAGGCTATAATGCTACACAATACCCCTGGCCGTTACAGCAACTATTTATTCCTGGGCTTTTCCTCAGATAGGGATTTGAAAAAAGTCTGAAATTTGGGCCTAATTGCTATTTACACAGCGATAGACACCTGTTCTAGCTGAGACACTGGCTCATGAATCCCACACCTGAGACCTTAGGGAAAGCGAAGGGGAAAATTTCAAGCAGCTGCCAGTCCGGTTCAAGAGACGGAGAGAAGGGGTTTTTTTTCAGCTCGATACGGACGTACAGTACATGAATTGATGCCTGAGTATTGCCATAGCTACTGCGCGGCGGCCAAGTGTTCATTTCAAGGCTGAGCATATGCTGGCTGCGTGGACACACGTCCACAACCGGGAGGAGACAGTTTGCTGCCTTCGCTCCGAGCTTTTCGTTGGACTCTCCCGCATCCCTTGTGCCAGGATTTCTTTCTGCGAAGGCTGCGAGCGTGGCTGCCAGACGCTCAACTTCCCCTCAACCGCTCCGTTTGCCCCTTGTTTCTGCGGAGGATCCCGCTCTTCCTCTTTGTTTCTGCTCAAAGGGGAGGTTTTTCTCTCCTCGGGAGCCACGGCCTTTGTTGTGGTTGGGCTGCTGACAGTGGGGACGTGGGGCAAAGCCACACGTGCATCTTCACAGAAGTTAGCAGCCTCTCCCATCTCAGCCCAGAGCTCAGGTTGATTAAAATGCAATTAGCTCATAAAACTCCCTCTTTATTACGTCGTGTGTTTGTCAAAGACACAGAGCTGAAGGGAAGGTTTCTGCCCTTTTCTCTCCTCTGGCCCTTGTCATCATTCTTCCTGCCCTGTTTGTTTCTGTTGGGTACCAAACAGCCCCATTAGGCGCGAGGCAGAACTAAAGTGTTATTGCCCTGCCACCTTGTGAGAGGGCAGCATCCTCTGCCACTGCTGTGGGAGGGAGCTGGGGCATCTAGCTATCATTTATACCAAACCCCTCTGAGCATTTTTGATCAAGACCTCCCTTTTGTAAGAAGACCTTTAATTCAGTCTGTGTCTTCAGTCCAGCGATGCTCTGTCATCCTGAGCCCACCTTTGTGACACTCTTGTGTGGGGGATGAGGGGAGAGGTGGGAGAAGAGGTTGGATAATTAACTGGAAAAATTGGTTCTCGTGTCATGCAAAAGACACCTGAGAGCTGCTGGACATCAAATGCAAGGAGAGAAGGTGAGGAAGGGGAAAGTTAATAGATGGATGTTCAGAAAAGAACGAGGTGAGAAAAGCTCACACAAAGGGGTTGAAATGAGACCACCAGGCCAACCTGAATATTCTAGAGGCTTTCAAAAACATGCATATCGGAACAAGATGAGTCGAGGAGAGAGCAGAGCTCTTTAAGGTGGGGTGGGGCACCCAGATTGGTGAGAGATGAAGGGAATACTGCTAATATTAATTGTTTGCCGCGGGGCTCGCAAAAGCAGTTCGGTAGCTGAGGATAGAAACAGCAATTCATTTCCCAGAGGAGGCAGAAAGAAGTAGGGAGTGATCTCAGGGTCACTCCAGGACAGGTGATAATGAAATTAGAGTTAATGAAGATTAAGAAGACACCGAGCCCAGATGAGCCTCCTTACCAAGATTATAAAGATGATGCTGGTAACAAATGCTCCCTGCACACGGAGAGGAACCTTAAAGGTAAAAGCAAACCGTGGCTTCATCTGATTTAAGAGAAACTCTGAGGTTATAACAGACCTTAAAGCTTTTTATTCCAGAGACAGAAGTTTTAGTAGCTGCTGAGTAGCAAGGATCACAGACTCACCCTGGTGATGCCAGTCATGCACCTTCTCCGTCTCTGGAATGGCTTCCAGATTAAAGGGAACAGGTAATACAGTATGGATTAGATTCCATTTCCTTGGTATCTGGCCCTGGGACAACTTTCTTTCTTCTGGAACCAAATCCTGACTCTCTAATAGAAACCAAACTAAAGATGAGCATTTGTATTCTTTACTGCAGAAGCTGTGCATGCTTGTAAACATAAAACACAGGGAGGGAGGTGAAAGCAAGCAAAAGTGGAAACGCAGCCCCCTTGCAGAGACAACAAAGTGATGAGATGATAGCTCTGACCCACGGCTGGCTTGTGCCAGGGTGATTTAGGAGGACTCTGCCTTCAGCTGCAGCCTAGCATCTGAGTAAGGACCCAGGGATCAATTCCTCACTGGGTGAAGGGGCCCTGCTTTTGATTCCCTGAGATGATTTTATATTCAACAAGGGTGTTGTCTGGGGCAGCCCTGAGGATGTGCTGTCTGTTCTGATGCCTCTGGGGACAGGTCTGTGGTTACTTAACGTCCACAAAGACAAGACTTGGAGTCTGTGATCCTTGCTGAACGAAACTCCTGCTGACTCACATCCCACGTCTAGCAGAATACACAGTTTCTCATCGTTTCTAGGTGCTGTGGTGGGGTGTCAGTGTCCTACCCACCTCACCTGTGTTTCACCAGCACAGTGCTCTTACAGGTCTCTTCTGGACTTTCAGTATCAGCCTCCACTGCTCCTCTCCATTAATATCTATGTGTTGCTTATTTGACTTGGGTTTGTATATGAACTGTTCCTTAGATTTTGGTTCTTAGCACCTCTTTCACATGTTGCAGATCCAATCTCCTCTCCCTTCCCACTTCTGTCATCCCAGATACCTTCACCTGGGCTGCAATAAGCTGCTCCTCAGGGCAATCCCCTGAAATGCATTTCTATTGTGAAAGCTTTGCCAGAGAGGGTCTTGGTTTGAGTTTGGTGGTTTGTTTTTTTGTTTTGTAATTAAGTAAATTGCTTGCCAATTAAGAATGCAAACATTATGCTTTTGAGTAAATTGTAGCAATCCTCTTGTATAAATCAGCTTTTTGTATGAGGCTGCCTCAAAAGCTTTCTTGCTCTCTAGGTGAATAACACTCAGCTTCCTCACATTGATTCTGGGTATTACTTCTATGATGATTTTTCTCAGCTATGCTGGCCATTATCTTAATAAAGAGATGCCTGTACCTTTGATTGGACCAAGCCCCACTGAATACTGTGTGACTCCAGCTCTGTGGGGCTGTAATCTTCCCTGCTTTGGGAATCAAACTCACATCTGCAAAGAGTCTTTTTCGTCATCAATTCTGCATTCAACTTGAGCAGTGTCTGCTGTTCTCCTCACTTTCCTTTGTTATCTCTCTAACCAAAATGACTACATCAGGAAAAACATGATTGTCAGGATGTCATTCTGTTTTCTTTGTGGCAAGCTAAGCCTTTCTGTGTCTCATATACAAAGTTCAGAGCGAGCAGGACTGAACTCAGCAAATGTGAGGAGTTTTTTAGGCAAGCAATGCAAGTTTAGGGTGACCAGACTATGTGAAAGCATCATCATGTTGGTTTGGCTCATTATTAATGAGCAAAGTTCTAGATATAAAGGAAAGAAGCAGTTACTAGGTTTTAAAAGTTAGCTTTATATGAAGGCTCCTACTTTCTGTTTGTCAGCAGTCAGAACAATCAGCAACAGATGTTTATTTCCAGCTCTGGCTGGTTCTCAGGTTTCTGCCTAAACTTGGTTAAATCTGAGTCAAACCTTTCCATCATATCCTTGCTAATGACAAAGTGTAAGAGAAGTCATTTGGCCAATCAGAGGTTTTCCAAGTTAAGTGAACTGGTTTGCAAGGCTTAATCACAGCCTGAAAACCAGCTCCTTTTGATCATTATTCCAATATTATCTCAATACTTTTGAACATGTTGACTAGCACTTTAACTTCTGAGAAGTCCTGCTTGCTCTCAGCAGCACTACAGCCAAGATGAAGCACAGTGAGTTTTGGAGAGAGATGATTTATCACTGTATGCTCCCATCTTCCTCTGGGAAATGTTCTTTAGACCAACATATCTGTGCTTGAGTAAAATCTGAAATACAGAATATACATACATATCCAAATGTGTGTACACATGTGCCTGAAAAAGCATATAAATCCATCAAATACATCCCCTGAAGTCAGCGAGACTGTTGAAAGATAAAGGTGCTGCACAATGTATGCAAAGCTGGAAGATCTCAGAGCTTTCAAACCCAGCTCTGGAAATCAAATGAATGAAATAAAATGAGAAGGGGAGAGGATGACAAGGGCTTCTCGGGCTGTGAACTAACTCTGTGGAGCTGGGGCTCACGACACTGTGTGTTTATGCACTGCTTTGCACAATACTTTGCTCTTTTTTTGGCTGACTCTTAGGCATTGAGGTAGTGAAAATGATTGAGGGACAAAACAGTCCAGTGAGACACATGGGGTTGGCCCTTCCCACGTGTGAACATCTGGCCACGCAGAACATCTCCTTCTTACCAGGAGCTGCAAAACATCCTTGAGGCCAGGGCAGTAATTGCTTACCAAGGAAATTAATGTTGGGAGAGTATTTACTGTATTTTAAGCTACATTTTTAATGCTATTTAGCAGGTGGAAACAAGGAAGAGGTTTAGCAGTGTGCAAACAGCCAGTTCTCAGCGGACCACCAAAAGGTTGGAGCAGCCGAGATGCGCCTATCAGAGACACTTCCAGATGTTGTCCAACAGCATCTATTTGACTGATTATGTGGAATAATAGTGGAGTCCAGATGTGATCAAGCTACATTTGAGTTCTCAGGGAAAGAAACAGGACTACACATGATACAGATATTACACAGTTGCTTGTTGTAGCCCAGGGGTTTATTTTCCATCCAGCTTTTAACCTCCTTTCCCCCCGAGGTACAAATGTCAATATTGGATTTTCTCTGGTTGAATGAGTGTGTCACGGTGCAGATTAACCACTGGCAGTGATAAAGGACCATCACTTGCCAAAACTAAATTTCTCACAAATGGATCAAACCAGTCTGAGGTGCTGAAAAGAAGCAAGGTGGGGAAATCATGCCAAATCCAGTCATGATGGTTCATTAAACCCATCTTAAGGCCTCGGCGTATGTACTTTATCTGGGAGTTCCTGCTTTCAGCTGGCAGGGAGCATAGGCTTATGTGTGCCAACATGTCCATGTGTGCAAGTGCATGTGCTTTTGGGGATGGTAACTGACACTTATCACAGCTGAGGTCCTCTAAAGCTCGTTGCTCTCTTCAGTCAGTCCCATTTTCACAGAGTAGGCTGCGCTTCCCCTCTTACTCTTGGGGTAATGTGAGGTGTTCCAGCATCTATCAAAGCTGTGCTTCGTTAATCGTGTGTGATTAGGTCCTTGGTAGGACCTTTGCTGTGGAGGGTGCAGCTGGTCACACTCCTGGGTGCCTGAGCACCTTAAAAAAATACAGCTCCTTCCCCCATCCCATAAACCTGAACTGCACCCATTATTCCCATAGCAGGAGCCTCTCCCTTCGTTTACATCCTAACATGGGCTGTTTAAGTTAACTCAGCTCACCTTGGGACTCAGTTCTTGCTGGAGAACTGACCTACCCCTGTTATTTATTATTCTTTTGATTTTTGTCGTCTCTGCAAAGCTCAAGGGCAATAACTTCATGTGCTCTTCTGGTTCGCTGCTTCTTTTATTCCTTGGTATCATTTCAGAGGCCTTTATCAGTTTTCCACTTCTGTGATTTTTAAGTTTTACATGTTTATTGCCTTGTTAATTATCATGAAAAGGGGAGAAGGAGGAGAGACAGGGAAGAGAGGAAAGAAAACAGGATACACACGCATCTGTTATAATGGATGCAGTAACGTTGTCCCAATTGTTCACCACCAAATGTTAGCATTCACCACAGTGACTCGCGAGGCAGCGTGTTATCGAAGTGTGGTGAGTGCAAGATTCAAAGCACAGATCTGCTTTCTGTTTCCTTTGACTTTACACGACTCTGCTCGCTGCGAGATAATTGCAAACACAGGCATCTAGTAAGCAATGGAAAAAAGAGATACCAAAGATCTGTGGGTCTGTTTTCTTCTGGGCTGCCAGGGTACATGTGTAGGTCAGAAGTGGTGTTGCTGGATATTAAAAAGCACCAAAAGTGATTAAATGTTTTAAAGTTATCAGTTTTATATCACTGGAACGGAAAAGCTTTAAAGCAGCTGGCTGAGCCTTTCTTGTCTTTGAGCAGTGGGGTTGCTCCAGTGAAGTGGGAGAAGGTCAGCATTACAAGATCTTTACTCAGTCCAGGCTGTTTGAATTGCCTGTAGCTTGAAGAAGACTCTGTGCCATTGATGTCAGGGCTATTACTGGCTTTAAAACATGGTGAAATGAGTAACATCCAAAACTATGCAATGGCTAATTATATATATATTTTTAACGAAAAAAAACCCCTTAACTTGATACCTTTCAGTGGTGAGATTTCAAATGTGATGGCTAAAAGTGCCTGTGGTGTCATGGCAGGCATCTCAGAAGCGATTGGCTTCATGCTTGGCCCGTTTTGATGGGCTCAGAGGACTGTGACATCCAGCTGGACGGGCAGTGGAGCAGGAGCAGTGGAAGCTGCACCAATTCTTGTTGCAACCAGGGCACGTCTTGGATGAAATCATCCTGTCTTAACTGAAGAACCTAAAATCAGTGCAGCACAAATAAAATGGATTATAGGGGACTCTTTTTTTCTGTTTTGAATATCCTAAAAGCAACTGTGGCATTACTCTAAGTTAGGCAGTGGTTGGTGTGAATTGTTGGTGTAAGTAATAGATTGTAGTGATATTTGTGTTACAGTAATGGTAACAGAAGAGAGTCAAACAGCCTGATAGATCCAATAACTTCCTGTGGAATCAGTATCTAGCTGATCATAACAGAATCTAGTGAGGACATCCCTGCCACTGAAGGGACAGGAGGTAGTTAATGGCAGTCTCTGATGCTGGTGCTGAGTCTAAAGCTGTGAGCAGCCCAGTGCCCTTCCTCTGGGTAGTGGGGAGCAGAGAGGGAAATATTGAAGCAATGCCCTTTCATTTAGGGTGGATTCTCTTTTTTTTTCTATTGTGTTTATATACCGTGTTCCCTGTCTATGTCAGGCTGACAGCAAGCAGACAACTGTGGTGCTAGCAGATTGTTTGAGTAGTACCTGATCCTCCCAAGTGGTGATTTACAAAGTTTTACCAAAGTCCTGAAAATAGCATAAGCAGGAAATACCAACCTGAAAGGTAGAGGCAGTGTATTTATTAGGGAATGCAAATGTAAATATAAAGGAGAGAGGGAGATGGATAACGCTTAGGAGCTGCTCCAGGAGAGAGGGTGGGTAAGGACAGGACAGCCATCTCATTCAAGACAAGAGGAAACTTAAAGCAAGAAACTCCAGCGTGGTCACTGGGCACCACAGAAAAAAGACTGGCCTCATCTTCTTGACTTCCACTCTTTAGGTATTTATCAGCACTCATAAGGTGTCTTCTCAGCCTTCTTCAGGCTAAACAGCCTCAGGTACCACAGCCTTTCCTCCTCAGGGAGATGCTCCAGTCCCCTCAGCATCTTGGTAGCCCTGCACTGGCATCTCTCCAGCAGTTCCCCATCTTGAGCTGAGGAGCTCAGAACTGGACACAAGCATAGGGACAGTGGGGAACAAACAGAGGAACAGAGAAAAGCTTACCTCTGGGGAAAGAAACCCCCGCTCTTCACTGGCTGCTGACAGGACAAGGGGTAATGAGCACAAGCTGGAACACAGTTCTGCTTGAACAGGAGGAGAAACTACTTTGGTGCTGAGGTGAGGGAGCCCCTTATCAGGAGGTTTCCAAACCTGGACATGTTCCTGTGCCCCCTGATTGAGGGGAACCTGCTTTAGCAGGAGATTAGGACGGGCTGATCTTGAGAGGTCTCTTCCAATCGCCATCATTCTGTGATTCTGCGAGGAGCTGCAGCAGTCTGGGTGCATGGGGAGGTTTGCAGTGCTTGATGTGCAAGGAGAGACCTTTCCTCTCCCAGTGCCATCAGCTCAGCTTTGCCATCAGCACTCAACTTGCAGGCAAAGAAATCTGTGTTGGTAACTGAAAAAGACGACATCAACGACTGGAGTCAGAGCAATAAAAGTGAAGTGCGGGGCTGCTGCCAGGCTTCTTTCTCCCTCCTTGGTGTTCCAGCTCCAGCATTCAAGCAATAGATTTAAACATAAAACAGATCATTAACGGCTGGCTCAACATCTGCTAATATTATTTTCCTTGCATTGTCTGTGGGTCTTTGTTTATCTCAGTGTGCTACTTTGTTTTCCCCCTTTATAATAAGGATCATTCCTTTATTTTAAAGCTCTGCCTCAGTGTTGAATTGCTCGGGCTCTCGGAGCCTCCCACGCTTTGCCCACACGCTCGCGCCGCACGAAGAGGTGGGGAAACAAAGCGAAGGCGAAGCGTGGGATGATTGTGGCATCAAAAAAACCCAGTAATTAAGAATCCATTCGAGGAAATAACAACCGAGTTTAATAAGAGCTTAAGTTAGCTGCGTGAGCTGGACAGAGAGAGGCTCCTGGGCTGTCTCATAGAAACCGAGCAGCTTGACTCTTGAGGAGCCTTTCAAGTGACGCTGAAGTGGATTCATGCAACTCCAGCGAGAGGCATTGTTCTGGCTTCTGTTGGAGAGATGACTTGCCTTTTTCTTTAACACGAAACTGCAATAACCAGCCTCTTAACGAAAATTCAAACACCACAAGTGAAAACTTCTGGTGTAAAATCTACCCTCACACTAAGATAGCTGATTCATATCTACAAAGCCCTGGGCAATTCTCAGTTAAGCCCCAAAGCCTGTTGTTATTACCCACATCCTTCTACCTCCACACCACGGCACAGATGATACAATATGCAAAATCACCAGCTGTTCAGCTATTCATAGAGTACTTAAGGTAAGTGAATTGAGGATGGAGTGTGCTTTTTTTTTACCTTGAAACTCATCTATATTTCTTTTGTCCTCACTCTCCCAACTTCACACCTCTTAAAGCTCGTCACATTTATCCTGATGGAAAATAACCAAGGAGAGAAATTAGATCTGTAAATACCTGCTCAGCATGGCTTTCTGTGAAGCAGCTGGACTTGTGGTATCCTACGACTAGAGCTGTTTCTGCCTTAGAGTTGTTCAAGAAGACCTCACTCCTTACTTGCCAGAGACAAGTAAGAAGCACCTTTCAGGTAGTCTTTCCTTTTCTCACAAGCAGAAGCAAAAAGCCCCTTTTCTCTTCCTAGACCTCAAGAGGTCTTCCATTACTTCAAGAGGCTTTTCATCACACAAGAGGGTTTTTGGGTGTCCAGAGGAGTCCTCATCACTGAAAGAACAGGGAATGGCTACAACTTTTAGTTCAGGAAATCCAGTACTTCATTGCTAGTCCTAGGCTGGGAAGTACTGTGCCTCCCTTTGTGCCCCTCATCTGGGCCTGGGGCAGCAGCCTTGGGATGCTCCTGTGCGTCGTCCCCCTATCTCAGAAACAAATGCCAGACAACAACTGTAAATAATGGTGACATTCTCTTGCTGTATCCTCTCTTTCTTCAAAGGTCTCTTTTGCCAGTTTTCATCTTCTGTGCTTACTGGCATTCTGCTGGGACTGGTAGCAATTACTGTACATCTGCCCTAGAAGAAGACTCCAAGCAGTGTAATACAGGCAGGGACTGTTTAATGTCACCCAGAGAGTTCTGAACAGTCCTTTGTGGAAATGTGTTGCTAGTTGACCTTGTTTTTTAGGGGCCTTGAGTTTGCAACATAGGTGTGAGGTGAGAGTAGCATGTAAATGGTGACTCCATAAGTAAAACCTGAAGTGGCTTTGCCTTGGCACCACTGTTTTCTCTCTTCTACCTTTGTGGTGCTAATGTTTCTGCTTGGGAATGTCACATTTCCAACAGAGTGATCAATAAAACGTTGCCTCAAGTTTTATGACAGCTGGTAGCCAGTTCGATGCCAGAGAGAAGTGTAAGTTATATTGTCCAGTGTCTCAGGATGGTGGGGCTGGAGGAGAAACATGCTGCTTGCAAAATCCATCCCTGGAGTGACAAAACTTGGAACCGTCTCTGATGCTCACCCATCCTTTGGCTTAAGAAGGTATTGCAAGACCCTTCTTGGTGGTAACTTAGGTATTACCTCGGTACAGTGACATTTTAAGGCAGACAGTAGTTGCAGTAGCTCAGTAATGATAACAGTAGTCTGAAAATTTCCTTTGGGTGTCTCACACAAAACGCTTCAAAAGCTGAGGCACGTCATTCTCAGTGTGGAGCAATAGTTTGAAACACTGCAGATCCAGATGCTGACTTCCCACTGAATTCATTGTAAATCACATGCATTTGTACTGTCTAAGTCTGGGCAAACAGCTCTCACCCGAGGAAAGGAGTTATGCTCCAGTCTACGTAAACAAACCCACACACCAAGCTTATTTCACCAGGCAAAAGCCCACTCCCAAACACAGGTGGAGAGCTCAGGTTGTCGGCTTCCCTATATGGAGACCAGAAAAGGCTGCATCTCATTGCTGTGGAAAGTCAGGATATCTTCACCGTGGTCCTTCAACCATCGCCCATATGGTTGGTGTTTCATGGTTTGCATTCACAGAGGGAGTGTTTTCGGGTCAGGGTCACTGGGGTTTTTTTGCAAGCAACCTACAAAACACCTGTGATGCATTTGGACAACAGATGCAAGTGGAGGATAAGGTTCATCCCTCCACGAAGGCAGCATTGGAGAAGGATCACCACAAACCAGGTGGATCTCAAGCTGTCGGAGCCCAGCACCAACATGAACAGACCCCATGAAAGAGCATCAGAAGCTGAGATTTCCCATCTGCTCCAGGGCTGGCAGCTGCTTCAATGCATGACAAAACCGAGGACATGACAGCCTTTTGCTTCTGTGCTTCTTCAGCGCTTCTCTCATGTTTTGAATCAACTTTTGACTTCTGTCCAAACGCAGTCAACTGGGAGCAAAAGGAGAACTTGAACTGCCTCGCAAATGCATGGAAATAGGTGATAAACACATGCACTCTGCCTGATATTAGATGATGACTGAGCTTGTATAAACCATCACTTTTCAACATCTTATTAAACTAAGGGGATTGAGTTTTGGAATGAGCTTTTTCTCAAAGAAGCCTAATGGTAACGTAGCTGTGGTGAGGATCAGATCACCCACCCCAAATTTGTTCTGACTCGTGTGTCAGCTATTGATAATTTTTCAGCAACCAACCTGGAATATTATCTGAACTTCTGAAAAAAATAGTCTGCTTCCAAAACCTGTGAAAGGCTTCAACATGCAAATCATTGAAAGCTCTTGGACAAAGAGTCTCAAAGGCTCTAACTCCTACCACTGCTTTGAAATGAGGTTGTGAGGTTGTATGTCCCAGACTTCTATGGTCTGTGGGTCTTCCTCAGTGAGCTCTCATGAAGCAGGTGCCAGTCTGTCAAGCTCTCCTGGCTCTTCATGAGAGCATCTTTTGTCATTTTAGCAAGGGGTCTTAGAGAATGAAGGGATCTTATTAATGCATGAAAAGAAACTTCATTACTGTTGGTAGCAGCCAGGTAGATGGAGAAGGTCAAGTTCCCCAGGGAGCTTTCCCGAGAAGTTGTGCATGGTGTATCTACAGCTATTTTTTACAGGGAGACAATAACTTGCTCTGACTGTTCTCATACACACTTTCTCTCATCTGGGCAGCTTCTCTGGGGTTTGGCATCACACTGGTGTGGCCACATGTTTTCTGACTGGCTTGGAGTGCAGTCAGATCAAGCTTGAGTCTGCCTGCAAAATGGTGTGTAGACGTAACCTTTGATGTGTTCCTGAGCCAGATGTAGCACTTTCCAGCATAAGGAATGTGGAATAACGAGTTTTATGGCATCTGGTGGTGCAAATGTTACCCTGGATTGAACACTGGTTCCTATCCAAAGTGATAATCTTTGCAGCCCTTGTGGGCTGCACTTAGCTCTGTATCTTCAACACTCAAGTGTTTTGCATTTGCTCGTGCAAAATAGATGGTGCCTTTTATGTCCACGCACGCAAGCAGTTGATTTGCAGGTGGAAGTGAACTGTTCACACTAGCTGGAAATAACGAGAGAAATGGAGAATCAGAGAGCAGATGATACTCCTGTGTTAAAGGTCTTGTAAATAAAAGAAGGGAAAGAAGTGACAGCATGTGTAACAGGGCTGTTTATTGTCCCCAAGTTAAGGAATGTTTTCTTGACTGAGCAATGCCTCTGCCAAATGACTCATGAGGAGCTTTGTTGTGGCATCAGTTGAAGTCAAGGGAAATCGGTATTGTTACAAGCATTTTGATCTGTCATGGGACTGTTTCTGCAGAGTGACTGCGCTTTGTGCTCTGCAGTGAAGTACATATGTCAAAGCCCACAAGTCAATGCAGGCTAAGGAAGGAGCAGGATAATAACAAAGCTGTGAAAACTTCTGGGGAAGAAGCTGAGCAGGGAGAATCTGTACGTGACGTCTACGGGGCTTGTGGGCACCCAGCAGCTCCAAAAACCCCGCTGATGGTGGTGTTTAATGTCTTGACTTAGCTGCTGAGCTACACGCACAAAACCACAAGTTTTGAGGGGGATCTGGCAGTCTGTACTTGTTTGTCTGTCTTGACTGTGTGGCAGGAGATGTCTAAGCACATGCTCATCGTACTGTAAGACTGCTTGGAAGGAGAAGCTGAATCATGCCAAGGTTACTGATGCCTCCAATGTAACTTTTCTGTTCTCAGACAATTGTGCATCACTTCATTTACTTGCAGCAGCAGGACATGGTGTAGGGCAGTGTGCAGCTGACACAAAAAACAGATGAAGCCAGTCAGGAAAAGTTAGCCTTGCCATCTTGGATCACAGGATTCTTTAGGTTCTTTAAGCTTCCTGAGTGTAACCGTTCCCCCAGCACTGCCACAAGCATGTCCCTCATCACCACATCTACAGGTCTTCTGAACCCTCCAGGGGTAAGGACTCCACTACATAACTGAGCAGCCTGTGCCAGGGCTTGACAACCCTTTTGCTGACAAGATTTTTCCTCCTATTCAATCTGGTGCAACTTGAGGCTGTTTCCCCTTATCCTGTCACTTGTAACTTGGGAGAAGAGACCAATGCCCTCCTCACCACAACCTCCTTTCAGGATATTCCTGGGAAGCTGTGATCATCCTGATACAGAACTGTCACAGCAGTCACTGTTGGGATAGGTAGCCAGGAAAATCCTGTGAATAGATTAGATGTAGCATCTTGTCCTAAAAGTGCTGTGTCATGTGAGTGCGAACACCTCTCCTCTTGCTGATTAAGTGTGCAAGCACAAAGGGTATCCCACTGCCCCTCCCAAACTCAACAGCTGCTACTTGGAAGAGGCTTTTTTCCCCCCCCATAATTGGTGTTAGATGATGATGATGCCACAGGCTTTGAAATATTGGAAGCCAGCACTGATCACGCTTACAGATAGCTGAACAATGCAGTGCAATGTAAACTAGGCAAACAAATCCATCTGGGTTGCCAGAGAAGGCAGGAAAAAGCTCTAATCTTCTAGAAGCAGCTGTTGGCCAAGCTCACAGTGAAAGGCATTATTTTTAAAATGAAAGCTTCTGTGTGGATGATGAAAGCTGCTGGATTTCTTGCTTTGGACTGGAAGTACTTGTCAGTAGCCCAGAGAGAGATCAAAATCATTGAATGCTGCAGAGTAAGAGTGATAAGCAGGACCCTCTTCAGTGGGTGATGGATTCCTGTCCACACTGGGACACATTTGCCAGGAATAGATGCTTACTGGGCAGGGTGGATGGTGTAGCTGAGCCAAGCTGTGGTATGCACTCTGACTCAAGAGGCAGGTATCCCGGTATGATTCCTCCTGGAGAAGTCCCAAAGCACAGGGAAGCTTATAGCCAGACATGAGCCCGTGCTGAGTCCTAGGGTGAACTTTGTCAGTACACTTAGGTGAGTGAGACCTTCCTCAGGTAGCTACAGCCTGTGGCAGCAAACATATAATGTCAAGAGTTGAATATGCTGCTCATGTGAAACAAGGTAGATGAGTCAAAGCAGCTTTATTCCAGGACAAGGGAGTCAAACCTAAGGCTTTTGCCAAGATAAAATTATAAAGTAAGATGAAAAAGCCCCTAAACCCTGAAGTTACATGATTAGACTGGCAAGGGTCTTTAGAGGATGAATCTTAGTGCTTAAAAAGTTCCTCTTAAAAGGAAAAAAAAAGAGAGACCAATCTGACTTATAAAGATAGCACTGTTAGCATCACGAGGCACGTGGGCTTTCATCCAGGGTGAGATGATCCAGTTCAAATGCAGAAGAGCAAAAGACATCTCCCATGTGTACCGTGCTGTCGGGAGCCTGGTGGCAGGTTACCAATGGCAGTAGCAGCAGGTGGAATAGTTGTGATTTGTGTCGGTTTTAGCAGCCTGTGATGCCCGAGGGATGTTACAAAGATCCGTATTTCGCTTTTGTGCTCTGTGACCGCAGAAGAATGGAAGCCAGCCCTGCCAGGATAAGTAGCATTATTATCCATGCTGCAGACAGGGACACTGCACCTCAGAAGGCTTTATTTGGAGCAGTGGAATCATGTCAGGGCTGACAGACACAAGCAGAGGCAGGGACATTACTCAGGCCTCCTTTGCAGTGAAGAGCCGTAGTGCTGGAGGATGCTGTGTCGGGGTCTGATGGGAGCACTTTGCAGTTCCCCTGGTGCACTGCAAGTGATGAAGCAGTAATCTTGACTCAAGGCTTCTAAGCTTGGAGGAAAGGAGTAATATCCAGGGTTGGTGCTAAGCCCCATCTCTGAAAGCAAGTTACCCTTTGGGCATTGGTGCTGGTGGTTTGCCTGTCAGAGCAAATGTGGGAGCGGAGGAGCAAGCAAAACGTTTCATTATCCTCATTGCCAGAGAGCTGAAAGAATCTGACAGGGAGACTTGTTTAGCTGCAAAGCCATATAGACCATATTGTCTAAATATATTTTATTTTCCTGTTAGACTCCATTTATAAGAGTGACAAGAAAACTAATAAAATCTAGTAAGAACAAGGATGGTAATTTAGCATTCTGAGAGTGAGAGAGAGGAGCTGTATCTGAGGATCGCCTACGCTGCTCTAACATCTTCAAGCCGTGCCTGAAGTGCAGATATTTCTTCTGATGAGCTATAAGCCTGCACAGGAGGGGGTTTTTCCTATCACTTTTTTCTTCTGGACAACATCTACTGCCTGTCTTCTGAGGGTTTTTTCATATGAAGTTGTTGCCAGCCAGCTTTACAGAGAGAAATTAAAAGGCTCAGTAGGTAACGCAACGTTGTGTAAGATGAAACACAAAGCACCCCAGACTCGGTCATAGGTTGCTTTATGTAAGAGATTCCTCCTCATTTGCATCGGTTTGTGGTGACTTCCATCAAAACCTTGTCGATTGAATATGAGATGTCATGCTCGGAAAACTGCTTCCATGAACAGATGTGTGTGAGTCTATCAGCTGCTTGACAATGTCTGGTCTGTGCACCGTGCTCTCAGACGCCTCTGAACAGAGTGCCAGAGCTTGAACACAACACAACTTTCAACAGCTTTGTTCTTGCCTGTTTACTTTGGCCTCTCGTGGGGGTTTTTTCCACACAATTTTGGGAAAAGCAGTGGGTTTTGTCTTTAATGGACATTTTAAAAACTTGTTCAATATCCTTCTTTAAACACGTCAATGTAAATGGCGAATAAACAGGGAGGAAACCAAAGACATGAAAAGGAAAACCCAAAGCACAGTTTTGCAGAATGACTCTATGTCCAGGCTTGAGATTTATATACTTACCTTTTGGTGTCCTAGATTTTTCCCTGTGATCGGTGTTTATCTTACTAGTTCTTGCCCAGTGATGCTCCAAGGTCGGGTTGTGTGTGGTTAAACAGCTGCTGCACTCCGACCAGAGGTGGAAGCATTTCCGTGATGGTCTGAAAAGAACTAGTGTACGGCATCTGTACGGCTCTTTGGGGATCTTCCTGGATGAAAGGCGCTATTATACGGGTAAGATCATTATCATTATCGTGAAAAACCTTCTCAAGGAAGCAATTCCACCTTCTGCTTCTGACACCTCATTTCTCTGTTGTCTCAGGAGCCTCTTTTGTATCTCCTAGGAGTGTCAGTTTACATCTTAATCTCTTTGTATGTAATCTCATTACAGATAATCCCATTTGCTGGAGATGTCAGTACTTCTCCACCATGTGAGGAAGGATTTCCACTCGCCTCATTTTGTAACTGATCCCAGCTACATTCACTGTACAAAACAGGCTGGCTGTAGCTGGAATCTCCCTTGGGTTAGGTTGGCTGTGGGCGGGGAAATTCAAGGGAAAAAAGCAAGAGGGAAAAGGAAGGAAGGAAGGAAGGAAGGAAGGAAGGAAGGAAGGAAGGAAGGGGAAGGGAGAGAAAAAGAGAGAGAGGAAAGAAAGAAAGAAAGAGAGGGAAAGAAAAGGAAGGAAGGAAGGAAGGGAGAGAAAAAGAGAGAAAAGAAAGAAAGAAAAAGAAAGAGGAAGGAAGGAAGGGAGGGAGAGAGATTACTTTCTGCTAGCAATACATAATGATTTTTTATCTCCATCTCATTGTTTACAGGAGAGATGAATTTTCCCTGTTAAAAAAGAAAATGAAGGTTTGTACAAAGATAATAACAAAAGAAGTTTGGAAATTGCATCCCCAGCCATCCATCTTCAGTCGGGTCTGCATGGTAGAGGCAGATGCACTGTGAGCTTTCCTCACTTTGATTTCTTGCCTTTTAGTAACTGTTGTCAATTAGTGAGGATATAGTCTACTCTCAATTCATTAAGTGCACCACAATTGTCAGTTAGTGACAGGCTCAGGGGAGGCCAGGACTAAGTAAACATAGAGGATAAATTATACAAGAAGAGCACAGTTTGGGGAAAAACAGGCCTCTCTTTATATTACACACTTATCCTTAATATCTTGAGTAAGCTCCTATCACCGATAAAAGTCCAAACCCTTATATTCTTAAAGGGAAGAGTTGAGGGGGGGGAAAAAAAGCAGTCACTCTCCTTTGACGGTTTGAAAAAAGAAAAGATGTTTGTACCACTCACTGACTGGCTAATGAATAATCAGATTTCACAGCTTGAGTGCTGGGGTGGTAATTTGGTTGCACGCCATGCTCCAAATCCATGGAATAGTGCTTCATTAATGTGAAGACCTGTATAATCAAACAATTAGCAGTCTCTCTGCTGCTAAAGCAGCTTTTCATCAGCATATATACTTGGTTGTAAGATGAGTCTCAAATTACTGGATCTGACAGCAACTAGTCTTTTACTAAATCACAGCAGCAGTAAAGTGGGGTGGACAGAACGTTCGCTTTTTTAACCCGTTTCTACATCTGCAAGAGGTTCAGTCTATCCATGCTGTATAGAACTACCAGTGGGGAGGTGAAGACATTAGAGGTAGATCTGCCATTGGGAAGGTGAAGACTGAAGGAGAACTGAACTTCCATGTAAATGAGTAAATCACAGGTTAGGGTTTGGGGTTTTTTTTAATAGAACGTTCAAATGCTGTAAATTAACAATGAAATGTTGCTACTCCTCACTTCATCTGCTTCTCACTTCCAGGAAGGAGGAAGACACTTCTACCCATATCCTAGCACCTGAATGTCACCTTCCTTGTACAGGATGTATCCATACAGGTAGGATGAAGAGTCACAAGTTTCTTCCTATAATTTGACATTGGACTCTATCAAAGTCCAAGGGCCCTCTGCTCCCCAGTCCATTTGAAAACATCCCAACTAGGGGAGAGGAGGTGGAAAAAGTGAAGTTGAGTCTGCCCTACCTGAACAGGTGTTTTCTAAATATCAGATACAGAAGTAGTGATGAGTTCAGTTTCACCCAAGTGAAGTTTTTCTCCAAAAGCAGTCCTAAAAGGTGGCTGTTTCAGAGAAGACAAATGAAGAGGTCTCCTGCTTTCAGTATCTGTGGCAATGTAATACCAACTTGAGAAGGCTTCAGAGGTTATGCTGTTTGTTAGATCAGAAACAGAGAGATGGAAACTGGAAAAGGCCAAAATATCCCTCCAGCTGACTAACTGTTTTCCAGCAAAGGCTGTGAGGTACTAACACATAATTGCCTTTAATACAATTGGTCTCCCCCAGAATTATCACCCAAATTGTGGTCTCCTTTTGACTTTTAAGACACTGCAATCACTGAAAGCAGAAAATCTGTCTCACATCAGTGGTTTTTGTTGACCTGGGAATTGCCATCACGTGCACAAGAATAGGAGGGGAACCAGCACAGGATCCAGTCCCTGCTCCCTGCCCATGTGTGCTCACATTCACTCATGAGGGGCACATTTGGGTGAAAATGGGTACAGTTTCTTAAGAAATTCAATCTTAAACTTAACAAGCAGCCAGTTGTTCCATTGCTTTTTAAAGTAATATGGTGTATCTTAGCTCCTCTCTCCTTTCCAATGCACACTGAGCATCTCTGGCACAGGC
This sequence comes from Colius striatus, assembly GCF_028858725.1. Classification (NCBI taxonomy): domain Eukaryota; kingdom Metazoa; phylum Chordata; class Aves; order Coliiformes; family Coliidae; genus Colius; species Colius striatus. Next base: position 3,560,971 of record NC_084762.1, read on the forward strand.
TGTGCATCTGCTGCTGTGTAAGGAAGGCATCTGTGAAGAACTGCACAAATAAAGATATGCATTTCATTGCATGGGGCTGCTTGCTTTGAGAGATCTGACATCTGGTTTTTAAAAAACCCCAATACATTCTAACATGGAGCTTTGAAATGCTGCTGATTTTTGACCTTTGTAATGCCACAACTCGTGAGATCATGTGCAGTGTTCTCTTCAGCGTCACAGGCAGAGGAAACAGGGTCCATTACTAGATAGTAAATATGCTCATTAGTTTTCTTAGACATTCATCTTGCTTGTAACAATTTGGATATGTACACTGAAACTTATGAACCCATTCATAAAGCAAGTGCTGCTCTGTGAAATGATGCCACGACACATTTCCTCCAGAAGAGTTCTTTGTCCAGTCCTTGCCTGAAAAAACAATCAGGAACATTTTTTCCACTGGATTCCTTTACAAATGCCCTCAGTGATTATTTCCTTTAGGAGAATAACCCAGAAAGTGCTCTAATCCCCCTAGGAAAGGATTCCTAGCCTCAGAGCAGGCTCACTGCAGCCTAAGAAGCAGAGAGGAGGTAGTGGGTTGTCTTCTCCAGCTCCCCCACACTGTGGAGCACACCCATCACCCCTTGCTCGGAGGAACTGATCTGTCATGGTTGGAAGCTCATCACTGAAGCCATTCAGCAGCAGTTTCAGAAGCCTCATCAAGGGTACCTGGTGCTGCCTAAAAGTTCTGGGGTCTTCCAGAGCAGGCCATGGAAGAGGGTAGAGTGATGACTGCCTGCTGATGGGCTATGATGCAGTGGGCTCCGATAGGGGAGCGTTTATCCTCAGGAGGACAGATTGTGAAAGAAGCCTGGAGCCAGCTTGAACAAATGCCCTGGGGGAGTTACGAATTATGTCTTGGCATGGGAGTTTTGTGCCTGCAATTCTCCAGTGTTCTCATAATCTTACCCTTAAACCATTTACTTGATCTCAGGTTCACTCTCCCTCCCTGCAAGCCCCAGAAATAAAGTAGAAAGAAAAGGGAAAGCAGCCCACCACAGGCAGAAGGACAATAAAAGCAGGGAGGCAAAGCCTCTTCTTTCTCCTTGCTTATGGAAATAGCGGGTGTACTGGTGTAGGAGGGGAGGCAAACCTCGCACCTCAGGACCTTATGTTGCACTGCTCCTGCAGTGTCCATTCAAATCTCTCTGCCAGTGTAACTCTTGGAATAAAACCCCCAAACTCCAACAGCAGTGAGACATGAAATGTAAAAACAAAGTGTTTCAGGAATAGGGCCAAAAGGCCTGGAAATATTTGCATGGTGCTACAAAAGATACAGTTATGTGAAGCTGGGATGGTAAAGAAATAAATGTATATACAGAAAACAACCAGTCCCAGTCTGTTGTAGATTGATCACAATGAACACAACAGCTCTAAATAAATGTGGCCCAGTACTCCTATTAAAGGAATTTCATTTGTTGTTGATTTATAAATAATAGTACTAACAGTGTTGCATTCAGGGCTGATTATGTGAACTCTGCCAATGCAAAACAGGTTTTTAAACCCCACCTTTGTATAAAGTTATTCATTTCCCTCCCATTTTTTTGGGAAAACAGTTTAGTTCTCCTTTTCTTTTCCTCTCTCTTGCAGAAAACTTGTGTTTTAACAAATCACTGCCATGAGCTAACCCAGATCTGAATCCAGAAAATGCTCTCAACATTATCCTTCTCTGTTCACATATATTTGAAGTAAATTACATCAAATTGTATTTGAAATACCAAACTGGCATTAATGGAAGCTTTTTTTTTGCTCCAGGCACCGTTTTAAAATAGATGAGCATAAAAATGCAGTCTGCATCATTAAGTTTATATGAAACTAGTGAGAATAAAAATCACCATGTAAGTTCTAATAAGATGTGTTTTTCATTCCAGTTTAATAACCCAAGACTATATTCATCTTCCAGTATAATAAATACACTGAAAGGAATTCATTCTTTTGTGGTTTTTAACATGTTGAGGGTTTCAGAAGATGGAGTTTTCTGGGAAGCTGGGTGAAGAAAATTCTTTAATATGGCAGTGTGGAGTATTATTATCATAAATAATTAATGTGCACAGCAGAAGAAAGCCGAGCTTCATTAATAATTCTTATTTTTTAGCTGGCATAAGCTAGAGGTGCTGTATCTTCTTTCATCCGATCTCTGTCAATTTCCCCCCATTTTAATTTACTGGCTGTTAAAATTTTAAAGGTATTGCTACATTTTGCGAGGGGCTTTTCGTTAATATCCCGCCCCTAATTCTCACCCGTCGAGATGTTTATAGTAACAAGCACAAAAAGGAGGAGGATGGGGGGAAAGGAAATAGTGGCAGCCAGGCAAGGTAAAGTGGGCATCCATGTCAGCTCCTTTCATCTTTTATTTCCCTTTGGGACCAGTTAAGATGCTGCTTTGATTAGGACCTCAGGAAATATTAAAAAGCTCTTCTGTGAGTTTAAACTCATCAAAATTGTCTCTGTTTATTTGCTGTTCTGAGATAATTCACCTCCCATGTTTGAAGAGAGTGGGTTCTCTCCATCCCAACCGCAGTTCTCTCATCTAAGTCACTTGTCAACATCGCTGAACCTCTCCCCTAACAAACGTTAGTGCTTCATTAGTGCGGCGCCTGAGTCCGAGCCCCTCCGAAACCTTCCTTAGGAGCAGCAACCAGGAGATGAAGATAACACTGTGGATGTCACCGAGGCAGGGTGCCACGAGGAGAGTGCAGGATTAAAACAAATGAGAAGGTTGTGACAACTGAAGGAAAAAACCCACAGAGCAGGGGGGGAACTGCTTAGTCTTGTTGGCAAATGTACAGTGGAAAGCGATTGAGACTCTTCATCGTGACTTTGGAAACATCAGCACTGTGGAGATGCAACAACCTGCCTTATGCCTTTTAAACACACCTTGAAACATTCTTGTTCATCAGTGCAAATGTTGGAGCTGATTGAAAACTTTCAGGGTTTTTTTTTCCCCTCTGAAGTTTTTAAAATGAAAATGTGGGGGATTGGGGTTCTTTTTCAAACTGTAGCGAGGTGGATGCAAAAAAATTAGCAACAGCTTCTCAATGATCTTTTGTGGCTTTTCTCTCCTTTTTAAGTGTTTGCCTCCTTTTACTTTTCTTGAGGCCAAAAGGATTTAAAAAAACCCAGTGAGGTGCAGAAGGAGAAAAAAAGATATCACAGAGAAATGTGGGAAAGGGGAAAATACTGTGGTGGGAGAAGGAAGCCAACAAAAAGCAAAATGCATGAAGTTTCTCACTTGGGGGGGGAAAAAAAGGCCATTTTAACCTCTTTTATTTTGGGATGTGAATTTGCAGCTACTAGCAGTACTTCTAGCATGCAAAGTAGCCCAGGTAATCACTGCAGACCTGTATCACAGCACCATCAGTCAGACATCACTGTTGCCCAGACAATTAATTTCCCTTTAAGCATTTTCACAGCTCTTTCCTACATTGGCACGTGGTTCTTTTTGTGTGACTTAAAGTTGTTCTGTGACTTGTGTCCAGTTGTGACTTGGAGAGCCAGGCTGAGCAAACCTGAGAAGTTAGGCTCCCATCAGCGAGGTGATGATGCTCTGTATATATGTACAAGAATACCCCCCCCCACCAAAATTAGTGATGTTACTGCTCCCCACAGGCATGAACTCAGAAGATTAATTTAGGCATGACCAGACAATCATGTTTGCTTTGACACCCTGTGTCCATCAGAAATGCTGCACAGAGGTTTGCAGAGGTTGCCAAATATGAGCTGGAATCTGAGCACCTGTGGGTATGTGAGGAGGGAACACGGAGCAGCCCCAAAACCCCTAGAAACACAGAGGTTTAACAAAGGCCTCCTGTGGAGTGCAGACTCAAAAGGAGGAAGCCACCCCTTAGCAGAGGAGACTCTACTCCCCTCTTTGCTGCTGCCCTAAGATCCCAGCTCTAGTGGGGACCACAAGCACTGATCTGGGCAAAAAAACCAACAGGGCAGTGTATGTCACGAGGTACCATGATGCTGGGCAGCTGCAATGCCTGCCACGAAATAATGATGGTCCCATTACATCACACAGGGATGGACTCGGTTTTACATGCTCATTTTGTTAAAAGCAAAGTGCAATTAACACACCTTATCTGTGCACTTAGCAGCTTACCTTCATTAATGTCCTTATGGAGTAATACAGAGACCAGGCACTTGCTTACACGTGTTTTCATCTCTTTTTTGGGGGGAAGGCTATTTTGTTCACTTCTCCCTCTTTTCTCTCAGACAAACCATCAGGCTGTACCGTTTCAGAACAGCATCACTCATCTGACATCTCCCTTTCTGAGGTTTCAGGATGGGCTGTGGTATTTGCCTCGCTATTGTTTCCATGGGCTGGAAGAGGTGACATTCCTATGTTTTATTTGGGTATTTGCTACCATCCAAAAGGGAAGAAAAGTGACAAAACTTTGTGTTCCAACAACAGCACACTCACTAATCAGCAAATGCAGACCAATTATACAATAGGTGAAAGACATGGGCTTGCATGCTAAAATCTGCATTTCCCTGCCTTCTTTATTTCCTATTAATCCTCTGTGACAATGGGTTTATTTTGCAGGGAAATATGCAAATGCCTTAATCTGGTAGAACAGTACTGACAGTCTGAATGTGGCTCTCTTCACTATACGTTGACAAACACTTGTTTAAGAGGAGCAGCACTAGGAAGGTGATGAATTCCTGAGTGCAAAAATCAGAATCTCTGCAGAAAGATCGTGTAGCCCTTGGAAAAAAGGGAGGAAAATGGATGAGCATTAAAGAACAATAAATTGAATAATAAATGTCCATCCTTTCTGCAACAGAATCCGTTAGTAACTGAGTAGGTGAAGGAACTGGGGATCTTTTGCTGCTTTCTCTCTGCACCCACATAGTGAAAAAAAAAGAAGAGTAGTTGCTTTTTAGAAGGTCTGTTGTCTCTTTGTTTTGTTTTATACATTAATTATATAGTGTCAGCTGTTGGAACAATACTAAAACGTTCCTGTAAATGTTGAAACTCTATCTGCAGAGATTTCTTTGGGGTTTTTTTTTCCTCTCTTTCTGGGTTGGTGGTTTTTTTTTTTCCTGCAACATCCTAATTTGAAGAGTGATTGAAGATCACTCTGATTGGCAGTTGGCAAAAAATGAATGATAATGAACTCATTTCAATAGAGATGGACCAGATACCGCGCCGGCTGTCGAAACTTTTCAAAGCTGGTTTCTCTCCAGTAAATGTGATCCTGCGGGCTCTGTCCATCTGCCTACAAGAAAAGAGCCTCTCGTGTTCTGTGGGAAACGCTGCTGAGAAAATACCGCCGAGAATCGGTGATTTTCCGTGGCTGCTCGTTGCTCTCAGTGAGGAAACTGGATGATGATGATCACCGTGGCAAAACAACACTGCTGAGCTCCTCGGCTTTATTCCCCCCCCTACATTCCTTTTTCACCCCCTATTTTTTTTGCATTAGCAGGTAGGCAGCCTGCTTCAGTGTGAAGAGGAATACGTATGTTTGCCAGGTGGAGGAGCAACAGCTTGAGCAGGGCTGAGCCCTCCCCACAGCAGGGATGCTCGGGGCTGACCCGAAGCTGTTCCTCACAAGGATGGTTTGATTCTGGCATCACCCTCTTTTTGGCCGGTGCAAACCACATTAAACAGCTGAAGTGAAAAGCTGTGCCAGCTGTTAGCCCTCTCTGGTTGCTCTCCTGTTGCATGAAATTAAAAGAGCTTTGAGATTTAGGGAAAATGGGAAGAATTCACCCCAGACAGAACATCTGGGGGACAGACTCTTCCTCTCCTGGAACACACTTGGCTGAGGCTGTGGTGGCCAAGGCGCATCTGGGTGATGCTCTCCCTTCAAGCCCCTGCTGCAGGTTGGCTCAAAACCCTCATTTCTCAGCTATTTCATTCATCCTCTGAAGCCTTCACCTTGCTCTCTCTTTTCCCCAGTGAGAGACATTTCTGAGTCTCCCTCAGGTGTGTCCTGCCTCTGCCAAGGTCCTGCTCTCCATTCAGGTTCCTTCCCTCTACAGACCCTCCCCAGCCTCTCTCCATGCCTCTGTTTTTGAAGGTGGCTCTCAAATAAAGTGACTGTATGTTTACCTTTGCTCATCATCACTCCTAAATATTTAATGGATGAGAGTGAAACAAAGGAAAAGAAGAAACTCTCCCAGTACTTAATGAACATGATGACGCCTTATCCCCACCCTGAGAGGAGGACCTCATCAACACTTATCAGTTCCTAAAGGGCAGTTTGTCAGGAGGATGAGACAACACTTTTTTTTTCTGCAGTGCCCAGTGACAGGACAAGAAGCAACAAGCTGGAATACAGCAAGTTCCACTGGAAAATGAGGAGAAAGTCCTTTGGTGCTGAGGTGAGGGAGCCCTGGCCAGGCTGCCCAGGGAGAGTGTGGAGGCTCCTTCTCGGGAGGTTTCCAAACCCACCTGGACACATTCCTGTGTCCCTGAGAGAGGGGAACCTGCTTTAGTAGGGGTTGGGCTGGATGAGCTCTGGAGGTCCCTTCCAAACCCACCATTCTGTGATTCTGCCTTCCAGCCATTAACAGAGTGGCAGGCACTGACTGTAAAAGCCATGTAACATCCCAGGAGGTTTTGCTCTGGTGCATGGTCATGCAGCTCTGTTTGATGTTATGTGGTGTTAAGGTTGCACATGGCCAAAATGAAACAGAAAGGAAGTATTTCTGCATATAACACCAAATTCTCTGCTACATCAGTTGTTAATTAAAAGACTTGGCTCGTTTCTGTCCCTTTGCACGATCAGAATGATAGAAATAAGAACCTTATCCAAAAGCTTTAAAAATTCATTTTAAAAAAGGCTGGCTACAATATTTGTACAATATTTGCACCCAAGCAGAGTGAAGCAGGGAGCAACCAAATCTTCATCTTCCCCATTTCCATGTGCAGTCACTAGTCAGCTTGGATCTGCCCATCCCAGGTTTCTGTATTTAAAGGCAGGATGTGATAGCAGAAGGCTCACACCTTCCCTTCCTTGGTACCAATCACTGCAGGAGGCAGCAACCTGGATGCATAAGATCATGGGCTGATGCATGAGGACAGAGTTGGGCAAGTCATTTCTCTTCATTATGCTCATGGAAGAAGCAGAGAAAGGATGTTTCTGTAAGTAGACCAATGCTCCAGACCTCAGCACATGTGCCTTGTGGTCCTGCTCCAGCCAGTGTTGCCTTGAGGCATGTCTTGAGCAGGCAACGCTAATTTGGGGTTGGATTTGTAGCATAGAGGACAGAACCCCTGCTCTTCACTCCTAGTTAATTCCCAGGACTGTGAAAGTGAGACCCTACCTCTCCAATCTCTATGTTTTGCTCCAAATGCTTTGATTTATGTGAAAGAGATAAAGGAGTTTAAGTCAACTGGCAGCTCTTGAAAGTCGTGATGCTGAAACTCCTTCATTCCAACCCAAAAGCTTGGGTATAATGTTGTGATTTATTATGCATGTTATGGTAGCTCCACAAGAACTGAGCAAAGATTTGGGCCCTTTTTTTTTGTGTTTAATTCACAAATGGGCATGTTAAAAGCCATCAGGAGACACATTGCTTGTCCCAGAGGACTAACTCGGCTCTTACTAACACTTCCATTCCTGCGTTCCTGCAGCTGAGGTGTACATGGAAAAGCCCTCACAGGCTTTATTTCACCGTGCTTTTAAGGGGCAGTACCTGCTCAGGAGCTTTTCACTGTCTTTGTTTAATGTAAGAAAGAGGCCTAGCAGTGTCCCACAAAAAAATATGTCAGCTTCTCACCAAAGTGTCAGCATGGAGCTATGCACAGAGGGTGTGTGATGTGCTCACCCTCCCTGTCTTGAGACCTCGAGGGAAAAGCAAGGTGCCTTGTGGAATAGATGAGTAGCATCAGAAAGGACACTGGCACCAAAGATGTTGCTGGGATGTTGGTTTCCAGTGCTTTCAGCTGCCCAGGACTGGTTCTTCCTCAGGGGCTGCTTTGCCCTCGCCTGGTCAGAGGTCCTTTCAACACATGATCACCTCTCCTTTAAGGCATGGAAAATGGACTAGTCACCAGCAGGGGAGCAGATGAGAAGCCCACTAAGAAACATGTTAACAATTAGGACAGGAGGGAATATGGCATCCCTGTTGTCCAGGGATAACTTATTTCCTTGCTTCTTTTCCATCCAAGCAGAAACTGCTGTTTTTCACCATCGTGACGGTACACCAGGGCCAGCACTGGAGGCAGAGAGGAGAATGGCTGTAGTGTGGACTCATTCAACCCATCTCAGCCCAGCTCTTTTTTTTCCTTTATTCCTTTTTTTTTCTCCCCCCTTTCTTTCTTTTTGGTGTTAAAGTAAAGCAGGGCAGAACGAAGTGTTCTGGGAAACTGATAATCAAATGGCCTAAAGCTAATGTTTACTTTTTTGAATGTTTTACAGCAGCATTAGTTGGAGATGTATTAAAAACAGGGAGCAAGAGGGAGGGAGGGAGCCTAATAATAGCCTTCCAGTTACAGAAATAGAGAAGCAGCATAGATATGATAATTGAATTTGGTTTGGATGGGTGATAATCCGCCTTTCTGCTACAGCTGTAGTTCTCAGATTTGAGCCTGGCTGGTGGCAGGTGTTGGGCAGCCTCCCCTGCCCTGGGAAGGCTCCAGCACCAAGCACCCCTGCACTCCCCCCAGGCCTCTCCCTCTGCCTGTGGGGCTGTTGAGTTTGCTTGTGTGGTTCTGGTTTTTCTCTGCATTGATGGGAGATTGTCCTGAAGGTGACCTGGAGCCTTCTGTGCCTGCCTGGCCAGGGAAAGCCACTGCTGAAGCTGGAAGGATGCTCCTCTCCTCCCCAGCAAACTCTGTGCTCAGCCACTCTGTTTCTCCTCCACCCTAAATTATTCAGCTCCACTCTTGGGGAGCTGACACTGCTAGTAAACCGAGGAGCTATATATTTTTGGTTACACTTGGAGATTAAGTGCCACTTGAGTTACAGTGTCTAGATTCCCAAATATTTGTGTAATTGTAGATCATGAATTCCCATTCCTGACTACGTTTAATATAAATATTTATCCACAGAGCTCTGTCTGTTTGATCCCATGGAAGAAGCTGGGGGGTGGGGAGTGAGGAGGTGCCTCTAAGCTGGCTCTGTCACAGGCGTGTGTCCCCTTGCTGTCTCGTTTCTCCAAGCAAACTGCAGCTTCTCTTTGCCTGCTCTCAATGCCTCTGCTGTGGGAGGTCTTCTTGGGCTGGGAAGCAGTGGATGAGATAACTGGGCTGCAGATAGCAGGGCCACACACTTTCACAAGGTGACCTTAAAGCTCTTATGCCAGAGATGTGGGGCAAGCTGCATGCTGCTGTCCCACTAGTAAGAGTGGGAGAAGTGTGAAGAGATTGAAGCAGAAGAAAAAAGTCACAACATCCTTCTTGGGTGGTGGGAAGCCTCCCTGTCACCCCTGCTGCCTCCCATCCTCCTAACCAAATCCTCCAAGAAACTTTTCCCAGTCTCTTTTGTTCCTGTGGTTTATTTTTTTTTTGCAAAAGTGCTTCTGCAGGAAAAACATTAATTAATTTCCTTCTTCATAATAAGATGTGGGAGGATTTTGGTTTCTCCAGGCACTGAATTAAATTCTAGCTGCACGAGAGTTTGCATTTTTAATGGAGCTGATTTGCAGGTCACCAAAACTGTTCTCCATGCAACCCCTGCCATCATCATCTGGGTCATTAGGACAGATAGCCACAGCTGATGCCTGGATCCAATCCCAAAGCACTCAGATGCCACCTCTAATGATAAGGAAGATCATGATGGCTGCTGTAGCACCTTTTCTCCAGCTATCTCAACAGAGCTATCTAGCTGTGATTAGATTAGCTTCATAATGCCATGGTGAGGTGGATAGGTTACCTGCAAGCTTCACAGGTGAAATAAAAACCCCAGAGGCACAAAGCAGTACTTAAACTGTTGCAGCCAGAGAGTTCAGGTAATGGATGGGAACCTGGGCTATGGGGACACAACAACCCAGCTCAACTGACAGCTGTTTCTGTGATTGGCAGGGAAACTAGCCGTGCTTATGCCAGTATTTTAGGCAAGGACTTAGTGCCACACAAGCCTTTATTTGACTGTGCAGTCTGTGCTGTGTTCTCACCATCCTTAGTGCATCATTGTTGGCTCATCTCACTGGGTTCTTTTTTTTCACACCCAGAAAACCCCCCTATTTATGACCCAAATTGTGTAGTTTGGACTAGGGAGGGCACAATTTTGGAGGCATCAATGTCAATGCACAGTTCAGCACTGTTTGCTCATACTTAATTTCAAGCCAGACAAGAAATACTCACTGTATCCCAAGAGTAGATATCTGTGACTGTATCACAGTGAAAGATGGGGTGGGAAATACAAAGGACTTTTTCCAGCACTTGGAAAGTGTCAGACTCTTTCTTGTCCAGATTCCAGCTTTCATCTCTGAAAGGGGAAATGTAAAGAAAGGCACATTTTCCTCCAAAACAGTGCTTAGCAATACAAACTCCTAGGCATCCTTTCCAGTCTCTGGCTTCGATGGATGTCTTTGGATTCTGAAAAGGATGATGGTAGAAGCCTTATTAGAATAATATTCCAGCATCTTGACAAGCAGCTTTAGGTTTATATGACAGCTTTCCTTTTCATGCCAACAGCTATGTAACAGCAAAGGACCCCAAAAGGCATCTTCCACCCTTCTCATCTTTCTTTTGTTTTTAATTCATATTTTTAGGGAAGAGTTGTTTTAATCCACGAGCCCTTGTTTTGCCTTTCCCACTGTTTTCTGGCACCCTTGTCAGCTGATGTTCTTCCCTCTGCAGTTGTTCCCCACTGTGCACACATCCATCTTTTCCAAAAGTGGAGGAAATACAGTATAAAAATAGTCTGTGTTTTGGGTACTCCTCCTTTGAAGTGGCCAAGACCCCTCCAGTGCCTGAGCTCAGACTGCCAACTGGTTTACTAGGACAAAAAACCCCCAACCCTGCCTTCTCTTTACAGTAGAGGTTAAGAAACACTTTCAAGGACTGTTGATATCCAGCTTTTTATGGTGGTATTAAACACGTAAATACTTGAGCTGAAGTAAATCTGGATTTGCTGCCAAACCTTCCATTTCTGTGCGGGTAGCACGGGATGTCTGAAGTGATGCATCATTCATCACTGCTGCTGGGAAACACCACACAGCACTCCAATTAGCATTTTCTCTGTGCACTCAGAAGAATTAAGTGAATCTCTGAAGCAAGCACTAACTTTGAAGGAGGTGGAGTGAAAATCCTGTCTCAGCTAACCTGTCACTTTTCCCTCTGCTGTCCCTGCTCCCTGGGCAATCACAAACCTCTTGTGAGAGACTGTGAGCTACCAGAAGTGTCTGTGGATCTATAGCTCTGGCAGGCAGGAGACAAAATCCAAGCTATGCCACTTTATGGATGCATGTGCTTTCAATCAGAAGAAAGAGACACAACTTCAAAATCTCTCCTATCTGGGCAAAAGATGCCAAAGAGCAGAAGCTCATAGAATTGTAGAATGGTAGGGGTGGGATTTAATGAGCTTTTGATCTGTCTCCATTCTCTGGGCCTGTCTAGTCTTGGGCATAGCTCATGTGGAGAAGTCAGTGCTGGGAAGAGTGCGTTTTTCCCTGGGAGCTGGACTAAAGTCTTCCTCTGTTTGACACAAGAAAATGAACTGGCCATTGAGAGGAAATCCTGGAATTACTGTCACCAGAGACTGAAATTAAGACCACCATACCACAGAAACACCCAAGATGTTTTCTGGTCCTTCCAAGTGTTCCACTAACAGAAGCTGTAAGAAAACGTGTGTTACGGACAAGGGTGAAAACTCTGTGAAACACGTGGGAACAAACAAGTCCCATCCTCCATCTCCTTTCTCTCAGGACACGCACATCCTGACCCAGGAGGAGATCTCTTAACCCTCTAGTTCACTGAAAAAACAATCAAGAAAGTATTGCCAGTGTTCTTGCTCAACCTTTGCTCATTGCCCAGGAAGAGCCTTCTTGGGTTTTAATCTTTATGGGAATAATTATTTTTTTGAAAGGAAATCCAGTGTTCAAGTACAGAAACAAATTAAGGTCAGAGAGAAGCACCTAGCTTTGTGTAAGTGTTTAGTCTCTCCTTGTGAAGTGGTTGGTTCTGCATGAATTACCATTAATAATAAAAGGTAGGTGAGATAGCAACATTCGGCTCGGATGCTCTTAGCTCCACGCTAAGCTGTGCTCCCTAAAAAGGTTTCCAGGTTTATTTAAACATGCAGGAAAGAATTTAATATTAAACAGAAATAAGATGTAATAGAATTATGTCAAAACACCTGAGGGAATTTTGGGTACCTTTAAGGAATGAGCTCTGAAGTGATTCATAGCTAAGCCAAGTGATAATTTAGCTGCTATATTGAGAAGAAGGGGGGAAGAAAGGGTGGGGGGGGGGGTGGAAATGTGCTAATTCTTCCACAGCCACAAAATCCACAGCTCTGAAATGCTGTAGTCCACAGACTCATCAGGAGCCTTGCCTCACTATAGGCATTATTTTACTTTCTAATGCTGAAAATTAGTGTAAGGATCTCGATAGCACTTTTGCATAAGCACATGCCCAGCTCCCTGGGGTCTGGTGGGGCTGCTGATGGGAGGGCAGTTAACACATCATATCAGTATGCAGAGGCTCTTCCACAGCTTCTGGAGACAAACATGTGATTTAGTTGCAGCCTAAAATGACAGCTCTCATTACATCATCCTCCAGCGTTTTAGGCTGCACAACTGCACCAAGTCCTGTGACAGGATAAAAACTTTACCCTATATCATTTTTGGAAGTTTGGACACAAACCAGATGTTTGGGTGAGTACCAAAAGGGCTGAAGCATAGGGTACAGGAGCTTGGCTTATCTGCACCGTAACACAGCTCTAGGCTTAACGTAAGATATTCCTATTTGAATTAATATTTCACGTGCCATTTCAGCAGTATCAGCACACTGCTAATGATCTCCACAGCCATTAACATCACTTCAAATGCACCTCAGTGTAGTTTTCCTACTCTGCACTCCTGATGGTATTTTTTTTCCTTTAATCTGATCTGTAGCTTGTTATTTTTATTATTCACAAATGTCACAGGCCTTTTCTGTCCCTTTTGGGATTCTTCTTCTCCTATTTTAGGTCTTTTTCTTTCTTCTAATGTTGTTTTGGGAAAGCTCCAGGGATATATAAAACAAAACAGACAGATGCCTTCACCTACCAGATTGTTGTGAATAATAATAATCACCTCTTATATATCCCTTTTCATTTTCAAAGCACTTTGCAGCAATTAACTAATTTGTCTTTACAACACTCTCTGATAGGTAGGTAGAGGCATTTGCATAGTGGCTGTTTGTTTAGTGATTTATTCCATCCTGTCTAAGATTGTGGAGTTTGGGATGGAGTGAGGGGTTTTTCCCCCCCCCCCCACCCTTTCCCTCTTTTTCTTTAGCTGGATGTGTTCACTGCCCTTCTTTCTCTGAAAGGTAAATTTCTGTGGGATTGTTATGCCCATTAGCACTCCTAATCACTGAACCTAATTAGATTCTCACAGAAATGAAAGCACGCGCCAGCAACAGATGAACAACAAATTCCTTCATGAATATGAGCCGTGTCTCTACGGCAGTCAGGTATGGCTGGAAAGCTGGGAGCTGTACCCCTGGCACACTTCAGACAGCTGCTGCAGGCACCAGCAAGGGGAAGGATGGTGGTACATCTATTCCTGTGGAATTCTATGTCTCTCTCTTGAGCTGGGGAGCCCAGAACTGGACACAGAACTGTGAGGCCTCAGCAGGGCAGAGTAGAGGGGGAGCAGAACCTCCTTTGACCTGCTGCCCACACTCTTCTTGATGTCCCCCAGGATGCCATTGGCCTTCTTGGCCATGAGGGCAAATTGTTGGCTCATGGTTAGTTTATTAACCAGCACTCCCAGGTCTCTCTCTGCAGAGCTGCTCTCCAGCAGGTCAATCCCCATCCTGTCCTGGTGCATGGGGTTGTTTCTCCCCAGGTGCAGGTTTTACTGACACATCCTAACTTACTTACTGTGAAAAAAGCCAGGAAGCCCACACTGTACTATGTTTTTGAAGTGTTAGTGCAACAGGGATCCCCTGTACTTGGGGATAATTGAACCATAAAGTAGTTCAGCGTTATCTATAAACTCTCCAGCACAACGCTGCCAGGGTGCAACCATCTACACTATTCCCAGAGAATTAGGTCAGCTTTGCACAGAGAAAATGTCCCATCAAAAACAGAAAGAAAGAAGGAAGGAAAAGAAATAAAAGAGGCTTCCTCTACAAGAACTTTTCCACCCCAGAAGGGAAAATGTCACTGTATCCTCCCAACAGCCCCAGCTCGCCAGCCAGGGAAGGAGCAGGGGCCGAGGAACAGTGGGCAGCATCCGCACTGGGCTCCTTTGAGCTGGAACACAGCTGTGTTATGGCTGTGTCATCACTGCGAGCGAATTAAAAGAAATGGAAACATTAACTCTGTGGAATCTTTTTCAGAAGCTGGTGGTGACTAAAGCGGGAGGCACTGACAAAGGAAAGCCTTTCAGCAGGCGTTTGGCATTTGGAGTGCGGCGCGCTCTTTCCATTAGGCTGTTGTGAGGGTTAAAATTAATGTGCATTGTAAGGGGGGAAGGCTGTACAATGGGTGTTTATTGTGGAGTGAGGCACCTGGAGATGTGTTGTGTTGTCAGAAGGCTTAAATAGTTTGATTCCAAAATTTCACAGCCTATTAAAAGAACCGCAAGGGTCTGGCAGGGAATGTCCCTGAGATTCTGAGCGTCTCTGCAAACCAACCAAACACACCTGGAAGGCAGCGGTGGCCCTGCCAGCAGGCTCACAAACTATATGGTCCAGTAAGCAGAAATGCAACTCCTCAACCCAATTTGCAAGCAGATTGCACCCAAAAACCAGGAGGCAGCAATTCAGATGGCAATCTGCTCCTTTGAGCCTCTGAGTACATCCCCATTGGAGAGAGAAAGCACAGTCACAGAGGAAAAGGGATCAGGAGTGCAGGAGGCTGCAACATTTGGTGACTCACCACGCCACTTCCAATTTCCAAGAGCAGCCTCAGCACATTTACAGCTTCCAAAATGTGCAGGCTGTGTGTGCTCTGTCATGGAAGACTTGGGGATGTTGAAAAGGGAAGGAACAAATTCAGAGCAACGTGCAGGACACATTACCCGTACTGGGGACACACACTGTTCTTGTGCCCTGCCAGCCTCTTGGCTTTGGAAATAGGCCTCATGGAATGGATAGGAAAAAGACTCAGAATACTGACAGTTTGGGCTCTTAGAAAACAGCTGCAAAGCTTTTGTGGACAAAAAGTCCAAGGAAGGTGGTGCTTGTGCAAGAGACTGGCCATACATGCCAGGCTGCAGTTCTCAAAGAGATCTGATCCTGTGTTTCCCCAGCTTCTCAGTCAGTTTCTCCCTCAGCTAATTGATTGCATTTATGGTCCATTTTTTGTGTGGCACTCAAACTAGGCTGACTGGCTCTCCTTCCTCCTGCTGACACAGGCATAACCATCTCTCCAGCTCTCACAGTTTGCTGTGGCTGGGCTGAGGCTTTCCACCCAGTGGCCCACATGCTCCTGTCTTCATCCCAGCAGGTCCTTCTCGCTATTTTGGAGCTCTGACAGAATGGGATATGGTAGCCATGGGTTCACCAATGGCTTTGTTGTGCTGGAAAGGAGCTGATGGTGACAGAGGCATTGCATTCAGGCGGCTACCACCGCGTGTTGCTATGGGCACTGACGCAGAGGCAAAATACAGGCTAAGCCATGGCTTGATTTTCTATTCAAGCAACTCGAGTACTAAAGGAATGGCCATCTGCCAGTGTTTGTAATAGAAGGTCAGTATACACTGACATTCAGCAAATTGGTATTATATGCATTAGATCTGTGCTTTATGAGGTTTTGCTCCACTTTGGAAATGTGCAAATTGACTGAAATCACGACTAAAATTTCCGAGCTGCCAATCTGCAGCTGCAAGTGCACTGACAGTGCCCCAAACACCCAGGCAAGCAGCAGGTCCAGCTGTTTAAAACACAGAATGAAAATAAGAATGTCACCAGCACCAAAGCCTCTGCTGCAGCTCCCTGCTGTCCCAGGTGAGATCCCTGCCTGAGGGAGAAGGTTGAGAGTGGGGATGGGCTGTGGATTGCAATCATGACGTGATGGCAGCAGGAGGACAACTTTCTGTGTTCCAGCTTGTGCCTGTTACTTCTTGTCCTGCCAGCAGCCAGTGAGGAGTGAGGGTTTTTTTTCTCAGAGGCAAGCTTTTCTCTGGGAGAGGCAGCGGAGTTGGGCTGAGGGGATGTGTTCCCAGCAGAGGCAGGAGCCATCTCTGCATCCCATCACCCCTTCCAGGGACAGCAGTGCTCTGCATCAGCTCCCGGTACGTGCTATCCTCGGTACGTGGAAGAGTGACTTAGCCATTTGCCTCCAGTACAATGCCTCATTAACTTAAAGTCAGGCACGATTACTGATTACCTTTCCTTATTTTGCATGCACGTGCAAGGGAGCAGCAAGAAGCAGAGAGAGTTTCCTGTTGGCAGCCTGAGCGAGGCTTTGGGACACGGCACTTTCACGGGATGATGGAAGAGAGTTGGTAAGTGGCACAGAGACTATGACACCAACAGAAGTTTGAAAGGCACTGACGTGACACAAGTCAAGAGCTGTTGTTTGTCTCTCTTCCTCTCTCTACACCGTGATGAATTGCATATTATTTCCTTCATTAGCTTTAGGCTTCAACCACTTTGCAGTGCAGACATGAATAAAAATACCGAGAGGTTTCAGGCTGGTGACGGTTTTATTCATTGGTACTACACGTCGGATAACAGTTGTGTTCCACTTCTTTGCCCCATGAGCTTTGCAAACGTGTCACAGGCTGAGTCTTTCATGAGGTACCCTCAAATAAAGTCTTCTGCCTCTTCCTCTGAAAGGTAATTGTTTAAGTGGATTAGTAGCTTTTCCTGGAGGTGCGTAGGGAGTGGCATAAAAGAGCAGCACGACTGTGACACTCTCATTCTGACCTTAGGAATATACCCAGAGGCTTGCTAGGATCACAGGCTGCTGCAATTATTGTCAAGGGAAATGAATATCCCATTTTATTCCAGCTAATGCTCCTCGGTCAGGCTGGGGAAAACACTGTGGTACAGAATATTCCTCCAAGATCAGAAACATAAACCCTGCTGAAAATCAGATGTCTTAGAGGGTTTGCTCTGCCAGTTCTTCTGCTCCTGCTAGGAACATTTCTCACGTGCTGTTTCGTATCATTGTGACTTCACATTAATAAAGTGCCCCACCTCACCACAGGGCTCTGAAAGCAAAGTGTCATAGAAGAAGAGGCAGCCTCTATCTCAAGGAACTTGCAGCTGTAACGGGGTGAATGCATTTAGCAGACAAACTGAAGAACGAGACAGGAATATCCAAAGGTGGGAGAAGATAAAGATTTGGGGTTTGGCAC
This sequence comes from Colius striatus, assembly GCF_028858725.1. Taxonomy (NCBI): domain Eukaryota; kingdom Metazoa; phylum Chordata; class Aves; order Coliiformes; family Coliidae; genus Colius; species Colius striatus. The sequence continues at coordinate 3,578,428 of NC_084762.1, forward strand.
TCTCCAGCTTCTCTGTGTGCTGTCATCTGGCATTGCAAGGTGGTCAGCCAGCACCCAGAGCCTCCAAAACCCCCATGGGGCCACTGCCTAATGTGCTTGCTGGTAACTGTGATGTCTCCCTTGTTTCCCTAGTAGTTTGGTCCAGGAGGTGCTTGTACGTGGTGTGGCCCATGCTATCCCACAGATCCATGTGCCATTTCACCTTGTTGCTGTGCTGAAACATTCAGCACATGGAGCTGGTGCCCTTTCTCTTTTATGACAAATAATTGCATTAGTAATGCCAAACTCTGAATCCAGGGGGATTAAAATGACATTAATACTGCAGGGGCTTCATTGTGTCCTGGGTTTTGAAGCAGAACTTCCCATTTAATGCAATAGGGGCTTTCACGGGTGGCACCACGCAGCCCATGGAAATTAATCTTGTGTTCTTTTAAGTCTCCTGGACTACAAGAGGTGGACAGAGTGTCACCTCTCGTGGTTGTTTGTGACACATGATTGTGTCCCTCACACAGGCATTGGCAGGTTGCGTGGTACTGAAGGCAGGGAAACCCAGCAGCATCTGCATAGCTCACTGCTTATCAGGCATATACACTGGCAGCCATACTGTAGGGCAGCAGCAGAAAAACAAAGCAACAATCAAGGGAGCCCTTTGTGATGGATTAAAAGGGTTTAGAAATGTCTGAGCCATGCAGTTTTCAAGCACTGACACTGCCAATGACTTCTTGACTGAAAGCTAGAAAATGTGCTTACTGAGTGCACAGCCTGAGTTTTGCTTGTTTTTCCCAAAGCCTGCCTTTTGTTTAACAGCCTTTTATCTGAACAAAGTTTAGACACAGTCGCTTCATAAAGTGACCCTTTCCTTGAAATAAATCAGGTTAATAATATTAGAGCACTGCAGCCCATGAAGGGAACTAAAGGCCTGTGTGTTTCTCTATTATTGGGGCATAATTTTCTTTTACAAGCCACGCTGCAGCTCTCTTATCCTCGTTGTGGATCTCCTTTTAGTGCACAGAGTCCTTTGAGTCCTGCACAGACTTTGTGGGCTTGGGAGCCTGACAAAGGGAGACACGGGACCTGGAGCAGGGATAGTCATCCAGGGGAACCCCTGTTCTCACCACTTCTTCTCTTGATTGCTTGAAAGATCCATGCATTTGGCTGGTGTTGAAGGCTTAAAACTATCCTCATCATCATCCTAAAACTGTATTCGGGCTGGGCTGACGTTGCTGAGGTATCTTTGGTGTCCTAGGAGGGGAAGATGATCTGAGCAGGATGACTCATTGCTCATAGGATATGATTCTCCTCTCTCCTTCCCCAAAGGGGATGTCAATCAAGAAGCTCTTCCCCCTCTCTCATAAATGGTGTCTGACACAGCAGGGGAAAGCAAAGCCGAGGGTGCAGGTTTAGGGCTTGGACTTCAGTGAAACATCTCTTAGTGGCTGTCGCTTGTGGGATTGCAGCCAGCAATGGCATCCCTACAAAGAGATAGGTCTCCAGGCCACCTCCAGGATGCAGGATCATATTCAGAAGCCCTATAATGATGTCTCTAAGCCTTCAGTTTTTGTGCCTCCTGTGGTGTTTCATTTCAAGCGAGCTAAAGGTGACCCAGGTTATCTGTGGCCCAGAGTTTCCTGCAAAATCAAGGGTCAGAAATGGTTGTGGCATTTGTGATGAACGGTCTGAATACGGTCTGTGCCCTTAAACTTGACTCAGCATTTAGTCAGGAGCTAGAGGAATGAATAGAGAAGCAGGCAGTTTGTGCTTGCAGTGACCCGTGCTGCTGAGCTGGTCAGCTGCTGTGCTACAGACGTATTTTTGGCTTTTCCAGGGAAGCTCTTTTGTTATCACATCAAACTCTTCACTCAGCTGGCAGAAGGCATCCGAGCAGCTGTGAGTCTGGAAGAATCCAGCATTCGAGAGATGACTGCAAAGTTTGTTGCTTTTCTGTATTTTCTTCCCATTCCTGAAAGATTTGTGCACAGTTTTGGTTTGGGGTTGGGTTTTTCAGTTTTGAAGCTGATGTCTAATACATTTTTCTAGTCAATAATTCATTAGTTACATGACATTAATAAGAATACTGGCTATAAACTGACAAAGCCATTAATTCTTTCAGAACAGCTTATAATTTATATAGCAGAAATTCTTGGGACAGGGAGACATTTCATTGCAGGGGAAGGAAGAAAGGGAGAAAAATAAATCTGGGGCTCCAGGTGCCATACTCAAAAGCTAAAATAGGTAAAGCAAATTGTCTCCTTTTACTGCAAGCCTGGCAAAATGGAGCTTGCCTTCAGAACAAGCTCGTTGGGTAGGTTGTATTCTATCTGGTTAGGCAGGCAAAGTGCAGTCCATGTAAACAAAATGTTGAGGTTGTTTTCAGCTTCTATTTCTATTAGAATTGCTATGGTCCTCTCGGATAATGTGGACAAAATAATGGTCCGTTTCCTTGGACTGCTTTCCTTAAAGCACCAAGAGTGAGAAAGATATGACTTCAATTACCTTTGGGGTGGGTAGAACTGGCTCTTTTAACTTTCTACCTTGGGAGCAATAACAAGCTGGAATAGAAACCAATGGGTCTGTCACTGGAAATTAATGGAGGGGTGATAAGTTCATATTAATCACTATATGTTTTCGTCCAAAGTTTGACTCAGGATGGTGTCTGAAGAAAAGAATCCTTCAGTTATATTTGTGTAAATCTTCCTAACACCACCCAAATCAGTGGGGACTGCTCTGCAGCCATGCTCGTGCACCTCAAATCAGATGCCAGAGGTCAGTGAAAGCCACCTTGCAAACCTTGAGGGCACACAGGGAGAGGTTAGACTTATGTAAACCTTTACCCTCCCTTTCTTTAAAAAGGCTTATGATCTGGAATTTGAAATGCTGTCAGAGAAAACAAGTGGCTGTGCCTCTGCTTTAAATGACTCGATTCTTCCAAGGACGAGCTATAAACCAAGAGCTCGGTGCATGAATTAATGATTCTCCATACCTTGCGTCCCAGTCCCACCGAATGGCTGGGGCATATGGGTGGCCAAGCAAAGGCATGGTCTGGAAGCTGCAGAGGTATCTTCTTACCTCCATGTATGTGGATTTGCAGCAGCTACATGGGAGCTATGCACTTATCTTTGGTCAGAGGTGGTTTTGAAATCCAACTAGGTCCGCAGTTAAAGACAGCAAGCAGCACCAAGTCTGATTGTGTAAGGTGAGATTTAAGCAAGTCAAACCCCCTCGTGTGGGTCCCTTGGCAGATACAGACACATGAATTATCTGTTTCTGATACGACTGACCCTAACATCTTCTAGGTACCCAGGGTATCACCATATGTTTGCTCACATGAATGAACAAATCATTGCACATTCAAGTACAAGCTCTATATATGCCTGTATCTTCCATCTCTTGTTGAGTAATGGTGGGGGAAGACATCCACTGTTCTTAGGCAGAGGATGAACTCAAACCCTCCACAGCCTCATTACATCTTCCAGTGCACACTAGCAATGTTGTCTACTCTATATCCTGCTGGGCTTAGGTCATGGTCAAAAACTGAGGCTTTAAAAATTGAGTTTAGATGTTTAAACACAACAAGCCTCCAAAAGTTCCTTTTTAAGTGTTAGGTAATTCCAATGTTTCCACATTCCAACCCTCACTCCAGCACTAAACTCTTGCCCTTATCCAAGGATATCTTGGGAATATCAGCCCAAAAGGTGAACACATCAGCAACTTGGAAGTAGCTGAAAGTACACTGCTTATTGAAACAAGTGCAGGGAAGAAAAAAACCCTTTATGTGATTGCTTCCCTTTAAACCAAATCACATCTTAAGTGTGCAGGAGTAATGTCTGTACCTGCTATCAACTTTGGGGAGATCTTCCTGGGAATGAGTTGTTGGGGAAAAAGTCTGGGATGAAAGTTTTCCTTGGGATTCTTATTCCTGTTCATTTCCACAGTGCCAAAGATCCCAGTATACTTATTTGGATGACATAAGGTGAGACACTTAAGGAAGTTTCTCTTCTTCTGGGACACCCGAAAAGGTATATGGACTCAGGGACTCATGACTCTTCCAAGGGATGGGGATATATTTAAGATGCTAAGACCATCTGTGTGCATGTGTCTTTGTTTTAATAACCCCACAAAGTGCAATTCCTTTGGCAACATTCCCCACAGGGCCTTCAAAACAAGGTTCCCACCTGCTCTTCATGCTGTCACTGGCTTGTACATGCTTCTAGATAATGCAGCTTCTGTGTTTTTGTTATATGAACCAAATCTCAATTACTGAATGCCAAAATAGGGGCACATCTCTATTCATACCGTAGGTTCCTTCTGTCCCATATCTGAGCACTCAGCCCAGAGTGCTTGAGCAACCCCTGCACAGCCTAAGGGGAGAGAACAGTGGGATCCCACAAATTCAGCTCCTGTAGCGATGGGTGAAGTGGCTTTACAGAGACTGTAAAAATGAGTTCATCCTCTTTGTGTTTCTGTCTTCTCTTTTATCACCCATCCACACAATTAGAGAGGGAGAGAGGACACAGACACACGCTGCTGTTTGGCAGAGAGATCTGTTTCATGAACCTCTCTCACAACATGTACGTTTGCAGACCAGTCCTGCTCCCACTGACATCCCCCATAATGTCCTTGTCAACTTAAACACACAGAGAGGTCCCTCCCAGCCCCTGCCCTTCTATGATTCTGCGAAATGCATGAAACCACTAAAACTCAATAGACAATTGCAAAGTCTCCAGATTCCTTCAGGTGCTCGTGGATGTAAAATTTGGCCAGGGAATAGAAGAGAAGCCAAAGTCCATTTTTCTTCCCTGATGTGCACTTCAGCACAAGTGAGAGATGCTGAAGTGTATTGATTCAGGGAACGAGTCACCCACCCCTGGGCTGTCAGATGTACGCTGCACTCAGCTCCTACAGAAGCTTCAGTGAGGAGAATGTTTTTTGCTGGGCACCCCAGCGTAAGTGGATGTTACTTTTTCAGAGGAAGAAAGCAAAGCAGCCTCCTTTGAAGAGCAGAGATGCGTTGTGCTGCTGCAGGGCTGCTGCGGCTGACGTGAGCTGAAGGCAGCCTGCGGTCCCCATTTAACGCGCTCACATTAACCCTCACAGGGGCACACAGCCACAAAGGCACCTGTGCTGCTTCCCTTTGCTTCACACAGGGATTGAGGATAACCAAAGCACAGATTGTGTCTGTGATGAGCTCACTTTGCAGCCTCTCTCTGGTTCATTTCCCCGCACGGCAGCTGCAGAAGTCAGGACGGGTGTCTGAAGTGCAAGTTCTCGCTCGGATCTGGATTTGCAATCAGCAGAGAGAGCCCTGCTCAGTAATCTACTTGCAAAGGCTGCCTCTCCACCTTCCCGTCCCCAATCCAGAAGCCTATTAAATTAATGAGACAGAAGTCAGCGCAACAGCAGTCAACATGTTATGTGTGTACAGCACTGGTGCTGTTACAATGTGCCTGTTTTTTCTCCTGGGATGTTTAATTTCCGCTTCTCAAATGAGCTGCAAAGCTGTGAAGCCTGGCAGTGTTCTTCCTAGACACTCCGTGATGCAGATAATGAGGGTACTGATAGGTGCCTAGGAGACTGTGATGGCTCTGAGCACAGCTATGGTCTGATAATGCTTTATGCCAGTAGTGTCACAGCGGAACCACTATCATCCCTCAAGGAATGGTTCATCTTTATGTGTAATACAGCAGCTGTCACCTAAATGGCTAATGGGGAAGCAAAGTAGAACCTTAGTGCTAGTAATCTTTGTCACTTAATAATTTTAAAGGTATCAGACTTCAGTAGCTCCTGCAAGTTCCAATAAAAAGTGCCACTGCCTGGGTTGGGTTTTTTTTTCTCTTAAGCAAAAAAAAAATGTGTTTGCCGTGGATTAGATGTAAATTGAGAAATCTGGGACGCAGCTCCGTGCAGATCTAATGCAGCATCATTTCAATAGCCAAGTAATTAAAATGTATTGTAGGTATAAGATGCTGGGGTGGCGGAGTGTCTGCGTTTAAGGGGAAGATTTATTGGGCTCGCTGCATCCACGGTGAACCCTCTACAACCGCATTAGCCAACATCTGTCGGGAGACGCGGGGTGCGAGGCGTATCCTGGCCGAGGGTACCCCTCCAGCAGGCAAAGGACAGGGGGCAGCGCTTGCAAAACGAGCTGCAGGGGAAGGACACCCAGAAAGGAGTGGGTTGCACACAGCATGCACGTGTGTGTAGGGAATAGATGTGTGTCTGCAGGCATGTGTGCACAGCAGCATGGGTGAAGGGCTGTGTTTTGTGTGGTGTGTAAACGTGTGGAAGCACGCAAACACACCGAGGTGCTTCTGCAGGCTTCTTTTTTCCTCCCACCCCCAATTATTGTTGGTTTCCCACAGTGCTGGAACTGCAGTTGCACTCAATTTACGAAGGCAGGTAATGATAATAATTAATAGGGCAGTTGACACACATGATGTGAATATTGACACTGCGCTATTAGTTGTTTCCTAGAAGATTATTTTGTTTGTTTTTGCTTAAGTGCTCAAGATTAGAGACGGTGATTTAGCAGGCTGAGGGCACTGGCTTCTCGAGAGGAGCAGTGGAGCTCATTTCAATCACACCTTCAGACAGCCTGATAATCTTTGGGGAGTTAACACACTTAGGCTGGTGAAGGTTGAGAGCAGTGCTGGGACGTGTACGTCCAGTAATTGTCCGGGGGATGAGTTACAGATCCAGACAGCTCACAATTCAATCTGCCCCTGGCGCTACAAATGCTGAGAGAATAAATCAAAGGGCGTTTCTCTGGATCTGAGGAAGGAAAGAGGGGCTGCAGAACTGTTTTCTCAGCACCAGTGAAGTAGCAGCCATGTCTAGAAAAGCCAGCAATAAGAAAGGGGTCATTACAACACAGATTACTGTGACCTACGCTGAAAATTTAAGGGAATGGAAAACATCAGCCATTTGGAGCACAATGGCAAGCAGAGAGCTGAATTTCCTGCCTGCCAGGTTGCTCTCCCTCGTTTGTTATTATCCTTTTTGTCTGATGTGGAGGGCCCACGAGTCAGGTACGGGCAGCGATGAGGCTGCTCTGAGCTGACCCACGTCAGCCAACACTGCTGACAAACGGGGTGCCCAGCTTTTTCACATTGCTGCTGCCTCTCCTGTGGCCTGGGCAAGGAGACGGGACCCTGGCCATGTAGATTCAGTAGATCCTGCAGCCATCCACTACAGTGCTTGGCATGGCTTTGAGTAAAACTGCAGGTGCTATTGGAAAGGAATCCTGGCCTGGAGATGCCAGGGGCTTTAGGCAATATGATGATGACTTTTCTTCACTTCTGTCACAGTCATAAGACACTTCACCAAGCCTCCTCACCTCTGAGTCGGTGAGCTTCACATCCCTCCTCACAGCTCAGCTCAGGACACGTGCCTTCTGACATTTAAAAGCCATGAGGTGCTGAGGGACATGGGTTAGTGGTGGGCTTGGCAGTGAGAGGTGAGGGGTTGGACTCAGTGATATTAAAAGTCTTTTGTGATCAAAATGATTCTATGAGTCTACGTCCTGGGTATTGGTGTTGGGATGCATCTTCACACCTCACTTGACAGAGATGGACGTGAGGACAACTGTGTGCCTGGGAGAGGTAACCTCTAGACAAGGCTTGCTAAAACATGGGGGAAGCCTTGACACTGGTATCATTAACAGGCCACGTCCTGCTCTAGCTTCCAAATCTATCTGAAGACCACCTTGTATCATCCCCCACAGCTGGACCACTTGATTCATATGCTGCAAAGAGCTGCTGGCCACATGCCACCTCTCCATATGCCAGGGCTGGGTGGTTTGGGGATTTTTGTGCCATATCCATTCTCTCAGGTCTGCTAGTCCTCTCCTTTATTCCATCTTTCCCAAAAAGAGTTAGTTTCCAGCCTCTGGGGAGTCACCAGCTCTATTTCCCGCATTTGGCAGATAGGGGGACACTTAAATAGGATACCACAGTGTGTGCTTGTGTTTCCTATTAAATTGGAGGTATGAATTGACATTTCCAAAACCACAGGGTACCTATGTGCCTGGGGCACATCTTCAGAAATGTGAAGCACTGCAGTCCCCTCTCTTGGATGTTTTTTGTCTTCACGTAGCAGGCAGCAGAGCAGGCAAAGGAAGGAAGATGAAGCTTCTCTCACCCAGGCAGCCAGCACATCTGGGTTTTATCCCATTCCATCCCAGCTTCTCATTTTCAGCATCTTCCTTTCCAAACTAAGTGCATGAAGAGAGAGGTGAAAGGGAAGGGTGTGTTTTTTATTAGATTGACTGATTTAACCAGGAAAAAAAGAGTTCCAGGCACAGAACCTTGTCTTCAGGCAAAGCTTGTTTGCAGCCTTTGCTCCAAACCTGAGAAAAAGATTGTGTGCCCAAAAGTTGGTCTGCTTTTTCCAGCTGCACCTACCACCCTAATGAGAGATACCTCCCTCCATCCCTATCAACCTTGCCTCACTTATATCCTTCATCTGTGGTAGCTACAGTAGCGCTTCTGCAACTGGGATTAGCGGAGCTCTATCCAAGTGCTGTTGATGAGACAGTGGAGGAGGGTACGTGTAAAGCTCACAAGAACAGGGGGAAAATAATTCTAAGGCATGCATTTCCCCTTCCCCCTGTTTTTCCACGTGTGAATCCTGGCTGTTCACTGGAACACCATTAATCATGCTGAATGGTTGTGGTATGCATACATATGTAAAGTATAAACTCCTGACTGAGTTCTCCTGCAATCCAGCATTAACTAATGTCCACTTAGTATAAAATGTGACATCATATTTTAGGTCAGCACTTCATTGTTAATCGAAACTGTAAACACAGTGTGCAGAAAGAAAGGGAGGATATGATTTTCCTGCAGTATCTCTTTGACATGTTTACCTAAAATATAAAGCTAATGTATCATCTGGGCATCAGATTGGTTTGTTCTCAGCTGTGCAATACACATGGCTCTGTGGTACTTGTAAGGCATCTACTTCTACAGCAGAGTAAACTCCGTGAGAAATTGCTACCTGCAATTCAATACAGGGTATTTTAAATGTTTTCATTGCAACAAATACCAGCTGATGCACCTCTTATTAGTATAAATGGCATAGATTAGTGTCAGGCATTTTCAACAGTGACGAAATTAAAGAAGCCTGCATGGCTCATTAGGCTCTTGTTGCATGTTAAAGAGGGCCAGACCTTATTAATAATAAGAGAAGGGAGGAAGAAAAAAAAACCCTTACAAAAGAGAGTATAATGGGAAAAGTGTAAAATACTTTGTTGTAAAAAATAAAACACTCTGGTTTGGAGAAAAGCAAAAGCAGTAATTAACTGCTTTAGAACATCTTCTAAAGTCACCTTAGCTTTATTTCTACAGGATATATAGATGGCATATAAAGATTTGAAGCAGACAAAAACAGCTCACAATCACACCAAGAAGAATTTTCGATGATGAAATGCATTAAACCATTTATGTGCACCACAGTTAACATCCCCCTTCAGGAAAGCATCACTGTTTACACCACGACTTACACTCACATTTGAGCTGAAGCTCTTGCTTATATCCCACTGAAGCAAACACAATTCAAGCATTTATTCACCAATTAAGCACCTGGTGTAAGTGCATGCTCAGGAGGAGAACAACAGGTTTAAAACATGTCTGAGAGCTTAACTTCTTTGGGGTCTTAATCACATAGATCCTGAGTCTGCAGACAGTGGTGCTATGTATACAGTTGGTCTTGCTGGCTTCTCCTGTGCTGCATGTGAAGAAAACACAGGTATGTGTAGAAACATATCTTTGTGAGGTGGGGGCTGTCGTGCCTGCTGTTTCATCCCTCCAGCAGTGGGCAAGGGGCATCTTTTGCTTATGCTTCCTTTGACTGTGATTTGTTTGAGTACTAAAGATGGTATTGCTGCTTAGGAAGGGGAGAAGGGGACGTGGAAGAGCTCCTCAAAGTAATATGAGTCCAAAGCCTGCTCTGCTTGGGGCAGTGAAGGAGGCCTTGTCTCCTTTTTGATGCAACAACATTCAGTTTTGCTCTTGGTGCTGAGACACCCTGAGCTTCTCATTCTCCTTCACACACGCTCTGCAGCTGGCTTTGCAGAAGCACCGTGGTGGAGCCCCATCAGCTGCTGGGATTGCATGAGTAGAGAGCCATTTGCTGTTGGTTTAGCTTTGTATTTGTGGATTTGATTTGGTTTTCCAAGCTAGCTTGATGTTTCCTATGAGAACACATGCACTTAGGTCAGGCTTGTCCCGAGCGGGGGGTATATGGCAGCCATCATTTTGGCAGAAAGTAGATGAATCTAAATGAGTACGAAATTCACAGTTCTAGGCAAATATAGCTCAGTATGCATTTTTTCTAGTCTGCCTTTGTTGATACTTGTGCCCTGTGATGTGAGCACCAACAGGAACACGTTGTGTACCTTGGCCAAAGAGGATCAGGTTTTCAGCCACCACATTGCTGGAGTGGAGCTGCTTCCAATGTGAAGTCAGAGCTAAGTCAGTGAGCTACTCCCAGTGCCAAGCACCACAGACCAGCATATTGAGGGTTGTACAGGGTTGTTTTTTTTTTTCCCAGTGTGATTAGCACTTTATTTGAGCCTGAGACATTAATCAATAAAAGCAATACCCTGTAAACAGAGTAAAATGAAAAAGCAAGTGCTGCATTTTAATAATATAAACAGAAGACGGTGTGGCATGAGGGGCCAAGGCAAAGCCTGCAATCTGAATACCATCAAAGGCAAAAGAATTGAAGGCAAAGGAAATTTTCAAGGCTGATTGCACACAGATGAGGAGAAAAAAAAAAAAAAAGAGAGAGAAAAAGTTGAATACTGGTTTGTGTGGATGACGTGGCTGAAATGTTTAATTGGGGAGGGGGGGTTGTTGAACTTTTTTTTCCTTACTGCTATTGATTTTTAAGGGGTGAGAAGAGAGAGGAGGGAGAACCCAACCCCTGGACTCAATAAATTAAGTAGAGCAACACAGAAAAACGTTTCAAATATTAGTGTTAAAGCAGGGCCAAGTTCTTAATAACAACTCCACAGTTCTCGTTCTCTAAAGAACACTGTCACAGTGATTAGTGTAAAAGAAACAGTTTAAAATTGATCTCACTGTATGTGGTACTAAATACTGTTCTGGAATCTTGAGGGAAAAAAAAGGGCAGGTGTTGTTTAGTGCCCTTCATCCACAGAGCTTAAGTGCTCTGGGAAGAGGATGAGTAATGGCTTAGGAGCAGAAAGTGACTTGCTGCTGAGGCCGAGAAGGATGACAGCATGAAAGCCACCATCATCCACCAGTTCCTTCCAGGCTGCCTGCAACAGGTCACACTGCCACCAGGCAAAGCCATTTGATGTATTTCCCCACAGAGACCTCAAAAACTGAAGGCATTACCAGCATAACGTGGCCAGGCAGCTCAGCCACCAAGTCCATCCCCATGGTTCTTTACCCCATCTGAAACCTTTAAAACCATGATACCATGTGGTAGCATGATTGCATTGCCTACAGCGAAGCCATAACTCTTCACCAACAACTTTTCTCACTTTCTTTTTCTCAGTGGCTGCTTACTTTATGCACTGCACTTCTCACTGAGCAGAAGCTACCATTAACCTCATTGTTTACTTCCTCATTTTTGCCCTCTTGCCTTCCCTTCCCCCCTCTCCACATCCTTTGTATTCTCAGTAGTGGTGCCATAACTTGGGCAACAGCTTTAATTCATGAACTGCTTTATTAATTAACTTCTTCTGTAGCTGCAGCAATTAGAGGGGTAAGCTCTCAACATTTGTTTTCTGTAGGCCTCACACAAAGGCTCTCCAGTTGGTTAGGCTTTTTTTCTTTGCAGCAAGAGCCTGAGTTTTGATTGAAGAAGAGATTTGGAATAAAAAAAAAAGGCAAGGAGAGAAAATCCTGAGCTGCTTAAAGCCCCTCAGAATCCCCTTTTAAAAGGAAAGGATCAGAGTGCCTCAGTTCCCTTCCTCTGCAGCCTCCAGAAGATCCAGCTCCAGTGCTGCTGAAGGTGGTTGGTACCAGCCTTGCTCCTCTCCTCACAGCATGTTGATAACGTTTTCTGTCACAAGCTTAGAGGTGTGGTTTCTTTTTCATATGAGAGAACCTATGTGGTTTTTAACTGTTTCTAGCCTGTAGACGCCTATAAATAATTTCTAGCAGAGAGAGGGTGTCTTCTACTGCAAGCTGTGGGTCCCCAGCAGCAAGCTTTGTCTCCTTTGGTGAACCTTTTAGTTGTCCCCAAGAAGTCTGCAGAAGAGGATGTTAAAAGCCACCAAGCTCGAGAGGTAGCAATGAGTACAGCTGGTTTCTAGAAAGCCCCTAACTTTATGGTTTACTGAATGGAAAAGTGCAGCTGCCTGTTGATTCCTCTCTTGGAAACACAAGGAAACAACCACAGCTCTTGGCTTGACTTGTTGATGGACTTCCTTCTTCCTCCTCTGCTTGCTCCAAGTTTTGCCTGTTCTTTGAAAACGTTGGTACTGCTCACTACTGAAGTATGGTCAAAATGTTTGCTGCTACACAAAAGTACTGCTAAAAGGACACTGTAGGCGGTGTCTTGCCCACAAAGAAGTGACACATGGTTAATTTGATCCGACAACACAGGCGTGAGGATGCAGCTGCAATGTTCAGGCTGTAGGACTGGGGTAAAACAGAATAGCAGAGCAGATGTGTTTCCCTGCACAGCCTGGAATAAAAAGAAACATCTGGCCCTTGGCCCTTAAAGGATATTTCTCATAGAGAAGAGTAAACTAAGGGTGTGTTGAAGATACAGGGACTCGGCTTAAAGGGAGCTGCTGCCTTAGTAACCACCTCTAAGGCAGCTTCCAGCTTCTGATGCACGATGCCATCCAAAATATAAGGGCAAAAAACAACGTGCAACCAAGTACAGCCATCAAAGTATCAGCAAAATATACGCTGCGATTTTTGTCCAAACAAATAAGTAAACAAACAAAGGAAGTATTTTTAAACACTGGAGACACAGCAGCTACATTGCTGCGGGATAAAAGATGGGCTTTAAGGAAAAAAAAACCTATTGAGTCATAAATCTCTGTATTTCCCTTTGTGTTTGATCTCATAAATTACTCGGAGTTTCTAAAATGATAACAAGGCACGCATTAAAAATATTTCTCTTATTGTTACATTTCAAGCACGTTTACTGTTAGCTGCTTAGCTTCATTATGTATCATAGTCTGAATCTACAAATCAAGTATAATTAGACTTAGAGAACTGATTGGATTTCTAATTAAGCTACATTGGAAACAACAATGCACAATCAGTAAATATTCTGACTAGGTACATTTTAAAGAGCAACTCTTGGGCTTTTTGCTGATGACTAGACACCAGTGTCATTAAATTTGTTGGTGGCAAGCAAATTTTAAAGCTAAAATAGAGGCAATTAGTAAGGATCTTGAAATATTTAATCACGTTTGTCCAATTAGTGTGCAATTAGGCAATGGTGTGGCGTGGGACAAACATTCTGCTTCAGTGTTTGGTAGAGAAGGATCCCTTTGAAATTTTGCTATTTAGTTTATTGATATATAAAAAGGAAGTTATGGTTGTAATTTCCAATTTAAAAAAATACTGTGCAGATGGTCTGACTATATATTTAACAATGTTAAACAAAACTAAACAAGGGAAGCATGTTACCTGAAATTACACAGCTGTGATCAGTGAATAAGCTCCAGATCACATTAGATTACAGCTGCGGGCATCTTGATCTCAGAAAGCGCCAGGTAGTTATGCTGCTGAAATGAAAGCTGTGGAAGTTGGCCTGTCACATCTCGAGATGACATGATTATTCTGTCCTTGACCAAAAATAGGCTCCTCTTTTCTTTTCCTTTTCCCCTTTGAGCTTCGCCTGGTTGTTTTGCATTCCTTCCATGAAGCCTGCGGGAAGTCAAGTGGGAGCTTCTAATGAAGAAGCCACTCGAGTATTATCTTGACTTCCCTGCAACTTGGGGACCTGACTCCCTTTTTGGGGAAACTCGAGGCTCTCTTTTTAAAAATGATTGTGACACGCTGGTTGATTTGCAAAACTCGAGTGTAATGTTCTTGGCCGGCGTGTGGAGAGTGTCTGCTGCCGTGCATTTCAACGCGCAGCCCTGCGCTGTGTGTGTCATCAGGCTGGTGTTTTATCCGCTTTGCTCTGTGCAGCCACGTGCAGATAGCCAAGGAAACAAGGCCAGGGAACGTCCCCAGGTGCTGGAGCTCAATTTTCCAGACTGTTAAATTGTTAGAGAGTAGGTTTGGCTTGGGTCAAGTATTACTCTCCTCAGCCATCCCTGGGCACAGCTCAGGTGTTAACACCGGCCAGGGACTGTTCCCAACAGGCATTTTGGGAGGGGAGGAGGATTAGGAGGATGGATGTGGGCTATCTTGTGCCAGCTGGCCTCTGTGTCAAAGCATGTTTAACCTCCTACTGACAACAGTCCCTGTGGGTCACGAGGAGTGAAAGTGAGGGAAGATGTCTAACAGGACTAACTAGGGATGATGTGGACATCAGCCTGGACCCGTCTCCGCTGCAGAGGCCATCTCATTTCCACCTCGTATTAAATACAGATTAAGAAAAAAGAAGGGACTGTTTCTTCCCCCAGTGATCATAAAAGAAAGATACTTGCTTTAGCTCTTGTTTGGATTTGATTCCCAGGTAGTTAACTTTGTTTCAAAGAAATGACCAGAAGGTGATCAGGTTTTAAAATGCCTTTCGATGTGTTTCTGACAAACACAATCACTTCTGCAATGCTGTTGAGCCATTGTGGCTCTAAACATTGTCTTTTTTACTCTCACATCTGAGAGATTGTAGTTTTACTTCAACATTTTAAAGAAACCTGCTGAAGTAAAGGAAAAAATACCTGCTGGATTTTATTCTTCCCTTTGATAGATACAGACTTGGAAATTCAAAGTAGAGCACTCGGTCTTGAAATCAGGTTGGTGCCTGCAAGAATTTTACCAACACCGTTGTGTTTATTTCTTGAGCAACTTCAAATCCAAACAAAATCTTTTGTAACTGGAAAGAGAAATGATGCTAAGAGGAATATCATATGGGAGAGGACTGAGGCAGGTGAAAAGCAGATAATAGATCATTACACAGACATTCGTTTATTCCTTGTCTGTAGGCAGAATTCACCTGGATTGAAGATTTTGACCCTTTGATATTCAAAGGTTAAAAGCAAAGTTTTGCAGGTCTTCTGCTTCCAGTATCTTATTTGCATTAGGTTTTCCTGGATGCTCTCCCTCAGGGCAGAAGAGAGGCCAGTGCTCTCCTGAGTGGCCAGGACTTTATCAGCCTTCCAATGCCACGTGCTCTAAACCCCCGTGCAAATCTGACTGCAGGGGAGAGATTTGGAGCACTGTCATGAAGTGAATCTTGCTTGGTGCAAAGAGTCCCTGAATTGCTTAGGCTGGAAAAGACCTTTAAGATTATTGAGTCCACATGAACCACTCGAGCTTTCAATTATGATTATGTTGTGAACAGGAAAAATTGATAATAATATCATTTGTTGCTGTTGTTTTCACAAACCCATACATGATGTCCTTAATCACATTTTTTCAGTTACACTTACGTTTGTAGATGTGCCCTGATTCTCAGAAAAGCCGTGTTTCTATGGATATAAAAAAATAAGAGCTGTAGGTCTTCAATATGTTGGCAAATTGTCTGCCAAATCCTGTACGGAAACAAGACGTGAAAGCAATATTTCACAGCCTCTGCGTCACCACGTCTTTGTTCAAATAAGAGATCAGGAAACCCAATCAATAGGCTGAATGCCAGAAGATTGAATAGCCAGCTGCAGAGGCAGTGTAAGGGAAGATGTACCTCTTATAGTCAAAGCCTCATGAACATCACATAGGTCCCCTTAGGGGTTAATTGAACATTTGCTACTCTGACTTAGAATGTTCTTTAGTCCCCAGGAGAAAATGGGACCTTTCACAGCTTTTAAACACCTGGGGGGGGCTAAAAAGGAAGGAAAGTGCATCTCTAGTTGTAGAAAGTTAGTAAGCCCAGTTTTAAGCTGCACTTGGGTGTGAGAGCTTGTGTGTTTAATAGCAAGGATTGTGTGGTGAACCCTTCATAAACTCAGCCCTCAGGTCTACACGGTCATACATGTATAGATAAATACTTGTGCACATATACACAAGTATCCATATATGTGTATACATACACTGTGCATACTTGCATAGGAACTGAGGACTTCAAAAGGGAAACGAATGTTTGGGAAATTCAGCAAAGGAGATTCCTGTTTATGAGATAATGGGAACAAACCCAGCACTTGAATAGCGATTCATACACCTCTGTCAAAGCAAGCTCGGAGTGGATGTGCAGACCCACAGGTTCTCTGTAGTTGCTGAATTCCTCCCAGCGTTGGCTTTATCAAAGAGGTAAATATTGGTTTGAAAAAAATTGCTTTGATGTGCAAGACATCACAGAGCAGCAGCTCCATTCATTGCAGAGAGTCCATTATTTAAGTCTCTCAGGCAACTGTAGAAATTTCCCAGAAAGGCAAAAGTAACGGGACTGTGGAAATAAACCCCCCAACAAGGTGTGTTCTGATGGCTCCTGGGGTCTTTCCCTCCAGTTTTCATGCCTTGATTCTGTGTAAATGATGTGTGGCTCGGGCTCACGTACTGACAGTCACACCTGACTGAAGCAATACCTGTGGTCTCTTCCGTTCCTGGCTGTGAGGGTGGAGGGAGGCATTGGTGAGAGACACTGAAGGCTCATCACCTGTACCTTTTGTCTTTGAGACTTCCCTTTGGCTCACCTTAGCTTTTGCACCAGCACTTGCAGCACATCTCAGGGACGGTGTAGTGGTCCTCACAAACCTTCATCCTGGAGGGATGGGGCAGCTCTGGTGTGATGCTACCGGGATGCAAAGCTGGGCTCACCTCTGGGGCAACATCCCCCTTGGAGAGGTTCATATACAAAAAATGGGAAAGGCAAGCAGCAGCTAGGGCAGAAGGAAAGGGGAAATCCAGCTCCACGGCAGCAGGGCTGCCTGCAGATTGGCTCAGCCACACTCCATCCAGGCACTTCCCTGTGACAGACTTTCCCCATCTCCTCTCCCTACAGTCGTAAACCATGTGAATGTGTAGAAAGGGTCTGTGAAATTAATTATACCATGAGTGCTTGGTAACCAAATGAATTGTAAATTGTACATTATTAAAACAGCATCAGAGCACCGACTGATCTATTATTCTTCAGGGAAATGTGTGAAGATAAGAGCTTTATATGCTTTCGGAGTCTTTCCAGCCACTAGACAGCCAGCTTTGTAGGAAAAAATGTGGCAATATTTTGTGACTGTCTGTGTTGCAACGGACACAATACTGTATTGTTCATTTTTATTACTGTGTATCTTATTTAATATATATATATGAGACAGTATACAGCACCAGTGACATGTACATGCCCAGTCTCCTTCTGTTTATCCTGCTTCAGGTGGTATTTGGGATTAATCACCCTCACTTTTGTGTCTCAAAAACTAATCTGTAGGTGCACAGAAACGAGCTAACCATTAGGAAGCATGCCCTTCTGCACAAATCACCTAACCAACAAGCTATTGTTAGCCTGGTCATTGTGCTTGCATACTGCTCCTTGCTACCTACCTGTCTTTTAGCTTCTGAGAACTGTAAAGAGGGCTTGGTGGGGAGCTGTATGTTCAGAAAAAAAACCCCAGACTGTTAAATAATAACAAGGAAGAAAAAGATGATGGGTTTAGGTGTACCTGCAATTTTTAACTCCCTTTCTTCAATGTGTGCCTCCCTTTACATTCCTCTTGGGCAGCATCTGACATCCAGGAGACTTGGTTCTCACTGTACACTGGTGTCTTATGGGATACTACAGACTAAAAACCATACACTTCCCTCCTAGAGATGCTGGTTTTCTGTATGACTCCTTATAGGAGTCCCCATGATGTGCTGGTCCTTTTCAGCCCCAGCCTCTAGCAGAAAGGTTCATTAAGCAGTGGTGTGCATGAGAGAAAGGGACAAAGGGGGCTTTTTTTATTGCCCCTATTGAAGAAGTAGAGGCTGTAGCTACTCCAGCAGAGCTATTCCCATTAAGTCTCCTTTATATTCCCTCTTGGAAAGAATATGCAGGAGAGTATGTCCTATCCATGCAGCTGTTTGCCGGTGAAGGGGCGAAACAGCTGGAGAAACATCCTCCTCCCTCTGGCTGCAGATGCATCTCCCAGCTAAGCTGCTCAGGGCAGAGGCACGTGGTGTCTACAGCCACCACATCAGTTGTCCCATACTGATGAGCAGACCTCGAGGCTTATTAGATACTACAGTAACCCCGTTTCTTCTCTGGTGCAGAAGACCAGCAGCAGCCAGTTGCATCCTCTTTCCTTTAGAGAAGGCCTATCAGGAAAAATATCTCCTTCTTGACTGCAAGGCCTTGATGTGTGTTTAGCAAAACCCACAACCCAAATAGCCAAGGAAGTTATTGCAATTTGAGTGAAGCCTCACTTAAAGTACTCCAAAGAATTTCAGGAGCTGGTCTCCCCTTTATTCAGGACACAACGATTTCCCTGTCTGCGATATTTCTGTGATGGAGTAGGGCATCTTTGCTTGGTTTCCAGATCTTCTAAATAAGGAGGAGCTAATTATATTTTAGAGTATTTTCAGCCCTCGGCACAACTCTCCCAACTCTATTGAATAGAATAAAATAGCCCCTCGGGAGTCAGTAGCATCTTTCGGGGTGCGCTGCCTCCCTCTCTCCTCGGGCAGCCCTCTGCCAGGAGATGCACTGCGTCTGAAATTCAAGAGAGGGCAGCATCTTCCTGAGGCTGCTGGAAAGGAAGGGGGACGACTCCCAAGTGTGGAGAGGAACGTCAGCAAGTGAAAACCGCCAGTCACAGACCTGACACATCACCTTCTGAGAAAAAAACCCACCTAACGGAAGAAATGCTACGTTCCTAGGGCTTTACGTTTGCCAAGAAAAAGAAAACCTGAAGCTATTAATTGAGCAACAGTATTAATGGATACGTCCACCTATGTTCAAGGGCTTCTTTTGCACAGGCTGTCGTGCAGCTGCAATGCTGTCTCTGCAGCCATCAACTTTTGCCCTGTGATAGCCAACTACTAACAGACTGATGCATCACAGATAAACACCGTGTGTGAATGAAGTGTTAAACTGTCCCCGACGTAATTAAAGGACCCACTGCCCTCTCATGAAAGTCCTGGGTCAGCAAAACTCTTCAAAACATGCCTAAAATATTACCAGGCTGTTATTTTTGATGACTTAAGTGTCTGCTCAAAAACTGGCAATGCAAAGAGTAGGAGTTTAGTGATGCAACCCCAAAATACATGTCTTCTGGTGTGAAATAATCAAGCATTCAGAGAAAGACCAAAATGCTCATTTGAATCCAGAAGCTTGGAGTACTGTGATTAAGAGCATGCTCCTGTCACCTGACCGTGGCTTACCTCCTGTTTGTGAAGAGTCCATCCAATGTTTGCTCTGCTTGAGCAGCAGCACAGTGTTGATTTTTCCAAGGGGAATTCTAAGGAACAGAGTATATTTAAACTGCAGGCTGGATCATAAAAAATTAGAGGGCACTCAAGCGTTATACGATGCTGTTTAGTTCACCCCTTACTCAACACGTGGTGCAACGTTGCCCTCCTGAAGTCATTGCGCCATCAGCACTGTCTCTGGCACATCCAGCCAGGTTGCCTGAAGCACTGAAGAGCCCAGGACAGGGCATATACCCATTTTCCTTCGCTGTTTGCATCCAACAAATAACAGATGTTGCAGTATTGAAGATGCACACCTGATGTGACTAACAAGGGATTTCTATAGTATTTGTCCTAAGATGACAGCCACCCTGCTATTAAGCATTGGCTTCATGAAATCTGTACACAGGCAAAAGCTGCAGCTGCGATCCTGGGACGAATCTGCGTTACCAGAAGGATGCAGACTCAAGCTTGGGGATATTTATTCCTACCCACCTTAAATACTCCCTGAAAGAATCCCTGAAGGAGCCTGTAGAATCCAAGACTTGGTGTCACTGTCCCCACAGCCCCTGGCCTCGCTTTCTCTCTGGTGGCAGCCCTTGCCACGTGTCTGTGCCCACAAGGTGCCAGCTGAACCCATTCTCATCAGCTGGAGGGAATCTGGCACTGCAGCTCCAAGCAAACCTGCCAGGAAGCAGGGTCAGCCCTTTGCAAATAAACCCTGCCTCATCTGAGTAACACAAATGGACGCCTGGAAGATTAATTCATCCCCTGTAATAATACAACTACTGTTTGCACAAACCAGTGGCATGCAATAGTTTCTGATTAAAACACTCAGGATATGCATGAAGATCTCGCTAAACAAAGTAGGGCTGAAGGACAGGAGAGGCTTTCATCAGATTTGATCTAAAGCTGCGAGCAGCGTTGCAAACGGACCGATGGGTTGTCTAATCGTCTAGAACACACTCACATCATTTATGTTGTCTCTTAATTTCTGTTTTGTAACCTCCATAGCTGTCTTCAGTGAATCACAGCATATATCTCTACCCTGAGAGCATATCAGGGTATGATTTTTTCCCTCTGTTTCCCAGCTTCCCACAACAGAAACATGCAAATTTCAGCAAGGTATGTACCTGCTGCATTAATCCTTTCTAATGTTATTCCACTCTGCCCTTTATAAGTAGACTCCAAAGGATTATTTTTCCAGTTTCCGTTGTCTACTGTGGCACACAGTTTTCTTGCTGAAAGGATATCCATCTAACTATACCACACATGGATATACATTCAAAACATAGATACACATCAATATAACACACATCACAGGCTGGAAATAGGTTATTAAAACCCAACTGCATTACAGAGAATAGATGTACAGACAAAAGTGCTGAGGTACCCCACCCTCTCCCCATTCCAAGGTGCCTCAACACTCCCCACAAACCTGCCATCCCTTTGTAATGCAGTCCTGAGGTAATGAATCTGCTTTCTCTCTTGCCCCAATGTAAATCAGCAGCAAAGTTGTCAGTGGAGGAGCAGAGTCCTGGGGATAATTGTGGCCTGGTGGGTTATCTGTCTGTAGCTGTGGGCACACTGGGTCTGCTCAGCGAATTTTTAGGCGTGCGTTATTTTCTCGGGCTCTTTTCCAGCAAGGAGTTAGTTAGGAAGAGGGAAACAAGGAGACTGGTTTAATGCAGCAGGTAAATCAGACCAGCTCATTGTGAAACCTATCACCGCACATGATTGTTATGATAATAAACGGGGGTGAGCTCTGGTTATTACATGCACAGCCCTGTACTAACTGCTCCCTACCGCTCGCCTGTCCTCTCACTTTAGCAACACCCCACACACCTGTTCAAATAATATTACTATTACCTTGTGTTGACACCACATCCACCCTTTCCTTTCATATAATAAGGGCTCCTGGTGAACTGCAAATGGAAAGCTTGCAGAAGCCGATTGTTTACCTGTCTCCAGTTTGTTGCCACAGATACTTGGTCGAGAGAAGGGAACAAAGATCAGTTTGACATCCTTGTTAAGCAGGATTTGCCCCCCACCTTACCCACAAAAGGTTACGAGTTGCTATTGGAGCCTGGGCTCCGCAGGTGTGCCATCACACCTGTCTGAAACAAAACAAAATGCAGCTTGTTTCAATATGGCTGTTGCCCCAGCAAAATAAAGAAGACCTTGCCGTGCAACACAGACACAAGCATTTGCTTTAATATTTCAATGAATCTGAGCAAACACGGACTGACCTCGATGTTTAGATTCATCGTTCCAGCCAAACGCGATGCGAGGGCTCCCAGCAATCCATGGCAGGGAGCATCTGTGCTCTCTGCCTCCACCAAACACATCACCAAACCCATGGCCAAATTCAACTCAAACCCTACCTCACGACAGGAAAGAGGATTTTACACCTCTCTGGGTGTCTCCAGGCTATAACTGAGGCCTAACTAATCCCAAACCCACTGACATGAGCAACAGACTGAGTCCGAAGCCAAGCTGGGGACAGGTTTGCCCTCACAATTTATGTCCTTCACTCTTCAGCCTTGCTGGGGCTGCTGCTGCTATTGAGTGGCATGTAACTCCTCATAAAGAGCTCCTGTGGTTTTAGAACAGAGGAAAGTCAAAATCTGTGACCCCCTCCAGAGAAATTTCTGCTTGGTCAAAGCCGTGCCCATCTTCTTATGCCAGGGACAACAACGCAATTCTGGAGAAAGTGGTAAAAACAGGTAATACCAAGCTCTCACCTGAGGTCTGGAGAAGGCAAAACAGGATTGTGTCTGTGCAGAGCATTACAGAGCCCTACATTACCCATTTGTTTCTGTGCACTAGCCATTCAGCATCTGCTGAAGGTGACAGAAAGACTTGGGTGGGCATTCAGTCAAGAGCTGAGTTTCCAACACTTTAAGAATGTTTCACTGGGGGAAAAAAAGGGCTAACAAGAATAATTTCCCCATTTCCCAGCTAAAGCAGTGGTCTATTTCTATTGCTTTACATTCTCATTGCAAGCTTTACCCCATAGCTACTTCCACTATGGCTTAAAGAGTGTTGTTTGTACGCAGCTGTAAGGTGCCCCTGCCTTTAGAACGGGAAGTGTGGAAGATGCACAGCGACAGACGGTTTGGAAAGCGTTTGTGTACTGGGCTGCAACTTATATAGAGAAATGTCTTCGAGGCAGGGAGTATATCTTACCTTACTGTTTTATTTATTACGTATGTCAAGTAAATGGAATCCCAAATTATGAAGATGCAAAACACAGTGTGGGTATTTATCAGCACTGAATGTTTTTATGTGCTCCAAGACGACTTGGGGTTTCCCAGCTGACTGCGAGCAGCTTGCTGGTTTTGAAGATCTAGCACCTTTGGAACTGAAGGGACATGCTGAATGTTAAGCACTTGGAAAGAGAATTAATTGCATGGACAGCAACATTTTCCCTGTGTTGTTTTTTTTTTCAGTTGTATGCTCATCAATAGCAAATGATGAAGCCTCTGGGGGATATTAACACAAGTAAACTAAACAACAAGAGCGGGACTGTTCAAACAAGGTGAGACAAAAGCCTTCATGCTACAAGCAAATGACTTTGGTAGCAATTTTCTTCTGTTTTCACCTCTATTGTTGCAGATGTCTGTGTTTAGATAGGAACTTTATCTTTCTCTGCCCAGGTTCTCCTCCTCCATTAGCCTTCACCAAGGTCGCAGGCCCTCTTATCTTGTGGGCTACTCCTGCAAGGGCCTGGAAGCTCACTGGGTTCCCCTTGCAGCTTTATACTATGTTGGGAATATAACCTCTGCCTCCCACCACCACTCTCTTTTAACAGTAAAAGATGTGCCGTGACACTTGAAGCCCTGAGGCAGCTCACAAACCACCTCCTGCTCACTTGATGAGCCTGTCCTGTACACAGACCAAGAAACTGCTTCCTCATTCAAGCCAGAGAAGGCTTTTCACTGTGAGGGTGGTGAGGCACTGGCACAAGTTGCCCAGAGAGGTTGTGGCTGCCCCATCTCTGTCAGTGTTCAAGGGCAAGTTGGATTGGGCTTGAAGAAGCCGTGGCAGGGAGACTGGAACAAGATGATCTTTAAAGGTCCATTCCAGTCCAAGCCATTCTGGAGTTCTATGAAGGCAATGTTGTTTTGCACCATTGCTCTCTGAGCACCAGCAGGTATCCCCCCAGTTTCTGGATAGAAACAGCAGAAGACAAAAGGAAGTGCTTGTCCTGTGGTACCCTGTTCTCCCACCCCTCTCCAGACAGGCACCACTGCCCTCCCAAACCCTCCCAAGGATTTGTGACGTGCACTGCAGCCCACACACATAACCTGGTTTTGGCCCTGCATGTTTCCAGGGCTGGTGGAGAAGGTAGAGGAGAGCAGAGAGTCTTCAAAACCTGACATAGATGGATGTATGTTACGATCTCCTTCATCTGAACTATTCTGTCTCATTTACACATTCTCACGGGGCTCCTTCCAACCTGCTGAAAAGACTGAGCAATATTTATTTGGAAACAGCCTAAATAAGACATAGATGCTAAACTGCCATAAACACAGACACTGGCATCAATGAATGACGAGATAGCCTGTTGAATAAATAATACATACTAAAAAATGTCTGAATAGGAACTTACAGGATAAACTGCAACAGCTTCAAAGGAGCCATTGATCTATGGAGTACATAATATGCATGTTAAAAATGGTTGGAATATTTATTGACACGCAGCTCAGAAGAAGCCATTATGGTCCTTAAGTAAATTATACATGTTGTGAAAATTGTCAAAGTGCTTCTTTTACCAGAAACAAGTGTATCCTCTCAGTTGATAAACACATTATCTTTGAGGGTGGAAAAAAAAAAACCCAAGCGAGCAAAGCCAAGGCTAAAAGAAGGTTAAAACAGAAAGAAAGAAAAGGGAAGAAAAGAAAAGCCATCCCTCCTACCCTGTGGAAACATGTTCCATGCCCATCAAAGGAAGAAACACCCGTGTTGCCCAGACCCAGAAATGACAAATGGGGACTAATTTGTTCCAGCCACCACTGTGTCCTCTACTTTGAAAGAAGGAGCCAGAAGAGTGCTGTGCTTGCCCTAGCCGTGTGCCCAAGAGCGGGGTGAGGGGCAGCCAGGGTACCTCAGCCCACTGCACTGCTTTCACCTTGCTGCAGGGGCAGGTGCTTTCCATGGCTGTCCAAGCAGGTCCTCAACTGCCCCAGCACAGCCGAGCGCAGGTTGCAAACAGCCTTGCTTCCCCTCAAGTACCTTCAAGAGGGGCAAAACGTGGGGAAGCCTTAGTGCACCCCACAGCTGGGACCATTGCTCACTGGCATCTTTCTGATGCCTTCAGCCTTGTGCCTGTGCCTGGTGCAACCCTCGGCAGCGCTTGCACTGCTCCTTCCCCAGTGCTCTGTGGGTGAAATGACTCTTTTCTGGCAGATGTTTTGCTGAGGAGGAGGGATGCCAACTTAGAAAATCCCCACTCCTGTCCACGTTGCTGTGATAGCACAGCAATCTACACCACAGCCTGCCTTCAGCAAGGATTTTTTTCCAGCCCATGAAGGGTTTTTTGTCAAGGAGGCATGGCCAGGATGTGGTGGCTGAGTCCAGCTCTGGCCCACATAAGGTTGGTGCTCTCAAGAGCTGTGTGGCTCTGGGGATGCGTGGACCCCAGCTCAGCTCTGACATGCTCTGAGGTGTGTGCACACCTGTTTTGGGCATTTGGGAAAGCGGGCTCTCCTGCTCAGCACGGCATGCAAGTTCCCTCTTACTCAGGAATAAGAGGAAAGGATGGATTTTCTAATGCAAGAGAGCAAGCAGTTGTATGGTGGGAATATATTTAGCCCGTGTTTTCAGATCACATGTTCTGGGACCAGAGAGCAAAACATTTCCAGTGCTGTTTTGGAAGCACAGTATTTAGTATTGCAAGGCTCACTATTGGAGAAGCCAGTAAATGGTGTTGCACCTAAAACAAATACTTGAGTCGCTTGTACCCTCATTTCTTCTTTCCAGATGCAAAGGTTTTATCAAAAAAAAGTGACTTCTACAGCTACAAAAGCATCGAAAATAGGAATAATAGTAAAGCGCTGCTCTGCATTTGCATAAACCTGTTTATCCTATACATGGTTTATTCATTAACTCTCAGAGCAACCTGCAGGACAGCTATGGCATTCCTTATGACCGCCTGGCTTGTGGCTGAAAGCGCAACAACTGCTCGAAAGCAACGCCGCGTGGTTTAGAAAGTGAAAATAAACAGCACTCCGGTGTGAACCCGCGGGGAAAACGCAGCTCCCACCGCAGGAGCTGGGATCTGGCTTTTACGTGGGATGAACATCTCCTGTCGTTTGGAAATTTCAGAGGGGAGTCTCAGCATCTGCGAGGACCGGGATCCCCGCTCCACAGCTCTCCAAGGCGCACACGCACATCGGGAGCATCCGTCACTGCACTCTGCAGCCTGCACGCAAGCTAGGGATGGGAAAGACCAAGGTCCCTTCTTCATCTCTTCCTCCTCGAGACTATTTTCTAATCCTTTACAGTTTTGGCGTCCCAAGCACAGGTTCCTCACAGCCTCTACCGGCAGCGGTGTCTTTCCCAATCCACTCCTCCTTAAGGCGGCTTTCCTGATAATCACCTCAGCTTTCCCTAGGCTTCCTTATCCAAAACTTAATCCCCATAAGAAAGATGGAAGTGAACAACATGAATTGCATTTTGCCTGCTTCATCTCCCTGCGTCCATAAAGGTGAGTGCATGTTCCCACCAGTACCTTACAAACGGAAAACTGGAAGTTCGTTTGACAGCCGGTGACTTGCTCAAGGTCACAAAAGAGCCTCAGTAGCAGTGCTGGGAACAGAATTTGGTATCCTAATTCCTAATCTGGCAGCCTCACCACAACTCTCATCACGCAATCAAAAAACTCCTTTTAAGGAATGCTTTTGTGACTAAGAGAAAATCCAGGGCATTAGAAGAAAGAGTCCTTTTAATTTGCCTTTGTGCAAACATTTACGCCTTTTGCTAAACAGAGAACGCCATTTAAACAAGATACAGGATTAAAATATAAGGAAAGCTTCCAAAATCTTTGAAAACCAAACCCAAGTGCGGCTGCATTTCGGGCTGTACTCATCCCAGCCATTCAGATGCGAGCGATGAGGTATTCCTTGCTTAGTTTCATACACAGCATAAGGAATAAATCAAAACCAGCATCTCCTACACCCTGATAGAGTTTTTTTGAGTGTTATATACAGGCTTTCCGTTTGTCAAGAATACCATGTCACAGGAAAAAACATCCACAGCTCTTTAACAAGACTTGTTTTTTCTGCAGGCCCTTAACTTTGTCACACATCAGTTTTTACAAGAGAAAAACCAAATCCTCCAGCCACTAAACTCAACAGGAGATGGCCTCGACCTGAAACAGCCCGGGATTTGGTAAGTT
Source organism: Colius striatus (assembly GCF_028858725.1). Taxonomy (NCBI): domain Eukaryota; kingdom Metazoa; phylum Chordata; class Aves; order Coliiformes; family Coliidae; genus Colius; species Colius striatus. The sequence goes on from NC_084762.1 coordinate 3,605,251, forward strand.
CTCCCTTGAAAAGCAGTTCAGTGATTTATCAGCTCGCAAGCTTTGATATGTAGAGAACCTACAAGGTGGTTTTGTATCTGAAGACAGCACCTTTTGCTTGCTGCCTCTTCTGTGTAACAGGATACCCTAATTTGGCAACAGCGGAAAGAAACAAGCAAGGGGATGGAGAACTGATGTTACCAGAAAACTGTATACAAAATAAGGTGAGCTATACCAGCTAAAGTAAGCAGATGACAAATATTAATAGGATAAACAAAGAAAACAAACATCAGTCAAAACCATCCCTTTGGAATTAAATAATGTCGCTTTTCTCTTCTTGAACAATGTAAGAACTGTCAGACTGCAGCAAAAACTCCTCGATAACACTCTGTCACCGAATTAGCTTGGAGACACGGGAGGAGAGGCTCATGACTGAATTTTACATGTCTTTTGCTTATTTATTAAACTTCTCTAACATCCAAGCTGGAGGAAAACAAACAGGGGCCCAATTCCCCCACCTCCCACCCGTGAAAAGCTGCTGCCTTCAACACATTTGCCATGCCAGGGGAGGCCCTCTGTTTGCAGATGGGTTAGCTACTTCTGGATGGAAACTTCACACAATTATTTTGATGAAGAATCTGTTCACCTTGCTGACATTATCACCACAGTCAATAGCTAATGACCCCAGTAGTTGATTTCCTTAGAAATATTTAACTTAACAGAACTCATCCCTTGGGTTATAGTACTCTTGATACTTATATAATCTGAAACAAATCCTCTTTTTAAGACAGGCCATGTTACACATACAGTTGGCTAAGTATTTACAAAGCACCCAATTAAATCCTACTTAATTCCCCCACTCTGAAAATCCCATTTCACTAGCACGCAGGCCACTGATCACACCAGATCAGCATCTCTCCCTGAGCCTGGACACGAGTTTACAGTCCGTGAGACCTGACGGTACAAAAGCCTCCTGTAAAACTCATTCTCCCATCAAACAGTATGTGCAGAAACCAAAAGTGAACGTGCAAATTCAGAGGGTTGAAGAAATAAGCTGAAGAATCAGAGTTAAATACAGGTAAATCTAGTTTAATGTTCACATGTAGTAGGTTACACATCACAGAGATTAAACAGGATTTTAACTGTAACATAGCTGCAGTGAAATGTAAGTCATTTTGTACTAGAAAAATAATCTTGATGCAGTTATCAGATTTTTGGTCTACTTCATTTTAAAGATGAATTTTACATCACCAAACTTTACATCACGACTTTGCCCACGTGCCTTTCCGCAGGTCGGTATTAATAACTCTTTGGACGAAGGAAACAGCAACTGGTTTTGTTAATGGTTTGCCCTTTGGTTGCAAGCAGAGAACTGTTCTCACTTATTTTTTTCCCAGAAATTAATAGGTTGTAGGAACATTAAGTTTCCAGCAAAACCTTTTGGTGTCAAATGAAGTTCCAGAACAAATTTCTTGATGCAACAGCAGAATTACTGTTTCTTTTTAAATAAAAAAAAAAGCAGATTAAAGATCTAAAGCATCGCCCCCATAATGCAAAAACTAGATAGGCTTTTGGCTTTTTTCTCTCTGTTCTCAGTAAAAAACACTACATCTTACTGCTAACTTTTATAGAATGCACTAAAAACCCCTGGTGCCTAAATGACAAAAGTGTGGTCTCAAAATGTATATAATACACTTACAAACATTTTAAGTCTAGATCGAGGAAAACACGTTTGTATGGACTCTGAACAAGTTTATTCGCAATTAAGACATCTCATGCAGTCATGCAGGACTATTAGCTATAGCTGTAACTTCCGAGTCTAAAGGACATTTGGGGACAAAAACAAAACAAACAAACAAAAAAAAAGCCCTAAACATTCACGATATTTCCATTATCAGCAGCTCCACACTTGAGCTGTGGTTTTCTAAAGAGATATTCCCACAGATTAAAAAAAAAAACCATCCACACCTTTATAATATTTACAAAAAAATATTTAATTAAAAATATTTTATAATTACAGTAGTCTATTAAAGCATATACTTCTCTCACACTTATAGAACATCTCTATATATACACAGTATGAAATGTCACTCATTTTTTTTTTTCTATACAATATGTAACATTCCTGCAGGGAGAAGAAAGTTCCCTGGGACCCCAATAAAATCCATCTATTTTAAACAATAGATGTCAAATATGTATCTACAAATGCTCTGGTAGATTAGTAAAGCTTCAAGATTCAGCTGATCGGTCCCTTAAAAAGAGTTAGAACGCTTCTAAAGTCTGGTCTAGGCTCGGTCCTCTATCCCGGGGGCAGAGTCGCAAACTTTTCCTGCTCCGAATCCCAGAAGCGGGACAACACACCGCTGTGTCTGGGAAGAGAAGAGACGGGGCGGGGAGAGGGAAGGCGAGGGAGGGGGGTGAAGGGGGAGTTGGGGGGGTGCCGCTACGGACGTGCAAAAACGGTGAAAAGGCTGGTTCTGGCCGGGTTGAAGCATGGGAACCGCTCGGGGGGGTTGGGTGGCTCCTTCCTCCGGTGCGGCGGGGCCGGGTCGGGGCCGTCCCCCCTCCCCGCCGCCGCCCGCCCCCCGCGGTGCCTCCGCTCGGCGCCGCCGCACACCTGTGGGAAGAGGAATGAATCGAGGGGGTGTGTGAACCTCCCCGCTCCAGACCGGCTGGCGCCACCGGCACACGCGCGCACACACACACACACACACACACATACACAAGACATGCTTGATCAACAACCCAAAACAAACCAGGTCAAACAACAACCGCAGCTCCCCGGGGCTGGGCCGAGGAGGGATGCGCAGCTGCGCGCCGCAGCCAGAAGCCCTTCGGGGAGGTGGGGGGGGGGGGTAAGGGAAAAAAAATCCCGACACCTGGTAATTAAAGAAAATAAAATAACCACCCCGTAATTAAGAATAAAACCCCAAAGTCTCCTGCAAAGATTTCTCAGGTCGGCAGACTTGCCGGTGAGAAGCGATGCGGCCCCGCGCCCCCCGCCGCCTTCCCCCCCGCGGGCGCCCGGCACTCACCTGGGGAGCGGCGGTCAGCGGCAGAGGATGCTGTCCCCCGGCTTGTTAACAGAGCCAGCCTGCGCAGCAAGGAAAGACGGCAAGTCAGCGGTGGAGGGAGAGAGAATCTCAATGCCCGTTCCCTCCCCCCCAACACACGCCAGATCCTCCCCTCCGCGTACAGGGATGCCTTCCCTCCGCGTACATGGTGCTGCCGGGGGGGCGCAGAGGGCAGCCCCCGTGTGCGGGGCTGGGGTGACAACACGCGACACAGACGAGGGGGCCGAGGCAGCGCTCCCGGGGTCGGGGCCCGGCACGCCTGGGCGCGGGTGGTCCCAGGGCAACCGGGGCACGCAGCTGCCCGCCTCTGGGCTACCATAGTGACGGTCCCGCGGAGAGGAGACGCTCCCCGTTTTTACCCCGCCGAAGCACGGTGCGCCGGGGTCGTTAAATGCACGCAGCCCCCTAGACTGGCTCATCTCCGCTCCGCGGAGGGCTGGGAAGCGCAAGGAGCACCGCGTCCGCTCCCGTGTGTGCAAACACACTGATTACAGCTACTCCCTCGAGAGGCTGTAATTACACGGTAAACACCGTGCGGGTGCCTGCCTGCACCGAAGGGATGCCGGCACCCGCCGCGCACTGCCGGGGCGGCTCTGCGCCCGTCCGCTCCGTCCCCTCCAGGGCTGCGGCCCCTCGGCAGAGCCACGGGGCCGGCGGCAGCGAGGCATCACCGGGGCTGAACGCGGAGCCGTGTCCCTACCCTCCTCCCCATTCCGCACCACGAACTGCGGGCTGGCGTCGCACGCACCTCTTACCGGGTCAGTGTTGAGGGCTGTCAGCGGGGTCCTGGGGGTACCCGTGGGACAGCTGCCCGGGTGCAGGGCGGGCGGCTGCTGCTGCTGCCGGAGCAGCGCCGGGTGCGTTTCCAGAGCCAGCTGCAGGTCGAGGATATAGTCGATAACATGCTGCAAGATCTCCACTTTGCTGACCCTCTTGTTGGGCGGGATGGTCGGCACCAGCTTCCTCAGCCGACTGTAACAGTCATTCATATCGCACTGCAGGCACAGCGCAGCCGGCTCCTCGCCCGACGGCGGACCCCCCTTGCAGCCGCTGTGCTCGGCCAGGCATCGCAGGGCCGGGTGTCCCCCGCCGCCGCCCGCCACGCCGGGCTGCGCTTTGCGACTGGGATGCCGAACAGGACTCACGGCTTTCATGGTGCCGCAGGGAAGGAGGGAGGGAGGAAGACCTCCCTCTCCACCGCCGCTGCCGCCTCCTGCGACTTCGGGCAGCCGCGCGCGCACCTCCCGCAACGGGAACGAGGCACAGCCGCAGCCTCGCTGGCGTTACCAGCAGCCTCTCCTCCCCGCCTCAGGGATGCGACGAGAGGTGCTCGCAGAGCCGCGCGACAACAGCGGCACAGCCCAAGGTGGGAAAAAAAAAGAAGAAGAAAGAAATCTCCCTTGCAGGCTGCTCGGCCACAACCGCGACCGCCTCTGCCTCCGCCGCTGGCCGCGCCGCTCGCTATATAGAGCGGGACGAGGCGGGCGGCGCCGCGGCGGGGCAAGGCGAGCGCGGCGCGGGGAGCGCGGGGGGGCGCCTCCGAGCCGCGCCGCAGCCAATCCGGCCGCCGCATCCCCCCTCTGGAACGCCGCGCCGCCCAATGGCAGCGGGGCCGGGGAGGTGGTGGCGCTGCTGGAAGGGGCGGGCGGCTGGCGCTGACCCTCGGGGGGAGGAGGAGGAGGAGGAGGCGTTGGCGGCGGAGAAGGAGAAGGAGGAGGCAAGGGAAGGCGGTCCCGTGGAGGAAGGACTGCGGGAATGCGGGCGGGGACCCACAGCCAGCGGCTCTCGGCGCCACCCTCGTGGCCCGGTGCGCAGCTTCGCGGGGGCGAGCGCAGCCCCGTGCGACCGGCGCAGATCGCCGCCTCCCGCGAGGTCGGACGAAGGCGGCTATCCCGGTACTGCCTCCTCCCCGGGAGGGATGGCATCTCCTCGGGTCGTGAAACGCGTTCTTATTCTAGTCGGAGACGCAGCCCGGCTTTGAATGTATTTGGAGAGACTTTGGGGCGCCGGTCTAAAGGCAGGGAAAATCCCAAGGAAAACTTGGGAGGGGGGCGGGATGGGGACGGCAGAGGGTTGAGAGACTTCGAGCAAAGCAACGCCTGGGAACATTAAATTAGAGCACATAACTATTAAAAATGCATGGAGATGGGGTATTTAAAATTCCTCCATGACATATAATATTAATCTGTTTTATGTAAAATTCATACCTGTAACTTAAGTTGGTCCATTAATGCACCAGATCACGTATTAGTAGATGTACCATGTTTTAAATATGATGCTGGAAATGTCCAGAGTTGTGTATTTTGAGACAGAGCATTAAAATTAACAGGCAGGGACTCTCGAGTCCTGCTTAAGTCATCTTGTGGCAGAGCGTAACCTTTTAATTTAATAATGCAGCACTCAAACTTTCTGTTAATTCTTGCTAAGGATTAAGAGCCGTTGTGTATTTTAAGTGGGATGCTGCTGTTAGAAACTCGGTGCCCGATCTTACAGATGCTGCGGCGCTTCAAGCTCCCCGTGAGTGAAGCAGGACTGATTGCTTGGGCAAAAGACTGCAGGAAGGAGTGAAGGCTACAGGATCTGCCCCCAAGCTTGTGAAGCAAAACTAAGAGAAGGGAAGAAATTAATAACGGTGATTAATAATTGCATGTCCCCTCAATGCTTAGTCACAGCGGGTGATACATAAAGGATACGGTGGGAAGCTGTCAAACTCAGAACCTGAATGAGTGGTGAGACTGGATCATCTGAAGTGTACGATGAAGCGCACTTTCGTTCTCTCTCACCCTTTAAAAACGTATGTTTTCTGTCTCTGCTTACAAGTACTCACACTCCTGTTTCCCTCAGTTTGTCCCACATTAGCAGTGTCATCCATGGAGCTGGGCTCCTCTCGGCACAAAAATCTCAGCGTGTGCCGTAAATCTTGGTCTGACCGAGGTCTGCATTTGTATGCTACATCGTGATGGGAAGATGTATTTCCATTAGCTACGGGCTGGATGGTCCCAGATCTGCTGCAGCCATTGCTTTTATTCTGTGAAACTCCACTCCCTGCGGTCTCCGAGACTCACGAGGAGGAAATATATAAGGGCCTTAAAGCATCCATTATGGTTCTGCTTTGTTACCCAGAGCACTGGTAATATGGACAGACTTGATGTGCTGTCTGAAAGTGAAAGATTTGTAAATGAAGGTGAGTGTGCAGGCTCACACCTTGCTGGTTCCATTTAATTAAAATCTGTGTGCAACTAGATACACTGTAATACCGGGTCCTTCTGTTTGTACTAAATCCCTCTTGGGAGCTCCTCTGATCTCACTGGAAATCTCTGGGAAACCCCAGTATGTAACTGGTTCCCCTTCAGCTCTCCCAAAACTAATTTGGACAGATTATTCCTGTACATGCACATGCTGTAGCAGCGCTAGAGCAAATCCACCGAGACCCCCATCGGTCCTTGAAGATGAGTCAGTCTTTCTGGAAACCTATGAAGAACCACAATACGTCGCAGATCTCTTTTTCCCTCGGGCCACTTCCACAGCAGAGGGTCCAAAGGGAAATCCAAGGGTCCATGAACTGAGAGTCAGCTGTTGAAGTTGCAAGAGGACTGTGTGCATTCACATAGCTGACATATCACAGCAGAGAGATGTGGGAGAGGGGGAAAACAGCCTTCCCCTCCAACTGTCCCATAAATATTCAGGGGATTTCCTCAAGTAACTCCCTTTGATACTCATGAAGTTGATACATGCTAGTCCGACATGCTCTGCTGAACAATAGGCACCAATTCCCTGTTAACAGCCGGTCTGGTTTTGCTCTCCTTGAAGTCAATGGGAGTTTTGTCATTGGGAACAGGCTGGGTCAGCTGCTTTTTCAAAATTCAGATTGGATGTGCACCAGATGCCAAAGTAAATTGCTCTAGAAAGGGATTGGAAAGCCCAGAATGTTAGCAACAGAGGTAGGCATAGTTAAACTCTTCATCCCTGAAGATGGACACGAGGGAGAGGAGCAGTGGTGGATGTACATGCTTTTCTCCTATTAATAGCAATATTTTTCATGACATGAGTATATAGGGATTAACACTCCTGTTTTTCACCAGACCAAGGTTGTGGGTTTTAAATAAATTATCTACATCTTGAAGCATGTGGTCCCTTCCTGGCTGGCTGGAGGAGTACATCTGTCTCAGTTGGGTTTTTCTTGTGCTCACTCCACACCTCTAGAGTTGAGATTCATTTCCATTGTTACCAACTCTTGCAATATTATCACAGGTCCTTGGTAATGCCTGAATGGACTGGCTTGGTCCATTAAAAGGGAGTTGATGTGTTCAGATCACATCGTTAAGTGTTCTCTGGAGCTTAAAAAAGTTGCTTTTGATTCAAAACTGAAGTAAGGCAAGTTAAAAATGAAAACATAATGACTGGCCTTGTATCCCCTTTGTCACAAGGATAAGCCCATTGAACTTAACAAGAATGAGTAATGTAGGCTGAATTTGTCAGCACAGGTCTGAGTATATGAATGTGCCATTGACTCTAGCTGAAAAAATAAACCTGAGACTTTGACACTGTCTCTGAGTCATAGAACCAAGGATGGAGGACAGTCTTTCCAAGCACAGAACATCGGACATTTCCTCTGACAGCACTCTAGGTCCACAGATGTTTGTGCATGATACGCTGTCACTGAACCAACCGGTGCATCGTTGTACCACATTAGTTAAACTAGTCTCAGGACAGATGCAATTTGAAGGGAACACATTTAGGTAACGCAGAGGGAAGGAAGCAATCAATGTGGTTTCTTACACAAGGTTACTTGCTATACCTACCTTAAGAGGGCATGAAATGCACACAAATGCACAATGCATTTTTATTCTTAAGCAGGTTATGAAAGAGTGGTTGAGTCAAGTGTCCTTGTGTTAAGGCTTGGACTACACCGTATCAGAGCAGGGTGCTAAAATCTCAAGTTTTCCTTTGCTTGAGGCTGGTAACTGGTGTGACAAGTTTCATGCCAAAGATATGTGATGCTGAGACCTCCCCCCATTCCTGTTGACTGAGCAGGCAGCCGGAAGACTCGGGATCTCTGAGGAGCTGCTCAACACCTAGAAGGGCTGATCATTAAAAAAGCATTATAAATCTCTGAATGGTTTATGGTTTATGAGGGAAATAGCAATTGATTCCTCAGTGGTGCCATTACTCTCCACTATTGCTATCATTCAAAAGGCAATAACGTTGGTTATTTACCTTCAATTAAAATATCTAGTTAGTTGTGATGTCATTTAAAATAGCACTATAATGTGTTTAGCACTCCCTTATCAAACACCATAGATAAACTGCTCTTGGCAACAGGGAATAGTGATATGAAATGAAAAATTGGGTGGGGGAGTGAGATGGAAGAGAGAATATGTAAATCTTTTACTGGATGATTCTTCCTGCATGCCCATGTCCCTTTTGACACCAGGCTGGAGGTGAGACTGTGGGCTCCTTTGCAGCGGCACCACTCAGAATGGGTCAGGGAAGATCCATCGGGCATTTAGGGAGCACAGAGAAGTCACCTCACTCTGAAGACTACCAACAGACCAAAACCCATCCATCTTCTGGTACTATTTCTCAGAAATGATGATCCATCACCAGAGTTCTCCCAGACTCTTCATAATGCAAGCATTTTCCCCAGATAGCACTAACTGTCTTCGGTACTGTTCTCCTTATTTTCCTCAAATCCAAAAACCTAAATACGACTTACAGGCTTCACTGAACGTGGTGGGGATTTTTTTCTCATTCCCTGGTTGTGATCATGACAGAACTTCTCTGTTTAATGAGAAAACCTAAGAGATTCTCAAGACCGTGTCCCCATTGCCTCCTGTATGTGAAGTTTAATATAAAATTGAGAAAAAAATAAGTTTGGTGATTGTTCACAACAGCTTTTCACAGACAAGAGGCATTTCTTTTTGTATGTTCATGTAGTCAGTTGTCCAGTTGAGATCATCCTTCTAGCGATGGCAGCATAATCCTGCCCATATCCATATGATTTCCTTCACTTTTATGTGCCACAAAAAAAAATCACATGACAACAAACATTTTGAGAGATAAGGAATAGATTAAAAAAAAACCCCAACCCTTCTCTATGGTTTGGTGTTTATGTAAGCTCTTTTTTTACACAAACATGGAAAGGAATTCATAACAAAATATTTTACCTCAATTAGTGGAGAGAACAACAACAACAAAAGTATCTGCAAGAGCTTTTCATGCTGCATTGCCTCCAGCATGGCTGCATTGGAGAAATATCTGCAAACCCACCTCCTCCCTTGGAGAGGCTGCAGCAGCAGCAGCCAACATTGCTATGTCACTGACAGATGCCCTGGCATTTTGCTGGTGGTTGTATGTCGGCCGAAGGGTAATGTCATTTAAGAAGGTTGCTTTGTTCAGGTGGCCAGGAACACTGGGTTTGTTGGGTAATGTCAGATTTCTGCGTTGACTGAAGGAAGCTTGTGGAAAGGAAGATAACTCGTGTTGACAACCTTCTGCGGTGGGGTGCAAATATAAGCAATCAAGATGCTTATTCCGGGGAAGGGGGAAATAATTTAGGAGTCTTTGGAGCAGCTTCCTGAAGAACACAACATTAAACTGAGTTACAGATTGAATTTGGAGTCTTAACTTTAATTTTATCTTGTGTAGATTTAGATCAGAAATACGCACAATGTTGTGCCCTTTGTTTGTAGACAGAAATCCTCGGCCAATCTGCCCGAAAACTGATGGTGTGATACCACCTCATATTATTTTCCTGTTTGCTATGAGTTTGCATTAAGAGCTCTATAATCACACAAATAATACAGCCTACAGGGACAACGAGCAAATCGACCTAAATTGAATAAGTACCTGGATGTGTACATGCTCATCTGCATATGTTATCATTACACCAGTGATACTGGTATTTATTGTCAAGGGACCTGAACAGCTTCATCAGCAAAAACGGTTGAAGTTCGTGCCACAAAAAAAAACCTTGCAGAAACAATAGCAATACTTTGCACTAATACAACATTTTACATTTGGAAAGTTAATAATAACAGGTTTGTTACTTGTCCTCCATGAGTGTTTGAAAGAATTCTTCCAAAATGTTTGGTGCTTCTCTTTTTTAATCTGTTTTTATTTTACATTTAAAAAAAAATATTGAAATTGAAAGAAGAAATCACGTGTCTCTCTCCCTAGCTGTGAAGACAGCCTTTCCCACAGTGGAGGAGCAGTGGAACAGGCTGCCCAGAGGGGGTGTGGAGGCTCCTTCCTTGGAGGTCTTCAAGACCCACCTGGACACGTTCCTATGCGACCTGATCTAGGTGACCCTGCTTCTGCAGGGGGGTTGGACTGGATGATCTCTAAAGGTCCCTTCCAACCCCCACCATTCTGTGATTCTATGATATGCAGAGACTTTGCTTCCTCAGCATTGACACAAATGCATCGATGTTTCCTGTGACCGCAGTCAGTTGGTTCTCAAGGTACTTTTATTTGTCAGTGTCACTTTCAGATACCACCCGCTTGCCAAATATTAATTGACAATGCTGCATTTTGCTTCATGCTAGTGACAGCCCAACCTGTATTTAAAGTGCGATAGAAAATGTTGTTTGTCGATTCGGTTCAAGTCACATTGGTGTCATCGCTGGGAACAGAACTAGAAAGAACTAGAAATTCAGGTCTGGTGGTTGTGCGTGCAGAGGGGAAGCTTTTCAATGTATCTGCAAATCCTCTGACTGCAGTTGTTTATGGGTCATGCCACACATCCCCAATCACTGCTGAATTCTGTGTAACCTCACTATTTATTTACCTGCTATCGAGTTCCTGTTGTCATAACATGTCAGGATCTACCAAATGCTTAGTAACAGAAGCAAGAAGCTCTTCCTCATTCTTCTCTTCCATCCCACAGAAGAAAAAGAATAGTAGGAGATTATTTATAGGATCATGGGACTGATTTAATTTCCTTATGTACTTGTGTGTGTTTGAAAAAGCAGTCTGCTAAAAATATGGGTTTTGTGTTAATTTGTTGCAAGATGCTTTCTGTGATGATTTTTTACAGCTTGAATGGCTTCTGAGTAAGTTGTCCCTTCGGAAAGGAAGAGCCCTCTGCTTTTGTGGACAGAAAACAGCACTTGCAGGATTTCATGTTGAGAGAGCAAGAAAAAAAAATGACAAAAGATACTGTCTCCTTTAGGCAGATGCAGTCACACTCACAGGTTTTAATTCCAGCAATAGCATATATTAAAATGATCTTATATATTTATTAGGACAATAGAGCTGCCTAATGAAAGCCACTGTGTAGCACAGTGAATTTAAATCAAGATGCACATTGCTGAGTGCAAATGTCTGGAGATGCAGAAAAGAAGAAAGATGGATGTAAGGAGAATATTGGACAATGATCCATGAAGTGCAATTCTTCACAGTTAAATATATTCTGTGACTTACTAATTTTCCCTTAGAAGAAATGGGAATGAATGTTATTTCCCATTTTAGAATAATTGTCCAGCAATTCTTCATGTTTTCGCTTTCTTGTGCAGGGGGCAACCTATGCAAAAGCATTTTAAAGGCATACTCAAAGTTGTTGATAAAATTGCTTCAACATGAACATTTTCTTAGGGTTTTGACTTTATTTTCTTGAAGCTAAGTGACGTGCATGTATAAGAATATGTTGGGTAATCACATAGCTTATGCTAAGTAACTGTTTCAAGTTGTCTTCAATACCAGTATGTTTTCACATACTTACCTTGAAGTATTAATGACATTTATTTTGGTCATTTTTACTCCCTTTACATGCTCTTTCAACACTTTAAAGCACTGGTGCATTTTACTGAAGCAAATTTACCTCAGTGGAGAAATTGACTTGAAAAGCAGCACAAATCCTTGCTTATATATAAAGTTTGTCTTGAAGTTAATGAGCTTATTTGCCTGAGCAAGGATGTGGGTATAAGGACTGCTCAAGTAAGCAGAAGTTTCACAACTGGTCCCAAAGTCATTAGCTTATTTCAGACCAGCTTCTTGCGACAGTTACTCTACACCAAGCTCCTGGGAATCGATTCTCAACAACATATTCTCCACAAAATACTTTCAAAGATGTGAAAATGCAAATGCAAAAGAGTAAGATAAATGGCAAATTTAAATACAAAAGTGTAATTAAGAGACACTGTGGTTAGTGGTGATGGTTATTCAAAGTAAATTTTTGGTCCCCGCTGAGTTGTATCCAGTGTCCATTGCAGTCTTTTTCCACTGGGAGTAAGAGGCTCCTTATAGACATAAAGAGCTTTCTTTTGCCTCCAGAAACTCCTTAACACACACACATACACCCCATCCTCCTTACAGTATGGTATGAATTATTATTTGAAATACATTGGTAATCTTAGCATGAGATAGGATTTTTTCACAACCTTGCATCTCAGTTTCTCTTTCCCTTTTTTTTCCCCCCTCCCTGTCCCCTCTGTATCTCCTTTCTTCTGAATGGTCTTAGACTTGCAGCATCGGGATTCTCCACGGTGTTTAATCTTTTAGTAAGGTGGCAGTCTCGCCTTTCACTCTTTAGGGTACTGTTTCATCCTGATGTGCTGAGAGATGCATGCTTTCACCTCTGCTTCTGACAAAAGGTACTCCGTGAAGCGTGTGAGCAAGCAAGTAGGGATGTGTATGTATGTGTGTGTGTATCCTCTTTCCTCCATTGCTGGAAGACCTGGTTGCTTCAGACAGGAACTAAGGTAGTTACAGCCCATTAAAAACTATGCCAGATGAAACTTAAACTGGCATTGCATAAACAGGACACACAATGGGCAGGCACTGGATAAAACATTTACTTTCAATTGTTATTGATGACCTTTCAGAAGTTGCTCGTGGCTCTACTTTGGCCTGTCACTTGTGAGCTAAAGGGTCATCAATAACTTATGGAAATAAATGTCTTATTGATAGTCTAGCTACTGCAAGTCCAGTATATTGTCTCAAATACAGACACATAGGCACAGACAATACAAATCAGAGACAAACCAGTTTTGATATCAGTCTTTGTTCTTTTATCTTTAGAGAAATGAATCTTTCATTCTTTCTTTCTTTTTCTTTTTTCTTTCTTTCTTTCTTTCTTTCTTTCTTTCTTTCTTTCTTTCTTTCTTTCTTTCTTCCTTTCTTTCTTTCTTCCTTTCTTTCTTCCTTCCTTTCTTTCTTCCTTCCTTCCTTCCTTCCTTTCTTCCTTTCTTCCTTTCTTCCTTTTCTTTCTTTTTCTTTCTTTCTTTCTTTTTCTTTCTTTTCTTCCTTCCTTCCTTGCTTTCTTCCTTTTTTTTTCCTTTCTCTCTTCTTTGCTCTCTCTTCCTATCTCTTTTTTTTCTCTTTCTCTCATCTTCTGTTTCTTTATGATATCTCATAAAGATATGCCCTGAATTTATTTATAAGGGTGAGTCTCCAGAACAAGGTAACATTTCTGAGCTGGCTTACCAGTTCCTCTATACACATGAGCACATTCATAATTGATGAAATGGTCTATAGTGTTGTGGCTAGAATAAACTTAAGGTCAAATCGCTGGGAGAGCAAATCTTGCCATTATTCCTGATGAGAAATAAATACGTGCAGGAACTAAAAAGTGTGGAGCTGAAAGGGAGTAAAACTGAATGTATAAGGGCATTTTGAACAATTCATTCCAAAGTGAAAGTGCTTTTTCTTAATTTTTCTCCATTGCCTTGATCTTCCTAAAACTGTTGTTGGGGCAGGTTAATGACTGACCTTTGAGGGAACCACATACCAGTCTTTGTTCCCTAGCAGTCAGGATCTTGCAGAGGCTTGAAACCTTTGAGGGAGAGAATAGGATTAAACCGCTGTATGAAGTCCAGGCAGGTGATGATCAATGGGAGCAGAAGCGAGTTTCTCAGGACGGTCTTTCCCTTCCCCCACCAGCTGGAATCTATTTTGTTTACTGCAAAGTTACCTGATGGAGATGGCTGTTAATGATTACTCTCAGATTAATTTCCCTTAAGCAGTCATCAAAAGCATGTAGTATTGAAATCCCAATCAATTTCTGAAGGTTACAGGTTACTTGGATTTAAACATCATATTTTAAATCAGAGCAGTTAAAATCAGAAAGACTTAACCTAAGACTCACACTAAAATCATATTTACATAAGCTCAGCTTACTCACCACCCTCAAATTTCCAGATAAAGGGTGTGTGTCAGAAGGATGGAGCCAGGCTGTTCTCAATGATGCCCAATGATAGAACAAGGGGCAATAGGTATAAGCTGGAACACAAGAGGTTCCAAAAAACCCAAGGAAGAATTTTTTCACCGTGAGGATGAGGGAGCACTGTAAGGTGCTGCCCAGATGGGTTGTTGAGTCTCCTTCTCTGTTCCTTTGTGACCTACTCTAGGAGGTCCTGCTCTGGCAGGGGGTTGGACTGGATGAGCTTTCGAGGTCCCTTCCATACCTTGAGATTCTGTGAGTCTGTGATCCTGCAACACACGTGTGTAGTGGCTGACCCCTGATAAATCGGTGTTTGCAGGGTGAGTCCTTCATACCTGTCTATATGTAGCTGTGCACCTGTAAATGGTGCCATCGGTCCTTACATGTTACACTGACAGCAACATCCCTTTATGTGCAGACTTTTCCATTGGGTTAGCTTTCACCCTGCACCATGGATGGAATCTGCACAGCTTAAATTGATTTCAAAATCCATCCTCGGCATTAGGGCTGAGCTGCTGGTGGGATGCTCAGTCCTTGCCAGCCCCCCTGGTCCGTGGCTGGCCCTGGAGAAGCCTGCACCCCATCCTTACAGTGTGGTTTGCCCACCTGGGCCTTGTGTCAAGACACTGCCAGTCCCCATGTGCCTCCTCTCTTGCTCTTGCTTCTTTGGGTGGCTGATCCTTTGCCACAACAAGGTTTGGATAAAGGGTCTGCAAGCTGACGGGTGACATTTCAGCAACAGCTTTTGAAGGTTTCTGTATGACTGCAAGTGGTTGCAATCAATCCTAAAGTTTTGGACTCAACCTCCTTTCCTTCCCTGAGAACTTATGCACCAAAATGATTTATTAACAGGGGAATTAAAATAAGTGTCTGGCTGCAAATAGCAAATGCCAGGTGAAGTAAAACACAAAACTGTGTAAGTAAGTTGCTGTAAGATTTTTCTGGTAGAGGAACTAAAGTCACATCATCTCCTCAGCCTGGAAGAGCCCCTATGCATGCAGGCACCGAAGCCTACAGCTAGAAGTGGTGTGCGACGATGATGAGATAAAACACACGGGAGCTGTAGCTTCTGACTGATGGACTGGGGGCCATTTAATTCACTGCAAAAAACCACCCCATCAAACCCTCTCTTCTGCAACTGTTTGATATTTTTACTTAGAGAAATCGATGCTTAAACCCAACCTGCATCTGCTGCTGTGTCACAAATCAGCTATGATGGCTTGTGCTGGGTGGGCTTTATCCGGAACCTACTGAAACTAATATAAAGAGAGGATCTATGTAAATAACAACCTACATTAAGCTGATTTTCCCATTCTGAGCCTCAGTCACGCAGTTAGGAATGTATCCTCTCATCTGGAACCGCGCTAAAAAAGTAATGAAGAATTTAATACGTGAAGCAAACTGCTCACTGCAAGTTTGAAAGGGTATTTTGCTGAAGCCGGCTAAATTGTAATCAGGTTACTCTGCAGTGTGGGAAACTCGTTGCTGAAAGCAGTGGGAAACTTCGGGGCTGAATGCGGGAAGTTTGGGAGCGTTGGCAGGGGTTGTTAAACCGTGCTGGAGCCCGGTGAAAAGCCCCTCGTTCCTGCAGGAAAGGACTTTTTCTAAAGTGCCCGCTGATGAATGGAGGATGGAAACAGAGACATCTCCGCTCCCACAATGGAGAGCTGGCACAGCCCGAGCCCCATACACCCCCCGCCTCGCAAACGCCACCTTCCCATCGCCCTGCTGCAAGCAGCTCCGCCTTCCCCTCCACGCGTGGCAGTGGGGCTGTGCGTGGGAGCTCGGTGCGTTACTGGGGGACGGGGGGGAGTGTGTGTGTAAGAGTGTGGATGGGGATGCTGGCTCGTCGTACTCCCGCCATGTCCGCGCGCCGCTGCGCGCACCCACCGCGCCCCCCCCCCTCATCCCGCCGCGCTCCGCTCGAGCCAAAGGCATCGGCTGAGAAGCTCGCGCGGTCCAGACTGGCCGGCGCCGGGCGTGTGACATCACCCCATTCACACTGCGGCCCAGCTGGCGCCGCCGGGGCGGTCGCCGCGGCAACGCGGACGCCAATCTCCGGGCAATGACTTCCAGCTGCACGCCCCGCGGAGGGCCCTCGGATGCGCGGATGCGCGGGCACGCGCGTGATGCGCGGGGCACGACACCACCCCCCCCCCCCCCCCCCACCGCGCGCGCGGGGATGTGCGCGGCCCCCGTCATCCGCGCGCGGCGGTGCGCGAGCTCCCCCCTCCACACCTGTTCACCTGCGCGCGGCGCTGCGCGAGCCCCCCTAACGGTCCCAACGGTCGCGCGGTGCGCGAGCCCCCCTAACGGTCCCAACGGTCGCGCGGTGCGCGGAGCCCCCTCACGGCCACAACGGTCAGCGCTGAGAGGGGTAGAGGGGGGAAAAAAGAAAAACAAACCCGCCTCAGGGGTGAAGGAGGGGTCCCGGGGAGCCATCGGTGTCCACCGAGACGAAAGTTTTTGGGTGATGGTGGTGATGGTGGCCGTTAATGCGCCGAGGCAGAAGGACCACGCAAGCCCCATGGCTGAAGGGTTCAGGTGGGTTTTGAAGCCGAGGGTTAAGGAAAGGGAGTGTTTGGGTTTGTGTTTTTTGCTGGGATGGGTTCGGGTGTGAGGCGGTTTGGGGGGAAGCTGGTGTGTCTCTCACAGGTAAGTTGGGGGGGTGAGGGCAGAGGTTCTTAAAAGTCTACCTCAGGACTTGTAAGAGGTGATACTCCCTTTCTATTCTGCCTTGCTGAGACCTCTCTAGAGTTCTGTGTCCAGTTCTGGGCTCCCCAGTTCAAGAGAGACAGGGAATTTCAGAGTCTAGCACAGGGCTACTAAGATGCTGAGGGGACTGGAGCATCTTATGAGAAAAGGCTGCAGTACCTGGGGCTGTTTAACCAGGAAAAGAGAAGACTTGAGGAGATGTCATCAACACTTAAAAGTACCTAAAGGGTGGGTGTCAGGAGGATGGGGTAGCACTTTTTCCTGTAGCAACAGGACGAGGGGTAATGGACATAAGATGGAACACAAAAAGTTCCACTTAAACACAAGGGAAGACTTATTCACTGTTGAGGTGAGAGAGCCCTGGCCCAGGCTGCCCAGGGAGGAAGAGTCTCCTTCTCGGGAGGTTTCCAAACCCATCTGGACATGTTCTTGTGCCCCCTAGTCAAGGGGAGCCTGCTTTAGGAGGGGGTTGGACTGTATGATCGCTACAAGTCCCAGCTCCCCCCATTCTATAATCCATTCCATGATCTCCCCTGAGGAATGTGCGAGCAGGCTTGTGGTGTAGAGAAGCTTAGTTTGGCTCACCCCCTTGGTCCAGCTCATCTTCTTGGTCTAACATCTGTAGGTGAGAGGGTGGTTAAAGGGCTTTCTGGCTCCCAGATGGCAGCCATTGTATTTAATAAAAATATTTGCAGAACTTTCTGTCCAAAACTTCTATTCTCTTACTCCTTGGTGTCTGTGGCATCAGAGGACAATGAGGTCCACAGTTTTGTTGGGTTTTACATGAACAAAAAATTCATTTCAGTTGATCTAAGAATCTGTCTGCTGTTGTGACCAATACCTCCTCATTCTTGTATTATGAATGAAAAACTTCCACATTCACCTTTTTGACATGATCACTGATTTTGGTGATCTCTACTGTATACTTGCTTTTTTTCATGCTGGAGGAAAATATATTCCTATAATCTCTCCCATATAGAATCCATTCTGACTCTGATCATTCTACTGTTCTTCTTCTAGTGCTCTTCTTCACATCTCTGTAGTTGTGTGATACCCTTTTTTGACATAATGGAAACAGTGTGCAAGACATCTATGTGCTGAGTACTACAGAAAACTTTATCTGCCCAATGGTGAACCATTTTTGCACCAGTAGTGTGGCACACAAGTGTACACAAGTACACAAAAAACAGATACTGAATGCCTTGAAAGCTTAAAAGCTGTAGGCATTCTAAAATGTAAAATGGTCAGTGTCTCTGTGACCTGATGTCAGACCTTGTGAATACCCCTTTTTATTGCTCAAATAGATAACTGGTGTCCATAAAGAAAACTTTGGACACTGATTTGACTGAAGCTTGAAGCAGAAGCACCAGGAGACAAAGAAAAGGAACCTACAGCATAACATTAGAAGATCTTGTGATTTTGTTTTTTGAAACTCAGATGAGGCCCTGCTCTGGCAGGGGGGTTGGACTGGATGGTCTTTCAAGGTCCCCTCCAGCCCTTAAGATTCTGTGATTCTGTGTTATTCTGTGAGTTTTGTATGACTGTTTGTATGTTTGACTGTTTGTATGTTTGACTGTTTGTATGTTTGACTGTTTGTATGTTTGACTGTTTGTATGTTTGACTGTTTGTATGTTTAACTGTTTAACTGTTTGTATGTTTGTATGTTTAACTAACTGTTTAACTGTTTGTATGTTTAACTGTTTAACTGTTTATATATTTATATTTGTATATTTTGGTATGTGAATCGGAAATTTGTCATGCTTCAGTTTTATCCTGCATCAGTGTAACCCCATGTGACTTCCCACAGTCACTGAGGGTCAAGGGAAGGATCAGAAATGAGAGGGCTTCCCAGTTTTCGGTAGAGCCCTCTGACAGGTAGCTCACAACGCTTTCAGAATGAATCCTCACTACCTATTGCCTTGTAGTTTGTTGATTCATATTTCCTACATTAAACCATCTGTAAATATTAGCCTGTGTAATCTGTAGTGGTATTAAACAAAGTGATGAGAATCCTACTTAAGGAAAAAGATTGATAGCTTTCCATATGGTTCCAAAAAGCTTAACGCTGATACTAGTTAGCACAGTGTAGGAACAGCACAGTTC
Organism: Colius striatus; assembly: GCF_028858725.1. NCBI lineage: Eukaryota > Metazoa > Chordata > Aves > Coliiformes > Coliidae > Colius > Colius striatus. The sequence goes on from NC_084762.1 coordinate 3,624,283, forward strand.
TGACTCAATTTATCCATAAAAATGAAGACTTAGTGAAACATTAATTTTCCAAAATTACGGAATGTTTTAATGTGATTGTAATTGCCCCTTTGTGCTTTTAATTCATTAACATTGTTATAACAAATTATAACTCATTGTAACCAAATGCTTTAGATGTGAAAGAATTGGGCTGGTATGCTGGCATCCGTAGTAAAGATGGCCTCTGCATAACGCAATCATAGTGGATCCATTCTGATTGACTTGGAGTAACTCGTGCTAATTTTGGTGTTTCTTTTGTGTTGGTATTGTGATGCTTTTTTGTCTCAAGCTCAGTCTTTGACATCCTCACATCTTACCTTTCTATAACTTGTTTTCTTAGGGAGCTGCACCTAAACTCGGGACAGCTGGGAGAGCTGGATCTTGTACAAAAGAGGCACAGCAAGCTCGGGTAAGCGATGCTGGGGAGGGAAGCCCTGTGGAAACTCTGATGTGAGCTAAAGAGTATGTTGCAATGATGTCTGATTAGTTCATCGGGAGCCAGTGCGAGTCTGGAACATCTAGCACATAGTATGAGCCTGGATGCAGTCCAACTGGTTTCTTACCCTATAGAACCGAAGTATTAAGTCTTGCTAAACTAGGTCTATGCCTGTTTGGGTGTGTCTACACCCTGTTCCTGTTATCAGGAATGCTGAGGAACCCAGCACTGCCAATGTCCATGAAGATGCCTGACCCTGTGTCAGCGTGGCTGCTCCTGAACTGGGGATACTTATTCAGCCTGAATGCTGCAGCGCCATTTGGAGCCTGCATTTTGGAGCCTGCTGGCTCTATGCTGTACCCAACAAAAGGCTTAGGTTGAGTTTGGTCTGGGGTTAACAGCATCAACCCCATCCCAGAGCCTCTCAAATTCATCTGGACTTTGCTGCCCACTTCTCCTGGGAGCACAGCATAAGGATGACTGGGCAAGCTCTACAGAGGGATCTAGCCAGGCTGCATCAATGGGCTGAGGCCAATTTTATGAGGTTCAACAAGGCCAAGTGCTGGGTCTTACACTACAGCTACAGACTGGGACAGAGGGGCAGGAAAGCTGCCTAGAGGGAACGGACCTGGGGTGGTTGTTCAACAGATGCCTGAGTGTGAGCCAGCAGTGTCCATAGGTGGCCAAGGCCAATGCCATTGTGGCTGGTACCAGAAATATTGTGGCCAGCAGGACCAGGGCAGTGATCGTCTGCCTGTCCTAGGTGCTGGTGCGGCCACATCTTGAGTGCTGTGTTCAGTGTTGATCCTCTCACTACAAGATGGACACTGGTGCTGGGGCTCTGAAGCACAAGTCTGATGGGGAGCGGCTGAGGGAATGGGGATGTTAATCCTGGAGAAGGAGGCTGAGGGGAGACCTTGCTCTTGGCAACTCCCTGACCAGGACGTTGTGGCTGCTGGGGCAGATCAATCTCTTTTCCCAAGTGACAAGAAATAGGACAAGAGGCCCCAAGTTGTGCCAGGGGAGGTTTAAGCTGGTGACTGGGAACAATTTCTTCCCAGAAAGGGCTGTCAAAGTCTGGTACAGGCTGCCCAGGACAGTTGGAGGGATTCCAAAGCTGTGTAGCTGTGAGGCTGAGGGATATGGTTTAGTGGTGGCTTTGGCAGTGCTGGGGGAACAGTTGGACTTGTTGATCTTAAAGGTCTTTTCCAGCCTAAATGATTCTGTGATTTTTGTAGTTCTAAGACACATTCATATTCCATGCTGCGTGAAAGTGCTCTTGTGGCTGTGAATCTGCAGTGGTCTGGGATGCAGCCTGAGCTGGATCTAATGAACTCTGATTGAGTTCATTAAACTCAATCAGACCTGAACTGGCTCTGCATAGAGCTCATCCTGGTGCCTCTGTTGCTTTAGCAGTCTTGATGTGCAACTCATCACCTCTGGTATATCTTCTGGTTGACTTTATCTGATGTTGTATGTGTTAGATGCTAAAATGTGATTGTGCAGAAAATATCACTAAAAGCATTAAGAGGCAAGTTTTAGAGTAGCACAAGAGGCTTGTGTTTAAGACCAGGTCTGAGGGATCTCATGCTGTTTAGCCTGGAGAAAAGGCGGCTCAGGGGAGACCTTATCGCTCTCTACAGCTAACTGAAAGGAAGTTGTGGCGAGGCAGGGGCTGGTCTGTTCCCCCTAGTAACAAGCAACAGAACAAGAGGGAACTGCCTCAAGTTGCACCAGGGGAGGTTCAGGCTGGATATGAGGAGGAATTTCTTTACTGGAAGGGTTGCCAGGCATTGGAATGGACTGCCCAGGGAGGTGCTGGAGTCACTGTCTCTGGAGGGGTTTAAGAGACGGGTGGATGTTGTACTTAGGGAGATGGTCTAGTGGTTGATACGACTGGGACAAAGGCTGGACTCGATGATCTTAAAGGTCTCTTCCAGCCAAAACGATTCTGTGATTCTACTTGGCCATTAATTTTTCTTATGGGCAAGGGAGCAGATCCATGGGAACATGAGGTTTGTTATAGGAAAACCTGACTGCAGCACTAAACTTTAACCGTACTTGTGTGTTCCCTCTTCCAGTGTTTGTAATGGTCAGATATTTGTGTTCTCTTCCATTGCATGCTACAGTTCTGATCTAGCAAAGTGTTTGAATTATGTTCTTTAGAGCTTTACTGGATCAGAGCCATTGTTAGTACTTCCAAAAAGTAAAGCCTAAAAACTTTCTCTGAAATCTTTGGCTAGAGATTGCCTAGCGTTATTCCCTACCCATAAGGATCTTATCTGGACCCTCCCGTAGGAACTGAAATAGCAAATGTCATGTATGCAGCCTTGGCAGTCAGCTTTGTACTTGGAGGGCTTCTTTTGGTGAAGTTGCGTGGGCCAGCATGCCTATGAGACATGTTCAAAGCTTTATATGCTTTTCTCATCTATTTGGAATACAAACAAACAATTCCCTTTTTCCAAAACGGGACTAGCCATATATTGTGATGGTGCTAGTGACTTGGTAGGGAAATCTGGGAAGCATAGTCTTCAGCTGTCTGTATAGAATGTGCTTTATCCAGAAGGAAAGAATCTCTTAGTGTAAAAATAAAATAAATCATTACACTGAAAGCTTTTCATGTGCTAGAAATTGTTTATTGATTTGTAAACAGTCTTTGATACGCTTTCTATGGCAGTACTGCAAAACACTTACCTGGGTATGTCAGTGACAGTTGTCTAAGTGAGACTCAGATATTTCTTTTCATCTTTGCAGTTTGTTTGCATTATTGGGGCTTCATGGCTCTTGCTTCTGATAACTGGAATATATTCAAACATGCTGTCTTGTTCTGAAACAGTTTTGCTCTTTATTTTTGCTTAGAGGCCAAGGGATGCTGAGTGCCAGTGAGTAACAAGTTACTGGTTTTTTTTGCGGAGTTAGATTATGATGAGTCCTCTATGCCTGTTTAAGGTCAAGTGCTAAAGGATGTACTTTCAGGCAGTCTATGCTATGAGGTATGAGGCTCCAGTGGAGCATTCACAGAGAAAACATAACTGCCTCTGTGAGGTGAATGGGTGGAGGACTTGGCTGTACTTCCCAGTGGCAGGGCTACCAACAGATCAAGTACAAGCCTCTTCCCTATGATATCCTGGGGACCTGTGTCATCTATAGGGTAGTGCAGGATATGCCTTTTTCATGGGAGACACAATAGTGTCAGTTCAGAGTCTCTTACCATGGTTTACTCAAAATATATTTGCTTCAGAATTTTCAGGATGCAAAAGAAATTTGCTTCTCAGATGTACAACTTGTGATTTGTAACACTTGTACACAGTGCACAGAACTCCCATGTTTGAGTCCATGTAGTCAATATGAGCACTGTATTGTGAGGTGGTCCTGGGAGAGAAGGTAGTGCTGGAGAGAATCTATCTGAGTGATGGATTTTAGATCTCTCTGTGTGGTTGATGGCAAGTAAGGAGGTGAAAGGATGTCCAGGACTGACAGTTATATTCCAGGCTTTAAACCAAGATAAGAAATAAAAAATAGCACATTTTTATTACATGTCTTTACATCCCTAGAGCTGCCCAATGAGTGGGCTTGATCACGAGAGAGAGTTCATATTAACTTCATGAACTATGTGAAAAAACGTTTGTTGTGCTACGTGTGCATGTATTGATACATGAAATATCCAACTCACCCTCCAGTTGATTACTAATAATGTAATTAAACCTCAGTATACTTTCATGGAATAAATGCTCAGCCTTTACTCTAGCTTTTGTGTGGACTTTTCCAAGCTATTTTTTTTTTCTTGGAACAAGAACAGAGGATTCTTCTCTTTCCTAGGAGCTGTAAGAATCTTGATCTGTTCAGGACTTTGTCATCCAAGCTGCCTTCTTCAAATACCTCATTTGATAAAGGAGAGCTCATTTTTTGGTCCTATGACTTTGTATTTTCTAAGAACTTGACAGAATTCTCCTTTCAATTGATGGTAAAATTCTGGTTAAGGTCACTGGGATAAGAGAAACATAGAACTATGCTTCTGTCCAGAAACTCTTGTTCTTGTAGCCCTGTGTCCTGCATTCTGCTGGGGTAGGGCTACTTTTCCTAAGAAGCTGGAAGTGGACATAGCTGGGATAGCTGACCCAAACTAGCCAAGGGGATCTCCAATACCATATGACATCATGCTCAGTATAGATCTGGGTGATCTGGAAGGCGAGCAAGGATCAGCTCAGGAGTGGGGTGGGCGTCAGGTACCAGGCAGTGAGCGATTGCCTTGTGCATCACTCTTCAAATATTCTTTTATTAGGATTATTATTACTATTATTTCTACTCTCCTTGTGTTGTCCTGCTAAACTATCTTTATCTCCACTCACAAGTTTTTACCTTTTTCTTCCAGTTCTCCTCTTCATCCCATTGGGTAGATGGGAGGAGTGAGGGAGCGGCCACATGCTGTTTAGTTGCCAGCTGAACCTAAGCCACAACACCCAGCCTACAATGAAATGCAGTCTGAAACTGCAAAGACAGAGCTTGGAATTTGTGTGCATCTTGCACATACATAAATATACTTCTGAAGGGCACCAGTTTGTGCCATTTGTCTAATTTCCCCCAAAACCTTTAACCTGTTTGGTTAGGCAGTATTGTCTGTGTTGCGCAGAGCAGACTTCACAGTGCTCATACACGTAATTTAGCTCAGTTAACCTTTTCTGATAATTATGAATGTTTTGAATATAATTCCCTGCTCAGTGTAATTACAATTTATTAGATCTTAATCTATAGTTAGAAATTTGTAATCTTTAATGACTCCTTTCTAAAGCTTGTAGGGGAAAATAGCTGCATTTAAGTACTTACAGAAAGTCATTCGTAAATTAGATTTACTCATAAGATTATATTTACAGATTAATTGACTGTGAGATCATTGCCAGTTTAGTGGAAAAGAGAGAACCTGTAAGTTCGGGTCAATTAGGAGTGATTTCAAAAATAGCTCATGTAGTTGTGGTCAACTACAGCTCACATAGTGGTGACCTGTGGTCATTATTCAATGTGGTGCTCTAAAGTCTGCCCTAAAAAGTAAAAGTGCAGTCACATGCTCTAAGTGTTTATCATGTATGTTTGGTCTTTTTAAGTATCAGCTGTCTTTTGTCAACTGGTCCAACAGACCAAGTCACCTGGTATAAATTCTTAATAACTTCAAGGAGAACTTGGATGTCTGCTAAGGAAGTGATTTTTTGGATAAGTATAAAGAACGAAGTTCATTTTTTGAGGGGGAAGAAACGTCTGGCAGAGTTTTTCCACTGGCATCACAGCTTTTTGCTGGAGTGATCATTTATAAATTATTCATTTGGATGTCAAGAAATAAGGCATTTCACCTCCTCCAGTTTTCACATATCACAGAATTACAGAATGGTAGGGGTTGGAAGGGACCTTTACAGATCATCTTGTCCAACCCCCCCGTGTCATATTTCTACTTCTTGCTCTTTTTCTGTCTTCCTTTCCTTGTGCAACTTCTGTTTGTACAAGTCTGATCTAGAAATGACTCTGGCCTAAGGTATGTGATGGACAGCCTAATAATTTGCAGTTTTAATGGTCATTTTCTTTGCTCTCTAAGGAGACAAAAGGAGGACTATGACATGCTATAAATATTGGAAGACGAGATTGTAAATCAGCTTTAATCCTTTTGCTGAACTGAAAACAACTATAACAGCAAAGATGAAATGTGTGACTTCATTGCATGAGACACACTACTTAATGTCAGGATTTGCAGTACTTTTGTGTGTGTTTGATTTAATTTATTTTACTCTGAGAACACAAAATTGGAACTGATAGAAACAACAGCATTTCGTTTCAGAAGTGGTGAGATATGAGAATCCAAAATCCACAGTCCTAATCCAAACTAGACAAACTCTGAAAGTCATACCACTATTTTACTCCTGCGATGATTACACTACAAAAGCAGTACCTGATGACACGGTGCTCTTCAGGTACCTGCTTGAGATAAAGTGCATAGCTTGTTAATATTTTTAAATCTTTGAGTAAAATAGCTCTTTTAACTCTCCAACCATTCTAGATGACTCTATTATAGATGGAGGTGCATATGTAGATGTCTACATGTGAATAGGTTTAAGCTCTTATTAGTATGTATGTACTCACATGTGAAAAGGGGAGGAGTGTTATCAAGAATACAGGCATGATTTAGAGTCATAATGTATGAACAGACAACCTCTAAGTACCGTATGGATGACTGTTAAATAAAAGGAGAATTCATTTCGGTTAGCCTCTGTGATTTTCAGAAAAAAAACCCCATAGTGTTGCTGTTAAGGTTATTAACTGCTTTAGAGATTGTCAGTGTGGATAATCCAAAAAATCCTCTTGTCATTTGGCAATACTAGCAAATACTAATGACTACCTTCTTAGCATAAACTAGAGAAGATAACCCTAAATCTTACCCCTTGCACATCTCTTTATTGTGTTCTATGAGGGCAGAGCATTTTTCTTGAAATCTTTGCATGTAAGAGTGTAAATTCAGAAGGAGGATTTGTGTACTAAATACCAGATTATAGTTAGAAGTGCACATAATACTTTCAGTATTTCTACTGACAGACTGCAAGAACTCTTGCTTGCTCTACCTGCAGCAAGTCTTAATTGTCTCAGCACACTGATCAGTAATAGCAATATGGGAAATCCCTAAGTACCAGCCTGAAATCAGCCACAATTTTTCACTGGGAGAATCGTGATGGTGGTTATAAATCTACTACGTGTATATGTATATATGCTCCTGATTTTTATTCAGATCTATTACTGACTTTAGACTCCAGGTTGTTTTGTATCACTCCAGGGAATTGTTGCTTATATATATATGCACCTGTGAAAGGGAAGCAGTCAGGAGCTTAAGAATTATGAAGATAGAGTCTAAAATGAGTCACACTGGAATTTGACTGTTTCTTATATTAACTTGTCAAAACATTGGATTGTAATATAAAGCTTGCAAGAATACTTTCTACACATGTAGGATGTGTTTTCCCTTTTGTTAATTTTCAAAGAAGCGAGAGAAAAAAGGATGGACGCAGTCATAGTTTTTCCTTTCGATCAGAAAATGTAATATTATGTTCAAATGTTTCACTAGAACAATTCCTCTTTTGTTTTTAAATATCATTTTCAAGTGAATTAACTGCTTGTGACAGGTGCTTTTTTCAACAGTGTGAAGAACTATGTCCTTTTTTTTGAACCAAATTATATAACAGTGTCAGTCAGATATTTCTGTATCTGTTGTCTTCAGGCATCACAGCTTTCTTTGGGAGTGACCATTCCTAAAAAGAAAGTGGTAATTCCAGAACACTTTTTTTTTTTTTCCCTCTATGGTCAGTTATTGTCTGCTGGGATGATTGTTGCTTCTTTGCTTTAAACTAAGCTGAGATTGCTGGCTCATTTCTTGTCCTCAAAGAGCATGAAGGGAAGAACTTTTGAGATGGATTAGATCTCAAAACAATGATCTTGAAGAACAGATATTGAGATGCCATTCTGCTGGGGATTTTTTTACTGCGATAAAAATATTAAGTAAACAGTGTTCTCCAGGGCTTTTCCTCCTGTGCCTGCCATTAACAGTGTAAAAAGGTTTAGTGCAATCTTGTTTAATAACAGGAATAGAAAAAGGAAGCAATAGCTACACACTCATTAGAAATAAAATCAATTATTACTTTTAAAAACTACCTGCTTTCAATTAAGCAGGAAATTATCTAACCGGTTACTTAATTTGCTCTGGCTGGCAGTCTCTCAACTGCTTTATGCTGAGTGGAGCATGAAATTAAGTATGTAACAACTATCCTAATGGTTATGTTTTTAGAAAACCACCACTTAGAAATGGTATTTTGCATAGTATCAAAAGAAATAATGACATAAAAACAAATTACTGCTTCTTCAACGAATTTGATATTTAAAAGAAATAAATTACTTCATTTTTGATTCTCATATTCTGATTAATATCAAAATAATCTTTGGTTTGACTGATGCCACTCTATACTTAGGAATTGGGTTATTTGTTCAGGTGATTGTTTCCCTTCTTCCCTGCTTTCAGATTGTGTGTAGTGGGTGAAAGTGTTGGTGTTAATCTCTTGGTGCTTCGAGTGTTAAGCTCCACCCCATGAGCATCTATTTTGTGTACACTATGCCTTTTGATAGAATTATTGTAGGAATCTTCAAGAGATACCATTCTATGTAGAAGTTTTCTGTTTGATGCTGTTTGCTGGATCTTTCTCAGGTTACATTTTCCCTATGTCAGCTGGAGCACATGCTTTTCTTACTGCTTAAGAGGGATTTTCAGAATCATATATTGGTAGGTTTTTGCCTGATTTTGAAGCATTCTATTGGAATTCAGTACTGGAAAATGCCTTTAAAAAAATTGGGAACTTGATACAGAATGCTTCTGATAATGCATTAGGAGAGAGGTCAAGCTGGTGGTCCAAGGTCACATTTGTAAAAGCACTTGAATTCTCCAGTTCTTTGTGTGTTTTGGTGTCAACCCATCAGCCATCTCCCCTGCCCCTAAAATTCACAGGCATTTATGATGGCAGAATGATCCGACAATTTGCATGATGTAAACTTAGCTATGCTGCCACCCAGGAAATGATGCTTTGATTTGAATGTAACACCTTTGATTTGATTAACTTGGAGATACACATCCATAGACTTCACTGTGTGGACTTCACTATATTTGTCACTGTATAGACTTCACTGTATTTATTTATTTCCATTTTATTTAGATTTAAGGGCAGAGAAATAATTTATACTATTCATGCTAAGTTAGAGTGAGCCTCTTCTAAATCCACAAATATGCCATGCAGCTATATAAATCATAGAAGTTTTCCCTTTTTAACAAGTTAATAAAAATTTCTAATGCCATTATGATTTGAGGTGCAGTAATTCATCACATTCCACAATACTCAGATATAAACTATTTTGTTCTTCAGTTGGATTTTAATGCTATCTGGCTTTCAAAGAAAATAAGTGTTATTTCTGTTCTCTATAAAATTGGGAATCTGAGCCACCAACGCAGTAGAATTGTTGGTCTTTGCTTTGAGTCTTGAATCAGATGTTCGTTTTGTACCACCACTTCTGAAAAAACTTTGCAATTAAGTAGAAAGTGTTGGTTCTTTGACAAAGTAATCCCACCCTTGTATTGCAGAATTAGTGCTTGTGGTAGCAACTGTCTACATCTTAGGAAAATCACGTGGTATTGTTAGTTGTCAATTGGACTGCCAGGTCATTCAGTTTTGTTTCTTGAATGGGGGACAATTTGTTAATTGTCCCAAATAAAACATAAATGAAATAAAAATAAACCCCAATTAAGTTGAATCGGAACTGAAAAAGGATGTCTGACTTCTCATTTATGTTTAGGCACCTTTACCCCTCTCTGGCATATAATTTATAAAATCATAGACTCATTTCAGCTGGAAGAGACATTTAAGATCATTGAATCCAGAATTTAGAAGCTGTATCTAAATCTTCAAGAATTTAAACTGACTTTTATGTTCAAGTGACATACTTAATGAAGAAAACAGCAAAAAGAAAACAACTTGGTGAAATGAGCTTAACTGTTCAAAGTACTTAGAGCAGCATCCCTGTACATCACTCCAATTTTATCCAACTTCTCCAGCCAAAGTCTTGGGGAAGAGCCACCTTTCCTTATCCCTGCCATCGGCATCCATTTTCTTTCACCATAGCCTGCAATCAGAGTCACTGAGCTGAAACACCGCCTGCTCTCTCTCAGCAATGCCTTCCATCGAAGCTGATGGTGTCCTGTCAGCAGCTTAGCTGGACAGAACCACTGGCACCGTCTTCATCAGGGTAAAAGCTAATGTAAACAAATAAAGGCATCAGTTTAGATAGCAGAGTGAGAGTATTACTGAAAAATGTGTTGCAGAGTCAGTTGCTATGTCTCTAGTTTTAAAAAGATATAAATGTTATATGAATCTCAAATCCGCTTTTATTTACATAAAATATTTATACATCAAGCAAGACAATTTCACAACTTTAAAATGTATTTTCCTGTTAGATTAATCTTTTCATATGCTAACCACATTACAAGTAAACATTTTCATAGTCTCCACTACATGAATGTGGCTAAAAGCTTCCTTGTTATTTTATAGTTACAGCATTTCAAATGTATTCCTTTTTGACGTGGTTAGGCAGCCTGCCAGTTTTACCACTAAATTGTAGCAGAGAAAACACTCAGTAGAATTTGATTAGATTTCTTCCTTCTCCCCATGAGTAAGGCAAAGGCAAATTTACGTTCAAAATGCAAGCTGGGTTCTAAAGAATTGAATATAGATCCGTATTTGTAGTGCTAAAAAAACACGTGAGTTTTGTGGTTGAAAATATATCTTATTTATAGTGCTGCTTTATATTACTGTTGTATTTTGTTCTGTTTTGTCATGTTCAGCTGTAGAATGATGGAGGAGTGTTAGACTATACCAAAGTTAAGGTTTGTATTTCAGCGAATTATTGATGAATATGTCTTAATCTTTGCTATTAATAAGCCACTATATTAACAGAGTAGCTATTAAGACTGGATTAATCCCAATCAGTTGCAAGCATTTACCTAAGGGATCTATTTTAGAAGTGTGCTATCTACAGGCTATACTTTTAAGGGGAAAGACTGCATCTAACTGACCTCTGAGTATATGGTGGGGAACATGTCCAAGCCATAAGATGGACTTGTCCAAATTAGGGACCTAGTTGGAGCGTATTGTGGTATGTCTCTGTCCAAGGTCAGGTTTTCTGCTTGCTGTAATCAGGGGAGAATAGGAATAGAGACTGTGCATGCCTGATTTCGACCTGATGCAGAGTTGGAACACGGGATAAGACAGCATATGGAACTGGGAGTTAGAAACTATTCTCAAGTATACAGGCCACTGTCCAAAGACCTTCAGTGGGCTGGACTGCACTTACATCCATCTTTTCCCACGAACTGTAAGCAGACTTATCTTCTAAAACTTTTGTTCTCTCAGCTGCTAACTTGAGTTCCTAAGCTGTCTGGTTTGTGAATTATGAATGCTAGTGATGAAAACCCTCTCAAGAGTGATTTCCCAAAGACTGTATGCAGTGGTTTTCAGTCATGATCTATTACATGTTTGATAGGTGTCTGCACGAAAAATTCACTCACAAGCCTGTATGATCATTATAATGACATAAAACCAAACTTGTTTATATTATAGTTGTTACTCTGTAGCACTGTTTTCATAGTGTATTTATATCCTTTAAGGACAGGAGAGACTGTTATGAACCACTATTAAATACCATAAACCAAGAAATTTTAGTCATCAGTCTCTGCAGAAGCCCAGTCTGATGATGGGTTGAACTGAAGTATGTATTTTACAAAAAAGTGCAGTGGAAAAGCTAAGGTGGCTATAACTGCCTATTTAATCCCCATTTTAACAGGCAAGCACAATAGCTGTGTAGGAGTCTCTTATGTTCTGTAAATCTTTTCTAGGAATGGAAAGGTTCAGAAAGTGGCATTATAAGTCCAGCACATTTCACAAGTGATCCTTAAAAATGTACACTTGTTGCTGCTTGCAACTCGTGCTTTTAGTACTAAAGTGAACTGAAACATATATTCATGGTTCTATCTTTTACTGCCAAGCAAAGGAATTAAATGAGTAACTTTAATGAATGTAATGATTTAATTGTCTACTATATATAGATATGACATTAAACAAATCTTTAAAATCTTATGTGTGAGAATGTACCTAATAATTAACAAAATTTAATAAATGTGACTATGATGTATATGATTCAATTAATTAGGGGAAAAACATTCTGTAAAGCATGAGTAGTTGATTTAAAGATGTTTCATCAGGATTAGCTTGGCTGTTAGGTTAAAAGAAGCTAGTGTAGGAGGAAAAGAGGTCCCACCATATATGTTTTTTTTAAATAAATCCCAATAAAATATTTGAATTTTCACATTTTTAAAGATTTTAAAATTTATTTAGAAAATGTTGTCATGATTTAACCCCAGATGGCAACTGAGTCCCACACAGCTGCTTGTTCACTCCCCCATGGGTGGGATTAAGGAGAGAATTGGATGAGTAAAAGCAAGAAAACTCATGGGTTGAGATGATGAGAGTTTAATAGGTAAAGTGAAAGCCATGCACACAAGCAAAGCAAAGCAGGGAATTAATTTCCCACTTCTTATGGGCAGGCAGGTGTTCAGCCATCCCTGGGAACGCAGAGCTCTGTCACATATAACAATGACTTGGGAAAACAAACACCATCCCTCTGAATGTGCTCCCCTTCCTTATTAATTTTATTGCTGAGCATGACATCCTATCATCTAGAATATCCCTTGGTTCATTTGGGATTGGCTATTCCAGTTGTGTCCCCTCCCAACTTCTCATGCACTCCCAGTCCACTCACTGTTAGGGTGGTGCTCAGCAGTAACAAAAACATCCCGTGTTATCAACACCGTTTTCAGCACAAATCCAAAACATACCCCACACCGGCTACTGTGAAGAAAATTAACACTACCCCAGCCAAAGCCAACACAAGTGTTCACGCAGATATTAAGTGGCTGTGCAAATGGTAAAAACTGAGTCAATAAGCTGCACTAGCCTAATTATTCTGAGAGGCAGTGCATATAGCATAGTGTGGATTCTTTCTTTGTAAACAGCTTGCATAATAATGGAGCAATTCAAAGCCTGCTGGCATCAGGCAGTACACTCCTGTTATCATCAGCTTCCGTTCCAACTCAGACCCCAATCCAAAGTCTACTGAAGTTGATGAAAATGTTATTGCTGAGGTGTTGTAAGGATCTAAACAAGCTATTCTGAAATTAAATATGCCACCTCTTTTTACGATGTTTTATTTTGATTCTTCTAACTTTGACAGCACCAAGATCTTGGGAGAAATTTGGTTGAGCAAATGTTGATTTTTAGGTCTAGCTTTCTAAATTGGGGGTGTTCTACTGCATGTTTAAAATGCTTCCTGCCTGTAACTAAGAAAAATATGACATTGTCAGAAGAAGGAGCACAAAAAGTGTTGCATTTATAGAGAATTATGTTTAAGTTGGGTAGCAGAACATTCATTTAACTTATGATTTTGTATACAAATAAAAGATGAAATTGATTTGATTTATATCACCATGGATCATTGGTAAATATGACCTAAAAGGATCTATATTTTAGTCCAAACTTCAATGTGAACTTATTCCCTTTACAGAGAATAATAGGATTCAATGTCTTGTACCCTCTGGGGATTTAGGTACTGGCTGTGCCCTGGCTGTAGAATTTTTCAAGTGTTTATTGACACTGATGTTCCCATTGAAGTAAATGGGATCGTTCATGGGATGGAAGCTGCAGTGTCTTTTACATGTAAGAGTTTTCACAAAGACAATTTATTGATCCATTTAAAAAATGTTAGTGTCCAACAAACCTCATGACATGAGCAGTCCAACTGGACTGGAAAGGAAAAAAATGAAATGGAAAAGTAATCCTTTCCTGCAGTTTCTGTGAGGCTGATATAAAATAACACTGCAAGAAGATGTAGGGTTACTTACTGAAGATGCAGTCAAGATAGATGATTTTCAGGTTGCTTTTTAGTGTATTTGTGTGGCACCCTTCAGAGTGGGTGAACTCAGGAGGTGTGAATTACAGTGTGTTCCTTAGATATGTCCTGAAAATAGTCATGTTTTCAGAAATTTTGATTCTGGAGTGGAGATGTTCAAGAAAGGTTAAATAATTTTTATATGTAGGATACTGTATCAAATACCACATCCCTTCTTCAGTCAAACCAATTCCACTACAGTCCTTCTCTGTAACAAAATTAAAACATACAGGTTGTGTTCTTACTCTTATATTAACTCCATGTACAAACATGTCTCTGCTAACATATCGGCTGGAGACTGGGCCAAACCAGCTGCTTCCCTGCGTGGGGAAAATCAGAGATAGGGCTGGACTGACTTTCCTTCAAGCTCTGCTCTTTCCAAGGGAAAGCACAGAGTTCCATCATTGTGCTTCCATGCACCTCTTGGGTGCAGTGACTTAGACCGACTATGGTGCTTCTACTTCTCAGGCTGCATAACATCCCTAGAGATATTTAAACGACACCTAGATGAGCTGCTGAGGGCTATGGTTTAGTTTAGTGATGGGCTTGGCAGCATTAGATTAGTGGACTTGATGATCTTAAAGGTCTTTTTCAATGGTAATGATTCTGCTTGGTACTTTCTTGCTTTAAAAACAGCAGTAATAAGAACACTAGCCCCTTTAACACTAGCTCTAGAACTGCAAGAAAAAGAGCCCCCAGTAATCTAATAGCAGTGAGACTGCAAACAGGTGTGTATAATTCCACAAAGCAGACAAGCTATATTATATTTATTCTAAAAGAAAAATATGAAATGCAGTCACCAGACAAAATGTTTCTTTTCCCTCTGTTCACATGTGTTTCTTCATCCTTTGGTGACCTCAATGTGGTGCTATCTAAATAGTTTGTTCTATAGCATAAGACATGCTGTGTGAAGAGACGGGAACAGGAGCATTCACACCATGCCAGGATCTTGACTGGTTGATTTTCTCTTGCTACTTAAGATTAAACAATAAAGAGAGAGGTACAGGGTATTTCCTGGGGATTAATAACTGATAGGGAGGAGTTAATGGCCTGAGGTGCATCTGAGGGCCATTAACCCCAGCTGGTCATCAATCCTCATTAAAAACATCTGCAACTCCCTTCGCCAAACACAGTGAAGGGCAAACCAACGATTTAAGTGCCTTTGTGGTTCCCCTCTCTGTTGTTTTCTTAAATTAGTTCTATTTTAATTTGTGTTACTTGCTGGGGTAGATTCTGGGTTTTATAGTCCAAAAGTTCTAGTGAGTCAAGGGTTTATTTGCCCGGTAGTTGTGTGAAAGCTGTAGCATTCAAACCTTTCTGGATAAATAGGTGTCCTCAGGACTACTGCAGCAGGATAACGGGGATTTTGGATACTCCAGCACTAAAGAAGGTAAGTAATGAAATTCATAAAATATTGGTATGCTAAACCTGAGTTTGTTTTTTAATAATGTAGCACAACCTTTTCTGTTGCGATAGTTTTTCAAGGGAAAGCTCCCTGGGTTCTTCCCAGGACGCTGTTTGAAGCTGTTAATCTTGTTTCTTAAATTTACTCCTTTTTGTTTGGCAGTATTTGATACATAAACCACCTCCTAATTCTGCAATCCGTGTATATAGACTTCAAAAGTCTACTGTTGTAAATATTTGTTTCATGTTAGCTGGTAAGTGTGGGGTAGCCTCTTTTATAACTGATTTGGGGCTTATTCAGGTTTTGAAATGTGTATGTTTTTGTGTTACTCTAGATATTTCTAGAAAGTTAATCTTCTTGTGAGTGGGACACTATAATTGGCAGCATGGTGTTTAACATATAGTAATTTGTAGATATCCTGTTATTCCAAATTCAGATTATGGCAGTAAATTATGAAGCTATGACAACATTTCTGAAAATATTTTTGGAAACAGATAAAATCCCAAAGTCTCTTTTCCAATCCCTTCTTCTGGTGGTAGCAATACAATATCTCAGCAATATCAGGGAGCTCAGTTGGCTGAACTCTAAGATAGCTGATAGCCCATGTCATTGCAAATGTCTAGGTGAAAATCAGCAGAAAAATCTCTGCAGCTGTTACAACTTGGTAGAGTTGTTATCCAAATGTGATTGGCAGAGTTCTGGGTCCAGAGGCAGGTAATAGAATGAAAGGGTGTAATCTGGCAGCAACACAGTGAAATCAATGGAGGCTTTTGTCTTTGATTTTGGTGAGAGCAGAATCAGTGTTTAGGCCTGCATTTAATAATGCAGCTCTGGACCTTGTGTGTGGGTTAATAAAATCTGAAACTCTTCTGACAATCATCTCTTCTCCCAGGTAACAAGAAACAGGAAAAAAGGAAACAGCCTCAAGTTGTGCCAGGGGAGATTTAGATGGGGTATAGGGATATCTTTTCACTGGAAGTGTTGCCAAGCCCTGACACAGGCTGCTCAAGGCAGCCTGTACAGTCACCATCACAGGGGTACAGTCACTATCCCTGGATGGATTTAAAAACCACACAGATGAGGTGCTGAGGGACGTGTTTTAGTGATGGTGGTGTTAGTGCTGAGTTAAAAATTGGACTTGTTGATCTTACAGGTCAATTTCAATGTAAACGATTCTGTGATTGCTTCCTGGAAATTTGTAGTAGAGAATTAAGCCCAGTGCAGTATAAGCTGCATATGAATGTGACAAGTGAACAGCTGTGTTTGTGCATACAGAATAGCTGAGGAATACAGAAAACAGTAGTGTCCTTTTGAGCATGACTACTGAGTGATGATATACCAGGTAACTGAAATTGCTCCAAGAACCCAGCTGACAGATGATGACATGAGGTAAAGTCAATAATACAAATGGGAGATGGGAGTCTTCAAAGAGAAAGCACACAAGGAGATATCAGTGGTCCAATCATACTGGTCAACAAAGAATGAAATAATTTTTCTTTAAGTCCTTTGTCAAGGACTTAAGTTTGCAAGTCATGGGAAAGATTACAGCTTCTGCCTCCGTAGCCTTTGCTTCACTTATCATGTATTGATCCTTATTCTAGGAAACTAATTTTCCTTGTTTTGATGTGACTAGACTATAACCTCTAACCATTTTCATAGCCTTCAAACAGGCTTTCACTTTAGTCGATGTCTCAGCAACTTATGCTCTTACAG
This sequence comes from Colius striatus, assembly GCF_028858725.1. NCBI lineage: Eukaryota > Metazoa > Chordata > Aves > Coliiformes > Coliidae > Colius > Colius striatus. Next base: position 3,641,421 of record NC_084762.1, read on the forward strand.
TGTCAAATGTTTTTGAGTGGTTTTCACTCTTACTGAATGCCAATGGCTATGCTGTAAAGCCTTCTTTTGAAGGCCATGACATCTTAACGTTTTGTGTTGCTGATCACTTTTTACAATGGGGAGCTATCAAGTAACTTTTTTCCCCTTCCCCTTAAATCTCTGGCTTGAAGGAGAGGGCTGTTTGTTACCTAGGCGTATGGCTTAACAGCTTCTGTGGGTTTTTTTCTTATCAACTGACCTTCTATGTTTGGTTTTCAAAATGCTGAAATTTCATACTTGCATTCATCCTGTCTCTGACTGGTCATGGGTTTGCTGCAAAGCCTTCTTTAAAAGCAAAAATATTTATTCTTTCTTCACCTTGGCACCTGAGTATGAAATAGATGCTCTGAGGGGGCCTATGGCTTGTCAGAAGCTTATGACTTGTTCCATCTTGTTGATCTCTTCCTGTATAGTAATTGTAAGTTTGGAGGGTCTTTGAGCTGAGTCATTCTTGCCTTTCGTATACTGATTATAAAATGTTGATATCATTATGGATTTCTATTGCATGGTTATGGTTTTTCTTTTTATTTATTTCTCAACTGTAGCTTTCAGCTCAGGAGAAGTTAAAAGATTTTGTTAAGATAGGGTACTCTTGTGCTCTCTTGGCACTGCTCTGCAGAATCTCTGACTTCAGTGGAAATACTCTAGATTTATGTTTATAGTAATAAGAAGAGAAACACAACCAATGTCTTTCTCTAGCTGAATGTTTCAGCATATTTCAGTGGCCCAGGCAATATCAATACTTGTAATCATATATACATTACAAGCTTTTTGGAGTACATATGGTTCTGCTATACATCCTACATCAAGTCGAAGGACTCTTCGGAGGTTAGAATGCTTTTCTCTGCTTCCAGCTTCCACAATACTGTGTTGCATTGGCAAGCTTAGCAAAGGAATGATTCACTGCTAAACAGTTTAATGGGTGACATACATTGGATTTATTATAATCCCTAAAAACATTTGAATGTTGTTCACATTGTTCCTTTTCTCCCAGCTGGGTGTAATAATCAGCCCTATGCTTGATAGCTTTGACTAAAACTGAATTGAACAGAGTGTACGTAGCTCAGCTTAATCTGTGGTTATTTGTTAGGAAAGTTTTTCCTCTTCACAAATGTTCCTTCTTTATTCAGCATAGAGCATCAATGTGTAGAAAATGACACGCTGAGACAAGGTGCTGCTGGATGTGGACAAATATTTAGAGATAAATAGACAAAACTGTATGCAATTAGAAGACAGTCTGCTTCTTAATCCTGGAATGTTTTCTTTGCAACGCTTTTAGATCAGTGGGGTTTTAGTTCAGCAGAATCTGAGATAGAGTTGATATGATCTCTTGTGGTGTTAAGGTCAACATTGTCTACCTCTCAGCTCTGCTTTCAAGCTGAGGACCGTGAAAGCCTTGAATCATGTATCTTGTGGCACTCTTGCTTGTTAGGATTCCAGAATTTGTTGCTGTGCAGCAAGCTTATTAAGCAGACTTCCTTAGGGATGGCAAACCTTTGTAGAGCTTTCAGATTTGATAGCTCAACTAGAATTTCCAACTTTCTGTTCCCATGCTAAATGAGATTGATTCTCACATAGGCTTGACTTTTGTTTTGGGATGGAGGGGGTAGCTAAGGCAGTAAATGACCTACAGCTTCAGCTAAGTGTAAGGATCACAATTTGTAACCAGCAATCAGTAAAGGAAACTTTTCTAGTCTGACAGTGTGTACCTTAAACATATTTGAGCCTCATAAAGGTTAATATAAAATTAAAGACTCTGTTCTAACCTATCCCAGCAAAAATCAGGAGGCTATACAAAGAAATTATATGAATGTCTTATGAAACTAGCATGAGCTCAAAATAGGCTCCAAAGTGTTCTAAATATTAGAAGATACTAATGTATATTGTTGATTATAATTCCAGTCACTGGTTATAAACCTCATGAAGTGAATTGTCTCATTTATAATGCATACTGTGGGACAACATCTAATTTGGTGACAAGTGTAGAGTTTAGCAAAGATTCAACAGAAGTATTTGCTTAAATAACTGTGTTGTCACATATATTTCTAAAGCTTTGCTGTTTAATACACTGGTTGTTGAACTTCACATCTTCAAAATATTCTGGTAAATAAATGCCCTTTTCTCTGTGAGATGCAAGGTTAGTGTTTATTTTAAATTGGGACCGTTTTTGTGAGAAAGATAAGAAAATCAACATATACTGTTATCACTCCTCACTTTTGAAAAGACAAGGTGAGGGCTATCCTTGGAAAGTAATTGATATTCCTGTACAGGGTGAAGCTGATATACAAACTGATAAATAGACTGGTTCTAGTCTGTGTCCTACCTCCAAAAAGTCATACTAATAATTGTCTTATGTGGCCTTCAGTTTCAGAACCAGATCTCTGACCTTTTGGACTATTCTGCTGGTTTACTCTGACCATTTTAGATTCCTTGGACCCATGTAATGTTTAGCTGCAGAAGAATAAGTTAAAACTACTGAAGTGATGCTATCAAAGTTAAATAATCTTAAGAATATATGTATAAATAAGGACTCAATTGCATGTAATTTGTTTGCACTAGAAATGTCCTCTGTATCTCAGATAACATGCAGCCAAGAAGCACCCCAAAATTGCAGTGCTTACCTAGCTGAGCTTGTTAACAATTGCATCGTTTGATGGAGGAACTTGTAAGAAAATTCGGTCTTCAGAGGTCACTTATGGCTAGTTAGAAATAATAGGAACATCTCAGTATCATTGAGAGGTAATACAGTGGTTATTGCTATCTGAAGTAAAGGCTGTAAAAGTACCATTCTATTTAAAGTTTAGTTCCTAGGCTTTTGGAAATTAGTTCTGGTCAGTAATGTCACCAGATTTGGTATAAATTTCCAACACCTGTGCTCTGATGGTGTATTTTTAATCACTTCTTTCTATGTAGTTTGGGTCACAGTGATAGGGGCAATGAGGTATCCATTGCTGTTATGGCTGCAGCTTCAATACTAAATGTAGCCGTGGCAGCTGTGGGGTTCATTTTCTGTTTCCATCGGCAGTTTCTCTGTTCCAATCAGTTTTACCTCTGGAAATTTGTGACAGACAAAATGAGGGAAAAGTGTTAGATATAACTGAGCTTCAAATACCTCTCTGCACAAAGAGAAAGAGGAGAGTGATAGCTGTTAGGGAATGCCTTGTGCATAAGATGGAGACATCCATCTGCCATACTGACTAGAATTCCTAGGGGGCTTGCTGCTTACCAGGTACATAGACTCTGGATGTTGTGGAGAGTCTGATGAGGCTTGTCAGTCTTTTGGACTATTGCTTTCTGCTACTCATCCATCTAAGCACCAATGATCTTTCCAGGGTGATTGTTGGTGTAGCAAGAATGGTGTGTTGGGTTTGTGTGAAGCTGTTTTTTGTGGTTTTGGTTTTGTTTTGTTTTTGTAATGAGGAAGGGCTGCAGTGGTAACTCCTGGGAGAAGTTCCTTGAAACTTCTCCCAGCTCTAAGTTGGACCAATCGCTGGTCAAGGCCAATTGCAAACAGAAAGACAGCAGATGAATCTATATGGGATTTTAAAACAGACAGAATGGTGTTAATGAACATATGATGCTCATTTGCCAGAGGTGGGAAGAAGGAAGACAAATCACAGTTTTGTAACTTAAAAATTAATGCAGTCATGCAAAACTTCTGTTATGTGGACTCCAAAGATGTATGTACAGTTCAATTTTTATACTGTGATTGGCATTACACAGATGGGAAAAGGGAATAATATGATGAGAGAAGTGTCAGGGCATGAAAGCACAGGAAAGTGTGCTAGTGGGTTTTCTGTTTTTGTGCATTTCACAAATGGTGCTATTCATAGGTTGTCTGCAGGGAGGATTTACTTGACATTGCAGAAAATATTTTCTGCATTCAGTGTAGGAATATTTTGTGTAACTCTTCTAGCTGACAGTAGTTTAGGACATAGTGCAATGTTGATAATTTAATTGTTTACCTAGCATGAATCTTGCATGAGAAATTCAAGTGAAGAGAGCTTGAACTGAAAGTAGTGTCACTCTAGTTTCTTAGATGAGAGAGATGCTTTTTAAGAAGTATAAATGTAGGGACTATAAAGCAGCTTTCAGTTTGCACTCTTCAGATTCCAAAAAGGCTATTCATATTAGCCTAGTACACACAAAAAAAAGAGATTCCTTTAAAATTAGGATTTATAAATCTGGAGTTCAGTCCTTGCACTGACTCAGTGGAATGAAATTGTTTGCCAAGTTACTTGAGGAGAGAACCTTTTTTTTTTTCTTCTTCTGGAAAGATGTGTAGGCTGCACTTAGGCTCTGCTTGTGGAAACCTAAATACATGATGCAGCAGGGAACAATGCAAAGTTGGAATCCATAAGAGACATTGTATTCCTCTGCTGGCCTCAATACTGTCACAGCAGTCTCTTTCCAAGGAACCTGCTCTTGCCCAGAAGCCTGGGACTCTAGGCTATCTGAAGTCCTTCAGATAGTAACAAGCAGTTAATCATTTTTCACTACTGGAGAGGAACAAACATGCTACCTTTGAACTATTTATTTGATCTAATTTCTTACCAGCAAAAAAATAAAGCAGGCTTACATGGTTGAGCTATGCAATGAAGGGAAGAGGCATATGTGCTGTGGGATTCAATGGTTGCAGCTCTGAGGGAACTCGCCCATTATCTCTCCAAGCGCAAACACCTTTTGTGGAGTGGTGTCAGTGGAATAGCTGGAAGAGATCCTAGTGTTGCTGAAAAATTGTGCTTTCTGAAGAAGGCATGGTTTTGCAGGCAAAGGGAACTTTCTGGAAAAACAAATTGCTTTCAGATTGTTTCAAGGAATGGACAAAGGTTCATGCAAGTCCTTATTTTGACTCTGTATCGGAGCTACCAAGAAAGCCAACACTAATTGTTATTCCTGAGGAACTTTAAGGTCTGTAGCCCAAAGACACTAAGATGACTTCCATTAAGCCTTTAGAGAGGTACAGCAGGGGCTATAAGAGAACTAATTAGTTTGTGGTAGTGTGACATCTGCAGTCAAACTGTTACTTTTCTCTGAGGAAAAAAAATCTTCAATCTTGTCATATTTGCTAATACTGTTGGCAGAAATATTGTTTTGCAGCTGTTACTCTGATGTTAAATTAGACTTGGTGACATTGTATGTATAGATATGTCTGTAGATCTCTCCTTCAGGCCTGAGCTGCACTGAGACCTTTTCCATATTGGAACATGAAGTTAGTTGAGTAGTAATGTAGTTGCTGCTATGATCTAAGGCTGCATCATCTTTGCATGCCACTTTGTTGTTACATAGGCATTAACTCTGTAGTGGGAGTGTATATGCTGATAGCATCTGAATAAATAACACTTAGCTTTCTGCTTTCAGCTTGTAATGTTTGGAAGAATGTTCTTTTTAGCCCTGGGGATGCTTTGTTTCTCACTCTCTGGGTCTGCATCTACTGGTTTTGGGAAAGAAAGGAGGGAGGGGAAAAAAGCCAAAAGGAAAAAAAAAAAGGCAAAGGTAATTATCTCTGCTAATAATCTGTCTGCTTGTGCTTGATTGAAATGCAGCCTGGCTCTCCTGTATCACTGATTTATTCCCAAAGAGAAGTTCCGGTAGTCTACAAAGCCAACACCTTTGGACAGGCACCATCTGGCCAACTGCTTATTAACTCCCATGGTCCTGCCTGATTCAACCAGCAAAGAGACCAGTCTCAGAGAAAGCAAACTAGAGGGATGCTGCTAGGGACCCTGAGAGCTCTTTTTCCCTGAAGAAAAATGCATTCCATGTAGCCTCTCTAGCGGATGCTATGTAAAAATAATTAAAAGAGTATTGAGGAAAAACAGCTAATTAAAAAGACTAAATACAGAGTCCTCTGATTCTCTGGGCTGGCCAGGCTCTTCCTGTGGGAAGGTCAGAAGTCAATTGTGTCTTTATGCTATCATTTTTGTTGCTCTATTTTGAACCTGTGTGAATGCTCCTTTAAATTCAAGTACAAATTGAGGCAGCCATAATTCCTGATGTACTCTCGTACCTGTGGGATTTGCCGCCTGGCCATGCTGGCTCGATTGTCCCTGGTGGCTTTACTGTCCCTCCCCAGCAGCAGAGGTGGACTGCATTCAGCAGAGTTTTTAACAGATTATTTTTCTTTATTGCAAAATTCCTTCGAGGACAGACTAAGTAATGCAGGGTCTGGAATCTCTTGTCCCATCGAATGGAAGTATAAAAACAAGCAAACAAAAGCCTTTAAGAACAATGATACACTTGAAGGCAATATAAAATCGTTGTTGTCCATAAAAAATATGTTTGTTGATGGGATATTTAATCAGTGAGCTATACACAAAGAGCTTTAATTTCAACTGGAAATTATTTCTTGACCAATAGAGGAAGAATCAGCTCTATTGCTGTATGCCACACCTGTCTCCATAGGGAACTTACTCCCTTTTTAAGTTAAAGAAATGTGATTAGCTTTAGGAAGACAGTAGAGGGTACTTGTAAATACACAAATGTCCATATATTGTCTCTGAAAAATTTTATTCCACAAAATCTTCTGAAAATTTGAACTCTAACAGAATAGAAATTACAGGGTTTTTGGTTTTTTTTTTTTTACAGAAATATCTTGACAATTAATATGAAAAGTAGCATAAGTAGCTGTTACATGATCACTGCTTTACTTTGATTTAAAAGAGAAGATTGTTTTTTCTCTTATCTGTCACTAGGTAGTTTCATTGCTAGGCACTATGCTTCAAAAATGTGTTTTCTTTGAAATGCTCTGACAAAAATTTGAAATGATTTGTCAGATCTTTCCGAAGCTATAAGCCTGATAGAAAAACATATATTCTCTGATTTCTTCTTCAGTGTTCTAGTATTGCAAACACTGGGAGAAAAAAAACATAACTAGAAATACTGTGTTGTATAGCTTGTTATAGCTATACCATAACATAGTGTATGGTCACAGTTAAATCTTATTGTTGTGTCTTAACGTTAGGACTGTATAGAACTTGTTCTACTTGCCTGCACTTGGAAATTTGTTCTGAAGGTGGACAAAAAACAAACATCCTCCTTCTGGGAAAAAACCCACCGCCAAAAAACTCAGACTCGGATACCATCTTTTCTTTCCACTTTCCTTCTCTTTTCTTTTTACAAAGGGTCTTCTATTTTTTGCCAAGCAAAATACACAGCAGAATTTCTGGCACTGTTTTCTCCTGCTGGAGAATGAATGCTACAACTCGTAATCACTAACATTGTGCACAGATGCTCAGAGAGATGATGGAAATGGAAAACTGACCATAAAGCAGCTGCATTTTGGTGTGATTTCCCTAATGCAGAGTACTGAGAAGTTTTCTATGCTCAGTAATTAAACTAGGAACTATTACAAGGAGAAGGCAGTGGCTGAAATGACTGTCAGTAAGTTACCTTCAAAAAGGTGTGGGTATATAAAATATTTTAGTCTGCAGGTTTGGTCACTCTTTCTCTTTATCTGTTGAACCACTTCTATATTCTGCAAAAAAAAGGTTACCAAATAAGCTGATGAAATTGTCTTCCTCCTTAGCCTTTTGCAACTTAATTATTAACACATTTTACAATTGTGCTTAGGCACAAGTGTTGGCCAGACAAGCGCAACTGAGGTCAACTTCCATCTGAAGCCACTATGAGTTTAGTCTGCATGAGGTCATATGGGATCAAACAACATACTGGAATAGTCTCAGTTGATATTTGGTGTTAAATGGTTCCAATATATATAGTGTATACTAGGAACTTTCCTAAAAAATTAGTGTGGATAAGCAAAACCACAGTTAGCACAGACAGAAGATGTAGTTCTGAGCTAATCTTCCCATTCAAGTAAACATAAAATATGCTTAACTCCACTTTGTTTTTTCTTTCAGGGACTTAAGCCACTATATTGTCACACCATCCCCAGAGTATGGCTGGAGCAATACTGTGTGTCATGGGGACCAAGGAGAATTGAACATGTGCTCTGTGGAGAATGTGATGAAAATGTTCAACTTAGGTAAGAATGTTGTATTCTGCTCTAAAAAAACATCTTAGTCTAAATAATCTGAGGCTTATTAAAAAGAATGTGTACGTGCCTATACACAAACTTTACATATCTATAAATACATCTATCCTACTGTCAGCAAGGTTAATGGTGTTTGCCTGTGCAGTATTGTTTTGGAGGAGTCTGTAACTGAACAGCTAATGAGTGCTAGAAAAGAGGCAACTGTTTGTTTTTTTACTTTTAAATGGTCACACATCTGTTCACCAAACTTTTCAGATGTTCTTGCCTAAGTTATATGTTTCTGAGATAGTCTTCATATTTGAAGGTGGAAAAAGAGCATCGGTGCAGGATTTTTACTTTTCCTTTCCATTGAAAGCACATGTCAAAGCAGCTTTGACAGAGCAGTTGCTATATATACACTAGAGCATGTCTAGATAATCTACTGTTTGCTGCCACAGGAATGTTAGAGCGAGTGATTATAACTAGAACCAGACAAAGCCTCTTAGATGTAATTCTGTGTAAGGTCTCTTTTGTTGATTTAGTAGATTGAAGGTGGTTGACTCTTCTAGTCTTTAATTTTTTGCCTAATGCTTTCCAGTATTAAAGACTGATTTTTTGGAAAAAAAAAAAAAGCAGGGTATTTAGACGTATAGGTGAGATTCCAAGGTCCTTGTTCTGTGTTCATTCCTCAGTTTGTACTAGAGATTGGAATATCTATGGATAACCTTGACAATTTGGCTAAGTCAGAGACTATCCAACATGTAAAGCTTGAAAGTTCGTAGTTTATCTATTTAATTGCTGTATTGCTGATAGACTTTGGGACCTCGGTGGCTGTGTCTATTGCTGAATCCCATGTTCTCTCAGATGCTTTAATCTCCCCAATGCTCTGCTCTTCTTGTATCTGACCAGTGAATCATGAGCATCGTGTGTCCAGCTCCACAGTCTTCCCAGCAGTGTATTGAGTCTGCACTGATTCTGTTGAAGGGTTAAACTGCAAGATAAGACCCAAGTGTTTGAGACTTAAAATGTAACTTTCATCTAGTTCCTTAGACAAAGAAAACATTCTATTGATTCCAACCAAGTTCATCACAAATGCTCTTAACTCTGGCCAGTTTGCATAATCTCTTAGTGTCAGGGCCAGGTTTCCAGTGGCTGATCCAAAAAGAGAAATGAAACACATATGAGAGATCTTAGACCAACAGGTATTGCAGCTGCTTTTATAATATGAAGCTGAAAGAAAAACGCATCAGACAAGTATATATGAGAACCAATTGTTCTGACATGAAACTCCATTTCCAGTCTTTGAATATCACAAGGCATTGCAGAGTATCTTTGAGTGACAATTAGTTAGAGAAGTTACTGCCCTCATAATGTAATTTTCCAATGTCAGTATATAATTAGACAAGATGAATAAAGAAGAGTCCCCATTGTGAAATACTGAGAAGCTGCTGTGCCCCTCCCAGTCCAATGCTGCTGAATAAATCAACTTTAACTTCCAGTTGTGCAACTTCTAACTTTCTGAGCTTTGAAGCTTTTACTGAGCGTGCTGCACAACAGATCCAGCTGACTTCTGCCTTTCATCTTCAAGGATCTCTTGGAAACTTAATCTACATGTTTTAAAAAAAAAAAGTTTTTGTTTATTTTTCCATATTTTGTTGAATCTAAACACTGTACTTGTGAAACACGTCAGTTCTTAGAGATGAAAGACAAAGTTGTCATCAATAGCAGCAGCACAAGCTGCTGAAAGTTCCATTTCTCCAGAAGAATGCATCTTAAATAGGAGATCACTTTGCAAAGTGGATGGTCAGAGGATGCCTGTGTGCACTTCTCTGGCAGTTAAAGGTTTTTAGTGCCTCTGCCCAAAAATGGCAGACAAGAGGCTTGTTCTTCAGTTGGTAGTGGTCTGTTATATTCATAGAATCATAGAATGGTAGGGGCTGGAAGGGACCTTTAGAGATCCTCTAGTCCAACCACCCTGCCAAAGCAGGTCCTCCTAGATGAGGTCATAATCATGCTCTTCTGCAGTGCCAGAAAGCCAAATAATTGAATAACTACAAATCTCTGTGAACAAGGTTTTACAACCTCTGTTAGATGTGGCAGTGACTATGATGGCCCAGGCAACAGTCCTAAACTATCTTACAGAGAAGCAGCAATCCACCTATTGGTAGAGCACCACGTAGAATGATTGTATGAGTTCTCAGGACTGGTTTTATAGTGCCTGTGTGTGGTGTTCTGTTGCAATAAGGCTGTTGTCATCAGCCCCTCAGCTACCTAGTTTTAAGCTTGCTTGGATGTGAATATCTTGTGCCACCTGGAGATGGGGCAATTCTGCGACTTCAACTGTTTAAAAGCTTGTGAATGCCCATATGGAAGGCCTCTTCACTGGTCAGGGGAGAGTGATCGTACTCTCCAGATAACTGTGCAGGTCCCCCTCCCTCTAACTGAAATAAATTTTTAGGATAAGATGAATCACTGTCTGGAGATGCTTCTCTCTCTGTTGAGGCAGTCTAGATGTCTAGTTTAGATTAGATGCCCGACTTTTAGACAGTTGAAGATACTGAGATGAATTAATTTCTCTGTACTATTTCCTCTTCATGCTTGGAGAGTATAACCACATGCCATGGGGGAACTAGTTCCTGCAGGATTGTGATAAATAAGAATTGAAGGACTGATATTTCTCACTGGGATAAAACTCAGAATTGAGGTGGAAGAAAAGTCCTTGTATATGTAACTCTTTCTTCAAGAGCAGGCTTCCATTTTTAGTTTCCAAATCTTTGTCCTCATGTTGGGAGGGGATTATAATGCTTGCAGCTGCAGAGTCACAGAGATACTGCACATAGATTGCATAGTATTCTCTGCACAGTATCCCTGATTTAAAGAAGTCTTTTGAGGTAAAGTTTCTGCACTTTGCCTAATACTTGGAGGTTTTTTCCAAGTGTTTAAAAATTACACCAGGTATTAAGAAGAAACTTCTATAGACTAGCAGGGATATACCACAGAGGTAACTGCAGAGCAACATTTTAATATACTAATAGTCACAATGGACATAAATTCTGATCCTAAAATTACATTGACTGAGTTTAAGTAACTTGGATTGGAAGAATAGATGCTGTTTTGATAATGTGCAAGAGTTCTTGTACTCTCCTTTTGCCTTGTTTGCTGGGATGTTCTTGAAAAGAACAAGCATTTGCTACAGTCTCAACCATAACTTTGAGTTCTGATTGTTCTTCTGTAGATGGTAGGATTTGCCTTATGATTGATCAGACGTGATAAAAGAGAAAAATTAAAGGACTGCATTAATTTCTTAGGGGAGGAGCATAATTAGAGCAGAATTTAACTTAGCTCAACTGTTTGAAAATAAATTATCCATCCAGGATATTGAAGCTTAAAAATAAAATGCACCCTGATCAAACAGCAGCAAATATGAGAAGCCTTGCAAATGAAATCCACGAGGTTGCTTTTGCCAAGTACAGCTTTTGACGCTTCTTTTTCTCTACAGAAATGCCAGTCTACAATCTTTCCTTTGTACATATAATAGTGTGTGAATGCTGCAAGTCTTGAGTATGTTTCGAGGTGTTTCCTCTTTGTATATCTTCAGTCAGTTGCCCTGATTCAAAGGATTATGTTGTATTCAATGGTTTGAAGTAATACATGACTGTGATGTCAGGGGGACCTGTTATACTGCCTTATACTTTCATAACTGGAGAATACTTAGACTCCCTAGAATTGATAGAAATGCACAGACTTACATGTTAAAATACATGTGTATGTGTGCTTATGTATAAAATATTTGCATACTAATTTACTGTTTTATTCCACCAGCTGCTGCTGAGGTAGTTTGAGAAAGTAAGAATGTTAAGTGTAACATTTTGTTTCACTGGGCTTTAATTCATGAGTGATCATAGGATGAAGCCTATGTACTCCAAAATGTACTTATAAAATATGTCTTAGCAAAACTGTTGGACTTTTTCTAGGGCTTGTTTCCTCATTTAAAAAAGCAAACAAACTTACCTAAAAAACTCAAGCAAAATCTCCACAACCAAACACAAAAACATCAAACAAAAAAAAAGGAAATACTACTTGATGGCATTACAACTTGAGAGAGTAGAATCTGGAAAAGAAGAGGATGCCCAACATGAAAGAAATTACTTTGGTCTTCTGTCTGAAGTGTTGGTTTGCTTCTCCCTGTCAGTTTCTTTTGGGTTTTTTAGAGGTATCTTGGCATCAAATTCATGTCTGCAGGGTCTAAAAATAAATGAGCTGAAGACCTTATGTCCATGCCATTTGGAGGCTGTGTTTTGTGATAGTTCCAACTGGAAATACAATCATGAATCAGTTTTGTGAGGAGCTACTGGGTATTCCTGCTGAACTCCTTAGGATTTATGTGCAGGTGGCAAAGCAAATCAACAAAGGGGTTTGACTGGTTGGAGATTTTTTGAGTTTTATTTTTGTTGCTTGGGTTTTGGATTTGTGGTTTGAGGGTTTTTTATAGATATACTCTTTTTTTTTTTTTTTTTTTTTTACTGTAGGTCTCTGGTTTGGAAAAAACTTTCTGCTTTTCCCACAACCTAACTAGATGCTTTTGAGGGAGTCTACTGATGTTTGAAGTTTGCCAGAGGGGATGATTTATAGCAGAATTTAACATTTAAGACCTTTGAAATGAGACATTAAGAACTAACGCTTGTGATCCTGTGTGCTAAACGTTAGCTGGGAATTCTTTGGAATTTAAGAACCTGAATCTTCTTGTGTAGCAACAGTGCCTGTGGGCTAGCTGCTGAAAGGAGAACTGTGTATGAGCGAACACTTAAGATTTCACCATTGTGCCAGTTCCTCAGTGGCATTTCAAGGCATCTGTTGAGAGAGGGACCGTGACTGCCAAAAGATGTCAAACTGGGAGGTTGCACCAGAGGAGATATCACAATTCTGAAATCATAGAATCATAGCGCTTGAGCTGTGGGAGTAGCTCTGCAGCTTTTATCCTGCCTTCAAATTGGACACGCCAAAAGCAGCTGGATCAAAGGTCTGTTTGTTCATCCAGCTATGCACTTGGGAGAGGATATCAACAGTGCTGCACCTCGCCTCATATCCGTCAGCTGAGGCCATGAGCCGGAAGCCTGCTGCATGACTCCTTCTCTATGGCCTCAACTGGGAGAATGTGATTTGGTGGCAAAGTGGGCAAAATAATGGCAGGTGCCTTGGCACCATATGCCTGTGAAAATATTGGCTTCAAGGCCAGCAGGAGGCAGTGAAAACCTGCAGAGTATCTCTCCATTGTTCTTGATTATTTTTCTAAGCATTTTTTCCTCCTCAGTGGCAAGATGTCTGTAAATCTTGTCCTTTAAATCAGCTTTTCATAATAGTGTATTTCAGAGTCTTAGTAAAACTCCGTACAGGAAGAAGCATGAAGTATAAAAAAAACCCCAGACTCTTAGGTTTGTAAGACATTTAAGGACCTTATTTGACTGAAGATCTGTGGCTTTGAAATAAAGCAGCCCACACACCTGCTTTCACCATCAGACTGGATGCACAAGCATGAAAGTCATATCAATGTTTATTCAGACCTCATACATCATGTATTAGGGGAGCCTTTTGATTTAATGAAAAGTTCATCGTGCTCTGAAATGAGGAAAAAATGGACTTGTTCACTTAGGATACTGTATGTACTGGGAACAGTAAGAACAATGATGTAATTGCAGATGCTTTTTTTTTCCTTGGTTGGTTTTTTTTTTCACTGGATAAGGAAGAGGACTGGCTGCCAGTAAATGCAGAGGGCTAACGACTGTCCTTGAGATACTCATGACAAATGTTAAACCAATGGATGAAAGGTGCAAATTCTTTTTTTAATGAATGTAAATCATTTCTTAGGGGTTGATAAATTTCTAATATGCTAGTGTCTTTGAAGAGGGGTAAGGCTGTTCTCACATAGGTTGCATAGGTTTTAAAGCCAGCAACCTATCACTGCAATAAAATCAAAACTATGCCTTTTTTACTCAGGTGTTTCTTCAGTTAGCCTGTATCTTTAGAAGAAGCTAAGCATATGGGTTTGGTCTTCTAATAACAGAGAACCTTCTACAACCTTCCCTAAGTAAGGTGTTACATTGATTAACAGATTAGTACTGTAGTTCCTTGATCTGTTTTATCTGGCATAACTTAATGTGACTGCTGAAAAGGGCATTCCCGCTGTCATCTAGTTGCTTATTTTTGTCTCTCACTTGTGCTAGCTCTGGGGTTTTTTTGTGTGCTTCCTTTATGAAACTGGGTGGTTTGTTGCCAGATGAATTACCTAACCTACAGAAACAAAAAGAATAATTTGATTTTCAGCTTAGTCATTTCTTTGGCTTGGTTCCTCACACAAGCGATAGTACTGATGCAGTGGAGATAGTGGAAATGAATGGCCATAATGTGGAGGAATAAGATGGGACTGGGCCCTTCAATCAGCAGCACTGAGCAATGACAGATTAAATGATTATGGAATTATGGTGTGAAACATAACAAGCAAGTAGGTAACAGCTGACACTAGACAAATTCAGATGTGCGAAAGGTACTCCTGTGGCCAATGAAGATAAAGAATCCTTTGCTATCTGACACTTCCAGTTGGAAAATTTTATTTCAGAGGTAGAGAATTTTGTGACCCATACAGAGCATATGGCATGTCTTTTTTGACAGTCTGTATTGAATTTAGAGTTCAGAAGGATTACCAATATTCCTAATGACGGGGGAGGGGATGTGTGCTTAGAAATTTAAGGTTATCATACTGAAGGGAAAAAAGAACAAAAAAAATACTTAAGTCTTGAATCCTCATCCAAGTTGTGAAAATATACACTGACTAGAATGTTGCCTCAGCAATTCAGATTTGCATGCCTCCTAACTTAGTCAAGATGCATTTTTCCAGCATTGTATCAAACTCCCTTATTTTGAATCTTCTCTATGTGATAAAGCAAGACTGTCTTGTAAGGTTCTTGGTAGGCTGGCTAAATGCAGAGTGGATTGAGACTAGGGAAAGGTGTAATAGGCATTTGCAGAGAGTTGTTCCTCTGAAATATTTTGGGGGTTTTTGTTCTAACAGGAAACAAGGTGCATGAATGCTGACAACTGGAAGGAGTCAGACAAAATTTCCCTTTATTTTAACCATCCACATTTTGCTGAAGTAAAATTGGATAAGACTCACTTCCTTCTGAACAACGATTGGCAGATGAGCAGCACTTTATTTAAGAGTCTGATGAAGACTACTTTCATCAGACCCATTTGTTTTCTAGCAGGATCAAACTTCTATTAATACCAAGCTATTAGATTAATCCTCACATAATAACATGGTTTATACTTTTTGTATTGCACCTGTACTGGGCCTGAGGCAGAACAGTAGCGTGACAATGGGCAGGCTCTGTTCTGAGCAGTTGTTAGTTATACATCCACGACTTTAAACATCCTGCAGTCTTTTGGGAACTATATTCTGTAGCATTCTTTTAAAATCTAACCTATCTTAAGGGTGAAATTTTGGACTCTGAAGTTGCTGTTGAAACATTTGTTGATCAAAGTGAGGCTATGATTTCTCCAAGACTCATAAAACAACAAAAATTGCAACAAGCTCAGGTAATTAGAACCTTGTTTTTAACTTTTGCTGTGATTTAACTTCTGAATCCCTTTTATCATCAGTAGTTGCTTGGCATCTTTTCATGCAAGTCAGGGAAGATGCTACTAAGCAACTCTAAACCTTTATTGTCTTTCAGAGCATGACAGATAATGCCCTGATGAAACTTGGGCACTGAGCTCACAGGGCACTTTGCCAGCATAACATAGCTATTCTTGTAGCTCTCTTTCTAACATGACTCAGTATCGACAATAGCAACTATAAACTCGAAAGGCGTGCAGATGCATGTTTTTTGTGTTGGCTTTTTTTTTGAGGTCCCTGAAGTCAGCTTAAAAACCAAATACATTTTCAACACTAATGCTGTTATTTAGTCTAACAGGAAACTTAATGTGCGTCTTTAGAAATGTACTTGTGTGGTTTTTTCTTAAATTCTAAGAAAGACGGTTGCTTTCCCATAATTTTTTGTAAAAGCATTGGTACCTTCAAACACAAATGGACAAAGAGGCAATATCAAAGAGACTAGAGAATAAGAAGCCCACAATATATATATATGCACAGCAACATATGATAAAGATGAACATCTTTAGGTGCTCTGAAAACAAATAGTGAAGAAACCATGTTCAGGTCGCTGCTTGCAGGGTGCTGCTCTGTGAGCAAGGTAAGATAAGGTTTGTGTACCGTTTGCCATCCACACAGGACAACCTTGCAGAGAAAATATATTTTTGAATTGTTACTGCTACTCAGTTTGAGGCCATGGTGGTAGCTTGCAGCATGCTGTGGTTTGGCTTTTGCTTTTCTTTTCTACCTGGGAATTGTTACTTCTATGTTGAAAGACCTATTCCAGTAGCATCAGAAAACCCCAGCAGGGGTGCAGGAATACTTTCTGGGAGTTGGAAATAAAATAGACAGTTAAACACTAGTGTGTGGTTAAAAAAATGTCTAGGGTTGAGTGGATAGCTACCAAGACCCTTGGCCTAAATTATGCTTACAGGTCAATGCAGGTACTGAAGGAAGTGACTAAACTGGTTTTGCAAAATGGATTGCTAATGAGGCTGTGAATCCACCTTGCCTGATAGAAAGACTAGAGTAGAATGGGTCCAGTGATGGAATCCCGAAGCCCTATTTCATTGGGAATTGCTGTGGGGACAAAATGAACCTGAATCCAGAAAACATACCTATCTGGAGACTGAAATGTAGTGAGAGATAAACTTACAAATTACCTGTATTCCTGTGTGGAAGCATTTTGCATTTCTGACTAGAGCTCAACCCTGTCTGAGTCCGTAGTTATTCATGCTGGTAATAGAAGCTAATTTTAAGGCATCAGGCTTGTCAGTGTCGTGACCAAGCAAACTTTCAGAATTAAAAAACCCCAACCAAACCAACCTTCTTTTCTCCCCAGAAGCCCCACCCTTCAATCTCACTTTACATATGCATGGTTTGGCTTTTGCTTGTGTTTTGAGAATTTAATTATTTGACAGTTTTTAGTCTTGAGCACAATGCCTGTTCTATATTCTCTGTGCCTCCCGAAGGATAGTTCAGTGCTGAAGTTTTCAGAGCTTGCTTGTAAGCCCTTTCAGCTTTGGTAGTGCTTTTTGTTCAATATGGAAGCAGAGGGAATTTACTGGTGTTTTCCAACATGAATTTTAGCTATGTAGCGTTGATATGAAGGGCTGCTCTTCTACTTTGACCTCTCTATTTGTGACAGATAAAATTAAACGGCAAATCTGTGTCCACAGTGCAACTCTGGACTGTGGTCATACTGAGAACACCTGTGCAAATATTCATGAGCACTGGATGTCCCAGATTTTAGTTTCATCTTTCCTGTAGTTTGATACCTGTGTTTCACCTGATTCTATAGAAGAGCTTAAGCTGCAACATCTATGTTGTGTTCAGTGTGAGGAATTTGATTTGTACTCATACCTAGCATTCCTTTGCCTCCTCATCTTCTACAGACTGATTCCAATCAAATGGAACTGCTGAGAACTGACTTTTACTAGTGTCTGTAGTCAAGGTATTTACATGCTGTTGAAAATGGACAAAAACTTAGAACACTTGCAAGTATTTAATGTGTGCTGTATGCAAGCATTCTGTTGCCAAGGATTTTGGTGATGAAGGCTATTACAGCGTGATTTGTACGTGACTTTTCAAGTTGAACAGTGTAGTTTGGTATGTTCTGGTTAAACTAGCTGCCCAATCTTGCAAGCTTTTTCTTAAAAATAATATCAATACAAACTTGAAGCATTACTTCACTCTCCTAGTTATTTTCCACTTACAATTGTTGGACAAAGTAGTGATGCAGTATTCTACTGGAAGGACCTGTGTGTAATCTGAAGTCATCTACTCTAATAAAACAGGAGAAAGGGACTGGTGCACTTTCAGCAAAACTGTTGGTATTTTCTCTGTGCCAGACAATGTCCAGCACTTCTAAAAAGAGTTAAACTGTGAGCAGACATATTGCTAAGTAATTCTGGGTCAGTTTTTGGTGCTGTGGCACAGTATTGTGGCTGACTGGAGTTTAGCTCTTGGCAGTGGAGGTGCTTTGTCTCCAGAATCAAGCACCTGGATATCCTAGAGTTTGCTGAAGGATCTTCCCATCTGCACATCTACCACCACCAGAATGTTCTCTGATTTCAGTTTCAAACTGATTCACTTTCCTTAACTGAAAGTAATTCATATTTCTAATTGTATGTCATGCTTGTGCCCATATAATGGAAAAGTGCTATTACAGACATGATAATTAAAGAACCTACATATTAATAGAGAACAGCAACTGTCTATTAAAGAAGGTAATTAAAACCCTTTGAAATAAATATGTAATAGAAATAATTTTTAAGAGAACCAAGATATACTTTTTTACTTCCTTAAAAATAATTAACTCATAAATTGTCAAATTACTTTTACCATGAGAAATGTCTGGGCAAGAACTTCCTATCTTAATAGGAACCTGAAGTTCATCATGTGTTGTGACTTTACAGGGGGGTCCTACCTACATGTAGATTTTAGAAAGCTGCCTATATAGGTAAGTACTGAACTGTAAGCCACCAACAGTTGGAAAAAAATCTCAAACCCTAAAAAATCAAATCCAATGCCATCCTTGAAGGTGGGGGAATGCAGGTTGTGTTGGGCACGTACCCAGTGAGGTTCTCCTATTCAGCCTTTGCTCGAGTATTTCAAAGTACAGTTCTGGTTGTGCTGGCAAACCAGCCCAATGAGTATGTAGAATTGCTAGGGGTATTCTAAGTTAACTAGAAATGATAGACCTCTGAAATGTGATTTATCTAGACAAAATACATTTGGCTGTGCCAAGACAGGCAGAGTCACTTTATTTCACTAATGATTTCAAACTATCTTTGTCACAAACTGCAATTGCAGTCTTTGTTGGGAGCAAAATGAGTAGATTTTTTTTACCTGTGTTTTTTGGGAGAGAGAGAAAGAAAGTTGGTAGATTCTTACCCTAGCATGAGTAATTGTTGAATTATTGGCCAGACTTCTTTGTCCCATAGAAAAATTGTGGAATATGGGGAGAAGAGATGAGCCAAGGTGGCCTGCACCTCAGCTACTCATATTACTCACTGTCTTGGAACTGTGGAAGAGTGTTCTGCAGAGCAGGTGTGGGTGGAAGCACTGGAGCGTTGTGACCAGGAGACTAAAGAGTCGCTCACATATTTTAAGTTTCCAGGTAGTAGATAACACGAGATTTCACAGATTCTATGTGCACCAGGAACAACCTGTGTATGTAGTTTGTGAATTGTTCCCAAAGGGAAGAAACTTCTCATGGAAAACATAAAAATGTAGGATATGTCCATGTGTCAGTTGAATCCAGCGTTCTGTGTCTGACAGCAGAGAGCAATGGTACATAGGGACAGCTTGTGAACCTGGCCACTTTCTGATGCCCGTTCCTTTTGCAGTCCATGGATATCTGGAGCTGTTGTATTAAGCTACATCCCTCTCTAGTCCTTTAAGATTTGTTTTTAGACATGTTGACCAGAATATTTTTTTTTCTACATACTGATCTTTATTTATTTATTGTTTAAAGGGAAAAGAAAACATAAGAGAATTGAAAATAGCCTTTGAAGGAGATTTGTCCCATAACTTGCCTGATTTCAGCATTGAAATACATTTTACAATTAGAATGCATCAGTCTGGAGTATGCTTAGAATCATGGAATGGTAAGGTTTGGAAGGGACCTTTAGGGATATCTTGTTCAATTACATTGTAAAAAGAAACGGTTCTTGAATTTGCATAGTCATAATTTGATAATATGTTAACCAAACTGATCCCAAAGAAAGGATGAGGTTTCTGATTTGCTTTCATTGTATAGGTGGGGTGCATCATGTCAGGAGATTAAGCACTTTGTATTAATGTGCTCCCTTCCTTTCCAAACCATAAGCAAAAAAACCCCAAAAACCATTTATGGGAAAGCTTGGATGTTCTCCCTAGGGGCAAAAGCCTATGATCCCCTTGGAGTCATTCTAAAACAACTAATAATTTTAAGAGGTACCGGCAAAATTTTATCTGAAACATCAATGTGTCTGCTGCTGAGGGAGAAACTGGCATATGATTCTATGAGGTGGTCAGCTAGTGATACAAATTCCTTCTCCCTACTCCCAGAGCTACTGTGTGCCACTCTTCCTCTATACAAAGGCAATTTGCTTTTCATGTAGTAATGAAGAACAATGTTTTAACAGACAAAGGCACTTCTAGTGTATTATTGTGCTGTCTTTTGAGTAGCACTAGATGCTGGGAAAAATGGTAATTCACAGTGTGAATGCTTTTCGCCAGCAATGTGGGTTAGAACTGAGCATGTACAATCTATGTTGCATAAGGTACAATGGTGAACATTGTGAGAGAGAGAAAAGCCCAAATTACAGCTCTTGCTGATGGCCAAGAAACTAGCCTTTTGTATTTTTTTTAAGAGGAAGACAGCCCAAACAGAATCCAAAATATTGTCCTTCAAAGCGTGTATGTTGCTGAATTTAGTAACAATCTTTGTAGTGTTTGTAAATTCCTATAAAAATACATAGCTATGTTACTCAAACACCTGTGTTCCTCTGTTTTTCTTGTAAAGGGATATAAGGCCCAGGTGGCTTCTTACTAACTTATTTCACACAAATATAAATATGCTGCACAGTTTCTCTTGCTGTAACTATATAATCCAAGAAACATGATTGCCACTGATTTAATGTAATCAGTGTTGTGAGGGGAACATTCTGAGGCCTTTGTCAATGGCTCTATTCTGAGGGGATTTACACCCCATGTAAATCTGATTTAAATGGGAGAGTGGTGGAATGTGGCTTTCCTATTTAACCTATGCAAAAATCTATATTCTCCCACCTAGGTTTCTCACTGTGTGATGGGATACTCAGCTGGTAGGTGGTGGGGGAGGGAAAGAACACAAGTCCAATAAGGACAGAGAAAGTAGGTAAGGGACTATCTCAAACATGCAAGTTGTACATTTTGATTCAATATTCTGATATTCTTATCAAGGCTTTCCAGAATGTGACACTGCCTCAAACTGCAAACAATAAGGAGAAAACAGCAAACATGTATCAGTGTCTTCGGTGCTCTGCCATGATTTCCTTTTTTTAAAGGATCAGAATGTTACAGCAGAAATAAAAATCTAGTAGAAAAACAGTGAGCCATCTTAACATGCAAAAGCAATGTGTGGTTGAAAATTATTTTAGTAGTTTAAAGATATCTTTCTGTTTAAATTTATTGAACTATAGCCAGATTTATTCAATTAAGATAATACACTTCAAGGTTAACTACCATTTGCTGTTCACTTAGGCAAGCTATTGTACAGTTATGTAAATTTCATGAACAGAGACACGACTTGAGTGTCTTAATTACAAGCAAAAAGTGTCATTTAAATATGAATAAGTGAATAGTTGCATGTATTTCCTGTTCACATTCTGCTGTCATCTTTAAGACCAAGAGCTAACTAGCCATCTATATTGTGCTTTCAGTTTTTCCTTATCTGTCTCTAAAAGGGAAAAGAAAAAAACCACCAAAAAACCCCTCAAAACCAAAACAAAGCCTGTCATGGAAATGCATGTAAAGCAGATGATGCGGGAATGTCCTACTCTTGTTATTAGCACCGTGAATTTTAATCTACCCAGATCACAATGAAGAGCAGTAAATATGCAGTGTTTTTCTGTGGTTTTCTCTGTATTTCAATATGATATCTATATTAATATTGTACTATCAATAGCTTCTGTGTAAGATCCTTTGGTAGTAACTTTCTGACAAGTCTGCTAAGGGTTTATTTTGCATGCTTCTATTTTCAGTGCTAAGAGTTATTATGAATTCCTCATTTATTTATATACACATAGTTGTGTTCAAAATAGTCTATTTCCTTATTAATTTATAGTCAGTCCAAATTAAATTCTGTGTAACAGAGTTTGGTAGCAATATTTCCTCCTCATCTTCAGGACGAATTCCCTGTGTTCCTATCGTGTTGATAGTTTGGGATTTCTTTCCCATTGTATTGAAGTGTTTGTCTCTCCAAAAACGACCTAGAGAGAAATCTGTTGTTAATCACATATCAACGAGGGAGGGATGATTAGTTAATAAAAAACATGCCTTGTTTCTGTGGACCAAATGGCTAACTCTGGTTCTCAGTATGTACAGTCTCTTGAAAGACTGTTCCCATCCCTCAGTGATGTAGCTGCAGCTCTCCCTGAGGAATGAGAAGTTCGCTATTCACTCTGTGCTTGCATCACCCTTTCCAACATGTTCCCACTGATACATTAAAGGAATTAATTGCTCATAATGATCTCACCATCTGTTAACAGAGGTTCATACCTACAGGCTGGTGGCATGTGGTGGTCCTATTCAGAAATCAATAGGCAATGCTGGGGGAACGCTTTCCCACATTGCCTTCCATTGCACTTTGAAAAGGGGAGGAGAGCTCAGTGTTGGCCATCTGCTCCTTGTCTTTCTGTGCGAGAGACCTTGATGCAGTCCAGCCCAGCTCTGATCTGACTCCAGTCTGATTGGAATGTGGCTGATCTGAGAGCCTCTCAAAGCTGTGAAAGTGAGTCAAAAGGAGATCCCTATTGTCCAGCAGGGCTGAAAGAAAATGATCACTTTAAAATTCATAACTCCCAGGTGCCCGCCATCTATTCATGGGAAAAACTCTCTGAACTTCTCTTCATTAAAAAGAGAGGGAGTCCAGCTAAAAAGAGAGAAAAGGAAGTAGTTTGTGGGAAATGTGCAAGGGATTTCAGGCTAAACAAATGAGGAATTTGGAATTTTTACTCTTATTAAAGGAACCGTGTAAGGAAAGGGAAGCATTTGTAAAAGCAGGGCCTCTGCGGCAGGGGCCCTTCCCTGGGGTCTTTTAGGAAAATAAAAAGGCTTTTTTTTCTAACCCCACCCCCCCCAGGAGTTTTTCCTCCCTTACCCTCATTCACACAGGTAAGAGAGAGGAAAAGAGTAGTACATGAATTAGGCTCTCCCTGCTTTATGTGATTAAATTGGAATGCATTCAGTCTGCCCTCCTCCCCTCTCCTACATGTATTTTATTGTTTAGGTGGCATATAAAGCTGACCTGATAACAAATGTAAACTGAAGCTGAGTATCCTCATAGAGAATTAGATTTTTGAGGGAGTGGAAGGGCTGTCGTGTCAGCTCATTGCCTAAACTCTTCCCTGCCTCCATGTCTTAGTAATCTGAGCATTTACCATATCACAGGAAGGATTTTGGAGTTTTTTCCCTCCCCTCCTTTCTTCCATCACTTACCTGCTCTGAATGTGAGGTAGTGCCAAATCCTTTTTTGTTCCTCAAGCACGTTACATGTGTTTCCTAATTCTATACTTTTTCTCGGGGCCTCACAATATCTTTAGTGAATTTATGCTTATTCCTACAATGTGAAATGCATGTTTCTTCTGATACGACTTGTGGCCAAAGGTGAAAAGGACCACAGGGACCATGTAGTAGATGTTAAGGCAAGAATGGATTATTTTGACCACTCTTTGTCTAACTACTTCTGCAACATAGGCTGTTGAATCACTCCTGGTAATTACAGTTCCAAACCTATAACTGTAGGTCTTTCAGAAACATCCCATTTCAATTCAATGATTTTCAGGGAATTTGTGCATTGATAAACTGCATAGACCTATTTCCAGTCTATGCAGAGACCCATTGCAAGTCTTATTGTGCCCTTTGTAGCTACTGAGGCTAGACATATTTGATGTCTGATAGCATGAACTAAGCCACAGTATGTCTGATTGCATGTGTATTTGCTGTCAGGAGGTAATTGCTTGTCTCCTGCCAAGATAGCTTATGTAGCTTTTGATGTGACACTGACCTGCCTCTCTTACCCCAGCAGCCTCTTACCTTATGATGTGCTAGCCTCCATTTTCCCCTCTCATACCATTTGGTAAGAAGAGTGATGGTGTACAGCACCTTTTTTTTTGTTTTGATTCAAAGTGGTTATGAGCCTTCCCACTGTGGTGGTGTTCTTTCTGTTCCCCCAAATTTCTTTTTAGATATCTTTGAGATGGAGACAGCCACCTCACTATTTCACTTATTCAACAGTGTGGGAGGATTGGCAAGCATTGTTCAGGCTTTCTTCTTCCCCAGAAATTGCTGAGGAAGTAGGCAGCCATCACCAAACAACTGAGAAGCAATGTCCCAGCAGGTGACAACGTTTGTCTTATTTCACGATAACATGGTGCATCTCTATTCTCCACTTTTAATCTGTGGTCCAGCTCTTCCTTAGTCTCATCATCAGTTCCAATGATATTGTTTGACTCTTCTCTCTACATCCTTGATATTATTGCATGTATATTCATCAGGTGAAGCACTCTTCATTTCTACAGTAATTTCTAGAAACAACTGAGCAGCACCTGACCCTGGCTCAACTGGTAGTTTTGGGAGGTTACATTGCAATTAACAATCTGCTTCCAAGTCCTTCCTGTTCCCTCTCAATTTCCCCCCCAAAAACCCCAACACTGATAATCAGACTTTGCATGTTAATTTGTTGTGCTTAGCTTGCATCATGCTTGCTGGTTTACATCTGGTACTCACTTTTTGTGACCCCTTTCTGTTCATTCTGTTCTTGAATGGCTGTTTTCTTTTTATAGATTGTTTTGTATCTTGCAATACTTAAGTCATTTTTTAAAGTGTTTTGTAGTTTTTACTGTGATATGTGGTGATAAACATAGCTGTTCAAATGATAACCATACTTTTTTCAGACATGATTTTTTTAGGTCTGTTTGTCTGCATTGAGCTCTTTGTTTCCATCTAGTCTCTCACCAAAAATTGAGCAGAGTGGTTAGTATCAGAGCTGAGCAGTGGTCTAAGCAAACCAGATCATCATTGCAGATAACTGGACATGCTACAAAATTGAGCAAAATTGTTTCTGTAGCTTCAAGACCAGTGAAAAGTGGGAACCTTGAGTGTTTGACACAATGTCTGAATATAGTGTGTAAATGGTACCTGACCAACAGAGTGTTATAGTCCAACAGGAATTTGGAAGGAAGAAGTGTGATGGCACTTAGACTGTTCCAACTGACCTTAGGCAACATAAGCCAAACACAAAAAATAAGTGAACTAGTTACTACTTCAGTTCTCTACTGTTGGATAGTCTTGTTAACGTTTAATGTAAAGCTGCATCTGACTTGATACTTCTCATACGGCTCAAACATTATGCTCAAATACCAGCTTTAAAGCGAAGAAAAGGGTCCCCTGCTCCTGTAGGGATGAGTTTTGCAGGAAGAGTGCAGAATGATCACAGATGAAGAGAAGAAAGCGAGAGGCAACCAGGCTGCGATAGTATGCTAATATTTTTTTCAGGAGCAGACACAGTGTAGATTACACGACATACTGCTGCTCAGCTTTGTTCACTTCCAGAAGTGACATTGTTTCACAATTGAAGTGCTTGCACTGTGATACTTTAAGGAAGATCTATTAAGATGTTTGTGGTTGATGTGTTGTTTTTAAAATAACATTAACAGAGTCTTACCAAGGGTACAGCTAGTTAAGCTCTAGAGTCAGCACAATTGAAGGACAGTAGCCCCCAACAGGGGTACAAACCTCAGAAGTAAAGGATATACAAACTTGAACCATATATACTATTGATGGAACAGTAGTGTACAGCCACAGCTGAAGATCATGTATCCATTAAGGAAGCTAGGACAGAAGCTGTTGGTTTTATTAATTTAATCAAACATACATATAAGCTGAAACTCTTTTTTTTTGTGGTTTGGTTGGATCTTTTAAAGCCGGGAGCCTGCTGTTACTACCTGCTTTTTTCATAGTAAGCACCTCATTTAAGAGGCAAAGTAGTCTTGTGATTGTGACATGAAATTTGAGAAGAGGAATGTGCCATACTAGTATTTTAACATAACATTTTAGGTATGGATTTTTCTAACACTGTTTAAAGGAGAAGTCATGGGAAAAACTCCCAAGATTGTGATTCCCAGAATTGGAAACACCTACCACTCTGAGAAAATGCCATGTGGTGTTACCTTATTGTTAGTAAACACTGTACAGGTTGCCTTGGAGAATCTACTTGCTGTCTTCTGTACAGTGCCTGTGAGGTGCCTCTCTCTCATTTATAGAACCTATATAAGGCACTTGGGCACAGTCCTCAAGTGTAGAAAGACACATAAAGATAAGCACTTATGGGGATTTTTCAAGGACGTTGAAGTGGCTTAAGTGTTGTTGAATTCCCTTTGACTTTGGACTCCAGCTTGTAAAGCCAGCAATACTGCTACCTGTGACTTTAGGTCTCCATCTCACTACTCTGAAAATGCTGACCTTTTGTATCAAATTCTTTCAGTTGAGTAGGATGGAGTGAGCACAATACTGTAGAAGAGTCCATGGCTGTGATACTAGTTTAGATACATGACTTACTGCTTTGGTGCCTTCCATAACCCCAAGGAAGTGACCAAGCCTACCACTGTTTTTTTGTGGTACCTTGCCTGTTACTGTACAAGATAACACAGCTCCAACAAGTGCACTTGAAAGGTGAGCTACTTGGTGGTTAAATTGTCTTGTTGCTGTGAAACAGCTAGGCTGGGGACTTGACTTCAGATATCTACCCTAGATAAGTTTTTTCTAATTGTTAGGCTCTCATGAACTTGGGATGAGAAGGAGAAGATCACTGACTAGGAATGGCATCTGGACATGTGATACCTTCCAAGTGACTCTGTATTTTGTTGAATGAGAAATGTGTTTAGTAAGAAAATTTCACACAAGCTCTGTTCCAAGTCAGTTCACAGTAAAACTCTGTGTACATAACATAAAACTTAGTGTGAACAGCAGTCATGCTTGAGTTCCTTTCCATTCTTCTTTCTTAGCTATGCACTTTGAATACTAGAGGGGGAAAATGATAAGAATGTGCTGCTCAGTATTTGATATTTCAAAGCTGTTAACTTACTCAAAATGAATTTCTTTTAGAGCATACAAAGGCTATTCCATTTCAGCTTTAAATCTGTACCATGTTCAGTGTTGCTGGTTCTCATTATATTTCGATTTTTATATCTGAGACCAACTGGTACCCTTCCTCTCTTTCTCCTGCTCTCAACGTGTCAGCACTCAGGTGACAGAGCCCAAGCTCTTAGATTTAAAGTTAAAAGGAAAATTCAAAATACTGAATTTTTAAACACGTGAAAACTTGGAATAATTGTCTATTTAGTTAATCTTTGATTTCTTTACATTAATTTCCATGCATTTTGATCTCTGAGAGTGGTTTTTGCATATGTTCTTCATTCTGCCTGTATACAGCAAATGACTAGTGTTGCTTTCACCTGAAGTACTGCACTTCATTGTCAGAACTCAGTAACTTTATTAAAAGACTGAAGTATTTATGACAACTCAACGATCATAGCAGGTTGAATTTTTAATTGATCTAACAGAATTACTATTTGGGAAAAGAGAGGCTGTAGGCAGAGTTGTTCTGCAAGAGAATTCTTACAGTAACTAAACAAGGTTGCAAAATGCTTGGGATTTTTTTTTTCCCCCTCAAACCAAATCTATGTCAGGGAATGACTTTATAAGCTTGCATATAATGTTTTTGTGGAAGAGAAGTATAAACCATGTACTTGTGTAAAAGTGTAGAGGGTTTTTTGTGTGACTCAAAACAGTGCCTTCAAACTTCCCTTGGCCTTTCAGAGAATTTAATTGGTCTGTGCCTCAGTTTGCCACTTGTAAAACATGGTTAATTGCATTTCTTGAGCTTAGGAAAGTTTGGATGCTGTCATGCTGGGAGCTGTGCAAGCATTGAGAGGAGTGGTTTCTCTGTTGCAGAGTTCTGACACAAGAGTGTCTGAAGTCTGTCTTGCTCATGGCATGATCTCCAGCAGTGACCCTCACAGATGTCCAAGGAGCAGTATGAGTGCGACAGAAACACAGTGATACTTTCCCAGAATACTCCTTTAGTGACTTCATGCTCTTGGATAGACCTGGGCTATGGGTGATATCTTTCTGAATAATAGGCCTTGCTGAACTTTTCTTCCACAGTCATGCACTGCTGTGATCTGTGAGCAAAATGATGAGAAATTCGTCTATAATTATTCCCTACTTCCTAAATGAGAAGATCTTTTATTAAAGTTCATAATATTAAAAGAAAATAATATCTTAGCTTGATGTTTCTGAGGGGAAAGGTGTAAGAGGAAAAGCTCCTACTTAAGCCTGTCATAATGAATTCTTGTTTCCAGAGTGATATTTTAACATAACAATCATAAAAATGAAGACTAATATCTTTTCTTGAATGCATGCTCTGTTTTCTCAAAAATGCAAGATCAATTTTATGCTTAAATGGTGTGCCCCTTCTTTCTTGCATATGGACTTCCTAAAAGTTATGAAGATGCTAAAAAATTTCCACACTATATTCTACTTATTTATACTATATGCAATTTGGTGTGAAAATAAAAAAAAAAAAAGCTAAAACCCCTAGTTTTTTTCACTTTTGGAGGCTTTTCTGAACTGATTTTCAGAGACAAAAATGAGGAACCAAAGTGCAATGCAACAAATATTTTACCTTCAGTCATAGGTGTACTGAAGCTTCATTGTTATGTTTAAGACACTGGGGATGCCATCAAGTCAGACATATATCTTCAGAATCTCATTCTGTCTCTGATTGAAAAGCCTTAATGATCACAGCAACAGCCAGCTAGGTCTGCCACAAAAAGAGTAAAGAAACACCCTACCATTTGACCATACCTTCATAGCAGAGAACAGCTGATTTTTTTGGTCACGTTCTGGGATTCAGTAAGCTTGGGTTATTTTGAGCTGATAGGAAGAACAAAGTCAAGGAACGTTCTCATACTAGCTTCCTTTCTAATGATCTCTCTCAGTGTAATGTGCATTTGTGCTAACTAGCTGGGGAGACTAAAATGCATTAGAATACCTGAGTCTGTTCTATAAAATGTAACTTATTAATTGGTCACTTTGGAGGGAGATCTGGCTAAACAAGATTTTTGTTCGTTGCTAAATGTATTTGAGTCTAACTTGTGAATATGTTGTTCTTTAGTGATTTAGAGTTTCCTTAAATCATATGTATTGCTCTTTCAAATGAAAAACGCAACCCACCCCTTCTCACAGATACTTGGAGGTAGAACTTGATCTTCTAGCCTTCTTGTTCTCTTTGCTTCAGAAACTACCTTTAAAAAATGTTTCTCCAAGAAATGCTATTTATCTTTTTAAGAATTTGTCACTTGTTAGTTCTATATTTAATGCTATGTGATTAGTGCTGTGTTTTTCTACTGAACTGTGACTGTATTTTAGTGTCAGAAACTTTAAAGGCTTGTTTTCAATAGTTTTTTTTTATTCATTGTTCCTCTTTTCTATCATACTTGGAAGGTAGGAATTATTAAGGAACCGGTTTCAAATGTGTATTTCTAATTTAAATGCAGTCTGGAATTCCTTGTATTTTCAAAGAAGACAAGGAAATAATCATCAATGCCTTAGTTTGGATGTGAGTTAACATTTGCACCAGCCATAGATTTTTTTTCAATTAGCACTCCCTTAGAAAAACCCTTTCCCCCAGCTTTTGTCAATGTGCTGTAGGAGAAGAAGAGCAAATAGATTGGAAATGCTCTGCAGCTCAGGCTCCTGGGAAAATGTAACAGGTGTTACAGCTCAGCTGGGTATGAGCTTTATGAAAAAGACCCTCTTAGACTTTACCCATAGAATTCACTTTCCTAGCCAGAGCTTCAAGTAGGAAGAAACTAATGACTTCATTACCATCTCAATTCTGGGAAATGCTTGGTCCAGACCTGAATCATTAAAGGAAAGGTATAGCACTCTGTGTGACCTTACAAGATCAAAATGTTATTTAGAGCAATTCCATTAGTCAAGGCTATAAACCTGAAAGAACACACCCTTTTGCGTTGGCTTTTAGGCCATAAAATGTGTGTATATGTCATGAGGAGGGAGGCAGGAGGTGGAGGCAGGGAGGAGAAAAAACATATTCTGTGCTCATTGTGCAGCACAATTTCCTATGCTTTCTTTGAAAAGCCTTCATTTCCAGCACTTCTTCCCATCACCCTGTGTTGTGACACGTTTAATGGCTCTTGTCGTTCTCACTCTTCTAGGGGTTTCTAATTGGGGATGATACTGAAGCCAAGAATGATGTCAAAATTTCAAGCCATACAAAATTAAATGTATTTCTTTAATGTTGTAGTAATTTAAAGCATTTTTTTTATTTATTGTATCTCTTGCTAGCTTAGAAAAAGAAAAGAGAGAAAGATTACATCATGATGTACAGAAGACTTTCCTTTTCTCCATTACTGCTTTTGCAGTACAAGGAAAAGAAACCTTGTTTGGTGAAACTATATTCTTGCTAGCTCTCCAAAATGTCTTTATATGTTGATAACACTGGATTTGAAAGCCTGGCCTGACAACCTTTCAGGAGTAGAACAAAATGTTCACCTTTTGGATAACTTTAATGGACTTAGCCAGTAAGGAAAAACAGAATATGTTTTTCCACACAAGCTACCACGAATTCTTCTCTGTTGCTGCACAAACATACCCCCACAACTACAGCTGGGCATAAGCTAAGAGAAAAAAGTGTTATGCCTGCTTTAAGGAGAGATTGGCAAAGAGGGAATAAAGGCATGGTGCAGTGTTCCGTAGAAGGTTTGAAGCATCTGTGATATACAGGTGTTCACAATGCCTCAGTCTCATGCCCAGATGGAAACTGTGTCTTGTACACCAAGCCATTAATGTGAGTTGATTAGTGTGGTACTAAAGGGCACGCAAAGAATGCTTGTTTTTATTGGATATGTGTCTGTTGGTATTTTTTGAAAGTCTTTAAAAAGCAAGACTTGTTCACGCGGTGCAGGATGGTTTGGTGGTCTCAAAGCTGAACTTATCTGGATGCAGTGATTTATCAATGCATTCTGGCCTCTTCCTCAAAATATTCTTGCCTTGTAGCAATCCATTTCTACAGTGAATCTTTTACAACTAGTTGTTACCACAGTTGTCGAACACTCCTTTCTTGAATAGGTGTAAATGGAGATTGGCATTTGATAAGAGATCTCACTGACTTTTTTGTTTTGTTTTCATTAACACACCCTAGGATTTCCTTTCCTTCTTGCTGCCCTGTGACATCAAGTTTCTCATTTTCATCCAATGATCATCTAGCCTTCCTAGACTCTCTTCCTTGTCCTTTTCTAGTGATTATCCCTTAAATGTATGACTTTGTATTTCATACTATCAAGTTTCACTTCTATTTGATCCCTTTAATCCTCAGCAGATCCCATTTAGTCCACCTCAATGATCACAAGAAAAAATGCAACAGACACCTCTTACTTCCCGTGAGAGTGTGTGGCGTTCTTGTGTCCTAAGGTTGATGCATTCTTTAGGCCACAGCTCCTAGGCAGTTAAGTTGGCAAACACTGTACACTTACTAATGATGGTTTTGATATAAGGAAATGAATCTTTGAGCCTGAGCCTTCTACAGCAGATTTGAGAAGTACTGTGTTATGTAGCTTAGGTTAGCCTGGACATAGGAGATGTATGGTTGTGTTAGCAGGATGTTGTTTTCTGAGCTATTTATTACCTGCTATGATGCTACATTTTGGTATTTAGCTATAGCCTTAGTGTGTATGTATTTTTAAATTGACTTTGCTGCAAACCCCTCTCATTCTGTAAGTATGATTCTGTGTTTTATCTCTTGGGTTGCTGTGGTGGGTGGCAGGCTGTTGTGCTGAATTCTCAGAGAAGAATGAGAAGGTCTTACCTCTATTGTCTCACTGAAATATGCTGAAGTGACAGCTTCTCGTACCAAAAAATGCTCACTTCTGGTACAAGTCTTCTGACAGGAAAAGAAAGCAGTTTTGTCACTTAAAACCAGCATAAAAAACCCCATCCCCACTGAATGTTTTATCTGTGATATTAATTGGTTCTGTGAAGAAGATGGATTTTTGTGCATAAATACTGAATCGACTGTGTGCTGTTGTTTGCAACCCAGAACAAAAATTACCTTGCTTAGATTAGCCTCTAAAACCCAGGAGTACCCTTAGAAATCCCACACTCCAAATATTTACTGCTTTGAGCACTGCTGAAACAAAATATTCAAGGTGGAAGACAATTAGAAAATTGCCAAGTACCCATTAAGAAGAAAATACTGGTAGAATCTTAATTATATAACATCTATTGGCACTTCTGTGCTAGTCTGTACTTCTCAGTGCCCTTTAACCAGGCACCTATAAGGACTATTCTAACAGTAATTACTTAATCCTCTTGGTGCATCTGTGGGGCAGAAAATTCTTCAGGTAGTTCAAGCCCACGTGCATTCAGGCATTTTCCAGTGAGTCAGTTTTGTGCACCTGAATAAAAGTAACTTGCTCCCCTGGAGTTTTGCCATAGTTATATGTTTTGAATGTATCCCTTCTGTGCAGCCTTACTGTGTTAAGTTTGTTTTATGGATATGCATTACAAGCGAAGGTGTAATTCTAGTTCTTGTGATGGTGTATATTGTATAAGATGTGGTCATACAAGACCACATCACTGCTTGAAAGCTCTAGAATGTCTCCATCAAAATCTAGTGTTAGAGTGCTTTAAAGGATTTGTCTTGCTTTCTAGTATTGGTCTGAAGTCAGGACTTGCCTAGTAGCTGCTTCTTTCACTTCTGAAAAGCATAGCCTTTTCTTTAGCAGTATATGGTGATGTGTATTTAAAAAAAAAAGTTCAAGGAAAAAAAGGAAAGTCTGAGGAAGGTCTTACATAAATCTCTCCTGATTAAAAGAAAAAACTTGTCAATATTTATCTGTGTGTAGGATCGTTATAGTAGTCATTTTCCCTTCACCTGATGGTGCTTGCAGTTTGTATTTCCTGACACCAGAAGTTCATTGTATTTAATAAGCAACTTCCTATTGCATTAGCAAATTTCCATCTGGTTGGAAAAGTACCTGATTGTATTACTATCTTTGTCTTCACGGCTATGATGCAAAACATAATTTGCTTATAGCTTTGTAAATATGGCTAATGCAATGATATGTACATCATATTACCCACTGAAAGGTTTTGCTTTGTGCAGGGCACTTCTTAGTTTATGAATGGACTGAAAACAGGAACAGGGGGGAGGGATAGCTTCTGCTTCTATAACCCTGGTAATGTCCCAAAACTTGAATTTTCCTTCTCAAGCCTCTGTAGAGGAAAGAGTAAAAAGAAGAAATAAAAAATTACTCTCTGAAAATGTCAATGCTTCTTGTGTTGGTGCATGAGAGGGAGAGGGACGGTACCTACATTTTACAGGTGAGCTGGGTTTTGAAGAGTTATCTGCTCTCTGGAAAATCAGAGAATATATGGGATGATAGGATGTCTCCCTGAAGTCTCACTCTGTTACAACTTGGCAGCATAGTCTAAAAAGTAGAATGCTGTAAGTTCGTAGCATCATAAGAATCTGATTTGAAGGTTTAAAAAGGGCTGGGGAGGAACTATTGAGCAAAATGTTATTAAGGATGGGATTTTATCACCTGGGTTTTATCCGTATCCAAGAAGTGTCACCAAACAACTCATCTTTGTGAATTTTATTACTAATTGAACAGTATGCATGGCATACTTTCGGTTTTAGAGGTATTCAAAGGAGATGTGGATGGCTTTATTGACATGCCTGTTGCTATATAAGAAGCCTGCAGCAGACATGGAATTTAAGCCAAGAGTTCAGAGCTGCCTCCTTGAGACATTTTTGCAACAGAATCCCTCATGGAAGTGCCATATAGAAACATTCTTGCTCCAAAGAACATACAGACTAGAAGTGAGGAGACAGGAGTGAAATGCCTTCCCCAAAGAAAAAGGAAGGTCCATAGTAGAGTTTGGGGTTTTGTTTTTGTAAAGAAACATACAAAAAAGAAAATGGGATACTTACATATACATGAGTACTTAGCCTTCTGGTGGTATATACCAGGTATCATGGTGTTGCATGGTCTGGCAGAAGGAGGATGGGAAGGATAGGAGGTCTTTCTTGGGTAGGCTATCCCACTGCCTTGTGTTTCTCTCATCTCTATCTGTAGCTCTGTGGGACTCAAGCATATTGGGTATCTCCCAGTTTGACATAGCCAGTTGATGTATACGTCACTTGCCACCTTACCTGCACTTTTGAATGGCATTTGAGTAGACCATGCTATGTTAAATCATATTGGCCCTGGCTATCAATAGACACTGTAGGGATAGCTCATGCTTCCCTGGTGTATGAAAAGACCGTAGAAATGCTGATAAATTATTTGATCTGTGTTTTGCCAGCACAGATTAGTGCATTGATGAGGCATCCTGCAAAAGCAGTGTTTGTCTTTCTAAAGATGTGCAAGTATATTTACCAGTGAGTACTAATGAAGTGTGCTTGTGAAGAAAATGAAGCCTCAAGTACGTGTAATTAGGTCTCCTTCCTTCCTTCTATAATGGTTGCCAAGAGCTTGATAATAAGAGTCCATCACCTATAACAGCAATAGGGATTTACTCTGTTATCTGCCATTTACTTAAATTACTAAAAACCCTGTAGGAACCCTTTCTGTAGAAGATGATGGATGTGAGGCTTAAAATCCAGAGTGCAGCATCCATGTTGTTCTCAGAAATGTGAGATATTAAAGGTACTCAGTCCTATTGGCTGTGTCATGCCACACTAAACATCTGGCATCAAGCACATCTAACAATTTTATCTGAAAGTCTGATGTTAACTTAATTCCTAGTTAGAATCTAAGCAAGGCTATCATACTTTAGCTGTTTAAAACTGAGACCACAAAAGAAGTGTATGATAGGGTCACTCATTCTCTGGAAATTGAATGTCTTGCTAGTGGTGTCAAGATAAAAGCTTAGAGCCTAACTTGAAGCAGTTATATTTGACAGCTTTGACTGGAATTTCCTTGTTTCATTAGATGTTTCACAGAGTTGCCTAACTCCATACACTAATGAAATCCTGTAAGATGTCAGGTTGCAACTTTACAACATACAGAGAAAGGCAATAGAGCTACATGGGAAAACGTGTAGTGCTAGGTTTCAGAATCTATCCAAATGGCTGCATAACTGATGCTTTGAAAAGAAATCAGTCCCAGCAATGAATTTTTCTGAGTTTAGCAAGTAGATAGTATATCAAAGTTATAAAATCAATGCAGTAAAAATCAATGATCTCTCTGAGACAACTATGCAGATAGTTCTTTTCTGATAAGGACAGTTTGGGGTTTTTTTTTTTTCCTCCCTGAGCGAGATGATCTTTCCCTGGTACTTGGGAGGAAGAGGATGAGACTGTTTTGGAAATGAGACAACTTCAAGCCTGTTGCAGATTCAGGTTTCAGCCATACATAGCCCTGTGTGTTCAGCATTAATGTTTACCTAAGCGTGATGGTGTTCACTCAGCTTGTTAAAATTTTTATTCTTTGGTGTTTATGTTAAACTGCCACTAATTATATCTTTTGGGTTAGGACCAGTCAAACCGAGCATCTGTTATGTTTGTGAGCAGCTGTCTGGTGCATCTGGGAAAAACTTTCCCTGGATGTGGAAAGAGGCAGAGGATGGAATAGTTAACTGCCTGAGGAGCAGCTCACTGCCACTGAGGAGGCTGGTCTCTGTCCAAAGCTGTACTGTGGTGGATTAAGTGTGAAGCACTTCATTCACCTGGTGTGGGCACAGAGAGGACAGTGTGAAGTCACTGTGATGCTGACTGCTAGAGCTACCGTTGAAACATCTTGTTTTGAAGCCAATGGCCTTGCTTTTTGGCCAGTGACCATAGTTTTCTGTATATATGTGGCTATGGGCTCATTATGGTATTTCCAATAGAAGAGTACTCTGCTGTATTCGGTACAAGAGAGAGTATTTTGCCAGGAACTAGATACCAACAAATACAACAAATGCTTTATTGATGTCCAAGTGGGCAGTGAACCACCAGCACCTCAATCTAGAACTGGCAAGAACTATCAGAAACAGAGTTGGGAGGAAGTGTGAACTGAGAACAAATAAGTGCTCTACTAGCTTTCTCCTTCTTGGGCTTGGGATGGTTTAACAATTGGGGAACCAAAATCTCAAGCATGCTGCTGATAATTATCGAGTAAATTATAACTGGTTTCTAGACTATTAAATAAATGGATAATACTTTTTAGGTGGTTTTAGAATGTTTACCTTTTTGGAGGCATTGCAAAGATTTGTGACAGTCGGAGAATAGGACATATTGCTTAGAAAAGAAAGTTTGTCATCCCTATAAACTCTGAAGCTTAGCTGTATCAGAATTGAATATTGGAGTATGGTAGGATCCCAACTGTTATGATATGTATTTATTCCCTCTCTCTCTCTCCTTTCTGTGCTTCACCTGGCAACAGACTGGTGAAACATGAATGAGATAGAGCTGACTTTACATTCCCTCCTTACCCAAGAAACTGGAGGGTCTGCAGCTGATATAGAGTACAACTGAAAAAACAGGAGCAGGAGTGCACTTATACTGCTGGATACAGGCAACAAAATCTATATAAATGCAAACTATGTTCCTACATTCTGGTATTACTCTCAGAATAAAATAAATACAGAAAAACAGCATTTAAATATAACTTTACTTCTAGAGTCTAGTGTATGCAGTAAAAATTCAGAGTGCTATACTCTATCTCCCCGTGAAGAGCTTGGAGCTTGTTCTGCACCCCTTTCAGTGTGTTAGTACGGAAAATATATATGGCAAATCTAATCTGATGTTGTTTTTTCTGTTTTGTTGTTCTGTTTACTGGGTGGAAATAGTTTACTTTTTGATAAACAAAGAGCAGAACTTGTCCTAAAGCCTAGTTAATATGTCTGCATTTTTGCTTAGGAGAGATGATTGTTAGTTTACCTCTCATCTGTCCACGCTCCTGCTGAGTGAGGTTGTGTGGAAGACTTTTAAGTACACAACTTGTATTTCTGCAGATGAAAGCATGTCTTGGTCTTACCTGTTTTTCATATCTTGTTTGACCTCTCTAGTTAGAAGTCAGATGAGTTGAAAACCCACCATATACATTGGCCTTTATGAGATGAATTTCACTTGCGTACTCAAGCCTAATGATGTTTATGAATGCAGAGCTACCGTCCTGATGACTCTCGATTTGCCTTATTTAATACTTACATTTACAAGGATTTTTGGTAGTTTCAGTAAACTTCTGTGGAGTCTTTCTCCTGGTAGCTATATCTCTTGCTTGGTACTGTGTAGCCCAGGAATGAAACATGGCAATTACTTTATTTCTAGAGTAAAATGGTCAAACAGTATTTCATAATTGCCTTTCCTCTAGAAACTGAAATCTTCATTCAGATGCAATCTTGAATGTTAATATGAAAGAGAAAATATCAAGGGAATTCATCCTATTTCTCATGTCACATATGACCAAGATGCAGTAAATTTTGCTTGCTGGTTCAGCCATCAGTTTGCTCTTGATACTAAGAGAAAATGCAACGAGAATGTTGATCCATTGCTCTGCAAGGAAATGAACACAAAATAGATAGAAACCTGTAACACAACTAACAGAAATTCTGTTGTTCTGGTTGATGATAATCTGGTAATCCTTGCTCAGTTTCCTTCCAGTACAATTAATTATTTTTTATTTGTTTTTGTAATGGGAAAATGTGTTGTGATAACTTCCTTTAGCAGCTCAAAATGTAACACCAAACTCCCTGCTGGCATGACTTCAAGAGCAGAGTTGTGCCAGCAGATAATTTGCCCTAGATTATTTTTAAGAAGGTTGTCAGTCTTGTTTTTCTGTATTACATGCTTGCTGTGATAGTATCAAATATTTATTCTGTGGATTACAGCTTTAACTCCAAACAGACTCGGGAGAGTAATCTCTTGACCTGTATATTGGCAGAGACAACCCCCCTCATAGGGCTGTTTGGAAATGATTCCTCTTGTGAACATTTTTATTTAAGCTATATTACTAGAAACATAAAAACTCTGTTTTTTTCATGCAAGTATGGTCCTTTTTGAATTTGTTTAAATGCTTAATGAAATTTCCTCATCACAAACCTAGGACTTAAATCCATGGCTCTTCTCTTTTTTCCCCTTGATACAATTCTGCTCTCTCACCTGTATACATAAGAACATGTGAGTGTGCATGCACATGTGGTCAGATACTCAGCTTCAGAAGTGCAAAAGAGGAAACATTACCATCCCATTAGCTGCACGGTTCACACGTGGGGTCTATAAAGAAATCTGGCTTTGGGTTCCAGAACATGTTGTGAGAAAAACATAGTAAAACATAGGTGCCTCTTGCATCACTCACTAGCTCACTGATACATTTATATCCCTGTGCCCTCCCCCCCACCTATAACCTCTTACATCTTCTTGGAACACAGACTCTCTTCCCCTATAGGAAGTCTCATTCATTCATGTTTTGAAGGAATTTCTTAATTCTCTTTCAGCAAGATTACTGCCATCCGTGCCCTTTTTCCTTCTCTCTGCCTTTGCCAGAGAGAGAGAGAGGAGCAGGGCCTGCCCAGATGGTTGAGGACCAAAAAGAAGGAACATTTTCTCATGCTTTTAAAAAGACCACTTTCTTTCCTGCCTAATATTTAGCTCCTTCAAATGCAAATGGAGAGGTTTCACTCCAAGGTTAGCATAACAATTATGGGAAAGCTTTAAATCTGAAGCATTTGTTTACACGATGAAAGGAGTCCACAGTCCAAAAGCTCTGAGGCCAGAGCTATTTTCTGACTAAGTAGTGAACTGCAAGTCAATTTTAGACCACAAAGAAAACCAATTTATATCAGTGTGTAAGCTAATTTTGGAGGGAGTTCTACATTATAAACGATGGTGTGGTTGTGTGGTTTTTTTTTTCCTTAAAGTGACTGTTACTGAAATAAACTACTGATTTCACCATCCCCCAGCCCTTTGCATCTTGCTATTTAATGAGCCCCCAGATGTCTTGGATGCCAATGACCATTCCTTAGTGCCCTCAGAAGAGGAGACATGCAGGTTTTGGGGAATCAGTTTCATTAATACCCAAGTGTGTGGTTGTCCAACACCTTTACTGATGCTCTGAAGGGAATTCTAGGTGGGCAGAACTTCTGACAAATATGTGTTCTCCTATCTTGGTTTCTGTTTAACTTGCTTCCCTGGTTGCTCACTCCCTGAATACAAACTCTTGTTGGTGAACTTTTCATTGGTAAATGCTCTAGAGTGACAGCTCTTGAGATACAGTTGTTCTATGAAAAGCTGTAAGACACATAGTCACTTCTATTGTGAGCAGATTTGTATTTCTCCACTGCTATGCTTTTGGTAAGCTACAATCTTGAAATGACGTTAATGTTGCATAATAGTACTTGACAGATGGATCTTTCCATTTCTTTTGCTGATTAGAACCTTCCCTAAACAGCCTCTTTTGTCAGTGTTCACATTGACTTTCAGTAGCATCAAAGAACCTGTAAATCCTTTAGGTGTTTTGCTGAATTTCTGCTCTATGAGGTTGGTATAACATCCATGTGATGATGCTGCTTCTCATCCCAGACAAGGCTGTAGTCAGAGTAATTGCATCAGATATAACTTCGACCCGAGATGGTAAGGGAGGAGTATGTTTTTGCCTAGGTGCCAAGGCAATGTGATCAGCTAAAACAAAAAATGACCTAATTTTTTGAGGTACATTTTCTGCTATAAACTCTTATCTCAAGTTCATTCATGTGATGAATGGGGAAGGGTCTTCCATTGTTCTCAAGTACTTGGGGCTTTAGCCTCTTCACTCTGGTCAGTCCCTGATTGGGCTCTTTGGGATACATTTATGATGTAAGTGGTAAAAGAAGTTCTGCAAGAAATATAGTAGAGGTCTTAAAGTCCCTTAAGAATGTTTATTCCACTTTCTTAATGTGTTCAGTAGTTCCTTCTGAATCTTCTACAAGATTTGCGTATTATAATGACCACGTAGGAATCATTATAACTTGTCATTGTGGCAATTTGTACGGTGAAGCATTACTACATGTGCTAGCCTGTTGTAGTTTTGGAGGGGCTATAAAGTGGGCATTTTTATGAGTTTTATTTTGATCTGGCCAATGGCAACTTTAAAAAAAGATCCAGAAGCAAAAAACCCCATTCTCAAAGCCAGAGGTTGCTAGCTCACTGAGTGTGTTTTAAAGAAATGCTTACAAAAGCAAAGATAACATTTGGGTCATTGTAATGCTCAAAGCTTGGTCTTTTAGACCTTTCTTTGTGGCAATGGATAGGTTATACAGCTATTTTTTAACCTCTTAACCTTTTAACCTTCTGAGTTGGAAAGGAAGACTGCTATGAAAGCTTTTAGCTGTGAAAGCAGCTCTAAGTAAGCCCATTTGTACTGCTTTAATACAGGTTCTGTACGTTAATTCTCTAGTAACGTAATCAAGAAAGTGCTGGCATTCAGAACCAGCAAGTACCTAGTACTCACTTCACCCTATGACCATAATGAATGTAAAATGTTGCTAGTAATAGATTGAAATGAAAAACTCCTTCATCTTGCAAGAGATTCACAATCACATTTTGATTTTCAGAGTGCTGCTTGATTGGGGATTAATGCATGGGTAGATTGACCTCTCCTGCAGGAATGGTGGATTTTGTACTAACTGTGTGAAAAAAACCCCAAATGTTGAATATTTTCTTGTTGCAGTTTTCTTGCAATTCATGTTACCAACTCTTTGGTTTTTCAGTGGTATTAACCACACTCTGAACTCTTCAGGGTTTTTCCTTCTTTTCATGTCTTTCAGGGAGGAGGGTGAATTTGATCATCAACAGAAAGATCAGCTTCCTTTTATTCCCTCTACTGTCATCAAATAAGGCATCCTGATGGACTTGATTAATTTTAGAATAATTTGTCCTTTTCAAGCAAAATGAAGCTGTTGCTGTATTTTCCAATTAAAGTATTTCTACCTCAGAAATAACTTGTGCTGTGTACATTGCATGCAGAAAATGACAAACCCATGTCTGTTCAGATAAGATTTATATCTATTTACCTGCTTTTGTTACATCAACTACCTTTAGTTTCTGTTAGTGGTTTTATAGTGAGACTGTTGCTTGGGCTGTATGTTCCAGGATAGTCTAAACAATAGTAAGATGGGCTTATATGCTGTAACATTTTTCCCTTAGAGATAAGAATATGAGCCAAGTCCTTGTCCTGTTTTGTTGGGTTTTTTTGAATAAAATTATAAAAAGGTTAATGTACTTGGCCTACTCAGGTGCTGCTTTTATCTTCATGCTCACTACTAAGTAACCAACTCCCCCCCCAAAATGGAGCAACAAGATCAGGTCTATGTTTTGGCTACAGTTAGAAATTCCACAGCAGGCTTTTGAATTTTCGCCTCTGCAATTTTGGGCAAAGGATAACTATGTTCCAGGAGACAGCAATCCCAGCTTACTTTGCACCGGCTGAGGATTACAAATGAACTGGAAAATATATTGTCCTTTCTCATTGTCTTATATCTTCCTGCCAACTCTGTGGTTATTAAGTAGGCAATGCTAACTGTTTCACTGTGCCGTGTCTTATGTCCTTTTCATTTGTATTGAAATTTAGAGTTATTAATTTTGCAAAATTGTGTAGGTAAAGACTTGATCTTCTTATACTTTGAAAACCAAGTGAGGTATATTTAAGGCTATAACTGGTGATTCTGGTTTTAGAACGACTTTGTGCAGTGCAAAACAGTTTTAATGTGCTTTAGAATCTGGGTCATAAACTGTAGACTGGGAGAGAAAATGGGAGCTTTCAGTGTTTGACTTGTCTTGCAATAGGTGGGTTTTATCAAACTGATCCTTAAGATGATTTTATAATGTAGGGAACTATTTCCCCAAAAACCTACTATTGCAGGTAAATCTTATCTGGGACCATAAGAATGTGAGCTTTCATTTGTGATAGTAGAAATGACAAATATAAAATAGTGGGTTCTGTGCTCTCTAATGAGTGGATGGAAACAATGTAGACTTCTTTGGCATGCTGTAGTGTTTAGCTCATGTCTGCTCCCACAGCAGCAAATACTGTGTGATATAATGTTAGCCAGTGACTATACTGTTAGCAGCTAAGGACTCTTTAGGAGTGTTCTGTGGTTGTCTATATTGAGGGCTCTCCAAAACTTAACTTATTCCTTCCTGTGGTTGTGAAGTGTTAGGTCACA
The DNA here is from genome assembly GCF_028858725.1 of Colius striatus. NCBI lineage: Eukaryota > Metazoa > Chordata > Aves > Coliiformes > Coliidae > Colius > Colius striatus. Next base: position 3,683,543 of record NC_084762.1, read on the forward strand.
TATAGTGATGTTTGACCTTTCTTAGTCTTTAATGTATTCCTGTATCTGGATGCCTTTAATTGTAGGTACTTGATGTTTCTTTTAATTTACACCTTCTAGTCTTAAGAAGTCTTGAAGAAATGGCCTAGAAGTCCTGTCTGTAGCATCTCCAGATTAGTCATTAAAACCCATACTCTGAAGTGTGCCACATCTCCTAGCACAGAAGGATAAAAAGGCTCTTGGTTCTGAGCTCCTGAGTCACATAACAGGTTTGTGTTAGTAAGATTAGTGCAAAACACTGTGTCTGGGGCACTGTGGTTATACCAGACCTTCTGCCTGCTCTAGTGCTCCATGCTGGAGGCTGTTTCTGGACTGGAAACAGAGTAATGATGCTGCTCACTTTTGAGACTTGTGTAGCTAGATGTAAAATGAGGTCTCTGAATCCTAGGGTCTGATCTGAAAACTGGCTGCTATAAATTTGTCTGTTTCCTTTTACAGGAAGTACTGAGGGCAAGTTGTAAACTTATCTAACATACTGCTGTCAATACTGAATAGGGTAGGCAGTTTTGCTCAGTAGCCTTAAAGGCTTTGAGATGGTCTATTGCAATTTTGGAAGGTAAATATCTGTGCTGCTTTATGGTGAGATTTTGTTTCTTCATGTAATTCTGAATGAATGCATTTTCAGAGTGCCGTGAGTAGTGACTACATAACTCCTCTATATCTTGCCAGTTAATGCTACAGAAAATATTAATCCCTTATCAACTCCCACCTTTTACCATGCACAGACAGGTAGGCAGAACCCTACAAATCCTGCAGCTGTTAGGACAAAAAAAGCTTAATTACTTTACTTTATTAGCAAAATATATTCCATGAGTATCAAAGTGAATTCTGATTGGGGAAGACTTCGATGATTAAATCCTGTGTTAAATGTTTTTCAAGGATATAGGAAATGCTAGCAGACAGAATACCAGCATGACTGATGCTAGTGTACTTCAAAAAAAAAAAGACAAAAGATTAATAATAATGTAAAATGTGAAATGCATCAAAGAGGAAGCATCTACCATTGCAAGAGGATTTCTCTTCACTCAGAGTAACATTGCTGATCTGGCCCAATCTGTGGTAATGCATAACTTGCTATGTTTGAGGTATGTGGGATGCTCACTAACAAAATATAGAAATGAGATTACAAGCATTAATGTTGGTTCAGCAATTACACATCCTTGCTTCAAATCTTGATGGTTTATAGTAGAAAATAAAAACATGTAAGCTTCCAAAAGTGAACCACCAACTTGCTGACCAGTGCTTAAAACGGCATAATCTGTAGTGTGAGTGCTTCTGCACTGTATCCCTTTCTCTTGGGCATTTATGTATGAGGTGGGTGATTGTTGTCATTACTGTCATCTAACTCTGTTTACTTAGTCAAAGTTACATTGCTGTCATTCAAAATAGATAATATTTTTGGCCACTTTTGTAATGAGAAGTTTCTTCTCGTTCTGGATGATGTGTAGGTTGACTAAGGTAAAGCTTTGTGTGGTGAAGAGCAAATATTTGCTTCTCCCTGTGCATTGTAGATCACTTACTACTGAAATCCAGGAAGGAAAGAGATAATCTATGGTGATTTAGCTTTGTACAGATTTAACTCCCTGCCTTGTACATAGTCAACTTGATAATACATCTGTGGAGACCCAGGACAATGCACTGCCTTGACTTGAGACATGAGAGCCTGTGCAGACTAGCTTCCTGTATTTGCCGAAGGTGAGGCAATACGTGTGTTCATCCTCCTCTCTAAATTTCACTAGTAAATGATCTTGAGTCAATGTTTCTGAATGTTTTTTCTAGAGTAGACAACATAGTTCATGCATGAGTTGGGTAGTGGCATGCAATGTTTATGTGCTCCTCAATATTTTTGATAGCTCAAAGAAAATTAAGTCAGTGTCCATTTTTATAACTTCTGCACTCAAAATACAGGTGGGGACATCAGGTCACTGCAACCGGTGTTGAGCTCTGTTCTGAGAGAATTTTCACTTATAATCTTGAAGTCTAAGTTTATCTGTGATACTTGTTTTAGATTAAAAAAATGAATCCTCATGGCAGGTTTCCAGTAGTCTGTAACAACACTCTACCACCTCTTCTGACTGATTGGAAGTTAGTATAGGGCTAGTGCTAATAACTGTAGCTAGTGCTCAGAATAACTGTATAATAAATAGGTTAGGGAAGAGTAAGTTAAGTAGAGCTAACCTAGGAGGCTAACTTTATACCAAACAAACTATCCAGTATCACTTTCCTTATATCAGTTCTTCATTTCTGCAGGTCATACATTCAAACTATTTGTCCAATGCTGGACTGTATTGTTAATCCTCTAATGTTCAGTTGTCTGTCATACCGTTGTTGCTACTTGTTTGGGGTTTAAAAAAAACCAGCTTTTCAATGTCTTGCAGCCTGGTTTCCCCTTTGCAGCATCGGATATGTTGAGGAATTTCAGTATTGTTGACTGTTAGGTCTGGAGGGGAAAGGTAAGAAATGGAGGGACTCAAAGTGACTGAGCTGTCATCAGAGGAGGAATTAATCTTCAAGGCTAAGGTTTCAAACAGGAGCGCAGTTGAAAATTTTTCTTGGTGTTCTTGGTGTAATTTAGCAAGTGAATTTCAGTATCTTGAAGTACAATGTTTTCATTTTTATATTTTAACATTTTGTGAAGATTCTCAAATATGTATTTAAAACAAAAGGTGCCTATCATGTTTTCATTTGATGTTGAGAATACCTGAGCTGTACTAACTACAGGGATAAGGAAAGAAAGGGGAGCAATCATAGCATCTGTGCAATGTGCTGGGTTCCCACAACGGTATTCAAAGCAGCAAAAGGATCTTTCCCCTGTTCTCACTCGGTACCGTTATTGGGTTTTTTTAAAGGTGAATTTGGCAAATTGTCTGCATTCCAAGTGAAAGAGAACCCCTGGAGAGAAGTGGCTTGTTTTGAAAGTGGAACTCCATGAAAGAGCTAGTTCCTTTCATAGCACTGCAACTTGCCTACAGCTTAATTTTCTAAATAGAAACCTATATTTAAAACAAACCCAAAACAACAACAACAACAAAACTCCAAACCAAAATCCAGACCCCCCCCCCCCAAAAAAAAAATGCTGCTACAGTAGGGTGGGAAGTTTGTTCCCTAGTTCCATCCTGGAGAGACGTTTTGGTGTCTGTCTCCTTGCCTCTGCTCTCTTCCCCCACTATTTTTGAAAGCAACCTTTTATTTTCTGCTTGCATAGCAACATCTCTGATTCTTGGCCTTTCTCACCAAGTTGGGCTTTTGGTTTCATCCTGTCAGCAGGTAAATGGCCTTAAACCTTTCATGGTTTTGTCAAGATAAAGTGGATCTGAAAAGCATTACATATGTTCCAAGTTGAGAGGCAGCTCTTTTGCCATGTTCAAGTGGGTCTTTCCTTTCCCCACCTTCTCCTATTAAAGGGCTCAGCCACAATGAAGCTTTAATCAGCTTCATTGATTTAAAGCTAATTTGCACTTGGCTTCAAGGCTAAGGTCTGTAGAGGAAGCTGAAGACCTTTAAATCAGAAGTCAGAATGAAAAGCCTTAGGTATATCATATTGTCTGCTGTGCAAAAGAATAGCAGCTTCTGAAGACTGCAAATTAACTGTAAGAGAAAAGCACAAAACAGTGTTTTCTTCTATGTTAATGTAACCTCAGCTTGCTGAATTACACAAGCCTTGCTATCAACATTACTGCTTCATCATGTAAATTAATAGAGTCGGCTGAATATGTTTTAGCTCTGTGATGTTTTCAGCACTCCAATTCTCGTTGGTTTCAGTTGGATTTAACCTAATTGCCAAACTGATTCCCATCAGTAATAACTTTTAACATTTATTTTTCCCAAAGGGAAAAAAATTGTCTTGTCTGTATTCTGCAATTAAGAAGGTGATGAAATATTCAGTGTATGCCTCCACTCTGACTTTAATTCTTTTGTTAACTTTATCAGATAAACTATAAAATATTAACCAGCCTACTGTCTGAGCATGTGTGAGCTGTATAGTGTTTATCAAACATTTTAAGGTACTTATTTTTAGCTACATCACAGGAGGAACTGCATTAAATTTCATTTTCAGAATGAATGCTTTTGATGGAACTTAGTGTACCAGAATGGGTGTTTCCAGTTTCTTTACAATGTGATCAGAACACACAGGAACGCATTGCCACTGCAAGCCTTCACTATCATTTAAACAGGTGGAGCAGAAAGAATGTCTTTATTTGTCCTTTCACAGTCTTTTCTGATGATGACACACTATAGTTTACAGTGTTGCTTGCTGGAATTTTGTAGCCAGTTGCAAGTTCGGGACAGTCTAAGATATATGTGCACATTGCACGCACCCAGTGTATGTACATAGGTGCAAACTTGGCAACCAAATTAAGGCATGGCTGCGTAGATTCATGTTTGGGAGCAATGTCTGTACCTTATTTCATACCTTATTTTCTACATGTCACCTTTTTTGGGAAGTCTGATGTATATGCAAAAATGTAAGGAAGATAAATTAGAGCTTGTGGTTGCTTGCAGTTATTGTGTTTTGGTATATCTGTTAAGAAAAAGAACCCAGTGTTACGAAAGGTTCTGGCTGCTTCTGTGTGCATGATTTTGAAACAAATCATGAGCTCACTGCAGTGATGGAAGAATTTCAATGCATTCATTTAAAAGGTGGCTCAGCTTTCTTGTTGGGTCTGTGAGCTATGAAGTTGAAGCGGTATTCAACTTGCTAGCTTCTCCACAGAAATTAATTCATATGTTTACTTACTATGATCTTTATCTTTGAAAAAAAGCTCAAACCCTGAACTTTCAAGTTTTGCAGTCAGAATCTGTGTGGTGATACTGAAAGCCCAGTAAACTAATATCATTTAAAACCTAGTGAGCATCGACTAAGAGAAAAAAATGGAACGTGTGGAACGCTGCAGGAGTGTTTCACACTGCCTACTTAGGTATCTGCAGCAGGGAGGCGTAGCATTCCTCACCTACCCTGCACATTTACATGTGGCTGAGGGAGACCTCAAAATTGTCCTCAGGATTTTTCTTACATGATCTGTGAAGCTCTTTATGACAACTCATGACTATAAGAGGTCTTTCTTTGTCCTATCATTTTCTATCTGTTTTCCTGCACTGGGTTATGTGACACTAAAGGGCTGCAGCCAGGAAGAGTTGTCTTTTCAAATCTCCCTGCATGTGCAGAGTGCTATTAGGAGGCTTGTGTTCTGTACTACAGTGCTTTCAGTGGAAACTCTGTATCAGGCATCCCTGCTCTATGAAGCACACAGCTACATCCATCAGCCTAGGATCTGTGGAGGTGAATTAGTGAGATGTGTGATGGAGACGATAAGAGTCTCATGTATGGAATGAAACTAGATAGGTCTGTGTCTAGAATGTGTGGTGCTGTGGGTATTTAAAAAGCTTTTCATTGCCAGAAATTTGAGACAACAATTGCACAGGGAATAATAGAGGTCTGAGTGACAAGTATTTCTTTCCAGGCAAGTGGTAATAAGCACTCCATCCCAGATTACACTTGTTTAAAATATGGATACCTGTTAGCTTTGGAGAGGTATTGTCTCCCTCTGCAAGTGAAGGGGAGTCTGTATGCCCTTGTGTTCGACAGTGTGGCACAGATGATCTTTTGGCTCCATATTGTATGATAAAAATTCTTAATCAAAAAGGTGTGTTTTCACAAACTATGAATTGCTTTGAGAACAGGCTTACTCTATAGCTTTTTAAAATTGCAAATTTTCAAGTGTGTGGGGAAAGTTTTGAACTATCAAAATATCTCATCCTGACATTTTCAAAACAAAGTTCCAGCTTTAGCCAATCTCTGTAGAGGTTGACAGAGTTAAAAAATGGTCAAATTCAAAAGAAAGTCTTTTCTTATTAGTCAGGGTTTTTCTCCGTGATTTAAACTTTTTTTTAATTTAGACTTTTATCTTCACTGAAGTCATTTATTAATGCTCCAAGTTTCCTAGCACAGACCTTTTTTGTGACTTGCTAGAGATACAATAAAGGTCAAATGAGTTAGAATTATGCTGAAAATGTATACAGAGTTTACAATAAGCTCTGAAAAAAAAGAATAAAGTTATTATTTCTGTTGTCTTGCATAAGAAATAAACTAAATTGAGACAATAATGACTCAGGAAGAGTAAAGCAGACCACCAAGAAAGTAAAAATTCCTGAATGGGCTTTGCATAAGTATCCTGAGTGTTCTTATTTGAAGTTCTACTGCAAATATCCTGGTTGATACACTTTCCTCAAGTTATCTTTTCGTAGGAATAGCTACTGCTTGATAGGATGCTACAGAGACAACTGTTTTGTTTCAAGATAACTAATATGATAAAGACTTATTAAACTCTGTATTGATTGCTAAAAGAAAACCACAATTAATTACAAGGCTTGGAATAACAGTTAAAAAATGTGAATTCATTCAGGAGTTCTCTACCACGATCTAGTGCCAATACATTACCAAAAAACTCTTTGCTTTTGAACTTGGAGATAAAGGACCAAATGTTGCAAACAAGTACATATTTAATTAGCTTCAATGCCTCCATTAGTATGTCCTCTGGGAGCAGAGTGTTAAGTGGCTGCTCTTAAACTTTGAACGTGCCAGACTTCTATGGAAGTCTGCTGTAAAATTACATTTGGTACAAATTCACTTATTAGTCTTCTTCATAAAATACTAAAAAAACCACTTCTCACAAAAAATCTAACACACTTCCTGGTTTCACTTTAAATAAAGAAAGAAATTGAGGAGGAGAAGGAAAACATACTCCTAAGAGACTTGGTTTTAGTTAGCTGATTAGTAGCCTGGAGTGCTGTTGATTTGGTTTGTCATGTTCAAGAACGTCCCTTTTGTGTTTTGCCCCAGGTATAATGACATCACAACATCAAAGTTGAGAGATCCAGACTGACTGATTATATTTACCTGCCACTGCCTATGAACTTGTAGGGAAGGCTACAGAAAATGCCTTAGCCTATGAAAGAAGGAAGCTAACATTATTTGGAAAGGTCTCCTAAAACTTGGGGTGCTCTGTAACCTCCTACAGCTTTTAATTGCAATGAATGGTTGTCATGTTTAGGACCAGGATTATTTATAAACCTATGTCACTTAGCAGCTGCAGCATACTTGTGCAGTCGAATGAAGAAGCTGCAATCAACAAAGGACAAATTTTAGGACACCCTTATCCTCTTTTTGCTACATTATTGGAGTAAATAATTATTTTCTTCTTTTTAACACGTATCAAATAAAAATGAGAAAATGAGATGCTTTAATCAATGCTTAACCTTAGCCTAGAAAAGCTAGTCATTTGTAGTCAATGAACAAACTTACAGGTTACATCAGGACACCATAGTTAATCATATAATGTCTCAATTTGGAAGGGACTCATAAGGATCATTAAGTCTGACTCTCTTCCTCACAAGACTATATATAAACTTAATCAAATGACTACAAGCATCGTCCAGATGCTTCTTCAACTCTTGACAGTCTTGGCACTGTGGCTGCTTCCTTGTGGAGCTTGTTCCAGTGACCAACTACCCTCTGAGTGAAGATCCTTTTCCTAATGTCCAACCTGAACTTCCCCTCCCTCATTCCATCTCCTTGTGTCCTATTGCTTTCTATGCTTCTTCTTAGCATCTTTCTCTAGAGCCTGATGGGACCGTATCTCTCCCTCTTCCACTCACTGTAGCTGGATTGCAAGGAAAATACCATCTAAGGGCTGATAGTTTTTTATGCTGTGGAAGACCTGTCAATAAAAGCATTGCTAGGCTGTATCCCTTAGAGTTCTGTGTGAGAGACCAGGGCTAAGTGAAAATTAGGATTTTTGATCAAACCATGTGTGCGTGGCAGTTTCCAGAGAATGTCTTGTGGTGGCTTTCTGGATTCATAAAAGCGATTGTTTCTTGTTGCTGTTGTGAAATGAGTGGGTGAGCTACCCCACTGCTAATGCATTATTGCTCTTACCATTTAGCGAGATCACAATGCTTGAAGTGACACGTATCTTAACTGAAGATAGAACAAGTCCTCTCATCATTAAGGACTTGAAACAAAGCCACTGAAATTAATGAGAGAAATTCCCATTTGCTACAGTGTTTGTTGGCAAAGGCGTGGTGTCCTTTGCTTTGCAAGCTTCCCCGTCTAACATGGGAATTTGCCTGTTAACAAACTGTTTTTGAATAAGTCATCCATTTTGCAAGGAGTGGATGTTTTTGACTCTCATGTAGGACATAGAGTAGAAAACCTGTGCAACAGCATAGCATTCCTTGGCTCCGAGTGCAACAGAACTTGTTCTGTATTAGTCACACACAGGCAGCCCAGTGTACTTCATGCTTATTGATTCACCTTGTTGCTAACAGCAGCGTGCTGTTAATAAATGAACCTGTGCAAAACTAATGCACCTATATTGTATCTGCACAGTTATAGTCATTGATGTCAATTAAGTTCAAAGGGCACAGAAAGGAAGTTTGAATTTCCTTGAATGCTGGATCCTTGATGTTTGCAAAAGGATAGTAATAATCTAGAAACTTCATCTGCTTTTTAAGATTTGCCTTCTTTGCTTGGTTTCTTGATATCTTTTTTTTTTTTTTTTACTTTGTGTGAGAGATTTATATGGGGATGGGAGGGAAAGAAAGAAAACAACACGAGACTTCTGATTTTATTAATTTCCTTTTTACCAGACCATTTCAGTTCATGCAGCATGATGTTAATCACAGTGTTCCTTTTCATTGGAAATACCGTATTAATGCTTTCATGCTATTTGCTGCAATCATGCTCTGACAAGTTCCCTTTGGTTTCATAATTTGCTATTTCATTTGGAAAAAAATGTGCACTTTTTTTGTTGTTGTTTTTGAGAACCAGAGGCCAGACTTTGTCAAAGCTCCAAGCTTAAGTAACTTGAAGAGGAGATTCAAACTGAAGGCATTTCAGCCATAACTGCTCAGTCCCACCTCCAAACCACAGCCTCCTGCCCTGACAGTTGTGCTGATGCAATTATTTGTAGGGCTATGCACTGTTAATCTGTTTAGTGAGCTGGTTTAAGTAGTCCTCTGATAGAGAGTGTTTATTTTTAACCCTGATCTGACTTGCAGCATGTGTCTCCGAGTAATTTGTCATCCCAATGTGTGGCCAACACCACTACTTCAGGAGGCCTGACCCTTCCTGAGCATGGAACACAGAGTAGTTCATTTTCTAATTACTTTCAAAAGATCTACACCTTGATGTCTGTCTGCCTTCGTGTTCTGAGAGAGTGAAAATAGGTACAAAAGTTTTTGGTTACCACAGCCAAGATCTGGAGCAAATAATGACACTTATATTTACCTGGTTCTTTTCTCCTTCAAAGGACTTTCCTAGTAAGGCTTAAATAATCATCTACAAGGTAACAATAAAGAAATGCTGTTTCACTTGCATCCTAAATAAGGGGAAAAAAAGAGAAATGAAGTTATTTGCACACTGCTAGGTGGGAGTCTGTAGAGTCTCCCTCATAGATTTCTGATGTACCCATGTAGTAAATGTTCCAGCAGTCTCCGCCTCGCCATGAATGGTGAATATCATTTTAGATGTCCAAGAGTATCCAAACCATCTGCGTGGGAGTGTGAAATACAGGATGTATGAGATGGGCATACTCTCTGGGAGAAGTAGGTGTAAGGTATGTAAGGTACTGCACAACACCTAAAAATAGCACTTTGTATGCCATCGAAAATAGTACTAGACACCTTAGCTTAGGCATTTGGATCACACCCTGTGTAATTCTAAGCAAAAGCGCTTAGAATGCGAGACACCTCTAAATTCCATGAGGCAATTACAAGACTAAGATTCTGTCAGGTTCATACCTCGTTCAAACTGTTGATTTGTGTCAGAAGGCGGCTCAAACTGCTCAAATGAGTGATAGCTCCCTGGCCTGCATAGCAGGAACCCAAACAAGCAGGTGATTCCTGCTTTGTGAAGCTCATAGCAAAAAAGAAGGGCCAGAAGAGCACTGAGTGGAAAAGATATGAAAGTGGCCAAACTGGGGGTGAATGATTAAACTGGAACAGAACTTAAGTCTCTGCATTTTGAATCTCCTGCTCCACCTGTAAGACTGCAAGGTTCTAACCTTTCATACTGAACGTGCTGCCTGGAATACCAGTGATTTGTCTGGATCTGAAGATGCACAGATGTCTGTAGCACACATGCTACGCATGATATGCCTTGAGTGTGTCAAATTTCTTGGGCATATGAACAGTTGGTCCACTCAAGAGGTTTGTTGTACATGTACTGTGCAGTTGCACGGTGGTAGTCTGTCAGAGTATTCTGGTCAGCTAGGGATAACTGGGTGGTTCAGTAACCTTAGGAAAATGAGGGTAATTCTGTTGACCTTCTCAGTAAAACATTTGCTCTTTTGTTCCTAAAAGGCTGAAAGACTTTTTCAGGCCTCATTTTTCACTCTTTGAAAAATGGGGACATATTTCTCAGTTCTATTACAATGGAGAAAGGCTTCATTAGCTAGCATTTATAGATATGGTTGCATAGGAAAAGGAGTCATGATCCTGCAACACTGTGAAACACTCTGTCATGAAGGGTCTCCGGACCAGATGCAATTCTAGGATGATGGTCTTTGATTCCCCCTGAATCACTGCAAGTTATGATTTATTATAGAGATGCTCTGTAGATTATCAACCCCAATAAGTGAATCATCTTTTCATAGCATGCATTATGTTTGTCAGTAAGAGGCACAAAACATTTTAAAGGTATAAAAATAGCAGCTGCTCTTCTGAAATCAAGATACACCTGCATGTGAAAGCAAATACACATACTGAGTAAACACAAAAAAAGCTATAAAGACAGTATGTATCCCTTCTAACACGTGTGTGTCCAAATTCTATGTGAGTGCTTGCAGTACCCCCATATAATGAGATATGTTTTTTACTGACCAAATTCTGTTGTCTGATTATTGGGTCCGCTAGTAAGCAGCTTTGATAGTCCCTATTGTGAGTCACTACTAGATTGTTCCATGCTGCTTCCAACTGTTTCGTTTTCGTCTCTCTCGTACAGTATGTCTTGGCTTTAATGACAAGAATTTCTTTGAAGTCTATATACCTTATACTGAGAAGACGGGAAAGAGAGGTGATTTGTGCATAGTTGTTATTGTTACTACTAACTAGTGAGATTAAAGTCTCCTGCTGTGGCTGCTGTCTTACTCAGGCCTTGCAAAAGGGGAATGGGAGGAAAGCACGGAATTTGATGAGGAACACCAGTTTCTGTACCTTGATGGGAGCTGATCTGGCTGATTATTGGGAGCTGCACTGCTGATTGCTTGCTTGTGTGCTCTCTTTTTTTTCTCAGCAGACACCACTGATTCATGTGTAATTTGTAATAGTAAATTAGAGCAATGGAAACCTTTTGCATCCAAAGCTCTCAGAATTTGGGGAAATTAATTCAAATGTAATGGAACAGTGATTCCATACCCTAAACCCTGACATAATATTTCTATTCTGTTTGTTCTGTGGTTTGTGTCTTTACTCTGTCTTTAATTTTCTTGATGGGTAGATTGCAAATCTGCTGCTGATAGGACATTCATGGAATGCTACAAAAGTACTTACTTTTATATGCGATGCAACTGCTAATATAGTTTCAAATGTGTTCTAGATGACTTTCCTAGCTAAAGAAAATGAATGAATAAATATCTAATCCTTTTTATTTTATGGGCTCTCCACATGCTTGTGGTCCAAAGAAGGACACAGACGCTCAATGAAGGCAGCTTTCCTATGAGAGAGCATTTGGCTATTCTTTGTTGAGGAATTCCTGCTGGTTTTGGTATGTCAGCATCTGTTTTGATAACAGTCATCCTGTGCAGCAGAAGCATTGCTGTTTTGTAGGAACCTAAGGCATGCCAGACCCATAACTGTAGCTTAATGGATATTGCAAACTGCTGGAAACCTGAAGGGTTCCAATTCAGTCTGAAGAAAATGTTCTAATGATGGTAAATTGCTCACCCTTAATTTGCTTCAAGCATGTCAGCTGTAAAACTAGGAAGAAAAGAAGACCACTCTGAAAAAATTCCCTTATCTGAGGGTGAGAGTTATCTTGCTTATGCATTTTATGTACTTACTGGTTGGGGGGTGGTTTTGCTGCTGTTGTTTTGAGCTTTTTAGAAGCATTTCCTAGGTACAGTAGGAAAATAACCAAATGTGGCTTTTGAAATACTGGTAGTAGCCTTTATTTTTATCCATTCTTTTACTGTCTCATGTTAGAAAAACTGGTGAAACAAAATTTGCCTTGGCTTTGAGCTGGAGAGGATAAAAAGGAAAGGACAAATTCATGCTGTGGCATGAGTTCGTGTGCTGCTTTCTGCTCATATACTCTACATTGCTCACAGAGAAGTTTAAGGAGAGTAGTGTGATTCTGTCAGCACATTTAACGTTGAGAGACTGGTTACTGCCACACAGAATATCTCAAACTCATCACAGGGCTATACATTAAAATAGCATTAAAAGCTGAGCTGCTGTTAGATGTATTATGTTGGATTAAAGCCCTTGGATTGAAATATTGAGGCATCATGTGCCACCTCAGGAATTTATAAACCCATATGCAAACCCACCTGGATTTCTGGCATGGAAAAATCTCTAGAAGAGGGCTGATGTTTTCCTGATGCCTTTGAAAAAGCTGTTGTTGCTGGTGGAGCCTGAGAGACCTGGGAATTAACTGAGATCTTGTGTACTCGTGCTAGACATCAAATTGCTAGCCTTGGTTTAGACCTATAGTTGCAAATGGGGCAAACCAGGATAATCCCTGGTTTTTGCCCTGTTCAACTACAGATTTTACTGTTACTTCAAAAAGGCTAGATGAGTTTCAGTATCAGTGTTTGATAACTGGTTCAGTAAAGTGCCTCAAATACTTCAAAATAAGTGTTAATGTTGGGGGAGATGGGACGAAACAAAACTATACGGGCTGTAGTTTAAGTCAACCCACTTTTAGACTCTGTGAAGTGCTTTGAAACATCCTCTAAGGAGTTTTGACATCATTTTTGACATCTGATACTCTTAACAGCAACTCATGAGTTGAATTAGTTTTTACCAAACGTATCTGAGATATTTGGCTTGACTTAGCTGGGTGGTAGATTGAGGTGACCGCTGTAAAGTGCTATGAACTGAAAATGACTGGAGAGATTATGCTGTTACCATCATATTACATATTAAATCTCTCTATTAAATATACCATATATTGTTGTGCCAGCAACTTGAGTTTAACAAAGCCTGTAAGTGTCTCTTAGAATATTGCTAATATGACAAAAGACTAGGAATGATTTGTCTGGTTTGGTATATACAGTGGGCTTAAAATATTCATAGTCTTCAGCCTGCTGTACAGTAACTTAACACACTATTCTGAAGAGGGAGAGATGCTGTGAATCTTGTGGTACTGCTAATGGATTTGAAGAGGCTGCTAATGCATTGTACCAGGAAGTGAATTGAGCTCTTGTGTGTAAAGGGGAATTAGAAAATATAATTATGAAAAAGCAACAGCCAGAGACTTGAAGAAGTTTCATTGATGTGTGGCTGCTACAAACAACGTTTTGTTGATGAGAAAGATGACTTTGAGTGCATGCTGCAATCGTAATCTTCCCTATTAAGTAACGTAGAATGAATTATAGAAATAGCCTTTTTGTGAACTATGAGGAGAAAATTAAATATGAAGTCTTATATTGACAAAAACTCATGCAGCTTTTAATTTGAAATAGCCACAGTTGTCTACAGAAAGCTAAGCTTTCACATCAAGAGCTGCATGAAGGCTTTGGGAGAGAAAAATACAGCATGATATAACTGTCAAGCCGAACGAAAACTGTCCCCCTGCTCCACACACAAAGGCAACCACGAAATTACATAATTCATGGTCTCCTGCTGAGTACAGGAGAAGGATCTGAGCTTCTTTGAATATCATTCTCTAGTTCAGAAGAATGAATGACGTGTTGTTATGAGTTGTGAATATATTGATTTGGATGTCATAAATCAGCTCCTTGGATGTGAATGCTGTTGCTGAGTGCTGCTGACCCTAAGTATTTGCTGTTATCACACTTGCTGATTCAGGTTTTCATTTTGTATTCACATTTGACATGCTTATTCCTGTGTGTAGTTGTTGCAATTCTGGCCTCCTGCAAACAAGCATTAAGACATCTTCAGCTATTCTGATGCCTCTTGTGACTGAGGTGTCTCTATATGGGAAGTTTATAAACCACTGAACTTCCAGATTCCTTGTTAGAGCCCAGAATACCCAATTCCTCTCAGTTTTAAGGATGGACTGTACTGCATTACTCCCATATGCTTGAAAGCAGAAACCTTGAGGATGTTGGACATATCCAGAGCCCTTTTCAGGGGCTTTCAGCAGGGAACAAAAACTCATTGCACAGTAAATCCCTTCTCCCCACTGAGGAACTAATGCCCATACCAGTGCACGGTCCTACGTGTAGAGATGCATTTCTGACTTGGCATTGGCTGCATTTAGCAATGTAAACAGAAATGTCATGGATCACAGGCATGACGTACTTCCAGTTTTGAAACCTCTTTTTACTGTTGTGAGTAGCTGTGCCATCACATTGTTCCTTTCCACGGTAGGACCTTTGGCTTCTAAAGCTGCCCCCTCGAGTGATGTGTGTCCCCAAATACTTGCTTAAAGGCCAGGAACATTTGACTATCTAAATACTAAATTTCTTTAGCAAAAAGCCATGAGAGACAGAACCTGCCTGTGGAAAAGAAATATGCTTAAACAGGGGAAGAAATGCAGAACATAAAATTTACTTACTGTCCTTACCCTCTCTCTTTCAACATATGCTAATAGATGTGAATTTCACTAGATTTTTTCATACAGAAAAGTGTATTTCCATACCAAAATAGAATTCTTAGTTTTTTCTATTGATATAAACCACTGTCTTGTAGAGTGTCCAATGTAAATAGTATAGACAATATGATTCTGCCTATTGTTTTAGAAAGCCTGGGGTGACTACTCACACCAGGGAAAGAATCAACATCAATACTGACTTGTTTCAGTCATTGTCCATGTGACACAAGGATCTGAAGACAGATTCAGAAGCAAGGAAAAAATAATGTAAATGGGGTTGCTGCTAAGTTGGGGTAGGCTACTCTTCATTCCAGAGTGTTTTGGACTCACACAGGTAGTTGAATAACTGAGTGTCTTTTTGGTCACTGTTTCAAAATTTGAAGAGGGAAAAGGACTTTAAGACTAGATGGACCAAGCCTTATGCGTGTCAGTTTAACTTTGAAATAGATGAAACTATCATATTTTGAATATTATTCTTTGAATTACCAGAAATAAACTCTTCTGTTTAGTTTTGAAGAAATGTTAAGTGTTTCTAAAAGACTAAAACTGGTGAAAAATAATTTGCTTGGTTACTTGTAGCTTTTTATGATATTTTGAACAAGCCTGTACAAGTTCTTGCTGTTGCCCAGTTTGGAGATGTTTTACTGAAAATACACACAAGTCTGTATGAGTAATCCCACTAGTAAAATTTAAAAGCATGAAAGTTATTTTAACTTGCACCAAACTGTGCTGGACAAACTTTCTTGTTAGAGTAGCCCTAACTTGCTTGCAGCATTGTTCAGTCTACCTTTCCTGTACTTTTGTCCCCCACATTCTTTCCTGTAGACACCAAAACTCTGTCTACAGGCATCCATGTAATGAGAGCATAATAGTGACCGTTACACATGAAGCAGCTCAATTATCTACAATATGTAAAGCCTATTCTGTGATGCAGTGTCTCTTGTTTACTGTTGCATATGAGTTTTAAAACTATGTTTATTTGTGCTTTTCGATTGAGTGACTTAAATGCAATCTGAGGTTTGTTGTGGGAAGTGAATCACAATTACTGTTGGTATAATGACTCATTAGTTTCAGAAGGCTGAATTGTTAATATCAGAGTTCAGATTTGGTTGCTTGACCAAGCTATTGATTGAAACTTTGGGAAGTTCTATAATTGGACCATGAAAATAATGAATGAAGAACTTTATTAATGAAAGAAATTGGAGCTACTTATGCTCATTTCTCATGTTGCTTAAACAAAGAAAGAATGAGGCATGGATTTCCAAGAGGAATTATTAAAGTACATTTGTTCCTCTGAAGATGGGAACAATTTCACTATAATATACTAATAGGTGAAGATTTCAGAGGGAAGGGATGTTGGAAGCAGAAACATCTGCCCCCCTTCACTTTCTATTTCTCTGTCAGACATAGAGAATGTTCAGCATAAAAACCACATTTCCAGAAATCAGGTTGTAGATTTTTTTCCAATGGAGGGAGCATAAATACATGCAACTGTGTGCTTTCTTCTTCCAGACTAATTGCTTAATTAAGACTCCAAGATTCAGTAATTATAAGGTAATGATAAATCTAGCACGTACATAATAAAATGTAATATGGAAGAAAACAATCTGAAAAAAGGATCTGCTTAAATTTACTCATAACGTTGATGTAAAAATCACTTTGCTACCTTGTTTTTCTGTCGAAGTCATTCCATTCTCTATATCTTTCCTCTGTGTCTCCTTTTCCTATTGTATCGTATGTAAGCTATTTGTCTTCATTTCCAAGGCATTTTGGGTTTCTGCCAGTTTTTTAACCATCTCTTATTCACTACTGAAATACAATTTTTGCTTTTTTGTGGCTGACAATGTCGGCTTCTGCGTCCTTCCTATGAAAGATTCACTAAATGCCTGTTTCCTTTCACATTGTGCCATTTGGGAAGTGTTTTTTGTAAACTTAGGCACTGTTTGTTGGCTTTTTCATGATGCCCAATAAAAAAAAATTAAAATTGAGCAAGCCAACTTTTCAACTGCTAGAGTGCACATAATGGCTAGAGTTATCTGCTGCTTCCTCTCTTTGTGTGTCACTTGGTTTTTGTTTCTTTCATTTTTGTAGTATGAAAGTTCTCTTCTCCAGTGTGTTTGTATAGTGCCCTAGTTGAACAAAGTTCTTCACAAAATCTTAAGGGTTGGAAGAGACCTCGAAAGCTCATCCAGTGCAATCCCCCTGCCAGAGCAGGACCACCTAGAGTAGGGCACACAGGAACACATCCAGATGGGTCTGAATGTCTCCTGAGAAGGAGACTCCACAACCCATCTGGGCAGCCCCTTCCAACGCTTCCTCACCCTCACAGTGAGGAAGTTTTTCCCTGTATTTCTTTGGAACCTCATCTGTTGCAGCTTGTACCTGTTGTGCCTTGTCCTGTCATTGACCTATCACTGAGAACAGCCTGGCTCCATCCTCCTACCATCCACCCTTTATGTAGTTGTAAATATGAATGAGGTCACCCCTCAGTCTCCTCTTCTCCAAGCTGAAGAGCCCCAGCTCCTCAGCATTTCATCAGAAGGGAGATGCTGCACTCCATCATCTTTGTGGCCCTGTGCTGAACTCTCTCCAGCAGTTCCCTGTCCTTCTTGAACTGAGGGGCCCAGAACTGGACACAATATTCCAGATGCGATCTCTAAGGTTCTGAAAGACTTCAAAGGAATGTGCAATAGCTTCTATATAATTATTACCTTTACAGTTTGTCACACTAAATAATTATCAAGCTTTTGTAGCTGAGGTGTTTGTCCTGGAGTTCATTCAGCTTTAAGAGAAGACCATTGATGATTGCAGGTGTCTGGCTACTTGTAACTAAAGAGCTTGTCCATATGCCATTACAATTAGTCATAAGCAGATAATGACAGGTGACTCTGGGTTGCAAGGGAAGGCAATATCATCTAATGTAGTGTATTCTGGTATTACTGCTACTATTAATTCATCTGTTTGTTGCCTGGATTCCATTTTGTTCTTGTGTCTGATTTAACTGATTGCTTGAAGATTCTGAGTCCTTTTAAATGTAAAATGGGTACATTTCTCTGCAACTGTTACTTCTCTGAAGATTGGAATGGAACATCTTTCCTATGAAGACAGGCTGAAGGAAGCTTGTTTTGTTCAGCCTGGAGCAGAGAAGGCTCCAGGGAAACCATATGGTCCTTTCCAAGCCAAACCATTCTATGATTGTTTTCTTGACTTCATTGAGGGTAGTGTCTGGTAGGCCATTCTTCAAATGCACCATTTACCTGATGCTGCATGTCAAAAGTAGTTACATTGGAGCCTGGGGATTCTTCATGGAATGGATCAATACAGAGGGTCCCTTGGCATTTCTCACTTGGTGTATGGATGTGAAAGTGTCTGTGTTATCCCTTTGATTTAGTGCTACTTGTATGAATGTAGGTTTATCCAAGTGAAAGTGTCATGCATGATTTTTATTCTTTAGCATGCATCCTGTTTTATTTGGGTCTCTGGAGGTCACACAATCTTTTGGCAGAATAAGGACAATGGGGTCAAACTTTATGCAACTCAGCAACTGGATTGCAGAATGTTGGGCAAGGAAATAAAGAAAAGCAACCTGTTTTTCTTATACTTCCCTCCCAGTTTCCGAAGGCTGTCAAAATAATTTCAGGAGTTTTTCTGGCTCACTAGCATTGGCCCAACTTGGACATTTCTTGATTTTCATGATTTGTCTTTTAGAAAACGTGCATGGTCAGCCTTTACTGAGGACTTTTTTCTTCCTTAGTGAGACTGGAAGGGTTGAGGAAGATGGAGGGAGACAGATAACAGGGCTGAGAATTAGAACTGCAATTATTTTTTAAAAATTCTGTTGTTAAGAATGTGTTGTGGTACTGCACTGCAGTCCAAGCTCATTTACAGCCTGTTTCCAAGTGACACGGTAGTGCACATGAAACTCTTAGCACCACAAATAGTCACACATAGTAATAACATAAATGACCAGCAAAGCATGTTAATGGGCATGTGGAACAGGAAAGGGAAAGGAAGCCACATCACTCTATCAATATTTTACAATGAATTTGCCCAGTAACTGAAAACATAAGTTGTGATTCTCCTGCATTTATAGCCGTGAGCTGTCTGTCCATGCCTATGTGCTGAAAAGCATTGATGCACTACTGAAAGACCACTACACTGCTCATTTAATCAGTGTTGGCTGTGTATTTTACGTAGAGCAGATCAAATCTGACTGATTTATCACAGGCTTTGAGATAATTTTTCCTGTCGGTGCAGGCATATTGCCCGTTAATGAGAAAGGGAGTTAGATATGTCAGGCAAGAGCCTTCTGTTATCTGCTTACTGTAATGCTTTTCCAGGCATAGTCCCACCCGTGAAGTCAGGCTATATAGGTAAGGATTTTGGGTTGGAGGATTAAACTGATGTAGAGCTCTACAGAAGTAATTAGGTACAAATGAAGGTCTGTGCATAGGTCAGAAGGGAAGGTTTCTGCATGCATTTCAATGTGAAATTACAAAATAATTGATGTAGCAGTTTCTTTCCTGTCTTTCATAGAAACTTAAAGTTTTCTTTACAATGTGGGGAAAGAATATCAAAGTTATTTTTCTGCACTTAGTTTTCATAAAAATGCACAAGCTTGTTTGCATTGCAGTAGCACAAAGTACTCTGTCATTTATCATCACTTTGCCACCATGCACAACATAGTCGCTCTGCATTGCCTAAAATATGAGAGATATACATAATGAAAAACTGAAAAATGCTGGATACTCAGCCTGTAATGTACTTCAAATGTTTTATGTGAATGGTAGCAGTGTGCTTATGTATTAATGGGTAATGTAGTTAATTTCATCTTCCTGTGAATACTTGTGATTTTACACAGTCTCTAACACTTGAAGCCCTATAAGAGATCTTTTATTATTATTCTTCTATGGTCAGTTGGGTCTATCATCCAAGGAAAGAGATTTGCTTAGTCTGAGTAAATGTCTTCTATTTTGTGCCTACTACAAGGCTATCTTTGATAAACTGAGTCCTATAATTCTGACTGTGAGCATTTGGGAAATTAAATGGTTATTAAGGGATGACAGCAAAACAGATTTCTTCTGAATTTTCTCCATAGTTGATGAAGTTGCCATCACTTAGAGATTTTAGTGCATTTGTGTGGCTTGTGCTACATGGAGTACAGAGTAGGCATACGTTTAGTATGTGTCTGAGTGCCCCAAGCCAAAGAGGAGTATATGTCTAGTTTCACTTAACATAGATAAGGATAGGATTTAAAATTCTGTGTTGAATTCAGAAACCTCCCACGTTATTAACACTGCAGATAGCACTGGTTAAGAAGTATCTGACCCTTTAAAGCACTTATTTTGAGAAACTCTGGGATTCTGTTTTGCGTTTTGTCATTGGCCCATCAACAACTTCAAGTCAGTAATTTCACTGGGTTGTGCCTCGTTTTCTCTGTCTTTAAAACTGAGATGATGTCTGTAACTAGCTTCATAAAAGATACTGTGATTAACTCATTTAAAAAATCCAGAAAACCACAAAACCCAGTAGATGAGAATGGACTGACTGGTAAAGCTGTTCATTTCTTTTTCCCAGCTCTGTTTTAGCGTAGGTAATGTCTAAAGTTAGAATGGACATCTTTTGCATGAATCCTTTATTGTTTCCAGAACTCCCAATAAATGAAGTACTACCAGACTTTGGATAGGTGAATTGCAGGAGAAACCTGAGAGCTATAAATACTGTGGAGTCAGTGAAATACTGCTCTTAATCCAGGTCAATGCTGAATTCATGCTTTAAAAGGGTAATGGTTAGTCTTTAGTAGGAAAGACTCTAATGAAAGCAGAAGCATCTTTAAAAGTCATGTAAAAGCAGAGCTGTTAGTCTCAGTATCCTCTTGCATTCTCTCCTGGGAGACTAAATCACACCACTGTGCATTTTCTATATAAATTAATTGGCTAAAGCATAGATCTTAACTTTCTACACTGAATGCCAGTGGAATTAGATCTCTAATTAGAACATAAACTATTTTAGAACTGTTCTGGATGAAAGCTGTCAGAAAAGTGTAAGATTAAGTTTTCCATACATAACTTTCCCTTTACTTAATGTAAGCAAACCCTAGCTGTAACTACCATTGGTATGCAAATTCAGCATCCCAGGTATTGAGAATTACCAGAATTATTGTCACTGGACAGTAAAGCCATCAGAATTAGCAGCCTATCTCTAACAGCTTTTGCCAAGGTACACCTATGTCTCTTGAAAATAATTATGTGTGTACCATCTCCTTAGACAGTATTGATCAAGGAGGTACCCAGGGATGCAAAGGCATCTTCATCCCAGGGAAAGGATCAGACTCGGAACTGGGACACTGCTCAACCCTTCACTAGGAGGGTGCAATGCAGGAGCCCTGCAGTGAGCATCACAGCTCTGATAATGCTGATGTTACAGCACTGCAGTTCCAGTGGAGACAGGTTTTCTCTTTCCTCCTATCTGAGGAGACGAAACAAGTCTATCTCTGGATGCTGGAAGGGAACAGGACCCTGTGGCCTTCCAGACTGTCTTTGGAGACCATTTATGTGGTCAGTGTTTCACTCACCTTATCTAATGACAAAACTAGCAGAAAGAGTACGTTTAGGTTTATAGATTTGGGGAGAAACTTGTATTGTCTGCCAAATTGTTTTGTAGGCTTTGTGTCAAATGCTGAGTAACGGTGCCATAGAAAGTTCAGTACGAAACATCTCTGGTTGTAGTAAGCCCAGGTGAGCAACCCATACAGCAAGTGTTATTCTTTTGCTTTTCTTATTGCTCTGGTTTATGAAAAGACAAGATGTAGTTCCCTTAGCACAATCTGTGGATATTGCTATTGCTATTTTTTTCTTACCAGAAGGTGTTTGGTTTTGTGGTTTTGGGTGTTTTTTTAAGTGCTTTTGGACGTGCTTGTCAGGAACATTCACTGAGCTGCGCTAATTTTGAAAAATTCAGAATAGAGTTTTGCCACTTTAGAGATAATCCATGAAAGGCTCTCTTCCTGCAGACTGCAATAAATCATCCCCTCCACTAAAAGCCTGGATGTCATGTGAAATTTATTGCATGGAGCTGGTAGTGGACTTAAAAGCCATTTCACATGTCTTATTACTCCAGTCATCTAATTTATGGGTTTCAGCCACAATTGTAGTTGGAAAAGTATTTTCCTTCAACTGATTAATATGATTTCTGCTTTTGCATTCATTTCCCTTTTTATAATTTTCTCTAATCGTTGCAAGAGACTTTGGCATCCAGAGTTTAGATATGAAACTGAAAGAAAGGTGCCAAGGCAGACTGATACAGACTGGCTAAGCTTTACTGGCTCTTAGCTGCACTTGTCAAAAGGTATCTTAGTTATTGGTAGTTGAGCAATCTTGCCCTAGGAAAGAGAAAGCTGTCAGGAGCTTCCTTGTTTAACATGAGAATCTATGGAGGCAGTTTGAAGGCAACCTATTAAACACAGATGAGGTAAGTATAATTAGCACACTTAGCAAAAGAATAAGATAATATTGGTGCTCTTTTCTTTCCACTTCTTATTATGAAAACTAGTTTGCATTTCCTGTGATGGTGCCTTTTGATTCTCATCAGGCTGATCACCAGGAGGACTTGTGTAAACCAAATACAAAGACGTGCAGGTATTAACCTCCAGATGGACCGTGTTATCCATTAGAGTTGATATGAATGGCATGTGAATTAGTAATTCCACAACATCCATTACTGGTGTATGGGTCTGCATGCAAGCTTCTACCAATAATTCATCAAAAATTACACAGGCACCTTTCAGAAGAAGAAATATTGCATAACTATTGCCCTGACTAGCTTGTTCTTAAATGTGGCCCAGCACATATTTGAACCAGTGTGTGCATGCGAGGTAATGGCTAGCTGGTGAGGAACAGCATCAGTATCACCACAGTTACTTCCCTTGCATGGCGTGAGGAATTAAATGCCCTCATCTCATACATAAATTAGTGCAACGGTGACAGGTCAGGCACAGAGCCATCCAGAACCATTTCAAGACAGTATCTGAAGCACTGGATGAAGTTTGTCTGCAGCACTGGTCTGGTGATCTTTCTCCTGTCTGAGTGCCGTGGCCTCAATGCCCAAAGATAGATGGGTGAGGGCAGAGCCAAGCTGTGTGTGGTAGCTAGAGCAGTGACTTCACTGCAGCAGGGAATGTAGATGTGCTACAAACCGATGCTTGAAGCCAATACATGCTTTACTACATGTTTATTTTACATAGAGTCTACTGAGGAGGAGGAAGTCATAGAGCTCTGACTCCCAAATACCCGCCGACTTTGTTTCCTGAGAATTTGAAAAGATTAAAAACAAGAAGGGTGTAAAGAGAATCCTACTGTGTTTTCTACAATGCATGTTTTCTGCTAATAACACCTGGGAGGCATTGCAAAGTAACAGCTGAAGTGCTTAAGGGCACCTCTAGTGCCATCTACCTCCTGTGCACATCTGTGGATTTGGGCATGCATCCAAAAGGAGGCAGAGAAGAAAAATCAGGCAGTGGTGAGACCATTGCAGCAGGAGGAGGGGGTAGAGTCCTCTGCTGCTCAATCTGTAAGCTTCTGGGTGTAACCTGGGCACTCCAAGGTTCAAAAAAACATTTGCCAAGCGTTTTTCCATCAGTTTGATGCAAAAGAGCTGGAACTGCTTCTTGTGCACCAGGAGGAAATCCTGCACCTGGAGTGCCTCCTGCTCCCCTTGAAGCAAGCAGCCACCAGTAGAGAGATCCTGTAAGCCTTGCTAGGGTAGAAATTCTGCCTACCTCATGCCTCCATCTCTGATGGGTGGTGATGTATGTGGAGCCTCCGTGTCCAGGTTCATTACAAGTGGACCTGGCAAGTCTAAATGGCAGTTTTGTTGGGAGTTTGCTCTTGGACACTGCTGCTGAATAGAAAGCTGATGCTGTAATAGAAAATATAATGCTGGAAGTCCCAAGATGATGAAAGATTAATGAGTAAGGGTTAGGCTTGCAACAGCTGTTTCTTTCTTTCCTGCACATAGACAGTAATGTTATGCAAAGATAAACATATTAGCCAAATATTAACTCTT
Organism: Colius striatus; assembly: GCF_028858725.1. Lineage (NCBI taxonomy): Eukaryota > Metazoa > Chordata > Aves > Coliiformes > Coliidae > Colius > Colius striatus. Next base: position 3,707,424 of record NC_084762.1, read on the forward strand.
GTCTTAAACACAACAAAAAGCAGCATATGACAGGGTCCTATATCTAAAAGAGAATAATGCAGGTTGCCAGTTTCTAGCTGGACTCAATTGAGTTGCTACTGGAATTTCAAGAGAAGATTGTTTTGTATAGCACTATCACTTTGTGTTAGGATTTAACAATGAAACAAAGACTTGTTTTCCATGCAGAAAAGTTTATCTAGGAACCAAATCTTGAGCAATTAATGCAGCTACTACAACTAGGAGACCTAAGGTGATTTACCCAATTTGAGGCTTGCAAAGTAAGCACTGCATGTTGTCTGTTGTTAATTTTTCACAGTTCATACTTCAGCATAATGATCTGTCTGTAGTTGGACAATATTTTTTTGGGAATGTTCAATCTGAAAATTAATTTGCTTCATCTGTAATGACGTCTTCTTTGTGTTTGCTTCCTGTGAATGTTCCTGCTGTCAAGTTTTGCTGGCACAGATATCTAAAGACACCAATTTTTTAAACTACATGCACAGTTGTTTGTGTTGGAAGTGCACGTGAGCTTTCATTTGGGAAACAAAAAAAAATGGGTAAATAATTTCAATTAACTGATAGAGCTTGAAAAGAAAATATTGAACTGTCTGTGCTTGCACTTGCAGAGAGCTGAAACAGAGATCTCTCAACTCAATTGGATACTTTCAAGTGAATTTTAAATGGCTGGAGGAAGGGAAGTGAGCTGAATTAATCTAATAAATTCCTTATAGTGAATTATTTGTTCAACTGTTCAATTCAGCCTATTACATTTTAGTTAGTTATTTCTTCCATTTGGCTGTTGTTTTTAAAGCAGCACATTCTTTTTAAGAAATCAATGACTTTCATTACCTGATCCCTTTATTTCTTTACTGTGAGATTGTATGTTAGCCTTTGATACCTACTATCATTGTGCTATTTCTTCACCTTGCCACGCTGAGGGAATCTTCTATACATTGCTCTCCATGAGACAAAGACAAAAAGACCAACTGGGAAGTGTGGCCCCCAGAGCAGTGCAGCTCAGCAGACAGCAGATTGCTAATGGCACCTGTATTTCAGTTTATAGTAGGCACTGCTAATAACACATAGAGTGTGCTTTGCTTGGTTTTTCTTTTGTGTTGTTTTTTTTTTTAGCTCCCCTCTCCCACACGCTTAATTGGAAAATCTGATGCAGCCAGAGACGTTATCTGCCATACCGTGTGTTAGTGAGGAATGCATTCTTTGATGTTGCTGATAAGCTTTTCTGTGTTGTGGGTAGTTAATTGGTAGTAGAAAGGAAATGTCTGGACTAGTGTAAAAGGAAGCTTCCTAACTGTCTGTCATGCAGCTGCTCTCACTGGTTGATGAGCCAAGGTGTGGTATTGATGTAGCAGTGGTGAGGGGGTCCTGCCAATATTGCCCACCCCCCAGCAGAACTGTGTGGAGCACCTGCACCTTTGGAACCAGTTCTGAATTCTTCTTATCTTTCATCTTTGTAAGGGAACACACGTAGGAGTAAAATGCAGTTCTTCCCAAAACCTGGAGGGCCAAATTTCCTGCTGGTATAAATCAGCATGTGCACTATCATCTCTCCTCAGGTCATGCTAGTCCACCAGCCCTTTGAGAGCAGGGAATGTGGCTGGTGCAGCACTTGTAAAACGCTGAACTGTCCAACAGATTGCAAATATCAAACGAAGAACCTCAGTTTTATTTGGAGTTTGTTTTCTGCAGCTTTCAAGTCTTATTTTGCCTTTCAGTCTTATTTTGCCTTTGAATAGAAGAGTTACTAAATTCTATCTCCTCCTATAAACTGTTCTATTTTAACTAGACAGTGGAAGGATCATGATCTTTCTTTGGAGAGCAGGGCATATTTTGGGATTGTTTTTTTTTTGGCTTGTTCAGCAGTATTACATCATCTGGCTTTTTCTTAAGAGTTCTGTCTTTTTACTATTATTGCTCACAAGACAACTTTCCTCATCCCGTAACAGATTACTGTTGTTGTGAATGGTCCTTCTGTTCCTAATGAACTTTAAGATATTTGTCCCGGTTCTTTGGCTCTATTGGTTTGTTATATCTTTTTAATTCACATTTTCTACAATGTCTAGTTTGTTTTATACTTATTTTCACCTTTCCCCTTCTTCCAGTTGTCAGATGCATTTGAAAACTCACAGGTGCTTTCACTTCTGCTGTAAGCCTGGCTGCATTTCTGGAACTGGTGTGATTCTTTTCTTGAGTTTTAATACTGAGTCTTTTGGGGTACCTAATAAGTTATCCTTAAGCTCTTGCCAGTTGTTGTCTTCTTTCCATCACATTTGGTTTTTTTCTGCTGGCTGGATTTGGCTCTAATTGTATTCACCTTTTTGAAACTGGCCTTTGAAGAGCACCAAGTAGAAAGGTAACTAGTTTGAACTTCATGCTGTACAAATGTAACAGATGTCATGGAGCCACATATGTCAGCTACACTAGTTTTTAGTTCTGTTTCTATTCACTCATCTGCCAAAATGATACGTAGAATAAGAGGAAGGTCTTTGATGAGACCCAGACACCTCCTCCCCTCATTTTCACTAAATTATTATGATTGATTTGGGGTGGGTGAGTAGCAAAACAACCAAATGTGGAACTGACAGAATTAGATAGTAATCAATGCTTATCTTGTTGGGAGTTCCACAGTGCCTTGGGTTAGTTGAAGGGCTCTGGCAGAGCTGCCAGGCCCAGCACTGACCCTCTTTGCCATCTACCGTGTGTTGGTAGCACATGTGTTATGCAGGCTGCTTCTTTCTCAGCTACCCTGATGTGGTGAACAGATAGCAATTACATGAGAGTCCAGCTATTTAAAAGAGATCCAGAGCAGCTCAGAACAGATTTTCTGTGTTAAACAATTAGCTGAGTATTGAGACATTAACCAGATGTGCTACCCTTTGGGCCAATTTTTGCAGTCTGCTTCACAAATGTGTGCTAGGAGAGGAAATTCAACCTGTTTTCCCTGCTCATACAACAGCAAAGGAGAACCGTGATACTGAGAATGCCAATGAGGAGAGCCAGATGGTTCACTATTCTTGGTCATGTGTCTTTCACAGTGTTGTGCTGCCCTTCTTGCTTTGTCCCCATCTCTGTCTGCAGCGCTACGTTCCACATTGACGGGATGCTGAAGCATCTAGAAAGTGTGAGAACACGACAGAGGAGAAACACTTGATTTGTCCAAAATACCAGATTTGGAATTAAGGCTGAGAAGCATTTAAGTTCAGTGATATTTGGGAGGTTATAGTATCTGGGTGGGTTAGTGAAGTGTCAAACATGATTTCTCTTACCGCTGGCAGTGAGGCCCTTTAAGAGAGATCACCAAGCTCTCAGGCTCTACCAAAGGGTAATAGACTATGTGAAAAAAGGGTCATCTGAATTAATTTGGGAAGAGAGGCTGAGGAAAAGCTTTGTAGGGAAAGTCTTGGGAGGTACAAAAGAGAAGGTAGCTCAGGAAGCATGTTCTTTCCATCTATCTGATCTCCATTTCAGATAAAGGGATGCTACAGTACTGATGAGCATGAATGTCTGATTCTGCTCTCAGTGGCTGAAATAGGAAACCAGGCAGCTCTGTTTGCAAGCTGGGGGAAGCATGTTACAGCCACATTTGTGATCTGCTTCAAACTTTCCCACCGTGGCAGTCCTAGATCAGTGAGACTGCACACATAGTATGACAGACCACACCGCTTGCATGGTGTATGGTATGTGTATGGCATAATGGCTTTTAGTGGTATGTTCAATGCACAGCTTTTCAACTTGATACACAAATTGCCAAGTTGTGCATTGCACAAACTATAAATAACTTGTATTTTAGATTGCTAAGTACACATAGCTAGTAACACACATACACCACGGACTGGTAACTCTTGCTGGTGATGGAAAAAATCACAATGCTCTCTCAGGTTTTGCAATCACTTGAAAGAACATTTGAAGGCAGGAGTGGTGTGACAATCTCTGCTAGGGCTGATGGTGTATGAGAAGAATTTTTGTGTTTTATCTTTCTTTCCTGCTGCTACTGACTCATCCACTCCTTTTGCTATCTGTTTACACTCATTTATATGCACTTACTCAGCTGACTGGTTAAGTTCCACCACCCACTTACAACTGCAATGAATAATGTTTTAGGCCCTGTGTCTCACAAGTGCAGGCCCCTCACACATCAATGTCATTACTGGAATTGCTTTTACTGATAGCAGCCACGTGGCAAGTGCACAGAGAGCAGCCTGCAGAACGAGCAGCATGAAGAGTGTCATTCATCAGGTTTGCTTACGAAAAGTAATTTTGTCTGTTAGTTAGAAAATGTTATGGTCCTCTTTCTCTCCTTTCCACTTCCTCTGATAGCAACATGTGCATTTCTTACCATCTTGGTTTTTCCCATCGTGGTTCCAAGTCAGGACTCTAGATGGGACTCGGTTGTGTCTTGCCGTTGCATAGAATTTTCAAAGTAGGTTCAAGGTGTCTCTTGTGCTTTTGGAAGAAGCTTCATTTACTGCCACATGCACCAGATCAGTCTGATTCATCTTGAGTCAAAGATGTACTTGTCTGCATCACTTTAAGCCAGTTGCTCAACTTAAACCATTGTTTAAATTTAAGTTTTGCCTGAGCATTGCCACTCATTGGAAGATGAGATCTATGACTTAAAAGGGCCAGGTTACAGTAGCTTTGTGTTGGTGGAATTCCTTCTCCAGTGTCTCATTTGTCTCAGAGGAAAGGGCCTTCACCACACGTGCTGCTGTACCCAGAGACTGGATGGGGATGCTGCTGATGGAGACCCGGTCTGCACTTGCTTGAATCTGCATGGCTTTTCCTTCTGGGTCTTGGTGATTTATTTGGACTTTTGCTTTATTTTATTTTGACAAAGTGCCTCTCTTTGCTTGGAATAATCACCACAATGAATCCAGTAAGCTTTTATGACCTTAGGAAGGGTAACTCAACATTGGCATTAGATTTTAAAATGGGGGGGTGAAATGTGGTGATTGTTCTTGATTGAATCTGAAAGACAAAAAAGACTGTAAAGACCTCTGTTGGCATATGAAAGAATGCCCTGTTCTTGTTCTAGGTTGTATTGTCTCATTAAAATGCCCCCTTTCCTGTAATCACTATTTCACAGTTCAGCCATCTCCAGATACTGTGAAACAGCTGTGCAAAGGTCAAGTACAAGAGGGCGATGGGAAAAGAAAATGACACCACAGCTCTCAGGGTTTTTAACCACCCTGTTAACAAATTTACTGACACAGGGCATAATTTTTACTGACGCTGCCCATTTTTTACTGACACTGACTCTTAAGACTCCATAGGGAGCAGATGCTGACATCTCTCTTGACTTTGAAAAGCTCGTTGCTGAAACAAAATGGTTTTATGCAAAGATTTACATACAGTGTCTAAACATTAAGCAGGGGATCAATAGTTCTTCAAGTCTGAGTAATGATCCCACATGGCAAAGCTACAACTTAATTAATAAGAAGGCATCCATACTTCATCTCTCTACTTTCCACCCCAGTCTTGGTATTGGAGGTAACCGGTGCATCCAGCGTCTGTTCAAACACATCCCTGTTTCTTATCGCGTACTAGCCTGATTCTGCTTGGAATCTAATTCTGCTTTGAGACTTGTGCAGACAGACCTGACACCTTTATGACTTTTTAGTGAGGCCAGTGAAGCTCCATGCAGGTGTTTTTATATCCTTGCTGATCTTCCTATAAGATCAAGCCCTTAATTAAGAGGTAGGGATGGCTGGTAGATCTCAAGGAGCTTGTCACCTCCTGGATAGATTTCATTTAAAATAAACTTAGATGTTCATAAATAAAAGTTGTTGTTTTAGCATCATGCTTAGCTTTTGTCTTCTTGATCTCTGCAGTTGTTTGCTGTTGACTTTTCAGTCCTACATAAACATGGTTTTGTCTGGTTCACCTCTTAAACCTGACTGCTAAGCTGTGCTCTGTGTGGTGCACTTGCAATTTTTTCCCCCCTTTTACTGATTGTTTCCTCTCAGTTGTTGCCTGTGACTGGAAAATAGGCATTCAAAGCATTTTGCATTCTCTGAATGTACCACACAGTAATTCTGCTGTCTGAAAACTCTGTAATGTCAATAATTGATGCACTTGAGAAGTGGTAATTAAATTAGTTAATTATGCTGGTAAAATTACATGCAATTATGTGACTGCAGGGTATGTTTAGTAAATTAGGCTTTCCCATACTCACTACATATTGTGGTGCCAATTTTGTTCCTTGATGATTAGGTAGCTTTTGATACTTCTTAATTGATTTAATACCTGGATCTTCATTAGCCCTCGATTGCTATGCAATGTACGTCTGACATATTTTCTCTCTGATATTTCAGAGTATCGTTCATCAAAAAAAATCCATCTATACATATATACATGTTCCTGTCAGATGTTAAAGCATCGAGACTTCTGGGAAAATGCTGTCTTCTACACAAGTCTTGTGGTGACTTGCTCACTAGTGTGAGATGCCAATCAACTCACTTTCCCTGGGAACCCTCTAATATAGAATGACTGATTTCATTGACGTTTCTCTTGAAAGACCCAAATAAATAGGTGTCTCAGGGAAGACTGGCATGGTGACAGCTGTTTTAATGACACCTGTTATATTTGCAGAGAGCAGTGAAGGGTTATTAAAAGGTAACATTAATTCAAATAAAAAATTCAAAGGGGTCAGATTTGATTGTGGCTGGTACATGAGGGAGATTTTTTTGCTTGCTCAGTATTTTGCATGTCAGAATCACCTCCCAGCAGATGGTTACCTTCATGCTGACTGTATTTGCTATCACAAACCTGTCCCGGATCTGCTTGTCTCCACATCCTGTGTTTCTCCCCAACACTATATACTCTATTGCTGTAAAAAATGGTGCTTCTGAGTATCATCATTGTTAGGGATGTTAGTGACAAACTGTACCAATGGATCTTGTTGATGTAATGTTTCTGTGAACTTGATACAAACATGGGCAGATAGGATTCTTGGTTTGTCAGTCAAGTGTTTTGAGATACACCTTTCTCTGTTCTGTCCCTTCACAGTGCCACTCGCCAGGCTGCTGGGGAATGTGGAGCAGCGCTTCTGACACAACGTACAAGGTGCCCGCGCTCATGACGTACTTCCCAGTGAACTAAGTGTGCACTGCTCAGAGAAATAACTCCTGAGGAGAGGCTTTTGGAGGCATGCAGGTACCTTTGTCTGAGTTTTTGCTTCTTAAAAGAAAATAAGTTCTCCTCTACTCATCTATGACTGCTGTGGCAGCTTTATGATGACCCAGGGGGAGTCAGTCCATGTTGGTTCTGCTTGCCTTGTCCTTTTCCATTTTCCTGTTTCCTTTCAAAAGTGTTTATTGCATAAGCTCTTCCCCACCTCCCAAACTGTAGTTTTGGCTGGCTCTTTTATATGGCAAGTGTGCAGCTTAGACTTAAAATGTTGCAAGAGAGAATTTCCAGTATTTCCAGAGTGCTCAGTAAAGTCAAGGGCTGGCAAGCTGTCTGGCTTCTTAAACCTCATATATCATAGCTTTTCAGACTTGTTAGCCTTGGGGACTAAGACCGTACTTTCTGAGCACAGGGAAACTTCTGAAAGGAGGTAGTCCATGTTTCTCCAGATTTCTAAATCAGTGCTTGTAAGGAAGGTCCTGCCTGTATGAATACAACAATATTACATATTCTTTAGCTGGTTCTGTAACTTCCAGGCTTATGGTAAAATTGAAGTTAGCTGGGTACAATAGATGTGAAGCATTTCCTAGATACTTGCTCCTGGAGTAAGAACTGTGATTCTGTGGTATTCTGAAAAACTACAGTTTTGTTCTATGAGAAGAGATGCTTTTAAAATATGAGGGATTAGAGCCAATTAGAAAGAAAACAGTGAAGAAATGTGCAGATCTAGATGGGAAAGCTCTCTCCTAAGGATATTAGCAGGGACATATAGAGAGAGAGATAGGACCTCCTGCAGGCATGTAATGGTCTTACCAGTGAGTCTGTTAAAATACCACCTGCTTTGTCTGGCAGACTCTGACACTCAAAAACTTTGTTCAGATTTCCATGTTTGGGAAGGTGCTTGAGTATTGAAAATGAAGGGAGATCAAATCTACAACAACCGTAGGAGAGTTGGGGACGTGCAGAACTCTCTTGCTTTTTATCTTTAGTGGGGACAATTTCCACTTGGCTCTTGGAGTCTTCTGAAAGCAGTGCATTGAAAACAACCTATCTTTATTTGGCACATTTGTGCTAGTGAAGCTGGCGTGCTACCTTGTTAGCTGGCGTAATGCCATCCCAACAGATGGACAGGAATATAGACAGCCAGGAGACCATGTACAAGCATCAGTATGTGTGTTGAGGGCAAGATCCCCTAGCCAGAAGTGTTGAAATGCTTGTCTGTCCCGTGTTTCTACGCTTGTGGCTAACATGATGTACCAGCCCTGAGTGGAATTCTCTGCACCGATATAAGTGAATCCTTCACCTTGAAGGCAGGACTTGCTCTGGGCATGCAGAATTTGGGTTACTATTCCACCAGGTATTCCTGTGGGAACCCTAGAGATTCCTGAAAAACACTAATGCTTTATACATAGTTTTAAGTGTGGTTGGGCTGACTTTTGAAGACATACATGCAGTAGGTTATCATAACAGTCTCAGAAAACAAACGGAGCTCCATCAGCAGAGTGAAAGTCAGAGGTGTAAATGACTGAGTCCAGTTCCACATAAACCATTGCACCAAGGTTTCTGCTCAGCTTGGAAAGTGGGCAGAGCTTGTCTGTAGATTGCCACAGAAATTCCTTGTTGTACTTCTCTGGACATCTTTCATGCTGTTTGTCCTTGCCTGAAGAGAGAATATATTCCCAGTGGATACATAAAACTGTATGTGTTGACGTTAGGTGCTCTTGTAAATTCAAGTAGTTACTTGACTCCGTTTACAGAATCAAAGACAAAAAAGAACAATGTATTGGTCTACTGTGCAGTCAAAGGGGCAGAAAATGATGGCACTTATTGAACTCTGATAAGCTTTAAACTGGGGATTCAGGTAGTGGATGCTTAGTTTGTGAATGGCCACTTTTGATTTAGTTCAAATTTACTTCAAAGTGTTGTAGGGTAAACTCAAAAAACCCCCCATCTCTTAACTGAAAACAGCACTTATTTGTAAATGTCTTGCTAACTAAAGGGATTTAAATTTACCAGGGTTAAACTGTAATCTGACTCTAAATATAGACTCTTTCCAGACTCCAGAATTTACTTAAAGAACTGGCAACCATTTCAGAAGAGTTGTGTGGGATTTTTAAAAACTTGCAGGAGTTGGTGGTAGAATGCTATGAGGCAGCCTGCAAGGGACTGAGATCAGCAGTTCAGAGGCCTGCACAAATGAGAATAAAGATAGACAGTGGTATGAGCTATAGATTTATAATTCCAGTGCTGTAGTATTTAGTATTTGGGGGAAATTATCTTTGCAACCATAAAGACTATGTGCTTAGAATTATTTTTCTTCTCCCAACAAATGCTTAGACTCAGCTTTTAGCTGAATTATTTTTATGTGGAAAAGTCTGTCTTGCCATAGGTGACTAGAGGAGGACTTTTGTCCCGGGCCTGATAGGGTTAAGGTCTGCTTTGGGACATGCTCATCCTGTATCTCTTTCTGGCTGTGTAGTAACAAATATTTTAGGATAACTTTGCATGAAAGACCTGTAACTGTATTCTATTAATTTTAGCAAGTGGAACTAGTGTTGAAATGGCAACATTCACATTTTCACATAAGCAATCCAAGAAATGATTTTTTTACCTTTAAACATGTTTAAACATAACACCAATATCTACTGCATTAAATAGCCACTGACAGTCTGGTTTGCAAAGGGAAGCCAGTGAAGTCACCGATTTGGGTCAAGATCATGTTTCTTGGATGAAACATTAATTTGGTCCCAGTGCACTTGTAAATAGATGTACACAGTGGAGATGTAACAGCCTGCACCCAGCCTTGCCCAGGAAAAGCCAGCTTTTCCCATTGCTGAGATGGCCACTGTTGTTCTAATTACTTTTATAGTGTTAAACCAGAAATGTCTTATGCCTGGTTGTATTTTAATTTCCAAACTGAGTCTTTTTGACAGGGAGACTTCAGCTTTGAATCTCCATCTGGCCAGATATAGCAATGTCACATAGATAAACTTGAGGTGTAAATAGTAATGCACCCCACTTTTTACAGACTTGTCCTTTTGTGAGGACGTGGTTTGGCATACCGATGAGCTAGGCAGGAATATTCTCTGCCTACAGTATACTCTATGCTGTAATTTACGTTGATGATATGATCACTTGTATATCCTTAAACCAAAAAGAGAAACCACTTAAGTATGATCATCTTTACAGACCTGTTGGGTACCAATTTGATTTCATGGATTCATCCCAAGTCCACTTAGATTTTTAAAGCTCCATGTATAGTGTGACCAAGTATGCAGTGCATGTTAGATTGCACTACTATGTGATATTAGATATTAAATCTTAACAGTAGACTTTGCACCAATATATTATTGTCCTCTGCATTTTACATGTTTAAATTGTTATTAGTAGCAATGGATGCAGACTAGATTCTCCCTGCAGAAAGATAAAATGCAATTGGATGGCTACTAAGGAAAAAGAATGCAGATATCAGAACAGTATATGGAGCAGCTACAATACATTTGTATGCTAGACTAGCTGTGGCTCTCCTGAGCCATCGCAACTTGTCCATTATTTGTATCGAGTTCAAAGATGGTTCCATTAGAAAGATGGAGTGCAAATCCTGCACACACACTAAAGGTACTTGTTTTACAACTGTCTTTTCATCTGTGCTACTTGATTCTTGGCTCTTCACTCTTTGTTCTCTCCACTGTCCTGTTAATGCAGCTGATAGTGAGCGATGTGCTTATTTTAACCCCAGTTATTTTAGGTTTAGCACCCAACTCATAATGGTTCCAGGAGCAGACATTCAGCTATTTAGAAACAATGTAGGTGCATTGCAGTAGCTTTGCACTGACTTGTTGTTTTATCACTTAAATAACCTTCCCCCAACTTGCCACTGCTCTAATATATGTGTTAAGCCTGTTGGACACCTGTAAATGTGCTTTACTACACTTTCAAGTTTGAGACTTGGTCCAAATGGTTTTCTGTCACATAGATTCCTTACATGAGGCTCATCTTCTTCATTGATTTCAGATGGGAGGTATAGCAGGGACGTCCTAGGCAGAGGGTTTTGAGATTAGACAGTTCAGAGTAACTATGTCTCTGTTTACCACTGCAGTGGAACAAATAGTAGAACTGTTAGCATGAAATTACGACATCTAGGGCAATTTATATGTTTGAGGCTTCATCTAGAGCTATCCCAGAGGCTTTGGAAACTGGAATTTGGATGCTGCTGCTGTGCTAATAAATTACAGTGATACCTGTGCAGATTGGTGGCTCAGCTTCCAAGTACTTGGGATTCTGTTGGCTCTGAAAGGGAGAATGGAGAGATGGAAATATTGCAGGGTGAGGTCTCTACGTAGAGTCATTGGGCTGGTATTTAATGTCTTGTCTGGGTTCTGGTGCCACAAGTCCCCAATACTTAAAGGTCTTATGATAATTCTCCAAAAGTTTTAGGTTGAGATGCAGAGAAACAAAGCAGATTAATAAATGATAAGGGAGTTTTGTCTTTTTCTTTAAAGTATCTTCTGGTTTTTGAGTTTCAAGATACCTATTGGATCATAATTTTAAATGGGCTTTTTATGTTTTGCATAGTCTTGAGTTTGTGTCATGTTTTGATTTTTAACACCTTTATTAGTTTTAAAGTGAAGTTTTGGGTCTTGCATAACTGCTAATGCTTGGGAGCTTTTAGGTGGCTTTTTATAAAAGCATCAAATATTGTAACACCTGTGATTGAAATGGTCAGAGCTGCAAGACTGGGCTTTCTGATTGCCAGTTTATAGGCATGATCAATTGTATTAAGTCATCTAAAATGCTGTAAAAAAATATCAGACTGAAGGAACAGGTAATTTTACAAAGTAGTTGGGGAAGTGTTGTCAAAGGGCATGTGTATATATGGAGTATGAAAGTGTGAGCTCTCAGTGCATATTTAAAGTATAAAGATTTTTGTTTCTTTGCATAAGGAATGCTTTTATTTTACAGTGCATCAGAAGTAACCCTAAGTAAGCCATATAAAGGCATATCACATCCTTTGACTTTGTGACTCACTTATTTCTTGATTATGTGCCAAACAAATTCCAGTTCCTTGTGTTTTACTTACAATAACATTAGTGTCTAATTCTACAGACTCAATCAAAGCTACACTTAATATAAAGAAAACAAATTCCCTATTTTATAGCTGCATTAAATACTTTCCCCTAAAATGGTTTAGGAGGGTGTTCTTTTTATTTATGGATTTTTTTCACAAAGCTAGAGACTTCGTTTTAGTTTTAGTACTCTGTATTTATAGTTGTGGAATGATCATTTTCTGGTTGATTTCACATTGAGCTCTCTCAAAACTAGTTGTAATAGTTTCATGCTATTTAAATCTTTTTCTTTCTATCACTGCTGTTACAATATATTATACTTTATATTCTTAAGCTATTAACTCTGAGCTCACTTAATGATTTGTTGGTGGTTTAAGGGAGAGTGTCTGGGTCGTTTGTGTTGGTATTAGCTAGTATTTTTTTAAGGGTAGCAAATAAATAATTCCAATAGTGGAAAAAAATAGTGAAGGGTTTGTTTCATGGGGCTTAGATAAGATGGGCCAACATATTATGTAGTGATCTTGACGTATTTTTTGGTTTTCTTTTCTAACTGGTTTTTTCTCTGCCAAATACTTGCACAATGTTTCGTAGCCAAAGATTTGCTTTTTCTTGGAGAGATGCAAAGGATAAATAGGATTTGGTTTTCCCTTGATACCTGCTCTCCAGTGTTTAAGGAAGTTTGTAAGTTACTTGTGGGCTTTCTTAATTGATATTTGCACCCAGTAAAATTTAAAGGTGCAAAATCAGAAACTGTGTACATCTCTGCAAGCTGAGAAAGTAGGATCTGCTTCCTAATAGGTGCTGGAATGTCTTAAGTCCCTGCTTATAGGAACAATTGAGCCAGGCATCCCATTGTAGAAACAGACTGCTTTTGGGTCCTTGGGCATAACAAATGGAAGGAAGAAACCTGCCTCCTTCGAATAACTGGAACTCTAGTCTGGATTTTGTATCAGATTTTGAAGGGAGGTGGTGGTGTGATGGTCAAAAGTCACTGCTTTCCCTTGCCCTGCCTTTACCCAACACATATTACACACATGCACACTGACTTAGAGGAGCAGAGAGTAGACAGAAGCTACATTGCCATAGCCTCTCTGAAAGCATGGTCATGATTGTAATGCAGTGCCCCTTGGCTTTGGCTTGTGGGGTGATGTCTAAGCAGATGATGTAGAGGGAGTAAAATAAAGCAGGGATAGGAAGATAGGGAAGAAAGAGAAAGCTTCTTCCCCATCTTTACATTGTGCCTGTTAATTAAGCTTCACTTTGAAAGCACCAATCTCTCTCTTGTTCCAAAATGACATAAATTGTTATATTTATTGAATAATTATATTTATAGTACACTGAACTGGTCTACATGTGAAAGTTACATAAGAGGATCGGTGATCACATCAAAGGTTTCATCTCAAACTCCTTGTTGCTGAGGATATTATTCTGAGGAGCGTGATCTGAAGGACAAAACCTCTGAGTCATGACACAAGCGAGAGATTTTACAGTGAAAGGTCAGAAGAGCACACCACAAGAAGGTGAAAGCAGAGGGGAGAATGGGCTGCTGAAAAGTTTGAATTTTAGCTGATGTATTTACAAGCAGGCAGAGCAAATGAACAAAACTTCACAGAGCAAGAGAGAGAAGACAATGTTCTTTACTGCAGCCTTTGTTTTGGCTCTCCTCTTTCTCCTCATTACCAGAAGAGTGTTCCATGAAATGCATTTTTTTTGTGTGGAATTCCTCCAGGATCTGATCTAAGTACATGTGGTTTCTTGCCATGGCTTGCCATTCTCTGCTGCTTCTGGAGAGGTGCTTTTCCTCTCCATCTGCTCAAGGTATCCTATATGTGATGAATGTGCACCTGGAGTATGTACATGGCATCACTGTCTATTGGCCTCCTACTGTAAGGAACCCAAGAAGAGGCTACAGCTTTTGACCTGGATGGTTAGGGGTTTTGTCCATTCTCCAGGTGACTACAGAGAGGGGATTTTGGTCCAGATCTTTTGAGTCAGAATCTGTCAGCTTGAAAGATACAACTATTTCAAATTCCATAGTGCTGTCATAAAAGAACCCTTATAAAATCATTTGAACTAGGAAACACTAGTGATATCTAGCCTTATCTTCCAAAATCTCTAAGTGTATAGGTTACTTTCACATTATATATGTATAGATATGGATCTAGGCCGTGTTCTCCTCTACACTTTTGTTAAACTGCTAAACATAAGTGTGCAGATCTCTCTCTTTTACAAATACTCTTTCCTCACCTTAGTGGTCTCTAGTCTTAGCATCAGGGTTTTTTTAGTTTTAAAAAAAGAGTCCTATCGTTACAGCTGGTTGATAGCTTTTGTTTTTTAAAGCATCCATCATATAGTATTCACCATTGCTCCAGGGATAAATAGAAGTAGGTGTAGAGGTAACTACTTAAAGTAGAAAGTGGTGCACTTTACACTTACCCCTGAGTAGCCTCTTGCAGTCAGGACATAGCAGAGGTACCAAGGCAAAAAGCAAGTAATAGTAGGAGAGAGAAATCAAGGGGAAAAGAAGGTGGAGAAAAAAGATTTTGTGGGAGTAGGAGTTTGCTTTTTGTTGCTACTCTTGAATTCTGTCTGTGTGGGTGGATTGGTGAATCACAAAGCAGGTGTAGGGAGTTAAGGGAGAGAGAGTTTTTGTGCTCCTAGAGGTGAGAATGTATGAAAAGATGGAATGAAAGCTGGTACTTGTTGAATACAGGGGCCACAGTTCACAGGTTGGCAAGAGTAAACCTGTGAAGGATTTTTAAAACAAGTTGGGTTTGATCTGAATCCCATAACGAAGTGAAAGCCAGTGGAATTGTCCAGCACTGCCAAACCCAAGTATTCAAAGCTCACAAGTTTTCTTTCCCTGTTCTATTACAATACCTTGGAATCAGCACAGATGTCACAACATAGTGAAAAATAATCTTGAGTGATTTTTATTTTATTTTAAAAAAAAGCTTTGTTCTTTATTTTCATCCAGATTTGTCAAATTTCAGCTTTTGCTGAGACCTTACAGAGCACCAAAGCCAGCAGAAATGGTTATGCTCACGTAGCCTGTGGTGTCTTATTTCATTCTGGCAGTTTCAGCTCAGATATCACACTGATGACTTTTTAAATCTATCATGTCACATAGTATTTGATGAAAGTATTAATTTTGTTTCACTTTTCAATTTATACAGAATTTTTCTTCCTCATTGATGAAGACAAGTATGGTTTATTTTTATTTAATACATTGAGAGATCGTGTACAGCAGAAATTTATTCATGGTCTATTTTTAATAGTCAGCCTCTGCAGATTCAGAGTGAGACTATGGAAGTGTGCAATGGCCTGATAGTTCCTAAACTATCATCAATAATGTTGATCTATGCTTGGTTTCTTTTTTTTTTGTTAGTGCAGGCAGCATGCTGACAGAATTCAGACTCACTCTCAAGCTGTCCAGGGAGTGAAACTTTTTCTAAATGGGACTGCTGTGTGGTTATTAGAGTTCTGTAGCAGCTTGTCTGGAGAGATGGGTGACTCAAATGCAAAGCGATTCTGACCTTTTTTTCAGCAGAGGTATGTCTCTACAGTGTTTCAGACTCTCTGCAGTAAGTTTTTAACTAGCATATCAAAGTCAACTTGCTGCTTTCAGTTGTCTCTGAAATAGTAGTGATAACAAATCACGATGAGGATAAACCTTTTCCTGTGTTACATCACACAGCATCTGTTGTCCCTAGTTTCCCATTTTGATCTGTGTTTTGATAGAAAGTCTCCCAGAATCCCTATGCAACAACCTGGCAGTAGTTGCACTTCTTAGCGTAAGCTCTGTGCACCTTTTACTGGTCCTGTACTGACTACAGGGATGACTGCATGAGTTCCAAATGCATGTTTGGCACAGGTGCAAGCCTTTTGTTTGTGAAAAGTTGTTAAAATCCTTGCTCCATTTAAGAGAGGGGGGAAAAAGATGAAATTTTCCATGGTAACTTGAAAATTAAGTATTTTGCTCTTGGTCTGTTCTGATTTCACTTTGAAATAAAGCCTTAGAGCCTGAGCTGTTAGTCCCCTGGTTCAGCAGCAGCTCTGTTTCTCAAGCACAGGCTGATTGCCAGCCTTACAAACTAAAAAGGATTTGAGAACCCAGAAGTCCTGGATCATCCATGGCAATTGCAAGGTGTTGTAGAGCTTTGGATTCTACTGTGGTGTCGAGAACGAGGACAGAACTTCGCTGATGTGCAGGACAGGCAGCAAAACTAGTTCTGACTGAGTTCATTTGGGAGTCTAGAAGCCAATCTCTGCCTTGGTTTTTGTACCTTGCTTCCCAGCAGGGCTGGTGAAACCACACTGCTTCTGGTACTTCATTGTGCCCTGTAGGCAAAGAGTCCTAGTGAGTGCTGAGCCTCTTCAGACCCGCAGAGCTGCTATGTTACCAGCTCCATGGCAGCAAGCCTGCAAGCTCTAAATTCCCTGACTATGGATGTGATTTGACTGTGAAAATGATTGCTACAAGGCATTGCTGAGGCCAGTGGATTTAGTGGGATTGAACAAGGGATTGAACACTTTTGTATAAATAACCAGAGTATCCAGAATTAAAGTTGTTAATGCTAACAGACGTTTTAGGTGGATACAAAAACCACAGGCTCTAGGATTTAACTTTTAGGAATCATCACAAAAACCCTTCTAAGGGGTGACATATCCCAAACCTGACCTTTTAGCAGGTTTTCTTGCCTGTTTTTTCTAAGACACTTGTACGTGTCTCAGGCCAGAGGGAGGATGTTAGAACAGATGGGTCACAGGTAAGATTTTGTGTGTCACTGTTTATCTGTTTCCAGTGACTTCCTCTGCTCTTACTCCCCACAAAGACTAAGAAGTTTTTGGTAACTAAGATGATTTTGGTATGTTTCTTTACAAAGCATTATCCAGCCTTACTAAGGAGATGTGCATAGGAGTAAAACGTACGTTGGCATGAGCCCCTCTCATTAGTTGGACAGCAGCAGCGGATGCTCCCTGGCTGTACTTTTTGTTCCAGTAATTGGGCATCTTCACAGAAATATGTCAAAGAGTGGCAAGGAAAAGAGAAATCTCACCTTTCATTAGATTTGCTTCTGTGGGCTGAAGTTATGACTCAGCATTCAGGCATGAAAAACACCCATGGTACCACACCTCCCTGGCAAAGCCAGGTGCATGAGCACTCCAGAGGTTTATTCTTGAGGGAAGCACTGGAAAGACACTTGGTTCTCCATGCCTGAATAACATCGAGTGTTGTTACTTCAGGCACTTTTCTGTCCAGCTCTGTTAGTAGAAGATTCTCATACAGAACTGTTGCTTCACTTGCAGCACGTAAAATAAGTCAGTAGCTGTGACCTAAAGATCTCAACAAGAGAATGCACACGTTTTGAAAGCTTTAGTTAGTGGTGCCTAGTTCTTATCTCTTCAGTGCAACTGAAAACTTCCCATCATCCTTTTCTCATTTATGGGTAGGACACTGAACACACCCAGGGAAGGGAAATGCTGGAGACTCCTGTGTAGCCTAGAAGTGAAGTTGGTAGTAGGGCTGTGCCTGCTATAGCCTGATACCCTTAAGCAACCAACATTATTCAGGATTTCATATGTGCAGATGGCCTTCCAGTTCTTTTTCTCCATGGTTTGTTTCTGTTGATCTTCTTTTGGGCTAGAGTTCATTGTGGAAGTACTGAAGTATCATAGAAACATGCGCTTTATAGGATTGCCAAACAGTTTTGGTGCTTTTAATCAGTTAAAGTAAACATCTGCTTCCTTGAGAGATGGTTCTTCTAGCTCCTGAACTGTGAATGTGGGCCAAACGTCCTCAAACTAGGTGGAAAAAGACTCATAAAAGGCAGGAATTAATGAGATCCTGTAGTCTGAACAAGGCTCATTAACTTGCTAGATCCTGCATAACCAATGATTTAAGCAGCATGAATTACAGAGGCAATATCAGTGCAAGTTGCAACTTCATTATGCCTGGTATGAGTTGCTGCATTTCTTCATCCTTCATTTAATGAAGTATGCTTTGAGGTGGGAAAGTGCTATCCAAGGGAAATGCTGTGATTCCTGCTAAAACTCTGACTTCAGACAAAGCTTTTTTTGTGTCACAGAAGAATGGGTCTTTCTTCCTCTCTTGTTCTTATGAATGAGAAAGCCAAGGATATTGCAATGTTTAATAGATATGAGGGAGTTCTACCTGCATGCAATAGCAAGGAGATGAGTTACACTGATGCCTGTTCTGCTACACCCCAACTGCAAATGTCACATCCCTTTCTTTGTCTCTCGGCCACTGGGATTTGTGGTTAGGTGTCCATGGCAGTCACATAGTTCAGCGACACTCAGATAAAAAGCTCCAGAGCAAAATCTTCTCTTTCTTGTAATTCCTTTACCTGTCTCTGCTCACTGCAAAGGCTTGGTGATCTTTAAAAAGACTTTTTTTTTTAAATTTTGCTGCAGTGCATGCTGCTATACATTAAAGTGTATCTTTAGCACCACAAGTGACATCCATTTCATTTAAACTGCCTCTTTGTAAGCGTACCTACTTACTCCTGTCATCTTTATCTGCTCTCTCTGCATGAGAAGGGAATGCAGACATCCCTCCTTTTACAGGTCAGGAATTTTAAACCTTATGGGACAGCACACAAATGCACTCTCTGGGATAGCTAATGACTTTGTTCTGTTGCTCACATTAAAGGCTATTTTGCCTTGATTTCAACCTTTGTTCTAGAAGATGCTTATTCTAGTAAAAAAAAGGCAAATAATGGAAACCATTTTCTTTTGTGCAGATTCATTAATGGGCCCAGGCCTCTCAGTTAACTGCGTTAAGGTAAGGGAAGGACACCGGTAGCCAATGATGCTGTATTAGCAGCTGAAAGATTACTCCCAAGTAAGCAGTTTCTTCTGTCCAGTTGAACCAGTGAAGTGTGAAATGAAGTGTTGATTTTATTTCATATGCAAACCTGGGTAGGAGGATTCTAACAAGAGCACATTTTGTGTGCATATTCTAATTGTCCATTTAGGTGGTGATGTTAACTGATAAAAGGGTACAAGTAGTTCCCTAATTGGACAGTTGGACTCTAATGGAGCTGAGTCCTTTTTTGTCTCTGCTGTCCAGTACCATTCTCTCTTTCACATTCATTTCAGATTTCACAGGCTGTAGCTTTTTGAAAAGCTCTATCTTCCTCTTGTCTGGAAGTGTCTGCAAGGGCTTGGTTTGCTACATCCAGGTCACAGTGACTTGACGTGTCTGTCTTGAGATGTCCAAGACGACCCCTTTAGTGAGGTAATGCAGGCAGAGTGACACTCAGTGCATCAGCTCCTTAAACTTTTCTCCTGTGTGAGCTGGCATGTCTAGTGCAGATGTAGTTCAGTGTGACCTGCCTGTCACACCTCCAGTTTCAGAGCTCATCCGCCTGCAAGGAACTCTGTCCTGGTCTTCCCAGTGCATTTACTGGAAACACACCCAAAAACCCAACAGCTCTTTTATTATAAAACATGAAACTAGCTCCATCATAGTTTTATGCTTTTAAAACCATTCATTAGATTATGTAATAAGTACTAAACTTTTCTGCTTGGTTGAATAGTTGAGCAGGTATGTGCTCTTGTAGTTTGGTACTAAAATTGCAGCCAGTTTTCATGAGTCTTGTGTACAGGATCAGTAGTTCTCTGGGTAACGCGTCCCGTAGTTCAGTGTACTGGTATGTGTTGTATTTCCAGGTGCATGAGCTGGTATCAAGTGCTCTCTATTCTCTGCTCTACTTAAAAAAATAGATTAACAGCTATGACATCTTTGACCATTATTGCTAAGTGAGGCAGAATGAGGCTCCCTCACACACTTGTCCATGATACCACCAGTGACAGAACTGGAACTCCTAGTTAAACTAGATGGGGACTAAGATTGACATATCAAAACTGACTTAAACATTTGAAGGATGAGAAGCAGTAGTTATTATCAGGCAAACATTTAATTGTATGCATCTTAAAACAGCGCCTGTATACTTCTTCAGCTTGTGAGAGATAAAATCTTCTGGTATGTTATGCCAGTTCAAAACAGATTGTTTTTGTTCAAGGCTTCAAATTAAAGTACAAAGACTTTCAATAACTTTTTTTTCTTTAGCTGTCCTGTGAAGTTTATGATAACAAACAGCAATTTGTAATTGGTTCTTCTTAAAGTGGTATGCAGATCGCTCTGAGCTTGGCCAGGGACACTGGGAACTTGCAGCTGTCAAACTTCCTTGAGAGCCTGCTAGAGGCATGATGTGCTTGCCAGTATCTCTGTGTTACTGTGATCTCTAGTCTAGAGGGTGAAAAAGGAATAGGAGGAAGGATGTGTTTAGTCAGAAAGTCCTCAGAACTGATGGCTTGAAGTGATTAAGAAAGCTGACAACATAATTGCTGTGGGGACTCTTCTTCCAAGCTTCCTGGCCAAGAGAGTATTCATTGGCTGGTTGAGGGTAATACTGTGTCAAGTAGGTACAGAGAAAAAGGATAAAACCCTACCTGTCAGGTGGGTTTAATGCATAACAGGCAGTGTAGAGTAGGGGCAAACTTAGCATTCTAGGAAGCAGAGATGAAACTTGAGGAATGTTAGCCACTGAGACAGTAACCTTGCCACCATGGGATCCAACAGAATTGCAGTCTTTTTCTGCAGGGACTGTTGCTTTGGCCCCTCTCTCTTGCCTTGTGTTCCCAGTGTGAATGAAAGGGAAGAGTCTGGCTGTCACCTTCCATTTGTTGGTGTTCCTAAAGGTTGTAGAGGTGAGTGCCTGGAGGCTGGACAGCTGGGGATTCAAGAAGAGACAATGTTGGTTTTGCTGCTGCCCTTGGGGCATGTCTCATTGTGCATATCTGTGCCTCACTGGTCTGCCAAGACCTTTTTGCTTTGTCTGCCTTACAGAAGTCTGCAGTGGATGTGTGCCACTTTCTAGCTTGTCTTACATGATAGCTTAGTGGACCTAGAGGAAGATTTAAGGCTGAAAATTTGTGCTTTCTTTTGGGCCCTTATACACTAAGGGATACCTTGTTTTCTTGGCTGTAGCTTATATTTGCCATAAATACTCCTCTTGAACATTCTTCTTCACTTCTCCTGATTGTTTTCCAGATGTGGACCTAAAACACTGCTCTCCACATGTAGTTCATTTCTTCACCTCACTGGTGTATTCATGACTTTTTAGTTCCTCAGGACACAGCTAAGTGGGGAGATATACCTCTGTTCCTTCCTGTTTGCAGAGAACAAGCTTTCAGGTGCTTACACCTATCTTGCTTGTAACAGATTCTCAGAGGTCAATGATGTATCTGATATGATGGAGACTGTATAAAATGTCATGTATATTCTCTGCATTTATCCTTTGAGTTTAGACCCTGGTCAGTCACTCTGGTGAGTGAAAACCACTCATCCTTTAATCACAGTGCTGATACATAGAGGAGCTTTGCAGTGATGATGAGTTTAAATAGAAAGGCCCTGCCCTAAATTATTTACCCTGATAATTAAGTTTTTGCTAGAATTTGAAGCAGGTGCCCAACAGACTTAGCATTTAACCCAAGACTATCTGGAGTTTATCTACAAACCAGATATATAAAAAACCATGGAAATGGGTGAATGATTCCAACTAAGAGTTGGAGAGCCAGTAACACAAGGAGATTTTTGGGATAGGAGTTAAATGTGCATGTTGGAACACTGTTTATATTGACTGTGTTTCATAAAATACTTGAAAACTATGAGAAATTGTACTCATGTAGAGGTCCCTTTCAGCCCTTACCATTTTGTGATTCTGTAATATTTTAATGTCAGTATTATCTTAAAAAAGTAGTTTTTAAATAGAATATATTTGATTCTTTCAGCCTTCTTTCCCTGTATTTAAATGATCTCTGAGCCAGTGTATGGTTTTCATGAATTTATTCATCATTTTAAATTGCCTTGATCTGTAAATTGTTCTCAAACAATTGATATGACTACAGAGGATACCAAATTTGTGCTGTGTTGGTTACTTTGATTGGATTAAACTAGTACTTGGAATCAGGATTTGGGTACACACACAATTTCGAGTCCCAAATTTGATTTCCACAAATATTTCCTAACATTCAGATTGTTCCTGCCAGTGGGTTTGTTTGCTTAAGTTCTTACAGAAGCCACTGAAAATATTTGCTAGTTGTTACTACTGCAGTTATTTTTGATATATTTACACTATTTCAGTTAATCATAGTCCTATTTTTACAGCAATAATTAGAAAGAGAGAAACAGAGACTATACCGTCAAATGTCTGTGAAGCACGTTTTAGAGCCTTTGTCTAGAAAAATCAAAACTAAGCAGCAGTGGAGGATGGAAGTGCTTTAGTGACATTGCAGTAAACATGCTCATTCATGAGAGTAGGGACTTCTAGAAAAAATAATCTTCTACATAAGGTGATTAAGACAAGTAAACCCAGCATTGCTTCTTTGTTGTTAAACAAAGATGTTATTCTTGCACTTGTAAGATTTAGTAAGACATTAAGCATGTGTGCATGATGTCAAGATATTGGCTCTAGCATGTGTTCTTACAGCCTTTATAGTTTGTGATGACATAATTAGGTACATTCTGTGAAAGTAACTTAAAATGTTACTGTCTGTTCCAATGAATTGAATGTGTTTGGGTCCAGCATATCTTGCTGGAACATTTGCACAGCCTTTTGTCTGGAGGCTCAAGGAGTTCAGAAGTGAAACCATCTTTCTTTTGTTCAGTGCAGTCACATGTCTGCAGGTTTCCATATGTTTTCAGCGTCCAGAGATGCTGTCACCGTCGAGTGCCTAGTAAAAACCCAAGATCCCTGGCTAGAATCATCCTTTGGCTTTCCTGACCCAGTAAACAGCTGTACCTCATTGCAGTTTGCAGGCAAACTGGTGCTCAGCCTGGAACTGAAACTGCTGGCTTAGATATTCAGAAATACAGATCACCAAGCAGTACTTAGTTTGCTAAGGCCAGTCTCTCTTTGCTTTTCCTGTTTGTCCTCCCTTACAAATGTCTATGTGACTCTTACAGTTTACCCTTCTGTTTCTAGTTCCTAGTTACTAAATACTTTATGCTTGGTACCTTGCCGTTCTCAGGGTCTCAAAGCACTTGCAGACCTTAATTCACACCACCACCTGAAACAGATACTTAGAGCATCTACTTGAGAGGTAGCTCAGCTGAAGAGCAATAGGCTATCTCATCTAAGGTAAGACAAGCATGTCTGTACACCAGCAAGAATAGGCTGCAAGTGTCCGTGCTCCAGCTTCTGCTATTGTGTTGTTATTCTTTGTTTTTCTAAATAATATAGAATAATGTTTCATAACTTAAAATGACAAAGGAAAAAAAAAAGGGAAACACACAGTCAGTGAGCTGCTTTTAAATTCCTAGTGCTCAGTGTCCAGTGCCATCAGGAAAAAAAGGTGAGTTGGATTTGATTTGAAATCTGAGCTGAGTTTGTGTGTCTGTATTTAATCACATTGAGAATATATGTAGGAACAGGACACCTTGTCCCCCAAAAGCTGTCTCTACAAGAGCAGTATTTCTGGAAACTAGCAGTTTTTAAGACAGTGGACAAAACAGTAGTAATTTGCAGCTGAAATCCTTCATCAGTCTGAAATTATTTTAGCTGTATCAACTCCTTGGTTGCCATAAATCAGTACTACTTGCTCCTGCTCTGTGGTTGTGCTCACAGTGTTCTTTTTTTTTTTAATTTCAGACTTGGAACTCAGTAGGATCTTGTCACTGCACTATTTATAAAGAGTAATTGTGGTTAGATTTCATAATGTAAGAGCTTGTATTGGGAGGGGAACTGAAGTGAGGTGTATGTGTGTGGTGCTCCCTTGGATCCCAAAATAACAACTGGTTCAAACTGCTTTTTAAAATATGTTGCCACTCAGCTGAGATGGAAAAAAACCCCAGAAAGTGCTCCAGTCTGGATTTGGCCACAGCCTGTCTGTCTCTCTCTGGAACTCAGCTGGCCTTGCGTATGTCTTCAGAGTGAAGACTTACAGTTTTTGCTAGGCTCTCCAAAAACCTGCAGCAGGGTTGCATTTGGGAGGTTTTAGAAGCTACAGTCATTGTACCAAAACAGCTGGACCCAGCACACAGAAGTTTCCATCCTGAGTCCTGAACTGATCTGTTCAGAGCTCTGTGGATGAATCATTTGTTGCCTGCCCTGGTAGGGAGGGGATCTGCAATAGTGAATTTGAGTCATCTGAGATGGGTGATTGCACTTGGAGAGTGGTCTCTGTGAGTTGTGGTGAAAGGCAGTGTGTCAGGCTCCAGTGTCACATCACCTGCCTGAAGACCTGCTCTCCTCTGTAAAAGCCTAAAGCATATTTGGTCACCCAGGTTAGGCACCTCTAACACACCTTGTGTGCATTTCCATCCCAGAACTACTTTGGAAATAGAATTTGGTGTAATTGTCCAGTTTCCACATGCATGGAGTCAGATGAACAATTAGAGTCAAAATTTGCATGTGGCTCGGCAACCTCAGATAATAAACAGATGTACAAAGGGGAACAGAATCGTGGGGGAAGTGAGAACAAAGGATGAGTAATATCATGTGGCTGCTCTGAGATACAGACACACACCCTGCCAGTGTGCTGGTGTTTGATTCTCTTTCAGTTAGCAGTAATGCACCTGGTAAAAGGCAGAGGGTTAAATAACAGCTCCTGGAGGGGCACGTCACAAACTCTACCTGGCCTTCAGTCAGCCTTTCTTCATCTGAGACCTGTTGTGCTGTACTCAAAATAGTTGATTTGCTCCAGTGACTATAATGCGGTTACTGGCAAAGGACTAGTCTTGGATCCAGAGAGAGCTTCAGAGATGTTTGGATCTGGATATCTGTGGCTTGGGATCATCTCTAATTATAAGTAATGACTCTTCTTTTTGGTCCTCAGCTGCAATAGCAAACTGATTTAAAACAAGTTACAGCAGAAAATACTTTCTAAACTACCTCTTGTCTCTGATACTTACTTAGGGGTCAGCATGTGCCTGTCTGCTTGACATGTGTGTGCTTTCTCCTTGATTCTTAAAATAGCAATAAAACACATTTGGGGTTCTTCTTTGCCTTCTCCAAGCCACACAGGCAAGGTGGACAGATCAGAGAAGGACCCATGGCCCACATAACTAACCCCGGAGGATGAGCAGGGAGATTGTCACATCCTTTGAGAATATCTGGCACAGAATTCCCTTCTCCTGGCAGTTCCCGTTGTGACTGAGCTAGGCAACGTAGTCCTGAGTGCAGACCTATGCCTTAACAGCCTGGCTGAGCCCTCAGTGGTTTGTTTTGAGAATGGTTGCCCCATCTGGTCCACGTTTACTTGAATGTAGAATGCACAGGCAGGAGAGGAGCTGATGTCTTAAAGTAACATGGCATCAAATTCAGGTTTTGTGAAAGACAGGTAGAGAGGAGAGTTAGCTCTGGCATCTTAGAAGCAATACCTCATATACAGCTGGTGTGTTTTTATATTTGTGTGAAGAGCTATTCCCTGAGGTGCCTGCCTTGTCTGACTGTATGTCTGATATAATTCCCTTAAGGCTGACCTCTGCTTTCAGCGCAAAACGCTGCGGGGTTGCTGCTGTAGCTGAAATATTCCATGCATCCAAGTGTCCCACTCACAGAGAAATTTGCTAAGCGTGTTCTCACTGTGGGAATGTTCCCAACTCTTTCAATTGTTAAGAAGATATATGGCTTCCCTCATTCTTAGATCATCCTTTGGCGCACGTAGGGCTGCTATTACTTGGCTTTCTAAATTTAGCCATGTTAGACACCTCAAGTTTATGAATTTAGTGCTCAACAAAACTGCCACTCAGAAGGAGAGAAAAGTATTTTTCTCTCCTTCATAATAGATTTTTAGTGCTTTCATTTGATGAAGAATGTTTGCTTTAAACAATTGAAAAGAATGGAGAAGGATGCCAGACAGCCTCACTAAGATATGTTGGCATAGAACGGGATATGAAGGGAGAGGAGGGGGGAAAAAACATGTGGAGCGTTACTGCTACTGGGCTGAGAAACAGAACCACTTCACACCAAGAAACTAACTCGACCTTCAGCAAGGACACAGGGAATTGGCAGCATTTTAGGTCTTAATAGAGAGCTGGTGCTCTAATGATGGCTGACTGGAATTTGAGCACTGATGTACAGATGATATATGAATGGGGCCTTTTTCAGTCTACTTTTAATTTAAAAAAACACATCTTTAAACCCAAGTAATGCACAATAAGACACAGGCGTTTAAGCTACCATCTTCTCCTAACTAGTAGATGGCATGACAAGTGAGACCTTTTGATCTGTGTATATGCAAACAAACTTAATATCTTCCTGGCTAACAAAATACTGCACATTTGAGGTGCAATGCCATTACATCATGGCTCTTACCTCTGTGCCTTGGTTTTTGTGTTTACAGCACAATATCCTACAGAACTATGATAAATGTAGGAGATTTGTATTCCACTTTGTACCTACCTCTGCAGTGTCTGCTCGACTCTTGGAACGTCCTGGAAACCTTCTGCCATGCCATCTCGGGAAAAATATGAATCATTTCCTCTATACTGGTTTGCTGATACTTTGTTATGAGTCCCCAGACACTGGTTTTGAGGCCTTCCTAGTAAGATATTGTTATTTCTGAATTAGTTTGAGTCTGTCTGTACTTCATGTCCTGGGAGACTGCTCCAGACTCTTTTTCTTGATCTGTTGTTACTCACACTGCATATGAGTCGGTAGGTGCCAGGGCTACGATTTGAAGCACGTGTTCTGCAGGAAAACCTGGGAACTGAGGGTGGAGACCTGCATGCACTGGCTGCTGTTCCCTGCCCTGTGTGTGAATGATGCTTGCCGGTGGGTCTGTCCTCTGTGTAATGTGGATGTACCAGGGCTTGTACCCTCAGGATGAGGAACTGATGTGCATTGAGAGTGTGTCCCTGTGCCATAAAATCGTTCTTTCTTGGAAATGTGGCCCCATTTTCTGAACATGGTTTGAGGTTTTTTTTCTTTGTTACCCTTCATCTCTTTCAACAATACTGCTGGAAGCCTTGCCTTGCCTTTGGACCTGCACTTAGTAGAGAAGCAATTTAAACCATCCAAGCATGAGATGCAGCATAATCAGCATCTGCTCTCTCCTATTTTGCCACCTGCAATGTATCTACAGGAGCCCAAGGGGCTGTGTTCATGCAGCCATGCTGTGGTAGGGGAAGACCGTTTCTCTTCTCAGTGGATGTCCACGTACATCTCACATATTCTTGCCCCAGTGGCAAGGTTCCTGTGTGACCTCCAGCAACTCTCTTCCCACCTAGCTCCTGGGAGTTCATTTGGCTTCTCTGCCTAGTGTTTCCAGTCATGGCACTGAGTCTTCAAATCGTGGCACTTCAGTTTACTGTGTTGCGTGGATTTTTCTCTTACTTTTCCCATATGTGCTTACCAGGGCTTTGCATTTAACGTGAAAATAATGCATGACTTCTACAGTGATTTCCATCTCTTACAGTCTGGCATGTTAGGAAAGATGATGCTGTTTAGGTAGTACACTAAGCATGTGAAGTGCTGTGAATAACTATTAAATAGGGCTATAACTAATTTACAGATGATCCCTGCAAAGATTCCTGTTAGTAATGCAGGAGTTGAGGAGATGTGTCCTGAGATGCTGGAGTTATAGGTGGCTCTTAGATTTCTCTGCAGACGTGTAAATGGTTAATTCCTAATTGCCAGTAGATGGCTCCCAAGAGCATTGTCTATATGATATTTTTCCAATGCACATGAAGCAGAGTTTTGGTGCAATAATAATCTCCAGTCCTCCATGACATAACTGAAGCTTGCCCAGCATCAGGCTGTCTGTCACCAGGCTCATGGTGTTGTATTATGGCTGCAGGGCAATACAGGTGACTCACGTGGTGCAGGAAGAAGCCTGGTCTCCTGGTTATGTGATGGTAGTGTAGAAGAGTTGCTCTAACAAACGTGAACAAGGCAATAGGTAGAGATCCTGAAATAGCAGCTGTGTTGTGGAGTGACTCAGCTGATTATACATCAGTAATGCTGACTGACTGGAGGTGATAAGAGTGGGTGCAAACCCTTCAGTGTTTCTGTGCTGGCAAGCAGTACCTGACTGCACGTTACGTTTGTTGAATGCCTCCAAGTATGAGGCTTTTGATTTCTCTTTCAGAACTAAAGATGATAAATAATTGTTATAACTGTCTCCTTTTTATAATTATCTCCAAATGAATTTCTTTTTTTTCCCCCAAAGATTCTAATTAAGTTTTACATTAATTATAAATGTGCAGCAGAAGAGCCTTCTGGGAATTTCTGCTGTTGCAACTTTGAAGGCCTGGTTTTAGTCCATTTGCTGAGACCTGTACTCCTTGGGGCTCCTATTCTGTGACTACTTTGTTAAATATCATGAGAACTCTTTCTTTCTCAGGATTTGAAATCCTTAATAAAATGTGTATTTTCGAAGGCAAATGTGGCTCCTGGGGAAAGCTGCAGAGATAGTCTCTTTTGGCATTAGGGGAGTTCTCCATCAAGTGCAGTCAATCAGGAATACTGGCAGAAGAGGATTGTTGTGCATGGGAAATCTGCCATTATTAAGAGAGCAGAAACAGACTGAGATTCATGAACTGCAAAACAATTTTCTAGAGGGTGGCTTTCAACCTGATTCCTGTGTCCAAAACTGCCAAAGAGATATCAGCTGAAACCATAGGACTGCTAGGTTAGAACGAACAGAGAAGACAAGGGAAGAAGCTCAGGCTGAAGCACAGACAGTCCATGGCAAGAGTGTTGTGGCTGCCAGGTCTGTAAAGGAGGATTTTTCTATTTGTTTTGAAAATGATAGACAGATTGGCATGGACAAACTGCTTGGGGCTGTTTTGGTTCTGGGATTGTGCAATGCTTGGAACAGTAGTCCTTCTCTTTGCCTGAAGTTCCTAAACACTATGATAATATGGTGCAAAAGTGAAAATAGTGTGGAGAAGAAGAGGAGACCCAGAAATGGGCCGTTCTTGGAGGAGAATCCTAGGCCCTTGTTACTAATTCTTCCTCAGAAGGTGTCGTAGCTGTGCTGATGTGCCCGTATTGCTGTCTTTTAATTGTCGCTTCATTCCTGTGGCTGAGGATGAGTTAACAGCAAGGAGCATCATGAAGCCATGTCACACTACACGCACACATTCAGTATGCTGTCCCAAGACACTTATTTCTCTGGAACATAGGCAATGCTGTACTAGGTGAGCAAACTTCTGGAATGTGTTGGTGGCATGTGTTGGTGTGTATGCACAGCAGCACCTCAAAGTTATGGATACAATGCATGTGGCTGAAGATGAGTGTCCTTTTTTATGGACTCTGACAGGTTAGAAACTTCCAGATGCCTCTATGGCCCTTTAAGTGAGGGATTTTGTTGCTCTAGATGTGTGTTGAGGGTAGCAGCATTCAAATGTATATCATCTTGCTCTTGTATGTGCATTTGTACATACATATATCTTGTTTAAGAATAAAGACAGTACAGCCGGTGTGGAGAGGCATTATCTCCTGTTTCAATACAGGTATCTGGATGAATAAAAGATATTACTTACCTTTGTTCACTGGTAAGTAATGGCTGGAAACCTCTGACAGGTTTATGTAATGGTTTAATGAGTTTGTGTGTAATGCATTATCCTTCAGTGGAAGTTTGGCTGCTGCTGATTTACAGGACTGCAGCCCAATGTAAGTTTTGGGTACATGATTTCTGAAGTAAACCAGCCACCTGAGGGCAATTATCTTGTGTGCAGTGTCTTGTTACATAATGGCATTTTATCTACAATATGGGCAGTGAAACTTGAAGGTTGGAGTTAGAATAGCAGAGTGCTAGGTAAACCACACCTGTGTAGTCTTCCTCCAATAGATTTACTTGCTTTTCAGGATGTTTGAATAGCCTCCTGGTGTTTGTAGCACTTCCCTTTGGCAAATAGTTTGGTACCAAGGAGTGAAACAAACTGGTGAAATGATGGGGGCATGAGTGGAGTTCTTACTATAGCCCTCAGATACCTCTGCTAGTTCATGGTGCATGAAAACTCAACCTGTTCTATGCTGGGACATCTGCCTGTTTGGTATCAGTGCTGAGTACATTGTTATAGTTGATCAAAACTATTTGGAAGAAAGCAGATAATTAGAATAATAAATAATTAGAATAAAGTAGGATGCCTTTATTTTTTTGTTGTGGTTTGTGTTTTTGGTTTTGTTGCTGGGTTTCTTTGTTGTTTGGTTTGGGTTTTTTTACATAGAAATACAACATTGATGCCTCTGCTCATTTCAATAAATGATCCTCACTACATGTTATCCTCACTGGATACCCAACTAGTAATTGAAAAATTCTCTCCAGTGTCAGGGTGTTACAGTAATAAGTTAGTTCTGTGGCTGTCGTGGAGACAGAGGTATAAGTTGGTTTATTTTTGTGGTCGTTATGGCACATTAGTAAGCACAATGTATACATCTATGTTTTGTTCAGCTCTTTTGGCTTTGGTGTAAGTTCCTTTAAAAATTCTTCTTTATTGATATGGAGATGACACATAATAAATGACCATTTCAGTTATTAATCAACCATGAAGACAGGCTGTAAACTTTACTTATTTCTGACTTGTCATATCTGAAATCAACTCTAAACAAAATCAGACCAAGTCTAGATCTTTGAGAAACTGTTTTGATGAATAGCTTAAGATACAATCATAAACCCATCAGACTTGATGTACTACTCTTTGATATATAAATCATCTAGTTGCCATAGTGAAAAAGCTATGGCTGATCGCTCTTGCAGATCACTGAGTTAATGACATCTATCCAAGTCCAACTTACAAGTTGAGACCTAAGGCTATAAAAATACAGTTCAATCATATATTCATTGCCATCTATGTGAATTTGATGCGTCAATGAGAGTTCAAGCCTATAAAGTAGAACTTAGTGCTAATGTTGGCCAGATGAGGATTTTGGAGCTGGCAGTGGTGTTCTCTGCTAAGCTGAAGAATAAACACCTACACTCTAAATCTTTTTATTTGAACCGTTTTGATTAAAACATTTTGTTTAAACTCTTGCAAGGGAACAGATAGGTAGGTGTAAATGAAACTCCTGACCCAATGTGGGTCTCAAAAGGATAATTCCTCTTCTCTTGTGGTTCTGCAAGTCTGGGATTTGTTGCCAGAGGAATTTCTTGCAGGGGAAGGCACCACTCAGTGGTGCTGGGCCAAGGATAGATCCGGACGGCAGGCAGTGAGTGTGAATAAGTTACCCTTCATTTGGGCTGCAGGGATTTCGTTGGGGAAGAGTAACCTGCCAGTCTAAGCACATGTGCACGACTCCCAGAGGAGAGAGGGTGGTAGCAGTGACAGAAGACCTTGTTAGAGGAAAATCAACATAAGTCTTCACGCAACACTGCTGCAAGTTATCAGTGGCATATTAATGAGTAAGCACTCTGAACTTTGTTACAGTCATTATTTTTATCGAGCTAGTGTTTGCCCTCACTCGTGTTTGGATGAGTATCCCCATTAGGGAGAGAGACGAGCTAAAGAATGGAGGAAAAGTAGCTTATAAAACTCACAGTTCTGATGCTATGGGTTTTGTAACTTGTTAAAATCAGTAATGTCTAAAGATTACTGGGAGAGGACTGAACTATGGCTGATAAGCCTTTTTAAGTTTGTAGGCCTGCATTGTTTTAGTAGAAATGATCTCTGTAATGCAGGAACAAAAAGCCAAATGATCATAATTACCCTGATTGACCTTAGGAGGGAAGGATCTTCCTAAATCTGATTCTCATTCATTAATACCAAGTCACCAAGCAGCACAAACACAATCTGGATCAAGTGTCAAATTAAGCAGAACACAGTGCAGAATTTATGCTGGGTTTGTGCCAGCTGCAGGAGGTCAGACAATACCTAATCTAGCAGCAAGTATGCTAGAAATGAGATACCCCTTCAAATTCTTTTCTCTTTGAACATGTTAGTGTGGAAGTAAGTTTGCCATAGCTAAACACTTTGCTGATGGGTTTGATTCAGCACTGATTGCCTTAAAGATAGATTTTGTGCTGTAAGGAAGAGTGGCCTTGATCAGAAACTCTGACCAAGTCTTATTAGTCAAAGGAATTAAAGCTTGTGAGAAGAGCTGTATTCCCTTCAGATTTCAAAGGGGGTTTTGACTTCCCTTGCCAGTTGTGGAAGTGCAGATAGTCAGGAGTTTTGTGATCAGAATTGTACCACTTGTGTTCTCCAAACTGGACTTCTTGCAGTTAGTTAGGTCTGGTTCTACTCCCTGCTTAGGGGTATTGAGAAGCCATTGCCTGTGGATTATTTTAGTCCATACATATATGGACTATTTTAGCCTGTGGTCATGCAGACACATCTAGGTTCTTGCAGGAGCCATGTATCCAGTTTGGTCTCTCTCTCTCTCAAACATAGTTTTTACACTGAGAATATGTGGCTAAACTTAATAAATTAAATTAAATGTCAGCCTTGCAGAGTTGGAATTGGAGATCAGGGAGTGCTGGAAAAGAACTAAATGATTTTACAAGTACTTGGCATCATCATGTGCTCCAAGCTTCTATGTGAGCATAAAACCAAAAGCCACTGCTCTGTATTGCTGGCTTTATCCTCCTGACTTGTGCCACTGACGTAGAACCTGGTCTACTGTTGCTGCTTGAACAGAAACTGTGGAGCTGTGTTGCTGGGCCTGCCTCTTGTTTTGCAGCTGCAAGCTTGCAGCTCAGAGACAAAAGTCCTCTCAAGTCAATAATCTTTGGAAAATGTGGATTGTGCACCCTTATGAATTTGTACTGTGCCTGTCAAACCCTGTTTTCTGAAGCCTCCCCAGACATTACAGAAAAACTGATTATTTTTACATGGCAAAGGCATGGATCAACTTTTCCAAGACAAAAGCACTATGAAAACAAGCTGTTCTCATTTTACTGTGAGCAATAGCTTCAGGCAGGTACGAGATGTTGACTTTGCATTATTTTAGGGTGAAAATAAAAGCACTTTTTGCCAAGTTTTTATCTGAGGGGATAGCTTCTGCAGGGTTATAATCACTGCTGGTTTTTTAGCTGTGAAGGCAAACTGTACATCTAATGATAGAAGGGCATTTTATGTTGCTTTGTTTCTCAAAGAGCTTGCCCTTTTCCAAATTGCAGGAATACACACATTGCTGAAGTTCAGTTTCCAAAATAGACTCTTGTCTTACAGTTGGAGAGACGAAGTTTGGCTGGAAGTGGAGAGAAACAGCAACTATATGCTGTTTCTATGGAAGTATTTATAGCCATTTATGAATGTGACTGCATTCCAATAGCTTTAAAAAGGCCTACTGAACAGGATATACAATGCATCTCCTTATTTGAACTAGCTTTATAAAACCTCTACCACCATACTCCCTTTTTTAGCTTGATTTCCTGAGGAAAGTTGGCTTAAAGGATCATGTTCTGTGTGCACACATCTTTTGCTCTTAACTTCTCGGTGATCTCACCAGTTTTAACCAAATTTGACAGAAGTTCTAGGCTAATCAGTTCCTACAGAGCTTACAAAACTATATGACTCGTGAAAGTAAGTAGAGGAGATATATTGTTGATGCTCCCATTGACGTAAAAGAAGCAACATAAATGTGTTACTGGATGGTGGAGCGCGATCTTATGAGTGTCCAGAATGTGGAAGGAAATCTGTGCCTTGAGCATGAACAGTATTAGACAGAGCCAAGCTGTGGAATCCTGATTGATAGGAGACCAACCAGTTGTTTGCTTCTCAAGGAACTTTTGTACTTAGGGAGTAACATTATATCAACAAATCCCATAACCATTTATCCAGCAAATTAATGTAATGTCTGCATAACTCTGAAAGAAGTAGCATTTAAAATATGTTTATATTTTTAGTTCATACTTTCTGATGAACTTTCTTATGTTTGTTCTCAAACACAAGCTATGTGGCTCCCTCTGTGAAAGCACAATATATAGGACTTGCCAGAATAACCACACAAGGAAATAAAGTCAGTTTAGCTAAAAGAGTAAACAAGTTAAAACTACCATTAATTTTTCCTTTGGAAAGGCATTATAATGAAAAAAAAAATCCAACAACCCTGGTTTTGCTTTAATCTGCTCAGTACAGTTCCATATAGAGCAGAGATACGTGTCCAGACTTTGGTAGTAGTTTTCCATGACCCAGTATGTGTTTGCAGAGAGTTTCTTCTTCCCTTCCCAATCTGCAACTCTTCAAATAAAACCAAGTGACACATCTAAGCAGTAGATGCAAAGATCTAGGGTTTTAAATAAGCATCAGATACTCCAGGGCCAGGGATAAGATTGCAAGAGCTGGAGAGACTGTATGGCAGACGAGCAAGTTTCTAGTTTCCCCCTGTGATTTGTTGTAGCCAGCACAGAGACATACAAAGACAGATTGTTCTCCCAGTCATCCTTTCAGCTGTAACTGAAATTATAGTTACCTACTACTAATTTAGGCAACATGGAGTTTAATCACTTCTGTCTGCCTCACCAAGAAATTTGGAGAGCTGCACTTACTGTGACATCAATGAGGTTCTCAGTTTTCCGTTTTATAACCAAAGAGGTAAAAACTTGGTCCAGAAATAGAAATCTGACAGCGTGCAAATCTACTTCCAGCTGAAGCACCCAACCTTTCCTGTTTTCATTTCCTTAAATCCCTTTAGTTTGAAAGTGTTTGACTTCTTTGGACTCACAGTGGCATCCCATTTTCCTCTTGCGGGTGCTGACACTGCAGTCCTGTCAGCCTGCTGAGTTATTGTCTGCATTAATATTCATTAATTGCATTCATTCAATGAGGCTGTGCTTGGTAAACAGCTTCTTGATGACGTTACACCTTTTTCCTATGAGTGCTGCTTGACACCCAGAAGATTAAAGCATAAGACTATAGATATTATCCAAAGCAAACAAATACTAACCTTTCTTAGGGTGCTTTAGAGGAGAGGGGATGGATAAGGGGACATGGAAGAAGAGAGGAAGTAACTATACAATTGTTCCTGCATCTGTAGTGGAGGCTTCCCTGTTGTTGTGTTGAGTGGCCAGTGCTAACAAGCCCACAGTATCTGATATCACTTAACTACAGATAAATGGAGACCTGCTAAACCAAACTTTTCCTGATACAACTCAGAACTCCAAGATATATTCCTTAATGTTATGCATCTCAATTTGCATAATCAGTTTTTCTGAAAATAATTCAGGCATTAAGATGCATCTGAGGAGACCTCTTTTCTGCCTGCAAAGGTAAATCCCTCCGGTGAGCTGAGCGTTATAAATTTCAATCCAGGATGTGGGCTCGGTTGACGTACTGTACTTAGCAAGACAGGTACAAATGTTTGGGAAGAAAAGCTTGCTCTAAATTGTTCTGTGTTCCTGTACCCAAAGGGTTTTGCTTTAAAGAAGATTACTAATGTTTTAAGATTATCTTAGTGTAATATGTAAGTAATTAAGGAACCATGAGCAGAGGAAAGAGGGTTTTTTGAGCACAAACATTGCTTGCCAGTAATCTTTAAAGAGAACTGAAGGTCCTGAGGATAATGAAAGTCCAAGCTGAACTTTCATTCTCAAAGAGAAGGCAATTCAGTAGCTGGCAGGTGTTGATATGACTTTTTGTATGGCAGTAAAAGTTAACTTTGTAGCAGCTGAATCGCCTGTTTGCTCAGGGCATGTTTGCACCTATGTAACAACAGAACTTTGTTTGATCAGCCCGTATATGTAACAGGTGATATGGGGTTTGTGTTGGATTTGGTGTTGCTGTGCGTTTTGCCATAGGTGCTGAAATTGCCTCACCAGTTTGGTACCTCTGGACTGTTTAAAAAGGGAACTGATCTTCTTATTCCATAGCCTTAGACACTCATCATTCTGCCTAACCAAGAGAGCAGGACGTTACATGGTGTCATTGAGTTTTTGCTAAATCCTTTTTGTTTCCTTCAGTTCAAAACCCCTTTCTTCTGTATTTCCAATATCCCTTGGGGAATTGCTAAATGAGGAAGAGTATATGGAAAAAATAACCAGAAAGTTTTACATGTGTCTTTTAAACCTGGAAATGAGTAATGTTTTGAGTGGAACTTTGCAGATGACAGTTACTTGAAAAGGGACTTAATGCAGCTACTTAAAAGGACAGAGGATTTTACCTGTAGAACACTGGTGTGGTTATTGCTGCTGACATCGGGGTATGCTTCATAGGTACTACAAGGCCTGGCATGAAGGTTCAGTCTAAGTTTTTCTTAAAGCAAGGGTAAATTTACAGTTCATTTCATATTGACAATTAAATACATCAGGGAACTATGAGCTCAGTTGCTGATGGCTTTTTTAAAAGTTCTTTTTACTAGTAATAAAAACCAAACTTTATAAGTTTCTATTTCTTTCCATTTCATTTAACAAATTAAAACCATATCAAGACAGTTATGATGGATTACTGTTCTGAGAAGCCTAGTGACAGCTGGGAAATAGCAGCAGGATTAGTTTTTTGCTCAAACTAATGGTTCCTTCCTTCCTTCCTTCCTTCCTTCCTTCCTTCCTTCCTTCCTTCCTTCCTTCCTTCCTTCCTTCCTTCCTTCCTTCCTTCCTTCCTTCCTTCCTTCCTTCCTTCCTTCCTTCCTTCCTTCCTTCCTTCCTTCCTTCCTTCCTTCCTTCCTTCCTTCCTCTTTTACAACTTCATTGATGAGCTCATAATGACAGGAACTTATTATCCATGTGTTAATCTCCTGAAGAAGCAGAGTTTACATACCTAAGATGCTTCATAGTTTAGGCAAATGATCCTAAGGAGTCTTTTGCAGCTACAGTTGGGATGTAACAACTCTTCACGGTTTGTGTTTGAAGTGGCTAAATCTAGCAAGCCTTTGTGAGCAGACCCATTAACCCACCACAGTTCTGCCCAAGTAACAACTACATTAAGAACAACTTTCCTCTGACAAGAATTCTTTTGTCTGATGCAAGCAAAATAAACCCATTATTTATAAACTAAATGTAACCAAAGTCTTGAATGTTTCTGTAGTCAGAAACATTGGTAATAAACACTAGAGAAAACTAACAAACATAGTGCTACTGAGGTTGTTACATAGTTGCAAATAGCATCCTGCCTGTAGCCCATTCTGCTACTATTCAGAAAGTCAGATTTCAGCTCTGCCAGGCTGTCAGGATAAGAGTCTATCTGGATGATCTCATCTTCTCAAAATAATACGGAGGAAAAACTTAAGTAATGATGAGGGTGTGGACATGTATCCATTGGGATTCTTTTGAGAAGAAACGCTCATTGCTGTTTGGCTTTGAATAGTGTTTCAGTAATGAACACTAATCTTCAGTAAGTGTGAGTGCCTGCATAGAGTAGGCATCAGAAGATAACTGAGACTGTGACTGAAGCAGATGGAACCTTTTAAAACAACAGCTGAGACAATGTGGGAGCTGAGGGTAACACTGCTTTCTCAGGCCCAGAGAGGAGGAAAGCACTCTTCTTTTTCTTCTTCAGAAGAGGGAGTATTGTGTTCTCTACCGTGTGCCTCTCAGTCTCCACTTGAACTCCCCAAAGGACTGTTTGGCAGTGCAGAAGCTTTGGTTTATTTAATACAGAAGGACCTTTCTTTTTCTTCACCAATAATGTTTTGATCTTAGCTGGGATTGAGAAGCGCTTCATTCATTACGGCTGCTTGGCAGTGACATAAAGGCATCCAGTGTTTAGCAGGTCTTCTGAATGTACATTGCTTTGCAAGAAAGCTGAGCTTCCTCGTGTGTAAACATCTGTCTTAGCCCCATAATGCCTGGACAGCTGGAAAACATGCAGTGCATTGTGAGCATGCTGAAAACTTCATCCCTTAATGTATCTCTTCACATAACTCAAATCATCCCACTTCTGGAGGGCAGAATTGCTTTTCTTTGGCCATGACACTTGAAGGGTTTTTCTGTATGTGTTCCTAAAGCCTGGATCTTGTACTAAGTTTTGTTGTATCATTTCTGGTTGTGACAGTGTCAGGTATTGCAAATGGCACTGAGAAAAGTGAGGAACACATCTCCTGTGGTTCCTTGCTTTAGGACTAAATAATTTAGTCTATTTGGGCCATGGTCTGACGCAGAATCAGCTTATGGTCTGAGCAGGAAAACAAAAAACATGATAAAGTCTGTGTTTTGTTTTCACGTGTAGAGAGACAGATCTCTACACTGGTACTGATTGCTTTAGTCAGTCCTGTCTATAGCATGTTTGTGCTTCTGTTACTCTGTGTGATCACTTAGTCATTTGTAGAAGCAGGTATCAAATAGCCTTAATGATATTAGCATTAATATGATTCCCTTTCTGAAAACCTTCATCTGTCCTTGTTCAGGGTTTCTTGGAGGTTAGAAGACATCATCTCAGCAAGGGACGTTAAGTAGCTGTGACACATCATGAGAAGCTGCAGTTATTCTTTGTTGCTGAGTGGTGCATCCTGTCAACATGGGTTGCCTCTTTCTTCCTGTTCCTACTGCTACTGGCAGCTCTCAGATGTCCTAAACATCGGGGGCTTTCTTTGAGCCTAGTACCTTGATGGGATTACAAATGAAAGAGTATTGCAAATGCCCTCGCTGCACTTAGGAGCAGGTATCCATCAACCAGACTAGCCATTTGTGAAAATAATTTGTCACACTTCTTCCAAGGCTGCACGTAATGTGAATGGAATTGCAAGTCTAACCCAAGAGAGTCAGTATGATACAGGATGTTTCCTAAGAGAATTATATGGAATTACCTGGAGGTCACCTATACAAATATGTGCATGAAGCACTGCTGTCTGTGTCTGCAGTGTGGTACTCCACTCTGCAAGGTGCCTGATCCTGTGGATACACAGGTGAATTTTTAGTGTCCTGGACTTCTGCAACAGCTTGAGTTTCATTCATAGACTGTACTGGGCAATTGTGAGTGTATGAGGTAGAGGATACCAACATTTTAGGTAACTTTTGATGGTGAGGTACTTGATCAGCCTATGCAGCAGCTGAGCGATGGTTCACAGAGCACTGCTCGACTGTGGATGCCTAAAAAAGGACATGGGTGTCATGGGGGCCTAAAGTCTGCTGACTTTGTTTGCATCTTTGGCTACGTGTGCTTTGCTGTTTTCCAGCTTCTTCAGCAATGCTAACACCCACTTTGCAGAGAACTCCAAGGTTTTTCTTTTCCTGCCTTGCATTTTTGGTGTGACACTTTATTTTGGAAAAATTGGAGATTAAGTGGCATTTCTTTGAATTCATAAGTTCTAAAATAGTAGCTGTTTCCTTGGAAGGAATGATGTGAGGATGTTTGACAGAAACTGGTAAATCTAATGACCTTTGATTAAAGCCTGCAGCTGTACGATAATATAGACAAAGACAACTTTGAAGACAGATTCAGAAGCCAGGAATTCAGAAACCATTTTCACCATTTCAGCCTACACAGATTACTAAATAAAGGATTTCAACAACTGAGGCAATGTTTTTGTTTGTAAAAGTGGGCGCTTAGTAAAGTCAGATGATGAATTGAGGACAGCCGGAATATATCAGAATATACTTTCCCACACATCCAGTACGATTGAACATTAATACATTTTCACCCCTTCATAATTATTTTCTCTTTGCAGCTATTTCCAGATTGTTACCATCTGTAGTTGTGACACTTTT
The DNA here is from genome assembly GCF_028858725.1 of Colius striatus. NCBI lineage: Eukaryota > Metazoa > Chordata > Aves > Coliiformes > Coliidae > Colius > Colius striatus. Next base: position 3,747,191 of record NC_084762.1, read on the forward strand.
ACAAGAAAATTGATTTAGTCAATTCAGTTTCTGTGATTTTTATTATTGTTGTCATTGTTTCAAATCCAGAACCTTCTCACTTGGCTTGAATTCTCCAAACCTCTTTTATATTGTGCAACCAATAACCAGCTTATTTTTTGTCAGAAACCTGCTTTTTTTGTTGTTGTTGTTGTTTATTTGCTCTTATAACTTTAGATAGTTAGAGACTCCCTAACAGACAATGGTCAAGTGCTTTGGTGACATTGCAGCAAAGAGATGAACAGTTTTGCAAATTAGAGAGATTGTGGACTAAGGAGGCAGACATTTAATAGCTGGTTTTGAAAGTTGTGCCCTGGACAATGGGAGAAAGAGCTTTGTTGTAAACATGTATTGTATGAAAGAGACAGGCTTCAGGGCTGGCTAAATTGAATTCTTTCAGGATAAAGGTAGTTTGAGAAACCGTCCTTTCAAAATAGTCATGTGGTGCTAGTTACCTCCTGTGAGATGCTGAAATGTGTTGCTCCAATTGAAGTCAAGTCCATTATACATTCAGGAGGTCTTGATAGAAATTGTCATAGGTTTAATGAGACAATCAGAAAGTATGGAAAGATGTGTGTGTGCGTGTGTGTGTTTTGAAACAATTCAAAACACACCATTTGAAATGGATCCATCGCCAATCAACTTTTCTATGTTGTGTTTTACTGCAAACTGGACTAAAACCAATTTTTGAGTAGTTTTCAAATTAACTTTTCAAAATGCCAATTCACGAAAAACAGCAGGGGTTACATTCTTGTTTAGTGAAGGCTAAGAAAAGGCTGCTTCTGGTGAAATAAAAATGGCAGTGATTTTGAAAATTGCTGCAAAATGATGTGAACATTTAAAATCAAATAAATTCAAAAGCATTTCTTCTGAAAGATGAAAAAAGAATTAGTGACAGTTTCCCAGTATAATGCTGTTTCAGTAACAGAAACACGTTGGGGGCTATTTTAATGATAAATGTGTAGTCTGTGACTGGGGAGAGAAAACCACCTTCTCTGTCATGCAGTTGAATTTTGTGATTGCTTTGCTTGTTGATGCATGTACTGTAATAGTTTAAAGAAGTGTACTTGTATACCTGAGCCACATGGATCTAGCAGCCAGTTGTCCAGTTGTTTTCCAAGGCTTGCTAAGCCACTATCCCGGATTAGTAGCTAATGTACAAGCTCTGGATTGTAGAGAAGCCCAGGCTTTTGTGAACATGTAGACTTGGCCTGGGCCAGGATGCTTGTGGATCTGTCGTTTCTGGCAGGAACTTTCCTGTACAGCTGTTTGGTAGAGGAGACAATGGTCGATTGACCCTTAATCCAGCAGGAAGGTACGAGCACCAGAAGATTTTCAGCCTCTGCAATCAGCAGTCTTGACAGTCAATGAAAGTCATTCTCTTTGGTAAAGATAGGACAAGCAGATGTCATCTGCTGTAATGGCAGTGAAAGGATACGTTTTATGTGTTGTCTGTGATGTACTATCCTTCTAACTAGGCTTCTGGTGGATGTGGGTGTGGTAGTTTTATCTCACTATTCAAAGCAGTGATTTTAGTAGCAGGTGGACATTAAATGTTTATGTTCATGTCAGACCTTACATTTGTAGTGGCTGCACATGTGGAGGTTAAACATAAGAGCAAATAGTGATTTATAGAGGAAACCTTGTGATGTTCTCAGCAGCTTCAGGCATGAAATAATTGTTATAGGTTAAAAGAGTGGCTAAAAAGCTGAGTGTAGATGTCATGATGAAAAACAGAGAAGAAAGAACAGGCCTAGGAGGTAGTTTATTTGGAAATGGAGAAAACATTCTTCAGGTGCTGTGAAGGTGCATGTATCTGGTAAAAGGGGTAGGGTTCTTGTGAAAGTTACTGGAAGTTTTATCTTGACTTCAATAGGAAGTAAGATCATCATCAAGATCAGGCAATTAACATTGGCACCAAAAATGGTTTGAATGATGAGCCTTCCTGTAAGTGATGAATGTAGAATGGCTTGCTAATGATTAATGCACACTTCATATTAATAAGTCATATTAATTGTTCTCTTCTTCTTCCCTTTGCATTTTATTTCTCCTTGTATATAAAAAGCACTCTACATGGGTCCAAAACAAAAAAGATGTCTAAGAGATGCTTATGCTTGGGTCTAGGTATCAGTAAAGGTGATTTAGACCAAAATCTTTTACTCCTTGTAAAACTAGTGATCTGAATGAGGTAGATGTTTTAAAACACTGTCATGTTTTACTAGAGGCTGTTTCCAAGCACAGTTTTCTAATGTGTGGCTCTCCTATCTTCGTGTTGCTTGACATTGCATTATTTATGGCTGCTCATATATCCCAGGGGAACATAGCATGGGGAGAAATGGGAAAAAACCCTGAATTTGCAACTTAGAGAAAAAAGCAGAAGCACATTTTCCAGATATTTTCTGAAACTAAAAAGATAGAGGCTAATAGAAGAACCTGGGCTGAGAATTAGAAGAGGTATTTATGAGCAAATAGTGTAAAACATATAATATGTATCATCATTTAAGTCACTGAGTATTTCAGAGTCAGAGGAATAGAGATTTTGAAAAAGTTTGAAGGTTTGACTATTCATCTGAGCCCTGAATCAGGGAATTGCTTTAGCACATCCTTGTCCCCTAACTTTTCAGGTTTGAATGGGAGCAAACCCTTGACATAAGCCTTTATTTTGGAGGTTAAGCATCTGCTGAGTACTCTTTTGAAACAAAGGCACAAGGGACACTCCTTTGGAGAAAAAACCCCTGGTTAAGATAGTTGGAGTGCTAGCCTACAGTGACCCCAGGTTCCTTTCTCAGTTTGTTCTCAACATCCTGAGGGAAGTTATGCAAAGTGATTACACTTTTTTCCCCCTTGTACATAACAGTGAGTGAATAGCCCTGCCCTGGTCTCTCAAGTATGTGGAGGATGATTGTTGGGCACTAGGCACTTACTTGACATTTTTGTCCTTGAAAATTATTTCTCCTTTATTAACTACAGTGAAAGCACTCAAAGGACAATTTGCATACTTGGTTTTCATCAGAAATCATTCCAGAGCACTGCAAAACACACACAGTGTCTTGCAAACTGTTCCTCATGTGAAATTTTATGTGAAGTTAGGATATTCACAGTATTAAGAACTACTTTAACTGAGGAGGATGTTGCAGGATGAAGTTCTTAGTCCACTCCTAACACTTCCAGCTGCTTAGTTTAGTACAGCTCCCTTTAATGATCATCCCCAGCCACCCCTGAGTTTCAGACCAGAAGTTTACCAAATCTTGTCAATTGAGATACTAAGAAAAACAGAGAGAGCAGATTAGAATAGTCTGATTTGGAATATACTTCCATGATATTTTGTTTTACTCCTTTTATTGAGAAAATGTTTTAGTGGAACCTAGAGTCCAGGCCATTTTGTAGGTTTTAAGGGTGGGCTGGTGATGTTGACCATCAGGGGATGTTGCCACCACCTCTCTGACGCTGGAGATTCCATCTCCAGAAACCCTATCGATTTCAATTCTAAAAAGGTTTTTAAGGAGGTATTTAATGGTAAAAAGATGAAAAAAGGCAAACTGTAGCCACTTCCTAGGCACCTCCATCATTAAGGGTTTTGGAAGTTTACATGGAAAAATTTCTAAGAGTGATAAGAATCCCTTGGGGTAAATGTCTGGATCATTTGCCCTGGGTTCTCAAATTCTTTTTTCTCACAAGGAGTCTCCCATTCAAGGACTGATGCCACCTAATTCCAATCAGTCTTTGGCTTGTGACGGGATTGCAACTGGAGATGGCAAAAAAACATCCTTAACAGAGTAAACCTTATTTTATGCACACTGCTGAAGCCTTACTGGATGTAGTAATTTCTTTTTTTCACTACTGCTTTCTCTATGACACCGTCTCTTCATAACACGTTAACTATTGAACCTGCCTGCCTGACAGTAGCACTCAGGATGGTCCTGTGCATGTAGCAAAGTGCCTGATGGTACTTGGAGGCTGATAGAGTGTTGTGAGCTGTAATGATAGTTATGTTTTCAGCAGATTATTAATTTATTAACCCTGTGTTGAATATTGCTCCTCTATCATCTAGAAGAAGGAGCAATGTAGTCTCTGAATAGAATCTTTGTTAATCTTATTCTTTTTTCTGTTAGCTCTGAAGTAAACCTCAGAGTTCTTTGAGCTATTATAAAACAGACCTAATTAATTTTTTGTGTTTAATTTTTAATGGTTTTGCTACCATCAAAATAGATATTATTTTGAATGTGTTCTAGGAAAGGAATCAGCACCCTGAATTATTTGTTGCAAATAAATTATACAATAAACAACCTACTTTCTCTTGTTTGCAAACCAAGCCTGTTTGTTATCTCTGACTGTGTTGGTTTTAAGCATTAGGTGCATCTATTTTGGTCTATGGATTATTCATGACAGGTTCACTTCAGCCTGTGATATATAATGGATTATTCAGTTCATATGTTTGGGATTTTTTTCCCCTGTTTCCTCACAGGGTTATTGAAGCATTGAAGAAAGGAACAATGGTTACAATTTTTGAAATCATCACGAGCCAAAAGTATTTTGCAAATGACCTGGCAATTATCTGCATACAATGAATAATACAACACAGTGAATAATATCAGAGCTAGCTCATTTAATGATTTAATTCTGAATTAGTTTGCTGTTTGAAGAGCTCTACTTAATTTATCCAACTAGGATAGGATGTAGGCCGATTCTTTTCTTCCTCACTGTGGTTATATGTTGGTCTGACTCTGCTGACGTTGACAGAATTCTAATTCCCATGCAGAGGTGTAAATGATGAGCGAGACATGCTCTCTGCATGCAACTGTCAAACAAATGCTGTCAGATTCTGCACTGAGTTCTGTGTTTATGCTACTCTAGTGCCATAGTGACAGTAGAGACTGGGTCAAATCTTGACCTAATATCACAGTGAGATCTCAGAGCTCTGTTACACAGAGTATTTACACGCACTGTTAATTTAAAAGAACATAAAGAAAATATCCCAAATGTTGTTGGTCTCATGGGTACTACTTCTTATTGACTACAGTGGTGACGTAGCACACGTATGACCCACTAGATTGCAACTGACCCACCAGTTAACACTTGAGATTTGGAAGAATTTGAAGTTGTCTACTTTCTTGGCAATTACCCCACAAGACTGAGATTTGAGAAAGCTTCTTGACAAGAAAAACGTAAGCATTGGTTACTTGAGAAGTGCCTGTCAGGAGAAATCTTAAAGATTTTGGCTCAGTGGTCAGAAAACAAACCCATTTCCTGTGAGTTTAACAACTCTGTCATGAATTATCTCAGTTTGTTTAACACAGTTTTCAAAGGTGTGTTTTTTGTTAATACTTTGTATAGTAAGTGCTACAATTTTCCTGACAGCTTGGATAAGAAGTGATGAACACAGTGAATAAGCTCCATCAAATAGGGCCAGGAATGATATCTGTTCTAGTAATGTCAGCTCGTCTTAATACTGCTTTTCTTGGCACTATACCTTTGTCATATTTTGTAGATCTCTTTCCTTCTCCTCCTTCCCCTCCAGTCCCCTTCCCCTCAAAAAAACCCCTACTCATGTTGTCTTCTGATGCTTAAACGTCTGTCCTATTTCTGTATTTCTCTTGGTAGAATCCAAGGGAATATCAGGGCTCTTGAGATAAGAGATAAATGATCATGTTACTATGTTGAGCTACAAAGCTTCATCTTTTGGAGGTTTGCAGGAGATCTGCTTTTCCTTTTTCTTTGTATTTCTTCTTCTTTTTTTTTATCCATCATTTCTTGGCAACTTACTTGTTTTCCAGTGAAAGCTGTTGCCTTTACTGTAAGTGACCATTCAGAACTTTGAGCACAGCAAGAATAATGTGTCTGTTTGGCTAGAAGACGTGAGCTTAGGGATAATCTTCTAGCTTTTCTCGTACAAAGAGATCTGTTAGCAAGCCAGCACATTACTCAGATTTTGGCAGCAGAGAGCCTGCATTTTAGAGTGAGATCTAACTTGAAAAATATCAATCAACTTGATAATATGTCAGGTAACCATACCTTATTGCAAAGAAAAGTCCTATTTGCTATTTCCTGAGGACTCAGTTCCTCTGCCACAGATTGCTCTGAAGTTTCAATAGCTGTAATTTTTTTCCTAAATATTAAGTAAAATCTCTTGCAGTTTCCCTCTGATCCTGGTAAAACTACTATTGGCAGGAAGGAAAAAAAAGTTCTGTCCTTCAGGAACTAAAATAGAACCTTCCAAATGCTTTGCCTCCCAAATGAACCAAGTCTGGCAGTGAGGATATTAGCAGAACCAAGTGTGGGCTCAGCCTAGCTTCACTGCTTGTTTTCTTTTGTGTGTGTGGCAGGGACAAGGGATGCGATAGAAAGCTGCAGAAACTTTCTACAGTTTGTATGATTCCCTCAGCCCTGAGCTAATTTCACTTTGTAGTTTTCATGCACTGATGCTGAGCTGTTTTGAGGTCTCTCTCAGTGCAGGGAGCATTTAAATAAATGCATCTGGTTTGGTTTAGATAAATCACAGAACAGCAGTAGCTCATACAGTGTTGGTATATATTTCAGGAGTTGACTCTCCATTTAATGCATATCTAGTTGCACACAAGCACAACTTCTTTCTGTGGCTGTCCCTGCTGATGGGGAGAAGGATCGTAGAGAAGTCTGCAGGAATTGTAGTGGCTGTCATTTGGTATTTGGAGAAAATTTGGCCTAATTTAAGTGAACTGTCTTCATTTTTGCTGCTTGTAATAATGGATCTTGTATTCCACATACATTGCCTAGTTCAGTTATAGGTGTGATCTATATCTGGAAGGCAAAGAGAATTTTTCTTTTGTCAGGAGCTGCCCTAGGGACAGAAGAGCCATGGAGAGATCCCTGTTGGAGGGGATGATCTCCTGCAATTATTTATCTGTTCCCATTTGAAGTGTGGCTATGCATTGGGGTTTAGTCATGCAGGTGATTTACTTCTCTGAGAATGGCTGAGGTAAATTTTCATGTTTAGATAAGGTATTGGGTGAGATCATACTCGCACAAAAATACCAAGCAAGATGGTGATCCAGACAAGGCTGAGGAGCAGTCCCAGAAACCATCAAGTCACTTTAATGTTAAAGACGTGTTGTGCAGTTTTTCCTTCACAGTTTACCCATCAGCTTCTGTAAGGAAAATAAAGCCAGAAGTCCTCCTATGACTGAAATTTCTTCCTCTGCCTCAGGTGCAGTGGGTAGCATGACCACAGAACAGAGGTTCTGCCACTCCAGAAAGAGATTCAACATTTTTTACCTGGAAGGAAAAGTCCAGACTTCCTCTGACAATTCAAATGGATCTTCTGGTTGGAGAACCTCCTAACACAGTTGAAACAGTCTTCTTTTGTCTGAGCTGAAGTCCTGTTCTCTTTGGAAAGGACTGTTCTCTGACTGCTACCAAGTCATTGCTGTTTTGGCATTTTTCCCCGATGTTTTTATGATCATTTTCATGTACTGCACATTTTTCATTTTGTGACAATGCTCAAAAATTTGCCCATAAATGCCCACTTCAGCTGGATAAATGCTGCTTTTTATCACTGCATTGCTAAAGGCATTTCTGTTGTTTTCCCAGACCACTGCTTTGGTTCACTGATGTTAAAACCAATTTCAGCACAGGCACAATGGGTTAATGTTTTCCTTCTTGTTTGTATAATGACTGCAGCTCTGAGACCAACCTGTAGCAGGCAACAGAATGCAGGCATTTTGTAGGAGAGATGCATGAAGATCTGCACATATTTTTGAGAGGAAAATTTTAGGGAGAGGCAAGAGTATGGATGTTGACTTATGAAATATGGTGGAACCAGAGAAATGTTAGTTTTCCCATTTCCTGCCTTACACCATTATCCACTGTGCAGCTTCTTATGTGGGAAAGGCTTCTTTGTTTCAAGGTGCCTTGATAAGGGGCACACAACTTCAGTGGGCTAGGCTGGGATACTCAGCCCAGGAACCCTGAGGAGGGAATGATAGGAAAGGACATACACATGTTGTCCCATGAGCAGTTTCAATCATTGCATGGCCCGTGGTTACTTCTGCTTTTCTAAATGGAAACAAAATGACAACAGCCTCCACTTTGAGCTCTTGAATTTCACCTCCGTTCTGAATTAGCTGTGCTGAACAGTGGGGGAAAGGAGACAATGTTATCTTCTCTGAGCCACCTCCATTAGAGGCTTATGTGGGTAACACAGGACAATCAGTCCCCTTGCTTCATGTGGGAGCCTGTCAGTGAGGTTAGGCCAGTGAAATTAGGAACATTGGGGTGGCTTTAGTCCATTTGGAGGTTCTCTTCAACTCCAGGGACTGTTGTGATCTGATTTTTTTTTTACAGCTTCTGGACAAAAAGGTCTCACCACAAAAATCCCTCTTTGTTTTTTAAACTAATTTGGGCAGATATTTTAATTAAAAGCTACTCGTGGAAGTACGTAGCAGAGCACTGGAAACCCTTTCTCTGTGGCAGTTCCTCAGCACAAATGCTTCTGTGTGGTTGTGGTCACATGTTTGATTGACTTGGTTCCCAAGCTGATGTTCACAGTACTGTATTCATCTTGTTCAGATGACTGTGACATGCTGCCTGAACGCACTGATGCTGACAGTGAATGTGAGGAGAACCAGACAGTTGACAGCATCTCCATTTTTCAGAGCTGATGTAGGATGATCTGTCACATGATGCTAGGCCATAGCCTGTCATTTATACAGCTACGGCTGTAGTGGGGGTAAAATGAGCAGAAGTGAGAGAAAAGTGACAAGAAAGGGGGAGGGAAAAAAAGGGGAAGGGGATGGGATTGTTTATGTCCACCTCCTCTGTCAAAATTGCACAAGCATCCCTGTGCCATATTGATCCCCTGTCTCAGGTCTGTTTGCTATTTCTATGGGTTGGAACAGCATTGGCAGGCTACCTGTGCCTGCTGTTTAGGGTAACGTGTGCCCAGGGCAGGTGCCAGAGATCCTCTGGACTGATCCTCTGCCCCATCCATTGTGGCAGTTAGGGAAGCCCTTCTCACTGTTGCTTGGAGCGCAGCAGCAGCCAGAGACCAAGGAGATTAAAAAGTATTCCTTTATCTTGAGCTAAATAGCCATATGCTCAAGCTGGGAGCAGTAACAGCCTTCTGTATGTTGGAAGAGGTGCAGAGAAAGGAGAGACCCTAAGGATATATTCAATGCTGCCATTTAGCACCTAAAACAGATAAAGGGACCTTTTCTGGCAGGAGATTAATAGGTGATTCAAGCTACCCTTCCAGGTCAGACAACCTGTGCTCTCTGTACAGTTACTGAGGAGACAAGCACGGGGAAGAAGTAACTCTGTGTATACCACTCTTTATCTGGATTTCCCGCTATGCAACAACTAACCCCACTCCTTGTTTGCTTATCTTTCTCTGTACTTTGGGAATCATGGTTCTTGTAGCACTGGATGCTGTATAAGGGAAATGCAGCTGCATCGTAAGGGCAGTATTCAGAAATACGTCTGCTTGCTGTCTGCCTGTTTTCCTACCCATATGACCCCAAACCAGGAGGCTGAAGAGAGTGATAGAGGAGTGAGGCATAAGCTGTGCTATCTCAGGCTTTGCACTAGGAGCTGGAGCCTGGGTGATGTCTTGTAAGTCCATGTTGCCTCCCTACCTCTATTTTTTCTCTAGGACATGCATGGTAAATTGCAGGTGACCTAAATGTAAAGAGAACACAATGTCCACTGCCTACCGTGCTGAGGGCTTGGGAGAGAAAGGGAAAGGCTCTTGTCTGTTCCTCTCATTCTTTGTTCACCTTCCCACAGGCAAGTGGAAAGTCAGTGCCATTCAGATTATTCCTCTCTGGTTATGAGGGTCTGCCAGCTTGCACAGGGGGGTGTGTGTAAGGAAGGTTGTTCTTGTGCATCCTTAAAGTCTTACTTGACTCTGTAAGTCATAGTTTTGTGCCTAACTTGTGTTATAAAAGGAAGCCCCATGATGTATGTGGTACTTCTGTGATAAATGTTACATTTTTCCTAGCATTGTATACTCGTTGAGGTGACTGGGGCACCACACTTGACAATGATGAATTATTTACAGCAGACCAACAGCCATTTATCCTGTGGTACCATCTGCCATAAAGATCACATTTTGTCTTAGCAATTTCCTCCCTTTGTTACTCTTTGAATCAGTATTTGAAGACGTGGAAGCAGTGAGGAATGGATAACCACCTCTAGGCCATGGTTTCAGTGGTACGTTCAGATGCTCCTGGACAACAGTGTTAAAGGTTAAATGCTCTTGGCATTTGATGGGAAAAACTCTAACAAAGGTGAAGTGAATGATGCAAGCCTAGCATGAGCTTTAACTGTTTAGGATGTTTCCCATGTGCATCCTTTACTGGTCTCCTTGATATAAGGGTCATGTTGTGGGCAAGGAGGAGGTGCGACTGGAGCAGAACTGGCAGATGGTCCCTTGAAGGTCGTTTCTTGTTGCTGTCTCCTGTAGTGATGCCATATGCTGTGCATGGGGATGTTTCCTTTCTCTTCATGGAGTGTAAACTCATCAAAACAGTAAGTGCAGCGTGCCATCAACTCTCAACTCTTGAAGTTTCTGACTAGGTCTGTGGCTTTAAGACATTTTTTGGTATGTTGTCAAAGACTATCTAGAATAAGTATGTTTGAAAAGAAATTAAAAGACATCTGTCCATGGTGAATGTGGAGGTTTTCTCTCTAGTGATTTAACTGCTTTCTCTAGAAATTTTCCTTCTGCCTGCAAGATTTTAGTTTTTGTTAATTTTTCCCCTAAGATCTTTCCTTGTAACCTGTGAACATCCAGAGCATGGACAGTGCCATATAAGAGTTTGGGGAATTGAATGCCAGCACTGTTTCTAGAATCATAGTTGCTCCTCTTAGCTGTTGGTAATGGCAAGTATTTCCAACAGAAAATACCCAAAGAAAATGGCCACAGCAACTAGGGGGGAGAGAGGTCAGCAATGCCTCAAACAGAATGAGTTGTCTGTGTTTTGAATACAGTTAGTGTTTCTGAGCTGTTTGTGCAAAGCATGGCAGAGGCTTTCTACCACTGAGAATCCCATGGTGAAGGCACATGAAAACTGTTACTTCTCTATAATACATCATCTTTAGAAAGTTGATTTCCTTTTTTTATGTTAATTGTGATCGATTAATAACATCAAGAGAAGGTTTTCATTCTGAAAGAGCAAATAGAGGCATAACTTAATTTGCAGAGGTACAAATCCTGGCAGACCTTTTCAAACAAATTTGTTATTGAACTAAAAGGGAGCAATGACTGAGGAAAGCAGTAGAGCAGGATGTATTTGCCCATTCAGATGACTTGAGCCCTTTTAGAAAGGATTCCCACACTGGCATTGGTGTTTAATATCACTCACTCATCAGTGCTGGCTATGACCTAGTTTGCCCAGACAATATCTGTAACCTGGAACCTTGCAACTCTTTGGAGGGAGGAAAAGATTTTGTCAAGTGATTCAATCCAATGTTCCAGGACTAAGGTAAAGATCCAAGAGCTTAGAGTAGCCAGGCCACCACAGCTCAAAGTGTGGTGTAACTTTTCTGTGTTTCACTCTTCCACTCTTTAGGTTTCACTGACAGATGTCTGTCAACTTGTTGACAATTAGCTGTTAAAGCTATTCTTTGAACACAGTGTTGGATGGGCTGTATAACAAATAGGCGGGTTTAGGCTTGCAAGGACTGCACGTGAAGTTAACAAATCAGCTATCAAAACTGTGATATTTGGTATTCTTATTTAAAGCTGTAATATTTACCAGGGGATCATAATTGACTGTTGACTGTGTGTACGGTTGTACAATTTTCTTAACATTAGATACTGATAATTATCTTGTTCTTTGTGTAAATATTGATCCAGTGATGGATATAATCTCATTTTGCCTAATTATTAACAGACACCTTGTTAAATGTCTACGTTTTAGGGATGGAGGATGGTGGTGGTGTATTTAACAAGCTACATCACTTGAATTGACCTTTTCTCTATCAGTCTGTCCCAGTTTGTATTCTGAAAAGCATATCCAGTGTTCATGCAGCTCCCTTGGACACTTCTGCCTCTGTAGCAGGGCAATACTTTCATACCTTGATAAGATCAGACACGTGGAAACTGCAGAGATTAAAGGAAAACAATGGTCAAATTAAATCTTGCTTTTTTTCCCTTGACCTTGAAAGATGATTATCAAGCAGATTCAGGGAGATGCAATGGGCATAGAAGGTGTGCAAATTTAGAAATCATAGTGTGACATTCTCCTACTCTAGAATGGCCATTTGAAGCACTGACATGCTTTTAGCTGCTACATGAGAGAAGAACAGGATGGTAATAGAACCACCATGTCTCAGCACTGCCTGCTCATTGGTTTTCTTGGGCTCCCACACTGCTTCCATAGCCAGAGACTTTTCACTTTTGAGAGGAAGCAGTTCTGAAACACTTTTTTAAGAAGATAATCAGGATATTTTAGCAGGAAGCAAGATGAGATTGGTAAATTAATGTTGTTAATATTGACATTGTAAGGGTTAGATTTCAGGAAGAGAATAACCAGCTTATACCTGTTGTAGATTCAGCACTGCAGGGCTGGACTCATGTGGTGTGTCCTGTGAGATGTTTCATTTAGTATTGACAAAAAGACAGAAGCAATAAGTTAAAATCCCATTTTCCAGTTTCTCCTCATCCAGGTGAGCTGCCACCTTGTCTGCTGGGAACATGGACTGAGAATGGTTTGTGTATTTTGTTGCTTATGTTAGACGTGAGTTCAATTCAGTTTAATTACTGTTTTGTGCAGGCTGATGCAGGGCTCTGTTACTTGGCACTGATTTTTCAAGTGATGCTGCATATAGAAGTCAGAGGAAGAATCAGCAAGATTGTTTCTAAATAACAGCATAATTAATCTGCTATTATGCAGCAACTTTGTCTCATCCCACAGGACACACAAAGAACTTAAAGAGCTGGTATGAGAGATGCAAAGAGGGTTCATGCATGTGTGATGTCTACTTCTAGGGTAGAGTGTGGCAACTGTGTCATATGTCACTAAACCTAATTTATTCAATAGAATCAGCAGCAAGATTATGTTTTTTCTCAGGTGGTAGAATAGAGGTGCCTGGGCTGGTATTTGGCTAGAATGCCAGAGGTCATGTGTAAATTCTGGTGCAAAAATTACTGTTGGATATTGGGATTCCATTGGTCAGATCTTTGATAACTCATCTAAGAAGTGAGGTGTTCATCACTACAACATTTGCTTCTGAAAGGTTGTCTCCTTCCTATGAAGGAAATATGATACAGACTGATGTTCCTATCTGAAGGGATATCCTGGGAACCCTGTTCCCCTCCCAGGACAAACGAATGAGGTTGTAGCAAACAGTGTATGTTGCTAAGCTTTTCAACTCCTGTGTTTAATTTGGCTGAGCATGTTGTAAGGAGTAGAATTGGCATGGGATAGACTGGTGGTGGAGGAGGATGCTATAAAGATGCAGAACGCCCAGGTACAGCCCCACGCAGAAGACAGGTGCTGAAAGCTGGGAAGGCGCAATTCATCTTCAGTGGAAACACTACTGAGCATGTCAGTGGAGCATCTCCATGTGAAGTTGTGACACCTGCTCCCTAAGTCTGTCTTCCAGAGCAACCAGTTTCTTCATGAAGGTCTTTGTGTTAATGGGAGTGTATTACAATGTAATGTGACTTTTGGAAGGTTTACAGCAGATTCTGAATGATGTATGAAATGCAAAATCCCTGCTTGCTGCAGAGGAAGCATGTACAGCACTGGATGATACACTGCCAACAATTCTAGCAAGGGGCTCCTTCACAGATTTTCCACCTCAATCAGCAATGCAGTTGACATCCCCTGAGCAAAATCTCTTCTCTCTTTTTTTCCCCCCTCTCTGTACGAGCAAAGAAAAATTCTTCAGCTTTATAGCTTACCCACTGCCTAAAATACTCACTCAATAATCTTTCTCTGCTTCCAGTTGTGTCAGTCTCTACAGGCAGGCATCCTCTCCCCATAATTCATTCAGGCTCTTGCATTTACTGTAAATTTATTCTCCATATACTGGGAGGGTGTCTGGAGCAAACCTTGTAAGACAAACCTTGATCAGCAATCTAGGCAGTGGTGTGTAACGTACTGATCAAGTCCACTGCAAGCATTAGCGAGGAAGTAAGCAATAAGGCCAGGTAAAGAGTGATCACCTAGTTTAATGTCTCTGTTCCAACCAATCAGTGGATTTTAATCCAGTCAAGCCCTAACTAGTATCTGTTGGAATGGAGAATGGAATAAATCACATTTTGGAAAGCAATGGCTTGTGGAAGAACTTGGGTGGCCTCCCAGGTAATTTCTTTAGCTTGAATTTTTGCTGCTGTGCTGTGGCACAGAAGAGCTGACATGACCCATGAAAGAGAGAAACATTCAGCACTGTTGGTAAGATTTTGCCTAGGATGATGTGTCCTGTTCTGCCCAAGCTGGACTATAAAACAACTTAAAGACTGCGAAACAAGCATCAGGATGAGAGGCTTACAGAATTCAGAATATTCAGCTCATTTAAGAGCAGGCTGAGGCCACTCTGCAGAAGATGCCTGATAGCAGTGGCTTTTCCACCTGGCTGCCAGAAGCTGGAATTCAGCTAATTTAAACTTGAATTTAAAAAAAAAGCTGCTTTCTGGCTGTGAGCTGTGTTGAACATGAGTGTCCCTCTGGGGAAGAGGCAGAGAGCGAGCTGTGATCGCTTCAGTCCCTTTCATGAGCCTGGGCTGATGGCTGTGTCCCTGTGCAGCTAGCCTTGCTCATCCCATTCCTTTAGGGGAAAGCATTGCACTCAAAAGCTTGTAGCCAGCAACTCCACCTTAAGACAGTTCACAGACCTGAATGCCATGGCTCAGGTTTTCAGTGAGCTGTGTGAAGATGATCAGGGCAGCATTCTTTTCATCTTCTCCCTTGCGCAAAGATGAACAAAGACTTCTGTAGGCTGCTTCTTTTCCTTGTTATTAATTGCTTTCCCCTGCAGCGTTAGAGATTGGCCACAGCAGGAGATCTCTTTGTAGGTGGTATAGAGAGTGATTATGGGTTGCTGTAGTTGGTTTGGGAGGGAACTTTCCCTGGGTCAGGTTGGCAGGCTCTGTGGATCTTTCACCTCATATAGCATGAGGTGTGGTTCATCTGCTAGGATCATTTGTGTACATCTCACATGATTAATTCCTTGCCAATGCAGAACTTCCTTAGGTATTGCCAACCCCGTGTCTATGGCAGATAGTTTTCTAAGTACAGAAGTGCTTTTCCCTCGCTAAAGTCTTTGGGCATCAACTAGGATGTTTCAGTTAATGCCCTGTGAATACACAGTAGATGCACCTGGTATTCTTTTAGGCCTTAACTTTTAGGGAATGATATCTGCACGGCTGTCTTCTTGGTCAAGGCTGGGGTGGTTATTTAGGAAGACATGCTCCACTGTTGTGAAAAATGGCCTGACTCCTTTAGAGGGCTTGTCCTGGCAGTCTGAGGAAACTTTGATCTCTATTGAGCACAAGTCCAGCTCACTTTAGTTGAATTGCAGAGACCAGTCAAAAAATACAGTTCAGATTGTGCATTTTCCATATATAATAACATGCAATTCTATACATTGATCTCAAGTAGATATCTGTACTGTCTTGAAAGGTATCTCCTTTGATTAACTTTTTCGCTCTGTACAGAAGCAGTGTAAAGGAAAAGATCACTCGGAGTGTTCTTGCAGTTAAAGTCGCCAGTGACTTTTCAAAGTCAGTGAGGTCTGATGAAGTGTTCCTGAATTTGAATCCTTTTTCAAAAAAGCATAAAATGTATCCCTTGAGTCTGTCTCCTTCAGCAAATAACAATTGCCTTCAAAATAAGGGCTTTCCAGCCTCAGGGGCTCTGCAATATGTGTGACAGAGAACCTGACCTACTCTGTATGCAAGAAAATATCTGTGAATGTTTGTGTGCATAATATTACAGCATAAAACATAGTTTTAAGAAAACTTTTGTTTCACTGGAGTTAGAATTTCATCCTACAGGTATATGGAGGTGTGCAAAGACAAGTTGTGCGTGAAATGCTAAGTTGAAGTTCTGCTATTTATAGACTGTGTAGCAGCACAATAGAAACAGACATCATATAGACAGCAGTGTTTGATAGTTGTCTTTCACTTCTCAATGAAAGAGAGAGAGATATTTGTATTTTTCATGAAATGGCCTTTGCAAGAATGCCAGAAGCAATCAAGATTCACCCTGTGCATATCAGGAGAAACCATGCCACTTGCACGTGTCTGCCTTCATCCCATAAAGCAGAAAACAGCAGCGATTGTGTGACTTCATTCAAATGCTATCTGCTGCTCTACATCTTTCTTCTTTGCACCCCAAACTAAAAACTTAAACAAAAAATAATTGGAAAACAGAATACTGTATTTCTAAGCTGAGCTGTCCTTAAAACTTCGAATGAGTCATTTAGATAACATTCACAATACCAGCAGCTCCAGGGCACTTTAGAGAATACATTTCAGCACAGAGACATTTGAAACAAAAATTGTAATGTTCTAAATGGAATTAGATGAGCAAAACCGTGTCATACAGAGATGAAATATAAATAAGTGCTTTAGGCCCACTCCATGAAAAATGTATGCACTTTTTTAAAAGCCTTTTTTCTTCTGCAATGGTTTAATTTCTGTAGGAACCGGTGGTTGGTTGTGGGTTGTTTTTGTTGAGGCTTTTTTTTTGTGCTTTCTCCTAGAATGTGCTTTTGCCACTCAATAAACTCTTCTTTCCACTAAATGTCTGTCTCTGTATTAAGCCCCCAAGGAACTGTACAAGCCAAAGGCAGATGGAAACAATAGGCATTCCGTGTTCAAATGTACAACCTACAGAAAGTTCATTTGTCAGAAGTCTGAGGAACATTTCCAAGGAGGCTGCTTCATAAACAATATCCACACGGGGCAGGTCTGACTTGTGCTACTGCTTTTCATGCACATATTCCATAGGAATTTCATAGGCTGTTTACTCTTCAATTAATAGTTAAAGCAGCATTTACAGAATCTTGTTCCAAATCCCAGTCTCGGTTCCTCTCTCCTTCCTCTCTCACCCTACTTCTTAAATCTCTTCATCTCTAACATGCCCCTACTACTTTACTTCTTTTTACAGAAGCCTTGTCCTAATCCCTTTGTGAAGGCCAAAGCACTCTCAGACTTTGTTGAACTCTGTTTTAGTATCTGCAGGAGATGTGCTTCTTCATGGATAAGTATGCAAACTTCACCACAGTAACAATCTTTGAGATATCAATCATTAATGCCAGTATCGTAGTGTTGAAAGTTTATCTAACCTTCTGACTCATGCCTGGAAGACAAAAGTTACTCTGCTTGGTACTGTCTAGCAGACAACATACTTGCTTTTTAAAGCTCTAATTACCTATGGTAAATGTTTGCCTTCATTCCTTGGCTTTGCACTAATGAAATATTTTCAGTGTGATTAAGATGCTGATTCTGTAAACCTGTGAAATCACTTTGGCTCCCACGGACTTCAACACTTCTGTGATCAAATCCCAGATTAGTGGCAAGGAAAACAGGGAAGACTTTGTCAATACCTGGGTGCTGCATGCACGTTTCTGAACTTGCTCTAGTGTAATCCAGAGCTGAGACCAGCAGAGCTGAAGAGCTATCAGCCAGCACCTCATAGATCATGCATATGTCTGTAGGAGACATGATCTTGTACCAGGACACATCTGTGTGCATTCTATCCAAACACCTTCTGAATATATGAGCTGTCAAAACAGGGAGCTGATTCAGAGTGCTCTCATCATAGAAAGTGAAGTAACTAGCTTCTGGATTAAGCCAATTTAGATTTTCTTAAGACACCCAAATCGTGTATCTGGGGCTTCAAATCCCAGGTGCTAGTTTCTGGTGCCCAAAGAAGTTGATTAAATTGTGATGTTAGAAAACTAGTCATCCACAGATTCAGTTTTGATCTGTAATTAATCAATGACTGTGCAATCACTCTTCAAAATTGTAATATCTTAGAAGGTGACCTGAAGCCAGAGGTATATTACATACAATTCTATGCATAATCTCCTAGCACTAAAATATGTGTAATCAATTATTAGTCTCTGACTGGATTTCAGAAGCACTATTTGCAAATAATTGACACAGGAGACTGACCCCAGAAGAGTGAAAACGACCCAATAGCAAATTATGTGCCAAAGAACAACATAATTTCTTCCCAAGTGACATCAAATTCATCTGGAGAAGCCACTTTCCAGATGGCAGGGCTCAGGCAAAACTTGGATCTCCCACTCACCTGGGCTACGTGGAGGAGCAGGGGTGTGAATGAGCATGAGGCCAATGTCATATTGACAGCTTTGGATAAGGTTTCTCCAGTGCAAGTACTTGCCTCAGACTCTAAGGTTACCAATACTTTTTTGCCTGTTACAGCAATGGAAGCTGCTAGCTTTGCAAGGTCTGACCAGTACAAGAAGCAGCATTGCAGCCTGATTATCTTGTAGTGTTGGGCAGGAGCACAGACTGGATGTGGTCTTAAAATGGATCTGGGTCTCCCTATGGTATCTGTTAAGTGGGTTTTACAGCTAACACAGGAGCTTTTCATCTCCCTGACTTGAGGCCAAAAAGCTCCATCTATAAGATGCTAGTTTCATTGCCTTGTGGTGGCCTGTACAACAAAGTGTAAGGCTATTGCTGCTACCAGTTGCAGGAGTGTGTAAGAGAAGCAGGTACTACAGGAAACAGATCAGAGAACTGTGGGTCAGGGCCTTTGTTTTATAAGAACTGTTGCCTGCTTTTGCTTTGGTATATTGTGAAAGTTATAAACCAAAACCAACGGGCCAAAGTCTGTTCTCAGTTATCCCCATGCAAATCCAGAGACTTCTGCTGGAGCCACACTCATCACTCTGGGTTTATACCTGTGCAAAGAGAGTCAGAAAGTGGCTTGGAGGGACAGGGAAACCTTTAATCTATGGTAAAGTGATTAATTTGTCCTTGCAGTACATGAGCTGCCTCTTAGAGCACAAAGAAGAAAAAAACTTTCAGTGAAAATCCAAGTGCATTCAGTTAAGCCAAAATTCAAGTGGGCTTGAATTTGAATTAGAACCCTCTTTGATAATAGTCACTATTTTCTCTCTGGGGTTGGGCATTTCACCTTCCAGGTGCCATAGTCTTAAGTCACTGATGGCCCTTGACATGTTACACTGGACTTTAGGACATGAGGTCAGATGCTTCTTTCAGCTGTGCTGAAGTTGTACTGGTACTAGTAGACCACACCTGTATTTACACCCATGGGTCTGCTGTCTGAGATGTGGAAGAATATGGATGTTTTAGCATAAACATCCTACTGGAAAACTGTTGTTTTTCACTCTTGCTAGAAATGGTTCCCAGGAGAAAGGATGCTTTCATTTTAGTTTATGTTAGTTTGTTGACCTCAGTGGCTGTCTACATGTATGTTAATGATCATTTGAATATCTCTGGTGTTTGTATAGATGGGGCAGAAGTAAAATCTGTTGAACAGTGTGCTTCCAGGAGCAGGTCTTTACAAGTCCTGGCAAAAGCATGGTAGGAAGAGAGCCAGAGGAGCAAGGCTTTTTCCATTTGTGCTGGAAAAGTTGTGGCCCTACAAGGTTATCTGTTACCACAAAGAAAGCTGGATCAGGAGAGCCAGTGGAGAATTTCTTTTGTGGACTGTTTGCATCCCAGCTACTTCTGCTCACATTTGCCATAGAATATATTAAAATAGCCATATTCCACAGTCCACACAGCATGTCAGCTGTGAGACAAGTTCTTTGAAATGTGCTCACAGATGATAAATTGCACACTATGTCAACTACATCTTTGTCATGAGATTCTATTTTCTATTTATAGTTGAAATGAAACACTTGAGAAAAATTCTGAACCAAAGCAATTTCACAGAGATCTCATAATTTCTTCCTTAGGTGTGTATCAGTGAAAAGACCCTCCTGTGCTATCTTTTTGCTCTGTGGGGCTCCAACAATCAACTTCTGAGATCAAAGTACGATGATCTCAAGATTGTGAAACTTAGAATGTGTCTGTGTAATCAAGCTAGTGTGCCTTTGGAGTATGTTCCCTTTCAGACTTGAAGAGGAAAGAGCATTTAGCTGTAACACAGTGCAGATACATACAAAATTTGCTACAGTTTTGGGGAATCAAAACCCATTATCTCCATAACAGAAGAGATTACTTGGTTACTTCTTAGGCTTGTCCTGCTAGTTTTGTTTAAAGCTGTTCATGATGTACTTTGGAGTACTTTGCCTTTTTGGGTTTTTTTCCTCTCCTTCTAAGACTACTCCTTTCCACTTATGTGTCTTAAACGTGTAATCTGCTGCAGCAGAGTTGTGAGTAGCAGAAACTGGATATAGCACTAGATATGCTTTGAAGCTACAAATGCAGTTGTGGGTTGGATCTTTTTCTGTTTGATTACAGCAGCCTACTTTAGGAAAAGCGTGTCTGGATAGCAGTAGTGATGCACTGTGACATGAGATATCCCAGCTCTCACTGGCCTAGGCATGACACTGTGCCAAATACAAGAAGGCCTTGTGATGGCTTTCTTTTGCTTTGAGTACTCAAGTCATCGCGGGATGCACAAGAACTCAGAATCAATCAAGCAAGGATCTAAAATCAGTGAAGTACATGCAGGAGAGAGGCACTGCTCTCTGGTCAGCATCCTCGATGATCTTTAAAGGTCTTTTCCGACTGTAATGATTCTATGTTTGTCTGTATGGGATTCACACAAGAGCTTACTTGAGAAAGAACTTGTTGCTGTCCACACAGTGAGAAGGGCATTCATCCCAGAGGCTTCAGATCTCTGGAACCCACATCATGGGGAACCCTGGAGCAAGAGCAAGCACAAGCTTTCTTGCCATTGTGGAGTGACTCTTTATGTGATACTGATAGAAGTGTTACATTTACTGTGGACTTTATGACTTTCCTCTACTTCTTCTGGGCTTCTCAAAGTATCCTTTCTACTCAGCTCCCCCTTCTTGAATCTAAGAGGAGATTTGGTGGTTTATCCCAGATTTACATATATATGGCTGATTTTAAAAGTAACACTATCTTGAACACTAGAATAGCTGGCCTGTGA
This sequence comes from Colius striatus, assembly GCF_028858725.1. Classification (NCBI taxonomy): domain Eukaryota; kingdom Metazoa; phylum Chordata; class Aves; order Coliiformes; family Coliidae; genus Colius; species Colius striatus. The sequence goes on from NC_084762.1 coordinate 3,768,262, forward strand.
ACTTGAAAGTACAGATACTTCTTCAAAATGATGTATTCTTGCATCTGACTCAACTTTAAAGCTATAGTGGAAGCAGGGAGTTCCTGGGTTTAGATTCTCTTCAACTCTGTAACGTAATCTTAACCACGAGTGCTCCGAGTGCCATGATCTAGCTTAGAAGTGTACACACAGGGCATTAACTGCAAAAGAAACCATTGCAATGTCAGTCAGACTAGAAAGGTAACTGATCACACTTAGCAGCATTTTTACAAATAGTGAGCTAATAACTTGTGCCCAGCCTTGCAAAGTAGCTGCGACAACCCTTCTTTGAAAGTTGTTTCATGGAGGAAGGGATCTTTAATGGCTACAGAAAAAAATATCTAGACATTCCTTAAGTTACTAAGACCACCAAAGAACATGAAATCTACCCTTTTTTTTGGAGCCAGTAACATAAAAATAGTCTACTTCTTTATTTCTGTCTTCCATGTCTCACTCATCTCTGTCTCTTTCCTTCTGTTGCTGTTCAATGCACTTGTTCTATGCAGTCTTCTACCAAAAATCTGGATGACCTTAGAAAGTGAATCTCCCTCTGCTGCTAGTTTGGACTGCTCATACTGCCAGCTTTCTGTCAATACTATGTTTAATCAGGCAGTTTCCTCCTCTGCAACTTGTCTGTCCTGTTTAACTAAGTCTTTTTACCCAGAGAAGCAACAGTGTTTTGCTTAACTGGTGTGCTGGCAGAGATTACTAAAGATGCATGTCTGGATGCTGATGTGATATGCACATAAAACAGGATCCTTAGTCCTTACTATTCTGCTTTGTTATTTGCTTATTTGTTTAAAATTCTTGACTGTTATATTTGCAGTGATGAAAAATAAACCAACCAGAATCTGGCTCCAACGCTGGTTTGGGGGATGGCTGCCCACTTGAAAACAAGAAAGAAGTCTTACAAATATTTGGACTGATTAATTCACCAGCTTTTCTTTACAGAGCTCTTTTGTGGTATAAAGCCATTCATTGACCAAGAGAGAGTACATTGTCCATTTAGTTACTGTTTTATATCTTGTGTTAAACAAAAGCCGCTGCCTCCTATAACAGCAACAGCTGAATATTTTTACTGCTCATGCAGTTTCCTCTTCTAGCTGCTGGATCATCAAAAATTGTAATCAACTCTGATCTAATGCAAAGTACGACGTGGCATTCATCATCTGGTTTAGCCTTTAATGCACCATGCAGGTTTTAATCAAAGGTATGCAACCATTAGCAAAAAGACAGACAGGAATTATGGTGGTGTCCTAAGCTGAGCTCTTAAGTTGACATCACAGGCAGTAGGTAAGTTCACCTCCCCCTGCTGAGTACAAATACAGGAGAATAAGATGGGTTGTGTTTGAAACAATTGCAGGAGAGCACCGCTGAGGTTTCAGGGCCATGACTTCTGTTGGTTTGGTAGTGAATGCTAAAGCTTATTTTCTTGGCTTTCCTGAATATTGAAAACAAATGTTGGCACTGTTGCCTTGGTGTGTGTGGGCTGCTGGATCATCTCAGATTGGTGTACGTCTGTATCTTCCACTGTTGTCAGAGGGAGCCAGGGGGTTTGTCAGTGATTGGCAGAACTGAGCCCGGCGCCTTCATTGTGGCAGCCAGACCTTTTTGGCCTCTCTCCTCCTCCTAAGTGAGCTCCATTAGTCACCTCCCCTCTTTTGCTTAAGTGCAGGACTAGCTAGGTCACTGCTAGTGGTAGGTAGAATTAGATCCATGTGCCCTGCTTGCTTGCAAGCAGCAAACTTATCCTGTTTCTCCTGCATTTGGGCTTTAGTCCAGCACCTCTTGCTTCTCTGCCCGTTTAATCAGACACATCCATCCCAATAGGATGACGAGCAGCCCCCTCCTGCCTTTCTCTGACTCACTACTGACCAAGCACCAGGCTTTCATTTGACTGTAAGGATAGATGTACATTCAGTACCTGGTCAAGAAGTTTTTCTTCCTGCTTCCTCAGCCGCCCCAATCCGGTGAATCAAAGCGACAAGCCCCTAGCATGGTATCAGGCTTTGAATCCAGTTTGGCATGGAGAAGTGACACTGCTCTGTGCTCCAGAATTGAGGGAAGGATCCAAGGAGTGTTTTTAGGGAGGAGAGCAGGCTGTGGATGCAGTAGCGTGGTCTTTCTCCTGCCACAAGAACTCATGAACACACCTTGCTGGAAGTGCATCCAGCTCCACTGTTCAGCCTCCTGCCAGCTCGAGGTCTCAGGTGTGCCTGGGGTTTTTGCACCTCACTTATTTGCTCTTGTAGCAGAAACCCTATGTAAACTGTCTTTTCTTTTGACATGGCCTTTAATGTGCAACATGTGGGTCTTTTAATGACCACCCCTGGCAAAAGCTTAATTTGGTTGGAGGAGGGGGTGTGTGGTGGGAATGGATGCTTTAAGTCTCCCTGTGCTTCCTGTGTCTGGCCTGTGCCCAGCTATGCATGGGAGCTGGGGATTTTCCACAGCACCTAGGGCCCAAACAGTGGGATTACATTTTCAATTTCCTATTTAACAGGGCTAAAAATTAAACAGGTTCCTGTTGTTTTTAACCCAGGCAGGTCATTTGCTTTACCTCATTCATAGGTATTGGTTCATCATTGCAGCATATCGTTGTGAGTTCCAGAGGTGGATAATCAGCAGTACAGTGTTGCAGAGATTTAGTTCCAGGTCACAGACAAGTAATGAAAAAACAGCAGTCACAGAGGATTTGATTTACACACTGCAATGACTATGTGATAGCCCCTTTTGTGAGAAGGAAAGTCTCCCTCTGGAGACCACATTCTAACTAGTAGCAAACATTCAAGCTCCCTGGTGCTTCAGATGTCAATTATACCAAAGCCTCTTATTGTATAATGCAGGTCTGTTATAATAATACTGTCTGGAACAGCAATAATCATGCGAATGAATTTCCAAACAGTGGAGATAGGAGGGGGAGATTGATCAATACAGCACTAATGATGGCCTTGTCTTGCACTGAAATAATTGTGATAGGGTTTATAGCGCTTCCTTCCTACAGCACGCTGTGCGGCAGGCTGGCTTTACTACCTGCTGTTGTTGCTTTTGTATAAAAAGGTGTTAAAAAGAAATGTCTGTCAAGTTTTAAGGCTGGAAGGCTTTTTTAATGTAGCAGGGTTGTTCTAGTCAAGATGGTCTGAGGGTATGAGGGATGCAAGGTTCACAAGGAGGAGAAGAATCTTTTTTCTTAGGCTGACATGAGAAAGAAAGAAGCTTTTGGGATCAGAAAACAGTAGCAAGACCCTGTTTTTGTAGAGAATTACTCATACTTCATAATCAGGATGTCATTTGAAGGTCAGCATTTTTCCAACTGGCCTCATCCTGCTTGCTTGGACACACAAGGTCTCTCCTTTAAAAGAAAGTGTGAGCATTTGAACAAGGAAGGGTTCAAAAACATCCTCTGTGGCACGCTAAGCATGGTTTCCATTTATGTGACCTCATTTCTCGTCTGATAATGATGTGGGGTTTTCTGTTATTGCACTAAGTGTATAGCACACATACTGAGACCTGTTCCAAGCAATATCTGTTGAATCTTCTGATTAAAAAAGAGGTGCTTTCTTTTAAGAGAGTCAAATCTTTACATCAACATCTGCACCCGTGCAGTGAGAAGCCATCTCCTCATAACGCGCTCCCGGTTATTGGTGGAGAAAGCAGGGAAAACCCCGTTAGGGAGGAAGATAAGACCACATGGAAAGTTATTTGTTTGTTAATATAGTAAGTCCTAGCATTTTCTGCAGTATCACAGACTTACTTTATTTCTCAATATACTGGAATGATGGATTCTGTACATTTTGTTTTGTGAAGTGAGAGAAATGGAAAGCAAACATAGCCTGAGCCTAATGATAAAAAACCCCCTCTGTTGAAGCTCTTTATTACGATAGTTTTCAGAACAGAAAAGACGAACTGCTTTTGCAGTGGCACAGCTCCAATCTCAAACTAGAATCAATTGCTTTGCCAACGCTGAACACAAAGGATGTTCATTGTTTGCAAACGGAATTTTCCTTGGTGCGCTCAAAACCGATGAGCGGAGTTTTGGGGTTTTTTTCCTTTAGAGAAACCCCTGCAGTGAAAAAACTGCAGCTGATTCTGTGCTTCTCAGCCTGGTTTGCAGGAAGGCTTCTTGCTTCACAGTGTGATTTCTTCATAATAGCTGCATGACAACAGCATGCCAATGTTTTGAAAGAGCAATGGCCAATATTATAACTCAGTAGCTTGTGTTAGCTGCTTACTGCTGGTTTTCATGCTTTTTCCCTTCAGAAAATAAATGTGCCTTTGTGATCTTACTCTAGTGAGGCTCACCTTGCTATATATAACAGACAGACAGACCTAGATCCGTGTTTATGTACAGAAGTTTTGGTAGAAGGGCCTTCCCAGGCCTGTCCTCTCTAGTCACAGGTAATTGCATTGTATTATGCTTAGTGTCAGCTGATAAAATTCTATGTTACATATGAGGAAAGAGGCAAGATCTGCTTCAGACTCACTTTTTTTCCTGAAGCTTATGACTTTTTTTTCTCATACCTAAATATAATTGTCTGACTTCTCTCCCTCTTGCTATACCAACATTGCCTTTACCACCTTCTTTCCTCCTCTCATATAATTCCTCCTTGGTGTATCTGCAGAGAGTGTCTTCCATGTCTGTTGCTGCTGAGCCAGCATCTGACTAGATAAGGTCATTATAGGGTGGCAAAAAAATCACAGAGACATTCACATTTAACCCATGGGACAGAGTGGATATGGCATCTACTTGGAGTCATCCTGACTGTGAAAGCAGTATTTTGTGCCTTGACAACTGGATTCCCATTGGAGGTTGGTGCTACTAATTTGGCAAAGTTATATTTATTTATTGACCTTTCCCCCACCCCCCATACCATTGCATGGGAGTCCCTGATCCATAAAGCTGCTCTGTGCCAGAACGTGGGCTGTTTGTGTTCCACAGAGGAGAGGGAAAGTAACCTAGATGCTGCATTAGGTGTGTATGTATTAAAGCTGAATCCATTGCTGCTTTGAATCTTGCCTGCATGCCTCTTTATGCAACGTCTCTCAGTTGGCTACGGTTTTCTCAGCAGACTTTGCAGCTGAATGCTGTGTTATAAATTGCTCTGTGGTTTCTTGGAGGTGTTTGATATTGGTAACTCAAGCCTGTTTGTTATTTGTCACATGGCACAGTTTTTCTTCCCTGGCTGAATGAGCTTAGTGAGTCAAAACTAGCATAGAATCATAGAATGGTAGGGGTTGGAAGAAACCTTTAGAGATCATCTAGTCCAACCCCCTGCAGAAGCAGGATCACGTAGATCAGGTCACACAGGAACGTGTCCAAGCAGGCCTTGAAGACCTCCAGAGAAGGAGCCTCCACACTCTCTCTGGGCAGCCTGAGCCAGGACTCCCTCACCCTCAACAGTAAAATAGTTTATTCTTACGTTTAAGTGGAACTTCTTGTGTTCCAGCTTCTTTCAACTTTCTGGTGAATCCTCACAGGAAATTGTTTGAAAACTTTCTGCAGAATATGCAGAGTTAAGGATTTGCATGACCACAGCAATGCTGGTAGAAAACTTAACAGGGGGTCATGTATATCATAGCACTGATTTGTTTTAGGGAGTTCTGCAGGAACTTGTTTGCAGTACTCCTGAGCCATCGTGTCAGTATATCAGCACAAAAACTCCCTCGTTTGCCAGCTGCTGATACGTATCTCAAGCTGACACAGGTCTCTTCTGAGAATCATTGCTAAATATTTAACAGAGTGCTGTATGAGAATTTTTCCTGTATGTTATGTATTCTTCCCAATTCTCCAATATCTATGATCACAGGATGTTCCCTCGTTCTTTTGGTAAGATGCTATACAGTATGGGTTATGACATCAAATAAATGAAATGGCATACGTTTTGTGAAGCGTTCTGCTTTACTTCTATTTGCAGAGTTTTTTTCCTGCTTGTTCACTAATTGGCAGCTCTGAGTAATTTGTAATGTCTTCCCACTGAACCAGGGTTCTGTGTGCGTATGCATATGTTTATAAAGTCTTAGGATTAGCCTACGTGGTAACTAGAACCAAAGGAAATAACTGCATTCTAATTCATAATATTTTGATTAAGGTCTATTTGTAGACGTTGGTTTCGATGTAATTTAAGCTGATAAAGGAAGTCACATTAAGCTATACTGAAATGGCTCTGAAATCTGTGTCTTGTGCTAAATAATGCTGAAATGCTAAGGGTGTGATTTACAACGGATTTAATTAGATTGGTTCCATTTACCATCTAAATAAGCCCTTAAATGTTGGAGTGTTTACCACCTGTTGTGACTCTTACCTTACAGAGATCTTTGTTCACAGGCAGGAGGGTGTGCACCATAATGAGAGAGGGAAAGGAGGGCTGTAAATGTGCATCTCAGCTTCTGCATGTTATTATGCTTGTCCATGGAAAAATGTGGTTTTTTTCTAGTACAACGATTTCTTTGGCATCTTGATGTACATCCCTGCCTAGCTTCTGACAAATACTGCATTGCCTTCCCATCCCCTGAGGTAGTTAACGTGGAAAGAGGTTTCTTTGTTGTAGTTGTAGTGTATCGTGCAAGCTCCTCTTGCACTGCTCCTGAACAAATCTTAGTCCTGTAAGCGTTTGTGAAGGACTTTCAAAAATTCAGTTGAGATATTGCTATTGGGAGCCAAATCTTTGCCACAGTCAATGGGAAAGATGGACTTAAAACAGAATGATCTATATTAGAGAAAGTCTACAAGATATTTTACCGTAACCAGGTCGGACTGTTGATACAACATAGTCAGTGAGCTCCTTTGAGACCAGAGATGTGGTGGGGTAACTCTCACAACTGAAGCACTGCCATGGCTGGATACAGGCTATTTTGTAAGCACAGATACAGATAACAAGGAGGAGAGTTACAGTTACATGTAGGAGTTCAATGACTTTGTCACTTCTTTTCCTCTTCGGTATTCCACACTGCTCTGCATGTTCCGTCTTCTATGACTTAACTTAAACACCACCGGACTCACCTTTTCCTGCTGGCCTAGCAATCACAGTTAAAATGGCTCTCATTAGAGTCTGATTCAAGCAGAAAGCCCTACTGGGAAATGAGCTCAGTGGCAAAAGCAATAATCAAGGTTTCAGTAGGATTTGCTCACAACCTTATTGCTTTCCTGAGATACTGAGAAATAGGATGCCTTTAGGCATCAAATTCTGCCAGCCTTCCACTTCCTTCTTTACTCCTTCCATTTTCCCCACTGTTCAGCCTCAGTTTCCCTGTGATCTCTAGGATGACATAATATACTAGCTACTTTCTTTACAATTTCCCAGAGTTCATGAGAATTAGGGTTTTTTCTGCCTTCCAGATTACTGGAATCATCAGTGTTCAAGCTCTCAGCCACCTCCTCATTCCATCCAGCCTGATGGTGTAAAAAATATGGGACATTTCATTTGGGTGGAGGTCTCTTGTTGCTCATATGCTGTCGTCAGTGAACATCTCAAGTTACTTCATAGATTGGTTTTCACAGCATTCTTCTTTAATGGCTTCCAGCATCTGTGTTTTCAAACTTCAGTGAATTCAAAATGCTGGATAAAATCAGTAAATGAGTCAAAGACTCGTGATTTTTGACCTTCTTATCGATAAGGATGTTATTTGTCCTCTTTCTATAGATTCTGATTCATCTGTAAGGTGAAAGATAACTTAGATCATATCTACCCACCTTGGACACATTCTCTGCTCCTCCAGTCTAGCCCTCCTCTCCTTTTCTCCTCTTTATGTGTATGTCCTATATTTCCAATTGTGATTTTTATATGCATTTTCTTTTACTATGTAGTTTGTATTTGGTAACCTCTTTAAAATGCCTTTTGATTTGAGAATTTTGACCTTCAGAATTTCAGAAAGCCAGACACAGCTCTTGAGATGTTAAATAGAGTCTTGAACTGGATGCCCAGCTTGTGCTTGCAAATAAGCAGGCTGATCCTGTGTATGAGCAGATACTCCTCTTATATATGGAGCCTGCCAAACCATTGGTTGCATCACTTAGCAGTTCCACTGTTTCTTGCTGGTCTGGGAACTATAAACAGTAAATCAATTCAACTTATAATTAATTCTATTGAAAAAATGATGTGTCCATGTCCTCATTGTTCTCAGAACACTTTTGTGTTAGTGTTAGAAAAAAGAATACTAATAAAGTCCCCCAAATTTTTGGGAGCATGGCCACATTGTGTTTGTAAAAATGTGTGTATACTGTTGGGTTTAAGTGCTGTCCAGTGTGCTCTTTCTGTAAGAGAACATGTTCATATTTTTGTGCTTTTAAAGGTTTTATTGATATTGTGCGTGGCAGAGTTGCCTCTATTTTGTGAACCCAGCAAACAGCAGAGTTCTTGCCATGTTCTCAGAGTTGATGGGTAGCTTCCATCTACAGCAAAAGCCCATTGTTGCAGCCTCTGTTTGACTTGAATTGTGTAGAAATAATTAAGTATATACATTCTCCCAGGATTTTCCTTTAATAGCTCAGTCTCCTACTTGGAGCCTAGACTTGTCAAGGTAATAATGTGTTAGCCTTTGACATAGTTTTCCCTTCTTGTACTCTTTGGCAAAGAGGAGGCAGGAAAATAGTTTTCTTCTTGAAACAGCAAAGTATTTAATTTCATTTGGTAGCAACTAGGATTTCTGCTTCTGAAAGTTGTGTTTTGAGGACCACACTCACTGACTGAATTGTATCTCTTCTTTCAGTTATGTTTTGCTACAGTCATGCAGTTAAAAGTCACGGGGAGATTCATGTCATCTCAGAGACACAGGTGGAAAGGCAGGTATTAGGGCACTGGAAAAAAAACCCCAAGAGTGGTAAAGCTCACTAAAACAAAGGATAAAGTTTTCTTAGGGTTTGTGCCAGGCTGCTGGTAGCAATTAGATTTTGCACACTTATTATTTTATAGTAGATGAATGCACTTTTCTTTTGAATGGAAGGTGTAATGTATAGAATTGAATTAAAATGCTGTAATTCTTGGTAGGACTGAAGACCCTGGAGATGGAAGAGCACAATCATGGCGTGGCATAGCAAATGTAGTTAGGTAAACGTGTCCTTTCTGTAGGCTTCTTTCTGAGACCCTCTTGGCTTTTAGTTCTCCTCTACAGGCAGCTTGTAAACATTTCAGCAGAGATTGTTGCAGTGAATCTTTTGCAAATTAAGTTTGATTTGTCAAAGTTAAACTGTGCTTCCAGTGCTGTTTTAGATTTAGGGCAATAATTGCAGCAATGATAAAATCAAGGGAAGTTGCATGCAGAACAGGAACACTATAGCAAAGAAATGAGCATCAGTGCAAATATTGGAGGAAATCACTGCCTGGTATATGTAGTCAGAGCTCTCCTGGACTAGGATCTATCCCGAGCAAGGCACTTAAGTTCCCTAAACCTTTGTTAAGTCAACACATTTTGAAATTGCAGGAGTGATTTGAATGTTCATGCCATCTTCGTAGCCCGTTTATTATAACTGCCTTTCCTCTGTCTAAAAGCTTCTCCCTTCCTCAGAACACTTGTAATTCTATTGTTGTTAAAGCTATTTAATCACTTTTGCAAAATCAACATAGAAAAATGAAGTCTGTGAATGGAAAGATGACTTAGTGGGAGTATTACTTACCTGTCATGTCTTTTGTCCTCTGCTAAAAACCCCACTTATTTAAAGTTTGTTTCTAAAGCTGAATGGAAATAAGATAACAACAATCAATGTTGTCTGGCATGTTTCTGTTTGTCTGTCTCATAGCTTCATTACCTGCATTTTAGTAAATGTCTGCCCAGTGCTGAAATTATCTGAAACACACAGACAACACAGAAATCTGTGTTCAGGGAAAATGGCGTTATCCAAGGTATATTTGTACCTTGTGGCTTTAAATATCAGATTAAAGGGAATAGGCAAAATACTGCCTGTGAGCATATGCCTCTTCAGATGTCAGTATGGTTGCTGATGAATCTGCTGTTGGTATCTTCTCTAAAAGCTGTTGCTGCCCTGCCAAGTCACACAGAAACAAGTGTACGTGAAGTCCTACGCATGAGATGCAAAGGAAAGTATATGGGATTTTTTCTTTGCAGCACAGTATCTTCTGGCAAACCAGAATGACTGGTGCTCTGGGCTGATGGCTGAGAACCTCAGAAAAGTCCTTCTCATGGCTCCACGTCTCCCCTTTGTTCCTTCTACCTTCAAATCTAACAAAGTCACTTGTGTCTCTGCGTGGTGAGAGGATTCATGGTTCAACAGCCTTTCACGCTAGAAATTGGTGGACTAGACTCCCATCTGCTTGCATGTGAATGAGAGTAATGAACTGCTTTTAATACAAGGTAGTCTTTGGACTTTTAACAGTCTGCAAAACAAACCTAAAATGCTTGTTAATTTGAATGAAACTGGATGGTAAGGCTTTGTGTACTTTCACTGCTGCTCTTAGTGGGAGCGGTAATGGTCAGGTAAAGAAATGCTACTCCTTCAGGAACACTTGTAAATGATCTGCTCCTCTATGAAGCTGCCAGTTGTGTATACTCAGTATTGCACTCTGTGTGCATCTAAACACTTCATTGACTTGTGCCAGGAGATGGAAACTGGCCTGCTTGTTTTAATACATTCCTCATGATTTTGGTGGAAAACCTAAATGTGTAAAGAGCACCACTACCTGCTAGGGAATCAAGGAAAAAAAACCAAACCAACAGTAAGATCAAGCTCTTGAAGTTAGAAGGAAATCAAGGAGAAAAAGCTGTGGTTAAGCTGAGAGTGATCTATCAGAGCAGATCTTCCCATCTTATAGAATCATAGAACAGCCCAGGTTGGAAGGGATCTTAAAAGATCTTATGGTCTGACCTTTCATGGGAGAGGAAGCCTAGATGAGGTTTTCTGGTGATCTATCACCCTGTCCAATCTTCTCACGTGATGAAGTGTTGTGGTTCCCCATACACAGTAAGGGGAGAGCTGAGGAGTGCTTCCTAGCCTGCCTCATCAGGCTGCTGTGTTGGTGCCTTTCAGTCTGATTGTTAATTGTTCTTTTTTATTGCATATTTATGTATTAGACACTTAGCTCTTCTGTGGAATGAGACACACCAATTTTAGTATCTTTATACATTACAGTGGAGTATTCCTTTAATGCAGAAATCAAATAAAACAAAACACATGAGATACAGAAATAAAAAGAGGTTTGCAACAGTACTGCTTGGGTCTGAAGGAGCAAAGAAGCGGGGACAAGCGAGTTGCAGTTATTGCTTTTGGCTCTAGCAACGCAGTTTGGTGTCTTTATTCTTCTCCAAATTATGTTTATTCATTTATTACAATTCACTGAATGAATTCAATATAAAACCAATCCAGATTTCTGAAGACAGACATGTGTTGTATCTAAATGCAACTTTTCTCGTTGTTGTTCAGTTTCTGGGAAACATTTTTCTTTTTAGTGTCAATGTTTCCTGAGGAAAGGGTTATGTGGGGTGAGGAGAGAAGACTCGGGACAGAAGAAGTAGTAGAGTATCTAATAGCACAGTGCAGATTCATGCTGTTCCTTCATTGGAGCAGCCACACAATGATCATCAGTCTAATGAATTCCCTTTATTTAAGGAACAACACGTGTATTCCAGAAGTACTGTTCCTTCATGGCCCTGTCTGGGAGCTTGTTTCAGCACAGGATTACCTTCCCCATGATAAGAATCTTTGCTTGAAGAATTATTTTGGAAAAAGGCCATCTGCTAGGGAAAAAAAACAATTAAACCCATATGATTCAGAGAACAAAGCTTTGATTACTGTCCTCTTAGGAGGATGGATGGGGAAAGAAGGGCCCAAGGAACTGTCCCTGGAACGTGTTTTAGAACAAACTGTGGGGAGCTCAGAGGACCCTGGCCGGGCTGGAGCCATGGGCTGAGGGTAATTGTCTGAGGTTTGACAGGGCCAAGTGCCAGATCCTGCACTTGGGCCACAATAACCCCAAGCAATGCTACATGCTGAAGCGGAATGATTGGAAAGCAGTCCGGCAGAAAAAGATCTGGGGGTGTTGACTGAGAGCATCTGAACTTGAGCCAGCAGTGTGCCCAGGTGGCCAAGAAGGCAAATGGCATCCTGGCTTGTATCAAAGTGAATGAAGCAAGTCTCCTTCACCAGCCTTGGCTCTGAAGGGCTCCTGAACAGTGCATGAGTAGTGAGGAAGGACATTCCTTCCTGGTACAAGCATAAGCAGCATTTGGTGGCATCTAATAGAGCTCTCATGAGAGGGTGGGATAGAAGTGCCCTGAGTCATCAGCTGTTGAGACGTGATTAGGTATTTGCTGACACCAAGACAATTCAAATGAAGATAGTTTTATGGTAGTTCAGTCACTAATTCCTGAGTGCTTCAATAGAGACAGTAGTGGAGATATGACATCTTACCAGTCAGATATCAGTTGTACCTTCTACAAAATGCCTGATCCTGTTAAAGTGCCCTGTAATATAAGATTTCAGTCCAAGAAACACTAATGTTGGAGTGGACTCTTGTTTTCACATGATTTTAAAAACTGTTGTGATTCCTCTAGTTGCTTATATAAGTATATATCAGGAGTAACTTTTTGAGAGACTGCATTCCAGACAAAGGTTCTTAAATGAAAGAGATCCTCCACTTTATTGGAGACCTGGGTGGAGGAGGATAACCATCCTTTTGAAGAGCTGTGTTTGAAAGTGCACAGAAGATAAGATACACCAGCTGTGTTAAAACAAGCCATTTTCATCTCACACATACACCCTGCAATTCTACTTTTTAATTCCTAGGCAATCACTGCTGGAATCTTATTCAGCCATTGAGTAAAATATATGTTTGTCTTGCAATTATGTAAATAAGGTAAGTGGTTAAGATTTAGACCTAGAATAATAATGTTAACATCATTGTCCCTTCAATAAACAGTGAGCTTTGGATGTAGTGTTGGTTTTGCTCTGTATGTTCTGTGCCACAGAAAAAACAGAGGCTGACACAGAGGTGATGTGGTATTCCTATTGTGTTTAAAACAATACTTAGGCTGGGTAAGTCCTACCGCCATTTACACATGTTTGAAAGAAAGTCCTGTTTCATCAATGGGAATGTGTCAGAACTTTGTAATAAAGCATGCTGAGTAATATATTTAAACACAGTCCAAATTAATTGAAGTGTAGTGGACGTGAAAGATACATACTCAATGTGACATTTCAAATAGGGAGAAAATATGATAATGAGCTATTTCCATGTGCTGCCATCCTTCTGGTTAAATAATACTTCTGTTTTCAATGAAGCCACTGAGCAATAACATTCATTTTTGGAGTTCCACAGTGGTTAGAGCTGATTGTATACAGGCTGTAATCATTATCCTAATTCTGCCCAGGAAACCCTCACTCCCCACCATGGAGAAATTTGGAATAAAAAGTCTCGTTCCAGGAAAAAGAATTTCCAAATAATCCTGGGCATCAGATCAAAATATGAGCTCCAAATCCGTTCCTTTTTCTTAATAGGAATCAGCACTTTGAAAAATGCTGCTTCGCAAGGAAATAATTGCATTAGTCAGCCTCTTGGCACAGATGTGGGCTGCAGCCTCCTCTTAAAATGAGGCCCAGCCCCACCCTGCAGTGCATCCAAATCCCCCCAAAGATGCAAATAGCCCCAAGACCCTTTATTAACAGGGACCTTTGTTTCCTGCTGGAGTTCCCATAGCTCTTGTGGTGCAAACGGCCATGTTCTCACAGGCCAAACGCTAAACGTGGGACAACAGGACAGAAAGGGTCGTGGAGACATAGCCTATCTGTACTGATGCTTGAGGCAGCCTTGGGTAGGACAGACATCATCTTGTATGCTGAAGAGCAGAAGCCAAAGAAGGAGCTAGAAATAAGAGGTGACTGTTTCCACACCATCCTTTTGCTTACAAAGGATCTGATCACACAGATGTCAAGCTCAGCTCTGCCTCTTGCTAGGTCTGTTCTTTGGATTATCGTGCTTATGAGCAGGACAGCTCTAATGTTCAGGACTGACAAACACTAGCAAGATTCTGCAAGGCTGCTTTGCTCTAGATTGGAGAGATCTTGCATTTAGTCCAGAGAGTAAGACTTACATGCCTTTCACTTGAGTGTTCCATTTATTTATTTATTTATTAAACCACAACAAAACACTCCTTATTAAGCCTTCAATTATATTTTTTCAACAGTGGAATGGTTGCACACCACTGGTGAAGGATGAAAGTCAAGCAGTGCAGATTATTGGACATCAAAACGTGATGCTGAAGCCTTGATATACAAGAACAGAAACAAGCCTTGCCTAGCACTGGCACCTTAAACTCTCCAAGGAACCATCCAAGCTTGCCAAGACCCCGGTAGGTGTTTGAAGTACTTTTCACATGCTTATGTTGCTCCAACTTGTCCATTTGAATGAGCTCTCTATCCTATCACCAACAGAACTATTTTGTCCATGGCTGCACTTCAATTAGACAAATAATCAATACAAGTTTTAATACAAGTAGAGCCAGTAGGTGAAACTGGTAAGATTGGTGTGGAACAGAATGGAGAACTCATCTTTTTTGTTCAGGGCCTACTAAGAAAATCGTTTCCTAAAATGCAGGGAGAGTACTTTAATTGAAAGGTGAACAGGAGAGCCATTGAATGTGTGGGAAATGAGTCCTTCAGTGAGGTTCACGAGCAGGGCAGGCAGTCAGCTGCCCACCCCATTCCTGCTGATGATCTCTTTCCTGACAGTACCTTTCAGGTGTTCTATTTTCCTTCCTCTTTGGGCTAATATTGTGCCAATTGTTTGCTCCTGTCCAGCTAAATAACCAGTGTGAAATGCTCCTCTATTGACCTAATGGGAACACTATGCAGAGAGAGCTTTCGGTCATTGTTTGAATATAGTCAGAAGAAAAAGTTTTGTTAACCATTAGTGTTAAACCTAAACATAGGAAAGCACATGTCAGTAGGGAAGGCATGTAACCTCTCAGAGCTTGTCAGAGTCCTCACCACTTAGTAAAGTGATGGATGGAGACAGACTGTGTGGTAGATACAGCTTTACCTTTCTGTTGCAGAAAGAGTGCTGGGGCACAGGATAGGAGGGCACTTCCAAAGGGTCCAATACAAATTAGCTGCAACACTTTTACAGGCTTTTGTGCATCTGTAAGAGGGGGAAACAGCCCTTTGCCAAGGTACTACAGAAATGCCATGTCAAAGACAACAGAGAAACCCAGACCTTGTGCTCTGATTTTAACTACTAGGCGACATTAGTTTTTCTCTGCGTTTAGATGTAGCTGTTCCATCTCCAGAGTTTTCTAGCATTGTGGTCTCAAGGTACTGCAAGATGTTTAATAAAAATAAAGATTCTACTTCTGCCTTGTCAGTGGTTGCCTGAAAAAGAAACACAATGGATAGAGTTCATATCAGTAGGATCTAAGCTAGACTTACTGCTGTGGTGTGTGCCAACCTGCTTGTGCTGCTTGTGCCCAAGCAATCTCACCAAGACAGGGGAAGAACATGAGGTTACCCTCAGGCAAAATACATTGTGTGTGTGTTTGGAAGGGAGGAGTGTGAGGATGAACCAGTCACAAAGCTACTGTCTTCCATCACCAAAGAAAGAATAAGTCAGGAAGAGCTTGGAAAGGGGCAGTGGCATTGTAGACGTCAGTGTGAGATGTTCAAGGTGTTGAAGGAGGTGAGAGATTAGTACTGGTTAGAAACTTCCACCAGAACATTTTTTCTTAGGGGAAAACTACCTGTTAGTTTTAAAAGCATGAGGTTTTGGGAGAAAGAGACTCTTATCCTCATATTCAGACTGTGCTGAGTGTGAGAATGCATGGCATGTTCCTGCCCATCCCAGTCTTCTTCTGCTTTCCAGTACCTGGACTGTAAATCTGAGACTGAAGTGCTGCACACTTAAGTATTCCTCTTTGCCTACTGCAGATCAAACCTTGATAATCCACTCTAGTATCTTCTGGATGATTGTACTAGTGCATGGAGCTATGCTGACCCAGGCTGAATAAGGATAGCAGTCCTTCTGGCCTTCCTAGTTCATAGATCTCTCTTCTTTACCAAATGGAGAATAAGAAAAACCTGCAAAACTGCAAAATCTGTTACGGACTGTAGAGAAAAAACAGACTTGCTCATGATGAGTGCAGTTATCACTGGCAGAGGGACAGTGGGAGTTGATTATCTGAACAGCAAGAAGATAAGACAGTGGGCTAGAAGGCAAAACCAAGAAAGCTGTTTGCAAGCGAAGGAGGGAGAGCTGGCAGAATGATGGACGGAGGGAATGATGTGCAAGAGTAGAAATAACGCAATGGGCAACAGCATTGACGTAAGGGAAGGACAGAAGTGTCAGCTCTACAGATCAGCAGCTTGGACAAATCAGAGAAACTAGTCCAGGATGGGTTTAGATGGAAGCAACCAACTTCTCTTGCATTATATTCCCAGACTGTGCAAGAACAGCAATGAAAGGAATGTGGGCTATGAGAGCCCAACTGTTGGTAAAATCCTGTGCAAGAGAGAATGACAAGGACCAGAGCGAGGTGGCTGGGTTTGGGAAGGAGAGGGATGTGAGGGCATCACTTGGTCTGGAGCACACTGTATGTGGAGTGAGGTATAGAGACTCCTGTAAGGGTGTAAAACGGGCGAGACTCTAAGGAAATAAATCTAGTTGGGAAAGGAATGGGAATGAAATAGCAGGTGACCTCTTGTAAGTGTGAGTGAGGGGACATGATATCTAGAGAGCAGGCAGAGAAGAGACAGAAGGAGGGGAATTGCCTTTATAATTATGGGTATCTGTAACTTTCCTGAGATATAATAGGCAGAGGATGACTAACAAATGGCTGAGTCACAGAAACCGTGTGACTGAGAGTCTAAATTCAGCTGCTGAGGGGCTTGCATATTCACATGAAACTTGGAAGTTTTCCTTTAATACTATTCTGGTGCAAGTGATCCTAAACCTCCTATAGCCAAAAAAAAACCCCAAACCCTTTCTAACTGCTGTTTGGAAACATCTGATTCAGTAAATACGTCAATATTCATGTTGGCAGGCAAGTCTAATACCCAATTCACCCATTCCTAGTGGAAAAAAACCACTTTTAGGCCAACTAAGCAATCATTTGTCCATTTTCTATCCATAGAACCACTAGCAAGACACTTCAATCAGATGTTTTTGGAGCCCTCACCGTAGCAATTTGGTGAATGGCGTTGCTTAGATTTGGAACAACATCTGCCAGTCTTTTTAAACCCATTTATTACCCTTAACCAGCTACTACTTGTGGAACTTTCATACACTTGACACTTCAGGAAACAAGGAGAACAAGTGTTCTCTGTTTCAAGGTGCTGACTACTGAAAGTCTTTGTTTCATGCATCATTACTGCTGGCATCAATTGGTAGTGCCACGGAAAGAAGTGACCCGTGCCTTCCGCTCACTCTCCTCCTCACATATGACCTAGACTGAGGCAGTGATGTAGGTTAAAATTATCTGTTGTCCTGGTCACCAGCCGGTTAATCAGGTACAACCATGGTTGGCTGAACTATTTCACACAGTATGTTTATGGAAAAATATGAATGTGAAATACCCCCCACCTCTCCAGAATGGGATAATTTATTTTCCTGATAGCAATTACTGAAGAAATGCAGGCTGATGGAAACCAGGATGAATGTCTCTCCCCAGCTGAGCTGCAGTTTCTGTGCACAGTGGGGAGATTTGGGCAGCACTGGGCTTTTGTGAGTAGCGTAGATTAATGAAGTTTGCCTCCTTCTGACTTAGCAATCTGTAGTTTGCTTGAGACAAGTGAGTTGACCCACTTCTCCCTTACCTTTTTGTCACAGGGAAAGGGCATCACTAACAAGCTGGCTACTGGGGACAAGCCTAGAGTTAAGCAGGCTTTTAGCCTCATGTCTCAGACATTAGTCACGTGCAAACCAGTGACAAATCGGTGCCACCTGGCTTACAGAGCTGCCTGGGAAGTCACCAACTCAAAACATGAGTTGTAAAAGTACACAATTAATCCTTCTCTCCATAAAGAACCAGCCCTGACCTCTCTGTTCAGCAGCATTTTTCAGAACAAGAGCTGGACTTTTTCACAAGGTTCCCCTGGAAGTTCCAAATGGGGAGAAGAGAATCAAGGAGTTAGCTGACTCCTAACCCTTCCTTCGTGTTCTTCCATCCCTTCTTCATAACAGCCAGAGGGTCTCAGCAGCTGGTGGGTTTATGAAGCAGCAGAAAGGAGGTGGTTTTGAATTTGTTTCTTTGTGAAAAGCTTCGCTGTCACTATTCCCTGGATGGTACACAGTGCTCTGGGCTCCTGCCTGCGCAATAGCTACTTTGAAACAGTTCTGTTTAATCAAGAGTGAAGTAAATGTCAGGGATTCAATGTTCTAGATCAGCAGTTTCCAACACTGATACATCTTAATCAAGCAATTAGGTGCCTTTTTTGTTATTGTTTGGTGTTTTCCACATTGGAGAAGGGAACAGATTTGCTGCTTTGCTCTGATGACTGCTAGCAGCAGTGTTTGTTGTTAACAGAGACATTTACACCTAACCACCAGTTGGCAGGTGTTAACACTTTGTTACTTGCTATTCCCACATGCTGAGGATTGTGGGAAAGCTGTCAAGCTCTCTGTCTTGTGTAAAGCTTAGCTTTTACAATAACAACAACAACAACAAGCTCAGAGCAAACACAGAAGCTCTGTAGGAGTGCAGCCCTTGAAAGGGAAACAATAGGATGGATTCTCAGGCCTCTTGGCTTTGATGGGACCTAAATATGATGCTTTGTGGAAAGTTTGAGATATTTCCTTATCTTGGTTTGGAAGTGGGTAGATGGAGATTCAGTGGGGGGCTTTTTGTTTGTTTTGTTTAATTGGTGATATAGTCTGATCTTCAGAAGAAACCAGGAATGTACCATACCTCACTGCTCCAGTGTTCCCCCTCTGCCTCTGACATTTGTACTCCTTTGTATTCAGGAAAAAAAGGTGCCAATACAGCATGCAACCTGGGAAAACAACACAGGAGGAGGATAGGAGTGCTTTGATTTCTTTAGGGGTGACTAGCAAGCAAGGAATGAGAACTTCTAATAGTACAGCCCTTCCAAATAGCTCAGATATGGCCAGGAAAAAAATCCCTCTGAGAACCAGAGCAAATACATATATAAACATTCTCTCTTCTGCTTGCTGCCATCCACGTGCTCACACATGCTCTGCCTTGGCAGCCCACAAGGTCATTGTTTTATAGTCGAGTGATCCAAGTGATTGATTTATTACAGATGAAGTAAGGTTTGATTGATTTTTTGATTTACATGACTGTAAAGAGGAAGGAAAGGGAAGCACAAGGCAAGTACAGAATCAAGTACAAAGCAAAGCTACAGAGTTGAGTACAAAGCAGAAACTCACTAGGGCAAGTGGACCAAAGGCTACAATGACTCGTGTCAGTGAGCAGTGCATGTGGCTGGTTTTAGCAGGGCTGTACTGCATAATTGCACCCCTTCCCCTGAAACAGAGTAATACTCATCATTTCTTTTACCTGCAGACTTACACCTGCAATGAGGAGGGATTTCATGCCTTTGCTTTTTGATGGGCATGCTTTGAGTGAAGAGAACACGATAAAAGGAGCGACAGAGGATTTTAGTGCATGTGGGTTATAGCTGGGCTGCCTTTGAGCATGGCTTCAAGTTTGCAGTCATTTTCCTGTTCATCTCCCATCCAAACTGAACACTAGCTTTGGATCAGCTTTATGATGTGGTAGGAAAGAAACTTACCCGGCGCTATGAGTAGGCTGGGTTCCAGATAGGGCATTTCTCGAGGTACACATATGCTGGCTTGAATCTACCAATGCCCATCCTATCCAACCTGAGGAGATTATGTCCCTTGAAAGGGGGGTTGGCCAAGTTCTTTCCTGGAAAGTTTCCTCCTGCATGATAAGAAGCCCTGTGGGATGTGGAGGCAGCCGAGCAGCAGGTTGTTAACAATACAGTTGCACGGTCTTGCTTTTAGTGGCCTGCCCCAGGTCTGTGTTACACAAGGCACTGTCGACACAGCCTTGAAGTCTCTGAAGTTGTTGATTTTAATTCTGGAAGACAGGTTTGAGATTAGTCAAAAGTTAGAGGTTTAATGAAGGACTCGCTGGATGAAATCCCCTGGGCTGTGTTCTGCATTGAGTGAGATCCCAGTGGTCCCTTCTGACTTCACAGGGCTGTGAACCACTGCAGAAAGCCCTTTTTTAGATGAAATTAGCATTATTTTCTTGACATGAAAATCAAGAAAATCAATCTCTGTACCTGTGCATCACTTTAAAAAGCCTTCATGTTTGCAGAGCCACCTCCTGCAAGCTGGTTCTGAAAGATCTGCCTGCTAAACTTGGGTGTGTGGGGGAGGTACTGACTTGCATACATCTGCATAATGTTTCCTAACTTCAGACTTCCTTTAAAAAGTTGCTTGCTCTTGTTTGTTCCTGCTTGGCCACAGGAAGCAAATTTAGGGAAATCACTAGTATTGGTAAAAATCAATATGTGGAACAAATACTCATAAACACATGTTGTGTGTAGGCACTGTCCCAGCTTTGTTCCTCTGCATATGAAGTGATACTTGTTTCTGTTGAAAACTCTTCCTTAGTGAAGCCACAGTGAAAGTAGGAAGAAGGAAGACTGGTCATTTGATGGATGAGACTCCAAGTGGGTTTGACTTCTGCCATACACCTTCCAGGGCTTGAAAAGCAGGTGCTATGGGTTTTGAGGTGTTCAGGTGAAAAATAAGTGATTTAATGCAGTGAAATTGTAGGTTTGATTTGAAGGTGTGACTACAGGCTGACAAAAGACCAAGTTGACAGATGATAAGAAGGTCCTTTTCTGAGACTGAAAGTCCATCCTCCCACCTGAAGGCCAGGCATAGCTGTGAGCACAGTCTCATCCCCTGCAGTGCTGAGCAAAGTGGGTCGTCCCATTTACATGATGAGTCATGCTATTTCAATGTGCAGTGCAAAAGGTTAGGAAAGATGCTAGCAATCGTCTGAGACCTCCCTGAAACACGTCACTGACATGATCTCTTCAGTTGCTGTTCTATGCTTGTACTCTGGAGGTGCCTAGAGGTCTATAGTGAGGGCTTGGGTAGAGCTGGTTGGGGTCATAGGAATACACAAGAGCCAATTCTGCTTTAAGGGACTGTCTGGAGTGCTGATCCCGTGGACATGAGACCTACCACTTAAACTGCTTACTCATATGAATATCTGAAGGACTGGAACTGAACTTGGTGGCTTCTCAGCACCTTAGCTGCTCGAGTTTGAGAAGTCAGCAGCATTTTGCAAGGGGATACATGCTTAGTTTGGATTATTTGATCTCCATAAGTGAAACAAGGAAGGAAAGGTTTCCTGAATTCCTGGCATGGTTTCTGTTCTTTTTTTACCTTCTTTATAAACTTGTTTCTTTTTTTTTAATCCTTTCTTTTTCCCACCCCACCCAGGCTTAAACAGTGCCGGGAAATTCTGTACTTACCCAGCTGTACTGTCTGAGGAAAGCCAAGCTGGTTTTTTTCCATGCATTGAAATCATAACAGTTTGAAATGACTTATTAACTTGCTGAGTTTCCCAGAGAGAAGACATCAGATGCTTAACTGATATGCCCCTTGTACTTAGCCAAAAGGCCAAACAAAGGTTAGGGCAAGTGGATACACACGACTTCTTTATCCAAGTCCTTGAGGATTTCCCATTAGCTAAGTCAGAGTTTCCTTCTGGTTTGGGTTTGGTTGTTTTTTGTGGGTTTTTTCCAAGCAAGAATAATTAACATGGATCAAGTGAAACAGGTTAATTTCTTTTCATTGCAGCCTTCTTCCTGGTAAAAGCTGCAGCCCGTGGACAGAGAAGCTGTAGTTGGTTACTCAAATGGTTGCCTTGCATGAAAAAAATACAGCAATCACCTCAAATAGCTCACCTCATATTGGGTCATTGCTTGAGAATGCACATTATGAAATAGTTTTTAGACCAAGTTGATTTGTGCTTTAGCAAATAGATCAAATAAACACTTCTTTGTATATAGCCACTGCTTCTGTTTTGATGATGAAACTGCATTAGGCATGTTTCTGTGTGACTTTACTATTAAATGAAGACCTAAACCGCTGCAGCTCTGTGGGTTAGTACTGTCTTGTTCTGCTAGCAATGGAAAAACATCTGTTTAGACTGGCAAGAAACACTGTTATTTTATTTACTCTGCTTTTTGGTGGGCTTGTTACACATTCTGGGCCACGGCAAGTGATTATGTGGTATAGAGCCCTGCAATGTTCACAAGCATTTGCACCCAAATCAGGATGGGGAAACCTGTATCAGTAAACACTTTGTGACCTACAACTAAGTGTTATCTGTGTCTGGAGTTCCCAAAAATACCCAGGGCATGCTCATATAAGAAATGGGGCACCAAAATAGAACCCAGCATGAGAAAGCCTCCAGGCTGCGATAATATTTCCCCAGCCGTAGTCTCTGTTAGGCCCTTCCTGGCAGAGCTGGACCACGTCCACAGGTCACGTTGATTTTGTCTGGATTGATGGGCTTTCGGCAGCTGTCCCCTGCTGCTCTCAGGAAGTCGGGTTGGGAGCTGTTAGGTGAAACAGCTCCATAATATTAGGGACAAGTGCCAGTGCCTGGCTGTGAGCGGTGGTATGATTTGTGTCCAAAAGAAGAGTATCCAGCCATAGGTCCATGTCCATACCCATGTCAAGGTGTGTCAGAGGGCTCCACAGGAGGAAACGTGGAATCTGGGAGCAAATTTGGGGCAACTAAGTCTCTAGTTCCCTTGCTCTTCTGACCCCATAGAGACCTCCAGCCGATGTGGTATGTAGCTCCTGCATCAGCACCCAGCTGTTGCCTTGTGACTCTGCAGGTCCCTTGCTGGGAAGAGATCTATATTCACCCTTGCTAACTGGTGGCACAGAACCTGTCCTTCCTAATGCACCATTTGCTCTGTCATAAGTTTGAGAAAGGTATCAGATAAGAAGAAATGGAAAAGGGGTCTGGATGTTCCCAGAATAGGCAAATTAGCGAAACCTGATGAACCCACAGTAGTGCCTTGTCCCTGAGGTTGGTTTGTGCCTTACCTGCACTTTACTGCCAGACTGTTGGGGCTTGGAGCTGGTGAGAGGCTTCTCATAGGAAATAGTTTTCCAATCAGCAAGTCAGCACCGTAGGACTTGGAGAGTTGAGGAATGCTCTTGTCTCATCAAAAGGTCACTCCTGGAATGTGGATGTTTCACAGACCTTTGGCTTGATACTAATTAATTACGTGGATTTCCGAGTAGTGGAGCCTAGGTGGCAAAGTGTTGGATCCAGGTGGTAACTGGTACAGGCAGCAGAAAGCGAACAGCAACTTTGCTGCTTTTTTTTTTTGCTTTGCTTTTTTTTTGTTTTTTTTCTTGGGAGCTTAAAAATTCCAACCTTACTGCATGAAACTAAGTCATGCAGAAATGCTCCAGCTGTTCTTTACATTGTGGAAGCCAAAGTCGGCATTTTGATATGATTTTTTTCCTTTGTTTTTCAGAGACCAGTTTTGAAACTATTTGATATGTTAAGTAGCAAAATCTTACCTGTTCTCTCCTTCCAGTTCTTTGGATTTTCAAAGCCATCTCCTTTAAGGTGGACTCTTTCCAGCTCATTGTGTAAAAGAGGTACACAGTCCAGCCTTCTTTGCAGACTAGAACATCCAGTGATACTGGTAGACTATTAGGCTTTTAGGCTTCCTCTTCTCTGAATGCTCTGATGGCGTTTCTCTCATGTTTTCTGTTTTAAGAAGAGCTTAATTTGCTACAACGTGTGGTGAACCCTTCTCGGCTCACTCCATTTGCAGGAAGAGGCAATGCTTCTAATACTGCAAGTGAGAAACCATTGAAGCATTTTTGAAAATGAGATTTGTGTCCTATTTTTCCTGGCAATTTCCAAGTCTGAGCTCTGAAATGTCAACAATCTTTGTTGTGCAGTTTCAATGAAGACCTGCATCTCTGCTCAACAGCGAGTTTGCTGTGCGTGAAGGAACAGGAACATGGAGTTTGGAAACACTCACTCCATGGCAGGAATCCCTGGAGCAATGGGGCCTATGTCCATTTTGGGATGCTGATGGCATATTTCCTTTCAGAGACCTTCTTGTCATCTTCTGCTTATACTGTAGTTCCTGGATGCACAGTCAGAACAGTACATGCTGCGTACATGCACAAGGATTGATCTGGACACTGGGTGACCTCATGCTTATGTGTAACATGAGATAGTCCCCTATCCCTCAAGTAAGCATCAGCTTTCAGTGCTCAGTTCCTTCTGGCTTAATGGAGAAGAAAACCTGTCCATTGTCAAGTTATACAGATCCCTTTCCATAGGACTTGCAGCTCCAAGGATGTTCCTTTTGTTGTTTTCACAGTGAAGCTGTCTGAAGATTTCCAGGCTTGCTAATATTTTTAATCTAAGCCTTTTTAGTCTAGTCTCAAGGCTAGAGCCAGGTGACTGGTGAAAGTCACGGTGTTAACTAGTCTGTTACCAGTGAGGGCATCAGGTACACTTCTGTACTCGACTGTATGACAGCACAGTAGTCTGCTTTCATCTTCCTTTTCTCCCCTTAATTGGGTGGCCTTTCTTCTGTCTCTCCATGCCTATAGTCTTATTAGCTCGTGAGCACAGAACGGGCTGGCCAGGATATCAAAAGACTTGGGTACCTGAATAGAATAAAACCATACAGCAGTTTATAGCAATTCAAAGAAAATGGAAGGATTTGCACTTCTGATACCACCTGCTTTGTGTGCCAAAGATTGTCGTGGGTATAAAAAACTCAGAAGGTTCAGGGTGGAAAAGTGGCTTGGGGGATGGGGGGTAGAAAATAAAGAAAGAGGCCACAGAAGTTGTCTTGGGATGAGAGTGAAGCATTTGTCATGAACCGAGTGAATGAGGTGGATCTAATTACTGTGTAACAAAACAAAGGAAGATGGCTCAGCAGCCGTTTACATTTCAGAGCCTTATCGTGTCTGAAGTGCTGCAGATCTGACAGCTGCAGGTAAATATGGAAAACGTCAGTCAGCCCAGTCCTTTTTCTGTGGTTTGTCAGGATCACAGAGGTACTCTCATGGAAATCCATCAAATACTGTTACCTCCATATATGTGTTAATAATATTCTTAATCTTCATTGTATTTTTCTCTTGGGCCTATATGCTGCATAAATATTTCTTGGCATGCCTACAGATCTCTAATTGTTTATATATTTATCTTCCCTCAGGCCAACGTTAACTGAGCGTGTACAGGAACCTTTGCTGTGGCTGGGGTTATTTAAGTATTACTGTACCTGTGTGGTGGTGTTCATCACGTGTCATCTCATTCAAAAAAAACCCAGAGAAAATGCAGAAGGGGAATCCTGATGAGTTTTTGATCAAAGTCATATCTCAGGGAATCCAGTCAGTGATATTCAAAGGTATTAGGGGCTACTTCTGCACATTTCAAACAACTTTCTGTAGAAGTAATTGTTAATAATTTTTCAGGGTAGCCTAGAGGGAATAAGTGAACTCATCTAGAAATGCCTCATTACACTACCTTCTTCAATAGCACAGCGTTCCATGTGGGCAGAAGTCTTGCCTCTGGCACTGGATAAATGCAGAGGGGATGTTCCTCTCAGGTGATCTTGCTTCTTAGTCTGAACCACAACTGTGAGCTCTCTTTTTTCGGTGTTGTCTCCCTCAGCAGCCCTTCCTTTGGATCCCAGCATTAGGCATGTTGCACAAGGCCCTCTGTTCAATGTGATTGATGTAATTGCCTCTGGGGATGGGCAGCCAGCAACTTGAATGCACCCATGGCAGTGGAGACTGGGAGTTGGAGTAAATGCCAGTTGATGGGGAGGCAGAGGCAGACACAGATCAGGAAGTTAGGGCCACAAGATATTGAAAGAACTTATGAAATATGGTGCTATAAAAATGCTTCTGTGGGGTCCTCAAACCATTGGCACATCTCTGTTGTGGTTTATGATGTTCCTGGCATGACAGGGAAGGACAGCCCTGTCTTTCAGTGCTGAGGGTTATTTATTGTGTGTCGTTGCCTTTGAGATGGCTGTTCTAGACAGGTGCTCACATTTTTTCCTTATTCCTACACTGTTGCTCTCCTTTGCTGTTATCTACCTCTAAGGGGAAAAAGCCAGACAGAGTGAGGAAAATGTGCTGGTGTGTTTGCTGAAATGGCATAGCATAGGGACCAGATTTCTCAAAGAACTTTTGTGCCTGTGTGCCACCAACACTTGAAGCAGGGCAGTGCAGAACAGAGCATGCCAGTGCTTGCAGAAATCTGGTTGATCATGGCCAACACACTCAGATCCAGGCACAAAGCTGATGGAGTGCTACACCAGAGGTATTTGGCTATGGCCCTGACAGCGTCAGGGTTGAGACTGTGGCAAAAAAAGGTACTGAGCTGCATGGACTTGCCCCATAAGACCATCCATAGCCCTTGGGCCACCAGTTGATCCACTTGAGTGAAGTCACACCACAGTTAGTATCTCTGGAGGTTCAATTTGGACAGATTCCCAAACTACTCCAAGTGACTTGAGTGGTGGGTGACCTGGTCTCAGTCAACTGAAAGGTTTTTGTACTTCAGTCCTCCTGCAGATAGGAGTGTCCAGCCCTAAAGTGATGAGCAGACTTCCCCAAAGGCAGGAAGGCAAGTTAGAAGAGTGGCTGCTCATCGTTTCTCTTTGGTTCATTCAGGTTCAAAAATCAGCTTTGCTTGTGGAGAAAGAGGGGAGACCTCTGTTAACTGCCTTTCAAGACACTCACACCTTTTTCCTCACCTCTAGTAGAGACTTGTGCTCTCCTTTCCCTTTCACATACTCTTACACCATCACAGACATACTCTGTCTCCAAAGCTATCACAAGGAGCTTGTCACTTCTTTCCCTGCCCTCAGCATATTAACCCATTCTCCCTGTGCTCTGTCAGTTTTTGTTTTTTTCGTCTCTCTCTCCATCTCAGCTCCTGTTAGGCAAAATCACCCCCACAGAGCTGTGCTGGAACAGAGGCTGGATGTGGGCCAAGAAAGGAGAAAGGATTTAGACACTTCTAAGCACAATGCATCTTCTTGACAAATAGCCCAGTTATTCTGGGTGAAGAAAGAGAAGGAAACCTGACTCTTGGCCATCACTACAGCCTGTGCTGCTGCTACACTCCAGGCAGCGTTGGGTTCCCGTAAGAGGAGCAGGTTGATGAGAAGGTCGAGTTCCAAAACGCTCCCTGAGAGTCTCAGGGAGTGTCAGCAGGTCTCTAACAGAGCCAAGAGGAGGCCTGGCTGGCTAACAGCACCTCGTGGCTGTGCGGAGGAGCAGCCGCTGTGCAGGCCAGGTGTCCGTCGCCCTGCGCCCCCTCCGAGCCTGGCAAAGCACAGGGCTCCCGGGTCTGCAGGAGGCTCTGGGTGCTGAGAGACAAAGGGAGAAGTTGGGAAAGAGGCTTTTGCATTCCATTGCTTTCTTCCTGCATCCTGCCTGCAGAGAGCCCTTAGCAGATTCATGGACCTGGGCTGCTCTAGGAGTTGAGAAAAAAAGTGAGAGTGAGAGAAAACCAAGGGAATCCATTAAACATTGCCTCTGCTACCTCATTAATCTTTTGCAGCAAATAATACATGCAAAACTTAGGCTAGTGAAGTCTCCAAAGAACAACATTATATTTTTTTGGTGAGGTTTTAACAAATTAAAGAAATAAATAAAGTCAGTAGCACAGCAGGAAAGAGCTGGAGGCCTCCAGGATCTGTGTGTTTTGCCATTGTTCTAAAAATAAACTGGGGGGGGGGGGGATAAAAAAAATCCCCCCTTTCAGTTGAAAAATATTTGCTTTGAGTGGCCATGTTTGGGTTTTGCTCCCACACAACTCTTCATCACCTTCCCCAGCCCAGCGGCCAACCTTTGGGACAGAAGGTGGAAAATGGAGGAGTGGAGGCTGCAAAGCCCTGCAGTGAAGGGGGAGGCACGCTGGGCATCAGCGGGGAGGATGCACAGCACAAGTGAAAGCCCCTGTGCCTCACCCCACTGCAGCTGCTGAGGCAATGTGTTTGAGATTAGCAGTCGGCTCTCTGGCCCCACTAAGTCCAAACCAGTTCTGATTCTCTCTCCCTGTGTCATAGACCGGTCATTTTTGCTAATGAACAGAATGTTCCCATGTTGCCAGAAATCAGAGGAACAAGGGCTGCCCTCTGATTTCCCTTTGCCATGCTCCTTTTCATAATTTGCAGTGAAGCCTAGAGAGAACACCATTATCTGTCTCTTTTTTCCCCTAAAATTGACCACTTCACAGCCCATCCCATCTGCTGCCTCAGTACTTGCTTCTGCTGCCTCTCCTCCATGGGCTACCTCCACTTCTCATTCACTGCCTACTGGCATTTCTCCCAGCTCCACCCAGGTTTTGCCTTGGGGAAGAACAGCTACACTCACTCTCTTTTTCTAGCCTGTCCCAGAAATTGAAACAACTGTTTTTTGTCAAGTCTGTCATGATCTGCAGGCAAACAGCATTCTAGGGGAGGTTTTTTAAATATATAAGTGATGGGTAGGTGTCTAGATTCCCCCTAAATATTATCAACTCGAAGTTAGGTACCGTGAATTTCTTCTGCTCCAGCCATTGCTCACTCTGAAGCTGAATGCATACACATTAAAAGAGAAATCACTTAAAGGATTCCTTCAGAGTTGCAAAGGCAAGGCTGCTGTTTGCTGGCAGGCAATCTGCAACTTGACTGCAATTGCCCCCCTACTCACCCAAATTCCACAGTACTGGAAATTATATATGTGCATGAGCAGTAGAAGGAAACGTTTACTCTGACATTCTGTATAGTTCTTTGCCACTGCAACTGTGGCACTTGCTCCTCCAGCCTCAGTTCCCTTCCCTGTAGAAGGCTCTGATTTTGTGTGGATTACCAGTGTGTGGGGTGATCAGATGTGCTCAGCACACACGCTCGTACACGTGTGTGCATGATGCCTCCAAGGCAGCGAATGCCAGGACTCTGCTTACCCCTGATGTCTTCTCTCAGTGCTCCAGTGACTGTTTTCCTGCTGTAGCCTTTAATTACATATGCTTCTGCTATTTTCCCCCTCTTTCATCCTTGCCTTATTTCACATACAGAATGGGCTGTGCTCAATTACTGAACAGCAACTTAATATTAAGCTCTGTCCTTACTGCTCAGTATGTGACCCCTACTGCATAGTTTTCAAGTCCTGTGCTGGTGACAAAAGGGTTGATTTCCTCATGGTCTTTGCTGTGTCCTCGTCAGTGCACGTCCATCTGTGGCTTTGCAAGTGATTTATGGTGGAACTTGTTCTAGTACTCGGCCCCAGCCTCCTGATGTTGCCTGCTTACTCCTTTCGTTCTTGGGATGATTTTAGGGTAGAAAAATATGCTAGAGAAAGAGTGTAATTTGCTATGGAGGGAAGTAGCTGCTCTATTTTGTTTGCAGCTAGGACATGTTCTGTGTTGTTATAAAAGCTGTAGGCGAAATGTAAACAGGGAGGCTGCCTGCCTCACTTCTGAAGAGGGGGAAACTGCCCTTTCTCAGAAGGCTAAGGGGAGGGCAGAAGAACTTTTACAGAGGGCAATGTGGGGCATCCCTTTCTCCTCAACAACATGGAGCAAAGCTCATGAGAAACTTCTGAGTGTGGCACTGGGCCATGACATCCCCATGTGGTTCTCATGGAGGGTCTCCTGGGAGCCAGTAGGAATGGTGCAGGGCTCAGAACTGAGCAGAGCACGTGGAATAGTGTTGGTCTGACAGAAGGACTGGGAACTCCCCAGCATGTGAACACATTGCAGCCAGGGCGGTGTAGTGGCACAGGAGTGAAGGGGACTGTTTTGGAGGGTTTTCTGTTCTAAGATCTATGTTCTCTGTGTTTTGAGTAGCCTGGATTCACATCTGTGCAGATCTTCACCCCTTTGGCATGCTCACATGAAGGAGAAGGTGTGAGAAGACCACCACAAAAAGCTGGCCTGCTTGAGACTCAGTTGCACCCACAATGCAACCAGCTTGGCAGCAGCTGGATTTCTTTATCCCCATCTGCCTGCTTTGTGGACTGTTAA
Source organism: Colius striatus (assembly GCF_028858725.1). Lineage (NCBI taxonomy): Eukaryota > Metazoa > Chordata > Aves > Coliiformes > Coliidae > Colius > Colius striatus. The sequence goes on from NC_084762.1 coordinate 3,798,247, forward strand.
ATTCTAGTGGCAGTCTTGGCTCTGGGGCTCTGTTGAAAGTTTCTGGCTCTTGCTGATTTCAGAGCTCACTCCCGAGTGGTTTGGTAAGGCAGGTTCTTTGTGAGGCTGACATTCCCCCAGAGAAAGGAGCACATTCTGTTCCTGCAGGGCTGCAACAGCCATTGCCTGTAAGTAAGACCTGATGCATTGTATGGTGTTGGATTTGTGTGATGAACAAGGATAATGTTTGCTGGGCTGAGGATGATAATGAAAAATCTCCTTTTCCTGCAGTTAGAAAGTCAGCAAGGTTTTTAAAGGCATTGATGGTTGCATTGGACTGAGGCTAGATCAGTGTTTAGCAAAAGCCTCCAGAAGACTGAGGAGAAGGTCTCAGAGACAGTGATGGACTAATGCAAGTGTGGGGTTGGATGGAAGCAGTGAGGAGGGTTACCAGGTGCTAATTGAAGGAGGGGAAGAAATGATTTTCCTTCTATAATGTTCTCCTCTACATAACCTTAGCACAACTTTGTTCTGTGTTTCAAAACCTAGTAGGCATATCTGAACCAAGAGATTGCTGGAGATACACAACCTGATTGTCAGAGTTTTCCAGAGCAGGTGAATAGACAAAGAGGCTTTCTCAGATTCATCAAGTGTGGGGGATAGCCTTTAACAGCCATCATCTGTAGCATGGGGAAATTCATCTACTTGAATGATGTCTCAGTTCCACTGTGGGAAAAAAATCAATCCTTACTCACTGCCCCAGTCACTGTGGGGTGAGGCTTAGGCTTGGCAGGAACCGTGGTTCAGTGTCCTCTGAATTACCAGCTCTCTAAACAAACTCTGTGTTATTGAAACGGGAGGATCTGTTTTCCACTGGGACTTAAAGCAATTTGTATTGAGCCCTGGGAGTTTCCAAGCTACCAGATTCTGAAATTGCCTTTGTTAAAACAGGACAAGGATCCTTGATCACGGGGATTTTGAGTCAGTGATCCAGATCCACTCATCATGGGACTGAAGGGGGGGATCTACAACTAGTTTCAATATCTGGACAGTAATGATTACTTAGGTATGATGGAGATGCCAGATGTATTTCCTTAACCATTTGCCATGTGAGTAGAAAGCAGCATCAGTCTGATGGTTGACTCCAGCCTTCAGTACCAAAAATCTGTAGTGATGGGTTTCGGGCCTTACAAGGAGAAAGGGGAAGTGATGGGCTTGCAGGAGACTTATAAAGTCAGATCACAGTAGAAAATTAGTATCTGCTTTTGTTTCTTGAATAGCCCATGCTAACTCCAGGAGACAGAAAGTATGGAGCAATAGCACAGATTCTTTTGACCGGTGGGCAGCCAGTACAAACTGAAGGTAAGGAATGCTTTATGGACAGCAAGTTTAGAAAGAGATTTAATTTTGTTTTTGTTTAAAGAGAGCAGCTTGGATGCTGTGGCTGGTTCTGAACCAGGGCTTCAGCTCTGTAGTGGGCAGGCATGGGGTTAAAAGAGGATGACCGAGGTGCAGGATGTTCCACATCTAGCCTTGGATTTGTGTCTGGTTTCTGTGATAAGAACCATCTTTAATGTAAAGTTGAAAAGGTAATATGAAGATGAAACACTTGGAAATAAAAAGAAGTCTGGCCAAAGTTTTCGTTTACATGGGCCATGAAAACTCCTTTCTCATGCTGTAGATACTGGTCTATTTTTACTTTCTTTGCTTCCCAGAGACAAAAGTAATAACTCCATGTCAAAAAGGCCAATTTTCCCATCCTTTACCAATATCAGCACAAATTCCTTAATGGCCAATGTCATAGGAATTGTTTGTCTAAAAATTTAGTGAGTTTTCTAAGCATCAACATTGTGAACAGAAAGGGAACAACTAAACCCCAGGCCCTAGACAAGTTTGGATCTTTATCCACACTTGATGTCTCATTATTGTGATCCAGGTTCTCCTCTGTTTTATGTCTTTCCAAGATTCCTCTGTATTTGTTTTATCCTTGACAGGGTAGTGAACATCTATCAGCAGTTGTATCAAAAGGTTTGGAAAGGGAACAGCTGAACATAATCTTCAGATAAATGCAGCATACCATGGCCACAGATAAATGATCTCTCCCATGGACAGAGAAGTGAGGCACTGAAGAGCTTTTGATTTAGATTTCTCTCTAGAGGAGAGTGAAAAACATGTTATCAGCATTTGTGATTCTGTAGTGTGGTGAGCTGGGCTGTGAAAACTCTCAGGTGTATACTTGCAGCTTGACTACCCAGAGGGTTTTGTGGCTTGGATCAGGAATGACCTGTTGGGTGTTATGCTGCTAGGATGTAGAGGCTTGAGCCTTCCCCAGGTTCACCAAAAGAGAAGAAATGAACTGATAGTACACCCCTGATGCAGTAGAAGTATACAAACTAATATATCCATTTCTTCTGGGCCACATTCACATGCACGTGTTGGTTCCTCACTGCCAGATCCCGCTATGAACTTCAACTCTGCATGCTGTTAGAAATGGCAGAAAGAGACAGATATGTGTATCTCCACACATACACATGAATATGGGGTTTTTTTGATCTGCATCATATGGTGATGTTTGCTTGATCCATGAAAAACTCACCCATATATGATGTGACATCTATTTTCTCCACAAAACGTAAACCATCGTTTTACACTGGGCTGTATTTGTTACTGGATCCTGAAGTCCATTTCTGCCACACAGCTAGGCAGGTATGTTTGGTGTTTCTGTTCTCTCTTGGGTTTTTTTTCCCCAGTCAGAAAGTAAAATGAAGAAAAGGCCAAATCAAAAAGAAACCCATCAGAAAACACATAAATAATTCAGAACACCTGCTTTATGTCAACTGTTTCACTGTTCCTCTTTTATCTCTATAAACAGGGCAGAGGCAAATCCCATCCAAACAAGGCAGAGGAGGAAGATGCATTGCAAAATGAAGTCTGAGTCACATGAGTGAAGGATCCATGCACGGATGTACTGGAAGGGCCAGGTCAGCAATGAGATGCCTTCATTTCAGTGCTCTGCATTGTCAGTTCGTGAGTGCACACAGAGTACATTCTGTGCTTACTCTGGCTGCATCTGACTTGCTGCATGTGGGCAGTTGCTGTTTGCCCCTGACTTTGTGTGTCCAGGCTTCCAGGTATTCAGAAATCCTCCACAAATGTGTTGTAACAAGAGACTTCATTGGAGGGTGCTAAACTTCTTGGCATTCCATAGGAGTTTAGCCACTTATAAAATATGAAGTTTGGGTCACTTTTTGAAAGGGGGAAGCTGAGGCCAATCTCCTGAAGCTAGATGGAAAGGCTCTGTTGAGTTAAAGTTGAGCTGGACCCATACAGATCTCATCTTCATGCAGATGTGGCAGTTTCATTTGCTTTTCATCTTGTGGGTTCTTGACTGATCAGCTGCTGAGAGTTTTCCTGAAAGTTGCTTTAGTTTTCAGCATAGCTTTCATAGCTTGGAGTCCAAGCCAAAGCCTCAGTCTCTCTCTATGGAGGTGCATTGCTGTGGCTATCCTGCCTCAGTACCTCATTTCTCTGCAGTTACAAGACTTCCCTGGTGTCCAACATAGTTGTCTGTGATGCAGATCTTGTCCCCAGTGGCCACAGAGGCAATTGGCAACAACATTTTATGTTCCAGATAGATGGGAGACCCTATATCATAGATGCCCCTGCTGGTAATCTCTGTGTTCTGCTACCTCAAAGGGATGTTATGAGAGTAAATTCACTGGTGTTTCCAGGGGTGTTCAGATACTGCACTGACAGGAGCTATGTGGGTGAACAGAGAGAGATCACAGATGTACATTTATTAATCTGCTAAAAGACTGATACTTAACTCAGCAATACTCCCAAGCAAATGTCAAAGACTGTGTTAACAGTGTGTGTCTTATCTCTGGAATTTTGCTTTGTGCTGTGCTACTTGTTGGTTTGTGGTTTGTTTTGCAGCTTCCTGGAAAAAGGGAACTTTAAGAACACAAACAGAAAACGCCTGGTAAAAGTTGTAACTGGCTCTGGCTGTCCCGTGGTATGACAGCCAACAAATATCACCTGCTGATGATCTGCAGATGCCTGGGAGATGCTGTGTTGAGTCTCAAAGAACTGGAACAAGAACAACTCACCCAACGTGCTTCTCAGGAAACAGTGTAATGTATCCACCCGCTTCATGCTCTCCTAATTTAGGACATGTGTAGTGTGCAACGATGAACTGGCCAACTGGTTATGTTGCTGTAAATCTCATTCCCCACCTTACAAAACACCCTTGATTGACCCCTTCTCTCATGAAAGCTCAGGCCAGGGTTTCCAGTCCACCTCTAGGGAGGGACACAGATGACGCTAGCCTTTTGCAAAGTGCTTCTTGAGAGAGAAAAGTGCAATGTTTTGTTGGTTTGGTTTCATTGAGCAGCCTTTTCAAGTTCTCTGACCCACTTTTGCTTTCCTTTAAACCGTGACCAGTATTTATTTATCCATTTTAAACACAATAATTTAATTAAGAAACTAATAAGCAGTGTTGAAATGATCTTTGAACTACATCCCTATCACTGTAGGAAGTTTGTGATTGCATTATACAAGAAAGATCCTGCTATCTAAAAAGCTTTCTACTAAAAGGATTTGGCATCTGAAAAGTAAGACTTGAAATTCTGTGCTAAATTTATAATGTAGAGAGGTGGAAATTATTTATAGAGTCTGAAAGGTATTCCAACTGAATCTGACAAGTTTGGATTGTTTAGTAAGAGTAAAACTGTTTTGAGTTGAAAGTATTTCAGAAGTGAGTTGAATATTTAGGAGTCTGAAGGACAGATTGTAAAGGTACCCATTTAACAGAGGTTTAAGGGTCTAGGCTACCTCTTCTGTCAATAGAGATTGACATGTTCCAGTTTTGTTCTGTTTTCCTAGGTATTTACCTTCAGATAGGAATTTAATGGCTGATCATTTCAGCAACATCTCTAGTTAATCATTATCGTCGTCTGCCAATTCCAGTTTCCTCAGTTTCAAACCAAGAGAATATTTCTGAAAGCTACCAGAGACATAGGCATCTTGGGTAGAAATGACCAGATCCAAAACCAGAGAGTCCCACCTGTGCAGTCTTGCTCAACCCTAGAAACTGAGCTGCTGCTCAAGAGTGATTTAACAGGATTACCTCTTCTCCACCAGCCACGTCCTGAGCAAACGTCAGCACTAGAGGACCTAGTTCATAAGTCCCAAATGATTTCTGTGGTGTGGAGGCTTCAAGATGTCAGGACCAACATAGTCAAGACATGTTTCTGGACATGCTCAGCAAAATTATTAAAGGTGCCTCAGTAAGTGTACTGGAGGAGGACCCAGTGCTGTCAGGTCAAGCCTCTCCCCTCCGTCCAAGAGGCACTGCAGGCTTAGAGCCAGTCCTTTGTCCTCTATGGACTTAAACAGGTGGAGATAACCAATCAGTTCTATCGAAACACAGGTCTGGAATCAGGGTCCAATAGCTGGAATTAAAGAGTGGCACACATGAAGGCTGGTTTTGGATCTGGTGGGTGAGTTATCCTGTGTCTAAGCTGGTGTGAGCTCTACCCCCAGGTCTGGAAATACCTTGTTTTTGGGAGGTTCGTTCAAAGTGTTTGCCTCTGGGGATCCTCAGGTGACTAACAAATGCAATAACAGAGTTCTTCTTAGAGGTCTCTTCTTCAGAGCAATACAGTTATTTCCTGTACTGCCTTCTTTCACAGTATTTGTGGAATTTCACCCACTATCTCTTAGTCCTGTACCAGGTTGACTTGAAATGTGCCATCAGATTCAAAAGGCTTTGGGGTGAGGAGAGAAGATTGATAGATACAAACTGGCATGTAGTGCTTTCCTGGGAAAAGTAAAATAGAAAGGGCATAGTGTCCTCCCTGTGAAGCTTAGTGTATCTCTAAAGGGTGACAGAAGCACGAGGGGGGTAGGATATATTAAAGGCTCCTGTCAGAATGACTGGGGAATTGTTTTAGCAGCTTGATGAGAACATCCCTTGTTAAGGTTGCTGCTACCTACACTGTTGGTGCCTATTGACATGAGCTTGCTCAGAGGTATGATGCAGGAATTAACATCCCTGCACTTTCCATTGCCTCATTTGCTTAGTTATGTGTGATATACTCCCCGTGGGCTCTGTAGGGAAAAGAGAAATAAAGTTGAGAATAAACATGAAAAGAGAGGACTGCCGTTTTTTCCATGAAGAGCAGATTGTGAGAGTGGCATTTTTCCCACACATCTTGGATAGTTTTGGGCTTGGGCTTTTCGAGGAGTTTTTAATTAATATATTGTTTTAAGTAACTGTAATGAGAAGAGCCCCTGCCACACTCATTCTAATGAGGATTACGTGTGCTCTGTGTCTTTCTTGTCGTGGCCTGTATCATTTAAATATCTTAACCAACATGTGCTGTGGCAGATTTCACTTATAACTGCTTAAATTAAAGCTTGTCAGTTTAGGAGCTAAGCAGCACACAAATATTTGATAGAGATTTGACATTCGCTGCTGAAATCGTTGCACTAAATATCTGGCATCAATGACATTGCTTGAGAGGGGTTAGAAATTCTTGCTGTTGTACAGCCTGGACATTTGGGACTCGAAGAAGGAAAATGTACTATACCTTCTGTGTTCACAATTAACATCTCCACCAAAATTTCAGCTTGTTTTTCTTCTGTATTTTGTCTGAGCAATATGTGACTGTTTGAGTTCCTCAAAGTAGCTGCTAGGAGAACAAACAGTACCAATATCTCCAAAGTAGTTGGAGTAATAGCATGATTTAGCTGTAAAAGGAATGGTATTTCCTTCTGTTCTCATCTCCTAGAAATACAAGGGAAAATGGCACTGAGCTGGAAGAGTCTGATGGAACCTTGAATGTTTGAACAGCTCCAGCACAGAAGATGAAGCTTCATTTCCTGGGTGCAAGTAATTTGAATTCTTGTGGGTCACTGCAGCAGAACACTTCACTGTATGGAGCAGGTACAGCAGTGGCCATCACACAGACTTTTCTGTGCTGGAAGGTAATTGCTTCTTGACACACTGAGGTCTTACATGGGTATTAATATAGAGGTACTATACATCTAAGTTTAATCTCACTTGTAATTGTAGTGATACTTAATTGACCATTACAAAAGTGACCAGAACCTAAATATTCCAATACTAAGAGAGTCCTTGCTACTAAATATAGAGACACTTTCTTTTCCCATACAGGGTCAATGAATATGCCATAGGCAAACAATTTCATTTCAGCTAGGATCATAGGATAATTCAGGTTGTAAAACATCTCAGGAGGTCTTTAGCTGTAAGCAGGATCAGCTTTGAGATGAGACAAGATTGCTCAGGGCTTTGTCAGGGTGGACTTTGAAAAGCTCCAAGGAGGCTTCACAACCTCTGGGTGACCCTGATTGTCCTTGGGGGAAAAAAGATTAATATCCTTGTAGCCAGTCTGAACTTCTTTCAATTTATGCCTTGTCTTCCCACCATGCACCACTGCAGACCTTGACTCTTTGTTTTCTTGGTGACTTCTTGGCTACCTCGGCTGTCCTTCGTGCTCTGGAGATGATCACAGTCTTCCTTTCCCTCCAGATGCCCAGTTTCAGGCCTGGAATAATCCCTGTCAGCAGCCTCCTGTGGCAATAGAATGCTGAGTGTTTCAGACTGACTGGTAGATCTTCACCCCTTGGATAAGAAAACTGATCTACAGAAAGATGAAGTGACATGGTACTGCTCTGCGTTCTTTGCAGGATCGCTCTTTGCTGTTGCCCGGGCCTCTATTAATCATAGAGCTTAGGAGGGGCTCAGGAACTTCATAGACTCAGGGTTTCTCTGCATGTTGTTCTCACTGATTGTATTCAATTAATTTGTTTCCTCTGAAGAGGTGGGCAGGATTTCTCCAGCTTGGGTGCTGCACATTAATACTTAGGCATGATATGGCTTAAAGAAATAATTAATTGGTGAGTAGTCTGGAAACCAGAGGCCCAATGCCATTTTGAGTAACGACTCTGCACAGGGAAGGGGGAGGAAAATATTGCCACAGGGTCTAAATGGCCTGTTCATGGGTAAATAATTGTTCAGAAAACATTGATTTGGAATGAAAAGCCATCTCGGAGGCCTGACGGTTATAGAGCAGGCTGTGGGGTTAGTCTCAGAAGCTTGTGAAGTCAGTCAAAATCAAATGCTTCCCTGAGCAAAACTACCCTGGTTAAGCTTTTATTTTGGAAAACAGAGAGAAAAACAAAGCAATGTTGATTGCTGTAGGTAGAGAAAAGGGTCCTCCAGGCTTGTGACATTTTTAAGAAACAAAATCTTTTCCCTCAGATGGATCAAGGCCAGTGCTCTATATACACACATCAACAATATCCTTTTGAGTGACGAGTGTGTGAGCTCTGACAGAATTTCCAGCACATGAAAGACTTTAAAATGGATTTATTTAAGTTGTTATGGCATGCTGTATAAGCCAGCAAAATGGGGTTGGAAAGTTGGGCACCTGGGAACCCAGAGGCCTCTCTGTAGTCTTTATTGTCTCAAATGTCTCCCTTTCTCCCAGTTGCAAAATGAGGATAAGGTGAAGGTCTGATGGACAGTGTCTGCTTTATTTGTTCTCAGTTTAGAGATTAGATTTCTTTTTAAAAAGACATAGTTGTCTCAGCTGCAGCTCTTGTGAGAGGAAGATGGGTCCTCCTACCCCCTGTATCCATGCAGTAGTGTCGAAGAAGGTTTCACAGAACTGGTAGAGTATGGCAGACAAGGAAGAACAACTCAGTAAGAGAGGTCTCCAATCCAGTAGGCAGGTTGGAAGATAGCAGAGATAAGCAAGAAGCAGGCTCACAATAAGGTGTCTTTGGGATGGGAAGAAGCAAACTCATATGGACCAGAAGAGACTAAGCATGGCTTGCTGTGGTTCAAATGTTAACTGAATTGAATGAAACCATGCTAGAAGGTGCAGTGTAAAGATGCAGTGGGGAGTGGAGAATTGATTTGTTGTCCATGTTATGGTGACTGTGTTTGACCTCTGCTGAAGCTGAATACAACCAAAACCAGCAAAGGTTCTGCTTGTCTCAGCTGAAGTTAAAAACACCTTCAGTCAATTCAACCATTAAAATGATCTCTTGTTCTTTGATCTCTTTTCACTCCCATCTACCTCTTTGCTGTAGCATTCCTGATGCTGAAGTGAAGTCTCTTAGAGTCTCTGCTTCTGTGTGTCTGGACATGGGGACATCACTGTATGGTGCTGCTATGGGATGGCTTCCATCACCTTCAGCTCCCATTGGGGCATAGAATTCTCTATAAATGTAGAGGCAATGTTCCAGGCTGAAGAAAAAGACAAAAGAAAATGTGCAATGTATGGCTTGCTTTCTCTTGATCCCTTTTTGCATTGATAGTGGTTGTCAAAGTTAACTTGAATAGTCCCAGTGAGATCCAGTTTATTAGCTCTAATAATTTCTACGTCTCACAGTCACAAACCTCCCTTCTTGCCCATTCCTGCAAAAGTCACTATACTAAATTCTCAAAGTACAGTCTGAGCCTACCCAGACATTAAGATCCCAGTAACCAGAATATGTTGTTTAAATCAGTGGGAACTCTGGAAGTATCTTATCACCCAAAGTCAATTAGTTGTAAGTAATAATATTCATTCCTGTTAATTAGGGCCATAGAGCAATGTTGGGCTCTCTCCATGTTTTTATGTTTTGGGCAATGCTCCATGACACTTGGACCAACATTTAGAAAAATGGGCTGCAGGTCTTTTTCTCAGAGCAAAGAAATGAATTTTTATGGAATGGAAGCGGAGGGCAGAACTGAACAAACTAGTTGCAATGGAAAGAGTCTTTCAAAACATTGGAAAAGTTAGGCACTGGCAATAGCATGTGGTCTCATTTCCTGAACCTGTGAGAAAGGACATGAATTATTATCTAGCTTACTGCTGAACATATGCTTGCTTCCTCACGTATGTCAGAAGGCAAGGGTGGAATATGTGCCTGAGTCAGGTCCAGCCTTTCTCATCTGTCACTTACAAGTTGAAAACCAAAGCAGACTCTGTGAATGACAAAAAGGGCATACTAAGAAGTGAGCCAGAGCAACTTAGTCTAGATACTTCTAAACCAGACTGGACAAGTAAGTTTTGCTAGCAGATACTTTTCTAATTAGTCAATAACTTTGGAGTTGTATTGTTTCAGTGTGTGCCAAAGTGGTCAATGTTGTGTAAGAACCATACTCATCCCCTACTCCTCTGACACAGCAGTCTTTCTCCAGTATTCCTGCACTCTCTTCACAGCATTTCCAAAGAAGCTTACCAAAGCTTGAAGTAAGCAGTGGGGACAAAGAGGATGCAGTAGGGTTTTTGGTTTGGGTGTGGTGGGTTTTCTTTTTGAGAAACACACCCCTGAGTTTAAACCCAGAAGGAACCTTGTCTCCTTTAAGGCAGCATTAAGATGGGGTCCTGCAAACATAGGTTCAGTTAGCATCTATGGAATGTACTGCATTCACAATTAGTATTCAATTTACTGCCTTTATGTGAAAGGATTCTGGATTTCAGAGCCTGATGGTGGGGTGACATTGAATACAAGATTGTGTAGCACTTCATAGAACTTTTCTTTTATTAGCAGCTCTATAATCACATTAAGTTAGACTGAACATTTGAACTAATTCTTTCCCTTGAGGCCCAGGCTCTAATAATGGTAAAAATCTGTGAAATGGGATAAATACAATTCAATAATTATATTGATAAATAAAATGAAAATCAACTAATTGTGTCATTCAGGCAGTCGCCTGCCTCTGTTGTTGCTGCCTTTCTGCATCAGCGACTGCTCAACTTTTTCTGTCACACTTCAATAAATTTAATTGTGCTGAATAAATGAGCTAATTTTTGAAGTCACAGGCTCTGTTTGCAAGATAAGGATGGTGATTTATTGACCTCCTCTAACTCTGTAAGAACGTCACCCTCCTTTTTACTGACAGCCATAAGAAGGGGTTTTGTCCCTCTTCACCCAGTGCATTGCTAAATCCTACTTTGTATATTTACTTTCCCGTCTCGTTTTCTTGAAGTCACAGAATACAGCACAATAGACCAAAGATCCCCACTTCAGCTGGTGGCTCTACAGGCTATTCCAAGTGATTAGCAAAACTGGGAGCTTTTTCTCTTCCTTCTAAATGCTATTTTCTTCTGATGATCATGTCATCCTCTGGATTTTGGAAGGATGGCTGCCAAGGGGAAGTACAGGGGGCACAGATGAATCCCAGTTTTCTCTGGAAGCTCTGGTCTGATCTCAATGAGGAATTAGGAGCTCATCCACGCTGCCAGGATGCTCGCTCATCGCAGTGCTCATTCATGCCCACAGTTTGACCGTGAACACGGAAAGAGGCAGATGTTAGGCACTGGACATGCCTCATGGTAAAAAAACCCTGCCTCTTTAACTTCTGTTTCATGGGTTTTGTGTTTAAATGCTGAGAAGATAAGGAGAAGAGACTGGCTATCTTGTCTGTTATGTTACTGCTGCAATTTTGACAGCAATGGGTTTGCTAAGCTCAAGTGAAGTGGCAGGAGTGAATAGGCTGCACCCTTTCTTTCTCACCTCTTGCATTACTTTGATCATGAGTCAGGCCTTTTTTTTAGAACACACCTGTATGACAGCCACAACTATCCTTTTTCATAAGACTGGATCTGCTGTTATTTAAATTAAAGCCATAAAGCTTCCTATATACATATGAAAAGAGATTAGATTCTGTGGTGCAACTTCATCTCTGTTATGGCAGACAAATCAGTTCTCACTGCAGCAATACGATCCCTCTGTTGAGTCAATAAAACTCTTTAGGGAAAAATAGAAATCAGCATCAACACATCAGCTGTGTTAAAGAATGGTCTCCAAGTTCTGCCTCCCTGTCTCTGGCAAATGAATCCTATAAATGAAAAGGATGGGGATTCTTCTTTGTATTAGTAAATGGCAGCTTGCAGAGGTGCGTGGGGCTTTGCAAACCGGTTTTCCACCTCAGGGTATGCTACCTTTGCTCTTCACAGTGAGCAACTTAGCAAGTCAAATATATATGAAAGCTAGCTAGGCTTTGACAAACTTGGCCTCCTAGAAATGCACAGCAAAAGGCTTTTTATGTAGCCAGGATTTCAGCTGGGCACCTAGAACACAAACTGTGAGAAACCTTTTTCTCACATTTTAGTTGTTACATTGGACCTCTTTCTGCTGTAATTCTCTTCTAAAGAAGACTTATAACCTCCTAAATATTTCCTGTCAGGTGTTGGCTGGGTGAAATGCATCCTAGGGAATTGCAGCTGGAGGAACTACAACATCCCACATACAGAGCAGTCCAAATTTCTGCCAAACTCTTCTCTGCATCTTGAAGTCAAACCGCTTGCGCTCTCTGTGGTTGGTGCTTGTGGCAAAAGGCAGATCTCACCCAGGAATGCCTCATGCATCGCGGCTTTGCCTTCTTTCAAACCAAAATTCATGTCCTGCCCTGGGAGCTCCACATGAACCTAACACAGAAAGCCTTTGCAATGAGATGGTAATTGCTCTTCTTCCCTGATTTGACTCTGTAGTTGGTGTTTGTGCCTTGGTTGTTGGGGGTCGCTTAACTTAGACTTCCTCAGGAACCTGTCAACCTGCACCTGAGCAATTACATGGATTTTGAGGAGAGCAGGAAAGTAAATTAAAGCTGAATGTAGCTTACTCTTTGGTGAAGAATCCTTTGCCAATTTTAACAGGATAAAATTCCCCCAGCAAGTAATGTTTTACTGGGCTGTAGTGAAATATTTTGGAGAAAGGATTCCAGTCCATGAAACACTTCTAAAAGGACAACTGACCTTATGTGTTGTGAGCTGTTATCATTTTTCTCTTTGCAAATCAAGTTCCAATTGTTTTGCAGGTCCCCTGCACCAAGAACAAGAGGAGAAAGCTTGTACTGTAAAGCTGGACCTTGTGGGAGGTACAGGAGCTCTCCGAACATGCTGATTCAGATCAGCTTCTCTAAAACCATGGCTTCCTCTTTCAGAGGAAGAGCACAGCCCTTCTTCAGTGGAAGTCAGCAAGCATTAAAGGTAATGCTTATTTTCCAGTTCAGATTTGCTTTTCTGATAGATCTCAAATTGTAAGTACAGGGGTAGAACAGGTTTTCTAATTAATCCAAATTGAACACCATCATCGTGCTCTGAAAATCGTGATGTAGTTCTACCCTTCTTTCTCCTTTTTCCTGGTGCTCTGGGTATGTGGGTATGAGTTGCTGGTCTGATCTGGAAATGAGTTGGCAAAACGCCACCCACTTGTCACTCAAAGTCTGATTTACAGACCAGTTGAAGGGTACAAGCTTTGGTGAAACATGCAGCCTATAGATATAACCATAAATCAGGCAAGTAAGGGTTTTTCATGAGAGAAAGCCTGTCTTCCCTATTGCTGGTTGTAGCAGCTGAACTGCCCAGGTATGGAGATAAATCAGAGCTGAGTACAGAGATAAGAGTTAATGCTGTTGATGGAATTTAGGCACCTTCCTAAAATACCAAGCTTTTGGTCCATTCTGCTGAAGAAATAGAAGCCAGCCCCATTATTGGGTCAATTATTGGGCAGGGCTGGTGCTGAGATTCGAGATCTTCCTGTGTTCTTTGGTATTTGAAAAATAAGGTGGCACTAACCAAACCATCTAACTATGTAAAAAAGAAAAGGATCTTGAGGGCATACTGCAGCCCAAGTGAAAACAAATGGACAACAGTGTCTGGAGACATGAACCATTCTCTGTCCACGGCTCGCTTGGCTCCCTGTATTGCCAGACCTCTTCCAGTCCCCAGGACAGTCCTGCTATGGTTAGATCAGAGCAGCCCTCACTTCACAAAATACACTTACTGCAAGATACTTGTTTTCAGTTAGGATGGGTTGGGGTTTTTTACGTTGTAGTTTTGAGAGTGCCTTGGAATATTTTATATAACATCAGCCACTGTGCAGATTTGTGTATTGTACTGTAATTACTTAAATAGGGGATTTTGTATGCTACAGCCAGTGATTCATGAACTGCAGGGTATCTGCAAAAACAGGCTTTCATTGGGATTATGGGATGTAAAATGCCTGAAGGTTTTTGCCTTTGATAGCAGACCTGCCATTGCATCCACACAGGGTTTGTCTAATAAATTGTATTAGTGCTTTCCAGCATCCTGATAACTTCCCTCCCCCAACTCCTTCTATTCTGAAATGTTTTGAAAGAAAGCTGGTTCTCCATGAATTATTGCTGTGGCAATCATTGAAGCATATGTTCAGCATGCTTGTTGTTGACCATGCAGTATAACAGAGAAGAAAGCTGAAAAGAACTGGTCCTTCAGGAAGGACTTAATGTTGTGATAGTGGCAGCTACATAATTTCTAACTGGAAATAAGGCATTTGTGGAGGATGATGCAGAGCAAAGGAGGCAGTTGGATGTTTTCGGTGTCTTAGAGGGGATGTAGTGACTTATCTTCCGTCAGTTTAGGGTTAGGTAGCTAAATCCTCTACCTGCTTTTGGGGGAATAGTCTCAACCACCGAGGAAAATGGAGCTACTGTTTAAGGCACTAACTTGGCATGTGAAATTATTTCAAGCCTACAAGAATGGCATGCTGATGACAGTGTGTTCGTGGCTGTTTAGCCAACCAATGTGTTAGACTAGGAATCCTTGCAAACACAGATAAGTCTGGAGCTTTTGCCTTTTGTAAGATCCAGAAAGAACTGGGCAAGGTGAATCATAAATATATGACAATGCTTGCTGCCTGATAAAACAGCTAATTCATCCAGGGGATAGCAGGCTTCTGGTGAAATTTCCTTGCTGACTCTCCCATCAGCCCATTTCTAAATGTCTAGAGGTTTTGTGCCATAAATGGAGTTGTTTTGTAGTTGCTTGTGAGTTTCAATCATAGCAGGCATAGTATTTCAGACATGCTGATGCTTGTTTTTATCTTGAGATCCACATGGCTGCATTTTCTTTCCAGGGGTTGGGAAAGAGCGTTCTCCTAGTCATATTTCTCTTGGATCTAGAGCTGTCCAGATAAAGAACAAAACCAAAGAACCTTACTGCTACTAATTTACTTCCTTTGGGAGTCACCACAGCTCAGGTAAGGAGGTTCCATAGGTAGCAAGTACCAGTCAGGGTAAGTAGAATCACGGTGCATGTTTGGTGCCTGTGAGATCCTTCACTGTATTTTATTCCCATGCAAAAGAGTCGGATCAGTCATTAACAGCAAGAAACTTCAAAGGTCTTGCAGTCTCCACTGCTTTTGATTTTGGCTGTGCTTCCTGTGTAGCAGTTTATTTGCCATTTCAAAAACTCATTACAAACATGAGGGCAGCAAGTAGTGTATAGCTGTGTATATACTGTGTGTATACAGACAGAGCTGTGTGTTGTTGGCTGAAATCCTCTGTTCAGCAGAGGTCCTTCAGGACTAGGTGCTTTGCAAAGGTTTGGTTTTGGTTTTAAAGCCCTATATGTTTCTATTCTCTCTGTTCCCAGCTCTGTTTTACAGTGCTTGGCCATGCAAAGCAATGCTCCCAAACAGGGCATCACAGGAGACTCAGCCCAGTAAAGCTGCAGGTATAGCAGGGCTCCCTGCCACTGGTTTCCATATGTTGCTCTCTATGGGGACCTGACTAGTACCTGGACCCGAGGAGGAAGCAGAATGGAAACTTAATGGAGAACCAAGTCCCACTCCCAGGTATATGAAACAGTCAAAAGTCTTTTGTTGTCCCCTCTGATTTTAGCATGTTTCTGTCCTGGGGGGTGATGTGTGTGTGTACTAGAGGCAGCACTTGCTCTGCCTAAATCCACAAAAACATCTCCTAGTGCTCAGCATTAATTTGCAGCCCTTCAATAAAACCTTCCCCTATTTTGTATCTTTTTTTTTTCTTCTCCTTTTTGTTTTAAGTTAGTTCACATTGATTAATCATTTCAGAAATGTTTAGGGCTGGGATTGTGAAACCTTTGCTGGCAAGAATTTTTCCCCTGGAGTCAAGGAGACTACTCATTAGCATGACTACTTGCCAGCGTGAGGGAGGGATTCACAATCTGGACGTTTGTAGTTTTAAAAATATGTCTCTATTTAGCTTCTTTGAGCAGCTGAACAGGGCTGGTTATGGAAATCAGACTCACAGGCTGTCACACTCCTGTGTTTGACTTCAGAACGTGTCTATGGTGAAATAATGTAATTTTACGTAACACACACACACATTTCAGCAATATTTCAGTTGTCTGATAGGTGTCTTTCTCACAAGCATCATGCACTATCCTTTCAGCATAAACCAAACCCTTTTGTTGTTAAATGCCCTTTCTATACCTCTCCTAGCTTACACACAGGGCAAAAACACGTGTGGGTCAGTATTGACAGGAAAACCATTATGGGTCAATGCCACAAAGCTCTTGGAAGCGTCTAGTGCTTGCAGGACACCTGGTTTTGAGCCCAGTGAGTAGAGGGTGTACAAGGTGAGGGGCTGGTTGTGTCTACAAGACAAGAAGGTAGAATGGCCATACCTCTTCAAGAAACAAAACTCAGAGGAAAAAAGTCTGGCTATCTGACAGAAAACCCTGTGGTTTATATTACACCGGTTCCCCACCGTGAGTCAGTCGCTCCCCCTTTTCTTTCTGAAGAGAGCGAAACAATTCCGTCCCTGCTCTGCATGGCTAACAGCAGCAGTGACCTTCAGGCTTACCACTTAAAACTGCTGTGGGATCATCCCACTGAAAATTCACAGCAACGTTATCTTTCCCTTCCCCCCTGGCTCCCCTGCTCTGCCTGCAGCATGGCCATCCAGCCTGGGTGCTGGCTTGCTGCAGCACGGGACTTCCCTCTCCTGTCTGCATCTCCTTCCACCTTGCACAGAGCTGACAGGGGGATTTTTCACCTCCTCACTTTCCTTTTTCCTCTCTGATTAACTTTGGACCAGATGGCCAGTCCCCAATCTCTCAGCATGCATTTGACTGACAGGAGCCTTTGATAAACCTCATAAGAATGAAGTCATCTTCAGGTCACCTCCTCTGCCTGGCCTTTAGCATCCCGCACATACCACCATTATCTGCTGAATAGGAGACAAAGGAAATTAGCTCCAATTCCCTATCATCCCCATTATTTCCACACCGATTTAAACAATGAGGCAATGAGATGCCCTTCACTTTCCTTGGAAAGGTACAAATGTCAGCTGTTAAGAAATGCAAACAAGAGAGTTCCCATGTTAATGGATGGGCTTCTTTGTAAAGCCATGAAGTGGTAAAGTGGATTTATTCACAGCCTGCCTGGAAAATGCTTAACACACTTGTAAACAAATTCTTTAACCACCTTTATTTTATACACAGTGCAGAGTGCTTGAGAAGCCTCATTGTTTTGTTCTGGATGTATATGATGAGATGGATCACAGATGTACCACTCTGTTGTTTTTTCCCATATGCAGTTATCAGAGCTTGGTTTGAGACAGCCCTGAAACAAAATCTTGGAATCCAAATTCCTTGATACACAAAAAGGTTTATCTGTATATGAATTCCAAGGACTGAGATGTGGGAAACTACCTCCAATTTCAAGTGAGGAAAGAAATGTGGATATTCCAGACAGAGGACACAAGAGCGTGAATCAGAACAGAACCTCTCCAGAGAGGTAAGTAGTTACCTCTCATCCACTTGGCTGTTAACAACAAGTGTTGCCCCGGGGGTATTTTAAGGCAGACATGTGAGGAAATATCTTTAAAAGTGTTTATTTTGATGAGATTTCTTTCCCAAGATTGTAGTCTTCCACTTGAGTTCGTTTGACTGGCAGCTGATTCTGGTTTTTTGGCAACTGAAAGTATCTGAATGTTTGGGAACTTGCATGAAACCATTCTCCAAATCACTGGAACACCCACAGATGTTGGAGGAGATGAAAACAGCAATGATCTCTTCAACTTCTGTGAAAACTGGCCCATAAATTGTGCTTTACATTTAAAATGGAACTTAGCTTTTCTCCCTTGCTTACCCTAGTAAAGCAGCCGTGCTCTTGCCCCCAAACAGATCACTACAAAGTCATCTCCTAACATATGTCGAAAAGTGCCACGTAATAATGTGGAATCTATTTATTCCACAGAGCAAGGACCATCTGAGAGCTAGAAAGTGACCTGTGTTCTTCTTGCCTGCTCTGAAACAGAGAAGCAATGATGGCATGTCGAGTCATGAGACTGGCGAGCAATTCTGACCACCTGCTATGCCAAGTTGCTGGATCTTGGCTTCGTGTGCAGTCAGTGGGAAAAAAAATCATCTTGATACCCGAGTTAAGCATCTAAAGAAGTCAGTCCTGCCTACTTGATGCATTGTGACTGTTACTCACAAAAGGTAGGACTCTGAATCACTCCTTGCTTATTGACCTTAAGATGACATTATAGTGGGAGTTTCTAAGTTAAACTCTTAGGCTCTGTCTGGAGAGTAGTGGCAGACTTGGAGCTTAAGAGGCCACCTAGGTATTAAATAAAGACCCTATGAATTCAAACATATGCTCTTGTTGCTGGAAGAGGATGTTATCATGGAAGTCTGTTTCTTCATTTTTGCTTTGGGTGAGTGTTTTTCTGTGGCTTCCCAGAAGATCCATATCGTGACACTGCATTAAAACCTTGGTATATAAACTCAACAGAAGTCCATTAGTTGAGAAAGGGCTTGAGAAGAGTAAGCTAAGCCCAATTAATATAAAGATTCATTCTTCAACCATTCCTGCAAAAATCCAAAGAAATGTTGTGCTTGGTTGTTCCTTCCAGCCGAAAAGCTTCCAGCTTGCACCATTAAATGATCCGTTTGCTTTGCAATTACATCTGGCTCCTCTTTACATCCCTTCTTATGGTGCTGAATCTTCACCACCACAATTTTGTTGGTGCTGACAATAAAAGGATAGTCTTCTGATAGCTCTGGAGAATCTGGAGTTCATGTTGCTGCTTCTAGCTAACACAAAAGACCAGATGCTTGTTTCCATTTATCAAGTCTTTTCCACACTGATGTTTCTTTCTTGATAATGACTGACTTGGTCACCAAGCTGCCTTTTTTCTGACCTCGTGACAACGAGCTGGTCCACTGATTGAAGATGAGCCCCAGGCTTAGATAGCTAGAACATGACCTAGTCTTGAGATTTACAGGAACAGATGGCTTCTGCCCCTGTGATCAGCAGCCTTGGTAGTATTTTTAAGACATCTGAAAGCACCTTTGCACTGGTAAGGGTGGAAAGCTCGATACGTTTCCATACATCCTGCTGCATGCTTTCTGATCAAGATCAGTAGGAAGAATTGAGCTTCTGGCAGAGGTTATGAGTTTGTCAGCCACAAAGATCCTTTTAAAGACCCTGCTGTGTCAGGGTGCAGATCAAGGTGCAAAAGTGTTCCTGTAAAGAATGAGTTGTGTGGAGCTAACCTGTGCTGGAGATTGAAAGCTGTCTGCAGTACTAAGTATTTTTTTTAAAGCACAAATCTATTCCACAATTTGTTTTTCACATCCAGCCTGTCACTGCTTGTGGTGTTTGATTGACCATCTCTGCAGATAAATGGACATACCAAAAAGATGGACAGCTATACTGGCAGCAGCACGGTTTGACTTAGATCACTTGCCTGTAGATATTCAAGTCAGTCTGGAGAAGCAAGAACATGGCAAAAACTCTGATCTCAAGGTTTTGGTTTCTGGGTTTTCTTAAGCAGAACTATCAGCTATCTGCAATTCAAAGCAAAAGGTTGAGGGTAGGGTGCTTATGCTTCCCATTTTGCTTTTAGGAAGGTCACAGTGAAAGCCTGTGATTGAATATTTTGCATGGAACTGCCTATGACAAAGACAAAGACAGAGGTTTGTCAGAGTGCTATGAAAAGAAAGAGAGAGAAAGATCTGTGTTAGATTTTTAAGGTATATTTGAAAGAATGAAATAATAATCAAAAAAAAAGCTTTCAAATCCTCAGGGACTTTCCAATTTATCAAGAAAGACACATTCTTCCTAATGAAAGGTTACTGACCTTCATGAATGTGACAGTTCAATTACAGCCCATTCATATGCAGAGCAGCCGTTGATAAAGGATTTGGGAAATGTGACTAGCATAGCAAAAAAAGAAAAAGCAGGGGAGGAAATGTCTAGGAAATGGTTTTTTTTTATTGTGGAGCAAGAAATATAAATAAGATTCAGTCAGGTAGTAGAACCTTTTCTTCTCTGGCCCAGCAACCCATTAGATTTGCTTCAGTGAATGCATTGACTTTTTCCTCTTCTTTTTTTCTACTAATATTTCTGTCTTTTTAATCCTCTGAACTACTAAACCTAACAAATCATAAAGCCCTTGGGGTGCTGAGATGCAGGGTTTCAAACATTTTTTCCCTCTGACTGGCAGAGAAAGCTGGAATGTGTCCTAATGTTATTTTAAGTGCTCGACTAGTATTTAAACTCTTAAATGGATGGAAAGTTAAAGCAGCAGCAAATACACATGCACATGCATGTATGTGTGTCCCCCCTTTCCTTTTTCCTTCCACCTTCTTCTCCCCCCACTTCCCCACACACTGAGCTTGGCCTCTCCAAGGCTGTTAATAGCCAAAGCAGATATTGGCTAGACTCTCTGGAGCCAGCCTTCAGCCAGTGGAGGGTGACACCTGTGAGCTGATGTTTGTTGAACTCCTCCAGGTGTAGGAAAGATGCTTAAATTGACATAAGGCAGGAGCTGTAAAAACAGGCAAGCATGTCACTCATGTACGGCTCCCTGGAAGATCCCAAGGCCAAGTTGTTGTGAAACAGCTAAAAAGATTGAGGAAAAAAATGTTCCCCTTGCTTTGAGATAATTCCAGGTTCTGTTTACCTCTCTGCACGCAGGCACACACTCACAGGTCTGGGTCTAGAGAATACCACAAAGCCTATGTCCCTACACACGCTCACATGTGCAAACCTGTCCTGTATCTTAGAGGATGGAAGACTGAGAAGTTGTGGACTTAGGTAAAGACAATCCTTTGCTTTAGTGTAAGCCCTCACAGGTGGTCCCAGATGGCGCAGCGGTGGCAGAAGTTTAGTGCTCACGTGTATTTGTGTCAAGGCATTACATGGAAGGCGTTGTCTTCCAGGCAGCAGCAAACAGATCCGTGACTAGAAACAAGTGCTCAAATACAAGTGCAATCAGATGGATGTGAAGAAGTGCTAAAACTGTCTGTGGAAGTCAGAGCCAAGAGACATTTCCTTGACCTCAGCTCGGTATCTGTGCAATGGCATGTGTGTTTCTGAGAAATGAGCAGCTCGCTTCCTTGGTGCTGCCTCCGCCCAGATTCAGGGCTGAAATTTTCCACGCTCCTCAGGCTGGGTAGAACCACAGGGACTGAGACTGTGAGGTGTAGCAGAGGTCAGGCCAGTGCACAATGTTTTCTGCTTCTGTTATGGCTGGTTACGGTTTCTGAGAAACCAGAAGCACTCTCAGCACTTCAAGCTGCTGCACCAGATGTCTGCCTTCCTTGCCTAGGTACCTTCTCCGAGTACATTTCCAGGGCTATCCCTACTGTTAGTTTGAGAACCTTGCTTACTGGGTGCTGAAGTTCATGTACCTTCATGTACCAAGTCCTGAGGGGCCTGTTGTTGAGGTGGTGAGGTTTTACATCAGTAATCAGGTACTGACTGCTCTGCAGACTCTCAGCCTCTGTTGGCCCCTTTGGGTTCAGGTGATCATTGTAGAGGAAAGAACACTTCCTTGTCCTTAGTCTAATTTTAGATCAAGGGCTGGCATGGAATTAGCTTTGGCAGCATTGAGTGATAATGTCTCATAGTGAAGTGCACAATTAAAGTAATCAATCTGTCTTTATTGGTTCTTTCAGAAGACTTTGGAATGCATAATTGTAAGGTATTGAATTATGGAAATCGTGGTAGAAATTACGGGGATCCCTTTGGAATGGTCACATTCTCACTTCTCCTTTAAGCAAAAGTTCATCTGATCAAAGAGCTCTTTAAGCCAGAACGCTTTGTTCTCCCTTTTGTTCAGCACTTACCTGGGACTTTCAGAAGGGTGTTAGGAGGCCCCAAGAGAAAGGAATCCAATGCATTCCTGTAAGATCTCTGTTCAAGAAATCTGTTGCTGCAGAGTAGCAGGAAACCCAGCGTCTGGTTTGGACACGCTGAGATTTTTTTACGTGCCGCTTCTTTTTTCCTGGCAGTATGCTGCCCAGGCTGCACTAGAAGCTCTGGGCAGGCACTAATGAACAGATGACCATCTCCCCTGCCATAGGCTTTAGCTGTCTCATAGTGTGACAAGATTAGAATCAAGGCCCTTTGAGCACTGGAGAGGATCTTCCTAGTAGTATGCTCACCACTTACTTTTAATGTTGAAAAGAAACAACATGATAAAGGGATTGAAAATGTTGACATTTTTAAGTGCAGAAAACCTCTTTGGAGTCCATCTGTGCAGTTACATTCCTTGTAGGTAGGATCTCAATCCAGCAGAACAGTTAAACACTGAAGCTGGAGCATTATATTGTCTGAACTGAGGGCTGAATCAATTACATGTAAAATGGAGAGAGTACAAGAACTACTCCAAGTTCATTCTATAAAATTCCCTATGTCATTCCTCAAATATGTTTTCTGCAACCTGCTGTGGTCTTTTTGGACTATGATGTGATAGGATATAAAGGCTGTACTGGAATTCATCCAGGATAACCTATTCTTGTAGATAATGCATGCCACCTAGGCTTTTTTTTTTTAGTTCCACAAAACAATGCTGTAAAATGCTTGGCACAGAAAACCTTGACTGTCTTTTGAATTTAGGCTTACTTTTCCCCACTGGTAAAATATATTACATTTATTTCCAATGTCCACTGGACAATCCAATCAACTTTAGTTTTTTGATAGCTTCCTTTTCATGACAGATTTGAACATTCCAATTCAACTAAAAGCCATCTTTACTGAATGCAAAATATGAAGAACAATTATTGATACCAGCTTCATGAGAACACTTCTGATCACATTTGCCTTGGCTAAAAATTACAGTCTTTGTTTTCTGCTCACATTTAATTGGCAGGGTTCCTTTAAAGTTTACTCTTGGCCCTGAGACTTGAGAGTGCAGTCAGGCATGTGGCTGAGAGCAGCCCTAATAGGCTGCATAACCTCACCAGCTAAAGCTCACGGGCTACGAGGGGTTTGTTCACCAGGGGAAAAACACAGGCGTGCTGCCGCTCAAGCTGGCATGAACTTTACACGCTGCGTGCTTTGCTGAGTGATTAAAAACGTAGTCATCCCTAAAGACAAACCATCTAAGGACCTACAGTAAGTTGCAAGCACAAAAAATGGTTTTCTGAAGTGTACTTTTACGTAACAGACTTTCAGGAGGAGGGCTCTCTCTGCAGTCAGTGCAAGTTGGTGGGTGACTCCTGTTAGCTTGCTGGTTGAGGCAGGTTCTCTTCAATCACTTCATGCAGAAACCAAACTGCACCTGAGCAAACACTGCAAGGTGGGGAAGGAATGGCTTTCAGTTCACAGCCACACGAAAGTTGGAGTGACTTATGCGTGTTCCAGTAGGGAAAACTTGCTCTCATGGGCAATTGTTTGATAAGATATGGCAGGAATTAATTTTAGCGAGGGTAGTAAACGTGAATTACTACATGGCTGGTCCCCTTCTAGCAGGTGTATCTGAAGGAAGGATATTAATCAGTCTCTGTCTCTCAGTTTCTCTGATGCCCTCAGCCAACTGGTATGAGATAGCATAGAGGAAAGTATCTGCATGTGTATTCTCTGCATACCAAAAAGAGTGAGCAAAGAATTGTACGTGATATTAAGCCTTCCTGTGGTAGGCTTAATCTTTTGTGGCCACAGTTTCAGTTCAGCCTGGACAATATCAGGAACACAAAAGCAGGTCACTGTGCAAAATCACATTGTGGCCAGCTAGGCAAAATGACCTCTGAAAGAGTACTTGTCCCGTTGATAGCCACTGGATCAAACTGCTGACAGATTATCTGGTGTGATGTAAGGAGAGAAGAAGAAACTAAGTTTCTTTAGGCAGAAGATTTCAGCTTGGGTATAAATTCTTTCAGGTGCTGCTGATCAAAACAATGGTGAAAAGATAAAGGCACAGCAAGTTGTCTACCTTACTGTTATCTGTCTGGCCTAGCCTATACTCTGTGTGTCAGAGTAGGACCCTTCTGCATAGTGTCTCAACATATTGGTAGTAAGAGCTGGATCCAGACAGGCAACGTTGGCTCGTATCCAGAAAGCGTTACAACTATGTGTGTATGTATCAAACTGGAAGTATTTAAACAGACCCCAACTCTGGTGTATCAAAGTGTCTAGAAAACATGTTTCTTCAAAAGAGCCTTTTCTACTTTGGAAGAAGCAAGAAAAATAGTAACAGGCAAGACACATTACAAAATCTGGGCCCTGGTCCAGGAATAGCACAAGTTTCCAAGATCCTCACAATTTTACATTATATTGAGGTCAAACCTTTCTAAGGTGCAGGTTTTTCTTCTGGGTACTTGCAGAGGAAACAATGTGGCTCTGTTTCCGATTCGTTTCTTTATGGTGTGCAAAGGAATCCTCTGATATTTGTTTTTTAAAAGGTTGCAGCTTCTTTTTTTATTGCTAAGTGCTATTTTTGTCTTGTCTCCTGGTTTGCAGTGAGTCTTGCTGGAGCTCTTAGGGCTGAGGATGTGGATGCCTCCTTGAAGATTGTGTCTGCCCCTTAATTTAGGAGACCAGAGCATCTCTGTGACAAGGAGAAGCTGTTCAGCCTGGAAAAGAGAAGGCTGAGGGGACCTCATCAATGCTGCTAAATACCTAAAGGGTGAGTGTCAAAAAGATGGGGACAGTCTTTTTTTCTGTGGTGGCCAGTGACAGGACAAGGGGTAACAGGCACAAGATGGAATGCAAGTGGAACATGAGCAGAAACTCCTTTGGTGCTGAGGTGAGGGAGCCCTGGCCCAGGCTGCACAGGGAGGGTGTGGAGGTTCCTTCTCCAGAGGTTTCCAACCCCACCTGGACACGTTCCTGTGCCCTCTGATTAAGGGGAACCTGCTTTAGCAGGGGCTGGAGCTGGATGAGCTCTGGAGGGCCCTTCCAACCCTCACCATGCTGGGACTCTGTGATTAGTTCACTCTTTAAAGAATCTTCTATGCAATTCTGGAGTTCCATGGAACTGCTCTGCCTTTGCTCCATGCATCTTCTCTCCTGCAAACAAGGCCAACAGAAGAGGCCAAGTTAATAGCAAATGGGTTGTTTCCCATTGCTCAAGGAGCTGGAGTAGCTCTGCCACCTTGCTAGAGATGCCACAATTCATCATGAAAGCTGAAGTGTTGCAAAGAATCAGTCTTTAGGTTTCAGTCTTGGGCACTTCCCAGGGTTAACTGTGTGTGTTTCAACAGAGGTTTAGTCATTTCCACGTTTGAATTAAGTGGTAGCCACTAATCTCAGTGTCTCTTGGAAGTCTCTGCTTTCTGCCTTATATAAAGCCTTGCTTCGTATACAATGAGAGATAAGGGCTTTACATTTTTCTGATAAAGAATGTGTGGGTAGGAAGACATCCAATCTGTCAAAGTCTTCGTGACTAATAAATATTAACTGCTTCAAGTCTTCTAATTATCTCAAATTTTAAAAATCTGTGGCCAACTACTTAAATATTTAACCATCTGCCAAAAAGCATTCTTGGAGGGTTTTTTCTGCAGCATACAGGGAGTGCTGTTGAAAATGGAAACTTTTGATACAATGTCTAGATGAATGTGACACGAATTTGTTTTCTGAAGTCAATAAATTTGGTCAGAGTCTGTACATAATGACACCCTCAATCTCCTCTAAACATTCCCCCGTGTGAAGGTGTGTGAAGATCAAATAGGCACAGAAAGGCTGGAAAAACCCCCTGATATTGAGCAGTCAGTTAACCCAGGATGAGGGTAACAGGACAAGCCACAGGAGATGCCCATTGCCTCTTCTGTGTGCTGCAGTAGCTAAACACGGGAGGATGCCTGCAGAACAGCAATAATGATACTCCTTTTCAATTCAAGCTTAGCAAAGCAGATGTATACCAGCTGGGTTCCCAACTCCTGGTCTCCTCACTTTCACTCTCTTTTGCATTCTTTGCTTCTCTTGATCTGTCAACATCTGTAAGACTGATGCCTAGAGGGGGAAAAAGGGAGAGAGAGAAAATTTGCAATCCCAGGCAGCAAACAGGAACAACCCAGACAGCAGGTGATATTTCAAAGCTCCAGGTCGAGATGAGTCATCAAGCCCCGAGGCCTTATATCCCCTTCACACCCCCGCAAGTCTTCTGAGTTCCAGAAGCTTGCTGACCTCTTTAAAGGTAATAATGAACAATCAATACTATATTTGATCCCTTGCATGAAGGTGTTACAGCAAATGACACTGAATCTTTTGAAAGGAAGCTGATGTTTTGATCTTACGTAAAATCACCGAGCTCAAGATTACCTTCTGGCTTAATGACAAGAAGACATGTAGCTGGACTACAAAGGGCTCTTGCAGAAAGCCAGGCTTCTGTGAGAATGAAGTGTCTGATAGCAAACGTTTGGACTCTGAGATCCTCTGACACAAAATGATGTTTCTGAGGAGGACCCTGTATCATAACCTTTTTGTAGGGCTCTGCTTAGGGCAGAGCAACCAAAACAAGCCCATGCACACTACAAGAGATACTCATTTTTGGAGAGAGAGAGAAGATTTCAGGTCTGGTTTCATCAACACACAGAGAAACTGCTGTTCATCAAGATATTCCAGAAGGCTATAGAAGTGACTAACATAAGGGCAAACTTTCCTCCTTTCCCTCCATTGTCTTATGAGACACAAAGGATGAGTGACATCAGCTTGAGCTGTCCCCTCACTAGTCAGGGAAAGCAAAAATGGCTGTGGAACAAACCATGTAATGTTACAGATGTCACAGCACAAGTGGATTTAGGAAACTGCATTTGCTATCCAACTAAGGCAAAGAGCCCTGCTAAATTCAGGAAGAAGTCCTGGAGAGGTGACTGCTTCCTTTTAAGATGCTGGGGTAGTATTTAATTTCCTTTTTATTTCTTTTCTCTTTTGTGTGTGTGGATTTCTCTTTGTGTATGTGAAAGCTCTGAAATGCTTGTTTTAAAAGTTAGTATCCTGGGATGCCTGCCACATTGGCTAATGTTTCCATCTGTACTCCATGTGGGACTTGCATGTCTTCTGGGTTGGGATATGTACATCTTTATTGGTTTATATAACAGTTGTCTCTTGTACATAATGAAGTGTTAAGGGAAACAGTGTGTACAGCCTTGGGTCTGGAGCTTGAGACTGTAATATTTCCACTACAGCACACCCAGGGCATACTGCAACACAAAATCTCTAGTATTGGTCCTGGCATGGACCTCACACCATCCCCACCAGTTGCAAAGTCCATTAGTGGAGCTTTCACTCAAGTTTTGTGTTGTATTAGATGTGTTGTAATAGATGAAAGCTTTTCATTCAGTGAAGAGGCAGAGCAGCTTCGCTTCCCATTATTTTTGGCTGAGGACAAGGACTGAATGATGCTTCCCAAGCAGTGATTTCAGAGACTCTCCAGATAAAAGTCCTTAATGTGACTAATGATTCTGTGCTCTGTTTGTGGGGTACAGCAGTTACTTCAAGGTGATTTTCTTTATTTTCTATTCATTGTGCTCAGCACTGACCAGGTGAAAATGTGAATATGTTGTTATAACTCTTGTGGACATTCCTAAATTCAAATCAAGAGAGAAGAGTCTGTTAAAATGATCAGAGACCTCTCATTTTCTAAGTCTTAGGGACGGAAGGGCTGACCCTGATGTAGGTATGCAAGAAAAAGCATCACGATCATAGAAACAGAATTATGACAGAAGAAGGAGTGAATGTGAAAGATATATCTAAGTTCCAATACCTCATAACCCAGTGCTGGTTTTCTCCTGTTTCTGAACATGCTGGTTTTCTCTTGCTTTTCAGCAAATTCTCCTGTTCACTATTGGGCTTTGTGTGTGTATATATATATGTATGTCTGTGTGTTTATCTAGATGTGTGTGTAGTTAAGTCAGAAAGACTGTCAGAAGACTCCAGACTTTTCTGTTTCATTATGCTTTGTGTCCTGAAAAGTGGTGAATTCAGCCCAAGTAGAATATCGGAGTTTGCATTTTCAAATAGCTCTACAGTTTGTCTTACAGATAGCACCTACAGTTATCAAATTTACATTACAGGCATTAGTGTTAATGAAAAAGCCACTTTCTCCTATACATATTGTATACAATATTGTATACATATCTCCTATACATATGGTAGTTGTACATATAGAGATATATGACACAGTTGTCTTTAAGGTAAATTTATAGTAGCTGTTGGTAGCTGAAGCGATAAAAGGAGGGCTATTACAATATATACAGGAACAGAGTTCCTGGTGGCTCTGTAAGGCAACAATAAAGGAGCTTGTATTGTCTTTCTTCTTCTTAGAAGAGTCCAGGACTGTGTATCTAATAAACTCATGAAAGTTGGGACACCAAAGTGGTGGAATGCATTGACAATGAATGCAGCCCTCTTTCAGCTGGTGATGGATTTTCTGTAGATGGTATCAGTAGGCACAGCAGAAATGAGATGCAGTGTATTCCTTCCTTGGAAGACAGATGCTGCTTCTGACTTCTGTGCCTGGAATTTTTTACTCTCTTTTGCTTGCTTTGCTAGTCTGATGATGCTATCAACTTCGGGAGAGCTTTTGTTCAGGGTTGATTTTTCCCTCCACCCTCCCCAAGCCCCAGTGTTTCCTTTCATGCTGTGGCTGAATGTAAATGAAACTTTCTGACTGCCAAGAGCAAACCTATAAATAAGCATAACCAAAGCAAAACTTCATTTGAATGTGAAACAAAACCTGATCTAACCCTAGCTCAGTCATGCCATCTGGGGTTGTCCAGTTAGTAGCAGGGTGCTGGTTTTGCTGCATGTGGCAACCACAGTGACAGGAATCTGGTACAGAAACATCCAGGAAGGTTTAAATCAGTGGCAATGCTGGTAGCAGTCAAGGTCTGGTGATGCAGCACTCAGCACACACTAATTAGCTATACATTTTCATGTAGCTTTGCTGAGCTCTGTGTGACACAACTGCTGTTGGTTCACAGATAGTTTATAAGTCTGGGTTGGGGTGTGCACAAGCCTCCATGGCTATTAGAGACTTCCACTAAGTGGGCAGCTGGAAGAGTCTGAGAAACCAGAGTCTGCAAGCAAATAGTAGTTTTCCATGGGTGATACCTTTGATTTCAGTATTTACATCCTAAATAACCATTTAACCATTTGAAGGTTCTCACCCAGACAGCTCTGACAGGCTTTCCCAAGAGGTAACCTTTCCTTTCTCTGTGACTGGCAGTCAAAAACACATCAGCCTTTTCTTCCCCATTGCCTGGTCATCTCTCTCAGATCCTATTTGGACTAAAACCATTAGTAAACAATGTACTGAACACATGATTGTCAGCAAATAAAAATGTATTTTGTAAGGAAAGTGTTGAAAGAGTTAAAAAAAGTTAACCAGAGTCCACTGCAAGGCTTTACATTTTGAAAACATTGATGAAATTAGTTTCTCACTGTTTTACCAGCACTACTTTGAAGCTTCCTTCCCACGCTGTTGTGCAAGTTACTTGCTGAGTACTCAGGGATACAAATCTTCACCAAGGCTGACTCCTAGTTTCTCTGACAAATGCTCACGCTGTGCAAGAAGAGGCACTTGGCTGCCCTGGATTAAGCAGGCTGCCAGATGTCCCCAGAGAAGTTCCTGTGAAAAGAAGCTTCTTCAAAACTTTGTTTAGAGTGAGGGCTGTTCATCACAGCCCTGGTGCCCTCATTAGAGAGGGGAGGAACCATTTAAAGTCGGGAAGCTGCAGTGTATGAAAGTCATGAAATTGAAATGAACGCATCTTTTGCCAGCTGGTTTCACACCCCCAGTTGGCAATCCACAAAGGTTTAGAGGGGGAATTAAATCCATTTTTCAACAGAAATAACTATTTTTGTGATTATCATATAGATTCCGTGAGCTACGCTTTGGTCCTATGGAGACAGGCAGGCAGCTGCGTGAGAGGTGGAAAGAGAGAAAATGATGGAGATGAAATCACCACCGACAGCTACTGCAGGCAGGAAGGCAGCACTGGATCCCAGCCACAATACTTCTGCAGCCTGGTTTGAACGGGCCTGATGGGATGCCATAATGTAACCTACACTGAACAAGGTATGTGGAAAGCTGGCTGACATGGGGCTCTGTTTCAAAGACAAAAAAATACAGATTCCTTCCAGCCTTTAATTGCTTTTATTTTACTGGTTTTGCTCTTGGGGCTAAGGTTGCCTTCAATAAAATGAGATTAAAAGAGAGTGAAATACCACTTTAAACCAGAGAGGAGCTTGGAGAAGAAAGGGTTTTTCGTGGTGTCAGTTTTTAAACCAGCTGAAAGGCCTGTGTGAAATGGTGAGTGAAGTTTCTTATCACTGTATGGGATGCAATTCTGTCCTTATTTGTCAGGGTTTTGGTTTGTTTCTTCCAAAAATCACTGGCCTTCTAAGTGCATTCAGTGTTATTAGGGTGGAAGTGATTTTGGTCAGGAGATTGTTGCCTTACTTCAGAACTGATGACTCAGCTCCCACCTTTACCAGCTCTGGGCACAATCTTACCCTCCAAACACAAACTCTGCAACTGAGTTTCCAGCTGCCCAGCAAATCTGTTTTGTGTATCAAAGGTCAGGATCAAGTCCTCAGCTGTGAACTGCAGGAGCATAAATACTTTCTGGCAATTGGACTTTTGTTGTCTGGTGTCTCTTCCTAGCCAACAATTGTGGTGCCTGCTGTTTCTGATAGCAATTTCCCCATCCCTTTTGGATTACTGGAAATTCACCTCTGTGCAAAGAGCACGTGTATCCCAATTTAGGTCCCATTCTGATTATTTAAGAAGTGCCTGGGAGCCTTGTAGGGCTTGTCCTTGTAGGGACTCAGCACTGGGATGAACTAAAGATTAGTTTCTATTTACTGCAAAGTACCAGAAAGTTTCATAGCCAAACATCTCTGGCAGGAAAGCAGAGAGCAGCAAACCAGCATTCCAGCTACCTCGCCGCTGGTGTGACTTGAGTGCTCAGAGTGGCTGCACACACAGGTGGAAGGTCAGTGTTAAAACAGAGAAAAGGAAGTCTGAGGAGCAGAGAGTAAAATAAGTGACCTTTTTGAGCTGTCTTAAAAACTGCACTAATTTAGACAGCAAAAAAAGTGAGAACTAGCCATAAACTCTAGGCATTGCTTGTAGTGGTTACTAAATATTAGTGAGAAAAATTGCTTTTCTGTCTGGAAGGTGACATGTCAGCTCTTGAAGACTTACTAGCCACACTCTCTTGTACCATCCTGTTCCTCAAAAGATTCCACCTGTGAATATTCTGTTGTGAAATAGTAATAAAAATGGGCAGGTCATGTTTTCAGAGACTGGGTTTAAGGACTACTTTTTTCAGTCTAGAGCACTCCATTGATTTACCCAGCAAAAGTGAAGAGCAGTATCCACAGTCTCTTGTTGTTGGTTTGCCAAAAAACCTGCAGATCAGTAGTACACAACCTTTTCAGAACCCATGTGTCATTCTGACAACTTTCCAGGACCAAGGGGGGCAGACTTAATCTGCATACATATTAACATAAATTTACATAGGAATTGAATCGGAGATGAATGTGCACAGTTGTTATTATTGTGTATTTACAATAAACTTCACTGTAAGTGTTGACAGCACTTCACAAAACAGAGAGGAAGACAAAACATTCTTTGAGAGTCAAAGAGTAAATGAAGCACCCTTTTTCCTGAAAATGATTCCTGGGTCTTCCCAAAAATTTGATATGGCCACAGGCGCGGAGGAATGCGGCTTTGAGGCTGTCAGGTGGCCGCTGCATCTGCAGCATGAATGCAAAATAAGTCTGGTCTTCCACAGAGAAGAAAGTGCTGTGGTCTGTGGTTGGAGGGTCTCTCACTTCGTTCAGGGATGGAGATAGGAATTCAGGAGTTTCTGCACCCTCCTCCAACGTTGTGTCTCCACACCTGCTTTCCTGCTGATCTATGTGAGTTCCACCTCTCTGAGATCCTTACAGCAGGAGGAAAAGTTTCACTTACACTTCTGTCTACTTGCTGATTAACTCTTTAGCCACTGGAGCTCACCCTTTTATGGAGTTCTTTACCCATTTATGAGTCAGAGGCGAGTTCTGAGCCTGTGCTGGAAGAGGGTTTGACACTGCTGCAGGGAAAGTCAGTGGTGCACAAAAGGGTTATGAGTAAAACTCTTTCGTGCTGTTTCATTGCAAAAGGAAGGACTCCATCTGAGAAGAGCTTTAAATAGATGAGCTTTCCATGTGGAGCAGAAGGGAAAAGAAATATTCCAAGGGTGATTTTTTTTGTTGTTTGTTTTTTTCTTTTTCCCCCCAAATTAATCAACAATGGGCATTGACATTTAATCAAATGGCCTGTGGCATCCCTGGCTGTAGAAGATCCTGGGAAAAACTCCAAACTGCCAACACCAATGCTGGATAAGCCAGCCTAAGGGGCCTGGAGGGCACTGCCACAAGAAATACCCTCTTTAACTTCAAGCCATGATGATGCTGTGCATTCATTACCAAAGAGATGGAAGAACAGCACAATGTGCTCTGAATAATTGTTCAAGATACTTGTTTAGATCTTGGAGTTAACTCTTATTTAGGTTGTTATTCTCCATGTCTTTTCTCTCTAGAAAGTGCAGGATAATAAGGAATGGGATGTATGTGTCCAGCACAGCTGTCTCTGTGGTATGTTTTTGAGGGTCATGTTGTTCAGGATAAGGAGGGAAATGAATTAAACCTTAGATCCATACACCTGTCAGTTCAGGCAAATCTGATTTAGACCCACGGCTGAATGTGGCAGCTCAGGAAACATCTCGTTTAGGACTAGGTGGATCCCAGCAATGGTTTGAGGGTCAGCCACGGTACAGGTGTATAAATCAGGGTCACCCCCTGCAATCTTTAAGGGAAATGAAATGTACCACTGTGGGAGCCCAGCATTGTTCAGAACAGCTTTTGGCAGGTCTGACTTCCCTTAGGACCTTGGGAATGAGAGAAGAGCAGCTGTGAGTTGGGGCCCACAGTCCCAAGCAGTTCGCCATGGCAGCTTAACCAGTCACCCTGCGTCAGCTACTGCTCATATGTGAGATCTTAGCCTGTGGTTAGTACCAAGTAATGCAATTCATCCTATTTTTTCCTGACTCTGTGAGCTTGCTTCCAAGAGAATCAGTAGGAGAGAGGAGAGGAACAATGGCCTTTTAAAATACTTCTCTGCTGAGCCCAGCCTCAGGTTGTAACTGCACACACTTACAGGAATAGATTGACACAGTAGCACATGCCTCTTCGTCAAGTTTTTCTGGGCTGTTTGGTTCAAAAGCTCATCTTTTATATTAAATGAGTCATTTTGCTATTGGCACTCTAAAACAGGAGAATGAAACAATCCTTTGCAAATCTTGGGACGATTACTGGCCATCCTAAAATACGTCCATGCCTTATGTCTGCACAAAAAAGAAAGTCCTAAATCATGTTATCCTTGTGAATCAGAGTAACCCAAGTCAGGGCTTTTGCTAGCAAATCATCTCATAAATTATTCATTCCGTTCCAATTTTGGGTGACTTACTGAAGAGAATCTGGGTCATAAATTGATATATCCTAAATTGGGCCAGTGACAGGGTGGATTATATAAGGACTTTCGCTGCAGAGGCCCAGGTCCCATCCCCTGCTGCAATAAATACTTAAGTTTTTTAATGGATAAATGCAAGAGACTGGGAAAGCTTTGGTTTAAAATGTGCTATAGCCTCGTGGTTAGAGAGATTTCCTGGGAGAGACAGGCTCAGTTCTCAGGTAGAAGTCAGGCAGAAGAGGAAGCTGAAACGAATCTCCAGCCTCCCAGGAGACAGATCTTGATGTCAAGTTCCCGCTGGGTGCTCTCAGTGAGGCATCCACCTGGGAGACAAATTCTGAGGCTGCCACAGTTAGGCAGAAGAGTGCTTAGCTTGTGAAAGGGCAGACACAGGGAACAAACTCCTTAGAACCAGTGTAACACATGTCCCCAGCAACTGAGATGTGAGGCAATTCTGTTGTGTAACTTTAAGCATCTGTTAAACTTAGTTGACCAAACGGGAGGGGTCTCGAAGATGTAAATTTGACTTCAGGTGCCTAACATGACAGCCTTTTACATTGTTTAGAAGTTTAGAATCATGTTGCTTGTATGTTTACTATAATCTTTTCAGCTCTTTCCCCAGGCTGCTATTTTGAGCTAACCCCAATGCCCACAGAGGGCTCCGTGGCCCGTCCACCGACCACTGAGTTTGCTATGAGACTAACTGCAACTCTGAGCCTGGTTTTCCCTCCCATCTGGCAGCAAAAATGAACTGCTGCTGACTGAATGACCACTGATTCTCTTGGAAGCAGAGCTATGTGAACAGCAACAGCCAACTCTGTCACCATTTGTGAGGATTTGTAGCTTGGGCCCTGAGACATCTGGCTGAGATATTTATGCAGTCCCGTATTGCACTCACTGAGGCTCTGCGTTCACATCTGGAGTCTAGACTGAGTGACTCTATGGGCTGGCCTTCAAGCCTCCAAACAGCTCATGTCCCCCTTGTTCTCTCACTTTGTCTTTTTATTGCTTTATTGGCTTATTTATTTGCTGTAGGTGCTTCTATCTCATCTCCTCTGGCATCCCTGTCACAATGGCTTGAGAGCTTCGGTGAGGAATGGCAGTGCCTGAAAGGGGGTAAACGCAGGCGGGATGGGGCAAAAGGCCATGTTGTGGCGAGGCTTTGGTCACCTGGGGATGGTAATGGGGATGCCTGGTGCCTGGCTCCGAGTTCTGCAGCTGCAATTGTGGGAAATGACAGTGCTCAGCTGCACACAGTTTGCATCCAGCACGTGACAGGGAGCAGGGGTTTCTGTGAGCTGTTGGAGTGGCCGTGTGGCTGAGCCAGGCAGGGAGCTGAGCTGCCCGCTGCCCTGCGTTGATCTGATGCTGTCTACAGCAGTATCAGCAGCTGCTGCCTGCACTGGGAGCAATCTTCCTTATTCCCAGATTTTCTCTATTTCTTTCCCCTGGGCCTTTACTTCCACTTGCTCCTCTGCCTGTGCCATGTTCTCCTCGTAATGGTTTTCCTTTGTCTTAGCTTTCCTGGTTGCCTAACAGCCCTGTCTGCCACGGCTGAGGAAATACTGCTCGGGAGTCAAGGGCTAAGTGATGCTGACAACAGTGGGGTTACGACCTGGAAACGTAGTGGAGAAACTGAAGGGGCTAGTGGTGAAAGTGTACAGAGTGCTTGTGTACTATGGATGTACCTCTTTGTGTAGGAAGGTCTGTGTGTATTTGAATATGGATAAGCCAGAATCTATCTTAAAAGAATGCCACAAACTCCAGAAATCCAGGCACTCAAATGCAATTCAATTCACCCTTTAACAACAGGCAAAAGGGGATTTCTGATATTCTCTGTGCAGTCAAAGTAGCCGGCAGCAGGATGATGGCAGTTCTAAGTAAAGGGCCTTAATCAGAGGGTATAAAAAGACTGGAGGCACGTCCAGCCCCTAAGCATTGTCTGTTTCCTGCTATCAATGACACCCATTGTGCAATAACAACTTTTGCACAGAGATACGTCGTGTTTTGCGCACAGAGGATGCGTTGCAGCAGCCGTAGGGCTGCACTAGCCTTGGCTAGAAAAGTCCCCAAGAGCCCTTCTGCCAGCTGCTGACTGATGTAGAGCCGCTGCTGCTGATAATAGGGTACGTGTGCTGGCTCTGAGCTGAGCTAGGCAATCTGGGGCACAGTCAGATGTGCTCAACAAGGATCAAGTTCAAACCTGTTTAAGAAGTTAGTTCCCGTCAGCAGTGATTTAAGCTAAGTAGTTTTGCTGTGTGTTGGAAAGGACGAGGAATGCTCACACAGTCAGCTACTTCATCTTGGCTGTCACAGTGGTGATTTCAACACAGCCAGGAGAGTCAGAAAGACAACAAGCAGCTGAGATCTGTGACATCCTAAATCACGAGGACACAAGCTGCTAAAGGTGTATTTCCATTCGATGTTTGCCTGCTTGTGCGTAGCAGAATTACGCCACATACTTTACTCTCTCTTTCTGGGTAGCTGAAACCAAGAGGCACTGTAGATCATCATTCCTCACTGCAAATAGCTGCTGTTGGTGAATGTTGCTGATCCATTCAGGATTTCAGCTGCAGCAGGTAAAATGTCAGTGTGTGCTGAGGCTAGAAAACACAGAGTTTTGCTGTGGAGATTGACATACCATCAGTGGAGAGCAAAAGTAAATTCCCCCTCTCTGCTCAATGCTCCCACTGGAGAGGAAATTAAAACATGACATTGCAATGCTCAAGAAACACAAATACACTAATAATTAAGGAAAAGAGCGTTGTATGTGACACCTATGTTTATATCACCTGAATTTACCGTTCTAGGAATATCCCACACATGCAGAGCAGGATTTACTTTTGTGTGAACAGTGTTTGACACCCTCTGGTGTCACACAGCGTTATATTAATTGTTTTCCAGGCTTGGGAGCCAGAGTTGGCCTCGTAACAGAATGGTCAGATTGTGGATTTGCTGAGCATAGCTCCTCTGTGTTTCCCAACATTATTCAGTTCCTTCATGAGAAGAGTGTGAGTTGCACAGCAGAACACCCAACTAAAGATCTTCACAGTGGTTATAGCCTCTTGGAAGTGTTAGTGCCATATTCATTCTGATGGAGAAACTCAGTTCTGGAGCAGCAGTTCAGATGTAACTCTTCATCCTTCTCCTGAGAGAAGCCCAGTGAGGGCACCTTCAGGCAAATCCGCAGAAGTGTTTAAACCCTGGGCAGGCTCCTGAGCTGTAAGTAAAACCCTGAAAGATTCCTGCTGCTTGTGTCAACAGGAGTTTAGATAAAACACAAACAAGCAAACAAAAAGCACAGTAATTAAGTATCTTTCTGGCTTGGATAAACTATGGTTGAAACAAAGATGACTTATTTCTGGAATGATTTGTTCTGCCTGCTAAGCAATCGCTTCATTTCATAGTGAAATGGCAGGTTCAAAGAAATACAGGGAAAATGGCTTAAATCTTGTTACTTTGGCAAGGTTCCCACTGACCACAACAGCATTTTACCTTTGCATGGATTAGGAGAACAGCAGGATGTGAACAGCTGGTCACTTAGTTGGGTTGTTGGTATTTCTAAACCTTATTAGAGGCAAAGCCAAATGAAAATATCTTCTAATCTAAACACAGAGATCTTAGAGCATCACTCGAGGCCTCTTGAAGGCATCGCATGCAACATATGAATGGAAACTGTTATCTATAATGCCACAAATCCTTTATGAGGATTATCTCTGTTATCTCATCTGACATCAGAGAATTACATACAGTATAGACACGTAAATGGCTTAGACACAGAAAGATCTGTTAGAAAAAGGTAACAGAGGGGAAGTTTTGTTTCTAAGGTGGAGAGAAGAGGGGAAGCTTTGCAAATGACAAGTGGATCAGAGGTAATGTCGTGTTTGGGTTCATTGCAGAGCTTGCTCCTTTGGCAGAACTGGCCCATTGTCTTGATTTGCATGAAGTAACTTGAAAGCCAGGCAAAGGGTGGATGCCATACATGCTTGTGCCTCTATTTCCCTTCCTGCAGTCTGTGTGAGTGTCAGGGGCTATGGAAAGTGTAAGACAATCAATGATTAAACCCTGTAGCTCCACATGGGCCAGACAAAGGTCTTAGATGTGAATAACTCAAGCTCAGAATGGGATTGCTTGGCTAATGAGGCTGAGTTGCATAGCTAAACAGACTATTCTCTCATTTCAGACACTGGCTAGATTCATCTTTGGCAGTTCTCTCGTGCTGCCTTCACTTATTTTTCTTTGTAGGACCCTGCTGGTTTCTTCAAAGCGAAAACTGAGAAAATATGATATCGTTTCCCTGCTGTCTGTGACTTTCCTGTGCTTCCTGCCTGTCCAGTCTCTTTTTCCATACAGAGGAATGAGAGTCTAACCCAGCCTAGTCCACTTGCTCCAGTTACCTTATGCCCCTCTCCTTCACACCTCCCTATTACCCTGTTTTTCTTCTTAAAATCTCACTCTGGCTCTTTTTTATTTATTATAGAACAGATTTGGTCTTTCCCTTCTCAGAAATACTTATCCATCAGCATCCCTTCCCTCTCCAGTTACCATCCAATTGCTCTTCCCTTCCTTTCATCTCTAATTGCACATTCACTGTTGTTTATTGCCTATAAGCCAATGTCAGAGGTGCTGTCTCAGACCCTCTCTAGTCCAGCCTCTACACTTCTCATTCGTCTCAAACCACTCTCACCAAGCTCTCTAATAATGGTAGGACCAAAGCAAAAGAAGGGAAAGGACACGTTGGCATATCTTGAAGTTTGAGATGTTTGTTTTGCATTCTCCTGTTTTGGGGGCTGATTAAAACACCACTAAAATTAAGGAAGACTTTCCCTTGATGTAATGATCTTTAGACCAGGACCAGCAAAATCATACTTTGTGTGAGTCAGAGTTCAGGAAGGAATCCCAGTATTTTCATTCATGGATGGCTCATTTCCTGTCGCTTTCACACTGTCCTTTCCACTCCACCAACCTCTGTCTGATCGTATACAGTCTCCTTTCTATTCCCTCTTACGGGATAAGTAGTTGGATGTGCATAGGAGGACGTTCCAGTTTCTGAAAGAATTTCTTGGATTCCCTGAAGAGATTAGTACAAAATTTTAATTAGGGGCGTTGGCAGAGTTCCCAAATGCTGGTACATCGGGCTGTGGTTTTCATTTTCATCCCCTGCTTTGGTTCCTATACAATGCATAGGATTCCTGATGAGTAGTTGCACGTTTTGCCCCTCCAGTTTTTGCCCATCCTATTGACACAGATGAGTCAGGATTAGCAGCAAAGACTTGTCTTTTCCTTCCAGAGGCTGAGGAGGTCACCCGATATTCTGAGGACAATTGTCCAAAAGATGTCAGAGCTTGAAGTGACCAGTGAAATTTCCACTAAGGCTCTGGAAGGCGTACAGGATGCGAGTGTCATTAATTAAGCTCTGAGAACCTACAGTGCTGTGGGAACCTGGCATAAAATACACAAGCTGAACTTTGTTTGTAACTTCCTTCTATTTAGGAATTCATTAAAGGGCTGAAGCATTTGCTGAGATTTCAGGACCCGGTGCTGGAATGGCTAATTGCTGGCTTGATCTTTTGTATACAGTGCAGCACATAAAAGGACTGTGATCAAAGAATGCAGGTGCTGCCGAGGGCAGTGGGAATGCGAGGATGGTGATTGCTTGCCGGATACAATATATAACGTTTCACTTAGCTGTGCTTTGCTTTGGCCCGTGGTAGGGTTTTGTAGGAACTGCTGAATGATTTTGACTGAAGAGATTTAATAAATGCATTGTTTAGGCAGAGCTAAAAGTTTATATTTAATCTTCCTCCCGCTTTCCTCCCTTCTGGCACCCGAAGGAAACATAACTGCTACTGCAGGTTTAACTTAGCTGAAGGCTTTGGTAAGGTCAGGTTGGTTTCACTTTCTCCAGTACATCAGAGATGCCTATCACTGTTGATTTTTGTTGGAGGAGAGTGAAGTTAGGCTGCACA
Source organism: Colius striatus (assembly GCF_028858725.1). Classification (NCBI taxonomy): domain Eukaryota; kingdom Metazoa; phylum Chordata; class Aves; order Coliiformes; family Coliidae; genus Colius; species Colius striatus. The sequence continues at coordinate 3,837,721 of NC_084762.1, forward strand.
ACTTTGTCTTACGTATCTTCACAGTGAGAACTAAAGACATCACAAATCATTTCATGACTCTTTACCATAAGGAGATTTTCCTCAGTTCCTGCTTGAACTGTTGTGATCTTGACAATCTTTTCATATATTGTTCTCATCATATAGCAATGAGAAGTCTACAGTGAAGCCTTCTCCTTTTATAACAACCATCCTATATGACCACCCACCCAAAAATAGCACAAGCCATATGAAACAAGTGGAGCTGTGGACCCTGTCTTGGAGAGCATGAGTGAGTAATTAAATAATGTGCCCTTCTGTCACCATTTTTGCTGGGAGGGGGGATTAGAATCTGTGTTCACGGGCTGAAAGCAGGTGTCTGTGATGAGATCCCATGCTGTGATATGCATGCAGCACATTCTTACATGAAAAGCCCTGGCTGATGAAATGACCACAGGAAGATGACATGGAACCCTCCCGGCACAATCAGAAGCAGCTTAATTAATCTCTGTGGTTAATTTTGAAGTGAGTGTGTGCCTGTTTTAGAAGAGCACTGAGAAAAACTGAAAACATGGCTGTTTTGTAATTATGTTCTGGTCTTTCTGACATTCCTGAAGCAAACTGTCTCGCTTCTTGCGTGGCCAAGTGATGCAGTGACTCAGAAGTGAACACACACATCTCTACGTAGATGGGATTTAGTAACTTGTCCAATGTGGTTTTAGAGTTTGTGTCTTACTCCTGGACATGTTTTGTCTTTGGCAGAAGGCAGCACCGAATTCACTGTTTCTGCAGTTATTCTCAAGACAGTTGTTTTAGCTGTGCTTATGTGACTGAAAGCATGCAGAGACTACAGATTCCCTACAGTCTTGTTGACACTTTCCAAAGAGAAGGTAAAAAAAGAAATTAATGAAAAGATGAATGTGTTTGATGATTTAAAAAGGAAAAAAAGGAAGAAGAAGACAGTAGTACTGATGGCAACAGTCCTTTGCCTTGGGTTACTGTGCTTTTCCACTAAGGAACTTTTCTGTGGGGCAACTCGACAAATTCTTTACGTGTGCATGACTATGGCTATTGCAATAGTGGTAAAGCTGAGGCTGGAGAAGTGAAGCCACATGCTCTAACAGTGCAGTGTGTCAGTGATGAAACTGAAAAGTACCCTTGTCCATCTTAATGCAGAGTATCTGATGACAAACTGTAACCTAGTTATATATGGATTGATGGGGTGACAAAGAAAAGCTTAAGGCTTCCTAAAAACAACAGAAGAATTTGTTCTTTCCTTCCTGGTCTTGCTTTGTTTGGTGGGTTTTGTTTTTTTGTTTTAACCTCAATAGAGGCTAGGTCTTTCTCAAACATGAAAGAGGGCTCTGTCTGAGAAATTCATTAGCCAAATTAGACATAAAATAATGAGGGGCTGAGAAGGAGGCAGTGGGGATGAGGGTGGGAGGGGAAACATGGACAAGGATAGCTGGAGACAGTTGTCTGTGAGAGTAGCTGTTTGAAACAATGGTACAGTACCTTGACTAATGTAGAGCTAATTAAAACTGTATAGGACAAAGCGCTCCTAAATATACTGTAGGGAGCAATCTTTCAGTGGCAAATCCATCCCCAGTGAAATTCTATTGACTTCAATGGGTTTTCTTCTGGAATGATTTTGGCCTGATAACCTAATAAGTCTTCTCTGTCTCTAACTCACAAGGACCTTTTGTCAGAAGCATAGTGAGGAACTTCAGTCTGGCTTTCAAAAGTGCTGAACGCCCAGAACCCCTGCGGAGGACTCCAGGAATTCCAGGTACTCAATACCAGTGCAAACTGAAGCTGAATGAACTGGTTGATGTTTGCTGCTGTGGGTTTGCTTTCTGTACAGTGCCATCATGTCTGCAAAATGACCCTAAGTTAACCTGCTAAGACTTTTGAGGCAGAAATTTCCTGTGCATAGGTACACACCTCACATAATGCAATGCAGAGCTTAGCAAAGGCCTCCAGACACTCAAACAACACAATTCATTGCTAAAAACAAGAGTAAATGATAAATTCACTGTATCTGTGTTTGCAGGGTGATGGGGAACACGTATCTGGACTGATTATGTATAGATGGACCTGTTTTTGTTACCCAGTTTCCAACTGACTGTCCATGGTCTGATTTGTCAGATAAACTACGTCCAATGTTAGAAAAACTGTCTTTTTATGACTCTGTAAAAGCCACATTGAGAAACAGTAAGAGATAGACTAATGCATCTTATTATTGACTTTGGCACAGAAGGAGTGACTCTTCCCTTTGCTCTTCAAGCCCTGCAGATTCACCTACCGCTAATAAAACCTTTACATACCCATAAATTTGCAATGGGGGTTACGGTTGGCATCTTTGAGATGACCAGGGCTGTCACATAAAACCACATCAAACTTGTTTTGAAAGGTTCAGGTCAAACATAGAGCATGCTCTTTGGAACATTTGCTTTCTTTTCCTGCGCTACTGCTGTAAAATCTGCTCTGCTTTGGCTTCCACTCTGTGGGAGATGGACATGGTACACGTAATGATTGTGTTTTAATAACGCACTTCTGTCTCTCACTTCTTGTTTCTATCTGAGGAAAAACCCAGGCAAACACGTTCCCAGCAACAGAAACCCCCACCTTTTAATGAGTTGTGCTCTGGTTTTATTCTGAGGGCTGTCTCTGAGAGGAGGATTACTAGTTTATCTCTGTTACTTTAAAAGACAGATCTGTTCGATTACCCAGTGTTTGGGTTTTAAAAGGGCAGCTCCTGGGGATCTTAAAGAAATCTGTAGTGCAACAGGGAAGGAATATAATAGACCAGTTTGGGACAAAAATGAATCCAGTGAGGGGCAACCATAACATACAATACATTTGGTGTGAACTTTTCCCCAGAAGATTACTTGAGCCTCATAGTTCGCTTACGAACAGAGTACAGTGATGCTGGGCATCCTGCCAGTGCTTGTTATTGTAGCACTGTGTGAGCCAGTTCCCCGGTGAAGAAAGAAAAAGAGAGACTTTTCTTTGCCTTTCATAGGTGTCCCACACTTTGCTCTCTCTGAACACCCTCCTGGCCTTGACATGGAGGTGCTCTGGTGCGTGCTACACTGTGCAGATGCCACTCGTTTCGCATGTGGTGCTTTCACAGTTCAAGAGGGCTGACACGGGGCTGTGTCGCCTCACTGCACTGGAGGTTTCAGCTGACAGCTCAGCCTGACAGTCTAACAGTAAGGCACCCTGTGATATGCAGAGTGAGGATGAGTAACGCCTTGTCCTCACTACAGAAGTATCTGGGAAGAGAAGCGTTCCTAGGAGTGGGTGCCAGGCTAAGTTGCATGTCTACGCTGAATTTTGCAGTCAGATGTGAGCCAGGATAGCTTGGGCTTAATACCACATTACGGATGCCAGTGGGGCATCTCTCAGTTGTTCAGAGCACTGGCAGACCTCCTTCATGTCAGCTTACCAAACAATGCACAGACATAGGCGAGTTAAAGGCTCACAGTCTGGCCCTGAATGCATAGCAAAACTGAGTATGGATGAAGGAGGCCTCCCACGTTCTTGTGTCTATATTCTACCTGGAAATTCATCCAAGAACATTTCAAAATCAGCAAACATGGCATGAGGTTGTTTTTATTCCCCCCTTCCACATCCACACACCTCCTCTTCAGGCTGATACTTCAGCCTTGAACCCTGAAACTACAGCACTCTCTGGGAAGCACTTTACACAGCTTCCATCAGAAGCATGCTGGGCTCCCAAATGTGATAAGAAGCTGATAAAAATGATCTGGGCGCTAAAACAGACTTAGAGGAAGAATGTTTAGCTAAATAGATACCATCTGTCCCTTGAAGTGAGTGTGTCCTTTCTCTGCCCTGGCCTGACCACTGAGAGCTGTGGCTTTTGTGGTGCAGTCCATGTGTGGACTGGCTGTTGTTCCCAGGACCTGGGGCAACTGTTTATGCAATGTGGACTTTATAAGAAACAGTTTCTGTTGCAGGGATTAAAGATTGAAAATGAAAACAACATTTTTGCCTAATACAGAAAAGTACTGGACTGGAGTTCAGCTGAATGCTCATATTAGTCTGTACAGCACATTTCTTTAGGGAAGCCAAAGAAGGAAGGAATCCTGAAGAGCTAAAAGCAATGTGCAATTATCAAGAGAACTTTCATGTCAGTAACAAAGAGTGCAAATATTTTCCAAGGGACACGGGCAGTTAGCACACAGAGCTGGCCACACTTTGTAAATGCATTGTCATTACCTCCTCATGGGCACAGTGGAACAGAGCTGGAATAGACCAATGCCACGTACAGTTCATTGAGCTACTATGCAGATTCATGGGAAAGAGATGAAGGACAAGAATCCGAGTGTGACTTGCTCTGAGAATGACAGAGCAGACTGGGACTCACAGAATTAGTGAGAGTGCAATCTACCGAGAGCAAAACCCTGCAGATCATGAGGGCCCCAAGCTATCATATTTCTCCAGAGTCAGGTAGTGAGACCTGCAGTGGGACACCTGCAGTCACACTATCTAGATAATATGAGCAAATTCACACTATATTGTCAAAGAGAAGCTCAATATCTGCCCTGGGTGATATAGAAAGTTAAAGCATGACATTAAGGGCATTGCCCAAATGCTTCTTCAGCACTGACTGGCATGAGTACCAACCACCTCTCTAGCGAGCTTGTTCCAGTGTTGGATCACTCTCTTGGTAAAGAAATGTTTCCTAAAGTCAATTCCAAACCTCCCCTGATGCAGCTTTATACTTTTCCCACATGTCCTGGTGCTGGATCCCAGGGAGAAGAGAGCAGCATCTCTCCCCTTTTCCTCCTCAGGAAGCTCCTCACAGGACATACCTTCCAGCCCCTTCACCAGCTTTGTTACACTCCTCTGGACCCGTTCAGAACCTTCACATCCTTTTCAAACTGTGGGGCACAACTGATGGGATTGCATTCCCATACTATATTCCCCTAGATGGGAATGCAGTTAGTGCAGTTGGTATATCTGTAGTGAATCTTTGCAGGTTGTGCTGCTTCAGCATGTATTTGCTTTGCATGGCCCTTTGCAAAGAGGAAAGCATGATCTGAAAAAGCACTGGCTACTAGTTTGTAACTCAGTGTAAGTCAGAACATAGATTTTTACCTCATAAACTCCATGTTGTTTGAAATCCTTGTTCCTTATAAACTGTCTTCTTCCTAAAAGCCCTCTGGACAAGGGGCAGTCCTGGCAAGGGAATTCGTCTCTAACCCCACTCTGCATGCTGATCCACCCAGTTCAAGTTTGGACAAATGCAAGGGCCTGCTGTCTCTTCACACTAAGCTTGCATCAAAATGTTGGGATTCTTTAACTGAATAGACAAAGTCTGGCAGCTTTCTGCACTAATTGCACCAGTTTTGCAAACTAATTACCAAGTGTGTGCTAGAAGAGTGTTTTTCCATAGTGCCTTTTATCAATTTAAAAACCCAGACAATGGAGTTCTTTTGTATGTGAATAACATCATCAGTTATGTCATCCCACTGACATTCTCAAGTGCTTTCAGGTGGGCACATAAAAAGCGAAATCTTCAGTCCTCCTTTGCAGCTATCTTACAGGCACTAGGGAGGCAGTTACCTTGTAGTGCCTAATGACCACCTGGCTCCCCAACTCCTCACATCCGTGTGTGGGACCAGGAGGCAAATCTGCTCACAGGCTCAGGGAGTAGCCAAGGGCCAGCGCTGGGGTTAGGGAGGAATTTTCCCCTGGGGCTGATTGGCACAGGTCCCTGGGGGTTTTTTGCCTTCCTCTGCAGCATTGAGCGTGAACACTTAAGTGTCAGACCCATTTTGGCTGGGTTACTGCCTGCTGCTCCGGCACCACAAAGGTGGTCTGCAGCTGGGGGAAGGCTTTGTTTGCCCCCATGGTGGACTACCATGTGTCCTCAGGGGTTTTATGCCTTCCTCTGGGGCACTGAGCTCCTCTTGCCAAGGCTCCTTTGGTCACGTACCTGCTGCTCCTCCTCCACAACCATGGCCCTCATGCCCACATCTGGGGGTAGGAAGCTGCTAGACTCCCAGGGCTGGCCCCAGGAGTGACCTCTTGTCCTCTGTGGCACTGAGGCATATCAGGAGGAGTGATGCTTACACACTTGTGCAGAACAGTGCTTATAGCTACTGTCTCACGTGGCACCTCACCATGATAGCTGCTGTGAGGGTCAGCAGTAGTGCCAGGGCAGCTGGTGGAAGAGACTGAGATCTTGGGAAAAGGGACAAGGTTTCTTTCCTCCCTGTGCCTCAACATCTGTAGAGACAAGGAGGGTCCCATAGACTCCCAAAAGAGGCCATTGACACTGCAGGGGATTATGAAGGGTTTTGGTACGTTACTTGGAGAGCTGTAACGCTTGTGTGGTGAGAGGAAGGTTGCTGTGCAAATCTGTTTCATCTTCTCTTAATTACTTTTGATTCTAAAGTCAATCTGTCACCCTGGAGGTGTGGAGCTTTTGAGGAGGCTGTTAAGGCATGAGTGATCTCAACAATGTGTGAAAGGCCTGGAGCAGGAGAAGGTCAGATTCAGATCCAGGTGGCTTGGGAACATGTAGGATCCCTGTTGAGCTCAGTTACACTGAGAAGAGAGAGCTAACAGTATATGCAAAAGCTGTGGAGGTTATAAATGTGTGTAACTCATATGTGTTGGACGTATGTTATGGGATGGAAAGGATGTTCTGTGGTTCTGAATCAATAGGTGTTTCTGGTATAAGGAACACAAGAAGAAAAAAGGGAATTACAGTTGTTGGGACAATTTGGTTTGGTTTGATTTTTCCCTTCCACCCCTGCAGCAGAGGGTGGCACGTGCACATACCCTGCAAACAGCTTGAAAGAGAGCAGCCACTGTTTTGCACACAAAGGAGAGCAGTGGTTAGAAAAGTGGATCCTTAAAAGAGTTTCAGTTTGGTGGCTACATGTGTAAAAAGCCCAGAAGGGCTCTTAAGAGGAGAGATGTCTGGAATGGACATCACTTTGATCAGTACTAACAGGCTGTGCTTTATAAAGATCAGCATAGCAGTGATGTTATTGAGGGTAGTACTTGATTCAAGCTCAAAAGCACAGGTCTTGGAATGGGGCTCAGAAGCTGAAGCCTGCTAACCAAATTGACTTGTACATACAAGAAACTCTTCAGATGTTGGTAGCTATAGTCAGAGGACAACCAGATAAGAGGTAACATTCAGCTCTGTTGTTCGAAGGTTCGGGATCAGACCCTAGGAGCACGTTTCTTCCTGTTGTGAGAGGGTGAAACGAGCCTTCTCTTTGATGGGTGTTTCGGCTCAGCCTTTCTGAGCGGGTTAGAAGGGCTGATCTTAAGGCCCAGTCTATTTTCATTACATGTGTTACGCAGATTTCCTTAAAAAGGAATCTTGTGCTTTAGCCAGGAAGATAAATAATGAGGAAACATCTGCTATTTAAGCTCTGGACTGACCTATAAATCTTAATGACGAATGCAATCCCAGAAGCAGAAATCATCTACAGATTGCAAAATTCCCTCACTCTCTCTGGTTTTTCGGTTTTCCTTTTATTCTGTTTGTTGGGTTTGGGGCTTTTTTAAACAGTTGTGGTGGTGTTCCTGTGATGGCTGGTAATTTGGGAGCCCGAGCGTTTGGTTTTTCCCCCCTCACTGTTTCATTGTAGCTGATAGGAGCTGCTGAGAGGAGGGCATGGCAACCATAACAACACAAGAAGGATGGGACAGACAGCCCCTACAAGGAGCTGACAGACAGAGAATAATGACAGAGTAGAGGATGGTTAACTAATGGTTTGGATGATTTACTCTTGAGAAGCTCTGGAGGATGGGATGCTTCTTTGCCTGTTATTTCAACCTCACGTGCTGAACAAACAAGTTTGCCAACTGCTTCAAGCCTCTACTGCCTTTTCTCCTACCAGGGGATGGGAATCTGCTTCTCTCTTCAGCACTGCTCTGTGGCCTGCCTCCCAAAGGCAGGATTGCTGTGAATGACAAGAGGGTTCTTTCTCCTCTAGAGCTGCAGCAGAAGGTGCTCAGCAAATGTTTAACACAACTGCACCTGTGATGCCCATAAATTTAAGGAGGCTAGAATACAAAATGCTGTGGAGAGTGTCAGGTTCAGGGTGGAGAGGAGGATGTTGGTGTGGGGCATGGCTCACCCGCAGCATGAGCAAAGATGAGGAAACTCTCATCTCGACTTTGCCCGAGATGCCGAATGGAGCTGGAGAGCCTCTCACACAGCCAGGCATTCTGTTATCTGTTTGTTTGTTGCAAGGTCAGGCTAATTTTATTCTCTGTTTCACATTGCTTTAGTCTAAACATCAGAAGAGGTGCCATTGGGGTAGAAGTCTCAGGAGATTGTGAGCAGCATATGAACCATTTCTCTTGATAAATGGTGGGACCATCCACCTGCAAGGGGGCAAGGATGGAGTAATTCTCCCAAAACTGTGGAGAGATCCTAGCCTCCCATGAGTCAGCATCCTCAGTCTGTAGATCCATAGGCAGGTAAGATGCCCATGAAAACCATTCACATGTCTGTCCCAGACTGTGACAAGGCAGGGACAAGTGAGCTGGGCTGGAAACTCAACCATCTTTTGGGAGGGGTGCTCCCAGGGAAGAAATTAGCCCAGTCTGAATTACACTAGGGAGGCATGACTGCAGTGCTGGAGTGGCAGGGCTGATGCTATTCAGGCACACAAGCAGACTAAAAATAAGGTAGTGTTTTGTGGCTGAAACAGCAAGTCAGGGACTGAGAGCTAAAATTAAAGACGTGGTGATACTCTGTTTTGTTGTTTCCTGTGCCTTGAATACCATCTGCTTGAAAATCAGGTGAATCCAAGTGTTATTCTGGAGGGCTCTCCTTATTAGACTGAGATTTTCCTGAAGTGCAGCAAAGAATTTGGTCTAAAAGAGGAAATAAACAGGAGTCTAATAAGTAAATGCAGAAGAGACTGCAAACTGATGAGTGATCAGAAGAGGGTGAACGGGTTTGAGTGACATCTGGAGTAAAGCAGTGCTGTGCTCTTTCAATTACAGGTTTAAGACTGCCACAATTGACAGATTAAAGGTGTTCACCCTAATCCAAAATTATACTTTCCCCAGTCAAATTGACCATTGTGTCAGCTTCAATTTGTTCAGATACGTCACCCACAGTGACTGATTGGACCGATTCACTTGCACACTCTTTGACAAGGTCCCTGTTTTGTGTTCACTCCTTACTCTTGCTATTTCCCTTGTCAGACAGATACTCTAGAGGCATTTCCATTATCTCCCATGTAGCTGTACCTCAGAAACGTACTGGACTGGAAAGAAAAATCCTCAGGCCAATTATTCTGACATAAACTCTACTTATCAGAAAGCACTAGAATATGAAGCGTAAGTTAAAATAGCTCAAAAATAGGACACATACACACTGAGACACACACACCCCAGGCAGACACCTCAGTAATGCTGTGCCCAGTCTCTGTCATGACTGAGAATGCATGAGCACTTTGAAATAAGAAACAACCCAAACATCAAGCCTGAAACAGCCTCTCTGAGGAGGGAAGCGCTTTTAATTTAAAGCAAAACCAACAAATGGTTTGCACAGATCTGCCCCGTGTTGGTTGTGTTGGGAGCAGGAGCAGTGTACTGCTGGGAGAACACTCACCCCGTCATCTTCCTGACCCTTGGGAAAAAAAGACCAAAAATCAACAGTGTTTGCAAATTTCTGAGAACCAGGCTGGTGCTGGTGCTCTTTGGGTAAAAAAATCCCTCTTCAGTCTGCATACCAGTGGTGAGACTGGCACTCGGGTGTCAACCACGATTCTTGCTGAATCTTCACTTGAATCTTATTTCAAGGTGATGTAGATGAGTGTATAATTAATTTCATTGTCCTCTCAGGTTCTTTTGTATCTCTCTTAGTGTTTTGGGATATTTTCTCTTTCCTGTTGTTTTGTTTTTTGAAGTTATCCATGGACATAAAAATGAACTATTTTTGCTCAGGTTACAAGTACATAAAAATGTCCAGTGTTATCTATCCCTGTGACCCGTCTGTCACAGTCTCTCACACAGCCATTAGTGAGGTTTCCAGGCCCTGCAACAGATAACATTTAAAAGAGATACTGCAGCCAGGACAAACATGACTTGCCTATCCAGCAATAAAGGCTTGCACTAAAGCTGAGGGAAGAGTTCTTTCCCTCTGCTTGTGACAGCAGTTTGGAGTGGGATGCTCGCAGGACAGTGGCGTTCTACAGAGGTCTATGGGCACTGAGGGTTGACTTGTGACACTACCTGTTAGCAGTGCTAGCTAACCCTCTGCTTTCCACTCTGGAGACTCCTGTGGTTAAGATACTCTTATTCTACAGGACATTGGCAGAATATTTGTCATTCTGTTAACATTTTGCCCAAAGTTTTATGGATCCCTTGCAAGGTCCAGAGTGAAGTTGCTGAATTTTGGGTTGTAGCTGAGTTTTGAATTGTAGAGAAAGGGAAGGAAATGCACTCTTTTTGTTACAGCTTTTAAGCAGCTTTAAGACCTTAGAGAACTGATGTAGGTTTGAACCTTGGCACATGCTTTATCTGCAGCCATGCCTTTGGCTTTTCTGCATAGTTATCAAGAAAGGTATGAAATGTGAAACGTAAGAACACAGCAGTACCTAGTACTGGTTATTTATCTGTGTCATTTGTCCCTGTGAGGTCTAAAGCACATGCCTTATACATACCCCTCAGTATTTGTGTGCAGCAGCAGAATTTGGTTTTAATTACTGATCTTCCAGCTTTCTACAGTCATGGCTTACATCACATGGAGGAAAGTAAAGTTGGAGCCATGCTTTCCATGTCTTTGGGTGTGCCTGCAACCCTTATGCATGAGCAGGCTGAGCAGACACTGCCTGTGAAGATATATGCTCATATAGCATGTAACCTGTGAGGGGAACTCTTGGAGTTGCTAAGGTCCTTGGTGTCTTTGACTGTAAAATTAAAAAGGCAGCACTAGAACTGTTTGTGTGACTCAGGGATCAGTTTTCATGGAGATGAGCTGTAGCTGTCACTCCCACTTTAATCTGGAGGTGAGAGATTTTTATAAGCAGCTAAGCTGTGAGAGGCAGGAAGGCAGAAACAAAGAAGGACCACAGAGGTGAGCTTGTTGAGTCAGTACTGGTTAGTAACAGTTTGAAGCAGAGGAATAAAACCATCAGAGATTCATCAGAGGAAAAAGAAGCAGAAAACCATCATTGGCTTGACAAGATCTAAAAACCCTGTGAGAAGGGCAGTGCATCAGCAGGGCTGAGTATCAGTCTGTTGTAAGGAGAAACAGAGGTTGATGGAGCTCTTCCTGATTGACAGCACTTTGGCCAGCGGAGACTCGCAAGGTGACTGCCCCGTGGATACTGAGCATATGAATGCTTAGCCTAATAATGTTAGTCCTGGCCCACTGCTGCGTGTGTTACCAGTGAATGAGACTATTTTCCTAGATGTACAATCCTGCTTTTGGGCCTCTCTGCCCAGCAGAAGATGCCCAAAACATCGAGGGTTACGTTTAATGTGATCTCCTGGGTTGTGCAGGCTGCAGTACTGGCCTCAATTAATTCCTCCTTCAATCAAAGCATATCAATTTGGGGACAAAGAAAACCAACAAACCCACATTCTCTCTTGACTTAAAACTTTTCTAATGATGTATACTCTATGGTAGCCCTTGGGAAGGTATTCCACTGATTAATTATCCTGAATGTTAAAAATCAGTTTTACTCTGTGACTGGTTTCAACTTGCAGCCACAGAATGTCACACGTCTGCTGAACTAAAAAGCCCACACGTTGTCAGGCTGCTGCTGCCCGCTTCAACGGTGATTAAGTAAGTCTTTCACCTTCTCCTTGACATGCTAGCCACACTCTCACCTTCAGTTCTGTGCCCCAGCCTCTTGTCTTCTGAGTGCATCTGTTCTGAATGCTCTGAGCTTCAGCACCCAGAATGCTGTTCTGAACACTCACTGGATGCAATTCAGTGCTTCAAGACCCAGAAGCAGACGTTACTGCAGAGACCATGCCACTTCCAGGTACATAGGAGACCCATGAGTGGCAGCAGAGACTGTATTTTCTGTTAATATCACTGAGCTGATGGACCACCCTGGGATGTCACCTGCCGTGTTGCCTGCCGCACCTCTGGCCACTGCCTGTGCAACCCTTCGGTGTGAGGAGTTCTGTGTTGGCAGATGCATGTCACTTGCTTGTGCCTAATATAGGAAATGCTCCAGACTGGCTATGTGTGATCTTTATCCTTCCCACTGACTCTTTTTGTCAGGGTAGACTTAGTCTGTGATGCAGTCATGTCTTTACCCACATCATCGATAAAAGCCTTCAACAGCACAGAGGCAAAAATGGATTTGTAAGGGAGCTTGCTCAAGACTCACGTCCTTGACTGAAGTCAATTCTTCCTGCTCTGGCTCTCATGGTAAGGCGGTGTTCTATTACCTGGCTTTTGTACAGCAGACAGAGGTACTTCTCTTCACACCAGCTGAAGCAAATGTAGAGCTGTAATGCGAGAGTCCGGGCCATACAATGCACTGCACTAAGCCAGGCCAAGTCCTGCCCACCTCTCACACCAGGCCAACTCGTTGTCATTGGGTCTGCTTCTCCTCACCTCTTTGATGCTTCTGCATTAACCCTTAGATTGAAATAGGGCCAAGAATTCATCCTTGGAGACTGGCACTCGTAACTCATCAGTGCCAACAGACTCACTTCAAGGTTGCTGGTTTATGTTCATGGGGCAAATGGTGACTTGAAGCTTAATATTTCCTGACTTTCTGCTGCTTGTTCTTGCGACATCAATGTTGTTACAACATCTGTAGTAAACGCAGAATGATATATATATGTGAAAATCATTCCTGTAAACCGGCAAGCAGCGTAGCAGCCAACGAAGGGAAGTGCTGGGGATTACATGTGTATCGTACAGGGAGTACGTTGTGTTAACTAAATGCAAACATACATTTTCTTGGGCTTTGTCTTTTGGAATGAGAACAAAGGGGACAAATCAAGAGAACAGGGATACCCTGGTGAAACTTCACTGAAGTCAGTAGAGTTACACCAGGGATGCATCTGGCTGATTCTTTCGCTAACGGCTGTATGAAAGCCTTAATATAGAGTTTCTGCATGTGTGAAGTGTGTGCCAAGACAAATGCAACGTGCTAAATGGAACCTCTTGATTTATTTAAGTAAAAAATATGTTAGAAAAAAGCAATGGATAATTGGAGTGGAATGGATCCAGACTGGAATCGTCTGTCTCACGTCTCCAGAGTGTCTGAGAGAGGAGTGGTGAGGAATATCTTACCCGTGTACCTAAGCAATGTAGGATGTGCAGATAGCAGATAATGTCTTGAAACTGCTGAGATCCACCAAGGGACTCGGAGCTCTTTAGAAGACAAAGGTTGTAATCAGATGCAAAACAGCATTTTTGGCTGCAGCTGATGTGGACTAAGGGATTACCAAATACAGCCTGTTCTTAGCTCTTCATCAGCAATCTTCCTTACAGGCACTTGCCTTCCAGTTCAGATCTGCCAGGATCACTGTCACTCGCCAGCTGGCCAAAATGGTCTGAGCACTTAAAAAATGTTAAGGGTAAACAAGCTTGTTTTGCTTGACTGGAGATGTGTGATGGATGTGGTAGCCATCGAGTCATGCCAAACACTTGAGGCTGGGCCAGAAGAGGCAATATCTTGGTGTGGACCAGCAGCAGTCTGAGCAGTATCTCTGAGGACAGTCTAACCTCAGTATTGGAACAGCATATTACAGCCTGTAGGTGCCTGGTAACTGTGCAGGTACCTAGAGCCTTCCAATGGCCACCCTTCTGCTTGTGCTGACCTGCAAAACCATCTGAGCCCTGTAACTGTCAAGCTGCTCAGAGTCCTACCTCACATCAAAGGTCTGGGGGCTTCTCAAGCCCTAGGTTTCCTCTGCCTTTGATACCTGGGTTATCTCACCATTCAGGTGCTCCCAGAGCACACCAAACTGGCACTCGTACTGGGAGGAAGGAAGGGGAGAAGTGATGACGTACCTGACAGCCTGAGATACCAGAGACCTGATTTTGAAGCAACACTAAAAGGAAGTTTAATGCTCCCATGTGCACCGTTGGAAATGGGGCAAAGAAGCTTGCTCAAGGCACAAAGCTGTTTGACTTAGCATGGAATAATTATGGAAATGCCTCTAGGAAGATGTCAGAGTAAACATAAAAGCTAAAGCCCATATTAGCAGCACATCAGCTACGTTGAGTGTCTACAGCTCCCGTGAAGGAGCACTGTGGGGTAAAAATCCTCAGCAAAGCGCTCTGCCAGGATGGGTCACTGTTAGGAATAACAGAGCAACTTTGTGTCTATATATGCACTTGCAGCCTGTTTTAATCTTAAGGAACTGTCTGTGATACGAAACAACCAGGAAGAGGAGAGTGAGAAAGTGGAGAGAAGCTAAAGCACTCCAGTAAATGCCATCAAATCCCTCAATACACATTGTCTGACGAGTTGAGAAGCGTGATGCTGCAGCACTGGAGGAGTCATCTTGGTTATGTGAGTACAAGAGTTGGGTGGATGTTGCACTTAGGGAGATGGTCTAGTGGTTGACAGGGCTGGGACAAAGGCTGCACTCCATGATCTTAAAGGTCTCTGCCAGCCTAAACGTTTCTGTGACTCTGTGATTCTGTTGCTGGGTTTGGTAAAATACCAGAAAATGTCTGATGACTCCAACAAGCTTTGACTCACGCTTTTAATATGGCTTTTTCCACCCTATTTGTCTGACCTCATACAGCTTTGTTCCTGTAACAAAACTCCTAGGCACTCTCGTTCCACCCAGTACCTGACTTTTGCCTCATTTCTTAGAAATTGCCAAGTCATTTGCCGGTACAGTTGGACTCAGAATGAAGCCTGAAGGCTGGTGAATGTGCAGCTTCTTTAAACACATGCACATCTAGACAACAAGGTTTTATAGAGTAGAGGATTCATTGCTTTTTGGCTGATACTGTGCGACTCTGGGGGCAGGGTGAGGGGTCTCAGTTCCAGTCACAGTTTGTGAGATACAAGAGTGATGCACACCTTGAAATGCTAACTCAGTCTAGAGCAGAATCAGGCAATTTCTGTAACAATTTGTGGTGTTGGGAGCTCCTCTGGAGCAGACAGCATTGCAGTCCAGAGTTAATGTGTTGGACCAGGCCCTTGGAGCTGTGTGCTTTGCTCCTGGCCTACAAACCGTATCGCATGGATTGCCACAACACTGCCAGCCTGGATTTCCCTCCATTTAGAGGAAGGGAGTGCTGATTTTGTTCACCAAACTCTTTGGTAGGTGTGTGCTTTATTTGATTAGGACCAGCTTGCATGTTACTACTCAGACAGCAAGAACAATTCAGAGAAGCGAGGCTTTTTTTCACCGGTGACATTAATTTGTTTACGGCGTGTTTGGCGTTGGTAGTGTAACAAACTGCAAACCACAGGTCTCTTTGAACCTCACTTTCCTCCTGCAAGCGGAGTGTTTCAGTTTCTCAGCGCACCACTGATTCTGGAGAGGGGGGTAGAGGGGAGAAGTGATGATTTTGGCAGCGACACCGTTATGATTTGCTAAAATAGCAGCTTGGCAAATCTGGTTTCTCAAATATCTCATGTTTTGTTAATTACTGACAGCTTTGTTTTTAACTGAACGTGAAACAATGTGGAGAAATGGGCAAGCGTGGCCCCTGACTCACCACTGCCCGGCTGAGCTCGGCAGGTGGGAGCAAACTGTCTCCAAGAAGGGGCCCGAGCAGCAAGCGCTGCCCCAGCTCACGAGGCTCAGCAGATAGAGGCAAGGGCACAGGCCCTGGGACCCACTTATGGCATGCCCCAAAGGGAGTCTTTCCACGCTGGGTCTGCTGGGCCAGCAGGAGGTTGAAAATCTTGCCCAAATGGACTGTGAAGCTTGGTTTGCTGGTGAGGTACCCCTTTCCACAGCCGTGGCTTGATATGGGTAAAGAGGAGATACGCAGTGGCGTGGGGGAACTGTTGGGTTGGGTTCTGTTCTGTGTGAAGAATGGGGGGGACTGACCACTCTAGACCAGCAGTGACTGGAAGCGTCTCCTCAGGGACCAGTGACTGTTCCTGGGAGTGTATCTTCAGGGACTGGTGGAGCCAGGTCACCTGAGCCGTCTTTACTGCAGAATAGGGATCACATCTCATGGAAAGCAGCCAAGCACGAGGTGAATGTTTGAAGTAAGCGTGGGTAGAGAGGGTCAGAGCAGGCACTCCTCTTGCAGCCCTTCTTTCAGCATTTCCTGGCCACCTGGAAGTTCACACGGAGCGGTATCTCCACGTCCTTCGTTCTCTACATACTTTGGGTGATGTCCATTCTCCCTGTGTCCACCAACACAAGCGGGACAGACAGGTGATTTCTTACTCCTGCATGCATGTAACTAATCTACTCACTGCTCCAGATCTCAGGGGCCAAGAACACAGCAGATTACTTTCTGCTTTTAAGGACCTGATGCCTAACAAGATGACAACAATATCCATCCAGGTTAACAAATTAGACAAAGGAAAAGAAACTCTTCAACCTCAGAATTCATAGCCATTGCTAATGAGTGGAGACTAGGATTAAAATGTTCCTGGGAGCCAGGGCTCCTGAGGATGCTTGTGTGGTGACAAGACACTGGCCCAGCAATGCTTCTGGCCATGTAAAGCTATTCATGCAGAACCGTGCTCCCAGGGCAACTTCTTTTTTGACCTATGTTTATTTTGTTGGATAAATGTCACGTCCACTTTGTGTCTGTGTGTTAGCAGAGCTCATCAGGCGCCGTGTGTGTGTGTTTCTATATGCACAACACACAGACATAATCACACATGAGTCCTCCAGTGTCACTTTTCCCAGAGCAGTGCAGCGCTTCGCATGTGAAACGAATCTTTATAGAAATAATGCCCCAGAGAGAACTTTTTCCAACCATTTTTTCCTCTTTTTTTTTTGCTAATACGTAAGATAAATGGAAATAGTGAGTCAGAATATATCTGTAATCACATGGCACGAAGAGAAGATTCAGTTTCAGAAATGCTGGGCTCTGTGTGTGTGTCAGTGCAGGAGGCAAGTCTGCAAGCTCAGGCCCTGCACACACATCCCAGATCTGGCATTTGTGACTGGTGAACTGTTTTGAGAAGCAATGACATCTCAGCCCTGATTAGTCAAAGGTATTTTGCAACTGTCCTCTCGCTGAAGTGAGCTGGAGCTAAGGAAGTGTTCTGGGAAATGGAGGCTGCGCAGGGAGAGCAGAGCGCTGGGAATACGGGCTGCTAACTGTGGCTCTGCCACAAACTCATTGCTTTTGACCTTCAGCTCATCGTAAGGACACGAGTCCAAGAGTGACTTGGGGCTGCTTCTGTGTGTGACTGTCCCTCCTTAGCACTTGTTTGTCCTGCTGTCCATCAAGCTATCATTTTCTCAGCCCAAAACAAAAAGGCATGGGCAGGAGGTGAGGGGAAAATCCCCTGCAAAGGGATCCTGAGCACTGGATCATGTTTCCAGCTGTCATTCAGCACCCCTCCTCCCTGTCTCCAGTCCCCCCACAGCAGTACAGAGAACACAGACTGTGCTCCCACCCCACAGGTGGAGAAACTTGCTGCTCCCATCACCTCGAGCTCCTCTGGGACTTGCTGCACCCTCCAGCATGGGCACTTCCCTCTGGCCAGTCATTGCCTTGAGCTCTAAACAATGGAGCTGTGTTTAAGGAATGAAGGGATTTAGAAAACAGGAAAAAAACCCCAAGTGATGACTGGGAAAAAAAAGGAAAAACAGGACTGCAAAGTACAAAGGGAGTTACAAAGGGAAAGAGAGGAAAAGAGACTTGAATAGCATTGAATATTTCCATTTCTTTTGTTTGAGAGTGTTTGGGTTTATTTAAAAGCTGCTTGGAAATGTGGAGGGTTTGGGGTCTTTCTCATCCAGGTGTTGTGTACACGTTGTTCCAATTAGAAGCATCTCCTTTGTATATTTAGCACTGTTTAGAGGGGACTGGGAAGATAAAGGCTGCCGAGGAATGCTTCGGGCAAGAGCTGGGCTCTCCAAACTGGCTTTTGTTGCGCCAGTGTGGATCACTTAATAATTCATATTTCAGAATACATTAATGCAAATGATAATTTGAGCTTGCTATTGAATTTTTAACTATGCAATACAAGCAATTTATGTTTCTGTTCATTTTCCCAGGTAAAACTGTTTAGACGTTTTTAACATATGCTTGGTTTCACTCACCATATATCAACCCATTGTTTTAATTTGGGGGTAATTAAAAATTAGGAGCATCGCAAATAATACATGGAGCCCTGTGTTCATGGAAGAATAACAGGGAACTGATGCTCTGGCTTGCACTTGGGATGAAAGAGCTTTCTCAGAGATGCTGCGTAACAAAATAGAGATGTCTTGTGTTTATGCAGATCATCTACATCTAAATAGTAATTGCTGTGATTAATCTGGATCTGTCTCTGTCTTTAAATCATCGGCTTTCTTTGTTTTCCTGGAATTTTTTTCGAGGAGTGTTTGGTGTAGGAAAAACAAACATGTTGTTCCTCTCCTACAGGGCTGCTTGGATAATTATAAGTCTGAAAGTCAGAGGTTATTGAAGCTTTGCTTTCTTTTGTTGTGTTGTTGCTGGAAACTAATTGTCAGCTTTGACCCCACTTTTGAGAAACACGCTGGGAACACAAGTGGCAGGCGAGCTGCTAGACCCAGAGAGTCCAAGCCATGGGCTTTGTCCAGGGAAGAATGAGAAGCTCTGTAACTCTTGCCTCTGTGCTCCCCATGGCACAAGAGCCAGTCCTGCCTGCCCAAGTGACCATGGTCCAGCAGTGTGGCACTTGGTGGGGATATCTTCCTCTTCCACAAACAGTGCACTTACCTTCTGTGACTTGTTGTGAAGAAGTGAAATGTCCACAGAGAGGGCCAAGGGGTGTGGAGGGCATCCTGTGGCCCAGCTATCCCTTCTCTCTGCCTCACCTTTCTCACAGCGCCCCTGTGCCTCTGGCATGCTGTGGAGACGTTAGCTTGACTCTTGCTGTGCTCAAAGGGTCACATAACTTGTCTTCCACATGGCTCTGCCTCTAAAGAAGGACAAGAGAGAGACTTACACACCATCTTCTGCAGCCCTGGAGGAGATGCTCCACCTCCCCAACTCTCCCACTTTTCCCTTCTGGGCAAGAAAATAACAACATTGCCTTCTACCTCTTTTCAGGAGAGCAAAGCCATCCTTTACCACTGCTGATGTCAGACTGCATTCCACAAACACTTTCCAGCCCCTTGGCTTCCGCCGGACCCTGACTGTTCAACTGTGATACAGTGACAGCATTTCCTAGAGACGAGATCTACAGACAGATATGACCCATCTAACTGCTGGACCTATCCTTGAGCTCCCATATGCAAATTTCATCCTGTATTTAATCAAATATCATCCATCCAGGGGCAAGGAAAAGAAAAAACGAAGGTGCTATTAGAAAGGAAATGGTAATGAGAAGAAAAGAGATATCAAGGAGCCAAAATAATTTCTTATAAATTAATATTACAACCTGGGGATATAAATATGCCTGGTTATTGGAAGGCATACTCTCCCCCTTAAACCCTTGCTAGAAGCATAAAACTTCCCACGACATGCTGTATTGGTCAATGTATCTCTGTAAGAAGGTGCTTTGTATCTCAGAGGTAGCATAAGAGCCATTAGATGTGGGTGTTGCTATGGTAACTGCTCTTTTTTTTTAATTGAATAGCATAGTAAGTAGTCTTGTAAAACCCACCAACCCGTAACTTGCTGGTGCCCTGAGGCAGCATTAATGCAAGCACCTTTTCTTTGTCTTATTTCCTTCCTAGGGAGATGCAGGTACCTCAGCATAAGCTGCATCCTTACAAGGGCAGTAGCTGTGCCAGGAGAATATGTCCAGCTGCCTCTAAGCAAAGCGATGATAAACAGAAAGGTAAGATACACCACCTTTATTCCAGGCCACTTTATATACCACGAGGTCTCTTACAGCTGAGATGGGTAGCCAAAATCTTTTGCTCATGTGCCATCTTTCCCTTCTTTCACGCACAAATTCAGACTGGCCCCCAACTCCAACTCCCCAGCCACACTGCAGTGCTGCAGCCAGTTAGTAAACCATCCAAATGAAGCTTTCCAGTACACCAGCCAGTTGGATGAGATGAACTTTTGTTTGTAAGATTTATTTGGTTTCTTTTTCTCTTGATGTGTGTCAGGTACCCCTTAAATGTCCAAGACCTGCTTTTATAGTCCTGTCCAGGAGAGCAGTGGCCTATTTGACTGCTTGTCTGGATCTTGGATGCTGCCTTCTCTTGCTGCTGTTCATGCTTTAAGTCAGTTGCAGGCTATTTTTATAAGGACTAGAGTACCTCCCTGGACTAGATGCTCTCCCTGGCTGAAGTAAGGCTTCAAACCTGGGACTGACTATTCTCTCTCTCCATACATTGCAGTGTTATGTCACTTTTTTATCATATTTTTCGATTGTTTATCTGTAACCAGTCATCCCTGTGCAACCCACTGAAAGGGGCACTTCATCCTGATGAAGTGGAGACAACTGGCTTCATCAGTTTGGGATTTTCATTTCTATGTTACCTGGGGCAAAGTGCAGAGCTGAAATCTTGGGAATCCCCACTCAGGTGCTGCCAAACAAGGGTGTTGCTGACAGACTTTTGAGATGAGCATGGGGTGTTTTTCTGGTCATTTACAAGTTCTGCTTCAAATATTGCATGGTTTCATTCTTTAACGGGGCTTAAACTGGTCAGACCCAGAACTGTGGGTTCTACCCAAGCCTCCCAAGAAGCTCTCAGAGCATCTGACATGTTGACAGGGTTGAGCTGCCCACATAAACTCTGCTTTCTTCTAGAGCACTCTCCCACCTCAGTACCGTACCTGAGGCTGGGCAGGGCAGCCCCCCATTTCTCTTAGCACAGTTGTGCCACTGTGGGGGAAACAATTCAGGATTATAGGGTTAGACTTTGCTTCAAGGCTCTTCCTTAAGGGGTTTTTTTTTTCAGTAGCATTTTGATGTCAAATAGAAGGAAAACAAAGGGCACACAGAAATGATGCTGAACACAAATCTCAGCCTCAAAGAGCTGTGAACTTTAGGTACATTTGAGCAGTATGGCCAGAGCCCATGATGTATTTATTAACCAAAAGTGAGAAAACTCATCCTGCTTCGGGGGGCTGGAGTGAACTTTGGGTGGCAAGTAAGCCTGGCGTTGCTCTGCCGTTTGGGAAGTCAATTTCCCCCTAGAAGGAAGTCGTGGTCTGTAATCAAAGGCTGGTGAAAAGTGACTCATTTTGCTAGGGTGGCAAAGGCTTCTAATTTGTTTTGATATTTTTGGTCCTGTCTGGGGCACGTCCTTTATTGGAAAAGACAGATTAAAAAAATAGATAAAAAAGAAAGAGGAGCTAATGCTTGATGTGTGCTTGAGGAGCCTGGGTTTGTTCAAATGTGAGCGTGGAAAGTCTGAGTGATCTTCACATTCAGATCACAACTTCACTGGAAAGGAAAGGTCACTTCTTACGTTCTGGGGCAGCTTTTTCTCTTTTGTGCCCTTGGTAAGATCTCTCCTTTTGTATTATTATGGATGTACCTCAGTTTGGAACTCTCCCTTTTTTTCCCTTTTTCCTTTCTCTCTTGTTTCATTTTTTCTGTAGAGAGAGCAGATATTTCATCTGTTAGAAGATGTACAAGAGAAAAGGAATAATATATGCACCACTGTGGAAAGGCATGTCTCTGTTCATACCTTTGCATTTTGCAGGAAAATATGTCATTCCTTTCAGATCCATGAATTAAGATGCACTATTTTTTGCTGAAGGCTATTTTAAATTAGGCTAATAAATTGCTGCTCTCTGCCTTGCGTGATAATGCATTACATTATCTACTGATGTACACGTATTGTTTGACTCTAATGGTGTGGAAATTAAATGTTAGACATGGGCCAGATGTTCCTATAGATGAATATGAAGTATGATTCTGTCATAGCCAGTCTCAGTGGGATGGAAGGTAGACGGTGAGACAACAGCGACAAAAAATCTCAAGTGGGTCGCTGGCACCCACACCCAAGATCCAGCCTGAACCCTGAGCTGTCGAGGAGCATTACTAACCTGAGCTCCTTCATTCTTCCTCAGCCAGAGCTAATGCCTTTCTTATTTCAAATGCTTCAGTGCTTAAGCCACAAAAAAGTCGCTCATGGAGATGGTAAATGGTTACTGTCCCTGTCAGACTGACAGGAGCAGCTTGGGGTGCATCCCAGGCTCCTGCCTTAGCTACAAACATTTCCCTAAGTAGGTCATACTTAGGGAAATGGTCTAGGGGTTGATAGGGCTGGGACAAAGGCTGGACTTGATGATCTTAAAGGTCCCTTTCAGCCAAAATGATCCTCTGATTCTACAAACATGTGGAAGCTCTTCCTCTGCCCTTCCCCCTCTCCCTCTGCATTTTCATGCAGTGGCTGAGGGGGCAAACAGATGTACATTACAGTGAATATTAATGAAGGTCCCCCACTGGCATCTCCTCCCTGGAAAAAACAGGAGGAGAAGAGCTTACAATCTCCCTCGCAGGGCAAAATTACCCAGTGACTCATAATCTAAGCACCAGCAGAAGGCTGCTGAACACGGGTATTTAGGATATTTGATAATGACAGACAGGGGCGTTTTCAAAATTGGTAATAAAGCAGCTTTACTTTGGGAATGTTCTGGCTCACTACAGCCTCAAAAAAAGAAGTGCTGACCAGGAGATTGACTGAATGTTTCTCCTTGCATGTGTGTATGTGCAGGTGTGTTCTGGCTGTTTGTGCAGCGGCAAGGACGGACAATTCTTGCACCATCGGTAGAGGTCTGTGAGCAAACCAGAAGGACTTCTGGGAGTGGTGAGTTGGATAATTCATGGATGCTTTATCACCAAAAGAGAGAGATGAACTTTGTTTTTGCCAGCCCTGCTTGCAGGGTTGGCGTCCTGTGACCACTGAGCTCAGCACAAACCTGCACTGAGGATGTTTTAACGCTGACCCGCATGGCCCCAGCCAGGCACCGAGACGGAGGGTGGTGAACTGCAGCGTGGCTGTGGGAATGAGCAGCAGCACATGGGAGCAGAAAGCAGCTTTGTGGGCAGGGGAAGGGCTTGTGCAATGGCTTCTGGAGAAAGGTACCGTGAGGTGAAGGACAGCTGGCTGTGGCCGGGCATTGCGCTGCTGCAGAGGAGCAGCGAGGGTCCAGCTGTGCCCCGTGACGGGATGCAATGGTCATTCCTTTCTGAGGCACAGGCACAGCTGGTTTGGGAGCTCTGAGCTGTGTCCTGGCCAAGCCTCCTATCAGGGTACAATATCTGCTTGCTTTTGCATGCCTGAGCTCAACAAAGACCAGGGGCTGTAAGGAGTTCTGTTATTCCCCCTGATGAACGTGTCAGTCGACTCCAAGAGGTCAGGTCCTAATGGTGAGATCCATCTCTGTGAGCAGTGTGGTAGGGTGGAGACAACATCCCTCCCCATCACTGTGCCCTGGCTGTAGGCATCACCAAAAAGACACGGCCATGAGCAAGCCAGAGTCCCTACCTCTGACCCCAGGTGAATGCAGGCAGCGTGGTTTGTGGAAAGCAAGGCTCCTTCCCCATCTAGCTGAAGCGTTTCCCAGGCCTCTTCAGTGGCAGGCACCGTGGGATATACTGGGGAATGTTTTCATCACAGCTAACAGAGGGCTATCCAGATTGCTCGTAACTGTTTTTAGCACAGTAAACATGTAAACCAAGTGCCTGGGGAGAGAGAAAAAAAAGAAAAAGGCCTGTCCTTGCAGTAGCTGATCATTTTTAATTAAATCTCAATCTATCAATCTAGTTACTGTGTGAGGGGGAGAGAAGCAGCCCTGAATGATTTAGGCTGTGGGTAATCTGAGCTGTCTGCCAGCTCAGTGGCCCTGAGCAGCGACCAAACCCAGCCAAGGCACTGCAGCTGCCAGCAAGAGGGCAGAGCCTGGGCGCAGGATGAGTCCCACCAGTCCTGGCTCACCGTACAGCTCGTGGGCCCAGGGGGGCAGGTGATCCTCGAGGTCCCTTCCAACCTGGTGTTCTACGATTCTAAAACTCTATGAAACAAAGAAAATCCTTAAAACTATGTGGAGCCACGGAAATGCAAAGCTTGGCTCTGCATCTGTCAACTTGAGTGGGCATCTTCCTCTTTTACTCTGTGGGACCAAGGCTAGACCCTGATTAATGGAGCTTCAGGCTAAACACACGCAGTGTTTAGTGGTAGAGGGGGAATAAACCCCCCAACCTAAATCTTTTCTGTTTCTTATAAAGTTGAGTTGTCATTCTGAAACCCCCACTGTAGGTCTCTGTGGGCAGCCTTCCCTGAAGGAGATGGATGGGATTTTTCCTCCATACCTTCCTCAAAGTTCTTCATCCTGGATGGCTGCATAAATGAAAGTGATAACGATCGCTGTCCTTTGTTACAATGATTTCTTGCAGCAGGAAGCGACTCCTATGGCAGCCAGGCAGTAACAGTCAGGAACTTTCTATCCCTTCACCAGAAGAAGGTGCCCAACAGCCCTGCACAGGAGGATCTCTCCTACACTTGTCAGGGCTGTGCCAGGCTTCCCACCTTTGGAATCACAAGTTGTTCACTTTGTAGGATTTGCTCCTTTTTGTCTGTGCTTTCATCCTCTCTGCAGAGACTCCCACAGAAACTCTTACATGAGAGCTTGTGCTTCCTTTTCATGATGCAGACCTGTGGCCAAGGAAAAGCGGGCCCAGATCTCCAAACTCACACCACTGCAAGCACCATCCGATGGGAACTGCTACTGTACAGAGCTGAGCACATTCTGACCGATGGCCCGGCTGACTGATCAGTGCTCACACAAGCCAGACACATCTCTTATTGCTATCAGCTTTATCTGGAGCTGCTACTTATTTAGAATGCCTTGACCACCACCGTGGGAAGCCAAAATCAAGAAGACTCTGTAAGAAAAGTCACTGTGCCTACAAATGAAAAAACCTACCCTGTCTTTTCCTTTTGCTCTTTAATTCCCACTGCAAAATCACGTCCTGGTGAGTCATGACATATGCACAGCACCATATGGATGAAATAAGTTGTCTCTTCTGTCCTTCCCCTGCTACAGCTGCTTCCTCACCCCCACTCATTCTTGTTTCTAGACCTTATTCACCAAAACTTTCCAAGAAATAAAGAAAGAAGGAAGTTTTCCTATAGCCACCAGTGCCGTTAGGACAGTGCAAGCGTTTGGCATGGATTTAACCCACAGCTTCAGGCCAGGACTGTGAGCCTGAGCTCTGACTGATGATGTGTGCAATTGCTGTGCCACGCTAAGCTAATCACAAGCCAGCCTGAAGTGTCAGTGTGAGGTGGACAAATGCTAAGTGGGAAACCAGATAGGAAATAATAAGTCTTTCTTTTACCCTATGAGCCCACCAAGAATTGTTTGCTGGTGATGAAACCTCTGCAAACACATCCCTGCAGATTACCTGAATACGGCCCCATCTCAGAGCTGCTCAGTGAAGTACTGAACAGTGGTTTCCTCTTTGCAAATCTGTCTTTGTTAAAAAAAGAGGTGAGGTCAAAGTTTTCAAGAGTATGAAGTGCTTCAGGTTGAACCCCTGGCTCTAGATACTGGGAACATCTTGTTCCACTGGGAGTGTCTCTGAGCAAACGTTCCCAAGCACCCTCCTCCTGCAGCACAGGGAGGACAGCTGTGGGCACCCAAACAGGGAATGGTTGCATCTGAAAGAGGAGGCTCAGTGAGTTGGCATAAGAGATGCCAGCAGACCTTTAGTTTGTTGTGTGAAGCATGAGGGCCTACTTCTGGCCAAGGAAGTAAATGGAATTTGTCTGCAAGCTTCTCCTCCTACAGTGCTAAAATATTTCCTTCCAGCACTCTTTATTTTTGATTAAATGCCACATCTCTGCTGCCTGCTGCTCCCCTCTCCATTCTCCCCTGCTTCTCTTCTCTTCCAGCTTCTCTTTGCACTCTTGCCTTCTCCCATTTGTTTTCCTCTTGGACATTTAGTGCAACATCCCATCATGTACCATGATGTTTATCCTCTCCATAGACTCCAGCTAGCCCTTGTAAGCTCCCCTGGCAGTTGTCCTGCAGCACTGTTGCCATACTCTCGCTTCCTTGGTCCTTTGCCCCTCACCAATTATGGGCATTTGTTTGCATTTGCACAAGACACAGGCACATTCTTTTTTAAAGATCTTATCACACAACTATGTCAAGTTCCCAGCACCACTTGCATCATGTACAGTGCTGCATTCTTCACAGATGAAATGGCAGCTTGCTGGCTGCTTGTAGGGGCCGATAAAATGGAAACCACGAGAAGATTGAAACAGAAAATTGATCTGTGTGGGCCAGTTCATGACCCTGAAACCATGAAATAATCCTTGTCTTTGGTCTGCCACTGACCTAACCATAAAGAAATGGACAGTTTCTTGTTACCTAACAACACCCTTTTCTGAGAGATAGATAAGGAGTCTTAAATAATAGGTCTCCTGGGAAGCAGCAGCAAAGTGTGACTCCAGCAGTGGGACTCTGCCACGGTAACCTCACTTAACATGGGCAATACTGTGTCTTCTCCTATCTGATCTGCACTTTCAACAATAATTTGCTTAGGAATGGCTCCAGTGGAGAAATCCTAGTGTCCACATGAAAATCCTGCTTGTTGCAGAGAAAAGTCACTTTCCCAGGGCAGGACTGGACTTCAAGATGCCTACCGAGGAATGTGGTTGGTTCTCTAGTTCATCTCAGGCTCAGAGAAAATCTGTGTTCAGTTTTCACCAGGTCCTGTTGCTCAAGCACAAGCTCAGGCACTTGGCTGGTTTTGCTCATAGAGCAGCAGCCAGTATCTTCTCCTGCAACCTCTGACATCTCTTTTATGGTGCTCTCATTTTTCCAGACCTGGCAGCAAGAGGTTCAAGAGGAGCTGAGAGGAGAAGAGGAATTCCTGCCAGACACTGCAGGGATGTTGAATTGCGCCCTTGGGTCTCAGTCTGCTCACTGCACAGACATCAGCCTGTGGAGCAAGGCTCACAAAGCAAACCCTTCTCAGGTGCTTTGAGCAAATTCTTGAGTTTCAGAGAAAGCTCCACTTGGACAAGCAACAAAAGGTGAGGCAGCCAACTCATACAACAGGCCCCAAGCCACACACGTGGGAGTGCCAGTCAGACCTGTTTGGTATGGGGTGTTACTGGTGACAGGAGAAAGGCACATGCAGGTGTTTCTAGCAGTGTCTCACAGCCTCTGCTGTGACAACAGTGGTGGTGACTGGGGAGGCTTGGTGTTGCTATTAATCCTGCTCAAAGACCATGTAGATGGGATGACACCGCTCCAGTTTCTCTTCCTAACTAAATTATTGCACAGCCAAAGCTAAGGGGCTGGGAGAAGTTCAACAGAAATATTGCAGCCTTTTTTTTGTTTTTCCTTCAGGTTGAACTCAAGGAAAATTATGTATTTAGGAAGAAAGAAGGGACACAGCCTTCATTAAGATGCTCTGAGCCTGCGCCACTTGAAACTCGGTGAGTGCTTTCAGGATGTCACTGTGCATGTGCTTGTTTGCCATTTTAGTGGGCATTTTTTTCTCAAATGTGGCAAATTGTATATATATATATAACATGAAAATCACCATATGTTCATGTCTGGAGAAGACTTTCTGAAGCTTAGCAACTGAAGTATCTGAAGAGTCCCACTTTCAGACCCTTCCAGGGAGGACACTTCATCCTTTCAAGCCCAGAGACTAAATTATACTGTCTTGCTCTCAAGTGACTTGGCAGGTTGCAGCCAGCAGCACAGCTTGGTCCTTCCTTGCAGTTGCTGAAGGATAGATAGTGTGTTACTGCCACTGGGGCACAAAGCCAGGGCGTTCTGTCTTTCAGTTCCCAGATGTTCATCTGCTGATGCCCAGGAAAAGGAGTGAATAGGATGAGGTAAAGTTTTAGGAAAAGGCTGAGCAAGGGAGATCCTCTCAATCTTAATTCCAGTATTTTCTCATTTGTTTAACCTGTTTGATTCTGGCATCTTTGTGTCCTTACTATGCAATTACATGCTATCCATTTAAAATAACCTTTTAATTTACAGGCAAGCAAAACAAATGCATTGTTTTTCTTTGCACTGTAGCTGCATAAAAGGTTTATGAGATTTTCTGTGACAGTCCCTTGACAAGGAAAACCAGAGATATTACTATAGTAACATTCAAAGGTGGCTGCTATGAAAATAAAATAATTCAAACTAAGGCAATATTTGCTCACAGAACATGAGTCACTTGGATTGTGAGTTCCTGACAATAGCGAAGAAGGAAAGTTGTCAAGGAAGAGTGACAACGCTTTCCCACTTCATACTGCAGCATCCAAGCGTTCTCACTGACAACCAAGGCAGAGACAATAACACAAGAGTGGAATATATCTTCCTCTTTAGCAGACTTCAGATCTGCACTGCCAGTGGGCCGAGTTCTGCTTTCACATATGCTTTGGATTGCCTCTTGATTTCTGCACCAGTGCCTGTTTATAGCAGCGCTGTATCTGCGCAGTGCCGCTTGCATCAGGCTCTGGCTACGAAAGACACGGCACAGATCTTTGTGATGGATCAGAGGTGTGCAGGAAGGATCTGAGAGGGGATTTTTGCCCTGCACAAGAGCAGGGAATCGAAACGTGGTCATTCCTGCTCTGCTCCCCACAAAGGATACGTAAGAGTAAAAGCAAAGGTAAAGCCTCTGTCCTCTGAAGACTTCTGAGCTCTCAAACAAAACATAGCTAAAAACAATGTGCCAAATGATGTTCTTGTACAGCTCCATTGGTGTGCCAGGGAGTCAAACATCTGACTTTAGGAGATGGTCGAGCACAGTGCAGGTGGTGTCAACATGCCACAAAAAGACAAGGTTATGATTTTTCCACATAGGATGAACAATGAGAGACTCCTGCTCTCAGTGACTTCACTTTAGATGACAGGCAAAGAAACAAATGGCATAGAAGACTGCATGTATGTCTCTAATGTGCTGCAGCGGTTTGGCTCGATACAACGGCAGCTGGGAGTTTGGGGAGGTTCTCACTGGAACTGTAAAGGCACAGGGAGGATGCAGTCATATCAGACACAGAGCCCTCCATCTCTCAGCACTGGAGCTCTCTGCCCTTAATATATGCTACTTTTGCTCAGGAGTATATCAACTGATATCAATTTGATTTGCTTGACTGCCATTCTTAGCCTCCTGAGAGCCTGACTCCAGGCAGTTCTGCAGGCAGACGGCAGGCGTTTGTTGGGGGCTGTATGGACACAGGAGCAAAGGAAATAACTTTAGCTTTACCCTCTAAAGTCCAATCCTCTCCTTTAAGAACTTTTTTCCTTTCAAAATCACCTTGACAGCCAGGTTAGCCAGCTCTGAAGTAGGAAAGTTCAAAGATACTGCGCTTCTATTGCCTCAATTTTAATTAGCTGCTGGATAAACAAGGAACTTTGAAGCTGTCTGTACAGCAATTTTCATCTGCCCTGTTGACTTGAAAAGGCCAGAGTCCGGCAACATTCAAAGCTGCCCTCTGCACATGTGTAAATGATTCCACAAAGTGTGTGTGTGGTGACTTAGGTCTTAGCCTGAAAACCCTTTTCGAGGACGTGCTGATTCCAAACGAGATTTTTCCACACACACCTGTAGGTCTCCAAAGAATAGCCGTAAGGTTGATTCCCAAAAGAGCCGAGACCTGGTACAGACCACCTTGTCTTAGTTTAGCCCGAGATGCTCTGAGCAATACAGCGCTGTCAAGTGATAAAATCACCCAGTTCATTGCCACAAAAATCCCTGCTTTGGATGAGCTACCTCTGACTTACGTTGAGAGATGGATTTGACCCGCTCTTTCTTTCTCATCTGTTGGGCTGCAGCTGTGCCCTCTAGCACTGTGTATGTATTCCAAGCTCATCTAGATGTCAAAACAAAAGCACAAATGAGATGACAATCTCCCATTCTTTCTGTGTGCTGCCAATACCTGTTTGTCACTGCAATGGTATTAATCATCTTTTATTTATAGCGGAAGGTTGGAAGCTTCCATTTTCCCTTTTTGATTTATTTGTAGGACAACAGGTGCACAACTTGAGCAGGTGTATGGATGTGTGCATATGTAGGGAGTTTGCTGATAGCCACAAAACATCTTTAGTAAATTATTACTTGTATCAAAGCTGCCATCATTTTTTATTTCATGCCTGAACTTCATTGCACAGCTGTTGGCTCCCACAGCCCATCGTCCGCATCGTATCGCAACCGCGATAGCGCAGCTCAGAGGTGCAGGACCTCTGCTCCTGCCCTCCAAACCCCCTCCCCCTGCACACAAAACATGACTGAACCATGCACTGCTTCCAGCTTCTGAAACTTGGGAAAGGTACTGAAAATGTATCAACAGTTTCCATTGGCAACTGCTGCAGAATAGCATGATACCAGTTCAACAGCTGACGTGAAATGCCTTTCCATATGTAAAGCTGTGCCTTAAACACACAAGGGACACTAAGAATAAACTTTGTGCTTTCTTTTTCTTTTGTCTAACAGCAAATGGGTCGTGAGGAAGTGCTGGATGCTTAAAAAAAAAAAACAAAAAGAAAAGGGAAAAAAACATGCAGTTATAATTTTGGATCCAAGCTGTGAGAACACTCATTGGAGACAACTGTTCTCTCATGGGCTAGCCTTGAATAAACAATCACAGCTCTGTGTGATATTACTTCTTAACCAGATTCTAGCATTGAGCTGTTGCCTTGCCATGGTTACTTGCTTTTTTAAACCAATGTTTCTTTTCCTTCCTTTTTGCCAAGATTCTTGCTTGCTTGGCAGTGGCTCGTTCTCATTTGAACTTTTGCCCTATTTTAATCTCCACCAAATTTTTACTCTAAAAGAACCTTTTCACTGATATCTTTTTGTTGCCCTGAACGTCTTTGCTGCGTGTGAGAACTTACTTGGGGACATGGCTTACGGCAAAGAGCCCAAGTGACCATCTTCTTCTGAGTATCCAGCAGCTGGCAGGCATCCGTGAGGAGATTAGAAAACAAAGCCACGACAGCACAAGACAGTAGCCACTCCTGAAATAAAATCAAATAGGACAGACACACAAACTGCCAGGTCACTCACTTGGAGATTTGTTTGTGCCTCTCAGCTCCTGAGCTTGCCTCACTTGGATTCATCGGAGGATAACACGGTTAAAACCCATGTAAGAGCATCTCAACCCATGTGGGGGTCCGAGGCAGAATCCCTCGCTTGTGTGCACTCCTGGAGTTGGCAGAGCACTGAGGTCTTGTGGATCATTGTAGAGTCCTAGGGAATGGCAACATGTCTCTGGTTGCTTTGGAGTAATTCTCCAGGCAAGCTGGAAGAAACAAACCAACGGCTTCTATAAAGAAGCTAAAATTCCTCTTGCAGGAGGAGATCAGGCCATCTTAAAATACCCTCACTATTTTTTTGTTGTGTGTTTTGTGGAGATTCTGCATGGAGAAAATAAATGGCAACTTGCTGAAGGCTCTATCCAAAATATTTCTACCACATGGTTGACTAATATTATTCCCTCTGCTGAAAAAGTAAAAACCCACAGCGTTCTCTTAACGTGCTCACTCTGTTTTCTACTCATTGGAAGACATCACTGTGTGGATGCCTAAAAGGAAGACAAGTGCATGTGTATAATAGACAAGTGCATTTGTGCATATGTACACACGTAAGTACAACACAGCTGCAGCATTTCTTCCTAATATTTGTTACTGTTACATCCTTCTGCTGTGTGACTGAATATTCCGATGGACAAACCAGAAGCCAATGATTTAGTCATCTTTACTCACAGATCGATAAGGAGCAGTGTTCAAAGACTAACATATACCTAAGACCAACTTTTCACCCCTTAAAGTCTTCTAAGTGAAATTTTAATGTAGGAAAACCAGCAAGCTACTGCTTTCTTTTCAAACATAAACTTGCCAATATTTTATGTTAGAAGATCTTAAATAATACAATTAAAAGTCTGTCCTTGCTCACTCTCATTTATTAACTTTTAGAGAGCAATTTTCTTCAGAGTAGCAAAATCAATACTCAGAGATACAAGAGTTTCCTTTCTCATAAAATTTCGTTGGCAATTTAATTTTTCATCTGCATTGAGATGGTAAAACGTAAAGAACAATGCTCTTTTTTCTTTTTTTCTAGTGAGAAGTATTGACTTGGGAACAAAAACAGGAGCTGCATTTCCTCACATTTCAGTCATTTTCTGCATCCTTGGGATCTCTTCATTTGCACAGAATCCTGGCTGACAGAGACATCACTAGCTCATTGACAGGAGCATGCTTCATAGGTGAGTGTTGATCTCAATCTGCTTCTCACCCTTCTTGTGCCTGAGCTGGAAGTGGGCAAATGCCCATCCAAACCCAGCATAGAATCCAGCTGTTACTTCAGGACAGTTTACTCTTCAATGCCTAATATATAAACTTATAGTTGAAGCTGTCTAAATTACTGTGTTTTGCTGTGGAATATGTACAGCAGTAAATCCTTGGTCAGAGAGGAGTAGAAAAAGGCCTAATGTGTCAGTCTAAGATGGAAACACAGGCAATTCTGAGAGGGGATCTTATCAGTGCTGATAAATACCTAAAGGATGGGTACCGAGAGGATGAGGCCAGTCTTTTTCCTGTGGTGGCAAGTGACAGGACAAGGGGTAACAGAAACAAGATGGAACACGGGAAGTTCCACTGGAACACAAAGAGAAACTTCTTGGCTGTTGAGGTGAGGGAGCCCTGGCCCAGGCTGCCCAGGGAGCGTGGGGAAACTCCTCGGGAGGTTTCCAAACCCACCTGGACACATTCCTCTGCCCCTGGTTGAGGGGAACCTGCTTTAGCAGGTGGCTGGGCTGGATGAGCTCTAGAGGACCCTTCCAGCCCCCACCGTTCTGGGGTTCTTTGTGTAGGCACAATAATCCTGAGGTGCTGGCAAACCCCCTCATTCAGCTTCACAGCTGTTCTGGTAGCAAGTCAGGCCAGCACAGCCAGCAACGCCCAGCCTTTGGGAAGGATGCTTCTCCCCATACAATGCAGACTTGAGTCCCAGTGCAGAGTGTCACTTTCCCACACTGAGTTGTCCCTTGATCTGTGAGTAGTGCCTATGACTTCTACAGTGACTACTTGCAAAGGACAATGTGGCTCAGCAGGCTCTTTGTAAATGTGTGGCAGAGACTCATTCATCAGTAACAATGACCCCTGTAATCATTTACAATGCCTTTGGGCCTCCCTTCATTAAAAAAAAGAGCTGCTATGCCAAGCCAATGGGAGGAAAAACTTGTGCAGTGATGGTGGTGGTGACTGTGGCTTTAAAACCAGAGTTGTGAAGCATTATTTGTATGGAGAGATAAAATAACAAGAAGTGGGAAGGGTGAGAAAACATGAAAAGGAATAGGCTTAGAGAAACAGAAGCTGGAAGTAATCAATAAATCATAGAATAAAGTAAAGAGAAAGAACCTTTAAAGTGCCCAAGCTTAAATGTCAAGAGTATTAGAACAAAAGAGCTCCAAGCAGGAGAATGTGTGACAGAGGAATATGCTGAAACTCTGACAGAAAGCACGCTCGCTCCTGAGCGTGGAGGAGTGCAGGCAACAAAGGGCAACAGAGAATACAGAATAAGAAATTAGGGATCCACATAGGTTCCTCTTCCTTGAGGAGTCTGAACATACAGGAGCAGTATTGCTGTTTCTAGAAGATTCTGAGGAGTAAAACTGGAAAAATCCACAATTAAGGTAGTGGAAAAGATGGGGTTTAAGCTGTATAATGTGCTGTCACATATACATGAAGGTGTGCCATCAATATTGCAGAGTAATAGGAGCTTGCTTACATTGCACTACACCAACATGAAACAGAGCCAGCCAAGGCAGAGCTGTTGTTATATTTATCCCTAGACAAATTCATACAGCTCAAATTTAGGGGTTTTTCTAATTACAGTCTTCCAGTGATGCACTTAATCAGACAGAGCTCTAGTCACACACAGCTCTAGGCACTTGTGTTTGCCCCACTGAAATCTGTGTGTATAAACATACACTTAGAGTTAAGCAGGTACTTAAAATGTTTTTCCAAGCTGAAACCTACGTGCTGATGGATTACCTAGTTAGCTCCAAATTGCATGGTTGCATCTGATTTTGGCTACTGACTCAGGAACAGATACCTGTTCTGTTTGGAGGAAGCATAAAATGACTGTTGCTCATGTAATACAATCGACCCTTCTGGCACAACATGCACGTAGGTTGTGAAAACAACCCTTTCTGTGCAAATGGGATCTGCATCCAACTGAGCAAAGGCTGTTTATGCTCTCCTCAGCAGAAACCTGTAAGGAAAGGAACTGCCACGCTTTGATGTACCTCGCAGGGCAAAACTGGGGAAGCCCTCACAGAGGCTGCTGGGACAGGTTTGTCCCAGCAAAGGGCAGATTTACCTCTGGCCCTGTGCTTTGGGTGAGGGACTTTGTCATGGGCAGCAGAGCTGGGCCACAGCTATTCTTGAGGGTGCTGGTGGCATTGCCTGCTGCAACAGGCTCTTATTCGGGCCAAGGGCCAAAGAGATACCCTCTGCAAAATGTGTGAGGTCAGGATATGGCTGTAGGGAAAAAAAACATTGAATTAGTTGTAAAATATTCTAAGTTTGAATGAGGTGTTGATACTGATAGGGGAGCAGAGCAGCTTAGTCCTTTTTAAAAGGTCTTCTTTAAACTATCTTGCCCTTTTGCTGTGTGCACACAAATGACAGTACTGATGTGCAACAGTAATGTCAGCAGGTAAATTGAGTGTTAATGCTCGTGTTAATGTTGCTGAGCTGGGAAAAAAGGAGAGCTGTTTCCAAAAACCTGATGGGTCTGATGTGAGCAGACTGCTGAGTCAGGGGAAAAAAACCCAAAAGCTACAAGTGCTGGTTTGACAGGGAAGGATTTTGTCGTATGCCTCAATGAGACATTTAAAATTTCACTCATAATTTTGTGAAATGTCCCTCATTCAAGCTGTCAAAGCCTGACAGCCTTGTTAACGACATCAAGGGGTGAGCGGTCCTTCATCTTCTTGCTCTTGCTCAACTGAGTGATCGATGAACAAACTGAAACTGACAGCTGTTGCAAAGACATCGGGAATTAAAGGAGATGATACAGAAGATGTTTCTACTCCTCTCTGTCTAATTCAACCTAAAGAAGTTGATGTTCTGTTCAAGAAAAACTCGGGAAAGCAGCCACGTGCAGAGTGGCGTGAGGCAGGGCAGCTCGTGACTCTGGGGTCCGTTAGTGATCTGCAGTTTCTAGGGGTCTCCTTCCACCAGGGTTTGCACAGCAGCTTGACAGCAAAATGAAAGCTCAAGTCTTTGTGTTAAATATTTGACTTCCATCATAATTTCAGGACTTTTGGTGATGTTAGCTCTCACTTTAAGTGAATGTCTTCAGTTTGTGTCTTAGTTTCCCTGAGTTTTCCAGTCAAAACCCCCAAAGTTGTGATGTATGTGAATTACTGTGCTTTTTGCCAAATATCAATACTTGCTGAAAGCCAGTTTTGACCAGATGTACTTGAAACCCCATTCTAGGAATTAACCAGGCAAGCAAGGCATGTTACATGAATAAATGCCCACACAGATCAGCTCAGGATTGGAACATTAATCATCATCATAACAAACCATGCAAATGACACGCAGAGCAAGAACGACTCCGGGCTCAGGACACATTGGTGAGGACAACAAAGGGACATGGGGAACTCCATATAGTCTGCTCTGGGCTATTTTGTGATCAGGAGGTCAGATAGCTTTAAAGAAATGATCCCTTAGAAGTAACTCAGCTTTTTTCCTATCAAGCCAGCGAGGTCACAGAAGTTGTTGCATGTTTAGCCAATCTGGTAGACTTTAACAAGAGAATGGGCTGCAGGAGGCAGAGCATCTCCAGCAGGTCGAGGGCAGTAATCTTTCTCATCTGCTCAGCACTGGTGGGACATGTCCTGGAGTGCTAGGTTTGGTGCTGGGCTCCCCAGTACAGGTGAGACTTGAACTTACAGGAGCAGATCCAGCAGAGGATCCCAAAGATGACCAAGGATGTGGAGCAGCTGACATCCAAGGAGAGCGTGAGCACCTGGGACTGTTCAGCCTGGAGGAATGAAGGTTCCAGGGGATCTTACCAACCTGATGGGAAACAGGACAGAAGCTGGAGTCAGATTCTTCTCGGTGGCGCCCAACGACAGGACAAAAGGTAATGGGCACAAATGGAAATACATGGAATTCCTTTTAAATGTAGAAAAACCTTTTTTTTTGTTGCTGTTTTTAACTGGGAGGGCAGTTATTTTGCACCTTGCAGATATTGGTGTACTGAAGGTCTGCTACTTTTATTCTAGGCATGGCATATCTAACCAGTGATTTTTCCAGAAGGTGTATCAGTTTATTGTCATTGCCTTGACATACGAGCTGAATTTACGACTCTATTGCCAGCCTCATTTGTCCTGTTCCTTTCT
This sequence comes from Colius striatus, assembly GCF_028858725.1. Lineage (NCBI taxonomy): Eukaryota > Metazoa > Chordata > Aves > Coliiformes > Coliidae > Colius > Colius striatus. The sequence goes on from NC_084762.1 coordinate 3,874,114, forward strand.
TCAGCTTTGCAGAGTGCTCTCTAATGAATAGCATCTATAGGGTACCTCACACAATGAGGGAAGGCAAGAACCGATTACCCTTTATTGAGAAAGAGCTATTTTTAAAGCTGCAGTTGTTACCTAGTTCTGCTGAGTCAGCACAAAGCCTTTCTTACTTTGTTGCAGAGTACTTTGTGTAGCCCCATGGTGTGTCCTTTGTAAGTGTGCCATGTTTAAGGGCTGGCATGACTGTCCTGGGGCTAGTGACTGCATGGTGTCACTGTCCCAAGAGACACTCGGAGATGGAAAGATGCTTTCAGGAGCTGCAGTTTCCTCCTGTTCCATAGGGTCAGCCATCCTTCTCCAGCTACCAGCAATGGTGAAGATTTCTTTTGTGCCTCTGCCTGCTCCTCCTGCACCTGTATAGAACACAAAAGAGTAATTTCCTACTGTCCACTGTGTTGTTTTACTACAGGCAGATGCGACTCCTAAGTGGCAGGTCTCGAATCATCAAAGTATTTGTTTCCCCTGCAATTTTAGGACTTGGGACAGCGAGCAGGCTGCACTCTTAGTGCCCCAGTTCTGATTCAGATGTTCCCCTGAACCAGCACCTTTCTCCATATCCCCCCGGGGTGGATCACAGTTGTATAAAACTGCAACTGTGAAACCTCACGACGACTCTGAAAATCTGAGCTCAGCAGCCTCCCAGAAAAATCACATCTCACTCGGCTGCAGACAGAATTTGGAGTAAAATTTGACGCTTACGCTTGGGGATAAGAGGGAGGCGCAGGCAGCAGGGGAGAGAGAGATGTGCTCACGAATGACTTGAAAATGGAGGGATTTCATTCTTGTGATGAGAAGGCCTTGAGGAACTCAACCTCCAAATTAATGCATTGTTGCAAGAATGGGAGAAAAAACTCTCCCTACTACAGAAGCATCACAGAGCCATTCAGGCAGGCTGAAAGCTCTGAAAACACGCCTTCTGCGAAGCTAAGGAGCTGCAGGTAATGTTTGTCCAACTTTGTTCCTTTACAATTCACTCTTTCCTGCTATGCTACCTGTTATTTACTGTGATTACACATACACAAATGTAAATATCAATATGTGTGCATCTGCACATGCAGGAATATATAACCACACCAGCATATGTTTGTTTCTTTCTCGTCTCTGTGTGTACAATACTGTTGCAAACTCCTTTAGATGCAGAAATGTTGTGCAATTCATTATCTTTTTTGCCTTCTTCCTGCATGTGTAATGCCAGCACCAGTTATTTTACAGGGCTTATTTCTGGCACTAGTCAGGGGCAGTGGTCCCCAACTGAGGTAGAAGTGAGCTCGAAACTAATTTTAGGCCAATATTTGGCCAGAGCTGAGTGCTAAAATAAACACAGGGGTTGTGTATTTGTTGTGAGGCTCATCCTGCCCAGCTGCTAAGTAAACTGTCCCCGGCCCTTTGCCCAGCATGAAGCAGGATGTTTAGGGGCAGATGGCCTTCAGCACCCCGTGCCATTCATCTCACACTATGCAATATGTGCTCTCTTGTCAGTGCTCGACAGTGATGACAGCGTCCGTGTTGGGAGCCGGAGACCTGGTCACGGAGGCAAGGCTGGGGTGAAGCCCTTCAGAGCAGCCACCCATCCCAAAAGCTCCCTCCATGGCTGAGCAGTGGCATACGGCTGGAGCATCGCTGGTGGGCAGCGAATCAGGCGGTCCCAGAGTCCTCCCCAGCCCTGAAGTCAATCAGCACTACCAGGAGCTGCTGTATTTATAGAGGTATGGCGTAAGTTTGACGTAAGATACAACTTGTGGGGTTGTTTTTTTCTGTGCAGCAGGGCAAAGGTGCTTTTCTCCTCCCTTCCTTCAGTTTTTGGATAAACCCTGACTTGTTTTCACAGGAACATTAGCTCAAATCTGCTGCCACTGTGCGCAGCCGATAAAACTATTGCTTGAGAAGCCCATATGTCACAGGGAGCTGCTCGAGAGGCATGAAGCTCTGCTTCTCACCCATCCTTTAAAGATACAATTTTATGCTCGGTTAAAATGGAAAAGAGCATAATGTTTAAAGATAAACCCATTTACTGTGCAAACGCTCAGCTAAATTCTGCAACCACATTCCTTGTTGGTGAGACATTCGGATTGGCTCTTTAAAAGAAAACCCCAAACCAGTTGTTGCACTTCTCTTTCTCCTTGTTTATCAGTTGCTATGACAATGCTAATGACAGTATCACCACGGACAAGGACTAACGTCTTTCTTTTACTTAGAGGGGAGAAAAGACAAGATCAGTTCTGAGGAGAAAGCTCCCATTATTAAATACCTCTCGTTACCCTCTCTGACCCGGGTGGTTAGCCAATAGTCAAGGTCCCTACAGGTTGTTTCCCTTTGGAGAACAAATGGATGAGGGAGGGAATTGGGCTTTTTTTAATGTCTTTCTGTTTGTTTAGAAGGAATGTACACAGTGTCCCATTACTCTGGGCACAGTGGGAGTCAAAACAATAGGCAGTGCTTTCTCTTTTCACACTTTCAAGTTTCTTTTGAGCCACAACTCAAGCTTGCTCTGTCTCTTAGCTTAGCTCTCAGGGTCAGGCTAGGAGAGTTTTCCTGCCAGCTCTGGTGTGTCCTTGCTACTTCCTCTGTCTGCTGCTCTGATGTTTCTGCTGTCACTTTCTGAATCACTCCATTTCATCATATGCCACCTTTTCCCCCCTGTCTTTGCAGTTAGATCCCGGAGAAACGGCTCAGCCCCCACGGCTCAGCGGTGCCAGGCATGTGTGGCTTGGTATGTCTGGTGCCATGTGGCTCCCAGGGGGTCTCAAGGAGCGTGCCTCACAAAGAAGGCAGTTCTTGGGCTTTTCCTTAGGGAAGGGAAGCTTTCTCAGCCACCACCTTCAGTGAGGGTCCAGGGCTGACTCTCAGCATAACACGGAATTTATTTCCAATGATGTGTTTTTGCTCCCTGTCGGCTCAGTTTCTGTACAGTAGTGTTATGAGTTGGGGGAGCAGAAAATATGTTACTATTTCCTGACAAGGCAGCCTCTGATGCAACTGTAATAAAGTTGTGAAAAAGTCCTAGAGGAGTTAAACAGATTTGACAGCATTTCATTTCCATAAATTTAGGGCCTGATCCTGCTTTTGTTTGGCTAATGAGTACTAGGGGGAGATAAGGCAGGAGCTTCAGATAAACTAAAGGCAGAAATGATGTCCCAGCTCAGCAACAAGAGGCAGGTGAGTGATGGAGCTATTGGAACGCTTTTGTGCCAAGCAGAGGTAACTCTGGGGTTCCTGCTCTGGGTTCAACCCACCTCTGCTTTGACCAACAGGCCTGACTGAGCTACACAGGTACTGCTTTTGGCAGCTGGCCCCTAGGGCTTCGCTCTCAGATTGGAACAAAGGTTGCACACAGTGTGTAATATCTGCTCAGGTGGGGTAGAGATCTTTGATTTTCAACAGCAAAATCTCCTCTAAAAGTTCCATTTTCTTTTGCTTTTAAGGAAACAAACTCAAGGAGTTTTAATTCCAGCTATTGCCCTGGCCCACTCGACACATAAGGAAGCTCTTTCTAGTGGCTCTCAGGTAAGACACAGCTCTCATTTTCACATCCTTTTTATCACTCCTTCCATAAACCCAGCTCCTACCACTCCCCACCTCCATCGTAACGTAGGTGATGGGCTGTGATGGGGTAGACTCTGAAAAGATGCTCTGCTATGACCTCACACACCTCCAGCTTTGAAAAAAGCTCCTTTGCTGCTGCAGATGAACCAGCTAAAATCTCCTGAAGGCCCTGGAAGAACAAACAGGTCTTTGGCCACATTCACAGTGGTAATACTTTGTCAATGATAAGGCAGTTGAAAGCTTTTGCCACCCATTAAACCAGGGAAGCGTGGACCCATCAGCACTGGTGAACTTCATGCCATGAGAAGCCTCTGAATTGACAGAACCTAGTTTAAATGGAAGTTGCACCTTTAATTAAAAATGTCAGGCCATCCACTCACCCAGCCTGTCATTTGTTAACCCCCAGGTTCTTAATTAATATACACTGAACAGAATGTGTTTGGTTTAGCCTTTAAGAAAGAGGGTGAGTTTTCTCCAAGCACTGGAGAGGGGAAGCAGCTCTTTGTGAGCAGCATCCAGTTCTGGGCACATGGTATGAAGAATGCTTGATTCTGTTGGGTCCTCAGCAGAAGATGGAGTTTGGGAATGCCAGTGTTCTATTTCTGCTGAAAACCATAGGCATTCTGAATGAGAGGAAGATGGATTGGAGACGAGGAGGGGAGGAGAAATCCATTTTCCTTTAAAACATTGAAGGAAACAGTTAACAAAGTCTAGTAAGTTTGTCACATAAGAGACGAGGCATTCTCAGGTTGATGTGCTGTTCATTTCTTCCATTTTCAATAAGCTGACAGTCACTTGGTCAGTCTGAACAAAAGACCTTCCCTCTCCAGCAAGTATCTTCAGTAATCCCCTCTACAACAGCTGTTCTCTGTCACAATCCCTCTCAAAGACTTCAGAACCTCCTCCTGAGTCTATGGTTAATCCTCGATTTGAGCAAGTCGGTGCATATACCAGCAGTACCAGTCTGCTCCAGGCCAGATGGAAGAACACAAGCTTCCTTCTCTTGAACCTGCTATGTGACTGGTCCTTATGCTGCCTTTATCCTTACCCTGACCTTCTGCTGGCTGCAAGACAACAACCATGGTCAGCATAACTCTGAGTGCTGAAGAGAACCCATCCACATTTTTGGAACCAGTGTCGACCCAGTGTCAGCACTCAGAATACAAAATCTGGGATGTATTTGATTGCACAGGAGGAGCACTGGAACTGGACTTAGTGCCTCCTTGAACCACAGCCTCAGAAGCATGCCTTAAAATCAAGGAGATTGCCTTATGAGGCCATTTTGCCTCAATCTCTCCTTTTGGATCTGTTCCACTTTGCAATGCTTGCATGATATTCACTGGCTCAGAGAGAATAACCCTTTAGTGAAGGGCTTAGGGTACTTACCAGAGAGGGGAAACAAATTCCAGCTTGGACTGGAACTTTTCCTTGACTAAAACGTTGCCTCAGAGAACCACTGCAAAAGTTTTCCTGGTCCCACGTGCCTCAAATCAATGACAAACCACTGACGTGGGCTGCTTGCGACCTGCTGCGTTGGCTGCATCCTCCTGAAGATGCTAGGAGCCCCAGTCCTCTGGCACACGTTTTTCTGTCCCTTCTCTGCACAGTTCCATCACACCACTTCCTTTCAAAGGTTGTGATCTTTTTCTTTTGTTCCTAGTCCCGATTTAGAAGCACCTGCTAAGAAACTGACAAGTTGTGACGTGTCCCAGCAATTTGGAGCTTTCTTACCTTAAGATCCAGAGTGCTGCTTTTATGGCTTCAGGAGGCTTTTTTACTCACACAGCTTCCATCTTGAGCAGCTCCTTAAATGGGGTTGTTGAGACAGCTGTTTGGTTGACATTTTTCCTGGAACTGGATTGGGTGTTGCCTATGAAATGACAATCCCTCTGCCTGCAGCAAGTTTCATTCTGCAACAGCTAACTTTTGATTTATGCAATTTCTCATCTTGATACCATCAAATACATTCAAAATACATAGATCAAGAGCTTTCTGTGTTAATGGGTGGCACATGAAATTGGTCCACTTCAGTGTGGTACCCTCTTTCATGATGATCTGGGCTCATCATTTGCTGTGTGTTGTGCCCAGTGTGTTCTCTGGGAACAGAAGGTTTGATTATCTGCTTCCAACAAAGGGGAAACACCAAGTTGTCGTTAGGGCCTTCCTATTACTGCTGAGCATTTGCATTGTGGCATTACTCAGAGGCCCTGGTGACCAAAGCTCTATTTAGTTTGGATCTGCTCATATCTATGCTGAAAAGGCACTATGTACTCTAAATAATTCCTGGGAGAAGAAATAATTCCTTGCTGAGTGGAGTGTGCCAGCAATGCAGCTCTGCTTAGTCTAAGATGGGAAGCCCTGTGAATGTTCTCTCTCCAGTCCTGTCTCATTACTGTGAGGCAGATTTTTTTCTACCTTTCCTTGTTTTTTTAAACATTAAAAAGTTGTTATAAATATTTTATAACTAAAAAATATTTTGTTAATTTTCCCTGTGAAACAACCAAAGAGAGCAGGTGGTTGGGAGCACCTAATAATGATGGTCCAGAGCACAGAGAGGTTTAAAAGCAGTGTCTGGGGTCTTTGAAGTCACAGAATCTCAAGAGCTGGAAGGGACCTTGAAAGCTCATCCAGTGCAACCCCCCTGCCAGAGCAGGACCACCTAGAGCTGGGTTTGAATGTCTCCAGAGAAGGAGACTCCACAGCCCATCTGGGCAGTCCCTTCAAGTGTTCCCTCACCTCAACAGGGAAGAAGTTTTTCCTCGTGTTGCTTTGGAACCTCTTCTGTTCCAGCTTGTGCCCGTTGCCCCTTGTCCTGTCGTTGGACATCATTGACAAGAGCCTGGCTCCATCAGTGGACACAGAAAGGGTCTGGTTTTGGTTCTGCAGAACATCACTTGAACCTGGGCCAAGAGAACAGGAACCCATTAATTCTTTCCAAGGGCTTACCTGATGCTCAGGAGAAGCCTAAGATCTGCACTGGGCGTATGTCTTCTCCTCAGCCTTCCTCCTTGGACAACCAGACCATCCCAAGGTAGTCAGAGACAGGAACCTTTCAGCCACAGGTCATCCAGGGATGCTTGAGGAGGGAAAGTCAGGCAGGTCACTCATTCCTTTTAACTGCCCACCCACGGCAAGAACCGGTGGGGTCCCTTTTTATCAAAGGTTGTTGGTGATGCAGTTCAACTTTCCACACAGTTTCCTATTCCTAAATGCAGTGATTACACACATTTTAAATACCTGAATGTTATTTTGAAGGCTAATTTTAAATGTTGCTTTAATGGCTAAGGTTTATACAGATCTTTTCACACTGTCTTCACACGTTCATAGCTACAGTTCGTGGTGTATGCACTGCTATTACCTATGTGATATGACAGTTGAAAAATGGTTTAATTTTACTGTCACATCACTAAGGACTCCTGCTACCAAGGTACCAAAACAACTGTAGTAATCCTGTGTCTCCTGTTTGTGTTGTAATGAAGTGATATTGACAGTCTGAGCATTACAACATAAAAGGGAGACCCTCTGTACTAGGAAAGAAGACAGTTAATCCTAAATGCATATTATCTTTATCAGTCACTGCTAGTAATCCTTAAATACAAATTACCCTTTATGGTTTTTTTAAAAAGAACACTGAAGTTAAAAAAGGAAACTCCTTTTCATCTCTGAATAATACTTTAGACATTATTCTGGGCTTTTTTTCCCCTAAATAACTAGAAAATGTATTCTCCTTACTTCCAGTGAAACAGAAACACTGCACTTTCCCACTCACCAGGATAACAGAGTTTCAGTAGCATCTTGCTGATGTTGCTACCAACCATATTTTCTGTTTGGGGTTGGGGTTTTTTTGGTGCTACCTGATATTCTTAACACTTCCTTTTGGAATCAAATATCAGGCCCGATCATGCATTTATTATGCATTATGCACTCATGCTAACTCACAGGAAGTTTTTGGTGACTCTAGGCCATAAAACTGGGACAGACTGTGCAGTCTCCTGCCTCTGTTTCATCCCACCTTCCCTTGTTTTCATGACTGACATTAGAAGAACCACCTTAGAAAGGCCACAATGTGGTGAACTCTCACTTGGTCTTTTTTCACCTTCCTCACACTTAAACCAATGGGAAAGGTTTCAACAATAAAAACAGCTGGTAGAATTTCATTACAAACCTCTAGTGAACTCCCTTGCAAAGCAAGGATGTGTCAGTTATGCCACATGCCATGCCAGAGAAGGTGGGTAAGTTTCAGAAGCTGAGAAGAAGCTGTTTCTGGTTTTGGTTTCTGTTTACACTTCTCTGTGGTGTATAGGTCATTTACATTCTTTGTTCTGATACTTTAGTATCAGTTGCACTTTCCCATGCTTTTTCCTAAAGCTCTGCAGAGGGTTGTTCAGCCTTGTAGGATACTCAGCACTCCACAGTGCTGTGTGAGAGGGGACAGCTGTGTCTGCCTATGGAGCGGGGAGATTCTCCCTCAGAGACTGCTGCGACTGTTAACAAACACTGCCAAGAGCAGACCTAACCAGTAACCTTTGCAAAGTTATGCCAAACCAAGTGCAGGAGTCTTGTACAAAGCCCTCATCTTTAGCCTCCTCATGTGCCAAATGCACTGGAAATGTTTTCCCCAGGTATTTTTCCTAAACAAGCACACAGTTTAGACAACTCACTTGCGTGTCTTGATGCTGTGCCCGTCTTCTCTGCTAATATTTCCTCGTCTCGCCAAGTACAACTGTTTCCTCGTTGCCAACACATTTTAGATGAGATCTGTGGTTGACAGCTGAAAAAAAACACAACCAACAACCCAATCTTCAATTGCTATTTATGATATGATTAGACAGGTCAAGTTTAATTTCAGCATTGTGCATGAATCTGTTATCCAATCATTCTAATGATACACTACTCATACCAGCAGTGGGGCCAAGGACGGAAAGAAAACCTTGATTGGAACTTGTCTGCTGATGATTGGAGTTTGTTATGAAAGAACACTAACAGGATCATCACTGGCACTCTTCACCAAAGGTAGGGAACGTGCTTATCTTTCCATTGTCACTGTATCTGTAGCTGTGTGACAGATGAGTAAAGGTATGCCAGAATGGATGTAGTGTTGTGGGAGGGATCGTTTTTTCCCCAGGGTGAAGGTAAGGATACATGTCATCAAATTAATACCTTTAAGAAAATACCATTTTTCAGGTAGAAGATACGGCTCCTCAGCTGAGCATTGCTCTCCAGATTACATAATACATACATACATACATACTACAGCCTGATGAATCGAAAAACCACCAGTGGCAGCCACAGTGAGATGCAGGAACGGGCTGAATCAGTGCAGCCAGATCGAAACACGGCTGTTGTGAGAATTTGTCACACCTGCCTGCTGGAAGAGGGACTTCTTTGCCTCTGCATTTTCATAATGCCAGTCCAGAGCTGCTCTGCATGTGTGCTTTGCCTCTTACAGGCTCTTTGGGATGTCTGTCTATCATCCATGGGAAAAAAAATCCCTTTCCCAACACTGACTGTGAACAGAGTCACCAGTCAAGCAGGAGGATTGAAACACTTGTGTCACAGCTAAAAAGAGCCTTTATGTGTAGCTGTCCTGTGTCTGCCACCCCTATTTCCAGAACAACCCCATGCCCTTGACCATGCCAAACACAAGATTTGCTGCTAAGAGCTGACAGTGCCTACATAACTTCTGGGAAACCATACACTGGCATTACATTTTGTTAGTAAGACCAACTTATTCTGTTGTCCCCAGAGCCAAGCACCGGTGTGCAATCACCAAAGAATAACATCAACTCTATCCTTTTAATCACTTCTGTCATTTCTGTCCTGGCCTTGTGCTGCCTGTATAACCTCAGACCACGGGGGCCATGCCCACCCAAGCCCTAGCCACAGCAGATCCCATGGGCAGGGCATTTATGACAGCAAGGCTCAGCCCTCCAGCCCTGAGGAAACAGGCTCAGAGGACGGCTGACTCGAGGCAAGGCTCTGCCAGGCTTGCCTCCAAGAGCTTGCTTGGGCGAATTGCCTCCACCCCAGCTTCCCCAGTGCTCAAATAAGCCCAGCTGCCTTTACACAGCAAAGTTTTCAAAACCCAGCTCATTCTTTATTTGCACTTTCACTGCATATTTCAACTACCACTACCCAACAATTTATTCTCCCTACACTGTGCCCAGAGCTGCCCCACAAACGGCGCCATCGAATCGGCAACCCACACCACGTCAGAGAACCGAACACAAAACACCCCTCTTCCCCTGACAATAAACAGCTCCTCAACACACACATTACTGCAAAAGCCAAAAAGCAAGCCCGAGTGAAAACTGGGGTGTTGTGTACTTGAAATGGTTTGGTACAAGGAGGCGAAAGCGGAGGTTTCTCCGCAGCCCTGCTGCCTCCAAGGATGGGGGATGAGGGGGAGGTGTTTGGCTGCCCGCCCTGCTCAGAGATCTGCCCCAAGGTCCCGCTGCGGCCCTCGGGCGGCGGCTGAGCGGCCGCCGGGCTCCCCCTAGGGGCGGCGGCGCGCATCGGCGGCGGCCGCGGGCCCGGCTCTGGGTACCTCAAGCACGGCCGCGGGTCCCTCGGCGCTGTCTGCGGGCTCCGTGTGGGTGCAGCCGCCGTGCCTTCGCGGTAAACGCAGCATCCTGGCAGGGCTCGCATCCCTCGGGCGTGGAGGTGGACGCGGTGGCAGCTTCGTGGGGCTGCAGCCAGGGCAAGCGCTGAGCCACATCAGCACAGCCATCAAGGGTACGCCAGCCAACGGCCGCTCTCTCAAGCCAGAACGGTCACTCCCTGGTTCAGCATCTGTTATCATAATGATAATAATAATAACGATAATAGTAATGGTGAAAAGAGTCAGCAATCATTTCATGGACATCTCCCCTTTAAAAGGCAGAAGGCTCTGGAATAATGATAGCCACCTCAAATGATAGTTACCAACACATGGGGCTCGTTAGCCAAAGTATGATTTCCCCTGAAAAGCTGATTAATATAGCCCTGCAGATAAATTCAGGTGTGTTAGCCTTGCAGGATCAGGGCTCTGCAGCCCTGTCACTGTTGAAGATAATGGACAGAAAAGGCTGATCTTCTGGTGTCTATTTCTGACACTGCTCTCAAGCTTCACCTCGGCCAGTGCAAAGCAAAGGACGTGTGTGCCTTTGCAGGAAAGGGTATCTGCATTCTCCTGTTCATGTGCTTAAGAGCATCAGGAAGCTGCTGACCATAGGAATCGGTCATGTTAGATGCATTGCTGGGTGGTGAAAAGCTTAAAGTGTAGGCTTCAGCTTAGAATATATCTATGTTGTAAATAAATACAGAAGAAAAGATTCATCATCTGACACAGGCTGCTCATAAAGGATTAGGCAGTCATCAGCCTCTATGCTTTGCTCTGGTCCCACAAATATGGGACCTCAAAGCACATCTCAGAAATTTCTGATGGCTGAATTTCTGGTCTTTGGTGAGTTCCCGTCTACTTAAGCCTTGAAGACAGCACTAGGTCTGGAATCAGCCTGTCTGGGTGCCTAAGAGCCAGTGAAACATATCCCCCCTGCTTTTGCTCATGCTGCAGAGATGTACTGCCACGTTCTGCTCAGAGCAATGTCTGTGTTGCCTCAGACTTCCAATCCCCATTACAGGTGATTACAATAATCAAGAGAGAACAAATTCACAAATCATCCTACCCAAGTCCTTGTGTGAAAGAAAAGGCATCATTTCCGACAGACTGGATGTGGAAAAATTAATTTCCTGGCATCCAAGCATAAGAACAGCCATGCTGGTTGAGACAAGTCCATCCAGCCCAAGAGCCTGCCTCAAACATAAACAACAGCTGACGCCTGGGGAACAGCATAAGAGAGGGGTAAGCACACAGTGAGAGTTCCCTGGCACGCTGTCCCAAACTCCAGCAAGCTGTGGCTCAGGGACTTCCCTGAGACAGATGTGGTATCTTTAAATTTAATAGCCCTTGATGGATTTTTGCTTCCATGAATTTGTGTAATTGCTTTTTGAACCCGCATCAATTTTTGACATTGCAGCATCCTGTGACAATTAGTGGCACGCTCCAACAAAGCAGGGCGTAAAGAAGAGCCCTTATTTTGTTTGTTTTGAACAGGCCACCTAATAATTTCATCTGATGCTCCTAGTTCTTGTGGTGTGAGAGTCAATTACAATCATTCCCCATTCGCCTGCTCGGAGCCATTCATGATTTTATAGGCTTCTCTCACATCACCCCTCACATTTTCATTCTCCAGACAGATAATCTATTTTGAAGTCCTAATATAGGACCTTTCTCTGGCTCAGCATTACCATTTAGAGGTAATGTTTGAACAACACGATGTTCAGGGTTCAGGCACGTTGGACCTATTTATACCAGGACTTAGCAGTCTTTTCAGTTTTGTTCCTTCCACAGTAAATCCTCAAATTTGATCTGCTTTTTGGAACAGTGCTTATGAAAATGCCAGAGGCATCATCAACAAATCTAGATTTTGCAGCACTTCAAGGATTTCTTGTCTAAGAGCTAGTCCAGCACTCTCAGCTCTGCACATAGTTGTCTGCTTTCCCCACTGGCATTACAATACACATACCTCCACCACATTTCCTCCTGCGTTTTATCACCAAGATACTCAGTATCATGAGGTGGTGTTTTGATCACATGATATGTTTTTACTACCTTAAAAAATGACAAGTCACCCATAAGGGTGCCATTCATCCCCTTTCTGTCACATGAGCCCTGCAGATGGATTTGATAACTCCTTAAGATCCTGGCATAACCAGAGCGGTGCTGGGGGGAGGAGATGGTGAACACCTTGACGGTTTCACCTCCTCCCCTCAGCATGGCTTACACCTCACCTAGATGTGGATTGAGCCAGCTGCTCCTCAGGGAGGTGCTGGCAGGCTCTCTTTGCCTCTGCAGCCTATTTGGAGGGATGCTGGCTCAGGCTGTTCAGCTGACATAACCAATTTACTAGCCGAGGGTTTGGCCCAAGATGGGGAGCCACAAGTGCTCATCAGCCCTTCATGGAGACGGGGACATCTGCCACGGAGGCCCGCTGGCCCCAGCTGGATGCTGCAGTGGAGGCAGGGTCAGTGGGACAGTCCTGGGTGGAGGCTGAGCCCGTGGGGGCAATGCCCATCCTTTGGCTCCCTCCACACGAGGCCCGACAGGTATGTTTGTTATTAATAACGAGCACAGGTTCGGGCAGCACGCCCCGTGCTTTCTGGCTGCCCATCTGCTGCTGCGAGCGGTGCTCACACAGCCAGGGCTGTCCCCAGTGCGTCCCCATTCCAGCGTGGCAGCCAAGCGTTTCAGACACCTGCTTCTCTTCACTCCTGCGCTGGCCACGGACTAATGGGGACAAACGGGAAGAGGACCTAGCAGAATGCAGAAAATAATCGCCCTGTGCCAAAAGGGAATGTATGATCGAAACTACAACGGGCAGGCAAGCAGCGAGGCAGTGACCCGAGGCAGCGCAATGTGTCAGGGAGAGAGAGCGGGGACAGCAACAGCCCAGAGCCTCAATTTGTAATGACTGTGTGGACAACATGCCAAAAAGTCTCTCCCTACCTCCTTGCTCCTTGGAGCGCTCCGAACGTTCTCAGCCGCTTGGACATCAGGAGGAAGGGAGCCTGCGTGTTCCCACCGCACCACCTCGGGCATCTGCTCCAGCGACGCGGCGCTGCCGAGCCTGCCTCTGACTCGCAGCGCTCCAAACACCTGGGAGTCAGCCGATGGGAAAGTCTCCCTTGTCTTCACAAGCACAGATGAGTTTGAACCTTCTGGGCATTTTAGCAGTTTACCATCTGCACATATAACCTTTTCTCTTCCCTTTTTTTTCCCGAGCACACGGAAGCCTTGTAGGAGGATGTTAAATCCTGGAACCAAAGTAAGGAAACGTGTTTACACCTGCTACATCTGTTCAACAATTTCCAGCCTCTATTACACTTTTGACTTTCACATTCCCTCTCCTCCTCCCTCCCATTTGGTCAAATGCCACCATGTTAAAAACAATTCTGTATTTCCCTCCCCCCCCCCAAGTCTCACAGACTTTCTATCAAATCTTGTGAAAACTTACAGCAAATGCAATAGGCTGTGAAATGGTCTAGCGACAGGAGCAAGTGCTGGCTGCAGTATCTCTTGCTTATCCAGGATGGTCTGGGTACTAGGATTCGTTGTGAAGAAAAACGACATTAAGTACATGAAATATGGTGATTTTAGGGTTTTTTAAACTGGAAAAAACCCACCCAAAACCACAAAGAACAATCAAACCATTTCTGGTAGAGATGAAATCTTCCTGCAAGCCAGGTGCCATACATTTTATGAAAAATAGATTTTGAAGAGCATTACAGCACACACACACACACACAAAATCAGCACAAAGAACAACATCTCTGTTAGCAGATGCCCCACTCAATTGTAACTGGTTTGTTAGGGAAAAGACACGAGTACCTGCTGTCAGGGGTGATCTGTTTCACTGAAAGAATTACCTGTACGATTCCACCTACCACAAAGTCAGACCCATAGACATGAAACATTGAAGAAGGAGGAAAATAAAAGAAAGATCTTTGGCTCTTTGAGAGGGAACAGCAACATAATTTCTACCAAGCAGAATTCAAAGGAGATTTCTTTTCATATTGTTTCCAGATTTTAAGACTGATATTAAAAACATTATACAATATTCTTCAGTGAAGCAAGTGCTTTGATCAAAATGATTTCAGGAGTGATCAGTAGCGTTTTTATAACCGCTGAAATTACTGTAGTGACAAAGACATTGCAGAGTAGAGTGAGAGATGCAAAACATGTTGGATAAATGCAGCCTTTTTTTTTCTCTGAGTAATCCATTTCTGATAACGGCTTTTCTCTTGGAAGATTTACACCGGCTTTGTGACTACATGAGCTGGATTATTAATAATATGGGCAAGGTGGCAGTACTGGGGAAAATCCTCTGCTCCCTGTCATTTCCTAATAAAGCCCAGTTAATGGAAGAAAAATGCTTTCGTGGGTCAACAAGTAACTAAGGAAAGTGCCATTTAGTGACTGTGGCATTTGGTGTTACGACAGGGCCTCTGTTCCTTTGAATTGCGGCGTGATGTGAAGCGTGGTTTTGGAGACAGCCAGAGAAATTAACAGTATTCAGGTCAATATAGGACATATTTGGGAAGAGTTGAGGCAAGTCCTGCGGTCCTGCCTCGGGCAAATTCTCCCTGACAGGTCTTGGCCAATACAATCTGCAGGTGTCCACTTTCTTTCAGGATTTAGCCCAGTATTCAACCAGAATAAAACAGTTCAGTAATTCATTAGGATATGATCACGCCGGGCTGGTTACTAATTGTGCAGAATGCCATTGGAGGCACTCCAGGACGCTGCACAGCACTCCACAGCTGGCAGCCACGGTACACAGGCAGCTATGCCACCCAAATAGAGCTGAAAAGCAGAAAGAAACCCAACCAACCCCCTTGCTTCCAAGCCCATGGGAACGTTCCTGTGCTGCGAGGAGGGAGCTGCAGGTGCGAGGGGCTGCGGGCAGGACGAGCGCAGTGCGCGGCCCCGCTGCCTCGCACCGAACACAAACGGCAGCGGCAAAGTGATTTTCCTCCTGGCTGTCAAATGGGAACGGCGGGGTTCCTCTCCTAACAATGAAAGGCAGACCACTGTGCATTAACAGCCCTGCCGGTGCACAGAGTGGCCTAGCCTGTTATTAAGCTGTACAGCTAAAGCTGTTGTTCTCCACTTAGCTGAGAGTGAGTTACCATATTGCAGGTCCCCCAAGACGTTCTCTACCCTTGACATATCCTCTCCCTCGCATGAGTGGTAATGACTGGGATCAGATCCCTCAGGCTCCTGCCTGGACTGCTTTACCTTGCTTTAGAGCAACTTCTGTGAATAACAGAGAGCCCAGCTGACTCACCTCCTTCGCTCCACTTCCCTCCTCCCAACACAGCCTTTATTCCTGAAACTCTTTGGTGGCCATAAGGATCTTTCTCCACAGCAAATACAACCAAGATAACTCACTTGTCCTCTAAGCGGGTTGCAGGTGGGGTTCCCGTGCACAGCACAGACTGGATTTTAAATGTATGCAAATAAGCATTTGTGTGCTTGACCCCGTGACACAGAAGCATCACGATTTACTCACCGACAGGGTTGGGGTTTTTTGATGCACTTTTAAATTTCCACTTGCAAATTCAGCCATGAAACCAACAGAACTGCAGTAATAGCAGGATTCCAGCGTTCTGGTAAATTCTGACTGAGGACTTGAGCCTAAAAGAAAAAGAAGATGTAGGTGTATTTCATGATATACACGTCGTAGGAAAGGAAAAGATCTGCTTAGTATTAGTCTCACTTCCTGAGGATAGACTGAATGGCCTTCACACACGATGCCGTAACAGATAAAATCAGTCCTGCCCCTAGCAGCCTTTTTGTGGCACCGCTTGGCTTTGCTTATATTGTGTGTATCTAGTCTTGATTTGTCGCTTTCTCCAAGGCCAGCAGAGTAAACTCATCCTCCTGACTCATAGTTCCAGATGGATTCAAGCTCGAGCACGCTGTCCCCCTGGAATTTGGCATATGTAGGTTTATATGCCCTAATCAATCAGGCTGATTTCAGTTAATCCTAATCGTCCTATTAGGGTTCCCAGATAGCAACAACAGCAGCTAGAAATCCCCAAGCAGCCTAATTGACTTCATCTAATTACATTCCTTCTTGAGATTTCCATTAAACTACCCCCTGAATTCATTACGGTGGTTGGCTGTAGGTTTCTAGGGCTTCTTAAAACACACGTGCAGCTATTTGGGCAGGTCAGTAGTTACTAGATACGTAAGATCTTGCCACCTCCACATAGCTGTCTGTCAGCCATCCTGCATATGTCCCACATGCCGT
This sequence comes from Colius striatus, assembly GCF_028858725.1. Taxonomy (NCBI): domain Eukaryota; kingdom Metazoa; phylum Chordata; class Aves; order Coliiformes; family Coliidae; genus Colius; species Colius striatus. The sequence goes on from NC_084762.1 coordinate 3,890,559, forward strand.
CTAATCACTGTGGGGACTACTAGTTTTGACTCCTGGCACTTAGGCTCATTTCTGCCTGTGGTTCTTTCCTTGTAGCACTGAATGAACTGCACGAGTCAGAGACTGCCAGCTCCTATTAACCTCTGGCATAAAGGATTTACAGATATGTCTCATTATAAGGTAAGGAGCTGACATGCATCTCAAAAGCAGTTAGCTTGGAACAGAATGCTCTTTTGTCAGTACTCACTTTCCTCTCTGCTCTTTCCATGGTAGCAAATTGTAAACTGCTCGGTGGCCATGGCATCTGTCATAGCTTTCTTGGGCTAATTTGATCACTTCTTCCATTAAAGTAATGCTTTGGCTTCCTCATTGTTGCTGAGCTCTCAGTTCCTGCCTTTTGCAGAGTACAGCAATGCACCCCTGAAAAAAATAAAAAGGAAAGGCTGTCTTCCACCTTGGGGAATTAAAAAGAAGAAACTTCTGGGGCAAGGAGAAAATTGTTGAGCCCAGTCTGGTAGAGGCAACTGAGAGCAGCTTCCCTGAAACCCGGGGAGGCAGGAAGCAAAGGATCCTTTTCATAGGTGATTTTACATACAGCATCAATGCTTTGACTGGAGCTCACTTCAAAATGGAAACAAAATGCAAGCTAGACCCTGGCAGGCAGTCACTTTGGCAACTGTCAGGTTGGAAAGGACGCTACATGTAAGACAAGCCATCGCCTTCAGTCTGTCTGGAAAGTGATGCCACTGCTCCCTTTCACGGCCAGTCCCTCTGCGTGGGAATGACAGCGATAGCACGCACACGGAAACTGCCACATTGGTGTCAGTGACACAGCAGAGTGGTCAGCTCCTTTGGAAGGAACACAATCCCTTTGCTAACATCAAACCCTTGGCCACGCACAGAGGGAGCAGGTCGGAAAGGAACGTACCCTTGCCAAATGTTTACTCGCGCATCCCTGCCTTGTGGAGGGCGTGTTCCCTCTGCCAGGCAGAGCCAAGGACAGTTGAGAAGCTCTGTGCGGGTAACACCTGCCTGTTGCAGGGAAAGAGAGATGTAATTAAGCCATAAACAATATATATGGTCATTTCCACTGAATGTGAGACTTTGTAAATCACAGTCACAAAGCGATGCTGGGGGCAGGGGAGGAAGATGATATTTTACCAAAATAGTGATGTTTACAGTAGATTAATGGCTGCCTCCCTGCAGAGATGAGCGGTGAACAGAATATCTACCCAAGGTCAGGCTGTGGCTGAGCTGCAGACACAATAAGTCACTAGAAAGTTTTGTGCAGAAGGATTTGGCCTAAACAGATATTTCTAAGAGCTGGCTGAGGTTACTAATTACTCCTCTGAATAACTTTGAACTGACGTTTTTTTCCGAATCATTTTCATTCCAGGGGGATTAGTAAATCTTTTTAGTAAAAGGAACACACACACCAGAACTTATAAAATGCATTTACAAAAACTTTCTATCATAACTGAAAGCCAGTTTTGGGCTACTTTTGTCCCTTTCCTTGTTCTGTTTTGGCACCGACACGCAAAAGGAAGTTCAGGGTGGGAAAGAGGAAAAAGAAGGGAGAAAAAGCAAAAAGGCAAAGAGAATGCGAACCAGAACTGAAGAAATCTAAAGTGCCTTCTCAGAACTGGAGACACTATTGACTTTGTAAGAGATGCAAACACTCACTACTTAGTAGGCACTGGGAGAAGTGAAGACCTGGCTGAGGCTCTCTCTATTGTTCAGCAAATCCAGGCAGTGTTTCTCACAGTCTGGTATGGTTTGATGCAACACAACCTTACATAAACAGCTCAACTCCTTACATGCAGTATTATGCTCTCCAGATTATTTACATGACACAAATAAAGGAGTATCTCTGTAAATTTGGGAGTCAGTTTGGGACTCTTTAGGGAAGCACACCTTTGCTGTGTGGCTTCTACATTTTGAACATTGTGACTTCAGCCCGAGCTGACACGTTTCTCCCACTGATACACATCATCCCACATCCTAAACTTCTTCCTTTTCATCAAGTGATATGGTCTAACCCATCCTTTCGTCTCTCCTGCTAAAATACCTTGTATGCTAAAATACAAACCATACAAGGGGGTGGAAAACATGCAAATGAAACAAGCTCTTGTAATCATGAGGAGCAGAAATGGACTATGTTCAGCTGACACTTGCTTTGAAGCAGTTACACACCAGTTTGTTCATCTGGTCACAATTTCTACCTCTCTTTGTGAGCTTGGCTAGGCATGGGCATAGGCAGAGTGTGCTTCTGCAGCCAGGCTGGCTTACATAGTGGTGGCTAAAGAAACAGCAGGAACTATAAACAGAGAAAAGTTTCTACTTGCCTTTTCTTAGGAAGAGCTCTCTGAAAATGTTACACCCTGAATCTGCTCAGTAGGGCTGAAAGTTTGTCACTGTTGGGTCGGGTTTTAAAAAAGAATGTGTTATTTGTAGCCTGCCCTGTGGTCAGCTTTGGGGATTTGAAACCACGTTAGCCACATCGACCTCATCACCACACATAAATGCCTAAAGGGTGGGTGCCAGGAGGATGGGGAGACACGTTTTTGTGTAGTGTCCAGTGACAGGACAAGGCGTAATGGACATGAGGTGGAACACAAAAAGTTCCACTTAAAAACAAGGAAAAACTTCTTTCCTGTGAGGTTGATGGAGCACTGGCATGGGCTGCCTAGGCAGGGAGTGGAGGCTCCTTCCCAGGAGGTTTCCAAACCCGCCTGGACATGTTCCTGTGCCCCCTGATCAAGGGGAACCTGCTCTAGCAGGGGGTTGAGCTGAATGACCTCTAGAGGTCCTTTCCAGCCCTCACTGTTGTAGGATTTTATGATTAGGCAGAAGTACTTAGATGCTTCTAGAAGCCTCCAGATTACATGTCATCCCTACTCCCTCCTGCTGGCACTGGGACAGGTTTTCTACCTGTTTCTGGGTCAGCACTCACAGCTGTGCAATGCTCCCGAGCGCAGCATCGCTGCCGCCCGGTGTGTGGGGAACAGCTGGCTCCCCAGGAAGCCCAGGGAAGGCGAGGGGAGGACAGCATTAGTGAATGACAGACCACGGGGAGGTCCCCAAAGTGCACTCTTGTTCATCTAGTCAGCCATCAATGTCACCAGCTCAGCGTGTTGGCTGGCAGCTCCTTGGGGTTCACTGGAAACAGGAGGGCACATTGATGCTTTCTGTTGCACCAACTGGAACAAGCACTGGAAGGGGTGGTGTTCTGGGTTTCAGGGACACACTGCCCTCCTTCCCTTCCAAACACAGGGGCTGCATTTCTTGCTTGCAGTAATGCTGAGCATGTCACAAGCTGAGGAGGCTAGAAACAGGGAATGCCTCAGTTTGGGGAGAAGCCAGTGCTTTCTGGGAGAGGGGTGGGAAGCTGGGATGCCTTGTGCATCTGACAGCGGGTGCTCGGCGTGATTTTGAGATTGAGGAGGGGGTACTGCTTCTGCAGGGGGTTGGACTAGATGATCTCTAAAGGTCCCTTCCAACCCCTACCATTCTATGATTCCATGATTCTACTGCTGAAGGGACCAGGTCTGGGGGTGGACACCCTCTCAGTGCAGTCAGACCACGACGACTAAAAGCCCTCAGGGTGAAAATTGAACCTGGCATTTGTTTCCCTTCAGCGGGTCTGTCTGTGCAACAAAAGCCCCGTGTGGGGGGATAAAGGTAAACCCTACGGTATCACTTCCTTTGCCTGTCACGTATTTTCTTTAGTGAAACAAGCAGGATGAGAGAAAAAATCTCCTGTTCCTGCAACGTGAGCCGAGGCAAAGCTGATCTCACTGTGAGAAAGCATTAGCTTCTTAATTTGTGCTATTGAAACTGTTCTGCGGACTTCCATTTGGTCGGGGAAGGAACTCCGAAGTAAAACAACTGCCATGCAGGGGAGGCTGCAGATGGCTCAGTAGTAACACACATACTGTACACCTGCACATGTTTGGCACAGAAGGGTTTGAGTGCAGATTTGTGAGCTCGCCAAGGGAAGACAGATTTATTTTTTTGAGGAGGCGGGGAGATCAGATCACCTCCAGGTGCTACCCTGATAAACACTGAGAATAACTCACCAGTCCTCTGCAGTTCCTCCCTGAGCAACTCCATGCTTGAGACAGAAATTAGAGGGACAGATATGTTATCTGGGAAGTTGTCCAGATTCTTTTCCAAGGAAGTTAGGTACTCAGCATAGGCCTGCTATAAGTAATGTTCTTGGAGGTTGGGGTGGTTTTTTCCCACCCCTTGGTTTCTCTGGGGGAGGGGAGTGTTGCTTGTTTATATCAGTCATAGGCAGCTAGGACATTAATCACAGCTTTCCACAATTCTTTCATGACTACAGATTTTGGGAACCTGGATAAAATTTCTTGATGGTCAAATCTCTCCTTATTTTGCTTTTTAGGTCTACTCTGCAAATTGAAATTCAAAGAGATTTTGCAACATGGCCAAACACTCAGCCCCCTCTCCACCATTGAGAAAACAAAGCAATCTCCTCCTACATTAGAGAGGAATCTCTGAGGGGATTTTCCACTTGCTCCAGAAGGCTCTGAGTTTAGCTACAGGGAATGGCAACTGGTGTCCTGTGGTTGCCACCCAGAGCCCAGCAGTCACCAGCAGAAAATGGGAGGTCAACAGGAAGAGGGTTAAATGCTCATCTACATTTTCTCCTGCCACGTACCTCTCAGCTGCCACACAGCCCACAGTCCTGCTCAGCTGTACCTTGGAAGTCAGCTTGTAGCCCAGCTTACGTAGGTAAGACACAGCACAACCCTGGGCTACCTCGCTTGGTGCAAGTACTGCTGCACTGTGATGTTTTAGCCCCTGGATGTGACCTTCCTTAAAACCTCCTGGGTTTTAAGGCAACACGACTGGGGGTAAAACAAAGCCCTTTCTTTACAAGATGATCACAGCAGTTCAATGCAAGTTCTTTTGTAAACCAGTGATTAAACGAACGTAAACCATGGTGTGGTCACTCTCAGTTCAATTTAACATTGGCTGGCATTGATAACAGCCTGCATTGATTCTTGTCTGTCTAATCTAAATTGATATAAGCCTGATTTCAAATGAACCAAGCCTGCCTGAAGAGCATTATGCACTTGTTTAAGTTCATGAATTTAAAAGCAAACCTTTGACCAAAAGGCTGCAGGTTTCTCACAAAGACAAAACTCGCAGCTGAATACTGATTTTGACAGTTCTCTCATTAACCTTCACTGCAGACAGCTGAGGAAAGTTATTTGGGTAGCAGAATGGTCAATACTTTGCCTAAGTAAATAGATAGCACAGACAGCCTAGAAAGAGATACTTATTTTGTGTGACAGCAACAAGAATGAGAAATAATGGGCCAGAGAATTCTTCCAGATTACTTTCTTCATTCTAAGTAAGCTTCTCTATAGACAAAATAAACACCAAAGTAAGCCTAATGCTATATGAAAAGACAAAGGCATTACTTCTACTCACGTTTTCTGCACTGTTCCTAAACTCTTCATGGCACCCACTTCTGTCTCCTTTCAGAAACAGGACAGACTGTTGGTCTCAGCCAGCACCGTCACACACCCGGGACTGAGGGAACCATCCAGTGTTGAACCGTACACACAGGACTAGAGGAGAGAAGGAAAAGGTAAGCAAAGAGGAAACAGAAACAGAGGAGTGAGACTGCAGAGAAAGTGTTCTCAAGGGTTGATTGGTCACTGATGTGCTCACCTTGGGACAAAAGAAGTTGGGAAATAGCAAGGAGCACTGTGCAGAATTCACATGAGTGCCTGGCACAGACCCCTCTGGGCTGTCCTGTCTCCACGCTTTCCATGTTTTGGGACAGCCTAAAGCAAGTCCCTCCAGCCCAGAAGCATCAGCCTGGGTTCAGCACCATGCTATTCATCCAGCTGGTAGAGGAGACACTACTCCAAGCCTCTCTCACTGCACCTCGCTGTGGTGACCGCACTCCTACAGGGACAGTATCCTCTAAGGGATGCAACATTTACAGTTTCAGGCACTGGTTTTCAGAAAAAGAAACCATTTCACCTGTTTAGTTTCCTTCTGCAAGGCAGAAACATTGCCACGTGCTCCTGCCCGTGCAGATGGGAGAGACAGTCATTTCAGAGTCACGTGTGTATGCTTTTTAAAGGAAAGTGACAAAGTTCACTTCCCTTTAGGCTGGCAGTGCTCAGCCTTCCATGCACATTTATCAAGCAGAGCCTGGCAAAATCCAACAACAAGCAGGAAAACAATCATAGGAAAAAAATATTAGTATTTTCATACCTTCAGATTCCACCGAGGAGAGAGGGAAAAAATGTACCAGTGCCTACAGCAGACCTTCCCATTCCTCACAGCAGTGTTCCAGGAGGCTGGTAGTTGCCTCAGTTTGAAGAAGGCTGTGTTAACCTGGCAGAGAAGATGGCTATCATTATCAGGTGCCAAAATAGAACCCACCTTGCTCAGTTAAAGCAGACAACTCTGCTCCAGCCTGGCAGAAATGATAAGATACACGGTGAAACTTCAGAGAGTAAGCTCCTCTTTTTCTCTCCTACTCCCCTTTTTTTTTGCTATGTTTTTCCTCTGGTGGGTTGAGGTACCCAGTTGGAGCTCCCAAAATAGAGGAAAACCATGCAGAGAGCCTATCCAAGTCTATCAGCAGCCCACCGTGTTTCACTCCATCAGAGAAGCTTTGCCTTTGGGCCGAGAGGTAAAAGTTTGGGGGGTTTTGCACTCCTTCCCTCCAGTTCTTGGCCTGGTTTGTAGTTTTGGAATAAACATGGAATAAAGAGCCTGTCCCTTTAATGCAGAGGCAGTGAGAAGGGCAAAACTGTTCCCAAGAAGTCAGTAAAAGTGGTAATGCCTATTAATGATTGCAGCAGAGTGTTTTTCAGTTGCCCTATTAAAGGAGCTCTTTGTCCTAATAAATACCAATGAAAAAGCTTGCTCTCAGAGCACCTTCCCTGTACTTTATTTATAATGAGTCTTCTAATGAGTACATAGTGTTTATGCTTCCTTGAGAGACTCATCACTCCCTCTCTCAGTCTGTTATTTAACGTACAGTACTCCATGAAGGTGTCCCACTTCATCCCCAATGCCTCCCCACCTCCTCCCACACACAGACATCCACACAGCGCTTGTTTCAAGGACGAATGCAGCTCCCAAGGAAAAAAGGGGCACTGGAAGAGAAGCAGACATCCCAAATGTTACACACAACATGGCAGGGAGAGAAGGAGGCCACCTGAATCGTCAGCGTAGCAACCTGGGGCCACCAAGGACCACCCTAAAGCGGGTCCTGTGGGTATGTCTTCAGTTGGGCTGTGCTTGCAGGTGTTTGAATGGTATGAAAGAGCAAACCTGCTCCTCTTTGGTGGGTAGTTTTAAGGGAATTATCAAGACAAAGAGCTCACTTGTCAAGTAGGGTTTTTGCCCAAGCTCCTGGTGGCTGTAATTCGCGAGGGCACATTCTGCATATCTGCCTGTGCCTGGGTGTGACACGAGCTGAATTCATAACTCTGTGAGGCTTCACATGGTTCTCTGTTGCTGTTCAGAGTCATGCCTTGAGATTGTGGGATCCTACGTGACACATCCCTAATGTGATCTTGTGACAGAACACAAGTAATTTATGTTACCAGGGTGCCTGAGAAGAAGAAGAAGGGAAAAAAAGGAACCTATTATAGGGTTGTTCCATTGCCTTAGGCCAGAAGATAGACTCTGAAGACTCTCTTTTATTCACCCTGTTTTTCTTTCAAGCTTTGAAGCTAGGAGTAAAAGGGTTTCCTGTCTGTAAGCATATCAATTCCCAATCCCCTTTCTGAGCCTCTGCAATGCCTGTTTCCACAGGAGACCAAAATTAGGCACAAGAAGATTACATAAGGAGACTGGATATCAGTGTTTGAAATTAAGATGAGCCTTATATATGTACTGTCTGTCATCAACAGAGCCTCGTCAGCATAAAACCTCAGCAGCAGTCTTTGTGGTATCTAGCACTTTGGCATTTAGAAAGTCAAAACTGTGTTTGGGATTGAGGAATTTGTGGGAATAAAAGGGCATTCTGACCTGGAAGCAGAAAAGAGAGGTGCTCCTTAAAGATGGTTTCTCAGTGCTTCACACGCAGGGTTCACTTCTTCTCCTCTGGAGGATGCTCCTCTGCACAGCTGGGCCCCAGTGGCAGGGGAGGGGGGACTCCTGCTCCTCTCACATCTCATCTTGGGCTTGGAAATCTGCACTGACCAGGAGAAAGACAGCTCCTAGATCCACCTGGGCTGACCCATACAGCAAACACTTGTACTTTTGTTCTAGAAAAGCAGAAGCATTGAAAGCTCTCTGGGAATCAGTCAAGGAGTAGTTTGCACACAGGCTTGAACCCTCCAGAAAGTGCACAGCCGATTTCTCTACCAGCCAAAACTTGCATACTGCCTTCACATTCAGCTTCAGGCATGACACAACTCAATAATCCATCCTGGAGCTGACAAAAACCATCTGGTCCTTGTCTGGACCTTGTTTCCAAGCAAGCAGAAGAGAAAATAAAATACTTTGAGGAACAGACGTTACCTTGCTGAGAAAAGAAAAAATGATGTCTGTGAGGCATCTGCATTTCCCAGTGCCTGTTCACCCACTCTCTGCTTTTATCTGGATGAGAAATAGATTTCCAAAGAAACAGAACACCAGAGAGCTCACCTGGAGAGAAGGGAAGATGTCAACTTTTCTTCACAGAATTGGCCAGTATCCCACCCAAAATGGAACCCTGAATTTTTGTGTAGGACTGGTGAAGGACACCCATGGGATTCAAGAACGAGGGAGCAACCACAACCATAAAGCTCAAAACACAGCCATCCTGAGAGCTCCAGTGGATTCATCAAGCTTAAACTGTGTGCCTCCTTTTCATAACTGGCCATTACTGCTGGCTCACAGATCATGAGGATGAAGTTAGAAATGAGATACACCTTCAGTCTTGATCTGGGACCTTTCCCCTTTTCCTGAGAGCTGTGATGCTCAGGGAGGTTGGAATTGTACCCACTGCTATATGAAATAGTGGCTCCAGGACAGAGCTTCAAGTACTGGAGTCTCCTCCTGACATAAAACCAGGCGTGGGGAATGAGGCCCTGTGTCTGTTTTGCTTGCTATCACAGAGAGGCAGATACACAGTGAGCAAATTAAGTGCACTTAAAGCAAGTGTGTTTCCTATTCACTTTAGAGTTGGTAGAAGGGTCTTAGTTTTGACATTGTTTAGCCACAGTTGTGCCCAACCTTCAGAGCCCACTGAGAACCTATAAACCCATTCCTACAGCAGAGGGAACTGAGATTTTGTTATTAATTTCCACAGAAGTAAAACTGTGCCCCAAACCAGCACTTGAGCATAACACATGCACACTAAGTGCATAAATGTTTTAATCAGAGATCACACAAATGAGTTATGAGAGTAAAATCCATCTCTTTTCCCCTCAAGAACAGAAGGGCACATTGATGGCTCGTGTTTTTCTTTAGCCATTGTGGAAAGCATTTGATGGTAGGCGTGTGCACACACACATGTATGTTCCTGTGTGTAATGATACATTCTGAATCACCCAAATCATATGGGCAAGTCTCCTGCCTCCCAGCTTTTCCCCACAGCGTGTTATCACACAGTTCCACGGACCCTGCCAAGTCCTACCATACTTGCATATTAGTTGTTCTTTCATTACAAATACACTGCTTACAGCTAACGTTTAGTTCAAGTAAGTGAAGACTGTAACCAGTACCTGGCTCGCAGAACAGCAAGGGAAATCTCTTTGCTGGGCTGCTGCAATCCGACAGCATTTACAGTCTCTGCCCAGGAAGGTCTGAATTATTAGTAAGGCTAAATGCCTGAAAGAAAGGAGCCTTGGATTATCTGCATTGAGCAGCTCATGTGTTCACTGCAGCAGAAGGGTGCTGCTTTCTTACAGCAGCTTCACCAAATGTCCAGTGAATCTTCTACACAGTAAATAAAGTTCTTGCTTGTAAAGATGATGATGGGAGGAGATTATTTTTTCTGGCAGTTGCACTTCAGCTGTTCTCATTTAACAAGAGAAAAAATAAAGCTGTCTTAGGGTCTGTACTGGCTTACCCAGGAGGAAAACATCCACTTTTGCATCAAAAGACACAGAGCCTCGTTCACCACACTTGGTTTTCTGTGAGAAGGAGACTCAAGTACTTCAAGTTCTGTCCTGGAGCCACTATTTCATACAGCAGTGGGTACAAAAGCATCCATTTTTGCACAAAGTAATCCATGGTGGTTCTTGGGGCCAAGACAAACCTTTGTCTATCTAACTGCTACCAGAGGTTGCTTTGTTCCCATCAATTTACATCCTTTTCATCACCTATGCAAGCACCCAGTAGTCTAGCTAATTTTTAAATGTATGGGTTTTGGCAGTGCCTTTCATCTTGTCTGGTTTCTGTATGACACAATACTTTCTCCAGTCCCTTGGGAAGGAGGAGAAGGCAGCGAGGAACAGATGGAAAGGACACAGCACCACCAATCTGATTTTCTCCAGCAACGTGAAGCACTCGAAGTAACTATTCCAGCTCTGTTTATTTGTGGCTGAGTGCTAAGGGAGGGTTCTGGGTTTTGCCTCCTGACTGAAAGGGTTGTATTTAAATAATGGATCCCTTAGTCCTGTCTGCTCTTCGACCTGATGCTGCAGCGCTGCTGCTGCTGCTTTATTGTAACGTTGATAACGCAGTTTTTAAAGGCAGAGCCTTTCACAGCAGGCAGCTGAATGGCTGGCCAGATGGCTGGGTTGTTGTTTGGGAGTCCCTGAGCTAGCAACTCCTTAGTCATCAAGGTTCTCCAATTATTGTCATCTCCCACTTACATGTGTCTCGGTTGATTCATATCAGTATCACGAAGGGCATTTATTGGACTTAACCTTAACGATGGCAGAGTTGTATGGGGAGAGCAATCTGAGGTGGGCAGAAGTGGCCCCTACCGTTGGAACTAAGGTTTGCTGTTGCTTTTGTTGTTTTAAGTTCAGCAGATCACAGTAAAAGTTATCCAGCATCACTGGGGACCCAAATAAATCTATACTTCAGCAGCAAGGCAGTGGCACAGACTTCTAAAAGCAAGACTGTCAGGGAACCACTTCTTAATCTCATTTGAATTCAAATGCAGCTTTACACGTGTTGGATGCATATGGTTTTTCACATTAAGATGTAAAGTTTATACAAATCCGAGGTGTGAATGGTTCCCCTGAGTGCTGATGACAAATATTCCCGGTATCAACACTTAGCTGCTAAGCTTACCTTAAAACTTGCTGAGGTGATAAGCTGCTGGTAATTTCTCTGCAGCATTAGACAGGAGCCGGCCAACTGAAGCGATTCCATTCTGTGCACTTCTCACAGACACAAGCTGGAACACAGAGAGTGGATGAACTATCCTTCTCCTGCTGTTCCAGCTGGTTGGCAATTCATGATTAAAGGTCCACAACATGGAAAAAATCAGAGCCCAGAATCACTTAAAGGTGAAAACAAAAGGCTCAGAAGTCCTATCAGTAGACAGCAGTGGTCTTAATGCAAAGGAACCATACAAGTCAATTAATTGTTCTTGTCTGGGAGTATAGATAACTCAGTTTCTTTTTAAATTACCCCACATAGTCTGTCAGTAAGAGGAGTTCCAAAAAGATTTCTACAAAAGAAATGGTAAAAGAAGTGAGAGGCTGGGATGGGGGGAAGGGGGGCGGAAATATTAACTTATCTCTGCTTTTAAATGTCTCCCAGATATCTTGGTATTTCTCTGATGGGTGTAGCAGAGATAAGAGAATGCCCAGTTTCCACTGATAACTTTATCTGGCATAGTCACCACAGTGATCTCAGAGCAGACAAGGAGAATAAACAATTGAATTAATAGAGTTCTTCCCTCTGCAACTTCTTTAACTCCTGATGATCCATAACACTTCAGCAGGAAGGACGGGGGCTTTTGGTTAATCGAAATCTAGGGCAGTTTTGTGATTGCAAACCTCAGGAAATTTAGCCAGAATCACAAGAACCCAAATTAATTCTCTGGATCCAATTTCATTACAGGAAAACAAGGAATTTTGCACAGTGGAACTTGAAGGAACGAGTCCCAGCAACTGTTTAATATCAAAATGTCAATGGAAGAGGTTTTAAAATACATCCTAAAAATTAACAGCAAATCCCTACGTTCATGTGGTGGTACCCAAAAGCTCTGAGGAAACTCTGACATTGACAATTGATCTCCATCATCTCTGAGGCCCTGAAAGTGGCAGAAGCGATGCTGCTACTTAAAAAAAGCCTCTGGCAGGGAGGTGGTCCGGAAAACTAGAGATGGTTTCCACACCAGATAAATTACTTGCAGCTATGAAAAAGAAAGTAATAGGTTTAACACATGGTTAAAATTCGATGTAAAGGCATGGTCAACAGAGCTTTTGGGGAAGGAATCACACCATCAACATTTATGAAGTTTGTCATCTGGAAAAGAGCGGAAAAGAGTGATCTCACTGATACAGTTTGCTTGCATATCCCCAAAGTTTCTGATGAAGTCTTTTAGCAAAAGATAAGATTATCAGATGGAGTGGTAAATTGGCAAAAGACAGGAAGCAAAAGGAGTATGTGACCAGCTTTCACAGCAAAGCCTAGTAATACATCACACAGTGGTGTGTGCTGGGACTGTACTCATAAAATAAGATGAAAACCTGAGTAAATAATGAAGTATGCTGATGCTACTAAATAATTCAAGGCAGCAAGAAGGCAATTTGTCTGCAAAGAGTTCAGAAATACCTCATGATGGTGAGTGACTGGAAAAGGGCAAAGTAAATTTGATTCTGAGAGCTGTGAAGTATCGCACGTTAAGAAAACAACATCTCTGTGTGTACACATGTACACGGTGTGTTCTGGGTGAGCTTCCCTGCCTCTCGGGAAAGAGGGTTTGTGTCGTGGGGACAAGGCTCTGAAAACATCAGTTCAGTGCCCATCATCTGCTAAAGCAGCATATAAACTGTTAGCAGGGAAGAAATCGAGGGCACGAAACATTATGGCATTGTATAAGTACTTTGTGTTGCCCCCAGTTGCATAAAGAGGAGTTAGGAGCCTGAGATAAAATGCAGAGCAGGCAACTGGGATGACTGGGAGCTAGATAAAGACACAGGAAGAATGATGTCACATCTACATTAGAAAGTGATTGGGTGCTGAAGGATGGACTGACAGATCAAAGCAATTGATGCCGAGAGCTCTGCTGAAGGGAAATCATTTCAGTTGAGTCCCCTGGGCCGAATGTCCTTACCACACATGGGGTCCAGAGCTGACTGTGGAACCAATCGTTGATTCAGAACCTTCTGTTTCTGGCAGAACTTGGAGCATGTTTACAGCAACCCTGGAGCAGAGCTTCTAGTTTGGTGCAGCCAGCAGGAAGCAAGCAATGGACAGCAAATTAAAGTAGTTGCTCCAGACCTCCCAGTGAACAAAACCACTAACGTAGGTACAGGGAGGTTGGTTGTTTTTTAATTACATACTACCCTATTGTTCAATGCAGAAGAAAGGTGGTTGGAAAGGACTATAATAGAGTTCTATCAAATTAGAGATTATTTGGGAAACAGGGAACGATTCCTTCTTTCCTCTAACATAAAAAGTAAAGATACCAAATGAAGTTATCAGGCAACAGGCTTAATGCAAAAGGAAGTACTTTTTCACACACTGTGTAATGAAATTGTGGAACACATTACACAGGATGCTTACAAGGCCAAAACCATAAACCAGTTCAAAAAGAAATTATACAAATGAATGGAAAAAAGGTCTATGATGGGTTAAACCTGATGATGTAGATGCAATTTACAGGTCAGGAAGAGTCTGGGATTTTCTGAAGCTAGAACCATAGATTCCGTTCCTTATTCTTTTCCCTCTACCAGCCACAGTCAGAGACGTGATATTGCACTAGAGTCTTTTTTCTGACCTTATATTCTTATTGGGCAAACATATCCCAAAGTTGCTGTGAGCCTGGAAAACCCAGTCTGTAAAGTTTAGGTGCAAAAATGTCATCTGGTATAACCCCTCGTACACTTCTTGCCCTTTAACAGCAATTCAGCTCTCCCTTTTGGTACCTTCCAATTATCACTGCTGTGTACAACAACTGTGTGCATGTTCATAGTGACTAGCCTCAGCTTCCACCTTGGGTGGAACACCTTTCAGATACCTCTTTCAGATACCTCTGTTCAGCTGAACTTTCTGAGCCTAAGCCTCAGTCTCTGGGAAGAGTGGAAACAGAGAAAAAGTAGTAGCAGGCACCTTGGCTGTTGAGTAGCCAATATTGTGTCCAAAAGAGCACGTGTAGGATGGAATAGATGGTGCTGAGCATCCCATAACTGCACTGTATGTGTTTGGCTGGAAGTTCATTTAAATTAGCTGTAGATTTGTCCCAAGGATATGAACACAACCGGCAGCTGGATCACAGTAAGTGCATTGCCTTAGCACATAGTGGAACTGAGTTTCATCTGAAAGGAATGTAGTTTGGATGCCCCAAGATCACTCCCAGTATGAACCAAAGCATGGTAGGAGTGTGAGGGCAGTCAGGAGATTTACTGCAGAGATGCAAGCCTGATCCAAACTCCAATGCTAATGTGGTACAGCCACTGGCTACTACTAGAAAGCTTTATAAGGGGCTATTGTCAATGTACCCTAGGCAAAGAATTTAACCTACTGTGAACAGTTACAGTTTCCCAAATTATTTCTCTTCTTTGCCTTCCCCTTCCCTCCAATTTACATTTTGTTTGTGTCAACCCATTTCTTTAGCTGCTAATTTGTTTATTACAAGATGAGAAATATGGCTCATTGAGCTTATAGACAACACCATTTATTTGCCCATTTTTTTAAGCAAGGGCTTGAACTGTTTTGCTCTTAAATAAAACTTCCTAGACATCATCAAGAAGTCACATGTGGTGGAAGCACAGCCACAAGACGACGTGATGCCATCATGCATCTACGACGGATCCATAAAGCCCTGGGAGCTGAAGGATTGTCTACCTTTACATTCAAAGTGGTTTCCCTGTGCTGCAAACTGTATCTGCACACCACACAGGAACGTGTCTGCTCACCAGAGCTGTGAAGGTGGCCCGAGGTAAGGACCGAGCAGCCAGAGCTTAAAACGCAGCACTTTTGCTTTAGTTTGCACTGGATGGAATTCCAGTGGGTGGCACTCAACTGACAACACTCATTAAGAACAGCAAACCTCAGCAGAGGCTGATGAACCATTGGGAATCTGCCTTAATTTGAGGAGAGGCAAGTTAATGACAGCAAGTTTTAAAGCCTATATGTCTTTTCTCTCTTTGCATGCACAGGCCAATACGAAATCTCTTGCCCCAACCTGGACTTAGAGCCAAAAGAACCATTGCCAAAAATAATTAAATAAATCATAACAAAGCAAAAGATATAAAATATATATAAAGCAAAATACATGCTAGACTAGCATCTTGTCTACAGTGTATTCCAAATGCAAGATAGAACGACTACACGTGCATTTATCCTTCACTGTAGGAGACATAAGAGAAGTAGATATGCATGAAAAGAAATCATAATCCAGTTAGATTTCAGCATCTCCATGTTTGCAATATTTAGCATCTCCTGCAAAGGGTAAGATGTGACCAACTTACCCATATGACGTGAACAGTGCTGGGAATTATACTTCTGTCATTCAGTACAGATGAGCTTAGTTCAGAGGCAGTTGGCAGGCTGGGGAGATACAGAGTACAGAGAAGTCAGTGCAGCCAATAGGATATAACAAAATGCTTTTTAAGAGAAAAGTACTTGAGCTTGTTTTGCCAGCTCTTCATCTGAATGAAAACAAGTGCATGTACCGAGTTAAATCAATTTGCACAACTTCACTGGTGATGCACACCGCAATTCCTATGAGTCCCTCGGTAGTGCATCAGGGTGTGCAGGCTGAGAGCCACAGGAGGGAAATTACTCATGAATGTGTGCTGGAAGCATGCTAAGGATGCATCTTTCCTCCCTTTGAATGCTGAGTTTTCTTTTAAGCTGCTAGCAGGGCGAGCAAATGACATTGTACTTACATCCACAAAGACAAAAAAATATCTCTTTAGCTTAAAAGTCATCTCAGTCCTACTAAAATTTTCACAACACACAAAGTCATTTGTTGTGTTAATAATAATTCAAAGGTCTGAGTGAATCTAATTTCAGCTTTTCCTCACAGCTGTACTTCCCAGTTTCTTGTGTTGGCAGTAGTTCATGCTGCCATGTCAGCCTACACTTCAGGTAAAACTCAAGTGGTGGAGCCCATGGGCAGCTACCCTAAGCTGTCTGTTTCTCTTAGCTAAGTATTCTTAGCTACTCTATTTCAAACAAAATCCAACTATCAATGATACCTTTCAAAAAAAAAACCCCATTATGGTTTGAAAAAGGGGATGTTTCTCAACCTTTTCCTCAGGAGGTGCATTAGGCTGCCACTTGACAACTTCTAGGACAGTAAGTAACAATAAAACTGCTTCATCCAACAGGATTACAGAGCAAGCACTGTGTACCCATACTATTCAGGCACAGAGAGTGAGAGCTTTCTCCCAAGATAGATCCCTGCTGTGATTTCTTGCAACTGAAAGCTACATGTTTCTCAATGTGGAGGACACCAGCAGCTTAACCATCCTACACAGGTACTGTATTCCCAGGCATATGTTTACGAGAGCTGTGAAGCTGAAAATCTAAATCCTGGTTTGATAATACACTGAGAGCTTTAGGACATTGTGATGTGAAATTTACATCAAGAAGGAAAGCTGCTTTAAACCCCACTTAGGGCTTAGCTGCTTCCACAATTTGTTTTCTCCTTTTTCAACTGCTCTCTATTAATGTTTATAAATACATCAAGGGTGGGTGTGAGGAGGATGGAGCCAGGCTGTTCTCAGTGATGGCCAACGATAGGACAAGGGGCAACGGGTACAAGCTGGAACAGAAGAGGTTCCAAAGAAACACTGTTGAGGTGAGGGAGCCCTGGCACAGGCTGCCCAGATGGGCTGTGGAGTCTCCTTCTCTGGAGACATTCAAACCCAGCTGGACGAGTTCCTGTGTGCCCTGCTCTAGGTGGTGCTGCTCTGGCAGGGGGGGTTGCACTGGATGAGCTTTCGAGGTCACTTCCAGCCCTTCAGATTCTGTGACTCTCTACCCCAAACTGCACCTTAAATGAAGGTCAAGTATCAAATACACAAAGATTAGGCTGCTTGGTTTTCTGTCTCCTTTTAGAAGCAATTTCTCTTCTACATGATGTCTAAGTAGATGATACCATGCTAAATGGCTTCAGCTTCATTATCATCCTTATCATCCTTTCTCTTGTTACAGTCTGATCATAAATGTTCACAACAGTGCACTACAGAAAAGGTTGAGTTTTAATGACACTCTGAGGGCATGGTATCTGATCCCTGATTCCACATTCTGCATCTCTCTACAAATAGCTTTGCAAATAGCCCCAGTGTTAAACATAAACCTCAATATCACAGCACTATGTTCAGCAATTCCTCCTTGGAAGAAAAAGCACAAAAAAACAGAGCAAAAACTCAGTAATATCCAGCATCTGACCTGGAGACAACATCCATTGGTGAGATTCACTTGATTCAACATTGCAAGCGATAGGAATGGTTGCTGCACACTCTCCCGCTTCTAAATGCAAGCGCCCTTACAGAGACAAGTAAACAAATCCTCTGAGTCTTTTAATATATACAAAGAACAAAAAGATTCTTTAAGTTCAGTTATCAGAGGTGCAAAGAGAATAAAAGTGAGCAAAGAAAAGTTACATTTTGACCACACAGAAACAGCTGGCTGCATACTGTAGCACTGATAAGTGTGAGACTCCCTTTGTACCTCTGGCCAGTAAGACTCTTATTATAACCCAAAACTAACTCTCTGAAGCAAAACAACATCATGAAAAAAGAACTACACAATAAAAACAAACAAAAGACCTCATCAGGATTCACATGTAAGAGCAGGAAGCTGACAGTGGCTGAATTTCTGAGTTGTATCCACAAAGCTGGCTGGAAGAAATTAGTTTTCTTCATTCTCCAGAAGACCAGCTCATGACAAATCCAAAGAGGAATGAACCTAGTGAGCTTGCTTCCTTTCTCATTTCTTATTTTTCATAATTGACTTCTATTAGATTGGCTTATAAAGTAGGCTCAAATTACTGACTCACCCATCCCAAGAAGGCAAATCTTTAAAGTAATGAGATTAGCAACTGTTGATCAAAGGGAATCATCACCGATGCAAGGCTCTGCATTTGTTGCTTAAATATATTGTTGGAGAGTAACCACAGGGTCTGGATCCGTGTGTAGTTCAGTCAGGCCACCACAGACAGCTGCACGTGGTGGGATTTCTCCTAAGGCACAAGAGTCAGCAGTCAGTGGAAGTTCAAAGGCTCCTTCGGTCCTTCTTTCAGGGATACTAGAAAATATAGTAGAAATGGAAAAGAAACTCCCCACAATAGGCAGACTGTGCTCTATTAAACTGAGCTCATCCAAGTGGCCTTTATTATTCCAGAAGCTCTGTAAAGATCCCTGGGCTCACTGGGAAGTTGCATGGTAATACGGGGCATTAAATGAAGTGATCTTTTGAGGCTGTGATCCTGCCCAGAGCTTCTGTCAAACATGCCACAGTAAACGTGCCAGAGCATCCCCAGGAAAGGATATTTCATGGAGATCCCCAACAGCAGTTTTTGAGAGACATGGAAACCTTCCCACCATCCTCAAGGTAAATGCCAACATTTCTTTAAGTGTAAGAAAAAGAAAAGGATCAAGGTAGGATGGGTGCTCTTGGGGTTTACAGGGAGCTAGGGGGAGGTGAACAATAAACAAAGCGGCCAGGCAAGATACATTTGAATCCCTCCAGCTAGATGGAGGTTAGGTTGAATGCATTCTATCCACTTGGGCAAGAAGTCAATTTGTTGCTCCACATGGCTGTTAGCAGGATAGATTAGCTTCATGGCAGGCGAGGCTCTAAGATTTGGCAGAGCATTCCCATAGGAGGAATCAGAGCACAGGTAATCTTTAATACTACTTCCTTCCATCTATTCTCTTCCCATGGAAAATGAGGTTGGGCTTGCATGCTACAGAGACTGTGCTGGTCCATATACAGAACAGAGCACAAACCTTTTCCATCAATCCTACTTATATCTACTCTCCAAAAAACCAGATTCTAAGTACATTTTTAATTTCATATGTCTTCCTGCTGCCATGAGGCTTTGGACAGGGAGCTTTAGAAACGTCACCAGATGTGACTGTTACTATGGCCTCAGCAGTTTCAGCTGCTCTTTTAGCCAGTCTGAACAGTCTGATTCAGCCTCAAAATTGAGCTTAACACTCATGTGCCTGCTGGCACCACTGCCTCTGAGAACCCCTCTCAAAATGCTGTAGGGTCAAAGTACAAGAGAACTCGACTGAAAAACTGACGTGGAGCTTTGTGTGGGAAGTGAAAGCCTCCTGAAGGCTGTAATTTCCTTCAATGATTTTGCTGTTATTATATGCTCAATAGTATTTCTGCCAGGAGTTTGTGTTCTGGCAAGTTCCTAGCTAACAGTATGAGAATGGGGGAAGACATTTCTTTTCAGGATTCATTTCCTGAACTATGCATCACTGAAGAACCTTATGACAAATTATTTTGCAGAGCATGTTAAATAACATCGAAAAGGGGGTTCCAACAGATGATCACAGGTTAAGAGCAGCTTAACAAGTAATGCTGTCTCAATCTTGCTGCTGTAATTCCCCACATGCACCTAACCTGCCTACAAAGAGGCAAATCAGACCATCTCAGCCTTTGCTTGAACTTAGGGTGTCACCTGAGCCCCAGTTTTCTGAAAAGATCTGGCACTTTAATGGAGAATTCATTTAAAAAAACAATTGAGATGGCATCTTTTGTGCCAGCATCATTTCTATCAAGACAAGAAAACCCCACCCCAAAACCCTGACCTGGAATTTGGCAAACATCAGAGTAACAAATAAAGAGCACATGTCAGTCTATGCAGTGAACGGGGGATGCAAGGGAGAAACTGGAGCTGCTGTGGGGGAAGAGGGAGGGACAAAGGGAGCAGGTTGTAAGGACACAGGGCAGAAATCCATAAAAACACAGGCTTCACTGATTCCTGCACTCATAGAGCAACCTGTTTTTCAAGGGGGGAAGTGATTTCACTATTAGGTCCCATTGTGCTATTTTGAACAAGAAACCTACTTTTCATTACCAGGAACCGACATTAGCCCTCTTCATGTCTGTCAGACTCAATCTCAGATGTCTGGCAATTACTTGAAATTGAACTCAAAACAATACTGAGGTTTTATTGATAGCTTCTCATCAGTTGCTTGCTGTTTCTTGCCTTTCAACCGATAGCCTGGAGAGCGTCCAATTCTCCTACACTGTACCCAACAGGGTCAAATTTCAGCGAGGTTATTGATTGTGACTTGACATTTAAGGAACATATGACCACTCTGACACAAACAGCTTTATACCAGCTCATAAATATTGCTGGGCTGAGACATCCCCTTTCTCATGCTGAAAACCGACACGTTATTTCCTTGTTTCTCTCGTGGTTCAGCATTTCAATGTTGTTATTCACAGTTTCCCTCAATTTCCAAACTCTGCAGAGGGAAATGCTGCTGTGAGAGTTATTTCAGGTAGCCAATCCCAGACCTTCTGCTGGCTGCACTAAGTAAAAATCAGTCAAATCTTGTCTAGCAACAATTTCAAAGAGAAGAAGCAATAGATATGTCAATACTTGATGGATTTTAAAATGAAATCTCTCAGCAACAGACAAATAATTTGGGGTTGTTGTTGTTGATGTGGTCAGGCGCTGACCTTTTACTTGCTGAGAGGGAATGGAGGGGGACTACCAGGAGAAAGTCACCCTCTTGAAGATGTGACTTATTTGTGGCGAGACTGACCTTTACAGAGGCAAAACCAGTGCTATTATATTGCCCTCATTCCCATTTTGTAGGGCTCCATCTAGTGATGTACTAAACTCTGGAGTTTCCCAGTGACTTGGCAGTGATCTGCCCCCTTAAAAATTAGACCCTAAATGCAAAAAACCGCACAAGCCTATATAAGTTTCAGAGAATTGTTTTCACTCTAAAATTCAGCTCTCAGACTTCACTTGCTAGAAATCTCTGATGAAGTCCTGGACAGCCCCAAAGATACTGTCCCAAAAAAGGGCAGGACTAGTAGAGATCTCTTGGCCTCACCTGTAAGCAGTTCACAGTGACTCTGTGCAGCTTGAAATGGCTTTATATCATTGTTTCTAGAGGTTGTGTTAATCACTGCAATGTAAGCCCAATATGAGCCTTTGCCACCTCCCTTACACCCATCTCATCAAACTCATTCTGGAGCAGAGATCACTGAACTCAACTGGCATGTACGTAAGGAATTTGATTCAGCTACAGTCCATAAAACAATCAACACTTTTCTGCCTCCTGGCCTATCATGATGGCACTGAAACACAGTAACATGCCTGTGTATTTTATATCCTTACAGCTGAAATCCTGTTTTCCTGAAAGAAGCCCTCTCCCCCTCCATTAAAGCTCAAAAGTTGCCTTCTTCTAAGATGCACTGAAAGAGAGCTGGTGAGGACACCAGACACGCTCTGCCATCAGAGAATGCATGTTGTTTAAAAAGATTCCATGCAAAATCCAATTATATTTCCCAAAGAAAAGTGTTGAAAACCATTCTGGCATTCTTGGGGGTTGGGTTTGTTCAGTTCTGAGAAAACACGTTATTCTAACAGTACAAAAATACTGAATTTGGGGATTATTTTCATTTGCTCTCTGTGTTAGTGTGCAGCACATGTTATTTTCCATAGGCATTGGAAATGGACTTCTATCGAGGGTCTGTTTGCTTCTAACATCTCAATATTAAACAACCCAAAAACTTAACCTTACAAAAGAGTCAGTGCCTCAAGTAGAAACAATTTTATCTGCTGAGGGAGCACTGGAAGGGGCTGCCCAGATGGGCTGTGGAGTCTCTTTCTCTGGGGACATTCCAAACCCACCTGGATGAGTTCCTGTGTGCCCTACTCTGGGTGGTCCTGCTCTGGAGGGAGGCTGGACTGGATGAGCTTGAGATTCTGCAGTGATGTGTGATTCTGATTCCTATCTTCCCAGCACTTGAGAACATCAGAATTTTGACTTGGGATTCAGCTTCAGAGCACTGAGCAGTTTGAGAAGGTTGGAGTTTCCTGAGGAAAAGGAGATTTTGCTGCTGCACGTGGGTGTAGCTGTAACCTCTGCACAGAAAACTGCAACGCAAGGGAGACGTCACAGCCAGGTAAGAAAACTGATGACAGGAACAGAGGAGCTTCACAGAAGTTTGGAACTGTAGCTAGACTCTGACCCTGCCAGTTAGTGTGACACTGTTAGAGATGGGACGTGTGACCTTTAATCAGTGAGGAGACTTCTGCAACGAGCAAAACAAGTGACTCAACCATGAAAATAAGTAAATAACCAGTAGCCATGAGAAAAACTCGAGGCTACTGCAGCACTAAACGCTTCTTCTCTGTTAGCAGCATAGCCACACATTAATTATGTACAGCTAAACATTTCACTGTATGGCAGAGCAAGTGCACAGCTCTATTATTAAAAAACCACTACTCAATAAAAGCAACAGCCTGGCTGTTGAGTGGAAGCTGAGATTGGGAGGGGACTTGCAGTGTTATCACTTGAATCAGACGATTTATGTACCAGTCAGGTGATAAATAGCAAGACCAAGATATGAGCAGTCAATTCTGAGACATTTGGTTTCACATAAAGATGGGCTGATGGATGGGACAGCAGCTGAAGCAGAGAGAAAAGGGAAGCTGACCCATGCTCAGACCACTCTGGCCCTCAAAGCCAGCGAGCTGCTTCATGGGCAGTTCCAGGACTAAGCCAGGAAGGATCCAAAAAGCCTTTAAAGATTGTCTCCAACTTGTTTTGCTGGTTCATGAGAATATGTTGCTCCTGGGAAGTGATGTGGCCAGCATGTTGTGAGTCATGAATTGCACTGATTGCAAGCACAGCTGGGAATCCTCTTCAGCCATTCCCAATTGCTTCCTTTCTCTAGCCTATTTTATCGTTTCATTTTTTACTGGCAGAAGAAAAAAAAGTTACATTAAAAATAGGGCTTTGTTGCTTTTTCTGGCCCCAGCACTCCCTGGCAGCTGATTTCACTCTCTCTTTCCCTTTCTTTTCCTTTTTTTTGTTTAAAATCTTCATTTATTTGGAGAGCATCAGACCACCCTTCTCTGGCCAGAAAGTCTCTCTGCTCCTCGCTGCTCTGGCCACTTTCTGTGGCGATTCTTGTTTGCAGCAGGTTGCCTCTGTATCAACCCCCTTCTCCTTTCCCTTTCTACCCCCTGCCCTGCTCTTGCACATCCACCCATTTTGTATATGGAAATATTTTTAGTTAAGCCCTCTTATTGGCTTTCCAACAGAACTGGTAACTGAAACCCTGGCACTGTAACTCAGTAAAACCTTTTTGTCTTCTTCTTTGCTCCTTTTTATACAAAAGCCCAGAAATTTTCCCTGCAGGCTTGTAATTGTGCTGCCATTATAGGGTAGCTCTTTCAAGCCAATCATCTGAAATGCCCATCTTTCTGTGCTCTGCCTTATTGTGTGTCAGAAAGAGGAAAGCTCCCTCTCTCCTTGCTGTGCAGAAATTTGTCTGTGCAAATCTATCTCCTCACAATCCAAAATAAGGCAAGAGCCTCACACCAAAATCAGCAAAAAGTCTCCCACGGGCTTCAGGTGGCTTTGAGTCAGATCCTAAAGGTGAAGCTGAGGTCTGTGCACCGTTCAAGTTCCTCTTTACACAAATTAGTTGATGGGAATAGCTATTAATAATTATCAGGAGAAGAGCAGTGGCAACCTCAGAAAACTTCCCCCTCATTCTGAGAACTGCTCTGCAACAAGGGATTTGGTCATTGAGCCTCACTCCCTATCCCTTCACCCTCACACATCCCCAACAGCTGCCTCTGGCAAAAGAGCCCTGCACTGAGCATTGCCTTTCAGCCACACGGTTATTTTGCCTGCAGCCCAAGCAATATTTGACACATAGCGCAGCCTGTTTCTGCTGCGTCAGCAGTGTTGTGTAAACACGTTAGCTCACTGAGGCATGAAATTCAGAATTGTTTTCCCACTTGCAAAACAAGCCACGTCCAATAAACCCAGGGGAAGAACTGGTTATTCAGATTTCTACTAAAGCTGTCCAACACAAGAGAAGTGGTTAATAAAGTTACTGCTCTCCTTTGCCATCCGTCAGCTGCCTCTGATACTATAAAGTGTTGCTGACATGGCAGGAATAGATGACATTGCCTTTCAGCAGCCCCATCCTCTTCCCTCCGAGGGGACTAAGCAGGTTGAGAAGACTGATAGGTTGTCTGTCCTGATGGCAAAGGGGCTCTGGTTCCCTTTCTGTGCAGCGTACAGCAGAGGAAATGAAGCACAACAGCATCGCCTAGGAGTTCTTATCTGGGACTGGCTGCTGCCAGTGCTCACAGGGCTCTGGCTTGGTACTGAGAGGCTGATATCAGCTGGAGCAGGCAGAGGAGAGGGGAGGCAGGGAGGTGGAAGGAGCCTTGGGAAGAAGGAGCACAAGACCTGTCAACCTCAGGGAATATGCACAAAGCAAACCTGTTGGTCCATGGTCGAGGGAGGTTCTGCTCCCCCTCGACTCTGCCCTGGTGAGGCCTCATCTGGAGTCCAGTTCTGGGCTCCTCAGCAAAAGAGGGACAGGGAACTGCTGGAGAGAGTCCAGCACAGAGCTACCAAGATGAACAGGGGACTGGAACATCTCTGTGATGAGGAAAGGCTGCAGGACTTGGTGCTGTTCAGCCTGGAGAAGAGAGGGCTGAGGGGGGACCTCATCAATGCTGATAAACACCTACAGGGCGGGTGTTGAGAGGCTGGGGCCAGTCTTTGTTCTGTGGTGTCCAGTGACAAGACAAGGGGTAATGGGCACAAGCTGGTACACAGATGTGGTCTTTGTGCAGATTCACCTAGGCTGCAAGTCACCTGCTTTCCCAGTACAGTCACTTGCTGTAAGTCCAGTGCTTCTGGAAGCCCGTGGAAAATACTCATCATGTGTCTGATGCATTATTTTGGACCTTTCTTTTGTGGGAGAAGGAATGAGGACTCTTTTAACCTCTAGACATTGTTCCTTTTGTTAAATCTCTTTTTTAATGTCAACATGTATTCTCTTTTAATTCTGTCAATAACTATCTTTGTATGTGAACTGAGAATACTGAATGGCTACCTTTCACCAAATCAATGTGTAATAATATCTTAATAAGACCTATCAGGTCTTTTTCCATTACAGTAATTTTAGCTCTGATGCTATGAGCCAATGAGTTTTAAACAGCCTGTTTGCTAATTGGTATGTAGCTCTGCCATTTAGCCTTGGCCTTGACCCTGCTGCCTCAACTGTCTCACCTGCTATTGCCTAATAATTCCTCAGGGATGGAGACGAAGGCTGCACCTGGTTGTTCTTTTCTACCAGAAAGCACAGCCCTGGGATCTAGCTGCAAGGGGGAATTACAGTGAGCTCTGACAATGTTGTGTACAGGAAAGCTGTGTTTCATGCCTTTATCCTCTCACTATAAAGTTCTGAAGTTCTTTACACAATCAGTGGAAAGATGCAGCACTGCCACTAAGAATCAGGTCCCCTACATTCAACAGCCAGGTCATTACTGAGCGTTCTAGGGTGCCTTTTCCTTCTGACCCTTGATTTGGCAACTGAATTGTCCTGGAAGGCCACAGGGCATAATTATCCCACTGCACAAGGTAACTTTTCCCTTAGGATCTCAGGGGAATTCTCAAGGGATCTCTTCAGCATTGTCAGGGGGTTTAGCTTCAGGGGCTCAGCCTTTTACAGTGAGCTGTAAAAGGGAACATGCCAACATGCCAAGTGGTAAACCCCAGCTAACAGTGCACAATCTTCCATGACTCTGATTGTCTTCTTTTAGCCTCAGGATCAACTTTTGCTTTTAGAAACACTCGTGGTTAAAACCTATTGAATTTTGGATGAACATGTACAAGAAGGGAACGTTTGTCCTTTTGAAAAGCTCTGTCACTTCCCTCGGATGATGGAAAACAGCATTGGTGGAAGAAATGCTATTCTCTAATGAGTGCCTGCTCTAATCCAGAGCACACCAGAGGCTAAATAAACTGAGTGTGTTTAGCCAAATGTGCATACAGTTCACATAGGCCTCACTCAGGCTAATGGATCATTGTTATGCCAGGATATAATGGATAAATTGGCAAGTGTCTGTCCCTTGCATGTTTGATGCAGTCTCTGGATGAGTAAGGCCACATTTGCTTGCTTTCTATAGTATTCTTTCTTACAGTCAAAACTTAATTTGTATTCTCAAAATGGCATGAAAAAAAAGTTCCAGAAATATTTCAAAGTAATTAAAAATAAAAGGGCAGGACTCGGGTGCCAGGGAGAGGAGCGCTGTCTCTTTTTACCCTCTTTTTGTGGATCCCGTTGTGCCAAGACAG
The DNA here is from genome assembly GCF_028858725.1 of Colius striatus. NCBI lineage: Eukaryota > Metazoa > Chordata > Aves > Coliiformes > Coliidae > Colius > Colius striatus. Next base: position 3,916,985 of record NC_084762.1, read on the forward strand.
AAAACAGTGAGATGTTCAAATATTAATAAAGTGGTAGCACAGCCAAATTAAAATGCCCCAATTCTCATAAGTAATGTTTCCAGCAGAGCACAAAAGAATAATCAAGCCCCCAAACTAGTGAAGGAGAATTTATGACCCACCATTTGAGCTGCCAAGAACTCCCCACATGCCAGCAACGAGCGTGGCATGGAATTGCTCTGCCTTTAAACTTCAACCCAACTCTGCACTGCAGAAGCAATGCAGCAGCAACTCCTGGCCCTGGAAACGTTCCTGCTGGTTTCCTAAGGAGATGGCTCCCTGCTTAGCATGTAGCTGCATACCTGCACAAAGCCAGGCAGCATGGTTTGCTTTAGAGCTGCCACTCTCAGCATATGAGAAGGAGCATGAGTTGCATTTAATGTGCAAATCCGACCTGACGATGCAGGGAAAGCACCAACTCCCAGGGCAATCAAAAGGCAAGCTGGACACTGAAATCAGTGCATCAGTAGGGATTTGGGTTTCTTGTTGTTTGGGGTCTTTTTTAATCAACAGCAGATTCAAGAGACACTACATTTCTTACAAGTGCTAGTTAAGAAAACCATCCCAGATGGAAGAACTTAGATGGTGGCCCATGCATGTTGTATGCACTCATCCAATGTGTTACACACACCTAGGGCACTGCACTACGTCTGGGTCAGCCTTTTCCCAGAGTTCAGGCTTTAAGTCTCTGTGCTATGATATCATAAAGCATCTTGTGGGTTTTAGCTTGAAGTGAGGCAACAAAACCCTAAACACTGTCTTTCTAACACAGCTCTTCTCTGTGCTATTGCTCTCGCCTTTCTACCTGTTGGGACATGAAGACAAATTGAGCTAACAAGCAGACATCGTGTCCAACTTATTCCACAGCTCCAATGAATGTGAAACATGACAGTTTTCTTTATGTGATCTGTCATGTATTCTGGTTCACCACAACTTCTCACACTGGCATACCAAAGTTGTATTTAAGTGCCCCTTCACATTGCATTCACTGAGCAGACATGTCTCTCTTCTAGACTGTTTTTCCAACCTAAAACCCATCCTACATACATGTCAGCTGTCATTTGGGTTCAGTTTCTTACTGGATATAGAAATGTTTCCTGGTATCAAGCATCCTAATGAAAATTTTGAAAGGCAGCACCTATAATTTCATCCTTAGTCCACTTCTCTCTCAAAGATGTGATCTCTGATCTCTCTAACTAACCTAGCCTGTCCTTTCCCAGAATTTTTGCTAGTGCTCAAGATATGTATTATCCCTCAGGGTTCACTTTGCATTATTTACACATTTCTAACCTGTAGTTCTCTATGCTTCTCTCTAACTTCATCAAGAAAAGTCCCCTTCCTTGGAGGTCTTCAAGACCCGCCTGGACACGTTCCTGTGCGACCTGATCTAGGTGACCCTGCTTCTGCAGGGGGGTTGGACTGGATGATCTCTAAAGGTCCCTTCCAACCCCTACCATTCTGTGATTCTATGAAAAAGAAATTTCAAAGAATTAGGGGAAATGGACCTAAATCTGTTTCTAGAAATGTAGACTTAGATTTGTCTAATCACCCTTTACCAGCCACTGATAGTGATCCTGGAATGAGATGCCTCCCCAGCTGAAAAAGGGTTAATGCAGAAGTGGAAAGGATAATCTGCTGGGTCATTCTGGTACTCACAATTTTCCCAGCCACTGATGTATGCAGCATTGAAACAGTCACAGTTAAGAGACTCTTGAGTGATCTTGCACAATTGTACCTGCCATCTCCCTCGAGGGCTTCTTAGACCTGTAGGAGTGGTCGAGTTCCCCCTCCTCTTGCACATTTGACTCTGGCCTTCACTTGCTGTGAGAGCTCATTTCTACTAGTGCAGCCTGAAGACTTGAAGTCTTTGAGAGTGCCTTTCCTCTAGTGTCTAAGTATCTCTTACATGCACCCATGCCATGGAAAGTAGAAGCCTACTGTACACAGTCCCAAGCAAGCTCTCTGCTAACTAAACTGTGTGTACCTGTGATCTCCCTGTCAGGTACTGACCTTCTGCTTACCATGCTGAGGTCTACCACAAGCTCCTACCATCTCCTGCTCTGGTTTCATTATGCTGTTTGCAAGTCTCATATAGAAATAAGTCACCTCATGAAAGTCATGCATGTTTTGTGACCTCCCTGTGTATATTGTCTCTGAATGCATCTTGTTGTGATAGGTTCCATGAGTTCATTGTGCACCACGTACAAAAGCAAACAGTTTCAGCCCATGCTTCTCTCCCTGGGGCAGTACTCTACAGAAATAAGAGCCTTGCTTGCTTTCCTTTGAGTTTACTAGAAAATTTAGCTGATTAAAACTAGGAGAAGAGAGACTTTCAGAATGAGTTCAGCTTTGCATGCTCCAGTTTAGGCAGACAGCTGTGGTACCTTCACAACAGCAAAATCCACGCTGACACAGCCATACATGGACAACGTTTACAGCAATGTAAAAAGAAAGGTTCCTGGCCTAAGATTCCAGCCTAATTGAGCCAAACACAATAAACATGATAATTATTCCTTCTCACAATGAAGTGAACAATTCAATTTGGAAGGGAAGATGTGCCATTGCTATTCCCCAGTCCTGCTGTTATTTTGTTTTATATGCACTGTTACTGCTCGTTGCAGAGATTTTCTGCCTTTAGTTAGGGACTACCTTTGCCAGAGAGTTCACATTACGGTCTAAGCTCAGGTTAATGTGGCTTCTGAGGGCTTGCCTGCATGGGGCACTTAGAGCACTGCAATGGAAGCTGTTAATTTCCATCACTAAGCTTTTCTGGACGCTCTGGGCCAGGCATAGCCCAGCACATGTTCACTCTCTGGAGCTTGAGCGTGCTGGGCTTGAGGGAGCTCTGGTTAGACAGCTGTATAGCTGCACGACAGCAGCACTCCTCCCAAGCTCTGTAAGAAACCTGGCTGTGGCATCCCCAGCTTGGCACTCACAGGCTAGAGCCCCTCGTCTTCTGGAAGAGCTGGGGAGGCTCCCTACCATCCCTCCAACAGCTTCTGACTCCAGCCTAACAACCCCCCCTGCTTCACTGCATCCCTGGATGAGCCTAGCACACACCAGCCTCCTTGCAGAGCTCACTGGGGAAGCCTCTAGAAAGTCAAACACCTTTTCTTTTTGCTTTGGAATGATAACTATAAAGGAGAAGGAGCCTCAGAGGAGACCTTATCACTCACTTCAGCTCCTTGACATGAGGTTGTGGCCTGCAGGGGATTAATCTCTTCTCCCAAGTGACAATACAAGAGAAAACAGCCTAAGTTGCACCAGGCTGGGTTTAGATTGAGGAACCAAACTGGGGGCTGTGTTGTTGCAGTGCATCTCTTGACACTCCAATGAAAAAGCGCTCCAGACTCATAAAACCATGCAGTAATGTAGCTACCTCCTCATCTCCACACCACAGAGTACCTCTTCTGAATATCCTAAAACATTGCACAACAGTCACCAGGTCAGAAGGTAAAGGTTGTAAAAGGCTTTTCTCCCACAAGAACTGTGAACGCGTAGGTTAAAAATGATGCAGTACTTGCTTACTTCCGTGTCTTAGCCTTTGTCTCCTGCTTCAAAGCAATAGCTCTGTCTACATTAGTCTGAAAAAGTGGCATCTTACCTGGCTTCTGTCAAGGAGGATGGCACCATGCACCTGCTGTCCTGTAACCTCTCACACATGGGTCAGGCTTGCATGCCCTGCTTCAGGGGGGCCACACTCACCAAGCAATGCACATTCAGGGCTGCTCTGAGGGGAAAAAAACCCACAAATCAAAACCACATTGATGAAAAAAGGCAGATGCACAGAAGAGATTTATCCTATCACCTTAGCACAGAGCAGTCCTGTTGCAAAAACGAGGTGCTTCCTCAAGCACAAAGATGGGCTCAGCTCTGGTGCCTCTCCTGATGGGAGAGAGCACGTGTAGTGCTTTAGCCTAGACTAAACATTGTGATGCAGTGTGGACAAGTCAGGCACAGTTGAGCTTACCATGGGCTAGTCCATGAGCAGATATCCTGAACTTTACCTCTCCCAAGCACAGCACAAACATCAGGTGGATGAAGTGTCACCACTGCAGGTGGAAAGGTGTTTGGAGTGCACTGCTCATTTCACCACACAGAAACACCTGCAGACACCATCTTTTTTGCCCCACTGGGTCTCTTAACTACACTAATTAGCTGGTAATTTTTACATTAAAGAACAGTTATCTCAGAGGTGCAAATCCTGCTCACATTTGTATTACACCAAAGGAGGAGAGAGCGTTATTAGTGAGTAACACTCGACCACATCCCAGCTTTTGAGGAAGACTGAGTGTGAAGATTTGTATTTATAGCATAGGGCTCATGGGAGGTTCTTTGGTACCTTTCCCATTGAGATAAAACTGAGAAGGAATGCAACATTCAGCATCACAACTGCTCCCTGCTTTACCTTTTCATTCTCAGTGCTCAGGTGTCCGTGGGCTTCGGGGAATATGCGTGTCATACATCACAAGGAAATACAGGACGTGGAACCGACTTCATCAGCTGCACTGTGCTTCAGGCTGACACTGTGCTGATAGAAAGAAGCATAGAAAGGAGTCCTCTGCATGGAATGAGTTTCCATCAGATCCTGTTGAGGGTTTTTTGTGGGTACTCTCATCCCAGACGGATCACACCACAATCCATCACAATTCACTGAACGCTCAGTGTAGTTGTCAGGTCGCTCTGTAGTTTTGCCGTGCTTAGAGGTGCTGATGAAAACATACTTTCATCCTGTTTGCCATTACAGCTTATTAAGCTGTACCTTTTACACAGTTAGTGTGGAAGAAGGCAAAGAAAAACAAATCCTTCCTCCAGTCACAGACACCTCAGCTGTTTTGACTGCAGCAATTGAATCCAGCAGTTTTCATCCAAGGATGCGAGGGAAAGTTGGGCTTGGCAGGACAGGCCACAGCCATTTTGAGACATGTGAGATCCATTCCCTTTTAGTCTCAAATTTACAAGCTGTGGATGCTCCAATTTTCAAACATGCTTATTACAGTTAGCTCAGATCCCAAGTGCTCTGGCGTATATAATTCCTGAGAAAGCAGTTCTTCTGGCAGATTAAGGGAACAGTTTGCTTTTGCCTCAGGCCATTAACATTTTAATAAAATGGTCTTCAACTGTGATAACAATTTATCTATAGGGGACTTTATCTATTATTAAGCTTATCAAGTAACAAGTTTCTTTTGCTGACATGTAGATTTTCCAATCCCCGTCACGACTGACTCCCATTTTTTTCCCCTTTCATTTCATGTTTCATTATGTTGTATTTTCTTTGCTAAAAGTGTGTTTTATGAGTTTGTTTGCTGTGGTTTTGCATGGATTTTTCAATGCTCCCCCCCATCTCCTCAGTTAGGAGAAGTACATTAACTCATCAGAAGTAGTTAGAAAAAAGTCTTTTACTCCTGTCCATCAGTCATTTTCATACAGGTAAAACTCCAGTTCTTCACATCTTGATTTCTCAGGCACTGGGTTATCTGAAGATTATTCCTGTCCCCTAAAATCAAAATTCAGAGAAGAACTAAAATTTATTTAGCAGAAGCTGTAATTATCCAAGGTTTCAGATGTCTGCCAAGATATCAGGGTTACCATTATTCAGTGTAATTAATGCTTTCACCAATTTAGAAGACTGTACAAACATCATGGCCTCATGCTACTAGACAATGAGTGCTTTCTATGAGATGATAAATGCCTTTGCCTCCTATAGATTTATCAGCATCTTGCAGGTTCAGGATCCATGCTGGTCACGTATGGGAAAGGCTGAACCAGTTAAGAAAAAAACCCAGCTTTCAGCCCCATGTCTGCAATGTGCCAGCTGACTAGAAACCACAGCCTATTACTGGAAATGAACACAACCCCCATGGGTTCACTTCATCCCTGGGTTCCCTGCACCCTCACACAGCCACGTTATTACTGAGCTCTGGGAGTTTTGCAAGGAGGAAAAGTCTAAATGTGTGTTGGGAGCTCAAAATGACTGGCTAAACTTCAGAGTGTTTATGGGCATATATGTGACATTGTTTCTAGCTCATTGACAACCACTCCTTCTGATTGTAGCAATGGGAAAAAAATGGACCTTGTCCCTGTCCCTACTGTAATCTCAGTCACCACTGGGGTATAGGAGGGAGATAGCCAATCTGATTTTAAGTTGTTTTGTTTGGGAAGTGGGCTGGTTGTGTCTGTGCTGGGTTTGGTGTCAGTGAGCTTACCCTCTTCCTCAGCTGGTTTACAGATGGTTGAGTGCACTGCACTGATTGCTGCTGGGCAAACTGGGGTCTCCTGAGTGGAAGTCGAAGCTGTCCACAGTAGGTCTCTCTGCTCTCTAGCCTGCAGTGTAAGCCAAGCAGGCCCTCTGGCATGGCAAAAGAAAAGGTTAAAAAAGTCATGAGTTTGTGAATCAAATCCTCTCTCTGATATATTTGTAGTTTTTTTAAACCTATCTAATAATAATCCATGAATCAACAACAGTGGAAAGAACAAGAACTGTGAACAGGTTCCTCCCTGGGTTATAAATAGAGACCAGTCTGAAAAGATTTATGGAGGATTCTGAGCTTAATAATTCACAGTAATAGTGATTCTTTATTAAAAAGCCATAAACTGTGACAGATACACAGGAAGCTCATTCAAACACCTTCAACTCATTCTGCATGAGTTCAGTACTAAAGGTCTGAAGCCTGGGATGGCATTCCTGACTCCACCACAAAATATGTTTCTGGCAATAGTTACCAATTACTCTGTGGGCTTCCTCACCCAGAAAGTCTCTGCCAACACTTGTATAAGAATATTGGTTCATCTGTGTCACTAAGACCCGAGCTAAAAAGTGATCTCTGGATGAAAAACATTCATGATAGTCCTAAAAGGCCAAATTAAACTTTTTTCCTTTAAAAAGATTCCTGGGATCGTTTAAGTCTGAACATAGGCTTGTTGTCCCTCAATCTAGCCAGGCAAAGCATGGGTGAGATCCCAGTCATCCATGAGCTATGAACAAGTGTAAGTCTATCAGTAAGCTCCATCAAGACTGCCTACTTCACTTCTGTTATAAAAGTACCAAAAATGAAGACTCTTCAGGGTCCTCTGTATGAGGACAATTCAGCTGCCAGCCTTTCTCTTGGCAGCACTGCTCCCTTGGAATGTCCTTGGGTGGAAGCTGTTGAGATGTGAGTACTTGGCCTGCCTCAGGAGAGTGATGAGCAGAAGACCTCGCTGCCAAGACACTTCCAGCCCCAGTTGCTAACTTCATTATTTGCTCTTTAAAGTGCAACGCTGGTGAAGCTGTCCTCACCACCTCGAGCAGGCACAATCACCCACACCTAATTCATCTCCTCCTTTACTGCCCGTTGGAAGGAAATGCAGGTTGCCCTAGTGGCATATAGCAGGTTGCTGTGAGACAGCAACCATCCATTTCCACACAGCCTACAAGTTTGATCTCGTTTGGCTAATTATCCCATTAACCTGTACCTAAAGATCCAATTACTGCAGCTGTGGGTGACTGAGTAAAGGGCAGCAGCAGTGGGCCTGGAGTGTGGGATGTGTGCTAACCTTCTCTGGTGTGTTTGTAGCTGCCTGAGCCAAACTGTCCCTTCAGAGACCCAGCAAAGCTTAAACTTTTATTATGGTCATAAACAAATAACATTTTTTCCTCTCTTTCTCTCTCTCTCTCTTTTTAAAGAATGAAACTTGGATTAGTGTTGAAGCAGTCACATACCAAAGGCTTGAGTTCAAACCCAGTCACAACTGGTGTTCCAGCGTGACCCGAATGGCTTTGTGGCAATGTCCATTTGTCAATGCAAGTGGAAAAACTCTTAGAGGAAGGGAGCTTGGCCTGTATAAAACCTGCCAGCATTTGCCCTAGGAGCATGTGAGATGCCCTCATAGCAGAACAGAAGTATCCAGCCCATTCCCTTCAACCACACAAACCTTGGCTTCGTTCCTAGCTGGACAAGCAATGATGGACATAGAACAGCATTGATGCCACTTGTATCACAGATGTTGCTCCCGTCACTCTCATAGAGGAACAGGAGGTAAACTACATAGAACCTCTATGTCTTTACTTTTATACCCAGTTCTAGAAGGAAAGTGGAAGAGAACACAAAATGCATGTGCTGAATCCCAGTGATAGGAAACATTCATTAAGCTCTCTGTCCTCAAAGCTAACCAGGACAAAAAGGTAAGATGAGGAGACAGAGGGACTGTCTATGAAATGAACAGTAAGGAGAGATTACTTTGAACACTAAAAACTGAACAACACTGAAAATTATAAGTAAAATAAGAACAAGATAACTTATACTAACTAGAATCTTTAAGTTCCTTAGGCAGGGAAAGGGTGATGAACATCCAGCATTACCTATTAAGAACCTCCCAGCCATAAAAGAGCAAGGCTGGTGGAAATGTACCCTTGGTGGGGCATGTTTATGATCTTTCAGGAAATACCTTCAACATCTGGCTAAAGAGGTTAGGGGTTTTTTTGAGACAAGGAATCCTGCTTCTTCATTGCAAAGCTATTTATGCAATGTGTCCAGTCAGAGATTATCACTACCAAAAACTTCACAAGTGCTTCTGGGAAGTACAGCATGGCTATTCAGAATCTGGTAGAGGTTTTGTTCCTTGGCAGCCAGCCCACAAAGATCAAATCATTTACCCTGCCCTATTCTTAAAAGCAGAGAATGAAATCCAGACCAAAAGCAGCCTTCTCCATGAGAAATAGTTTCCCTCCTTACGCTGGGAAATACTTTCTTTTCTGCCTCAATAGGGAACAGCAAGGCCCCAGCAAGCAGCTCTCTTAATTGGACTTCTCTTCTGAATTTTCTTTTGCATTAGTTTCCAGCAAACTTAGCAGACAGTGTTTTTCATTACTGGTACTCTCCCCATCTGTCCTCCTGTACAGGATAACTGTGCATGAAAAGAATTTGCAAGGCTGAAGCCAGAGTGGAGCCTGCTTGGAGATCATTATGTTGGCAGCTGTGGACAAAAGAGCAGTATAATTCCCTTCTATAGGGTGAGAGTTATCTGCTGGTTGCCCAGCAACAGTTTGATTGACAGATTTTATCTGCCTTTTGGTAATGTTTGGTGGAAGTTCTGGACAGTGTTTCTAATCTCACACGGTCACAGGTTGGCGATTTTCATTCTCGAGTTTCGTTTCGTGTGCCCAGAGGCCACAATGCTGGGCATGTGTCATATCACAAAACACAGCTGAGAAAAGGCAATCCCAAACTAAATCTCACCTGTTATACCTTTTACCTGGGGGCTTTGGTTGTGTGTGGTTGGGATACACACAGTGGTTTTGCATCAGTGGTATGGCAACCACACATGGCCACTGTTGCTGCCTGCCAGGGGCTTCCTGCAGACACAGGTATTTTCTACTTCCACACTCACTTTCTGCCCTTATCACTGCTCAAGATGACAGTGATAACCCTGAATTTTTCAGAGCCTGCTGTAGGAAGGACACCACCTCTGTCTATACATCTACCACTTTCCTCCTCCAGCCTTCGCAGATATGAGAGGCTGTCGCTGCCAGTCCCTGGAGCCACCAGCCTCAGAGGCAGTGCATGCTTAGGCAAGGACCTGTGTCTGGAAACCCTCTCTTTGATATGCCTGTTGATGCTCATCTGTGAGGTTCAGAGGGTGATTTGGTTTAGATTTCATTGATTCTGCAGGGGCTTGTTTGTTTCTACTTATTTTTTAACTGAAATGAACTGCAGTGGTTTGGGCTTTTTACTTTCTCTGAATGCAGAGCAAACCAAAGGGTGACAATTCTAACTGTACCTACTGGGGGTGGTGAGCTTTTGCACTTGATTACTTTTACATGAAATGTTAATATGTGACTGACTGCTATGTTACCAAGCAGGTCTTTAAACAATGCAGCAAACTAGCCAGGTTTCAAGAGTACTTGTCTGTTTAGAAGCTGAAGAGGTCACAGCATTGCAGAACATACCAGGGACTACCATGTCCTACAGTGTGACATCATTTACCTAATGTTACAGAGGCTGAGTTGTCATCACGCACGAGCCAGCACAAAAAGAATCATATGGGAAACTCTGAACCTTGCAGAGGTTTTAACTCTGCAGTAGTTTAACTCTAAGTAGTTAAATACGTGTATGATAGGCGTTAGACTAGCAGTTTTGCCAAATTCCTTGGCTACTCCTTTAAAATGCAACTACTATAGTTGTCATTCCTCCTTTATCACGGGTGAAAGAAAACATGATACAGTCTGTAACAAGCTATTCCTAGGCAGGACAAAAGTGAAGCCTTTTGCTCACGCATTTCTATCTGACACTACCTTGAACTCTGCTGATCTGGGTAAACCAGAAGCAGGAATGATCTTTGGTTTTGTTTCTATCAAACTACAACCCTGAATTGATACAGTTTTGCTGAACTGCAGTTTGGGCTTAGCCGTTCTCTGTTTTCTCCCTGGGGCCAAACACACGTGTCTAACATTTGTTCTCCAGTGTAATAGTGCTTGCTGGTGTCAGGCACACAGCAGCACTTCCATGGAACAGCTCCTGCAGTGCTTATGGAAACAATTGGAAAGCCCAAAATACCAACTGCAGTGGGAAGAGCTCTGCTCTTGCTGCAGCTACGGGAAATGTCGATCTCAGCTAAGAGAAGGTCACTGCTGTGAAACAGCAAATTCCTGCAGGAAATCAGTGGGGCATGTTTTGCCTGGGTGCTCACAATCCTCATTGTGTGTGCTTCCACATCCAGGTCCCCTCTTGTTCTTTGCTAGGCTCATGGAAAGGGAAACAAGCTCGGGGGAGTACAGGAAGCCCCATACCTTCATTTCTCCATGTGCTCCTCGAACAGCTTCTTAGCTCACATGGCTTTTTACCCCTTAATACCATGGTGCAATCACACAGCTAAAGAGACTCGTTCTCATGTACCTGGAGACTTTTTGTAGGCTCTCCAGCCCAAAGCCAAACTGTTGTTTATTGTTTAACCAAAATCCACTCTGAGGGAATATTTTGTCTTTTCTGCTGCAAATTGTGAGGCATCTTGGGTAAACGTTTGCCCTTCCCTATCTATCACATAAAATACCCTTCCACAGTTCACTGAGGAAATAACAACATAGATGGTGTTTTAGGAAGTGGCAACAGACAGGCTGTTGTGCCAGGAGCTGGTACTGAACCGTGGGAGCACACACCAGTATGTGCAGCGTCAGACAATTTCCTACTTAACGGTACAGGCAACTGATCTGCTGGACATCTTCAAGTTTTCATCTGTTTGGACCCAGGCCATTGGGTTCAGGTAGCCTTGTTAAAAAGGGATTTGCAGGTCTTTGTGGTGTTACAGCCCTGCCAAACTGGAAGCTATAGACAAGGTCAGTATCTAGGACTCTCTCGTATTAAATGAGCAAGTAAGCTTATATGCATTGCAGATTCCCTGCCCATGAGATCTCTTGTCTAAAGCAATCTGCTGAAAGGTGATAGGGTTGAAGTGTAGGCTAGACAACATGCATATGGCAGAGGGTTTGTGATATTCTAAATAGCATCCACTGTGTTTTCTTGGGTCAACATACAAAGGATGTTGGTAAATCAATAGTTTAATCCAAGTGTGACAAGACAATTTATCAACCCTCTTACAAAAAAGCTTCTCTACGAGACAAAGCAGGTTTGCAGTGCTGCTGGCAGAAGCCATTTTGCATCACATGGCACCACACAGTTATAGGCAGGGAGAGATGCCTGCAACCCAGCCTTTCTGTGCTGAGGGAAGACAACCTGGGCAATCCCAGTGTTTGTGCTTGGGAAACACCGTTAAGCACACAAGTGACGTCTTGCATGATGATATTATAACACAGAAAGGGTGGAGATGATGACTGTGTGCTCAACCTTAATGGCAAGGGGGGATTTGTTTTGCTTTTGGTTGAAAGACAGAAGCTATTGCACCATAAAAACACATCTCACTGGTCTAAAAGCCCTTTCAAAGGTGCAGTTAGGATGCTGTTAATAAGAAAAGAGGGGGATATCTCTACGGTACTGTGACATCTACAACAGAGAGCAGAACAACAAGGCATTTGGTTTTTATCATTGGATACCTTTTGTATGAAAGAAGCGCAGCATTTGCAAAGCCAGAGTTCCTCCTGAGCAGTTTAGTCCTCCTCCAGTTTGGTCCTGAGCAGCATATTCAGGCATTCCCTTCCATCAGCTTCTGAAACCAAAAGGAACATGTACACGTACAAGTCAGCAGATGTGTGTGATCACAAGCGTAAAGCCTGCAGGTTGGAACGGTCCAGGCTGAGACTTTGCAGGCATAAACGTCCACACATCAAACAGAGGCGCCCTTCCAAATTCCCAGATTCAAAACCGTGCTCAAAGCCCCTGTTAGGATACCTATATTAAATGTAGAAGTTCTTTGACCCAAGGTCTGAATAAAGCAAATGAAATGAAAGCCAAAGGAAAAGAACAGTAGGGGAAAACCCACCCTATCCCTTACAAAAATATGTACAGGCAGGCAGAAGCCAAAGATTTCATTCTGAAACAAGCCAATGTAATATTATTTAATGAGAAGTCTTGAAAACAGCTGTGTCTGTATCACAAAAGAGGTTACACCTTGTGCACATACAGAGTATTCTTGTTATAAAATAGCTGCTCTAGCAGAGAATATCGAGCACATTTTGTTTTTTGTAAGGCCATTAGAGCCTTACAGCTACTTTAAGCCCATGTATAATTGCTCACAGGATAAGAGCCTCTATTCATATTACTCAAATGCCTTGCCTCAGCTGGAGACAGTTGAAATGACTACAGTGTGCAACAAGATAGAGGGAATGAGCTCTAACCTTTCTTCACTAAAGCAGGTACCAAAAGATACCGGGCTTGTTTTGCTCTGTGGATAACGAGCACACACAGTTCAGTCTCTGATTCACTTCCCTGCCTCAGAGTCCAGGCTGTGTGCCCTTGTGCAAAGGCTGATCTGTTTAATTTTTCTGAGTTCTTCTTTCACTTTTTTTCCCCCTCAGAAACACTTCTAGATGAGAAAGAGGGAACTCCATCTAGGAGAATACCTGTTCTTGGCTTCTGCACCTGCAGGAGAGATGCAGTTGCTCTTTACCGCAGTTGCTATCTAGTTTTTTCTAGCTGGTGAAATTCTAACAACACAGTACCTTAAAAGTTCATAATGATGAGTCAGTTGGGAATAATCAGGAAAAGAAATAAAAGCAAGGATAGAAAAAGAAAGTATCTTGCCTTAATCTTTTAACTGAAACTCACCTTGTAGCCAGCTGTGATCATGGTGACTCTATACAGGCCATGGAAATGACAGTGGAGTCTTAGTTGTGGGCGAAAGGTTATGAAAAGCTTTAAAAATAGCTGATTCCTTCTGCATGGAAAGTTTTCCTTCTTCCTTTTAGCTCACAGACCTGCATGGCAATAGCATCTTATTTATTTCACAATCAAATTCTACTTGGAAAAGAATTGTCCCCATTGTTTCCTAAACCTGCAGAGTTCAGCTTGAAGCAGAGGTCAGCTGATCATCACTTTCATGCTTTTACATGTTTCCTGTACAAAACCAACTCACTGTTCCCAGATAATTCACACAATAGTGTAGAACAGCACTCAGGAATTGTCCTATACTGAAATCAACTGGCCAGAAATATTCAGTACTTGATTCTGTACATGGGTGACATGTCTATCACATTAAAGAAACCTCAGCAACCTTCCCCCAGAGATCTTTCCATTAGGAGTCAACTTTATAGGCAATTTCTTCATGAACCTATATATTTAAGTTTATCCAAACAGCATTTGGTGTTCACTGTCCTTGGGGATGTGCAGAAAGAACCTGAAGAAGCATCAAGAATGGGCCATGTTTAATGTGTGTAATTCCTAGCACATTCAGGTATCACAGAGCAAGTGTTCAAATGGGAGGTCACATGCCAGCTGTGAAAATGCACACAAAAAAATACAGACAGGAGAGAAACAGAAATAAGAAATGGTGAAACATGGAAAGGTGACATGAGCAGATAAAAGAAGGTAAACAGGGAGAGAAGGAAAAAATGTGATACCAAGGGAGCATCCTGCGAAATGACAGGTGGAGTTTTACATACCAATCTCAGACAGAAGCAGCTCTTGAGGATGTTTCTGGGGCCTGACTTCACCACCTCCCACAGTCTCCTGGCAACACAGTCAGCAGAAGAGTAGATACCTGTCACTTTCATTTTGTAGTTTCCCAATTCACTTTGTTGCAGCTACACCAAAGGAAAAAAATCCTGACAGTGAATGGGTTTCACGAGTCTATGGGAAGGTCATAGAATCATAGAATTGTTTGGGCTGGAAGAGACCTTTAAGATCAGAGAGTCCAGCCTTTGTCCCAGCCCTATCAACCATGGGACTTTTTGAGAACTCTCCATTTTTGGCAATATCTTTCACCCTCTGGGTAAAGTTTCCAAAGAAGCTGTGGACAGTTTTACACACAGCTGCTAATGCTACTGCATAGCTGACAAACAGCACCGATCACCTAAACAGGTCTTATTCTTGACTAGGGGGTGGATGAAGAGGAAACTGCATCAAGATAAACCATATTGTCACACCACTCTTGAGAAAAAGGGGTGCCCCTACAGAGTGCTGAAATCAAGGGCAATGCTCCATCAGGAATGATACAGAGCAAAACGCTTTCAAGAGTGTGTGAAACAGCAGAGAGCAGAAAGGGAGACAAGTACTGACCTGTGTCCCTCTCATAGCTCTGGAGCAGTAGGTCTATTTTTAAGGAATAAAATGATTCCTGAAAGTATCTTGCCTGCATAAGCTTGCAATAACCAATTTTTCACTGATTTTGTTAAGCAGGGCAGATTTTTACCTTCCTCCAAGCCTTAGATGTGATGCACAAATTCAGCCTTCATGTCCTCTAGCTCCAGAAGCAGTTAACTCTGATGATGGGATGCACCTGCAAAAGCCTCCTCACGTGTGTCTCTCCAGCTCCTGCAGGCTTTTTTTTTCCTGACAGCCTCCTGCTCTTCATCCTGCTTTTAAAAGCAGTAAGGAATGGGAACATGAGAGTAACACTGAGAGAGCAGCAACAGTGTAATCTTGCAAAGGAGCCATCACAACAAGGCCAGCTATCGTGTTCTGTGTAGATCCATGTTTGATATGTCACATCTAACAAACTGAGCAATACCTAGAAATATCTAGAAACTTCTATGGCAAATTTGCTTGAAATGAGGAAAAATTATTGGAGGCAGGGATGTACAGACAGATACACAGATAAAGCATGGCCCTATATGTACTGTTTATTCAGAAACATGCATCAAACCAGTATTATTGTGGAGCTGTTGAAAGGCACTGGCTTGGTTAAAGACATTCAGCTGGGCAGCCCCCAGTCCAGCTTTCCATACACATCAGCTTTATCAACACCAACATCTCCTTTAGAGGCAGCACAGCATCCCTTGCAGTTCCTCTTCCTAACTCACCCTGAAAGGGAGCACAAGACCCGGGAGGTTTTTCTCCAGTAGTCTACAACTGAGACAGCCTTCCCCACCCTCCAAATTAATAACCTCATCCCAGAGCCCTCACGTGAGCTGAGGGCAATCTGAAGCTGTGATCCCTAATGTCAGGGCTGACCAGAAATCTGCAGCATGTGCCTGTATGACCCATCAGTAATGATTCACCTCATTCTGCTAGTTACAGCTCGTGCTTCGCCTCTGAGGTGGTACAGATCAGGATCTAACTGGACTTTTTTCAGCCTAAATAGTGCAGTCTGTGTGATGCCCAGATTCTGTACACGTGCTCCTCAAGTCTTTCAAACAAGATAAAGCTTTCCTTAGCCTGTGCAACTCCCAATACACGGGGGAGAGTGAGCGAGGAAAAAAGGCTGCATTGCCAACTTCCTGGCAGGTATCAATTAATATCCTGAAGACTTATTAAGTCAGTGGCTTGGTAGCACTTGGGATAAAATAGAATATTTCAGTTGGGGAAGACCTGTGGTGAACATCTCTGCCGCTTCCACAGAGTGAGTTTCACGTGAAAAATGCAGTTTCCACGGTGCTGAAATGCTTCAGTTTTCCTATTTCTGACAACGTTTTCTCTCTTTTTTATTCCCCATTCTTTTTCTTTTGCTCCTGTCACAAAACATCACCATTAAAGCCTTTCTGTTGCTTGGATTTATTCCACATCAGAATTCCTCAGATTGCTGGACTGACCAAAGGTGTCCATTCTGCAACAGTTCCAGCTTAAACCCAATTGCCTTGTAGTGGCACATTGTCTCCTAGGGGCTTGAGCCTCCTGCGGTCCCCACAGTCTCCTCCTTCAGGGAGGGGATTTAGCCACTGTGTCCCTACAGATGTGTTATGAGGAAGAAGTGAGAGCATAATGCTCCCTGTCTTCAACTGCACTGTACCATGATCAGAAAACACACTTTTCAAGTGACCCAGGATGCTTTGCATCAGTTTAATTCCTCTCTGAGCTTGCTTGATGGTAATGATATAAAACACGTCCCAAAAGCACATTGCCAAGATAATTCTTTTGGACTTCTGAGTCCCCAAAAACTCAAATGCCCAATGCTTTTAGAATCACAGAATGGTAGGGTTGGAAGGGACCTTTAGAGATCATGTAGTCCAACCCCATTTTGTTCTCCATTTTCAACAATCACAAATATTAACATCACAAATTTTCCCTGTTTTCCCTGCAGCTCTAATTACCTGTAACACTTCCTTGCTGTCTCCCCATCTACTCGCCCTTCTGTATTACATGTCATAAGATGCTTTTCCCGTGTGAATAATCACCAGGACCTAATCCCAGATGCCCAAACCCCATAGTAAAGGTCTGTTCTCTGTGAGCTGACACAACAGTAGGCAATTCATTGAGCACAGACACACACATCTTCTCCATGAACGCATTTAGCATCGATGCTAAAACTGTCTCACTGGCAATTTCAGCTAATAAGAAAATGAAGTTAGTGCAAAGCTTCTGAAAATAAATTCTGTGGAAGATGTCTCTCTGCTTTAATAGAGATTGAATGCAGTCCATTTCTCATTGCTTGTGTCCCAAACAACACATCAAAACAGTGTTTAGCAAGTGAGCTACATTTCACAACACGCTCGCATCATAGATGGATGTAAATTAAGTTGTTTGGCAGCATAAATGCCCTGGAGAGAGGAAAGTTTGTTGGTTGGGGTTACTTTTTTTCCTGTCCAGCCTGATTTCTCCCAGTACTTCAGGATTGCCCAAGATTATTCCATGATCTCATTTGTGTCTCCTCTGGCTGTTAACCCCCTGCACTGCCTGAGAATTGCCACCACCAGAAGCTTTTCCCCCTTGCCCCTTGAATTCAGGCTGCAGAAGTGTTGGGCAGTACTGCTGTTAATTCCTGGCATATCCCATCCTAAGTTAGGCTCCACCACCATGAAATCACAGGTGGGACAGAGGTACTCCAAGTTCTTTCTGACCACAGAGAGGAAAGAGCTGGAGACATCATCTAAAGCGAGTCATCAATTCAGTGATTTTCCCCTGTTGTTCCATTTGCTTAACAGTCTCACAGATATTATTTTCTCAAGTGCACTGGTGGTCAAATTGTATGTGGAAAATGTTATTTAACTCAATATTTTCTCTTCAAACAGTGTGGCCTCTATAAAGTGAGTCTTGCTAAATTCTCCCTGTGCTCCTTGGCAGGAGTAACCACAGGCCAGGTCCCAGCATCTCTAAGATCATATAAAGAACTGTTTAAACATGAAGAAGACCTCTAAACTCATTAATCCAACCATTAATCCTGCACTGGCATGTCCACCACGAAACCAGCACCACATCTACATGACTTTTGAGTGTCTCCTGGGATAGTGACTCCACTCTCTTCCAGTGTCTAACAACCCTTTCAAGGAAGAAATTTTCCCCAATTTTTCCTGTTTTCTATCTAAACCTCCCCTGAAGAACCTGAAGCTGTTTCTTCTCATCCTGTCACTCATAACTCAGGAGAAGAGATTGACTCCTGCCTCACCACAACCTCTTGTCAGGGAGCTGCAGAGAAAGAGAAGGTCTCCCCTCAGCCTCCTCTTCTCCAGGCTGAACACTCGCATCTTGTGCTCCAGCCCCTTCCCCAGCTCCGCTGCCCAGCTCTGGCCATGCTCCAGCCCCTCAGTGTCTCTCTGACATTGAGACACCCATCACTGAACACAGCCCTTGAGCTGCAGCCTCATCAGGGCCCAACACAGGAGGACAATCACTCCCCTGGTCCTGCTGGTCACACTATTCCTGATGCCCTTGGACTGGTCACACAAGCCAGGATGCCACTGGCCTTCTTGGCCACCTACCAACCAACACCTCCAGATCCTTTCCCTCTGGGCAGCTTTCCAGCCCCTCTGCCCTAACATTTCATGGGGTTGGTGTGGCCCAAGTGCAGGACCCAACCCTGAGCCTTGTTGAACCTCACCACACCGCCCTTGGCCCATTGCTCCATCCTGGTCAGATCCCTCTGTAGAGCCTTTCTGCTCTCACACAGATCAGCTCTCCCACCCAACCTGCTGTCATCTGCAAACTGACAGAAGGTGCACTCAATCTCTTCATCCAGATCACTGCTAAAGATGTTAAACAGAACAAGCTCCAACACTGAGCCCTGGGGAGCACTACTGGTGACTGGCCAGTGACTGGGTTTAACTCTACTCACCAGCACTCTTTATGCTCAGTCATCTTCAGTGTGTCCCACAGGGGTTCATCTCAGAAAATCTGGCCCATAAAACTCCTTCTCAGATTTCCCAACTTCTCTGCCCCAGAATATTAGAAATGTGGCACTTGGAATCTGTTTTCCCAAAACATTTGGTCTAGTCAAGCCCCTTGATGCAACATGCAGGGCAAGCAGATGCAACAGGGTCACAGACGCTGCTGAGGCAAACGTTTAACGGCTCGTCAGAGGACGAGTGGATGTTTGTTACTGCCTGCTGCTAGACAGCTCTGTACACTGCTGGTAATTGCTGTATCTAGTTTTCTTTTTGTTTGTATGCTTACACCTTACCCAGTAGCTTTGTTCATCGCAATAAAAATGTTCTGAACAGCTTGGAAAACTTCCTTTGCTCTGACTTGAAAAGGCTGAATTCAGTTCCCAGGGAACTTAGTGGGAGCTGGATTAATCCCTGTGGCAAAATCCTTTGCCTCTTCCCATGCTGCTGCTGCAGCAGGTGCTGAATTTCCTTGCACTGATTGGTTAATTTATCCTTTTGTGGTAGTGATATACCCAAATCCCCTAAATGTCTTCCCTTATGTAGGTTTTTTCTGAGCTCCTGCAATGGAAGAGACCATTTCTGCTCCTTCTCCAGTCAGCTCAGAGCCCCAAAGCTTAAGCTTTCCCAGGAACTCTTTTTTTCACATACTTCATCTCTGGAGTTTATTCTTCCTCCAGAGTATCTTGCCTATGCAAATTACAGTTCTGGATAGAACCAGAAACAAGGAGGGGGAGGAGGAAGGTCAAGGACTTTACCAGTCAAGTTTCTGTTTGAAACCTTAAAAAGAAATGTTCTATTTACCTTAACTAACATCCATCTACAGTTTGATGCATAAGTAGAGTTATCTCCAGAACATCATGGTGTCTAATCACACCCAGCAATTGTTACTGAATTGATTTTGGTACAGTTGTTCTTGATTTATGCCTGTCTATGTTAAAAAAGAAAACCAACACTGTCAGAACAAAAACTTCCCATCAAAAGTGGCAGCATCACTTTGGGCAGAGAAGTTAGAATCTGTGGTTCGGGATTTATTTGTTTTGCAGTACCTTTAATGAGTAGCAGGTAACCACAAGCAGCTGTAGATCCAGTCCTACAAGTCATGCCAAAATAACATATTGTTCACTTTTGTCATTTTCCCACTACTGGAGAAAAGATTTTTCAAGCAAGCCTTCCTTTTTTTGAATGCTGAAGCATCACAGGGCTGAAACTGAAGCCGTAAGCACCCACTGTGCCTCACAACAAAGGGGAAATGTTCTGTTCAAACTGGATGAGAAAAACTCCCAAACTGAAGAGCAAAGGCACTTTCTATGTGTGTTACTGTAGATTAATTTCAGAGAGAGGCACACACCATAAAACTCGGGTTCACACATAAACCTGGGAGCACGCAGCTTGAAATAAAGCTGGATCGTTGTATCCAAACCATGTGGCTGCTGGCAAACAGGTAATAACTGATTAGTTAGCCAAGTCCACAGAGTATTCTATGTGCATCCTACCTCACAGGGTATTTCCCAGTAAACTACATCACCTGACATTCTGTACTGATGCACAGCAGTTGGTTCTAACACCTTAGGTCCCTATGACAGGTAAAAAAACCCCCTGAAAACAAAAGATATTCTTCAAGGTTGGTTAAACCTGTCATCCACAAATTTGAGCTTCATTTATGGAATCTCCCACAAATCCATCTCATTTAGTGAAAGACACATTCTAGTTAAAAATCCACCAAGAAAGGACATTTGAATAGAGCAACTCACCTAAAACATGACCCATTCTGTTCACCAACTCCTGGCAATTCCAGTTCAGCCTAGGACCAGAAACAGAAGCACACAAATATATAAACACATGTGACTTTTTTCTGAGGGCATTCATACGGGTCAAAACCAACAAAATGCACAAGATACGATCATGTTTTTCATTTTAGGAAGAAATAGTTTATTAAAGATAATCACTCAGCTAATGCAGTGTGTTGCCAATAGCTGTTATTTGATACTAAGGGAATAAAAAGACTCAACAGTGCACTTCAGATATTGGCAAGAGGCAGCTAGGTCCTAGACACCCGAATTGCCTCCTAAATCCTAACAGTTCCTACATTGTTTAAAACATAAATCATACCAAGTGGTCCAAACCCAGCTTTCATTCTCAGTCTAGTGATTACCTTGGTTGGTTTCCAAGACCACAGCTAAAGGCCATGAGAACTTTTAGAATTTTTTCCCACTCATATCGTCCCAGGCACTGAGAGAAAAAGGCAAAAAGGCAAGCAACCAAGAAAGAAAAAGGACAACAGCCCAACAGAAAGCAGAGTAGTGAAATAAAACATTCAGCACGGAGTTACTGATCCGCAAGTGAGCTTTGAAATTACCAGGAGACACGGCGATTTCCATTTAGCATCCTGATGAATTCTCAGAACTGTTGTGGTGCCTTGGACCTCTTTATTAAGGATTTGAGGAGATTCAGGTTTCTTTCTTTTCTTGGGTTTTTTTTTTTGCTTTCCTGTGTGAAACAGATTGTTCTTAGAAAATGATTGCATGAGCTTTCCCTTCGCTTTCCTGCACAGAGCTACAACAGAGTACTGTTAGCATCTGGTTCTGCATATGCCTACAAGCCCATTCATTTCAAGCCACTTTCAGAATCAGGGCCTCGATGTGTAATAACTCACTACAAATACTGACATGTATCGGTTTTCTTCTTAAAATGTACTTGAAATTTCAAAACACCCTCAAATCCCTGCAAGTCTCCTCACTGGAGAATAACTTCCCGGGGAACCGTGACATTCTTCTTAGTGTCCTGATAAAGAAGCAGCATGACAAATACTTCATCTGATGAAAAAGCTGGAGAATAGTGAAATAAAAACATGCATATAGATTTAGCCATAATTACCCAGCCAGGAGAAACGTCAGTGTATACAGATCTGCTCTGTGAAATGCCCTGAATATTTCAGCAATTCTTTAGCGAGGTACCCAACTTTTTTCTGCCAGTTAATTATTCATTCCTAAAACTTTCTTTTCCTTGTTTCCTCCTCGAATTACTACAGAACTTTCTTCTCCTCAGCGAGATTAGGAGTGCAATCACATGCACAGGCAACGTACCCATTGAGAAAGCCGCCACACATCCCACCCCCAACTTTCCCCAGTTGTACATTTGATGCTTGCCGGTGCCATTAAGCAAACACAAAACAACAGCAAGCGCATTCTGTTGAAATGTTTAGCTAAATGGAACCAAAACAGTCACAGTTCACAATTTCATAAATACATTAATTAGAAATGTCTCCAAATAGCATGTGATTTTGAATTATTAACATAAAACACTGCATTATAAATGACTGCAAATTGCATTCCTTAGTGCTCTCCATGCTTAATTTATTATGCCATAGGAAAATTTGCAAATTACTTCACTGTTTTATATTTAATGGATAGTTTTATATGTATATTGTTTCATTAAGATAAAATTAAGCCACAGTGTACATATTATATGCCTTTCCAGTGACATAAATGTCACTGGAGACCCTCAGACTTTGTCAGGAGAGGAGTGTGTTTCTGTCAGCTCCTAGATTTAATAAAGAAGTGAAGAGTAGGTTCGAGTTTCTGCCCTTTCCTTGCCCAGCCATAACTGCTCCTTCCAGCCAGCCCATTCCCAAGGTTTGTGAAGGGTATTGCAGGCAGGTTTGGCAGCAGAGCAACCTTCCCTTCTCCACCTCTGTGGTTCAAAGGGCAAAAGAGGGTTTTCAGCAGTGGGCACTGCTGCAAGGGCAATGCAGTCACCAGCCACCTGAGTTGTGTGGGTGAGAAAGAATGTCACAAGCCAGGGAAGCTTCCTACCCTGAACCCCACGAGCAAACATACCTTTGGAAAACCATTTCAGTCTCTGAGGAAGAGGAATGAAAGGCTGGCGTGGGCTGGCATGCTGCACCACGAAGGTTTTTGCCAACACATCTTCCTGCAGTGGGGAAAGGACAGAAAGAAACCATTAGGAAACGCTGGTGAGGCTAGGTGGGAAGAGAAGTCTGTAGGAACACCAGGAAGGTGGGGTTGAAGGACACTGTATTTAAACAGAAAATCCATTAAAAACGTAACTATAAAGACATTTGTCTTTGGCAGCTTCTTTGCATGTTGCTTGTTCTTAGCCATTTGTCTTTACTTGTAAATTCCTCAGAAGAGGAACTGCCTCTAACTATGTGCTTGTCGAGTTCACGTTACAATGGGGACTCAGCTTCCCTGGAAACCTGACATGCAAATAGAGCATAAATAATAGATATTATTTATGATCCATAAATAAATATCACCAGGCCATGAAGAGGTACTGCAGATGTGTTTAAATAAGCTGTCCAATTCCTTGTTCTCTGGGAACTAACAACATCTCTTTGGTGGATGTGAGACGTCCCTTTGAACCCACTTTCAGGCCTTTGCAGAAGATGGAGAAGCAGCGGTTACCTGCCTGCATGGGTTCCACGTGGTTTTCAGGTGTGGTTTTGTTTCCTAAAAATATAGCACAGTAAAACCCTGCAGGGGGAGTAGGAGGTGGAGTGATGGCATATTTGGGAAAAAGCTATACGTTCTGTTTCCAGTTAGAACCGTATTAATGCAATTGAAGCTATGAGACGCGTGCGAGAGGGAGAGAGAGACAGCCCTCTGAGCTATTCTTTTCAAGTAATGAAGATGAGACTCTGTGAGAGATTGAGGTGTCAAAACTGGAAGTGCTGGAACAAATTCACAAATTAAAGAGCAACAAGTCACCATGACCAGATGGCATACATCTGAGAGCTCTGAAGGAACTCAACAATTAAGTGGTTGAGCTGCTAACAGAAAAATATGCAGCCTTTCATTAAACTGCTGCCATGCCAGAGGACAGAAGGTAACAAACACCTCGCCTCACAAAATCTGGAAGGTGTGTTCCTGGGAGCTTGATTAAAGCTGTAGATTGCTTCTCTCTTTTAATCACCCTGGTTTCAGAGGGAAGTTCAGCACATCCTGCAAAAAGGGATCAGCTGAGCAGGTGCCCCAGTGCAGGCGAGTGTGAGGAGTTTGCTGACTCGGCACATGCTGGTGACCATTAAACCTGGATGTGGCTGGGAGGCCTTGCAAGGACTGACTTTGGTGATAATTAAAAAAGCAACTGCCCTAATCACCCCCTGCTGCCTCAAAAATGGTTTAGGTCCCACAATTACCTATCCCTGGCAGTGCTTTCAGGACAGCTTAACTCCTTCCTTGACAGGTTTATGAATGAGATCTCCTACCCAGGAATTTCCTCATGGTTTTATGTCCTACTTGCACTTTCTTATCACCCAGATCACAGAATCTTTGAATTGTTTTGGTTGGAAAGACCTTTAAGATCCCTGAGTCCAACCACTCACTGGCAAGTCCACCACTAACCCATGTCCCTCAGCACCTCAGCTGCACCGCTTTTAAGGACCTCTCCAGGGATGGAGACTCCCCCATCTCCCTGGGCAGTCCATGCCAGTGCTTAACAAACCTTGTGGTGAAACAGTCGTTCCTCATCTCCAGTCTAAACTTCCCCTGGCACAACCTGAGGCCGTTTCCTCTTGCCCTATCACTCTTTACTTGGGATAAGAAACTCCCTGTGGCAGCACACAGAGAAGGCACATAGAGGAAAAAAACCAGCTCAGCATCTACCTGTGTAGCACAAACTATGTAATTGTATTGTTGCATAGACTTTAAGGTGTGTGCATCTAGTCCTGCAGTGCACAGCTGCTGTGCAGTTAGTGTTTGCATCATTATGCTCATATAAGATGGAATAAAGCACATCTTCCTGTGCATTAGGTAGCCTGGGACAGACCATACCAGGGATTTAAGAAAGTCATCTCGACTGGTGAAGGTCTCAGCCAGTCACTGGCACTGTTAAGACAGGTCTGCCTCACTTCTAAATGGAATTCATACAGCTTTCATGCACAGCTGCTTGTTCTCCACACGTTCTTATGGCTAATGAAAGCCCTCAGGGAAACAACTTATCACTTTGAAGATTACAAATAGATTTCAAACCATCAAAACAAGAGCTGGGGGAGAAGAGTTTAGCTGCTTCCCTCCCCCCAAAAAATATTGAGGTTTTAAAAAAAACCCAAACAAACCAAACTTGAAAAGAAGCTGAGGTCTTTCTCCCCCAGCAGAACCAACTCAGCTTTGATTTTTCCACAACTGGAGACTCTCCAGCCTTTTCAAAATACTGAGAACTGGGGAACCGTTATCTGGGATGTGCAGAAGAGAACGGGGAATATTTGCTGGGGAAGAAGCAGCCACTTGGCACTTCAGACACGTATTCCCACCACGTAAGAGTGAACATGGCTGCTTCAAGTGAACACCTGAAGCTATTATTCAGAGTGCAAGAGGCTGTCTTTCTAGTTTGGATGAGAAGTTGTGTCCGTGTTGAAAATAAAACACACATGCAGGAGGCTTTAGGTTTTAAAAATGGTATTTCCCCATAAATTAAATGCTTTGGAGGAGAAAACTCCTGGTCATGAACACTCTTGCTTTCTTAGGGGCTTCACAGCACCCTGAAGGACTTCTTATGCAGGAAAAGATAGCTGGAAAGCAGATATTAAGAACATCTGCTTTAGATGCACAGGCTGGGGCCAGTTCTTACCTTGCCAGTACTGTTCAGCCTAGAAGTCAGACTGGAGGTGCAAATGCTTACAGACTCCTTGCTGAAAGCAGAAGCATGAAGGGTGGGGTTTCTTCTCTGAAGTAGATAGTCTAAAGAGTGAACCCTTTTCTTCCATGGATGCAATAGAGAAGTGATGGTAACATCAACTGTACACAACGACAACTTGGGCACTATGATGCTTTTTAATCCTGGATCATCTTCCTAGCTAGAGTTGATGGACTGGAGCACAGAAGGAGGAGGACTGCTGCTGTTCTGGTAACTGTTGATAGACCTGGTTTCTCCTTCCCGTGCATATACATTAACTTTTTAAACAAGATGTCTCAGAAGTCCTCACGTTTCCTTCATTATTAGCAGAAGGTTGTTTCTCCCTTAGCCTCGCCTCAGTTTCCACCATGACAAAGGTAAATTCTACTATGTACATCCAAGTGCTCTGCAGGGTTAATGCCACTCAGTCTTCTCCTGGAATGGGCAATCCTAGGCTTTAAGTCACGATGGAAAGCCTCATCAAAAGTGACTTTCATGTTTTCAAAATCCACTGGAGGAACTGCAAACAGATGTTCTTGAGGAGATACATGGAAAACAGGATATGTGTGGGAGTCCTCGCTGGGAAGCATGGTGGCAGTCCTGCACATTAAGTAACAGCCACAGGACTCACACTCAGCAGAAGTCAATGGCTTAAAAATAGCTCACCCTCCCAACATATTTCCTGCACATTCTTTTCATTGCAGTCACTTCCTTATCCCAAATCAGGGCAAATTCACAGCTTGCTTTAGTGACTTTTACCCCAGAACCACAAAGCTGCTTTTGTGTGTTATCACACATGAATTCCACGCATGATTCTTTTCCCATGCTCCGCTCCACTCACAGCCTATGCCAACATTGCTGCAATCCCTAAGCTGGAGCAGTGCAGCTTATTCCTCAGGAAGCTACCACTGGAAAACTCCACGTGGTTCAGAAAACATACCATAGAATCAGAATCATTTTGGTTAGAAAAGATCTTTAAGATCATTGAGTCCCAGCCCTCCCCTCACAGCGCCCAGCCCACCACTGAACCGTGTTCCTCAGCACCTCAGCTCCACAGCTTTGGGATCCCTCCAGGGCTGGGGACTCCTCCACCTCCCTGGGCAGCCTGGCACAGGGGCTGACAACCCTCCAGGGAAAAAATTTTCCCCAATATCCAATCTAAACCTCCTCTGGTGCAACTTGAGGCAGTTTCCTCTTGTCCTAACACTTGTCACTTGGGGTGTGTATCTTTTAAACACTACAGAGGACACTGGCACCTTTCAAACAAATCTTGTGATGGCTAAGACTTGACAGCTTTCTGCATAGCTATGGACCCATTTCACCAAGAGACTGCTGTTTCCTTTATGTCCCATTGCAGCCATCGTGATCTGGGGGCTTCTTGCAGACCCTGGTGGTCTCTCATCAGAGGCTCTCAGCTAGATGCACGTCTCAGGCTGCATCTGCTCCGTGTTTCAGAGCTGGTTCAGTCTCCATGCTCTTTTGGAACTACCAGAAGCTCAATTTGATGAGCTTTGAGTTGGCCTGAAACATCTATCTGTTTTTCAAATCTCTAATTGGCTTTTGGCAAAATTTGCCTCGGGCTTTATTTTTTACAGCATCTTTACTGTTAGCATCATTTTCTTGTTGAAACCAGCGGAAGGAGGACAAAGTGTCACCAATGCATGAAACTGTCAGAAAGCAAACAGATACTTAATGAAGCTGAAATTATCTCTTGTGTGTAGTTAAACCAGACTCAAATAATCAAACCAAGTTGACCCTGAATGAAAACCAAGCTTGGCTCCTTGGCTTCCAAGCCAAAGTGGCTTCAAGACTTTCAGCTGTGAGCCTGCTGAACGAAAAGCAAGTCTTCTTGTAACACTTTTAACAGCCAGGATATCCCTCAGCATCCTGAGTCCCTAACAGCGTTTGGACACAGAGATCTGGATGCAGGCTGTGGGCTCAGGCAGGCAATAAGAACGCAGCTTTGGAAAAGCCAACCTAATTTGTGTGTGTGCTTTCCTGCTGGGACAGCTCCTGCCTGCTGGAGTTAACGGAGGTGGCAGCTCCAGTCTGGTGCTGGGCTTCTCCCCAACTGTCTTTCCCTCTCAATCCAGCTGAAACAGCTCATCTGGAAATTCGGGGGGATGCTGGGATCAGCCTAAAGCAAGTGACTTGCACAGAGGATGGACCAGCTTGCTTCTGTTTGACGTTGCACGGCACTCAGGGTAAGACTGTTAACTTTTTCAGGCTGTAATTTCTTTCATTTTGTGGAAGTCTCAAGTCCCCAGGCTTTGCTCAAGACCCAGAATCTCATGTCGTTGTCTGTTTTCTCCCTGACAAGTCTCCGAGATATTAAAAATCAAAAGAAGACTCTAAGGAGCAAATAAAGCCTCTTTAAAGTACCGTTTCACTTTTGTGTTCACTCACAGAAGCTTTTTGCTCTCTC
Source organism: Colius striatus (assembly GCF_028858725.1). NCBI lineage: Eukaryota > Metazoa > Chordata > Aves > Coliiformes > Coliidae > Colius > Colius striatus. Next base: position 3,944,686 of record NC_084762.1, read on the forward strand.
TGCCTGGGCTCAGTCAGATCTTGCATAAAAGGGAAAAAATGCACTTAAAAGTGCTGTTTTCTTCCCACTTCCCCCTGTGCTTCAAATCATTAGCCTTTCTGCATTCCTCTTTTATTCCCAGACTGGCTCGTGCCGAATCAGATTATAATACATTAAACCTCCAAGAAACACAAAGCTTTCCAAAGTGCTCTTTGGGGTCTCCGTACATGTGTTCTCTTGCTCTTTCCTGCAATAATTACTGCCGTCCCAGGGTCAGCCCCTGTGTGCAGGTCCCGCTCAGACATGCTCAGCCTCACCTCTCATCACTGCAAAATGAATTCAGGATGGGCTTTGCCCGCATGTTGCCTCTGCTGTTGTGTGCAGGGGGAAGGGAATTGCCTGGTCTGCAAGGATGCCCTGCCCTACTTTTCTATACCTGCTCCCTTTTTGCAGAAAGGGGTTTCTGCAGCTTGTTTTTTGACAAGTGGGAGTGGTAGCCTTCCAACAGACTTCTCTGGACACATCTTAATTCCCTCTGCTAAAGGCAAGGTTGATGAATAACAGTCCTGGCCTGACATCTCTGTCAAGGCTCCGCTGGTTTCAGCGAGACCGGGGCCCTCACCACTGTGCAGTCCTGAGAGACAACCACCAGTGCAACACTATCTGTGCTCTCAGAAGGAAACACTGCCCTTAGCTTGGCTTTTACCCTGAGAAGAGGGAAGGCTGTATAGTACTATCACTGTTGGAAAAAACAAGCTTATCCTACAGCAGCACAGTGCAAAGGGTTAAAGATAAAGCTATTGCCAACCACGCCAACGTCAGCCAGAAAGCATGTGGCGATAATTCACAGCGAGGCACTACCCCGGGAGTGGTTTGACTCGTTACTCACAGGTTACTGGAGAGCAGGAGCTCTGGTTTTCCCAAGTAGTGCTTCCATGTCTCCATAGGAGGGATGTGAGGGGCTGCAGGAGGGACTCAAGGATTCAAACGGTCCTGATCTGCGACAGCCAGGGTTGCTTTATCACGCGCCTGCTAAAGCTCCTGAGATACTTGCTGCTGCTGCTGCTGAGGAGGTCAAGTGAGAGAGGCACAATCCACAGCTCTGGCAGGGGATCTGGGGACCACTTCTGCCCACTCAGTGCTGTGTGGTTCAGTGTACAAGAGTGGTTTTGCACTTACACCAAACAGGCCATTACAACCGCTGCAGAGAATCTATCACTGAAAAAGAAAAACAGAGAACAACCTGACACTTGACATGCAAAGAAACATCAATGCACACTGAAGCCACACTAGCAGCTTTTCTGACTTCTGCATCAAAAACCTTGGTATTAATGATCAAGGGTTTTTTTGGTCAGGCCCTACTCTCAGAATAAACTTGTAAGGAGAGGAAAATATTGCGTTAAATTATCACCACTGTCTCTTTTTTTTCTGGAGAAGGTGAGTCTACATTTCTTGTGAGGGTGCAGGGACAGCAATGGCAAACTGAGGCACGTGCTTCTGCTCTTTGTTAGCAAACCTGAATTCCCTTGAAGTGCTCTTCTGCTCCCAGTCCTGATCTCTTCCTCTGGAAATGAAGCCTGCTCTCACATTTTTGTAGGGCTTTAATAATGTGGGAGAAAAATGAGTCTATGATGGAAAGAGGGAAAGTTAAAATCCATTTCTGCTCTTGCCCTACACATGAAATGAGCAGATGCCTCCCAAACTGAGAGCCTGGTTATCTAGCCTGCTGCAATGTCATGCCAATAAAGAAGTCTTTTTTCCTATTTAAAGAAGTAATATAATAAAATGTTGGTTCATTTCATTATAATAGCTAGGAAGGATTTGCTAGTTTCACAGCATAAATTTAGATTAATTTTTGAGATTTGACAACGTTATACAAATTATATTGATTCTGAAATTATAATTTTAGATTGGTTCTGTCATTTTAGCCTATTAGCAGTCTTTAAATGAAGTGATCCAATGTTACAATCAATCTTATCTTCCATTATGCACTTCCTGGTGCTAAAAAGTGAGATCGATTCTAATTAACTACACTGGTTCAGTCATTTGGGTGGTTTGTTCAGGAAAAAAAAGGAAAGTTACTGCCCTAATACCACTAAACAATTTATTATACAGTTCTGTACTGTATTTATGTCCAAAACAAATGTCACTCCTGTGGTAAAAAAAAATACAGTTGTAGCTCTCTAAAATATTAGGATGGCAACATTAATGCTGTTGCTTTAGCCAGAGCAGTGTGTGAAATATTTTCAGGGTCCACTTGAGCCCTAAGAAGCAAAGCAGGGTCAGCAAAAACTAATAGCTCAGCAGCATAGGCTACAAATCTATATGTACATTGAAAATGCTGCTTGCAACGTGCAGCTGTGGGCTAAGAAAGCAGGTTTAAATGCCATAATGGGGAAAATAATGCTATGAAGCAAGCTCATGTGAGTTAAATATGAATCAGCTCAAACTTAGGTATTTCTTTCTAGCTTCAACTTGCACTGATGTACTGAGAGTAGCAGACACCTCAATACCCACCTTGCCCTGTGTCAATCTTGAGAGACCACTGGCCTTCAAATAGGCTGTGGGTAGTGCACAGCCTATTTAGGCTGCTTGCATAGGTGCAAGGCAAGGGGGGGGGAATAATATGCTGTGATCCTGTCTGAAGTGACCCTGGAGAGAAAAGTGGATGCCACAAAGGTCTACATCCTGATTTTAAAACACAGACAGTAAAGGTTGACCTCAAATGAAATGAGGGAAAATGTATATCTCTTACCATTTTATTCCTTAGTATGGTTAAATTAGTCTCTGAAGTCAAACAGACACTGTTACCTCAAGTACTAACCTGTTACTTTTTTCACCTATAGTGCTTGTTCCTGGAGACTTTTCTAACTTATTCCTTGCTTTTCCTTGCTGTTTGTTTAAAGAAATGGAGCATATCCACCCCCATGGCTAAATCAGCTCATCTCCCCGTCACACTCAGTGCAACTCAGAAACAATCTACAGTCCAAGGGATGCAGCACTTGCTTCTCCAGTCACTGCCACTGCCTCCTTTTGTGTGGAGAAATGTGTTGGGGAGTGAGTCAAGAATAAGTGAGTCTGACATCCTGTTGCAGCATATTTCTTAACCTCTCTCCCTTCATACACCCTCACACATGTTTTGTTCCTATCCTCCTAATGGCATCATCTTACTGAGAAACCAAACTGCTGAAAAGAACTGTGAAAGGGAGCAGAAGCTTGAAAAGGCTTCACTTATTCCTTTGTTGCTTTTCTTTAAGATCTCATCCTCCGGCATTCATTGGAAAAAGATCAGGAAATTAGACAGGGAAAGCTGGATGGAAGGTGGACCAGGACTTTACTCTCCTGTAGGCCCTCAAGTATTGATTCCAGTCACCATGAAGCTCGACAGCAGCTTGTAAGAAGGGAAAATCTCAGAACTGCATTTCTTGATGGGCTCCTGTTATCCCTTCCCTGATCATCCCTCATTACTGATGATGTACTGGCTCAAAAGGCTGACTTTGGATTCTGTGCAAAGCCACTACAGAACACTAACATGGGTGCTGCTGAACACTTTTCTATGGGAATCTCCTTTTGAAACTGGCACTTTTGTTAGTTTGACAACAGAATAACTGTTTTACAAGTAAAAGTCTTGATTTCACTGTTACTGCTTTTGCACTTACATTGCACACTATCATTGATCATTTGCCACTTTGTAAGAAGCCTTCAGGAGCCTGATTCTCCACTGCCTCACACCTCATGTAATCATCTATATCAGTGCAAATCAAGTGCAAAACACTATCATGGGGATGCAAGCAGAGAGGTCTGACCCAGCTGCATTCCACCACACAGAGCAGTGGAGGATAAGACTGAAAAGCTTCAGAGAGGTTCGGAGGATACATACACATGCTGCTCTTGTTTGCACCAGACAAACAGCCTTGGTCCATCCTCCTGCCTTTGACTTAAGGAAGTTTTTTTACAGGCCAGTGGGTAAGGGAAAGCTCATTCTGTCTGTGAAGGAGATGGTAGTCAGGGAGAAGGTTGGTCTCCAGTGATAAGACAAGAGGACATGGCCTCAAGTTGCATCAGGATAGGTTTAGATTGGGGATGAGGAAGAGCTTTTTCATTGACAGGGTTGTCAGCTCCTGTCCCAGGCTGCCCAGGGAGGTACAGAATTCCCCATCCCTGGATGGGGAATATTGCAAAGCCGAGATGCTGAGGGACATTGTTTAGCGGTGGGTTTGGCAGCGTGAGGTTAGTAGTTGGACTTGATGATCTTAAAGGGTTTTTTCAATCAAAATGATCCCATGGCAGTCCTCTGAAGTTTTCCAAATGTCACCCCCAGCTGCACAAAGTGCTGCAGACAGTTTGCAAAGTGAGCCTGCCACTGACAACAGCGCACGGGAGATACGCCCTGCCCACGGGCCCTTTGTGGGGTGGCAGGGCTTCTCCACTGCTGCAGCCCTGGGGAGCTGCTGGCACGTGCCAGGCTCCCCTCTGTGTCCAGGTTTCCTGCCAACAGAGCAAGGCACCTCTCACCAGCTGTATTTCTGGGCACAAGGATGGTGTATTAAGGTGGGCAACACCAGCAGGGCTGGCGATGGGGACAGGCTAGGTCCTGGGGCACCTGGAGGAGAACACGGCTGGGGGTGACATGGAGGGGGACCATGGTGTGTCAGCAACAGCAAACAAAGGGTGTGGGAGCAGGACAAGGTGAGAGATGTCACAAAAGAGATGACATTTGTGCAGAACAACTGCTTTTGTTTCTTTCCCATTTCACAGGCAGTGTGTCTATTAAATGTGGCTTTTGCTGCCAAAGGACTTGTCATATTACATTAGGTTTAGCAACTTCTGCTGTGGCAAAGTGTGCAGCGTCTCCCTTCACATAAAGAAAATATTTTCACAAGTCTGTTCAACCTGCTAACTGTGATTACAGACAGTTGGCCCCTGACATGGCATTTATTGCTCCAGCTTCCAAGTTAAGAGCCTCACAGCACTGCCCAGCCAGCTACCTGAAGAGCACATATGTGTGTGGAGACCTTAAACAAGTTTCTGCTAATGACATCATTTTGTACCCTTTTAGTAGGTGTTTAGCAGCTTGATAGAAAAGATGTTACAGCAAAGCAGTAAAAACAAGAACTCAGAGAGTATGTGCAAGCTCTCAGCATTGCCAAGCCTCCTCTTTTCCTGCTCACCTTGAAATGTAGACTATACTATATCCCTTCTCTGCCTTGAGTGCTCTTTGCGTGCAGATTGCTACACTGCTCAGCAATATTACTCATTTTTGGGAATTACTGGGGGCAAAAGAGTCATTGTCTACCTCTGCTTCAGAGACAAACTCACAAAAAGGCAAGAGGGTTGGAAATGACACCAAAACTAGGGACATGCAACAGAGCAAGGTGTGCTGCCGACAGCCACAAAGAAGAGTTTGACCTAGCCGGGTCGCTGCATCAAGGAGTCCTAGAGAAGGCTGCCCAGAGGAAAGCTTGCTATGAAATGAAAACAAGTGACCCTCACCACTAAAAAGAACACAAAGCAGATTAAATGAGCAAAGCACATACTTTCCTCCTCCCAGCAGGACACGCTGATGACTGTCACAGCATCTACTGGAGACAACTGCCCAGAGACCAACTTCTCCACCACTGCATCCAGTAAACATGCAGGCTACTGCGAGACTCTTCTGTTTTCCCAGCATCTAGGAAGAGAGGAAGGACAAACAAAGGGTTTGTGAGGACAAGAGAACACCATCTGTCAATCACTTGGTTGTTAACAATTGTTGTGTGAGAGGGGGAGCGGTGTTTTGATTTGGATTTGTTATTTTAAATATTTCATACGAGTTGCCATCATTTAAAAATGTGTTAAATGGCCTGGCTTGTAGCCTTCACTTTCCTCTGCTGCACAAGACATTTGTAGGGCCTGGATTCTTCCATGACTTGGCCTATGCTGTCGTACTTTTTGGCAGGTCACTTTGCTCTGTTCTTTTCCAAGCAGAAATTAAGTTTTGGCCGAGGGAGAAGCAGAGCAGAATGCAGCCTGCTGCAACAGCTTGTAGTGAGTTGGAAAGAACTCAGTGTTATAGATGAGAGCTGAGCAAATACCCTTTTTTTCATTTTTGGGGTTTTTTTTTGTTAATTTCACTGCCTTATTTTTAAACTTGCATGTGCATCTGCCAGCAGCACTGCATCTTGATCGAATATTCCTATTAAGCAGGTGGATGTATCGTGAACACAGAGAATTTAGTTCCATTTCAGTTAAGGGTATGCTCTTCAGTGATTAAGACTCTTCTATTTCTTCTACTGGATGGGGAATTAAACTGATTCTGTGGCATCAGCCTGGAGAATGTCACTCACAAAATTGTCTTCTATCATGTCAGAAAATCATTCACAAGGGGGCCTTATAAGATTTGATGGCAGGCTCTCATCGTTTCTTTTGCCGGAGTTGTACCCCCCTTGACAATAAAATACCCTGTGCCCAGAAAGGATCCATAAGAGCTGTGCAGCTCTAGTCTTCCTTCCTCACTTGCTGTGTTTACTTTATTCTCTGTTTGCATTGCCACCAGGTGAGGCAGGGCTGGATAAGCACTGAGAAATGGGTGTCAACAGGAAGGGATGGAGAGCTCGCACTCAGACAAAACCATTTCCCTCCTTCTCTCCCCACAGCAGCCTCCTCCTGATGCCAAGATCCCTTCCTGGAGATCTGTAATATACTGCAGTAAGAACCGTTTCCCAAGACCCTCCACAAGTCCCCAGGGACTTTTCCTGGTCTGGCCTTGGTTATAATAAAAGGCATGTTCAGGGGGAATGAGTAATCCCCCGCCCGAATGCCACATGCCTTTTGGAAAGTTTGTTATCTGGTCCACTAACTCCCTGATTTGTTTGGCCATGTGAAAACCTTTTAAGCTGGTTCTGGAAATTCACCCCTGAAGCCTCTTCTGAGGCTTGTATTTTTTATTTTCCTCCCATTTCCTCAAATCTTTCCCTTGTTCCTGAGGAGTGCCATCGTCCGTTCCCGAGCCCTCCAATCCAATTACCAAACAATGCACAAATATATGGCTGAGCGCGGTCTATGGGAACAGCTGCAAAATTGCTAATATTAGGTCTAATTTAGCTACAATAAATTAGCAAGTGTGTGGAAGCAAAATGATGACAGCATAATTATAACAAAAGTCGATGTGTTGAAGTATATGGATGACAATACATACTAATTTTAGTGAAAAAAAGCACCAAATGAAATGCATGCAAGGAACAGACGGGACTAATAGCTCAGACACATATACTTAATGTGACCAGTCAGTGTAAAAACAAAAAGATAGATGAAGCTGTTCAGAACCTAGTGCTAACAAGCAGTGTAGTCTGAAACCATTAACTGTCAGGGGTAATAACACTCAAAGTACTGAAGTGCAGTAAAACAGCAGCACTTTTCTGGGGATGATGTGCTGCTGTACAAGCACACACCTGTGAAGAGGGTACTAAATCTATCCTTGCGTTTATTACTATGGAGGGAGGAAAAACAACACTAATAATGTAAAGTATAAACGAAAATAGCAGACAGCAGAGAGTGACATTTGCATGGTCCCAGTCAGCTTGTTAGCTGAAGTGGGTTTTAATTAGCTATTTTCCAGCAAGCAAACGAGCAAATTAGTGGCAGCCATAAACAAGCAGAGACAATCAGGCCCAAAGAAAGAAAAAAAGAGATCGGACCTTTTTCTGTGTGTTTTGCTTTTGGAAACACAATGCCTTCATGCTTCAGCTAAATATTTCTATTAACTAAAAGAATGTGGCAAAGAGAAGACCTTGGCAACGGTGTGAGTTCCTGAAGTGGCTCAAAACACGATGTTAAGAGTACAGCAGGGACATAAAGCCCTGCTCTGAACCATCCCTCACTCCCACTCTGGATGTGGGACAGCAGGTGCTTCCAAAAGTGCAGTGCAGGGTGTGGGTGAGCTGCCCTCCACCTTCCCCTTTGTACCTCAGCAGGAAAGTAATGGCCAACTGAGGCCAAAGGGATGCCTGAGGCTCCCAGCTACTTTGTGTTGCTGAGGAAGAAGGTTGTGGCTCTGAAAATGCTGCAGGAGACTAGCAGGCTTGGCCTGGGGGTGATTAGCTGGAGAGCAGCTCTGCATAGAGGGATCTGGGAGTTTTGGCAGGCAGCAAACTAAACATGAGCCACCAAGGTGCCCTCATGGGCAAGAAGGCCATTGGCATCCTGGGATGCATCAAGAAGAGTGTGTCCAGCAGGTTGACGGAGGTTCTCCTTCCCCTCTGCTCTGCCCTGGTGAGGCCACATCTGGAGTCTTGTGTCCAGTTCTGGGCTTCTCAGCTCAAGAGAGACAAGGAACTGCTAGAGACAGTCCAGAAAAGGGCTACCAGGACACTAAGGGGACTGGACCATCTCTGTGGGGAGGAAAGGCTGCAAGACCTGTGGCTGTTTAGTCTGGAGAATGCTGAGAAGAGACCTTATCAATGCTGATAGATACCTAAAGGGTGGGTGTCAAGAGGAATGGGCCAGTTTTCTTTGTGTAGTGCCCAGTGCCTGGACAAGGGGTAACAGGCACAAGCTGGAATACAGCAAGTTCCACTGGAAAACAAGGAGAAAGTCCTTTGGTGCTGAGGTGAGGGAGCCCTGGCCCCGGCTGCCCAGGGAGGGTGTGGAGGCTCCTTCTCGGGAGGTTTCCAAACCCACCTGGACACATTCCTGTGCCCCCTGAGGAGGGGGAACCTGCTTTAGCAAGGGGTTGGGCTGGATGAGCTCTGGAGAGCTCTTCCTATCCCCCTCATCCTGGGCTTTTGTGACAGAAACGACTGAGCAAGCACGAGCAGGGAAAAGTGGTGAATGTCAGAGGACAACAGTCCCTGGTGTTAAACTGTTTTGCCAAGAGAAGATGCTTAACTGCATAGGATGCAGCTCTAGACAGATAACATGGATCTGGGCAGCGATGAACAAACCCACTTTTGGTGCTTCTTTTATGACCACGGTACCAACAGCTGCATAATGAAACCTGCCCCTGCTCATACAGCAACGTGAACATGGGATGAGGATCCTTCAGAGCTTGGTCAAGCAAAGCCCAAGGTTAAGCAATTCACTTTTGTACTTTTGCTACTAACCTAATTATGTTAATAACCAACCATAATGAAAAACACAGCAAGCTCATCCCTGCAGTCAGTCATGTTTACCCTCCTGCTCCCACTGGTTTTAAGAAATGCTGATATTGTCAAGATGAGAAATCCAATACAGAGGAGATTGTTCAACTGTTCAGCTGAAGGACTGAGGTACTTTCACCACAAGATACAAGTGTGCAAAGTCAGGGAGCAGTAAACAACTACCAGAGATAGTTGCTGGGCAGGAGAGTTGGGTGGAAACACAAGTTCACATCTCATTCTAGCAGAGACTTCTCCCATGACCGTGGTGACACAAACAGTCTGTTCTGGGGATAATAATACTTCTGCCCCAGGAGTCTGCAGCAAAATGCTCATTAAATACTGCGTAAGGCTCGGATATTTGGGAGAAAGGGCTAATTAGTTGGAAGGGAAAACGCCTAATAAAAATTAATCTTATTTATGCATCGCTATTGGTACACGTGGCACCAGAGAAAGACATTGCAGCAGGTTTCGGTTGGTATAAATTATCAGTGAGCTGCAGGAGAGACTCTCTTGCATCCCTGTCCTTGTCTTGTGCCAAGGGTATTACAGTCTAATTAATACAGATAACAAGAGTGCAGCCGCCTACCTGTTGGGCGCAGTTGGAATACTAACAGGAGGGGAGGGCAGGGGAAGGCTCTTGAAGAAGGATTGTTTTATTTAGTTCATTTGTTTAGCGATGTTTTGATGGTCAGAAACCTCTGGCAATGAGTAGAGCCCAAGAGGCAATTAGTAATGGGGCAGAAAATGTAATGAGCCAAAAAATGAATTAAGTTGAGCAGACTAGGCACAGACACTAGGGGCCGATGCTTTTTGCTGGTTTATAGCCCCTGCCCCTCCACTGAACGCAGGGAAGTAGGAGGAGGTGTGATTTAACACAGAAAGAGCCCACAGGGCATTTCTTGCTTCACCCAGGGTAGCTCTTTGCCACACAACGCTCTGGGCAGGCAGCCTGGATCAGCTCTTGCCTCAAGCCAACATCTACCCATAAAGCTTGCTGCCCTTACCAGCACTGCACCCAGCAGATCACCACTGTGCCAGGGAGAGGGGGGCAGCCAGGGGCATCCCATCAGGCACCAACTCCCAGCATCATGCCTCCAAGCGAGCAGGTTTGTGTGGTACAATGACCATACAGGCAAGCTGGCTTTGCCTCACTTTTCTCTCTTTGCCTTTTACCAGTCTCTTTTGGTCCTCTGCTTATTATTTCCCCCTTTCATGGCTTTCAGTTTTTGCTATTAGCAAACACACAGACTTTAAATTAGGATTCGGTCTTTTGTTCCGAGCCACGGGCTGAAATTGTGTTCAGTTTACACAAAACCAAAAGCACTTTCACCACAACCAAACTGTTTGTGCATTTCTGCTTTATACCACAAACTTGTTTCCCTGTCTCTCACAGCTGCACGTGAACACCAAAGGAGTTTAAAAAGGCACACGCATATGGTAACTATCCAGCATGCACACAAGGACATGAGAGGTAGCTATCACCCAAATAGTCACCGTTAGCCATCGTGTTAGCCATTAGAATCACAGATAATGATTCTGAGTTTAGGGAGCTGCTTGACTGACTCACAGAAAAACACAACTGCCCCCAAGTGTGTGCTACGGTGATTTTCAACGCCTGCTGCAGCTCTGCAGTGCTCAGCCCTGGATGGCCCATAGGCTTCATCCTGAGGGACGTAATTCCAGCAGAAAAATGAAGTTGTTGCGTGGAGTTCAGGAAGAGAAACTTTGAGGGGAAAAAAACCAACCCAAAAACCCACAAAAAATCCCCAACAAAAACATTCACGTCATTTTCGTTCTCTTCTTGCACGGATAGCTCAACGCCAAACGAAAGCACAGGGAAGCCACAAAGCACACACACACACTTCAACGCTGCTCCTTTCCTCCTGGGTCATGCCCAGTGCTGTTTCATCATGGCCAGGAGACTTGGGGGGAAATAGGAGCGGAAGGGAAAGACGAGAGATCATCTTTGAAAGAACAGAACTGTTGAAAATTCAGAGCGAAGGAGTCGATTCATAGCTTTATCAGCACACAGCAAGTGGAAAAGCAAGATATTGCTCTTCAAAGAGGAAAGTCCCCAAATGGATAAAGGTTAAGATAAAGGGGCAGAATTTCTGCCTGGCTCCATGCAGCTCACGCCTGCTCTGACATTGGCTGCATCTCCGCTCTTTTTCGGGTGAGGTATCACTCAGCACACAACCATCATGCCCAGTTCCCTGAGGGGCCTAATCCAAACCCCTGACACTTTATATCAACAGCTGTAAATCTTTGCCTCAGCTCCTGCCAGCCTGAGCAGTTAAATGGACAGCACTGTTCATTTCTCACGCCTCTCCTGCTCTGTTGCTTTTAGTGAAGCTGCAGGTTATAACTGAAAGTTTGGTAAAGACCCCTTTTATGCTGAGTGATGTTACTATCCTCCTGGATGGAACTCTTTTAGCCCTGGAATAGCTCTTTTTAAAGGACAATCTGATCTACTTTTCAAGACCTTCTGCAGCAAATAAATTGCATTCATAACAGGACTGAGCTGAAACCCAGGGCCCTCCCCTGCAGCATCTCACTCGCCTCAAGACGTGTCCTGACAATCCCTCTGTGCGATGACGCTTCAGCAGAAGGAGGAACAGCTTTCAGCATGGATCCTGACAGATCAGAGACAAGAAGCCTTCAGCAGCCCAGGGAGGTCAGGCTAGCAGGAGACAAACAGCTCAGCACTCAGCACTGCACAAGTCCAACCAGCCTGAAGTGGCTGAGTTACCCTCAACCTGGGAACCGAAGCAAATAATACCACCAAAACCTATTCTCTTTGGCTTCTCTGCCTAAACTACATCACACAGAGAATAAAGATTAAATGGGAAGGGGCACTCAACTCTCAGTTCACCCCCACTAAATAGTTACTGCTGATCTCTGGAGTCTTGTCTAAGCACAGTGGTGAGACCTTTGAGTTTTCACTGCTGCAACAGAGACATTGTACCACACATGCACCAATGCCCTCAGCAAAAAGATATTTCTTCTCTATTTTTGTCTCCCTGTCTCTCTCACTCCTTCACTTGCAATCCTCTTGTTAAAGTTATTTCTGCCATCACTACTTGCATTGAGTGTCTATTAGCCACCAGACTCTCGGGAATTAATGAGAGGGCTTAGCAAAGGCAGATTAAGATAACAGAGTGGTCAGGCTGGCAGAACTGCATGCTAAATGGCAGTTTCTTTGTGACTGGATTTTTGAGACACAAATCTACCTGCAGCTCTCACTTCAGAAACAGATTCGAGAAACAAGCTCTTGTGATCTTTTTTTTCCCCTCCAAGTTTGCTGAAAGAGAATGCCCCTTGGACAGAAACGAATGCAAGCCTAACCTGGCACACACTAAAGCCACAGAGACAGGGTCATAGCATACCTAGCTAGGTCCTGCCTAGGTTTGCTAGGCCAGCTTGGCCCAAAAGGTCAAGGCGTGGTCTCTCTGGTGTTGGTTTAGTCAATGGAAGCAGCCATTCGGTGTCTGCCACAACAACAAAGAAATTGCCATTTGGAACAGATAGTCCTTTTATGAAGGATTGTTTTGAGCTCTCTCTGTAATATTTTTAACAGTGTTTTGTAATCAATTTCCCTTATGACAAAGCAGATGATGAACTGCTGTTGGAACTGCACTGTGGGCAGGCTGACTGGCTAGAAGTGAATGCACCTGGCTTTCTGCTCTGCTTATAGTTGGGAAGAGTTAATCCAGTCACACATTTTCACAAGACACAGACCAGCCTGAACAAGTGTCTCTCCTTTCTCTTCCCAGTAGCTCTCCTTCTGAGAAAAATAGGAAAGAGACAAACCTCTAAATACGAGTGTTTCAGACTGGGTGAAATGGAGAGAAACCAAAACATCTCCTCCCATATCTTCTCTTCTTCTGCCTGATTTCCGCCTTGAATGGGAAGAGGGGACTCATTTCAGGCATCTTACAGGGAAGCAGGGAGGAGGATGCCTCAGGCTGCTATTTTGCAAATGACTGATGAAGCCTAGATATGAATTTAGGATCAGACTGTAGTCATAATAAAACTGTTCCCTGCATTTGTGATTACTGGTATCAGTGGGAATATGAGAAATTCATAGACTGAGACACATCGAGCTCCCTTAAAGTCTCAGTGTTCTTCTGTAATTTAAACATATTAAGGGTGCAAATCTCCCAGGATGTAATCTCACAAGTACATTTTCCTGCCACTTCATACTTAGCCAAGAAGTGCTTCCCAAGGGGGTCTTTTTCCTTCCTAGTATTTCCATCCTTCTGCATCTAGTTCCAGCAGGGAGCACGGGAAGGACTGAGCAAACCAGAAACAGTCTTATTTTGAAACTGAATGATCTTCTTTGGATCTCAAGAATTGGGTCTAGCTGTATGCTGGGGAAAATCCTTGTAATTATTTAGTCCACTCAGTTCACTTTCAATGCTTATTTCTGTTTCCTTTAAGCCTTTATCACAGAAACCACGCTCACAGTTTTCTTGGCACACAGGTATAACAGTGATTTCCTCCTAAGAGATATGCTACACCTAAAGGCAGATAGCTGCTTATTTTCAAAGACTAATACAACTAAAAAGGTTCATGAAGAATAAATGGGATAGAGGCACAGAAACAGGGGTTTTTTGCATTCAGAAGATCAGATTCTGAAGCACTGAATAGGATATAAACATAACCTTTTATAGACTAAAATTAATGGAAATACCACTGTTGACTTTATTTGGCTTTGGATCACCCAAATGGATGGCTATACATGCATACCCAGAGCAAAGATGATTTTGACACAAGCACAACAGTTAGCCACAGGAATCAGAAGTCTGGAATCTGGAAAGCAATAAAGCCACCCATATAAAAATATTCAATGTCTTTTCATGCTGCAAATATTTGTAGTGATGGCTTTTCCTAAGTTTTTCAGATGATCTATGTATTCTCTAGCTATCATCTACTTTTCTGACTTGGCCTTAGTTTTATTCCAAGGCAGCACACAAGAAAGAAGCATTACCTTTTCCCTTGGCTTGACAATGCCATTATGTAACAGGCCAAAACTCATGAAAATGGAAAATGCAGAAGAAAATCCTGACCACAAAAAACCCCATATGTGCAGGAATGATAAAAAAATCAATTGCTAAAATGACTTTCTTGGTATTAGCTTTTAGGCAGCAGTAGGCAAATAGAAGCAAACATCTCATTCTAATTCTTATCTGAAGATAAGAATGCCTAAATTCCCAGGATTTGCAAAGCTGTGTTGGCATATTGTGAATTCAGATTTGCACAGAGAAAGGCAAGTCCATTCTCTGAAACTCTAATATTAACATCCCTCTGGTTAAGTGTAAGGGATCACCAAAAGAAGCCAATTCGCTTCGAGAAAACATCAACAGTCTTTCTGCATGTGATACTCTTGGAAAGGTGTTTCCTCACCACCTCCCCTGGTCTTCATCATGGCTTTGCCTGTAAATGCTGAGCACTGCTGCAAATGGCCATCAGTGATGCTCCCTGAGCTGAGCACGGATGCAAACAGCGGAAGCACCACTGAAGCACACTGCAGGTTGCTTTATCTGTCTTCTTTTATGTACTTTTTTGTTCCTGACACGTTCCTTGGCTTTCCTATGGCATAGTAACATGACAGAAAATGTGCACATCAGACAACAATCTCAGAGCAAAGTGAGGCATGGAAGTTTAGAAACAAGTTTTCCCCTGAATTCACAGTGTGCTGTGGTAAACATTTCTGCTACGCTGTGTTGATGATGATTAATAGAGGACTCGACACCAAAACAAATGAGGTATAAGAACAGTACTCTTTGTCCTTCTCTCAGCATATTTTTCTCTAAGCTCTCAGGACATAGGTATTTGCAGTTGTGGAATCAAAACCGATATGAATCAAACTATTGGGAAACACTGACTATAATCTGGTGGTTACAGGGATTTTCAAGCTATGACTGAAAGGTGAGTGTGAGGACACAGACACTGCCACTTCCTTTGAGGATCAGCGTGAAAGTTCAAAAACCCTCCATGCTCCTCCAAATCCGTGAGTACATCCTCAAGATTCTATAGGGAAAGGCATCAGAAAGATGGAAAAGAGATTATCCTCCTGGAGTAGGGATAACTGGCCTTCTGAAGTGGTCTAAAGACAAAGATTGAATCACATCCCAAGGCAGTGCATCTGGACAAATGTAATTTCCTGGATGTTCACACTTCGTAACACTCTAACCATAGCCACAGAGTAGCTGTGAGAGAGAACTGACAGGCTTTCAGAGTATAACATTGATATTGCATAAACTAGAGCTAAGAGATACCATAAAACAACAAGCCTTAACTGCTGGGAGACGAACTTGATTTAAAGTGGAAGCACCTTTTCAGCTGCACTCACAAGACATCTGGTCTCCTGGAATCCTTACACCTACAAAGGGTTTTGATGTCAACTCATTTCCTTTGATATTGTTTTGGTCTCTCCTCATTTTTGCACTGAACCCAGTTCTGTGGTGCTCTTCCTGTCTTAGCCCATGTCTGGAACGGTTCTCTGATAATTTGCATTAGGGAATGGGGAAACTAATTTCTTACCTCTGGTAAGAGATGGATGCTCACACGAAAAGCTGTGTGACCCCAAGCACTCAGCCAAAAGCAACACCCACAGGGTTAACAACAAGAGGGAAACATTTCAGGATCACTAAGGGAAATGAGAACACGGGGACAATAGTTACTTGGACCTTTTCCTCTGTTTCTGCTGAAGGGACGATGCTCAACACACATAAGCCAGAAGGGACCCAAATGCTCAATGTGTTCTGACGTTCCATGTAACACAGGCTAAAGACAAGCACTCACCAGTTCCTGCATCTACCCCAGAAACCTGTTCCAAAGCAACAGAAACTTGTACATAAAGTGACCAAATCCCTACCTAGACACAGGAAAGACACAGATGGTTTTCTCCCTGTTCAGACCTCTCCTCTTCATCTGCTTTCCCAGGTTACTCAGGGGCTTATGTAGGAGTCAAAAAAGCTTCTCCCAGTTCAGCTGTCTGTACCATTAATACAACACACTAGTTGGATGATTGAGAGGGAGAAAAAAAAAAGTCCCTTTCCAAATTCTGAGCTTGATATTCTCAGTAAGACACCCTTTCCTCTGCCACCTCCTGCTACCCACTCCCACTCACCACGTCCCAGCCCCTCAAGCAAACATTTGTTTCTCTTACCAGAAAATTCCTTGTCAATCAACCCCAGATCCTTTCCAGACTCTCAACCCACCTCAGTCACACCAAGGAGCATCCAGGGTTGTACAAGCAACACTGACAGATTCCATCTGGGTCATCTCCATCCTGCCCCACACCCCCCACCCACTGGTCCCTCTGCAGAGCAGCTGAAGTCAGTCAGAGAAGCCCCAGCACAGCTTTTAATCCAGTTTCCTATGTGCTTTAAAAATGGTTTCTGCTTAAAATAGATACCTGGTTCAGTGGGAGAGCTGCTGCATTTGTGTCTCCAAAAAGCTCTGGTTCCTTTTGCTTTACTGCTCATGGGTCTTGTTCCTCCTTTTGCTTTACTGTTCACACGACTTGCTCCTCCTCATCCAACACCCTTTAAGAAAGCTGTCGCATCACAGGCCACTTTGCTTTTCAGCCCTGACTTCCATGCCTGCACATACACACACAGAGAAAGGACAGGGACAAAACACTTAGATTTCGAATCTCTGACAAACATTCCCATGAGTAACAACTATTTTCCCAGGTGCTTTTGCTTTAAATCGGATACTTTCATCTTTAGAAACTTCTAGCAGTGGGTTAATTCTGGAATAAACTGCCCTCCCAAACTATTCAGTGTGGGATCCTTCCCAACAAAGACAACAAGGAAGCAGCTAAAATACTCGTGTGATGCTTTTTCCCATACTATACTCTTTCTGTGATAAAAGAGAGAACCTGGGAGTTAACAAGAACCGAGGTTGATCCAACGTGCAAACACAACCATGTATTTGTTAGAGTTGTCATGCTATGCTTCCCACTCACCATCCTTTTCACTGGTAGGAGGGAGAAGCTATTGTCCCACCATGTTGTTATTGGTTTCAGTAACGTAAGCTGAGCTTTTAATTTCAAGAAGAAATGATCCATGAATCCATCTCATTTGTCTTTGGATTGGATGGGAGCATCTCTCTTTCCCCAGCAAAGAAAAATGGCCACTATCCTCATTTTTTCACTGCTTTCACTATTGATTGTCTCATTGCTGGGGAAAGAAACAGAGAGATCCTCTTGTGCACGGTAAGAAATGACCTGGTGTTGGAAGGAGTTAACCCAGGCATAAAAACTTAATTGCTACAGTTTCCTGTATCAGTGCTTCTATTCTTTATCACTGCTTCTTCAGACAGGGACCTCCCAAGAGTGCCCTCCCCTGAACCTGAGATCTCTGGGTGCAAAGGTACGAGCTCTACCTGTTGCATTACTGCAGGATCCCTATCAGCTGCCACTCAGAGCAGCCCCAACACGCTCCGCTCAGCTCAAGGGTCAGACATTAGTGCACCCTAAACAGCAGGAGCTCACACTTGCCTATTTTATTGATCTCAGGATGCACTGTGGCAACTTTTTATTCCTTTCCACTTTCAACGTTTATTTTACAATTGCTTTCACAACCCAGCACAGAGGTGGAGCCTTTGCTCTCATACTCCTGTCAGGAAGCACCCTCCTGCAGAATAGAGCAGATGAGGGCAGAGGGCAAACAGCCCCTCCACGTGCTGGGATACAGGGGGAAGGCTGGAGGGTTCTGCAGCACTGCTGCAGGTGCCTGGAGGATGAGAGCCCAGGAGTATCCCATGCGCTTGGCAGTCAGAGAAAATTGTGAGATTGGAAAGGCTCAACAAATAAAACCATTTCTCTATTTAAAGAACAATCCTATTCGTCACCTCAGGCTTGCCCTCTTAAAAATCTCCTGGTCTTCTACCTTTAGAGCTGGACTGAAGCCACACAGACATATGTTTTGCCCCAGGGTTTTTTTTCACACCTTTAAAAACAGTGCTGCTATAAATCGTTTTTGAGTTACAGAGTATTTTGTTCCCCAGACAATACTTCAGTTTCATATAATCATAGATAAATGAAGAAATATTCTGGTAATTGTACTAGCAAAGGGCCATTGCTTTCAGATGGATATTACAAAAAGATCCTGGGAAACTGTAGGTGAAAAGCTGTGCTTGGTTTGCTCTCCCCTCCCCAGCTCTGGGGAGATTTGTGACCACTCCATCTTCCTCACAAAAGGCACTGCAGGCTGGGAACCACCATCTCCTCTTGCCTTCAGTGGAGCCAGAGCAGGGCTGGGCACAAGAGTTGCCTGGGAGCCAGAGATCCCCCTGAGATGATGGAGCAGGAGCCCCTTTGAAGGAGTCCATTTGCAGGCACTGCTCTCACTGACTTTCTCCCTCCGTATTTTAGCCAACAAATACAGCCTGGTACCACCACCAAGAATTTCCCTCAGCTCTTCATCAATGAGCAATTTTTTTTACCCTGTTTTGTACCCACGAGCAAGTGGCCAAACACTGCTATGGCAGCACACAGCACCTGTACACACACTTTGCACAAGTGAAGGTGGGAGAGGAAAGGAGATGCAAGCCCAGGCTCTAGCAAGCTCCCCTACCAGCCAGAGCAGCCGTAAGAAATGGGAAGCTGATGGTCTTTCTCCTAGAAAAGCCAAAGCACTTAGTAAAAACGCTCAGAAGCTCTGGTTCTGCAGATCCGTAGGAGATGATGATGGCAGAAGTACTTCTCTCAGTCTCCACTATCTTTACCGAGACCATCTGTAGCAGAGGAGCGCAAAATGAGGGTGCACGAGCTGCAGCCCTGGTGCAGCACGTTATAACGCTGCATCTCCTGGAGGCAGTGTTGCCTTTGGAGGAGACATCTCCCCAAGAACACCATCACTCGTGGCTTACTGCAGGTGTCAGGTGTCCCAACTATTGCTATTATTATCATTAGATATTTGCCAAGTGCCAGCAGTGCACCTGCTGCTCATCATGGACTCAGACGAGCTGCCGATTTTGAACAGTGGGCTAACTGCATTTCCACTGGTGAAAATGTGCCTGTTTGCTTTCTTCAGGCACTGTCTTCTCCAAGGGGAAATATGCAATGAGAGCTTTTCTTTTTCCTTCCCCCAGGTCTTTCAGTCCCTGTTATTTCTTTTTTTAAAGGCACAACAGCCCAGCTCCTCACCACAGCAAGCCAGTCCTTTTCATCCGTCATCTCCTCGGGATCGGATCACTAATTCGCGTACAGGATAAGACAACTGCCAAATTATTATCCTACAAAGGGAAGATCTTCAGACACCTGTCATCTCGATGAAAGCAGCACCATCAAGTGACCTTTGCCAGTTCAAGGTCGATAATGAGACAAGTCAGGCAGGAAGAGCAGCGTGTGCTGACTCCATTAACGCTGGCTGTGTGCACACTCAGTAGCACCGCGTCTCCTGTCAATTAGTGTGGGTAAACCAGGGACTGCTGATTGCCAGAGACATGGCATAGCGAGCTGCTGCTACCTTTACTTCTACACCCTGCTGCATTTTAATTAGCTCCAGTCCCCTGACTATTTCTTCAGAGCTTCATTACCGCCGTCTTCAAGGAACTCGAGGCGAGCCTTTTACATCGCACATCGCTAATGAGAAGAAATGGGAACATCCACACCACGGAGGCTGCCGAAGCCGGACCGTCTGCGTGCACACGCGAGGCTGCACGGGAGGATTTCAGAGGCTCCTGAGCAAAAACATCACTCAGACATGGCAGAAGAATAGAAATGAGTCAGAACCCACAAGGGAAGGTATTCCCAAAATGACCAGAAGAGCCACGGGATGGAAAAAGGATGCAGAGGCCGGTGGCCGTGTGCCTGGCTGCAGTAAGGTGTCGTTTCAGTGGTGGTGATTAGAGACCACCCACATCCCCCGCAGCTCCAGGGCTTGGAAAGAGTCAGTTTCTCCCCAAGGGGCACCAGCTCTGCCTCACACAGTCCACACAGCAGCCCTGATAGCTGGCAAAGCCAGGACCCAGAGTAGCACCCAAGATTTCAGATGGAGCACCACAGCTTTTCAACAGCAATCCAGGTGGTTTTGGAGCTTTTTTTTCCCCTCTACATTTAACCCTTTTCTGCAGCCAATTTGGCAGTATCAGCCTGGCTGCGCTGATTTTCCTTGAGTTTCAATTATTTTTGAAGCAAATTGTGATAGACAATTGCTGTCTTTACAGCTGAGTGCTGGCCAGACTCGCATCCAAATAGCTTCAGGTTAAAATACTCCGGTCTGTACAGCTCTCCCCTCACAATGCACAGATGTGCTTGGTGCAGGTCAGCTTGGTGAGGGATTCGTGTTGACGTTTTGAGTCAAAGTCTCGGTCCTGTTCTGTTTCCCTGGCTTCACCAGCTGACAACTCCCTCAGCATATGGGCAGTTCTGCTGCTAATACTTGGCTCAGGCGTCTATATATCCCAGTTACAGCTCAACATGAGTATTACCCGAGTCCCACTCCCACCCCGTATGACCACCAGTGCTCACTCCCTCCTTGCAGCAGTAGCTTTTTTAATTAACTTCTCTCGTACGTCACTCATGCCCTTACAGGCTCGCAGCTAATGAGCCAGCAAACCTACGTTAGGATTTGTTTCCCTCAGTGAACACTGGCACAGATCTTGGAGATGCCACACAGTTGTGACAAGAGCGTACTGGCTGGAGACACGGTGGAGAAGCTGTGGGATGGTCTCAAGAAATTCTGTGTTCTGTGTGGCTTCAGAAGCATTGGGATCAGAGGCCTGGAGGGAAAGGGATTAAGGGTTTTTTTTCTTGACAGCCCTTTTATTCTCAGCAACTCTCCAGAAACAAAGGACAGGTGTCCTTCAGCTCAGTGGCTGTCTTTACTGCTTTAGAAGGGAAAAGTCCTGAGAAAGATTTGTCCTTGGGACATTCCCATCTTCATTTAGTGTTTGTTGCTTTCTGCTGTGAGCAAACAGCCCTAGAGATGATTGTGGATTGAAACTGGCTTCAAACTCCTTTCTGCAAAGCTGCTTCTGACCATGCACCAGCAACATCTGCTGTCCCTTAAGTGACTGCCTGTACAACAAAGACGACCTCTTGGAGAGGATGGTCCCATGACTGTGAAATGGAGTGAGGCAACAATACCCAGAGAGCTGTCTGGCTCTCATCATCTCATAAGGAAGTGGTGCAGGACTGTGTCCCTCGGGTGAGCCTGTGGCCTTGGTAAATCAGCTGCCCAACCTCTGGGGCTGCACGACTTCACCCGGCTGCTCGTCACAGAGTTGTTCTGCAACGGCATGCTCTGACCTCAACATAAATTGCTATCATCCAAAAAAACCCCAACCCAAAACACTGCTTTCACCCCATGCCTTAGGCTCTTGTTAGAAATTTCCTTTGAATGACTAAGAAAATAACACTTTGCACCCAGGCACCAAGGATGGTATTCATAACACATAAAATCACATCATCAGAACTGGGTTTATTTTTCTAAAGTGTCTCTACCCAACGGAGCTTTTTGTTTTCTCTGAAACAAGAGCCTGCTGCCAGTCTCCACACAGCCCTGTGCACTTCCCCAAAGCTAACTGGAAAAAAACAGTCTTTTCTTTCTTAAGGCAAATAGCCACTACCCAGAAAAGCTTGGGCACACAGCACTGCTTCTCCTATTCCTCACCCACAAGTGGTCATATTGCTTCAACGTTCGTGCTGTGCCATCTAACACAAATGCTTGTTAGCCACCTGTGTGGATATCTTTAAAACAGTAACTTTAAAAAACACCCACCAGCATCCAAACATATGGATAAGTGCCTGAGGGCTGAATACATTCTGTACATACAGTTATTCTCATGCCTGATGCAATCTGATACCCCATCTATGCTGTTGCAGAGACACCTCCCTGCATCCTCCCACGGGCTCTTACACAATAGCTGGGGATCAGTCAGTGGGCATCGGTGGTAGCCACAATCTAAATTCACTTCAGCATCTCAGTTAGGGCTTTGTGGTGCAGCCTTGGCTGATAAAGATACAGCTTACACAAAGGAATTGTATTTCAAAGGAAAGGCATGGAAGGCACACGGGTGAGGGCAAGAGCTGGTGCGTGTGAGTTGCTGCGAGGGAACATCCCTTCGTGAACCTCTCAGAGGAGCAGGTGAAGCCACTTCTACCAACTCTGGCTACTCTGTTAGAGATCTCTATTTATTTTTCATAGTGCTCCAACTGTGCAAGCTTGCATAGCAAGAGGCTTGACTTGAGGCACCTGAAAATGTAAGCTTCAATGCTCAAAACTAGAAGGAAACCACCCAGGATCCCAAATCTCACCTCTACAGGTAACAGTGATTGCTGCCTGGAAAAGTGCTTTTTTTTTTCCTCCATGCTTGATTAAAAACCTTTCCAGTAAGATGAATTGGTTTCTTGACAGAAAACAGCATCACAAATAGCACCAAGACTAGTTTTTCCGCCACAAAACTGGTCTATCTTCAAGGGGGGGAAAAACACCCTGCTTCAAGACCAAAACTGTCTTTGCCATACATTGCACTGAAAGCCAAAAAGACAAAGTGCTTCTGATAAGTATTTCAATGACAACCAAAACATTTTCACTGCAAATATTGCTGAAATGCATCAAGAGACATGGCTATTCATTGACTCTCTTTCCCCAAGCAAGATTTGCCATGGAATGGCAAGGGGAAGAGCTTGCATTTCACAGCACCTCAGCTCCTTGTGGAGGGACATTTCCTGAGGTAAGATTTGGCAGGAGGAGACAATGCCAGCTATAGGAAGCAGGCAGGTGCCTGTACTAAAGGACAACTGCAGCTTTTCAGAGTTGAAGCTGCTCTTCTGACTCAATTGCTTTATCTGATTCTGAGCATTTAGAACTCTAATTTCCCCCCACTGTTTTAAACAAAAGGAGCACAGAAATGAACCGCTCACGTTTGTGCAGACTCTAGTTTTCCCTTTCCCCACACTTCCTTAGACAACATCGACTGGCAAGCCAGACAGTGGGCAAAGGACATCCCTTCTCATCACCCAAGCAAACTGAAGCAAGGCATGCTACATGCATCAGAAGGTATCACGATGGCTGTGACCGTTACACATGAAAGACCAAGAAGTCAAAGGAAATTTTCCTGTGACTCTCTCCTAGCTGGGTTATACCACTTCCAACCTGCACAACAGCATCTCCTTCCCTGCAGCACCCATGATGTCCAGACCACAGCTCTCTGGCTGTTTTTCCCCAATGAAGTGTATCTTGCAGCTTTTCAAGCTCCATATATAGCTAAAAAAACCCCCAACCAACTGTGGATATCTATCACACCTCACGCCTTGCTTTGGGGCTCAGCACAGCCCAGAGACTGCTCCAAAATGCCTGTCACCCTGCATCTCCTCTGCTTGGCTGACAGCTTAGTAAGGGGCTGGGCTCTATCAAACAGAAGATGCACAGCGGTGGCAGCATCTGACCAGAGGTATCCATTATGCCTTTAGAGACAGACATGTGTAGAAGCTTTCCTGCTTGATCACAATTAAAGACTCTGTTCCTCAAAAAGAAAACCCAAGTGGTATCTGAGGTAAAATTTTGCTGTGGTGTGAAGGTGTCAGAAAAGCCCAAAATGACAAGATTCTTAAAATCATGTTGGTACCTACTGGCCTTTAGAAAAAACAAAGTGACAAGAAAAGCAGAAGAAAGACAAAGCAATGCTGATCAAATTAAAGGAAGAGAAGAATTTGGGGATTTCTGTTTGCCCAGTAGTCAGCAAGATAAATTGCCTGTGAATAAGCATTTAAAACGTTTTTAAATGTGTTTGAGGCATATCTAGGCTTGTTTATTTGCCACAGAATAAACATTTGTGCCTTTCTATCTGTCCCATTCTAAATCACCCCAAATAGACTGCAACGTTGATGGCAGAGCAATATGAATCCAAAAAGAGCAGGTGAAAACATCCCCAGGTAAAGAAATAAAAAACAAAAGATGGGTTCTGAAGCTAGGAGTAGTTCCTGCAAACCAGAAAATCAGTAAATAAATGCTGAAGAAACAGGAGGGAGAAAACATGGTGTAGTAACTGTTGTGCATCTGTAAGAGATTCAGTGCAAGAATCTCTCGAGCACCAGTGTTATCTATCTGCTAGGAGCACGGGGATATTTTAGACACATGAAACATTGGCAAGATCTCTCCAAACAAAGACCTAAAGAGGAGTGAGCTGAACTAGAAATCCACAGGACGTTCTGTTTCTCCCAAGGTTTAGTAAATTCTCCCAGAGACAGAGTTGGGTAAGAAGCAAATGAAGTGCTTTCTCAAAGAAATAACTAACTTAGAAGCTGAGAAACAACTGGCTTAAAACTTGAGAGATTCAAGGCCAGGTTGTGACCATCATTTCACAGCTTGGTGCCCGTGCCAGCTGCTCTCTACCCTGCCAGCCTGCGTGGGTTCACTCCCGTGCTTCCAGCTGCACACGTGGCAGCATCTCCTGCCACCCAGGCACACCTCATGGGACCAGGCTTTCACAGCTCGGGGTGGAAACATCATTGACTCTCAGACTTGCTCCATCTGCCCTCAGCAGCAATGGCATTGTGAAACAGCTGGGTAACCACAGAGCTGTAACGTGCCCCTGCATCAACACAGCATTTCACTTGCCAAATGCTTTAAGGTTCAGTCACACTGGAAGAAGCTTCCTCTTAAAGGCAATCTCTGTTAGGTCATTATCTATGGCTTGTGTGAAAAAAGCCAATTTTGGTATGTGTTCAAAATGTAAGGGGCAATTCAGAGTACTGACTTCCCTACCTTGGCCACCAAAATGGAACTAATTTCTGCTGGGCTTGAGCTACCAACACTGGTTCCTTGCTGTGAGGTTAAAACTAGTCTCAAATGCTTTGTTCAAGACATATTTCAGCAAGACAAAGTTTATCAGATGAACGGCCAAGTACAGACCACATTCTGCTTTCCCCTAAACTCATATAAATTAATATGGAGCATCCTCACTTGCTTCAGCCTCTCACTGTGTCTGTGTGCTACAGAGAAAAATTTGGCTCTTGGTTTTAAATATGGTTTTAAAGTTGCTGTGGGAACCAACATCCTAAAGCAAGCCGAAGAAACGTTCGTGAAAGAAATCGTCTTGGCTTTTCCCTAGCTACAAGGTAGTAAAATCCAAAGATAGCAGTCTCCCCAAAAGTAAAACAAAGAAAGGGAAAAAAACCCCACCACTAAAAGCTATCAAAGAATAGATAAATCAGCAGGAAACAGGAGGGAGAAAAAGACCTCAAGACCCTAGCAGTGCTCACTAGGCAAAGTGAGAATGGAATACATCTCCATTCTTTTGCTCCCCATTAAAATGTGCTTGTTCCCCCCTACTGACCATCTCATTTGATTTACTTTTTTTGCTGGATGGGTTTCTGTGATAATCACTGGGAAACCAAGAATAAAAATGCACTCGGTCTCCTGGGCTTTTGGCACAATTATTTTAAATTCAGCAGAGCAGGGAAGAAGGAGACAAGGTTTCCATTTTCTGTTTCAGACTTGGATCTTCCTCTAGTATAAGGCAACCCTGCATGGTTTCAAACATGCTCATTAGGAGCTGAACTAAAGGTGGCTGTAATTAAATGCAATTTTCCATCTACTGCCAAGGTGCATAGGTTTCCAGGGAGCCAGCTCCTTGTCACCTTTTTTGTATACTTGTGGCTAAATATGAATATTAATGAAGTCTCAGTTCTCTTCACCCTCCCCTTCCCCAATTTATTCCAACTATTCTGTCTTTCTGCGATGAAAGCAAGGGGGTGGGGGGGAAGCAAAACATAATTAGCTTCTCTATGAGCCCTCAGTCTGCTCTGGCATCAGTGACTCAGCCTCACACTTTGCCACTGGACAACATACTGATAAAGAAAAGGATCTTTAATAAGACAGGGGTTTGATTATCTTCAGCAGCCTTGACAAGCTTCAGAGAGCCTTAGAATGAAAACAAGACTTTTCTTGCTCCCGTGTTCCTGACCATGTCATTCAGAGAGGATACTTCCCCTGCCTAGAAATAAACATTTCACCCAACTTGTGCCACAATATTTCTTGATAGAAAATCATCAGACTCTCAGAGGGAGTGAGGGCAGAGGATTTGGTCTAAAACTACTGGTACTAGTAAGAGTAATAACATCTCCCCTCTGCTGAGCCATTGTTTCTCTAGAGCTTCCAAATCAGCTTTAAAGCTGGAGCAGGAAGCCACAGCAATCAAGCAACATCTTTGGTACAACTTGCTGCCACCCTGCTCACCAGCTCTCCTCTGACCATTCCCAAGCCACACAGTCCCACAGTCTATTATCTCCTCCCAAATTACAGCATGTCAGAAAAACAACAGCAGTGCAACACTTCTTCCACCAAGAAGGGCAGGAAAACCTGCAATGTAAAGCTACTCATAGCACGAAGTATTCTGGCACCAAACAAGAGAGGAGTTGGGCAGCAAAGAATCTCATAAGGTTCAACAAAAGCAAGTACAGAGTCCTGAAGCTGAGAAGGAACAAACCCCTGCACCAGTACAGGCTTGGGGTAACCTCCTGGAGAGCAGCTCTGGGAGAGCTTCCCAGCTCACTCTCTTCCCCCACACAGCAAAAAAATTACTGGCCACAAGGACTGCTATGAGGATCCTTGCACTGCAACCATTCACTGTTCATGCCCACTTGAGTTACATGTGCTAGTTCATACCATGGATGTGCCACCAGCTCCCTCTAAACTGGGGCACACAGCGCTGCATTTTGTGCTCTAAAAAAAGCACTCTCCTCATTTCACATCACCCCCCAAAAGGTACAGGCTTGCACTGAGCTTGTCTGAGTTTGTGCTGAAGAATATTCTCCAAAATACATGACAAAAAGCTGGTTCCAGCCTTCTCCAAATTATTTTATACTACAAATTAATTCCTTTCAACGACATTCACACCTCTGTGGTGTTTACTGACTGAAAACATGCTGGTAAATGTGTTTGCTGATGAAACATTCCCCACACCAGCAAATTTGAGGCAAATATTTGTGGTAAGCAATTTTCAAACCTGCAAACCCAAATATTTATCCCAGGAATGAGGATTCTAGAAGTCCACTCAAAGGACAGAAACGTACCACGTAACCTCTGCCTCCATCCAGTCAGACGGGTGCTGAGCAGCTCTGCAGACAAAGAATCCTTCAGAGGGGTGCTGAGGGTGCCTGATATAATCCCATCTTGCTTGCAGGCAGACCAAAACCTGAAGGTTAAGGACAAAAATGTATGAAGCAAGGAATTGGTGGAAATTATTTGCTCAGCATGTCCATCATATTTGCACAGAGAACGAAACACACCCAGAGTCTGACACAGCTCCACCGAGGTTCAGGTGAAACGGGGTCTATTCCCCCCTGTGTCTTTGGCAAATGAACAGCAGCACTGCTCACTCTCAATTGTGTTTTGCAGGTTACATCCTTAGAAGCAAGGGTAGGGGAATGGTGGCCACTAGACCTTAGTTAGATATGGAGAGACCACATAGGAGGAAAATTATACATAGCTGCAAAAATGCCCTTACGTCTGCGTGAACCAGGGGAGAAAAAAGGTAGCTTAGGAGGCAATTTTATACTAGATCCAAGCCAAGTATCCATAATATATGTTTTGTTTGGTATTTACACAGAATCTATTTGAAAATGAAGGTGCCTTTAGTTGCCAAGGGTAGCAGATGTGTTTTCTGCAAACGGATGCCAAAAAGTAAGTTAAGAAAGAGGGAGAAGTGGAGATGGAAGTTCAGCTCCTTCAGCACCAAGAGCCTTGTGTCCAAATACTCCAAGCTGATCCACTCAAAATATTTTACATTTTATCATAACCCAGAGTGCTGAGACTGCAGCTGATCATTTTCAACCTCACCAACAGCACAATGCTCAAGTGTTGGCAGCAGAGTTCAGACCTCCTGGCGTGTACCTTTGCCCATCACCTACACACGACACGTAGGAATGGCCAAAAGACCTACCCTAGGCCAATCCTGAGAAAGGGCAGCAACGGGATTTGCTCAAGAACTTCGGCAGTGCCTCCTCCTCCAAATAAACTGGGTAGTTCAGGCTACCAGCCAAGTTGATCCCACAGCCCCATCCTGCTCAACCAGCCCTCCACAGTGCCCTTTCTCATATGCTTAGCACAGAGGAGAGGACCTGACCAACCTGTGGCATGATGCCCTCTGAGCAGGGCACAGGACCTTCAAATTCAGTGGCTTGGTAGGAGTGGTGGGAAGAAACGTGCCTTGCCACCAGCCCAGCGCAAGAGCAGTGCTGTTCTTTGTTTTGTACAAGAGGTATGTTTTTCAGAGCTCTTATCCTTCCCATCTTTCACGACCCAAAATTTCACTCTCGAAGGACTTCCTTGAAGGCTTTTTCAGCAGAACTCCACATAAAAAGCTCCAATGGCTGACAAAAGATCAATAGCGTTTTTCCCAACGAGACCTGTGTAAAACCATATTTTTAATGTGCACTTTTAACCTCTCTCAGGCTCCCTGTCTCAGTGACTACCACACAGCATATGGTTCTAGCCGTCAGAAAAACTCAGCAAGGATCGAAGAAGATAATGAAGCAGTAAAAGCCACAATAAAGATTAAGCTCTCTAGAAATCTGTAACTGGAAAAGGTTTAGGATTATGTTTCATTGCAAATAAGAAAACAAACAGAAGATAACTCTGTTTTGAAGCAGCTGAGGATATGAAGAGACTGTGAAGTCGTAGAAGAATTTATGATATACGTAAGGCAGAGAAGTTGATCGATAGGTATTGTGAGGGTTAATCTATCCTTGTCAGGTAAGCACAGGGGGACATGTACCAGCACTGAGTCAGAGCCTGCTGTGGGAATCAAACTCTTGGGGCCACAATGCTGCTGCTTTCAAGAACATCACACGTGTAAGGACAGAAAAACTCACCAACTGCCCATGCAGAAACGTGGACTCAAAAGCACCTTCCACAGAGGCCAGCTAAGAGAATCAAACCACAGTTCCTGTATTGCTCCACACTGCACAAAGGCTATTGAAAAAGGAGCAGCCAATAACAGTAGTAGCAGTTGACAGTACTTTCTGTGATTGAACTGCAAAGCAACATTTACACATCGGTTCTGACTCTGCAAGGCTCAGACTTCTCCTTGGTGTGAGTCCAAGTGTCCACCTCCACCCCACCAAAGCTGATTGAAGCAGACAACACAGACTATTCAAGAAGCTCTTGTGTTCAGAGAAAGAAAAATGAAAGGAGAAACATTTATACCAGCACAACTATTTCTTTGGCTCTTTTGCCCTCCTCCTCCCAAACTAAGGTATTAATGAGATCACTCCAGCTAGGAAGTTCACTGTATAAATTCCTTACCTCTGCAGCACTGCTGGCTGTTTGATGATGCTGTCAACTTCCCAATGCCAAGATGCTTTTTTAGGAAAAAAAATGTGTGCATTTTTTCAGATGACATACTATTTAACCAAAGACAAGAAACAACAAACCTCCAACTTCAGATACTGCAGAAAGCCATCAACCTGTGACCACGAAACGCAGAATGCCCGGGGTAGAAAAATACTAGTTATTCTTGTAATGGATTTTATGAACAAATCAAATGAGGTGAGATGTTTCTGAAAATTTGATCATTCATCACCAAAGCCTTTTCCCATCTTGTACTCATCAGTTCTACTACCTGCTGCTGCTGGAAATATGCCCTGTACACAGAAATAGATATAGCGCACACACGCTTATTCAAGTGCACACACTCCAAACAAGTGCCTGGCCTTCCTTGGAGGACAGCAGATTTATAAAGATGTGAGGAACATTTAATCAGTCATTTTTATTTTCTTTTCATAAAAAAAACCCTCTACCCCAGCTATGGAATGTGAACTATCACCCACTTACTCAATTCTGGACTTTGCTATTCTCTCCTCTTCTTTTTCCTGCATCTCAGAAACAGTCTTAATATAGCTGCCCAGGATATGCATCATATTTTTTGATGTTTGATTTTGTCTGTCAGAATGGTAATGATTCTCAGAGACATAAAAATATCCCAAAGGGCTGAGTAAACTGATACCTTCAAGCGTTTTCTGAGGCTGAAAAGATGCTGTGGTCGCAAAACAAAAAGAAGGCTTCTGAATCCTGGCAAAGTTCGGCACGTGTGTGTACATGTTTGTGTGTGTGTGTGGCTTAATGTCATGAAATACCAGAAAGAAGTTTTGAGGGTTGCAGGAATAAATTTTCAGTATTTTTGCTCATTTAAGGGAGGGAGGCCAAAAAAAAAAGTCTATTCACAGAAGCTTGGCAGCACTCCCTCTCAGAGACAAGTAAGTACATTACAAGATAGCACCGTTCCCTTTCCACTGTGCAGCAATGGAGGACTTCTCATTTTGTTCACATTGCAGAAGACTGGGTGAGATTTATCAGTGTTTGAAAGGATCATTTAAAAAAACAAACCCACTCCTCAC
Organism: Colius striatus; assembly: GCF_028858725.1. NCBI lineage: Eukaryota > Metazoa > Chordata > Aves > Coliiformes > Coliidae > Colius > Colius striatus. Next base: position 3,975,142 of record NC_084762.1, read on the forward strand.
CCTTCAAGTAACTGAGGTTAGCAACTGCTGCTGGAGAGAGGTACTGTGATGGACTCAGAGAATGGAGGAGCTGGCTACCGGGGCTGTAGCACTACAGGCTGGTTTGCCTCTTGCTCATCAGCAGTGTGGTCAGCCCTGAAGTTAGAGACTCCAGCTCCAAAATTATTGCCCCAAAGATAAAAGAGAGGTTGTTTTCCTCCTCTCTAACACTCCCTTTTTCCTCCTGCTCTATAAAATGCTTTTTCTACACCTTTCATTCTTCCTTCTCTCTCACTGGCTGCTTTATCTCTCTGGAGCACATGAACTCCTTCTCAATATCGTCTCAGGAATTGTCTCCTCTGTCTGCTTCACAATAGTATTAAAAGATACTCTCTCAGATATCAGTTTCCCTGGCCAGACCCTCTTCAGAAGTAATGAAGCTGAGCTGCAAAATCTGTGAGAGCACACGGTGGATATATTCAGCACCATTCTTCTCGTATAATAAAATTGGCTTTGCTAGAAGGCTCACTACGTCTTCATCATCTGACTTTGATTTTTATATATATAAATAAAATTGAGAAACACAAAGATCTAAACTGAGAAAGTATTCAGGTTTGAGTCCAAAATTGGTCAAATATTTGACTGCAAAGTAACACAAGCGTGAAAATTGTTTCCATGAATAAAGCAGATTAAAAAAGAAATTAGAGCAAAACCCTAGGGTAACCATTATGATTTCCTTTAAAAACCCCAAAGATGTTAATGGCAGTAGCTTGCTTGTTTCTAATGCACGGGGAAATAAACATATAAGACTTATCACATTAGAGTAGTTTTAAGAAAATGGACTATAACACTTTTCTGGCAAGCGATTTGGCTGAGACAACGCTTCTCTTGCTGCCTTCATACTGTAGCGTTATCAGGCAGGCTGGGCTGTTCAGACAGAACTGAAGCACAAATGTATTCCTCCTTTTGTTTAAATGTAATTCTGAAGTGGTTTCACAAATACACTCAAATATTACCATACTGAGTGAGAGGCAATTGCTAAAATGCATGTGTTCTTTCCTTCCAGTGCTGGTACGAGAGACATGTTTGAAAAGGCACTTTGAATCCTCATGTGCCACGCTGAGATGAAGACCTGGCCTCACATATCCACATTGCTTTCAGAGCTCTGACCAAAAGGGCTTTATCTTCTTTTCTCTGTTAGGTTTTTGCTTCATCTGGGTCAGATGGTCTGGAAACAGTCATACAGGTTAGAAATTTGCTGAGAATCTGCCTTGTTATGTATGCATATGCATGTATTATGTATTGTATATCTTGTACCACATCTTACGTATTGTTCAGGATGTGAGCTCTTGTGCTGGGAACTAGAGGGAATCTTTTTAGGACTGCCATTTTATAGCTGAAGTCATGCTAATTGTTGGGTTGAGTTTGGAGAGTCACTGTCCTCACAGCAAAGCTCCCTATGACAGCATCTATTGCCCTAGAAGAATTTGCTGGCAAGAGAGATTACATCTACACTAGTAAGAGGAGGAGAAGCAGGACCATCCTAGGGCCAGCTGGCAGAGAAGAGCCTGTGTTTGTGTGACTGGATTCTCCTACCTATTCAAAAAGCATCATATTCCATGGGAATTCCATGAGCAGTGTTCTTTTACTGGTACATACCCCATTATTTAAAGCACTTGTTCCTGTTGACACCACACCACCTCCCAAAGGACAGAGATGGGCCAGTAGCAAGCAGTCTGATATGCACTCAAAAACAGGTCCCTCCAGAGGCCACCAAGTAAGAGTGGAAGCAGGAAAGGGGCAGGAGCAACATTTGAATGTAGTATAGCTAAGTCTACGGGGAACACGTGCCTGCACCCAAAGGTTAGAAGACAAATAAAATAACAGCAGCATCAGTATAATATATCAGCATAAATATTCTTAGAATATACCTGCTCAGAGAGAACAAGAGGAAAAGCAGCACTAGGAAGAAGGCTCCTCAGAACAGTGCAAGGCAGCTGCACATGCAAGCAAGGCTCTGGAAAATCCTGGTAGATTCAAGAGCACCCTCCAATGACTACAGGACTTAAACACTTCTTTTTTTAAACATCACAAAACACAACACCAAAGGGCACTCTAAGATCAACGCTGGGGTGCTGTGCCTGCTGGTTGTCAGTAGCAAAACACTCACCAGCATTAATGCACACAGTGTTACACGACCAGTTTATCATCTAAGTGTCTCATGCCTTCTGCATGTCATTGTTCCTGCCAGGTTTCATCGATGCAGAGCTCACAGAACAACAGGAGGCAGAGCTGGAAAACACCTTGAGATGTCCCAGTGTGGGACAAGTTGCATCTCTATGCCATTTCTAGCAGATGCTTGTTTCCCCTGCTCCGTACAACAGCTGACTGAGAAGGATGGCTGCCCACAGCTCCTTGCCCAGTTCCTCACTACCCTCATGTTTTTTCTTGCTTTCTTACCCAGGTCCTTCTTCCCTCTGCAGCTTATGACCACTGTTTCTCACTCTGCCTGCTGTAGACATGGAAAACAGATCATTCCCTCCTCTTTCCACTTGAAAACCCCTACCCTGTCCCATTTCCTCCACCAATTTACTCTCCCTCAGAGCAAATAACCCAAATCTTGGCCTTTTTCCTTCTTAGACTATGTGTTTAAGTTACATTTTATAGATATCTTAATCTTGCTTTACTCCATCCTCTCCAAGTCACCAATGGCTTTCTGGAAATCCAGTGTCTGATATCAGACATGAAATAGCTTTACCAGCAGAAAGATTATTTCACACCTTCATTGTTTACACATCTCAGGACAAACTTTCTCCTTCTCACAACAGGCTGACATTGTTCACTGCTTGGCTTATAATCCCACATTGTTCCAAGATCCTTTCTGGAAGAAAGCAGCAGTTTCTCATCCCATATTTAATGAATGAGGGTTTTTTGCCCACTACCTTGAATGAGAATTTCATCTCACTTTTTGGTAAAGTCTTAGATTTGTCAGAATCACTTTTAATTCTCTTTCCCCCGTTGTGCTTGCAAGTCTCTCAGACTTATCTTCAGACTCACCAAGCCTCCTGTGATCCATGTCATTAAAAAGAGCATTGAATGAAGCAGCATAGAGGCACACTTGTCCCCTGTTCACAAGGGGAGATTTCTAAAGAGCTGTAGCACAATTCCATTATATATATATATATATATATATGAATTCTTGTCCCCTCTTCTGATATCAACCACCACTCTTCTGGGCTGTGAGTTTCAAATTCACTCCTACACAAAGGCTGTAATAAGATCCTAGAAAGCATTTTCTAATTGATAACTCTGAACTTCAGCCAGGCACATGAATCTGAGATGTTTAAATTATCCTAATTCATATCCTCATAGACTCATGTTTTCTAATGGACATTTCATATTCCTTCCAACTAACAAGAAGGTCTGAAAATCCCGTGGCCTTCTTTCTGATGCTCTGCACCTCCTTGTTGAAGGGTTTTACACACATTGTGAATGAACAGTGTATTATTTATCTTTGATTTCTTTTGGCTGGCATAAACTTGCTTTTTTTGTTGTTGCACTGAGCTTCTTGCAATCTGAGTCACTTTCTTTGATGCACCAGATCTGTGACACAGAGTTTCCAGGGCTAAGCAGAGAGCTGCGGCCAGAAACTCTTTAGTTTCAACCCCAGTTTTGCCATATAGGCAGCTACATAGATCCAGGTAGCTATTTTAGCTCTCTACCTGTTTTTTTCCCCTCATTTCCAGTCAGTGCTAAAACAACAGAGCAGACTGTGTCTCTTGTTTTCAGCAAAAGTTGAGAATTAATATCCACAGTAAACTGCACCCAGCTAAATGCGTTTAACTGCAGTTATTCTTTCACATTTTCAATGCATATTTACAAACAACATCTTGGAAACAGGCTACCAGATCTTCAGCTGGTGCAACCGTGAGGCTCCACAGATGGCCAGGAGAACAGTTCATGAAGGCATTATGTTACTGAACTGCGTTATGTTATCGGCTTCTGTAAATCCTATTTGACAAGATCTGCTATAAAACCAGTTTCTGCACCCCTGAGCTTTCCTGCAAGACACCTGCATTTAGACTTCTTTCTTCTACTAAGGGCAAAAATGTTTTAGAAGGAATTGATGTATCAAGGAGGAGCAGGTGCATGTCTTTAAAAAAAACAGGTATTTTTTTAAAGGCAAAGAAAGAGAAGCAGAAGGAGGGAAGCACAGTTTCCCCAGAAAGAGCCTTCTGTAACAGAAAACTAAAGAAATACTATGAGAAGTCAAACACAGGAAGATTAGGAACTACAAAAAGTGGTGATAAAGCAGACTTAGAGGTAAAAGAAACAGAGCAGGAATGCCATCTAGAAGGTCAATTGATAAAATACATAGCAAGCACTGAACCAACCCCAATCAATACCGCTGAGTACGAAGCGGCGACTCACAGCCTAATAACCACATCACATCCACTTTGTTGGACTCTCTATCATGGCTATGGTGGGAGACAAAGGCAGTTCAACTTTCTGCACACTCAGGTGCCTTGGCCTCTCTCAGGGGCTCCTGGGGTAGTTCTCATTGAGGCAGCAGGGCCTCTCCACTGCACCAACACCGTTTCTCATCAGTGATACCTTCCACCGGAGCAGGCTGCTCCAAGCCCCATCCAGCCTGCCCTTGGACACTGCCAGGGATGGGGTAGCCACAGCCTCTCTGGGCAACCTGTACCAGTGCCTCAGCACCCTCACAGGGAAGAACTTCTCAATAGCTCATCTAAATCTCCCCTCTTTCGCTCTCAAGACATTTCTGTTGTTCTTATGTCCAGATCCAGCATGGTTTGGTCTCTGTGTGTCCACTCCTAGCTCAGCTCTGCAGTAAAAGTTCTGCCTTCTCCATAGAAGAGAATGAACTCACACAGAAAGAATAAGATTGGATTGAGAAGAGTCCAGGCTCAGTATCAAATGGTGAGATCAAAGTCAAGTCTGGTCTGTTTTCATAATGTACTATGGGAAAGTCTTGGCCCTTTTCAAATCAGTACAAATCTCACCAAGGGTTGCAAAAGGCGTGAGACTTCATCTTCAGTTTTGATCTAACGTTTATGATGTTTGACCTGCGTCATAGCCTACTGTATCTTTCAAAAAACGCCAGTGGATCTCATTCAAGCTTTTAATAGGGAAAGATAACCAGCAGGAAGATACTGCATTAGTGCTCAAATACAACAGCACATTTGATATAGCTTACAGTTATGACTTGCCAAAAGGGATTGCTGGGAGAAAAAAGAGTCTCCTTTTTCTCCAGCTATTCTCGCTCCAGAGAAGTGCTGGGTGTTTAATATTTTCTTCCCTACACAAATCCACAAAAAAAATATCTCCTCTTCATCCTAAACTCTGCCCTGAGCCTGGAGGCTCTTGTGGCTACTGCCAGCATGTCAGTGCCTGGAGAGGGAGCGATGGGGCTGGCGCTGGGCAGGCACAGGATGCCTGGCGCGGATCCAGAGCCAGTTCTGCACTCACACACCTGTGGATCTGCCATGGATCCTGGGCCAGTGCTGCCCTCACACACCTGTGGATCTGCTGGAGATGACTGCAGCCCCTCGGGCACTGTTCCTGCCAACACGGCGCGCACAGATGCTATCGAAGAGGTAGCCCTGGGAAAGACTGGGAACTGGTTTCCTTGGTTTTCTCCACATCTTTTTCCCATCTTTCAGCTGGTAACATTTCTGGGAACAAAACCTGCTTTGATGTTACATTTTGGAGAGGATAACCATTGATTCTGAACACTCTGCATGTTAAGTCCTTAGAAAGAAAAAGAAATGCATTTGACTAACCCACACTGAGAGGATCGAGCCTCACGTTGCAGAACGTTGTGTTCTCACCAAAAGCAGCTTTCACAATCTTAACCTGCTTGAAGCATGACCAACCAGCAAAGCAGGCTTACAGCACTTATAAGCTAGCACAGTCTTTCTTCATGTCATAACTAAACTTCCAAGAGAAATGCTCTACCATATTGTTTCCCCCCCTGCTTTCAGCAGCAATGGTGCTATATAACTTCTGGGATATGTTTTGAGAATATCATGTGTTGCTTATGCTGGTACCTTGCAAGTGTAAGGAGATAAATCTTACCCCATATATTTACCAAGCCTAATTAATCAGAAATTCTCCTCAAATGAGCAAATGAGGAAATCACTGGGAGATTGAAAAGTGACACGAGAGCAGAATTGTCTCAGGAAATTAATCAAAATGTGCATAACCAATTATTTGACAGATATTATTTCTTCCAATTATAAGCAGATACTGCAGCTAAGAGAGAAGGTAAGGTGGCTTTTCACATAACAGCAAAGCAGGGCATCTGTCATCAATATCTATTCCACAGCTAGTTCTCTTAGTACTTGAGTTAAAACAGACTCTAATAGAAATCACAGATAAATAAATCTGTACATTTCCTACTCTATGGTTGTGAAAGCAAATGAAATCCACAAGCTGCCAAGTCCAAAAAGTACTGCCCTGTGTCCTGTCCAGACACAGAGAGAAATCCAGCTGAGATTGTTTTCTTGACCCATGCCCAGCTTATTGCTTGCAATACACTCTTGTGCTTACGTTATCCCACGCTATTTGAAAACACAAAACAACCTCTGTTATTTCACCATGCCATGTGCTGTTAATTTTTAGTGGTGAGAGTGGCTTTGTTTTGTTTTCAGAGTCATCAAACTAAACACAGTCCACTGAGATTAATTCATCACCAGCAACTCTGGCAATAGGTTTACGCTGCTCCGAATGCTGCCAATGCACACTTCAAACACACTTGTATCTATGTTCCTGCATGCCCACACACACTCACAGAATCTCAAGGGTTGGAAGGGACCTCGAAAGATCATCCAGTCCAACCCCCTGCCAGAGCAGGACCACCTAGAGTAGGTCAGAAACTATACAGGTACACACACACAACTCAAATACAGTTCCATCGTATTTTCCTTTAAAAGTAATTTCAGCCAGTGGCATTGCAAAACCAGCCTGGCCAATAACCAGGAGCCTGCACCTGCACAGATCCCAGTTGCTGAATCTCTCCTGTAATTGTGAAGCAATTTGCCTGTGAAGCACCCCTGGCAAGAGTCTGGCAGATCTTATGCTCAAAAAAAACCCCACATTTGTTTGACTCATGTGTTACTAAGACACTGCATTATTCTTTAGACTACCTAGAAAGCTGCCATTCTGGCAAAAGGCTTTGCTTTCCCCCTCAAATGGATTAAGTGTTCCTTTACTTGCAAGGAGCACAGCCCAGAAGTACCACATCCTTTCTAAAATGATGCTCCTATCCTACACGTTCTTCCTATATTTGGAGACGTAGGAAGGAGCAGGGCTCATCGTTCCCTGCTCCCACTCCTACTCTTCTATAGAGAAGCTGGCTCTGAAGAGGGAGATGAACAGCAGTTCAGGCTTTTTCCCCTGCAGAGAACAATTACTTTCTTTCTCCTCACTTCCCTCTCTTACCAGACTTCTTAGTCTTTCACATGCATTATTATATCCGTACAGGTCAGTGCAGCTGGCACGGGCAGCCTACACTGTAATAAGTGACAGTAACTAGAGGTTGTCAAGGAGGGCAGGGAAATGTTGGCAGAACAGGTATAGAGATGGGAGCTGAGAAACATTTTTCCATTAGTTTCATCTTCCCAATCTCCAAGAAAGCTGAACTATTAATTTACAAAAGCTTCCCCAAAACTTCCAGTGAAGATGCTTCACATAGTGTCCAAGGCACTAAATTTTGAGTGCCTGCTCAGCTCAAAAAGAGGCATCAAAAATGAGACATGTTCTCCCTTTCCTTCCATTTTCCTTTCTAAATTCCTCCTCTTTGGTAGAAGAAAGAAAGAGATAAAAAATGAGCATGCAGATCTCTGGTGAAAAATGTTCTGAGCTGTCTAGTGATAAATGCAGACTCACTTTTCCTCACATAGCTACCTAACCATTCAGAAGCACATCTTCTAACCTGGACCAGTGGTCCTCTGTCAACACTGGGAGGCTACAGGCTGACTGACCCTCTAGAGATGCCAGTCTCAGCCCCCTACTTTGGACAAGATACAACTAACTTTAGAGATGCCTCTCTCCCTCAAAGGTAATTGGAGGAGAATCCTGGGAAATCCCAGTTTATGTGCATTTATAAGGGTTATAGTATATGAATGACTGGCGGTGAAAGAGCTGAAGCTACCTAAGAAAGATCCTGCCTTTAGTGTCTTGGGGGCAGCATAAAACACACAGAGAAAGGCACATGGAGCTGGGAGCAGGGATTTAATTGCTACAGAAACCACAATACCATTTCAGTGTCTTTTACCTTGATTCTTATTTCCTCTGCAGCTTTAGAATGAGCAAAAATCTTGGCTACTGGTCCTTTATTTAAAATCTGTTGTATTTATAAAAATCACTGAGGCCATTCTTTGCTTTTCTTTACAATTTACACACACACACTCATCGCTCAGATGAAATGCTTTCAAGCCCTGCCATTAATCTGCAGGTATTTAGGGAGAAGGTGATGTGCAGGTTTAACAAACTACTGAAGATGAGTGCTTGAAAAATGAAGACCATTGTTATTCCATGCCTTGCAGATTATGAACTGATAGCTGTAGTCTCCATCCTTTCCACAACTCTGAAGTCTCTGCACATTTAGAGGAGCATTCAGCTAAAAAGGAAATGGATTTCTCTGTCTAATTAGTCTAAGTGCTCTCTCCTAGCCTTTGTCCTTGTCTTTCTGGGAGCTCATTTGCTGTGCTATTTAAAAGGAGCCACATCTGTTACAGTGAGCTGTCTGTCAACTAACCATCCTGTACCAGACACAATTTTCTCTCACCTTTTACTTATAACTTTTCAATAGCGAGATGATAGATGCAGATTTTAGTCAGCACTTTATTCCAACAGCTGAAAGGAAAGTTTGCCCTGGCTCCCTTATCCTCTTCCAGCTTGCATTACAGTCTTGATTTAGAGACACCGTGAGCACACAATAGAGAACCCAGATGAGTTTTGGCCTCCAGGTTTGCTGTTGTTTAGACCACTTAAAAAAAAAATTATCATCTTGGTCTTTGCATGTTTTAATTGAAAAGTCTGTTAATTGCTCTGCAGCAATAGACATATGCCTCCCTGTAAATTTTATACTCACCCCTAGCAGTTGCAGCTGGTGTTGATTTAGTGTTACCCTGATAACCCTGCTGGGTGGTTTTTCGCTTGATTTACATTCCCGGTGAAGGGTGGAGGTAACATTTCCTAGAGTGTGAAAACAAAGTGACCTTACAGCTAAACCCTCCTTCCTACAAGCAGTGTTTTTTACCTAACCTTTAGAAGTGAAATTCCACAGGTCACCCTGAGCGATGTTGTTGGGATGAGTTTTGTTTTCATCAACCAGCCATGAACAGTCAGGGCCAGATCTGAATGTTTGTTCCTTGCTTTGGTTATTCTCCATGATGGTTTTTTGCACATGCAGACAGGCAGGTAAACACAGCCCAGGGGAAGGAGGCAGACCTTGATGGGCCAGTGGGCTGCAGGGGTTTGAGTCCACCTCTAGACATGCTGCGGGTGCAAATACACAGGGACCATGCAAGAGGTTGCTGTGCCACCTCTAAGCCACTCAAAAACGTTTTCCATCCCAGTGCTGGGAAGAGAAGTGTACCCAGGTCCTGCAGCATCACCCCTGCTTAGCTCAGGGGAGCACCCACATCGCTGGGGCAGGGGCTGCCGCTAAGACTTTGCTGCAGTGCTCAAGCTGGATGTTCTCTGCAGCAGCTCCCTCTGTTCTTTTGATGAGACAGCTCTTCCTCGTGGCTCTTACGTGCATTTAAGCTATGAATTCTTCATATTTGTTGTGCCTGGTTCATCGGTGACCTGATTTTACTAGGCCTTCAGAGCACAAACAGTGATTAAAACCTTTGTCTGAAATGCCTGTGTCTTATTGGTAATGGATAGCTGGTCAATACCCTTCCTCTTTGCAGATTTAGCATCATACAGGGAAAGAACAGTGTTTTTTTAAATATCCATTATCTATCAGTGTGTCAACAGTTACTTACTGCTCTCTTGTGTACAAACCCTGACAGCTCAGAAGTTTTAGTCTAGTAGTTTAGTCTCTGTTGAAACATAGACATTGCCCTTCCTGCATAAGCTGGATAGTGGAAGCCAGACTTAACGTGCCTTACGAAAACCACTAAAAGAGTGAGCAGATGTAGGGCTCTGTCTTCACAAAGACTCAGATGTGTCTCTTGCCAAGTGAAACAGCTGTGCTAAAAGGTGAGACCAACACACAAGGCTGTTAGCTACTTCTTTACATCCTTTTCCACCCTTTCCGTTTTAGACAACACAATCCCATTGGCATCGATTGCTATTTAACAGCCAATCATTTGAAAGGTTTGGTCTTTTTGATTGCAGGAGGATTTAAATCAAATTTTGACACATCATCTTAGCAAACCCCTTAATACCTTTAGCTCTAGTTGGCACTGCAGGGTGGGTATCCTAGATGCAGCCCCCATCTGATCTCAGCCAGCCATAGAGCAAGCAGTCTTTGCTGCACTTTATCTTACAGTACAGATACCTTCTCTTGGATTGTATTTTGGATTTGCCAAGTTTAGTGTGAAGCACAGCAGACAGCCAGAGGGAACAAAATCTATGTTTTTAAACCATGTTCCTTAATGAGCCTGCCTCAAATTAAAACAGCCTCCGTTGTAACTTCAAAAGCCTTCTCTCTTCTCAAAATACACTGCCTGTATCTCAGAAGCAAAGTTCACGCCAAAGGGCTTTTTTTCCTTTTTGCTTTTTAGCTTAGCTGCCAAAAGCTGCATTAACTCACTAGCTGAAATGCTGATTCATCAGACCCTACCCGTCAGAAATGCCTGTGTGCTCTCAAATAGAGATTGCTTTCTTTTCTGAGAGTTTAGATGCCTCTTCTGTGACAACTTGCAAGCTTTATGGCCTCAAGAGACACCTTGACTTCATCTGGTTCTGGATTGCCAGACCAAGCAGCTACCCTTTCAAACCCTCTCATCACATTGGGGATGGAAGGACATGATTTTATTGTTATTATTTTAAGGGAATTAAATCCTTAGCTCTCTTTATTTACAGGAGACCTTCATTTGGAAGCTGGATCACAGGTGTTGCTATCTGGCCATCTTATGGGAGATATTTGTTTTCAAGAGCCTCTATCTCAGCAGGCACACTGTCTTCAGTTGAAAGGGATTCACAGTGCAATTAACTCCCTTGAGTTTCTGATACCAGTGAAGTGACAGAATTTCAGCACAGGCTTGGAAGTTAGGAGAAGGCAAAATTAACACAAGAACAGAAATAATGAGAGGAGGTCTCAGTGATGTAGAAACTGGGGGCAAACAATTGGTTTGGTAATTTAGGGCAAAATTAACTGCTAGGTAGAGGCAGATGTGGCTCAGAGTGTGTCTAGTGGAAGGCAAAATCACCTTGCTCAGTGAATGTAAGAGAGCTGACAGCACTAATTTTCACACACGTGGTTGGTAGACACAGTTTGAAAGAAAGTGACTATTATTTGTTCTTAACCTCAAAAATGCTACCAAATTTACCACTTGACTTACAAAGTGGGTTGAATCTGACAGAATCTTTTCAGGATACCACTATTGTTGATGAATGCAGAACAGTTCAGGTTAAATTCAGCTCTAGGCAGACAGGGAATGGGAAGAAAAGAGCAAAGGATATGAAAGAGTTCATGACACAAAAGTCCCAGCTGATCCATTCAAATCTGTTGGTGAAGAAACTCCAGGAAAATTTCACTTTTGGAGTCAAAAATACTTGGTTTTGGGCTGAATCTCTTCAAATCCAGCTCCTCTTGCTATTTGCAGTGTTATCAAGTGGTGGTGCTTTTTAAAACATTGTAATTTGCCTTGCCCTGGTATTTTATGGGCTGAAGTCCCATGATCCCTCATGCAGCTGTCAAAACCTCCAACTTTCCCAGGACAACTGTTACAGTTTATTTAAGTGCTGTCAGTGCCAAAATTCTGGGGCATTCTGGAAATCTGAGGGTAGCACAAAATAAACTGAAGCCGAGTGTCAGAAAAAATGAAACAGGGAATATATTGCTCACTGCCTGAGTTAATATGAAAATGAATTAGATAATCAAAACCTTCTTTGAAAAGATGGAGCCACCACCAGAATTTCTGTTTTTACTGCAAGACTCAGTACTGAAAAGCTGCAAAAGAAAAGTAGGCACTTCAGCCCAGAACTGGGGGCTGCCTTCTCACCGCTGTGCAAATACAGCTTTTGCCATAGGACAGGCATGTTCTTTTACAGCTTAATAAACATGGCAGTCATCCAGTCACGTCCCAGGGATGCCAGACCTTTACTTTCCCCACAGTCCTCCCTGTCAAATACTTCCAGTGACTTCTACAGGACCATTTGCAAGGATGGGAGAGCTACCAAGATCCGACTCTGAAGGACCCAGGCGAGATAAACTAAAACTGGAGGAATCTGAGGCTGATAAGAACAGCAGGACAAACATCACAAAAGATTAGAGATGTCTCTTGCCTTTTCTCTTGGTTTGTTTGCTGGTGACTTGATTGAGAAGAACCTGGTTCATCCCAGTGGCAGTGGGGCCATGGCAGAGGTCAGGGCTGGAAGGCAGGGAGGAGATGGGGCCAGGAACCAATATATCACAAGGGCTTTTCTGATGCATCCTTCTTTGTAGGAGGTTTGTTGGCCTTCTGGGCTGCACAGCCTTTGACACAAACCATGGCACCCAAAGAAAACACACCGATCAGTGTGAAGGTACAGGCAGGGTTACAGATTTAGTTCTCAAAGTTTCCTTTCAATTTATTTTTAAAAGAACACATTAAATTGGTACTACCAAATTTAATGACAAGGCCACCCTGCTGAGTTTGGAGCCCAGAAAGCTATTGTCTCCCTGGTCTATGGATCCTAGACTGTGCTAATGTTTCCTATAACGCAGCTAATAACCAACCATCAGCAATAAATGCCTTGTCATCTCATTGTCGCACACAGCAATAGCTGGAGCAGTGATACTGACAAATGAACCTGCGTAATCACTTCAGATTTCTTTGTTACATTTCACAGTGTGAAGACTGCTTCTGCTCAGCACGGCACAAAAAAACAAACAAGAGCTATAGCTGTCTCGTCCATCAATCTCAGCTTATTTTTGTCAGCCCTCTGCCTGCACAGCCACAACCCTGGGATGGGGGAGCCAAGGGTTTGGTGAAGAGGAGATGGATGGCGGTCAGGGAGAGAGATGATGGACCTCTGCGCTCTCCTCTCTCCTTTGTAAACAATTCTTGTCTTGAGAGAGCAAGTGGGCGGGAGAGTGAACTTTTTTTGTACTTTCCAAGACTGCTTCACACAGAAGATGAGGAAAAAAGGGGAGGCTCTCATTAAAATCCAGTCGAGTCTGCCATTTTCCCTTTTACCTTTTCAATCTTTTTATAGTTTCAAATCATTAACTATCAGCATGAAGCTCAAAGGTAGTGCTAGCCATCTATGAAACTGTGACACATTTGACAATAATGCTTTTGAAGAGCTTGTCACATCCTCTTCCCAAATCAGTCTCATTAATGCTCAGACTGTCTCTCTTTTCTCTCTGCTTCTTTTCTCCTGATTTCTCTCTAATTAGCTTGTTTTTTTATGCTCCCTCATTCCACAGTTTGAGCTTAAGAAAAAAAAAGGAAAGGAGGTGGATGTCATTTCCATGAACCCCAAGGCCAAGTTAATCAGCAGAATTAATGACTCTATTACCCATTAGACTTGGGGCTATGGTGCTTATATGGCAGCACCCAGTGTTCTTCGATCCCATGCTTCCTCACTTTGCTCTGATAAATGTAAACTTTTGCTCTCTCCTGCAAGCCTGCTCCTGACAGCTCCCTGCTCTCAGTGGTTTGCCCTGACCTTTGCAGCTCTCAAACAAGGCAGGTAGCAAAACTTACCATCTCAAACAATGGAGATGGAGGAAAAGAAGGTGATATGGTGATACTGCTCTTCCTTCTCTTTCTCATGCCTGTTTCCTAGCACAGTGCCTCTGCTGTGGTAGTCCTGCTACTGCATTTCTTCATGCAGGTGCATGTGCTAGTAGTGATACGGGAAAGAGTAATGGTTTCAGGCTGAAAGAGGAGTGATTTAAATTGGATGTAAGGAAAAAATTCTTCCCTGTGAGGGTGGTGAGGCACTGGCACAAGTTGCCCAGAGAGGCTGTGGCTGCCTCATCCCTGGAAGTGTCCAAGGGCAGGTTGGATGGGGCTTGGGGCAGCTTGGTGGAAGGTATCCCTGGCAGAGGAGTGGAACAAAATGAGCTTTAAGATCCCTTCTAACTCAAACCATTTCATGATTCAGTACCTCAGCACCCTGACCTGGAAAAGTGACTGGCAGCTCTCAGTGCCTCAAACCCAGCATGAGGCATAAGGCCCTGGAAAACAAGATGCCTGCAGCATTTATCTCTTGCAAGTGCTTCACCTTCTCACCTTCACAACCTGACCACACACTGGGCAAAATGTCACTTTTGTGACCAGAGACAGCACTAGAAAGACAGGCTTTAATGCCAGGAGCAACCAAAGGGAAAAGGCTATTGAGCCCAGACAGGAGCTCCTGATGCCCCTGTCATCAGAGCACATGCCCACAAGGATGGTAGAAAAGGGCTTGCACAAGCTGGGAGTCTCTCTGGTTTCCCAAAAACCATTTGCAGGGTTTATTTTGAGAGCCCTCTCTCAAGACCTCTGACAGCACTGTGTGCCTGAGCCTCAGCTGCCCCTGCCTTTCCACATTGAAGGGAGTCTGTCCTGGCTGAGAGAACTGCCTCATTCTCACACTTGTAACAAACCAAAAAGCAGCATTGTCTTAAGGAGCAATTTGCACACCTGCTCTAGTCTGCAGCCACACAGCCGAAAAATATCAGTGGCATCTCTGCCTTGATCTCCCTAGGAGCGAACTGACTACCAGCAAGTGTCTCACGTTGAAGCAGCACCACAGGACATCATCCAGGGGACTCAGATCTCCCAAGAGCTACAGGAGCCATCCTGAAAAAAAACCTGTGTTCATGTCTTTTTGCCCGAGTGATGCCTGTACTTTGAACATCACCAAAAACTGAGCCCCCTCACACACATTTCCTCACGCCCTTTGCGGTGGTCTTGCCAATGCAAGCACAGTCTCTGTGCCGAGGTCAAGAGCCCTTTCTCTGCAGAAAGGTGTGGGATACTAAGCCCTAAGAGGTATAAGCTGTTTGCACAGCAATTAGTAGGGATATTTTTAACTACCAAATGGAAACAGAAGGCTAAAAGCAAGTACTACTTGTCAATGCATCCAAACCCATCCCATTTAATACCCAAAAGATACCCTTTCTTAAACATTAACCCCATAGACACCACTTAACTGTCACACACGGCCTTGCTTCAGCATGGGTACAAACTACCTTTTCCTTCTTTGTTCAGCATAGCAGCTAAAGAAGGCAAAACCAGAGAAATTCATCAAAGTGGCTGCACAAGACTCCTTGCTTCTCCACAGAAGGAAAAGGCTGGGGGTACCACCTCTTCAAACTCTGCTGCTTGTCATGGACCAGTAAGCTGGACTCTTACTGGAGTTTTCATGTTATAACCTCATCACAGTCACCCTATTTCCAGCTCTTTCGCTGACCATTCCTCTCTGAGTATTCAGCAGTACTGATCTCAATGCCATGGACTCACCCTGCACCACAT
Source organism: Colius striatus (assembly GCF_028858725.1). Lineage (NCBI taxonomy): Eukaryota > Metazoa > Chordata > Aves > Coliiformes > Coliidae > Colius > Colius striatus. The sequence continues at coordinate 3,990,777 of NC_084762.1, forward strand.
GCTCTTCCCCTCAGCTATGAAGTTTTGTGCTGTGCAGCCCATGTATGCTAAAAGACCCACAACTGCTGAGGAAATGCCATGCTAAGCCCCAGTGCATCAGCTCCTTTCTATCAGATGTAGTAGTCTGCAGGATTAAACCTTTGAATTGCACCTCCAGCACTGAAAACGACCCAATTCAGACATGAATATGCTTCGTAAAAGCAAACAATGCCATCAGAAACAGTGCTGCTGGTTTGGTCATCCACTGGGACAAGTCCTCTCCTCCTCCTCTCATAAGCTGGCACTTTGCACATGTGACCATACCAGGTTCTCCCATGACAAGTTGAAAATATGGTTGCAAAAATACGCAAGATGCATCTAGAGAGTAGGAAGCCTCAATACCAACCACTCAGCCACTCGCCTGTAACTCATCACTGCGGAATAACGACAAGCAACCGAGTATGTTCTCCACATCCCACTGCCTGTAGCTTCTCCCTTCTTCAGGGAGGCATTTCACACACTTCCCAGATGGCTCTTTTTCTTCTTCCAAATGTGGCCCTGCTCAACAGCCATCCTTGCTTTCTTTTTACCTTTCTTGGATATTTGTTGCATCTCCTTAGAGTCAAGCAGGAGCATCCCAATGCTCTGTAGCAAATGGGAGATGAAGCTAAAATAGCTGAAGCACTCATAACTGGCCTTTTTGGCACTTGTCACTGCTAGCAGCTGTGCCTCAGCAGCACCATTGTCCTTATTACCAAAGTATTACCCAAGCCAATTCTGGCAGTGACAGTGGCACAACATACCCGCTGCTCTACGGGTGCTCAGGGTACCCCTTGGGCTGTAAACCCATCACAAGCACTGCAGTCCTGGTGTCATCTTCCAAGGCTCAGTCCCAGCTTCTTTGTAGTCAACATGAAAACACTGACTGCTTTTTGCAGGCTCCTGCACACTGGCACTAGGATGAATTTTCTTACATGAACTCTATAAAGCAAAAGCAAACTCTAAAAGCCAAAGCATTCACCTCAAAGGGAGAAAAGTTACCTTGGAGGTCACAGGAGGAGAATAATAATAGTGACCAAAGTTAGGATAAAATCCATGAGTAAAAAATCATTCAAGCAGCAGGCTATTCAGTGATTAGCATTAGCACTTCTCCCACATGGACACATCATTTGGACACTTTTTCATGCACTGTTGGTTCAGATTCACTGGCCCGATGTGACTAAGCCATCGCTCCCCTCACCCAAAACTAAACTGACCTGAGAGAACATCTCTGAGTTGACTGCCTTGCTCTCAATGCCTGTTCAGAATTCAGCACTTCTTTAGATATAGCTTTAATATGCATTTTTCTAAAGTGTTTCCAACAGTAAATATAGCAGACCAGGGATAAATTTGGCCCAATGCATTTAACCATGAGAAACAGAGCTAAGGCACAGGGGACATCCTTAAGTTCTAACTCATCTGCCCCCCAAAATCTATAATAATAACATTTTTATTTTAGCACTCAGACTTGGAGGCCTCAAGGTACTTTAAAAAAAATGTATAGAGCAGTAAAAGCAATTGGGTCCCCAATCCTTGCACATTTTAATTCGTGGAGGATTATTATTCCTCTCCACACATATTGCTTTAGTCATCTACATTTTTATACTCCTTCTTTTTACTGTACAACTGAGTTCTTAACTATATTTATGGACTGCTATATTTTCCCTGTACACCTATGCACCTTATTATTTATTCATAATCTCCCATTTCCCTGTAAGTTATTGTTCACTATATATTTTTTTAAATCAATAATAAAGCCTAAACTCCAGGTTTTGACTTATTAAAGAATAGACTACACAGAACTAAACACTGTTTGGTTCATGCATAGGTGTGAGGAAAGGATTTGGCCCCAGAATACATCACTCCAGGTTGGAAGAAAACCATTGCCACTTCCTGCCTCTCTCACACACCCAACAACAAGCAGGCACAGGTATCAGCTGACTCCACACTCACAGCAAGGAGGATGTGTGTTGCTAGTACAGATATCTTATTAACAGTCAAAACTTTATCAATTAACTGGACTCCCCAGCTCAAGAGGGACAGGGAAGTGCTGGAGAGAGGCCAGCACAGGGCCACCAAGATGATCAGGGACTGGAGCATCTGAGGAGGAAAGGCTGAGGGAACTGGGATGGTTTGATCTGGAGAAAGCTACGAGGAGACCATATCAATGCTGCTAAATACCTAAAGGATGGGTGTCCAGAGGCTAGGGCCAGTCTTTTTTCTGCAGTGCCCAGTGACAAGACAAGGGGTAACGAGCACAAGCTGAAACACAGAAAGTTCCACTGGAACACGAGGAAAAACTCCTTTTATGCTGAGGTGAGGGAGCCATGGCCCAGGCTGCCCAGGGACAGTGTGGAGGCTCCTTTTTGGGAGGTTTCCAAACCCATCTGGAGATGTTCCAGTGCCTCCTGATCAAAGGGAACCTGCTTTAGCAGGGGCTTGGGCTGGATGAGCTCTGGAGGTCACTTCCAACCCCTACCATTCTATGAAAATTCCCTGTAACAGCAGGTTAGGCAAAACTTTAACAGCACACTGCACCATTTCCCCAAAGCACCTTCCTGGAAGCAAGGATGCCCTTGACAAGTCCTTCCCAGGACCCGTGTCCCCTCGGCCAGCACCGGCTCGGGTCAGTCTGTGTGCAGCCATTCAACTGGGGAGCACTGTGGCGGTAATTATCTGCTTTGTAATCAACAGCTCCTGATGGAAAAACACTAGGCTCAGAAATGCAATGTTTTTAAACATGTCTTCTTCCCTTGAAGAGCTTTCCCAGAGAGGAACACTGAGCACAGTTAATCGGAATTAACAGCTAAAATGGATTAGTTAAAAACGCATTAAATCTCTATGTACGTATTCTCCCCTTCAGAATTAACTTGGCCTTTATGAGACTTATCTTACTTTAATTCTGAACAAGAACATCTACACAGGGATTTAATACAATTTAATCAATCCACTTTAAATTCAGATCATTTAGCTGGTGTGGATTTCTTCCCTTCCACATGCCTGTGTAGACTAACCCATGACTCAAACCTATCCAAGGGACGGCCCGCAGAGGGTAAGAATCTGCACAGCATTGTACCTGTTCTCCTAAAGAGACAATATCAGCTCCCTGTTTTCAAGTAAGTGTATGCAGTCAGAAAGCCCAGCAAAGCATCCACAGTCCTTTGCAATTTTTACACAGAAATCCTCTTGAAAAACTTGCTTCTCAAACCAGCCAGGATCTTTTCCATCATAGCGGCACTAAGACGCCCAACAACAGCCTTTAGGAAGTGCAGTGGTTCTTCCAGGACTGGCAAGTGCCTCCTCCACACAAAATTTGGTTGAAAAGAGGCAGCTCTGCAGTGGTGTTTTGGGTTTTCTTTAAATTTAAATAGAGGATCAAGTCACAGGGAGACACAAACACTATTTCTTATAACACCTTCTATTCACCGAGCTGTTATTACCAAGAGGACAAGCCACGGGGTTGTTGCTCTCTACCAGCTATTCCAGCAAACAAAAAGCTGGAGTTACAGGAGACCACTTAGTGCCACTTGACTTTCTGCTTTTGGCATTTCTCAAATAGGGATTGTTTAAGCTGCTTAAGCAACTACCATGTTTCTGTGTCTTTCTGTTGCAGAAGGAAGGAGAAATGAACTGTGAATACAAAACCTTCCTGGCTGTCCCCAGCTTGCTTTCTTTCCCCCATATATTCATAGTCATATCTAAGCTTTTTGCCTCTCTATTAGGTATGTTTCTCCTCAGAAGTCACATATTTCACTGTTCATTTCCTAAGGGCAGCCACAATATCACATGAAAGGGAGCTGTCATTTCTCTGCTATTCCTTTGGGGTTCATATAATAATTCAGAAAGGCCCAGACAAGCCTGTAACTTGCAGGATTCTGCAAGTCTTTCCTTGCACAGTCTTTGAGGAAGACAATACAAGCAGGAACAATACATATGAGAAAAAGGAGTTTTGTTGCTGGGTTTGAGATGGAGAAAAAGAAGTCAGTGAGAGTCAAGATGCTGCTTTAGATTAGAAACAAGTGAGGCACAGACTGTGTCACTGCCTTCTCACAACATAGCAATGTGTTCTTAGACTGCATGAGGAGTGGAAAGATGGTATCTTTCACATTGCACATGTCCATCCAGTCACTATCATCTGATAACAACTGGCTTGTGAGCACCTGGAGAAGCTCTCTGTCAGAGGTAGGCAAGATTCATAAGGAGAAGAGCTCCTTCTGGGTTTGATGTCGTTCAAGCTACTGGGTCAATGCCTTTCCCTCCTCTATCTCTCCATACAAGCTGGCATCAGTTCCCCAGCGTATCTACAGCACTGTGCTGACCTTCTGCCTGTATACAGCCTTGTCCCTTTGGCTTCAGAACCTCATAAGCATCAAGCTCTGTACCACAGAGGGCGTCTCCCATGGATTATCTTTCCTCTGCCTTATGTACAGATCAGTTTAAAAACAGCCCCATCATTATATTTTCAGGTTTTCATGATTTCTGTTCAAAAAAGCAAAGCACTTTTCCAGGCCTTTGCTACTCCCCTCCTCAGGACCTATCAACTCACTTCTGCAAAAAGTATCCATGCTTTTTGGTAGCATCACTTCCTCTTCCTTCCAAGCACATTGTAACGCTGGCCACATGCCTCACACCTTCACCTATGCAGTCTAGCCTCTTTGTCTCTCCCCAGCCATCATGTCACTAATACCAGCTTTACTGCCTGCTCTTCAGCTTCTCATGATGATATTTTAACATACTCATTAGTACAGGTCCTTACACAAACACTCTGTTCTAGCTGTTATTACTAAGAAGACAGGCACAGGGTGGTTGCTATCTACCAGCTATTCCCACAAACCAAAAACCATTCTGTCCCTGGAGTTACAGGGGACTAGTTAGTCCCACTTGATTATCTGTTTTTAGCCATGCTTAGATACAGATCATTTAAGCTCCTGAAGAAGAACCACCATGTTAAAACTTGTCCCTCCAGGTTTATCCAAGCTTCTGTCTGCGGGGAGGTCCCATACAACCACCCCCTTAGCAATGGTTGACATAGCCAACAGTCAGCTGCCACACAATTTACAGCATTTTCATTGCACTTGCTTTCACAGCTTTGAATTACTTTGCTGCTCTTTGCCCTCCTCCCCTTCTCTTAAGCTACACAACTTAGAAATGCGTGTTCCAACAGCCAAGCACTGTTATTCCTGAGCCACAGTTCCTCCTACTGAAATGCAAACATGCCATGACTTTGGGACACTGGATATATCCTGGATGTTAAGATAGGTGTTGCCTTGTCTCTCACACACAAACACACACAGAGGCATCAGGTGGTCATGCAGAGTATAAGTGAGAGGCTCTACCAAAGATGTAGTTGGCAAATTGCCCTTTTCCTTATATCTTGTTGCAGTAAGAATATCTGTCATTCTCTTAGTGGTTTGCTGCTTGGAGGGTGATTTTAATTAAAACATAAAATGTCAAACATTAGTAAGAAGTAGGATAACCCTGTGGGGAGTGAAGATGAATCAAAGTTATTAGTCACTGAGCAGCAGGCTGGTAGCCCTTCACTTGGAGAAATGTTAAAACCTGGTTAACGCGAGATACAGAAGCAGTCTCATCTCCCCTTGTTCCAACTAACCTTCTGAAAAACAACATCACAAGTTTCCACCACTTCCAGAAATTAAAGATAAATCCGCTACAGGGATTAAAACAGCCTTGTTTTGTGTGCAGGACGCACATCTCTTCTATGGAGTGTAAGGGAACATTTCTCTCTTAGGGGTATTTCTCCCTGTTATCAAGAAACAACTGTGTCTGCAGTGCACACAGTGTGTAACAGGACTGGAAGTGCCACTGGCATTTGGTAACAGGCACAACAAAGCAACCCTTGGGACTATTTTTTAGGAAACTGTTTCCAAATGCAGAATTTACTACTCCACACTGCTCAGGGGCAAGGATGACCATAGACTCAGAGAAGACCATGACTGCAGCACACAGAAGCTCCACCTGTCTTTCTCCTGCCACAGTATTCCCTGCAGTTCTGCTTTATGCTGCTGCTGAATCTGCTGGATCGTCCTGGCCACCTCCCTTTACATCCACAGACCAGTGACATCTGTGTGTTGTACTGTTGCCTTTAAAAAACACAACATTTCTAGTGTATTTTGTTAGCATCAAGCTAACAAATATTCACTTTTTGGCTTCTTTTGTTTTCAAGTCTCAAGACTTAACAGATTCAAAGGAAGATCACAGAAGATTAGAACAACATCCCAGCTATCCCACGGATATTGCTTTGTGACTTACTCCCTATACTGAGAAGCTTAGGAGGACATGGAGAGCCCTTTACTTTAGGCAGGCAGGTAAATGCACAGTGACACAGAGATCACAGAATCTTAAGGGTTGGAAGGGACCTCAAAAGCTCATCCAGTCCAACCCCCTGCCAGAGCAGGGCCACCTAGACCATGCTTTGCAAAAAACAGGCTAGGGGTGAGGCTCTCCAAATAGATTTTTCTGCTCCTCTACAAATGGATGGTGGCATTTGCTATGGAGCACCTCCAGGCATGGCAGAATTTGAGTGATAACCTTAATCCTCAGCTTGTTTCCAGCCCCTGCACACACTGTTTAGTCCTAGGGCAGGATACAAGCACTCCTCCCTGGTCATTCATGATCCACACAATTGTGTTTATGGTGGGTTGGTCCTTAGCTGCAACACCTTCATACTAGGGCAGGGCTGCCTTGTGTAAAGGGGATAAAAAGTCCCCTCCTTGAGTGAATATCAGTTGCTACAAGAGAAATGAAGGCAGACATCTCAGAGAAATTAAACAGGGGGTGATCTTCACACCCTCACTTCATAATGCAACAATGTTATTTAAAAAAATCAAATCAACTTATGATGGGGTGTAAATTCTGCTAAAGATTTTGAACAGCTTTTAGCTAAGAGTCCTTAAAATTAAACTGTTTCTTTTAACTGGAAATCTAATTCTATATGGCAGGAAAGACAGGCAGCATTTGGGAGACAGGGGAAGAAAAAAACAGAATAGAGCAACAATATAGAGCTTACAAATTACAACCAAGTGGAGCTGTCAATAAGATCTTGCTCACCATATTGTCACAGAATTTTCCTTCTGTGTCACGTTGGTCATTACTGTAACACTACATGAGAAATCACTCCATCTGTTAAAGAAGAAAGGAAAAGCAGCTGCTATCCTCTTGCAAAGATGGAATTAACAAACAACCCAGTAACTGTATTCATTTCAACTTTTGCAGTCACAATTTTAGGCACACTTCATTTGTGCCATGCAAGACACTAGGCAGTTCTACCACCACAGTAATAAGGCCCTCAAAAAGCTCATTAACCAACATGAGTGGTGATACCCGTGGAAACTGCAGCAACTGTGACAGTTCAGTTCCTGTCCTGATAGTTTGGAGGGCTTCAGGTTTTCTCTGGTGGCAGGGGAGATGATGCTAATGTTTTGGGGAGGTGAGAGCTGATCCTGTCATTGCAGGAAAAGAGGAGAAATCTTCCTAGAGATTCCAGGTTATTTTCCTGGCTTAGCTTGGTAGTTGAACCAGGTGAATCCCATTACACTCAGCCACAGAAAATAAAGGCATTTGATTGTGAGAATTAGAAGAGCCTGGAGCAAGAGCAGCAGGCTGCCAGAGGAGGCACTCAGGAGGAAGCCTGGGCTAGGGTTTTATGACTTACCATTAACACTGAGCAACATATGGAGCCCCTGGGAACAAGTTTCTTTAAGATCACAGCTAAGCTGTATGTACCAAGAAAAAGGCTGGGCGAGAACACCTATGCACCATACTTCTCTGTACCTAAATTGGGCTGGAGACTTACATGTAGCTCTTGCAAATTCAGGGGACATTAAGCCAAGCTCAGGAAGTGTCCAAATCAAACACCTAATGGAGATCAAATCCTAAGTCAGTCATGTTTCTCTTATGAAGGGTGAGATCACTAAACACCACTTATCAAAAAGATCCTGTTGCAAAACCAGACGTGATAGCCAGTTGCAATACGATGTTGTGAGATGTATCACTATACTTAAGTCACCCTCCTTATGCTTCTCACCAAGCATTTGCTGTTGGGCAGGGATGAGGATAGTAGCCTTGATAGAGACATGATGTTACAGTGAGTATGACTGCTATCATGCAAGGGTAGTTTGTTTTTTTCCCCACCAGTTTTTATCCCTAGCAGGTTGCTTAAGCAAGTTCATAGCCCATCTACGCTGAAACAGAAAACACAAGAGACAAACACAGTGCCAGCTATTTGAACAGAAACACCCTGAACTCAAAAAGAGTTCACTCTAGGGGCATTCCTGATCCATTTGCTCTCCTGTAGGACTCTTCAGTTCACTGGGGAGTGATTTGCAGCTATGCTGTGGCAGAAGGAAAATGCCAATAGGCAGCATCATTCCAACAATCTGCAAGATGGTACTCTTAATTTTCTGGAAAGAATGAATTTTGTTGTAAGTGCATGAGTTGTATCTGTTCATCTGGTCTGTTAATTCATCCAAAGGCTCTGCCATTCTAATAGGCTCAATGGCTACCAGAGCTTGTAGGGTACACTGAAATAATATCCAATTTAATCAAGTACTTGTAATGATTATTTACTTTACAAGAATACAAAGACTCGAGTAAGATCAGGGTTCCATTTCATAGCACACGTATTGAAAAAAATCTAGTTTTAAGGAATTTTGATGGAGAAAGTAAAGGAAGGGGAAAGAAAAATTGAGGCAGAGATTTGAAACGCTGCTGCAGGGGGGGAAGCAAAGCAAGGAATGGAATCACATGTTTTAAGTCCCACTGATGTGTTTATAGACAGGACCTTCATGTCAGTGTCAATGTACAGTATCCATATAAGTTGTTCTCTGCTAGTAAAAGTGATCTTAAAAACCCAAACAAATCCGTGCCCACTAAAGCTGCTCAGGAATCGTTTAGAGCTTGAATCAAACATCATCAGGGAAGGAAGACTTTTTTCATAAGAACCCATCAATTTCCTGAAAAAAGCAAACAAAGAAACCTAAAATACCCAAACAAACAAGAAAACCCTACCTGGGAAAGTTTCCTCCAAACCAGAGTGAAAGTTGCAGCCATGCCAAAGAAAACCCTAAGGGGCAAGAGCCCACTACTCATTCAGAGCACAGCCTGTCCCAAGGCTTCCCCCTTTTTGCAATACCTTGTCATGGGGGGCCAAATCCTTCTCATTTTCCCTGCACCTTTTTGTAAGTGAATCACACTTCAAACTTGTCCCTGTTCTGACAGGACAAGAAGAAACTCTGAATGGCAACTTTCAGCCAAACAGTTCCCCCCATAGGACTGACTTGAAGGGCTCTGGAGCCTCAGTCAGCAGAGTAGTCAGGTCTCTTGCCTGTCTCTGCTTACATGGGAGAAAGCCACTGTCTCAGTATCCATCATTAAACAGAACAAAAAAGTGCTGCAAGGGCTGCCTGACATTCCAGCTCTATTGTTTTTACCAGGGATAGGCCAAAAGGTTTGAAATAGTACAGGCTTAAACCAGTAGTATATTTACACTATACCACAAAATCTGCTGTTACCATTTACGTTGCTTTGGTTCCAGCCTTCTCCTGTTTTGACCAGAAAGGCAACTCTATCGTGTTGAGGCAGCACAACACAAAGGCATTCAATACATCTGCCAGTCTGACATCCTGCAGTTTTCCAGTGTAAAGGGTCAGCAAAACCACTGCATCACACATGAACTTCTCCATAGCTGTACTTATTGTGCAAGTGAAAGACTGTTTTACACAGCATGCACAACCAAGAGCTTGGCACCACTGCAAGAACAGGTCTATGTAGCAAACTGGATTTTATGGCAGGCTGAAAGACTCTTTAAAGTCCTTGAATACAAAGAGCTCCATTTAGAAAGAAATTGCAGTGTGTAAATATAATCCACAATCAAGGCTCTCAGAGTCACAAAATAGCATGACTATATCTCTGATTACTAATTTAATCAGGCACCACAAGCACTTAAGTGAAGAACCCCAACCAGACAAAGGGAGCTCCTTACAGCTGGTTTTAGCAGGCTGTATTTTGCAATAGACATGTGAGCACATATCCCAGTTTGTAAGCAATCCCATGTCTGAGGGGCAACATTTACTAAGACAAAATGGAATTGCTCTGATGTGAATCTGCACAGCTCCAGTTCTGCATGGGTAAACTACGTCCTCACCGTGTCACGAGCAAAAACACAAGTCCCTGCACCGTGCACACTGTCTCCCATTTAGTCAGGGTGCATCAGATGCAAGAGGTAGCTTGAATAGCTGAAAAATTTGGAAAGAGCCACCATTCTTTCCATTGCAGAAATAAGTTAAACTGAAACCAGAGAGGTGTCTGCTGCACATGCAAGTCTTGTGCCAGACTAAGCAAATGTTCTAAGCAACCTACCCGCAAAACATCTGGGGAAAGCAAGACTTGGTGGGACTTCTCTGAGCTGAGACCTCCCTACAAGCTCCAGAGGCATAAGGGCTACCACTGTCCAGCCCAGGAAAGTCCTCCTGACCTCCTTCCCCTCTGGACTCCTAAGCAATATCTGAGGGGAAAGGGGGAATTTAACATCACTTCATTCTTTTTAAGTTGCCAAAGAGCACGCGGCTCTCACCAGCTGTGTGTTAGATGTCTTAAATAGATTCATGGACCTAGGTGTTAGAGAGTAGAAGTGTGAATACACAGGCAGCCTTTGGACTTCAGCCCATTTGCCTTTCACCCCAGCTCATCATCTTCTGCCCACTTTCACCAAAGCCCTTTGGAGAGATTCAGCTGCCACTGAGGCACGTTCTTCATGGTGCCGTGCCACAGACTGCCAATCCCCTATATGGGCATCTCAGACACAGCAGGGCAGCCAGGAATGACACAACCCTTACATACCTACTGATGAGTCCTCTGACCAGTCAGCTGCTGTTTACAGACATTCATTATATCCATTAAGCTTAATTTTCTGACAATATCTCAAAGTGATATTAAAATATCTAAGTGACACCTTCCCCCCCCTCATCCCCAGAGCAGGCAATGGGTGGAAAAAATCCCTCACAACACCACATAACATGAAATCTTTGCTTATTTGGATGTATTAATAGCTCAACTCATTTTCTGATGTAATTGCATTAATTGTTCCTGTCCCAACTGGCTTTCCAGGAGAAAAGGGAAGGTTCATTTAAATATTAACCACGGGAAGTGTTGGGGTTTTTGTTCGGGCTTTGTGCGCAGATGTGAAGCACAGTGCTAAATATCAGCACTCTGCCTAGTTGAAGGCTGTTGTGTTAGCAGGAATCCTCACCTATTCGTGCAAACTAGCGTGTACCAGATGGCTCCATGGGAGTCAGGAGGCTTGAAATGGAGCAATCATTCAGTCTGCAGATGGAATATACACCACGTTCCCGGTTAAGTAAGGGGCTCATTTATTCAGATAGATTCTGCGTATATGGAGCATGTCTCGGAGGACGAGCCAGCTTCTGTCTCCAGATTTCTAGCAAATTTCTAAGCTCAGTCCATCCTCCATCACACTTCTGCCACCCATGTCCACAAGAAAGGTCCCCTTAATAAAGAGATGGGATTTTGCTCAAGCTGGGCAGAAGCAAAACACACTGAACACAACATTTGCTTCTTCCCTTTTGCATCTTCCCCAACTGGAAAATAAAAAGTACTTCTTTTTTTTCCACTTATTTTCAAACATTTAGACAGAACCTTCTAATCCAGCACTCCAGTCAGAGCAGAACTACATATTTCTATGCTAGTTATGATTATTTATCACCAGGAAATAAATCAATGGCTTCATGTAAATTAAGACCTGCAGCAGCAACACCCACTGTTGCCATGCAGAGCCTCAGAAGACAGTCAGCCATGCCCGCCTTTGATGTCTGCAGTAAGCGAAACACAAGAGGCAAGGCATGTGCCTCAGTGGAAAGGGGCAAGAAGGATCTTGCCTCTTGAGCAGACGTCCAGAGAAATCCAGTCTAGAGGCTTCTGCTGTGAGATTGTTATTTGTATAAGAATGGAAACTAGAAGCTGAACAGGATTAGGGACACAAGCTATCCAAAGACATAACGAAGCAATCTTGCTCTCAAGGATAAAGATCAAGTGAGTATTCCAGCCTCAGACTGTCCTTGTCCCACTAAAACTTACCTAAGCAATTAATTGAGGAAAACAATACAAAAGCATTTTGAAACGTCTGGGTGAAAGAGTCATTGTTTCAATGCTGTAAGGCTTTGGCGAGCTGATTTGGCAGGGAAAGAAGTACAAAGAGCTATCTGAGATTTGGAGTGTTTTAACCAAAGACCATGGAAACACAAGAGCTCACATTCCACGCAGAAGGAAGACACTTGCTCCTCTGCTTTGGCTTTGCAAACAAAGTGGTTTAACGCAAGCAAAGCCTTTTCCCCCCATATCAAGACTAAAAGCAGATCCTAAGAGCTTGGTCAAGCCATGACCTAATTCCATCCCCAAAGGTCGCTTCCCACTTTAGTGTGCTTGGGACACCGAGATGCTTCCACACACATGGGCTGCTTCACTGCTCCTAGAAGCACTGGCACCTCTCAACACAAGCATTTCCAGCAATTACTGGCAGCCTCCACAGAGGGGAAGGGATGGCTTCCAGGCTGAGAGACCACTGCATGATGCTCCCACTCTTCACAGCCCATTCTGCTGCTGCTGCCTAGTGGGAGACCATTCACTCAGTGCTTTATTTTTTACCAGTAAGCATAATCTTGGCTCTTGTTGGCAGACAGAGACGACAGAGCACGTGATAATGGGATAGTTTACAAATGCGAACATCACAGGCAAAGTATTGATTTATAATAACAAGCTGGAGGAGCAGGAAGAGGGAATTGTTAAGGGACTGTCTTCTATCACTTTCCAAGTATGGGAGGAACTCAATTATACCCAGCAGTCTCACCTAATGTAATTGTGTTCACTGGCTGTTTGCCTTTGAAGTACCTCTCCTGCAGTATGTCTTGGCAGTGTATTCTGCCACATCAAAAAGGGAAAGTTTTACTACCTGTGCTTTTGGAGGGCTCATTAAAAACACACCAAGTAGAGAGATGGAGCATAAAATTGTTATCAAACCCTCTGGGGCTTTTTGTGTTGTGTTGTTTTTCTTCTCAGATCACACAGAGGCCCGAGCACTTTGTGGACTCCGTTGCAGAAACGTTGATCGCACGGACTGCTGCTAATTCATCACAGCTTTGCTAGGCTACTTGTCTTCATTTGCCATGAACACAAACAAATTCTACAGACACACCATATCAAATCTGTTCTCATGAAAAGACACATTCACTGGTGAAACAAAGAGAAACGTAATGGCAATTAATAAACTAACATTTACTGCACTAATTAGCATCTCCTAGAGGGCTTGATTATGTGTTTACACCAGTTAGATACAGCTCAGTGTGAGAAAATACCCACATTTCATACATCAAAAGACATCTCTTTCATATTTCCTCTTCCATTCTTATAGTAGTGAAGTGTGAAGACAAGAGCATGAAGGAAGGTAGAATAATTCATTACCTTGTCTCCTACTGATTTGTACATTCAACATTTTTTTGGAATAAACACAAAGTCATAAATTAGCTTGTAGCAAAACAGAATTAATTGAATGTCTTAGTAGGATCATCAAACCAAAGTTTAAAGTCAATTTATCTGCCTGGAATTTTGCTAATGTAGCTTCAGCTCATTAGGGTGAGAGCTGATGCTGTGGATGGGATGCACAGGCTTCTGAAAACACAACCAACTCGTGTTCTCCTTCTTTAGGGCCAAAAACCTCTCATATGTTGCAGGCACAAACATATGCTTACACATGTCCACATTGTTAGGCTGAGGGAAAACAAAGCATGAGCCATGAAATAAGCACTATCAAGAAGGGGCTTTTGTATCAAGAGGACAGTGTAAGGATTTCAAATGCTTCCTAAAGACATCTAGCCATATTTGCAAGCTCAGATTGTCCCAAGTTCCCTAGGAATACTATTTCCTTAGCTCATGAACAGTGCAGAAGCCACGTTAGCAAACAACCAAGAGACGGTTTGGTTACATCAGCCCCTCTTCTCAAGAGGTGACATTCAGAGGCTGCAAACAGATGCAGGACAATTAGGACACAGAGGTCAGTACTGTGGTTTTGAGAGACATTTTGATAACAAATACCATCTTAATCTCTGTGGACAATTCACTACAGACAGAATGTTTCCTGTCAGGGAAAACTGAATGATGAGACCTCTTAGAAAGGGTGAGAGGTTGTTCAAGTCACATCTTTAACACATTCTAACAGCAGCAATGCATCAGACTGTTTGCATACGTACAGAGACAGCAGAATGATACAGGAGGCCATCTCCAAAAGCACCCATGTCCAAATTCTCTTGAGTTGGGCACTCAGAAGTTTTTGATAAGACCAGTAGGTGCCTTTGAATAGTTTGCAGAGCAGACTTACTAGAAGAACTTTAGGATGAGGGAGACACTCATTCCCATTAATCACAGCTTTAGTCTCAGCCTGTAGATAGAGCACTTCATTTACCAGCAACCCCTGAGGAGTGTTACCAGCAGCCTCCCTTTCTCCATGAGAAAAGCAGTTGCTTCCAAAGCCTTCCAGCTTGTCACCACCTTCACTCAGAACACTGGCCCTAGTCATGAACACAGACCATTAAGTCGGGTGGGTCTGCCACATTATCAATATGGGGGCAATCAGCTCACCTGCAACCCCAAGCCAGGAGATCTAGGTCCTTGTGGGGGTAGGAGCAAGTTGTCCCAGGTTCACTCTCAGATAAGAGCAGTGCTTGTAGGTGGTTTAAAACACATAACAAAAGCAGCTGGTACTCAGAGGGCTCTACTGGACATGCAGGCTTGACTTTTCCCAGGCTGGTTTGTTAATTCTCAACAGAACTGGATCAGTTGCTGCTCTTAGATCCCAGGGGACAGTCACAGTTGGAATAGCCTTTTTACACCTCGGGCTGGCCAGCAGCTGTGACTGCTGCTGCAGTAGGCAGGATATTTTGCCTCTTTGAAACTTCAGCCTTGAGTTTCAGAGGTTTCCAAATACAGCAAGCCAGCCAGCCCTGAAAGCATCCCCATGCCTCAGCCTGTGCCACACTTCAGTGCTATGAGCACTTGGATGTATAACACAGACACATAAATACATTTGCTCTCTCTTCTGCCTGGCCACCTATTCATTACCCCACAGCTAGCCATACTCCCCTTCCCTGTTCACTAATCTGTTTGCTAGAGACAGTACAGCAGCATCTTGAGTGGGATATATCCAGCTGGGAACAGGGAAGGTAAATAGCTGGTAGCACCACTGCTTTCCTCTAATGGTCCCAGCTTCCAGTTGTCTTCTCTCTTGCCAGCCGTCTGCCCTTCTGTGAGCACAGCTGGCTGCAGACCACTCAGTGTCTGGCACCTCATGCTCTAAAATACTCTCTGATGTAGCCCCTCATCCTGCCAAACACCCCAGTGCTAGGCTAGATAAGGGAGAGCCAGGGCTGAATTGTGTGTACAAGTATCACCCAGGACTCATACAACTATTTGGACCATACACTCAATCAACATTGACTGTGGCACCACTTGCTGTAACGGACCCATGCCACTTCACATCAGTCCCTCTAAACAGGGGCAAGCTGTGCACAGCACCTTGAGCTGTGGATACAAGTAAATTTCTGAAGTTCTTTATGAAAGACCTGTTTTCCTTCATCAGGCACAGCTCCACTTTCATTTTACAGAGGTAACTTAGGACTAAAAAGTCATACAAAGAGTCATGATTCTACTTCATTGCTGACTGCTCTGAACTGCAGCCCATAAACTGTACTATTCAGTCTCCAAACTCTCCTAGCACTAAATGGACTTCTCACATGCATCTGTATGCCTTCAGAATGACATTTATGTTTGTAGTTTCCCATTCTGTGCACACAAGTTACTACTTTTCTCTCTGAGAGAGAAGATACTTGCCTTTCTGACACCATCTCCTCTGTGGAGGAGGTCTCTCTGGCCCATGGGGTAAGGCTTTTCAGCAGCTAGTTTTTGCAGAAGGGACATTACAAAATCCTGGAAATGTATCTGCTTGAAGACAGTTAATCTGCTTGTTTTCTTGCAGTGGAACTGATCCTCTCCAGTTAATAAAAAGATCATTTATTTTTGGTGAATTTACATTCGTTGGCAGCTTGAATGTCACTCCAGCTCCACTGCTTCCCTGTCCCTCCCTTTCATGTCATCTGAAAGCAACTTTAGTTTGTTTCTCTCACTCACAGCAAAGCAGAGCTGCAATAACAGCAAATGGTCCTTGGAAATCACAGTCACATTAGGCTTCTGTTCAAATAGCTTTTAGGGCTGTGATAATAGGAGGCATTCCTAATAACTGGTGACTCAGTGAGACCCTGCACAGAAGGCCTCCAAATGACACTACACAATTTAGAATTTAATCTAGAAACAGTGGCAGTGATGAGATTCCAGCTGGGGACCTTCTGGTCTGAAGGCCAGTGCTGTACCAAATAGTCTAAAGCAACTACTTTACCCGACCAGAAAGGAGGTGAAGCCCTTCTCTCTTTCCCTGAACTTCACAACAAGTTTTGAGGTGGCATTTGACTCATGAAGCAGAGAGGGCCTTCAGCTGCCCCCTCAGCTCTGGAGACTCACTGCCCTGAGCCACGGCACATTAAACTGCTGATATGTGGAGAGAGTCCAGTCACGCAGCATTAATGTCAAAGTTAGTTCCTGAACAGTGAATTTCAGCACACTTGGGTTCACAGGCCACCCGGATTGTGCCTTTGGACTGTCCTTGGACTGCCATAAATCTAGACTGGATGCTCGCCCAGAGACAACAAAGATCTAGTTCACCCCTTGCTCTCTGCCCCTCCCGGTGCACTGCTGCTGTTGAAACCACACCATGCCAGCAGGACCTGAGCTTAGCAACCCAGATGACAGGAAGAAAAGGTTTCTTTTTCCAGAGGAGGAAGCCGTGACCCCATTTGGCACAAGTAGTATGCCTTATTTCTTAAAGCCTTCAGACCTTTGCTTCCACCATGTGCAAAGGGAGGATAATTCAGCATGGGCTTGTCTTTCCAAGAAGAGACACAGTCATTGGGTGGCCACTTGAAAACAGTAAATGGTCAGAGTCAAAAAACTGTGCTTGGAGAGGATGGATGAGGGTCTCCTAGCTCCTACTTGACATTCCTCTGCTCTACCTTGGTAGCACCAATAAGAATGGGAAGAAATCTCTCATGCACGCAACAGGGAAAGGACATCTCAGGAAAGCAGGTTGAGAGGAGTAGTGATTGCACTCAGATGGCTGGGTCTCCTTCAGTGCAAGAAAACCACTGAGGACAATAAACTTCAGAAAGCCAGGACAGCACACACTGACTGATAGGCAGTCAGAACAAATACCAGTGTTTTGGAATTCTTTAATCTTTACTACCAGTGGTATTCCAACGGGGTGCAATATTTGCTAACAGAGTAATTTGAGTTATCCACAGATAGTTCAAAAACACAAAGAGTTTGTTGCCCAGATCTCTCTATTTAAAATAGATTTGCTTTTGTTCATCAGTGTAATGCACATGGCTGAGAAGTGGCAAGGTGCCAAAATGAAACTGCTCCTAATTTTCAGAGGAGGCCACCGGCTAATTACACAGACTGCAGGTGTGAAGAGAGAAGCTCAAAGTAATCAATAGTAGTAATTAATCTGCTAGACTGGAGCTAAAGAGCTAACAGCTGGACATCAGAAATGGACACATGCAACAAGATCAGCAATAATTACCTCTTTAAATATTGAATTTCCATAGCAACAATTAAGCATATAAATAAAGGCTTGAAATCAAGGCTCCGAGGCATGATGCTGAATTGCAAACACAACATTCTCCAAATCAACCCTTTTAATAAAACAGTAACAATATGCTTGGGCTGGGTCGACTTGTCTCTGGTGCTAGCAGAAGCTCAGCTTCTGCTGCCTCCAGATTTTTTGGCTCTTTCTCCTTGACTGCTTCCAAACCCACAGGTTCTGTTATAACTTTTTTGTTTAACTGGCATCTAAACAGACTTGGTGCAGCACATGCCCACGACTCATCCTCTCTCTTCTAAGGCTGTCCACCTGAGAGCTTTGGCTTTTCCACCCTCTGGAGATGGTTTCCCATCAAAATGTCCTGCTGAGGAACCATTCAGAGGATGCAAGCAGAGCAGTGCTTTCTGGACTGTGCAGTGCTGAAGCACTAGCTGGTAAGTGACCTTACTGCAGTTTCTTCCAGAGATGTCTCCTCAGGTGTCATAGCAGGAGCCCACAACACATGCAGCAACACTGCATTCTCCCCAGCACCTCTGCAGAAGTGGATACCCGATTCCTCTCTTTTGCTTGACGGCATGAAGAGCACAGAGGCTGGAGGTGCCAAGAAGCCTTCCTTAGGCTCAGGCTAACCTCCCCAAAAACGTTATGTTCTGGTGTATACTGGCTAAAACTCACCTTTGCTTCTCTCAGGTATGTCAAAGATCATCTTCCCCCTACTCCAGAAAATTCAGGCTAATGGAGTAGCCAAAATTTGCTCATTGTGTTCTCATGTCACTGTGAGACCAGAGATGGCTGCACAGATCCTGACCCCCACAGGCAGCAGCCACAGACCATGCTACCCCACAGTTTGGAAGGGGTTTCTCTAGCTGCAGTAGCCAAAGCTAATCTGTCTCTGTACTTAATGAGCAAATTCATAAGTTTACTGCAGGGATGAGGTGCCTTCTCTTCCCCAAGAACTGGAGTCTTTCCAATGTGTTTGACAGGTCACATATTAGCTCACACCTTAGTATTAAGTCAGAAAAGAAAAAAGTAAGCCATTGGGCAACTTATGAAACACCATGAAAAGCATTCTCCTCTCTACATCTGCTTTAGCACAAGAAAAACTAAAATCACACCTATAGAAATCCAGAGGAAAAAAAGAAATCTTAAATCCTGCACTTCATTTTGATCCTTGTTTTTATAGAATCAAATCTAAAACTAGAGGAAAATGGGAATAGTTTTCAGCACTGCTAAGGTTTTCTGCATTTAAGACATTTCTTTCTCCAGTCATTTATCATTTCAGAGCTTTGCTGCTTTCCAGGAGGGGGACTCATGTCTATAACCTGATACTGGCTCCACTTAGGTAACTCAGTTGAGGAACAGAAACCCCTTGAACATCCCCTTGGTTTTAGTGAAACATCTTAGAAGCCCATGTTAACTGCTGTTAAGCTGGGATGGGGACCTATATTTTTGCCTCAGGAGGCAGCAGTGTTTTGTAATTACCCTCATGTATTGATTCCCCAACCATGCCAGCAATATTTCTGAATCCCCATGGCCTGTAAATATTTCTACACACTGTATTTCCAACTCTTCTGGAGTATTGATTTGCAATGTACCTGTCATGTGATGATATTTTACCAGGACAGTGCTTTTGCAGCTTTGGTACTGACTGTGTTTTCTGCCCAGCAAGCACACAGCAGTTAATTCTCCATGAAGAGACATTGCCAGATATTACCAACACATCTAAGCTGAGCTTACTTTACAAACAATGAATTGATGTACTTGACTGCACGACACATTTGACACTATCAGGCACACAAACTATTAGCTCAACCCAGCCACTAACCCAAAACCAGTATGAGGCTCACTTGCTTCTCTCCCACTTTCCTCTGTGGAAGAAGCAGCTCAGCCCTCCACAGGTGACATATCATTGCCATGAAGCCTTTGGGAGAAAGCTCCTTACCCAGCTCTAGACAGTTAATTTAGGTACCAACACAGAAGGAAGTTATCCTAAGCTGCCCATATATTGAGAGAGTAATTTGTCCTCTGAACTTGTGCTATATGAAATATCTGTTTGTCCTCTCCTACCTGGTACACTGAGCCTCCTGAAATACATGTTACTTGTGATTCAGAGGTACATAGCTTTTAAGGCAACATTAGCATGAGTTTAAAAGGGGTGTTCAGCTCTAAGCCATTTGATGAAGCAGCAGTTATTAAAATACAGCATGGAAAAAGAAGTTTTTTGTATTAGCACAGCTAGAAAACAAGCTAGGGATGGGAAAGGCATCCTTTGCTTTCTCTCCTACACAACCATCTTTTGGGGAAGAAACCGCAATAAACTATCAGGTCAGTGTCAGTTCATCAGAAAAAATGCCAAGTCTGCCTTTCTCAGGGTATTTTGAGCACATTGACACTGGAAATACACAAGAATGAGAAGTCTCAGGACATTTCTGCCAATTCATGTCTGGATTGCATTATCATTTAAGAAAGAGACTGAGCCCTGCCCAGAACAGGGAGTCATTTCCATGACGGGTTGTGAAACAGAGCCAAAGCTTAGAGCTGATGGAAGGGGAAAGCAAGTGTGGCACAGCCCCAGGCCCCTGGCTTGCCCTGTGGCAAGCACTGAAGCCCCTCCAGACCCTGCTGCTAGTGGCTCAGGGAAGAGCAGAGAGCCTTCTACTCTTCCAAAAGCCAGGTGTGTGTTTTCAACACTGAAGTAGGAGCTTAAAAAAATATATATTAACACTTCAAAAAAGCAAAGAAACAAGAAAAAACCCAACAAAAAACAACTTGACCTCTCCTAGTTCATGTCTCCCAATAAAGGGCTTTCACTCAGACTCACAGTAGCCTTGGCCTTTGCTGTTCCATAAAGAAATTACCAGACAACATCTTCCTCTGCTGCTCTAAATTGCTCCTCTCTTTCCCTTGACCACAGCAGGAGCTTAGAGATGTTAACTTTGCCGGGCAAAAGACAACTTCTGCAAACACTTCTTGTGCAACACAAAAGAGTTTATAAACCCCCCAGCCTGTACAAGCTCACACACCACCCTGCAGAATCAAATGGACTTGGGTCAGGTACACCATGTGCAGCTATGTATGTGCACAAAAGTCAGTGTAAGTGCACTGATATGAACAATAAACAACTCTTTTGTTTCATTATAAAGTGGACTCTCATAGAGTCATAGACTGGTTTGGGTTGGAAGGAACCTTAAAGATTACCTAGGTGCACTTCTCTGCAACTAGGTAGAGGTATGTTCCACTAGACCAGGTTGCTCCAAGCCCCATCCAACCTGCCTTTGGACTTTTCCAGAGATGAGGCACCCACAGCATCTCTGGGCAACTTCTTCCAGTGCTTCACCATTCTCACAGTAAATCTCTCACAGAAGCAGAACTTTTATTAAAAAGTCAATCTTAAATGGTCTCCCTTTCCCTGCTTTCTCCTGGTCAGACTATGATTTGCCACTGCATAGGTGGCTTATTAATTTCTTCTGTTTCCATGCATCTTTTCACTTCTCTCACAGTATCCAAATCCCCAACATAAGCAGAAGTGAGACCTGCATGGATGGTTGGTCCTCTGTCACTGGTGGATCCCAACAAGCGTGCTCTGAAGCAGGGCTCTCACGCTCCCTGGGCCAGCAGACAGCCAGTAAATTCCAAATCATGTTGCCCAGCTGCATGTCACATACTCAGACACAAAGTGGAGGATGAACCATGCTATGTGCCAGCAAGCAAGCATCATACCTGATGTGAGACAGAAGCTGACTGCATAAAAACCTCACATCTGTTTGCCTAGCAATGCAGTAGAATAGTATTGACTAGGCAGACTTGAACAAGCACTTGTGAAGACATCTCCAACCCAAAGAAGCCACTAAAATGACCCTAAAATTGTTAAGCATTCTTTAGGTTTATTACATTGATGATTTCCCCTTGTCATGCTCCAACCTCAGGCACACCCCAGGTGCCTGTTCCCCAGCCCTCTGCAGGCTCCATTGCTTATGATCAAACACAAGCAACCCAGCCTTTAACACACACTGCATGTGGCCAGGTGTTTGCAGAATAAATGTCTGCAACAAGACATTCATGGGACACATGCCCTGTGTGGAATAAACACTGAAGTTCATATTCCTGCATGCCATCATAAGCCGCTTGTGTAATGACTCTGTGCAAGGATATTCACATTTTATCAGACCAGCTATGCAAACAGAAGGCACATTACACAGGCATCTATCTTCTTGGCTGTCTGTGCAATAAAAAAAGGCCTGTCACATCAGAGAGCTGCTGTTGAGCCAGTTTAGGTAAAAATGCATCAGTGCAACACATCACAGCCTCTAGATATTGGAGGAGACATTTCCATAAGGTCACAAGTCCAGTGCCAGGATAGGCAACTCCATGCAACCCTTGGAAATGTCCCAGTGCTTAACACAGCCAGCCATTTCAGGGAGACTAACATGATACAATTATGCCCTGTATTGAAGCACAACTCCATAGCTAAATGCACCGTCCAGCTCACAAGGACTGAGAATTCAACTCATTTCTTTCCACATATTTTCAGCTGAAGTCATTGCATAGGAGTGGAGATGTTTTCACTAAAAAAAAACTAAACAAAATAAGTAGATGAGTCTTTTTCAGACCAAGTAACTTGTAAAGCACCTGGACTACCATACTTGGAGACTAAAGATTCACAAGAGAAGCAGAGGAGTCATCTACTGTGACTGTGCAAATATCTGGCCTCTATAAACCCAAGCCTTCATTGCTCAATTCATTGTCTTCCTTCCAACTCTTACTAAATCTTCACAGATGTGAACTGTAAAATGCTGGATGTGGTGCAGGCTGAACCTCTCCATCCCACCACACACTCCTCATGCCCCTGCTCACAGCTGCCTCCTCATCCCACAGGTTCATGTCTTCAGCATTTTGCAAAGCTACACGTGTACAATGCTTGCCATGCTGTTCACACAGGGAATTAAAACTGTTTATTTTTGCAACAGGCAAATTGTGGGCTAATTTATACAGATGTATTTATTCAGTGACTCATTAACAGTAAGTATCAGGAACCTAATTTACTGCAACATCAGCCCACAGATTGTGGCAAATGATGTTACACTCAGAAACAGGACCCAGGTCTGTCAGAACTGACTTGTAGAGTTGGGGTTTATTTCTAGCATCTTTCACAGACAGCTTTACATCAGGAGGCTGGATCTGACAGCACCCTCAGCCAATGCTTACTCACCTATCTTCAAGTCTTTTATTACTAGCATTATTTTATTCTAGTGACTTTAATATAGCAAAAAATAGGTGTTCCTAAGGATTAAATAGGAAAGCTTGGGGGGGGGGGGGGTCTCAGTGTTTTAATAAAGCATCTCAATAAAGCAACATCAATAATTGAGTCCTTGTTCCTCTATCAAACCAAAGAAATATTGCTGAGATGATATAAAGGAAAGGAAATATTTAGTTTTACTTTTAAAAGCTTTTAAAAATCAGATTTACTTTGCCTAGTGGCCAGTCTTTCAGCTCCTATTTGAGCAAGCTTGTATATAAAGCATTTGTAATGAAAGAACACAAGGATCAACACATACACTCTGCAAAAGGAGACCCTTCTCCTTGCCTGCAGCAGTCTAGTGGCCACACTATTCACCCCAAGAGGCACAAAAAGCTTTTTTCTTTGCTCTACCTGATTCCAGTAAATTAAGCCACGGTCTCCAACCATCAGGAGAGAGTTATAACCATCAGGTAGGCTGCAGGGTATCCTGAGAAAAAGTTTTCCTGGAGTCTCTCCTATTGGAGCTGTTCTACTTCTCAATGAATATGTATAGATTCATTAAGAGAGAGAGAATGAGAGACTAATTAGTACACTTAGCTGGGAAGGCTGGTTACCCAGTCCCAGTCCCTGCTCTGGTGAATATCTCATTATCTGTACAAAGAGGAACCAGAGGCAATAGACAAGTTATAAACATTCTGTGCCAGAGCATCATATAGCTTTGGCAGGAGGAAAAGAGGTCTCACATGCACAGCCACATCATGGTTGAGTGCCCTGAAAAATCAGATTCTATCCTATAAGACAATCCATAATGATCAGCTCCTCCCTTTCTCTAAGTACTGGAGAGAAAAGAAGGGAAAAGGCAAAAGAGTCCCATCCTGATTTCCAAGATGCACATTCAAAGATATAAGTCCCTAAAACCAGTAGTGCCTCCCAAAAGCCTCAGACCACAAGCCTCCTTCCCTTGGTCCTTCAGATCAACACCTCTTAGCTTGGTCAGATGCTCTCAAGAGTTTTAAAGTCTAAACAAGGAGCATATTTGGAGTGCTGGGTTTTTCCCTCTCGCTGTGCCTTTCCCTGATTGACACATGCAAGCACTAGTCTAAGCATTCGTTTACTGCTTGCATTTAAATTTATACACAGCCCATAAAAGATTAATACATATCCCTGAAGAAGACTTTTATATTAGTCAGATGAAAATTAATGGAGCCAGTCAAGTAAGCAGGTGGCTATTCTACATGGCTTTATTCTAACATTATCCTATCACACGTTATACTACCCTGAAAGTGTTTTAATGTATTTTGTATGTGTTGTGAAATGCTTTTGTGGTCTCTTGCCACTGCACCCTGGTGAAAAACGCCCCTGGTTACAAGTGTTTGAATAAATTACTAAATCCAGCACAAAGGAAGAAAGCCAGTACAGAAATTGGGGAGGAGGAGAAATCAGTGTGAAGAGAGAACATATTCTTAGACACGAGCTCTCTTACATAATACTTTTTTCAATAGCTCATGTTTTGCTGCAGTGAGGGAAGAGGCTTTTTGCAGATTAGAACATTTTGAGCATTTTGGGGGAAGACCAGGAAAAGTTTATTCATAAACAGAACCACAAAGCAACAATGGCCAGTAACATCTGTAGTCACTGGTGAGTTACGCTTCTGAGTGTCAGCCTGAAAATATGAATTACTTCTTTGCAGACCATCCAGTTCATCACCCAGCCCAGGTCAGTGAGAGCAAGAGCCCCCTGCACTACCTTTGTCTTCAAGACCAACCCCATACAAGACAAGGACTTTCTGAGAACAGACATATTGTATTTTTCAAGAGCTTTTAAATCATGACAAAATCATTTCCTCTAATCATCCTCTATTTAACTCAACATTAAAGGTACAAAACCTGTTCCCCCTGCTAACGCTTACAGACCAGTAAGTTAAGTTTTTGGCAGTTGTTTTATAGACTCCACAGATCCATCCACACCTGCTTTTCCCTTAATTAGCTGGGTATCCAAAGGCTGCAGACTGACTGCTGCCAGCATCCTGTGCTAATAGGAAGATCATTTAGGGATGATGTAAAAGCACTAAATAAATAAATAAAAGCGTGCCATGCAGAAACACTAACAAGGAAAATATTAACACCAAAGGGAAAAAATTAACAGGGAGGCTTGGTTGCTTGGTTTTGCTGTATACTTTTTTTAAAGTCAAATCTGAGAAACATTTGAGCCTGTGGACACCTGTAGGGTGATAAATAAGCAGCGCTGGGCCCCGATTCAGAATGGTTGCACTACTCTCAAAGAGTTTTGGATCTCCGTGGAGGAGATGAAATCTTTGAGATATATAGTGGGAGGAGGCTAAAGAGAGCTATTGTGGTGGTAGAAGTCAAACTATTATTAGATTAGCTATTAGCCAGAGGGAGGAAAACGCTTGAGAGAGATTTACTTTTCACAGTGCTATCAGCTGAGTCGCTAGAATAGTAGGCGTTTGAAGACTAAGATGACAGGAACGTTGTAAGCACTGAAAGGGGAAGGGAATGGGAGTTGTTTTTCCAGGAAAACACTTGGATCTTGTTTTTCCAGGCTAGTAACACGGGGGCAGCATTTACTCCATTTAGCCAGTATGCACCCTTGCAAAAAAGTTGGTCTCAACCCCAGCCAGGGACCACATCAAGGCAATACCTTGTGGCAGCCTGCACCCAACCTGTTTCAATGGAAGGGAACAGCTTGGAACAAGGGCTGTAAGTTACACAGAGGGCAGCAGTTTTCTTCAGTGCTTTGCTGCTTTTAAGTTCCTGCCTTAACACACAGGGTACAGCACCCAGCACAAGGATATCTTCAACCATCTTATACCCTCCAGAGAAGAGATCTCCAGGGAAGACCTTCCCATACTTAAAGGGGCCAACAAGAAAGCTGAAGAGGGACTTTTTATAAGGGCATGTAGTAATGGGACAGTGGCTAATGGCTTTAAGCTGAAAGAGGGGAGATTTAAACTAGACATGAGGAAGAAGTTCTTCCCTGTGAGGGTGGTGAAGTACTGGCACAAGTTGCCCTGGCACTGTCCAAGGACAGGTTGGATGGAGCTTGAAGCAGCCTGGTCTAACAGCAGGTGTTCCTGCCCATGGCAGGGAGTTGGAACCAGATGGTCTTTAAGGTCCCTTCCAACTCAAACCAGTCTATGATTCTGAGCTAATTACAAAGTAGGCTCCTACCACTACTCAAGCCTTTTGGTTTTATTTTTATCAAAGTAGTTCCAATACAGCACTCCAGTTTTACTATCTCCAAGGCTCAAAGGAAAAAAAAAGTCTTGTGGTGCATGTTAGGACAGGAAGAAAGGAAAACCATATCATTAAATACCTCGGGATGAAACAGAACCAGTAGGATAGTAACAATTAATTACTCCTCTGAGTTTGCTTTGACCCGCTGTTCTGCAGTCACACCTATTTTACCATTAGGTTTCAATAACCCAGTTTGGTTTGCTCCAAGGCTCGGGCCCGTGATATTACACGAGATGAATTTCCTATGTTGTTCTCTTCTGTTTGGGAAGTGGTATAATTATAGTGACTGATTTGGAGAGCAACAGTTTGGAAACGTTGCCCGAGGCGTAGCGAAGTCCCATGACTTGTTAATAAGTCACTTCTCTCCCAGGGGCTTTTTTTAGCTACTTCTTGAAATACCATTAGCACTTCATTGCTAACATGTTCCTAATATTGTAGGTGTGCAGAAAAACAAGGATAGGAGCAGACATTTGGGTGTATCAGTGGTGGTGGAGAGCCAGCTTAACTCACACAGGCAGAGAAGACTTGCCTCTTGAAAGAGATCTGAGGTCTCTGCCAACTCAGGCTCCCAGCAAATTTGCCGTGCCTTAAAAGGGCCTGTTTGTCATCAGAAGGCAGGGGCTTTTGAGAAAAGATGAACCAAAGCGCCTCTGACACATACAGCCTGGGGTTTAAACATCCCAGCTCTGATGCTACCCCTCAGAGAGGGGGCCATGCCAAGATGATCAAGTGATCAAGAGCTCACTGTAACCCTCACCTGCCTGCCTCAGCTGCCCAGGACATCCTCCAAGTAATGGCATCATGGACTTCAGTCAACCCAAGGCAGTCTAGACCACTCTTGCCTGACACTAATGGTTTATCTTGCACCCATCTTGAAGTATCTCTAATTTGCTCCAAGCTTGAACTCAAGCAGAATGGGGGGGTGGGGGTACGTGCTTGGAATTGGAGCCTCAGCTCTTCAATACATGCTGGAACAACACAAGGGTCAGTTCAGCTTTACAAACCCTTCTTAGAGGAGGCCATCACAAGCGGTCTTAACACAGCTAAGGTATGAATGTTTTCAGAGAACAAGAGAGGGATTAGGCCAAACATACAGGCAACTTTTACATCTTGCATGGCAGTGTGGTGCTGAGGCAGGGAATGGAGATGCAGCAGCCTGCTCTTACAAGAGTCAAGATGCTACAGCTATCGCAGGAGAAAATACTGAGAACTGGGAGACACAGACCACAGGCTTGAACTGCTTTCCTCTTCTGCTAACCCACAGATGTTGGAGAACACAACTATAACTTTCACTCCACAGCAACAAAATAGGTTTTGTCACGCAAAATAGAACACAACCATTTCATCACATGGCATCCCATTTCGTCCTTAGGGAGATACATATGCCAAGTTAAAACCTGGATTGGAACTTCAATTGCCCAAGTCACCACTATTTTCCACAGCAACAAAACCCCTCAGATTCCCATTACTGTAGAATAAAGCAAGGAAATGCACTGGTATTTCTGCTCTCAGAAAGTCTGGGCTGCCCAGTGATACACACTGCTCTGGATAAGCAATCCACTGGAAATGAGAATATCCAGCTGTACAACTGCCCGTTGACCTCAGTTACCCTGTCACATGCTCCATAGGTGCAAGGAGATGGAAGGGACCACTAATGGAACCCTTTCTTTTTGCTCATGGTAACTTCACCATAGGCATGCTGTACCAAATGGAACCTGCACATACCAACTAGCTAAGGAGTCTCCAGCAGCACTTCAACCCAGCACCAGCCCTTGCAGTCAGTATTATCTTGGGCCTTGCTGCCATTAAGTCCTCATTTGTAGATATATTTGGCTCCCTGCTGCATCTCAACGATTAAGTAAAACATCCAAGTTCCTCATGGCACATAGGTGCTGTTTCCCTTTTTGCATGCAGTTATTATTCCCAAGTATTTCCAGGTACATGCATTCAGCTTCTCTCCTCACCTACCTGAATTTTTTTTCCTCTTATCCTCCAAGCCCTGACAAGCTTCAGCTAATCCCCTCTCCATTCAATACTGCTCCAGCTAATACAGTGACTGCACCTGGAGTGGTTGCAAATGATTCCCAGTGATCACTACCAGCTCCAGGGGGACAGACTTAATGTTTTATTGGCATGTACTTTCATTCTGTATTTCCTGGATTTGAATTTGCCACTTGGAAAGGTCTCTGCTACAACTGGGTCATCTTAACTCTATATTAATAGTGTTTGGGATGTTTTTTCCTCCTTGTAAACCTCAGAACTTCTTTTGGGTAAGGTAGCTGTAATTATCTTCAAAGACTTTCTTTTGGAGTTTTTAGCATCTCTTGTTGCATATCATCTCTAGAATCAAATTGAGACTTGGAAAGCAAATTACAAATCCCAAATGCTGAATGCAGGAAGCTCTAAATGCAATTTGATCAATGAGGACCTCTACTTCCACAAAAGCAGATCTCTGCAGCATTCACAGAGCAAGAAAACACTCTTCTAGGTGTGGGAGAAGAGGCTCTGCAGGTGTTGAGACAACAGGACAGAGCCAGGAGCAAATGTTCACTTTCTAGAAGGCACACTCCAATCAAAGGAAGGGTGATGGCAGCGCAGCTTTCAGACACCACCACCACTCCTAGGTAGGTGGCACAAGAAGCACCCTCATTTTCTGCCCTTGTGTGCAGCTCCCACTGCCACAGCCCAGTGAGAAAGAAATCAGTGACCTTCCCCCCCCACCAAAAGCAAAGCAGCACGTTCCCCCAGAGCAGCCAGGCAGTGTGGCCATTCCTGGTGCCACACATCACCCTGGGCCCCAACACACAGCAGCATCTGCCAAAGCCTACATGGAGCTGCTCAGCATTGTACAAATCCCACCAGACCAGCAGTGCTGGTGCTTCATCCTCTCAACCCAGGGACAAGCCAGGCAAGCTCATGTCACCACCTAGAATAAACAGCTACAAGGCTTGATTGACCAACCCCCTATAAGCCCACATCCAGCCAGTGTGCCCATGGGAAGGCTTCTTCAACCTTATGCCAAACCAGAGAATTATGACTGTATTCTGGTGGTTTGGCACAATTTCAAGACTCTCCCTTGATCACTGAAGTGTTGTATAAATGTAAGCTTCCCACTGAGACTGAAAAAGAAAAGTAGTGAACCAAGTTCTACAGCTTTTGCTTTTCATCGTAGCTTAGCTGTATAACATTATACAGCAGGCAAGGCACGAGAGCATACAGCCTCCATGGTGGCCACAGACATGAGCAGGCAGTGCCAGACCTCCCAGCTGAGCCTGTAACAGCTATCTGCCCTCATAAAGGGAATGAGCTTGTTAGAGGGCTTGTGGCATGCTATCAACACCACCAAGTACCAGCAAGGCAAGAGGCAGACCCTTCCTCTTCCAGCCTCCATGACCACTCTCTTCCTCACTTTCCCCCAAACTGACCAACTTTCCAGTCACATAGAAAGGTATCCTCTTGCCCAATATGCCTAGAAGAAAATCTAACCTGATACGGCAACAACTTGAACCAGCCCAAAGCATTTCATCTCAACATATGACAGCCTCACCAGCACTATTACACATGAAGCAAACTCACTTACACATGCAGTCACTCATAGGCAACTGCTCCTGGGACAGTTTAAAAGCAATCCTCAGTTCAAGCCAACTGTAGGATCTAATGAAGCTTTGAGTTGGAGTTTCGCTTTATCATCAACTTGAAAACATGACAGGCATCACTAAGTCAGACTAAGTGATGTGGACTGAGTAGTTCACACTGACCTTGATGGGAGGTTGCTCATTCAGCAGTTCAGATGTCAAAATTCAACCCAGCAGCTGTTTCTCCAGAATGACCCAGTTGTTTCAACAGTGACAGCCATTATACAGTATACTGCTTTTTACTGTCTTCATCTGCCTCTCCTGCTCCAATGTCACTGGAAAAAAAACCCCAATTCTGTATTAAATAGAACCACTGATAGATTTGACTCATCCTTCTGAATAAGTCTTGAGCACAGCCTATTTCTTCAGAAAACTTTCCCATGTCTTCCTTGTCCTACCCTGTTCTGCTGTAGTACAACTTGAGTTTTAATTCCCCAGCTAAAGGGTTTGTCTTCTGCATCCCATACAGAAGGTTTCAAGTAGAGACTTTCTTTATCTATTCCTACAGCTGCTTTCTTACAATTACATCAGCTGTTTATTTTCCTGCTTGGAAAAAAAACTACTCAAAGCAAGCAATTCACCATTATGTCTCTTAAGGTAAATATATGTATGTATATGCCTTTTTCTACAAAGCTCTGCAAATTCTACAGAGCTTCATCCTCTTCTTCTCTTAATAAGGCTCATTTTAAAAAGGGCACCAATATTCCCAAGGAAATGGTCCTGTCTTCTCTTACTGCACCAGCAAAAGCATTTCAAGCGTAAACAAGCTAGCAGGAACCATATCTTTGTTTGGCAAATGAAGTAGTCTCATCACTTAGTCCTGTTCATAGCAACACACAAAGGAGTAGTCTGTAGCCAGGGGTAATAGCTGATCCCATAATCTGGCACTAACACTTAGAAAGATTAATTACCCTATTAAGATCTTAGGCACTACTAAGAAAATCTTTGTATAAACCTTTTAACTCACAACAAATGCAGCATATTTGGTGCCATCAGTTTGTTGCACAATAAAGGTTCTCACCCTCCCACACTTGTTCAGTTTTGTCTCTGTCTCCCATAAAACAAACACACACACACGTGCTCACACGGCTTTTTTTTGCCCCCTCCCCTTTTTTTTCCCCCGTTTTCCCAATAAAGGAATAAAGTACAAGTGTGTTTGAAGCAGATAAAGTAAAAACTCCTTCTGTCCCCAAATTGGCTGCCTCAGAGATTAAGCAGCAAGAGCAGACGCTCACTGATTCAAAGGCTGCTGCTGTGTCAGAAACCAGAGGCACCTAAGCAGATTCAGGTTGTAATCCCTACGCAAAGTATATATCCAAAACTACGAGGAGGGTTACATTATTAAAGCATGTTATCAAAGACACCTTCTAAAGTACATCAGTACTGATTAGCACCATCAGATGCCAATGCAAAATAGCTTGCCACCTTGGCATGGCCTCCCACTTCCACACTATCTCACTCTGTCCTTCTCCGCCACATCATCACCAGCAAGAAAAGCTGCAACAGCGTGAACAGGCTTTGATAAAGCCAGTGCAAGCCATGCAGCAATGTTTAAGATCACCTCTGTTGCCCTGGCTATCCATGAGGCAACTGCACAGGAGTAAAGTCTGGTGCATTTGAGAAACACAAGCTTGAGGAGCAGCCCACAGGGAAGGAACCAGGGGCTCTCCCAGGCTGGGAAATGGGAAGGACACAGGGAATATTTTACCTGCATCCCACATCCCTTCCCATCTAGGGACTGAGCATCAGACTTGCCACTCAGGAAATGCTTGGGCTGCAGGTCAAAGATGCACTTTAACATTTCCCAGTCCTTTTCTGAGAGGTCACTGCCTACCCTAGATCCTAAATGCAATGGGCATCAGCAGTAACTTCACATTGCCAACGAACTGCCCACACTATAAAGATCACATCTGCTTTGATGCATGCCCTCCAAAGGCTTACTGCCCCAGCTTTCTATTTCGATTTCAAAATACATCTGGGGAAGCTGACCTTGGGAACATACCAGGAATCCAATAAAAAAACCCCAAGCCACATTCACATCCTAAAGCAGTTTTCTTATTGCTCATCACTGCTTTTCTTGATAATTGCCAGGCTCAAGTTTTGTTGAGGATGATTTCATCAGCCAGCAGCTGGTGCAGGTGGGTAGTGGTTATCCATATTGGCACGCAGGAAACAACCAACACAGCTACTATCCCCTCACCAGTTGTCTGAACAGCTTTTGTTACTCACATCAGATATCAGGCACACAAGTAGCCTCTGCTTTATATACCAGACCACAATGCCAGAGCAGACTCACTGTTTCCAATGCTTTCCCCATGAACACCCTCAGTAGGGTACAACCCCACCTCACTATGTCATCACATTGCTCATATAAGCAGGCAACATTATTTGCACCAGCCCACACTGAGGATGACCCATTTCTTCCTCCCTAACATCTGGTAGGTTTTATGCCACTCAGTGTACAGGACAGAGCACAGTAACTCTAATAACCTGCTGCTGCTGTATCCACAGAAAGGTCCCTTTGCGTGCCTTACAGCCTCACGCTGCTCCTGCCACAGCCATTACAGAGACAGCAGTTGTGCTGTAATTAGGATCCTCCTGGGCCAGCCAATCTCCATGAGCAGCAGAGGCCAGCTGCTCTGCTGCCAGCCACATCTTTTTGGCACACCCTCCTCTCAGGCACTCATCCCCTCTTGGAACCCATCTTCTCTCCTGGACCGCCGGCGACGCTCAGGCAGGCTTTGGATGAAGGAAACTGCTGCTGGTCCCATCCAATGCTGCAGCCAGACGAGGCTTTCCCCAAGCAAAGCTGAGCCTCGAGCACAACCCAACACCCTCATGTCTCATCCCACAGAGACCTTGTGCTGCTCCAGCCCTTCCATCTTGTTTTGTGCCTTCTGGCAGTGAATTCACACATAGTGAATACATGCATCAGTTCTAGTATCAATAAAGGGGAGAGTCTGTTCAGTATTGTTCTACCCTTTCCTTACTCCTGGTAGTGACCCAGCCAGTTCCAAGCATAACCACCCACCAGTCACACATTAAGAAGCTCTCAATGTGGTTTCACCTTTCATTTCATTGCAGAGTTAGAGTCCTGCACCATTCTTCCTTCCTTCCATTGAGGGGGAAAAAAATGCCTGTGGGTTTTTCTGTTTCCTACTGCTACCAACAATATATAATAGCCTGTACTTAAATAAACACACACAAACCCACACATGTCCCTTGTTATTTTTGATATCTTACTGTCTCAGTTTTCCCTCTACTCAGGCTGAAGCAACAGACAAGCCATGGTATCTATCTCTCAAGAAGGAGTCTCCCAAGGGAAGACAACATCCTTGCCTGCCGTGCTGTACAGCGCAGTGATGTGACCACAGTCATCATGAGAAAAAGTAGAAGAGAGGTGAGCCTTTGGTTTTCTTACAGAGCCAACAGCCCATTGTGACATGCCTGCATTCACCCTTCCATATCTTATAGGGAGGATGGATGGTCCCCTCAGCAGATGAAGCTAAACACATCATAGCTAGTCAGCGCCGTGCTGGTGAGGAAAGCTGACCTTAGCTACTTTTCATAAGCCCAAGTCTAGGGGGCATTGGTAAAGAGCTAACAGATTTCAATGAAATATGTTCCAAAAGAAGAAAAGTTGTTCTTTAGTAACTCCCACAGGAGCAGCTTGACTTTACAACTGTCTCTATTCCTAGGCTGAAGTGGCCACCACTCTCTTAAATGCATTCTGAAATTATTATGCTTTCCAGCAGAAAAAAAGGTATCTGTGGTGGACTGCTTCAAGAATATCTGTAAGTTCCTATCACTGTTTGCTTTTGATAAAGGTTTTAAGGTGGGTTTTCCTCATTAAATTAGCTTTCTAAATGCAAACGTTAGAGAGTAAGAACAGCCTTTCCTTCTGCTGCATGTTCTGGAATGGTTTGATTTGTTTAGCCACACTGAACCAGCCACATCACAATTGTGAAGCTAAAAAGTGGACAAGAGCTGACAGTTATTTTGAAGGATAAGGTATCTGGGGAGATAACAGACACATTCCCCCTCAGTGCAGAAAGGTGCCAGCACAGCACTGTACGGCATTCAGCGTGTGCCTTCCCCCCACAGTGTGGGTTCTGTACACTCAGCCCTTCACCCACCAATTTCAGTTAGCACAGGGATGGGACTTACTTGCTTCTGCAGTTTCACTTCCTACAAAAATCACCCCAGGAAGCATGGGCAGAACTTGCTGGAGTTGTCTGCAGCCTGCCTTGCTCTTAGGATCCCTTGCCTTGTGTGGTACCTACACAGAGTAGCAGCCCAGCTTTCAAA
Organism: Colius striatus; assembly: GCF_028858725.1. NCBI lineage: Eukaryota > Metazoa > Chordata > Aves > Coliiformes > Coliidae > Colius > Colius striatus. Next base: position 4,024,968 of record NC_084762.1, read on the forward strand.
CCTGCTCGCAGCAGCCTACAAGGATGCATGCAAACCCTGCTTTGGTAGCTTCAAAGGAAACCAGCCCATCTCCCACAGTTTTATCTGTTCCTCGTTAAAAATACACACTAGAAGAGTGTTTGCTGCCCTGCCTGGAGCTGATGGACAGAGGGGGAGAGCAGAGGGGAGCAAGGCGGCGGGGGGGGGGGGGGGGGGGGTTGGGGACAATTCCGTGTAATTTTCCTCCCTCTAGCGTTGGAAACCGAGATTGCGGGTCCCTCCTGCACCGAAAGCCGAGGCTGTAAGGAAATCCCCAAAAGTTAGGCACCCCACATGACACTAAGGGGACTCCTCAGACCAGCTCTCAGACCCCAGGGCAGGAGGTGCATGCCAGGAGACCACCACATCCCACCAGCCCGGGGGCTCGAGAGCCTGCTTCTCTGATTTCCACTGACTCTCTCCACTGAGAACCAGGAGCAGGATTTTCAGCCTCGAGTCAAGAGGCATCCAAACGCATTTCCTTCCACAGGTAGGGACAAAACAGGACGACAAGTATGAACTGCTCTGGCTCTTTTGCTGCATTTTGCCCGGATTTAACTTTAGTGGGGCTCAGCAAAGAGCATGTGTCTTCCCAACACAGCTTGGCAAGGCTTTTCAAATATTTACAAAATGGATTTGCTATCCCCTGCTAATTATAGCCCGACAGGTCCCCAGATAGAGCACGAGAGACTGAGGCACTCTTGTTCTGGCTGCTATTTCACAGCCTTGCCTCACAATGCTGAAAGACTTTCTCAGTTCTTGCAAAAGGGTAAGAGACAGGGAAACAGATTGCAGAGGTTCCCGGGGCTGTTATTTTAGGAAACACTGCTTCAGCAGTGGAATTGCATGCTTTCTCCAACCACAGTTGCATGAGGTCTCTGGTCCTTACTTACTTTTGTTCAACTCCACTTGTTGAAACTGAGAATCAAAACACACAGAAGCCAACAAGCTTGCTGGAAAGCTTGCTTTCTTGGGCTTGCCCCTCCATAGAGAAAATGACTACTTTTGACCACACTACATTTCTGATACCAGCTGCCAAAACCCAAAGAACACAGTTTGGAAACTCACTGTCCTTGGCAATGAGTTCTGTGTACAACCAAAGCCCACCTATACAATGTGCAAAGCCAGAGCCTCACCCTTGGCATGAGAGCCAGCCCTGAACTACCTGAAGCTACTCAGACTGAAGGACAGGGAAGCCATATTTATATCTTGTGCTCTGGGCTGACAAGAGAGCCAAAAAGCCCTCCTTGGGAGTGCTTCCCAGTAGGGACCTGTAGGAGAAACCATGTTTCCCACACCCTTCCTTTGGTCTGTCACATACACTGTCCCCAGAGGCCTGAAGTTCCCACTGCACTACAGAAAAGAAAGTCAACAACACAAAGTCTCTGAGAAATCTCTGTGGAAATAAGGGAGGAGGAAGAGAGGTGACTTGGTACTGTCCCATTCCTGCAACAGCCCAAATGCAGTCCCTGTGCAGGGCTCCCATCCCATCCCACCCTACATCCTCCTTCTCAAATGCCACAACTCTGGCCCCTCTCTGGGGCCCACACAGCATCATGTCTGAGTGTCCAGGACCATCACCTCAACTAAGGTGAGCTCTAAGGACAGACTCATGCAGCTGGATGGTGATGGTCACTCCTGCCTGCACCACACTGATGTCCTCGGAGTTCAGGATCCACAAAATCAAAACTCCTGCCCTGACATGGGTGGTCAGCCCCATTTTAACTCCTTGTGTCCATCCACTACCTTTAGAGAGGGATCAGGCATGCCTCAGCTGCAGGTCTTGCTTGGTGCAACAGAGCAGTTACATCCTGAATATAAGATCCAGGTCTCTACTGCATATTCCCCTCTCTTTAGACATCACTCAAGTCCTACTCAATCTCAGTATGACTGCAACACACAAACATTGTCCTAAGTGGAAACACTCCTCTAAATTGGGCTCAAACACAGTTTTCCCAAATCACATTTCAGGAGCAGCAAAAGAGAGTGGTCACTGTCAGTCATTGTGCCAAAGACACCACCACCCAAAACATCCTCTTCTGTGGCAGTGGAGTGGCAAGCAGCCTGCTCCCAGATCAAGCTGGTGGGAGAAATGTTCTCCTTCAATACATGTGCCTTTGAGGATTTTTGTCCTTTTTTTTTCCCTTTCTCTTTCATGGTAGGGAGAGAAAGAAGCAGGAGTCAGGAGCTGTGTTTTGGTGCCAGAAGCATTAACAGCAGTGCTGAGGGTGCTCTGTGGGGCACATCTGGGGCTCCAGAAAATGTGGAGTGAGGCCAGCCCTAAAGGAGTCACACGTCTCTCCTGTTTTCAAGAACACCCCAGCAGGCACATCAAAGACACAAACGTATCTTGCATCGAAGTCTTGCACGGGATGTCAGTGCAGCCCAAGCAAGGAGATTCTGATGAACACATACCTGCCATTCTGTCATGGCTTTATGCACAGGCTTCACACCAGGATGCAAATGAGTATCCCAAAACCAAAATGATGCTTCATCACTTGCAGAACCCCACAGAGCAGACTTCCGGAGCCACAATGAAGCCTTCTGCCGTGTGTTTGTTGTCCCCTCCACTATGGTGCTGTCCAGGGCTGAACCCAGGTTCTTGGTGGGACAGAAATGTGTCAACCCAAAGTGATATACTCAGTTTGCACCCTTCCCCAGTGCACAGCAAGTGGTACACAGGGAAGAGGGAGGAGATGCTTCTAACATCTAAAAACTCCCCTTTGCAGCCAAAAGAGATATTAACATTGGCACTGAAAAGAAGCAAGGAAGAGTCTGCCAGTTAATAAGAGACATGTAACTGTAGTGGGATTTCTAGGAATAGCTTCATTTCTCCTCTCCCTCCAGCATCCATGTGAAGAGCTGGAAACAGAGGATGAAGCTTGACAAATACAGATGTCCCAAGGATGTACTGAGAATATGGCAGGGCAGTTTCTCCACATACAGTTCTCTTTAAATGGGGGCAGAGTACATCCAACATTAGTCCAAGGAAGTCTCTGCACACTATCTGAATTCAAGGAGATGGAGCAGGGTTGCACAAGCAGAGGCTGTACAGGGAGACCCCCAAGGCTCTCCCCATCCCCAGCCATCCACATTCTTCACACTTAGGTCAGCACTGGCAGCCCCACACACAATACACAGGGTCAGCTCTACCATCAGCACTGTAGCACTAATACTGACCCAACTGGACTTTGATGGACTTGATTCAGCAGTAGTGATTTGCTGCAAGCCTTGTTCCACCACAACCTAGAGATGACAACTTACTTTGTGCTGCTGGTGGTTCATCCCACTGAGCAAGTCCCTTTGCTTAACCTTTTTCATCCATTTGGTCACCTTTAGCCTCATCCTAAGTCTGACACTCTCCAAAGCTTCTCCACTGGTTGGGAGGACTCGTCCACTGGCATCCTCTGAGGCCTCCCAAGGTCTACAGCATTAGCAGCAAAACCCAAAACCTGTGCAAAATTGCACAGTTGAATCCAAATTGCATCCAGCTCTGAACTACTGAGTGAACACCACTGAGTCTCCAAAGACATGACCACAAAGTAAACTTCCCAGTTTGGAAGTCCTCCAAGACCATGGCCAGACACACCACACTTTGGTGTTTCATCTGAGACTCAACTGTCTCTACTCCCAAATCTAAAAGAAAACCATGGAAGAGTGCAGGAAATAGCCTCGTGGTCTGCTTCAGCTCAGCTCTTCTAGAGGCAACAAGCATACACAAGTGTGAAAGTGAAAGCCTGAGGAAGACAGGAGCTGCAAAACGTACACGTGTGCAGGTGTGGTTGCTGTATGTTTCATTCACAATGGTTAAAGCATCACCCAACGTTATCACAGCAGCATTTGACAAACCAAGCGCCACTCCTGGTTACTAGAAACAGTAACTTTCTCCATGGATAATGTGTTTTGTCCTTCAGAAATCTTCCCAGCCTTGTCATGAATCTCTCTGATTTACAGTACCTGCTGCTAGCTGGAGCTCACAGATGGAGCGCCAGTACTCCAGACTGACAATACGCAGCCAGTAACACTGAGTGGGGATGTGTCACCTCTAGAAAGGTTGAAAATAGGACAAAAAATATCAGAGAGCAGAATAAACTTCTGGGAGAAGCTATTTTAGTCTGCTCATCTCAATAGGCAGGTTTAATTTGGTATTTTACACCGGGCCAATTAGACACCCACAAAATGACACAGGGCTGCTTTGTTGCTGATGAGCCTTCTGGGTTCGTAATCCTCCTGTCAGTAGTTAGTCACTTGCTATTTCGTGGTCAGCTTATGGGAAATTTTTCCAAGGGGTTAGCAAGGAAGAGAATGTATTCTCTTGAAGAGATATTAATTAAAACCCCATCAAGAGACCATCCTTCCCCACCAACATACCCAAAATTGATTAACTATGTTACTTGCCATTTTCAAACCCCAAAACTTTGAGTTACCTACCAAAATTGAACAGCTACCTTTGCACAGTAGAGAAGTGGTGGGGGGAGGGAGGAAAAGGAAGAAAACATGTACACATCCACTTTCCTGGCTTTTAGAAATAAGAACTTGTTATATCAACATCAGATGTAGAAAAACAGCCTCAGAAAAAAAACCCCACAAGCTAATTGTGGGATTAGCCAGCTATATTTAGCTGTTCAGCAAGGGCATAAGGTGCTCAGAAGGGAACAGGCAACTGGGTATCAGTGGAAGTCTCTGCCATGGCAGTACTGTGAGCCAACGCTTCTCCGCTCGTGGCACAGTCTGGAAGGGACTACATTCCTGTCTGTCATGAGCAGATCACTGAAAAAAGTGATAAGAAACATTTCTAAAGGAATCATGAAATGTGTCAAAACATTTTAAGCGTTAAAAGCAACAAAAGATTTGATTCACAGTTCTCCTCCTTTGCCCAGCCAGAACTATTGTCATCAAGGATGCCTCAATCTTCTCAGAAGGAATTGGTTTTGTCTTCTTTCCTCCCCCCTCCCCACTACACTTTGAAATAATCCTGAAAGTTCCTAAAATAATGCTGTAGATGCTAGACCTATGACATGTTTAATCAAGGGAACTGAGCCCTCCTAGCAGCCCAAGCAACTTGCTGACACATTAGGAGATGAAGACATTTGAGACATTAAGAAGTGATGGAAAGTTTTCAGCAGCCCCTCACAGGCAGTAGAGAATTCAGAAGGATGTACAAGATGACCCATGCACATCAGGCACAGAAAAGGTTACAACAACCTGCAGTCCCACCTTATCACTGAGAGCCCAGCCATAGCTTAGTGGTAGCACTAACTACCTGAACTCCAGAGAGCACATCCTCACCTAAGGTGGCTGAGGGTACACAGGGAAGCTCCGTGGATAGGGGACTGTGGAGCTTGGTCTCCATCACAGCACACACCTGAGTGTGCACTGGCACAGACATGGTCCCACAGGAGCTTGGAAAGGTGGCAAATATCAATCACAATCTGATGGACTGAGAAGCAGGTTGGGGGCACGGAAGGGGTCTCAGCTATAGAGGGGTGTCAGAAGCGCTCTGCATCCTCTGTGGAGCTTAGAGGAGTACAATTTTTCCTAGGAGGAAGAAAGCTTTTTGGTGACCTATTTCCAAAAACAAGTAAGTTGTGTCATCATTTTCTGTTATCCTTATGCCTTTTGCTTCTCATTTCCCCTCACACACTGATTAATCCCATCTAATTAACTTGGGGGAAAAAAAGCAAAACCCACCCAAAAGGAAGGATGATAAAGGCAGCCTTAGAGCTGGTATCATATGCTTCCAAGACAAGCAGAAGCTTTTTTCAGGAAGCCAACAGATCAAGCATGGGACTAGCCATTTCTGTGACTCCCACCAGGAGCCTTCTTGCCCTGAAAAGCCTTCATTGTGCTTTCTGTGGGCAGCAGCCGATGCAGACCTTCAGCATCTGATGAACCCAGGACTGATGTCTGGAGGGGAAAGGGGACAAGAAGGGTGACCCTCCTAAATAACTTCTGCAAAGTGACTCATCTTTTCACTGACAAGATTAACATCTCTGCTCCTGCCAGCTGGGCAGCTGCTCCAGTCCTCCAAGCAGTGAGGGAATGTTTTGTTCCAGAGATGGGGAGAGGAGGGGCGTGGGGAAAGGGGGAAACAACCCTTCTGCGTGCATGTGTAATTGCCGCATGATTTCAGCTATTTTAACCTAATAAGAGTTACTACATTAGTCACCAGCCTTGGTACAAACAGATGGATTTGCAAGAATTTAAAACAGAGGGGAAGTAAAGAAGAGATGAGAGATGCCACAGATCCCAGGGCAAAAGGGTGTCCCAGCTGTGGCAGGTAGGGAGGTCCCAGCTCCACAGTGCCCCGGGTTTCCTTTAAGCCATGGTTTTCCCCTCCAAGGTGCCAAGATACCCTGGTCTTTCTTACAAATAACCAGACTCAACTGCTCCACTTGTGCTGAAAAAGCCTCTCATGCAAGAGGGGAGAAAAAAAAAGCAGCACAGCTGATGTTCTATAATGGTTTCTTAAAAAAACCTCGATATTTTTGTCACATTATAGGATCACAGCTCTCAGCTCTTCCTCATGAAGCAGCAGTACAAGCCAGTAAGGCTTGCTCGTGGCACACACTACCTGGTTTTGCTCAGGAAACTTACTTATTGCCTGGCTGATCAGAAGAAGTATGGCAAGGAATCAAAGCAACATTTCTTCTCTGCCTTCTGAAATCTCTAGATGAATCAAACACAAGCCTCAGATCCACAGGGTTGAGCCCACCAACATTAGGAAAGGAGATTCAGTGCACCAAGAGGGTTGCTCCCGCAGCCAATGTTGACTTTTCCACGCTGAAGCAGACAGGCTTTGCCATCATGTGTGCAAATATGGGCAGTTCTCTAATAAAAACACTTCTTAGCCATTCCCCTTTCCTCCTACCTACAGTATCTCTCACTTCCCCTCTAAAAGCCGCCTTTTTGCATAGGTTTCTGACAACTTCACTGCCAATGGAGGGAGAGGGAACATCTCTCCTGTGCACAGGCCTGGCTCCAGCAACACATCCCCTAAAAAAGTCTTCTGCAGCCAACAGCTTCATCCACATCCACAGGAAAACTCCAACTGGCTTCCACCTTAGAGTATCTATTCTCACACTCCTCCTCTGAAGCCACTAACTTCCCTCACCCTGTCCTATGTCCATATGCAGTCCCTCTCATGCACCATCCCGCATATCTGTACCACAGCATTTACTAAAGCACATACACAGTCGTTCCTGCACAGGGTTGAAGGTGAGGTGTGACAGCATGGAAGAGGATAATTCCATTAAAGCAGGAAAGGCATGTGAACCACCATCTCTGCTCTTTGTGGGACACTTCTTCCCAAAAACAGGGGAGCTGGGAACACTGACATCAGCCCTGAATGTCAACTGAGGCCCCACAGACAGGGAAAGGGAGAAGCTTCTTGTGCTAAATTACAAGTCTGAACTTCAGTGGCAGTGTCCCACTCAATGAAAACTTGTAAGAACCTGCCCAAGCACACACATCTCCCATTTTGAAATAAAAAGAACAAATTTGGGAACAGAAAGGTTTCAAATGGTTGATTGGAAGATTTACATGTAGACAGAGCATTGTTTTCTTCTCCTGGCTGCCTGGGTAGCAAAACAGAAAAATTCTGTGCAATTAAAATGGAAACAGTATCAATTAGCTGTGATTCTCTGAGCTATGGAAAAAGTAAACCAACGAGGAAAGACTGTTCTTGTCCTCTGGCAGCCTCTTCACATCAAGATTGTTCTGAAGATATCTTAAAGCTACTTAAGCATAAACTATGCAAACAGGAGTTAAGATAAATCAGTGCAGGTGGAGGGTTATTTACCAGCCAGCATAGTACCTGATCAAACATATCCCAATGAATTCACTTGACTGCCAGTACTTGAGCTCATTTCACTAAGGTTACATCCTTGTCCTCCTGAAGTTATGCCTCTGAAGTTTGAAGTCTAATCTCCATCAGGCCAGGCTTATCTTTTGCCTCTATAGAGAGTGCCCTTCCTGTCAACAGATACTTCTAGAAAAAGGACACGCACAAGAAAGCAGAAGTTAACATGCTACTCTATCCAGTCACAGACTAAACCAGGAGCTCAAAAATCAACGGGGTAACAGGCAATGTGCTTCTGGAGTTTAAATCCCATGACGCAGAAAAGATACTATTGCACAGCAATCATAACTCTGCTATAAATACTATTGTATTCCTTCTTTAAAAAGCCCCACAACAGCATTAATAAACACAAACGCCACACATGAACTAAGAAACACACCACAAAACACATTCTGGTTTCGATACAGACTTATTTTCTCCTCTGAAATACTGCCAAGTCAGAAATTGCATCAGTCAAACCTGTTAAGTCATGGCAGAAACAGCTTGCTTGTCATGATTTAAGAGTGGTGTAGTGAGTGCACAGATCAGCAAATATTAACATTCCTGGTGGGTACTAGCGTCTCATACGAGGACAGATTTGGACCTGAACTTGATGTAGCCAGATATTGCCGATAGATCTCTTTCCCAAGAGGAGCTGCCAGCATGCTTAAAGTGAAGGAGATAATTTAACGCTTTGTGGCACAAATCCTACCCCTCCACTCAGCCTTCCACAAACCAAACCAGTCACTAACACACCATCAGCATGCCTTTCTTCCATCTCCATCGTGCACTTCTTTGGCTTAGCACCAAAGGTGCAGAAGTAGAATTACATACAGAACATACTGGACAAAAACCAACTTGTGTGTTGAATCACCATTTGAAGCCATTTCATAGCACCATCAGCCCTGAGAATTAAGGGCAACTTCTTCCTGCTACAGGGACGGTTTGGTTTGCTGGTCATTTTGTCTTGATAGCTTGATGTTAACACACCTCACTGAGAATTCTTTCTGATGAGAGAGCAAACAACAACATTCCCTGAAACCTCAGGACCAGCCTGCTGCCAACCTGAGGGTTTTTGGCAGTATTAAGAGCACACCTCAGAGCTGAAAGAACAGCAACTGCACGTGGCAGAGAGGAGCCTCTGCCCTGCACCAAGGTGAGCCCAATACCCGGTGTGCTGCCCATTCTCTACCACAGCACAAACCCATTGGCCTTCCTCCAGGCAGGGAACGTGCCACCTCCACACCACCTGCCAGCACCTTTCAAACTATTTGTTGAGTGGTTATCTGTGAGTAATTCTGTTAGTGCTGACACATAAGTTGGCTGCAGATAATTAACAAGTAAGGAGGGGGGAAAAAGAAAACACAATTACATAGTAGAATAATTCATTGCTAATTATTCTCTCAGGTCTAAGAGAGCTGCTGACCTTCTCAATACATTTCTTTTAGTTAAATGAGTACAAACAGATGCTGACCTTCATCAGAACAGAGCTGATATATTTCCTGAGGAAACGCAAACGAGACATGACCGAACATATCCCAGCCACTCACAGGTTAGTCATCCAGAGCATTTGCCAAAGTGCTTACCAGGTTCTGACACTTTGTATTTTGGAGGTGAGGGTAAAGGGCACGTCATACCTCTGACGATTCAAGTGCAATAGTCTTGGAGCTGAGCAACTGAATAACCCAAGGACACCAACTGACTGGGTGTCGCAGATCACTTCAGCCATTGTTTTACAGGTTTGGTGGGGTTTTTTTCTGTCAATACAGCTTCTGGACCATTGCTACTCATCATTTGCATCAAGTTTTAGACTAGGGACAGCAAGAAGTGCAGGTTGGAAATGTGACACCGCACATCACAGTTTAATGAGGCCTCTAGGGCTATGTGCAACACTGCCTCATTTCCCTGCACGTACAAGCACAACTCACACGGTGAATCAGAACTGAGAGCGCCTTGCAAAGCACCCCAGGGCTTTATTTAAAGGGAAAAAAACCCCTGTGATTTGTCAAAGACATTACAGCTCCCTGGAAGGAACAAGATAGTCTTTCCTGAGTATTTGTGCTCGTGGAAACTTAGAGATCCTTGTCAGCAACGGAAAATGGAATCGTTCTGGTTTTTAATCCTGAGCAGCTAGTCGCTTCACCAGTGAGGTTTCTACAAAATCATTTTTCTTGACCTGAAAGGGTACACACATACAGCCTCCAACAGATGTGAAAAGCAGTTAAGTCAGCATAGATGCTCCATTCAAGGCCCTCCTGAACAGAGATGCTGGTGCTACATAAAGACGGGTATTCATAGCCTCTTCCTACAGTGACTTCAGCCATCCTACTTAGACATTATTCACATCAGCTAAACTCAGAAACTCAAGCTTCCTCTGCAGTCTCTGGAGCAAGGAGGCCAAATCTTTGACAAGGAAAAGCTGAGAGACCTGGGAGTGTTTAGCCTGGAGAAGGCTGAGGGGTGGAAGCTCATCAGTGTTACAAATACCTACAGGACTGGTACCAAGAGGCTGGGGCCAGTCTTCTTTCTGTAGTGCCCAGTGACAGAATAAGGGGTAATGAGCACAAGCTGGAACACTGGAAGTTCTACTGGAACAGGAGGGAAAACTTGCTTGGTGCTGAGGTGAGGAAGCCCTGGCCCAGGCTGCCCAGGGAGGGTGTGGAGACTCCTTCTCAGGAGGTTTCCAACCCCACCTGGACACATTTCTGTGCCTCCCATCAAGGGGAACCTGATTTACCAGCAGCTGGAGCTGGATGAGCTCTGGAGGGCCCTTGCAACCCTCACCATTCTGGGATTCTGTGGCCAAGAGCAGCTTTGACTGTCTCCATTAAGCTAGGATGGGCTGGTAGAGGACCACCACTGCCCGTCAAGCACTTGAGACACAAGTTAGTGACATGTTTGTGACAGGCCTCATAAAAATAAACTAATCTGAAGGCTTCACAATAGTTCACTTCCCAGCTAACAGGGCTATGATCAGATACTCTACGTAGCTTTGAAAGCACTATAGAGAATAAGAGGATCAAAACATCATGCACCCTTTTCCCTTGCTGCTGAGGTGAAGAACAACTTGGGTCCATTTTCTTTAAAAATTAAAAGCTACAATTGCTCAGCATACATCCAGGTCCTAGTTTACTTCCAAGGCTCATCAAACCTTTATGCACTACTCTTCTCACCTGCTCTGTTGTGCAGGCTCAAAAAGCTGAAAACATTGAGTAACCTTATTCTAGCATAAAAATAGTGAATCACAGAAGAGAGACCGAGTACCATCTTTCTATTTGCACAGCCTCATCTCTGCAGGCTCTTCACACAACCTACAGGAGCCACCCATTTTCCCAAATACAGCAAACTACCAGCAGTACTTGTAGCATCTTGTTAGGAAAGTTAGTACTCAACTCCACATTTCACACAGGATCAAGTGTTGGAAGGGCTGTTGCCATTACCAAACCCCACAGCCCTGTGATGGCTGGAGATGCAGTAGCTGAGACAAACAGAAAACATTCAACATTTGCTTTCCTAGAAAAGGAAATTCATATCCTCTCCTGCAAAGGAAGGCAAACAAAGCCTTAACTCCTTACCACTTGACCTCATACATCACTTTCTGAGTCGCATGTAATCAGCCCAATCTCCAGGGTAAGAACCCCCCATCCAGAGTTTTGCCCCCAAGGATGGCTCTGCCCACCAGGGCATTTCACAGAAAAGGGAAAAAACAAAAGACCTAAACAACCAGGAGACTAAGGCCCACCAGTTCCCTAAGCAGGGAAATACCCTTCCTGGCAAGCAGGAGGGAAGCTTGTGCCCTAACACACCTCTGCCACTTCACCAACAGACACCCAAAGATGCTGATGAATGAAGGGATCCTTGTACCAAGAAGCTGTCACCATATCCACACACAACTTCACTGTTTAAAAAGAGAGCCATAAACTTTTCTTTCTTTCCCCCTCTCTAAAGCTGCAGGTGAAGCTCTCCTCTGCTGAGCTGCTCATCTAGCTGCCCTATTCAAAAACACAGCACACCATCTCTCTTACCAAGATTAAACTTACATAACCAGAGGGGACCTGCCATCAGTTCTTTAACTGAAAAATTGCATCTAGAACAGCTGTCTACCTCTTCCAGGAACAGGTACTTAGATGACCAAGGTATCACTCAGCCTGTTTTTGATATACTAACCTCTTTAAAGCTCACTTCATCAGCAGATTTTCTAGCACCCTCACCTTTTTGCTGGCCTTCCCTTGGGCTTTCTTTACACATCAACACTGATTCTACTAACAGTTCAGAGATGGACTATGGTCCTTTCAACAGGAGTTTGACAGCTATAACTAAAAAGAAAATAGTATCAAGAAAGAGGAAGTTAATTTCCCTAAAGGCACAACATTTGTATGTTTGTGATAGCTTTAGCAATTAAGTCCCTTTTATAGCAGAGATACAAATTGTCATCTACAGCTCTCAGATTGTTAGCCACTACATGTCTCGATTACCACATCTGTGTACAATGGGCTGCAGAAGGGATCACCTGAGGAGCCCCAGGGAGAACAACACAGGGTATTTTGAATGCCAGCCCACAAGACCACGCTGAGTTAAACTACAGAAGAAAAGACTTGTTTGAAGTTACTAGAACAAAAAGCAGCACGACTTGTATTTCAACAAGGAAAGCACTTAAACACCCAAGTTGAAGATAGAAAGGAAAGACACACAAAAAACAAAAGTCTCCTCCTGGAAAAATAAGTAGTTCATCAGAAAACTACAGCTTCCTTTAGTCACAATTCATGGCCATCTAATACTCTACAAACCTAAGAGCAAATCAAACACTCCTTTAAAAAACAGGTACTTACCAAAAACTTCCCCCAGGTGCCACGCAGAAAGCCACCTCCCTTCACACAGCTAGCAGCTCCCCAGCTCTCCTCACAAATACCTACCCTCCTTCCTACAGACCTTTATGATCCTAAAGTCATTAGCTTACAAGTGGAAACAACTGTGGGACTGAGGGAGTGGCACAATTAACCTTCCTCCACCCTTTATCTTGGCACTGGGAGATGCAGCCACTTGTAAGGGGCTTAATCTTTTGAGGCTGTTTTCTTTTAGTGTAAAGCTATCCTTTCTTTTGTTACCCCTAAGGTTTGGTTTGTATATTCTATGCCGTTTACAGAGCCAGATTAAGAGGCTTGAGAAAGAAAGCTAAATTTTACTTTTTCTCTATAAGTACTTTCTATTATCCCTAGGAAAACTAAATTCAACTTTTGCCTTAAGTTGACTTTAGAGGAAGCTGGATCTGACCAAACCTCACCCATTGCTGAGGCTTGAGAGGGCAGATAAGAAATAAGGTTTGTGTCTGTGGCAGGAGACGCAGGTGGGGAGCTGACAGTAAGTGAAGACTTGGGAGCTGGGAAGAGATTCAAGGGCTGTAAGCATGAGAATAGTCCTTCCTGGAATGGTCTTTTTCTCTCCTTACAGCTAGTAGTTTCTCCAACCTCTGAGACTTCTCTCTTTGCTCCCATCCCTTTCCCTCTTATTTTCCTCCATAGGAAGATATTTAAAATCCTAAAGATATTTTAAAGCTGCACAGATGAGGTGCAGAGAGACGTGGTTTAGTTTAGTGGTGGATTTAGCAGTGTGAGATGAGTGGTTGGACTTGATGACCTTAAAGGTCTTTTCCAACCATAATGATTCTATGAAAAGGCAGGAGCAGCTCCAGGGGTCCTTTAGAGCACTGCAAATCAGTATTTGTACATCTTCTTATTGTTAACCCCCTTTTCATGCTCCTACCTCCTCATGATGGTGGACAAGAAGTGGGAAAGCACAAGGTTTCCAGTCCAGTCGGGGCCAGCCCTGGAAAAGCACCTCTTGAGCACCACAAACACAGCCTGGCTGCTGCATCTGTGATGGCAAAGGCCCTCCTGAGCTGGGGAAAGAGGACGGCAGGTACCAGCAGGCACATGAGGGCTGCCAGGGAGCAGCCATACCTCAGCAACGTTGGATGCTGCTCTCTATTAATAGGGCAGCAGCTTCCTGCTCCCAGAGTCAGAGATGTTTTGAAGTAAAATTGGCTTTTCCGGAGATGGATCAAAATAGAAATCCAAGCTGCCCCACATCTGCTGTGGGGATTTCAATCAGCACCAAGCTTCTTCGATGAAGTTTGGACTCTATGCTGGTTCTGGATGAATGGATTAAAGAAATCAGATACATAAATAAGTCTTTTGGTCAGCTTGTGCTGTACACTAACTCCAGTAAAACTCCCCATCACATGAGCATTGACTCTCAGAGATCACAGAGCCCTCACTGGCATCGAGACGCTGAGGAAGACACCAACAGACATCTCACAAGAAATAAAGCATCCCTGGAAAACTTGTACAGGTACAGACCCTGTTCTGCAGCTCTGGCAACTCCCAGTCAGCAAAAATCCAACCTCCCAAAGAGTTAACGTTCGAGAGGGCCAATAAAGCGTGATTGATTCATCGATCAGGCGGCTGCTGCCGCCTTTGGGAGAGGGAAGAAGCCATCTCGAGAGACAAGCGAGGCGATTGTTTGCTTTCTCTGGTGTTCACACAGTGCCCTGCGGTAACCCTCGTGCTCTGAAATGCTCATATTGGTTATTTGGAAGTTGGGTGCAGAGCTGTGCTTTCCCATGGCTGCCACTAATGACTTGCAGCTGTTGCTAATCTGTGCCTCTGATTTCCTTTGATTACTATGTGTATTGATGCCTGTGGTAAATAGGCATCTGCCAGGTGCCAGCACAATCAGGGGGAAAATATAAAAAGTTCCCTGTTTCAAATTCAATGTGACATTGTGCTTGTCGAGAGGCAGCCGTTTAACTATTTAAGGGGAACAGTTTCCTGGGCTCTTTGCTGGCCTCTTGGCTATGGAGGAGATTCTTGTGCATTTTGGTGATGGCAATCCCCCAGCTCCCTCTCCCAGCCCCAGCTGTAGGAAATAGCCACGGGGAGAAGCTGGTGGCTGAGAGGAGCATCCCAGCCACGTAACAGCCCATGAGTTTGGTGCAGAGAGAGAGGCCTCTCCTACTCAACTCATTCCCCCACCCCAGGTGCAGTGTCCCAGAGCTTCATGAGGACCTCTCCTCCCACTCAAGGGCAAGGGCTGGCTGCTGTAACTTTCTCCTCACCACACTCAGCTCCTGTTTCCTTCGATGCTGAAAGGCAGCAAGGCACCTCTGCCTGCAGTCCTGGGGTAAAAGGAGTGGAGCAGCAGCTCCCCCAGCCCATTAGGAAAACATCTGTCTTGCTGACAGCCAAGGCTAATATTAGATTATCCAGAAGGAACCTTGAAGGTCTCACAATAAGGAACATCCCTGGAAGAGCTTCCTCAGCAGGCTGCTGTAGCATGACCTGTTACAGGTGCTCACGTGTTGCCTCAGCCCCAGACCCCCTCCAAGCAATTTCTCTGGGAGCTTCTCATTCCCCTTCTGCTTGTAGCAGCCGGCTGAAGGTACCACACAGCTGCTCCTTGCTTCCATCCATCATCCTTCATCCTGGTAGCAGGTAATTATTTCCAGCTGTTAATTACTCAAGACTATCACATCTGACCCATATTGTTTGCCTTTCATTTGCACCTCATGTATGGAAAATGAGTAAATAAAGGAAAGCCTGAGAGAGACAGCAGTTATACACCAGTACTAGAGAAAGGAGCAAACTGTCCTGTTGAGAGCTGCTTTTTTTGTGGTTCATTTCCTCAGGGTGTGTGGGGATCACTATTCACTTCTGTGCCAGGATGCATTTAAAGGGCAGCAAGAAGTCAAAGGCACAAGACTCCTGGGCTGTGTAGAGGTGTCCACAGCAGTGGCTCCTTTTTGTTTCCCTCCCTGCTCAGTTTGCTTCCCTGTGTGCTGTGAGCTGCCCCGGGCTCAGAAGGATGGGGAACCTGTGGAGTACAGCAAAGGACACGAGCTCTTTCCTTGCAACAGTGCTAGAGGAGAGTCACAGGTATTTGCTGCAGATTAAGTGTTTTGGTTTAGGCTTGTTCTACTTCCTATTAGAAAGAAAGGAGCACTGAGCTTAGGAGAGGATGGTGACATTGTACCTGAAAAAACAGAGGGTACATGACTGCAGGAGTTAACAGTCATAGCCATAGGCTGATATTTCAGACCTCTTTCCCACTAGGAAAAGGAGGCTGTAAATTTAAGTCATGTATCCAGAAATGCACAGTTTCTATAGCTAAAGCTGTTCACCGTTGCTACCAATAAATTGAGTCACCTGAGATTATCATTTAAGTTTTGTGCTAGATCTAACTCCTTCTAGATCATTGGAAGAGGAAAGCTGAGCACACCTATCCTCCTAAAATAAGGTAAATAAGATACCTGAGAAATCAAAGGGCTCTCCATTGAAAAGGATAACAGGGCTGAGTTTGATTTCAAAGGATCAGGATGGCAGGAGCTGGAGACAAGCTAATCCAGGTACAGGAGGAGAAAGGGCTTTAGTAGGTGTGCCACAGTATATAGCCCATGGCAAGCAGGGTTTCAAGCTAGGGAGCAAGCTACAGGAGACTGGGAGTCTGAATGAAGATACAGCCTCCTACTTGTTTGATTGCAACTAAGTTCAGGATAATATAACCTTGTATATCTGACTTGAGAGGCAACCAAGTTCTTTATCAGCCTTTTTCTCTGAAGTGGAATAACCTTAAAGGCCTCACCTTTTGGCTTTGACCATTATATTAGCTGAGGCAGAAAAAGCAGACTGATTTTGGTAATTGTCACTGAACAAGAGAAAGCAAAAAAGTCCTGTAACGACCACGACACACACTCAAATAGTCTTCTTTAGCTTAAAGACTGGATAACTTTGTGCTTGGGCAACACCAACCCTCCAGACTTCAGCTAAGAAAGACCTCATGCTCCTCCCTTTTTAATCAACACTGACACTCCAGCCTTCCTCTGGGCTCTGAAGAACCATCCCTCCACACTGCCAGCTCGGAGAGGGAAAGATAGACATTGACAGAGAGCAGCAGAGTGTAGTTTGTGCCACTTCCCAATTAACACGTTCAGAAAGTCACAGATCCCTGCTCAGATGTGGCTGGGGACTCAAGGGTGCAGGAAGGTTTTACATTTCACCACTGAGGCTCCCAGAGGTTTTGCCAAATACTTACTAAGTTATTTGGAAGGAAAACAAGAACCTGGCCAAGCTTCTCCTTTGTTTTGTTCTTACTCTGGGCTCAGGCACCTGACCTGGCAGCTGCCTGCCTCCCTCTCTAATGGCATGAGGGAGAAGAGACATTCATGCTGTTGTCCGTGCTGGCATATGCTGTTTCTGTAAGCTCTCATCTGGTAGCTAGCCTAAGCTAGGCAGCACAGTGCTTTTTGAAGGAAAATAGCTGAACTTTGGCACCAAAACCCCACTGGAAACAGGCCGTTGCCTAGAATGTGCCCAAGCCCTTCGGCTTGGCTTTCATCACAGCAAGATTGCCCAGGAGAAAACGCCCAGAGGACTGGCAGCAAGGAGTTTTCTTGGGATTTACAGACTCAGAGACTTGGTTTCTGATGTGCTGACACCGAGGAGAGGAATCCTGCAGTGGGGAGGGCGAGCAGGGTCACTGCCCACATGGGAAAAGTGAGGACCAGACCAAGACACAGAGTCTGGCCTTGCTTTCCCAAATGGATTTGCACAGCTACGCTCTGTCTCCTAACCATTGCTTCACCCCCTATCCAGGCACATCAGGGTAACAGCCCCTCTTACACTGCAGGCTCCATGAAATAAAGGAGTAGGGTGAGTGCCTAGCAGTGGACAGAGGCACTGCTCGCCTTCCCACTCTAATCTCTCCTCACCATACCTAGGAATGGTTAGAAAGATAAAAGAGAGGCTGGAGAGTGTTATTGTATCAAAGCAGATCTGTGGGATCCAGATTGTGTGCCTCTATTGTACTCTGTGCTGGCTCTCTATTTTTAAAGTCTAAGCTACAAAAAATAAATTACTCTCAACCTGAGTGTGTGAAAGAGTTTTCTTTCATATTGGCATCTTAACTTTATCTAATAATGAGACCCAGGTAATTTCCTTGAGTTTCAGCTGCAGCAAGTGATGAAACAGTGAAATCTTTCTTTGCTGATTAACAGTATTAGGCTTCTAGGGAACAGAAGCAAGTCTCCAGTCTCAGGGAACATTAGAAACTTGCAGGTAATCCTAACCTCATCTGAGCCCCCTCTGCCTCACCAGCTTCTCTCTCACTCGGTGTGTTAGGTCAGCAGCACTGCAGCAGAACATACCTTCCCAAATCGTTACACTGATTTAAACCTCTTGGGGCGGGGGGGGGGAGTTTAAGGAATTTGTTTTCTAGGTTTTCAAATCCTGAAGGGACATGATTTCAGGATTTTCTTCACCAGCAGGAGAGGAGGCCTGCTTACTGTCCCCTTGGTGTTTCAAGCTATGTCATCTCATCCAAAGTACATGGAAAGAAATCAATGAGAGTCTTTCTTGTAACTTCAATGGGCTCTTGAGCAGCAGGCTCCTGGTTAAATGCCTGGCACTGGTTTTGTCCCTAGGAAAGCCTATCTGCCTACAAGGCATTCAGGCTGTGTCACAAATCCCACCATTTTTAACTACATAAACTGCACATCTTCTCTTTCAAGCTTTCAGATGCACTAGCACATACTCCAAGCCTTGCCACTCGTGAATATTCACCACATTGAATAGTCACCCACAGAAAGTGGCTCAGCTCATCTCCACTGCTCTTTTTGCAGTCAGGAGTCCATAGGCAGTCACAGGAAAAAGAAGTAAAAAAGTGTTGTAACTGAGGCCAATGATGACAATAACCAGAGCTGTGTTACAGAAAGAATAATCTGGAGTCTTTGTAGAGAAGCTTTTTGTAAAATAGCTAGTAATTTTGGCACCCAATTGGATATAAGCATCTGGTTTGCAAAGACTGCTGAATATCTGTTCTCTGGCAGTAAGAGATCTCTGTTTTTCAGAGGCTAGGCATAAAAAACCCCACAACACACCAAAAGGCACCCCAAAGTTTACCAACCACTTGGCTGCAGGCTGCCACAAACTCTTTCAGCCTTGAGACGATTGTGTAAGATGAAGAAGCTGCAGGCAAAACTTCCAGAAGGGTTTGTTTCGTTTCCAAAAGCTACATCATCCTTGCAGATCTGCTGCTCGTGGTGCCTGAGCAGCCTGCGGTAACAGAGTGTGACGTTAAACTCTCAAGTCTGTGGCAACCACATGCCTGCCTACAACTGAAGTTGGTTGCACACACTCAGGCATGAGCCTACTATTTGGGTATTAATTGAATAAGCTTTCAAAAATAGTTTAAGCAAATTAGTCCCTGACACACTGCACATCTTGAGCTTTCCATTTGTGGCCTTTCATTCATAAGCGATCATCCACAGAGTGAAAAGAAGCACACTTCACTCTAATTAGGGAGGAGCTAATTATCCTCCATCAATTAGATCCTACAACACTTATCTGTAAACAGTTGCTGGAAAGGTACATAACAGATTAGTGACTGAAGGTCTAATTAATAAGGAATAATGAGCTCCTTCCTGCACTAGATGGAGGAAATGTGCTCTCACACCCTGAAAAAGCCCAGCGCTAAGAGCAGTAACCTTACCAGAGATGCAGCAGAAGTCATTGCACACACAAGGCTTCTCCAGGTTTCAGATCCCACCTGCACCGTGTGCTTTGCTGTGCAGCAATGCCACATCCCCCTGCCCTCCTGGCCAGGACCTCCAGGGCTGCAAAGCCTCCCCAGGGAGAGGAGGGGTGGATGCTTTACGGTGAGTGGGGACTGTGGAAACACAGCAGCCTCAGGCTGTCTCTTCTGAGTCACACACAGGTCACACACAGCCCTGAGCTGCCTGCCCAGGCAGATGCCACAGACATGGAATCGAAGCAAGCCATTCTAAGTGGGACACAGATAACCTGCTACACCAAGTCTCCAGTGGATTTGAGCCAAATCCCTGTTGCAGGTCAACTCCACCACACTTAGAGTTAGCTCTGCCTTTGCCATGCTTGGTCCCAGAAAGCACAGCCTCATGGCACCGAGGCTAAAAGAAAAATTGCCACTCTAGACCCAGATGCCAAGCCACCACCCTCTGTCACCACAGCTGCAGAAGAGCCAGGACCACGTCCCAGCCACTGCAAGCATCTGTGGTTTGTGGCACGTTCCAGGAACATCTGATCTCTGGTTGTATGGGTTATCTAAACAAATGCTAAATTCAGAAATGTTTTTAACCCACCCATGATTCAAATACAGGCTTGTCAAACAATTCCCCAGGGCAGAGACGGCTCCTTCCCTAACTATGCAGCTCAGCAGTTGTCCAGCAGTGCCCAGAAGGGCAGCTCCCTCGGGGCAGAGAGCAGGGACTCCAGCTAATGCTGCCAAGATGGTTAGGACTGGTTAGAGCCTGCCATGTCAGGAATTTGTCCCCTTGTGGCCACAAGAACTACCGGACAAACCTGATGGCACACCACCATTGCCTTCCACCTAAAGGGCACTGGAAGAAAAAGGGGACTTCAAGGGCAAAATTGTTCTCGTTTGTATGAAAGTGAGCCTGCCTTCAGCCACATGAAGCCTCAGGGAAGAACAAAAGGTTACTGTCCAGACAGAAGCACTAGCTTTAGAACTATCTGCCAGGCATCACGATGCAGTGAAGTGAGGAAAGCCAGTCCCTCGCCACCGAGTGGAACTGGAAAACGAATGTATGTGGACGTGGCTGCTGATGCCTCCAGTGGCTCTTCTCACCCCAGGGATGCTCCAGCTGGCAAAAGGGGAAAGAAGGATCGGGTTGTGTTAAAAACCAAGGAGACCGCGCCTGTTTTCTTTCTGCGTGCATCCACCACTAGAGGTCACCTCGGATCCTCTCCTCTGGAGAAGGCTGCCCTCGGTTAAATGACATACCTCGACAGAAAATGACGCACTTTTAAATCAAACTCTCTGCTTGAGGAGCTCCAGCCCGAATGAGCGATGAGACACAACTGTCAGATACTTTAAGGCAGCGATTTTACCTTTCCTAGCACCCAACACTCAGCCTTTAGGTTTGACACACAAACTTCAGCAATGTCACTTAGGTTTCCCCATTTTTTGTTTTGCCTCTCTCTGACTTTCCACCTCTCCACTATTCAAAGAGGGCAGCAAACCCATCGTGGCAAAGGCAGATGCAGCTTGAGAGAGGGAAAGTAGTGTACCACCATTTCCTTGTCTGAGAGCCCCTTCCTCACCCCTGTGGGCTGTCAGCTCCCCCAGCTCACACACACATCACCTTGCCGTGTCCAAACAAACCTCTGGACTCCAGTGAAAGGGACCATCATCTCCAATGCTCTGCTAAGAGTCTTTAAGACATTATAGATGGATAAAGAGACAGCAGTTTTTAAGACCATTGCACATTTGTTCTCTTTTGAACAAGAGATCATTAACCTTGCTTTACAAATACACAGGTTGGAGGGCAGTACTTTGAGTACGACATTCCTGTTTGGCTACACACACTGCCCTTGGTGCCAGCAGTTTACATCCTATCAAGGATTTAAGCTCTTCTGGGATCATGGCAAGGTTTTCACGATGGCTGAAAGAAAGGGTCACTCCAAGTAATTACTGCAGCTGCCCCCGAGGACGCAAGCAGCAGAAATGATTTATCACCGTTGGCACCAGAGCTCCCTGAGGTGCCAGGGAATGAAAGAAACACCAGCCTGAAGCAATGGTAATGGGATACCTGCAGCGTTTCTAGGCATCCTGCTCTCAGCAGCTAAAGCCCTGGGAGTGGGGCTCCCTGCAAAGCTTCAGGTTGGGGGGAAGGCACAGAAAAAGGGGGCATAAGGGAAAAAGAGCTTTATCCTACTCCATTTCCATGACTGCCCTTGCAAGCTGCTGTTTGAAGGTGGAGGGGAGAAGCCTGCTAGGCGGTAATAGGATGCCAAAGTATTAGTTCTTGCCAAGGATATTTAGAGCCACAGGAGAAAGACTTTGCATGCCCACAACATCTTTGTACTGAGATGAACAGGTGAGATGTTGGCCTCATGGAAATCCAAAGCATCTCCTGCCTTTGGTTTCTGTAGAAAATCATCATATGTCCACTTGGAAACTTGAGAAGAATCCAGTTTTAAGAGATAATAGGATCACAGTTCATCTGAATGTCCTATTCCTGATCCAAATAGCCCACATCAAACACTTGATCGATGCTCTATTTGCCTGCCTTGTTAAGTCTTCCCTACACTCCCACATAGAAAAAAAGTCTCTGGGTCATGATCCATCATTATTATGGGAGCCTGAAGCACCTGACAGTTCAAAAGTAAAGGTATTGTCCCCTTCTTATTGATATCGCTCCAGTTTCCTCAGCAAAGTTTTTGTGGAGGGCTTTTCACCACATCTGTGCAGACACCACAGGTTAAGGGGAAACCAGCAAACACAGGCAAAGCCAACCTGCAAAGCCAACCTGCAAAGCCAACCTGCTCCAGCCTGGAGGAGCGACACTTAAAGGGGAAAAAGGCAGCTCTGATTTTTGTCTCTACCTTGGGAAATGACCTTATCCAATGACAAATATGCTTCGTGACTAATTACCCACTGAAATCTGCCCGAGAGCGACAGAGCTTCCCACGGATGTTTTGCAGGAGATATGGGAAACAAAGACCACGATCTTTCAGGGTTCTTTCCCTGCTATTGAACTGCGCGAGTTGAGCGGCTCCGTTCGCTGCCCGACACTGCAGCCCGGCACTTTTTGCACTACCCCTGACCGCCACTAGATGGCAGCAAGAAACTACTCTTGGCATCTTGATGGACCCTGGGGGTCCTCAGCTTCCTTCTGCTGAAGGCAGGGTCAGACCTGGGACTGGGAGCTGGCTTTGCCCGGGGTTATTAATCGCTTTTACTTGTGAGACTCATCCTTTGGGGTACAGCTCGTTGCCTACTGTAGTTCAGCAACCTTACAAACCCAATAGCATCCTTCCTGCACACTAAGATCGGATAGATATAGCCCAAAACATCACAAGGTTCACAATGCAGGCAAGTGTTCCTTCTCCAGCTAGTTGAAGGGTTGCTTCTGTTTCCAAATTGCTCCTCCTGCCCTTTTTATTCCCCCTTCCCCACATCACTTCTTGCTTTCCCAGCAGCAAACATTGCACATCCAGGTGGCAGAGAGGGAATGCTGGAAGAGATGAGGAACATCAGATGTCTTTAGCATCATGTGCACCTAATTCCCTTGGTCTGCTCTCTCCTCTCCCCAACACTTAATGCCAGGACAGCCCACATCTAAGGAAACCTTGCATCTCATCTCCCTTCTTCAGTGTGTTCTGCTCCAGATGCCTGGTGCAGGAACCAGCATCCACACAGGACACAGCTGTGCAGGGCTGGGAAGGGTCAGCATCTAAGCTGGAGTCCCAGCCCCATGGCAGGTGGTGAGTGTGGGAGCTGTCAGTGCTGACAACGGGCTCAAATATTCAGAAGCCATTTCACCAGGCCTGTACTTTGTACCTCAAAGCTGCAAGGAGTTGTCCAGATAACACAACTTCCCTCTCCTTTCTCTGCTAATGCTGCCCAGGTCCCTTTTTCTCACTGCACTGGGTTTCTAAGGTCTGGAGGGGAGGAGGGGGAATGAAAAAATAAAGTGAAAATGGGGGTTTCTTTCATACTGTGTGTGCTTCCCCCTCTCTAGCAAAGCTACTCTTTCAAACACACTGTAGTTCTCTCCATGGCTCACCCAGCCACAGCTCATCAGTTGCTGTGCCCCTCACTCTGCTGTTTTCAGATGATCCTGTCCCTGTTCAGAGCCCCGTTTCCCTCAGGGGCTGTGATTTCACCCATCTGATCTCCTCCTGGCATTGAATCCAGCCTGCTGCAGCACAACCCCACTGCTATTTGCATCATGTTTGCTGGCAGTAGCCATCCTTCAGCCACACCAAGCTTTCCTCTCCGATCTGACAGCAGCCCCAGGGAGCCCTCAGGGACTGCAGAAGGGAGTCACTGGCATTTCCAAACACTCCACAGCCCATGCCAAGAAGGAAAAATAAGCTTTTAGCAGGAAAAGTGTAACTCCATTTTCTGGGGCCCACCCAGAGATAAATCAGTGGTTGTTTTCTAAAAGGCAAAGTACTGGCTACCATCATCAGCTCCATTTAGCAGGTGCTGGGAAGGTCAGGCCCAAGCCCTTGCCATGGTGGCTGCTCCTCCAGTTACAGAGCACACATGCAGATTTGGCTCTAAAACGGCCCTTGGACAGAACTTCTGGGTCAGTTCTCTTCTCTGCCCAGAAAGCAGCTGCCTGGCAGATTGGCAAGATATCAGCATTGCCCTTTAACGCTGCTTCTTGCTATTGCCTTGGGTCATGCCTGCAGAAAGAGGAAAGCAGCAAAGAAAAATCCCCAAAGAGCCTCAAACAACACAAAGGGAAGACAGGTTATTTCCAAACTTGTAAAGGCTCCGTTCCTGCAAGTAATAGCGACAGTTCCCACACAGAGAACCATCTGAAATATTTGAGAGGCATCCTTTAGCTTCAGTGAAACGGAATGAACTCTGCTTTGTCCCACAGAGCCTCACACATCACAGCTGAAGTGCACAGCAACCCACGTTAAAACCCTTGTGATCTCAGTTAATGGGAAGTTGCATCACCCCAGCAGCTTGAACCATGTCTGGACCTGTCAAATGTTATGGTGTTTGGACAACATAACCTACTTCCACCAGCTGAATGCGCTCCTACCTCCAGAGGATCACCCATTGCAGCACAGCCAGGGAGGGGAGCAGAGGTTGTGCCCAGCACTGCTGTAAATCTCCATTTAACCTTCCCATCACTGCAAAGGGGAAGCTGCTCTGACTGAATCCATACAGGGCCAAACATCACTAGTTTATCTCATTTCTGTTCCCACTCTTGCTGGAGGTCAAGGAACAGAGAGCTGGACAACATCCAGCAGGTCAGACAGTCCCATTCCTTCCTGCTCCTTTTGTTTTGGGGGTGTGTATTTGGTCAGAGAACACAGAGTTTGCCATTAGCCAAGCAGCAAGCCCAAACCCAAGCATGCTTTAAATCCCTCTGCAACCCTCATGTGCACTGTGGACAGCCTCCAGGCATGGGCAAGTGCATGACCATGGGGGACTGCACCTGTGAGAAAGGGTGTCTTACTTTCTGGAGCAGGGATAGGGCTCTGTCCAGTGTCTCAGCTTCATCCTTCCTTGAGGGATGGATGGGAGGTTTTGGGGAAGCAGACAAGGAAGACAGGGAAAGGACAAAGACATTAAGTCAGCTTCCCATGGTCCTGCAAGGATTCACAACAAGAATGTTCAACTCAGGTGCCTACAAGTCTCACATGGCAGATGATGTTCAGTGGCCAGGATTTCCCCTCTGCAGGGTCAGCTCAAGGAAGCTGCACTCACCTGGAGCCTCAATACAGGCTCTAAACATTCTGCTGGAGGAGGGGAAAAATGATTCCACTCTGATGTTCAAGATGTGAGCACAGGAACTGGTCCCACCCCGTGCTAAATCCACACCACAAAAGGGTGGATTCATACCCTCCTGGTATGACCTCCAGGCGCATCCTGTGACAGCAGGGCACAGGGTCCCCACATGCCACCCCTCTGGGGGTAGCAGTACCCGTCTTGTGCCCTGTGGGACCTGTACCAATACCCAGCTCAGCAACACACACATACATCTCCGTGGGTTAACTCATCCTCTGCCATCCCCCAGTTACCACGCAGGGAGACCTCATGTGTCAGACACAACACCCAGCTCCAAAGTCCAGACAGGCTCCAGGAGAACAAGGAGTCTGTCAGGGTGCCCACACCAACAATTTCCCAGCAGAGATTGGGCAACATTCAAGGAAAAACAGCTCAATCACTTTGTGAAATCAGATTGTCGCAATCCCACGTTGGGTATTTTTTTGCCTTCAAATCACACAAATATTATCACCTGCTTTTTATGTCCTGGCCCCTAGTTTGCCTGTCCACACACGTGTAATCCCCTCCTTCACAAGATGCTTCTGTGCCATGACTCAGGCAGGAGCTGCAGAGCAGGGAGCAGAGTCAGCCATTGATACCTCAGCACTTGTGGTGGCTCCATCACCTCCCAGGAGCAGAGATGACGTGGCACAACCCGCAACACCCCCACGATGGTGGGTATGACAGACCAGGTGACACTTCAGAACCACAAGACAGATCTTTGCCGCTTGTCACTGTTTCTCTCACTCTCCTTCTCCCTTCCCACACCCACTTTCCTCTCTGCACAGTCACTGGTGAGCAGTCATTGATCCTGCTCCTCACAGACATCACATGCCCTGTGCAAATCAGCAAGCAGGGGGTGGGTTGTATTTCACCTCAGGGCTATCTCCAAGTGACCCTCAGTGTTACCAGCTAATAACAGAAACACATCAAATGGCCTCTGTGGATTTACTGTGGGTACCACAACACCAAATGCCAGAACCTTACATCCAATGCAGCATTTGGGGTTTCTTTTTCTGCTCCCTTTCCCAGCTTGGACTTGTTCATCTTCCCCTTATTGCTTTCCCAAAGCACATGATGTAAGCTGAGCACAAAGAACACAGCATAAAACAGGGGAAATGGTTTCTAGTTAAGACCTGTTTAAAAATAAATGGTATCTTTCCTTTTAGTACATTAGCATCCATTTTTTAAAACAAACCCTGTGGAAGAAGCTGTAATATATATGCTGCTTGATGCAGCCCACAGGGTATAAAGGAACCTCTCCTCCCTCTGTCCTGTCAGGCCACGGGAATGCTGCAGCCCAGCAACCGACCCACATTAGTCCCAGCTTTACAGGAACCTTTGGATGTGCAAAATCCAGTAACGAGAAGCAGAAGGCAGAGCTTCAGCCAAAACCATGCTGTCATTTCAAAGAACAGATCAGGGCAAGGATGGGAACTTGATTTGCAAACAGTAAAATAACTTCCTCTTCCTCCAGCAAAGCCATATCCATTGTAGCCCCAGCATCTTATCATCCCTGGGCTTCTCCAGACCTTGGGTGGCTGACATATATTTTAGCCGTATATAAGCTGGAGCATAATCATTTCTGGGAAGAAACTGGGTACTCAGGTGTTGAAATCACCATGTGCATATAAAGAAATTGCTAGATGATGACAATGACATCAAATGACACTGTACAGTATTGTATAATGCTAACTTGTGAATAATGGGGTTTGTAACGACGCCTCCACTGCTGAGGCCCTAAGTAATCCCTGTTGTCACTGGTGCCATGTGGCCTCAGCTTAATGACAGTTACAAACACAGACTGACACAAAGCCCTGGGTCTGAGGTGGATTTGTCTTCCCAGAGGACTGGCAGAGGGATCACAGTACTATGCTGCTCCTGTATAAACCAGTCTGGGGGGCAAGCCATGAGCTGCAGACACACCTCTCTACCAGGATGTGTGTGTGGTGGTACACTGGAACAGCCTCCATGGACACTTATGGCTGTATTCCCTTCACCTGCACAGCCTCCAGGATCTGCTGGAGTTACTCTGGAGCAAAGATGTTTATTGTTCACACAGAAAAGCCACTATTAGCCTTTGTTTTAACTGGAAGGCTGACTCCAGCCATGCATCGGTAACATCCCAAAGACACGGGTGCAAGACCAGAAGGAGATAAGGCACAGCCCTGGAGTGCCTGCTGGAGGGAGGCAGACATGCGACCTTCATGCCCTCCACCATACAGGGCTCTTCTCCTGCAGAGCTGGTCTCCCACAGAAGTTTGTGCATGGGCACAAATCAGACCAGCTGCAGTGGGACACTATGAAAACAAAGCATAACCACAGACCCAGGCCTGAGTCTGTCCAAACCCAAGCTGCAGCTGGGAAGAGTGACCGAAACACTCAGAGATTATGAGCACCAGAACTTTAGTTAAAAGCAAAATCCCAGTTCTAACTAAAACACATGCTCAGTTCTTGCTGGGTTACCTCCTGTTGTTTACATACATGCTCTCTTCTTTGAAATCTTTTTATTGATCCCATATGCTTCAGCTCTGGCAGCTGAACTAAGTCATCTTATCAAAATTAACATTAAAATAATGTAGTCTTACACATTACTCCCATGATTTTCCCTACACGTGCATTTGCCTTTCCCTACTTTGAAAGGGGTTCTCGTTCTTGCCCTCTTTGCAGTCAGGGGGCTGTTTTGAGCACACTGATAATTTTACTGGCTCATCTAGGTGTGATAAGGTCTTTGCTAAAAGAAGTTGCCTCTTATAGGGAGGGGAGAAGTGAAAGGAGCGAATTCATAACAAAACTCTCTCTTCATCTCTCCAAAAGGAAGGCCCTGCCTAAGCTCCATGTGAACGATGAGCAGGCGCCAGCCGAGCAACCCCTCAGCAGCACGTCCCTGCTAAGGAGGCACAGCCACCACCTCTCTCTCACAGCACTGGGGCAGAGTCTTTTTGGCTGGGCCAGGTACCAGATTCAAATAATCCTCAAGTGCTGCAAATGTGAATCAGTTCTCCCAGCTGGCACCTTGCCACTCTGTGCCAGAGCTCAGCACTCCCCTGCTCTTGACCAGCCTCCCCACCACGTCAGGGGACACAGCCACACACACACAGAGAGCCCAGGGACTACCTGGGGACAGGCAGAAGGACTCGCTTCTAAGGATCAACATGCTGAACCGTAACATTAAATTTCATTTTTGTGGCCAGCATCGCTGCTCCCAATCTGGAAACTCAACGGGCTGTTCCTGGCAGGCACCAACAAGAGCACCCAGCCACTGCTGCCAGGGGCTCCCAGCAGTAAACCCTCTCCCCACAGCAGAGATCAGGTTTTAGAAGCACAGGGCAGGTGAGGGTAATCAAGGTGAACCAGGAGGAGAAAGGCTTGGATGAGATTTCATGTCAAGGTTCACTAGAGCCTGGATGTCAGTTGGTCATCAGCCCACACAGCCACTCTCTCTCCCTGACACCGTCCCATGGCAGGATGGGGAAAGGTGCTGAGGGTCTCATGGGGGTCTCCAAGAGCAGCGAGGGCTCTCACATTGGTTTTAGTCTCAGTGAGGACAGGACTGCTCAACTTTGAGAACAGAAAATCAATGTAATCCACCACCAACCAAAAGCAGAACTACCAGAAAACAACACAGAATGGGATGACAAAGAGTGTGACCAGCCATCAGACCTTCCCCTCACCCCATGCCCACACACCCCATCCCGTATCTGCACCTCCTCCTCCCCTCAGGGCGCTGAGGGCACAAAATGGCGGCTCGGCCGTCCCTCACCCGTGGCTCTGCCACTCGTTTCCCCTCAGGGTGGGAGGGCTCCTCGACGTTCATCCCTGGGGTCTCTCACACACCACCCAATCCTTCACAAACC
This sequence comes from Colius striatus, assembly GCF_028858725.1. Classification (NCBI taxonomy): domain Eukaryota; kingdom Metazoa; phylum Chordata; class Aves; order Coliiformes; family Coliidae; genus Colius; species Colius striatus. The sequence goes on from NC_084762.1 coordinate 4,054,029, forward strand.
TCTCAGCCTTGGGTCCATCTGAAGGCTGCAGCTCCTCACCAGCTCCTCCCGTGTGGGGCTCCTCTGTGGGCAGCAGCCGCCTCAGGACACCCCTCTGGGCACAGCTGCCCCGGTCCCCCTCTGCTGTGGGGTCCTCTCGGAGCTGCGGGTGACCATCAGTCCTGCCAGTGCCCTCCGTGGGATCAGGGACACAGCTGCTCCCTCCCTCCGGGCTGCAGGGGGTCTCCTTTCCTCCTTCTCTGACTGAGGGGTCACCTCCACCTTGTCCCACTCCTTCCACCTCCTCCTCCCGCTCCAGATTTCCCTTCTTAATTAGCGATCACAGTGGCACTAGATTGGCCCACCCAGCGCCAGAGGTGGGTCCAACTCAGAGCTGGGAGAAGGTTCTGGAACTCCCCACAGGTGCCACCACTTGAGCCCTTTCCTCATCACCAAGGTCAAACAGCTCCACACGAACTCAACACGTCACTTTTAAACTATTGCCCCCAAGGAGCCACAGACTCCCAGGTTGTACCAAAACCTGTGGAGGTCCAACAGCCTGTCACAATTTAGTTGTTTGTAGCCTGAGCAAAGCTAGAAGATTCTTTTCCAGTCTGACTGGGTTTTTCGAACCCACTGGCACTGTAACTCTGTGCACCTCAACTCACTTTGGTAGCAGAGACACTGCAAGGCTTCTCCAGCTGAAACACCATCAGGAACAACATTTCTTCCAGACAACATACAAGGGATGAAGTCAGCAAAACTGCATACGAAACTGAATTTGTCTGTTTTCTACCAGGAAACAGACAAATTCCCCTTTCCTGGCAGTGCTGAGGGCCAAGGGACAGAGTCAAGACTTGGACCCTCAGAGACACAGGTATCCATTCAAGCCTTTCCTTGGTCTTTGCTGCTGAATGTCTCACTGTCCACTCTGCCTGGAGCTCCCAGGGAAACCAAGAAGAAAAAAACCCTCTATATGGGAACAGTGAGAGTTCAGCATCACTCACAGGGTCACCTTGGAGCAAAAATGTTGACCCGCTTACTGGGAGAGCAGAGATGTTTCATGAGGGTGACATGGGTGGTGTTTGTCAAACTGGAAGGATGGATCGGGCTGAGGGTAGGGTTTAAAGCATCACATACGTGCTGAGAAGGGAGTGGAGATGGGCGGGTGGCTGTCAGACACACACAGGTCAAGCAGGTGAACGACATCTTTTGTAATCTCCAAAAACATGAGGGGTTTAGTATCCAGGGATTTTGAAGAAAGCTGGTCTTTGTGACAGGTACAGGAACTAAGGGGGAAATTGCACATTAAAGACGGGACCAAATCAAATCAAATTAGAAGCCATTGCCTTGTTTTTTTTCAGAGTGGTCAGGAGATGTTTGGGATGGCAGGAGTGATGGCAAGTGCCAGTTCTCCACACACACTTAAAAGAGTGAGCTGAGTGTTGCAATGAGTTCCAATTTCTGGTGAAGAAGTATATGTGGAAGAAGATGTGACCATAGAGGAGTCACGGGGCATCTGGCTTTCTCACTCTGCTGAAAATTGCTCAGACTCAGGGGATCTGGAATTCCCCAAATTGGAGAGAAAAAACAGAAATGTCATTTTTATCCTGGATTTGTTGAGGTTTTTCTTCAAAGCTGCCAGGTGAGGAGCTGGAAGTTCACTTGCCTCCCAGATGGGGAGCTGGGCAGCTTGCCCACCACCGGCAGCCGGTAGGCTGGCAGGGCACCAGGCCATGTGTTGGCTGCCTGCAGCTGGTGTCCATCATGAGTCTGACAGAACTGACACATTCCCACTGCAAAGCTGGTTCCCCAGTAATCAGCAAGATCAGCAAGGACAAGTATCATGCTGGAAACCTTCAGTCTGCTGCCACACGTAACCTACGTTACCATGTGGGCTGAGGTGTTGTCGCTGCTTCATTGCAAGACCAGAGCCTCAGCCACAACAGAATAGTAAATAAAGAAATGGTAAACAAATAAAATGAATGTGTTTAAGTGGAATAACATCAGTACCGAGTCTACCCTGAGCAAGCCAGTGGAGCGGGAAGATAATATACAGGTATGACCAGAACTTTGAGCTGCAGGAGACATGGAGACATTCTCTTCAATCCACATCCCAAGAACACGTCCTCAGAAGCAAAGCTCTCAAGATCTTTCAGATTATCTGTGAGGTGAAAAGCCCCACAGACAGCACAATGAGCTTTCAAGGTAGAAAATCCTGCCTTCACATGCTGAGTGATTGTAGCTAAGCTGCAAACGTTTAATAGCAAACATCACCTTCATACATGATGCCCAAAAACACAGCTGTGATTGTCTCTCTGCAGCACTGCAGGGTGTGGGGGTGTGAGAAAACTACAGAGCACACATCTCTGAAACCACACGGCCCGGTGCAGCGTTTCAGCATCTCCTTCAGAAGGGCAGAGCAGGAGGCCTGATTCTGCTGCAAGGACAGGCGGGGTTGGAGGAGGAAGGGAAGAGAAACTTTTCTTCATGCAGGCTGTGTGTGTGTTCTGGGTCACTCCTGGTAAAGCCCAGGTCATGGTCTCCACCAGACTTTGCAAGGGAACAGATTTATGGTAACCTTGCACCCCATCTGCAGAGAGCAAACCACGGCAATGCTGCCTGCACGCTGCCGCAGCAGCACTCAGGAGCTAACCCAGAGCCCGCCCTGCTCTTTAAAAAGACTTAAACATCATTTATTTTTGACAAAGTCAAGAGGAGTCAAGACTCTAATCTCACCTCTTCCACCCTCTTTCATCTTCAAAGTTCCCATTAAGCACCCCAGATGTGTTCAACTTTTCTATGTTCATCTTTTTAAAGGCAGTTAAGGATTTACAACAACATGAGGCAATGTCTTTACACTAATTCTTTAATGTTGCACATACTGCATTTCATAACATTCGAAGAGAAAAATAAAACAACCAACAAAGTAAACCTTAAAGACAGAAAATAAATACCTTTCTTATGCAGAGAGAGTGCAAAATACTGTGTTTGTCAAACCTCTGAATGCTGAACCATACGACAACAAAACACTTACAAAAGCACTTGTCTCTGTATATCTCAGCTTTCCTCATAGAAACACAGAAATATTGTAACAAATCTTACAAAGATCAAACCCTTTTGCCCTTCACCAGGAGAAAAGTGGTGAAGAAAGTGTATTACCTGGAGGAAAAGGGGGAAAAAAACCCGAACCAACAGAACTCAGGTAAACAGAAGGTAAAGCCTAAACATGTACCAGGGAAACATCAGCTAGGTGCTGAGGGTGAATCCGCCCATGTGCCACAGTGGGACGGGACGGGGTCCTCAGCTGCTCAGAAACACAGCTCAGCATCAGACTCAGACCCTTCCAATCACACATGGTTGAAAGATGTACTTGTTTTGAGAAATAAGCAATGCTGGGGCAGTGATGCTGAAGTCAGCGTGGCGCAGCTTTTCTTCACAAGATTTGGTCACTAGGTGAAGTGAATGCTTAGAACAGCTGAGCTCCAAATAACTCCGAGCTGAGGTTTCTCTGAAACAGGCTGGTAGCAGAGACTGGAAGGTGAAAAGAGCAGAGATTTGCTGTGGAATGTGGGGAGTTTTGAGGGTGGGCAGGTAGCTATGGCAACGGTCAGCTTGAGATGGGGAGCTGATGAAACTCTGGGGCAGGCTCAGGCGTGGTGACACGGCCCAGCCCAGCATCCCACATGCTGTGGGATGTGTCCCTCCTGCCCCAGGTCCCCTGCACAGGCCCCAGCAACCTGCAAAGCTCAGGCACCTTCCTGATAGTCAGGCAACTCGCTGCACACATGCCACAGCATCACACATTCAGCCTGCCTGGGATCTCCCAGCACGTGGCCACCAGAAGCTGCTGCATCGGTTTGGACATCCAGAAGGCACAAGCAGCTGACTGAAGTCCTCACTTTTCAGCCCAGAAAAGAGAAAGCCTCTTGGGCAGAAGAGGAAAGGATGTAGTTGTGTCCTCTAAAGAGCTGGTGAATCTTGTCAACCAGTATCCTCTTGTATAGCCCAAATTGTGATAGTCAATAAAATCCACTGCTAGGAAACCTTTCCTAACAGTAGAGATTTGTTGGGACTAACCTGAAGGAGCATAACAAAGCCACTAACTAAAAACCAGCAGCAAATATGTACTGTGGACTGCACCAAACCATAGGAATTTACCTTGCCAGGAACACCATGACCTTCTCCTCAGGAAGCAGAAAAGGCTTCCAGTATGAAGGCTATTCAAATAAATCAATCAGATGCTAAAAGGCAACAATGCTTCAAGTTCAATATTTTATCATTACTAATTATAAATTATACATGGAGGAATTATAAATTATAAAAACTTGAGTGCAGTGACACAAACCAGACCTTTGGGCTTCCTGTTCAAACCACCCAGCTCTCACTTCGTTACTTCACTAACTAAAGGACAAACACAAAATTAAACTGAAGCTTTCCAGCACCTCAGCAGTAAGTTTACCTTCCAGCAGATCACAGGAGAATCCACTCTCATTACCCCAGGAGAGAGAATATTTCACATCTTTGTTGCCAGCCACATAAATTAGGGTCTGATTCTACACACTTCTGTGTGAGAGATGTCTTACAACTCTTTTACAACTAGCACCCTCTGTTCAACTGGTTTACTATGTATTTTTTTAATCATCTTACTGTGTAAGTAAGGGTTTTGAGGGTTTGAATCCCTCAGACATGAGGGTATACAAACAACACTTTTGTGATATACATGATAAATGGAGATGTAGATTTTTCTAGGTTTTGTTTTCCCAGTACATTTCCAAAACAGTCTGCTCAGCAACAGCAGCATCTCTCCTGTGAAGCTCCAAACCTGTAGAGCTCCTTTACCCACCAGCTCTTACAAAGCTGTCCTTATTTAGGTCTTTGAAGGCAACTTCATATGTCTGAACGAGTTCTTCTAAACAAGCCAAGCCTGGAATTTCTATCTTTGGTCATTTATCTCAGCATCAAATTAAAAACTGGGGGAAAACTGTTGGGAGGTTTTTATCCTCATGCAGAGAAATCTACTAGTTTCACTCTAAGAATCTTTGGCTTGAGATAGAGGATGAAAGGAATCAGTTTGAGAAAGATGAGAGTGAGTGGGAGAAGGAGATCACAGCACAGAACAGATTGGAAATTAAGTGGCAGGAACAACAGCACAACCACCCACTGTGGTACCAGAGGACAGAGCAGCCAAAAGGTGATTTCAGTGGCCAGTTGTGGCAATACAGTTGATTCTGTTCACTTGTACACCTGCAAGCAAATCTGAAGGTAAAATCCAGTCTCTCTTAGTTCATTCAAGTAAAAATCACGTGCATTTTAAACTTATGTTTGGACTTCATGCCATGTTACTGGATAGACAACAGTACATAGCATTTACCATCATTAAAGGACTGTAGAAACATTAGTTACTGTTAGTTCTCTCATCCTTCTTTGGAGTAACCCCCTGCACCAATTAAGAAATCATTTACTGTAGAGCAGCATTGACCATCTCCCACGCCACAGAATGACAAATGCTTTGTTTATGAACAGGTGCTTTGGGGAGCAGGCATCATCATCATTTTAACCCCTGGATGTGAGATGCTGAGTGGGATCCTCAGCTGTATTTGACACAGCTCCAGTGACTGCTGTGAGATTACCATGAGACATGTGGCCATGGAGATTTGTGGCCAGTTGCAGTAAGATGTTCAGATTTTGTCTCTAGGCTCTGACCGTTAAACTCAATGTTCAGCGGGGCTGAATGCTGCTGCTTCAGACTGAATGGAGGAGCTGCCACTTTTGTTCTCCAAGAGAGATATCTGTGGACACTAGAAAGGTAACATTAATGGCCTAAAACCTCTCTTGCTAGGACCACAGACCTCAGATCTTGCACCCTAAGATCTCCCCTGGCTGCCACCCACAATAAATCCCTTTTACAGTGACTTCTTCTTCTAAAGTGAAAAAAACTCCAACAAACAAACAACAAAACCCAACACTGTAAAAACATTGCTGCTAAAATGTCTCTCTGAAAACTCTGTGAGCATGACCAGCTGGTGCAAAATAGCTGCTTTCTGGAAAACAAGGCAACAGGGCCCTGCTGCTCCCAGCACCTCAGCACAGAGTTAGCAGAGTCCTGCTAGCTCAGCAGATTTGGTGTGCCCTCAGGTGCTGACCAGGTCAGGGTCTACTACATGCACATAATCAAGCAGCCCTATGCACTGAGAAGCCAGGGTAAGTGCTGCACTGGAAACAGTCTTTTTCTTTAAAAAACAACCTTTTTAAGCTCTGAAGTATTTCTAGGGCTTCTTTCTTGGTCAATTGCTGCATCTACACAGTCATAGGAAGATGGGCCTGTAGCTCATGCTCTCCTTACCCAGCTAAAGCCTGGGCTGCTGCTACCAATCTGCATACAGGCTCCCCACATGCCTGGGCTGGCACTCTGGCTGTCAGGTTGTGCTAAATATTAACTCCTCCTGCTTTTGGTACCCCCACCAGGAATCTAAATTGGCACCAGCAATACAAACTTGTATTGCAGTTCAAACAGTGACCTTGTGTCCGTGAGTGTACTCTGGGAAGACAACCACCTTCAGGTGCATTGGGAAGAACTTGGCACTTTCATTAACACAACAGCATTAATGAGAAAAAACAAAACAGGAGACATGTTCATTCCATTAGGGATTTTAGCAAAAACAAGCCAAGGGAAAGAGAGGGAGAGGACAAGGAAAGAAAGTAGACTAGCAAAGGGCACATTGGACATAGGTAAGCCCACAAATCATGAAAAACTCATTAATTTTAACATGCAAAGGATACTGGTACATTGCAATGCTGGTTATGGCTAAAGAGACTGTACAGCTCCTATGTCCTTGTCCTTGAGGCTTTGTTAAAGTAAGACTTTCAACTTCAAGTTCATAAATAAAATGGAAATGACAGTAGTGCCATAAAAACGTAGGTAGAAAAATAGTGCAAAGCCAAGGGCTGGACACTTTAATCTGTCACAAGTAGCCCCAAGCACTACCATTACTGCTCTTAAAGAAAACACACACAGAAAACATTCTCTATTTATTACAAATGGCAGTTGCCTGTATTGCACTCAGTATTTAGAATGTTCTGACTACCTCTCTGCTTCCCTTCGAAGCTGTGGATGGAGAATAAATATAGCCTTTCCCACTGGTGAGCGCTGCCTGCCCTCCAGTCACCACTGGAAGCAAAGTCAGACAGTATTTATAACGTAACTCAATTAAAAAGTAAAACAGACAATATCATTTAAGGCCTTTGTCCCTGCTAGTCTGCTCAACAGACCAGGCTCTCTTAAAATAACAACATCTACCACTTCTGTTACAGTAACCAGAGAGAGAAGTTAAACAGAAACAAAAGGTCACATTTACGGCTGCCAAGAAGGCAAAGTTCCTGAGGCTCAGCCCAGGGCCACAGCAGAGGCTCCTGCAGCCGAGGGGCAGCCCCATGCCACCCACGGGCAACCAGCTCGTCCAAACCTCGCAGCCCTTACCCAAAGGGGGGTGGAATTACAACCCATTACACAGTGCAAACTCGTGTCAGTTCCCACAGACAGAAAATGCACAGAACAAAAGCCACCGCTGGCCGGGGCTGTGAGGAGCACCAGCCAATAAGGAAATGAACTCCGGGGAGCAGAGGCTGTTCTCAGCTACTCCTGAGTGAGCCTGCAGTAACTCCAGCTCTTGGGTGAGGTTTCAGAGAGCTTATACAGGTGGTACTGAGACCAGGGCATGGATCAGTTTGATGGTGAGGCACCAAATTAAAATGAAGGGTTCGTTAACTGACAGCCTTTCAGATTTAGAATAACTAAGACTTAGCAGTAACAGACTTTGTTCACCTCGAGCGGGGCAGAAGAAACACCCACAAACAGACAGAGCTTACGCTTGCACAGCACTTCTCTAGTACTCCCTTCAGCAGCTCCAGGAGGTTTTAAAGGAGGGTTTGGCTTAGCTTTGAGTAACTTTTTAACAGGGTTCTTGCTGCCACTCCATGTAAACTGTTGAAAAAAGTATACCGGCTGCCCAGAAAATTGTGCATAAGTACTCGGAGTACTTGGTGTGTCCATGGCCACGCTGTGTACATACAGCCAGATCCCAACGCCAAACTGCATCGTGGCCTTTCTTAAAAGGAAGTACTTGGAAATATAACTCTCCTGACACTCCTTTAGAATTACCAGCTGCCAGCAGACACGTTCAACTGTCTTCCAAACCATAATCCAGAGAAACTTCTTGCAGTTGCAGAAAGTGGGGTGTGTTTGGGCCCTGAGCTGTTGCACCGCGTTCCTTCCTTCTTTCTGCACGCTGAGTTTGCTACACCCACGTTACTGACAAAAGGCATACCCAATGGCAGGGAAATCTGCATACTCCTAATATTTTAAGGTAGATATGTCATGTTTGATCTGAAAAAATATCAGTAGTCCAGTGTGTCAAATGAGAGTCCTACCTTAGTTAGAAACTTGTTGGGTTTTCATCCTGTGATTGAGATCAGTGGTGTAAACCACACTTATTTCAGTGCTAAAACAAGTACCATGGCAGCCAATTGACAGGGAACTGTCAGATGTATTTTCTTAACAGTTTGTTACCTTTCACTAGCAGACAGAAGAACTTAATCAGGCTTCTCCCTCTTCTACCAGATTCCTGAGAAATCTGAGTGTCTCCACGAAGCAACAGAAAGCGTGACAGTAATGACTGGGTCTGCAAAGGCAGAGTAATACTGCAGGATCGAGTCACATGCAGCTGATGGAAGATGGTAAAGTTCTAGCAGTGGTTCGTATTTTAGGGTATGAACTACTGAAGGGTGTTATATACTGCACAACCATCTAGACTTTTCCCACGCTGTGACTCGTTAGTGATAGAGTAGCCTGTAAAGAATAGGCACTTTTCCCAAGGATTGGCAGAAAAAGGGAGTATTATTTGGTAGGTATGGCACCAAAATACAACCACTGTGCTTCCTCACATACATATGCCATACAGATAGAGGCTCAGGCAGACACAGGGGTTTATGTTGTTGGCGGGCTGTGTTTTTTCTTCTTGCTTCGGCAAGATTTGCAGATGCAGCAGATGATGCATGGGGATGCCACGAGCAGCAGGGGGGAGGTCACCAACGCTATGATACCGAGTCCAACAAGGATCCCCACAACCTGAAAGACACAGTGGGGGAAAAGAGGTAATTAGCTGATGTGGAAAACAAAATACACGTGTGCATGCACAAGCACAGCACAGGTCACACACACACACAACGAAAAGCAGATGAAAACATGAAAATAATCCTCTTGGTCCTTCACTGAAGAGTAAAATCTCTTTGCTTCATGCATGGTGAGAGCCCTGCTCAGCAGAGGAGGAGCGCACCTGCGTTCTGTTCCACATCACCGACGCCCGCGAGTGGCCCAGCTTGTTCCTGCAAGGCCCTTTGTCATAATGTCTTAAGAAGATATCGTTCTGAAAAACAAAAGGGGAAGCTGTAAGAGCAGGTTACAGTTCTGGGGGGAGATGTTTGGGATTGGATTGGAAACACAACTTTTCTGACACGCTTTAAAATTAGCAGCTGCCAGCAGGCAAGTTCACCTGTCTTCCAAATTGTTATCCACAGAAACTTCTTGCAGTTTCAAGAATCACAGAATCTCAAGGGCTCCAAGGGACCTCAAAACACCACCTAGTCCAAACCTCTGCCAGAGCAGGACCACCTAGAGTAGGTCACACAGGAACTCGTCCAGAAGCGAGGTGTGTTTGGGCCCTGAGCTGCTGCACAGCCTCCTTCCTCCCCCGCTGTTAACGTGCATAAGAAGATGCATTGCACCTACTGCACAAGTACCTAACCTGGACTTTGGTGATGATAGAGGGGCTTGTAAACAACATATATGGCTGAAAACTGGCAGTCTGAGGGATCATCTTCCTGAGCTCCTTCTACCTTCTCTTCTCCTGCTGCCCCTACACTTTATAGTCATTTTCTTCCCAGGCTTAACAGGGAAATTGTAAAAGCAGGAAATCCCTGCTTCCTTCCTCTTTTCCCAGTAATACTTAGGAAGTGATTCATTTTTACTTCAGAAGGTGACCAATGCCCTGCATTAGCCTTCCCTGGCCAGCTGTGCTGTAACCTGACGCTGCCTTCTCTTTCATTTCTCAGCCCTGCTCTTTGGCTCTGCAGGTATCACCTTCCCCTAAACTCGGCACTCCCATAACCCTGCCGACTTAGAAACAGCTACACTGGAATCACCCAACTACTTTTTCCCTTTCTTCTTTGAACTGACAAAACAGAGCCTGTGAGAAGCTGAGCCTTCCAGTTCAGCTTGGTGTTGAGCAATCATTGTGTACTGCACGTACTCTGAGGCGAGCTGTGGCACTCGTGTTGAGAAAGCACATTCACACGCAGAGATGTGGGACATAATGTTAACAAAACCTGTTGAGCATGCTGAGAAAGGGAAAGATGAAGAATGAGGAAGTCTCATTGTTTGCTGGAGTACAAGGAAGAAAAGCCATGCAGCATGTAACATTTTCTTTTGAGTGCTGGTAAAGTCCTTTTTGCACTCTCACGGTTTTAATTGATGGTTGGGCCAAAAAGGGAAGCTGTCATACACCTGAACACATCACTCCCTGTAGGAAGGAGGACTGCTATGAAACTTGAAGTCCATACAAGTAGAGACTAATTGGTATCACTTGAGAAATAACCAGCAACCTGCAATTTTAATAAGTCATGTTCACAATCCAGTATTTTTATCCTCAAGTCTACTATGCAATCGCTCTCTTCAGCAAATGCAGTACTAGAGATGGACTGGTAAAGGAGACCTAGTCCAGATAAGGTCTTAACACATCCACCCATGGAACAATCCCCTTTACTCAGTACCATACCATTTTTTGGACAGGCTGTGACCCTTGCAGTTGGAGCAGGTGGAAGACACTTACTTCCAGGCTCTCAATCAAACTATTTTTACTGCACTGGAAGAGGAAATCAAAGGAAGGTAGTGATGGAATGGGCCTCCAGAAAACAACTAGTCTGGCCCATTTCCCTCAAAGAGCTAGCATGGGAGCCACAGACATGGCTATAATCCTTTCTAGAAAAATAATACAGATATAAATAAAAGCACTGCATGAATGAGAAGCCAGAAATGGAGTTGGAAGCTGAATCGAGCCAAGACATACACTGGGATATCAACAAGTTGGTGGAGAGCTTGTCCAGGCCCTCAGACCAACCCCAACCCCATTACAGTGTATTTAGCTGGGCTTTTTTCTGCAGCACTTACATCCAAGTTCTGTAGACAGTACCAGCAAAACGTGTGCTTGCAGTTCTTGCACATCATCTGAGCACAGCCCTCGTTTCGCTCGATATAGATCCGACAAACCGGGCACTGCTTAATTGGTGCTTCTGTCGCCGTTCCAAGAAGTGATCTAGGAGAGAAGAGAAATACATTAAAGTTGAATGTGAATGGAATTACTGTTGATACTCAGCTCCTCTGCCTAATGGGTACTATGCTTATTTTCAAAAGCACCTAATGCTGTTGTCTTAATGCAGTTAATGTGTGAAGCTTGTTACATTTGGTTCAATACACTGAAGGGTACTCACTCCTAGGTGTAAGATCACGTAAAGGGAAACTCCATTCCCTCGGTCTTTTATGCTACAGAAGCCCAACTCTCTCAACACCCACAAATCTATCACCTATTCCATTAAAAATCAGCACTGTGCAAGACAGCTTGCACAGTTCATTTAATAGAACCAGAGTGTGCAATTTACAGTACTGTCCTTGCCCGAGCAAAATATCCTTAAGTCCACCAAGGGCAGAGATCAAAAGTGGAGATGAAATATTATGGCAAGAGCTCTTTGGCAACTCCTATTCGATGAAGTCTCTAGCAAGCACAATGCTCAGGTTTTCAGTTAAGTCTTCAATTTCTTGCAAAAGAAATGATAGAAAACTTAAACACACATGACTGAAGTTAATCTGCTTCTGACAACAAACATGGATGGCCACAGACATGACATCATTTAAAAGCAAAAGCGTTTTCTTTCTGTACGTTAATGCCTATGTAACCTTATCTATAGCTTATGCTAGAGATACACACCTAAGCAAAAGGAGCACAAATCAGATTTCTCACACCAAATGGGACAGTTTACATCCACTCTGTGTAAGACTCAGCTATGCAGACATCCTATAAATACTAAGCAGGGGTGATAGTTTAAGCAAGGTTTGGACTTCTTGTCATAATTCTAGCAGGTGAATAGAGCCTTTAGGCTGACTCAAAGCCCTGGAAGGCTTCACCTTTCAGAAGTGTCGGTGGCATCACAAGTTTGATCAGAACCCAAATAACATTAGTAATCATTTTTTTTAAAGTAAGTATCATTTAAACTAATCTTTAGACTGGCATTACATTTATAAAACACCAGGAGAGATGGGAAGACTCAGAGATGTGCCTGAGATGTCAGAAGGAAGCCATTCCACAAGAGCGATATGTGACACACAGCTAGCACCTCGTGCCAAAAGGAACTGAAAGACTACGTTGCCTTTTTGAGTTCCCTTCTTACCCCTGCTCAGTTGGTACTAGAATAGGCTGGTTTTCCTGGCACAGGTGTTGTGGGTGCCATGCCTCCTTGCAGGAAGAGCAGAACTTGAGGTGGCAAGTTGGGCACTCCATGGGCAGCGGCGCTCCTGACTTGCTCGGTACAACATGGCACACCGTTTGGCAGTCAGCTGCAGGGCACCATGTTCTCTGGGGATCCAAGTGGACTTCTACAACATAACAGAGAAAGAAATACAGCTGTTTATACAGTCTCCTTCTCATTCCAGTGACATGTGTCTCGGTATGTAAGACCCAATTCTGCAAGTGGATAAGAAAGCTGAAGCCTTCTGCACCCATTATCTGTGGGCATTCCAGCCTACACCTTTGCTTTAGGCAGCTCTGCAAACACACTCTGCAAAGGCAGCTGCACTGGAAGCATTGCAAGAATGGCAAGACACAACATGGGACATATTCCGTGTCTTTATAGAGAAGTACAAAGGATGAACACAGGCTCTGCTTGCTGAGCTGCATGTGTCCTGTGTCGTTAGGCCATGCCCTGTCTTTCATGTGTGCAAGCCATCCGGTGTCTTTCACGTAAATAGCAGAGAGATTGTCATTAAATTCACTTCAAGTCACTTTCTGTTCCTTATTTCCTTCCCACTGTCTAAAAACTCCAATTAATATCCACTTTATTATACAATCGTTGTTTGTCAGGTAACAGATTATAATAGTCAAGGCAAGATTTGTGGTGGGGACATCGAGTTACAATGGTAAATGTTGATTCTTCCTCTCCCTCCCCAGCTTGTATTCAAGGAATTGGGGCTTACAACAGAAACCCATTGTTTGTGTGATTTATACTGGCTCAAGTGCACAGGTGCAGCCAAACACTCCCACTCTGTAAAGCCTCCTTAGAAACGGGCTGCTGTACCTACAGGAGCTACCTGCCTCTCCTGCTTCCCTGGGACCGCTCATGGTATCACCACTGAAAATAAATGGGTGGAGGGGAAGTCTCAGGAACAGGTGGAAATCCCTCCCTGTGAGATGTCAAAAGCCATTGCAATGTTCTTCTGTACCACCAGCAGATAAAATATTGTCACACTTGAAAAAGGCTGCACAAGTGCCCCAGACATATGTCCTCTAGCAAATTTGGCTGCAACAGCCGAAGGCACTTCCTCTTATGCACTCCCCTGCCTGCACTGCTCCTCTGCAGGAGGCTGCTGGTAGCCCACAGTGCAGAGGGGTGGTGGATGAACATCTAGCAGATGCTTCAGTCAGCATGAAAACAGTCAGATCAGTTCAGTGTCCAGATATCCAGAAAATAGAAACTGTACAACCAGATATAAGTTCAAAGTAGTAAAACTCTTTCCAAGCTCTCAAGCATTTAGATACATGTGCATGGACTCGATGATCATTGTGGTCCCCTTTCACCTTGAGGTATTCTATGAACACCCTGGGGGAAGGACACCCCACAAACCTCACAACCTACCTAGTGACTCAATTCTTTTCCAGTATGCCAAACCTCTCTGTTCACCTTGAAAACTCCCAGTTTGTTTAAAGCCATCTCTTCCCCCTCTTTGCCAGGGACGCTGACAGTGAGGAACCACATAAGGATGATCAATCTCTCTGCTGGCTGCAGGACACAGGTACACAATGCTCTGACTATAGGTGATTTTTAAATATGTGTCAGAGAGCTCTGACAGAAGTGGAGACATTTTACATCCATGGCAAAGGCTGTCATCTATAATTTAGGCAGCATCAGCAAAACACCTGTACCATCTACCTCCAGCCACTTCATGAATCTAGCTCCCTCTTTCCTGTTATTCCCTTACACATGCTTCCTTTGCCACCTAAACCAAGCAAACATTTTGCTTTCAGAACAAAATAGTTTGCAGCTTCATTTCTGGACAGAAGAGAGACAAGGATGGGCAGTACATCTTACATTTTCCCACACAGCAGTGTCCTGACTGAGAAATCATTATTTCTGTACCTTCACTCAGTGTCTGTTAAATTCTGAGCTGGGTAAGACCATGGCCTAATACTGGCTATTGCCTGAGTCTTCACACAGTAGGTTCTGATGCTTTCTGTGGCTAAAGGGCAGTTAAAAATGAGATAAAGCACAGTTTCTTCAGATAGCTGCTTAACATACTCAGCTTTGGAAACCTAAATTCTCCTGCCCTGTTTTTGGATGAATGACAGGACGTCTGGTTTTGACATCATGGGGAGGAGGAGAGCTGGGTTGTAAATCTTACTGAGTTTTACAAACTTGTTGCAGCAAGATGTAATGCACAAGATGGAATTCCCTCCTCTCCCACTTCCTCCATTTTACAAAGAACCTACAGATCGCGTTTTGCAATCCATGTCTCATACTGTCTGGCTTACTATGGAGTACAAGCAAAACCAGGAAAACTAAAAAAGAGTAGTCAAAAAAAAGGGAAAGAGGCTATTACATCGCTCTGAGAAGCTGCTCCATCTTTTGGTAAGGGCCATTTTTCTACTAAGCTTTTCCTCTGCTTCCCAGAGCCAGTTCAGCCACACTGGCTCCACTCTCAGGAGGAAAACCTTCCCAAACAGGGCCAGTAGCAAGCAGAGAGCTGGACAGTTTCCACAAAACGTGTGAGCAAGCAGGTGAGATATGGGAGACAGACAGGAAAAATACAGCACTCTGAAGGAAGGAGAATTTCAGTACCTCAGGTGAGGTGCTCACTGAAAGGATGAGCCTTGTGCAGAGTCTTAGGAACACCTTTTAAAGCAGACCACTTTTCAGCCAGACATCAAATAGAGGTTCACATCATCTACCACTCGGCCTATTGGGCAACTGCCACAGAAACAGAAATATAAAGCCAATGTCCTAACCACATCCTATTCCTTTATTTCGTTACTTCTGATGATCACACCAACCCCCACCCCAAGAAGACAAGTAGCAATTTTTATTTCCTCTGTTAAAATACATTGCATGTAAGCTCTGTGGCCAGGTCCTGCTTGGATAGAGACACTTGATAAAGTGTCTACCGATACACAATCATATGCCAATTACTTCTGACTACTTTTTCACCCAGTATCATTTGTCCCTTTTTTTCAACAAAAGCAAGGAAATGAAGAGAAAATCTATTTTATTAAAATAGCCAGCAGAGATGGGTGTGGGGGAAAATAGCTTTTGGTTATCTAAGTCCTTCTTCAGGTCTTAAAATGTTCCTCAAAATCCATCTTACACAAAGACCTCAGAGCAAGAGCAAGTTTACTTAAGAAGCTGGTTATTTCTTTCTAGCATTTCTAGTGAGGCAAAGAGCTCATATCTCAACAGAATAAAGCTGAGAGAAGAAGGGTCTAAAGCTAGGAAACTAAGGCTTTTAATAAAGGACTTTGCTGATCAGAGCAGAAGTCATGAAGGACTCTCTAGTACCTGCCTATTTAAGAGGGCAGGGCAGAGGTAGAGAGCAGTGGCCTGGGTTTGCCATAGCACTTGGTTTGAAAAGGGTCAGGTTGCACTAAGACTGACACAGACACAAAGCACACAGCAGATCTCAGCTCCCGGGAATCCCTGGGCAGTTTCCGGGTCACAATTTGGCCCCAACGGGTGCCCTCAAGCAAAGTTTATTGCTAATTTCAGAACAAGACTGTCTTGGCATTGGTCAGAGCAGGCAGACTGTCCCCAGTTAGGGTTAAATCTAAGAATAGAGTTCCAGGCTAAGCAGAAGCTAATAAGCCAAGACCAACTGATGAGTCCAAAAAGGTCAGCTTTGGGGGCAGCGCTAAACCCAGGACAGGGAAAAGGTCTTGGCTGGGGTTGGGATTAGCGCTGGTGTCTGGGTCAGAGCTTTAGTTAGCAGGAATTGCCATCCTCAGGCACCAGTAAGCTGGATTTGTTGTTGGGGCCAACAGGAGAGGCAAAAAGGCAAGGGTTTAAGCCTGATGCTTGAATGCCAGCTTTACTCATCAAGGAAGAGAAAGGAAAGATCTTGGCAACATCACGGAGAGAGGTAACGGAGGTGAAGGAGGATTTGTCTGACTTAGGCAAGAAAGGAAAGGGACAGGGGATGTAAACACCAGACAAGTTTCAAGCATCTGTGCATGGGAGGCAGAGAGACAAACAAGGAGATGTAACAGGGAGTTGGACAAAAGTTCATGAGTTCAGCTTGGGGAGTTACAGAGGAGGAGATAGCAGGAAATCATTAGTTTCACAGTGTTCAGTTTCAAAGTTTTTACATGAAATGGATTAATGTACTGCAAGAATGTCACTCTTCCTTAACCCTTTAATATGGTGATCTAACAAGTTCTGATTGCCACTGACTACAGCTGCAGACAAGCCACTGCTTGGCTGCTGAACTGGAGGGACTTCCTAAGGATTTAAGGAGAAATAAGGAGAAGGTAAAATAGGAGACAGAAATAAAAAATGAGAGCAGAGTTTAGGATTGTTTTCTTGGCACAGCCCCAACCTGCATCTGCCCATGAGCTCTGGGGCATAGTTGAGCTTGCTAATTTTGCAGTTTTTGTACTTCATGATCATTCACTGTAACTCATGCCAGATGAGATTCTGGAAAAACCCATAAATTCTTCTATCTGGCCATCTTTTCAAGTGCATTACTGTGCCTAACATCTATGAACCTTTGCATCTTCACACACGTTCCAAATCCATCTGCACCCTTGCGTGCAAAGCAAGAGAAGAAACACAGTCTTGCAAAGAAAGTTTGACAACAGGGCTGATCAGCCCCAGATACATCACCCTGCAAACTACCATGGAGTGAGTTCTTTGGAAAACTCTGCAACTTCCCCTTGAGTCTTCTGAGTTGGGGTCAGTCTTTAAAAGCAGCATTGAGATCTCATCTTTCTGACTAGCAAGTTTCTTCTCCAGCTTTGGCATTGAATCGTCTCCCGAAGCAGAAAGCTCACCTCTGGCATAGGAAAGTTTGGCCCCAGTAAGTCCTTTAGGTTCATATGTCTTTACTGGGTCTTTACTCAGTAGAGAGGGGTCTGACTATCCCTCAGGGAAAAGATTAAATATATGAGATGAACACCCATGAGGCATCTACGTAAGAAAAGCACTCTTGCAAAAATCCCCAGGGCACTGCAGGCTCTGTCTCCCTTACAAGTTCTGAAGATCCCTGTGGGTGTAGGAAAGGACTGTGTGCACCCTGCACCAGCCTCTAGCACCTTGTCTAGTCCTATTTCAAAACAAAGACATCTCTTCCTTAAGTCACCCAGTGGGCTTTGTCTTTGCAGTATGTATCGCTGCTGCCTCCGCTGACACGTTTAAAAGGAAGGTAATAGAAACAAGATTCGTACCTCGTTCAAACTTCAGCCTCTTGTATAACTGAAACTGGTCAATGGGTACCAAACAGGCAATCTGAAATGAGGAACAAACACATAGGAAAAGCATTAGGAGCACAGACTTGGAAACAATATCTAAGTGCCCTGTTCTACCCACCTGCACTCCTGAGCTGGCTCTCAAATCCACCTGCTCTGGCTGGTTTTCACCACCATGTTCCTCTGTACCTTGACTTCCTTCTCCAAAACAGATAGCTTGTGACCTCTCCTATTTCAGCCACACACACCACACTCAGCCTTTCTTACTATGCACAGAAAAGCCTTTTCTGTGGATTCTGTATTTACATCAGGCTTCTGGCTTTTATCTCATGTTGGTTTAATGTAATGAAGTGCGACAGCTTGCCAGCCTTGGAGACTGCAGCATGTTTTCATGCACAAGAACACAGCTCAAGTGAATTGTTCCTCATTCATGTCTCCCTATCTTAATGCAGGGGTCACTTAGCTCTCAGGAACTTAAAAGATTTCCATTTTTTATTCACTTCACGGCTTTTCAGCTCAGACAGTCAATGCCATTGCTGTTGGAATTTGCCTTAGACATGCATCAGCCCGCTGGGAACCGGACCGAAGTTAACAAACTGAGTTGGCACGGACAAATAGGATTTGCTGATACATTCTACACACTACCATAATTAAACTAGCAGCCCAAAAGGCTAAATGGTCTAATCTCCCATTAACAGTCTACCTAAGAAAACCAAGTACTCTGTTTAAAACTAATAAGCAAAGCTGCATACGGGATAACAAAGGGTTCAAAAGAAACTTCATGGATTCAGGAGCCACATGGTTGTTGGGCTTAGAATTGGAGATCATTCTGTCTGTTTGATCCATTTGTAATATCGTACCAGTACTGAAAATGTCTTTATCTTCCACTGAAAATAAACCTAGACTAAGACAGTACCCCACTGCAGTCCTTCAGATTACTGTCAAAGGCAACATTTTGCCCTCAGTGGAATGAATACTGGCCCTTCCCATCCTTCTGCGTTGTGTGACACAACATTCACGAGAAGAAATACAAAGACAAAAACATTCAATATATATTCAACATCATGCTGTGAATTCATTTGCTTTTGCAGATGGAGTAAAGAAAACAATATATCCATTTTTATAATACAGAATATGAAACTGTTATATTAAGATCTCATATCAACTGGAATTAAATTGCAGATGCATCATTTGTTTGACCTAAACCAATACCATCCAAAAAATAATCTGACTGATATTCAAGATCTGAGTGTTCACAGATGCATAAAAGACAACTGAAGAAATCAAAGGACTTAATTTCAAAATGGGAAACACCAACAAATCTTTACAAAGCACATTGTTAGTCTAGTAATCAGCCCTGGGTCAAAGCACTGCCTTCATTCACTTTCTGAATTCAGGGTGTAAACTATTTTTAATATGAAAGCATTTGCATGGCTAAACAACATTACATGAATATGACTACAAGACACAGAGAACTTCCTGGGAACCCCTTCACCTGTTCATCAGAACTCAGCTGAAACACTCTTGGAACACAAATAGTAATCAAAAGGGGGCAAATAAAGAGTGAAGTTCAACAGCTTCAGCAAAGAATGAAGCCAACCAACAAAGCTCTACAAAACCCACAAGACACATCATTTTGGTATTGCTCCTCCCCAGGGCAGCTTCAAATCTAAATAGAGTTTGGAAAACAGAATCATCTACTTTTCTCCATCTGGGTGAGCACTGGCAGCTACTTGAAATTTTCCTTCATTATGACTAAATTAAAACAGTCTCAGTGCTGTAACTTGAGTGAATTGTTTCCTTGTCTGGGCTTTCTGTGCTTGCTTTTGCTTTTAACAAACAAGAACAGTCCTATTGAGCCCAGAATTTCCCATATATTAAAAAGTGGCCTTTTCTATTACAGTGGGAGAGAGCTGGGAGTCTTCAATAGGAAGCAGAGTCAATGCTGAAAGCTTTCCCTCCTCCTCTGGAAAAGCTGATCTCACCATACTAGCTCTCTCCCACCAGTTTCACCCAGCCCCACACTTCTTCCTACACATCCTCTTCACAGCTCAGCTCCCCCCTCTCTACACACAGCTCTGGGCATCAAACACACACAGCCTCTGCCACTGACTCCCCCAGGCTTTGAACCACCAGCTCCTGGTAGCACCCACTTGGATGTCTGACTGAGACCTGCTGCTGCCCAGATCCAGTGCTGCAGCAGCTGTACCTGCAAACTCCTTTGAGAAAAAATCAAACAGATGAGATTCCCTCCCCAAAAAAACAGCAAATCTTTTCCTCAGTGAACTTTTAATCTCATTTATGCTTAATCAAGAAGGACAGCTGTAAGTATGGCAAAGGGATTAGGTGTTTATCTTCTCCTACTTGGCATCAGAATCTAAATAGTCTAAATAGTCTTCATGCAACTTCTCCAGCCCCAACCTGGAATCCATCCCAACCACCTCCTCTCCTGCACAACTGCACAAGCCCCTGGGCTGGACAGAGCATGGACATCTGGGGAGGAAGCAAACCAGCAACCTGGCAGATGGCAAAGGGCCAAAAGAGAAAGACCACGAGCATGTCAGAAAGCAGATGTATCTTATTCTAGGCTATGAAATTATTCAGTGCAGCCAGAACTGCCAGAGGACAAGTTTTCAGCCTTTTTTTATATTTTTCAGTACTGGGTTAAGGATCCAATAAAAACCTGTGAAGAAAATGAGAGGGAAAGACTCTCCACTCCTGAAAAGAGGTTTATTTGAGACTTATCAGACTGCTGGGTGCTGAAATAACGATTTCTGGGTTTCTCTATCCTGTAAGCAACATCTGCAGTTAAAATGCTCTTGTTATAGAGAAGAGCTCTCACTAAGAACAGCAGCTTTCACCTGAAGTAAAAATATCCACAGGAAAAAAAAAAAAAGCTAAATTTTGGAGGCTCACTACACAAAAGGCTCCAGCTGGACCCTTGTCAAGTGTCCAAAAAGGCTGCCCAGCGTGGTACGATAACCAGGGGTGCTGTTACTATGCAAGACAAAAGAGCAAAGGAAGGAAAATGAAAGGGTTTGAAATAATTGGGTTCAGTTTACACAGGGGCAGACTGTTCCTTGTAACCCAGGCAGCGCAGTAACCAGCAGCAAGGAAGAACAACTCCCCTGTTTTTAAATGCTGGCTACCACAGTGGAAAGGGAAAATCACCACTCCACCTATTCTCAGGCTTTCAAGGGAGATGCAAAGAGGCAATCAAGAATACTGAACAGATCTGACTTCCTTTCACACCCACGTGAATCAAACCTTGATAATGCCAATTCACCAGGACAAGGGCTTCTCCCTTTCTTGCTTTCCCACACAGGCAGCAAGGGCAGATCCTGCCCTGGCAGCAGCCATGGCCACTCGCATTGCCCACCTCTGCCAAAGTCCCACTCTGGGTTTGTAAGGAGTGCAAAACAGCTTTAACACAGGCAGTGGTTTGCTTTTGGAAGGGGTATGGCAGCTCAGTCTCTTTATTGCTAGACATTACACCCACACCTTTCTTCATCAGCTACCAACGCTCACCAGAGTCATCAGGAAACAGTAAATTATTCATTTTCCCCATTAAGAAGCTCTTCTCTCATTTAGTGACAAATAAAAACAAAATTAAGGCTCCCTCAGTTACTCCCCCTGGGTTTATTTTTAAAAGATGAGTAAATAAGCACAACAATTTTAATTCTGACCCCGAAAAAGACAGGTCAGCCTGCAACATTTTCTCACCTTCCTCCTCACTTTACCATTTCAATCCCTCCCAGCAAAATGTAAACCAATTTTCAAATGAAAAATAAAACTGGGGTGTTAAACTGCCTCCCAGTGGGCTTTTTCTTCAGCTGTGCACAGAACACAATGCAATTAGGAATTCTGAGATCTGGGTCACTGTCCCATTTCAGCATCGCTTCACAAAGTGCTGACAACCCTCTACCGGGTTAGCACTGGTGGAGGTCATGGATTGAAGATAGATGGACAATCTGCATTGCATGCAGAGGGGTAATTTTCCTTGCCAAACTGAAGAGGTAAAAGGAGAGCCCAAATCAGTCTTGCCTTTACTGCCTGCTGCATGGTTTTGATCCAAATCAGATGATGTATACACAGATCACTGGCATCAATGTTACAAGCTTCAAAACCACAGAGGAATCAGAAATAGCAGAGTACCATCCCCTAGACATTGTCCAGGTGAGTACTGTGTTAGAAATGCCTGTATGAAGTTGAGACTTACCCTGATTCATAGCTCACAGTGGTGATTGGATTTGTACCAAGTAAAGCCATTTCAAACCATGATAAATTACCCCTTACTTGGATTTGGGGTATTAACTGGCCCACTTAAACCAATGGAGCCAATTCCCATGAGAGACAGGAATATTCTAGACAGAAGAAGCCTGCATGGTTCAAGAGAACTGCATTAATGTATGATGTTCCTTCTACCTTCTGCTTCCAGGAAGGAATCCAAATTATCTTTGTTTATTGCACTATTAGAGCTTGAAAGGACAAACATCTTGTTTAATGAGATTGCTTTTAAACTTTCCTTTTTCTTTTGTGTAACCAGCTATTTGAAACAGAGTCTATAGCCAAAACCATTGTCTTCCCACCATCAGCTCTCATTCACTTCTACTTAAAACCAGCTAAGCCACAAGCAGCTGCTATCTTGATGTAACAGGTCAAGATGGGGCCTATGATTGTGCTTGATTTCAGGCACTTCAGTGGAACAGCTCCTTCTGTTTGAATGCACTATTTGTCAAAACAAACAAGAAAGGCTGCTGGGGAATGTACCAGTTGCAACTGGATTTTGTTAAAAGTAAAAAAAACCCAGAAAAAAACACTGAGAGGCTTCAGAAAACGTATTTTCCAAGTACTGAGACAATTTTCTAGTTCAAATGACTTTGAAAGTTCGTTTTTAAGAAGAAAAGCCCTGGAATATTTTCTTCTGAGGTCCAAAGAGGCACAAAGGTCAAAAGTAAATCCTTAACATCTCCTATACTCTATGGATAAGCAGTTTACTCCCCAAACGCTGGTGAAATGTTCAACTGTTTGAGATGCACATTCCCCCTGCTCACACTTGCTCATTTCTTCATGGCACATACAAGAAGAAATTCTATTCCCTGTTTAAAATGTTAATCAGGATTTCTGCCCCCATTCACCCCCCAAAAGCAACACATGTAGCACGTGGCCCAGAATCGAGGCACAAGCTGTGAAAAGACTCATAATTGAGCAGTAAATTAGATGAATTCTAAAGAATTTTACCAAGAAAACAGACTTAATTCACAAAGGAGACAAACAGGTCACTGGGAAGCACTGAAGAAATGTTACACACCTTCAATAAGGACCATCAGAGAGGGAAACAGAAGGACTTTCACAGCTATAATGTGTTATAAATTGCTTATAAGTTCTGTTAGTAATTGTTCGGTTTCCTTATTGAAGAGTGGACAATCCAAAATGCGCTGAACTAAGTGAAAAAAAGGCTTCCCTCCACTTCAAATTATGCTTAAGTTCACCTTATCTCCCTTGTGCAGGCCAGGGCAAAAGGCATTTCAAAAGCAAACAAACCAACCACGTTAGCTAACACAATTATAGACACAACCTGCTCAAAATATAGGAACCAATTTAACATCACATCTGTGACAAAGGCAGTTCTGCCATTTCTTCTCCAAGCTGTAATGGTACCTGCTAAATATCAGTCTCAGCAGCACCTGAGATGGATATAATATGAAAACTACACTTTTTCCAAACCCTGATGCTAACACAAGGGAGAAAAAAAGACCAACTTTGTCCTGGTGAGGAACCTTTTCCTGCCAGAAGCCCAAGATCAAACATCCAGACCCTCCAGGGATGAGAAGCCTCATGCTTTTATACCAGGAGTTTCAGAGTGTGTAAGGAATAAACTTCAATTCTGAAGAGTACTTCCATGCCAAACAATAACCATACTTAAGCACATACCCTACCATCTGAAAAAAGGTTCTGGTTTTTAAATAATAGCTTTTAAAGGCCACATTTATTTCATGCAACAGCCTTTATAGAGAAGAAAAAAGAATACAGAGTGTTCACACACTTTCACATAGTGGTTTACATAGTGATCTTTCAGATTATTAACAGAGACAATCTATTATTTCTATTGTTCCTGGGGTTTTGGGGAGGTTTTGTTCCTTAAAGAAATAGGCATTTGGAAAAATACATAAGCACTTCATATTAGCCAGGTTGGGGGCCTGTTTGCTTTTCAAGCAGCAGGTCTGTGTTTCCAGAGCATTGCCAAAAGGGAGGGTCTGAACGTTCATTCATCCATCCATGGGACACTAATGCACATTTGGGCTGTTTAGTCATTCTGCCTTCAGCCCAAAAAACACCCAAGGATTAAGCTAATGGTCCATTAATACATGCCCTGGAGTGTCTTCCTGCTTTACTAAGGGGAAATATATCTCTGTAATTCCTGTAACACCATATTTCTTCCTGCCATTTGTTCATTTTCTTTTAAAATACTCCTTTTCAATAACAGCTAGTTGCCTCCAATCTGGTGCAAGGGGTGGAGGGACACTGCTACATGCCCTCTGTCTGTGCAGAAGAAAGGAGGAAGGGAAACAGCTGGCTGCTTTCCACAATAGCTGCATTCAGCCAGAGAGAAGCTCCAGCGTACGCCTACACGCTATAAGGAGGGGAGCTGCAACTCCCAGGCCCTGATTTGGTTAAGCACAGTGTTCCAAATGCAAGCTGGAGAGGAGATCCTCATTTTTTTTCTGGAGAAAAAGGCATTTTTGGTATAGGGCATTCCACTGCCACTAATTGCATCTGAATAGGAGTGTATACTTCTACCACAGTCATGTCTTCTGTATACCCAGGACCTGGAAGGTCAGCTGCTTTTGCTCAGTTCAGGGATGGAGATCTGATTCTCTTTGATTTTTTTCCTGCAAGCCAACGCAGAGAGAATGCACAAAACCAGACAAAATCCCTTAGCCACCGTTTTTTTCCTGTTTGTTTTTTTTCCCGCTTGTGCTCTTAAGCTCAGCAGGGCCCTACGTGGCTCACTAAGCAAGCAAGCAACAATAGCTGCCAGGTGACAGCAGCTTTGCCCACTTTTCACCATGGCCTTCTAGATGCACAGATCAGCTGGCACATCTGAGGGCTTCAGACGCACTGGCAACAGCTCTTCCCCTTGTCATGCATTTGGCACTAAGCTCAATTCATAAACTTCAGCCCTAACTCAGGCAGGAGGCTGCTCAAGCACTGGTAGAGGCCATCTACAGCCTCCTTGAATCTTCTTGCCCCAAGCGGTGCAGGAAGGTTTGAGAAGCACATTTTCCCTCCAATTTCTCAGCCTCCAACTTTCAAATTGAACCTTCCAGTCACTCAGAGAGATTATCCATGTGCTAGATGGGCAAACAGCTCTACCTAAACCTCATTTAGCTTCTGAGCTCTCAAACTCTCCCGTGTCTGCCTTGGGAATTATAACACTTTCGTATCTCTTAAGACCTACCTCCCCCCAGCACTGTGCACATACCTTTCTTTCCATACAACTATACAGACTTCTCCATGTTTAAACTGGACTGTAAATTTGTTGTTGCAGCCCACTATAAACATGCACAAAGAAATTCTGGCCTTGCACACCACCAGTCTGGCTTCTTGCTCTTGGGTTAAGAGAGGCACAAGAACTTCAGGTGTTTGCAGGGAAATGAAATACGATTTAACTGACAGTGCTAATGGAGACTCAGCAACTCTGGGTTACAGGATATTCTGGCTAAGTCACCTGTACAGGTAATTCAGAGGTTGTCTGGATGCCAAGTAAACCTTTCCCCAAGGCACAGAGGGAGGAAAAAGGTGCAAAACCCTTGAAAAACATCTGTTAGGTTCTAGTTCCTCTTGTCAGTCAGGCTTCCTGCCAAAAGCTCATTAAAGGTAATTAAAGGGAGGAGGGGAGTGTATTGTCATATTTATTAAGTAGATAAAGAAGTTTAGGGGATTTATGTTGAAGAGGAAAAAAGTATTGATACCTCTGCTTCATACAGGGTCCCATTGCTCAAGCAAAGCATGTCTGGACAAGTGATAGGAGAACCACAACCTTCTTGGATTGCCAGCTGCACGTATTGTTTCAGGCACTAGAAACAAGCAAAGGAAAGAAAAAAAAGTTATAGCCCACACGTTGGTAACACACAGATGCTTGAGATGCTGTACAGTTACCACCTCCCCTGCCTTAATTGGCTGTCCTGAAGCTCCAGCACACAGCAAACATCAATTAATACAATTGCAAACGCTACAAGTCATTACATTGGAAAGAATGCAATGAAGAACAATTAATTATGCATGACTTCATCTGCTGAGCATCGTGTTTTTCCCAAATCAGCGAGTCAGACCTTTCAGCACTAACAACCCCCGTGCTCTGTTCAACTGGGATTGGAGGATTTAGGTGGGAGGAGTATCTTGCATCCTAATTAAACAGGCTTCACTCTTTTGCCTTTCCTCCCGTGTTCTTAGTTCAGACTATCAGCCAGCAGTCTCCATTGTAAGAGACCTCATTCACACAGAACAGACTGCTGTTCTCAGTTGCACAGAAGGGGAAAAGGGTTTAAAACCTGTTTAGGAGGTTATAATCCACCCTGGAAGATGTGCAGTTGTCAGTTCTCCCTCCCCCTGCCCCAATCCCCCGTATAGATAGACAATTTCCATGGTTTACCATGATTTATCAGCATTCTCTAGTCTAGGAGTTCAAAGTCCATTTCCAGCACAGTCTTACAGATGTTTCCAAATTGTCTCATTACACAGAAATGGCAGCCCTCACCCCAAGGTAAAAAAGGTGTCTATTCTCCCCATATCTTACTTGGTATACCAGTTTCAAATGTGTTCAGCTGGTCTTTCTAGCACATATTGTAGAGCTTTAAATAAAGGCTGGAGCAGTGGCCCGGACACGAGTGCTTGATTTGTATCTCCAAACTACTGGGGTTAGTAAGTGAACTCAATTCTCAATCAAACAAAATAACCAAGTGTCTTCAAAATAATGACAAAGCATGCAATAAATTGCAGCTCAGTCTTCACAAAACAACCAACCATGGGTTTCTGTCAGCGTGCACAGTTTACTGCAAAGGAAAACAAACACATTTTACTAGCAGCAGGACTAATGCAGCTTTGTGCCCTAGAGATTTCTATGATCAGGCCCTTGTGATAAAGTTCTCCTACTCAGTACTGCTGGCTTCTTCCTGGATTGCCCCATCAGTTTCAAGAAACATGTCAAAGCATAAGGTCTTTGAGACCTCTGTCTCTCTGCCAACTCAGCTGCTAAGCAGGTTACGGGGGAAATCACAGCCTTTCAGCTCTGGTAAAGCCCCAGGACACTTCACAAACCATTTTCCCACTATTTATAGGGATTCAACATTCAAGTCTGTGTCAGTTTGGACTGTTGGAAGAAGGCCTTGCAAATTGTGCTCTAATTAAAGAAATGTCCTCGTTTGTATTTTCATTGGAAGACTGGTACCCTTTTAAATGTCAGGATAATTAGGAGGTTTTCAAATGCAAATGAGGTTTCCTCCTTGTTCTGTCTCTACTAAAATACCAGGTCCATATGTTTTGGTTAATTCTGATCAACTACATGGAGATATTAGTTCATGCAAATAGAATCAGCTTAGTGGCATTTTAAACGAGCTTACTTTTGATTTGTAAATATTTGAAGCTAGAAGAACACAGGGGTATAACCTAAATGGTAAGCTTTAAATATCTAGCTCATTAAGCACTAATGGATTCAGATCCAGCACGTACCCCTCTAAGAAAACAGCAGAGCAGGCTCTAAGGAATTGATGGTGCAAGTAGTATGTGGGAGGTGAGGGAGATACTCACAGGTGAAGAGCAAAAAAGAAATCATGTCAGTAACTGAAAGCAGTATTAGCTCCCTAGGGAACAGAAGCTCAGATTTAACCAAGAGCTGTTCTTTTGTTACTCACACAGCAGTCTCAGTGCCCTGTCCCACCTCCTCGCCCACCTCTCCCAAAGGCATCTAGGCACAGGGCTCACAAAAAGTCAGTTTAAGCACCACACTAGCACACACAGTTCCTCCACAGTGCTGTAGGCAGCAGCAGGTCCATACCCACAGTGACTGGGAATGGGTACCCTGGAGACACTGGAGCTGCAGGGGCCTTGCCCACTTCTGCTGCCACCACCATCTGGGCAGTGGCAGCAGGTGACACAGGAAAAGCCAAAAAAAAAAGCCATTGCTGATGTGGACAGAGACTGTGGGTGACCTGCTCCTTCAGACCCACGGTCTGCAAGCACCTGCCATTGCTCAGATGCTTCAGACCATACCACAGCAGAAATGGGATATCAAGTGCTCACTCCCTGTACAAATTTCCTCCTTGCATTGTGCCCTTACACATTCTCCACCAGGAACAAATGGAACCAGAAAATTCTGCCCTCCAAGTCCCTTCCCCAAAGCCTGAATGTGCTGCAGGGTGTTGGGTGTACTTGAGTGGGTGATGCTCTAGCAGTACTTTCTTACATTTCACTCTCTCCCCTCATGGGACACCCATGGGACACTTTCTGGATCAAATCTCGGGTCACCTTGTGGGGAAGGGGGACTGTTTCCCTGCCACCACAGCCTTTAGTTTGCCTTAATTCCTCAGCAAGCATGGGAGAGCAACCTTTTACTTTTGCTAAGATCCTGGTTTCTGTCTCCTCTGTGATGCTGCCTGATATTTAGTAATTTGTTTTGACAGTATGGTACAGTGGATTTGTATTTGAGGGGCAGCTCAGGTCAGCTGGGTACAGAAGGAGGACAAAGCCTGAGAAGTTACTGCAGGCCTAGCAGCAGCCCAGAGGCTTGTTCTTAATTTAGACTTCCAGGACAGAAGCTCTGAGCACTCGCAATTACCCTTTCGTGCAAGGATGGGCATGAAGCTCTTAAGGAGCTTCGATCCACAGTATGGATTTTGCAATCAGTTTCACTGTGCAGTATTTAAATCATAAGGGGTGCCAAGCCAGGAGAAAGGAGGTTTCTGAGGATTGCTAATGCATCTGGATTCTTCTAGCTCACTGCTTGGTTGTAGGTGAGGACAGGAGAGCAATTGGAGCCTTCTGTGATGCTTTCAGAGGGTGCTATGCTTTCAGAAGGTGTCTTGGAGAGATTTTACCATAACAAAACTGTCTGTGCAGTGCCATGGATCTTGAAGTGTTTCATATTAAGACCCTTGCTTTGGTTTTCTGCACTTGGAAAAGGTGCTGTGGGTACAGCTCAAGAAGCTGACGAGAGGACTTAAAGCTGTTGGGAAGCTTGAAGGAAGCATTTAACATTTACCACTGAAGAATTAAGCTTTTTACTTAAGTCCATACATGAATGAAGATGGGAACTTCTTGTTCCCTCTTTCATAAGTCAGTGGCAAAGAGGAGACAGTAGAAAATCACTGTTTTCTAAAATATGCCTTCACTTTTACACTAAGACTGGTTTTAGAGTGTTTTACTATTATTTACAGCGCAGCTACTAATTGAGCTACTTACTTAAGCAGCAGCAAATAAAAGTATCTGAAAAGATGCACAAGCTGCAAATGTGATGAAAAGAGGATGCAATGCCTATCTAATGAATCACAACTGACCTTCTCAGCCATATGTCCTCCCACACTCTGCAGAATGCACTATACAGACACAAAATGGGAAGGCTACAGAAATCAGCAGTGTCTCAGGAAAACTGCACACACTACATATGCTACTTAATTGCTCTAGAAAGCAATGGTAAGATCAAGATACTCATCTTTCTTTTGGTATTAAGAGTTTCTTGAAAGGATCTTAATTTTGATATTGAGAAATCAAGAGGTCTCAACATCCTTGGGCAACACTCCACTACCACTTTCACACAGTGGAGTGACTGACAAGCACAGAGAGCAATCAGTGGCTGGAGAGGCCACCACACAGCACCTATGACTTAAAATTACTGTCATACCATCATCTTCCTCTCCATGGCCAGAGCAAGTCCTCAGTAGTGACCTTCCTACCAGCACAGTGAGGTTTCCACAAACATGCCACATAGTCAAGGCAGCATGTTTGAGGCAACAGACAACAAATCTACTAAGGTCTGGCTGAACAGGTCTGAATCCCACCGTGTACAGATGAAATGGGAGTTTGGCTCCATAACTGTCACCCCTCAAGTAAATGCTAGACACCAACATCAGAAATCCTAACTTCCATACCTGCAAATGTACCACTTATGTTCACTTTACTCAGATTTTCTCCACTGAGCAACTATAGCATGTACTTATCTGTGTTCTGGGATACATAAGAAAACCCTGATGCAATCAAGCAAGAGGGATCAATTCAAACCTGATCATGCCATTCCACCAGCCAAGCCTGGTAATACCTAACAGGAGGTTCTGGTGCTGACCTAATTTGTGCAAGCACCTTTTGTTTCTGCTGGGCCTCTGTCAGCTTCAGTGGAAGAAGAACTGCAAGTCATTTTTTCTCTGTCTGAGGTTCATAATATGGAATGACATCCTTCTCAAATAATTTACTGTCTAAGCACTTTGGGGCAAGAATTTTTTTCCCTCCTAGGCCATTTTTGTCCTTCAGGCCATCACCTTCCTCTACTCATCAAAATAAGGTCAATGTGCATTTACCTACTTCACAAAATGCTACTCATGAATATCTAGTAAGTTAAGGGCTGTAAAGCACCTGGATCAAATTATCATGCAATACATATGTATTTCTTTTTTATCTTGCAAGAAAGATTAGGATTTAGGCAAATATTTACATATGCCCCAAGTACACATCCCTCTCCTGGAGCTAAGGCTTTGTTGAAAGTGGATGTTGTAACATGATGGAAGAACCTTTATAAAAGCATCAAAAAGCCCAATCTAGGAATGTACAAACTAGTGGCATAAAAATTTCCTTCTTCAGTAATAAATACTTCCTCTAATCTTCAAAAGTGTTTTCTATAGTCAGCTGTGATGCCTCAGGAATAGAAAATCCTTCATTTCAACACTTCTCCTACATGCTGCTCTAACTTCAACTATTTTTCCCCCCAAAGGATATTGTACAGAGGGGATCTTTAATGTGCTGACAAAAAATAATACATGTATCAGTTAGGCAATGTATTTAATCTGCAAAGGGACCATAACAGTTCTGATTTTAACATCAGAATGAGTTTAAAGCATGATTTCAGTATTATGTTGCTAGGTAATGATGTGACAAAGGCACTATATCCCTCTCACTGTGAAATCTTCTGTTTCTATTCAAAGCCATTTTCAGACAATCTCTGAGACAATAGGTGGATCTCAATCACTCCTACATAGTGCTTTTTCCAGGACCCTTCCAGTTCAGCTACTTTGCTTGTCTCCCATCTCCACGCAGCTCTTTAGTTCCCTAAATGCAGCCCCACTGGCTTGGATGCAAAAGCAGAAAAGGAAAGCACCTATGTGACATGACAAAGTGCAACTGGTAGTTTCATTAAGAAACTAAGAAGCAAGCAACAGAAAGTGCTGGCCTCTTTTCCTGTCAAATGCTACAGGGGATGGAGGATAAGTAAGAGTAGCTGTCTTTAATTAAATTGCTGAAAACAGATCTATGTATTTCTTAACTAGTACCAGGGCGTGACTTACATTAAATATGAAAATGCAAGAAATGAAGGCATCTTGCCAAAACAAGGTTGTCTTTCCAACTAACAATTGCATATTCAGAAAAATACCTCTTCCAGACTTTTCCTCACAACTGTATTGGTTTAGGTTTGGGGTTTTTTTCAGCCTTAGCCTTTCTACAAACTTAAAATTTGGGGGCTGAAACATAACTTCTGGGGAGAAAACATAACTTCAGTTTGCATTCCAGAGTGTCTTCTGATTAAGAACGGATCAACAGATAGGCATCCAGATTTTGTTTCAGTTCTGGGCAGTGGTGATGTACTTTTTACTCAACTCTCATTTCCTTCTTATCATTTACAAATGTTATCTCTTCTTCAGTGCATCCAGAAGACAAAGTATTAGTTATACAGATTCACAAGGAATACGTCAATTACTGACTTCAGTGAGACAGTTCATACCATCTGATCCACTCAGCATTTAATCAGCTGTGTACTGAAATGAATATACACATACACACACACACTCCCCAAACAGTACTCACAGTGTTTATGACAGATCTACAGAATGCTTAGTAATATGTTCATCACTGTCACGACACGCACTTCTGCATGTTCCATCTCTAAACCAGGCCAGTCCTTTTCCATGTGTGGTAGCTGAACTCCTGGAATCTCTCTAGATTAATTAAGTCTACTGGCAATTAGCTTGGAGACATCTGCACTTCATTTGGAAAAACAATGTGGGGCTTTTCCAAGTAAAGAAAGTTTGTTTTACAAAGTGCACCACAGAAACAGCCATTTATTAATTAGTTAAAGTCATGATAGGCACAGGTTAAAGTGAAAAGAGGGGACTGTGGGGGGATCTCAGTATTTACAGGTATCTAAATGGTGGGTGTCAGGAGGTTGGGGCAGCACTTTTTTCTGTTGTATCCAGTGACAGGACAAGGGGTGATGGGAAGAATCTGGAACACTGTAAGTTCCATAAGGAAAAACCAAAGTCCAGTGAAAGGTGCATTTGTATTGCCCAATCTGTACTTTAACTGCTAAGGACCAGATGCAGTGATAATGAAGTTGCTTTCAAATGAACAGAAGATCAGGCCACATAAGGCTCACTAGAATGGGAAGGAATAACATCACTGACAAGCATTTCACTTTGTCAGGACCAAGTGAAAACACCAAACAAACATGACAACAGACCAGAATATAACGGCCTCCTGCTGCTTCACAAGCCTACTTTTTAGCAGATCTTTCAAGTATGTCTGAGAAATACAGTGTCATTAGCTTTGTCTCTAACAAGCTACCACCAATAGTGTTAGACCCTGCTCAGATACACAGTCTAAAACCAACTGACATACAGTCCACCATATCCTGGCAGCCTTTCATGAAAGTCAGGATAGGTTCCTGATAATTGTTGCCATGAAGTGGTATGACCAGACAGGAAAGAAACAGAGAAATCCACTCTTGCCAAAAATGAACTGAACTTGGCCTTACCAGCAGCTACAAACCAGTCATGACCATGAGGCTTATGTCACAGGCTGGCTCAGTTACTGTGTCACTCTGAGGCATTGACAACTCACTTCACATCTGTGTATTCATTTGCTAAATGGAGATAACACCAACCTCGCTGATGCGGTGCTGTCATTAAACATGTTGGTTCCCTCTTCCTCGCCTGTCTTCCCTTGGCCACCATCCAGATGCTGCCACCTCTACTGATTTCAGAAACTGTGCAGCCCCTCCTCCTGAATAGCAGCATCCATCAGAAGGCAATGGGAACACCTTTGTGCTGTTTTGGCACACCTACTAATTTTGCCTTTGATGTGACTTCTCGTGCAAGAAGTTCTTAAAACATCTAAATTAGTGTGTTCAGTGCTAATATGAGCAGATGCAGGACTTTCTCTTTTATAACTTTGAAACAAAGCTATCCTGAAACATTTCAAATGTCAAGCTGGGGAAAAAAAAACTCCAAAACATCAAAACTTAACAGCTTGCTACCTGTGGGTGGAAGCAGAAAACAACCTGAGGTGAGCTTTATATAAAGTAAGTGGGGCATTGCAGCACAAGGTCTATTTAGGAGGAGGAGAAGGTAGTGTTCTGGGGCAGCCCTAAGAACATGCAGAGGTCTCCTAGCATGGGGGAAAGAGGGAAAAGGAAACCAAAGCACTGCTTGAAAATTAGCACAAAGAAACAGAAGTGATACTAAAACTCAGTGTTGGCCAGATGAAGGCAAATCCACATTTTTCCTTACTCCTAAGTTTTACTCAGTAGCCTTTCACTGGAGTATTTATGTATGTTTGCTCCATTCAGTAGGCATCTTACCCTCTTTGTCATCTGCTTTCTCCTTGTCTTTGACCTACTTGGTCTCTCCTCTTTTTTGCCCATGCTTTTTTGCTGATGATGCTGATCCCTCACATCAGCTTGTCTCCAGTTCTCTAGTCCTTACCTGCACAAGCAATCTGAGGCTTCACAGCATTGAGGACAAAATAAACACTCAAAGGAGTCAGGGCAATGCACAGCTCGTTTAAAAATATTAAGGAAATAAAGGAACTTTGGAGTGTTCTGGTAGTGAAGTGCAACAGAAAAACTCCCATTTCTCGAAAGGTTTCTTACTCCCCTCTAAGCAAAAGTAGCTGGCAGCAGCATGCTGTCATCCAGCCCCTGTCTCAGCCTGCAGCCTCCCAAAGCCCTGGCTTGCCAGGCAAGCAGCTGCCTGGGGCACCAGGCTGCCAACAACAGCATAAGAGCCTCTTTCCCCCATGATTACACCTGGCATTGCTGTCACATATAGCTACAGCAGAAAATCTTGTTCTCACATACACCTCTGGATCATCTTGTACTTGTTGAATAGCCAAGATAGCACAGAAACTACCTGGGGTTCCATTCAACATTGCACACTGCCTTCTCCTTTTAAGGCTGCATGAAGTTTAATCTCATTCAGATCACACTTTGTGCACCAAAAAAACAAACAGGTGGATCATCACAGTATTTGTTTTGCACATTTTGTAACTTGGTTACCTTACACACTTCTCAGAAGTACAAGACCCAACAAAGCAACTGCTTGGAAAAAAAGAATCATGCTAGGTCTGCATAAACACGTGCTGGTGACACAGAAGCACATACATGAAAGTATCTCCTGGTTCCAGGTTTTTACGTGTCATGTTAGGCATCTCAAACTCTGTTCCAGCAAATAACACACAGGATGGATATAAGCTGGATGTAAGATGTTTTCCATAACAGCACAGCACTGGATTCCTTCTGTCAGCACTGCCACCAGGGTAATCTTACCACACCTGGTAAAACCTCACGTGTGTTCTGCAAGCCATGTGCTTTTTCTTCTCTGGACAGAGAGTAAAAATGCTTATAGCTATCTGAAAAACTCCTGTCTCTCTAGCAGCATTCCACCAAAAAACAAATATAGACCTTCTTATACACAGTTTACTTACTTTGGCTAGAATACAGCTTTTACAAGATATAATGCTTATTACAAGAGTTTCTAAGCGGAAAGAAATCTCTGTACACAATTCTAACTCATTCAAATCCCTTGGTTTCACAGGCTACAAGTGAAAAGGAGATAAAGCTCGCCCCCACAGATGCCTGTATAGCAACAACTTTTAATTACTTCCACAGCCAAAACTGCTGTAGTGAAAAACAAACAAAGATGCAGAATCTTCATTACAGTTAGCAAAAATTACAGCTACCTCTTATGTGTAATAGAACAAAAAATTACTGAAACTAATGGTTCCATCTTAGTAGAGCAGAACCTATTATGTCCAGGTCAAGCCTTTTCCTATTTCAAATGTAATAGTGCTCTTGGATCTATATAATGAATCTTAGCAACACAAAATAAGAATAAACTGAAAGCATTTCCAGTTGATAAACTGATATGGGCTCAATCCCATAGTCTCAGATGACGTAGTCTCTTACCCTATCATCTGTCTTAAGGGTAATGTGAAGGTATCTAGAGGCCCTAGCATGAGTTGCAGGAAATTTAGGGCACTGCATACCAACACAGCTATTACAGGCTATGAGCCTAGCAATCCTCTCTGCAAGCCCCAGCACCAAAGCACTTGATAGTAAGGTGTTTCTGGCACCAAAGGTGCAACTTGTATGGCAACTGAGAATCTGCTCTGGGTTTGAGAAAGAAAATCACATAGACATGTTATAAGTTTCCAGAGCTCCCTTTGTTGTAGGATGCAAGATCTACATTTCTCTGTTGCATCAGCCCAGACATGTCTGTGGGGATGATATTCAGACACAGGCAACAACAGTCAGACAAAGGGTACACACGGAGTATAAGCACAACTGAGACATCTTACGCCCACTGAAATAAATAGAGCATGTCTAAAGGCTTCTCCCAGCTGCACTCAGAGCTCACTCATGGCTGCCTCTTGGTTTAGACAAAGTCAGTGAAGTTTGCACAGATGCCAAACAAGTGTGACTGTAGTCTCCACTCTGCTGTCATGGCACCAGAAGCCAAGCCCAGAGCAGATGCACTTCCCACTACCAGCTGGGAATGGGGTGTAGAGGTGCCAGGTGGCAGCTGCAGCACCAACACAGGACAGGTGGGCACAGCAACGTCCCCAGCCATCATTGAGATACATCTCCAGTCATCACCAATCTCTCCCTTTGGCCACTGCCCTGAAGGAATGGAGAACCCAGCTCTGCCTGGCACAGTCCTCAGCAGTCCTCCCTTCCTCAGGGGTGGAAGGGTGACTTGCCCAGCTAACACTGAGGTTAATGTGCCATTAATGACCCTAAATCGGAGTCACACAATTATTGGAAAAGAGTGGGACCACTGTAAAGGTAACAACTTCTCCATTTTCTTTTTGATTGAAAGCAGTATCTTCACACCTACCTCTGAGGTGTGTTCTCTTAGAGTTTTGTTACAAACAAAAGGTTTTGTGGAAGTTGGTACAGAAAACGACCTTCATGAAGCTCAGGTTGAGCATGCACACTAATTGCTCTCCTCCTAGTTTCCCGAATACTTTTATCCCATTTGAGCTCCCCTGAATCCAGAGTAAGTGAAGATACTCTCACTCAATCTGGCTTCACAAATATCAGATTTCTTCCATGAGCTTAAACAATCAAGGGCAAAACTTAAACTTACTTCCATGATTCTTATCTGCAATTTGTTGTTAAAAAATAAAACCAAGCACATTTATTCTGGGGTTTAAAAAAAACAAAACAACATCCCTCTGGTGGCTTCTGACCTGTTTCCAATTAGTCAGGTACATCAAGGTCACTATCACCAGAGAAACTACCACCAGAGACCAAAGGAATACTAATATCTGTAGGGCTTTTATCAGCTCACTCAACCTCCACCTTTATCACTTCCACCAGCTTTATTTGATCTGAATTTGCAGGACACCAAGTCATCACTGGTGGCTATAGGCAATCCATGACCTGGGCAGCAGGCATGACCTGCAGCACAGACTGCAGACACAAAGGTTCAAGAGGCCAAGGTTTATTTTTGTTTAGATTTTCTGATCTCCCTTAAAAATGACACACGTGACTTAAAAGGGCTCTGAGTACTCAGCAAGTGGTAATGGGGAAACAAAACCTCACAGTTATCCTTTGATGTTGCTTCATCCTAAGATTTTGCCTCAGAAACAAATAAACCCTGGGATTGCACATAGACTGTGTGTGTTCTCTGACAGCCCTAAAATGCATCATTTCTCCTGTTTACTGCTGGGATTTATTCTTGTTTGCTATGGGAACGTCTGTTGGAGTCACGAATTATCAAAAGCATAATAGCAGGCAAGTCTTTTAAGCAAGAGAGACTAACACTCAGTGCTCTTTGTGAAAGCATCCTCTACCAGTGTGGATAACATATGCTTCTTGTATGAGACAAGCAACTCCATCTCATAGTTCCATCTCCCATTAGCCTGCTGCTGTAATGTAAAGGTGCTGCTAGATCTTACCGACGTGCAGAAGATGCAGCTGCATTCCTGAAGAATGGTCATCTTATCCAGGGAATATTCACAGAGACAAAGCTTGCAACTGAACAGGGGCTCCATAGCTAACTCTCCAGCTTCTGACTCATCAGTTGTCATGGTGTGAGGAAAAGCCTTTCCAGCAGAGCCCATCACTCATTAATGGTCCCTTCAGCCTGAAAAGAGAAATCAACAGCTGAAACATCGCACAAGCCACCTAGTCACTTCTCAATGACCTGAGAATTTACATTTCAGTCTCACACTTCAGGTCATTCAAAAATTACCAAGAAGGTGCCTGAGAACCCCCGTCCCCAAAAGGCCTGAACTGGGTTGTGTTCTCTGAGAACATTCACCTCACTGGCACAAAACACTTCAGTCAGGCTTATCATCAAACTGAAAAAAGTCCAAACAAACTAAAACTCACACAGATGAGATATTGCCTATGTTATATGCAACAGCATAGTGGCCAGAGCCCTCACTTTAGGGCATTAGATGAATTAAAAACATAAACTGCATTCACACACTTGGCCTTTTCAAATGAGCATCAGAGTCACGACCCTCCCAGTCCCTATGGGATGCTTCAGAATGCACCCACACCATTTCAGTGGGTGTCTCCACCCCCACTTTCCATTCTGGCTGCTGGCTAAGAAGCTCTCCTGGGCAGTGCAAGGCAACAGCAAGCACAGATTCTCATTTCCTAGGCAAGCCCTTCAGACATTTAGCCTGTAACGCAGATGGTGGGTACCATGAACTCCAATGAGCTGTCACAGAGACAGTGAGCTGGCAGCCCATTGCAAGAGGGGTAGGGAAGGCATCTGAACCCAGGAAAGGGTTTCACTTTGCATATCCTACTTCATACAGGGCTGGAGCTTAAATCCAAGTAAGAGTATTTCATGTGCAGTTTTCTTTTCTGCATTGCCTTGATGATGCTGCAGAGCTGCCTGCTCAGCTCTGTAGCTTTAGTGCATCTCACTCCCCTGGCATCCAGCTCTTCTGTTTCACAGGGCTCTTAGGCATCTAACCGAGGTTTGTGAACCATGAACTAAGTGCACTAGCACTTTGACAGGGAGATGCTCAGAATAGCCACGTTTCCACCACACATTATGTCACAGCAGTGCTTGGGGAAGAAAATTCTGTCCTTTGAGAAGGAACAAATGGAAACATCATGCTTGCACGTAATGTTTTCTGACCTAAGCATATGAAAATGGTGCACCATGATCGTAAAAAATGTCAGGCCCCTTGTTCTTACACGGTAACACTACAAGAGAAATTAAACAGAATATCCTGATGCTTAATGTAACACAACAGAAAGCGAATTTACACATTTTATTCACCTCAAAATAGACACTGGGGCTCAGTGCAGCATTTAAGGTATAGGAAAATCTATTCCCATCTCCAAGAAACTTGGCTCAACTTCCACAGATCTCCTTGTGAATACACTTAGCTAATGGCAAGACCTTCACACACATTTTTTGCAAGCAGGGGTCTGGTGGCTGGCTGCACACAGCTGCTTGCACCAGCACCAAGTAAGAGTGCAGCTCCACAAAATCTAGAAAGGTGCATCATGACTGGATGAATGGAGGCTGAATGATCATGAAAACAACAGAGGATCAAGATCTGTCCACGTTCCTGTCAGATCTGACATCTCACGAGGCAAACAGAGCCCTTTGGTTCACTTTTGCTTGCCTCCCCCACAGGCCTGGGTGTCCTCGTGGCAGGGCTGTCAGGTCACATTTGGCAGCACATCACTGCTGCCATTCTGTGCTCCCAGAGCAGCCAGGCCAGCTCCAGCTCCAGCCAGTCAGCGTGTACACGATGTGCTGGCTTGCAATACCTGCTGAATTCCTCCCCAGAGGAAGAAATGATGGTGTTTAGAGAGCTCGAGGGGTCAGCACATGTGAGAGCTTGCCCTACAGCTCCCACTCCACAGCTCCATCCCCAGGCCTGCCCCACAAGCCTCCTGCCATGTGCTCCCATGGCTCTGCACGAAGACATTTTGTTTTCAAAAGCCTTGAAATCACAACAAGTCTGGGTGGGAGCACACTAACCCATTTTAATTGTTACACTTTGTAGTTTCCTGGACTAGTCTGGCAGGGAAGCCATCAGATGTGTCCCTTGGGATGTCTTTCCCATAAGCACCCAGTTTTAGAGACACGAGAGTCATAGCCAAGATTCTGGCAACCAAATTTTTGGCCACTAACCCAAAGTAAACTCTCTGCAGTTGACTTTGGGAGTGCAAGATGGAGTGCAATCACTAGTTCAAAACATTTGCCTTGCCCACATTATTCTCAGCACAGTCCCCATCTCCTGTCATGATGCCCCCTGCAATTTGCTCCACACAAAGCTGGAGCTCCAGGATGGCCAGAGCCTTGGAAGGAAGCCTCCCTCTGAGTCAGGGCTTGCAATACTCTTCTTTAATTACTGAAGCAGGGTGGGAAGGTGGGGAAACAGTGAGTCACTGCAAATACTATGGCAGATCAAGAACTACCTGTTATTTAAAACTAAGTGCTAGACATTATCTCAGGATTTAGCAGTGGAACACATTTCCTCAGGTATGCTTTTCAACAGCAGCTTCATCTCTCCAGGTAAGCTACTCACCCTCACGCTGCATGAGGCTGACGTTTCTTTATGGTAAAAGGTAGCACTGTTAAGAGGAGGGATGTACAAAAGGAGACAGCTCTTTCCAAAGTCAGTATTCTTTTTATAACCAAAAGGGTTATAACCCTGCATGCTTTTATTAAAGCAACTGTGGAAAGATTCAGGTGTATGACTGAGGTTTAGGGCTAGGGGCTAATTTTAGATGGCCTAAATCTGGCACTTGGTATGACAGCAAGAGTTTGCCACAGTGAAGAGCAGGCTCCTGATACACCACTCTGCCTTAGTAGCAACCAGATACCACAGTGTGATGGCTGTAGGGACTCATTATCTCCCAGACATCTTTGTCCCTCAAGACACCCTTGTCCCTGAATTCCATCTTGCTCCCTGTCCTCCTCCTGCACTCCTCCTTCTCTTGTACCAGCATGCCAGAGAGAGGCTGAGCTTCTCCCTGAAACAAGCAGAACACCTTGTGCAAAACCAGCAGACAACACCAAGCAAACTTGGTGGACCAGAGGATCCAGCCAGCTCCCCCCCAGCCCAAGTTGGCTCATCTCACCACAGCCTCATTAACCCCAGTGGGGTTCAGCAAACAAAGCAAACAGGATCGAAGCCACAGAGACAGCTCTGCACAGCCCCAGGAGAAAGTACCACGGCCACCAGCAGCAGCACTCTCTCCATGCTCCCTAAAGGACCAGCTCCCTAAGTGATTCTCCAGGTCAGGCTGGCATAGGCAAAGCCTTCCCATTAGCACCTGAAAACCTGCCCACCACAGAGAGAGCGGATGCATAGCCTACACAGCCTGCTCATTTTCCCGAGGCAACCCAACCAGCTGGTCCCTGCTTCTGCTCACCAGAACTGGGACTACTTCTGCTATTGCTGCCAAGGGAAGCATGCAGATGGAAGAGTTAATGGTTATAGAACAGGGCAGCCCCATCCAGTGACAACTGGGCTCTGAAGAGAAATCAGGCCTGCAGAGGAGGTTCATTCCCATGATTAGATCAGATGATGAGGGAGAGAAAGACACGTGTCTTCCTCTTGTTCTCACTCTCTACTTCTCTTACTATTTCTCAACATTTCAAGATGCATTGTTCTCCTCCAAGCTCTCAAACCACCTCCCCAGCTTTACTACCTTGGCAGAACTGACTTTTCCACACACTGCAGTGTGGAAAACTGCTCTGAAGTTCCACCTCAGTTGCTCTGAATTTCAATGGCTTTCACTTTGCTAGGCTTCGGCTCACAGACTGTCATTAGTTAATTACACATTCATTAACTCAGTTTACAGTGGCTTAAAATTCCTACTGTAATTATAAGTGAGTTGTCAACAGTTCAGGTTGAAAACAAAACACCTAGGATGTATGTCATGCAGGGGAAGAGGGACTCACTGGAAAGTGAGTTAGGGACAAAGAGGAAAAGACCATCCCATGTTTGGTTTCAACAAAAAAAGTGACCTGAAATAAAAGTAAAAGGAAAGTCCCTGAAAAAAAATGGACCCTCATATAAACAAAACACATTTCTAAGCACTAAGATCTTCCTTTTCATGATCACAAACACAAATGACGTGTTTAGGATAGAATCCCAAATAAAGCAAGAAATGTATTACCGAAACCAGAATACAGCACGCAGCCCCTCACCAAATCCTTCACTCAACAGCAACAAAGGCTCCATGAGATGTTGTGGAATAAGGATAAACACATTTCAGGGACACTCTAACCCAGAGGAACATATTAAACTAAATTCTGCAACATCAGTGGTGAAGATGGGTCAAACTGGCCCCAGCGCACAGAAATGCTCATGAACTGTAAAGACAGGAGTATTTTTACATACTCTATCAGCCACATCCATGCACATGCACACACACATACACACACACATCAT
Source organism: Colius striatus (assembly GCF_028858725.1). NCBI lineage: Eukaryota > Metazoa > Chordata > Aves > Coliiformes > Coliidae > Colius > Colius striatus. Next base: position 4,095,707 of record NC_084762.1, read on the forward strand.
ACTCCTCCATTGCCCAGAATTTCCAGGAAATGGGATGTATTTCCTCAAATTGTCTGCTGCCTAGCTTATAAGGAAGAACTGTTGGTAAGACTCAACCTTTCCTGGCTCTGACAGTAATGGTGTTGATGCCATAGGATAAGGCATGACCAGCAAGTCTAAATGAATGTGAGCTGTGTGGGGTCAGTCTGAGGAGGGTGTCAACTGCACAGTCACCAGGAGCACTGTGTGGTCAACCTTTCCATGTAGTACATCTGCCTGCAAATGATTTTGCACGGTCTCTGGGAGATGATAAAGCTTTGTGCTCTCAACGCTGAAACATCTCAACAGTATCCATAAGCACAAAAACACTAGAGCGTGCTCAAAGCAGCAAGAGAAAGGGCTCAGGGGGGTGGGAAGGAAAAGTACAAGCAGAAACACCAACATGAAAGCAGTTGAGCAAAATATGACAAACACAACAAGAGCACTGGAGGACGGAGTACAGAACTTGTATGCCTTCAGGGCCTCCTGACAGTATAGTATCTGGTGCCTGGCTTTGAAAATTACTTCCTAACAGCAAACGTGTGCTGTACCTGCTTCTAGAAAGATACCTGTTGGAAATCTTGATATTAGTGTCCAGAAGTGGAAACTATTAACTGCCTGAAATTGGAGTGAGAGCTGGGTGAGTATCTGGCAGCCAGCCATAGTCAAGCCACCACAGCTCCCTCCATCAAGGTGTTGAAAATTGATGCAACCTAGGGCTGAAACTTCCCCTCTAAGCATGCATTGTAAGCTAACATCCTTGTTACAATCACACAAAGGCTCACTTGAGTCTGCCCTGTTGCCTCAAACCAAGACTGCCAGCCTCAAAGAACAAAAGTTACTCTGTGTATGTGATAGAGCAAACAAGCCAGGCAGTCCCCTGAGCTGTGACATCAGGAGGACATTGTCTGTGTGCCTGCAATCGAGCCACTGTACTTACCTTCAAAAACATGTCCAAATGTGACTTTCACCCCTTAGAAACATCACATAAAGTCATGAAAGCCTTCTGCACTGAAGCTGGAGGAGAATGAATGGATTGTATTCAGCACCATAAGTCATCCTTTCAGTTTTCACATGCTGCATCCAATAGCAACCACAGAGTTCTTGGAGAAGTTACTTCAAGCCTTGTGTTTACAAACAGTTCTAAGTTAGTAGAGCTGTATGCATTTAGCTGAATTTGGAGTTGAAAGGAACTCAAGAAATGTACAAGCATGAGACACATTGCTCTAGGAAAAATTAATGGAATAAAAAAGGGTCCTTTATGTGTTTTTCCCCATGGGCTGGCATGTGCCTGAGCCCCTTCCATGGGGCAGAGTGAGCCGGCAGTCCTCCCTACCCCAGTGCCCCCCAGGCTTGGACTCACATACACAGGGTGAGATTGCAAAGAGACTGGGGTTAGGTTTAAGGTCACACATGGGTCTAACACAAAGCACTTCCCTGCAAAAAACCCCCATTTTAGTATCAAAATGACCTCACAGCACCTGTCTGAAGCTTCTGTTTATTATCCCAGGTATTTACTGAACTTTCTTGAAGAAACACTTGCAAGCATTGTGATTGTTTCTCATGCCCTAGAGATTTTTTAAGAGCTCCACCCATTTCAAAATTACTTCAATGCCATATTAAAACCTGTTTGGACATCGTTCAGCTCAGGGTTCTGTTGTTTCCTGTAACTAAGGTTGCCCTCTTAAAATAGAAGAAGAAAACTAGTTGAAAAATACAAGTGCTCAAAATCAAGGCTAAAAATCAGGCCCTGGGACTAAAAGAATAATTATAGCAAGATTTAAAAAACATTACAGTGTGGTATTAAGGTAATGGTGTTGTATTTTAGAAGATATAAACTGAGCTACAAAATTAGGACGTGAAAACAGCTGTCAGAAACCCACATTTCCATCACCTGCAGCAAAACCCCATCATTACAGTTTTGATTACGAGTCTTTAGCTGTCCCAGCTCTCTCAAGGCAATGTTATTCAAAACTGACTTCTAAGGCAGCTTTTTAAAACTCAACAGCCCTGCACAAAGAATCAGTTTGAATCAAGTACTTCTGTGGTCTAACAGACTGTCCACTAAACCACGATGCATTAATTTCTCCCTCTTTTGATATGCACAGCCTACACAGAGCTACCTTGCTAGTCTACACAGCATTACTTATCAAGTAGTGATTCAATAAGGCTGTAAAACATATGATTAAAGCTCCAACTCACAAAAGCCTTCATCTTCAAGAACATTTAATCATATGTTTAAGTGCTCTGTGTATCAAAGCCTGAGTATTTTGCTTTACTGCAATGAGATTATTAAGTTAAACGAGTATCACAGAATCGTTTTAGCTGGAAGAGACCTTTAAGATGATGGAGTCCAGCCTGAAATTGTGGTGTCAAACCCCTCCCCAGATCTCCAATTAGAATTTTCAATTTTAAATGCATCTTTAATATATTCAGAATGATGGTTCTACACCTGTGCCTTCATACAGCAAGCACTCGATTACATGCATGCACGAGGAAAGCCCATTTCTGGGTTACCACAATATGTTAGCAAGCCAAAGTATTAGAAAGAACAAAACTATTTCAATCTCTGCTCTCTTTTGAGTGAGGCTTAAGCAAAGTCAGATGTCTAACATTTCATGACAGCTTTCTGCACTGTAAAATGTTTATTTTTAGAAAACTTGTTTAAAGAACAGGCAGCCTAAGTAAAGTGCTGTCTGGTACATGAGAACACACCGAAGGCAATTTCTCTCACTTGCTTTCACTGGAATGCCTGGAAGGAAAAATAAAAAAAGAGCCCTTGAGCTGCTGTTCAAGAAGCCCTGGCTGTGTGCAGTATTTTCATACCATGCTAGCAACCAAAAAATAAATACATCAAACCCTCTGAAAGGAATGTAGCGAGTGGGAAGCCTCTTGCTCACAAAAATGTAAGAGACAGACTGCACTAATTAAGAATATCATCCAGTTTCCTGCCAGGCAGTTTTACACCAGCACTTTAGGATGCCTAAAACACACATTGAACAGCTTCCCAAACCTCACACGTGCCAAATATTTTCACATTATCCTAATCAATTAAAACATCATTAAGGGACACATAAATCAGTCTCCACAAGTCTTTGGGAATACGCTTTTTGGGCGACATTTCTACAGTACTGCATTGATAACTTTGAGATTTTTGAGCACCAGTTTTTCACAGTAACTTTTAGCAACCCTCCATCCATACACCCTCTGGAAGTTTTTTCCCAACAAGACCATGCATATTAACTGAACATAACACACCACTATTTTCTTTCCAAAACAGATGTGACACTCTACTACAAATGTGGGAATCCTTTATGTGTTTCCTTGCAATACTGTTGTAGAAGAAGCAAAGGGGGAAAAAAGTGGACTTTCCATCTTTCCATTTCTAAATAGCTGCAGAGTCCAAGAAAAAGGAATCTTCCAGCTAATGGTGAAACAAATGCTGCTACTCCCAGCTGACAGGCAGCTAAGAAAAGCACCTTCCAATCACTTAAAGAACACAGAGACTGAAAAAGAAATAATGCAGCCTGTTACTAAACTGAAATGCACAATCAAAACATGGTCTTTGGCTCTTTCTAATACTGCCAGAAGCCACACAATGGCAATATCCCCTGAATTCGTGAGGACAGGAGTAAGCCCTTCTGCGTGGAATGAGAAAGACACCTCAAGATATAGCTCTGTCAGCACTGGTAGGCTGGAAAGCTATGGGATGTCAGCCCTGGGCAGGCCTGTGGGCATTAAGTTAGAGCTGACCCAGATGTACCAAACTTACTATACCTAAACCTCAGCAGGCTGATGGTGCTGGCCACAGGCAGTGGGATGTGATGATATGTCTGCTGCCATCCGTCTGCTCCCACCAGTGGTCAGTAGCAGGATTCTCCTGCAGTTTTATGTTCACCCTGGGAGTCACAGAGCTAATGAAAAGTGATCATCACAGAACGCTGTGAAGCAGGCAACATGCAGTCAGACAACAGAACTTGCATATTGTGGCATCAAACATTTCCAAATGTTTCCAAAACACACAGAAACAACAAAATTACACCAAGAGGAATTCCAAGCGTTGGTTGCCAGGCCTGAGATTAGACTCTCAAGCTTATCTAAACAACATCCCCAAATCTCAATGACACTATGCAACATCTGTTAATGTTAAGCTACGAGGAATTTCCACCCAAACTAGTTTGGTGCACTTCAACTTCCTGGTGATGAGAGGTAATATACCACTATTAAATAAAAACACACTGATGTTAATGACAAAAGCAAATGATAGGTCTTCCTTTCTGACCACATGAAGGCTTTTGGTAACTGTAGCATTTACCAAGTAAAAGGGAATTGAGCTTCTGGGAGGTCAAATGGGTTGGTAACTTGGCTAGCTGTCTCAGCTGAAACAGGAATGGGAAGTCAGATGTAACAATTTGCCTTTGACACAGAAAAAAAATGTTTATGTTTGGGAATGGGATAACAAAACCTTGGGATAAGTTAACTCCTTGAGCTGGAATGTTTGCAGTTTAGAGAGGCTGTGTTCAGAAAGTATCTGTGACATGGGCCTGTTCTAACAGCAAGGATTTTTAGAAGGCATTTGTAAACACACATTGTTAAAGCAGAAACAACAGAAAATTGTTTGAGAGAAGGGCAGACTTTATGTGTTTGTTTATTGGATGTGCTTTTCTTCTAAACAGAAACTAACTGGGTTGTTGGGCTCCTCTGGCTGAAGATGGCTCCTTTTTCACAACATCCAACGCTATTTGGAGCAAGCAGCATCCTGACTGCAAGGCAAGCAGGTCAAGGCAAGTGGAGACATGACATAAAGCCAGGCCTCAAAAGTGACAGCAAGAAACTTTTTAGGGCCAAGTGAAGCATGCAGAGTTTGCCAGAAGCCAAAGAACAGCTCAGCTAACCATAACAATTGATCCCCTGCTCAATTCTGCAAAAACACCCTCTACCAAAAAAACTTTACAAGACACCATCTATTGAAAAAAAACACACATATCTAGATATTTATCTTCAGGAAGGATGATCTAAGAAATGGGTTTCTTCAGTGTTTGAAATAAGACACCTTTAACATCTTTGTCATTTCATTTTGTCAGGTCAAGAAACGGCAAACTTGTAAGATTATGGACCTACGATCTTTGTTCACCACAAGCACCAGAAAGCACTTTCACACAACTTTAGAGTTATGTCAACAGGAATCAAACAATAAGTTCATTTTTGTTTTAGAACAGTTGTCATGTGACTGCTCAGTGAATAAAAATACTATAGTATTAGTCAGCCATTTGCCCCTATCTAATCTTCCAGCCAAATATGCTGCCCATTACTGCAGAAAAAAACCCATGCTGTTCAAGGTAACCAAGATAAAAGAGGTAAAACATTGAAAACTGCCCTTCATGCAAATACATCTCAATGACTTAGAAAGCTGAGGGGGACACACTACTCAGTGGTAACTTCCAAGTCTCAGCTACAATGACATTCAGTGAATCAAAGACTGAGGGTCAAAGCTGAAGATTAGACCTTGGGGAATTCACTATCACTAATATAAACATTTTCCATTAAGGAAACAACATGAACAGCTAGTGACTTTACTAGAGATTGACAAGGAACAATACAGCCATTAAGAAGCCATAGCAGAGGTTTGGACCTGGACATGAACAGGTTGCTTTGAAACTAAATACATGCATTTACTAAAGTAACTGCTACTGATTCTCACAACTTGTTATTAAACTCATTGGAATGTATCTATTCCTCTGCCAGTTCCTGAATGAGCCCTACCAAGGTCTGCTGCAACCAAGAAGTGGAAAGGACAGAGCACTGAACAAGCCCCAGACCTGCAGAGGCAAAAAAAGAGAAGTAAACTCCAGCAACAATTCTCCCACTGAGCTTCTCTCTGCTTGGCCTGTCAATATCCACATTTGCTCTCCCTCTCTTCCAGCCCATGCATAGGAAGAGCAATGAGTCCAGCATGCTTGTTGGGTCTGCTGCAGGCAACTCCATCTGCAACACCTGCTACCCCAGCATGAAGGAGCCCTGTGGTGCCTGCCCCATCAATCCAGATGTGAATATGGGGCATCTCTAACCTCAGACAGGCTTCAGGGCAGACTACTGAATAGAGCACTAGAAGGGGCTGTGGAGTCTCCTTCTCTGGAGACATTCCAAACCCACCTGGATGAGTTCCTGTGTGACCTACTCTGGGTGGCCCTGCTCTGCCAGGGGGCTTGGACTGGATGAGTTTTTGAGGTCCCTTCCAGCCCTTGAGATTCTGTGATGTTGTGAACTAAGTGGGAATACCAATAATAGCTTCAACTACAATTAGTCTAAGAGCTCCCTATGAATAAACACTTTCAACAGAGCATGATCTATTTTGCTCTGTGTCCTTTTAACTATATAAGATAAATATGATATTTTCCTAATGTTGAGTTGAAAAGCTCAGCGTGACACAAAGTTGTCTCATTGCTGCTCTGCACTCTCCCACCTGAGTTTCTGCATCCACCTTCTGTCTCTGTGTTTCAGGGTCTATTTGCTCACAAGGTTTTTGCCTGTACAGTGGCAAGCACAGGGAAACAGTTTCTCATGGGCTCTATGCCACTACTTAGACATCCAGATGGTACTAAAAGACACAGAATGAAGCAGAAGTGTACATCAAATGCAATTAGAGGTTTGCATTCATCATTCCCTCACTCCAATTTCAAATTTCAACCTTCATTACAGAATTCGTTTCAAAGGAGAACAGCAACCTGTAAACATACACGACTTCAGCCCCAAGAGCTTTAGTATCTGTTAACAACTGGCTAGTCTCTACATCATCTTAACCATGAAGTCAAAGCCTTGCAAATGGGACTGTTTCCAATGGCCCCAGTGGACCTGTTTGTGTGTGGAAAGATAAGCAACTAGGAGAAGTTGAAAGAAGCTGCCTAACTTCCCTAACACTCACAAAAATGAGTATCTGGAACGTGGCACTGAAGGAATTCATAGACTTACTATACTATAGGGTGATAATCTTACAGAAACCTTTCTAAAGACATCCCTCAGCTAGTTGGTCTTTTAATTAATACCCCTCAAACTGGCATATCGCCCTCACTGTTAAGGAATTAGGAAATGGAGCTACAACATGAATTCTTGACTCTACTCCTCTCCACACAACTACATATTTCCTTCATTTGTTGGCCCACCCTTCCAAAATGTGGGAAGCTAGGTCAACACAAGGGTTGAAACTGGTCAAATCATGTACACTGCTTGGATATTTGCAATAAAAACACTGACCAATCCAAAAAACACATGTTCCTTAAAGTAGTATTGCATAAATTATATATACATACATGTGGCTTTTAGTCCACTCCAAACAAAAGGCATGACTGCCTTTCCACAAATCCTCATCAGAGACTGTGATGGAGGTTCTTCACCACTGAACCCATCAGTGTAACTGTGGAGACGTCAGGAGGGTGCAAGGTTGCACCCTCTCTGTTGTGCAAAGCTTCAGCAAGTTACTGCTGGCCTCAAGGGTGTTACCATGGCCCTGTAGTGGTGAAATCCCATTGGGAAGGGTTCCAGGAACAGTGCTTGGCTGAGGGTCCACCACTGTGGAAATGCTTCAAGTGAGAGCAACAGCAAATAGCACAAAGCATTAGCTTTCCCCACTGACTACACCTTTGTAACTTTCTTTTGAGATGGAAAAGACCAGCTTGTTTCTTTCATCATCTCCCCACCTGCACCCATCAGAATGCTTCCAGAATTAGAACACAGGCAGAACACATGAACTTTCCTATCTATTGCTTAAACATCATCAGTGTCAGCCTGCAAGTCACAGCTTCTACTTAATCCTGGAATTTTCTTTGCATGAAATGATTAGTCTATATACCAGCTGTCATGAAATGTGGTTTTCCTTCTATGTACATAGGGGTTTAGAGCATGTAATTTTGAATGATTTGTGGCTAGATATAAAGAGTGAGAAATTCATCCCTAAGCCACAGCAGCATATAGTACATAAAAGCACAAGTAGAGGTAGCCTGGAAGGACTCGTTTCAGTCTGTGAACACAGAGATACAGCTCCTCTGTAGCAATGGTTTTTCCCTTTTTGCAAGCACACAGAGGACATATGAAGCAACAACAGTTTGTATAACCAAACATGAACATGAAAGCTTCTGTCAGACACACTTCTGTCAGTGTCCACTCTGAGTAATGACTCACATCTTACACTTTCCCTCCCCTCATTATTACAGCAAAGTGAAAGGCAGAAAAGCTTACGGCAGACACAACACTGACATTCTCAATTAAAAGGGAGAAATATGAACATGACAATAGGATGGTTATTTTTTTTCCTTCTAGTAAAAAGTAATTTTGTAGTGTGTTTCCTAATCAGCACCTCTTGTCCCTCCTTCAGACAAAGAGCTGGTAGAACAACTTACCACGATGGCTGTGTCTACCACGAGCTCTAGCACACAGGAAGAAACCTCATGCCTGGGATGTGTTCTACTGTGTACAAACCCACACTCATAAGCTGGACCTTACCAGAGTAATCTGCTGGCTAGAGCTTTCATGAACACTATGTCTTAACTTTATCATCTTTGCTGGGAACAGCTCCAGAATAACACCAAAGAATATACCTTATCACATCCCAGTTCTGAAGCCACTCAATAGTCCCACTCATACTCATCCCATTGCCCTTATTTATGGTCTTTGGAGTCTGTCACACAGTTACAGAGTTTCTCCTGAGTTTTATATCAATAAAATTTATACAAATAGTCCCTTGACTACAGTTGCTCTATAGCAGGAGCCAGAATCACATGGCCCAAATCACTGTGGCTGCCTTCAGAACTCCAAGGATATCAACCCACCTGGAAAAACAAGGCACAAGAATGCTCGCAGGTCCTGTAGTCAAGCAGCTCAAACTAAGTTGAAGTAAAAACTGCACTTGCAGGTATCAAGGGCATTCCAAGAATCAGGTAAGCTGATAGCATTTCTAATTACAGATTATGGATTTTCCCTTGGAGGATGAGCAGATTCCCCTAGAAATACAGTGAAAAACACCCAGGGCCTGGGCAACCCACAACTTTTTCTTTGTTATAATAGAGTAAGAGGAAGCAGAAAAGGGGAACAGTTATGTAATTGTGTGCAAGTATCAACACATACAAAGAGATCTAGGAAACTGAAACAACAAAATGTGGTTTCTATAGCTGTATTTTTCATTTGAAAGTCTGTTTGCAATGCAGTTAACCTAGTCATGCTCTCAAGCCTAGAAATTTCCACTCAGCACCTCTGCTCGTCCCTGGAAGACTAGGAAAAGTCCCACTTCAGCAAGAAGTGAAGGATGAGGTCCTTTGTATTGGAGATACTATCTTCTTTTTTATGAGTGCTTTAGTATCTGCTAGCAATGATCTATTTCATGAATGCAATGCCCACTCAGTTCCCACTGAGCTGAAACCATTTACAAGAGACATTGAGAAAGATTACTGAATGCTGTTTTCTTACTGATCAGCACAAAGTTATTTGGCACAAGCATCTCCGTAAATATTTGTCCAAGACTGGGTAAATTTGCAGTGTATGATGGCCCTCAGACTTGTACTTCTATCAAGTGTGAAGGCTCATGGTCTAGCAGTGGAGTTCAGCTGTGCTTCAGCAGAAATACAAAACGCTAGGGGCTGAGCTTAGTACCATTGCATTCTTTCCCTTTGGATCTGTTCCTCCTTTTTGTTCAATGTTCCCCTTTACTAACAAAAAGATTAATGCTGAGATTGAATGAATGTAAGGTTATTCCTGGCTGCTGGCTAACAAAGAGAATTTGTGAAGTGGCTTGGTTTTGCACAGGGAAGTCAGAGGCAGAGGAGGGAACTGTGCACAGGGACAGATCCTTCATGAAGCTGAAGGCAATGTCTGCTTTGATATGTGCAAGGAGGTCCAATGGACTCAGTTCACAGCAACACTGGCAGCCTGCCATAATATTTTGTTCACGTATGCTTGTGACAACCATGGGTCCAAAGCTGTAATTATGGTCTCAGGTGTCACAGTACTGCTATCCCAGGAGATATTTATGGATCTGACACACACAATCTAAAAGCACTGTGAAGTTTCAGACACATTCAAGAAAACTCCCTACTCGAGGGCCAGCAAATCTATAGCAGTTTTTATGAGCTACACGTCAAAGCAATAGACTCCACTGGGGCTCACCACTAAAGTCACTGAAAGGCCTGGACAGGGTGCATAGCAGGCACAGGACTCAGACTCATACCATAGATACTATCAGAGGCATACTAATGAACTGGGAACCAAGTTAAATGTTACTGCAGCTTGTTTTCCTGTCAAGTGACTTGCTGCTTCTCACAGTTGCATTTGAAACTTAAGGTGATAATAAGGACAAGTGCATATTTTCCTCCTCCACCAGAAGGGAAAGGCCAGCTAACCACTTCCATACTGGTAGTTTATTTCTACAAAGCTTATGAAGCATTTAGAGAACATAGTGTAATCCAAGAACCTAGCTAGAGGCAGAAACATATCCATCTTGTTTGCTATTTCTGTTATTAGCTTTTGCTCCAAAGTGTACCACCACACAAACAAAATCACCAAATGTCACCATCTGTGAGGAAGAAGACCGTGACCATCAGAGAGGAGCACACAGGATATAGTTCAGCATAGGGAATAGAAACTGTACCATGTTGCCAAATGCTATTGCTAGATGAAGTGCAGGGAGTTTTCTCTATCCTTGTATGAGCAGACAGCACTTTATAGCAAGTACCTCTCCATCAGCCAGTAAGATGCACGGGAGAAAAGGTGTCTGATTTTCATCATACAGCTCCAGTTTACTTTGAAGGAACATCTCCCATTTTACCACAGCTTTAGACAGTCTGCAAACACACTCCTCTCAATCCATAACCTAAAACGTTACTTTCAAGAGCCAAACTGCAGCCACCTCTTTATTAATGTTCAGTATTTTTTCCAACAAAGTTCACTGAGGGAAGGGTTTCAGTCACTTTCATGCTATGACAACAACCTTTACACCCACTCACATTCAGGCATAGACAAGTCCTAAAGAGGAAAAGAATCAGGTCCATGTGTTTGTTTTGGAAAATATTTGAGGATAAGATTTTGAAACTTCTGTTTCCAGAAATGTTGGTATCCCAAACCCAGCACTTGTCCTTAACCAAGGCCACTTGCCCTTCAGGCTGAGTGAGGGTAGGCAAACATATCACGTTGCTGTGCCTGCTCAGAGTCAGTTGGAAAGCTGCACAGGGGGGATTTCAGACATGGACCATACCTCTGCTAAAATTTATTTCTCAGAAGCATTCAGTGGCTATTGACCAAGAGGATGGGAAATCACCCTGCAATGCTTCCTTAACTATAGTCATTCTAAATATTTTACTACTTAGGGGGCTCTCTGAAGACAGATATTTGACATTGCTGTACATAGTTAGGAAATAAGAGTGCCTTTGAATTACAGAAAAGACAGAGCTTTATAATAAGCCAGACTGAAACACCTTCATTACTGAAGCAGCTTTGTACTGATAAAGCCTTGTGCTAGTAAAGCAGTGCAAACATATCAATAAATGTAATTTGCTCTTCTTAATGTTAAAAGAATTTAAAATGCAAACTCAAAACCAAACATATTGTATATTTAGCATGTGCTTACACAAACCACACCACCCTAAGCCCCAAACAGATTTGAAGTGTACACTAATGCTTAGAATATAAGATCAGCCTATTTTTCCTTCCTGATGCCAGCTGTAAACGACTGGCAGAAGAAATGCCTTTAAACCAGAAGGAAATCTCTGCATTTTAAACTCGGGCTCCCTCCAGCTTTAATCAGATGTGCTTTCAGTATGAACAGAGTTCCTGTATTTAAACTAAAACAGATATGTGACTGACAGTATGCCATCTTAGCAACTGCTTTCCACACACATGTCCCAATACTGCAGCATTTTCAAACACTTCACACGGGTATTTCTTCAAAAGTTACACTGAGAAAGGTACTTTTACCCTTTTGGGAAACACTTGGTGTCTATTTCATTTTCTGTGCCTTTAAAATAGTCAGGACTCCAAGATTTCCTTTTGCCTCAGCTCAAAGCACCACAGTTTGATTTTAGCCAAACCACAAATACAAACATTTACTTTAGCTCTTTAATCATTCTCATTCTTACCTTTCATTTTAAACTAAGCCTTTTCTACTTTCTTCCATCAGAAGCAAATGCTGGCTTTCAGTTGTTTTCAGGGAGATCCTTCGCTTTTAAGGAAAACAGACAGCAAAGCCGTATTCCAACATACCTTGAAAGGAGAGTAGCATTCACTGCCAGCTGTGTGACTTTTCAGTAGCTGCACTCAGACTCCAGCGTTACCAAGAACTACGATGTCACAAACCCCCGAAGCTCGTAACCAGGAACGGAGGCAGCAGATTGCTCTCGCACGCCCTTCCCCTTCTCCAGCTAGCTGACAGCTGTACACTTTTTAGGACTGCAGCAAGACTTGTCTCCCAGCCCCTTTGCCACTCTGATAAATCATCCCTTCCCTGCTCTTAAGAGCATGCTGCCATTATATCTTAAAAGCACGTCACAGCTTTTATGCAGTGGCTGTGGGAAAGCTGCATTTATTTATACAGGAAGCCTGAGCACAGCACTTCCTACTTCCCATACGAGTCTCAGTTCAACTGCAGGTGATTACTTCAACCCTGCCAGCTTCCAGCCAATGCATTACCCTACGTTCTTATTTGGATAGCTCTGCTGCTTTTAATCATAACTCCAATCTGGGCCCTGACAAGATAAAACTGAAAGAGATGAGGCATTAGATGAGACACTCATTAAAAAGCCTCCCAATTGCCATTTAACCTGTTTTAGGGTAGCAATTTGTGTAGCAGCTGCCCAACTGCCAGATGATGTCTGAAACACTGCTGGCTTCTGCTGAGAAAAATGTCACCTAAAAGTGATTTCTTCACATTGAAGGGGAAGGGAGCAAAAAAATCTACACTCACAAGTAAAGTATCAGTGTAATTTCAAATCTGAGTGTTTAATGATGATGGTGCTCATTCTGCCAGTACTAAATTTTGACTCTTTAAGCTGTGTTTGCATGCAGGAGGGGTTGGAAATTCTGCAGTTTGGTACAACAAATTTATAGGTGTGATTCACACCAGCCAAGCAGCAGGAGAAGGGGTTCTTGTGCCATATGACACCAAACCATCAAGAACTTTTCTTGCTGTAGGAAATGTAGCACACCTACAGCTATAAAATAAAGTCATATCAGAGTGCAATGGGTGCAGAAAAAAACAGAGGGAGAAACAAATATATATGATAAAATCTAGAATTTTGTCTTTATGATGAAATAAGTTTACACTGTGCTTCATGCAATTATTGCTGGCATTTCAGTACTCTTTTGTGAAGACTGATGTAGAGGCATTTCTTCTGGGGTGTACAGAAGCTCCCAGCTGAACTTCTCATTATTTTCAGACAATTATAGTGCACCAGATTAATTTAAGGAAAAGGCAGAAGACTTATGCAACTTTAATTGAGCCTCCTCACACCCATGCATTACAGACTTGCTTGAATTATCACCACACGCTCTCTTCACCTCAGTGTAGGTACAAACTTTATCAGCCTAGTTGACATTGGGGGTGTTACGTATAACTACATATCAGGTGAAGGAGGAAATAATCACCAGACAAAATACAGTCATTCCAGCATGTGGAATCATGTTGATCTCTACAGTATTCATCAAGAGGATTACCATTCCATTAGGTAACTTTGAGCCAATGTGGACACTTGAGCTAGTGAAGTATTTCCCAGCAGTGACAGACTTTTATTGTCAGCAGTAACCAATCAAGAAACACCTGGTACTCAGACTTATTTTTTTAGGCTGCAGAGCAATAGTGAAAATGTGGAATTCTGTGTTAAACTTCATGATTACAAAAGGAGTCTTCTTCAGTGGTTAGCTTTTTATCCCTCATCTTCTGTTCTTGTATACAATAGCTTAAGCCTCTATCACTGGCCTTTCACTACCTCTCCTCTCTTCACTACCTCTCTTTCCTCTTCTCCTCTCTTTCCTCGTTTTACTACCTCATATTTTCTCCTGCAGCTGCTACCTGTACAGAGGTACTTGTTAGGCCACCGATGAAGTGCAGCAAGAAACTTAGGTCAGCTCATGTGCTCAGCACCACACCACTTGCACAGCAAAAGGACGGTTACCTCAGGGAGAGTAATGAGATGGGAAGGGTGAAGGACATCAAGTCATTCATGCAGGTGTAGTGAAAATTGCAGGGCAGTAGGTCTAGACAAAAAGCAGGGCAGCTGCCAGTAGCAAAGCAACAAAACTAGCATCTGTCTTGGTGCTTACTCCTTGCTGGCACAACAAACCAAAACCAAGCTTCACTGCACCAGTCAAGAGAAACAACAGCAAACAAAGGCTAATCATCTTTCCTTCACAGAAATGATGAGGCTAGCTTGTATCTAAAGGAGTTCTTCTTTTGCATGAAGAAAACCAGATTAGTCTATTAAAATGCAGATAAATTCTGGAAACTTCAGCTGCAAACACCACATCATATTTCTATCTGGTTTCTTACTATGTATCTCTGTGCATGAAAGTTACAATGTGAGTGCACAAACCTGCAAAGCTGCTTCCAGCAAAATCAGTTTCCCTTAAACATCACAAAACCGGTGAGAAACATCATGAATGATCAAGACATTTGGTTTTCTGGAAAGTGTTAAGATGTGCTCATTCCACACACTACAGTTGCATAGTACCAAATCCGAAACTGTGGTCTGCACGTTTCCATGCAGGACAATCACTTACTGATGCTCTGTGGACAGCCGGCTATTTCCCTGCTGCCGTCTTCACTCTGGATTTGCTCCTACTCCCGTGCTTATCCAGGATCTCTGCAGCAAAGACGAGCTGAAGGTGATGCAGCACTGTGCAAGAGCTCAGGCTGTCAGGACTTGAGGTGATCTGATGATTCTTTCCATTGCCATAAAAGTCATGAGCTGGACTGTTACAAGCTCTTCTGTCAAAATGATTTCTCTTCCAGCTATACCTGAAACCCAGGGTACTCCACAGTTTCAGAGAAGCACATCTTCTTGGCAAGCTAATTTTGTGAAGTGATATGAGTCACACTAAAATTGCCACCCAGTTCAAACCTCTGAGTCTCTTAACCCAGATGGATTGATTTCTTTTGTTCAGAAAGCCATGCAATGCCAGTCAAGGCACAAGCTAAACCCTCCTCATTTGTTTTCTTCTTCGATAACGATATAAAGCACAAAACTGAGAGGGTTCAATTCAATTTTTTGGACACTTTTAGCTGATGCTTTTATAACTCCAGAGCTGGGGGAATGGCTGAGCCTCTGAGATAATGCATGCCAAAATGCAACATCACTGTGAATCTTTGGTTCAGTTACTACCCAAAGTAAGAATAAAGGTAGGCATAGTTAATAACTAACGTTGTTGTGTCATCTTTGCAGCTACTTGAAATCCTTACAAAATGACTAAGCCACTCTGGCATTAACTAAAATTACTAATTAATTTATGATGTAGGTGGGTAGAAAAGGAATAACATGACCACTGAAAACATCTCTCATATCCCACAAACAGAATGCCCTTGACAGCAAGTGAAAACACTGAGTTAGTGTTAAAACTAACAGTTTCATTATAAGTGCACATCAAGAACTAGGTTTGTGAGGGAAAAAACCAAGAATTTTTCACTACCCTTATTCACAGTTTTCAACTAATAAAAACCAAATAGCCTGAAAAATAATTACTACCCATAGGTATGAAACAAAACCAGGTTTTGTAACAAGCTTTCTAAAACCAGAGCCTAGCTAAGAAAAATGTGTCTTTACCCACTTTACTTGCTGTACATGCAAGTTATCCATGTTTGCATGGGGGAAAAAAAAGTGTCTGTATATATAACAGTGGCAGTTCAACTAGAAAAATAGATACGGATGTGTAACATAACCAATGCTGAAAATAAAACAGGAAGTATACATATATCATGTGAAGCTGCAATTATGATGCTCCTGATGCCATGGGCTAAGAATAGTTTTCTTCAGTGTAAACTATTTTAAAGGGGGATTACACTTCAAAAGTCATTTGTGGGACTTTCCTAAACCTAATGTGTTAAAAAAGGAATCTCTAGTCAATGTATGTGTTGATATAATCAAACAATGCTAGAAATCAGACATCAGTGCAAAAAAAGACAGAGCTATATAATACTTCTCATGCAGACAAGCATTACTCAAAATAGCTACAAGAAAATCAGGATCACATCTTTTCCTGTTAAAATAGCCCTATTGTTCAACAATTCTGACTTGCTACACAAGTCACTCATTGACAAACCAGGCTTGAAATCTTCATTATTCCCTTTAGCTAAAATAGAAAAACTTTATAATAAGGTGTTTTGTATTGGCATGAAATAAATCAAGTTAAATTATTTTGAAAGAATAGTAGGTACAAATCTGAAGAGCTTTTTATTTGACAGTAAAAAAGTGAGTGGGATAGCACTCAGTCTACTGATCATTTATAATCGTTATGAACTCGAAATGCATGGATTTGTCTCAGACACAAAGAAAAGTGGTAGGTGACTTACACTTATCCTGCTCTATGAGTAAGGCAAAATTCACTATTCATTAAAACTTCTTGGCACAGGAGACCATCTCCAAACAAAATATGATCATGTGGCTTCCATAAAACTCTGCATTTCTCCTCTACAGATATTTTTTCCCCGTTTTTCAACTTTGAAGCACTCCTTGACATACCAGAAGCTAGCTTTTGGTATTTGATCCATATAGAACAGTGCTAGAGGAAAGAAACGTACCAGAAAACAGTGAGAAATCAGCCTGCCACCCCAGTGGGGCAGCAGTGTTTGGGGTGCTTACAAATCTCAGCTTAAAGACCAAGGCCAATGGCTTTGATAGGGCAGTACTGGAGTTCCAGTGCAATTTGTCTTCTTGAGACTAGCAGGCAGTAAAAGTATATTTGCCTCTGTAGAAAATCCCACTGCTGGAATGGGCTTTTTGCCATCAGCAACAGAAGAGCTCTGTAACAGCTCTACATACATGTTTAACTTTGGCTAAGTCCTGTCTGTTCACTGTGTGAAGAACCAGCCTGCAAGAGGAAAACAAGCTGAGTTTATATTAGTCTGCCATAAATAAAATGCTGATGAATTGCCAGTGAATGACAAACACCCAGCCCAGGGGCAGCCAGCGCAACACCCCCAGCTTAGGGCCCATCCTTAGCCATATCTCTGCACTCAGATGAAGGGAAAAGGCAGGTTCCTGTCACCCTTCCCCTTGACCTTCTCCTATGACACGAGACATGCCCAGGCATCAGTTCGCAAAGCAGTTGCATCTCTCCCTGCGCACGCAGCAAGCACAGACACAGCAGAGGCCGCAGGACACTTCTTGGGCTCAGAAGCCACCCCGTGCAAGCAGGTGCAGTTCCCTGGCTGGACAGGACATGAAGTTTCTTTCAAACCAGCATCATCTCATGAACTGCTGGAAAAAAAAAACAAGGCAAAGGCAAACAGCTTGCCTTACTCTCACGTTCGTGTGTATCACACAGAGATGAGAAGGGGTTCAACTCTTCTAAGCATCAGCTAACAGGTGAGAATTTCTAGCTGCAAAAAGAGTAACTGATAAAGCTGCTCCTTGGCTGAAGGACTTTCTTTTCTATTAGCTGTGCTCATAGCTAGCTTCAGAGCATGGCAGAGACTTTCAATTATGCCTTTTTTCCTTTTTTTCCTTTTGCCTATGTGCCCAAAGTGACAAAATCTGTTGACTTTTAACCAAGTGTTTTAGTAATACACCTAGAATTGCAGTCATTCCAGACATCAGAATCACCATCGGTTTAAAAACTGAGAGGACAAAACCATCCTGTCAGCCAACACAGGAAGCTTCTTCTGTAACACAAGAGGTCACCAACCTGTCCTTGTCATCAGAAAAAAATGTGCCTGCTGTTTTCAGTTCTCGGTTTCTACTGCTGCTTCTGTGTTGCCTCAAGCTCTTAACTGTCCTTTTTTGGAAATATTAAGAGACAGCTTTATTCCTTCCAACCCAAGCCAGTCCTCTAGGTGCTGCCTTTGCTTTAGCCTGGTGAGGCTCTATCAGGCTTAACAGGCAGCTAAAATGGCTGGAGGAGCTTAATAATACATTTCAGCCCAGACTTTGTTGTTTTATTTATACCAGCTCTGGAGTTGGGGATGGGCAGGTGAGAAGTGAGGTAAGAGCTGAGGTACTTCATGTACTTCATGGCTACAGAAGCCTATGACAGGACTTACAGATACATCTGACAGGCAGGACCGAGGTGTGGAGCTAAAGCATACCTTTGATTCACACATTTTCTTTAGTATTCTGGTATGACACAGACCTTTTGATTATTTTAGGGTGAGAAATGGTTTACAAGTTGAGAGGGTTTATTCCAACAGGTTGGTTACGCAGGGAAATACGAGAACTGAAACACACCTATATAGGAATATCAAGAACTTCTCCCTCTCTCCCAGTATCCTTCTCCATACTCAACTTCCAGGGAGGGTATCCCACACCATCACCTCATCTTTATAGTCTCCTTTCTCTATCCTAATTTACATCTCACCTATTTATGGTGACACCAGCTATGAACAGGTTTGTCCAGATCCACTTTTCTCCCTATGGGACTTAATCACGTGGTTAGATGATCTCAGTTAAGAGTTGTTTAAGGATTTCGGCCTCTTGGTGCACCACAGTATGGCTGTTTGAAGAAGGCTGTTTCAGGCTGCCCTCCTTTGCAATGGCAGCAGCCAATAAGGCCACGATGCCACTTCCCAGATGACAAGCAGCAACATCTTAAAACAAAGACATCAGATCACAGCCACACTAACCAAACCCAGGATTGCTCCATGTTTGGGCCCTTTGGTAGAACAGAGGTAATACTTTTTCCCCTCCTCCGCTCAAAGCAGAGAAGACAGCAATTCCAATAATCACCTCAAAAGAACCTCTTTACACACAACATCTGGCAAGTGGTTGTTAAATTCTACAATCCTAAAATTAGCATAGTGGGAACTCAAAAACAAGCCAATTACTTGGGTCCTGCAAGTGGCATAAGGATTTATTCAGTTGCACTGAAATCATTTGGGGTGGGGGTAACTTCACCTCGTTTATTTTTGTGTGTTGCAGTCAAGTGCCAGGTAAGTTTATTAAAACCACGTGCATTTTGCATAGGCATTTTTCAAAAACAACTTCTAAAACTAGATATACTCATTTGGTCAGAGCAAATCTCTACGAAAAGAAACATGAGTTTTAAGAGACCAAGTGGGCAGAAGGGTGAGTGCCAAATCAAAACCTTTGCTTTCCCAAACACTGCTAAAAATTCAGGCAAATAGTGTTTTCTGCTTCACTACTACCTGCAGTCATTGAAGAAATGACAAGTGAACTTATCTTTTTGTTAAGCATGACTTCATCTGTGAAAATGCACTGGCTCCACTTAACTCCCCTGTACTTGTTGGGAAGAAATTTCAGCAGACTTGGGTATAAGCTACAACTTTTTCTTTTATCTATACATATGTATTTTCTAGGATGTGACAAAACAAACTAGTCATGGGCAGAAATTATCCATCTTTTGCTCCCACAGAAAACCACTTTGCATTATATGATATAAACAAAACTTGGAAACATGAACTCTGAATCTGTAGAGATCCCCTGAGTTCTTTCTGTGCCCAGGTGAAGAAAACATGCTCAGTGAACTCTGCTTATGAATAAATAACTAAATCTCTCTTTATATTATCCACTTACTGCATCTCAGTAGCCTACAGTAAATATCATTTGGGACTTTCACAGGGAATGGAAATGCTGCATTGTGGAAGAAGAAAAAGGAACTTTAGGCAAGAGGAGAAACAACTGGTCTACTTGCATGGACAAAGTCCTGACATCTCGCTCACTTCCCTCGTGATAAGTTAGGTCAGCTCCCACCTGCAGATGGGATGAAACTTCCAGGATCTTGAAGTCTGCCAAGAAGGTATGAGAACAAGAAGTTTAAGGAGGAACAGGGGCCAAAGGCAAGGAAACAATTTGATTCTCTTGAATATGAAATGAACAGCATGAAAAGACTGAGCATAACACTCTGCTGTTTCTCTCCCTGCTTTTGATTCATGCATATTTGCTGTGCTGAAAAAAAAAGCAAATGAAAGGAAGGGAAAATCATATGCACAAAGCATTTCTAACATTACATGGAAAACATACAAGAAAGGGAAAAGCTACTTCAGTTTCGCTAATTGTTTTTTTTCCCTAAGACCAGCTCTTCTAATAGTCTTTAATCTTCATATAACTTCATAGCTGTTTGAGCAACACAACCAAAAAGATGACAAACAGCTTTTCCCAATGGCCTCCCAGAGAGCAAACTCAGTGGCAGAATACAGACATGTAGCATCTCCAGCATCCCTGTTGGTGATCACAAATGTCTCATCAGTATCTGAGAGTCCCAGGGAGCAAGCTGCCACAGGCTTCAGCTGTGAAAGCAGCAGGAAGCACCTTACTGGGTTGAGGAAACTGGAACAGAGTGCTTCCTACTAAACAAACCTCGGGGAAATTATCCAGCACAACTTAGTAAGAATCAAGAAGTTCCACCTGAGCTCCTTTTGAAATATGGTGATCATCAGAATATGCCACAGAAATAGGGTTTACAGTTACACTTGTCTTTGGATCAGGAAAAAATATTCAGATCATGATGATCTGTAGCACTCAAACTTTGTACATGGAAATACAACTCGACAGCAGGAGGAAATAACTTATTTCCACTATGGTTTTATTCCTGATCATATTTGTTTAATGGTTCAAAGAGTTTCTGGCAGTTGTGTTTAACTGTTTTTTTAGGAATCGTTGTTTCTGTCCCTCCAAGCAAAATGACAGGAAGCATGAATCAAGAATCTTTAAAAACTGAAAGAACAACTTCCTTTGTCCTTATTGATATCATTTTTGGTTTCATGACCTGAGTGGATATTTGTGTGTTTGTTGACTGTGGGAAATCTTTGTCCGATGACTCATTATTTTGATGTGATATTTTACATAAAGCCATCAGTTGATCTTTTGTGTCACTTCTTCTGTTGTCAGTGGGATTAAGAAGGAAGAAGAGGGAACTGGAAAAAATGTAGGAAGTATAAATAAAATTAATGTTTTACAGGAAATTAGATGGATGTTCTGCTACAGTTAATTTCCACTAAACACAACAGAGTATGAATGGAGATAGTGATGGTGAAGGAAAAATACCAAGAATCTGCTTTAGCTTCCTTCAACTGGCAACAAGCACACAACAAACCTCTCATTCAGTGGTAACCTGGATGTATAACATTCCACATACCATGATGTTTTGAGTTTGGATACTGTTATGAGCAAAGTGGCCCATCTAGTATTCTCTCCAGACCACTCAAAGTGTGTTACCAGCACTGTATTAAGGTTCAAGATTTCCTCACATTAGAGTGGCACTAAACTGATGACCAAGGTCTCTGCTGTCTCTGTACCATCAATGGCCAAACAATTTTTCTTTTTCAATTGAGAATTCTATGGGAAGAAGAAAACACCTGCTTGAAACGTGCCTAAATCTACTCTGAAAGTCTAAATCTTTTCACCTTTTCTTCAGAATAGTTACTTCCCTCAGTCAGCAAAATCCCACAGATGCCACTGGGAATGTCAGGAGTTCATGATTTTTTTTAATCTGTAGAAATACATAACATGCTCCAGTGTGTTTGATCTTGGTTTTGCCTTAAAGGCTTTCTTTCTGAAATGTGTTGAACCAACCGTTTTTCTGTTTGTATACACATCTGAGTTCCTGCTTTACTGGAAATGTAACATGCATGACCATGATATTTCTATGCTTATCATTAATGTGTGCACAGGATTATCAGAAGGTGACTCCTTTAGGTAACACCTATTTGACAATTCCTAACTGCTAACATTTCTGCTATTAAAATGCAAGTAATGATAAGAGGCTGCATTTTGTAAGCCTATGAGCTAAATTAAGTAGCCTGGTACCATTACATTTTCTCTTATGGCTTTTCTGTACCCTGCTTCAAACTGCGGTCCCTCTGCAAGGCATCACTCAAACGTGCAGGAAGCTGCACTATCAGAAAGAGCTCATAGCCTGAGTTGCAATCAGAGGCAACAAGGAAGAGTTGTGAAACAAGAAAAGTAAGGCAGGAAAAGCATGACTGGAAGAAGATAAAAGCTACCTTTGTATAGAATGAAATGATTCAGAACACTTGACGTTTCTTCTTCCGCTTCCTTTCCTCCTCGACAAGAAAATAAATAACTGCAATTTCTGACCAATATTAACTAGTCATCACTGTTGGCTAGCCACAGGTAGATGTCATAGAGGAAGTGAAGATGCTAAAGGAAGAGAAGATGTTTCCTTTATGAATAATGAGGCAAGGTGTCTTTTTTTACAGAAGGGGCCACATAAAAGATCATAACAACATAAGCAAGGCTGACAATCACTGGCAGAAGAGAAGGGAGCAGTGATGAGTTGTAGAGGACCTGAAAAGCAGAGAGGAGAAGCAGCAGTCCCTCCTGCTGGAGGGCTGTAGGAGAGAGGGCACTTGGCTTGAGCTCAGCATAGGAATTAAGCAGCCACTGTTGAACTATCACAGCCACCACCACAGGATGGTTGATGGGAACACCTAATGCCTGAGAAACACTAACAACTAAAACCACACATTTCCTATCACTGTTTCCAGAATTGCTCATTTTGTCACTTAAAATAAAAAGCCTTTTTCAAGCAGACTTTGTGAATTGGGCAGAATGCTTTTCCCGACCCAAGAGCCACATGAAACACTTCAGCATCACTTGATCTCAAGCCTTTTTCAGTCACCTTATTTTATCATCAAGCTGACAGCTCTTGCATTGCATTAATTGAAACATAACTACTGGGAGATTTTTTTTGCCCCTTTTTCACCTTTTCTCAGTTCAGTCACCAACCCCTTTCTCATTTGTCCTCTGTCCCTCAAAAATCCTGATTACTTCAGATAGGTCTGTGAGGAACTTGTATTAGTCATAAGTAGGGTGCTCCAATTGCTTAATCAGGACGTGGATATTGCCAACACTTCACTGCGGAGGTGTTTCTGGTGGGGTTTGTATTTTGCCCTGTAGCCTTCCTCCACAATGTCAGCCACCTTAATAAATGAAGCCATTTTGCTGACACAACTGAGAGGAACTTTCTCTGGCATTTGTAATTGGAGCTTCAGTAACTGATTGTCCTGAAAAATATGAAAAAAGTATTCTAGGAGGGATTAGCTCTTGGTTAGGAGCTAGAAACAGAGTGTTTAAATGCCATGAAATCAAGCAGTGCTCTGCAGACCATTCTGGAAGAACAACTCTGTGTGGATCAGCTTCTTTAACACAGCTGCAGAGATTACAGAGACAAGGCTGTGTAAAGCTTCTATCTGTCTGTCATTGGAGTTGTCAGTGATCAGGCAGATGGGTTACTGACCCCCCTGAACCAGCCCCTTTGCAGAGTCACATGAAGTTCCACCTTTCCTCAGATATAGAGTCCCAGACCCTGCTAACACAATCAGCAAGGGATAAACTACCACAGTCTTTGGCTAGATACGCTTCCCCTTTAATCATGACGACCACTGCCTTTATCAAGCCTGCCTTCAGCCAAGTGGCAGACTCTCAATACTACCTGGCAGAGCAATTGAAACCCAATCTGTGCAGAAGGGTATTCTGCTGCCCTCAGGCTCAGCTCTCCTCTTGAGCATTGCCTTGCCATATTTTTAGACTCTAGGAAAGCTTTTTGCCTTTGAGAAGTGTCACAGAGTCCAGAGCTCCCCCTCTATTTCCACCTCCTCTTTCCAAGTGACAATGTTCCGTGTATTTCCCAGACAGCCCCTGAACAAGCTCTCCTTTGTTTTCTCTTTTCTTTTTTTCTGGCTTTTTCTATCCCTTCCCACCATACTGACACCCACTACATGAACACTGGATCCTTCCATTTGTGCTCTCTGCAGCTCTTCAGCCTTTTCTGGGCTGTGCTACATTTGTAGACTTCCTCTCCCTGCCCCATGTTAGATAAAACTCCAGTAAAACCAGCAACAGCTGCCAGGAGGATCCAGTCCGAAAGTCAGAAGGCTCACACAGCATGTTACTAACATTTGGAGTGTTAGACAACCTCTAGGCAAGTACATAACCTATGTACTGTGATCATACAATTGTATTATTTGTTTACTATCATATGCAAAACAAATCTGACAGTTGCTAATGAGCTTTTCAGCTTCTCTAGAGGCAAAATCACTAATGCACAGTAGCACTGTCTGAGAATTTCCACCAGGCTTTGCAAGAGGGAGAAAAAGGCGATAAAGAGCCCTCTGATCCTGTATCCCTTTCTCCTTCAGAAAGCTGCTGAGCAAAGAGCTAAATGAACATGCTAAGGTCACCTGAAAACCAGCTCTGCCCAGCTCTTCAGTAGCTCTTTGAGAACAAAATAAATATTGAATACTTTAAAACACTGATCACATTTAATATTTACCCTAACTTAAAAGCAGAATAGTCAATAAAGCAGGAGACTACCTAGTCAAATCTATCATGGTAAAGAACCAGATAACATTAGAGTGCAAATTTTAAGCTATGATAACTGGAGAGTGTCTGAGAGGAGATACTTTTTCAGGAGACTGAAAGGTCTGAAAAGTCGGCAGTGGTGTTCACCAGGGCTTAGTGTGAGAACCAGTCTTGTTTAATATCTTTATCAATGGTCTGGGTGAGGGGATCAAGTGCACCCTCGGTAATTTTGCAGACAAGTTGGGCAGAAGAGCTGATCTGTGTGAGAGCAGGAAGGCTCTACAGAGAGATCTGGCCAGGCTGGAGTGATGGGCTGAGTCCAATAGGATGAGGTCAAACGATGCTGAGGGTCAGGTCCTGCACTGGGGCCACAACAACTCCATGCAACACTCCAGGCTGGGGATGAGTGGCTGGAAAGCTGCCTGGATGGAAAGGACCTGGGGGTGTTGGTCAACAGCCACCTGAACATGAGCCGGCAGCGTGCCCAGGTGGCCAAGAATGCCAATGGCATCCTGGCTTGTATCAGAAACAGTATGACCAGCAGGACCCAGGCAGTGATTGTCCCACTGTACTTGACACTGATGAGGCTACAGCTCTAGTGCTGTGTTCAGTGTTGGTCCCCTCACTCACTGTCAGAGGGACGCTGAGGGGCTGAAGCGTGGCCAGAGCCAGGCAGCAGAGCTGGGGAAGAGTTTGGAGCACAAGTCTGATGGGGAATGCATGAGGGACCTGGAGGTGTTCAGCCTGGTAAAAAGGTGACTGAGAGATCTTCTCACTCTTAACAACTCCTTAACAGGAGTGGTTAGGTGAAGGTCAGTCTCTTCTCCCAAGTAACAAGCAATAGAATGAGAGGAAACAGCCTGAAGCTGTGTCATGGGAGGTTTAGATTGGAGGCTGAGAAAAACTTCTTCCCCAGAAGGGTTGTCAAGCATTGTAAAGGGCTACCCAGGGAAGAGGTGGAGCCACGGTCCCAGGAGATATTCAAAAGCTGTGTAGATGAAGTGTTGAGGGACATGGCTTAGTACTGGCTGTGGCATGGGCTCTGTGATCTTATATGTTTTTTCCAACCTAAAGGATTCAATCATTTTATGATTCCATGAAAAGATGTGCCACTTAGTACAACAGCCTGTTACTGGGTTTAGCACATTATCTCTTCAGACTCCACCAAACAGCTTCCTGAGGATCTTAGTTAACTGTGATCAGATGAAATACTGCTGGAGGACAAAGTTACTGGTGTTCCCCACTGTTCACTTGCAGGATAAATGCCTTTGAGATCCAGAGCAAACAACAATACACCAAACTACAGTCTTCCTATTTTTCCTTTGCCAGACTGGTTGTAGCTTGCTCAATAAGCCTCCTTCACCCCTCCTCTGCCTTCCTTTCCTTCTGCTCCCTCTCCTCCCTTTGTATTACAATGTGCAGTATAAGGTTGTTAAATCTGTGAACGTTAGAGAAAAGTATCCTTCTGAATGCATTCAGCAGGAACCATCAAAGCAGTTGCATGCAAGGTCTAAAGGTGATTCTTTCCATTCTCTCTGAAACTGTGGCTCTTCACAAGTGCATTCCAGGCTTGACTTTGAAATTCCCTTTTGATGCAACTACATATTGGTCTTCATTTTAGAGTTTCCTTTCAGTAAAACTACTGTCTGTGTTTTCTTTTAAAGTATTGTGAGGAAATACAAACACAGAAAGCTGTATGTTTATATCAATATTCTAGAGGCAGGTAGAACGGAATGAAGCTTTGCCATCATGATTTATACTGTCAATAGAAAGCTTTAACTAAGTTACAGCAATATTATTCAGCTGAATTTAGTTTGTTGTACAGAAAACATATGTGAGATATAAATCTCAAGAAACAAACAAAAAAAATCTCTTTAGCCACAGGCACTTTAATATCACCAGTGGGCTTAGGTATACTTTCAACATTCTGTCTGTTCAATGCTAATGCCAATGGACTGGGCAGATTAGATATGCCTACCAGTGCAGCTCCTCAGTAAATTACAGCCTTTCTATCCACAGCAGGCTCTCAATAATTCCATTTTCTCTAGAAATGAAAATGTATCTTTGGAACAAAAGAAAGCCTTCAGTCATCGAGCCATTCACCAATAGTTTTGTTAGTATCTTAGGAATATAACCATACACCAAAGCATGCCTACACTTCTGTAAGCCATGCTGGAAGGAGCAGGATCAATGAAGTCTGATTTCCTATAGAATATGTCCTACATTTAGCCCCCACAGCATAACCCAGTCCCTGATCCCTCCAGGGGCTCACAGCTGTATTCCCTAAGCTGCCTTGCAGTTGTCATTCCTCACACAATACCTGAACTTCTTCATCACACACACGGCTGTCTCCTTCCAAGTGTCCTCCCACAGCATTCCTCCACCACCTCCTCTCCACATCTTCCTCCTTTCTAGAGTCATCACCCTCATTCTCCCTCTCCCACTCAGCTCCTGACAGCCTAGTGCTACATCTGCACTGATGGGGGACCAGTGGCAGAATAAATTAGACATGAAAATTGTCTCCTCCAGTCTGGCAGACACAACTACAAGTTGAGCAGTGAGTCCCAACATCATTAGAGGGAAGATGAATGGACAAAGGAACAAGTAAGATGGCTACACATCTTGTGTTTTCTTTGGAAGCTAAAAGTCTAGTCTCTTCCAAAGCCTATTGGGATGTTGCTTGGTGTTCCTTCTCAGGAACCACATCAGCATAACAGTTATCAGAAAATTCACCTTTCAAAAACATCCTGGTGTAATTATTTTTCATTGTACAACTTCCCCTTTGGGAAGCTCAAAAGATAAAATAGTAAGTATGTTGCTGAGTTTTATGCATTTTATTGAAGCTTTTAAGAAGCCATTTAACAATATTAGTGCTGCTGCCTCAGATTGAGCTCCTCAGTCCTATCTGCCACCTACAGAAGGTCCTTGGCGTGACACAACAGGATGCACTAAGCAATTCCTCAAAAAAGATGGGCTTGTGGCAAGGTTTTTGTTTTCCCCTGGCCATGAGAGATCAGCGTGATAACAGCATGAGATTTCAGTAGCAGTCAAGTAGTTCTTGCATTTGTATTTTGAAATTGTATCATGGAGCCTAGAGCAAAATTCACTGTGTGGTGGAAACACAATCCCAAAAACGTATGGACTGTCAGCAAAACCAACAGGGACTGAGCCTACAGGATCCAGCTGTCTTTGGGAATCTTTAAACAGGCAGTCCCTTGAAAACTAAATAAAAGGCAGGAGTGGAAAAATGGGGAAACGGCCATGGATATGCTGGGTTTCCAGAGTGTGCCTGTATGCTTGCCATTGGACTATAAATTACCTTTTACCACCATCCACATAAAATTTCCCACTTCTAGCTGAACTACTCAGCTGAAAACTGGGAGCCATTAACTTCAAATAATAGAGAGAAAATGCTATATATATATATCATAGTAAAGTATTTAGCTGCAATTATAGTGGCCAACATCCATTTTCTTAGATTATCAATACGGTGCATTTCTATGAAAAGGGGTTAGCATGATTTACTGCTGTTTATATGGTTCAGTAGGCATCTGTGGACTTCATAAACTCAGTCAAAACCACAGAACCACAGGTCTGTATACCAATAGCAGTGGAAATACTAAGTACCAGGTACTGGGTTTGGACCATTACAACCAGTTTCTACTGGCAGAAGTCAGGATCTAACACAGTCATGTTGCTTGCACTGCGCTTTCTTTCTTTCCTTCCTTCCTTCCTTTTCTTTCATGCCCTCTCTGCAATCCAGGAACATGTTACCTTTTCCTCTAGCAAAAGCCACACCTTTGAAGGACAAGATTAATACATGTTCTAAATGAAAAGAGGCATTGAGGCAAATAACACTGTCCAGGAAAGAGGATTGTCTGCATTTGTTGAGGCCCCCAGTTGAATTTCTTTAACCAGAAAGACAGAGCTCTGAATGTGCCTTTAGTTTTTGGTTTGTGTTGTTGATGATTACGAATGGCCTTTTTATTATTACTATTATAATTTGCAAAATCACAGAATCTCAAGGGCTGGAAGGGACCTGGAAAGCTCATCCAGTCCAACCCCCCTGCCAGAGCAGCACCACCTAGAGTGGGGCACAATGATACATTTAATTATTTTTTCTAAATGTTTTTAATGAAAATGCTAACAAATGTCCCTCGCCTACAACAAGGTTTTATTACAGAATTTATGCAATGCAGAACAAAAATACTCCTTCCAAAAACCCTGTAACAATCTCAGTGATAACTAATGGGAGTAGTTTATAATTTAGCCTCAGACAAGTTAGCATCTTAGAACTACTTGACCCTTCTAAACAGGAGCCTTTATCTTCTCATAAAGTGAAATATATTAATCTCTCCTGACTCTGGCATAATTCTGCTTCTTCCTGAAATGTTGCAGTTCTCAGCAATTATTTGAATCTTGTTCTGAGACCTTGAATTACAGAGGCTAAAAATACTAAACTGGGTTATTTCAAGTAGAAAGTGTATATATTAATTCACACTAGCAAGAACTGAGTAAACAAATGAACTCAAGCTTTCCAAAATCACAGTATTTTGTATTCTGTTTTCTATTCAAACAAAGCCCAGTCAAATAGAAGTAATCATGACACAGAAGACTGAAATAATTCTTAAATGTTCTTTTCACTGAACATTTCATCTGTTCAGCTTAATGCCAACACAGGCTCTCCTTAAATCCTAGGCTGTGGTCCTGGGATAAATTGTTGATTATATCAAAGGAACTTTCTCTTTGCCTAAATATTTGATACCTGGCTGGCATTTTCACTGGCCAAGTGTGCTTTGCAAGCTTTATAAACTGTGCTGCAGCCTATGCTATTTTGGTTCTATGATAGCTAGAAACAGGAGCTGAAAACAAGTCCAAGCCTGTCATTTTCTAATCTAAGTCACCACATGCATCATGCTTCATCAGTGATGAAAAGTAGAAATACAGCAGCCTGATGTCTCAGGCTGAATAGTGTCTTTAGCCATAGAGAACATCCAGAAGACATTTTAAAGCAGTTTAATGTCCATAGCTCTAATTCATTTTGTGTGCAGCAAACTGAACTACACATCCACACTGCTGACTGCATCTATCCTCAAAGCAAACTGAAATGACTTTGATTATGGTAATTGGCAGGTATAACATCAGCAGTGTTTAGGGAAAGACAGCCATGCTGTCCTCCATGCAATCACTGCAAAACTTCTCAGCAGGACAGGCAAAACTAAATGCTACTGCCCTGAGGATGAGAAAAAAGGAAGTAATTTTGTCCTCATCCCTGGGCCAGCAACATGTAGCTTGGAAACAGCAGCAGAGCAGGGGTATGGGTGGGGTGGAGATGCTAGGAGAGTGGTTATGGTAGGTGGTGAAGTGAGTAAGGGTGAGGACCTGAAAGAGGCCTGGAGGCATTCTCAAATACCCCTAGAGAGAGGGTACCAGCAAGGAGTTACAGAGTTCTGCATGGGGGAGAAGGCTTAGGAGACATCAAGGGCAGGTTTTCTTCTGCTGCCCTCACCTCCCCACCCTCCTTCTCCCAGTTTGACCTCAGTCCAGCACACCCCTCTATTGCTTTTCAACAGTGTCCTCTTTCCCCATCTCTCACCCTGGCAGGCAAAGCATCCTAAGTCACCTCTGATCACCCTTAGGTACCTTTCTTCATACATTCCTTTTCTCCCACTTCCCTTGGGAACTTCTGGCATGTAAGAACAGTAATGTGACCTTGATGAGACTTGGAGGAGAGAGAATTATAAAACAGACCAAGAACATTCTTTCCCTGCTCTCTTTGCAGGCTGTTCTGGTCAGTTAACACTTCCCTCACCATCAGCCAGAATTTCCCCCGACTGGTTTAAGTCTTGCTTAGAAATTCATAGCCTCCTTTTGGGTACTGGATATTTTGAGTCACCAAGTCTCAGGAATCCAAAAGAAAAGCCAAATGGAAATATCTCTCTCCGATCTTGAAATAGTTCAAATAGATGTTCCTACTCTTGTGCCTGCTACAACATTACATTTCTTTACTTCTAAAAATTCCACTTGGAGGCTGAATGTTTTGGACAGAACAACCACACACCGAGGGCTAAAAATAAGTTACATATACCTGTGACTGGAAACAATCTGGCAGCGCCAGGAAAATCCAAGAAAATGAAGAGTGTTTGAAAGCCAAAGAAAGTCTCTGCTGCTGCCAATATTATTTAACACAGAAAAAGCTCCATTGGTTTCTAGGATATTGGGCCCATAAACTGACTACCAACCTATCTTTCAAGTCCCATTTGTGTCTTTTGTGGTGACTTGCCATAGGGAAAAAAAAGCCCTTCATTTTCCTAAGCAAGCAACCTACTCATGGCTCTCCACAAACTCCTGTCAAAATAAGTGTGTACATTTTTGTGTACATAAAAGCTTTAAGTTTGAAAGCACCATTGTATTAATTTTGGTGCATAACTTCAGGCTTCCCTCTGACAATAGCAAATGCTGCTGCCTAGAGTGATGTAAATTGCATACCACAGTAACTAATTCAATTTGTAATGTCTCTCCCTTTCTCTAATATCAATTATCTTTTACAACACCACAGTGTCATTGAAAAACACTACAATAAATTGTGCACAAGAACCACTTGACAAGGAAAAATCAAGAGGGAGGTATGAAAAAAATGTATCTGATTACAAAGACTCTGTAAACTGAGACCATGGAATCACTGTTCCCCCACAGCTTATGGAGTGCTCCTATTTTATGTTTTTTCCGATCAACACAGAGCAGGTTTTGCATCTTCCCTTCTTACCACCTCAGTGGTATCACTGGAATAAACACACTCAGTCCAAGTTTCAGTCAATGTACAACGACATAGCCTTTCCAGGCTGCACTGGAAATTCACACCAGCTAAGAATCATTCTTACATGCACAAAGTGTATAATGTTTGGTCCTGTTTTTGAAAAGCAAGTATAAAGTGAGTGAAAAACACTTTCAAACAAGCAGAGCTACATCTCACACTCACCTCTGCATACAGTGCTTGCATATAGCACAACGCAGATTTGGGCTTCATAATACAAGGGCTATTATAAATTATCATGGAAGGAAAGAAATTCAAAGATGGACAGACAAGCAGAAAGAAACATAAACATGTAGTTATCTTAAACCACTTGGAACAGGAACATGAAGAAAATCCTGTCTGCTAATCAGAAAAAATGTATAAAGATTGAAACCAGTTAGATCACTACATATAAAAGGCTCATTTCTCAAAACCTGAAATACTTGCTCCGTAACAGCAGGCTGTATGGCTCATCTTTCAAAGACACTGATTTATTTTTTTCTTGAAAAGGAAAGCCTTCCACTATTCTAATGAGAACA
This sequence comes from Colius striatus, assembly GCF_028858725.1. Lineage (NCBI taxonomy): Eukaryota > Metazoa > Chordata > Aves > Coliiformes > Coliidae > Colius > Colius striatus. The sequence goes on from NC_084762.1 coordinate 4,127,521, forward strand.
GTGCTTTGAATCATTTAATTCAAGATAACAAAATGCCTTACAATCGTCCTCAATTATAAACATGACATTGTGTTACTGTGTATTAGTCTAAAGAGCCCTCTAGTGTCCATCTATCGCAGGCATAAAGAAATTATTTCCAGTGACTAAGGAACTTTCTTGCAAATCTCTACCTATTAAGTCTACCAAACACCTCTAAGCTAACAGAAAGCAAGCAAATTTTAGGCACTGGGTGATCCATCTGCATTAAGAAAATAATTTAAATTCCATAATTTAAATCTCCATTTATTTATATATACAGACAAAGAGCCTTGTGCCTCCAAAACTAACTAGTTCTCTGATTCAGTCACTGCCACTGAAAGTCAATGACTAATGGGTCTCGCTGCATTATCTCAAAGAGGCATTTTTCTATAGAGACTCTGTTCAGTTGAGTTCTTGAACGATCACCACATTCCACTTGAAGCAATGAATTGCAAAAACCTTCAGATCATGTTGTGGAAAAAAGGGTATGCCCTACTCCCTCATCTAGGCCAATGGTATTGCCTGTGGAGATAAGCTATGAATCACACCACAACATGCTCCAGTGCTACCAAAGGCCGTAGAAAATGCATATAGAGAGCTCCCTACCCACCATCTGGGAAAAGATTCTAACCCATTCCTCCATTAAAAGGAGCTGCAAGACAAGACGTGTTCAATCTATGATACAGCACAAAATATTCTTACATTTTGTCCAGGGGGGGTCTACAGATAAACCTACACCATGTGTACCTATAGGATAACACATATTCTGGACACAAAGAACAATCTCAGAGACACACCTCATCAGAGCACTGCCTTGACTGTCTCGTTCTCACCTTTCACATCAGATTTGAAATTAAGAGTGAGATCCTTCTGACACTGCAATCCAGTTGACTTGCAGTGAATACCTAGGTCAATGAACTCCTAAACGGTGTGTCTTTGAGCCTTAGAATCATAGAATAGTAGCCATAGAATCATAGCCTTCTTACAAGCTTTTCCATTGCTCACAGGTTTTTTGAGTGAGCTGCTGGGTCCAGGGAAACATCTTATTTAAATGGATACTTAAGAATGAACTGCATTATCAAATAACCTTGACCTAAAGCTTGTAGCTTTCTGAACAAGTCCTGCACCTTAAGCTCTGTACTTTCCTTCCTCTCTGGAACAGCCTTGCATCTTGTAGTGGCAGACTGCATCCGGGCTCTGTCTGAGTTCAAGAAAGGTACAGCGCCTATATGAACATGAAAGAGTCCACAACCCTGCAGAGACATCATCTCCACAATGCAAATGTATGACAACTGCCTCATCATTGACTTTCCATGGATCAACAATCCTTCCTGTAAACAAGGTCCCAAGAATTAGACAACGCAGGGTAAGTATAGCTTTCCACAGATAAAGCAGTCTAATTCAATCCACTCTGAAACCTCCAACACCTTGAGGTCATGTTCCTAAAAAACGTTTATCAGTATGGTGCTTACTGAATCTTCCAGCCCACACGAGTGCTATGGAATTCCCAGTGCTGGGTGGTTGCCAACTGTCACAGAATGATTCCCATTCCCTTCTTTAAGGGGAAAATCGTTGTTATAACAAGTTGGTTATCTAAATGTAAATGAAACTCATTTTTCCCATCAGTATCAATAAAATTATCAGGCAGAATAAGTAAAAGGAAAACACATAAAATCCCATCCTGAAATTACTTTACTGAGGTCATTAACCGCAAGGTCAAAGCAGAGTTTTTGAAGATTTTATGAAGAACAACAGTACCAAAGGAGAAAACCTTGTTTTCCCAAAGGAAATTCACTGCTCTTTTACTAGTACTATATTTTCCATGTAAATTAGAGTTATATTCTCAGTGTCCTGTTATGATTTCCCTCTTCCTGTAACCTCTACTAGAAAATGAAAAAGCAGCATGAAAGAAAGTAGACTGACACTAGAACAAATTAATTATGATGCTCTGACACAGGGGATTGGATTGTTTTATTATATTAATGATAATATAGATTAGATTTAAAGAACCCTACTGGTCCTACTTCACAGAGGCTACAGATGTCAGAAGAATATTTTGTTACAGCAAGCAGTAAGTTTCAAGGTCAGGAATGAACTGAGCATGTCATTATTTGACAGGAACATTTTCAAATACTTCCCACGACTCAGAATCAGGTTTGACAGCTGCTATCAAGCCAATTGTCACAAACACAAGGTTTCATTTTCACTCTGACATAGCCCAAAGCTAGCAACTAGTCTATCCCCTGAGAAACACATGATACTATATACCAAATGTATTCAATATTCTTCTTTATCCTCCTTAAAGAAAGTCAAGGTAAGGAAAAACATGAACTCCTTGTTGAAAGGTGGCTCTGTAGAGGGTAACTCAAGTAAGCAAGTGTGTTTTCTTCATCCAAAAATTGAAACAGAAATATGCATCTTCTGCAAGTTCCTTAATGAGAACTGCAATTCTGGAGTTAAAAAGGTTACAAGTACTTCTGCCTTTAGCTTTAAAAATACATTGAACAAAAATCATTTGTGAGCTTCTATTCCATACACCAGTCTTTGACTAATAACTCATTTCTCCTGCCCACTTCTCAAGAGAGATTTCAAAAATCAATGCATTACCCTTCTGCAATCAAGAAGTTTTATGGATCTCATAAAATTTTACACTGATCTCTTAAAATGTCCCTAAACCTTACGTGCCAAAAGAGGAGATTTAAATACTTGCCCAAGATTCTTTCAAGCCATTTCAGGTGAAATAAAAGTCAGACATGAAAAATGTTATGACTGTTTCATGTAAAGTCAAGTCTTTTTATAAGAACAGGTATGAACTTCAGTTGAAACTGAAGCTACTTCAAATCCTGTGCAACAACAGCAGTATCTGCTACTGCCACTATCCTGCCTGGCAAAACCAGCTTGTAGGCTCAGCACAATTCACTTCTAGTTTTGGAGGATTTAAAGATAGCAGCCACTAGTCTTTCACAGACCTCCCGCAGGAAACTGGCAGGATGAAACAGAATTAGAGCGGTGTAAGTGACAGAAAAATTCAGGACTTCAGATAATAATAGTAAACCATCAGAAAACTGGCAGCCAATATCTTGGCCCTCCAGAGGCAGGCAGAGCTTCTAAACAGTGTGGCTGCTCTCCTGGGCCAGCAGTGCTGTTCTGACTGAGCACACATCCAGCGGCTTCCGGCAGCTTTCACGAGCTTAGGGCAAGAGCAGTTTTAATCCCTTGTATTTAGAGCATTGTCCCTCATGGCAAGACATGACATGATAAGCAATATTTGGCATAGAAATCTCTGTTCTTTAAATAACATTCAGAAGCCTGGGTTTGTTCAGTTACCAATCAGTTTTGTATATATATTTGTCCTTTCCACAAAAATACACTCAAACCTGTATGTTTCTGCCTTCAAAGAACACAATGAAAATGCAATGAAAACAATGTGCTACAACTCAAAGCTCCATACCTTAAAACCAACAAGTTTTCTAAAATAGACACAAATAGGAGAGCAGTAGGATTCAGGAACTTTTAAAAGTGTTCCTTATAGCACTCATGACATACATTTAACTACTTGTTCAAAGCTTAATTAAAAAGCAAGAGGGAAAAGCAATTGCTATGTAAAGTTGTCCAGCTCCACATTGCTTCACTGTGCATAGAATCATGGAGTGCTTTGGGTTCAAAAGGACTTTAAAGATCATTTGGTTCCCGCCCCCCTACCATAGAAAAGGACACCTGCAACCAGACCAGGTTGCTCCAAGCCCCATCCAACCTCCCCTTGGACACTGGGATGGGGCAGCCACAGCCTCTCTGGGCAATGATTACAAGTCTGTGAACAATACTTTTATTAGCCTTGACGGAAGAACCCCAGGCATGAAACCAGGTATACTCAGAAGAAAGTAGAAACCAACACCTAGTAATACTTCCAAGAAAGCTGTTTTCAACTGCTCTGAAGTGCTTGAACTCATTTTCAAGACTATTTTTTCTGAGGTCAGTAGCAGAGCCCATGCCAAATGATGTGATCTGTTAAGTTAGTCAAAAGAGAGTATTTAGTTTGGGAAGCATCAGGAGTGTTTAAGGGAGAAGATTTTGGGGCTTTTTGGAGGTTATTACCAGGAAAATTTCAGAATATTGAAACTACAGGGGAAGAAAACGTGGCAGGGTTTATTAGCCAGAACCTTCAGGAAGATTTATTTGAATAAGCTTTTAAAATGTATTAGTTAAACCATAAACAGAGTTTAAAAGTGACCATGAAATGCTTTCATTTATTTTAGAAGTCAGCCAAACAAACAAAAGTCACTTCCAAATACAAGTATTCATAACAGAAATGAACGTAATTGAATTAATACATGTTTGAAGTTAGCTCCAATTAATATTCCAGAATGTTCATGCAGTTAACTTGGAATAGTTTTTCTCTCAATGCTCCTATGTATGCAAGCCCAGAGACTGATATTCATTTTTTTCTGAGGCACAAAACGCAGCAAAGACAGAGGGCTGTGTTTAGCACCGGGCAAGAAGGTAGCTGTGAAGAAATGTGAAATGAAAGCATTTCAAGGAAGTATTTTTTGTAGAGGCAGTCACAAAAATGACAACACTGGCTGTGTTGCTTAGCTCACTTCTCAAATGAATTACCTAACCAGATGGAAAGCCAAGATATGTGACAACCTGTGCCAAGTAATGGCACACATCTTCCTGGGTTTTTAATAAAGTTTAAAAGCAGAAACTAGTCTGAAAAGACAAGCACAACTTTTGGTGTAGACTCAAGGCGAATGTATCTTCTAAAGGATAATTAATTGCATAAGCAATTAGACACACAGAACAGATGCAATCTATCAGCACTCAGATTTCTGAGATAAGCGTGTATTATACCACCGCTGTATCACTGATCATTCTGATATATACCTCAGGCCAAACTCTTCCTTGGTAAATTACCTCTTAAACACTCCAGCAAAAAAGAAACTTACATATCTAGCCATTTTAAAGGAAAAATAGCCATGATGGAACTAATTTCCTACTCTGATGAGAGCCGTAGCATTTGTTTTAGTGCTAGGTCCCAGTTTACTTTCCAGTATCTGTGTTCCCTGCCAGTAAAACCTGGAACAGATTGAACAGAGGTTTACATTTACAAACTGAACTGACATTTCCATGTCAGAAATGATGCTTAAGAACTCTGCAGTTGAATCACTCAGCCTGCACACTCACTCCCCCAGATGGCTTCAGTAGTGGGATATATCAGGTCACTGCTGGGCAAAATGTGGGCAAAAATTCAGGGCTCCTTTAAAGGAGTGGAAGGACTTTAGCAGGCAAAGACAGATCTTACACCCAATTTTAATCTAAATTAAGGAGAAAAAATATAATGTTCTGGATATGCTTACTTTTCAAGACCAAAATAAGAAGTTTTAAAGAGCAAGTAGCTCTAATAATATTACATATTACAATTCTCTTTCAAGCTTTAAAACCTCTTCCAGAGGTACCAGCTATATTATATTATGTTATTAAACTCTTCAATCTTGCACACAACTGTAGAAACTTTCAGGTATGTGAGCATTCCATCTTTATTTGGGTAGGCAAATGAGGTAACCACTCACAGAAGTATTTATAGCATTGGGATTTCAGGACCTGCTTCAGAGAGGTGAGAGGCAACTACTTCTTCCAACTTACCTGAGTGTTCAGGTTGCAGAGCTCATCTGTGATCAAGGATCTTGTAATCAATGCTGCAATCCATAACCAAAAGTCTAATTCTCCTAAAAAGTAAGAGCTGCTTAACATACTGGGTATAAGGATTTCCTTTAAGGCCTAACTAAGCATCCAAGGAAGCCTCGTGGCACCAAAGGTAGTGGCAAGTATGGCATGTGTTAAGTCACGCTGATTTGCAGCAGTTTAAAAGCACTGCTGTAGCCTCACCACATGGTAGCAACCAGGGTACAAGCCTTTCAAAAAGCCAATAGCACAAAGCAATGAAGAGTAAACTGGAAACAGGCATTAGATTTTAAAAATATTTGTTCAACCTTTTATTTCCAAAGCAATTCAGCACTCGATGAGAAATGGCCAGGATAAAACAGACAAATGAGATCCCTGTGTTTACATAGCAGCTGCCTCTTTCCCCACCTACATTTCAAAGGGGAAAAGTAGATAATAATTTTGCTCTTTTCCTGTTTCAATCAAGAACAAGCAAAAGATTTTCCCATAACCTTTCCAGGAAAGTCGACCTATGGACTAAAACCAAACATTAAAAGTGTTGTCAGGTAAGGTGAATATTTTATGAAGTTACAACTATGCAAAGAGAACATTCAGATCTAAGCCAATGGTGAAAATTCATATGTAAGTCTGAATTTAGCAGGCTGCCACCAATCAGAACAAGAACAGATTTCAAAACAACTCAAGAGAACTCAAGGCACAGGCAGTTTATTGTGTGCTCTTTACTTCTGCCCAGTTTTCGTATATTCGGTATCAGAAGCAAACGCTTAAAAAGCAGGTGAATGGGTTCTATTCCAAAAAGGCAGTTTTGTGCAAAATGGTCTGTTCCAAAAAGCAGTAGATGATTTCACAGAATGGCAGGACTTTGCCAAATCTGACAGTTAACGTTTCTGGCAAAAATCAAGATATTCAGTTTGTGGACAAAACAAAAACTGAAATATTCTCCTATGCTGTATCACCTTCATTTAAGCTGAAGTACAACAAATACCTGCAACAACAAAGGTTCTGGAACCAGAAAAAGAGTTTGAGGTGTCTTGTGAAATTATTTTTATAAGAGCTGGAATGAGTAATGTCTGAAACACTCCAGAAACTTTTGTAGAATAAGAAGTTCCAAAGAAACACAAGGAGGAATTTCTTCCCTGTTGAGGTGAGGGAGCACTGGCAGGGGCTGCCCAGATGTGCTGTGGAGTCTCCTTCTCTGGAGACATTCCAAACCCAGCTGGACGAGTTTCTGTGTGCCCTACTCTAGGTGTCCTGCTCTGGCAGGGAAGTTGCACTAGATGAGCTTTCCAGGTCCCTTCCAGCCCTTGATTCTATGATTTTGTGATCTATTTAACCAGTTCTTAAATCCTTTCATATTATGGGGAGTAATACACACCTCTGGATGCATCACTGATAAGTAGAGCTGTTTTTTCAAGATAGAGCCAAAAAAGCCTCATCTAAACCAACACACTGAAAAAATACTATCAATTTACTCTGCTTTTTTTCTACCAACTTTTTGGAAAGATGATGGATGTTTCCTTTTTTTTCCCCCCACAGGCAGTTATGTATGGGAATCAGCAGCTTGTAGCTTATTTCCAGGTCTGCTACTAGATGATATTCATACTGTTATTCCTCATAAAATGAAAGAAAAAATACAACTGACTTTACCTGAGCAGCTAGCCCAACGCTGGTGTCTTGGAGGTTGTTTCGCTTACAGACTAATTGGTCAAGTCCAGTATTCCATTAAAAGAAACTTACTTATTTATTTACAACAACATATGTATATGGGCCAAAAGAGGATGGGATATAGGAAAAGGTTTCTAACTAGTTGATGGGCTCTCTGTTCACCAAGTATTTCCATGGATATGTATGTGATTGAGGGATGCAGATTAACTCACTAGCCTGTGAACTTTCTGAAAAAGCTCAACCAACTACTCACAGATGCATGTGGGTAGTGATGTGATGTTATTCCTGGAAAGTCTATTCCTAATGTCCACATTTCAGAGGTGGCATCACTCATCCTCGGGAAATGGAGTGCTCAAATTCAGTCTTCTCTGACATCCTTGCAATAATTTTCACTTGTATTGGGACTGCCCAGAACAGGAAGGCTTAGCCCAATTTTATAGGACTTACTTAAAAAACTACATACAATTCTACTAAACATTCTGAGAACTTATATAGTTTCTATTCACCAGGTGTCACATGGTGGGGGTTTTTTTGAGCAAGCTTTAGAATAGCCCTGTCATTATTTTCTCCATACTGTACCTACAAAACTCAGGTACAGAAACCTTCACTAATTTGTTTTTGATGACACGGGAGGTGACTATTAGATTCATACACACAGGACTGGAGATTTGTCTTCTAGTTCCATACTCATAAAGTTTTCCCACTTTTTCAAAGTAAGCAATATTTGGCAAATATTCACCTGGATATCAAATTGTTGTGTAGTTAAAAAGAATAGGGCATTTTCCTTTTCAAGACTTCAAGTAATTAAAAATATATCTTGCTAGATTCTTACACTGCAAACAAACTTTACTTAAATGCCCCTAAAAGATGCATTAGCATAGAAGAGCATCAAATCAGGAATCTGACTTACAAAATAGTAGATCTTCTGTTTAGTCAGAAACCCCCACAGCTCCCTACAGGCTTCCTGTGACTGTCCTTAGGGGTCCTAGACCATAGGAGAGCCCAAAAGGAACGTATATACAGAAATCTGTGAAGCCTCTGAGGTCCAGCCACCAGAGAGGAAAGTATGAGCTGCCTTTTTTGTCTCTATTTCAGCATGTCATTACTGGAATTCTTCAAGACTTAACTTGAAAAATCCTTCTCATCTTGACTTTGCAAAGTTATTTATGTGTATACACAGAAAATAATTTCCCTAAAGCTTCTACTTCTTTTGTACCAGAATTTCCACTAAAAAAGGTCATCAGAACTGAATGCTTGTAGCTTCTAGCCACACAAAAAAGCACTGTGGTTTCATGCCTCTAATGAAAACATGTGTTACAACTGTATTTCCAATTCTGCAAGTCCTATTAAGAGAGGAGAATCAGTTAAATTGGGCATTATCCAATTTGCATATAAATCCTGTATTAAAAGCCTGGCTTGAGCTGACTAATGTCACAAAATATGACAGAAGCTATTAAACAAATTCAGCATCCAGTTACAGTCAGGCAAATCTAGAGTAACAGCTCTGAAACTGAGTTACCGTGGTGTAAAGTCTGAAGTAATTTGGAGCAGAAGCAGGCCACCTGGCATTTACTCACTTCAGTAAACTTACAGCCCTGGAAGGGTCAAACAATGAATAACTATGAGAAGAAATGCCTAGAAACCCAAGATACAGAGGTGAAACGAGGATAAATGTTTTGCTTCCATGCTGAACTTTCTGGATTTTGTTAGTCTAAGCCAGGCCATGGATATTGCTTTAACATGTCATGAATATTTGCAGTGTGAAATGCCATTCATTTAAAAACAAGACGTGATTCATACAGACTTCACATGGCAGGCCCTGGAATTTTAAAGAAGCTTGACTACAACAGGCAGATGTATAAACCTTTAGCTGGGATTTCTTTTTCTATATAATACATGTAATTGTTTCAACCGTGGGCTCTGAATACTTAGGAGATTTTAATATTTGTTTCTATATCTGTGTATTTCAGAATAAATTCTACGGGCTCAAATCTGAAAAGCAAGAAGGTTGTTCACAGTAGTCTCTTGAAGGCTTAGAAGCTTTTATACAGCTGTACTTGCAGCTCACGTGGCAAAGCATACCTAGAGAAAAGGTATGTGGAAAATATCTTTAAAAGCTTGTTAAAATTACAGAGTAGATACTTAAATGAATGTTATCTTTTTAAACTTCGACCTTAATTAGGCTTCTGAACATTACTTGTAAGTTTGGAAAATCACACCCTCACCGAATGCCATTAATACACTATTAGCCCTGGAGCAAAGCAGCACTCACAAGCTCCCAGGGTCGCGAGGAACGGCACGAAAATCCCCCAATTGAGAAAAGTTCACCTCTTGTGCAGAAGATAACGCAATCACCTGGAGGGCAGAGGTGGAGAAGCTCTCTCCCTCTAGCACCTTTTGCAGGTGGTCGTCGGTACCGAGCGGGGAACGGCGAGGCGACAGCGCTGGGACCGCGCCACCGGCAGCACGGAGTCCGGCGGCTGCACGAAGGGCAGGGAGGGGAGGCGAAAGGATCGGAGCTCTCAGGGTTCCCTACCTTTGCCCCTCGCCGCCCAACGGCTGGGGCCGCGACGCGTTAATCCCGGCAGCGGTTTTCCCCTGGGCGCGGATGGGACAGCGCGATCGGTAAATCGCGGAGGAAGCGGCGGCTGGGAACCCCCCGGGTCCGCGCTGGCGTCCTCCTTCCCTTGCTGTTCTTCTCCACTCACACGCATCAGCCACCTGGCCGAGGAGGCTGCCGGCGAGGGGAGGCACCGCGGCCCCCCGCACGCCCGCCCCGCCGCCGCGGGCGGGGGAACCGGGGGGTGTCCCCGCCGCCGACGCCGCTGTCGGCAGCGCGCCCGGGCCCGGCACTCCAGGCGCCGCCGCCGCTTCCAAAGGGCCAACGGACGGTACGTTGGCCGAGCGCAGGGCTGGAAGGGCCCGCGGCCGGGTGAGGTCCGCAGCTACCGGGCAGTTTGGCGGGCAGGACGAGTCCGAGTCTGAAAAGAAAAGCCTCCTCTTCTGGAAGATGACAAGTTGCAGCACGTCATGTCGACAAATTGGTAGCAAGATCACCTTAAATTATTAGAAGGTGACAAAGTCATCATTTGTCTCGGTTTTGGTTGTTTGGTGGGGATTTTTGAAGCATAGGTTGACATTAACTACATGTAATGCTTGTGGAAAAGCAGCAGTTTCACTTTGTACCCCAACTTGATGCGTGAAGTACGAACTTCTAGTGCAAAGCAGCGACACCTCCGGAAACATTTTCAGTTTACAAGAATAAAACTGTGTCATTGTAAATTACCAGCTCTACCAAAACCTCTAGACCTGTGGAGCTGAAATTTCCAGACTTGTAAGTGTAAATGAATGGTGTTTTTTTCTTCCAAGTGTGAGCTATGTAACATGTACATAGTTAACTGGCACATACACACATTATTCTTTGCAAGACTCTCCCAGTTGTAGCAGGAGGCTGCTGAGTACACATTCAGTGCAGCTCAGTTACTTCACTGGGAAAACCATCCTGCTAACAGCTCTTGATCAGCAAGTGGGACCTCGAGCTGAGGCCCTTTGTCCAGCATCAGTAAGAGGGATACAGGAGAGTTCACAGGGCTGTCACCTGCACGAGCCACACGTCGTCTGTGCAGAGCTGCTGGCTGCCATACCTGGACATCTGAGCACCAGAGCTAGTACTAGATCTAAATACATCCCAGAACACGTCACAGCCGTGGGCTCTCTGACTGAACACGCAAATGTAGGTGTTGCTAAACCCACACAAAGCACTATGGGTTTAGTTTAGTTTACTCTGCAGTTCAAACTCTGCAAAGTAAGATTTAAGTTCATGATAACTGAGAAGTTAACAGTGATCCCAACAGGGAGCTCTGCCTGAGGGAGTACAGCGTTGTCAGGCTCACACGGAGAGAAAATGTGTCTTTATGTACTCTTTTTGATTCACTGCCTTGGATGCTTCTTATTACTTCACAAATGAATCTTTGCATATACTTGCCCTGAAACGCAGCCCATATAGATACTTCTAAAATATAGTGAAGGTATAGATATATTAGATATATTCATATCAGTTATATTAGATATATTCATATTCATATCAGTTACTCATTGCATGTTTGCAAGGTTTTGTATTTACAAGGAGAGCTCTTTAAGCTTCTTAAGGGTATAAAACAGTGGATGATACAACAGTCTTCTAATCCTGAAACACTTTCATGGGGAATGAAAAGGGGAACAGAGGATGTCAGAAATGAGCAGGGCCCTCTTAGGAAACACTTTGTAAGCATATCAGTCAATAGATGTGAAATATCTTCCACAAATACACAGCGAATGCTTGGACACGCTCAGCTTATGTTATTAACCACACCATACCTTGAGTACATACTGCTCAAACAGTTTTCAAGGTTCTCTTGTCTTGTAAAATGTGTTAATTAGCTCAATTATCAGTTCATGTTTACATTCCTGCCTTCAGTAGTTATTATATACGGCTTAGATTCAAAAGCCACATTAAAAAACATGTTCTTGGCATTTACATTGGACTTTTCTCAGCCTTTTATAGGGGATCCACTTTGACATTTCTAGGAAATATGTGGTCACATGACTGTTACAGAGAAACCAAAGTGTATACATATATTTACATGACTCTCACAAGAACAGAAAGCCATAGTACCTACATTATTAAAAAGAAGCATCCCATAATTACTGTGTTCAGCTCTGCAGCCCTCAGCAGAAGGACAAGGAGCTGTTGGAACGAGTCCAGAGGAGGGCTGTGAAGATGATGAAAAGGTTGGAGCACCTCTGCTATGAGCCCAGGCTGAGAGTTGTGGCTGTTCAGCCCAGAGCAGAGAAGGCTCTGGGAGAACTTCTAGTAGCCTTCCAATCCCTAAAGAGGACAACAGGAAAGCTGGAGAGGGTCTTTTTATACGGGCATGTGGTGATAGGACAAAGGGAAATGACTCCAAATTGAAAGAGAGGATGATTTGGATTAGATGTAAGGAAGAAGCTCTTCCCTGTGAGGGTGCTGAGGCACTGGCACAGCTTGCCCAGAGAAGCTGTGGCTGCTCCATCACAGGACATATTCAAGGGCAGGCTGCATAGGGCTTGAAGCAACCTGGTCTAGTGGGAGGTATCCCTGCCCACAGCAGGCGGGTTGGACAAGGTGATCTTTAAGGCACCTTCCAACCCAAACTGTTCCATGATTCTATGATAATTTGTTTCTGTGGTACTTTAAAACTCCTAATGAGAATTACTGAGTACTTACTTTGACGCAGGGCACTTTCTATGCAAGCTACAAATGATCTTCTCTGTAGTTTTGCTCCCAACAGATCTGGTAATTTCTGCACTGATGGAAGGACATTGTAGTGACCAGTCACTTTGGAAACAAAATAAACACTGTCCTGAGGGACTTTGTACACTCTGTGAAGCCTAAGCTATTCCCAGGTGCTTAGCAAAAACTGCTGTAAGTTCTATGCTGAAAGCCCATCAACATTGCTTGTTAATACAACCTGCTCTGAACTAACTGGAAAAAAGTGGTTGTATGAATTAACACAGGCTAGTAACCATATTTAAAATTGCACTGCCTGATGCACTTTGGCATACAATAGAAGCTAGTCATGTATTTCCAAACACACCAGCTTCTTCTCTTTCCAGCACCTTCAAAACATTTTTCACTGTTTAATTCTACTGAGTTATGAGTTTCAGTACCTAAAGAGGCCAACAAAAAAGCTGGAGAGGGAGTTTTTACGAGGACATGAAGTGATAGGACAAGGTGTAATGGTTTCAAACTGAAAGAGGGAAGATTTAGGTTACATATGAAGAAGTTCATCCCTGTGAGGGTGGTGAGGCACTGGAACAGGTTGCGCAAAGAGGCTATGCCCCATCCCAGGAAGTGTTCAAGGGCAGGTTGTTCAAGGACGGAGCTTGTAGCAACTCAGTGTAGTGGCAGGTGTCCCTGCTCATGGCACGGGCGTTGGAACTACATGACCTTCAAGGTCCCCTCCGAACCAAACTATTTGATCATTCTATGATATCTAAGAAACATACCCTTTGATACCTGACAGTGAACCCGAGGCACCTCCAGGGAAACCATGTTTTATGTAACTGGTGTTTGCAGATGGAGTCAGCCAGCAACACTAAATAAGTGTCCTTAATATTGGGCCTAAGGCAGTAGGAAAGCACCCTCAGCATGATGGATTAAGAAAAGCAGGCTACAGTAAGCAGCTCTGTCATTAACTCTGAGGACTTCTTAGAATCATGTTCCGCTTTCCAATTTAGCCTTCCTCCAGAAGCAAGGTTTTTAAGTTGTGTCTAGTGCCTTTTCACTACACTGTGTAAATGCCTTAGGTAATGTTAACATCTTATACCCATTTATGTATCTCATCCAGGTCTCTCAGCCGAAACTATAGCATTAACTTCATCCGGTTGGGTGGAGAAAAGGCAGCTATACAGAGGCACCAATAAAGTGAAGCATCCCAAAGCAGTGTATTGGGAATGAATATTCTTACTCATGGTCAAAAATAAAAGATGAATCTTTCACTTTCTTGAATTCAGCAATTTCCCTTTAACGTGTCTGAAATCTTCTCAAATTTGCCCTCTCCTCTCAAACTGTAGCTTTGTAGATTTTTTTGCTAAGTCTTTTCAATGCATAGTGTTTCAATCTTGTCTGGGAGATGCAGCAATCAAGTATTAAACTGTTAACAGCATACTGAGACTACTTAATAAACTTAGAAATCAAAACAATACTGGGAAGAGCAGAGGTTTCAAAAAATGGAACCAAGTTAAGTTTCATAGCTGTTAAAGTTCTGACAGAAGAAATCTGTGACAAAATGAAATTTACCTGTACTACCAGTTCCTGAAATAATGGATTCAGTCTAAGGCTCTGCCTGCTACTGCAGTGGTATGTCTTCATTAAAAGGATCAATGAAGCCCTTATCTTCTATTTCTCCTCACGATGCTGCTCTAATGTGATACGTGTAGGACATTAACATAGGTAGTTTAACAAGGTAAATCATCTCCACTGGGTAAACACATCCCTCTTCACAAAACAGTAGTCCAATTTATCATCCCAATTTGAAGCACAGCCTTTGGATGTCTTCTGTCAGAATTCTCAATTAATCCAAACCTATTCATCTTATAGGAGTACTCTGTTGTCTTCAAACATCTGTCTTGTGCCATTTGTGTAGCCCATGGCTTAACGATGAGATATTTTTAGTCTCTTCATTGTGTGTTAACTTCAGGGTTGTCTAATTCTGTGTTGGTAAATTATTTGCATTTTCCCATTTAAGGCCACCACCATCTGTGATTGCAACCAGCTTTAAAAACTTTTTTAGAAAGGCATCTGCATCTCCATTGCCCAACTCAGTCCGTGATTAATATACACTCCCCTGACTTTCCTTTTGTAATAGTAATTGTAGTATTTGCCTTTTCCAGATTCCTAAGTATTTTAATCACACATATTTCCTAGGTTTATTGCTTTTTCTCCCAAGACTGTGCTGTATATACACCTAGAATTGACAGTTCTCATCAGTGTGGCCGTTTTCCCTCCCAAATTAAAGGTCAGCTATCTACAGCTACTCACACTACGTCAAAATCGCTTCCAGTCACCGGCACTGGCTTGTTGGGGGCCACTTCCCTTCACCACCACCTTTTCTAGAGCCGTCCTGTCTCCCGCTGAGGACACTTCAAGACCAGCCAGGCCTTCTCTCTGGCTTGCAAAGTTACACCTTAACCTCTGGCAGGCCACAGAACGGAGAGCCTTTCACCTTTCGGGGGCCACCTGTGACCCCACAGACGTTTTATGAGGGCAAGAAGGAGATTTCACTCTTCAGTCCCGGCTCTTTCTTCTGTTGGCCTCACTCCCTCAGCCCCGCGGCCGTTACGAGTGAAAAAGGCGGGACCATCCAGCCCTTCCCGCCCTGACGGGCACGAAGGAGACAAGGACGGCAAAGGCGTCCGGGAGTAAAATGGCGCTTCAGAACTAGTCCCCCTCAGAGAGCCGCCGGACGACAAAGCGGCGGCGGGAACGCCTCCGCGCCTCACGGCGTCCCGCGCTCCCTCCCACAGCGGCACCAACCCGCCCTCACGGCGTGACGTCAGCGCCGGCGGGCGCGCGCGCGTCACGCACGTCCACGCGCCCGGCCACAGCAGCCCTCCCTGCGCGCGCACCCTGCCCCTGTCCCCACCCCTCCCAGGGCCCGCCCCGCGCCCGCCGGGCTGCGGGCCGCTGATTGGCCGCCGCCTTCCCGCTTCCTTCTCCCCGTCCGAGAACCCGCCATTTTGAAAACCTTGTTGATTCCGGGAGAGAGAGAGAGACACGGTGCGTGTGACCGAGAGCGGCTGAGCGAGGGACCGGCCGGCGGCGGGACGCGGAGACCGCGCGCCTCCGGGGGTGCGGCCCCGCCCGCTCCTTCCTCCGGTGCCTGCCGCCTCCCGCTGCCGTTACTGCCGCGGCCGCGCCCGACGAAGGAGCCAGAAGCCGTAGGGTTCGTGCTGAGGTGGGTCCTGCCGCCATGGCCGTAACGGCGCCCGAGAGCGCGCGTTCGTCTCTTCCCTCAGCTCGCTGCGGGCGGCGCGGGCCCGGCCGGGCGGGAAGGGGCAGTGAAACGTGCCGCTGCGGAGACGCCGAGTGCTTGGGAGCGCTTGGCACCGAGCCGCGGGAGCCGCCTCCCTCCATCCCTCCCTCCCTCCCGGGCCTCCGCGGGACGGCGCCTTGTGTTTGCCGCCTGAGGCGTTTCCTGGGCGGGACGCTCTCCTGGCAGGGCACCCGCCGCACATCTCCTTGGCCGCCGTCTCCTCCGGGCGCTACTCCATCGTCGTCCTTTCCTCGGCCTCGCAAGTCTGGAGGGGGACAGGTGGCGAGTCCATCTCTGAGAAGTCCGGGACGAAGGTGGGAAGTGCGGTTGAGCAGGTTTGCGGGGTACCCTCTCCCGCCTGAAAATACCCCCGGCTTAAGTCTGCTTAAAAGTGCCTCCCAGTCCCCGTTTTTTTCTTAAACAAGTCGTTCCTCACGGACATGGTTGCTGAAAAGCTCAAAAGTCTCCAACTTTCTCATTCCTCTTCTGCTCCTGTGGAAAGGGGAAGGAAGGCAACTTGTGGTGCTTCACTTGCTTTTTCACTTGTGTGGACAAGTGAAATTAAGAGAGTGTGAAGAAATCGGATTACTTTCGTTAGTCAAACAAAATACTGGTGCTAACACTCAAAGAATTCTGGGAGGTTTGGTTTTTTTTTTCTCAGAGATTTAATAAAGAGTACTAAACTTTCTCTTTCCCCTTACTATTGGTGATACAACTTATGTTTTCTGACATTTAGAGTGCTGCTGTTCTCTGTCACCTGCCAATATTGCATATAAGCTGTTGATTTCACTACTGTTTATTCTGACCTCTTGTAGATAACATTGGCTATAGTATTGGCTAAATAACATTGTAAGTCAGATAGTACTTTTTTTTCCACAAGGACTTCATACTGTATTTTGTTCCAGATCTGTACATAGGGAAAGGTTTTTCAAAGGCAGAATTTTTCTAGAATGAACAGATACAGCTACATTCCTTTGTTAGACAATCTCTGGCTATCTGTGAGGTATTTTCACCTGAGAGTTAACATTTAAGCCACTTCAGATGCTAATAAAAGACACAAATGTACTAAGTATGAAGCATTTTATTATCTTTTGTTGTAGGGGAAAATCATTTTCAAGCACTAAAATGTCACAGCTATTTGAATTCTGAAAGCAGTGTTTATTTTTTCTGTATTGCTTGTGACTTGATTTTTTTTCTGTTCCCATTTCACATCTACAAGTGTAGCCTGTTTAACTTTTTTAGGGGACATGTATTCAGAGTTGACAGTGACCAGAAGTAACTATTCAGTTTATAATACTAAAATTGTGGTATCTCACGGTACTTCATAGATAAGAGCATTAGCTGCTTTGAGTGGATGTTTCTGAATGCTTCACAAACAAAGCTGGAAAGAATTTCTAACCTTCCCAACTGTTCTTAACTGGGATGGTTGCAGAATGGATGTTATGTATTGTGGGTATGCAGAATACTTCAGTGTCTTAAAGCAAGTGAACAGTCACAATACAAGCACTATGATGTTACTTTGACCATACAGGAAGATTTTTGTTTTAAAAGCAGCAACATTCATGTATTCTTCATGTATAATTCATGATGGTTTCCCTGTCTGCTTTCTACAGAACCATACACCATGTCTTCTGCTGTTTCATCAAAAGAAGACACGATGTCATCTGAAAAAGCAGATGAGAAACAACCTGAAACTGAAAGCAAAGCTGAGGAAAGTGAGGAAGATGAAGAAGAGGAGGAAGAGGAGGAGGAAGAAAAAGGTACTTGTTTTTCTGCTGAGTAAATTGTCTTTTTTACTGAATGCAGTGTCCTGTGATCTTGGATAGCTGTACAGTTATTGTTTAGGAGATTCTGTGGTACATCAACCTCATGGGTCATAGATGCCTTCCCAGTAGACTGTAACAGGCAACACCAGAAAGAACAATGCTGATGTTCCTCAGGCAAGACTGAAGGAATTGACAGCATCCCGATTCCTGTGCTAGGGTTTTTTGTTGTTGTGCAGACTTTATATTGGAAAGGGGATATTCTGTTTGTCTAATTTTGTCAATAAAAGTGATGACGATGTCATAAGACGAGCAAGCAGGGCAGGTTTTTGGATGTGGCATGAACTAAAGAGTAGTCAAGGCATGTGAGATGTGTTCAAGGAACTACTGAACACAAATGTTAATTTTCATTGTGACATCTTTAGACACCTGTTATACAAATGAAAGGCCTTCCTGGAGGTAGAGCTGCAGTATGGCACAGTGAAAAGCAAGTCACTGATAACTCTTGGATTCTTAAAAGAGATGAAGTTTGTCTTTCAGAAAAGTGGTAGAAAAAATTATGCTCTTTGGGAAGCAATAGAGTAATTAGATTTTTAGAAATCTCTGTTTCTTGTGTACATGGAACTATGTTTTGCTTTTGGGTGTTAAAACCAGGATAGCACGTCTGTTTAGTGCTAAGCATTGCTTGATTTGAAGTGTTTTAATGTGAGACATTTAGGTGCTGGTACCGTTGAAGTAGTGGTATGTAATGTATACATAAAGCAATCTATATATATTCATTACTAAGCAGTATCAGAGTTACTGGGAGTAGTATTCTTGTAGTATGGGGACACTCATATTGTGCCTTGCAGAGTGCTGCAGTGAGTAGCCCTGTGAGATGTAGTCCAGTTCCACTGTGCTTGTGCTTCTGCCTGTCCTGCCGATATTTGTGAGTCTTCCAGTCCAGTAGTGAGAAGAGAAAGTGTCTGCGGTCATACTGGATTCTGCTTCTGCTCATCTGGTGGTAGTGTTTCCCCTGAGAGAGCAAAAATGAACTGTGCGTGTAGGGGTTGCAGCTTCTCAGAAGGAGACTGTGTAGTGTCAGTTCTGTACCTCAGAAAGGCAGTTGAGGGAGAGAAGGATGTGCTTCTGAAAATGTGTAATGCTGCAATCTCCATTGTGGGATGAAGTTCCTTCTAGGAAATACCAAGTTTTCAAGGTTAAGTTGAATACAGGTGTATGGTTAAGAAAGAGACTCCTCTAGTTATATATATATATATATATGACTCTCTAGGACACCAATGACCTCTTAGCCAAAGATTTGGAACTGTCATAGTACCTGGTTATGTCAATATCCATTTTTGGTTTCCCATTTCAACTCAGTGTTGTATTGCCTGTCACTACAGTGTAATCTGCTCATGAAATGAAAATTGCCATGTTTAAGGAAGCTGTCTTTTGCAGAAAAGAGTCTCATTGTTGAAGGAAAAAGAGAGAAAAAGAAGGTAGACCGACTAACCATGCAAGTGTCCTCGTTGCAAAAGGAACCTTTTACAATTACACCAGGTAGGTTTGTCCTGTCACATAAGAATTGTTTTGGGAATAACAGTGAAACCTCTTAAAAGATCAAATTATTAATTTTGTTGTAGATGAAACCTAAGAGCCAATATCTGCTTTAAAATAGTAATGCTATTGTAATTCTTTTGAAAACCCTCTTTTATTCTGTAACATCAATTTAAACTACAAGAGTTATATAATGTTTAAAGTTACCTGGAACAGGATCTTTGGTACCTGCTAACAAAGGCAGGAGCAACTAGGATAAAAAGGGCTGTGAAATCCTTGTACTCTGGTCTAGGTAGTATCAAGGAAGAAAGATAAAGAGACTTTCAGGATACCTAATTGATAGGAAAAGGCCTTGCTTAATGCTATTATGAAATAACTTCTTTGCTTTTTCAAGAAAACAGTAGATATTTAAAGTTTTAAACACATATGTAGCTATGAACATGGTGAATAACATAACTCATTGTAACTGTTTCAGGAAAAGGACAAAAACTCTGTGAAATTGAAAGGATACAATTCTTTCTGAGTAAAAAGAAGACAGACGAACTTAGGAACCTGCACAAACTCCTCTACAACAGACCAGGCACTGTAAGAACTAAAAATCCATCATGTGTGTTTATTGGTAAAAAGAAATGAAAACAAAGAAGACATTTGGTATCTTGATGAGAGCAGGTTTCCTGTTATAAGGGCTGTTGCAATGAAAGTTCAACCCTGTTCAAACTGCAGGTGTATTGGTAGAAGTTGTTGATTGGTTTATATGGAAAAATTTGGGTTGTAAGCAAAAATTGGTCACGATAGAGAAAAGGTTCAAATGTAAATCATGGTCCTATGTTAGACTTTAGGAAAGCAAGTAAAGCAAACCTGCTTTAGCAGCCTGTATAGTAAAAATGAAATTGATTGTTCTGTTACAAATTATATGGTACAAACTGTGCAACAGAAGGTCTTCAAGACCCACCTGGACACGTTCCTATACCTCCTGATCTAGGTGAACCTGCTTCTGCAAGGGGATTGGACTAGATGATTTCTAAAGTTCACTTCCAACCCCTACCATTCTATGAACAGGCTTCATATGATAATAGTTGTGCAAACCTGTGAATAATCATGCAGTGCATTCTAAACAAGCTTGAAATGGCATGTCATTTCTACCTCTTAAGTTATTAAAGGGAATTAAAAGTACTGAGATCAAAGGAACTTCATTGTTGTTATTTGGCTGTCTTGAGATAAAGGCATAATCTGTGTAGGTTCTAACTTAAAGGGTATAACTTTTTGGCAACAAAAAGGGAAATGTTAGATTAGATTTTTGTTGTGTGAAAAATTAACAAAACAAATGTAGTTGGATGAAATGTTTTAAACTACTTGCAATGGAAAGGAATCTGTGTGCTCTGTTCTAGGTTTCTTCCCTGAAGAAGAATGTGGGTCAGTTCAGTGGTTTCCCATTTGAAAAAGGAAGTGACCAATATAAAAAGAAGGAAGAAATGTTAAAAAAGTAATGATCTCTATTTCTACTTAACAAAACTAGACTCGTGCTATACACTCCTTTCTGTTCTCCAAGTTTTACTTCAGATTTGAATTTAAACCTTTAAGATGAGTGACTCTTTGCTAAAGCTCTAGGATCACTTTCCGAGTTCATTTTCATCTGGTCTCTTAAGACAACTTGAAATGTATTAAAAAGTGAAGTTGTGGACATTCTTACTCAGTTCCTAGAGTCTGAGCTATTAACTGTTGCGTGCTAGCTAGCAGATTCTTCTGTCAAGTGTGAGGAAAACATTATTTAGCTTGGGCCAAGCATACTGCTGGGAATACACTGTATTCATGGTGAAAACTTATTCTGTGCTTCAAAACGTTCCTCCTTCAGAATCCAAGCCATTTCTACTTATTGTATATTAAACATAGAATTGCTGTAGCCACTCATCTAACAAATACATTTTATTTCTTCCTACATAACCTGCTTCTCTTAAAAGAGGAAGCTGCTGCAGCTTGGTTTTGACTAAGGATTTAAAAATGCCTTTGCATATTTGCTCAGCTAGTTGTAACAAATGAAAAGACCAATAACTTCTACACAATTGAGTCTAAATTTGGAGGGGGGTATTAGTGTCAGTTTATTGATGGTTGTAAGACTTTCAGAATTTGAGCTTTGCAAATCTTCCTCAGATCTGCAGTTTGCTAGGAACAGGGCTTCAAATGCATGTGAATCTACAAGACAAGCTCTGTCTTTGGATGGGAGTTTCCTCAGTGGTTTAATTGGATGTTTCCCCTTATCTTAAAAAGGTCACAAGATAAAGTGTGTTTGCACATGTTTTTCATATTTTCCGTGTGAAAGAACTTGTAGTAAAGTTAGCGACTCTTCAATCTTCAGCAAATATTCCTAACACTGGTTGTGTTGTCACTTCTATATCAGGGTCCTGAGCCCTGTATGTTTGTGTTCCTGTGGTCATTTCTGCTGCTTTTCATAGCTATGTATGAAACACTGCTGATCAGGTGATTAATTTATTCCACGGGGTTGATTTCTGCTCACATTTGACAGCATTGAACAAGATGAACAAAGGACAGCGTTTGTTTTGCAGAATCTTACTGTTTGAGTTATAAACTAAAAAGAGTGAGGGTTGAGGTTGCTTTGGGGACTGTAGTTCTTGGATTTTGTAAATCAAAAACTGCTTGCTCTAAGTTGCTAAATCAAAACTTGTGTCCACTTGTTTATTCCACACTTGAACTGCATTTTAATTCTTACTACAGGATGTTTGCCATTAACTGCAGATATACCTCCAATGCATTAGAAATATGAAGGGATTTGGGAGGTGATATTTATTCTTCATATATGTTAGTTCTAACCTAAGTTCAAATACAAAGACAAATGCCATGTGTAAAAAATAGTCATGAGGAATTTTAGTTGAAGCAGCAATGGAACCATAACATCTTTAATTCAATATACAAGGCCTTGAAAGTCTGAAATAGAAACTTTGATGCTGTGCCTGTTTTAAATGTGTTAATGAGTTCAGTACTTTTAACTCTGTAGTATTATTGTCTTTTAAAATGCAAGAGCCTGACCTGAATCTGCAGGAATACAAGTATTCCACTGTCTCCAAAAGCTAAACAGGAAGGCTCTCTGCATTTAAAAATTGCACAATTTCTTAAATAACCTTATCTAGAAGAAAGATTGAAAGATTTAACGTCACTGTTGAATGAACTATATTCTGAGGTGGGGAAATGCACCAAACCAGTTAAGATTTCCTCTTCCCATGCCCTAAAACATGAGAGAGAAAGTTGTTCCGTCCCCTTAAAAGCCTCTGAGTTTAAAAGGTCAGTCTGAAATTAAATGCTACTTCAGAGATTCTGTAAGCCACCATGAGATAGCTGCGCAGACTTTTTAAGTAAACAAAGGAAAATAAGTTTCCTCTGACTTTAAAACTCTTTCTGGTAATTAAACTTGTGCAAAATGGTCAAGCAATAAAATACACTTTTCAGGCAGCAGTGTACAAAAAGAGTGTAGAGGAAAGCATAAGCATTTGGAGGGAGGTAACAGGAAGATCAAGTGTATGAGGGGTTGCTTTGTTCTGTAAAATCTCACGAAGCTTGCATTTTGATGTCATACCCTCATGGGATTTGACTCCTTTCCACTTTTTTCAATATGTGTGGACAGATGTTAAAGTGGGACAGTTGGTCTGAGATCCTTTTGGAGAAAAGGGGATGTATGTCAGAGTTTCTTTAAATATTCTGTCTTCAGCAGAGGTACTTCCAAAAAGAGGTAAGGAACCAGAAGAAGTAAAGAAAGGCTCTATGCCCCCTTTTGTTTAGATATCCTTCTTTACACACATGTGGGCTTAGCAATTCTGATTTGATTTGCTTTATGTAATATGGTGGTGGTTCTTTGCTTAACTATAGACTGGAAACGTAGTTAAGTCTCTATATTGATGGCTATTGTCAGGTTGCAGACACAAACCAGGTAACAGCTTATAGCAGTCAAATGTTGAGTGGTTGATTAGGATGTGATACTGAATCTTCTTTTTTTCCTCTCCAGATTCAGAAATGCAATGTTGAAAAGTATCTGTGAAGTTCTTGACTTGGAAAGATCAGGAGTTAATAGTGAGCTGGTAACCAGAATCTTAAACTTCTTAATGCACCCAAAATCTTCAGGCAAGGTGAGATGCAGATTGTTATGCTTGCTTTTATAGCTCTGCTCTGATGCAAAATGCAATTACTTAGTGAAGTAGCAATAGCTTCTTGAAAGGGAGTAGCTCTACCCCTGCTGGCATCCATATTGGGGTGAGGACTTTGTTAGAAACTATATGCTTACATGTAAGCACACCCATTGTATACTGTTACAGCATAAAAGTGGCCAAGACATGAAGCTAATTAATCTTACTGGACTGGCAGTATTTAATCTGAAAGCAATACTTCGATAGGTATTCAGCTGTTGCTCAGGAAATGAAACTTACTCTCAGCAAATACTGGTGAGTGATATGAACAAGAGTCTATAGGACATAGGGACCCTGGTACTGAGTGTCAATAAAATGCAGTTTTACATAAAATGTGTCAGCATTCCCACCTTTAATTTGTAGTAAGAGTTGTCAGCTAATTGGTTACCAGAAGAAAAAACGTGCTTTTATAGATTAGGAGAGTATATGCAGGTAGAAGGATTGTTCTTTCTTATTTCCTTCCCCTAGTGCCCAGCCTTTGAAGATTTGTCTGGGTGGTGGATATGGAAGGGATACTTAGCCTAGGACTGAAATTTCCTTTTACTCAGCTCCATCTCTATAATGAATTTCTACCTACTGCTAAACATTAGGGCTTAACTGCACTACACAAAATAGCCCTGGGGTTTGTTAGCAAGACTTTAAACATCTTATATTTGTTTACTGTTCTTTCATGTGATTGGAAAGAATGTGTATTTCTGAAATTCACTTTTGTGTTTCTGTCTGCTAACACACATCCCTGTTTCTCAGCCATTGCCAAAGTCCAAAAAAACACCAAGCAAAGGTGGCAAAAAAGAACGCAGTAGCACTGGAACAACACGAAAAACAAAACGCACCAAGTGTCCAGAGATCTTGTCAGATGAATCCAGTAGTGAAGAAGATGAAAAGAAGGAAAAAGATGACTCTTCAGAAGAAAAAGAAAGTGAGGATGAGGTAAGGAGGTTGGGTTTTCTTGTTTCTGTTTTTCAAAGTAAGGCTAAAGAAATTGGCTGCAGGTTGTCATTATATGATTTGTTACCAACTGGTAATTCTTGGAATGGGTGGAGTTGGGGGCAGGTATTTCATTGACTGAATGATTGGAAAGAAAAGGGAACACCTCTGCAATTTACAAGAGATTTTCATAACTTCTTAGTGAAATGACACTAGAGAACCTATAAGATAAAAGGCAAAGGTTCTTATTCCTGGGTTTATCTATGTACCTTACAAAACTATTTGCTTTATGTCATTTTGGGGCAGCTGTGGTTTCAAACATAGCTGGCTACATTTCATGATGACTTTCTGTCTGTGTGTCAGTCTTGGGTTTTTAATTGGGTACCTGGAGCTTAAATTTGAGTTCAGTAGAGATCCTTGACCTCCCCCTATGGTATAAGGATAGAAAGAGCTTGTAAAATACAGTAATTACATTTGCTAATTTAGTTTCTATTGACAGAAAGGATAAGTTCCAATGTGGGAAAGAGGAATGAATTGTTCAGGTAGAAACCACCATTTTAATCTTCTGTTTTTCTCCTTTATAGCCTCCTAGAAAAGCATCTAAAAGAGAAAAATCTAAAAAAGTGACTTCCAAAACCAAAAAAGCTGTGAAGGGTGCAAATGTCAAGAAGGCAGATAGCAGCACTACTAAAAAAAACCAGAACAGTTCTAGAAAAGGTAAATACTTTAAAGCTTTCATCGTTTGTTGTCGTGTAGCTTAACTGGCATGCTTATTACACAGCAAGCTTTTGCACCTAATTATGGAAGAGAATAGGATTTGGTGAATTGTTGGCTTGCTACTTGGTAACAAAACAAGGTTTTGTTTTGTGTATATTTGATGTAATTTCTGTTGTCTATGTCTAGATACTCTCAGTTTATACATTAAAAAAAGTATCAGCCTAGTTCTCCCATTTGTTTGGAAGAGTTAGCAAAATTCTGTTGATACCTTGAGTGATTTCATGTGAATCTTAAAAGTGATGTAGTAGTGTATATCCCACTGTGTTTGGCTTTTCTTCAGCAGCTTGACTTGGGTTTTAAAATAGCGTTCTGCTTGCCTTCTGTTGCTAGTGGATTTAGGTTCTTAATACCTGTGTAAAGACTGCAGCAGTGCAGGTGAGGAGAGGTTGATTTCTTCCTGAGCAACTTTGCAGAAGAAGACCTGTTGGGGCAGACAGCTTTTTCAGACAAGTTGAACTCCATTCAGCAGTGTGTCCTTGTGATAAGGGATGCTGCCAACCCTCTGGGCTGCTTCAGCAACGGTGCAGCCAACTGTTTGAGGGAAGTGATAATTACTCTCTCTTAAGCATCTGTGAGGCTGCTTCAGGGATGCTGAGTCCAGCCTTGTGCTTCCTGGTGCAAGAGAGAGGTATGGACATTCTGGAGCAAGTCCAGTGAAGGGCCACCAAGATGGCCATGAGGCTCAAGCACACGCTGTAGGAGAGGAGGCAGAGAGAGCTGGGCTTGTTCAGCCACAAGACAAGACAGATAAAGGGGGTTCATACCCCAGTCTGCAGCTGCCATGTCAGAGAGAGTGGGGAAGGAAAGGCTGGGCTCTGCTTGAAGGTGCATAGTTGAGAGGACAGGAGGTGACTGGCACAGGCTGCCACCAGGGAAATTCCAATTACATGACAGGGGAATAAAAGCTTCACCATATGGACAGTCACACAGAGGGGGGTCTGGAGCAGTTGTGGATTCCTTGTTGTTGAAGATGCTCAGAACTCAAGCTGGCAGGGCCCTGAGCAGCCAGCTCCACATTAGCCCTGTTCTGAGTAGTGACTTAAACCAGGTGATGTCTGGAAGTCCTTTCCCACCTTAAATTCAATGGCAGTCTGTCACAAGGGTAGTACAACTTATTAATGCAGCTTATATCCATACTATAAATGCACTTCATTTAATGCCAACATTGACATACATATGCTCTAGCACAGGCATCAGATCAGATTAATTATCCTGCTTACCACTGTATTAAGAAAAGGAAAGATGAAACTCTTAGGCATAGAGTTGTGCCTAAACTTCTTTTGTAGCCTTATTTCTCAGCAGAGGAAACTGATCTGTGCTGAAGTGAATATATTCTCAGACTGGCTGCTGGCAGTACTCATGTGACTGACTGTGTTTGTGTACACTGTGTTTTGTCATTAGCATAGAGAAATATGATATAAAAACAATGTCATTTATGTGTTTTGGGTATGTTATACAATGTATTCATGTATTCATGCCTTTCTGTTGTGAGAGTATGGTTGCAGTACAGAAATGAAACTATTAATGAGCTTACAGAAAAACCTACTTGTCTAGGTTGTTTGACATCTGCTCTGAATTTTGTCTTGTTGGCAGTAGAGGAACTGAGTGGATGCTGGAGTCATTCAGTCTACTTTTTTTTTGCTGCTGGAAAAGATTGTAGGAGTGTCCTGTTCCTCTTCACTTTATGATTCTGTCCATTTGTTATCATGGTATTTCTGGTAGCGTGGTCAGTAATACAGCATTGCAAAATGTCAAGATCCTTGTGCACAGCACACTGGGGAAGAAAACCATCCAACCTCCTTTTTAAAGCAAACAAATGGGGTTTTTTAGGGCCATAATACCTCAATTTGGAAGCATTGTAATAAACCTTTTTTAGTTTAATCCATCCCATACTTTGTAGAGTACATATTGATTTGTAAACTGCTAATTCATCAACAATGATGCAGATTCATAAATAAATGTAGTGGTGATAGCATTAGCTTTATTTTTAAATGGATGCTCTGGCAAGATGTCTATTTTAAGGGAGATCATCTGCATCAGATATTTGGGGAAAGTTCAGATGGCTTCTGTTTTTAAGGAAGAAAGTAGATAAACTGAAAATGTTTTATTACAATTCAAATTACTCTTTCTGTTCAGAAAGTGAGTCTGAGGATAGTTCAGATGATGAACCTTTAATTAAAAAGCTGAAGAAACCACCCACAGATGAAGAGCTTAAAGAAACTGTCAAGAAATTGTTGTCCAATGCAAACTTGGAGGAAGTCACAATGAAACAAATCTGCAAGAAGGTAAGCAACTGCGATTTTACAGTCTCATTTTAGGTAGTGGGTTGTCTGTGGAGGGACTTTTGCCATCTTTTCAGAAACAGAGCTTGGCACTCGACCCAGTGGTTCACAAAGTAGTTTTGCATTGATTTGTTTCCTTGCTAATGGCTATAACAGAGTTTTGACATTAAGATATGCAACATTGATAGCCAAACATTAGAAGGGAAACATGCAAAGAAAAATTATGTCCCTGGAAAGTGGCAGTGTGATCTCCAAAACAGCCGCCATGTATTGAAAAGCGAAACTGAGTTGTGTAGGGCGTGCAGCAGCTTGCTGCTGTCAGGAGGGAAGGGCTATGTCTTACTCTGTGTGTATCTCCTGCTCACCTTGCTCTCAGTATGCACCCTTGATGAATCTATTCAACTCTCCTCTGTCATCAAAAAATGAATAGTTCTCAGCTGAGTTAGAGAGTTGAATCAGTTCAGCAAGGAATCTGTTAATTATCAGGATGAATTGTGCCAGGAAGGGATCCTGTGGCCAAAAAAGGAAAAGATGGGAAAAGTGATCAAAAGATGGATAATATAATTACTTGGACATTTTCTTTAGTTGCTTAACTCACATATTTGTTTTTCTGGTACTTCCAAGAAGTTGTCTTGAGAAAGTCAAGCCTGAACTTGTGAGAAACCTATGTGTTTATAATCTGTACCAACTTTTTGTCATGTTTACAGTGATTCTAGAAGTGTGAAGTTTGGTATATTGACATAAAATACTTCTCACTGATTGTCACTGTTGGCATCTGGTTTTGATTTGGTCCTCTCCCAACCGGTTAAGCACAGAATAGTTTTAGAATAGCACTCAAGTCTATTGACTCTTCTATTAAGTCAATTGAAACCATCACAGTTCTTATTACCAGATAAAGAAATATCCTCGGGATTGTGTATTTGTTTAGCTTCCTGCACTAATGCAGAGGTCTCCAATACCTAAAGAGCATGTAAGACCAAAGATTAGATAATTCTTCTTTACCTGACATGGCAAGCTAGGCATTCCAGTTTGTTGATGTGAAAAATTATAGTACCAGTTTAGGCAGTGACCAAACGTAAAGAAATGCATGTACCTACTTAGACCATATACATATTTATAAGGACTGGAAAAGAAACTTGTGACTTTCCATAATGAACACAGGATGTTTTGGCAGTTGCAATAGTGGATGTGCCATGCCAGTCTTTACCTTAATTTCATTTAAGCTCCTGATCATACAATACATTGCAAGTAACTTGAGGTTTGTTTGGGGTTTGTTTTTTTAGGTATATGAAAACTACCCAAGTTATGATTTATCTGACAGGAAAGACTTCATTAAAGAAACAGTCAAAGAGGTAAAGATTTTTGTCATTTAGAAAACTTTTTGTCTGGGGGTTTGGTTTGTTGTTTGTCTGGTTTTGTCTTTAGCATATTAGAGAGTGGCATGGCACCCTGTTAACACTGATTTTAATAGCCCCCTGGATGGTATTGGAGGTGCATTTGTAGGTAACAAAGCTCTGGCAGTGAGAGAAGGCAGAAGAGGATAAAGAGAGAGAGCTTTTTTTCCTGTGTATTTTCCTGGTAGCAGAGTTAAAATGTTGCTCTTGAGTTTGCTGCACTGAGGATGAGGTCTGAGCTAATGCACTCATGGCACAGGGTTTACTGTCCAGTCTGTGGTTGGACAACTTGTAAAAACTTGTAAAAAGCAAAACAATTAAAACTTGTATGGCTTTTGCTTGCTTCAAAACCAAAAATGGAACTAGAGAAGTGAGATTCACTTTGTGGAGTTAATAAAGGAACTTTTCTTCCTCCTGTGGCTTCATTTGCAGGTGTTGAGATATGGCTATTTAGAAATAGTTATGTCTATGTGCTTTGTGTGTGTCACTATCAGTGAGGGTGTAAGAGAGCAGTGTCTCTGCCATAGGGATGTCCTTGGCTTTTTGTGATAGCAGAAGCAGAGTGTGTTTTAATGATAGTCTGTCTCATGCAAAAGGAGAGGCTGTATGTAACTGAATTGAGAGAAAGGAGAAAACTAATACACTTCTCTTTTCAGTTGATTTCATGATCTGATTTCACTGTGGGAAATGAAGATTCCTGGCTTTATGTTCCCATGGATTTGAAGATCTGATAGGCACCAGCAAAAGGAATGTGTCTTACCCTTGTGGTATTCAGTCAGAGCTGATTCTGCTGATCTAATGTTCAGAGTGTTGATGTAAATTGCTTTGTGTATTTTATTTTTTTAAAAAAACCCAAGAAGACAAAAGCTGCATTTGATGCAGTTTTTAGTTGAACATACTTAAGTTTTGTGCATGGCAATAAATGTTCTCTTTTTTATAGGTTTTGTACATTTTGAATTGCTTTGTATAACTAGATTCGTTAGAATCATCATAGCTTTTTAGCGTGGATTGCTAGCTTGGAGGGGGTTTTCAAATCAAGATGAAAGCTGCTTATTTGCAGATATATATGCAGAGACTGGAATATTGCAGTATTGGTTATAAAGTTATTTTGAATACTTATCCATTCTCAAAATAACAAGAGCTAGTCACACGTTAATGTCTTTTATATTCTGACACATTCTACAGATGCAGAGTTATTCTAAATCTAGATTGCTGTCTTGCATGTGTAGGCACTGAGAGAACTGTCAAAGCATGGTAACTAATTGGCATATAGATGTTATTTTTGTACTTTTAAAAGGCTTTCAGTTGTGTATATAAAGTTATTTCAGATTCCTTTTGTGCAAATCGGGTTTTTTTTTAATCACGTTACCTTGGCATTTATGACATGAAATGTCAGTGTTCAGCAGTGAGGCTGTGCTGAAAGTGGTATGCTGAAGGTTTCCTGAATCTACAAGGTTTTTATGTTTGTCCCAACTTACATTGTACAGAATCTAAAGTGTAGTTTTATACTTCAGCTTTTCTGCATTTAACTTTGTACAAAAGACTATGGACACGTTTATTTCAATGGCTTGACATGGTAAATAAAATCCCTCCAAAGGCTATAGCAAAATTTCTAAAGTTCACTTTGCTAAAAACCTTTTATTTAGTGTCTTGACTTGATGGCCTGGCATCTCAGCAGCGGGTATCCAAGGTGGACAGCTGGGAGGCTCAGTAGCTTTGGAAATCCCCAGTGCAGCTTCCAGATTGGGCACGCTGACATGCGTGGTTAAGCTCTCTTCTGCATGGGAAAGCTCTTCTCAGCCTGAGCTTTGATGCCTCAGTGTGAACAATGGCACTTTTAAGCCTGCCAGTCTTGTACTTCAGCCCACTGCATTTTTGGATCCAAGTGAACTATTTGCATCAGCTTTTGTTGTTTAGACTTCTGTTCCTCATACACCTTGTTGCTAATACGAGGAGTCCTACACTTCAAGCCATGAAACTAATGGGCTGCCATTGGCACCATGAGCACAGAATCCCTCTGACTGTAGTATTGCTGGAAAGACAAAGTGTATTTTTTTGAATTTTATTGTTGTACAGTTGAGAAATAAGGGTTCATAAAAGATCTAAATCTTGCACATGTTCAGCCAGTTGGGAGTATTAATCTTCACACACTCTTTGGATTTCTTTGCGTGGAATCATTTCTAAGAAGGCTGAATGTAAAGGGGGGGTTTTGTATCCAATAAATGTCTTTCAGAAAAATGTAAATCAATTTTGATGACCTAAGATTTGCTTAAATGTATAGTAAAAAACCCAAGTCTATACAGAAACAAGGTTGTTGTCTTTTATCTCACCTGGTAGAAACCGTTGAAGCCTGATTCAGCAGGCTTCTCTACTTTCAAGATACTGTTGCTGAAATGTATGTCCTTGCACCAGGAGGAGAGTTTATTTCGTCTGGGAGGTTGCCTTGGCCTCGGGTTTGGTGTGGGGGTTTTTCTGAACTAACTTGGTATAGAGAATTTTGTCATTAAAAACACAAAAAGTTTCCAAGTTCTGCTTAAAAATACAAAGTAACTTGTGTCAAGTTTTGTTGGGGTTTTGGGTGGATTTTTCACAAATAGTTGAACTGCCTCATAATTTTTATGTAAATATACCCATCAGTTTTAATTAGCTGGGTCAGGAGATGTTTTTAATATAAACGACTCTCAAGTTTGAGCCGTTTGTGTAGTGTAAATTCAACATACAAGAGGATATTGTACTGTTATTTATTGTATATACACATTACTTGCCAGTTTGAAATTGTGCAGATGGAATGGAAATGAACTCAGCATCCTTCAAATACTTGACTACCACTCAGTGTAGTCCTCAACAGAGAAGAAATGTCTGAGCTGTTTCCCTGCTAATCCATACCAGTCTAGCTGCAGCTGATAGGAGATTCCAGTTCATTCTACAGCTGTGGGAAAGGCTGCAAGACAATACTGAAGGTAAATAAAATGTCCTACTTATCCTGATGCTATTGGATTAAAAACACAGTTGTTCAGGGCTGTAAATGCTGTACAGAGATGCTCATAAAAAGAAACTGGCTAACTGGATAAAAGGTAGCTAAATAAAGTGTTTAGGCATATACCTTTCCGACACTTCAGATTATCTTATGTCCTGATCATTGTATTCTAGAAAAAATAGTCCCAACATCTTGATTTGACTGCTCACAGCATAATTCCTACAGCCCACTGCATTGGCTCCTCTGTTTAGTTAAGTCCTTGGTATTCAGTGTTTGGTTGGTGACTTGCAAAATCACACAAGTTAACCGGAGGGACTTGGTTATATAAACAGCTGTTCTTATGATTGAGCTTGGCATGGGTAACAGTGCATGGGGTCTGTGGGAGAAGGAAGATGGAGAGGGCTAGGTGAGGAAGAGTAGAAATTTGGAGTGGTTTCATGTCTTTAGGAAAACAGCTGAGTTGGAGTTAGGTGGTAACCCATGGTATGCTGCTCAGGCACGTCTAACCAAGGTGAAGTTAGGAAGACACAACTTTTAAATGTCACCCCACTTTTTTTCCAGAAGCTCTAGACTAACAGCCTTCTTGGGCCCAAACAGGCTGCTTGTAGCATCTGTGTTGTTTCTGTATTATTCTGATACAAAA
Organism: Colius striatus; assembly: GCF_028858725.1. Lineage (NCBI taxonomy): Eukaryota > Metazoa > Chordata > Aves > Coliiformes > Coliidae > Colius > Colius striatus. Next base: position 4,159,933 of record NC_084762.1, read on the forward strand.
CACATGCCAAAGCAGGTTCTATGAATGTCTGGGGTTAGATTAGTTACTCCTAAGATGGACTTAAAAATAGCCCTTTGGGATCATGGTGATACTATGGCCTATTAGCTCTGTTGCTCTTTCTGAGAGGGTGGCTCATGAGCACTTGGGTAGATCTAATTATTTCTGTTCCCAAAACAGAAAGTTGACTATAGTTAAGTAGTTTTCTTAAGCATTCCTGAACCAACTTCTAGCAGTTGGTGGTGTTATTTTAGTTCCCATTACTTAGGGAGAAGAGTGAGAAAAATCTATCATACTGTCTGAAAACTTGCAATAAGAAATGTAGTAAAATCAGGGTTGTACTTGCTGAGAAAACTTAAGAAACATCTTGAATGCCAACCAGGGTGTTATTTTCCTACTGCAAAGAAATGTCTCTCTTGCCTTTGAATTTGGAAATAATCTGTTAAAGCAAGTAGCTGGAAGTTGTAGGTCTAAAAGTTCATTCAGATGGGCCTTGACTTTCAGGAGAAATGGGCTGACAGCAGAACCTCGTAAAGGTCAACAAAAGCAAATGGGGCATCTTGCTTCTGGGATAGAATAACCCTGTAGAGCGGTGCAAGAGGGGATAGACTGGCTTCTTCCTGAGCAGCTTTGCACAAAAAGACCTGGGTGAGGACAGAAAGGGACAGGCATGAGCTGCCACCAAGGAAATTACATGTTAGGGGAAGAAAAGCTTTACTCTGAGGATGGTCGCACAGAAAGGGGGCCTGGAGCAGTTGTGGGGTCCTCATTGAAGGTGTTCAGAAGCTGACAGGGCCCTGAGCAGCTAGCCCTATGTTGGTCCTCTTCCAACTGAGGGTTCAAGTGAGATGATCTCCGAAGGTCCTGGATCCCAAACACACCAAGTGTTTTCCTGAGGAACTCCTGCTTTAGAGGAGTGTGAAATCTACCAATTTGTACTTTATTTTAATAGAGCACCATTAGTATTTTGTTTCCATTTTGAAGACTGTTAGAATGAAGTCCACGTTTCTCTAGACCAGTATCAGGTGTAATGAAAACATTCCTGCAAGGAAAGAGTAGTAGGAGCACAAAGCATGTCCTCAGGATGCAAACTTAGAACTCCTAATCGAGTAGGACAGAGTAAAGGGAAAGCAGTGGGTCTTCCACAAAGTCTTGCTTTCAGTGGTTCAGACCTACATGTGTTACTGTTCAAATCAACTTTCAGTGGGAGTGGGAATATTTTTTTAAGTTACCTGTAGTCAGACTTACACTAAATGAACATGTAACCTCCCGTTCAAGAAGTATAATATAGATAAGTGTTATCAGAATTTGTAGTTTACATTTTTTGGGGTGTGGACATGCTGGAGCAAGCCCACAAAGGCTGAGAGAGTTGGGGCTGGTCAGGTCTGCAGAAGGCTTGGGAGAGACCTTCTAGCAGCTTTCCAGTCCCTAAAGGGGCTGACAAGACAGCTGGAGAGGGACTTTGACAAGGGTCTGGAGCGATAGGACAAGGGGTAATGGTTTCAAACTGAAAAAGGATTATTTAGATTAGAGTTTAGTTCTTCCCTGTGAGGATGATGAGGCACTGGTAGGGGGTTGCCCAGAGAAGCTGTGACTGCTCTATCCCTACAAGTGTCCAAAAGCAGGTTGGATGGGGCTTGGAGCAGCCTGGTCTGGTGGAAGGTGTCCCTGCCCATAGTAAGGGTTTGAAACAATTTGATGTTTAAGGTCCTTTCCACCCAAAACCACTCCCTGATTCTATATGGTCAGGCTTGCAGATGCTTTTAAGTGATCGGTGTAGTAGGAAGGTTTCAGGGCCACAATTCTACAACGTTTCAGACTACAATACAGTGAAAGGCATGAAGTGAGTCTCCAGGACCTTTTCTGGCTATTTTTAAATGATGGGCAATGCTTCTAAACAATCATTTTAGCTTAAATTTCCTCCCGGTAAAGAAAATCTGATTCAAGCTTCTGAATTGCTGTGTAAACCTTTGGGGAAAAAGACAGTGACTATTATAGTATTGTCCAAATAACAGCACAGTTAGTACTACAGAGCTCTGAGGAGGCTGCAGAGCAGCATTTCTGAGAAATTGTCTAGCTGTAGGAATATACTTAGATGAAATCCTAAATGATTATCAAAGGTAACAAAAAAGTAGATTTAGCCGCTAGTTAAATTGAAAGACAAAGTAGCAACCACAACACAAGCCTCCTGTGGATACTTTCCAGTTTTATTCTGCTGCCATAACATAGTCACACAGAAGAGCTGAAGTGTAACAGATCATGCTCTGCATTCAAATATTCTTTATAAACAAATCTACTCAAATAAAACATTCCCTAGTTCTTTATTTGCAGGGAACAAAGTAAACACCAAAGAAAACACATACATGCTTGAAATAAATGTTAACAGAGGTATTAAAAAGATTTCTGGGGAACATTAATTAAAGAATGAAGTCTCAGAACCAGCCTGATGTTCTTATACATTTCAAATAAAATGGAACATACTTAGTTTTATTTACTCCTCAAGTGCAGCACAACACAGTTTTAAGTGCCCTGGCACCAAAATAATATACAAATAATTAATAGACTAGAGCATCAGTAAATGTATCATTTGTTATCCTTTCTCTTAATGCTCTAAGAAGTGTGCAGCAAGTAAAGCCAGATGTGACAACATTTGTTCATGTCCACCTCTATTCTCTAGAATATAGCATTTATCTACCTGCAAAGTTGTAGATAGATTTAAAACCCCAAGTACAAAGTACCAGGATGGAAGCATGTGCCTGAAATCAAGCGTGTTCACACAAGCTTTGGACTGCAGAAATAGATGCTGAGCTCAGCTTTCCAGCCAGTTCCTACCTAAAGGCTGATACATCTACCTACTGTTCAGAAGCTGATTGAAGTTTTGACCAAAGTCAGACGAAGCAGCCACTATATAATGTTTTGGGCTTGTGATTAAAAAGCTTTTTTTCCCCCCCTTCAGAAGCTCCTCCTAATCATATGTGATAATCTGGGAAAGAAACTTCAACCATCTGTAGCTCTCAGTCTTTCCTAGTTATGCTATATATAAGTAGGCCTGTACTCTATGACATTAACAAAGTGCAAATGATTCACCAAAATCAAAATGCGTTGTCTGATTCTCTTTTATCATCAGAGAATTTTTGTCTTGCTTCTTATAGCCTATAAATTACCATTTAATCCTTGGAAATACTTTAAAGCTGTGCATCCTAGCATTTCTGTAGAGGAAAGTTCTGAACAGTTATGCTTTTCCTATTAATCCTTTTAATTCAGCTTTAAGAAGCAGAACAGAATATATATCTGAAAAACATCTAGTTATATAAACATCTTGTAAATTAAAGATTAAATAAAGGTATTTAACAATAGCATAGCTACTCTAAAACCAAAATATTAGGTATTGCAAAGGAACAATTGCCTTTATTCAGTAGGATCTTTCTTAAGATTGCTTCATGATTTCCCCCCCCCCCGCCTCAAAGATAGAGCTTTAAAGAAATCAGCACTGTTACTCAGGAAAAGTTTGCTGTGTCACTTCTAAATGAAGAGAATAAAAAAAGAGCAGAGCCTATGCATGAGAAGGGGCAGGGAAGGGAAGAATAAGTGCTTAAAGTTGCTTCCAGAAATCCTGAGGTCTCTGCAGTAACATTGCAGGAGAAAAGATCTAAAAGTTTGGTGTCATTGTTTTTCATGAATACCATTTTAGTAGAACAGTATTACAACAGATAGCCTGAGTGTGTCTGTCTTATTTCTACTGAAAAATGGTTTCTTTTCTTCCTTGCCCCATGGAAAAAGCTATCTGATAGCTGCTTAGCCCTTACTGAATTGCTCCCTCAAGGTATTTTTAATACTACTTTAATAATAGAAGAAAAAAACCCCAATAATACAACTTAAAGTCAAAGTGCAAGCCACCTTGTTTCAGCCCTTCATAAAAGCATCAGTATTTCTCCTCATCCACCTTCACTTATCTTTTTAGATATAAAAGCAGAATGAGCAGTCAGGAACTTACAGTTCATCATACCCCACACTGTGCACTTGGTAGCAGCAGAGAGTTCCTCTACTCAGCCCAAGTGGAAGTTTGATTTCAAAATAATCATAGAAATATAGTATTTTTAAGCTGTCCTGTTTCTACATGATTAGAAGCACTGAGCAAACCTCACCTTACACCTAACAACAAGAATTTCTCTGAAAAGGTAGCAGAGAGAACATTTCAAAGGTTTTTAAAGTCATGTAAAAGTTAATCTCTCAAGTTTTTTTAGCAACAATAACCTTTCTGTGATTGCACTGTAAACTGTTCCAGCCATCTGGTTCAAAGGAACAAACTTGGATATTCCAAAGCCCACTTTGTGGAGTCTGAGGATATTCTAGAAAAGGTTATTGACTGCAAGTGGAAAGAATGATAGTTGAGTTCCTTCCTACAATAATTCTAGAAGTTGTCTAGGCTATTCAGGCTTTTGGGAGCAAGTTTGAGCTCCTGGGAGCATATAATCAACCTGAGAAACACAGTTAGTGGGAAAATTCCCATCTGACTAACTGACAGCATTTTTAATGCTGTGTGTTAACTTAGTCTCGTTTCAATCTGACCTTCTGAAAGGAAGGTTTACCCCAGCATGACTTGAGCCATATTCCACTAAGCTATGGCCAGGGACTCTGGTATCACTCTTGCTAAGAGTGCTTTAGCTGGGAAAAAACCCCAAACCCTACACTATGTATCATCAGGGCTTTAAAGAGGGGTGAGGAAGAAAGAGGAAAAGAAAAGCGAAGATTTTATCTTCAGGTACCACATCCTATTTCAGTACCACTTAGGAAAAAGGTAGCGATAGGAAACTTGAAGATAGTTTTTTACCCACAGAAAAGAAGTAAAAATATATCTATAAAGACAATATTTCAGTACTTAAAAGGCTGCTATTTTGCTCGCTTCTCGAACCCCACTCAAGTAAGCTCCTGTCACCGTCTGAGGAAAGTGCCTGTTTGTGGCCTGCAATGAAAACCAAAACAAAGTTACTTGTTTCTAAAGCCATTAGAACAGAGAATTTCAGTTTTCTTTTCTTTACACATATACCAAATTTCTAAAAGCCATGGAAAACTTCTTAGAACTTAGGAGGGAATATTTCACTTCTCAGCAACTTCAAAATTTGCAAGTCAATTAGCACAATTAGTAGCCTGTCCTGTCAGCTTTAGTGTGGCAGGTAAGCTCTGGTTTAGTATAGAAGGGTATAGGTGGTCTAGAATACCATCATCAGCATACAGAGTAACAGGAGGACAAGTGGACTAGAAATACCAGTGGACTGTATAGTCTTGGCATGCTCTGCTATTAGTGATTACACAGTTCACTCCTGACCTGAAATATCTGGCAGAATTTTCACACCCAGTAATAATATGAAGAGGGTTCTGTGTCAAAATCAAGAAACTTTGGCATATTTGTGTAACAGAACATTTACATGCTACCTCTAGATTAATGGTGGTGGTTAGCAAACGATCATCTTTCATATCAAATAGTTCCTTCATAACCTTAAGCAACTGGAACAAAGATACTCACCTCACCAGCAAAAAACACTTTTCCTTGTATATCTTCAGCTATAATGTCATAAGCTTCACCACTGCCCCCCGTTTTCACAAAGCTATATGCCATCTGGAGCCAAGGGTCTTGGCTCCATCGAGTAACAAAAAACTTCACTGGGTCAGGAACCTCCTGCATCAACAGAACAAAAGTTACACACTGCAAAGAAAAGCTCATCATTGCACAACTTGCTGTCATCTTACAGGATGCAGTGTCATTGTGGTACAGACTTGATCACATTCTAGAATTACATTCCAATTTCCTGTATTCCAATTTCCTTATTTTGTTTACTGGATTTGCCTGTTGCCTGAAACCTCACAGCTGCAGCATTCTGAATGCAATAGAGCTGGATATTGTAATAAATCTAGAACTACACACGAGAAAAAAGACACCTCAAGATAGGTAGATACTCTTGAAACAGATAAAATGACTATTAACATCATTTAACATGTCTGTGTGTATAATATAAAGACTTTTTATGGTGGTAAGGCACGATGCTTTGCTACTTCTAGCTAGTTAAATCTCTAAATGTTGATCATTCTGGAGATCATTTGATTCCAATAGAGAAATTGCATCTTTCCTTAAGATCAGAAAACTAGCTGCTTTGAAACCTAGGTTTAGGAAGTGCCTGTAGCTAAGCCATGACAGTAACCCTGTGTATTCTTTGTCACGTTATAGGGTGTAAATTGCACACAGCTCTACCAAAAAGAGCCTGGATAACAATTGCCTGAAGGGTTAAGTCAGTTACAGCTGTGTCTTACTCTTGAGGAGCTTGTAAGAAGCAAACAGAAGCACCCCTGATTGCCTCATGCACACCATCTGATATGGACTATTCCAGGTAGCATGAGAGACCAAAGCTCAAGCAATCCAGACAATGGCTAGCCAAGTATGGCAAGTTTCATGGACATCCCACAAGGAGTTCTGTCTTGTCTTTGAGAATCCTGCTGCGTTCTGGACAGCCAACTGACATTCACAACTATTATAAACCATGAAGACAGACAGGAAAAATCACTCCTCTAACCTAGAGGGACATCAAAACCCCTTTGCTACCTCTGCATTCTCACGAGACTGAAATAGCAGGTATGTGGACTTATTCTGATAACTGTAAAATAACAGAGCTTTCAGATGCCACAGTTTTCCAAGATCATTCATCCTAACACTCTAGCCTTCAGTAAAACTTGAGCAGTCAGCCAGGAACACTAACACAGACACTGCTTGGTAATGCTCGAAGTAGTTTAACTAAAGCATTGCTAGCTAGAGAGTGGAATGCAAATAACATTGCTAAATGGCACTCTTCTGCTTGCTCTATTAGTTTTTACCCTAATGATGAGCTGGAGGAAGGGAAAAAAGGTAGAAATTTCTAGCTAATGCTTTTTCAGTCAGGATGTCGGGCCCTTAATAGATCATTTTGCCTGTACCTCCATCCCAAGACTGCTCAGGAAGGGTTGTTTATTAGAAGAGTAAGGGATAGGTTTGGTTTGGGAGTTTTGTCATTTCAGTTGCTTTTTAAATGGGGGTGGGGGGATTGATCATAACCAAAGTCTTCAAGCTTTTATTGTCTATTGGAAGTGGTGGTAACCAAAAAACCCCTCATGTTTGGAAGAAGTGACAGGTAAGTAAGAAGTGTATTGATGTTAACTGTCTGAAGTATTGATTTGAATTAATTTTCCTACCTAAAAGCACTTGAAAGGATGACAGTTCATCTCTGGCTTTCAACTCATGAGCATTTCCCCTCACACAGAGCTAAGACACTTTACATTTTTGACAAGAGAGGCCAAACATTGTGTTTTTAAGTGTCCCTCAAAGGAGGCAAATTCCCTCAAGCTGACAAGAACACAGAAACAGTTTGATATGTCAAAGGTTTTCCTGTATGTTATGAAGTAATATGACCAAAAGCATTACACCTGTTGGGAAGTGAATTTATCTCTTAAGAAGCTTCTCTTACCTGCTCCTTGAACAGCTCTCGAAGGACAGTCATACACTGTTGCAGTACTTGTTTATCATCTAAACTCTTAATGGTTGTCACAGCGTCTCCAGTGACCACTGACATTAAAATACTTTGTTTGCTCTAAAAACAAGACAACAGATGAGATCATTTCAAAATTATTAGGCTGAGTATTTCTTGAAAAGCCCCTTTTAAGTGGTATTGACAGAGAGATTTTCACCTTTGTCTGGAGGGAAGTGGGTTTGATACCTTAGAATAAAGGGTGCCTTTTCTGCAGTATTTCTGCCCAAATTCCTAACATCCTCTGATGTCTTGTTCACTGATCTGTGTTACAGTCAGCCCCTTTCACAGCTTGCTGAATTAAATGAGAATTTCCTACCTACCTAAAGGCTATACTAAAAGATTTGACATTTATTTGTGGGCTTATTCTTTGTGGCACACCTCTTAAGCTGGAAAATTCCACCTCAACTGTACTCCCAACTTCAAAAGGGCAGTAACAAAGAGAATCTATTTAAAAACTACAGGTTGCATGTAATACCTCTGGATCCATGTCATAGAAAACACTAAAGAGCCCACGTTGGCTGGAATTGGGTGGAACATGACCAAAAAAATCAGCTCCTTGAATTTTACTGTCCCAAAATCTATAAGGAAACTGCAAGGCAACCTAAAGAGAGAGAGAGAGAAATGGAATTAAAGTATTTCATAGCACAAAACTCATAACTGGATGTGGTATATGTTCTTCTTCTAATTCTCTTTCCTTTTTTTCACTCAATTAGAGACACCCAGTTCAAGGAGAGGGTCTCAACAGAGAATATATGGCCCTTTTCTCTAAGAGGGATAGGGGAGGGGAAAAAAGAAAACTCACAAATGGCAGATGCGCAGACTGTCAAATTCACAAGGGAATTCACTATGGGAAATGCTCACAAAATTCAGCAGAATTTGTTACAAAACCTAACACAGAACTTAGTGATTCCCACCCTGGAGGCAGAGGGGTGTGTTCTGAACGAAGGCTTGCTCAAAATTAGGCACAAAACATTGAAGCTAACAATTTCTTTAAAAACCCCTTTAAATTGAGAAGTCAAAGAAACAGAAACATATGTGATCCTTGGTAGCATTTTGCTTTTCAGGGCTACAGTCAAACCAAATGTAATCAATCATGAGAAATACACAGCAACAGAGACAAAGCAGCCAATGTTTCTGTGAAAAGAAAATGAATTCTAGTCTGAAATCACTTACTTTCTCAATGACTCCTGCTCCCAAACTATTAATGGCTTTAATTTTCTTTTCTGAGAGTGGAGGATTAAACTGAATGGCATTTTTCTGCAGAAGGGCCAGTGGTACAGTCACTAATACCTGAAAGAAAGAATTACAGTCACAACAGTAGCAAAAGCTGAATACCACACTTAAGCCTGGCAGCATCCTCTTCACTATTGTGGATTGTTCTTGTTGGATGCAGCATAGGACTCACCAGATATCTCTAGATTAGTGTTTAGTTTTACTCCCCATTAACGGGAAACACACACTTTACACTCAAGTGGGTGGGTTTAAGTTGTAGACTGTTGAATTGCTCGTATCAGAGTGGCTAACCAAGCCTCTACTTTGAATACCTCCTGGAAATTACAGTCAGTAGCTCTCAGATTAACAAAACTGTCTTTTTGAAAGGAGAGGAGATGGCCATTGTTTTAGCTTGTTTTTTCTTCCTTCACAGATCCCTCTCTTTAAAATATGCTCAGTGACACCACTGATGTCAAGGCTATCTTGATTAAGCTGATTTTCAAAGTTACTAAGAGCTAAATTATGCAGTAGAAGGAATAAGGGAGACTGAGAAATATGGGCTGTCAAGTCTTCCATACCAAAGGGAAACATTTCAATAGGGCAGATTCACATGCTAACTGGGTTGAAGTTGAGCAGGGAATGGAACCATAAAACATAACTGTCAGCATAAAGACTAGATAAAAATCTATTTGCTGGATTAAATAGTCTTGTGAGACCAAAAAAGATACAAAAAGAACATGTACTGTGGTCAATATTGTTCTTGTGTTCCCTAAAATCCTCAATCTCGAAGCACACTGGGTACCTTTTGTGTTGTCCATGCTGTTCCATCTGTAGTAGTGACCTGTACTTCTTCACCAGTATAGTCAATACTCTGTACCTATTGAAAGACATATTGCAGAATGTTATTCTAAAAATCATAGGATTTAAATACTGATGGTCCTCAGAGAGGATTTCCAGATATGATGAAATTGCCCTCTCTCCTCTTAAAGTCAAACTGAAATAATCACAAGCACTGATTTGCCTGCTTCAAAAGAATACAAACATACAGTTGGGTGCTTCAGAGTTATCCCAGACAGGCCCTGCATCAACATTTTCCAGACTCACTGGGAAATTCAGCCGGATGTCCAGCCCTTCTGCCAGTTTATCAATCACAGTAGAATATCCCACAGTTAGAAGAGTGTGATCTCCAGCAAACTGGGCAAAAAATTCATTGTGGTCCCATGAGCGTGCAGATACCTGTGGACAGAACAGAACCAGCTGTGTCTACTGGTGAACTGACATGGGTACTAGCAAAAGTCTCGCAGTTTAGCAGAAGCCACCCTAGTTCCCATCAGCAACTAGGGGAAAAAGAAGTGCATCACCAGAGTGTAGGGCAACACTGACAAAAGCAAAGGGCTTATTCACCTAAGGTGTACAGATTCATATTCCATTCGTACAACACAGGAATTGCTGCATTAAGTAATGTCATAATACGGGTTGGTCACTTGTAGGTCTGCTTGGTAAAGAAAACAAGGAAAGTAGTGCACAAATTCAGGTAGATTACAGTGTATTTATTTCAGTTCTCTGTATCTAGCAAAGAAAGCTGATTTTACAGCCTTAAGACTTCAAGTTAAAATGCAAGTATTTTATTTCCCTTTGTGAAGGGGAAAATAAGATACAAAAAAATCTCAGTGGAATTCTTGTGTCACTTTGGAGGTTCTTCCATGATATCTTTCACTGGCCTTCTCCCCAGCCCCTGCAAACTCATATTTGCACTGAGCCATCACCACTTACCACTGAAGAATCTAAAGCAATTCACAAACTGCTATTCAAATGCCAGGTCCCACCACTGCAGTTGCATTTACTACATGTTTTGATGTCAAAATTGAAGGCAAGGTAGACTTTAACATCCATTTTATTTCCCCTGGGTGCTCACAAAGTGTGAAAGCTGATACAGCAAAACGTTTTCCACTGACTGCCCTGGTACAACATTGTGTTGCAGGTTTTTGTTATGTTCTTATGTCCTTCTCGGTTCAGATCAGATTTGCTCATCTCCACATACCAACGAGCTGTGCCACTGCTACAGTACAACTGACATCCTTAACCCAAGCAACAGGACTGAGTAAAGTCATACTTAGGTATTTCCACAACTTGCTCGGTTAAAACCGAAGTTGTGAGACAAGCCAACACTTGTCAGACTGACAACACTCAGCAGAACACCTCAGAGTGGTGAGCTGGGGCTCACCATCAGGCTGTTGGGAAGCTTCAGAACTTACATGCAATAATTCTCTAGACACCTAGCAAGGCAGAGGAATAGCTCTGTTTTTTAAACACAGAACTGAGAAGCACAAGTCACACATAACATGTGAGGAAGAGTAATTCTCCCGTGAACCCTACCACTGAGCATCTCAGCAAATGGCCCTGCTCCACTGCACCATCTCCCCTCAACTTGTGCATTCAAGAGGAACACGACACATCGCTGGAAGCACATCGACTCCCATCAGGCTTCCTAAGGCAGTGCTGGAGTTTGTGTCTCGATGCTTTTAAAGAAGTTAGGGGTGTAGGAACAGTATAGGATTAACTGATTCTTCCTTTGGGGCCATGGGATGGATCAGATGACTTCTCAATGTTACTTCCAAACCCCTTTTCTATGAAGTTCAACCACTTCAACTGTCAAAACTCACCTGAGAGAGATTGCTGCCGCAGGCATACTCCAAATTACTGAGATGGAACTGCAGTACCTTTTCTTCCAGCTCGCTGAACTGGATACCAGACTCCTGAATAAAGGCTTTATAGATCTCTTGTATTTTTTCTGTCAAAGAACATGTTTAAAGTAAGGATATATCACATTTCATCAGTTCTGCTGCATTTCAATATGCTGCCTACTCTCTGGATCACAAGATTTTCGAGCTTATTGCTAATCTGCACTAAGATGTTTTTCTTCTCAGAAAAAAAAAGGAAAGATACACAGCTTTAGGGGAAAAAAAGAGGTGAAAATTTTCTCAAAGAGAACAAAAAAAGAAACACTTGTTCAACATCACAGCTAGGCTAGCAAATTGAGGCATGAGGGAAACTGTTTAGCTATCATGAATATATAGCTGAAGATGTTTCAAGGAAAATCCTCTTTAACATAGTGGAGAATCCTTGCAAATAAGTCCCGCCTTCTCTTACAAAAGCAAAAGAGCTGAGAAATTGAATCCCAAGTTCAGTGAAGAACACAGAGTTGCTAATTCTGTCTCACAGGATCCAGGCTGAAAAGACTGGGGAGGCAGACATTTGGGAGCAAGTTTATTTCTCGTTGTTGAATGTGCCTGCATGCTGTAAGTGTGGTGGGAGGTGTTACCAATGGAGATGGGACTGTTCTTGCCAGCAGAAGGCTTTTGATCAGCCTCTTTTCTAAGATAGATTAGTCAAAGAAAATAGAAGAGTTGTGGCTAGCTGTGGCTTGCTTCAGCAAGAAGCAGGTCTTTTGCACTGCTAGTTATATTTGCACCACTAGTTATAATGAAAAAGCTGCCTCATGAAAAGCAAGATACTACGTCAAAAGTTGTACAGTATCATAAAAGCTTTCAAATCAGGCTTCCATAAAAGTGACAAGTGACATTTGGCTCTGTGCACACAACAGCCCATCTCCCTTTGTCCTCCACAGAGCCAGGTTGGATTTCAAGTCAGATGGACAAGACATAAGCTTCTAAAAATGTTTGATGTAAACGCCAGTTTAATATAAAACTCTATGACATAATCAGCCAACATCTTCACTTTGCAATACGTCTCCCACTTACCACCAAGAGGAACATCTTGATGTTGGGTTTTATCTTTCCTCCACTCAGAGACGACATCTAAGATGGCATTGAAATGAAAGTCCATACGTTTATCAATAGTGGGATCTGTTATCCTTCCACCTTCCTGGATCAAGTCACATTTCTCCCCTAGTTTGTGCATTTTAATGCCAAGCTTAAGAAAAAGACATTTTATTGCTTTTTAATTATGGGAAAACTACAGTGCCTAGCCTGCCTACAGTTATCAGCTCAATCCCTTACGCCAAATTTTAAGTGGTGCCACTTAAAACACAGCCACAACCTCAAACAATCAGTCAAACCCTCATTCTCCTAAAACTGGAATAACAACAGTTCTGTCAGTTGTCCATGAGCTGCTTTTCCCCACTTTTCCATCCTTTTCTTTACTGGAGATTCCCAGAAACCTCATCTCCAACTTTCCTATTAGGTCAGGGGCTAGTACAGAAATGTTGAGTCTGGTAATGAAGCATGATGAACCAGTCTCCTTCATTTCTACCTCACCTTATTCTCTCAATTACCATTACAGGCAGTTCTTTTCTACTACTTTCTGGTGCCTGATGCCCAAACAGTTCCCTCCATTCAGGAATTGACAGAATGTTGCTTAACAAACCAGGAAAAGAAAGAAATTATTTGGAATTAAACCTAGTATCTTGCTCTGCTTGTCCAACTTGTATCAAACACACAACAGAGATAAACTAGAATAAAGATCATATAATGGTAGAGGTTGGAAGGGACCTTTAGAGATCATCTAGTCCAACCCCCCAGAATGGTAGGGAAAAGATAGTTTTATGTTCTAGAGACTCAGCCCAGATCAAATAGCTCAAATATAGTGCTAATTTCTTCCTAGGGCCTTTTTATTTAAGGTGCATTCCAGAGGTTTTCACATATCCTCACATCTCTCTAGGCTGTTGGACACCACTGCAAATCTCATCTCAAGATTCAAAGGACAACTGTATGAAAGATGACATCAAATGACCACAAAGGGATGGGGCATGCAAGGTGCAGAAGTTCTTGCTCCTCACCTCATCACTAAAACACGATTTAAGAGACAAAACTATTTCCTCCTGACACTATAAAGCACTAAACATTTAAAACAGCATGGGATGGATTTGATTGCTTCTCTGAACAAAGCCCAGGTTCCACTTGGAGGAATTCAGCTTCCTGCCCCCAAAAAACACAACCCAATAAGTTATGAATGAAAAATAAACACACATCCTTGAGCTTCAGTGTGATTGCATCAGTACTTGTTAAACATATCCACCTTATCTGGTGTGCAATGGAACTAGAAATATAAAGGCTGAGCAAAGGCAAGTCCATCACAGAAGTGCGTATTATGACAACAGCTTTCTGAGCTCCAAGAAAAGGGGGGGAAAATGGTTTCTTCTGATTCTGAAGCCAGAGATGCCTTGTTTTTATTTACAGAACATGCCCCAAACCAATCTACAGCCCTTCTCTGTCCCCAAACACATAATAGCAACGTGGAGTTGACTTACAGTGCAGAACAGCATTTTAATCACGTTAAAAAAAGGACTCCCGCCCTGACCCAGCCACCCAAACCTGGCCTTAAGGACAGCTTTTTGGTAGCAATAATGCATGACCACTGCAGGAACCCACTTGCTCACACATTAGTGCCATTGGGTTGTTGACACATCCGTTGACGATTTGTGCACCTCTTCCAACAGTCACTCCTTTGAACGTCTTGTCGTCCCACACTCGGCCACCAATTCTGTCCTTAGCTTCTAAGACAATGACCTGTGACACAACACAGCTTGGTCAATGGTAAGACTTGATCAAACATCTCTGTTCAACTCCAGAGCAAAGGAGAAAACAAAACACAAACCCCAAACCCAGGCAATCCAGCAATTTTGACACTTTCATCTGTGGATATAGTTCATTTCTGCAGTTGCCTTTTAAAGGTTACCCTCTGGGATATAAACAGCAGAAACAATCCTAACAAAAAAGAAACCTTTTCCAAAAAGCTAAAGACTTATTCAGGAAATCTCAAAATAGTGGATGTCAGACTGAGTATGTTCACCCTTACAGTATCTGTTTCTTTTTAGATCAAGTCTTTTAGAGAAGCTCCATCTGTCCAGAAGAGTAGAAAGGCAACAGTGTGTTTGTGTATAAATACATCTGTTTTCAAAAGGTCCTGCCACCTGCTATTTCTGTATTTTCCTGTAGGATACCTTTCCACAGGACTCTGTGGAGGACAGAAAGGCTTGCACTGCAATTTTCTGTTTAGCAACCAAAGAATGAGATATTTGGCCTAAAGGATTTAGGGATTCACACGAATATATACATACATGGACATATAATAATGCTCATTCATTTCCTCAAACACCAGCCCTGCAAACACTTCATGTGTAAAAAGTCCCATAGATTTTTGTAAGGATATTCTGATGTGTAAACTGCTGGGAGATGACAGTGATGAAAGGAAATACATATCATTTGCTCACTTTTAATAAGCAACAAGTACAGTAAAGTGCACAAACAAAATGTTACCCCCTTTAAACAGCCATCATCATCTACAGTCCTGTTATTTGGATATACCCCTAGCCTCTCACCCCGAGTTTGTGTGAAGTACACACAAACTTTGTGGGATTTCAAGCACAAATAGGTACTGGTTTGAGACAGCAGATTTACTCAGTAAAGCCTCAGATTTTACATATTGATTAGGATGCCCCACACATAAATATTTGTAACAATGACATTTGTTTCCATTTTGATGAAGAACACTTTGAGAGCAGAGGAAGACTGATGTTTTAAGCCATGTACTCTATACATTTCTGACCTTAATTCCAAAGTTGTGCAGTTGTCGGGCTGCTGCTAATCCTGCTGCACCAGCCCCAACAATAATGACAGACTTCTAAAGAAAAAGAAGGCAAAAGATTGAAATAAACAAAAATGGTTAGAACCAAGACAGAAATTACCATTGGCACACTTATCTTTCTTCTTGCTCGAGTTAAAAATACCTGTAGGTTTCAGAAGGCTGGGCTCTCTTGCCCTCTAATCAGTGATAACTTTAAAAGCTGATAGTGAATTGGATGTAGAGAAAAGATGAGCTGTAGCTTTGAAAACAGCTACAGCTTTTAAGGATTTGAAAAGCAGATGTCTCAATTGTTTTTAATGGCAGCAGCTGAAGTTATCAGTCAAGTAAGAAAAATCTAGCTGAAGTTACCTGACAAGAAACACAGTTACCTTGTAATGATTTCAATCACAGGCTGGGTTGAGCAGTCAGAACTATTTTGTAAATGAAAAACCATATACAAACACATTTCCCCAACATAAATCACCTTAGAATCACTGGGAGATATCTCATGACAGAATATATCCATTTGATACATTTCTGTGTGCTGTCAAGAAAGTTGCTACTCATAAATATGTACCCTTTGATCTTGCAAAGGGATATGGACTAGGGAGCTTCCTCACCTTTGGAAGCTGAGGTGTATTATAAGGTTAAGAAGAACCTAAGTGGTTTGGATACTTTTCACCCAGTCCCCATCCATCTGAAAAGCTCATAAGGAAGCACAAATCCATAGAACCGAATTCCACAGCTTTTAGTGGGAACAAAAACTTTGCTGGGAAGAGTCTTGTAGTTTGCATAACCATTGAAGTGATGAGAACCACGTGAAAATCATGCCATGTGCTTGCTTTGAGATGTCATTTTTACAGGAACAGTAGGGAGGACAAGCAATGAGCAAAAAAATCCAGACCCAAAACAAATGTGACACTTGTGTGACAGTGTTACAGCACTAGTAATGTAATTACAGCAACTTACATTGTGGTATTCTTTAGGAAGAAGATATTGGTCAGGACTGACTGATAAAATCCCTGTGTTAATCAGCCCTTTCCTTGTCATGAAATAAAGGATCCTCTCCATTTCCTGCACACAGCGAATACGCACAAGCCCCCGAACAATGATGTGATGGATACATTTCTGAGGGGTAAGAGCCTCCTGCAAAGGAGAGACAAAGAATGGGAAGAGTTGATTTTCTAATATTCAGTCTTTTCCTGCATTCAGATGGTAAAAATGGCTCTTGAGTCAGGCTTCTGAAAGCATTTTAAGAGCAAGTTTGTGGAAGTTTCTAGCTAGACAGCTTTACACGGTAAGGTAGCAATGCATGAAGTTAGATTAATGTGGAATAAAAGCAAATGAGACTACAAGATGCTCTTGCAAAGTCCATGCTGTGCTCCATTAGTACAGGAATGGGATTGAAATGCATCCCTGATTGCAAAATGAACCTACTTGGTGGCAATGCTCACAATGACATTCCAGTAAAATCCATACCAACTGGCATTCCAAATAAAGAGCTCATCACTATCCAAAACCTTCACTTCAGTACAGACATCAGTATCTGGAAGCTTTAGCATGTGAAAGAGCAGCAATTCCACTGAAGGCAGTGTCATAGTGTTAGCATAAGTAAAAAGGCAATTGCTTCCCTGTGCAACAGTCATATGGAAGAAAAGAAATGAGGATGCATCCACAAACGCTGTTTTGAAACGTTCAAGCATCTCTGTAGAAGTTAATAGCTGGGCAGACTCAGGGGTTTGAATGCTTTAAAAACTTTTGTGTTTTACTGCAAAAGAAGCTCCTAGGTATCAGAACTCAGAAAAAATCCCATCTCAATAACAAAACCCAAAGCCAAGAGAGCCAATCTTAGCAGGGATTCTCAAAAGGACAGGGGCAATTTTTCTAGTGCATGAGGAGACGTCTAAGTAAAGAGTTCAGTCCCTAAGAAGAGAGTCCACATCCCCCAAAAGTAGCTGTTATTTGTAACCAAACAAATTAACATCTCTTACCTTACAGTTTGTGTACCACAGAGCCAAAATCAGGTTTCTCAAAGCCAAGTACATGGTAGGGTCCCGTGAATATTCTGGGAACTCATAGAGCTCATCCAGTTCCATGACATCTGGCCTCACACAAAGTGCTTTCCCACATTCGTTGGGCTGGTAGAAAGGCTGGAAATACTTGTTCATGCCTGCAACTGAATAAAGACACACCAAGAACTAGTCATCCTCCATCATATCTTCATCACATCTTTTTCCCTCTAAGATGATCCACTGACCTCACACAGATAAGCCAGCAACGAAGCTTTCCAGCCTCTAGCCACCTTCAGAACCATTTATATTACTCTCCCCTCTCTAGGCTGTCCAGGATTAATTATTGTCCTGCTACCTGATGATAGTCTTGGGCCTATTGAAGCTTACTTTTGTCAGAGAAACAGTATGTGCCCTCAAAGACCGTGATGAGTCCAGCAAGGAACAGGAGCTCCAGCTTCACTGCACAGACTCGTGGAGTACTCTGAACTAGTAATTAAAAGTGATCACCTTCCACGTGCAGTATTGGTAGCTCTGTGTAATGAAGTTTTCTGTTTGTTAAGCAGATAAATATCTGTTGAACAGACAAACAGATTTATTTACAGCACCTAAGAAGAGCAAAGCCTGCTAAGACAACACAGAAGCTGACCTTCCCTCAAAGCACTCTCTCTGAGTATGGGAGTCCTGAGTTGCCTTTCTCCATACCTGACCTAATGTGCAGATCCACACTCCCAAGCTGTCAGTATCAGAGCTGTCATTAGCAGAAAAAAAGCACATTAACCTAAAGAGAATCTGAATGCCTTAAGAAATCAAATCCTTGAATGCCTTAAGAAACAAAAGCCCCAAAGATCCACAGCACCAAAAGCAGCCGAATCACGGTTTGTTTTGATAGATCTTGGTTTCCTTAAGAATGCAAACAATCTTGAAGTACCATCACCTTCATTTCCCATTTCTACAAACAAATGACAGGTAGTAAAGGAAAAAGCCTGTGCTGTCTGTGCATACTCCCTGAAGAAATGCCTTACACAATGCAGTACCTTTATCTTACAAAGGAAGAAGTACAGAGGCAGTCACACAGACAGCGTGTATTAGCGCTGAGAACAGAAACAGTATTGCTGAATCAGGAGCATTGGTGCCTTATAAACTCACAAGACAAAATTGTTTCGCACCTATTTAAGCCACAGAGCCCTGCTGATGGCCCTTACCAGTCAAATTAGGCACGCTCTTTAAGTGCTCTAACTTCACAAGGTTGGATTCACCAGGTAACCGATTAGTGCTGGTACAGGATGGACTCATGCCCACGCAGTCTGGATAATATGCAGCTAGAAAGGGAGCTGCCACACTGTCTTTCAGCAAAGGAGGGAGTATGAGCATGGAGTACCACCAATGGTCTGAAACTTCAGCCACTCTCTGGCCAAGCGGAGAAGTGAAGGAAAGAGGGGAGAAGAGAACACGTCAGTACTTTGAAAACGCTGGAAAATGAACCAATTCCCCACCCGCCCCGCCAAGACTGAGACCAAAAAGCACTAGAAGTACCAATCTCAGAATTGCAAGTCATAAAGACATTTTTCTCTCCCTCTTTCCCCTTCCTCAGCCTGACACAGAAAACCTGTAGCATTAACCTCTTCCTCAGAAACGGAGCTGAAACCTCCTGAACTCCACAGCCACGTGGACAGCAAACGGGTGAGACGTGCCGCGACAACACATTGATGCCTTATCACGCCCTTGATAAATCATTTACAAGCATTTATGCATCCAGGAACATGAACTTAGAAAAGTCTAAACTAACTCATCAGTTTCATTGGATTGGATTTTTTTTTAATCAATTTCACTCAAAGACCTTCTGAACCTGTAACAAACACTAATGGTTCAGCCTTCATTTACAAGTCAAACATGCATTAAGGAAACAAAACCACAAAGCTCCTACTAGAGTCAACAGTAAGCCTGAATATGTTTCCTGGGACAGAGATACCTCAGGTACACTTGTCAACAAGGGCTTATTGAACTTGAGATCATACCCAATCTGAAATTGGGGGCGGGGGTTACATGATCATAAACCCATTGAAACACCAACAGACATCAAGTCTGGTTTTGAATTATGAGGGAGAGGAGAGAGAAAACATGTTTTTGTTGTTCTCTCTCGGTCTTCAAAAAAGAGATTAGCTTGACTAAAGATAGAAACCACCTGAAAGACAGGGAAATTTTAGGATGGGGAGGTTTACTGGGAAGTTGGCAACTGAATCCTGGTTTGCCCAATCAAAAACAAGAGTGAGGAGTAAACTTTGAATCACAGGCCACAACTCAAAAGACACCACTAACCACCTGAAAGTTAACTTATGGTAAGGGAAAAGAGGAAAAAGATGAGAAAGCAGAAGGCCCTTAGGCTCTGTTGCAAATAGTGTCTGACAGCAAAATGCATAAATACCACCATAATTGGTCAAAGGACCAAGAAAATGAAAGAAACATGCTGTGCTTTAAGACTGCTTTCATATTCTAGGACAAATGAGGAGCAACAGCCACTACTCACCAAGTCCTCAGGCATGGAACACTGGTCTGAGCCCTCAGCCTGAAAGAAAAGTGAATGGTATCAAAGCTATTCTGAAGCTGTGCAACAAAAACAAGATATAAAACTAAGTCATTTGTCCGTGACATAGCTCTTTAAACTTCAACAAAACCAAGCCAAAAATGTGTTAGTGTTACCCTTCTGTGGCAGAAATGATTGTGTTGGTAAAAATAAACAGCAGAGACACACATAGTTAAGAAACACAACACAAAGCAAAACCACCCCAGAGAATGTTTCTCATTTGTTAAGTTAGTTTCAGACATTGAAATACACATTCAGTGGCTGAAACCAAGTGGAACACTGAAACAAATAGGAAAAAAAGATGGAATTGTATAGAAAAGTTCTGGCTAAATGTCACATTTTCCAGAGAGACTTTTCCAGTCTAAGGTCTAAAAAAACAAAGGTGTCTGATGAGTGTCTTTATCACGGTCAAGACTGAATGCTGACCCTTCTGGCTTTCCTATGGTCAGTGTTTTCATGTTCTGTTTTTAACTTCATAGATTCTCTGGCACTGTAAGGACTCTTTCAAATTCCAGGTGTTCTCTTCATGCCAAAGCTGAAAGGTTTTGTGTCAAGCCCCATGACAGATTTGCTAGAAATCCATAAGAATTGATTTCTTTTCAAAAGCTTTCCTCAATAATGAAGGATGGCCAAACAAAACAATAATCACTTTGGTATGCTTCTATTTTGTACATGCTCATAACCTTCCCATAGCTCCAGAATGAAGGATTTTACAACTGAGTGTGCAGAGATCCTCCAGATGCTTCTTTCTTGACACATCCACTCAGGAAACAAAAAGTCCAAAGAGCTTGTAGGCTTGTTGCTGTGGAGCTCTCGAGGCCCTCAACCAACCATTCTGCCATTAAAAACATTGAGCAGCAAACAAGAACAAACTAATGTCTGCAAACAAGAAACATCAATTTGGTTTTAGTTTCAACACAAGCAAAACTCTCGTGTGTTACCTTGGTGGAATTGTTCAGTTTCATACCACATCTGTAGGTTTTTGCTATTTGTGGTGTCAGCTGGATTTCCTTTGTCAGCTGACGCCATTTACCACAGTCTGGCTTTGTGCACTGCACCTACAAGTCAAAAACCAAACATGTTTTCACTCGTTGCTGTCTGATTACAGATAAGATTAAAGCAGCATAACTAACCAATGAGAAAGCAGGGAGATGTGAGGAAGTTGGCAAATCTAATTGTTAAATCCGTTCTCATGTAATCCTCAGGTCATAAGTAAGACATTTAGCATGCAGAAACCTTGTGCCCATCTCCTGTAAGTCTGAATTGCTCCACAGAATCTAACTCCAAAATAAACTCACCACCAAATGACCATGGTCTCCAGATGGTTTTGCAAGCATTCCTGCAAAAAGCAACCACCAGCCCTCCACCACCACCAAACTTCCCTCCAGTCTCTCTTCTTCTGCTCTCTTTACTGGGGAAACACAACAGCTGGTTTGGAAGTTTTTCAGACTCGTACTTTCCTATAGCTGGCACACTCCCTTTTCCCCACCAAGTCATACTCTACCTAACATCACACAGCTACTAAACTGAAAAGCAACAGAGGGTTGTTCTTTGTGGGGCAAGGACAAGGTCTCCAACAATGGAAGAGCCGATCCCAATAATCATCTTGAGCTCTTCCATAGTCGTCTAATACTAGAAAACCCTCACAAAAAAAACAACTCAGCTAACCTACTGCTTGAATATCCAGCATCAGGAACATCAGAACTTGAAATACACACAATTCAATCACCCTCCTCCTTACCCAGTAAGGAAGCTGTTGATCAGCCATGAAGGCTTTTGGGCTGGGCTCACTTTTACCATTGCTTGTCCAAATCCTTTTCCAGGCAGTGTATTTCTCATAACCATCTTTATGGCTAAGAAAGACAGAGAAAAAAGAAAACAGTAAGCAGTCAGAAGGTTGAATATCCAGCTCATTTCTAGCAGAATTAAGCATTTTATATAAGGACACAGAAATAAAGCTGCAGAGAGTCTCAGATTTTTCCTTTTAAAAGGAAAAGAAAATCACGTGGTTTATGATAGCAATAAATTGCATTTGACCACTATGTCCCCTTGATTATGAGCACATTTCCTGCTGTCTAAGGCCTGGAATGAGGCACACTGCTGAGCTTGTAAGCAACCCAAATTCTTAGTCAAGCTGGACACCCACTCAAGTGGGAAAGAGCTCGGAGCTGAAAGCACTTCGTGAGCCTGACCCAGAGTCTTCACGGCCACCGAGCTGCAAGAGTTAAAGCTGCCTAGTGATTTGATGTTACAGAGAGGCACAGCCTCCTGAACTCACATTGTAAAGTCAATTTGCTCTATAAAGGTAAAGGGATTTCCTTAAAACTGTGCTCCAAAGTTAAAAATTCACCAATGTTGTTTTTAAAAAGACAAAAGGTTCAGAATAACTGCAGGCAGGTCTGCTCGGCTGTGAAGGAACCAGTTACTATACTAGTCCATACAACACCTGCAGTTTTAGCACCAGTATTTAAGCCTCACTTTGAATACAGCAAGCACAGAGGACTAGACTTTGTACTACCATTATTTACAAGGTGTTTCAACAGTCGTAAGGTCTGACAAGATCTAATAAGCACCGAAAAAGCACGACCTTAATTGGCAAATGTACCTTCGGTAATAGTGGTCAAAACATTCGTTGCAGAAGTGTTCCCCACAGGAAAGATGGTACCACCTGGATGTATACCCATTTTTAGCACATCTGTAATGCAGGAGACATAGAAAGACTTTTATGATCCATTTAGAAGCAGCAAATCTTTCTATTGACAGTAGCACGTTCTAGAACGTGGACACAGTATCCAGGAGGAGCCAGGGCTTTCTGGTACACTCATAAAGGCTGGCTTGCACGAGGCACTGCAGTCATCCAAATAACAATAGTATCATTTCAATTGCCTCAGACATCTCCAGTATCCACACTAAGCAACCCCAGCTGCAAAGGAGGCAAAATGTACACAATGTGCAGTTTTATAGTTGGCCTGGCTTCCAGCACCCTCCCGCTAACAATGGTCAGCTCAGCCCGTCTGTGGTCCCCTTGAAGCAGCCGTTTCCTGAGCACAAAACACATCTGCCCTTACAATATGTGCTGGGACACACTGAGCATTTTGCTCATGTGTAAGAAGACAAAAGTCCCTCTGCACAGGAACTTACAGTTCCTTTACTTTGTTCCATTTGGTTCCAATATTAGTGCAGGAGTGGGAGGGATCAGTTGAGTTAGTGTTTTTCTTGCAAGTGTGATCAATTGATGCATAAGCCATTAGAACATCCCATCCCCAGAGCAACTGACAAAACTAGAAAGGCAAATCTGAACAAAAACCACATGTTGCCTGTTTTCTTGTTCATGTGACCGAGTTGGTTGCGATTTTAACCCAATGAGAGAAAACCCTAAGGAAGCAGTTACACATTCTGGGCATTTCTACTTTAGTACTCATAGAAATAAAAATCCATTGACAAAGATTCTTTTCAGCATGGAAAACAATCACTCTTCCCTTAGAAAACTCTCATTAGACTCAATGAAATGGTTCAAGAGGAAAGCATGAGGTAAAAAGCACGAGGTAAAAAGCAGTGACCTAAGCTACCAACTGAAATAGCCATGAAATGATCTCATCTGCAATAAACCATGTGGTAAGTATGTACTCGGGAGTGGGGTGGGAAACAAAACCTTAAAATAACAATTCAAAAAGATGACTAAGCAGTAGCTATTGTTTCCTAAATAAAAAATGCACTATCACCAACATCCATCTCCCAGGTGCTCATTTCCCCTACAAGTCTCTTCTGCACCTGCCAAAACACTTGGCTTCCCTGTGATAACATCCAGAATACACTGACCTCCTGCCATCACACAGACAGCTCAATGGAGCACTGAATTATTTCCTGTCATTGGAAGAAGAGGAAACCAAGTAAAGTTTGTCTCAGTTAACCAATGCGATATCATTACAGTCTGCCAAGTGCGGATATGCCCTGCCAGTGTCGTGCATTGCCAGGGTCACAACGCAAAAGGACTAGTGCACATACACAGAAAGCCACAGACAACCCAAGAACAGAGCTCAAATAAGTATGACTGTCTCCCAAGACCTACGACTTGAAGGTCAGAAGCTCATCTCAGGCTGCAAAGCATTCCAATGGAAGAGTGACAAAGACTTTCTGCACGAAACGAGCTTCATTTTCCAGCTTCAAAGCAAGTTGAGCTTCCTCAGGTTACACTAATATGCTCTGGGTTTCACAGAAGCAAGGCCTGTTCCAGAACACACCCTTAATAACATAAAGCAGCACATTCTAAAGATATTCTATATCTGAATTAGCAGCTTGCACAGTAGAAAACGATCTACAACAGGAATAACTTGTGACACTTCGCTGGCATCTCAAGACTCCTATTAGTATGTTTTCCTTCTCCCTTTACATTTAGAAATGAAGGGATCTTTTCAGAATGGAGTTAGGATCCTAAACTTCAGCTGCAAGTTGAGAAAAGTGCATGGAAAATGCAGACAAAGAACCAAACCTCTCGGCTGCGCTGGCAAAGCAAACGGGACACGTGGCGGTGCATCCAGCTTTCTCACACTTTCGGTATTTCTTCTCTGATGCCTCATCATCATCATCTGCTGCTTCAGCCGCTTTCTTCTTCACCTAACAAAGAACAGCTGAAACCTGACCAGAAATGACACAAATGCATCTTCTACACAAGGGCACTCAGACAGCTTTGCAAGTTGTGGGCAGCATCAAGCGGTTACAACGGTACTAGGGAAAATTGTTGTCTCCATCGTGAAATTGCTGCAGCATGAAACAGCTGGCAAAGTAGGTCAGTTGTTCTACAAAAAGAAAACCCCCAAGAAACCCACAAACCAAAACCCAACCATCCCAGTAAGGCTGGAAATATCATTGAAAGCTAAATATGTCTTGCCTTAGTCTAACTGATGGCACTGAAGCAGTGCTCAGTTTAAATCGTATTTTAAGCTCGATCACATGCTAATGAGTCAAGCCTCATGCCTTCAGTCTATGCCTCCTTCAGAAAAAGAAAACCTCTTCTTCACATGCTTATTGACATTAGCTACTGGCAATCTTGTCTGCACCTCAAATAAAATGTTACAGTAGTCTTGGGGCTTTTTTGGGACTCCAGATACAAAGCTGCAAACCAAATGTCTCCTCTGGGCCTCAGAGTTACCATGTATCATGTTGCTTTGGGCCTCTGGCTGGAAGGGCAGACAGCTTTGTCTGGCCATACAGGAATCTGGGCTTGTGTTTTTAACACAGTATTTACAGGTTATATTGTTCACAAATGAGACACTTTGCCAACTTATTCAGAGACTTAACTCATTCTCCCTCTCTCTGAATAAGTACTCCACGTCCTAACTTATCCACGCTGAATCCTGCTTTCCTTATAAATGTCAACAGAAAATGAAACCCGCCAGAGCATGAACCTGAGTGTTTTCAAATGACTCTAAGTACCTGTCTTCCAGAACTCCTCAGAGGAAGGTTGTCTGGAGACTGGTCTGAAGAACATGCCTTTTTTTTGGTCCGTACCCTTCCAGTTGACATTGTATTTATTAGATCTGCAAGAAAAACAAAAAGGGTAGGCAGCAGTTAAGGCAAAACTGAAGTTGCTTGAGTTCTGCAGAGCTGCCCAATCACCAGTACAGCCACTCCTAACACCACTTTTGTCAGGCACCTAGGTAAGAATCTGGTTAGCTTGCCTATTAATCAATTCAGGAAGAAATGAGAATGAGGCGTTACAGGAAGGGAACAACGCTGCTATTTTAAACTAAATTCGGAGTTAAGATTAGATCCTTGAGTACATCTTGAGAGGCTGTTCCAGATCAGCATACCCTGGATTTCACTAATCCCATTTGCTGGAACCTGAGCTGGAAGTGAGTTGGCAACGTGAACAGACATCACCTCCTAATGCAAGCACTGAAATACCGCTCTGAGTAACACTCATCCCGTTAACTGCTGATTTATCGGGAGCGTGAGATTTGCCCCATAAAGCACTTTTCCAAACAGGGCACTGAAGAGATGTTTAACACCAGGTGAACTTCCAGTTTTGAGACTTGTACATCAGAATTTCAAGTCTAAAGTGCAGCTGCACTGCAACTATAAGTGAAATAGTCCAAACTTTGTTGGTAAGCATCCTGGAAAAGGAAATAAGAGGTTTATGCCACGGGAGAGCTCTACAGCGGTCTTTGAGTACATCAGTGGGAAAGTGGAAAGGGCCAGAGTTTATCACATGTGCTGCAAAGCCCAGAGTGTGAGAAAATGTGCCACAGGAAATAGGAAAGCAGATTTCCAATGGTAGTATCAAAGGCATTTGTTTAGCAGGGAGTAAAACACAAATAGAGAGCCTAGAGGAAGAATCAAATCTAAACGCACTGCGCCATGCACAGCAAGGAAGTTGAAATAAACCCCTTATACTACAGAACTGCATCATGAGTGGTATCTTGTTGTAACAAGGATCAGCTTGTATTTTATTTCTTTAAATATACTTGATGCTTCTCAACTCTCTCTGTTCCAGGCTGCATCTTCCTTGCTCAAGCTGACAGCGATGGACATGGGGGCAGCAGCTTCGTTTGGGAATTCTTCTATAAGTGAAGGTAACAGAAAGAGAAAGGGGCATTTTTACAAGGTTTTCAAATGAAGCTGATGAAAAGCAAGTAAATTGTGCTTCATTGTCTTCTCAAGAGAGAAGAAACTGATTTGGGAGGGGAAGGGAAATCCCATGATGGTACCCACTTAAGTGAAAAATTAGTTCAGATAACTCAATATAAAAAAGAACTTCCTTTTTTCTATGCAACCCCCACCCAATTATAACCAATTAGAGAAAGAGTGGGGAGAAAGAATTAAATCAGTCTTTATTACCTAAAAAAATCCCTTAAAAAATCCCATATTACCAAAAAAATCCACCATAACTTACCACTGTCTGGGGGTGGATGCAGCTGGAGAGCAGAGAAAGGTAAACCAACCAGTTTCATTTACATGAGATTTCCCTAAACTGCTGCGCAACACCCCAGGAAACGGCAGCTTTTTTTCACCAGGGGCTTTCCTTCTGGACCAGGGGCACTTTCACTTCTGACACTCAGGTAATCATTCCTACATGCTACTGCCTTTACAGTCAGAGGCTGCAAACTACCCAGGCGCTGAGCAAGGCACCGCGCCGCTCAGTTTGGTGACTACCAGGCGATTGCAGCCCGCTGCCACGAGGCCCTTTGGCCCACAAGGTAAAAGGACTTGCAGCTGTTCCATTGCACATCCAGGGCTAGGAAAAGGAAAAGGTGGTGGTTCTCATGCACTAACAAGGTTGGTAAAAAACATGTAAGATTCAGAGAGGCCTCCTATTTTGACAGAGGCCAGTGGTACAGAATCACAAACCCATTCTTGCTGTCAGCACTATGGGGGGAGGGAGGGAGAAAGAAAATGAGATCAGCTTATGTGTATAACTGTAAGCAAGTCCATTGCTTCCAGTTGTGTGACACTTGGTCCCCGCTTCCCCTCCCGAAAGAAAAGACAACCCTTCCAAAACCCCAAGCAAACATTGCGTACTTTACTAAGCCTTACATGACTCTGCATCCTATAGATGTTATCAGCTGAGAAAAGAAGCCCTTTAAAAGGCAAGAGAGGTGCTGTCACATCCGACAGCGCTTCATCTGTCGGTAACACATGGCCTGTTTGGGGGAGCTTTCCGGGGTTTACCTGTACAGATGACGGCAAATCTGGCTTTTGGGGAGCGGGAGAAGGAAACCACCCCCCTACACTGAAACGGAGACAGCCGAAACGAGAGCAGCTTCTGGTAAAGAAGGGGCACCGAGGGCTTTAAAAACGCCGCCGGGTTAAATCGCCGGCGCCCAGCCAGCCGCGGCTGACAGAGGGCCCGCAGTCCCCGGGCCAGCGCTCGCCAGCGCCGCAGCGACGGCGGCCGTGACAGCCGGCAGCGGGGTCCAGAGGCGGCGTCCCCGGGACAGGCGGAGTCCCCGGGGGATGTCCCCGGAGGGGAGGTCCCCGAGGGGGGGTCCCCGAGGGGGGGCGGCCGCTGGCACTCACCTCAGCGCAGGGGAACCACGTCCACGCGTGTCCGCGCCGCCTCCTGCTACAGCTGCAGCGGGGGAGAAAAGGGAGGAGAAGGGGGAATGAAAGAAGGAAGGGAGGGAGAGAGAGGAGGAGGAAGAGAGAGAGACGCGGGGAGGTGAGGACGGGGGCAGCGCTCGCACCTGCCCCGCCGCCCGGAGAGGGGTCAGCGGCCCCGCGGCGGGCGCTGCAGGGAGGGAAGGGCTCACTCACCGCCGCCATCCTCCTCCTCCTCGTCCTCGCCGCCGGTGCCGTGCACCCTCAGCCCGCCTCCTCCTGCGGCCGCTTCCGCTCCCGGCGGTGCGTAGCGAGGGGGCGGGCGCGAGTCGCCGCCCCGGCCCCGCAGCCGCCCCGCGGCAGCCGCCGCCGCGCAGGTACCGGCCGGGAGGGACCCGCGGAGCCCCGGCGGGGCCCCGCTCCTCGCCCCGCGGGTTGCGCGTGAGAGAGAAAAGCGTCGGCATCTGCCGCTTACTGAGCGGCCGCGGGTTCGGGCCTCCGGTCACCACCCCCGGGTTCCCCGGGGCGATGGAGCCGGTGCCTCCAAACGGGTGCGAAACGGGAGGTCACCGGCGTTTCTTAACGGGGCGCGTTTGGGCAGGCGTCACGGCGGGGAACAGAAGCCTAGCCCAAGCCATCGGTAGCACGAGCATGCTCTGTCGCACTCAGTACAGCTACGTTTAAATCCTCGACAAGTTGCAATCGCTGAAACAGGACCAAGTTTTTATTTGAGTCTAGGACGAGCCGGTTCCAAACTACTCAGTGAGGAGGGGGGAATGTTTCTCTCTTTTTCACAGATCCGAGCAGTCCCTGGGGACGATGGCTCTCTCAGCCAAGGCGCCCGGGGGCCTGGCAGGCTCTGACGTAGAGCCACAGAAAGACAGAGTGGTGACCGAGGAGGAATGGCTGCGCAAATGGGAGATGGGAAACACTGGGTTTCACAAGGAGCAAGGCCATCCGTAGGTGACTTGGCTCTTCTGCCTGAGCTGTTTAAAGGAATGCTGGGAAACAAATGTCTTGGCTCGTTGAAAAAAGTGTTGATAAGAAACGAGCATTTACAGAAGGGAATGTCTTTTACACAGACACAGCTTGGAACTACAATAAATGTCCGTGTTTTTGTGACTTGTTTGTCATAAAAGGACAGAGAAAAGAAAGGACTGAAATGAATTTAGGACTTTTGAATCAGGTTTTGAATTATAAAGCCTGGATCTCTTGGCTAAAAGCTGTGAAACTCAGGCCTAAAACAATACACAGAGGGCATTGGAGCAGTGGCTGTGCACTGAAAACCAGGGATGTAGGAGAGCAAACTTGATTAGATAGTCTTTCAACCAATAAAACTTACTTTTAAAACCTGTAAAAGTGATTTTATTGATAAAGAAGTTGAATAATTCTTCTGTTCAATCTGTGTGTTGTGGCCCTTAGAAGTGGGTGGGTTACTTGAAAAAACAAGCCAAAACTAGAACAGAAACGTGTTCGTGTCTAACAGAACTTAAATTTACTTTCTCAGTAAATGGAAGATGAACGTTTCTATTTTAGGGTCTTATTTCCAGAGCAAGTTGAACCAAGAACTTATGCTCCATCATGGAGTTTGTGCATGACCTGCATAGTGACTTGGCTTTTAATGTGCCAGCGTTTTAATGTGCCAATGTGTCTGTTCTCCTGCAGGCTCTTCCAGAAGTACCTGGATGCTCTTCTAAACGGCAGAAATGGACTGAGGATATTTTTCCCACTCTGTGGTAAAGCCCTAGAGATGAAATGGTAAAGCCCAGATCATAAGAGTAACAATGTTATTTGATGTGGGGAAGGAGAGGGAGGGGGAATTCCCAACCTTATATTGGCCAATGGAAACGTGCGGCATCTGCCCTGGTAGGAAAGCAGCGTCACTGGAGGCTGGAGGGAGGAGGAAGTTTGGGTTTATTTGCTGGAGTTTTGTGTAGTAGCATAAATGGGGTGGATAAGGACTGAGCTGAAAGTCTTCCTGATTATCTCATGTTCAGCTTGTGGAGTCTGTGGCTCTCCATGGCTGAAGCTATGCCCTTACCCCAGCTTCTTTTGGTAGTAGTGCCAACTTAAATTGCCTGCAGTGAGGTCGGCTGTGCCATAGCACATTTGCAAGGGCCCATGTGGCACGTCACACTGGGAACTGAAATGATTTGGGCTGAATGTAACTTCCTGGTTTGTATGTGTCTGGTTTTACTTTGCTGAGTGGGTTATATTTATCATTAAGGCCAATGTTTTTTTCTCTTCTTGGAGAGAGGGGACATAAACCAACAAAAGCCCTGCTTGAACTGCATCCTCAAAGAGTCTTAGTCCCAGTTGTCAGGTTTTATCCCTGTAGCCACTTCGGAGGCAGCCTGCAGGTTGCTGCGGCAGCGGTAAGGAGAGAGGTCACTGCACTCTGCTGGTGGCTGCTGGTGAGCAGCCTGCCTCAGCCCCTGGCCGGCTCAGGGCAAAACGCGGTACTGCTAGCAGCTGAAGTGGATGGTTTCTCTGTGTAATCACCTTTGTTTGCATCGAATTCATAGAAAGGAATGAATAGTCAGTTGAATCGAAACAAAGCCATGTAAATCTCTGTGAGGAGGAAAGGCTGCAAGCCCTGGGGCTGCTTTGCCTGCAGAAGTAAAGGCTGAGGGGACTTTGTGACTACTGATAAATATGTACAAGGTGGATATCCAGAGGATAGTGACAGTATTTTTTCTGTGATGCCAAGTGACAGGACAAGGGGTAACAGGCACGAGCTGGAACATAGGATGTTCCATTTAAACACAAGGAAAAACTTTGGTGCTGAGGTGAGGGAGCCCTGGCCCAGGCTGCCCAGGGAGGGTGTGGAGGCTCCTTCTCGGGAGGTTTCTAAACCCACCTGGAGATGTTTCTATACCCCTTGGTTGAGGGGAACCTACTTTAGCAGGGGGTTGGGCTGGATGAGCTCTAGAGGGCCTTTACAACCCCTGGGGTTCTGTGAAATGCTTCTCAGCTGAGTGGTGCAAACTTTTCAGATCACAGAGTGGAGGTGATCAGTAAAATGAATGCTCCAGAAAGTCTGGATTAGACATATCAGTGTATTCTAAAGCCAGGGTTTCACTAATGAATAAATGCTGCATGGGAGAGATACATTTGGTAGTGGCTCAACCCGTGGGCCTGAGTTGAGACCTCTCTCTGCTGTGTGCAGGCTGGCAGACATGGGACACAGCGTCGTTGGTGTGGAAGTCAGCGAGCAAGCGCTGAAGGAATTTTTCACAGAACACAGTCTGCCCTACTGTGAGGAGCTAGTCCCAGAGATTCCAGGAGCAAAAATGTTTCAGGTATGTTTCCTACGTTGTTGAATGACCTGGTGTGGTTAATGATGCAGTGCAGGCATAACTGAGCAAGCTAGTCATTCTGCTGTTATGCCTCTGTCTTACTGGTAATCATTCACCTCCCTTGAAGAGGTCTAAAAGGAAGCTCTGAGTTGTAGTTTTGGACCAAGATGTTCTTCCTTTGAGGCTTCTGAGTGTAAAGTTAATGTATTTTAAAACTGGAGAGTTGCAAGCCTTGACAGATCAGAAGCTCTCTGGAGGAGATCAGGAGAGACACCTCAGGAAATTAAAACTGAAATTGTTTCTCATGGTTTTTTCCCCAGTACACCTAAGTGTATATTTCCAAGTAGTACATGTGTGTGCTTTAAGGTATAAAGTATAAAAATACACTTGTAAGTGCTTATTTAAAGATAGTTTGCCAATGACTGTTGTTTCCTTTGTTTTTTATTATAGAGTACCTCTGGGAACATTTCCCTGTACTGCTGCAGTATTTACCATTTGTCCAGGTAGGAATACACAGCATGTTTTACAATTGTCTATACTCAAACGTGTATTAGTGCTGTCATATTGTATCTGAATCAGCCATAAAGGTTTGGAATAGGCTGTGTCAAGAAAACTTTCATTGACTTGTATGAGAAATGTGAACAGCCAGTCTCCAACAAAAGCTGTCTGATGTTGACCATTAGATAAAGATGCCAACTAACAATCTTTCAATAGGCTACTTGTTCTAGGCCATCCTGTGATAGTTACAGAAAAAAAACATGTGCTTTTACAGTAAAACTATTTTTAATGGTGTTGGTAGATTTTACAATGCAAAACCCCAGTGCAATCCCTAACTCAGAGTAGCTTAGTAAAAGAGAACCTACCCAGAGGTGTTGCCTTTGTCAAGTTTTCCTTTAACTAAGTGCTAATTAAATTTCTTTTCCTCCAAACTACTGACTAGCATATGCATGGGTAAGCTGTAGCCATTGATTTTGTGTCCCCTGCTTTCATACCTTTCTCAGCAGACTTAGAGTATCTCTCATCACTCCAATGTCTGTGACTACGTAACATCATTGTCTCTGCAAGTGTCTTGCCAACATGGCTTTACTTACTAATGTCTTCTGAAGCATTTTTTTTTGTCCTAAAGTGTCCTTATTCCTTAGTTAAGAACACAACAGGAAATGCAAAACACTTGAATACAGTCCACACTACTGACTCCTGGAAAATGTTTCTACCCATTGTGCTCTGTGGCTTCAAGTGTCACTTCTCAGATTTGGTGGTGGCTTTTCACCTGACCTCCTGCTCCAGTGTCAGCTGCTGGGGGAAGTTTGAACATTACCAAGTTGTTCAGAGACTGGGAGGACTTGGGACTGTCTCCAGCCTCTAGCATAGAAGACTCTGCCTTGGGCAGTAATGCACCTGGCATATTTATTTGTCCTCGGAAGTTTCCTAGTGACGTTGGTAACAGGCATATTTAAATCTGCTGAAAACACCCTCAGACCTAGACTGAGTCTGCTGGTGTGTAGCTGGCAGGTGGGGAGCATGCAAGAAAGGCCTGTTTCTGGGTTTGTAATGTACCTTATAGGAAGCTGAAGGTGCCCAAGAGTCCTCCACTGTAGTTCCTTCCTCTAGTTTCCCTAGATGAAAAGGTTTTGGTAAAGTTTTGAGTGTTGTTCATACAAACAACTATCAGGACCAAGGATTTGTTCCATAGCTGTTTAATAAGTCTTCACCTTAACCTGAGTGGCTTTTTAGGGCTTTTTAGGACACTAGAACATGATGTTTGCTGTATGATCCTTCATTTTAATCTACATAAACTGGAGAAAGCCAATATTCATTACTAAAGTCCAAAGTTTTTTAGACAATAAACCATTGCTAAGACTTTGCTGGTGCAGCTGACTCCAGTTGGTTTGAATAGCTTGTATCTATAACTAGTCCTGCCTTGCAACAGATGGGCTGTGTATGACTGGGACTTTGCAGATATCGCCTGGTTTCTTCCCCTCTTGCTCCTGCAGTGCAGCTTCTTCCTGTGTAGATCCCTATAAATCCCCCTTGCTGTGAGCTGACAAGTTGCCCAGGGATTGCTTACCTGAGTATTGTTCTCTACCTGAGTGGAAAAATGCACACACTCTTCCAGTTTCTCTGTACAGACAGTTTGATTAATTGCCCAGCAATTATGGAAGTTAAACTTACTTCTCTCGTGCTGAAGCTGGCCTGCTAACAAATCCTTTTGATCTCCAGTAGCCTGGCACTAGATGTGCTCCTGACCTTTGTCAGAATAAGGCATTGTAAAGACTCTTGCTAGTTAAAGAGTAACAGGAATGACTGCTCTTGGTAGGAGCTCTGGGCCATATGTAAAACAGTTATATTGCACAACAGTTGTGCTTCCTAATGCAACTATGGCTGCAAGATGAAAAAAACAACGAAAACACAAACCCCTGAATTAACCTAAATGACTTAATGTATGCAAAGATGGAAATGCACAACTTTACAGCTTAAATCCAGTGGGATTTCTGCAGATGTGTGTATTTCTGCTTTGCATGTTAATTTTTCTTATCTGCTGCAGTACCTAGCCTGCTCCCTGGTGCTACATACCATATAAACACATAGCAGGAGACAAGGTAGAGCTAAAAGATGGGGTAGTGACACAGGGAAAGGTACACCCAGAAGGAGCGCTTCCTAACACCTTAGTTTCATCCTGGCTCCACACCAGGATGAAAGACAGCCATATACTTCTTTTGACCTCTTCCCTGTGGCTTGGTTCTCCTCAGAAGGAAACTGGATGTGCAGACGGGTAGGGAGCACCCAGCAGGTCCTGAGTTCTGGGTAACCAGAAGCCCAAGACTAGGGGAGGGCCACACACAGCATGAGGCTGGCTGCAGCCTACCATGTCTGTAGGCCCCAGTGAAATAGGTGGAGAGTAAAACAGCTGAAGTGTCTGTGTGAAGCCACTGCCACCATTCCAGTTAGACAAGATTAAAGCTGGGAAGGAAAACCAAGTGCAAAAACTTCAGAGGTTTGCCTAGAGACTCGCAACTGACTTGGACAGAGAACAGCCTCCAAGGCTCAGAGATCAAGTTTGTCACCTGCCCCACTAGACTTTGCTTTCTCCCTCTCGTGCCCACTGCATGTTTAACTGCCTCTTTAAAGATGTCATTTCATTTAAGAGGCTGGTTATTTAAATTAGATGCTTACTCTTGGCAAACTTTAAAAGAAGTCAGGGCTTAAAAGTGTTATCATGTCTCATCATGGCAGAGTGGGAAATACAGGATCAGCTTCTAGGTTAGATGCCAAAGGCTTAGCAATGCTGTGCAGTGAAATGGCCAGAGGGTGGGGAGTTGTTGTGGTTAAAACCCAGCTGGTAGCTAAACACCACACAGCCCCTTGCCCACTCCTCGCATGGTGGGACAGCCAAGACAGTCAGAAGGGCAAAAGCAAGAAACAAGCTGTGAGTTGAGGTAAAACCACATTAATAATAAAAAGGATAATTTTTTAAGTAAGGAAATGAAAAACCCACAAAGATTGAGGAAAATAAAAACCAAGAAAGGCAAGGGATGCAAATGTAAACAACTGCTCATGACCAACTGGCTGGTGCCCTGCCAGTTCCCAGGCAGCATCCCCACACCAGTCTCCCACTACTGGGCACGGCATCCTAATGTCTGGGATGGCTCTTGGGTCAGTGGGATCAGCTATCCCAGCTGCGTCCTCTCCCACCTTCTTGTGCACCCCCAGCCTGCTGCCTGGCTGGAGCAGAAGAGGCCTTGACACTGTGCAAGCACTGCTTGGCAGTACCAAAAACATTCTGGGTACAAATCACCATAGCACCATACAAGCTACTGTGAGGAAATGTAACTCTATCCCAGCCAAAGCCAGTGCAGAAGTGGAGAAAGAGGTGATGCAATTGGACTCTGACGCCCTCCCACTAGGCAGCAAGGTAATGCACAGTGCCAAATATCTCTAGTGTCCCCCTGACTGCTGTTGCCACCCATCAATAAACTGTCTTGGCCACTGGCAGGTTTTGAGTGGCCACTGAAGCCATTGGCCAGCATATCTAGGAGCAAAACTAACATCTGTAGCCGAATGGAAGCGGTGAGGCAAACGGCAGTGTAACTTAGCTTCCTTACTGTAAATAATTCACACGCTGAAGCTAACTGTCCTGGGCATGTAGCTGGGAATTAAGGTGTCTAAAATTACTGGGTGTGCAGAGTTCAATCACAATGAAGCAACAAGGCATCTTCCTTATCCCACACTTGAAATCACAGGTGGGGTTTTGAAGGTGGCCAAGTACTACTGGCACGCTGAGCACATGCTAGTGCTGCCTCAAGGGTCACAGCAGAGTAAGACTGCCAAAACCTCAGGCTTATAGCCCAAATATCTTTAAGCTACTTTCCTTTATCCCCAACTTGTCTCAGCACCCTCTAATAACGGGGACATGCTGAGCAGTTACAGCACCTCTTTGCTGTCACAGCAGGGCCGTGTACCGTGGGGAGCTCTTGGGTATCAGATCATGTTGGTTGGGGTCATGAACATACTGGAACAGAACAAAAAGGTAGCAGGGAATCTGCACAGGCCTTGTGACTTCAGAGAAGTGTCTGAATAAAGATGAATGTGCCTTTTTAGTATTTTTAAGCTTTTTTCTCCTCTTCCTCCAGCTCAGTAGTTGGCAAGTTTGATGGGGTTTGGGACAGAGGAGCTCTAGTAGCCGTGAATCCAAGCGACAGACAGCGGTCAGTAAATCTGCTTCATTACTGCCTTTTCTTTAATGGATGCAGTGATACATTTTTCCTCCTGTCACTTGTTAATGAGTCCTCACATTTAAAGGATTAACCTACATAAGTTCTCTCTATCACAAGCATCAGCACCTTCTGATGAGTACTGTGCTCTACATTTGTGAGCTTCCTTCAGGTGCCTTTCGGTGGCAAAACACGTGGTTTGCTCCAACCCAGCAGAAGCAGAGCTGCAAGTCTCAGCTGAGTGTTAGTATTTCCTTTTCAGAGCATCTGTTCTTTTTTCCCCCCTCACTTACCCTTATTACAGTTTTTCATTCTTGCCTCTAGCCAATCCAAATGCAGTTTGACCCTACCCCCAGGACTTTTTAGTTAGATACATCATCTTGACTTCCCAAGGACTTTAAAAGATCAGTACTGCATTGTGTACTGTATCCCAGACTGTGGCAGAAGAATGCTGTTTGATTTGACTGTTAATTTCGAGATAAACATGCAAAAATAAAGCAGTGCTTGTTTTTGTGGCCTAAACAATAACCTTTACTTGAGGTGTTTCAGTGTAGCCTGAATTTCATGCTCATGAGATCCACTCAGAGCTTTGCTTAGTGTCTGTGCAGTTCCATTCACGTTGTCTCTGCACACAAATACATGTTACCTCTTCTGCTGAATATTCTGCTTGAATGTTGGTACAGTCCCAAAATGTAACCTTCTGCTTTTAGCTATGTCAGTTTGATGATCACCCTAATGGAGAAAAATGCTTCTTATCTCCTCGTCACGGTTTCATACGATCCCAGCAAACACAAAGGTGAGAACTTTGCACGGCTCATGCTTTAATACAAACACTGTGTAGATGTGGCAGATAAAATTAGGATGTTCTGCAGGTTTTTTTATCAGCTGATCACACCTCTGCCACTGTGTGCTAGAAATTTTAGGCATTGACCAAGCTTGAGACTGAATTTGCTTCCTCTCTAGCATCCAGATACGCTGAGGGTAAGTGGAGATGTGACATGAAACTGGAGGTGTGGCTACGCCAACGAAGCTGGAAAAGTGAACTGTGCATCTCTCCCAGCCAGTGCTATGGTTGGAATATGCTTGGGAGAGGTGAAATTCTGTAAAACCATGTTAGTTTTTCCCTTTTATAGCTTCTATTCCATGCCAAAGTCTGAGTTATTTGAAAAGATTTTTTTGTTGTTAATTATTAGCTGTGAAAAGAAAGAGATGTCTGGCTGCTTTTGGACTCTTCAGCATAATTAGCCCTGAAACAAACATAGGTCTTGTTATCATAAGTAACAATAGTTTAATTCACTGCTCTCCCTGTCACATTATTCAGCTCTTATCTTTAATTATGGCATTGCAGTATAAAGAGATTGTTGGACAGATTGAAACAGGGTGCTGAGAGTGGTGGTATCCACAGCACCTTTGTGTCCTCTGGCAAAGTGGATGCCCTGGCTGCAGCCTGGAAATGATGCAGCAGCAACAGCTAAAGCTGTCTGGTGACCCACCAAGGTGCCACCAGTTCCTGAGCATGGTGTTTTCTGGTTCCTGCAGGAGATGTTACACGCCAGGGCCCAGCTGTGAGCGATGGGGCTGGCGCTCCTGCTGTGCTAGAAATGTTTGTCTTCTTCCCGTGTCTTCTCTCTGACCAGCTTCACCCATTTTCTTTCAGGCCCACCTTTTTATGTTCCTGAATCTGAAATTAAAAGCTTGTTTGGTGAGTAGTATTTTAGCTAACCCTTAGGAATTTGCTCCAAAACACATCAGCGTGTTTGTCAGGTTCCACCTCACCCTGCGACAAGTGATGGACAGTCGCTGCTTCTTATCTAAAGGGTGGAGGCATGGATAAATAACAGAGAAAACAAATACCATGTAGCCACAGGGATTTTGCTGTCAAGGAAAATTCTCAGCTCTTCAAAAAATACGAAGAAAACAAGAGACTATCTCTTTCCCCCCGCCCTTGACATCTCTTCTTGTAGCTGCAGCCTTACTCCCATTCCCCTGTTTTGTCTTTCTCTGCACCTCATCAGCAGCCACCCTGGGTTTAGAACACGGCCTTTGCATACCAGTGGCACAGTTTCTGCTAGATTGTTGTAGCCAAAGAAGAATAACATGCTACATGAAGTAAATGCTGAATGCACAACTCAGATCCATCAAAATGAAACTTGAAATTATGGTGGGAATTGAATTTTTGGAGTTCTTCCTGATGTGTTTTGATATTACACCTTCCTCCCTGCCCTCTCTTCTTCCTGGGCTCAGCCTTGCTCCCAGTTGCTCTACCTCTTCTCCTCTGCAGCTGTGCAGGGAGACAGGGAGTGGGGGCTGCAGTCAGTTCATCACACCTTGTCTGTATTGCTCGTTCCTCAAGGGAGAGGACTCCTCACACTCTAACCCTGCTGCAGCGTGGGGTCCCTCCCACAGGACACAGCCCTCCAGGAACCTCCCTGACGTGACTCCTTCCCACGAGCTGCAGCTCCTCAGGAACTGCTCCAATACAGGTCCCTTCTGTAGGCTGCAGTCCTTCAGAAGGAGACTGCTCCAGCACAGCCTTCCCACAGATTCACAGCCTTTGGGAGCAGCCACCCTCTCTGGCGTGGGGCCCTCCACGAGCTGAGGGCAGATCTCAGCTTCACCGTTACCCTCCACAGGTTGCAGGGTGACAGCTACCATCTCGCCACGGGATGCAGGGAAGTCTCTGCTGCAGCACAGCCCCTCCTCTCCTCCCTCACTGACCTTGCGGTCTGCATGGTGGCTTCTCTCTCATCCCACTTACTCCTTCTGCTGCAGGTTTTCCTTTCTTAAATACACCATTGCAGAGGTTCCCATTTGGCCCAGCCTTGGCCAGAGCTGGGTCTGACTTGCAGCTCAGGAAGCTTCTAGCAGCTTCTCACAGGAGCCACCACTGCAGCGTCTCCCCTGCTACCAAAAACCCCACCACACAAACCCAAGACACGTGGAGAGTTACGCCCCAACGCTAAAGAGACAGATAGGCTTTCCCCAGTGCATTTGTGTCACTGTGTTAGGGACTGTGAGGAAGTCTGTGGATAGGATTTTAACTGACAACTGGCACTTTTCAGTGACTGATCATTCAGTAAGACGTTACTCTTTCCCTCTTTTTCAGGCAACCACTGTGACATCAAGTGTCTTGAAAAACTCGATGACTTCTCAGACAGACACAGACAGTGGGGACTGGATTATTTTCTGGAGGTGCTCTATATACTAAAGTTTGTAGCTTGATTAAAATGGAATCACTTGTTTCCCATCTTGCTTTTATTTCTATCTCACTTTTAAAAATGAGACGTTTTGGGGCACGCTTAAAGCAGGCTTCAGCATACAGAACAATGCTACTTTGCTTACTCAGCTCTCCCCTGTAACTGCCTTTGCAGAACTTTTCTTCAACTCTGTGCACAAACAAGCATTTAAAAAATGCATCTCTTTCCAACAAGGGAGAACTATCCTTGAGCAGTAAAGAAAGGAGGGAAGCTAACTGGGTTACAATAAAGGGGAGAAAACAGGGAGAAAACGCCTCTGCTCCTGAGTGTGCTGCGCCCTCCCTCAAGAGCACAGTACAAGCAGGCAAACCGCCCCGGGGCTCCTAGCGTGACAGGGTCCACGGAAAGCCTTTTCCCCTTGGCAGCTCACTTGAAAAAGAACCAGAAAGCAACCCTCGGGAAAGGTACAATTGCAATGTCAGGGGTGATTGCGGTGTCAGGGGTTCACCAAGACGGGAGGGTGCGCAAAAGCCAGCCCAACCCCCTGCTAAAGCGGGTTGCCCTCCATCAGGGCCGCAGGACCGCGTGCAGGCGGGTTTGGGGGGCTCCCGAGGCGCCTGCACCCGTACCAGGGTCGCCTTTCGGTGACCCCCCCACTGCCGGCAGCGCGGGGGTGGGCCCGGGGGCGGAGCGGCGCGGCAGCGGGCGGGGGAAGGCCAAGGGGCCGCTCCGCCCCCGGGCCGCCCCTCGGCGCGGCGGGAATGGCGGCGGAGGACGAGGCGGAGCTGGGTTTGCTGGAATGCCGGGTGTGCTTTGAGCGCTACGGCCCGGACGGTCAGCGGCGTCCGCGGAACCTGCCGTGCGGCCACGTCCTGTGTCAGGGCTGCGTGTGGGCTCTGGGCGGCCCTCAGCGCCGGCGCCTGGAGTGTCCCTTCTGCCGCAGGGCCTGCGGCCCGGCCGACACCAGCGACTGCCGCCCGCTGCTGCAGCTGCTGGAGCTGCTGGGCCCCGCCGGCTCCGGCATCCCCTCAGCCTTGGGCGGGAGGAGCGGCGGGGCCGCCGGGCCGGCCGCGGCGGGCCTCGGGCCGCGGCTGTCGCTGGGCGGCTGGGGGTCGCTGGTTAACCCCACCGGCGTGGCGGCGTGCCGGAGGTCGGGGCGGTTGGCGGTGGCACACGACGGCAAGAAGAGGATCCACGTTTTCGGGCCGAGCGGGTCCTGCCTGCAGCGGTTCGGGGAGAGGGGGGACGCGGACAACGACGTCAAATACCCGCTGGATGTGACGGTGACGGCGGATGGGCACGTGGTGGTGACCGACGGCGGCGACCGCTCCGTGAAGGCTTTTGATTTTGAGGGAAGGGGGGTCCTGGCCGTCCGCGAAGGTTTCTGTTTGCCTTGGGGCTTGGATGCCACCCCCAAGGGCGAAGTAATCCTGACAGACTCGGAGGCTGGCACCCTGTACCGCCTGACAGCCGACTTCAAGAAGGGGAAATTGAAGAAGTGTCAGATGATCCAGTCTCAGCTCGTCAGCCCCAGAGGCGTCGCAGTCTCCCAGACCTCGGGTGCCGTCGCGGTCATAGAGCACCTGAAAGCTCCGGGACCAAACAACGGCAGCACTCGGGTGAAGATATTCAGCGAGGAGATGGATTTCATCACCCAGATGGACACCTTTGGTCTGGACCTCATCTTCCCCGCCAGAATATACATGGTGGCCGTGGCCTTTGACAAAGAGGATCGCGTTATAGTAACAGATGTCTGTAGCCAGGCTGTGATATGCTTAGGGAAGCCTGAGGAGTTTCCCGTCTTTAAGCCTCTAATTAGCCAGGGGCTTTCTTACCCCATAGGACTGACTTACACGCCAAATAATTCCCTCATCGTTTTAGACAGTGGCGATCATTCAGTGAAAATATACAGCTCCACCTGAATGGGTTCAGGCGCTCACTGCTATAGGTTCAAGCTGCTTTGGGCCATAAAGCCCGCAAAGTCCCGGTGTTAGTGAGGAAGAGGCATTTTCTGGGCTTGAAGTGGAGTTGCCCCGTCTGACCCAACACGCTGGTGCTTCCTGCAAGACTCACGTCGAGTCTCCTGCCTGTCCAGTGGAGAAGAGCTGACTGTTGCAGGCCCCAGTCAACAACGAATCAACCAACCAAATAATCTGGCATTTCAAAACTATTCCATCTCGTGACAACCAAAGGTTTCTGGCGCCTTTTGACAAGTAGGAACAGGGACATTTGGAATGGAGTAATAGAAGTGTGGCACGTGGGAGAGAAAGTGGAGTGCTGTCTCTTGATGCTTCCCAGCACATTGTTTTGTTATTGTCTACACTGGTGAGAGTGACAGAATTTCTGTTTCCAGGATTTCAGCATAAGAAAGGACACTGGCCTCATGAAATGATAGGAGAAGCAGAAGCTCCCTTTCAAGGTTGCCTGAAGCCAGCTGAGATCATTGCAATGGAGGAGCTGCCACTGATGAGTGAGTTATGTGATGTACATTGCTGCTCAAAGCCTGTTTTATTTTCCATACTGGGAAATCACACTTCTGTAAGCACTCTTCCCTGTACTGGTTTTGTTTCCCACCTTTTATTAGAGTTGTGCAGGAGGACTTGGTCTTCCTGGCTAATGCACAGGTCTGTGTCTTTACCTAGAGATAATTTGGGTGTGTGGTTACCAGCACAAGCAGCTTCCCCTAAAAGCCCCTTGAAGTGTTCATGTTTAGATCACAAATACTTCTGCACACAGAAAACTGAGTTGCCTGTGCAGTTAACCAATGATGCTTGGGAAGTTTCCTGTGCTGCCTGCCTCTGTCTTCTCATTAATATGGTGTATTTGCACCCCACTGTGATTTGCTTCCTCCTATGTCAAATAATCTAGTGAAAACTCATGTCTTTTAATAATGAGTTTCTCTCTTGCAATCCAATTTCTCTTGCCATAGCCCTGCAGATGTGGGTATGCATCTCTTAATTTGTTTGCTAAAGTTGTTTCAGGGGCCTTTGTTACTGTTTCAGAAATCTATGGGCCTGCACACAGGTCCTTTTCCAGCCTTCTCCACTTACCAGGCTTTCACTCAGCAAGTGCCTTCGGAAATGCTCCTTGGCTGTTCTGCCAAGGGTGCATGGTGCTGAGCAGGAGCCCTCCTGAGGAATCGGAAAGGAGATTGACTCAGAGAAGCAGCCCTTTGCATTATATATCCCTTTCTAGATGCCAAGGAGACGTCTGTCTTTGAGGGATATGAAAACAAGTAGGTAACACTTCATTTGGGGAGCTGCTGTGTTTCAAAACACATGCAATACCAGCCGTGCTGTCTCCAGACATGGTTAATAATTTGTTGCAATAGCACGTCCTCCCAACTGTGGGATTTTTCTCCTCAAGCTTTGGTGTGTACCAGGAGCTTGTTTTTGCTGCTGAGCTCATGGATGGGTGTGTTTCCTAGTGCCTGCTGCCGTATGGGCAACTTTCCAGCAGCTGAAGTGCTGGTGTTTAAGTTCTCTCACACAAGAGAACTTAAGAGATAATGGGAGACAGAGACTCACCAATATGCTGGTAACAAACTGAAAAGCCTTTGATGATTTTACTTACTCTTGCCTCTTCCTTTATGCATAAATGCACGTTTCCCCTCTAGCTACTGTAGATATCCATTGCCTAAACTAAAAGAAAGAACCTAAACTTTGCATCACCCTCTGCATCTTGTGCTTCAACAATCTGGATTAAACACCAACAAATATCATAGACAGTATTCCTCTCATGTCATCTCTTCAGCCCCTGCTACAGGTTGATACATACACACATACACGCACACATGCTGCAGTTCCTGTCCAGTTTATTTTCAAGCACTGGTGTCAGGTGGCTCTAGTCACGTTATAAATCAAGCAGGGTTGTGTTTGGAGTGTTGAGGGATAAAGGAGGCAGGGGAGTTTCAGAACTGTGTGTTGAAATTGTGTTCTGTAACCTGCTTATGCTGTGTTTTGCTTGTGAACAAGACCATGTTTAGTTAAAGCATATTAATTGGTTGTTCAGATTGATGAATAAAAAGAAGAAATACAAGGGGGGGGGGGAAGGTAAAATTGCCTTGATTTTGGCCATTGTCTGTTCGACCATCTTCCTTTCCTTCCACATCTCTGTGCACATCAGTTTGATGATTTCTTTTCACTGCAGCATTCTCTGAACATGGGCTGATATCAGGTGGAGAGGGGCACCTCCTGTAATGCCCATCCTCCAAACCACTGAGAGTTTTATAGAGCAGGGTCCATCAAAACAATGGGCTTGAATACAGGAGGCTTTTCCCACCTGGAAGTGTAGTCAGAGGTAAAAAAAAGCATCTTTATTCCCTGGGACCGTGGGTTATGGTGCTGTTGCACCCTGCACAGGAGGAATTTGCCTTCATTTCTCTTCAGCGTCTGGGGTTTTTTTCTGACTCTTCTTAGAGGCCTGTCCATGTATTTTGCAAGTCACCTGTGAGTCACAGCTTGCCTCCACGGGAATACAACATAACTAACACAAAAACATACAGATGTTGCAAGTGCTAAACCTCACCCTTCCTTCAGACATCCCGGGAGATGAGATGACAGATCATTCAGAAAGCAGCAAGGCCCAAGGCTTAGCCCTTGCAGAGGCAGTTTACCGGTCATAGGATTTTCTCCCCTCCTCACCTTCAGTTCCCCTATAAGTACACCAGAAGCCTCTATATGAGTCCACCATCCTATTCTAAAAGAAGTTTGGTGGGAACTGACTTGTAAAAGTTTGCCTTTTGTAACCTTGTCAGTCTCTCCTGCGATTTCTCCATCAGCCCTGGCCAGCCCCAGCAATTGCTGTTGGAGTTGCCAGCTCCTCTCACCCAGCAGGCTCTCTTGGTTTGGCCAGCTGTGTCCAAAAGTGCTTCCATCTGAGTGGAGGTGGAATGTATAGCTCCCAGCAACAGAGGGGCTTTCTCCTGACCTTGCTTCTTGTTTTAACTTGATGTGAAGGCTGCAGAGCCGGCATAAACAAGGCTCTGGAAACAAAGGAGGGGTTGCCATCTGAAATAGGTACATGTGGAGTTCAGAAGTGCCTCTTCAGCAAACCCCTTACACTACTGAATGCAGTGGAGACTTATCACCTGCATACAAACATTCCAAATGTACAAACCATGTCAATCTTTACACTTGAAACACATTAAACCACAGACCCACCCAGCATCTTTCCTTTTGCTAACGTCCTGCTGTGGCTCACACATCGGTCCAGGGGGAAGGAACACTCATCCCTTGTGTGTTTCTCCATCAGAGCAGTCACTGCCTGTGCCTCTGT
The DNA here is from genome assembly GCF_028858725.1 of Colius striatus. Classification (NCBI taxonomy): domain Eukaryota; kingdom Metazoa; phylum Chordata; class Aves; order Coliiformes; family Coliidae; genus Colius; species Colius striatus. The sequence continues at coordinate 4,204,395 of NC_084762.1, forward strand.
TCCACCTTGCATTTTGCAACTTCATTATCTCAACTAAATGTGCTCATGACATGTTTGTATCTGATACTCTAACTTGTCTCACTCTCTGGGGCAGCTCCAGAGCTGTCTAATACTGGGGAGGTTCTCAGTGGGCAGATGATGGATTACCCTTTTCTCACTGCAGCTTTCCAAGAGATTTCCAGATAGTTTTGAACTCCAGCCTCTCTCCCAGGCCAACATGCTATAAATGTCTTGGCCCTGCAGCTGCAGATGGGGGAGCTGAGAATGAAGGGAAACCTTTGCAGACTTGAGATTAGATCTCCAACTTGCCATTCCAAAGTTTGTGCCTTCATAAAGCAGGGAGAGTCTGTGTTTCATGATCTTTTTGTCAGGGAGCTGCCTTCCTGATTCTGGAAGAAGTTACTAGTGGTCTTGTTACTGATTCCTTTGGTGTTTGCTACAAATGGTGAGAATTAACACTTTTCTAAACCACAATTCATTGCTTCCACAAAGGTGTGTGGCTCTGTAAGGAGGTGTGCTGCAGTGATCCAGTTACTTGTTTCACATTGAGGATAGAAAGGAGGAAATCAGTTCTGAAAAGGAGGGAAAAAAAGGAATGAAAAGCATTTGTGGTTAAAGCAGAGGGCAAACTCCCCCAAGCCAGAGCACACCCCTCATTCCAGCAAAGTTCTTAAGAGGTGAAGCATTGCAGCCTGGAGAAGGGACAAAACGATAAGGGCTGTTGCCTTTTGATTTGTATTGAGAACTGGCAGGGCAATAACCTTCACTTGAAGAGCTTTCCCAGCCACAGTGAGGCACTTTTCAGCTGGGAATCCTTAGGAGAGCTGTCTGTTACTTTCAGCTCTGTATTCCTAGCAGTAATCCGTGGGAAAGGAAGATTTGGAGCAAACCAGGTGTGTGAGGGAACTATGCTCCTTATGAGTGACTGAACACACACACAGCATTTTTTTTTTCCTAAAGATCCCTCTTACAGGCAATTTGTGTTGATCCTGCTTTCGTGGAATGTATTGCTTTTAAAACCAGGCCGATAGTGCTAGTGTAAACCACTGAAAATGCCATAAACATAGTTGTGTGCTTGGTAATGAATAAAGAGTGGGCAATTTTAAGCAGGATGTAGGATTAGAGAGATGAAATTATAGCTGGGGAAAGGAAAGAGTTTATTTTGAGAAAACTGTGAATATGTAAAAGAAGCAAAAAGGAAAACCCAGAGATGACCTGTATTAAAGGTTGCTCTTAAAATTTCTGATACAAAGAAGACGATCTCGAAGGAACTGTGATACCTACATCATCACAGGCACTCACTCACTGCATTTTGTTCCAAATTTCAATAGATAAAAGAGAATTCTTTCCAATAAGATAAGATAAAGGATAATTCATCCCAAATAACACTCCTCTGAAGGTATTAATGCTCACCTAGGATGATTTCCTGAATAGTATAGACTATAGAATTTAACCAGGGTTTAATAACCACCAACCTGTAATGAAAGCAAGAAACAAAGAACAAGCGTGTCTTTTACTGTCACAGGCTAAGGGGCTAAGGTGAGAAGAAATGTGATGTTGTTAAAGATATGCTTTATAGGAAATCTGCCACAGAGAGTCAGAGTATTAAAAATGTAAGATCATCTTCATATGGCAAGGATGTGCCTGGGTCCCTTAGTTGTCCTGGTCCTTAATTAGGTAGGAAATAGGGCTCTTTGTCCAGTGAGTTGTGCACCAACTTCCACTCAAGTTACAGGGAGATATTATGGAGCCAGAAGTATTTCAAATACATGTCTTGGTCTTCTTCTATTCATGTTATTCCTTACAGTGACTTGTTGGAGCTGAGGCTTATTCTGTCATGAGTAGTTGATCTGTGTAGTCACGAGCACTGCAAATGGAATTGTCCATGTAAATAAACCCCACAGGACTTTCCCTGTCACGTGCTGGTGTGGACAAACCACAAGAAGGTCTGAAGCCTGTATAGGCCTTCTGTTGCTCTCATTTTTTCACCTGTAAAGAGCAAGCTTTTTTGCCCTGGATCAAAGAGGATGTCATTTGAAGTGATGTGAAAACAAAAGCCGCCCCGTGGTTGCACTGTTGTACGGCCTTCAGCCTGAAAGGGAGAGTATGAGCTGTGGCTGAGAATTTCCTTCTTGTTGACTATGAGCCCACTGTATTTGGTGTGTTTTCTTCAGGCTGGGAAGAACTAGGAGGGGCAGTGATTGTTTTGCTTTCTAAATAACAGATCCCAAGTCTTGTTATGCACCTTAATTAGCACCTTCAGCACTTGTTTCCACCCTCTTTGGGGACTGATGAAACCCGTTGAACCTAATGTGAGTCTTCCCACTGACCTCAATAGACAGCAGAAGGGATCTGAAGTCTGCACTGAGTGATTTCCCTCTGTATGGTTTAACAAACACGATTCCACTGCCTCTGTCAAGGCTTTACTTCACTCAGCTTCCTTCTATGCTGACCTCCTGGTGCTCACAGTTCTCCTTTCTCATCTGTTTCAAGCAAGGGCTTTTCTTCTCCATGCGTTTGGCTACAGTGCATATTTGCAGGCATTACTAACAAGTAACTGCACAGGGAGAAATTTTGGCTTGGCCAGCACAGTTACTGGCTGAGCTTACTTAGTGAGCAAGCTTGGTGGATGCACTCCTCCCTCACCCTCCTCCTCCTCCTGCTCCCAGGGGCAGAGCCAAGGTTTCAAATCTCACGCAGGGTGGCCAGCAAAGTTCATCTTCTCTAAGAAAGTAAGGCAACAAGGGGACTGAGACTGCATGCAAGAGGGTTAACAAGAGTGCTGCAGTTCTCTTCCAGGGGGCTGCTGCCACTAACCAGGCTGTTTATGTTTACAGCTTTTCCCTTCATCCCTGCTGAGCAAAAACCACGCCTCTGGAAACAAAGCCTGGGCATTGCTCTGTGTTAGACTGCATGTAGTGTCTGGTGGCTAACAGAAGAGACTTGGAGACAGCAGACTCTCTTTTTCTGCCTATGGTAAGACACACAACTGCACTTAGCAAGTGTACAATAATTAGTGATGCTCCAGGCAGTGTTTGTGAGCCAGCTTTCTGCTCACAAGTGCCCTTAGTCTCAATTTGAGAGTCACAAGAGAACGGCAGTGATGTGCTGGAGTGACACTGGCGTACCAGACATTCCTCAGCAGGAAGCTGAAGAGGGGCAAGGGCTTTCTGGGTAAGGGGAATAATGGGAGGGTTGTCCTTTCCTTCAGTTCACTGGGGACTTGCCTGCTGATTTAAATTGTAAATAGCATTACAAACCAACTGCAGCAGTTGGATGTTTCTTAGATGAAGCATTGGATTTGTACTAATACAGGGGAAAATCACAGACTTCTACTAGTTTGACATCAGTCTCTTTTCATATTTAATAGTTATATTAACCACAGGTAGGTGATGTCAGTTCCTTTGGCATCCTGTGATCTTACTGTTTTGATACTACAAAACCATTTCTTTGTCTTTTCCTTTCCACTGCCATAAACTGTTATCATCACCATGACATTTAAAGACTGTATAGAGACTGGTAGGGTCAGTGGGAGAAGTTCCCTGCTATCGTGGCATTTAATACCATCAAGCTCACTCTGAGAACTAGTTAGGTTTGGTCCTGTTCTGTGGAAGAGGCTTTTTGTTCCTCTGAGCCTGTGTTCCAAGACACAATCACAGAAGAGTTGAGGTTGGCAGGGAGCTCTGGAAGTCACTGGGTCCAGCCCCCTGCTCAAGCAGGGCCACCTCGAGCAGGCTGCTCGGGACTGTGCCCATGTGGCTGTTGAGTGTCTGCAAGGATGGAGACTCCACCACCTCCCTGACAACCTGAGACAGTGCTTGGTCACTCTAACAGTGAAAAAGTGTTTCCTGATGTTCAGAGGGAACCTCCTGTGTGTCGGTTTGTGCTGACAGTCTGGTCTGTCTTCTGCTGGGGAGCCCAGAACTGGACACAGCTCTCCGGATGAGGCCTCACCAGTGCTGAGGAGAGGGGGAGGATCACCTCCCTGGAGCTGGCAGCAATCCTCCTAACACAGCCCAGGGTAAAAGGACAGTTTACACCCATTTGTTCTTGTGCTAGTGTTTTCCTTGAACTTGAGTAGCAACCGGCTTTTAACTGGCCTGAAAGGAAATATAAACAGCCACATCCCCTCTCAGTCTTCATTAGACTAAACAAACTGAACTCTTCTAGTCTGCTCTTGTTTGATAATGTTCACCACTCCCCAGTCCTCCCAGTAACCCTTTTCTGGGTCTCTTCCAGTTTGAATTCCTCCTCCTTACATGCTGTACTGAGTTTTCCAGGTGGAGTCTCAGCAATGCTTTTCGTTATGTCATCCTCCTCTTTCGCTGTAGGAAACAACTGAAGTGATAACAGGGATGTTTTCTTAACAGCATCACTTGGTTGTGAATCCAGGCTGAACACCCACAGTCCTGCACTCCCCAGTTATAAAGAAATTTAGGAAGGTGTTTGAGTAAGGGGTGGAGTGTTTCCTGAGGTGAAAAAGTGGTGGCATATGGGTAATTAAGGTCAACAAGAGCAAAAATGTAAATAAACCCATGGGTGCACCATTCCTTCCCCTGACAGCAAAGGGAATGTGAACTGCATAGCATACAGCTCACCAGTGGAGGATAGAAACACCAGGTATCTGAGGTTAGTATTGCAATGATGTTAAATTCCTTGCCAGAAACCCAGGCCCTCCTGAGACCACAGAGTCAGAGTGGTGGGAGTTGGAAGGGACCTTTAGAGACCATCTAGTCCAACCCCCCTGCCAAAGCAGGCCCACCTAGATCAGGTCACTCAGGAACATGTCCAAGTGGGTTTTGAAAACCTCCAGAGGAGACTCCACACCCTCCCTGGGCAGCCTGTGCCAGGGTTCCCTCACCCTCATAGTAAAGAAGCTTTTCCTTAAGTGGAACTTTTTGTGTCCCAGCTTTTGTCCATTGCCCCCGTCCTGTCACTGGACACTACACAGAAAAGTGTTGCCCCGTTCCCTTGACATCCACCTTTCAAATACTTGTAAGCATTAATGAGGTAGTGAGATGACATACAAGTTCACTTTGGATTCAGTAAAAGCCTTCAGTCAGACTTCCAGAGGGTAGGGAGATGTATCTGAGCAATATAAAGAATTATCCGTGCTACTTGTTGCCCCTTTTTTCCTTCCCATCAGTTTCTTGCCTATAGCTGCATGAGTCTGCTTCCAAGCTCACTTATTTCCATTAATCTGACTTTTCATCTGTAGGTAGCAATGACCATTTAATTTCCCAAGTAATTTGAAACTGGTTTTTTCCTGTGAAATGACAGGAGATGAGGACCAGACCTCCCTGTTCTTCTGTGAGCAGGGCAAAGATGTCCTAAATTCCCTTCTAGAATATGCTAAATGCTGTCTTTAAACAAGCAAACAAATTATTACCTGTTCTTCTTCTTCACCAACATCAGTGGAAGATCCTTCCTATGCTTTTTCCTAACGTCAGTGTAATATCTTAGATCATTAACTGTGGCACTGTCTGTTGGCTTCATTAAACAGCATTTGTTCATTTTACCCTCTTTCTCTCAGACTGAATGATGCTGTAGTGTGTTTGGGTTGAAAATAAAGGGTTTTTTTTTCTCTGCTAATTCTAATTTAAAAATAAATGCTCAGTAAAAACTTGGGAACCCAAAGAATACTTTAATTTTGGTCGCTCTTACAAAATACAAGCCCTTTTGTTAAATCTAGCAGTAAACTCCTTCATTGTAAGCATCTTTTGGACTTGAAGTGCTGTAAATTTAAACACTTTGGACACTTTCAGCACCAAAACACTCGTTTGCCTTCTCTACTCCGGCTCCTGCAGCACAAGGTGAGTCAGATGTGCTGGTGAGAGTGTGCACCAGTCAGGCACAGCAAGGTGTGTGCTGGGGATGCTGCTGACAAGATGGATATTCTTGATAGACACTGTGACATTTCTCCCTGCCCTTGGCCAAAGAGAAGGTCAGTGGAACACTGCCCTACTGGTGAGGCTTCAGGTGTCCGCTTCTCCTCCAGTTGTGTGTCATGAAGTGCCGCAGTTGGTCCACCTGCACGGAATATACAGGAAGACACGGGATGTCTTTGTGTCAGATCATGTTATCCATGTGGGAAGAGGAGGAGCAGTTGGAAGGAAACTGAATAAGCAGTTTCCTTATGCTCCTTGATGAACTGTGGATTGATGGACAAATGCACAGGAATGCTGAAAGGGAAGAAGCAAACATGAAACAGATGGAAAGCAAGAGACAGACAACAATTCAATCCTAGCCCTCGTAAAGCTGCAAAATTCCTGTTGACCACAGTGGTGCAGAGCCAGAACGAAATAGGGGGTGGAGGAAAACAGGGACAGGAAATCAGGGAAGGATGGCTTCAGGTGATTTTGTCCCTGTGTTCTCCTCACACACCATCAGTCTCCACTTCCTCCAGCTCTCATCCCTTCTCATTGCTGAAGCAGTAAGCTGGCATTTCTTATCTGGTATTTCCCACCCACCCATCAGCATGTTTGGGCTAGCTGGCAGCTAATTCTAATGGGTGAAGGAGCCATCAGTAGCCCTCGCCACTTCCCACAGGGCATGGTAATTGATCAAGCTAACAAATGCTGACAGGTGAGAGACATTCATCCACAGTTGCTGCTGGTGTAAAGGCTTCCATGTGGTAGCTGTGTTTGATGGAGAAACAATGCCACAAGAGAAACATCTCAGTGGCCTGAAATGCACTCACTTCACAGATTGCTCTTTTGGCTACCAAAGATTTCACAGGAAGAGAACAGCTACAACCTGTATTAGAACAGGCTAGGTCACATCTCCCTCTTCAAATGCTTCTGCTTGGCTGCCTTTCTGTACCTGCAAGTAGCGGAATATAGTTCACAAGCTGCTTCCAGGCAGCAGTGAAAATTTCTTCCCTCAGTCAAAATCAGTCAATCTCATAAAGGCTCCCTCTAGTTTCTCTCCAGCTAATATAATTGTTTTTATTTAATCTTGCAGTGATGTAGTTTTTCCACTAAGAGGTGGAAAATGGAGACGGAAGGGAATATTTTCCCTCCCATCTCTTGGCTGCCTTTTCTTTCCCAGTAGCGTCCAAGTTTCACTGAACAACTTCATATCTGCACAGCCATTTCAGACATCACACCATAGCTTGAGCCAGCACTTAATTTGATCTAGGTTCTTGCAGTCTAACAGTCGTAAGTAGGATGTCTCATTTCAACATTGCTCCTTTACTCGTTGAGCCACATCCTTATGATGCATTTCATACCAAACTTAATTCCTTATGCCTGCTTCCACAGGCAAGAAACCCACGTGCAGCAGCTCCTGCTGCTGACATTCTCCAGATGCCCGCCTCTATTTGGTAAGGTTTCTCTTTCACCATACTAAACGAGTCTCTTGCTTCCTTTTGGCGTTTCTGCAAGCTGTGGCCATTCAGGGCTGCTGAGCCTCCTCCAGAACGTTCCTCTCAGGTCACGTTGCTGGGCTCTTATGGCTGATGTGTTAGCAGCCAAGGTGGTCAATGTCAGCACCATCTGTTGCTTTCACCTCTGCTGGAAAAGCCTACCCCTCAGTGCAGCTCTTTAACCCATTCTCCCCATGGTGGTCTAGCCCCAGAGTAACGCTGTGTGAGTTTAATGCTTTTTCTGTGAAGAAGAGGTTACAGGCATCACCATTTTGCACTGAGATTCCTGCCACTGACAACAAGGATCAGTTCTTTGGAAGAGATGTACTGGAGCTAAGGAACTCCTCAGGGCAGACAGGGCCATCTCATACAGAAGGCTATCCTGACATTGGAAGCCTACAGCAGCTTTAACTAGAAACCTTTCTTAGCTTAGCTGATATCCTATCCTGCCACATTCGGGCAGGCACTTATCAGCGGTAGCCCATCGCTGCCTGGGGAAGCAGCCTGAGGTGAGCATCCTTTCCTCACGGAGGCGAGCCACAGGCTGCGACCGGAGCAGCGCTCCTTGCTCCATCACCTCAGCAGCCCCCTCAGCGCAGCCCTTTCCCAAGGCAGCGAGCCACAGGCTGCGGCCAGAGCAGAGCAGCATCCTCATAGCACCCTCCCCCGGAGCAGCGCGACGCGCAGGCGCACGACAGCGCCCCCTCTGGGCCCCTGCCCGGAGCGCCCCGCCGCGCACGCTCCCTCAGAGGCAGCGGCCGCCCCGCCCCGCCCCGCCCCGTCCCGCCGCAGCCCGGCCCCGCCGCCCCGCCCCGTCCCGCCCCGTCCCGCCGCAGCCCGGCCCCGCCCCGGCGCTTCCCGAAGCCGCTCGGGTGTTTCCGTTCCTTTCCGGCGCCGCAGCCTTTCGCTGCCCCATCGCCGCTTGCTTCCCGGCGGCGCGGCGCGGCGAGGCGGGAGGAGGCGGCGGAAGATGGTGGTTGGGATTGGCAGGGAGGCGGCGGCAGTAGGAGCAGCGCTGGTTATGCAAACGAGGCCAGCCAGACACACTGCCAGAGCCGCTGTGGAGCGCGGCTGAGCAAGGAGGCGGCTGCGGCTGCAACGCCACCGCCCTCCCCGGCGCCGGACCCTCCTCCTCTCCCTCCCTCGCTCCCTGCAGCGCCCGCCCGCCGTCTCTCGCGCTCCCCGCCCGGCCCGGCCCGGCCCGGCATGGACGTCGGCTCTCCGCCGTGTGGCTGTGCGCGGCGCTGCCGCTGAGCGAGGCCGCTCCCGGGGAGGGGAGGGAAAGATGTCGGACACCAAGGTGAAAGTTGCCGTCAGGGTCCGGCCGATGAACAGGAGAGGTAAGGGAAGGGGGCGGCGGGGATGATGGCTGTGGGGAGGGGGCGGCAGCGGGGCGCGCCTGAGGCGGGCGCGGCGGCCCCCCGCGCTGGTGGGCGAATAAACCCCCTGACACGCACCCCCGCGCTGCCCCGGCAGCCCCCACCGAGGGGGAGCCGGCGGGAGGGGAGCAGGAGGGAGCTCTGGCCCTGGGTACAGCCCCCCGTCGTGTCGCCTTGCAGAGCTGGACCTGAATACCAAGTGCATCGTGGAGATGGAAGGGAACCAGACCGTGCTTCACCCTCCGCCTTCCAACACCAAGCAGGGAGAAAGGTAAGAAAATTACGCGAGTCGCCTTGCGTCGAATAAAAACTCAACCCCGCTGTTTCTGCCTCGCCCTGGCATGGGCTTCGCCTGGCTTTGTTACGGGAGCGGCGGGGTCCTGGAGTGCTTGCTCGGTGCCTTGCGGGGGGAGCAGGCGAGGGCGAGCGCCTGCCGGGGAGGGCTGCCTTGGGCTTGCATCCCTGGGAAGCCAGGACCAGACCTTCCTCTGTCTGGTGGAGTCGGAGGTACCCAAATGGGATGTGGAGACACAAGATCTCTATTGGCCTCCCAGGGTTTAAAAGCTGATTTTTGGTTAACTGCTCGAAAAACAAGCTGTTGATTAGGTAAGGACTTAGACTGCATACTGCTTTCAGAAATGTCTTGCATGCAAGTTGCTGGTAACTTGATGTAACCTGTGGGAGAACAAGAGATAGAATCTGAACTTTATGCTAGTGATGGTATTTTTTTTGTCTTTCAAGATTATTTACTAGATTTGAATGCATTTGTGTTTGAAAAGGCTATAATTGCTAGGTCCTGTGTTAATTCAGTGTTGTTCTGTGAAGTAGCCCATAAGAACATGCTAAAGTAATTCAGAAATCTGGCATTTAGTTGTGATGCCCCAGTAAAGAATACCCTTGGAAATCATCCAAAATACCAATGCACTAGACTGTAAAAATAGATCAGAACAGGAAAAGATTTCTTTCCTTTGAGGGAGCGCAGGGAAAGACAGAGAGGTGCAAGGGGAGTAGTTACATTATATGCTTATCTGTTCAGTTACCTGTTGACTGCTCAACTGGAGTTGATCTGTTAAATGTGTTTAATGCTAAGGAGTGTCAAATCATTTGCATGGTTATAGAGATTTTAACCAGAACCGCTCAAGGTTTTATTAAGAATGTTTTTGATCAAGTTCAGAGCAGTTATGAAGAAACTGTAGCGTGAGAATATGGGTTCTTTTTAAAGGCAGCGTGTCATGCTTTTATAGTTTTCCAGCAGAAAAGGTTGAGACCTTTTCTGGTTTGACACATCCGAGATACAAAGGTGCTTCTCACATTAATCCCATACGGGAATGTAGCTGTAATCACATCAGTTTAACTTAAATCCAATTTGCATTGTCTGCAGAACCATTGTTGTGACTAACGTGCTGGCCCTGGTCTTGAAAGATCTGTGCTTGTTTCCTGCTCCTTTCACAGGTCTTTGTGTGATCCTTCAACAAGTCATACTGTCTCTGTGGATCTTGCATCCTATCTGTAAAATGGAAACATCGTTTTTCTTCAGATCGCTCTGTTTCAGAAAGTATGGTGGAGGTTTTTCTTTTCCTCCTTTTTATTGAAGCATGGAGATGACCTCCATCAGTCACAGTGCTGCTCTGATAAGAATAGCATTAACTCTTTAAAGTGAGTGCATTTGACAGGTGTAAAACATGAAATACAAGCAGAGTTTATAAAGCAAGAACAGAACTGTGACTTAAAAATCATGATTTCAATAGACTAAGGAGATATCATGGGCAGATGGTTTAATAAAGAGCCTGCAACATCTCGGTTTTACTTTTGTGCATGCTGGCCTGCAGGTACTCGGTGAGACCGTGCACGGACTCTCTGTTTTTAGAGCTTATGCAGCTTGTGTTTACCTGGCTTTGATACCTGTAATTATACCTGAATTCTCTTGTTTGGTTGGGACTGGCTTCTGGTCCTGCGTCAGCAGCCTGACGGGTGAGCCGTGACGATTGCATGCGACCTTCCCATCGCAGCTGTGCTGGGAAGTGATAGCTCTCCTGCCGGTGAGGCTGGAATTGGGTTACCTGTTACATGTGTCACTTGTGTGTTTGGAAATAAGTCAGAAATACCCATCAGAAGAAACTCAGACTTGTGCAAGCGTATGGTTTGAGCACCTTCTCAATGGCAGGTGTCGGATGTAACCTGTTGAGATCCTTAATGGACTTTTTAGTGCCTAGTGAAGATCTTTGTGTTTTCTTCAGGGATCAACTGTTGATTTTTATTTTTTACTCAGGATAAACAGTTTAATTTCTCATGGTGAAAAATGATTTCTCTTCTTCTGTGTCTACCCACCATGAAATGCCTGTATAAACTGGCTCTGAATTGCTGCTTAGCTGCTGCTTGTACTTGGATTGATGCCTTGACGGGGTTAGGGATGTCAAATGGATTTTTGGTTTTCTCTGTGTTATTGTATAGCTCAACTGGATTTTTCTTTCAGAGCAACCATGTCACTGCAAAAATGATTTCACTTGCTTGGGTGATTAGTTGGTCTTTCTCTACTGTAGGCATTATTTTAATACTCTGTTTAGTCCTACCTTTCCCTTTTTACATTTCATCTTTTTATATGGAAATTTCCCTTTTCTAGCTGAATGGAAGTACAAGTGTGTGCTGCACTTTGGAATAAGTAGCCTTCTAAAGCAAATTTGGTTTCCAGGGCTGCTTGTCTTAATTCAGCTGAAGCCAAGAGACTTTTGGGTGTGGGAAGTTGAATTTAGGACCCTACTCTTTATTTGCTTTGATCTCTCAGTTATAATTTGAAAAGTATGGACAGAATTTTCTAAGGTAGATTTAGGAAGCTGTCTAATAATTATTAAAGACTTATTCTTCCAAGAGCAAATTTAATATCTAAGGTTAGGTTTTATTAAGGATAGCTCTGAAGGATTTCAAGTAAGCAAGTAATGCTAGGTTTACAAGCAGTGAAAAAAGCCTAAAATTAGGCAGTGATGTCATTTGTCCAATTTTCACTGTTGTATTAGAGGTAAGGCAGTAAGTTACCACCATCAATTAGAACAGAGCTCTAACAGCATCTCCTAACTGCCAGACCAGGCAATACCCCTACCTTAACAAGCACAGCTAGAAAATAGCAATTGTTACTAAACACAAGTGATGTGTCTTTTCACAAGTAGCAAGCCTGCCCCTTCCCTACAGACACACGACTTCTCATGTTCTGACTGGCGAAGGAGGAAAACCAGAGCGTGGTCAGGCTGAACAATCAGTCTGAAAGGCACAGGAAAATCTTTATTGACTGAAATAATAGGAGACAGAGTTCAGAAAGGAATGGTTTTCATTAGCTGGTATCAAGTATAATCTCCAGTGCTGGCAAACTTTTTGTAAGCTGGTTGTTGGACTTCTTACCTTTAACCCTTGTTTTACTATTACCAGTAGCAGTAGTTTTCTTTAGAGCCGCCTAAGTGTATTTGTGTGTCAAATTAGTTACTTCTCCTGTTTCTCATCCATTTCCCCTCCCAAACCAATATAGATGTCCATTTCTTCCCCAGAATATCATCTTGGCTTTCTGAGAACCCTCTGATTTACCTTTTTGTGTCTTCACCTGGGAATCTGAGTTCCTATCCTCACTCTCCCTAAAAACAAACGTTTGTCCATTTCTTTTAGAAATGGACATTATGTTTCAAAGCCATGTATACATCCTGCTGACTTACTATAAACCTTTGTTTTGTTTATATTGAAATATAACGATGAGATAATTAGAGTAAGGAGTTACAAGCAATCTTTCAAAATATTTGGATAACTTTTTAGGGTGGGATTTTCACACCTTTGTCTGTTTCAATGAACATTTGACTTTGTTATCTTTCAGTAGCATGAATGAAGTTTTGCTGGGTTCCTCCTGTGCTTTTGATTGTTAAAATATGCTTTCCTCTAGCCTTTCCTTTTCAGCTACACTTTTAAATGCATAGGATCAGAAAAGAAAAGTCTTATTTTGGTTCCCTGACAACAGTTCTTCATGACATGATTTTTCCTTGAGTAAGCAAAATATTTATCTTGACGGAAATAAACAAGGAACTATGGAGACAGTAGAACTGAAATACTATTTCAGCTGTAGTTTTGACTTCTTCTGTTGGGCAATTTATTCCCTTAGAGCACAGTAGCCTCCTGCATACTCTGCCCTATTAAAATCTCAGGGCAGAAAATAAGATAGAAATCATCCAAGTGCAGAGCTGAACTTCATATGACCACTTTGCCCTGAAAGTATCTTTCTCATCTGACTTACCTTCTTTGTTTTAAACGTTTAGGACTGACTTGCTCTGTCTTCTTCCCTTATTTTAGTAACAGGCAAGCAGCACCAATTCTTCTTAGGTAAAATTCTTCTTATAGCTCTAAATTACTGAAGGTTCTGGAATACATGGGGGCTTTTTAGAGTAAGGTTAAAGCTGTGTAATGAAAAAATATCTAGGAACAGATGTGCGTGTGTCTAGCTAGTTTTTGTAGGTCATGATACTTTCAAAGAGGAATATCTGAAGCAGATTTCATCCCTAGGCAGCTTGTCTTAAGACTCTTGTTTCTAGAAAGCAGCTGTTGCTTCCCCTGCCTTGGAGGAAACATGATTTTGGGATGGTCTTTAGTACCTAGTCCTTCACGTGGGTGTCATGGCACTTCACCTTGTTTGCTATTGTGGCTTTGAATAGCATCAGAGGTGAGGGAAGGTGGCTGTTGTAGGGAGAGGGTGTGTGTTTCTTGTAGTGGTCACTTTCTCAAACTGAAACTTGTGAAAACTGAAATAGCAAAACTGCAAATTGTTTCCACATCTGAAGGAATGATCAACAAGACCAAGTCTTTGATGTGTTTACTTCAAATTATCACCTCTCTGAGGTAGATCATAAAGTAATATTGGGCAGAAACTTTTATCTTTGCAGGAAATTGTAAAAGTGATCTGACTTTGACCTCTTCTGTTAACTTTCCTGTTAGACATCAGCATTCAGGCTGTGAACTGTTAGCTTTGAACCTTTGCAGGAGAGGTGTACTTGAACTATGAAATGTGCGGTTGGAAAATGGCATTTTGAGAGCTATTTTTGCATGGCTTTCATTCATTTAGGCCTCAGAGGAGATGCTAGAGGCAGCTCCTTGAAATTGCTGTTCTTAAATTCCATGTAATTTGAAAGAAAGCTAGGCACAAAGATGTAATCCAAACTGTTGTGTGGCATGGCTCTGGGTTCTTCCTAAGGTGGCCTGAACTCTAAGTGCAGCGTGCATTAATTTGCCATATTTATTCAGACGGCTGTTAAGTCCTTGTGCTTTGGTCTGTAAATGGCAATGCTGGAGGAAACTACCGTTTGAAGCTGTTGGGATTGTGGATAAGCAGCAAGTAGTACTTAGCTGGCAGTATTTCGGAACAAAAATAGATAAAGTGTTTGAAGAGAAGGAAATCTGTGCTTGGTATGACCATGTTTAGGCAATCGGTGCTTTGTAGCCATTCTCTACTTGTGAACTAGTGAGTATTATTTTCCAATATTTCTGAGTACAACATAGGAAAAGGGGGTTCAGCTTCAAACCTGTCCAGTTTTTGTGGTTTATGATGTTAGAGATGCCTGCATTGTGGAACATGAAAAGGCTGTTGAAAAGATGACGAGGCTGTTGTACACGCCGAGCTTCCATGTTTAGGAGGGATGGGTGTGCACGCACATGCTCCAGACTGCAGCCAGAGGTGTGTTCTGACATCTGGATTACTAATCAATACACCCTGAATGTGTTGTTTATTGAAATCAACTGTGGGTTTTAAATATGTGCAGCTCTTCTAAAATGGATTCTTGTTTTGGTCTTTTTCTTTGGGGAGATCAGGACTGAAATAGAAGTTTTATTCTCACCACCTTTGCCCCCTCGGTATAAATAGTGGGGACAGCTTTCTGGTTTTGGGAACAGGATTATCTTTGCTCTGCTGTGTACCTGGTAGGTTTATTGAATGTGCATATGGTAAGATTTCAGACTTCTGATCACATCTTATAGTTCACAAATTTAAATGGTACTTGTAACATATTGCAGTGACCCATGTGTGAGCTCGATCTAAAATGCTTCAGAAAGTGCTTGAGAAGTCCCTGTTGTGCAGAACCAGAGAGAAGCAGGGTGCACTGGCTGCACTTCTGTGCATGCCTGCACACCAGTGCCAATCTTGCTACTGTTTGGTCTCAGGCCCGCAGTGCAGCACACACAGGCAGGCATGGGTTGTTCAGGGTGGTACTTCTAGTGATAGGGTTAGAGCTATGCCTTGAAATTGATGAACGAGCCTGTTGCTGTTGTGTTTGAGGCATTGTCAGGTGTGGACTCCTTCATTCCTCTACAGCTGGGTGCAGCTCGGGCAGGGGTAGCTGCTTCTGGCTGTGTTGCTTGTGTCTCTTGTATGAACAGGCTGTCCTTAATGGTGGGAACATAGTCTTTGCTTATTTGGCCCACCCTGGGTATGGTTTGAATCTATTGATGGCAACAATATCTGCTTACTACAGCAAAATGTCAGCTGCTCTGGCAGTGCTGTGCAGATGCTGTTGCTTAACTGGATAACGTCTCCAGTTTGCTCGGTTCCTTGTATTTTGTGAGGATGTCTGCTCCTGATGGCATTGTAGAGAAGGTTCTTCAAAGAAGTGTATTTCCTGGAGAAAGTGAGTTGTACATCCTCAGTAAGTGCAGCCTATAAAGAAAAGGTCTCAGCCATGCAATGATGTGTTCCATAAGACTCAACTATTGGGTTAACTTGTGACCCAAAGTGCCAAGTTAACTACAACAGCCACACAGAAGTTATGTTGCTGTATGTCTTTACAAGAGACAGTAGAAGGGATATAAGCTTGTCCAGACAGTGCCTGACTTTGTTGATATGAAATTAGTCATCATAGTTTGAGGACTGCTGGAGCTTGAGTTGATTGTGTGTCTTTATGATCCCTCTGTGGCACACGATGGGTGTTGGCTGAGGGAGGAGCTCAGTAAGTTAACAACAAGCAGATTGAACGTTTGCTGTGTGAAGGTCATTCAGAAAAATGCATTGCCAATGGGAGTAGAAAATCAATGACACGAGCTCAAGATACCCACGTTGATGAGGAGCAGGAGTTACACAAGCCGTTTCCAGTGCCATAGGAGCACGGCCCTTTACGTCATGCCTCATTTCAGGGGGGTGGGGGGGAAGCAATCAATGGCTTTCTGATGCTATTGTACATGGTTAATGTTAATTAAACTCTGCAGTTCTTGTCTGTGTTTTTCATAGTTGTCTTTTAATCTAAAAATAGTAATTGAATAACTCAACCCTCAGTCATCGTAACTTCTAATGAAGTTCATAACCATATCCTGAGTTGATATGTTACATCCTAAACAGAGACTTCTCAAGCATGCACTTGCTTACCAAGTAAACCTACATCTTCCTCAGATACTGGGGAGTGCTTGGAAGGTATAACTTTCTCACTAGAATATGTACTCTGAATGTTCCATTTTACTTCACATAAATTGCCATCTATATGGTAATGAAATCCCTAATGATTTACTGACCTCTAGTAACTTCTTTGCTGTTTAAGTGTTGTAACTCAGGAGAAAGACTTATATCATAATTACTCTTTTGACAGATTAAGCCATTAATGCATTTTGGTGCTAATTAATGGTGCAGTTATTATTTTGAGGCCTGCCAATCAGCATGGTTGTAGAAAGGTGTCAGAGGCGTTGCTACGTACTTGTGTTTGTGTGTGGTTACTAGTGTGGCTGATGAGGATGCAAAGAGGCATCAGTGAGCACTAGCAACAGCGAGTGGACTTGTGGTCTGCTTTTTAGATGCCAGCCCCCACCAAGGCTCTGCTGCTGCCTCTTCAAGTTCTGTAAAAGCATGGATAGTAGGATACTACTGGCTTACTTGGAGTTTCATGGCATCACTGTAGTTTTAAGCATTTCATAAGCATGAATCAAAGCAGCTGCTGTGGTGGCTGGAATGGCATGCTTATCTCTGCAGAGATGTATGGAGATACTGTTCCATGTGTCTAAACAACCTACTGGGATGCATCGTGAACTGTAAACGTTATGGAAAGTCATTTGATGCATTGTTTGAAAAACACATGGCTGAAAATGTCAACATGTAAATATTTGTCTGGTTTTTTGTATTAGAGAATATTTTAAGCTTGCAAATGAAATGAAAGAAATGTGCATGATATCCTATTTACTGAGCTCATGTTTTCTTGGTTTATCTCACAGTCTCTTTTTAAACATAAATATTAATTCCAAATAAATAGTGCACAAAAGCTTTTGGGTGAGATACAACTTTTTTCTAGTGTAAGGCTTCAAAATTCTGAGTCCTTCTCTACTGGAACAATTTTTCTAGCATTAAATACAAGTCTGTTTTGCTTAATAGTTCTTGTATGATAACTTAGAACAACAGGTCTTAAATAAGAAACTGCAGTGCTTGAAGCTTCTTCCCATGTGTTTCTCATTTTTTGTCTGACTTCATGATTAAAGTCATGTTCAGTGTCACTTGAGAAGGCCTTTCACAAATTTGATTCCTTCAGAGCCGAAGGAAAAGGATTTAGGTGAGGGGACAGGGGAAATCTATCTGCAAAACGAATGGATTTGAACAGAGGCTGGTGCTGGCTGCCATGTAATATTGAATACTTCAAAGTTCTTATTTTTGTTGAATATTTACTTCAGATTCAATTCTACTTTGTGATTCAAAAGCCAAGGCTTGTTTCACAGTAGATGAGCTTTCACTGAAGATAAGTCAACAGAGCATTCCAGCAGAGGCACGGAACTGGCGGACGTTTCCTACTGGCAAAGCTGCTTTGTGGCCCTGAATGAGCAGCATCCTGGGCTACTTTGGAAAGTTTCTTTGTCAGCATCTGTCGATGTGAGTTTTTTCATGTGCAATGTGATGCAAGTCTGCAGTGCTCCAGACTTGTTCTGGCTCAGTAACGTCACCTCCCTGAATGATGCAAGTCTTAAGCCTTTTCATGTTTGCTTGGTATTTTTTCCTTCCTGTCATACCAAGTTGTCACTCCCTGTTTTTGGGATGATTCTGCATTTCCTTTAGACTTCAAACCTGTGTTCAGAGAGTTTTACCCAGTTAAATCAGGTTGAAATAGAAGTTGGCTGTGTGGTGAAACAACGTTCCTATATTCCCTGTATGCAGCTGAAGACATGAATACATTACTTGAGGCTCCTTTGAATGCTCAGGAAGAAGTAGCTGAGTTTGGGTACGTTTTTATAAAGAGAACTTTGAAGTCATGTAAAGGAGTGAGGGCAGAAACCATTTGCTGTCTTCCTGCAGTTTGCTGTTGTGCTGTATTGGGCTGAAAAGATGGTTCTGAAGGCTTTGTTACAAGTGTATCATGGAACATCATCCCACCACTCAGGTTTTGCTGTTTTTGCTGTGACCACAGTGGATGTGATATTCTGGAACAAGCTGTCTAGAAACCAATCTGGTGGTTTCCATTACATTTAAAAAGAAGAAAGTTTTGCCTAGTTCTTAATTCTTCTGCTGGTGTAAATCTAATCCTTATACCTCCGTTCCCGATTGGAGTGCCCTTCAAGTGCTGCTTCGGTGTCTGCAGAGAAACTGTCGCATACGGAAATGCAAAAGATGGCTTGTTAATGGATTTGCTGCTGATGTGGTAGAATCTGGGGAAAGGATACCTGGGGACCAGGACTGGAAGGATAATGAAAGGCAAAAGAGAAGTACAGAAATGGACACCCAACAACATGATGAAACCCTTCAAAGTACAAATTGGAGGAAAACCAACCAACCCACCCCAAAGGCATCCATAAGCTTTTTTTCCATCTCCCTGAAAATGTGTATGAGAAACTGGCATTCTCTGGGGTGGTACTGCAGTCTTCATGTGTGTTCTGGTTGAGATCCAAGTTGAAAACAAAAAGGAGAATCAGTGTTGTAAACAGACCGTTGAACACTGGACAGCTTGCCACATCCTTTCCTTGTCAAGAGCTTCCAAGTTCTTAGTATGTTTATTGTTTGAGGTGTTTATAACTTCGTAGCTAAGTTCATGTCATGTTTCTAATTTGCATTGTGTAGTTGTAACTCGTATTTTGACGCTGAGTTTTTAATGTGTGTTACATTAAACATTATGATACAGAATCTCTGAGTAAATTAGCTGTGAAAGAATCCATTTGGAAGCACTTCTGTGTCCATCGTAAAGGTGACGAAGGTGAAGGTGCAGCATTGAAGTGTTCTCCTAAGAGTGGAAAAGTAGCTTGATTTTTTTCTTTTTAACAAACCCAGTAGATGTTCTGTCCCTCTCAGCATCCCAGTTCCAGGGTTGGATTCCCCTTTCCTTCCTGAAGTGAGGGGATGGCCAACTTCCCCATGGTGAAAGCTGAAAGTTAGCTCTTGCCAGTTCTGTCTCCAAGTGCTCGGCAGGGCTGACTGCATGAATACTCAACCCAGATTGACATCAGCCTGATCTCTCCTCTCTTGTTTTAATTACTCTTTGGGACAGGCTGCATCCTCTCAGTTTTTGAAGTTTCAGTCTCGCAGATGGGAATGTGGCAATGGGAAACTTCTTTCCTTCCCCCAGAAATACTAACATGTGCAAGCTTTGTGCCCTCGGTGTGACCTGTCCTCACTACCATCTACACCCCCAGAAAGAAGCTTTGCATATGCTTCAAGGAGCGTGGTGTACCTCTGTTTGAAATTTCAGAATGGCATCTTGCAGCTTTGTGCTGGGGCAGCTCTGCAGTGTGGGCTGAATGCCCTCAGTGTTTCACAACGCTTGTGTGCTCTCTGAGTTCTGGTTCCTCTGGTGTGTGGTCTGATCCATATGATTGATTTCTATTTGAGAATTGCTTGCCTGACTCATAGAATGGTGAGGTTGGAAGAGACCTTTAGAGATCATCCAGTCCAATCCCCCTGAGGAAGATATTCATGGCTCATGTGTAAAATAGATCAGACTTTGAGAATACTCTTACTCTCATGTGACCAAGGTGTAAAATGAGTTTTGTAATAATCAAGCCAACTTTATCTTTTATGGTGTGGTAGGATGACTTCTAGAGGATCTCACAGTTTAAATGCTTAAGGTATCTAAATCTTCATCATGGTACAGAAAAGACAGAGGCAAGTGAGTCCCTCACATAAATGACCTCTTGCCTTTGCTGTTATTAAAAGGGGAAAGGAAATGCAAGGTCTCTGTGGACTTCAAAATGAGACGTTACGAAATGGAATCGCAGAAGTGAACTTTGAGGGAGCAATTTTTCATCAGCAGTGTATATAAATGAAAGAAAGTAGAAGTATTAATGATGACATGTAGTTATGTAGGAGAAGAAAAACCTGAAGTAGCTCATTTTCCTTATTTCCAAGTAAGGTTTAGGAGCAGTAAGAGTGTGACAATATGTTGAGTGGTAGGTGTAAGGAACAGTGTCAGAGGTCAGTGAGCTCACTGTGAGTGTTTGATGAGACTAGGAACCATTCATGTTTTTCCAAATAATTGTGGCAAAACCTTGTGCTTGAAATGCTGTTATAATAATCAGCCAAAACAGAAGGCAGGTTATAGATTCCCTACAGAATTTTTCCTCTAAATGGAAGGAGCAAAAGGTGCAATGTGCTTTTCTGTTGTTTTTCTCTAAAGACCTAGGTCAAATAATTCCCAATTCTTTTCAAAATCGTGGTACTCTTTCTTTTTGGTGTCTCCCAATAGGTGTTTCTGCATGTGAGGCAGGTCACATCTTTGTCCCAGTGTGTGCAATGTGATGCTTGCCTTAGCTGCACCTTCTCTTGTAGCAAATCTTTCTACTCATGCTCTTTTACTGTCATATGTCAGTTTGTAGGTGTACTAGATCAAAAAAAATTGACCTCATCTGGAGCTGCTAATCAAACAAGGTGATTTTTGGCCATTTTTGGAGTAGAATGACTGTTTAAGCAAAAAGGAAGCACTTGTCTCCTCACTACACTGAAGATTGGTGAGAACTGAGTGCTGCTGCTGCCTTTTAAATAAAATATCAGTGATGGTCAAAGAAAGTTACACTGAAAAATTAATCAACTCTTTGGAATAATATTGCACTGAATTCTGTGTTCATCACACCTGAATTCTGTTTGCAGTGTTGCTGCCCCTCTGCTTTGCTCTTTCACATTCTTATCCCAATGTTACTAACCAAAAGCTGCTGACCTCGGTAGCGTTTGCCGTCTCAGATGACTAATTAATGTAATGCTCATCAGAGTGGAGAACCTGCATACCCTTTCATGTGACTTTTCATGGTATTTCAGACTGATCTGCTTGTTCTGAGTCTCTGTTTTTCTTCCTTACATATGACTTCTCATTCTCTTCTAAGGATTTGTGTCAACTTTTTGAGAGGCCACACGTAACTCTGCTTTATTTCCCCTAGCTTGTTTTGTGTGACTGTGTTTGCTATGCAGGCAGAAGTGTAGGTAGATCACTTAGGCTGTGAGTTAGTTATGGTAGAGATAAGTAGCTGAGTTCCAGCTCCTGAAACAAAAGAATTGTGGCTCGGTGTCTTGGAAGTTTAGCTGATAAGCTTTGTGGGGCCTCACCTCCTCCCCTGCAGTCAGATCAGGAGGCTCAGAGCTGGACTTGAAATGGGAGGAGGTGGCATCAATGTTGTCAGGAGCAACATTAGGAGTAGGAAAGTGCAAAAAGGAGGTGTGTGTGAAGCTTCTGCTAGCTCAGATGTGGTACAGGATAAGCACACATTCAGGCAATGAGACAAAGCTGGTGGGAGTCTCCTAAAAGTCAAGAGTGTGGGGACTGGCTGTCCAGATGTAACTAATGGACTCCAGAGTGTAGGTTCAGTGCTCAGGAGTATGCAACACACTGCACAGTGTACAGTCCGTTAGCTGTGGTTTTCTGTTGTCAAGAGTGTTTCAGCTTATGTTCATTGTGAGTAGTGGAGCCAGTTGCAGCTCACTACACAGATGGTACTAAGTGGAACCATAAAGCTGGGTATGAACATGCTGAGTAGGATTTAAAGCCCTTCATTAAACACCAGAAGCAAAGTAGTTGATTTAAAGACACCTGTCGACCTTACAGACGAATGGCACATTTAAAGCACAGGTATTTGCAGAACCAGGAAAGCATTCAGCAGCAGAGAATACATTTTTACCTGTTCTATCTCTGAAACAGACGTTCTGTAGTGGAACTAGCCCAGGAGCACTTGTGCACACTTCCTATCCCAGTGCAGACACCTACAACTCCCCTCTCCACTGCTTCTGAAGAGCTGCCAGCAGAGGCCACAGGCTGGCATGCGAGTGGCAGGGCCCAAGAGCCAAGGCTGGCTTAGCAGCATGCAGGCTCTTTAAACATACATAGCTAATCTTTACACTAAACCTCATAGTTTCTGTGCCAGCATATCCAGAGATAAAGTTTTTGTCTTCCTCTCTCCTCCATTATAAACTTGCTTCATCCTCTGCCCTTCATCCACCTGACCTTCTCCCCCTGTTCTCTCCTGCTCTTTGAAGAAACTATTTCAAGAGTTATCTCCAGAAATGATGGTGTTTCAGAATAAAGAGACTGAATGCTCTTAGCAACTCCTGGCAGTGCTCTGCTGCTTGTTCTAAAGTGGAAGCTTTGGTTGTACTTATCATCTGCAGTTGGTGTGGTAGCATGTGTGTGTTGATTGTGTCTCAGATGGTTTGCTTTCTCTGAGTGACTTACCTTTGGTGCTATAACGGTTTAACTCTAGCCAGCAGCTAAGCACCACACAACCACTTGCTCATTCTGCTCTCTCCCAGTGGGATGGGGAGAGGAACTGGGGGCAAAAAAGTGAAACTCTTGGGTTCTGATGGGAACAGTTTAATAACTAAAGTTAAATAAAATATTAGTAGTACATACATTTGACTATTACTATAATACTAGTAATGGAAAGGAATATAAGCAGCAGAGAAATAAAACTCTAGGGAAAAGCCAAATGATGCCCAAAGCAATTGCTCACCACTCTCTGACCAATGCCTGAGCAGTGAGAGAACCATCCCTCCTGGCCAGCTCCCCCCAGTTTCTATACTGGATATGATGTCCTATGCCCTGTGGCTAGTTGGGGTCAGCTCTCCTGAACATGCTTCCTCTCAGCTTCTTGTGCCCCTCCTCACTGGCAGAGCATGGGGAACTGACAAGTCCTTCACCTAGGGTAAGCACAGCTTAGCAACAACTAAACCATCAGTGTGTTGTTATTATTCTCATACTAAATCCAAAACACAGCCCTGTAGCAGCTACTAGGGAGAAAAATAACTCTGTTCCAAAGAAAACCAGGTCAAATCTTCACTGACAGTGGTTGAGGTTTTTCCTTCTCCTGTTATCAACCACTTTGAATTTATGTTTCTGTGTGCTAACTGCTAAATCTCTCTTGTTCTGAAACTTGCCAGGGCTGTCAGCTTGATTCCCTTGTAAGATGGCCATGGTTTCTAATTTAGACTTTGGTTGTGTTTCTCTCTTGATTCATGAAGACAGATATTATAAGGGAATAATTTCTCTCTTTTCACAATGCAACTATGCTTAGTGTGCTGCTGCTGAATGGGAGCTACAACACTCAGCTAGACCCCTGCTGAGTTTCTGCTGGTGACAAACTCATGTTCTCAAGGCTCCTCCCTTAACTTGTAGTGTTCCTTTGCTGACTGTATCCAGGCTGAGTCTGTGGTACCTAATTAAGTGCCTCATTTGGTACCTAATCAGGTGCTCTCTACCATGTGAAAGCATCCATACACTTTCTCTATTTTTAGACATTGCCTTGTCTCTTTGCCACTCTTCTGCCTTACTTTGTGCCTGAGCTAATAAAAACCTGGCTGGACTCCATGTCTGCTTCTTGTCTTCACAGTAAACCTTTAACATGGATACAATTCTCACAGGTAATGGCAGTGGGAGGTGTTTCAAACAACTTCTACCTTTCAGGATAATATTGCAGTAGCGTTCCACTCTGTGTAAACAAGTGTTCCTAAAATGAATTGTGGATATCAACCTGGCTCTGCAGTCACAAATCACAGCTCAAAAACACTTTTTGAGGGGATAATAACTTTTGGCTGTAAGCCAAGAAGGGATAAAAGATTCAGGGAGGAGTTCGATGAGAATGAACAGTTTTTCAAGGAGGAGGGATTATAATAGCTTTAAAATATTTAAGCTGTAAATAGCCTTTGGGCTACTGAAGTAGGATTCTAGTGTGAGTACTGCATGTTGTTTGAACATGTTGTGTTCTAAATGTGAAAGTGTATCTGGAGAGAAACAAATTGACCGATAACACCGTGCAGGCTGCTAGTCAGAGTTCAGTGTGTCTTCCCGTGTCTATTTGGTCAAGATTCCCGTGTGATGAGGTGATTCTAATGACTGACAGTCTTTGACTAAACTGTCTCAAGAATTTGGTGGTCAAGTTTAGTTGGTCAGTACATCTCTTCTTACATGCTGATGGTGATGAGTACAAAGTAACACCGTTCTGGGGGAGAGGATAACAGCTAATTTTAATTACATGGCTGTAGCATTGTAATTTAACATGACTGGCAGGAAGCTTGGCCCTCCAGCATGTTTTGTGCACCAATGCTAAGCTGAAAATCTAAACCTGCCAAAAGGAGTAAGTAGCAAAATATTCCAAAGCAATAATTTTGTGTAGGTGCTGTGAGCTGTCTTAAGTATCTGTGGGCCAGGCAAGCTCTGCTACCCTGCAACTGCGGTGGCTTAGGTGGTTCTCAGTAATTTCATGATGTCTGAACTTACTCAAAAGATTGAGATACAGGGAATTAATGACTGTTTACAACTATTGCTATGCAGCATGTAAATAAAGAAATGGAAATAAATTATGCAGAGATGATATCTGTGAAGAGACTGTTCTTTGAAGGCAGTTCATGCACTGAGCGCTAGATTTGCAAAGTGTTACATCTTTAAGTACGTCTAAAAGGGAGCCTGCCTCCTTCTCACCCGTTTCTATTGTGTGGTTTTGGATCATAGAATAGAATCACAGAATGGTAGGGGTTGGAAGGGACCTTTAGAGATCATGCAGTCCAACCCCCCTGCAGAAGCAGGGTCACCTAGATCAGGTCACATAGGAACATGTCCAGGCGGGTCTTGAAGCCCTCCAAGGAAGGAGCCTCCACAACCCCTCTGGGCAGCCTGTGCCAGGGCTCCCTCACTCAAACACTGAAATAGTTTTCTCTTATGTTTAAGTGGAACTTTTTGTGTTCCAGCTTCATCCCATCACCCCTTGTCCTGTTACAATCTACTATAGAAAAAAGGGATGTCCCAACCTCCTGACACCCACCCTTTAGATATTTATAACTGTTAAAAAGATCTCCCCTCAGTCTCCTCCAGACTAAACAGCCCCAGTTCCCGCAGCCTTTCCTCATATGAAAGATGTTCCAGTCCCCTGATCATCTTGGTGGCCCTGAGCTGGCCTCTCTCCAGCAGTTCCCTGTCCCTCTTGAGCTGAGGAGCCCAGAACTGGACACAGGACTCCAGATGAGGCCTCACCAGGGCAGAGTAGAGGGGGAGCAGAACCTCCCTGGACCTGCTGGCCACACTCTTCTTGATGCATCCCAGGCTGCCATTGGCTTCTTGCCCACGAGGGCACATTGCTGGCTCATGTTTAGCTTATTATCAGTCAGGACTCCCAGGTCTCTCTCTGCAGAGATGCTCTTCAGCAGTTTGACTCCCAGCCTGTCCTGGTGCAGTCTGGGGTAATTGGATGTCTGCAGTTAGTGCAGCTTCCTGTTTTCAGAAGATGATTGTGAAGAGCTCCCCAACTCATGAGACAGTGATTTAATATTAGCCTCTTGTTTTGGTGTTCTCCATTGTAAAACCCCATCTTTGCTCATTTATCAACAGATCACATTTTGTGTTGATGTTTTATAAAAATCTGTTGTAGCTGACACAGAGACTTTAGATCAAAGTGTGTGTCTTTCTCTGTGGATTGCTCAGGTTCTTGTGTATCACTTTGGGGAGTGTGGTCATTTAAGTTGGGCATTGAGAAAGGTAGGAATGAAGGCTGGCAAGCTCGATGAGTCTTCTGGGAATGGTGTTGCCTTCCTTCAGTTTCTATACCTGCTAAATAAGGTACAGTGCTGGTGTTCAGACTGCAACACACCTCTCTGTTGGTACTGCATGTACAAGAGTACCATCTGTCACACAAGTTTTAACTGACTTTGGTTTGTGGTGATAGAAGCAATATGTTAGGGAGGGGTGGGGAAGAGGCATTTTAAGAAGGCATTGCAAGGGATTACCACAAGAGAGGTCTGTCCTTAGTTTCATTCCAGATTTATCAGATGGTTTGCTGTAGTAGCTTAGAAGTCAATGTTTGAGATGGATAATTGAAAGTCACAAAATAAGATGAGGTGACTCATCAACATAAATTATTAAAACCTAGCCACAACACCCCTCTGTGTTTAACTGTACTGTCATAATTGTCAGTGCATTAACAAGCAATAAAACCATTCTGATTTCCTAATAGGAAAAGTAAAACCTTTGGGAAAAAATGAAAATAAAGAAGAATCCTTTTAATTTTCATGTAATGAAAGCACACAATCTGACCCTTTGCTTTCAGTTCATGGCATATTTTCAAAGGCTGAAAGATTTTTACGGCTGCCAAGCACATGATTAATGTCTTCACCCCTCTCAGGAAAGTTTTCAACTTCCTAACTTAGATTCCAGTTGCTTCTGTGCAGTATTAACCTTACAAATCAATTGTGAAGGGGAGCAAAATGCTGAGAAAGCTGTTGTGATACATGAAATATGAGTTACTAAATGGAAAGATACCTTTTTCCATATAGTTCAGGTGAGGTGCTGGTGAATTCCTCTGAGTTGATGAGAGGTCAGATAACTTTGGCACAGCAGCTAAATCTCTCCCATGCACCTTCTTGCTTGTAGCTTCCTGAAATGAAATGCTGTATAACATGCCTGAGACCTTCAGTCCTCAGGTATTTTTTTCTGCAGAAAAGTGAGCAAAACTCTACTAGCTCAGACCAGATGAATGCCTGATGCTGAGCTCAAGAGTGGAATTGAGTAGTGCTTTGAGGTGATGTCAGAAGTTACTGCCCTTCAGCTGTTTAATGTGGTGCCCTGAGACCAAATTTCAGTGTGAAGTAATTTTCCTCTTGAGGAGGCCCTTTGTAGAACTTCAGTTCATTTTTTTTTTCAACTGTGATGCTTAGAAAATGTTTTAATAAATAATACTTGAAAAACAGGTGTTTGAGTTTTGCTACTGGTAAATGGGCAACTTCACAGATCCACCAGGATGTATCAAAGAAGTATAAGAGCTACAAGCTCGAGTCCACTGAAGAGGGGGCAGAAGTGCAAGGTTGTTTAATTATTGGAAGAAACTGCTCCTAGCTTGAGGAAACAAGATAGGTGTCTCCTTTCGCCTTTGACCGTCTTTTGCTTCTCCTCTTTCTGGATTGCATGGTGGATGAGACAAGTCAGCCTCCTTTCTGAAATGTAGAAGGCTTTGACCTCCTGCTGCCTCAGACAAAGCTAGGATGGTGGTTGCCATCCTCTGGGATTCCTGTGGCACAGAAAATAGCTTTTGTCCTCAAAGCAGGCACAAAGAACTATGCCTCTAACCTTTGCTTTCTGTATTATTATTATTCTGAGAGTTCTAGTCAGGTAGATATTGGCAAATCAGAGGAAGTATAGTACAAAATGTAAAAAAAAGAACAGTTTCACCTGAGTCATGGTATGGGATTTGATAGGTATGGCAGGAACTATGTGATAACACACTTTGATAATCATTGCATATGGCTGGTTAATCTTTTTCCATTGTCCGTGTCAGCTAGCACCACCTTCTTTTACAATAGCTTCTGCTTTGGTATTTGTCTGCCCTGTGTATTTGTGCTCAGCTGAAAGCTAAGATTCAGAAACTACTTGGAAATACGGAAAATTGCAGCCTTATGCAGGCAGAAGATTGACTGCTGTGAGAGAAGTACTCCCTTGGACAGAAGCTGTAGAAGGATAAAAGACAGAAAAGTGTTATGGATTGTGAGCTGTGCCCGAGGGTTTCTTACAAAATACCTAGATAAGGAAGAGGAGCTTTGTTTTTGAGGAGTGTGGCAGTTGAGAGATGATGACAACTCACAAGATAATTTCTACTGCATGTGGCATTTCAGTAAATAAGATAAATTACCAAGAAGTTGCACATACTCAAACTGTTCAAGCTGTGTTTCCTTGGTTTTGATGCTTATTGATGCCTGCTTGTTGATAGTGCTGTGAAGGGAGAAGGGAGGATGGAAAACCCACTAAAATTGTGGTTACATTTCATTTTTGGTATCTCCCAGATCACAGTCTCAGAATCCTGCAATTTGCAAGCAAGGGGAGCATAAAATTCCACGGTGTGCATCTAAGGTGGTTTAAATGTTCTTCAGTAGTTTCTCTTACCTGTTTAAAATATAAAAGGACATGTAAAATCTTAGTATTCAATTAAGAATTGTTTGAGAGAGAGGCAACCTGTTTCCTGGACACCTTGCTTCAGAGGTGCCTCATTCTCAGATTGCATCTTGAAGCATTAGGGATGTCCCTGATTTCAGAAATGCATTTCAGTTTGCATACAGGACCTAACATATTGCCTTGATGTAGCAGCGTTTCCATTTTTAAAAGTCATTTTATCCCTGTTGATAGACATGTTTGAAATAAACCCTTAAGGGTAATGCTTTTTGAGATTGTGTTAAAAAGAGATGTCAAGTAAACAGGGTGTTTTTTAATGGTGTAAAGGCTCACAGAGATGCTTAGTGACTTCTCTGAGATGAGCAGAAACTTCACTATGCAAGGATGCTGTTAGTGAGCTTGACTTTTATTATTGGCAGCTGAATAAGCGGCTCAAAGCAGCCAAGAGAATTTTATATTAGTCTTATACCAGCTGGAGTCAGTGCAGATGGCAGGAACAGTTTCCATCAACTGGGCAAAGATAAACGGCTGCTCTGTTGTAAATATGGAGGAGTGCTAAATGGAGTTCCCAAGTAGTGTATTTACAAGTATTTATTGAGATACATTGAGTATCTTGAGGCAAACAAGGTAAAACTCCTGTGAACTCCATTATTACAGACAACCTTGATGTTAGGAAAAGCACCTTTTAAACAAGCAATACATGTAACTCATGACAAATGAGAAGTGTTTGTAAAACTAGCAGGTGTCATGAAATCAGGTGGTGAGTATGTGCAGATGCAGTAAATGAGAACCATCGTGTCTCAGGTTTGGAGGCAAAAACAGAACTGTTGGGAGATCATAGAACCATCCAACGGTAGGGGTTGGAATCTCACATCAGGGCTGCAGGAGGTTGCAAATAGAATGCTCAGTGGTTAGCACTGGAAGAAAAAATCCTCTGATACAAATTGCAGCTTAGATGAGGCGATTTAGTTGGAATTGGGACAGAAGGCACTGGTTTCTGTTGGGAAGAGAGAATTGCTGTAAATCCTTTATCACAGGTTTCTGAGATTCTGAAAGTAATTTGCAGTAATGAGGAATGGACTGCTTTTAAAGGCTCTTCAGGAGCTGGTGTGCAAAAACAAAGCTCAGGAAAGCAACAGCTCTTCTGGCTCCCTGTGAATGCAGAAACATGTGAAATGTGTTCTCTGAAGAAATGCATCTGCTTGTGTGATGGTTGTTTTGAAGTTTATTCCATTTCTTCTTTTCCCCTCTCTAAGACGTGAGAAAGGTCTTAGTTATGGTTTACCTTTATACCAGGTTTGGGGGTTTTGTGTTCTACATTTTGTATCTTTGTCCTGTTTAGCACCTTTAGTTCTTTTGTTCAGCATTGTTTTAGATCCATGGATAACACCATCCATACTTGGTGGTGAGACAGCTGTGCAGAAAGGATTCTTTTCTGCTGTCTTTGAAAAATGAGTAATGAAGTGAATGATGAAGATACATAGGAGTGACTAGTGTAGAAACAGTAGTAACTCATTAAAGAGAGCCCCTTCAGACTCAGCTGTATCTTCAGTTATGGCAGGGAGGAGAAGCCATTAAATGATTGCTTTGACCTGGGAGATCTTTGCAGGATGTGGGTAAAGGAGAGAATTGTGCAAGTCCTGGAGAGCAAAGATGGGCTTTGTTGTTGTCCCCTGACACAGTTCCTTATGCTTCCTTTGCTGCAGAGCAGCATGCAGAGGCTCTAGCACCTCACACAACCCTACAGGGAAAAGGGGGTGAGCATATGTAATTTGAATTACAGTTGTTCATGTGAGTTGTTAATGGTTCAGGTGCTATCTTGGAAAAATATTTCTAAGGTTGAGGTGTTTAAGAATTCCTAGCAATTCTCCTACTGTTAATCTAGTGTTGCTGTTGGCAATGAAAGAGGAGTGAAGGTAGTCTGGGTGTAGGCAATGTGTATGACTGTTGGGTGAGACATTCCAGACCCAGCTGAATGAGTTCCTGTGTGCCCTACTCTAGGTGGTCCTGCTCTGGCAGGGGGATTGCACTGGATGAGCTTTGCAGGTCCCTTCCAGCCCTTGAGACTCTGTGATTCAGAGACATTCCAGGCTATGTCTAATGTTGTGCATCCCTTCTGGAGCAGAGTTAGTGTTGAAGGGACTGAATTCTCACTTGGGTTGTATGTTCCAGGTTTTTTGGTACCAAGCTGAGGTGTGTGAGAAAGTAGCCTTTCCTTCAGGGAAATCTGGGCTATATTTCACTGTGGCTTGCTGGAGGACAACTCAGATCTGACCATGATAGTACCTTGCCAAAGGATAGTCAGTGCAGGGAGTACATTTTTTTTTTCTTTTCTGGCTTTTTTTCTTTCCCTTCATCTGTGAGATGTGCTTCTGGAAGAAGAGAACTGCTGTTGGGTGATAGGGAGACCTCTAAGACTGTTTTGACACAACTCTTCAAATGGGCCATATGAAATGTTTTTAAACAAGCTTAGAGATTTTTAGGTTTTTTTAAATCTACCTTCAAGCTCCTCAGTTAGTTAGAAATAAGTACTTCACCCAAATCTTTCTGGGTTTTCTTTTCCTGCTGCTGCCTCCCTGAATTCAAATATCCATTCCCAATACCTCCTTTACAGACATTAGCTTATGTATCCCTCTGAGTGCTTTACTAGGAGCCAGCTGCTCACATTGCAGTAACAACAGGTTAACTGTAGGTATACTAAACTCTTATCTAGGACTAGATACGGGATTTTATGCTTCCTTTGGAAAATTAGTGACCAAGACACCAAGTTTACCAAGGGTGCTGTCATTTGCCTATTGTAGTTATTCATGCCAAAACATGACATTGATAAAATATGACTTGAGATAAAAATCCATGTTGGTTTGGAACCTGGTGCAGCAGATGAAATGTCATCCCTTTTAGCATCACTGTAGTTTTGTCTGTCTATACTGGAAGATTGTATGGTAGGCTAGAAATACCATTAGAAGCAGAAATAACATTTTGTGTGTGTGCTTGTTGTGCTAGCCAGAATCTTGATGTTTCCCTGAAGTTGTTCCTTTATTGTCTACACAGAAAAAAAAAGAACAGTTTGGGTTTGGTTTTTTTTCTCTGGCCTTTGATTAGCATAATAAATAAACTTGAGTTGCATCTCTTGTTTCTACAGGTCTTAATCGTGACCCTTTTTCACAGCTTTGCTCCATTTCTGCAAAGCTTCCCTTGTACTATAATCCAGTGTTCAACCTGAAGTATGAAACTCTCACGGGAACAAAAGGTCTGCAGGATTGTTCAAGGACTGGTTTGCTTTTGGAGCAGGATTCCTGGTTAGCTTTCATGCCAATAGTTAGCCAATGCCAATAAGGAAACAATTGCTTTTGCTGATAATTGTTCCTTCAAATGCTTGTTTGGGGCTGTCCCTTCAGGAGAAGGGTGCGTGCTTTGATGAGGATTAGTGGAGCATATTCCTATCGCTGTTTGTCTGAGGAGAAGCTTTTGGAGAGATATTAATCATCTGTGAGATATTACTACAGGGCAAGAAAGAAAAGCTCCTCTTCTGTGCCTTGCATGTTTATATGATGCTGACAGTGCAGTTTTCATGTTGTTTGTGTGTGGGTTAGTCATTAATATGTTGAATAAGTATGTGTCATGCCTCAGGATATAGACACATGAGTTGGTTAACCCATGGCATTTCAAGAGCACTGTTTTGAAAGATTGAAGACACTTTGTGAAACCCCTCAAGGTGATTTTTGTCTATAGATACAGGACTAAGCCTGTCTCTGGATGAATTCAGCCTGCATTTCTCATGCTTAAGTTCCTGCCTTCCAAACCTCTGTTTCTCATATTTCTGACAGTGTCTGGTTTGTACATATACCTGATTTGATCTAGGGTTATTACTTAGACCTTGCTCTTTCTGCTCAGGATTCATGGAGCATTATATGTTTAAGTTCTTGGGAAGTCTAGTAGCCAAATGCTGAAGGATGGTGAGTCTAGTCAGCCATCAGGTTGCCATTCATGCTATTGCAACTCTAAGTGCTGCATCACAGCAGCTTTTTTCTGGTTTGTTTTTATACATCATGTATTTTCCTTGTGCAACAGTCAAGATGATTTACACATCCTTTTCAGATACTTAAGGAAAAAACCCACTCACTTGCCTAGCATTTCTGGACTATTGATCTGAAGTCTGATCCCATGCTATGAAACTCACTCTCCTTGCATATAGGACAGATCCAGTTGGTTCTTTGGCCTTAAACAGATACATGCTGAATTTCCCATCAAGATCACCGGTGGCTTGTTACAGAGCTCTCCTGCACACACCCTTATCTTCTGTTCATCACATCTGACTGGACTGTTGCTCTGGAAACCGTTGCAATGTCACAACTGACTTCATTATGATTAAATGAGGGGAAAAAAAATAGAACAAAAGAGCACATTCCTGTTTCAACGTGCAACTGGGAAACTGAAACTCTCACATACATTTGCTGTATTTCAGAGCATTTTTTTTTCTGGTGACACCAAAAGTGTCCTGCTAGTCAGGGGGGAAAAATCTGTATTTTGAAATGAGTATTATTTATTTCCTTTAAATAGAATCTGCAATCAACTGATGTAGTTACAAGGATAGCTGTTATGGACTCTATTAAAAGCTGTGCATGGATCTTTTGGAAAAGAACCAATTAGCCTTTACACTTGCATCTTTGTCCTTCACAGAGGCTTAGTTGTCTTAAACACTGGGAATGCTTTAGTTTCTAAGATGATTTTCTGTCTGCTGCCAATACCTGTATAACACTTGAGTTTCTGAAGCAGGTCTGTAGCTGCAACTACACAGAAGATTATAAAAATGTGCCAGGATGCTGCAAAATTGTTTGGCTCTGGCTCAGCATTGTTACCGATCTAAGGGAATTTCTGTGTCCTTTGTGGTCACTTGTGTTTTCTTTCCTCAGTTCATGCTTAATGGCTTGTCTGGTGAGTTGAAATCCTTAAAGCAGTCTGGTAAATAAATAAAACTTAGTAATGACTAAAAAAGTGGAACAAAGAGCTGTGGTTTCCTAGACCTGTCTCGCTGCCTTTTCTTTTTCTCCTTAAACTCTAGAAGCAGCTTGCTGAAGGTTGGTTACCCAGTGTCTAGGTTTCTGAACAGCATACTCTTCTATCCATGCAGCTAGCATTCAAACCCATATAATGGCTGGGAGTCAGATGGGTGGTTCTTGGTTGGACATGGGAGGGAGGAGAACAGGAGGAGGTCAGTAGCTCTGCAGTGCTGGTTGGATGTCCATCTCATTAACCCTGACCATCGCACTATGAGTTTGGGTTACTCACTGGGTTCTGTAGGAGCACAGTGTGCTGCTGGGCACAGGTTGGTGATGTACTGGGAACCTCTCCAGAAGAATCACTGTGCTACTCCCACTTCTGTGCAGAGGTGAAATCAGTAATAGGGCTGCAAAGATTAAAAAAGGCTTGGCATGCACGTTTCCACTGAGACTTTAAAAGATAATAACTGTGCTTAGGGACCTGCATGCAAAGAGAATTGATTTCAGTCATGTTGCTCTCAGGAGCAGCTTAGTAAGTGGCACACAACTTAAGATGATGCATTTGGGACATGCATTTAAATACATCTGTCTTTTCTCCTTTTTTTCTTCCTTTTTCTTTCATGTGACTTTTTTCCCATCCCTGGGTTGTTAGGTAGTGAATCAAGTAGTTGATCTCTGAGGTATTGGAACAGAAGTGGCTGAAGCATAGGATGTGAGTGGGGTGAGGCATGCTGCAGAGACAGAAGAGGTTTTTTTTCTTTGGCTACATCCATATGAATTGGGAAAATCTAAATTTGCAGCCATTGATAAACTTCTGTGTCATTAAAACTTTCAAGTAAAGTGTTGTATTCTTCAGGAACAGTGTTTAACACCTTCCTTTTTTGGCAAGGCAAATGAGTAAGCCTATCCTGAGTAACACATGAATTATCTTTTCCATTATCTCTCAGGAAGTTCTGATTGTTTCTGAAACCTTGCTTACTTCTGACCTGCTACCTGAGGAATGTGTCCACTCCCTCTGTTGTTCAGTAGTTCTTTCTGGAAAAACAATTAACAGTGTCCAAACAGTATCTTTTCTTATACAAAACAATCATTTTCTCTGTATGTTTTTATAATCTATGTAAGTAGATGTAGATAAGCATCTTTTCTCTAAGAATCCTTTGCATAATGTGATGTGTCCTCTTGCTTCTGTTGCTGGAACCTTAAGTTAACTTCTGAATCATAAATTCTGATTACAATATGAAGACAGCCACTTAGTCATACTGTTTCCAAAGAAACTCCAAAGGAGGACTTGGTTATCAAGGAAAGTATTGTGAATACACCATATTCCTGGATAAATACTGATGGCACTCACATGCAAAGGGAATGTTTCTTCAATCAAAGTCCATCAGAGTGAACTACCATCGGGTTAAGAAGTGAGATAGGGTGTGTAAATAGCCATTCAATTCACAAAATTCAGACAGATCTATTTTCATTGCATGCCCTTAGTGGACATATTGAAGTTGATATTTTTAGCAGATACACATTGTACTGAGGCACCGTAGTTGTGAGAGGCCAGTTCATTCTGGGTTGCTATTTATAGGCTGGTCTGGAATGCTCACATGATGATATTGTTTGTGATCTTGGGTATTTATATTGCCAGCGATGCTATGGCAAAGAGCTTCTCAGTATTTCCATTGTACAGTTCTGTTTCCAAGCCATATACCTAGTGCCTAAGATAAAGCTTGGCTTGGAGACTGAGGATGTACCTCCTCTGCAAGCGGAATAAACGCTGTCTTCGTGTTTTTCAGAGAGGTATGAGATTGTAATGACTTGTAGAGTTCATTGTCACGTTGCTACAACAAATATTAAAACACATGGAAGCTGAAACAGGATCTGAAAAGTATCCATGGAAAAATGATCAAAGGCTAGACAGAAAACTGAAACTTTAATGTTGCAATTTGTATGTGAGGTCCCTCTAACACAGTGAAGTTCAATCCAAAACGTCTAAGGCACACATGGCTTTGAGCTGGGTTAGTGAGACAGCCAGACCGTTGCAAAGACAGGCTAAAATGAATGTTGGCAATATGTCAGCATTTTGTTTCAAAGTGCTCTTTAGTTTTATTAGCTTAGGTCCAATCCAGTTCCTTAGCACAGTGATTAAAAAAAGCCCAACAAAACAGCGTTTGAGGAGAGGAGAAAAGGAGGAGCAGGAAATAATCAAGCTGGCAGGAAATGGGTATCACTGAAGTGTATTTGTAATAAAATATGTTAAAGCAAAAAAGATGAATCCCAATTATTTTTTTCTTATGCCTGATGTAATTTTTCTGCCTCTCTCCTGTTAGTTTTTTTTCCTCCTAAAGCTAGCAGGGTACAGGTATTTGTGCTTCAAGTAGTTTGTAGGAAAAGAAGCCAGTCACAACACACAGGCTGTGACTTCTGATTTCTTCTGATTAACAAAAAAGTCACAGACCTGTTAGGCTTGGGCTGCTGGTACAACTAAAACCTACTCCCCTGTCCTTGCACATCTTATGTGGAGTTCTGAAGAGGTCTCTGCTTGGTCTGGTGTTTCTTCTTTAACAAGGGAGCTGGGGAAGGGGTGAATACTTGAATGACAAAATATAGTGGCAGCACTATGCCACTGCTGCCGCTGTTATTAGAGTGTGGCAGCCACAGACAAGTGTGGGAGGACCTTCAGGTGGGTTGTGGCTGGCTGATAAAAGGGTATGTGAAACTGCCTGGGAGACACAAAGCTCTTCTCACCTTCTGTTCCCAGCTGTGGTTTCTGGACTGCCTGTTCTCAGGAGAATCACCTTGGAGTTACATTTGTTCAAGGGAAACACTAGCTCAGCAAATGGGTGAAAAACAGCAAGGGATTGTTCAAGACCTGCTGGGGAAGTGTGTTGGGAAAACTGGGAAAAGGGAGAAAGGTTCTTTGTGTCTTCCTGCAGCTGCAGAGTGACCTCAACTGCTGGGTTTTATTCTGGACCTCCTGTCTCAAAAAGATGTGCTTGGGAAGTAGTAGAGATTGACAGTAAGGATGGTTTGCTTACAAACCACTCTCACAAATAAAAGGGAAGTCTTTGGTCTACAAGAAGACAGTTGAGGAGGGAAAAGGAGTACAGTTGGAGATCTGTACATCCATGAGCTGCAGGAGGAATGATTTCCTGCCTATTATCTTACAGGCACTGTAAGGACTTCACCTTAAATTATCAGGAGGAGGGTTCAGAACAAATACTAAGAACAAATACTAAACTGTGGACTTTGTCATGGCATACATAGTGTCACTCTTTTAAAAGTCCATGTGATTTAAGAAATTGGGTAAGTTAATATGGAAGGAAAATCATTGCAGGTCATTAAAAGCTCAGACAAACCAGTTAGTTCTGCAGGTCCAGCTGGCTGGTGCTAAGTTTTCTGCTGTTTTTGTCAGATGGCTGGATTATAGGGTCTGGTGACTGCCAGAGGCAGGATTTGCCCCTTTTGCCATGTGCCAGTGGTCTCCCAGTCAGTACAACTTCACCCCTCTCTCCCCAGCTGTAGGTACCAGCTACTCAGTACCAGCTGCATGTTGATGTTTACTGTGTGTGTTCCTTGTGCTGGTGCAGCTGGTTTCTGGTTCTGTAACTTACATTGATGAAGATCAGTTTTAAAACAAAGAAAAGCAAAGCAATCCAATGCTCCTCCCTGACACTCCAACCTGCCTTGCCCTGCATTGATCTGGCAGAGGCACAGCTGAACATGACAGGCTGTGGCACAGAGCTGGGAATAAGAAGCTGGAGAAGAGCAGAAACTTCTTAAACTGACTTTGCCTCTTGAACAATTACAGTGAGAGGTATTCTTAGGGCAATGGTTACCGACATCTGTTAGTCTGAAGCCTACCCATTCTGCCTCAGATCTGAAACAGAGCGTACATGCTTGAAAACCCTACCTGTTTTTCCTCTTCCCCCATTCCTGGCAGAGATAAAACAATTTCATCTGCAGCCTAATTAAAGATACAATCTCTACTTTCCAATTTTTGCTGTCTCTGTTTCTGGGATGTTCTCAGAATTTGCTAGCTAAAGCACTTCTTCAGCTTTCCAAAATAAAGCTGTCGCCACAGTTCTTGCTGCCTTTTCTGTTTCTGATCTCTAATGCAAACTGAAGTTTGTCATAATCCATCTGTTTGCAATCCACAGAAGACCTTGGCAATGGCTC
Source organism: Colius striatus (assembly GCF_028858725.1). NCBI lineage: Eukaryota > Metazoa > Chordata > Aves > Coliiformes > Coliidae > Colius > Colius striatus. The sequence goes on from NC_084762.1 coordinate 4,241,620, forward strand.
TTCAAGAGCACTGTAGGAATGTTGCAAAGACTAGAGAGAGTTAATGCTCTCTATCCAGAAACATTTTTATTCCTGTGAATGAATGTAGTTTCTAAACTGTTCAAATGGGAAATATACTTAGCAAGCAGCGTAGGATGAATACAACACAGGAGCCCTTCCCTTCTAAAAGGCACTTCGTAGAACATCCCACAGTTAGGATTCACTGTGTTTAAGAAACACAAGTTCACACTTACTTGAAGTTAAGATGGCTAGAGGACTGCAGAACCTTCGTGAAAGTGTACTTAGAGCTAGGAGGGAAGGGTTATATGAGAGCTTATGTAGGAAGCTGAGTTGTCTTGAGGATTGAATTGCAGACAATGGTGGTACAAGAACAAATAAATGAGACTGAATTTCTTCAGTATTGAAAGCTAGGAAAGCTTTCTGGACAGCAGGAGAATGAGTAGCCTTCTGTGAGGCAGTACAGCAGAACTGACTAGGAGTTGTTCAGGCTCCATCTCAAGACACTTTGTTGTGCCGGTTGTAGACTACATGAGCTGGGGATCCTTGCTCCGTGTTTTAGTGCTTTATTCAGGCAGTGGATATGAGCAGGTGTGGTCTCACTCTTTAGCTGTAAGAACAGACATCACTAATGGTTTTGTTTCCTGAAAAGACAGAAATACTGAAGATCCATTTCAGTTCTTCGGTGATGTTGGTGACCCAGATCACGTCTGTGTCTCTTACTCTATCCTCTAATGCTCACTCAAACTGCATTCTTGCTGTGCTTGTGATCTCAGGATTGAAACGTCAACGTTTGCTCTCTGAAATCAGTGTTTATTTGGAGAAGTGTTTGTATCAATCTGGATTTCTACTTTTGCTTTAGCATGGCCCTTCGTTTTCAAACAAGCCGTGATTTGTGTGGGACAGGTGTCAGCTGGTTTGTGTGTATGGTAAATATTAAGTCTATTGTAGCAAAACATATAATTATAAATTGTATCCCTCTTCTAAGTTTGAAATGCTTGTGTTTGTCTGTGCACTTTCTCTCCACTGAAGCATTTCAAATATGTGCTTTCCCTTAGCTTTATAGACAGTCAGTGTCTGTAAAGTCAGCAGTAAATCAGCTGTGTCTGTTTTAACCACTTGGTATTTCTGACATGCACATGCAAGCTTATTTTAAAAGAATTATTTGAATTTGTACTTGATTCCTTCTGGCTCTCGCTGAATTTTCTTTCACTTGATCTTTGAAGCATTTTATTTGCGCTGGAGCTGTATTGAACCATCACTTGCTTAGTAATGACTGTGACCATCTGCTTCTAACTAAAAAGAAGTGATTAAGTTAAACTCTCCTTATCTGTCTGCCAGAGCAAACTAAAAATGAACGCCTGTGACGTTAAAGTGATGCTGTCCAAGCCCCTTCACTGAAAATCAGTAGATGAAACCTAGGTGCCAGTCCTTGCCTGACGACATCAGTTGATGGGCACAGTGAATAATATTCTTCACAGCAGACTCCCTGTATGTATGTTTTTGGAAACATGAAGTTGTTTCAGGTATAAAAACCAGGTGTGGGGAGCACTTCATGTAAGGATTTTTAGAGATGGCGTTTATTGACTTTTATTGATTGACAGAAGTCTGAAGCGATAGTAATGGTTACAAATTCCAAGGGCACAAACCTTGCAGATCACCTCTTATGTCTGTGCTACTACTTTGTGTTCAACCATTTAGGATTCAGTTGGGTCTAGAAAAAGCATTTGCTCAATGCTGGATTCAAATAGCATTGGGGTCTTTTCATCTGTCATCTGTTAAGGTCATGTATTCCAGCCATAAGATGATCCTTGGGTTTTTCTGCTCCTTCAGACACATTAGACTCTTATTGTTGCTACAGGGCTACTTGATTTTTCAGCCCAGAAAAAATTAGGGATCCTGTTTATTCTTTCACATTGCTAGTTGTTGTGGTTGAATAGAAGTCTGTAGTGTTTGTCACTCTTCTCATTTGTGTCCTATTTGAAGGCATGTGGCAAGGGACCGTGACGTGTCATCACTGCCAAGTCCGTGTTCTTACATACAGAGCATAATGCCTGAGAGAGGTCTTGCCTGCAGGCTTGGCTGTAAGGAAACAAAGAGGAAATGTTTGACTCAAAGTAACATAACATTTATATGTAATGTCACAAATTCAGGGCTCACAGGAAAAGGGGAAGCCTGTTAGGTTTTGTTGGTCTCACCTGCCCTGTTTTGTACGATGTGTTCTCTGGCATCTAACAAACCTCTGTCGGAAGCCCTCCAATGGAAAGTCTGTGAGCACCACTGCAGTTTCCACCCTTCTCTGCTGGAAATTGTCTATTCTCAGATCCTAGAACTGAGTTCAGGTTTTGCCTTTCCCTGCTAGGCTCAGCAATTTAGAACTTGATGTCTTCTCTCTGTGAAGATTGTTAGCTGCATTGGCACTTTTTTCTCTACCAATTAACTGATAAACTCGGAGCACACACCGTAAAGAGCTTTTTCTAGCCTTTGGGCAACTTTTGTGGTTAGTTTCATGGCATTCTAGGTCACCAGAACCATCCTGATTACTGCTTAAGCTCTATAGAGATCCTAGAGATGTCACTTGTATGAGTGCTATACAAGAATAAAATCTTCTCAGTACTTCAAGATATTGGTCCTGCAACAACTCAGGAGACATTATTCACTTTGTCTATTTAGGTAGAGCTGATTTGAGTCTATGTTCTTGGTTTATTGTTGCACACAATAACCCTTTTTTTAATCCCATAAATTATCATCATCTTTCTCTGCATTGTGTCCACTTTCTGGCAAATGGTAGCAATTGTTGATGCTGTCAAAGCAAACAGTGTAATCTTAGTGTCACCAAAGCAATGTGTTGCAGCCAGTTGAGGTGGACTGTCTGCTGCAAAACCTTCTCAGTGAAGTGACAGAAATTGCTGTGCTAATGTGTTATTTTCCATTTACTGAGGAAGGTAAGCTGTTACACCAAGGTTCAGATCCAGTTACTCAGTTCTTTCTAGTACATAGTCTTTCCACTGATTAAAAGATCTGTCTTGATCTTTGTCAATGAAGCCGCTAATTGCTTTTATATCTTTGTAGCAAATTCCGATGCTTGGGTGTTGAACAGCTGAGCTAACAAAGTCAAATTGTCTTTATGAAATGGTATGTTGCTTATCAAATTTCCTTCCCATGCCTTTGAAGGTGATCTGTTTTCCAATAGCTACTGTATATAGCGATAACATAGCAGTAAATTTTGCAGTAGCTTTGAGCACTACTAGCACAAAGGGTCTATCTTCACTGCAGCCCAGTGTTGTGGTGGTTTTTACAGGCAGCATTTCTGAAGGGATTTATAAGGAGTAGAAGTGTTGAAAGGGAACATCTTCCATGGATGTTGGAGATTTACGAGGTAGTTAATAGCTGGGAATTGCAAACCCAACTGAGTAGTGTGAGAGTCTCAATGGAGCTGGTGCACAGAGTTGCAATGCCTGTTAATGCTCAGGGTGTTTTCCTCCTCGAGAGCACTGGTAATAAATGCAACAGAATAAGAATAATCGGTGCTTAATAGATGCCACAGTCACTTTATTAATGCTTCTAGACTGTGTTTCCACATCCATCCCAGAGCCATCGTATGTTTGCCCTGACAGCGGTTTCATTGCGTCCAGGCTAAGAGTCGTTCATTTGAAACTAGTCTTTAAGAGCAAATAAACCTTGGGGTTTGGAGAGCAGATTGTTTTTCTCATCCTGGTCGGTTAGTAAAATCCTGAATAGTTAGTAAAAAGACTCCTTGTTGAGATTCTTTTACATTTAGTCTTATCCAAAAGGAGAGGAAAAAGAATCGGTTTTAATAGGGTCAGGATTCCTTGGTACTGTAACTACAAGGAATCATTAGGTAGACCTGCATTCCTTTGCCTTTTTATTATGAGACTAGTTGAGTGTTAATAAGAAGCTTAATATACTCATAATTGTGGCTATGCTGTACATCTAATAGGGGTAGCAGGTTTTCATTGCAATAGCTAGAGTCTTAGGTAAGTTTTGAATGAGTGTGATCGATTAAAGACTTGAGAGAGAGAGATTCTCTAACATGGTAGGTTCTGGATGGGATTTCTGCAGTCAGGATTGAGTTAGAGCTATCTTACCACAGACCAAAATGACAATTTTAGTCATTTAGTCATCCCCAAAGCTTATTTTATGTGGGAGGGCAGACAGAGGGGTTTTTTTTAAGTGAACTTTCTAGCAAAGTGATTAATCTTTCTGCTTATGAGTGTGTCGTGTTTGGAGCCTGGCTGGCAACAAAGCCCCACACATCCATTCACTCCTCCTCCTCCTCCTCCTCGCTCCGCCCGCAGGATGGGGAGGGGAACTGGAAAAGATTATGGGTTAACTCATGGGTTAAGATAAGAACAAGTATGATAACTAAAAGGGAATAAAATATAATAACAGTGAGAAGAATAAAGTACAATAATAGTAATTAAGAGCAACAAAACCCAAGGAGAAGACAAATGATGCCCTATGCAATTACTCACAACCTGCTGACTGATGCCTGAGCAGCCGTCCCCACGCCTTCTGGCTACCTCCTCCCAGTTTCTGTACTGGGCAAGACATCCTCCATGTGGAATAGCCCTTTGGATAGTTGGGGTTAGCTGTCCTGGCCGTGTTCCCTCCCAGCTCTTTGTGTCCACACCAGCCTTCCGCCCACTCCCCAGTCCACTTGTTGGCGGGGCAGGGTGAGAGGCAGAAATGGCCTTGATGCTGTGCCAGCCCTGTTCTGCAACAACCAAAACATCCTTGTGTTATCAACATTCTCCTCAGCATAAACCCAAAATATAGCCCTGTGGGAGCTACTAGAAAGAAAGTTAACTCTATCCCAGCCAAAACCAGGACAGGGTGGTGACTTCTCCTAAGCTGTTTGTGATGTGGCGTGCTGTTGCGTGCAGGACAGGTATCAGCCCTTTTTCGAACAGTCAGCAGAAATTGCTCTTCCATGAACACTGAGGCTTCTGTACAAACATGAGAAACACTTGAACTTCACATTAACAAATTGCTGGCATTAGAATGACAATGCCTTGGGCAGTAAAACTAGTCAGAACTTGGGGGTGAAGGTAAGTTAGGGACTAGCAGCATTGCAGGGCAGTTGTCACTCACTTTTCCATCTTGTAAATGTCAGAATGTAATACCTTTCACTTAATAACCTGTGGTGCCTGCTTTGGTTTTCCCTTTTTTTTCATTCTACCATTGCTATGGCAGATGAATTTAAGAACAGCAAAAGAGAAACAGATGTCTCTCTTTGCCTGTGGTAGGTTTGCAGTGAGCAGCACACCTTTGTGATACGGTGATTCTATAAAGTGTGAAAGCACAACGTGTTTTTACGGTTTGCATCTGTTTCTGGTGTTTCTGATTATGATCAGCTGCTGCCTTATTATGCAGACACTTGCTCAAATTGCTTTACTTGTAAAAATGCTTTTCTTTTGCTGTTCTCCCAAGGATTATTTTGTCTGTGGAACAGACTTTGCTGGGTAGATGATTAAAAAGATACAGGGCATGTGCCCACCTTATACAAGAATATAAAGTAATTACCTATATTTGTTTATGTGTGTGTGCTCATATAGTATGTAAAGGAACTCTTGCAGCAATCCTAGTGTCAGACTGTGAGGCTGGCTTCATTAGCCAGCTCTACAGTGGTGCCCCAGGTGAGCACAAAGGTGAGGTGCTCTTCCTTTTAATGGCATTGCCTCTGCCACTTCCTTTGACCATCTTCTGCATTTGGAAAATAGCAGGGAGAAAGGGGTGAATAGATGTCCTTTTTCTTGGTGTACTGCCAGTAGCTTGCAGTACATGATCAGCTGAAACTGGTACTGTCAGACTGCAATCTCTTTCTAGGTAGGTGCTTTCGTGAAGTAGTACAGTGACCATTAATAATACATAGATGTGCTTTTTAAGGTGCTTGGTATGGAGCCTGCAAGTAACAGCCCGCAGTGATAAACCAGGAGACAACGAAAGGTCCTAGAGCTGTGTGATCTTACCATGAAAGATAAGAGAAACATCATCTCTTTGCTTCTAAATAATTTATGTTGTTTGCAGTTGGGAGTGCTGAATGTCTGCTCTCTGCTGCAGCAACTCTGAAAGTCTTATATACCTGGATAAACAAGGTGCACCCGTTGTGATGGTCCTGCCACTGGTTTGTTCCCCTCATAGTCTGCCTTTGAGTGAGGCAAACACGTACCACTGGTGACACTCACAGCCTGAGTCATAAGGCAGCCTGGTTTAAAACCCAAAACCCAAGCCCACTTAGAAAATACTGTAAATATTTGTTTTGAGCAGCTGGTCTTTAGATTCCAGACTGCTGGAGTAGTGGAATGTTAAAAAACCCCTTATTTTCAGCAATGAGGATGGTCTGTTCAATTTGATCATCTTTATGAGGAAGGAAGGAAGGAAGGAAGACTGCTTTTTCAACTCTCCATATGAAAACATAAAGGCTTCTATCCCTTTTCTTAGTATACTTGTAGTTACTTGTAATAATTCTCTTGACCAGTGGTCCTGAGGAATACATCAACGGCTATGTAGTCACTACACGTTGAGATGGAATTGGGCTGTTTGGATGTTGTTCCAGAGAAACTATGACCTGTTTTTCAAAGATGCTGTGTTCCTGTCTCCTTTGATGTGAGGACTACCTAGTTTTACATGGACATTCTCGTTTGCAGACATACCTTGTCCCTACTGAAGGTGACATTCTTGACTGAGTAGGTGAGGTGGTGAAAAGCCATTATATTTGATCTAGTGGTCAAAAGGTCTAGGACAAAGATTGTACTCAATGATCTGAAAGGTGTCTTCCAGCCAAAACAATTCTATGATTCTATATGGAATGGGGATAAAAAACATTCTTGCAAGTTTTTTGATGTATGAAATGTTTTTCCTTCTGGTACAAGTGGCATTTGTTTGAGAATGCTGACAACACCTGCTGAGGGACAAAAAGCAGTTGTAGTTCTGAAAATGTTCTGAAAAGCTCTGTAGTTCTGTTCTGAACAGTCCTGTAGTTCTGAAAAGTCTTAGAGATGACAGTATCATGTACATCTGGATGCTCATATAGTGAAAGAGTGTCTTCTGTTGCTGCTTATTGCTCAGGATCAATTTTCTAGTCAGATACTTTGAGGCAGCTGTGCACTCTGGAATCTTGATGTGTGTTAGCCAAGCTGGACAGGGGAAGCTTGGTACTGCTGTGAAAGATAAAGGCTGAGTAGATATCCACAGCAGACGGTGAAGTTAGAAAATCATTCTGGTAATATTTTACTGAAGTCATGATGCTTAAGGACAAAAGCAGGAGGGAGTTCAGAAGCTCAGTGGACTTTGTGGTCATTGAAATTCACACTTTTCCTCTGACCTGGGAGAATATTTTTTCAGGCTCTTTGTGGTATCTGCTTTGGGTTTGAGCTCAAAGCATATAAGAAAAGGCAGTCTTCCATCCAGTGCCCTTTGTTAGGTTAAACCAAAGTGTGCTTTTGTGCAGATGCATTACAAGGACAGGTAACTCTAGTAATAATTTCCTGAAGTGTACTAGCTGTCTACTTGACAGATGATTTTCTTGTCACTCCAAAGTTATACCTGCCCATTGTCACTGGCACCATGGATGATTAGGTACAGAATTAAAAGCCCTGGGAAACAGAAATTCTAATTGTTGTATCTCCATGGTCTGTTATCTGCCCCTCTAGCCCTGAATTGCCACTTTTATATCATTAGATTTGGTAAAAATCAAGACAGAATCAGTGATTTATGAAGCTGAAAGCTGCTGGTTTATGGGAAAGGAAAGAAATTGTGAAGCACATGCTAAAAACATTATGATAAAGCCAAACAAAAAAGTTACATGAAAAATTGGTCGAGGCTAATACACATTTTACAACACATCTGTAAGCTGCTACAGATGTGATTGCTGGTAAACTGTAAACAGTTCTTTATTTATTAGTCTGAATCCTTTGATTGAAGAAGGTATTTTGGAGCATGTCCATCTGAATCACTGCCAGGATAATGGTTACAGTGAGTTGCTCTGATGGAATTTCCAAATAGCTTAAAAAAGAAAATCTATCTTATGAGCCAACAGAGCTGACTTATTCCAGAGGCTCTGGGTCATTTTGCTGCTGATGGTGCTAGAGGGTGACTCATGGAGTTACTAGTTTGGTCTTTAATATCCAAAGAGTCTGGAGCAGTAGGATGTGACAGACAGTGGGAAGCTCCAGCTCCTTGTGCTTTGAAATCCAGGAGATCAGTGATGTTCATCCGGCTTCCAATTGGGAAGCTCTGCTAGGCACCAGTGGTCTTTAAACATTGCTATTATGCTGTTCTTAAAATGGGCATCACAGGAAAATAAGAGGACACTTTCTAAAAGGTAGCAGCTTACACTTGTGAAGTGAATTTCCTCATGTGTCAAACCATTGGTTTACTTCAATGATGTTCTGTTCCTTTTCCAATTGGGCCTTGTAGGAGCGATCTTGGGAGAAAAAAACCCACTGATAAACTTTCTGCTGATTTGTACTGTTTAGGACTTGTGCTGAACTCATAGAGCAGACTGTTGGGAATTCCTTGGGAAATCAGGGCTATTCTGGAAGTATTTTACAAGATATGAATGTGTTTAAAAGGCTTTCCAAAAAACCTTGGATAGTTTCCTTCAGCAGGAACTTCTCTTCCAAGTAGGGATTGGAAGTGCTGTGACTGTGGCTAGACAAGTTGATAACACTGAGCTTTCATCACATCTGAGAACTGATTAAAGTGAAAAATACTCAAGGTACAGCTAAATGTATTTTCCAGTTTAAATAAGAAAGCATCTTGCACGATGCTGGACACGAGCTGGCTACAGACTGTCCCTGTCATCTTATAAACCTGATCCTTATCATCTTCTAAACCTTACTGTCTGTGCTGCTCTCATCTGCAGACCTTTCTGGTTGTGTTTTTTGTCCCTTTCATCCACGTTTGTACATGATAAGCAATTGCAAATTTCTTCTGTGTATCACATCAGGCTTATTTCAAGACATAATCTAAACATGTGCATAGTTTTCATGAATGACCCAAGCCAGCCTAATTCTGCACCACACTTTCACCACCTCTCTTGCATTGGTATTAGGGCTGCATGATGGGACAGGGCAGCGGTCTCACTTGCAACCAATCCCAGCAAAAGAGCCCAAGCTGCTTTAATTTACTCTGTGGACATATGACTGCTAATATAAGCATAAAAGAGTTTAAAGACAAACTGAAATATTCTTGAGCTCATGTCTTTAGTTTGGGCATTTGTCATCTCTATTTTGTTTCTGACAGCACTTGTTGGAGTTGTATGTGAAGGGTGATGGTGTTCTTGTGTTGGCCTCCGATGCACTTAGCAGGTTTCCTGTGGCTAGGGAAAAGACAGGTTTATTTTTCTTCACACTTCTATAATTTCTACAAGAAGCGTTCTTTTGACTCTTACCTTGGTCATGCATGTGTAGGACACCTTGGCTTGCCAGTTTGCAGGCTTGGCTTGTGTGCCACCAGAGATGGGCTGTGTTTAACTTCAATGACAAAACTAATGCTGTTGTCCTTCTGGAACTCAGTGCTGTTAGATGCTTATACCTATAAGGAACCTGACATTTTTCTTTCTTTTTAATATGAAGCTGTATTAGTACTTAAGTAATCACCAGTTAAAAATCTGTGGTGATTATTCTTAAATAGTTTGTGTGTGACAAAAGTTCAGATTGTAGTAATGATGTGCATTGACTTTGTTCTTTTTCTTTGCTCTCTTCCCTTTATGTGAATGGTGTACCTGCACTTCTCATCCCCATTGCTGATATATTTTGTTTTCCCCATCATCAAGAAAACCACCTAAGGTAAGTACTTTGTCTCTTTTTGCATTTGTACCTGCTTGAAAATATTGAGTAAGTGTTGGGTATGTTTCCATAGTATCTGATCACTACAGCTTTAATGAAAGAAAATGCATTTAAAAATATACTTGTAAGTTAAAGACTTCCTAATCCCAGAAGAATACATTTTAATTCAACTGACAAGCAGGCTAGACACATGGCTTGTTAAAGCTGTGAGCAGGAAAAGCCATGATGGTAAGGCATTCCTAGGAATATTTGAGAGAGTAAATAAGTATCATGTGTAAAACATTTTGTTGCACATAATTCTGCTTACAAGTTAAAATGCTGTTTTTAAAAGGTGGCAAAATACATGTAGGAAGAAACAAACTGTTCTTGTTTGTAACTGATGGTGTTCAGGAATTAATAGTTTGTGTGAAAGTAGCCACAGTGTGCTGGAACTCGCGTAGAAAAGGTTCTTTGTGGTGTTAGGTAGCTATAGGGATAAAGAAAGAGCCTTACTGGTATGACAAATATAGTATCAGTGCAGGGCTGGTAGCAATGACAAGGTGAAAGGACTGGGCACTGCGTCAATATGTGCAAAACACTGCACTTCTGCTTCAGCAGCTTAATGATCATGTTATCTCCTCTGTTTCTGTTGGTACTTTTAAAGCAAAAAGCTGTGGTTAGCTCTGAAGGACCTTTTATTTTGCGTTATTCCCTTTGATTTGTAGATCTTAAGTGTATGCAAGTCTGATGTGACTTCTGCAGATGTAGAAGAGCACTCTGTAGGCCTTCTGGGAATAGAAATTAGGATGGGTTTGGATATGTATATCTCTTTACAGATATCCATATATCTGCTTTATATGGATATCTATATACTCTGTGTTTGACACAGCTACTTAATGTTTGTGTTTACATACATATAAAATGTAAACAATTGTTTGGATTAATTTTTTAAATGTCAGAAGCACACAACTTCTCACTAAGTGATGTGTATGATCCCCAGTAGAGAAGGAAGAACAAGAATTAAATTCATTAATTTTAAAATGAATTAATCATATTTGTGGGGGAAAAAGTGATTTAAGATCCCAGCAGGTGAAAATGAATAAGAGTGAAAATGCAGTTTAAAATGGAATGCTGTACTGATTTATTTCCCCCCTTGAATGATTGAATTTCCTAAAATGATGGATCTGAGTTGGTTTCTCAATTATTTTGAAGGCACTGTGGAAGTTCTTCAATCAGTCCCAGTTAATATATCTAATACAAAAGCTTCATTATAATTACTTTTTTTGAGGGAAAAAAAACTCCCTCCTGTCTGTTGTAGTTTCCCAAAACCATTTTTTTTCCAAGAGCCTTCATCTTCTGTAGTTCATCATTCACATTCCATTGTAGGCAGATAAAGTTATTCTTGACATTATGTACAAGCTTAACTACAGCATAGCTTTGTTTCTTTTTGTTTAATTGGTATTAGTTATTAACACTCTGAGTTTGGTTCTCTAGAAATAGCCTAGATAAGTCTGTTGCCCAGAGTACTGTGCACACTTACCATGATTCAGGATATAGTATCAGGATCTAGCACTTCCCAACTAATTCTTTGTCACAGCTTTCCATTTTTGTGTTGTTGCTGTATTGTTTGTGAGTTATAGTTCTTACAACAAGTGTACAATGAGTACACACACAAGCTCACATACTGACTTTTACTTCCAGTTGTGCAAGATCTGTCCCGGTGAGTTGTGTTTCATTATTGTAACTCTGTTATTTGACTGTTTATAGATGTCTGAAATGCAGTGTCGAAGGTTTTTTTACGACTGTCATATCACTCAGACTGAAAATACTATTCAGTGTCAAACACTGGAATAGTAGAGCTGGGAAAAAACCCCACTCCCTTGATCCCTCAGCTCCACTCCAGATTTTTGCTTTAGAAGCAACTACTCTGGTGTGGCTGGTTCTTGGCAGCATCCTTTTATCTAGCTTGGTCTTTTAGATGCTGGGATGAAGTATGAGATCTAGAATCTTGCTAAAAAGAAGCAAGTGTCAAGGCTTGTTTGTTAGTTCCCTTTGTAATTTAAAAACCCAGGATAATTTTGGGTCTGGTTATGAGAACTGGCCAACACCTGTGTAAACTTACATCTGCTTGTGGTTGAATGCCAACCTGTGCAGGCACTTGAAGTAGGTGTATACCTGTCTTTCATGGTTTTCCCATGATGCTTACTGTCTGAAAGTACATTAAGCTTCCTGGTACAGTGGCTATGGAATTGACATCAGAGCAGAAATACTTGTCCATGTAGTCACAGAGACTTTGTCAAACTGCTTAGAAGGATAACTGAATATTTCAGTTATCCTGGACTGAAAGTTCAGGAAATATTAGTGGAGATATGTAACAGTTTTAAACTCCAAGTGTCAAACAAAAGCTGCTTTCCTTGTTGTCTTTTAATGTTTAAACACCTAAATGGAATATATTCTCCAAAATGTACTTAACTTATTAACAGGGGAGGCTTGATGTTTAAAGAGTTCTGTTTGTGTGTCACAGCTGCCTATCTGTTCAAAGTTTCAATAGTAGTTTTGATATAGTGGGTTGATGCAGTTTTGATTGCAGTTGTTACAGATAGTCTGGTTTTGTCAGGTAGCTGAAAAGGTGTTTTCAATGCCCAGTTTGAGTATTGGCCGTTGAGTCTGAGACTTCAGCGTTAACAGAACTTCTAATAGCTTTGATAGTCATATTGACTAGGGGTTTTGTACCTTCTTCAGGGAAATGAGGCTGGGGAGAAAACAAAGTAAGGAAAATACTTTTGTTTTGTGTACTCCTGTTAAAAGAAAAAGTAATACCCCCCAGTCTCATTTTCAAGGACAAATCATCAGTGGTGTGAGGAGGAAGGGAGTGCCTTAGGTGAAACTTAGAGGGTCTTTCGTTCATCATAGCACAGGTTCTACACCTTGACCTCAAATATGCTTCCATGATCTCTTTGGGGACTGCATGTCCTGCAGTTCCTGCACTGGAGATCAGGACAACATGAACTAATGGGTCATCTTTGTACAGGGAAGATTATCAAAAGGTCACACTTCAGGTAGGACACTACCCTACAGACATTTCCTGTAAGATGCCTTTGTTACATCTGTGTGCAAGAGCCACACTGACTGGGAACGAGCTTCTTGCTCTTCTATGCCTTACTTCTTTCCTTGTTGATTCTTTCGTTTGGAATCTGTTTTCCCAAAGGTCTGAGTTGCCCTGAAAATGACTTTGATTGTGTACTCCCTTGAATTCTCATTGCTGGGAACGTTCAAGGTTGCTGTTTTGTCATCACTGTTCAAAGTAATGTTTAAACGTTTGCCCTCTTCTTTAAACAAAGAAGAGAGTTTGAGTGCAGCTGCTTTGCTGGTTTTGCAGATGGTGCATGCCCCAGCACTTCTTTGCCTGACACTTTCTTTATTTGAAGTAATCTTGTTACTTCTGTTAGAAGCATTTGGACGCTTTCCAGAAAAAATGTGATACATAGGCTAAGGCCATGTCCTGGCTTTTTAGGTTTAATATGAAAACATATTAAACTGCTGTATTTGCTTCTGTTTTAACTTGAGGCAGACTTTTTCTCTTCCTGTTGCACAATCATTTTTGAACTTAAAAATTGAAGTCCGACCAATTTTTTACCTTTTTTTAAAAGAAAATCCCAATAGAACCAACTGTTCTAGAAGGCAAAAGAAATGGCAGCAAGTGCATATTTTAGTCTGTAAAGTCTCTTTGCAAGATCAGTGTCTAAATTAGGAATCATTGAGTAATTGTGTCATGGTTTTCTGTGTTAACCAAGGGGAAAATGGGTAGGACAATAGATTAAATTGGCCTACAGTACTACTGTATTGATGTTTAAGTTGTTACACATGAGCCTGTGTAGCTGGGTAACCTTTCTAACTAGGCTGTGTGATCCATTGCAGATAACATTTACTTTCAAGGGGGAAGAATTGACATAGAATCATAGAATGGCATCTGATAGATTCAGATCTTTACAATTGGGATTTTATTTATTAGGAATAGAACTGCTTGTCTTTCAATCATCAAGAGATTGGGTATCGTTACCAAGCCTCAGGAGGAGAATTTCCATAGAACTGGAATTTGAGAAGAGAAACAGCAGTTCTTGGACTGCAAAAGTTAAGGAAAGGGTTTAGAGCATTTTTTACTGATGACAGAGAAATCTTTATGCTTTGACTTGAAGCATACAGGATTAAGATGTGCTCTGCTTCTGTGGAGGTCTGAAGATAAGGTGAAGTAACTGCTGAGTTTTACTCGCAATTCAGTGGCAAAAATACACCTTCTGACTCACGTGAGGAAGCGTCCTGACTCATGAACTTGTCTCTCTATTTGTGCTGCATTAAGTGACTCAGACCTCACTTTTAGATTATTACTATTATGGTTTTGTTTGTTTTCCCTTCAGAAGGGAATGGCAGTACTCATTTCACTCCTGTGGATCAAGTGTTGTTTCAGTATCAAGTCTCCTGTCCCGCCATTCAATGTGTTTTGCGTTAAGCTGGAGGAAAGGGAAGTAGGTGAGGTTACTGTGCTACCTGCTTTTATACTTCTGGAATATTTGCAGCAACGGGCATTTTGGGTTGGGTTACAATATAGATCAGCTTGCATAGTAATTCTGCAGTAGTGTGGAGTCTCCTTCCTTGGAGATCTTCAAGACCCACCTGGACATGTTCCTATGTGACCTGATCTAGGTGACGCTGCTTCTGCAGGGGGGTTGGACTGGATGATCTCTAAAGGTCCCTTCCAACCCCTACCATTCTATGATTCTATGTTATACATCTTCAAAAGCCAAAAGGAAATGATCCATCTTCTTCCTCACTTCAGGGTTGGTGTTACAGGGGATTTGGTGTTTCTGCTAGTAGAATCCATGGCTTATGCTCTGCATTGACCTGCGTGGTTTGTTTCACTGAGGACCTCAGCTGTTGGAAGACCAGGCAAAGGAGATCTTGGCCAGGCAACATTTTAATGAGGAAAGTTGCTTGGTTACTGCTTTTTTTTATCCACCTCCTGGCGTCCTAAAAGAAATTAAAAAAGGGGAAGAAAAAAAGTCTGTATCATTAACTCATCCACAGTCAGTTTATCATGGTAAAATGTGGAAAGCACACTGCAGCTTCAGGTGTGTCTGTGGCAGTATAAAGCTGTCAAAGGAACAGTGTTAGTGAAATGTCTGCACCACTCTCAGAGGTGCAGAAAAAGTAACTTGGATCAAATCCCAACATGTTAAGTGGTTTTACAGGAGATTGTTCCAGATCCACAAACCCACTGAGCATAATATTGAATCCTGTTTGATTTGTACCCAACTGGAACTCGACTGAAGTGATACTACAGCAGGCTCTGAGAACTTGTTTGTCTTGAGCTACATTTTCTATTGGTAGTTGTTGAGCTTCCTCTACTGAGATCCAGTACTGTACTCTTAGTTTAGGCAGATAATCTGATACTATCTGTTTGCTTATTAAGGCTTCTATGTAGCTCTTCAAGCATTATAAGTCCAACCATGGTAAAACTTTTGTGTGTCTTCTGTGGATGTCTGTTAAATGGCCATCTCACCAAGTTGTGTGTGTTGAGTGCTTTTGGTGCTATTTCATTGCTGTTTGCTGTGACTTTTGTTAGCATCAGTGACTGGAGAACAGTAAAGCTAATATGAGTTTTTGGCAGGGTTTTGAAGTGTTTATTAAGGGGTACAGCACACAGTGTTTTGTATTGCATATAACACAGGTAGCAAAGCAGTATTGCAGTTCTGCTACTCTCAAGATCTCTCAAAAACATTCCAGCTGATGAAGCCTTTTCACAGCTCTGATTTAGGATCCACAGAAACAGTGGGGCCTACCTGCAATTAAACACTCATGGATTTGTACTGCTTTAAGAGAAATGTCTTGTAGCCAGAGTTCTTTATTTGCCTCCTTATGTGCTTCTACAGGTGTTTGCCTTTGATCACTGCTTCTGGTCCATGGATGAATCAAACACCACAAAATATGCAGGTAACCTGTTTTCCATACATTTGTCAGTGTAAATAATTTGAGAACATATGAGAGCTTGGGCTGCTGTTTCATGGAGGTCTTTTGTGTTTTGTACTGTGATGCTCAAGTGACTTTTCTCACAGAAGCACTTTTACAGGGATTGATTCATCTGAGTACTCGAGCCTCAGCTGAGAAGGAATGCAAACTTTAAGGTGCCTGGTTCAGGAGATATCTAAGGAGACATCTAAGCTGTAGTGCTCTTTTTTTACCCTCTGGAAGAACTTTTTGTAAGGATTGTTTCTGTCTCTTAAAAAGAAATATGAGTTCTGCACCAGAAATTGCTTCTGACCGATGCTAGTAATGAATATGTGTGTTCTCAGTGCCCTGCATTCCTGTGCCTGAGAGGAAGAAAGCATGTTCTCCTCAGACAGTGTGGGCATTTCAGAACTCTTCAGTTATAATCTGATCATTCTGATCCCAAATGTTTTTGAGTAATCAGCTTTGTGACTCCTTCTCCCAAGACTGTAATCCCAGTAGTTACTTCTCGTAACTGGATTTGTGTAGTAGAATGTTCATACTTCATAAGAGGATTTGTTTTCATAAAGAGAACTCTGAGCATTGGGATTTCAAAGCTGTGGTCCATGGAAAGGAGGAGAGGGGAGTAACAGCATTGAGTTTAGATGTTCATATTGTGCATTTTTGTGGCCCATAAGACATCTTGAAGGCTGATAGGGTTAATTAGCTCCGTGTTTGGCATCAGCTGTCTAATAGATGAACTGTCATATACTTGTGTTAAGATATTTCTCTTTCTAGCTCCTGGTATCAAATCCCAAGTCTTAGGGGTTGCACTTGGTTGTAGATTCCACTGTATTACTTATTTTCCTGGGCAAAGATAGGTGTCTTCTGGAAGAAAGTCCTGTATCAATTCTCCTTTCATTAACTGCCTTGAAAGGTGCACTGCACAATGTTCCTAGTTCAGACTGGCAGAGCCACTGGAGCACTCAGCAGCTCCTTTTGTGCCTGTGCACCTCTGTTGCTTTTAAAGGAAGGAGGTCATGGAACACACTCAAATCTTGATCCACGTGCCTCCAGTGTGCAGGTGGGACCTGCAGTTACTCAGAGCATCTAATGGAGAAGAGATAGACCAGAGAAAAACCCCTAACCGGTTAAACTTGTTTCTATCTCAGCTCCAGGTGAATTCAGTGGGGTTCTAGGTCTATTTATTTATAATTTGAGTAAAAAATGGACTTCTCTAGCCTATTTCAGAAGTTGTCTTTGGTTTCACCTTATCAGAGAACTGAAGTTTTATTATCTGTATGCCAGTGAACCTCTTGTGGGCGACAGCTTTCTAGGATTTAGTCCAACATCTCCTGCATTTTCTTACTGGCCAGAAAGCCATCAGGTGCTTTTTTTGCCTATTCCAGATAATGTTCCTGCCAGAAAAAAACCCACAAAGAACAAAAAAACCCCACCCCAACACAGCCCAAGTGTTTTCCTTGGGGATTTTTGTTTGATTGGTTTATTTTTTCAGAAATATAATAAGAACAGGAGCTTCAAGACTTGCATATATACACCAATGCTTACACCATTTGGGTTTTTTGGTATGGTCTTAACCTTGAAGTTGGCTTGTCACTTCCAGCCCTCATGTTCTAGAACATTATGAATGATTAAATTCATCATGAATGAAATACTCACACTGTCTGATGGATGAAATTCATATGAATTACTAAATGTTTTCGTCAGAGCAGGCTCTGATAACTTGTTTGTCTAATAGAGCTACATTTTCTTGATCTGGAAGAGGGATGAGCATTGCCTGACAGGCTATAGGAGAGGTGTCTTGAGAGTAGGCAAAATAGCTTCTTATTACCATTTGCTTCTTAAGTTGAATGGGTCAAGAGTCAGTTCCTGGATAATGCCACACCTGCTTGCCTTGGAAAGCTAACAGAGACAAATAACAGCTCGGTTTGGGTGAAGAGAAGGACATTGAGGAATTCTCTGCAGTGAGAACAAAGGATTCTTTTTACAAGCTTAGACAACAGTAAGAGCCTATTGAGGTCTGAAATGAAGTGGATTTTTAAAAGGAAGGAAAAAAGCCCCTTCAGTTTGGGAAGGATTTAAGAGATGGTCTAAATACTGTAGTACTTAGGCAGGTCCATTCTAAGGACACCAGGACTCCTCCGTGGGTCTTTCTTAATTCCCTAAGCTGCATCATGTTTGGCCTGAAATCTCAGCTCTGTTTCTGCAGGCTGCCTTGTGCTGGGAGGCTAAAACCTGACTTTGGGCTAAGCTTTAATTGTCTAGGAAGTATGTATGCTGACTACTGCCCTTTCAGCAGCTGTTTTAAAAGGAAACAAGCAGGACAATTGACTTAAAGAACTGTACAGAGCGATAATAAGCTGTGGATTTTGACCAGACACCAGTGTCCCCTTGTATTTCTGACTAACATCTTACTGTTTCCTTGACCTTTTTAATTTGAGGAGATTGTTCATAGTATGTAGGGCTTGATTTTGTGTTACACAGCTGACACTTGGTCTGTACATTTTGGGGCAAGCTCAGTCATTCAGTGTGGTTTTAGTGCTGTGTGGCTCAGGCATGTAAGTCATAAATGCTGCAGCACCTAATTGGAAGCTCTGAAGACCTTTCAGTGGGTTGAAGCATGGGATCTTAAAGTGCTTTCAGAACTGCAGTGTTAGGCTGCAGTAGTTAGATTGTGCTAGCTGGTGTGATTTTAGGTTCTTGTTAAGGTGAACCACAGGCATCTTTCTTCCCATTTTAGAGAGTTTCTTAAAGCTATTATCCAGCAGAGCTTTTTGTGATCCTGATCTCTACAGATGGAGTTTCCTTTTAACTGTTACATCATGCAACCAACTGCAGTTCATTGCTGTCGAGATTAGCTTATCAGAATGTTCTGAGTTAGAGGTTAAGGCATAAGGAGACTTCATTTTTCAGCATTGCACGTAACAAGTTGTTACTTGGTTGTGCTTTTGCTGTGTAAGGGAGAGGGTTTCAGGAATGGCAGCCATATGTCATAACGTTGCAGTCACGACTTGTCTGAATGGATCTGCGCTAATAGGAGACAACGATCCCTGTTTCAGATCGACACATTGTGGGGAATTAGAAATAGTAGACAATTGAAAACCAAACACATGAAACTAATTTTTGTTAACACTACATCTTCAGCAGCAGGGAAAATTATATCTTACTCTCTGCTGCTTTCTTCCTTGGGAAGCGTGGAGGAGGTTACTGGTTTCTTGCTGGTCAGAAGTGGGTAATTATCAGGAGAGGAAAGAACTTTGGTTTTATTCTCCACTCTCCATCATTGTGGAATATAGTCAGGGGTTTTTTTTTCTCTTAATAATTATACTCAGCTTCAATCTTTGCTTGCATTTGCTGAGCAAGATAATGAGTGACTACCTGCCTCTGACATTTGGTGACTTCAGAATGGGCCTTCAGGAGCTGTTTGGAAAGCAATTTTTTGTCTATTATATATTCCTCTTAAATTCTGATGGTAAAATCTGCTTCATTCTCCAGTAGTTTAACATCCTCCGTAGCTATTTCCAGGTTGCTGAGCAGTGCTCTCTCAGCACAGACATCAGAAAATGTCCAAATGATCTGAAGTGGAATGAGAAGTGATTGAATGTGCAGGGGGAAGGAAATGGAGTTACTCCGGACCACAGCAGATTCTCTTCTGTTTTTAATCCCTGTATTCAGCATTTCTGAAGTGTGTTAATTCAAGGAGCAGTGGCACTTTGGAATTTTAGAAAGTCAACTGGAAAGATACACAAAGATATTTGATAGGGCATCACTGCACTAGTTTTTCCCTTTGCAGCAGAAGAGAAAGTAGGTTAAAGGACAACAAAAGTAATGCAGTACTTTTTAGTCCTATTTACATACCTGTCAATCATTCCACAGATTGTTCTGCAGGATTTTTCTGGGCTACCAATTACTCAAGCGTTGTGGAGTGTAAATATTCTCCTGCAATGTATGAATGTATAGCTGGATTATTTGGAAGTGGGGTTTTTATGCCAGTATGTTCCATGTTGAGAACTATGGAGTTGCATGCTCTGTACAAAGTAATCCCCTCTGACTGACAGCTACTGAAACTAACTTACCAAAATGAGCTTTCCTGGTAGAAGCACCCAACCACTATTCCTATTTTCACTTCCTACATTTAATAGATTGAGGCACATCTCAGATTTGCCTGGCACAGCGAGACAATTTTCAGACTAAGAAATTCTGCAGCTGATGTTTTAAACTCTGGATTTGGCAGAATACGTCCTCAAACAGCTCTGTTGAAGTATTGCAGCCTCCTATCTGCGTTTCCTCCCTGAGTGTCATGGGAATGCTTTTATCTTGGTACCAGCATCACCTTGCTATGGGGTGAATCCTAATAGCTTATGCTGAAACTTGATGCCACTTCCCAAGAGAACAACTACTACTATTTCTGCTGTGGTATTTGTTTTACCTCTTCTATCCCAGTTCATTAATGGCTTTCATTGCAGTTCATGTCACAGGAGCCTTTAGGGTATGGTGTGTGATTAAGGAATGTTTCTTGGTTGCAACATTTGCACAAATAATACAAAACTTAGACATCTTTGTTATTTTCTAAGCCTTCAGCTTACATGACACCTTTGACAGAGCTACTCCACAGCTAGCTGTTACCCTAGTTTCAGACAACAGTTTTGAGCCTGTGACTCAGTTGCAGGTGAAATCAGTTTTTGTTCATCAGTCCACTCAATGGTAAAAAAGAATGTGCAAACCTTTTTTTTCCCCCCCTTGTGTTCTGGAAATCTAAATGTGTTATTCAGTTTAAAATACTTATTTCCTAGGTCAAGAAGTGGTGTTCAAGTGCCTTGGAGAAGGAATTCTTGAAAAGGCCTTTCAGGGATATAATGCTTGTATTTTTGCCTATGGACAGACAGGTGAGTTTGCTGTGCTGAAGGGGAAGATCACTTTGTGTGCACATGGGAACTGAGAAGAGCAAAATGTGAATATTAAGCTAAATAGTATTTCAGAGTTGTTATTTTGAAATACCATAATGTTAAGTGTCAGATATTTAGCACAGCTGGTGACAATGTAAAGTTGTTAAAGCAGCTCTGTAAAAATGTTCCTAGTTACAACCTATTGGGGGCACTTTCAAAACCTCGAAGGAGTAATTCATACCAAAGGCCCATTCAGTCTTTGGTGTTTGAGTGTGTTGCAAGTAGGATCCCAAGCAGTGGCTCTGTTGAAAGAAGCCTTAAAAATGATTTGTCTTTTTATTTACCTGAACCTTGTAGTCCAAAGAGCAAGCTATCCATCTGGAATAACATGTCATGTTAGGTGCTTCTGGAGTAATACAAAGAGAATTAAAACATGTGCTTCATGAACATATGAGCAGCTCGGAAACTATGTTCCTAAAACATTTTCTTCTCCTTTCTTTCCTTTAGGTTCAGGAAAATCCTTTTCAATGATGGGCAATGCAGAGCAGCTGGGTCTGATCCCACGGCTCTGTTGTGCTTTATTTCAGAGAATCTCTGTGGAAGAAAACGAATCTCATACTTTTAAAGTCGAAGTGTCCTATATGGAAATCTACAATGAGAAGGTCAGAGATCTTCTTGACCCAAAAGGGTGAGTAGCTTTGCTTTCTGCCCCAGGCTTCCTTATTTTTTGTCTGAAACATGTTTATATGACTGCTTTAGAAATGATGGAGTACCAAACACCAGAAACAATATCTATGTAAAGCTTGTATATGAAGTAGTAACTGGGGTGGATCCATTTAAATATTAGGGTAGCATTACAATAATGCAAGCAAGTACTTTATGAAGTAGTTCACCCCCAGAAAGCAAGGCTATGCACAAGAAAATTCTGGAGTATTTTTGCCATATGACCCAGATCATATTCAGGGAAGAATTTTTATGAACTAGAAGGACTCAGAAGCTTATTTACAACTTGATTGTCATGGTTTAGATGTTGAACTTCTCAAATTTGAAAAGACAGCACCTCGTGGCACTCTTTTGTCTACACAAAAATAGTGACTAGGTTCTCTGGCTTGGAGCTATCTAGACAAGAGGTGGTTTGATAGGCTTTTTTTGGTTGATCATCGATATATGTGGTATATATTTTTGATTCTTGAACATAATTCACTAGATGAAGTACAGCAGCTAAAAGGTAGACTTGAGTTTACCTGATATATGCCAATAAAGTGTGGAAAATGCAAAAGGAATTGAACTTTTAGCAAGTTTCCTGGGAGGAGGATTTCTGTTTTGCTTTTTTGTCAACGTTCTCTCTGACAAATAATGCATTTCAGGGTTTGTTCCAGCCACAAATACTGAGATGGGAGGATGCATTAAGAATAACTCACATATCTAGATGAAAACCTGTTAGTCTTTATCGTTAATTTGAGTTAATTCTGGAGGACTTTTGTTCCCTCCTGTTACAATTAAAAGACATAAATTACCTTCTGCTATATAGAAGATTCTTATCATTTCATGTTGTAGTTTTTGTTTGTCAATGGAGTTCACATTAGTGGATTGTGCTTCAAGTCTGCTTTATTCCATAGGAGTCGGCAGTCCCTTAAGGTTCGAGAGCACAAAGTGTTGGGACCATATGTAGATGGCTTGTCTCAGCTGGCTGTTACAAACTTTGAGGTAAATCTAAACCAATTTCAAGTTTTGACCCCTATGAACATGAGCAATAGGAGTCTTAGAAGAGATAAAGTAGCGTCACTCCAGACATTTTGATTCTTGAGTGTTTATCACCACTGCCACTCACAAAGGTATTCTCTAGTGCTTCAGGGGTGTTTATTTAATGTAAAAGCTTTGGATTTGCCTCTATGTTGATTAAAATTATAATAGTGGTGTATAGTAAATTATATTAAAAATATAATAGTGGTGTCTCTTAATTTTCAATGTGTATAGTATAGACCAAGAACACCATGGTCCCTTTGACTTTCCTTGTTGCCCATGACCTCTTGATACAGGTGTATTGCATGAGGAGCTACAACGTGGCTTATATAACTCATAATTTAAATCATGACAGCATCTGAGCAACTTTGAGTTACCAAAACACATTCAAAGAAATCAGTATTGTAGAAACCAATGATCTGCTCTAGCTACAATGGAAATGGTTGCAGCAGTGGAATTGTGTGAATTGCATAGGTCTTTCTCTTTATAAGGAAGCTGATTTGGAAATGTTGGCTTCTAAAAGAAGTGTTGGCTCTTCATGTAGTATTATGTGGGAACCATTTTTCTTTTAAGAGAGGTTTTCTTTTTCTGAAGCTTGTGGGCAGATTGTAGAGCCATGAAAACTGCTTCTGCAGCTTTGCTGGTGGATTGTGTGCTTTGAAAACACAACCCCTGTGTTCAAACGCTAGCACATTTAGTTCATACCTACTTTTTGGCTGATGACTTTTGCAAAACTGTCTGGGAAGACTCAGCAAGCACATATATCAGCCTCAACATAGTCATCTTTGTTTTTACCTGTGTGTGGGAAGGTACAGGCTCCAAGTGAGGTAACGCTTTGAGCCAATTAAGTGCAGATAGTATTAGTGCAGTTCAGTAGAGATGCATTGTGTTCACTTGTGTAAGTAGTTCTGTGCTGGCCTGATTACTGGCATTAACCAATGATCTGCAATGTGGATGTTGCCAACGTTTCAGCAGCAGATAAGGAGAAGGTGCCTTGACTGTAGTCAGAGATGTGATTTAATGTCCTTCTGTGGAATTACTTACCCTCTGTGCCAACATCTCCAAATGTGCAACGAACTTTTTCATTACTTCCCCTTCTTCCTCTCCCTCACACATACACACCCTTCCATCCAGATGGGAGGTTTGGTCATCAGGCACCCTACTTGCTTTTATCTTAGTGTCGCTTCTTACTCTTCTTGCTGTAGGATATTGAGTCACTGATGTCGGAGGGAAACAAGTCCCGAACAGTTGCTGCAACCAACATGAACGAAGAAAGCAGCCGCTCTCATGCTGTATTCAACATTATAGTGACTCAGACACTCTATGACCTGCAGTCTGGAGTATGTAGTTCTGTTGATTTAACTCTTGAAGTTGTGATGAATTCTTCTTCCTTCCTCTACTACATACACTGTCTGTTTAGCCGTGCTTCCATCTTTAATGTCAAAGGGTCCAGTAGTCAAAGTAATATTGGCAAGACCATAAGATGGAGAGAACTCTGGGAGAGTGAAGAAGCACATCAAATAAAGAAAACATCTGGATCACCTTTAAGATTCTGTTGTCACCATTAAACCTGTCTTACTAACTTCAGCAAGGGTTAAGACCTATGTTTCAGTGGCTTACTCTGTCAGTAAGGTTATGATGCAGCTGATACTGGTGTGTTAGTGCTTCAGCTCTTTGCTACAGAAGAGATGAGTGGCTCTTAAAGAGCTATAAAATCTCTGGCAATTCCTTCTTCTCTCACGTCTTGGGTTTGATACTTTAGCCCACGTTATTATCAATAACAGTGTTTTGTGGCACCAATGTCAGGTGTGTTAGTGTCTTATGCCAGTGTTTCTTAACTGTTGTTCCCTCCTGTCCCATCTGCACAGAATTCTGGAGAGAAGGTCAGCAAGGTCAGTCTGGTGGATTTGGCTGGGAGTGAGAGAGTGTCCAAAACGGGAGCAGCAGGAGAACGTCTGAAGGAAGGCAGCAACATAAACAAGTAAGACCCTGACGTACACAGGTCGCAAAGCTTAACCTTGTAACAATCCCTGTTGTCCCCTTGGTGTTCTCTTGGTGTCCTGACAGACGTCGTCAGGAGCAGTTCAATACAGCTCTTTCAGCTGCTCTGTGCTAGACCCCATGTGTTTCCTTACATTGGCACAGGAACCCTGATTCATACTTGACTCAGATGAAGGCTGTATGAGTTTTATCTGGAAAAAGTGACAGCAGCACTCTTTAATTAAGCATATACCTTTTGTGATTCACTTCGACACCCTGTCCCCAGGCTCATGTGTTTGTCTCATCAGCTGCTCCAGGAAGAATGCAAAGTTGCAGAGTTGGATGGCTTTGTTCCAACATGTATTAAAATACGTAAGAGCATAACTCACAGTGCGAGAAAACCAGATCAGAATGAAGCTGTGTTAGTCTGGCATTGCCTTGGGCAATTATACTCAAGCAGTGGCAAGTTTGAGGCATTTTTTTTTACTGTAATTACTGTGTTATTGCCCAAAAGCAAAAATTGAGCAGACTATTACCGCTCTCTTAAATATACTAGTTTTCCTGGGAAAGAAAGAGTTGAACTGTTACATTAAAAGCTGCTGGGTTTTCGGTTCCATTTGAAAATGGTACAAAATGCTTTGGTATTTTAAGTTAACAATGACAGCACTAAGTGTGTTTGGGCATCATTGATACTTAAAATGATTTCAGATGACCTCTTTCTAGAGTTTGAACATGTTTACTCTTTCTAGCTTAATTTCTACTCTACTTGGCGTTTAATGTATTGCATTGGGAGCCAAGCTGGCGTAGTCCTTGTGAAGCAAAAGGATGTGGCTCTGTTTGCCTAATGGCAGGAGTTGCACCTTTACCCCACGGGTTGCTAGTTCAATCCAGACTGGGTTTACCAGAAGCAGTACTTGTATTTTGCATAAAACAAAGGTGAAATGACGTGCTTCTTTCTAATTCTTGGGAAAGAATTCAAAGGCCGACTCTCCCAACAGCTATTAACAGGTTGCAAGTGTAGCTATAGATACAGAAGGACTTCCTTTTTTTCCTCTTAGGATGTTTACTCAGAGTTAAATATTTGTGGCATTAGTGCAGGTTGTTTTGGCCATGCATCCTCTCCTTGAAGTCTCTTTTGGAAGGGGTAGGTGAAAGAGAATTCCTTAGTGCCGTGCTTGGTGTTTTCTGTTAGATCTTTGCTGGTACTTTGACCTTTAATGAAGTTTGACTTGTATTGGAAGACTGGAAATTGGTATCCACGTTTTATCAGACTAGTTCTTCAGAGAACATTGTGTAACAGTTTTTGGGTGTGATGTACCTAATTAGGGAAAGGCAATAATCCTTTCTGGAGTGATACGGTGTACTTACACCTTGCTGTGTCAGCACTTCTAAAAAGGGTTTTTCACTCCTTTATTTAAAAGCAGTAACATATTGGTAGCATGTGTTATGCTTAATGACATAAATGGAGCTGCTGAAATTACCTGGCTAATAAATTTACTGCTTGTCTTCTGTTTTATTGCCTTGAAGGAGAATGTGGATATAATATACCTGTGACTGTATTTACAAGGCATAGAAGATATACACTCCCTAACACCAGAACTGCCTAATGTGATGTTCAGACAATCTCTGCAGGTGTCTGTGCCATTTGTTTCTGATGAAACTTGACTAGGGCTCTGGTACTTGCCACCTTGGTCCCACAACTCCTCCCTCTGTAAACACCCCTCCCTGCCTTGGGAGAGCAGAGGTGATGGATTGCTCTCCCACTTACTGAAACAATGTAGAGTTGTGTCATTTAGTTTAACATCCTCATAAAGTTGTAATAAAGATAGTTTCTGTGTTTCTTTTTCTCAGAGCTGATGCAATGTTGCCTTGGTGGGTATCTGCTCTTTATTATTGAGGTTTTTGGGGGGACTTGACATACCTCATGGGAAAGCTGGATGTGCTTGTTCCTCCTCAAGATGTGCCAGTTCCCATGCTGAGTGTGGACACACAGGTGCTTAATGACTCTTTGTGGTATAGTCAAGGGATTTCTAGAATACAATAGTAGGAGGAAGCAGAATAAACAAGCTGTCAATTAGTGGCTAAGAAAAATACTTTGTGTGATCAGCCTGCAATTTTCACTCCAATTAGTGAAATCATAGCTGTTGTCATTTTAACCTGAGAATGCAAAGAGAAGCCTTCAAGATGCAGGTGGGAGGAAGGAATGGGTTAGGACAAGTCTGCCTCCAAGCTGATTTTTAGGGAGCTTTTTTTGTATTCTTAGTTAACTAATAGAAAGGTGGATTCTGCCCATTGAAGGATTTGCTTGTAAATTGTACAAAAGTAGCTTGAGTGGGTGTCATTTAGGGAAAGAGTCCTTCCCTTTGGTGAGGAAGCACCACTCCCCTTGGAACTCTGCTGACTCAGGCCCATGATAGCAGTGTGTGAGCTTCCCACCACGTGCTAGCAAGGACAACCTGGTCCTGCCTGAAGAGAACAGAAAGTGTTCAGAAAGGGCACTTTCCTGTGTTCTTGCACTACAAAGTTCACTCTGCAACTTCTATACTGCCTCTGCCTACTGTGTGCTACAGGCATGGTCCTTCTGGTTGATTCTTTTATATAAAGTACTGTGAGATAGGATCAAAGTAATGACAGATCTCTGATCTGTATCATTTAGCATGAGGGAAAGCAGCTGATGAGTCCTGTCATTATTTTGTTGGGCAGGCATTTCTTTTGCTGCTTTCCTTAAAGTCTTTAAACAGGCTTCTATTATGAAATCTCAAGCAGAATACATAAATGACTCCAGTTTAGCTTTTATTGCAGATATTAACAGTTAATCTTTAAATAAAACCAGTATTTGTAAGGAGTAGAAATATTATCACAGCTCCTAATGCTGTGTTAATAAACTGTAGCTTTTAATTTCCTGTTCATTATAATACAGTGCCCATAACTTGGTGTTGCAGCCTTGTTGAGAAATAGTTTCCCATGACAGGCCTTTCTGAGTCCCTGTTCATCCCTTCCCCCTTCTGAGTGTCCCTGTTATTTTTTCTCCCTCTCTCTTTCTACTTTGTTTTTCCTATTTCCCCTCTTTTAAGGAGGGAAAGAGGAATCTGAAGAAAATAGGCCAGGGTGACTTTTGAACTTTCTGCTCCTTGAAGGTGAGCTCTGTTGGGAGTGTGCTGGTGGTGCTTCTCAGTCCTGCTGTAGGTTGTTGCTATGGAGCAGCATTCAGCATCCTACTGTTTGCTCTTGTATGTTTAACACACAGACTTCTCCTTCTGTGGAAACCAGAGATTGGAGGCAAGAACCAATTCTCCCTCTCCCATCCTCCCCCAGCTAGCTGTCAGAGGTTGTTAGGCTTTTGTTCAGGGCACAAACTGAAACCAAGTGTCCTTTCTGCTGTGAATTTTTCAGAGGTGAGCTGGAACTTATCCTGTAGACAAATTCACCAAATGGAGTGTCTTCCTGGGAGATCAGATTGGCTTAAACTCTCCTGAGATTTTGTTTTCAGGTTTATCTTCAGTTGTTATCTTCATATTACCTTGTGCTATATGCAAGATAGGACATCTTTTGTGACATCTAGGATGGCTCTTGTTACCTTCCTCTCAGAGATCTTTGAAATGTTCCTCTGCAACACTTTTTTGTCACTTTCTAAACATTGATTCTTGAGCACTAGTAGTTTAAGCAGCACCAAGTCCCTGTCACAAATACTATGCAAGCACTGCCTGTTGGCTAAAATAAGAGTTAATTCTTTGAAAACAAAACTCAAAAGGATGGAGTGGAACAGTACAATTAAAGATTTGACTACTTAATTGCAACACTGCTGAAGTTTCCCTTCACAGTGATGCAGAGTAGCTGGATAATTGTACATGAGTATGCTGGACCAGTATGCTCTTGGGCTTCAGCACTGTCTGTTTTAAAACCCTTCAGGCATCTGTTTAATGTTCTCAGGCTTCTGAATCAGCTCATTATCTTAAAACATACTCACTGCAAGAGCCCAGATGTCACTGAAAATTTACACAGGGCTGTGTAACAACTGGATCATACAATGCACATTTGCCTGGCACAGATTGCTAATACAGTTACCTTTGTTGGTGGAAGTGGTATGTGTACCAAAATGAACAAGTTCTCTGTTTTCTCCATGATTCTAGAGTGGTGTTTGAGATGTGACTGTCTGCTAAGCCATTTGGGGGGGTTTCTCTTTCATGCTTGTGCAGTGCTTTGATAACTGGGAGATTGTTTGGTCTTTTCCCCCCAACAAGAATGAGATGAAACAGTCTAGAAATCCCCTTCTCCTTGTTGATTCAGTTGACATCTGCAATATGTGTTAAAGCTGTTCTGCTATATTGCATTTACAGATCACTTTCAACGCTGGGCCTGGTTATATCATCACTCGCTGACCAAGCAGCAGGGAAAGGGAAAAACAAGTTTGTGCCTTACAGAGACTCTGTACTCACTTGGCTTCTCAAGGTAATGAAAGTATTCCTTTCACCCTGTTCATAAGGTGTCAGCTTCATGGTTTGTAGGATTATTGTAGCATGCCTCTGTGTACCTGGGCTTCTCATCTTTCTTGAGAGAAAAGAGACAAGGAGCTCTCATAGCTATAAGTTATATATAAGTAAAATGGGCAGCTAAATGTATCTTGTGTCAATTCAATGTAAAGTCCTATTTGTCTGGTTTTGCTTGTAGTGGAATCAAAAGTGGTGGAGATGTCTAGAAACGTTTATGGGTCAGGCTGGTTCGTTTACATCCAGAGTACCTCTCAGGATCTAAACAGTAACATTTCTATTGTTAAGTATCTTTGTAAAGACATTGTATGGTCTCAGAACAATATGTAACCCTCAACTTTTCTGTGGATGGACTCCACAGGACAACTTGGGAGGAAACAGCCAAACTGCCATGATAGCCACAATTAGTCCAGCAGCAGACAACTATGAAGAAACACTCTCTACTCTGAGGTATGCGGATAGAGCCAAAAGGATAGTCAATCATGCCGTGGTGAATGAGGATCCGAACGCCAGGGTCATCAGAGAGTTACGTGAAGAAGTTGAAAAACTGAAGGAACAGCTCTCCCAGGCTGAGGTAACATTAAAACCACTACAATGGCCACGGAGCTTCCCAAAGCAATGTCAGATTCTGGTGGGAAGGCTGGTTTTCTTTTTGAGCTTTACATGATGAGGAAGGAAGTGTCTTACACTTCTTTGAAAAGTTCACTTTGTTTCCTGAAATAAACCCAACAGAATGTTTGCTTGTTTTTAATAACTTCTTAATGACAACATTGTACTGGTGGTGAGCTATGTCAGAATTGAGTGTTCCTGAAGAGCTTCATAGCAAGCAATAATTGCTGCAGCACAGCTAAGAGGTGTGGAGTACAACTTGATTGTGTAGACTTAGTAGCACAACTTCTTTTGTTTCGCATAGATGGACTCTGTAGTTTCATGATCATAGAATCACAGAATGGTAGGGGTTGGAAGGGACCTTTAGAGATCATCCAGTCCAACCCCCTGCAGAAGCAGGGTCACCTAGATCAGGTCACACAGTAACATGTCCAGGTGGTTCTTGAAGACCTCCAAGGAAGGAGCCTCCACACCCTCCCTGAGCAGCCTGGGCCAGGGCTCCCTCACCTCACACTGAAAGAGTTTTTTCTTATATTTAAATTGAACTTTTTGTGATGATGTCAAATGGGAAAGTGTGTGTGTGTGGGGCGAAAAGCCTGGTATTGGACCACAAAATATGTGGGACATTTCTGTCCTTCCCATTTGTGAAAATGTGTCAAAAAATGATCAAAACTGCAACAGTGAAACCCTCAGCAGTTTACTGCCTTGGCAGTTAAGACTGTTAAGACTTAGCTTAGATTTATACTTTTAGCTGGAGCATAAAACATCAGAGTGCAATAGTTTACTTGGTGATGTCTGGAGCAATTAGGTACTGCGTTGTAGGAAAATAGTTTTGATCTTTTCAGGCAAAATGCTATTGGAAGAAGAACAGAAGCACGTCAGAGTCAATTTGTGTGGCATTCAAAACTCATGTTGGTTTAAGGAGTAGTGTTCCTTGTATGAACACTTCCTTACCCTCTGACATGGGAAAACCTGCTTAAAGAAAAAGGAGCCATTCACTTTTTCCATAAATAAAAGTCTGTTCTAATCCCATATTTTAACCTGGAAAATGTTATTGTAGCACATTCTTACTGATGTTGGTGGACTGTGAGTGCACACAATTGATAGGACGCTGTCCAAAGTCTCACTGACTCCTTTTTTAAAGGTGTGTGTGTTTTCTGATACACTTTCTGTTAAAAACAGTTCTGTAGAGTTCTAAACCAGCCTGTTGAATTGTTATTTGGCACTGGATGTATTTGAGCCCTTTGCTTTTGTTTCCTGTTGTGAAATGAGAAGCCTGCGTTAGCTCTAGAGCATGCCTTCCTTCAAAGGTAATCAACAGGGTCAGTCTGAAAGCTTTAATGCATCTCTAGGAACACTTATGAAAGCAAGATGGAATGGAAGGCTAAATATTGAGAGGAATTTGTGTTTGAAACTGCAGTCAGGATAACTTTACAGTTGAATTTCAGACAGCTAAGACTTGGCCTCAGATGTTTTTGTACAGACGCTGAAGCTTGAGTGGCCAGGCCCAGAGATCTGAAGCTATGTCTGTTGTCACCTAGTTCAGGTCTGGATCCATTATAGGTTGAGCTCATCCTCTTTTTTTTGCAAGTGACCTATTTCTGTATGTTCTTCCCATGGAAAAATTTGAGATGTAGTTGAAATCTGTACTTGTTGCATTTTGGATGGTGTTGCTGTGTTCAGTTCCCTCGTGCAAGCAGACATTGCAGCAGGAAGAGGAGCTGAAGGTTTTGGCTTATTTCTGTCTTTTAGGCCATGAAGGCACCTGAACTGAAGGAAAAATTGGAAGAATCTGAAAAACTAATAAAAGAGCTAACAGTCACCTGGGAAGAAAAGCTAAGGAAAACAGAAGAAATTGCACAGGTATTTGGGAGATTTTGAGGAGGAAATAGATACTCACACAGAGCAAGTCAGCTAAATTTCAGGAGCTTTAGTGGACTTTGCTGTCTTCCCTACCAACTATTTAAAATCCCCCTGGATTTTTATCTTTTCCCATAATTTCTGGAGTTTTAGGAGGATTTTGTTCTCTTTTTAGGTCTAAATTTCATTAGAATAGATGTAGCTGTGTCATTATATTATTGCTGAAAGTTAATATTTGATTTTAAAATAAAACATTACAATGTGTTTGGGCAGCTCATTTATTTGTAAGTCCATAGTGGGAGCCTTGGATGTGTTTCCCTTGCAGTGACTGAGAAAAGAAAGAATTACAGAAGGATCAGAGTTCTGGGCACTATTTGTTGCTTTTAGCACCTTCTTAAACGGATAAGGAGAATGTGTTCTGTGTGTTTACTAACGTTTGTTTATTATTGTTGTACTTTACCTTTCCATCATCTCCACCATACATAGCTTGGAGAACAAATATTGTTGGTTTCCCTTTTTAGTTTTAATGTTCCTGTAGCATGTTTTGCTGCAACCACTGTTTAAGTAATTGGTGGGAGCAGGGGGAACAACCAGACCAAACCCAACCAGCCAAATGAAAAACCCAAACCACAAACTGCAGCAAAGCAGGAGACACTTGTGATGGAGTAGATGCTTTAGCTGAATTAATAATACTACTGCAAAAGAATAAACCTAAATTATGGGATACTGATTTCTGAGTTACCTATGGCTATGATTAGCTTAGAAGTAATTGCTGATGAGAGTAGTTTTTAGTTAACATAGGTGTTCAAAGCCATGTTGTGTTACTTACAAATAGCTCGAAGAAAATCAATAGGGCTGCTTAGATAAGTAAGTGTCAAAGAATCAGAGAATCTTAAGGGCTGGAAGGGACCTCAAAAGCTCATCCAGTGCAACCCCCCTGCCAGAGCAGGACCACCTAGAGTAGGGCACACAGGAACTTGTCCAGGTGAGTTTGAAGTGGAGATGCAGATGTTTGTGGATTAGACCTAATTTTTTCTGTTAAGCATTTGGTGCTTAAGTTCTACTTCTAGTAGTGATACACAGAATACATGTTCAGCATGTGCATCTTTAGCTTTAGTTGCTCTGTTTTCATTTGCTTTCATTTACACCTTGCAGCAGAGAAGGTTAACCTATTTCTGTGCTTTCAGGAAAGGCAAAGGCAGCTCGAGAGCATGGGAATTTCCCTTGAGTCTTCAGGTATCAAGGTTGGAGATGACAAGTGTTACCTGGTGAATCTGAACGCAGACCCTGCACTCAATGAGCTATTGGTTTACTATTTAAAGGTAAGAATGTGAACAGGATGATTACATGTAATGAAAGGACACTTGTTTCAAATTTCTGGCTCAAGTTGTTATTCGGTGTGTTCAGGTTTTTAAGACTAGTTGCAGCAGAATAGGATAAGCCTCCTCCTACTGTTTAGGCTTTTGTTCTCCCTTTGCAATTTGGCTTCATTGTTTTCCTAATTGATCTCCTGATTGCCAAGTGTGGGAGAAAAGCTCAGTGTGTGCCAGCCTTGAGATAAACTCAAGCTTTTCCAGACAGGATGTGAATAGAATTGCCTTTTGGGCTGAACTTGAAGTGAGAGCCTTGTGTCAGATGCTTCTTTCTCTTAGTGAACTGAGGATTGCTTTAAATATTCAATGAGTTCATGATAAAGAGATGTTGTTTAGTAGTAATCAGGAAGAACAAACATAGTCCTCCATAACAAGAAAAGCTTAAGAGAAAGGAGGAAAAAAACTCCACTTAAGTTACACAAATGTATTTTCTTAGTGCCACTAGTTTTCATGTGATTCTCTTCAGGATACTCTCACCTCAGAGTGGGAGTGTCAGATGCAAAGCTAGTAAGTTTGTAAGGAAATATGATCTCCTTGTCAATAAGATCTGAAAGACTATCCTATCTACTTCTATAGTTACTTTTCTGTTTTAGTGGCTGAGGCAGGACTCTTCTGTATTTGAACAGTAGCAAATGAAGCACAACTTCTCTAACAAGATATTAAAGTTAAATATTTCAGCAGAATTTACAATGTGGCTTGAAGTTGTGTAGAGATTAGTAGGGTTGGGTGAGTTGCTATATAGCTTTTTTTCTGGAAAGCACCTCATTCTACTATCCATGTTGTTCATGTCAGTATGACACAACTGACTTTCTTCACTATTCGTGTTTACTGCTTGTGTGCTGAGTAGTCTGCATACAGACATAGTCTGAGGAGGTTTTGAAGTCTGAATTTGTGTTGACTGCTTTATTTTACTGTATCTAAAAACCACATGAAGCTAAAGTGCAGAGCAAGAAGGACAGTTTGTTTGTGACCTTTACAGTCATCAAAGCTGCTATGGCACCATTTCTGATCTCCAGAAGTGCTTAACGAAGGAGAACACGTAGATTGTGCAGCCTCAGTGCTTCAGCTAGTATTTTCTGACTTACACAAACAGTGATGATTTACTTGTCTCTTAGTAACAGCTTCTTTTCTAGGATCACACAAGAGTTGGTGCAGATACCTCTCAGGATATACAGCTCTTTGGTATAGGAATTCAAGCAGAACACTGTGAGATTGATATTGCGTTAGATGGAGAAGTTACACTCACACCGAAAGAAAATGCAAGGTAAGGAGGGTCAGCAGTGCTTTCCAGTGAAATGTTTGCTTTTCTTTACCAGAAGATAACTTGCATGCTCTTTTATTGTATGCAGAGGTATCTTACATTCTGACCAATCAGTAGTTTCAATATAGGTATCTTATTAGAAGTGAAAGTCAGCGATAAAACTGAGATCTCCTCACATACACCCACTCTGCAGCATAAACAAGCTCTCAGAGTCTTGACTCAGAATAAACAATTGCAAGGAGATTTTCAGGAACAATGTGAGAGACCATTGCTTGTCTGTGTCTTGCATAGTACCAGGATCACTGAGATGCTGCTGGCTGTCATGACCCGTGCAATGGGAAAGTAGCCAGTGTCTTGATCAGGGAGGATAAATTGTGCCTTGTGAGTAGCTCCTGTTGCAAAGCTCAGTGTTTTGTGAGAAAAAAGTGTTGAAAAATCTGAATATCTTTAAATTCTTGTCTAAATCTTCAATTACTATTGTGTCTAGTCAGTATGCAGTGTGAAGTCACATTTGCTTCTGTATTTGAGTGATTTTTCATTTGGGGACACTGTGGCTTCTTGAGTGGAATCTGGCACTTGAGCTGTAGTGGTGTGTGATAAGCCCTGCCTTTGTCCTACTTAACAGTCATGCTGCTTGACTGAAATCTGACTGAACAATGTTTAGATTATTACTAGAAGGAGGAGCAAAAAGTCTGAGACACACTCCTTAAAAAAAATCTGATCTTTTCCATTCTGCCTTGGATGAAACACCTCTTGGCATTTGCACTACCAGGATTGCATTGGGTTGGGAAAAAATACCTGGTTTTAAATCAGCTACCTACATGTTTGTGTTGACTGCCTTGAGGCACAGCTGAATTGAGAGCACTGCAGCTGAAAAAGGCTTTTTTTCATTTTACTTTTTCCCCTCCTTCCAAATGAATTGTTGTGCTTTGTGACTCGCACAGGCAGAAGATCAACAGCTCCGTTCTCCTCATTTTTGTGATTGAAACTTATAAAGAAACCTCAATGCAAATGTGACAGTGTGCCAGATGTTCACAAAAATAGACCTTTGTTCATAATAGAGGCTCCATTTGTTGAAATGCATCTAAGAGGTTTCTCTTATGCTTGAATGGCTGAGTATGGCAACAGTATGTTTTGCGACTGTGTGTTTAACATGTTGCAGAGCTTCATCCGTAGGATTTGCATGCATCCAAGTTTTCAGGCTGTTTATAAGAGAAAGGCAAGAACCTAATTTGAGAAAGGGATATTTAAAGAAAACCTTGCAACCAAAAGCAACCTTGTCTATATGTTTACTGAAGGGTTGTACCAGCCAAAGCTGGAGAGGAAAGGTCCTTCACGTTTCATTCTCACAGTAGAAACCAGGCCAGAAACTTTGCCATTGGTTCTTTAAATAAAGCCTGGGAGATCTGTGCATCATGTGGTAAAAATCAGTCTGTAGGTGGGAGAAATGGTAGATGTTGTAATTACTCTTCAACCTTTTAGGATCTCACTGAAGTTGTTTTTGCTTCTTTCAGGTCCTGTGTAAATGGTGCGCTGGTGTGTTCTGTGACTCAGTTATGGCACGGAGATAGAATCTTATGGGGAAACAACCACTTCTTTAGGTGATTGTTGATATTTACTTTCCTCTTTATGTTCAGTCTGTCTTTTTTTTTTTTTTTGTCTTCCACTATTCTGCATAAACCTTTTAGAAACTGAGTTTAATTGGTTTACACAGAATCAACTTACCAAAGAGGAAACGAAGAGATTGGCTGAAAGACCTTGAGAAAGAAACTTCTTTAGGAGAGCACGACCTGGATGCAGCTAGTGAAGCTTCTTCAGAGCCAGACTACAACTATGAGTTTGCACAAATGGAAGTTATTATGAAGACACTGAACAGTAATGGTAAGGCAACTCCTAGGTTAAACATTCTTTTGGATTGCCTAACTAATTCAATGTGGAACTTAATTTCTGGGTGAAAACCCAAGTGGTACACTCACTCCAGGGGCCTTTGGAGCTACTGCAGAAGATATTTTACAGAAACAGTGGTAGGCATACATATGTATATGTGAAATATCTATCTCTATAGCTCTATATCTCTCTCTATAGCTCTATATCTCTCTCTATAGCTCTATATCTCTCTCTATAGCTCTATATCTCTCTCTGTATCTCTATAAATATGCACCTGGGTACACACAGACACATAAATCAGTAGTTGGTTTGTGCCCTATCACACAATTTGATGTGTACATCTGCTGTCCTTTATAGTGGGCCTGGATTGAAATCATATGCCTGTGAAATCACCTAAGTCCTGCTAACCTCTTGCTCTTGCAAGTTACTGCAGGCAAAAATGTACTCCAGATGTGGCTCAGTTAATTTCGTCTTTCATATCAGGTGTTACTGCCACTGTTTTAACCTTAGTAAGAAAAACCCCACTGAAATGATAACAAACCAATAGTCACATGTCAGCTAGTGTGGCTTTTAAAGCCTGACCACTCCTAACAATTGATGTAATCTTTTGTTGAAACCTATTGTGGTGCCTTTTTTGGACAGTGTAATAAAATTCAGTGTTATGTCAAATAATGGGATGGTATCTAAACAAAATGATGTCTTGCTGTTTCCCAGAAGGCAAGTCATAGTTCATGTGGCATAATGTGGTATAAAGAAATGCTGAAAACTTGGTTCAGTGCTGAATGCTTTGTACAGGTTGTTTGAAATGCACAAGAATGGAGAGGCAAGTGCCTTGGTTTTGGTCACTGACCAGGAAGACACAGTGGATGGTGTTTCATTGCTTTCTGTTCTCATTTCTTCATATCGTTGTGGTATTCCCAGTGTTTGCTGTGGTTTTGCTGAAACACAGTAATGGCCTTTTTCTTGGTCTCTTCTCAGTCTTTAACTGCCTCTGTTTTGCCACTGAGCACAGCACGATGGTTTGGTGTGCTTGAGGCTCTAGCAGTAGCTTACAGGCTTCTTTATAGTTTGATTCTAATGGGATGGCTTGTGTTGAGTGAGTTACAAGGTCAGATCATTTCAAGTTGATGTGACATTACTGTTTGATTACAGAAGTTATGGTTCACTTATACCAGGAGACGAGTTTCAGATCAATCTGCCGTCTTGGTTGGTCTTCAGTGTTGTCATCCCTTGGGAAGATTCTGTTGCCCATTTTAAGGCCTCAAACCATCCCATATCTGTTGCCAAAACTGGGACAAAGGTTTTGAACTCGATTGGCTCATGCATGAGGCTGCTGGAGAAATTTGAAAGCATTAATTGATGCTTGATCTGCTTGTCACTAACCGGGGATTTGACTAAACTGTAGCAGTCTACAATGAGTTCAGTGTTCTTTGAACAGGGAGGGTCCCACTTTTTGGTTTTCCTGTGTTATCTAGCTCACTGAAATGGTTCTTCACAGTATTTCAAGTGTCTTTATGTTTTAGTTCAGTAGGCTTTTCTGATTGAGGTTCAGGCCATTTTTTGTCACTTACTTTCTGTATTTTTGCTCAAGAACACTACAGACCTTGCTGTTTCGTTAGAGCTCTTTCCTCCCTGATGCACAGCAAATGTTAGCACTCATATTTGTGCAGTTTCAGAGGCATCATAACTCAATTATTCTGCCTCTTCTCTGCTCTCTGACAGAGGTGTTGCTTAACCAAGTAGCAAGTGATAATAAGACCTGGACAAAACAAGTGACTGTGAGGATCGTAGGCTGGTCTTCTGATGCAAAGCTAGATAGCACTTCCAGGTTCTGTGCTTCTCAGTGGTATAGCTAAAATGTGGTGGTTGATTGTTTTTTTTCCTAACAGGCTTCTAGTTTGTTGGGTAAGAAGTAAAGCAGCTTTGTTATAATACCATTTATTTATTTTTCCTTAAAATGGGGGGGAAAAAAGGATAAAGGAGAAGAAATAACTGAAAACAATTAATTCTATTATCTGTGTTCTCTGGAGAAACTCTGGGGTTGGAATAAAGGGGTACTTTAAAAAACCTGTTTAGATAATTCTTTATAGGCATGTAGTGATATAGCCCAAAGTAAGAGGTTTTGATTTTCTTTGGTGTTGGGGTTTTTTTTCCCTCCCTTGATCCCTCTTTAAATAACTATCTCAGCTTCTCCAGGGCACAAATACATTTGTTTTTATGGCATCTAACCAGTACAACACTGTCACACATTGCATCCGGCTCCGAAGAAACTCTGCAACTTTGAACAGAGCTGTAAAGAAAACACAGGACTCTTTACACCCTTCAGCACATTCACTTTCTTTGTGGGATTCTGTCAGGTCAGCTTTGTACAGCTAATTCATGATGCTGGTCAAACACAGAATGCAGAGAAGCAGTTTACTTTATCCTCGTATACTGTGCAGTGGTTGAGTAAACCATGGAATGAGGTTACACAGGATCTAGTTTAAGCAAACAAAACTGCAAAGTCTCATCAAAATCCCCACTCTGAGCTGTAACAAACTGTCCTGTATTGTAACCTCCTTGTAGCTTGCTTAGGAAAATGCCCTTACATGGAGTCTTAAGGAATTAATTCAGCGTTGTTGTTACTGGATTAAGAGATTCCAGATGTGAATTAATTGATGCTGCAGCAAGGTGATAAAGAGAAAGAGCATTCTTCATATTCTAACATTTAGCAGAGGATTAACTGCATATGAATGGTCTTTTCAGGGCCATTGAACTGTTGTCACTTTAGTATGTAAAGGATTTACTGTGCATTTGGCAGACACTGGGTAGACTCTTCCTTAATTTACTTGACACTGCATGAGAAATCCAAAGTTGTGGAGCATGAGGTTTAAATCCAACTTAAACACTATTGTAGTTCTTTTGAATTGTGGAAAAACTTAATGGTTTCTTTTTTTCACCTTCTAACTAGATGGTTTATAATTAACACCATATTTTGCTTTTTGACTATGAAAGCTCGGGCTTTTCTGTGTAAACTCTTCCACAAGTTAAATGAAAGACTTTTCTGTGAGTGTCACTCTTTGTATTTCAATACAAACATAACTCACCTCCTTTTTTCCCTGTTTTGTTTTTACCCCAAGCAGTGGTGGGTTTTGTTCACAATAGGAAGTTTTAGGTTAAGTTCTTGCATCTCAGTCCAATTTTTTTCCATGGTGTAGCTTGATGTGGTGTTGGGAATTCTGCAAATCTAAGTGGCTGAAAAGATCACTGTTATTAAGGTAACCTGAACTTGGAGCCAGGCTTTTAGGAAAGCTTAGGAAAGTCTCATCTTCATGAGTCAGCCTTAGATTCATTTCCTGTGTTTGCAAACACAACGCAGGGCTTCTAATTTCTTCCATTCTTCC
The DNA here is from genome assembly GCF_028858725.1 of Colius striatus. Lineage (NCBI taxonomy): Eukaryota > Metazoa > Chordata > Aves > Coliiformes > Coliidae > Colius > Colius striatus. The sequence continues at coordinate 4,280,883 of NC_084762.1, forward strand.
CTATCTTCTGTGCAATACCTGATTTCTCAGCTATTCTTGCACATGACTATAACTGTTTTAGGGATTTAGGGTAATCCTGGTGCTATCTGGAAGAGTTAGGAGGATAATGATGGTGGAGATCAATGTTTGATAACATGGTTTGTGTTCTAGAATATTAGACCTTGGTAGAGTTGAGTGTTGCACTGCCTGTTTAAAAGCTAAAAATAACCACCTTTCTGAGAATGTCATGTACTAAAAAGTATTATTTCCAGTTATTTTAAGACACTTCTGTGCATCACTGTTTTGCTATTTGATTGCTATTTATGATGACTGATTTTTCACTTTGTGCCTTATCATTACCACTGTGGTGGTAACTTACGATGCTTTTGTGTGAAGCCTGTGCTCTCTTCCATGGGCACAGCCATGGCTGTGGTAGCAGCTGCCATCCTTAAAAGTCACAGTAACTTTATTTTAACATTTGCAAAATGGAAGAGGCAGCACAGTTATTTTAAAGCTGAGGTTTTTGCTTTAGAAAATCCTGTCCTGTCCTAGAGCTGCAGTGTTGCTTCCCCTGGTGATCCACCACTCCAACCACAGACCTCCTCTCCCTTTCTCATCTGATGTACAGAATCATCAATCTGTTAGGTGATGTGCTGTCACTCAGGCATTCATCTAGATTGTTTCTCTTGCAAACCTCTCTTTTGCTGTATGTAAGCTTTCAGAGATATCTAGTATGTAGAAGCAGCTTATTCCATTGAGCTGCTCTTTCAAGTGCACAGTGTGGCACTGGATCTAAACCCACCAATAGACAGAGTAATGTCTCTTTCATTTGAATGCAGTCTAGATTTATCTGTAGCTGATTGACCCAGGTAGTTCTCTCAGGATAGTTTATCCAAATGGATATTTGTTTTGAGTCGATATGAGAGGAAATGTAGCTTGTGAAGCTACATGCAGAAGTCCCCTCAGAACATACTTGTCTGCTCCAGCACTGTGAGACTCATTGGTGCAGTGTGACTAGTCTCAGTTTTCATCTGCAGCTCTCCAACACGTTTCATTCCCTGCCAAAATGGAAAAAGCAAATTGCTTTTTACTTCCTTGTTTCCTCTTCTGCTTAGCATCATCTTCCCTTGTGTTTTCCTTTGTTTCCTTGTTATTACTTTGTTCCCTTATTCATCTATTCTTCTTTTTTTCCTACTGGGATTCTGGAACGTATCGCTTGACAGTACTGAAATAAGCAATAGAGCAGGGTCTTAACCATTGTTCTAGCCTCTTTGCATGCTGTATATTATTTTCTGGTTTGAGTTTATCTATTTAATGCAATGTTTATTATTTTCTCCTCTGCTCTGGTGGGCAATGGCCATTGTGTTTGCAAAGACCTTGGCATATGTTGATTGCTGTTGCCAGATAAATGATGAGTGTCTTGTAATACTGAAATGGTATTTTCTCCCTTTTCTGGATGGTTTTTTTTGTTTTGCTTCTCTTCAGACCCAGTACAAAATGTGGTCCAGATTTTGGAGAAGCAGTACTTGGAAGAGAAGCGGAGTGCCCTTGAGGAGCAGCGACTGATGTACGAACGTGAGCTGGAGCTGCTGCGGCAGCAGCTCTCTCCAGAAAGGCAACATCAGCATGGCAGCGACAGGCTGTCCTATACTGCACAGACTGCACAGCAGAAAGTAAATCTCTGGACAGAAGAGAGGTGAGAATACTGGAGTTCAACAAAGGAATTAATAAGGACTGCAAAGGGTAAAAGATGAGGCTTGAGCTGTGAAGTCGATGTACAAGCAGTACAAGATCTGCCTCCACCAAAGCGTTGGCATTTCATTTAGGACTTAGTTGTGTGTGCGAGATCTTCTTGTTTGATATGGCATGCAAATGAAATAAGAATGTAGCTTTTATTGATCAGCATCATAGCTTTTTAATTGGAAAAGCACTTCTGAGTGTTTGGGTTAGCAATTATTGTTTAAGTTATTTCTGGAAAGAAAATAAACGAGGATAGTGCAAAGGTAAATTTGTCAGCTAAGACTAAGGAGTCCACTAAGGAATACTGAGTGAGAGTATGCAATGACAGAACAGTATTTTGCAATCTAATACCCATAAAAATGGAAATCTTTATAAGTTGTATGTGTATGTTTCTAAAAGTAAGCCCAACTTTAAAAGAGAATTGTTGTGTATTTGAGAGCTGCAAAACTAGTCAGAGTACGTTTGAGCTGTTTTAGGAAGCAAAAAGTTTGCCATGATGTGAACAGGTCTGCAAAGGGACAGTGTGGCACCTGAGTTCAGCCTTGGTGAAAGGTCATCATGAGATTTGCAGAGAGTTACAAAAGCCAATGAGGAAGATGTGGGCAGAATTGAGGCAGCATGTGTGTGTGTGCTTCTTGACAAAGAGAGAAGCCTGCTCTTGGTGTCATTGCGGAGAGTAGGATGCCAGCTCCATGGAGAGAAGTTCTAGAGGCAGCAACCAAGGTGATGTCAGTTTTCTGCATACAGGTGACTGCCCTGTGATTGGATTAATACAGCAGGAAAAATGACTAGATGTACTAACAGGTTTCTTGTTAAGCTTCTTTTATTCTCTTTTGCAACAGAAGCTGCTTTATCCATGCAGCATTTTATCTCTATGCAGTGATTTTGAGTGCTTTTTCCTAGTTAGCTCAGTTTTGGTTCATTCTCCAACCTAAAGATGGATAGCCAAGATAGCTTTCAAATTCTGGGTGTTAGTAGTAGAACAGATCTTGGATTCAGTTTTTGTATGAGGTTTTGTTTTGTAATTGCTGCCCAGTTTGGCCTGGGAAATAAAACTGAACAAATAACATACTGTTGACTAGCAATGCTTAGAATGTTTTCCATGGCAAGTATAGGGAGAAGCAGTGCTGTGTTTCAACTTGAGTTAAAATAATTGCTTGTCTCTAAGAGCTAAAAGCAGAATCATTGGGAACTGAATGTGAAACATTGCAGAGTCATGGCTGGGATTTGCAGGCTCTCTTAGGGCTGCAGGAGGAGTGCAAAGTGAGAAACGTGCTGGTTGGAGTCATTGCTGTTGACAACTGCCTTGTGCACAGCAAGGACATCAAGAAATCATTGATAATCCACTTTAGTAGCAGAGAACTGGGCTTCTGTACTATTGAAAGAAGTGCTACTCTTGTAGGGAAGCAATACCTCTAAAGGAATGCAACAGATGGGAAAAGGGAGTAGTAAAAAACTTGCCTGTCTTGGAGAGCTGAGAAGAGGAAATTGTCATTGATCATCTTAAACCCATCATAACTATGCAATGACATAAAAACTGACAATGTGGAGTGACATCAAGGCTAAGCACTGTGCTGTCCTCCTCAGTAGTTGTTAGATGTTTCTTGGGAGGAGCTGTGCTTTAACAAGCATTTCTGCCTCTGGATTTCAGGGGTGAATGCTTTCCTCTCTGTAACTGTTCAACTGTTTTCAATAGGACTTTGCATAGAAAAGCTAAAAAATCATGCAGGGAAGTGCTTGTCACTGACATATCTGAAGTATGATCATGAGTCTGATGAAGGTGATAAGACACTGAGTAAGCACTGTTGGGATTGTGAAGAAAGGCAGAGAAAAGGGGACTTTGAGTTTCCTCAGAGGATAATCGCGGTGCTTTTCAAAGGCAAGTTAGAGATGAGAATCCTGGGTGAGAGTGCATTGTGGTATCACAGGTGGAGGTATAGTATGTGTCATAGCAGGTTTGCCAGGTGCTGTGTTAGAACAGATTTGCTCAGACCAGCCTTAGAAACCTCTTTGGAATTGGTCCAGAGACTGTCAACTGTTCAGAGTGCACAAGCTTTACCCTGTGCTCATTCATCTACTACTGAAAATGTGTTTTGAGCATACAGCACTTAAGGGATTTTAATGTTTTGGAATATGTGCACTTGAGATAGCTTTAAGAATATGGAGAGGGGCCTGGGAGTCTGTAGCACTGCACAGCCCTAGCTGAGATGTAAAGCTGTGGCCTGCAGGGATTGCAGGTCCCAACATCACAATGGGAGGAAAAGCGGGTTTTGTCAAGATGAAGTCTCACGTGTCGGGACTGGTAGCTTCTGTGGAGCAAGAACTCCAGATTAAAGACAAAGACAGCTGCAATTATTTAATTTCTTGACAATTAGGAACATCCTTGGGGCTTTTAACAAGTCATCACTGTAACAGCTCCCATAGCACTGTGCCCTTTTATTTGGACATTACTGTGCTAGGCTTTCCTCAGCAGTGTTGTGTTTAATACGCGATTGCTGCCTTTCCTCAATAAAGTTGTGTGATGCTGTTTTGTGTTTGCTGACATAGTGCTACCCAGCACTTCTTCTTAAGCTTCTTTCAGAAAAGTCTTTGTTAGCACCTCAATTTGCAGCTTTCCAATAATAGAAATAGGTTTCTGTGTATTTTTCATGTTGCCTGCTGCACCACAGGGATGAATTGTTTCGACAGAGCCTGGCTAAACTGCGAGAGCAGATTGTAAAGGCAAATACACTGGTGAGAGAAGCAAACTTCTTGGCAGAAGAAATGAGGAAGCTAACAGATTATCAAGTAACCCTTCAAATTCCTGCTGAAAACCTCAGTGCCAACAAAAAGGTAATGACAAAGAATGCTGGGCAACGTAGCTTTATGGCTAATCTGAAACCTGTAGTAGTGTGTAACGTTCTAATAACTTGAGGCCATAAAATGTTACTTCTGTTAGATTCTGCATAGGCAGAGTAGGGATGCCACCTCACTTTAGTCAATAATTGCAAGTAAAAGTGGGCACATAGCATTAAGTATGGCTCTTGATGTTCTTTCAAGTGTGTGATCACTGTATGTGTGTGTGGTTTATCAACAGACATTTGTGTTCTCTTGCTGTAAAACTTTCGTTTTAGTGACATTTGCAAAACTTACCAATTCTTTTGTCTTCAGGTTTTCCTAGTTGTACTGCTACTGAGAATGGAGTGATGGCAATTAGGATAATATGTGTGACATAAGTGGTTTGGTGGAGAGTGTTAATGTTCCTGTGTAAATGGTAGTTGTCTGAAAAGGGCAGAGAGTTCTGGATCCTCAAAGATGTCAAGGGTATGCTGTGTTTGAGGATGGAGATAGTATGGCTGTCAGGCAGAGAGAAGCTGTGTGTTCTGTGTTTGATTTCTTTTTAGGAATGCAATTTGAGTGAGGAGTTGAGCTACTTACATGAACCTTTCCTGCAGTGATTATTTTTTCCTCTGATTTAGAGGGGTGCGATAGTAAGCGAGCCTGCTATTCAAGTGAGAAGAAAAGGAAAAGGTACTCAAGTGTGGACTATTGAGAAGCTAGAGAACAAACTGATTGACATGAGAGACCTCTATCAAGAGTGGAAGGAGAAGATTCCTGAGGTACTGTATATGTTTTCTGAAAGGGACCAATGACTGAGTTTGTTTTCTTTTAACCCCTTATAATATGTTGTATAAATCAAGTGCAATGACTCTGTATATGAGAGTGGCTCTGAATGGGAGCAGCAAACTGCCTCAGACATAAAACTGTCAAACTGTGGTTGGTATCAAAGCTGGCAAGGATGCTGCTTAGAGACACTCAAGCAGAAGACGAGTCTTAATATCTGAAATTTCATTTGAATATCCTCCAGCCTTAAAGCAGTGAAGTCTTACTTTCTCTACACCAGTGTCTCCATCAAAAATAAGTGGTGTCTCCTGAGAATTTGAGTAGCATGTTAGCCTTGGCAAATGAGCATGAGACTTGTCAAAAGTTTGCTTGTGTACTGGCAGGATGTCCTCTGAGTATCCAGGTAGGAGTGTAGGCAGTGTATCTCGCTGTCTTGTGGCTGATAGGGAGCACCTGAATCACTTCTATCAGGAATCCTTCTCAAATATGTTTGAACAGCTGTTTTGCCTTTGTTGCACATGGCTTGGATGGAGCAATGGGAATATCTAAAATAATAGCACAGGGAAGTCAAACACTTCCTCTGTGCCCATGAAGACAAGGCTGATCTTGCTGCTGACTTCAGTAAGAGCTAATAGCTCATCCTTTGAATATGTTCTGTCTGCCTGAGCCAGGGTCATCCTTGCCATGACCTGTGTCATCTGTAATGTCTCTGTTCAATGTGCTACGTAGAAACACAGAGGTCAAACGCATGTATTGAACATGGAGGGGAAAGGAAGGAACTAACGAGTCCACTGGGGAGTGTATATAATGCTGGGTATCTGCATGAATGCTTTCTGGCTGTGTATGGAATACTTGTGTTTGAAATGCTGCAGATGTGACCTCAGCTCTGTGAATTTCATAAGAACCCTCGTAGGCTCAAGTGAGAGACATCCTGCACGTTCCCTTTTGCCCTTGTACTGGTACCCAGCTGCCAGCCCAGCTATTCGCCCTGGGGCTGATTTGTCTTCTCATTGAAGAATTGTAAACAGAGCAGAAAAGTAAGGTGAAACTTGTTGAAATCAGTGGCTACCATGCTTGCTCATGGTAAAATCTGCTTTGTCTTGACACAGCTAAAAACCATAGGTCATCATAAGGATTCTGTACTGCCTCCTCTCAAAGATTTCATTTCAGATTCGTGATATGCTTCTAGTCTCTACTTGTGTAACAGGAAGGAACAGAAAATACTGGCACTGACTTAATTTCTGGGTTATGATCTTACACTAGATGGTAATTTGATTTTTGTCTTCTTGTGCTGACAGTTTTCAACAGAACCTTTCTCATCCTTACAACAACAGATAAGGAAGCTGATTGGCAAGCGAGGAGATCCTTTTTACGAAGCCCAAGAGAATCACAACTTAATTGGCGTCGCCAATGTGTTTTTGGAGTGCCTTTTCTATGATGTCAAGCTGCAGTATGCTGTGCCCATCATCAGCCAGCAAGGAGAGGTAAAGCCAAATACATACAGCATACCTAGGCACTCATACCTATGAGGGGAATGTAGCTTTTTGCTGGGAGGCTTAATGGACAGCAGTTGAATTTTTTTTAACAAGCAGATGATGCTCATTGCCTTGTTTCCCAGGGAATGTGTGTTTTCCAAACTGCTGGGTATGCTTTCAGTTTAATTGTTTACAACTGCCCAGCTGCAGAAGTAGTAAAATCAACGTATCAACATGGGTAACTGAGCAAAACCCAGCATATTGAGGCTCTGCTGTACTCTTATGTTGCTGTTCATTTGGTGGTTGAGAGCTGTTCAGTTCTGTTTCTGCACACCTCCTAGACTTAGATATCTGCCATCTTAATATCTTCAAGTCCCCTGTGCACAGGTTCTGAGCATCTGTCTTGCCTTAGGTTGCAGGACGGCTGCACGTTGAGGTCATGCGAGTCACTGGCTCTGTGCCAGAACGTGTAGTAGAAGGAGATGACTCGTCTGAGAACTCCAGTGAGAGTGGGAGTCTGGAAGTGATGGATAACAATGGAGAAATTATTCACAGAGCAAAAAAACTCTCCTGCAGGGTAAGTGAGAACACATGATGAAGTTAACAGTTTCAGGCCTTTGTAACTCTGCAGTCGCTCTGATGTCCAGCCCTGAGCTATGCTGGCTATGGCTTGCTTAAAAATCTCTGAAGAGAAAAGAGAGACTTCTCTTGTTCTGTTTCAATGTAGGTCAGTCTGTGGTTGTCAGTGACTGAAATAATACACATGAGTTTTCTAGTATATGCAGATCTACATCCTAAATACTGATGTTGCAGGAACTATCCTTGACAGATACAGAAGGAGAAACAGTTTTGTCATGTAACCATCTCCTGCAATTTGAGCATCTGAGGCAGTATCTATGAGTGGAGTCTGGGTTTCTTTTCCTCTGTGATGAAGTGCTTCATTCTCCTCTTGAGTTGATCAGCTTCCTCAAAGAAAACATGTACATGAGAGGGCTGCTCAGTAACTGCTTTCATTGCATCTGTGTTTTGTATATGCAAAACGTGGATTTCCCAGGGAGGGACATCCTTACAGAAAATGTTGGAAGGGGTCCTTTACAAATTCTTCTTGGCTCTTGGTACCTCTGGATTAAATCCTTGAGTTTTTGAACCATTTGCAGTTGAAGGAGAAACAATCATATTTGTGACAACATTTGTCTTGTCTCCTCAGGTAAAAATAAAAGAAGCAACTGGACTTCCACCAAATCTCTCCAACTTTGTCTTTTGCCAATATACCTTTTGGGATCAATGTGAGTCAACAGTAGCAGCACCAGTGGTAGATCCAGATGTGCCCTCACCTCAGAGCAAAGATGCTCATTTTACAGTGACTTTCTCTCACTGTAAGGTAATTATTTTTGTTGTGGAATAGTATTACCAGAATGATGGTTAAAGTCTGGACTTGATGAGCCCTGAAGGTCTTGTCCATGGTTTTACTGTGCAGGTAGTTAGTTGTTTGGTGTGTCCTTACAAACTAGTTGAAGATAAACTGTGATGTGGTTGGACTGGATGTGATTTGTTTCTTCTCGATGCCAGGACTACGTGGTGAATGTCACAGAGGAGTTTTTGGAGTTCATCTCAGAAGGAGCTCTTGCTATTGAGGTGTGGGGTCACAGATGTACTGGCAACGGCAGCTCTGTTTGGGAAGTTGATTCTCTTCATGCTAAAACTAGGACACTTAGAGACAGGTACAAATAAATTACATGTGAATACTTGCATCAGCTTTCCAAAGGCTTTCTAATACTTGTGATGCACAAAATACACTTCAGTGAGGCAACTATTGTTTTGTGTGGGGATGTCTTTTTAGGTGGAACGAAGTAACCAGACGAATAGAAATGTGGATTTCCATACAAGAACTGAATGAGATGGGAGAATACACTGCGGTTGAACTCCATCAGGCAAAAGATGTAAACACAGGGGGAATTTTCCAGCTTAGGCAGGTTTGTACCTTTTCCCTGTCTTCTTATTCCTGCTTGAATTGATCCATAATTGTATTCTCAAGTTTCTCTCTATTTTTCCCTCTGTCTCTTTCTTTCCATCTATCGATTACCTGCTTCAGGGTCATTCTCGCAGGGTTCAGGTGACGGTGAAACCCGTCCAGCATTCGGGAACGTTACCTCTCATGGTAGAAGCAATTCTTTCAGTCTCTATAGGTGGTGTGACTGCCAGATCAACCAAACTGCAAAGGGGCTTGGACAGCTATCAGGTAAGACAGATCATTTTTCACGTGTTTGGTTTTGCTGTTCTAGAGCCAGCCCAACATAACTCCAAAAGGGACCTTAGCATGCTGGTACACAATTTCCTTCCCTTACAGTGATGGCAAAAGTTGAGGAGAGGAAAAAGCAGGAAAAAAATAGTAGAGAATGTGTTTTATAGTGCTGTGACACCCTATTTGCCTTTACAAAAAGGACTGAGTTGTTATTTGATAAGAATCAAAAATAGATATCACTGAAGGTGAAAGCAGAAGAGGTCCTTAAGAAGTGTAATGGCTTCAAGCTGCTACTGGACAGATTCATCTTGGAAATAAGGCATTGTTTTAATAGTGATGGCAAAGAAGACAAATGAGCCACCCAGAGAAGCAAGATGCTCTTTGTCAGAAGGGTTATGTGCAGAACCACAAGTAGTTATAGCCTTAAATACAGATGAAACTGTGAAACTTGACGATTGATGATGTGCTTAGTCCTTGTTGTGTGATTTTCATCTGTTAATCAATATATTCACTAATGCTCAAGTCATGGCTCAGCTGCTGTAGCCTGTAATGGAAAAAAAAGAGATGAGATTCTGTCTGTTAATAGTGTTGTGATTGAAACACTTTGCAAGTTTGCATCAGAAATGTTTGCTTTCATGTTCTGGGGTGTTTCTGTGAGTTTCTGTTGAGAGAAATGCATGGTTTTCCTGTGTTTTACAAAATGTATTTTCTCCTACCAGAAGGAGGAGGATGATGGTGGTGATATGGATAGTTACCAGGTATTGCTGCTGTTGCTGTCAATCCTGTGGCATGGGGCACAGCTAATGCTAATAGCCAGCAACTTTCCAATGAACAAGCGTGTACTGGAGCAAGCAAAAGCGGCTTTGAAATTACATACGTGCTGTGCATATAAGAGGCTACCTGGGCTATAAAACACTGCTGTTTCAGTTCACCTTGGGATTTGAGACTCTTGCAGTGTGCTCTCTTCTCTAGCACTCAGCAGTCAGCTCTCCTAACTGGCTACATGAATAAAAGCTTAGAAACTTCTGATTTAGAAATGAGAACAGTATGAGAGGGGGAAGAACAAACACCTGCGGCTGCAGAGGTCTTTCCCAACCAAATTATACAGCAAAGAAAGACTTGTTTGTTTGTTTCCTAAAGAAAACGTTGTAACCTTTTGGATTGTGCAGTTTTCTGAAATGCTTATGGGAGAGAGAGGGCGAGATGGGAGTGAGGAGATGACAGAAGCTTCAGTCAGGCAATCTACACAAAACCAAACCTTGAGCCTGGTTTTAGACAGTCACAGTTCAGACAATATAACAGAAGACTCATAAGAGCAGAAGAGGAAATGCCTGAAAAACACATTTCAGACTTCTACGTGGAAAGCTTATTTCCAACAGCCAGCCTTAACAGAAGTAAAACCAGTTAGGTGAGAGTGCTGACATCCCTTGAGACAGCGTGTTAGGTTTTACAGAAGTCTCAGAAATACCAGTCAAGGTACTAACTTCTTGCGGGCTGTCTGTGCGCTTCCTGACATATCACAGAGAAGAGCAAAGCAGACTTTCTGTGATAGCACAAAGCATGGTTGCATGGCGGGGTTTGTTTGCATGAGAAATCCTTTAATTGTACTGATAGCAGCTGCTAGCAATGGAATTTTGTGCAGGTTTGAGGGGGTACTGACCTGTCTAATCTTCAGGAGAACTTCTGATCAGCTGATGATACCTATTTTCCCTATTCCGTATGCTAGTGAACAGTTTGATTGCCACTTCTATGAGTAATTAGCCCATAGTGTGTAATTCTGTTCAGCAACTGAGGCACTCTCTTCTTTTCCTCCTGTTGGAATCTGAGACTCAGAAGCAAACACGAGCTTCCATTGGTGGGTGATGAGGAACTTAATCAGCGTGCATGTCATTTGGGGATCAGTTGTCTGCATCACGCAAGCTGTTTAATATCAACTCTGATTAATGATCAGAAAGTTCACTGCCCTTTAATCTTAACCACCTAGCCTAGTGACTTTCTGTTCTCTGTCTGTCAGGAAGAAGATTTAAACTGTGTACGAGAAAGGTGGTCTGATGCGCTGATAAAACGCAGAGAGTACTTAGACGAGCAGATTCAAAAGATCAGCAATAAACAAGGTTTGAAGCTTCAAATCCCTCTTGTAAGTACTTTATCCTATGAGGAAAATAAAATTAATATTCCTCTCTTTTACTGTAGAAAAATCTGAGGATGACATAGAACGAGAAGCCCGGCTGGTGGAACAGTGGATAGGGCTGACGGAGGAGAGGAACGCGGTCTTTGTTCCAGCACCGGGAAGTGGAATTCCTGGTGCCCCTGCAGATTGGTATGTTCAGAAAAATCATTGGGGTGGTTAGCTGGTTTTTCTACATATACACAGTAAAAATCTGAGGATGTTTTAGAGCTTTGTTTCCCATAATCCTACAAATTTTCAGCTGGCAGAAGGCTCGAGGGGGTCGGGTGCTGGTTTGAAGGTAGGAAAGGTTTGCTTAGTTAACATATTGCATAAAGGAGCTTTGAGGTGGCTCTGAAGGTTTGAAAATCACTTTTGAATTTAACATGTTTTTTTTGCAATTTTACAAAACTCTGAGAAAGTGATCCTGTTGTTTGACTCCTTTCAGAAAAGAAGTGGTTCAGAAGTAACTGTTACAACATGTGATCATGTCATTGACAAGGGATGGGGAAGGGAGACATTCTGAGTTCAAAGGATGCCTTCTCTTCTCTTTCCTTTTAATTTCTACTGCATTTCTCTCTTAATTTTGTGTAAGCTTGTTTTTTAACTAAGATCATTGGATCTGATGTGCAAAAATGAGGAATGCAACATGTTAGATTTGGGGAAGTGTGGATGAGAAATACAGCTCTAATCAAGTGTACACTAATGTCTCTGGTAATATCTACTATCTCCTCTTCACTGGGTGAATGATGAAGTGATACTTTTTCCTTCCCATTTTCCCCCTCTTATTCACCTGAGCTGTGCAGTGATCATACAGCTGAGAGTGTATTTCTTTAGATAAAGACTATGCCTCGCCAATAGTTACATACCCAGTTGTTTAAATGGTTGCTAACCTTTATGTATGAGGTGAGTACTACCAGTTAACCTTATAAGAAACAAAACAGGATGTTTCAAACTGTTACCCTCCCAGCAACTGAAATGTGCTAGGTGGTGTGAATGAAGTTTTGGCAAAGCATTGTGTTTAGCTGCATGTGTAAATAAACAAAGCCAGGCATTCAGATTAGCCATCCAAAACGTTGACAGCTTTAGTCATTGGTTACAGCTAATGAATCTTGCATGGGGATCTGTTTGCCCAAATTAGCTTAGGTGTGAATTTGCCTTCCTTGTTGACAGCAGTTTGTTTTGTTTCAGGATTCCACCTGCAGGAATGGAAACACACATACCTGTCCTCTTCCTGGACTTGAATGGTATGTTTTACCAGCAGGTTGGGAAACTGGGGCTGGGGGGAGGTTGGTTTGGATCGATAAACTGATAAATGGAAGAATGAATCTGAAGCATCTAAGACATCAAACAAGTCCTGGCAATAACACAGCTTGTAAAATGTCTCTTCTTATGAATCTGTATGTTATGAATCTGTATAATTAGACACAAGTGGTTTAAAACAAAGATAAAAACTAGGGAACATACGAGTACAGGGATAGACTGTACAACAGAAAATGGTGTAACAGAGTAAATTTGGTTTAAGTCAAACAGCAGGTCAGAAAATCCTCTAAGTGTTGTGGTGTACAAACCCACGTGTTACTCAAGCACTGATGGAAAATCTCCCAAGGCTTGCAGACCTCATTCCACTGAGGTATCTGTCTAGTCTTAGCTAGTTTAATGAAGCATGGACATCACTAAGACTATAATGAGCATTTTAGAGAGTCTAAGCATTCTACCTGTGAAGGTTTTTGGTTTAATGTGAGAGGACTATTGATATATATTCTTAAGACACAGGTACACCCTGTAAGCAGCATGAGACTAGAGTTAGCACCACATTTAAGGACTGTTTAGGAAGAAAGTCTGTAAGTATAGAGTTGGACATGATGCAGAGGATCCACAAGTCGCATCCAGCCCTGCAGTGGGCTATTAGACACGTTTATAGAGGTAACACATTAATACCTGCTTTAGAAGCTGCTTGTGGAAAATGACATAAACTCTTTCCTTCATCTGTGCTCACAAAGAGTTGTTTCTGTTTATTTTCTCATTATCAGCAGGCAAAAGATCCAATAAGGTGCTGAAGGGATTGGTGGATCATTACACCACTTTTTGTTTGTTTAGCTAAAAGCCCAATCTAGCCAGAACTGCTGCTTTCAATGTAAAAATTCTGTGATACATCAGAAGGGATTTCACTAAGAGATGAGCTGATCAGGCTGGCAGGTGGATAAATGAGAAACTTTCTGGCTGGGGAATCTCACGTTATGAGTAACTGGCAACAGTTTTGAATTCAGTTTGGGTTATGTGAGAAAAACCAGGCTGTGACTCAGCCTGAACACAAATTTCCCTTCTTTTGTATGCTGAAATCACCTTCAAAATAGTAATAGGATTAATTAGGATCAAATGTGTTGTGAACTGTGGGTAGGACTTTATTACAACCTTGTGTTACAACTTTGCCTCTTATATATTAATATCCTTTGGTATAAAACTATTTCATTCTTTGCACATTTGTTTCATTAGCTGATGACCTCAGTGCCAATGAACAACTTATAGGTCCCCATGCATCAGGAGTTAACTCAATACTACCAAAGGAGCATGGGAGTCCATTCTTTTATCTGCCGATCATAAAACACAGTGATGATGAGGTAAATGGTTAGCAAGCCTCCTTCTTGACAACTGCAGCTTTTGTTAACACTTTCTTCATATGTTTTATTTTCTACTTCAATGTATTTAATCCTTATTGTTATCACTTTGTCTTAGAAGCGCCATCTCTATCTAGCACTGCCTTCACTTTCTGATCTGTTTGGAATTGAAGAGGATATGACTTGTATCTTGTATCTTCTGCCTTAGTTCAGAGGAGACAAGTCTTAGCTCTTCTTGGCAAAAGAATAATTCAGCTTCCTGGCTCAAAATCCCTTTTTTTTTTTTCCCTCACCCCTTCAACATCCCTCTTGCAGGCTCTTAATTCCTCAGAGAAAACTACTTCACTTACTGTGCGCTCTAGGCCAAGTTTAATATTTAGATATGGCTTTTTCTATCTTAGTACACAATTGCTTTTTTAAAATGTAAAGTTTAGGACTTGAGGAAAATGAATGGTCCTGAATCCACTTTGGAATTTCTCAACTCAGTTCTCCCACGTTCTGTGCCAACTCAGGCCAATGCTTTAAGAGACCATTTCCAGAATCAATGGGGCAGCAAAGCTGGGGAGGAGGCAGGAGGGAGGAAAAAGATGTCCTGCAGGATGGAAGCATGTTTTTCCTGTATGGGCCATTATAATCTAATCTGACACAGATGGAAGATTTGATATTGAATTTAATAAACTTTGAATACGATTGCATTAGGATTTGTGTTCCTTCCTCCGGTCTTGCTTCTGCCTTCCTTTCCGTCTCCAGCTGTGTGAAGATTTCCTCTTGGGCAGGGTTTGCACAGTGCAGGGATTGTGCTCATGATTGTTTTCCTCAATATTTTTGATTTTTCTAGTACTACTTCTGATAACTTCCTTACTGTGAAAAGGAAGGCTGACTCCACTTTGTTCAGCAATGCTTATTTCTCTCTCATTAAAGAATTGTTTTACTTCATAGGAAAACCTTGCAAACCGTACCTCTTGATTTCCCTTTTCTCCTTCCACTTCATTTGTCTGTGTAGGTTTCAGCCACTGCTGCCTGGGACTCTTCTGTCCACAATTCAGTGCACCTGAATAGGGTAACTCCTCAAAATGAGAGAATTTACTTGATAGTGAAGACTACTGTGCAGCTCAGCCACCCTGCTGCGATGGAGCTGGTGTTACGCAAAAGGATTGCAGCCAATATTTATAACAAGCAGGTAAGAAGTTGTTAATTTCTTCTTTTATTATGAATGATTTTGTCTGGTGTCTGTAACTTTACAAATATGCTTTCTTGACTGCTTGCTTTTGGTCCCTCCAATTCTTAGGAAAGACGAGTGAAAAGCAGAGTGTCTAGGTTAGGGTGAAGCTGTGCACTTCTGGGATATCCTTGAACTGTCTGTTGTTCAACCTGATTTGGTTCAGAGTGTAACCGGTGCTCCTTTTGCAATGAAAAAGGAGTTTATCTTCTGCTCTGTACAACTGGAAACGTTCTTTGATTCAGAGAAGTTTGCAGTAGCGTGTCTAACACACTGTCACTGCAGCCACTCTATTCCTGAGAGAGTCTTTGGTGCCTTCCAGTGTTCAGTGTAAACACAATGTGTCTTCTTTTCCTTTCTTTTTGCTCCTTTCTCTGTTAATTGCAAACTAGACTTGTTTCCCATCACTACCCAAATGTATATGTTATCTGCCCACTTTTACCTGATGATCTCAGATCTGGCCACAAGAGTGGTTGCTGTTCCCCTTGCTTTGCTGCCTCGTGGGACAACGAGGTGCTCTGTGCAATCTTCTTCCTTCCCATTTCCCAAGACGAACAAGAGCATGTTTCAGAATTGCCTCAGATTCTGCAGTGCAACAGGGGAAGGAGCACAAATCAGCTGTTATCATAGAATCACAGAATGGTAGGGGTTGGAAGGGACCTTTAGAGATCATCTAGTCCAACCCCCCTGCAGAAGCAGGGTCACCTAGATCAGGTCACATAGGAACAATGAATGCCATGCCTTTTTGTATTTGTTGTATTGTCCTTTGCTAGTTTTGTTTCTCTAATGCCTTATTAGATGAGAATTAAGTTTACAGTTCATGATATAAGGGCTAAACTTGTGATTACAACAGTGAAAACCCTGGTTACTATTACAGTCATGGATAGAAAGCAGAGTTAGATTCTGTTATTGCAAAAGGAATTTGCTACCTGTTGGACAGGTGGCTGACAAAATGAGGAATGTTGGTGTCTGTACGTAAGAGGCTTCTCATAGCCACAGGTTCTCCCAAGCCACAAGTTACTACACAAGGATAGAGCATCAGTGCAAAACAGGAGGACTATGTTACTGATAAAACATTGTGTACTGAGCACAGGGCTGTTAAGAGCACATAAAAGATCATTCATGCTAAAAAGGAACTTAGAGTCCTGAAAAACATGCTCTTGTGGTGAAATAACTTGTTGCATTGTGATCTTTTATTTCTTAGAATGTCATAAATAATCATTGTCAAAACAACAGTGGAAAATTACTTTGTTTCTAGAGTTTTACCCAGAGCCTGAAAAGGAGAATATCCTTGAAGAACATATATTATGCCTGTGGAGTGACCTATGAAATAGTGTCCAACATACCCAAGGTAACTGATCCCTTTTTTTCTCTGATAAATTCACTGAAAGGAACAAAAAGACATACTGATTGGGAAGTGGTTGCCTTGCTTTGCTAAGAGAGTGCATCTTGCCCAAATGTATATCCTGAGAAATGTAGGGATTTTATTTTCTCTTCTGCTGTGTTTAACTGCGTTCTTGTAGTGAGCACAGTTCACCTGGAAATGGTGTTAGTGTCTGCAGAGAGAATACAGAGAGTGCAGAGAGGGCAGCGAAAGCAAAACAACTGGGAAGATGAGATTGCAGGATGATATGTTGTATTATATTGTACAAATAGTAAATCTACTATAAAATGTGTTTATTCTGAAGGTAAACAAATTGGACAGGTGAAACTGTAAATAGCCATGTTGCTCTGTAATTGTCACTTGTGTGGAGGTGCTTAAAATTTACCCTCCAGGGAAATGATGCAGAGTATCAGTAGGCCTGGGAAGGAAGCTGCATTTACTTGCCTAGGAAGCTGTCATTAGTTAATCCTTCACCTGTGGGATTTTAGGTGAAATGTGCATTACTGTGTAGACTACAAATGTGCAGCACTTCTCCCAAGCACGACCTCTTCTTAACTCAGCATCGTGGGAAAGTCCTGGATCATTGGTTACGACTGGGATTGCTGGTTAAGCTATGGAGTACCGATCCAAATCGATGTCTGGATTGAGGTGCTCTTAAAGAAGTGAATGAACACATAAGAAACAATAGGCTTGGGTTTTTAAAACCTTGACTAGTGTAACTTGTCGTTTAGGCTACAGAAGAAATTGAGGATCGCGAGACCTTAGCGCTGATGGCCGCGAGGAGCGAGAACGAGGGCACGGCCGACGGGGAGACCTACATTGAGAAATACACACGGGGGGTGCTGCAAGTGGAGAACATTCTGAGCCTTGAACGACTCAGACAGGCAAGGGGCAAAAAAATGAAAGCACTTCTCCAACCTTTTGAGCTGGGTGATGAGAATTCAAGTAGAGATGATCGGTCTTTTAAAAACGTTAAGTGTTGGCTGGTTTTTCTTTAGAGGATGTTGGATGGATAGAAGACTGAGTTAATTCTGTGAAATTCAGATTGCCAATAGTGATGGGTCAGGTAACTACAGCTGGCAATGGTGTGGTGTGCAGAACCCAAACAGGCAAAACAAATTTCACACAGAAATTTGGGTAGTTGTGTGCGCAAATGAGGATTTGTAAACGTGAGCCCTGCTTGCTGCTGCTAGCCACACCAGAAAAAAAGGTTTCTGTGCTGCTTAATCATTGTGTCATGAGCAGGCCATGCACTGCTTTGAGTGGGTTCTTTTCTTCACACAGGCAGTCACAGTCAAAGAGGCCCTCTCCACCAAAGCAAGGAACATGCGCAGAAGCATCAGCACACCCAACGTCCACAATGTGAGAACCCTTTATCCTCTGGTAAATCAGTGCTAATGGAGGGGAGAAGGGCTGTCTGTGTGCTGATATAACACTTAGATGATGTGATATGGTGATGGCTGTTCTGAGGTAGGACTAGCCAACCTGTAGGGAAGTTGTCATGAAGGAAAACGAGCGACCCAAATGCCCTCCCCACATGTGTCCATCCTAGGAGGATGGACAAGGAAGTGGCAGAGTCTCCTTTTATAAGGATATTCATTTTGGAATCAGTTTAGGATGACAGCTGCACTGATTCAGAATACTTATATTCAAAAGTCCCTTGAACTCTTTTCATAGTGTAAACTATTTCAGTGTTTCAGTGAGGGAGCCCTGGCACAGGCTGCCCAGAGGGGTTGTGGAGGCTCCTTCCTTGGAGATCTTCAAGACCTGCCTGGACATGTTCCTATGCAACCTGATCTAGGTGAACCTGCTTCTGCAGGGAGGTTGGACTGGATGATCTCTAAAGGTCCCTTCCAACCCCCACCATTCTATGATAGTGTAAAGGATGGTTTTCATTATGTGCCTGTTTTATGTGTTCTCCTGTCACCCACTCAGACAGCACAGACCATGTAAATCCATGTAAATCATCTTGCCTGAAAAGGGGAATGGGGCAGTTGTTAGGACTAAATGATCACAGTGTTTCCTGAAGGCATTCTATGTTCTAAACAGAAAATACCTGTTGGTGTTCTGTAGGTATCCTGTAGCCGACTAGACCTCTCTGCCTGTGATGAAGACGACAAGGTGGGTAAATGTACCAACAAATGGTGCATGTTTCTCAGACCTTCTTTCCCCCTCTTACAAGTAAAATGTATTTGAGAATTGGAAAAAGAAAAAATAAGAAAACAGTGTATTTCATGATGTGTTTACATGACATATCCTCAAACTACTGTGCTAATGATGTAGTACTTTGAATCAAACCTTCTCGTCCTTCTCTGCTCTTCGTGTTAGAATTGTAGAAACTGATACTTAAGAAGGGGGAAGTGTGAGCAGAACTTCCTATACATCACTGAAAAGCTAATTAGGTTCTAAACATTCAGTGGAAAGCTGTTTAGCTGCTAAACAAATCCATCTGTGTGAGACAGAAGAAATGTCATTAAGACACTTCTCTGTTTGGTTTGTTTTGGGTTTTTTTAACAAAACCCCCCTACCTTTGAATTTACCTTCTAATTTTCCCGTGTTTGTCTGTATCAGCATGCATATATTTATGTATTTTTGTTCCTTAGGGTTGGTCTGAAAGTCACCTAGATATATCTGACTGTTCTTCCAGTTATCACGATGTATCATGCTATGGTACTTTGCCCAGGGAGTCGCCTCGCAAGAGCAAAGATGGCAGTGGTGAGAAGCTAAAGTATACGTGGAACTACAGTCTTTGTGGGGTTTCTAATTGCTGCATTAAGCTGAAAATGAAGTTCTCAGTGCTCTTTTCTTACTAAATACATTATCCAGCTTCTTGCTTTAGCAGCTAAATGTAATGTGGGAATAGGGGAGAAAGGGAGGTGCATGAAGATACCCAGGAAAGGACAGGAAGGTGAAGGTGGCCAAAAAAACCAAGAGGAGAGCAGAACAACAACTGAAATGTGAATAAAAACAGTAGAAGGAGCAAAAAGGGAGCTGCTGTTATGAGTTAGAAAATTAAGATACTTCTGTTAAAGTGGGAAAGGTCCTTTTGCAGGTTCCTGACATGAACTGGATATTTGCCCTGGCATGTCAGTGTGTCACAGGTGCCTTTGCTACGGTTTGACCTGAAGAAAACATGCTCTTCTTGATCAGGCAGTACAGACAGAGATACTGCTAAGTGGGACTTGAGAATTTATTGCTTCCTTGCCTGCAATTTCCTTTTTAATCCTGGTTGTACAGGATTGTTCCACTTCCAATATACTGAAGGCTCAGAATGGAGGGGGCAGGTACTGCTATTCTTTGCTTTCCTTCTGTTTCCAGACCTCTGAGGGACATCATCTCCCCTTGTTGAGCTCTGGGTTCTCTCACGCTTGGGCTAGTGGTTGAGTACTAAACTGTTGACATTTTTCTGCAGCCAGCAGCTTGCCAAGTGCATGGCTTGACCTTCAGTTGGTTTGAGTTGCAGTTTTGAAGTCGAGATACGAAGAGCTTCGTGAATCACAATATTTTGGCTTTCTTTTTTTCCCCTAGGTGTTGCAGCAGAGAATTCCCATGCTTTAATGGCCAGCCCTTTTAAAGCATTTTCTCCTCAGACACCAAAGTTTTTCAAGCCTTTAATGCCAGTGAAAGAAGAGCATAAAAGGAAGACCCCACTTGAAAGCCGACCTCTGCTTAGCCAAGAGGTAATCTTTCAAAACCACTGGTCTTTTAAAAAGGAGCTGGAGTGATTTTGTGTGCTTGGCAAGTTGTTTGCAGCATGCATCTGTTGCAATAGAATTTTGTGATTCTTTGGTATGATTAATCAGAGCTGTTCTCTACATGTGGTGGGGTTTTGGTGTTTGTATTTTCCCTGAGACACTGGGGTGGGGGGGGTCACTTCTTGGTGAGTGTTCTCCTTTACAGAATACTTCTCACAGCAACAGTAGCCTGCATTTTTCCCCTCTAGCAAGATGTTGGAGTGGTGTTTTTCACAAATAAAATGTAATTCTGTGGCAGTGTTCTGGAGTGGCTACAATGCTGATCTTTATTCCTCAACCTAAAACTCTGCTGGGAGGAGCACAAGAGTTTCCCTGCCTATTAGCTTGAGTTTTTATGGTCTCTATGGCCAGCGTGGGTGTTTCCCTTCCATCAAGGGAACGCTGCTTTTCTAACCTGCATGCATTTAGTGCTGTGGTCAGAGTTGTGTTTTGTGTGATGTGTTTGTTGTGTGTCTCAACCTTTGCAGAGCATGCCTTCGCCTCGGGGGCATTGCCCTGGCTGTGGTGTGCCCTCAGGAAGCAATGCCAGCAGCATGCCTGTAGAAAGCAATAGCATACGTGAGGAAAAGATTGTAAGTTCTGTACTAGTTTGTGTTGTAAGGCTTGGTGGTGGGCTCAGGGCCCTGTGGTGGTGGGCTCATGCAATGGCTGCAGCAAAAAGGTGTCATGTGGATGTAATCACTCGTGACTGATTGCAATTGGTGGTGATAATGAACAGTTCCTTGCCTGGCTTGCAAATGCAATGTGACTGACACTAACTCGGTTGGGGTTCTGTGTTCTGGGTTTGTCGGGGCTTTTTGGTTGGTTTTGGGTTTTATTGGTTGGTTTATTGGTTGATTGTTTAATATTGAGACATGATTTGTCTTGCTGGGTGGGCAGGAGGTGGGGGAGGCTGTAGTTTTCACATGGCACAAGTGATCAAGTAAAGGATGCTTCAGTGAACCGTGTTGTTGTCACTCTAATGTACCTTGTATGTTACCCAGATTTTGTGACTATACCCCAGAGTAAATGGAATGATCCCATTTGGTGTAAGTAACCTGTGCATTTAGGTGTGGGTATGCTATAAAAAGCTTCTCACTGCCTGATGTGGAAGTAATATGACTAAAAGCTGCTCGTAATTAACCTGCAGCCTGTCTTCAGCATCATTGAGGCAGTGAATTGAGGTGGAGGGCTTTTATTTTAATCTTCACCTGCCGAATCCTTTGCTCACTGCTGCTTCAAGGAAAGGTGCATCATCATTTCTGCTCTGTGATGGACCCAGGTTTTGGGCTGTGGGGCATGGCTGTAAATACTTGCTTTCATCAGAGCTTTAGATTTAAAATTCAAACCCTTCAGATAATTTCCCATAAGCATTACAAGCCTCTCTTACCACAAAGTGCTGGTGGTGGATTCTTCCTATTCAACAGTTGTTTTCACTCCTACCACACAGCCAAGCCATTGAAAAAAATCTGTTCAGAATTTCTAACACTATTTTGTAGGTAACTGTACCAAAGTAATCCTGAGTGTTCTGGTGTATAGGCTTGAAGCTTGGCTGCTGGTTTTGGGTAGCAACTGTTTCATTTGCTGTGGTGTTGATTTTCCATAAGCTAGCTGAGGTGCTGAGCCACTGATACAAAAAACTACATGAAGGTGTTTGGAAGATGAAGTCTTCTAGTGGGTTGAAAAACATCCCTTGGGAACTAAATGGTTACAAAACTTTCCATAACAACTTCAGGGCAGTTTAAAATCCCTTGAGTAAAAACAGAGTCCTACCCCATGGGCGCCCAGAATTAACCCAGACGTTTGCCTGTGCCACTTCCCAAACATAGAAGCTTTCAGAGCTGGCAAAGGGCAATGTCCTGCCCCAGGCTTTGCAGGTAGAATGGAATTCATTCCCTGAACACTGTAACTGTGCTGTAGCCAACAGGGCCCTAGAGAGAGAGCTCAAGCTGCTCGCCCCTGCCCTTGCACTCACTTCTCCCCTGCATCAGCATAGCTTTTTGTTGGGTTACATAGGAAATGAGATCAAGGGAATCGATCCATCCAGATGACAGCTAGACAACCACGGAGCTGCAGTTCATATGGATCTACTCTCCTGTCTGACCACCTTACAGACACTTGAGTGGGTATGGGGAGGCAGACAAGAGCTGGCAGCTGCTAGTGGGGAAGAGGTTGAGGGGGCTGCTTGGCGTAGCCCTGCCAGCTTGTGGTGTTGGGCTGATCGAGTGATGGCTTCTGGGATTTTTGTGTCTTCAGGAAGAAAGCTTTGAAAGATGAAGGCTTCCCAGGCTCCTTGCATTTTTTAACTAGGCTATACTATGATCAGTCCATAGTACAGGGCCTCATGTGTCCTCATTAATCACTGGATGATTGGTATCACTGTGAATGCGATGCTCACTTGCATCTTACAGCATGTCAAAAATGCCACAGAAGCAAAGTGGCTAAACATACAGAAAGCTGGTAATATTAACTAGATTGATGTTCTGCATCTAACGAGGTGTAAGAATGGTGTTTGACTGCCTTCTCATGTTTCTCTGGGATCTCTGTCCTTAACTTTTCTTGAATATCCAAAACACATCTCTTGGCCCATAAGCCTGTGTTTCCTAATACATGCCTACGAGGGTGCTTTAGTTCATTGCACCGCTAAGTGTGGCAGGGGAACTGGTCACAAATGACATGGAGAAGGGCAGCATGCTCAGTGCCTTCTGTGCTTCAGTCTTCATTCTAAAACCAGCCTTCAGAAATCCCAGGCCCTGAGACCCAAGGGAAAGTAACAGAGAAGACTTATTCCTGGTAGAGGATCACCACGTTGGGGAGCAATTAAACAACTGCATGTTTAATCATACCCACCAGTATCATCATCAGGTTCCTGATGTTATTGTGAGGCCACTCTCGGTTATCTTTGAATGTCGTAGCAATTGGGGGAGGGATCTGAAGACTGGAAGGGAGCAAAATACTACTCCTCTTGTCAAGAAGGGCAAAGAAGAAAAAATGTCTGCACGTAACTTTTTCCTACTGTGAGCTTTCCTTATGCCAAACTTGATTGGTTTATAGTTTAGAATTTCTCTCATGTTTTCTGCAAATCCAGTGGCTCAGCGTAGACAGAATATGTTCCCAGCATCTCATTTCAGACTTGTCTTCTCTTCCTCAGTCCAAGAATGTTAAAGGCTTGTGTTCCTCTATGGTCAGAAAGTGGAAACAAAACAAAATCAAGGAAGCTTTGTTAATTTTGAAAACTTTACTGTCATAGGTCCCTAATCTCACACAGCTCCCTCTTGTCTTACAGGACTCGGAGGAGGAAGACAGTGAGCTGGAGGCCATCAATAAGAAGCTCACAAGTCCACAAAGTTTTCAGACTTTCCGGCCTTACGTACCCGAGGAGTTTGCTGACTTCAGTGTTTACAATGCTAGCCTGGAGAGCAGGGAATGGTTTTCTTCTAAATCAGACTTCCTGAGTTCACGTGTTCTTGAGAAAGAGGTATCCCGCAGCCCCACCACTAGCAGTATTACTAGTGGCTACTTTTCCCACAGTGCCTCTAACGCTACCCTGTCTGACATGCTTGTTCCCTGTAGTGATAGCACAGACCAGCTAGCCAGTCACACGAGGGAGCTGGACTCTAGTGAGCCCTCGGGATCATCTCTTGCACATGATGTAAGATCTTCCAACAAGGAATGTCGAGAGTCAGAGAAGGAGTTAGCGAGAGAAAAGTTACCCATGTTACCAGCAAAAGGAAACAGTGCCTTAGCAGAACAAGTACCACCCTCCCTACATGCCACTGACAGAGACTCTCAGCATTTACCCAGAGCTGCATCATTTTCAGCTTTAAGCTCCTCGGGTGGCAAAAACACCTGTCGTACCGTTAAGTTCTCGGCGTGCGAAGCGACGGTTGAGCACACGACGGACATCCTGGAAGATCACTCCTTCACAGAGTTCATGGGTGTCGAAGATGGGAAGGACTTTGACCATTCCACAGCTCCACAGGCGCGTTCCCTCGTGTCCTCTAACGGAGTGAGCTCCTCGGAGGAGCAGAGCCCGCGCGTGGGCCGGCTGAGCCCCCCGGCAGCAGCGGCCGACCGACACGAGAGTGCTGCGGAAAGCCCTTTGTGCTCTACACTGGTAAAAGAGACTTCAGACCGTGACACTTATCCCTGTACTTCTGTAGATGATTTTATTGGGAAGGACCACTTGGATGGTTCTGATTGTGAAGAAGGTGCTTCTGCAGATCAAGCCCACGTCGTGCCTAGCTGGGTGACCGTGGGGGAACAAGTCTGTGTTGGAAGTAACAAGATGGGCACGGTGAGATACATTGGAACGGTGGATTTTTCAGCTGGAATCTGGGTTGGAGTTGAACTAAATGTTCAGCTGGGTAAGACTAAGTGTGAGTTATCTCTGCAGCTAGCGTGATCTATTTTTAAAGTGACACTACAATCACATGCTGCTCAGTCTTGGGAAGTACTTGTGATTTCTTAAAGGCTTGGGACCTGTTTCAGGCATTTCTAGGCTTTCTGTCCTATTACAGGTTGATCTTAAAAGCCCTGTTCTCACTTTATGCACTAGAGTGCTGTTGCATGTTGTGGTAGTTGGTGTCGGTACCTACCCATCTATTTTTCTAGATCAGAAAAATTATCAAAACCTAAAATTGGCAGACTTATTAAAAATAAACATGGGTTTGTTGGCAGCGCTAACGATGCACATCACTTGCCAAATAGCTTTGCTGTCTGTAGCTTTCAGAGGTTTTTTTAATTATCTCTTTTTCCACTAGGAAAAGCTGAATTGGAATCACAGAATCACTTATAATGGGAGAGACCTTTAAGGTCATTGAGTCCAATCGTTAGACCAATGCTACCTTGTCCTTCCACTATTAAACCGTGTCCCTGAGTGCCTCAGCTCCACGGCTTTTGAGTATCTCCAGGGATGGGGACTCCACCACCTCCCTGGGCAGCCTGGGACAGGGCTTGACAACCTTTTGGTGATGGGATTTTTCCCAATCTCCAGTCTAAACCTCCCCTGGCACAACTTGAGGCCATTTCCTCTTGTCCTGTCGCTTGTTACCTGGGAGCAGAGACTGACCCCCACCTCACTACAACCTCCTGCCAGGAAGTTGCAAAAAATGAGGAGGTCTCCCCTCAGCCTCCTTTCTACAGGCTGAACACTTCCAGAGCCTTCAGCTGCTCTCCATCAGACTTATGTTGCAGTGCCTGGCTCTGCCCACGCTCCAGCCCCTCAGTGTCCCTCTGGTAGTGATGGACCCAAGACTGAACACAGCCCTCGAGCTGCAGCCTCACCAGGGCCCAGCACAGGGGGACAATCACTGTCCTGCTCCTGCTGGCCACTTGCCATTGGCCTAATCACAGAACACAGGTTTTCTTTAACCTCATTTCAGTGAGGTCAGAAATAGTTAATGCTCTGCAAGTGTTAAGAGACACCTGAAGAAATGCTTTCATGTATTTTAAAAAGGCGATGTGTTTAGTAGTGTGATAGGTACTAACAGTGATACTAGAAGTTTCTCTGGTAGCTAAGTTGGAAGCTTTGTATGAAATCTGTTTTGAGGGTAGCTTATTTTGTGAGATGAATAGCCAACAAAGTGTAGTGTTTTAGGAAATCATCTTTTTGGTCACAATCCCAGCCCTCCTTTTCAGGTTTTATCCTCACTAGTGTATGGTATGCTTCTGGCTTCATCACTCAGCACTAGAAATATTGACTGTTTGAGATAAGCCAAGGTATTGACACTTCAGTGCTGTAATAGTAGGTGCTAAGGAAGGTACCAGCATTTAATTCTGTGCTTCTCTTTTCCCTGAAGGGAAGCATGATGGAACTGTAAAAGGCAGAGAGTACTTCCAGTGCAAACCACGCCACGGTGTCTTTGTTCGTCCCGGGCGCCTCAGCAAAGCACCAGCTTCCACAAGGAAATGCAGCAGCAGCACTTCACGGTCTCGAGCATCTTCCACTTCAGAGAAACGGAGGAGTTCTGTGCTTCAAGGCTCATCGTCCACCCCTAAAACAGGAGGAGAAGTCCTCTGCCATTCAGGAGATGCAGCGGCTTCTGCGTTTTCCAGGAAGCAAGAAAACAGGAAATCTTGGATTAACTGAACCGCAGTATTTTTGCACTTACTACACGCATCACCGTGTAGAGAACTTGACGGATTTTTGAAGCTATTGTACATTTTTATCTGTCCATGTGGAATGTGGTATTCTCTAGAGTCCTTGACTTCTCTAATTTTTTTATAAATAATATATATATTATATATATATATATGAATGTGTATCTATAGTTTATCTGCCAGTGGGCAGATACGGCTGCACACTAAAATACAGTTAAAGCTGATCTGTAGATAACTGAGGTACTGGACTATTTGTTACACAACAACGAGGGAGATATATTTTAAACAACAACAAAAATATTTTATTGTGGAAAAAAACAGGATGTAAATCCATGTTTGGGGGAGGGGGGGAAAAAAAAAGCTACGGTTTGCTGTTCTTAATTACCAAAGAACTTGTTTTTAACTGACACATTTGCTGTTTATATCTTTCTATGGTAAATGTTTTAACCGATAACTTGGTGCCATGTTTCTTTTAGTCACTGGGCACCGTGCAGCCTTATGTTCTGTGTTTAAGCACACTGAAATATCCAACTGCTTCGTATTTTTTGTCTTCCTTAGAGGCCTGCCACTGTGCTGACTTGGCATTGGGTTGAAATAACTGACAGTGCCTGAAGCTATACGTCTGGCATTTCTTATGTTAACAGGAGCCAGGCGGGCAGTTTGACTGCAGAAACAGTATTACTGCGAGGGTGTGAGAGGACAACAGTTGGGGGTTGGGTTTTTTTGGGTGTTGGGGAGTGGGGGAAGTGGGGGAAACAAAGAAGCAGTAAATGGATCACGACTGCAAACTTTGCACTTGTTACTTGCTGGTTATTATCAAGATGAACTAGAACCTGCTAAGGTAATTTTAATCTGTAAAGTTTATTTTAATAATGGGAATGATGGAGGGATTTATGTCCTGTGCTCATGAATTCCGAAGAAGGTTGTTCCACATGTAGATACTGTAGATGCCTGTACAAGCGTTCTCGGTATTTGTAAAGTAACATGGTAAAAAATGAGTGAAGTGAATGGCTTGCTGTATCTGTTCTTTGTTTCTTAGCAAGTGAATGATTGAGATACCTGGGACCTTACTGAAAAGCTGCTGTTCTTTCTTTGATTGTTGTGTACAGTAAGCAGACACTCGTATTTTACTATTTACTGTAAAAACCCTGTAATTTATATACTGCCATACTGTATTTAATTGGTACAGACCTATTGTGTGTTAGAATACAGATTGTTTACTTGGGATTTAAAAGAAACAAAACTGTTTTGCTTGTATTTGGTTACAATCAGGGTTCATGGTCAAATAGTAAGCGGTTTCTGGCTGGTGCTGCTCAGAGGTGAAGTGCTTTGTGAAAACACTGGAGGACAATGTGATGGGAGTGGAAGTCAGGATGGTATTAACTTGCTTTAACACCGCCTGCTGTGTGCAGCCCCTGTGGATACAGGTCCCTCACCTCCCCTTTCATCGGAGGCAGAGCGAAGCTGGGGAACTGCTGCCAGGATGTGGCCTTATGTGGGCCAAGGTGAGACGGGACAAGTTCCTGGAACACAGACGTGATGGATTCATAGCTGGATACGTAAATGAGCTGTGTCCAACAGCGTTGGCAGCTGGGAGGGTAATGTGTTGGGGGGCTGGCCATGAAAGGAAGGAGGCAGGAAGTTCAGTGGAGTTGCCCTTGACATAGCTTGCGACAAGAGTTTGGGGTGTTGATTTTGGTGAAATTAGTGTCTTTGCAGAACATTTGATGCTTCTAGTGTCTGTGTGAAGTTGCTGTCGCTGCTGGAGGAACTTACCATAACAGGAAAAAAGTGTGCTTTGTGCATATGTTTATTGTCAGGCACGGATGATTATAGAAAACTGATGTTATTTTCGGGGGTGAACGGGCTCTGGAAGTTAATTTCAGCTGTCACTTTAAAAGGTTTTAGAAAGCACTCGTGTTTGTATAAGCAGTCTTGTCTATGGCCAGCACCAACCACTGTGAAAGGTAAGGTGGCCCTTATGGCAAAAACTGAGCATTTACACCAGGTTCACAGATACTGACTGTTGGGAATACTGAATACAAGACTGCTTAAGAAACACGGGGCTACTTTTGCTTCTGGATGTACACACAATCCATTCACGCCAAGGAACCATGCGCTCCCCTCAGCTCCCTCACTCCCCATGCCCTGTTCCTAGGGGCTTTCCAGCCAGGAGCGGAAAAAATACCCCACACTTCATAAAAACCGGGATTAAACGGGGGAAGGCGGAGCCGAGGGAAGCTCGGCCCCCGCTGCTAAGCCCTGGGGGTGGGACGTGCGGCCTTGCACGCGTTTCCCCCCCCCTCCTTCCCCTCAGCGCCGCGCAGCCGCCGTTTCCCGCCGCTGAGGTGAGTTGCCGCCGGCGGGCCGCAAGCCCCTGAGGGCCGTGAGCCGGGTGGGAGGACGGAGACGCGCTGAGGGGGGAGGCGGCGGCGACCGCCGCCGCCTCCCCCCTCAGCGCGTCTCCGTCCTCCCACCCGGCTCCTGTTCGCCCTTTCGCAGGCGACCAGCCGCACGTAGGCTTTGCTGCCGGCTGGCATTTGGCTGTGGCAGCTTCCCCCCCCCCGCCCCACTCCAAGCGAAGCGTTTTGTGTTACGGGGTGCGGGTTTTGTTTTCCTCCCAAGGTAAAAGGGATGCTGATGAGCCTGTTTCAATTCACCGTTAGAAGGTCAGTTTCCAGAGGTTTTTGTGGATTTAAGGCGGCTGCTTCGAAGGCGAGGGAGATCCGCTCGGGAATGGCTCGTCCCAGTTCAAGTAAGACGTTTGTTTGTTGCCTTTAGCACGGGTTTTTAAGCTAGGCTTGAAGTTCCGTAGAGTGTTTTGAGTAAGAAGGGACCGTAAATATCCGATCCCCATGGGCAGTGACACCAGACCAGGCTGCACCAAGCCCCATCCAGCCTACCCCCTGGACACTTCTCACCACCCTCCCAGGGAAGAGCTTCTTCCTCACCTCCAGTCTCAGTCTCCTCTCAGTGTGGAGACATTACCCCATGTCCCATCACTGTCGCTATAAAATGTTCCTTAGCTCTTTTGTTGGCTGCTTTAAGGACTGGAAAGCTGCTCTGAGGTATCCCCAGAGCCTTCTCCAGGCTGATCAACCCCAACTCTCTCAGCCTGTCCTCACAGGAGAGGTGCTGCAGCCCTCTCATCATCGTTGTGATCTCTGGACTCTCCTAACAGCTACCTGTCTAAAATGTTTAGATGAGTATGAAGTAGTTGGTTGGTTTTTGTTGTATATTTTTCCCAACCACTAAAATTTTTCATCTCTCTGTGTGTTCTATATAGCTCTAAATACCCTTGCACAGTTGCAACCAGTACAATGGCCTGATTATATGTTTTTCTTACTTATAATTTATGCACATGCTATTTAATTCCATTTCCTATTCATAATCCTACTGCATAATAAAACTGACTTCTCATTCTTTGTACAAGAGTTACGGAGAGCCTCAAGCATTTGTAACCACTCAGGAGCCAAGGTATTGGGTAACTCCAGGAGCCCTGTTTGTTCCAGTAGTGGTAAATGGCCTCTTTTTGTTTGTTTGGGGCTTTTTTGGTTTTTGTTTTTTCAGGATGAGCCTTAACTTGAAAACTGCACACAGAACTTCAGGGGTGTAATAGTCAAACCCCTGGCAGCTGGGTAGCCAAGGTGCACTTGGCTTTTTCTATTGTCGTGAGCATCAGCGTTTGGCTGCTGTCAGAGGCTGGAAACCAGACAAGGAGGACTTTTGCCCTGATCTTGACACATTCAAGTGCTTGTGAGATTTGGTTTACAACACTAGATGATGTGTTCTCTGCCCAGTTGCACAGCTCTTGTGCTGTGAGTTTTAGGACTAATGACTATCTCTCCTTATAAAAACTTACCTGCCTTTGGCTTAAAAAAAACCAGACCCACAAGGTAAGCTGTGACAATTAGAGTTGTCATGAGCAGCTGAAATTTCAGCTAGTGACCTGTCACTAGTGGCATGCTGTAGGACTCGGTACTGGGGCCAGTATTGTTAACATCTTCAGTAATGACACTGGGTGATGGGGAAGAGTGTAGTCTCAGCAAGCTTGCAGAGGACACAAAGCTGGAAGAAGTGGCTGGTATGCCCCAGGGTTGTGCTGCTGAAAATACAACCACAAGTGCCTGAGAAGGAACTGCATCTTCCTAAATTAACTTCATTTTTGAAGATGGCACTTTGTAATTAGTTTTTTCACCTCGGGCTCTTACTTTCCAGTTAGGAAGAAGCTCTTCATGGGTGGTGGTTACAACAGTTATGAGGTAGCAACTAGTGTGAGGTCTTGGTTTGAGGCTCTGTCTTTCAAATACCAAGTATTTTCAGTGTTTAGAGCATGTTGCCCTACTGAGACTGGAATCACAGAGAATACAGAAATTAAGCAGCATTTGGAATGAAAGTCAGTTCCATGGGTGTTTCTGGGTAGGTAAGTTTGCCAGCACTGTGTGTAGGGTGTGTTGTCTGGAAGTCCAGGCGCTGGAGCAGCTGTTTGGTTCTCCTGCCCACGCACAGGTATGGCTGACTTTCGGGAGGTGTTTGCCAAAGCGAAGCACATAGCCATCATCACGGGAGCTGGCGTCAGCGCTGAGAGCGGAGTCCCGACCTTCAGGGGGGCTGGAGGCTTGTGGAGAAAGTGGCAAGCCCAGGTACGTACCGGTGGGATGCCTCCCTGCAGCTAGGGGAGGGGGGAAGGCTCCAAAGGTCTGCCTTAAAGGGGGTGGAAGTGTTCCCACAGTAGTGGCTCTGTGCAGCTGCAACTTCTCTGTCATTTGGTTTATCAGCTGAGGAAAACAATATGCTGTCCTTGTCTTCTTGCAGCCTCACAGCTTAGCTGTTGGCTCATCCTTTGGCACCCTCACCCTTTTGCTGCCTCACAGGGCTTCTCCTGTTTTAAACTATTCAAAACAACAAAGGACAGAACCAATGGTACTCATCAGTTGTTTTCTTTTAACCTTGGTTTCTCATAATACTCTTGATCGCTTTTTTGTCTGGGGCTACGGTTTCCCACAGTCTTTAGCTTTCCCATGAGGTCTTCCTCTTACTGGTGTGATCTTGCCAGTGTTGGGAGCCACTGGGGTGGGAGAGGAGGTGGAAGCAGCTGCTGGGGTTGGAGTGGTGCAGCAGCGAGCAGCAGAGGCTGAGTGTGATCTTGCACGGTGCTGCTGATGTTTCAAGTAACCCCTAAGTCATCAGGAACTGCTCCCCCAACCCCTGTGACGGCCTTTGCTTTCTTTATGGTGTTTAATGACAGCATTCATGAAAGGTAAAAGCCAAAAAGGGGTCAGAAAGAGGAATTTTTTCAAGGTGGTTTGAATCCAAAGATTGCTTTTCTTTCAACAACTATCAGTTCCAATAAAGCAGGGGTGTGTATAAATGCCTGGTCCTTCTGCAGCCAGAAGCTTGCAGTTTTATATCGATATATCAGTAAAATTGTGCATTGAAGCATGACACTGAGGTCCTCTTCAGTCTGGCAGGAGGGTTGGACTAGATGATCTTTCGAGGTCCCTTCCACCCCTTCTGTGAGGCAAAATGAGTGTGAAAATCAGAGCTTAGATTTTACTGGCACGTAAAAGACAAGCCGTTAGGCTCTGGTTTTGGCAATGGCTGTCATTTGGCTTATGTTACACTTTAAAGCAGAAAAGGCAATATATCCACACAAGGCTGTTTTATGGCTGCTGTGGAAGCTGAAATATCTTCCTTTGTGCTGTGCTAAACTCCTGACAGTTTGGTGTGGCAGCAGAGAATGAGGTCTGAGCATTCACTGTAAAGCCTCATGGCACACTGTGGATGTCTCTTTGTTATGTGATAAGATAGTTGGACATGTCATCCTTGCAGGGGCTATATGAATCACAGAATCTCAAGGGCTGAAAGGGACCTTGAAAGCCCATCCAGTGCAACTCCTCTGCCAGAGCAGGAACACCTAGAGTAGGTCACACTGGAACTCGTCCAGCTGGGTTTGAATGTCTCCAGAGAAGGAGCCTCCACAGCCCATCTGGGCAGCCCCTGCCAGGGCTCCCTCACCTCAACAGGGAACAAGTTTTTCCCTGTATTTCTTTGGAACCTCTTCTGTTGCAGCTTGTGCCTGTTGCCCCTTGTCCTATCACTGCCCATCACTGAGAACAGCCTGGCTCCATCCTCCTCACACCCACCCTTGATGTGTTTGTAAACATTAAATCATCTGCTGCTGATGATCACGTTAACGCTGGTGGCAGGATAAATGGCAGGTTTCATCTGGGCTGGGGAATTTCCTTCCCTTTTGTTGGCAGAGGGGCTTGTTCTGTCTTTCCCAGGAGCTGGCCACTCCGGAGGCCTTCGCCCGAAACCCCTCTCGCGTGTGGGAGTTCTACCACTACCGCCGGGAGGTGATGCTGAGCAAACAGCCCAACCCAGCGCACGTCGCCATCGCCGAGTGCGAGCGGCGCCTGAGCAAGCAAGGGAGGAGCGTGGTGGTCATCACCCAGAACATTGATGAGCTGCACAGAAAGGCAGGCACAAAGCACCTCATAGAAATCCACGGTAAGGAGCAGTTTCCCTCTCTGCCACGGGCTTGGGGAGAGGGCAAAGAGAGAGCAGAAGGACTGGGAGTAAATAAATTTGTCTTCAAAGTAACTTGTGTGAAGTTATTTACAGTGTGGCCCTGCTCTCTTTTGGAAGCTCTTTTGGGTACTCCATAGCCTCTCTTTATTTCTGATCTTTCCTTTCTAATGGGTTCAGAGTGTACACAGGAACTGCCTCTCCCTTCTGTTCCCTCGGTTTTGCTTCAGATCCACTTGAACACGTGCTAACAGTGACATTTGGCTGATTTTGCTTACAAAAGGGTAAGAGAATGTAGGAGGCCTGCTGCTGCTGCAGGGCACTGGTGGTGCCACAGCAGGACTGCCATCAGTAAAATGTGCATTGGCAAGACTGGTCTCACCCTGATGCTTTCCCTCTGTCCTGTCATTCAAAGACCCATCCTTGGCTACACGAGGAAGAAGAGGCTGGAAAGGGATGTCGTTCCCTTCCCTTTCCTTTCTCTCCTAGGCCCAGCAGCACTCCCTCTCTCTTCCCTGCAGTTAGTGGCATCTCTGACTCCCACAAAGTGCCAGAGGAGCACAACGTGGGTGCAGTGTGTGAGGCTCCATGTGGCTTTGGGATCTGAGGAATTACACAGGTGTGGGGAGAAGGAAGGTGGGGAGGCCCTTCTCCATCCTTTGCCCCTGCTCCTCTTTGCTCCTGCTACAGAGTGGAAGCCTCCCAGCACAAAGTCCCACCCTTGGGCCTCCAGCAGTTTTCAACTTCAGGATCAGGAAAGGCTGAAATGGTATTTCCCACTGCAACCCCACAGGAAACTTTCACAGTTGGGTTTTTTTTTGCAGTTGTGGATCCAAGGACATAAAGTCTTGGGTATTAGTTTCATAGAATCACAGAATGGTAGGTGTTGGAAGGGACCTTTAGAGATCATCCAGTCCAAAACCCTGCCAAAGCAGGTCCCATCTAGATCAGGTCACACAGGAACATGTCCAGGCGAGTCTTGAAGACCTCCAGGGAAGGAGACTCCACAACCAACCTCTCTGGGCAGCTGTTTAATGTTGCTTATTCTTTACAAAAGAGACAATTTAATACTTGGTAATGTTACACATCTCTACAGCATGTTATTAGCGCTCCAGTAGCTGGGAAGTTGGGCATAAAGCAAGGTAAAGACTTCACAGCCAAGGGAAGGCTGTCAGGGTTCAGGGTGATGGCTTGCTTGTACAGCCATGCCCCACAGCAAGCGCTTGATCCCCTGATGTTCTCTCTTTGTGTGTTTCAGGTAGCTTGTTTAAAACTCGGTGCACCAACTGCGGGAACATCGCTGCAAATTACAAGAGTCCGATATGCCCCGCGCTGGCCGGGAAAGGGTAAGGCATCTGCCCCGTCAGCTCGGGGCTTAATGCTTCCTCTGCTGTGTTCTTCTGAAAAGGGACCATTTTAAGAGTGTACAGGAGTTTCAGCCAACCACTCCATTTTCCTTTAGTAGTATTTAATGCTTAAATCACAGAACCACAAAGTTGTTTCATCTGGAAAAGACCTTTAAGCTCATTGAGCCCAACTGTTCTCCCAACACTGCCACAGCCACCACTAACCCATGTCCCTCAGCACCACAGCTGTGTGGCTTTGGGATCCCTCCCAGGATGGGGACTCCCCCATGGCCCTGGGCAGCCTGAGACAGGGCTTGACAGCCCTTTTAGGGGCTCACTGCTCTGGTCCTGCTGGTCACACCATTTCTGACACAGGTCAGGATGCCTCTGGCCTTCTTGGCCACCTGGGCACACAGCTGGTTCATGTCCAGCCAGCTTGGATCGTTCTGCATGTCTTGAGCACCTAGTAGCTTTTGTTCTTCAACCCATCATTAGGATTCTCATGATCACAGGGCTCAAAACACAGATGTGTGAAACAATCAGGAGAGAAGCATCAGGATTTCTGCACCTGAAGAAGTTCAGTCTCTTTGTTCTAGTCATCCTCACTCTCTATTAAAAGACCCCGGGGAGGGAGGAGACAGGACAGGCATATGCTCATGGATTTTTAGGGTGGTTGTTTTTCCCCATTTGCATTTCACCAGATCTTTTGATAGCTACAGAAATATTTATTGTGCCTTCCACAGACTTTGACCAGCTTCTGTCCGTTGCTTTTCTCTGGAGTAATGCCTGGAGAAATGCCTGTGGTATTTTAGGGCTGCAGTAGGTGTTGAAGCTGGCAGAAGTTGCAAAGATTCCTTGATTGAGGAGCATGCTTTAGAGAACACAAAGGGGGTTTTACTAATGTCTAAAGTGATTGAAAACATTTCCATTTTGTAACCTCAGAGCTCCAGATCCTGACACAGAAGAGGCCACAATTCCAGTGGAAGACCTTCCTCAGTACGTACAGACCGCTTCGGGTTTTGCTGTTCCCTCTTCACGCTCTGTGCATCTCAAAGCCTTACATTACTGCTCAGGTGGCTTTGGAAGGACACAGGGACATTCTGCAGGAGCAGAAGGTGTGGGACAGCACAGCCCCAGAGAAGAGAATGTGAAGTCAGAGGGGACAGCAGGAGTGTGCACTAGAAGCTTACTGTGATGCCAAAGGGATGGCATGTTTGTGTTAGTTGAGTGTCAAGCTGCAATGTGCCTGAATTTGTAGTAAGTGGGGTAGCAGAGTGAGAAACTAAGAGCTACACAGTAAACCTTTGGTTACTTTGCAGGTGCTGCTCACTGTTAGTCAGCTTGCAGCACTATGTGGGGTAGGGCCACCAGACCAAGGTGCTTTCTGTAACAGCTGAAGCTTTCCCTGAACTAGTTGCAGATGATTTGTCATGTGGTTCCTAAGGAAAAAGGGCTAACAGGATGCTGCTTCCAGTGTGCTGTGGGGAGGGCTGTGAAGGAGAAGGGCAGAGGAGATGTGCCTGAGTGAGAACGAGAGCTGCTTTGCTGCTGGAACTGTCCTTGGCAGTGGTGTGAGCACAGTCCCTTTGTGATCTTTAAACAGGTGTGAGGAGGACGGCTGCAACGGGCTCCTCCGGCCCCACGTCGTGTGGTTTGGGGAAGCCCTGGATCCCAACGTGCTCACAGAGGTTGAGAAGGAGCTTGACATTTGTGACCTTTGCTTGGTGGTGAGTGACACTTGTGTTCTGTAGCCCCCCTCACTGCACAGCCACGCTGTAAAGAGATGCATCTGTGCTTCCCCGAGGGAACTAAAAGCCCCTGAGGGACTCTGGTGTCAAACATAAAGCTTTTTTGAAAAGGCCCATGTAGTGCTGAGAAGTTCAGAGGCTTGGCATGTGTTTGTCTTGCCTGGCTGACATCTGCAGTCTACAGTTAGTCTATGCAGATGTAGTGGTTTTGCACCGCCAGTGTCCTGAGAAGGGTTCTTAGCTCATGGGTTGGGTTGGCTTTGTCTGTTTGGCTCCTGGCCTGCTCCACTGTTGCTTTTTGTCGCCGTCCCTGCAGGTTGGCACCTCCTCCGTGGTGTACCCCGCCGCTATGTTTGCCCCTCAGGTATCTGCCAGAGGAGTGCCAGTTGCAGAGTTCAACATGGAAACTACTCCTGCTACCAACAGATTCAGGTAAAGCTGTTCAGTTTTAAACTGGTGACCCCTAGTCCCCTCCCCTCTTCTCTTTTGCACGGGGCTGCTACAATGCCTGCAATCTTTCACGCAAACATCATCTAGTCTCCTCCCCCAATGCTTAAGAAGCGTTTTGTTCTAATAAGTAATAAGAAAAGACCTGCTTTGG
The DNA here is from genome assembly GCF_028858725.1 of Colius striatus. Classification (NCBI taxonomy): domain Eukaryota; kingdom Metazoa; phylum Chordata; class Aves; order Coliiformes; family Coliidae; genus Colius; species Colius striatus. The sequence goes on from NC_084762.1 coordinate 4,317,372, forward strand.
CAGGGGAGGTCTAGATGATCTCTAAAGGTCCCTTCCAACCCCTACCACTCTGTGATTCCAAGATGATCGTTTGTGGGTGGAATTAACAGACGCTGAAGACAGGACTGTCCTCATCGAAGTGTGACGCTGAAGTCTGTCCTTGGGTCTCAAAGCCGGAGCGGCACCGAGACCCACGGTACCGCCCGGCCCCTCACCGCGTTGCTTCCTTACAGGTTTCACTTCCAGGGCCCCTGCGGGACCACTCTGCCGCCGGCGCTGGCCCGACACCACACCGAGATCATCTCCTGAGCACCTGCGTGCCGGCGCCGGGATGTGCGTGCGTGTGTGTGTGTGTGTGTGTGTGCAGATGCGAGGCGGCGCGTCTGTGTGTGCGTGCGTGTGTCCCCGTGTCCCCCCGCAATAAACATGCTGCTGGCGCCCGGCTCCGTCTGTCTGCGTCTGTGCGGGGGGAGGCGGCCAGCACCGGGCGGTCACGCCGGGCCCGGGGCGGTGTGCGGCGGAAAGCGGGTGTCCTTCCGGGTCGGGAGGCGGGACGTGGCGGGCCCATGGCGCGGCGGCGGCAGCGTGTGGCCGCGGCGCTCGGGACGCCCGTCTCCTCCTCGGAGGATGAGGATGAGGCGGCCCCGGAGGAGGTGGCGTTCGGCGTGGCGAAGGAGGCGGCCGAGACCGAGCGGAAGCTCGCGGGAGAGGCGGCCCGCAGGTACGGACATTCCCCCCCCCAGCCGCTTCCCTCGGAGCGCGTCCGGGCGTCCGCACACATCCCCCTCCCGCGCCCCGGGGCCGCGCTGACCGCGCCTCCTCCCCGCAGGCACCGGGAGCTGCTGAAGGAGAAGCGGCGGCGGCGCCAGGAGCTCTTCACGGAGCAGAAGGTACGGCCACTGCCCCCGCCGCGCCGCTGACTCCCCTCTCACTGCCCGCTGACTGCCCTCTCGCTGCCCGCTGACTCCCCTCTCACTGCCCTCTCACTCCCCTCTCACTGCCCTCTCACTCCCCTCTCGCTGCCCGCTGACTGCCCTCTCGCTGCCCGCTGACTGCCCTCTCGCTGCCCGCTGACTCCCCTCTCACTGCCCGCTGACTCCCCTCTCACTGCCCTCTCACTCCCCTCTCGCTGCCCGCTGACTCCCCTCTCACTGCCTGCTGACTCCCCTCTCACTGCCCGCTGACTCCCCTCTCACTGCCCTCTCACTCCCCTCTCGCTGCCCGCTGACTCCCCTCTCACTGCCTGCTGACTCCCCTCTCACTGCCCTCTCACTGCCCACTGACTCCCCTCTCACTCCCCTCTCACTCCCCTCTGACGCCCCTCTCACTCCCCTCTCGCTGCCCTCTGACTCCCCTCTCCCTGCCCGCCGACTCCCTGCTGACTCCCCTCTCACTCCCCACTGACTCCCCACTGGCTCCCCGCTGACTCCCCTGTCGCTCCCCTCTGGCAGAAACGGAAGCTGCTCCCCGAGGCGGTGCTGCAGGAGCTGGCGGCCGCGCCCCCCGCACGGTGAGGGGGCCATGGGGGCGGGCGGAGGTGGGGGGTGTCGGTGAGAAGCGGCTGCCGCGGACAGTCCCTCACTGCACAGCGATCAGCAGCTTTGGAGCCAGCGAAGGCAGCGCGCACCGGAGAGTAACGCATTGCCTTCTCCTTACCCCCAGAGCCGACGGGCAGGCAGCCGCAGCTAAGCCAGGTAGGCAGAGCTCTTCTCCAGACCCCGCGTTTCACTTCTGTCTCTGCTGTAGACACCTGTGGGAAGGCTGAAACTGGAACGGGTGGGACGGGTCGTCTGGCAGTTGCCAAGGGAAGATATCTGAGGGGAAAAAGAAATCTGAAGTTGCTGTTAATCAGATTCCTGCACCTCTTCCAAAAGTTGTTTGCTGGACACTGATCTCAGTTAAACCAAGCTGAGCTGTTCAAGGAAATGATGGGTTGGTGTTATAGAAAAGCAAAGAGGGCATTTGCTTAAGTGATAAAGGCTGTTCATGGATGGAGTTGTTAATTTCCTTGATACCTGTTGTACTAAGAGAACGGGAGAAGTGCCTGAGGACTGGAGGAAAGCAAATGTCACTCCAGTCCTCAGAAAGGCTAGGAAGGAGGAGCTGGGTAACTACCACCCAGTCAGCCTCACCTCCATCCCTGGAAAGGTGATGGAAGGACTTATCCTGGGTGCTGTCTCCAGGCATTTAAAGGACAAGAGGGTCCTTGGGAGCAGTCAACATGGCTTTACCAAGGGGAAGTCATGTTTGACCAACCTGATGGCCTTTTATGAAGGTGCAGCCAGCCGGACTGATGGTGGTAGTGCTGTGGATGTGGTTTATCTGGATTTCAGTAAAGCATTTGACACTGTCCCACAGTATCGTGGCAGCAAAACTGAGACAGTGTGGGCTGGATGATCAGGTAGTGTGGTGGATTGTGAACTGGTTGAAGGGAAAAAGGTAGAGTTGTGATCAATGTGGCAGGGTCTAGTTGGAAGCCTGTATCTAGTGGAGTCCCTCAGGGGTCGGTGCTGGGACTGGTACTGTTCCATTTATTCATTCAAAGAAACACAAGGAAAAACTTCTTCAGTGTGAGTGTGATGAAGCACTGGCAGGGGCTGCCCAGAGGGGCTGTGGAGTCTCCTTCTCTGGGGACATTCCTGTGAGTTCCCGTGTGACCTGCTCTAGGTGTCCTGCTCTGGCAGGGGGGTTGCACTGGATGGGCTTTGAGGTCCCTTCCTGTAATTCTGTGACTTAATAGAATCTGGAAAGAATTAGGTAACTTTTTCACATTCTGAGCTGGAAAATCAAGGCTTTAGAGCATTCATGGCTGCTCTTTTGTAGCCCTCTTCAGCTGGACTTTGAAGGACTACAAAAAAAGTGTGTTTTTAGCATTTCTCTCATCTCTGCCTTATGTAGTCGTATAGCTGGGTTACCTTGGATAATTCTGTAGCTGGCTTTTGGATAATTCTGTAGCTGGATGCTGTAACTGCTACTTTTATTATTATTGTTTTAAAACAATCTGTTGCCATAAACAAGAAGAGGGCTCAGTCTCCACAGCACTTCTGTAGGGGCTGGCCCCCCCTTTGCCTGTTCCTCACGGCTGTTGTGTTAATGAATTAATGTCCTGTGATGAATCTCCTTGTGTCACTGATGCCAAGGAAGGGGAAAACTGACTGAGTGGTACCCTGAGTGTCTCCTGGGGCGGGTTGTTGACTTCCCTGTCGCTGCCCTTCTGTGAGGGATCTCCCTAGTGCCCAAGGCTTGTTGGAGTTAACCCAAGCCACCTTCTTTTTCACAGCCTGCTCGTGTTGTTGCTGTTGCTCTGTCATTTACAATTAGTTACTGATTCATAACGTTAGAGGAGTTGTGGGGCTTTGTTTGTTCTCTCCCCAATTTCCTTCAGGTAAAGGCTGTGGAGCTGGGGCTGTGAAGCAGAAACAGGGCTCAGCCCAGAGGCTGGTGAAGAAGGACAAGGGCAGAAAGGGCAGCAGGTAGGTCCCATGTAACTGGGCACACTGTTGTGGGCCTGACTGGTGAGTCCCCAATTCCTGCAGCTCAGCTTTTCCCTTTTCCTGCCCTTTCTTCGTCACTCATGTCCCCACAGGGGCGCTGTGCTGGCTCTGGTAGCACCAGCTCAGGCCGCCAGGCAGCTGCTGGGAGCACGCAGCGCCCTGTGATGACGGCTCCAGAGCTTTGGGCCCATGGTTTGGCTTTCACTGCTGCTCCAAAGCTCGGCTGAGCATCGGCACCCAGCACCCGCCGCTGCCAGCAGCAGCGCTGACCCCTGGGGCCTGTGCCTGCATCACAGGCCTGTCCCTCTCTCTCTCTTTAACCAGGGCCAAAGGGAACTACGCTGCAGTGCGCTTAAAGGACCAGAATGTAACAGCCCTCCACCAACAGCTGGCCAAGGACTTCTTAAACACACAGCTCTACGGCCCAGACACCAACCGGGTGCAGGGTAAGCATTTTGCCCTGGCAGGGGCTGCATCTAAAGCTTCACCCAGGCCACTTGAGTCATTCATGCTTCTCTATCTCCCGTTTCAGCAAATGATTTTTTTTCCCTTGAAAACAAGAAAAACCCAGTTAAAAAAGCTGCAGTTCAGTTTGTGGACAAATCGTGGGGTGAGTGTGAAAAGCCCAAGACGGCATCACTTTACATTCCATTCCTTTTATGCATCACTGCTCCAAGTACACTTATTATCCCTAAGAAACAACAAAAAACAAGAGGCTGGATGGTGCCTTCTAACTGAAAGCCCTGGAGAAGAGGGGTGCAAGGGAGGAGGTTGAGATAGAACTTGAAAAACAACTACCTCATGTTTGGTACCTTGTGAAACAGCATCTGGGCTTGCAGCCCTGTTTCATGGGCGCAATAAATAGTAACTTGTTTTGCACTACAGCCTCTGAGCTGTTCAAAGTTGTTTCAGCTCTGTGTAAAACTTAAAGCAGGGATGCTTTTCTTAGCTGGGCTAAGACAATGGCAACTGACAGCTTGCTTTTGTGTTTGATTTTTTTAAGGAGAAGAAAAAAAGGAAAGAGCAACGAGGTTTAAAAAGCGCTGGCTCTCAACACAGATGAAAACCTGCCTCTGAAGACGGGCTTTTTAGCAGAAGATGCTCTTAAGGACTTCTGGTGATTTAACCTCTCAACCCAATAAATGGTTTTTTTCCTTCTCTATCATTGCTGTGGTTTCAGCTCCAGCCCCCACAGGCACGAACCAGCCTGTGCCTGAACCCTCTTTCCTTTGGTCTCCTCCTTTCCCTGCAGCAGCTGTGCAAGCGGTGCTGCCTGTGTCAGCGTGGTGTGGGTTGCAAAGCTGCCCTGGGAGCACTTGGCCATTCCTCCTTTTCCTCACTGGTGCAAAGCCCTTATCTCACTGCCCCAATCAGCTCAGGTAGCAGCACACTCCTGTCCAGCCTCTCAGCATTATTGTCAAGGATGAAGGCGCTTTCTCTCAGCTCTCAGGGTGTGCTGAGCGCGCTGCCCTGCGCTCCTGGCGTGGTGGCAAAGGACACCCTCCCCTGGACCTACCCCAGGCTGAGGACTCCGGAGCCACTGCAGCACGGCCTCCCAGCCCCTGCTACCACCCAGGGACAAGTAAGTTTTTGTAAGGGCTGCTTAATTCTGATATCACTACATTTTATTGCAATATAGTACTATTTAAGCACTTTTAAAAATGCAAGGTGTACAAAGATTAAATTAAGACTGTAAATTGACTAAATATTTGGTTTTTATATAAATAGGTCATAACCACACTGTGTTGACATGTAATACTGTTATATAATACAACAGTTAAACTGGTGAGTCTACACAACAGAAGCTGTCCGTAGTTAAACAAGGAAACAAAGTTGAAAAGACCATGTTAAAACAAAACAAAACAAACCAAACCCCTTTTACTAAGATCAACAGGTTGGGATTGTAAGTAGCAACAAACAGATTCACTCAGCTCCTGAGTAATTCAAGTTTTACAGTACACATTAAAAAATATCATTTCTTCCCATCAACACTATTATATATCCATCGGCTGTGGATGCATTTTGCAAATCACACTGATTGAACTACGTTAACGATGGGGTGGAAGGTTGGCAAAGTCATCCCGCTGAGGTTCACGTCCTCCCCCCGGCCGCGCCGGCTGCTCTCTTCCCCCCGGGCAGCCGCAGCTTTGGTTCGCTTTGGACGATCGTTTCCGGGGTCGGGACTCATCAATTCGGATGGCTGACATCATCATCAGTGATGCTTTCAACTCTTAGACATCTAAGAGGTTTCAAGATGGACATTTGTGGGTTTTATTTTTTGTCTCCTAACGCTAAGTTAGAAATCATTTGCATCATGCTGTAAACTAGGAAGCAACATAAAGCGACAGACTCGTCCTTAGTACATAACTCCGAGGCAGAGGCGTTGTGCCCGTGCCAGCCCCCGTGCATAGCTAGTGCAGGTAATCTTCCACCGTGGCGAAGGCGCAGGAGCCGATCCCCGAGCGGGCCATCAGCCCCAGGCACTGCGAGGCCTGGCCCATGGCCAGGGCCAGCGGCGGTTGCTTTGGCAGATTGTGAGTCTCTGCAAAACAAGAGTTAAAGCGTCACCCTGGACGTCCGCGTGGAGCCGTTCCTTCGCCAGCCCCTGCTCCCGCCGCCTGCACTCACCGAGTATTGCACTGTTGAGGACAGAGCAGACGGGTTCCCTCTGGATGGGGTCCAGCTGGTTCCCCACGGGGCTGCTCCAGGGATCCGAATATGCCAGTAAACTGAAGGCGTCCTGGGGAGAGACCGGGGAGTCGCACCTCGAGAGCCGGGGGATGCCCTTCAGCCCTTTTCATCCAGCCTTGCAAAGGGGAGGGGCTGTGGCTCCAGGGATACAAAAGGGAACGAGTCCTGTTCCCATCTCTTGTTCCATCTCGAGCAAGGGGTGGTTTTCCCAAGAGAAACAAGTTGGCAGGATTTTGCCAAGTGGTGGGAAGGACAAAACCGGCTGCAAATGGCACCTTCAGTCTCCGGGAGCAATCTCAAATCCAGGTGAGCTAATTGCCACACACTCTGTAAGAGGGTGTGTGAGAGGATGTGTCCATCCTTTTTTTGTAGCTCAATGATTAGTATTGCTGAAAATATTCTAACTTTGAGGCAGAGGCCGAGCTACGTGGTCTGAAATTAGAGGAGTGCTCCATTCATCTCTGGTTTTAACTGGATGAGGGTAAGGAATTGCCTTCTCTGCAAATGTACTACACAGAGCAGACAGGAGCCACTGCTGCTCCACAGATGACTCAACACTGGCCTTGGCCACAAAACACCAAGCCCAGTCCCTGAAGCTGCCCCACGCTGTGGAGAGTTGCTGCAGGGAGCAGGGGCAGTCACCAGCCCCACCCTTGCACCAGTGTCCTTACCTTGAGCATTTTCTTGTTGGCTGTGTTTTTGCCACATTCTCTCCTCAGCTGCTCGCTCATCGCTTGCAGTTCCCTCCCGAAGTGGATCATCCTCTCGATGGCCGCCTGGCTGCCGCCGCACAGCTGCCGGCGCAGCTGACTGGAGTCTACTTCTGCAGAAACGAGACCATCAGCATCACAGCTCAGGGGATGAGGGCACCTAGAGCCTGCCCCTCAGCCCCCTGCCCCGGCACAGAGCACAGCTGCTCCCTGCAAACACTCGCAGCCTGCCTTAACTAACAGCCAAGGTGGGTTATTGTGCAATGGTGCGTTTTAACGGGACTGTGAACCCCATTTTACACCCTAAAGTGTGACGGGAGTTTTAGTTAAAAGTCCTCACAGCTCTATATATTTACTTCTGTGGCCCTGTGCTGCCAAAGCCAGAACTGCTGCAGGAGGGTGAAACCCCTCCACGTCCCGAACAGGCTGTTCATCCTCTGTGTAGAATCTATCCCCTTCAGCACTGGCACAATTCCTGTGCCCCCTGATCTAGGTGGGCCTGTTTTAGCACTGGGGATGGACTAGATCATCTCTAAAGGTGCCTTCCAACCCCTATCACTCTGATTTCAGGCTGCTTTTGCCATCAAGCAGACCACTACAATCGATTCCTTTACTGTTTGCTACAATATTCCCCGATACTAGTGATTTTGAAAGGTATTTATGTACTTTATCAATAGCAAATCAACCCTTGTTTTCTCCAAAAGTTCTGCCTCTTTTACAACTTCAACAAACCAAAAGCATTTTCCCATTCCTTGCCTTTTTTCATCAAGTTTTGAACCAGCATTTTGAGGTACATTTGAATTACAAACCCATTTTTGACCACTAGGTTGCAAACAAGGATTTCTATGTGGCCATTTGGGGTTCATTTCCCCCCTTGGATGTGAGCACATCATCTCTGGAACAAAATCTGCCTCATTAACATTAAATACACAGCACTGAGGAAAAGATAGCTTGAAAATCAAACCCAGAAAAACACCCAGACTCCAACTGTGGGGAGCCAGCATCATCATGCTGAGGAACCCTATTTCTTTCTACAAGCTTCAAGCAGTGGTGTTTGTTGCCCAAGGGAAGACAGAGCTCTGCAAAGGCAGAAAGCAACTACACTACAACAAACCCCACCCACAACCAGCCTCATGCCTGCCACAGCAAACCTCTGTGGGAAAGGCTGCCACAGTGAGGGCAGTTTATCCTGTCACAGGCCTTGTTCTTACCCAGTGGAGTAACAGCCCAGCACTTTGCCTCTGCACCCTGCCAGCGCTGTGGCACAACTGGATTTGCTTTTCAGCAGCCACCTGGTAGTTACCCCCCAAGCTTTATGCACTTTGCATTCTCCAGCAGCAAGGAGCTGGAATTTCTGTGCCAAGGGCAAAGATGCCAAGAGCAGCCTGGAGGGTCAGAGGCGAGGCGGAAGGAGCGAAGCGACCTGCCAACCCCAGCCCAGGCACAGCAGGAGCCTCCTTCTCAAAGGCACTTCCTTAGAGGATGATGCTCTTTTGGCTACCCACAAGTGAGAGATTGCCCCTGCTCTCACCCTGACCCTGCACTGCCTCACTAACATTTACTTCTAAGAACAGCAAAACAAACAAACACACAAAAACTCAGCTTTGACCTAATATCCCTAATTTTCAAGTTGGGAAGCATTGCAAGTAAAAACATAACCTTGTTGCCATCACTTAATAAAAATGTAAGAAATATCACTGCAGACCCATTTCTGTGTCACATTCTTCCATTTCGTGATCATGTTTAGAACTACCATTTAGGAAGCCATTGGACGAAGTCTCAGCAACCCCATTGGAGTAGTGATCTGTTTCCATGTCTACATCATTGCTGGAAAAGAGCAACAGAGAAAAGGTTGACTGGTATGAAAGTACTGGGGCTTATCTTCAGTCCTCTGCTTCCTCAGCTTGCCCCACTGAAGAGCTGCTTTCCAGTACTGCCAAGCTGGACCACAGCTAGGTCTGGCACTAACAGTGCTCTAGGTATTCAGTACAATAACAACTCCAGCTGCTGGAAAACCCAACATGCACACTGTTACTCAGTAACACTTTGTAAATACACACCAACAAGTCCTTACCTCCTTGAGGTACCTGTAACGTGGAGCTGGAGAAAATACATTGATCAAAACAACTGTTCCCCACTTTTTTTTTCCCCTGAAAGAACAACCCCCAGTTAAGACCCAGCCTGCTTGGGCAAGATCGTATTTAGGCAGAGAATTCTTTCAAAAACTCCTATATCTCTCGTACTCTCAGTGGAACAACAGGGGAAAAGAAAAACCCAAAGCAAAGTGAGTAAAAGGAGCCAGTGCCCAGACACTGAGGCACACCCAGCCCCTGAGCACACGCTGCAAGGGCATCCAACGTGCCCTCAGGACAGGCACTCACACCTGGCCTGGCCTGCTTCCTCCTGGAGAGTGACAATCCAAAACCTCTGCCAAGAGGAAAAAGGTTCCATCTAAAAGTCTAATACCTTGCTTCAAAGTGATCAACATTCCTCAGCTTCCTCCCAGGAAGGAAACCAAAAGGGCTCTCTGATGGAGCAACACTGTGGCCAAGGCACTGGCTGTCCCCCCGAAAACCCCAGTGGCCTGGACACTGCCAGGGGTTTTGCCAGAGGCAACTGCTCCTGCAAACACAAACCATGAAGCTAAAAAGTTAACTGCTGCTTTTTTCTTTCCAATCATCTCCATCCAAGTGAAATACTTTGTTCCTGTCCCATCCTGGACAGTGCAGCTGAGGACTGATGGACTGCACAGCAAATGAGGTTCTGCTCCATCTGTGCAACTCACAGCTTAATATTTGCTGGTTACAAATAACCAGATGGAGCCTGGGTGACACACCTGTGTTCAGTCTGAATGCGACAAACAACTCCTGTGCGTGCCACAAAGAGTGGCCACGCTGCACAGCCACCTTCAGTGGGCTTCCTTTGCAGATACTGCCATAGGTGGAGAGTACCTAGGAAACTTTTTCACTCCCTACCTGCAACGTGCTTAAATCTGAGTCAGTGGCTTAAACTGAAACCTCCAAGTGCCAGAGCACTAGTTCATCTCCACTGCACAACTTCAGACCTGAGTGTAGATAGCAACGAGCATGGGAGGAGAAAACATTCCACTACCACAAGTTAAAATCAAAGCACACTGAGTGATCCCAAACTGTTGGCTCCTCACATTAAAAAGTTTTAACTGTCCTTAGAAAAGGGAAAAAGCCCCAGGAGGAACCCCAGTGGCAGCAGATGCACACGGCCCACAGCAGCCCGCCCCTGCAGTGGCCTCACCTGGAATAGCTGTTCACCTGCTGCGACCTCGATACGTTTATGTTGTTGAGCTCTGGTACATTCAAGCTGCTGCTCGTGTGTTTACTGTGACAGTAGGACTGATGTGCCTTGTTTGATATTACTCCATTACTGCAACTACTTTCAAACCCTGCAAGAAAGTTTTGGTGATTATAATCTCATTGGTAGGAACCAAGTCAGAGGAGTGAAGCAAGTGTGGCTGAAGCGTTCCTGCTGAGTAAAGGCTGCGTTTGCCAAACCAACCAACCCACTGCCATGTGAAGCATCATCTACCACACACACAGATGTGTGAAGGTTTCTCAGTTGCACTTATAGAAACCTGCATACAACAACAGAATCATTGCTGAAAGCTCAGATCTTTTTAGGCCACTGTCATTACTATGAATGGAAGCAGACATGCATCTTACTAATTCCTCATCGTGTTCTCTTGGTAAATCTGCAGTAAAACTCAGTGCTGAAATCACTCTGCTCCCTTTAAACTCAGCCTCCCTCTGTCCCTCCATGTAATTACTGGAATTGTTCATACTGTGCTTCACTAAATAAAATGACACCATGCTGTGAAACGAGATGTCTGGCTAAAATCTCTTCTGACCCTTCTGAAATATAATCAAGAAATTACTATTTGAAGCAAACATGTAATTGCCAGTTCTAGCAAACCCAAAAGCAGGCACTCCCTCCTAGTTTCCAACACAGAAACAGGGCACAGGGAGGGCTTACTGCAACCAAACCAGTTGCTGCCATCCAGGAAATCCCAAACCTAATCATGCATTCATCAACTTGCTAATTAAGTGGTGCCACTATTTTCAAATCTGGAAGGTCAGAGGCGCTGTCTGACAGCCCAATAAGCAGCCTGAAGGACGACAGGAGCCCGAGCAGACCTCCACACTCACACGCTTCTTGACACACAGAATCAAAGATTTGAGCCATCAACAATCTAAAGCATTCAGTATCAGCTCTGAAGTAGAACAGTCAGTCAGTCTGGGAGTACTGCCAGCTTCATCTGGTCAGCTGTGGTGTATCCAAGCCCGTGGTGTATCCAAGCCCGTGGCGTACCCTCCGCAAGAACTTACCAGAGAAGTGTGTGCTGCTCCCTTTGCCTGCTGCCAAGCTGTGAATGTTCATGCCATGGCTGGGGCTCATGCTGGGACTACTGAAGGACCGTGGGCTAACAGGGTAACTGTCTTGAGACTTTGGGCTGTGGCCTCCCAAGCACCGCACTTCGCTGTCTGTACCATTCACCATCTCTATGAACTGGCGCACCCTGAACGAAAGGCAGACAGGTTAAGCTGATAAAACAACTGCCACCTTGCCATTTACCAACGACAGCAACCATTTCATTTCAGTGCTAAAACACACATCAAGTCTGACTCAACAAAATGCTGGATGTCAGTAACCCAATTGCCAATGAGCTTTGGAGTATTCGGCCAAAAAGCGCACCATGAGGACATTTGTGAGGGAGAACAGCAATGTTATCCTTGGAGGACAGGCTTTGTCGCCAAGTCCTCAAAGTTGAGAGTGCTACACTGTATTTTCTGAACTGCTGTGTTCTGCTGGCAGGGGCAAGGTTATTTCCTGGCGTCTTGTTGGGTTGCCACACCTGTCCTTTCCCTCCAGGTCAATGAGAGCACAGTTTGGCTGTCGGGCACCGCACGCACTAAGTGTAACTCTCACCCCTGAACGCTGGCACTACAAGACAGCTGGAAAAGCAAGCTCGGATACAAACCTTCCCTTTAGAGGCTCTTGCTCTTTGTCCATTTTGAGTGAGGAGGTTTTACCATGGACTTTAAGGAAGCTCAGAACTACGGCTTTGTGTTTGAGGGCTGGATCAATGGAAGGAAGGGGCAGAACTTTGACAGAGGGACTGACCAAATCATAAATGGTAGGATAAAGTGATGTGGACTTGTTGCAACAGAATATAGAATGGTAGGGGTTGGAAGGGACCTTTAGAGATCATCTAGTCCAAGCCCCAAATGGCAAGGTCCAGCTGACGTTAGTGAGCGGAGTCCCTCATGGAAGCTCTTACGGGAAATAAGAGATGGGGTTTTTTCCCCTCATTTAACCACTACACCGTGAGAGGAAACGCTGGAGGATCAGCAAGTGCAGCTGCCAGGCTGAAGGTGACTCTTGTGTGCCTTGGGAAGCCAAGAAACAATTTGGGACTATGGCATTTCCAACAGCATGAGCCAGAGCTTTCGAGTACAGTGACGTGTAAAACTGGTCTTTAAAGCCAGTCCCCCTGTTTGTGGGGGGAACAGACAGCTTAGGCCAGCAGGACTCTGAACCTTCTTGAACACAATAACCGAATCAGTTTACATTTGCAGTTTTACTGGACACCCAAACTGACTAAAATGGATCTAAAAAAAAAACCCCTACAAAACTTAGTTCTAGAGAACAAATCTACAGTGAGGTGGGCATTAATGCTGCAAAACAGGACCTGGCTGACAAAACCTCGTTAAACACGTAGCAAATCACAAAGCATGAAAAAGTGAACTATACACATTTTCTTAAGAAAAAAAAAAGAAAAATGCTGCTTAACTTTGTTCAGATCTCTGTGAAAGCTTTAAACGAGTAACTGTCTCGTCTCAGAAGGTACTGTGCCATCTATAAACACACATCTGTATAATTTGAAGACTCACTTTAATGCAAATAAGAGATTAGGATTTCTTTCTAGTAAACTTGGATACAACTGTTGTGTTGTTTCAATGGCTTCTCCCATTCTTCCTGCTAAAACCAATTTCTGAATTCCTGTTCACCAAAAAACAAATAAGAGATTAGGATTTTCTTCTAGTAAACTTGGATACAGCTGTTATGTTGTTTCAATGGCTTCTCCATTCATCCTGCCAAAACCAGTTTCTGAATTTCCGTTCACCAAAACCGACATCAGTTACATGGACACTTTACAGGTAAATTAACCATTAAAAGACACTGCAACCATCAATCAACAAGAGGGGGTCTTTTTTCCCTTCCTCTTGGAAAAATGCAGGGTAAAGAAAGATCATGCTTCCTTCAGATGTTCAGGAGGAAAGCTTAAGAACTGTGCTCCACCTACATACGTCTAAATGAGTAGTCAATAGTTTTATTGCCAGCACACCGCTGCTGTGTGCTCAGGTTGCACGTTTAGAGCTGGCTTAAGATTGCAGACACTCTTCTGCCATCCATTTCCCTTTCTGACACCTTTATAAATAAGCACATACCAAACTATTGTCACCCCAGAACATCCCAGTTGCATCCCACTCCCACCGGGGTTCAGTTTTCGCTCACAACGTTTAGCCCCTGTCACCTACAACACACTTCCAAGTCAGGTTACAGTCAACCCAACCTTTCTGCAACAGAGTTAGCTTTGGTTGCAAACAGCCTGATAGACATCCCCAACCAGAGAAACTGATCCCCAGAGAAGTGGCCCAGTGCAGGGGCTGTTTCCCAGTGGGAGCAGTTTCTGTCACGGCACTGGCGTGGTCAGCCGCTTGTGTTGGAGCAGCCGGGATGGGGAGGAACGAACAGGGAATACCCTGCCCCATCATCCATTAATTCTCCAAAACATGAGTTGTCTTTGTGCCCTCCCCCTCACCTGTCAGCAGCAAAACTCCAATGCCATTTAACTTACAAAGCATCCTCTCAACACCACCCCTTCGCACAGTTACAAGCCAAAATGTAGGTCGAGACTGAGTTTTACGCTCCCGTTTGTGGCTGAGTGGTAGCTCGCTCAAACACTTGCTTGGAGACACCACACACATTTGTTTTAAGACAGACCCCAATTTTCCATTCACAAGAAAGACAACAGGTAATTTACCCCAAACGAGTCCCATCTCTACCAGCTGTGCCTCCACACACCTCTAACGCTACGTGCCAGCACACAACTGCGCTGTGGAGCAGTGCCGAAGAGGAAATTCTACAGTGATGCTTAAGAGAAAGCTTTATGTAATATTCGAGGGGGAAAACCAGAAGGATGCAACGTGCTTTCCAGCCTTACTTTGTCTATTTTTAATGGAAGCTAATTCTTCTAGCACAGTCTGGTCTGTGGATCTGGCGAATGCCTCTGCTGTTGCACAGTATCCATGGTGAACTAAGTAAGAGGAGACCATTCTAAAAATAAACACAAACAAAACCCAGAAACACTCATTAAATACAGGTCAGAAACCAGCAACTTCTTGAATGTAAAAGCTCTTTTCTAGAAAAAAACCCACCCCAAAAAGTGACTGAATTGAAACTCAGAAATGCCTGTACAAGTCAGACAAAAGCAACTCAGTTAAGAAACAGGTTCCTTCAAAACGCTGTCCAGAAAAACAAGTGTTAAAAGGAATCCATGTGTCATTTTATTATGCTGAATTTTAATCACACTGATCCATCCCCCAAAGGTAGGCTCAGGTAGGATACTACCTGGGGTTTGCTCACTCTGTGCGCTGGAGGGAAAATTTCTGCACACAAAGTGTTTTGGCTGCAAAACAGATGCAGAGCCACAAACACCCTTTTTCCCCAGTGAGACACCAACGAGCCCCAACTTAATGAGGACACAAAGGGATGTTTCCAGAGCCCAGAGTGTTAGACTCACTCTGAACTCCTCCTTATTAATGCCATTGGTAACTGTTCCCCCACCATCTACTCACGCTCCACTTCAGGAGTGTTTCTCAAACCCGTTACGTTGACAAAACCACTCGCACTGGTGTTTAACACTGGGCTTTTGACACAAGACAACAGCACAATGGTCTAAAGATCTCCAAAATCATGCAATTATTAACCTTTCTTTGATGTTTTTTGTGTGTTTTAAATGAACAATGTCCAAAGCCTTACTTCTGAATCATTGTTTGCCACTCTCCTTCCCGATCTCCTATGGGAAATCTGTCAATCTGTGCTTGGATTTTGGTTCTCCACTCTCGCATGTAGTCTTCAATATCAAATACAAACGGGTGCTGGCCAAAATTAGCATCCACAACCTCTCCTGGTGTTTGAAGCCCTACTGTAGGGTACAAGTTTGGCTGCAAGAAAGTTTTCAATTAGTTTGTTTTTCCCCCCCTCTTATTGTAAATTCCCCACTTAATCTCTCTAATAACATCCCCACTGCTACTAACAGTGTGGAGCAGCAAGTACCTCTGGATCATCTGCCCAGCAGTTAAAGCAACTTCTACCAATCCAGCAATGCAATGACTGACCAATTCCATTCCTGGTGGCCATTGTTTTCGTTTGAAATAATAACAAAGCCTTACTGATGGCTCTCTTTCTAGTCCAAAAACGCTCTTTTTCCACTGGGCTAACGTTTACAGCTTTTGGTTTCAATTGTACAAAATATCAAACACCATTGTTTAAATCATTTCTTTTTTGACAAGACCAGGATTAAGGTTTGTGTGAGAGAAAGAGAACAAAAATTAAACTTACAAAGTGAGCCACTTTCCTTTTGGGGTGAAATACTTAAAACATCGCTGAATTTTAGTGGTAAGAACTGACAGGATAGAGAACTCATTAGCCTCAAAGTCCAAGTGTAGAGCCTAAAAAGAACTGTAACAGTGCATTGAAGTTCTCGTGAATTCCTGGACTTGGATCTAGAAAAGACTTTAAAGCATTTATTGTTGTCTCCTGGTTTTATTTTCTGCTTAGAGATCAGGTCTCTGTGCAATTTCTAAATATGCCAAATGAGAGGAAAGGAAAAGCTGCCTGTTGGGATCAAAGCAACTTTCTTCAACGCAACTGGCATCTCGGCAGGGGGATCAGCTGGGGGTTTGGTTGCTGGTTTAATTTATCCATAAGCCTGCCTGGTGGGTTTAACCCAGCTGCAATGGCATGCTGACCTGCAGAGCTGCGTGCTGAAGCTACCAGGAAGAAGTTCTCCCATGCGGGTCAGCAGGAGCACTGAAGCCCAGAGAACCCAGAGACCTTAAAGAACGACGCTCTAGTTGTTAAAACCGTGCCCAAGCTGATCCTGCCCTCATTTCCACACCCCCACCACCCCCTTTCTTGTTTTTGTTTCTAAATAAACCTGGCTTATAGCATTACCCACTCTGGACTCATCTACAAAGCACAAATCTCACATCTTTTAATGAGATGAAAACAATCGATTCTGATGAAGAGGGGTCCAGCTTCCAGCTTCAGATGGCAGTGTCAGTTGTGCTGCGCTGGCAGGGAGCCCTCCTGGCAGCCCCCAGACCCAGGACAAGCCCCTATCCCTGCCTGGGGGCCAAGAGGTGCCCTGGCTTAGTGACTTCATTCTTCCTTAATATCTTTCCAGATGAAGTCCATCACACACCATACCCACAGTAGATTCCATCAGAAACAAAGTGGACAAGGGAAAAACCAAACCAAGTGCAATATTGATCTTATGGAGTGGGAAAGGCTTTGCAAATCAGGCCCCAAGTCTAATTGTGGTGACCATGTCTAAGCAGGCAGCCTCTCTGCATAGGCACACACACACACACACTGTGCTGTGGCTCCCACAGCTGTGGCTCTGCAGGAGAGGCCTGCCTGTGGCACACGATGCAAGGCCTACTCGCACGTGCTGTTTCCTGCCAAACTCTCACTAGAACTGCCTGTTGAAAACCTGGAAAGGAAAGCTCCTGTGAGGGCTGGGGTGAAAACAGAAAGCTTTTAGCCTTAACGAACAAATCGACACCGAAATGATGAGGAGAAGTATCTGGCATGAAGTTGGTGAAGAAGATTATCATTGCATTTCCAAGAAGCAGAGGTAAAACACAAGGCAGCACGTGAAACAGTTGTTTGTAACACAAAGGAAAGCTGTTGGAAAACGCACTCATCTTACCGGTAAGTCTGTGAAAGCGATGCCTGTAATGAAAAGAAAATGGAGATTAATTTCCATAGGCCTGGATTCTTGCTTCACTTTCTTAAGGTATCACCATACGTTCCAAAAACTCACCCAAACCACCTCAGAAATCAGCAGTTTGAGAACAGATGAAGGCATTTTGCCACTTGCACGACCCTGCTGCGACACCAAGATTTAAAGGGCGTCTTGTCTGCTCTTGCTTTTCTTCCTAAGTACCTGGTATCTGTACGTGACCAGCACTTGCCTACAACACTCCAAACCAGTCTGGTCAATGTTTTGTATCGTTGCCTTTTCAAATTTAGGATTAAAGCAAAGCTTTTGTCCTAAATCCCAGCCCCGCTTTCCATGTCCATTCTTTGCTCAGACGTCACATCTCAGGAGCATCTGGATTCCTTGCTCACATCTTTGTTACAAAACAACGACACCTCGAGTGAGCCTGTTTCCTCCCATTACACCTCAAAGCTTCCATTTCATTGTTCACATCTTCACTTTCTCTAAGCTATTTCCACTTTCTGTGTTGGGCACATTTTGACATCCAACTCGCCCTCTTCCAAAATCACCACAAGAGAGACGAACGACAAACGACGGCTGACTGACATGTAGGTATTGTGGTTTTGAGAGGAGTTGGGTTTGGTTTTTTTTCCACCCAAGACTTGGTGTTTGCACAGCTAATTGCTCAGCCCTCTTTGTAGCATCAAATCCCAGGCTGAGCCAGAGGTTTCCAATACTCTCAACTGCATCTGTGGCCCGGAGAAGAAACGTAGATGTCCTCCAAGTCACCATGGTATAGGAATTCTGGACAACTAGCAGCAGCAACTCAGCAAGACTGATGAAATTGCACATTTCTTCTTCCCCTCAACACAGAATCAACTTTCCTCTGTCAGAAACCGAAGCTAGCAAAGCCCACGACAGCAGAACAGCTGTCGTGGTTCCTTCTGAAACTCATAAAGCGTTTGTCAAACTCTATGACAGATGACATTCTCCCAGTCTCTCCTCACCTATGCCACTCTGCTCTCCTCTTTATAAACAGATTTTAATGACCCAGAGTGGTGCTTCAGTTTGTCTAATCCAGTCTGCTTTAAGGCTTCCACTGAAAGGGAAGGATTTGCTCCTCCCTTCTTACCTCTTCCACGCAGGTGACTATAACGGTAGTGAGAAAACCAGTATCTCTTTAGTTGATCACCAACTTGACCCAACTTCCCTGCAGTTCCTAGTTCTAAAGAGGGAGGGAGGCAAGACCACCCTTCTAGGCTTTCACACAGTTAAAAACTGAGGGTGAACACAACATGAGCACAACATCTTCTTCCATTTTGATGTATACCCTGAAACAGGGCCAGAAGCAACAACTACACAGTGGATGGTTTGAGCATCCTCCTGCTGGAGCTGTCAAGTACTAAGTCCAGGTGTGGAGACTCCTTCAATTTAGAAGAAACATGAAGTCCTGATAGAACAGAATCATGGAAGTGATTACTTGGAAGAGACCTCTAAAAGCATCTAAGCCCTGCTCTGAGTAGGGGCAGGAAAACTCCAAAGTTAGACCTGTTTTTTTCAGGGCCTGAGCAAACAAACAGGAAATCTTGTTCTGAGAGACAAGGAGAAGAATTTAAACCATTCCCCTTACAAACCCTCGTCCTCTTAGACAATGGGAGAAAACACAAGGATAACTTCATTAGTCCCTATCTCAATAACCTCTTGCTTCACCTTGAGATAGTCTTTCTTTTCCTTATCACACTTCTACCCACAACACAAACCTTATTTCTTCTTTCTGAGCATTACCCCTTGAAACTTCCTACTCCCCTCAGCACAATCCCAAGATCTCTTCCCAAGCCCTCGCTCTCTCTTAATGCAGAAGGCAGGTTTTTATTCTTCTTTCCCTACACTCTGCATCTTTGCTCATTCAACTGCATTAAGTCCTTGGATTGTTACATATGTGGCATCAAACAATTGTAACTCCCCCCTCTCCTGACATCTTCAAACTCACAAGCTACCTTGCAGCGTTGCGTAATGCTACCATTTACCACGAGAATTTAACGCACTTTATTTTAGCACAACTTGTATAATTCATGGCTTTAGCCCAACTGTGTGTGGCTCCAGCCTGGCAATCCAACAGACACTCTTCTCCAACATATGTTCAAAACAACACCCACCCACTGGGAGGTTTTACTGAAGGCTAGGTGTCCCCCAAAGAGCAGCAAGGAATTTCAGCTACATCCATTCTCCAGTTCTCTTACTATCTATTACCTTATCAACACCAAGTATTAGTTGTGGATTTAGCAGTGGGCTGCAGAAATGCAGGTCCTGTGGAAGGAGGTGCTATGACAAGTCCATCCAAATTCACAAGTGCCACCCAAGAAACGATTCCTCCCGATTCTTTCATTAACTCAGAGCTTAGGGGGCTACGGGAAGGACTATCCAAACACTTTGCTGTTTCAGAGGGTTTCAGATTTACAACAGACTTACAGACACACTGTCACCATTAAAGACGAGGGTTCTCCTTACCCAAGCTGTGCCCGTTCTTTGTGTAGAAGCAGGTATTATTGATGAGGTTGACACAACAGCCGATGACATCGCCCGTAGTAAACGTCGGCCCGTAGGGTTGTCCAGTTCCAGAGGAACAGAATGAATGTCCATCATCTCCATGGTAACCATATGAATGCTTATCCCAACCTAGAGAACAAAAGCACTTGCAATTTATTCACTTCCTTTAATATGAAAGGATGGAAAGACTGTGCAAAGTGGGTCTATTGGATCCAGGACAATGCAGTTACCGCTGCACTCAGCGTTTTGCTGTCTAAGATTTCACGTCTAACAAACCTGTCTCATTTTTTAAAGTCACAACTTTGTCTCAAAATGGCTGAGCAGGTAATTCCATCTGTAGTACACAACAGGTAATGCAAATTCAGAGAATGCTTTTTTCTCTGTAAGCAAAGACACAAAATTATCAGCACCAGAAAGATAATCGGCTATGGTGGTGTAATTTGAAAAGCTCTATGCAGATCTGACGTGTCCCAGGGAAGCAGGGAAGATTCTCCCCTTCTCCCCTTTCATCTTGCAAAACTATTGCTACCATATGTCATAATCAAATTCTTCCTGGCTAAAACCCAAACACGCATCTCTGGGGAAACACATTTCTCCTCCTGATTAATCTCGACGACTGCTCAGCAGCAAGCAGGCTCTGCATAGCAGCAGAACCCCCAGATTATCATGTTCAGTGGCTTTGCTGCTCCTAAACACTTCTTTTTTCAGAAGCGAAAAATCAAATTATCAATCCAGGCTCAAGCCTCAGCCCTCAGGCAAATCATCACAGATGCAAATGTGGTGCTAATTTTGCAGGTGAAGAAGCTGCAGAGCCAGTCAGAAGCTTGGTATTGTTACACTACTCAGCCATGTTCCCAGCAAGCAATTTTAGTCTGAGCTCATTTCAAAATACCTGTCCCCACTCTCTACAGCCTCAATACTAAAGGGAAACACTTGGAAAAGGAGCAAACTTTCAGGCCATGTGAAATCTTCCTAACAGATCTCTTAAAAGCCTACTCAAAAGAACACAAAGCATGATCTTTAACACAAATGACCAAATTTCATCTAGATATAGATATATAGACATGCATTTTGACTCCAAGAATTTCCACTGATCAATTCTTTTGAAAGAGTAAAAGGTTGTGGGTTTATTCTTCTTTTGTCAAGCTGCTGCCTAACCGGTTAATCTGAAAGCGCTTTGCATACTTAGGCCCTTAGTAGCTTCAGTTGGCACCACATTAAGCATCTCTCAGCAAACTAAATGCCTCAAATTACTGTAGTTACATCGATTAGAAGCATCTTTAAAAGTTATTTGTATTGCATCTTAAATCATACTCAAAATAAATGTAATGCCACCCCCTCATCATTCAGCACCCTCAGACGGGCTCACTGTGTAACTGGGACTTGTTGTCATCATATGGATCTCTAGCAGAGCTTTTGGGTGAGAAAGTAATGGTGCAAAAGAAGAACACAGATACTCTGAGGTCAATCCAACACCATTTTACACTTGGCTTAGAGCAACAACTTAAAACCACACAGGTTGGTTGGTTTTGGTTTGTTTTTGGGGGTTTTTGTTTTCACACAATTAAAGACCTATTAAAAAACAACATGTACACAAACACACAAAGCTTCTTTAAATGCTATACAGACATCCTGCAGACAATTGTTAACCAGACAATATCCCTGACCATGCAGGTCAATGGAACAGTTGGCACTTAAAACTATGCTACACATCCTTCCTGTGAAGGTTGGAAAGGTAACAGAACAGAAAGTGTCAGCAGGAGAGCACACTCCGTGCTCAAAGGTTTTATCACAGTAGCTCATCTGTATCACTAGAAATTCAGATCATGGAGCAAGGACAGCTATAGTTTCGTTTTTAGCAGGCAACAGGATTAAAACTGGTATATTAATTTGCTGAAAAGCATCTGCATAATGCTGTAAATAACATATAACTAAGAGAGAAGTAGTACAGGTGCAATTGTACAGTAAAAGCTGAACTTTTTAGTTGTTGGTTTGACATAACTCAGATCAAAGACCACACAGAGATGTCCTGCCATCCTCTCTGTTGCTTAACAGAGCTCTTCCTATCAAGGTCATGTTAAAATACACAAATAACTTGTATCAGTAAGTTATCAACCATAATAAACAGCAAAACATACCGGGTAGTCTGTTCATGTTCACACCCTGTGCCGAAAGCCCAATTCCCATGTAACTGTAAAAAGGAAAGAACAAAAGGCATTTATCTGTCTCTTACAAAAGTACACACATACATGTGGGATTTAGAGTCTCTGCTGATTAATCCTATACCAATTAAGCTGCTGAGAGGTCATCTAATGGTGGCAAAACAGAAAGGGAGCTGAAAAGTAATCCCTAGCATATAAGGTTCAATACAGACTCTGTCCCTGCAGGAGATAAGGCCAACTTTCCTCCCTTTTAGACATCTGGGTTATCGATGGAGAATACTGATAGCAGCCATAAAGTCTAAAGCAGAACAAAGACAGACAAAGGCCGTGCCTTATTTTGAAAGCAGGGGTCAAGCTGGACACATACCCATTTAATCACCTTTAACACACCTAAGTAGTGTTTTGCAGACCATCTGGAATAAGAAATGCTACAAAATCCAGGTAAAACTGTGCGTTATTTCAGCAGCAAAAGGCACTCTTCTGCAGTACTTACAAAAAGATCACACTAAAGGAAGGCCTGGATCAAAGCAGAGTGATTTACCAGCAACGTTATCAGGGAGGGAAGATAAACACAGAATATACTTTTACTACACCAGCCAGTAATCTTAAGCCTAAACAAGTTATGGCTTGGTCAATAAAGTCCAAAAGTCAGCCTTATGCAAGGTAGTTTTGATGAAGTCAGTGTCCAGCACAATGGTTATCAATTTGTTAGCATACACCTTCAAAGCTGGAATGAATAATCTCCTCGCCCCCAAATCACGCTGTTTGAAGTTGGTGGAATCGATTTTGCTTCTGTTTCTTACACAAAAGTCAATTCATGGCCAAGATGACAGGAATCCAAACAGAAAATAACCAAAAGCTGGGCTTTCACCAATTCCGCCCCCCTGCCCAAGATAAACCACCCTCCCTGTCATCTAAAGAAAGCACCCAAACCAAAATCACCTCACCCTAACGTTTCCTTGCTTACCACAACGTGCCAATCACTTTGACACCAGCTCAACTTAGTTGACATCAATTTGTCATGAAATAATAATCCACCCATGCCAATACGGAAATGGTTGAAGTCAACAAACACGACCTTTGTGTTCCCATCTCAGAAAATGGGATTTGGGAGCAAATATCCTCCGAGGAAGTCCAGGTTAATCCCTTCTTTTAAACGCCTTTCACATCGAATGGAACTGAGCGGTCACTCTCAGAAGTCACACACTGAAGTATTGGCTTTCTGCTTTTGCTCCTTCTCATTTCCAACAGTTACCTTTTCTGCTGCCACATTTGATAATTACAAAGCCCTCCCCTGACGAATTCCGCTCCCTCTGACACACCATCACAAAACAGAAGCTCAGAACCACAGAGCAGATATCACATTTAGAGATGCTGAAGCAAAGGGCAACAAACAGAAGGATTAGTCTTTGCTGCATTGCCAATGACGTTACTGAGGCACAACCTCAAGGAAACCATTATAAATGAAAGCAACAAGTGGAAACCCCTTGATTTTCTTAACCAGTAAAGGCAGAATTGTTATTAGCAGAGTCTGGAGTTTGATGTGTGAAGAAATCTCATGTGAAGACCAAAAAGCTGTTACTCTAAACATCTCCTGCTAAGGAAAAGCATCGTCCAGAAAGGAAATCTACTGTTAAAACTCATTTTAGGTCAGTTAAGAGAACTCCACCAACTGCAAAAAGCCTTTCAAGGTGAGTCATGTTGAAAAACTCTTCACCCAAATCAAAGGTTCATTTCAGTGCTCTTAGAGGAACAAGCTGAAGGTTACACAGAAATGTGAAACGCAACACAGAGGGATTATCACTTAGGCAACATTTTGGTGCCACCTGGTTTTTCTCCCTCAGATATCAAATCTTCTACGGCTCCTCCAGTAACAATTCTAAACATGGACCTGCAGTATTTAATTTGGCTGGGAACAGAGATTCTTTACTCAGTAGCACAACTAGAAGGCAACAGGCACTGACACCATCTCAGGAAGAAGACTGATGTTCAAGTGCGTATTTTCCCCTGAGATGTGCTTAAAACTACTTGGGACATTAGTGTCACTTCATCAAGGAGACTTGGTACTAATAGAAATTCAGGTGAACTTAGAAGAAAGCATTTACAACCTTTAACATATTTACTACGGGCATTTTCCAAATGGAAAAAGGATGGAAGTGAGTGGAATAAAAGGCTCATCAATTCAGGCAATTTATTATTTGCTGATGGACAGCTAATCTCATGTTCAACTAGATATAGCACACTATAAACCGAGGAGGAAAATGAAAGACAGGCTTTAGATGCCCTAAAATTCATCAGCAGGAGTTCTAGCTATGCCAAACCACTACATGTAACTTTCTTTCCCCCCTTTTCCTGCAACCTGTAAGCTCTGATGGCTTTTTCACTCGGTTTTAGGTCCAGAGTCCTATTTAGATCCAGAGCCACTGTCTGCAAAAGTATTTGCTTGGGTGTGAGGAATGACATGAACTGTCCTGTTTGCCTCTACACAGGTGTCTTAGCATCAGAACAACAGTGGCAGAGCCATGTAATAAGTTTTGCTCCCTTAGCCCACCATAAATTGCAGGGCAGCCCAACAAGCAGACAGGCTGGCACCCAGATGTGATGCAGGCCCAGACTGCTGTCTGTCAGTTCACCATGTCCTGTCACATCTCTGATGGGTTTGGTCTAAGAGATGGCCACAGACAGGAAGAACAGGTCCCCTTTGACTACGTCAGGCCATCCCAGCAGCCCTGGGGAAACAGAGGTGTGGACAGCAGGAAGCAGCACGTTCACTCTGACATGCAGCACCTTCCAAAACAGGACGTGATGCAGCGTGGGCAGAGGGAGCAGAGTGGGTGGGCAATGCTGTACTGCTGCTGCAGCCTGCCCTCCTCACAGCCCTCCCCCTCAGCTCCCTACCCACAACCAGCCCTGCCTGCTGGTGAGACAGGATCACTTACTCAGGCAAGCAGAAAGAACTGACCTGGGACCTTTTCTATGAAGAAGGCCCTCCCTCTCTGTGCATTTCGCTCCCACCAACCGCTTCATCACCTCATTAAAGCACTCCAGTCTTACAAGAGCTCATAAAATTACCAACAGCACGTAAAATCACTCACAGAATACATGAAACCAATCCATGAGAGACTGAAATAGACTGAAAAACGATTTAAAGTGCAGCCAAATTGGTATTAAGGACCAAAAAAACCCAAGTGCACCTTACACACTCTTGCTTTTTCATTTTGAACTGTACTTATTCTTGTTGCAGTTCATGAAAGAGATAAATTACCATTTCAGTGTCTCAGCACACCATCTCGTTTACGTTTCACAACTGCAAGTCATGCAGAAATTTTTAGGAAGAATATAAAGCTACAGAGTTAAAAATTCCCCAAAGATTCCATTTTTTTGCCACAAAGCAAAAAGAAAAGTCCATGTCAAAAATACAGGCACCATGGTCCTTTTTCTCACTAACACAGACTGAGAAGCTCCACACAGAAATGTGTAAAGCAGCAGGAAGCTCACCATAACTATTTTTTTCCTATAGTATCTTCCCAGTGAAAGAGCTAAATGCCCCAAGTGTCTGCTTGGATGCCTGAAGAGAGTTAAATGTGAGAAATTTTAAAAACCAGAAACAAACAGCAGGGGAAAAAATAGAGGAAGAGAGATGGTACAGAACTGGAGACTGCTAAACCATAAGGAAAATCCCCACCAGTTCATACAGAAGGCACACAGTTCTGGATATTTCAACATAGAAACTGACAATAATCAGAATTCAGGTTATTTATATCCTATCCATTCTATAAACAGGAATGGAGAATCTCAACAACTACACCAAACCACAGATACCTCAGAAAGCTTACTAGTGGCTAAAGATAAGTTTAAGTAGTAAGTAACCACTTCTCTACTTTAAAAAACCCACCCCAACAACAAATATTGCATGCTGTGCTTGTAAATGCACAGATATGCCAAATTATTTGACTTAAATAATGAACAGAAGCTGCCATAACCTCCCTACTACAGAGAGTAAGGACTACATAGGCAACCTGCTCTCTGCAGAGAATCAAGTCCCTTTTACTTTCACCTGTGCCTATGTAATGTACTAAAGACAGTCTAACCTATGGAATTGCTACATCATGCCTTGAAATCCAGACTCTTTTGCTGATGATGACAGCAAACAATCAACCTGGTATTACTTACATGCTACATAGTTTTAAAGCAAGCAACTTCAATCATGCAATGTTAAAACCTAAGTTACTGTAACATCTGTAAGGGACCTAAGTCCAAAACAGAACTTAGTCCAAGCACTAACAGCAATTTACACCCCTACATCAGGCTACTGAAAACATCCTGAAGTTTCAAATGCATTGACTACTAAGAAAAGTGGAATTAACACTCTGGAAAACAAAAAGTGTTCTATACAAAAGGTGCTGTTTGGTTTACAGGCAAATTTGTTACTTAGAAAAGGGCACAAGTAGGAAAACCTGCAACACTTATAAGGATTTGAAGACTAAATGATCTTCACAACTGACTTGGAAGGACACAAGAAGTTTGAGTACTGTTCTCCTATAGTTTTCTACCTTGTCTTCACTGACACTACACAGCACACTAAAAAGGTATCTCAGTTTCATCTTTAACATAGTTAGTCTGCATTAAAATTTGGTAGGAATATGCTAATTCCAGGTTCTTATCGTCTGCACAATCACAATAAGAAATGAGCTGTTCCATTTTTCTCTACTTAAATGTTTCAAAATATGCCTGAGACAGTTTGAACCCTTCATTTCAAACTGAAAACAAGCTTAATTTTATGGAGTGTCTCCAAGGAAACAGTATTTTGAATGTGATAAACCCAGGTTTCAGGTTAATCCAGTTCTACATAAAAAGGCAACACCAAAAAAAGTCAGGTAGTCATCTTGCATAGTGCTTGAAACTGTTAACGTTTCTCTTGTGACTCCTATAATGTTCCTAGCAAGATTTGCTCTTGCTGACTTCCCTCTCAGCTTCTGAGCTTGTGCTGTTTCATCTTGGGATATTTTTTGCCCTGAGCACTACAGCCTTTTGGGGGACTACAGGGTCAGAAAAGAACAGCTGCATAGACAAGGAAATAATCTAAGTCCAGGCTGCTGTAAGGTTATCACCTATACATTAGAGTCATGTGAATGAACCTCCCAACAAAGAAATCACTTCAGATTCTGCAAGGAGCACAGACCAACAGACTCTTTCTTTTTAAATCAGAAATAATCATTTCTAGGAAGCATAAAGAAATAAAACTCTTGTTCCAGTGTCACTTGTTTCTGACCAGCTAAACACAAATCTCATACAAACATACAAACCTCCTTAAACATTTAGGTGCTGCTTATTTCTGTCTGAAATGTCTGGTCTCGTACACTCTGGTTAAAAAACCAAATTACTGCTAGTTTAAGGAAAGCTATACTTGCTGATTCATGATCCAATCTCTTCTTGCAGCTGCTGCAATTCAAACGAAGATCCTAACGCAAGGCAGCTACTTCAGGCTCTATCAGATTCTGCTCTGTACACAAGTACTTTGCTAATAATGCCACAAGACATACTGACATGTACACAGAGACTGAGGGAAATGTGCCTGTTGTAACCAATCCTGTTACTGTAACAACTGCAGAGGATATAACAAAAGAAAAATCGACGTAAAAACAGGTCTTAAAGCTGCAAAGTTTTCACGTTAGATCAGTAGCGTACACAACAAACACAAGCCACACAGCAACTGATGATGTTCCCCACTTTGTTGGTTTGTGAACAAGAAAGTAAGTACATTGGAGGCTAAAGGAAAAGCCAATTTCCTGCAAGAAACCCCATTTGAAACTAAGTATCGTTTGTGTTTCAAGAGTTAAGCATACACAGGCAAACAAAGCAAGCATCGCTCCAATGCACTAACCCAGCTCAGGCTAAACCATAGGCGTAGGTGTCATGAAAACTCAAACTTAACTCCCACTGTGTTTTTGTTTTGGACATGTTTCCCTTTTTTGTTTCTTACCCCTTCCATCACATACACAAGATGTACTACAAGACCCTGCCAAAACAACAGAGGACTGATTGCCACCGAGGGCGGTGCTAAGAAGCAGCTGTGATCCAACAAGGTGTCTGAAGCCTCATTAACACTGCCTTACCAACAAGCATACTGATGATTTGCACGAGTTGCTGCAGCAACATTTTATTTCAGTGCAGTTATCAGAACTCACACATGCAGTATAAAGCATGGCCACGGAGGTCTGCATCGGGACAGACACACCATGTGCTAAACCACCGTGCAGAAGTGTAAGCTAAGTGCTATCTGCTAAAAGGCTGAATCCTTTCTAACCTTAAGTTTTCGTCTTTGACTAGTAATTGTGTTTACAAATCAAATGGACAGAAAGTCAGGACACTCAAGAATAAAGGTGTTTGCTCCAAACGTTCTTTTCACCCAGGAAAGGAAGACACAAGAAGTCTCTGCTAGTGAAAGATTTTAAAAAGCCCCAAAAGCTGTATTTGGAGTAAAATTCAGTGGGCTGCTACCATGACCAAAAGCAGCATTCCCACCCTCCTGGGCCCAGATGCTCATTTCTGCCCCAAGCTCCCCTCTCTCCCTGCCATAGCTACTTGTGAAGCCAGACTGACAGCCATCCTGGGGAACAACCTGGCTCTTAAAGCCAACCTTCAGAGAATGAGCTGCCCCATCAGGTACACTCTGAGGCTGACAGCAATTGTCACACACTAGGACAAGGGAAGCAAACTCAGAGACTGCCTCTTCTCATGGCTGGATCACCACAAAGCCTTCAAACTATGGTTTAGAGTATTAACATTCAAAACCCACAGTCCTCACTGGGAACGAAGAGATTCATAACAAGAACCAACAAGCCTAAGACAAACTCATGCAGAAACGGTTAACCACTCAGTAAATTATTCACACATAAGCTGTTTGGGACATAAAATGCTGGGAGCTGGTTTGCTTTTGAAAGCCAGGTAACCAGTGGTTACCCTTGAGACAGCCTCCTGGCAAAAAGAATTGGAGTATGCAACATCCAAGAGTCCAATCTAAGGTTACAGCAAAGCTCGGACTCACAACTGAGAGAGATGAATCTCCATCATTAAAGGAGGATGCCACAGCAACAGCACAAAGCTATTGAGCTTAATAGTTCACATAAACTATGACAGTATCATGCAAGTGCCTTTAGTTGTGTGAAAGAGGGAAAGGTTAACTGGTATCTGAAATCAAACAGGGCTGTTGAGGCAGCTGCATTACTGCTTTACACAAGGCCAGGGGACTTAAATATGTAAAAGACCAACACAACTGAACTCAGTCAAAAGCAGCATAAGAAACCTCAAACCAAGACTTGAGGGAAAAGTCTCATTTGGATGTACTCACCTAGCTAAGAGAACTGCCACCACAGTGGTCATTTTTGGCAAGTGGTGAGGCTGTACAGTATTCTAACAGATTTAGAGAGTAAGGCTTACATCTCCAAATCACAACAACAGGTCCATGAGACTCAGCACACCCTTGCTCATCCTCATTCCTAGACAAACAAAGCAGTTTGCCTTAATTAAGCTACTCTAGGAACTGAGACGAAACTGAAAATAGAGCTGTGTGCAAAAGGCAACGCCATGCCTGCCTCACTCCCTTGAGTATTGTATTAAGAAATTACAGAACAAAACCCATGCAACATAACTTCTGGTTCTCTGACAGATGGATTACTAATGAGAGATGTGTTACAAGAGTGTACAAAGGTTTCATTTAAAGCTAAAACTACGTTTAGCTTCCCCAGCCACATCAGAATTTTGACAGCACTTGCTGCATTAGCTGCCATGTACATGGATTTATTTATGTATAAATTAACTGGAGACTTCAATAGATGCAGATATCATTTACTGCAGCTATTACTCTCCTTCCTACCCTGCTTTCTCATCATCACCTTGGCACTGTTCCCCTTACTTGCACCCAACTCCCATCTCCTGTTATCAGTTCCAATCGCTCGCGTCACTGTCCACAATGTTACAAAGCCAAACAAGGTAGAGTATAGAAGAAGAATGTAAACAGAGGTCCTCAGATTGCAAAAGGAGACATGTAATTAAGGAAGAACACTGTAAAAATAAAGAACAACAGAAGAACAACATGACAGCCATTTGGCACTTGTAACAAGGATTTAGAAATATTTAAGGTAATCATTTCATGTGTCTGTACTGTGGCAGCACAAAAAATACCCCAGGACTCTGTGCTAAACACTGTACAAATACCAAGGCAGTTTTTGTTTGAATGGTATTTCAACCTCATTACTTTTATTAACCTTCATTCTCACTTCCCTTTTTCTCATCTGTTACCATCAGTTGCTGCAAGGCCCTATCACCTCTCACTGAGGTATCAAAAAGCGACTTCACTCTTCATCTGCTCTGCAACACCAATCTCCACCCTCATTTCTCACTTCCTGGTAAGCCTCAATGGGGCCATAATGCCTAGAAGCTGATCATAGCATCACAGAATGGTAGGGGTTGGAAGGGACCTTTAGAGATCATCCAGTCACACCCCCTTGCTAAAGCAGGTCCCACCTAGATCAGGTCACACAGGAACATGTCCAGGCGGGTCTTGAAGACTTCCAAGGAAGGAGCCTCCACACCCTTCCTGGGCAGCCTGTGCCAGGGCTCCCTCATCTCACAGTAAAACAGTTTTTTCCTCATGTTTAAATGGAACTTTTTGTGTTCCAGCTTCTTTCCATCACAAACATCTGCAAAAATCACATATTATGCACCTTCAGATTCCTACTCAAAACTGTTACCCCCAAATATGCAAAGAATTTAATGACTTAGGTCATTCCTGTGCCAAAAACAACACTGTTCTTGCACACAGGCAGCTACAAGCCATATCCTATATGAAAAAGGGCTGTGCTCCTTCAGAGAGGGAGAATAATCTTGGTAATTATCCAGCAACTTTAAGACAGGCGAGACCATATTTCAGGAGCAGTGTCATCAAGTGCTACAGTAGCACAAAAAAACATCAGTCTCCCAGAGAAGATTTTTACATAAAGGGTTTTGATGATTGGAGGCAAGCCATGCCAAGTAGAGCACACAAGCAAGAATGCTGCTGGACTTGCCCATGTAACAGTACACGCACTAAATACTTTAAGCTGAGCTTTGTTTCAAAAATAAGAAGTAAAATGTAAGTAGTAAAGGCTATTACCAAAGGGAACTCTAAATAAACACCATTAAATTACCCATTGACATTTATGAAAGTTGAAAGCTGTGCTTCAGCTTGCAGATAGACATCAGAGTTGCCTCGGGTAGCCTAGGCTTTATTTTAAACAGCATTTAAAATACAGCTGTAGTGCTCCCACAGTTAGGCTCAGGCCTTATGAATGGATGCTTTTGCAAAAATAAGGTGTTTTAACTAACGGACACTATTAGTTACATTCTGGTCCTCTATAGATCTGGTCTTCCTCAACTCTGTTCCCATTACCAGACATCAAGTAAAGAAAAAACACCCCTTGGTTTAAACGTCCCTGGAGCGAGGCAGATGAAATACTACAGGCAGTGAGAAAGAACTAATAAACCCTATCAGACACAAGCTGGTTTCTATAGGCCTACTTCTGTATTTCTACATTAAATTCCACAGTTTACTTATTACAGAAGAATGTATTGGTTTGAATGCAGAATAACATTGAACCATAAGAGATTCACATCTAGTCAGAGACCTCTTGGACTTGGAAACAGAGCCTAGGCATACACACATCAAACCCAGTGAGGCTCCATGTGTCGACCTCTGCTCTTTATAACCTAAGCTAGATTTGGCTTCAGCTCTGTTCACAAAATTCCCCAGCATCCAGACTATGAAAAAGGAAATGAAATTCATTCAGATAATGAAAAAAGAATGAACACTTCACCTCATCACGAGCTACGTACCTCTCACAACCAACCTCCTAAACAACAAAACCTTGAAACACATTACTTAAAGGCGTTTATGACTTTTGTAGGATTGCCCTGAGTAGCCTACTGAATTAGAAATTAAGCAGCAACACACAGGTTGAAGGGAATGTGTTAGAAGAGCTATATAAAGTGACACCTACATATACATACACAGGGAGATGCTTTTTAAAGTGCACTACTTCAGAAAAAGTTAGCTTCAGAACTAAGCAGGCAGATATACACTTCAGGAAGGGACATGTGCATCACTAGCAAATTGCAAGAATCACTTTCCCTTGACTGACAGCAGCAAGACAATTAAAAAGAAAGGTCAAAGAATTAAAAACCCCACAGAAGGTGTTCTTAAAATGACAGCAAAACATTACTCAAAACCCTAATTTCTATCACCTGCATTGAAAAATAATTATGTTGTCTTCATAGTGTGGCAAAAGCAACCACAGACACAAGCTTTTCATAGCAAAGAGATAACTTTAGGGAACAGAACCAATAAACTTATAAATGCCCTTACAAGGCAGTACTGAAATGCTATTCTTTCAAAACATCTCTATACAACATGGTAAGCAAAACAAACGTGCTGTAATATTGTTTCTGAACGACAAGGGAACACTGCAAAAACGAACGAAAGAAACAGTAAGACAACCAAAGACATGACACAGGCACTGAATTTCATCCAAAGAGCTATGATACAGCTGTTATCTCTCAAGGCTGATTTTCACAACATGAAAACTAACACCTGCAAAGTGCTTGCAGGGTCCCTCAGACAAGGCCACACGATCCTGGTTAGACCCTCGAAGCCTAACCACAGAATATACTACAGCATCTTGGGACTTCTTATGGATAAGGAATTAAACTACATTAAAAAAAAAAGCAGTAAAATATTAAAATAAGTGTTATTTATGTCAAAACTACCTGTTGACTGAAAGAAAGATGATGAGAGCCAGCACTTCAAGTAGTGATTAATGACGCGCTCGGTGCTTACCCATCTCTTCCCTTACTGACAATTTTCACTTCAAAGTAGTATATGCCGCAGGCTGCAGGTATAGGATGTGTAGCTCGAACAGAAGCAGCATCTTTTGGAGTTTTCCCATGACCTGAAAAAGCAATGCAAAAACACAACCATTGTAGAAGGTGACTCCAAGGTATACATCCCAGCTACTCAAAACAGAGGGCTTCTATAACAAGACAACAATACACAGTATCCTCATCAGCCTCATTTTGATACTGGAGTATTTTCTTCCAGCATTAAGCTGGAGGCACGTGCATTGAAACCAAGTTCTGGATCCACTACTCCAAAAGGCTCTACAGTTATTTGAAGGGAAACTAGAAAAAGGTTTTGCTGCAGTAAGAAAGATAATGGACAAAAGCCCATCGGGATTTGAAAGAACTGGACGATTTCTCCAATGCACAGGGCTTAACTCATTTTTGTAGGCTGAAACGTGAGATAAAAGAGTTTAATCTAACATTTAGCACTTCTGAATCTTCAAGTTCTTTAAGATGCTTTAATTCTAATGTCCTTCAGAATAAACATTGGCCATTATATAGAAGATCTGAGGCACAATTCATTTCCACGTTCTGAATGTTATTTCAGGACAGCATTAAGTGCTGCAGCCTGCAACTGAGCTCCCAACCCCACAAGAAGAACACCCAATGCCAGCTCTTGTCCAGGGATATTCGTCCTAAAACCAAGAGCCACTTGCACCCCACTGAGGCTTCTGAATATGTCACTCTCTTCACAGCTCTCTGTTCCAAAGGCAACTTGGAAACACGCTTTTGGCCAGATGATGTGTTTTTAGCAGCACCTTGTTCAAGCAAGCTCAGTCTCTCCTAGGCACACCAAAATCCCTCTGCTGTTGTGGGAAAGTCACACACAAGGTCACAGCTTAAAAATTCTTTAGAATAAAATCTTTTAACAAAGAAAGCAAGGTGGAGAGTAGAGTGCATTCTGGCAAGAGGTATTGCAGTGAGATGGCACCCAGGAACAGACTGTCATTCTGTACCAATAATTCCCACAGATCTCATGCCCACTCGCCGTGCGGATGCGAGGCATGACGAAGAGATGACTGTTTTGAGTCACTTGGGCTGCAGCACTCCAGCTGTCAGCTCCAGTCCAGACAGGGAGGCCTCCTGCACCTGCAGAGCAATTTATCTGCAT
Source organism: Colius striatus (assembly GCF_028858725.1). NCBI lineage: Eukaryota > Metazoa > Chordata > Aves > Coliiformes > Coliidae > Colius > Colius striatus. The sequence goes on from NC_084762.1 coordinate 4,351,046, forward strand.
ATGCCAAAAAAATCATATTGGTAATACGCTCCTTTCAGTGCTGTCAGCACTGGAATTATTGCTCAGGCACATTGGTTCATGTGCAGCAAGTCGGGTCACACAACAAGGAAGAAACTGCAAGGAAATGACAGCATAACCAGCCAGAAAGATGAGGTGGAGCTGCCCTACGCTACTGATCCTCTGCCCACAGAGCCCTCTAGTGTAAATGCTGATAAAGCAGGAACTGTTTACCTGCCCCTAGAGCCTGTGTCCCAACCAACTCATCACTTACCAAACGGCACACGCTCAGCCAAGGAGAACTCTCCATTACGCCGTGGCCGCATCTGCATCCAAAACTTGGCTGGCACAGCACGAATCCTTCGCTCACTGAGATTAGGTGTAACCCACAAACTTTTCCTGATGTAACTAGTTCACCTCAGAGCGTTACTACCATCAGGCACCGAGCCCATCATCCTGTTTTTCCGGGTGCAAGCGCATTGCTCACTTCACTACGTCATTACTCCACGCTTTATATAAACATCCTTCCATCACCTTGCACGTTTGACAATATTAAGCTTATCAACAGCCTTCTGCATGTTTTTCCCAGAAGTCCCCCATGAGGAAAAGCCCAGTACTTTATTCCTCCACACACAAGACAGCATGCATGTTATACTGTTCGTCCCTCTGAAATGATTTCCTCAAGCTGTGTCAACCAAGGTAATAACTGAGTATGTAACCTTAGACGTTCCGCAGGTTTCTTTGGCTTTCAAGTCCTGGTAGCTCACTGTTTAGCTACTATCAATTAGATTGGCATTCCTAAGTGTGCAGAAATCCTTCAGCTACAAGGCACCCAAAACTTTGTGGGCTGAACATTAAACTCCTGAGAGATGCCTTAGATCTGGATAGTTCTGATTAAACGATGCATTCGTTACAGAGGGGCGTGGGGGGGGAGGAAAAAGACTTTCTTTTTAAATGTCCTTAGGTTTTTTGCTTTAAAATAGACTGCAGAGAAGTTCCCTTGGTTACTCTATGCACTTGACAATCTGTGTAGTTTCAGTCTGAGTCAGTCTCCTTATTTGGGCAAGTCTTCCACACAGAAGACTCAAGTAGTAGGAACTAGCCAAATATTATTGAAAATGTACATCCATTACCCAGCAGACTTTGTTTTGTGAAATCACAGTCTAAGTGTTTGAAAACAATACCAAATGAAGGTATTCTTAGCACCTCTTCCTGAAACTACTGCTTTTCTCTCACCCTCTCCCCAGCCCAAGCATCTGTCTGCAAGGACGTATCATGAACCAGGTTGATTAGCTGATCGGGCTTTAAGAAACCTACCAGATTGGGGTTTTTTAAGCAGCAGATCAGTTCCCTGATCCAGTTGACAATTCAGCCACACACAGCTGTCACGCTGCAAATAAGAGGTCACCACAGGGGCAGAAGTAACAGGATACCTAACCAAGTATTGCCAAACACTTCATGTGGTGAAGCAAGACGCTTGGAGAAGTCAGTGTCCAAAACTTTCATCCCATTAATACAGAAGACACCCTAAATTTAGAACTGCTGTCCTTTTAATATGAATCCCATTTTACCACTCCAGTATGCTGCTTTCACTTTGCAGTTACACACGGTTACACTTTCTACCAGCACACTCAATGGCATCAAGCAGTGGACTATTCTGAGACACTCCAAATACCTCTAGGTTGTCTCCACACACTAGCTGAGACTTCCAGTGCTACCAAGGTATGTTGGATTACATGAGGAGTCAAGAGATGCTAGTTACCAGTTAGCTTTAAAACAAGCAAGAGGTTCTTTACACAGCAGATAGCTGAGCTGCAGAATTTCTTATTCTATAGACCATACATTACTCATATTACAGATGCTAGTGGTCAAATGTGCTGGGGAAGCTGCTGGAATAGAAATTAACTCAGGGTGTCCTTCAACTTCAAATGGCTGAATGTCAAGAGGAGAAAACAAAGGCTGGACTCAATGATCATAAAGGTCTCTTCCAGCTGACGTGATTCTATGATTTTCTTCTATAAGACACAAGGTGACATCACATAGGCCTCATTGTAGTTTTAGATGTTTCCACAGGTGCTCTCCAATAGCCACAGCCACTGAAGGGACAGCGAGCTGAGTGGCCCATTAGCTTGATACTGCATAGTGCTGCCACGGTCTCTGGTAACCTGAACCCTCACTTCCTTGCTTGTGAATAAAAAGGAACTTTGACACCCAACTCTGAACTCCTGAATTGGAGGTCCCTAGCACATCTTCTGAACACTGTCTACAACTGACCTCTTTCACAGTCACCAGCTACAGCTAATCTATTTAAAATAACATACTCAAAGTATCATTTGAGGCTAAAGATCAATCATTTCCAGCATTAAAAAGAGGATTCTGCAAACAGATAGACTGGGGCAGAGAAGGGAAAATAAGTGTGCGAAGCTTGAGCTTTACACTGTAAACCAGATCACAGGTAAGTTCAGTTGCCAGAGCTGCTTTTGATTGGGCTTTCATTAGAAGTGTTGAAACAATCCTGAGTCGACCACGCTCAAGGAAAAAAACTCCAGTTGATTTTTTTAAGCAGCCATTTGCATTGATTTTTACTGAAAAGCAGTCTCACCAGTCCTTTACCAAAATGAAAGTGAAATTCTAAGTTTCAATTTAATCTACTTGGGGGGAAAAAGGAGGTAATTCAGATCCATATTTGGAGAAGTCATTTCAGCTTTCAAAAATATCATCTTTGAACTTAAAACTAAGTGTACAATGCACCCACACCAAAGAGTCCAATAGGAGTCTGTGGGAGCGTCTCCTTAGACAAAAGTAAGCTGGAATCCTGAAGTCTACATGAGCTGAACTGCAGTTATTTGCAACAGGTGGTTCAGCAACTTGCTGACACTGCCAAAAATAAAACGATCAAGGCCTGATGTTCTCTTGAACTCATTAGGAAAGTTTTGTGGAGACAAGGAAAAAGAGACATGTGGAAATGGCTGATTTTACTTCATAGGGTTTCCCAGCCCCCAGTTTAAAAGAGCAAGACATTTCAGAGCTGCAAAGGTGTCCAAAAAGGGGACAGGGTACTGTACTGAATGTACTGCGAGTGTTTGCTGCCAGAAAAATTGATGTCATCCTTGTATCACTGAATGACAACACAGAACTACCACTACACAAACACCCTTCTGTCTGTTACAGAAACCAGGATGCACGGTTTGCACTGAAATATACATTGTTTTGGTTTTTCAGTTTGGCACTAGAGCCAGTTCAAAGGCAACTGCATTGTAAATAAATGTCTGGCTAAGATTTCCTGGCCTGTGATACAGTGCAAGTTCACCCACTGGCAGCTAACTCAACATTGCATAACTTTCCCAACCTTGTTTTGGATAGTTGGCACAAGACTAACTTACATGAAGGTACTATAGGACTTTCCACGCTTTTAGGCCTAAGGATTTAGTCCATTGACTTAATTCTGTACACAGTTTCTTTCATGGTTACAGTCTGCATCGAGTCTGTATTTCTATCTCCTTATATTACATAGCATAGATTATTATCTGCTGGAAACTTGTCTGTCTAGTGGAATCTTCTTGTTACATATGGCATTTATCTTGTTTTTCAACGAGATCTATGTGTTAGCTTGGACTATTTTAGAGACATACAGGAATATTTTTCAAGATGTCTTACCTTAAAAGCTACATTTGTGTGGTAACTGCTTTACGTGTAGCATAAACCTGTCTGAACCATTATCGTTTCTTCAGCACTCAGCTCAGAGCTGTTAATTAAGTGAAATGACATCATTTTTCTTCTTATGCTGTTTTTCATGCCTCTCTTTCAAAGATATACCATGAACAACAGACACAAGGACAGTGTTAGCTTTCTATCAGCTTGCACAGCGAACTGGCAGCAAAGCAGACGTGTCTGTCTGTCCACATGAAAGCCAAAAATACCCTTGGGTACAGTCTTTATTACACTGTCATATCGCTGATGCCAACATGTATGTATTTCCTGTACAGGTTTCAACAAAGCTTCCTAAGCAAGAGTCAGAATTGGTAAAAGTATAAGAGAACAGTGGAAAGAAATTAGCCTGTTCTGGTAAACAACATGGCAGTCACTGCATCTTCCTTTCAACCACCTCTCTACATGTTCTTCTTTTTAAGCAACACTGATTCTGAGAGAGACAATATCAAAGAGCACTGACCCCTGGGTTTTGCTGATCCCCAACAAAATGTAAAGAGCTGTTATCCTGACATTAGACTGTACCTCATTCTTCATGCCTCCAATGCCTGATCAATACCCAGTTTTGTGGCAGTTTTGATTTTTAAGCATTCTGTAGAATGCTTGCAAAAAGTTTCAGGTCCAGAAATGGAGCACACAAAATCCTGCCACAGCTGCAATGGGTAGAAAGCGACATTTACTGCAGCTCATGTTTCCATACATGTTTTCCACCGGTATGCAAGAAAGTGAAGGGAATCCTCAAAATTACATAAAGAGGACTATCATTCCTCTCACAAAGCAATGAAATAAAACCATTCCTTCTCACAATACATCAGCATGTTAAAATTATAAAGCTAGTTACATGAAAAAAATTGACTTTGAAGCTTTTGCTCTGATTGTGTGTGTCAGTATCCCCAGTACATCCGCAGTGGGAGGAAAGCACTGATGTTACCACTTTCTGCCTCCCGCCACTCACAGAGAGGAGGAAAATATTCCAGAACAACAGGTCAGAAATCTACAGAGGAAGTAGAGAAATCTAAAGGGTTCAAGGTACCTAGAAAACACCAAGACTTGCTGCTGATCACTGACATCTTTGGGCAGATCTGTCTTCATTCCCTCCTCTGAATATTTTGGTCAAGAATACAACAGATCTTTATCCATGTGCAGTTCAAATTTCCTTTCCACCAAAAGGTCTACCATTCTTCCACCACTGCTTAGATTATTTCAGAAGCACTGAAGGTGCCAATATTCCACAAAAGGATACTTTGAATGCTTTCTTTTGAGACCTCTGTTTGCAACTGATTAGCAGAAACAACATTTTACAGTGCTAAGCACATTCTTACTTGCTGTCTTCCCTTGTTCTCCAAGCTGAACCTCCTCATTTTCTTCCTTTAATTATTAGGGCTGAAAGATCCAGGGGAAAAGACAGGAGATGTTTCAGTGGGTTTTACCCCAGTTTTCAGGTAGGAATGTACTGATATCATCTATTGCTGAGCCTAGTCAGCAACTCCAGGTGCCAGGCTGGTAATACAACCACAGAGCTGTCCTAATAACCACCTTCACTAAATTATCAGGGAAAAAACAGACAGGTCACATAAGAGGCCACTTGTCCCCATTTGCAGGTGGGAGAAAGAAAAGTGTGTACATGTTATACTGGCACCTCTCCTGTCCACACTCCTCCAAGCCAATCTAGAAACTCTTCAACCTTCACCACTTCCTGTTATTTAAGGGAAGGTATTTTATTATTATAAATAGATATTTATTATAAACTTCTATTTCTTACAAATAAATAAAGGTGTTTTATTATTATGACCCACTAACTGTGCTTTGGGATTTCTGCTAGAGTATCCACAGTATTTCCTATGTTACTTCAGAATCACGCTGAGCCTCTTGGAATGTCTTTGAGGTAATGAATTCTTCAGGGTTTTTTTAAACACTAAAGCAAAAGAGTAAAGTGAGGAAAAACAGGGACAGCACAAAGAAAGCCTGAAAATACACTTCTCCAAGTACTGACAGACCAGAGAGCTTCCATCTCTACATTCCAGTTCATCAGCAAAAAGAGCTGGTCACAGCAAAAGAAACCAACAAGACTCCATGGCCTGAAAGCTGTGATCATCTTCTAAGGAACAAAACCAAACAATCCGCCACCGCTGAGCACCGGGAAAACAGCAAAATGCTTCTAAAAATACAAGGGCATAAAACACTGAACAAAAGCCAGGAAATCCAGAGTTGAGTATTAAGTAACATGTCCTTAAATCACTCGGTGCCTCTCAGAAACCGGCTGTACAGTCATCAACCTCCTCTATTATCTTTGTGTGGTTCGTGAAACTTTGCATTTTTAAGAGAGTGTTTTGTATGTAATAATAAAGCCTCTCTATTTAAAAAGGGGGGGGAAAAAAAAGGGCTCAGAGAGTACATTTAATCCTTTCATGGCAGCCAATTCCTGCCATGTGTTTGTGCTGCCGTTTTCCTCCTCCCATTAAACAGTAACAAGTTTATCGAGATTTCACTTGCATTTCTCTGCTGTAAACTCTGAGAAAGGGTAATTTTGCAAGGCTGGTGGTTGGGTTGGGTTTGGGTTCCCCCCCCCCCCCATTTAATGCTCATTTGACTACCTGACTGACAAAAGATCCTGCTCTTCACAGCCAACTCTGAAGAGGTTTTTGAATCCACAGCGCTTCTACTTTAGGACTCGGGCCTAGAACACCAGATGTGCCTCTGTTTTTTCAGGTCAGAGCCTACGCTTTATGTTTCCAGGTTTTATGACATTTCATAACGATCCACACAAGTTTCTTCTTCTTATTGCCTCTTGCCGATTTGTACAAATGCATACTCTGATTCCTCTCTTTTCTTTGAAGTTCAGTAACTTCAGCTTCCAAACACCCAGGTGGAAAGTTTTCAAGTCACCTTTATGAATACAAGTCGTTAGGAACACATCGTCATTCCTTCCCCCAAACCACTCCGCCAGCCTGTACAATACTTAGGGCATGACTATTACCAGCGACTTCCATTCCATTTTTCACCGTTTAAAAATAAAACCGTGGTTTTCTCTGCCTTCTCCCCTCCCATCATTTCCGTGTTTCACAGCGCTCGCTGCTCTTAACTCCATTTAACCCTTGCTCTCCTCGAGAGACAAAAAATAAAGCCCGAGCCACTTCTGTTCATTATCATAAACAGGACACGTCATGCCCATTCTCCTTTATTCTCCTGCCTCAAACCCAAACCTTCTGGTGATACCCAAATCCAGCGAGCAAGTCTCGGAGTTTATATAATGCCCAGAAGCAGGGGGAGGCGGGGGCGGCCCCTTCTCGTCCCCCCCCTACGCCAGCACCGCGACAGAAACCGGGGGCGAGGGAACGAGAGAAAAATAGAGCGGAAATAAGGAAAAACAAGCCCCTTCTCTCCCACGCTGCGGGGAATTTAGGGGCTCGGGAAACAGAGGAGGAGAAAGAGGGAGAGGAGGGTGTATTATTTCCTGTTATTGTTACTCCGCTGCTCGCCGGCCCCGGGAGGGCCCCCGCGTCCCGGCAGGGCAGGGGGCGGCGGGGGGGTCGCGGCGGCCCGGGCCGACCCTCACCTTTGTAGTGTACCCGCAGGTTGTTCTGGGAGAGGCCGATGTAACTGAATTTGTCCTTCGGGCTCCAAGAGCGGGGCAACGGCGTCTCCTGCTCGTCCACGGCCGGGTACAGCCTCTTCAGCCGCCGCTTCAGCTCCTTCTCCTGTTCGTTCAGGGCCGGGTCGCCGTGCGGGAACGGCGCCGGGCCGCCGCCGCTGCTCCCCGGCGCCAGGCCCAGCGCCGCGCCGGTACCTCCGGTACCGCCGGCCCCCGGCGCCGCGGGCCCGCTGCCGGCGGCGGGCGGCGGCGGCGCAGCGGTGGCCGGCGGCGGCGGCGGCGGCGGGTGCAGCAGGAGCGCGGCGGCCGGCGCGGGGCCCGGGTTGGCGGCGGCGGCAGAGGGGATCCCCGACGCCGGCGGGGGAGCGGCGGCCGCCAAGGGGAGCTGCGGCGGCTGTTGTTGCTGTTGCCCGGACATCCCGGCTCCGGCCTCCTTCTCCTCCTCCTCCGCCGCCACTTCCCGCGGCCGCGACTGTCACCGGACGGGCCCGAGGCGAAGCAATGGGCAGGCCCGGGCGCTGCGGAGCGAGGCGGCCGCCGGCGGGTTTGGCCGGCGGGTCACCCCCAACCGGAACGTCTCGGAAGGGGGCGGGGTGGAGGTGGGGGGGGGGGGCGATGACGACGACGACAACGACGGCGGCGGCGGCGACGATGGCCCGTGGAGCTTGCCGATGGGAGCGGGGAGCCGCCGAGGCGGGGAGAAGAGAGGAGACAGCGGCGGCGGCGGCGGGCGGAAGCGGGGCGGGCGGAGGGAGCGCGGCGGCCGCCGCAGCAGGGCGGGCAGCTCCCCGGCGGCCTCCCCTCGCGCGGGGCCGCGCACACACGCGCGCTCCCGCACACGCGCACGCGCTCCGTCCGGCCCCGGCGCCGTGCGTGGCCCCGGTCGGCTGAGCGCCGGCCCCCGCCCCGCGGCTCCGGGAGTGAGGGGCGGCGGGATGCGGTGCCACCGCTTGGAGAAAAGAGATGGGGACTGGCCGAAATGGCGCCGGGGAGACAGCTTCGTCTCAGCCCCGGCTCGGGTGTGCTGCCCGCCGCGTCGCCGAGGCAGCCGGGCTGCGGAAAGCGGCAGCCAGAGCAGCGCAGGGCGGCCGGAGGGAGACGGGAAAGCTGGGGAGCGGCCTGGGACAGGTTGTTCGGGGTCTTGTTTTCCCCCTTTAGCGTGAGGGATGTTTTTACCAGTGCTTAACGGCATTGATAAATCATCAGCGGTTGCCTGCACGGATGGCTTCACAGCGATGAAACATCTAGAGGCAGGCAAGCAGGACTTCAGACATATCAGAAGGGAATGGGAATGTCACTGGCAGGTCTAGAACCTGAAATGTTCTCTCTCAGCTGGCAGGATGTCAAGTGCAGAAGCAGGAAATAGAGGAGGTTCGTTATGCCTCACCTGCCTGAGATTGCAGGCGTCACACTCACAAAGGCTCGTAAGAAGCGAAACGTTTGTCGTCTACAGTCACCAAAATGTCCTGTCACATGAGACCGCCCCGTGATGCCTGGTAACATCTACGCTTGGGCAAATTGCAAGTCATCTAAAAACACCCCATCAAAATGAGCTGCAGACTATACAAATGCCTGGGATGGATGTCCATGGATTGTCCCCAAAGGTCAATTACCCTAACAAAACCTTTCTGGGTTATAGCTGTTACATTCATAAGTGCAGATGTATCTCAACTGGGTTTTGTTTTGAATCTCAATCAACTTTCAGCCATAGCTGCTTCCTATGCAAGTTGAGCCTTCATCATCATCATCATCACAGTCCCCTCTTGTCTTGTTTAACTGAAATAATTCTGATAGCTGTGAATTTTCCTACTTCCCAGTACAGCCCCTCTCTCCACATCAGTGGTAAAGACAAGCAACAATGTGAGACTTGCCACAGAGCCCTGACGCAGGCTGTCGTTAACCTCCCGCCATCGCAGAAACTCGCCCTTCAATCCCCCTCTTTGTTTTCCATCTCCAGTTCTTGAGCCCTCATAGTGCTGCTCTTTCTACCCAGTGGTTACTTAAGCTGCTTGAGTCACCTCTGGCTTTTAGGGACTTAATCAAAGGCCTTTTGAAAGGCTGTAAAATGTTAAATCTCTTGGGTTTTTCAGGTGTTTGGGAGGGTTTTTTGGCACTTGGAAAAGAACTTCAGTAGATGGATCAGCTAGAAATTGCTTTGCAAAAAGCATTGTTAGGCCTAATTTCACACGCAGAGGTTTTCTTCTGTATGCCTGGTTTCAGTGCAATCCAAGCATCCCAGCAACTGAAAGTATGTGGCCTCTTGTTAAACGTACCAACAGGGTGCCAACGTGTCGGACACGGGTTTTAAGCTGAGTGGAGGTGATCAGTTCCCTCCGTCACTCCAGGCAGACATGCTGAGTGGGCATCAGCTCACCGTTGGTATGTCCATTGGTGTTCCCCAGGGAACCCAGTGCCAGAGGAGAGGGGAGAGCAGCCCCTGACTGACACCCTGCAGGCAGCCTCCCTGAGAACACAGCTCATCCTCATCACACCAGCACATCCTCACAGCGGAGCGTCCCGCGCGGCCTCGGTGCTGCTGAGGTTAATTTAACTCCTGGATCCTGCGTTGGCTGCTCGCTCTGTTTTCATTAGGAGTGAGTAAGTAGGCTATGGCCATCTGTGCCAGTGATGCTGACAGCATTCTGGCTGTCGTCAAGAAACAGAGGCAGGACTCTCCTTGGGAGTCTATTTCTGTCCCCACATTGGCACAAGCCTCCTGGTTATACATGAACCGGGTACGTGCATTACAGCTGCCAGCCTGACAAATCTCCAGCCACTTTCTCTCTGAAATCTAATACCTCCCTTTTTTGTAGTGTTGGTAACTGCTGTTCTTTGTTCCATGATTCTCCTGGTTAAGTTTTTTTTCCAATGCATCGCTTCATTGTAACTTTTAGAACTAATTTTCCGTGCTTCAAGAGGAAATCAGCAGTGTGTTGCCACTGAATTACTGGTCCTCAGAACAAAAGAACACCACGAAGAAGGAGGCTGGGATAATTTAACAGTGTTAAGGACAGATCTCTTCAACCTACCTGGAGGATTTCTCTGCTGAAATTTGCTATTTGGACTATTTTCTTTTTTGCCCTTGCCAATTTAATTGCTCATATATAGGATAGGCTTGAGGAGCTGACACATGAAAGGCTTGCCAAAATGAATCACAGGCCACCATCAGCTATTAACTTGGTTGAATCAAACGGTAATCAAGTTGCCATTGACAGTGTTACATATTGCACACGTTACACCCTGCTTCTGCTTTTACAAAACTGAGCAATCCCCTCGTAGAAATAACCTGGTTGCATGACTCAGCTGTACCTGTGCCTATCTTAGACCAAGGGGGATGAGAAATCTCTCATCTGCCAGTGCTTCAGCTGTGGTTTTTATGTAACTATAAACAAATATAGATTTATATCAATATAAATGTATATAAAAACAATCTAGAAGAAGGGAGATAGATAGGTGTGTATCTCTCTAGGTTTGGTACTTGAACACCTCTGTGTATATGCAGCAGGAGCAGGTTTGTTCTCTGTATTCTCACCTTTCCAGCAGATACATGGGCACTGTGATGAGCACTGTGATCTATGGGGACCCCAGGTTCTCATCATAGAATCACAGAATGGTAGGGGTTGGAAGGGACTGTTAGAGATCATCTAGTCCAACCCCCCTGCAGAAGCAGGTCAACCTGATTTCTGGGGACCCCCAGTTTTGTAGAAGTATGCTCCACTCTTTGTACAAAATCTCACCAAATTTAACGTCCCTAGTTCAATTTCTTTGAATTTCTTTGTGTTCTGTAACAAGGTTAAAGTTTGCTTACAGTTAGCTTCATGCTTTTCTCCCATAGCTCTTTTACCTTGTCCTTTTTCCACAATGAACAATTATGTTTGGTTATTTTCTGGTGCATAAGGTGAGGAGGAGTGGCCTGGTATTAAAAGGTAGTTTAAGGAGAACTGAAAACCTGTGCATCAGGAGAGATCCTAAAGAGAAGATTTAATAGTCTCTGTGGTCTGGGCTACCGTAGAAGCATTTTATTCTAACTAAAAAGTCAAAATGAGCACAGAAACAAAGTGCCCTCCAAGCCAAGTAGAACGTGTTTTATTGGCAAGATAAACTTCTGTGGAGGCAGGATAGAAAAAAACCCGATGAGCCACTTTGGTTTATTCCTTTTGGGAAATGGATATCAAACCATAACACTACTAGAGCAGTGATTCTCAGCTAGTGGGTCAAGATCCATTTCTGAGTCATCAAGAATTTCTGCTGGGGATGGAAGCAAGTTGGTGTCATTTAAATGTTGAAATGTAAGAAAAGCCATTGAAGACTTGACAGAAGATAAATAAATAAATCATAGTGCCCTGAATTTCTACAGTAAAAGAGCTTGTTAGGCCAGAGCAATTTGGATGAAGAAAATAGCCCTTTGTGTGTGACCAAGTGATGTGAGTTCAAAGGACAGGAAAAGATGAAATGAAAGAAGAGCTCATCATCTATCCTCCTTGGACTAAGGGGCTGGAGCGCTCGGCTCTCCTTTTCCCCCCGACTCCTACGAGCAGCTGAAATTGTTCCAGCACGCTTTGAACAAAGGAGAGGTATGTGGCCCACAGAACTGCTGTCTTAGGGATCTGCTGTGGCGCCAGGACCCGTAGGATGTTCCTCCATATGATGTTTAGGATGGAAATTTCCAAGTTAAAGGCTTTTGATAAACACTTGCAAGTTTCCCCTGGCAAGCCAGGCAGTCTTTTGTTTCCAGCCTGTGCATTGGTAGGGTGCCCATTACCATAGATGAGCAAGCTCAAAGACTGCAGGCTTTCAGAAAGGCATGGGATGTGTCAAGCTGACCCACTTCTTGAAAGCTAGGCTAGGCCTTTGTGAAATGCCCCGTACTTGTTAGATGTTAGGATGGCAATAATGTTTAAGTCTCTGCTGACGGGATAATTACTGTTATGGTGTTTATAGAGGTGGGAGGGCCCTGAGGGAAAGGAGGCCAAAAAGGAGAATCAGGGAGCGAGATGATCAAGGCTCCAGGAATTGCTCACAGATGGAGTTTTGTCGTGCTTTTTTCTTTAGCTCACTTGGTTCTTCAGTAGAATAGATGTTTACATACGAGAAACTAGGTTTTTTTCCTCTCTGCATCTCCCACACCTCCGAGTTCAAATGTTCCACGTGTTAATCTTAGTGGCAGAAGCAGATTTTAAGTGGACTTTTGGAACGTGAAATTGTCAGATGAAGACACTGAGTTTTAATAAGTTTTAGCTATTATAGCTGCTCCCAGTCTTACTGCCAATTCTTAGTTTGCCTCTTTCAGAGGAAGTTAGCATGGCATCCTGAATATCTGCTGAACTCTGAAACATCTTGTTAAGTAGTACTGTTTTACTGTAGGGGTCAGACCACCATGTTGTCATTTACAGAATATATGAAACATACCAGAAACCTGTAAAATGTACAGACAGCTGCCTTTTTGTTTTTCCAGAGCATAGACTCACGCATGTACTGAGCACATCGTCTGACCGAATGCAAAGATGTTTGTTCACTCCTGCTGACCTCACCGAATACTTGCATGACAGAGCGACTAAACCATTTCAAACAAGGTCATGATTTTGCAGGTGACTGTTTTTAAGATTAACTTGCCATTAGAGGTGCTGTCATGATTGCAATATGTGTGCTCAGAAGCTTGGAGGAAGAGTAGCTTCCTGTTCTAGTACATATTATTATTATTGTTGTTATTATTATCAGCAATTATTGGAGTTTGCAAAGCCACGCCTGTGCTAACCTCTGTCATCAACAGTAGTGCTTAATGAGCTTAAAAGTAATAGAATCTTATCTACTTGGCAACTTCCTTTAACTTCCATTATGAACTTACCTGTGTGAGGGTGCTGTAGAGTAGGATATGAAAATCTTCACTACATAAAAGCTGCAATATTGTCACAGAGTCGTTAGAGCTGCGTGGTACCACCTCCCCTTGGAGGTGTCTTAAAGGCAGTTTTCCTTTCTAGGAATCAAAATGCTGAGCAAGACTGAGAAGTTATCTGAACTCCTCTTCCAGCCACAGCCAGACCAACTATCTCAAGAGCATTCCAGACAGGCACTTGCTTAAACTCTTCTTAAAACCTCCCGCGACTGATAGGCTAAACAGGTTTCTTTTCACTAGTGACGATGTAAGGGAATAGTTGGGTGCTTTGAAAAGACACATTTGATTTGGGTAGGCTGAAAACTAAACGGAATACAAGCATTTCTGTTTCTTTTAAAAAGAACCAAGCCAACAGTGTTTTTTTGAGACATTAACATTTTTTGATCCAGACTTGTATTGCCACAGTTAAGTGTTCAAAACTCATGAGTCAATGCCCACCCACAAGTGAAGTTGGCTTAAAAACCCATCTTCTTAAAAATAAGACATTTAGAGAGGATGGGTAGGTGGTTGGTTATTTGCCATCTGTTTTCTGAGCTTTAAGGAGACCTTCCCTTCGTATTTACAAGCTTTTGCCATGCAGAAAATTAAAAACTTGCTTAAAAGAATGTAAAAGCTGGGATTCTTACTGCAGTCCCTTGCCTTTGACAGCTGAAAGAAGAAGTGTTGGAGGATTTGCAATGAAATAATGAAAGTCAGCAACACCTAATTTCACCTGACAGCATTTTTCTCCATTTTTACAGCTTTGAGGAGGAACAAACAGTAACCCTTCTATACTGATCCTCTCCTGTTTAATAGATGTACTGTATTATAAGAAAGGTGGAGGAAAAGTGTGGGGTGGAAATCTTTTGCATTTCCAAAAGCTAACTTCAGTTTGCTTTTCTGTTTCCTACGGTAATTAACGTGTGATAATACTCGTCGATGGGCAAGTGCTGTCTGTGCTCCCAGGCCCTGGTAGGTTAAATCTCATGGTAGAGAGGAATTTCTTTTTGAACATAAAGATTGCAGGGAACTCACAATTCAGTGTTGTCATGGATTTGTCTCACTTGGCTAGTTCTTGGTAATTAAAGGAAGGTTTTGATAAACAAGTAGTTTGCTTAATTTTAATGGTCTGTGGTTTGGAATTCTAGGATAAACTTGCTTGTTAGTGAATATGTTATGTCCTTGTGTTAGAGACTCCTTATTTCTTCTAGTGAAGACGTTGTGCTGTGGATATGCCAAGCAACTTTGGACTGAACTCCTGTGCGTGTTTCATATCGCATCTTGCAGTTAGCTGCTGGGCTTGTTGAGAGCACAGTCCTGGCAGCTTCTAAGTTTACTGAAGTGCCATATTAAATCCCTATGGCAGGTAGCATTCACACCCAGCTCCAAACTAACCCTTCCAAAAGTGCAGCCTATAGGAGGCTGTATGTCCTCTGTACAAATAACATGAATTTGTATTGGAGACCCAGCTCACTAGTGGAGAGCAATACAAATCACGTATGAAAATCCTACCCTTGGCTTAAATTAGATTTTTCTCATTTGCTGCACCAATCAGCCTGTTAAAAAAAGTTAATTTGGAACTCTGAAGAACCTGAAAACCAGAGTGGGGAAAGGTATGAACTGCTGCACAGAGACACATGTTTCAGTTCTGACTGATGTAAGGTTCCTGGCCCTCTTACCCAGCGAGTGACACGCTGTGGAAGCGTAGCAGAAGCCATCAAGCACTACAGTTTCTCTCTGCAGATGGCTTACACTGGTCATGGATCAGCTGGTGGTGAGCTGTACTGGGAACAGATCTAGTATACCCAGTAAGAGCTTCCTGTGTCGGTATGAGAAGCGTGGAATCACTTCACTGCCCGGTACGTTACGTATCTCACTTAACTGTCAGCCATTAAAGAAGACAGACAAGGACATGGAGGACACCCCTCCTGTTCCAGCACTTGTGACAAAAACAGATGAACCATTTCCTGCTTAATCAAGCATTCTGTGTTCTGGAAAACATTTGTAGGTGATGCTATGAAAATGAAACGGAGATTACCAAGTGCACTTGGAAAGAATTAAAGCTGCAGAGCTTCACCGACATTAACGTGTTTCTTATTTGGGGTGTTTGACTTTGAAACCTTTATAATGTCTTACAATATTTTTACAGGCATGAGATATTTAAACTCAGCAGTGGGTAGGGGCTGGCTTGCTGTCCCACTTCCCTGGCCAAGCTTTGCATATGAGCGAGGAGAACAGGAGGCAACACTGGCAAAAGGAGGTGGGACCAAAAGCTACTGAAGATGCTGGTGCAGCTGAAGTGAGATGTGACTCAGTGACGTGTCATCCCTGGCTCATAGGAAGAGGTGAGGCAGAGCTGGTGCAAGAGGAAATACACTTCATAGGAAGAGTAGCCTCTTCACCTCAGTGACATCTCCCTTTTCACAGCTAATGCAAGAACTGGTGTACGTAGCACAAGACATCAATGTTTGTCCTAATCCTGTGACTGACCCTCATCCCTGGGATAAGATCTGACCTTTGTGGACTTGCTACTTCTTTGCAGCATTTTCTCCCTACCCTTCAAACCCCAGTCTGTTTTGGGCATTGAACTTTCTTGCTCTGTATCCTTTCATCTCTTTTTATGCAGAAGTAAAAGTTCCTTGTGGGCAGAGATGCTTATTTGTCTGTTACAATTTATCCACTGTATGAGAACCATGTAGTTATATAAAGCAGTAATACTATTAATAGCAGAGAAGGCAGCAACTTCTCTTCCAAACTTTTCAAACTCTCTATCAATTTAAATGGAAGCAGGACCCATAATTAAAGTCTCACCTACAAGAATATTAAATCACAGTGAAGAATGCAGGAAAAGGAAGTATTAGAACCATGTCTACTCACAGAGAATAGAAATGCAGCCACAC
Organism: Colius striatus; assembly: GCF_028858725.1. Lineage (NCBI taxonomy): Eukaryota > Metazoa > Chordata > Aves > Coliiformes > Coliidae > Colius > Colius striatus. Next base: position 4,367,115 of record NC_084762.1, read on the forward strand.
AAATCTTTGAAATGTTCCTTGGTCAGGTATGTGCTTACAGCTTGGTATTGTCTCAGGCAGGATTGATGTGAACTGGAAGACAAAAGCAGCAAACATTGCTGGGGCAACCGTGCAGGAAAAGCTTAGGACATCCCCCCACTCCTTGCTATAAGAAGGAACTAATCATTCCTCGTTAATGAACAGCTAATTACAAACTGGCATGAAAGCAGTAGTTAAAAATTGGCCAGCAAGAAGGGCCAAGTGATGGTTATCTGAGCTTATGTTTTCTGGCTTTGGCAACCAAGGGTTCTCTGTGTTTCTGAATAAATGAATGCCAGCGAGGACATATCCAGCAACATCTTTGCAAGAAGTGTACTGAAGATGGATGTCAACACTGCCTGAAAGTCAGCTCCTCTTCCTTTTAATGGGGGTCCTAAAAGCAGGGGAAAGTAGGAAGAGGAGGAAGGGCTGTACACAACTAGAATTAACCCCGTGTTTTATCAAAACTCTGCAGGGTTTTTCAGCCTGATCAAGAATGATCTTCTAATTTAACACTTAACTGAGAAAAGAGGACATACTCTACAGGTATGACACCTAGCCTCCAGTGCTGCACTAGCAATACTTAAAAAGCATGGTAGGAAAGGGCCAGGTGTCTACTACTCTGATGAATTTAAAGACATTGTCAAGTTAACAAGGCCCGATTTGTTATTCTATTTATTTACTTATCATTAAGTGATAGAACATGCTCTTCCACATCCTGAAGTTCATTACCACAGTATATTTATTTTGGCTCCTCAGTGATGTTGAACATCCAGTACTGTGCCTTTTATGAACATAGATGAAAAAAAGAATCACTAATTCATGCTCCTTCAGGGCTGCCAAGAACGCAGCAAAGTGTAACCAAGCTGCATGTGGTTTGGCTGTGGGGAGATGTCTGCACCCTGCCTACACTACAGGTGTAGCTCCCCTGGAAGAAATATCCCCAACTAGGCTTCAAGGACTGGATAAAATCCTCCTGAGGGAACTTGAGTGCCTGTTAGAAAAGCTGTCCTGGCTCCAGTTTGATTCCCCTATCTCACACCCTGTGCCTCAAACGAGAGTCACATTCGTTGCTGTGGTGCACAATTCCGATCCACTTGCATGTCAGTTATGAAGCACTGAGGCAAACAATTTGACCAACTGTGATTTAGTCAGAAAATGAACAGACACACGAGACAAATTCTTGAATTTGACACTGCAAGATGACATACTTAAAATAACCATCAAAATGTTATGCACTGCCCAGTTTTGCCTTTGTTTACTTGGGCTCAGATGATGGGTGAAGCAGTGACTAATACCACAAAGACCTCTTCAAACCAAAAGCCTGGTCCTGTGACCTCACTTCTTGCTGGTAGGACTTTGAATTCCCTTGGATTCTCACTGGTAAATGGAGCTTCACAGGGGTGCAGTGGATGGGCAATCAAAGCCAGGGCCCTGTATCTGCACGGGGATGGAGATGTTGCTAAGGGTCACACAACGTTTAAACTATGTGGTGTGTAACCAAGGAAATAAAGATGAGGTCATACAGAAAATGTGAGCCAGCAGTAACCTTTTGGGGAGATTTTCTTGATAGACAGTTGAACTCCTAATGTGAAATTCAGAGAGAAGATACCCTGATTACTGCACACAATTACTACAGTATGATGGTTCTGTATATTATGGAGCTGAAAGAACCTTTCCAATAGTTGATGCTATTTAAGAAAATGTATTTAAGACTAATTCTTACTTTTTTTTGAAGAGCATGTGTAAGGGTGAAACAGGAAACCTCTTTTAAGATGAACTCATGCATGTCTAGGACAATAACTTGGCCATTGCACTCGTGTCTCTTTGGAGACTCCTCTATCTGATGACATGAAAGTCACTGCAAGACAGATTTAATCTGGCTGTTGGGTATTTTTTTTTTTTGAAGAGGCAAAGAGACTACAGGAAACTTTCCTAACTTAACAGACCTTCTGTGTGGAGTTCATTGAACTCTCAGGCAGGACCAAAAAAGCAAAGGTCACAGCAAAGCTTTTCTCTCAAACTCGAGGCAGTTCTTCCCTACCGTGGCCTGGGGCTGCTGCAGTTCCAACAGCACTCCTGCCTGCCTGGGCTGAGGGTCTGTGCTGCCACAGCTTTAAGAATTGTTGCATTTCTTCCTTCTGAGGCCACCTTAAGAAAACAAAAAGCAGAACCAATGAGCAAAGTCTGTGCTGATTGTACATCTTCCAAATAGGTCACAAACATCTCGTTTAAAAGCTCCTCTCTATTACCCTTGTGCCTGTTTTCAACAGGCTGAGGAAAACAATTGTTTCATGATCCTCTGCTTTTGTCGGTGCTGTTATAGATTCATAAGCACTTTGACAAGTGCTGGTCTTCAGGTTTTCATCCATTTAAGAGAAAAAAAGGAAATCCAGTCCATAAGTCTACTACATCAGTGAAATCATTGCTGTAAACAAGGACTATAAACTACGTAGTACTGACTCTGCAGGTCTCCACGTGCTTTCAAAAAGGGTTATTACCCCACTCTTACTGCTGGGAAAACAGCAGTGAAGAGGTGCAGTGACTTGGCCAGAAGTCACCCAGCTGGCCAGTGTCAAAACTGTGGATAAATCCCAGGACTAATTCTTTATTCCAGAAGCTGCTTCAAAATAAATAGTAGAGAATTGTGCAACGGAGTGTAGTGTTGGGAACAGTGGCAGAACATGAGATGAAAACAGATACAACAAACTGAAATACTGGGAAGTAATTAGATTTAGGACAAGAAAACAACCATGGAAGTGTGTGTTGAGATTAAACATCGTGTACTAAAGAAACTGCTCCGGCAAGGCAAAGTTCTTCTTATTAAAACATGCTGGGTTATGTCTCTGTGTCATGTCTTCTTGATTAAGAAATCACTGAGGGTAGTGACAATGATTATGGTCCTGAAAAGATAATTTCCTGAAACACAGCTTCTAGAAGTACACTAGATACACATTTGCAGGCTGAACATTAACTGATGTTTTTGACTTGTGTGTGAATGTTCTTTCACCAAGTTGCTCCGTGCTCTCACCAGTACTGTGCTGGGTGGGAGTTAACCACTGCAGCACACATTATGGCCTACAGCTCTCTTGATCTACACGTGTCTTGGGGCATCCTCAACTCAGCTGGACATCCCCTCAGCCCTTGAGTTTGGGCACTACTGTGTATACAAACTCTTCAGCTATTTCTCTGCCTAGGCTGCGTGGCTGACCACAGTCCCAGGACTAAGAGTGGATTTCCCACAAGTTTGGAATACTCTGAGCTCCACTCAGCCCTTCAGAAAGTCAGTGGAAGCAGTCAGTCCTGAAGGAGTCAGCTCCTTCAGCCCTGGGCACCAAACGAAATACACAGATGGAGATAAAGTAATTAACATCTATTTCTATGTGTCTATGTAATTTTTTTCCTTGCTACTTGAATGATTCCTTCCTTTCTTCTAACTGAACACAGCACTGGAGGTGCAGCTGAGTACAGGGTGACAATCCCTGCCCTGCTCCTGCTGGCCACACTATTTCTGACACAAGCCAGGATGCCATTGGCCTCCTTGGGCACACTGCTGGCTCATGTTCAGATACTACCGAAACACCTCCAGCTCCTTTCCCTCCAGCAGCTTTCCAGCCGCTCTGCCCCAGCCTGGATTGCTGCCTGGGGTTGGTGTGGCCCAAGTGCAGGACCCAGCACTTGGCCTTGTTCAACCTCATCCTGTTGCCCTTGGCCCATGGCTCCAGCCTGGCCAGGGCTCTCTGAAGAGCCCTCCTGCCCTCACGTAGATCTATGCTCCCGCCCATCTTGGTGTCACCTGCAAACTGACCGAGGCTCCACTCAATCCCCTCATCCAGGTGGTTGATAAAGACATTGAACAGAACAGGCCCCAGCGCTGAGCCCTGAGGAACACCACTGGTGACCAGCCAACATCTGGATTTAACTCTGCACACCACCACTCTCTGGGCCTGGCCATCCAGCCAGTTTTCCACCCAAGCTGTCCAGTCTCCCAGGACTGTGTGCTCTGCTGCAGGCAGAGTTGTGAGGCAGCCTGGGGCCGCCGGCTTACGTGTGTGGCACAGGGCTGGTTGGTGCCCACGCCGTGCTCCCCGAGGGGCAGCAGGGCCTGTCCCTTGCGGGAGGGCTGAGATCCCGCTCCAGCGTGCGTTCCCTGGGATGCCACATGAATTATGGATGACTCAGCCAGAGTTTTTCCACGTGCCTATGTCGCTGCACAGATGAGCTGCGGCTTTCAACCGCTGCCTGGGCCTAACCCTCGGTGTGTTTTCTGACAGAGCCCCGCAGCAGGGAACAGGGAATCCCGGTGTAGGAATCCATAACGTGTGGCTGAACGGCCCAGCGTGTGTTAGAAATGGTTTGGTCCTTCCCTTCTGCTTTGCTCCTGTCCCTCCCACTGCCTGAGCGTACCCACAGAGGCAACTGGAAGAGACGGCAGCGATGCTGAAGCTGATTTGAATTTCAACCAGCATCTGCCAGCAACTGGAGCTATGTACAGAGAGCTGAGGGCAGGCAGCTACCCAAGGAGACAGTGACTGCCCAGTGTGCAAAATGTCTTTTGCTGCTGTTATTTCAGTCCTTAGCTAGATCCAGGTTAATTTCTTTAGCTCCTCTTTGAACACGTGAAATGTGTGGGCTCTTAATTTGTGATGACCACGGGAAAGAAAGAGTCCAGTCCTGGAAATGTTTGCTATGAGACAAAGAACAAAATCCTTCTCCAACAGTGTTTGAGGAGTCCTCTCAGAAAAGACTGCAGCTGTTGTAAATGCTTGCAGTGATAAAGCAGCACCCATGTCAAACTATACAGCATGGGAGACTAGGCATTAATACAAGCCTTATTAAAAATAAGTATTTGCATTCAAGTTGCATGTAGAATCCCCAGTCAAGACAGGCTTCAGCTGTGCTAAACACTACATCCACAGAAATGTGCTGTAAAGCACTTAGTGAGTAAACAGACAATGTGAAACAAATGGGTGTGAGGTCAAGGAATGGAAAGAAAGATCCCTCCTGTCTTTTTACCTAGGCACAACCAGTAGGCTACCTGGCTGGCTTCAGTCCTTGATTTACACAACCATCCTTTAAGATCTATTCAAATGCAGTTGTCCCAGCCAGCCCTTTTGAGTTCTCTGAGCTGAGTAGTTGCATTTGTCCCTATTTACATCACATATCACCTCTATTATTCATGCACACATTTCATGACACATTTGCTATAGTAATTAAAAGGGCTCCTGTGGCTGTTAAGCCAGAACACCATCCAAACACAATACTGTGATGAAGTTAATTGATCTTTACCCTGAACTATTCCACTCATGCTTACTTCTAGCTTTCACCTCCTGCCATGGCATGTGGCTATGTCTTGGTCTGTAGGATGACAGAGCCCCTTGCAGTTAAGAACCTGCCCAGCCAACTGTTCATCAGGTTCCCTCTTAGTCTTCTTTACAATAAACTAGAGACTGATCATAAGTCTCTTACCATAAATCAGCTTTGTTTTGATATTATGGAACTCTTATTGCTCCTTTGTGAAGCCTAAATTGTCAACATCATTTTTCTCAAGCGTGGGCACCAGAACAAGGCACACTATTCCCTTAGTGTCACTGTAATATCACCTCTTGATTCCCACAGAGGGGATTCTCCACCCAGGGATCACATCAGCCTCCTCACTGTTCCAGCAGCTCCTGTGATGAGGCTGTGGCTCATTCTTGGAATCCCGTGGCTCATTCAAAGCCGTCTGCACTGCCACAGCAAGCACGGGCCCTCCTGCAAGCAAAAGGCATCTCTCACTTGAAGTCCTCTTTCATTTTTTGCCTCTTGACTGCATTAGCATGACACCTGCTGAGGTGGCCACTAGCAGCAAGGTGTGCAGCAATTCCCCTGCAGTCAGCTGTTCGAACATTCCTGTCATCCAATGGGAAAAACCCAAACATATCTAGTCACTACCCAGACTTCTGTTTTGGTCTGAAATACAACCCCTCTGCCATGCTGCAAGGGCCCTGTAGCCCAACGTTTCCCATGGGACATAGCAAGGCATAACTTCCTTGCAGAGAAGGAGGCTCTTTAGAAGTACATCTCTAAGTAAACAGAGCTAAAAGGTGGCAATTAAAGAACAGTTGTCTATTCTCCTTTCAAAGTGAACACATGGTGCTATGTTTAGGAACCTATGTAACAATGCAAGCTTTCTACAGCTGTGTTTATTTACCCAGAAGATTTTGTTGTACTCTTTAAAGTTCAGACAAAACCAAACCCAAGGATTACAGAAATGGTTGTGAGGTGTGTTATAAGTATTACAGCACAGCAACGCAAGCCTACACTACACAAAGCCTTTAGTTTGACAGGTTAGTCTTCAGTTACCAGATGGTACAACAAACCAGTTCTCATTTCTCAAATATTCCATCAGGTTTGCTCTCTTAGATATATGTTGCACCTAAGTGAAATGATTATGCTCATGAAGAGGGTAAGCACACTGCAAAGGACTAGTGTGTGCAATGCTGCCCTGCTTTTAACTTTTCCTGTCTGAGATGACAGAGCCAGAATCCACAAAAGTAAAACAAATAATAGTTAAAAAGACAGCAAGATTGGCTGTGTAGCCCTGGAAACAGGTTGCTGAAATTTGGATTTAGCTCTGTGCCAGCAGATAAAAGCATGAAGGAAAAGAAAAAAGGAAGACATACACATACACACACAATATATCGATGTAAGGTAATTGCAAGTTGGAGCAGAGCGTGCCAAAAGTTTTCTGAGGGATCTTTGTTCAAAGGATAAAAAAACCCACAACCCCTTGCTTTATTTACACCAGTAATTTGGAACACAATATATGGCATAGCTTACATATTTGCATTTTAATAATAGTGCTGGAAACTGAAACATATGTCAGTCTCAATGCAAAACAGGCATAAATTCATCTCGGTTCAGTACCCACTGCCTCTGGTAACACAGCCAATACAATCAGGAAAAAACCTAACACATGCTTTGGGTTCATGTGTAGGTGCTTCATCCTGCCCAAGTGGGATGATTTGGGGACTGTGCCTGCATGCAATATTTGTATTCTGATTTCAGGTAAGAAATGGCCAAGTCACCAAAAGTCTCGGTGGATGCAGAGCTGGACTGTCAGGCCTGTGTCACACACTTTCCAGAGAAGAGAAAGCAGAGAGTTACTAAAGCTCCATTTGGAATGGAAAGTCACATAGCTGGAGGCTGAATCGGTGCCACTGAGTTTACCCAGTGTCTGGGACTGAGGAATAGGAAGAATTTCTTTAGCTGTGGAGCACGCATCAGCATTGAGGATGGATTCTTCTGGTGCTGTGGGCTGCAGCGTGACGATGCAGCCAAACCTCTAACAGCTCTCTGACACCAAGTGAGTCTAGTGCTCGTGTGATCCTGGGGTAGCACGGCTCCCCCACCCAATCCAGCAAAAACGTTGCCCACCTTTTCTGGCAGGGGCAGCTTTCTACTCGTTGAGGTCCCTCAAAATCCTTGCTGTGAGACAAGATGAGCTCCACTCCACCGTTTTGGGAGACTATAGGAGTCAAGCTGTAAAAGTCTCATGTCCACAGAGGGGTAACAAAGGGATTCTGTGCAAGACACCAGGGATAAAGCCAGCAGGGAGAGAGCTCTGTGAGCAGCTCTGATTGAACATGGGTCCATGTCTTCTCCCACCAACACAGGCAGAGCTAACCATCACCACCTTGGAGCAGGACTGTGTGATAACCACAGGGCTTAGCTCCACCTCTTTTTCACCACAATTTTTCCTTAGTGAACTATTCAGAGTCCTTTTTGACCAGCCTACCTCTGTATCTCCCAACTGAAATGAAATACGACCCTTCCCCAAACCCCCCTGCCAACAGTGCCTCATTTACTTTAGGGGGAAAACATGATTTGCAGTCACTGGCCCTATTTTTCCCTGTTACAAAATCATTTATCAGTACATGAGATTTCACCTGCTGAGCTAACCCATATTAACAGAGCAAAATGCAAACAATGTGCTCGTCTCTGCTGACCCTGACTTTGAAAACTGGTTTTCCTTTCCCTCCTCCTTGTCTTTGACAAGAGATGCAGGCATAACCTTAGAAGTCAGCAGGTACAATGGCCTGAATCCTACTTTTCATTACACAGACTTTCAGTACAGTTGATACTGAGAGTTGGTGAGGCTGTAAGAAATGATAGATGATGTCAATTAGGCTAATTAGACGGTTCCATATTCCTGAACCAAAATCTTTCCCTTAACTCTCTCTCCTTATGGTTAATTCCTCCCTTCCATCTTGTTAGTTTGTCTGAAAGCCAGCTTTGGCACTAGAGGATGTACGTACATCCAGCAGGTTTCAGACAGTGGCAAGAAAAGTCCTCTGAAAGCATCTCCCCTACCCATGCTGGCAAGCTTCCTCCTCTGGCTTCTCCTTTTTACAGGGCAAGACTGCATAGACCAAACCCTTCAGATGCATTAAGGCTCACACCACTTCTTTCACAAGAGCTGAACACCGCTCTCTCTCATTCCCTCTGTCCTTCAGAGCTGCCTCTGACTCTCCTGTAGCCTGCACACCATTGTTCCCAACACTCACAACATTTCCTTGGCTCATCTCTCACCAAGACTAATACCACAACTCACGTACAGCAAGTACTCCCAAGCCTCTTTTCTAGTCTGCCTGGCATTTGTGACATTCTCCTGTCTCCTGCACTGCCACTGAAGCTGCTCTCGTGACTTCTGCCTCCTGAAATGACGCCGTCTTTATTTATATCTACCCTGATCCCCGTCTCTTACATTTGTCATCTCTCTGCCAACTTTATCTTTCCTCTCAACACTTTCTGTCCTTGGCTTTCACGACTCCATCTTCACTTCTCCCTTTTGACAGCTGAGGCTTCCTTTTTCCACTCCCATTCGCCATGGAAATCTCAGCAGGCTTTCTCTCTTCTGCCTCTCCCTGTGGATCAGAACCCAGTCACGCTGGCAGCATTCTGCATCAGCAGTGTCTGTACTTATCTGGTTCTCTTCATCCATCCATCCACTCCTACATTTTAGCCACTACATCTTCTTGGGGAAATGTCTTTGCCAATTTGACTTTCACATGCCTGCTGCTGAACTTCTGAGGAGCCCCCTGAAGTGCTATTTCAAACCCTCTGCTCTGTTTATAAGCGTTGTCCTTCCTTTTGTCCTACCCTGTTGCTTGGCCTAATCAAAGCCAGGCCTACCCCAAGGCAGCTGGACCACGTTCAGGCTTAGCAACCTTTTCTCTCTGTCACAGCATTCATCTCCCCTACATCCATTTGGGAGACAGCCATCATTTCCCCATTCCCCTTGTAACAAACCAAAATTCAATACACTTATTCTTGTCCATTTTCTCACCTGTTTAAACCCCTTCCCTGCCTCCCTCTTTTGCCACCATTTGACCTTCCATTTTCTTCCTTGTTCACAGTCACACCTTCCTCTGATCACTTCTTACCATGCCATGCATTTCTTCTTCTGCTTTATCAGTAATGCAAACATTAATTCTTATGAAAGTTGTTGACACTCCTTTTTTCATGCTTCTTTTCATTCTGCCTGAACACATCCAGCTGTAATACAAACCACAAAACTGGGGCAAGCTACCTCTCCCCTCACTCTGTCCCTTTCAGGTAAGCTTGAAGAAACTACTTAAGAAACTGGAGTTAACTCCTAATTTATCAGCTTAAAAGAAAGAAAGAAAACAAAGCCCAACAGTGATTAAAGAGCAATTTGATAAAACTGAATAAGAACACTTCTAGTGGTTGGCTGGGTCTTTTCTCCACTGAGGGATTAAAACTGAGCAAATAAATACAAGTTGATGCACGTCAAGCAACCATGAATATAGGAAAGAATCTATTAACTGCCTGGAGTGCACTGAAACAAACACTAAAACACTTTTTCAGGACAATATCTGGGGTAGAAACTGTGGCTGCAGAGAAAGGAAGAAAATGAATGAGATGGATTTAGCAGGCTAACGCTTTTTTCTGCCCAGTCCAGCAATTCCATAGTCTGAATTTCTGACTAGTGCTTTCTAATTTAGGGCTTCAGCCCCTCAGCAGTGCTGTTGTATGTAGCTCTGCTAATGTCAAACTAAAAGCAATGTTGCAAGTTTGGAGCCCTACAGCCTGACACTCTGTAGGTGCAGCTCTGCCACCTCTCCTACAAGCCATTTGAGTGCTCAGATTTGTTGGGAGTAAGCAGTCCCATAAAACCTCTAGTGACAGGTCTGCCTAATACTCACAGAATCTCAAGGGCTGGGAGGAACCTGGAAAGATCCTCCAGTCCAAACCCCCCCGCCAGAGCAGGACTACCTAGAGTAGAGTACACAGGAACTCATCCAGCTGGGTTTGGAATGTCACCAGAGAAGGAGATTCACCAACCCATCTGGGCAGCCTGTTCCAGAGTTCCAAGCAATGAGTAATGCTGAATACAAGTCTGGATACCCATGAAGATGAGTTTTCTCTTCTTCAAATCTGTAAATCAGTCTTACCTCTGCGTTCTGAGCAGAACAAGTGAGCTGTAAAACGTGTTTATTGGTCCATATCTGTTACCAAACAGCACCTTGGGCCCCGTGCTTTGTGCTACCAGAGCACACAGGCCCGATGATGGATATGGCAGAAGTGAGAGAGAACACAAGGAAAGGGGCACAGCAGAGGCTTGAGCTACAGAAACAGAACCATGCAGTTGCTCAGCTTAGTCACGCATGGAGCTGGACGGGTTGCTTTATGAGTAAACATGCTTACTTGTCAAATGACTAATCAGCCCATTATAAACAAGAGCTTCTCTCCTGTGTGGAGAATAGCAGGACACCTGAAACAAACAAAAAATTATGCCTGTGAAGGTTTTTCTAAAACTGGCTCAGCAAAATTTCTCTTACCTAGAGGATTCTTCTCCTGTTTTCACACAGACAACTACGGAATGCTGCAACTAGAGCCATAAAACACCACGAATTCCCTATGAGGGAGGCTGATAAGCTGTATAGAAGAGACTTACACTGGCCTGTTCCCATTGTATGTTATATCACTGTAACAGGATATGCAATATACACATTTTAATAGCTAGGAAATGCAATACTTCATGCTCCAAGATAACTCAGGGTTATCTTGGATGGCATTGCAGTGCCTGCAGGGAGAAGAAAGCTGTGCTCCCTGGAGAAAGGGGCTCCTGGCAGCACAGAGAGGTTTCCCCAAACCAGGTGGTGTAAGGGGAAGAGGCCAGCTATGGGGAGGGAAGCTCCAGCTCAGAGAAGGTGGGGTGAGAGTCAGGGTGGGGGGCTCTGCTGTCAGCCACATCCCAGGCTGGACCAGGGAGCAAAGGGGAAAGAGAGCACGCCAACGACCAGGGAGGTGTGGAGAGGCTTGGCTGGAGAACAGTGTCTGGGGAAATAGAGGAGGATAAAAGGAAAAGTTCCCTGGAAGTCTCCCGGGTAGCTGTGAGGAGGGGACAGAGAATCAAGGCACTCTCTGGCAGCTGTACAGCTATTTCAGTCATTGCAAAGAAATCCTAGCCTCCCCCTCCCCATGACATAGGCCAAGACAAAGTGACTCACTCTGTCTCTACAAGAGCAGATCTCAAAGCCAAACATCATCTCATTAGCACAAGAACCTAGGTTACTCATCCACAGTTTCTGCTCCTTCCAGATTGCCTTCTCTCTCTGACACACCATTGATTGAGCCCCAGAACGCCTTACTCTAAATTAGGACTGCTGTCACAGCTCTTCAAGAGGCTTCATCTCCCCAGAGTTTGCATTCCTGGAGTGAAAATTGCTGCAAGCCAGCCCTCCTCCCCTTGCAAGCAAGGGGAAAGGTTTGAGGTCGTGCCATTCAAAAACCACTTTCTGATGTCTCACGAGGCATGTGCCATGGACGAAAAACGTAGCTACCTGAACCACAGAGGGAAGGGCTGGCAAGACCCTGAAGCACTGCACTATGCTCAGCCTCAAGTATTAATTGCTTAAATGAACATATACCAAAAGCAAGTGATTTCAAAGAGGTAAATCCAAACCCCACACAAGGCCTCTGAAGCCCACTCTATTTTTTCCCCCTTGGTACTTCCTAACAACGATTCCAACACCACTGTGAGCACCAGCAAGCTCTTTAAAATAAAAGATTACTTACAAATGATGAGGGAGGAAACAATGTAAACCAGTTTGACTAGGTGTGACTGAGCACACCTGGACAGACTACAGCAAGTTACTGCAAAAATTCCATGAGACGAATCCCATCCCCTTCGCCACTGCACTGGGCAAAGCACCACAGAATCTCAAGGGCTGGAAGGGACCTCGAAAGCTCATCCATTCCCCCTGCCAGAGCAGGACCACCTAGAGTAGGGCACACAGGAACTCATCCAGCTGGGTTTGGAATGTCTCCAGAGAAGGGACATCGCTTGGTGCAGGTTCCCATTGACTCAGTCAAGGATATTACTGGGGTGCAGGCCTGGCCGCTGTCTGGGTTTTAACCTTTTAAAGACACACTTGAGGTGTTTGTTTTAAAGCTAGATCTGAGCTACTGGACTGTAAGGGTACCAATGCATTAGTTTTGAGCCAGTGTGAAATCTGGTAGCAGTTAAGCTGATGATTGGAGAGAATTCATTAGCTACCCTACCTGTGCAATGCCAGCTTTATTTTAGCCTCAGAACATGTAATTGGAAGGTGAACAAAATCAGAGTGTCTTAAAATTAGGCTCCTCTGTTCTTCCACCAGACACACCCAACTAAATTAAACCAACATGAACAAAAGCCTATTTTTCACCTCCCTTTTTTTGTTTTGGTCCAAGATACCTTGCAGTACTAATCCATATCCTGCACAAAAGGTCTGTGGAAAAATCCCTTCCAAAATCATAAAAACACAAGAAATTAGGTCAGCTACTGAAGAGTAGGTTGGATATAATCGAGTCCCAGCACTCCTGGGACACAAAAGGTAGTGCTTTTTGCATTTGCATTTTGTCAGCTTCCCCAGCTCATTGCTGTGGGAGGGATTCAAGGCCAATAACACTGAGTCGGGATTTGCCAGAACTGTTTGATCATTAATCGCATTTGCTAAGACTGTGATTAGGGGTAATTGCTCTGTATTTCTTTTCACAAACCCCTTGTCCATGGGGGGATCAGGAAGGACTATCCCCTACCCCCATGAAGTGCAGTGCAGCTTACATGGCTCTTTATGGCTTCTTTTTTTGATGCTTTCCTGAAGCATCAAATACTTGCCCCTGAAAAGGCACAATACCAGTGGTTGGATACTGAGAAGCCCACTGGTAGGATTTAATAAAGTGATCACAGAATCTTAAGGGTTAGAAGGAACCTCTAAAGATCATCCAGTGCAACCCCCCTGCCAGAGCAGGACCATCTAGAGTAGGTCACACAGGAACTCATCCAAGAGGATGTTTCACTGCAGTTGTACCTCATTTTGTTTTCTTTTCTTGGGTGACCAGTTATTCTTTGGAGTGAGTTTTCAAAGCAGTTAGCAGAGAATATTCAGCTGGGAATCTGGATGGAGTTCCGTAATAGCTGAGCTTCTCAAATGCTACCTAAGATTTGAAGCCACTTCTCTTCAGTGTGGCCAGAGGCAACAATAGCACGCGAGGCCTCGTGGTGTGTCAGCAGCCGTGTCGTGTATTAATGCTGCCCTCCCGCTTTGGCTCCAGCTTCCTCTCCTTTATTGCACAACTGCATAAAAAGATCCTTGTCTGAAGCTGAAGCAATATTCAAAGACTCTGTTTTAATTACAGGCACATGCATTTCTGTGACACACGTCTCTCTGGAATCTGGGCATTGCTACTTTCATTTAGAAGCACTGATATCATTATAGTGAGCGTGATACAGGCCTCAGACAGAAAGAAGAGCACAGCTCCTGCTCTCTCTCCCTGCAGATTAAAAACACCCTTCAACACTGCAGCACTCTTTTGAACAGTGCCTGGAAAAGTCTTGTGGTTTGCTGCTTCCCCCCCCCTCCCCACTCATTATTTCAACAAGTACATATAAAATGTGCTCAGTTTACACGAAAACAAAAAGATCCTGTTTTTCCTGTCAGTGCTACAGGCTCATCCTATGCTTCAGAAATCCATTGGATTCTTTCCCTCTCAGATCATGGGGTTCTACAAGGGTTCTGTAGGATAAATTTATGCCTTGTTTACATTGCACAACAATACAGCCTTCAGGTTCCGCTCTCTGTGTGTGCACACAACATGGAATTGCATCCAGCTCATTTGCTCTCTCTCTGTTATGTTGTTTCTGAAGAGCCAAGAGGATTAAGAGAAAAAAAAAAAGAGCAGCAAACATTTGATGTTGTTATTAAACCCAGCTCACCGGACTTCAAGTAAACAAAGTAATAAATCCAGCAAGAAACAAGATGCAACTTTTACAGTTACTCTCCAGGAGAGCCCCGTGCCTTAAGGAGGAAAGAGAAATGGAGGAGTCTGATGCTGGAGGCATTCCTAAGAAAGGTAAGGGAGGTATGCAAATAGAAATCTAATCTGGTTCTGACGTATGTGCTCTGCCAGAAAGCTTTTGTTAGGCAAACATGTTGTTCCTGAGCAGCAGAACTAACGAAGCCCGATTTCCTACGCATTTGTGTCCTTTGTCCCACATCTCTGTCTCCTTCGCCACAACAATCCCAGCACTCCTCATGCCTCCTATGACACTGTCAGCTGCTCAGAGGCAACAAACTCTGGGACTAGTCTGGAGCTGTAAAATTGCTCACTGTTGGCACGTGTGTGCTGGCTGGCAAGCAGCACAGAATGGCTGAGATCCTTTTGCCCTTTCTTCGGTAACCTGATTCTCTGTCCCTTACCCTGCTGCCAGATTTGATGAGTTATGTCTAACATTATCATTCTTTCAACTTTAGTCAAAACCTGATTTGCCAAGGAGTGACAAAAATTGTTAGGTACAGGACAAACACTGGTTGCATAAGCTTTGTTTCCACAGGAAACTAGGTTCAGAAGTTTAGCTACTTTTCTTCAAAACAAAAAAAAGACCCAACAGGGCTAATTAGGAAGTTTTGCCACAGCCCTTTTCAGCTGCCAGTTTGTGTAAGAACCAGTGACCCATCTGCTCTCTCAAACTAAAAGTGAACATTAGGTTTATTCTTTTAATAAAGAAATGTGTGAAAGCTTCTGTTGCTGCTGCAAACACCGAGACCTTTGATAAACTTCCAGTCTAGTGCACCATCATTACCGACCAAAGGAAAACATGCTGCCTTCTCTGTGATCTGCACTCTGTGCACCTCTCCATCCCCAGCTTGAAGAGAGCTCCATTGGGCTGCATTTGCATGCTGCCTGGACTTTAGACCACATTGAGCAATAAACATCATCTGCTCCGAGTGCTCCCTCTGGCATATTTTCCTGAATCATGACCTTATGTTTTGGTTTTGTTGTTTATTCCAGTTCCTTCAGCACACACCCCCACTGCTGCTTTAGCAAGCTGCCAATTAAGAACCTTCTTTAAAGGGCCTTATCTATTTCTCTCCAGGAAACCTAAACAAAGAAGTAAATCACTGAGGACAGGCAAGCTGACAGCTTGCACCTCCCAGCTCAATTTCCTCTCCCCATCACACCTTAACCTCTCGTTTATGGCACCTCTTCCAGCGGCTGAGAAGGGTAGCATAACAGCACTTCAGGACAAGCAAAACTCATCAGGGCTACAGAGCAATGCATGAGAAACCAGAGGCCTGCAGTTCAGCATTGCAACATCTGACAGCTGGGTAATGACCAGCAGTTGGTGTTGGTGAACAGGAAAGGAGCAGAGGTTAAGTGTGCCAGCGAGATATCAGGACAGGCTTCTACTTTATCTGTTTCCCCACAAAATAGCTACAACTTCTGATTGGTTTCAGTTGGGCTGAGGCCAGCTGCTGAAACACTGCTCCAGATCTCCAGCATGAGATCTTGCAGGACCAGGACAATGAGAAGCAGCAGAAGAGGGAGGGAGGTGCCCAGACTGCGGGGGAAGCTGTGGTGAAAGGAGTTGGCTTTTGCAGTAAGGGCAGAGCAGGGAAGGGAAGGTGCAGATCGTAGAGGGAGGTTGGGAACACTGTGAAACATCCAAACTGCTTATGGGTCTGGGATTCTGACGCTCCAAGTAATGGCTTTCAGAGCAGTGTTAGACTCTTGTTATTCATACCAGGACTGCACGTACAGATGTAACAGTGTGAGTGAATGTTGAGGCTGGGCACAGTGAGTGGAAAGCAGGGCAGATGTGTCCCTTCCTGTCCTTGCACACACACACACACACAACACAAATATGCACACACTTACCCTTTTTCACCTTTGGACTTCTGGGAGTGAGGACAGAAAATCCAGCAAAGCATAGTGAGGTAGAGAACACCCAGACTAGAGACTCTTCCAGGGATTGTTCATCTGCCGAGGACCTGGCAGGAAGGGAGGATAATTGAAGTGCAAATTATCTTAAGCTATAATTAGCTGTTCACACATATTAGAAATACCTTTAAAGAAATGTAAAAGATGATTTGAAGACAAAAATAAGGCTCAGTGCACTTCAGAATCAGATCTAGCCTTTCAGACTCACGCTGTTATCAGGGGGAGTACCGCTTAGCGCAGTCTTGAGTTTGACAGTAAACTCTCTCAGATGCATTGGCAGAAGATTAGAAGGCTTATAAAACCCCTTGAAAAATGACATTTTTCGTACTCATTGAACACCAGGGCATGACATGTGCTTTTCTGATCTACTGAAATGACTATAAAAAAACACTGACACCGTCCTGACCTTGAACCAATGGACATAACCTTGGAGTTACAACTCTGTCAAGTTAGCCAAAACATAAAAACCATTTCCCTCCTGTGTTTACATAAAGCCATAACAGAGGTAAGTTTCCTATAGAGACCTGCCTTTGCCAACATAAGCACCACACAGTATAATGTGACCCTGTTGTTTCACACTAGTCTTTCAAGCAGGTTTCTTCTTGATGCTTCTACTGGACCACTATTCCAAATCAGGAACATCTTTACAATTTCCATCTTCAGTGTGCCTAGGGCAAGTCTGTGTCCTTCACCTTAGATATTTATTTCAACTTCCTTGTGTGTGTTACCCTTGAGAACATATTCAGAGTGAGCTGAGCTTCAGTTTTCTTTTGTTAAGACTAAATAAACCATCTTCCTGAACACCCTGGTAGCCCTTCTCCAGGATACTTACAGTTTGAATTGGTCTTTCTTGAACACCAGCCAGCACAACTCTTTTTGTCTTGCCACCATGAGGTCACTTCTTAACAGCATTTTCTTCTTCAAGTGAAGATTATGTGGAAAGTGAAATGGAGATCTATTAGCTCTATTGTACTTCTCCCTACAAAGTCTGTTATACTACCAAAGAAAGCTGCCAGATTAGTCTAGCAGAGTCTACCCTTGGTCAAACTATACCTCCATGCAATTTTTCTTTTACAGCTCCAAGTATTTTGTCAATTTTGTTATTTGACAAGCCCCCTGCACTCCTGGAGGTGGGAATCCATGGTAAATTACATTGGATGTTCTATGGAAAGAGCTCTGGGAATCATCGTTGTCACATGGATCAAACTGTTGCTTCTTAAGTCTGACTAGCTGACTAATGTGATACCCAAAAGAATGAAATCAAGGTTCTGGCAAAGGCCTATGCCAGTCCACTGCATGAGTGCAAGAAGCAAAGTCTGTGTTAATACCTAGCTGGACTTCTGAGTCTCTGTCAGCAACACTAGTTACATATTTGATGAGCAGCTTCATCGATCTGAGCTCTACAGCAGCAGAGACCACAAATAAAATAAAAAGCAACCCACACAGAGGTCTCTGGGGACAAGGTTTAAATAGAGTGAATCTACTATGCTGGCCAGCTAGGGACTCATTACTGAATCCACCATGCTTTGTCTTTGGAAAAGCCAGAATCCATTCGGGGGGAAAGCCCTTCACTCCTCTCTTTTTATCATTCAACAGTCCTATTTCATCCCCACTGCAGAAAAGATTATGCCAAGGGCCATTGCTTCCTATCCTCAGGCAGGCTGGGATCTCTTCTGAGAGGCAGAATTTTTATGTGCTTGTAGCACTATTAGGAAGTGCTATGAAAAACAGGGAAGAACCACCACTCTGCTCTTAGAAGCTGCATTTCCCTGTACAATGATCCCAGTAGGAGCTGGAATTTGGAGGACCTATCTGAGTGTGGGACAGAGCAAGGCACAAAGGTTGATGTGCCCTCCCTCCCCCAAGCCCTACGTGGAGCAAAAAGCAAAGCAGCTCAGATTTCTTTCTCAGCAACAGAATTGCTGTACTCTGCATGCAATGATTTGCTGCTGACATAGTGCTTCCATACCATCTCTGAATATAGGAACACAGACCAGTTAAGCTATCCTTGCTTCCACAGCTGCTGTCCAAAATTGCCTCGTAACGTAGCAACTAACTTGCTACCTGCTATCACTCCTAGGACTCCTTTCACATTACCATTTCTTCAGCTTTAACATTACCATTTCTTGAGCTCTTCCCTTTTAATATGTGCATGTGTTTCAAATATTCCCCCTCTTAAAGCAGTGCTCCAAGAAGCGATTCACTTCTCTTGGCTTTGGCCTTTTTTTGTCTCTTTTTTCTCTCTAGCAATTCTGTCTCATGAGCATCATGGCAGCTCATTCTGACTCAGACTTACCACCATGTCCCTTTGCCCCCCTGTTACTTCAGTAAGGGTAATTAGCAAGGAACAATCATCCTTAGGTAGTTTGCAATCAGGACTCACTCACAGTAAGCTAGAGCAACAGAGATAAAAACCCAACCCCTATACGTGTAAGTTAGGATTTTCAAGCCAAGCCTAACGTGGTTTATATCAAACCTCATGTATTTGCAACACAGACTTTTATCCCAGGACAACACAAAAGCACACAAAATAAGCCTCCATTTTCTGGCTTAACACACTGCTTCCACTGAGTAGGAACATGCAGTCACACTGGCTGCAAAAGCAGCTGTTCAACAGCATCTGTCTATGTCTGGGCTTTGTCCAAGAGTGAAGAGGAACTGCATGCCTTCACCTTCACTTAGGGACTGAAGGAACCAGCTTTGCTTGTGTTTTCTTTCACTGTTGCTACAGTCTTATCTATTTGGCATCTCAGATATTTACACAGTACACAGACTTGTAGCACCTCACCATTTTTTAACCCCCTACATTTGCATCTGTTTATACACGACACCCATGGCTTGTTTTGTTCAGGGGTATTTGAGCACCTCAGGGTCCTGTGTTTCTACTGCACATGGTGACCTGACACCAAGGAGAAACACTGAAATCACTACTTGAAATACAATTTGTACAAAAATCTGATCATTCAACCTTCATATAAATAAGCCTTTAACTGCAGTGAACAAGCAAAGGCTTGCAAGAGAGTCTTTGGTCGTATGTTAATGCGTCAAATGCTGTTTCATTGCAAAATCCATCAAATGTCTTATTAAGAACAAGCTGAAAACTAACCCTTTCCTCCTCCAAATCTCTCTCCAGCTTGGGGAGGGAGGGTGGGATGAGGGGTAGGGTGGAGGAAGTTTGCAAATGATGTTGATAAGTGGCATATAACAGATTAGGAAAAACATTAAAGGATATATTGAATATTTGCAGTCAGGAACTGCAAAGGGACACGAGCCAGGAGTGCCTCAGTACAGAACCAGGCCTTTTCATTGCTGTTGTTCTGTTAGGTAACAGCAGAAGAAGCAAATCCCTTTCAAAACACTGGCATTTCTGTAAATGGAGATGAGGTTTCGACTAAACATTTCCCTTTTCACAGGGAGCATATCTTTGCTTTGTTAGCTGGTGACTATTGCTGCTTTCTCTATCAAACACAATTAGCTTCCCTAGATATTTCCAACCTCTCCCTCTCTGATCAACTGCACTTTATGAATCATCACATTTATAACTTGTGAGGTGTGGTCTGACACCTTAGGGCAAACCAGGACCCTGTTTCAAACAAATTAACTGTTTAACAGCTTAGTGGACAACATGCTGTTAAGTTTCCTGAAGTGTTGGATGCATTTTCACTGAACAGAGAGTAGTACATTAGTAAAGGGTTTTTGAGAGCTGTGGTCACATGTATCCCCAAATCAGGTTATGAAAACTGAAATGATTCACACACAGGAGTGTGCTGCAGTGCACAGACTGGAAGGGGGCTGGGAGGATAAAACTAAATCAACTCAGAAGCTTCTGAAAGTTTAAAAAGGCTCCTTTTTAGAGGAAACAAACTCTCTGCAAGAATTTCCCTATGCTGTTATTATATTCAATCTGTTTGAAAGTCTCCCAGAAAATGTGCCACTTACCCAGAGGACAAACAAAACCAAACACACCACCCCTCTTTTTTCCCCTTGCTACATTTTTTACTCCTGCACAAGGAGCAGCATTAGTCATGACTCCAATCAAGCTGATCTAGTTTTAGAATACAATGGGGAACCCAATGCCCTCCTCAGAGCTTGATAAGGGTGTGTATCAGAACAGCAAAGGGAGGCAGGGGATCTGAAATATTATGACACATTGATGTGCTTCAACAGAGGGATAAACATTGGCCCAAGACTGAGATTTGCTGCAGTAGTTTTGTTACTCATTTCCAGTATTTTGGTTTTGGTATCAGCTGGGCATCCTCCCAAGAAAACTGGAATCTTCTTTCTTGGAATGGACAGATTTCAAAGGAACACTATGCAACACATAGCTGTCTTCTCTCTGTGGTCTTGACCTAACTGCATGTTAAGAGGCAATTGCTCCAATGTGGAATTTAAGTGTAAAATAAAGAATCAAATGCTAATGCTTTAAATTGTTTGGTAATAGGGTAAAAAATATGTTTTAACCCAAAGGAAGCTTTCCTAACAAAAGACACAGCATGCCCTCTGTCTCTCAAGAGTGTATGCATTTGTTTCCAATTCAAGTAAACACCAATATTCCAGGCACATATTTGACTGTAAATGAACTTTGTATTTAGGGGCTGAAGAAAATTGCTTATAAAGAAAGCTTTACTCTAAAAAAAAACACCCCAGACCCAAAAAACACTCCCCCTGTAAATTATCTACAAGGAACTCCACCCCCCACCCCCCAAAAAAAGCCCTATAAATTCAAGATAAATATAGCACAAAAATAATTAAAACCACCACTGTCAAACTAAGGAACAGTTTCTGAATGTAACTTTTCCAAACCCATATAAAACCCCATTAATTTTACAGTGTACTTATCCTTGAATTGAGATTTTACATATCAGTTTGGCAGAGGTTTGATTGTGTTACAAAATATAAAAGCAGTTTACTCAATTCCTGAAAACTCAGTGGGAGATGCAAAACTAAGTCTTGCTCACACCTTGCAACCAGTAGCTCGAAGGAACCTGGCACAAGATTTAGGTGACTTTGCTGATTATAAAACCCAGACACCACCATGCAAAAACCTTCAGTGGTTTTCCTGTGCAAGGGCTACAGGTGGTAGCAAGAGTGTGAAGAGAAAAGTCAACTCAAGTGGGATGACTCAAAATACCTAGAAAGGAAAAGTCACCCACTCCAGAGTCAAAGGGAACTGCTAATAGCTGCATGGAGATAGGACTTCACCATTGATGTAAAGGTCAGTTAAGTGATGATTCATGACTAGAATAAGGCTCATTCCAGTGAACTAAAACATTTGTGGTTGGAAAAACTGAAGAAGATTTCATACTTACATTAAAGATACGTTTCCATTTCTCAACTCATGGTTTTAAGTACAACCCTAGAACATTTTTAGAAGCAACTGACACTTCCAATAGAGAAAGGGCTGGACAGTATGTGATTCAAACATGATACTTGAAGCAAATAATTTTGCCAATTCAGGCCAGTGAAAAGGAGACAGCTCCCTTTAGGATTTTTTAGTGGAATAAAAGCAAAGGAAAGTAAGCTAGACAAGTAGTTAAATTCAGTATACTCCCATCTACACAAGTACAGTTTTGTAGGAACTCTGGATCTGTTCTGCAAAACACAAAGAAGCTTTCGGAGCAACTTACGTTTTCCAGCAAGTGGAACGATCCTCAATCTCCTTCTCCAAAAGGGAATGAAACCTTAAAGAACCTCCTCTCTTTGCTGTGTGAATGTAGATGTTGAGATGGAAAACTCGCTCAGCATAGGCAGACCACTACTCTTACATGCTGTCTACAGTGATGGGCTCTTCCTGAAAGCAATCTGGAGACGGAGCTCAGCTTTAGCTGCATCCTCTGTTCTTGCAAAGTACCTTACAGAGCGTGCCTGAGAGATCTAACATCTCTAGATTAAACATTTTCTTTTGTGTCTTTTTCTTTTCCTGACAGGCAGGAAACAAACAGATCCATTACTGGATCAAGGGGGAGCTACTGCAGATGTTCGCAGCTGAAGTGGTTTGATGGTAAAAGTCCCGTTTATTTTTTCACTTGCGTCTTTTTGACAGAGCTCTGCAAACTAAAAGTCAAAATATGAAAGTCAGAGAACTGAAAACTATTTCTGTCCACTTAGAACTGTTACTGATTCAAATTAGACACTGTGCAGCACGACACAAAGTCTCACAGGGAAAGAATTGGAGAACTGCCAACTTGGGTGTCCTATTTATGACTTGTGATCATCTGACACTCAACTGTTGCTTTTCAAGACACATTTTGCAGTATGTCTCCATGTATTTGCTTCTCACCTGTACTGAAAGGCTCCTTCTCTGACTTTAAAACTTGTGTTTGGAAATATAAGGAGGGATTTTTTTATACCTTTTGGGAATGCCAATAAATACATGGGGTACACGTGATGAGACTGGTGGAAACATTCCTAAACTGACCTTTAAGACCAGAGGCGATTCTGCACCTCTGCACATAAGGTAGGAGTAACAAGTTTTTATGGGCTAAGAAATAATTATGTTCTATTTAAAGTGTCCTTTTCTTGAAGGACATATTCACTTTACTCCTTGCTTAGAACACTCACCCAGTAGTGCTGGTTTGCCTGATTCTTTGCTAACTCCAGGACGATGCTGCTCTACAATCTTTCACATCCTCCTTCCATCTGCCCTGAAAAGAAATTTGCATTGTATCTATTTTTTTTGGCACAGATCCTATATTTAAAACCATTTCTAAATAGCTATTTTAGCAACTATTTATCAGATGCTCAGGTACACAGGCAAAGATACACTGATTGCATAGACACATACAGAATCACCTGTCCTGGGAAGATAAAAACCAACACTGAAGTCACTGCAAACATTAAATTATTCCTTGTCTAATTTGGAGAGTGTCAAGTCCTATAAGTTTGCATAAAAAAAGGTGTTTTTTTTAAACAAAAAAGTGAAGATCTTGAATACAGATTCGTTCAATTTAAAGGGGTTGTTAAGTTAGGCTCCAGGAGCAGTTTTACTTCTGTTACTGACTGTTCTTTCCATGTGTTAGAAGGGCTCTCGACTTTGCTAATTCTTAGCTTAAAAGAAGTTCTATTAGCAGTGACTTACCTTCAAAAAGAGCTTAAAGTTACATCAAAAAGTTGCTTTTAGAATGAAAACTCAGCATATTCTATAAAATAGTCAAAATTCTTTATTTCAGGCCAGTATGGTATTGTTACAGGCATCCATCTCTTCCTCCACACTTGCACGTGATCAAAGTTGGCACTCCCAACCATCAAAAACATTAAATGGTTAGTACAGTACAGGCACAATGTAGCCAAACAGCTTCCCTCTCATTAAGCAAAGCTGTGATTGTGCTCTAACAGCATTTATTACCACTGCATGGATTGCTCTTTCCTCCTAAGAGCAAATGGGAAAGGGAAATTTCCTTTAACTGAAGGATCACAGGTGGAAACCTGGAGACACTGGACACCTTCCTTGATTGCTTTCAGTTCACGTGGGCTTGCTCAGAACTGCAATAAATATCCTTGCAGGTCTCCATTACTGCTCTCATTGTTAGAAACATTACCAAAGTTGCACATTTGAAGAACCAACAGGATTATTACTTTTCCTCAGCAAGTAAAACAATGAAAGCCCCCAGAAGATTGTCAGTATTGCAGTTCCCCCGCCTCAGACTCTGCTTCTTAACTTGAAGTTGCTTCTTTCTTGAAGTATCAGCTCCCTTCAGTCCAGAAGGCAGCACCAGAGGCACTTTGTATCGTTTCACTGTAATTTAACACAACTTGGGTATTTTACTGCATTTCAAGCTTCCAGTTACAGCAGTAAAGTTAGCAATTAGCATGTGGAATGATATGATACTTGTATGTACCAGATACATATCTGTACCAAACACCAGTTAGTCACAGAAACCTCTACAAATACGTTTTAAGCAAAGCTAGCAGCAAAGACTGCTGTCATTACACAATACTCTGTCATGAAACATGGCTGACTGGATGGCCATCTGGAGAACAAGCTGATAACTGTGTTATAAAAACACCCCAGCAAAGCAAATGTTTGATCCTAGTAACTGTATAAACAAGTGTTAGAAGGAAGGAAGGAAGCATGTTTCGCTGGACACAAATTCTACTTACACAACAGTGCCTCCAAGCCACAAAACGTGTCGTTTCAGTTTTACATTAATAATCAATTCAGTCTCATGGATGAACTGGCTCCAGTTGCTCTGTACAGCCAGGCAGCCCTGTGTGTTGAGTGCCAAGGCTTTGCTCACACGGTGCTTTGCAGCAGAGGGTTTACTGCACTTGGGAAACGGCAGAAACCTTTTTTCCAACGCTTTCACCAGAGGTAAGCTTCCAAATACACACGGTACGTGTACGGTTTGTTTCTAGGCACATCTTTGGTTACATTCTCAATATGGTCTGTTGTACAAAAAATATAAATAAACCAGGCAAGACTCAGTTGAAGTCCAGGCAAAGATAAAACTTCTTTTTCCAGAAACTGAGAGAGTAGAAGTCCCTTTGAAGTGGTGTTTTATTATATCCATAAACGATAAAATCCCAGTGCTACAGTAAGGCATGTAAATATTGAACCTGAAAGAACATAAAAAACCCCAAAGACATTAAACCATTACCTCTCAGAACGTTTCTTCAGAAAACCATGCATACTTCTTAACACCAATACTAAAAGTGCAACCACCATCCCTTACCCACGTGAGAAAATAAGGGCTTGAATTTACAACACGCAACTTCGAGGTGCTGTGGGAAAACTCGTCTGGAAAACTACCCAAAAGGCTGAAAGAAACCCCTAGTTGCTTACTATCCCCAAGAAGATCA
The DNA here is from genome assembly GCF_028858725.1 of Colius striatus. Classification (NCBI taxonomy): domain Eukaryota; kingdom Metazoa; phylum Chordata; class Aves; order Coliiformes; family Coliidae; genus Colius; species Colius striatus. The sequence goes on from NC_084762.1 coordinate 4,392,207, forward strand.
ATATGGCAAGTTACAGCTGTAAAGTGAGGAAATGAGTAACAGGATTATTAAATCACAGTCAAGTATTCAGCAAACAAATGAAAACCACTTTAACAAGTCTGATTGGTCTGAAATGTTTTAAACCTCCATTTAACTGAAGTCAACTTTTAATTTCTAGACACATACACAGAAGATTTTTGCCATTGTTTGCAACAGAAGCACTTCAAACACAGAGCAAATCATTCTTTTTTGGCTTTTTCCCCCATGCAGAGTTCACCATGTTTTTGAGCAGGGATGGTGGGGGAAAGAATTTCCTCTCATTTTAATAAAGTGCCTTTTATTTTCCAGCACTAGTTCTCTCCAAAGGACGTGCCTGAAGTACAGTGCTGTGAACAGATGTAAGTGGTTGTACTTGTGACAAAATCCACTGTGAAAGAATAAACCAGAAAACCTAATCAGCAGAACTTTCTCCTTCAATAGCCCTGCACAAGCATTAGCAAAATGTCAAAATGTGACAGTTACCTAGGGCAATGATGTAGGCACACACAGAGATACGGTGTTTTTCTAATGCACATGCCTGAGAAATTAAAGGCTATATGGAACTCAACAGTCAGGAAAGCTGAAATGTTCCATTTGGCTTATAAATCTCCATCAGACAGATGAAGACAGCCCAGGAATGCAGGCAGCAGCCTGCTTTGGTAAATTAAGTCAGGCACAAAAGAACCTTTTGGCTCTTTTTAACAGGCAGTCTGTTCAATTTCTAATACACATTATTATTACAGCACAAAGCAGGGGAAACCCCTAAAAGTTACACAGCCATAGCCCACGCGAAACACAGCTGTGAATCAGGAAACTTGGTCTGGGTTAAGTACACAAATAAAGCTCCTGACCTTGACTGAGACTATTTCAAGTTTGTTTGTGTTTTTTTTTCAACCAGGGCCTTTATGAAGACACTCAGCAGAGGCTCTGCCAAACCCTTGACAATGTGTAAACAGTTTCACTGCCAGAGACAACCATCACATCCCTTACCTGCCAAGTACTTGATATTATCGAGTTTGTGCGATTCCAGCATTGTTTTCAGATCTGCCACCTCTGTATCTATTTTTCTGTCTGTTTGGGTCAGAGCTCGGTCTTGTTGTGCATGCTAAAAACCAAAGCGACAAACAATGCAGTTTGAATAGTTCCTAGTTTCTTTAGCCATTTAACACACATCCCTCCAAGCTCTATTTTTGGTTCCTCCTTAAATGTATGTTCATCTTAACAAGTTCCTTCCTAGCCGTTGATATCCAAGGAATTAAGAATTTGGTGAACTCAGGAAATTTATGATTTAGAAAGTGTTAAAATTGGATGACTTCCTATCTCAGTCTGGCAGCATAAATACTAACTTCAATCTGTCATTTGGCCCACCAATATTCAAGTCACTGCTCAGTTATAAGAGCAACTGAGAAGTCTAAGAGCCTCTCGTGACAAAAACACAGCGGAGCATAAAGATTCATGGATCATTAGAAAAACTGAGAACAGCTCTTCTGATGTCAAACAAGCATGTCATGAATTCTACAACCAAAACAGCTACTGACAAATTCAGAATGTGATTAGGACAGAAAACAAGGCATCTGTGAAAAGAAATGGGATAGAACTATTCCTCAGGAAAAGTCCAAAAGTTCAGACCTGTAAACTGAGAACAAGAGACGCTGAGACTTTCACATCAGTGCCACTGAAACACTGTCAATCAGTTAATGATTTACTACTAGATGTCAATTCCCTGTACTACAGAAAGGAAAGAAAAGGAAGAGGAAGTGGTTGGTAAAAACCTCCTCTAAAATGAAGCCAAATCAATCTAGCAATGTGTCTCAGTCTCACTGAACGGGCACGGGGGGGAAATCATTTCACACACTAACATGAAGAGTAGAATTCTACCTGCAGAAAATACTACATGCATCAAGTTTCCAAACAAAGAGACCACTGAACAGATGATATATACATGCAGAGGGTCTAATAATACATATGAAAGCCTTTTTATCCTGTAGACAGTTCAATTATCTGTACCAACATGAAAATACACAGGGAAATAACAAAGTACAATGACACTTTGTACATTCAAGTGCCTAAAGACATAACTCCCTAAAGAATACCAGGTTTATAACACAAGTACAAGAAGATTTGCTGTGTAATAATCAGCTAACAAGTTCTTACCAATTCCACTATTTCTGTCCTCATTTCAAGTAGTTTTCTTTCATTAAGGGAGTACTACAAGGGTGTGGAAAAGAAAAAAGATAAATATCATATTGTCATTAAACTTCCCCTAAGTTGGGGCTTATTTTTAAGTTAAAGCAATTTGGATTCAAGGAAAGTTAAATGCAAAGTAATGAAGTGTAACTTTAAGGTTGGTTACCTTTCTGACTCACAAAAAGGCACGATTTGCCTTGACATTGGTAATGGTTCCTGTCCCACTACTGCAGCAACTCAGTTATTCTTAGCCAGCTGGTAAATCACCAGTCTATAGTATTAAGGTCATCAGGCACTTCTCTCAGAATCCTTAGGTACACAGCAATTACCTCATCTGTTAACATTCCATCCTCCCTCTGGAAGTTTATTCCCCTTACATAATTAAACTCAGATTAATATACATAAATCCTTCAGCATTGAAGCCCTCCCTCTCCCCCTTAAAGATCTGGAGCTCTATTTGGGCTTTGGACTGATCTAAGGATGAAGCTGAGAGATAGCAGGCTGCTGCAAATGTAGAAAATGATAACAAATAACAAAACATTCAGTTTTGTCAGATGGATCTTGAGATTTTTAACAGTGAGCCTAGAGGCACTGTGATGCCTGAACACATCAATATATATGGGATTTTATACCAGGCTTTGAGTTTTTAAATCACATTTGTATCTCTGCAGATACAAATCACAAACAGATGTGCATTAAACCATGCAGGAATCTTTAAGGAATGTAAAGTGGAATGTACTAATTGAAAGATAAAGATAGAAAGAGTTTGAAATATTCAAGACTGCCCACGTCAGTGGTGAGAAATTGAATAAATTCTCCTTCAGTACTTATTCCAAACAAAACTGAAGGATAACAACATTGTCCTTAGTGCTTCACATTAAACCAGGGATGTTTCTGCTCTGAATAGTAACTTGGTAAGAATGCATAGAGGCCTTCAATTGTTTTTATTCTCAGAAAAACTAGATATTCGGTCCTAAGTCACATCACAACTGTGATGTGTCGTCACAAATAAGATAATGATGCTTTGCCTGCTGTAGAAAATGCTGGATTACATCTCTCCCCAACTCAGCATATGCTACAACCTGCTCCCCATTCATCTGCCTTTTTCCTTTTCTGTTCACGCATAGCAGAGCTGGCAATTAAAGTGGAGAAACGGGGTGAGGAAAAAGGAAAAGGAGATTTTTTTTTTTTATACAAACTATTAAATTCTCGTTGCACAAGAGACTACAAAGTTGGGCAACTTTCTCAAGAGAAAGTTTTGCATTTCCTGCAAGGTAGTTGAAAGAACATTGTGTTCTGCACTACAGCCTGAGTCCCAATTCCAGGACCTTACAGAAATATACAAGGAAACAGTGGTGTCTGATTTTTCACTGGTGAACTGGTTTTAAATGGTTTTTGTAAGCTCAAATATTGCAAAACTCACGATCTACACAGTTAGTCTATTGCATAGGATGCTTTCATTAAAAAAGTAGTATGATGTCTTAACCTTTAAACAAGAATTCTACCTGCTCAAACTGTACTTTATTCAAGCATCTACTATGGGAGAACAGACTGATATATATCATTGACACAGCTGTTACCTAAATGAATCATGGAATGGTAGGAGTTGGAAGGGACCTTTAGAGATCATCCAGTCCAACCCCCCTGCTAAAGCAGGTCCCACCTAGATCAGGTCACACAGGAACGTGTCCAGGTGGCTCTTGAAAATCTCTAGAGAAGGAGCCTCCACACCCTCCCTGGGCAGCCTGGGCCAGTGTCTCATCACACTCATAGTGAAATAGTTTTTCCCTCATGTCCAAATAGAACTTTTTGTGTTCCAATCATTATGAAAAACTTCTAGGGACACATAGAGGAGATACATAGTATCTACTTCCACCAATCTTATTGGTGATATCTTCATTATACACCTGGGAAAAAAGGACTGAATAATAAATACCATTACTAGAGAAATGTCATTAAAAGATCTGTTAGATCTAGAGGTTCTACATCTTTTAGACATAGAACTTTTAGATTTAGAAGGTGAAATGTCATTGAGACCCTAAAAGCTATGAAAGAAGTATCGACAGGAGCAGAACTCCATTCACAGTGCTCCATATAAGGCAAAAACTTCTTGACCTTCTAATTCTTCACCTATGTTACTCTAGAATCATACCAATCCAGCTCTAACAGCTGTTTCAAAACTATCTGAGCCACTGTCATTGACATTTAAAAATACAGAAGCAAATTGCAACTATTTTCACAACAGCTGCTTCCTGACAAACCAGCTACACTGTGAACTCTCAAGCTACAGGGAAATGAAACATCTTCACTGATGATGAATTTAATGAAAAGTGTACATTTCATTAAGTGTGAAAATAAAGAGATACACCAGTAACACTGAAAACCTCAAGGCAGCATATTTAAACATCTAATATATTTAAGTGCAGTGCATTAATCCTGATATCAAAACAATACCAAAACAGATACACAGAGACCCAAACATGGTACCTCATGCTACAGCAGTGTAAAGATGAGTAACTTGGATTAATACCATTTTGAAGTTGAATGATACCATATACTAGTGTGAAAATGCTCTTTGTGCAAGTTGCTTTTGCCCAAATTTGAGGATTACTCAGTGGTGAGATGTTTCTAGAAGAAAGTAATCCAAACTTACCAATTCTTTTACTCGGCTCTTCTCTAGGTTTAGGTTTAACTTGTTATCTGCACGAACTTTGGTGATTTCATCCTAATGGGAAAAAAAAAAATCAGCAAGAAACATTTCCTGCTTAATCACAAGCAGAAAAAAACAGACCAACATTTTGTGCCTTTCTTTACACGTCTCAGGAACCAAGCTGCTCTCCAGCTAACACTTAAAGTGTAAGTATTTGTTTCCTTCTCCCAGGAAATCCACACATTCCATAGCACGAGCTGGATCTCTGAATTATAACCTAGCAATTACTTTTAAATCCCAGAACACTGAGAACAGCACTTAACTGAGAGCAGATCCTTCTAAAATCACTGGGAATGTTGCATATAGCCCATAAGTCTCTCTGATTTCTAGAAACACGTGTCCAGGCACACCTGGCAGTTGGATTTCCTCCATGAAGCAAACCTGATGCTCAAAATAACTTTAAACTTTAACTTTTTTTTCTAACCTTCCTGTGTGAAAGAAAATCTCTTTCTAAAGACAACAGCTAAGGCTTTTCAGAGAAAGCAACAGACATCTTACAAGCCAGGCAATGTTTAAACATCTAACTCGTTTAAACTACCACAAGTTGTACACTTGCATTTTACTTCATCAATAACTGTGATTCCTGCTTTTCTCGGTGACAGCTGTCACCTCGATGCAATCTCCTGGCAGGAATTCCAGCCAGCTGACAGTTTGTCATGTGGCAAACTGCTGATCAGATAAATGTGTGGGAGAAGCAAAAGATTGCCCATGTTCTGGGAGATTCTGCTATTAAAAACAAGGAAGCATCTCTCAAGTAGGCCAATGGTAACTACTCAAGAGTTCACTAAGTTAGTATTGAACCAGAATTAGGCTTAATTTCTACACTGGAATATTTGAACTCTAACTGGTTTATAATTAGATGTAATTACAACACACTCATAGAATAAGAGAGAAGAGAATGAGAAGGTCTCTCCTCAGCCTCCTCTTCTCCAGGCTGAACACCCTCAGGCCCCTCAGCTGCTCCCCATCAGACTTGTGCTCCAGCCCCTTCCCCAGCTCCTCATGTCCCTCCGGCAGGGAGGGGCCCATCCCTGAACACAACACTCGAGGTACAGCCTCACCAGGGCCCAGCACAGGGGGATTATCACTGTCCTGGTCCTGCTAGTCATACTATTTCTGATCCAGGCCAGGAACATGATATGTTACAGCATAATGAATCAAGAATTAGAAAGAATCTTTTCTTCATCTTTTACAATATTGTGTCTTTCGGTCTTTTAGAGAAACAAGTGTGAGCAAACATAGAATAATCTGCCCTGGTGAGAATTACATTTAGAGTTAAAAGTAAAATTTAAAGACAAAGAGCTGTCAAGTAAAAGCCACTCAGACCCTTGATGCTCTAACAGTGGATTACACCAACTCATTTGTATGCAACTAAAACCATAAAATAAGTTACATTTCAAAAATGTCTTTTAAAATGACACTCTGGAGCCCCAGCTCCATGAAGCACTTCATAGCGCAGCATGAAACATGCAGGATTGGCCCCGAGATATTTACATTCTCCTTTTGGAGATGACAGTGAAAAGAAACTGATGAGATTCAGATGAAATGGGAAGACACCAGGCTGAGTTTGTCTACATTGTCAGCTGCTTCAATGAGTCCAAAGCTCTGACAGTTTCATGGACAAAATCTAGGGAATGAAGACTGAAACCATCCTTCCAACTAAGAAGGACATCTCAGCAGGAAACAACACTTCTCAAGTCAAATGCCCATACTCCCTGAAAACAGTTAATGTTTTACAGTTTCCAATCTGAATCACTCTTGGAAGAATGTCTGTTTTTGTGTAAAAGCTGCTTGTTCCTCCACACCCATTGACATAATACCTTTTAAGCACGACTTGGTTTTGATGGTTGAGGGATGTTTGGAGTACTATTCCAGACAGGCAAACGATAGAGAACAGAAACATAGCAGTGATTGTTAAACCTGCTAAGAACCTGTATAATAATTAACAGATTAAGTCTTTTTAAGACAAGCTGTTTTCTTGCAGTGCTCATTTGCTCTCAAACAAACAGGACCAACCATAATGGTCTCAAACACAGTGGTGTAAAGAAGCTATTTAAAGCTATTTTAAATTCTGGACAGCTAACAGGTGAGTCTTCAAAAAAAAACCAAAAGGAAACCCCAAAACATCACCAAAACTCAAACCAATTAGGAAGTGCTGTAATTTTAAAAGGATGTTGCAGCTTTAAACGTGACAGGCAGAACTTCACCCAGCCTTATCCATGACATAGCAGCCACTTTCTGAGCCTGAATTAAGGACATGCAAGTCATAAAAATCTTCAGTTAATCTTTTTTTCACCTCTTGTACCATTCACAGTTCTCTGTCACTATAAATGAAGTGTGCATGAAATGTCATGAAGTTGTCTTTTGCAGCAGCCCACAGTGTACCACCAAGGCAATTTCAGTATCCTACATATCGTGACAGTTAAACAGAGCTTTTTTATTTATATCTCTTTTAAAGCAAACTAAGCAGGAGGTAATTCTTAATTATACTGGTATGGCATCTTACCATGAGTTGCTTCTTTATCTGCTGCAGTTCAAGTTTTATTTTCTGGGAGAGTAGAAAAAAGGTACACTGTGTTATTGTGTATAAACCCACATAATTAAAAAATACTAATGAATTTGCACCATTAGTAACAATGACTATAAACCACACCTTGAAAAGACAGGCAGACCAAGAGGGGTTTTACTCTATGTCCTCAGTGTGTGTTTAGATCATAACAATCACAGAATCACTTAGGTTGGAAAAGACCCCAGCACTGCCACAGCCACCACTAAACGACATCCCCAGGTGCCACATCTACGTGTCTTTTGACTCTCAGGCCAAGGGAAGGGATTACTTCCCCCATGCAGTGCTTGTAAGCCTACACTGGCAGTGCCGTGCCTAGCTTTAGGCTCCCTGGTGACAGACATTGGAGCAAGTTCAGTGGACGACTGTGACAAGGATGGGCTGCAGCACACTATGTTGAAGGTGGGGGGTGAGGAGGAGAGAGATGGGTTTGTTCACCTTTAAGAAGAGATGGCTAAATGGCAATCACACTGCAGCTGCAGCCTGCAACTACCTCATGATCTCCAGAGGTTTGTTCTAACATGAATTCTTCTATTACTTTATCTCTTTCATAAATCATATGAAATATGTATGGCTTGTAGCATCTTCTCCCAACTCTCCCTGGAGATCATGCAGACCAATGCAACTAGAGCAGATTGCTCAGGGCTCTGTCCAGTTGGGTTTTGAGTATCTCTAGGACAGAGACCTCACAGCTTTTCTGGAGTGTTCCAGTAATCTACCACCCTTAGAGCAAAAAGGGTTTTCTTATGTTTAAATTCAATTCCTGCATTTTGATCTGTGCCAATTACCTATTGCTCAGTCACTGGACACTGGAAACAGTCTGGTTCTGTCTTCTTTGTACTCTCACTTCAAATATTTGTATGTATTGATGAGAACCTCTCTGAGCCTTCTCCTGTCTAGGCCAAACAGCCCCAGCTTTCACAATCTTCCCTCACGTCAGATGCTCCAGTCCATTACTGGTCTTTCTGGTTGGTTGTTGGACTCTGTCTAGCATGTCCATATCACCCTGCACTGCAGAGCCCAGAAGTGGACCCAGTACTCCAGATAAGTCTCACCACTGCCAGGCGTAAGAGAAGGACCACCTCCCTTGCCAGCCACTCAAACCCACCCAGGAGGGCTCATGGTCAACTTGGTGGCCACCAGGACCCTCAGAGCCTCTTCTGCAAAGCTGCCTTCCAGCTGGTCACCCCCAGCCTATGCTGCTTCATGAGGTTATTCTGCCCCATGGGCAAGGCTGGGCAGTTACATTTGTTCCACTTCATAAGGTTCTTGTCAGCCCACGTCCCCAGCTGGCTGATGTTCCTTTGAACAACAACTGCCTGGTGTATCAGCCACTGCTCCCAGCTTTGTATCATCTGCAGACTTGCCTGAGGGTGTGCTCTGCCCCATCAACAGTCATTAATTAAGGTGTTAAACAGCACTGGCCCACAGAGCTGACCTCTTGTGTACAAGACACTTTTTTACATCATTAGCAAAAACAGACACTTTCCAAGATTTTTACCTCGTTTTCTGAACGAAGGGCTGAAAATTCACTTTTTTCCAAAATGATCATGTCCTTTTTCACCCCACTAATATGGGACATGACTTGCTGAAGTGCAACTTCCTTTAAAAGAAGAAAGAAAAGCCTCAGAATGTTTCAGGGCTATAATCCTTTGTCAAGCCAACAAAAGAACATACGAAGGAGCTGTAACCATTCAAATCCATGCACTGAATTCCTCATGTACATTAAAAAGCCTTCTCAGTAATTCTGTTTCATGCTAGAAGAAGGCTGATACTAAGAAAGTACCTGTGGCTTGCATAACCAGCTCATAGTACCTAAATCTTCAGGTACACTGCAAAACCTTGCTAAGTATATGATAAACTCAAAACAAAACTCACTAGCCAGCAGGTACACAGGGATATTTGTCTTCACCTTCAAACCTTTATGGTACAGTCATAAACAGCAACACGTGTTCCACTAGCAAGCATGCAAGGCTTTGATTGCCTTGAACCCCCACCCTTGCCTCTGATCTAACCTGCTGTACTTTGGTGACCATGTCCTTGTAGATTATATCCAGGTTGGTGTTCATAATTTTCACTAATGCAGAAACAATGACCTCTGACTGTCGAGTAGTGAACCCTGAGCAAAACAAAATGCAGCCACATTCAGAGAGAGACCTAAATCCAGACAATGTACAGAAATGCTACTTGCTAACACTCAGCACCAATAAAATGAAAGTCAGTTATGAAAGACAAAACATATGCCTCTTGATCTAACAGAAGAAGACAACTAGTCAGTGCATCCAAGTTCCCTCACCCCCAAATTACTTTCCAGACATAGTATAACTGCTTCTGCAGTGCAACACTATTACAGCATCAGCAGCATAACTGCTGGAAACTTTCTAGAAGCATTCTGGGATGCATCAAGAAGAGTGTGGCCAGCAGGTCGAGGGAGGTTCTTCTCCCCCTCTACAGTGCCCTGGTGAGGCCTCATCTGGAGTCCTGTGTCCAGTTCTGGGCTCCTCAGCTCAAGAGGGACAGGGAAGTGCTGGAGAGAGGTCAGCTCAGGGCCACCAAGATGATCAGGGGACTGGAACATCTTTCATACGAGGAAAGGCTGTGGGAACTGGGGCTGTTTAGTCTGGAGAAGAGGAGACTGAGGGGAGATCTTATTAACATTTATAAATATCTAAAGGGTGGGTGTCAGGAGGTTGGGGCATCCCTCTCTTCTATAGTAGATTGTAACAGGACAAGGGGTGATGGGATGAAGCTGGAACACAAAAAGTTCCACTTAAATATAAGGAAAAACTATTTCACTGTTGAGGTGAAGGAGCCCTGGCACAGGCTGCCCAGAGGGGCTGTGGAGGCTCCTCCCTTGGAGGTCTTCAAAACCTGCCTGGACACGTTCTTATGTGACCTGATCTAGATGGACCTGCTTCTGCAGGGGGGCTAGACTAGATGATCTCTAAAGGTCCCTTCCAATCCCTACCATTCTATGATTCTAGAAAGTCACCTCCCCCATGTGGTTATTTGTATGGGCATGAACTCTCACCCTGAGAAGCACATCCTCATTTTCAGTATACCATAAACCTTCAGTACCACTGAAGATGTGCAAAACCCAACAATCAATCAAAACCAGAACTACCTGCTCCTATTTTAGGTCTGCCAGCCTCTGAGTCCCTATTTAAAAATCCTTTTAAACTGAAGACATTGAAAACTATTGCAAAACACTGTGCATAGGAATACTCTCAACTCTTCCACTTTTAAAAAGCAGGAGGAAAAATGATATAAACAAGACTTAATCACTATGAAAAAAAAGAGAAAGCACTTGCAAAGGCAGGATTGTTTCCAATTAACTAGCAGTGAAGTGTTAGAAAGCACCTTAATTAATGAATACATTTTAAATTACTACCTTGAAAACTCTGGGTTCTTACTTCCAGTTCTTAAAAATCTAATTTCTCTTTAGCATTTTTATTTACCAGTAAGCTAACAAATTATTCCACTCAAAAGTTGTATAAGCCCACTGTCTGCTTTCAGAAACAAAGCCCTACGTGTTCTCACCCAGTTGTTTGGGTTTTTTTAAACTATAAATCCATAAAACTGAAGCTGTAACATCACATGCCAAGAGGTAAGTAACAAACTCATGCAATGACTTTAAAAGCAGATACTCATTTCTAGCACATTACCGTTTTCTTCCAAGAGGCATACCAGCGCATGAGTGTCAAAGAAAAGCTTCCTGTTTCCCAGTAAGGATATATTTCCTTTGCTTTGTAAAGAGAATGCTGCAGAGATGCTTACATCTGAAAAAGATAGACAAAGCTTAGGTTATTTTTAAAGAGAGAACATCAAATTGATATGTTTGCTTTCCAGGAGTTTCCTTACTACCTACTGGAAGTCTGTCCCAGCCAGAACCAGGACATACCCCAAATATTTTTGATTTATGACAAAATATCAGACAGCTTACTTGAAACAGAAAGTATCCCACCCACAAGCTCTATGCACAAGAGCTTGAAAACAGAATGCAACGCTGCTTCAAGGATATAACATCCTCAAAAAATCCCACCATCGGCCTTAAAATTGTTCCTTTACTATTATCTTTGGAAGCCCTGAGCACCTCAAAGCTTCGAGGGCTAAATCCCCAGACTCCTTCCATTCTTTGTTGAAGAGGTGAACGGCCATCGGCTGCCCTCCAAGACAAAAAGCGATTGCTTATGATTTGCCATTTACTGGTTTCGCAGTTCCACGCTGAATGCAAACCTAAGGCAGGGGGGATTCAAGGGCAGGCTGGATGGGGCTTGGAGCAACCCGGTCTGGTGGCAGGAGACCCTGCCCATGCCAGGGGGTTGGAAGGAGATGAGCATTAAGTTTCCTTCCAACGCAAGGGAGTCGCATTAACTTTGTGGAGTCTCCTTCCTCGGAGGTCTTCAAGACCCGTCTGGACACGTTCCTGTGTGACCTGATTTAGGCGGGACCTGCTTGTGCAGGGGGGTTGGGCCGGATGGTCTCTAAAGGCCCCTTCCAAGCCCACCATTCTACGAACCAGCGGACAGAGGGAGCGCAACATGAGGCAAACGTCGTGGGGTGGAACTCCCTGTCCCCAAACACCTTACGAAACACACTTCAAAAGGCTTGAAGCCTGCCCGTTCCCCTCCCTCCCCCCGCCGCAGCTCTCACCGCGCTGCCCCCAGCGCCGGTCCCTCACGCCGCCGCCGCCGCGCCTTCCCGTGGCCTCACCGCCCCGCGCTGCGGTCGGGCGCTGCCAGTCACCGAGGCAGCGACGCGCGGGCGGCGGCGCGCGGCCGTCACGTGACGCGGCGGGCGCACCGGCCGGGAGGGAAACGTCGGCGCCCCGCGGCCGTAGCAGCAGCAGCAGCGCCCGCCTCCCGCCGCTCACAGCCGCCTGTCCCCTGGCCATGGCCGCGGGGCCCGGTCCCGGCTGAAGGGAGAGAGAGAGAGGGGAGGCGGGGGAAGAGGCAAACCGGCGCTGCTGCTAGGACGCCATCGTTCCGCCGCGGCGGCTCGCTTCCGCCTCCGGCACGTGGGCGGGCCACGTGAGCGACGGCCGTTGATTCTACGGTTCACGATGCGGCGGCCGGTAGAAGAGCTGCGAGGCGGCGCGTTCACTGTAGTGAAGGCAAAGCTCCGTCAGGGTGCTTGAGGGGGGAAGCTCGGCCTGGTGCTGCGGGGCCGGCACGCTCCCGTCCCGCCTCTCCCCGCTGAATCCCGTCCTCACACACCTTGGGCAAAGAAAGATGTTTTGTAGAGAGAAGCGCGTTTCTGACAAACCTCGTCACCCCGCGCCCAGGCTGAGATTTTGGGTTTTGACGTTATAAAGGGAGCTTTAGTCGTTAAAGATTTGCTGAGGAAAGGTACGCAAGGGCCTCACAGAACTCCCCAACTCCTTCCACATCTTCCTCCCGCTGCACATCTTCCCTTAAATAGGGATTGCAAAGGTCTGGCCTTGGACAAAAAGCTTGGAGGTTTTGAGATCTCCTTACAGAGGCCACCACTGGAGCCCCTTTCTGTTACCAAAAGTCACGGCTCTATGAAACCCAACACAGTTCCCTACCCAGTCACGTCGCTAATGCAGGTGATACTGCTGTAACACAGGTATTGTCACTTTCAGTCAAGAAGCATTTCTTTCACTGTTCCCCATACTGTAAACACAGCTGAGAAACCTCACTGTCTCTCCCATGGCCACTTTTATGTCTGGAGGTTGCCCCCTCCCTTCCCCAGAGGATTGTGGAAAGACTGGTGGCTGGGACCTTGGGGTATATGAACCACAGACTGCATTCAGGGGGATTATTTTGCTCCTGGGCTTTGCAGGAGTTAGGACTCTGCTGGTCCTTTAGTTAATGGCAGCTTTGGAGCTGTCTAAGCTATTTGGGTAGAAGGACCTGAGGTAAGAGCTTCAGAGCTGTTTGAGGTTAAGCACCGTAGTTAGTAGAAAGTATAGGGGTTTTTTTTCTTTAAGTCATCAATTTTGTCTGAAGTGTTCAGAAGAGGTAAGATGGTTTAACACTATATCTTTTTTTCTCTTCTAGGTGCATTGCATGTTCCTGGTTTCTTTTTGAAGATGGAGCCTTGTTGTCTTTCACTATTTTTGCTGTTGGGTGAGTTGCTGATGTTACTTTTTTCAATAGGTTTGATAATGAGATGGGCTTTGGCGAGACTTGAAGGTTGATGTGAGTGTTTAGAGAGTTCAAGATCTTGCAAAGCACAGAGCCCCAGATTTGCTGGGGTCTCTGATGTGCTCCTAAGGAAAGATGAAGGTCAGGGGCTTGTTTGCTTCCTTGTTTTTAATTGTTCTGGGTGAGTATAGATGTTTAATAGAGAAAAGTGTATATCAGGCAAAGCTTAATATTTTATAAGAAGACTGAGACTTTGTGTTTTCAGGTCATGAGCTGAGTAAGGAATTTGTAGAATTAAGCAGCTTGGTGGATCTGAGAGTCTGGAAGCTTAATTATTAAATAGTTACTGTAATCATTAGTGTGGGTAATGTTTGCTGTGCTTGTAGTTCTGGTGAAAAAAAACCCAGGTGTACTTTTCCCTGCTCTGTTTCAAGGACCTGTAAGGCTGCAGTGAGAGGGAAGAAAATTTGCCAAAATCAATCAGGCAAAAAATTTGTGTTGCAATCTTGTTTAAGAAAACATACACAGCCAACCAGGTGTCTTTTCCTGTAACCCCTGTGTGTTGTTGTTTATCATGACATTAACCAATCTTGACTGTAGTTGCACTTCAGGAAATTGCTTACCTTGTCTTAACTCTGACCTGGCTCCTAGCAGCTTCCAGCAGCTGCCCTTAGTACATATATACTAGAGGCTGGCTCTGGACCCAAGGCTTTGTGGTTGACAATTATTAGTATCTTGCAGGATTTGGTTAAGTGTAACATGTTGTTTAATCCAGATGATTGATTCTTTTGTTTTCCTCTATGGAATGATGCAAATTCTGGAGGTAAAAGAAAAATCTCTTTTGTGTAATACTCCAGAGGAATTGTAGGCTGACCAAGCTGGTTACAGTGATATTTTCTGGACAGCTGTAAGGTTTCAGTTCTGAAGCAGTGAATTTAACAACTGTTCAAGTAATACTAAACTCACAATTTAAGTAACATTAAGTTAAGAGAATATTAGACCAGGAGCTTTGCCATACTTTTCTTCCAATGTTGAAGAAAATACTTATACTCGTTTGCTTGTTTTAAAAACAATCAAGAAGAAACAAAGTATCTCACTGAACCAAGTCATATGCTCTTATTTTTTTCCTATTATAGAAGGAATATATAATCCTTACATCGGGGATTGTTATTGGAAAAAGATTGGATGGTTTAGTGTCCTGCTACATTAACTTGTCTGGTATTTGTGTAAACCACCTGCAAAGCAAAACTTGTGTCGCTAGGTGGCGATCTTGGCTTGTGCATGCTTTTCCTTTTTCCTTCCTGTATGTAATGCTCCTGAATATTATGTCTACAAAGGTTAAAAAGTCTTAATATTGAAAGACTTAGGGCAGAACGAAACTGCTATTCCTAATCTCTTTCCCCTCAACTTTACTTACAATGTCTGATACTCAAGGCATTTATTATTTAGGACATCTTTTTTTTTTCTGTTGTAGCTAGCAACAGGACATTGGGTGATGGGATAAAGCTGGAACACAAGAAGTTCCATTCAAACGTAAGAAAAAACTATTTCACTGAGGTGATGGAGCCCTGGCACAGGCTGCCCAGAGGGGTTGTGGAGGCTCCTTCCTTGGAGGTCTTCAAGACCCACCTGGACATGTTCCTATGTGACCTGATCTAGGTGGACCTGCTTCTGCAGGGGGGTTGGACTGGATGATCTCTAAAGGTCCCTTCCAACCCCTACCATTCTATGACTGGTAGCATGTTTAACATTGTGCTATATATGTGCATAACATGCATATTTCTAACAGTCAACCTAAAAACTACAGGAGCAGATGAGAGAAATCCAGAGACTGAACACTTCAATTAATCTTTACATAATTAATAGAGGAAATGGTTACAGGCTTTTTCTCTTTAATTAAAGGAATAGATCAGTAGTGTATGTGTGTGTTTGGGAATCCAGGGCAAAACCTTTTGTCAGGTGACAGGTTGTAAGCAAACAGTAGAGGTGGGATTGAGCATAAAAACTGGTACAGAAGGAGTCCTTGAGCCTTTACTTCTATTTAACTTGCTACAGTGGGTCCTTTCTCTAGTACATCTTTCTTTCTGTGCAGTGCAACTCTAACTTGGCACCTTTTACAGGCTGACAATGGGGACCTTTGGAGTTTTTCAGGAATTGAACATGATGGTGGCATCTCTGTGTTTTGCTAGTGCCAGTTACGACTCAGATTCACATAGGCCAGCTTTAGGCTCACCTTTGACAGTGTGTGGCTGTTGCATTAAAACCTGCTAGTATTCCATTGTGTGTTTTGGAAAGTGCTTTAGCTTTCTAATTGGTCAGATACCTCAGCTTCTAAATATGAAACATGTTTTTAGATGCATTAAAAGCTCCAATTCTAGTTCTTCAGTTTTGTGTGTGTTTTGCTCCACAGGAAAATATTGTGAACAAAAACATGTCTGGAAACTAAAAGGAAATTTTCAAGCCAATAGCTCTGTCAAGCCTTTCCTCCTACTCTTCTTTTTCATTTTAATGATTTCTCTTGTGTCTTATGTACCCAACAATACCAAGTTGCCATTTTTAGCTAGATGTGTGTACCAGAGTTTACCCCTCCCTGGCTCTAGGATGGGGAAATAGAATAGACCTAATCACCCTTCAGCTTGTTGTTGCACCCTGTCACAGTACAGAAACTGCTTTTCAACTTTATCCTACTTTACTGAAATTCTGTAGATACCAGTAGTGATTAGTTCGTGTTATGTTAAACAGAACGCCCATTTGGTTGAGGGGGGAAAAAACACCACCACCAAAACCACCTCCCTTTTTTAAAAGGCTTTAATGTGAATTATAGACTTGTGTATTTCATTCATTCACCTCCAGAACTTCAAGATTCCCGTTTCAAATAGGAGGTACTTAAGGAAGAAACACTTCAGTACCAAGACAGGCTCTTCTATTTTAGTCTTTGCAGAGGACTAACCATGTGTTTGGCTGTAAGAGTAACTTACTTGCAGACAGAGGATCTTGGTCTGCTAATGCCTTGACTGGCAGGTCAGCCTTAAAGCAACCAGGTCAATCAAGATTACATTAAAATCTGTCAAGTGCAAGAGAAACTTACCAGTTCCCACTGGAAATTGAGCTATTTTGCAGGACTTAGGTCCCATGGGGGAGATTCCAAACAGCCCTGTAGTGAACATCAACTCAACTGGCTGGTACAGTGGAAAATGGAAGTGCCTGAAATTCCTGTTTAAGCATTAAAATCCCCATACTTTCACTTATCTGTCAGATAATTGTAGTGATCACATATGCTTGAGTCTGAAGCATTTTCATATTTAAGATTTATGACTTCAAGCCCAATTCCACCTCCCAGAAGACCTCTTAAACAGATATTTGAACCATTCAGTTTGTGTGACTTGGACTTGACGAGCATCATTTCTTGCTTGGTGTTTTCCAGACTGTGTAATCCTTTTGGCAGATTGGTTGCAGACATAGTGACTTGAGAGTGCAGTGTTGTAGTGTATATTTTCTTCATATATACAGTTTAAAAAAACACCAAACCAACAAACCTCAACTCTGTTTTAGAGCAGAAAGATGAATGCTAGATGACTGAATACAGAAGCAGCTTTTCTTCAGTCTTTATGTGGAATCTGAGTCTTTATTGACTGTTTTGCCACAATCACAAAAGAAATAACAGCACTTACATGGTCTTTGTATCTGCCAGGTTGTATCTCAATTGAGAAGTATGCTATGGTACAGTGTTAACAAATACAGCAGACAAGTTCTTTCACTGTATTTCTGTTTTATAACATTGTATTATCCTGTAATGAACCTGGGGCAGAAGGAAGGACTTCAGCCTTGGGTGTTCTTTTGCATTTGAAGTGTGCTTCTTTTTGGATCACTAAGATAGTCACTCCTTCATGTTTAACTTTGTTACAGATTTCAAGTAGGTTAATAATGTGAAACAGACTTGAGATTTCTGCATTTAAAAGGGGAGGGATGTTGGAGGCTTCTCAGGGTTGTGGGTTTTTTTTCTCTCAAGTAGGCCAGTCTTTAGAGTGCTTCTAACTGAAATCATCCAACTAATTATTTCACAGTGAAACCTATTAAATCTGATGTAGACATCTTTTGAGAGATCCTGTGGAAACTTCCAGTTGAAAAATGGCGAGTCACTGCTGTAAACTTTGAACAATGCCAAGACCAGCAATATTCTGCCTCTCATAGGTCTGAGGAGTGATTTCTCTAGTAAATTTGCAATGCAATAGCTGAATGCTCTTGCTTTTGCTGAGGGGACTCTCAGCGTGAACAATGTAGTTGGTGGATCACATGTTTGAAGGGAACTTTAAATAAACTATAAGGGAGAGATTTATTACTCCAATAATGAAACAGAAAGAGCAAAGCAAGCATTTATTAAATGCCAGAGATTGCATGATGGCCCATTGTTCTCGCTGTTGAAATACTAGGAAGTGGGAGAAGATTAAGTTCAAATGCTTCCAATTTTGAAACTCCAACTTGTAGAGCTGTGAGCTTTGAAAAAAAAAATAGTGCCTTCATTTAAAAACAAATAAAAGTGTAAATAAACTGACCTTTTGCAAAACAAGTACCTAAAAGGTTAGACTGAGTTCTGGAAGTACAGGAGGAATGTGTACTGATAGCCATCTTCTGAGCCCAAACAGTCCAGTCAGTATGAAAATATGCAGCTGTGGCTGATCCAGACATTGTCTCCTTCTCTCACATGGACACCCAAAGTGAGGAGCAACAGCATCCTTTAATGAAGTCTTACTTTAAGCTAAATAACAAATATTATCTGACTGTAAAAATATGCATTGGAGGCTTTAAAGAGTGTATCTGCACTTTGATAAAGTGGCTGTTGTGAGTCTTAAACCGAGTGTCTGTGAGGTACAGCCTTGTATTAGGCTTCTTTAGTCCTCTGCTGATCTTTCTCCAAGGATTTGACACTGATCTCCTTTGGTTCATAAAGGTTCAACCTACTAGTTTTACCCTATACCTAAACTGGGGACTTGAGACTGAACATCTAATAGCCCCGTGCCAAGAAGAGCAGAAGCAGATGGTGTTGCACCTGTGTGAAAGTATTAATGATTGTAATACTATCTGCCCAATTACTTCCCCTGAATAATAGATGGGTCATGACCAGGTTATATCAATTGATCTTTCCAGCTTCTCTCCTGTAATTGTCAGGAAACTTCCCCCTCCAGGCTATTTCATAAACATGTAATATAATAGGGGCATGGTTGAATTGCTTGGCTTGTATGGTTGTATGAAAATAAAGGCTGAGGGCTCCAAAGCATAGGAGCACACATGATTTTGGAGGAAGGCATGGAGGATCATAACATTTATTGCTACTCCATAGTGAAAAAGAGCCCTGCAAAAAGTGAACTTGCTGTTAGTTTAGATGCTCCTTTCTACTGTGGTAAATGTTCTGTGAAATGTCCCCAGTGCCTATGTGCTTTTGTACAGACAGCACAGGGAATCATGGGGTATACTAAAAGACTGACCTGAGCTGTAGATGTGACTAGCTTTAAGGTTGGCTTGCTTCTCAGTGCTTCCAATTCACTACTTTGTTCATGGGTTCTTAATGTGGGTTTTGCAGCAGCGCTCTCTGAAAGCCTGTTTCTGTGTACCTGTGCTGGTCCTTGCTCCCTTCTGGTTCCCCTGGCCTCCTGTAACTCCCTCTTTACAGTAAGAGATTAAGTAAAACAGGGGATGCATTTTTTCACTGCTTCAGTCAGCTGAGGTATTTTGATGCCAAGCAAAAACCCTCTAGGTATTCCCTGTCTCATACACAGACTTACTGGCATAATGCAAGCTAGAGTGAAGGAGTAATTCCTGGTGTATACCAATCCTGCAACACACAATGCTACTCAATTGCTCTTAACAGGTTTTTAACTTCCAATAGTCTACCAAGTTATATTCATGCTGTGTGTTTACTGGCACCTGTGCTGACTTTTAATTCCTATTGGAGTTTTCTCTCAGACTTCCTTTTAAAAATTAAGCTTACTTTATTGTTTGGTTGGTGTTCTGATATGAAATTACAGCTGCATTTGCATCATTCCCCCCTCTTCCCTCAATTGCAATAGAGCTTGCCTCAAAATAGCCAAAGTAATTTGTCTTGAACTGCCTGGGACAGTTGATCCTACAAATAAGATGTTATGGATAAGCACTGTCAAATATCCCTCCAAGATCTGCTTTTCAGCTGCATCTCATTGTCTGCATTCCTTAAATGGTCTATGGAAAAAAAGAATCTTTCCTTCACGCAGTGGGGGGCAGAAATTAAGCAGCCTACCAATTACTTTAAAAGTCTGAGAAGTATGAATTAGAAGAAAGCCACTACTATAGTAGGGCCAAAGAAAAAATCGATTGTTCCTTGCCCATAAGAATCTGTTCCCAGGTGCTTTAAGAACCTGCAGTAGCTGTCAGACTGAAAGCATTTATGGCTTCTTTGAGCTATATGAGAGAAGTGTGGTAACTGACTCATGCCAGACAAAAGGATACCAACACAGAGGATGTCTGTCTTGGTTTTTAAGAGCAAGTGGAATCGTGGGGACATCCAGGAGTAAAATATTTGCTGTTTGTTCCTTTGTATACTCAGAGAAGCAATCCATGAGGGAAAATGAAGCTGAAGATAATGCAGTATTTTTGCAACAATGTCTACTGTACAGGATGTTATTGTTCTGTTGCTTTTCTGCCATGAGGGGTTTGGGATGCAGCTAGCGTGGAGAAAGGGGAAAAGATGTATTGGCCTAGT
The DNA here is from genome assembly GCF_028858725.1 of Colius striatus. Classification (NCBI taxonomy): domain Eukaryota; kingdom Metazoa; phylum Chordata; class Aves; order Coliiformes; family Coliidae; genus Colius; species Colius striatus. The sequence continues at coordinate 4,412,531 of NC_084762.1, forward strand.
CTCATCTTTTGTTCTGAGGTCTGGGGCTGTTTTAGAAAGCAGCAATTCTAAGATAATAGTCTAAGTTAATGATATTCCTTAGATGAACACTACTACAACTTTATTTAGCTAATGTACATTGTTCTAAGCTTCCTTTTGATGAGATGCATGTCCTAAAATCTCTGGTACACAAAAAACACTTAAAGGAAAACAGAAACAAAACCCCTCCAGACACCCATGCTGTTTCAAAACTTCACAGTGATCCAGGATGCAGCTTGAAATGTATTGATGATTTCATCCTTTGCAGGTGACTGTTCATATTGCAAATGCCACTAGAACAAGCTGTTAGTATGTTTTGAAGGATGATGTGTATTGAACGGGTTTGGCAGTAGAGCTATTTTCATCCTGTAAGCATTCATTGTTTTCCCAGGGCAATGGTATCATGAGAGAAGGGCTGAAGGGGTAGGGAAGGAGAACATAACTCCTATTGCTATTTTCTGTGGCATCTGTGATTTATGGATAAGAGAGTGTTCCCTGTCTCAGTACTGAATAGTGTTTGTAAGCCCTTCAGGAGAATTACTGTTATTATAAACATGCTCTGATTTATTTTCAGAGAGGACTTTGGATAGATGCTTTGTGCCCCTGGCTCTTGTAGGCACACACTCCATGTTTTGCTGAAGCAGCAGTAAAAGCAATGTTATGTTAGTAAATAGCTCACCCATAGTTCTTTATTGCTGCATACTTCATGGGTGAATTGATGCAATGTCAAAAGGGGTCAACTTTGTTTTCTAAATCCATATTCTTGTGATAGCCCTTCAGGCCCTGATGAAGGGTGAACCATTCCATGTGCAATGGCTACATGAGCAAGTTGTGTATGGAGAGGTACAGTCTTAAACACCTCAAAACCAGAGGGGCTTGCAAGGTAAGGTGTGAAGGGCCTGGCTTCCTCTGAATGTTTTCTGTGATTACTTTTTCACCTTAATTTCATCTTAATTGCGAACTAAGAGTGCCCATATATGCAGCTAGGTGGGAATGGTTAACCTGGTTTATGTGTAGACCAGTTTTGTTGAACTGGCCTTTAAAATGGGTGAGTTAAATGTCAGCATGTGAAAGACTTAATTGATGAGTCCTATATGGTGCTGACTGAGATACCTAAAGACCCAGATGACTTCCAAAAAGCATCTGGTCACACTAATTACCGGCTAAAGCAGGAATGACAAACTCCCAAAATGTGTCACCTTGTTTTATGGGGTTTTTTCACCCATGATCACAATATTTAAAGAATCCAGTGAAAATGAAGTAGTAGCTGTTCAGCATCCTACTTTCCCTGTGCCTGCAGCATGGTGTTATGTTGCACACCCCTCTTCCCCTTCACCTATGTGAAGCAGAGCCTTTTCATCCAGAAGTGACTTCTGCTATCAACTGTTGATGCTGTGTTGATGCCTGGAGAGAAAAATGCTGAATGCTTCCATTAGGATAAGTTTTCTTACGGGCAAATTAACTGGTGAGGCAAAATGTCCTGTGGGAAAAAAGTTACTGAGTGATGTAGGGCAGGGAAGGAAAACAAAAGAGCAATTGGTGACTTAGAGAGGGTGAGAAAGAGGATAGAGGTCAGTTCTGGCAGTGAGAATCAAGATATTTCCAGTTAATTAGCTGAAGAAATCAGCATGTTTTAATTTCCTGAACAATTGGGACAAATAGAAAGCTCTTCTGTTTGCTTTGGAAAACATTTTTTTTAAAGCACTTGATGTTAGGAAAAGAATTAAGGATCCACAATAACAGAAATGGGAAGTCTAATAATCATCTAATTAAACCTAGACAATGGATCCAGCCCTCCTAAGTAAGATCATTGTCTTCTGGTTGGCACTGAATGAAATCAAACGTTTTTGCAAAACATGTTTTGAGTGAAGGCTTCCATATGGTGGCTGCTTAGTTTATTAGGAGGAAAAAAAAAGAGGTTAAAATAAAACAAAGCATCAGGGTGTTGATCTTGTAAGCTGAAAAGGGAAGTGTGGAATTCCAACAGTGACATTTTTACAGAGTGCCAGTGAGCCTTGGGGGGAAGCAGGTCTGCAGTTGGTACAAATGATCAGAGCTTCATTATTCAGCTTCGTGTTGTAGGTGGCTTTATAGAAGCTCTAAGTTGCCCCTGGGTAACCTGGATGCCTAGTCAAATGGTTTCACTAACTGCATAAATGGAGAAAATCTTTAGCTGTGTGTTGAGGCTTTGTGGGAGGGAAGCATCGCTTCCTTCGTGACTGAATGGCTCTCCCCTGTTTTTGTTCTCAAACCCCACAGCATCCTCATGGCAACCTCATTATTACTTGCCTGGAAGTTCATCATAAACGTAAGTGCACATTTTTAACTCTCTTGAATGTGATCAGCTTTCTGACTGCAGAACTGGCAGTTCTGTCACTGTGAAGCAAGAGATGTGTGTGGCTTGCTGTGCCATGTCAGGGCTACCCACGCTGCTTCGAGAGTCCTGTACTTGGCTGTTTCACTCTTCTAAATTAATCACTTTAGGTTAAGCTTGGCCAGAGTGGATTCCTGGGATAGATTGTTGTTTTTCACCTTCAAACAATAAAAAAACGTGGGGTACTACCAGGAAGGGCAGTGACTGGGGTGGGTAGGAAGGAAAGAATCATGTAGGAAATAATTATGTAGGAGGTTTTTGAGTATGAGGTAGAATCCAAGAGTCAGGCTTATAATAGAAGGGTGATGAATACATCCATAGAGCTCTAAGTGGCATCTACATAGACAATTGATAGATTTTTTTGCCTACAGATTTGTGTCACTGTTATAGTGTGCTATTCTTATTTTTTTTCCCCCCAAAATATATATCAGTTTCTGCAGGTGAGTCTGAATTGGAAATTTAAATGTGAGCAACTCTGAATCCTGGGAAGAAATCCATCTGCAGATCCCAACCCAGGACTCATACTCATCTCTGGTGTGTGTGAAATGGAGAACAAGAATCAGCTGCAGCTTTGGTAGATTTGGAGGACTGGTTTGGTAGAAAAACAGCTGAATTCCCAAACCATCTGGTGCTCATAACTGTCTGTTGGATGTCTGTGGAAGTGAATGATGATCATAACTTTTCTTTACTTGTTTGGCTCTGTGTTTCCTCAGAAGCACGGACATGGGGCAGAGGAGAAGGGGAGAGCCCTTTGCTTTGTCAGTGAAGCAAAAGGCCAATTATCTTAAATGTGCTTCTGAAAACAGTAAAATTAATGGCAACCTTTGGATTTTTCTTCAGAAGACAGTTATGAGGGCTAATTGAACTTGTTAAATAGCTGCTTAGCACTTCCTCTGATCAGGTTGTCACTTTCTGTCTTCTTAATTAGAAGCTGCTGGAGTGCTTGAGGATAACTTCAGTTCTTGAAATAAAAAATCACTAGTAACTTGTTAATCTTTATTTAGATTTCAAAATATGGTGATCTAAAGAGTGCCTTCTGAGGTCTGAGACAGGTCGTCACGTAGCTGGAGTTAAAGGTGCTACATAAACAGCAATGCTGACAGCCAGGGTCAAAAGCCAAAGAGAAATGATGCCTTAAGCTGTCAGAAATGGGTGTTATACAGAACACCTACCTGTATTTGAACTTCAGGTCATAGGGTGTTACAGCCTTGCACTGCAGATCCTTTTCTAGAGGCTTTTTGTAGCTGTATGCTGCTGTGGATGGCAGGTTTGTACTCACACGTGCGTAAATTCTGGATGCCTTGGAGAAATAAGGAGGCAGTGCCTACCTTAGCCTGACTTAACAGCTCTACTAATTCTTGGAGGTCCCTGTGAAAGACTCATATACAGATGGAAAGCTGTTGTGCTGGAAAGACTGCCAAGACTTCTCTTTTTTTTGGGTGTATATATATCTTTCCTACCTGGGATAGAATAATTTGTGTGCTTTTTTTTCTAAGCTATATTTTCTGCTCTTTTTGTTGTTGTTTGTTACAATTCAGCTTATTTCCGTCTTTAGACCTTGGCACAAAGGCCTTTATCTTGCTGTTGGAGTGGTGTGTCGTGAGGTGCAGTGTGGTAGTCTGCTAGGGAGAAATCATCTTTGATATTAAGGAATTTTTATAAAGCAAGGCCATAAAGATATGTGGTGCTTGTACTGCTATGGGCAGGAACACGTGGAGCAAAGAAGCAAATGAGCTCTTGGCTGCTTCAGATCTGCAAGGGGAGCAGCAAACTTCAAGGCTGAAAGCAGGGTGAGGTACTAAGTTTGATCTGATTCATGAAAGGGCAATGTAGTTACTTTCTGAATTCTAGGGCACTCTTGATCTTTCCTTTCTCAGTTCTCAAAGGACAGCATGAATTATCCTTCTCCTGTGAAATCCTGTGCTGCATCATGTGCTTCATACAGCCATGGTGGAATCGCATCTGTCACCTTAACAAGGGTGTTTTGTTCAGTCTCCCACTCCTGCCCTGCCTCTTGCAGCCTGTGGGACTTGGCCAGCCAGCATCAATAACTTAATAGTGAATAACAAATACTGCTGTTATTTCATGATCTGTTTGTATACACAAACTATGTCAGAAATAAGTATCTTGGACTGTTTATGCTCAATTTATGAGCAGCAATGAAATAAACACTATGGAAGTGGTACAGTCCTTAAATGTGAAGGGTGAAAAAGCCATGGTTAATCTTTCTAGCTGGTGGCAAATGCCAATATGCATAGTTACTGAACCTGCTAAAGGTTACAGATTCTTACAGCTACTTTCTGCTGTCACTTAGGGGTTTGAGACAGACTACACTGTTCTGTTTTGTTTTCAGAGAAAAGGCACAAGTGACAAAACTTGCCAAATCTTTCCTTTTCCTTGAAAGCACAGATGTGTAAGGGAGCTCTGCTTTGCAAGGGCTTCTGCAACCTTTGTTTTTGGACTCCTCTGGAATGTGACACATTGTTATCGCAGTTGCCTAAGAAGGCTTCAGTTGCAGGTTTATCATATACTCCAGGCTCATGAACTATTTCCCTGGAGACCATGCTACATTCTTGATTTGTGTGGCGTCTCGTGGCCAGCCAGCACCATTCAATTCCTGTCCTCTTGGCATCCTGTCTTAGAAAATGACCTTCTATTCTCCCTCGGTATCTCCAAGTTGCTATTGAAAACGTGCCTGCTGTTCAGGAAAGCCCCACAGGGGTGTCTGGCAAGAGAAAACAGCTTTTGAGTCTAGGAAGTTTCAGTGATGTATATACACAACACACAGACAGTCATCTCAGGAAAAGCAAGAGATGTTTATGTTCCTGTCTTTGAAATGATAAAGAATACAGAAAAATTCCAAATATGTACAGTATGAAACAGGTGCAGAGCAGCCAAGCGACACACAAAGGGCACTGTGTAAAACCCCAGCTTCCAAAACGGGTTGAATTTGCCCACTGCGAAGTGCAAAGTCATAACTTACTTCCAATGTACAGTTGGACAGATGCCAGGGTGTGGATTTCTTTTTCTTGTTTTAGTTGTTTAAAGGATTCAGTTTTAAGAGGAAGAAAATCATCTTTCTTTAGGAATTAAGTCCAAAACCATCTCAGAGTACTTTGATGTTAACACAGTAGACACTTAAGCATTTGTAGGCTTGGCTGGATGCCTACAGCACAACATTTTTAATTGAAAATGCACTTAAGTGATTTTAATTGAAGACACAAATAAAACTCATACATTTTTGAGAACAGGTGCCTCCTACATCTCCTACATGGAGTGACCCTCTAAAAGTTAAGTTTTGCTGACAGGAAAACCCCTATTTCCTTGCCCATCTCAGGGGGAAAAAATGTTAGTTATATTCTTTCTGATCCACAAGATTAAATATGTTCAATAACTTATCTGTTAATAATGCTTTTCATAATGGCACAGAAAATATTTGTCTTACACTCATTAAAGTGTCACTCCAAACTTTATGCATCCCCAATTGAGTGAACAGAACAAGAAGTTCCTGCTTTATTTTGTGGCAGTTCCTTGCAAATCTTACAGTTTCCAATTTAGCAAGATGGGTAAATGCCTATTCAGCTGCAAGTCTGTTTTCAAGGAGTTAAAGGTGTGAGGTACCTACTTAAATTCATTGCTGGGATGAAACTGTTTTGTGCAGTCTGCTCAGTCTGGTGTTCTAAAGAAACAAGCTAGCTGTGCTTTAGAGAATTGCTTGTATGGAAACCCAGTCTGTGGGGAGCATATGCATGTGTATGGTCATTTTTGGAGTAGAATCATAGAATGGTAGGGGTTGGAAGGGATCTCTAAAGATCTAGTCCACCCCCCCTGCCAAAGCAGATCCCACCCAGATCACGTCACACAGGAACATGTCCAGGTGGGTTTTCAAGACCTCCAGAGAAGGAGCCTCCACACCCTCCCTGGGCAGCCTGTGCCAGGGCTCCCTCACCCTGACAGTAAAATATGTGTCTGAGTGTACATATGAAGTCTCTGTAGCATATAGATCTGTGGTGTCTTTAGAACAAAAGTGCTCTTAAAAGATCATGGTTAGGTAGGTCTCTGCTAGTAGGTCTCAGCCCTTCCATTTGCCTGGAAAGCAAGGAATGTCCTGAGGCACAGCAACAAGGTGCCTCTGGCAGGGCTGTGTTTGCTTTGCAGGATGCCCAAGATGTGTGGCTCCTGAGGCTGGAGCTGGATGAATTTAGCTGTGTTCAGCTGTGGCTCAGCCTTACTGAGGAGTGTTGTACTGCAGCTAACACTATCTTTTTTTTTTTAGTGGGGGGAAAAGGTTAAAACTAATTTTGCTTTCAAGAATTTTGTAGAATGTTTAAAAACCCAGCTAAAGAAGAATGCCCTGGGAAACCTTGGCTCACTACCCAGGCATTTTTCACTTATGTTTCAGTTTCAAAAATAGCTCTTGTTGTTAAGGCTAATATGGAGACAATAACAAAGTGGTGTTGATGGTGATAAAAATCTCCACCTCTCAGAGACTGGGTAGAAGTTCATACCCAGATTTTCCTTTCAAATGTTGCCTTTCCACATGGTAGCTTTTAGGGCAATTTGAATATTATTAGTGACTGAAAAAGTCATATCACTGTGGAGTACTAGGCAGGAGGTTTTTCCCTTAATATCTTATAACCAGAATAATCTCAAGCTGTAAATCTTATCCTCTCCAGATATTTATCCTCAGCACTGACCAAGCTTCTCCTGAGAGACAGAGGTTAATGTCCCTGGGTGTGTATTTTTTTCCAATTCTCTCAGCAAGTTTTAGGGTTGAATGCTACCTTGATGGTGGTGGGCAGGTTTTGGGATGGAAAAGACCTTAAAACAACAGAATCTTTCCCTGATTTCAGAGTGCTGTTGTTCCATGTCAAGCTGAGGCCAGGGAGGCCTCTTCACCTTTCTTAGTAATTCCATTCTTGATGTTATTCCCAGGTCTTTGCCTTGGATACTAAAAGCCAGTGATGCAGTATCCCTATGGTATGCTGTGGTGATATGCTCTCATGCTGGTGATTTTGTTAATCCCTTGATTTGGCTTAACCATGAAGCTTTATGTTGATTATCTGATATGCTCTTCAGGTAGGAAAGCTCTAATTGCAGTCAACTGTCATCACTTGAGTACTTTGTAATATTTATTCTGACAAGTCCTCAAAACTTGCAGTTGAAATGAAGCAGCTGAGCTTTCTTGTTATTGAAAATAAACCAATAAAAATGTCAGTAATTCCTTCTCAGGAAATGTTTAATGGATGTATTTTGAAGTTGTTTGTTTGTTTTCCTTCAAATCTGTTATGACACTGTGATGTGCTTGTCAAACAGAAAGCTTTAAGCAAACAAAACTTACCAAAGGTGTTCAGCAACATTATATGCAACGATGTTTATATTGGAAAGAAATCATTATTTGAAAGCTAAGCAAAAATGGAAACATTTTTTTTCAAAGCCTTGCTTTTTGGAGCAAAAAAACTTTCCAGCAGCCAGCAAATGAATATTTATAATGCTCCTTAAACATCTCCTTTTGACTTGAGTAGCGTTAACAACAGGAGTTCAATCAGCTGTAATTATTACCACAGTCATTGATTTCTGAAGAAAACACAGGCAATTTCTTCACAAGACATTTTTTGTTGATCTGGTGACGATACAGTCTTTAAAACCTTGATTTTAAAATACTGCTGAGTTGAACAGTTAATCTGAACTTGAATCTGGGAGGTTCTTCTCTGTCTGGGGTAGGAAAGCTAGCTGGAATCAACTACCTGGATTACATTTGGCCACTGCTGATAGTACTGGGTTTTTTTAAGACAGGAAACTGCCCAACTGGACTAAAACAGCCTCTGTGTACAGTATCTTTTCATTCCTGACTAGTTACATGATGTTTGTTTGCTGGAGCAATTATGCTTTCATCTCCCCAGTGGCTCATGTCCTTATGTAAGTGTTAACACACATTCCTCTCAAAGTTCTTGGGCATGTCCAGCTGAGATCGTGGTAATTAGATATAGAAAAGACCCTTTGGATCACCACGTCATTCTCCCTGCCAATGCAATTCTAGGTTTTCTGAAGAGGTGTGTTTACAATTGACCTAACAAAGCTTTGGGAAAGTGACTCAAGATGAGGCAGATGTTCTCCTCTAGGGACACTATTCTACATCCAATATACCATAAGAACAGTCTTTTTTCTGATGTTCTCTTCTGTTTTTCCTTTGCTGCAGTTACTTTTTTTTTCATCTGAAAGGCACCTGAGAATCCTGAGCAATGATTCAATTTGGAGCTTGTTTGTCATTAGCAACTTCCTACTTCATCATGTTGTGCATTAGCTCACTCACCGAGTAGCCATTTGGCTCAGAGCTCAGCATGTGATGTGGACCTTCTTTACCTTTGTATTATTTTTATTATTGAGCCACTTTCTTTCCTGGGAACTCTTAAGCTCACCAGGGCTGAAAGTCAAGTTTGCTACATGTAAACAATAGCATGTCAGTCAGACCTGCAAGAAGAGATTTTTTGATTGAGTGCTGTTTGAGTTAGAAGACATGTTTTTGGAGTAATTCTGCTACTTGTTCACAATAGTGTCCCAGTTGAGCTATAATTACTGGTCAACACTACCTTTCCCCAGTGCCTCTTGACTAGATTTAAAAGACTAATTATGAGCTCACCTAGTCTGGGCTTATCGTTGCAATTCCATATGGTAAAACCATAACTGTTGAAGACTCAGTTTTGACCTGTTTTCCCTGGAGTGCACTGCTACGAGTCAGATGTCACATTTCCATTGTCATCACATGTCCTTTCTTACATGTGCTAATGTGTGTATGTACCAAGTGAGGTTTTTCTTTCCCTGCCTTCTTTGCTGGGTACTGGATGATGAGAAAGCTTCACGTTCTGTCTTTTTAAATACCCTTGTATTTATAAAAGGGGGGAAAAAAGATGCAGTTCTTCTCAAAAGCTTGATGAGGAGGCTGCTTTCTAGTTGTAAGGAGTCTTTAAGATATTAGATATTAGGAGACTTGTGTTTTAAAACCCCCATGTTCATAGCTGCCCTGCCTTAGCAAGAGGTTGGGCTGGACAATCTTTATAGGTTCTTTCCAACCTGGGTTAACATGTGACTATGAACCTGTTTGAGATGACAGTGGGTAATCTAAACACGTTGCTTGGGCAAATGACAATAAATGGGTCAGCAGACATTTGTCTGCTTCTGTCTTGCACAGCTGTGTTTTCACAAGGAGCCACAGGATTTCTGAATTAGGTTTTGGGTTATTTTAGAGTTGATCTCTATGTTTTCTTTGATCTCAGAGGATATCAGACAGGATAAGAGACTGCAGTTTTGTCATGGGTAAGCAAAATCACCTGTTACACTCTGCTTTACAGTCAAACTGTTGCTTTTACATAGAAGATAAAAGCTCAAAGAAAAAAAAGAAATCACTCAAACCCACAGCAACTTTCATATGACAATTAAAAAGATGACTTAGTTGTATTTCCTCCCTGCAAGACACTGTGAAGTTGCTTAGAATTTGGAGCAAGCAAGCATGTTTTTAAAAACACATGCCCCTTAGAACACAGCACACAGACAAACAACTTGGAATCTTTAAGGGGCAAAGGATATCCATGGCATAACTAAAAGGTCTTTCTCTTGCAGGCAGGAGCTGCTGTTTGTACTGCCTCTGCAACCTCACCACTGGAAGAGTAACATGAATATGTATGACACCCAGGACACCATAAGGGAAGAAAACAGAGGTAAGTTTGTCACTAGCTCCAGTGTTAAAGTATTTTTGTATCCATTATGCAGAGTTCTGATTCCTTTCCCTACATCACTGTGGTTCTTTTTAAACTCTTCTTGAAGTTAAGATAAGAAATGCTCTTTTGGGCACATTGAACTCTTTTCACATAAGGAAAAAGAAAAGAGCAGAAAAGATGATTCAAGGGCTGTGAAGTAATGCTGTGCTTTCTAGATGCCACTTCATCCTCATGTTGGTCTCGGCACATACTCAGAAATGGGGAATGAAGATGAGAGATTTAGCAAAAGGGTTCTCTTTGTAGAAACTTCCAAACCTCTCCATTATACTCCTTTCTTCTGTGGTTGGCATTGAAGATAGAAAAAGTGATTGGCAGAGACAGAAAGAGGGAGGGGGAGCAAACCCAGCCGAACAAAAGAGCTTTCCAAAATATGACCAAGGCTTTAATCTAAACTTGTCTGTGCTCCAAAACAAACACAGAAGATTGCTCAGGACAGGCAAACTAGGTGTTTCTGTCAGGTGGTGTTAAATGGAATATGGGTGATATTTACCACTGTAACTTGGTTTTGAATGTACTTTGTGTGCATCAGCTGCACAGTTTAGATGTCTAAAGCCTTTATTAGTAGGAAAGCCTGGGAGTAATTAAAAAAGCAGGTATAAGAAAAGCAGTATTTCAGTTTGGTTTTATTAACACTTAAATATTTTTCTTTTCACTTCTAAAATTCCAGGTACAAGTCAGCACGTGGTTTGATATTGCTCAGAAATAATACCAGCTCTAAAATGATATTGCTGCTGATTGGCTTTTGAGGAGGAAAACAGTTCATTGTGGGTGAGTATTCAGAGGAAAACTTGCATTAAATCAAAGCTAATCAATACCATGCTTAAAAATATATAAGCTGGGAAAGCAAAACAGGTGCTTGAGAAGAGATACTAATTACTGTTCTTTTTCTGAAGTAAGTTAGTTCTTACACATTGAAGAATCCTGGCTAGATTGTCGTTATTTTTTGAGAGAACAAAACCTGTCCACTTGCTCCAGCAGATCTGATCTCTTATCAGAGAATTGCCTTAATCTTTTCCCTTATTTTTTTCCAAGAGTAGTTGCCTCCAAAGACTTGGCTTCACTTTTTCTGAGATCTAGAAAAGTCTGCTTTCACCACCATGTTTGAAACCTCTTTAATTCTTGAGAAAAGGATAAATCTTGCTGTTCATTTAAACACAATGTGATGGGGTGGCTTTCCATGTTTGAACATCTAACCACATGTGTATCTCATCTTGCTGCTAAACTAAGGTCAAACATGGGCTTCCACATACTTGACTGTGCAAGCACAAGAGCTGATTGTGGGCTGTGTGCTACACTGTGTTGATGGGGTAAAAGAGCTGTGTTGCAAGCCCTTACTTTTTTTTCCCCTCCTCTTTAAGGTGGCAGCTTGTTTTAAACTCCACTGTTACAGTATCATTTAACTATGAACAAAAGTCTGATTTTTCATAAATAGAGAACAAAAGGCAGAAAGAGAGTTTCTAGTCTCCATTTGCTTCTGAGGAAAACATGGGACTTAATGGGTCAGTGGGCAGAACATAAACAAGAACCTCGCTTGAAGTGCTCCTAATGGCATTTAGAGGCAGTGCGAAGCAGAGTGGACTGGCAGACTGCACCTGTCAGGAAGCTGAATCTCTAAGAGGCATAATTAAACTAAGCAGAGTAAGGCTTAAAGAGGTGAAACTATCCATAGAAGAGTTTCCAGATATTGAGTTGAAGGAATTAATAAGTCATTTTAAGCTAACTTATTGTGAATTTAGAGTATCAGCCTTTGTTGCAGTGATCTAAACAGAATTAAGGATGCCTAAGAACTAAAAAAATGACAGTCTAAGATCAAAGTAAAATGGATTCACCCAATGACCCAGTTTAAAACAGGTGTAAAGTAAATAAGGAAACAGCCCCATGGAGTGGTGTATTGGGTGATAATCACCTGATGCAGGTTATCAGACATAACCTTTTTTCACCAGTAGAAAGTGACATTTCAGAGTGTTAAATTCGTGAGGTAATTTATTAAATGGCTATTCCCAGTACAACTAAGAGCAGAGTTTGTTCCACAGTTTCGATTGTGCATTCTTATTTCCAAATATCTGATTGTGTGCACATGTGATAAAGCTTTTTATTTCTTCAGTCTGGGTGAGAGTGAAAGGGGAAGAAAGTCCAGATCCCTTTTTATCTCTTGTCATTGTTTTGGCACAGGAAGAACTCAATCAATTGTGGTATTTGAATGCACTGGCTAAGAGCAGCCTGCCTTGAGGTTGAAATCAATGCAGCACAGCTACAAACAATGTGCTTTGTGCATTCAAATGGTGTCTCTTTGCTGTAACATCATTTACTGCCATGTTGTTGCCAAGGCACACCCATGTTGCTCCTGTCAAAATGTCAGTTTAGATCGGCATGGAGATAGGACTTAATTCAGCTGCCTGCACATGCAGGGTCACTGCTCATAACAAAGCAACAACACTGTTCCAAGCTGGCAGAAGGGCTCAGCAGAAAGGAGGGCAGGAGAGGAAGGTGAGTGTGTGTGTGTGTGAGTAAAAAATAGGGAGCTGTAATTGCAGCAGAAGTGCTCAGCTTGATTACTGGATAACCTTGGTTTTCATCTCAGTACAACCATGTGAAGTTTGTGGCCAAAACTTCTTGCTGAAATGAGATATAACTGTGTAAACTTACTAATTAAAACCATAGTAATAGCACTTGACAGTACAGGAATGCATAGTTGAGTGGATGGCCAAATTGAAAGACCAGTGGAAACATCTTTTGATCTAAAGACGAAAGGAATGCAATGAGGGTCTTGTGCAGCAGGCAGAAGACCCAGATCCTGTTCTGGTAAGACTTGAGCATTCTGGCCAGACCTTTTAGCATCATGTCTTCTAAAAGCAGAAGTTGGTTTCTGTGCTTTTCTGTTTGTGGGTAAGCCAGTATGGAAACCCTTATGACCTGGCCATCAAAAGTACTGTCAAGCAATCATTTCAGTCAGAGGAACTGTACTGAAAACCCAATCTGAATGTGTTTTTGTGTGCATCCATCCAGAAGCAGTGAATACTGTAGATTACTTGGGTCTTGTCTTCTCAAGACTCAGTTTCCCTGCTTGTAAATGTGGTGTTGAAGTATTTATCCTACTTATAGGCTTAATTAATTAACTTTTTATGGTTCTAATTCCTTAGATAAATGAGCCACAACAGAATTCCATTATACCAGATCAGCAGCTCAAGGCTTGAACTGATGTGATTCCACTGACTTCAGATAGATCTATGCTGACACTCAGCTGAAGCTCCTACCCAAAGTACCTGGAGATGTGTTCAAACAAGAGATTGTTTGATATCCTCTTAGAAGGAAGGTCAGTCTGCTGAAACAGGATTCTAATTATTATCCTCTGATGTTTACTCTTGCTTAAAGCTACAATTGTGGCTGCAGGATACCAAAAGCTCTATTAATATATAGTAAACTGTGGGCCTTTTCCTGAAATGCTCTTCATTATTTAGGGTTAATATTACTTATGAAGTTTCTGTGTTCACCTTGGAGCAGAAGTTTGGAACAGGAGGACAAGGAGGAGCAGTGCTGCTCAGAGGTCCAGAGGGAAAGGAGGAAGGGAACTTTGAGAGGGAATATGGCTTTTTGTAGAAGGGGAGTAATTGGTGTCTGCTAGGGAGTTGTATGGGATGGAGGAGGAGGAAAGGAGACCAAAAAGAGGTAGGAAGGCTTCCTGTTAACTCAGTCAAAGACAAGCATGGAAAGTTGGAATGACAGGAGAGAAGAGACATGGTCCTAAGGCATAGGGTATAAATGACACCTAAATTTCTTTGGCAAGCAAATGCAAGCTGGATAAAGAACTGCATCTTTGGTCTTGTTTTCTCCCCTGTTTGCTGGTGGTGGCACACACCTGAGATGTGTGCATCTGCTCCCCATCAGTTGAGTGAGCTGTTGTTCCTCAAAGCCACGTGCCCAGCCAGGAATCTGGCACATTCCTGTCACTTTGGCAGGGATGGAGTGAACTGCTCTCCTACCTCCACCCCCTCCACTCCATCCTGTCTTTGCACAGGAATACCCTAATCAGGGAAGTATGTGCAGGCTGTTTAGTGAGGGGTCAAATCCATTTGGATGAAATTCCAGGGTTGCAGGGGTAACAATGGCAGGAAGAGAGGTCCTTGAGCTGGCCCACACTGCCTGCCCATAGCAGCACGTCGCTGACAACTGTGGCCTGCTGCCTCTGCTGCTGGCTCTTGGAAAGCCCTTGCTGCTCTCAACACCACAGAGAACCAACAGCTCACAACAAGTGCAGTTAAACAGAGGGACATCTCCATTAATTATGCAATTAGTCTATGACCACCTTGCTTGCCCAAATCTAAATCTCTTCATCAACCCTTTGGGAGTTTGAGGTGTTACATGGGATGGTATGTTAGCAAGTGCTGTATTCCCCTTTGTCCCTCCCTGCTTTCCCACAGGAAACCCCTCCCATAAGAACCTCAGCATGAGCATGCTTTGCATTACAAGCCTGGGCCCCAAGTGTTTTCAGTCTGTCCAGCAGAAATCATGCTTTATTGATTGCTTCTGAAATGCACAAACAAGATATGGTGCATGGGTTTTGCAGGCTGGCTAATAATGTTTGATATAATAGCTCATTTTTCAGTTCTCCACATAATCTTTTTTTTCTGTGTTGTTGAAAATCCCTGTCAGTTAAAGAGGTCAAATGGACCAAACTCAGGGCACAAGACCACATCTGATATTTACTACAGCAATGCAAGCGCTGTAGCCTGGGAGGTGTTTCTCTTTCTGGCTCTGAGAATAGGAGGGAGGAGAAACTGGAGGGTTAGCCTAAGTTAGAAAGAGCATAAGCACATTTTTCCACTTCTACCATGCCATGCGATGCTCTGATTGCCTGATAGTGGCTGTATGGGAACATTCCATCTTATCCATTTGTTAAAAATGTCTTTGTCACAGGGGACTAGGAGATGGCACTCGCACACACTGACAGGGAATGTAGGAGTGCTTTGTGAGTGCTCTCATAACTGGCAAACTCTAAGCTTGGGTAATTAAGCAAAACAAACCAGAAACTCCTAAAAGGTACCACCACCACCACTAAAAGGAAATGTGACTGTTCTGTTTGGGGTTTTTATTCCAGCTGATGACAACAGTGTGCTCATGTTCTCCAGGTAGTTTCCTTTCCTTCAGCTCTAGAAGCCACTTGCACTGTGTGGACTCAGGAGTTAAGACCTGGACCTATGTCCTTGTTTCTGTAGCTGTGTAGATGCCAGTTTTGAGGGGAAGTCACTGCAGCTGTATGTTCAGTGAAATGTACTTTATGATGAGTATACAGACATGCTGTGAGGGATGGAGCTTGGGGTAGCATCTGAACAGCACAGGCTTTGCCTACAGACTGCTTTACCTCAGTAATGTTTTTCTCCCTTATAAGGGATGATTGTATTTAAAGAGCATAACTGAGTCTCTCCCACAGTCTGGCCTTGCTGACCACTTGAGGTTTGGGGGTTTTCTTCTTTCTTCCTCCCCACCCACTCCATGTTTCTCTACTAGTCTTCTGCGACCTAGCCCTGCAGATCACTTATCAAATAGCCACTAATAGCTAAGCAGAGGCACATTATAGCAGGCATTACAGTGTTTTGTTAGCAATAAATATGCTGAGGTTAATAAATACATTGTAATTGGATAGCATTATGTGGAAATAACAGCTTCAATGCTTGCCAGAAGTTCAAACTGGACTATTAAAATTAGTTTTCATCTGAAATAGTTACAATGACTTCTCTTGGCCTGCTTTGTGGGGTTGTTTTTTTTGCACCTATGATTCAAGACTTAGGTCAAAGTTCAGCTCTAAATTTGTGTCAGAGTCTAGAACTAGGATTTGTAGTCCCTCACAAATAGTCATTTAAATTGATGTTTGTGTCTTGTGAACCAATTCTGGCAAAGTTGTACTAAAAGCTGAAGAAAGGGGGTGAAAAAAAACCTCAAAGATAAAACTACTTCAGCTTTCTGTATCTTTTTCCCCTCTCTGCAACTCATTTTTTCTAAAATCTGAGCCGTGTAAAAGTACCAATTGAGAAGGAATCCTACAAGCAACCTGCTCAAGAATAATATGCAAGTTTTAGTGATGGGAGCATGTGGATGGTGTTTTGTGTTATTGCTTTCACTTCCATAATATAAAAACAGATGCTTAACTTAAACACTTCACTATTGTTTAATATAAACTCTTCCTCATAATGTTTTTCTCTTCCTATCCCTTACCAGTTTATTATTCCTACCCCACCCATTTCCAATGTTTCTACGTGCCTTTCAAGTTGTTCTGCTCTTTTGGGGTTTATTTATGCTGTACACCATCAATAAAGTTATCTCTGGAACTTATAAGTACTTGTGCAAAGACAACAGTGGGAAAGCAGTTGCACATCACATTGTTTTTGACTGGATCCTACAGGAACAATGTCTGTTGCTTGGCAGCTAGCAACAAGGAGGCTACTTTAGCAATGTAATGGTTTAGAGCTTGGAAGTTGTTCCTCAGAAGACTGTGAGCCATTTTAAGATGTGTGATTCGAGGCCAAAATGATTTGACAACATGTGTTTTTAAGGACAAACCTTCCCCAAACCTGAGACTATGGATAAAAACCATGTGCACTAACTTTTTGTTTTGTTCTTCTTCCACATGATCATTGTGTGTTGAGCAAAATGACCAACTTCCTATTTATTTTTTCCTTTTGAGTGTTTTTTTTTACTTACTGTGGTGCTGGTCAGTTGTGAGATGACATAGTGGGACAGAGAGTGTTTTTGTCTTTTGGGATGGATCTATTTTGGACTCTGATATGCCTGTGAAATAATGCCTGTGCCCTAAGGCATTATATATAAGTACCCTAAGTCCACTGGTACTTGGGCTAGCAGAGCTGTGGCAAATGGAGGTGCTGTGTCTTGTGATGAAATATTAATTAAAAGTGGTTATCACGTTGAATCATGCATTAGTTTGTGTTGGAGGGGATCTTTATAGATCATGTAGTTCCAACCCATTGCTCTGGGCAGGGAGATTTCTACTAGATTAGGTCGCTCCAAGCCCCATCCAACCTGCACTTGAACATTTCCAGGGATGGGGCACTCACAGCCTGTCTAGGCAACCTGTATCAGCACCTCATCACCCTCATAGGGAATAACTTCTTCCTCATATCCAATCTAAATCTCTCCTCAGTTTAGAGCCATTTCCCTTTGTCCTGTCACTCCAAGCCCTTGTAAAAGATCCCTCTCCAGCTTTCTTATTGGGCCCCTTCAGGCACTGGAAGGCTGATGCAAGGTCTTCGCCGAGCAATCTCCAGTTTCAGCATCTCTGAGCAGCCTAGCTGATGGTGAAACAAGCCTCCGCGGCGGCTTTTCCACACCCCCCACACGCAGGCGCCAGGCGGGCAGGCGATGGCGCTGTGGCGCCTCGGGAGCGGCGGGGCCCTTCCTGCCCACGGCCTCTGGGCATTAACAGACCATCAACATGTCGGAGCCTCCGATGGACCGAATGTGCCGGATTTCGGCGCATGTGTTGCGAGAGTCCGGCGGTAGCCATACCCGCGCTTACAAGTGTGTTTCTTGCCTTTCAGAGGCACGCTCCCCTAAGGGCGTTCTCCATGAGGCGCCTGAGGGAAGGCAATGGTGCGGAGAGGGGCTGCTCCCCTCAGGGACACCTGCTCATCTTTCCTGCCTTGGAACCCTGCCCCGGCACAGTAGTCCCCTGCCGTGGGGACTGTCTCTGCACCTCTCTGTTTATAAACCGGAGACTGGAGCCTTTTCCCTGTGTGCATGTACTGGCCAGTGCCCTGAGTGTGCTGTCAGATGATGGGATGCTGCTAGCGCAGGTTTTGCTCCCTGTGTGAGAGAAAACAGGCACAGGCTGCCCAGAGAGAGTGTGGAGGCTCCTTCTCTGGAGATTTCCTAAACCTACCTGGAAGAATTCCTGTGCAACCTGATCGAGGGGAATCTGCTTTAGCAGGATGATCTCTAGAGGTCCTTTTCAACCCCCACCGTTCTCTAATTCAATGGAAAGAAGCTTCTTCTCTTGTTCCAGTGGAACTTTGTGTTCCAATCTGTGCTCCTTACCCCTTTTCCTCTCACTGATGCTACAGAGAAGAAACTTGCCTCATCCCCTCAACTCGTGCCCTTGAGGTATTTATCAGCATTGGTAAGGTCCCCTCTCAGCTTTTTCTAGGCTAAACAGCTCCAAAAAGAAGCAGGCAAATTTTTAGTAGATGAAGTGACAAACATGTCTTTCACCCACCAGCTGGTAAAAGCCACAAACCTGAGTGAACACCTCAAAAGGCAAAGCAGGTGTGCATTGGTATACATAGGTCTGTTCCTTGAGAAGCATAGTCCTTACTGACAGCAAAACCAGATCATCCAGTGTGCTCAGAGGAGATGGTTCTGCGTGTCTGCTGTGCAGAAAAAGTCATATTCTTGTGTATGTGTCACTCTCCTGCTAATGAGGGAAATTACTTTTTCAAAGTGAAGGGAGTTTGAAGGTTTGCTAAATGTTTTGAGTGTTTGATAGAAGATGGCATTGAAATACTAAATATTATTGTGAAATTTGTGAGCTCAGAGCTATTATTGGGCCATATCCTAGAGGTTTTACTCAAACATATGTTTTCAAACATGAATATGTGGAAGTTAAACTGAAATGTATTGACATTAAACACCTCAGATATTTGGCTTGCTTTTCAGAAACGTTGAAGTCCTTGAAGGCTAGGGCCTCTAGAGACTTTAAAAGGGGAAAAATTCACTTTAGGAGCTTTTGACAACTGGTCACAAGGTCTGGCCTATTGTAATTGTATTTGGCTTTTACCTACTGTTTTTTCCACATAGTTAATTCAATCACAAGTAGCTCTTAGCTGTGAACAATGGCTTGAGCTCAAGAGCAGAACGTGATGCTGGGATTGTTCATGTGAATCCTAGAATGGTAGGGTTTGGAAGGGACCTTTAGAGATCATCCAGTCCAACCCCCCTGAAGAAGCAGGTTCACCTAGATCAGGTCACATAGGAACTAACCTCTTCCTCTGAGGTAACTAGATAATTAGTAAGGGTGAAGACTAACAAAAAGTCCTGCGAACTCATATATGAATAGAAGTATTTTTTTTTCACAAGATTTGCTGAATAGCTTGCCTGGGAAACGGGTCTTAGTTTAAGTCTTGTGGTTGATTATAAGCCTCCACTTACCTATGTCTCTGAGAGACTCTGGTTAACTTTATGGCACAGAACAGTTAATTATATGCTCTTCCAAGTAAGTACAAACTCTCAAACTGAATTTCAGCCTCCCTGAGCCACTATTTTAGACACTTTGGTAGAATATAAATGCATATTTTTTGCATGCCAGATCCCAGACCCTTATCCATCAAAGTAAATCTTCAGTACTTCTGCTGAAGGCTTGGAACAATCCTAAGTTATGTTATTGAGGTCGCATTGTGACCCTGAAGCTCTGGCAGAGACCCAAACCAAGAAATGTGTGTGGGAAACCATGGAGGGGAATAAATTAGCCCTTGCCTGGTTTTTTTTGAGAGAGAGTAAACTGTGACAAAGGTGTGAGCTAAGATGAAAGCTCCTAATTGTGATGGATATTACTTTCCAGCTGTTTCTGTTGGAAGAAGCTCTGTGTGTGTGTATGGGATATTTCCTGGTTTTCTGATGGTGCTCTGTATCAAATAAAAAGTTTTACTTGCCCTGACTGCCCCATCCCTCTCACTCCTCCCAAGGAAAAATCACTTGTAAAAAGTGTTAGATTCTAGTTTTGAGATCCTTGTTGTTTTTTTTTTCCCCTCTGGTGAATTTAAACCTTCGCTTTCTCTCTGCCAAACAAAAGCGTCAAGTCTGAAGAATATTAAGTAATTGTGGTTGTCATACTGCACATTGTACTGTGGAAAGAATTAATTGGTGTGTGTTTTTTTTGCCCCAGGGTTTAAGCAGTGGGTCCCAAGGAGCGGTTGTCTTCCTCCTGCTTACGACTTTGTCCTGTTGAAAGGATTCCTGTACAGCTGTGCTGGGTGAGTGGGCGGGCATCTCACTCTGTAATAACTAATTTATACAGCCATGAAAACCTACAGCTATAAATAAACAGTTCTGACTGCCTTTGCATACTTGCTCAAAATAAAATGAGATGCAGACTGGAAAGAGAAATCTAGTGTAAATGTTATAAAGGCCAGGTCCTTACTTGTAGTACCTCAGTAAATCCTTCTTGATGTCGCAGAGGAAATGTCCCTGTGTGAGCAGCTGTCTTCCTTACAGGGCTTCATGTGCATCGGAGAAAGGAGCAAAGCAAACCCAAGATCTCAGCAGTAGCGTTTTGGGGATTGCTTTCCCAAAGCACCTGACTGGGATACAGTCTCTCCATGCAGGATTTGTCAGAGTGGTGCCTCTTCTGAGCCCTTTTCAGAAAAAGAGATGGTAATCCTGGAGCAGAGGAGCAGATCTGGTGCTCAGCTCCTCTGGCTGGGTGTGGAAAGAGCTTTCTGGATGTGTCAAGGCTTTGTTGTGTGTTTCTGACATTTAAACTGTTTGCATTGCACTACCAATAAAATTTACATTACTTTAAAAATACAGCAAAATACCCAACAAACCTGTATGGGAAATCTCCTGAACTTTCTCCTCTTCCCCAACTCCCTTCACAATTTTTCTTCTGTCTCTCAAATATTTTCTTTTGACCAGCATCTTTCAGCTGAATTCTTTCCATATTCTCCTTTAGCTTCAACAGAGAAGGAGGGAGGGATGTGTGTAATTGCTTACATTCCCTTCGCAAAGTTAGCTGGAGTGAATTATCTAGATAAGCTGGGAATTATTGAATGTGCACACATCTTTCATTGAGTTAACTTAGTTTACATTCTAGCCTTAGTATGTTAACTTCCCAGACTAGAATTTTATCAGGTGCTTAATATGTGTAAAGAACAATCTTATGTATACACATTATTTTATTACTCACAGGCAGCTTACCATGTGTTTCATTTTTAACTAAGCTCCTGCAGCATTTGAAAGATGAAAATAACACCCTGGTGAACTACATGCACAATACCTCCAAGCTAGGGATCTTGGCAATGGAGATGGAGTTTGACATTTAAGTACTGCAACTAGCTTCAGATCCTCATTTAAATGCAAGGCTAATAAGAGATCTTTCTTATGCACGTTGACTATTAAGGAACGCTTACACTGCTGTTGATTTTGCCTGTTTATTGGAGTTTGCAAAGCAGATCTCCAGTGTTTTAGATGTTAACAAGATGTTGAGGCTAATAACAGAAATCAACTATATTGAGCAAGATTAGTAAACATGTGAATGGAGTGTAATTATATGGCAGGCAGCTTTATGTTAAACAGTGCTTTAAATTAACATGCTTTCTGTCAAAGCAATCATACAGTCAGTATAATTAGGTTAGTTTTGCTGCAAGATTAACTGAAACCAAGAAAAAGGAAGAAAGTGTTGCATTCAGATTTCCTGTTAAAATGGAGGGGAGATACTATGCATGTTAATATTCCACCGTGTTTCTTATTAGAAGGACTTGGCTTCATGGTGAACTTTCTGAGCAGACATTCCTAATTACAATCCTTGTTAGCCCAATTTATTATCTAGCTAGCTTGGAAGCCACAGCTAAAATTACCCCTCCTCTTGATTTTTTCCAGACTTGATGAAGGGTAATTCAAACAAGAGCTGGCTTGCATTCACAGGTCTTCTACAGTGTGGTGCCAAGCTCATGAGGGACTTAGTTTACCAGTGATGAGTTTTAACCATGGCCACATCCTCACATACGTTGTGCGAGAGATGAGAAATCTCTGTAAACAGATGAACACACTTTTCTTATTCATAGCAGTTGCAGAGTTATCATGTAAGAGGCAAACGTTTCATATTTTCCACCAGTTTTCCATATGTCTCATGACATAATGGCTTCACCAGAAGCTGCAATGTGTTGGAGAAAGGATTTATCACAGCTGCATTTATTTTCCTCTACTTCATGGCTTTAGCATTCATGGAGAGATTGTTTGGCTTGAAGAGGAGCGTTCACTTGCCTTTCTGCCTGTAGTCCAGTATTGCTATTGAATCTCCTGTTTGGAGGCAGAGGAGAACAGATTATTAGGGAAAAACAGAAGGCACAACAGAGTGCTTCCTACAGATGAAGTATGCTGTTGGGAAAAGGATGTGAACCTGGCCCCAGCCTCCCAACCTCCCTGGGAGTGGGAGTAACCTCTGAGTGCATGACTCTGACCCACTGCTAATGCCAAAGTGTTGCAAGAGTAGAGGGAGCCTGGGATGTCCCCAGCAAGTAGGGGATTATCTGACTACCGAGGAATGACTTGAAACCTGCCACAGGCCAGTTTCCTTGAAAATAACAGCTAGTGATTTGCTAGTGAGGAAAAAGTATCTGCCATCAGGCGAGCTTAGCTTGGTGCAAGAATATGGTAGAGTTTGGAAGGGACCTCTAAAGATCACTTAGTCCAAAGCTTTAGAGAGAAAGCTCATCTGAAAAAGCAGCAGGTGATTAATCCTGCAGCTGAGGTAGCTGGAGCATCGTTATGTGTCTGAAGAGGATGGCAGAATACCTTCCAAAGACCCACTTTCTGAAGCACCAGCTGGAGGCCAGGTGTGCTACTACAGGGCACCAAGCGTGGCCATAACCAAATGTGAGTCCCCTTATCCAACCCAGTCTCAGCCTCCCTTCTTTGCTTTGATTAACTTTTACTCACTTTCACTCTACTCTTTTAGAGATTCTTTCCTTGTCTAAAGACCTCAGAGGCCCTGAAAAACTATTTGCTATACTTTGTCTCCAGTCTGCATTTGGCAATTGCTGTGAAACAAAATCCTGGAGTCACTTCTTTCCCAAATGATCCTGGGGGTATTTTTGCTGACCAAATCATACATTTTAAACATGAGGGAGAAAATCTCCACCCCTCAAAAAGAGAGATGAGCCTGTTAGGCCAGGGAGAGTGTTTTAGCAAGCACCTGTTAATGTCTGGCCTCCAGCGATGGGATCGTAAGCCCTGGGTTGCCAGAGCTTCCGATCCCGTCTGCCTCCAGCGGATCATCAGATAAACTTGTCAGCAAGAGTAGAGTGTGTGACAGATGGTGCAGGTTTCCTTTAAATAGTTAGACTCCTCTACCCAAGGGGTAAAGTGCAGCCTGGGAGAGTCACAAATACGCTGGATATAAATATGCCATCGCAAGTTGGTGACACAAATAGGATGAATGGATGAGACAAAGGTAAATATTCATATTGTATTCGCAAACTCTGGGCTGTAAATTCTCTCCAGTTCCATTTGTCACTGGCAATATAGTGAAATGGTAGATGTGAACATTGTTTGCTCACTACAAGAAGTAGATATGCTCTGGACTCATTGTTCTTAAAGGCCTGAAATAACAAAGGAAGGTATCTCCTAGACAGAGGGCTGGGTTAAAAAATCCCTCTCAGACATTAAAGAAGTAGGAGGACTGGAATAACAAAGGGTGGAACCTGTGTCTGGATTCACAATTACCTCCAGAACATGAGTGTTTTAACAGTCATACAAGAACTACTGTTCATGACCGTGTACTAGTACAATGGTGGAATGAGTTTGTACCCCACACAGATTCCCTTTGCAGCCCTTCATTTGCCACTCTGGTTTCTGCCCTCTCCGTTGCTGCTCGGGGGAATGAGAGCATTGAGAGTTCAATTGCATTCTAGCATTGGTTTGTATTGCAGGGATTCAGGCGATGTTACAGGGGCTGGGTTTCCCAACAGCTGACTACAGGGTATTTAAGGAAGCTCAATTTCACAAGCACGTGGACACAAAAATAAAACCCAGGGAAAACTTCCTAAAACGTGTTTCTGGAAAATGCATTTAATGCAAAAGCATTCCAAAAAGAAGGAGAGCACGTGAAGGAGAAGATTGCATCTGACTTGAGCTCAGCTTTAGGTGACTACATCTCAGCAATGTTTTTGTGAGACACTCAGAATCTCATAGAAGATCTGGAGGAGCATATCCATCCATACACTGGGCACAAGGATGTTCTCCCCTATAAGTTTCCTCTTTTTCCTGAGAGCAATGGCTTTTATTCTTGTACTGCCTTATCTTGCTTTAAAGTATCTTGACTTCTGGCTTTCCACCTGTGGTGTTCCTCAGCCAGCTGTTGGTCAAACCTTTCCCTTCTGGATCACAGGCATAAGCCTGGAGCTGCAGCCTGCTTTGACAGCCAGCCTCCCTTTCTGCTGTAGCTTTTCCCAAAGGACAGCCTCACCACCTGGGGATGAGCATTTCTCTGGAGTTTGCAGAGGCTTTATGGCTGTGAAGTCTTACAAGTGTCCATCAGCAGGTACTTAAATCACAGGTGAAGCGGGCAGCTGTTGCTGGCTATATCTCCTACCCACCTGCATTTAAAGATATTGAAGCAGCTGATGAGTGATGATGGGGCAGGTTTTAGATTTGTTAGATGGAAGAAAGATGAATTTACTCTGTCTTCAAGTGCTGGTGCCAGAGAAGACACCTCACCTGAAATGCTGTGCTCTCTGATGTGGAGAAATATGATCTGAATCCCTCCTGAGGATCTCGTCCCAGCAAGAGCAAAGCCTGGGGGTAAACCACTTTGCTTTATTTTTGAGAGTTCTAGTTTGACTTGTCAAAGTAACATGAGATGAGTTGCCTGTGTGATGTTTTCCACCCATTGGGACTGGGAGAAGCTATCACACGATTTATCTTTGGTACTTGAACCCTGCAGCCAAATTCTTGGCTGAGGTGAATTTGTGGCAGTAAAAGAATCAGACCATTGTTTCAAATGATCCTCTTTGGAGTTTCTGTATTGCTCAACATTGTCTAGCACTCTAGAAATTGGGGGATTTAGAACAACAACAACAAAAAAAGTCATTACTGGTACTATTTTCTGTGCCTCTGAGGCTGTGCAGCTGGGTTGCCTTAGTTACCACCAATAAGACTGTGCAAGGGGAGGGAGAGGCACACGAGAGAGAATACATTTTTAAAACCTCCAATACTGTATGAAACAGTTTGTCTATAAATAATAAAACAAACTTAGGGTCTGGCATCTTTCAGTTGTTCTGAAAGGGAAAAACAAGGTCATATTATTTGACAGCCTGGATTTTCCAGCTCTCAGAAATGATACTGCAATCTTTTTGGTCAAGCACAGGACATAGCTTTAAAAATTACTTGCTTAGAGCTGAAAGCCGACTTTGGAGTGAGTTGGAACTAAATATACCTTTAAGGGTGAAAAAGAGTAAATATTTATGTAGCTGATTTTAGGAAAAGTGATAGCAGCCTGAAGCTGTAAAGGAAGGTGGAACAGAGCCCACGTGAAACATGGTATGCTGAGGGACAAACCTCATTTGCAGCCTACAGTTTGCTGCAGGATGCAGGTCCAGAAGGGAACTAGGCTTATCACTCATGTGGAACTATCTGTTGATCATTTCTTGCACCTTTGAATGAACATAACTTATCTGGGCACAAACTCAGCAAGCTTTCTTCCTTCAAGAAAGACAGAAAGAAAGAAAAAGAAGCTGCTGCCCTGGAGCCTTTCCCTTTGGAGCAAGGCCTGGTCGTGGCAGCCCAGGCAGGGCTTTCTGCCTTAGCAGATGCTGCCAACACCAAGTCTAGTTGCTTGTGGCTGTTGGTGTTATTAGAGAAGGTGTTTCCAGATGTGCCTATAGGAACAGGGGGCAGTTGTATTACTCTCTGCTTTTGGAGGTCTGAACAGGAAGCAAAAGAGTGGGCAAAAGTGCCCTTCCATGTACCCTTTCTTCTGAGGGAGGGAGGAGGTGAATGCAGTGGAAGGTACAGAGAGAGGAGGGGTTCTGTGCTCTGGCACCACAGATTGTTTTGCTTTGTGTGGGTGTTGTTTTGTTTGGGGTCTTTTTTCTGCAGGACTATCTCACTTTTTGTGATGGGAAAGTGAGACAGGAAAGAGTAGGATGAAAAAAAAAGTAGGTGGAGCCATTTTTGCTGGGAGAAGAAAGGTATGTTGGAATCACATCTTCATTTGGTTTGCAGCTCTTTTTTACTCTGGCAATGCTGAGCTAAAGATTTGTCTCAGTCAGGAACAAATTAAGACTCTGGCACGCTGTAGTTTGGCATGGCTTCCCTCTGTCTGTGTTTCAAAGCTTATTGGGACCTTGTTATCAATACCAGCTTAAGGAAGTCCTACTCTTCTCTTGGGGGGACGCAGCTGGGAAAAGGGTCAGGAAAATGATCCGAGTTGAAAGCTGCCTCTGCCTGCAAGAAGCAGGCACGTGGGGTGGAGTGGGAAGGAATGTGTGTGGGGCAGCGAGCAGGAGCTTATTGAGAAGTAATTGCTGCCAAAGCCCCCAAATTGTCAAACTGCAGGCTCAGATACTGCAGAGTTGCCAGCTATCAGGGTGCAGCTTGCAGCTGCTTTGATCAGCGTAAAGCAAATCCAGGGAATGCCGCCAGTCCTGGGGGTGCAGAGCTGAGGGTGCGCGCGAAGCAGCACGAGTTCGCAGCACAGGGAGCTGTAACTCCCATGAGTGAAAGCACCACGTTAATTGGTGAGGCCATGATTTTGTGTCTGCTTTGGAAAACACCAAGGTAGACCCACCACACACAAGAGGGCTCCAGGGATTGTAAGAGCACACCAGGTATCAACAGAGATTATTGTGTTGACTGTGTTTATGTATATTGTCTGAGGTTACGTTCATGCTATCACAACTGGGGATGCCTTTCAGCCTTTCTGTGCACAGCCTTTTCTGCTTGCCCAGGTGTCTTTAGAAGTCTCTTAAATTAACATCTCTAGAGCGAGTATGTTTAGTCAGCTGTTCAAAATGTGCCTCATTTTTGCAGTTAATTTGGTCTCCTCTTGGCACGACCTTTTGTCTGATCAGTTAACACCTTGGAAATCAAATTATTTTGATTCTCTCCAAGTTATGCATCAGGCATACTCTAGGCTTGAAATTACTGATGTATGCTCAGTGATTGAAAAAGAGCTGATACCTAGATGTATCAGATCTCATATAAAGACCTGTACTGTCTTGGAGGTCTTTGATTAGTGGTAGTTACTATTGATGTGATGCCTCTTAAACCAAAGCTGGTGCGGAAAGGCTGCAGATCTGTTTTCATTTACCAGCAATCCTCATCTCTTATTTATGCAAGAACAGAATTCAGCCAAAATTTCCAAACCTGGACATGTGGAGCAAGCATCTTATCTGCAAAGGTATCAAGCGGTGAAGTTAGTTATTCAGCACATTTGAAAGTCAGTCTGCTGCTTTTAGGTAGCTGAGTATGGATGGTGAGAGACTAGCTGCAGACACTCTACTTTGGCTTGACAGGCATGTGAGACTTCACAAAATGGATCAGGCATCAAATGTTCCCTGAGAGCAGAGGGAGGTTGTCTTATTTATTTTCAGAGGTGTTTTTGCAGCGTTTTCTCTTTCATCAGAAAGCTGGTTTAAGAAATTGCAAATGTTCACACATTTGTGCTAAATAAAATACACACATTTTCCTGACAGAAACACGTTCATCCTCGAGAACTTAATCTTGAATGAGTAAGAAGACAAGAAACCAGGAGGGAAAGTAACAATTAATAATGTCCCATGCAGACCCACCAAAACCACTTCATCAGTTTGTTTTTCCTTCCACCTGTTGAACGTGTCCTAAGTCACCTTTTTCCCCCCCTAGCTGCCTGTTTGTCCAGGGAAGCTGCCTTTCATTCTCTTTAAATCACTGCTGATTATACCACTACCAAAGCAGGAGAGAGATGTTCTCAACAGTTTGTAAAACTCTCTGAAGTGCTGTTTTATGCACAGAGCTGCTGTGATGCTTTTACTTGGATACACTAATGCCATTGCCTGGTCTGACAGACACCATGTGATGCAGGTGTAAGAGCTTTAGCCAGAGGGATGTGGCTTCTCTGGACTCTTGTTTGAGAGGGAATTAAAAATGCAGGGATTATGCTGGTAAGAAGTTCTTCTTGAGGCACGTTGAAGAGACCTGGACCAGGCTTTGATCTGGTAGGGTTGGGATTCCTTGCTCCTGTTTGTTCTCTGTTTGCTAGTAAGTGGTTAGGACCTGTCAATCTCTACCAGCCCCCACAATGTAAACCTCCCAGTGTACAAGGACCTGCCAAGGCAATCCCAGGAGTTAATTTCAGATAGGTATATTTTTCATATGGATAGAAATGAAAACCAAACCATGGACTGACCCCATATCATACGGTTGAGGAACTCCCCGAAGTTGTAGAAAGAGACGATGACGGCAAGGCTACCGGCGAAAAAGGCTGCCAGCCCAGCCGGGCTGAACAGAGCAAACAGAGGATATACCCACTCTCCTGTGACAGAATAAATCCACAGGACCCTAGGCAAGGACAGAAACAATCTTTGGTTAGGACTGTTCAGTTAGAAGAACCACTTCATCATTTCTCTATCTCCTGAAGGGCCGAGTTATCAAAACAAGTCTCGATACAGAGGAAATTAGCTCAGCTGTCCATCTCTCCTTGGCATTTGGGCTGTTGGCTGTGAAGCACACTTGAGCTGCTGCTAAATTAGATGGGTTTCAGTGCAGGTTGAAATGCACGCAGTGTTCTGCTGTCACTCGGGTCATTGGCTATTAACAGCAGCCAAATAACAGTAAAAGAGTAAAATCCTCAGAAGCAGGCATGTGCACTTGGCTATTCTAAGTGAGGCTTATTCAAATAAGCTCTCATATATGTGTTTGCTATTTCATTAGAACAGCTTTTCAGCCCCTCTCTGGATCTCGAGGGACCGTGGAGACAAAGTGCTATTTCTGTCTCTATCCTGCTGCTGTTGACCACTGTTTTGGGGAGTGGAAAGAACTTCTTAAGAGGCAAGAGGGTCTAAGAGGAGGAGGAAGAGAGGAGGAGCAGGAAGGTAGGAAACAGATGTAGCTGCTTTGCTTCTCTATGCCAGAACTATTTGTAAATGGAAATTTGGAAAGTGGAAAGAAGGAAGAGGATGAATATGCCTCCTTTATAGGGTTTCTTTTCTTCTGCTTAGGTCCTCTCAGCCTTTTTCTTCTCTCAGCAAAACATCTGGTAGTGGTTCTTGGTTCACTGGTATTATTTCCATTGCTTATGGCTCCTAAGAGTGACTGTTAGCCAACACCTGGACTTAAGAATATAAAAATTGCCTTTATGTGTTAAATATAGAAGAAAATATAGTTTAAAATGATATATGTTTGTCTTGAGTATGTGAAAAGTATAACAAATAGGGCAGGTCTCTCGTGTGAAGATTTCAGTGCACAAGCTGAAAAAGTTTCCTGGTAGTTGAAAGCTGTTGCCTGTGGTTGCAGAGAACCAAGGAAAGCAGGCAAAAAGAAAGCAGATAGGAGGTTCCTTCCTGCCTTGGGAGGAGAGAAGGCAACACTGTTGAAATCCTAATGTCTTTTATCCACTTATAGGGCCTTGGAATCCAGGGCACAAGCACTCTAAGGGACCACCTTCCCCTCAGGACCCCAGCAGCACCATGCAGCATCAATTCAGAGAAGATATAGATACTGGGAGAGCTCAAATGTGTTGGTGCTTGTGCTGATCCTCATCCTTTGCTGAGGATTCAAGTCCTGGCATGAGCTCAGTCTCCTGTGCAGTGATAGGGGCTTTAGGGGAAGGCATGGCACAAGACTGCAGTAGTAGCCTAGAGAGTCATCTGGTCTCAAAGACAGTAAAAAAACCCAATGCTATCAGAAGACAAGCAAAATAAAGCTAGTGTTAAGCAACTGGGTGAACCAGAACATAGAAAGGGAATTTAGGAAGCTGTGGTCTTAATCCTATTAGGCTGTGGACTGGATTAGGATAAGCACCTCGTAACTTGGTTACATAAGGTAGCAGTGAAGTCCATTGCTTCCACAGCCACTCTGATGGGCTTCAAGTCACAAGAGCATTTTGTCTGTGCAGTATATTTTCTACTCCACATTTTCACTCAGTGGGCTGAAGGTAGTGTCTGACTGAGAGACAGAACTGGTGGGTAGAAAGGGGAAGGATGGATTCCCTCATAGTCCCAGTGGCTTCCCAGAAATCTGTACATGAGGAGAAGTCACCTCCTTCCTGATCAGTTGCCATGTGTCCTCTACACTGGAGTCCAGCTGTTTCCAGAGCTCTGGAAAGTGGTACCACAATGTGCTCTGGAACTATACAGATCCATTCTTGACCTGTCTCAAGGCATCCTTAGAGTGGTTTGAAGTGTTGGCAGCTGCCCATACTTAGGTGGAACGGGCAGTGCCTCCAGACCACAGCACTGCAGTCAGGATGCAATGAACAGGAGCAGCTCCAGGGGTGCATGGCACAGGCACAGGAGGTGGGTGGATGCCTGTGGGCTGGAGTAGGGGTTGTTTGTTCTCTCAGGATCACCCTCCAACGGGTTGGAAAGCAACTGTGGTACATTGCTGGAAATGTAGGCTGTGTCACCGGTGCAGTGGGAGGTGGCAGTGGGGCAGATGCCTCCTTGCTACCCATCAGTTTGCACCTGGCTCTAAGTATCATTTTCTATCTCAAGTTTCTAAACCCAGCCATATGTCCCTGCCAAATACCAAACTGTTTTACTCCTCCTCTGTTCCTGTGACTCCCAGACCTTTGAGATTCGGTGGGTTTGCAGTAAGCCAGTGAGTAGAGGTGAATTTCGTGGTATGGGTAGACATAAAAACTCCAGCCCAGCAGAAATAACTCCAAGTAGCCTAGAGTTTATGGCAATTTAGTTGTTCTTCTATAGGAGGCCAGAGAAAAGTATAGTGTCAGGACCTGTGTTGTGTTTGAAGAAACCTGCTTTGCCTGTCCCTGGAAATAGTTTTCATGGGTCTCAGCTGAAGATGAAATGACTTCCCACAGGGCAGGCGGCTGTCTCCCACATGCCTGGGGGAGAACTTGAACCTAAGCACAGCGTTTGGCCTTGTTTCACAAAGTAGATCACTGGAAGAAAATGTTTTAAAGTACATAATTCTTACCAACTGATGTACAGGAAAGCGACAGATCCTAACAGGATCAATCCCTTCTTCTTGGTCGGATAGCGGTGAGGCAGGGCAAGGATTTCCAGGACAGCAAATGGCAACACAGCCGTGTGCTGAGGAGAAAAGAGAGGCTGTCACAGACCAGTCAACACTGCCTCACCCTCAGCCATTGCTGATCACAAAGCTCAGCAACCTGCCTGTGAGCCAAGAAATGATGATTTAACCATACTGAATGTGATTGTACACAAATGTGCATATTTCTTTCAGTTTTTATAGTGGAGAAGTATCCCTGCAGTAATGAGCATGGAAAGTTTCTTGCTAGTGTGCTGAGAAAGGTGCTGTAATGAGGTCTGCCTGTAGAATGATCTGTGTTACTTTATAATAGGTGAGCTTTCCATTTTATCATGCAGTGTGGTATTTTTGGTAATTCCCAGTAGAATACAAAAGATACCGAAGCCTATTGTTATGGGTGCTTGAGGATGTCAAAAGTCTCCTCCTCAAACTCATTAAGCAATTGCTGAATTGCCTTCATGTTCTCTTCAAGTTGTTACTGTGTTGTATATATTGCCATTTATTATTTACTCCAGTACAATCAACAGTGTGTTGTGCTGCTCTTTGTAGAATGAAAAACGTGGTGGTAAACACACAGAGGACTTCAGTTAGCTGTGATTCAAGATGATAAAGGAACTTCAAAGAAGCTTAACCAAGAGTAAAGAATTAGCTTGCTAACTTGTTTTTTCTTCTTTTTTTTTGGCCAAAGATTTCGAGCTGCAAAGATGCAGCTTCAGCTTCAAAGGCTTTTCTAATGATAGCTAAGCACAGAGGATTTTCAGCACAGGGCAGCCAGCTTGGTGCCACTGGCTGTTTTGTAGAGAGCTGCCTCCAAGAGGGATGCTGCTCACTGTGGGGAGAGGACAGGAGAAGTCCTGAGCTCGGATGTTAAATGGACAGCACAGGGCTGTTGGGATGCTAACTCTTCAACTTGTTGGATGAGTTGTGGCAACTTCAGAAAATAATTGATTGAGGGGAAATTTCTCCACTAAAAGTTTTGTAGTGTTCCCTGTGCAAGGACAGCAGGCCTAAATGACACTGGGGAACAACACAGCAAAACCAGTCCATGAGGTGCAATGAGAGAAAACTACAACAACTGTAGCTGACTAGTTGGTTAAACTCCTGTTAATTAGACAGTTTCATTGGTGTCTGGGGGAAGGAAGGGGGGGAGGGCAGTGAAGAAAGATGGATAGACTTTTAAACTGCAATGTCTTTGATTTACTCTAAAGACACACTCTATGAAGTTTACTGTATGAAGTTTCCTCTTGTCACGAGGAAGTGATCCTAGTAGCTTTAATGTATGCATTTGTCAGAAGCTAGGCTGACTATCTGAGATGGTGGTATGGTGTCAAGGTTTTATTGCTGTATATTTATAGCATAAGTTGCCACAAATACACATGAAATTCTTTAAATGCATATTGAGCTACATACAGCCTGCATGAGAACATTCTTTACCTATCTGAGGCAGACATCCATATTTGTCTGCCCCTGGCAAGTGACAGCTCACTGGAAACTGCATGGCCTCTCTCAGGCTCCCCAGTGCAACCCCAGGGGCTGCTGCTGTTCATACCTGGCTGTCCTACAACCAAAATAACCCTTCCATCTCAGTTATTTTTCAGAGAAAAGAGACAGAAAAGATTTCTTTAATATTCCAGTTCCCCTCACTCATTGGCATTGAGATTTTCCCCTTTTCTGTTTCACTAGGGATTCTTCAGCTCTGCAACCCACCTGGTTGATTGCTGAGGTCTTGGATCAGTAGAACACAGGGAACACAGTTGTCATATATAATCCTTTGAACTATCTTCTAGTAAAAAACCTATCTGCTAAGCTACTTTTGGAATGACTGAAGTTTATATTCCATAGGTTGTCAATAGTTGGTCTTTGAATAAACCCAAAATGCCAGTGCAAGACAGCAAAACATGCCCTTTGTCCTCACTTTTACCCTTTAGTTAGCCTTTCACAGTGGATTTGCCCGTTATGTGTAGCAGATATAAGTCCTGCTTTTCATCTGACATCTAGCGAGCTACAAAATTCCTTTGGGACACTTGAAATGTCCTTGCTAGTCTTTCAACTAATTAAGCTAAATGTTTCAACTAAACACCTTTAACAACTGGTTGTTCCAGCTCGATTATTGCTGTTCTAAAAGGGATTTAGTAGGAGTGACTTGGTGAAATAATTCATTGTTGAAGGGAATAGCTTTTGGGTGGGGGTTATTTTATACACTTATTCTCTTAGTTTGGGGCTTTTCTTTCTCAAAGTGGATGTTAAATAAGTACAAGCCAGCAGTATGATGCTGCTTTAATAGGAAAAGCATGTGGTGTTGTGGGATGGTATTAAGAGGAATGTTGTTTGTAAGAGAGACCTGGGAAGTACCTCTGCTGCTCCACTTGAATCAGAGAGGTTTTGGTTGGCGTTCTATCTCTGATTTAGGGCTCCCCATTTTGACAGGTGCAGATGGGCATCTCTGATCGAGCCAGTTTTCTTCTGAATCAGCTACCAAGTGCTGTGCAGGCTCCAGAGCAAGTGCTACTGTATGTGTCTAGAAGCAAAGGATGAAAGTGTGGAGAAATGGGGGCTCTCTTCTGGCCAGAGCAAGCTCTCATGACCACCAACACCTCTCCCTCAGCCAACATCTCTTTCTCAGCTCACACATCTGTGTGCTGCCTTACAGCACATGAATGCCACAGGAAAGGTGCAAAGGGAGAGAAAAGCAGAGCTTTGCACGTTGTGCAGTCTCTCGTTTGCCTCATGGCAGCATGATGTGGTCACAGGGAGCAACGAGCTGGGGCACACTGGTGTAGTGGTTGTAAAAGACAGTTGTGAGCTCTTCTTCTCATTCTGGGTTGATTTGGAAAATGCTGGTTTGCTTACCTAGTCATTTTTTGTTGGGCTCCTCCAGTTTTGGAGGAGTTTGAGAAAATACTCAGAGGCCCATAAACCAAGAGATGTCAAAAAGCCACTGGCAAAGCTGGAAAATTCAGCTGCTTTTGGAAACAGAGGAATTCGGTGGAAGGGGTAGGTTCAAATTCCTGCTCTGCCTGATTCACAGAAGCTTGAAGCCAAGCTTCCCACTTCCTGGAAGAGTGCCTCCACCTCCACGCGCAGCAGAGCCATTCAGGACTGGGGCTGTCTGCCTCTTGTTTTGGGAGCAGTTTTCCGAGGGTCTTGGATCTATCCTGGTTTGGGATTGTGGCATAGGAAGGCCGCTTTCTTCCCAAGTCCAGTGATAAAACTGGTATGATAAGAATGATAAAAAAATAATGACTTATTAAAGTGTGTGTTGTCTTCTGTACAGGTAATTGTGTCTTTTAAAAAGTGTTTTGCCATGTAGTAATCTGATTTTATTTATTTCTAGGTTGTTAGCTTATTCCTAGCTAGAGATAATTGCTGTGTAGATCAACCAGACGTGCATTTACAAATATCTAAAGGGTGGGTGTCAGGAGGTTGGGGCATCCCTTTTTTTCCATGGTATCTAGCAACAGGACAAGGGGTGATGGGATGAAGCTGGAACACAAAGAGTTCCACCTGAAGATAAGAACAAAACTATTTCAGTGTGAGGTGAGGGAGCCCTGGCACAGGCTGCCCAGAGGGGTTGTGGAGGCTCCTTTCTTGGAGGTCTTCAAGAACCACCTGGACATGTTCCTATGTGACCTGATCTAGGTGAACCTGCTTCAGGAGGGATGTTGGACTAGATGATCTGTAAAGGTCCCTTCCAACCCCTACCATTCTGTGATTTTGGAGGGCCATTAAAACTTGCCATGCAAATACCTTCTACAGCAGTTCTCAGCTACTGCATGCACCCCCAGGATAAAAAAAACTTGGGCTTAGCATTTTGTGTTTGTGGATGTAAAGCTGCTATTTCCACCCTTCCTTGCTTCCTTCTCACGTACACACACATCCCCCCCAAGCCCAATAAACACGTGGGGAAAATCTCCCCTCGCGCTTCTGCTACCGCTGATTTCACATTTTCCCACCGAGCTCAGTTTGCCCACGAGCAGCAACATCGTGGTGGGATTTCTGCTGAGTAACTGACCACATTTAGGAGACCAGATGTGTATTTCCACAGCAGCCACCAGAGGAGTGCGTGGTTGGCCACGGGGCACGGCGCCTGCCCTTCGCCTGCCACGGACAATTGGGCTTTCCAAATGATTTCCCTCTCCCAGCTGATAGACGTTGACTTTGGCAGCATTGTTAGGGATAGACCATATATCATGGTTAATCATATCTGCTGAAAGGCTTTAAAGACTCCTCGTATCCTTCCCAATAAAAACCAAAGATGTGTTTTCTCAGTGGAGTTATTTTTACCCTAGGTCTCTAGTGCACAGGCATTAAATGCAGTTTCAACCCTGTTTAGCTGTACTTTCTCCCATTTGCACTGACATTTGTCTCAAGAGCGTGGTGTTTGTAGGGGGCCAAATTCCAGTCTACAGTTTTGCCTCTTGCTTTAAAGGAAACTTAATAATTAAGCTCAGATTGGCACAGATCAAAACATTGGCAAAAATTGCTGGAAATGGTGACTTTTAAAGAGAATCTCAATTAACAGTTTCTCAGTTTCACGTATAAACAGAAAAGCTGTCAAAAATCATTATCACAGAGGGGGAAAAAACCCTGTTTCACTCAGAGGTAGGAAAAACGAGCTGAAACAATAGCTGTGTGTTACTAATCACGCTATCAATGAACTGGACTGAATCAGGGAGATTGTTTTCTTCTCTTGGCAGGCATCCTATTGGTACTTATTTTTATGTTCCTTCAATTATTAAAATATTTACTTGTCTGGTAACCTCTGCTTGCTGAGGAAAGCTTTCAGCTTGCAGTCTTTCTAAGGACAGAAGTCTTTTAAACGGCGCCTTTTTTTTGTCCTTGTTTATTATGTACAGTGGAAAGACAAAAGTCATGAGGCCTTCAGAATGATCAGAGACGTTTTGTTACCTGACCACACGTGTTTATCTGAATTCTGTTTCCAAAGTTGTGATTTAAAAATCCCCTGTGGCTCTTTTGGGCACTTCTTACGATTTCGGTTCATTTCGGTTCAGTTTTGTTCGATGTCTCAGCTTTTTTTCCTAACAAACTCAGGTGAATCTGAATTACTTCTAAACCTGCCAAGTTCTTTCTGTTGCTCATAAACTCTGGCATCTGAATACAGGGGGAAGAAGGGGCGTTTTAAATGTATGCTGAACTGTATCTGAATTATTGGCATGTTGACTCATCTCCTGCGGCGAGGAATGGAGTGGGAACTTTCTCCCGCTTCTTGACTTTTTTGTCTCCTACCCCATGTTGTATGTTTCCCAGGATACTTTTCAGGTTCATGAATTTAAATTGAGATAAATAGTCCCCTCTGGAGAACACATCCACTGTTTCATAAGACTGTTTGGAATTTTTACTTCCCATATATGTTATTTTGAGTAATCTGTGTATTTGTTCAGTGTCATATCCTCGGTTTGCTGTTGAGAATATAAGTAAAAGCAACTTTCCAGGGGCTGAGAAGGCAGGGTTGGGTAGAGTTTGTGCTCAGCTGCAGGCTCCAGCCTAGGCTGAGTTTTAAGCCCGTGAATAATCTCCCCAGAGCTGCTGAGATCACTCTTACGCCTCATGCCTGCGTCGCGGTGTGACTGGCTTTGACCCCGTTTGACTCCCGAGTGAAGGAAGGAAATGAGGCCTCGGTTGACCATAGCTGTTTGTTTCTAATTTGTCTGCATTTCCATACCCTCCCTGTCTGCTTTCCATTAACACAGGAGGTTTTAGCAGAGGATTTTTCCCAGTTACCACGGGCCAAACTGAACTCCAGTGGGTACAGTTGGACACCACCGAGTGCTTTTGGAAAAACTACCCGTGTTTCTCCTCCTGGAGAAACTCCCCCCAGAGCCTGTGTGCTGACAGTCACTCCTGGATGATACTTGTGCTTCCATCTTCTCCATCAGTATGTAAAAACCCACTTTGTTGTTGCGTGAGGAGGTTCGTGGAGTCAGCGTTCATCAGTTGGCCCTTGAGGTGTTTACTCAGTTATTTGCTCTTTGTTGGAAAACGTCCTCTCATCTGTGGAAATTTCCTTGGGTTGGATGCTTTTATAAACAATTACAGCCTGTGTTATCTGAGCATAGTAAAACTAAATGGCTTCCTGTCCCCATAACCTCCAGTTAAGTTTTATATTCCTCCCAATTTTCTGAATCCCTGTACGTTTGCTCCTTTCTTGGCTTCATTTTGGAACAAATTCCCTCCTTTGATACATTTTTCTGTGGTATTGCCTTCATTCAAATGCCTCCTTCAAAATTTTATCTATCCTGACACTTTTTTCTTCCTCTCAACCTCTCTCTATTGTTTAAGGTGGGAAGGGCTTAAGCATTGTTGTTTGTTTTATTCCTTGAACTGGTACTTTGCCTTGATTCAGATCTTTAGTTGAAGAAATAAATCCCTCACAGAGTTATTAGTTAGCTTTTATATTCTCAGCC
Source organism: Colius striatus (assembly GCF_028858725.1). Lineage (NCBI taxonomy): Eukaryota > Metazoa > Chordata > Aves > Coliiformes > Coliidae > Colius > Colius striatus. Next base: position 4,450,057 of record NC_084762.1, read on the forward strand.
ATCAGTGCATTTTCAAGGAGCCAGAGGTTTTATTTGATGAATCAAGCAGGAGGAGGTATGAGGAGTCCTGTTACTGAGCAGGCATGGTGACAAATCAGTCGGGAAGCCGATGCTCAGTTTTAACTGCAGTGGCACCCCTCTCTGAACTGTCATCTTCTCTGTTTCTGCCCTTCTCAGGTCTATGCATGCTCATAAAAGCAGCATGGTTTTTCCCCCTGTGTTTTTTTTCCAAGACACATGAGTGGTTTGGGAGTGTTGCTGTGAAGATGGATGGAACATCAGACCAATTGGATGATGAAAAGAGCTTCAGAGAAAACATTTCCTGTGTGCAGGCGTGCATTTGTGGAAATAAGCCCCTGGCTGAATGTCCTGTGGCTTACTAGCAAATGTTTTGTCCTTGTATCAGTGCCAGCATGTTAATTGCATTTCTCCCTGACATTAAATACATAGTCTGAGAAACTGATGTTACACTGCAGCTGGACACTGACATGAGACACAAGTGACACGTCCTTTGCTGTGTGGAATATTTGTCTCCAGCTGTTCCTTGGTGGGGTTGGTTATGGAGGCTGCACCTGCGAGTGCCGGGGTAGCAGCAGCCAGGGAGGATTCCCTGCTATAACATCTGTCTGTGAAACACATACTTTCTCCCTCAGGAAACTGGCTTGTGTCAACAAAAACGGACACTTCAGAAAGAATCTATACACAGTGCTGGGAAAAGCTAGGCATCTTTGCTCTGAAGTGTGTGAGGGGATTATTTATGTGCCATATCCCTCACACACACTTTCTCCGTCCTTGCCAAAAGCTGAATCTAACTGGAAGCCTATGAATGTCCATAGTTGCCAGACAGCTTAAAGCTGAGATACTGTGAAGTGCAAACAAATGGAAACGTTTCTCTCTTGTGCAAATACACAAGAATTAGTAAGCATTAAATACCAAATGATTGCAAGGAGAATCGTTGAAGAGGGTAAAAAATGAACCTGAGGTGGTTTTTTTGTAGACATCTGGAGCAGGAGTCCAGTTGGAGTAGCCTGGACAAACATGTTCCACTCCACACACTGATTTTGCACCCCTTTGGTTTGTTAGTGTTGCAGCAGCTTCCTAAAATACCTGTAGGAAGACAGAATCCTGCACATAGGTGCCCTCACATAGGAGTAAGAGGGATTTGTATTCATACAACTTTCTTTTCTAGATGGAGGTAAGTCATACTGGCCCAAATGACATTTCTGTCGATGTGTTTGTGTCCACACTAGGGAAGGCAATGGTTTAGTTAGGTGGGCAAAACACAAACAGCTTATAGATACCAAAAAGCTCCAAGATGAGAGTGGACAGGACAAGTCTTGCTGGCATTCTGACTGTCAGGGCATGGGTGACTTGCTGCAGCGAAGGAAAATCACTTGCATGCACCCAGGGTGTCCTTTCACTCCATTGCATTTTCTTTTAACATTCAGGTACTGCTTAGCTACATTAAAGCAAAGTGCAAAGGAGTTTGAGAGGCTCAGGACATTTTAGGGACGAAACTCCATCTCAGGACATGGGATCTGTTGTCACCTTTGGTGAAATTCTGCCAGGTAAGCTGTTTTCCTTCTGTGCCTCCATTTTACCATCCTCCTTTTTTTATGGTCTCTCTAGCTTACTTCAGAACATGTTTAGTTCATAACTATGTGCTAGTAACATGCCCAGGACACTAAAATGCTGATTTTTCTCAAGGTGAGAGGGTAAAATGGCTACAGAATAAATTAGGAAAACTTGTCTGCAGCCTGAAAAGAAAGGAAATGTACAAGATGATTTACAAGAACTGTGCCTTGCAGAATGAAAACATAAACCTCCTTCACAAAAAGGCCACTGCACTGTTACCGTTTTTGGGAACACATCTGGTCCATGTTGATGGGTCGTTTTTCTTTTGTTATAGATTGAGATGTTTCTGAGTGATCTTTTCTGACCCACCATTGCCTCTCTTTGTCTAGCATCCAATTCTGTCAGCCCCTTCAAAATGCAGTGCTCCCCTACACCGCCATTAAGCCGAATAATACATGCGTGTGATTTCATCCAAGCTGTCTCCGGCAGTCGCCTTCTGGAGAGTATCCAGGTGTTGCTTGAAAAAGAGATGACTGGGAAAGAAAGAAACAATTTCATCTGACAAATTGGCCAGCACATCCTTTGTCTCAGCCATCTTCCACTTTGGGAATCTTGTTCAAACAAAATAATTGTGCTTGAGATGTAAGTAGAGTTGTTTGGGGGTTGTTTTCCATCCGTGAAGCTCAAAGCTTTGTGTAAAGATGGTAAGATGTAATTATCCCGGGCAATACTGGGCCTCTTTCAAACATCAGCGAGATTCCTTTCTGCATTAACCATCCTTTCTGCAAAACAGAAAATGTTTCTGCTCAAGAGTGCAAAAACATGCCTAAAATGTAATGCTCTCTGTATGACTCTGAGCTACTAGGTGGGCAACGACACTTTCCCACTGTAAGAGCAGTAAATGTGAGAAAAATAAATGGCTAGTTCCTTTTTTTTTTTTTGCAAGGAACCTTTTCTTGCAGCATCATTGAAGTGGAGGAGCTTTGGTATTCCTGAAGTGTTTTTTGCATGTTGAATTTTTAGGTTCACTCCTCAGTTACATAACAACATATGCTTTCCCTATTTACGACGTTAAAATAGACTGAGACGCAAAAAAAATACACTCCCACTGCAAATGATATGGCACTGACATCTACTACTGATACACTGATGGCTTTTCCCACCAAAGCCAGCTAGATGCTGCCTCAGTCTGCCACGAAACGTCTGTAATCTCAGAGCCATGAAGCGTAGCAACGTGCAAGGAAATGAACCCGAAGAAAAAGCGTCTGCTTGGCAATCACAGCTTGGAGATTGTCCCTTAAAGTGTCGGTAGCACCCTGGATCTTCACAGTGTTCCCAGCAGATATTTTGGGTGGGAAGAAATGCCTCAGCTAAGCCTGTGGAGGCACCTGTTGGAAAGGGTCCCAAAATATGGGGATTGTCAATAGTGGGAGTCGGTCTACGCAGATGGCAGATGTTTTATGCTTGATAGTGACTGGAAAGGAAATTTCCCACCCAGGACCTGTCAAGCACAAGATGTCTGTGGTGTATTAAGAGCTTTAGAAAGAAAATGCTAGGTTGTGATAGAGGTTTGCTTTGTGTGGAGTTTCTCTCTCGTCAAAATAATTTTGAGGAAGAATTGTTTTCCTTTTTAAACACCTGTTTTTGACATTTCTGAAATGGAAAAGCTTTTTGTTGTTGTCACAATGACTCTGTTGTGAAATGTAGATGTAGGTAAGGTAAGAAAGAAGTTGTAACGAATACATCTGAGACATCTGCAAAGAGTTCTTGCATAAAGAAGCAAAAATGTACCTTCTAGCACCTCTCAACGTTCCCATGTCATAAACAAATATGGAAATGGAAAGGGCAAATTCTCAGCTGTGTGCTGGGATTAAAGCAAACAGCAAAGCCCATCTCCTCAGCTCCACCCTGTGCCCTCCCCTTCCCCAGCACTTCCCCTACCATGAAGCTTATGAGCCTCAACCAGTCACTGATACCAGCTGCCGGACCCTGAAAGCAGCACGATGCTGAGGACACGAGGAGTGTTTGTTTTTCTGGTGGATGATGCTTTTGAGACGGTGTGCTGCCTGTTTGCATCTGCAGAGGCTGCGACAGCCCCGGTGGAGACGCGCTGGTGGGCAGCGAGCAGGTGACGAGCTTAAACGTACGGTTTGTCACTGGGGTATCAGTGGTGCTGATGTGCCTCTGTGTGTTTGGTTTCCAGGCACTGAATTTTAGGCTGTCTAAATCTGAGTGGCTGCTCAAAACCTTTAGCAGGTGTCCTCAGCCAGAAACCCTGAAGCCTCTCTCACCTTCAACATGTGTCAAGAACCTCTGCAGCGGGTTGCAAAGTGTTGCACTTAAGAAATGAAGCCTGAAGAGAAATGAGCTTTCTCTGATTATTTCATACTTGGCTTCTCAGATTCAGTCTAGCCCTGAACCTCTCCCTTCGCTCCCCCTTCCCATTAGCCCCACGAGGCCTCCCTGACCTTACAATCCACCCACGGTTTCCATGTTACTGTCAGTCTCCTTATACTTGACTGATGAGAAATATGTGATTATTCAACACATCGTAAAAACAGCCAGAGCAAACGAGGGAGGAATCTGGAAAGTATTTATAGAAAATCTGTAAACAATCATTGCAATTCAGCTATTCAAAGCTGTGCACACATTAGCTTATTAGCTGCAGAGCTGTCAGATGTTCTTTAGTTCTTTCACCTTTTTAAACAATTCAGAAGTGCTTTGTTATGCTCCCAGCCATTTTGTGTTCTGTAGACTTCTGTTTGCAGAAACAGTTTCTTTTTTGAGCTACAGTAACCAAGAGTTGGGGTTTTTATTTCCCCTTATGACTACACCTAATGTCATTGGCTTCAGAGGTTTGACAAGCACCAATTCACTGACATTCCTTGTGTGCTAAAAGGCTTCTTGAGATGACTTCCAGCACATGGGTTTGCTGTGGTACAGCTCAACATCAGATTCAGATAAGGAGGGGAGGAGGAGGAGGTGAGAAAAAAGAAGAGTGAAACTCTTCTGCAAAGTGACACAATGCAACGGTGGGACACGTGTAGCAAAGTCTTCTCTGGGAGAGGCAGAGGTGTTTCTTACTCACCATAGCGTGATTTAACCAGAGTGGGATGACTCCATCAAGGCTTTTGGGGTAAACCAACTCTCGGTTGTAGGTATACAGTGTCCAAAAGGATACAAACACAAACTGGAACCAAAATACAAAATGAAAGCCATTTCAAAACGAAAGACAAACGTAACTGCTAGGATTTTGGCTAGTGCTTTCAATTCTGAGACAGCAAAACATCTCTTAGATGAAAAATGGTGATGTGGTCAGACAAACTCGTGTATCTCTCATGTTACAACATCAAGGAATTCACTTTGAGGTGTAGTATTCTGTGCTGGTACTGCAAGAAAAGCCTCCTTTATGAACTGCCAACACTGATGTTTTCTGTGGAATTAGCTTTAGACTTTTTTTCCCCCTCCTTTCCTTTGCAGATGGGATCTTTTGATGGTCCAGAAGTTCTCTGTGAGAGATTGGCTGTCAAGCCACACCATTTGTTCTGCTCAGTTACAAAGTAAAACCAGATCTTGGTAAGATGGTTCACATAAAACTTACCCTTATCTTCACAATTCATAAACCTAATTCCTAAACTGCAGGTGTAAGCTGTGCTGTGGGTACCCTCTTTTCCCCTCCCTCCCTCAACAGAGGAGGATTTACAGTGAGAGAACTTAACTGGAAGAAATGAGCCCTGGTATCAGCTGATATGTGGAAGCTGATTGCCACTTTTTGGCCTGGTTTTGTATTCAAGCACACTTTGTGCTTGGTGTTGGAAATCGGGGGTGTGAGATGCTGGAAGAATAAAGCTACCCTGTGCTTCTGTCTCATGGGCACAGGGAGGATGCCTGCAGGGGGAGAATTGACAGCAGCGTTGTGAATATTGCTGTGCAGGCAAGATAAATGAGCAGATCTCTCTGTCTCCATCCCTGGCAGGACTGTTTTAGTGAGCCAGCTGGCCATGCTGCTTGTGGACCACATTAAGCAGCACTCCTCAGCCTTTTGAGATTCAGAGATGGCTGCAGTTTTCACTCACACAGAGCAGTACCTGCATGAATAAGTAACCCATTGGTTCCCATCCAGCCCACAGCACCAGATAACAGCATTTCAATAGACAGCATTGTCTGTAAGAGGGTAGGTGATTCATGGTGAATCTGATGGTAGCTCTGACTATAATTATTGTCCTGTGAATCTGTTTCTTTCCAGCACTTACTTAAAGCCACACTGGAGTCAGAGAAGGAGATGAGAAATGTTTCTGCCTCATGTTTCTCTCTCATGTCCTCCTGGCCTGTGCTGCCCTTTAGAGGAATGCCCTAAATCGATAAATCCACAGCTATTTGGACCATGAGATTAATGGGGAGATTCACCTCATTCACCCTTTGGGGTCAATCTGTGTCTGCTCAGGGACAGCAACCTGAAAGTTTGTGCAAAAGACTTTGCTTTCAACCGTGACAAGCTCAGCACTGTTTCTTCTAAACAGTCCAAATCCATTTTCAAATGGTAAAGGAAAGCCTGGGGTTCTTATCTGTTTGATACATGTGCAGGGAATGCTACACACCCCTAAGCATTCATGCAAATGTGATGTGCAGGGGTTACTTACTGTGGACACTGGGAAAGCCAGGACACTGAAAAGGAGGTCTCTGCTGGAAATTACACACTTAGCACATCGCAGCTTCTTAATTAGTCTCAACACGTCAGCCAGGAAGGACACCCCATAGAAGACAGCCTGCAAAACCTAAAGTAATTACACCTAATGAGGGAAACTCATCCAGCTTTAATTAGCACGTTCCTCAATGAACTCTTGTTCTTGCTCTTCAGGGAGCTGTTTTGTTCGTCAGCTGCAAGCCCGTGTGAGGGAAAATAGCTGGTGGCTAAATCTTTTTTACTAACTGAAACAGATTAAATAAAGTTATTTGGTTGATAACTTTAACAGTTTCTCGTTTAATAGACTAAACAGAGCTGTGTGATGTGATTCAGATGAGAGGGATGGAAGGACGTGTTGAGAGCCAGCTCCTTCACACTGCCTGTGTTAATTGATACGTTCAAGGTATCTGAGCAGAGCAAAATACACGAGGAAATGTTTCCTGTAAAGAAATTGGTATATAGCTTCTCCCACCACTGGGCCAAGACAGGGCCTTCTTTCCAGGGTCTCAAGGTGAGGGATAATCAGTGTGTAGTAGCTCAAAATGCCCTCATGTAAGAATTAGGTGCAGAAGTTATCAAAACCAGCACCTCTTCTGAACTTGGGAGGATCGAGGAAAGGATTTCAAGGGCTTAGAAGCTGAGGCTTCAGTAACTAAAACTGGGTAAGTGAAACTATTTATAACTAATGAACTGTGGAGCTGGGGGGGTGTGTGAAATGGAAAGAGGCTGTGGTACAGCTTTCAGGGTGAGCTCTCTTTTGCCATGATCTTACTTTGAATCAGATATTTATTTGGAGCGAAGGCGCTGAAGCTGTGGCTGATTACTTCATCGGTTTCTGAAGCAACCGAGAAGGGTGGTGCCTGGGAGGGGACAGCACTGGTGCAATGCTTTTCCATCAGCAATTCCTCTATTATCAAACTATCCAAGGGAAGGGGGGTGGATTATGATTTCACCACGACCACTGTCAAACACCTTTTTATTTTGCAAGCTTTAGTTTACAGAGACTGAGTCTTCCTGGGAAGCAAAATGACTGCACCTTACCTGCCCAAAGTATCCTTGCAGTTATCTGCAACCATCCCCATCTCTTCTGTGGCTTCCCAGCAAAGGGAAGGATACATGCTTCCTTCCTTCCCTATCCTTTCTGCATTGCAGATGGCTGCCACAGTAGACTGCAGCCAGATGCCAATCTGGGTGAGTGGTGGAGTGTCCCTTCTCCCTGAGCAGGCCCACAGGGGTGGATGTGGAGAGGTGCTGATGGAGGGTGAGTGACTGGCCCAGAGTCACCCAGGATGAAGTGCTGGAAGTCGTGCACCACCCCAGTTCAGCTGCAAAGCTCTGTGCTCCCTCTCAAGAGGGGTGAATAGCCGCAGTTTAAACAAAGAAACCCAGGCAACTTCATGAGAACCCACATATGGTTTTGTTCAATTCTAAGGCACCCAAACTAGCTCTTTCAAATGTGGTTTTCTCTCTCTTCATTATCACAATTAGGCTCTGTAACTGCAGGCACAATTTCAGTCAGTAGGGATTCATGCCTCTGAGTCATGGGTCTAGTTCAGGAAAGTCTGTACCGGGCACAGCGTACTTAGATCCAAGCACGTGTTCAACCCAAAGATGTGCTCCAACCCTTGGCCTCACCAGGACACCAAAACCAAGTCCTTGAGCTAAGAAAAGCCTGGTAATCAACAGAAGCTCTTGTTACACCATGTAGAGTGAGCAGCAACTTTCTGCAAAAAGCATGAAAAACAAACATGAGGGTGGTGACAGTCTGGTGACACATGGTGACTAATTGCCAATAAAGCAATTAGGGACAGCCTTGATTCCCAGAGGATGGGGCTATTATTATCTTGTTCATGGTCAGCCTTGCATTAATCATGGGACAGGGATAGGCTGCTTCTTCCTCCCACGCTTCTAATTCAACTAAAACAAACATTTCTGAAAGGAAACAGCCCCAGAACGGCCACATTCTCAGTCTGGTAAATACTCTGTCATATGCAGGGGAGGACAATGTTATCTTCTGCATGGAAAACGCTTATCTGGCTGTGTAACCTGACCCATTCCTCTGGCTGAACACAGAGAGGAAAAATTCCTGAAGCCTGAACTCTGAGGAGCTTGTTTTGCGCTGCTCATAGTTCTACCCTTGTCCATCGATGCGGCTCCAAAAGGGTTCTCGGTCAGTTTATGACCATCCTAGACTTTCAGAAGCAATGGAAGGATACACACATAATTTTCAAGCCAAGAAACTGGACATAGCCAGAAGCAGCCCTAGAGATGCTCAGCCTGGCAGGGTGCACTGCCAGTAGACTCAGGTTACAGCTCCAAACCTGCACTCTTCCAGGTTTATTGCTGTAAGAAGGATGCATCCAAATCTCGCAGCCCTTCACTAATGGGAAAATATTGACATTAAAAAAAGGACACAGAAACATCAAATTATTCCAGATGTCCTGTGAATTTCCCAAACAGCACTGCTGGCACTCACAAATCCACTGCAGCCGCTGATGGAATATAAATGCACTGGCTGTAAATAAAGAGGATCCCCTATAGTATTCCCACACGAACAGGAGGAAGACTGGAAGCGTTCAGAAAGCTAGTGATTAACCCAGAGAGGACAATATGGATATGATTATCCCTGTTGGAGAAACGTTGCTTTCCTCTCCAGAGACCCCACAGAGCTCCATGGCGCGAGGTGCTGTAGAAATGCTTCACTCGGCCAGATCAATGTCACTTTGTCACAGTGACAAGGACAAACCTTAATTTTTACCTGTTGTGGTGATCAAAGGGGTGTTCCCGTTCAACTAACCTGATATGATTTACTTTCACACAGAGGATCTAAGCTATATGTGTGTGTTGAAATCTCCAACTAGTACAAATAAATCAGGATCCAGGCTCTGCCCTTAAGGGGGGATAAATCCAGTGTTATGAGTAGGCTATTAGACGTAACAGTCATCATTTAGTGTGGAAACACATCCATTCACTCAGTGGTGACTTGGAAAATCTGTATGCCAAATACTGGTCTGTTTTGAAATAAAGAAAAACAGCTTTCAGGAGAATTGAAAACTATTCCAATTATGACAGGCAAATGTGGAAGGAATAAAATGAGGCAGGAATGCCATTATCAGCATTTAAAGGTGCAGCGCAGTCGTTATGCAACGATTTACTGATAGATTTACAGTAGTGAGCAGGTTTTTGTGAGCTCGGGTGTTCCAGGCAAGGGGTGATTCCGCTTGTAGGGGTTTGTCCCAGACAAATGAATACAAAACTCTGTCGTTTCTGCTTGTTCAATAATAGCTCAATGAACTGGCTTGATACAAAACCCAGTTACCTTCCCCTTCCCGCAGTATTTCCTTTCTGACTCTTGATTGCTACGATCATTAGCTAGATAATCTAAACTAATATGAGAGATGCAGCTGTCTCTTGGCTGTGCCCGGCGGGGCCGCGGCTGTGAGGGGAAGCTGCCGCGGAGCTGAGGGGAGACCCCCACGGGAGGAGCCCGTGAGGAGCCGCGGCCTCGGGACGGGCCCCCGGCCGAGAGCTCCGTGAAGGGCTGGCTGGTGTGTGAGGAACGGCGGGGAGCCCTCCTGCCCTGAGGGGAAACGGGCAGCCGAGCCACAGGTGAAGGAGAGGCCGAGCCGGCGTCTCCCACCCCCTGCGCCCTGAGAGAAGGAGGAGGCGGAGACACGGGATGGGGGTGTGGGCGTGGGACGAGGGGAGGGGTGAGGGGAAGGCGGTCTGACAGGGCTGGGCGTGCCCTTCCTCGCCACTCCCCTGTGTTTTGCTTTCTCTTTACCGTGTGTTTGGTTGGTTTCAAGTTAATTTCGTTGTCTTCCTATCTGTTCTGCCAGAGACTCCCTGCCCGCGGGGGTCTGCATGGGGCCCTCAGCACCCGTGAGGGGAGAGCCAGCGGCTGCGCGGCCTTTGTGCCCACCAGGGCCTAATCATGACACTCGCTGTTTCCACTTCACAGAAGGACATTTGGAAACGCAATTTCAAAGAGCTAAGGGGAATTTTTGTGGAAAACTTGTAATTGATTCAACCAAGCGGTGCCACAAACCAGGCAGCTGCAGCCTGGAGGGAGACAGGCAGAGGAGTTGGACGGGGCTCTGGGGAAGCCCAGCATGGCAGCCTCACTGAACAACCACAGCCCCCAGGGACCCTTTTGCAGTCTTCACCAGGACCAAACCTCCCAGCACCCAAAGTGTTTCCTGGGACTGCTTCCAAAAGCACAGAAGTGCAGCATCTGGCAGGCACCTGATGGATGTCTGTGGTTGATGGGCACCTCCTGTTCCCTGATGTCCCTCAGCAGCAACAGGGAGTGGTTTAATGCAAAGAGATGGGATGGCTCTTCTAGGTCCTCTGGAGCCCCACAGGTAGCTCCATGAACCCCTGGGACATATTGTCTTCTCACCCTCTTCCTCTCTTATGCAGTCGCTCAGGAAACTTTTGCCACACAAAGGTACCAACAACTGCTGACCAGATCAACGAGAGAAGGGGAGATAAGAGCTGCCTTCTCCCTGGGCCCCTTTCTGTTTTTAACAGCCCTTTACTGAAAAAACCCACATCTCTGTAGACTACTGGCCATGAAGGAGTAACATAAAAAACACATCTCCACAGACTACTGGCCATGAAGGAGTCATTTTGCACACCCTGCCCCATTGCCACGTTTTCTGCATGAGAGGCCACATCCTTAGTCCAAACATCTCCCTGTCGGCTGACAGCTCCGTTTCAGTGTCAGGATAGGATCAAGAAATGATTAAAGGATGGGAGACAAAAGACTGGAGAAGTGGAGCAAGGGCCTCCGCTCACAGACATTTAATGAGACCTGAGTTGTTCAGCAGATCCATAAATGAGCTGAGGAAGGGTGCAAACACTGAGATGGTAAAGCTTTGTAAATCTTTTCCCCCTTTTCTTTTTTTACCTGTTAAAGCCTGACTGCAAAATTGCCAAAGAATCTCAGGATACTGAGTGCCTGAGAGATCAAATGGCAGGTGAAAATCAGTGTTGGTAAATGCAATGTAATACATTCCAGAAGAAAGAGCAACTTCAATGATACATTTTTTTCAACAGTGAGTTCTAAATTAACTATCACCACAGAGGAGAGAAATATTGGATTCACTGTGGAGAGCTCTCTCAAATTGCTGGCTCCTTACTCACCAGTCATCAAAAAAGACAAATAGAGTTAAGAATTGTTAGAAAGACATAAACAACAGGGAAGGAAACACCTTTAGGCCACTGTATAAATCCACACTGTGCTCGTAGCTCGTAGCCTGCCCTACTTACCTCTTCCTGAAACTAGAAAAACTACTTCAAAGGGTGACAGGGATGCTTTAATGAAAGAAGCAGCCCTTTGTGAAGAGAGATGAAAAAGGCTTGGACTTCCAGCTTGCAGAAACGAATAACCAAGGGGGAAAATCTGGTAGAGGTCTATAATGAGTGGCAAAGAAAACATGAACAGGGGTGGACGATTAAATCATGACACAGAAGTAAAGAGGCATCCAATTCAGTTGTCTAGGTTTATACCAACAATATGAAGTGCTCTTTCACACAAGGCACGCTTGCCTTCTGGCACTCACTGCCACAGGATAGGGAAGGTGCTAGAAGTATCAAACAGGCATGTTTTAACTTGGTTGAAGAGAGGGGTATGGGTATTAGCCACCTTGGCCTGGGTTTATTTTCTGACTGGGTCAGCCATTATGCCAATGTGATGGCACAGCCATGCAAACTTCATTTTGCACTTACACACACTCTTGTCTTGTGCAGCCTTTCCCTGATCATCCACAGCTGGTCACTAAGGGAAGCTGAATGATAATTTCAATAAGTATTTCTGCATCCCATCTTACTGGGAGAGGGGTTTCCTGCTTTCTCCTCTTGATCTCATGCTTTAGAGCCGTGTCATACACTGGGTGATCTCATTCTAATGATGCCAGCGGATGGAGGTGGAGGTGTTTTGTCTAAAAGTACAGCTGATACATCAATGAGGCCAGCTTCCCTCAAAAAACAACAGAGAGGAGCTGGGTGCACACTCCCTTGCCTTGAACTGGTCTGGGGATGTTTCAGTCTACTGAGCTACATCCCATCAGGACGAACTGAGTGTCCTTAAGGCTGTTGAATTTTGACCGTTTGATCAATGGCAGGTCATCAAATTCACAGAATGGTAGGGGTTGGAAGGGACCTTTTACAGATCATCTAGTCCAACCCCCAGTAATAAAAATTACCTTTTAAAACATCACCAAAAGCCCGGATGTACTGATACAAAGACAACACAGCAATAAACCATACATAGGCCAATCAAACTGCAGCCACCTATGTACCCTCATCCTTCCACAGCTGACAGCCACAGTGAAGGATACTGTGGCTCCCTTAAGCCTGGGCTGTTGTAGCCACCCCATGTGCCATTCAGTGTGTTTTGGTTGTATCTGTTTCACAGAGTCACAGGCTGCTTGAGGGCATTTCCAGAGAAGCTGGGGAGCCTTGAGGCTTCCACTGACCTCCACCATGGGATGTCTTCTGCTGAAGAGAAACATATCCTGGGCAAGACCTGCTACTGGTAGTTAACTGACAGTCACACAGAATGGATGAAAGACTACAGAGTCATCTTTCAGCTTAGCTAGTATCCCTGAGAGTTGTCCCTTGTAGGAACCCTCTCTGCGTGCCCAGTCTTTCCACCCCACTGCCACGAGTCACTGATGAATAACTTGGACAAGCCTTCTCCCCCAGGGTCTCCTGCATGCTTTCACTTTGATTTCTACCTTGGGAAACATTAGCATATTAGGAGAACCAGCACACATTATGGTCTACATTTTTCTGTGTCCTTTCTGGAAATGTGGCACTGTTAGAACACGTGTAGTAATGTCACAAGCACCTCTCTCCACAGGCTGCAGTTGTTTTCCCTCGTGTCAAGCTAAGGATATACTCTGAATGACTAAATTAGCACTGTGCCATGCTTTGTTTTACCTTTTTATTCAATTTACAAGACATAAAAGCCTATTAAAAAAATTGAAGCAACACTCCAAGCAGCATTATAAGGTATATTGAATTAAGGGTTAGATAACATGCTTCAAAGCTGCACGTGCCCTGGCTGGACATACTCTACCTTTCTGTCCCTCTCTGCACTGAGAGCTTGTGTCTTTTACAAGGAGGCAGCTGGCTCCAGAGTACTTGACAACCAAGCAGCTCACCAGCCAATTTTGTGTTTGTGTGTGTGTGTGTGTGTGTGTGTGTGTAAAACCTGTGAATACATTTCACAGCACAAGCATGGATTCCTACATAGTTTCCTTTGGGGTCTAAACCGTTAAAGGAAGCACTTTTAACAGCAGCAAATATACCAGCTGCATATGTCTTGAGGCACAGATGGCAGGCAAACAAATAGACATATTGGTATCAGTGCACAACATGATTTGCTTACCAGATTGAGGACTGTCAAATATTTCCACTGCCCGCCGTACAGGAACACTTCAGATGGCCGCTCTTCTGTTCTGACGTGGGAGATTGAATAGGCAATGAAAAAATACCAGACAAAAGCAAAGCAGTGGTACGTTGTGAGGGTAGAGATTTCCATGCTTTGTCTAAGAACGAGTGACAAGCTGTCCAAAAGCAGCTTTTCTCTGAAGGTCCCTGGTCGCTGTGCACGGGAAGTGGCAGGGCAGGAGCAGACTGGGTATACGTTGCCACTTTGCTCTTGTTGAAAGGAATATGCAGAAGGCTGTGAACTTTGCGTCTACTCCTTTCCCTTTTCACTGTACAGGCAGGCTGGGGGGAGGCGAGAAGAATAGGCTTATTCCCTGGATTTAAATGCCTTGCTCAAGATTAGTGAAGATTAGTTGGGGAGTTACATAAGTTTTTTGGTGGGCTGTTCTTTTTTTACAAAAGGGGGGGGGAGCTTTGCTGCTGATTTTGTGTAACAGGCTGTTGTGCTTTGGGCAGAGAGAGAAAACAAGCAGCATTTTCCTCCCTTGTAGCTGTTGGGGCAGCCATGTCTCCAGCTGAGCTTGGGAAGCTCCCTCCACCGTTTTTGCCTTCTGCCAAAGGAAGGAGTGGGAAATGTAGTGATCTGTGAAAGAAAAAACAAGCTGATTTGTTGATAGACTGTGGAGGTGGCAAGGAAGCTGAGAGGATACATAGGCAAAGGCCCTTGAGGTTGAAAATCACTGCAGCCCAGGGAGGTGGTGGAGTCTCCATCCCTGGAGATATTTAAAGGACACCTAGCTGAGGTGCTGAGGGACATGGTTCAGTGGTGGGCTTGGCAGTGTGAGGTGAGGGGTTGGACTTGATGATCTCAAAGGTCTTTTTCCAACCAAAATGATTCCATGATTCTAAGTGTTGCCATCAGTTTGTGGGCAAAAGCTCTGCTGCCTGCATACAGCTGGACTCCATCACAGCCCTGCACTGTAGACTGGCCAGACCCTGGCTCGCTTTGAAGCTCTGGCAGGGCTGGAGACATAGGGCAAAAGCCTGGGGTAACAAACCCCAAGGCCTGAGCAGGGCATCTTGCCTATGTGCTGGTCACCTTCAGACAGCTCCTCTTCCCTGGCACACACTGTCAGGGCTGGAGTACAGAAGAACCAATCCTCATGCACCGACCCTGAAATGAAGCCATCAGAAAAGTTCCTGTGGAAATGCTCATTTTTCCATCCCCTCCTGCTTTGCCAAGCAGCCCTAATTAGCACTGGAAAACACACAGGGCATTTCCTATTTGGGCCAAAGTCTGTGTAATTGCAGTGCTGTCAGCAATAACTGCCACCTGAATGATTCACTGGGCTTTGAGTGCTGCATCCTAGTCTGCACCCAGACATTCCCCATGCAGGACAGGGAGAGGGGACGCTCCCTTGCCCTATGAATTCTGTCCCCATGGGCTGGGCTTCTGCCAAGCAAACTGCAGTAAGGGATCTCTTTGGGTTTGGTGGGTTTTTTTCCCTTCTAACTGGCTTGCAGTCAGCATTGAGCAATCTGCTGTGTTTTGATTTGGTGTGCTGCTTCTCTTGCATTTCCCCCCTTCCCCAGTACTGGATGTAAGGCTCTTTGTGGAATGATTTCCTATGAACTCAGATGGGAATGTCTAAGCATGTTGGTAAACAACCCTTGCACTAAGACACTTCAATATCGTCCTGTGTTTCATTGACTTCTCCCCTAATTCAGATTCTCCTCATCCAGATTCCCCAGCCATTGCAGCCATCACAATCCCAGTGAAATAGTTCTGCCTCACTTAGGAAAAAGAAGCATGTAGATCTTTTTGTGGTGGGTTGAGGCTGGGGGAGAAAACCCTTTGCCAGGAAAAGAGAGAAAAAAAAGGAGAAGGAAAAATGAGAAGGGAATATGTTTTTTGGGGCCTGACAATGTCACTGGTCTTTCCCTAGGAAATCCAGCAGGAAAGAGTTTTCAGTTGCCTTTACAGACTTTCAGGGCAGGGACAGTGCTGTCACAGAGCTGTGGCCTCTGCTCCTCCTTGTTAAGGCTCATCCCTGTGATAAAAAGCAGGAGCAGAGTAGGACTGTGTCAGGGAAGGGCCATTTTTCATTAGTGATTTGCATCTCAAAGGCACCAAGCAGTCAACACTTCACAAGTGGTCTTTCTGAGCTTTTGCTCTAGTGCAGCTTTAAAAATGGGAAGGCCTGTGCTTCTGCTCAGTAGGTACCCCAATACATGCAAATGAATGGAAATGTATGCAAAATGCCAAGGTATAGTTTTTCTTCTCTGGAAGATCTTGGCCATTGTGGCTGGGAAGGTGTCAAGTTCAGTGACAGGTTTCTGATGTGGACACCTGTCCCACAGACTGAGACCACCTGCTTTGTTTTCCCTCTCCTATACAAGAAGCAAGATACATATCTTTCAGCTTAGATAAAGGATGAAGTTTGGATGTAGAAACATGTCAAAGGAAGGATGAGTGCCAGATATGACCTGAGATCTAAGGCCTCACGGTTTGTGGAGTCTTTCTTTCACTGCAACCAGCAAATACACTGGAAAGGTTGTATCTTGTGCCTTTTCTCCATGGGTATGAACATCTACTCAAGGTTCAGCAGAACATGACATTCAGCCCTCAGGTTTTTGCAGGGGGTAGAGAGAAGGAAGAAAGAAGGAGCACATCAAGGCACAGGCAGAGGTGGTGCTGCAGATCTAGCAGGATGGGTTAGGGAAATACCATTTTCCATCTGCTTGGTACCACACTCCAGCTCACATCTGCTGCTCCCTTGGAGCTGAGCCACATCCACACACTCTGCCAATGCTCCCACTCTGCTTTCAGGGCCTCAGCTGATTTGAGCAGTGACAGATGACTTTGCCCTGAAGCAAGCTGGGAGATCTTAGTCCATTAACATGGGTCAGCTGAGGAACAGTTAAAAGTATTACTTTTACTGTAAATAAATTACCTTGTACACACAAAATGTTCTCTGCTTACGCCCTCTTCTGCAGGAGCTGACCTGACTTGGCACTGAAATGGGTTTGATTCATGTTATTTGTGTGGTTCAGGTATCGAGATGACAGCAAACCGTCAGCTGGTAAGATCTTAGACTAACATGCATGTTTGCAACACAATTGTCTGTGTCCACTGATTGGCATGGTATTTCCAGGCTATCAAGCAAGTCCCCACAAATGCAGCACTACCATATAGTGCTTAGCTACCCCCTCAGCCTGTCACTAATGAGGCAGCTAGTAGAAGCAAATATTCCTGCTTCTTTATGGGCAAGTAATTAATTAAGAGACCAGTTAGGTGCCTTTCAAATGCTCTTCACTATTTTTGTGTCCTCTCTGCCAGGGCAGCATCCAATGATGGCAGAATAAGTGAGAGCAAGGCAGGGAATTACTGGCAGGTGACAGCAGTTAAGGCCAGGTGGCAGGAAAGGACTCAAAGCCAAGCAAAGCTCTAGGAAAGGTTTAGGGGCCCTGAAAAACAATATTGAATCCTTGTGACTGCTTTTCTAGCCACAATCTGAGAACAAGGGACTGATAGTCAACTGGGACTCTCCTCTGGGATTTTACAGGCTGAAGGAAACATGGGGAGCTGAGTGAGTACATTTTCCTTTGAGTTTACTGGTACTTGTTTTTATCCTCAATGCAGTTCTGTTATCTCAGGTGTGGGTTTCGTGATTTATTGATTGTTAATGTGCTGCTGTTTGAAGCTGACTTGAGTTGAGGGCAGAGTTCCTCGAAAGCAGCACCTGGGGCTGTGGTTGTGTGACATCCTTCATGTTTTCTGTGAGCACGGCCCAGGTTTGCAGACTCTATCTCTGCTATGTTCTGGTTCAGTTGTGGCTAATGCAGTTGTCTGTGCAGAAGCAGCATTTTCTGATAAGCATTAGCCAAGAAAGCTTTTTAGCATGTAGTAGGAGGCTGCCTGAGCTCTATGAACATGCCCAGGGGACATCTGTAATAATGATTTGTCCTGTGCTGGTGCTGATGTATGAAATGAAACGTAATTGACAAAACTGCCAGTCTGGCAGAGTTTGCTCCTGGCACCCTCAGATCCTGAGGCAAACTCCCCCAAATCATGTGGTTAGTGTAATTCACAAGATTGAGTTCTCTCTGCTTTTATTTGTCTTTGAGCATTAGTAGCTTCTAGGGGGTCTGAGTTTTCCAACTCCTCTTCACAGCTGTGTGAGTGACAAGTGTAAAAATGTTTTAACTGCTGATAGAGCTGCTGAGGGCCTTGTGCAGTGATGCAGCAGTGATAGTGGCAACCAGTGAAGAGTAGGAAAAATATCCTGAGCTATCTCCCTAAAAACCTGAGGATGGGCAATGCTGCAACACCTACCTGCTGTGGATGGCAGGCAGGGAGGTTGTACAGTTGAAAGATAGCTTATGTGTGGCCCCTCCTCTTCATCTTGTGGCAGGTGTGGTTGGTTTCAATGATATCTCTTTAAGGGGTTTATCTCATCTTGATATGTTTGTTCAGAACTGTTTTTAAAAAGCTGTTTCAAAATGCTGAAATCCAGAGGGGTTTTTCAGGCCCAGAGTGGTGACTGGTGTGCAAAACAGAAACTGGATTCGGTAGTTAGAAGTACTCGCTCAGATTGCAGAGGTTCTCTCTCAAACTGAGTGCCATTGGCTTTTAAGCCATATGTTTATTCAAGATGGGTAATGAAATGTCAGATTGATAAATGAAATGTCCCTTTGATCCAAACCTAGAACTTCTTGTGTGATGAGGATTTGGCATTGCTGACTCTTTTAAAGGAATTACAATGATGAGGTGAATCAGAACCAAACATTTGCAGACCTAGGTAACAGAGTATCATTTGCTTCATGAAGAAAAGAATCACAGCTAAAAATTGTCTCCTTTGATAGCAGAGTAGTTTTTACCACTAGAAGTTATATACAAATATGATTTTGTCCCTCACTTTGGAATGAGATATTGTTTATATGACCAAAGCTAGCAGGGATGACCTTCAGATATCAAACCTCTGCCAACATGAACTGCAGACAGCATCAATAAGCTGGATCCTAAGAGCTTCCCCACACTCTTGTATGGCTATTTAGTATTGAATGGGTGAAAAAGTGCTTCTAAAACAGTATTTTCCATTGCTACAAGCGACCACAATGGCAATAGGATGACGATGTTTTCAGAATAGGTATTCTCTGCTTTTCTATCCCTAGTGAATGTACACCTAACCTGTTCAGAAGCCTGTTCTGTTGAAAAAAGGGTGCAGTTCGTAGTGTTTCTGGCACTGCTCTGTTTTAAATCTTTGGGAAAAGAGGATTCAGACTGCTTGTGGAGAAACAGGCTTTCTTTACAAGCTAAAATGTGTGAACAGCTGGTGGCAGTCCTCAGAGAAAGAAAACCAAACTCACCTAACTTAACAAACACCAAACAATCCAAGAGAGGACTCCTTATTTGAGATAAAGGGAGGTTTGTAATGTCATTGTTCTTTCATAAGGTAAGAATACTAAGATTTTACTGTAGCACAAAGGGACTTTCAGAGACCCTTGGTAACTTTTCCCTCTTTGCTGGACGTTTGTGCAATCCCATTGTGTCCATATTCCACTGTTGTACACTACTCTGAAGTGCACCAGGGAGCTGTTGCTGTTCTATACTGCAGTCTGGTGTGGGAAGCTATTTATAAACCATCAACAATCCACATAGAGTTGGAGTGTGGGCATGCATTTTCCTGCCATGGAATTAAGATGCAAACCAAGGACCTTGTCTTCAGATAAGCCATTCACCAAATCCTCAGTTTATGCTGGAAGCTGAAAGAGGAAAACCACTGAACGATTTGGTATCTCCTACAGCTGAAAACATGTTTGTGAAAGTGACTGAATTCTTCAGCCACTCTCTGTAATCTGTTTTATTTAGTGGCATCTTGTCTTCTCTTCAGACAAGGATCTCTTACATATGTTTCCAGTATCTCATAGCTCATTATTAATATATAGTCATTTTCTGCTGCTCACAAGGAGATGGAGATAGTCAGCAGCCTGACTATACAACCCCTATATGTAGACAATTCCTAGTGACTGCTTGAAAGACAGGACCAGTTACAGTTATTTCCAATACCTGTTAGGCATCAGTAGTGTTTGTGGTGCTCCAGAAGGCAAATGCTATCCCACTTTATCCTGAAGAACAACAGACATCAAAAGACTCTTTTGCAGATGCAGAGAAAGTGACAACTTATAATGTTCCTGTGCATTTTCTTTCTGCTCTTGTACCACCAAAGGGCTTGTAAATAAGGATAGAATGGTGAAGGCAGGTTAGTGACAACGGGTCTGAGGAGGAATTTGGATGAGAAAGAGGAGTCACCCACAGGCTGGGAGGTAACATAGCAGGCAGCAGGAGTGAAGGAGAGCAAGTGAACAAAGCACTGGGGTCGAAACTGATGACTACACAAAAGGAACCCAAGTCAGAGATTGGCTTTGAACTGTTGGGAAGAAATGTTTGATCACAGAAGAGAGAATGAAGACTCAGTGAGCCAAAGACAGGATTTGATTGTAGGCAGGAGAAGCTGGTTGTAGGAGCTGCATTTCTGACAGACCAGTAGGGAGCAATGAGGATAGGTAGAAGATGGGGAAAGGTTAAAGGTCCATTGAATGATATTGAAGATGAGAGAGTGGGATTATTATGATAGTACTTTATATGTTTAAGGACATGAAATTTTAAGATGCATTTAGGGCTTGAATATGAGGGGCCACAGGACAGATGAAGGAAGGGAAGGAAGTAGTTCAGTCATGCTGGTACACATCACCGGGGAAGGAAAAGACCAGGAGCAAAAGCTATTAATAAAAAAGAAGGTAAGTTGATGGAAAAAGCTTGTGACAGAGCCTTTCCATCTGCTTCTGGAAGTCAGTAACACTTGTGATATTTGGAGGAAGAATGGTAACAAGAAGGTTTAGGGAAGGAAATGAAAGTCTCAAAGAGGGACTGGATGGGAGCGGTGGGACTTGAGAGAGATTTGAAAAGACTCTTGGAAATAATTCAGTACAGACAGTCTCTCAGGCTCCTGAAATGCCCTTTCAAGGCATTCAGTGGTGGAAGAAGCAGAAGCATGATGTGACCTGTGGCTGGCTGTATGTCACTCAAATATAAAGGAGAGAATTACAAGTAGAGTGTAAAGAATTGACTAGAGCACCTGTGACAGCCAAAGAAGTGAGTGACCTGGAGCTGCAGGGACACTAGACATGTCAATAACTTAGAGGGTATAGCAGGATGGACAGGGAAAGGCATAGGAGAGCACTACAAGAGCAAAGGTTGGTGACCACCAGCCTTCTGACAATCAACAGCAGTTGGATAAGAAACAGTTAGGCACTTGTATTCAGTTCAATTTCTGAGCAAAGGAGAGTAACTCTGCTGTTCAAACACGCTCAGGTTCTTGGTAAGGAAGAAAATGCCACACTGATGCAATTCTGATACTTCTTTTTTTTAGAAAAGCAAAAGTGGTGAAAGTGAAGGCAGCCTGCAAAGCTGCATTTACCCAGAGACCAGGCTAAATATAGTGTCTTCTGGTATCCTAGCTCAGAGGCTGCATGGCTAATCTCTTGCTTTCCATTTTGCAGACTTTGACAAGAGTCAGTACTTGCTCAAAGTAAGCAAGAATCTGTGTTAGATTCAATCAGATGACAAGTTTGTGCATTTGTTTAGGTTCATTCCTTATTTGACCGTGCAAATTGCTTCCTTCAAGTAATCTATAGGTCAGCAGATGCCTCCTTGACTGAAATCAGCAAGTGTGAGATCCAGTAACTGTAGTACCTCGGCTACTCCAACTTGTGATTTCTGGCCCCTGAGGACACACAGGTTACTTCTAAGGAGTCTATGAAAGCAAGTCTGGAATCTGTAGATGCAAATTTGCTGTACAGAATCTGTATGTCCAGCAAGAAACGTTAAGGAATCTGTAAATTAGGAAGGAATGTCCAGCTACAGGGTAGTATTCAGTTCTTTCTCTCTCCAGATCATGGGATTGACCTAGAGAAGTATTAGAATATGCAATAGCTTCCCCTCTTCTGGAGCTTCATGAAAATTTCTCTGCTCTCCCTTCTACCCCCAAGGGTATTCCATGTTCTTTAGAAAGTCTTTGTTCAGAGGGATTAATCTGTATACAAGATCCTAAGGACATGATGTCTATCTGGGATCTCCACATTTTTCTAGAAATAGACCAGATGCCGTACTTAGAAGTGACTCAGTGTTAATAATGAGGACTCAGGCTGAAAAATAAAGAAAGGATTCACACTTGACTGCCCAAAGTAATGAGCAATTACTCCTTTTTTTTTTTTTTTTCCTTGCCAAAAGTGCTAGTTTTATCAGCATTTACCCTAGTCCTTTACAGAACTCTCTCATTTCAGCAGCTCCAAAACTAACTTTGTTAGTTTTGACACAGAATGACATGAAACAGGGAGCTGGGATTTGCTTTCAGAAAAAAAGGAGAGTTAACATAACCAATTAGTATTCTAGCACATCCTTTATCTTAAAACTCCTAGTTTGCTTTATAGGTCAGAGGGAGAAGGTTAGCAAATGTATTGTTTCACATCAAAGGATACATGGCAGATCAACCCTACAAGTTACTTTTCTATGCTTACAGTAACCTTCCCTGTTGGTTCCCTGATCTTGGTGGCAACACTGACAAAGATCCTCAATATAACAGCAGTGCCTGTTTTGTACCTACTCCTTGAGAGACCTCACATGACTGCCTATCTCAAAGGACGGGGTTTTATTCACATGTTTAAGCATCTGTTGTCTTTGCAGATGAGAGATTCTAACATGCTCCCACGGGAAGATGAAGGCCAGCAATTTCTGTCCTTCCTGGCACCTCTCACGTGGGAGCGGTCGAGTAGATGTCTTCAGCTTTTGAGTTGGGCTCTGGTGACAGTGTGAGAGTGTGTGGGATGGTTAGGGAAACAGGAAAGCTCAGAGCCCCAGATCTGGTGAATATTCTAATGGGCTCCTAAGGAAAGATTCAGGACAGACACTTCTTTCTTTCCTGGAACCTTTAGTGGGGGAGTAATCACTAGATGTTTTCAGTTTTTGAGCTAGTCTCTGGTGACAGTTTTGGGACTGTGTGGTAGCTGGGAATGCACGGGGCCCCACACTTCATGGAGCTTCTGATGCATTCCTAAGGGAAGATGAAGGCCAGCAACTCCTTTCCTTCCTGGCATCATTCAGTTCCGAAACATAGCAATCTGCAATCTGCCTGTGCTCTAGCATTGCTCCAGCTGATAGATATGGCATTGAGAGCTTGCTGTCTGCTGCTCTGTCCTGCTCACAGCCCTTTGTGAGGCAGTGACATGCTGCAGGGAGCTCTGCTTTCTGTAGCAGCTGTGGCTTACCTTTGTGGCTGCAGCCAGGACCATCTTGATGTGGCATGTTAGAATCTCCAGGACTAGGTCAGTTTAGCGAGGGCTTCTCACAGAGCATTTTGCCATAGCTGTTTCTTAGAGGAGACAGACTGTCTTGTAAAATTATGTATTCAAATGAACTCTATGTAGAAATGAACTTGTGTGGGGGAAAGGGGGGGAGAAAAGCAAACGCCTCAAAACAAAAAGCCTTCACTCTTTTTTTTCATCCTTCTTTACAAAATCCACCTTAACTTTCCTTCTGCCACTGTCAGTTCCATTACATGATGTGCATTGGCATGTTTCCTGTCCTTACAGCTATTTTCAGTGCTGAGGAAAAGTGCCTCCAGCTTTTGCAATGCTTCATTTGGTTATTGGTCAGATAATCACATGTATTTGTGAGGAATTTGAGTTTGGAACAAAGCCATTTGCTACAAAACTTTTGTGCTGACCCCTTCCTTCTCACTGCCCTCTGAAAGCACGTTTCATTTGAGGCATCTGAAGTTCCTTGGTCATGTGCTTTAGCTGCTGAGTGAAAACATAGGTGGTTTCTATACCTTTATGTTTCTGGGATCAGCTGGTGGGGGAAGGCAATGTTCGCTGTCAGCTTCTGTCTCAAGGGTTTGGAGTTTTGCTGCCTTCTTGCAAGGAGGAGACGAAAAGAAAGCTGCACTTGCCAAATTCAAAATGCTGGTTATCAGCTAATCCCATTGTTTACTATTCACACAGCTTAACAACTGCCTGTGTTTGGCATCGAGCTTGAGCTCATCTTCAGCATCCAGGACAGAACTGCCTGCTGTTTGCAGCAGCAGCTTTCCGCTGTTGTTGTCAGCAGCGATCAGCACGTTTCAAGATGCTTCAGAAAGGGAATATGTCGTTGCCTTTGCTTTGAAAAAGGAAACCTGAACTTCTAGGCAAGGTGTACAAGGCTGCTGGGCACCATACAAAGAACAGTTAGGAGGTCAGAGAGCCCTGTTTCTTCCCAAATTTTGCCCCACAATGATAGCATTCCCTGCAGTAACATACACTGATGCTGAGTGGTGTTGCTGCAGGTGGCTGCAAGAGGGCGTCTGGCTTGTGAGGACTCCTTTCAGTTCTGGTGAGCAAAGCAGGAAAACCCATGAGGGAGGAAAAAAAGGGCAAGAGTGGAAAAATAAACAGAAAGCCCTCAGACCTGGACGAGGCTTTTCCTGGGCACCAGCCTCGTGTAAGTCGAGCTGGAGTTTTGCTGGGATGCTGAGGCTGAAGCTTTTCTTGCAGCCAAATCTGGGTGGCGCTGCCTTCCAGCAGTGCCACGCTGGCACGGAGAGGACTGCTGGTGACACCTGATGGGATGCCAGGGCCACCTCTCTCTGCATCCCGGGCTGCCAAGAGGAAATATTGGCCTTTGCGTCATTAGCAACAGCTTCGTGTTGTTGAACTAGTCTTTGATCCCTTCCTCCTCTGCAAAACTGCACAGTGGGTGGTAAATTACTCCCTGGAGTTCAGCTCAGCACTCTACAGAAAGCACAGGGGAAAAGTAGGTGGTTCTGTGCTGATACTAGGAGCCTTGGAGCTTGCCTGTACCCTTGGTTTTAGCTTTGTGTTATTCCACTGACTTTGGTGGCAGCAGCTCTCATTTCCACAGATGTAAATGAGCACAGTCTGTGTTTCTTTCCTCACATCTGCTGATGGGGTCATTCAATAAGCATGAACCCAAATGCCACTGTGCTTCTCCTTAAACCTGTACTCACTGGGGGATAAAACAAGTCTGGTCAGTCCACAGTGGCTGCAACAAAAGGTGATGCTGGCAGCTGAGTGGGCTTAGTGTTGGGAGAGTGAGGAGTATTTTAATGTGTGCTTCATGATGAAACCAGCAGCAAAACAGAGGAGAATCCAGGCTCTCTGTAGTAATAAATGAAAACTGAGGAATAACTGAATAGCAAATCAGCTAGTTAAAGGCAGGGACCTGAAGTTCACACCAGGATAGGAGGGACTAAGGTTGACAGGTTAAAATGACAATCATTCCCAGTTTCCTTTCTTACTCTTACCCTTTTCTCACTCTGCATTCCGTTGGGATATAAGCTTCCAAGCTCAAAACTAACATTATTTTGGGGCACTCTAAGAGGAAAGAAGTTTAGCTTTGTTTTTGACTGGACAACAGAAAAAGATACTTTTTCCACATAAAAGGCTGTAAGTATTGTAATCTGCTCACCAGCTTAGAGCTGAGGCAATCTTGATGCTGTGCTGGAAGAAAGGCTTTGCTGAGAATCCCAATGACTGGATGAAACTGCTGTCTGCTGAAAACGTCTACTTCAATCTCCCTAGCTGGAGCTCGGATGTGGCACATGACCACAGCACATGCTGAGGGTGCTTTGAACTGCCTTTTTTGTCCTTCTTTTGCCTTTTTTTTCCTTTGAACTGTAAAGCATGCAGTTCAAGAAGGCCAAGTATCACGTGTGAGTGTTGCTGACTGTACAGCACAGGGAAGGTCTGTGCTGAATGAAGCTGGACCTCTGTGGTCCCTTGCAGACATTTAGTAACAACCTCAAGCAGAGCATCTTTGCTTTCCACAGTAGTGTTTCTAGTTCAGCAAATGCATATTCTTCTCCAGGAGGAGGGGAATAGCTGTACACCCTAACAGCTCTTTTAGAGTAAGTGAGTATTTAACTTCTTAAAGCATAAAAGTTAGGCTGTGTATGTTTTCAGGGAGCCTTGTGCAAGGCAGAGGAGCTGCTCTAAAGACAGCGCCATGGGATAATGACTTCCAGGCTGTCCAAAGTTACATTCCTTCAAGTTTCTCCATCAGAGCATCAATAAAGGCTCTCTGAGCCACCTGGGCTGCATCTGTACTATGTGGGGGGTGAAGCTGTGGTGCACCCCAGAGCCCCACTCTCCTATCTCTCCAGATGAGGTTTGCTGTTCCCTCAGTGCAGTGTGATGGGGTGTGTGTGTGCACACATGCACAACGGGCAGAGATGACCTGTGGCAAGTAGCAAGGGTTGGATGGTGCAGGAGATGGTTTCCATGAGTACAACAAAAGTAAATTAGGAGAGGTCCTGCAAAGGACTAGAAGGGCTCCAGCCCAGGACAGCTCCTAAGTAGAGACCTGAAGCTGGTGGTGGGATTTGGCAGTGCAGCATTGCCTTGCTTTGCTGGAAACCTGATGCAGAGGAGGTGTTCTTGAGCAGAGTGAAATTGATGCTTGAAGTATTGAACACATCTGATTTGTACCTTCATGAGAGAGGAGCTTGTTTCCCAAGAATATAAAAGTTGAGACACTGGTGTAGGTTACTGAAAACATTATCTGTGGGGAGTAATCAGTTGATTACAACAGCAGCAAAAAGTTAAACTGCATGGCATTAAAACCCCAAATCTGTTTTTTCCACAAAACTAGTTTTTGTAGCTCAGTGACTCCACAGAACTCACAGCTATGCAGGACTTGCATGAGCCACTCAGTACTGACTCCAACTTGCAGAAGAGAGAGCGTAACAGGTAATTAGCAAGCCTCATACAGTGGGGAGAAGCTGACAAGCTCTGAGAACAAAAGCCCCTCTTTAGGTCTGCAACAGAAGCCTCGCACTTCAGTGTGCAGGGACCTTGGATACATACAGTCAACAGCAAATGAGATCTTGTTTACTCTTTGGTCTTCTGTTCTAGAGATATAGCAAAAATATGAAGTAATGCCAGAAACACCATGTGGAAACATGTAGGAGAATATAGATTTCAGTGAGCTCTTTGAACTGACTCAGTAGTGCAACGGGCTGTGCATCTTTAAATGATGGGCTTGAGGATGAATGTTGCAAATCTGAAGCTGGCCACGTACAGGCTCTTAAAAATTTATTTGAAGTGTCTTTCTGCACTGGAGAAAAAAAGCCCTCTGTTCTGTGTAATTGGTCTCACTGAGTGTGCCTTCTCTTCCAATGAGCCTCGATGGTTAGCTCTGCATTTAGGCCATAGAGGGATGTTTGGCAGGCAAAAAAAAAAAACAGTTGAAGTAATGAAAAATATCATGAGAACTACAGGAAGAAAGTAGGAGGTCAAGGGGGAAAGTGGCCTTAAAGGACTGGAAAGAGGAAACAGCAAACAGCCTCCAGGAAGCTGGTGTACAATTTTTTCCAAACTCTTTTGCTTTTCAACTGTAGATCATCACTGTGCAAGTGCAGCTATGTCAGGAGCAGCAGTTTAGAGTGGCCATGTTACCTTTGGGTATCATTTCCTTAAAGGAGAATATACAGCTAAGGCTATTGCTTTAAAACAAGACTTTAAAAAGTGCCTTGGTGAAGCAAGGAGGGATTTTATCTTCTGAATTCCCTGTATTTATTTTTGTATGTGTGCCTGCATGTGTGTGTGTGTATGTGTGTATATATATATATATATGTATATATATATAATAATTATAAGATGCTGAATGGCCTTACATGGGTTGTTTTTTCCATGTGGAGCCATTACCCCTTGTCCTATCACTCCAGGCCCTTGTAAAAAGTCCCTCTCCAGCTTTCTTGTCGGCCCCTTTGGGGACTAGAAGGCTGATAGAAGGTCTTCCCAGAGCCTTCTCTTCTCTGGGCTAAACAGCTACATCTCTCTCAATCTGTCCTCACAGGAGAGAGGCTCCAACCCTCTGATCATCTTTAGCCTTCTCTGGACTTGCTCCAACAGCTCCATGTCCTTATGTTGGATTCTCTCTGGACTGGACGTGTGTGTGAAATCATGGACTTGAGTGTGAAATCATGGTGTTAACCACTCTTCAGTTAGAAGCCACATTTAAGTTGTAGGTTGCTTATTCTGTGATTAAGCCTCTACCTAAAACAGAGTGAATTGGAAGCTTGAGTAAATCCAGTATATTTCTAGCATGCTGCTTGGTATCTGTAGCTGGAACTGCTGTCTCTTAGACATTAATGATAAAGCATACACCTGTCAGCCTCATCCCCAAACCCAGGGCCCTAGGTGGCTTTGGCAACTGGCTTAAACTAAGATGAAGGCACACAGAATGAGCAGAGAGACAGTGCACAAGAACTGTGGTTGCAGCTGCCTCTGAGTTTCTGCTGCCCTCAGCAGATTCATGCAGAACCAGCTGAAAGACCCCACAGAGGCCTCATGCTTCTTCTAGTTGAGCAGATGCAGGGATTGAATATGCCTCTGTTTGCACAAAGTTCCATCCTTCTCCAGGAGCAGCCCACTAGCCTCCTGGACAAATCAGTCTTTGTCACCTGGCTCTCATCCTGTTCTTTTTTTCCCCCACTATGCAGACTGCCAGGGGCTGCATGTCCATCCAAGCACAGGGATTTGTGCCCGTTTCTTCCCCTTCCCTGGGAATGCTTTGGGCTACACTACAGCTGTGGCCTGGAGAAGGACCATCCTCAGGAGATGCCAGGCAAGGGCTGGACTCAGGCTCAGATCTCCAGGTCACGTCTAGCACCCTGTGTTCCATTGCTGCCATATATCAGAGGAAACTCCTGGGGCTGCCCCAGTTTGAATGGAGTGGAACAGGCGTGCACAGCCACCTATGTTAACAGCATGAGCACTGAGATCACTGGGCAGCCTCAGATCTACCTAAAAAGCAGGTTTCTTGTGTTTTGTTCCCTACCCCCAGCCCTCAAATATCTTTTCCAGTTCCTACTTCCAATGTTTTAGTGGCCAGAGTTTATCTAACCATGTGCATCTGTGGGACAAACATGGTCTCATCTGAAGTGGGTAACTCTTGTGTTGAACAGCTCTTCAGAACTCCAGATGTTCTATGCTGACTGAATGGATGCAGTGCATTGTCTTGCCCCTTTCCTGGCTGTTCAGCTTCTTGGTGTTAGGCAATTCTTGCAGGAATGGCATGCTTCAAGGAAATTGGTGGAGGAGAGGGATTTCACACATTCCTTCACTGGTGAACAATGTGTCCTGTGCAGCTGGGTGCCTGTCCACTGCCCCTGTGGGCTATTTTGTCAAAATGTTGAGAGATCAGTAGCAGACGTTCTGCTCCTTCTTGCCTTGTTTGCTTTTCACCCAGTGAGGGTAAGAGGGAGAAGTGTCCAACACTGGTTGTCTCCTGTGAAGGAATACAGGCATAGCACAGCAACTCTGAATTCAAGTGAAGCACTGAAGGGAAGGGATCTGGGCTCCTTAGGGATGCTATATGGTGTCCAAGAGTGACATGGAAGTCACTAAACTGTCCTGTCACCTCCCCATCTGCTCCACAAGCCAGCTGATCACAGCAGCTGCCTGTATGAACACTTGGCTCTGCATTACAATGTTAATTCCTTCTCCATCCTTCACCACTGGTCTGTGCCAGGTACATCGTAGGAAGCTCTCCTATGTGACTTCCTGGGATCCCCTAAGATCTGTGTGTCCTCAGCAGCAAAGCCAGCTCATTTCCCTTCTTGTTGCTCAGCTGTTGAAGTGAAATAGCAGCAAACAGGAATCAGACTCTTCCTCTCTTAACAGAAATAACTTTTTTCTCCCTCTCCCCGAATGAAGGAGGCTTTGTTCTCTCTGTGTAATCCTATCTCTCTTCCACTTCTGGTGGAATCTTCTGTTGGGGACAAACCTGTTGTATGCCTGGAGGGGTGGGGGGAAGGAAAGGAAGCAGAAAGGAGATATGATTTATACATGTCTTTTGTTTTTGTTTCGGTAAGCCTTGTTTGAAAGTCACTCCAAGCTCACAGGCTCAATGTGTTTATTTTGGAGAGAACATGTTCCCTATTAAGCTACAGTGGTAATTGTATGTACTATGTTTTTTTAAGTGGATAAGTTATCCACAAGTCCCAGATGATGGTATGTCTTGCAAAGAAGATGCTGGAATGAGCCAAGATTGCCTTACAGAGTGAGAGAGTGTCACTGGAGGGTGAACAAAATGGAAACGTTTGCTCGTGGGAAAGAAACAATCATTTGACCATTGTCTTCCATCCACCTCTTCTTACTGCAGCTTTGAGCCCTTGTCAAGTACTTGTTACAAGCTTTCTTTTGAGACTTGAATGCATTTATTTTGCTCACCATCTGTGGCAGGGAGAGGGAGGAAAGGTGAGGCGATGTGCCTGCGTGTAGTGGGGCCAGCGCCTCACCTGTGACCTCTGACTACCCACATCCCAACCCCTCTGCACGCTGATGCCACCCTGTCCTGAGGCTCCCACCCCAGGTAATGCTCAGGTGCTGCCTCACCTCTTGGGCTCTTCTGGGGTGGTTGAATTTGGGGTGCTGAAATGATGGTGTTGATTGAAAAGCATGAGGCGAGGAGCTGTGCTCGGACCTGTTGCTGGTGTTAAGTGTCCACTTCGTGGGGCTGTGCAACTGGTGAAGGCAATGGTGAAGTGGTGTTACAGATGGAGAGGGCTAGGCAGGGCTTCTCCTTCTAGTCTGTTGGATTCTTTTTGTTTGTTTTGTTTGTTTTTTCCTGCAGAAATATCGAGTTTTGAGAGTGTGCATCTGGTGTCTCTCCAGGCTGTCACTTCTTGGGAGTTTCCATTTTCATTCTGGGAATGATTGTTCTTTAAATCCTGCTCCTTGTCCTTGTTTTTGGTGACTCTTGCATCCCTCCCCACTGCCTTCTCTTTACCTCCTTCTGACAAACTGCAGTACAGCTTGCTTTGGCTAAGAGAAATAGGGCTAGACAGGATTGGGCAAAGCTCCCGACCTGTCACACAAAGGGCAGTGAGGAGGAAATGTGGCCACAGCTGAGTCTATTTTGGAGGCAGCCCACTTGTGCCCTGCCCTTTGCCCGTGCCGTGCCACAGGCTCCAGCTGTGCTGGGGAGACCAGGGGCTGGTCCTCACGGAGGAAGGAAGAGCCTGGAAATCCCCAGTGCAAAAGAGCAAACGTGTCATTTTATTTCAACCTGGGACGTGCAAGCTATGTGGTGGGGTTTTCTTCTTCTCCATTTTATTTAGAGCAGAACAGAATCTCGAGATCCAAGTTAAAAAACAACAAACCCAAGCCACCAACCCAAACATTTGCATTCCTTTCGTTTTCACACATATGTCATGATTTGGATACTCCTGCTGATCGAAAATAGTGGTTTTGAATGCTCACAAGCTGAGGAAAGCCAGTAACAATTGTGATGGGAGGACTGGGTTTCCCAGAGCCATGCCCTCCTCGGGGCTTTGGCTTGCCCTTGCCTCCCCCCTCCCATCCGTGTTGTGAAAGGGGGGCAGATGCTTCCCGGAGCTGACGATGTTATTCGACAGCTGCAAATCACCTCGTAAATCCCTCCTCCTCGGGGCAGCGAGCTCGGGGATGGAGCAGAGGGGAGCGTGCGGGTTGGTTTTGCTTTCGCCGTGCGTTGCGCAGGCTGAGGCGTGCCGGCGGCTCCCGGCTCGGGGTGCTGCTGATGTTCCCGGCTGGGGAACCACGCTCCCTACGTAGACAGGACGCTTGGGGCCGCGGCTGTTCCTCCTCCTGCCTCAGAGGAGCCGGGGAGATCGCGGTCACCGCTGACAGCGCTTAGTCACCAGCCCTACGCATTTACAGAGATCTCTGGGAATACAGCTGAAACACAAACCGCCTTTCCTCTTTTGGTTTTTCTCCTGCAACGCTTAAAAGTCCCTCGGTGCTTCACCCTCCCTCGTAACACTCCCACAGCTCCTCTGCCAGCATCTCCCTTCAAACCACAGCCAAGCAATTACCGCCGCAGCTCCCAGGGCGCCGGCTCCCCGAGGACGGTCCCGGGGAGACCTCCCTGCTTGCCTCCCGGTGCTTTACTGACGATGCCACGCTGGGAAATCCCACGTGGCTGCTTTGCAGGGCTAAACCAGCTGAGCACTCCGTCAGCCTTTGGCTGAAAGGTACCACACACTCCCTCTGTGTGTGTGTATAAACGTGAGCGTATAGAAAAGATATGACTATTTAGCAGTAAGCCCTCATTAAGGGCAATGGGATTTGTGTGGCTTACAGCCCCATGGAAGCTATTCAGTAGCTTACTCCTAATTTGCAAATCTTTGAAGCCGATAGGCATACCTGGTGATTAAGGTTTGTGGGGTTTGTTTTGGTTTGGGTGGGTTTTTTTTGCAGTAATCCTGTGCAGAGAAAGCAGAGGCCTCTCCATGGCTTTCATGAAAAGGCTGCAGAACGAGTCCTGTCATTCACGGGACAAAAATAATGTGCTCTGTTGAAACAACGTTAGTTCTGTGACACAAGCTGACAAAAGGCAGGGAAAATTAAAGGGACCCTGTCAAAGCAGGTCTAAAAATAGCTGCAGCCAGCTGTGTTTTGGTGAGTGGGCCCACACGCTCACGTGGTATGCTCCCTCTGCTCTGCCAGTTCTGTCTTGGGTTGGGTTTTTTTCCCCCTCCTGAAACGAGTTTGCACAACATTTGAGCTTTGCCATCTGGTTGCTCAGCGTATGAAATGACCCTGTCCGGGGAGAAAGGGCCTGGCTTTGGCATGAGAGACTGACTCCCGCACTACAGCACACCCCTCCCTCTCTGAGGAGGGTAAAAAGTTGCTTACTGGGGATTTGGCATCTGAAAAAGGTGGTGTAGCAACACTGCTGGGCATCATCCTCTAATATGGTGTGATGGTGGCAGCACAGGGCCTCATCCGTGCTCCTTATGCAGGGCAGGTTGTCTTCATCATGGCTCTGTGCTCCTAGGTGAGAGTGGGCTCCTGTGACTGGGGAGTTTCTATGGGTCTGGGAGAAGGCTGGAGCTAGGGTTACTTGGCACACTGTACCCTGTCCCTGGTGGCCCCCTGGCAGCTGTCCTCTATGCTAGACCACAGCATGCTGCATGAGTGCAGGCTTTGCTAAGAAGCCCCAAAATAGAGTGCCCCCCCCCCCCCATCTTCTCCTCCTACCTCCTGGGGTTTTGGAGGCATCTCTCTTGCCTGCAGAGTGGTGTAACCCACCTCCCTACAACCACCCATGAGAGGTGCTCATAAGACAGCTTCTGTTTGTAGGACAGGCTTACTTTGAGCCTGGGATTCCCCCTTGGAGCTGCCAAAAATACCCTGCAGTATAAACAGATACAGCTCTGCCAACTTGCACCTTGCTGGCCCTTGCTTTACACGTCTCAGGAAACTGATGTAGGCTTTATATCTCTGTAATCATTCCCCTTGCCCCGTCTTCCTCCTGGGCACACAAAAAGATGCATAAAACATGCCCAGAAACTGTGTGTGTGGTGCAGCTGCTTTGAAGAGCAGAAGTGGGTTTCAGTTAGCTTCCTCGTCTGAAGCAGAGATGGCAGATGGAGAGCTGGGTATTTCTCAGTGCTGTTTACGTGTGTGCTGAATTTCCCCAAGTCCTTTTAGTTGGAAATGGCAATAAATAACTCCTGGAGAATTCCCTGCTGCAGAAACCTCAGTAAAATACCTTTGCCCTATCCCTAGGAGGAGCTGCCCTTTTTGCCCTTCCCTCCCCCTCATACCCACCAACTTTCCTGCTGCCCCTTCTGCCTTCTTGAGGTTGCTCTGTTGATGGCAGTAGGAGGCTGAGCACCTCCTTCTCCCTCAGGCAGAAGATGCAAAAGCAAAAATATCTGTGGACCTTCTATGCCAGGGAAAGGAAAGAACTTGTGTGGAGAATGTGTGCAGCAATGGAACACCTCTCCCCTTGCTTTTGCAGCAGGAGCTGGCTGCAGGGTAGAGGTGCTCTTTCACCATCACTTCTTTTCTTTTCCAGGTGTGATTTTTATACTGATCCAAAATAACATCCCCAAATTGCACATTCCTTGACCAAAGTAATGATAAAAATAAAAATGGCCTCAAATCCTCCTCCCAGTGTGCTTTGGGGTAACTAAATCATCTCCATCCTGCTCTTTCTTGAGGGTATAGGAAGGGATGATACCTATTGACCGATTGTACCTCATTTCAAAGCCACCTTTGCTTCAGTTTTCAGTCAGTGAAGTTAAACAGCTTAACTGAAGCAAACTGAATCTGTAAATATGATCAGATTACTTTTTGGTATTGACATTCCATTTTTGATGTTATTTCCAAACTAAAACGTCAGTGAAACTTGATGTCTTGGCATGACTTTTGGTCTCTGATTTTGCTGAAAAGCTGTTTTCCAAGGGAATTTGTGGTCTTTCCGTGGTGATTTTCCTTTACAGGATCCTTACTGCTTCACTTACCTCCCACAACTAGGTGATTTGTGTACTTTGCCATAACAATATAATATGGTTGATTACAATTGAGGCAGGTAGTAAGATATTTATACTGATGTTTGCATTCTAGCAGTTGAATCATTTGTTCTAGAGCATTCTTCCTTGGCTCTTCAGTAAAGGACAGCAGTGTCCAAGGATAAAGAGAACATCTGCCACCAGAGGAAACATGGAAGGTCTTCAGAATATCAGATAGCCTCTGATGTTCTTCCAGGTGTAAGGGGAGGGGGTGAAGGAAGAAACGCTTTCTTTTGATCTTGTTCCTGACACTGAAGTGGCAATGAAGTTCACAAGGACTTCTAATCTTAAGGAGAAATGAAACTTTCAAGATGTTCTTCTGAAAACAGTTAAATGGAAGACACCCAGTGTGTGGCCTTTCGCATCCCTCGATCTGATGCTGGGCAAGAAAGAGCAGGAGGAGGAAAATCTGAAGTACTTTTGTCTTGGAGTCATCAAATTGTCCACTGATCATCAGCATGAATTCATTACTTGTCTGAAAAATCAGAGGTCAGAGCAAGCACTGCAGAAACTGCCTGTAAAATGTCTACAGAAATCTCCTTAAATGCTTCCAACTTTTCTGTTTATTTTTGGAAAATGGGTTTGCTGGGGATTGTGCTGTGGAACCTAACAAAAAAAGAGGAGAGGGTAGCAAAACCCCAAGGAATTATCAGAGTAGTCTCAAAAAGGCAGCTTCTGAGTTCATCACAAAAACAAGTGTGGTTCCCTCCACCCCCCCAAATGGAGTTAATCATTCAAATGCAGCAAGATTTCTGTGTTCAATCAAGGCTAATCACCACAGCTTGAATTTTGAATATTGAATGGTTGTGGAGTCTGCTTACAAATCATCTGTGTAATTTTTGTTATGTAGATTAAGTTATTTGATGAATTATGTCAGACAACACATATGTCTAAAAGTTGGGGTCTGCTGGTGGACAACCTGCAAACAGAGGAAGAGATGAGTGGGAGGGAATACGTGGGAGAATTCCCACTGACTACCTTATGCACTTCTGAGCTTGATTCCAAGATCTATAGGTTTCAATTCTTCAGCAATACCTGTTGATGTAAGAGTGAGGTTTTTACTGGGCAATCTTTATGAAGGAACCATCTCCCTTTGAAGTTAAGGCATCAGGTCATCCAATCTGAAACACAAAATAACCCCCAAATAAGCTGACACAAGCCCAAGGGATTGTGGCTTCCCCCCTCTTTTCTGATTAATAGGATTTTCAGCTGTCAACCTAAGCAAGTACTTATTATCAGCCCACATATTTGGGCTGTCAAAGTCACCCTATTGTTCTAATGAAGAATTAGGTATGGATAACAATTGGGATAAACAATCTTGTCTTGTATTACAGGTTTGTTTAACAAGTGCAGGCACTGTAGTGCCAGATCTCCCTGCTGGATGGAGGAGCTGGAGGCTTCAATCATAAAAGAGAAACTTGCAATTTCAGCCTCCTGCTGCCCCAGCCACTTTCTTGAATGAGACTCACTCACACCACTGGGCAGCTTGGTGTGCTATGTTCTTCCAAAAAGTCTCACATAGCAAATTGTAGGCTTCATTTTCAGGCTGTTGAAGCCCAGAGAGATGGCTCCTAATTATTTCAACTGATGCTGAAGCAGGGATGTTATTGCACCTAACAGGAAAGTGAGAAAGTTCTGTGGAGCCTGTACCAGCTTCCAAAAAGTAAATGGTTCTGCATATGGCGAGGAAGGCTTCCTACATAAGGGGTGTTTGTCTGCAAAGCTTGTTTACCACCACAAGTCAGCAAAATCCAAAAGTTAATGAGCTCAAATAAGAAAAAAAACCCCAAACCCCCACAAGCAAACAGAAACGAAACAAAAAACCCAAACACCAGAATCCCCACCACCCTCAAAAACAACCAGCCACAGGGTAGTTGCCTGGATAACAAGGATATGCAGAACTGCACCAGTGCATGTTAGCCAAATTCAGAGATGAATGCATGTGTGGCTGAAGGAATCCCCAAATATTGCAGACTAGGAAGAGATCTGGTCACACAACTCCACATGCGACCACTTCTTCATTTGTACATGAGTTGTGTTTCCCCAGGGGAAGGGCAGCAAGCTAGCTGAACTGAAACTTGCTTAGTTGCCTTCTTGTCCACAAAACCACTCATCTGACTGATGTAAAGTTTCCAGGTTTGTCACCCCCAGCTGCTTCTTGTGCTGGGATAAGATGACCAGAAAGCTGGTGGTGCAGTGCTTGGACTGCCCTGTCTCAGTAATCCCCATTGAGGGCCCAGTGCATGTACAAAGTGTGAAGGGGCAGAGGAAAGGGAAAGTGGAAAGGGAAAGGATTGTTTGATGAAATTTATATCCTCTGCAGTACCTGCAGCTCTGCTTGATCTTCCCTTATACTGGGACCTATCTGTCATCTGTGGGATTTATTTCTTGTGGAAGGATGGTTTGGGTAACATGAGGCACTTCATGCATTTACATGAGGAAAACAAATGCTTTTCAGTGCATCATCTCCATCTTTAGAGAGACTGCAGACACATCTGGACATGGTCCTGGGCAACCACCTCTGGATGACCCTGCTTGAGCAGGGGAGCTTGACCAGATGATTTCAACAGGTCTTTTCCCACCTCAACCACACTGGTATGATCCACCTTCAATGTTTTTACTGAAAGCTTGCAAGGGGTCTGTGCCAGCCTTTGGAAATGGTGGATGCCAGTTTCCAATAGCTTCATAGTGGCAAGAAAGAATGAAAGAATGTCAGAGCCTTTTCAGTGCCTCAGGGTAATGAAAAGTGAATTCCCTTTGTTTTAGACTAATGCTGTAGTAATTGTGTGTGTGTGCTTTCTCTATTGATAAATGTCTCCCTAACTCTGGCTGCAACTTCTCAGAACAGGAATTTTGAGGGGAAAAAAGACTGAATGTCTAGCAGCACAACTAAACTAAGCAAACACCCCACCCTTAATGCAGCCTTTTCCAACCCCAAACTTGGAACACAAAAGGGGAAAACGTGCCAGAATCCGCTTTAAAAAGTGGTTTTAATGCCTTTAAAAGCTTTCCTTTCTCTGCAATTTCACCCACTCCAAAGCAACTACTGGAAGAACGGGGCTTTGGCTTTTCTTTAGAGCTCTTTTTTGATATCAGGTACTGTCTGTCTAGGGCTTCTCTGACCTTTGGAATGCACATGGTGTTTGTTAAGTTAAAGATATGATGTCAGCCCCCTTACATCTGACAAGAGTGATACCTGAGGTAGGTTATTAACGGGTACTTGCTGGTATCAGGTGCTTCTGTGTTTGCTGCTGAACAAACTGCTGAAGGCCTGGGAGATGTGAGAGTCGGCTTTGGGGCAGGCGACATAATAAGCTGAGAACTAGTTGGAGAAAATATCTGAAGTGTGGATGAAAAGCTGAGCCCTTGCTTTGAAAAGTTGAAAGCAGAGCATTCTTGGTTCTCACAGTTTTGCAGAGAAGTGGGCTTTTGCAGAAGCCTACAACTGCAGCATCCCCAGCTCTCCTGCAAGCCTGTGTATTGCCCATTTCCTTCTCTTTTTGGAAATGAAAGCTGATCTGTCACTTAATGGTATCAGAGAGTTTGGTGACATCTTTGGGCAAGCATGAGCTGTGGCAGCAGGGAACAGTGTCGTGATGTGACTAACAGAAAGGGAAGTACCGGGACTTAGTGTCTTGCGTGGCATATGAGCAGTTCCTTCAGAGATGCTCTTTCCATAAGGGTGAACATCAGCATTGCTAGCAGTTGGCTTTTTCTTCTCTGGTTGTAATCAGCACTGGAGGCAAGACTCAAAACCTGTATTCACAGCTGACTATACCTACAAGCCTGCCATGCAATAGATGTGCAGGCTTGAAAACAAAATTCAAGGAGCAATTGTTCTTGTTACAAAACAATTTTATGATGATTCGGGTATTTTACTGAAGGGATGATGTGTTATTTCCTAAGCTGGGGAGGGAGGGGAGGAAATCTGTTGCTATTTCGTTTCTCCTGGAAATGAAATGTAGAGTTTTTCACCTGGCAGATCAATAGCTTTTCAACATCTTGCTTTTTCTTTGCGTTTTCCAAATGACTGCTTGTTGTTTGGAAGCGTAACAGAAATAAGACAGAAAATGACTGCAGGAAAATTTGAAGTGAAGGCTTTTATTTAAGCAACTGTAATACCCAAAGAAGTGATGAAATCTGAGTGTTTTCCTCCTTTTTTCCTTTGCAGTGAACAATGCTGTATTACTGCACAACACCCTTGGTTTGGGGATGTTGGGCTGAGCAGGCCCTTTTCTGATGGGAGACAAATAGCTGGAGTCAGTGTCTCCAGAAGCACTTTCCACAGTGGTCTTTCCAAACCATTCAATACAGATGTCCCCAGTTTTTGCTAGGTGCTTGCCACTGAATGCTTTGGTGATGGTTTTACAGGATCATCTGAGTGCATGCAAAGAGATCCCAGTAACACTGAAGTGTTGATACAAAAGTAGGATTTACTTGTGTCTGCAGCAAGGTCTCCAGGAAAGTCTGAGCTCTGTTTAGAGGGAGGAAGAGAATCTGAGTTGTTCAAGCAGTAAATATGGCAATTGTCTTCTTAAAACTTCTTAAATCTGCCAGTGAGC
Organism: Colius striatus; assembly: GCF_028858725.1. NCBI lineage: Eukaryota > Metazoa > Chordata > Aves > Coliiformes > Coliidae > Colius > Colius striatus. Next base: position 4,488,684 of record NC_084762.1, read on the forward strand.
TTGATCATTTTAGCTAAGGAGAGCTACCTACATGTTTTTTTCTTTACCTTCTTTCTCCTTCTGTGTGGCTTCGCACCTCTAACCTGAAACATTCATTTGCCTCCCTGGGGCAGAGCAGGGCTCAGATTGTCTGTTAGTGCACCTATCCTCAGCTTAGAGCCACAGCCAGCTTGTAGATATCTGGCATTTGCAGCCCCCTCTGATGTTATTTGGTTTTCTTTTAAAACATCTGAAAAGCCACAGGTTTTGCCCATCTCTGGGAAGTACTCTCCCGAAGCTGCAAAGGAGGGGGAGGAGGCTGTTGGGGTGGGAAAAGCAGTGGGTCTGAACTTCTCAGATATCTGGTGAGTGGTTTTGAGGACTCAAAAGGGAGCTGATTTAAGAAGCAATGGTTTCTAGCTGATTGTAGGCCACTTTGGCTGTGTAAGGCTCATCAGGCAAGACCCGAAGCATTCCAAGTCACTGTAGTTTGTATTTCCAGTCTTGGCTATGTTTTATACTATCCATTACCCTGAATGTTGCCTTTCATTCAGGACAAGTTGTCTTTTCAGCAGTGTTTAAATGTATTCTTAATGTGAATTACCATGTTTTATGGTACAACATCAGAAGAAGAAAGAGAGGCTTTAAGAAAGCTTTTTGCTGGTGGTAAATTATATCCAAGTTTCTGTGATAAGCTGTAATAGCTCTTCAGAGCAGATGTATTTTATCAATTTAAGAACACAGAGTGAGAAAACATGTACTGCATTCAGGCTTTCAGAAATTTATTTTCATGGTAGTGTGTACACAGTCAACAATAAATCTGTAGAAACTATGATTGTCTTTCAGTTAAACATGATGCAGCTTGCACCGTGTCTGTTATTTACATATAGGATGACAGAGGCACTTTTCAAGCTATGTGTTGCTGCTTAATGCGAGGCTGAAATGATGGGCTGTTGTCTCGGGTTCTGTCAAGGCAAAAGGCATGCTCTAAGGCAGATAACATACCCACATGCAGTTTTACAGACCCACAGTACCTGGGAGAAACCTCTGCAATACAGTTTCCCAGCCCGGGAGCCTTCTCGGCTGCTGCGGTTGATGCTACACATGGTGTGAGACATGTCACTGACACCACCTTCCTCCTCTTCATTCTCCTTCCTTCCAAATGTCTCTGCTCCCAGCCTGAATGAGAGAGGCTGGTATTAGCTGCCAGCTTGGGCTGTGCTGGATCCACAGCCACATCCCTCGTGCCAGCGAGGTGTGCGCATCTTGCCTTGCTCAGAGGGACAGCTCTGAGTGGTGCTAAGGCTGTAGGTGGTGTGGGAAATGCCAGCTAGCTTCACCTGTGAAAAATCAACACAGTTTCAGTCTCCCAGGTGCTCTGTGGCAGCTCACCTTTGTCTGAGGTGCTTCAGAGGAAGTAGATCCACTTTGTCTGGTGTGATATGGTAGATGTGCAACACAGGTCCCTCCCTTGCCTTGTCATCTTCCTCTCTTTCACAGCAGTGCCAGTCTGTAAGCGAGGTGGTTCTATGTGCCCCAGCTGTACAAGCTGCTCAACTCTGACAACCAACGGTTTTCATGCCTCTTTCTTTCCTTGAGAAGTGAGTATTTTGAGGAGAAAGCTGCTCAGTTTTGCACAGATTTGTATCTGATTTTCAACTGAGCTGTGCAAACAGTCACCAAAATGTTCCTGACTTGTTTGCCTGCTTTTTTTGTTAAGAATAAGGGAAGGTTTTGCTAAATGCAGGACTGATTTCCATACCTCTGTAGAACACAGGGCGCTGCTAGATTGATGCAGAGGCCTCGAATCCCTAAGACCTTGCCAGTATAGACTTTGTGACTTCTGTGAAGAAAAGGTTTTCCAGCACTACTGTCAAACTGGTTGGCTAGAATTAGAGAATTAAGTGAACAGAAAAGCAGCTACTTGAATCTTATTGTTTCTTAGCATGGTTTTCCTAAGGAAGCAAGTCTTACGCAATCATGTTGTCTGTCTGCCCTTGACCTCTCGGGTTTTGAGTCCCTTGGTCGTTTGAGAGGGCGTCTTTCAGAGAGGAAAAGGTCTGAGACATTACTCAATTCCATCAGTCATGTGAAAGTTAGAGTCTCCATAAAATAAAAAGACGTGTACCCCAGTTCAGGCAACGTCTACAAGATGATCCCATATGGTGTTAATTGCTGGAACACCCACATGAGAGAGAGACTTTATGAATGTCCCAACCGCAGGAAGAGCTTCCCCGGGAGCTTGAAACTAACCACAAGACACAGATCTGCAAGGGAGACAGACTGTGTTAATTTGGGGGGGGGTGGTGAGTGAGTAGCATTCCAATGGCTACATTTCCCTTTGCCAGCACCATCCCTGTATAGTTTGGATCTTCTCTGCATCCCTGAGAAATTTGCTCCGATCTCAACCACCTAAGAGAGCGTTCCCCCAGCGAGGCAGCAGATGCCAGTAGATGTGCACATTCAGAGCACACAAGGAGGCATTCAGAAACCTGCTGAGGTCAAGTGGAGCAAGGTGACATTTCCTCTCTTTCTTCCTTGGACCGAGACGGGTTGCCCAGGGTTTGGGTTTTCCACTTCAGTTCCTTCTTTCAGTGTGAAGGAAATTTGCAACTTCTCCTTGCAGCGTGACATGATGTGGGTCATGAGTGTCCTCATGAAAACCCTTTTCTAGTCTAATTCTGCCTTAAGCTTCATGAGAGCAACCGAACCTGGTTTGTTCACGCCTTATGATTTGCACGGGGTGGGACAGCTCCAACTGGAAAGGCAGGACAGGCATCAGCCCTGTGGTTCAGGCATCGCTGGGGAAGGCCCACCTTAAAATCCCCCATCTCACTGATTTTGAAGCAGGTCTTTCTGCCAGGGTATGAGGGTTACTCTTTTCTGTGTTGAGGATGATAAGCTTTAGCCCAGGCTTTGATCAAGACCAGAAAAGCAGGGAGATGCCCATATAATGCATCAGAGGAAGAGACCATGCCAAAGAAAGCCACAGGAAACACTTTATCTTGCCCCTACCCCATCCATGCCTGATCTGGTGACTCATTGCCTGCGGGACTGAGTTATCCTGGGCATTTTTCCTCACCATGTAAGGCTTCTCTTTTCCTCTGTATACACTCTGGACAAGTACCTCAGGTCAAATACCTCTTATTATGGGTTTCTGTAGGGCCTTCTGCCATGGGCACTGTTGGGAGACCTCTGAAGTTAATTCTAAATGCAGAATAACAGCCCCCACAGTCTGCTCATTACCTGTAGAGGCCTCATGGGTGTCTGAATAGACTTGAGAGGAGATACTGTAGGAGCTGCAGGAAAAACCTTCTGGCAGCTTCCTGAGCTGAATAGCCTTCTGAGTGACCAGGAGCTCTGCTGGCTGGAAAATGTGCCATTTGCCTCTCTCTCTTTACTGGGTTTTGCCCCAAGGGGCAAGAGCTGGAGGTTGTTGTTTCTGCAGTTGATGATTAGTTTCCTAAATCTCTGTCCCTGGTGAACAGGTATATCTAGGTATTTACTCTAAAGTGTGATGAGGTTCTGCTCCATCAAGGTGCTCTCAAGCAGTAAAGACCTGCAAAATTCCATTTTTCATTTGACATGAAGGTTGGAGCAGGAATTTCATTTTCCTTTCGATGCAATCCCAGTTTGAAACAAAATCCTGACTCTGGATTCCATAAGGGGGAAAAAAAAGAGATAGTCACATAGTCAGAGCTGTACAACACAGCTCTTCATTTCTGCAACAGATGAAACTTTGCAAGAGAGAGAAGTTGCAGAGCTCAGACAGATAACCCAGCATTAGATACCTTCTAGACATGTTAGAAAGAAAATAGAGTTTAGAGGTGTGGCTCTGTGATTGAGAGGAAAAGAATTATAAGGCTTGGGAGGGCAAAACTTTATCCACTGCAACGTGCCTCTCCCCACCAACCAGAGAAGGGTGTTTGCTTATTAAATGCCTCCAGCATCGAGGGTGTTACTGGTGCTGCGTAAAGGTTGGGACTTGCGTCAGAGTGTGCTTATAAACCCCTTGACTGGAGCGAGCGAAGTGGGACGTTCAAAGTGGCAAAACAAAGTTCTTGGCAAAAGCCACAGAATATTACTTTGTTTGGGAAAATTCAAGGACACACGTGGCCTCGGGATGAAGGAAGCCAGAATTCCTCTTGGAGAAAGGGGCAGACCTTTAAAGCTCCTGTCACAAATGCAGACAGCAGATGGGTGAGCATCAAGCAGCAGAAATAGCTTTGTGGACATGTTTCTATTCACAAGCTCTCCCATGATGATTTGTTGTTGTTTTAAATTGAAAATCTCCTGAAAAAAAACCCAACCCTTAGCTTACTTTCTCATGCTTAGCCTGAAACTGAACTGCCCATCTCCGTAGGACACGTTCCGCTTTGCGAGGCGGACACAAGGTCTGTCCCGCCACCAGCGCTCTGCAAACAGGCGCTGGAGGAACCCCGGCTGCTGCTGAGTCACCAGGGGCACACAAACAGGTTCTCTGTTCTCACGGGAGGAAAACACCCGTCCCGGTGGTGGTTGGACTTTCCGCAGCTCCAAGGACACTCGCGGTGCTATAAATAGCAGCAGTGGGGCTGGTAAGGAGCTGTGACTAATGCTCTGTTTGACCAGCGTGCTCTCTCTGGCAGATCTATGTTTTTCTTTCCAGCGTCCATCCACCATTTCTAATCTTCCCTTCCTGGATTTCGTGATGAATTTGAAAAGGAGAAGCTTTGCTTTCTCATTTCCTGGACTGGAACGGTCTTGGTACGCTGGGCCTGTTAGAGATCTCTGCCCCAAGTGCATGCCACACTATAAAGTGGTATCCTTTACCCTCCTCCTCTTTTTTCCTTGGTTGCTTTAGAATGTGCACTTCACCAGACTAGCCTGAGTGCTAATTCTCTGTCAAGCAGCTCTGAATCTTACCCTTCTACATGTCATCTCTGACAGCCTATAGAGGAGTCTCCTCCTCCTCCCTGAGGGCTGGGAAAGAAGGAATCTGAAGGGAAGAAAGGTTCTGCTAGAGGCTAGAGTTAAAGCAGGAGGTGTCTGGTCTGCACAGATCACCCTCGAGCATCTTCTGAACTCAACACAGGGCATAAAGAAGCTGCTTGGTGTCTCACCAGCTGGCAGGCTGCAGGCACAGAAGCCACTGCCTGTGGCTGGGACTCCTCCCTGCAGCAGCGTTTGGGGCTGCTACGGGAGAGGCAGAGGAGGAGGAGGGAGGAGGAGGAGGAAGAAGGGAAATCCAGGATTTTCCTGGCACAGCCAGGCACACTGGAGGGGGCTGGGACCCAGCAGCAGGTGATTCCAGCACCAGCCTGACAGTGAAGAAATAAAGGACCAGAGACATGCCAGCTCTCTCCCTCTGCATACAGCTAATGCCCAAGTTATCTCTTCTCACAATGAGCTTGCTTGACAAGCAAAATTGAGGGGAAAAAACCCACAAAATCCCATGCAGAGCTGCTGATGCAAATTAGGCCTCAGCATCCATTGAAATATTCAGCAGGAATACCTCCTGCTGGGTTAACTCATTTTTTATTGCACCTTTTGGGTTTTTTGAAGTGCAAAGAAAGAGTGTGGATTTCTAGATCTGGATACCTGGATTTGAAAGGCCTCTTTCTTCAAGCAAGGAAGACTCTAAGGTGATATGTACAGAGTCAAATACAATGTGGACTATTATGTAGATGTGGACTATTACTTAGATATTGACTATTAATTATATGAACTATTACTCAGATATTCCAGTCTTCCAGGATTGGGCTCCTTTCTTTTAGTAAAGGTTGACTTACTTTTTGTAAGTAAGTGGAGCTGAGAAGTCCTCCCAGCACAGATCTCATCTAGTGAGAAACAGTCTAATGATGCCTCAAGATTTAATGGCTTTTAACGAAGATCTCGGTAATAGGAGTGGCAATTTCAATAGGAAAACGTTCTTAATCCTTTCAAACTAATGTAGAAATCCTCACTGCTTAGTGGGATCAAAGCTGGCCTTTGAGAAACAACTGGAAGCAAATGGGAGTATTAGGAACATCTTTGCAAAAGCCACCAATGCCATTTTGCCCCAGCTTTCCCCACATGTTTCAGGAAGGCATTGTTTTATTAATGCACGTGAGTGTTTCCACTTGCACCCAAAGAAAGCCTGTCCAGTCAAGCAGAAATCTAGTTTACATACCTTGCCCTCACCTCTCTGTGATGATTTTGCTCTCTATTAAACGGTTGGTTGGGTTACTAATCAAACAGCAGAATGAAAAAGGCTTTCCATTTGCAGTCATTTCAGAGCCCTAATTTCCTCGGAGGTCTAACAAGTGTGTGCTGTTGATGCAGCTCAAACGTTCACATCTCAGTTCCCCTGAAAAAGCACCACAAATATGATCACAAACTTAACATGTGTATGGGGGAGGGGCAGTGGGAGAGGCTGACTCCAACCTGTTGCAGTCCTCCAGCAGTCAAAGGGATGGTCTGTCACAAGGGGCTGTCACCAGCTTACAGCGTGGCCCACAGACTGCAGGATGCTGAGCTCTGGGCTTGTGGTGTAAGGCAGCAGCTGTTTTGCCATGGAAGCAATGGAAGAAAGGAAAGCTCTGTGGTTACCTCAGTGAAAGCAGCAGAATCATAGAATTGCTTTGGTTGGAAAAGACCTTTAAAAGCAGTGACCCCCACTTCACATTGCCAAACCCACCACTGAACCATCTCCCTTAGTACCTCAGCTACGCAACTTTGCAACATCTTCAGGCATGGGGACTCCACCACTTCCCTGGGCAGCCTGGGACAATGATAGTAAGCCTTTCACTGAAGAAGTTTTTCCTAATCTCCAATCTAAATCTCCCCTGGTGCAACCTGAGACCATTTCATCTTGTCCTATTGCTTATTACCTGGGAGAAGAGACTGACCCCACCTCACTGCAATCTCCTTTCAGCAGATACTGGCAGGTGTGAAACCATCTGGTGATCAGGGTACAGGAGCTTCCCATAGCATATGTCTTATTTTAAAACACATTAGCAGGCCTGTGTGAGCTCTTACCTGCTCACATGTCTTCTCAACCAGCTGGGTTTGCCCAAAACACGCCATCACTGCTGTGGGATATTTTACTTCCTCCTGCAGAGACCATGGTCTGGTGGCTGTGCCTACTCTTCAGATAAATACAAGTCAAGGGCTTGTGAGGGCTGACAAAACTGACCTTGCTACAGAGATGAGAAATGGAGTTGTAGGGATAAAAAAGTGGAGTTCACTGAAGCAAACTGCTGTCTGGTAAAAAAAATATCAGTGTGCTTAATTGTGCTCATTCCTGGGGCTCCTCTGCCATTGCCCCCAGCAAGGTACATCTGGAGTGGCTGCCCCTGAGCCGGTGGGACACCCCACCAGGGGAGGGTCAGGGGAGAATAGCAGCTGCCCCTGACACTGCTCAGCTTCTCTGCAGGGCTCAAGCAGAGGCTGTGGAGAAGGGAGATAGTGACTGAGAACTTTGAGGGCAGACCCCAGTGCTGGGGATTTTCAGGTAAGTTCCCAGCGGGCTCTGCACCTCTTGCATCCTTACATGTTGTGAAGGGTCCTGAAGGGGATGGGGAAGTCTCTGCCAGTTACTGATGGCAGTCCTCTAGCCTCTTCAGTGCAACCCATGTGTCTGACCTTGAGGCTGAAGACAATAAATGTTTGCTTTCATGATGTAAGACAGGTGAGATCATTGCTTGGGGATTGCCAGATGATGCTGTAATAGCCTCACATGTTCATCTTCTGAATGTGCTGGTTTTCCTTAAGCTTCAGAAGACAATCTTCTTGTCACCTGCAAGGCAGTTTCTTTCCGGAGAAGCTGTTGCAAATGGCAATAAAACTTGCCTTCTGCTCTCTGCTTTCCACATAAGTGATTCTTGGGTCAGGGCAGCACCCTATGGGCAGCCAAGCACTGCAGTGCTGGACTGTGATTTCTGGCTTGAGGGATGCCTGCCTGCCACTGCCACTACCACCAGCTCAGCCCAAGGAGGGCCATGGAGCCCTTAAGTAACCCCAGCTGCGTTCAGAAAACAACCCAAATCCAAGCTGCTCACTTGCCTTCCCCACTCTCCAGCTTGTCAGGATAAATGGAGGCAGATTATAAACAGAAAGGGATGTATTCTGCCTCCCAAGCTGCCAGAGCAGGGGTGATGCTGCACAGGATAATTATCTGCTGGCACAGAGGTAACTGAGCAAGTGTAGTATCAACTTTTCCTGGAGAAAAACGGGCTGGTAGTCAATGTTCTAGTGAATTGATGTTCAGTATTCAGGCTTCAGAGAGGAAGGCAGAAGGGCTCCAGTGGTCACAAGGTCATTTCTAGGCTGGTGGCTGTGGCTTCTCAGTGATGCTCACTCAAGACCCTAAGGACAGTGCAGGTGTCCCAGACAGCTGCCAAACATTCTAAGCCCCTTTGCAAATGGGGAGCAACAGCTCTCCTCCCCTCTGCACGACGTTGGAGGGATGGGAAGGTGTTGGAGAGAAGATGGGATCTGCTGAAATGGGACCTGCTGTGGCCAAGCTTAGCAGAGAGTCCAGCCCTGTGGCATGTGCTTTCATAAATGAACGTGCTGCTCTCAGGTTATGGTACTGATTTCAACTAAATTCTGAGAAAGGAAAAGGTCTGAATCACGTCCAGTTTACCTCACATTGCTCTAGTTCTGTATTATTATTATACTGAAGTAATTACTCCAACTAGGTTGCTACTGCTTTCCCAAAAAACAAGAGCCTTCTGACCAGATCCCACAGGGCTCAACAAATGTTCCTAGTTTTGTTGTGTGATTTAGTTTGCTTTTCTTTCTCGTGCTGTTCAATCAGCTCCAAAATTTCCATCAAGGAAATGAAGTTCAAGAGCCAATAGAACTGCAGATTTCTGTTTCATAAAGACAGATTAAAGGTAAGGTGGAGTGTAGCCTCCTTTGTGCACAGCTAAAAGTTAATGGAATGTTGTTTCTCTCTGCTAGGGTTATAAAAGTGCTGCCTGATATTGCAGTCTGCAAAAGTATAAATAAAGCTGTGTATTTATACACATTGATGGTAAAGTAACTGTTTCAGAGGAAAGGATCTTCCAAGATTGCTGTCTGGCTACAGGGAAAAACAATGTGATGAGTAATGCAAGTTAAAGAAGCAAAATAGCAATTCTAACTCTCCTGCTCTAAAATGTCAAACGTGTGTGGCAGTGCAGGCAGGAAAAGGGGCTTTAATCAGTGTTTTCTCCAACGTCTTGTGATGGGATAGAGTTACAATAGCTCAAAATAATATTGCTTTTGTCTCTGTTGGGAGGTATTTTCAGCTGCTGGTGATACCCTGCTTGCAATTGTTGGTAAGCAGCTTTACTGGGTGCTTGGGTGTCTGTGACTTCTGCTGGGTCCTGGTCAGGCAAAGGGTAAGTGTAAGAATAACACTGCAGTCCTTCCGTCTGAGCTGATTTACTGCACGAGTAAGTCTATTGCTAATAATAGAGCAACTGAAGCCAAGGAGAAGTGTAAGGCAAAGCAGGGATTTACAACAGCCAGAAAGCAAGGATTTAAAGCAGCCAGGAAGAGAGATAATTGCAAGTTGCAGTATAATTAAATCTTAATGTCAGGTTCAAAGCACGAAGGAGCTAACTTAACGGCATGCAGACGTGCAGCATTGCACAGGCCTTGCCTGTTTCTTCAGGGTTTTGATGGCATCCACCTCAAGCATCTCCAAACACAGTCTGAGCAGAGATCTCATCCAGCAAGGCCCTGGATGTCCGCAAGGACGCACTTTGGAGGCTGAGAGCTCTCAGCATCCTGCTGCGCCAATCTCCCATTGAAGATCGATTTGGCTGCTCAAACTCCTGTTAAAAAATGCTTTGTTAATAGATCCATTTGGATAGATGAGCTTTACTTCCCAGGCAGATGCTCCCTCCCTTCATGCACTCCTTCTTAGTTTATATGTGTAAGCTATACCATCACTGGAGAAGACCACACTTGGTGGAGGATTTTAAAACAAAACAGTCATTAGTAACTTGAAAAAAACCAGAAAGTCGTTTCAACAGCCATTTATCTTTCAGGACTTGTGTTGTCAGCACTCCCTGTTACTTAGCATCAGGAGAGGACTCTCTTCATAACATCGATTCTGTATTATGAGAGCTGAATGTCGGTTTCTGGTCTCTGGTGTGGCACTGCTTGAGGCTGCTGGCTTTGCTGCTTTGGATGACCCGTGCTTCAGTTTGCTGCTGTGTTTGTAAAGGAAGAGCCTGTAAACATGTCCCCTTTCCCTACCTATCTTTAGGTTTTCTCAGTTTATAAACTATACAGATATAAAAGCAACAGCTCTTAGCTTAATTTTTTGTTAAACAGAAGTTGTAGAGTTGTTGCTATGCAGGGGCAACGTGGCTACTCAAGATTAAGGCAAATCAAAACTGTTTGCAGGCAGCTTGGCTTAGAGAAGCATTCAGAGAAAGACAGGGAGAATAAAGACAGTAGAATAACAATGCATGCACTTAAAAGCACAGAATCTCTCTCCTTAGAAATGCTTGTTACTTTTAGCACTAAAAAGATTGTGAAAGTAACAACGCAACTGCTGTGCCACCGTCAGCCTTGGAGGGTGGGGTGCAGGGTAGTGTGCATCATGAGGAAAGATGGGGCACAGGCCCAGGGCTTTCATCCCCTCTTGAACTCACTATCCAAACTCAAGTGGGTCAGTCAAGCCCAAACATACAAGCATGCCTTAGAGTCGAGCCCCTGCAGGCACATGAAAGAGGCTGATCCCCAGAACCACCGAGTCTTTGTGGCTTGTGTGGAAACCTGCTTTGTTCTGCTGTAAGGCAATCCTATAGTTGCTCAGCAGTGCTGAAGTTACAGATCTATTTTAGTTGCTGCTTTGTATCAATTCCCTATAAACTGTTGAGTAGGAGAGAAAAAATTTCTTCTGGGGAAAAAGCAGTTGCCCATTTAGATGTGTGAGAGCTGTGACCTAATCTCTGATCCAGCATAGTCCTAATCACACAATCATAGAATCCTTACCGTTGGAAAAGACCCTTAAGATCATTGGGTCCCACCAGCTCTAGTATTAACAGCTGCTAAGATGAAACTCTTTCTTTCTCAGATGTCTCAGGCCACATATCAGCTGGTAATGCCCCAACCAAAACTATTCTCCCCATGCCTCAGAAATGGTTAGTTTTGTTAAATACATTGGCAAACTAGGCCTTGAATCAACGTTCCTGGGCCAAATCTTTTCTCTTAACCAAAGATGATTTCATCTATTTTAAAGGTGTGCTCTTTTACACCAGCCAAAAGAATGGTTCTTTATTTCCAGCAAGCAATCCTGAAAGCTTTGTTAGATTGTTTTCACCTGGGATGAACATCCCAAATGACTTTGCAAAATCATCCATGCTGTCTTAATCCAGAAAAAAAGGAGTTTCACTGTTATTGTATTAAATTCTTTTGTTTTTATCCTCTTAGAGTCATTATTTCACTTGATTGTCACGCAAGAATTTCATCTGACATTGAGTTTAGGTGTACCTGAATTCATTATGGCATCTAATTTATATTTGGTAGAAAATGACAATAGCTTGAAACTGTATTGACAGATCTTTATTGAAGATAATTACTCAACAGGAATAATTCTGAATGAATTAATCAGACTGAAAATTCACTTCAATTTTACAGTACTCCAGCGATGAGAAACGTAACTAGACACATTTCCTCTGCTAAATTGTAGCTGTAATTCTGCTTAAAACTCTTTGAATTCTTTGAGGTAAATTTGAGCTCCCCAGAGAAGCCTGTAACACCTAAGCTCAACTTGTGAGATTTGATTAATTTGCAATTCAAGATGATAGTGCTGCAGACAGACGTCTTGTTTCCCTGGGGTGGCAGGTTGTCACTTGTTTCAGGGAGGCAGTTTGGTGGGAAGAGTGAGAGGAGTGGCCACCTTCCCTGCTGTTAGCAGGAAGAGGATCTGTGGATCAGGTGGGAAATTGGCCACCACATCATGGATTTGGCTTCATCTCCCTCTGCCCAAGCTCAGGGAGGACCCAGGTTGCACCCCAAACCTCTCTCCTCTGATGATTTTAGCTGCTGACCTCCACGGACCAGGCACAGGCTCACAGTTGAACACCTACATAATTTGCTTTGGGGTTTCTGCTGCCCTTTGCAATCAATCCAGAGAAATGACAAATATTGCTTGCAACTTCAGTGGCTACACCTCGATAGCTTGCAAGAATTTATTCTCTCTTTTGATATATTTCCACTAACAGGAGTTTTCTTAAGTGAAAACCTAAAATATGCCTTCTGTTTGCTTCATCTATTACACTTTCTTTGAGACACAGGCCATTGGTGGGTTATAATGATAGTTCCCCAACTTGTCATCTTTGGCTGGAAACTCATGTGTAAAACTGGCTTTACAATAATTATCTTCTAGAGGAATTTTCCAGAGATGACATTCAGCCAGGATTTAAAACAACAGAAAGGAGAAAAAAACACAAACTAAACAAAAAACAAATAAACAAGAAAAGCCCTCAAAAATCCCCCCCCAAAAAACCCTCCATGGTGGAGGGGAGAAAGATGAAACATTGGCAATGCATCTGAGATTGTCTGTGGTGCTTTCACACTGAATAGCTTAGAGGTGCTTGACCTAGTAAGTGCTGCAATTGCTACTCAGACATATTGAGCTTGTATTTCTTTCATGTCGTATTTAAAAGTTAGTTGAGTTACAAAAGTGAGAAATGAAGAAGAGTGGAGAGAGGAATATAGAGGTAGAAGGCAGATGAAGAGGGAATGACCATGCTGAGAAATATTGAGAGTGAGTGTGCTATGGCTAAGTTAATTCTTTCATAGACTATTAATTAAAGGTTTATTTCCTTGTGTTGAAGTCTCATTGTCCTAATGCATTTAGATAGAGAGGAAGGGAAGGAAAGGATGGGGTGGATGTAATTCATCATCAGGAGAGCAAAGCTGCTGCATGTCTTTCCTTCTACATGTTCAGCCTCTCTCTCCTCTCTCAGTCATACCTTTTCAGATTCTCTTCAGCATCTTGGAAATCAATTCTACTCTTGTGCTTCAGCTGCTTTATTTGTATTTGCTTTCCTCTTGGCCAAATGGGATTGTTTATTGGGAAGCATTACAGCCCATCGCTACGTATTCAAGTTATTTTAGTTTGCCTGTGCTTGCTTCCTGAAGGTCTCAAAGGTTGCCAGCTGCTTGTTCTCAGGGTCTGAGCCAGCAAATTATCCATACCCACCTTAACATCGATTGCTGGGGCTTATATATGGCTCTTCACAGAAATGTGCACCAAAAGCTGCTGGAAGGTTTAGACTGAGATTCATATCTATTGTACCAGCCCTGCAAGACTCTTCATTAGGGACTCTAGTTCAAGGCATTATCTGTGGGGTAGAGAGGAAGCTGGTCATTGACCTAAAGGCTGTGGAAATGCCCTTTCCTTGTTCTTCACCCCTAGGGTGCTAGTGGGACAGCTCCTCTACTTCTCCCTAGTATTGGTCTGATGGCTCAAATGAGGTTCTCCTGATTTATTCCATCGTGAGAGACAAGAGGAACACTAGTCTTTTAAAGACATACCAATCCTCCTCTTGCTAGTATCTCTTGGATGGCCATGTGATTCTATTCATTTCAGCTGAATAAGTCGATTGATGTTGATTTAGGTGAGAAGAGAATCAGTCCTGCTCCTGCAAGACTGGGATTTATTTTCCTGTCCCTGTTATAATACTCCTTTCCTGATTTAATATGGTTTTGCAGAATTTCCAGTAGACCCTGATAAACCCACTGAATATAGTGTGTGATTTACTCAGTCTTTCAAGGAAAAGAAATAATAACACAGTGTAGGATAATGCAAAGGGGTTTTCTATACCTTTAGGCTAAGTGTAGGTGTAAAAGTGGAGTGTGATGTGGGAAGCTGTCTCCCTGCTTTTTTATCCATGTAGTTTCTGCCCATAGAAGGTGAGGGCAACTGGTACACAGTTCAGAAGATGGACTTAGTCTGCTCCATGGAAGACAGGAGCTGGTGGAGAATTCTTAAATGTCTTAAAAACAGTAGACATAGTCTATTCAACTCTTTGGTATTTCACTGACACAGTGCAAGTCTGGCTTCAGCACAACTGGTGACCTGTAAATTAATCGCGTTCTACATCTTTGGGCAAGGAAATTTATCCTGGCTTAGCCCAATAACATGGTGTTTCAGAGGGATGATTCTAAAAAAACGAGCTAAAAAGCAAAGAAATCTCAGAATCTTTTGGATCCTACAGAGGCAAAAAGAATCCCAACCTCTCTGTAAAGAGCCCCACTCTGAATAAAACCTTAGAAAGCAGGAACATCATTGAATTAAAAAATGGGTAATGGACAAAAGCTGAAACACAAAAAGTTCCACTTAAACTTAAGGAAAAACTTCTTTACTGTGAGGGTGAGGGAGCCCTGGCCCAGGCTGCCCAGGGAGGGTGTGGAGGCTCCTTCTCTGGAGGTTTTCAAAACCCACCTGGATGCATTGCTGTGTGACCTGATCTAAATGGATATGTTTGAGCAGGGAAGTTGGACTGGATGATCTTTAGAGATCCCTTCTAAAGGGAAATTCCCATTTTCATGGTGAATAAGTGGAGAGAATGGATGGATTTGTTCTCTGAGAAGACCTTTGTAAACCAGTTATCATATTAGGGTCCAGAAGCTAAGCTTTCAAATTGCCTTTCTTTGCCTCTCTGGTAAAATCTTTGCTGGTTTACCCCTGCCAACCTCAACTGCTCTAGGGTGCAGAAGGCAAAAAGGGAACATGGAACTCTAGTGAAAGAGAACTTGCAGAGAGGCTGCAGAAAATCAGCACAAAGTCAAGGTGGCACTCAGAGATGATCAAAATGTGCTGGTGGCTTCCCTTGGGTTTGGCATTTGGTGAAAAGAAGCTCAAGAGAGCCCAGCGTACTTCACCAGATGGCTGGGAAGAACAGAGTAGTAGATGACTGTGGTTTTCATTTTCACCAGGCCTTATACATCTGTAATAGTGTTCTGTAGTAAGTGAACAAATTTTAAATGAAAGGGATTTTAGATCAATGTGAGTGATGGATTTGCTTTCCACCTGGGACATACCATTGACTTTTACCTACTCTTTGCCTATAAAGATGCAGCACAGAGATTTCAGGGAGAGAAGAAGGATACAGCTGAGTTTTGGCCAGAATATAGATTCTTCTTCAAGACATGAGGGAAAACCTGGCTGCTGGAAAACGAGAAAGACATTCCTGTAGCAGGAAAGCATCCCTTAGTTTCCCACCACACAATTTCTTGCATGTCCCATGACACTACTCATACCATGGCGATGCAACTTCCACCAAAGGAGTTTTTTAACACTCTATTTTGCCACCAAACATGAGCTTATGCTGTGAAGAAAGTACCACGTGACAAAAAGTAGAGATTCACATTGTACCCTTTGCTTTTAGTGCTCAGTCTGTTCTATGGCAACCCTCAAGTCAAATTTGCAAGATTGGGCTCTGACTTACTCATGCTTGATGATAAATCTGAGACTAGCACTGAGGTTTTAGGGCTTTCATCCTTTCGATAACATGTTTATCTTTCAAGGTCTGTGATAAAACACTGGACTTACCCAGGGTCCCTTGCATTGCTATCTATGCTTGAGGCAAGCCATTCTTGAGAATGCAGATATAATTCCACTTGATTTAGGTATGAGTTTGGTTCTTGTTTTTATTGGAAAAGAGCGTTGGCATCAGCTGCTGTTCTGAAACATTTTAT
Organism: Colius striatus; assembly: GCF_028858725.1. NCBI lineage: Eukaryota > Metazoa > Chordata > Aves > Coliiformes > Coliidae > Colius > Colius striatus. The sequence goes on from NC_084762.1 coordinate 4,504,338, forward strand.
CTTGTGGTTGAAAACCGGACTTTTGAGTTGCATATGTGTAGTTTTGCTTAAGCACACTGCACGTGGACTTTCTGCACTATTTTTGTGGAGATTCTGTAATTTACCACTTAAAACATTAGTTCAAGTGTTGTCTCACAGATGAGGAAGCTCATACTGAAAGAATGAAAGGTAATTTGAGCGGTGTCATTCTAGAAAACCATAAGTGGCAACTGAGTCACTGGCATTGATCTCATAATGTGCTGTGCACACAGTATTTCTCCAGGTTGGTGTGGAGGCACTTTTTCTTACCTTGATTTGTATAGAGATATTCCAGGAACTGGAGGAGTGAAGGCCAGATGCTGAGCTTAGGTAATATGAAGGATGTCTAACTACTGCACAATAATGGCTTTCATATAAAATCGAGACTTATTAAGAAAGTGGAGAACATCCGTGCTGGAAATGTCCTCTGATGTGATCTTGGTTTATGGTACAGCATAGCTGATTAACCTGCAGCTTTTTCTTTTCCAATGCAATTATGTCAGACTATCAAACTGAAGCACACTGCTTTGTAGTAGTCAGGCAATGTAACAGATGTACCAACACTGAAAAGCATAGTCCCTTAAAAAACCCCCAAACCCCAACCAAAACTTTTCATGGATCATCATCCGTGTTCCTTAAAGAGGTGAAATCCTTTATTTGCCCTGACTGGAGTCTGGGCAAACTGCCTAAGGAGGAAATATGGGACTGGTTTATGTATATGTTATCAACCTTCTCCCACCCTGCCTGAAATGATCCAGGATCTCAGCCCAGCTTGTCTGATGGCAGAAACTTATGAGTCATTTTTGCACTACTTGACCCCTCACCAGCAAACAAATCCCACGGGCTGTAGAGGACAGTTAGAGTGAGAAGAATAAGAAAACATATGATCAGATCAACAGATGTGACTGGTTTGTGATCTGAAGAAATACACCTTCAGGTTTTCCCTCTTGGTCTGAGAATGCAGCTCTTACTCTTCCCGCTGCCATGGAAAAGCTTGGTCACTCTTCTCAGAGCGAGCAGTCTACTTATCTCACCAATTCCCACTCACCCATTATTTATTTCACAAGTTAGAAAGCTGTCAGCATTGCGTAAGAACCATCAGCATGAATATTTGATGACCACAGCTGCCATAAGCATAACAAATCTGATCTACTGCCAGCAGCCATTAAATATTCTGTTTACTCCATAAATGTACGTTTTTAGAAATCTATTGAGAGACACTGTCCAAGGAGATTTGAAGCTGGGTATTTATGATGAATCTCAGTTTTGAATATAAATGATACACTTCCCTGAGAGTCTAGTCACCACTTCCATCCTCAGTGCATATTTCTACATGTAATGAATGCTTAGAAGGCGACATCATTTCTGCTTCCAACCATTGTGCGATGAAGTGCGATGGCTTTGCAGTTGGCTGGGATGCAGCTGAAACCCACCCCAATGTGCCTGCATTTTAATAGAAACCAGTATTATTAAAAGGTGGAATCATTTCAAGTTGTATTTGATACAACACTAGGTTGGAATTGCATCTTGTTTCTTTGCAATTTGTCATCCTGTGAGAACTTGAGCAGCTTTGCCTCCGTGGAAGAAAATCTCCCTGCGTTTGTAAGCGCAGTTCTGTGTGTTTTGCTGTCTCTGTTTAATGCAGCAGAGATTTCACTCGTCCATGCTGAAATGTGCTGGTGACTGACACTGTGAATAACACCAGCTCCTTCTCTGAAGTCTGGAGCAACAGAGCTCAAAAAATTGTTAATGGTTCCAGCTAGAAAGCCAGACAGAAGGCTTTGCTAGGGACAGCTTGTGGGATGTTTGAGTGAAGATGCCAAACTGGGACCACAGTGGAGGAAGAAAGTTTGTTCCCCCGTTGAGAAGCTGTTGAGCTGGTTTGAAACTTCAAATACTTATTTTGGTCAAGATGTTGGGTACTAAGTATTTCTGAATATATTTTCATTCTGGCCCCAGAATGAATAGAGCTTGCCCCAGGAAAGCAGGGAATAAACATGGCCAGTGTACAGTCAGGGGGCTGGAGCAGGCAGAGGTGGTTTTCCAGGAGTTACCAAAATGAGCACCACACACAAATGTTCAACTCAAAGTGATGCCCACCCTTCCCATGCCTACAGAAAGAGCAGTAGTATTCTCTGATGTTTCTACATTTCTTTTTCCCTCCAAAGGCCACAAGAGAGAAAAGAGAATCAATCTGATGATACTTCACTTGCAAATTTTACCATAAGAGATGAAAAGCTCCTTCAACCGATGTTTTTGTATCTACATCTGCCAAATATTACCAAATTTTCTGTAAACTTTTGAGCCACACTCGCTACTCTGCATGCTTTTACAGACTTTTGTGGCAGCATTTATGAGAGACATTCTTCATCCAACATCAGATTTCTTTTTGCATGGCTTTGATGTGAAGTCTGACTTGACCAACTTGCAATTAAATGTTTCTAGTTAAAAAAGCCCTGAGCAATGAGCAGAATTACCTGCACCTTGTTCTTAGCACTCATCAAAAGAAGGAAAAAGTTGCCTGGTTCATCTCTGTCTGGACAAAAGCAGGGCAGGGGTGGCAATCTGGATCCATCATGCCATGTCGCCTCCCAGGAACACAAGCCTTTTCTTCTTGGAAACAAAGACTATGGATCTGGTTGAGATAGAGGTTTGAAATCTGCATGTTTAAAAAACCAAAATGAAATGCTGACACCATTCCAGTAGACAGGGAAAACAATGCAAAACATTCAGAAATGGAAGTGAAGCATCACTTCTACCTTTTAAAATGTTTCTCTCTCCTCCTTGCCAATGTTTCTAACGTCACTCTAGGGGTCTGAAATGAAACCCTTTCCCTGTTGGTTTGGGTTGGCTTTTTCCAATTGGAAAGAAAATAAAGACTATGCTTTCCTCTTTTTTTTCTTCTTTTCCTACCATTGTAAAAGCCCTGCAAAGATTCCCTGCAAAGAAATCTGACCAAGGATTTCACACAATATAAAATGTTACGTAAAAGCACTAAAAACATATTCTCATAGAAGCCATTTGGGAACAAAAAAAAGAGACAAACCCAAATGTTTCAGCCAACATTTCCAAAGGAAGATCTATCATTTTTATTATTATTAGACTCTATTTATTTCTTCATTTGAGCCCATGAACAATTGACTTTTCATATGTGTCTTGTGCCGAAGCCCAAGCTGGGATCAAGGTGTCTGTCTGCTCTTCAGCGTTTGATATGGTGGAGCTGAGGATCCTCAAAGCAAGATTATAACCCTGGAGAGCAGGCTTTGGACTCTCCAGAGATTTGCCTGGAAGAATCTCACAGAAAACATCCCTGGAGAGAAGAGGGGTCCAGGAGAGCTGGTTGGTTTTCAATGCTCATTCAAACTGTCTCCAGAATGATCCATCCCAATGAGCAGGGAATCGAGCAAGGGCAACAAGAGGTGTGTGAGGATAAACAAGGAGCTCCTGACAAAATTAAGATGTAAAAAGGAAGTTTGCAAGAGGTGGAAGTAGGTGCAGGTGACCCAGGAGGAATATAGAGACAATGTCAGGTGTCAGGTATCAGTCACAGCACATCTGAAATTGAATTCTAATGAGGGACGTGAAGGTCAACAAGAAGAGCTTCTGCAGGTGTATTAGTAGAAAAAGGAAGACTAGGGCTTGGTGCTGCATGGAGCAGAAGAGCTGGTGACAAATGATGTCAGAATTCTCAGTGCTTCCCCTTGGGCTTTACTGTAAGACTGCAGGCAGCGATGCAGGCAGGAGTGTTTCCCAGCCTGCTGGCAGTGTGGCAGCCATGCTGCTGCTTGCTCCAGAGGGAGAGGCCAGTCGGGAGGGTCCAGCTGCCCTTCACACCTCCTTCCCAGCCACAGGCCAAGCTCCTCTCTAGGGGCATCCCGCTTTAGCACAGGGTAATCATTATTTCATCTTGTAAAATCTCTCCAGATAGCTCTAGACTGTTTTAGATATATATATCTAAATGTTAAAAGCCTGCTGGCTAATTTTGGTCAGTTGTTGCTGAGAGAGTTAAAACTATGGGGAATTTTATTGGCCTGCTGCGATACAAGTTAAATATAGGGGCATCAGGAATTTCCCTCCAGGCCAGCTAAGTCCTACATAAAATATTTGAACTCTGCAGGCATGCACACCCCATAAGGCAATGCTGAGCATTTCATCCAAGGAATAACATAAAGAGGGCTGGCCCGCTCTCCAGTAGTGCAGCAGCCCCGTGTGAGAGCGTGGCTGATCCCTTTTGTCCGTGTTTGCTCCTTGTGCTGCTGCTACCCATGAGGGCTGTACACCATCCTCCTTACTCCTGCCTGTGCACTCCTCTTCTTTGATCCTTCCCAGCACCGTGGAACCTAGTTCACACTTACTCTTTTGTGTGGAATGGATTTCAGCTGGGTTACTCCAGCATTTTCACCGGCACGTCTCTGAGAATGATCACTTTATTTACCTGGTTTTTAAAGTTCCAGAGTTTACTCTCTCATTCCATAAAACTCCATGGGAGGTGTTTATTTTGCTTGGCACTCAGTGTAATACCAAAATAAAACAATAAAAAAGAAAAGACTAAAGATAAGAGAATTAAAGAGAACAGGAAAGAGAGTGGCTAGCTAAGTTTCCTGCTCCTTAATGAAGCAGCTAATTGGTTTGTCCTGTGGACACTCCTCTTTGCATAAATCACAGACCTTCACTCCCTGTGGAGACACCCAGAAGTTCCTGGGCAAATGTTACTGTTCCAGTAAACTGCTACTCACATATAAGTACTGGCAACATGCAAGCCTGAAGGGAACAAAAGATGTCTGGTATGAAAGAGCAGGTCAGGGGAATTATTCCTAGAAACTTTTCAGATGTTTTTAAAATGAGCTCACTGTGTTAATTATGGCTTCTCTCTTTTTTTGTGTGTCTGTACATGCTGGTAGGGTAAAGAGGAGAAACCCTCTTCTGAGTTTTTTTAAAATAGGTTCTTTAGGGGTTAAATGAGATCTTAGATTCCACTGAAAAGAATATGTATGCCCCCAAACTACCTGTCTTGGTGGCGAGGTGCTAAGTGGATTAAATATATAACATTTCCCAAAGGAAGGAGTGTGCTTTTTAGACACATGACTATTAAAAACCTGATATTTCTGAGGGATAAGTGGCCAGTGGAGTTCCACAGGGATCGATTCTGGGGCCAGTCTTGCCCATGCACCAGTACAGGCTGGGGGCTGAACTGCTGGAGAGCAGCTCTGCAGAGAGAGACCTGTGAGTCCTGATTGATAATAAGCTAAGCATGAGCCAGCAATGTGCCCTCGTGGCCAAGAAGCCAATGGCAGCCTGGGATGCATCAAGAAGAGTGTGGCCAGCAGGTCGAGGGAGGTTTTTCTCCCCCTCTACTCTGCCCTGGTGAGGCCTCATCTGGAGTCCTGTGTCCAGTTCTGGGCTCCTCAGCTCAAGAGGGACAGAGAAGTACTGGAGAGAGTCCAGTGCAGGGACACCAAGATGATCAGGGGACTGGAACATCTTTCATACGAGGAAAGGCTGCGGGAACTGGGGCTGTTTAGTCTGGAGGAGACTGAGGGGGGATCTTATTAACATTTATAAATATCTAAAGGGCAGGTGTCAGGAGGTTGGGGCATCCCTTTTTTCTATAGTAGGTAGCAACAGGACAAGGGGTGATGGGGTGAAGCTGGAACACAAAAAGTTCCACTTAAACATAAGAAAAAACTATGTCAGTGTTTCAGTGATGGAGCCCTGGCACAGGCTGCCCAGAGGGGCTGTGGAGGCTCCTTCCTTGGAGGTCTTCAAGACCCACCTGGACATGTTCGTATGTGACCTGATCTAGGTGACCCTGCTTCTGCACGGGGGTTGGACTGGATGATCTCTAATGGTCCCTTCCAACCCTACCATTCTATGACTCTATGACAAACAGTTCCCATTGGCTTTCCTCCCTCCAACATGTACATGCCACTGTGAAAGGAAGTTCACAAGCAATGAGATACCACAAGGATCAGGTGAAGTTCCCAGAGATTATGGGTTTTTAGGTAGTGAACGTAGTTTCTTGTTTACATTATTCAACACAAGTTTCCCCTTTTCTGACTGGCTGGCAGCATGTTTTTCCTTGCCTTGGCCACCCTGATGCGAGTAGAGTGGCATGGTAGAGAGGTCTTTGCCTAGTGCAAAGGGTGGGCTGCAGGGCTGAGGCTCTCACTGTAAAACTACATCCAGAAAAGCAGCATTTGGGGAGGATGGAGAGAAGGGATGCTGTACATACCAACACCTTTAGATTGACAGACTTGAAACAATTGGGAGCATTTTGCCATTTGGTGTCTCGAGAAGAATCTTAAAAGAATCTCAAATTGCAGTGGGTTATTCAAACAAAACCTGTGGGAAATCTGTGTTCCCTGTGCTGGAGTAGCTCAGGGGAATAAGTTGTACCCCAGTTCCCTCAGGTGGGGAATCCCTTCAAAGGGGGACCCATTTCTCATCTTCTTTTAGGGAAACATTATCCACTCTGTCACTGCTGGAGGTAAATGCATTAATGATATGAATGAAAAAGGAAAATCATAGCAAGCTAGCAACACTTCCAACCAAAAGGACAACAAACTCATGTAATTGAACTCAGGACTTCTTCCAGAGGTGAATACACAGAATAAGCCACACAAGCCTGTTTCTTTGTTTCCTAAGTGGTATTTTTTTGAAACACTGCAAGTTTATGCTAATACTCCTGTAACCTTCTTCCAGTAAAATCTAAAGCCTCTGGCTTTTGGTACTTAAAGGAAAGTGAGTTTGAAGTAATCATCTTGTACAACAAGGGAAAAGTTGTCTTGTCTCAATCGTGTCTTAGAGCTCTTCTGTTTCAGAAATATTACTCTGCAGCATTCTCCCGTGCCTGCAGATATTAATAACACCGTGTCATTCAGACCAGGCTATCAAATGAATTTACCAAACTAACTGCAAAGTAGAATTACTTGAGCCTTCCTCACAGTTGAGTATCTTATCAGCCGTTTGCAGTAGGTGAGCTGGGCAACTGCTGTAAAAACCGAAGCCACGTGCACGTGTTCAGTGGTGATAAACAGAAGCTATTGTTGTGCAAAAGCACTGGATGCAACGTTCCTTCTTCTGCAGAATTCCTCTGTGCTTCCTCTCTGCTTTAAATCAGATATTTTTCCTGGTGAAAATGCACGTGTGTCCCACAGCAGCGGGAAAGAGAATCCTACCCCAGTTTAGTGAGAGCAGGAGCACCAAAAAGGGACCAGTGTGACAGCGCTGGGTAGGCAGCAGCTCCCACCAACGTCTCCAGATGTTTTTGCTGATGCTGTGCCCGATTAGGCTTTCTGCAGGTGTCAGTTTTGCAGTTATTGTGTTCTTGAGAGTGACAGGCCAGGAAATTCTGATTGGAGGAGCCGTTGGGGAGGCTCGTGGTTACACGCAGCCTGCATCAGTCGGTGAAGCTGGGTCATGCAGAGCCCTGTCATTTCGCAGAGGATTTCAATGTTGCAAAATCTGGTTTCTTTCCAAATTGGAACCAAACCTAAATTTCAACATTTTCCATGAAAGGGAAAACCCTTGGGGTCACTGCATGTCTGGCAGGCTGCTGGAGAAGGGAGGGTGCTGGAAGCCCTCGTTCTCTCATCGCAGGGCTTTCCGTGTGACTGGCAGGACTGGGACCAGGCAGCCTGAAAACCATGGGGCCCCCGACTTTCCTAGGGAGCCTGAAGGCTGAGAGCTGGTGATTCAGTTCAGCATTCCCTAGCAGTGTGCATGGTGATTTCTGGAGAATTTGGTGCTGTAGCCTCAGATCTGCTGTCCCTCTTCTTTCATCTGCCACATCTGTTTACGTCACGGCTTTGGATTTCTAGATGCAGACTCTGATCATCCCCCTTTTGAGAACTGAGAAATTGGGATCCAGCTCTGTAGGGGTTTTGGAATCGAGTGCCAAGCCTATGTGCAAAAACATTGTAGCTGGTTTGTCTTTGGTGCCAGCTCAAATCTTTGTCAGGGCTGAACTTGACCTTCTGGTAATGGTTTGCTGTCACTGACGCAGATCCTCAAACTGGTGTCGGGTCTCAGAGGCTCCCTGATGGCTTAATCAAACCCTTTCCCAGAGCACCAGTTCTGTGGGTATTCTGTCAGATTGCCTCCTTGGGGACAGATGATAGCTGAGTTGTATACACCAGCATGAGTTTTCCAACCACATCTCCGTCCCCCCCTCCTCACTGCCCCCTCAACACTATTTATTTTGGGCAGCACAGGAGAAATACAGATGTAGGCAAAACAATAATGTGTCTGCTTGCCATATCATGCCTCCGTTTTGTCATTGTACTGGACACTCTTGAGTGCTTTCTGGGGCCGTCCTCTTGAGAATACAGAGCCTCTTCTCTTTGGACTTGACCCTATAACGTGGACCACAGCAGTTTTCCTCTCCCTTTTGTGAACTCTAACCTCTCCTTTCTTCCAGTGTTAACATCACACAGTCAAAATGATGCCACTTGGTACTATTTCCTTTAGCACTTCTATCACACTGTCTGAACCTATTGAAAACGTCAGTGACCCATCTAGTCCTTTACCTGAGACAGACCTTCACCTCACATGCACATATGTACATGCACACTCCACCCATCCATCCAGCCACCCACCCGTGGCCCAAGCGTTAGCCCCAGGAAAGGCATCTGAAAGCAAGAGGTCACATAGCAACCAGCAACTGGACATTTTCTGTAGTCAGAGCCTCTTCAGAGAGTTCGGTGTAGATGAATCAACACTCTCCAATGAGCAGAAAATACTTTCTTCAGACAGTTTCTGACCGCAGAGAACTATGAAGTGCTGTACTTGTGATTCACTCCGAGAATGAGCATGCCAAGTTGAAGTGACTGCAAGAGGAAAAAGGTTTCTAAGGATGTGAAATGTTGCCACCATTCTCAATTTTAAATGTGCCTGAGGATCCTGTTAGAATATAGTGTGAACACAGGCGTGCTACTTCAACACCAAATCGTGCTTTTAAGGGCCTTGTCTGAGCATCTTCAGCTGCACCTGAAGTCAATGAGGGTTGATGGTGCTTAACATATCTGAAAAATAGGCTTAACTTGCTCTGGGTTGTGTTGGTGTTTGGCTGGGAGCTTAGGAAGCACAATGTTTTCCCTCTGCAGCTTTGGGTCAATGTGTTTTCTTGCAACAACACAGAACAGGGCTAAGGATTTGTATGTTTTTCGAGTGGTGGCAAACATTTGATGGAAACCTCCATATGTAGGTTGGGATACAGGTCTCCTTTCTTCCTTCCTTTGTTTGTTTGTTTGACTGACCATCTGGAAACTTTCTATGAGCGAAGACCAAAAGAGTTTGGCTTGTTTACCTTGTGAAAAGAGGTTGAAAGAGGTTATGGGAGTGGTGTATAGATACTGAGTGAACAGTGGGGAGACTATTGATGCTGAAGGATGACGTTAGCTACTTACAAGGATTTGATAGGTGCATGTCAGGAGCATGGGGAACACTTTTTTCTGTAGTATCCAGCGACAGAACAAGGGATATTGGACACAAAAAGTTCCACTTAAACTTAAGGAAAAACTTCTTCACTGTTGAGGTGAGGGAGCCCTGGTCCAGGCTGCCCAGGGAGGGTGTGGAGGCTCCTTCTCGGGAGGTTTCCAAACCCACGTGGATGTGTTCCTGTGCGACCTGATCTATTTGGGACCTGCTTTAGCAGAGGGGTTGGACTGGATGATCTTTAGAGATCCCTTCCAACCCCCACCATTCTGTGATTCTGTGAAAAGCTCAGGCTGGAAACAAAGTGTTTCTAAATGGACCCTATCTTTTCAGGTGAAAGAAGAGAAACAGTTGCCCACCCCTTTCTTTTTAAAGAGAGAGCTTTATCATTTATTCAGCTACAGTATGTCTGACAGGCACAGCAGGGAGCAAAAATCAGACACCCAGAAAATCTTCCCATCTCTCAAGTCCTACAGTTATCCTTCCTGCAAGAGCCTGTGCTGTTGAACTGATAGAAAGCTGCCAGGAAAGGAACACTATTGGAGCTTAAGCCTGCTCATGGTGAATTCATTTGAAAATTCAAGCAGACGATTTCAGGGTGATTATTATTGTGTTGCTTGCTTAGCTGCAGCTGTGATTTCCTTTTTGCATAATGTAGACAGAGCTTTACAGAATGTTTCCCAGCACCTCCTGTGATAATTGACAGCTCTGTGTAAACCCTGCCTATTGTTTCAGGGAGCACAACATGTTCTTAATTGCATGTTTCGGATTAGAAACGGATTGAAAACTGAAGAGCAAATAAAGCAATAAATTCTTCAGAATTTGTTTTACTCATTCAGGGTTTTTTTATATATGTACTCTTGGGTAAATTCTCCTCTTGTCACCTGTGTGTGACACAGGGTGTACAATGGGAGCTTTGTGAAGAAGCCGAGAATGACCCGCACTTCCCCAAAATTCAAGCGGTACTTTGAAATCGGGTTGTATGGGAGCATATGGGAGACTTTTTCTATCCAAAAGGAATATCCCATGGCCTATTTCCTTTGCCCTTTGCAGATGATTTCTGTTTAATAAGGCAGAGGCATTACAAAAAATGCAGGGCTAGATTGTGCCATCTGCACAGTGTGGTGTGTGGGAGCCTAATGACTGCTTTTCCTCACAAAAAGGTGCCACAGGCACGCAGCCTGCCCCTGGATGACCTGTGCCAGGGTGAAGGCTGAAGATACACAAGACCTCTGCAGAAGATTTGCTGTAGGAATGAGAAGGGCACATATTTGCTAAAGACATTAAGCTGTAGGAGATAATGAAATCATGGCCTCTGGTGAAGGAGAGACTTGCAAGATATGACAGCCTTGGCCAAGGCTCCGTGCCCAAGCGATGTTGCCTCAGCAGCAACTGTGTAAGCTCATCTCACTGTGAGCCGTGGCTCAGCACCACCTCACTTAGCCACAATGGAGGCTTTGCTAAAGCAGGTTTGAGGAGAACCATGTAGGTGGTGTGCAAGTGAGATGTGAGGAGCAAGTGGTGATGACAGAAAGAAAGATTTGGATGCAGAGTCTGCTTCACCATTAAGAGGATTCTTGTAAGACAGGCCTGGATGGAGGATGGAGAACATTTTAACTGGGAAACAAAATGTGAAGCACCATCTATGATTCTGTGATCACTAACCCAGTAGACCAACAATCATCAGAAAGCCAGAGAGTAATCAGAAAATCAGAGTATGACACTGGAAAGGGTTTTGTGCAGATGATGTCATTCTTTCTTTGAATGAATGCTATTAACCTGTACCTGAAGCATAAAACCAGGAGGTAATGGAATACATTAACTGCTGCAAGCTGCCAGTACCTCTAGGCCAGTGGTCACTAATGTTTTTGGAGCCAGCCTCTTAGTGCTTTTCCTCTGGGCCCTTGACCCTGGGGCAGATAGCTTCCACCTTTGCTCACAGGTTCCCATTTCAGCCTTCCACCAGCCAGAACCTTTGCTGCTTCTATCTCTCCTCTGTCCCAGCTCTCCACATTCCTGCTGCATTTTCTTACTGTCACCTCCATGAACAAGACCTCAGAGCCCAGCAGAGCTTCTTTGCTTGACCCCTCTGCCAAGCCTTACCTTCAAGACAGTTGGGAAGTCCCAGATTGCCCAAATTGCTCCCCTGGCACAGCTGCAGTGCTGAAAGGGATTGCAGAGAATCCATGTGGCTTTTTTTCCCATCACATATTAAACTCTTTGTTTTGGGAGCTCTTTGATTCAGGTGGCAGCTTATTATTGCATTCCTCCAGGTTTTCAGCTTTTGCTCAGAATGGAAGCTCAGGGAATTTTCAGGGACTTTGGAAGGGGAAAGTGTAGTTGGACAGGGAGCCCAGGGTGGAGATTTGCAGCCCAAAGGAGGGAAGAAGGAAGGGAGGGAGAGAGTGAGGAGGAGATTCAACAGACAGGAGAAATGAATAGAGCCAACAGCGTGCCAACAGAGAAGAATCAAAACAGGAACATTGTAGTGGGGTGGGACAGGTCAATCGAGCTTGGGAAGGAAAAGCAGAAGAGCATCTGTCTCTTGTAGCATGTATTTCTCGGGTTCATCTGTTCTGGTGTCAGTAAATAGCACTGAAACCCACTGTCAAAGCCTGTGCATGTGTGTGTCTCACATAGACACACATTGTGTTCGTATACAAACATGCACAGAGAGATTCTGGTCAAATGCTGGTGCAAATTGTCCTTTAACTCTTGTGGCAGATGTCTTCAAGACCATTATGCAGGTTCCTGTGTGCTGGGATATTGAGAGACAACAGAAGCTCATTTCTGGGCTTTCAACAGGCTTTTACACACCTAGGAAATAACAACCATGTAATCTTGGTGTTTCCCTGTATTGTTTTTAAAAATCCAGTCCTTAGTCATTGGGCAATGCTAGAATTAAGGGTGCAAAATCCTCTCAGGCACAAGACATGTCTTTAACTGCATCATCCTACACACTTTTCCCCTCAGGACTCTTCTTTGCTGAAGGTGCAGGATGGATCTGCTCCGGGACAGATCCAGGGTTTACAGGTTCCCCTGCTTTCTTTGATATACAAATTGGCCAATTGCTATTGTCTGAGACAAAGAACTGAGGAAGGAGACAAGATTGTCACAGCTGTATCTTGCCCTGGAAAAGAAAAATCTCTCCTTGGTTCTGCTCTAATTCCTACATGCTGTTAATCACACTTTGACAGCTTACTTACGAAAGTGTGTCTCTGTATTCCAAATACCCAGGTGCTGATGCTTAATTTTGCAATGAAAGTCAATGTAAGTTGTTCCCAGATGGAGTAAAGTGCTGGGTAGTGCTAAAGCTCCTGAATCAGAGAAAAATATCAAAGTGGGCATTGAAAATTAATGATCAAATGGGTGTTTGTGATGCTACAGCAGTGGGTGCTACTGGTATTAGTAATTCTGTCTCCACCACAGGGTCTGGATGGCACCATCAGTAAGGCTTTGGTACCATGCCTTGAGCTTGTGGTGAGAAGGGGATATTGAACGGGAGCTCATTAACGGTGCGATCAGACACAATGTTCTGGCTGCAGAGGATCCTGTCTCAGGGGTTGCTGACCTCTCAGATCTGCTGGCAGGAAAGCACTTCTCACTGATGCTCAGCTTTGCAGCAATGATCTGGCTTGGCAAGGGTACTGTTCTGACTGCACCTACACCCCAAAATGCAGATCATTTGACAGAGTTTGGAGGCAGGAAATGACAACAGCTGGAGCTGTGCTGGCAGATCAACGTGGGATTATATCCCTGACAGAGAAGGAGCAATGAGTAGGCAGTGGCAGGGCCAGGGCAGTGGGCTCTTACTTGGGATGAGCTGTGATGAAAACGTGTCTGTCCCAGCTCTGCTGGAGACTCACCTTCAGCAACACTCAGTGCTTGGAGTGGCCCTCACCCAGAGCAAAGGAGCATCCCATTAGGCTCCAGAGCTCACTGTACAGGGCTAAACTAATGCTGCATGCATCACCTCTCTGGTGGTGTTCCCTAACTACAGGCCTAAAGAGTGTTTTCTGAGCACATTTGTGTGTATAATGACACTTGGAAATGCAGGTTACATAAAATATATGTGTATCATGCATATGTATGGCTTTCCACAGAAAACTATGCTTTTGCCACCTTTTCTTTGCCATGCACTAGGAAATACGCAAGGGGCAGATGAATCAGCCCTGTGGCACGGCCAAAATCACAATGAGGCTGTCAAGTGGACCTCACAGGGAATATCTCAATCCCATAGGTACTTTAGAGACACTCAGTAACTTCTGGTGCTCCTTAAATATTAACAGCTGCTCTGGACTGTTGGGTGAAGGAGAGTTTGGAAAGCTTTCTGTGCAGATCCATGACATAACCGTGTCTCAGTTAAAGAGGAACGCTTCCTTTAATCAAATCATTGTGTAACGTGTCTGATTCAGCATGGAGCTGCTAGGTAGTGTGTCCCAAATCTCTGCAGTAGATACAAGGCATGGTTTAGCAAGGGGAAGTGGAAAAGGGAATCGTGGGTTTTTTTTGAGCCATGCTCATGCTCTGAATCTTAGGGCAGCAGTGGACAAACCCAGTTTCCTAACTGAAGCTGGAGTCTGGAAGCTTCTTTGATTTGTGCCAACTGCTGGTGGCCCCAAGAACAGTTTGAAAGGAGAAGCAAATAGGCTGAGTGCAGCAACTTAGTGTTGACTGGTGGTGGGAAAGTCCTAGTCTTAATCCTTATGCCATCTTCAGAGAAGATCTAAGGATGTATAAGGTGCTCTTCCAACTTCATAATAGCACCTCTCCCAGAGTGAAGCTGGATGGCTTTCAGAGCATTTTGGGTTGTCTCTGTTACTCCCAAAGGTTGCAGTGCAGATTCATGGGCTGAGCTGGCAAATGTGCCTCTCTGCTGCGGTGTTCATGGAGTCATGTTTGTGTATAAAATGCTTCTGTTTTGATTGAGAAGGATTTACCAACTGCATTGATGTTTAATGATTGAGAAGGATTTACCAACTGCATTGATGTTTAATGATTGAGAAGGATTTACCAACTGTAATGATGTTTAACAATGGCAGAACTATAATTTCCACCAACTGATTTGGCTTTTGTACACTGAAAGGAGGATTGAAAAGTAGTTACAGCTCAAGATCCTTTATATGCAAGTTTAAAAGATGACAAGAGGTGCAATGCTACAGTGGCACAGGTGTTGTGTGAAGGTTCTGAAATGGGTTATAACACCAAGAGGGACCAGGACACCTTATCAGCACCTAAACCTTCCCTGAGGGAACTAATTTGGCCTGTTGGGAGAAAAAGAATCTATTCTTCTTTGAAAGAGAAAACCTGAGTTTAAAAATGGAGAAGGTCTCCTGATAAACAGCACCTTACAGCTGCAGAAAGCTTCCTGTGTCACACTGGATGTGATAACCTGGAATAGATGTGAGTTGGTTGAAGGGGCTATCCACATGGTGACCATTCATGCTATGTACAAGTGGTGCAATTGATTTTTGTAATCCCAGACAAAAGTAGACTCTTCTGAAGCGTTGTCAGCCCATGAAAAGCTTCCAAAGACCAAAGCTGCTGCTGAAAAGCCAACAGGGTGGCTGGCTTCCAGCTTGGCATCCACTGCAAATGTTCCATCTACCTAAAATTGCCATTATAACGTAGTTAAAAAAGGCATTTTTCATTTCCTGCTCTGCACTGATGTGTAGAGTTACTGTGTGCTGTGAACAGCTAAGTGCTGGTTTTCACTTCAGAAACAGGCACCTTTTATTGAAGGCTTCATCCTGGCAGCCCCTCTTTCCCTATGGAGATGGAAAAGGGTGCAAGAAGCTGCCTGGACACAAATGTATGTGCATAGTGCTCTTTCCATCAAGCTTGGTTTTCTGTCTCCACTCTCCTCAGATGTGAGGCTTCTCTGCTGATACAACCATGCTAACACAGTGTGAAGATGAGCACTCGCTGCATCTCTCCAGCATGTTGGCGTGCTCCAGGATGCATTAAACTGCAGTCCCTGCCCTTGGTGTAAGAGTTATGGGCTGCTCTGTGGATTCTAAACTCTTTCAGACCTCCTCCATTAAGATATGCTAAGCAGACAACGGGCTCTACAGATCAGGGCATGATGGCCACTCACTGTGGCTGGAGCTCAGTGTGAATCTGATTCCTTTCCTCTGAAGCTGTTTCAGAAAATGAAACTACCCTTGTTCTCTCCCTGGATAATCCCCTCCTGCCACTGGTCATGAATCACCCTTGAATAACTCTTCTGTATAGATGGGTGTGAAGTTCTGTTGACTCATCTGTGCAGTCAGGGAGGGTTTGCTGTCTCCACGTGTGCATTTTGCAGAACAACCCAAAGGGAAGTGCCCTGCTGAGGCTGCTCACGGGTGTCCCAGGGCACTCACATGCAGTACCATGCCCCATTCTGCTTTGTCACTCCCATATCTCTTTTCAAATCTTTTTCAGATCTTCTGCAGTGTTCTTGCTTTCCAGGTTTTACCTGAGCCAGGTCAGATGCACGTGTTTACTTTGCAAGTGTCTCTGCTGGTTGCAGATCTTGCAGCCCTGACGTGTTGGTTTATTGTTCCTGTGCCACAGGTCACGGTTCCCACTGATCTGCCAGGAGGTGGAAATAGGTTTACACAGGCCATTTGCTTCTTCACAAAATTAACTCAGTTAACATAAACTGCTACAGAAGGCAGTCTGAACCAACCCACATGCAGTGGGGCAGCTCAGGGGGTGTTCATGCAACCCCTTCTGCTGGTAAAGCAGGAGCTGTAAACTCCATGGGGGATACTGATGTACTCAGTCCTCCCATTAAATTTCTCTCCTCCTCTGCTCTGCCCTGCCCTGGTGAGGCCTCATCTGGAGTCCTGTGTCCAGTCTGGGCTCCTCACTTCAAGAGTGACAGGGAAGTTCTAGAGAGTCCAGCACAGGGCTACTAAGATGATCAGGGAACATGGGCATCTCTCTGACAAAGGAGGGCTGTGAGGAATGGGGCTGTTTAGCCTTGAGAAGGCTGAGAGAGGACCTTACCAATGCTGATAAATCCCTAAAGGATGGGTGTAGAGAGGCTGGGGCTAGACCTTTTTGTGTAGTGGTCAGTGACAGGATAAGGAGTAACGAGCACAAGCTGGAACACAAGAAGTTCCACTAGAACACAAGGAAGAACTCCTTTGGTGTTGAGGTGAGGGAGCCCTGGCCCAGGCTGCCCAGAGTTTGGAGGCTTCTTCTCAGGAGGCTTCCAAACCCACCTGGACACCTTCCTGTGCCCCCTGAGCGAGGGGAACCTGCATTAGCAGGGGGTTGGGCTGGATGAGCTCTGGAGGGCCCTTCCAACCTCCACCATTCTGGGATTCTGTGAATCATAGCTGAAAAAGCAAAGTGAGTAGAAGACACTTATCCACATCCTTGAAATATAGCTGACTACAACCTGGACCACTGGAGGTGGTGCTAGAGTGTGGATGGGATTTTAAATTCCAGCATAAACTAAATTGAAACTTAACTACACAAATTTGCAAGGAAGAGGGAAGGAGAAATGGAATATCAGAGCTCTTTGAAAGGCTTTGCATTTTTATGGGAACATTTGCAAAATGAAATGTTTAAAAAGTTGTTTCAGGTTATTTGGCCAGGAAGAATTATGGCATAAACCCAGACTGCAAATACAGAGAAAAAACAAGTAGGTAAGGGCATGTGGTAAAGGAAGTTACTCATAAGAATAATTGTTTTATATTTAATATACTCTCTTTTTTTTTTCCAGCAGCCCTGAAATGCCTTATTGCAGAATAATTAGAATACAAGATGATCAGGGGACTGGAGCATCTTTCATATGAGGAAAGGCTGCAGGAACTGGGGCTGTTTAGTCTGGAGGAGAGGAGATTGAGGGGAGATCTTATTAACATTTATAAATATCTAAAGGGTGGGTGTCAGGAGGTTGGGGCAGCACTTTTTTCTATAGTAGCTAGCAACAGGACAAGGGGTGATGGGATGAAGCTGGAACACAAAAAGTTCCACTTAAACATAAGAAAAAACTATTTCAGTGTGAGGGTGATGGAGCCCTGGCACAGGCTGCCCAGAGGGGTTGTGGAGGCTCCTTCCTTGGAGGGCTTCAAGACCTGCCTGGACATGTTCCTATGTGACCTGATCTAGGCCAAAGTTACCTTTGTGGGATGGATAGATCAAAGGCAGACTCCATTTGGGGAAAATGGTCTAAAAAGTGAACGTAACAGGTATAGTAGTAGGAGTAGAAAGCAGTAATGCAAATAAAAAGAAGGGATGTAGGAAGGATGTAGGAAGTACAGAAGAATTCTTTCCAGATTTATAATCATTTTTAGCCAGGCAAATTAAGAAGTCCCCAAAGATTTTTCAAGTAGTCTGGATGTAAATTTGAATGCAGGTCATGCTGTTTGCAGCTTGGATCTTTTTGTATCAAAGTACTTGCAATTCCTTTATTGCATCTGTGGCTTTCTTCATCTTTTTAATCTTTTGCTTGCTGGGTTGCATCAGGTACATTTTTGGTGTTAACCTCTATTCTAAGCCTTACAGGATCTAAAACCATGAGCCAGATACTTGGAAATGGAGAGGGGTCTTGAGAAGCAGAATATTAACATGGTGACATATTCATGTTACATATACAGACAAGTGCAATATGTGTTACGATGTCCTTTGCTCATTGTCTCCATCAGGGCCTTGAGGACACTAATGGTCTGAGCTGTTTGAAGACATGTTGGTCACTAGCTCAGCATGGCTATGGGAGCCCTTTCCTTGGGAGCTCAAGGTCTGGACTGATTTCCCAGGCTGAATGTAGCTCCGTCTTATCACTATGACCCTACCTTGAGAATGACAGGACCTGACCTGTGAACTGGCTTCCTGGCTCTAACTTGGACCTGCTCTCTTGCCATGCTTTTGCCTTATACTCTGGACTCTTGGTTGGACCTTGTCACCATCTCTGGGCCTGTTCTGCTTGGCTCATGCAGGGCTGAGGGCCAGCCTATGGGACTGCCTCATCTCCTGCCTTGCCATCTCTTGGAGAAAAGACCTGTTCTTGCTGCTCTCTGACACTCTCTTTGAGATGTGTAGAGTATGTTGTGTAGAGGTGAGCTGCTACAGCCATTGCTGCCAAAATGACAGAAGTTGGTAGCTCATGTCCACTCTGCAGAAGCGCTCTCACTGAAGTCACCTTTTTGTCTGATGGAGGAGGGGCTGTCTCCACTAGCTTCTCTTCCCCCAGGGGCAGGAAAAAAGCATCAGAAGGCAGCAGTAAGGAACAGAAGTCTCTGGCAGCCTTGCTATTGTATCTCCAACACAGGAGAAAGCTCTAGATAATGCTTTTATTTTCAGATGTGAAGATCTGTGGTTCAGATTTGGCTAGAGAACTTTGCCCACAAATAAAGATAATCCTCTGTTCAATGTTGCACCTTGCTGGCTTGAGCCTGCAAAGCATTGCTTGTCTAGGTAACGAAGCCTGCAGTGATGTGGCTCAAGTGAATATATTTCCAGAGCTTGGTGTTTAGGTTGTAGTTGCTGTTTCTTATCTGGCTGATGCATTTGCATTTTAAATGTCAAGAGGACTGGGATGCTGCAGTTGATAGTCTTTCTGCAGTAGACTTCCAGAATCAGCTTTTTGTGACTGCATCCAGTCCACACCAAGACACCAAGAAATGGTTTCGGTCTTGGTAGTAATGGGACTAGGCACTGGGTCCCAAATTTGAAAGCAAGGAGCAGCCATTTGCACCTTCATGTCCTCTCTGTGCTCCCGTTGGTTGCTCCTTAAGAGGTTTACACCAAGTGATCAGCTAAGGGGGAGGGTCATAGACGAGTGAAGGACACTTTGGTCCTTCTTTCCTAACTTGCAGCTTCTTGAAAGATGCATCCAGATTAGGGAAAATAAGGTGGAACACATAATGTTCTCTCATGCAACCTGTGTAGAGTAAAGGTGCTTTGAAGTTGGGAGAGAAATAGCGTGGAGAACGGCTGGATAAAGAGACAAAACACACAACAGCAAGATAAACCCCGGGATTGGGAGTAGGGAATGAAGCAGTAGTTACAAAGTCTGTATAAGTGGAAAGGGGATTACAAAACAAACAAGAAAAGCCTTACAGGCAGCTTGTAGGAAAAGGGGGAGCTGCCAAGGTGGGTACCATGAGTTTGGCCCCCATAAACCAGACTGAAATCAGCCTGCTTTCTTCATTCTACAGTCTGTGGCAGTGGAGTGTTTGTGCATCTCTTGGTTTGTGTGATTAAAATGTTCTTGGCATCAGCTCTGGTTTTAATGTGATTGGGTTTTAAACATAATTAGAAGGGTTTTTACAGCTTTGTGTATTTCTATTTAAGAGACAACAAAAGTAATGCACAGTTGTGTTTTTCACCACAGAAGGATCTCTGAAGCATTATACCAGAGTGTCACTACAGGCTTGATAACAAGATCATGGAGCATTGCAGAACTGGCTCTGAGTTTTTGCAAGCAATGGCTCTGACTCAACAAAAAGCACAAGCTGTGGTTTGTTAGCCCCATTGATCTGGGTGCCTCGTTGTGCAAGCCATTCACAGGATCAGATACACCAAATGGAGCCTCAGCTGGGAGGAGGAAGGGTTCAGTTGGGCTTCAACGCGCTATGAACCTTTTTGGTTCCGTTACATTCGGTTTCTTTTCCCTTTTGACGTTTACTGAGGGGGCTTACAGCAAGATCATCTGGGACTCTAGGCATGAGTGGTCCCACTAAGCTAAGGGGATGGCTCACGAGCTCAAACGATGCCTGTAAAGCCTGACACAAGAAGCCCTTCAGCATCTGCTCTGCCTTTCTGAGAGTGCACTAGTGAGACTTAGCAGACGTGCAAATACTTTCCTGAAGGCAGGCACAGAAAAAATTACTCCACGAGGGAAATCCCTCTCTGGGGAGGCATTCAGAGCTGTGTTATATACTCTTCCCTCTCGCTGCACTCTGGTGTCTGAAGCCTTCGGGAGCTGAGCTGTTCTTTGTAAGCTCCTCCCCTATCTGTGCCCAGCATCTGCCTGACATGTCTGGGGCTCTTTATCTGGGCAGGCCTGTGTTCCGTGCTGGATTTCTTCTGGTCAGGCGTTGACCTGGGCTTTTGTCACCCCTGACAAACTCTGAATGTTTCACAAGTGAGCACACGCTGTGTCTGGGGTTTGATAGGCTGGCCAGCCACTCCTCTATGGCAGTAAGCTCACATCTCTCAGAGGAACTACGCCAGTTTAAGCCAATGGAGGATTTGATGCCTTAACTTTTGCTATTCCTCACGCTGCCACAAGCTCGTCTGCAGGCTTAACCGTGCATCAATGTCAGCTGCAAGTGTATGCACATTTCATTCCTCAGTATGGCTGCTCCACAGTTTGGTCAAAATAAGAAGATATAAGACATATTCTTGTGACATAGAAAAGGCTTTAACATTTGCTGTAAACACAGGGCTGGGGAATGAGTCACCTCTGAAGGAAATGAAGTGTGCGTTTTCTGTTGTACCACTTCTTAAGCCAACAGACAAACAGCTTTGAGGCCTGCTGTTGCACTCTAGAGCTTGTTTTGATCTTTCCTTTCAAGACATTACAGTGTTTAAATAGAAGATGTAGTCAATTGTGAAATGCCTTATCCCTTCTTGGTGAAAAGGGGCTTCGACTGGGATGGCACAGCTCTCTGGAAGGGGTGCAACGTGCAGCTGGGACCGAAACAGCCTGAGCAGAGGCTGCCAAGCGAGCCTGGAGCAACAGCCCAGCCAGGTGGGAAACAGGGCTGGATGTTGGCTCTATGGGCTGCCTAGCAGCCCTTGGCCCATCCATGAAAACCAAACCCAAAATATTTCTCTCCTTGCTGCACTGAGAAGCCAGCCTTGAACCAGGTCTCTTGTTTCTCTCACTGTCGCTCTCCTATGCCTCTGTCTTGTATGCTCTTTGGGTAATTGCTCACTGATGTGTGAAAATGGGTACAGGATGTAGTCATGCTGCTGTGAGAAGACTTTGGAAAATGAGAGGCATGGCTTTTTACAGCATCAGCCTTGTGTAGTCTTTGGGCTGAGGCTGCAAGTGCCATGCTTCCAGCTTGCCTTCCTTCACTAGGGAGCATTTTGAAACGTTTCTAGGCTCCTCAGCATTCGAGCCTGACCCTTGTTAGCCTCAGTTTGGAAAAATAAAAAGATTTGACAAAAATCCCTGGCCACAGCCAGAGGAAATGATTCTTCAGGAGACCACATCAACAGAGAAATTACATAGCAAGGCTGTTAACAGAATGGCACCAAGATCGTTCAAAGCAAAACCACGCAGGTAGTTAATGTTGGAGCTGCTTGGATTTGGGTTGAACACCTTTACGTGATAGAAATAGCACAGCTTACAAAAGCTACTCTATGTCTGGCTTGTGATGCTCCACTGCAAATACTCTGTATGTTATTTGAATGCCACCCCACGGTCAGGGGAACGAGGCAAAAGGCTGATCTGTGCCTAATGATCTGCAATATGCCTGGCAAAGTCAGCATCCCAGTAAGCAAAGACGTTTTAACTTGAGATTTCTCAACAGAATGAGGTTTGGGTTGTTTTTTTTCCCCCCTTCCTCTTTATGCATTTCTTATGTTCTTATCTATAGTGGGAAGGAGGTGGGGGAAAACTTTTCCATAGACAATAATGATGTCTTGCTTATTTCCTTTTAATCCTGCAACCCTTGGGCTGCTCAGCTAGGGTAATATTTAAAAGACCTCTCCTATGCACACCTGTGGCAAACATAACACCAGAGTGCCACTGAATGGCAAAAATACTTTGGGAAGAAGGCACGGGGTGAAGTGCTTTTTAATCATTCAGATATGTTCAAATGCTTATGGTCAAGCCTAAAGAAAAAGCATCCCCCTGGAATGGTATGAGAGCACCTTGGCAAGGTGCACTTGTGTTAAGGGCACGTGTGTCTTCTGTTTCTTTAACAGATAAAATAAAAGGCTCAGGTTAAAAAAAAATGCTGGCAAACCACACAGTATTTAAATGAACTGCTCAGAACTTTGAGCTATTGAGAAAGAAAGATCAGAGCGAAGGGGTGAGCGGAGGTGAGGAGGAGATGCCATGGAAAATATGAGCAACTGCATGAAAAAGTTCAGAGACGGCAAGAAACCCGTCCAGTTGAGTTAGGAGGGAAAATGCGGGGCTAAAAAGGAGTAAAAGGGCTGTGAAAGTACAGAGCTTGCTGACTTACAGAGGAACAGTTCTTTCTGAAAAGGCAGAAAGAGTTTTCAGTGGAAAGCTGAAGCCCTGGGACTTGCTTTTCAGGGCTGCAGCTACACCAACTTCAGAGCACTAGCCCAAGCTCAAACTTGCCTTATGTTTGGACACAAGACTCCGCTCAGGGCCTTGGGTGAGCTCCATCTCAGGGAGGAGGAAGGGAATCTGAGCTGGCTCAGCCCTTTCATACAGCCCCAACGGCATTATATCCTGCGCTGCAGATGAGCCATCTCACAAATCCCCCCACCCTGGAACGCATAACTCTGTGTGGCAATTATCTCCCTCCCAGGAGGGCTTAATGTCACACCCCACAGCGCCCTGTGAGCTGTGTGGTGTGCTGAGCATGAGGCACTCATCACATGGCAGTGGTCCAGCCTGCTCCTCACCCTGGGCAGCTCAGGGCAGCAGCAGGATGAGCACAGCAGATGCCATTCATTGGGGTGGCCTTCTGGAGCAAAAAGCTGCTCTGGTTTAACCTGCAAGGCACTCAGGATGAGTCCCTTGCTCTTGGCCCTGTCATGTGCCTCTTTAAGGAGGATGTTGGCTGTGGTGTGGGCACTCGTCTCGCCAGAGCTTGCAGTACTAAAGGAGACCCTTCAAGGACCCTGCTAGAAGGCATTTTCCTCAGCCAGTGCTTCATTCTGTGGCCAGCCTCTTGTCTCATCTCTTGCCCTGTGACCAGATATGCGGGGCCTTGTGTGCTGGGAGGAAAGAAGGCCATTGTCAGGCTGTGGTGGTGGTTTAGATAGGATGAGGATTGCTTCCACTGCCTGGAAGAGCTGTTGCTGTGATTACCCCTAGGGGAGCACCACAGCTGTTTGAGCTCTTCCAAGGAGGGAGAAGGGCAAATAGTCACCAAAAGGATTTTTAGCATGGCATTTTAAACACAGATATTCTTGTCTGAGCTGCTCTGATGTCATTAAGATGAGTAATGGTGTACATAACTACATACAGCATCAGTGATCGTGAGGTTCATTGAAATGTCTGGTTAATAACACCTGGAAAAAAGGTGAAGTTCTACCAGCTAATTGTGACCCATATCACTTGATTAAGCTGAAGCTGGACAGGTTTGCACCTTTCCTTGGCTGCAGGGGCCCGCAGCAGTGACCACCACACAAAGCTGCAGTGTATACACGTAAGCAAAAAGTAAGGTCAGGCCAAAATTCTTCAATGGAATGTGTTTCCCTTATAGAATGCCAAATCAGAAGGAACTGATTCAGCTTATGGGACACCATAAAAGCAACCCTTCTTTGGGACATCCTGCAAAGGGAGGACATAGGTGACATTGCCGTGCCAAACATCCCAACCCGGAGCAGCTCCCTGCTTGGAGTTGTGCACAGCCAGGTCCCCGTTGTCAGTTTTGCCTCCCTCCAGGAAAGCATCTGGCCACTGCTGACAAGGGAGAGTTGTGAATATCTGGGGTGACAGCTAACACTGGAGAAAAGAGAGGAAAAAAAATGAGCTCCCCTGGCAGCAGCTGCTGGCCTATCTCTCCAGCCCCGCTGCAGGAGTGGTAAGCCCTGGAAACACACTGAGCACCAGCTTGTGCCAAGGATGCCAAGATCCTCTGACTTCCATCCGAATCGCTCCGAACGATGAGCCTGAGAGCACGAGCTGATAGCAGTCCTTTTAGTGCAGCCTTGCTGTTAATTCAATACACACTACTTATGGAATTTCCCCTCTCTGCAAAAATCTCAACTCCTAGAGAGGAATCACGCTCTGTCTCCTTTTTCCTTCAGCTCCCTCAAAAACTCCCCGAAGCCTTTAATAACAAAGATGCTCAGTCCCGGGTCGGGATGTAATGCACAATACAACATTTTCACATCTGATGCTCAGCACAGTTACATTTAACCACAGTGCTTCACATTCAATAGGTACACCAAGAACTCCAGCAAAATCACATACTGTTCAGCTCGAGATTTGTCATGGGGTGCTTAACAATGAATTATTTAGAAGTACCTAATGTCTCACAGCTTCTCGAGAGCCTAATATGTGTATGTGTATATATTTATACTTGAAATACCTGTGAGCCACTACACCAGCTCCTGAGCGTGGGGGTTTGCAGCGTCAATCTAGAAAGTGGTTAAAAATAGGTGTCCTGAAAATGCAGTGGAGTTCTAGAAAGGGAAAAAAAAAAAGCCTTAATAATGTTCCCCATTTAGAGATGTACACAGTCATTTAGAGGGGATCTGTATCCTGCAGGGCTCCTTTTAAGAGTATCTAAGTTCTGCCACGAAGACTTGTTTCTTTCGGTGTGTGTACTGATAATGGCATTTTAGATCCCGTGGCAAACTGTTAAAGAATCTCCCTCATTTGCAGGTTTGAGAAGATTGCTATGTGCCTCCTACTAGCAATCATCCAGAGTACTTTTCCCAAAGTACTTTCCTGAGTGGGTCTGCGCTTCCTTTGTACTGATGAAAAAGCCAGACAAAGATGAAGTGGTTTGTTGGGGATTAAATAGCTGGGTCTGCTGCCTTTTCAAAGCCCTCGGGGGGGTGAGCAGGCTGAGGAGGTGAGCGGGCTGAGGTGATGGGCTGGCTGAGGGATGAGCAGGCTGAGGAGGTGGATAGGCTGAGGAGGTGGATAGGTTGAGGAGGTGGGCAGGCTGAGGTGTGAGCAGGCTGAGGAGCCTCCCCAGCTCACAGCTGCCCCAGATGACCGTGGGAAAAACTCTCACAGGGCCACGCTTTTCAGTTCTGCCTTTTGTCCTCTGACCCAAGCTGACTTGGAGATGCCTGGGTTTGTGTGCAAGGGTGGATCAGCAGACACCATCTGACATGCCCTGTGCCTCCCTGGGGACCTGTCTCCTCTTTGACATCTCATTGAGGCGTTCTTGTAAAGACACTTGTGCTTGTTTGCAGAGGAAGGGCACCTGTTATCTGCCTGTGCACACCCATGTGGTGAGAGGGATGGATTTTCATGCTGCTGGGTGGGATGCACTTTCACTTCTTTTAATAGGACAGTTTCCTCACTGGCCCTGAGGCCTTTCATTTCAACTTGCATATTGGAGCACCGACTTTGAACTTATCTGGGTCCTTGCAAAGAGACAGGTGCCCTGGGACTTCCTTTGGCACCAGCAGCAGCTGTGGTGGGTCCTTCTGTCTTGTGAGGAATGGCTGGCACCTTCCTCCCTGATGACTCAGGTGGTAAGAAGGAGCCAGATGCCTTGTATCACAAAGGCCAGCAGGACAGGCTTTCAGGGACAGCTCAGCCGAAGAAGCAGAGGTCCAGACGTAGTTTCAGAGGTCACTCAATCTCAGGTTTGTGGCTGGTCAGACTTGGTATGCTAACTGAAGCGTATGGCACCTGCAGGGTCATGTTCATGTTGATGTGTCCAGGCTCATGGCAATTCTGTTCTTCAGTTAAGGGAGAGCCCAAAGTCTAAAAGCCAGAAGGGGAAGTCCAGCACAGTATTTAACTAAAGAATCCTCGCTTTTATGCCTAACTGCAGTTAGTAGAATGCAATGTTTCTCCTGGAGATACTCTTTGAGGGTCTGATTTTTCCACAAACCTCTATTTTTGTGACGAATACCATCTCTCCCCCTAAGAGCTCGGTTGCAGACTGGCAGGTCGTACGCTTGCTTTTGCTTTCTGTGTAACGAATACCTTCGTTGCTTCTGGGCAGGAGGCAGGACAGGTTACTCAACCTGCCACCACTGTAAGCCATAAATATTTTCAAGGTATAATTTAAGTGAAGGAAAAATAGCCCAGAGACAGTGCCTGTGGCCAAAAGCTCAGACAGAAGCGCTCTCGTTGTGTTCCCAGAGCTGCATTGAGCTGCTCTGCATCTTCCTGCCTTGATTTCTCCTCTGTGAAAGGGGGGAGTGAACTCACTTTTGTGTCTTGCAAACCCTTGCATGATTAAATGCGGTTCGACAGAACGCTCAGCGAGAAGCTTGAAGGCTTTGGAAAGGGCGGTTACATTCTTTTGAGGCAGGCCCTGGTCAAGGTCTGGTCCGGACACTAAATTTACAAGAGAGAGACGTGGCGTGGCCAAAGTGCTTACAGCTGAGCAAGGGGAGCCAGAGCACGGGAGGAGGAAGAACCGTGAGGTGATGCAAGAAATGTTTAATTTGGTTTATTTGCTAAAGGCATCACGCGCTGGCTCCAAACCTTGACGGAAAACCCGAGCGGCACCGAAAAGCTGCCAACACCTCTTTGTCAGGGAGTTTGCATTTAAAACACCAGGAATTCAAATCACCAAAGCTCCCCAATGCCTGACCCCCTCGCCTTCCGGAGGCAGGCACGGCTTCACCCGGTCGCGGCCACCGTGACTCCCAGCCCCGGGCGGGGGAAGCGAGCCCTGTGCCGGGCAGGATGGCCCCGTGCAGCGCACCCACGCACAGCTGATGCGGGAAACCACTGACCCCGCGCCACAGCCTTTCCCCCCCCCCTCTCCCCTCCCCCGGCAAAAACCCGCGACCCGAGCCAAAAAAGGGGCGCCGCGGCGAAGAGAACGACGCGCCTCCTCCTCGTATTTCCTCCCCCGCCCACTTCCAGCGGCGGAGGGGCTCGGCTCGCTGCCGCCCGGGATGAAAAGTTAGCGGTGGCAGGATGCGCGGCGCGGCGGTGAGTTGCCGGCGGCGCCGGGGCGCGGCGGCCCGGGCGGGCGGCGGGGGCGCGGGGAAGCCCGGCCGGGCGGGGAGGAACCTCCGGGATCTCCGCGTCAGCCCCGGCGCTCTGCATCTGTCTCCGTGCGTGTGTGTGTGTACACGCGTCCGGCCGGCCGTACCGGTGCCCCGGGGGCCGGGCTGCGCCAGGGGGGAGCGCGACGGGCACCGGCGCAGCGACCCGGGGAGGAGGAGGCTGGGGGGGAAGGAGGGTGGTCGGAGGTAACTTTTGCCTTCGGGCGAGCCGCTGTTTCGTGCGGGGCCGCTCCTCAAGACCTCCTATGGAGACCCCCGGGGACCGCGGCGGAGAAGGGGTCTCCGGGCTGCACAGCCCCGGCGTCGGGGCGGGGGAAGGGGGTCCCGCCCGTGAGGCGGAGAGGGGGTGCGTGTGAGTAGGGGGGTGCGTGTGCGCGGCGGGGGCTGGTGGAAGCCGTCCCGCGGCGCGTGTGCCTCGCCGTCCCCGCCCCCACCGCCGGGCCGCGAGGAAACCCCCTCGGTGACCCCTCCCCCACCCCGTGAGAGGGAAGGGGGGCGGGGCCGGGAGACCCGGTGACGTCACTGCTCCGGCCCCGCTTCCTGCAATAGAAAGTGAGAGAAGGTAAAACACCCCCCGCCCCCCCCCTCGGGCCCCCCCTCGCGCCCCTCCCCCCGCCAGTGACCGGGGCGCCGGGGGGCGGGGCGGGGCGCGCGCCCCTCCCCGCAGGGAGCCCAGCGGATGCGCCCGCCCCGCCTCCCCCCCCCCCCCCCCGCTTTGTGTATGTGTGTGTGTATTCCACCCCCCCATCGCCCCGCGGGGGGAACCCGGGGTCGGTCGGTTCCCGTGTGGGACATGGCGGGGAAGGGCGCCCGGAGGAGGGGTCTGCGGCGGCAGGGGGGCGGGCGCGGCCGGCCGGCGAGGCGGCGGGGGGCTGCGGTGGAGGAGGAGGGGGGGGGTGGGGGGGCCGTGCCGGGGGGCGGCGCTTTGGCCGGCCCGGGGGGACGGTGCATGGAGGAGGGGTGGGTTGTCGGTACCGGGCTGTGCGCGTCTGTGTGTGTGTGCGTGTGTGTGTGCGCGCGGCCGGGCGCGGCGGCGGCGCTGGGTCATGTTTGTGTTTGAGGTTGTCAAGTGAAGGAGGCTCCCGGCCACCCCCCCATCCTCTCCCCCCCCACACCCGCCTCCTCCCGCCGCCGCCGCCGCGCAGGGGTCGCCGCGCTCCCCGCCGCCGCCATCAGCCGCCGCCGCGCTGGCCCCTCCGCCAGGTTTGCAGCGGGGAGGCGGGAGGGGAGCTCGGGGGGACCGGGGGGGGGGAAAACGGGGCGTGCGGGGTGGGACGGGACGGGCGCTCCCCGCCGCGGCCGGCGTCCCTCTCTGCGCGGAGCTGCGGCAGCCACAACACAATGTGTCCTCCGCCGGCGGCGGAAGGGGGGCGGGCGGGGACGGGGTGGGGGAGGACCGCAGGCCCCGCTTCCCCCCCGCCATCCCTCTCCTCCGGGCCGCCGCGGCCTCTCCGGGACGCGCGGGGACTCGGCTCCCCGGCTGCGCCTGCCCGCGCTCCTCCCAGGGGTGCCGGCTGCGCCCCCCAGCTCCAGCCGGGTTTGTCTGTGTGCCCCCCGCGGCTCTGCAGCCAAGCTTTGGGCAGGGGGGGTGGGGGTGGGCAGCGCGGAGCCCTGGCCCGACTCCTCCCGCCCCCCGGCCTCGCCGGGTGCCGGGCTGCCGCCGCCCCCCCATCCCCCGCCCCCCCCGGCATGTGTGCAGCGCTTTGTTCGGTGCGGCGTTGCAGAGGGGTTTTCCCAGGCTCCTCCCTCTTTATTCATTCATGTTTTTTTTTTCTTCCCTCTCTCCCTTCCCCTTCCCTTCGCAATCCTGCTCGCACATACCGGCGGCCTGGCTGCCTCCCCGCTCCATAATCTGCATTTTGTGTGTGTGTGTGTGTGTGTGTGCGAGGGGAAATGATGTGACCGCTGCGTTTGCAAAGGCCCCGTTTCTCCCCGTGCCTTTTTGTTCAAATGAAGGAGGGAATGACTTTTCGCGTGGGTCCTGCGCGGTGTGGCTGCCGTGGCTTTCCCACGGCCATCTCTTTTCCCCGAAAGAATGAGTCTTAAAGCGTAAATAAGATGTCATTTGTGCTGCAGGGGAGCATCGGGAGGTGCTTGCGACTTACAGATAGCCCTGGGGGGGATGCTGGGGTGGGGGGGGGGTTGCAACTCCAAATAACTTGCATGAAGAAGTGACTACGTTTATTATAATTTTTAAAGACCTCTGCCCAGCAGCACCTAGACTGGGATTTTTTGGGGAGGGCTTGCTCCTTTAAGCAATCTTGTCTCATCCCTGCACTTTCAGTTTGTGCCCAAGACCAGGAGAATGTTAGCATAAGGTTTTATTTATTTTCTAAATCTTTCTGCTATCCCTGCAGATAAAGTGAACAAGTTGACAGGCTGTTTTGGGTTTTTCCTCGTTTTTCCTTTAACATTCAGTACTACCCTAGTAAAGAACCATTCCTCGGGATAACGTTTTCCAGCTCTCCTTTGTGCCGCTTGCAATCAGTTTCTTCTCCTTTTCGGGTCTTTTTATGCAGCAACAGACAAAAGAAACATTAAAAATTGATGATTGTATTCCTCAACAGTCTGTAGACTGAAAGGGTGGTTGCAAGTAGGCTGTTTTAAGTGGGTTTCAGTTCCATTTGTTTTTACAAAAACGAGGCTGTCTTAAAAAAGCCCACACAAACAAACTCCCTAAATCCATACTTGCATCAAGTGCTACAGATTCTGTGTACTTCCCCCTTTGATTAGCTATCCTTAATGAACTTGGCCATGTTAGGGACCATTCTGAAGTATGTAAGTGTTTAAAGTTTCTTCCTACTCTTTACTAAATTATTGACAAGAGGTAACGTTGCCATTCCAAATAACAAACACTGGTCAATTTCATGTTTTCTTTACCCAGAAGAGTGGAACTACACTAGTCATTTTCATTGGGAAGTTCTTGCATGTAAGTTTGCTGCAGCTGAGATTTCACATCCTGTAGGGTTTTGGAAACAAAACGAAACGCTCCTCAAAGTGGAAGCCAAAACCGTGGTGATAATACTTTGAAAACAGTGAAAGTTTTGTTAATCTTGATAAAAAGACGTAGGTTTGGGAATGCAAGTGCAGCTTTGTGACAGATTAGGAGCAAATCTATATGTTTGGCTGTTAAGGGAGAGTTCCCTGGTCTGTGGGGTTTATCTGTACCGGGGCTTTGCTGGCTGCATCCTCCTAATGCGGGAGCTGCTGCAGCCACGTCGGACCACTCCAGGGTAGAAACTTGCTGTGCAACAGTTTGCAGATGGGTCAAGAGCCAGCGTGATTCCCTGCTGCACACCCATATTGCGGCAGAAATATTGCCTGGGGAAGTTCCTCTGGACTTGCACGCTCCATGTTAAGGAGCTCAGAGGTAGCTGGTATTGCAAATAGGGTGGGTTACTGCTCCTGCAGCGTGTGTGTGCCCTCCACTCCGCTCTCCCCTGTGTCTGGGATGTGACGATCTTTATCTTAACCCCCTCGATTGTCAAATTTGATGTAGTTTGCTGGATTTACTTTCTGGCTGGAAAACAGCTGACAAATGTGGAAAAAGTGTCTTAGTTTTCTCGTGCTTCCTGAGTAATCCCGAAAGGAGTTTCACCCTCGTGCAGTCTCTTACGATACTGGAACGTTTCTCTCGGTGGAAGGATAGGTGCGGAAGGATTTCTTGCTCATTGCTGGTTTCCATCACCGTTTGAGGATGAGAGGGAGCAGATGGGTGTCTTTGTTTTCCTCATCGTTCCATACATCTCATCATATTTCTCTTCTCTTTTTTTCTTAGCATACGGATTAACTGACCCCTTTGACAAGTTTATGGAGCTGCCGTCTCTCTGCTTGCTGCGCTTTCCGAGAGGAGAAAGAGGTGTATGAGATTAGAGGAAAATGCCTCGGACAAAGCAGATACATCCCAGAAATCTGAGAGGTATGTAGCTCTCATCTGAGAAAGAAAAGCTCCCGAGAAACTTGGTTGTAATTCAGTTATGAGGTTAAAGGAATATGTATTTAAGAGGTCTGTTTTGATCCAAAAATAGTTGGCGAGCAAGTTTTAGGAGTCGGTTGCGAGACAGCTCTCCTTTTGAGAGAAATAAGTGGAATCTGCTCTTATTCCTGCAGTCAGTGTGCTTGACAGCATTCTTCATTTCCTTCAGCTCACAGCACTAACCAGCACAGACTTTAAAAATGCAAAGGAAGACGTAACTTCCTTACCAGAGAGTTTGCAGTTGGCTTATCCAGGGAGGTGGGAAAGGCGCGTGACGTAGACGCAGCACGAGATCTGACAGCTGGTCGTTGGTTTTCGTAATAGGAATCGGTTTGCTCTTGCTTTTGAGGGGATGGAACTCTCCTCCCATGCATGTCTCCTCACTGTTTATCATGTCACCCAGGCTACCTCGGGCATTGCTGGGTTTGACCTTGGTCCTGCCTTCGCCAAGCCAGATGGTAGCTCGTTGGCTATAGAAAGGAGCAAGCAGGCAAGCGACCTGCTCCACACATGTGTCCAGGCATTTCCTTGAGTGAAATCCCAGTGTACTTAACCGAGCCCAGGACTGGCAGATGAATGTGAAGGATCTGATCCTATGGTTATTTGTTACTGTCTCAGTAGAATTGGCCCTGGAGGAATTAGATGAGGGAGAAAACAAGAGGTCAGTTGAGGACCAGATGTGTTTATCCGGGGAGAACATGCTTCCATCCCCACCCTGGCATACAGCCATGAGGAGAACATGCTTCCACCTGCACCCTCACGTGTGGCTGTCACCGGCTTCGTTAATGGGAACGTTACAGTTGCATCCTTTCAGAGAAAAAAGGCCATTACAAAACCACAAACATCAACAGCAAGTTTTAGGGGCAGGAGCAGCATTTGAGTCCAATTTTAACTTTATGCCAAACCCCAGCAAACATCCGCGTGTGTTTCAGTTAGTTTACAGTTGAGAGGCCTCTCAAGTGCTACTGCATACAGCTGTGCTCGAGACCTTGTGTTTGTGGTCTTGTAGTCTCTGCTGGACAGGACATTATTTGCAGTGTCTTTATTGAGGAAGCTCCGAGCAGCGTCATTTGGGGCGATGGGTAAACCTCCCATCACAGATCAGGGATTTCCCTTGCAGGTGATGCCGTTTCCCCTCCATACTGAACACTGAAGCACTAACTTAGGGCCAGGTTTCTAATCTTGCTGCTTACCAGATTGCTGACATAGCTGAGCTTATGCTTTCTGATCGAGCGTGAGAGTGATCTAATTTTAGTGCTGTCCGATATCTGCTCTTGTATTGCTCGAAGCTTAATAGTTGTCTGTCGTAGAGCTTTCGGTTCTCTTACATGCATTTAAAATAAATAATCTAATTACACTCTTTATTGCATCAGAAATTAATTGCCTGGTTTTTTTTCCTGGGGTAATTTCCCCAGTCGTTTAGCTTTTATCACCCCCAGAAATAGCAATTTTCATCAGTTCCTATTTTTCCACAACTATTGTAGTTCTTGAATGAATGGAGATGGGTTAAATGTTGAGAAAGGAAACAGAGGTGTATACAGTAAGCCCACAATTTAAAGTGATCTGGGAACCATGAAATGATTATTAAAACCACACAGGTGCTGCAAACTTCAGCATGTTCTGAGCATCTATTGCTACTATCATGGGTTATTAGAGGTGAAGTGATTTGAAAAATCAGTTTATTTCTCATTAGTTATGCCCTATTTCCATTTTTAGTCTAGGTAATGAGGAAAACTGGATTTCAGTTTCTTTAGTCATTTTATCAGTCTGAGAATATTGCAGAAAATATTTGCTTAACTCCCCCTATTTTTGCTGGAACTTGAGGGAGCTGAAAGATTTCACAGGTCTGTTTTCTTACAGCTTATTTTTCTCTCTACGAAGTTAGACTCATCTTAAGTTGACATTCTTAACCATTAGACCTTAAAAAAATGGTGCTTTTGGTTAATATGGTTAATCCACAGTAGTCTGTGTAGTTAAATCCATAGTAATTAGTACTGGTGATAACTACATCTGCAAAAAGTATAAATGGCCGTGGCCAAAGGTAAAACTTGTCAAACTCTTGTGTTTTATAACTTTTGAAAGACAAAGATGTAAATCAGTTGTATTTTTAAGTTGTCTAAACCTAGTTTGTCACCTTTTGTGCTGTGCACAAAGAACATTCCCCATGGCCTGACCTGGCTTCTCCCTCCAGTGTCACAACTCCTCTCACTGCCCCCGAGTCACCGACAGCTTTAACTGGACTTGTCCAAAACCCATCAATGTTTAACTTTTTTGAGAGATCACTGTTGAACAACCCTTGACACTCTCTGTCCTGTTGGGCATCAGATGAGTTGCTTGAGTTTGCAGTCCAAGTCAGCCTAGAAAGTAAACAACCAAGTCCAAGAACCCAAAATATTTTCCCCTAAAAACCCCAAACACAATCCCTCTCTTCCTCCCTCACACAAAAACACACAGAAAAAATACGAAGTTCTGTTGTTTAACATAGAGAACTAAATGTAAGGTTTTGGCAGGAAACCTTAAGGCTTTTCTTTTTGTGACATGGCTTGATTTTACTCTTTTTGTATACTTCTGACACAGCTGACAGCCTTTGGCAGATTAGCAGTGGCCCTGATGGATCAGAACCAGTGAAGATCAGGTTGATTTATTGTGGGGGTTGTTTTTTTGTGTGCACTGAGGTCCTTTCCCCTCTCCCTCGTCTTGCCTTACAGTGTTTCTAGATGAATCAATACAGTCCAGTACTGACTTGATTTTACAGCAGGAAAAATAATATACCAAGAAGATAGGATATGGGAAGCGTTATTTTGCAAATAGTCTGAAATTTGTTTTAGTGGCATGGTTTGAATGCCCAGCTGTGGCTGAATGGGCATTTTATATCTGAAGGGTACCAGTAAGTCGCCTGCCATGCTGTGCTCGTTTCATGATGTTGTTTTGTCCGTATCTGCTTCTCACCCCAAGTACATCCTCACCTGAAAAATGTTGCCATCACCAGTGGACTGCTTTAGTAAGAGGAGCTGTGCACAGTGTCAGCCTCCTGACTGACTTAACACCTCCAGCAGTTGGAAAGAGTGGCTAAAATTTGACAGAAATGAGTTTCACGGGTCTTAAAAGGATGTGGATCAGATGCATGCAACTTCTAGAAAGTGCACAATAGTTTCAAAGGGAAAGACATGGCCAGGAAAAGCCTGGCATGGGTTACCTGTCAGCTCTGTGGCTGGAGCTGTGTTTATAAGCAGATGTTCCTGATGTTGTCTTCGTCTCTTTTAATATTAAAGATGTGTATCGTGTTCTTAATTGTAGCATCATTACTCACTCCTCCAGAGTATGTGTGCTGCAAAAGAGGAAAACCTCTCTTAGACATCCAGAGGTCATCTTTTCTCAGTTTATTTGTTATATGAAGTTTTAGCTCACTAAAACTGACTGAAAGGCTACCTGACGTGTGGTGACACCCTGTATTTATATGGCCAGTTCCTACACAGGTGAAACAAAATGTTTCACAGAAGGTCCTGTCAGAAGGTCAGCTACGTTAGTAAATCATACTTCAAGCAGGGCTGAGGGGACTTGGTTTTGTTGTCAGGTGGTTGTGAGGATATAGAAGGAAAACCAGCTGATGGTTTTGTTTACTTGGAAGTACCCAGCTGCAGAGTTGGAAATGAAAACGTATTTATTATGTCTGTGGTGTTTAGCACAGTGCTCTGATTCACCAGCACACAACTGTAACAGAAATATTTTGAATTTCTCTAGATGAGCTTTCTGTTAGCTTTCAGAAGACCGGTTGATGCTGTTTCTGCTTTTCTTTCTCAATCAAATATTTCCATTTGAAACAAATGGCTGACAGGCCCGTAAAGTTCAACAGCTGTCTCCAAATCTCTTAACATTTTGCATTTGCTAAGGAAACACAAGTATAACACAAATAGCATTGCTTAATAGATGTGAAGTAATCTGAAAAGTGTGCTTAAGTTGCCTGGAAAGCTGGATACATTCTGGGCCTGACGATGCCCAGAAGGCAAGGCACCTACTGTGTCTTAAGTGTGATGCAGCCAAGGCTCTTTGAGCTGATTGAAAGTTTTGATGTACTTTCAGTACTGAAACAGGCCTGTCTACACTGAGAGCTGACAGGTTGGTATTCCCTTTTGGTGTTTGGTCTGTAAAACTTGGGAATCGTTTGGTGTGCCGTGCCTTAGTTCATCATTTGCATCAAAGGATTTCAAGAAGCCTCTCAGATTTCCCCTCACTTCTGTAACTTGTGTATCTTGGGGTTCAAAAGCACAATGTTTGTCTTTTGGGTCTTGGTATTGTTTCTGAGGCAAAAAAAAAATAATGCTCTTCTCTGGGGTATTTCTGGGGGCCCATTGAGGCAGGACTGGTACATCAGAACTGCTCATGGTCTGTGCTCCGTGGGCATCTGTAAGGATCCTGCACCTGTGTCTTGCTTACCTTTCGGCAGCACCTGCGAGAAACACAGGTGGGTCAAGAAGTCAGAGCTTGTGTGTGACTTTGTTATAGAAACATGCCTTGATTTGGCAACAGTTTTGTTTCCCTATGTCAGATTGTTTTGTGTAACTCCTTCTAGAACACAAATATAAATGCAGAACCTCCTTCATGAAGGTAGAGAGAATTCATGGCTCTGTTGGTGTACCAGCAGCTGGAGTACCAGCAGATCTACCTGTAATGCAAGGAGTAGCCTAAATCTCTTGTAGACCAAAGAAGTATTCTCTCTGTGACTCACACACTTCTCATCTGGGAAATGGCACACACTTCTCATCTGGGAAATGGGATGATAATGTTTCTCTTTGGTTTTACTTTCCTTGTTGAGAGTGTAGGATATTTAGGCTGTTTCTCACGGTATGTATGGTCCAACGTCTTGCTCATTAGAGATCACGTTGGCTGCAGCCCAGAAGTTTTATTGTAATTTGAATAATGTCTACATTTACATGTGAAAAAACAGTCTACAATATCCTGCAGTGTAAGAGAGGCTGGATTTAAACCCGAATTTGCCACCCTTTCCCATCACCTGGCCAATTCCTGTCTCACTGCTCCGTGTCCCTAAATGTCATCAGATGTTTTCAACAGGATCTAGTCCTCTTCAGAGCACATGTTGGTGGCTATATGTGATGAACAAAAGCCTGTTGAGAGTGGATGGCAAGACAGGAAAGAACAGTGGTGTGGATAACACTGCTCAGTCTTGCTTTGAGACAACTGCATTTAGTTCCTGCCTCTACCACTGAATTTTGTGTGTGAGACTGGGCAACTCTGTTACACCAAACCTTTGCAGCCAGGCACTAATTGCACGTGCTGCATTTTGCCTGAGTTGAGATGCCCAACTGCAGGTCGTCCACTCTGGCTACAATTTGGGTGCAAAACACTGCAAAAGTGCTAAGCAGTGGCTTCAATCACCTAAATGATGGAAAAGATGAAGGAAGTGGTAGTAAATAGAGCCAAGCAGTGAGCACAGCCCATTTTGCACCCTGGCTTAGTTTGTGTAAACACCCTTACTTTTGGCATCCTGCAACTTCTTGCTTCTTTGCTTCACCATATTAACATTTAAAAGGTAGTCTTAAAGATCACTTTCTAGCTTGTAAACCACCAAACTAAAAACCCCAGAAATTGCACTGTGAGTCATGGATGTGTGAGCTGGTGCACCCTGCCTGGACCCCGTGCTGGCGAGGGAGAAGAGATTGCTCCCATCAGTGAGTCCTCAGCATCGCATTGCACGGTTTGGAGCTGTTGCTGAGACAACCCCTGGAGCCAGGAGGGAATACTCACTGTGGGAGAAGTCTCTGGAGAGGAACATCTTTAATGTCAGTGTTTCCCAGTTGGTTTCCAGACTGGTTTAAGCCATTGCTGTTGGAAAAGGAGGAGGAGGAAGCGTAGCATCGTGGGTGAGGGGTAATTTTTGTGCTGGTTTGGTTGGGTCCCTGATGCTGGACGCCCCCACTCCTGCTGGAGCAGGTGGTGGTGGCAGCCAGGGAGGGACAGTGCAGAGACAGGTTTGTCTTGAGCCTCTGTCTTGAACTCCCTGTGAGAAACTACTTTGGCAATCTCTATTTGCCACGTGCAAGCAGCAGACTTTAAAAGCGTCTTTAATTGTCCAAAGACAGGTATGGATTTTCATAAGGATACCAAAAGCTGATTTCTTGCTTTTCTCTCCAGAACTGCTTTTCTGGTGATAAATTTCAAAACTGGGAAGCGGTGGAGGTTCTCCATGGATGACTTGAACAATTTTAGTGTACTGCTTAAACCAGGAGGAAACTGAACTGCTGCTCTCAGTCGACACCTTAATTAAAAATGAAATCAAACACTGCCTTGAAAATCTGGCATAGAACTTTCATTCAGAATGAACAAAATGTGGCTGAGATTTAAGCAGTTAAAAGGAGGTCCAGAAAACCAAACTTGATTGTAGCTGGCACTGTCAGCCTTGAAATATGTATTTATAGATCTCTGCCTGTGCACACTAAATATTAGCAAAAGAAAAGGAGGATAATGCAAAGAGAGCCCGCTGGGTATGGACAGTGGCAAAAATAGGTGCTTTGAGTGGGAGGTAAAATAATGGGAAGAAGAGGGATGAAAGAATGGTGTTCCAGCTGACAGGATTGCAAATAAATACCTGCAAAAATGGTAGGGAAAGAAAAAGAAGGGAGGAAGGAGCTTAGCTCTGTTCTCTTGATAGCAGAACCCAACAAATTGCATTTTTTATGGGTATAAAATCGTAATTGCAGTCAGGCTGGATCTGGAAGAAACTGGTGAAGGGTATGATTAAAACCAAATGAATTAATGTGGAAACAAACAAAAAAAGCAGCAATGAGGGATTTGAAAGCTATGCATAAGCCAGTTAAGTTTGTTTCAGGAGATGGACACGGTGCAGATCTGTAGTTCTGCCTCACCTTTACATCCTGTACCTTCCTTATTGCTCATTCGGCGGGGAGTAAGAGATGCTACGGAATTTGGCACTTGCTGAAGCACGTTGTGAACGTTTGTGTTAGGAAGGTCATGAAAAAGAAAGGTAGCTGTGAAAAGAGAAACAGAAAGTAAGATTGCAGCATTTGCACTTTCAAATGTTTCTATTAAAGCAGGCAGTTGGCTCTGGGATGAAACCTAAGTCCAGTCTTTTGAGCCCAGGTGCAATTCCGTTCTGTACGAGTCCAGCTGTGTCACGAGCATTTAGAAGAAAATGGCTTGTTGCTTTGTTGTTTCTTTTCAAATCCTTGCTCTCTGAACAGATTTTGGTTTGCTGTGACTGTGTATGTATGGTAACTTCTAATGTATGGTAACTTCTAATGTGTGTGGGGGGTGTGTGTGTGTGCAGGAACTTCAACCAACCAACCAAAACACCCAACAGCCACTTCTAACATGTAACCATTAAAAAAAGCAGCAGAGTCCTGGATAGGCTGGAGAAACTTGGCTAAGAGAGCATCCTCCTAGGTTTATGGCCATTTAAATGGCTGTTATGGAAAAGGCCAAAGCTTATGTCTCCTTTAATTGACTTTTTTTCCCCGTTTAAAAACTAGGTAAGTTTCTCTGTTGACACTCCTGCCAGTGTTTTCAAACTTGGAAGCCATCAATCAGTCCAGCAGACTAGTGGCTGTGGGCTGTGTTACTGCATAGTCTTCTATCTCACCCAATCAACTTTCCAAGGGCATTGCCACTATTTAAAACTATCTTGTGGAGTGAATTCTCTTTAATACAAATGGTACCAAAGGAATTGGCTGTGTGGTACCCGTTTCCTTCAAACTTGCATTGTGCCTGTGTTGGGCTGCTTGAAGGCACGTGTGTGATAAACCCTTACCTGCTGCTCCAGGTGAGGATTCTTGGGCTGTGGGAAGAGTTCCCAGTCCTTGACAGGGTGGATGGGCGTGCAGGACCTTGCTCAGGGAGCACACAGTTGTCTGCAGGTTGAGGGGTAGCATCTATTTGACCAAACACTTGGCAAAATTGCTGAAGAGGTGGCAACTAATTTTTTCTAACCACAGTCAGTCGTTGTCACTGAAACAATCACCCTCTAACCCACCTTAATGTACTCAGGAAGCTCTCAGGACTCTCTTCTGGTGGTTATGTTGGTTTGGCTAGGTTTTTAATCCCGAAATGACTCCCTTTCAAGGCATGTATTTTGAGTTTCTTCTTGGGATAGGGCAGTTTGGTTTCAAATTGCAAACTGCTGTAAATATTTATGCTGGAAAACCTAAAGGAGACTTCAAAGAGCTGCACATTTTCAAAGAGCTAGTTATACCAGTATGTATTTCCTAGACTGGTTCGTTCTTTGGTATGTTGGACTCCTGGAGTAAGTATTTGAGTTCAGCAATGGTTTATGAGATGATGGAGAGAGAAACTCAGGCTCTTATTCAGTAGGAAAGTAAGATTTTCCGTGCTGTATTAAAACAGATGAATAAACTGGACTTTAGATCTGCAAATTAGATGACCTGGGTGAAATGCAGTCTTTCCCTCTGCTTGTTTAAATGGATCGTAACTCAGACTATTTACATTAAGAAGAAGTATGGGGCGGAAAAAAAATGCCCTATGGCAGATGTTTGGAAGCTTTGGTGATGCATTTGTGGGGGAAGTGGGAAGCACTGGTTCTGTAGGGGAGGAGGTTCTGTTTGTTTATATACTAAAGCTTTTTAAATACCCTTAAAGCCTCTCTCAGAATGAGGCTGCTGGGAGAATATGCTGAGTTGGTGATTCCCGTTTGACCTTTGGTGGCAGACGAAAGAAGAAGTGCCTCTGTAACCATCCCCAGGTCCTGAAAAAGCAGAAGGAGTGTTTTTTTGTTGTGGCAAAGTTGAACGAGTTGCCTGTGTAGCTGTGTACTTGAAAGTTTCATCTTTGACTTAAGACTTTGTGGATACTCATATAATTCAGTCTGGCTGATGCAGCAAACTGGATTTAACATCTCTGATTACCGGCAGAAGCAGTGAGTAGAGACTGCGTGTACATAGGGTAAATCCTCAGTGAACTTTTCCCCCCCCCTTGAATTCCCAGGTGTTTAAAAGATAAGCTCCCACCAAGTGCCCTGCATAAGCACGGGGGCAGGCCTCCTGGGCTGAAATCACCCAAGCTTTGGAAGGAGCTGAGGGGAGGAAAAGCAGCGGTTCAGTTCAGCAGGAGCCTGTGGTGTGGCGTCGCTACAAAACAACCATGTGTGTGTTCCTAGTTACCTATGAAATATGTGGCTTATGCCCTGCCAGCAGTGGTAGTCATGGAATATCCAGAGCACACTGCATGGTTTCCTCAGACTTTTTTGGCCTAATTTTGAGGGGTGGGAAGTAGGGTAAGTTAATGTTGAATGGCATTGTTAAGTCAGATGAGAGCTGGCATGCTTGTTCTTACCCTAAAATTTGCAATGCAGATGCAATATGGAGCCAGGGAAAAGAAAGAAGTGTTTGGAAATGGCACTTAAAATATAATTTCTGTGGTTGTTTTGCTGTCCCATTGCCTAGAAGGAACCTCTGGCTGCTGTGCTTTTTGCAGAAGTGTGCGTGTCTCTTGCACAGGACATGTACACGTTTTACCTTTCTCTCTGCTTCAGGATTTCTCCCAGAAAGAAGCATTTTTGTCCCAGATCTATGGAGGAAACACAATGGTGTATGCATTAAATGCATTAATTGTGTTTCAAGTATTTTGCCCTATAGTTTTGAGTTACAGTTTTTTATCCCTAATATACCAAAACGTTCCCACAATTCTCAGGTGTCAGGAGGCAGAGTTAAGTATGTAGGTTGTAATAGTTTAATGCCTTGAATCTTAAAAGAGATTTGCAATCTTCAGTGTAAGGGCAATGCTTTTTGTGGCTAAGAGGCAGATTAGGAACTGTGAAAACACTAAACTTTATTGCAGGGATGATTTAATAATTTTCAAACAAATCTTTATGTAGTGTACACAGAGGACTTGCTGAATTTGTCTCGGGTGTTGCATGGTGGGATAGTACCCTGCTTCGTGATAACAATTTATGGAACATTTCATTATGTTTTCCCTGGGTGGGGTTTTTTTTTTTGCTTCTTTTAACCAGGGTATATTTCTGTGCCAAGAAAATCATAGATGTCTTTTAGAACACTCTGGATGTATGCTCTGTCCAGGTATACGTGGCTGTTAGCGTGTTTCAAAACAGTGTTTTCTTTCTGTGCTTCTTTTATTTCTCAGATTCTAGAATATAACTGTCAAACCGTGATGTAACTTCTGGAGATCCCAGAGGAATTGATGTTCTAGTACAGAATGATTTTACTTCTGCCAGACTTGTGGAGTTTGTTGTGTTCAGTACCTCTTCAGCAAAGCTTGGTATCAGGACTGCCATAGGACATCACCTACATGAAACCCATCGCTGGCGTGCTAGAAAGCAAGACAGTTCTTGTTGTTTGGCTGCTAAGGCAGATCTGCTTCCCTGTTGAAATGGTCAGTCTGCTCTCTCTTAGGCTAATTAATTAAGCTACTCATTAGGCTTGCTCAGAAGTCCTGCAGTCTTAACAGTTTCTGGTTTTCTGGAGCTTTTGGTTGTCTTGGTGTGTCATTTGCATGTGCGAGAGCACTGTCAGGGCAAAGTCATAGAATCACAGAATGGTAGGGGTTGGAAGGGACTTTTAGAGATCATCTAGTCCAGCTCCTCTGCAGAAGCAGGTTCCATCTAGATCAGGTCTCAAAGCCTGCAGTTCCCTGATGGAGCAGGCTGGGATCTCCTGCTTGGGGCTACCCTGCAGTGAGTGGGCACCGTAGGCAGATCGAGACACATCCCAGCGCCCGTGGGAAGCTTTCACAGGCATTTTTTTCTCTCTCAATCTTTTTCTCCATAGTGACTTCCAGTTCTCACACTCTGTGGATACTGCTTCTTTACCATTTTGCCTGCTAATGCAAATATAACCAACAGTCTAACGAGCATCTAGGAAACAGGCAAATCCTCCCTGGTTTTTCCTCCTGCCCTTAAGCCTCACAAACCTTTGATACTGCTAACATCTTCCATGCTCTCTTTTGCTTCCTGAGCAATGTTTGGGAAAGTATAAAGAAATGTCTGCTGAAGCAACCCAGAGTTTACATGATGAGGCCTTAAAAAATATAGCTAACAAAAATATGTTCTTCAGGAATAACATCTTTGCAGTGCTTTGAGAAAGCAGAACAGGGAACTGGTTACAGAGAAGCACGGTGTGTTAAAAATCAAGGTTCAGAGGTTTGAGCAATGTGATACCTGCCTGTAAGCAAGGAAGCAAAGCCAAGTAACAGATTTTCAGTATGTCTGGAAACTGACCCCATTATTTCTAGTCAGAATTTCTACAAACAGTGTGTCCAAGATAAAAGGACAAGTGTACACGGGGTTGCATTTCTCAGGGGTCTGTATAAACAGGTTTAGAACTGTTTGCAAGTGCAAAAAAAAGAGAGTTAATATTGAAATATTTTCTCAACTTTTATGGTAATTTTGGTACTTCCCCCCCCCCCCCCCCTTTTTTGGGGAGATGTGTGAGTGTATGTGTGGGGTGTCACAGTTCTTGATTTCCCCATTCTGTAGGAGATACACATTCTAGTAGCTTTTAAACATTCAACCTCCATGCTTTAGTAAAGTGCTGACTAGATTTGCACAGTGGATCTCTCCCGTTCACCATCTCAGGCTGTCAAAGGGAGCTTAAGCAGAGAGTGGATGTGATGAGCTGGCTGGCATGTCCCCTGTGCCTGTTTGTAGCATCAAGGGTAAAAGATAGATTGAGCCCTTTGAGGTATTGTCACAGTGGACTTGTGTGGTCACCTGTGGTCAGGTATTAAAAAGGCAGCCAGTGAATTTCAGATTTTCAGCTTGGCTGGGAGATGGCAATTTGCACAGCATGGCTGGGGACAGTCCCAGCTCACTCATGCTGGCCTTCAGGAGCTGAATGTATTACTTCTAAAAAGCTCTTTAAAAATACTTAGAAATGGGGAGGAATCTGAACGTGAAATGTCTTGGCAGTGGAAAATAATGGCTTGAGAAAGATGTAGTGGTCAGTGTTTTCCAGAGCTGGCGGGTTTTGGCTGACCATGTATTTCTGCAAGGGCATTCAGAAACTTGAAATGCTTTTAAAATCTACTGATGAGAGGGACAAGGGACACACCAAAATAAAAGGGGACACAAAGGCTGTTTTTAAGCCAACAGGGTTAATGTTGATGCACAATTATGTACCGACTACCTGCAAGTTAGTTTCAGTCTCACGTTGAGGTAAAACATGTCTTTTGAGCTAATGTTTGTAATTAAATCAGCTTTTACTCCAAGAGGCATTAAAACCACAGTTTTGTCACCAGTAACTAAGATGGTATTTTACAGAAGGACCCCCCAGTAAATGGAAAGAAAGCTGGTAATCAGTTTTGATTAATGGGTCTGCTTTGTGTTCCCTCAAATGTTTGCAGCCTGGATAGCAGGTATGCTGCCTTGAAAACAGAAAGTGCAATTGGAAACTGAAAATGCAATTTCACCCCAGCAAAATTTGGGGTGTGGAGAACAGAGATAACCTTTCAGATGTTAAATGCTGAGGATGTGAGGTAAAAAACATGCAGGAGATGCACCCACCTCCCTCAGCCTTGTGAAACGATAGCTACGTGGCTGGTATTTTCACTGAGGTGTGGGATTATGTGGTTTCTTAGTCAGATAAGGGTAAAGGAAAAAGGGAGAGGGTGTGTTAGTTTTATTTTGTTCTGCTTTGTTTGGCTTTTTTTCTTCAATTTCCACTTAGCCTACAACAGACTGAAGAAGTTTTCACAAATACTGTGGCTTCTGTTCCTGAGCTAAATGTCTCTTGCCCCTCGTTTTGTGGAAGAGAATCGAGTGTGTACAGAAGTTTGTGAGGCTTTTTTGCTGGACTCTTTGAAGAATGACCAATTTATGATAGCATCTGATCATTTAAATCTCCATTTCTCTATTTGCTTCATATATGTGTGGAGAATAGTTGCTGTTCCTTAGGTTGGTCATAATATTTCAACATATTTGTTAGGGGGCTTTTTTTTCCCCATGTAAAAAGTACTGGTTCTGATAACAGTTGTGAGGTACCAGAAACTCGTGGTTTGCCTTGTCGACACGCTTCTGCTGCAGAGTTAGAGACTTTTTGGCCCAAAGAGCTCTTACATCTTTCAGGGTTGCAAATCCTGGCTTTGTGAGAAAATGACTGATTCAACAGCAAGGTTGGCCTGCCACGTAAGCACACCATAAAAAATGAGCATCTGACAGCTCTGTGGCTTAAAGCAGTTGCTTTGAAACAGGCATATGGAAAATTCATGCAATGGGGATACTGTATCAAAACAATTTCTGTGGAGAGGCAAAACTGAATCCTTTCCCTCCCTCACTGCTGTCCCCTGACTCTCTGTTCTTACATTGTTTGGTTCCCACCTTTTGGCTTTTTAAGTGATTCCTCTTTAAAAATCACCATCTTACACGAGGATTGAACAGTTCCTCGAAGAATTTTTAGGCAGAATAGTTGAACTTTGAAGGAGAATCTTCACGTGGAGGCAGCACCATTCAGATGGGACACTTTTGACAAGCCATGGTTCCTCTTCCACTTAAAAGGAGAGACAATGTGCTGTGCTCATGCCTTGGAAAGGGAACTCCTGCTCAGGATAATTTGATTCCCTTTCTTCCAAAGGAAACTC
This sequence comes from Colius striatus, assembly GCF_028858725.1. Lineage (NCBI taxonomy): Eukaryota > Metazoa > Chordata > Aves > Coliiformes > Coliidae > Colius > Colius striatus. Next base: position 4,549,162 of record NC_084762.1, read on the forward strand.
AATGTTCTTTCTGTGCCCTCTGATGACATCTTTTCTCCCTCCACCTGTATGGTTTTGTTGCATTAGTTTTTACATCTTTTGCAAGGTTTTGTGCTAGTTTGCTACACGGGCTTGTAGAGCAAAGACATCTGTTTACATAGAGGGCATCTGTGCTTGTTGCTGACCTGGCAGAGGTTTTGAGAGCTGTGAAGGGATAGAAAGTAAACACAGGCAAACAACAAATAGAGCAATATCCCTTCTCTCATAGCAGGTAAGTCTATAACTAATCTTGCTGGCTTCTTTTGTTTTGCCCTTTTTGTTTCTTTTTTTTCTCCTCTCCTGCCTCAGATGTTTTAAAAACTGTTCAAGGTAACAGTACCAAACCCAGGTAATTCACAGCTGTCAGCTTTTCTGCACAAGTAATAGCCAAGCTATTTGGTGCTCTGTGTTTTTACTCTTGCATTGGTATTGGAGTGCCATTCATGCAGCCAGTTTTCTTCTCTCTCTGCTAGAAGAAAAATGAAGAGAATAGCTGGAACTGACTCAAGCATTCATCCTGTCATTTTTCTCCATCCTCCTTCAAGTCATCCAAAACAATTCAATGGTAACACTTTTCACCAAAATAAGGAGCTCCCTTGTTTTTTGTTGCACATCCTTCAACAGACCTTTCAAAATAAGATATAGCTACTACAACTACCACAAAGTCAAGAAGGAGAGGCACAGGAAGGTTAAGAGACAGCTTAAGCAAGGTGTGTAGGCTGGATCAAGTGCTGGAATGGTTGGTTAGGGTTATGGTGGGGGATGAAGCCATGTCTTTCCTGGCTGCTCAGGGTTAGCAGTAAGTCACTGCTGACCAACAGTTTTCTGTGTTTCCCAACAGAATCCTCTCCTAAAATTTCTGATCTGTGTGGCTGTCTTCACAAGAACCCCCCCACTGCCCTGCCTCTGTCATGTATTTGTGCCTAGTGCTAAGGGGTGTAGATTAATGTGGCACAGATGTGTTTGTCCAGGGGCCTGTGCCTTGCTGTGCCAGCAGGACGCGACTGAACAGCATCACCAGTTCCAAGAGCTGCCCGGTCTGTGCTTCCCTCTTTGGAGTTTAATCTGAGTGAAGCTCTCTGTGGTGAATCAAGTGTTGAAATGAAGCTCCCTAAGACACAGTTAGACTTTTATTTGTCTTGAGAAGTGATTAACAGCTGGATGTCTTACTGCCAAGAGTCAGTTCCCTTTGGCAGTGGCCAAGTCCTCTTCTGTGTCCCTGCAACTACATTTGTGTCTCTTCAGCTCAGTTGCAGTGAATATGGCAGCAACAGGATCATAGAATCATTTTGGTTGGAAAAGACTTTTAACATCATCAAGTCCAACCTCAGCTACATGGCTTTTAAATACCTCCATGATGGTGGCCCTGAACTTGCAGGTCTGTGTGTATGGTCAGCCTGTGCAATGGACTAGGGCTCACACTTTGAATTTCTGAAGCACTAGCCTAGCAGGTTCAGAGGACCTGACCCCAGTTATTTACAGGCTGTGAACATCTGATCTGGCTGCAACCTCTGTGAAACAGATGACTTCATGCCTGGGGAGCTGTGCAAGCCTGGGAGCCACAAACCATGAATCACAGGGGTTAGAGCCTCGTGGCAAGATAAAGGGAATAGACTTCTAGCTGTCTGAAGCTTGGAAAAGTTATTCTCTGTCACTGTTGGTGCCCAAGAGTGCTGAGGAACTTGGTGTGATGCTGCATGGTGGGAGTCAGTGTGGGTTTATCCTTTATGTGTGCCTGAGAAAAGTGTGTTGGGAAAACCAAGTTTAAAATGCCTCATTTGTTGCTTCTGCTTCGTATGTAAATCCCAATGTGGGAACTGCTTATCTGCCTCCTTAGCCTTTGAACGTCATGGAGGTCGAAGGATGCTGCAGTGTGGATGCATGAAGCCATGCTTTTTGTGCAGTATCAGTGCCCAGGTGTGTGCAAACCACTCGGGAACCTGCTCACAGGGAAAGGAAGGAGCTGTTACTGTCACAGCACTTTGCTGCTTTGCTCCCCTGGTAAAGCTTTGCCCAATACACACATGGCTTCCCTTATTTTGGTTGCCCTTACAGGCTATGCTGAATAATCATTGTAATAACTATGCAGGCTTCTAAGTAAAAAGTCTGTTTGGAAAAAAAAGCCATAGTTCTTTTCCCCAGAGATGAGCCCAATTGCCCCACCCGTTTTCTTCACTCAGAAACCCGAGGCTCAGGAATTGCTGCAGCGTTGCTTTTCACAGCCACGGTGGTTGCTTCATCCCCTTCCTGACAGCTGTGCTCCTGCCACGGTGAGCAAGTACAGCACTGCTCCCAAGCTCTGTGTGTACAGAGTTCTCCATGCAGTCAACAACAAAAAGTATTAGTTTGCAGTTAAGTGCATAAATGTGTTCCCCAAGGAGAACTTTGTCTGTACCTCTGTGTGACTGACACTAATGTTGGAGCATGCAGCTACGAGGAATAACGGGGTAAATATTCTGTCTGTGTAGTCTTTGCTTCTTGGTTTTCGCTTTCCACTCATGCTTAATGCCTATGGAAGTATTTTGTTCTTAAAGGTTATTTTATTTGCCTTCCCTTCCCCCAAGACAAATGATATACACATCTATAAGCTATATACAGAGTATGTTACCTTAAGAACTAGATTAAAAGAACATATTTGTGTAACTGAGGCAAGGACTAGGAATTAGAAGGGCAGATTTGTGGCTTTTCCTTCAACATTGATTCATTTTATTTGTGCTCCTGTCCTGCATTGAGCTGAGGCTTTTACTTTGCAGAAAAAGAGAAGCATGTACTCATGTCAAGAGTATAATTCCTAGTTATTTTCAGCAGGTGCTTAAACATATTTGTAAATTCCAGCTTATAGCTGAGCAATTCAGGCTCAGCCTCCTGTATGTAAATTCATAGCAAGAGGACACAATGAAGGGTTTGAGAGTATAAATGATACCTTCTTTTCAGTGTGGAATTCCCATTGTGAGGCTGGGCCTAAAAATACCAAATGTTTCCACAAGCAATTCCTGTGCTCTGCATGTTGAGTAATAAGAGCTACAACCAAGGAGGGAGCTTCTACTGACAATCTCCCAAATGAATGCAGGAGTTCAAGCCGAGCTAGTTGATAGATAGTTTTTCTTATTGGTCATAGGCTCTTACCAGAAATCCAGATGTGCTTGAATCATCCAACAGATTAATGAGAGAAAATGACTGTGGCTGTAGGATGTTTCTTTTGTGTGCTGTGGAGGATATGGTAAGTTCCAGTTAATCACTTCACAATAGTTTGCAGAATGCAAATGAGTGAGTTCAGGCATGTAAACACAAGTTCTCAGGCTTCTTTTCAAGGTAAGCATTTGGATTGCATGCTATGAGATGTGGGACTTGATTTAAAGAAACAATTTTCTCTCAGCGCTGTCCTTCCCCAGTGGAGCCTTTCAATAAATACCTTTTTTTTAACCCCCTCTGAAAACATTCTCAGTAAATAAAAGGGAAATTCCAAAGGGAAAAGCCAAAGGGCGTAGAGGAACTTGACAGGGAAGGCAACAGCCCTTCTGGAACAGTAGCTGAAGCGCTTCATTTTAGGAATGTTTCAACATAACAGAAACTTTTGAGTGGCTGCTCATTTGAAATACCAAGTTCAGCGTGACAGTGAGCTGATGAGCTGAGGTATCCCTCAGTGCTCATATCCAGTAGCTGTGCAGCACATTTAGGTGGCATCACATTTTTTTCTTGCTGCTGCCATACTCACCCAGGAAGGATTTTAAGGTTGAAAGCTGGCAGCAGGCACTCCTTGCACCAGCACCTGGTGTAGCCCAATGTATGCCCACGAGTAGCCATCTTTTTCACTCAGTGTATTCACACTCTAAGCAGTAAATAACACTTGAACTCTTTCTGAGCTTATATCCAGATACTTTTTTGGTGGAGTAGTGAGGTGATTGTTATAGACTGGGATGGGCTGTGGAGCTTTCACACAGTGACTTTTTGCTCACTCCAAGTTGTGTAGAAGTTTGCTTCTGAGAAAAGGGTGGAGTCTGCACCAAGTTCACTGCATCCTTTGGCAACACAGAAGAGAGAGACCAGTTTTTGCTCTTACTGATTGGCCTAATTGGTGTTTCTGCTTGCATGAGAATACATCCCAAATTTAAAGAGGGATTTGTTTCAGGGTCCTGTTAACCCTCTTGGAGGGTTGTTTTTTCATTCCTGGCAGCAGAATTACGTTCACTCTTTCTCTTCTTTTGATCCTAATTTCAAAACATGATGGTAGTGATAATATAATTGTCTTGGTGAATTAGCAGGTTACCATTCATAAGAGACATTCTGGGGGTCATTTGGGTTGTTTTGGGTTCTTTTAACCAATGGCTCATCTAGACTGAAGGTGAGAGGGACTGTTGAGCCAGAGGCACTGGTGGCAATGTTGGGGATGGTCAAGTACCTTTTAGCCTTTGGTTGTTGTGGCAGTTAATACTTTTCTGCTTAATCCCGATAAAACTGATTGCAAATAGCCAGATGTTTGTGCATACTAGCATTATCTTTATTTTCTGAAGGTAATAAGGATGCTGATAGGCATTTCTTTGTTCCTAAGGCAAGCACAGTATTGATACAGAAGTCTTTTCTCTTGGGATATCAGAATCAAGTCTGGTTCATGTTATTTCTGTATACATTCCTATCCTTCTAGGCTTGTAATATTCTCTGGAATTCCCAGAGCTTTCTGCAAACAGCTTTATTATTAGATGTGTGCTTTCTCAAGTCTCTGCTGGGGTAATCTTCAATATCATGATGACACTGAGGTCACACCTAGCGGCAAGACAGCCCAGGCCATATATGCGTAGGGGAAAGGGAGAAGCAGGCAGGGAACAGAGGCAGTACAAGGGGTTATGGAGGAATAAGGGCTGTGTATGAGAAATGTCTACATCCATTTATACATAAAACTTTGTTAGCTCTTTCCCCATAGTTGATTTTTTTTGTGTTTACTTGAAATAAACTGTGGGAGGAGGCACAACAATACCAGAGACTGTGGGACAGATTCTCATGGGAGTTATTGTTCAAATTACTGATATGCTTGGAAAGCAGTTGTAAGAATAGGAGAAGAAAAGATAAGAACAAGGATGGACAGTTGATGAAAAACCTACCCAACAGAATTCTATCAGGATGGAGGAGGTGGGATCTGTGTTCTTGAGCTATGGAAAGGCTTTCCCACGTGTATCCCCGTTTCCCATGATTTGCAGCACAATGTGAAGATCTCTATGCTACATTTATGTCTTGGAGTCAAGAGTAAGAAAGTAGTAATGAGTCTGTTGTCAGCGTGTTGTGCTTGCTTTAATTGACAGTGTTGTCACTGTGCTGCGCTGCCATGAAGGACAGAATATAGCCTTTGTCCCTACTCAACATTAGCAGAACTAAGAATGATGCATGCAGTTGGCAAAGACTTCAACAACAGAGTCCCCATTCATTGCTGCGGAGTAGTTTGTTTTAGCTATGTTACATAAGCCATTTGTGGTATAACTCAGGACGTTGCACAGAATAATATTAGGCATGGATATCCATCTGTTGTACTGGATACTGAGAAGGGGGGGGAAAAAGGCCTTATTGGAGTCAGTTGCTGGGATAGGCTTTCAGAAGCCAGCTGAGCTGGAGTATTACAACCCATTCTCTTAGCAACATCATATTGCAAGTGCTGAAGCAGTGATGAGAGATTTCAAGAAATGCCCTACTTGCACAGAAATCCTTCAGTTTTACCCTTTGTGAACCTAACGGCAACTTAAGTGGTCTGTGAGTTATACACAGACAGGACTGGTGAGAGAAAGCTTTTCCTGAAAACACCATGTGAATTACTGACTTGATGGTGTAATGGTCGAGATGTTTTAGTGGGGCTGTAGGAACCATAAAGCAGGTAATATTTTTCTCATTGAGCTCTGAAAAGTTACTGCTACCAGGTGTTGTGCTTCCAGATGGAACTGACCTGCCTTTTGTAGTTAAGTTTCTTCCCAACAGTATGCCAAATATTACCAAGTGGAATGTTTTTGCCTACAAGGGAAAGAAGGAAAAGGAGCAGCTGACATGCATCAGACGTTGGGTGATACTGAAAATATTGCCTTGCCATCCTGACTGTTGTGTGACGAAGCAAAATTCTGTATCAAACTCTCTGCAATTAAAGTGACAGTGGTTTTTGTTTTGAAGGACTTGAAAAAAACTATGTGAAAACAGGCATTTCCCAGAGTCACAGATCCCTTTTGCCTTTGCTTTGTCTGCACTGTGCCAGGGAGGCACTGGATGTTGCCTGCTTGGCAAAACATCTTGGCATTTGATCCCACTAGTCCTCAGTGTGACCTTGCAGAGCGAGTGGAGATGCTGGAGAATCTTCAAGCAAAAGCTAGATTCGTTTCAGCCAGGTAGTGGGTTAAGTTCTTGATTAGTTGAGTCAGCACAAGCAAAAAATGTGAGGTACAACAACAAAGTGCAGGCTCAGAGACTGTGATACGCTCTGTTCAACCTGTTCCTCTGCAATTTTGTCCAAGGTGTTTTCTAGCTACAGAAATCTGAAGATTCATCTCTGTGTAGGTGCTCTTTGCCTTTGTAGTGCTCCTTTTCTATGGGGGAGGCTTTCCTAGAACTCAAGGATTTGTTTTTTTTCTTTTTAAGCTCCTTTTTGTCCTGTTTCCTTATGTTTAGTTATGAGGCAAACCATGATGCCGCTCCTAATTCTTTCAGCTTATCTGGAAACAGGTCGTGCTGATGAGGAGGATCCTTCAAATTCCCGTGTTTTACCTCTTAATAATCCAGTTACATCATGTACTAGAGGAGTTTTATTGCATCATGTAGCACTTTGTCTTCCAGGGCTATAACACTTTACTGCCATTATGTGTGACATTAACATGCACTGTTAGTTTTACTTAGGGACCAAACCTGACGTATTAAATCGATGACAGACTTGGCCTCAGGGGGTGATATTTCTAAACTGCCTTTACTAGCTTTTTCTACAGTTAGTAATTTTTGGGAGCTCTGGCCATCACAGTAGTCACTTATTAAAACCAATTTGATGGTCTATTGTAAGGATGGATTTTGGTATTCATCAATATCTAGAGGTGGGAAGTGCTGATGAATACGTTAGGTCATTTTTCATGGTTTGGGGGGCTTTCTTCATTTGGCTGTAAAATGAAAAGCACTCAGCTAAATCAGTTTATTGGAAGGCAGCCTTATACATTTAACAAAGTCTTCTGTAGTTAGGCCATGCAAAAAAAGAGAATGGGGATATGTTTTTAGTTTGCATTTGGAAACGAATTGGAATGTAAAGGCCTTAGAAATGTAGAAATCAGGCAGTGCTCCAGCTCTGTGGCCATACTTATTCTAGGGCAAAAACCTGTGGTGTGTCTGTTTAGCTTTACCCATTTTTTAAAGACTAGAATTCGTCTGTTTTTATAATAGAATTCTATCAAGAATAGCTACTAGCTGTACACAGCCAGTGTATGAAATCTCTCTGGGTCTTACTTGGGTTCCCAAGGAGGCATTGCTCAAGTATTATTTAAGTATCAGATTTCAAGCTGAATATTTTCAGCCAGCTTGTTTTGCAAGCCCCTAAAATTACTGTAACTGAGAGAAAGGAAAAAAATGGAGTTTGTGCTTTTGATAACAATATGTATGTAATCAGCACCTCCTGGTTAATGAATTAGTTGGCTTTTTCCTTCCTACAGCAATAGGAGGGAGAACTGCTGGGATAATCAGCAAGTATTGGCAGTGAGATTCAGCAATGTATATATTGCTTACTATTTCCTTTAAATAGTTTTGAAGCAGACTAGATCAAAATTTTGAATACATCTCTCTATGTGTCTAATTATTTTCCAGAAGCTGAGGCAAATGAAATAGTATAAACTGCACAGTATTTTTTTCTTAAACCTCGAGGAAGCATGCTGAATGGTTTTATTTCCCTTTTGCAATGTAATCACAGTCTGCAGAATAAACTCCTAATTGTGATTTTTAATACCCTGAACATATTTGAAGGCTTTTTCTTGCAAAGGGGTCTTCTGTAATGTTGATATTATAAACATCTTTTTCTTCAATGGTGATAAGAATATGTTCTTTCTACAGATACCTGTTGTGATTGCAACATATTATTGTAAGATATTCAGGCAGAAGCCCTCTTTAAATTTAAAGTTCAGTGCTTAGAGCCCTCTCAGAATCCAGGTGTTAAGAAGCAGATGCATCAGCAGAGAATAACTTCATCTTTGGTGGTGGCTGCTAAACCTGTGCCCTCCATAGTGTTAAGTTCCAGCACCCAGACTTGTCTTTAAACATAGTCTCCTACCAACTGGACAGAAAAACAAGCCAAAGCAGCCAAACCCTGAGCAACAAAGAGAGGACAGTGTGTGGCTGGCCATCCCTTGCATGGCAAAAGGTGGAGCAGCTTTGAGGGGAAAAGCAGTGGGAAAAGTTGCAGTTGAGGGAAGGTTGTGTTGCAGGTCCTTGGCTCCCCAGCCCCAGGCTGTTCTTCCAACATAGGTCTGCCTGTGCATCATACCTCATTTGCTTTTGGGGATCTTGTGATACCCATAGCAGGAGAGGGAAGGACTGTTGAGGAAGGGACCACACAGCTCCTAGGATGGGCTGGACTTTAGTTCGGAGTGGTAGAAGCAGCTCTCTGAAGGGAATGCTTGCAGAGGATGTTGGATGTTATCCACATTTATATGGATACTCTTGCTGATGACAAAGTGTCCTTGTTTTAGCCAGGACAGAGTTAATTTTCTCCCTGCTGTGTTTTAGATTTAGTGTGAGAATAATACTGATAACATGCTGATGTTTTAGCTGTTGCTAAGTAGTGCTTACACTAAGTTAAGGTCATTTCAGTTCCATGTACTCTGCCAGTGAGGAAGGGCACAAGAAACTGAGAGGAAGCATGGCCAGGACAGCTGATCCCAACTAGCCACAGGGCTATTCCATGCCACAGAAAGTCATGCCCAGTATAGAAACTGGGGGGAGTGGCTGCAGAGGGATGGATCTATGCCCAGGCATTGGTCAGGTGAACATTGCATTGAGCATCACTTGTCTTTTCTTGGGTTTTGGGATTCCTTTTCAGTATTATTGCTATTCTATTTTAGTTATTACATTGTTCTTACCTCAGCCTAAGAGTTTGGGGTTGTTTTTTGTGATTCTCTCCCTGTCACACTGAGAGGGAGAGGAGCAAGCCAGCAGCTGTGTGCTGTTTAGTTGCTGGCTGGAGTTAAACCATGACACAGGTGTTTTGGTTGGTTTTGATTTGTTGGTTTGGGGGGGGATTGTTTGGTTTGGGGTGGATTTTGTTTGTTTGTTTGTTTGTTTTTAATAGAACCAACAGTACATTTTTGTTGAGAAAACAGTGCTGTATGTTTAAGTTGCAATTCTTTATAACAAAACCAAAGAGGAAACCAAGCAGCCAGTCAGCCAGCTTGCAGCAGGTGTGTTTTTCCCAGTTAGGGAGCCTCAATCAGTAGCATAATAGCTTTGTAGAGTTTGTTATTTGTCATACATGAATGTTATACAGATTTCTTTCTCAGTCGTGGCAGCTGTCACCTGAGGATGCTGGTGCCAGGGAGCAGAGGGTCCCCTGCTGACAGCCGGGCTTGTGCCCAAGTCCAGTGCCCTGTTGGGAAGGCAAAACCTGCCTGAGCAAGGAGCCAGGGTTCACGAGGTGGAGAAAGTTGTACCAGCTGTGGTTTTTTGGTAGATCCAAGACCTCTGTGCCCCTCTGAGGTGTGAAGGTAATTGAAATCATTTCAGCATGACCTTGGGGATCTCTGACATGCTTTCTGTTGGGTGGTAGAGACCACGTCTCGGTGTGTTCTGGTCATAGGATGTGACTGCTTTTTCCTCAAAAAGCTACTGATAAGTCATTATTTTCTGTTTACCACCTCTACTGTCCTGCAAGAGATTTGGTAGCGATGTAGTGAATTACAGCAGTATTTTTGTCCGATACCCAGTAAAAGTATGTTTCAGGAAGCACTCGGGATGGTGAAAAGACATTTTGCAAGCATCATTTTCTAGTACAATGGTGCTATAACTAGAGGAAACCATGCTATGTCTTTTGTATTAAAAAAATAAGGTTGGTTTAAGTTACAAATAGCTGGAGAAGCTGAGGTCACCGAGGCAAAAGAAATGGCCAACACACATTTTGAATCTGACTGTCTTTGTACTCTCCTCACGTCTGAAAGCTGCCAAATTCTCGATGCTGTCTATGCTGGGAACTAACCCATGCTCTCTGGCATGATTTTTACTTCCCCTTATGTCTATATTTGAAAAAGCATATGTGTAGTCCCTGAATGTATATAGTGGTTAACAAGCTACGATTACAACCCACAAAACATATTTGCTGAAGTAAGTTTCGTAATGCCTAATGGGAAACAAATACCAGAGCTACTAAAACAGGAGTATTGCTATACATGTGTGTATTTCATAGGTGGGAAAAGCTGAAGGAAAGATGCTCTTCTGATTCTTTTCATGATCACACTTCTTCCTTTTGGATTTAAGTTACTGGAACTTTGGGAACAAGACTTGGGTTCTTTGGCACATATTTGTTTTCCCTGGTAGGACAGGACATCGCTATATGGCAGGAACAGCAAGTTACTGTCATTACACTAGCAGTAGTTACATCCCTGTAAAGCAGCACTGTTGAGAGGTCAGTCTGTAGTCAGCAGCATCTCTGCTCTTCCTAAAATAAAAGAGACCTTTGCTGCCCAGCTCTGGTAGCAGTCAATTCAGGAGCTAATTCAGTTGGTAAGTGCTAGTTTAAACACGACACACAATTAGAGGTTTAATTACAAAGCGCTAATGCTTACTAGTGTCCTTAACCTCGGGTGCTCAGCCTTGAGCCAGAGCTTCCTGAAGTTGGCATCAACTAATAGAGTTTTCTTTTTCTTTTAATGTAAAAGGAACTTGAGATTAATTTATTGCCTTCTTTCATCTGGTGCTTCATGTTGGCTTTTTCCACGTGACTCTCGCTGTGAAGGTTAGGAACCTAAGAAGAAAACCTGAGATTTCTGTGACCTTTTGCTTCCTCTATCAAATGCCTTAAGAAATTATCAAATGCTGCCAAGGTTTATGATGTCATTAAAGACTTATTAACACCTTCTATAACTGCCTCATGCTCTGAGTAGAAGAAGAAACTCAGTTATAGCATGTTGTGTACCCGAGGACGCTGGCTTGCAGCTTCAAAAACAGAACTGAAAGTCTCTTTTCAAATTAACTTTTAGATGCCTGTATAAATACACTTAGTTCTGGTAAGATCAGTGGAAATTGTTAGATGAGAAACAATTCTGATCCAAAGTGCACCTTTGTTTTGGTGTGTTTTTTTCCCATTAATTTTGATTGTTAGTTTCTCAGTAGTCTATTGGTACTAGTGCAGTTGGTATTTAGGAAATGGGAGGTAACCTGTATTAGCTCCCTGGTTGCAGAATGTCCACCCTGTAGCCTGTGAATTCTGTTTAAGAAAACAGCTTTGTATGTGCAATTGGTGAATGGAGTTAAATCCAGTTGTTGGCTGGTCACCAGTGGTGTTCCTCAGGGCTCAGTGTTGGGACCTCTTCTGTTCAACATCTTTATCAATGATCTGGATGAGGGGATCGAGTGTACCCTTGGTCAGTTTGCAGGTGACACTGAGCTGAGTGGGTGCTTACATCTAGTGTGAGGGCACTTCAGAGGGCCCTGGCTAGGCTGGAGTGATGAGCTGGGGCAAGTGGGATGAGGTTCAACAGGACCAAGTGCTGGGTCCTGCACTAGGGCCACAACAACCCCAGGCAACACTACAGGCTGGGGCAGAAGGGCTGGAAAGCTGCCCAGAGGGAAAGGCTCTGGGGTGTGTTGGTTGACAGCAGCTGAACATGAGCCAGCAGCGTGCTCAGGTGGGCAAAAAAGGCCAATGGCATCCTGGCTTGTATCAGAAATAGTGTGGCCAGCAGGAGCAGGGCAGGGATTGTCCCCTTGTGCTGGGCCCTGGTGAGGCTGCAGCTCGAGTGCTGTGTTCAGTGTTGGGCCCCTTATTGCCAGAGAGACACTGAGGTGCTGGAGCATGTCCAGAGAACGGGAAGAGTCTGGAGCACAAGTCTGATGAGGGGCATCTGAGGGAGCTGGGGTTGCTTTAGTCTGGAGGAGGCTGAGAGGAGACATGATCGCTCTCTACAAACTCCCTGACATGAAGCTGTGACGAGGTGGGGTTCAGTCTCTTCTCCCAAGTGACAAGACGAGAGGAAATGGCCTCAAGTTCAACCAGATGTTTAGATTGGAGATGAAGAAGAGCTTTTTCAATGAGAGAGTTGCCAAACACTGGAATAGGCTGCCCATTGCTGGAGATATCCAAAAGCCGTGTAGCTGAGGTGCTGGAGGACATGGGTTAGTGACGGGCTTGGCAGTGTGAGGTGAATGGTTGGACTCTATAATCTTAAAGGTCTTTTGCAACCAAAAGAACCTCTGATTTTATGCATGTGTATCTAAATCTGTACTCCTTTTTTTTTCTGTTTAATTCCCCTAAGAATATTTGTGGGTTATCTGCTGTGGGAACGTTCTGTGGTTATCCGATAACCTTTACACAAACCAGGAAGAAGTTGCCTTTCTCATTTCAAAATGAGTTGAGGCGTAGCTGCTAGGTACTTTCCAGTAAGTGCAGCATGCCATCCCCTGTGGCTGCTGCATATGAATCTCTCTCACTGCAGCTGCTGTGACCCTGGCTTGTGAAGCCAGAGGCCATGTCTGCCATGCACTTGCATGAGGTTTTGGCTGCTTCAGAGAAAGGGAGCGTTGCTGTGACGGGTATAAATGAAATGTGACCACAGCTTAACTCTCTGCTTATTTTCCTTAGGAGTTTTGAAGCATGTGTGCATGTGTGAGGCATACACATACAGAAACTTTCCATCAAACGAAGCCCAGTATTCCAGCAATCTTAATGCACCTGCACAGAACAACAGAAGAACATAAACTTTTCAGTTAAGCACCCTTGGTCCTGGCTGTGTGACAGAAAACTGAGTGTCTGCCCAATAACGGACAAATTGTTTGTCAAAAACTGCTGCACTTAACAGTTGCTTTATGTGAGATGTGACACTGAAACAAGTAGATGAAAATTAGCTATGCATGTGCTGTGGACAAGGCTTTGCTAAGTGAAGCATGTTTTAGTAATGTAATTACTGAGGTGTTCTGCCCTACCTGAATTGTTTTCTTGGAGAGCTTCAGGAGAGCCATGAAGATGGTGAGAGGGCTGGAGTACCTCTCTTGTGAAGACAGGCTGAGAGAGTTGGGACTGAAGTTGATTGGGATAAAAATCACAGTAATTTTTCATATCCTTGCTGGAGTGGTCCTTCAGGCTTTCTTCTTTTTTCTACTCTTTATATGTGAAATATGTCTTGTTTCAGTCAACCCTGATACGAGAGCAAAGTCTGATGTTGCTCTTGGTGTTTCAGTATTAGTCAGTACTGTTATTGCTGATGCATCACAGAATAACAGTGAAGGTCAGAGACCTTTGCTTTTAAATGTTTGGAGAAGGAGGGCACCAGGAGTGTCCTCATATTCCTGGAGCTCAGTATGCTTGTCTCACTGCTTTTCTTCCACTACCTTCCACCTTGTAGTGTGGTGTAGAGAAACTAGGAGTCTCAGTGGAGAAGCCAGTGGAGAACAAAAAGCTTGGAAGGAGGGAAGAGAGAGGAGGAGGAGAAGAAGAAAGGAGAAAAGAACAGATAAGAAAAACACCTTGGAAACTTAAAAGAACGTTGTGGGAGAAATGAGGGGAAAAAAACCCACTTCTTTGGATTCATCCCAAACTTGTAGCTGTAGGTAAATGTGGGCTACACATACAATGGGGCACCTGATGTGAATGGTCAGTACCTACAATCAGCTGAGAGAAATCCCTATTTTTTGAGGGACAGTGTAAATAAGCAAAATAGCTTTCACCCCAAACTACTACTAATCTGTATAGACAACATACATCTAGGAGAGAAAAGCCATACACTTTATTTAGAAGTAGGATGCAAGGAGGCTGATGTCCTCAAATAACATGCATCATATGCTGGTACAGGATCTAGAAATGAAAGGTGATGTTCCAGCAGATTTTTGCCCTTTCCTATTTGTAGACCTTTTAGCATCTACCTGCAAACCCCTGCTTTTATTGTTTTCCTGTAGCTTATTGCAAGGACTTTGGGGTTTTTGTGCAGTTCCAGGTGACTTGCAGTAATCCACGTGGTTATGTCAACTTTAATCATTCTGCCTTAGACTCACTGTTGAGGAGCAGGTACCTGACCTTTGCCCAGGATTACCAGGGACAGCAAGACTGAAGCCTCTCTTCTTTCTGTGTTTTAAAATAAAATGACTGCTCTTCCCATAGGCCTCAGCGGGCATTTGGTGCTGGGCAAAGAGTGAGGTGGTTTGCCTGGATGCAGAATCACATGGCTGAACTAGATCCCCAAGAATTGGCAAAGTCTTGGTCATTTCTGACAGCAGTTATATATGGATATATGTTTTCATCCTACAAAAAACCCCAAATATATCATTTGTGTACCTGAGATGTATATGTATACAGATATATATTCAATTCAAGTGCTTTTCTTTCTGTCAGAAAGCTTTTCTCACTGCCTTGGTAAAGACTTTCTTCTGGTCATTTGAAAGCAAGTTCCTTTCCTCTTTGCATCATCCTTCTGAACAGTTGAAGGCTGGTACCTTGTCTCCCTTCAGTTTCCTTTTGTTTACATCAGGTATGTCATCCATCCTTTTTCTCCCCTTCTCTGAATATCATCCAACTTGTCCTTTCATGGAGTGCAGCAGTGGAACTTGACCTCATGTTCCCATGGACATCTCCAGTAATGGAAAGAACAGCAGAAGGCCTTCCTTAGAGACCTCCATTGCTGTCTGTCTGGTCCAGCACAACAGTTCTTTTTTTGCAAGAGTGCACTAATGTTGATGGATATGTATCCATCACAACCTCTAGCTCCTTTCCACAGAACTCCTGCTAGGCTGGGAGAGCGTGAGGTGGGTGGTTGATGAAAGATGAAGAGCTGGTGGTGAGACTAGCATGGGATAATGAAGAAGAAGGGATAACAGAGACTTAAAGGAAAACCACGTGACTGAAGAAACTGTAAAAACCATTTCACCATGGGGGGAAAAAAGAAGCATAAAACTTGCAGTATTTTTTCCACCGTGACTAGATCTGATGCCAAAAGGCATTTGGCAATACGTGTGCTGAAGTTCAGTTCGGGTGTCAAGGTTATAACCTGATTGGAGTCGAGGAGACAGCCAAAGAAAACTGTTTTTCTTGTATATGTAAGACAGTATTATTAAGAGGATTTATGAATGCTAACATTTGCCTGCATGTCTCGGTGTGCATGCTGAAATCTGTCACGTTACAGCCCCAAGTTGCTTTTCTGTGTGACCCTTTCATACTCTTTGTGCAAAAAAAGAAGCAGTTTGAGTCATTTTTGTATAAAGCATTAGATAAATCCAGTTGGCTTTGTTTATATGTGTTTTCTTGTGACAACACTGATTTTTTTTAAGTTGAAGAAGTGGTGTTTTCAACTTTGTTGTCATCTTTTTTTTATCCCACTTTTCAAATGGCAGGGTTGCTTGTGCAGCGTCTGGGGTTGGGTACCTTGGCAGAACAACCCTCGTGATGCTTTTGGATATTTAGGACATGCACAGCAAGCTCTTCCTTTCTGAAAAGAGAGGAAATCCTCACTCATTGAAACAATTTGTCTTTCAGATTGGACTAAATACTGTGGGTCTTTGTAGCGGGCTAAAATCCTGCAAAATTTCACCACTGTATTTCTCCCAGTAATCCCAAGATTGTTTGTTCAGCTGCTTTTATTCAGTGGAGCACTTAGTGTGAGTGTCTGGGGGGAAAAAAAAAGAAGTGGTTAAAGCATGGAACTTTAAAAAAGTTCTTTGACACATATGTGTTGTTTCAAACCCCTTTCCCTTTTGGCATCGTTGAGTGTGTGTGTCCTGTGTGACCTGATCTAGGTGAACCTGATTCAGCAAGGGGTTTGGACTAGATGATCTCCTTCCAGCCCCTACCATTCTGTGATTCCATGCTGTGTGTGTGTGTGAGCATTTCTGAGAGGGATGGCAGCTCTTTGGACCCCTGAGACAGCAGAAGTTGCTGGAAAAAGGGGCAGAAGTAGAGTAACTGCTGTGGCAAATGCCAGGGTTTGCCTTGTGTTGTCTGATCCCAACGATGGACTTTAAGCCCCTACTGACAACACCAATCCCCTTGGTTAGGAATCTGCTTCCAGATGCTTTCTTTTGGAGAGTTGCACAGCTGTATCTGCACTCTGGTTCCCTTCAACATTTCCTTATTAGCCTTAATGGAACTCTTTTAACCTAGGCTACCTTCCACTGCTTCCCTGGCCTCAGCAGGGATGGAGACAGTCAAATGGAGCTGTGTGAGGACTGGGGGCTGAGCTGGATTTGGGAGCAGGAGGGGAAGGTCCTCCATGGTGGCTGTAAAACCATCCTGTCAGATTTTAGATTGGAGATTAGGAAGAACTTCTTTATGGAGAGGGTTTTCAAGCACTGTCCCAAGCTGTGCAGGGAGGTGGTGGAGTCCCCCATCCCTGGAGATATTTAAAAGCTGTGTAGCTGAGGTGCTGAGGGACATGATTTAGTGGTGGATTTGGCAGCAGGAAGCGAGTACTTGGACTTAATGAGCTTAAAGGTATTTTCCAACCAATACAATTTTATGATTCTATGAAATATTGACTATATTTGTTTCTAATTTCTGACCCAACCACTGCTGAATTAGCCAAGGACTGGGTTGAGATCACAGAGGAAACTGGGAGCTTTATTTCTCCTTTACTTTTTACTTTGGGCTATTTGGAACCAGAACTTCAAAGACTGAATAGAAACACATTGTTTAATTTGACATAGTTTTTACCCTTATGCTATGGTCTGGGTTAAGGGACTTGGTTTGGGTTTGGGGGTTTTTAACCTGTTGAATTCACCTAGTAATACTCTTAGTAACCCTGTGATGCTTCTGTCCTTGAGCACATGGCACTGCTGTGAGGAGACAGAGCTGTAGAACTGACCTGTGCTTTGCCTTTCAAGGCCTGCACATCAGCCACTACATGATGTCGCATGTTCCTCGTTCAGTGATAAAATGCAAGTTGCACACTTTGCAGAAATGCTGAGTAACGACTCCTTCCCTTTTATTTTGCCTTAAATAATTCAAAAAGATGCTTATGCAAAGCTGTGGGCGCCCTGCTGCATAATTAATGCTGCAACAAAACCACAGCAGCATTAAAATAATTAGTCAAAAAGGAGCTCTGCCTGTCTGCTACTTACAGATAATTCTGTCCTACCTTTTTGTGGCTCTGCAAATGTAGATCTGGGTCTCTCCACAAGCAGTTTAAAATAGATAGGTTTTGCTGAAGCCCCTCTGTTGAGATTGAAGGAGGGGTAAAAAGAGCAGGAGCAAAGAGCTGACATGCCCCTGGAGAGCTCAAAGGAGACAGCTACGAAAGGACCAGCAGATGTGGGGAAATCGGGTCTTTGCTGGCTGGAAGCTGGGATGTGCGTCCACTGACGGAGGTTTTAAGAAGGGATATGGTTGGGTTTGGGACACAGGTGGATCAGGGGGCAGTGAGGCAGACGTTGGGGTCACCCTGGGGAGTTACACAGCCACCATCTTTTCTCAAATTGCAAAAGAAAGCTCCTGATCCTGGCCGAGTTGTGAAGAGTTGTTGGTACACTAAATACTTGTGCTGCAGAAGTTGGGAGTTAACAATGATCCCTTTGTGTAGCAGTCCCTCTTTGAAGTAAAGAGCCTTGTATCTATAAGAAAACATCATGCAGAGGGATAAATTCTGCTCTCTGGGTCTGTATTATACATCTAAATGCCTTATGAATCTTTTCAGCACAA
Source organism: Colius striatus (assembly GCF_028858725.1). Lineage (NCBI taxonomy): Eukaryota > Metazoa > Chordata > Aves > Coliiformes > Coliidae > Colius > Colius striatus. The sequence goes on from NC_084762.1 coordinate 4,567,001, forward strand.
GATATGTTAACATGAGTATTTACATATGAAAAGGCAAATAGGATTCTGAACTGTTCAGTTGAATATGTAAGGATCTCTTTCCTTGTTTTGATTTATTTCCCTCCAAATAACCATCAGAGAACTCGAGGGCTTTGTCATTTCACTCCCTCCTCACAGGAATTTCAGCCCTTCTCAAGTGCTGAGACTTGGTTCTGCCTGAGCTGTTGGATGCTGAAGTTTCTCAGAAGCTGTGTGCGTCCATATCCACTGCTCACAAACTGCTTGGCTGCCTTTATTTTTTGAAGTCCCCTTTTTAATTGCTGAGAACATTTCCTAAACCATTTCACATCTTGAGGGATTGCTTTTTCTTTGGAAAACCAGTAGTGCTGTCAGCCTGGTGACAGTAAGAAGAGGTAGTGTTTGCTGGTTGCCCACAGTTGAAGGCATGACTCGTGGCATTCGACACAAGTTCTTGGTGTGTCACTGTCATGAGTGTCATTGCTTTTTGGCGTATCAGTGTCCTTGAACCTCGTGCTCAGCAGGAGCCAAAACACAGACCCAGAGACTTCTCCCTTCATGTGGTAGACACTTCTGTGTGATCTGGGCAAGTAGGTCAGTTGTAGGGAAGAACCTTGATTTATTCCACTCACTTAAGGAGCAAACAGCACGGAATCATAGAATCACAGAATGGTGGGGTTGGAAGGGACCTTTCCAACCCCCCTGCAGCAGCAGGTTCACCTAGATCAGGTCACACAGGAACATCTTGAACAGGTGGGTCTTGAAGCCCTCCAAGGAAGGAGCCTCCACACCCTCCCTGAGCAGCCTGTGCCAGGGCTCCCTCACCTCACACTGAAATAGTTTTTTCTTATGTTTAAATGGAACTCTTTGTGTTCCAGCTTCATCCCATCACCCCTTGTCCTGTTGCAAGATACAATAGAAAAAAGTGCTGCCTCAGCCTCCTGACACCCACCCTTTAGATATTTGTAAATATTAATAAGATCTTGTTGTCATCTTCCATGAAGTAACTGGAAAGTTGTGTCATAAATACCTGTGGCTCTGATGGTCCCTGCAGAATACGCTATGTGACAGCCAGCCTTGCCTCGGGTCTGATTTGTAGTGACTGTGGTGAGCCAGATGGTTGATTGCTTAAGTGTAAATAATAATTGACACACATCAAGATGTGAATTTCATGAGGTGGAGAGTTTCAGACTTGGGCAACTGTTATTGTTTTGTTATATATAACATTATAACATGCTTACCAGCTTTGACAGAGAGTTTTGGCCGAGTACAGAGACAGCAAATACTAATAAGCAAGCAGACAAGGTTATGCAACAAGGGGATATTTTAATCAACTTTGTTTTGGATAAGACAGGCCAGAGCGAGGTGCCTCCTAGGAACAATCCACTTGGCTGATACTTGGCTTCAGCAGATTGACAGCATCTCAGAAAAGAAAATAAGTGTTTGCTATTCCTGTCGTAGACTTCTTTCAGTCACTGCGACAGCTGTTCCAGGCATGTTTTCCCTCTGTTAGGTTTCTTTAGGAGTAAAAATACTGCAGTCTAAATATAGTTTAAATTGGTTGAGGTGCCTTGTTTGAATATGATTCAAAATTGCTTGATACCTGGTTTAAATCACAGTGGAAAAGGACAAAACCGTTGGAAAGGCTATTTCAGGTGATTTCAGACCCAGGTAGGAATTTTAATTGAAGTGCTTCCTTTTTCCAGCTTGTCTCACAGTCTGACTTAGGATGAACACTAGATAGCACAGTCCACTCTTCCACCCCTGTTCGTTATTTGGAATTAGTGTAGGTACAAAGTGGAACGAAAGGTTAGTTCAGTGGTTCTCTTTTCCTGCACTTGCACTGCTGTCTCTTGTGACGGGTGTGTGTTACACAGCAGGAATACACAGAGTGTGTTTTCCTTGGTTTTATTCAATTGCAACTGAGTTTGCCATTCAGTAACAGTTGGAGTGGCTGAGATGAGAGAAGCAATACTCATGCACAAGGTACCTTTTTTCCTTAGGGGAATTTCTGACCTTCTGGGTCAGAAATGGTTTTTCTGACCTCCATTCCCTCTGCCATTGAGTTCCAGTTTAAAGCTCTTCCTGGAGACCCCTGGGATGATGCTGAGTTCTGCTGGGCTCGTGGTAGTGGTAAATCGCTCCTCCTTTTTATTCTTCCACAACTGGTTGTTGTTCATGAGACCCACTTTTGGAGAGCACTTTGCTGGGAGCACAGCTGCCTGCCTGGAATCAGATCCCAGCAATTGCACTGGTGTCCCTTACAAGTGCCATCCCGGTCAGTGACACTGACTGGGGGTTCGCTCTCTTTTAGCTACTGCCTGGCTGAGGCTTTCTGCTCCCTCTTTTTGACATCTGGCATCAGGACATGTATACAGATGAAGTTGCTAAATTGCAAAGTCTGGGACGAGGTGCTCTTTCATTTCAAAAAATGAGGAGCAGAGCAACACAGGGACACAGTTCAAGGTTTATTTCGTCATTTGGACTTTCACTCCAGTGGGAGAGATTGGGATTTCTACTTCAGAAAATGGAGAATGTCAGTTAATAATCTGTGTTTGTTTCCCTACTAGTTAACTTTTTAATAGAGTGTTCATGTACTCCTCTAGGAAGGAATTGTAAGAAATGGAGGTGCTGTGATCTCCAGTCACTGATGTCCGCAAACAGCATCCTTTGTTGCGTCCCCTGTTTTGGGGGAGGAGAGAGAAGCTGGAGTGGCAATCTCCTGCTGCCAGGTCATTGCTGGGAATCAGGTGGCAGCAGAAACACTTTGCTGAAGGTCCCACTTCTGCAGGAAAACTCCCTGTAGTCGAGCAGCCTATTTTGATTGTTCAGGGGAGAGCGTTTTACATACTTTGTCATGCAGCCGTTTGGGTCCTGCTATGATCTCACGTAAGGAGACATAACCTTCTAAGTTTGTTTTACAAGATTTAGGGTTCAGATCACTCATGCTGATCTCTCTTTTTCTTCGGTTTCAAGCTTCTGTGCGCAGCAGTGACAATTGTAGTTATTTACTTATTCATTTCTTCATGCTACTTGTGTTGCTTTAGTACCCACAGGCATTTAATCGGTGAGAACAGTGGGAAAGACTTTGAACACCTAATTTCTCTCCCCTTTTGCATCATAGTTCTTGTGAGTTAACAGACAACCTAGAACTTTCACCCCAGGAGATCATTTGTGAAGTTTGTGGGTATTTTTACTCTCCATGGACAGCTGAGTGCACTTCCATTTTTTTTTCAGTGTCATCATGGCCATCTCCTAATTGTTTTTATGCAACTTTGCTTTTGCAATGAAAGAAGATCATTAACCTACCATTTGCATTTGCTTTCCTATTTGAAGACCTGAGTGGAGCACATCAAGACAGTTGTGGCATTGAGGTTTCAAACTTCATCTCTCTTGTCCAGCTCCCACGCCAAGGTATAGGAGCATGGTGAGACTGTTTTTTCCCTGAAAGGTAATTTGGTCATTTAGGGACAGGCATCTGATATTCTTCTTTATTTCCTTGTCTTTGCCCATTTATAAAAACAAGGTTTCCAGCAAGATGATGATGATGTCTTTAACTCAGGATTTTGCAGGGCAAATTACTGCAAGGAGAAGAGAGAAAGTTTCTTGGAAGGGAACATAGTAGAGCTCATAGAATTGTTTCAGCTGGAAAATACCTTTGAGATCATTGAGTCCAACCACTGACCTCACACTGCCGAGTCTCATGGCCCTCAGCACCTCAGCTGTGCATCTTTTAAGTATCTCCAGGGATGGGAACTCCACCACCTCCCTGGGCAGCCTGGGTCAATGTCTAACAACCCTCTTGGGGAAAAAGTTCTTCCTGATATCCAATCTTCCTGCCCATAGCATTTGAATATGGCTAACAACAAGAGTGGGAAACACCTTGACCTTAATGTAACTGTCTGCCCTGGTGCTTTGCCATCTGTCTCGAGGCTTGCAATGGGAGGTTTGACTGCCTCTCACAAGCCCCTCTCCCAAAAAGGGAAGCAAGAGTGAAGTAAAAATGTTTTCCTTCAAAACTGTATGTTACAGAATTCAACCAAGACCCTGATGTTAGCACAACAAGTCTAAAACTCGCACAAACCGTTTTCCAAGGTCTGTTTTTCTGCATATATCAAATAAATGAACCCATAGTTTAGTGTGTGGGGCGGGATATTCCTAAATGACAGCGAGAAGAAAGGTTTGTCTGCAAGATCCACAGCTGCCGACTCACTAATGCATGAGGTTTCTTCCTCCAAACGGGGGACAGGATTTCTTGGTAAGAAATCACCAGTGGAGAGCTCTGAGGAGAGGCTGTGTGCCGTGAAACAGAGACTGAAGCAGCTGCAGACGTGATACCTCCCTGTTGAACATTAATGAACCGTAGTGTTTCTGTGTAAGGTTTGTGGCTGGTGATGTGTGCTCAGCTTGTCGAAAGTTTCTCGGGGCGTTAAGGACAGGCAGTGTTGTTTGTGCAATGGCCAAAGCCCTCTGCCTGCGGATGTCACAGTGACCTTACTTGAACTGATAAATAGCTGTCTTATCCACCACCTTTAATAGCTGAAATATGTTCACCATCTCCAGCCTTCTAAGGTTTGCTTCAAAGGAGATCAGTGGATAAAGCAGATGCGTGTATGCATTGCTCCGTGTGATCCTTTCTGGCTTGGAGCAGCACATCAAGGGGATTCCAGAGTTCAGGAGTAGCAGAGCAATCACTTTTCTGCGTGCTCTCTTTCTTCCTCACCAAAGATGCTCATTTGTAGGGATTCATGGGTGTTGTGCAGCCTCTTGAGCTTAAAGGAAAAAAAAAACCAGCCATGACAGAACATAAGGTTGGGTTTTATCCTCTTAATGTAAAGCAAAACTTGTTTTCTGTTTGCTTTCTCTGATTTAATTGAGCAGAAGACAGAAACGATATTAAAATATAATGAGGACAATTCATTTGTTGAATGTTCACAGTGGCTCAGATTTAGAAGGAAAAAAAACCCCTTAATCAGCACAGTACTTAAGGGCTCCGGTGTAAGAACTTTACGCTTAACCTTCGGCACACGCTTATGGGCTGCCCTGAATAGTAATGGGTTTAAGCACATGCTTAAGTGAAGGAAGGAAGACCTAAATATCTTGGCAATTGTTACATTACAGCCTCCCTCACCTAAATCCCAGCACCAGAAGCAAATTTCTCTTTCATCTCTTGGCAGGTATCTGGGCATATAGCTTTTTCCACCTCCTTTTTGGCTCGCTTTCTACAGCTCTCTGGCTGCAATCTGAGCAGCCTGGGCTGACCTTCAGTGGTGCTCCACAGGGGCCGGGGGCCTGCCTGCATGGATCCCATTGCACGATCAAAGTCCACACCTTGTCTTTCATCTGCCCGTTCTCTGCTTTCCCTGGGGGTGATTCATTTCAAAAACGTGCCAACATGCCAACAACTTTTCTGCTGCTGCCTGGTAATGGGAAGTAGGAATGGGAGGGATGTGTTGTCAAATGGGCTTTGCTGTGGTTGGTTTGTGCCATGGTGGGAGACGGGATCGAAGTGAGTTAAGTCTGCACCCATCTGGCTGTGGGACATGCAAACAAAAGCAGTGGGGACAAAATGGGGGGCAAAAAGAAAAAGGGGGAAAATGTAAGGAAAAAGAAGGGGAGGAGAAAAAAAGAAAAAAGGGAGGTAGAATCATGGAATGGTAGGGGTTGGAAGGGACCTTTAGAGATCATCTAGTCCAACCTCCCAGGTAGGAATAGGGAAATAAGAAAAAGGAGAGGAAGGAAAGGAAAAAAAGAGGGATAAAGAAGGAAGGGGAAAGGAAAAAATGAGGAAAAAAGAATTTTAAAAGGGGGGAATATAAGGAAAAAGAAGGGAAAGAAAAAGAAAAGATGGAGGTAGAAAAGAGGAAATGAGAAAAAGGAGAGGAAGGAAAGGAAAAAAAGAGGGGGAAAGAAGGAAGGGGAAAGGAAAAAATGAGGAAAAAAGAATTTTACAAGAACAGGAAAAATAGAGAAAGAGGATAAAAAGAGAATAAAAGAGGGAGGGGGAAAAAGGGGGAATATAAGGAAAAAGAAGGGAAACAAAAAGAAAAGATGGAGGTAGAAAAGAGGAAATGAGAAAAAGGAGAGGAAGGAAAAGAAAGGAGAAAGAAAAAATAAGGAAAGAAGAATAAAAAAAGAGTGGGGATAAGAGAGAAAAAAGAGTGGGGTAAGAGGGGAAAAAAGGGAGAGGGGAAAGTAGGAAAAAGAAGGGAAAGTGAAAGAAAAGGTAGAAAAGAGGAAATAAGAAAAAAGGAGAGGAAGGAAAAGCAAAAAGGGGGAAAGAAGGAAGAAAGGGGAAAAGAAAAATTAAGGAAAGAGAATAAAAAAGAGGGGTAGAAGAGAAAAAAGAACGTGGGGGGAGAGGAAATAAGAAGAAAATGAGGGGAGAAAAAGGGAAAAATTATGAGATGGGGGTGAAAAATTATGAGATGGGGGGGAAAAAACCAAACAGCCAGAACCCCAAACCCCAAACATCCCCGGAGCAAAAAAGTAACCACCGGGACCCCCGCGGGCTGCTTCTCGGGGTCCGGCGTTGCGGGGAGCGCTGCGGGGCCGGGCAGCGGCGGGCGGCGGCGCTTGCGCAAGCGTCGGGAGCGCCTTCCCCCCGCTGCCGCTGCTCTGCCGTTGCCATGGCGAGCGAGCGGGGGAGGATGCGGGGACCCGGCAGCCGCGAAAGGGAAGAGATTACGTCTTAACCCGGCCCTCCGCTGCGCTAACGTGATGTGGCAGGGTCGCTCAGGTGTCCCGGGGGGGGAAGCGCGGGGGTTGCCCGAGGCTCGAACTCTTCTTGCAGGCATCGTTTGAAATCAAATAAAGCTCTGCGGGGGTGCGTGTGTGTGTTGTGGGGAGAGAGGGGCGGGGGGTGGCTCTCGGGGGAAGAGGATTAGATGCGTTTGCATGGTTGAGAAGAAAATATCGTAAGACTTGAGGGGGGTGGTGGGGGGAGGGATGTGTGTTGGTTTTTCTTGGGCTGGTTCGGATGGAAAGGGGAGGCTTAACGTGTTTTGGGATATTTGCAGTGTCTGCCGAGGGCTGGCTGTCACATGTGAGAAAGGGGTTCTTTTAATTGCCAGCTAACGCTTTTGTTATCTCGGTGACAATAGTCAGCTGTGCACATTAAACGTAATCCCCCAAAAGCAAGCAGCGAGTCTAAACATAAGCCGTGTGCTGGTAGCAGCCTAGGTCGAGGCACTGGCAGATGCCTTTAAGGTGAGCAGAAGGAATGACGGAAGAAGACATCAGTGCCTGCTCTGGTAAGTTTTCTTGCTGTTCTCTTTAATTATTCGCATCTTACCCCATCTCTTCCTCAGTGCCAGCACGGGAGCAGTTGCCCCTGACGGGATCTTTTTGTGCTTTTGAGCTTTTTTTTGTTAGCTACTTTTTGCCTGCTGGAATTCCTGGAAGCAGGTGAGAATTTATTGAGTCTCTTGTCACTGTGAGGGGATTCGTTAGCGTAGGCAAAAACTTTATCGATTCTGCTGTGTGCTTTCAAGTTTGGAAAAGGTGATGTGTTATCTAGAAGAAAGTATAAAACCCACCATGCTGCTGAATGCTGTGTTGTAGACGAGAGAACAAACCCTGCCCGGGTTAATAGTAATATATGTTGCCAGAAAACAAATGTGCATGGGGGGAGTGGGGGGGGATCTGAAGTAAATTTAGCATTAAACCTTGTTCCAGCAGCGGGATAAGAAGTGTGTTAGGATGTAAGAAAGTACACTACTGGGAAATGAGCTTGCATTACACCCACGGAGCTTTTACTGTACATTAGTTATAACCCCGTTGTTTTTGTTGTCTGCAATTAATTGAGTAATTTCTTCCATGACTGAAAGTGCAAGTTAAGCATGTTTGCTTTTGAAAGAGAGCCTTCTGAATCAGGAAGGCTTTTGTTGCACTTAACCGTGTTAACGAGCTCTTGCAAAGTACGTTCTGTGCACTATGGTTATGAATTCCTGAAAGGTAACGGTGGGGGTTAATTCACCGTTATATAAACAGCCAATAACAGAATTTCGTTGTACTGGAATTGCTCTAAAATAGTTATTAGCTTCCAGGCTGTTACTGGAAGGGGAAAAAAAACCCCAAGGCTCTGCTTGAACAAAGACATTTCCCTTCTGCAAATATTATTTGGATGAAAAAGACAGAAATGGACCCCATGAACTTGAGAGCAGGGTGCTGATGTATCACTAAGCAAAGCCTAACCTCGAGCCCTAGCCTAGCTTCAGCATTGGGTTTTACACCTGTGACGGGATCTATTATCTCCAAGTTGTACTGGGGAGGGGGGAACCCAACAAAATCACAACCAAACCATTTTTCCAGGAGCTGTTTCCTGTGTGAAGAGGTTTGAGAGGAGCATTTCTCTGCTTTGACTGCTGGAGCCTGTGTGTGCACGTGCACATATTCTAAAAATGAAGAAGTTGGAGCTGGCAACACCTAGGGGTGAATAACACAGCGAGCCCAGGGGCAGCCTGGGGAGCCAGCTGGGATTTATTGCAGCAGGGTTATGCAATAGTTCAGCAGGCTCCAGGAGCTGAGAAACAGCTTCTGAGCAATGGAGCGGGGTGGCCAGGAGGCAGAGGTGCCTGCCTGTCACTGGGAGGGGGTGGCAGAGACGCCCACAGACAGTGCTGCTGGCTTCTGGTTTTGAAACTTCCCGACAGGAATTTGCTAGATACCTTTCTGTCGTTGGAGTGTTTATTTAGCAGAGCAAGCCTGCTACCTGTTGAAGGAGCCTGCAAAATTGTCGGTCTTCTTTGGGCATGAGCAGCTGGTGTTTGCTCAGAGAAGGGGAAGTGTTTGGGTACCAGAACTTTGCTTGGCTTTGGACATCCTCACTTGCCCCCAGACTAGCTTTCAGCTGTTCTTTTCAGGAACTGGAAATATCGCTTCTGTTGTATTTCTTACAAGTAAAGAGTACAGCAAGGGTGGGTTTTGTGTGCATGTGTGTGTAATACAGCTGTCTCTTGTTTCTATCTGATGTTTGTTAATATTGGCAACTACTGTTCAAGAGAAGAAAGTAACTTACATTTCTGTTGGTTTAGCTGTAGGGATTTGACTCCCATGTATTTTAAAATGCAGTGTTGTTCAGCATTGCCAGCAGTTAGTTATTTAGGCTTGCAAGGCAAACACATGATGTTGCATTAACCTTTCTCTCTCCCTCCTGTCTCCCCTGACCCCAAAGTAGTTCAGCCTGAAACTTGATAAGTTAATCGCAGTTACCTTGGCAAAATTTAAACCAAATGAAGATGGAAGAAGCTCAACTTCAAAATCATTTTGGATGGATTGAGCAGATGCATTAATTGCTGCTGGTTTGGCAGCTCCCTTCCAACAGCGTAAGGTTTCAGTAAATGCTTCCTCCTTGCGGGAAGTGAGACGTGTCCTGTCACCTGCTTCGCTTCTGGAGCCTTTCTGAAGCTCACTGGATTTATGAGTAGTCTAAATCGATATTGTTTAGATAGGCCTTTCAAATATTTTCACTTCCCTGGCAGGGAACTAGTGTCAGTTCATCTCTGTGTCTTTGTTTCAGTATATGTGTGCTTGTCACAGGGAATTAAGTGCTTGTGCACCATTTAAAAATGGCAGACCTTTATTATAGTCAACATAATTATCATGGAATTAATGACATTTGAAATTAAGAAGAATTTTTGCTCGTTTGTCTGTTATGTACCATGATTTGATTATAAATACCAGCAGTGCCAGTGGCCCTGGAGATGATAAATGACAGGACAAGGTACATACTGGAGGATCATTTATTAACATTGGCTCATTCAGTCCTGGCTTGTGTCGAGAAAAGACGTTGAAAAGGCACCTGTAACTCAACCATGGAGTTTGTTTAGAGGGAGGCTCCAGAAGAAAACCCAAGCACAAATCTTGCCATTAATATATTTGGAAGTCTTTATGTGATGCTAATACTGATGGTGTGAGTTCATATCATGTATTTAACCCAAAGTGGTCCCAAACTTTTGCAAGTTGTCTTTCATCTAGAAGGTGGATAGTACGGGGAGAATAAGAAGCAGAGCTAAAGCTTTTGGATCTTGATGAAGATCATGCTGCTAGTCTGGCCAGGGGAGAAATGTGAGGTGGGAGGCTGAGCTGGTTTCAAAGTGACATGTGGGTTTCTTTTGGTGTGGACCAAGTGTCCATTTGAGACACTGTACGGGTGTATCATACTGCTTCAGTTTTGACTGTTTGGGTTTTGTGTGTTATAAAGTGCACAGTTACAAACCAGTTCATGCAGAGCACAGCTAGGCTTTATTCTGGTTAAACATCCATGCTTTATTACAGGTCTTTATTGTTGTTGCAAGATAAATATCAGGCTTTTATTACTTAATAATAAGTTTTATCTGCAAAGATCATTTTCCAAAATATTGAAATGGGTTCTTACCTCACCTAGGAGTTATGAGTGGGATTGTCAGGAGCACTTGGAAGCTGACTTAAGCTGAATGCTGTTTAATTGGCAGGAGGTTTGCCGTCAGCTTCTGTGGGAAAATGAGTTAAAACCCATCACCAGTGTCATTGTGCTCTTGAAAATTGTGCTGTGAAGATTTTTTACTTTGGAAGTGCTACAGTTTGGAAGAAGCAGCTACTTTTTGACTACCCTAATTGTCTGCACAATAATTAGCTCACGCTGTATTTAACAGACATGTACAGGTGTGTTTTTGCAGAAGGGTTTTGGGCAGCTAACTTTGTGAGGGCTCAGACTGAGGCCATTTAATATTGAATAGGGTCTGATTTTCAGAAAGTCTCTTGCTGAAAACCAGGCTGGCTTGAGTGAACTGTGGGCACACACACACACGAGCTGCTTTTGAAGTTGTTGGTCATTTAGTCATTTACCCTATCAGAATGTGTAAATGCAGAAGGAGTTTGTGCCCCCACCTTGGATGCAGTAATAATATGTGATGAAATAGCAATAAGTCAAGCTGCCTTTAAATTGTTGTGCAGATTGGAAAAGGCACCAGTAAATGAGAAGATCAGGAGGGCATGCAAGGGGTTAATTCAAGAGCATGGTCTATGTAAGTAGTTGGCAATAAACTGTCTATCTCTGCAGGAATACAGATTCCAATAAATCCTTGGAGCATCAAACATTTTGTTTGGTGTGCAGGAAGGTTTTGGTGGGCACTGGCACAGAACTCACATATTCCACAAGAATAACTCTGAGACCTGACTTTTTTCCCCCATAAGTAATTCCCTGTGGTGTTTTACTCTCATTGTCCCATGCAGTTTCTTCAGCCTTCCCACCTCTGGGCCATGGGGCTGAAAACAAACATCTGTTTCCCTTTTCCTTCTGACCTTAGAAGAGGGAATTTTGTGCTGCAGGTAGGCATCTTGCTACCTGCTTTCTAAACTGCTCACTGCCTGGACGCTTTCTGAGGCAGCCAGTCCTCTCTTTCATCTACACCCTGGGATTCCAGAGAAGTGATGAAGAAGCAAAGCTTTGTGTGAGATGTAGCCATTGCCACAGGGGAATGGAAGTCATAACAAGGGAGTTCCCACAGATAGGTGGATGTTGTGGGCTCGTGCCAGGATGTTTTGGTTTCCTAATGAAATTGGAAGATGAAATCCTTGAGAGCTTTATAGTCAGCTTGAACGTGGTCTGCATTTTAGTGACACATGGGGGCTAACCATCTTCCAAAAAATCATTTAGGCTTTCCACTACTCTAGAGATGTTTAAATTGAGAGGTTGGGCTCTTTGTCCAATGTCCTCTGTTGGTAGTGTATTGGTAGAGGACTCACATGCTCACCTCATTTTGGAGCACGGGATTCAGCTTCACCGAATTTCTTCCATGTAACAGAAGCATCATAACATGGTTTGGGTTGGAAGGGACCTTAAAGATCATCTCGTTCCAGCCTTTCCTGACATGGACAGGGATACTTTCCACCAGACCAGGCTGCTCCAAGCCCCATCCAACCTGCCCTTGGACACTGCCAGGGATGGGGCAGCCACAGCCTCTCTGGGCAACCTGTGCCAGTGCCACACCACCCTCACAGGGAAGAACTTCTTCCTAATATCACATCTCAGTCTCCCATCTTTCAGTTTGGAGTCATTCCTATCACTCTAGGCCCTTGGAAAAAGTCCTTCTTCACCTTTCTTGTCAGCTGTCATCCCCTTAAAGTTCTGGGAGGCCACTCTAAGGTTTCCCCAGAGCCTTCTCGAATACTCATCTGTGTGTGCCTGTGTGCCACTGTAAGGGACAGGTGTATATATAGCAAAGCAAAAGACCAGCATTTTGAGATCTAGGATCAAGATTACAGCTTTATGATGGAGACAATATCATTCATGCAGAAAGCAAAACATTATCCCTGTTGAAATTACCTAAACCACAAATATTTTCAGATTGAGTCCTCTGAGTGGTAGTAAATTCCTTCATAGATTGCAGCAAACAATCAGTGTTAAATCCACAGTTAGTAAGTGTGTGCCAAGCCATTCCTTGTGAATAGGTCAGGCATCTTCAGAGTACACTTTTACTCTATGCAAACATCTGCAATTAAAGCTCATGGACATGAGTTTCACAGGTCATTTTTGGAAGTGTGCCTTTGCTTTCCTTCATAACTTGTGTGTATGTGAAAAAGACAAAACCTGAAAGATCAGGAAACTCAAAACTTGTCATATTTCTGTGATTTTTCTGGAATGAAAATGTGTATTCAATCAGAGTTTTATTGTTACAAAACTTAACTACTTTGTCTTGGATTTGACTTTGCAAAGCCTGTGTGGCTTTTCTTACTGTGAATCAATAGGAAATATGAAACAAAGCTTTGGATAAAATGGAAGGGAGGCAGGGGAGCTGTTGAGAAAACATGAAACCGGCTGTTTTGTCGTGTAAAACTTGCTGAAACTCATCCATTCCACAAACACCTTAGTCTCTGGTGATGGATTTTTTTAACAGAAAATGGTTTTTTGGCAGCTGAGCAGCATCCTCTTGTCGTCAGCACAGGAGCCTACAGTTTTCCTGGGGAAGCCAGGCATCAGCCCAGCGTAGAACATTGTAACTAGAGAAAAACAATCAGCTACTACAGCCAAACCATGCTAGCTGTGCCCTTTGGTCATATTAGAATGGGAGAAATGACCAGTAGATCATTAAATTAGAAATTAATTTAGGGATTCAAAACACCAGAATGTCTTTATGAGAGTCCCAGTACTGACTCTGGCTTTAAGAAGGCTCCGTGTACCTTAACAGTGCATTTCCCAGACATGATGTGCTTCAGTTTATTTTGCTCTGATTTTATGGGTTTGCATTTCTTAGTTTTGGGGATAATTATGGGGATAATGCACCATGTAATACGTTTTCCTCTCCAGTGCTGACATCTAACATCAAGCCTAGTTTTTATGCTGTGAATTTTAAAGGACAGTATATGGTTTGATGTACTTCATCCACTTCTTGTTACACAGGATTTGCAGCTTAAAGCCCCTTTGATAATACAGCACAAAGATCCTTACTGGCCTGTAAAAGGTATTCCCAAAACGTGGTTGCTAGTGCAGTTTACTGCAGCCTTCTGGTTTTGTTTGGCACGATGCCTCAAGGAAGCTTTACTGTTGCACTGTTTGGTTTCAAGTTTTACCTGTTAAATGGAAATTACACACGATAACATTTATAAAGCAAAAGTTTGTAAATCGATACAGACAGTCTCAAATCTGAACCACAAGTGAAATACTACAACTAAAAACGAGGTTTGCCTTGCCTAGGTCTTGTTGAACTGTGTGAGGTGGGAGGTGTCATTTCCCACTGCACATCACAGTCATGGAATGGGTAGGGGTTGGAAGGGACCTCTAGAGATCATCTAGTCCAATTCCCTTGCTAAAGCAGGAATCGTAAATATCTTCAGCAATCAGCAGTGTTAACAACAGTCTGATTGGTTATTTGCTTTTTATCTTCTCTCCCATAGATGTCATGTCAGCAGCATCCAAGCAGAGCACTGCGTGGTTGTTTTTAAGGTGTCTTTATTGGTTGCACAGATCAAAACATGTACAATTTTACAGAGGTTGGATTGTTACATCCTTACCACTTCATCTTTGTTCTTGTTCCTATTAAAGCGGTTAATTTCCTTCCTGAGACTTAACCCTTATCTTCCACTTGAGATAATGACAAGGACAAATATTTGTCAACATCCCTTCAAAGTGATTGTTTCGCTGCTCTTTTCAGTACCTTGGAGATGTGGAAAAGCGTTTCTGCTCCATTCCCACAGCAGTGGGAGTGGCTAGAGGTGGGAATGCCTCTCTGCAGCAGCCCTGCAGGTGATGTGCAGCTGAAGGGCCAGCTCCAGAGCTTGCCTTAGCCACCCTTGCAAAGCCCATGGTGAGCAGGCCACAGAACGAAGAGCAAGCCTGAGGCTTGTTCCATATCATATCTTCCTTCCCTTGTACTGCATTGTACCAGACCCATCAGCTGTAAGGAGGTATAAGGTGGTGATGAAGCGAGGCAATTTTGCAGCACCTCCAAACACAGTCTGCTTGTGAAGCTCCAGCACTTTGCTCTTGGATAAAATGATTTGAAGTAGTGTTTGAGGTGAAAGGATGAGAGATGCCTGGGCAGCTGTAATGACTTTGTCGGGGTGTTTAAATCTTCAAGCAGAGGTATGGATTTGGGGCATCTTTAATGCTTCCAAAATAGGATCAGTGGTTTCTAATAGTATATTTAAGTTTAAAAATCCATGGGAGGACTTTTTTTTTCCTCCCTTTTATACGTGTTCAGCACACTGCTCAGTAGACAGAGTCCAGATCCTTCACTAGCAGACTGTCATACAAACACCAGTGATTTCCCCGTGTTGCCTCCAGACTTGTGTGATTATAATCCCACGTCAGCATCAGGGTGACTGGGATTTCTTCATGCTTTTTAACTACTCAGGTTGCCACTTTAAAAGGCCCATTTCTACTTCCAAGTGATCAAAGATCACCACCACACTCTGCCTGGCACAGATCTGTGGATGATGGATGTGACTGGTACCTTCACAGCATGTTTGTGCTCTGTCTTTTTCTGAACGTGTGCCCAAAAGGAAGGTTTCCAGGGTTCTCCAATGGCCTTTAGCTGACAGACCTGTTCAGGAGGGAGAAGATATCTTAAGGAAACTGTGGCAAGTACAAATCCTTATATTAAAGCTTCCTCAGTGTGTGTATGTGCTGCCTGACAGATCTGAATTTGAGTTCACCAATGGCCATTCAAATGCAGAGTTCAGCTTTCTAGATCTTACTGCCTGGGGTGTATAGTGATTGCAGGTATCTCCCCACAGCAATGTCCAGTGCCTTTTCATGGGCAAATACTCCCTTAATTGTTTGTATCCTGCACTTTGCAACCCTCTTTCTCTTGTTAAAGTTAAAGTGTTGTGTTTAGGAAGAACACAGTCACATCCTAAATGCTGTGAAAGAGCAGAAAGAGCATTTGTATCTGATGGTGAGGCTTGCTGGCGTAGGTAGCTGTCTTGTATGGCTTTGGGAGGAATGCTCAGCAGATGCTTGATGACCTGCAGTAGGAGGAAAAAGGTGCACGTGTGAAAATGGAGGAGGTTCTTGTGAATGTCGAGGTCTCTTGCAAGTCTGGAGCTCAGCCCACGTTCCCATACATAGAGAGAAAGATGCACTGCCAAGAAATTAATGTCTACTTTATTGGGATATGGAGGGTCTTAGTGCTCCACATTCCCAGCACTTCTCTGGCTTTGCTGAGAGACCTGAGTTTGAAGGGGGAAAAAAAGAAGTTCCAACTGGAATGAAACTCGTTTTTCTTTAATTAAAAAAAAAAAGCAGCCTTGGAGTGTCTTGGGTGTGTTGGGTAAATTGTGTACTCAGATGAAGTTACATAAGTGAAGACACTCCTGGCCTGCCAAGAAGACAGGCGCTGCACAGAATCCACTCAGCACAGAACAACTCCTGTAGGTGCAAAAGGGGAGAAGCTTTATCCTTTGTGCTCTTATTTATTCACAAAGAGAAGTTGTCTTTGGCACGTCTGTTTGGCACTGGTTTTTATCTTGTGGAGCTGTTTTTTTTCTTGTTGGTATTGTGGGTAGGAGTTTCCTTTTCTGCCGTGGAAGGGGAGAGATGGATCTTTTCCATAGCTCATCACGAGGCTTTGCCGTTGAGAGAGTCCAGGTAAGCTCCGTCTGGAGGCAGGATGGGAGTGAGAAGTAAAGTCCTGCTCAGGTGGTTTCCATCCCAGCATTGGTTGGTGTGAGAGAGGAAAAACATGGTGTGTAGGACATGGCTTTGAGGCTTGCAGTTCAGTGAGGAAAAACCCATGCAGATTCTAAACAGTGGTCAGTGATGTCCAAATATACCTTTCATGCTTACCAGCACCCCTTTAGGGGAGTTTTAAAAGAAGGATGCTTTCTTTACCAAGTATACCCATTTTCAGTTGATATGCTGTTAGGAATACAAACAGGCCTTGCTGCCTGCTTACGTTGCTTACGGTAGGGATGTCAAAGTTCCATGCATGTGAAACTGTTTCTTCCGTTGATTTCAAACGTAATTTGATTTTACTGCGAAAACATTTCATGAGTTAAGTTTGGGATGTGCAGCAGAACAGCAAAGATACTTAATGCTTTGCTTAATTTAGAAAAATGACCTTTGAGAGAAAAGCACTGTGCTTGTCAAAAAATACACTGATGAATTAATTTCTTGTGATGCCAACGTGTTAGTTGACTTTTGAGAGCAACCTTACAGATAATGAGTTTTATTTTTATCTTGGATCTGTCTGATTGTAGTGCCTCTTGCAAATCAAGTCACTTTATTGGCTTTTATTGTTAGAAACACATGACAAAATCTAGAAGGAAAAAAAACCCCCAACCCCAAAGGAGAAAAAGCAACCCAACTAAAGCTGCCTGACCAGTGTGGGTACCTGGGATTTTAAACTCTATTACAGTTAGATCTCTCCCTCTTTCACCCCTCCTACTCCAACCCTCCTCAGACCACCCCTGCAACACTATCTAGGTTTTAAGATAGCCCTGCTAGAAGGTGTGTTTCATGTGATGTCAGTGCTGCCTTGTATCAGAAAATGCTTTGTTTCCACAGACTTGGTGGTTTTCAGCTCGTAAAAATCTGCCTGGAATTTGAAAGCAATGTTAGTGCATCTTGTAGGTTTCTGGCTGCTTAAATTGATTCATGTTTAGAACCTAATCTTGCTCACTTTGACAAAGCTGGCAACTTCAGTGGGTTTATTTGTGCAGCTAGAGTGAGAGAGATTCAGCTTTTGATATAAATACTTTAGCTTTCTGATTTCTGAGAACTATTTTCTTACAGCTAATTATGCATCCTTGAAAATGTGTACATTTGTACGCATATGTAGAGGGAGAGATGGCAGTTGAGTTTGCAAACTATTGAGCTTTGTTTTGTCTATCAGTGTTTTTAATTCTAGTTGGAGTCAGAACCATCTCCATCGTGTTTAAGACAGACTCAGATCAAGGGAATTACAGGTCAGGTCACATACATTGTCACATGGAGCATCGTATACTGTATATAGGTGGCTGTTACTGGAACATCAGTGTGTTCCAGTGTATTGCTTTAAGAGTTGTTGCTGGGTTGATGTTCAGAGTGGTCCTTTGAGGTTCATTTGGCAGGGGCAGATGTCAAAGCCAGGAGGGTTGCTGTTGGGACTTGGACCAGGTCTCCAGGAGGGTACAGGAGACGGCTCAGTGCAGATGGGCTCGAGAACGGGATTGTGAATGCTAAACCACTGCAAACCAGAAATCCATTTCCAGGCTTGAATTGTAAGAGTTCAGGTGATTTTTAGATGGAGCAGTGCCAACTTCAAAGCAAACAGCTTACGAGTTTCAAAGTGTGTGCCGTTCAAAAGAAAGGTGGAAGGGTCAGCGCTCAGGTGTGCTCGTGACTGGAGCTGAAGTGTCTGCGTCGGCAAACGAGAGTCTGAGTTCAGCACTCTGAAAGGTTGCAGTTTGAGTGAAGTGAAAAGGTGAAGCTCAAGTGCGTGATCAAACCACACAGTCTGAGCTTCCTCGTTAAAACTGTGGCGGCATTTCAATGTTCTTGTGTTAGAAATGTCATTTAATGAGTTGGATGGAGTATTGCATTTCCCTTCAAGGTGCTGTTGCAGACAGAGAGTCCTGTATTGCCATTCTGATTGCTGTGTGTTTTGCTGGAGGCCTTGAGTGGTGAGTCGCTGTCCTGTTTTGGTGGTTACAGCCAGGTCACTCTGCACTAGGCTCAGCTGAGCATTTCTGGTGCTGTCGCAAGTATACAGCAACTCTGTGATGGCAACCTTACTGTAAATGTGCGGTGATTTCTTTTTGGGTGGTAGTTTCTTAGAATAGCTTTAGTTATTGTTGGAGTTTAGTTATTGTTGGAGTGGCGAGTTTAAAGGGTATTGCATGCCTGTAATGTTATTTTGTCTCAACCCAAACAAAGGATGTCAGTTTCTAAAGCAAACAGAATTACTTTTAACTCTTTCCTCCTTTGGTTAAAACATAGCCGGAGTGATTCATCAGTCTCCTGTCTCAAGGCAGCCCCTGCCAAGGGTTTCAGAGGGAGAATAACAAGTGGTTATTCTGCAGTTCTGCAAGAACCAGCTGTGGAGCACAGAGGTTTTGTTTTGTGGCGTTTTTGTAACCTTTCAAGCAGTGCAATTAGTAGCTGGGTGGTGTTCTGAAATCACATTTGATCTCTGTCGAGAACATTATCCCTTCGCTCTTACTAGGGTGTGTTCATCTTAATAACGTGAGCGTTGAGGTTCCTTGGGACGGAGCTTCAATATTTCATGGCAAAAGCCCAAGAGCTAATATCTCATTGTGTTTAAAAGGCTTTCTCTGGAATGCTTTCCACCAGAATTGATCAATGAATTCATTTGCAGCGAGAAAGCTAAATCTTAAACACATATCTTTTAAATACCTGCCTGGAAGGAGGAATGAAACGAGAACAGAGATAAACTGGTGAAACAGAACCAGAGAGAAGGTCAGGAATGAGGTTGTGGCCCACATCATGACATTAGAAAGAAGAGTTATGAGGTTACATTTGCTCTTATTTTTCCAGTAGCACTCGGCTGGACCTTCCCTACATGTATTATTTTAAATACCTGAATTGTGTCAACTATTTTCCCCCTCTCTCTTAAATTATACTGCTGTAATCTTCCAGCCTTTTTGCATATGGAATCATCTCCAGGTCCCTAAATGTTTTTCATTGCCTTTTGAACTTCTGTTTCTGAATGAGTCGTATTATTATCGTGTATATTCTTCCTGAAGAGACCCAACGTTGTATCTGCAAATAGCACCCCCTCCTAAAAAAGAGGTTTGAAAAACACCTTGGTAAAGTGCCCAGAAATGAACTTTGTCTGCAATATGTGGCTGTTTTCAGAGAATAATCGAGACCTGCAGGTCAGTTCCTCGCTCAGGTCATAAATTAAATACATGAGTAGTTTAAACAGATATACAGGGATTTGACCTGTTTCCTTCTTTCCATATTTCAGTGCTTTCACCGTGGCTTTTTGCTTGTTGTAACACAGCCTTGCAAGTGAAAACACTTTTCCACTAGTCTGCAATTTAGGCAGCTATGTGCTGGTTGCATTGCTCTTGCTGTCCTGGGAAGAGGTGACTCCTAAGATGTCACCTAAATCATGGATCAAGCCAGGAACTTAAACTATTTGCATGCTTAGAACTATGTCCTGGTGATCATTTAAAAAGGACTTTTGTTTTTCCATATTTCCATCTCAATTTAACAAGGGTTTTCTAATGAGAGACACTGGGTTCATTGCTGCTTTTGTGCTAAATTTGTGGAGTAACAGCTTCCAAATCTCTTGCTTACTGTAGCATGGGGGGGATAATGAAGTTGCAGCCACCAAAATCTTCAAGATTGTTTACTGGGAATGTGAAAGTGTAAATTTCACCCAGTTCTTAATTGGTAATTAAGGTCAGAATCTGTTAACAAACACCAGTTGAATGTTCAACTGGAAAAAACCCTTCATTTCTAGAAGTTCTCAGCAGTAAAACTCACAGTTTCATACAGTTGGAAGTAATTACTAAATGGGGTTAAACAAATGAGCTAAGGTATTTTGAGACCCACACAGTAAGTTTGACATGAGTGAGGACTGTTGTTTGCTTTTGAGGTGAGGTAGCTTTGGGCTCTGTCCTTTGGGTTTTTAAGGTATTACATGCTTAAAATTTATGCTAAAGTATGAAGCCAAAAGTCAAATACCAGCCTACCTGCAAGAAGTTGGTTAATCTTGCCTCAGGATTCACTTGAGGTTATTTGGATTGGAACTATTACTTGTAACTACAGAATAGGAGAAGCTGGACAGACAGGCTGCCAACAATACGAAAGCATCAGGTCATCTGTATGAATATATCTTTTAATTGAATTTAAACACCATTAAAATATTGTCCAGTGTTTATTTACAAGCGAAAATACATGGGAAATCGTGTGTTTAGTGTTTTCCTACTTGCTGTGATCTCTCCTAAGTAGGGTCCTCAAAGGTTGAACTGATCTGTCATCTCCTCAGGAAGGAGAAAGGAAAAGGAGAAAATCCTTTCAGTGCATCATTTCTACAGCGCAGGTGCTGCTCATTGGCTTTGTGTTGCACTTCATCATTTTCTTCTTTTTTTCCTCCATACTATCTTTTATCCTGCCCCTGCCTCCTCTCCTTCTCCCTCGTCTGTTTCAGATGCTCTATGGACAACCTGAGGTGTTTCCCAAGTCAGAGGCATCAGAAGCCTTTGAGCTGTTGCATTTCATATGGGGAATACCAGATCGGTTGGATGCTCACCTTGTCCTGCTGCTCACAGCCTTATTATCGTCGCTGGTTGAATCTAGTGGCACTAGAAGGGATCAGGAAGGTTTTACTGATGCAATTGCTGTCATAGGAGGGGTTGGCAAGAGAGGATGCCTGAAAAGAGGTTGAGGCTGGCTCAGCTGCAAGCATCAGTGAGAAGTCATGCACCTCTGGCTCCCATTGAAGGCTGTCAGCACAAGAAAGGTTCAGATTGGCAGCTGCAGCCTGTTTTTCCTCTCCTCCCAATACCTTTTCTCTTCCCTCCTGTAATGTCTCTGTAGTATACTTTAGATTTGAGTGAAACATTCCTGGAATTTAGCAGGGCTCATGCAAGCTTTATTAAGAGGTTGGTGGAGCCTTTTCTTAGTCTGCTATCTGATGTGAACCTCCTCAGAGAAGAGAAATTAAAAGAGTGAAAGAGGCTGTCCAGTTGGCATGGCTCTCCCCCCTCTTCCCTTCTTTGTGCATGCAAAGTTTCCAATGTTATTTTTCTTCCTATTAACCATGCACAGTTTCTGTCTTGGTTACCCTTTCTCTGGCTGGAAACATGGAAACTTTGAGCAGAAATTCATTTTAGCTGAGCTGTTGAAAACAAAAAAGCAAAACAGAGAGAAAAACACTTCTGTAAATAGGTGAAACATATTGAAAATGGAAATAAACAGATTACAGTACATACAGGGAAAATGCCATTTCCAATCTTAATAGTGTTGGAAATTTGGGGCTGATGCTGAAGTCATTAATTTTAGCTCTACCAAGAAAAGGTCCAAACAAGGCATGTTAAAAACAAAAGCAAAGAGCCAGTCCCGGGACGTTACCACCGGGTTTGCGTTTTCGTTGCTTTAGTCAAGTGGCACATTGGAACAATTTCTTCTCCCACTCACCATGTTTTCCAGAAGTCATTGTTCCAACAAAACAAACCCAACAACAACAAAAAAAACCCCCTTACTGTAAATGAGATCATAGAGTTGGATACAAGTCTTTCTGTTGTGGCATGGGGTCAACTTGTGTAAAATCTCTTTGTTAAAGACCTAAAAGAAAGAGAAACCTATCTCTTTGGAGGTGCTCACTTCAACACATCCCTATTGAAGTGAGCTCCCTCCAGACTGAATTCTGCTTCCAAAGGTGGGGGTAGGATGGTGTGTGTGTGCAGGATGGCAGCTTGCTGTGGCTTTCTCCCACACGTTCCTCGCCGCCCCCTCGTCTTCAATCAGCAAAATTGAGCCTGAATTCAGAATAAAAAAAGGAAAAAACACCCAAGTGATGTTCAGATTGCAGAGTGCCATCGTTTTGTAGGTGTGGCAGAAGCAGAGAGTTCATTGTCTTGCTAAGCTTGCAAGTAGAGAAAGAAAATTTCACCAGTGAACCTAGAAAGAGAGGGAAATGGAGCTGGGTTTTGAGTTCGATTTTATTGATTCTTTTAAAAGGAATGGTAACAGTTTGCCCTTCAGTGGCAATAGGAGCTGTTCTTGTGGGATGAGGTGAATATCAGTAGATCTGTGTAATTTTTCTTCATTTTTCAAAATGCTGTTTAGCATATTTACAGCATTAATAGCACACTATTCTCTATTTACTAACCAAAACCTCACATTGTTGTGATAACTGGTTTCTTGTATTAAAAATAAAGGAATGGGCAGTGTCAACATAGAATCACAGAATGGTAGGGGTTGGAAGGGACCTTTAGAGATCATCCAGTCCAACCCCCTGCAGAAGCAGGGTCACCTAGATCAGGTCACACAGGAACATGTCCAGGTGGGTCTTGAAGACCTCCAAGGAAGGAGCCTCCACAACAACATGTCAGGGTAGTTTTTTGGAGGTCTTATTTGGTGTCTGAAGGTCTCATATAGGTAATGAAAAAAGCAACAGCAGTAAAGTGCTTCAGCCTACTTTGCATTCTTTCTTGGGGAGAAATCTATTATTTTTATCAGGGCAAGGGGAGAGCATTTGAGTTTTTTCTCTTCAGATTTGTTACTGATTACCATCTAAGACCCCCAGAGTATCGTAGCAGCCCCCATCCCCACAGAGAAAGGGAAAAAAAAAAGCCCAAATTTTGATCAGGACTTGACTTTGGAGCAGTCATTAAAGATTTCACAGTTTTATTCCCTTTCTCTATCAATTCATACCTAGGTAAGACCTTCTGGCCCTCCGTTGCAACACATTTTTGTTTGGCAGTGCTGCTTATAAATCCTGCTTGTTCTCTGTCTCTGCTTCACTTTACTGGATCTGTGTGATGTGAGTGATCTTTGGCTTTTGGCAGAGGTCAGGGGTGGGGCAGTGCTGTCCTTTACAGGCGAGCTGGCATGGGCAGGGTGCCTGCAGGTACAACAGGGAGCAGTGATGTCCCCCCCAAGGCCAGTGTTCCCTTGGCTCCAGATGCCAGCCAGAGCAGCCACCTCACCTGCCTGATTTCCTCACAGCATGCCATGCCTAATTGCCCCCTCCTTCCCAAAGCCATGCCTTGGGAAGTGCCTGGCAAGTTTGGATGATTCAGTGTGGTCAGCCCACAGCTTCCTTGCTTCGCTTGGGATCCGCCTAACCCTGCGTAGGACATGCGCGGTTTCAGGAGAGGTGGTTTATCCTTGCTCCCACCGTCTCTGATGGGACTGACACGTGAGCTGGAGAACACCCAAGTGCTCAGTGGGGTGCTGTAGACCTGGTTTTTGTCTCGAGTCTTGAGGGAGAATGGGAGCAGGTTAGAGGGGAAAAGTGAATTAAAGCACTGAAGTGAGGTATTGGCTTAATACATACATTTTCCACCCCCAATCTGTGTTTTCCCTGAGAAGAGAACATGAACTGCCTAGGGCTGTTTTGTTTGTAAGCCTCTTAGGGTGGCTAAGCCCCAGTTCATGGCTGAAGCATGCTGTTAGCAAGAAAATACCGTATCTTTGTGACTTCACTTGAGTTTAGTGTTTCAGGTACAGCTATTTCTCCATCAGCTTGTATTGACTAGTTTTCTCAAAGGCGTTTTTCTTTCTGTCAATCCAGTTTCCATTGTTTTTGATGTTAAAGCTGCAGCTTGGAACATTTCATTCAGCATATTATATTTAAAAAAAAAAGAAATATCAGAGCCAAAATAGAAGATTATTATGGAAAAAATAAACTTGCAAAGTCTCACAGAGCAAGGTTTAGAATAACAAGTTAATTGTGGATTTGTTTTTGGCACCAAGACCCACGGATGCTGTTAGGACTGTTCATACATTGGACTGTGTATACATGCTTTGGTTTCTAACATTAAGGCCTATTAAGTTCTTGGAAAAACAAGCAAGCAAAGAAAAAGATACCTTAGCTAAATTAATGAAAAGCTTTAAATTTGCTCTTAGTGGTTGGTTGTATGAGAGAAGGATTTTCAGGTTGAAGGTGAATGGGATCTTGCAGCCCTGTCAAAGTGGATTTACTGACTAGCATAAAATGACAGCTGACCACTGGTCTGGAGAAAGTCACAGAATCACAGAATCTCAAGGGCTGGAAGGGACCTGGAAAGCTCATCCAGTGCAACTCCCCTGCCTAGAGTAGGTCACACATGAACTTGTCCAGATGGTTCTGAATGTCTCCAGAGAAGGAGACTCCACAGCCCGTCTGGGCAGCCCCTGTCAGTGCTCCCTCACCTCAACAGGGAACAAGTTTTACCTTGTGTTGCTTTGGAACCTCTTCTGTTGCAGCTTGTACCTGTTGTCCCTTGTCCTATCATTGGGCATCACTGACAACAGCCTGGCTCCATCCTCCTCACACCCATCCTTTACATATTTGTAAACATGAATGAGATCACTGCTCAGTCTCCTCTTCTCCAAGCTGCAGAGCCCCAGCTCCCTCAGCCTTTCATCACAAGGGAGATGCTCCACTCCCTTTTATCATCTTTGTGACCCTAAGTTCTAAGCTGTGTATCAGAATCAGTTACAAGGATGATATCTGCAGATGCTCCAGTGCTGGCAGAAGCTAGTGAGGAAGGGGAGTGGGCAGTGTGTGGCTGGAGGTGATGACCCAGAAGCATGTTCTTTGACCAGTACGGCGAGGGGACAATGATGTTTTGGGAGACTGCGTTTATAAAGACAGGTTGGAAATAAGGACAGTGTTTTAAAGAAGAAAGAGTATTGAGTGAACTCTCCTGACACACCCCAGAAGAAAAATCTGCTGTGTGTAAATTTATTGAGAGGCTGATATTTACCCATTTGAGCAGGCAAACACTGCTAGGCATTTCACAGTTAATAAAAATGTGCCTTGTCAAGTCCCATTCTTGTGAGTGACCTGGGAAGGAGCACGCCTGGCGAAGTGACAGTGCTGCTGGTTTGATGGAGCCAGCCACAGAAGTGGAGATGAAGATGCAAAATGAAAATGCAAAGGATTTCAAAACGACGTCAGGTTGCTGTGCAACCGTTATTATGAAATGACAGGTGGAATTCAGCGTGGATAAACGCAAAGTGATGTCCATGGGAAACATAGCCAGAGTTTTCATTGAGGTGGGGTTGCTTGTTAATGCTTGGGCATGAGATGTAGGAGTCATAGATTTGTGTAGAGAAGTCAGCTGTGTGCTCACTAGCTGTCAAAAAGCAAATACAACATTAGGAGTGTTTGTGGCACAAGTGGAGAAAAATGCATCTGTCACAGTAGTGTCTGTGGTGTGCATCTTCAACAGTGGGATCAATTCTGATCTCTTCCTTATAATTCTCTTTCCCATCTTCACTTCTTCCTCCAAAGAGGATAAAATAGTACCGCAGAAGCTGTCGAGGCTGTAAGGCTATGAAACGGCTTTTGCAGAAGGGATGGTTCAAGTAGATGAGGCTCTGCACTTGGGAGAAGAAAAGTGTGAAAAGCTCACCCAGATTCAACGCAGAAACTAGTGTAAGAGTGATCTGTGGGACCCCCGAGGCTCATGTGCAGCTTCTGGTGCTTGCTGCAGGGCTGCGTGGTTTTGCAGTCAGGGACTTGCCACGTGGCCTCTTCTGCTTTTACCTCAGCTTCTGCACTTGGCTGCTGCTGGAGGCAAGATGTTGGGTCGGGCTTCTGGGTTGACTGGAAGGCTTTTTTGCTTTGCTTCATTTTTCTGGTAGTGTCATCAGAAAAAAGAAGTCAGTGCCATTTGTTGTCCAGCAGTATCAGGCAATCAGAAGAACTTCAGTATCTAAAGTCCTACTGAAGATCTGATAACTTAAACCCTTTTAATCAAGCCTGTGCGATCTCAGTAAAGAGCTAACTTTTAAGTTATAGGCTAAGCTTAAGGAAGTGAATCCATGTTTAAACAGAGTTATTGATGCTAAAGGCTTCTCAGTGCTGAATGTGTCTACTTCCATGATTTCTGCCTTGTGAGCTCCGGCAGCAATTCAGGAACTCCAGAAATAGAAGAAATTAAAGTGCAGTTTTGACCCCTTGGAGAACTTTCAGAAGGGCTCAGCGCTGCTGTCACAGTTGATGAAACATCAGCTCTTGATGTTGTTGTACCTGTAGAACCAGTTTTGTGCCTTTCTGTCTTGGGCAAGCCCTCCCTCAGCAGCCTTGCAGTTGAGGACAAGTGCTTTTGGAGTACCAGAAAGATGATTGGAAAGTTTGTTCTCCCTGTTTGGCTGGGGAGTGGCTGACTCAACCGTTTGCTGCTTTGATACAGGATGTGTATTGGAGAAAATACAGAAATGAAATCTTTCAGGCCCCATGTGTTGATGCTTTGATGTATGTTTCCAGTGAGTGGAAAAGTTGTTTTAAGACAAAAACAGGTGTTTCCAGGTATTTAATTGGCATTTATTTAATTTCTGTGTCAGAAAACCCCAGTCTGGGGACATCAGATGAAAGGTCACCAGGGAGAGGGAACCTGTCTCAGTGCAGAAGGTGTGAAGGTGCTCAAGGCAGCAGCTTGGAGAAGGTGGTGTACTAGAGCTTTAATCTTATGATTTACCTTTTAACCCTGATATTGGGTTAGTTATAGGGAAAAAAAGAAACCAACCCAGAAAGCTGAAATGAAGCCTGGAACAGTGAATGCTGTTAAATAATTATAAAGGAGAGTTTAGTGCTAATAATTACCTTGTCCTAGGCACACAGCTAGAATTTGGCAGCCAGGGCAGAACGATGCTCTCGCTGTCAGCGTAGGAATGGTGTAATTATTGTGCTGGGTGGCTGATGAGGAGCTATGCAAATGACCCTGCAATCAGTGCCTGTGGTCGTGCTTTGGTAAGGGAGGGAGGCAAGGTAGAGATGAAGCCTCTCTGGTGGCACAGGCTGTGGCTCTCAGGTCGTGCAGGCTCTAGGGTGGCTTTTCTTTGTGGGGCAGGTGAAAAGGGACTAGCCATGGAAGTTGCCACCTCACACAAGGTGCCAAGCAGCAGCTACTTTTGAAGATACTTTACCTGCACTTCCAGATGCTTGTGCTTGACACCTACAGTTGCCTGTCCCCTCAGATTGCTTGACATCCTTCTGCAAGGCAACAGCCACCCAAAAATCCTCTTCCCACCCCCTCCTGTGCTCAGTTTTTAATGAGTTTAAAAGCCTCATAATAAAAACTCAAGCCATGTCAACAAATCAAAAGAAGCAGAAAGCTCTCCAGTGGTTAATTGACGATGCAGGGATTGAGTTTGGGTTCGTGGGCAAAGTGCTTAAGTGATTTATGTGCGTGCACCTTGTCAGCCTCATCAGGAGCCCTTGCCATGCTTAAATAATACATGTGATGGCAAGGCTAAAGCTGTTATATATTCAGTTAATATACAAGCTCTCCAGTTACTGTTTTGTTTGTGTGTATGCAGTATAGCTGTCTGCTGCTGATACTGATTTAATCTCCAGATTGTACTTTCAACGATGCAAGCCTCTTTTTTTCTTAAAAGGAAGAATAAAAACAGGGAGGATTTTTGTCCTCTATTTTCAACAGTGTTATGTAAAGCATCTGTCATGGGTTCTTCATTTTTAAATGCAAATAATTATATATGGCAGGGAGTATGATGAGCATTCATGGTTGGCATTACAATGAAAATGCATAAGATTTTCCTGAAAAACTGAGCAAACAGGTCATTAGTCAAGGTTGTAATGACTAGTAGAACATTTTAAAGTGTTTTAAATCTCATTTAAGGTGTTTGAAAAAGTGGTTGATAGGGTTTTTTTTAAGTGACAACTGCTCCTGCATCATCCTCCTAGCTGCCAAGAGTTTTGAATTCATGTAGTTTTAACGGAGATCTTCTTTCCTCCCTTCTCTCACAGCTGTATGAACGATCTTCAAACTCAGTAGCATCTGACAGACTGAGATTTAATCTGTTTCACCTTGCATTTTTGGTAGGCTGGGGATAGCTGTGCTATCAGTTATCAGGCTCGGTGTTTGGCAACCCACCAAGCTGCGGTGCTACAATACTCTAAACCCCAAAACTGGAAAGGAGAAACCACCAACAAACCAGACACCAAAAAGTGTCAAGTATCCATGCTATAAAATTACAGAGAAGACAGGGGGAATGTTTTTCCTCATCCAGTCCCTTCCTTGAGATCTTGAGAGTTCCTCATTAAATCAGAAAAGGGAAATATATGGGGACAGTAGAGTGGTTTCTAATTAAAGGTTGGTTTAAGTTTGAGAAGGGTGCCTTGTCCTCTGGGTTTTATGAAATATCTTTATGCCAACTTTGCAGGGGTTTGTTTAGCATCAGAGAGGCAGCAGTGGGAACTCTGGGCCATCAAAGGCATTTTCAGCTGCCAGCCCCTGCCCCTCCTGCCTGTGGGATCCCCTCTTTTCAAGCTGCCATCCCTCCTTCCCTCTGTGAGCCTGGAGTGCAGTTCAGGACCCGCTCTTGCATCTCTGCTGCCTGGGTTTTGGGTTTGGAGCCTCTCCCACTGCATGCAAGGGCCTGCTGAACCTTCACTCATCCCGAGGGATGGTTGGCAAGAAACAACATCCTGTCAACTGCCCCTCCGCCAACTGCACCACGCTCAGAATTAACCTAATGGGCTCCTTGTACAGACAAGACTCTGCTTGGGGTTTTTTTTCCCCCCCTCCCTTCTTTTTTCCTTTAATTGCCTGGTTAAAGGAAATCTTGGGATTCATCTCAGTGAGCCATAATGCATTAGGAAGGCAGCATTCCTGTTTTAGCAGGTTGTAAAGAGCCTTTCCTCCTCCTACTGAAGAAGGAAACGTCGCTGCTTCCTCGCAGTGGAGGGCAGGTGCTGCTGCATCTTCCCCAGCCCCCAAGGGACATCCCCAGCTGCAGGCACGGTGCATTGGGATGAAAGGCTGCCAGGGAAGCTTTTCCTCCAGACCTGCATGGCTTCAGGCTGCCCATGCTGTGTGGGCATGGGGGCTTGATGCATGAGCCTTTGCTCTGTGAGGTGGCTCCGTGAGACATGGAGGTGGGCTTAGGTCTCTCCATACTGAATCGTGGAATGGTTTGAGTTGGAAAGACCTTAATGATCATCCTGTTCCACCTCCCCACACCTTCTACCAGACCAGGTTACTCCAAGCCCCATCCAGCCTGCCCTTGGACACTGCCAGGGATGGAGCAGCCACAGCCTCTCTGGGCAACCTGTGCCAGTGCCTCATCGCATTCAAGGGGAGGAATTCTTTCTCATGTCCCATCTCAATCTCCCCTCTTTCACTCCAGAGCCATTTCCCCTTGTCTTATCACTCCAGGCCCTTGTAACACATCTCTCTCCAGCTTTCTTGTCAGCCCCTTTAGGGTACTGGAAGGCTGCCCTAAGGTCTGGGAGCCTCCTCTTCTCCAGGCTGAACAGCCCCAAATCTCTCACTGCCTGTCTGGTGCTTGGGGTACTTTTATTTATTTGCTTGTTTGTTTATTTAAATGCAGTGTTTTGAACTTTGAATTGGTGGCTTTCCCAAGCTGTGTATTCCCCCCACAAAAAGAAAACCCACCTACAATTCTGATTTCAGTAGTACCACCCCATGCATATAAACTGCGTCCATGCACTTGAGCTGGAGAGTATTTTGTCACTGCAGTTCTCTGCTAATGATCTGGATGAGCAATGCAAGAAAAAGTCATTCAAGGGATGTCTGTGTCCACTGGCAAAACATGCAAAGTAAGTTTTAACATTACTTTGCAAATGTGTTCTGGTGCAGCGAGGTAAGAGAGAGCACGGGGAGGGGGGGTGTTGTTTGAGAAAGCAGGAAGAAGAACTGTTGCCATCTGAAGCTGTTGTGCTGGAGTTATTTTTAGGATGACTCAGGCAGAAGGCCTGAGAATTGTTCTTGTCTTTAACTGAGGGGAAAGAAAATACTGACATTTTCCTTGCAGCTGTTTTAGCTACATATTTGAAGAGATAACCCTAGCCTTTCAGGCAAGATGGGAGCTTGTGTCTTTCAAAGTTTGGATGAAGAAGCCTGTTCTTAGAATGCAACATGGTGTAAATCTGCTGATTTTCCACTTACCTGGAAATAGAGTATGTGAAATAAAAATAAGAACAAAGCCACTTTTATTGGTTTAGAGCAGGAGTCCTGCATCTTCAACAAGAGGGAAAAACCCCCTTTTCACAGTAATACTGACATGTTTAATGGTGTACAAGCAATTGTGTGTTTTGCGTAAGTGTAATGAACACTTCTCACCCATCACCCCCATGTGAGCTTTCCTAATGGCTTAAAAATAGTCCTCAGTGTCTCCTGCTTCGTTCCTGGGGATGTTGTTGCTGTACAGGGTGACTTGTTGAGCAGGACAGTCACCTCATTATCAAGGCATGAAGGCTTTTGTGAGCAAGAAAGAGATGAACAAACCAAACCAAACCCCACAATTGAAAGACTTCTTTTTGCTCCAGCTGAAATCACCATCACAAGTTACCAGGTTTTGTATTTTGCAAAGCTCACACTTTCTGGTATTTCTGCTTTCCTTGCTGAAATTCCTGAACCTTCCTTTTTCTTCCTTAACTGACCATACAAATAAGACCTTCCAAGTTTTTTTTCCTTGGCTCTTCCCTGCTGCATTTGTAACACAGAGGAACACGTTCAAGTTTGTGTACATTGGTATGCTGGTATCTTTTACTTAATAAAACAAGACAGTATCTTTATAAACAACAGTTTATTTGTGCTGTAATTAAAACTGTGAGGTTTTTCCCCTCTCTCAGTGCAGATAGAAGATGCAAAGCTGTTGAAAGATCTGATTTCTTTTTTGTTTTCCCATTTAAAAACCCACCACAAGCACCCCTGTATCTAACTCAGACTGTTGGTATCCATTTAATGATCCATCACAGCAGGAGGCATGTAAAACAAGAAGCAGATTTTCCTGCTTGTCAATCTCCTGCCTCACGTTCCTGAAAAGCACAGTTCCATCACATATTTAAAACCCCAAGGAATCTGATGATATTTGCACACAACAGAAAGCTGCTGGGAGAAGTGTGTTGTGCAATAATGTGAAAAGGTTTCATACTGGAGTATATTCCCATCTAGTAAGCCCTTGGTGAGGAGTGGCCCATCTTAAGAGAGAGGCTGTCGGTCACTGTCAGCATTTGCTTCTCCAGGTTGGGGATGTTACTGTAGGTCTTGTGGCAATCAAGGTATGTATTAGTCTGTCATTTGAAAGTGGGTGCTGTATCTGCCATGTGTTAGGAATTCCCAGTGAAATTCCCAGCAGTGAAATTACTTTCTCTTACCCTAGTAGAAATAAATAATACTCCAGTGGTGAAGGAAACGTTTCCTTCGTGCAATGTTCAGGTTAAACACTATCTTCAGTATCACGAGTTTCCATCTGAAACAACACTGAATCAAGTGAGGATTGGATTGGATAATATTTGCACCTTGCAGTATAGATTTTTGCAGTTTTCACTTCCTCTGGGGGCTTTGCAGGTGATTTTTGTGTAATGCATTGTTGCTTACAAAGAGTTGGCAAAGGTGGGTGCCGTTCAGAGGGTCTGTGATGTCGTTATGAAAGGATACGCTGGTATGTTGTCTGAAGTCATTTGCCTTAAAGTGTTTCACATACGACTCATTTCATGAGGCACAAGAGGAAACAACTGGAGAACACAAATTTGATATTACTTAGCCAAGTTGTGGTTGGTGTAGGTGGGAGATGTCAGAAGAGCCAGGGAGGCTGCATTGTGGTGTCGGGCTGGGGGTTGAGCTGTTCCCAGCCTGCTCTAGCCACATGCTCCACAGAAGTTTGGGATCACCCTGTTGTTCCTTGCAGCCTGAAGTGCAGCAGTTTGGAAGGTAACTGCCTTCCAGTGTAGGAGCTGTAGCTGTAAAAAGCAACGAGCTGGGAAGCAGCTGCCACAAATTCTGTGTGATGCAAAGTCTGTGTCTCAGTGTAATGACAAGAACAAGTAGCTCTGTGATATGAATGTCTTTGTTTTGGCCAGGACAGAGTTAATTTTCTCCCTCCTAGCTGGTCCAGGGCTTTGTTTTGGGGTTAGTGTGAGAATAATGTTGACAACATGCTGATGTTTTAGTTGTCAAGTTGTGCTTATCCTAAGTGAAGGGCTTTTCAAGTTTCCTGTGCACTGAAGGTAAGGAAGTCTGGTGAAGGAAGGAATGTTTTCTAGAAACCTTGTGTAGGACCAGTGAGTAAAAGTCAGACCAAGTAACAGCCTTTATGTTCATGAAGAAAGAGGAGAGGGCTTCTCAGAGTTGCCCTTCTCCATCTCCATACGGCATCCATGAAGTGTGGTATTTCTGGAGCTGTAGCAGTAGAGTTAGAGAGGTTTGGGATGAATCCAGTTCTGTTGTTACAATTTAACTTGATAAAAACTATATCCCCAACCAAGATCACATAAGAAAAGAAAATCTTTCACAGGTGTTTTGGAAAACGATCAGCCACGTCCCAAGCTCAGCTCATGGTCAGTCAGGCCATCGTTTGGTATATCATATGCGGAGCTCAGCCTCTCCCAGTGCTGCTGCTGCTTACCAACACAACCCCTTACCCTGAAGCCACTCAAAGGACTCTTTGCTAGCAAAAAGAATTTGGTCTTAAGATTTTATTCATTCCAGTTGCCCCTTTTCTTGCTCTGCACGTGCAGAACGAGGTCTGCCCTTCCTGCGGTATCTTCAGTGCAGCAGCGGCAGAAGCGCCATTCCCTTCCCGACAGCGATGTGTCTGGGGGCAATCTGTGACGAACAGGGTGAGAGTAAAGACTCAAGAGCCTCTTTTTGCTCCTGCTACGTGTGTGTGGGGGGGAAATTATAGGTTGTTTTCATAGAGGAATAAGTACAGGATACCTCTTCCACCCCAGCAGCTCGTGTGTTGGCTCCATCGCCTCACAGAGCAAATGCTGTTTGCCGTTTCTCTTGCCGTGTTTAATGCTGCATTGTCTTCCTCTAACAGCATTTTTTCCTAAATGTATTAAAATTCTCTGTAATGCAGCATAATACCTATTCCAAAGAGGCCCCTGACTGCATAAATTATTGTAGATGGGTTGAAGCTAGGATGGCATTAGCTGCTGACTGCACATCCAGTGCCAACGCTTTTCTTCCTGCAGTTCCGTGTAATTTAACATGTCAATAGCCTCGCTGGTAAAACATGAGACAATTTGATATGGCTGCATTACTCATAATGTACCACGTAGTTACGTGTGAATGGGATCACTCCTAAGTATAAACAGATAGTTCCAGACAAATTTCAGTAAATGCCTTTTTGTGTATGTATATGTGTGTGTTAATAATGACTTCTCTTCCTTGCAGACAAAATTGAGGAAGCACAAAAGCAACTTAATGGAACAGAAGACCAACAGAGAGGTAATAAACATCCCCCAAGAAATGAAATAGATAAAGAATCCGTTGTGATTCTAGAGGCTGATTCAAAGCCTTCCTGAAAAAGACTCCACCGAGCTGGGTGCTGCATGAGGCCCCAGACACGTCTGTCTGCAGATCGGGGGCTGTGTCTGTAACACCCCAATTTTGCTGAGACACAGAGGCTTTGTTTTAACTACTTGAGTAGCTGCTTTGGCCTTGATGAGACTGCTGGAGCTGTAGCATTAGGGATGTGCACAAGTTACTGACTACAGCCTGTGCTGTCTGTTGCTTCGTTGTATGATTTACCTAATCATTAATAACCAGATTTGGTCTATGGCAAGCAATATGTGATGATTTCTAACAGATGCTGAAGAGGGATTGATCGTCACAGGTTATTTTAAGAAACAGATGACCTGTGACAGATTAAATCTGTGTGTTAGAGCTTAGAAAGCTGGTGGAAAGTCATTGCATTTCAAGGCTGGCTGCAGCAGTACTCGTTTGGTTGTATGATAAAGCTCAGCTGCACGCCCTCAAAAGACATCCAGAGAGTCCAAACAATCCTTTGCTGGATTGCTACTGGGCTTATCACAGGAGAGTGATGAAGGGTCCATCTGCAAACCCAGAGGAGCACAGGGACTGTCAGAAACCCAAATTAAGGACAGTCTCCTCCCAGGGCTGTCCCTGCAGAGCCACGAGCCAAGGGGAGCAGCTCTCCAGGTTGCTTTTTGGACTAACAGCATTGCTAGCTGGGAATGTGGGACATGCTGAGGGATGTGGGGGAAAAGCTTTTGGAGATTGCCCAGGGCTGGTTATGAACTGTTTAGGAAATGAACCAAAGGTGGAAAAAGTGAGGGATTCAAGTGAAGAAATGTGGGAAGTAGAGAGATAACTGAGTAAAAGGATCTGTTTGCATGCTAGCAGGGACTAGCCAGGACGTTGGTCTGCCCATGTTCTGCTCCTGACCATTGCAGTTTGTCCTGTCTCCTTATTAAACTCCACCATCAATCATTTTCCCACAAGACACTCTTCACTCTGTGTGTGTATTGGGACAGGGGAGTGTCTGTGGTGCAGCAACTGGAGCGAGCGTGGCTGCGATCACCAGCAAAGATCAATCAGATGAGCCAGTGAGTAGGCAATGTGGGCCAGGATAGATTTGGAGATCTCTGCAGCCTTGAGGGCTCCTATGTCTAGGTGCAGCAACTGGGGAGACTGGGATCCAGGGATGGCTACTGGGCAGACATGAGTTTCTGAGCCCCGCTGTTGGAGGGTTCCACCTTGAACACGTAGATGCATTCCCATGAATGGACCTCTGTCCTCCTGGGCCAGATCAGGGAGCAGGATGGGGTTGTTAGTGTTGGTGTGAGTGCTCAGAGTGTCTGCTGGGATCTGTATGTCCAGCCATACACATGTATCTGTATGTATGTATGTGGTGTGTATGTGTACTCTGTGTGCATGTCTCTGTTGGGAGAGACATTTCCAGCCTTGCTAGTGGTTGGACCTTGGGGCATGAAGCAGCAGTGGCCTCACTTCTCTTGGGCTGCTGGATGTGGCATGAGATATTTTCCTCTAACAGAGCTCTGTGTTGGTGCTCGATCTAGTTCTGGGTAGACATTCACCTTTTGTGGTGGCAAGCTGTCCTTCTGGCCCGTGGCACATCTATGAACAGTGTTGTACATTGCTGATGCTCAGTCCAGGAGTCAAAGTTCATTACCTTTTGGAACAATGAACTTCAAAACTTTTTGAAGACTAGAGAAGAAGCACCCAAGCAGATCTCTGCAGAGTCCATCTGGCCCAGCATTTGGCCTCCAAGGGAGGCAATAGGAGATACTGTTTAAAGATAGTACATAAGCCTGGCTACTTTCTTTAGTCCATCCTCCTCATGCAGCCCACAGACATTGGATTAGGGTTGTCTGCTTTGTCCCTTTAGTATCCAGGTATTATGGAGCTGTTATGTATGAACCCCTTTGATTAAATGCTGCCTGTGTCCAGCTTCCCCTGGCACCAAACTGCAGAAGTTTACTGTTTTTCCTCCTCAGTTTCCAATTTTTCTTCAATTTTCAACAGGTTGTCCCTAGATTTGAGCACTGTGTGATGTGTTAAACAGCAGTTCTGCTTCTGCAATCATCCACTGCCTGTGTGATTTTATACATCATGTCCATGTCTTGCTCAGCTTTCTCTTCTCCAACCTCATGACTGGTTTAATTTGTCAAGGGAAGGTTTGGTACAGTCTCCTACGGGCACCAGGACTGTGATGTTGCTCTGTGTATTTATAAAAGGTGGAAAAGATAATAATTGCAATCCTTCCAACATTTACAGAGGCTTTTCAACAAACTAGACCTTCTACTAAATGCTTTTGATGTACTTTTGTTTAGTGGATCGTAGGTAAGTGATACTGTCATCCAAACATAAGAAACCTGGTGTGTAATGTATACCTGTCTGCTCTTGCTGCTGTTGGTCTTGCAGAAGTAATGTTGCTTTGAAGTCTTTTTTGTGCTGGACGTGCTCAAGCTAAAGATGAGCTAACCTCTGCTTTCAGGTGTTCTCACATGTGGCCCAGTAATACCTTTGCACGAGGGAAGAGATTTTCTCTAGTGTGAACTTAACTCTGTGCTCTGAGCAGGATGGAGTCGCACAGATTGATGTGTTGGGAGCACACAGCTTTCAGCATCTCAGAATCAGAGATCACTGCCTGATTTTTGGCTTCTAACTGAAATTCACATTGGAAAATACTGAAAATCTCTCTTTTGAACTAAACAAGTAAACAGAAATGTGCACATATTCACATAAGTTATTTTCAATCACCATCCAGCGTGTGCAGGTTCATGTCAAGTTAAATATTTTTCATCTTTGTTCGTTTATTTTGACTTTTCAGCTCATCTGGATCGCTGCAGATTTGTTTATTTCCCATCTGAAATGAATAGGGAATGTAATTTTGCAGCATTTATCCTTAGTTAAGTACTGCTCTGCCAGCTGCAGGGCCATCAGTGGCACAGCTTATTTGCAGGGGGCAGTTTTTTATCAGCTTAATCATGCTGGGTTTCTGCTGACTGGCATTGTGCACTCACCTCTCATAACTTCATACATGTGTGGGATTTCAGTTGAGTTTAATTGACTACAAAAACATACTTATTTAACACCTCATTTTGCCATTAGCTGTAGCAATCCAATTAAGTGCAAATTGGAACAGAACTCTATAAAGCACAGAGGAGACAGTAAATGAGGTTTGTGGACTTTGCAACTTTATACTAAATAACCAACTTTTGCTTTTTTTTTTGGAGTGGTAGTGCACAAAACACATTCAGATTATGGCTATCCAAACAGCCTGCCAGTTGAGGCCAGACACGTGTGAGATGCCATCCTCACCTTCCCACTCAGTGATTATGCGAGGTGGATAATTCTTGTGTTGTTTCATTTTCTTTCAACTTTGAATTGTCAGGAGAAGCTGTGCTTCTCTTTAGCTTTGCTGTCTCCCAAGGCTGTTTTACACCCTGAGTGCGCCCCTGCTTCAGGGTTGAATTTCATCCTCTGACACACATACAGGGCTCTGTTAGTGTGACAGGGAAGGTCTTGCACCCAGCAAGTGCTACATGTGATGTCCTTTAAAACCAGGAAGGAACAGTGAGCTTGTACTACAGAAACTTTCTCCTTGAGAAGGCAGTGAAAGCTTTCTATGATGTGAGACCCAGTGGACATTGTGGGCTGGAAAGCAGTCAGACAAATCCAACTGTTTTGTCTTTGATCTACTGCTGGCCATCCTCCTAAGAAAGCCATCCCAAGAAAGTCTCTCTGTCTTCTCCCTTCCAGACTGGTAAAGTCAAGTCCTCTCAGATCCTTACGATTACCACAGAGGCTTCTGATTTGGTCATCCTCAGAACCAGTTCAGCCACTGAAGGCCAATATGAAGCGCTGTAAGCATTTGTTTTCTTCTTTATCCATTGCAGCAGTTCTCTTCCTGTCGCAGCAGTCTGAATCCTGAGCCAACCAACACTGCCATTGCATTCTTCTTAGGGCTGGTGGAACTAACTTGGTTATCTCTGCCCTTGGCACCAGCGATGCTAAGACTGCCACCTTAGATCTCTGTCTCTGCATCTGAAAGGGTTCAGGGAACTAAAGCTGGTGACAAACTCCAGCACACCAAGATTTGCTATAAGATGGATGGCAGATCTCCAAAAGAAGCATCTCATGGCATGATGTATACTCTGCATTGCCCCAGTGATCCTGGGGTCCTCCAGCTATTAGTACTGTTCTGGAATCACTGTATCATTTCAGAGAACTGCTTCTTGCCATATCACCACCAAAAGGATCAATGATAAATAGCTAGATCAATTGCAAGATGGATTTCCTCATTCTGTGGCAAATACTGTGTCCTCAGAGTATGAAGTGGTCTGTGGCAGTCTACACACTTGTGTGTATTCCTCAGTGTCACTGCACTTTAGACTTAGACTGTTGTGATTGTCAGGTGTGAATTTAAGCTACTCGTGCCTGTGGCTGGAGGTGCTGCATGTGGAATTTGAAGACAAAGGTATTTATTCAGCAATGTCCTCAGTTTCAGATCCTCAGCACAGCTGTTGGCTTCTTGGTCTGTGAAGATGGGTTTCTAAGTTGCTGTCACTTCCTCCAGAAGCCCAAGCAGTTGCAAGAGGTCTGTCTCGATGACAGAGATGTTTTCCAGAGGTACTGGAAGACTGTCCCTGACACAGTATCAGAATTTTACTCAGATCAGTTTTCTTTCCAAGGTCTTTTGCTTCAGTATTAGTAGTGCCCTCTTCGTTTACATCCAAGGATACAGAAACATTGCTTGCAGGTCCAAGAGTTTTGTGTCACTTGATCACTGGTTGTTTAAATGGCAGCAGGCTCTGTCAGTATATACTCAGAAACCACCAAGATAGAGCCATTCAAAGCCCTGGTTTGAACTCCAGCAAGGTCCAAGATACTTCTGGGGTGCTGTTTAAAAACACCTTTATTTCTAACCTTTGTCATGAGATACCTGAATCCTCCATCAGCACTTGCAATGGGGTGCTGATCTGCCTCTGAAACCTTAAGGCTGAGCCAGCATTTGGTATAACGGCTCTATAGCCACTGTTTGCACAAAGGACTGCAAGACTCTTCCTTGCTTAGGTCTACAGATAGCTGTGTGGACCCACCCATCATGTGAATTTGAGCTAGCATAGAAGGAAAGAATAAAGAGAGGAGAGATTACTATCCAGCAGCAAATTTCCTCCAAGATGCGCAATCCACATGCACATATGTTCCCCTCCTACACTTGCAGTCTCTTCAAAGTAGTCTGTTGGCATGGAGGAGAGGCAACTGAAATTAAATGCCCTTTACCTTGTTTGCCCATCTGCTGGATTCTTTTAAATGGAATATATTTTTTCTAGTAAATTGAATGGCACTGAGATTTAGGTGAGGGAGTTTGTCGTTATAAATGGAAGCACGAGACTTTGGTTGAGAAGTGTATGTTCTGCTGCAGATTGATTCATGGTAGACTTATTTTGTATCTTCAGAGTCCTTACAAACCCATCCTGCCTTACCATCCCTCTTGTTAAACGAATGGAACTTATTGGCAAAATGATAGATGGAGTTGTGGATACATTCTTTGACATTTCTTTCCCCAGAGCTAGGTGTTGAACATCTTTTTCGGTGATCTGGATGAGGAGCACAAGTGCACAGTAATTTTGGCAGCACTGGGGTGGATGAGAACATTGATCTGCTTGAGAGCAGGAAGGTTCTTAAGAGAGCCCTGGCCAGGCTGGAGCCATGGGCTGAGGCCTGTGGGATGAGGCTGAACAATGCCAAGTGCCCAGTCCTGCACTTGGGCTACAACAACCCCCTCTGCTGGGGCAGAGAAGCTGAGAAGCTGCTGAATTTTGAGGCTCTGGGGTGTGTTGGTTGATAGAAGCTGAACATGAGCCAGCAGCATGCCCAGGTGGGCAAAACAGCCAAGGGCATCCTGGCTTGTGTCAGAAACAGTGTGGCCAGCGGGAGCAGGGCAGGGATAGTCCCTCTGTAATCAGCACTGGTGAGGCTGCACCTCAAGTGCTGTGTTCAGTTTTGGGCCTCTCACTGCAAGGTAGATATTGAGGTGCTGGAGCATGTCCAGAGATGGGCACTGGAGCTGGGGAAGGGTCTGAAGAGGAGCAGCTGAAGGAGCTGGAGATGTTTAGTGTGGAGGAAAGGAGGCTGGGAGGAGACATGAGTGCTCTCAGCAGCTCCCTGACATGAGGCTGTATCGAGGTGGGGGTCGGTCTGTTCTTCCAAGCTACAAGTGTCAGGACAAGAGCAAATGGCCTCAAGTTGCACCAGGAGAGTTTAGATTGAAGATTAGGAGACACTTCTTCACTGAAAGGTTGTTAGACACTGGCACAGGCTGCCCAGGGAAATGCTAGACTCCCCATCCCTGGAGATCTCCAAAAGCCGTGTAGCTGAGGTGCTGAGGGATGTGGTTTAGTGGTGACCGTGGCAGCGCTGGGTTTCCATGGGGCTCAGTGATCTTAGAGCCCCTTGAGTTGGAAAAGATCTTCATGATTCTGTGAAATACACCAGCATTCTCCCTAGATAAAGCATTGCATACATCTTAAAGACTGATGCCTTCTGTATGTTGTTGTGTCCTAGATGACAGATGACTCTCAGTGGCCTGCCATTAGACCTCAATGCAGCAGTCTGGTGTCTTCCCTCATCTCCCCTGCCCATGGGCACTCCCCATCCCACTGCTGCCACCGCACCTCTCCTTCCCAAAAAGCTGGTGGGACCTGCGTGCCAGCACTGTACCCTGCTCCCTACGTCATCACCTGTGCTCACTGCTGGGTTCTTTCCTTTATGGGAAATAGGAGTTGAATGAGAAGGGGAGAGGTGAAACTAAAACCTGAAAATGCGATGCTAAACGGTTTCAGCAGGTTGATTTAGTGGCTCTGAGTGACTTCATCCTCCACAGATGTTTCCCTTAGCTTTTTTCTTCCTGTAGGTTTGCAAGCACGTGATCTTTCTGGATTCTTTGCTGCTGTGCTACTCATGTGCTATCATTAGTCCAAACCATTTTCTCTCCATTTTGTGTTTGTAGGAAACATTACCTTACTTTTTGGGGCAAAACATGTCACTAAGATCCAAAGTTTCATTTGATTCTTTTCATCTTTCTGTCCTTATCTTCAGCAGCCACATGGGCTGGAAACACGGTCACGCTAAATGGGACTATATCATCTTCAAAGTTGCGAGTTACAGTAGTGTCCTGTTTGCTCCTTAACGCTGGTGAGAGGATTAGTTTGCCTTTTTATTTGCCTGTTGACATAAACCAGAGCTACCTACCTTTTACCCTGCAACAGCTCAAACCTACAAGCTAGCGGTGATGCTTCACGCAAGTCGCTTGTGCGTTTTCCTGATGTCGGATTTCATACAGCGGTTGTACCTGCGTTAAAATATGTCAGTACACCTGTCTCAGAGGTAATTTATTCCAATTGTTCTGTGTACATCCAACTATAAGGCTCGAAGTCAAGACTGAATTATCTTCCTAAAATATTTACAGCAGCTCAGACAGCTGCCATTGGCTTAATACAGGGACTGTTCGTGTCTGTAGCTCTTCTTGTAGATCTCACTGAAGTGCCACCTGTTCTTAAAACCTCTGGTGTTTTCACATTGAGGGAATATTGCCTGCTGCTAATAACAATCATGGTGACTTGAAGGGCCCCTTCTGTCTTTCAGGCACATTCAATGCAGGGTTTTGTGCCCATGAAGGACAATGAGAAGACTCTCCCGACTTCTGTGGGAGCAGGAATAGTTTCTGGTGTCATTTAACCTCATTTTTCATTGCTTTTCCTCTTCAAGACTCAATTCAAAACTCCTTCTATTACCAGTGGGGTCAAAGTGATAAAAATGGAGATATTTAATTGTTCTTTGCTTTGAGAAGCAATGTGAGAATATGGGCTTAACCCAGGGAAGTTTCCTGGCTCCTGTAAACCTCCTGGCTGGTGAGTCAAAAGTCTGTATCTGTTATTTCTGGTTTAATTTTCTTTAGTTAGTACATTGAGTTTAAACTACTAGCAGCTGAAATCTGCTCAGTGAATCCACTGCTGGTGCTAGACACAGCAAGAGCTGGTATTGTTTTGACAGGCAGACAAACAGATTTACAGTTTCCAATTGAACATTTCATCCTTTGGAGTTATGATGAGAACTTGGTTAAAACATTAATGGGATGTTAAAGTAATAGTATTTAGACTTTTTCCTGACAAGTAGAGCAAGGTTTTTGAGTGACAGTTCAGCAGAAAAGACATGCAAGTATTGTTTGGAAAGGGGCATTGTACAAATCAACACTATCAGTGTTGAAAAAGCACCTTCCTGGTAGTAAATGGAAAGCGGCAATTCCACATCCCAGTGCGGCACATCAAGTCAGCGGTGGTGCTTTCAGATGCAGGAAAGCTTTGAGCTCAACCCTGCTTTATTGAATAGAAAGATTTCTTGCAAGCTTCTAACATTTGAGGCCACAATAAGCTCGTTTTTGTGGTGGGAGGCTGCTGAGCTGACTAACTGTGAGAGGCATACCTACGCACGTGTAGTAAATGCAGGAGGTTGCTAATTTGAGCTGATGTGAGCTGGGAGCAAGCCAGTGGTGGAAACACAGGAATTTGTACTTGTTATCTTCCTTGTAGCCTGCCTTGTACAGGAGTAGTGAGTGGGGTTCTTTTCATGCTTTCTGCATACTCCTTTAGCTCAGGGAGTTGTCGGTTTCCTTTGGTCTCCTTCTGAAGGGAAAATGTGATGTCTAAAAGGAGGGTGAGTTGGGTAGAGCTAGGTACAGTGTACCACTCTCTGGGAGCTGTATGCTTATAGGCTGACCTGGCTGGAGTCTTTCACAGGCATTGCCTAAAAAGGTGCATGTGGGAGAGTGTGAAAAGAGACTGTGCACGTCTATGGAAGAGCGCAGGTGAGACTGGGGAAGGGAATGAGCTCCAAGTAGCTCAGAGGCCTTGGCACTGAGAACCTCTCACCCATGCTAAAGCAAATCTACCCTGAGGGAAGTCACCTTCCCACCCCACCTCTAGCATGGATTTCCATCAGACCAACTTCTCCTGCTTTTGTCATGTTCACACACCATTTAGCCCTAGAAGAAAGACCTGGTGTGTAAGACTTTTCCTACTGACTTTGCCAGAGCTCCTGTTCCCTTCTCTGTTTTTAAGTTCCAGGGTTGTTAGATGTGATCTCCTGCCTGCTCTTCCTTTCTCTTCAGTTGCTACAGGCAGTATGGAAATGGCTCCATTGGATCCCAGCCTTTCAAATGGAGGATTATGGTAAAGAAATGCAGAGAATATGACTAAGGAGCTTGTCCTGTTTGATCATTATTAAGTGCAAAGATAGTTCAGTTAACTTGTTGCCCTAATTTCTGTGTTTTTCCCCTCAGACTCACATTGAGGTGTTTTGGGTACATCCAGTATCTGATGTGACCAGACAGCAGTTGCTCTTTGCTGATGACCCTTGTTGCTGTTACATGAGCCACTCTATAATTCTGTTCTAATGGCCTTTCTTCTTCTGTGTGTTAGGAACAGAAGTTGTTCCAACGACTTATTAACCAAATCCTAATTTTTTCAGTAACAGCTGATAATCCTTCCATTGCAGAGAGATAATTTAGTCATCAAACTGTTGACAACATTGCCTGACGTTTGAGGAAGACTTCCAGATGTCCCTGAGGTATTTTAGTTAATTGCTGGCAACGTACTTTCTCTAGCTGGTTATATTTAAACAGCTTTGTTCTTACACGGATAACTAAGTGCAACTGGTTTCTGATTAGGCTTTGCCTGGGAGCTTGCTGATTTGCCTTTGGGGAGGCATCCTGACTGTTTTCAAGTCTTTGGAGTGCCTAGAGAGGAAGAATTTCTCAGGCTGGGACTGTTAACTGTGCTAACTGTTGTCTCTCCACCTGCTTCTTCTAGTCAACATGCTTTATCTTAACGGCACTGAAGTGATAATTGCTTTCCTCAGTTTACTATTAAAGCTTCTGTGTAGATGAGGAATATAGAGTTGTTAAATGACTGTAATGCAGACCCAGTACACAAACTCCACAGGGCTACTTAGTAATTGTTTTTTAAGCATGTTTAAAATACTGTAGTGTATGTCCTTGCTGAATGTTGATATGTTGGCATTCTGTGTGAGTACTCTGGCATTAGCCATAGGCTGTGTGATTGGTGTTTGCTGTTCCTGTGTTGCCTTTGCT
Source organism: Colius striatus (assembly GCF_028858725.1). Lineage (NCBI taxonomy): Eukaryota > Metazoa > Chordata > Aves > Coliiformes > Coliidae > Colius > Colius striatus. The sequence goes on from NC_084762.1 coordinate 4,610,499, forward strand.
CTGTCTTTCAATGAAGTGCTCAAGCCCTGTGAAACTTCACAGTGGCTCAGGCTTGGGTGCTTTCTTAACAGTGGGAAACATTGGTCAGTATCAAGTGTCATGTCTCATTTAATGTGCTTCATGCTGAGCAGGAAATCAACTCTTTTTGAGTGGGAAAAAATCCCCCTTTCACTTTGGTCAGAGATGTTCAGATGTGCTGAGATGTTTCGTTTGATTCTTGTTCACATGAGGACGTTGGCATTTCTCAGCTGAGGCTCTAGTGTTACCTCAGAGGTCAAATCACATAGAATCACAGAATCTTCCTCATCCAGCACTCTGTTTATGGCTAAAAATCTGCTGGTTGTTACTTTCTTCAATCAAACCAGAAAGCTAAATGCACTAAATGAAACCAGCTCTTACAGAAAGGATCTTTCTTGGTCTTGTTAGCAGAGGGTGGTGAGTCTTTACAGCCCCTCAGAAGTCTCAGCATCGAGGTTGTTTTGATGTGAGTAGCCATGACTTGGAAAAAAAAAGTCCTCAGAAAGAAAGATGCCCCAGACTGCAACTTGTCATTTACTCTTTACCTATCCCAAGGCCAAATGAGTTGGCAGGCTCTCTCTGGGATGAAAGTCTATCACAGGGCAGCTTCCTGATAAGTCCAAGCTGTGTGCCTCGGGGTGAAGGTGTCTCACCTTCTGCTAAAAGGTAATTATCCAATTTATAAACCTAATCTGCTCTGCCCTTGCCAGTGATGCCACTGTATTTCATCTGCTGCCTGAGGAGTAGCCCAGAGTGCACCTTTGTGGCTGCTTCTTGAAGAAGAACCTTTTATGTTTTGAATTAATGAGCAGATTATTTCCTTATCTCTTTACCTTAACTTGGGTCAGTCCAGAAAGTTATCCTGCCCTTAAACACTCGTGAGAGAAGTGCTGAGATGTGGGGTCTGAGGAGCCTCCTGCTCACCCCCACAGCAGCTCTCTTCTCTCTCCTGTGAGTTTGAAATACAGGCAGGTCTGTTATTTCAGGGAAGCGTTACCCAAAGGCAAGAAATACTTCTTCCTTTTCCCTGGTGTTACCTTCAAAGTGTCAGTTAATAGAGAAGTAGTGGAAAGACTAGATTTTGCGGTTTAAACTTTGCCATTTGTCCTAAACATTATTAAATGGCATTTGCCTGTTCTTACCTATTGATTGCTTTGGGTAGCCAGCAACATGGGCGTGTGTTGGAAGAGGTGATAACATATAAAGTAGCCCTAGATAGAAAGCAACGCCAGTCACGTCTGTTTTGATGCTAAAGCATCCCCTGGAACAAACTGAGCATTTTTAGATTGAGCATTGTTGTTGTGGAGGTACCTGTTTATTTTGCCATCAGTGAGGCGACGTGCACGCAGAATTTACTGAGTTGTCCTGGGATGTTACGAGAGATCAGCATTTAATTCAGAAACTTGCTTTGCAGTGGAGGTGCTGGGTGTGATTTCTTGGTGTGTATATCAATATGCAGTTGCTTCTGATAGGTGAACTTGAGGTGCACTGATTTTATAGGCTTAGCAGGGTGTGATGGGAGAAGGCATCAACGTTTAATTTGCACTTGCCAAAATGTGTGCTGCCATTTAAATTAATGGCTCTACTCAAACCGAGTGCTGGTACCACACATTAACATAGCTGCACCTTTCCTGGAGCTGGTGTCAACCAAAACAGCAAAAGTCCTGCTAATAACAAGAAATTATGCTAATAAAATAGTCATTCCAGTACAAAAACTTGGTGTGACATGACCCTTAAGAGAGGACTGGGGAAGCTCTCTTTTGCTGACAGCCAGTGTGATACCTGGGTCATGTTATAGACCCCAGAGCTTGGTGTTGTCTGTTAAACATACCAAGAAAAACAATCATGTGTGTACAGGCAGTAGGAAACCATCAAACCATACTAACCTCATCCATGCCTCATAGGACGGTCCAGTGGTTGCTGTATCAGCAAATAGTGATAAGGACCAACATTGGCATAGATAAACACTTGCTTCGGTCTCTATCAAAACTGCTTTAGCCTTTGCATGTCAAAGCTCTGCCCTCCTTGGTTTTAATTAATTAATATCAAATTGTGCTTTACACAAGTGGATTTTAAGGATCCACTCTGTATGTATTTGAACTGGTGTCCTCAGCAATAAAAGCTCTTAAGGATAGATGAAAGGACAGAGTTTCTCAAGTATCCCTGCTAAACTTGGAGTGCCTCAAGTTCTTTGACTTCCCTGCTGACCTCTGAGTGAGGAGGGATTGAGCACCCTGTGACCATCTCAAGCAGTCTGAAGTAAGTTAGACACCTGAAGTCAGACTGTTAAAACAGTTGGCAACTGACTCAAAAGTCTTCTCTGTGCTTAAGCTGAAGCACAGCACTTGGGTTAGCCTGATTTACAGCTTGCTGTTGACTGTGAGCCGTTTGTGTTGTGATTCTGTCCTTCTTACTTTTAATCCTTTGCAAAAACTCTAACTTTAGGAAGAAATATGTAGCCCTGTGCTTAATGTACAGGAGACAGTCTGAAGCTGAAGAGGTAATCTGATATAAAATAGAAGTTTAATTATGCCCTGCTGCATTTAGGGTGAGTTCTGGGGGCCTTTTTACTTGATTCAGGGGTGCTTTTCCTAGTTTCAGTGAAATCAAAGTTAAGTAGGTATCAGATGTCAAGAATAAGAAGACTTTGAATATCTAAAGACTCTTTGGTTTTGGAAGCTTGGTTTTAATCAGAATAAGATCCTTAGTAATGGTGTCTCTTTTGGAAACCCTTCCATCTTTGGATCCCTACCGTTGTGAGGTGTCAGAGGGAACTTTTAGCTCTGTGTTTAAAACGTCCATTAGTGTTTGTACACTTTCAGGAGAGGCTTGATCATACTTGCAGTGCCCTAGAAGCCAAAGTACAGGTTTGGGAGCTAAAGTTTAGGCACTTGGGTTTGAAAATATGGTTTCTGTAGGTAAACTTAGAGAGATATTTCTTTTTTCAGTGAGGATAAGAGATGAAAATGGTGCTGTTTGTTAGGCTGTAGGGTCAGGCAGTGGTTGCTTGCTCCTCGTTTCACAGGGCAGGGCCAAGGGAGAAGGCAGCTCACTGCCTTGCTTCGATTGCCTCTTTAACTCTCTTCCCTTTTATAAGTGCAAGCACGTAGCTCTATTAGAAGGGAGAGAAAGAGTGGGTGTTGTAATAACACGTAGGCTTTGAGACAAGCAGTTCTGGAAGTTACTTAAACAAAACCATTGAGATCATTTTGTCAAGACACTGTCTAGTTCGCTAGCAAGTGCTTTGGAAGGAAAAAATCAGCTCGCTTCTACCTCTCCTTTATTTGCTGCATGAGTTACCCTGTTAGATTGCTATCGACACCATCACACTTGCGTTCCTTTGCTCAATTTCCTGCGCACAGAGCAAAGTGCGGCAGAGAAATTGTTGGTGAGCAAAGTCACGTTTCGAAACCTCACTTTTTCGTGTCGTGTTTCGAGTGCAGAAACCATACCGAAGCTGAAGAATTACATGGAGAATCTTGATAGCAAAGCAGAACAAAGCCAACGAGGCAAAGAGTGAATGAGATGCTCAGGTGTCCGTGGGATGTGCGAAGCTGAGCACAATGGCATTGTTACCCCTTCCCTTGAGCTGGGTAATTTCATCCTGTTTGGTGCAATACAGCTTATGAAAAAGATGCTTTTTAGACATCTGATTGAGGTGACAGCACTTCTCAGCAGCACTTCACCACCTGAGAGCAGGGGGAATTGCCACCAAGCCCTGAGAAGGGCTTTGTGATGGCAGAGAGAGGTGAGCAGAGCATGGAGGAAGGGCGAGGAAGAAAAGCAGATCAGCTTAAATCAGTTTTATTCTTTCCCCCCATATTAGGATATTTTCACATTCTCCTTATTCAGTATCAGTTTGGTGATGTGAGTACCTGACCCTGGCAAGTTAGCATGCCGCTGAAAGTTTGTGCCTCTGGAAGACAGAGGAGTGGTTGGAGTTCTGGGACCAACACTGCCAGTTTAGTTGTTGCCTCTGGAAATACTGATGCAGTTGGTCTTTGTGCAAGCACGTCGCTGTAGGTGAGCAAACACGTGATGGAGTATCCTCAGCATAAACTGGGAATAGAAAAAGAAGACTTACACAGAAGGAGGGAAGGAAGGGCTAAAAATAAGTGAAACAAAGTTGTCGGGGTTTCCTTTTATCCCCCATATGCTCTAGAAGAGTGGATGTTCGCAAACACGAGGTGAATACTGCCATTAATAATGAGGATTTCTAAATCATCCAGGAGTGGGGCACAGGACTTAAACTACTGCTAAGCCTTGTAAAGGTGTTGTCGAGAAAGCACACGTTTCAGGATTTCATAGGTGAGTGCACTGAGGCAAACCTGCAACTCCATCTCTGCAGGGTCAGAAATACAAATAAGAAACCAGTTCTCGCGGCTTCTGGAGGCTGGAATTGTCTTTGCTGTAGAAGCAGCGCAATTAGTGGTCGTGAAGACTAAACAAAATGACTATTTCTGTAGGTAGTGCAAGGCTTAACTTGCCTTTGTTCATTCTTTTCTGTTTCCTTTTCACTTTCCTGAGCAATTTTTGTGGTTTGGCACGTGCTGAATAACAACAGTTAAAAGTAAAGCAGTAAACAGATGATGGAAAATTCTGATCTTGTGTTCCTGACTAGTTCATCTTTTTAAGTACTTGATCAGAGATGTAATTTTACTCTCTTTAGGGCTTTCAGAAGCCACATCACACTTTTCAGCTGTGTTTCCAGTTCCCTGGCATGGTGCGGGTTGACTACGCTTCTTCCTCTGCACTGTAGGATTATAACCCAGGACTAGTAGCTATTCAATGTTCTGAGGCATCAGGAAGCAACAGTATAAAACATTGTAGGGATTTTTTTTTTTGTCTGCTTGGGTATTTGCAATTCCTGGCACTCTTACCTTGCTGGCTGTGTGGAATCTGCCCAGCCCTTGCCATAGCACTCGAGTGCAAACATGGGCAGTAGGACGGGTGCAGAGGCGTGATTGTGACAGCATAAAAGCTGCAGTGTGTGCCTAAAAGGAACCCAATTACTTATGCTCAATTAACGTGGTCGTGTTGCAGAGAGATCACCAAAGCATGGCTAAAAGCACTCTTTTATATGATTACCTTGTTATTTTCTCTTTGATTTGTGTAAAATTGGGTTTTGTTGTTGCTGAAGAAAAAGCAGTTGCAGCAGACTACGACGTCTAAAGAAATGACCATTAATAACATTGATGATAACTTATTAGTGTAAGCTTCATTGTGAAGCAATGGCAGGTACAAAGCCTCATGGTGAAAGGCTGCTTGGCTTTGACTGTGTTAAATCCAGTATAATATGATTAGGTTTTGATGATAAAGCAGTAAGTGTAAAGTTCATTTAAAGGCTAAGTGAACAGTTACTGCAGTAATCTCTGGATGCACAAGAGGAGCATAAAATCCCTATAACTGGGACTCAGAGCCAATGGTTCTGGCTGGGGCTTTGGGCATGTCCTTCATGGGACTGCTGAATGTGACAAAACAGACTCTTCACAGTTAAACTTCCTCTAGTAGGGCTGAGAGAGGAGTAGGTCGGGTCCTGCAGAACTTCCTTTGTGTGATGTGCAGCTGTTTTTATCTTTCAGTTTGCAAGGAAATGTCCTGAATATCCATTTGCCCTACATCAATACGTGTGTACATGGAGTTGGCATTGAGCTGGAAGCAGGATTTTGAACTTGCAAGTAGCAGGCACTAGCATACATCCCAGCTGGGTTATGCTCTGGCTTGGAGAAGACATAACACCTTCTTGCCTTTCTTTTCCTGCTGTCACTTTGCATTCTCTTCTGCTAGACAAGCTTTAGGCATTGCCTGGATTTTGTTTATACAGAGCAAGAATTTCACCCTGGAGCCAGCAGTGTGGGCAAGAAGGCCAATGGCATCCTGGCTTGGATCAAAAATAGTGTGTCTGGCAGGATCAAGGCAGTGATTGTCCCCCTGTGCTGGGACCTGGTGAGGCCACAGCTTGAGTGCTGTGTTCAGTGATGAGCCCCTCACTCACTGCCAGAGGGACACTGAGGGGCTGCAGCGTGAACAGAGCTGGGGAAGGGGCTGGAGCACAAGTCTGATGGGGAGCAGCTGAGGGAACTGGGGACATTGAGCCTGGAGAAGAGGAGGCTGAGGGGAGACCTTCTCGCTCTTGGCAACTCCCTGACAGGAGGTTGCAGCCAGGGACTGGCGAGGGGATCAGTCTCTTCTCTCAAGTAAACACTGGCTAGACAAAAGGAAACAGCCTCAAGTTGCTTCAGGGGAGGTTTAGATGGGAGATAAGTTAAAACTTCTTCACTGAAAAGGGTTATCAGACACTATCCCAGGCTGCCCAGGGAAGTGGGGGAGTCCCTATCCCTGGAGGTATTTAAAAGGGATGTAGCTGAGGTGCTGAGGGCCACGGTCTGGTGGTGGGCTTGGCAGTATTAGCTTAGTGGTTGGATTCAATGATCTTAAAGATCTTTCCCCCACTGGAACGATTCTATGATCAGGTATCTACAAAAATAACAAACCTGTAATATAGACTGAAATTCAGTCCATGTGTGTTTTTTTGTCACAGAGGAAGTTGCACTCTGTACAAATGTAAGCACTTGCTGCGAAGTTATTCTGCTGAATAGTGCCCCAGTTCATTTGCTCTTCACAATGCCCCTGAAATTCTGCACGCATACCTGCTTGAAACCAGCAACAAGTGTAGCAGGCAATGAAGGGCTTCAAACTTAGTTTATTTTGTTTCATGATGCACAAACAGAATGTCATTTGTGTGTGACTGATTTTATTCATCCACAGGAGCTGCTCATCTGAGATGCTATTGAAGTTCAGTAACTGGAGCTCTGAAATACAGTATTTGACAGATGGTGTGGGTGGTTGTGCCATTTCCATGATAAATCTACTTACAAATATAACCATGAAGGAAGTTGTCTTCGTTCCTTGACTACAGCAACATATAGATAGAAAAACCTGGCACGTAAATGGATTTGTGTCTTGGTTCTTCGTTTTCCTGCTGTAAGGATTTGAATTTTTAAACGAGTGCAAGAGAGAGGTTCCTTTTTACTTTATCTGAAGAGGAGTTGCTATAAATGCTAAAATATTCCTTCAGTAGCCTTTCTTCCCTTGCATTTCCTTTGAAGCTTTTCCTATAGTGAGTTACTTTTGTGATGTCTGACAGAAACATTGCTCTTTTTTAGATGAAAACGGATCAGATCTCCGCTAAGATACATTTGTAGTTAACAAACGATTGGAGGCCGGAGAGATGGACAGTCCCATTGCCCCAGGGCTTGCTGTTGAGACTGAGGGATGGATGAAACGATATAAATGAAAATTATCCAGTTTGAATATTCTCTTTAATTCTCTTTATGTTTTCACAGAAATCACCGATGCTGGCACTAGAGGAACCCAAGACACAATCAAAGGTGTGAAAAGAAAAAAGATTGTGACCGAAAACCACCTGAAAAAAATACCAAAATCGCCTTTGAGAAGCCCTGCTGAAGCCAAGGTTAAGCAAAATGTGGACCCTTCACCCCTAAAAGCTCTTCCAGATGCCTCTGAACACAGCACGGCACAGGATCACACACCCGTGCAGAACGGAAATCAGTGTACCAGCCAAAACGGGGGAGTGCCCAGCAGCGAGATCCGTGCCGAAACGGCCCCATCGGAGACATCAATGCAGACAAAACTTTCCTTGACGCATCAGTCCTTGAACTTAGGTACACAGGCGGTGGAGGAGACTGCTGCAAAGGACCTGAACTCACCAGAGAAGTCTCTCTCCAACTCCTCGTCCAGTAAAACAAAGACTGACAGTAATGAATGTATTACCTTTGCTGATTGCGGTACGTCGTCACCGTGCACACGTACTGCCTTCGATGTCTTACTAAAAGCTATGGAGCCTGAACTGAACACCTTAGCACAAGAGTGCCCCACTTACGGGATGCAGATAGAGAAACTGAGACCAAATAAAACTGTAAGCACCTCTTCTAGTCTCACGTCCAACACCATGAGCGTCCAAAACCAGGCAGCTTTGTCGCAGCAGGACTTTGCAGCCGGGCCTCGCTATTACCCTTGCACGTTAAACAACGTGCACGTAGCAGCAGCCGCCAAGACTGGACAAGCACAAGGCCCGTCGCTTTCTCATTCACAGGATCTTCCTACCAAAACCAGTCAACAAAGTCAGCAGGTTGTGATGTGCCCGAGTTTCACTAGGTCGCTGGTGCAGCAGCAGCAGCAGCAGCAGGGTCAAGAAAACCCCAAGCTGCAGCAGTTATACAGCATAGCAGTGACGTCGTCCGTCGTTCACACCTCACCTTCCACCGTGTCTCAGGTTTTTCCTCAAAACCAGTTAGTAGCCAGTTCGTCCTCACCCCAGTCGATTAGCACATCGAGCTCCACACACTTGTCTATAGGTCCCATGTACAATTCAGCCCAGATAGCCTCGGTTGTAAACCACGGTGTAGAACAAATATGCAGCCTGCTGAAAGACCAGAAGCCTAAAAAGCTGGGGAAGTACGTGTGTGAGTATTGCAATCGGGCCTGTGCCAAGCCCAGCGTTCTCCAAAAGCACATCCGATCCCATACCGGAGAGCGACCGTATCCATGCGTCACGTGTGGGTTTTCCTTTAAAACCAAAAGCAATCTGTACAAGCACAAAAAATCTCACGCCCACGCCATCAAACTCGGGCTCGTCCTACAACCGGATTCGAGCGGCCTCTTCTTATCCCCCGACTCGGACAAAGCACTTAGCATTCATTCAGACGTGGAAGAGAGCGGGGAGAGTGAAGATGAAGGCACTGCTGATGAAAGGCAAGACGAGCAGGAACCGGAACCCGGACAAATAGTGAAAGTCATTTCGAGTGCAGAAACGTTGAGGAAAGGAAGCCCCGTCCCATCAAGCAACCCAGACTGTATAGCAGGCGACTCTTCGCTGCACGATACGGAACCTCAAGTAAGGGCGGCTTTACCAAAAGTAGTGGTTCATCCCGTAAATGTTTCTCCCTTAAGGGCTGATAGCCCCAAAGTGACAGAACCAGCCCCCGAGCTTGCTGCAGCACAGAGGAAAGGAGACCTCAAAGTGACGGCTCTTCAGTCAAATTTAACCCACGCGGCCCCATTCAAGGAGAACGACGCCAAGCAACATCAGAAAGGAGAAACGGGCCCAGCAGAGGAGCAGGTGGCGTCCGCTGTAGGAGCGGTTCACGCTCAGCTCCAGAGACAGCAGGCGACCGATGGTTCCCAAGAGCAGCAAGGAAAATGTCTCCTGAGCCCCAGAAGTTTGGGGAGCACTGATTCTGGTTACTTCTCTCGTTCCGAAAGTGCCGACCAAACGATGAGCCCGCCGGCTCCTCTCGTCAGAGGATTGTTGACCTCCGAGAAAGATGCAAACAAAACCCTGCCCTGTGTGCCACGAGCAAGCGGCGTGGTGGCGTCAGTGGTGCAAACGGTTTGTGCCGAAAAGAATCTGATGCTCTCTGGCCAAATGCGACCTCCCATGGCAACAAAAACTCTGGAGGAGCGGATCTCAAAGTTGATTTCTGATAACGAAGCGGTGGTGGATGACAAACAGTTAGATAGCGTGAAACCAAGGAGAACGTCGCTTTCGAGGAGAGGAAGCATAGATTCACCCAAATCCTACATATTCAAGGATTCCTTCCAGTTTGATTTAAAGCCTATGGGAAGAAGAACCAGCTCAAGCTCTGATATACCAAAGTCTCCTTTCACACCCACCGAGAAATCGAAGCAAGTTTTTCTTCTGTCTGTACCGTCCCTCGACTGTTTACCTATAACACGAAGCAATTCCATGCCTACCACCAGCTACTCAGCAGTACCTCCCAACGTCATACCTCCCTCTCACCCCCTCCGAGGAAGTCAGTCGTTTGACGATAAAATCGGCTCTTTGTACGACGATGTGTTTGTGTCGGGACCTGCTGCTCCCCTGAGCCAAGGCGGGCACCCTCGGCCCCTCGTCAGACAGGCAGCCATAGAAGATTCTTCTACCGGCGAAAGCCAAGTCCTCGGGCCGGTGCGATCTGTGGAGGAAACCTACCTGGGGTGTAATTTATCAAATGAGTCATTATTGCAAAGGAGCAAGTCCCTGGCACAGGGATCAAACGTAGAGAAAACAAAGAAGTCCCCTCAGGTGAGAGGGACGATGTTTGAGTGTGAAACCTGCAGAAACAGATACAGGAAACTGGAAAACTTCGAAAACCACAAGAAGTTTTATTGTTCCGAGTTGCACGGACCTAAAACAAAAGCAGCAACCCGGGAGCCCGAGCATAAAAGCGTTCCAAACAGTACCCAGCCTCAAATTCTGCACTACAGAGTCACGACCTCGACCGGCGTCTGGGAGCAGACACCCCAGATAAGGAAGAGAAGGAAAATGAAAAGCGTCGGCGACGACGATGACCCACAGCAAAATGATACGGGCATAGCTGCAAAGAACACGGAAAGCCAAAGCAAAGCAGCAAATTCCTCCGGGCTGTCGAAACACGGTGTCACAACGGTGCTGGGATCGCAACAGCCAGGCAACCTGCTACTTCAGAGTCCCCAAATTCAGCTTGTGGCTCGAGGCACGGATCAGCCTGCCGAGCCAAAGATGGCTCCGCTCGTCGAGAAGCAGGCGGGTTCAACCGTGCAAGAAAAGGTGGAGCTGAAAAGGCAAGGGACTGGCATTTCAGTTATCCAGCACACCAATTCACTGAGCAGAAACAGCTCGTTTGAGAAATCCGAGTCGTTCGAAAGAGCATCGCCAGTTTCTTCTCAAGAGCCCAACAAGGTCGCCAAGCACCGCTCCTTGAATACGGTCGTGATCCAAGAAGACAGGCACCCTCGTCTGAATACGCCCCAGCATCATCAACCCTTGTCCTTAGAAGCACCTAGAGGGGAGGTTAAGGGAAGCCAAATCGTTTCCACCGAGAGAAGCGCTCCGCTTCAGCCCTCGCGGCTCATCCGCCAGCACAACATCCAGGTTCCCGAAATACTGGTCACGGAAGAACCAGACAGGGACCAGGAAAACCAATGCAGCGACCAGGAGAAGACAGAAAGGTTTAACTGGCCGCAGCGCAGCGAGACGCTGTCGAAACTGCCAACGGAAAAGCTCCCACCCAAGAAGAAAAGGATTCGCTTGGCCGAGATGGAGCATTCGTCCGCCGAATCCAGCCTCGACTCCACGCTTTCCAGGAGCCTCAGCCGCGAGAGCAGTTTGTCTCACGCCTCCAGTTTCTCGGCTTCCCTCGATAAAGATGATACTTTGAAGGCCGAGAACCCGTCCAAAGCGGAGGCTGTCAGTAAGCCCTCGGAATTCCTCATGATTCCCGCCGGCTCGCACGCGCTGGCCGTGCCCGGGCCTCACTACCGGGAAATGAGACGCGCCGCCTCGGAGCAGATCAGCTGCACGCAGCCCTCCATGGAGGTCGTGGACTACAGGAGTAAGTCCTTCGATTGTGGAAGCATGTCTCCGTCCAAAGCTGCCCCCCTCCTGGAGACAGCCGCTCCCAAAGGGTCCTCTGCAAATGGAGTGACTGGACACGTGCCTCTGCTAGAGAGGAGGAGGGGGCCGTTCGTAAGACAAATATCGTTAAATATCGCTCCAGAAAGCCCTCAGCCTCAAGTCAAAGCAACTTCCTCGTTTCAGGCAGCCCACGTTCCGGACGTGCCCGCGGCGCCGTTGCACAGGCTGCAGCCCTCGGGCAAACCTTCGGTGGAGTTTCCTTCGAGTACTCAGCATTCCCAGACGCACTCCAGGCCTCACGCGGCGGTTCAGAACTGTACTCCTGTTAGCCTGGCTTCGGCTCAGCAGCCTCTAGATCACGCACTGAACCATCAAGGACAGGGATCCTCGACTCGCCAGCCTGCCCAGCCGTCTGCTAAAACATCAGCCCAAGGGGAGCAGGTGAGCACGTACTCCCTCTCTTGTCACGCCGATGACAAAAAGGATTGCTTCGCTCCAAAGTACCAACTTCAAGTGAAAACGTTGTATATAGGTCAGCCCTACTCTTCCAAATTGCTAAAAAACACCTTAGCAACTCAGACTGTTCCAAGTCAAGCTGGGGCGGAGCAGAATGCAGCCTCCTTTGAACTGCAGGCTAAACTGTCTGACGTGTCTAACCCGTACTCCGTGCCTCCTCTAAAGCAGATCGTCCCGAACAACTGCAGCAGCCAGATACCTCAGCTTCCCCCCTTTGTGGTTCCCGTCCGTATCCACAGCAGCGTGCCGTCCTACGGCTTTGCAACCGTCACAGCCCTCCCCCACATCTTGGTCACCCAGGAGCAGGGGAATCGGTCCGTTTGCAAAACCAGCGTCGCGACGGTGCCAACGCTCGAAGGCAAAACGCAGGTGCCAAAATCTCACAAAGATCACCAGAGGACTTTGCCAAACTCGTTTGAATTTGAAAATTCCCAGCTGGAATTGAGAAATTCACCTCTGTCAAGCTCTTTGAATATCATTCAGAAAGTGCCAGTTAGCGGGCTCTTCCCTCAACCAGAAGCTACGGCTTCAAGCAAGCGAATGCTTTCCCCAGCCAACAGCTTAGACATTGCCATGGAAAAACAGCAAAAACGTGTTAAAGATGAGAGTGGGGCTGCCTGTGTGATGGATAACAGGCCATTGCATTCCCTGAACCTTAGATCTAATGACCCTACCGGTAAGCAAAAGAAACCGGTTTTGGTAAGACAGGTTTGCACCACGGAGCCTCTTGAAAATCACCTCTTAGATCCCGATGGTGTTGTGCAGCACGAGAAGAGCAGCAAAGCTGGTGCTTCGGACCTGCTGGTGTCTGATCGTCCTGCAGCTGACACCGGGGTTTCAGAGACCCCCAAGGAGTCACCAGAATCTGAAGACCTTAAGTCTTCGGCGTCACCGGTGTTTGTAGTTAGGAAACCATCCGAATTGTCGCCGGTGAACAATCAGAGTTCTCTTCTCAAGGCTGGCAGCGGCAGTCAAGAGAGGAGGTCCCCAGGGAACGAGAGCAAGAACATCAACAGCCAGGGCCAGGCAAGGCCTGTAACTACGTTGGCTGCGATGAACGCAGGAGAAATGCAGAGGTTGTCCTTCCCAAGCCTCAAGACCACAACGAGCTTTACCTGGTGTTACCTCCTGAAGAGAAAACCGTTGCACCTGCTGCAAAACGACCAGAAAATCTCAGCCTATTCCACCTGGACCGTTAGCCCCAACAATCCCAATCCGCTTGGTCTGTCGACAAAGGTGGCTCTCTCCCTCCTCAACTCCAAACAAAAAGTGGAAAAGCCCCTGTACACTCAAGCAAGAACTACTCATCCCAGGTCCGATGTGTTGGTCTACTCAAGCAAGTGGAAGAACAGCTTAACCAAGGTATTTGAGCTATACTTGATGTGTACTGATGATTTGCAGAGATCATGCTTGTTCATCTCTTGGGGAATGTAATATGCCTGACACAGAGTGTATGTGCCTATTTATTTTAGTTACACTGCATCAAACTGCTGAAAAGATCTTAAGTAATTCCATTAAGAAACTCATTCATAAGGATTTATCACTTCTCATGGAAATTAGCTCCTGTGTGAAGTGTTTTATCCTGGCAGGAACGCGTGTGGCTAGTTTCTAAATGCAAAGGGTAGAACAAAAATAGGTGGGGTAGAGATCTATTTTCTGAACTCTTTTAACTTAAAGCAGGCTAATTTAAGATCATAATTGCGTACTTTAAAAGTCAGATGGTGCTTTCTGTTATAAAAGAGTGCTCAGCCTGAGCAGGTGTCCATGGATACGCCATCAAAACTTTTTTCACCGTCGCTGATGGTTTTAACTCGGAGAGCAGCAGTGTAGCATTTCCCTTTCTCCCACCCAGGTTCATCAGTGGTGCGAAATAATGACAAAAATAGCGGAGCTGAAAACAAAATTACAGCTGCCATAAAACCCCTGACAGCTTCTTGGATGGATGTGGCTCCAAAGATGACGTGGAGGATACTGTGGGCGATGTTTGCGACCCACATGAAACACCACGTCATTCAGTGCAGTCCAAGTCCGTGGCAGGGCAAAGGAGTCACTTGTTATTTCCTGAGCTGTCTCCAGGCTGCACATGTGTGGTGGGGATTCCACTCACTGGACAGTTTCGTTATGAGCAGGCCTGAAGCTGCTGGTTTGGGCTGGGTTTTAGCGTTCCTTCATGGAATCTCAGATTGAGGGGGTTGGAAGGGACCTGCAGAGCTCATCCAGCTCAACCCCCTGCTAAAGCAGGTTCCCCTCAATCAGGGGCACAGGAACGTGTCCAGGCAGGTTTGGAAACCTCCCAAGAAGGAGCCTCCACATGCTCCCTGGGCAGCCAGGGTCAGGGCTCCCTCACCTCAGCACCATAGGAGTTTGTGTTCCAGCTTTTGTTCATTACCCCTTGTCCTGTCACTGGGCACTGCAGAAAGAAAAAAAGCCACCTCATTCTCTAGGTATCCACCTTTTAAATACTTGTGTTAATGAGATTCCCCCCTCAGTCTTCCCCAGACTAAACAGCCCCAGGTCCTGCAGCCTTTCCTCATGATAAAGATGCTCCAGTGATGCTCCTTAGTGATGGAACCACCTCTGCGAATGGGTAGAGGTGGCTTTCTGCCCTGTAGTGTGGCAAGAAGGGTTTTGTCTATTTAATGGAGCTAGTAGTTATTTTTATTGTCCCTTCTAGTGAAGCAGTCAAGCTTTCTGATGTGTACAACCTGATTCTGTGCTCTGCTCTCCTCTTTGCTGTGTCTGCCACGTGTTTGATGCCAAACTGCTCTTCAGAGCTGACAAAAACAGGACGTTAACCACGGACCTCCCTTTCTCCAGAGTCCTTCAGAGAAACCTTTTTCTAGAGGGTGGTTAAAAGCACTCATAACTTGCAGTCTGCCATCAGCAAAAGTTCTCAGGTGTTGGGCTGGGAATTGGGATCTGTAGAGGAGACCGACCACAGCCTTGGGAAGAGATGTGGATGTCCATGGCTGTTGGAACAGCAGAGACTGTTGCTGTCAGAGGTTATCCTGGAAGGTATTTGTGTTTGCTAAACATTTTGCTGAAATGCAAAGTCACCAGTGGGGAAAAAAGAGCAATAGGGTGAGAAACTCTGTGTAAGAGGAAGAAATAGTTTCAGAATTACAGAAGGAGTCGAGAAGATACACCAAAACTCCTCAGGCCTAAAAGAGCGATAGAGTTAAACCCGGTCCTCCTGAAATCACTGTGAGCCTTTGCTGACATTTATAGTGGAGGTCGAAACACATGCAGGCTGCTGAGGTTGTGTTAGTGCTGTAACCGAGTTGGTTAGTTATTGGAGACAATTAGTTCTAATTAGTTAGAACCAACCAATTAGTTGGTTCCATATTAGCATGCCAGCTATGTTTAAACTTAGCGTGACCTTTTTCCCCCTTCTCCCTCGCACACTTCACGAGATGTGGCACTTCAATAGTGCCATTTTGGGGGGAAAAGAATCTGTGATGTAGCTTTTTTGTTGAGTGATTCTAAGGCAAGTCTCACATCAGTTATGCCATTGACTCATGTTTGTTTTTAAAGAGCAGTGTATCAGGAGGAATTGTGTGATAACAAAGCTGCTGCGTGCCTCTTGAAGATCAAATTTTGTCTACAAACAAGTTCTGTTTGGAATACAAATAATGGATAATAATATTGTTGAAAAATATTTTGACAGCACCCTTTTAAACACTCCAGGAGTACTTAAATGCTGTAATAGGCAGCTGTCAGGTACATTTACAGTGCTTCTACCACAAAAGAACCGCAGTTACTAATCTTTCTTCAGTCTTTCTTGACGTGTTGAATGAAGCACGGGAGCACGGTGAAAATGAAGGGTTCTTGAGCTCTGCTTGTGGCTGATTTACAGCCTATGCTCAGAGCCATTAAGAAGAAAGAAAGTGCAGCAAGAAAGCACCAATTAAAGTTTAATTGGCATCTCAGATTATATGAGCAAGGTATAAGGTGACAGAAATGAAAAATCTCAAAGAGTTGATAGGTACTGGGACCTAACACCTCCAGAGTTTGTGTGCTGTCCTTTCTAATGACTCAGGCAGCAGGATTTCAGCTGCTTTTCAAGATGATAAAGATGGTTTTAAACTGGAAGAGGCTACATTTAAATAAGATAGTGGGAAGTTCTTCCCTGTGAAGGCGATGAGGTGCTGGCATGGATTGCCCAGAGAGGCTGTGGCTGCCCCATCCCTGGCAGTGTCCAAGGGCAGGTTGGATGGAGCAGGTTGGATGGGGCTTGGAGTAACCTGGTCTAACAACCAGGAATGAGAGGATCTTTAAGGTCTCTTCCAACCCAAACCATTCCATGGTTCTATGATGCTGTTACAGTATGCATTTGTATTCCCAGTCTCCAACTAGACTGTGTGGTGGAACAGCCGCTGCCAGCTTGGAAACATCCTCACAGAAGCCACGTTTGAAGAAAGGGAAAACTGAAATTCCTGACTCAGTTTAGGCTCAGTAATTCTACTGGGGGTTTTTTTTCTGTTTGAATCTGAGGATGGAAAACATTGGAGGTCCTTTTGGAAATTAATATTCCATTGAGAGAGGAAAAAAAACCTCAAACAAAACCCCACAACAAAGCCAAGTCCCGAGTTCCTCCAGCAACCACAGTTTAGACTGCAAGTCTCTGAGGGTTCTGTTTGCACATTTTAACCCTGACCTGACAAAGAGCTTGAAGTGCTGCTGTAAAACAATCTGTGAATCATGAAACTGCAGCACTGTTACACCTCACCTCCTGCCCTTCCCAAAGTGATGTGGCATCATCTGCTCTTGGGGCTTTAACTGCTGCTCTTCTTACCAGGATAAAACCACTTGCTGAACTGTTCCTGGCTTTGGCTTCAGAAGTCCAGAGATCTCTTAGTGGCTGCATCACTGGCTGCTAACCACTGGCACAAAACACCCAGTTCCTTCAACAATAGATGCTGTGGGAAGTGAAGAGACATGTGAACAAATGGCAAGCAATGAGGAACCCTGGGGCTTTGTTTGCTCTGCACAATTCGCTGCTCAGAGGCAATAGGTGAACTTGGCACGTTTCAGTGATTCAGAGAACAAACCACGAAATGGTACCAAGAGAGAAGCTCCTGGAATGAGGGCAGCACGTTAAAATGTAACAGGAGGTTCACCTGAATGGAAAAGGCTCACTCTGTCTCCCTACTCTTTTATTGTTCTGTTGTTTGCTGTTATTTTTTCACCAGTTTCCCTCAGCTGAAGCCATTGGTCTTGTACCAAGAGCCCTTTCTCAACCCCCTCAGTTGATCTCTGCTCCCCTCACTGAAGCAATGTGTGCAGTTATTCCAGGGTGAGGGTTCTTGGGCAAGAACAGGCTGGAGAATGGAAAGTTTCTCCTAGCTGGAAAGCTTTCCTTTGTTGGATGATGTGCCACAGCAGTCCACTGGAAAGTACTTTAATGCAGAAGATTTTTTTTATGTGTAAACTAGTAAAAGTTTAAAGATATTTAACCCCCCCCCAATTTTCCTCAAGTGGCTAAATACCAATGGGGAAAATGTTTAATGAATATTCTAATCTGAAGTGTGTAACTTTGATGATTCAGGCTGTGAGCATGGGGTTTTTTCCAAAGGGTATTGTGAAGTACCAGAAGTATCTATTGAACTCTGGTCTCAGGGCAGCCCTAAAAGCTTCTTTTTTTCTTCCAGTTTTATACCAGTAATTGAAGTTTATACCAGTTAAATTGGAGCAAAACGAGTAAAGTAGAAATGAATCATGGTCTTTGTCTCTGTGGGAGAAGAGAGGGAAACAGAAGGCATAAGTAGTCGTGGGGAGGGAGGTTTTACAGCACTGCCCTTTTCCTACCCTTTCCACCACTATGTGTGGGGTTTGGGGGGATTTTAGGTGAGGTACAGTAAAGGCTTTCTACGTAAGAAACCCGTGCTCCTTAGAGACTGGCTGCTCTTCAAAAGGTACAGAGGACCCAAGGCCTCAGCATCAATTTGGGATTCTTCATAAAACCTAAAAAGACTGCTTTTCTCAGTGTCAGTGAGCATGTCTGTAGGCTTCTGTGACAGAAACATGGTGTTTCTATTGGAGCATCTCTGTGATGGCAGCATTTTGCATGGTTAAGACACTGACACAGCCATTAAAGCAGCACATAACCAGTGATGCCTGGTACCTCAGTGGGAGGTAAATAATGATTTGAACACCTCTGTTAGGCTATGTCTGCACATAAGTGTGTTTTAAGAAGGGATGGGAGGAGAATCTAGAGGTCTTTGGCCTTGTGTTAGGTTTTTTCACTCAGGTGAATATACCATTTATTATAACACTATTTCACTGTAGTTTGGATCGAATGCTTCTGGAATCTTTCCTTCTCCTTTGTCATTTCTTTCTTAGAAAGAGTATTTAGGCTTTATGATGTGAAAATGAAGCACTTACAGATTGGATTGTTCCAGCTGCTGGGAATCTCTCTGTGATATTTGGTTTATTGTGTGTGTTCTCCATTTTCCACTACTCTTTTCTTGTTACATTACAAATGTCACCTTCTTACCCTTTGTTTGCAGTGGAAAGAAAAGCAGTTTGTGTGCCAGGTAACGTATAGGAACACACAGGAGTTACTGGAGTAGACTCTGTTGCTGATACCTCTCATCCAGAATATCTTCTTTCACCTTGCATCAATGCTGTTAAAACATGCAGGGTGACATTTCTTTCTTCCTACACCCAGGCAGAGTTGTCTTGTGTGCTGTGTTGGAACTGCTCAGATGTTGGAAAATGCAGCCCAAATCAGTCAGAGGGCTGCATGGTGGCATTTGGATTGGAGTAGTGCTTGCAGCCTGTGCGGGTTCCTGGGGCTTTGAATTCAACGGGAAGATGTTTTTCCTCTGCTCTGTGTTCATTCCTCATCAGGTGGGAAGTAAAGGTGGTGGCTGAGACCTCATGGAGAGCTATGGACAAGGACTGGGTGCCAGAATGATGTCACCCTCCGATATATGCAACGACCAGCGTAGTTCATCAGTCATTTTCAGTCAGCCAGCCAGCAAAGTCATCCCTCTTGCCAAGAATTTGCAAGCTTACAGGATTCAATTTTATAATGAGTAGAAAACATAAGGGCAGACTTTTTTTTTACCACTCATAATTTTATTCCCTTATCAATAGGAGCAAACGTGGTAAATGTGCCAGCGACGTGGGCAGAACAGTTTATAAATACAGCAGTAATAATTGCAGGCTAATTGGAGCATTCCTTCATTGTTGCCTGGTTTATAAATATCCTGGGTTTGGAAGGAGTAGGTTTTAATCATCAAATGTTGGGGGAACTCATCCTCCTTTAAAGAAAAAGAAGTAAAGAAGAAGTTCCTTAATTAATAGTCAGGGGAAATGGAGAAATGTATTTTTGTGCTGCTAGACAACTGGTGCACTTTGTCGTGTGATTTGGTCTGGCAGTGGGAATTCAGTGTGGAGTCCTGTTTTGGAAGGGTTCCAAAGCCCCTCTTCATAACCTCACCAAATGGAGAAGAGTAGATTTCCCCACCAAATGGGTGTATGTCTAAACAAAAGTATAACAGCAATCACAAAAGTTCCCTATTGGTATCTTCCCTTGGTACACCCCTCCTTCCCACCCTTCTCCTCTTTGCTGTGCCGTGGGAAAGCAGCTCCTGCCATGAGGGTCGTGGGTTGGCGGATGAGACCCCAGACCCACAGCTATGGGAGAGACACCAGTCAGGGAAGCTCTTCCCTGCCATGCTGTGGCAGACACCAGGCAGATATTGAAACATGTAGGCTTGAGGAAAAAGCACAGATAACTGGTCTTACACTAAAGTTTCCCCCTTTGTTTTGTCCAGTGGTGAGGGGCAGTGTGTCACGTAGCCAGAGCCCCGTCCGCATGGCCCAGTTGCTATGGTGAGAGCAGAAGAGCAAAGATGTAGCCATTGGGGAAGCAATTGGGTTAAATTCTTAAGCACCTTTACTCTGTTAGAAGGCTTACCTGAGCAAAAAACCATCACCTTCACCTTCCCAGAAGAAGGAGGCATCTCCTACTGCAGATTCAAAGCATTCCTGGTTGCCTACAGTGTCGTCCACAGTGCATAGCAGAGAAGTTCAGCAAAGGGTGTTTTTTCTTTCATGTATCTTAACATTTATATTTATTTTTAGTAATCAGATATTCTAATGGTGGCTTTTATGATGCTTTTCTTCACCCTAACTTGCAGGTCTGAATGGCATATACAAGATGACTCGTTTTTGTGATACACGTATCTCATTTTCTTTCAGCGAGCATTAAATAGAAAGAAACTGGCTGCAACGGAATTCAGCAATAAGGAAAACTCTGAGTCAAGCACTGAGCACGACAAAGAAAACTCCTTCATCAAAACTGAACCCAGAAGAGTTAAAATATTTGATGGAGGGCAAGTATTGTGCTTTGTGTATTACATATCGATGGGAAGAGACCTTTTTCCCCTTGAATCTGGACTTTGGAGAGATGTTGCTTATTGTTTGATTTAACCAGTTCCCTTACTGTGGTCTGGGGATGTTGGTTTATGCTTCCAAGAAAAATGGAAAGTTATCAGAAGAGAGTTATTGGGGGGGAGGAGTAATGAAATAAAGAGGAAGCAGTGTGATTCACTTTTTTTCCAAAGGACAAACATTAATCAGCAGTAAAGGCAGCTACATGCAGCCAGAGATGGAAATTCTTCTCCTGTATTCCTCTTGTGTGGTGAATAAGACCCTGATTCTGCAAGAAGGTTGTGTGACTTGTTGCCAGAGGGGATATAGTCCAGGGACTGAGCAGCAGACTAGGGAACAGTCTCTGGCAGTTCACTGTGGCATACACTGGCTGAACGACTCCTGAGTTGAAAAGTGCCATGGAAATATTTACTGAGAGCCCTCCTCCATGCACTGCAGTTCTTTAAGTCAGTTGCCTGAGATGAGTAGCAATTGCTTTAGCCACAAGTGTTAAAAACATACTACATGTTACACATACCTCATAAACCAGGTTTTTGGTTTAGTGTCAGTGCCACTTCCAAAACTTCAGTGCATGTTTTGTCATTCTCTTAATTGGTGGCAGGCTCTGGGGCTTTCTGTTGATTGGTTCCTGGTTGAATCCAGTCTAAGCCAGGAGTGAAGCCATTACCAGGCAGAACATTGTCTCTCCTCTGATGCAGACATCACAGGGACCAGGTCACAATAGCTAAGCACAAGCTTTGGCGTCCTTGAGCAGAGACATGAAGGGTGTAATTGAGTCTGACTGACTTTTCCTGTCTTAGAGGCAGTCCCAGTAGGCTGAGGCCAGAGCTCACCAACAGGGAATTTTAAAGACTTTCCCACTGATGTTGTTCCTTTTCTGCACCCAACACAGAGCCTCAAAGATGCTCTATTAAAGCTTCTTCATGGTGCCCAAACCCCACACTTGGAAAAGAAAGTATGTTCCTCTGTTGCAAAGAGGGAGTTTGAAACCTTTAAATGCTTCCTATCAAACAGTGCCTTTATCAAGAAGGTGTGCTGTTGCTCCTAAACAAGAGCTAGTGGAAAATGTAGACAGGAGTTACAGCAAATGCAGAAGTTGAGCAGAAAAAGAGAGTGATTGCTTTCACCAGTCCTTCGTTTGCATCCATCAGATAGCTTCTGAATGTTCTGGTAGGTCAGGGTTTCTAACTAGAATCATTTTCCCTTTACAACTGATTGCCCTGTGGTACTGTTCCTAGGTACAAGTCAAATGAAGACTATGTGTACGTTCGGGGGAGAGGGAGAGGGAAGTATATCTGCGAGGAATGTGGGATCCGTTGCAAGAAGCCCAGCATGCTGAAGAAGCACATTCGCACACACACCGACGTCCGGCCCTACCACTGCAACTACTGCAACTTTTCCTTCAAAACTAAAGGTAGGGCTACTTTCCTGTCCACTTTTCCCTTTTGTTTTTCCCCTTTCCACTTGAAAATATGATTCTTTTCTTCTCACATTTGGCTGTTTGTAAGCTGAGGACGTTCTCTCTCTGTGGAGTTCTGTTGTCTAAGGCTTCAAATGTTTGTAGTTTCTGATTTCCCTCTTTTCCTTCTGCACATTTATTCAGACAATCACATCTGTGTATGAGTGAGCTGTGTGGCCTGCCATGATGGGTGAGACATGAGTGGGAGAGGGAAATCATGTGGGAGTATGGTGGAAGTTAGGTAAAGACAAGCGAGCTGGTTGGTTGCTCATCCCAGATGGAGATGGGAACACAGAGTTTGAAGTCCCTAACAGTGATCTTTTGGAGGTGTGACAGTGACAGTATTGTAGTCCTACTGGCACTCAACTAATTGCTCTGGGAAAGAAATTGACCTTTATTAAATTACTCTAGTAAAATGGTCTTTATACCCTTGAATTTCAAGGTTCACTTTCCACTTGACCTTCTAAGACCCAAAGATGGATCCCTACTTTTTAAAGACTGTTTACACAAGGTACTTAGAATCATTTCAGTTGGAAAAGACCTTTAAGCTCAAGGAGTCCAACCTCTCCCCTCACACTGAGCCATATCCCTCAGCACCTCAGCTCCACAGCTTTGCAATGGCTCCAGGGATGGGGACTCCCCCAGCTCCCTGGGCAGCCTGGGACAGTGTTTAAATGCATCAGTGCTTAAACAGGAGGTACGTTAAACAGTGGTAGATACAGGACTCAAGTGAAACAAACAGGAGAAGTTCACAGGTAGAATAATTTCAACAGAAAAATGTAAGCAGTAGGGTTTTTTTTGTCTTTGAGGATCATGTAGCAATAAATCCCTCCCCAGCTGTAACCTCAGAAACAGTTGTATTTGTAGTGGGTTCAACACTACTCAGCAGCTGGGGGGAATGCTTCCAACAAATAAGCCAGTGCTGCAGAAAGTGGGATGGATAGCATGTCAAAATGTATTACTACATCTTTACACACTCGGCCTTTAAGATGAGATGCTGGAGAGTGAACCCAATAAGGGTGAAGTGATGGGCTGAGGCCTGTGGGATGAGATTCAACAAGGCTAAGTGCCTGGGCAAGAGGCTTGGGAAAGAGTGGCTGGAAAGCTTCCCAGGGGAAAAGGATCTGGGAGTGTTGGTTGACAGCAGCTGAACATGAGCCAGCAGTGTGCCCAGGTGGCCAAGAAGGCCAATGGCATCCTGGCTTGTGTCCTGAGTGACCAACAGGACCAGGATTGTGCCCCTGTGCTGGGCCCTGGTGAGGCTGAGCTCAAGGGCTGTGTTCGGAGCTGGGGAAGGGGCTGGGGAAGGGGCTGGAGCACAAGGCTGATGGGGAACAGCTGAGGGAATGGGGGTGTTCAGCCTGGAGAAGAGAAGGCTGAGGAGAGACATGAGCACCCTCTACAGCTACCAGAAAGGAGGTTGTGGTGACATGAGGCTCAGTCTCTTCTCCCAAGAAAGACAAGAGGAAACAGCCTCAAGTTGCTTCAGGGGAGGTTTAGATGGGAGATTGGGGAAGAAAGAAAAGAGTTGTTAAGACACTGTCCCAGGCTGCCCAGGGTGGAGACCCCATCCATGGAGAGATCCCAAAGCCGTGGGACTGAGGGACGTGGGTTAGTGGTGGCCATGGCAGTGCTGGGGGAACAGTTGGATTCAATGATCTTAAAGGTCTTTCCCAGCCTAAATGATTCTGTGATTCTGTGAAAGCAATTGATACATGGCTATGAACGTAGCTGAATACAGACTTGTTGAGCATATATTTCTATGCATTTGTATAGTCACAGAGCATTTTTTGTCTTATTATTCTTAAGGAAATTTGACAAAACATATGAAGTCAAAGGCACATAGCAAGAAATGCATGGATTTGGGAGTCTCGGTAGGCTTAATAGATGACCAGGATGGAGAAGAGGAATTTGGTAAGAAATCAAAATCTTCCTTCTTTACTGCATTTCGGTATTTATTTTGTCATCTCAATTTCCTACCCTTTGAAATTATTGTCGAGGGAAAAGATAGAGAGGTGAAAATCTTACAAGCTAGTCTAAGGGAGCAAGAAGCACTCGAGAAGCTTTCGCCAAATGAAATGACAAGCATATGCCAAACATCATTTGCTGCTGAATTTTTCACCAAGTGTTATGCAATTTAACTTTATCAGTTTCACAGATAGATATGACAAGACTGAAAATGCCAGAAAATCAGCCATTTGTCTAGGGAAAAGGAGGGGAAAAAAAAGGTAGTCAACTGTAATGTTTCTTTGAAAATAGTTGGGCATGAAATGAAAGATCAGAGATGGGAGTGATACCACTAACGTGCCCCTCAAGTCACAAATGTGTTGCTGAGTGGATTGCAAGGAAACTGATCATTTTCCAGTGTGGAGTTTTGTCCTCCTTCATGAAGAACTGGGTGTAAATCAGCAGATAGGGATCATTAAGGAATTATGAACGTTATTCATCTTGAGCTGCTCTGCTTCTCCGTTAGTGCCGAGAGTGTTAACAGGAGCCTGTTTGCTAATAATTGCACTTCTGCACTTCCCACATCCCAAAAGCTCCACTTGCAGACAACATGAGATCAAGCATAGTCTAAAGGAGCCTTGTTCATGTGGGTTTTGTGATAGGAAAGATGGAGCTGCACAGAGGCAGCGAGAAGGAGAACAAGATTGTGCGTTGAGACTGGTGCAGCTCTCAGCACGTTTCAGTGCAGTGGCGGCGTTTTCTCCTTCCTTCTGTCTCTCGCTGGGGAGATGAGTTGTGTTGCCTTCCTTTGTTGCGTTTGTCTTCTTTCAGTGGAATAGTTTATTAGGTTGTGGATGAGGTTTTGAGAAAAGAAAGCAGTGGGGATCTTCATTTAAACAGTAAAGGGCAAGGAAGATGAATGCACTTGCTCCCGTATGACAGCCGCCAGCAGGATAAGCGAATCAGCTTGAATCTAATCCTAAATAATGCTGGGAATATGACTCAGCTGGTATGATTCAGTCGTGCACTAGGTACAAAGAAACCTGCATTTTCCCTTTTTTGGCCTTCTTTGATACATTCCTTTTTGGTAAGCTGAAAACACGTCCTCCTTTGCAATTTGAGGTCCTGAATAGGTACCACAGATGATAAATGGCAGCACCAATTACTATCCTCTTCTCACAGAGGAGCAGTTTCCCTTCACATTTGGATGACAAAAACCATCACAACTTTTAAGCAACCTTCTGTAGCTTTTGACAATTCTGTTCAGCTTTAGAATTAGGAACTGAACAACGTTTTGCTGATTGAGGGGTCGATATTGCCCATCCCGTACGTTAAAAACTGCACTTGTGGTTAGAACGTAGTGAGAAAGGTTTTGAACGCTGACAGAGTTGTCAGCAACACCCAGGAGATGTAAGCCATTTCAAACATTTGTTGAAAGATTGCTTTTCTTTGGCTTTGAGGCTGTTCAACTGAGAGAGAGAAAGAGACCCTCTCTTTTTACATGCCACCTACAGATGTGTGTAACCATAGTATAAATACATATTCCCTGAAATGCGTTGTTTCAGCATGGTAATTAATATATGAAATACTCTCTTTTGGAAAAAAAGGCAAGACAAACATTGAAAGGGTTTTGCTACATAATCCTTGAAATTCTTCCAGGAGTTTCAACTGGAGACTCCAGTGCTTCCCCCACCCCACCCCAGAATAAAACAGGTAACACTTCTTTCTTGAACTACGAACCCCAAACTGGAAAAAGAACCTGGGCATAAAATCCCTGCCTTCTGTAAAAGAGCTGGCTCAGGTACCCTTAGCAAAAGCAGCTGTGCAGCACAAAGCTCAGCACAAAAGTCCTATCCAAGAAGCAGGGTCATTAAGCCTGTGATTAACACACATCTTCTGCAGCCAAAGCAGCCCAGCTTCTCCAGTTCCCGCGTAACACGGGGCATTCAGAATTCTCCACGCAAGTTCAGTGGGTAACTGTACACTTCAAACATGAGATTTCACCTGTCAGCTTCCACCTGCATTGAGGTGATTTCTCATGGTGGTTCAGAAACTTGCTCGTTGGCCCATTTTTAGGTCCAGGCTCAGGACAGCAATATGTCATCCACCAAGGGAAACACAATGGGCTTTGCCTATCGAGCTGCACCCGTCGTGTTGCAACTTTGGCTCTCACAGCCCTACCTCTCTCTGGCATGAGGTGGTGGTGGGTTTATGTCTGTTATCCTTTTGGTACTTCAAAAACTGATGCATTTAAACCTGTATGTTGTTTTACTTCAAGAATTGGGTGGTGGTTAAAAATGATCTGTCTCTTGGAGCCCGTGGCCTGCCCATTCCCGTCTCTTACCTCAGCTGGAAGGCAATGTGAGATGCTCTAGAGGAAGGGGCAAAAAGTCTGATAAGAAATCATTATGACCTCAGAAAGAAACATTTCTTCTTCCTGTAGGCTGCGAGAGCTGTGAGATTCTTCCTGTGTGAGACAGGCCTATCCCCTCACCCACACAATGTCTGTGTGTCTGCAACTAATTTGTTATCTGACCATTTGGAATATTGGTTATGGCAATGAAAACATTTGCAGCTTTGCTTAAAATAACTAAGCTGTATGCCTTCCATCAGACTTTGAATGAGAGAATTAGCCAGAAGTTTAACGAAGCCACCAACCTCTTACTTACAAAGGAATTCGCTGATTCTCTTTCTATGTAGTTTTTTTTAAAGCAGAGGCAATGACAACTATTTGACTATAGGAGGTTTTTTAGACTTGTATAAATCAGCTTTGACCTAATAGCAGTCCAGAGGAACAGCACAGGAGGATTGACCGAGGGGTACAAAGCCATGCACAAGGCTGAACACAGGCTTGCACGCACATGGAGTTTGTTCAGTAATCTGAGAAGCTGCAATTTTGTTGTGCTCTAATGTCTGGGGGAAGAAAAAAGAAAGAGATGCTCCCAAGCTGCCTGAGACTATGTGTGATCAGAGCTTTTAACATAGCATTCTTTCTATTTGGACTTGTCATCATTTGGGTATTAGTAAATACTTTCTGGACTGGCTTTTTTTGTATTCAAAAGCCATTCCCTCATCCATTTATCTTTCATCTTCTGCTCTGCGGAATGTTCTTGTCACCAAAATCCAGGGTTGCAATGTAAGGAATGTTAATATCTGAATTAAATTGTCAGGCAGGGGGAACTGTTTAGTGTGACAGACTGCAACTGGGGATATCCTCTTTGGCCAGGCTGCCCCAGCCTTTTGCTGTGCAGCCTTAAAAACAACAACAATTTGTCTTGGAGCCTGTCATATTTCCCATGGAAGCCCATGTGTGAGTGCTCTGGTGTGCCTGAGTAAACTTGCATGGAATCAGGAGATGGGCAGAACTTATTCCAGTGGTCTCTCTGGAGACATTTTATCTCAAAATATTCAATACTTTACCAGTGAAAAGACCTAATTGTAAGTTTCAGATATATATTTACATACATGGATACACACACACACATATATATATATTTTCTTAAAAACACTTCAATTTTCTGCATTGTTAAAGAAACCCCTCAAAGATACAATGGTTCCAAGTTAATTAGCTATGTATTACTTATCCTAGATCTTAAGTGAGTTTCCATGGCTCTTCATTAGCTTAATCATGACTCAGGCTGTGTTTTCACTGCACCTACATTTAAGGAGTGACAATAAATGAAAATCCTTGGCAGTAGTATTCTCCTTTCACAGGCAGAATGGAAGGCTGCTTCTGTAGAGCTTGTAAGAAATACATTTTGACCTCCCTTTTTAAAATCAATGTCTAATCTTCAACTAGATATACATTTAATCATGCTGGAGCCCTGCACTTACAGCCTGGGAATAGGCTGCCTGGTGTTATGGTTGATTTTAAACATACAGGTTACTCAGGAAGGCTTAGGTGTAAATAATCCCTTTAAATAGAGATTAGTTTTACTTTTGGTTGCTGGTTCTTTCTTACTTTCCATACTCTTAGGAATGAAAGTGAAAAGCCCAGGTTTTTGCCTGTTTTCTGAGGAGCCCTGGCTCTGACCAGCCTGAATTGAACCCAGTAGATGTCACTGTGAGTCCTCTCTGATGGTGGACAGCAGCTTAAGCAAGTCTGAAATCAGGCGAGAAAAGCCTAGGAAGAGATTAGAAAGGCAGCATGACAGCAGATTTGGGTGTAGGTGCTGGTGGTATTCCACAGAACATGGCTTTACCCTTTAAAAGATGTGTTTGAGTGGTCTATTATAAGACTAAGACAACGAGTGAAACCCCAAGTCTAAGCTTGTAATTGTTTAGAGAAATAGAGAGTGCACTGATGACACACAGACCTTATTTTCAAGTTTATGGTGATCTAATGACATACTAAAAACATTTCAGCCTTTATTGCTACGATATGTGTTTTTTCTGGAGTTTGGTGGAGAGTACATCACAGTTGTTTTGGTTTGAAATGCCCTTATGTGATACTAACCCACAACTGCAGCTACTTCCATTTAGTAAGTTTATATTTAGGTGGCAATAGGTAGGGAACAGCCCAGCAGGTAGATGCTTGGTAAACTGTGGTTTTAATCTCTTAAGTAGAGCCAATAACAATCCTAGAGTTACCATAACTGGCCATTTGCTTAGGAATGTGTGAAACTTCAGCAGTCTGGACTTACATTTTCAGGTCTTTCTCATCCTCCTGGCGGTGAAATTATGGAAACAAACATTTTGTTCTTTATCCGACAATCTACCTAAATAAGATGAAGTTATAACCAAGTGTGACTAAGGTCTAAGCTGTTGAACTGTGTTGTACGAAACTGGCAGGTCTGTGGCAGGGCCTGATGAGCCAAGGTGGTGTGATGGACTGATTGGTGATGACACCACAAGCAAAAGCTGTAAATGGAGATTCTGAAGACCCTTTCTTGTGGTACTTTGCAGTATGATGATAATTATATGGCTTTTGGTAAAGCCATGTACAATAAGGATTCCTGTAGGAAAAACCTTTTAATTTTAAAGAACTTTAAAGTGCATGGGGAGACCTATTTCAGTTCCCTCATTTGTAGCATCACACCTGGGAAGAGCAGCATGTGGATTTAGCAGCCCGAGGCACAGCACTAATGGACATATTAAAATGCTGATAATTCCCACTCATGCTGCTGCATTGAAGAACTTGAAGCTTTTTCGTTCCTGCTTTGGGGTAAAAATGTCAGGATAGCAGAGCCTCAGCCAACAAGCTCATCAGGACCACAAACACAGTACAGAGCTGATTAACTGACAGCAAGGTAAATGAAGGGCTAAGGTGATTTTTGCCTGTGATTTGTATGCACTTAGAGAGGATTAAAACCTCAGTTTTATTAAATACAACTCTGGCATGCCAGCAAAATCCCCAATCAAAAGCTGTGTCCACGTTTCTATCACACCTTTATTTCCAGCTGTTACTAATTTTTGCAGAGCTCAGGTCTGTAGCCAAAAGTCCCACTTTCCCCTGTGAAGTCCAGCAAGAAGAAAGAGTCTTTCAAGGGTTACAAAGATTGCAGCAGCTGACAGAGGATAAGAGACATTCCCTACCCTTCGAGAAACACTCTTTGTATAATATTGAGACAGCCTTGCACAGTCTTTCTGTGAAAATGATGAGAGTTACAAACTCAAAAGAGCTTTCATAAAGCCTTCACTTAATAATGGGATTTTTTTGGTCCTGTTTTCCTTTTTTTTCCCCCCAAAACCTGTGAACTTCCCTGCCAAAAGCCATTTCCCCACGTGCTAGTGGCCTTTACATATAGGACACATCCTTCATTCTGAAACAGCCCACGCTGCTTTGCAACCTTGGACCAAGTTAAACACAGGAGTCATTTTGTTCCTTTTGGAAATTGAGTCCATTCTAATTATATATATATATATATTTGAATATATATATATCTATATCTCAGCTACATAAGCATATGGTTATAATTGTGTGTAGTTTAAGATAGGAAGCAAAGAATTAATTTCCCCCCAATTAAAGCTGCAAGGGAACTTTAGCAGGCAGCATACAATTACCAGAATGGATGGAGGCCAACACTGCTTGGTTAATGAGATAGTGCTTGGGAAAGAGTCTTTCACCACAGGGAATGGTCACAGCCTCAGCTCCTTCAGCCTGCTGCCCACACTCTTCTTAATGCCCCCCAGAATGCCATTTGCCTCCTTGCCCACGAGGGCACATTTGCCATCTCAGGTTTAATTTGATTCAAGGACTCCCAGGTGTGTCTCCTGAAGCTGCTCTCCATCAGGTCACCCCCAGCCTGTGCTGGTGCAGGGGGTTGTTCCTCCCCAGGTGCAGGACTCTGCACTTGACCTTGTTGAACCTCATGAGGTTCCTCTCTGCTCAGCTCTCAGCCTGCCCAGATCTCACTGAATGGCAGCACAGTCTCTGATGAATCAGCCACTGTTCCCAGTTTGGTGCTATCAGAGAACTCTGTGAGGGTCACTCTGTCCCCTCATCCAGGTCATTGATGAAGATGTTAAATCAGACTGGCCCCAGAACAGATCCCTGTGGAACCCCACTGGCCTCCAACTACACTCAGTGCTGTTGATCACCACTCTCTGGGCTCTGTCATTTGGGCAGCTCATCCTTTTGTGTGTTGCCAGAGGGAACAAGGCAGGAATGGGGTTTTTCCTTCGCTTACATTTGGAAGCAGGGTGGGAGCGAGGGAGCTACACTCCTCGCTGTCACCTCACACTGCAGCCTCTGGCTCCAGGTAACCCCACTGGAACAGAAGCTGGCAAATGCAGGGAGGGTGGAGAGAAACAGGGAAACAATAGAGGGAAACGATATCCCACAGAGTCCTGCGAGTAAGGAATCTGTGTCCTGCACATGGTTCTCTTTTCCCTTCCCAGGGTTTTATTCCAGAAGGCTGAGACTTCAGCAGAAAAGTTCTGCATGAGCAGCATTTGCTGGTAATTCCTGTAGTGGTTTTAAATGTTGAATTGAAAGAAAAAGGTAGTTCCTTCTCCTAAAACTGGGCATTGCTTGAGCATATGTTTTCCTTGCTTCACAAAGGTGACAGGGCAGGCTAATAGCTTCAGGTAGTTTCTCTTGCCAGCTGGTGACTGACATCAGCTTTCCTAGGAAATGTGAGTCAAGTGGTGAGAGGGAGAAAGAAAGAAGAGAAACAGTAGAATTCCTCAGAGAATAGTTACATGATGTTGGTAAACAGACCAAAATGAAGGTGTCCAGACTGAAGCCCAGGACTTTGCAGTGCCCCATGTGTTATTGAAAGAGTTGCAGGAAACCTGTGGGTCACCCTTTGGATGTAACTCATGGAGAAGTCTTTGAGATGGGTTACAGAGGCACTGGGGGAAGTTATTTCCATTCAGAAGTGTAACATCCACAGAGGTTCCAACGCTTTAGATTGCTTTGCTTTGCAAATTAATCATGAAGAAACACTGTTTGTGTGAAGAAGAGAAACAGCAGAAGGAGACAGGGGGGAAAAAAAACCCCACGTTGAATAGCTCCATGTGGTTTTGTTAATAATGTGTTTAATAATCCCACTTGACATATTTTTGGAATGGACCTTCCTGAATTAATTTCTCCACTGAAATTCTTTTCTTCTCTTTTTTTTCTGAACAGCTCTGTCTGTAGATGAGAATTATAAATGAAGACCATTTAAAAATCTCAAGTATTATTTTTGTTAGCACCGTTCCAATGACCTGGAGGAGTTCAGGGTACTTTTAATAACGCTGCAGTTTCGTGCCTGCTCTAGTAAACGTGGAAAATCTATCATTTCCATATTTAATGTACAAATTACTGTGTAGGCAAAGAGGGGCAAAGTCATTGTAGAGGGATTCTTGTTTTCAAAGCAGCTATTAGTCTTGTTCCTAATTGCACCGCTCATTTGAAGCCATAAAGGCTTATAATGGTGGGTAACTTACTGAGAGGTAGCTCAATTAAACCCATTTATTTTACCTGGAGTTCAAGATGCTTATTTTGGTTTGGGATAACGAAGCAGCCTTAAGTACATTAAAATTCTTCTAAGGGTCTGTTGGGGTTGGTTTTTTTTCCCAGAATCATTTCTTTTGAGGGTAAGTTGCCATGTAGGTTTCCTCAGAGCAGGATTTCTGAGCCTTTAACTAACCAGCCATCCTGGGTTTTGCAGAGGCAAATGATTTTCGTGTTATTTTTTTTTCCTCATGTGGAAGCTCAGCAGACAGACCTTTAATCAAATATAAAATAACAGTGCCTTCAAAGCATTTCATCTTATATCCCAGACAGTCTGGCTTGGAATCAGATAGAGCAGATGGGATTTTCTGTCTCCTTCCTCAAGACGATTCTTTCTTTCCAAATTGTGATGTGGAAGGAGGAGAAAAGCTGCAGCAGGGCTGCGTTTTGTAGAGAAATTTACCACCAGACAGCAGTTTGGCTTTAAGGCTTGAAGTCAGGAGGGCTTCTTCATGTGAGCAGTGTTCCATGCATAGGTAACTTTTGATAGGATTAGGGCTTTCTTGCCTCCTAGGACATCTTGGGTGATTATTTTATAATAAGCCATTCAAAACATTAGCAAAGTGAAGAAATCTGGGAAGGTCTAATTTTGGTCTCTTTTGCCTGTTAACGTGACAGATTCCTGACAACCTCCAGTCTTTCTGCTTTCATCCTGCAAACCCCTTTGCAGCAGTGATTCATGTTAGGTACAAGGACACCCACTTGTGAGTCAGAACCAGCTAGAGAGTATCCCACCACTGAGGCTGGCACAGCAGCTCTGTGTGTCCTCACTGGGGACTTCAGCAACTGGGAATCTGCTCACTTCTCCCCAAGTGAAAGCACACAGGTTATAAATGGCTTATAGGAAACAGCCCAGACCAGAAGGTTACAAACAACACAGAAGCAGAAGGGGAAAGATTATGGAGCTTTATAATTAGATATGTTTGATGGGAAAGAAAGAAAACGACGACAGTCACAGAACCACAGAGTGGTTGGGGTTTGGAAGGGCCCTGCAGAGCTCATCCAGCCCAACCATCAGCTTCCCCTCCATCAGGGGGCACAGGAACACGTCCAGACGGGTTTGGAAACCTCCTGAGAAGGAGCCTCCACACCCTCCCTGGGCAGCCTGGGCCAGGGCTCCCTCACCTCAGCACCAAACGAGTTTCTCCTTGTGTTTAAGTGGGACTGTTTGTGTTCCAGCTTGTGCCTGTTACCCGTTGGTCCTGTCGCTGGACACTGCAGAAAAAAGTGTCTCCCCAGCCTCTCGACACCCACTCTATTTAGGTATTTATAAGCATTTATGGGATCCCTCCTCAGCCTTCTCTTCTCCAGGCTAAACAGCCCCAGGTCTCACAGCCTTTCCTCATAAGAAAGATGTTCCATTCCCCTGATCAATCTTACTTGTTGCTCTGATGGGATGTGACTGAGAAAATGCCCATGTCACATGGATTTTAAGTGTTTCCACCTCCTTCCCAATCAGTCCAGGACCTTCATGGGCTTATTTTCCAATTCCCACTTTTGCAGGTGAGAAGCAAAGGTTTGGCTACGACCGGTCAGGATACGACGTGGAAGAGTCCGATGGTGCAGACGAAGACGAAAACGACAACGAGGATGACGACGAAGACAGCCAGGCTGAGTCAGTGCTCTCCACCACCCCCTCGGTGACAGCCAGCCCCCAGCACCACCCCTCTCGCCACGGCCTCCAGGACACCGCCGGCACCGACGAAGACATCAGGCTTCCCGACTGCTTCGCCGGCGTTCACACGGACTCCATGGACGGCCTCCCGAAAGCCCTGCTGACCAAGATGACTGTCCTTAGCGCGGTGCAGTCGGTCAGCAGGAGCTCCAGGTCACCAGCAGAATTCTCCCATCAGGAAGCAGCTGAGGATAAAGGCCAGGAGAGAGGAGCTGGGCCCCGCGGCAGCAGCGCGGTGCCGGTGGACGTCTCTCCTCCATCTCCAGGTCACCAGATGTCTGTGGATTACCCAGACCCAGCAACAGCCCTGGGCCACTCCTTGATACCAACCACAGCTCTTACAAAGGTAGGAAGGTCCGACACAAGGGAAGAGAGCAGGATTTTCACTCCTCCCTGTAAAGATCTTTTGGGAGATTTCTCAAAGATCAAAATGTTTCCTTTTACCTCCGTTCTTAGAGTTGTTGGCTGATGAGTCTTACAAGAAGGGTTGAAAGTGATGGAAACACAGGTGTGTGAGACTCTGGAAACAGCAACATTGTGGGAGCACTGCTTTCCATATTCCTAGCTTTGCTTGTTTTCTTCCTGAAAGGATTAATCATGATATTGTCATTTTAGCTGAGGCTGAGAGATGATAATGCAAACAAGAAGGGATATAACAGACACGCAGAGCAAACACATGGTGGTGGCTGTGAAGCTATCAGAGGAAAGTGATAGAATTCAGAAGTCATTGCACTCTGAATCATTGGTAATTACCAAGGGAAATTAATCTGGTCCCAAAGGGGTGTTTTTTTGCCTTATCGCTGTAAAATAATTGTGCAACTGCTTATCTCTCCTCCAAATGTGCTTAGTAGCAGAAGTAGGAAGAGCACCATATGTTCAAGGGAATTAGGAGGTTGCTCTTGCACGGTAACAAAAGGGGAGAGGAGCACAGAGCGCCGAGATCCGAGTGCTCTCGGGTTTTTCTCCAAGCTGAGAGAACATTTTAATCAGAAGAAGGATGGGTTTTGCCCATACCTATTGCAGACACTCGCAGAGAGATGAGGTCAGTCTGTGTGCAAGGCTGAGGGAGCATTCAGTAATTTTGGCAACTTTAGCCTTTCAAACTCTGCTGAAATCACAGGGGGGATCTGGCAGGTGCTGAAGCTTTTTCCAGTTCAGCAATATTTTAATGGGCTGTAGTGGGAACAAGTCACACACCTGATTTGACCCTGAGGGTATCTCTTGGAAGCTTGGAGTTACTGCAGTAAGACCGTGAAGGGTGTTAGAGCTTTAAATACAGGAGTGAGCGCTGCCTTCCCTGTTCACAAACGGTGTGTGCATGCAGTTGTACTGCTGGATTTGTTGTTTACAGCATTTCAGATAGTGAGCTGTTGGCAAGGAGAAGGAGTGACAGTGGTTGCTGCGTTTCGTTGAGCACAGGTTCATTCTGGCCCCTGGGAATAGTGAGTCCGTGTGGCACACGTAAATTGGAGGGGTTTTGGGGTATGACAGAGAAGAAAATGTTGTGGTCTCTTGACCACTCTCTGCACCTGACACAAAAGGGGGTAGAATCTTAGCATCTGGATTTTGGTTTTCAGTTGGATACCAGAAAGGCATTTGCCTGAGTTTACTCCCTCACTGAACAAAAACCACTGAAGCCTCCAGAAAATATTCCCAGTTTCAGATGTTGACAGGTCCCTATTAACACAGCTCTAATAGTTGTCTCTGCTCGTACACGAGGAGAAAAGGCATGCAAGGGATACAAGGCAGCCATCCCTTTCCAGACTGTCTCCTCCTTTCCCAGACCAACAAAAGGAGCAGGCACGTGCCTGATGGTTATCTACAGCCTGTTCCTACAGTGAGTGCTGTGTGAGGAATGGGGATCCCACTTGTTGCAGTGGAAACAAGGGGCTGGGACAGCTGGGGAAGGCTGCTGTGTATTCCTTCCAAAACATCCCTACCAGTTTAGCAGGACTTCTCGTGAGGTGTCCGACAGGCCTTGTCTTGAGGAAGATGTTGGCTTCCTTCTCACATCCCTCTTGCCATTTTAGACTGGTTGGCACTGTGTAGTGAATAAATCACATTCTCCCATAACCAGCACGTTTCTTACCAGCAGTTTTCAGAAGTATTTCTGTTGGTGCTTTAGAGATTTAGAGGTTTCTTTAGAGATTTCTTGAGAGTCAAAACCACAGGATTACTGTTTGGGACTGTGGAAACTAAATAAGGTTGCAGCGCTCCTTAGGTGTTATGAATGTGCCTAAAACTAAAAGAGAGAGATTGCAATCGCACTTTAAGACTTCTCATTTGGGGAGATTTTAGGAGAGGAGTTGCCAGCTTTGGTCCCTGACACAGGGGAAATGAGAAGAAACAGGAGCATATAAACATGATTATCATGCACCAAGTCATGGTGAACTGAGGCAGCAGCGGGATGTGGATCCCACCTCTCACCTCTGCATCCGTGGGTGCTGCAGTTGTCATCCATCTCTTGAGGCAGCTGCAGACAGATGTGCCGTGGTGCTGCCTCTGCCTGTCGGGAGGCTGTAATGCCTCGGGCAGAGGAACCCAGTGCAGCACAAATGCCAGCTTACGCTTGTTTAACCTTCTTGCCTGAGGTGATTTCCACAGAAAACAACTCTGCAAAGCCTTCTCCGTCCTTAAAAAACACATACAAAGGATACTCAGCAATGTTTTGGAGCGCTGGCGTTCCAGAGAAATTAGCCAGGGTAATTAGGAGAGGAAAATTCAATTAGTGGGCAAGGAAGGAGCTGGAAAAAGAAAGGAAGGAAATGAGTTCATTGTTCAAGCTGGGCAGCAGATACTGTGAACGGGTTTGTTTTGCCTTAAGAGGGAGGGTGGGAAGCGCTGGCAGCCGCCTCGTGTTTCGGTCTTGCCGGGGGACGGTGGCGGTGCCGCCGCAGTGACACGCCTGTGTTGTTCTCCCCCAGAGCGCGGCCTCCGTGGGCTCCCCCTCCTCGCAGGTGGCAGCGCCTTACGCTGAGATCCCGGAGGAGAAGCCGCCCGGCTGCCCGCCGCCCGCCAACGAGCCCAGGGCTCCCCAGACTCACCTCTTCAGCCACCTCCCCCTGCACTCGCAGCGCCAAGCCAAGGCAGCCTACGGCACGGTCCCGGTCGGGGGCATTCAGGTGGTGCCCGCCGGCCTGGCCACCTACTCCACCTTCGTTCCGATCCAGGCGGGGCCGGTGCAGCTCACCATCCCGGCCGTCGGCGTCATTCACAGAACTACCAGCGCCCTGGGCGAGACGGGCGGCGCGGCCGCCGGCCCCGCCGCCAACCCCGTGGGGATGGCCGAGGTGAACGGCGTGGTGCCCTGCATCCCCATCGGCCAGGTGAGCGTGCCGGGCATCCAGGGGCTCGGCACGCCCGGCCTGCAGCCTCTGCCTCCGCTGGGCGTGGAGACCCTCAACATCTTGGGCTTGGCCAACGCCAACATCGCCCCGCAGATGCGGCCGTCGGGAATCACGCTGAACGCCGTGGGCCTCCAGGTTCTGACGGCCGGCGCGGCCCCGCCGGGCAACCCCAGCCGGCAGCCGCACATCCCCGGCCTGCAGATCCTGAACATCGCCCTGCCGACCCTCATCCCCTCCGTCGGCCCCGCGGGCGCCGACGGGCAGGGGGCCGCCGAGCCTCCCGCCGCGGGCACCAAAGCCGGCGAGGCCCCGCCGGAGCCGGCAGAGCCAGGCCAGGCCGGCAGCGCCGCCTCTCCTCAGCGCTACGGCGGGAAGAGCCGCGCCGAGCCCTCCCCGAGGGGCGACCGACCCGACGGCCCGGGCAAGGCGGATCCCGAAAGGACTGAGGCGGCCAAGTTGAAGCGCGACGGCCCTGCCGCCCAGGCGCAGGTGGCTGCCGCGGCCGAGCCCCGCTCCAAGGCCGACGCCGACGCCTTCGCCGAGGCCCCGCTCCGCCCAGCTGTGTCCCCGGACAGACAGGTACAGAGGCCAGCGCCCCGGCGCCCAAACACGGTGCAGTTTAGCGATGGCAGCAGTGACGATGAGGATAGACTTGTCATAGCAACCTAAGGTTTGGGGGGGGTTATTTTTTGGTTGTGTTTTTATTTTGGGGGGGAGGGAGTGGTTTTTTTATACCTATATAACACTTGCAGGTTTGTTTGCAAACCTCCCTGTCCTCAAAGCACATTTTTCTGACACAAACCCATTTACTAATCTTCGTGCAATCATGAACTCTCGACCAATAATTGTTGTTCCTTGTCAGCTCCAGCCCATTTTTTGTACATGTTGTATAGACGATTGTGCCTTTTTTGGAGTTTTATGTTTAGAAACCTGTACAGATTGTTGAATATATATATATAAAATATATATATATAAAATATGTATATTAAAACCAGGTAGTTGCTTGTGTTCAGTAAGTAAACATCCTATGTCAGATAAATAAAGGATTAAATT
The DNA here is from genome assembly GCF_028858725.1 of Colius striatus. NCBI lineage: Eukaryota > Metazoa > Chordata > Aves > Coliiformes > Coliidae > Colius > Colius striatus. Next base: position 4,648,278 of record NC_084762.1, read on the forward strand.
ATATGTTGCACTGTTAAATGTAAATTTTTATGGCTGTGGGACAAAGTTTCTGTGTACAGATCTAGTATGTAAAACTCCATATTTATTGTATCCATATTAGTCTTGGAAAAGGGTCTGTCCATCTTTCTCGTGTAAGACGGTAGCTTTACACTTCAAAAGAGAAATACAGTATCTGTGTTATGAAACATTACAGTAAAATTTTGTTTACTGACTTTACCCTCGCTGATGTTGTGCCTTCTTGATGCAGCCCAGTAGTCGCAGAGGCGCTCGGCTCCTTCCTTTTGGTTATCCTTGCAGCTGCGTTCAGCTCGAAAGGATGCCCCCCGTGGTTTCACCTGCCACCAGAGAGAAACCCTCCCACTCTTCAGGCTTACCCGGAGCCAGACCTTCCATCCCAAACCGTCCCACGATGGCCAAGCGGGGAGGGAGCCCACCAGGTTTTTGTAGAGTGAGCATCCGTCCGCCTCGGGGGTTTAACACTTCCTAACTCCGAAGCTTTTGAAGACCTCCCTGAGGGGAAAAATAGCAAAAAAAAAGAAAGAGGGGCAAGATGAAGTATATTTTTATTTGTAATCCTGAACTATGAACCCACTTTTTATTGACATTAAAATGTTGTTACGCAAGAAAGGCAGAATGCTTTGTGTGTTCTTGACTGCAAAACGCACCATCCACTTGGTGACAACGCTACTGCTGTAATGAGGATTTGGCACTCCCCTTTACCATCAGCTTCTTCTGAGGCTGCATTGCAGGTCATCTTCCTTCACAGGTAGACAAAGCCAGTTTTTTCCCTAAATATGGCTCTGTCTTATTCATGCAAGGGGTGAAAAAAAGAGGCTTAGAGGTCTTACACATACAATCAATGTGGCCTTGTATCAACAAACTCATCTTTATGGGCGTGCAAGACACGGGCGAGTCCCAGAATGCTGGAACAGAGTAAAATTGTGTTTGCACACAGTGGAAGCCATTTAAAGTTACCTGTAGGTTTGTTAAGGTGTTTGCAGGAGATGAGTCTCACGTGCTCCCAGGCTGCACATTCCCAAAGGTTTCAAATTGGCCAGGATTCCTGGCTGTGATTTTTAAACAGAGCTGGTTTTCTTCCGTGTCGTGGATCGCAGAAGTTTATGATGTCTCACCGTTTTAACAACCAAATTCCCAGTGGAAAACTGGGAGGTGTAAATGAAAAGCGTGCTCGTCTTTGTGGGAAGAGCAAGGGTGAGCCCAGAGATAGCAGCTGCAACGGTGGGAATCAAATCAGGAGTGAGCCTGAACGCGAGCTGCGCTCCATTGTTCACAGATTAACTCCTGTACCCAGCTCAAAGAAGTAATTCATGCCTTGTACTACTCCAGAAACAGCATGATCCTAGACCCATATTTAACTTTACATCAGCTTTTGTACTTCTCCTCACGTTGTACTCATGACACTGTTCCATTACAGTGTGTTGTAAAACTGTAGGCGATGCTGAGGGAGCTTTATTAACTTGCAGAGAGAGCACTTCAGGACCAGAAGATCGTCTCTATTACTGTGATTATCAGGCAATTGTACTGATCCAGCAATTAGAAGCACACGTATTAGAAAGGAGAAACGACTCTTGGCTCGGCTGTGAGTGTTGGTACAACCCCTGCCTGTGCTGAGGGCCCCAACCACCACACACTCTCAGCTCACGTTGAGGAGAGCTCAGAGTTCTCAGCACCTCCCAGCACCACTTCAAATTTGTGACTGTCTTATGTGCAACCACCATGTAAAATGTCACTGTGCCTTTGTATGTTCCTCTTACAAACCTGTGGTGATGTCGCTGTGTCTTGTACCATCGTCGTTTACACCAACCATGGGAAACGACCTGAACCAGCCCAGGTTGGTTGCCATTGCATCTGCTTTTGTTAGTAGGATCAAGTGAAGGTTTGTGCTTAATCGACTCAAGAAACTATTGTGTCGCTTTTAGCTTCTGTAAACCAGACGCTCACCAGTAAACTACAGCCGTGCTAATTAATTGGAGCATATTTGTCTGCGGCATGGCCAAAATAGAAATGATTGTCTCAAAGAGGTTTAGAGCAAAACCATCTCCAAGACTTGGAATGCCATCACAGGCATTACCCTTTCTCTGAGTTGTATAAGGAAGCAGTAGGTAAGCAATTGCTGTTCCACGTGCCCCCAAGGCCTGATTTTACTAACCATTCTGAAGCTCCAGAGAGTCACTGTGTGCACACCTTCAGTTTTTACTGGAGTAGCAATTTGTGATGTGCTCATGGTCTAAGGATTCATCCTAGAAGTCACTAATTTAACAGAGGATTGCTCCTGCTGAATCAGGCGATCTACATGTGTCTCTGTCCTCTTGCAGGTGTTTTGAAGTCATCAAGGTCAAGAGACTGAAGCGGCATCTTGAAGGATAAGAATGACGAGACAACAGATATGTCATAAAGAGGGATGTTGAGACGTGTGTCATTTGGTAAGTCAATAGCAGGGCAATAGAAACGACCAAGGGAGCGGGTTCTGGTTGAATGTGAGCAATCCTCACACTTAGGCAGGCAAAGCAGATGAGCTGTATTTGAAGCCAGGTCTCCTCTAATGAGGCGATTAGCGGGTAGCTGCAGATGGATCTAACCTTGTTCAAGTCCCTTTAGCACGTTTCCAAATGAGTATTTCTGATCCCTCTACAACTTGTGCCAGAGGAAAAAAAACCCAGACTGATCTAGGAGCGTGACCACACCAGAGAGAAGGTTCAGCTCCAGACCTGTGCTGTTAGTGTCCAGCACTTTCCTTGCACGTAACCAACGTCTCTCTTGGCATTTGTGGGTGTCCTGTGTCGGCACAGGCCTGTGACCACCGTCTTAGCTGTGATGTTTGCATTCTGAATTAATCCCTTTCATTTTAAATTGCCTTGTGTCTTTATTCTCCTGTGCAGAGTCATTAGTGATGGGGAAATGGCACTCCCCTTGCCACAGGGATCCTTCTGTTCGAGTCAGTAGGAAGTCCCTCGGAGGTCCTGCCGGTGCAGGATGAGGCTGCTCTTCACACGGTGTAAATTATCACAGCTGAATTGCAGTAAATAGCACTGGAGCTGTTTATTCAGGGATCAATTTTTAACGACTGTCACACACCCTCTGGCCAAATCCAGCACAGCTGTTTAAACATTAAAAGGCCAGGGCAAGTGTTACTGTTCACTGCACCCAGGCAGAGTCTGGCATCTTCACACAACCTGTTCTCCTCGAGAGGGTGCACGCAGGTGCTTGCTAAAGGCTGGGTATAGATACAGCTACAGTGAGGACATGGTCAATGTCCGAGGGACCCCTGCAGATGCTTCCCTGCTATCTGCCAAAAGTCCTCACTAGAAAGAGAGGCAACCAGTAGCCTGCAGCTCTCGTCTTTCACTTCAGACAAGGATTGATTTCTCATTGCAACACGTGATGTTGGCTGGTGACGTGGGTATCTGATTGTGAAGGCAGCATGTTCCCCTGCTGTGCATGTACCAATATTGGCTTTGGAATGTGGACTCAATATTAAGTGTCTACATTCCCAATTTGGGCTTTAATAAGCTACAGCATGACCTATGTGTCACTTCTTAGGACAAGACCTAAACCAGACACAGCCACTTGTGCTGTAACGAGCTTCACATCCCATGTCCTTTAGCACTACATCCCCAGACACACCTCCCAGCATCTGCAGTGTAGCCCAAGCCAACCAAACTTGCTGAGCTCAGGGATGCCCTGCCCTGCATTGATCACTGCTGCTGTTAGCTCTTTTGCTCTTTCCACTTCTCAAGTAACTTGCTGCAGCTTCAGGTTGTTGTGGATGATGCTCTTGAGGCCAGAGCAGCCCACAGTTGGTCCCTATCAGCCCATCCTCTGCTGGAAAGCCTGACAGCTTTTTGCATACAAGCAAATCTGAATACATATCACATGCTTTTCAGCCAGCCTGCTGAGACTGAATACAATCTGTCCCACCCCAAAACCAAAGATATGCCATAAACCAAAGACACACCATGCTTTACACTTAGCTAAACAATCTATATGGGCTCTTAATAAACAGATCGATCTCGCCCAGGGTTTACTGACGTGTGTGTTAAACAGTGTACAATGAATTTGTCACCCTACAGCTAATTCCAGAAGTCTTCATTTTTTTGGCCAGATAATCCTCACTATAAGGTTTTATAAACACTTCAGTTTAAACCTGCCTTTCAAATCTGCATTGCACATGAGGAGGGTTTCATCGAAACAGAGTTGAGAAATGCTCAGTTTTGGCATGAGTGACTCGCCAAAAAGCCAGGGAAACCAAACAGTCTACAAGTTGGAATGCTTGCTCAAGAGAGCCTTCAGCTGACTTATCTCACAGGCCACTGAAAGATCCTCTAAGACCAGTTACATCTCCTGGGAATGAATCCTTACCTTGCTTTCATGCTCTAGGATACGAACAGTAAGTGCCATCCATCTTGGGTGACTGTTATGGTCAGTCTCTAGGTGTGAATGATAAATATGAATGCCTTCAAGAAAAACATGGCTAGAATTGTCTTTCTATGCCTTAAGGAGTTTTTCTTTGCTTGTAAGGGGTCTCAGCACCTACAGATGGCTGTAATGATACATAAAATAGCAGAGACTTGCACTACATAGAAGCAATTTCTGGCTTGTATCTTTGAGGATGAGACCAGTGTCTCAGGTCTAGATGCTGGAGTGCAAACTATTGCTGGCTTAGTGTGAGAACAAGCTGCTTTAAAATACTCCAGATTATTAGTTAATTCTATGTGGAATGTCCATGTGTGGATGAGGAAACAGCAACAAGGATGTAACAGCTTGTAATTCATTGATTTGATGTTCCTGTTTTGTTGCAGAAATACTGAATGAAAGAACCCCAGATCTTGTGGCAAAGGTGTTGCTGATGTTCTGTTTGTCCCACCACTGGCCAGACTGCTCACAGTGTTAGGAGGTGGCTGGTGCTTCTCAGATATCCCCTGTAAGATGTGAGGAAGCCATGCTGGCTGGAAGATGGCGAGGCTTTACATTCCTGCAGTTCAGTCATGGAAACAGAACTTGTCCTAAGATGAGTCAATTAGCTAGGCATGCTTAGTTTCCTTTGGTAATAGCAGGCTTGTTTTTCCCAGTAAGGTCAAATGTTAAGGCCTGTTTGGTTTTGTGGCTGCACTTTTTGGTGTGTTTGAAATCCATTACCATGCATGAGGCATTTGTGCTGGAAACAGGCCAGCTGAAGGCTGTCTGTAAAGTCAAATACCCCTAGCATTTCTCCTTTTTTGTTAACGTGGTTGCAACGTCCCTTTGGGCTTCAGAAGGTCCATTTGCAGGTCATGCAGGTCTAAGTTGCTTCAGTGGTGGTACCTAAATACCTTACAGTGTGATTCCTCCTTCTGAGCAACAGAACATTTGACACAGGTGACCCATCTCATACACAGCAGCTCTCTAATAAAATGGTTAACCATTAACCATTGTGACCTGATCCAGGTGACCCTGCTTCTGCAGGGGGGTTGGACTAGATGATCTCTAAAGATCCCTTCCAACCCCTACCACTCTGTGATTAAGAGCCCTTCCCCACTCCAGATGCAGCCATGGAAGGGAGTTTGCAGCCCACTCCTTTGCAGGAGCCTGGTCCCCATGGCAGCAGGAGCAGCCCCAATTTCCTGAGAGGCTTTCTTGAGGCAGGAGCCATGGTTGGATGTGCACGTGCAGTGGGGGATCCACACATATCCCAGGAGCACAGGGCCACAGCACACCACAGAAGGAAAAAAAAAGTGCTGGCAGCAGTTTGGATTGTGCTGGGCTTCAGGCTTCATGCAGGGGCAGATTTTGGAAAAGGAGTTAGGCACCAGTCAATGGCACCTCCCCAGACCCAAAGCAGCTAAAGGGGAAAGCCACCACCTTGAGATTCCTCCTTCCCATCCCTTAGGGCCAAGCCATACCAAGTCAAAACAAAAGGATGAAAAAGCACCTTGTAACAGAGTCTTTTGACAAATCAGAAGGGATTTTGACATGAAGCCAAAACTGCCTGTTTGAACAGCAAATTGCTACAGCTCTGTACCTGCTAATACTCAAAGTCTGCCCAGCCTGAGCTGCTGCCCTTCTGGAACCCAGCTCTCCTCCATAGGACCTAGCACAAGGTAGTTTGCTTCTGTGAGGCTCTGCATGCCTCAGGTACACTGAGTGCAGAGAGGTCGTATCCTTTATGCAATCCAATCAAAAGGGCTTCATTCTGACAAGGAGATGGTGAAGTTACAGATGCATTCAGTCACCATCCTCTCGTGGGAGGCTGAAAGGCAACAGTGCTGCCCCAGCTCTCTCCTCATCAGCCAGGGACTACATGGCAAAGCAGGTGATGCCCCTCAGCTCCCTGGGTAAGTGGGCACCTTCATTAGTTACCCCTCTTTCCCAGGAAGCTGCTGCAAGCTCCCAGGCTGTAGCTTGGGCCAGCTGCAGGCACTGGTGGCAGAAAGGAGGCCAAGGTACAAGAAAGACTGAAACCAAGGCAAGAGAGAGCAAGCTGGGGAGAGCACTGTGCTGTAGCCAGCCTGTCAGGTGGTTTGGGCACAGGAAGGCAGCATCCTGTATTGTGGCCCTGTTACTCAGTGCCAGGTGTGTCCCTGGTTTGGAAAAACAGCCTAGGAGCCAGAACAGAAGCAAATGCTGTGGCTCTTTGCAAAAGGGAAGCCGTGTTTCCATCTGGACAGCACACAGTTTTGCTCCACCAACGCATCAAGTGGGTGGTTCAGAAGCCATTTTTGACACTTAGCAGTTTAAACTGTGTTTCTGTCTGTCTTTGTTTATTCCCACACCTATAATCATCAGTGACTCTTTCTTATTTACAGTGTTTCAGAGCAAGACCTCACACACCTCATGCTGATTAATTTCTGCTGGACTGGGTAACTGGCTCCCTGTGGACATCCCATTTACCTGTGAATCATCGTTCCTCTCCTTGAGACATCCCCCAACTCAGATCGAAGATCCAGAAGGTATTAGACATGAAGCTCAAACATTAGAAAAGGCACACACAAAGAAATGCATCTCTCCTGTCCTGCTGAAAGCTGGCTTGGTGAACACAACCCCAAGCACTTCTTATAGAAGAAAGAGTGGAAAGACAACGAGAAGGAGAAAGAGACTTCAGAGTGGTACAAGTTATTTTTCCTAAGTATTTGCACTTTTGTACTTACTTAGTTGTCCCTTGCAGTTGGAAACTCTTCAGGCTAGAGCCTCACCTGATGGCAAATGACATCCACAGGCTTCAGCAAGAGCTGCAGTGGCTGCCTGAGCCGAGGACTTGGCGCTCCCCATTTCAATATGGAGCCTTGCCTAGGGACACACAAATTAAAGCAACATGAAAGCACGTGGTCTGTTTGTTCAAGTGTCTGTTGTGGTGTTGATGTTGGTGGTCAGTTTTCCATTTAGCTGTGTGAACAACCGAAAAGATTCTGTGCCAGTGAAATGCCCAAACCTAAGGTCATGAGGTCAGACTAGCTCATCATTAAGCCTCTTCTCCCCTTGCAATCTTGGAGCACTGGGGCTTGATCTGATAAAGCAATTAAAGCCTTTATTTCAGCAGCGTTTGATCTTGAAGACTGCACAAAGAATTTGTCTTTTAACATCCTGAACTTTTTTGGTTTCTTTAAAAAAAGAATTTCAAGCTGCCCTTTTAATGGGTGGCTTTTAATCCTTATGTTTAAGAATAAAAGCCCTGTTTGATCTAAGACAATGGACAACGTGTTTGGATAGTCAGAGAGACCCATTTCTTTATGGGAGTGGTTGAACAATGTGTTGTGGGGTTTTTTTTCACAAGTTGCTCCTCCAGTCAGTGGAAATAGCTGAATGAAGGGCTGAAGGACTGTCCTTTATACAAAAGGAAGCTAAAATGTGCTGCTCTTACATCTTAAAGTGGACTGGATCAGGCTTTTAGTCCTAGACTTGAAACCCTTCTGTTACCCTTCTGCACTTGGAGGGGAAAAGAGTCACTTCTAAGCTTAGGCACTGTGAACACTCACTCGAAAGCAAGTGGAGGAAAGAATATCCAGCAAGAATACACTGCAAATACTCATCAAAGTTATTAGATCTGCATACTCTTAATCAGTGAGGTTTGGGCAGAATTAAGGGTGGGTTTTCTTTACCTAAACAACAGTTTGTCCAAGTCCTTGGGTGGGATTCAGCTGTTTAGTTTGAGGAGAAATGACAGCAAGGTCTGATGCTGAGTTGTTCTCTGCCTTCAACTCCTTGTCTTGAAATGGGAATATCAGCACAGTTGTGAGAGGCACCTGAGCTGAGACCAAAGGTTGCCCCTCACTGCAGCTTCCCTGGCTGGGGCAGCTGTTAGGGCCCACCACAGCCATCCAAGGAACAGGGAAAAAGCTTCTCCTGCACAGAGACAGAAACCTCATTGTTCAGTCCTAAGGACAAATGGCCAATCTGTTTAGTTTTCCTAATCTGTGGTATTTCTGTTGTTGTTGTGACCTTCCCCCTTTAGCTGCACCTGTGTGTGCAATACACAGGGAACTGGCAGTGCACTGGAAATGATGCCTGATAACAGCATTTTCCAACGTTTGAGATAAAGAGGAGGGGTCTGTCCTGTCTGGAGGTGCCAGTAGCCATGCCAAAGCACGTGCTTGAAGCTTTGCTGGGCTCATGAGACGTTATATCTGGGTCTTTGCCTCCTCCAAATTCCTCCCTGCCAGGGGTGAGGGAGCTGAGGGCTGTTGGCTTTTGAACCAGTGCCCCAAAAGAGTTCAGATTCCTCCGGCAGCCTGTTAGAGACCATTGGTTGGGCACATTTTGGGGTGTATGTGCACGATAACATGATTCTGTCAGCCCCATGCCAGAGTGCTGAGTAAAGCTCTCAACTAATCTTGATGCCAAACAGGGCAGGAATTGAGCTCAAGCTGGGCTTGGCCCTGTCCCTCTAGGAATTACCTTGTGAGTTTCTGGCACTGGCAGAAAAAAGGGATGAGGTGGGACTTTGATGCCTTTGAGGGGGAAAAGGAGAAGAGTGTTGAGATAATTGGGCCAGAAAATTGAGGTAAAGCCTGGCCTCAAGTGTTGTCAGGAGCAGTCTCCTGCTGCTTTCAGGAGGGACAGGATTTCACTCAGGGATTTTTAAGGCTGGAGCAGGGAGAGCATCTTACAACAGATTCTGGTCAATGGGGATTGCTGTTAGTGACACACAAAAGCTATTCCTTTTCCTTTTTCTCCTTTCCTTTCCTTTCCTTTCCTTTCCTTTCCTTTCCTTTCCTTTCCTTTCCTTTCCTTTCCTTTCCTTTCCTTTCCTTTCCTTTCCTTTCCTTTCCTTTCCTTTCCTTTCCTTTCCTTTCCTTTCCTTTCCTTTCCTTTCCTTTCCTTTCCTTTCCTTTCCTTTCCTTTCCTTTCCTTTCCTTTCCTTCTTTCCCTCCTTCAAGCCCATTACCATGTGATACATTTACAGTTCTCTGTGTCATTAACCCAGACACCTACTGCAGGGCCTAAAGCTCGTGTCTGCTGGCAAGACTAAATCCTCCTAATGCGCTTTTCCTACCACACTGAGGGAATCTGGAGGCTCTCCTTTTGAAGCTGACTTGCTATTTTGACTAATTGCTTCTGGTAACAGTTAATAGCATTTTGCAAAGGCACTTCATCTGCTGACAGCAGATTGATGTAAGGAAGGGACACAGTTCACATCTCCAAAGGGAGCGTGGGGAAACCCATTACCAGCTTCATTAATCTGTTAAGGATGAAATTAAGGTACAAATAAAATGTGACAAATTGGGTTCTGTTGTGAAAGTCACTTTAACAGGAGGCTCTGAATAAAGGTCAAAACAGACTCTGATTTCTGCTGCCTTTTAATAGTAGAATCAGAGGAGAGCATGGTAGAAACACTGTAGTTAATCTGGCCATACTGTAATTGTCCCCAAACAATACAGAAAGTGTTTGAAAGTGGGTTTTTTTCTCCTTTCCTTGAGAGCATTTACAAAATCTGGGACATAAAGCTTTGTCACACAACATTTCAGTGCTAATCCAATTTCACAGGCAGCTTCCAACAATGAAGGTACAGTAGACAGGCTTACTTGCAGTGCTGCTGGATTGGTGGCTGGTGCCTCAGAGTTAACCCAGCACGTGGGGTAAAAAGGGAGGAGAGGGGAGAAGCCCTGCAGGTGCAGACCTTCTGGCAGCAGTCACAGAAAGGAGCCTGACCTTGGCAACAGGCTTCCTCAAGGAGTCAGTAAGTCAGATCACACAACAAAAGAAATCAGTTTACCGTCCAGCTCTTTAAGCCATCAGTGTCCCCTGATCTCTGACATCAGCCACATCCCACTTCTTCCAGCCTCTACACTTCCCTAATCCTCTTGCTGGCATCACACAGAAATAAAAGGGCTAAGAATGAGAACAACTGCAGCCTCTCCCAGGCACGGCAGTACCACGTTCTGGAGAAAAAACAGCCAATTGCTCTGAATTCCTGCTTATTCCAGCTGAGGGATTGCCCCAAAAGCCATCAGAGGTCTGGCTGCAGGTGCCATGGCTGGAGGGCAGAGCAGCCAGTGTGCTGGGAGCACCTGAGCCAGAGGCACAGGGATTAAACAGCCCAGCCAGGCAAACAAATACATAAACACGTTAATGGGAAGCCTTTGAATGGCTCATTAAGTCAGGCAGGATGACTGTATGGAAAACTGATAGCTCTGTTTTAGGAATCAGCAGGGGGACAAAGAGAAAAGTGTCCTGGTTCATGCCAGGCAAAAGGAGGCTGTACAGCCTTCCTCCCATCCAGGCATTTCAGCAATAACCTCAGACCCCCAAGAGGCCAGATTTCTAGTCTGAGAAGTACCACATGGAGTCAGTTGTGTCAGGGAAGGAGAGGAGAAAGAGGAGGGGAAGAAGGAGCTGCTTGTCACCTGCTCTCTGAGAGGTTTCTAGTGGGAGGTGTGAAGAGTGGTGAGGAAATGCCCCATTGCCAATGGGCTGGGAAAGGCAAGAAGCCTGGAGCAGATGCCCACCATTTCCAGCCTGGAAACCAAATATGAGCTGGGCTTAGAGGCCAGGAACTGTGTGGGTTGTGAGATAAGCCGTTAAGCAGAGAGGCAGAATATGAGAGGGAGAGGGGGGAGTAAGGAAGCAGCCTGCTCTGCATGGAGTAACCTTTCCTTAGCACAATGCACTCTCAGAGGAAGGAGCAGGACAGAGGCTCACATGGGTGAGCAGATTTTTTGCCACAAGGTGCAGTGAGAGTCCTTCTTGTGCTCAGCCTGGCTTTGGCTGCTCGCTCTACCACCCCTTTCACACCTAAGATCTGTTCCTAACATCAAGTCAGATCTCCAGTTCTTGTTCCAGTGATTTGGGCTCTGGAAGTGCAGCTATCAACCCAGTTCAGTTTGGCTTCATGGACAGCTAAGCTGTGTGTGCCTGGGGGAAGATTTTGGACAACATAAGGACAGGCAGGTTGGGGGTTGCAGCTGCTTTGGGTGCTGGCAGTCGCCTCATTTGAGTTTAGTTAGTTAAGGACTGTCTGCTGCCTTTCACCTGCTCAGTCTTCATGGAAATCTTTACATCACAAGGCAGGGAGCTTCATACTGCAGTTGCACAGAATGGTAGGGGTTGGAAGGGACCTATTGCCTATGTATAGGATCCTTCAGCTGCCTATTGTAAAGGCAATCATACCCCAGGCTTTTCTTCTGTTCTGTATGGTATGTGCCTCTCATAATTGCTTTCTTTTACTCCTTCCCAAAGAGTTTTGCTTTGTAAAGTATTAGAGCAATCCTATGCAGAGAATTAAATCAAACAGGGATGGCTTCAGGCCTGAATGCCCAAACACAGCTGCTGTAGTCCAGTCAGTAGAGTATACCTCCAGGATCAGCGTTTGCTCTCATTCCAGCTCTGGATTTTAATTCTTCAAAGGCAGCAATTGCAACAGCTAAACCTGGGCTTGATTTCTGGGAGGTGCCTCTTTTGAACAGGTGTGTTAGAATGTGGAGAACAAACAGAATGAGCTGTAATTTGGCCTCTATGGCTTTGACAGTTACATTGCCCCCTTCTTTCTCTTCCTCTTTGGACTGCAGATGCTGACTGAGAGGCATTTTGTTAATCAAGGTTTGTGTATCCAGTCACACTCCCAAACACATTTCCCCATAAAGATAAAAGAAGAAGATGCCAAGGAAAAACCCAGCCTTTGTGTTCAGATCCACATTGCTCTTGGCCACCAGTGCTGAACCTAATTCTTTGTTGTCTCTTTGAGACAGTGAATAACAGAGCACATGTACAATTCTGCATGGAGGATTGGGATTAGTGTAAACAAAACAAAGAAGCATTTAATTCACATTGAAAAATTAGGCATCAGAGTGTCTATTTGGAGAGTTTATTTGCTTTTTTGGTTTTGGCAGAATTAAGGATGTTAGAGACCATTTTGGTTTTGCTTTAGCAGTGGCAGTCTCATCACTGCTCATAATGCACTTACAGTTCCCCTCTGTTCCTCCGTACATGGGCAGCTGCCTCCTGCTCTACAGGTTTTTCTAGGGCAGCAAGGTGAGCGTGACATCAATGCCAGTGGGGTTAGGACTTCATGGATGGACTTCATGGCAGGCCCAGGGGAGCAGCCTGGAGTCCAGACTGCTGGACAATGCTACAGCAGCAAGAACAGTTCAAACCAAGACATCAGCCCATGGCTTGGGGTAAGTCAAAAAGGTTCATGGTCAGGAAGCAGCACAGCTGGAACCAGTGCAGGTGGTGCTGAGCACCAGATCAATATCCAAGCTAAGCCTCTACACCTGTAGCTGTTGTGCCAGGTTCACCTCATTGAAAAACTTCCCATATAGTCTCAATGGCTGCTGCCCCTCCTTTGAGAAGCTCTTTGTCAGCTCTCCAGGGCTTCTCATAGCAAAGCAAAACAGCAGGGAATAAATAAAGAAGCTTTTAGTGACAACATAGTAACCTGCTCAAGGAAGAGTGGAGAGAGGTCTATCAGATGGAGGTTTGGAAAATGAAGGTATTAAAGGAAGAAGTTATTGAAGGAAGACCCCAAGTGAGTGATTTTGGGAGTGGGGTGAAAAGAGCTATACAATCTGGCAAGGAACAAAAAAGCTGCAAAGAGCAGAAGCTGGAAGCTTAAGTGAACCATTGAGTGTTGTTACAAAGACAGAAGGCAGAGAACAGTTTAATATGGGATGTTCCCCATTCCTTTCAGTCTTAAATCAGTGCTTGGGTAACTTCCTCAATCTGAGCTTCATGCAGGATTTGTTGAATGAGACTTTGGCCTGTATTAAAAGATAGAGAGTCCTAATGCTTCCCCATGGCTGTAAAATTTATGAGCATGTGAGTTTATGTGACTGGAGTCTGCTTTTAAGATCCCAGCCTCTGGCTGGTTGCCTGTCACAGGTGGGAGGACGCCATGTGATGGTCACAGAGCCAAAACTGCTCTCAAGGTACTCAGTCACCACTACCCTCAGCTGAGAGCTGGACCCAACTGAGTGTTTTTAACACATATTGTAGGGAACATTTGCTGTCCTAAAGTCCAGGCTCGAAACCTGCCATGATTTATGTGCTTGACATACTACAAGTGGTGCCATAACTTAGGGGACTGGGGGGGCGTTCACCAAGACAATCATAAACCATAAAATCAAGTGTGTATCAAGTTGAAGGGACAAATTGCTGGTAGGACTAAAAATTCAGCAACATGAGCCAGTGTTTGAAGTGTCAGTGCCCAGAGGGATCAGAACAAGTACAGAAGAGAAAGTACTGCTGAGCCCATTTTGCTGTCATGGTCTCCATCAGTTTAAAAACATAGATTACACCTTGATGCTGGAGGCATCAGGGAAAGGTTGTGGTGAGGAAAGATACTAACAGCTTCTGGTTGGGGTTTCCTCTTCCCCAGTGGACAGCAGCATCTCTGAGGCTTGACAGAAACCCCTGTTGAGTTCCCTCAGGCAGCCACACAAAGCTATCAGCTGGGGCATGGGGACAGGCTGGTGAGGAGCAGCCTTTGTGTTCAGCCCCTTTGTTGCTCATGGTCACCAGCACTGAACCTGGCAAGAGGCCTGGAATGCTGGTGTCCTTGTGCCTTGAAGAAGGAAGGTGTCATCAGAGCCAGGAGTGTGGCCAGAGCATGGGATAAAAGTGAGGCCACCTGGGTCAAGAGCTCAGGAGCCAGCGAGCCTGGATGTTTCAAAGGTGGTCAAGAAAGCAGGACTTGACAAGCTAACTTCTCTCTGTAAGTAAAGTCACACCAGAGACCCATGTGTATTTGTATACATGGGTCTCTGCCTTAACTATCTCCCTCTGAGGAGGAAGAAAAGCCCACCAGGCCCCCAGGTTAACAAATGCCTTGGCAGCCCAACGTCTGCAAGAAACACAGGGCTGTGATCCAACTATTAAGTCTTTGTCAGGACCATGAGACCATTGCTAATGGGCTTCTCTTCCTCCCTTCCTCTTACACTTGCCAGTCTTAATTTCATTTTAGCTGTAAGAGTCTCTTTGCTGCTGACATTTTCTCATGTTTTCCCTAAGTAAACCTATATTTATGACATTAAACACATTCACTGTGTATTGCTATCAAGCAATTGCTTTTAAAAGATAATCTTCCCCTGTTATTACCCCTTTATTGCCTGTGCTATTTTTCTTGGTGAGTTATACAGGGAAGAAATTGCTGCTATTTTGTCTCCAAGTTTCCCTGAGGAACCTTGTCAAAATGAACAATCCTTTTACTGAGCTTTCCTATGCAGATTGAGCAGAAATAAAACAAAATAATTAAGTGGCTCCTGAAAGGATTCAGTGCCAAAAAAAAAAACCAACACCCCAACCCTGGGGGAAAATAATGCTTCCATCTATGCCATTGCAAGAGCTTTTCTTGCAGCGCAGTGTTTGCCTTCTGCAGAGGGTCTGAGAGTGTCAGCGCCACCTCTAGCAGAGCCCAGAGCTTTCCAGGTGTGCAGTGAAGTGATGTGACTAAACAAGTGTCGTCTGTTTGTTCTCAGAGCCTCTTCCCCACTGGGAGGAAACCTGTGTGGTTGAGAGCTTTGTTTTGGAAGCATGTTTGTTTGAGGCATGTATTTATTCCTGTTTCTAGGCCGTTTGTTGTCATCTGTTTCTGTTGAAGAGTTTGGTGGCACTTGGGGAACGAGCGTGTCTCTTGGCTGCCCGTTCTCCTGAGTGCTCTGTTCCTTCAGTAAGAGATTGAAGGGGGTGAAAAGAAGTGAGTTAGCATTCTGTGATTCAGAAGGGGGGTTTTTTTCTCGACTCAGAGGCTGAATTTCACCCTGGTGATACACATAATCTGTGTCTCCAAACCGGCACGATGAATAACGCCTTGGCTCGCTCTGCTGTGCAAAAATACCCTGCGTCCATGCAAAGCTACCACAGCCCTGGGCATGGAAACCCTGAACTCTAAGCCTTGCTGTTTATATTTGTGTCCTCACAAAGCAAGTTGAGGGTTCCTTGACTTTGGAATTTGCCCTTCTCATTGGATCAAACGGCCCGAAGCTCTTTAGTTCCCTGGGCCGTCTGTTCCCCCGCTACTTCTCAGAGAGAGAGTTAATGGGCTCAGTTCTGCAAGACACTGATCCTTCTGGCACTGGTTCAGCAAACCACTTATGCAAGTGTTTAAATTTTAACCAGGCATAGGAGCTGAGCCTCTGAGGTTAATGGGGCTGCGGGGGGAGCATCTTCCCCGACCCCGCGGCCTGGCCTGCTGACGTCCCGCTGACTCCCACGCTGCCACAACTCAGGGCTGACCTCAGCACATGTTTGTTTATCCTGCAGTTAAATGAGTATATGGAGACTTTGCTGGATCTGTTTTAGACTGCCCAGCCCTAAGAGTTAGATCTCTGCAGAGCAGCCACCAGGGAAAGGCAGATGGGTGGGACAGGCTCCGTGAGCAGGAGTCAGCAATGTGCCCTCGTGGCCAAGAAGGCCAATGGCATCCTGGGCTGGATCAGAAGGGGTGTGGGAAGAGGTTGAGAGAGGTTCTCCTCCCCCTCTACTCTGCCCTAGTGTAGGGAATATTGTGTCCTGTTCTGGACCCTCAGTTGCAGAAGGACGAGGAGCTGCTGGAGAGAGCTCAGTGCAGGGACACAAAGATGATGGAGAGGAGCATCTGCCTTGTGATGAAAGGCTGAGGGCTCTGCAGCTTGGAGAAGAGGAGACTGAGAGGTGACCTCATTCATGTTTACAAATACATAAAGGGTGTGTGTCAGGAGGATGGAGCCAGGCTGTGCTCAGTGATGGCCAATGACAGGACAAGGGGCAATGGGTACAAGCTGGAACACAAGAGGTTCCAAAAAGAGATACAAGGAAGAATTTCTTCCCTGTTGAGGTGAGGGAGCACTGGCAGGGGCTGCCCAGATGGGTTGTGGAGTCTCCTTCTCTGGAGACATTCAGACCCATCTGGATGAGTTCCTGTGTGACCTGCTCTAGGTGGTGCTGCTCTGACAGGGGGGTTGCACTGGATGAGCTTTTGTGGCCCTTCCAACCCTTGAGATTCTGTGACTGTGTCCAACAGCAGCCAACTGCCTTGGTCATGAACCCTCGCAGCCACCTGTGACATGGGCAGCCTCCCTCTTTCTCACTTACCCCACTGCATTTTCTGAGGCTGTTTTTTTGCCTTACAAAGGGGTTTTGTGGAGCAAAGGGACAAGGCTGGCACCATGACCTGGATACTCAGATTTACAGGGCCCTGGACCTCTGGGCTTTCCCCCAGTGCCATGTTGTAACAGTGCAAAGAGAAGCTGTGGCATGGACAGTGGCTCTCACCAGTTCTTTGTCCTTTAAAGCTTCATCTTGGGCGTGATCACTAACAAAACACATAAACCTTCAGAGGCAGTCAAAACTGACCCATCCTTTTCCTTGAGGTGAGGGTTGGGGGAAACAAGCTCCAGTGGTCCCAATTACTCTGTTAGCTAGAGAAAATATTTGTGGGTAATGACCTCAGTAGGGAGCGAGCGGCTCCTTTTGTGTATTAAATGAAAACCTCTGGGGGGACATTAGGCCCTGTAATTTGTATTTCTCAGATGCAATTTAAGTCTTTCATCAAAAAAAAAAAGAGCCCCTTGTAATAACTGAGCTCTGTGATACCCAGTGGATTCGTTTTCATGTGAAGAATGAAAACAGCCAGCAACATGTTAACAAATGCCACAGGGAGACCAATTGTAATGATAAAAATAATCTGATGTGGGCATGGATTTGCAAATATGCTGCTTTATGGATCACTGAAAAGGAAAAGGCTGCCTTAAACACTTTCTTTACATTAAGCAAGCAGTGGGGGGGGAAAACTCCCTAGCCTGCTCGTTAAGAATGGAGTACATGAGCCGTTTCCAAAGAGCAGAGGCCCAAAATGATGCATCTCTATGTCTTACTTAGACACAAAAAAAAAGCAAGCCATGTAGCAGGGAGACTGCTTGCAAAAGTTGTCATCACTTGTGCTGCATTAAGCTGACTGAGGGAAGGAGAGACAACTTGCACATACCACTAACTTCAAAGAACGTAGCTTCCCGTGCAAATAATTGATGCTGGAGCAAACCTCATGTTTTGAGAAGCATGTGTATAACTTCCAGGGTTTTAGAGCTTTTCCAACAATTGCCTGTGAATGTAGGACAGCCCCAAGCTTCAAGATGCTGCTTCTGCCTGGGTCCTGGCAGAGCAGTGGTCTGTTAGAAAGGGTCAGCAGAAAGGAGCCTTAGCCACAGCCCCTGAGGTGGGTAGGCATCTTCTGGTGGGAAAAGCAGTATTCCTTCCCCTCCAGCTGCAAACTTGAGCTAACATCATATTGCTTAGTAAAGCAC
Organism: Colius striatus; assembly: GCF_028858725.1. Taxonomy (NCBI): domain Eukaryota; kingdom Metazoa; phylum Chordata; class Aves; order Coliiformes; family Coliidae; genus Colius; species Colius striatus. The sequence continues at coordinate 4,665,986 of NC_084762.1, forward strand.
ATTGATGGATGCATGTGCCTCTGCAACAGTTCACCTCCTGAGGGGAGGCAGAGCTGAGCTAGGACTCTCAGCAATACCAAGCAGAGCTGAGCTGAGGACTCTCAGCAATACCAAGCAGAGCTGAGCTGAGGACTCTCAGCAATACCAGGCAGAGCTGAGTGAGGACTCTCAGCAATACCAGGCAGAGCAGAGGCTGTTTCTGTGCAGCCAAAGCTGCAAGCTGATAGCCCAGGTCAAGGGGAAGGAGGATATAGCTGGAGGCAGAGAGGGAGATGGCAGAATAGAAGAAAATGCAGCAAATTAGTCATCAAAATAACAGATATCATCTTCACACTACAGTGCAGTTGCAGTGACAGTGAAACATCTGGCAGCCTGGCCTTGCCAGGATATTAGCAGCTTTCCCTAGAAGAATTTTAATTATGATTTTAAGCATAAAAACTGTTTTAGCAGGGTTCATCATCTGTTGTTGAAACGTTTTTCCACTGGAGCCCTTGGTTTTTGCAATCTCTTGGTATTTGCTGCTACCACAACACATGAAAAGATGCTTATCAGTCCCATCCAAACCAGATTTTTTGTTGCATGTGAATGCTTTAGTCTGTTTTTGTATTTAATCATCTATAAATAAGCAAACTAGGACCTAGTCCCATGGCACACACACAAGCCACGTGTACAGCAGGTACTAATTTTCAGCACACACTTGATTTGTCAAACATGCCCATGAGCAGCTTTCCAAGCCCTGGTTTAGAAGGAAAATGGACTGAAGCAGAGCACAGCCACAGTGGCCTGTGAAAAGCAGAACAGGAGATCAAGCCTATGTTATATGTTGTGACTTGTGAAGGGCAGAGTTTGCAAGGGGATGTGGCTAGTGAATGATGCAGCCACACCACAAAAACTACCTGGAGTAGACAGAGAGAGCAGAGGCTACAGGCAGAGGTTATTCTGCTGATATAAGTTATACTGGCAAGCAAATAATTGTGCTTCTCCTAAAGGTCTTAACCAGAGATGGCAGAGACTGAGGAGATATAGCCCAAGTTATGGAGTTAACCCTTTAAAAAGAGACCATGGCTCATCCTCATCTCTTTCACAAGGCAGCGAGTGAAAAACTGTTTTAACAAATCCTGTCGAACCACTTTATCCCCAGAAAGCTGTCTGAAAAACCAGGGAGGAAGGGTAAGAGGCAGATCCACAGGCAGAGGAGAAGCCAACCCCTCCTTGCCCAGGCCAGGCCAGCTGAAGGCACCAGAGAAAGAAGGGACAGATGGTTGTCACGCTGCTAGTGCCGATAACAAGTTCTGATTTTCAGCATTGCAAGGGGTATTAGCCACTTCCTTCTGCTTGTTTGTTCTCTCTACCCATGGATACCTTAATGCTGAGTTTCTACAGCTCAGTTTATGCAGAGCTGATCAAGCTGTTGTCCTTTGACCAGCTTGCACCTGGAGAGCACCAAGGAACAAGCCCAAAGACTTTGGCCAAAGGCCAAAGGAGGGGATCTGGCAGTGAAAAAGGCCAGTGTGTTATACAGGAATTTCTTTGTAAGCAAGAATATTAAAAGGATGAAAATCAATTCATAATGAATTCAGGAGGTTCTCTCTCTCCACATTTTTTAACCTCTTGGTGTTCTCTCACTGAAGAGGCACTCAGGGCTTGCTAATGTACATTATTACACAAGCAAAGCACTCCAGCATTGATTTTTCCTCTTACAGAGGATTATGAAGCAACATGATTTAAGGAACACTATGGTTGAGATTAATGACCAGCCCCTGAAAGTTTAACCAAGCATGAGAACTTTCTGGGCAGAAGCAGTTTTGTATCAGAGATTTTAATTACACTTGCAAACATGCCTTGTCCATTACTATTTGACCTGTAAGTGTGTTTTATTTAAGAGGTGTTGAAAAACAGTTGCATGGTGAAGGTGTGTGCAGAAGCTTAAAGCAATTTGTACTTTTCCCTCTGCTGCTGTTTCAGGAACCTTTGCTTTAATGAGCAGGTCTGCTTTTACCAGAGGGCCAGTGGGGCTGAGGCATACGCCACTACTCAGGTTGGAGAGGCTCATGAACCTGATGGGGACATTGTAGCTGTATGTGCTAGAAGGGTTTAAACTAGGAAGTAAGCAGCTGCAATTCTGGCTTGTGTGTGGAGGCACTGAGAGGATGCAATTGCAAAGTGGCAGCTGTGAGATGCCTGCATGCTGCAGCCCATAGCTTTCCCAGCAGCAGGATGGAGCACAAGTTGCTCCAAGGCATCAAACACCTGCCTGTTGTGCAATACTTCTTACTTAAGCGAGAGGGGGAACAAACCCTCCCTCCACAGATCCCCAAGAGCATAAATACAAACTGTAGCTATGGAGTAAGCATTTAGTGCTGGAATCAAGAAAGTGTTTGCTTGGCCTTGTGGCAACCATCAGCTATTTGCTGTCTGTGACGGCTGCCAAATTCAGTGACCTTTTGGACAGCAGAGAGCCAGGCAGGGACCTCCTGGGGCTGGGGGAGTTTTTAGCTCTCCCTCCAAGATCCCATTACCTGCTCCAAGCTGAGAAAAGCCCGAGTCTCTTTTCTGTTTGTCTCTTCTTTCCTCAAAGCTGCCTGGTTCCTGAGCTGTCCAGATGTGCTGATATCATCCAGCAGACCTTGCATAACTTCCCTCTCGAAAAAAGAAACCCCAAACCAAAACAAGAAAAGTGCTGCAGTAGCAGTTCCTATGGAAATGTATTATTTTAATAAGATCCTCCACAGTACTCAAAACCAAACTAACAGCTGCTCAGAGACCAGTTGTTCCCCCTGAATTCATTGAATTTCTGGGTGAGCATGGACATTTGGGGATGTAAATTTGAGCTCTTCTAAAACTGAAGCTCTGAGAGCATCCAAACCAGAAAGAGTGTCTTGATGAAGTCAAACACTGAATTTAGCATTCAGGTCCCTGTTTTCATTTCCCTCTGGACAGGAGAGAAAAGATCACTGGTTTATTGCTCTTACTAATGGCACTGAATGGTTTTAGCTGTAACAGGAGGAAATCCCTTGTGTTAGATTGAGGGTCAAACTGCAGGCATAAGCCAGAGCTTGCACTTAGAAACCTCACAGCCATGTTCTCTTCTGTGCTTCTTGTACAGCCTCTGTAGGCTTCACTGTGTTACTCCTGACCTTCACTGGTACAGGGGAAAAGGAAACCGGTCCCATTATGGCAGGGACAACCATGGGGCTATGACAGGAGTCTATAAAGGCCTGTGTGTCATGAAAGAGGTGTGTAAAGGTCCTCCATGACCAGGACTAAGGATCATAAAGCAGTGACCAGGAACAGGGATCCCTGGAGGGCCAGTATATTCAAAAGCAATACTTCTGGCTCAGGAAGCCTTGAGTCACAGACTCATAGAGGTGTCTCAATCTATTACTTTCCCTATTCTTATGCTCTTTCCTAGGAACCTGCCTTGGGCTGATGTTGCTGGCTTTTGGTCTAACTGCATGACACCCTTCCCATAACAAAGAATCCAAGCCAATACAGGCTGCACAAGGGATTTGAAGGGCATGCAGTACAGCACATAGACCCAGGAGAGGCTGAGCAAAGTGAGATAAGCCTTTGGGGGAGGAGTTACCCCAAATTTCATGTGCTTTTTTTGGTCAGCTGACTGTTGGTTGACACAAACTCTCCAGAGTTCCACTGAGGACCCCCACAGCAGCTCAGCCCTTCTTGGATTTTAATTCAATGTACAAGCTTCAAAGACTTGCCAAAATTTCAGGTTGGGTTGTTTGTTTTGGTTCTTTGCAATACAAACAGTGCTCAGGATAATATTTACCATGCTTGATTTAACAGTGATTGGTGCAGAGACTGCAGAAGTTTGGGCTTTTTTCATATACAGACTCCATTAAGAATTAATCAGGCTATTTCTCTTGCTGCCTGGGAAGAGCAAAAAGCTTCCTGCCTAGATATTTCCATGTTGTAGTTGGTTTTGGTTTTCAATTGGACAAGTCACTGGACAGCATGAGAGATGTGAAAGGGCTGTTTCCTTCACACTGTACGTTCAGCTCAAATTTGCTTCCCTATGTATCAGCCCAAAACCTTGGTCTTCCAGCAGGTCTGGAGTATAATTGCCACAGATCTGTGCCATCCTCCTTCAGAAGTATGCAAAGGGGCTACTGCTTTGTCTCACACTGATAGTGTCTGAGACCTATGTGAGAGTGTAATCAGGTCAGAAACTGTGACCTGAGGGAAGTAGACAAAGTTGCTGGGCTGTGTAGGGAAATACCCATGCCTTTTCAAGCTCAGCAGAGGTGTCCTTGTGCAGGAGTATGTGGTGAGCTACTGAGGTAAGTCTGCTCCCCTTCTTTCCCCTGAGTGGATGTCCCTGGTTTGAGCTGGATCAGGCATTGCCTTCCACCTCCTCTGCATCTGGCTCTTGCACCATCACACACTGATTACAGAGCTGTGCAGCTGCTATCCTCAGCTTTCCAGCTTCCTTTCTGTGTTCCCTCTCCAACAAACTTTCCCTGGAGGAGAATGGGAGAAAGCTGACAGTCCTTGGAATGCTGCTGGAGTGCCACCCTTTTCTTATCAAGAGCCAAGGAAACACCTCAGTTTGCCCCCTAGTAAAGCCTACCATGAGGTCACTCAGCTTTGTACACAGCACTTGGGAGTGATGGGGCAAAAGCATTTTTGCAATTCCAGGATGCTTAAGCCATCTTTCTTGAGACAAAAACAAGAGAGTATATACTTAACTCTGAAGGCAATGATAATTCCCAAAGCCCTCAGATAACTACAAGCCTTGCAGAAATGTAAGCAAGGCATCACACCATTTTCTGAGCAGTCCCTCCACACATGGCTTTGAAGATGAACTGTAGAAGGAAGCGCATCGATCTGTCTGTGGAAACACCTAAGCCCAGAAGAACAAGTATTGACTAATTATTCTCCTGCACCAGCGTGAAATGCTTCTAAAGGGGTATTTCCAGTCCTCTCATTTCAGCCACTGATGGCAGAGGAAGCCAAGGAGACAGCAGAAGCTGGCTGGACACAGAGTGTGTACCCCCAGCTTTGGAAACAAGCACCCAGCATGTGTTCATCCTCTGGCTGAAGCCACTTGAACCTAGCCATGGATGTGCCATTAGCTGGGTTGCTTCCTTCAGGGCCTCAGAATGATGTGAGCTGAATCAGGGGCTGTAAAAGGCATCCTCATGCAGCTTTCAGTGACCATACTTGCAGTGCTTTTAGGAGGTTCTGCATTCCCTCACACTCCAGGTCCTTAAGATGCTCTGTGAGCACCTCTGCAGCCATCTCCTCCCCAGGGCCCCCTTCAGCTTGCTTCTTTTCCTCCCTGTCCCATCCACACCACAGCTATATCCAGCCTCAGCCACCTGCTGTCATTTTCTTTCTGTTTTTTTCAGGTTTCACCTTCTTCCCTCTTTCAGAACTGCACAAAACTTTGGGTCTGCCAGCTGTGATGGGATGAAGAAGTTAAAGCAAAAGAAGTCAGGGATATTCCTTATGACTTACCATAAAAACCTGTGTGGATTTAGCCCTGAAAAACATTCAAATTGCAAGTCTAAGGGCCTTGTGGAGTAGCACCCTGGAAGAAGCATGGCCCCAGTCCCAGTGGGAGGAAGGAGCCAGAGCCACCACCTAATTACCCAGCCCACCACAAAGGCTGCTGCAGGCTCTCAAAACATGTGTCCAAAGAGGAAAAAAAACCCCAAAAGGCACTCTGGTGGGACTGGGAGGAGAATAGATAATTTCAGAAGGATTAAAAGGTCAAAGGACTCGATATGGAGAGGTCAGCTCAAATCCACCCAAAGCTGTTAGCATGGGATCATCTGAAAAACAAATCCAAGGGCTAATCCTTTATCTTGTTCAGGAGAGCGGTGCATGTCAGAGAAGATGTTTCCCCTCCTCCTGCTGGGAATGTTCTGTTTCAAGGATAAACTTGCTTGATGACCCTCCTTAGATGTCCCTCCAGCCCTGACACCACCTCTTCTTTCCTCCCAGGTTTGCCCCCTCAAATATAAGGACGTGGAAACCTGCAGGGGCAAGGATGAAGCCCAAAGGCAAATTCTTCCTCCCCATACCAGGGCACTGTCATTCCTGTCAGAGGAGGGTGTAGCAGGAAAGAAAATAGCAAGCCTTCCACAACAGCTCCTGTCTTCCTAAGTAAGAGTCAGGGAGCTGTGTTATTCCAGTGTGAGGAGAGCTGGGATGTCTCAGCCATGTCAGGGCTATAGGTACCACATAGTTCACTTCCAAACATAGGGTGTGTTCTGCTTCCTGGTTGCATAGTGGAAAAGGAGGAGACATGATAAAGGGCTGTGCTGTGATCACTCCAAGGCTGTGAGCCTCTCTGGTGAATGTCCCCCACCTCAAAGGTGGAAAGAGAAATACCACCCTGCCCCAGGTACTGTCCTCCAGAAGCAGACTGCTCCAGCACAGGCTTCCCAGAGGCACAGCCACCCTGCTCCATGTGAGGTTCCCCAGGGGCTGCAGGTGGGTCTGGGCTCTGCCATTGTCCTTCATGGGCTGCAGGTGGTTTTCAGCCCTGCTTTTGCCCTTTATGAGCTGCAGGTAAGTCTCAGCTCCTCTGTTGCTCTCTATGGGTGCAGCTGGGTCTGGGCTCTACCATGGCTCTCCATGGGCTGCAGGTAGGTCTTGGCTCTGCCATTGCCCTCTGTGGGCTGCTGGGGAACAGCCCCAGTCTCACTATGGGCTGTGGGGGAATCTCTGCTCCAGCACATCTCATTTTCACTGACTATGACTGTTTCCCACCCCTTCCACCTTCTTCTCTCCACTGTAGTTTGGTTTGGGGTTTTCTTTCCTTCTTAAATACATTATCCCAGAGGCACATCATTGCCTCAGCCTTGGCCAGAGGCAGCTCCAAGCTGGGGAAGCTTCTAGCAGCTTCTCACAGGGGTCACCCCTTATAACCCCTCCTTTGCTAATCCTGCCCCACAAACCCCATCCACCAGGTCAGCAAACAGGCACCTGCTCCCTCTGATGACCCATGAGCCTGCTGTTTCATTTCTCTCTTCTAGCAGTTGAGTCTGAAGCCTATAAACTTGATTGTATTTCCTTACAGCCAGTGGTACTCTAGATGCCAGGGCTCTTTAGCAGCTTCAGGATCAAGCAACTGCTAGTTTTCTTTGTGATTAGAGGCTTGACCCAAAGGGACTAACTCTAGCCTAACTGTAGCAGTGGCTCTTTTGCCTAAAGCAGCTATAGTTTTCTGGTGAGACTTAGGTGAGAAGGGATCAGCAGGGCTGTCTCTCTGCCACTCGGGGAAGGACGTGGTGAGGGATGCCACTACTGGCGGCACTTGCCGTGCACAGCTCAGCCTCAGGCTGCTGCTCCCCAGCTCCTGGCGTGAAACTTTAGAGCGAAGCACCACCTAGAGGCATTGCTAGTAAGGCTCTAGCAAGTGAGCAGCACGGCCAGGCTCCAGCTCTTCGGGATGATAACAGCAAGGTAAGACCCGAAATTAAAAGCCTCAGCCTTCCCATTTGCCTGTTCCTTGTTTTGACCAAACCAATGGGTTAGTTTGGAGGCTAAATGTAAACCTGGAAGGACTCTGGGAGAGCAAGCTGTGGGAAATTCAGCCAAGAGCAGCAGGAGTCCAGTGGGATGCTTTCATGGGGATATGTCCATAATCCAGGTAGGATGTGCTCAGTTTACCAGCAACTTGGATTAAGCCTTTTTAGAGGTTTTTTTGTGAAAGCCCCAGCCTCAATTTTTAGCCATTGAACAAATGTGCTTCTCTTTGCAGCTTTTTAGTCTCAAGGAGCTGAGCAGCCTCTCTAGGCCAGAACAAACAAGGATTATAGCACTAGTGAGGGAAAGAGCAATTTCTGCTCCTCCAAAGTCACTTCATTCAGGACTTTGATGCTGAGTTGAGGTATCAATTCCCACCTGTTGCTGAACCACCCAGGCTCCTCTCCTTGCATTAAATCCACCCTACAAGAAGTGACCACAACAGGGTGAGCCCAGAAACATGGATTCAATTTCTTAGTGTTCATAAGGTTGCAGTACCTCTAGAGATGTATCTAGAAATATTCCTGCACTCTGCTGTATACAAGAACCCCATGAAAGGACACACACCTGACTATCATTCTGCAAACACTTGAGCATGTGCTTCAAGATCATTCTGAAGCCAATGGGAATGGTTGTGCAGTTAACACCAGTGAGCACAGGTGACCCATTCAAATGGGCCCAGCAGTGGAGATCTTGCAGCAGCTGTCTTGAATGCCTCCCCCCCCCAAAAAAAGCATATTTCTTATTTTAAGCTTGACCCCCTGGGATTTTCACCATGATGCTGCTCTGAGACCAAGTTAAATGGCCATGTCACATTGCATAGAGGATGCAGCACTTTGCATTTCCTTCACTGCTCAGCTGCATTTCTCATGCAGTCTTGCTTCAAGACTCTGGGCTGTCAACCTTTGAGAAAACTATGCCCTTGATGATAAGGCCAAAAAAAAAGGGCAGAAGAAAGAAAAGGCTTCTTTAAGGAAGAGCAGTTTAGATGGCACGCAACTAATCAGCACCTTGTCTTGCCTGCTTTGCTACAGGGAAATGGTAGGTTCCCTACCTCAATGCAGCAGTTGATCATAACTGTTCTTCAGGAGGAGGATGGAGAGAGGGAATCCAGCCCCCAAGCACCCCACTGCACACTCCTGCCCTTTTTTGGGGAGGCTTCACATGATGGCACTTCATGGCAATGCCTTTTCTCCCCTCCCAGCAGCAGCTTTGGAGATGGGCAATGTTGGCTACCTTTGCCTATTGCCCAGAATTTCTTTCCCAGTGCCATTTGCAAGGGCTGAGGAGCCAGGTGGTTGATTCCAAGTGAGTTTGTTTCCCATACTGTACTCACACCCACGGTGGCACTCGGGGAACAAGTGAGCTGTTAGCTGAAGGGGATTGTTTCCAGTAAAAAGCTCTCTTTCCTACTAGTGTTAGAAATCCCACCTTTACATCATAAGGAATCTCTTACACACAACTGGAAAAACTGCAAGGAAAACAGGATGCTGGTTCAAGTATCACAGCTGATATTTACAGGGGGGAGAAGTGACAGGATGGAAAAACTGTGAATAGTAACTGAGGCAAAAGGTTAGATGGCCTCGGGTGCCCTGCCTCCTCCTCTTCTTAGAACAAGGGCAGGGAGAGTAAATGAAACAGGCAGCTCCTAATTAGTGGGTAGTGTAATTTCTCTAGAAGAAGGAAGTAGGGGTTTCTGGTTTGCCTCATCCTGAACCTATTTCCCGTGAAGAGAAGCGAGTTTCAAGAGGGTCTCTTGGCCTCGTTGCTTTCAACTTTCACTTTGGTGGGGAAGCAAGCAAGTGGCAAATAAACAGGACAAGCTTTAAGCTGTGTCATATGGCTCCATTCAAAGAGCAAGTATCAGCAAAGGAAGCAGGGTGGTTTCTTTCTTCTTCCCACTATGTAAAGAAAACGTTTTGGAATTTAGTGTCAGCTCTTCTTCTGGGAAAAGATACAGTTCTGGTAACCAGGGGCTGCAGAAAGGGTAAAAAGCTTGGTGTCACAGGAAAAGCTCTTGAGAAATGACAACTTTAAATCATCCTCTTGCTGTTCCTCGTGTTTGACCTGGACTTTCTCCTGATTAAGTTTCATTGTCCTAGAGAAAAGTGTGATAATTTTAAAGCCATTTTGAAAACTAGGAACACAACTACATGGATATCCCACTGCTGAAATGTCCTGCAAATGCAATGCTAAACTCTGTTTCAGTCAGGTTTGGACCCTCCTTACTCTTCTGCCCTCTTCAACTACAATCAAACTGCTCTTGTTTTGGTTTAGCTTGTGTGAAATTAGCTTAGCTTTACAGGAAGATTTATTTCAGTGCAACAAAAAAAGGAGACATATATCTGCAAGAATCTGAGGCAAGCTGGTCTGCTCTGGTAGTTGATGGCTAGAACTCTACAGTGTGATATACACAGTTCCTACTTTCACAAGGCTCATCCTAAACCCAGTGGAAGAAACAGCTGTTCCTGGCTGTGCCAGTTGAAATTGAAACTGATGCCACATAATTCTGCTACAACATAATCCTGTTTGTCTTCCAATAAGAAAAAAGATGTCATGAGAAACTGTGAAGAGATGATAAAAGTTGGGGGAGATGATACTAGGGAGCAATTGTCACATACAGTTACACCAGGGGTAACAGAGTAACTCCAACTCAGCTCATCTGAGTAGGACTAGCCAAAGGACATGAGTGGCTTTCTGCATGTCCTGGTAGGAACAGTTGAAATTCAAGTCTCAACTGTCCATGAACTACTTTTGTCAAAGCACAGCCTTGCCTTTGCTCTGCCCTGTGCTGCACCAGCACCTCAGAGAGAGGGTCCCAAGTGGTACCTTTCCTGCAGAGGCTTCCCCCACTTCAGCTGAATGCCTACAGCTATCACACTGAACACATGGGAAACTGAGCATTTTGCATTGCCTTTTCTTTTTGCCATGGCAAGTAAAACTGTTCAGAATAGCAAGAACAGAAAAGTCTGGTTGCAGGCATTGAGCCTACAGGGAGTGGCTCCCAGTGGTACCAACTCCAGGTTCTACTGAGCAGCCAAGATGGAAATGATGGGTGAACAGTTCCTAAGAGAGATATGTCTTAAGGATGCTGAAAGCAGACAGAAAAGCCACCCTCATTCCTGTGTGCTGTGGATATACAGCCCTGTTGGGGATCTTGGGTTTATTTAGATGCTCACAGGAACCTGGAGTCAGGTAGAGCCCCTTCCCTCCCAATGGTTTCCCACCCCCTCATATTTCCCCAGCACTTTGTTGTGTGTTGGTGCCAGTGACCCTGTTGCAAGTGTGCTTCACAATAGTCTTGTTCTTGCAGCTGAAGGCAAGGAGTGGTGGACATGAGGTGATCTTAGCTCAGCTACTGGGGCATCAGTGACTCTCAAGCTGCTGTTGCTGTTTTCCTGGTCCGGGCAGGTAACAAAATCTTTCTTGTCATTGTCACCAGGGAGTCATTGCCATAAAAACCCCAGGGTCTGTGGGGTTCAAATGTACCTCAGGCTCCAAGTAGATATGTTAACACATCTCTTGATAAACAAGAGGGGTGATCTCTTATTTTCCCTTCAAAAATAAGGAGAGCTGCTGAACCTTATTTTGGTTTGCTTATTGTAGTTTATGCCATTTATTCCTTCAATAGCTTTTGGTGTAACTTGTTCGAGCTGAGACTGGGTGTGAGAAACAGGTGGAGCAGTGGATATTTAATGCAGGGGATGTTAAATGCAATGTTTCCTTACAAAACTGCCTTCTCTAGTGAGAAATGATGTCAGATAAAGACAGACAGCATTTCTTTTACAGGCAAAGCGTGTCCTTCTCCAAAACAAGAGAAGACAGACACAAGCATGTAGCCAAATGGGCAATGAGTAGGTCTTTAATGCTAGGAGCACTGCTTTGTCTGAGGCTACTTGGGCAATGATGCACAGAAGCGTGGTACTAGTGGATTTGGGAGCAAAGTAAGTATCTGGAATGAGTAACCAAAAAAACCCCAAACTCACACCTATGGCTCAGGCCATATCTAAACCCATGAGGTTTCCTAGCACTTACTTGTTTCTCTCACAAAGAAAACAGTGGAACTGGCAGTGGAAAGCAGTCACAGGGGGGCTTACACGTGTAGCAAAAGGGCTGGGCTGTAAAGCAAGTCCAACACCATTCTTGGAACAATGTTTGCTGATTACCTTCATTTCAGCAAGGTTGAAAGGAAAGGGTTGAGCCAGCCAGCTCTCAGGAACCTATTCACTTGAGTCTTTGGAGACAGTTTCATTCAAAGTTGGAGCCAGCCATGTGATGGCTGAAAAAAAATAGGCATGGAAAGTTAAATTCATGAAATCAAAGCAGCACCTCTAGAGAGCTGCACAAAATGAAGATCTCAGAAGTATCTTCTCTAAGCAAAGCAACATAAAATCCAAGAGGTGGACAAATCAAAACAGCTGAGAAGTCAGCTTTGATAAGCAAACCCCTGTGTGCTGCACAGGACTGATAATGCAGTGGGCAGAACGCAGGGTGCAGGTTTGAGGAACTCAGCTCATTTCTCCAAGCCCCTAGGCAGTTTCTCATGGCACCCTGGGCAAGTCATCCACTTGAACTCATCCCCAAAGAGGATAGTGCTTAAATTTAGGACTGTCAGCATCTCAGGCCCCTTTCCATAGTCTAGAGGGCAACTCAGACACCAGGTGAGTATCTCTCATTAGACAGGATGAGTGCTGGCTTTCTCACTCCAGTTCCCAGCTCTGGACACTGGGATGGCACCACTGATTCTTTGCCAGGACTGTGGGAAAGTGGCCACGAAGCTCTGAAATGCACTGTTGGTCAGAGCAAGATGATCAGTCAGAGAGCTGTGCACTGCTCTCAGATTTGCTTTGGAATTGCTCATTGGATGCATTGGGTTTGACTTCCTCCCAAGCCAAACGTGCCAAGAAGCAAGTAAACAAACCTGATAAAGCACATTTCCCACTAACTGTTGTTTACAAATAAGTGTTTCTGTCATATGCTGCTGTGTTCATAGAAGAGGTGGAACCAGATCTGGTTTTCTACAAGCAACAGTTTCTGTTCTGCATTTTCCTTCACTAAGCCCTTCTGTTGCAGTCTTTGCACTAATCTCTCATATTTATTGATGATCACATTTACTGCTGTTAAATCTCTTGTCTTTATTGCTGATAATCTTTATTACACTTTAAACCCTTGTGTAACCCATTCTTAAGAGGCTGATGATTGGCACAGGTAAGCTTCTATCATCTTTTCATACTTCACACCGCTTGTGTTTTGAACCTGACTGATGGAATGGAGCTAAAGACCACACAGAAATACTTTTTTCTCCAAACAAACTTAGAGTGCAGGCATAGCTATAAGGATATATCCCAGTCCCACAGGATCAGACTATCCAGCCCAGCATTTAGTGTGTGACATGGCTGATGATGGACATGTCTGCAAGAGCTCGTCCTCCAGACTTATTTCCCCATGCTTCAGCAATCATGAGCATTTCTGGGCTAGAAGTGAGGTCTTTGTCTTATAACTTCTACTGATATTGTCAGTGACACGTAAAAAAACCCACTCAGGTTGATTAATAAAATGAAATCCCAGTTAAGCACCACGGTGGAAACTGTTTATAATGCCAAAGGGCTGGGGATTGAAATCCTTCAGGGCTTCTGTGTGCAGGATCCTAAGCTACCACAGCAATAACGACCCTCCTGGGCCTGCAGGTGAAGGTGCCCTCTTGGCACTCCCTCCACTCTGGGCACTACAGGTCACTCCATCTCCCATGCAAGGCCTGGGAGAGGGCTCTGTTCACCTTCTCACTTTCACCTAAAAGTTACATGGATTCTTTATTCCCAGCCTATTTAAGCCTTTTCCTACATGATGTTTCCTCTCATTTAAAAACTGGCTTGGCTTCCAGCAAAACATTTCCCTGGTGCTTCCAGTTGGTTGTTGTGGAAAGCACAAGCAGGAGGAAGGTTTCCCAACAAACAGTACATCTGACACCTGAATCTTTGCTAAACTGTCCTGCTTGTGTTTCTGGTAATAACCATTTCAGCCCTGGGAGAAACTGTGAAATTTGCTCAGTAAAGTTGGTTTCTCTCATCTCTTTGAGCTCTAAGCTGGGTTTGATTCCTGTGGTTTAAATGGTATCTAGTCACTGTCACTTGCTGCCAGGACATGCATGGTCTAGAAGAGTCCTCTTTTCTCATCTGATGATGGTTTTTCTGTGCCAAGTGTCATGTAGCTACCACCTTCCTCCTTACTGTAAACAGGGTTTTGTAGGTGGAGCAAGTTTAGGATGGAAAATGACCATTGATGGTATTGTGATGGGGAGAGGATCCAGCAATGTGGTGCAAGCTGGTGGGTCTGAGGTTGCTGGACTCCTGGCTGACCTTCCTTCTCTCCTCAGTGCTTGAAGAGGTCTGCAGGTGCAGTGTGAGGTGTGCACCTACATCCTCTGATAAATGTGGATAAACCTGGAGACGGGGAGAAACAAAGAAAAGTGGTTTATGGAGAGTTATGCTTCTGCCCAAGGACCCTTATAGCTGTAAGGGGAATTAAACTCATGGTAGATGAGTCTAGATGGGCAGTGGTAGCTGAGAATAAGGGCAGGAAGCTTAAATTAGTTATCTCTTTATTTGCATGTTATGTAAAGGAAGAGGGGGACTCTTAGCCCTTTTCTTGTGTAAGAAGGGACACAGGGGGACTGGACATCACTTAGGAGGAAAGCAAGGGGCAAGAAGGGCAGCAAGTGGAGAAGTAAATGGACAAGTTATGCAACTTTCATTTAACTGAGATTTGTGTTTCAAATCTGCAGGGAACAGCACATTGCTCCCCTTGTTTCCTAGACCAAGAGGCCCAGTTGTACAATCTCCTTTTATTGTTTTGCTGATAAGCAGGCATTTCACATTTCTGACACTATACAAAATGTCCTTTAGAAAACTCAGTCAGTGCCATGGACTTTTCCAGCTGGAACATTAAAACCAGTGCCTGGCCAGCTAAGTTTTCACCCCATAACACAGGGTCTTAGCTGTAGGTGGCCAAGGCACTCCAGCTGCAAAGAGAAACAGCCTGCTGCAGGAGCAGTTGCCTTCACCTCTGACTTCTATCCTTTCCCAAACGGGCAGTGCTGCAGCTACAGCACCTGGCACACGACTTTCATAGAATCATAGAATGGTGGGGGTTGGAAGGGACCTTTAGAGATCATCCAGTCCAAACCCCCTGCAGAAGCAGGGTCACCTAGATCAGGTTGCATAGGAACATGTCCAGGTGGGTCTTGAAGCCCTCCAAGGAAGGAGCCTCCACAACCCCTCTGGGCAGCCTGTGCCAGGGCTCCCTCACTGAAACACTGAAATAGTTTTCTCTTATGTTTAAGTGGAACTTTTTGTGTTCCAGCTTCATCCCATCACCCCTTGTCTTGTTGTTAGATACCATGGAAAAAAGTGCTGCCCCAACCTCCTGACACCCACCCTTTAGATATTTATGAATGTTAATAAGATCTCCCCTCAGTCTCCTCCAGACTAAACAGCCCCAGTTCCCACAGCCTTTCCTCGTATGAAAGATGTTCCAGTCCCCTGATCATCTTGGTGGCCCTGAGCTGGCCTCTCTCCAGCACTTCCCTGTCCCTCTTGAGCTGAGGAGCCCAGAACTGGACACAGGACTCCAGATGAGGCCTCACCAGGGCAGAGTAGAGGGGGAGCAGAACCTCCCTCGACCTGCTGGCCACACTCTTCTTGATGCATCCCAGGCTGCCATTGGCCTTCTTGGCCACGAGGGCACATTGCTGGCTCATGCTTAGCTTATTATCAATCAGGACTCACAGGTCTCTCTCTGCAGAGCTGCTCTTCAGCAGTTCAACCCCCAGCCTGTCCTGGTGCATGAGGTTATTCCTCCCCAGGTGCAGGACTCTAAACTTGTCCTTGTTGAACCTCATGAGGTTTCTCTCTGCCCAGCTCTCAAGCCGGTCAAGATCCCGCTGAATGGCAGCACATTCTGCAAACACTGACTACCAGCCAAAGCTTAGTCCTGTTCTGCTTATTTTATAAGACCCCTGCAGTGACTCCATACCATCACAGACTACTACTACAAACAGCTATGGAGTGAGCAAATCTTCCTTCCTTGGCAAAACTCCCGAAGGGTATTTCTGCATGGCACAGACCTGTCCAGTACTTTTCTCAGTCCAAGGAAGGGTCAGGGGGTTCCACCTTCCTGGGCAACCCCACCTCCCAGCCTGGTAATCCTGAAATGACCCCCACAGGCAACTGGAGTGAAGCCTCTTTGTGCAGGACTTGAACAAGCAACACAAATAGCTGGATTCTGGTTGGTCTCGAGATGTGGAAGCAGAGCTTTCAGAAACCACTGAATCAGAGGACATGGATCTCTGACAACAAGATCTATGACCAAAACCAAATTGCTGAAGGTGTTTTTGTTTGGTTTGGTTTTGAAGAAAGCAGCTTCAGAGGTCTCTCTGGTATCTTTGTGCTTTGTTACCCAAAGGAAACACACGTGTCATTTTTTTGCCAGCTAGCAAAATACTTTCTAACAAAGCCTTTGGACAAAGCTGAAAATATCTTACACTGATGGGAGTCATCGGGGTGGGGAGGAAAAGAGAAAAATCCCTTTTGAGTAAATGCAGGCATAAAATAGAGCCTTTAAGTGACCAGCCTGGAGAAGCTGTGCATATTTGTGTTCTGTTCTTTCAACCCACACAACTGCTTTGTGTTGTGGGGCATTTGTTTTTAAACACCAAGAAAGCCTCCCCCAAAATATCTTATTTCTTTCCCAACTTTTGGATAGTGCCAGTTTTTATTACTTCAGTGGGCTATGATGAGGTTTTAGATGTAGCTAGGTGACCTCTGCTGGCAGATCCTTACGGCAACGGCAGCAGTTCTGCACAGGTACATTGGTATGCTGCTAAGTGCTGCCCTACATACACAGCAAAACATAATACACACGAAGATACAATCCCTGTCTCTGAAAAATAAGACTCCCACGCTGGAAAGGTGTGAAAAAGAATATTGCACAATCCAGCTTTCTCCCCTCACAGACGTTTTATAGGGCAGTCTTTAGAGAACCGTTGATAAAAGGGTATGGTCATGTCAGGATGGGGCCACCGGTGTTTATTCGAAGTAATGGGCTAAATGCTCATTACTTGCCTGGAAAACCCCTACACTTCATCCTGTTAGTAGCAGGGAGGTTACACCAAGCAAAGGATTAGTCTCCACTTGCATTCCTTTTTTGTCCTCTCTTTTTTTTTCCCCAGACCATCTGCTAACAGCCATTGTGGGAGAAAGGATTCCAGCTAAACGGACCTCTGCTCTGACTCAGCAAGGTTAGAGACAGTCTGTCCGCTGCGATCCAGCAGCACAGTATCATTTGATACTCGGGAAAAAAATGGACATTCACCTGAGAGATCCCAGTGCAGCCTGCAGTTAACGGCCTCGGTCTTTGTGATACCCGAGGTCATTTCTATTATTACAGCACAGTGCACGGAAATACCACAAATACCAAGAGAGCCTTATCTCTTTATCATAGGTGAAATTGGCACGCTTTGCAGCAGGACGGCTCCACATCGGATCAGAGGCGTTCGAGTTCACTTGAGTTTACGTTCAGGGGCTGGCTCTCTCCGTCGAGGGGGTCGGTTGATGCATGTATGTATGTGTGACGGCACTGCAGCAGCCGCTTCTCAAGTGTCCAGCTTCCACACTGACAGCTCCCGCGTCTCAACACAAGGCAGCAAAGATAAACGTGCTGGGAAACAACCTCATCCCGACCTTGTCAGAGTTAGTGGTAGGATCCAAAGGCAAAGGCACGGGTCCTCTGGACCACACACCCCCCCCGGCTTTACATGCATGGGGGCATGTGCTGCCTGCGCATCCCAGACCCTAAGATGTGCTCTGTGGCATGATGCCCACGGAAGAAAAGGCGGGTTATAACCTATGTGCTGCCAAACCCAAACCGCTTGCGACCCCAGCGCCCACCTGGCTGGGCTTGCGACGAGTGGGCTGGGGTCAGGCGCTGCCCGCGCGGCTCCAGCCCGACGGCTGGGGAAGGACAGGAGGGGATGCTCAGCGGGTCTCCTTCCCCCACGGCGGCACAAGCAACGCGCCGAGCCCCAGAGCTCCCGCCGGGCGGTGCAGCGGCTCCAACGGGCGCCGCCAGCCCGAGGGGCGGCCACAATCTGTTCTAACAACAACAACAAGGCTGGCAATAATCACGATAATTGCTGCTGTTAATGGCGAGGGCGATGGCTCCCCGCCGCCAGCAGGCTGAGGCCACGCTCCGAGCGCCCGCTCTCAGGTGCGAGCCCGGCAGGGCGCCCCCTGCGGGCCCGCCCGCGGCGCCCCCTCCCCGCGCCTCCCTCCCCGCCCCCGGGGCGCCCCCTCCCCGCGCCTCCCTCCCCGCCCCCGGGGCGCCCCCGCTCTCTCCCCCCCAGCCTCCGCCCGCCCCGCTCCTCGGCCGGCGCTCTGAAGTTTGCAGGCGATTTCCTCTCCAGCCCGGCCTTATCTCGGGCCGCACGTTGCCGCGCGGTGACTAATAGGAGAATAACATTGTCTGGGGATAAAATAGCGCCGGGGCTGTTTACCCGCTCCATGGGGGTTCGCTATAAAAGGGCGCCGGGGACCGCCGCGCCAGCCAGACGCGCCCGGGCGCACCGAGCCGCTGCCTGTCCCCGCGCCGCGTCCCGCAGGGCACGGGACACAGCTCTCCGGCCAGACCCCGGGACGGACTTTCTTCCCTTTTTTCTCTTTTATTAATTTTTACCCTTTTTAACTTCCCCCCCCCCCCGCCATTCACTCTCCCGTTTTTCCGTCCGCTCTCCGCCGCCTGCTATGGATTATCCCCAGATGATCGTCTCGCTGTTCTTCGTGCTGTGCCCGGGGCTGCTGCCGGCAGGTAGGTGCCGGTCCCGCCGCCGCCTGGCTGCCGCGATGCTGGGGCCGGGAGTAGGGGGGTTTGCCGGGCTCCGTGCCGGCTGTCGGGGAGCACCGCCGCCGATCCCACGGGAGGGCACCCCGAGGAGACGGGAGGGCACCCCGAGGAGACGGGAGGGCTGCGTCGGGGAGGGGCTGTCGGCGGAGGTGCGTGGTTAACGCGGGTGCTGAGCTCTGCCGCTCCTTCCCGCAGCCCCCGGTGCCGAGGCGGACGCCGCGCCGCCCCCCGCAGCCGCTCACCGCCGCGCCCGGCGCTGCTCCTGCTCCTCGCTGATGGACGAGGAGTGCGTCTACTTCTGCCACCTCGACATCATCTGGATCAACACCCCCGAGTGAGTGGACCGCGGGGCTTCGACAGTTCCCTTTCGGTTGGAAAAAGCGGGGAGGGGGGGGCTTAGGCAGAACAAACTCCCTGCAGAAATGGGAAGGAGAGGAAGGAAAAGTGATTTGCACCGCGAAGACTCTCTGTTAGGAGAAAGCCAGGAGGATTTGACTGCGCAGATGGAGCAGATAGCTCCTAGCAGCCCTAACACACCTGCGTTCCTAAAACCTGGGCGTGAGCATTTCTTTTGGGCGCTGCTCAGCAGAGGCTGCAGGATACTTTTCACTACGAAAAAGAAGCAGACAAAATGCCAGAAGTATGATTTTTGCACTCCTGAATTTGTCTGACCGTTCTTTCTGACAAGTTAAGAGGCTCATTTTGACCCGGGGTGGCTCCTTGCCACTTGTTGCTGCTGTCTGCTGAGAATTACTGCATCCCACGTGTTAATAGGGTTCTATTGCTATCTTGTCCTCACCAAAAAATAGCGAGTCAGAGCCTCAGCTAATGCCACAAACAAACTCTGTGATTTGTTCTGCTGCTGAGTTTCTTCTGAGTGCAGAGGATCGGTTCCTCACTTTTATTGCTTCTTTCAGTGTTGCCAGTTACCAAAGTTCAAAGAGATGAGACTTTATTGCTTTCTTGCACACTGGGAGGCACAGCAGCTTTATGAAATCACGATTAAGAGATCATTAGCCTTGCCAGTAGCCTTGCTAATGAATAGGCTGCAGATGGTTAGGAGCATTTGTGTTGAAACTATGACCAAGGAGGCATTCCCAATCCCCCCACTGTTACTCGTGCAATCAGTCCCATTGATAAGATCCCTCAAAATACCCTGCTGTTTTGAAGCCACAGAATTCTTTGAATGACTTTCATGTTCTCTCTTTGATCACAGGAAGACTGTTCCTTATGGTCTGGGAGGCCCTTCTCGATCCAGAAGATCCCTGAAGGACCTGGTGCCGGAGATGCTCGCTGAACGTAGCAGCAGATGCCGATGTGCCAGCCAGAAAGACAAGAAATGTCTGAGCTTCTGCCAGGCAGGAAAAGATCTCTGGTGTGTCTCTTGTTGCTACTCTTTAAAAGGCAGTGCATATAAAAGGGCTGGATTGTTGGTAGACTGACTCATTTTGGCACTTGCTGAGCAAATCTCCCCAAAGCCTTGCCTCCTACCTGAGGGCTCACACTGCTATGATACATCCCATGGTTTGGCCCAGAAAGATCACTTGTTACCTGCCTTGAGAAGTGGTTGATGAGATGCCTCCACGATGTGGACTGCAGACTTTTTCTAACAGCAGCACCTTTTTACTTTTAACAGGGCTCAGTCCACGGTGGAGAAAACCTTGCATCACAGCAACAAAGCTGGCAATTGCACTGGACCCAAATGCACCAGCAGGCAGCTGGTTGACAGCAAGAAAATGAAGCGGTGAGTTTCTTCTCGTCCTGTTGTAGTTCCCTGGAGTAGCAATAGAGAGCACAGTTCACCTGCCTTTGGGTGTGCATGAGTTTAGCTGGAGCTTTCAGCTTGAGTGTTTTCGCTGGGGGTGTCTTGAGGGCTTTTGTTCGTGTGGTGGGTTCTTAGCTTGTGAGGACAAAGGTGCTGAGGTCTTGTCTAGCATCCTCCACCTGCTTAGAGGAAGCAGGCTTACTTGTAAGCCTAAAGAGACACCAAACTTCAGAAGGGTATCATGTCATGAAACACAGACAGAAATAAATAGACCCTATCACTTCAGTGTGTTCACACAGTGTCTTAACTGCTTAAAAACGCTATGTCCCAACTGTGCTGATAGGGAAGTGAATGAAAATGCCTTTTCTTAGAGATTTTACTCCATTTTATTGGAGAGGGGGGGAAAAAAAAGATTATAGATCTGTCCTGATTTTGAATACACTATTTCTTCTGGCTGGTGTGGCTGGCTTTTTAAAATGCAGGAGGTGGGTTTCTACCTGACTTCCCTCTTACATTGCTGAGTCCGGGATGCTAATGATGGAAATGACAGCAAAAGTGGAGGAAAGAGAAAGTGTAGACTCAACAAGTATTTGAGCCCAATTTAATATTTGAGCTCAACTTAATATTTGAGGTCAGGATAAAGGGCAGTCCTTAAATTTAAAGGCCCATGCACAGTAAATTGAGTGGCAGTAGGCAGCAATTTCATTCCATGGAGTGCAGTTTAGAGATTTCATGTGTTGGGTTTGGTGGAGGAACCCCACAGAGGTCAAGTCAGCTTTGGAGCTGAGGGGCAGTACAGCTGTACCAGCACTGGTGTTTGGCCTGTGTAAAAAGCATGGCATGCAGAAGTTTGCCCTTACAAAAGAATACTCTTTAAGGCTGCTTTCACAAGCAGAACAGCTATGGGAGCAAACAGCCTGATGACTTTGAGTGCGACTTGGGCCCTGGAAGTCTGAAGTAACTTTTTAAACCCAGCTTTGCTCACTTACTTGAAAAATGCATCCTTTCATTTGAACCAGTGTCAGCTTTACCTAAAAGAAATGAAACAGCTAAAAAAAATGGCACTGAAGGCCTCCTGGTTGGACACATGCTATTTAAGGAAATCTAGGGCATCTGTATTTGAATGACTATTTTAACTTAATGTTTGCATTTCAATTCTGAGTCTGCTCTTTGGAGTGGCTTAAGTTAGTGACAGCGGTACAGCAATCAGCAGCTTCTGAGGATCCCGTGGCTGAAATCTAGACTGAGGTGTATTTAATTGAAAACTGAATGTCTGCATCTTCATTATTGTACCAATAAATGTGTTTTTCTGGGGTTTTTTGCAGGCTGGAAGCCATTGGTAACAGTATCAAAGCTTCCTTCAGCATCGCAAAGCTGAAGGCTGAGCTCCAGAAAGGATGGAAGCTGAAACATAACAGGGCGAGCAAAAGACAAAGCATCTGGGAAAGCCTGAAAGCATCCTAGTGGGAAGATCACTTCAATATTTCTCCATCAGACTTGCTGACAAAGCATCACCAAAACTGTCTCCCGACTTCTGACATTCCACGACGATGAAAGGCCTCTCGGTCCAAGTGTTTGTGCAGCAGAGCAAAACACTGAGGAGGTCCCGTATTTGGAGGTATAAAAGCAAAGGATTTCGTCATTTTGGAATGTGTATCAATGGGTAGAAGGGGTGAAGGGGAATCTGTAGAAACATCCAAGAAAAGCCATCTCTCTGAAGAAACATTTGAACGTTGCTTCTGCAGTGTTACCCATCCGTTGACCAGCTTTCAGGGTCGACACCGAAAGCATCTTGCAAGGAAAACCTCACAGATGTGCTTAGAAAGGGCAGAAAGCAAGATCTGAGTGGACAAAGTTCAAAGCCAAAAAAAAACCTCTCTACCTTTTGGTTAAAATGCAAAACATGAAAGCCACAGTGCTACTTTAATCAGGACTTACTGCATATCTACATGTCTACCTCGCCTACTGTTTGTTGCACTCCTGCTAGAGTATTTTTACACCTCGTTATTGCCTTTACTAATCAGCTGCAACCCTTTGCCTTTTTTTTTCAGAAGTCTTAGTTTACTTGTACAACCAGGATTGTTATCTGAATGTGGGTTAGACACTGTGGTTGTTTGCATAGAAAGCCCTCTGGTTTTGGATACCAAAGGACTCTTTGACATAAAAGTTAGAGGACACTACTCAGTTTCCCATAACAAGGATATTTGCCTAACTGGAGTTCTAATAATAGAGGCTGTTGTGTCTTACATGACACCAAAAATGCACTGAAATAGGGATGGACCAGAGGCTGTTGTGAGATCTTAGTGCCTTGTTTGGTGGAAACGTGTCGAGACAAAGGGTTGTTTTGAATTATGTCAAAAGGCTAATATTTGGGTGAATGTTTATAGCAGTGAAATGATTCACATTGTTGAATTTGCTGACAGATTGAACCTTATGTGCTTATATTTTGTGTTTTGTATTTATATTCACACAAGTTCTTCATTATATTTACCATGTTGAATATACACTGAAGTAGGCCATATTGGTCTATGCATGTTTTATGTATTTCTGTATGAAATAGGGAAATGCTTTATGCCTGTCAAGGTAAATATCTTCAGAAATAAATATTTTTAATTACTGTATTGACTTGTTTTTTCTTAGATATCCTACTTCTCTGTAGGCTGCAGCTCCATGACCGTGGAGGTAGATTGCCCCCGTGTACAAAGCTGACCTAGATGAAATGTATGAACGTGCCCAAGTGAATTTGAGCAGCATTCTCACATGGTTGATATCTTTTCTTTTCATCCAATAGTACAAATTCTAATGTTGGATTTAGTGTGCCATTGATACATGGCAAATAAGGGGCTGAATCGAAGTGGAGAAGAAAATGCACACACTGGATGCTTTGTGGGCTGTGTTAAACGAGGCAGTATTGTGTTACTTATTACCTTGCTGTCCTAAAAGCCTCAGACCAGACCATGCAAACTAAAGAAGGAAATGTCAGTGGAGCCTGGCCCAAGCCCAGGAAAGAACTAGACCAATAGTCAAACTGTACATGTTTCCAAACATTGGCATGAGGTGGTTATAGCTAGAAAGATGCTTAAAGCAAATAAATGGATTTAATCGTCTCTGATCCAACGGGAAAGAAAAGCACAAGAGTTAGTCTATGAATGAAACTGAGTGGTCTGGTTTGTTTAAAAACCAAACTTTTACACAGTTTGTGTTTTGTACAAGCTGTGTTTTGTGTTATTTACCAACACTGACAGCAGTCACTGTTCAGCATTTCTGAAATTGCTCTGGATTCCCTGTCAATACTCATTCATGTGCAGCGTTTTTCATACCCCAACACCAGAAGGCTGAATAAAGCCCATATTGTGTTTCCTTAACTCTGTTCTGCTACATTTTTTGGGCAGTAATTCAGGGGAGAGATGGAAGTGCTGGCAACATAGGTCCCACAGGAGGGCCTGGCACAGGCAGAGGGAAGGAACTGATTGCCCCTGAGCTTCTGCAGGGCAGGACTCTCTCGTCTCACAATGCCCACACCAACTCCTTGGGATGCACATGGATCAGTGACCTCTGCCAAGTGTAAAAAGATCTCACTAACCTTCCCTGGTTTCCCATTTCCTCCTTTAACAGCAGTTGCCTTTGGCAGGGCAAATAAACAAGCAAGCAGATGAGGTGCTGCCTCTCACCCAGCTGAAGCAGCAGGTGAGCAGGTAATGTGGGGTCTGATTAAAGGGACTGTGCATCAGCATCCCCATCCCAGTTGCTCCTGTTTTATCTCCTGGGAGAGAGCAGGAGGAGAGGAATGATTCTGGGAGTGGAGCAGAGACATAGCAGCTCCTGTGTTCCTGTTAAATCTGACTACCTGGATTTTGTAGGTGTCTGGGCTAAATGATGTTGTGGGTGGGCTTTAGTAGCTCAAATTCCTGACCAGCTGCTTAAGGAATTCTTGACAGATTGTCCTAAAAATAAGCCTGTTCCTTCTAGGGTTTACTTGATTCATGTCTGGTCTTGAAAGCTGACTTTTATCCTCTTTTCCTTCCCCCTAAGTTGGCCTTGCTGCCCTTTTGTGTAGTGATGGGCACCCACTGGCCTTTTGGGGAAGGTGTGATCCCCAATGCCATGCGAAGTAAAGAGACCTGCACAGCACCAAGCTTGAGCAGCAGTGCAAAGAGCACAAGGAGGTGAGCTACTCTGATGTCAGGGGCTTGCAGGCTTTGGGAAGATTGATCAAAGCCACGTTGTGCTGCCCAAGACTGCTTCAGGAGCCTGTTTGTATGGTGGCAAGGGGAGAAAGGGATGCACCCCTGCCCCTGACTCCAAACTGTTTACCTTCTGGCAGAGGAGCATAAGCTGCAGCTTGCCCTGGTTTGCATTAATAAGTTGGACTGAAAAAACAGAATTTAACAGTCTGTTTGTCTCACTGAATAAGCAAAAGGGAACATGAAGCATTTTATCTGAAGGCTGGCTCACATACAAGCACCATGTCTGTCCCAGAGGCTTGCTCCTTCTTAAAGCAAGCTCCATGGCAGAAAGAGATTCAATAACTTGGGCCAGAACCCCTGGTGAAAAAAAGAGAGGCATGGTATGTGCTGGGATTTATGGCACTGAACACAGAGCAGTGTAAAAGTGCCTTCTGACTTATAATAAACGACCTGAGTGAGAAAATATTCTACCTGAAGCCAATGGAAACATTGTGCTGACAGCAGAGGCAAGGCTGCAGAGTCAGGGCTCTCATTCTTCTGACTAGAACTAATCTTGCTGCTTCTCTTAAAAAGCAAACCTTTCATGGCTATGATCTATCTCCTTTTTAAGTGAGAGCTTCTTTGTGGCCCAGGATGGCATTTGAGAAGGGTGAAGTGAAGCATATAGAGAAGAGAGCCACCACTGCAGCAGAGCCCTACTCTAACGGTCCCAAAATACACCTGACACATGGCTGAAGCTCCATCTCGCACCACCAGCTCCATTCCTGACCTGTTACCGAATTTTTGTCTCTCTCCTCTGATCTTTCCTGGGTTCTGAGGCTGCAAAAAAGTTTCACAGGAAAAGACAACTGTTTCTTTCCAAACTTAAGCTTGCTGTACTTGTTCTCACTCAATGCTGTTTGCAATTCTTTCTTGCTCAGCTGGTTTGTTTTTAGTTTCTCTGGATAAAGGCTGTTTTGACTGTCTGTCAAAACAAGGTATACAATAAAACAAAGCTTCCACATGTGAGTCAGGCTTCAAGTCAGGAAAATACTACAATGCTACTGAAATTCTTTCCACCTTATCTACATATTTCTGACCTAATTTTTCCAGAAATGGCAACTCTAATCTGTACCATGTTATCATGAACTGCCCCAAAATAATTCATGCAGGATGTCCTAATGTTGCCTATAGAAGTTAGCAAATACCAGCCTCTTTGTTCATATTTCCTTACACTAGGATAAATTTAGCTACCACAACACACTTCTGTATTTACAAACACGGAATGAGCCGGGTAAACCACCGTTGGGCTGCTATCTGCTGTTTACTTTCTTCACACTTCAACTGTTTGCCTCTGTGTATATAAAACCATATCAATTTTGACTTTGCCTGCATCATGGCACTATTATTAGGCTCCTTGGGTAGAAATCCAGCTTCCCTGCTCAGCTGATATCTTTCTTTAATTTACTGTTCCTCCTTTGTGACCTAGGAAACAAAAGGATGGAGGTTTTGATTAATTGGAGCAGAATGCTTGGAAGCTGCTATGGTGAGTGTAAGTATGTGAAGAGACAGAGAACCACAGATAAAGTACGAAGATAGCAGCAGGATCATTTTTCCTGAAGGTAAACAGCGTGCACAGGACATTTTGGAAACTTAGCCAGAATGGGTGTTGGTGTCAGTCTTTATTTTATATCTCTGATCAAATCTGAGCTTGGTGAAAAACGATAGGGAAGCCTATTTTGCTATTTCTCAATATGGTTAAACAATCAGCTTCGTAGTGTGCTCGGGACAAGTTCCTCTGCTCTGATCGGGTCAAGGAGACCTGAATTCTGCCTGAAGTCCACTGGGTAAGATGATCAGCCAACAATTCCCTCAGCTTTAGAGGAGTCGTTTGTGCTGATGAAAACGAGAGCAGAATTAGACCCAGAAAGGCTTTCTCCTTTCTGATATCACCACAATGGGGGCAAACTGACACTGATTTGCTGATGCTAGCACGGCTTTCCAGCAGCTCTTCCTACTCTTAAGCTGCCTTTGGGGCTATTTCTGTTGGTTTTTTGATCCCCACAAGCATTTGCTAGCAACAAATTAGATAAATATCACTTTGGTAAGCAATGGGGCAGTTTGCCTCTGGCTCGAGAAAGCTGAGTTCAGAAACGGACGAGCCCCACGGAGTTTGCGGTTTCATTGACCTCTCCAACTATTTTGGGGGCTGCAGGAATTATTTGAGTTCACCAACTGTAATCCAAGCCCACAGTGTTGTTGCTGTGTTTTTCCCCCCAAGGAAATTAAAAAAAAAATAACCCAACCCAACCCTAAACCTAACTTTTTCTCTAGCTAAAGGAAAAATGTGTGTTATGTGCCAGTCACTAGAAAAAAAACCCGACCTCTAGTCTGGCAAGAAGAAAGCAGCACTGTAGTTTGGTTATATATATATATATATTGGATTTACATTTTCTTCTGCTTTCTCCATCTCTTTTCACAGCCACAAACCAGCCAAGCACTTGATGAAGTGTCAATCACGAAAGGTCAACCGATGCCCTAAGCACTTCTTGTGCAAAGGTAGCCACGTGAATTGAATGCTTTGATAGAACAGAGCTTCTCCTCTTCTTTCTCATCTTTATTTCAGTCCTGTTGTTGCAAGAGAACCTTTTTTCTTTTGCTTCTTATTTTCATCTTCTCTTACTTCTAAGAGGAGTGTACAGCAGTGGTACTCACAAAGTAGGCAGCAAACCAACAAGAAGGCTAAACCCTGCAAAGAGTTAAACTCTTTACCCATCAGCTGCTCATGAAAATGTGGTCATGTAGATGTGCACAGACTGTCTGGGAGCTTTGAAGGGTTCAAGGTACTGGATGCTTGGCAGGACTAAACGTCCTCCTCGAGGAAATAAGGACTTCTCCTGTACCTTCTCATACCCTGAACATGCTCACCTGCTTCTGTGAGCATCACTTCAGTGGCATGAGTGAGCACAAAACAAGAACTGTGATATTATCTGCAGGAGAGGTGCCTGGAGAGTGCCCACTGGGTTCTTTCCTCGTGACAGTACGTCTCATCTGACCTTAAGGGACACATTTCTTTCCTCACACACTGGCTGCCCAGCACATCCATCAGGCAGCTGACTTAATTATGTGGCAAAGCAAGCAGGGATCAAAGAACCCCTGCTGCTGAAAAGAGTGATCATCACTGGGCTGCGCAGAACCTGCCCTCTGTGGTTTCCTGTGCTCCATGGGAAAGAGGGTGGCTGCAAGTCACACATCACAGCAGCAGCCCTGCTCAGTCCCCTGCAAATGTAAAGCACCCTTCCCTCGGGGCTGCAGGTTCATGCTGGGTAATGCCATGCAGGCTGCTTTGCTCTGGCAGCTGCTCTTTTGACACGCAGAGTCTCAAAATGACCCCAGAGGCTTTATCAGAATCTTATAGGAGATGTTTCTGAGACAGCAGCTGAGTTAGGAGGGCTGGACACTCACCCCAGTTTCCCTATGCATGGGCTAAACTGGAACATCATTCAGGTGGGTTTGGAGGAACGCCACTGATTCCACCACCCTGGGCTTTTTCTGCCTATCAGTCACGAAGCCATAGCACAACTGTACAATCCACAGATACCTCCACAGAGGTGCATGTTTCTTCCATGTCTTCATAAGAAGGATCTTCTAATTCTCCCAGAAACTTTACTGCCCTATCTTTCTAAAATCTTATGGCTTTTCCTGAGGATTTGGCATGCTGTTTTTCCTCCTGGGTCTCTGCTAACTATTATGTCATTCCCATTACACGTCCAGCTGGAGGCTTTGCAGTGATATGCTTTCCAGTGCCTTCCAAACAATGTGCTTAATATTAAAGCTGTTCATTTAATTTTACTTCACCCCCAGCCTGCTTCATCAAAAGAACAAGGATGTATTTCACCTGGCTGTAAAGCAAAGTGCCTGAGTGCCATCCTTTGCCCTGAATTGGCAATGGATTACAGATTGCTGGTACCAGTTGACTCTTTAAGCAAGTAAGAAAGTTGGCTGAATATTATTGTACAGTAAAAAGAATGATTCTTTGAACTAACCACTCTCTGCTGAGTAATTTTCTCCACAAACATTTCTATAAACGTCCATGCATGCACAGGGGTCAACTTTTTACCTTTCTAACTTTCCTTCCCCACCTCTTTATTATTCTTCTCTCAAGCATTTAATGACCTTGATGAGGGAACAGAGGCACTGTCAGCAAGTTTGCTGATGGTACTAAACTGGGGGGAGTGGCTGACACACCCAGAAGGCTGTGCTGCCCTTTAACAAGTCCTGGGCAGGCTGGAGGGTTGGGCAGGGAGAAATCTAATGAAATTCGACAAGGGCAAGTGGAGAGTCTTGCATCTGGGAAAGAGTAATCCTATGTACCAGCACAGGCTGGGGAATGAACTCTTAGAGAGTAGTGTAGGGGAAAGGGACCTGAGGGTGCTGGTGGGCAGCAGGATGAGCAAGAGCCAGCAATGTGCCCTCATGGCCAAGAAGGCCAATGGCATCCTGGGGTGGGTTAGAAGGGCTGTGGGCAGTAGGTCAAGAGAGGTTCTGCTCCCCCTCTGCTCTGCCCTTGTGAGATTGTATCTGGAGTGTTGCGTTCAGTTCTGAGCCCCTCAGTTGCAGAAGGACAGGGAGCTGCTGGAGAGAGTTCAGCACAGGGCCACAGAGATGATGAAGGGAGTGCATCATCTGCCTTGTGATGAAGGCTGAGGGAGCTGGGGCTCTTCAGCTTGGAGAAGAGGATACCGAGAGGTGACCTCATTCATGTTTACAAATATGTAAAGGGTGGGTGTCAGGAGGATGGAGCCAGGCTGTGCTCAGTGATGGGCAGTGATAGGACAAGGGGCAATGGGTACAAGCTGGAACATAAGAGGTTCCAAAGAAATACAAGGAAGAATTTCTTCCCTGTTGAGGTGAGGGAGCACTGGCAGGGGCTGCCCAGATGGGCTGTGGAGTCTCCTCGGGAGACATTCCAAACCCAGCTGGATGTGTTCCTGTGTGCCCTGTTCTAGGTGGTCCTGCTCTGACAGGGGGGTTGCACTGGATGAGCTTTCAAGATCCCTTCCAGCCCTTAAGATTTTGCTCTTCTGTAATTTCTGTGCTGTTCTTGTGACCAAACACAGCTTTTGTGAGATGCTTGTGTGCCAAGCTGTGATAGTCACTGAACATCCGAAGAGGCATGAAATGTGATTAAGAGATGCAAGTTCCCAATCTGCAGCTATGAAATTCCTGGAACACTTTGCACTGCTACTGAAATTTTTTTATGGTGTCTATTAGAAATTAATTAAACCTGTGTCTAACAAATGTAAAGTAGGTGAGAAAAACAGTTGCAAAACAAAGTTGTGAGCCGCAGGAAAGTGCATCATTGAGTCCAGCCACACAGCAAATAAGGTTTGTGAAGCAAATATCATACTCTGGTAAAAGAGTATGTGTTTGTATAACTACATTATTAAGAACTGCAAAGTGTGTGTGCAACAGAGTACATTGGGGAAAATTTGAACCATTTACCAACTCTGCATATGTACCTGTAAGTATGGAAGTGTGCACTAATGTAATAAAATGCAACCAGATCTTTTTGATGTTGTACAACACATTTTGGATTCCCTTTGTCAGAAAACTCCAGACTCGAGGGGCTCTCTGCTTCTATCTCTGTCTGTTTTTTATCTGCATTGAAACTCTCTAGATGCCTCTGCAAAGGATGTTACTGTTCATAATAGTCTACCCAGGCACTGTTATGCAGAGTGACTGCTTTTGCCCAGGTTTCTAGTCTACTCAGATAAGCTCATGTTGTTTACATGTATTTCTTTTACCATGAGGTCTACAAGGGGAGAGTATATTTGCCCTCAGTTTTCCCTCTCCAGACAGCAGATTTGGAGAGTTCCGAATGGTTTATGGGCTAATTAAAAACAGCCCCCAGATTTTGGTTGGGTTTTGGTTTGTTGTTTTTTGTTTTTCCCTTCTTTTTGCTGCATTCCGCTTTGTTTAGCTGCTCAGCAGGCATTTGACAGGGGCATTGTTAAGGAGATAAAGAACCTCTGGCTTGCATGACATTAGTGTGCCAAGAGATGCCTCCTTTTCACCTGACAGCCTAACCAAATTGGATCAGGTGTCGGAAAGACTGACAAAACATCGGAGGACTCGAAATATTTAGCAAATGACCTACCTGGCTCTGGCTACAGTAACAACTTTGCAGGGGAGCTGATGCAGAACTGCCCTTCTCTCTCCACCTGACAAGCTCCAACAGCTGATAAATTACCAGAACTAATTGTTGCCCTGACAGGCCTTTGATCCCTGAAAGAGTCAATTTATAAATGATGAGCTCCTTTTTCAAGCCACTGCTGATGGAGCTGTTGAAATAGTTAAAAAAAATCAATAATCCCTGTGGTCTGGGGATCCTTTAGTCTTCCCCATTTATTCATGAGACAGTTCAAAGCGTCTGCAAGTGTTCATTTCCGTCTCTTTGCAGCCCTCTGCTCAGAAAAAGCCAGGCATTGCTGCAAGAGTGAGGCTTGCTGAGGAGATAGAGCATCTGATAAATCAGGCCAGTCCATCAACTAGGAAGCAAGAGGGTTTCCAGAACTTACTCTCAGTTGCTTGGGATGGTCTCTCTGGGAAGGTAAAATTGTCACAAACATGGGCAGAAAAGGTGGGAAAATGGTGGATGATAGTTGGCATCCTGGGGAATGGCAGCATCTTCAAGGTGATGGTGGAACTGAAATGCAATTTATGGCTCTCAGTGTCCAGCCTCTAAAGGGAGCCCCTGCCAGTCTGTTCTCAGGACCATGCTGCCTGGCAGAGCTCCTAGCAGTCTGCTAGCACACGTCTCCTTCACCTCTGGCTGTCTGTTTATAGCAGAACACCAAGACCTGGGCTACAAAATTCTGCTATGGCCTCAATCTGCATATGGCTTTAAGCTGGCAGAGTCCACCCTATCCAGCAATGGTTATGCTTTCTGGTTTCGTTGAGTGTGAACCTGCCTTCACCCTTCTGAAGAAGCAAGCTACTATTTGGCCAAATAGAGTCTCTATGGGTGGGATCCCATGTGCAGAGTTTTGTCCTAGACCTGTACAGCAAGAGTGTATCGTGACCACCACATGATGGAGAACTCAATGGAGCCCTGTCCTTGGGCTGTTTGAGCAGGTTGCTAGCTCCTTTACAAGAGACTCCTTTACAGAAGATCAGGATGCTTCATGTTTCTCTTACAGTCATTTGATGGCTTCCATTTTCTCTGGGGTTTTTTGGGTGGAAAAATGATACTTAAGTATAGAAGAGTAGTTAAATTAAGAGGACATGTGGGAGAGCTGTGTCAATGTAGCATCAGTGATTGGAGCTTTCTAGACCTCTAGCAAGAGGCAGCACCAGAGCAGAAACATTCCTCACATTCAACAGGCTTTCCCTGAGCAAGAGGTTGAGGCTTGCAGGTGTGAGAGGGATAATGGCCATCAGCAGCAGTGGTCAGGCAGAGAGAGGAGAAACCTGTCCTTTCAATTGGAAGGCAAATTTAGCCAGGTTCAGGTGGGGCTCTTCACAGCAACACCTGTCTGTCATTTTTAAATAGGAGACAGAGGGATGCCCATTGGTCAGTATCTAGGGTTACAGGCACTTGGGTTCCAGTAGTCCAGCTCCCAGAGAATGTCAGCACCAAGGCCGTCTGTGATCCCATTTCCTTGTACCATTAGAAGCAAAGGACACTTTAGAAGAAGAGTTCAACAGCTGTGCTTGGATTGGAAGGTAAGTCCTTGGCCTGCTCTTGCTGGTGTTTGCTCACTTTTGAGCTGTGATAACAGGACAGGGATCACTCCCAGGGGGCATGCCTTACTCTTGGGAGCAAAGTTTGCAGATTTGGACCAAATGTTCTTACCAATCACTAGTTTCTGGAACCACAGCCTAGAAGCCATGAGTCTACCTCGTATCTGGGAATCTTATTTGCACACAGTCCTGTCTTTCAGTGCAACCACTTTTTCTGTGCCTGATTATTCTGGTGAGAGAGTGCTGGTTAGCAAAACGGAACATCATAACCCAAGTGCATGCATGAGGCTGGAACAGTAGGAGATGCTGACTGATGCTTCACTTTCTGTTGTCCCTTGAGAGCTTGTACACAATTGTGAGGTTTTGTAATGTGTTTCAATGTGGTTATTCCAAAACTATCTGCAGCCTGGCCACCAAGGCTTGTCCTTACCACAGGCAGAAGTGCTTCCTGAGAGTGAAATTCCTCTTTGCTGTCCTCCAGAGTGACGAACATTTGGACTTAATCATAGCATCCATTACAGAAACAAATAACTGAGGTGTTTTTAACTGTAACTAGCTGTTACTGAGTGAAGTAAATGGCATATGCATGTGGCTTATACAGTGAGATCTTGATCTTGTCCAGCCTAATTCTTCCCTGTCTTACTGACCTTGGAAGTTCTCCAGATCTGTAGCCTGAATAGTGGGCAGGTGATCCATAGGGAGATTTTTCTTCAGGCCACAGGAAGACCTCAGGGCTGGGAAATAAGCATGAAAAAGTTCCTTAATTAATGTGGAATGGGATTAGATGC
Organism: Colius striatus; assembly: GCF_028858725.1. Classification (NCBI taxonomy): domain Eukaryota; kingdom Metazoa; phylum Chordata; class Aves; order Coliiformes; family Coliidae; genus Colius; species Colius striatus. The sequence continues at coordinate 4,698,844 of NC_084762.1, forward strand.
AATGTGCAGTCTTCCACGGGAGGGACAACTGAAGCTTTTTGTGAAGTGAGAAAGGGTTTGGTGATGACTTTGCCCCACCACTTTGTGTAGCAAACTGATGGGAAGTTTGTTAGAGTTGATAGCCCTGAAGGAAAAGAGGAATTTATCTCAAAAATATGGTTATTGAGTATTGATTCTTGAAGAGTCAATAAGACAGAGGTAGGGATAATGCAAGAGTAAAACGAGACTGAAGAAACTCAATCTGAACAGCCTCTTGCTGTAAGTTACTTTCTGAACTTGAGGCCCATGAAACTCCAGATGAGGAGCTTCCAAAACAGGGAGGGCAACAAGAATGCACTGAGGTGTGCAGAGCAGGGTGATCAGCTCAAAGTCCTCATCCTTGTATGAATTTAGGGACAATTTAATATTGAGCAATTTATTTTCAGGATGCTATTCACCCTAAAGTACCATTGAGGTTCTCAGCTGAGCAAAGGGTTTAGAAGCAGACACATTTTCAGACTAGTTGGCATCCACTGAAAAAGCGGTGAGGGTGGAGCAAAGGAGAGGTACAAGTGGTCTAACTTTAGGAGAAAGTGTTAAGTGAAAAGAGTCTAGGCATCTTTCTCCAAGGAAGTGGGATTGCTCCCAAGACATCATGCCATGTGTATATGACAAAAAAGGGGCTATGGGCTGGGAAGAGAGGTTAATATGGAGAGGACAAGACAGTAGAGTAAATGTACAGGAATGATATACTGGCAATATGGAGAGACAATGGGGAAAAAACTGCCTATGTTGATCCTACCTAATCTACTTAACTCACTGATGCAGCTGAAGAGAGAGGAGGCATACTGTGGAGGCATCTAGCTTTCTCCCTTGACTTTGGGAAGGATATCAGTCACAGAAATGAAATTAGCACCACATCCACTTTATCTTCTTTAAGTAGCATTGAAGGGATGCAACTGTTTTAAACAGATGGAAATGATTTTGAGCCAGCCATCTCTAGATGATCTTTTGAGATCCCTTCTCATGAATTAACTCTGGGACATCCTGAGGATGCAACAAGACAGAGGGAAGGAAGAAGCTAGGCTGAAGAGAATTTGATTGCCATGAAATGTTGAATGAGACTAGCTGCTGCAGCCTGGCCTATCACCCTCCCATAGCTAGGCTGACTCAGGAGAAAGAGATGTCTAGTTTTAATTATCACACTGAGGGGAAAAAAAAGCCCCAACAAAACCAATTTCTTCATGCTCATTCTGACTTAGTCAGCTTTTTGGAGAGCCTGTCACACCCAAGAGATATTATTTATATCATACACTTCCAGGACAAGTTTTTATTGGGCAATCTTCTGCTCTGAAAGAAAAACAAAAGAGGAAGGGTAAAATAATTAAATGACACAGTTAAAAAATAAAGCTACTGGAAAGTGGTAGTTTCAGTGTGGTTAGGAAGGATGTAGAAACAGCACTGAAGCTGTTGCTTTCATTAGCATCAGAGCATGTGCCAGGATCTCCCTGAAGATCAGTTCTCATGGGACTCACCCCCAGTTTGAAGAAACCTTGTAAATACATGTCGTGTGTGACTGCAATCAGAAAGTCAGATCATTTAGACAGCACTGGCATTCCTTGACAGGCTGGTTTAAGCCCTATTTGTAAATGTGAGGTTGGCTGTTAAGAAAGTTGAAGTCAGGATGGGTTAGATGAAGTTTCCAGAGTGGTACCAAACATGAGGATTGAGCAGGTGCAGGCCCACCATGCTCTGCCTTGAAAGGTGACGTCAGGGAACGGTTACAGCGGCTTTGAGCCAGGTGGGTACACAGCAAAACCTGATGTGAAAGAACAGAAGTGACTTTCTGTGCTGAAGGCATAGAACAAAGCTGTGAGATGGGGCTATCTTGATTTGGATCAATTTCTCATTAATGTTTGACAGCAGAGGGTACTGTCAGCTGCTGCAAAAAAACCTATTCTAAGGGAAAAAAGATCTCCTCCTGCCTCCAATATTCACAGCCAATTGCATGTGAGATCTGTGTCTGCTATTACTTTGGATAAGCTGAAATGTTGGTTTTGTTCCTCCACTGGATGAAATTATCAAGATACAGATAACTTCTAAATTGATCTTGACCTTTCACTACAGATGAAAACAAGGGAGAGGACAATAGTGTCTGTCTTGTGCTCTTATGAACAAAGTGCACATAAAGTTTTGTTGACTTGTCTCCTTATCCAGAGGCCTGTATACAGCTGCAAAGATGGAGCAAGCTTAGCTTATCTCCTGCTTGTTTAGTGAGCAGTTTACCTGATGGACTTCACAGGGACTTGTGTTTGTGTTCCATAGCATTGCAATGATACAAAGAGCTCTGCCAAGGCACAGGGAACTGTGTTACTTATTGTTGGTGGCTGTTGTTGAAAGGGTTGAGGCAATGCCTGTAGACTTGAATGAAGAGTAACAGTAAGGTTGGCACTTGTTAGAAGTGAGTTTTCTGGTCAGGCATCATCTTCCAGCACTTCCCAGTTTAGTGGTGGCTACTAACACTAAAAGCAACTGAAGGTACTTAGATAGAAAACCAGAGACAGTATTCATGTCCAACCAATCTGATTTCTGAAATGTCTACAACTATGGGAAGGAACAGAAGAGAAAGATAGACAGGGAGGGCATGGGAGTTGCACACTAAGATGCCAGAGGTGTTATAAGAAGTCCAAGGTAATAGAGCTATATGCTGACTTTAAATAATGGGACTAAAGCATCACAATACACAGAAAACCTATCAGTCTGGAAATCTTGCAGGAAGCATTTTTCTTTTGAGGTTCAGAGTAATGTCTGATCCTAACCCTCTGGCAGACAATGGAAGCTGAGATGGGAAGTGCAAAGCCTACAGCCTTGCCCTAAGCAAGACTTGTCCCTGTTGTTCTCTTCAAGTCATATTGACTTCAGTGGAACTTCAACCTGTACCAAGAAGTACGAGAGATGAGTTTACAGAGGGGCTTCATTGAACTGGGATGCAAAGTCATGGGGAGAGCCAGACAGACCCAGTCCCACTATTTATATCTCCCAGTGAAGTGCACAATTGCTAAGAGTGTATGTCACTCTCTTCCATCTGCTGATACCTGCCCTCCCACACCTGTCTGAGTAATTCCATTCTTCAGTGTGGATACTTTTGTTTCCCAGTCGATTGGTCTTTCACAAACCTCATTCTGCCAACGCATTCGTGACCGTTTGCTGCTCAGTTCCATGTATTGACCAGTGACAGGGATAGTCAGTTGAACTGAAAGGAGACTTGAGTCCTTAGCCTTGGCCATTCAATGCTTGCAGTGACACCTTAGATGTAGGTAACCACTTTCCTGATAATATTTCAGTTCCACGGTCTGATTCAGGCGAATTTGTTTGGGAAATCTGGTTTCAAGCTTGCGTTCATCCTCTGGGGTTTCACTGCCTTGCATCACAGGAGATACATTTCATTATGTAATTTTACATTGGTAGATGAAAACTGATGTGCAAAGCTGAGTGAACCAAAATGCTCCTGTGTTGCGTTTCCAGCACACGGCGCTATTGTGGGAAAGAGAGAAGTGGTGAGAAACGGACGCTGTCATAAAAGAAAGATTTCAATACCACAGCTCTTAATTTGGAACAAAGCAATGCTGACATAAGGCATAAAAATATTTTCCATTGTGAATCAGGTGCCTTGGCCAAGGCTGGAAAGATGTGAATTCTTTTTTCTCTTTATATTTGAATAAGAAAAAATGTACCGTTATCAGGGCCCGACATAAAAATAGACCCATTTTGTTCAAAGTGTCAGCACTCGCTTCTTTTACAGCTCTGCAGTGTTCTGAATGTGGGGTGTTTTTTCTGATTTGCTAACTAAGTTTCCAGTGCAAATGAGTTACAACTCAAGAACTTGATATGCAAGGAGGGTGCTAAACTTTTGCTGGTTTACGGTATATGAATGCACCATCTGTTCCTTCCTAATAAGTAGCTATTTTAGAGTGATGTTTTATACAGTCTCTGCTGTTCTTTGACAAAAAGACTAGGAATCAGCTTAGCAAACTCTGGCACACCAGACAGAAATAACTTGAGAATACTTTTTATGTATGTTTCCCTCCAAATACAGCGCTATTCAGTCACATTGAGTTATTCATCACGCATGTCGTTTAGCAGATACTCACACACGAGGCACAGAACTTATTTTCAGTGGTTTCTTTCACAGAGCTGGTGTAAGGGTTTTTTCAAACAAAATACTTTTTATGAGGCACTGGATTCTTTGGGAAATAATTAAAAAAAAAAAGTAGTGCCCCAAAGTTTGGTTTTCAAAACATTTTTGGGGTGTTTTTGATGAAATGCAAGAACGATGTGTTTTTCTTTCAGGAACTTCTCCTATGTCACTTGTTTCCTCTGTGTCCTTTCCTACTCTTTTCCTGCTTTTTCTCAGTAACTAAATGGTTAAATGTGGAGAGAAGGAAAGAGAAACAACAGTTGAGGACAGAGAAGAAAGAAAAAGTTTCAGCCCTGGTTTGCTGTTAAAAATAGGCCAGTCTGTTACAATGATCAGCTCCCTTGTTGCAATTACTGGTGTAGTAACAGCAAGCTTTTAGAGAACTGATAGGGAAAAGACACTCTATTGCCACCCAGCCTCAAGGACTCTACTCCTATTTTAGGTTGTCTTGATAATTTTGCTTAAATAGACCAGACAGACCTAGGAAGTTTGGAATAGCTGTTCAAAATCCATCTCTCTGAAGATCTCAGTCTTCTGAGAAAATGAGGCAAACTAAGGGTTTAGAGAGGTGCTGTGTCTCTCTTTTGCAGTCTTTGGGAGGGTACCAGCTCTCTGTGACTGCAGCCCACAGGTGGCAGGAGCTGCAGGCAAACCACCATGGCAGCAATGGGACCTGCTGAGGTTGCTCTTCAGGGATGTCAGAGGACTGGGAGGTGTGTGGAGCAATAAATTGACAGAACTGGAGAGTTGAGGCTGAGGGGCAACGTATCCATCTGCAGACTGAACTTCCAATGGGAAGTGGAGATGAGACACTTAGGAAAACTAGGGCATGGAACATCTATCACTCTTTCTCCAGCTTGCCTGGAGAAATATGTGATTCCCTACTCTCTGCTGTTTCACAGCTATGACATTTTCATCATGTTCTTTTCAGAAGAAAAGACGTCTGGCCCTTAAAGAAAGACTTACCAGTACTCCCTTCTAGCTGCTCTCTCTCTCTTCCAGCTGTCCATCTCTTGGTTTTAATGAACTGAAGCCATAACAAAGTCTAGGCAACACAAGGGCAATTCAGTACTGATTTTCTTTCAACAGTGCTAATTCCTCTGGCCTTTACAGGGTCATTGAACCAGAAACACACCTCAAATGGGTAGAGGGTAAAACAACTCAAACAAACAAGTAGGGGAAACAAACTGGAAGGTTAAAGACAAGATAACCTTGATAAAGAGTCTGCTCTTGGGAAAGTAGACTGTTTTCTTCCAGGTTAATTCACCCCATGGACAGGCAGGTCAGGACTGCTGGTACTGGGTAGCTCACGTATGAAAACAACTATTCTCCTGTTGGATAAAGTGCCATGCTGTTGATATTCAATGCCTTTTCAGGTTTTAAGGCTCTTCAGACCAAGTGAAAATCGGCCAGGCTAATTAGGATATGCAAGTCTTTTTGTCCTGGTGATGCTTTGTGTACCAACTCACATGTAAGAACATAGGACTTCCAGGAGGGTGCAAGATCAGGCAAAGCAGAGGAGTGTGTGAATGCACAACAGACAAATCAGTGTGTATATGTGAGAGACAAAGAGAGACCAAGGGGCCATTTATTATCATTGAAGAGATATTAGAAGTTTTCTTCTTTGTGAAGAATGACCAGAATGACGTGTGATAAAGAAATAAGGGTAACGGGGCATTTCATTTACGTAACTCGTTCCACTGAGCTATATAAATCATGTTGCTTGTGCATGATTTAGTCTGGAAATGATGAAGAGAGATACCATGTAAGAGCACAAATCAGCATCTTCTTCAAAGAGATACACAGGGCTGTAGGTTTCCTTCCCAGCTGGAAGTTAGGCATGCCAAGAGACACAGCATGTGCAGTGGAAGCTGCTGTCTGACCCGCAGGAAATCTGCCACAAAACACAGGACAGCTTGAGATTGAGCAGCAGATGTGCACTGTCTTGCCTGTGTGCAGTGGCTCCTGACTCCCACCACATCCAAAGCTGGCTAGAAGCAGGGAGCTAAAAGCTGCCATCTCTTACAGACACTAGTCACAAAAGACAGTGACTTGCAGCTGATTGCTGTCCCTGTTGAGTGTTCACAATCTGGGCAGCCTTTGACAGTCCTGTGGCAGATTGCCTGCTACTGCAGGGCATTAGTTTTGGCTACCTATAATTTTTGGACAAGTGACTAAATGTTAAGATATGTCTCCATAATCTGTTGGAAATAAAGTGTGAGTTGTGCTTGCCTGAACTCATCAACTCTATCTACACAGTCTGACAAAGAGCTCTTGGGTTAACAGTTGAATTCTTTCTCTGTTCAGCTTGGACTTAGTATCATGTAAAGAAATCATTCTTAATGCCACTGTTGGGTTTCCATTGTACTTTCTCTTGCCAAAAGAGGACTCTTCTGGATATACAGGCTCAGATATGTAGATCAGTGGATTTTTTTGGAAAACATCACAATTCTTCCTTGGTGATAAAAATCTATGAGCCCACCCAAAGACTTTTTAGGTGAGTCATTAAATCTCTGTAGCTTGAAAGCCAGTCTGCATGCAAATCTGGAGGGGGGAAAAAAAGAAACAACAAAACACCAAAATCAATTTATTATAATGCAAGTCTACAGCTGCAGAAGGGCTCTAGCCTCACAGGCAGGAGGATTCACTCATGCCACTTACTGCATTTCTGAGAGGCATGCATTGTCCAAGAAAAATCAAACCTCTAAAAATAGGAAGGAAGCTCTTAGTCTAGAATGAAATATGCTGTTTTGATGCACCTGAAGCTGTCAAAAAAACAAGTGTTGAGAGCCACTGAGGCAAATTAGCATCCATGTAGTTACTTAGCAAAGCAAACTGAGATGTGAATTCAAAAGTCTTTGTTTCTTGCAGTGTTTTTTACGTTGATAAAATCCTTAAAACATGCATGTGCTGGAACTGTGACCCCTGTGACACTCCAGTTTTACACATTATGTGCTGACATAAGCCTGCTCAAGCAGAGTGAAAAAGGGAGCTTTTCATATCCATCCCCAGGTTTCTACAGAGTTGTCTCAGATGTATGATACCACAAAATTATAAGAGCCATAGGAAGGGAGGCAGACCTGCTTAGTTTGACTGTTTCTCCAGAACGTGTTTGATGGGCATGTCCCAGATGAGCTTGGACTGAAAGACCCAGGGTTGTTGAAGACCCAGCTGCTTCCTTGCCTTTTGCTCTCTGAAACGAGGCTGATGAAATTACTTGGCCATGCCTAGCAGTTGAGCTGCAAGTCTGCTTACCATCAGGACAGCCAAACATAGATAGATCTGCCTCAAGACAACTTCTAACAACTTCCTCCTGTCAGAAGCCTCAAACCTGAAAATCTTCTCGCTAGAGGAAGTGAGGAGTAGTAGCTTTTGGTTTTATTTCCTTTCCTATGAGACAGTGACCTGATTCTCCATGACAAATCAATTGCACTTTGTTGAAAGCTCACGTAAGTGGAAGCCAGTGCTGCCAAAAGGATGCATGGAGCAAGTACATAACCACAAACACATGCATGAACATATTTGTATGTAGATATGCAGGTTTTACACATAAATACATATGTATTTGTGTGTAAAAGCTGCATGCATTGGACCTGACCATGAGTTCACTGAAGAAAGAAGTTCTGTGTCTCAGAATGTTACTTGCAGAGATATTTTAGACTGCATCTTGACCAGGACTCAGCTTCTTTCCCAGTTGTAGCGTGAACTTACTAGTGATAGAGGGTATATGTAATAGCTAAAACAGAGTAGTTGAAGTGCAGAAGATGGAAATAAACCTGAGATCTGTGGTATTAGCTTCATTTTTAGAAGGAAAACTAAGCCTTCATCAGAAACATATTTTGTCATTCCTGTCCATCAACAAGGAGGCTATTTAAAATTTAGTCAGGCTTAGGGATCTACTGTTTGCCAGGGATTCAACCATACGTCCCTGGTTTGTACACAGCAACAGTGAGGACTCCTATGGAGACAAATAAACTGACTTCAGACTTGTTTAGTTTCTGCAACCCAACAATGTCACATATGGATTTAGTCGTTGGTGGAAGTCATGGGGAAATCAATGGATGAAAACAGATATAGAGTAATGAAAGTAACCATACTTAGTTATCCAGTTATTTCTGCTCTGTAGAAAACCTGGCATAATTTGAGCATCAGCTAAGCACATTCATGGTCCACACTCTAAGAAGCTGATTGTGCCCTGCACTACAAACATAGTAAGAATGCTTATACCTTCTTGTCTTTAAACTGGATTTATCCTGGCAGCAAATAAGTACATGAAAAAAAGAGGCAGAGAAGAAACAGAATTGGAACAAGGTGCTAACTGAGAGAACAGAGATTTGAACAGTTTACACCCTTCTGGGGCCTCCTGGCTGTTTTCTTAACTTGCTACTTTTTTCCCCCTGAATTGTTGCTGTTTCAGCAGAAAAGCTCAGCCTGGGTCCTATTAATGGCATTGAGCAATTTTGGCTCTGCTTAAACGTCAAATTTCACCAGAGGAATTTTGCTCTTTTGCAGAAATGACAAAATGTCATTCCCCATCAAGGATACAAGTTTCAACAAATGTAAGTGGGAGTGTTAGCCCCTGTGAATGGAAAATCCAAGAGCCTTGCACACCTCCAGTGCCCTGTTGTCATTCTGCTCTGTTGTTTCTGGCAAGTCTGTTAGCTGTCAGTACAGAGCTCAGGTGCCTTGTTAGTCTCACCTGTGTGGTTGAAACAGCTGCTGTATGTGGTCTTCTGCAAGGAAGTGCTGTGTCCATTGAGGTTTTTTACTGTTTTGCCAAAAACTGAGGCTTTTCACCAGCTAACAGTCCCTCCTGAAAAAGTCAGCACAATTCCCTTCTGGATATCTTATATGTACAATCAGAGACTTAGTCAAATCTTTCTAGTTCTCTGTTTCATCCCCTAAATATCCTCAATCCTGTTCTAAATTATTCCAGTTAGCAAAGCCTTCTGCTTTGCTGTTTCCAGGTAGTCAGACACTTCCTCCAACACCTCCTTTCTCTCCCATGCCACAGAAGGGTCACAACACAGAAAATTTTTTCCACTTCCTTCAGTGATTTCCCCATTTCAATAAGGTACCCAGAAAACTGCTTCCTTAGCTGGTGTTGCAAGAAGAGCCTCATGGTACAGAAAGGGAGAAGCAGAGGAGGGATTCTCCTGTGCTTCTGTTTTTTAATGCAAGAAGTCATGGTCAAGTGACTCAGATATCACTTTGTATCTTTTATCTGACTTCTGCATTACAGCAATTTCAAAGAAAAAATAAAAGACATTCTTTGTCCATCACACAGCAGCCTTCCACATATTTGGTAATCTGGGAAATACTTTGTGACCGTCATGTATGACCTCAGCAAAATGCCTTGGGGAAAGCTACCCAAAGTTATTCTGCTGGGGCTTGCATGAGTAAAGAGCCGCCTCTTTCTCTCTGTGGGAGGTCTGAAATGTGTTGACTCAAAGGCTGTGATGCAACGGCCTTCAGGAGGAGTAGAAAGGATTCTGTTCACCTCCACCTCCCTGCTCTCATACAGATCTAATTCCACTTGGAGAGCTGAATCCAGAAAGGCACATAGGTACCTTCAGAGCAATGGGGGGAGAAAAAGCTGGGGCAGCTTGAATTTCAGCATGAGCCTTTTGGCATACACCCATCTAAATAACTGTCTGGTTCTGGCCTTTTCTCTGCTGCTTCCAAAATAACACAGATTACAGGTGTTTCTAGGGCTGATGGTCTATCATGGCAATTAGAGACTTATTCTGAACAGGATGTGGTAGCTAATCTGCTGCAGCAAGGTCTGCTTAACAGTGATGTGAAGCCCTTTTCCCAGATGAATTTTTTAGGGGAAATTTGGTATGCAGAGGGAAAATGTGATTTCTCAAGTTGATATTTAGCTGAAACCTCAACTTGACCTGGGGAATCCCTATATAACACTGCAGTTCTGTTGTCTTCGCACACAGATCACTCTCAAGGCAAGTAATGAGATATCAACAACAAGAAGAAGCAGTCAGAATCCATTCTGGGTTGTATCTTATCTGGAGGATGGCAATAAAACAAGGACATAAACTTATCTTGTGCAGTTAGTCTGTCCTGTCACGTGGCCAGTAGCAAATATTCAAGGAACCAGGCAAGCACGCAGCTATCTGCCTCCCACAGTGGAATGCTTCTAGCTTCAATCCATTCAGTTTTTGGTTAAACAGCAGGGTGCATCTTCCAAGACTTTGTGGGTTTTTTGTGAACTGCTTTATACTTTTGTCTGTCACAATTCTGGAGTAGCAAGGAGCTGCAGAGTTGAGTTATGCTTGTGTGAGAAACGTACTTTCTTTTGTTTGTCTTAAAACTTCTGCTTGGTAAATTGATGTAGTATCTGATAGTGTAGTCTCTGATGGTGGTTTAAACATCATAGGCCATTTTTCTAGGTTCTACCCTCAGAGATGCTGTGGAGTTCCCAATGTGTCTCTGAAATCTCCACAGTTCATGGCAGATGCTAAAGTCAATTTGTTACTGTTCATATATGTGACTGTAAGTGCCATGATTACTCAAGAATGAAAGAACAATTAAACCTCATTATATAGTAAACATGGTGTAAACCAGACAGTCTTTTGTCCAATATAATTCCTTGCAGGGATCCTTACTCCAAACTGCTGTGTCACTGTGCTTTGGAGCCTGGTTGTGATGGGATTAATATCACTTCTTGGGAATGACAGACAAAAGGATAGAGTCCACACCTGGGAGGGTTTGGAGAAGAGAGCAAAGGCAAGCTTGCTGAGATGAGTGCCCTGCTCTGAAAAAGTGTTATTCCTTATCCTTACACATCAGTGCCCCTAAACACACTGCTTGATAGCTTGCCAAATACCAGACAGATGCAGCCAGTTAATCATAGTTGGTCCAAATATTACAAAATACAAAAGCAACTGAGACACTCTTCCATTAATTGTCACTCACTGACAATTTAAGAGAGAAGGGAGTAGGGGTGGGGAGTTCAGTGAAAGCCTAACACAGCAGAAAATATCCATAGCTGGCTGAGGAGATCCCACTGCACAGGCACAGAGATACTACTGTTAAAAATGATGCAGTGGTGCTTATGACTTATGTAATGTCCATCTTCACTTCGCTAACAGCTAGTGCCTCATGCACTAGGGTTAGGGAAAGAGAGGTGACAGCTGATTTGTATGTTCCTACCTTGTCAGGTACCATTCAGAGTGCCTAAATGTGTATCTCTTTATTTATGCTGCCTGTGCTGTGCCCATCTCCCCACTGAAAAAGGAGGAGTGCCCATCTCGCTTAGATGCCAGGTCCTGTGAAGTCTAAGCATGCACTCTGCAATCCTTGCACTGGATCTATTGTAGCAGAGGTCATCAAAGAGTTTATTCTGGAGGATAGAGAAGGCTGCTTTGAGACTGAGCTCTCAGGCTAAGCTGCTCCTCACTATAAACAAGAAGTGATGCCGACAAGGCTGGTTTCTCAGCTGCTGAAAGGCAGAGCTTTGCCAGTTTGCATAGGAAGAGAAGACCAGCCAGGTCCCTGTCATCACAAACAAGCCAGGCAGTAAATGTTTAATCTCAACAGGGCCCTAGAGCATCATCTCCACATGCCACTGTTAGAGGCTTCAAAATAGTTTCCTAATACCCTCTGACAAATTAAGACCTATGGTAAAGACTGAGAGCCAGTACAAATAACGCAGCATGTAAAGAGAGAAGAAGAGACTCCTGGGAAGCTCAAGTCCAGAAACAATGATGCAGCTGGAAAGTTGTTTTCTCAAGGTCTAAAATAGCCCTAGGAAGCAGGTTGTATGTCACAGAATACAGAAGGTGGCCATATTCCTCTCCCTACAGGGACTTTCATTGCCCCAAATCAAGTGATTGGCTTAACCTGGTCATCGTGAACAACGTACTCCACCAGGATCAGCAATACGTGCTGCTGTATCAGCACTATACTTAGGACCTCAACAGTTTCACATGTTTTCCCAGTACTTTCAACACTTCTCTAGAACCCTGCTGTCAGGGTGTGTGATCTGAGAGTAGTGGAGAGGAAGCATGGCTGGAATGGCTCAGGCTGCCCAGACAACAGATAAAGGAACAATTCAGCCCTTGCAAAGCCACAGTCCTAGGGAGCTAATCCGGAGTCGACCTGAATAACGTGTTAGGTTACTGTTTCTAGTACTGAAGAATCATGGCAAGGCAGTATTTAGTTTTCTTTGCTATGCACACATATATCCATTTGAGAAGAACTTTCTTTCTTAAATGCAGAATGAAAATCTAGGTTTTAACTTGAAGTAACCCTTACTGCATCTCCTAACTGGTAAAACAATTAGCAAACCAGCATATGTTCTCCCATGTTGTCTATGAATTTTTTTTTCCAGTCACAGAATTTGCTTTCTGACCCTAGGATACAATCACTGCATGGAAGTCACAGAATCTCGAGGGTTGGAAGGAGCTTCAAAGATTATCTAGTCCAGCCCCCTGCCAGCACAGGACCATCTACAGCAGGTCACACAGGAACTCATCCAGGTGGGTGTTGAACATCTCCAGAGAAGGAGACTCTACAACCCATCTGGGCAGCCTGTTTCAGTGCTCCCTCACCTGAACAGGGAAGAAGTTTTTCCTTATGTTTCTTTGGAACCTCTTCTGTTCCAGTTTGTATCTGTTGCCCCTTGTCCTATTATTGGACATCACAGAGAACAGCCTGGCTCCATCCTCCTGACACTCACCCTTTATGTGTTTGTAAACAGTAATGAAGTCACCTTTCAGTCTTCTCTGCTCCAACCTAGAGTCCCAGCTTCCTCAGCCTTTTATCATAAGGGAGATGCTCCACTCCCTTTGTCATCATCTGTGTGACCCTGTGCTGAACTCTCTCCAGAAGCTCCTTGTTCTTCTTGAACTGAGGAGCCCAGAACTGGACACAATATTCCAGACCTGCACAATGCACAGCAGGAGGCAAGTCTCCATGAGATGGATTCCAGCTTAGAAGAAACCTCTTCCATTGTGCCTAAAAACAGTGTTCCTAGGAGGTACTCTTCATCTGCAGGGGCAATTTTGTGAGAGAACAAGCAAACAATGACAACAGACTTCCCAGGACTCCCCTGCCATCTGCTGTAATTCTCTGCTCCTGCTCGCTCTCAGCCAGGCTGGGTGTATGAGTAAGTTAACCTAGGGAATGGTATGTACTGTATTCCCAACCACAGTCCTCTTCTGCGTCAACACCTTTGACTGATAAAATATCTATGAGGGAGAGAGAGGCAGTCATAGACTTGATACATGTCTTTGTCAGGATACTCAAAAAGAAATTTTACAGTTTTATCTACAAAATGCCTGAGCTGGTAGAAAGTCACAAGTAGTATGTTTCTTTTTTGAGTGTGAAGAGAGAGAACAAGTATTCCGTTTTGTGCTACTCTGTTGAGTTTGTGTGGAGATGTTTTCTTCTTGTTCACAGGGGGAAGGGCTGCAGTGGTGGCTCCTGTGAGGAGTTCTGGAAGCTTCCCGTGGCTCTGAGTCAGACCCACCTCTGGCCTCGACAGGGAAAACTGATGCCTCTGTGATCACTATTTAAGAAGAGAAATCTGCAACGGAAGGAGGAGGTGGAAGGAGTGGGACAAGATGGAGGTGACTGTGTGTGCCCTCGAGTCAGGGAAGGAGGAAGGGAGGAGAAGCATCAGACTGGAAGACCCCACTGCAGCCCTCACTGAGAGAGCATCTGTGTCCCTGAAACCTACAGAGGGCAATGGGAGTGGACTGAAACCTGACCACAGCTCAGGAAGGACACTATGGCAGGGGGAGTGACGGAGCGTGACGAGGACCATATGCCGGAGCAGGGAGTGATTGTGGCCTAACGGGCGGGAGACTCTGTGGGGAGGAGGCCATGGCACAAGCCGTGCTGGCAGGCCGCAGAGGAGACTGAAACAGGAGCCAGTGAGGAGCTGCAGCCTCAGGATGCACACATATCAGAGGACTGCCTGGCATGTGGGGGATCCGTGTTGGAGCAAGAGAATGGCAAAGAGCCCTCCTGCCCTGAGGGGAGACGCAGGTGAGGGATGGACTGAACCGCCATTTTCCCGCCTTCTGCGCCCTGAGGGGAGCAGGAGGTGGAGATACGGGATGGGGTGTGTGGGTGTGGTAGGAGGGGAGGGATGAGGGGAAGGTGGTCTGATGGCTGGTCATGCTCTTTGTCATCCCATTCTGTGTTGTTTTCTGGTAGTTCTGCTTTTGGTTGGTGGCGGATTACATTGGTTTTCTGTTCTTCCCCAAGTTGAGGTGTCCTGTTTGTTTTCCTTGGGACCGTAAGGGTTGAGTGAGTCCTCCCTGTCCGTAGGGAGTTCCAAAGGCCCTCAGTTACTTTTCTCTTCCTCATCCTGCCAGGTGTGGTTTCCTTGCTTGTGATTCTTTGTTCCTATTCACAGTCCATGTAGATTATCTTGTAGTCCCTTCAGCCATGGCTATGGCACTCCCAGATCACAGTGATGGGCCAGCAAAGTGCCCAAAGACAAGAAGAGAAGGGATGGATGTCACCACATTCGGCTCCTTCTGAGTCCTCTTTGTCTGCCTTTTTGAGGATACTGGGGTCCCTGACTACTCTACTACTACTCAAGCACAAATAATCATCTCTAGCCTACCATGTTGGCTCCTCTACAGAGGTCTTAAAGAGCAAGCTAGTTTTAACCATGCACTGTTTCTGTGGAATAAGTATCTTTATTCCAATTGAACAGAGAGTGAAACCAAGACCCAGTGCAAACCCCCATATGACATTTCTTTTAATGTAAGGCTGATAGCTATCTTCCTGCTGAATCATGCCTTAATTTGTTCCATGTTTGACCCAGATCTGCGTAAAGTTCCTGTAATAGTGGATTTTCAAAGTATACTGGAACCTAGAGGCCAGAGGGACAAGCTGACCAGTGGAAAGGCCTGAATGGGAACTGTAAGTCTTTTAAAAGATACTTTTTGTCTTTGAACTGACTTTTGCAGTGAAAAGGATCTTTTTTTTCCAGACAAATTAGAGATCCTTCACAATGCATTTTTGAAAATGTGTGTCATACTACTTTACAGAATTGACATTCCCACAACAATAGGGAGGATTCTCAGGTCACCAGATCCTCTGGGATGTCTCATCACAGTGCATGATCTGAAAGTTATGTTAAAAGCATTAAAAAAACTCTCCCTAGGTGATGTTAAATCACAAGTATGATTATTTTTTACCTTGGTTAACAGCTCTTTCAAATTTTAGAGTGACCTCCAGCTAAAAAATACATCACAAAACCTGGCTCATGATCAGTTGTACATAATTCAGAATAAATCTGCACAAGTGCTTCAGAACCATTGCTTTTAATACAAAAGTAGGAAGAAACATCTGATTGTGTGGTTTCAAAGTGACTATCTGCAACACATTTTGTACTGAATGCATTTCCAAGTGTACTTCATCCCGACCTGTCATTTTTGATAATTTACTGGTTTATTCCAAGATCTTTCTTTCATCCTTTAATATATATGTGAATTTCTTGGATAAAGGCAAATCACTATTAGATCATTGTCTGTTTCCACGTCATGAAAGTAAATTCCTTGCCAACACTAAGCCAGCATTACTTGTCCACAAGACATTAATCCAAAGAGCTTTAAAAAGGTCAATTTTTTAAGCTAATAGTATAAAACCTGCATATTATAACGTTTGGATGGAAAGTTTAGGAAGTCTCTTTTGCAACTTAATTTAAATCCCCTGTAGACCAAAATGTCTGGATAAAACCCACAAAAGATTAAAGACACTGGAAGACCTGATTTTCTAACCCATTGCATTTTCTATCCCCGTGCAAATCCACACAAATCTTCACCTCTTTGAAGTCGCTTGCAAATCTCTTGGTCTTTTCAATAGGACTTACAACTTCACTTCTGGTAATTACATCAGCCTGCCACTGTGGAACATCACTCCTGGGAAATGTTAATAATATAAAGCTGGCCACTGCCAGATTCTCTTTGTACCAAAGCTGTTTAATTTAAGTATTTTTTTTCTCTTGCTTGTTGAAGACTCAGGATGTTATAGGCTTCACAGATGCACAAACCAGCTCAGGAAGGGATAGGCTGATCCTTTTAATAAGAGTTTGAACCCTGACAATATGTTTCAGAAAGCAAATCATGGCTAGGCAGAAGGCTTTCAGTGGATTTCCAATCTCCAAGGCATGACTTTCCCCTACTTGGTACTCTCTTTCTCTACACATGCCTGTCATAGCACTGTTCCAATTGCTATTACCAGCTATATATCTCTCCCCATTTCCCCCTAGGACCCATGTTTGTGCCCCATGGGTCCATGAGAGCTCATCAAACATGCCAGTTTGTGCTTTTTCCCTGCCCAGATCACACGCTGTCTACATCAGCCACTCTCCCTGGCATGCATTGCCTCTTTCTGTATGCCCTGATGGCTCAGCAATAAATGGCATACAAATATGGCTGGGTAGGAAAATAGATCACCCTTTACCAGCAGCCTGAGCACCCTGATAAATCTCTCCTTTATCAACTTCTCCACGTTAATAAGTTGCAGCAGCAGGTTATGCTGGCTGAGGAGCTAATGGCTGTCCAGGGGTACTTCCCATTGCTCATGGTTCTACGTAATGAAAGATCATCTTTTCATGGCAGCTTGAAGGGCAAGGAAAGGGAAGCATAAGATGAAAAATGAGCTGCAAGGAAGGAAATCACACTGTTGAGTCTCCCTTTTTTGTTTTTGGCTGATTAAGCTTGTCACCAAAATATTGCATTATAACGGAATCATTGTGCTTTGGGTTTTGTTTGGTTTGTTGTATTTCTCCATTAATTTAGATACAGGCACAAATGCACAAAGGAAAAGCAAACAAAATTAAACAAAACATTTGACTAACATGATGGAGTTTCTGGTGGATCTTGAGAAAGTTTGATTGCAAACATTGGACTCCACAATGTCTGTATCAACAAACTGTCATCCAAGGTGGAATTCACTGTAATCCCACTGCTGAAAATTGCCCAAAGGCTCTCTTCTTCAGTAACAATGTGCCTTCCTCCTTAAAATGGCACATTTTTATGGCCTGGCAGGTTGCTAAAGCAAAAAGCTTCTTCTGTGCTGGAGGCTGCTCTTACTATTGCTGTTGCTGTTTCTTTTCTCTCCAGGGGAACTGTTGACAGAGCAGATGATAAGTCAAAGCCCAGATGATGATCTGGGTGTTGACAGATAAGATCAATGGGTTTGTTGTCTCAGCCCAGGCGCTGTTTATCCAGTACAATGGTGGGCTAATTTCACTGGCACTGGCTCTATGTTAATGCTCTGCCATAAAGAAGTTATTAGAATTCCACCTGAAAGCCAGGGCTTCTCCTTTTCCCCAATCTCTCCCACCATTCCTCTTCCTCCCAGCCAGGTAAAGCTCAGCTGAAACGAGATTGGAGGCTCCATGGCTTGTTTTGACCTATGTGGATTTGTTCAGAGTATCAAAATGATGCCAGTCTGTTGTCATATTGGCTGCAGTTACTCCTCACTGAATGAGGATCTCTGTTTGTGAGATTTAGGGTTTATTACTCCCTAAGCATCAAGAAAAGCATTCAATGATAAACTAGAATGATTGAGGCTGGAGTTATTCTCAGTTATATATTAAATCCTGTGTTATTCTGCCATCTCTGATGACTTTACAGTGGATGTAGGCTTGTGCTGCTGAAGCTAAAATCTGGCCTGTTTTCTTCTCTGTAATCACAAACACAATCTTTTGGGAACAGCAAATCATTTGCAAGTCTGCACGACAGAGATTTATTACACAGAATAGATAATTGAAATCATGGCTTCATGGCTCTCATTTGAGTCAATTAGTTTTGTTCCCAGGTGATAAATGCAGGCTTTGCCAGGAAGGAAGCAGTGTTTTCTTACTTGTCACCAGAAAGAATTTGCTGAAGTACAACAAATCTCTTACTGCTACCCTCTTCCTTTACTTCTCCAAAAGATACCTCTCTGAAATCATCAATGTGAGGTAAGGTCTATTCCCCAAGTGCCTCCCTCATACCTCTCCGTTCATCACATCGCTCTGAGATTTATGCCCTTGGCAATAATCCCGGGAAGATGCTAACTTCTTAATCTCAGCATCAGAAATATCTCTGAGCCAATATCCAGTGGCATAGCAGTGACATGGATTAGGAAGTAGCTGCTGGAAAGTGATGAATATGTAGAGGTAATTTCTGTCATGATTGCAAATTAGAGCTGAACGGAAACTGTAAGTAGCTGTCTGAGGAGATGAATTTGCATTTTCTTAATGAATACCCTCTGATGGTATCTGTGCTTCCTTCTAATGTTTGTGTTGCACATACCTGAGTGATAAGGATTTTTTTTACTCCACAAGCCTAGGCTTGGTGAACCAGACTCAGCACTGCTCCTAATGTCCAAAGGGGCCGAAGGGGTGGCAGGAAAAGCATCTACCCCTCAGTGATCAACCCCACTGGAGGAGGCTGGAGCTTCTAGCCACTGTGGTGGCAGCAGCACTGAGTTACATCTAACCTAGCAAGATTCAGAGCTCAGGTACAGGGAACAATCATCCTGGCAATTGCCCTAACAGATGAGATGGAGGTCTCTTGCCTTAGCTCCTGTATCCATTCTTGTGAGCTCCACGCTAAGCAAAGCAACCCACCCTGCTTTAGATTCTGTGAGGCTTAACAGTTTTTAAACTCCTAGGATAAGAGGTAATGAGTGCTTGTTACTGCACAGCTGTCCTTAATGTTTGCTATTTTATTTATAGAATTATTTTGAAGTAGCTTCTGGTAAGACATTTCCCCTCCTTTAATGAACAAAGTGGAGGTTGCCTCTGCCTATGCTAAAAATCCTAACGGTCAGCTGTGTTGTTTTTCTGTTAATACACGTTGCTAACTGGAAACTTAAACTTCTTTTATTTATCAGACCGAGACAGAACTTTAAAGCAGAAATTAGCTTTGAAGTGGGGCCCAAAGTAAGAAAAAAACACAGCAAAACCTTTAATGTTTTATCTGCAGGTTTGCTGACCAAATCCATCTGCTTTATTTGACAACTGATAAAGACTGGCAGGTGCTCTAATGAGCCGGCTTTGGCTGCACTTGCAGATCATCCTTTTGAAACCTGCAGCAATGTCCTTCTCCAAATAGCTGAAAGACATGATTGACCTCAATGTCAAATGTCTCAGTGGATGTGTGCATGACCATTCTTGTGAGTATGTGTAAAACACCCTCTTGCACCCTCCTTGCTGAGGCTCTCTGACCCCTGATCCCATTTGCCATACACACACCCATGCCCTGCCACTGTATTTTGGGTTTTCCCTCTTCCATTTTGGATCCATTCTTTCCCGCTACAGGAATTCATCTGTAACAGTCCATGTCTGAATGAAAACTTTCCAAAAGGCCCATGTCATCCCCAGGCCTGTGATACAAAGGAAGAAAGGAGATGATCTCTGGGTGCTGGCAACAGAGCTTTATCATGAAAAAGGAAAGATTTATGGGAAGAGGCAATATAAAATCACAGATCCCCAGGAATGGCAGAGGTTGGAAGGGATTTCTGGAGGTCTGTCCCTTGCTCAAAGAGCCCAGTTTCAAAGTTAGCATCTTGAGTATCAATCTTGTCTGAGACCAACTCATGGACCTTCATCTTTCTGCTTTTTAGGTACCAACTGCGCATATATTTTCTTTCTCATAGTCTAAGTGGACAGCATAATCAGGTTAAAATTAGAGCAATTGTTCCCAACTTATATCTAACTTTTCAGCTTCTATTTTTGACTTGAAGAAGGACTTCTGTACCCAGACACTTGTTTGCTTTTTCAGCTATATCAGCTAGTCTGATAAAAATATTCCCTCCTCTTCAAAACCTTGCTGGTATTCTTAGGCTCTCCCAGTAAGAACATTATCTTCAGTGACAGTTTTGACTCAGCAGTGACCAGAGAACTTTTGTCCCTGAGATTACATACATTTTATCTCAGACAAGCTACTGAAGCTGTTATAGAAATAAGCAGACTAATCCAACATTCAATAATGATATCTGAAGGCTTAAATGATACAGAAATTAAAAGTGAAATGAAGTAAAATGGCCAGTGCCAAAACAGTGATTCTTTGGTTTTAAAGTAGTTAAAATTCATCTGTCTCAGTTATCCAACCCTTTTCTTTTTGATAGGGTAATAAAATGGCACACTTTTTTGCTGCTGAAGTTGACAATGTGGTTGGTTTGGCATTCAAAGTGAGAAGGAGAAAAATTTAGGGGAGCAGGGTAAAAGAAACAGGGTTGGGCAGATATGTCAGTGCTTTGCTTAAAGTTCATTTATCTTAATTATGGTAAATGATTAAAGGACATTACTTCTCTCTAATCCTTATATTGACATTTTCCTCTTAAAAGTAAAAGCTAAACAACTGACACAAGAACAATGCAATTATCTTTAAATTAGTCTTCACAGCCAAAGCTAAAAATAGGAAAACCTTGACAGTTGCTATTTTTTACTGGGAATATTGTGAGAAGCCCTGAGTAGATATTCTGCTGTGTAGCCCTGCTGTTCCTGATAGCACTAGGTACACACTAAATTTTTTCACTGTAGTATAATCTCACTGTGCTGAATCAAATAAAACACTTTTGAAAGCTGCAACCATACCACCCCGAGCAACCCTCAGTCCTTGCAATTACATTTTCAAATGCTCGGGGAAAGAAGAAGAAAAAATGAGGATGAGCTGTTCAGGCTGCCCTGAGAGGAATGCAGATTCCATCAGTGTCCATTTGCATCAGGCAGTGGAAATGACCCCAAAAAAATGTTCTGAGAATTAATTGCTCAAGCTTCACTTATTGGATTAGTCACACTTCTTCCTGGTGCCAGGTTACTATTGGTTATCATTTACACAGGTGGATTCATTCATTGTGGGCACAGTCCACAATGGAGTGTGGAACTGCAAGAAGTTCATAGTGTGACTGTGAGGCAAATAAAGGACAGGAGCAAGGATCTGCTGTTGGCATTCATAGATGGGGACGTGAGGCACAGTAGGAGATTAATATCTTGGAAGGCAGGTTGTTGCAGATTGGAAAAAGCACAGAATTAAACAGGCTTGTGTCATGAGAGGAGAATATGAAAGGGCAGAAATCCCAACCTGAAGAGCTCTGTCCCGTGCCTCACACTGGGAGTTGCTGAAGGAGCATCTCTGTTGCTGGAGACAATCTAGTACACTGGGCAAAGGTAGTCCTCAGCCAGAGACCTTTCCTCCAGACAACACCTCTGAAATACATCACCACAAAAGCATGAATATCAGCAGGAAAAATATTTTAGCAGCCACAGCAGGCAACCTGCAAATTCATGGGAGGAATGTCAAACAGGGTTTAATTGCCTGTGGCACTGGATAGCTCCTTGCTCCATTGGTGACAGTTCCCTGTAATCTCTCTTCCTTCTCCTTCCTGTTCCCAAATAACACTCTTAGGAAGGCTTAGACTGAAGAAGCAGGAATAAATTTTCCAGGATAATGATGGAGAATTTACTGAATTGCCTCTTGGACATTAGAGTTGACCATTTCAAATGCTGAGGGACAAGTAAGAGCAAGCAGGGACAGGCCATTTCTTCCCTTAGTTTCCCCTCTCAAATATTAAATTCAAGTACACCAAATGAGTGGAAAACTTATAATGTAACTGTGGTTAGAATGCTGAAGGACAAGGGAAAGCTAAATACTTTTCTGTTCCTGGAAAACTTATGTCTGAGAACTGGCTAGATAACTCTATCAACTTCCATCAAGCTATTTGAACAGTCACACTCAATGTCTAGAAAATTCATCAGCTGTAAGGAGAAGAGCAGTCTTGTCCAGGGAAAATAATGAATCCCAGGCAAACAAAACAATAATGAAGAAATGAGGGGCTCAGATCCCACTGAAAGAACAGTGGGATTATAATGCTATGGCTTTAAGATCTAGGAATACAATCACAGACTGCATGTGTCCAAACCACGGTTATGCTCTTCCCTTCAGGTTTTGAGTTAAAAATCTGCTGTAGGCCATTGCTATTGTGTGGTTAAGACTCCAGCAATAACCTCTTGCTGTGAGGGAGGCACAAGGCATAGGCACCACCCATCCCTGGCACTTCTTTGAGCAAATGCAGCATGGGCTGTGGGATCTCAGTGCAGATCCCACTGATGGTCCTGACCTAGGAGTGCAAAGAAGGTGTTTGCTGCAATGGGTTGAGCAATGCATGTTTCTCAGCCACACACCATCAAAAGGGTCACTGCTCAGTCATATCAGGTTAGTACTTCAGATGTAAGTGTAAACAGCAGTATGCTCATATCCAAAGCATTCCTCTGAGTACTTCCTATAGACTTTCTGCTCCAGAGACTTACCCACGCTTCTAAGAGCATGTGGAATGTCTTGCTGAAGTCAGAGGATGGATCATAAGCCTCACGTATTGATAAGATCCGAAACCATTGTCTGGTCTCTAAGCAAAATCTTTGGAAAAGGAGAATGAAATAAAAGTGATGGAAGTGTATGCAGGGGTAGGGCAAATAAGTAAATCCTTCCCTAGATACCAAAAGATCTTGTAACCATACCGTTTGGAATACCCTTAAAACCCAAGGATGTAAGGATGTTAGGTTCCAAACTCAGATTGCAGATGAGGCCTGATGTACACCCAGACTTCCCTTACATACCTCATATCCTACCTAATTTACAACACCCAGAGGTGTGTATCTCAATACTTCAGGCATTTTGGGTTCTTGCCAACTCTGCCCCAAATAGTGTTAACCTCTAAAATTACCACATATTTGCCAGAAGTTTTGAGATTGTTTTAACCTGAAGTCTTTGTTTTAGACCTGCATTTTTCCTGTATCTGGTCCTTGGCAATTCAGAGAGAGCAACAGCTGCAGCCCTAAAGCAACCATCTTGTACCTTCCTGGTTCGGTTTTGGAGGCTACAGCTTGGCACACAAAAGCAATGCTTTGAGCATTGTGAAGTGCAACGTGGAAGAAGGCCTCACACTTTTCTAATATTGGCTTGGCTTTGCTGCTGGTTTGTTGGGTGCTGGTTTTTTTAATAAGCAAATTTGCTGTTGACAGGCATGCTCCATCAGGCAACAGTGGGCTCATCATGTCAAATGGAGCCATTACATCATCCAATTGGGACTGAAAGATGCACTTACTTTGAGTAATAGATCTTAATTTTAGGAAGCTCAGTTGCTGCAGGTAGCAATGATCATCAAACACTGAATGGAAGGCTGCACAGGTCTGGGTGGCAGAGCCTGCAAGCTTAGCCACATGGTTTGTGGATTCCTCAGGCAAAGTCATCAGCTCTTGTAGACTTCTCAAACAGAGCAGTTGGAACAGAAAAGGAGCTCACATTTTCTTGGGGACAGACTCACAGCTACTTGACAGTTCTGGATTTCCTCTTTTTCCACCTCTTCTACCTGCTTAACTTTTCCTTTAGAAATGAAGAAAAACATCAGGAAAAAGCAATTCTTGTGGTCCATGACTAGGCTTAAAATGTAAGAGCTGCATGCAAGGATGAGTGATTTCTCTTCCATTCTGGTGTGGACCAGCTGGGGATTCCTTTAATAAGACTTGTTGCAACAAGCCCCTGCCCTTTGGCCCTGTTATGGCATCCTATTGCCCTACATCTTCCAGTCTTTGCTTTGCTCATGTAAAAGTAGTACTGTACCTTCCCACATTCAGACCTCAGATTCTCTTCCCTTCTTTTAGTGTGGGTACTTCTGAAAAGGAAGACTACAACTACTCCTGTAAATTCAGAACAAAGGGAAGGAAGAATTAAGGTTAGAGGGGCTGTGATGGGGTAGGAAGCTTACAAGAGGGGTATGCTCAGGCAGGAGATAGACAAATTCAATTATGTGGCAGACATAAGCCTGCCACTGAGGTCATGCACAGAGGTTAATGAAATAAATGACAAGGGAGGGGCCTGTGCTGGTAGAGGTCTGTGTGTGAAGCATCTAGTACCAGCCTTCTTCCAGCTCAGGGGACTGGTGCTGCATCATCCTGGAGTCCATTGAGCAAAGCATGGTGGTGATCCTCAGACTGCCTGGGTTTGTCTCCTTGTTGGACCCTGGGGTGGGGAGAGACCCAGCAATGCCTGGTGCTCAACACAAGTCTCTGCCTTCGCTCTCCAAGCCTCTCCATTCACGAAAACCAAGAGCAAAGTGCCTATGTCTAGAACAGGACATTTAGATTGGCTCTGGCACTAGTGTTGGCAGCGTGGAAGATTTTTTTTCTTAGAGATGTATATTGATGGTCTTTGCAACCAATCCTGTCCCATGTGTGTCAACCTCAGAAATTAACATAGCAGGAGGATCACTGGAAGCAGCTTAACTTCATAAACCTGAATCTATCCTCAGGCGAGGTTCACGGAGGTTGGAGCCCCACATCCTAACTGTCCATTACACTAGCCTAGAAGATCCTATCATAGGTTTTGACTGAGGTTTATTTCATACCTGGGAACTTTTATCCTGACAAGGAAAACGGTCTTGAAGGAAGAAAACAATGACTAAGCACAGACATCCACAGGAAGAGATGCCCCCAAACCTTTCTGCAAAAGCTGTAGGGTTTTTTTTTGCTTGTTAAAAAAGTACCTTCAAGTCAGAACAACAAACTTGTTCAACACACAGACTGAGATTTTAAATGCTGTCCTGGTAATGACTGCATTGCCACAGCTGACCCTACTAAATAGACTTTATTTAATGTGGCCCTCCAGAAGTACTACAGTGTCCTCAAACAACAGAACTATGTTACCAGCCCCTTGTTAGTTAGCCTTATTTTTTATCTAAAGACAGCAGTGTGCCAAACCTCGTGTCTGTTAAGTTGATGAGGTCCTCTTCTGTTTTATATAAAACCTGTGTTTTAAGAGAATTAGGTTCAACTATTAGGCTCAACAGTTGCAGCTCATGAGCAAGAAGATGATATATTGTGCAAATCTTTACCAGAACAAATAGACAAAACAAATAAACCTACTTTAATTGAGTAAGCAAACTGCAGAAAGAAGGTAGCAATGATAATAATATGGTAAAGGCAAGATGCCTGCTAAATAATACCTTGTCAACCAAAGGAGCTCTGTGAGGGACTGTATTTGAGTTATGAGAATTGGATGTACATGTTTGCACACATACATGGAGGAGTAATGTGAGCAGCGGTTGAGGTCTATTTACTTTGATGTCTACTGGAAACCCGAGTAAAAAGCAAAACAAGAGATGCAAATCTGAAGTTTTAAACTCCAAAGTAACCTGTTACTATAAGATTTGAGCCTCCTGTGGTGTAATTCTGGCTGTAATTACATAGGAACAGCATTTGTGGTAGCGTCAGGACAAATATTAGCTGCATTAGGTCTTGAACAAACATGAATCGAGAAGTGTAGGTGTTCTCCAACTCACCATGTCTGCACACCACCAGATAATTGATTTTATTGGCTGTTATGGACACTCAATAATTGGGAAAACTTGTGTTTTGAATGCCCTCTAGTGGCTCCTGCCAGTTTCCTTGCTCAGAAACCGTGGTCCAGGGGGCCTGTGGAGCATGGCTTCAAAGTTGGGGAGGGTTGGCCAGAGGCAGTTGCAGGTGGGTCATCTTGCTGAAGGCATTGAGAGAGTCCCTCACTCGATTTTGTTTAAAGCAGTTATAGCTCACTTATAATGGCCTTTAATGATTGGTTTAATGCTTGCAGTCACTATTTTTGGAATGTGATTTGTCATACAGGAGTGTAAACTCTTGGGGGGAGGAGGGGGGAAAGACTATGGACCATATTTGAATACATCCATCTGAGCTATTCACTCCTACACCCCCTTATGTCATTTGCCTCACGGGCAATTCTCTTTGGATTTTGCACAGTTCCAATTCAAAGCTCTTGCCAAACTTCACCCAAAACCCTGACACAGGCACAGCCCTCGAAGCTTTTCAGAGCTGGCCCTGTCGGCTCCTTCCAGCAGCAGAGGAGAAATTAGCCTATATGTTTTAATAATTAACAGCAGCAATAAAAGGTATCTGTGCTTAAATAAAGTTTGTAAACTGGGTCTCTGTTTTTCCATCTTCTTTTTGATCTGATGCCTATCTTAATACAGTAATCAGCTACAAGCAGGAGGGTGTGTTAGAATGTTCCATTTGTTAGCGTTGCTACAGGCGAGAAAATAGTTGAACTTTGAGAAAAGAAGCAAACCCAAAACAATAGAGTAAGATCAAAGGGAAATCTCTGATGGTTTTTCTTTTACAGAGAGTTTCCTTCATTTCCTCTTCAAATTTTCTGAGATGTTTCTGCTCTTACAGGTCATCCTTAGCTGTGTTTTTGGAGAAAGATGACACTGAAGCATTGATACGAGCATGAAAGAGATCCCAAAAGGGAGTTACTGTAGGACCAGATTTCTGCTTCAATCAGCATCAACTGTTGCCCTGCACTTGTTTTGCATACAGGAACTCCAGCTGTGCAGCTGATGTGGCAGAAGCAGCTTCACAGGTAAGGCACATAAAAGAGATGAAGCAGTAAAAGGGATGTTATGAATATGTACAAAATGTTAAGGTAGAAGAAACTAGTGGTGCTCTTAGCTGGGATGTTGGATTAGCGACAGAAAAGCAGAGTTCTTTTATCTCTGCAATCGGCCCAACACAAAGGCAAGTCAGTCTATTTCTGTGCACCAGACAGTGAGTCCTCTTCTAAAAATGGATATAATGAAACTATTTTCTTCTGGGAAGGGCATGGGAATCTGCTGAGGGGGAGAGCAGTACCTAAATGCTACAGCATATTATGATGATATAGTAATATGAAGGTAGAACCGAGGCTGATGTCCCAGGAAACACAAAAGACTCTGTTGGTCCCAGGTGTCTGATCAAAATATTTTGATGGTTAAATATCAAACACTTGAAGTAAACACAAGTACTTTCAAATGAGCTGCAGCCTGAGAAATTACAAAGCAAATAACTGCAGTAATAGAATACATACACTACAGAATATAGCAATCTGGTAAGCTTTTCTAGGAAAGAGGAAGGTAAAAATTAAGTAGGTTGTTAATTACCAAGTGCATGTTTCATTCTAGCTCCAAAATAATGACTATGGAGCAGCAAATGTAGCCCATGTGTGGGTCTTCAGCAACACTCAGTACAGGTGATTCTCATCATGTTACCCTATGTTAAGTCCTTATATAGGTGTGGCTGCTGGAAAGGTGATCTGCCTTCAGCCTCTGCTAGAAGACTGGTTATCAGAATTGGGGGAGAGTGGCTGTGCCTGGAAAATTGGATCTGGACAACCTTTGGAAGGGACTTCTGGAAAGTAAGTAACTCTTGTTCATTATTTCTATCATGAGTTGTGTGCTGAGCCTCTTGGCTATGTGAAAGCCTTGCTACAGTCTTTGAAGGATTAAAGAGGTTGGTAATGCTTTTCTGTTGGTGAGAGTTGATTTGGGCTGTGGCAGAGGAGGTGGTGTTGCTATTTTTGTGCTATGAATGGAAAACAGGCTTGAGGGCACGTGCCAAAGAATGTGGGAGCTGTAGAGGTAGGATTTATCCTGGTGCTCCACTAAGGGAATTGACTGCAAGAAGCCTTGGACGTGGCACAGTTGTCTTTGTGGTTTCATCAATGTGTGTGTAGGCCTGGGCAGCTGGTTGGAGCTGATGATTCCAGTCATGTTTTACAGAGAATTGATACTGTTATTTGGCATCTGTTAAACTGAAAGTGCCTTTGTTTTTTTTTCTGAGCAAAGCTGTGAATTCTGTGTGTCTTGGGGATTGGAAGAAAATCTAAAGATGCAGGGACCATGTAGCTTAAACCTATACCCTTTCCTACTGTCTTTTAGCTATTTTCTCTGGCTTATGTGTCCTTAACACTGGGATTTTTATTTTCTTTCTCTTTCAAGTGTTTGACTAATGTACATTGTAAGGCAAAGCTGTTTTACCCAACTGTAACTTCGAAAGTCCCTCCAATATTCCATCAAGTAGTTATTCTCCAAGTTGTTTTCTAGAATCTTGCTATCTCCCTGTCTATCATGGTGAGATTTTGTTTGGTTCCCCTGTTAAAAATCCAGTTTGCTTGTAACTGCCATCTGTGTAGCTTTTACAACTTCTTATCCTGCTATGTTTTGTTTCAGTGGGCATTTTAATTGCAGTCTGAGGTTACCTGACAATCATTGCTTGACTTGTTCTGGCACTTACATGAAGGTCCTGCCTAGGGGTGAGGTGTAAGAGAAAATAAAGTACAAGCTGATTCCATTGTGATGGGCTCATATAAATACAGTACCACTGTCATCTCACAAGCTTTGGTAAAACTTGAGCTATGTGAAGGGGGGAAATCAGGTCTCTTGTTCTTTTATGGAATAGTATATAGGAAAGACTTGAGATCTAGAGGTAGGAAGGGCATTGTACTATATTACAAGGTTTGTTTCCTTTATCACTCACAAAGATAGACTTACATTTCCTTTTTGGGATGTCTAAAATCATTTCAAATTTAAGAGTGAACTCATTAACCAGCTTGATGTCACAGAAATGTATTCTGTAACAGGCAACCTAAAGGCTCCATTTTTCAGGGTCTTTGTAGTGAATACAGGTTTTCCCATGTCCAGGTTCAATGCTTGTTGCTGTTACCTGCTGCCCACAGAGTTAGTATTGGAGTAACCTGTCTTCCTACAAGGCTGCCTCTGTTTCTTGGAGCATCAATAGAGGATTCTCTCAGTTCTTAAAGCACCCTTTGATTGCACTTTCAAGTTTTGTGCCTTAGCGTGAGGGCAACACATTGAACCTTTTTGTTTTGAAGTGTAAGTAGCCCTTTGAAAACAACACCTGAAAAATAAGGCCACAGGCTTTGTGTGACTTCATAGGATCATTATAGCTAATCTCACTGTCTGCTTGTAACAGTTAAAATATCTCCAAGTGGGATATGAGCCCTTCAGATCTACTCACTGCCAACCTGGGGGTAGTTTTTGTGCTTTTTGCACTGTGTGCTGGGTAGAAGAAAGAGAAAGTTTGGGAAACGTTATTGCTTCATACAGTATCTTAATACACATCTACCACCCACTGTGCATATCTATTGCACTATCTACCACCTAGCAGAGCCTGATATTGCACCATAACAAAGCTCAACAGCAGCTTGGAAGAAGAAAAATAAATTCCTGTGACTAGGCTTAAGTTTCCCTGCTCTCTCTGTCGGGCAGATCCACTGAAGTCCCACTTTCACTGCCAGGTCTGAAGTGTTTACTTTTTGTTGACTTGTAGTTGGGATTACTAGACTGATCCATTCTGATATGTTTTGCATCACCTCTGGAAAGCTAAGGCTTTTTTTCCTTGAATCACTTGCACTCCCTAGACTTCAAGTGATTTTAGCAGAACAGACCCATAGAGTGGTAGGGGTTGTAAGGGACCTTTAGAGATCATCTAGTCCAATCCCCTTGCCAAAGCATGTCCACTTAGATCAGATCACACAAGAATGCATCCAGGTGGGTTTTGAAGACCTCCAGAGAAGGAGCCTCCACACCCTCCCTGGGCAGCCTGTGCCAGGGCTCTCTCACTCTCAGAGTAAACCAGTTTTTTTCTTATGTTTAAATGGAACTTTCTGTGTTCCAGGTGAAAAGATGCTGTATACAACAGCCAAAAACCAAACTAGGCTGTGCAAACTAACCTTTGTGCTCTAATGCCTACTGTTTATGCTTATAGTTGCACTTATAAACCATAGGTGTCAGTTGTTCCGAAATTATGGGTAATACTTTGTTCCAAGTAATAACTTGATGTAAAAGGCTTGTCAGGTCATTAGTTAATAATATCACTTAATCTTTTCCAGCTATTTAAATTATGTCAGCAGCTGAAAAAGCGACGGTTATGAAGTAGCTGCTCTTAGGACATTTAATCCCTCTGTAAAGTGCTTTTGAGATCAACTGATGAAAGTTAGGTGGTATTACTATTATTATTGTAATGTCATAAAATCTGGGTGTATACTACCAAATATTTTCTATGGGTACTCATTTGAATTTGTATTTTAAACAGACTGTTCTAGACAACATAGGGTTTGGCTTTTTTTTCAAGCTTACTTTCACACATTTTGCTGACTGATAAGCTTACAAGGTATTGGGATTTAAGTCTGAATTCTGCAAACATTTGCTTTGTAAGTCTGATAATTGAGATTTTTCACCACCGGAGAACAACCTCATGCAAAATCTGTCAGAGGAAGATCACTCTTCATACAGCAATGTAGCTAATAAACAGGGATGCATAAACCTCTCTGAGGTTTTCAGTCAAACAAACCCAAGTGGGTAAGCTCTGCTTTCCAGTATTTGGTAGATTGTCTGTTGTCCTTCCTGGAGCAGAGCTCACAGAAGGTGTCTCGGGTCCCCATTGGACTTCATGCTTTTCATGGCTAGGGAGGGAGATCCCTGGGTGTTCAGCAAAGTACTTCTAATCCTGCACATGCCAACAAGGTAGAACATCTTAATTAGTCACATATTTCAGGTGTTTTGCTCTTGAGGCAACAAAGTGTGTGGAGAAACCACAAGGGCTTGGTCAGATCCAAATAGCTGTGTTTACTGAATATACATAAATGTAGGAGGCCAGAAACCTGCAGCAGTGAGCTGTTTGGCTTCTGGCACCCTCAGCAGCAAAAGGACCTGACTGGCTGGTTAATGGTAGAGTACATGAGTAAGAATATTATGTATGGGGCTTTAGTGGTGTTTTTGAAAACCATAGCAGTAAGGCACCAACATAATTTAGTCCCCTTTTTGAAGCTACCTTGTGTTTTTAGAATGATACCAATCAGTCACCTTGCGTGCACCCAGAAGGTCTGACTCTTAGTTTTCACTAGAAATGGTTGTTTCGCTGTAATTTTTAGTATGCTAACTCAAACAGCTCTAAGTGGGCAAGGATAGAATGGGGAATACAAAGGACACTATATTTGCTATGGGTGGCTGTGTACAAGTACCACTTCATGGCTGAATCCAAGAGTGAGGTTGCTGAGACCCTTCATTGCTGAGTGAGCCTTCAGTCCTGCTTTTAGTGAAACTCCTAAGGTATGAACTGATTGATATCCCTGCACTACAGCAATATATACACTAACAAAACATATTCTGTAACTGCAACACTTGAATTGTCCCAGGTTAAGGAAGCTGCAGGTGAGGTAGTTGCTGAGGTTTGGTTGTTGCTCTCAGAAGAATCAGTTTGGCAGTGCTGCAGGTACAGGGTCGCTTTCTCATTGCCTCGTGTTGTCCCATGGATAAAAGTCAGGCCCTGAAGTTAAGTGAGCTTTTTACAGGTGCTCAATGAATCTGTGGAGGAGAGCATGGAAATGCCCAAGATGCAAAACTGAATCCACGTGTTTTGCTGTACATTTGACTGCTAAACTTTGTTGTGGGGACATATGTGCCAACAGGACTCAGCCCCTTCTCTGTGTGAAGCAGCCCAGCAAAGCAGCTATTGCTTCTCCAAGTGAGGACAAGCTGACCTTGGGCTTACCAGCTCCTCACACAGTGCAGATCAGCAATCCTGTGTATTCTGGCTGAAGGGTAGTGTGAAGAAAAGGCTGGGAATGCACTGAGCAACACTTAACCAGAGCTTTCCCCGAGGGCCCACTGTGACGTGGCTAGTGATGGCTGGAAGGTGTGAAAGCATAGTCTCTTCCCCACCTTGAGGATTCCCCCTGCCTCCCAGGCTCCTCCCTTTCTGTACACAGTCTTTTGGAGCCTCCTGCTAATGAAAAGTCAAGGTCTAGCAAGTCAAAATGAGAACAACAAAGCAAAGAGGATGCCTCAGTGCTTACTGTGCTCTCGGTGGCTGACTGTGTGAAAGAGCCTTACTCTGTTCCAAGGAACCAAAGGCTGTTTATGGGGTGGAGGGAGTGGAAAAAAAACCTCAGTGCTAGTAAAGGATTAAAGATTTAACAGTCATAAAGGAAAAGATGTTCTGCAATGAAGTATCAACACTAATTGACTACTCTTCTGCTGTTTTGGCATTTGTCAGGTGCTCTGCAGTAGCATGATCTGTACCTGCCTGTGCTGTTTTGGGAGCACTGAAGTGCTCTCATCCCCATTGAGCTCGCCCTTGCCTCCCAAATCTCCAGAGAAGGGTGGGAGTGGCTTGTGTTTAGTATATTGTCATGAACCAGAAACTCCTTTGGGCTGATTTTTGCCTGTTTGGACAAACACAGGAGTGCTTCTCAGCAGCAACTTTTGACAGGGAGTTGGTGGCCATCCGAGGGCTCCCTGCTGCCCATGTTCTGCTCCCTAGTACCTGGAGCTCAGCGGACTGGACCAGTTCCTTGAAGACCTGTGTGTGCCCCCAGAACCATGGCTTGGTCTAGTCTCTGTGGCGGGAAGCAGCACAGTCCCTTCCCTCTGATGTCAGCATGTGACCTGAGCTTGTTTCTGAAGTGGGCACACAGGGCTTTGGCTTGCAGGTCACCTCAGCTGAGGGGTTGTAGTGAGTGTAGTGTCTTGCTGCTACTGCCTGGGCTTTAGGAGTGGCTGTGGCTTATTCAGGAGCATATTTGTCTCTGAGTGTACCCCATGTTCAAAAGTAAATCTTAATACAA
Source organism: Colius striatus (assembly GCF_028858725.1). Classification (NCBI taxonomy): domain Eukaryota; kingdom Metazoa; phylum Chordata; class Aves; order Coliiformes; family Coliidae; genus Colius; species Colius striatus. Next base: position 4,731,448 of record NC_084762.1, read on the forward strand.
GTAATCTTTTCTGGCACTGACTCCTGTCTACTAGACTCTAAGTGTTTTTAACATGCTTTTTGTAAAGTTTTCACCCTCCTATCCCTGATTCTGTGAAATAGCCCAGCAGCTCTGTTTGCTCCAGGGTGCTGGTCAGTGCTGGGAATGGATAAGAAAAAACAAGGAAAGCAGTTGATGCTGAATCTGGATCTGCTTGTTTGTACAGCTAAAACAGTCCCGTCTCCTGGCAAATTTCATCACCCGTTTGTCTTTCCTCATGCCTAATCTCCTGCTTTAAGCCTGATGCTTTCCCTAAGTACAGTACAGCCCCAGTATTTCAGTACACAATTGCACACACTGCTAGACTGGCTGTGGGCTGTTCCTCCTCCCTCCCTGGGCTGGTTTCCTGCTGGATTACTGACTTGAATTGGTTTATCGTCACATCAGCTGCATGAGGGTGCCAGCAGGAGGGAGGGGAGATGGGCTGGGGTGGATGGGCTCAGCCCCACCATCTCACCACACCCTGGGACAGAAAAGTGAAGGACACTTCAGCTATTCCCAAGATAGATGTCTAGATAGACAATAACAATAGACAATAAGAGCTGTGTGCTGCACACAAGCACTTTTGGCAGATAACAGCAATTCGGATATCAGTGTCTGAAGTGCAATGCTAGGTCTAGCTGTAACTGCAGACCCACTAACACAATGGCACACATATCTAAGGGCCTTTCCTCCCCTCCTTTGCTTTCTGTTGCGCTTTACCTTGAGATTTGTCTGAATTAACTGAATCTTATTATCATAAAGGTGTCTAACTGCTGGTAATTATGCTTCAGAAATATGCTACTGGAAGATTGGCACATCTGTTACAATTACTGCTCCTCCCTTCATTACAGTTAAAAAAATGTGTTATATATTCAAATTTATTTCTTAATCTCCTGTGTTCTCGAGTCTTGGCCCTGAATTCAGAAAAAGGCACACATATTGAGGTGTGTTTTGAAAGAAATAGCTTTTCTATTACAAATTCAACTTATTCTTTTGTTCTTCCTTACTGAGCTGGATCAAATATAGACTTTCAAAGGTACAGTTTTAAGCAAGCTTCAGATAAAACTCTGAATGCAGTAGGAACTGGGATTATGGTTACCAGAGAGCCTAACTCTACTTAGGTTTTTGGAGAGTAACATTTCCCCAGAAGCACAGTTCCTATAAAGATATGTGAACTGCAGTGGCTCTTTGAGAGTCCATAAAAATTGGAGCCTCTCTAATACTCGAATTGGCAAACTGAAGGCTGGATATACTTTGTCTCTCAGGCTTTGGTTCAGGAAGCATTAAAATGAATGGGTAATCCTCTTTGTATTCACCAGGGCATTTAACTTCAGTAGTGCCAAAGGAAAAAGGTTTTACCCTATGGTAAAAGAATCATAAACTGGTTGAGGTTGGGAGGGATTTCTAGAGCTCATCCAGCAGGTTCCCCTCTGGGGGCATAGAAATGTGTCCAGGTGTGTTTGGAAACCTCCAAAGAAGGATACTCCACAACCTTTCCAGGCAGCTTGTGCCAGGGCTCCTTCACTTGCACAGCAAATTAATGTCTGAGAACTGGAGGACACTATGGTTTTGCAGTTTGAGATCTCTTCTGTAGTGAATTGCTTTCATGCTTAATTCCAGTGGCCATAAGATCAAATTTGATTCTCATTTTGAGTACTAAGACTAAGTTCTTAAAACCACAGCATCTGTAGAATGAGTCTTCTTCACCATTTTCAGGTAGAAAAGCTTTCACAGGTACAGTTTCTTTGCTCCTAATAGATCTGAGTGGCACAGGCATCCTGTAGAAGAGCAAAAAGGGCTTTATAGCTTCTCCCTGACAACCAGCTGCCAGATTGCAGAGGCAGTTGGCTACTTCTCTTGCAGTGTTTCCAGTGGGTTATGGCACAATAAAATAAAGCTTGTTACTAAAAGACTAAAGTCATGCTCTGATCTTTTTGAGAGCCTGCCTGAACTGTCCATAATCTTCTGTTTATCAACTATTGCTAAAGTTCATTTATTTATAACCATGACAAATAACCCTCATGTACGTTCCTCCAGTGATTTATTGTGCAATTGTTTTGCATTCCTGAAATGTAAAACAAACCATCAAAGACAGACATGATGCAAGATATTAATTTCTAAGAAACAAATGAAGGGGAATAATTCCTTGAAATGGACAATGCCTAATGTAAACCAGCTGCACATACCCTGTGATAAGTATTAAGCCAAAAAGCTACAGATCCAATGAGCTCTCCATGAGAAGTGCAAGCTGTTTTATTGTAGAATAGATAATGATTATGCCACTTCATCACAATGTCACTTTGCTCTCCAATAATTCTTTGTCCTGCCTAAGGACAGAGCTGTTGCTGGGCAGCCCTGCAGCCTGTGTCCCTCTCTGACCTGTATTTGCAGGAAGGGGTTCATGCAACTTGATCTAGTTTCCACTATGAAGGAAGAGGCCTGGTTCAGATACTTTGTGTGATGTCAATGGTCATGTTTATATCTCATCTCTGCTTCTCCATCCTCCACTCTTGTAATGGTGTGTGCTAAGAAGCTGAGCTGCAATTAGGATACCATAGGAAAGACATGGAGGTTGTACTCCTGTTTCCCAAGGTCTTGGGAGACTTCTAAGACTGGTCCTGTCCAAAGAACACCTGCTGTGCAAGGAGGTGTTGGTTTCTTTCCTGGCTCTGCTTATCTTATCTGCACCAATTAAACTCACGAGGCAAAGAAAAGCCTTCAAGTTGCTCAGGACAGTTGTGCATAAACAAGCACACTGTGTTCACACAGAAACCAACGTGCACCTGGCACACTGCACACAGATTATTCTAAGGCAAGGTTGGGACCTTCAAGTATTAGTTTTGAAGACCCTTGAGTTAGCATGACTCCCTCAGACCTGTATTATTGAACCAATATGTCTTATGGACTTATTTCAAATATTATATGGGCTATACTGTTATGGAGTCTCCTGGGTAATTTAAATCCTGACCATGAGGGTAAGTGAGCAAGCAGGTGATGCTGATGGAGCTACTGGTGATGGTACCATTGGTTTATTCAGCTCCATCCCAATCCCCCTATCAAGCTGCAGCAGAGCATGGCCATGCTGGGAAGTCTCCTGGGGTTGCTGTGATCTGCCTGTGAACTCCTGGGTTTTTGACTGCTCACAGTGGGCCCCAAATGAAGCTTTTCTTGCTCAGTTATAGGTATTCTTGAGGGAAAGGCTGCAGAGTGAACTCCCTGAAGTGGCACTTTACTGAGGTGCCTCTTAAATTTGACTGTCTTGTTTGAAGGACTTTAGTTATCCTTGTAACCTATGTTCCTCTATCAAGCTGCCTGAGATTCATCAGTGGGTTCAAGAGCTCCAAGAGGAGGACACACCTACATCTCTGCTGGCAAATCCAGGCCCACACCCAAATGAAAATACACATAAGCAGGCACATTATGGTCATACACACCTATCTTCCTAGAAGCCAGATGAAAACCCTGCATATGTTCTTTGTCTACCCTTGCTATTCCGAGCAGGGTCAGCCTCTCACAATCCAGGAAGCCTGTAGTGAAAGTGTCTCTGAGTTAAACAGTTGAAATGGCTGGCTAACATTAACATAATCAAACTTCATCTCAGAGAGAGCTGAAACAATGTACAGAGCTCTAACGTTACTGGAAATCAGTGAAACGAGCATGCCGTTTCTTGGTTGTTTTGTTCTGTTTAATACTGATTGTTTAGAAAAGAGAACTTTTCTGAAAAAGGAAATCAAGAGCGTTTCTCCAACCCTACTGTAGCTGCAATAACAGGAAGCAAAATTCACATATACAGAGCTTGGCAGATAAGAGCTGAATGGTAGCTTGGTTTTTTTTTATAGCTAGTGGCAAGTGCTCTGAAAGAAAATCAAATCACTTGCCCTTCTAATTCATGGTGAACTGAGCTCTGAATCCCTTGGTGCTTGTGCAGGCACCAGGAAGGAGCTTCCCCAGTGACAAGATCTGCAGGAGATCTCTTTTAAACTGTCAAAGCTGCTCCAGGCTAACCAGTTCATGGTCACAGGTTGGCAGCTGTAGCACCCACCTGCATAAGGTGACCAAGCTGAGAAGACAAGCAGCTGGCTCTACCTCACCCAGGGTTTCTCCAACTTATGGTCTGTTGCTTTTCTGACAAAATGTCACACAGTTAGAGGAGGGAAATTTTCAGATGACTGGCTGCATGAAAAGTTGTGGTCCAGGCGGCCTCTCTGCTTGTTTCCTTGGCAGGAAGGTCAGTGTCATGGTGATCTTCTCTCACATCGAAAAACTCAGCAGCATCTCAAGTTCTGCAATTGGCTTTGTACAGGTGTAAAGCCTCTTGGTTGTTAGGTGAAGGTTTTTGCAGCAGCAGTGTGGGGAGTAGCTGAAGGTACTTACATGATTTGAGTGTCTGGGATAAAAGCACCAGCTGCACGGTTCTACTAGTGCTATCAACAGCAAAGTAATTACTAGACTTGGCTTCTTACTTATCTTTTTAGAGGAGCTGGAATGGGTTCTTCTTATAAGGCTCACATCTCAAGTGGTTTCAGGCTACCTGCAGAGTTAGAACAAAAGTGCTCTATTCATGTATTTCATGTTTATATGTATAACTTTTGAATTAGAAGCATGAAGGTTTAAGGTGCTTAAGCTGCATTTCTACAGCATGCTAAGAACTGTCATCCACAACACTTCTCGTTAGGAGCTATAAAATACTTGGCTGTTTCTCTTTAGGCTGATGTGTCTTGCCACTTCCCTTATGTTTTCCATCTAGTTTCTTAGGTTAGTATGTAATGTTTTGTCTCACATTCATGTTGCAGAGCCTAGAATAGTATCAGTGAGTTTTATTTAATCCTCCTTTTTCACCTAGTTTGAGAGCTAGTCCAGTTTTCTGACAGCATGTCACTGTTGGCTAAAGCTGGTACCACTAAAGCATATGCCTTCTGGGTTGGGGCTTGCTTGCTGCCTGGTACAATTTGGTGTGCATGTATGATACCATGTCAGTAAGAGAAATGCAACATTACATCTTTAGAGCTAAAAACCAAAGCGTTTTAAACAACTGAAATGGTCTCTGACCATTGTGTTAAGTGTGGGCCCAAGAGGTGAGCTCTTATTTCTGGGGTTGTAACAGTGAAGGAAGCCTTGAACAAGACCTCTGCAAATAAGGACCTGTAGGAACTCAGCATTCCTGCCCCAAAGAATTTGCTATTTAAGTAATAATGTATTTCTATAATGTATGTGTCTTGCCCAAAGGTCCAATCACATAAGGTGTTTTAAGGGCTGAAATTAAGCTTGATGGGCTAGCCTTATTAAACTATTTGCCTGTTGCCTTCAGGCTAGGCTGCATTGCAGACATGTTTGCTGGCTTAAGTACTTTGAAACAGTTTGCTTGTCTTGACACAGCAGAAAAAACCTACTGGGTGTTTTTTTGGGGGTGGTGGCATACTTTGAATAGCATCTGATGAGCTGGGATTCCTCTCCATAGGAATTGCACTGTTACTTAAAACACAGAGATACAAAACTTGTCTGTATTTAGAATGTGGGGAGTGTGTGTATATATATGTATGGTCTGGCAACTGCCTATCACTGGTCATGACAACCTGTTCTATCTGTTTGCCTGCCATGCTCCCAGTTTCCTCCACAATGTCCTCTACCTGATGTTTCCCACCTGAGAATGCATCTTTTACCTGCCCTTGATTTTACCATCATGGAATAAAGTGGGGTTTTTTTCCTCTCATGAACTGTAGAAACCAATGCCATTTAAATGTAACAAAACAGTGAGAAGTTTTACCATGCTGTTAATGTTAATAATAAATCTGTGACCACTTGTAAAATGATGACTGATGCTCTACTTGGTGCTTGAGTCATTTGAGTTTCAATCAGGTGGGGTATAATGAAGCAAGCTGCTTGTTGCTGTGACACATGGCTGAGTGATTCTCACCTCACCTTGTCAGGGAAATAACTATAGTCCAGCCATTTAATTAGTGTTACTTCCTTAACTTGGAAATGTGTTATCTTTAATCTGTAGGAAGTATCTGAGCTGGCAGTACTGTGTGTGGAAGGTAACCACTGCAAATGTTTAGCATCTCCAAAGCATTCTTCTTTATTGCTTGTATATGGATTGCAAAGTGGAAGCAGCCATAGTGAATTGGAGCACAACAATATGTATCCTAGATGGCTTCTGAAGCACATGGGTTTGCAGGGATTTTCACTCAGGTGTGTCTAGACACATCCACTGCAAGAAAATAGGAAAAATAATCCCAAATCCTTGTCACAGGCCTCAGCACACAGCTTCACTAGTAGAGATGTATTGCTCTGAATTGTTATTCTACAGTAATCACTTTCTACTCTTAACCATGTAGAGGCTTCTTGCTGTCTGGTGTTTAACAGTGAGCTTCAAATGGACACGTTCATTGAGACAAGCACCACTGGGTTGTCTTTGATAGATTTGGGCACCTAAAACGTGGCTGGAACTGAGTCTGCACTTTTGTGGTGATGCACAAGCTGAACAAGACCCATTGCCATTTACTGTGGGGCTGAGAAATCTCAGCCAAAAAAATCCAGGTGTTGACAAGGCTGGAGAATGCTCACTGCAAGTCATAAGAGGCTCTGAAAAGAACTTTTAATAAACCATTGGAAGCTTTCATAATGCCCAGTTTAATAGACCTTAAAGATGAGAGAGGATTAAGGGAATAACAGTAAGCATTCTGCAAGAGCTTCCCCCAGAGCAGTGCTGGTGAGGGAATGGAGAGAGGGAGCACATATGTTCACAGATAAGGAATGTGTGCCTCTTGGGGTTGATACATGCCCCTGCTTGCTGCATGACACACCAGCACTGCTGGGACAACCTGGCTCTTGCTGGGGAGCATGTGGGCAAATCCCACCTTGCATTTGATTTCTCAAATCACCAAAATCCATTTTTGTCTCAATTACTCTTTTCCCTTCTCCATCCCCTGCAAAAAACTCCTCCTCTGCAAGTCCAAGTAAGACCCCATTTGCTGGGAAACTGCTGCAAAGGACGAGATTTTCAGAGCAACATAACCCAGCAACAGAAACCTTTTCTAAAATACATTTTCCTGAACCTACTTGAAGGCAGTTTAGTGACAGCATGGCTACCTAGAAAAAAAGTGACTATCTTTTCTGCATGAGTTAAATTAGCATTTTTATTTGAAGCATTAAACATTGATGAGAAAGAACAGCTGTAGATATAAAAGGTAGTTAACCAGTGAAAACAAGTGTATTGCTTAACTTCTTCTCTGTCAAGCTTCTCCATTTATCAAAAGCACAATGATGCTTGAAAAATGCTGTGAGAATAATAATTTTATGCCACATAAGTGGAAGTATGATTCTCCTGAGCCACAGAACATAATAATCTGGAGTAAATAATTCCCTCTTTTTTTCATACAAGCACTTTTCACTGCCAAAGAGAGGCAACTGTATTGCTGAAGCTCTGAATAACACCTTGTCTCCAGATATCAGCTTTAAATGGCCATATCAAAGAAGAGCCTTACATCTTTTTAACTAATGGCTGTTAATCTTGTAGTACTACTGTTAGTGCCAAAACAAATAAGTACACTTTTTTCATTCCCAGGGCGAGAGTGTGAGTGTTGTTAGGAGAGCAGTACAGTAGCTACACACAAGGTCCCAAAGATGCAGGGATGAAAAGAATTACCCTGTGAACTTGGGACTGTAACTCCCACATCAGTGGGAAAAGGAAAGGGAAAGTGTTTGAATTGTCTTCCCAGCCTCTAAAATCCAGCAAAACAATTTTAATTCTCCATTCTACCAATGTGATAGGAACATAATAAAAATATGCAAGTAGCAGTAGACCTTGATAAAGTGCTTGTGTACATTTGCCAAGCAGTGGTGCAGTCCAATCTTCTGTCTCCTGTGCATCTGTAGCTCTTGTTACTGTATTAAATTGAGTAATTCTGTGGGTTTTCTAGTGTTTATCTTTGACCACTTAAGAGAGTGCTAGCCTCTACAGCCAACAAGAAAAACACAAAGACTAAAGGACTCCTTTAAGGTGAAGGAGAGAGGTGGTGATGGAGCAGGGGGCAGAACTCACACCTCCTGTGTTTCCAGCTACTGTCTCACATGTGGAATCAGCCACAGCTATCTTCCTCCTTTGCTTCTTCCTTTGGGGCTGCTTTCTTTTCCTTGTGTATGAACTAGGAGCTAGAAAACCTTGGGAGGAAAAAGCGACAGTTATAATGCAACAGTCAGAGTCTGTGCAGACTCGGTACCCAAGATGTGCCTGGTTCCTTCACTTGGTGAAAAATCTGAGACCCCAGTAGAAAAGCAAAATATCTCTGTGCTTGCACAATGTGGCTCTGAGCTGCACTGAGTGTGTTTCAATCTTTCTTGTCTCCTGGGGGTATCACAGCACAGAGCCTTAGTAGCTGTCATATGGCATCTTAGGGGGAGAAGGACTATTAGAGGAAGTAACTTGAGACACCTGATTTAAGTTCCCAGTATGGATTTAAAATCATGGCACATCATTGTCAAGATCCCTTTTATTTTTCCTGTGTGAGGAAAGAAAGGGATGAAATATTTTGCTCCTCAACTAATGATCCTTCATCAGTGTTCAAGTGTACAGGTGTCCAGTGAAAAGCAAACTTTGTTATGGATGATGGGGAAGTTTTAGAGCTAAAAAAAATCCCCAACTATTTGGTAACCAAAACTTTTTCCACTATCAGATAATGTCTGTGATCCTCTGCAGCTGAAAGGGAACTTCCCTATTTCCAATACCCAACACAAAGCTCAGCTGATATCAACTGGAGGTTTTGTTGATTCAGAGATGTCAGGATCAGGCTTTAAGTCTGTAGAAACAAGAGGCCCTATTACTCTTTTACTTGTAGATATGCAACTGATGGGTGTTCAGCCTCCAGGAGTTTAGATGACTGAGATAAGGTTTCAGATAAACATCCAAATGTTTAGATTTTTATCTAACACAAAGCTCTGAACCTTTAAAGGATTACCCACCTCAAGGGATAATCCTGTAGAGATTTCAACACCTGTACTGAGTCAAAGTGAGTTTGGAACCACAAGAAATGGTTCAAGCCCACCCTATCATTTATTTTGGATAGCTAAACCAGTCTGTGTCAGATCTGATCAGGATTAGCTGGGCACTCCGATTTTAAGTGACCTCATCACAGGATAGTCATCAATGGGATCACTTATTACTGAAGAAAAACAAGCTATGACACTGCTTCTGTGGCCTACAGAGCAGATATGCTCTGAGTGGTTTTATGGTGAATCAGAAGCTCTAAATACCTCACACTTTTATAGGTATTTAAATGAGCTGCTTTTCTGTCAGCATTTTGCTTTGGAAGCAGACTTTGCTGCCCTCTCTTGCAGTTGTCATGAAATGTGTTCACGTTGGCACATAGCAGAGCTCCACTGGAGATTAAGCAGGATTCATCCTAAAAACTGCTGTCCTCTGATACAGAGCAACTTCTCTCAGTAGTGACCATTTTCCATCTGTTACTGCAAGTGTTTTAGACATACTTAGAGGGAACCTTCTTCAGTCCTGTTCCAGCATCTGCCCAGTGCAGAGTGCAAGGCAGGATAGCTCCTTCCCAGGCAGCTGCTTATCTAACTGCCCTGAGGAGTAACTGGACTTTGGACTTCTCCTAAATGAAGCAGTAACTCCTACCAAGGTTACTGGAATTCTTTGCTGTGTCAGACAAATTCCTCTGGGTTTACTTTTGGTTTTAGCTGCTATGATCATGGTTTGCAAGCAACCAAGAATTGGGAAGAAATGGAAAGAATTATGCCTAATACTTATACATCCTTATGCATGTATATGATACACAATATTTCACCATGGATCTCAAAGGGGTTTACAAGTGCTGACTGATCATTGCACAAAAGATCTCCTTTCCTTATGAAAAAAAATCAATGGGTATTATTCTGACAACAAAATTACAGACAGAACAACAATCTTCCTTGAGGCCTTTTGACAAATCCTTCAGCCTTATTTAGGTTGAGTCCACTATTAGCCTGAAGGGAAAGCAGAGGTTTTTTTAACAGAAGGATCACTCACTAGACTCAACTGTTCATTTGAGTTTGGTTTTTAGTGGGTTTTTTTGCTGCTTTTTTTAACCTGAGCAAGAAAAATAGGGTTCACTATTCTTCATTGAAGAGGTTCATCTGTTGTAAATTAACATATCTCTGGAAGTAGCTGTTGGCTTTGATCACTCTCCTGAAGGAGATTGATAAGGAGGTATATAAGGAAAAGCTGATCTTATTTTAATCACTGGTTCTTCAGCTCACCTTTATAATTAGAAGGAAAGCTTGCCTCTGCAGTGGAATGCATAGGAAACATATGATTAAATGCTGATTTGAAGTTTAGCATTTCACCTCCAGAGAGCAAAACAAGCAGAGAGTGCAAAGTGTTTTCCATGAAGTCAAGAGATATTTGAAAGATGAGGCTAATTAACAATGGCCTACATAATAAGCAAAGACAAAGGATGAAATAATAGTGAATTAAAGCCAGTTGGCATTTGCTGATGCATTCAATAGAGATAGACTTTCAACCCTCCCTGTTCACACTGGGACTTCTCTCTACAGATTTCATTTGGCATTCATGGTGAGGTGAGTTGCAGATAACTTTATCAATAAGGAAAACAAGTACAGATTTGGTTTGCTTTCCTGTGTCAGTCATATCTGATCGACCTGAAACAAGCTTTTCCCTGCCCTGTTGTGCATCCTACTGCTTGGTAACTGCAGACAAATGTTTATAACAGAGTTATGGTGATTAAGTTCTCCTTCATGTGTTGTAAATCCCTGGAAGTGGAGGAGGATGTTTTCCTGGAGAGAACAAACCTGTTTTTCCTTTTAAATAAAACTGTTCTCCGGTAGCTATGTTGGTCTGGCTACTGGCAAGCAGACCCTTTGCAAATGTATGTTAGGAATGTTTGGACTTAAGATATGTTGTACCAAAAGGTCAACATCTGACTTTAAAGATGATGATCTAGGGAGTCTCTTCATCAACATTGCTGTTGCTATGATAGGATACCTACTGTTTGCATCTTTTATGCATTAGTTATTCCTCCATCATCTTAGAAAAATGTATCCCTGGTAGGAATTTAGCAGAAGTCAGGAGAGAAGTTACTGCATGAACAAGCAATGCTGGTCCTGTTACATCACATACTAAGCAACCAAAATGAAACCAAGAGTTCACAGGAGTTCCTTCAGTTTCTTCAGCCAATACTTTCCACATCTCTGTGATATTCTCATCAACCTGTTTCACCTTAGAATTACATATCAAGTGAAGTAAATTTCAGTGTACGCTATCTGAACAATGCAAATACACAGAGGACTTGTTACCAAGCCATTCACAGCTCTCTCTTCTGAAATTACATTGAGCAAAGTCTTGCCTTACACTTGGTTATGGTTGGAATTGGAGCTCAAAGGATCATAAGAAAAAAGGCTGTTTGCTAAAGTGGATTTTAGAGTCTATGCTACAAGATAACACACAGAGAGTCAGAACAGGCTTTCTGGAACCTGACTGATATTTGTGTCTGGAATGTTTTCTTTTCCTACTGGAAGGAATAAAACATGCAGTCTCAGTTTTCCTCTGTAGGAAATTATGGCTGGCCCATGATAATGGGCTCTAATAGCAAAAGATTGGTAGGAAATAAAATACTAGATTTTTTTAAAACTCTTTTCAAACCAGTTCAGGGTACTAAGTATGATTAACAACAAATCCCCTGAACAATTAATTCAAGCATGTAATAGATCACTTGAAATATCTAGAGAGATGCAAGGAAAAACTTTAATTTCTTTAATTCAGAATTTCTGGACAAGATGCACAAGCTACATGATTTGAGGGAACAGATAATACTAGGAGATAGACCAGATATCTGGGTTTAAAATGAGTTCTAGATTGAGTTCAAATTTTTCAGAGGAAATTCTCCCATTTGACTTCTTGTTTTTGATGTGACAATTTCTTTTGAAGACAAGAAGCATTGAAGAAATCCCTTCAATTAATTTTTTTTCCCTTGCAGAAGAGCTAAGTGTGGGTCAAAAGCCCCTAGAAGTGCCTGACTCCTGGCAAAAGGCAGTCAGCCTTTCCTGAGCACAATAAGGATGAGATTACAGTTGGGAAAGGAGGAAGAGAAATTGAGCTCACAGAAGGTGCAGAAACAACTTTGCTGCTACCGCCTTGCTGAGTTTTCATTTTGCTGCACCCATCCAGCATCACTGTGACTCCCATGAAAACATAAAGTTCTATCAGGCAGGTGTCTCAGAAAAAGGACTGGGGATGTTGGGCCTGATGTGCAAGATCAATTAGTGGCTATTTATTTTTAGATGCCATGAAATAACACAACATACATATTTTAGACCTTATGACCTAAGCCTTGGGCTGCCTTGGGTTCAAGTGACAAACTAGCCTGCTGTTGTTATATGGGTGTTTACTACCTGGTGAAACCTCTGTAGCCGTTAATTGCATAAGAATGCTTGTTTTAAATCTGCTGGTTGACAAGAACCGAAGACCTAAATGATAATATTGCTGCAGTGTGTTCTTTACCTGGTTCTTAATTGTTTTTTTTAATACTAACAATTTGTTACCATCAGTCATTTGTCATTTATGTTACTGTCTGTTGCTCACAAGAACTGACAGAGTAATGTAGACATATCTTCTCATCCAGTAAGTGATAAAACATACTAACTTTTGCACAGTACTCTGGAAAATCTAAGCTTCCCAGTGTCAAATATTAAGAAAGTTGCTTTCCTACCTGCAGTTCCTTGGCAACTGTCATTGAAAGAATTTGATGTATAGAACATTGCATTTTATAGATGAGTAAAAAGAGTCTCAGGTCCAAGATGATGGCAAAAGCCATGGCCTTGGTTCTTCATTCTCTCAAGTTGAACAACCAAAGCAAATACAAATGCTACTCTCTTTTTTTTGGAATGCAGAGCACACACCTTGCTGACCTGTCTGCTGGGCCATTGGAGTGTGTGCCAACAGCCTGTGTGAGGTTACTGACTTGATCTTCTTTCAAAGTCTTTTCCAACTGAAATGATTCCGTGATTCGATGAGCTTACATTTGATCAGTGACACACTTTTAAGGTACATATCAAGTACCAAAAAGCAAATAAAATATTGAAAAGGGAAGTGCACCTTTAAGTCCCTCATAGCCACCCAGTAAAGCCAGCAGTTCAGTCACCTCTGCACCAGTACAACAATACTCCTTCTTACAGCTTCTCATATTATGAATGGAGTCTGAAATCTCTCTGCCTGACAGGGGAAAGTGAGAGGAAGATGGGGAAATGGACAGGAATAGGAGGAAAGCATAACAACAATGTGGTGCTTTGTAAAGGTACGCTTGACTCCAGCTTGACTTCAAGCACTGCTGAGCTATGTGGTGCCTGGGCAGCTGGGAGATTTCCCTAATGACATTGTGCATTGTGCTGGAGTGGCTTCTACCGCTGAGACACAGCAAGGCTGCTGAAGGCTCTGGGGAATTACCTTGGTATTTAATTTGTTGTTATGAAAACAGTGAGTTTGACTGCAGCAGGAATAGTTTCTTCCCAAACAGTTACCAGAATCCTATTGTTGTTCTCCTTCTTGTTGACCTTTTTGCTGGTTTTCTGATTATAATAATGATTTTCCCGGCTTTGCTATCTTGAATTTGTTTGATTTATATTGTGCCAGGAATTCGGAAGGGGAAAAAGCAGCCCATCTCAGGCAGAAGTTCTGCTAAATGCAGAATTTTAGAGAAGGAATATTTTTGATTGGAATTGTGAGGAGCACCAAAATTTTCCTTGCTTTAAGTGTTTTAACTGTATGTAGTCATTAGAAACACATACATACATGTAACAAACTTGCTGCTACCACACAGGCTGATCGATTGTGGGATTTAGAAATGATATTTAAAGCAAATAATACTACTTTTTAGCATGTAAAGGCTGTGAAAAAGTCTTGTCATTTTTGTATCCGTAACTCTGTGGAGATAAATTACTCTCCTTGCTTAGCTTTGTTCTTTTCTGAGGGTATTCACTAGGCTTCTAATGTAACTGCTCCCCATGTAAAACTGAAATGAACAGAAAAGCCCTTAAAGATCAGGTCACAAGCCTGCCTTGGAATAGCTCTAAATAAGTTTTACTTGGGATCCTGTTTGCAGTATCTCTGAAATCTCTCATTGACCTCCCATGAACGAAAGGGTCAGGTAAATCTGGTTTAGGCCATATCTTGCTTGTGTTGCAGAGGACAGTGGCAGAACAAAGCCCTTTACAGTTCTATTCTCTTGTGTTTTTGGAGAGCCAGAGTTTAATTTGAGTGTCCAAGACGGTGGCCATCTTAGGAAGGGGTTGTCTGGGCTGGTGTAGAAAAATCTAAGCATTGTAAAATTATCTGGCTATGAAATATGGTACCATGGCAGATGCATGAGCTCCTCCTTGCTCTCCACTAATAGCTTCTGACATTGGCACAAGGGAGTGTGTAACTGTGCTTCTGTCTTCATTCAGCCCATGTTCCCCATTGTATTTTAACAAGATTTGCATGATATCCAATATACAAGCAGGAAGCTAAAAGCTAGTGAATATAAATGTCTGCTAAATTCAACACAGATTAATGTAACTTTATGATGCTCTTTCGAAAGCCAATCACAATAACGAAAGATTATAAAATGATTCTGACACTTCCTACCATAAATGCTCTTTAGTGTAGATAGTTGGCTACATTTGAAGTAACATTTGCATACAAATCTATGCACCACTATGATAAGATAACACAGTCATTATGATGCTAATTTCTGTGTTTATACAGTATGCTGATTCAATTCCTGCACAGGACTTTACTGCTTATGTCTGTGTTTAAAAAAGCAAGAAAACACAGAAGTACTAAATTGAGTTTGCATTTGAAACTATTTTATGTGGACTCTGCAAATCTCACATTTTAATTGACATTTCTCATCTGCAAGGATGTGCTTTTCTACACAAAGGGCAGTGTGCCAAAAGCTACTTGGGAAAGTCCCATTAGGAGATAATTATTTTAATTATTGTACATTAAGATTGGAGGACTGCTAAAAACATCCTATCCACCTCAGGAGTACAAAAAAGACCTCTCCATCCTCCATCTGGTTCTCTCGAGAGCTTGCAAGCCACAGCGATGAAGCCAGCAGAGAACAACTGAAGCAGCATGCAGGAGCTTGGGAAATCAGTGTGGCTTCAAGGAAACACAACCACAGTCTTGAAAACATTTTATTAAGGCCTCAATGAACAAACTAAAGAACTATCATGTCTTCTGTATGTTTATTGGTTTTAAATGACAGTAAGTGAGAGAAGGTAAACATTAATCCCTGCTTTGCTACCACCTCTTCCAGCAAAGGTGTTGTCATGACACATTTGTGTAAACAATGCTTTTCTTCATAGCTTCTTTCTTGAGCTTTGCCTGTAGAAGTCATGCTGTGCCCAGAGACTTTGTGCCCCATCACAGACTTTTTGTTAGTTTGTTACCAAAAGCACCAGCTGATGTTAGCCTCTCTTTTCCATGGGGTTATTCACATAGATGTTTGCAGGAGCAGATTTTAGCATAAGGCAGAGAAATACTTCAAAAAGAGCAAGGTGCTGCTGTGGTTGTGTGAAAAAGCCCAAGTTCCCTGTAAAGAGGCTCTTTCTCATTTGTTATTTTGCCTCTTTATCCTTACAGCACAGATTGAAGTAACTCAATAACTCACCTGGGGAATACCTAGACAAAATTGAAATACTACTGAAACAGAAACATTTAACACAAAAGCAGGGAAATTAGCCCACTGTTGTAACAGTTACTATTGCTGTTCTTCCTCCTGCCTTGCCTGAAATCTGCACTGAGCATGGATGTTAAATTCCAGGAGTCTCAAGTAAGTTAAGTTCGTGCACTGAGAAGTGAGAATGGATTGATGGAACCATGACTCATCTGAAGGCACAGAAGAAAACATTTCCACCAGCACTCTGGCCTTGCTCAAAACCCATTTCTCAAGAGTGGTTTTACAATCAATGTCTTGGAGGAAACATTTTGATCCCTGCTGCTAGACAGGTGGACAGTGACCTAACCAAACCTCTTCTGACAAAAAGCTGTTTCTTGCAAGACCACTGAGACCTTGATGTACTAAATAGTGAGGCTAACTAAACACTACCTTTCCTAAGGGCCTTTTGGGTGCTGTCCTCAAGCAGTAAGAGAGCGCCCAAAATAGTATCAGAGCAGAAGATTAGTCTGTTTCAAAACAAATTGTTCTCTGAGTTATAGGATTTCCAGGAAAGGATTTTTCCCTTTACAGAAAGGTGGTCTTATGTGTTGCAGAGCAACTGTGAGGCAGATGGCTGCTTTGATTTTCAGATTCTTAGTGTTTTTTTCCTGTGTGCCCACTGGCATGTGGAGAAAGCAGATTTAGATGATGTCCCTAAACACTAGGTGCCAGAAGAGGAAAGAACTAGGAGATATGAAGTTCTTCCCCATCCCCCTTTTGCCTTTCAGCTGAGATCTTGATACAGCAGTGCACGAGTTAAAGGAGATGAGGGAAAGCCACTTGCTTGAGATTGCACAGGTGGCAAAGGGAAGCACACCCCAAGCCCTTAGCAGTCTCCAGCTGATGTTTTCCTCCTTCTGTGCCAGCACTCACTTTAGAAGCTGCTTAGTTGCACGGTTCAAGGCAAGAGTTTATCTTTCTTTTGTGTTTGTACAGCACCTAACACAGTGAAGCCCTTCTCTTTAACTGCAGCTTACAGACATTATCACAACACAAATAGTAAATAATAATCAGATTAAAGATAACAATGAATTAAGCCAGAGCAATATGTTTATTGGAAGCCAAATGGTACACAGTGCCAGCTCAGGCAACTGGCTCTCGAAATTGAAAGAGAACATTCCTCTGCAGTAAAATAAACACTGTTCTCTTTTCTCTCGAGCTAGATAAAGCATTGTGTGTTTCTGATAAATCCATATGGTTTGCTTGCTTGCAGAGGAAAGCATGAAGAACAACAATTCCCCAGATTTCTTCCTCAGAAATTGCATTATCAATAAATGCCTGTGGTATCAGTCGGGTTCTTTAGCCCACACATCCGGACAGTATCTTAATTGCAATAACTTCATGTCCCAAAAAGCCAATGCAGTGATATACAAGGGACCTGATTCCAACCCCTAACCTCTCAGAGCCCGGAAAGTCTTTCTGCATTCCTGCAAACTTACATAAGAGAGAAGGAGCAGATAACATTGTGTGCTTGCAGTTAAACATGCGGGATGCTTGTGCCCTCTTGCAGAAAGGAGTGAAAGAATGGCCTCTTAGGAAGTTGTTCTGAATTAGAAAATAGCCTTACAACTGAAGAATTTGGAGTGCAAAACTAAGGACCCCTGGGATTGTCTGAATTGATTTTTTTCAACTCTCCAAAATGACTTCATTGCACTTTTTTTTCTACAGTCTATGACAACCCAAAACCTACTGAATAAACAGACAATGCTGTATATGGTCTTTCTATATCCTGATCTTAAGGCTTTACCACCAGCATCATATGAAGCAGACAGGAGACAAGCCTGAGTTATTCTTAAGTGGAGAAGGAAATTATCTTGACTTAAAATGTTTCCTTTAATTTAATTTGCCTTTAGAATTGGGAGCTGTGGACCAGAGCTGTGAAGCCAGACAGGTCTGCCTTCCATCCCTGGGAAGATAAGTCCAGATAGGTGAATGAAAGGTAATGCATCTTTGGAGAAATAATCTAAACCAATCCTATATGGTGCTGAATTCAGGTAGCTCCAGTACAGGAAAGAGACTTTGGCATCATCAGGGAAACTTCTCGGAGGCTCTCTGCTCAGTTTGCAGCAGCAGCCAGGAGAGCCAGCAAAGCATAGTCATCATGAGGAAGAGTGGATAACAAAAGTGCTGTTTTCCTGCTACAGAAAACTTCTGTAGGGACAATAACTGGAGCACATAGTACAGCTCTACATCTTGAGGAGGATATAGCAGAGCTAGACAAGATCCAGAGAAGGGCAAGAAAATTGGCTGCTAATTGGATGATGTCTTATGAAGAGAGACTAAAGAGATTTAACTGTTCAATTTGGTGAGCAGAGAGATAGAGGTGGTAAAAACTTACAGAATCACACAGGTGGTGGATTAGGCAAAGGCAGAAGGGTTACGTACCAAATTCCTTCATGTTTGAACTCTGGGGTGCTTGTTGAAAGTACCAAGGAGTCAATTTAACACCAACGAAAGAGTGTACTTATTTTCTGTGCCTGGCAATGAACTTCTGGGATTGTTCCTACAGAAAGTTGTAAGGCAGTGTCTGTAGGTTCAGAGAGAGATCAGACAAACTTAGTGATAGCAAATCCAGAAGTAAAGGCCAAAGGAAGTTGTCCCTAATACATACATGGTGGATCTTGGAGGAAAATGGGCAGAAGAGACCACAGAAAGTGGCCAGGCCCCCATGACCTATTTATTGTCACCGAGATGCAATATTGGGTTAAATGGGCTGCTGGTCTGACCTCCATATACTCTTGAGGTAAGACAAATAAATAGTGATTTTTTTTTCAAAGCTGTGAGGGATAAACAGACACACCTTTCATTGATGTCTTATCTAAATTTTTTAGGCTGCTTGAAGAAGCTCTGCTCCATTTCACTCACCTGGTAACTCTTCAATACCAGGTGAATGTGGTGTGCTTCTCTTCCTCTTGTGTCTTTGCTTCCCCTTTCTATTGGGTTGGCAACAAGAGGTGTACAGTGCTGTTTCTCTGTCAGCTCATAGCCAGAACATCTTCTTTTGAGGTTCTGTGAGTATGAAACAACTCAAAATTGAATTTATTTTTTTCTTTAGGGGTAAGGGAGGTAGAAAGGTATCAGCCTGCTAACATGCAGCAGCTTTGTTATATAACGTGTGGCTTTGTACCAAAGACTGTGTTTAGGAGCAATGAAGAAGAGTGTTTCAGTCAAATAGATGTTCTTTTGCTTACATTTTCTTCTAAGTTACTTTTGATTGTGTGAATGCAACTGAATTTCATGAGTTTTCATACAAAAGAATGAAGAAGGAAGTAATGAAGATAGTTAATTACTCCACAACTGAAGCGTAAACAACTCTTTATTTGGGAAATTTTTGGCTCTGTGGGGCAGGTGGTACCTTACAATGCAGTTCCTGAATGATGTTGTGGTCCCTGTGAAAAGGAATCAAGAACTGGGGTTAAAAAACTGTTAGAGACACAGAGGGAGGAAAACTTAAGTGTTGCTTCAATGCAACAAAAAATGTGCATCCCATTATGATTGCTATTTGTCTATTGTTAGTAAGTGAAAGCACTGTCGGCTCTGAAAGGCTGATCTAACCTACAGGGCCGTGGTTCATGTCATGAAATCTGTCAACAGAAAGTGGTATCAATGCAGTCAGATCACATCCTGAAGTCAGAGTTTGATATTCAACTTCCCAGTAGAAGAAACTGTCTTATTTGTCTAGACAAAGTTGTTTTACAATAATGACATACAGTTGTGGCTGAAGGAAGCAAGTTCTTGAATTGAAATATGTCGGAACTTGGCAGTAATTTTGGTTTGACCTAACATCAAGAACTTCTCTCTAGTCACACTGGGTTAAAAATGTATTGATTGTCTCACATTCTATGTGACTTATTACTGCTATTGTTAAGAGTTGGACCTCATTACCACCAAGTGCTATGCAAGCCATTAAAATAACAAAGTTCTTGCCCAAAATAGCCCAACCTTTTTGTCCAAAGCCACATGAGCAATATATCTGGGCTACATGTATGAACATGAGACAAAACAGAAGGTTATATGTGCTATTAGGCCAGTTCTGAGTGCTTGAAATGCAGGACCTGCAAATTTGTGGGTTGTGTTAAGTTTTAACACTTCTGTAAATCTAAGCACTATTTCTAGTAGTTGCTAAGAAGGAATTTGCTGCTTCTTGGCAGTCACTCTGATCTACCAGGTGTGTGTGGTCTCTTCCCTTTCTGAGGTTGCCCTTTTGTTCTGACTTCTTTAGCCAAAAAGAAAAAAAAGGCAGCTGGACAGCTTTAGTTTGTTAAATAGTCCACATTACTTACACGGCTACTCTCCTCACTGACCCTTAACAGTTTAGTAGCTATGAACTTTAAGAGGCTCAGTCTTAATCTTCTGTCTTCAAAGGAGCCAGAGCTGCTGCAGAATGTGGCCTTTTGATTGTGGCTTTCCATGATTTTTAGAAACCATTCTTTGTCAGATGGTCACTTCCGTGCTTTTATCTAGATACTGACAACAGTAAAACTAGCAGAAATGACATAGAGTTGTCTGAAGGCTTTCAATTCCTCCTTGATGCTTTGCTCTCCTCCTGGCACAAGGGCTCTGAAATAGTGTGTTAAATAGCAGAGTGCTACCTGAGGGACAAAATGTTCAGAATCCTTGGATGCACAGCCCAAGGAAAATATGCTGGCCAAGGAGTGCCCTGGCTCAAGAGTACAGCTTTTGTATCTTTACTGTGAATTGAGGAAAGGTGATGTGCAAGTGCTGTGATGAAACTGTGTCTCAACATGTGGTTGCAGGGGCTGTCTTTCTGCAATCTGCAGAGATGTCCAGACTGGACACAAAGGAAGCTCGTTATTTGGGGAAAACGGTCATTTTCACTAAGACAGATCTGATCTCAGTAGCAGCATGCACAATACTGCCATTTAAGGGTGGTGAATTCCATCCTTTCCTATTCCTCTAAGATACACGTGAGTGTCTCTATAGCATAGACCTACATGCTTGCTGTGCCTGGGAACTCAGTACTACAGAGAATACTTTTCTCCATGGGGACAGACTCATGTAAACTTCCTTCAGGCTTCCTTGGAGGTGTCATTGCTCTCTCCCACTCCTGCTACAGACTGCAGCAGCCATCAAGCATGGGGTAGACACAGGGATGAACACAAACACTCACAGTTACTGTTGGAGAGGGCTTGCAGGATTGAGCTGCGAGGGTCTGGGGAGAGTTTCTGTACACTCAAAAGCCTCGACTTGGTAGCGCGACATTCCTTCATATCCTGTCCTCTCTTGCTGACCTTTCTTCCTTGTTTTCCCTGTGACTGACAGCCCTTTCAAACACAAAGCAACAGGATAGTGTCAGATGGTGGGAGGAAACATTGTCATCGGTTTGGGATATCATTATTGAAACAGCTTCAAGTTATCAACAGCTTCAAGGGGGAAAAATGCTGATATTTGTGTTTTTGCCTTGCATACTATTCCCCATTCATTAATCGCTTTCTTGACTCTCTGACCCACTTTCCTGCAATAATAGTTCTATGGAAATTCTAATATTCCTTATCCCAATGTCTGCATCTCCAGGCTGAAGATTTTCAGGTCTGCTTGCTGGCAAACCCTTCTAAGACACTTCTGACTGTAACTAGACAAGACCTTTCTTTCCTAACAGTTTGGAAATCATGTCCTAATCTTCCTTTTTTACTGACTTTTTGTCATTACTCATCACAGCTGCTAAAAGAATTAAAACACAAGTCTGGAGGAACCATTTGACTTTGCTGAACTCTTAGGGACCATAGGAGTGACACAGTACCCCTTGTCTCCAGGGTCATCACGCTAATTCCCTGTATAAAGTGTCTCCAAAAGAGGCTGGACTGTAGTAATTAGTGTCTCAAAGGCTGCCATTTGTCTAATAGTCACACAGTTTTGCAAACATTCATTAATTACATTCTTAGCAGCCTGGTCCCTTTAATTTTGCTGTTCTAACTTGATGCCACAACAGCCACCATTTTTAATAAGGTAATTACTAGCTTCACTTTATCTTTGTCTATACTGATAGACAAAGAAATTGCATTAAGTGGCTGCCTGATTAAACACTGCATTTGTAGTACAGAGAGAAATTAGGTCTGTATTGAACTCCTTCGATTCTATTTTGACAACTAGGATAATCTTGCTTTTTGATACTGTGAGTTGATCTAAGGTCTTCTCCAGTGCTTCCATATGGTACAGGGGGAGAAAATAACAAAAGCTGGGAACAAGCAGTTGGTAGACAAATAAGAACTTCCTTATTTATCCTCCTCAAAGAGCAAAGGGTAGAATGCTAACTGGTGACAAGTTTCTCATTGAAGAGATTCTAGGACCTGAGCTGTCTTAGTGTAGCCCAGACCATAAGGAGTATTTGTGAGTTGTCCTGACGTAGAGTGAAACTAGTTTTAGGTGCAGAGAGCAGTAGAGAGAACAGCTCACCCAGGAGCAGACACCTTTCCTGTGTAACACATGCAGTGGTGAATATGGGTGTTGTAACTGCAACAGCTGTAGTCCTTGCCAGCTGGAGAACTACCCAGGTGAGCTATTTACAATTCATAAGCTTGTTGTACTTTGAAGATCAGAGAATTCACCCTGCATAACCTGTGGTTAACAACAGTAACCTGTGTTGCAGTTTCACAGTTGCTGTGAGGCAGAATGAGGCCACCGTGCTCCTGCTCGCTCTCCCTTTCCAGAGCCTCTCTGCTCTTGGGTTCACTCTCCATTAATTGTGCCAGCTCTAATGAAGCCAACTTGAAACTACCAAAACCAGTGTATTTTTTAGTCTGCTCCCTAGCTGCAAAGTGTTAAATGAGGTGGGATGACAAAGCCAGGGGATGAGAAAGCTGTCCTTGGTTTGAATGGGCAGAGCCACCAGATTATAGTCAGGATCATCTAAAGCATCTCTGTCAGAGATCACATATGGTCCTGAATCAGAAACCCTGATGTTTAGAAACTCATATTGTTGCCCTTTATTTTGTACCTGGGATAAATCAGCCTTTTCAGACACACAGGGCTACCTTCATCCATGTCCCTGGAACAGTCTCTTCTTTGACAGAAAAAGGGGTTTTTGTTTAACCATTTGTCGTATTGCAAGCTGAAAACCTTGAAGATATCTACGACCTGCCTGTGAGGATCCAGTGACTCGGTACAAGAAGGGGTTTAAAAAGTAAAATGGCACTTGCATACCTTGTCCTCCTGTGATATTCACTAAAAGTCATGGTTTAACCAGCATTTATGGCTTTTAAAACCTTTAGCATGGAGCCTCAGCAGTGGCAACAAACTCAGTGTTTGAATAGCCACAGCACACGGTGCATTAAAAACCAGGCACAGATTCCACTCGCTGACGAGATGTTCAAATGGCAGAGGCCAGGAAGGGAGGGAGTTATTTACCAAGATGGGATTTATATATCTGAAGCTTGGAACAACATGCAAGTAACAATTAAAAAACAAATCCCCAGCTCCTTTAGGCAAGAATCACTTCTGCATTATATTTTTTAAGGGAAAAAACATTGTCTCTATGGACAAAGATAAAACTGTCTGACAAGGAACTAGTAGTAGGTCAGTTGGAAACCAGATAGTGAAAGGCTGCAGTAGGATTTACTCAGAATCTGATGGTGTTTGTTGTAGCAATGAATTGTTAACTGTCCTCATGTAAATAGGTTTTTTGATGTGAAATTATCTAAATCCTACTGAAACCAGTGGAAAAAAATGGTTTCTCATTTTCCTGTTATGCCACTGAAAAAGAAAATCCTTTGTCCTCCAAATGTTCCACTCTATTCCCATTCTATCATGTCTTTTACTACCTGACGTGTTTTTCATTTGTTTGGGATGTTTTTTTAATGTTGAATATTGTGCCCATTTTCATCTCCTATCCCAGCATCTGATGTTTCTCTTGTTGTTTAGGCTGTCTCAGAGCCTTCAACCCAGAGATAACCACAGCCTGTAGATGAGCACTTCAAGCTCATAGATTTGGGCAGGTATCAGGTATAGCCTTGTACATTTTGTCATCTTGCAACAAGATGCTGAGGGCAAAGAATTGCTTTAAAGACTTAAAAGATGGACGTAATGCTAATAGTTTGTGTAAATTTACTAACCTCTGGTACTGACGTGCTGGATGGGAGCAAAGAACTTTCAGCTTTCATGCAGCATTTAGGAGGCAAAGTGTCAGTGTCAAAAAAGCAAATTTGGAAGCCTTGGAAGAGCACATGAATATGTTGAGAAAGAGTGCCTTGGCCAGGAGCTCTTGGAAAAAGCCGGGCTAGGGGGTGATGACATGATGATAGCAATATAAATAAGTGAAAGGAAATTGCATGAAAGAAAGGAAGAGGATTATCTGGAAAGTGACTGAACAGAGTTGGGCCAAAAAATTAAAAATGGAAAAAGAACTAGGCTAGACATAAGAAAAATAACTCATAACCTTGATCATGCCTGGAACAGACTGTCAAACCATAGTAGAAGCAATGACTTGAGGGTGTGAGACTAGATAGGATAAGACAATAGCAAGAATAAAGTAAGGAAATAATCTTTGTGGTGTAGATGACTGGAGTGGACCCAACTAATGTTTTACCAGGCCTGGCTGTCTATATAAAGTTTGAAGGAGGTAGTAAGTAAAGCTTGTGCACGTGTCAATGGAGGTGGTTACTGTGGGACACCGTGTGCCTCTGCACAGATGCAGTTGTGAGGGAAGATCTCCAACCCAACACTTGCCACAAGTCAGGTTACACAAAGTACCATGAAGCAGAAAAGTGATTAGCAATCAGCCACAGATGTGGCTCAAATCATCCAGGGTTTGGGAGTTTCAAGGACAACTGTCTTGGATGCCTAAGTTGCCTTGAACTGGCTAAGTCTGTTCACGAGTCCATCATCCTCGTACCAACCTCGTTGTTTACACATCTACTGCCTTTAAACAAATCCTTTCACCTTACTCTATCTCCAGTGTGCACCCCAATAGATGACATTAATGGAGTGGCTGCAGGCTCACCAGTATCGCTTTCATACACACACAAAAAAAATCACATCTGCACCTATTTCTGTTTGGTTTCATACTCCCCACAGTGGAATGAGAAAGAAAAACATGAAAAAAATGAAGGTTATGAGAAGCATGAATTAGCCATGCTGCTTTCTCTGGTTTACTCATGACATCAGGGTTTGGGAATATATGGAGGGTTTTTGCTGAAATATGTGTTAATGCAACTTCAGCCTCCTTCAGCAAAAGGACACCAAAGGAATATGTCCATTAGTAGACTTTTTGGCATTTTCTGTTTGGTTTGCATGGGATTTAAAACAAATTTTGTACTGACAGGCTCATACCAGGCTAAAAGGAAATAAGCCAAAATGTGCCTCCAGGTCTATTCTTGCAGCCCAGACCAGGGCATCAGAGATCTTGAAATTCTCCTTCTTGCAAAGTGAAGGGTCTGCATTTCTAACCCAGCCAGTCATTTTTCCCATACTTGGCCTTCAGTAAGGTCTTCAGAGAGCTGCAGTTACATGCCAGAGACATACCAAAAGGGAAGAAGCAAGATTTTGAAGTGCTGCCAAACACTGTGCATTGTTGTTCACGGAGGAGCTCCCCAGGCACCCCTTGGGTGGTGGGTATTGGTGTGCAAATACTCAGGTGGCAATCATCTTACATTGACGTAGCTTTTTACGTGGGAAACACTGACTCTGTCCCCCAGTAGCAGCAAGGGAGAGTTTTGCCTCTGATGCTCAGAACAGACACCTGCAGATTTGGAGGAATTTCTCAGGAAAGCAAAGAAAACTGAGAGCTGACTGACAAGCCTGAGGAGGGACGGTGTTGGAAAGGTGGCAAATACTTGCTTAAAATCACAAAGTAAAAAGGGCTTGGTATCATGACACTGAGTCAAATGTCACCACGTTTGGGTCCAAAGGGAGGGAGGAAATGCTGGAGGTGGGGAATGTGTGTGTGTACATGGTTGAGGCTGGCAAACGTTTTCCAAACTTCCTGTAAAAGGGGAATTCCACAAAAATTTCAGAATTGAAATGTGTTGTGCAGAAAAATTTCAAACCACCTTTGAGGAGTAAGAACTAAGCTCCAAGATGTCCAGAGGAGCCAGCTGTGGCCAGCCCAGCCATGACCTGCCCTGGAGCAGGGACCTCTGCAGCCCTCAGCTCCCCAGCTTTATGTCAGGCAAAGCAGCAGGAAACAACTCCAGGATCTAGTCCTGTTTGTGTGTTATCAGTAGATTGTCAAACAGACCCATTTCCCAAACACATTTTCACTCTGAATTGCCCTTTTCCAATCTGTTTCACTGGAAAATTCCTAACATGTTCTAGCTGCCATCCAAGGACACTAAAAGAAACTAACAGGTAGCAAGTTCAAAGCTGAGAAAAAGCATTGCTTTCTCCTGTGTGATATAATTCAGCTATGAAACTTATTACTGCAGGCTGCCACAGAGGTCAGGGATTTATTAGGGTTCAGAAAGAGCTGGGAAGGTATGCTGGTGATGAGCAGAGTTGTAATTCGCTTGTGTAACGCTCCAAAGGCAGATTTGGGAAGGGCCCTTTAGGATGAGACCCTTGTTAATCTCATGTTATAAAGGGATGAAGTGTAATTGTACTATATATAGGCAAATACTGCACAGGTAATTCCTTGTAGCTCTCCCCTATACACATCCAACAAGTTTTGGTGATGGTCATTATAGGAGCAACCACATTTGTTTATTAGGTTTATCAATTTATGGAGATTATCAAATCTCATCGTGATTTGATGGGAGAGGATTAAATGTGAAGCCTCATCTTTGATGCATTGAAGATGTTAAACCTGAAGGTCTATTCTCTGAACCTTCTTGGTTGTATTAACTCCCACTGGAAGTGTACAGAAAATGAGGGATATTCTCCTCATAAGAGTTTGGACCCGTGTTGTTGAGACAAAGGAAATGGGGAGTGAGCAGCACAGGTTTCTGGGGTGTCAAACCTGCATAGGGCAATTGTAGGTACAGTATGTCCCAGAAAAGGAGAGGAGTCCGTAGGAGGAATTGGATGTTTGTCAGAGGACACGTCAAATTCCTGAACTGCAAAGATTTGGCCTAGGTTTACGCTGCCTCATTTTGCTAGATGGATAACGTTGGTGCTTCTGGTATAGAGAAACCACCTTTGGGCATGATTCACCTCATCTAATTTTAGCTGCTTAAGACTAAGTCTAGTCAGCTGAAGTTTGTATGTCCTCAGTGGAGTGAGCAAAGCCTATCTATACAGTGATTCATCCCTCCTGTCTCTGATATCTGTCATAAAATGAGTTGAATCATTCTTGAAAAAGCTCATCCCTTTCCACTGACTGCAGTGGGAGCCCAGACACACCAGGTCATGCCAGATGCCAATGGCTCATGTGAAGTGACGTACATCTCCCTCCCTGGGTAGCTGTGCTCATACCAGCAACAACACAAAGCAAAAATAAGCCTATTTTTTATCAACACAAAGTAAATCGGTTACACATCAGGGTAGGAGGTGGTACCCAGCTGAGGTCAGAAAGGTCTTACAGCTATATTCCTCTCCCTTTTAGCTCTCAGTCTTTATTCTCTACCTGTGAAGTCCTCATCTACTTCTCTCTTCAGAGAAGTGAGTAGCATCAGATGGAGCTGAGAAAAATATAAGAACAAAGGAATGTATCAAGCCTGTATCAAAACCTTACTTTCTTTGTTTCCTGCTTTATCTGTTGGTCTAATGAGAGCTATTGAGCCTGCCTATAAATCTTGCCTGTCTCCTATCCTCATGCCATCAAGACAGCTACAAAGCCACCATTACCTTGCCCTTGGCTGATCTCTGGTGAAGAACATGTGCTAAGGCTGTAAGGAGATAAACTTGTGGTTTTAACACAGGTGTTTGTCTACTGCTACCTCAAGCTAACAAGACTGCTTGCATCTTTTAAAATCAGAACGTGCTAAAGCAGCTCATAGTGAACTCCATCTGAAAAAGGCAACTTTTGTGGATTTTCCACTCAAGAACTTGAGAGGCTACACATCTATAAATGTAGTGTCCGACGACAGGACAATGGGTAATGGACACAAGATGGAAACCAAAAAGTTTCACTGGAATGTGAGCAGAAACTCCTTAGGTGTTGAGGTGAGGGAGCCCTGGCCCAGGCTGCCCAGGGAGTGTGTGGAGGCTCCTTCTCAGGAGGTTTCCAAACCCACCTGGACACATTCCTGTGCCTTCTGATGGAGAGGAACCTGGTTTAGCAGGGAGTTGGGCTGGATGAACTGTAGGGGTTCCTTCCAACCTCCACTCTTCTGGGATTCTGTGATAAAAAGAGCTACTTTGTTTGCAAATCCTTCTCCAGAACTCTGTAAGTTCCTCTTCTAAAAAAAAAATCATAGGAAGCAGAAACGAATGACAACAAAAACACACGGGACAAAATTACTCACACAATGACTCTGTCGCTTAAAGCAAAACCTCAGAGGAGAAGCACGCGGGGAATTTTGATCTTACGCAAATCCCTCATTTTGGGTGCCCGTGGGTCAGTGTTCACCATCCAGGAGGTTTCTTTCGCTTAGGTAGACACTCATTGTCCTTCTATGGAAATAGACTAAGTTGTGCAAATAGAGACTGTGAGGAGACATCCGTCTCCCACTGGCGAGGAATGTGGGTGTGGATCCCCCTCCACGGCACTGCCCTCGCGGGGCCCTGAGAACAATAACCACCGGAACATGCTCAGGGAGGGAAAGAGAGAAAAGAAAAGGAGGAAAAAATAATTTAAATAAGTCCCAGTGCAAACCTTAATGAGCCAGTGCATCGCTCAGTGCTGTCTCTGGAGAGAAATGACATGTGGGGAGGGCTGGAAGTGCTGCTATGGTGGACAGACTGGGAAATCACTGGTGACCAAAGCACAAGAACATCTTAAAATAGCTAGTTAGGTATTTACTGCATCTGTCTCTGCTTTACAGCCCACTCTCTTGGACTGCACGTGTACCAAAGTGATGAAATGCTGTGACTTGCTTTTGTGGGGGGTGTGTGTGTGTATTCCTGTGTTTGGGAACAAACAGCTCCGGTGATATCTTCTTGCTTAACCTTGTCCTCTCTGGCAATTTCTAAATCCAGACTGGACATTTTCTTAAAATACAAGCCTTCCTTATTTACAAAAACATAAATGAGTTTGGTGTCAGGCAGCCCTTGCAGAGGAACCACTGCACTAATCCATCCTTTGGTATCAGTAGCGCGTGAAGCCGTGCCGATGGAAAGAGAAACACCATGTGGTTTGATGGGTGGGATCCTATCATAGACAATTAGAAGAAGGAGTAACCAGAAAGGATCTGTTCCTGTGAGATTAATGGGTATTTTAAGAATGGGTTTCTTGGCTGTTGGTCCTCAAGCCACTTGGTAATGGATGCAAATGAAGGGTTTGATGTTTTCAGGCTTTGGACTGCTTGCAGACTAAGTCGTCTGCAGACCAGTTGCACACTACAGCAACTGTTGGTGATGCTGCAACCTTGAAAAACATCAGGGCAGTCATTTAGCTGTTATCTGGGAGATAACATTTGCTCATGGGCATTCATGCCTGAAAATATTTGACAAATGTCTCTCAGTCACTGCAAACAGACTTTGGTTTCCCTAGAAGCAGACTGCAGTGGAAGTGAGAAATGTGCAATTTCCTTTAGCTCTGGATCTGCACTTCAGACCTCAGCAAATGTGGTGTAAGTAAAGCGATTTTCCAGTGTGGATCCTCTTAACTACCAGTTCTTTGTGTGACCCACAGTGAGTTGTATCACGGGTGAGGTTTTTGGGCTTCTTGGTAGTGTACACTGCATTTAAAAAGAACCAAACCAAAACAGTAATGCTTATTCTAGATGGCAAGTGTGAAAAATTATGTTTAAAGAAAGGGGGAAAAAAGGTTGAAAAAATGGACTGGAATGCAAGCAAAGCTGATGACTTGTTAGTAGGTTTACTTATGGCTGTTGTACTGCTGTAAATACAGGGTAAAGAGTGACCAGTTACAGTATATCAGTACATCCTCTTGCATGCTGAACCTCTGTTTGATCAATTAGTTTTTGGAGGGGGAGATTTATCAGCTATGCCCAAGATTGGTGCATTTCTCTTGTCATATCTCATAAATATTAATGTCTAAATGAACAGAAAACATCACTCTCAGTGCCTCAGGTCGAGTTACAAGCTTTGGGAGCAGGGCGTAGGAGGGATTTCTGGCACAAACCTTAGGTGCCAGTAACTGCTTTTCATACCAGGGACTACCTGAGTCTCCTTGGCAGAAGCAGAGCTCAGCTGTGGTGGGTTGGGTTTTTTCAGCTGGAGGCTGGATTCCATGCCCAAAGCCATTTTCACAGGGAAAAAGATGAGATGGGGTAGACAGAAAGCATGAGGAAATAGCATTCAAGATGTTATCCTTTTAGAAGAAAAGTGTAAGTTTCAGCCAGTACTATCTAGAAAATAGCTTTTTCATTTCTGGTTCCAACTCAGTTGTGGCAGTGAAGGGAGCAGGGGCTTAGTGGGGTCTCTCAGCCTGCCCTGGGGAGGGTACCTGTGCTGGCATCAGTAGGGCTGTACTGACAAGGGTAGTTTGACTCTGTGTTTCACTCCAGAGCCTGCACCCTGCCTGCCTTCATTTCTCAGGCTCTTGGGGGTTTGGTGTTTCATCTTAGTTTGCTGGCTTCACATGATGTCTTTGTCATGACCTCGGGGCTCCCTTGATCCTGTCTTCTTTTTCCAAACTCCCCAAAACAGCAACTTGACAACTGCAGTGAGAGTTTTGGGAGAGTCAGTCAGACAACAAAACATTGCCCCTGGACCTGCGTAACTTATTTAACGCTTGCTTTTTGAGGCGTGAAGCCTGCTGACACCCTTCAAAGTGACTGACTGCCTTTCTGGCACTGGCAGCCTGGAATGAAGAAGCCACCTTGCCTGAGGGGGACACCCATGGCTCTGAGTGACAGGCTTCTGCACAGCAATTAATCAAATGGAATCATTTGATCAGCAAATGGAATTTGGGACAAGCCCCTGGACTCCCTCTCTGAGTGGGGCAGGGGCTGCAGGGCTCTTGCAGGCTGGGTTATGGGAGCTGGCCACAGAAAGCCAGCAGCAGACTGCCCAGCTTGAAAAATATTCCAAGGCCACAGGATCCTGGCTGGTGGCTGGAGCTTAGCGTAGGCATGAAAAAGCAGCCTCCAGACAAATGCAAGTGCAGCCCAGATGTTGTTGTACAGTTAGTGGTGCCTGACTTTGCCAATTAAATCAGACCTTCTCCTATTTGCTTGCTTGTTTGTTTATTTGTTTTGAAAGGAGAAGGGAACTTCTTTGTTGCATTCTGTAGCTGTAATTTGATTTGTCTTAGCTTTTCGTGAGCTGTTGAGACAAGCTGAGTGGAAATTCCAGTTACATGCTTTCATTTGTTCCCCCTTGGCATGCAGGTTACGGGAACAGGGCTACAGGCCCATTGGCCTACGTGTCATTAATCTTCCAGGAACAATGAAAAGAGATCATTTGAATGTGTCTTGGCTTTTCCGGCAGGATCTGTCTGAAGGACTTCTCATTTATGTGGCAAGAATAACAGAAAAAAAAAAAAAGAAGAAACAAAAAAGGGGAGAGAACAATAAAAGGAATCCTTGAGAGTAGAGCACGTGTGTCTCTGGGTGTCCATCAGCCTCACTGGGTGGGGGCTGCATCTCAATACGAGGAATGAAAGCCTGTCATCACAGCAAGGGGCAGGGGAGAGGGCTGCTATTCAGGCTTCCAGAACCCAAAAAGTTGAATAGATGCAGCATTTAATGAAGAGCTGTGATGTAGAGAACCATGCCTGTCTTAAAAGTTCCCTGAAAGCAAGGCAAAAGGCTGGTATCTGCAAACAGCCGGGCTGCAGCTCATCCTGGCTGGTGGTGGTGAATGGAGTTAAATCTCATTGACAGCTGGTCACTTGTGGTGTTCCCCAGGGCTCATTGTTGGGACCTGTTCTGTTTAACATCTTTATCAATGCTTTTCGATGAGGAATACAGATAGATAGATGAGGGGATTGAGCGTACCCTCAGTCAGTTTGTCGACAATGCCAAGTTAGGTTGGAGAGTTGATCCTCTTGAGGGCAGGAAGGCTTTTCAGAGGGCCCTGGCCAGGCTGGAGCAATGGTCTGAGGCTAATTATATGAAGTTTAACAAGGTCAACTACCAGGTCCTGTACTTGGGCCACACCAATCCCATGCAATGGTACAGGCTTGGGCAAGAGTGACTGGAAAGCTGTCTGGAGGGAAAGGATCTGGAGTTGTTGGTCAACAGTAGCTCAACATGAGCCAGCAGTGTGCTCATGTGTCGAAAAAGGCCAAGGGTGTCTTGGCTTGTAACAGAAATAGTATGGCCAGCAGGATCGGGGTAGTGATTGTCTCTCTATAATCAGCACTAGTGAGGCTGCACTTAAGTGCTATGTTCAGTTTTGGCCCCTCACTCCGAGGACCTGAGGCATGTCCAGACACGGGCACCAGAGCTGAGGAAGGGGCTGGAGCACAAGTCTCATGGGGAGCAGCTGAGGACCCTTGGGGTGTTCAGCCTGGAGAAAAAGAGGCTGAGGGGAGACCTTCTCACTCTCAGTAACTCCCTGACAGCAGGTTGTGGCTGGGGGCAGGGGTCGGTCTTTTCTCCCAAGTAACAAGTGACAGGACAAGAGAAAACAGAGGTTTAGATTGGAGATTACAGAAAAACTTCTTCATTGAGACAGTTGTTCAACACTGTCCTAGGCTGCCCAGGGAGATGGTCAAGCCACCATCCCTGGAGGTATTTAAAAGCTGTGTAGCTGTGGCACTTGGAGACATGGTTTAGTTGTGGCTGTGTAGGGTTAACAGTTGAACTCAATGGTCTTAGAAGTCTTTTCCAACTGAAAGGATTCTGTGATTCTATAACTCTGCACGTGGGATTTCCCTGTCCTCGCTGATGTTTACTTCTCCCACTTACCCAGTTACTTCTCCCATACGCTCTGTGGTGCAGGATTACTGTTTGCTTAAACTGGACTGAAGTGACCTGACCAGGATAAGGCCTCTAGGACCAGGGATTCATAGCTTCCCCACTTCAAGTGTTGCTTGCCTGCAAAGCTGAGTTTTAAGTCTGTATGTGCCAACTTTCCTTTACAGGCTTGTGTATTTTTAGTTCATTATTTAGCCTAAGGATTTCCAGACTTACTGGTAAAGTAGGTGTCTGAGGAAACCCCAGGGCATTGATTGTAGGGCTGGGTGGGCAGCAAGAATTCCATTTCACAAAACATTTCAAGGTGTCGACGCTTGTGTCCAAGTGCAATGAAACCAAGACTCTCCCAATTGTTTTTGCCAGAAATAAAATAAAAACAATAATATGAGGGAAGAAAGAGAGAAAAAAACCTCACCAACCAAAACACACTGCACAATAGCCAACAGCTCGGACTTGAGAAGTGGTCTGTAATCTGGAAGAGGAAGAGCACTCCTACCGCCAGCCCACTTGCCCTCCTGGGGTGTGCCTCCCCAGGCTAGAGATCTTTTTCTGTATTCCTCATCGAAAAGCAAGGAAAAAAACACAATAGGTCTCTAAGGAAAGCTTCAGTTTTAATCTACTGCCTTTTCCAAGGAAACACTCCCTCCCTTTTTTAATCTTCCCTGCCATCTCCAATTATGGCATTCTTTTCGTGGGCTCTCCACCGTGGAAGGGATCACAGTAGATTTGGTGTTCTTGGAATTGCTTATCTTTTTCTAACAGGGGCAAAAAAATGAACTTCAATTTCCAAAGTATCCCCACCTAAAGAGCCATGGCATGCAACCCCTGCCACTCCACTGGTATGACTGGCAAATGCCCTTGGCATCTTGGGGATTTTCTGGCTCCCTGTAGTACGGGCAACAAGGGTTTAAAGATTTTTCTCAAGGTTTTGATGGGACTTTCTAGGAGAAATTAGTGAGTGGTCTACAAGTAAACCTCCAAGGATCTTGTATGTTGCAGTCTGGATATTCTGGCAACATATTTACTCTAGAATAAATAGTAAATATTCGTGATTGGGAAAGAATTACCAATATGTGCCAGAGATCTAATCGTATGTTATTGGAATTTTCATCAGTGGAACAATTAAAGGATTAAGCCTTACAAACTGAAACTGTCTGACTGAACAGCGCATGAGAAATTGTGTTCAGAGGGAAACTGCTGGGAAAATACCAATTTATGTGTCAGTAGAAAAGCTGGAAAACGCAGCTATCTTTGAAATAAAAAATGAATGGCTTGACAAAAATGTGTATTTTAAGAAAACAGTAAATCATATGCTCTGTGGTTTGAAAGATTAGTGACAGGACTTGCCCTTTGTCAGAATTAAAGCACTGCAGCTTCACAAAGAGAAATCCTGTTGGTGAAGCAGCAGATCTGAAAGTTCATAGTGAAAATAATCTTGCACGTCAGCCTATGTGCAGGAAGCCAGGAAAACTCAAGTATCTTTTCAATTCAGTTTGAAGTTTTATAGAAAAGGGAACTCAATATTTTAGTGTTGCTGTTAAAATGTTCTCAAGAAAATGGGTAACATTTACTTGTCTCAGGGAAAAGAAATGAAGAGGCCTCTTCTCATGGCCATCAGATCTTGCACAGGTGCTAGCTCATAGTTGGAAAGGGAATTTTCTTTACCATGAATCTTGCCCTCCTGTTTCACCAATTTCCTAGTGAAAGAGGGATAACCCAGGAAAGGGCTTAGCCCAGTGAAGGGCTGATGGCATCCACCATCATCATCTCCAGCCAAGACAATGACAGGCAGAAGCTTCTGATAGATCTGAGTCTGGAAGAAGCTTAGCAGCAACGAGAGTGGCAGACCTTAAGACCTCTTTGGCTTCAATCCACCATCTCCACCCTGTTTGTTGGGTTTTTCTGGGATGGCCAAGCCCAACCATACCCAGCTCAATCTCATGCTCTGTTGTAGTTTCAGGTTCAAGTCCCTTCCCTGCCAGCTTTGCAGAGATGGGTTGAAACAAGACTTCTTGCTGGGACCCCAAGGACTCCATTCCTTGACTTTCTGATCATGGGAACTTGTCTCAGCACTTCCCATCCTGTCCCTAAATCTTAGACAAAGATGACCATTTCTCATACCATTCCACAGCAGCCCCTTAAGGCTAAAATTCACCTCT
Organism: Colius striatus; assembly: GCF_028858725.1. Classification (NCBI taxonomy): domain Eukaryota; kingdom Metazoa; phylum Chordata; class Aves; order Coliiformes; family Coliidae; genus Colius; species Colius striatus. The sequence goes on from NC_084762.1 coordinate 4,766,218, forward strand.
CAGACAGTAGCACACCCTGACTCACAGTTTCCTTTTGTTTTTCCCTGCTTTCCTTTCATCCACCTGTGGTATTTCGCCTTGCACTCAAGTTTGCAAAGCTTTAGGCAGAGCTCCATCCTTTGTTGTATGTGTGCACACATAGCACAGAGTGGGAATACCTGAACCATGACCATTAATCCTGGACAACACTATGTTACACACACATAAAAACCCCAGCAACAGAAAGATGAAGACTTGTTGGTACTTGAGCTGTACTCAGCATTCCCAACCTCCCTGTGCAGTTGCCAGCTGTGTGCTGATGGGGTTTGGCCCCACATGTTGGGGAAAAGGTTATCTAGTGGTTGGGAAAGGCAACTAAATCTCAATATGTCTCTGTTCCTCAGAGATATTTTGGTCCTCCTTTATGAACTGTTTTACTCTTCATGGTGATGTGCACCAGTGGCCTCAGAGATAGGATACAATGAGGTTAAACCCAGAGATATACCAGGGACTAAACGTAATGGCCCCGCTGCTGTGAGGTTTTCCATCCACCCAAGGCTTAAGGGAACATATGTGTGATGTCTATCTATGTTTTATATGGTTTTGAATGACTTATAAATATGTTCCTATGTATACTTTACATCCCTAACACTTTACTGATACAATTTTCAATGACCTCGTGTTTCTCTTGTATCTACAGCACATGAGCAAAAAAATTGGTTCAATAAAAAAGATTTCAAACACAGAATCTCTTATTTCCTTAGAATTGTCAGAGGAAGGCAGGATGGTTTGAAAGGAATGTAGCAGCTTGGAAACAGAAGAATAGTGCTTTTATTTTGTCACAGGTGTCAATGGGCATAGGGGAATAGTTGCTAGCAAGAATTTTTGGACTAAATTAACACCTACCAGAAATACCTTGGGCCTCAGACCAGCAAAGCAATTCAGCATGTGCTCAACTCAGAGCACTGCCTACTTTGCAAATCACTTGTGCATAATGTTAAGCAGAGGCTTAATTACTCTGCAAGATCATATAAATAGAGCTGGAAGGGACCTCAAGAGATGACCTAGAGCAACCCTGACAGCTGTTTCTCTAACAGTCCTCCAATGACAGGGTTTCTATGACCTCCTCCAGTACTTTGTTCCAACATTCCTTTGAATGAGAAAGTTTAGGGGTTTGGTTCATTTTTTTTTTTTTCCAGGCAGCCAGCTCAAACCTTCATTGTGCAAAACAAACAGAATTCTCCTTAACACACAGAACAGCTAAACTCTGCTCTCCCTGTAACATCCTTCTCACGTGCTGCAAGACTGATAGTGTCTCTCCTCTTGTTCTCCCCACTCCTGTTTCTTTACTGGACAAAGACACTTTCTCCAACCTTTGCTTGAATAATGTGTTTTTCACATCATGTATTACCCCCATTGCTCTCTTCTGAGCTCATTAGTGCACTGATCTCAACTGGGGAGCCAAGTTGATGCGCCACTAGTGTCATACAGTGTAAGCCAATTGCCTTGTGTTTCACCTCCTGCCCTCCTATTGATACACCTTGAAAAACAGAGTCATCCTTTGTTCTATGTGCACACTGAGTTTCAGTTCCTCTGTAACCTCAAGGTCACGTCTTGTTGTGCTGTCACTTCTCTGTTTATTCAGTCTAGTTTATTTGTGCATCATTTATTTGTGCAAAAATGCCTCACCTTTGCTGGATTTCACGTTGTGGATTTGAAGCCTCTCCGTACTTTGGAGCATTCATTAGCTTTGTAGCCAGTACTGTAAGTGCTGAGCTCAGTCAGTCCTTGCCTCTAATAAATAAGATGAATAGAGCAGATGCTAGGCTAAATACATGAAAGATTTCCTTAAATACCATTCTCTTCCTTAAATGCCCTGATCTCTAAGTACAGATTTTTACCCAGTGACATGTTAAAGTGAATATCACTCCACTGAGATGATACTTTCCTATCTTATTTCTCAGAATATCAGGGAGGAAAATGACATCCTGCCGCCTTCTTAATTCCTGGGCTATTTACCCAGTAGATTGGTATGATGTGCCTTGTTCTTAAAATAAGTAAAATCTGTGCTGGCTGATATTTGACAACATATTGTACTCTTGGGTTTGTAACTTCAACTGGTTATTGAATTATTCATTCCCTTATCTTTATGTTTATCGACATTAGGCAGATTAGTGTTGAATCCCCTGGCTCCTCCTTTTTCCTCTCTCTACAGATAGGTCCTCTCTCTGCCACTTTCCAGCCCTCTGGGACATCCTCTTTAGACCTTGAATTCTTGTATAGCTCGTAGCTCACTCTGCTTTGATTAGTTCCTTAATTACACTGGCAGGAGTTCCATCAGGCCTCACGATCTTGAAAGCATTTGTCTTGCCTAAAAACTGTTTGGGAGATTCTTTTTCTATCTTGGCCTTTATATGTATCACCTGCTAAATTAATTTCACAACTTTTTTTACAAAGACTTGAACAGCCTTCTCTGTTTCAGCCATTATTTCCCCTCTTTGTCCAATAAGTAACAGGTTTTCCTTTATCCAGTTGCTTCTGGACATCTGGGAAGCCTTTTACACCTCTTGCTATTTTGCATTTACATGCCCGTGCTGTTCCTATGTGTTCATTCATCAACACAAGTCTGCACTCCTACATTAATTTTATGGACAGAGATATCTTCCACCAGCTGCTAGTGCTGTACCCTCTTCAGCTATACTTCCTTGTCTCCTCTGCAGCTCGGACTGCTTGGTGGGTATCCACACACAGGCTCACAGAGTAACTTTTCTCCACTTCTTTCCTCCAGCATTTCTTCCTGCGAGACCTGATTTACCATTTCCATGATGCTGCTGCCATTGTTTTCCAGAAGCTGCTGCTTGTTTTGTGGTTTTTATCCTCTTCATGAACAGGATCATTTTGTGACCTCCATCACTCCCCTTGCCTCACATTTTAAAGCTTGTGTGCAATTCCTGCTTACTCAGCAGCATCAGGACTAAAGTGTGTGCTCCTACCACAGACAAACACCCTCCTTTCTTGGAAACCCAATTTTTTGCTATAGTATTCTAAGAACATAATGAACTATGTCCTGCCCTATTTGATTAATTACTCATGTAAAATTTCTCCATCACCAAGCCTTTACTTGCCTTGAGATCTGCAGCAACCTCTGCCTGATCCACGCTCTGTGGTTGCTGTTTTGTATGCTGAGGTCAGACTCGACGCTATTGGTTTCATTTGGAGTCTGTAAATTAAACCTTTTATGGAGCAATTACATCTCCAAAGTCTTCTTGACCCAGATACCCTGTTTAATGCTGGAAGGTATCACTGGTGCTTTAGTTCCCAAATCCAGTAAAGGCTGCAAAGCATTCAAGTGTCTGATGATGGCCCGATAGGCTATTAGGTTTTATGTTGGTTAAATGTGTAATTGCTTGCACTTACTTGTATGGACTTCTCTGCAAAAATGTAATGCTGGGAAGGTTTGGCAGTCCTGAATATGACAGGCAGATACTGCCTTTGTGCTGTCTGGAAACCTGGCTTCCCTAGGGAGACATCATTAAATAAATCAGAGAGCCATTAATAATCTCATCCAGAGCAGGAGCTGGTCATGCTGCGTACCTTCAGTTGTGTTGATGGTCCGAGGTAGTATCTCTGTCTAATTTTTTTTGTCTTTTCCTATCTGAAGGAAATGGAGAAGTGTTCAAGGTAGAGTGTGGTGTGGAGAGGTGTGATCCTCCCTGACCTCTGCACCTCCAGCAGATCTGCTCTGTGTTACACAGATTCTGCAGTGAGTCCGGCACCTCTGCCCTCACACAAATCAGGCAGAGCCAAAGGCTTTCCCAAAAGACAAACTGCACTCCTGAGTGCGGGCTCACTGTGTGCCCACTACCTTTACTGTCCTAAAGTTGGGTCTGACAGCACTTTTACCCAGTAGCTATTCTTAAAGCACCTCTCTTTAGCATGTGTTACTCGTTTGATCATTTGAAGCAATGGCTGGCACCTCCACCTTGCCCAGCCAAGGTTGCTGGCCTGGTGCAAATCCTTGGAGTGCTAGATGGCTTTATCAGAAGCCTTCCCTGCTCCTGTTTAATGAGTGCCATGGTTACGAGCACCACTAGACTGATGATATTCACATGCAGGAAACAATGCAGGGAAAACAGGATTTGCACGGCTCCGGCTGCACTGCCCCAAGAATTGCAGGAAGTGATTGTACTTTATGAAACCGTCTGTGCTCTGTTAGATTGTCTATAGCTTTTAAGGTCAAGCTGTAGCAGGCCGCGTTTGAAATGCCCTTTGTAATAATGAGGACTGTTTATGAACCTCAGTACAGGCTGTATTGTTTACCCTGGGCTTTGGTTAAAAGGTGCTATATTTCAGCTTGTTTTGCAGGATGGCACGGGGAATCTATCATGGGCCTTTCTGGCACGAGCTTGGGCTGGGTTCAAAGGGGGAATGTCCATCATGTCATCTGAAGTATCCCCCGGCATGTAGAAAGTCACGCAGAGAGAGTGGCCGCCCATCGCTGTGCAAAGCCAACAAAAAGGCCTCACAGGGGGGTAGGGGGCTGGAATCTGGAGGGTCTGTCAGGTCCTGGGGCATTGCTCTGGGCACTACAGCAGCCACGCTGTCCCCTAGGAGTGGGAAGGGGTGTGAGCCCCTATGATGGATAGGGATTGACCTGGAGAGAGAGGCAAAGCAACCCTACACGGGAACCTCAGCCCCCTGCAACTGGAAAGTTCTGGGAAGCAGTTGTAATTCAGGATCCCTTTTCTGTCTCCCTGATCCTTTAAATCACATGAGTGTTGGCTGGTGCAGATGCAGGTCAGTGCAATGGGACTCTAAACAACGGATTCTTAATCCAGTCATGCTTTGCAGAAGCGCTGAGGAGCTGTTTCTAGTGCCTGGGTTGAGTTTAACGATACTTGGGCCATTAACCAAAGTGCACAAGGCTGTAGCAACCAAACCAGCATGTCTCAGGCTTGTGACCCCAGAAACAGGGGATCTCTTGCTTCATCTTGATCTTGCATGGTCAAGAGATCTCCAGTGGATCTCTTGCCTGTGTATTGTATTGAAAGCTGTAAACCAAAACACTATCTGCTGGACCTCTTTGAGATAAGAGCATTCAGTTTTCCAGCAGATCTCCTGCCTTTTTTTTTGTATTGAAGGCTGCAAACCAAACCCCTATCTGCTGACCCTCTTTGGACTAAAAGCATTGCTTCTTGTGCAACTTGCTGAAAAGCTGTGTTAAAATGACTTAGTGCTGCTCACATCTTGGCAGCAAAGAAAACCTGCCTGTTGCACTCCTCTTGTAATGAGGGTAACAAGCTCAGGGCCTTTTGGGGTGGCCGTCAGTGACAATGTGATAACATCAGACATGTCATGGGTGGTGAGAGCCTTGCACAGGCCATGTTAGAGCCTGGAAGCTGGAAAGTATCCCCCTTCAGTCATGAGCGTTCAGCTAGTGATCATACCAGGTGGCAGGTGCAGAAATACAGGAAGGCAGCCCAGGGGACCTGCTGGGGCCTGTGGCAACCTGCAAGCTGTACCTTAAATTCAGGTTTAACTTGATTAACATGGAGAGGTCCTGCTTGGAGGACTTTGCAGTCAAGATGCCACATGCTCATGGGAGGGGAGGGGGCAGGTTTTGTGAGAGGAAGATGGGGTACGTCTGAAATTCTCTAAGGGGTCACTTGGTGCTGGTGTTTTGCTGGCAGAAGCCTGGGCTGTGGACTTCCAGGCTCCAGCAGCCCCTAGGTGAAGGGATATGAAACCAATTCCTACAGCAGCTGAGGAAAAGCCTCAGCATGCTCTCGCTCTGGTTCACCTCCTCCTTCCCCATGACCAGTCAGGGAAAAGAATTTCCCTCCTTCCCAAGATACATCTGGGCCTTGGAGTAAATTGAGAAACACATCCTAAACTAAAGACTCTGGTCCCGGTCTTGTTTTTTTTGTCCTCTTGTTCTGCATTGCAGCGAAGATCTGGCATCAGAACAAGGGAAATACTTTGCTTGGGTAGACAAAAACCCCCTGACTGGGACCAAAGCATGGAGAGCCAGACAGGCAGCTTGGAGTACAGCACTGTTTTCTAGTAAACTCAAGAAGAGGAGTTAAAATAACACATAATTAACATTTGTGGCAGATGCTGAGGGATGAAATACTTGATTTTGATAGATATCTTTCATGTCCCCTCCACTCACTCCTTTGTGCGCTCTCATGTGTTCATTTGATCCACCTGTGGAATCTTGACACGAATTAAAACTTCAAGTCCAGGGCAGAAACTTGGTTTGGACAGAGTACTTGCACAGGAGGGTGTTTGCTGGGCTGCAGCTGGGCCTCCCTGTCCTCATTGCAACACCACTAATAGCTCCTGCTGCTGAGGACGATGTGGGCGGGGGAAGGCACCTGTCCCAGCTCAGATACTGGTTTGGCAAAATGCTTTGGTGTGGGCACTATTTCCTCAGCAGAGAAAGCCATTGGCATCTGGTGCACCCTTTGTACATCTCCTCCCATCCACCCTCTCCAAGTCCTTCTATACTGGTCTTGATGTCCAGAAAAAACTGCTCTGATTCATTCCCCTCTGTCTTTACCCAAATTCTAATACCTCATGCCAGTGAAATTTTTAAAGAACCTCACCCAGCAGTCTGTACATTGAGAAGGAGGGGCAACAGAGCTGAGCACCAGCAGGCTATGATAACCCCCAAGTGCTGGGAATTAAGAGCTTCTAGGGGAACAAGGGATGGCCATCACAAGGTTTAGGGAGGTGGTAGGTGAGAGGTGGCTCAGGTTAACAAAAATTAGCAACCGGATGTTGTTCAAAGCATTAGTCACTTTGCAAATGTCTTGGCATGCATATTTCTAGCATGAGCAAGTATAAGGAGCTGAGCTGATTTTTATTGTTTGGGAGCTAATTGTGGTTAAAGCCTCAGATGCTGTTCAGACAGAGTGCACCCACCATACCCTGCAGGGGATGTAAAGCAGAACAGTGAAGAGGTGGACAAAGCAAATCTTAAAAATACTGTTGGCTTCTCTGGGTCCACTCGTCTAAGATCAGTCATGAGTGAGCTTTGCCAGATGAAGGACAAATGCTCAGCTCTTTGCTGGTAGAGCCCCATTTCTCCTAACCCACTGCTCATCTTTGGGCAGGCGGTGGAAAGGTTTTGACAGCCCCAGCATTGTTTATTGCAGCAGCTCTGGGGTGGTTATTCACAATTCATCAGATCCTATCGCTTGCTCCATTTCCTATTGGTTTTCTTCCTGGAAAACTGGAAGTGTGTTCCCAGGAAGAGGATGACTGTGTTCCTAGAGCGAGTATGTGAAACTTCTGAGGTCCAGAAACGCTTCCATGCATGATGTACATGTGAGTAGTGAGGAGAGTTACCTCCAGAAAGCAGCAGAGCCATTGTCTTTATTTGAGCCTTGGTTCTTGAATCTTCTCACTGTGTGGGTTGTTTTATTTGATCACTTCTGCACGTCTGGTAGGGCACACAGGACACATATATCCCACTCCCACCTTAAGGGCAGAATTTCCCCCTTTATTATGTTGTGGCCAAAGTCTGTGGCTCAGACTTTGAATGTGAGATACTGAGGAGAAAGATCCAAAGCCATGGTTAACCAAATGAATAATCTAAACTACTCATACAAGGGTGGCTTCCAAAATAACTGGAACATATCTAGGAAAAGACTGCAGTGTCAGGTTTTAAAAGCCTAGATATGCAATTCTATAGAATATGAATTTTCAGCTTAAGATGGGAAATACAGCAGAAGACATTTAAAGGCTGGGAATGAGTAAATGAGAAAAGAGTGTAGAAAACACTGGTTTGAGGAGCACATGCAAGAGTTGTGATTTCCTAACTTCAGGCTAAATTAAGCCTCTCTGTAGGGAGAAATACTCTCATTGCTTAGGAGATGGAGGTGATAACTCTGCCAAGGAAGGGAGAAAAGGAGCAACAGGATGTAGGACAGAGCCTGTACACAGCATAAAGGGGTAGAGAGCAGATTGTCAAGGGAGCTCCTACAAAGCTTTCTGAAGCACTCATGGAAAAAGAGCAGAAAGGGACAGAGCCAATAGAGACTCTTCTCAAGCATTTTGTGAAGTGCATGATAAACTTCTGTGCCAGCATTCTGTAGCCAGAGCTTAAAGAAAGAATAGGTCCTGTGCAGGTGTTTGCAAACTCTGACAGTGCAGCCTGTATCTGTTTAATAAACCCAAAGTCCTGGTGAATCTAATGTCATGGTAATGGACACGGGTTAGGAGTAAACACGTAGCATCATGACTGCCTATCTGGTTGTCTGCTCATACACAGCTCTGATCTTTTGCTCTCTTTCTCTCCCTTGTTCTGTCCACAAGGTGAGAAAACTGTGGAGCATCCCTTTCACCACCCTTCCCCACAACCATTCTGGGGATGTCAGAAGCTGTAGCTGATCCCGCAAGGCAACGTGTAGTTCCTGCCAACCACCAGAGCATGGCTCTCTGGAGAACATAATGTTTAAAAAGAAACCAACAAAGCAATCTGACATAAACTACACACAAAAACATTTGACTCCCTGCTTGTAACAACATCATTTAAGAACTCTGCTCCACTGGCCATCAAGACTAATTCCAAGGTCAGCAGATCATAACCCTTTATCAAATGATAAATATTTGCCTTCACAAGCTCAGCACAGCTTGTGAGACTGGGGCAGGAAGTTAACTTCCACCAAAAGACTTTTGTTAGCTTGTTTCTAAGGAGGAGTGAATGCTGGTACCAGGGTCTGTACTGAGACACAGCCACACAGCTCAGTTCTCCGGTGTAGTGCACTTCTTGCTGTTGTAGATGGAACCTGCTGCCTGTGAAAAATCAGTCTGTGCTTCTGAATCAGTTATCTAATTGAAGGGCTTTGCTCTGGATTAACAGTATTTTCAAAGCTTTGGGTTTCTTTCCTCACAGTATTCAGAGTGATGCATTTTAAAATGAAATTTGTATGAACATTTCAGAGGGCATTAGGATGGTCACAGTTCAGTCCCATGCCAAACGTTTCTCTTCCACTGCTTTTAATTTGTATTATTGTTTCTTACTATTAATTGTTTGATTTCAATCAAAATCTTAAAGCTCTAGGGCAATAAGCTGGAACACAAAAAGTTCTACTTAAACATAAGGAAAAACTATTTTACTGTTGAGGTGAGGGAGCCCTGGCACAGGCTGCCCAGAGGGGTTGTGGAGGCTCCTTCCTTGGAGGTCTTCAAGACCCACCTGCGACCTGATCTAGGTGGGACCTTCTTCTGAAGGGGGGTTGGACTGGATGATCTCTAAAGGTCCCTTCCAACCCCCACCACTCTATGATTAACTTATGAGGAAAGGCTGCAGGAACTGGAGCTGTTTAGTCTGGAGGAGACTAGGGGATCTCATTCATATTGACAAATATCTAAATGGTGGGTGTCAGGAGGTTGGGACAGCACTTTTTACTGTTGTATTCAGTGACAGGACAAAGGGTGATGGAAAGAAGCCGGAACGTTAAAAGTTCCATTTAAACTTAAGGAAAAACTATCTCAGTGTTGAGGTGTGAGGGAGCCCTGGCACAGGCTGCCCAGGGAGGATGCGGAGGCTCCTTCTCAGGAGGTCTTCAAAACCTGCCTGGACACGTTCCTGTGTGACCTGATCTAGGTGGGACCTGCTTCTGCTGGGGGGTTGGACTAGATCCCTAAAGGTCACTTCCAACCCTACCATTCTATGATTATGCAAAGTCCTTCTTACCAGCCCTGGCATCTCACACATCTTGAGTGGCGTTGCTCTCATTTTAAACCTTACAAGGAATTTGAGATTCTTTTTACTTACCTTGTGGCTTTCCAGTCTCTTGGATGCGTTTAGGTGGGGTTTTCAAGCTTTTCCCTATAGCTGTGCAGGCATTTTTTTCCTCTAAAGGGAAACTAAATAGCACACAGTCCCAAGAGCCTAGAAGCTGGGGTTTTAATTAGGCCATGAACTATTTCCCAACTCACTGTTAAAGCTGGCAACATTACAGACAAATCAGAGGAGACCAGACCAAGGGATAATTGAAAGAACAGGCTGAGATACATTGCATTTAGACTGCTCTGCAAAGTGCTCAGGTCCTCAGCACAATGCTTAAAATAAATAAATAACCAAAAGAACAGTATGTTTAAAACCCAGCAGGAGTGAAAGTGCTTTTCTCTGTCTTTTATGTGAAAAGTTTGCACACCAGCCAAAAAGACAAGAAGCCTCAAGGAAAAAAAAAAAAGAAACCCAAGCAAACAAATGGCTGCTAAAACACATTTACCTAAGACTGCTGCAACATGAAAGCAGCCCGTGGAGAGGTTTTGTGTATGTGCTTTTAGTCAAAGTGTGTGGACAGCTCTAAATCAACGTGAAAGGGTGAAATCCTCCACCACCACTATATATCCCCCTGGCTTAACAAGAAAATCCCTGGAGTATGTTTGTTGACAGACTAGTAACAATTGCAGAGTTTATACTGTTATTTACCACCACCACCACCAACCTCCCCCCTTCCTTTTCTTTCCTCCTTTTCCCCTCGATGGTCTCAGAAGCTTTGCCCATATGTATTTTGTTTTCTCATTGATTCAGCTGAACTCTGGTTGAATCCAGAGCAACAACAGCCCACGAGGCCTGGGTTTCTTTTTTGTTATGATGACTCTTTTTTGCAGGTACTGTTTGCTTTGGAGATTAGGGAAGCCTGGGGAAAAGGGGTGTTTGCAGCATGTCTCCTAGGATGCCTTATTAAAGGATGGCAGTTTCTTATCACTTCTCATCACACAGCTGTGGCCTCTTAATTCCTGTTGTTTCTCAATATGCATTCTTTAAGCATTTCCATGTTGACAGAGATATAATTTGTGGCATGCCCCCCCCCCCCCTTTCCCTTTCTGTTTTCATCTTATCTGATTTGTTGTTGCATTATTTTTTGTTGTTTTGGGGTTTTTCTCTGAACTTGCAGGGAGCTATTTTTAAGCTCCACAAAGTTTTAAAACGGAAGAGAAATAAAAATGAGGTCTGGGTGGAAGAATAAGCAGCAGATTTGGGGAATGCTGGCAGGCAAGATCGGAATGGGCTCTGGCTGGTTTTCAAGGAGGATGGTCTGGTCTTAAAAGGCTACTTTTAAGACTGAAATGCAGTGCATGTAGTGGAGCAGTCCCAAACAGTTCTGAAAACTGGATGTCATGAGGTCCCATTAACTAATGTATGGAGTGTATAAACCAGAGCAGCAAGCAGCTCTGGCACAGCAGGGGTCAGGGCTCCTTGGAGGGCACAGACCCCTGACCAAAGGGCTGGCAACCATGGCAGAGAACAGGAGAAGCGTTGGGAGAGCTAACAGGCTGCCACTTGACACAGAGCACATTTCTGTCTGTGGCTAAACCAGAGTTCCATCCTGGAGCAGCATGCTTGTTTAACTGGAAAGGAAGAATGTGAAGAGGTGGAAGTCGTGGTTCACACACATTGCTCCTTCTTGATCAGAGTATCCTTAAGATGTTCGCTGCTCTCTTCCACCTGTGCTCAAAATTACCATTTTGGTTTGCACAGGAGGCTGAGGTGAGCATTGGAGGTTATTGCTTCATGCTCAAGTATGGACTCAATGTCCAGTGTCAAGCGCCCAGGTTAGTCCTGGTGGCTTTGAGTTAGGGAAAGGAAGCCACAGGAAGGACAGCAGTACCACACAACCTGTCAGAGCAAGGCAGGGGAGGGAGCTTTCCTCACTCTGCTACTCTGGTAACTGTTCACCCTTGGAGCTGGGTTCACATATAGCCCCTCCAGATCAGGGCCACAGGGACCCTTTGGACGTCTCTGCAACATCCCTGGAAGGTTATTGAACTTTGAAAGGAAAGCAATCCTCTCCCCCTAAAATTACCTGATCTTGCTGCCAGCCAGCTCATACACTGGATATAAATTAAACAACAAACTGTAATAGAGCCAGTAAAGCTGCTAAAGAAAGCACCCAGAGAACATTTCAGACAAAATAAGGAAGAGTTTTCAATGGCCAAGACATTACAGCACCCTCTGAAATTCCCTGACATGTCTGTCCTTAGAAGGTCAGCATGGAGAATTATCTGCACAATAGAAACAAATAAGCAGAGAAAGGGAGTGACCTGGTGCTTTTGCATTGTGTACCTACAGTGTGCCCGTTTTCCTTGGCTTTCCTGCTGTTTTCCTTTGCTGTTCAAGTTTTTTCCTGCTCACTGTGGCAGAAGTGGAGCAGTTGTCCCCCCTCATGGTCAGGGCTTGCTTCTCTCACTGCAGTCTGGAGGCTTGACATCTCTTCTTGACTTTTAGCAAGATGTCATCTCCTCTTCCCAAAGTTTACTGACTACATTCCTCCTTCTTAGCATGACCCAGCTATCTCTGTGATATGACTGTTACAAACAGAGAAGATGCTGATAACCCATGGGCCAGCCTGTGTGTGTGATGCTCAGGTTGGTTTTGCTGAAGCTTTTCAAGGCAAGCTAAAGATCAGGCTGCTGATTACTCCTACCCTGGGGGCCTTTGGTCTTGCCTTGGCGTATTTGCTCAGGTCACTTGTTGAAGTGCCCCGCTGTTAGTGCACTGTGGAAACGGATCAGGGGCTGTGATTGGATGGAACAAGGATGACACTGGTGTGGGGAAGAGGAAATTGCATTCCCTACACTGAGAAACCTGAGACCAGTGTCTCAAACCTATTTACCAATATTCAGGCTAAAATACAACATGCCTTTACTTAGTTTTTGGGGGGGGTTGTGAGAATTTTCCATCTGAAAACTGCAGTACCTCAGAGTCAAGGGGTTGGATTAGATCTTTGCTTCTGATTGTTTCTGGTTTTGCCAGTCAAGGAAGATATCAGACTTTTTCCCCCCTATTCCTTGTTACTCTAGACAGATTTTTGAACCTGAGATTTTACAGAATTATACAAAGTTACCCTGGAAAGGAGCCTCAGGAGATCATTTACAGCATCCTCCTGAAATGAGATGTTCTTCCAGATGCTTCACAGAGAGCTTCTGGGTCTGTTTTCAGTACTCCTCAGTGTTATTCAAGGTTAACCACAGACACCTTTAGTTGTTCCTCACAAACCATATTTCCCAGCCTTTTATCATTCTTCTTGCTCAGCTCTGGGAACAGCTCACCTCACCTATCTTCTCTCTGAAGCAGAGCCTCTGGTACCTCCAGTACAAGTCTCAATGCCTCAGCAGCCCTTGGTGGGGTTTAGATTTGAGGAGGTGAATACAACTGTTGTGAGAAGCTGGATCCAAGGGCTGTAACAGGATGCTTTTGCTGCCCCTTCCCACCTCAGTATTGATGCTTTGGAGACAAGTCCCCCCTCTGCCTCTGCAGAGACTTAGGCATCAGGATGCTCATCTAGAGGTATATGACCAACCATTAGTGCTCATAAAATGGCAACTAACCTTATAAATATAGGGGGAGGAGGGCAGGATATGCTTGGATTTTTGCCTGGTTTTATCTCACATCCACCTGGTTTTGATGACACAGGTCCCCTCTGAGTAGATTTCTCACCTCAGCCTTGCCAAGGCTCGCAAAGCAAGCAGTGCCCTGTCTCACTTTATATGTTGAAAGACTCCTTTCAAATGTTTCTTCAGTTGTATTTTTTTCTACACTTCTTGCATTTTTCCTCTTATTTTCCAGTCTTTTTATTGTTAAGGCATATGGGCATAAATTTTTCTCTCCCAGAAGTACCTTTTAGACAAAAAAAAAGAGGACACAGTAGTATTAAAGGGTACTCAAATACACTGCCTCAGACACAGGTTCAAGTTCTGCCCCAGCATGATGTTGGTTTCCCCATGTGCCAGCCAGTGCTTCAACTACCAGGATGTTCAGTCCCTCAACAGGCAACAGAACCTTCAGTCAGGTCACCCAAGGATCATCTTTTCTATGAATGTTTTAGAAAGATGAAATTCAGGAGAAAAGACTATTGTTGCCAAGCCTGGTTCAAAGAGAGATGTTTATGTCCTTGAGAGAGAAAAGCTGAGCCCACATAGTTTTGTGTAACTGAATTGCCTTGTTACCTTGGTGACTTCAGGAGAGCCTGTTCTTAGGTGCTTCGTTTTAGGCAGTGTTTTAGGATATAGATGACCTTTTAGGGCTCAAAATCAAGAGCAATTTGAAGGCTAGACCAGCAGTTAGCCCTGAACTGACGGGGTCGGGCTGGCTTGGGGCATGGTAGATAGCTAGGAATTAGCGTATAGGAAGAGTTGAGAGCACGAGCATCTTCTCCACAACTCACTTTGGCTGATCGCCGAGGCATTGGTGCCCTCTAGTGAACAACATCTGAAGTCAAGAAGAAAGCGCGTGCTTCAGCACTTGGTTGCCGCTGTGAGCATCCTCTCGAGCTTGCTCTCCGGTTCTGCATTTAGATCAAGTTTGAAATATTAAGAACCAGAAGGTTGCAGCTCTGCAACCCGAAGGAAGACTGAAGCAGAACTAACAGTTCACTGTTGTTCAAGTCACTCTTTTATCACATTTGCATTGCTTTTATTTGTAGTGTTGACTTGTGTTTGTAGTGTCACCTCGTGCCTTTTGCCTCCCAGATGCTCTTTCTCTGCCTCCCCTCACTGCATGTACAAACTTAAGACATTGGATCGATGTTTTCCCTTCCCAGCCAGTCCTCTCTTTCTGTCCTAGACTTTGAAGTACATTGAGGTCTGGGCATGTTTTAAATACATGTCTATACAGTTGAGCAATGATCCTTGATGCTTCCCACCATGATGTGAAGGGCAGCAGGAAGAGCACTGTGATGCTTGGAGTTTATAAGTGGATCGGCTGGTCAGTGGTGAATGGTCAACCAAGTCATGGTAGAAGGTTTTTCCACTTGATAGAAGGGTGTCACCTTTGTGATTGTTACATCCTCATTGTAAGACTCTGAGAAATCTAGTTGCTAAGAACTGGATGACTGTTTTATTCATGTCCAGAGACATTGGAGCTGGGGAAAGGGCTGGAGCACAAGTCTGATGGGGAGCACCTGGGGGTGTTTAGTCTGAGGAGGAAAAGAGGAGGCTGAGGGGAGACTTTCCCACTCTTAGCAACTTTCTGACAGAAGGCTGTGGCCAGGATGGGAGTCAATCTCTTCTCCCAGGTAACAAGGACAGGACAAGAAGAAACAGCCTCAAATTGTACCACGGGAGGTTTATATTGGAGATGAGGAAGAACTTTTTCCCTGGGAGGGTTGTTAGGCACCAGCACAGGCTGCCCAGGGAGGTGGTGGAGTCCCCATCCCTAGACATATTTAAAAGCCATGTAAGTGAGGTGCTGAGGGACATGGTTCAGTGGTGGGCTTGGCAGTGTGAGGGGAGGGGTTGGACTTGATGATCTTAGAGGTCTTTTCTAACTGAAATGTCTCTATGATCTTCCTAAAGGGATGGCCTGCTCTCTGCAAGTTCTTCCTGGAGAGAGTAAGATGCTTGTAATTACATTCATTCAATGAATGACATGCATAGTGTATTTATCTAGGAAAATATTGACTGCTTTTTCTCTACTTGAGGTTACTGTGGCCAGTGTCTGGCAGGACCTCATTCTGCATCGTGCAAGGGAAAGCCTAAAAGCATGCCCAAGGGCTTTACTGCTCTGCCAAACACAAGCAGGGAAACAGCAATTGCAATAGGTTAGCAAAGCAGTTTGCAGTCTTGGCTGAAGACCATGCACAGCACAGTGAGGTTCCCCAAAGGACTGCTGCCCAGTGAATGGGACATGTGCACAGGGGACAGAAGCTGTTTAACCTCAAATTGCTACTGACCAAGGCTAATATTAGGCATCTTCTGTATCCTCTGGGCAAGTCACTCTGAGACTGGCACAGCCAGTGGCACAGCTCCCAGACCCTGTAAAAATGTGGGCTGTCTGAAAAAGTGATACAGAAGTGAGAAGAGCCACATAAGTCCAGGGCCCAACAGCCTCCTAGCAACAGTCTGCATCACACACAGAAGGTGGCACAAAGAGGCAGAGAGATTTGTTTCTTGTTTGTTTTCAGTCAGCGCTTTCCACTGTGTAAATACTTTAGTCTCAATTTAATGCCAATTCATAACTCAGACACCCTGAGAAGATGACAAGAGTAGCAAACATAATGCAAGCCTTCCTTCTCAATAAGTGTATGACCTATTTGTCAAGAAAATGGAGATAATACACAATTCTACCTATTCCAGACAATTACAGCCTTTTGGTAGTGTAATTACTGCAATGTCAGGTGGACGGTTTTTAGTACAGTATTGAACGCTGAGCTTGGCCAGTGGTCCCATTTCCTTACTCACAGACGCTGCTTAGGTTTGACAGCCATTTCAAACCGTAGGATCAGTATTTGCAAACCTAAATCAACCAGAGAGTTCTTCTGGAGTGACTGCTCAAGTGACAGCTATGAAAAACAGCTGACAAAATAAATACACGAGGCACTTAACTGGCATGTTTTCTAGGGAGCGTTCAGGTGAACTGCGTGGGCAGGTTAAAAACTGCCTTCCCTGAATATGGCTCTTCCCAGCAAATCCAGTCATGATGCTCTCTGTCTAAACATGGGAGAAAGCAAGCAGAGTTTGCAAGTGGAGGAAGAGGAATCTGGCAGAGCCTGGGAAAATTTCATAGCTGACACTGGGATCGGAGCGAGATCTCCAAGTCGAGAAGCAGAAAATCACCTTTCCCCCAGGAACTACAGTGTTTCCCAAAGGCAGCACTCGGAGGCTATCTGCCTACCTAGCTTCTTCCAGAGGGAAAAGGGAGGACTTCAGCTTCCTGTTAATTTGAGGAATACTGCAGCACATTCAGATGACTCAGATGCACTCAGTTATAGGCACGCCTGTTGATGAGGAGCAAGGAAAGCATTTGAGATATTTGAGAAAAGCAAGCCTATAAATAGCAGTACAATTCTGCTACAGATGGGCAGAAACTCCAGCCCTTCCTCTGAACATTTCATGCTTTGGGACACTTGAAATCCGAGTCTGACGTTTGCATCATTAAAATGTTTGGAGTCCACCTACACAAGATTGTAAAACATGCGATTTGCAGCAGACGGTACTTAAGTCACATCTTCTCCCTCCCTGTTCCCCTACCTCTTCTTCTTTCTTTCCCCTTCTGCTGTTAAATCCTGGAGGCTTTTCACAGAAACTTCTTTTTATAGACTCTTTTTATTAGAGCACTATCCCCGCTGAACACTTCCATGAAATTCTCTATTAGACTGTAACCACCTACAGACCCTGTGGTATCCTGTTAAGGTTTCTCAAAGTTGATTTTTACACAAGTTTCTCACTGAGCACATTTTAAATGTCAAATTTGAACTTCAAGCTTGTGACAGTGTATATATAGTAATTGCATCCCTTCCTTCCAGCTTTTTGGAGGAAACTTTTTCTTCCCTTTTGCACACGCAACCTCCACAAGCTGTCTGATGTTTTCCGTCATAGTTCACAGAGAAATTTGTCTTTTGAGAGATGCAAACCATTGGGGGGAAAAAAGGAAAAGAGATTTCAGAAAGTTACTATTATGTAAGGGAAGCAGAACTATTATGTAAGGGAGAGTGTGCTATGGAGAGTAAGGAGTGCAAAGTGTTCTGCAAACTTAACTCTGAAGGCCTGACAGATGATTATACCCTTGAGAACTCAGCTATTTTCCTCATGATATCAATTAGGTTGATTAAGAGTATCACCTCTGAATGGAAACCTTCCTGCATTTGTGTCCCAGGCTATGGTGGTGTCCCAGTTATTCAAACTGTATTATGGCTGGAAGGTGTTGCAGTTCTGTGGTGGTGAGATCATCCTTTATACACTCTACCTTTTGAAACATGAAGGTGGACCGATACTTACCTCTATTCCTCCCTGTCCAGCCTTGTCAAGTTTGTGTGAGCACAGTAACTTACAGAGACACTTTTACAATCTGGAAGCAGCTCTTTCACCAGGAGCCCTCAAGCTGCTCCATCCAGCCCTGCAACTGGATGTTCCACCTCATGTAAATCAGGAGAACAGGACTCCTGGAGAAGTGAGCTGTTCCTTCCATGGGTGAAAGTAAAAGCACTGTGCTGCAGTTGCCTACTTTACTCATCTCTGCCCCTGCTTTTGCTTGTTTGCCATTTATTATGTATATACTTCACATGCAGAGCATAGGCTGGATTTACACATCAGATGTACAGAAAAGGCAGTGAGGGAAAGAAAGCTCCCAGGTCTGAGTTTCTGAATGACTCAGGATAGAAAACCCTCCAGAATGTGAACCGCTGGGGATTTAACGGGCTGTCTCTGGTCTTGAATCAATTATTCCCTAGTGTATTAACAGAAACATGAATCTAAGGTTCAGTGCTGTTGATGTGACCTCAGAGCATTCTTGTTACTAGATGCAAAACTCTGGGTTTATACTGCCCTCTCCTGTGCTACACTGAAAATGAAAACAGAGTGAAGGCCAGGAGCTGTTCTAAGAAATTAAATCCTATTTACTACTAAGGATCCCTCTATGCCAAACTGTCCCTCCAGGTCAGCTTTTCCATCTGCTTGCTATTTGTGAAGATACTGTCCCCAGCTACAAAGTAATGGTCCCTGTTAGCTTTTCCCTTTCAAGTTGGCCTTTGCTAATAGCTCTTGTGCAGAGTAGGTGTCACTTCCCAAAATACCACTGTTACGTAAAGCCTGATTGATATGAGCTAAGGTGGGCAGAAAAAAAAGTTATCAAAATCTGACTGTTTGAAAAAGAAGAATGTATTTTTGTTTAAAGCAGTGGGAGGGCATAATTACCTGCACTGAGGAGAGGAAAGATCTGAGCTCACATTGCTGACGTGGAGGTCTATGGAGAGCAGGCCACCCCCTCCCTGTGCTCTCCTGCACTCAGAGGTATCCCCCACACCACACAGAGAGAAGATTCTGAAGTGTAGTGACAAAGGAGCAAGGCTGGGCTGTTTCTCCATAGACCTTTAGCAGCAGTTACACCACACATACAAAGATCTTTGCGTGTGTCAGTGTTGAAGGAGGGTGCAGCATCTGAGAGAGGAGCAGTGAGTCAGGGCTCCCAGATAGCCTGGCTGGGGATTTGCTGAACAGGCAAATAGGGTGGGGAGGCCACGGGTGTCTCCTGGCTCTAAAGCTGCTGAAGGGCAGGATGAAAACAAAAGAAGTTCAACCCTGAGGATGTATTTCATGTCCAAGGCACGCTTCTTGTCAAGGGACCAGAGAGGAGCTGGAAAGCAGTGTTTTAGATAAAGAATGTCCAGCTTCTGCCTTTTAGGGGATTTTGTTTGGATCTACTGCTAAGTTTGAAAGGTAGCTCTCAAATCCCTCCCTTTAAATCCCTAAGCCAGCTATTTGCAGTGTTTCATTCCTCTGAAACCCTGGGAATCCCATTTTCTGCAGCATCTCCACCGAGCTGTCATCCCTTCAGCAGGTGTACAGAGGTTTTAGCCACAAAAGGCTATGTTTTAGTCCTATGATTAGGTCTTTCCCTGTAAGTTCATTAAATTCAGTCTGTCAAGGAGCTGTTTTGCTCACTCAGTAAATTGTAACAGAGAGCAGGAAGGACTTGCACATACACAGCACATTGCAGCTCTGAGAAATATTGGAGCTGGCCTTCAGATTCAATAGAAGAAATCCAATAAAAGGGACTCTTTGCTGAACAAGTTATTTTAAGACACATTTTCACTTCTTAATGATCCTGCAGTTACCAACTTCCTGACCAGCAGTGAGAGCTGCCAAAGCAAAACAATTTGCAGTTTTGCTAGAAGATAACTAATGTGCTCACCCAGAAATAACAGAGCAGTGACACTACAGCACAGTTGTTGTCACTATTAAGCTATACATGGATATAAGTCTCTTACAATCATTTCACAAAGCATTTAGGTAAAGTAAAGGTACCTTCAAACATTTCTTTGCTCTCTGGTACTTCAGTGGCTTTACCATTGCTAATATTTGTTCCAGTAGTTTATTGGCAAGATGAAAATATGTAGAGTAATTGGAAAGTAAAGTGGTTTTTTTTCTTGAGCATTAGCACATCTTTTGTATCTCACTTTTCTGCTGCAGTGAAGACCTTTCAGAAGTGTTGTGCAAAACTGGCAAATTCCCTTAATGCTCTGCAGTACATAGACTTTGGGCATGCTTAGCTCTGCTTTTTAAGAACTCCTTTGTTCAAAAAAAGAGTCCTGTATTAACAACCTGTTTTTTACAAGGATTCCCTTGCTAATTTCTCATACTTTGTCATCATATTTTTCAAGTTAAACTCAGATTTCTCCACTGTCATTCTGACCACGTTTCCTAGAGAATGTAAATTCTCTTTTACTCTACTTGGAAGCCAAGAAAAATTACTTTAAAAACTAGAAGCAAGTTCAAGTAGCAAAATTCAGATCTAGGTACAAACTTTGTCAAAGTCCAGGTGGGGTCCAGTTAGGGGTTACCTCATTTCTCCTCATAGGAGGTAGCTATGATGGTGAAGGTGTTGTAGGGACTATAATCAGCCAGTTGAGTGTTGAGGTCATGGAGAAAAGTGTGTGGGTCTCATGGTGTATGGCCACTATTTATCACTCAGATTCTCCATCCTGAGAGCTGGAGCCTTGCAGGCAATGGGGCTGAAGGGCTGCTAAGGACCCACTGGTTAAGTACAAAGAGAGGAAAGACAGTGTCTCTCTTATGGCAAGAATTCAACTTGCAATTTAGGGAACTACATCCAGCTCTTTCTTTCTCTCTGTAGAACCAAATCCTACTAAGCCAAGCCCCCCGACTTGCACAGCACTCCAGCAAAACAAAGGCATGAACAAGTTTTCACTGCTGCTCACCAAAGCACAGCTTTCTCCTCCATCAGGAGTCAAGGCTCACCGAGAGCTCCCGCTCTGTTTGCGGTGAAAGGAGGGCTTTCACAATAGACAGGCTCAATAGAAGCAGTTGCTACGTGGGAGGATATCGAAAACAGTGATTGGCATCACACTCTCTTTCTTCTGTCTCCTCTGTTGTCTGAAGCCCCGAGAACTGCTGGAACTTGGCTATTCCTGTGGCTAAGTCTATTACTCTCTTTCTCTTATTTCCCCACTTCAGTCATGAGCACTTTGAAAAATAGCTTGAAGTAATCCTACCTGTGGCAGAAAGGTTGTATTTGCCAGCCCTTTGCGCCGCTACAAGCGTACGCCCACATCTGTTTGTGGGCACAAAGCCTCCGGCGCCGAGGGCCGTGTGCCCACGCTCTGCCTCTGAGACAGGATGGAGGATGGGGAGTCTGTTCCTGGGCTGAGGGATATGTGGCTCTACACGTGCTATGTGGCTCCCTGAGCATGGTGCTGAGCCCTCACAGTAGTCATACAGATATACTCAAACACCACCCTATCCATAAAAGCCAGTCAATGTGGTTGAGCTGGCACAGAGGGGAAGCAAAACATACTTCCTCTGGTACAGGATGGGTCCCCCATTTATTGTTTAGAGGAGCCAGAAACCAAGACACCTCTGTTATGCCACAGTCATATTTTGGCTGACTCAGAACCTAAGAAGTCTTTACCTGGAGTTTAGGGCAAAGCCACAGCTGTTGCTCTTGAAGGCTTCCCAAGGCTGAGCTGTGTTCCTGTTTTATTTCACCATCTGAGAACAATATTGAAGCTCTGGTTACAACCAACCCCTTTCACTGATACTTACTGAAAATTTGTCCAAAACTTGGTAGTGGTAGCAAGAGAAAATACAGCTGTGAAGCTGAGAGTCATCCAGTGTCTCTCTCCTGTGCCAAAGGGAGACCTGGGAATTCATTTGTGATCAACATCATGTAGAGAATCACGTTTTCTCGTGCCCTTGCAAGGGGAACGACTGCTAATGGATCTTGTGCTTCAGCAGCATCTCTCTCTCTCTGCTGTTTCCCAAGTGTGTAGGTAGAGCAGCAAGCCTATGGGAACCTTTTGTCCTTTTGTAAATTGAAAGAGAACGATTCCTGCCTGCTCACAAAGATGAGAGCTAGAAAGTTATGAGAAAAGTGCTATTAACCACTGACTTCTGAAACCTTGAAGGAAGAAATTTGATAAAGAAAGCCACAATAATCAAGGACACAATAGTAGAAAGAGGCTGAAGGTAGGATTTTTCTAAGCTAGTAAACTGCGCTGGGTAGGCATAAACTTCTAGGTGTATTTCTGCATGCCTGCATGTATTTGCTGAGGTGAGTACTTTGAAACATGTTCTGAGGTTGTGCACCGATCTTTATGATAATTACCAGTGCTACAGCAGTGCCTAGCAACTCTAATGAAGCATCAGGGTCTTATTGCAGAAGTAATTGTGTGAAGGAGGAATGGAAAAGAAAAAGTTACTTACTGTCTTAGATATTTCAGGCAGAAAAGAGTATGAAACAAGCGCCCAGACTGACACTGTGTCAGCAGGTTTTACATTGTGAGTCTTGTGAGAAAGAAAAGATGTGAAAAGCAAAGGTCACCTTCCAGATATTTAAGCAATAACCGGAGTCGTGGTGAGGTCCTGAGCAAAGGGAAAGAAAGGAGAGGACCCATTAGACCAGCAGCAAGGGAAATGCCTGAGGCTATTTTTAAAAGCCTTGAAGACACCCTTTGGAAGAAATAACACCAGTCTTACTAGGGGGAGAAAATCCCCAGACCCAGCTCTCAAAATACTACTTCCACCTCCATTCCTCATGTTCATATATTTCTCGCAATCTGGTCGTGGTGTTTCCATGCCATTCTCCTTCTACCTACTATCTAATTGTCGCTGTCCTATTGATCTCCTGCCCAGCTATGAGTGGTTTCCAAGCACAGCATACAAATCATCTAGGGGACTTTGCACTCTAGGGGACTTTACACTTGGTTTGGCTTCAGGTGTGTGTGAGATTTCCTAGTTCTTTTTTTTCCCCTCCAGTGCTCTCACTGGTTCACCATCACTCGCTCCTCTGACTTATAGTTCTCACCTTATTACAGAGAAGCTTCTGCTGTGAGCTGAAGCCATGCCATTTTTTTTTCTCCCCATGGCTCTGCTGTTCCCCAGACAGTGCCTGTACTTCTGGAGATCAATGCCTCTGATTTTCTGTGGCCATATTTTCAGCCTTGTTGCTTTTCTGCATAGTTCTTTCCTTGCTCAGTGTTTTGCTGATACCTTTGTCCACAGGGCTAATGCCCTAATTAATCAATAAGTAATAAGGCTGAGCTGATTCCAGAGTTAAAAGGGGAAATCCCAAGGGAAATACTCTGTGTGCTTCCTTTTAAGAGTCTGTAAGGACTTCAGCCTCATCAAAGTTCACAGGGCTAATTAAAGGGCTTTAGAGGGAGAAAGTATCAGAGGATTGTATTTTTGCTCCTCATCTTGACCGAGAGTAATAGACATAACTGAGTTGAGAGTCCAACATCAAAACCCATTCTTTGTAGGCAGTGCTAGGAGGTAGAGGAGGGCAGTTCCAGTGACCAAATAACTTATGGGTGCAGCACAAGCTTTGCAGAAATCAAGCCCAGGAAAAGGTGAGGAAGATGCAGCTGAGTGGTGCTATGCTCTTTTGGGCAAGACATAGTAGAGAGGGAGGAGATCTATCTAAGACGCTAGACACTTAGTGTCTTACCTGGACACTAGAACTCTTCATGGACCTTACTTCTCATACCAGAGGAGACTGAACAGTTATTCAACATCTATATTTCTGCCAGGCTCATGATTTTCTAGGCCTGTAATTTCAACCTACCAAAGGCTGCAGAGCTCTTGCTCACCCCTAGGCCAGCTCTAGCCCATTTCCCTTGTGCCTTTGGCAGCCTTATTGAATCTTTAACGCACAGGTTCCACTGTTTAATACAGATATTGCTGTCTTGATCTACTCTCAGCCTAGTTCGTCTAGGGTGCAGCTCCTTGAAGGGGGGACAGTCCAAAGCCATAGGTGGCCACAGGCAGTGCTTTCAGTTCACGTGGTTCATTGGCTTGTCTGCTTCGATTCCTTGGCAGAGAAGTACCCATGGCTATGGAAAGCTCTGTAATCGTGAAGTAATCAAAGACTTTATAACTTAAAAAGTTCAGTCCTTGCTGAACTCAGGAGATGGGCAGAAGTTTTGCTGAGCATGTTGTGAAAGTGCCTCTCCTCTCCTCACCCACCCCCACAGCTGAGACGGAAGAGCTCAGGCCGCGCTGACAACGCTGCTGCTCTCCAGCACTAGATACCCTCAGCTATTTCTCCATGCCCCATGATGGAAAAGTACACAGGCACAGCTGACATCCAAACACTTACTGCCTCCATATGCAGCACATTTCCCCATAGTTCAGATCTCTACTAAACCCTCACTTTTTAAAAAGTTCACTATGTGGGAGAGGATAAAGCAGGGACAACACAACCTTATTCAACAGTATAAATGGGTTTCTCTGGCAACCATCATCAAGCTGCATTACATAGTAACTAAGTGTAGATGCAGCTATATTTAGGTTCTGGGTCTGCTAATGCCCCATCTTTTTCACTGTAGAAAATCAACCTGTATCTGCACATCTAATTTAACGGGGGTTGTGGTCAGGGGGGAATCCACCCATCTAATGACAGTGAGGTAGGGCTGTGCCTTTGAAACTTGCAAAGATCTGCCTGACTAACTTCATGCTCATTCTCTCTTTATGTTTGGGTTTTACTGGAATCCCAGCTCTCCATAAATTTCTTAGCCTGCTCCAGACTAAGTTTTGTTCATCTGTGTCTGCACTGGGCAACACATACTGTCTGTGGTTCTCCCTTCAATCCTACATCCCAGGTGAATCCCCTGGCCACATCCTGCCTGCATGCTGAGTTGAGAGGTGTCTGAACAGTGCTTCCCCACGCACCCAGCACTGGCCTGAAGGAAGGTGCAGGTGGCCAAGTTGAGATCCAGTGAGCCATACTGGTCTTTCCAAGCTGGGCAGATTAGGGACCGCCACCATAGGGCCCCTTGCTGTGAGCCTTCGAGGATCTGGAATTGTTCATCCTACTCATATTGCATGAAGCCAAACACCCAAAGGCATTTCAATCACCCTAAATGTCTGAAGTTCAGAACTTGGCTGCTTCAGTGTCTGGCAGCGCTTCAGCCAAAGAGGAAAATCAGATGTATGTTACTGACCATCCCCAGCACCCCTGTAGATGTTTAACACACGGAGACAGGGAAACAACCCCTCTTGTGATCTCAGTAGCTCAGACTCCACAAAACCACAAGGGATGTGTAATTGCTATTTTAAAAATGTCTGTGGAATTTAGGAGTGCAAATATTTGCTGGAAAGTGATAAGTATCACCTTTTGATGACCAGCCTCCAGTAAAATGTCTCAGTTTGAGCACCCGAAATAGCGGCGTCTAAAATCACGAGTCCTTTTTCTGAAAGTGTTGCTTCTATATATAAGGCAGAGACATCAGCAAGAGCAACATTTGAGGGAGTTAAAAATAATTCTGAAATATTCTGGAAGAAATTAGTTATGAGGAACTTTTCTTGATGGTTTTGTAATTTGTAGTTTTTATGTCTTTCCTTAGTATCACACGATTTCTGTGGTCGTCCCTGCTCCCAGCTTACCACGGAGAGATATAGGAAGCAGGCACCCTTAGAAAAGGAACAATTAAACTAATGACTACAAATCAGAGCAAAGGAAAAAAGAACTTGTCTTTCTGAGAACTGAGAAATAATGCACACACGTTGCAGGGAATTATCTACAAATGGTTACTAAAGACAATAACAATGCTGTTTATACCTATTTGGCAGGGATATCTCAAATGATAACCAGCGTTTGCCACACAGGGGTTAGCTCACAGACACAGTGTCTTTTGAATGAGCTTGATGTATTTAAAAAGAGGAGATCAAACCTTAGTCTGACACAGGTACTGTGCAAGCTTCCTTCCAACAGCCAGCCTGTACGAGGTGCTCTCCATCTCCCAATATTCTTGATTTTCTGCTGGTTATTTGGTAGAGCTCTGGGTAACACGGCAGCAATTTCACAGTCCACTGAACTGTCTGCAAATACTGAACATGTCTTTTCTTGGAACTGTATGCTGTAAAATTAGAGACAACAGACACATGCTGAAACATGGGAAATCGAGTTCCTGTGTGACCTACTCTAGGTGATTCTGTTCTGGCAGGGGGCTTGGACTAGATGATCTTTTGAGGTCCCTTCCAACACTTAAAATTCTGTGATTCTGTGAAATTTTGACTTAATGTAGGAAAGCCATTTTGTGACTGTACAACTCTTCCCCTTTAAAAGCCATTCTGCTGGGAAATCGACCCTTTCTGCCAGGCACCTGGCAGCTTTAACAATACAAATGGTACTTACTGGATATCTAGATTCAGGAAAAACACTGAAACCTCAGCACTGACCAGGCAGTTAGGACAAGGCTAATCTCTCTTTAGCTACAAAGAGGAAGGGCAAGAACTCTTCATCCTATTGCAAGATGGCACTCAAAGACATTCAGTTATCCAAATGCCAGGATGCTTTCAGAGGAACACAGTGGCCCCTTCCAAGCCATGTTCCTTTCCGTCCAAAGGGCTTATGCATCCAACCCCACTCCAGCCACCAAAGGCTGAGCTCTCAAAAGAGGAAAGAGAATTGCTTGACAAAACCCAAGACATTCTTTTCTACTCTCTGTCCTGACAAAAAATGAATCCTCATCTTTAGAGTTCTGCAGCTCAAAAGATGAAGCCAAGAGTAAAAAGCAAATTTTTGGTTCCTTTAAGATGGCATTAATTAAATTGGAGCTTTCTACCCCCCAAAAGATGCAAAACAAGGTTTTTGTTGGCTGAAAGTTTAAAATCAAACTGAAAAAAATCAGCCAGTTGAGTGGTTTCTAGTTTAGGACTAGGCTGTGTTAGAAGTATTCAGGGATCTGATGCTAGTGGGCTAGAGATTGCTGTTACTACTGCTTACAGCAGTGGGGGATTGTTGCTCATGAGAGACCAACAACATAACAAGCAGATGAAATGTGTGGACTGTTGCTTACACAGCACCAACATCTTTATAAAAGAAACAGATCTTTTTTTAGGCTCGACATCAACTCTGTCACAGAATTCCAAGAATAAACAGCTCCTCCCCTGCCTTGCAAACATATCAGCCCAAGCATCAAGCTGGAGTCTTATCTCCCTTAAAAATGCTCATTCCAAAAGTCTTATCAATTTACCAAGACAAATATTAACAAAGAGATTAAATGAAAAGATATGTTTGCATTCTTTTTGAGAACATAATGCATCTGGTACTTGTCTCCATTGAGAGAGGAGAAAAAATAAGAACATCTTTCCTGGTTACTCTCTAAAAGCAGCTAGGTGAGGGCTAGCTAAGAGATATTCTTACTTGAATCAAATTAGCCATCATGTCTTTAAAACTAGTGTGCACAAGAAATTAAAGTGAGAAGAAAGGATTTGTACTTGCCATGTTCAACATCATCCCACAAATATCCTGTGAGAGATGGATGTGGTTTGTATCTTTTTTAATTGTGTAACATTGTGGGGGGTATTTTTTGCTTTTTCCTTTGTCTGAGATGGATGGTTGAACCTGGCAATGGTACAGAGAAATTAACTACATGTCTCAAATTATCCCTGTCTCTCTTATTCAAAGTGTGGAATTTCAATAGATTTTTAATTATGATGTAGGCAAGAAAAGTAGGGATGTAGGAAATGCTACTGGTAGACTTGGCTATTTCAGCAGAGAACTGTTTTGCTGTTGTATCTTACAGACTGCTAGAGCAAGAATATTCAGCAAATAATGCCACAAGCACCATTATGAGGGGCTTAAGGTGTTAAGCCTTTTGATGCTGAGCTTACAGGGTGGTTTCTTTGAGGAAACAGGGTGCAAAATGAAAAGTTCCTCTTGTGGAGAAGTTGTGGTTTGATAGCAGACACGTAGGGATCACCCAGAACTTTGAAGAGAAAGTGGAGAGAAGATGCAGGGCAGCTTTCCAGACTGAGCTGAAGCCACATGACTGGGATGCAATGTATTCCTGAGGAGGACTTGCAGGCAGGTTTTGTGGTGCTGTGTTAAGACAGGTGTACAAAAGTGCCTGGAGGGTTTTTCAAAGCCTGACTTACTTCTCTTATGTAGTACACTGCTGTGTTTGATAAGTTCCAAGTCCTTGAAAATGAAGCGATAGTGATGGTATACAACCAGTGTGTGCTTCACCCAGAACAGTGGGGAGTCACAGACTCCACAGTATCCACTGCTTTTCCAGGGTAACAGTAAGAACTTCATCACCTTTGATGTCTGAACCCGTTCTGCATCCTGCTTGTCATCCTACACCTCTTCCCAGTAGTTTTCTGTTGCTCTTCCCTCCCTCACCCCACTCTACCTTGGGGGAAACACCGAGGGGGAGGCAATGCCCTGGTCATTTTGGTAGGCAGGGGAGGTTATATATGCTGCATTTAATGACTTTTACTGAGATAAACTGCAATTAGTTTCATCTTGCCCATAGTTTGACTGTGAAATGATTATTGGGTCACTGAGAGGAGCGTTTTCCTCATGTTAGCACACCTTTAAAGAAATGCCAGGTAGGATGAGGACTGCTCAATGGTCTGTACATAATGTACTAGCAGATGGATTGCAAACGTTTTGAAAGTAGCTTGATAGAGAAAAAGGCTGCTCTCCGTGTGCCCGGGGCCACCTCCTTTCTCCCAGGACATCTCCAGACTGATGGCTAATGTGGGAGTAGCTACGAGGGCCAGGGGGTGGGAGGCTGCAGGGAAGGGTTGTGGGAAGAGCGGGGGTGCGGAGGGCTGGGAGCCCGGGCTGGGCTCTCCCTCCCTGTCCCGGCAGAGTCATGGTAGGGATTGCTGCGGTTGCAGCTGCCTCTAGAGGGCTCGTTGCCTTGTTGGAGAAGCTGCAGCCTTTGTTCTCGTTTTACACAGCAGCGCTGCTGAAAAAAAACACTATGTCGCTCTTGCCTTTATTTCCACTCAAATCTCCAAGGGCTCGATCTCAAACCCGAAGATATGGGCTGCGAGGGATCTGTATGCCCTCACTCCAGTGACATCGGGCTACAGCACACACTTCCCCTCAGGGAGGCAATGGAGACTTGCTGTTTGCACACCTCCTGTGCCACCACAGTCCCTGTACGTTCTTCAGACCCTCCCAAAGTTTAAGGCCCTGATGCTGTACTCTGCTGCAGTGGAACCCCACTGCACAGCTGCTCGTACCAGCATTGCTGCCCCAGAGCTGACAGGCGTGTGTTGTGGTTGGTTGTCCTGCTCCTGCAGGTGGGCTGCAAGAAGCACAGATGTCCCAGACCAGGGCCACAGCCAGGTTTTGCATCTGAACACGATTTCTGATCAGAAAAAGAGGAAATCCAGCCTGGAGCTGTATTTATTAAACCCATGCTTTGTGACAGCTTTGTCAGGTAGATGAACCTATACCAAACACTAGCAAAACCTTGGAAGATATTCAAGACTTGCTTGCTTCTTCAGGACCAGTTGCTAAGTACATACAGCATACTTTTGAAGCTCTTTTCTGTGGGCAGCAATTACACCTCCACTGAAAATTGTGACTATGAAGCTTTAACAGTAGTGACTCTTGGGACTCTCCCTGTGAACCACAGCATATTTGCCAGTGTTTGCTTCCACCTGCAGTTGTGTTGCCCATTTGTTTAGCTTTATCCTAATGCAGGATAACTAGCTAGGATTGAGTTGCAGAGCAAGCAACTTAAAAGTTAAAGCCATTTATTCTGAGTTATGATTCTCCCTCGACTTCATAAGCTTCAAAAAACTCTGGAGTTCATCTGCATTTGGTTAAGGTCAACAAGATGAGATCATCTCACTTGGTGTATGGCACTTCCTTACATGGAGAGCTCAGCCTCTGTTCTTGCAGCTTTTGCCATCTCCTGATAGTCAATAGAAAGGCTCTTGTTGGCAAGTTTGAAAAGGGGACAAACCACCAGTCCCCCAAAGGACCCATAGGCTGAGAGGAGATATGCTCACTCTCTACAGCTACCTGAAAGGGTGCTGTAGGGAGGTGGGGATTGATCTCTCCAGTAATGAATGACAGGACACAAGGAAATGGGCTCAAGTAGCACCAGGGCAGGTTTAGGTTGGACATTAGGAAGAGCTTTTATACTGAGAGCATTGTTATTGTCATTAGCATGAGTTATTAAGCATTGGAATGGGCTGCCCAGGGAAGTGCTGGAGTCACCATCCCTAGAGCTATTTAAAAGATGCACAGCTGAGGTGCTAAGGGATATGGTTTAGTTTAGTGATGAGCTTGGCAGGGTGAGGTTAGTGTTTGGACTTGATGATCTCAAAAGTCTTTTCTAACTATAATGATTCTGTGACTCTGATTTAGCAGTGGTGCAAGACTCCCCAGAAAATCTAGGTCATGAGTGTCAAGAGCTTAGTCTGATAGCACAAAGTTGCCAGCAAGTTCTCAGGCCAAAATGACCTTCCCTTGCCCTGAGGAAGGATCTCCACCTGCCTTCCACTGCAACAGGAGCATCCCTTTCCTTCAGGGATATGGATGGTTGGGCTCATTTCTCTCCCTAGGAATGGAAAGAGCTTCTTGCAGGAAACAGTCCTTGCAGCGAGGAACGAGGTTCGATCCTCTGGCATAAATCAGTGAACATCAACAGACTAACAAGTCTTTATTGAAGCAAGAGCATGAGTCAAAGCAACAGGCTAAACACAAACATCAAGCCTCAGCAGCACTGTGTGCCAGATGCCCCAGCACACGGCAGGAGATGCCGTCTTATTGATGGCATTTTGGCATAATTAGGTGCAATTTGCTTACACTAAAATAATGATCAGCCTCTACTTGGCTCCTCACTGCAGAGTGACTGTTTCAGCCCTGAAACAGCCCTTTTCATCTGCATTCCACAGTGGCTCCAGGGTAAGGAGGTGAATGCTCCTATGGATGTGAGCCACCGGACCACACGCTTCACAGGCTGCCAGATTGATTTCATGCCCTCCTGGAGGACTCAGTCTCTGGGGACTGCTCACAATTGCTTGAATGCCTTTGATTGATAAACTTTGTCTTGTGGCTCCATGCTTTGGAAAGCCAATTTGCATGTATATTTCCAATGATTATTCACACATTATTTTTATTAGGGAATCAGAGACCTCTTCTGACAAACTATCCTATATGTGCTATATATAAAGCTTTATGACAGTTCTGTCACAAAGGTTTTCTGGTGTTTAAGAAGCAAACGTGAGCTTGATCACACTCAGCAGATATAGCTGCTGCAGAGCTAAAAGGAGAAGGATCCTTTCAGCAAGCAGAGAGCCCTGAACAGAGTGTGTGCTTCCTAGGCTGCCAACCTACTCAGTCAGCCGTCCAGTAGCATACCCTCACTGAGGTTAAGGTTCAGAATCCATCCCAGTATGTGGAACCTCCTACCAGTTTAGATAGGATTCTCCCAAAAAGCCCAGTACTTTCTTCACAGTCACTTCCACTTTGAATGGCTTTAAGATTCAAACACTGTAACCCTATCCCACGAGTTTCAAGGGACCTGACTGGCCTCAGTCCTCCACCTGGGTCAGGATAGAATTTTTAACAAAGTCTTAGCCCAACTGGCCCATCCTTGCAAACTGGTTTCTAGCACAACTGGCATTTTCAGGTTAAAATGAATTATGCAGCCATGAAGATAATTCATATGAGCATGTTAAAATAGACAGGTATTTCCTCTCAGCATTTTTGATTTGACAGTTAATTGAGCATTTATCATTCTTTCCTCTTTCAGTGATCTATCTTGACCACTGTACAGCTTAAAACAATTCCAGGTGGCAAAGAGACTTGCACTATGTAGTAGTCTGCTCCAAGACTATAACCATCAACTTCAGAACCTCAGAACCTTCTACATTTTTATTGCTGTTTCATGGTGAAAGACTTAGTTATAGTAACTTATTTTGGTTCATAGCATTTATCATAAGAAGAATGCATGAATCCATGTAAGGATCAAAGTTTCCTGTGAGGAAATGTATGCTATTTTACCATTTACACTTCAGTCTCCTGGAATCTAAGGTCTAAAAGCTTTTAATTGACTACAGTATGTCCCTTCTCTTTATTATCCTATCAAACCAAGTGGCACAAGAGTGGTTTTCAGAGAAACAGGTCAGTTTACATGCCTTTAGTATAATGTGGGCTGCTTTATTAACCTATTGCAGTGGTGAGTGTGTTCCCTCAGCCTCCATATAATTCATTGGATCAGATTTATAAGACAATATTAAGTCATTGCTAAACCAGTGTCCTAGGTATTAAAATAGCTAAAAAAAACTTGTTCAAAACCTGTCTTTGCTAGTGCTCAGTGAATAAGTTCAATTTTATAGCCTGGCTATATAAACCTCATCACTGTGAATATAAAGTCAGAAACTCATTTAGTTGCCAGGTGGAATATAAGCCACATTATCAGCAGAGTTCATAAAATGAATAGCTTCCAGTAACATACAAACACCTCCTCTCCCCTCCTGGTGACTGAAATGTTAAAGCAGTAACAGTGAGCATTTGAGAGGTTCCCTTCTGGCTCTGTATTCATCAGGGTGATGAAGCTGAGCCTTCTTTAGTGGGCCCAGTTCCCTTTCCCTTGTGGAAAGGTTGCACTCGTGTGCAGAGAGTCCACTTCCCTCCACTTGCAAAATAGCTTTGGGTAACTTCATCTCAGCAGCTCGAGGAAACCAAGTTGGGACAAACATAATGCTGATTTTTCATAGAAATATCTCAGGGTTAAACACACTTCCTTGGTACCCAGAGTGACTGTGGCCAGAATTGGCTACATGCAGTTGAATTGTGTTGAGAGGGTGTGTGTATATATTATATATATAAAAAAGAAACATATATTCACACATTCATTTCCCAGATGCTCTTTTATTAGATGCTCAGCTCCCACTTCAGCAGGATAAAAATGCTAGTTACTACAATACAGAAAGGAAACCAAACTTCACTTTACATTCTAGATATCCTAAAGTTTATGGATATGCTCTATGCAGAATGGGAGGTGGTGTTCTGCTTAAATCTCAGCAAAGCTTTCATTTTTAGTGTTGCAGAGATGCTCCTTATTGCTGCCTTTCATATCTTCCAGCATAACAGCATTTCACAAGTGTCACTAAAACAGTTGCCCAAGGTGGAGCTGAACATCTGGATCACTCTGTTTTTCCATTAGGTTGATGTCACTTCCCAGGGTGCAGAAGGCTTTGCCTCTGACACAGCTGGCTTTTGCATGGCAGGATTACATGTGCTCATCTCCCAAAAACAACTGTTCAGTTTGATGCTAAAGGGGGAGTGAAAGTTTCCTAAATACTTTAAACTTTTGCTTTGAAATATATAACAGGGGTAGAATTTCAAACTGCTTGAGGCAAGGAGGTTTCTTCTGTCTTCTAAAAGCTGCCAGGGGACCTGTCTCCAGAGACCACCACTCTTCTTACTGCCAAAACAAAGTATGAGTGCACAGGATGCAATTAATGTAACTGCTGTTAAATGGGCCACCTTTAGAAAAGAGTTAATGACTCTCACTTCAGTGAGGAAATAGTTCATGAAAGCTTTCTGTTGAAGATTTTGTTACTGGTCCTGTGTAAATCTTACAGGGAGCCAAAGACCCAAGAATGGGTCTGAGATCCCAAATGACTTAAAGTAGTACATGAAATGACTTACATAAGGAAAAAACCCAACAGTAAGTGGATAGGGTCTGTGTGTCTATTTGTGTCTATTCACACAAGTATACTTAGATTTACACCATCATTTAGGAAACAGTATGATCAAATGGATTCAACACCTTCACTCACAGTTTGGCCTTAGCTCTGGATTTAAGAAGCTCCTGGCACCTGATACTTCTTTGCCAAAAATGTAGCTTGCCCAAAATATCCTCCCACTTCCTCAAGTTTCTCCATCCCTGAAGAAACAACCATGTGTCCAGTGAATACACCAGCTGTATTTAGCTCTGCATCAAAAACATGAAGCTCCTTCAAAACGAGTGTGAGCAGGATACAAACAATGCTGTTCCAAGTGTCAGACCTAGGATGTCTCTATGTATGCAAAAGCTACCACAGATCACCTTTAAGGGGTTGGGTTTTTTTCAGTCTTTGTAAGATTTAAAAATATTATTCAGGCCTGACTTGCTAAAATGTCTCTTTTCCACTAGTTGTTGTTGCAAGCAAAAGCCAGCTGTGTCAGAGGCAAAGCCTTCTGCACCCTGGGAAGTGACATCCCCTCATTCTGCATGGTCTGGCACTGGCAGCCAGAGTGGCTCACCCATAGGAAGGGGACACAACCTCAGCAGTGAAACCTGTCAGACTGAGACAGCAGCAAAATTCTGCAGAGCTCTGTCTTTGTATTTGTTCCCCAGCCTCTTCAGTACATTATTAGTAATAACCCTGTGTGCAGAATACCTGGGGCACAGGAGAACAGGCTTCCTTGCACAGGAGACTTTTTATAGCACTTCAATACTTCCATCAGAAATTTTTTGACTTGACATGTTGAGATGATTAACCCAGTCTTTGTAAATGGTTTGACCAACAAATACTAATGAGAAATGCCTGTTTTTCTCTGCATACTCTCACCCTAACTCCTGTGTATCGACAGGTAATAAACTGTTCTATTCCTGTTTTCACTTCAGCAGATGTCCCTCAGAGCGTTAATTTAGCTCATGTCCCTTAGAGCATTAATTTAGCTCATTCATAAGAACCACTCAGAGTACATATCTGAAAGTTACTTTCTCTATGGCTATAAAAGCTTCATTAACTAAGCTTGGATTCATATCAACATTTCAAAAGGGAGTCCATTTGTACTTTCAAATGTTCCTCCAGTCTACCAACTTTCACATCACTCCTAAGCTGGCTTTAAGTCAATGGCTTCATTTCCCAAGTCAGGCAGCAGTACACTCACTTATGCTACTGTATGTGGGCAGCTTGCCCTGGAAAGCCCTATAATTAAAAGAGAACTTGGCAATAAATTGTCCCTGAATACCCACCGTACACACACAGAGACAGAGGAAGAAAGCACTTTACAAATAATAGGATTGAAAGCAATAAACACTCACATTCGTGCCCATTTAAATGGACAGATGGAGCTGCTTGGGCCTATCAGGTCAATAATCCACCAACTAAGAGGGATTTATGTGATAGACTGTAATGGCTTAAATCCACTTTAAAAAGGAGGGTTCCAACAGCTTGGAACAATGCTTGTGATATTCAGGGGGCTCATGTGGTAAACAATGATGAACCTTTTTTGAATTAGCACAGTTATTTAAAAATCTAAAGTACAGGTGGAATAACAGGGTTTTTAAATGCCTCTGTTCCACTGATCTTCAAACTGCCTCAGCTTTAACACTTGAGTGTCACAACAGTGAGTCAGAGGCAAGCTGGCAGAGCTGCCTTTCCCCTGGGAGCGGTGCAGGGCCAAGCCTCCCTTCTCTTCCTGACATGTGGAAACCCAGTGTGCAAGCTTGGGAGGCAGTGGGAAGATGCTTACTGTGGGTGCAGCATATATTGGTTTTCCTTTTTTCTTTAGTTGGCTTCTAAGCTTTAACTACCCAGGTGTGGTCAGAGCCCTGCTGATTCCCCAGGGGAAGGGAAAATAGTCACCTGGTGAGAGTGGGTTGCCCTTAGCTGGGCTGTTACAGGAGCAGGGCAGGGGGAGCTCCTGAAGGTTTTGCCTTTTTGTTAGCAAAACATTTTAACAGCTTGATCTTGGGTTAGGCAAACATGGGAGAGAGCTTTCACCTGTCCTTTTCTGACCAAGGAGGAGCAGGATTGTTTGAGTGCATCATGAAGCTGATTTAATGAGGTAGATGAGTGTTTATTGTATTGCTACATCTGAAAGTGAGTCAGTAACAAATAGGAGTTCAATCTCTCATCTGCCTTGCTGAGTAGTAATCTATCTCTGTATTGTCATCTCCTCTAAAGATCATTTCCTATTTCCAGATTCTTGGCTCTGGCATCCTTAGAGTTTCCTACCCCTTCCCTCAAATTTCCTTCCTTCAGTTATGGTTTTTCCATTTTAACTGTCTGAAATACTGGAAGGCTTCTACACTACAGTCTTAGCAACAGTAGTTTCCATTCTGTTTCTGCCTATGCAATAGCTTAGAAACATTTCATTATAACCATGTCTGTCAATACTGTTACAAGGCATTGAGCCAGCTTTTCACTCCCCAATGGAAGGTATGGCCCCACTACAAGTTAACAAGAGAACTGTCTTTTGTGGTGTTTAGAAGGTAGGAGGGTTATGAAGAATACAACCAGCACCTTATAGAAAGGCAATTCCCTGCATGTGGAGGGGTGGGCAAACGCTCCAGCACCTGCTTTCAACCCAGAGAGCAAAGCTCTTCTTGCTCCTGCTGATGGGGAAAGCAAACTGAGTGATAGCTGAGGCACTTGGATTCGCTGGATACAAGTGTCCCATTGAAACTGGTAAACAAATACAGAGTAAACAAAGCACAGTGAGTGCTGTGAGGTGCTCACCAGCACGTCCTTGGACAGATGCATATTGCTCCTCTTCAAGTCAAGAGCAGTTCTGCCTGCAGCCCAGGGAAGAACGTGGTTAAACACATCCATCTACGTTTTTCTCTTTGTTGCTTTCAAGGAGTTCAAAAGACTTCCACCCACCAGCAGCAGAAATTGGTGAGAGCTGAACAAAGAAAGGGTGCTAGGAGTTTAACTTAGCTGCTTGTGGTTGGTTCTGCATGCTTCTTCCCCTGATGTGTGAAGGGTATGTGTGTGTATAAAATACCAGCAGCTTGAAATGTGTGTCTCTTAATTGAAATGTGTTCTTTTTTAATGTATGTATATACAAATGGAGCCTAATCTGTTCCAAAACTTCTTTGAAGTACAGAAAAATGAAGAACTGGACTTCAGTGTGAATTTGATTGCTCACTTTGTTTGCATAGAGTAAGAGGGGAAGGGGGAATAATGGGAACTTGATTGGTCAGGTGCCTTCTGTAAGAAGGATGTCCCTTCCCTTCATTTTCTTTCTGTTGTTTTTTTAACTCAGATCTTGTTTCTGTGTCTTTAGATCAGTAAATAATACCTGTCTGGGAAGATGGGAGGGAAAGAACCTTTCAGGATGCATTATCCCCAAATATACTAGTTTTTCAAATGGGGCTTTATTTTCTCTCTCTTTCTGATGATCAAAAGGTCAGGAGCAGCACCTTTGCAACATATGAATCTTCTCCTAATTTCTGAAAGAGTCATTCTCTTTTTTTTCCATTGAGATATAAGAAAAATCCTTACTCAGAAAGTCTGGAGAGAGGAGGGCTGGGGAAGCCTAGCTAAGCCTGGCAGTTGAGCATACCTGGCATTCATAGTTTTACAGGTACTTAACAAGCCCTTAATTCCTAGCCTCATTCTTTTAAATGAGGTCCAGGATTACAGCTGAACTGAAGAAGGGTTTCATGATTTGCTGACACGCTCAGGAAAATAAAGAAGTCATTTTGATTTGAGACCATGAATATTTAAACAAAAATTCACAGAATTAACAACTAAAAAGACTCACTTGTGGTGAAGAAGTGTCTTGATTGGTCTGAATCAGAGTGCTGGTTTTAATTTGAGCTTTCTGAATAATTTTTAAATACATTTTGAAAGTCATTTCAAATGGAAAAGTTGTTTTGCACGTGAAAAGCAAAATACATCACTATCAGAAATGTCAGAGGATGAGGCTTTTAATTGTCCAGGTTTGTTTGTCATTCCTTCCTCCCAGCCCAACAACAGCTATTTCCAAGAACACACACTTTGGTAAAATTGATCCAAATTCTAAACAAACAACTCTGTAGCTCTGTATAGGATCTCACACATTCTCACTTGATGTCTCAGACAGAAATTTTGTCTAGCTATGACCTGGATGTTGCAGGAAACATAAGTAACACTTTAGCTGTGTGACCTACTGGCCTGCATCATCCCTCAAATGTCAGGGTATACATTGGCTAAGAGAGGAGATCCCCAGCAAATGGATAACTCCTGGCTGAGCAAGCAGCGAGACAGGCAGCGTGTCCATGTCAGCAGTGAGGTATCAGTCTGTGGTGGCAGGGCAAGGAAATGTTTCAGTGGAGCTATTTGTCATGTACTAATGTGGTGGGTGATAAACTCAGGAGTCTGAATAAAGCTGAATGTTGAATTTCTGATGCAAAGGGTGAATGTTCACTGACTATGGGAGACCAAACATCACTATGCAGGCAAAAGTATCTTGCAATGAGGTCAGCTAAAAGAAGCAACTGGAGAAACAGCAAGAGTTCCCAGGGGAAATCCTGACCCTATTGAACTGTCTGGGAACTCTGCTGTATGATGTACTCCACTTCTTTCCTTTGTTATGAGACTGAGAGTGCTTCTGGGTTTGTCAGTCCGAGGATGCTGCTTGTTGCATACCAAATAGGAACTTACATGGGCACATGTTTCATTTTCTTCTTTGCCTGTGTCCTCTCCCCTGCCCTAGAAGCCCAGTTACAAGGGATGTCAAACCTCATCATATCACATCCTAACAGGTCTCTGAGTGATGACAAGATCAAACTGTTATGATGAGCCATAGTAGAATGTTGTCTCCCTAGTGGGAAGGAGCTGATGTAACCAGAGGAACCATGAGTTCCTCCTTCCTGCCCAGGAAGGTCTCCCCAGCTGGTTTCTAGGCAAGTCTTCTACAAGAACAGATCAACAGCAAGGAAATAATTCATGTTGATTATTTCACATTGTATGAATTTCCATATGTGAGGGGCAGATTATTTTAACCATGAAATTTTAAGCTGCTATTTATAATGACTAGAGCTGGTTACATCTGGTGCCTCTGAGCTCAGCCCCTTCATGCAAGGGTTAGGGACTTCATTTGCTGCAGAGAGCTGTGATTTCCATACCCTCAGAGCCAAGGGCTGCAATACCTCATGAGTCCTCCCTCAAGCTCCAACTATGGGCACTTGCAACTTATCCTGAGCGTGCAAAGGTCTTAAAATAGCATGAGCAACAGAGAGGAAAACAAGTGGGGAAATTTGACTTTAGATGTTTTATCTTACCAGAAGATTTTTTTCCCCCAACATGTCACAGGGACAGGGTGACACAAGTTCCCTTCAGCACTCACCAGCTGAACCTCTTTGACAATCTGCTTGGCTTTTTAGCAGACTGTTTGTGGACCCTTTGCATAGTCACTGTAGTCGTTTTAGTCTCCAAACCAACTAAAGCAATTCCAGCAGCTTGGCTGGAACCCAGAAATGGCCTCTCCACAGTCCAGAACTCAGGTATTTATTGCAAACTGATCTGAGTTTATCAGTGGGTAGCTTATAGTTACCAGGTATTTCAGGCTTTGCCTGCATCTTCTAATTAAACCGAACCAACATCATCACACAATCGATATAACAAAAACCAGGTCAGCATATACTATTCATAAATTATCACCAAGCATCTGTTGCATCCTTAATCTGCTTTTTAAAGTAGGGGGCTGCCTCCGCTTAAGCCTGTGTCTTAAGCTACTGCTTTAGTCCCCTGTTGTTTGACAGTGCATGGTTGGAGGGCAAGATTACTTGTGCTTACTGTACACCATGC
Organism: Colius striatus; assembly: GCF_028858725.1. Lineage (NCBI taxonomy): Eukaryota > Metazoa > Chordata > Aves > Coliiformes > Coliidae > Colius > Colius striatus. The sequence continues at coordinate 4,805,449 of NC_084762.1, forward strand.
TGCGTGAGAAGCAGCTGACTCATTATCGAACAGTATCTCTAAACAGGTTGTTGAAAGCCTTCAAGGTTGGTCCTGAACAGCCAGGGTCTATGCCAGCAGCCCTTCACATTGAATAATATTTACTGCTAAAATTGAGAGAGGGTAGAATGGTTTACTTGTTTTGAAATAGGGAATAAGATTACTTTGAAGTATGCAGAGAGGGATAAATGAAAATATTCAAGTTTTCTTTAAAGATAAAGCAGAAGTGGGGATTAAGGCTTCACAACTGTTGGTCTGCAACTGTCACGTAGCATTTCAGGGCACGGATTTTGTGTGTTCCTGGATTCAGCACATCTGCCTTCATCTCTGAAAGCAAATGGAAGAATTCCTCTCTTCACTTTGGCTGCTGCAGTCGTGGTAAAGATGAGAAGCAGGCAAAGAAACCGTGCATTATGTTGCATGCATTGGGAAAAGGAGGGAGACACAGCAAAACTGGTATGTTTATTAAGCTCTCGCCTCTGTACCTGTATGAGCTACCAAACAGACATCTGCAGAATACAGTACACCAGTTTTTTCCTCCTATGGCAAGTGAGGGAGTGGAATAACAAATCAAGCTTTCACTCCAGCCTCAGACTCACCTGCTGACTTGTGTAGCTCCTAGAATGGCTGCAGGAAGGGGATGGTACCTGAGAAGGTCATTCTTGGAAAGGATACCCTCGGTAGTGCCTCTTGTTCTAAATGGTCCAGTGCAGATTAATTGGACAGGCAGTAGAGAGTATTTCCTTTCATTTAAGGAGCATCACAGTATCTGCCTCAGGACTATTCTGCTTAGGCCTTCACTGCTAGAATCTGACCAGCACCATCAACAAGTAGCCAAGAGTTTGCCCATACTGGCAATAGATCTGCCCTTCATTGCCCAGTCCTGATTCCCTTGAGGGAATAGGAATGAAATAGGATCAAGCAAAACATTACCAGTACTGGGAGCTGCTGTGCTCACTGTAATGCTGCTTGTACTCAAATAATATTCTGCTTTATTGGTGGACAATGGGCCTGCCAGTCACCCTCAAATTTTCACTCTGCAAAAAGGAAATGAGTTTGTTCAAATCTTCTAGGGACTTCTTATACAGCACTTGCATACATTTGCATAGTGATTCACAGAGAAGTGCATGCCAATCGCTATTTCTGTGAACAGATGTTGGCAGAAGCATCAACAGAATGTACCAGAGTTAGGTGAACAAGTTTGTCTGCATGCATGCACTGAGAAATGCACCACCTCGTAGTACTCTGGAAATTTCAGTCAGTTCTGCCTTCTATTGCATGTGTCGAGTCACTGGATGTTAATCAGCCTTCTCAGAAGTATTGAGGCTTCCCAGTAATAGCAAGCAAGAGTTCAGAATAATGAGGGGAGAGCCAGAAGAGTGGTGCTGCAGTAACACTGCTAACAGAGGCACTGTATGCATATTTTATGACATCTCATTAAACAAAAAACAAGCAACAGTCAATTTACGATGGTGTGTTTGTCAAACAGAACGTTGATTGAGTATGTTCTTAGTCATTATTGTAATAATAATGTAGCAAATATTGAAATAATTACCTAAAGCTGCAAACATTTGGTATGGGCTGTTTTAGTAACAGGTTTGAAGGAACCCACTTGGCTATATATATCTCCCTTGTATGTTGGTGTTATCCAGATGAATCCCCTGAAACAGGGACACTTAGTAGAGAGCTGTGACAGACCAGCACAATATTGTGGAAAAGAAAACAAGGTTTGAATCTAGGCTGGGCATCCTTTATGCAGCAAACCCACTTGTTAGTTAAAAAGGAATAGAAAGGAAGCTTTTACAAAGGGTAATACATCTCCAAACACTGATATATTTTATCTGACCAAGATGAAATTAAGCAGTATGTAGCCCAAACTCTGAGCTAAGGAAGAAAATGCATGTACTTGTATCTGCTTTGGTTCCTCCTCTGTTATTCTGAAGCAAATCAACAGTGCTATTCCAGTAATAAACCTGTTTCTATAACTAAATACACTTACACCATGGGAATTTCCGCCCCCCCCCAGGTTTCTGGTGTGATTAACATGGACTCTACCTGCTTTTAACTTCTCATTGCCATTTCTTGCAGATTCTACACAACCACCATCCTCTGAACTTTCTGTTTCATCACAGCATGAGATGCTGGAAATCTTGTTTCCCCATTTGAAGTACTCTTCATCATGCTTTTGGTTTGTCCCCAATAAACCAAATTTTCCATTGCTAGAACAGTCTAGTAACATTTTCTTCTACTTTTTACCACGGCAAAGCATCTGAACCAGACCCTTATCCATCTGGAGCTTTCCTTTTATCTGAAAGGGCGTGTGAATTCCCTTGCAGTTCTATTGGCTTGGGAGATCTCTTGTGTTTTCTACTTAGAGACACAAGAATGGGGCTAAAAGACTTCTCTCTGGTCCTTTCTGATGAGCGTTTTTTAGGATACATTTCTTATGATTTGTTTTTACTGGAAGCCACACCTCACATAAAGTTAATCAGTCTAACTGTTTTACAGTGAGCCTTTCCATTTCTCAAAACTTCATCAGCAGCAACTTCCATCACTTTTGATGCAAGAGTTTCTCAGGTTGAAATTTTTATGGTAGTGGCTTTGACCTCTTAGATGCAAATTTCCCTTGACACTGCAGCTGAAGCCGAACTATTAGCATCAGATTCCAGCCCTTGTTCTTTTTCTTAGTAAATTTGGTGATTCCATCTCCCTCCTGTATCTGAAAATAGTAAAATTTAAATTACTCACAGAGACTTTACAGAATCTTTCTTTCAACATGATAGCTCACATTAGTCAGACTGTCTTGAGTACCTTGATTTTCCTTAGTTCTCTCCATGAATTGCCCTCTCAGTAAGATGTTGACAGGCTTTGATACTATTTGCAGTTGGGACAGTCACAAAAAAAATCAAAGTTGAGCTTTTGTAACTATATGGATAATTATATACCTCATTATCATAGAATGGTAGGGGTTGGAAGGGACCTTTGGAGATCATCTAGTCCAACCCCCTTGCAGAAGCAGGGTCACCTAGATCAGGTTGCAATTATTCCCTAGGAGTGTTATACTGTGAATTGTCTTGCTTGTGACAGGGGTGATTGTGGTATAGGCTTAGCGCAGGATCCCCAGAATTAAATGAGTGACTGTCTCTACTGCTGCCATTACATTACTCACCCACAGTGATTCTGTTCTACAATGCAATGTTTGTTCTACCAGGCTTTGTAGGACTGACTGTCATAGGCATCGCCAAGAGCAGCCATGGGCAGGTATGCCAGCTCAGTTAATAAAGTCACAGAGCAGTGCTCAGCAAAACATATTTGGACTGAGGAGGAAAGATTTTATACCTAGAAGTTTACAGAATTGCAATATCTTCCTTTGTTAGTGCTCTGAGAAACATCCTGTATTTTAGCATACTCAAAATGCAGCAGCCTGCATCCTTACAGGCTTCATTTCATTTACACATCCCAAGAGCCAGTTGGGTTTCTTTAATCCCTTTTCCAGTCCTTTCAATAGAGATTTGGGCAGTAGAATTGAATCCAGAGATAAAGGGCTATTTCTCTGACCCATCCACACGTTAGATGAAGTGAGTTTCATTAAGAGACCTCGGTGGGATGAAGCTGGAACACAAAAAGTTCCACTTAAACGTAAGAAAAAACTATTTCACTGTTGAGGTGAGGGAGCCCTGGCACAGGCTGCCCAGAGGGGTTGTGGAGGCTCCTTCCTTGGAGGTCTTCAAGACCCACCTGGACATGTTCCCATGTGACCCGATCTAGGTGACCCTGCTTCTGCAGGGGGGTTGCACTAGATGATCTCTAAAGGTCCCTTCCAACCCCCACCATTCTATGAAGTAGCAAGAAAGAAAACAAGACCAGGCTGCAGAGGAAAACCTGACTGAAGGAGAGCTCTGGCCTTCTGCTGTAAACATAGTCCTAACTTTATCAAGGATTTCTGGGAAGCACAAGGACAGTAACTTACCAGTAAATTTTTCATCTCTGTTTTTTTCTGGTTACCCTCTTTAGCAATTATGTTCTGCTAAGTAGAGGACCACATGGGAAAGAACAGAGCATGAGTCAAGACTTGAAGATGCTAAAATATGAAATAGATAGTTTGGAGTACAGTGAGTCTGAGCTGGCTGATGTCAAGAAGTGATATTCAGTAGCTTCTACTAAGCATAAGTGTGTGAGTAGCTATTCAGTATATTCAACTGATAACAATGCATGTTTTTCAGAAGTCTAGTCTGGAACTATTTCAGTGCTGAACCTTTTCCATACAATAAAAATAAAGCCTCTTTTTGGCAGGGTTCTATATAACCAATTCACAAGTCTATTTAACTCTGCTTCCCAAGTTTTTCGTGTCCTATTTTCATCAGCTAATGAGCAGGGCAAAGTATCAGCTGCTGAAGCATGTGGTTTGAGCAGGACTGGACTCGCTGGCCACTGATTACTAAACCAGAAGTTAATTGGCAAAGCTCTGAGAAATAGCTGAAATTTGTTTCTAAGCTTTGTTTGGATCATTCCCATAAGTTAGCCTACAAATTCAATGAGGTGTTATCTCTTCAGGTGGGTTTAAAACAGATATCCTTGGACTTTTACTGTGTGCTTAATGACAGTGAGAAATTAACAAGCTGATTAAAGCTTTAACTTTTTATAGTCTATCTGTTATTGTTTTATCAGAGCATCTAAAAGCTCCAGATATGGTTATAGGGCCATATACACACATGAAAAAAAAAACCTGCCACAAAGAGTTGGCGATTAAAGAGGCAAAAGGTGAACATGAGAAAGTTGGAAGCACTGCCAGCATCACAGGTTTTTGGTTTAAGACTACTGCTAACATAGGTTTGTTAGGGTTTTTTTTTGCTTCCTGAAGGAAAAAAGCTTTGTAAGGATGGATGAAAACCAGGACAATGAGGTAACTCAAGATTTTTTGAGGGGCAGACTGGTGAAAGCAGAAAACTTCTCACCTGATAATGTTAGGAAGTAATAATGGAGGAGCAGTATGTTTGACAGAAATAAACTAGTCAAGCATCTGTCACGCCAAGTGCCCAAGTACAGTCTTAAATTCATTCTTGTTCTGCAGAGCAGTGGAAGTGGGTATGTCTGAAGCATTGCCTTACACTTAAGCAAGTGCTGCACTGAATAAAAGTAAAAAGTAATAACAGTAAATAAACTAATAAGGAAATAAAAGTAAAGTCTTTGAATTGCCACTCCATCCTCTGCAGTCCTGCTCATGCCTGGGACTATGAAAGGATTTCCTTTAACTACAGGGAACAGCATTTTGCCCATTACAATGCAAGTAGTGCTTTAGGCTAGGTAAATACTTCCTAGTTCTTAACGTGATATTTAAGACTTCAATTCCCATTTTGCACTCTATAATTTAGGTATTAATCCTTGACTCATCCTTGACATTCTGCTTTACACCTACAAGTACTTTGGTGCACAGTGTGTTTTGGAATTTAACAAATTTAGATATACTGCACTTTGCCAGAGAATGACTAGAGCAAAAAGTGCTTGTATCCTAAGGCAGCTGAGTAAAAAGCACACTGCTGCAACCCTAGCAAGTCTGTGTGTGTCAGGGCATCTGCTTCAGCACTTCACAGAGGGTCCACATCCACTGGAGATGAACAAACTGCAGAAAGAAGAAACAGTTTTAACCTGTCACCTACCTTTGGTTTACATGTGTTTTGTATGTGAGTGCATTTCTGTACTCCCAACAGAAGCTTTATGCTACAAACATTTCAGATGGGAACAGTTCTGCTTTCTCCATCTATATCATGGATGCTCTCTCCATCTTTTCCAGTTCCCAGGGACCACACCTCTCCAATTTACTTGAATATATATTACAGAATCTCTCCCAGTATTTCCAAGCTTTCTTTAGGGACTTCTAAGACACAGATCAGACAGAGAATGGTCAGACTTGTTAGGTGAAACCCGTGAGACTTAAATGCTGTGTTGGACACCAATGGCATCTGGTTTGGGAGCCAGAAGCTGCTGACAGCTGCCTCTCAGTGATGTCTCTCAGTGCCATTGTTGCCTTTGCAGCTGCTGCTGAGATTCCCTGTCTGGAACCTGTGCCCAACTCCTTCTCAAAAGCAGAGGCTGATGTGTGGCAAAGATCAAGATTGGAAAGGTATTTTCCTGGCTGTAGTGAGGGTACCAGTTGGTGTGATGAAGCCAGAACAGTTATGGCCTTGAGAAAATAGTGCAAACTGTTGTTCATGCTGCTTGCCTTCAGCTTGCTGTATTTTTTTGCCCTTTCATATCCCAAGTTAGTGTCCTGAATCTCATGTGGTTGGGTCTTTGTGTGTTGAGGAGCAGAAGAGATGGAAAATTTGCAGAAAGGATGAAATGTAAAAAAAAACCAAAACAGAAAAGCCCAGAGCACTGGCAATGGAAGAAGCCTTGGAAAGGGAGGAAAATGGCACAGGGCCACCTGAGGAAGAGATATGCTGTGATTATATGGTACTGACACATAGGGAGCACTTGTCTATTGTGCCTGTGAGTTAAAACAATGGCAAAACACAGTGGATCCCACTAATGGTGACCATCTGTCCTTTCCTAAAGCTCTCTTTGCTGCTCCCCTGTTTTCCTTCATTGAGCAAGTAGGCCCTTCTCTCAGCAGCTTCTGCCACTGATGCCAATGAGAAAATATTCAGATGGCAAATTCTTTCAGGCACAGATTATTTCTTCATTGCCTGCCACAGTGGGACTTTTGAGCTACGACTACAGGCATTAGGGATTCAGAAAGGCAAATTATAATGAAGAAGAATAACAGTTGTGGAATAGCACAAATTGTAAATGATTTATTTCCTGAAGATTGTTTAAAGCAGACTTATGCAGTGCTTAGCTAAACCTCTCAGCAAAATCTAGATCTGCAATGAATTGAGGAACAAAACGCAGCTGGGATTGTGTTGTCCCTTCTAATCACAGCTGAAGGAATCCATTCAGTTAATTATGCCTTGAATATATGATCTTCTCTACCCACAGCTGGCTCTAGGTTCAGGCAAGGCAGTGAAGCAGATTGTTGGGCAATGGCTACGGAGATCTTTGCCATGGCTCTGTTTTAGTGGTTTGCTTTGCCTAACAGCTATTGCTGGGGACTTTCAGTCCCTCCCTGAAGCAGCACTTGCTGCCCCAGCACCTCCAGCTTCACCCATGGCAGCAGAGAGACAAGCTCAGCTTCCATTGCAGAAGAGCCCCAGCGCTCACAGGGCTTGTGGCTGCTGCTCTTGGGGGCACCAGCACTTGCTGGTGCTTTGCAAGGGGGTAACTCAAGTCAGTCTGGTTTTCACTTGCCAAGCTTTAGCTCTTTATCCTGCTCAGAGTGTTTATTAGCTGACCCAATCTGAATAGACATTGCTATGAATAAATTCTCTTTTTGGGGGGCAGAAGGTCTTTCCACTGTGACTGTCTGTCATCTCCAAGCTTTTTTATCTTCTCCCTTTAGAATCAGCTGCTCAATCTCAGACTCACCATTGCCTTAGTCCAAGTTCAGTTGGTGAATGTGACTTGAACAAATCAAAGTGGTGGTGATAGAAGTCCTCAGTGAGAGAAGATGGTGATAAGTCTGGGGTAAGATGACAGGAATTTACTTATTACAGAAATATGTATGAATTGTAAGAGTAAAGAAGTTGGGGATGTGAAAATGAAAGGATTCTCCTGTTGGAATGGTGAAGAAAAATAGACTTTTTTTAGCAAATAATGACAGTGTCTGGCTCTGGCACAATTCTCCAGACAGTTGGGAAGTCATCATCCATTCCTGAGGTGACAAAACTTAGTAGAAAACCTTGCACAAGACAGAGAGGGCTTGAAAAGCAGCGTGATTGAGTATCCTAACTGGATTCAAATGCAAGAAGAAAGTGGTCAACTCTGTTCTTCAAAGGTTCTCACATTTCAGAATATAATGGTGGCTTTCTAGTCACCTACAGAGGACTGTAATTCTCCCATCAGCAAAGTAACTGAGCACAATATTTCTGTGTGAGACATTCTAGTTACACCATCTTGCTCAATCATTCACAATATGCACCAGAGGAACAGCACAGGGGGGGTTGGTTTTGCAGCAGAGAAACTGGGAGATTTTAAGAAAAGAAATTATAACCCTAAGGGTATTGTAACACCAGAAATGCCTAGCAGGAGCTGGGGTTTAAAGTGTGGGTTAGAGAAATATCAGTGAAGAATGAGCTTGGTGAGGTTAATTCTGCCTCGGTGCACAGGGACTAGATAATTTCTCGAGGTCTCCTTCTGTCTTGTATTTCCATGAATCTGTGCTTCTGGTGGTGGTGTTTGCTGTCCTTTTATTGATCTACCCCTCTATGCCATTTGTCATTTAGGTGGAAACTCTGCATTAAGTACTGCCTTCAAAGACTTTTTCCTTCTCCAGCAATCCTTTTCCTGGAGAGCATGTTACATCTCTCTCCTATTAAACACATACTCTTTGTGTGTTCCAGTCCTCACCTCCTCAGGCTTTTACAATCGTTCCCAGCAAATGCACTTTCCCATAGGCTCCAGGCACTGAGAGGAAAATTACAGCCTAATAGTGATGTTTCACATAACTAAAACATGTTAATGTCTCCCAGTGTTCACATGGGGTCAAACAGCAGGCTTGCAAGAGACAGGTGTAAAACACAGACTGCTCTCAGTAGCCACATTTAGCCAGGATTTAGCTGAAAGAGCCTGTTGTGTAAAATAGAGAGCAGCTCTACATACTGTCCAACTAGTCCCTTTGGTAAGGGACACTTTCATTTCATCCTACACCTCCCATTTTCAAGCTAAACCAAGTACAGCACATTCTGCCTTATTTCTACAGCCAGACATTCTCGTTTGTGAAGAGAACCACTTGTGAGTCGTGGATGTGGAGCCATCACAGACACAAACCCCTTTGGGCTTGAAGGAGGAAAAGGATCCTCACAGGTTCTCTTCATAAAAGCAATGAGGAAATCAAGGCAAGATTAACCTGAAGTAACCTCTAATGTAATAGTTTTTTGTTGGCTGCTGATTTCACACAGAGTCCTGGGAGAAGTGCCTCCCAGCTTGAAGTACCTTCTCAGGTGTGAGAACCCAGAGAAGTATTAGTGGCTCGTTTTGGGCTCCAGCTGTGCCTCTGGTCCAGTCCTGATAAGAAATTTGAGGTTGGATGATTCTGTGGGAAGTTCTTCACAGAACTCTGTGACAAAGTTTGTTTCTTACATGGCTTGCTGGCAGAAGCCTTTTTTGTCCTAATAACAAAGCATTTTGAATACTCTGCCTTTGCCAGTCAGTGAATCTCAGTTTAGGACCTGGTTTAAATAGAGACTGTTTTATCTGCACGCAATACACAGCCTGGATTGAGCTGCTTTTACTCCTGTACCTACACAAGCCAAAAATACAAGCCAAATAAGAAATATGTGAAATACCCCATATCACAGGGTTACAGTCTGCTGTTTTAGAGCGTGCTGCAATATTCTTTCTAGTAATCACCTCCTCCTTCCTCTCAAATTTGTCCCACCCCTTTTTGGCACATTGCTGTTTCCATCTACCCACCACTTGTAGTTCCTGGTAGACAATATCTCAGGGATGGACATTGCAAAGGCGTGGTCAGTTCCTCTTCACTTTCCTGTGTGGTTCCTTTGCTGAAAGGTACCTGGTTAGACCTTCATCTCACTGAATCATGGTTGGAGGCTCTAAGCATTTGCCAATGGTCTATGCCTGCTAGAGGATTAGCACAAGGAAAGCGCATGAAGGGTGATTTGGAGGAAGCAGCTGGCACTATCTGGCTTCAATCACTATTGGAATGGTGCTGTGCCCACTCATCTCTGCTGTAGAAACTGAGCTTCCTTTGTGCACCCCAAAAAGAAATACTGTAAGAAACCCTTCTAAGTTAGTTGGTACCGTTCTCTTTCTTGCCTGTGATGGGCATCTCTAAGAGGCACAAAATTCTGCCCAACTTTTCATGTTTTCTCTAAGCCTGCTATAAAGTTGCTCTAACTCATTTGAAGGTGATGCCTGCCCTTGCTGAGATCTCTTGTTTGCAGAGCACCTAACAAAGAAGATAAGAACTTGGGCAATGACAGAGCTGATCGTCTCTTGAGTTTAATGAAGGGGACCCTTTCACACTTGAAATCCCTGAGATACCAAGGAGGCATTCTTGATAGGCTGGGAGTTTGTGTTATTGTTAAAACATTGACAAAGGTGGTGTATTATCACACAATAGCTCTCTTCTTGCTTATCTCACTTGTTTATGTAAATATATGTATAGATTTAGATGTTTACATACTAATACTATAAAAGTATCTTTATATATTTCTTTAAATCCATTTGAAATTGAGATCCTTTCTGTGCATGTTTGGCCACCTCAAAGGGAGTAACAGAGAGCAGTAGTCGCTTTCTAGTATGCCTGTATTTAATAATGCTTTTTACCATGTGGTGCTCATGTCTGTTTAAAACAGGTACAGATAAAAGGTATAAGGAACAGAGAACAGCAAGGGGGATGATGTGGACAGCCAAATAACAGCTGTGTGTTCTCTGTTACAGAAGCCTCACAACACAGAGCTGTAAGCAATGAATACTCTACACCTCTCCCTTTTGAAAAGGAGATTCAAAAACCCCAAGTTACTTCTATCTTATTTTTATGTTCATATTTTAAGCCTTAAATTCAAGCTGACTTAAAGTAACTTGTAATGCTACAAGGGGCTAGGCAGAGGAAGGATTTCCAGAGATGGCATTGTGGCTTTTAAAGTCCTTTCTCTGACGGGGACTGTTGATTGCTGCCTGCAAAGATGTTAAATGCTGTCATATCTGCTGGTTTGATGATCACTGCCTGGTTTCTCCTCTCCACCTTTCTTTTCTGAAGCCATTGTTAGTTTTGATACTGGGCATTCCAAGACTACAAACATGACCGTTCAGACAAGATATTTTTGGCCTTTGCTAATTTCCTCAACTGAGCTTTTTTTTTTCTCCAAATCAATATTGTTTTAATTGGTCACTTGAGCTTTTTTCAGTGACGTTGAACCTCTGATGCATGTCACTTCAGAAGCATTTTCCAAACATTGTAGGCGTCATGGAGCAATTTTAGCATAAAAAGAAGAGTATAACTAGAGATGGCGGGGGAGCAAATTACATTTTGTATATATAGTATTAAATGCTTCCATTAGTTGCCATAGGGATGGGCAGAAGTTGGTCTGAAATGACAGCTTTTCTGATGCTTGATGTGTTTAAAAAGAAAACATTGTGGGGGAGGGTTTTTATTGTTATTATTACCCTGGGAGTCTTTTATAGGGGAGGGGGATATATTGAAGTCATATTTCTCCCCAAAAAAATGCAGTGGGGCTACATTAACAGAGCAGGCATCACCTTCACCTCTCTGCAGAGACACTGGCCTCTACAAAACACACATCTTTGTAGCTTCAGGGCTGTAACTCCACAGCTGCTCTGAGCTTCACATTTCCCTCTGTTGTGCAAGATTGGAGCTATCACCTCAGCCTCTCCTTCTGAGCAGGACCTGAAAGTGTGCTGTGGTAGTAACCCAAGGAAAACCGTGGCCTGCAGTTACTGCTGTGCCCACCTCAGTTACAGCAGAACTGGTGGGACGTGGGTGTCAGACCACTTTTTCCTGTTTTCTCACTGAAATGTTCACAGAGCTTGACTACTGGAAATCAGCAGAGCATCCTGGATGTGTAGTTACTCTACGAGCTCCCTCACGATCACGTCACAAAGCTAAGAGGTGTGAGCTGTGTATCTCAGCATGTGACCTAAGCCTGCTGCCATCTGATGCTAAAGCTGTCCCTCATGCCAAGCATGACCAGGAGGAGGATGCCAGCTGTGTGGTTTGCTGGCCTTCAGCTCCCTGGAAATGTCATGTGGATGACTTGTGTGGCACACAAGGGGCACTTGTTAGTTTTGCTAACTGAAAAATGGAAATGGTTGAGAAGTGACTACTAGACAGTATGCAATGGAGATTTATTCAGAGGGTTTCATCTTCTGACTGTGTTCTGAAGGTGTTTCTGAAGGTAGTCCATAAGAGAAGGATCTGCCCTGTAAAGAATGAAACTGAGGGACTGCACTTGCTGAGTCTAATCTAAATTCAATGCCATTTCCATTGATTTTCAGTAATTTTTACACAAGTACCTGTAAAATGTTTTCTTTCTCTTTTGTAATAGAACATCTAGGCTATGGCACAGGTGCTTTTTTTCTTCATTCTCCCAAAGACAAGGTTTTATTAAAGCTGCTTATCAGCCTAGGGGGACATTGAGCAAACAGTGTATGTTATTTTGAGAAGACCACCCATAGACTGTGAAATGTCATTTGTCAGGGCAATTATCTGCAGCCTGCCTGCACACGCTGTTCTGTCAGTTCATGGGGATACACCTCACTAATGTGACTGCAGTGTCTCTACTAATTAGTGAAACTTGGGCAAAGGGATAAATGCATTCTTTTTCATCTCAATTAAGCTGACTGAAAATAAGTGCAACCCACATAAAACACTGGGCTTGTCCTCAGCTGATGTTTGTGTTTGGAGACTGTCTCCAGTCTGGTGCTCTGTTACAAGACCTGATGTCCTGTCAGGCTGAGGAACCTGGAGGAGAGAATCTGCATTAGCTGCTCCAAATTTGGTGTTAGTCCTACAAATTTCTCCTGAAGGTGGAAAGAGGTTTTGCTCAAAGACACGCAGAAATTCCTTAAAATCACGAACAATGTGAAGAGTTTGAAGCATTCTCCTGAGCCTGCAGTGTATGGTGTAAAAGCAGGAGGATGTGGGCAGACAGCAGGCATGTCTGAGGAGACAGGAGAACTCGTGTAGCTCCCTTCATGCTAATGGGACACGTAGCTGCAATACATATTCCTCTTTTAGGCCATACTTTTTGCTAGCAGGCAGGAGTAAGTTGACAGCTGTACAGTCTCACTATCATTAAGAAAGAATTAGGTTCTTCTGCCTTGTTATCTTGCTTGTCATTTTTGACATTGCATAGACCTGAATTATGCAGGATCAAATCCTTCAATAAAGTAGAGAAAGCACAGCAATATGTAGCTGCATGTACTTACATCAATATCCAACCTGTGCAAACAAAAAATCTGTGGACCTTTGGAGTAACTCCAGTAGAGAGCTGCAGTAATATGTGTCCAGGAATACTCAAGGTATCTGGATGATTTTGTTAATTACACCATAAATACAGGAAATATAATTACAAATATTCCTGTGGCTCCTCTGCAGCTCCAGAGCAACACAGGGTAGGGAACATAAAGACAGGTGGATGTTTTTTCTGAAGCTCTCGTTGTTATCTGTCTTCCTAGGGAAGATAGTCATAAAAATCATAGGCCCAACACTTCTCAGAACCATATCAGAAGCTGATGCATTTTTTGGAGGATAGCACAGAGTAGAAACAAGAAAACAGATTCATTTTTTACTGTAAATTATTCAGAGGCTGGCATTCATATGCATTATTCATCTATGCATACATGGTGCCCTATGAATGTTAAATCTCATCATGTTATTTGAGGACTACACCTTGTAACTTCATTAATACTCCATAGTTTTGCCTAAAATCAGTTGGCAAGAAATGATTTCACTTTGTTCTGATTGCAATTCCTAGACTTTTGTCAAATGTAATGACATCACTGTAATGACATCCAGCTGCTCAGTTACTTCAGAATTGTTTATCCCATTTAAACCAGCAACCAACTCAAACCAGATCTAAGAATGATCCACTACCATTGCAATTTCTCACAGGCCAGCAGGAGACTGCAAGGATGCATTTGTTTCCAGTTTCCCTGTGATGGTTTTCCCATTCTTTCAATGAAGGTGAAGACTGTGGTCATTGGTACTCTGTTAATGCAAATTACAGGCATCCCCTACTACATCTTTGGCCAGTCACGCTGTCCTTTGTGGGTGGGATAGCTCAAGCTCTGGTGACTGGGCAGTCCCAGGAAGTCATAGAGGATGGATGATTTTGTTGTTTGTCTGTCCTTGTTTCCAGCTGCCCCTTTGAATCCTTTTCAAGTTCCCTTGACACAGAACTCTTCTTTGAAAAGTGAGTGAGAAGCCGAAAGGGACGCCTCCAGCCCCACAAGTGCTGCATGCTGCTGGGGAAATGGAGGAAGCCTTATCCAAAAGATCTGTTTTACTAGTTTGATCCACTTCCCCTGCCACAGAGAGCTCCGTGTTTTCTCTAATTCCACCAAGTCCCCGTGGCAATGAACTCGGGAGATTTCCTCTTCTTCCATTCCTACGTAGTTTGTTATAGAAAAAACCCCAATCTGGTCATGTAATTGAGCAGAATGACGATGGTCTATTCATGCAGAACAGCTTCTGCCTGTATAAGGACTGAAGGATTAAACTTTAACATACGTGGTCTCCCAAAATCTCTCTTCTCTAATATGTTTCTCGTATAATTATGACTCCAACCTCTCCTCCCTCAACCGAAGGCGTATCAAACTGCCATATATCATCTCAGAATAGACTTTTTCTATAGAGAATAGCTAACCTTTGTTCTCCATGACAGCACTCGTAACATTCTCTCAACTAGCAACTTCTTGAACTTCTTGTTCATGACGCAAGATGCTGGAGCTGCATCTTTTCCAAGCTTGTATCTTCTGCGTTGGAATCCACGCAGTTCTTGCTTTAGAGTTAAATATCATCAACGTGACCCTGATGCTATGAAAGCCCAATCCAAACTTTCCACTGATTTCAAGAGCCAGTGCTACCGTGGTGGTCTCTTCAATGCTTCTGGATATTGATAATTTTTATGGCAGAAGCATTAAAAAGAAATACCTCTGCACTGGGAGTGCCTCCTCTTCTGGATAACTGTCCTAAAATTCCTAAGTGTTTTCAGCCTGAGGACCCCACAATGGAGTTGTACAACATGTATAGAAGCATTTGAAAGCATCAGTATTAGTCTCTATCACTGTAAACTATCTGTAACCCTTATTTGAATATTTATGTGTTTTATTGTACGTTGTATGCATCATAATATTTGTCTTGCGTTACAAATAAGAAATAGAGAACACATTTGTGTCCTAATTTTGCCAGCAATCCTCTCTTTTTTTAATATATCTAAGCACAAGACTGATAATTATAATTTCAAAAAACCTCATTCTTCATAGCTTAGGGGCTTAAACTTTTATATTCTGCCTTTATTCTGAATGTATCCCTCAGGAAACAACTCTCGGTAATAATCACCTTGCCTACACTTCTTCAGTCACACATTACATTCTCTCTCCCACTTTCTTTCAGGTTAATATTAGTGTTTGTCAGCAGCAGACTTAGTTGAGGTTTTTTTTTTTCCAGGGTTCTGAGTCATTACAGTAACAGTTATGTTCTCAATAGAGAGTTCAGGGTAGGAACAAAAACCCCTCAGCCCTATGCCTACATGTATCTGACTTAGAAACCAGGCGGCTACTCACTCCTTTCAAATGCCAAGTGTTCAATTACTTTCCTCTTGAGGTTGGTTTGGTGGGGTTTTTTTTATTTCCTAGTTGCTTTTTCTTTTTGATTTGGGAAAAAGTCAAATGTGATGCAGTAGGTTGCTTAAGCTCATGGTGAGGAATGCTGGCTTGAGATATTTCCAGAGCGTGACAGAGTTTTCTCCCAAGTGTTTCTTTAGCAGAGGTTGGTTGGTTGTAGCATCCAGCTCACAAAGAGCTCAGTCTAATCCTCCGTGGCTATCTGTGTACTTACAAAACCACTGCACCTGCTATCCTGAGCAGGGATCTGTGCTGATAAGAGGTAACAGTCAATAGCAGAGCTTTTGCAAGTTTGGCTTCAGGGCTTGAATAGAGCACAAGGAAGTGTTCAGAGAGATGGAGAGCACAGTTTCTGGTTCTGGCTACTGCTGTCCTTCCCTGTCCCTCCCCCTAAAGTACTCTGCAGTCCTTTGGAAAGCAGATCTCAGTACACATCTCAGAGCACAGTGCATTAGCTCAAAATCTCTCCAAAATTTCAGAGTGAGCCTCAAGAATCTGTGAAGCCTGATCTGGAGGTCACACCTAACTGAAAACACATCCATTTCACCTGAACAGGTAGGCTTTCAACCAAACTGGAGGTAATGGATTTCCCTTTCCAAGGGTAGAACTCTCACTGGACTCTGGGCCAAATCTGAGCCCATGCTACCATTCTAAAGGTTTTGTAACTAGGCAGGCAAGGATTTCCCTCATGGTGATGAATGCTACAGAAGCATATAAATATAAAGGCACTCTTATCTTTCTTGTTGCTAAGTACCCCCCAGCCAGCCAGAGCTCTTAGCAGCTGTCAGAACTGCTGCACCGTAATTTAAAGCAAACTGTAACTCCCTGAGACGGGTGAAGGTATCAAGACAGATGATCTTGCAATGGTCAGTAGAGAGGCTGCTGGTGATTTCAATAACTGTGCTTGTCAGTCACGGTGGAAGATGACAACGCAGATTGAAATGGAGATGGCAAACAGGATCACGAGGACACACCAAAGGCTACAGAGCAGGTGCTATAAAACATTCTGTGGCATGCAAGCTTGTGGTTTTTTCAGCCTCCTTCAGACTTGGAGATCCAGTGTCCCTAGGGGAAAAAATACCCAAAGCATCCCTGATCTAGGTGGGACCTGCTTCTGCAGGGGGATTGGACTGGATGATCTCTAAAGGTCTCTTCCAACCCATGCCATTCTGTGATTCCATATTGCTTAGTTCTGGGCTCCTCAGCTCAAGAGGGACAGGGAAGTGCTGGAGAGAGGCCAGTGCAGGGCCCTCAACATGATCAGGGGACTGGAACATCTTTCATACGAGGAAAGGCTGCGGGAACTGGGGCTGTTTAGTCTGGAGAAGAGGAGAATGAGGGGAAATCTTATTAACATTTATAAATATCTAAAGGGTGGGTGTCAGAAGATTGGGACATCCCTCTTTTCTATAGTAGATAGTAACAGGACAAGGGGTGATGGGATGAAGCTGGAACACAAAAAGTTCCACTTAAATATAAGGAAAAACTATTTCAGTATGAGGTGAGGGAGCCCTGGCACAGGCTGCCCAGAGGGGTTGTGGAGGCTCCTTCCTCGGAGGTCTTCAAGACCCACCTGGACATGTTCCTGTGTGACCTGATCTAGGTGACCCTGCTTCTGCAGGGGGGTTGGACTAGATGATCTCTAAAGGTCCCTTCCAACCCCCACCATTCTATGATTCTATGAATCCTTGGAGCAAGTGAGCTGAAGTGTTCTCCTGCCTTCCATTTTTCCTTCTGAATCTCTGTGTTGCCAGCCTTTCTTTTTTTCTTCTGGTTTTCCATTGAAGAAAGTTAGCTGTGCTAGACAAGCAACTGGATCCTGGTCCATAAGATAACAGATCAAGTAATTATCAGAGGACAGCTTGGAGAGGCCTATTTTTCAATAGTTATCATGGCAAATACAAACTCTCCAAACTGCAAATAAGGTGGCTTGCAATGTTCCTGCTGATTGTTTTTGCTTTAATGTGTGTTTAGGAATTAAAATGTCTGTCACACCGCTGAAAACAAGAACACAATTTGCATAAAGCAGATCCACCACTAAGGTGGCACTGTGAGAGTTCATTTAGCTCATCCTCATCTTTGGTATTGTCTGGGTGCTTTGAAGAAGTATGTAAGAAATCTAAGGAGTGGCACCCTCCCCAAGATCCTGTGCTGCTCAATATAGAGGCTTCTGATACTGAAATGAAGGTCTAACCTTTCAGAGCTCACACTTTTGAGCACGAGTAATTTGGTGGCAATGGATTTCAGAGAGTGGTAATGCCTGATCTTTTGAGCATTATATCTGAGTATATAGGAAGACTAAGACTGATTGCTTCTTGATACTTCTCTTGACTAGAACTTCTGAGTCTAAATTTATCAAAGGCTCACTTAATCACTGCCTTCTTTCATCTCTGATACACTTCTAAAATCAGACTTCAGGGAACTACACTAAGAGCTGTTGGGAAAAACAGGGTCCCAGATCTCTTGTGAGGGATGCCCGTGCAACCGAAGAGCATGGTCCTTGTTAGTCCCTAGTGCCTGGCTTCATCAGGATTCCAAACAATGTGCAGCTCCAATAATGCTAAACTGGATGAAGCCACCAAGAGATAACTGTGCTATGTTGCACTTGATTATCCAAGCCCACTTGCAAACTGGGGAAAGGCAAATTAAAACTGAAAAGATCTCAACAGAAACACATTCTGCTTTCACGGTCTATGGCTACACATGTTGAAGCTATCATGCCATGACACCCTGCTCTTTGATTTATGTTTTTACTGATGCTTTGACTGAGTAGTTTGTTGCAATGCACTGCTAAATGGGGGGAAGAAAAAAAAATCAGAAACTGCATCAGACAACCGCTCTGTATTTCATTCTAGAAAATAGCTGGCAATTATAATTACTCACCGTTTCTGGCTCAGAATAAAAGTGGCATTGCACAAAAACCACAGCGAACATTCATAGTGATTAGAAAATGCTCCACACCTTAGAGTGCAGTGGAGACATAAGAATAATTTCAAATGCAAATTAAATTGTGGGGGTAGCAAAGAGAACAGATAAAAGACAGTAAAACAAAGCCTTTCACTTTCCTCAAATTAGCAAGCTAATGTAGTATATGGGGAAAAAAAAAAAGCAGTTCTACTCAGATCTGTGCTAAGAGCTTTCATTTCATCATAATATAAACCAGCAGATCCGTCACCTTTCTCTGTTCAGTACTCTTGATTTCGAGGTTGAAGTGAAAATTAGAAGCTGTTCATTCTGGCTCACAGGCTGGGTTGCATTTGCTTAGTGTTATTCCATGACAGTAGGATGGAAAGAGGTCAGTAACACTGGTAAGTACTTCTCTCCTGCATCTGATTGTATTTATTCTTAAAATCTTTGCCAGTGCTTTGGCTTTTTAGCAATGTGTGTTTCCTGAAAGAAGCTACAGCGTGTATTTTGTAAAAGGCTGTATTTTAAGCAGAAACGCAATGATTCCTCGAGAATGCTTGTATCAGATGTTAGAGCTCCTTCAAGAATGAATGAATTACTTAAAGTAGGAATTCTGTAATCAGAAAGGTTTCTGGATAATCTATTTCATAGCGTCACTGGAACATTTTTGTGTGTTGCTTTTTCTGTCTGCCTTGTCCACCAAGCAGCATCAGATAAGAAACGAATCTCTTCAAGATGTGATTTGCAATATATTCATAGCAAAACATTTACCAAACCCCACTACCCTTGTGGTAAATGATGGAGAAAGTAGATATTTTATTTCCTGAAAGCAAATTATCAGACAAAACACAACGTTGTGGTTAATCATTGCGGAACATTTAAAAATATCTCAGAATACGAGATGCAACAAGGAAGATCAGAGTGAAAAACCAAATTCCTAAGGAAACTTGATGCACCTTTTTTTTTCTTTTTCCCCTCCTTGGGAAAGTTTTTATCAAATCAAAACCAGGGACTTAATTTTTCAGTATGAAGGGTGAGGGGGAGTGGGGGAGATGATCGTAGTGTCACCTCCTGTTGCTAAGTAACAACATCTCCTGGCCATTTTTATCTGATAAAGGAAGTCCAGTTGACGTTATGCATTATTCATCAGAGTTCCAATCAAACAATCAAAATTGTTTGCTTACACTGGGGACATTTAGTAAGATCAAAGAAACCCTCCTTGAAGCTACTGGAGCTTACACCACTGGCGGGCAGCTCTTGATACTCTGCAGTAAGTACTGTTTCTGGTTTGGGAGTGCTACAGTGAAGTGATCTGCTGAGGAATGTGGAAAGTTTTCTCATCGGGCTGGGCTTCTGAATGATAGAAAGGACTGCATGTTGATCCATGAAAAATCAAATCAAAGGAAAAAGGGACAGCTTTGGAACCCTGCTTTCCTCATTTCTGCCAATGTAATTAATGGAATTGCCTGAAGCAAGGGTCAGACCCCCCCAGACCTTTCTGTTAGGTTTGCATGGAAAAGGACTAGAGGTATTTTTGTCTGTCTGTCTTAACATAAACGTTGTGCAGAGCTGTTTGTATGCTTCTGATTTATATGCTGTAGCTAAATGAAGTGTGGAGGAGAGGACTGGATTGTGTGTTCTCCACCAGTCTGGTGGGTTTTCTACGTGAGTTGTTCAGAGGGGGAGAAAAAGCAGAAGGTAGCAAGAAGGCTGGAGAAGGGGCACAATAACGTGCATAATCCCGGGAACTCTGCCTGGCAGAGGCACATCAGATTCAGAGAACATCTTGGACAGTTGTAACCTAGGATCTAGAGAGACCCAAGGTTAGGAAAAAGTGCCAAAAATGTAAACCTTAGCTAAGAAGCAATGCCAGGAGTAGCCTACCATTTATTAATGATTGCTCTTACGGTATCTTTCAAAACTGACAGTGGGATGTTCTGCTGCTGCTTCTAAGGGGAGAGGGAAGGCAAGGTTGGCTTCTGGTCATTTAGGAGGCATGAAGCATCCAGAATATTGTGTCTTCCTTTCTTGTGCAGCACAAATGCTGCCTTTACTGTTGTCTGTTACAGTAGTGCCTACTTGGAGGTGCTGGTCGTGGATCTAGGGGTCCCTGCCCCAGGCTTTTCTGATCTTCTTTTTAAGACCAAATTTAACAGGCAAGTGAATCTAAGAATGTACTGTAAGAAATGGAGACTGTAGCTAGAATAAAGGTGATTGTACTAGGAATCTTGCTGATTGCACTAATCAAACTTGCAGTAAGACTTTGCTTCTATGCCTTGAGACAAGGATTTAAACCAAGCACCCTAAATATAGAACTTCATAGGTATCCTTTTCTATGAATAGTGATTTGAAAATTCTTTGACCCTAATATGCCAAATGAAGTACAGTAGTGGCTGCCTACACAAGTCTTGCCACAAAGAAATGCACCAGCTTTTCTCTGTCTGACATCTCTGTCATCTTTCCCAGGAATCTGACCGATCATCCACAGCGGAGTATTGTCCACAACATACAGTTCCTTCAAAATGGACTACTTTTTGGACGTTGAGTCTGCTCACAGACTGTTTTACAGTCAAGGAGCTCAAGGTAAGAAACTGGTACTAACTCAGAAAATGACGATTTCAACTGTACTATTAAGATGTATCGGGCCAGACAAGGGCCATACTTTGTGACTGACCTGCTGAAGTGTACAGAGGCCACGAGAAACGGCCTTCCAAATGCACAGGGTGTAAAAGGGATTACAAGAAGAGTAATGACAGGGTTGAAGTACCCTCTCAGAGGATAAGGAAAAGCTATGAGAGCTGCTGGGTGCGCAGCACCAGCTAAAGGAACTGCCAAGATCCGGGCTGTGGTGCTGCAGAACCCAGATGGACAAGTCAGAGGGGCCAGCAATGGCTGTGGTGTCCTTCCCCTTCCTCCTTGCTTATTGATGCTGTCAGGATCATAATATGCTCTTATTCAGTGCTGCAGGAATAAGTGGTTTGGGAAAGCCCTGAGGCAGTCCAGCACACTGTAGGCAAGCAGCAGGCTCTCGCTGGTCTGCATCCTTCCCTGTGAAATGCTGGCCCTCGCTGAGCAGCAAGAAAGGGAAAGAGTAATCACACAGCTTTGCTTTAATGTACTTGAGACTTGTTCATGATGTAGATGATATTTTAGGTACAGTCAGCTCACATTTTTCTCACCAGCTCTATTTTTGGCAAAAATTTGCAATTTCAAAGAGAAGAGGCTTTTTTGTTCCTTAAACTTTAAACTCCATATTAAATAGAAGAAAAATGTAAGAACCCAGTGGCTCTATCAGCCTTCATTTTTTGCTTTTACATACTGATTGTTCTCTCAAAATGTAATCTAGCTTTTTTCCACCATTAATTTCATCAGTTGCTAAGCAAATTCAAAGTCTGACCAACAGAGTTCTGCCTTCTCTTGGGAGGCCATTCTCCCAGAGCAAAACCAAATCCATCTGGGGGGCTGCCACCGTCCCAGGACACACAGGATTCATCACCACCTTTGGCTTTTGGCTCAGATGAGGTGCTGTTCCCCAACACATGCTGCCTGGCCCAGCTGCTCCCCCAGTTGTTTTGATACTTTTTCATCTGTGCAAGTCACGGAAAGCCTTTCTTCTCACAACACAGCCTTCTGCACTGAACAACAGAAGCAAATGCTGAGTACTCCTATATCAGGAGAAGGAAAAAAATGAGCTGAGGGCAATGACTTGTTTTGCTGGCTTTGTCTCTGTCTCTAAAATGCAATGGCCACCTGAGCTTCAGAAGTAATATTAAAACAAGTTCTTTGTTATCTCTATAAGAACAAACCCCTTTCTATTCCATAGAAACTAAAATTCAGGTATCTACAGCTTACTGCTTCACAAGTTACAGCAACTTCTCAACAACATCCCTATGTGCTGCAAGGTACAGAGGGGACTATGGAAGAAGGAATTAGATATTCATGCAGTGGAAGTCTATTACAGTAATGTGCATCAGGTGACTAATAAGTGCTGCACAGGCAGCATTAACTGTAAGTATTTTCAAGAAGGCAAGGGGAAAAAACATTCTTACCTATCCTTGGAGAAATTGTATTGCCAGCTCATACAGAAATGCTTGCACTGATCAGTTAGGTGCATGAATGAAATGTTAACCTTAGCACTCAGTTGATTCTTTAACACTTCTTTTAAAATGCAAAGTGAGGAAAAAAAATCCATCATGCAGAACTGTATTCCTTCATAGCACAGCCGTCAGCAGGAGGTTGACCTTTACATCTGTCATTCAGGCTTCCATCCCTTGGCCAAAACAAGCAGGAACCAGCACTGACTTTGGGATTTATTTGTCCCCCTGCTTGTGAGCATTTTAAGAAAGACCAACTTCACGTTTCCACTATGCACCAGACCCTAATTGCCTCCACAACTGGAAAAAGCACACTGATATAAAAGCCATGCTGCACTTAAGCTCTATTCCCTTCAACTTTTGCCCTTTCTCTTTCCTCCTTTTACTGCATTTTCTCCAGCTCCTGTCCTGAACATCTCTTACATCACATGCTTGTGAGACCTCTTCCCCAAACACTGGTATTCTCGTCTCTCTTCATCTCTCTGTGCTTGAGGTTAGGTGCTTTCTAACGAGCCGGGCGCACAGAAATGATAGAGCACAGAAGTGAAAACCTTTCTGCTCTGCCTTCTCAAATGCTGCAATAGAGCTGGCACCTCTGGCAATAGGAAAGGTGCTTGAGGGAAGGATGGAAGGACATGCCCACTAGCAATAGTTGTGAGAGACAAAATGTGGCCTGTGCAGAGAGAAGTTTTGGGAGGCTTTCCTTGTCTGAGGTAGCGCTGAGAACCTCTGAAGTGACAGAGACAGCATCAGTAGACCAAATCATAAACCTCTGGAAGAGTTTCATTGTCAAAGTTTCCAGCAAATGCCTTTATTACCATCCTTAGCTGCAAATCTTGTGATGGCAGCAACCCCTTTCCTCTAAGCTACCTTCCCCCTTGTACACAACAAGGAACTCAACCTATCGAATGTGCATTGATGCTGCCTGTAGAGCTCCAATACTGTCATCCTTGTGCCAAATTTTAAGGCTCTCTCCCACAGAATGAGCATCTCTGTATGAGATAATGACGTGATTTCTCCAATCATGGGCAAAAAAATAACATCTTTCTTTCCTTACCTGCCTTCTGAGAAACAGTTGAACTGTGTTAGCTATAACATTCTGAAAAAGCAAAGTAAAAAGGCACTGAGTGTGAGGCACCCATCTGCCATAAATGGCAGAGCTCAAGGAGCTCGTTTGGAATTCAATCAAAGGCCTGAGAGAAAGCATTGTCACCAGATGCACCTAATGGCATCACAAGGAACTATTTGATGTTAATATAATAACATGCTGCTATTAGCAAATCATGCTATCAAACAGCACGAGGATATGCATTAAAACTGCATTATGACACAATTGAGTAAAAGAAGACTACAGTATTCTGCCTTTCAATTAGAAACATCAGAATGCATTCCATATATTGTTATTAGTTATATTACTAGTCAATGCATTACAAAATGCTCTGTGTACCAAGTAGAATGGGGGTTTATGACCCACTTACTCCTTCTGTGAGATTCAAAGATTTCTGCTTTTAATCCTTTGATCCTCCAGATCAAGAAAGAGACTCCTCTCCAGTGTTTTCACATTAATGATATGACAGTGTTACAAACGGCAGCTGTAAAGCACTCATTCTCCTCTGTACTCACTCCTTGTGGGTGGAAGAGAAGGGAAGGAACTCAAAGGGCTATCATAGCATTGCTAGCAGATGATACCAAGCCCCAGCTGACCTCAGGTCTTGTGTAGTTGAATGCAGGATGCTCTGACCTCAGCAAACAGACTGAAACAGTGTTTTGGCCCCCAGCAACTAACTGCTTCTCCATCCCTTGCTGCCTGCACTAACGCCCACATCTCATCCCTACTCCTGCAGAAAGCTGCAGAACTGCCTTTGCTGCTCTAGGGAAAGAGGAGAGAGGTGTTACCTGATCAGCTGCCTTCTCTCCCATCCCCTCCTGCAGAAGCAGCCATCACCTCACTCCCGTGGGTTGAGTGCAGAACAGAGGATGTTTGGCCATTTAGGCTGCATCTGCTGTTCCAACAGCTGTTCCCTGTTTCCTCCAAGGAAAGTGAAGCAGGAGGGATGGAAAAGTCACAAAAGCTGGATCTGGCAGTAGGATTATCTAGATTTAGAAAACTTGGTAAACGAAGCCAGCTGGCTGTAGCCTTCAGATATAAGCCAGAAATATCCTCAGCCCTGCAGCCCTCCCTGTCTGACTCTGCTGTGGCCGTATGTTGGGAGTTGGGACCTCAGAGGGGCCTTGCCAAGTGCATAATGCCTGGGGATGCATCTGCAAATCAGGCACAAGAAAGAAAGGGCTGTGATCCACTGGATCCAGCCCCTCACCCCAGCAAAGTCTGAATCTGAAACCTAAGCATGGAGTTAGACCCTAATTTTCAAAAGAAAAGAGTTTTACCCTTTGAAGTGTGTGGAAGACACTAGTTATTCTTGGATGTGTATGTATCCTAAATACAAATCTATCGTGGCTCTCAGTGATGGTGAGCCATGGCTTTCAGCCACGAGGGCTGAAAATATATAGTGGGGCTTGGAATGGGGTTCAGTGAAGACATTACCACCAAAGAACTCTGACTAGTCTGGCAAGTGGAGAGAAACAGTCATTTTAGGAGCAGGGTTCACCTAATCTTAAAACCTTTTCCTTCAGATAGTAGAAGTCTTGCCTTATTCTCTCTACTGATTATGAAAGCCTAGACAGCTAACTTGAATAAAAGATGCTTGTGCTAATGGCATTTGTTTGCATAGAGGAACTGTGTGTTGACAGGCAAGATAGGACCTAATTCAGCAAAGGGACTAACTTCCCCAAACAGGTCAAATTCTAATCCAAAGATGCAAATATCAGATCCTGTTTTGGCTGTGGCCTATTTTGGAGAGACATCAGCTTTGATCTTGAAGTTCTAATTGAAAGTTTGTGCTTTAGGGCACATAAAGAAAGACCTATTTGACAGAGCTGAGAGACTGGCAGGGAGGAGCAGCAGAAGGAGGCTGCTTCATAAGGGAAGGTGAGCCAAGAGTCAACAAGATGGGCAGAGGCAGCAGTCTTGCCTACAGAGGTAAAACACTACAGCACACGAGCAGAACAGCTCTGGTGATGGTCACCAGGTTCAGCCAAGACAAGGCCGTGGTGATGAGGCAGGTGTGAGGCCAAAACAGGGCATCAAGTCGTCAGTCAGAATATGGATCAGTGGGGAAGGCAGGCAGCCACAGCCTTGCTTAGCGTGTGAACGACAGCCTCAGTGTAAAAGTGGCTCCCAAAAGAAGGGAGGAAGCAGCTGTGAGGCTTCTTGCTGCTTGCTCAAACAGCTCCAAAGCTGGTTAGAGCTTCTCAAGCCACTGTCTCCAACAGCTGTGCCATGTCAGAGAACCTGCCTTGAGCGTAGCGAATGGAACTGTGTACAGGGCCCTGGCCCTTGGTA
Organism: Colius striatus; assembly: GCF_028858725.1. Lineage (NCBI taxonomy): Eukaryota > Metazoa > Chordata > Aves > Coliiformes > Coliidae > Colius > Colius striatus. Next base: position 4,831,297 of record NC_084762.1, read on the forward strand.
CCGAGCTCTCACCTAAGCTTGTTCAGGATTAAAAAACAAGGAAGCCTTACCTTTAAGAAACAATGAGGATGATAAGAAAAACGAATAAGAAAGAAGCTTTTATAAATGAAAGCTTTAAGAACCATCACAAAAGGAGAACTGGCCATGGCAAACTGCACTTTTCTGCAGCTGTGAGTCCAGTGGAAAGGCTCCTAAGATGCAACCCCACACCACAGCCTGACAGGACAGGCTGGACATCCTGCAGTCAGGGCTGCACAAGCTCACTTTTGCACTATGGTCAGACCCAGCAGTCCCTGAGAGGGAGCCTGGGATCTGCTCTCAGGCCATTTCTGACACGAGGATAAAATCATTCCCGATTTCCTGGCGGGCTGTGTATCCACATGTCCAGTCTGATCTCCTTCTGCACCAGCAAGGGGCACAAAGCTTAAACTTCATTTCACTGAGTATCTCCCAAGATGCTCCTACATACCTTGGAGCTGCTTGCCAGTCCATTTGGCAGGATACACTGTGCATATTTAAATAACCGAACACAACTCTCCCGAAGCTTTATCTTAAACTATCTTTTGTATCTATAAATAATTTACAGATCCACTTACATGGGGTATGCTTTTACTGGCTGCAACATTCCTGCAGTCTACTTGATGAATGTAAGGGGTGAATAAGAAATGTAAAGCAGAAAAAAAATGTGGAAATAAAAACATGGTACATATGGCCAAGCACCAACAGATGCACAGGGTTGTACAGACACTTAGGGGATGATTGCTCAAAAGATTCCAGCAAATCCTTCTTCATCAGTAGTCCAGGTTTAATAAAATACTCCCAGGTAGAACTTTAATTCCACATTTTCTGCTCACACTCTGTCTCCACAGTATATTTACTTCACTGTGCTTCACTTTTGCTCGTTTAATTCCCACGGTGCTGACTCATGCTAGATGTTTGACTTCAATCACTGCTGGCTACTTAGTGCTACTTCCCTTCTGCTTTAGCACAAGAAATTATGTCCAGTATTGTACAAAAGTGTATTGCTGCAGCATCTCCCACATCCTAGTCCAGAATGGTTCCACTGTAGATGTAAAGTAACATTAGGATACTCCATGCACCAAAAATGTTACGATAAGTCCATCCTCTAGATTAACACTTTTCAAAGGTGTGTTATTTTGCAGGTCTTTCTCTTGTTTTTTATTCATGTGATCTCACTATAGACAAACTACATTAATAACAGAAGAATTGGTAACAGCAAATGTGCATTCCTGACTTAATTTTCCTCTCTTTAAATCCCAGGAAGTAACTAATCAACATCAACCTTTTGTTCATCCTTTTTAAGCTCTTTTTTTCCCCCTTTTCCACTTTCTGTTCTGGCATATCCCCATTATTGAGAATTTGGGAGCAGGCAATTGAGTGCCACGATCAGAGTCTCTGTCTTGCACTGTCAGGTAGCATAGCTTCACCACTTGTATACAAAACAGCTCACAATGAGCAGCAGTAACTGTACTTCACCTACTTTGTGTTATTTATTTCAATAGCCAAATTAGAGTCCAGAAAAAATAAGGATCTTCTAATTCTCAGCAGCATATCTGAATAAAACTAGGATGTTTGAGATCTAGCTCTTTGTAGCCCTAAATATAGCAAACTTTAGATTGCATATGCATGGATCACACTTGGAAAAAAATTGATTCTGAAAACCAAATCTTTATTTTCCCATTAAAAATAATTAAGGAATCAAGCCCCCACTTGCCCCTAGTTCATAATGATTTACCTGGTGTATCTATTTCTTTATTTTTAATAGTGTGTTTTCTGAAGCCTGTGCCTTTGGACTCTAAAGTGTCCAAACCCCACCAGATAGGCATATTTTGCATACTTTTACCTAAGCATCACAAACCAGCTTGTTTAGAGCCCGTGTTTGAAGGTGCTTGCAGTCTCCAGACCAGTGTTTGAGTCCTCTCTATCTCAGTACTTTCAGAGTACCGATGTCCATCAAACCGGTGTCAAAGACCTCAACAGCTTTGCTTTAGAGACCTAGATTAATCCATATGCATGTCTTTTGGTGTTTCTCTGGGAGACACGAGCCTATAAATCATTCCTCATAAATGACAAATTACATCTTCTCCAGTGCTTGCACACGTGTTCTACTCTCTTCCTCTTCTGTTGGTCATACCCCATTTCCCGTCTCTAATCATTCAAATGTTTGCTATCAGTTGCATTAAAAACATTAAAGTTTCAATTAATAACTGTAGATAATAAATTAATACAACTATTATAAATCAATACAATATTACAATATCTTATGCATTAATATATATAAGAAATTCATGTTCTAGATACACCAAAATGTACCTGAACTGACGTTTTTAAAGCTTACATTTAGTTAAAAACACATTTCTTTGTGCATTACCTAGACATTATGCCATGGTGAGCCCTTCCCACAGAAGCAGGAAGGAGGAGAATTGAATAAGCAGAATCGTACTCAATCACCAGCAGCAAAACTGTAATTAGAATAGTTTTGCAGGTGTTCTACAAAGTTGTTCAAACTTTGCCTTGAGAAACGAGGTCTTCCTCAAAAAAGTCTGTGGCTTTACCACAATGCCTGAAGCTGCTTGTGATTGTACACATCAGAAACACACTCTTTCCCCTGCATCTCCATCAGAAACATTTTAGCACTTGCACTGAAGTTAAAATCATCAGGTTTCAAAAATATTTGTCATTTTGAGTTAAGGATCTGCTATGCAAATTAAGCTTCCCAGATTAAGGCTTTATTGAGCCAAAAATGACCTGTATATTCGTGGCACCAATGAGGTGTTCTAAAAATATCTTAATAAAAGTTGATTGATAAAAGCAGATGGTAAAAATCCTGATGAATAATTCACGTTTTCTCTGACTAATTTTTAGAGGGATGACTTTTCCCTTCTGAGTGATTAAAACTGGCTCACTCTTTTTTCTAAAAACCACAAGTACATAGGAAAAAAAAAAATCAATCTTAAAACTCTTACAAAGGTAGCTCTTGGCAAACAAAAATGAGTATGAATGCTTTTATTAAAAGATGTGGAATAGTATTTTAATGGGAAAAAAAAATGGAAGCCGTCAAAAATGCTTTGTAAATCATCCCCCATGTTTTCAGTCATTTCAAACAGCATTCAAAAATGGGACCACCTGTAGAGGTAACTAAATCTATTTAAATTATATGTTCAGAATGCCTCTGAACATGCAATGTAATAATGTATGTGTTTCACCTTCCCTTCTCCCTAAAGCATAATACTCGTGTCGTACTTCGGTGAGATACAGTGTCATGAGACAAGAAACGTTGAGATTATAAATAATCAGTCCTGAGGTATCATTACCTTTGTTATGGCATGTCTGTTTTTAAGGTATTTTTTCCTCCCTAAGCAACCTTTTCTAACAAATACAACATGTTGTTGCAATGTGCTAACCTTGAAACAGCCCTGTGAGGAACAATACAAAGAATTTAACCCAAAGGACTGATTTGCCTCTGTGTACTGTTAGAGTGGCTGCTTAACATGAGTTTTTGGACAGTGGTCTCAAATCTGTTTGCAGCATAAGTGGGCCCCTTAATGTGTATTGTAATGTCGTTCCTGTACTCTTAAGACTATCAAGAGGATACTTCCTAATTTTCCTAAAAAGCCATCTCCTCTAATTGTGTCCCAGAGATAGAGCTGGTTTGTGGAGAGCAGCTGAAGCCTAGAAATGCTGGTGGGTTATCTGTGATGAAGCCAGCGGTCACGTTGGGTGAACACTGACATCTTTACCCCAAAATATGTGGCAAGTCATTCTCGTAATAAGGAGCACTATGGGTGAAAAAAGTGTGTACAAGTGTATTCATGACATGCATAAATATCCAGTGTTGCTGTGTGGATATCAGAATGTGATCAGCTTTAGACTTTGTACTTTCCAGTTCCATGGTTGCGTTAAGAATTGATGTTTGGTTTTTATTGCAAACTTACTAGCTTCCTCTGAATTCTTTCCAGTGTTTACTTAAAATCTCTAGTCATACTTGAAAAAGTCCTTTTGGTAACACACACAAAGGGGAAATAATCATGGTTGTCAAACTAATATATAATGATCACTCCAGGAAACATTTTCCAGCATCCACCTACCTCTACTCAAAACGAATACAAGCAAGGTACCAATATTTTGACCCAAAAGGTAAAAAAGACTTATAAACAATTACATAGAAAACCTCACTCTTATTCTCAGTTTACCATAAATGTATATGCAATTTTTTTCCTCAAATAGATTCCTGTGCTGTGATCCCCCCAGCCCTGAAGTGCCTAGATGCCCTTTCACTGATTTCAACTACAGCCAGATCGTGCCAGCTTTAAGACAAATCTCTTATACGGTTGCTTTATGAGATGATTTTTACAATGCTGACTTCATCTACAGATAAATCTTCCTTAAGTGCAAATTTGATGATGCAGCACACAAAATTCTCTGTAGCAAAAATCTTCCATTCTCTTTTATCTTCATTACTGTACATTCCTATTACAAGGGAGTAATAGTTCACAGTCTAGTCGCAGTGTTTACTTTAGCTTAATCTAAATAGTTGACCCCATTAAATCAATTGCTGCTCTTGCCCTATGCTTTTACTTCAAATTTAAATGCTAGGTTAGAAAAGAGCAAAAACTTGAAAGGAATCTATTTAAAACCAGTCAGTAACCAGTAAGATAGTCCAGAAATAACCACTACCTCCAGCAGTGGAGTTTTGCTTGTTTAGTAAACCATATAATGCTGCAAATTGAAAAATAGAGCGTGACAGCTTCCCTTAACTCATACTAATTATATGCTATCATATCTAACACCTAAGTCAGGTTTTAGGCATCTGAAGGCTTCTGATTGACAGATATTATTTGGAACTCTGAAAAACTCTGAAACACTTTAAAAAGAAAGAATTACAGTTAGCAGGCTGCAGAATATGTTCTTAGTCATTATCCGTCATGCTCTCTGGTCCCAGGAGGAAAATATAGTTCACTATTGGTTTTTTGAAGTGGGGTGGCTTACAAAGCCCCTGAGATAAAGACTGCTTGCAACAAACATCCAGGGTTTAGGCTCCTCAGCTCTTATAGGGGCTCACATGAAAGTTGATAGTCCCACACTAAGGTTAAGGGCACGCTTTCAAGCCAAAATTATCTTTCCAGCTCTGTGTGAGTTGGAGGGGAAGAAACACACTGAGAAGGCAGTTGTGGATTGTGCTCAGGCTTCCAGTGATCAGCCAGATCCCATCTAGCATTTGTGATAATCCTTATCTACTCAGAGAGAGAACTGAGGTGGATGTATTTATAGAGGCTTGTCTGTTTGTGATTTGTAATTTATAGGCTCAGCATCCAAAGCATTCAACAGCCACTCATGATTACATTTCACATTAAGCCCACCTGCATTAAAGAGACATTATCAGAGCTCTAAGGTCAAGAGCTAAATACTTAGGCAATGCCAAAATGAAAGTTGCCTCTGTAGCATTAATTCAGCCTCCTTATACATATGTATTATAGGAGGGTTTCTAATTGCATGATGACACAGTAATTTTTTACTATCCTACCATTTGCCTCATCAGTGCATGGGGTGGGCAGTGCTCACTGACTGAGCCAGCATTAAATATTTTGCTTTCTCCTCTTTCCATGCATGGCCACAAACCATTCAAACCCTAGTCAGAAGATAAACATCTTAACTTCCTCATGGGCTTTTCATTGGTGCTTCACTAAGGTATATGAATACAAATACTAATGAACTTATATCTCTGCAAAACCCCTCCTGAAAGAAAATGATGATTCCCTCTGTTTCACAACTAAGAAACTAAGACACAAAGCAATCAAGAACAAAAAGTAGCTGTTAATTTTGAGTGCCCAAACCCAGACAAGAAGAAACTGCATTTTGGAATAGTTGCTGTAGGCATCACATCATGTGTCCCAAGCACAGCTTCTACAGCTTCACAAACTAAGCAAAGACTTAAATGCTTCCATTACTTGGGCATCACAGCCTCAAAAACAGTATTCAGAACAAGTCAGACTGCAGCTATTGAGAAGTTATGAAAAGAGTGGTTTAATTGGCAAAACTAGGAATTTTGAACAAGCAATTTGTGGCAGGAACAGAGCCATGACCTGTGTCTTTGAGGCACACAACACGGCTGTCATTTCTCTTCTTGGTATCCTTTAGTACAGCTCTTGAACTCCACAGCACATGAGGCAGGGGCTTTACAGAGAACAATCTCTTCTACTACCTTCTACAGATCCTCCTTTCCATTGAGTAATTCTCTTTTCTTATTTTTTTCCTCCCTCTTCTTCCCTCTTTCCATTTCTACTTTCTCCTGCTATTCCCCTTTTCATTTGTTCTTCCCTACCAGCTCGTCGGGCAACTCTTCTCACCGTGCCCACCCTGATGACAGCAACCTCTGAGGATGACATTGACCGGAGACCCATCAGAAGGCTTCGGTCTAAGAGTGACACCCCTTACTTGGAAGAAGCTAGGATCTGCTTCAACCTTGATAATGGTAAGACCACTCCTTTCCCAAACAGCGTATGATGTTAATTAAAGACATTTTTTTTGCGATGCAGATGGACCAGATGGTACCTCCTCCTTCACAGGCAGTATGATGGTGCAGCAGACTTCCAAAGATCTCATGGCTGTCTTAACTACAAGCACCTGCATATATATGAAAAGAGATCCTTTTCAAAAGTCTCCTGCAAGTACTAACTAAAGATTTCCCCTTGTTTTAGTTTAGGGTGAGCCAGTGAGATCAGAGCAAAAGAGAATGGCTTTGCAAACACATATATTTATATCTTATCCACTCCAGGCATCAGAATAGAACTAACTGCAGACTGCAGCTAAACCCAACATTACAACTGTGGAACAACTCTTGATTCTGCAGGAACAAGAATGAGAGCTGTCCTTCAAAATTCAGATGGGCTACCTTCAGAGTTACTGAGGCTTGGTATTCTGTGGTCCTTTTTGAGGTTGACTAAACGATTTTGGAAGTACTGGCAACTTAGTGACTTTAAGCAGACGGAGTTTTCTTTAAAACACCTGAATTTAATGGGATGAACTAGTACACTTGGTGGCACACATTTTAACTGTTTAACTCTCACTTTATGCACTACTTTTGTGCTACTTAGATATTTTTAAATAGTATTTCTGTTTGTACTACACCAAGATCTAGAGGTCCCAACCAAAACTGAAGCCCTAACATGGAGGGCAGCCTACAACCACAGGGTGAGAGATAACAGCTATGTAAAATGCTGATTACTAAACAGAGAAGACAGAATAGGGGAGAGGCATTAAAACATTGTCCCCACTTTGCAGCTGGAGGACAGAGTCACAGATTTTTGCCTGTGGTCCCATTTTTTTTCAAAGCCTTGTCAAAGTGACTTATGAATACAAGACCCAAGCTTTAAGTAGCAGTTTTAAACACTGAGCGTGGGCTCCTCGGTCCCCTTTTACAGAGCCTGGCATGGTGCAACGTTCTGCTTTACTTCGAGTTTGCCCAATTGGAGCAGATGACGGTGGCTTTGGCTGGAATGAGCTCTTAGACATCCCACCAAATTTTGATTCAGCAGTGCTTTGAGTTTTGGGACCCTTTGGCTAAGAGGGGAGCAGTGCCAGGCGTGCTGTGGATGGCACGGGGAATCCGCCTCAGGCGGGACCCTGCCCTAAGGGCGTTAAACCGCCTCAGCCGCCAGACCCTGCTGCGGGGGCGGCATCGCAGCCAGGATCCCAGCCCGGGGCTCCCGTGAGCAGGGCCGGGGGAAGGATCACCGCTCCGTGCCCCCCTAAGGCGAGGGCAGTAGCCCCGGGGCGAACAGCAGCGGGCAGGGCGGGCGGGACTCCGCATGCGGAGGCGCGGGCAGCGAGAAGGGCCCGCTGCTCCCGTCCGCAGATCCTTGACGGGTTTTCCCTGTCTCTCTCCCTCTCTCCGCTCCTTTCTCCCTTTCCCTCTCTCCTTCCCCGTCCTCCCCTCCCCCTCCCCGCGCCTCTCTCCCTCCTCGCCCGCCCCCTCCTCGCCCGGCTGCCCCGCACCGCCGCTCGCCCTCGCCAGCTCGCCGGGCCACGCTGCTCACCGTGCCCACATTAATGGCGGCATCTTCCGAAGAGGACATCGACCGCAGACCCATCCGCCGCGTCCGCTCCAAGAGCGACACCCCCTACCTCGCCGAGGCCCGCATCTCCTTCAACCTCGACGCAGGTGAGACACGGCCCGGCCCGGCGCGGCGCGGCGCGGGGGGAGCGGGCCGCCTCCCTCACGGCCGCCCGTGGGCTGCCCCCGCGGCAACAGGGGAGGCAGCGAGGGAAGCCGCCGCCCCCGTCGCCGCGGCCTCTTCCCCAGTCCGCGCCGGTGGATTCCCCGTGCGCCGCCACCCAGCCCTGCCCTGCTGCGCCCTGCGCCCTCTTCTTCGCACCTCCCCGGCATCCTCCGGCCCAGGCCCGCTGAGCGGCTCCCCTTACTTCTGCGCCTCTCACTAACCCTTCCAGGTGCTGCCTTCCCTTCTCTGTTTGGCCCCTCAAAGCTTCTCCTCACCCAATGCGCCTTCCCCTTGCCCCACAGAGCGTGGTACCACTTCCTCACAAGAGCCTCGGGCTCAGTCCCTCCTCGTCAGTTTCTTCTGGCGTCTCTTCTGGAGATGCTGTCCTTGGTGTTTTGCAAGTCTGCCCATCTCACTTTTTGCAGTCTTTCCCTGATGGATTTGTGCCCCAAAACCACGAGGAAACTTGCACCTGTGTTGTCCACTTTTAGTGAGTGTTAAGAGATTCTATCATTGTCTCAGCATCGCTTTTTGTAACTTTCAATGGTTGTACAGCCCAATGCTTTCTACCAACACACTTCCAACTCCCCACATTCACCTCCTGCCTGTTATTGAGACAAGCCTACCTGACCTTCCTGTTCTCCTTCTCTACTGCTGCTTCTTCTGCTCTTCCCTGTCTTCCTCATGGCTCCCTTGAGACTTCAGCTGTCCCCCTCAGTTCATCCTGCACATCATGGCTATCCAATTTCTTTCCTACGAGGCCTAGAGTTTTCCCTCCTTCCCTGACCTTTTCTTTCCTTATGGGTTCTGTCAACAGCAAACTATACCAAAGGTTACTTGCTCTCAAAAACAAAGGAAAAGAAAGTTCTTTCTGTTGGTTCTCTGCACTAAACCAGACTTCCTCTGTCCGGGGGAAGCGGGGGGTGGGGGGAGCGCCGGCCGGCAGGAGGGAGAATCTGTTGCCAGGAAGCTCTGCAGCCTCCCTCATGTCCCAGCAGCAGCGCACAAAATGACCCAATGTTAAGAGTCTTTGATGCTGAGCCCATCAGCTCACTGCCAGCTGTAAAGGGAAAAGAGCTGCCTGGGAGTTGCTGCTTGCCATGCTGCAGTCTCCCCCATCCCTCCTCCTCCTCCTGTTCAGCTGGCAGAAAGTTGGAGATGGCAGCGATGCGTCTTCTCCTCCGTTTAGGGATAGAACAGATTCCCCTCCCCCTCCCATTATCCCTGCTGTAATTACGCCCTTGGTAATGGCTAATACGTGGTTTGATTTTACCATTGATAGAATGGTTGGTTATGTTGCGTGGTGGGTCGTTATTACTTTCCGATCTTGACTTCTTTAAAATTGACCAAGCTGTAGGTAAGTTGGGTGGCATTTCGGGGCACAAGCTGGATAACAGTACCAGATGGCAGGTTTCAGCTCTAAAGATCTGGGAGCGAGGATGGAAAGAGCATCGCAGTGCGTAAGGTGTAAATAAAAGGAGGCTGAGTATGGTTACTCGACTGCTGAAATAACCCTGCGCTGACTTGTGCTGTCACAGGTAATGTTGTGTCATGTGGTTATAAATAGATAAACCAGTTAAGAGCAAGGCACCTTCAGATCACCTGGTGCCTCACGTCTCTATGCTGAGCTAGACACGCTGTCTTTGCCACAAGTCCCAGAGGATGTGTGGCTCCCTGGGTACCTTTTTCCCCACAATCCACTGAAAAAACTGATAATTACACTTAGCTTCTTTCAGTCCCTCCCCTCTCCCTGGCTCTTTCATTTGTGTCTTTACTTTCGAACCTCGGAATGGAATTCCTTGAAAAGAAATAATTAAAAGAATCAGTACTAGTGTATCAAGAAATATAAATGAAAAATGTTGTGAGTAGTGCAAGTGTATGTTTTCATTAATCCATCTGGCAGTGAGTAGTTTTGAGCTTTTTCTCTTTTTTTTTTTGCAATAAAATTGCTTAGCAACCAGTATTGAGTGAGCGAGCCAAAAAGCGAGTGAAACGTGCCACTGGTACCCACTTCATTTCTGTGCCGTTGGTTTTACTCCTCTGTTTGCTCAGAAAGCACCAACCAAGCAGCCTGGCTTTGAGAACTCTCTTTTCCAAGGAGTCAGCTGATAGGAAATTTGTTTAGCCGCTTAGGCTCATCCGTGACAATGCTGCGGGGCACAGCGTTTGCTTTGGAAACTTCTGATTTAGCAGATGCAGCCTTCTTGAAACCAGCTTTTTGGGGTGATGTGTGGAGAGAACCGACTCTTGTTTCTAACCTTACCTGGTTTTCATGTGCGGTGTCGTCGCTGGTGGTTAGGGGATGTCCCATGGAGGGCTGGCGGCAGGTTCTCGGTAGCCCGGGGCACGCTGCCGGATCCTGCGGGCCCCGAGCCATGGAGCGGCGGGCCGGGCCGGGCCGCCCGTGAGCGCTGTCCGCCGCCCTCGGTACTGAAGCGGTGGCCGGGGCTGGTGGGGATAGCCGGCCGCTTTGCCTCCTGTCCCTCCTCCTCGTCTTCTCAGCGGCTGCCAGTGGGTTCACAGTGCACGCGTGTGCATAGGGGTGTGTGTATCTATTTGCCTGTGGAGGGGGAGGTAGTTGAAAATTAACACAGTTTCTTCAACCCTTTGATACAGTCGAACTGAAGTGATGCTTGAGGTGCAGGAAATAACCTCTCTATGTGTTTAGCACTTGCTTTCCATTTAGTGTGTTGCATATCTACAGCTGCTGCTGCTCAACCACTGCTTGCAGAGCTATTTTTCCCACAGCTGCTGCAAGTCAAGCTGTGTTTCCCAGTCATTGTCTTCTGTCAGGACATGGTCAAGGCTTGGATGCAGTGTGCAGCTGCCTTACAGTATTGGAATTTAAACTCCACATTTATTAATGAAACATAAGCAGATGCATAGAATGCTGCTCTTCTCCACTCTTAATTACAACCACTAGTTAAGAACTAGCAGGTTTTTATCTACTTCAGCTGTAAGTTATAATTATACCATTACTGCTTTTATCTGTATTGTTGAACAACTGAGAGATTACATACACAGAGTCAATTACACAATTTGGGTAGAGCACAGATTTGGTCTGGGTTGTAAAAACCCCACAATTTATAAGTGATTAGCAGTGCAACTTCTACCTACCCTCTTTTGGCTATAAATCAACAGTTCTGATGTGTTTGAGTCCCCAAAATGTGTTTGTTTGTTATGTTTTATTCCTAAATGTTGATCAATTAGCTCACCCTTATTACCTAAGCATGAGTTAACAAATACTGTTCAATTAGTTGTCCCTGTTATGGGGGGTTTTTTGCAGTGTTCCCAGACTGATTAAAACACAAAGCTGTTTTCCAGACTCAGGGTTATTCTCACTACTGTTATACGTGTGCAAATCCTATTAATCTGAGTTATGTGCACATATCAAGAGGATAATGTTTCCCACAGGATTTAAACTACCCCTTCTGCCAAAATTAGTGTAGCTACATAACATCATAAAACTATAGATAGATATGAATTCCTTTTGCATATTTGATACTGAATCAGTCAGCATACAGCAATTGGTTTTTTAATTTTCTGAAACACTTCCTTCAGTGTGACACTAGAGGAATGTGGAATGTGCTCTCACTGTCAGGTGGTGATCTTTTGTTTTCTTTTTTACCATTAGCAGTCTGGTCTGACTCTGTCTCTTAAACATTCATCTTTGGCTTTTTGTACACATCTTCTTAAAAGCAGTTTTCAGATTGTATTTCTAATTTTCTCATTCAGACAGCTAAAAGCTAATCTCAAATTACTTCTGAAAACTTCGTCTGTGACAGTTGTCCAACAGCATAATCCCTTTCCTGGTCCTGTGCCAGCTGACAAGTTCAAGCTGACCTGTTACAGGTTTTGACCAATTGTTATTCTTCCTGGTGCAAGATACTATACTTTTAAAATAGCAATGCATGGTAGGTAGCTTTCAAGTTTGATAAATTAGCAGAGGTGATGACTGATAAGGAAATAGACAACTTAAAGCTCTCACTAAATGATTCAAGACATGTGAGCTTTTCTTCTACCTCCCCCTTCATGCGGCTGCTTGGGAAATCTGTCAGAATCTTATCCATGTTTGTTAGGGGAGGGGAGAACTACCACACTGAGTTGATCTGATCAGATTCTCTTTTAGCTCTTCAAGTGTCAGTCAATGTTGAAGGTAATTCTACACGTAGACAGATAACTCTTAGTTTCTCCTAGCTGAAAAAGAGTAAGCTTTGTCCTGCAGCCCTTTGCAAAGTTGATTCCAGCAGATTGGCTTCTTATTAAGCAGTACAAGAAGATGTCTTTATCTCAGCTGTCATGGGACCTTCCTGAGATCATTCAGTGAGGTCACCAAATGTCAGTCTTTGCTTGAACAAGGCTGATCATCTACTTTGAATTTTACCTGGGAATGTAGACTCAGGGGGAAAGCAAGCCAATGTCTTGAAGAATGTTTAAGACCAGGATGACTGCAGAGGCTGTACTAGAGGTCATCAGAGGGGTTCTTCCTTTAAAAGGCTTATATTTAGTGCCTGTGCTGTGGAAGGAGGGAGGAGAGCTTTTGAATGTGAATATTTTCTGCCTACCTTGACTTAAAAGCATGCACCAGTGGTGCAATTGAACAGAAGCCTGTGGCCAGTGGAGTGCAGAAGCTGGGCTCTGACGATGGGGAAAAAGATGTAGTGACAGAGCAGACTCGATGTGGATGATGCAGCCTGTACTGGCTATGGAGCTCAGCTGGCTCACTCAGCCCTGAATCTCACTAAAGTGGCTGGATCATCAAGTGATGCAAGTCATTTGTTGACTTCAGACAGGGATCTGAGCCAGACTGTAGAAATATACATCTCTGCTTCCCTTCAACAATGAGAGATCTGTTTTATCTCTTTGTGGTATGGAGCCACATGTTCTCTTGGAACATGTTCCGGGAAAGCAAAGCTGAGAGGGAAAGGACTGAGTTGCTCCACACAATTTTGCCATGTGTACAGGAGGAAGGTTCTTGCGTCTAGAAAGGCAAGTGAACTTGGTACCGTTTACTGTTCTTAAGCAGTGATGAATAACTCACACTGGGGAGAGGAAAAAAACCCACGGCAGCCTGTGTTAGTGCTGCTGCAAGCAGAATTAATTCACAGCATGTAAAGAGAGAGGAGGATCCTGGCAGAAACTGCTGAATGGCTGAGACAAATGTTAGCGAGCTGGGAAATATTCATAGTCATCTGTTTCCATGATGCAGAGCTGATGGGGGAAAGCCAGGACACAAAGGGTGACTGTTGGTCAGGAACTTTCCTCATCTGAACTGAGCACAAAGTTGAAGTCAAAAGCTTCTTCCATTTTCTCTATCCTGACACCTTCTACACTCTTTTTGGGCCCTAGTGCTTCTCATAGCTTTCATAGTAGTCTGCCTTACTGTTATTTGTATTGCTGTATTCATTCTAACATATAGCTTTAGAGCTGTACTGAATGCTTTTCAGGGAGTAAAATTATGTATGATTTTCCTTTCTGATGGAAAGATAATGTCACGTGTATTAGCCTTGTATTGGTCTGAGTAGAAGGAAACAATACATTTTTCTACCGTGGCCGAGGAGGAAGTTGTGCACTTTAGTTTGTAACTGTGTAAAATGAGAAATAACATTTGTGCAGCTCACAATTTCTAATAAAGAGAGATGGTTTGGTAGGATTTTCTGCAGGAAATCTCCATCCCATCCATTTTCAATTTTGTCTAAAACCCACCATTGAATGTAAAAGTCTATTTTGAAGTTTCTGAGTTTGCCCCTGGTCATCTTTACATATGATTTAGCACCCTAACTAACTAAACTAATCATCTCTACAGCCATTTGAAATGTTACCACATTTAGAATTGTGGGGGTTTTTTTCCTGTTTATCCAGTGTATGTTTCTGTATATCCACAGTAAAATATTCTGCATATAAGAATTTAAACTGCTTTGAATTTATGGAGCTCACAGATTAGAAATAATGCTGAAGGGGTAATCTGAAGGGCATATTTGTGTTTTTTAAAAGACTTTCAAATTTTCGTGGCTTTCCGATTTCAGGTAGGAAAGATTTGGCTCGGGAGAACAGAGGAGAGAGAAATGTGCAGTAGTAGGCTTTCTAATATGTGTGGGAGGTTTTATTTCTTTCTGGAGAAAGATTAGTATAAATGCATGCTTGGAAAAATTCCACTTTCTCTGCTCTAATCACTCCCTCAGATTATTGTCATGGAGATCCTCTCATACTTAGGAATCCAAATCATTGGTTTTGGCAAAGCATTTCTTAATACCTTTGTAAAAAAGTCCTGAAGAACTGCTCTCTTTTGCCATCAGGCTTTGTGTTACCAGAAATTGCACGTGCACTTTAATGGAATGATGACTGTTTGTGTTAACACTGCTTCATTTGGAGGATATCTGGAGGTTGGGTGTATGCTTGCCGTACGTTTTGTGGCTGTTTCCCAGCCCTGTGAGCATGAATGCAGACACCAGGAAAAAGAAGCCTCCAAACAGAACGTCACCCACTGTGTGGCAAGAATATACAGCCCTTGCCAGGGCAAAGTGGGGTTGCTGAAAGCACCTCTGTATAAACATCATACGCAACAAGTAAACAGTATGTTATGAGGGAAGAGGTCTGAATAGCAACTGAGGTTTTAACTCTTGTACTTGACTTTGGAGACCTTTGATTTAAGACTATAACCTTCAGTGAATACCTGATGAGATTAAGGTTCTCCAACTCCTTTAAAGGGGACAGATGCCTCTGCTTCACCAGCTGCCATCCAACAGGAATTGTTGATGCAGGGTTTAGTTAGCATCTATAATTGGGGATAATTTGAAGGGAAATGCACAGTTAGTCAAAATGATGGAACTGGCAAGAGGAAAAGGATACAAGATCCATTGCTCTGAATTCTGAACATGTTGGTGAGACTGGAGAACTGGAACATCTCTCTGACAAAGACAGGCTGTGAGACCTGGGGCTATTTAGCCTGGAGAAGACTGAGAAGAGACTTTATCGATGCTAATAAATACCTGCAGGTTGGGTGTTGAGAGCGACCTTATTGATGATAATAAATACTTACGGGGTGAGTGTTGAGAGGATAGGGACAGTCTTTTTTTTCTGTGGTGGCCAGTGACACAACAAGGGATAATGGGCACAAACTGGAACCCAGGAACAGGAGGAGAAACTGCTGTGCTGTTCACGTGAGGGAGCCCTGTCACAGGCTGCCCAGGGAAGACATGGAGACGTCTTCTCTGGAGGTTTCAAAACCTGCTTAGATGCATTCTTGTGACCCTGATTGAGGGAAGCATGCTTTAGCAGGGAGTTATACTAGATGATTTCTAGAGGTCTTTTCCAACCCTCACCACTCTGTAATTGTCAAAAAAACCCAAAAACCTTTTGATATTTTAATAATGCCTGTGGCACTTGACATATGCATCACCTTTCAGTGTTTGGGCCAGCTGATACCCATGCAGTCAATGGCACTGATATTGCTACGGAACAGCCCTGACAGGAGATAGAATGAAGGAAGGTATACATTTGCTTTGGGATCACAATACACAGACCCGATTCCTCTTTGCTGCTGCCTGCAGTACCTGTGATTTTTAAGGCTGCTGTAGCGCTCTGTTGCCAACCTGGTTCTTCAAGAAAATTGATGTGGTGGAATTTGCCAGAGTAAGAAGTTATCTCTATATTTGTCTTTTGCTCAATGAACTTGTTGGGTTAACACAACCAAGTTTATTCATGCAGGCTGGAAAATCCTTTTTCTTGTTTCATTAGGAACCACAGTTTTCTTGGAGCTACGCCTTTAAGGAAGATACATTTTTCTGAGACTTCAGATAAAATTGTCAGAACTGGCAACCCTGATCAGAATTATTAGCTGTGAAACTTAGTAAAAAGAAAGGGCCAATTCTCAGTACAGGTATAATTAGCTTTAATGATTAATTACTCTGAGTCAACTAATTGGTTTCATTGGGACTGCTCGCAGTAATACTCACAGCCAGGCATGTGTCTTCAGAATCAGTCTTCAAGTTTGTAAGTTTTTCCAGTATGACAAAAGTCATTAGTTCAGAAAGAAAGTCCTGGGCTGTCTGTTTTCAGATAAATACAAAATGTCAATGCTAATGAAACATTGTGTTATCAGCTGCTGTTCCTTCTGCTTAGACATTAGACCATGCAGTCTGTGTGGAATATGATACTTCTGTAGCAAAATAAACTTGGCTGCACTCGCACTTTCTTGGTGACGAATATTCATGGTAATGGATCTTTTGTGGATAAAGTGCAAGAAGTGTCACTTTTAACATTTTAATTGTATTAATTTAATGTATTTTACTCAGTAATGCAATTTGTTGATATAGTCAAACAGATGTTTTCTTCATTCAGCATACTTTTAGGGTAAACTTATTTATAGTCATGCAATAACCATTTATAATCATGCAGTTCTGTTGTCTTCATTTAGAATGCATGAGTGGTCTTGTTTTGTATTGATATGCTGAGGCTACAGCTTGAGCCTTGGTACATGGCTGCCTTCCCTAGGTTTTGTTGTGGAGCCAATATACTGAATATTTTAAGGAAGATAATTATTGCCTTTACTGCAGACTTCGGAATAATTTTTGTATCTTGACTTTACAATTCAATTTGTAAGAAACAAGATTATGTCCAAAGATGCATTGAAATGAGTAGCAAATTCAGCAAGAAAATAGGGAGGCAGAGTTGAAAAATTAAATGCCTGTGTTTCTTCTGAGTTGCAGACTCACTGTGGCTTCATTCTGATTCCAAAGTACGTAAGGCAGGGGAAGTACGTGACAAGTGTTTGCATGCTGATGTACTGTATGGACATATGCCGTTTAAACTACGATGGATAACAACTGCAGCACATATTTCAGTTAATCAGAAAATCCTTGCTCTGCATAATTTATTGTGCAATATAATTTTTTCGGTTAGCACTTACCATATTTGGACAGACAGACATCTGGTTAATAGTTTATAAGCAAATTAAATACTTGATGCATTATTAAAATGAAAGAGAAATTTCATCAAGGCTAAATCGAATTCTTTGCTAGAGTGTTGGAAATAGCTAAAGCTCAATTGACACAAGCTTCATGCTCCAGACTGGGAAGGACCTATTTTGAGTGTGGCATTTGTATACCTATGTGTCCTTTCTTCTGTCCTTTGGATAAAAGGTAAGGAGTCTACTGATATATATATGAGAACTGACCGAGTGTACATCCTTGGGAAAATTGTCTCTATGTTTTCTCAGTCAGTCAAAAATGCTAAATCTGTCAAGTGTTATGCCAGTGTTGAGCAATTAGAAGCAGCCTTAAAAGTTGTCTCAAGCTAATCTCATTTTGCTACAGCATATTACTAAGCCATAGGAATCTTTCTGAGAACAGAAAACATGCCCCCAGGTAGGATGAAAGGAGGAGTTAATAGTTATATTGCAGTGTTCCTTGTGAAAGAGGTTACTCCAATCTGACATCTGTAATGGTCCTTTGTTTTCCTTGCTGAGATCGTGACAGTTTTCTTCTGCTTAAATATCTGTTTTCTTGTACTATAGAAGTGGTAGAAACAAATGCAGAGACCTTGATGTGGCTGTTCTCGATGCATGAGGCATCCGTAACATTGGGAGAAGAATGGCTCTTCCCCATGCTCAGCTTCAGTTGCTGGAGCACGTGGGCATAAAGGTCCTGTTGTGCAGACTACTGGTGAAGAGGTTTGTAGTTGAATCTCTCATGCAATGCTCTCAGCTTCTGTCTTCTGCTGACCTCTGTTGTTGGCATCTCTCTTTTCCTACCACCTTTTCCATTTTCCTTTGTTTATCAGGGCCATGTATGCTGGCAGCAGCAATATGTTGGCCTGCAGTTCGTTGAAATCTGTCCCTGCTGGGTTGGGAAAATTGCCAGACCAGCATTAAAAGGTATAAGTTATGAACTATGGCTTTAAACGATCATTCTGTATCCTTAGGACCTCTGATAAGGAGCTGTGCAATCTATACGGTGCTTCCCTGAGTCCAGTTAAGGCAATCAATCCCCAGAACAATGCTTTCTGCTTAGTGGGTGCTCTTTGGGTCATTGTGGGCAAAGGTGGCTTATTGACAATACTGAGGTGGAGAGGAATTTAGCAATAAATCTAAAGTGATTGTATTTATTAAAAATAAATAAAATCTCATAAATTAGCTTTAGGAATAAACTGCATTAAGCTGCTAATGAGTAGCTATTGTTTATGTTTAAAGCAATTTGGCATGTTTGTCCACTCATGAGCAACTGAATTCTGTCTTATCGCCTTCTTTCTTCATCATTTCTTATGATCTGCACTATACATGAAGGCTCTGATGTGCTGTGTTTCTCCAAAAAACTTCAAAAGTTTGTTTCAAACTTATCACAATTACTTATTAGGTTGAAAGAGCCAAAAATAAACTGAAAGCAACTGATCATTTTAACTTTCTCTGTGTGGAAGCATGGAAAAATCTTCAAAGCTAATAGTAAAAAGTTAAGTGGGGTTAACTAATAACCTGTGCAATAATAACCTATAATTATAAGGCCAAAAAAAGTCAGTAAGGCTTGATGTGGAATGTAGTGTTATCTCAAGGCTTAGAACAACAAACCATTCTGTGAGATAAACGTGATAAGCTTGCTTGAAATAATAATTTTTGAAACAATTAAGTTTATGTGTATTTGTTAAAGAAAACAAGAGAGGCATCACTGAATAACCTTGGGCTCTGACCTTATGAGCTTCCCCCTCTGCAAGCAGTACAGGTAACAGCTCTGTCAGTACTGAAAGAGACCCAAGGGAAGAGTGGCAAAAATGTTTGGTCAGTATCATTACGTAGATGGAATATAGCTTTTTGTTAGCTGCCTTCATGGCACAGTAATAGGAAACCTGGGGAAAAGAGTCACCAAGATTAAAGCACTGTAGGGCATATGATGGCATTAAAAATGGCAGGACTTACTAAAGGTAGCTGCTGACAGTTAATGTGCCCTAGGCAGCAGAAACATCATCTTAGCAGGTACCCACCTAAGTGGCTGTATATATATACCTAGAGATGGTGTCAGCAGCCTTAGGAGCGTGCAGGGACCATCTGTTAACCAGCATGAGTTTAAAAGGCTTAAAGTGGGCGGCAAAGGGATCGCGCCAAAAGATGTGCTCACGTGCTTTCAGTTACCCAAGTCAATGGTAGGTAGGCAGTAATAGGTATGCCTTCCTTCATTGTAGCTGTTCCAGGCTCCCATTCACTCTGTGGCTTAGATATTTGTGGCCAATTGCAATTTAAAGGAGTGCCTAATGTTGAGAGAGAGCAAAATGTAGGACCTGCTGGCTTATCTTTTCAAAGATACATCCTGCTTTTAAACTTCTTCCTTCCCTTTGCTGGGATAAAACGTTATATCAGCTATATATCAGCGTGGTGAATAAGGAGGCACTTAGCTTTCTGGAAAGCTCATAACAAAGAAAAAGATTCTTGTCAGCAAGAGATAGAGGGATACACCGAGGAAGTGGACAAGGTGACAGTATTAACCCTAGTAAAGACCTCTTTTAGCAAAACATCATTCACAGCATCTAACCTCACATATAACTTTTTGTCACTGCATTGGAACTCATTTACTCTGGTTTGTTCACTTCTGTGAAACCCTAGGAATAGGTTTGTGTATGCAACAGAGCTTGAGTGTACTATAGCCACTGGTGTATATGTAGCTTCCCTTGTTGAATGATATCTTGTGGGTGGTTTGCCTTTCAGAAAAGTGGTTTACTTCTCTTAGAATTTCACACTGAATGTAAGGCAGTTTTGAAATGGATCATGGAAGGAAATGTAGTCTGAGTCTTGAAGAAGATATTCTCTGTAACTTAGATCGACTCTCATATTGTGGTTTAGCTTCGAAAAAGATCCAGGACTGTATATATATATAGATATATGTGTCCCTCATCTGTTTAGTTTACTGAGCAAGAGGACTATCTCTGCTGCAGTTCACAGTGTGGCTCCTTAACAAACATGTCATTCGATGAACACAAGAACAAATCTGTTGTCCTTCCCCAGTCTTCAAGCATGCCCTGAAGACTCCAGGATACGTCATCTCCAAACTCCATGTATGTCTTTTCCATGAGGAGGAAAAAAGAAAGGTTACAGTGGTGGAAAGAGTGCCTGTATTGTGTCTTTCTCTAATCACAATGGCTTTAATAAGTAAGTGTAATAATTGTGTTTGATAATTCCTCCTAAACTTTGGAGAGCAAAAATTGTTAAGACATTTTCTGTGAAGAACTGGTATGTGTGGAGTGAAGGGGAGAATGGCCAAAGTGGATTCCATCATTAAGATGTATTTCTTTCCTGAAAAGATTTCCCTGGAGAATGTTGAACTTAAGAAGTATGTTCCTCTCTGCTAGAATTCAGAGAATCCTTTTCTTTACCTGTTTATTGGGTTTTAAGGGACTGGACTTTTTTAGTTTACTATTTCACTTCCCATAGAACATAACCAAAACAATTCCTGTAAATGTCTATGCATAGTGTTTTACGTGAGCCAAAGGTATTTTTTCTTGCTAGGTCTGTTGTACCTCGTGGCACAACTGCACAGGTATTTATGAGTATTCCTAAAAGTTTTTCTTCTCATTTGTGAATTAAAACCTCGAGTGCTAATCTCTTTATTCTGACAAAGTCCTCTGATGTCTTTCCCTGAGGAATCCCCTTCCTTCATTTTGTGCCATTCTATGTGGTAAAGGGGATGCTCCCTCTGAAGGACTTGTTCTCCCTTCTGAAGTCTGCATCATAGTCAACTTCTGTGATTGGAGAACTAGCAGTTCTTAGTAACAGAGCTTCTCAGTATTGTTCTTCATGTTGGCTAAAAAGTGTCTATAAAAGCCAATAATGATTCTTTTTCAATGCTTTACCTACTGACTCAGCAGTACCCTGCAACCACATTGGCCTCAGAGCAAAGGATGAAGCACACATCATGCAGAGAAGCTTCTTGTGTTGTTGCAGAATCCTGTCACTGCATTTACCTGAGTTGTCCTCTAAGGATTATGACAATGTGTTTGTTATAACACATATCTGACTGTATAAATCTTTTTTGGTAGATTCATAATTAAGTCAAAGCAATGCTTTTGTAATTTTTTTTCAGCCACCTTTACTCCTTCCTCTCTGCTCAGGAAAAGGTTACAAAATATGAGCAAGTCAGTTTCCTTCTAATGCAGTTTTGAAGTAGTTCGGTGACCTCAGAAAAAAACATGTGGCTCATTTCCTGTTCATTTAAATTACATGTCTGTCCAAAGGCCCTATTATATAATAAGATTTTTAGTCCCCAGTGGGTAGGAAATAGTTATCTGAAACTCTGCCTGCTTTTTACACTCTATTAGAATGAATCTCCCAAACCAACCTTTAAAGGGTTGCAGTGTAATTAAGGTTCATTGGTACAATGGTAACTAGATGGCTATATTTAATTACTCTCTGTGTAAAGTAGAATTCCTGCATCATATTTGCGATGCCCTTTGAGGAAGAGAATGAAATATGTCTTAGAGGGGCTTTAGTGTGATTATCAGTGTCATTAGTATTTAAATTTGCTGCAAAGTGAGCTTCTATTACACAGATAGTACAGCTTCTGATACATTACCCTTACAGCATCCTTCTTCAAATAAATAAGTAAATATTCTATTACAGTTTTGTCATTAGCCATGGGAAAGAAATAATGCTCTCTGACGACGATACTGACTTCCTTAGCCACCTCCTGCTGTGACTTACTGTGACTGTGGAAGGACCCAGTTCAGGAAAGCATCTAAGTTCATCTTCAGTAAATATCAGAAGTGTGTTCCTGAATTGGTCTCTAAGTTGCAAATGAAAATCTGCTTAGTGGAGATCATCTTAGTACCTACTGGTTTTTTGTGTTTGTTACAGAAAAGGATAGTAAACTAGCACCAATCACAAGTAGAAGTGTTTTGGTGGGAAATGGGGCAGATGAGATTCTTTGCATACATTCTCATTAGGATGCTTGCATTGTCTTGAGAGGTACAGCCCAGGCTTTGAGGGGCTGGCACACCTCTTCAGAACTGTTTGTGATTCTTCAAGGTGTCATGCTCAGAACCAGGCTGTGTCACACACAGTAGACCCCAGGGAGTTGACCTTGGAGAGAAAGGGGAAGACTTCACCGCATCAGCTCAAATAGTGGTTCCTGCTACTGTCACTAATCATCATTCTTTGGAGCCTTTGTGCTTTCCCTGTTTGCACATTCAGTTTCAATTGGGACAGATTAGGTTTGCTAGACCGACCTCTTGGAAATCAGGGCCACAAATGCGTATGTCTGATGTGCATCCTAACACAAAGCTGGCATGTACCTAGGGTACACACTCAGTTTTAGGAACACAGGAGTGTTCCCTAGGTCCCTAATAATAGTATACCATTAATCTTCACATAGCCTCTTCCACCTTGCTTGGGCTGCTGGCCAGGTTTATGATTACCAGATGTGCAGGGCTGCTTGTTGTTTCTGCCCAAACACAGTTTCTCTGTAAGGAAAAATCCAAATCTGCTAAACATTTGCCAAGGATTTCCAGATCTGAAAAGCCACCCAGTCAGAGCAGCAGTATAAGCCTGTCTCTGGATCCTTGTAAGTCTGTGAACTTTTCTTTGCGTTCAAAGAGTGTCTACACAGAGTATGCCTGGCCAGTCTGACACATCCTTGAAGTGTATTTATACTGGGAAAAACTGTTTCCCAGGGGAAGCTACCCACCCCAGCCTTGCTACTGTCCTCAGGGTGCCCTCTGCAAAGTAATTTGCAGCTGATCTCATGATGCTGGCACTAGAAGAAAACTTCTGGGCTTATGAGGACACTGATGTGCTATATACTTTGTTGTATTAGCACACAAGTGCACCAGCAAGGTGAAAGAAACCAACCCAACTTTCCTGTGTTCCTCATCCTAGGAGTGCTAGCAGGTAAATATTAATTTACTATAATTGACTATATTGACCTTGCCAAGTTAGATATATCCTGTGTTAACATAGAGGAGCTGATGCTCAGAATCACTCTTGTTCTCTGTAGTGTCTAAAGGGTGGACAGTTCAGATGTTTTTGACTTGCATTTCTTTGATTGTTGCAGAAAATATTGGTCATACTCATTGGAAGGTCAGAGAAATAATATGGTTAGATGAACACCATCTCTGTTCATGGAAGTCATGGTCATTGGAGTACAGGGAGATTGTTTCCTTGTTGCTTCCCATCTTTAAAACACTGGGTTTTGTGCATTTGTGGAGGGAAGCAAGAGAAAGGGATGTAACAGCTAGCAAGTGGGTTCCTTTCATTGGACTTGTCAAAAGCATCAAAGTTTAAACCTGTACAGGAATGTGCACAGGGTTTGGATTCTCCTAGACCAGGTTTACCAGGCAGCGACAGTAGCAATGAATTCAGTTTTCCTTGGTTCTGTATCTTGCAGAATAATGTGACCCATACAATGTAAAAAAATGAGTAAGCTCCCAGCAAGAAGCATATTGGAAGTAAATACACAGCTAGTGAGTTGTATTTCTCCCAATAGGTGATTGATTGCTTTGAGTTGCATTTGCTACCCAGTACTTAGAAATTCACTTCTAACTTCAGTATGGGAGAGAGCTCACTTCAGTGTATGGCCTTTGAAAACCCTATGAAAGAGAGAATTCTACCTCCTAATTCATCATGGTTCTTCACTGAGTGACCTGCATATAGTTTTCTTAATTGCATGCCTTTTATGGCAGCCTGCTAATGTCTTGAAGTTTTCAGCATGGCCACTGTTGGTTTGTTTGGCAGAATTTGAAAGCAAAACAGCAGAAAGTGTGACAGTCGTGGGTTTTTCACATCCCCTTCTTGTCTATTTGCTGCTATAGATCTTAATTGGGGTGGCTACTTGGACATGGACTTTGTGGGTAGAAGGACTTGGGAGAAATGTGGAAGGAATCTAGCCTCAATGGTTGTGTCCCTGAAGGATTTGATGAAAAAGCCAGGCTATGAAATATCTTCTCAAAAAAGTGAAATATGTTTTCAAAGCTTTTAGACTCCAAATATTAATGCACTTCTAAAGCTGTATTTATTACAAAAGAAGAAAATGAAACAGTGGAGGTCAGGATTCCAGCAGGTTTTCTTTAAAATAGTAATGACTGTCAGATGATGGATTATCTTGGCAGTTAATGGGGTAGCAGGGGACCCAGTACTAGAATCTTAAATGCCAACAAATGAAAAAACCAAGTGTTGTCACGTCTGCACTCTTGAAAAAGATGAAGGTGAAACTGAAGGGCCAAGCTTTGCCTTCCTACTCAGGAACTTCTCCACAGAGGGACTAGAGTTACTGGTGGGATGTGAGGTTAAGGTGATATTCCATCTAAAGAAGTAATTCTCAATAATCAATAAACTGCAAGCTTGTTTTTATTCTTTCTTTTTTCGTCTGCCTTTTAGATTTTGAGTGTGCTCCTCTTAGGGTGTTCATAAAACAACTTAGCTTTGAAGGACCCAGTACAGTAATGAAGAAAAAAAGAGGGATCACCTGTTTCCATCAAGTTTCTAGTTTGCATTTACCTTGATGCTATGCAATGTGAGCATTAAAAACCAAAAAGCTTGTGGGGAAGAAGGGAAGGAAGAAAGGTCTCACTTAGAGCCAAGAACATTCACTGAGGACTTTTTGCTTGCTTTGCCACTATATTCTTAAAAAAAAAGAAGAAGAGGACTTTTATATGGATACTGCACAGACAGGTTTGTGATGTGAATCATCACAAAGCTGGTAATCCTCAAAGTTTGAAGCTTTATGCCAAGCCTAAAGGTGACAGGTAGCAGCTACTTGCTTGATCAGCCCAGTTTATTTCAGCAGGGCTTCACAGGTGACAAGAGGCTGCAGAACTGAACTCTACCTTGAAACCCAACTGCTGTTAGGGTTCTGGAACGTAGGTGGGAAGGACACTTAGCAACATGCCTCCCAGAGCAGAAGGCTACTGTTTTATCTTTCTGCTTCACAGGATGGGGAAATGCGTTCTCCACATGTAGTCAGTCTGGACCCCACTGAGCAGTTGTCCTCTTGCTGGAATGTATCTCCAGCCAGGGTAGATGTGTAGCCCAAGGAGCATTAAAGTCATTTATGTGTCTCAGTTCCAGCTGTACTCTACTCCTGCCAGGGAGGAAATCTGCCCTTCAGGGCCTCCATGCTGTAATGCCATTCTGTGCTGCTGCTAATGTGGAGTTATCCCTTGAAGACACAAGAATATTTGTCCCTTGATATTTTCCTGAATGGCACCAATAATTCCTTTCTTGTTTAGATCTATGTCAATGAAAAGGAATGCCTGTGAGCTAAGCTCTTGTAAACTGAGTGAGAAGGAGATGTAAATAATGTAAGCCCTTGTGTTAGACTTATTTGGGTTTTTTTCACTTTCTGCCTTGCTGGTCTGTAGGTAAGATTTGTTAATGGGTGAGATCGTCTAGATCTGGTTGGACTTTTACTGAGTAACCCAGAATGGGGGGTAGCAATGTGTCTCTTGTACTCAAAGCCAAAACAGGATGAAGGTCACACGTTTTGCACCATGGTATAAATACTGTCCAGTGCACATCAGTGGCCCTTCTGAGCCCCACAGGCTTTGATATCATCAGGATCCTGCTTTGGCTTTCTTCTAAGTGCTGTTCTTGACTAGTCTCCTGGAAATTGTTTTTCCTCTTGCCAAGCACAGTGACTAAAAAAACAGTCCGTGATCTTTATGAACATTTAAATTCTCTGTATTTCACTTGAGTTCTAATCCCTGCTTGGCCATGTGCTGTTCTTTTTACTTGCTGGTTCTCAGCTAGTGCTTGCAGTTTCATATTGGTAGGCCACCTTTGAACTCCTTTGCCTGGAGGCTGAAGCATGAAAGCTGAAGACATTGAATAGCCTAGTCACACTCATTCAAGTGCTGCTCCCCTGGAAAAGGTCAGGGTAACAATAGGCTCAGAACAACATGTTGATTCTTCTTACCTCAGAAATCTGTGACCTAGGAGAGCCTCAGTGTGCATATGCAGATTCAGATTTTGATGGTTTGGTCAAGGATAACTGAAGAGTGAAAACTTGGAGGTTCAAACCAGTCACAGTTCACTATCTCTCAGAGTTGCTAATTAAGAGTGCTGCCTTTATTTCAGCAGCCTTGTGAGTGAAATGAGAGCATTTACCTTAAGGAGTAGCTTAAAAAATAAAATCAAAGAGTTAGATGTATGCTGCTTTTGTCTTTTAGGTAAGATAATAATGACTTTTGGAGTTTCTTTTGGGTTTTGTGGTATATGGTTCAGCTAAACAGAAAACATGGTGCTGTTTCCTATGTGTCTATACTACTTGGTAAAGTATCACCTAACCATCCCTGTATTTATTTCATAGTTTTCTTTTGATCCTGCTTCATAAGCTATTTAATGTTGTAGTCCACTCCATTGCCATGGTGAAGTAGCATTCAACTAGTCAAATAAAACACAGAAAGAATATCTTAAAACTGAGATTTAATCTGCTGTTTTGCTGGAGAAGTGTATCCCAAATATGTGAAAAAATCGTGCCCTCCTTCACATTTGCCCACCCTCCATTCTCCCCTAGGCTATGACCTTAATCTTCAAATGCCCTTTCTATCCTTAATTTCAGTTTTTGAGAGAGTTGTTGAGACATTGCTCCAGCTACTCAGGGTTTCTACTGATAAGGTTTGCTTCAGCTCACTGCATTTCAAGCTTGCATCATGGTGCAAGCTTGAGTTACCTGTGTGGGGTGAGAATGGGTTCCCTCCCTTTTGTTATTGTGGGGTTTAGTTTGCTTTACTTAGAGTGCCATAAGGACAAGGACTTTCAGGAAATTGTTTTTCTTTCTTAGGGATAGATTCTGAAAATTAGTACTAAACCCAGGTACCCTCTGTTCCATCATTTTGATTGTGTAGAATGAATCAGACATGGACGTGTCTGTGATGAAAGAGAGGGGAGAGTTTTATGATGAAAGACAGTGGAGATTTTTGGAGAACTATTCTGGAGATGAGAAGGGGAGATCTACTTCTCATTACAAAACTTCTTTTTAGAAAAGAAATGCTTTCCTAAGTTATAAAATGCAAACAAGTTAGATACCAGCATCTGTTGTAGGTGTAGCAAATCCAGTATTAAGGAATGTCTGTGTGGCTGTTCAGTCACATAAGAAATTAGTCATCTGTGTAGTGTAATTGAACGTTTGGGGTAATGTGTATTGCTGATAATTCATATTGATGGTAAGCTCTGAAAATATCAACCTGAATATTTTCTGACAAAACTTTCTATGTGGCAAAACATAAATATTCCTGTATTCATTTGAAAATTGATGTGATGTTCTTGTGTGGCTTCCTCAAACATGTGAGCCAGTCATCTAAAGAAGAGATAGATGCATCTCTTGTGAAATGAGTGTTGAGTGTCTTAGGGTTACTTTTGTAGTGCTTGGTGGACCTTCAAGGATTTCTAAATTCTTCCCTTCATTTTTTTCTTAATCTAAAAGAATACAGAATACAACTGGTTTCTTGGCATCCCTCACTTTTCTCCAGGTGGTTTTTAGATTTCAGTTTTCAAGGTAATTCAGTAATACTGAAGTAAACTAAAGATTCGACAGAGGAAAGGAGATGATCAAGTAAATGTTCCTTATGTGTCCTGTGTTCCCACTTCCAAAACAGAACTATGCCAAATGAGCAGTGGTGCTAGCTCTAGCTCACCTATGGTGAATGTCAGCTGTGATGCTTCTTCCTGACCATAGGTTAGTGTGAGTTTATTGTGCTGTTTTCAAGATAAACTTCAGAGTTGTTTCATGTGGGCCATCATTGTCATCTTTGCAGTCATTGACTCAGTGCTCATTGAAGCTGGGTAGTTCTGGGGAGTTCTGGTTACTAGGTAGTGGTGAATGTAGTTGTTTGATTTATACCTTTTCAATAAAACAAGTTGTCACATTTCCTAGAGATTTCCTTGTTTGGTAACTGAAAATCTCAAAACCAACCAACTTGCAAAAAGACCCAAAAGCTCACCACCACCAAAAAAATCCCCAAGAAAAGCTCACCACCCTTTCAATTCAAAGTCTTTCCATGGGGAAGCTCAAATAAAAGGCTCTCAAATGCTGACTACAGCTTACATTTTGCCTGTTATTTTAATTGCTGCAATCAATTGCTCCTTATTCACGCTTGACTCTCTTCCTGTCAGATGGATTCCCTTTTGCTTAAGAGAATACACTTAAATTGATCCTTTTCTCCCTAACCCAATAAATTTTAGAAGAATTTCAGATCCTGCACTTAATGTTTTAATTTAAGCATTTTTGGGGTGTTTTTAAAAAATGAGGATTTTCTTTTCTGAACAAACCAAAGTGGTTGGTTTGCATTTGCAAGCAAATGCAGCACACAGCTCTAATTTCAGCACATTCCCAAGCCTAAGCCAGAGAAACAGCCTTTGAACAAGACTTAATAGACATGCTATTGGCAGAAGATTTGAACTGATTCATAAACTGCTCATGTTGTTGGGGGTTTTTTTCTTCCACTTAGTTATCTGCAGAAATTTAGAACTAGCACTATGTGCATTTGTGTTATCTGTCAGGATGAAGGTTCTAAAGGGGGACAAAAGTCTGCAGGTTCTGATTTACCCTAATGTTTTCTTTAAGATGCTTCTATCAGTATATGCATTTCTCCTACAGTTGCCAGCACTGTAAACACAAACACACAACTTAGTTGTTTTAAATGGATAAATTTGAATGAAGTAGTTTCTTATGTCTCAGGAAAAGATCCAGCAATGGAAGCAGAAAAATGAGGCTGCCTCCATGTTCAGCAGAGAGAGGTCACCGTTTCCCAGTTGGTTTGTTGGATATCTTCCGGCAGAATCCCAGCCTTTGTGCAGAACAACTCCTTAATCTTCTGTTGAAGTGGCAGGGATTTTGTGCTTTGGAAATGTACTTGATCAAAGAAGTTTGCTTAGACAGTTAAAGCTGTTAAATCTCTTCAGTCAACTTGTATTTTGCAGGCCTTGGGCAGCTCTGGATTCATCAAAACAACATGCTCTGCACTCCAGTGTTATCAGTTGCTGTATTTGATCTCATCTCTCTGCTGACTGACTTCCAGATATTTTGAAAGCTTCTACGTGATGGAAATGGATGCTCTGGTAGTGTCTTTTTTCCTATGATGTTGAAGAAGTGCTTTGCTGCTCTCCATCACTAGGCATGTTTTTAGCTGACATGGGAAGCTTGAAGTTGGCTGGCTTGAAAAGTGATACTATACTTTCAGAAAATTAACTTCTGTGAAGTTGTCTTCCCTGTACAGCTTCTAAATCTGGGAAAATAGTACTTCACTCTTTCACAGCTTAACATTTGTGAAAATTTTAGAATCCTAAGACCTTCCATTACTACATGGGGTAAAAAGCAGAATAGCCAAATTAGGGTGAGGCTGTAATGAAAAGCCTTTGACTTAAAGTGCCACTTAATTGAAAATGAAGGCTATTGGGTTTAAGATGTACTCTGACCAAAAGCTCATATCTGATAAAGGCTGTTGTTTGAGAGAGAGCAATGGCAGTGGACCAGAGCCTCACAGATTGTGAGAGGAAGGCTTCAGAAACATGATTGTCTTCTAAAGTAGAATACCATTTAATTGTTTTACCCTTGAAACCTGAGAGTTATGCTTATGTACAAGCAAATAATTTCATGGCTGTTCAGGCTGATCTGTGTGCAAAGTTCCATTATCTGTCCCATCCTTGGCCATATCTGCCTCTTTGCTCACTTCATCTAGTTTTACTACTTGTCCTGAAGACCGTGTAGTAAAAGAACAGACCCCCACAAAAAAAAGAGATTTTGGCCAATTTAGCTGTCTGGACCAGCTCTACACATAGGTACTGTGGCCAGCTCAAGGGATGGCACAGATGTTAATGGCTAGGAGGGAAAAATCCTGTGTCAGCTTGGATTTAAATGGGATTGCCTAACTGTGGAACCACATCGAAAATCGCAACAAGGACAGTAGGGAGAAGCAGAGCTGCCCTCTTTTCAAAGCATTACTCATTTGTTGTTAATGTACATTCCTATAGAAAAAGAAAGAGACAGGACTAGATTTTTTGTTAAGGTAATGGTGTAGAATGATTAAAACTAAATTAGTTGAACATAATATGCTTTTACATTGGTACAACTAAAGGCAGAAGCAGGTCTAAGATACATAAGAAGGGCAGAAAATTAACTGCTTCCTCCATAAGCTCTTGTTGGCACCAGAAGTACTTAGAAATACTTATTGCTCTAATTTATCTAGGGAACCTTCCTTTCTTTGTCTGGTAGAATTGGATGTAGGAGCTGTGTTAGACATGTGACAATTTGAAGTGGTACAGCAAGACTGATTTTGTTTGTTTGTTTATCTTTTTCTGGCTGTGTTTTACCTGTTTACCTGATGAGGCCTGGACAATAGTAGTCAAACGTGTCCTTTATGCAACAGTATTGTTTTTGGAGAGAATGAAGCCAAAGAGTGCAATTTAAATGTATTCAACTGAGTCATGCAGGTCTAAAGTAGAACTAGATGCATTATAAAGACAGACGAGTCAAAGACCTTCTATTTAGTTAAGCCTGTGCTTAAGGTTAAACATCGTGGTCAAGGACACAGTGAGCAGTTCACATAGTGTGGAAGCAGAAGAGGGATTGTTAAGTCTCTCATTGCTTCTTCACATGGTTCACTGAGGAATGATGCAACATCTCTTGCTTTCCTAGAATAGGGTATTGCCTTCTCTCCCTATTCTCTGTGATTTCTTAGTTATGATGACTTATTGTTAAGCAGGCAACAAATGTCTTTCCTACCATTCAAGAAGAAGGATGAACCACATGAGGATGGCTGCTCTGACACCTTGTTTCAAAGAGTTGTCAGTGTCAGCAGAGTTCATGCTTGTGTGCATCAACGATCATTAAACAGGAGCTGGAAGAGCTTTGAAGAAGTCACATCCAACTCTCTTCTGATGTGACTTGTCTGAGGGTTGGCCTGTGCATTCTCTGCCTGTTGAAGAGCTTTGAATTCTTTGATACTTGGGAAGTGCTACTAGCAGCATTACATTGGATAAAGGTATCTATGTTTTTCTTTGTTTGTATACATTTGTTTTGCAAAACATATGTAAAACCATGAATCATATGGTAAGACACTGTTATTGCTACAAAAATATTGGTTCCTAAAACTGAAACAAGTGGTACTTGCAGCTTTTAGTACAGCCATATCCTCACTTAGAGTTTTCCTGCCTTTAACTACCGATTCTGTCCTAGTTAAAGCAACGTAAGTCTTAAACGTGAGCTTAAAAGCTTGCCTGTACTTAAGTATTCCAGTGAACTGACACCCAAGGAGTGTTCTTGCAACAGTCATCAGTTAATTGTGAGTGTTCTAGCCTGTAAAAGCAATGTACTTAAGGATTTCAGCATCAGGGTTTCAACTATCATAACAGTAACCATGCAATGGAAATCTTGAAGGCAATCATGATTTCATTTGCTTGCTGCACTGTCACTTCCACAGGTTTTTCAATGTCCATCCAACCATAATTTTAACTTCTGAGTATTCTTTATTGTAGCAATATGCTGTTGAATGTATAAGATTATATTACTTAAGGGATGGCTTTTCAGAATCTTAGTTTTCAATGGTAGGCATGAGCCTGTCATACAAAACTTCTGTTGACTTTAGTATCAGCTAGGTCAGTGATTAGTGCTTTAGAAAATCCTCAAAAGAAGTTGTGAAAGGAACTATTCCTTGGTATGTCAGAGTTCTAAGGATGGAGATTTTTAATAAAAAGTTCAAACTGATGTTTTATATAAGAAGTCTTTGTGCTCCCAGGCTTTTAAAAACTGTCTTTGTGAGCATTGCTCCAGCAGGACAAGGTGCCTTCTGAAAGCTGATCAGTTGCCTTTCAGTGACTTCAAGTGAACTTTAAAATTGTTATGGTCTCTGAATACATTATCTGGCCGGTAAAGTGATTTAAGTAAAAAACATGTAGAAAATAGCATAGTGTAAACTTTTCCAACACAATTTTAATAATTATTAGTAAGATGGGTGTTAGGCAGCTTTTTTTGTTCCCTCCAAGCTTCAGGAAGCTGAGGAAAAAGGCTGTTTGCTGTTCTGTCTTCCCAGTTGACTCAGCATAGAGAATTTAACATGGATAACTTAATTTCTGTACTTAAAATATGTTATGGGTCTCTTGAGGCTATTATGTTGTGGAGACTAAGCAGAAGACCACAGCTTGTCCATGTGTGTTTGCAGAGGGGCCACCTACAATGCTTCCTTCCCTTTATTGAGGGCAAGAAAGGAGAGGATTAGAAAGATCTGTTCCCTTCACAGTTGGCAGAGGTCCCTAAACTCAGTTTGCCCAGATATTGCCAGTGATGGAAGTAATGGCCTCTTCATGCACCAGGCAGGATTCTGCAGTTTTAGAACTATTGAGGTAGTCTGTGAAGTAATCAGTGCTCTGCTAATGGTACAGCATCTGTCAGTTTGCAAACTGTGTCTATGAACTGTCCCTTTCTTCTCTTTCCTTACCTCTTGCTTTTTCTGGGCGTATCTCTTTCTTCTTCCATGTGCACACAGATATGTTCTGACCCAGGCTTGCCAACATTGGAAAGCTATAATCTCCCTCCAAGTCTGCTTTTAGGTCATAAAGCTGTGCAAATGTCTGACAGCATGTTTTTCATTGCTCATGCATGCAGTCTTCAGCTTTGCACCATTGCCCATGTTGTACTTTGTCTTTTAACACCATAGTGAAAGCAACCGTGAGAGGATTTTGGAAGTTTTTACTGAGTAATAGGGTTTTTAACTTAAAAATAGGAAGCATTAGCTCCCCAGTCTCCAGGCATCACCATCACTATTTATATTTGAGCAGCAAGAGAAGGGAAAGGCGTAGGGTTACTGTGTTCTTATGACAGTCTTAAGCTAAGGGAAAAATACTTGAAAAGGACAAGCCATCTATTGACATCAGTGGTTGCTCATCTTTGCCTAAAAGAAAGACCACAGGACTAAAGGCAGACACATCCTTCGTCTACTGAGAGTCTCATCTTGCCAACCTGTGTTGAAATATATCACCAAATGTGCCTAATAGCATACAAATACAGTCTGCAGTGCCAGCTAACAACCAAACACAAGCATTTCATTGAAATACTTGTGTGTTTGTATTTGGAATTCAAGAAATCCTGAGTCAAGCCGTGAGATTGTAAAAGCTGACAATTATGATTTAGCAGGGGCTGCCCAACTGGGGAGTGACATTGGATATTTGTCAGGAGCTGGAAAGCTCCTGCTGGGGAGCCACAGTAGTTTCTGATATCTTTGACAGATAAGTACCACTTTTGAAAACTGTGTAATGCGTGTACATGGTGTGTGCTGCAGGTGTTGTTACACAGGGGACAACAATCTACTTCTGTGCTTCAAAGAAGTTATTCACCCAGAATAGTTGCAGTGGGAAGGATCCTTTGGAGAACATCTAGCCTTCTTTCAAAGGAGGGTCATCTACAGCAGATTGCTCAGGGCTATGTCCACTTAGGTTTTGAATAGCTGTGTGGATGGGGACTCCACAGCCTCTCTGGACAACTTGTCCCAGTGTTAGAATGATCCCACTGTAAAAGATTCCTTTTTCTTATGTTTAAGTGCAGTTGATTTGTTTCCATTTTTTCCCATTCCCTCTTGTCTGTGCACTGAATACTACTGAGAGGAGCCTGGGTCCCCCTTCTCTATACCCTGCCATCAGATATTAATATCAACTAGTGAGATTCCCCCGAGCCTTCCCCATGCTGAGTGGTCGAAGCTGTCTCAACTTTTCTATGTGCTGAAGCTCAAGGTCTGTGATTTTATGCGATGTCAATGCATAAGGAGCAGGTCACTGCCATGTCAGTGGTGGTTCAAGCATGCAACATTGCTTCATAATTATCTTTTCCTATTGCAAGCACGAGAGATCCCAGTCCACCATGTTTCTCTTCCCCTTAAATGTAAGTTCTGCCATTATCTAGAACCCCATAAGCAGACAGTCCTCATCTGCTCATGTCCAGTTTCCTCTGTTACCTCTTGGTAGGGTGACACAGCAAGTTGTCCATTCCCAGGAGCATTGTACCAGGAGCCAAAGTTATCCTCAGAGAGAAATCAACGCTATGCCATGAATCTCTGTGCTAGAATAACAGCGAGGAATGAAATGGAGTTATGATTGAGCATACAGGGTTTATCAAATGCATATGACTACAAAAATGCGTAGAAGCAAGTATGAGGATGCTAGAAGTACATGCATCTCCTGAGTGTGCATAGTTGCCCCTCCACATAGTTCACTTGCTGAAGTTCATTGATGTGTCTTTCAGCCTTTGCAGATCAGAGAACCTCTCTGGCATCCGAGGAAGGAGTACTTAATTTGCTTATCTTGGGCTCAGATAGGAGAAAAGACATAGTATTACCAAAGACAAACCTTTGCTACATGCTGAAAGTTGGGAAGGGGCTACCCTCTCCCTGACATGGAAGCAAAGGAGCTTAGATGTCGGTTCCACATATTTACTTCTTTTCCTGTTTCTCCCTGAGGATATCAAACAAAGAGGCAGTGGGACTTGTAAGTGGAGAGCTTGCAACGCTCCTCTGCAGTATTTGAAAGTGCCCCTGCAGGGCTTAGGTTCTTGTCGGTCTCTGAAATCTGGCTGCAGGCATCAGCTGTAGAGCCCTTGTGATGACAATGGGAACTTTTCATAAGCATTTATGCAAGACTTTAATACCATCAGGTAAAAAGGCCTTTTTTTCTTGTGTGTACATGGAAAAGGTCTGTGTTTTTTTGGTAATGTTAATAGAAATTACTTTTTTTAATTGCATTTTTCTCTTGGTGAAGACATGTGAGTGCTAAGCAGTGCTAAGAAGAGAGATGTAATGCTGCAGAAGCCAGAAAATGATAGGGCTGCTGCTGGCTGTCACTTAGATGATTTTATGTGACTTAAAATTAAAGAGATGTATATCAAGTGGCAGGAGTGAGTCACCAGAATGGGGATGACTCAAGTTGTTGCTATGAATTCTGTGAGGAGTGTTAAGTGATGGGCTCCCACAGCGGCAGTGCTGCAAGTCTCTAGGTGACATGAAAAGAGCTCAAATATTAGCAGTAAGATGAAATTTAAGATTATATTGGGATACACTGGGGAACAGTAGGACTTTTGCCAGTTGTCCAGTTCCATAGCCTTGGAACATCATATGGGAATATGTTACTAAACCTTCTCATGTAGTGCTGTCGGTAAGGATGAGAGTAAGGAGAGTGATGTTTAATGCAGTACTTTTGATTGCACTCAGTTGATTATATAAATGATTTAACTCTTTAAACATAGAACCAGATATAAGCTTTGCTATGGTGAAGGCTTTAGTGAATACACTGGAGAGCTAGCCTGGAAGCCAGGGTAGAGAGGGCATGAAATGAGAGCTGCTCAGTGGAACATTGTGATTCCTGCACCCAGAGGTCATTTTATGTTTTGGGAGCAGAAGGTCTAAATGTTTTCAGGGCTGCCATCGTGCTTCCAAGTAACCATGATTCAGAGCAGAAGTACAGCTGGAAAGTCTACAAGCCTGTTGAGTTCTTGCAATATTTTGTTTATGGTGGACCAGGGAATCAGTTGATTAAATAAAGGCAAGGTGAGGGCATAAAAGGGAAAGAAGACAGCCCTTCTGGCTGAGCACTTTCAAGAGTGTACCAGAATGCAATTTGAACTGGTGCAGGAAAGCAAGGCTGCAGAAAGCTGTGGCCTTGTGACCCAAACTGAATGGGAAAAAAAAGGTGAAATCCCCCCCTACTCCAGTTCTTATGGATGCTGCCAATCTACAATAATAATCCCCACAAAATGACCTTTCTTGTGTTGACATCTCTGAACAGACTCAGCCGTGTGGCATGTAGAGACTGGGTCCCTCAACGTGATTCTTCATTCCTGGATTGTGTGAAAGAGGGTAATGTAGAAAATGCACTCACTTGCCTGCAGGGAGCAGGGGTGTTGTTATGTGACAGCAACGAAGCTTCAAAAAGGTCTTCAAACAGTAGCCATAATATTATAACATTTTTAGCTTCGAGCACAAATTTTAGCTGCAGAAAAGGATGTAAGAGGAGGATGTCTGTTCCAGATGGGAAATTGATGGTGTTTAGAGCAAGGGTACTAGTCTTAAAATAAAACAATTTTAGGGCTTTTCTAAAGTAATTGACTGTCAAATGATTACTCTGACTGATGAAAGCTATTCAAGACCACGGTGTTAACACAGCAATGTAAAAGGCTTGTTTTTGCAGACCTTGCATATACAAATGCCTGTTCCTTATAAAGAGCAGATGATTCCTTGGTATTCTTCCTTAGGCAATTGCTGTGGTCCTTAAGTCCGTTGTTGTTTCTTTTCCCCCAAAACCTTCTGTCACTGTGGAATCCCAGCTCCCTTCAATACATCCAAAACCAGGTCATACATGGGTCAGGGAAAAAGGTGTTTTCTCAGAAGAGAGTGAGACACTAGACTTGAGGTAGTGTCAGAATCCTGGTGCCCATGGAGTTAGCTTGTCTTTAAAAAGGCCAAGAGTTTGTAGCTCTGATGTATTCTTTCTGGCCTTCAGAAGTTCTTAGAGCCGGTTCTTGCTCGCTCCACAGTTCCATGAGAAAGTTTATTGGTGTCTCTCAAGTCAGGGATATGACTGACTGTGCTATTTCAGTTTCTGAAATAATATGTACCTTCTCTCGCAGAGCAGAGGTTCAGGTTGGATTGTGCTAGACTCGGTTTGGACTCATCTGACCAAGCATTTGTTTTTTCACACAGCAGATGCTGAGGTTTTGGGGGTTCATTTGTTTTTTAATCTTTCTATTATGCATCTCTGTAATGCTGCATTGCTATGGATGGGGAGAGAGACACTTCCCAGGCCACTTCCCTGTCTTTTGGCCTTGTCTCTAACGTATTTCAGCTGTTCCACTGAACGATTTCCAAACCAAAACCAGCCGTTTCCGAACTATATTTCAAGGCACTGTAGCTTCACTACATCTTAAACCTTCTCACATAACAGGTAGCCTGAATAAGAACTTTCATGAAGAAACTGGCAATCAAAGCACTTCAGAAACTTTTCAGCCTTGACTACTCCTACTCATTTGCTATTCTTAGCGCACTCTCTATTGCCGTCAAGAATCTAGCTCAAAGCTCTGAGATTCTTCTCACTTCATCAGTATTGTAAGGCTTCTTTTTTACGTCTTTATTTTTAGGCATACAGTTTCTGGCAATTAATACACAACCTCCTTTCCTAGGGAGAAGTAGGGTTGTTAAGTACTGTAAAAACAGACTGTCTTTCACGGATGTTCCAGGGTAGAGAATGAACTTTTTCCTATTGCTCTGTATCAGCGGCAGATGTTGCTAGTGCAGCAGATGCTGCTTTGATTCTCTCAGCAGGACTATCCACATTGCTAAACTGCTGTCTTGCACTTGCTTAAATGTTTTACTGACCTAGAGCTTAGTCTGAAACGATGACGAGGAGGCTTGCTCCGAAGTTATGAAATACGCGTCAGTGAACAAGTGAATAAACACAGCAGATTGCTGAATAAGAAACACACTGTTGAAGGAAATGACCTTTGCTCATTTAATAAATGTTGTTTGGTTATGATTATACTCATGTAGGACACCAGCACAGAGTGATCCTGTGTAGGACAGAAAAAGGGCTGCTTGTAAGCAGATGATGGAAGCAGCAGAGAGTTGGACCAGGGAACCCCAGGCAACTTGATCCTGTCTGAATGAAAGCAGTGCTGCTGGCTGCCAAGTTCCCTTTCCTCAGCATCCGGAACAGATCTGAT
This sequence comes from Colius striatus, assembly GCF_028858725.1. Lineage (NCBI taxonomy): Eukaryota > Metazoa > Chordata > Aves > Coliiformes > Coliidae > Colius > Colius striatus. Next base: position 4,869,200 of record NC_084762.1, read on the forward strand.
GAGGGTACAATGACATTTTATTATTAGTTAGTGTACGGTTGTTACTAAACAAGATATAAAGAGCTTGTGGTTGGAATAGGAGCCACAGAATACCACAAACCCCCAGGAAGGAAACACTTGATATGCTGGTATTTTACTTTTTGCAGCAGCAGAATATTGTTGAAATCTTGAGAAGAACTAATGGTTACTCAGGAAAAATCACAGAGGAGTTTTTGTATGGAGACAGAAGTGGTGGTAGTTCAATGCATCATGGATGGCAAGGAACTGACTGTTTTAAGACTTACAGCCCCCTCCCCTTCTTTTTTTCCCTCCTCCCTACTGCTGACAAATAGTGGTATAACTATCATATATTAAAGGATCAATTTATAAATATATGTTGACTTCTATGAGTTTAAAAGTCCTTTTTTGATGTTTAAAGGTCCTTTCCAACCCAAACTATTCCATGATTCTGTCACTGGGATAATATAGAGAAGCAGCTAACCTTTAATTGCCATTGCTCAGTTAAAACTTTTACCTACAGAAAACACAGTTTTGCTGTGCCAAGTCTCAGTTACTCAAGGTATTTATGCTGATTCCCTCCCTGCAGGAGCAAAGCAGAACTTGCTAAAATGGCTTCCAGATGGAGAGTGCATCCCTGATCATATATGACTAGGTAGAGATCAAGTCAGGGCAGCCCTGAGGCTGCTTTCACTTGACCTAAGTGAGGAACCGTCATCGTGGAACTTGAAGTAGAGAGAAAAAGTTAAGTGAGAGTCACCTGCTTTGATTGAAAAGTATTAAGCAAGAACAGCAGCAGATTGCAGTGATAACTGAGAAGCTCTAAAACAAATTGTGGCCACGAATTTTGACTTTTTGCAAAACATGACACAGAACATGCCAGGTACAAGCATAACATCTGCTGTTCTTCTGACAGTCTGTTTCCTCCTGGGTTACTGTTTTACCTTGACGTGGCAGTAAATATGATTCAAAATAGGAATAAGGAAATGTAGGTGTCATCTGTCTGATGCTACAGAGTAAACACAGTCTGTGAAAATGAGATGACTGGTAGGACAATACCCCAGTTGAGGATAAAAAGCTTCACTTGTGTACAGAGCAGAGGCCTTTCAGTGGATAACCATAGTCTGAGACTCGATAGGAAATGAGGGAAATGGAGTGATGGGAAGAGAGTAGATTCCTCCTTTGAATTCTAAGCATGCTGCTCTAGTTTGGAGGAATTATTGAAAGTTTGTGATAAGGCTCTGTGATTCTAAAAGTGGTCAAAAGCTTAACCAAGGAGCACTGTCTGGAGCCATAGCATGCATTCTGCATGTAGGTCAACCTGTTCAAAAAGCATCTCTGTATCTGTCTTTCAGTGATTTTCTGGGAAGCCATGCAGAAAAGCATAGAGTGATTAAAAAAATACTAGAATGAAACTGAGTAGAGAAAAGCCAGACCTAACCTGCTGGAGTCCTTTGAAGATCTTACTACAAAGATACAGGGGTTGTTACTGTGCTGAGCAATTTGTCTCCAGCTGCTAAAATCAAAGCACTCAGTGCTTTGGTGTAGAAATGAAATGATAACATCTGTACTGCACAAATATTTAGCATGTCACTCACCAGACCCTCAAGAGCTCTAGCCTTTATTCCTACAGCCAGTCATTAAAAACCTATAGGTCAGCTTGTGTCCTTTTTGTTGTTATGATAATAATAGCAATACTCTAGTCCCTCTCACAAGGGATTTGATAAACATATCTGACAGCCTTCCCCCTCCATATGTGACTCAACTGACGCTGTTAGAATAAGGGATGCTTTTGTTGTCTGCTCCTAGAGTCAGCTATGCTAGAAAATGTGCGTATAATTGTTATTTTAAATGCATCTTCCATTCATGTTCTCCCAGAAGTTTTTAATGTACTTAAAAATGACTGCATCTGATCTCACTGGGCTGCTTTTATGTCTGGAAAAAAATCAGGAAGTAGCATACAGCATGTGCTTTATTTAAAACAAAACAAACTCACTCAAAACCAGCCTGGTTGTTCAAATATAGACTTGGAAAAGGAAGAGCAGGGAATTGGTGATGTAATTCCTTCCTGAGATGCCTCAGTTCTGCTCTGAAGAAATTGCCTGTAGGGTTGTTTCATTCCTTCACTCGTTCAGTTTGTGGCGTCTCTTACAATGGGTATGGATTTAATGATGCAGCCATCTCTCAGGATGCAGGTAGACGGTTGCCACCACCCTTTTCCCACAGGCTACCGATGAGCTGTTGCAAAGTAGTACTTTTCTGTCACCTCCACCAAAGTTGCCTGTGTCTGATTTAGACACCCAGAGCTCAAAGGCTCCATACAGTGTTTCCAGGCCACTGCACAAGCAGTTTGTCTCTTCACACAACCTTGCTGTGCAGAACCCAACAAAACAGTCCAGCTGGGTTGTCAGTTGTAAAACCATGAACAGTCCCTGGCTTTAGACTCTTCTCTGGTCATGCTTTGAAAAACCATTGAGTTTTCTCACTGGAGAAAGCAGGAGGAGTTAAATACGTTGGACACATGTCTCTTGGGTTGCATTTTCCCTGTGTACACACACACAGACATCATTTATTTGTGTGTAAAATGTCAGCTTTCTTAGAAATGACATCTATCTTAGATGTTGTGTGTAGGCACCTTAATGCTCTAACAGAGACACGATGAATAGAACTATTTGCCCTGCTTTGCTTGATGACAAATAAACTAAAAGAGTGTAGAGTAATTGATCTCCCACCAGCAGTTGCTTTGCTGCCCCAGCAGCATTATTTTTGGGTTGACGGTAGCTGTGTCATCACTAGCTTTCCAAATGCTACAGCAGCTACTGACCTACCTGTGCTCTAACCTTGCCTAAGCTGCAAGAGCTATTTCATGCAAAATTACTCTCTAATTAAGTTGCACAGTGGTGGAGCTAGCACAAGCTGTACTGAGAAGGGGATGCCACTTTCCAGTAGGTACCAGAAGCTCAGCATGACGTTAAGCAAATGGAATAAATGTCTCTTCACAGCCCAGTGCTTGCTGTATTTGACCTTGCACTGCCAGCTATTGTATGTTGGCTAACAGTACCTTGGCTATGCTATGAGCAGGACCTGATAGTGACCTCAGTTACAGTAGAGGCGTACCCCAGCCATGTTACAAAGTGAGTTTTGATCCAAAAGGTAGGCTGGGGTGTACAATTATGTTTCATAATCTGGTGCTGCTCTGTCAGGGTATTATTACCTGAGGCACCCTGAGGAGCTTGAAAGGAAGCCAGGAAATAAAAAGTCCATAGATAACTATACTCTGTTGCTTCCTTCTGTTACTAGTAGGTATTACTTTGGGTAATTTCCATGAGGAAAATGCACTCTTTTACTGCTGTTCCTGACATTCTGAAATGCAGGCTATTTTATGTAAATTGAAAGAACATTTAATAAGAAATTGTAGATGGAGAATGTATTAAATCTTCTGCTAAATGAGGGAAAAAAATAAGCTAGGGAGACAGATCATCCAACTGCAGAAACTATTCGCCTCAAATGTGAAAAGATGGGAAAGTGAAAGCCATTAATCTGGCAGCATTAGAAGACTACATGAATTACCTGGCTGGTTACAATCCCAAATGGAATTAGCTATGGTTGGTTGTGTGAGGTTACTTTAGACATCAAAGATGAGGAGGACAGAGTGGTTACTGAAATAGGGGTAGGGAATAGCTTTAGCAAAGCCAGTCCTACGTGACTGTTGCCTTGGTATTCTATGCCCTGTGCTGCTCTGCAATGTATGTACCCATTCACAGCTCTTTCCTGTGCACCCAGGAGCCTTTGTCTGTAATGCAAACTGAAAACTTTTGGGGTCTTTCACTTAGAATAAAGAAATAGACACAGAAGATGTAGAAGTAGATCCAAAGGGTCTCATGCAAGTACAGAATGTATACTTGAGGAAAAGTAATGCATAGCTTAGCATTTTGCTGTGAGAGGTTTGGTGTTCATGAAGTTGCTGTACAGCCATCCCTAAGAGAATATCCTCTTTGCTTATACAGGTCAAAGCGACCCAAGAATGAGCATCATCCCACACCTCCCAGGAAGGCTCTTGTTCGTTTTTTAGAGCTGTGTTTTGAGTTTGTTTCTTAGTGGAACATTTACTTGTTTGCTCCTATTGATACACCACTGCTACTACATAGGTAACTCTGGAAGAATAGCCCTTCTGCTGTGGCCTTAGGTACTCCTCTTGTGCATTTGCTTTTTTCTTTGTAAGCCCCTTACTGAAGCAAAGCAAGTCATTATGACCTGCTGTAATAATTTTTGTTCCTTGTTTTAACAGTTTAGGGAACTCCTCAGTCTCCCTTAAGTAATGAAGTAGAAAATGTGACCAGTATAGATTGGTCTCAGAAAATTAAATGAGACTGCAACTCCTCACAGTGCTCCAGCCAAAGACAGCATCCTACTGTGCCACATCAGGAGCAGAATAAACTTCTCTGATCACTGTTTCACATCCTCTGCCATTTGAATTAAATGATTTTTATCACATTTCCTGGACTGGCACACAGAGTGTTACTTTAGTCAGCCAATATGAGATTGGGACACTGCACTCCTACATATTCCTTCTTGGCTGTTTACCCATCCCTGGGGAGATACAAAGGAGGGCAATAGATGTTCACAGTTTTCCCCTTCCTCTCTCATCCTTTTGCCAGAGTCAGAATGTGAGAAGGAATGGGGATGCCAGCTCCTTCACAGTATTGCTTTATGCTTTATAGAGTCTCAACTTTACTATGAAAACTGACCTCTTTTTGTTTAAAGGCCACTAGTCACAACCTACTATCCATCATAGCTTTCTTGTAGAGAAGCAGAGGGATTGCTGAACTCGGTGGTTTTGCCTAGCAAACACCTCAGGGCTTGCTTAGTGTCAAGGTTTCTCTTTTTTTTCCCCCCTTCAAACTTGGAAGAGGGAGAAAGGGAGAGAGAATATACCTGCAGCAGGTGCTCAGGGGTCAGATGAAGATACTGTTGATCATCATTGTGTTTATACTGCCAAATAAAATAATGATTGAAAATGAAGATTAAAAATGGAAATCTTCTTTCATATCTAATGAAAATCAGTAATCTTGGCATAACATATGGCACTGCATTCAGCTCTTGGTGCCGTAGGAGTAGTTTGCAGCTGACAGCACATATGTCTGTACAGTATGCTTCAGAATCCCCAAATTTAGATACTTGATTGAATCAGTAATTTTTAAGCTTGAAACGTAAGCATATTCCTCATCCCCTTTCTGCTCCACCCCCCACCCCCCTAAAAAGCACCTCCAAAAGTTAAGCATTTCCTAATGCTTTGGAATTATCTCCTGTGCTCATTTGGAGTGATCCTTCCTCTCATGCTTCCAGTATTCCTTTGGAAAAAACAAGACACCAACCAAACAAAATGTACTTGCATTTCTGTTCAGGGGAACAAAGGACCCTGAAGAACCTCAGGTGGCATCTCAGAACTCATATAATACCTGCCAGGAAAGCCTACTGAGTTGCTAATTTCCAATTCTAGAAAAAAATCACTGCAACTGCCAATGTGGGTTTGAGCAAAAAGGATGTGAATTGTATGTTCAGTGTTATCCTCTTCTTCTTCCCTGACTGACATGGTAAAACCTTCAGGATGTCTGAGCTTTCCCTTTGCAGAGGGTTTGTTAATCCATTTCCCAAACTCATCTCCATACCTTCACCATGCATAAACTCTCACTAATTCATCAAAGTACTGGGAAGAAAGAATACAGAGTTATCTCACTGAGGTCTCACTTTGCTTGGATCCCTTCAGGGTAAAATGTCACACATTTTTTTCCTTATGGCATTAGATTTTGTTTGTGTTTCATTACTGGGAGCGCTTGCATCAAAATTTTGATACAATTTGTATTCTAGCATTTGGATTCCAAGGCAGAAGACCATGTATACATTAATTAAAATGTATTTTTTAAAGTGGTTTAATGAACACAGAAGTAACACCTCCTTAGTCTGAATCAGAAGTTGGGGATAGCACGCCTTTGCAAATTCATGTATATAAGCCCACTCTCCTGAAGGCAAAAATCCAGTGAGTAATGGAGAAAAGATAACTCTCCAGCATGAAGTCAAGCTTAGGGATGAGCTTTCAGGGCTGCTAGATATGGGGAAACATTTGAAGGAAAAACATTGGACTGCAAAGATGTGCATATTAAGAGAGCCCGTATTAAGATACCTGAGTTCAAAGTTGAACATATTGCAAAGGCACAGTACTAGGTGCACTTTCCAACTTATTCCTTTTGATACTTTAAAATTGAGTTTTTCTCTTTGAATGTGCAATAAGACTACAGGAGAATGGGATTCATTTGATGGATTCATTTGCCTGCTGTGAATTTGCAGAGCTGTGACACAGGCTGTGCGCAGTTATGTGCTGCCAAGTGAGATGTCCCCCTTTCAACTAGTTTGATCCTCCTTGAGGGCTCTTTTGCTCCCATCACCCTGCCCTCTGTACTGAACTCCTCTTTGCCTTCAGTCTCTCAGTGAGCTGCAAGCTTTTTTCACTGTCCCCCAAGTGTATCTAACTTAAAATGCTCTGCACTGGGCTGGCACTTTTACCATACTTCATTAAATGGATCCCATCTCACAGTTGTTCTTCCTCAGAGTAGGATCCTTGGCCATGAAACCTAAAGCTCTGCTTGCAACACTGGTTACAGGGACAATTGTTAATTCTTGACGTGCCTCCACTCATATCTAAGCCTTCCCCACATATTTCACTGTTCAGGTGAGAGAGCAGTGGAACAGGCTGCCCAGAGGGGTTGTGGAGGCTCCTTCCTTGGAGGTCCTCAAGACCCGCCTGGACACGTTCCTATGTGACCTGATCTAGGTGACCCTGCTTCTGCAGGGGGGTTGGACTGGATGATCTCTAAAGGTCCCTTCCAACCTCTGCCATTCTATGATTCAGGATCAAGGAGGTTGGTTCTCATGTTCTCTACCTCTGCTCTCCAAGCTTTGTAGACATTCTTGAAGTGGTATCTGTCCATCTTGTTGTAATTACTCACACTAGTAACCTACTAAAAAGAGAAAGAAAAAAATCTATTATTCTGTGATTGTATTTCTGTGTTATTTTATGACTTGCACAATGTCTGTTCCATGACTCTTCTAAAAAGACCAAACAGGCTATACTAATTGTTCAATTATTTCAAATAAGTAACTTGAATAATGTTATTGCATAAAATGGGAATGAGAATCCAGATTGAATAACCCAGACTTTCTGGAAATGTAAGATTTGCTTCCCAGCACACTTGTTTCCATCTATATTTTCTATATATTTTTTTTTTGAGGAAAAAAACCCATATGTAGAACTTTATGGACCAGTATCAATCAGAAATTGAGATTTTGGGAAACAAGGTTGAATCTGGAATGGAACACGTACGAAATCATCTTGAAAACAGAAGCCAGAACACTTTGATCATATTCATGAACCCTTTTGTTCATTTTTCATGAGCAGTGACAGAAGTGATGTTTCATCTGCAAGAATGTCTGCAGAACTCCACCTCACTGGCAGTCCTTCAATAGGCTTTTCAATGTAATAATCACTTATAAATAAATCTTTAGGTTTTCCAGATGATTTGATTAAAAGTTTAGCAAGAGAAGCACTAGAGAAACCCACATCACGTAGCTAAGCAGCTCTCAGACAATTTATGTGCTGAAAGTCCTTTGCCCAGGATATCTGAGAAACTTCAGCAAATTAGGAAAAACCAGTGTTTTGTGAAGCAAAAAAAAAAGAGAGAAAAGCTATATACTTTTTTTGGCACTATCTCTTTGGTTTATTTCATGCTGGGTTTATTTTTGGAAGTTAATATTTTCATCTTCTGTTCTTCCAGCCCTGAGAGAGAATGTTTTTGCTACCTGTGACAAAAATTTCTTGCTCTTCGTAATGTCATGTTCTGAGAGTTGGCTGCTAAAAACTGTCTTCCCTCCAGTGCTCATCTGCTCATCTTGGATTTCCATACTGATCCACTATCTCAGGGTCTTAGTGCAGTCCAGGAACATATGGCATATCTTGAAGAAACACTTTATGTTTCTGGTGCAAGCTCAACAAAGGTGATTAAAACCTAACTAAAGCTCAGATGGTTTTTAATAACAAAGTTTTACCCTTTCCGTGGCATTTTCTTGCCAGCTTTTAGGAGTGTGTGTATGTGCTGCCCTCTAGCAGGATATCCTATAGCATAGCTCTTGCCTGATTGCTGAGATGCACAGGGACAATGCTTTTTGGTGCACAGAAATTGCCCTCAAAAGATAGACTTATACTTTACAGTTCAGTTGCAAAAAGGAGTTTCTCTGCTGTCCCCAGTATCACTTTAGCAACAGCAGTGGTCTCCACCTATTCATGAGTGTGGTTTTCTTAGATAGGTGTTGCATACAGGTGGATAGGGATTTCTATGCACCCCTTGTCCATCACTTGGGCAGTTTTTGCTGGATACCATAACAAATATTTGTGCTGCCTTTTCTGAAGAGCTCAAGAGCAACCCCAAAGGCCATCCTGGTAGTGGGAAGTTGAGGTCTTTTAAAAAAACCAAACCAACCACATTTGGACACCAATATATCTCTGCTGGGATGAGTCTTTTTCTACCTTGAGGTCTGCTACAAGTGTGGAAAGAATCATATGAGAATTACTGAAAGGTAAATTATCACTTGGGCCAAAACACTGGAGCAGAAACACCAGCCCAGTGCTCCTCAGAAACTGAAGAAGTCTCTGTATGTCTTCCACAGTATGGGAGAAGTAAAAACATCATGTGAATGACATTAAAAGTGTCAGGGAAAAAGGTGATTGTCTCTCCCTAGATTTCAAGGTGATGTGATACAGCTTTCATTAGGGAAAAGCTGGAGGCTCAAACACTGTCATGGGTTTTTTTTCCCCACATAAAGCTGTAATTTCATGCCAAATGGTAATTTATTTCTCTCTGGCATATGAAAAAAAACACTGTTTAATTACATATGAATTTGATAGGGTACATCTTTGAAAATGAGTCTTGACTTATGAAAACTTGTAATTTATGCCATTTATAATTACACAGATTGAAAACTTTGTTTCAAGTTTCACAGAGAGGAACCAATCACTGACTCTTCTTTTCTTTTTCTGAATTTCTCTGATTTTTAAGAGTGCTTTCAAATGGAAGTAAAAAGAAATCACCCTCAAACCGTTAGCATGTGTCCTCCTCCCCCCAAATTAACATTCTTCATCATAAAGATATGATAACTTTTGAAGAGTAAAGAGTTCTCCCCTATACTTTTCTTGTAAAATGAGACCATCTCTTATCTTTGTTTTGTGTAACACCACACAGATGGTACAAATGTTGAGAGCAAAGAGGTACAGAGGCTAGGGTCATTCAGTCAAAAGAGAGAGAACAAGTGGCAGGTCACTCAGGTCTGTGGGCAGGTATAGGAGGATAGAAAAGAATCACTTTTAACTGCATCTGCTCAGGACACAATGATCATCAGGTGCAAGGTATCTAGTTAGTGCTACCAGCCATCAGGTGAGCTGGGTATTCCTCTTACTACGCATGTTCAGCTTGTAGCAGCTGGGCCTGTTACTGGGCTTCTCCTCCTGTGGTATTTAGAGAGGAGGAAGAGTAAGGTTTCTTGCTTGCTGCTCCGACACTTCTCAGCCTCTTCAGAGACATAACAACACACCTAAGCCTTCAGAGGTACTGTAAAACTTCTGTACAGACTAACTGCAGCCTTTTGACAGATTCTTTCTATTGCTGGTAGTTGTTCCTCTTACTGTGTCAGTTATTGGGGGGTTTTTTTATCTTGTCTTCAAGTGATTTTTCTTTAACTTGACTTTCTATGTGAAAAAAGAGGATAAGGTGATTGTCTACTAGGCAATGCTTTTAGAATGTGATACAGGGGGTCTGACCCAAGAAGGGTAACATATTTCTGGTATCATTATCTTGTATGCATTTAGCAAGACTGTGGGGACCAAATAACATATGTAGTAACTCCTCATAAAACAAGCAAAACAAAATGGGAATGGTGAATGTTGTGAAGGTAAGTGGCTTGAATATTTCTTGTTTGTTGAGAGAGAGGCTTAAAGGTGTATTTGGATAAATTGCTGTGTGGTAATGTTCTGGTAGTATTTCTCCAAGTGTTGTTCAATATACTCACCAAACATTCTTTAAGAATTGCATTGCTAATAAGAGTTTGTCCTATGTTGGCAAAAGTCAACAGATTCATCTTTGAACCTCCTTTCTCTTCTTTAAGTATCATGCTATTGCCTTGGAGCCTAGGACAGGAGAGATAGCTGCCACAGCTCCTGAAGCATGTCACAATGCTTCATGCCATGATAATGCTGTATAGAGATATAATTCAAAGCATCTAGTTCAGACCTGCCAAGAGTTACAATGTACCCCCAGATAATTTTGGGGCCTTTAGACAAAAGGCAGAAATCTTCAGAAGGTTCAACAGTGTATTGGTAAGAGTTCCAGACTTCAGCAGTCTGTATCAGTTGGAGGTTTCGTGGGCATCCATACTTGAACTCTAGTTTAAATGTTACATAGCTCTTCCACTCATATTAGAAAAACTGTAAGTATCCTTATCATAAAATCCCTTCTTGAACAATTGGAGAAAGTGTTACTTGATAGCTGTGGCATTATCTTTGCTGCTAATCAAGATGTGTAATTACCAGCTGCATAGAAGGGGTTTTGTGTTCTGCTGCTGTTGTAGTGCACAGACCTGACTGCACTGAAGCTGAGAGTTGTGGTCTCAGTTGAAAGAACTGATTCTATGTATCTGGCACAAAATGTTTTCCTGAAATTAAGGCTTCTATTATATCTATGTACCTTTTCCAAGATTGTTGTGTCCTTGCCATATTCCCTATGACCAGGTCAATGGGAGGTGATTTTACATTAGAGTGTTGTTTTTCAGTGCTAATATCTGAGGTAATGCACAGCAAGGAGCAAAGTATCTTGTGCTCAAGGTCATGTGTCAGAAGCATCCTTAGGTGTGCTGCAATGCAAGAGGAGATGCAATTTCTCTGTCTCTAAAAATGGACCTTCTGGTAGAGTGATGCACTACCATGGTGGTGCATTTGTTTCTTTTGTTGGAAGACTCCCTGTGCCACATGCAGTCAAAATGGGAGAAAATGGAAGATGTGTTGTTTATGTGTGTGATGCAGCCAAACAAAGGCAATGTGGAGGAACAGTCACAGTTAGAGCTTAGGTTATATTTTGTGCTTGTAACAGTATGTGTGTCCTGTTCTGTCTGATATGTTAAAGAAAGTAAAGTGCTTGTCCCCACATTCCTGCCCCAAGTAGCTGGTAAACTGTGCTGGCCTCTTCATTTTCCAGTCAAAATAAGAAAGCTGGGACATCATTTAGCTTTGAAACTCTGCATTGCAGCAGTCAAATTAATTACTACTTGGCTAAAAAGGAATCATTTGTATATTGGTAGATTTTTACCCTTCCTAAGGATCTTCTACTTAGTCTATCAGTGTCACTTGTGGATGGTCATCAGGTAGGCAGGTTCAGAAGGTACATTTAGTATCTTTAGCTTTTTTCCTTAATTTTTCTCATTGCCAATGGTGTAGGGTTTTTTCCCTTATGTTTTAGAGGGGAAAAAGGAAATAACAAGTCTTATTTCAAGGAAGATTTTATGGTTTTCACACGTTTGGGCTCATCTGCAATTTTTGTGAGCAGCTATTACATGTGTTTCATTCTCAGCCTGCCCAAATGAAGACTATGTTTCAATAAAAAAAGCCTGCCCTGTTATGTACCTCTTCTCTGAGAACATGTACTTTATGTTAAGATTGTTTGCTTGCTTGCTTGGGTTTTTGCCTACAATAGATAACCAGAAAAGCGATAAACTTGATTTGCAGTGGTGACACGCTGTAAGTCATCCACGTAACTGAGGAGGACTGGAGGGATTAGGTGCAGGACATGGCTTGGAAGAGGTTCAGAGTTGTGTTACATGTATCAAAACTTGAGTCCTCTGCACTTTCATTGAGCAAAACCAGGCTGTTAGAAGTGAAAGTAGCTGGGATTTTTTGTTTGTTTTTTATGAGTGATTAACATTTTTTTAGTGCTTTAAGTCTACACCCACACAACTCTCCAACTCATGAGTAACCAGAGATGTGCAAAATCTGAGTGTACAGATTTACAAGCCTGTTTGCCAGTGTTCAGTTCCAGATGCTTTAGCTTGAATACTCCATCATTGCAGAAAAACACTTTATAGTGCTCTCGCAGTGATCACGGTGTAGGGAGAGAGGCTTAGGAGGCAAGAACAAAGCATTTGACCTGTAGTTTAAAAAGATTGGCTTTATCTGTAAAACAGCTGTTAACCATTTGGAGCAAATAAACTTAAAATACCATACCAGCTTCTCCCATACATTTTCACTGCTACTTGCAACTTCCTAGATGGAACTGAAGCATAGAGTTACATGCCAAGGAGCTTCCCACTGGTAGATGTATCGATATTTTCTGTGCACCAAGACCTCAATGTGTTGGGTCACATTGATGCTCTGCCTGGTTGCTTTTTTGCAGAAATGAGATCTAGTAAAGGCTATAACTGTGTGGAGTAAAGGGCTTCCAGGTCTGTGTGGTTGTATATTCTGACCAGAAGCAAGTAGACTGTGCTTAAGTTCTCTGATAAACTGCAGCTGCTCTGCACTGATGGGTTTGTGTTCATATCAAGAATTGAATCAGATGTATTTCCTGGTGTGTTACTAATTCAAACATGCACATATATTTTATTAAGTGAGGAGAAAATGAAAAAGCTAAACAAAAAGTAGAAAAAAAGCTGCGTGATTCTTAGATATCATTGTAAAAGATGGCATAGACATTAGATATAGGTACTGAATGGGATGTAATGCTGTCCTTTGATCTAATTACATAAGTGTCACCATGGTTTGTTTTGTAAATGGAACTATGAGGGGACTTTTAAAAGAAAAATGAAGTATTTGAGTCAGTGTAAGGTATAAAAGCAATTTCCTTTTGAACTGGAAAAACAAGAAACTGCAGCACTGTGCATTCAGTCCACATAATAAATCATATGGTATTGAATGCTCCAGGTCTGAGAGGTGACATTGAGCACTGGAGACTTTCCAGGAGTCAGCAGTAGCTAAATGGTGCAAATGGGCAAGACATCAGTCTTTTGTTTCTTGTCCAGTTTAAGAATAGTCACTTGGAAATAAGAAAATGACAGGATTTCCCTGGCCTCCAGAATTCATCTAAACACAAAGAAAACTGTTTTGACTTTTTTTTTTCAGTTAGACCTTCCCAAAAAAGAGAGAAAAATAGTACCTGGAAACTATGTTACTCCAATTTGGCCAATTTCAGTTGTAGAAGAGACCTATTTTAAAGCAATGTGACGTGAAGCAGTGGAAGGAGTTTGGTAAATAAGAGGGCATTGAGTCTGCAGCCTTTTAAGCATATGCCTCTTGTTGTTGTATTTCACCTGCTGTCACTGTCCAGTTTGAATGTGACACCTTTTTATAAATCAATTAGTGTTTCCTCTTTCTGTGGTACATAAGTGTGGTCCATGTTGAGATTAGTGCTCCTTCCTCGAGACTCAGTGGAGCAAGCTCTCATCTAAGATTCCACTGATGCCTATGTTCTTGCAAACACAGGAGAAGGTCTCATAGCACTCTGCCAGCCTCAGGTAGGAGGTATATGGAGCTGGCAACACTTGCTGATGTTTCTGTGACCTTCCTGTGCTGGTGATGCTTTGGATCTAAAGGGCCACATTTCTGGTCCCCAATGCTGCTTTGGCAGTGTTTGCAGTCCCTTTTCTTGGCAATGCATCTCTGGGTTTGCAAGCCACTGATCTAAGTCCTGGCTGTGCTGGGAAGCGGCAACATTCTGTATGCATTGGTGTGGTGTACAGCAAACCAAGGTATTTTAGCCACTCTGGTACCTGAAATCTTGTCTGCCTTAACTCACACCAAGAGCTGCCCTGCTGACAGCGGTGTTGGGGAAGAAATGTTCAACAGCAATTTACTGGTGATCCTGTTTGTGTGTTCCACAAAGTTCAGAGCAAGTTATACTTTGTAAAGTGTGTTCCTTTACTGTGGAAACCAGTGCAAAAAAATAGCACATACTAGAACAGAAGAGTTGTTATTAATAGCATGAAGAAGACTTAATATTAGCGCTGGTATCTTTCAAAGTCACGTTGCAAAGACTCATAGTGCAGAGCATCTCTACAAAGCATGCTGACTTTAGCATCAGAGTGGTATTTAGTACAAGTCACAGAAAAGCTTTCAGTGCCCCTGGTGTCTTGTGTGGTATTGTCAAGCTTGTTCTGAGAATCAGAGGTATCTGAATTTTTACTGATGTGCTTTTATTTCACTGACCAATAGTGTTTTATGGTAAGGTTTTCCCCATAGTGTAGCCATGCTTGAGCAGATAAATATTGAAGGTTAAATAAAAGTAATTATTGCTGTTGGTGGAGGATCACAATTAGTTTTTGCAATTACATTGCAAGTATTTTGAGGAACAAGGTAGAAGCTCTCCTTTTCTCAAAATGTCTGCCCTATATAAAACACTTCTAGTCCAAGAGACAGATAACAAATCTAGCTTTTCAGGTTCCTAAATTAGATTTAACATTTGTACATCATTACTTCTATGAAATGCTTTCAGATTGCCCTGATTACAAAATACTTCTTGTAATCAGATCAAGTTGAACAGGAAATCCCATGTAAGTGCAGTATCTCTTGAGTAATGGCTGTACAAATACTTCAAATAAATTGTGAGCAATTTCTTAGGCAGCAGCTTCAGCTAATATTGTTAAGATGCTTAATTGACTTTTCTGTTTGTCAGGTTTAGTCACAAAGCTGAAATCCAAAGGGAAGAAAACGTGTAGTGAAATTGAGGTGCCCTGCTTTGAGGCACGAGGGATTTGTTTCATAGATCTGTAAGCATTGATTAAAAATGAGGAAAGAGTTTGGAGGAAAAAGCTGGAATCAAAAAGCTGAGGACTTTGGGGAAATGCCTGTTTGGATATGTGGAGAAAAAGAATTGGGGAGAGAGATGGCAAGAGGAGAGGAGTATCTGTAGACAGTGGAATGGAATTTTTTCTGACTTTTATGAGGAAATGCCAGTGGCCAAAACAGTCCTGAGATGTAGAGATGAGCCTTCAAGCAGATCCTGAGGGACCAGTAACAAATTGTTGAGCTGTGGTTTCTGTCCTATAAGTAAATGCTATTGGATGATAAGGAGAGTATCTCCTTTTAAAAAACAAACCTTTTCTTTTCCTCTGATAAAGCCTTTAAGTGTTGAATTTGTCTCTATGTGAGAGAGACATCCCTCCACACAGTTGTAGTACACAAGCTTGTTTCCTGCCTGGTTCCACTGATGTGACTCAAAGATTTCTATTGAGTTAGTTTTGAGCTGGGGAGGACAGAAGGATGTGGGGGTGTTTTGGTGGGTTTTAACTGCACTCTAGATTGAGTTCACTGTGAGAATGGTTGATGTGAATGTCAGCTTTTTTGGTTTGCATTTAAGAGCTCTTGTTGTGCATCTCTGTCAGCACCTGGAGACCATGTTGTGCATGAAGTTGATCTAGTGTTGTCATGCTTTCCTCTGTCATTTCGCTACAATTATTGAATGTAGATCTGATTCATCACTGGAATGTTTAATCACATAGAGTGATATATATGTGTTTTGTTAACAAGCATACATGATTCCTCTGGTATTGTATAATACAAGACTGTTTGCTCAAAGATAAGAACCAAGATAGCACACATGTTCAAAGACTATCTTAATTTAAAACACTACAATGTCCAGAAAAAAGGATCAAAAGTCCCTCTGATTCAACTGTTGATGTTTAAGGCAGAAGAGAGAAAAACACTTATAGAATTTAGCAAGCTTTTCATTGATTCAAGTCAGTTTCTTTTAAACTTGAAATTGGATGTTTCACAGTGCAATGATATTGAAATAAATCTTTCTACAAGATAGCACAGCAGTTAGTTCATGTAAAACGTGAAATTCAATCTAAAGGACTTCTCTTACATTTGCTCTCCTGTTTCTAGGCTATTTCCATTTTGAAAACAAAAGCAAAATATATGTTGTGAATGAGAGGAGGGAGGGGGGAACCTCTTTTAACATCCCTCCCTGTGCAAGTCCCTCCCCCTAAAGGCTATTGATGAGGAAGTATTTGGAATATGCATGAGTACTGCTGAGGAGCTGCAGCAGGACAGATTGAATAATTAATGCATAGGAATTATTTACTTTCCTAATATGTTGTAAAGCTTTGTCATCTCAGTAATGAAAAACAGTCTTGATGGTGCTGGAGGATTGCAAACACAAAGGAAGATGAAAACACTCACTGAGGCTTGTTTATCACTTGAATAAGTGGTTTTAATATTTTTATACTAGGTATTTGAAGCTCTTCTATATTCAGTACCTACACATTGTTTATTAATGGACATTTTTTTAGATTTCAATGGGACCTTACAACAATATTGATCAAAATGA
Source organism: Colius striatus (assembly GCF_028858725.1). Taxonomy (NCBI): domain Eukaryota; kingdom Metazoa; phylum Chordata; class Aves; order Coliiformes; family Coliidae; genus Colius; species Colius striatus. Next base: position 4,885,612 of record NC_084762.1, read on the forward strand.
GAGGGTTTTTTTCATAAGGAGATGATTCTTTTCCTAAAAAATGTATCTATTAGAAAATAGTGTCCCTGATTTGGCAGAAACTATTGTTTGCCTTGTGCTTAAACTGATGACTTGGTCCTGCTCTATTTCCACCTGTCATTCTCCTCCATTGTTAAAGCTGATTTAAATACTTGGTTATAAATAACTTTTTTCTTATGTCTTGAACACGTTAGCCTTTTTAGAGGCTCTTCTTCCCCCTTGATTAACAGACCTGTTAATTAACTGGGATAATGATCTTCCTCTTGTTCATGGTTTACTTAGAATCCTCAGTAATTCTGAGTTAGTTTGCCTTTCTACCTTTCCCCTCCTATCTGTGTTTTTTCCCTTTGTTTGAATGATGAGCTATGTGGTTTTGCCTTCATGTTTTCTATTATTTCCTTCTGGTTTTTAAGTCTTTAAAGTCTCTTGTTGCTCCTTCTTAGTGTAGGTGTTTGCTGTGCTTTTATTATGCTCCCTTCCAATAGCAAGAATGTTCCTGTCTTACTCTAACCTCAGTTATTTACAGACTGAAATTAGTCATTTGGCATAGCATCAAATGCAAGAGTGTCATTAGTGAGAGTTTCTGTGTAACACTGTTGCAGGACCAATTTTCTCACCTTTTCTACTTGCTATATATGGCTTCCCAATATATAATGATAGTTCTTGCTGATACCACTTGTAAATGTAACATGTTGTCAAGTAAGTGACCATTTCTTATCTCGAGAATACTGGGATTCATTTAGCTTATCTTTTTTTGGTCCATCCAATTCAGAGTCAATCAAAGCAACTTCATCCAAAGTCCCAGACAGTTTTTACTTGTCGGGACTTAAAGCTAATCTTGCTCAGGGAACAGATTTTTTCAGTTTTCTGAACTGGTGACAAATACACTCAGAAGGGTGACATTAGATCAGCAGTTTTCTTGTTTGTAATTCCATTTTGGTTGAGCTGATTTTAAGACTGATTATACACACACTGAACATGGGGGTTTTTTCTAGTAGTTCAGATGCTTTGTTGTGGTTTTCAAACTATCATTATGAGACAGAGTTTTATGGTTCAGTTGATATGTTTGCTGAAATGAAGCTCATCTAGAAGTCAAACAACTTATATTTGATTTTTTTCTTCAAATCTATGAATGTTCTTTTTTAGGCAGGTCATGGTGTCCTTGAAAACATAAGATGCAAGCCATTGTGACAATGGAAGCTGAAGCACTGCAAGATTCCTAGTGATATTTACCACTAGCTTTGGCTTGTTTTGGATGAACCATAGAATGGTAGGGGTTGGAAGGGACCTTTAGAGATCATCTAGTCCAATGTGTTACAACTTCACTGGTTAGAACAGCTGCTATCATATTAGACCTATGCTGCCTGTGATCTGGCAGATTGACTTGGAAGTGACACTGCTTTTAAAGGATTTACTGATGTAGGTAGCAGGCCCTGACTGTGAGATTTCCTCAGGTAATATCCTGAAGGATACATGTTCTCACAGGTCATCTAAGTTTTTATGATTTTTAGTGTAGGATCTTGGGTCAGCAAGCGAGAAGGTTTTTGCTGCCATGGCCTCAGTACCTGTGTCCTCCATTCTCTTTTTCAGTATTAATATTCTCTTTGGTGTGAACACTAAAGCCCACAGTTGCTGCCTTTTTTATTCAGTCATCAACTGTTGTCTTTCTGTATTCAGACTTCAATTTTTTTTTCAAAGTGTGAAGAAGTTTTAAGGAGAGGGTGAGAAAAATTTCGTTTAACATCACATTAAGGTAACTCATCATAAAACACAAGATAGGAAATGCAAATACTTCCCACTATAAAGTTACTTTGTCAACATTTAATATGAATTATGACCACTTTATGTCCTCTGAATGAGTTGACTCTTCTTAATGAATTTTTAACGTGTCATTTTCTAGGTAAAAATCATTCAATCCTTAGGGCAGAACATCCTCTATACTGCAACAAATGTTGAGTGTATGTGAACTTAACAGTGTTCTCATGGGGTTTTTTTGTATTTAAATCCTTTTAAGTAAAGGAATGAATCTGCTGGGAAGAGAGAAAACCTGCATATTACAGTCACTTCAGTCATCTCAGACCTGGAAGACTATACTTGATTGAGGAAAATGCTGAGGAAACACTCTTTTGCTACTGTTGATTTCTCAACAGTAGCCTAATGGAAGGATATATTAAAAAAATGGGTAGAGAAAGAAAGATAGTACAGGTTTGCATAGATTTTACACAGTAACTTGGGCAGTGCAAGGGCTTTCTGTGCTCAGTGTTACCTGTATACATGTGCTGCTGCTATATCATTTGCCCAAGACTTTTAAGCATCAGTAGCTAAGGTTGAAGGACCACACCATAGGCTTCAGCTTCCCAATATGTGTGGTTTCTACTTATGCCCTGAAACAGGACCTAGTGTGTTGTTCTTTTCCCTTTCCATTGATGCTTAAAGGTCTTATTGCAGTCTGACACAGAGAGCTGGGCAGACCCTGCTGGCTCTCTGGAGAGGGATAGGCATCTCATCTACTGCATCCTGGGATAAGATCCAAGTTTCTGCAAGAGAGAGATGAGGAATAAACTCTTTACCTGGCATAGAGACAGGAGCATTTTCAGCTCTGTTGCACGTGCTCAGACAGTTCAGAAAGGTGTTCAGCCATTTGGACTTTGTTTCCTCCTGAGACATGGCTGCCTGCTTCTAGGGCAAAGGCAGGAGACTGGAGGGAAGCAAGCTGCCTGCTGGATACTGGCTTCAAGACTGCCCACTGGACTGCACTATATACAAGTTTTCCAACTCATTTTAGAAGTAGATTTGCACATCTAGAGTTCATGTGTGGGATACATGTGTGAGAGGCTTTCTTCTCCACTATAGGTTATTTGTTTGGTTGCTTCTGCAGGTGGTCCCATGCATGTAGAACATTTCAGTCCAGGTAGAGACTTCAGGTGCTATATTGCAATAAAGCTTTAGGTCATCCTTCTTGCTCAGAAATAGCTTATTTTCTTTTTTAATCTATTTAAAGATCTTTGTTGCTTTCAAAGTTTAACTAGCAAGGTCAGCTCCTCTAGTTGAACAGCCCACACCACTTTCCATGGTGGGCATTCTGAATCAACAGCATATCATGTTAGCCTAAGCTGTGTAGTACTACTTGAGGATTTATTGAACAGTAAGGAAGCCTAAAATTTCATCATTCTCATCCATCTTAAAGTTTACTCTCTCATTTCTTTATATCTTTCACAGTCTTTTCAGGTTTTTAATATCTTTAAGCTTTCTACTTCTCAGTTAAAAACATGGAAATGTCTATTCCAGAGTGAATTTCTTTCAGAATGGTTTTAATGTTATGAGTGCATGATTCAACCAATTAATTGATTGAATTGTAGTAGATAACCCCTGTAATCTCACCTTTTCTCTCTCATTTCCTCTCTTTGAGAAATTTACATGCCATAGACCATCATTAGTGTAACTTCTTGCCTTATGTAGTGTCAAAATGATATTGTCTTCACTGTAGACTGACACTGAAATAAAATCTGCTCTTGAGTGAAACCTCGACCAAGTTGAGAGGAGAGGTCCCTAAGAAAGAGATACAGTGATAAAAATACCACTCTCAGCTTCAGCAGTGAGGTAACGAAGGTCTAGAGAAGCAGCATGTCTTGCCAAGATGTCACAGTGGGTTAATATCAGAGCAAGCACCAGAACTGTGTCTCTGACTCACATCCTAGTTATTTGATACTTTGAACCCTATTGTCCTGAGTGACTTCTTGGAGACCATTGAGGAAGTATTTTGTAGAGCAAGAAATAGTTCCCATTTATGCAAATTCTTAAGATCATTTCCTTAAGGAATGTTTTCTTCTTGTCTCTTAGCTGTGTTTCTGTTGATGTCTATCACTTGTTTTAGGAGATTCTGGAGAGGTCAGGAGGGAATCTTTTGTATATAAAACAAATGCTTTCAAGTGACTTTTATCTTGTATGGAGGAGAACCTAGACTTATACTGTTTCAAGCATTGAAGGGAACTTGCAAAGCTCTGATATTTGTCCAGTGGCAGAAAGTTATTTAATCTGATAAATTATGAATACAATCAGAGAAAGAAAGAGCTTTTGCTATTCACAGAGCTTCATGAAAGGAAATGAAACAGCCCCAGGGAAGGCACCCCATTAAAACTATCTGCCAGCTCTTCTTTTTTTTCTAATTTTAAAATAGTTGCATTTCACATATAGCAAGAAGAAAATCTGAGTCTGAGCACACACAGTTCAACTGATTACTGGCCATCAGATTTTACTATCTTGTACAGCAGTGGGTGGGAAATGCATAACAGCTCCTTAATGGGCCAATACCTTGTTCTCATTTCTACAGTTATTGTGTACTCTCTGTATTTTATTATGGGTCCTCTGTGCAAATGGCTTTCCAAGGCCTGAAAGAGATGTAAACCACTTTGGTACACTCTGAAACAGAAGAATAAGAAATCAAGGAGAGTCTCTCTTTCCATTTATGATTTAGCACAAAACTCTTTCTTGAAGGAAGTAGTGAGCAGGAGGTGATTTTTGCAGTGCAAATGGTGAAACTGAGAATGTGAGTGCCAAACTTTGTGGGTTTTAAGTTATGTTTTTCAGAACAGTAAAAACACAGAGGAGGCAAAAAGTGTAAACAGAACTTAATAGGGTATAGAAAAACTATGTTGAACTTAAAATGTGTCTATGGGTTTACCCTGTAACCTTCCATAGGAGTTTACATGCAATACCTAAATAAGTATTTGCACTTTTTTTTTTTCTCAAAAGTCATTTTAAAAGTTCCACTATATAGAGAAGTTTCCTGGAGCCTTCTCAGCATGCTGTTGCAGTAAGAGCTTTTCAGTGACAGCAAGAGACGCACAATGCATACACCCACAAAAACCATTTGTACTCTGGCCAAATAGTTAATCACTAATAATTATGTGAACAGTCTCAGTTAATGCATAAGCTTGTTATCCATATTCATATTTTCATCTTCTGCTGGCCCTTCAGCACTGTTTATTGCAACCTATTTTGGGAGACGCTGAAGATCCTTTTCGGAAAGGAAGAACACAATGTTTCTACAGTGAGTGTCTCATCTGGCAGCATATGGATTCATCCATAAGGAAAGAAAGCCATAGAAGTGTTCTAGATCAGTGAGACTGTGGTTTGAGCTAGCAATATTGGTGAAATGAAGCCATGTTTTCGCTGTGCTCCAAACTATTAGAGTAATCTTGGAAAGAGCAAGGCTATGCTGCTATTGGGATGTAGTTGGAATTGGTTCTGCCTGTGAGAAGTGTAAGAGGTGTGTCATGTTGGCTCCCTAAACCTGCAGTTAAGGGTTAAAGGAATCCTAGCTTATGTATGGATTTGAAGAAGTAACCACTGATGTATTTAGTTTATAAAACATCACCTCATAATGTTTCTACTAGACCTAGTGGACTCAGGAGTCATTTCATAACATGATATTCTACTTTTGGTTTGTGCACTTGGTACCTGCTCTTGTTATGCCACAAACAATTCCTTCCTTTTCTACAGGACCCCTGTTAAATAGAACAGAAAACAGGAGAAACAAAACCAACTTGTCTACCTCATTAACAAATATTCATCTGGCTTAGTAGTTTAATTATATCTTATAGGCTTGTGTCTTTACATGGCATTTGTCTTCTTGCCCACCTGTTGAGGAATGACAGTAATATAACACCTTGCAGATGTAAAACCTAACTATGGTCTCAAAAGCACTTTATGGACATTAATTTTCTCACATGTCCAACCCTACCTTACAGCAAAGAATCAAATAGAATGTAGTCCTTTAAACAGATAGGACTTGTGAAATGTAAAGGACTTTTAAAGAATGGAGACCAAAGTTGATGAAAATGAACCTGACTCTAACCACAACACAAAGGAGGGACCTCTGAGTAAGCATCACCTTGCAGAGAGCCAAGGGACAGTAACTTGAGCCTTAGATTAGCCAAACTCTTTGGCTTTCAGTATATCCCTAACTGGTTTAGAGAGACATGCTGTGCATTACAATACTAATGTTACTTGGGGTAAAGATACCTCAAGGAACTCTACTGCTAGAGCTCTGCTTCAAACAGAAGCATGCACCGAATCTAATAGGTTCCTTTTTAACATTTTACCTTTATTTTGCTCTTTATCAGCTACTGTGGGGCAAAAAGTTAGTATTTGAGTGCAGAGAGATCTGGTATTTTCCTCCTTGGTCTGACACAGAAGAAAGTAGGTAAGGCTTTGGCATAACATCGTGCTCTCTTTGCTGTCACTTTTCCTTCTACTACAAAATTAGCCATCTTTTCCTTCTCCTTCCACTCCTTTCAGAACTAATAGTTCACCTCCATATTTTGAGAAGTCTTTTAGCTAACTATTGTACTTTCATAGGCTTAAAGCTATTACACAAACCCTTTTCAGATATGTGCTGTTCTCAGATGTCACTGTTACGCTTCTGTGGCTGTGCAGAACTCCAGCTGTTGAACTCAGCAGGACGGGATGAGCACAACACGGGCAGCTATTAACGGACTCTCAGGCTGGCATTGAGCATCAGTCAAGGGGAAACAGTAGGACAGGGCAGTTCCAGAGATCCTGAAAAGACTGCTCTTGTTAATGTATGTAGTAATAACCTAGGACAAAATAATTGAACACCCAGGTCAAAACATGAAGATTTCTATTTGCATCTGGAGTTCTGAGGAGTAACATGAACCCTGGGAAGTGTCATTATCATAAAACTAAGCAGCAAAATTGTAGATGAAGTACAGACTGAGGTATTTTTAGGCTTGACAACAGGTTTAAACTTAGCTCTATCCACTCATTAAAGACTGCAAACAGACTAGAGAACTGGTGACAAGCAATTTTTGCTTGGTTAAGTAGCCTTTTCCAGTGGCTTAGTAGTTTTACCCACCTTATTGTCACCAACTAGCCCCAGGAGGTGTTCCTGCTCCATTGGTAAGGTCAAGCTCAGAAACAACAAACTTTGTGGAAAAACCCTGCAGGGGCACCAAGAATTTAGTCCAACTTCCAGCAGGAACCCTGTAAACTAGCTGAAACACTGATGCTTGGAGAGGATCTCTGTCACAGAGGGAGCTTTCTCATGCTCATTCCCTCCTCCCTGTTGAGAGTGGTATCAAGCTGACTGTGCGTGGCCTCTCTGAAGGGTGGCAATGACTTTGGGAGGAACACACTGGTTGAATGATTGCATTTGTAGTACACTTTCCAAACAAAAACCTAGTAACACCTTAAAATGCCATCTTAACAACCCTAAATGATGAAGAAAAAATATCAGCTATGACATTAACCAAGAACACTTGTCTCTTACCATTTCTACTAACAAGTGTGAAAGCCCATGGAAGTGTCTCCTATTACTCCAGAGGCAGTAATACTCTCCCCAGGGATGTTAGAAATGTCTGACCCTCTCTGACTTTCCTTGTTTGATTCATTATCATTAAGGAAATTATATTTTAACATAATGACTTCTTTTTTTGCTATTTAATACTATCTTGGTGGTTTACAAACACTGCTATTCCACCATCTTTTATTTTCAAACCTTGCACTATGCTTTTGTTACAGTTATGGCCTTGAAATTTGATATCCTGACTTATAATTGAAGTTCTTAAAATGTGATAGAGTCATGAATCCTGCACTCTATCCCAATGGATTCCAGCCAATATCCTGGTCATATTGACCAGTCCTATTACTAACTTTATTGCTTACCTGACTACTCTTCACATGAATGTTAAACAGTCCCTGTCCCTCTTTGAAAGGGATGTAGCTTCTGCCTACTCTGTTTTGCCATATTCTCATTTAGTTGAGTCTCTTCTAGATGAAAAGATTCACTTATCTTGCTGCTTTTTTTCCCCTCTTTTGACTCATCTTCTCAACCCTAACTCTTTCATAGTCAAGCCCCACTAAGACCCATAATACCAAAACCATTAAATAAATTTAATGACTGTGCTGAAAAACAGAAACCAACTGCTATGGAGGAAATGAGAGGTGGGAAGGGGAAAAATGCTCCAGTCAGATGTAGGTAGTAACTTGTCTATTGGGTTGTCAGTGCAGAAGATATTTTCCTTGCATTGATATTTCAGTTGTAAAGAGTTGAATATTCAAGTCTCTGCTTTTTTTTTTCCCCCCCAAATCGAATGTCACCGTGTAATAGAACTTTTGTCAGGCGTGTTTCTTAATAACATGTTTTGAGGTAACTGCAATAAAAGTGATACCTCTCCAAGTGCTATACAATTTGAAGTTGTGTAATAAAAACAAGATATTTTAGAACTAGATCCAGACATCTAAACGCTGCAAGGATATCTTTCTATTTTTAATTCACAACCATGTGTAGTACAAACATGTTTTTATATCTCATGAGCATTTAAATGTTATGTTCCCATTTCCCCAAAACACTACTAGTTTCGTTTTCAAGAGCTGTTGAGCACTAGCCTGCCTTTAAGGATAATAAAATGATACAGTGTGTATATATATATATATATATATATATATATATATATATATATATCTCCTCTCTGTTTATCCAAGGCTTATAAGGTTTCTTAAAGAACTGGGTTTCCCAATGCAGGTAAGGAGATGTTGTAGCCACCTGGGTACATGAAGTACAGGAAAGCTGGAGTGGGTTGTCTGCATCAGGCTACATGTCAGCAGGAGTGAAGTTCTGCCTCCTGCATGGGCTGTTTCAATGCACCTAATCCCCCATGTGGAAGCTGCAAATGCAAATCCAGCTCTAGACTTAAAGATGTTAAATGGAGAATTAATATGGGGGAAGAAAGGCTGTAAGGGGATTTTCTTTTCTTTCATGTGAAATAATCCTCCATACAGTGGCTGATCCAGCTTGATACCCTTAGCAGAAGGGCTGCTGAACAAGCATGCTCACTGCTGAGACATTTCTGAAGCTGTTTAATTTTATCACTGGGCCTATGGAATCAGAGGCCAAGAGACAACTGTCAGCTGTTGCTTTCAGAGTGTGAGCATCATCAAGAATGATGTCCCACCACAGCCTGTCAGAGCTCTGTAAAAATGTCAGCTTACAGGTGAAAATAATTCTAGCTGAAAGTGTGTGTGAGTGATGGTGTGAGGTTTGAGGATTTAATACTTTTTTATAATACTTCAGGACTGGGAAGGGGAGAAGAGCTGCTTCTTGATGGCATCAGGGCATTGACAAGCCATCACAAGCTGGAACAATAGTTAGCACCTTTGCAACACTTTTCCAGTGTTCAAGTGCTTTGCATATGTCAGTTGATGTTATTCACCTCTCTTGATTCAGCAACCTTTAATTTTCCTCCCCTAAAGAAAAGGGAACAATTGCCTGGTGTGATTGACAGTTTATTCGGAGCTAGAATTATCTGTACAAAGGGAGAGCTGTGGGTTGGGGTTGTTACTTAACTAAACCTCTCCAATTGTGGTGGACTGAGTGGGCTGACAATTCCAGGGTTCCCTGGCAACTGCCACTAGACGTAACGGTACTGCGGCAAAGGCACAGGCAGAAGTTCATTAAGCAGTGGTTGCTGAAGTGAGATTTGATTTGCCTGACTTGCAAAGCTCAAGTAGAAATTATCACTGGGTTTTGGTTGGATTTGGTGGGGATTGTTGTGTTTTATTCCTTGTGGCCAAGAAGCCAATGGCAGCCTGGGATGCATCAAGAAGAGTGTGGCCAGCAGGTCGAGGGAGGTTCTGCTCCCCCTCTACTCTGCCCTGGTGAGGCCTCATCCGGAGTCCTGTGTCCAGTTCTGGGCTCCTCAGCTCAAGAGGGACAGGGAAGTGCTGGAGAGAGGCCAGCTCAGGGCCACCAAGATGATCAGGGGACTGGAGCATCTTTCATACGAGGAAAGGCTGCGGGAACTGGGGCTGTTTAGTCTGGAGAAGAGGAGAAGGAGGGGAGATCTTATTAACATTTATAAATATCTAAAGGGTGGGTGTCAGGAGGTTGGGACATCCCTTTTTTGTAACAGGACAAGGGGTGATGGGATGAAGCTGCAACACAAAAAGTTCCACTTAAACATAAGAAAAAACTATTTCAGTGTTTCAGTGATGGAGCCCTGGCACAGGCTGCCCAGAGGGGTTGTGGAGGCTCCTTTCTTGGAGGTCTTAAAGACCCACCTGGACATGTTCCTGTGTGACCTGATCTAGATGACCCTGCTTCTGCAGGGGGGTTGGACTGGATGATCTCTAAAGGTCCCTTCCAACCCCCACCATTCTATGATTTTTGGCTGATTTTTTTGTGAGGTTGGCTTCTTTTTTTCACAATTAGCCAATGCAGTTATATTTCAAGTAGGTAATATGGGCTGGCCACATGTCTTCACCCACTGAGTTCAACTCTGGGTATGAACTTATTTGGATGTGTCAGGTACTCCTGAAGATAATTGTGAGCTTCAACAGGATGTTACTGCTGTCTGGAGGCTGGGTGTGCATACAGCCATCTGTATGAGTAGTGAAAGGGGAGACTACATGAGAGCTTGAAATGGCTAATGTCCTTCATTAGCAGAAATCTTGGAAAACCTGGGAGTGGGAACACTTCCATTGGGTTATGCGGTCCTTTTTTAACCATGCAATACAGCTGAGTGCAGAACAATAGTCCTGCTAACAAATGTGAGAAGTTGAGAACTGAATGAGTCCTGTGTTAAATTCTGAGTTGATATCTGTGATCCAATTCCTTTGTTAGATCTGAGGGTTTATTTGGTTTTCTTGTTTGGGTTTTTTAAGTGTAGGCCAAATTTATATTCAGCTATACTATTGGATCATCTCTTACTATTCAAACCAGTGAATTTAGAATAATTTCTGTCAGTTCCTCTCCACTAGCTTCACTCTATCCATATTTTTTCATTTTCCCCTTGTGTATCTTAACTTTAAGTTATGTGCAGGAAAAGTGATCGACAATGTGGCTAAAATGTTTCTTGGCAGCATTCTTCCCTCCCCAGTTTCACAAGAGGCAGTATTTTTCTAACATGCCATCAAAATTCAGGTCACCTGGTTGGTGACATTTCTTAAAGAACTAGACTTCTGCCTGACCAGCAGGAGGCAGAGAAGATGGTATGGCAGAGTATTTATCATGCATATTCAAAGCTCCTAATAAAAACAGAAGTTAACTTTATTTGCCATGATTCTTTGCTCTAGTGCCTTTGTGCCTGAAGGTTTGACTTTGCATAAAGATGGGGCTTGACTCTTGACTTCTATGAGGCCAGAGAGGAGAGAAGGAGGTTCTTACAATGTAAAGAAACACATGGAGCAGCTATATAATCAGGCAAAATTGATTTTTACTCTCAATGTTTGATCCATAATTGGAAAGAAGTCTGCCTCAGAGACCGATTCTCAAGTTGGTAAACTGAAACAATGAAGACAAATCAGTTGATTCCAATCAGAATAAATACTCTGCAGAGCCAGATGGAACCTGCTTCCTGATATAGTGGTAATTAGTATTTCACACTTGAAATTTACCACATAGTTCTGTTCATTAAAAGACTAGGTATCTATCTGAACCATGTAACTCACTCCCTGGGATTACTAGCCTCAGTTTGCAATGAGAAAAATGAAGTTCTTGGGAATAGTCAGTGGCTAGCCAAAATCACAGTAACAACTTTGTTCACTCAGATGGCAGTCCTGTTGTATTCCCAGTTTGCTTCATTCTCAGCCTCCTTCCCCCTGCTTAATAGTGTCCTGAGAAGCAAGCAGATGTGAGAATGTCTTTCAAGAATGTGCTGAACCCGTGAGTTCATTTGCTTTTTAAAACTTTCACATTTAAACCTACTCATCAGAAGACTTTTCCTCAAAAGACAAAATGTCCTGTGTTCCACCAATTCCATCTCTTTCTGCTTTGATGCTAGTTCATAAAATTGTGTGCTGCTTTCTTCTATTAATAGCAGTACACTTATTTCAGTCATCTTGATGCTTTGTCACTGAGAGTCTCAGAATAAATCCAGCAACTACCGTGCCAATAAATTAGCAATGATGCCTGTTAGTTAGATCTTTTATTGGCAGGAGTCCCTTGAAATTCAGGGAGGCAGGGAGAAACTTTCTCCTTTCTGCTAGACATTTTGTTTTCCAAAAAGGTTTAACTGTGCTAGGCTGAGGTTTTTCCCCTCTCTGTGACCTCTGAAGTCTGAGGAAAGTCCAGATGATGTCTGCTGTCCCTCATCCATCAGAACATCTGCTGACTTAGTGTCACTTACTCTGGCTTGTTTAATCTTCTTCAGCGTTCATCCTTCTCCTGGGAGCTGTCAGTCTGTGCCTGGCATCTGTGCCCTTTTCATTTGTGGAGTAGCAGAGCAAAATACAATATATATCTCTTTTAAAATTGCTACTTTATCAGTGTCTGCCTTTTGTCACTAAATGGCCCTGACTGAGTTTTAAAGGCATTGCAGCTGTGAAATTGTGCAGTCTCATTCTAAGGAAGCGAGTATTTGCTTTACAAGTCCTAATGCTGTTCAGGAAAATTCACCCTACAGTTGTACAGTTGTACCTCTGGGCAGCAGTGATTTTTTTTCTCATGCCAGGAAGATTGCTATTGCTTTCAGTAGTTCTTAATTGCTTTATCAGGCTCCAGTTCCTCTGTGAGCTAGATGAGAATCTTAGCTTGCAACCACAAACTAGAAGTGGCACTAATCAGGTAATACTTTTAAAGACAGCAGTCTGGCTTTGCCAAAAAAGTAACCTTGTGATTGGTCTGGGTAGAAAAAGCCCAGCAGGCAGGTCTCATGTTTCTTTTCATTACTTCTTTGAATTCTTTGCCTAACTAGTTTTGACCATGTAACCATAGGGCATGGATTCCTCTCGCAGTGCTTAAACTCCATCCTTATGCTTCATTTATGCTTTCTTGGCTCTTCATCATCTGCAGGATTTTTCATAACACAGTGACACAGTCGCTTGCTACCTGGAACTTTATGCCTTCTTTATATTGCCTGCTTCCAAAACTGAAGACTGACTTTGCTCTAGCACATATGTTTCTCAATGCCAGGTTGTGGCACTGTAGTGTTCTTCTCCATGGGTCTTGTCCTCAAGAGTTTCTGCAGCTGAGACTTTCTATCACTTTGTAGATACTGAGAACATTGGTGTACCACAGATGCGTGTTGCACCTGCCTTACAATTGCTCTTTATGGTTCTGGAATACGTAGTGGAATGGAAATGGCATGGGGTTGGTGAGGATGACCAGTGGTAGGGAAGTCATTTTGTAGAAAGAACTACTTAAGCTTGCAGAAGTCTTGGGAGTCTTCAGCCTGCAAAAGATATGTCCTAGAGGAGGTATGCTACAGGCATATAAAAGAGATGGTGTGGAATGGGGAACTAGAGATGAGCTGTCCAGCACCCTTTCCAGTACAAGTGCTAGACAAAGTCAAGCGTGAAGGTCAAGTGGTGCAGGATTAAAGCAAAGGGAGGTGGCTCTTCACATTGCCCTGTTAATTCCTCAACACAGAGTGTTTATACTAAAAATGTATGTGTTTTCAAGGGGAGAGTGGAGATGTTCATGATTATAATCACAAAAACATTTCCATTTGGATACAATAGTCACTCAGTCTACGTGGATTCAAGCCTGGAATAATAGTCTGGGAAATGATTGTTTCTTGCTTGCACTATTCTTGAGCTGACATGTAGATCTCTATATTTGCCTACTGTCAAAGCCAAGGTACTGGACAAGATTTCTCTTTGTTCTGACCTGACGTCATTGTTTTTTATATTCTTAAGCATCTCAGCAATGACTCTCAAAGTTACATAACAAAGAAAATAACGTGCAGCATGTTTCTGCAGGATCGTGGCAGATGCACAGACAGTGTAGTTAAGTTTATAGTATAATAAACCAGAGACTGTTTCAGTATTTCAAATCCAAGTCCACTGTGTCAAATGTTCTGATAGACAGGAGCTATGATGCTGAAATCCTTCAGAGTGACAGAGTAAGTCCAAACTCAACACTTCTGCACTACATAAAAGGTGGGCAGCACCACCACCTCTACAGTATTTGACTAGCTTGTTAAGCACTAACCTGCCATATGGGAAACTTTCCTGGAAAGATGGTTATACTCAATTGTTGGGTCAGTAAGAGTGGAGAACTGCAGTACACCTACCTGTGCAGTTCTAACATACCAGAAAGTGAAGGTTCAAAACCAAATAGTAGGTCTTGTGTAGTTTAGATGATGCCTAAATCTACTGTGATCTTTCTATTTCATCCACATCTTTCTATTTACATACTTAGTCTCTCCCTGTACTTACTTTCAGCATTTGCTTTTATCTAGCTGTTAATTTCTCCTAACTCCATTTTACCTGTTCTCTCCTATGTATTTCATACAATCATTTCAGTAGCAGTTTGGCAATGTTTGTAAAACTGCTTTCAAATCTGATGGAAAGGCTATGAGTTTGCCACTTAAGTTAGACCATAATTTTTCAGTTGTATATGTTATGATGTTATTTTTGAGCATCATCCACTTCTTCTGCAAGCCTAAGAGGAACTATATGAACTAAATATTGGGGCAAAAAAAGCCAAGAAAAAGTCACCCTGTAAGATAAATCTGAACCATTGACTATTAGAAATACTTTAGTGTAGATGAGCTCCACTTAATATCAATTTCTGGTGATGGAAATAGCATTAGCATACTACTTATTTTACAGGGTTCCTTCTGACAAGCTAGAGAAACTATTAGTGTTTTCTCAAATTATTATTTTGTTGCTAGCTATTCTACTGTTCATTAATAATCTGGAACTTCCTGCCATGAAGAAATACTGTAATGTCATAAAATGTCAAAGGAGTGAAATTTGAAGCAGTTCTTTTACAGGCTGGTTTTCTACATGGCAGTTGACAAATGATACCATGGGATAATTTTTTACATACATGGAAGTTAAAAACATTCATGAATGTCTTGGGAAATGATTGTTATTTAGTGCATTTAATTTCTCCAGGCAAATTCAGAGCACTCCTGAAAAATGTTAACTTGCTTCATAATACAGCTGAGGCTTTAAATATAGCATATGTATTTATGCACTTTATATGAACACGCTCTTCTGTGCCTTGGCATTTAAAAACTGCAGGCACAGAATAGGATTGCAAAGGTCATTTACGTATAATCTTGTCATAATATACTTTGCAACATGGTGTCAGTCTGGAATCCAGCCTCCACACATTTCAGCTGGCACAGTTATAAGGAGTCATTTGCCTGCCACTGTGTCGTAGGTGCTAAACTAAGTTATTACATGATTGTGTTTGCTTCCACTCAAGCCTAGATGATAGGAAATGAGCTCTGTCTCAAAACTTCTTTAAAGGAAGTCTAACTATTGGGATCATCTAAATTACTTAAGAAGTTTGTAGCTATGCTAGGAATAAAAACAAGTCACCTTGAATTCTCCTTTTCTCTCTAATGTCTGTAAAGCTATTTGGTTTTGCAGAAGCTCTGTTCCTGCACTGATTTGTGCCCTTTGTTTGCTCAATAGGGTTATTAGACTACTCTGCAATTTCAGACACTTTCCAATGGCAATCAGTATGTTTTTAAACAGAAGAAGAGGGCTTTAAAAAGGAAAAAAATCATTGACTTAAATCCTAGTATGAATTATCAACAAAAGGAGGGAAAACTGCTTCTTTGGATGCTAATGACACAGTCTATATTAAGCAGAGACTACGGAAGAGACAGTTTGTGACAGAAGGGTGGGGTGGTGGTGATAGTGTTTAGGGGGTTTTGTTTATTTGAAATGGAGCAAATCAGAAGGCAGCCATTCTGCTCTATGGCTATTGTAAGACTTGAATTTTCCTTTTTTTCTGCACTGAGAAATTCACTTGAAGCCTTCCCTGCTGGTTTTGAGGCTATCGGTCACTTTCCCTTCTTCCACATAATGTAGCTGGAGAACTTGCAAGTACCCAATTTCGATGCTGTTGCATCTTCACGCTATGATCCAATGGCAAAATCATTTCATGTTCTGTGTATAATCCTAAAATACTTCTGTATGAAGAAAAGAAATAGTTGCACATTGAAAGCAATGTTAAGAAGTGCAGTTCTGCTAGCTGATTCTGGTACCACACTGTGAAGGTGGATACATTTTCCCTCTTTTAGTGTATATTTCATGAAATAACTCATTGACTTCTGTACAACACTAACCCATTCCTGATGGCACTGGGAGGTCTGAATGTAGACCTTTTTTTTTAAAGCATTCTTAAGATGAGTGAATAATTGTTAATGAAAATAGATGTGTCTTCAGAACATATACACTGACACAGCTGTAGTTTCATAGTAAATTCTTGTAGATGTGGAATTGCACTAAGATGAAAGATACTTCAGAACCTATTGCAGATAATTCAGTTGATTTAGATGACTTGAGGTTGCTATCAATCTGTTCCTGTCATGCTAAAGCTCAGACCGTGAATGTTACTTGTACAAGTATGGGATTTTTAATCTTTTTAGCCAGTGGTTGTGTGTGAAGTTGAACTATTGTTTTGATTCTTGAATTCCTTTATTTCTGCAGTACTATCCAAAATAGAGACAGAATTGCAGAATCTAGCCTGAGAGTACCACTGTAAATTGCAGCTTTGGTATTTGTATTTCCTGATCTATAATGTATTGGAAAGATTAGTTGTTTATTTTAATTTACCTGTATTCTACTGTTCTTCTATACTAAAATTTACTGATTTCTTTCTTTTATTGCTAGAATGGAAGTTAGAAATCATTATGTGCATGTGTGTTGCTCAGTAAGGATTCTATGTCCAAAGCAAAATCATTTTAGTTGGAAAATCTACAAATCCACACCTTGATTCTTTATAGTTGAAGTAATTCCGAATTCTACATTTGCAAAATGTTCATGAATTATGTTCTGAGTTCAAGTTCAAAACCAAACCAAAATGTTCTAGCGTTTGCTGCCATCCAAAAGTTACTTGAGCCAGAATTTGCTTTGAAGGAACACCAGAATGTAGCTTGCAGGTGCTGATTATTGAGTAGGAAAAATTGATTAAGGGTCTCTAAGTACAGGATTTATAAATGACTGGCTGTTTCTCAGACATGTGTGTTAATTATTATGGGGGTCCTCCAGAAACAATTCCTCCTGAAACATGTTTTGCCTGAAACTTAGGAATATTTCAGTATCTTTCAGAGTAGATCCATGATTAAGCAAACAACGAGATGCCAAATAAAGCAAACATTACTATGTAGGCATTGTGCAGTCATAGATGTACCTAGAAAGGTACTCAATTTCTTCATTTTGTTTCCCTTTTCATTTCCTTGGATGACTATGGAAAACTACTTGTATTACAGTTCAGTAAGATAATTCATCAGAAGCTGTGGTTCACTCCTTTACTGAGTTATGTTGTTTACTTGACCAGTTCTCCCCTCAGTTAAGGCTTAGGGGGATGCAAAGTATCTGAGGGCAATTTAACATCAGAGCAGCAAGGGCTGTATTTTAAATTAGCTCTGGATAATGCTACATTGACTATTCTCACCAACTTTAATTTCCTTGGAGGAAGGGTTTACATCAAGTACAGTGAAGAGCCCAAAAGCATTTTGCCAATTTGTAATGCTCCTATCTGAAGTGGATACAGAGAAAAAGCCTAAAAACTGAAGGAAATTCATATTCTGCACTTGTCAGCATCATTGGAACAAATTTTGCATTCATATATGCCTAATTTCATGTTCTGTCTTCCAAACCTTGGTATTGTTTGCAGTTCTTCTGTACGTGTCCATGTGATTGTGAGCAGAGGAGCTGAATTTGTATGGTTCTTGTGCAACCTGGCCCAGAAAGGCATGAGATTAGAGAAAAAGCTTCTATTTTCTTTCAAAATCTGAACTATCTACTCTTTATTTGTTTATACTTAGGTAGTGTGCACTATGGTCTCAAACCATTGATTGTGCTTGCTACTCTGTAGGTACAGAGCAATTTAATGAGCAGAACTGTCTTTTGCTGAGTTTAGCTCTGGGTTGTTCCTCACCACTTCATCTCAACAGATGGAGGGTGCTCCAAAGCTGAAAGGAAACTGTTTACACAGAGCTGATGCACTGATTCAACAAACTCTGTTACATAAGTTGTTAGAACTTTGCTGAGACTGGTCTCCCATTTCCCTATGGAAAAAGCTACTTGGACATGCTGCATCCCTTTGGGATTTTGATATCCAGGGCAGTGGAGTCATTGAATGCTACCTCAGGGTGGCAAGGAAACAAGTTCATCTGAAATGTATCCAAGTGTAAAGAAAAACATCTCTGGTTTGCATTGATGTCTTGTTTGATAAATCATCTGCCTCATCTCCCCATTCTTCTTTTGGTAGGAAATAATTATCTCATGTGGCATTATGGCTTCAGTAAGTTGGGGTTCATTTCAGAGGGTTTAGCATTTGTGGCCTTTTTTTACAGAAGTGAAAGAATCCTCTTAAAAACAGTTGTTTTGCTGAGCTGCACTTGAAGCCTCAGCTTCTGGAAAGAGTTTGACTTTTGCAGCATTTAGTCTAGATTTATCCCTTTTAGGAATCCTTCTTATTTAAAATAGGGTAACTTGCTTCAGAGCAGAGGTCAACCTCATCCAGTGTCCTGCCTGACAATGCCTGTATCACATGCTTCATGAAGCTTTCCTAGAGCTATCCTTCCATAGCATGTAACTAAATCATGTCTTGATGTCTTGAAGAGGGTTTAACCTGTGTCTGTTACCTTAAACTGCACTTCTTACTGAGAAAATGTATTTGAGTCTGTATTTGAGTCTTTGAGACTGAAGGAAATAACATATTCTGAACAGAAATATTGCATTTGGTGTGATGTTTGATAAGGAGCTGTCTCAATATTAAGCATCAATGTACTGGACAGTTCATTTCCTGCATTATTTGAGCACTATATCCTCGAATACTAGTGGCATTTTCCTTATGTTGTGTCATAGTTTGAATTCTCTTCCTTGACTTTCCTCTAAACCAGTTACAAGTTAATTATGTGTATTAAAGAATTTCCCAAGTCCATATTGCAACGTGAGCCTGCTCCTCTGGGTTCATTACTCCCTTCTGAGTCCCAACATGAAATATTTTGTGATACTCTAATAAGGGCACAAAATTCAGTCTCTATTTTCTATATAGATTTTAAGTATTTACTCAGTTTTATTTGGCAAAGTTGAGAGTTCTCTCCATGTAACAGCAAGAAATTCATTTGCTCACGAAATGAGTGTTGTTGGTTTTTACCTGTAGATGTGATATGAAAAAGCAACATGTTGTACTAGGTGGATATAAAATAGTTTTAGTATTGGAAAACTATATCCAGCATACAAAACATACATAGCTACAAAGCTGTAGTACCTTAGCACAGCCTTAAGTAGTAACTACAAAAAGGTGTACAAATACTTGAATAGGTAAGACCTGCTTTTAGCATCCACCCAGGGAAAGAAGCTTTCTACTCAGCCTTGCCAGCTGTATGTATGCTTAGGTTGTTTGAGCATGAGGGAACTGGCTCTGCAGTAAAGCTAATAAAAATGAGTTCTACTTGATCATGCCATGTTGATTCCAGAACTGGGAAAGCCTTGAAAAGCAGCCTTGATTAATGCAAGAGATTTCTGTCGGTTTGTAGAGGAATCCCCAGGTGAGGATATAAGAGCTCTTATATGTTCTTCCCCAGTCACGGGCCATCTTTGAAAGGCTGATGAGAAGCTTGATTGATAGTTTGCCTTTTGAAGAGGGAGAGGAAAAGTATTTGCCTGGAGGGATAAAAAAAATAAAGGAGGTGGGGCTGTGTTTTCTGATCATAATATTTAGTGCTGCTACAAATTACAGGTCAGACTAGAACATTATAAAAGGGGGAGGAAATGTAAAAAATGGTGCAGTCATACCTAGGGAAATGGCTTAAGCCACCCATGTGGTTTTTCTTTGTAAGTCCCTAGTATGCTCATGGGTAGAGTTTTAGACTTTGGGCTCTGCTACCTGATCTAATAATCCTGGTCAGAGTCCTGGTGCTCCTTCCTGCTCTGGAGTGATATAACATCCAGGTCTTGAGTAGGGCATCACTCCTTGCACATGTGAAGTGATGTAAAGAAGCTATTCCACCAGCCATCTCCCCCATCCTCTTTGTGAATAACCCAAGTCCCTAGCAGGGCTTCTGCTGCTTCACACTTCTGCTGAGTAGTTGTAGGAAAAAAAGTACTATCTGCACTGTTGTATTTACTAACAGCTATTTCATCCTAACCTGGCTGCTCAAAACACAGCCCAAACCTGCAAAGGATATTAACTTCAACAACCTTCTCCCTATTAGGAGACCCATAAGGTCTTAGGTGAGCAGTTACTTGTTTTTTCTCAGCCCTTTGTCATGTGAATTCATCCCATGTGATAAAGGGAGATGCAAGTGTGCCCTCAGCTGTTTTAAAGTATCCAGATGCTCATCATGCTGGCTTCATCTCTGTGAAAGGCTCATGTAGTGACTCTCACAAGTAATAGAAGGTAAAAATAAGAATTATTAGACTATTGAGAGTTAGGGTCAACTGACAGGGAATGGTAGTTGTGGAGAGAGAGGGGAAAATAAAATCCCACCTTAATGTAGAATTAAGGTTTGCAGACGAGGGGCCCTGGAACAGCACTGTCCATACCAGCTGGTTACATAGGTTTGGAGGGGCAATGGGATGGACACAAAGCACCCACAGAGTTTTCTAAGCATGTGAGCTGAGCTTGCTGCCTGCTTTTCAGTGGTTCTGCAGAAACTCATCTTCAATGGCCATTGGAAGAAAAAGAAGTGAGGACTTATCAGTCAAACCAAAAGAAACCACCATGACAGATTGGCTTAAATGCAGTAAGTTGCTGAGGAACTCCTGTGGTAGTCATCACAGAGCTTCAAAATTGCTGAACTATAAATCCTATACTGTTATTAGTATCTCAGCCATTCTCACAGGGAATGGGTCTTAATTTTTCAGTGGTGCACTGGTGAAATAGCAAAATCTATTAAACCCTCGCTTTTGTTAAATCCTGCCAGAGGAAAACCCAAAGCACTTTGGAGAAATTGGCCTCTTAAATTTACAGCAAAAACCAATCACAGGAAATTGGCCTCTCCAGTGCTATACACATTGAATGTGTGATGAATCAAAGGCACTGGTTTCTTTTTGAAACGTGAAAAATGCTGCTGTAATATTGTGCTGAGGAAAAAGAAAGAAGTTGTGGTGAAATATTCTTCCCCATGAGGAAGTGATATTGGGGTGAATGCTATGCTTTGAGACAAGTTTTACCAATTCTCCCCAGGTCAGTATTGGGTTGGAATGAACTCCTGAGGACTTCCAGGAATTCCTCATAAAATGCCATCATTTTTAACACTAGAGAGTTGTTCTTTCCCTGAGGTGCATGGACTTCACTTTCCTCGCTGAAGATTGAAGATCTTGTCAGTTATTGCAGTCTGTCACTGACACAAGCCCCACAGTTCTTAAAATTTCTCTTATTTTGTGATGAGAACCTTTTTGCAGCTCCTTTTTCTCTGCTATGCCTGTGTAATTGGTCCCAAACCAGAAATCCCCAAGTTAAGCAGATGAGCACCTTAGTGATGACTGATGAAGGATCTGTTGGCTGGGAAGGGGATGGTTCTTTCCTTCAGGCCAAGTGGAGAACCTGTGCTGCTGTAACTGAAACAAAGCAGACTTTTGAGGGCTAACCATATGGGCCAAGCATTCATGCCTTCCAGAATACCTGAGAGAGAAATATAGGGAGACTTTCTTGTTGCTGAGAACACCTTGAAACAGCTGCTCTTCCCCTCAAACCAGCAGCCAGAAAAATCAAGCCCAGATGACATAAGCATTGTTTTAGCTCCTTACAGTCTGAATGTTTATTTCCCCCTTTGCTTCAACACATTGTGTTTGCAACTCCAGGATTACTTCTGTGTTTATATTTCTGTAGAACAACAGGATGAAATCCTCAGGATCATATCTTTCCTTTAAATAGCCCAGCAGAGATGCAGAGCTGTTGGTTCTGTTCATTAGGATTTACATTCATTTCAGCAGCTCATGGGCTAATGTGGGAAGGTCCAGCAGAGCTGGATGCCTAACAAAAAGACAGTTTGGATAGGATTCATGTCTTCTAATGAGGAGCATATTCAAGGGAGGTATCTAAATCTGAGCTAATCCTCTCAGGCCTCATTTACAGACAAAAGAACTTAGGAGACACTTCAGGGCTTTAAAGGAGCAATTCATTTTCTGTATTGTGATGGTTACTTTAAGGGAGATGAACTACTGTCATCTTTTTTTCCCCAATGATTTTAAAGGGAACTCAAAGCAACTACCTTGGTTGTAAATGTTTATACTGGAGTGTGTTCATGTGGTGATATGAATACAAGCAAAACAACATGGGTTTTTTTCATCTTGGCAACTCTACAACTGCTACTGTGTTGTTTGGGATTCAGAGCATTTTCAGGGAGAGTACAGTGTGGTTTACTAACCAGCTTCTTAGTTCAAGAATGTTCTGTCCTTACTTCACATGTGAAACCCAGTCCTAACCTGGGTCTTGAGCCCATTCAGTGGTCTGACAACAAAAACCTTCCAAACCTCTGACTGTAGCAAACAATTACACTGACCTAGTTCTACATTAAATATTTATATTAAATATATTAAATATTTCTATTTCTATGAAATATGTATTTTCAGTTTTTAAATAAACAAGGCTGAGTATTTAATAATACTTAAAATAGGAGACTACAGAATTAAATGGCTTTCTTGCCTTTTTTGTCAGTTCAGGCTGCTAATGCAGAGCTTGATTAAAGCACCACATTTTCTTCAGTCTGACACCCACATAGCTGTATATGTACCTGTGATAAAAGAGCAACTGTCAGTCCCCAGCTGGATTGCATAGGGTGCTTCCCTGTCCCAGAACCTTCAAAATCTGAAGATGAAGAGCAAGAGAGATTTTCTCATGGCTTTTTCTTTTGTGCTTTGGACTGGGTCTTCAGTGAGTGTAATGACAAAAGAGTTACTAGACATTGTATTTTTCTTCTGTTCTTCAGAGTGTGCTGCCTATGCTGTGGGCTTTAACCAAAGTGTGTATGTTTATTTGTTATCATGTTTTAAAACAATTTGCTGTTTCAAGGTAGGAAATAATACGCTGTTTCATTGCATTCTTGAAAATGTGCTGCCAGAGTGAAGTGTCATTTGCTCTGACAGTCACTAAGACCCACATTTCTGATTCTCCAGGTTGGGAGCTTATGAAACACCACTGCAGTTTTTCTAAATAAAAGCTTTCCTGAATAAACAAGCAAATGGTTTTAAGATCTCTGATGGTTGCTGCAGAGATGGAGGAAGATCTGGGTTCTGAGTGGCTAAACACACTATGTGGCAACATCTTTTATTGCCCTAGTTGAAGAATGCTGTAGTTCACAACCTGGAGCAATGAGAAGGTAAAAGTTATTTTTAGTCTGTGAATGCCTGAAAGCATTCTCCTCATCACATGAGCACTGCACTAAAATTCAAGCAAATACATAGAAGTAGCAGATGCTAAGCACAGACCTGCAGCTATTGTGAGGTGATTTTCTCAGTGTAAATGGAGATTGAGAATTAAATGCATGCCTGTGTCTTAGAGACAAAGATGTACATCAAAGGTCAGCTTTATTAGAAGTTTCATGTACCTGTCGTTTCCAGTAGAAGTTTGTTTCACTTGCTTGTAGATTATGATGGATAAGGGTTTGTTTTGGGGTTTTGTATACATGCTTAGCCCAATGTCTTATGCAGATGATAATACTTGTAGGCAGATGAATGTTGTTGCAATACATAATCATCTATCAGCCATGTGAGTTAGTATAAAGAGGTATTGCAATCATCTGGTAATTAGTGGAATAAGTTGCACATAGGAAGGACCCTGCATGTGTGTATTGAGTATGTGCACAGTGGTTTCAGGACAGCCTCTTCAGTGTAGCTACCTTAGCACTTAAGATGTGGAGTTTTTCACATTATTGTAGTTAAATGTTGAAGTCAGGCACCATAAACGGTAACCGTCTGCTATGCATCTCCTCTTCATTCTGTTTTCCACTTCATAAGTACACTCCAGTAATGATACCTCAAGTAATCATTTCTTCAGCATCTCTACCTGTTCAGCATGTCTAGGTTCAATGTCCTGCATACAAAAATCTGGTGAGATAATCTGTTGAGTTTTCATCTAAAATGTTTCATCTGTGTTATTAAACAACAAGGTGTCTGCAAAGCATAATTTACTGTAATGACACTTCAGGGAAGTTCTATTCTTATAAGCAAGCTACTGCCTTGGAGGACTATTTTAAACTATCTACATTTATTCCTGCAAAAATCTACTTGACCTTGACTTGGAGGTGTCCCTTACCATATGAGCTGAAGCAGGCAGGAGAAGTCCTGTGAGAAGTCACAAGTCCTCAGAGTGTGCGTTGGTGGTGATCAAATAATTTGCACTCTTAGCAACAAGTCAGTTGATGTTAAATGTATTAGACCTAGCCAGAGATTTTGGGTCATTTCTTAGGCATACTGAAATCAAGGGCTAAGTACTTCCACTAACTTCTGTAGGACCAGATTTTTATCCTTGGATGTTCTCAATGAGTTTATTCAGGTACATGACAACAGTGACATTTAAACACCTGATGCTAAGATTTCCATGTGAGTTCTGTAGCCCAATCAACTCCTTTCCCAAACCAAAAAAGCCTCTCATAGAAGCTAATAACATATTTAAAGAACAAACGACTAGAGCAACTTGTTGTAAGTTTGAGTTTATGAATCCTAGTTCATCATTTGAGATGCTCTTGTTGTTTCTGTGGATTTTTAATGGAAGATGATAAGCTTCTGTGGTTCTTGACAGCACTGAGAAATCCTGAATGAGTGATGGAGAGTAGTGTAGTATTTGACTGTATTCATTACTCACCTGTAACTCAAAAGTAACTTTGTTTTCCTACTTGCCTCAAGTGGAGGAAAAGATTAAATTCCTGCCTACACCTTGGAAGCTACAAATGGGCAAGTGATCTTGCCTGATCAGAAGACACTGTAGAGCTTTTGAGGTTGATCTGTGTCATTTATGGCAGGCAAGATTTCATGCTTCACCTAAAACGCAGATGGAGGAGCAGTGGCAGGAGGCTCTGTTAGCTGAGGATTGGGATGATGTCTTATGCTGTACTAGATCTCCAGTGCACTATGACACTTGCATTTTTTTCCCCTGGCAATGAAAAGGCTTTTGTTTTTCCTCATGATGTCTGTTCTTATCTTATAATAATTAACAAAATCAATGACTGCAACATATATTCTACTTTTTTCCCTCCTGAAATTCACATAAAGGAACTGACTGAAGGACATACTGAGCTGCAATTTTTAAGCAGGATTAAAATTCTATCATTTGTCTTTGTGTGCTCAAGATGACATCAAACCCAGGATAACAGGAAGGGTTACTCAGAAAGCCTCTAATTATAGAGCAACCTTTGACTGTTGAGCTTGGTGAGAAGTCTTATGCCAGTTAAGGAACAATATTTCTGCAGAATTGTTATTTCTATTCGATTCTGTCTAAAAGAAACATGTCAGGTAGCTAATTTGGGAAGGTGACTCGGGTTTTGTTTGTTTGTGGCACATTGCTGTTTAACTATATCTGATGATTTATCCAACAAGTGCTGTTAGTGTTTCATGTGAACTTTGTTGCACTGTGATGTGTTGAAGATAAAAGGTCAGATGAATGACTAGTTTAGATCAGCACAGCTGTATTTGTCCCAGTCTGCACAAGCTGAAGGTACAGCTGAAGCATTTGCTTGACAAGTGACACTTCTTTCATCAAAACATGTACTAACAAGTTCCTTTAAGATACTTTTCAGCTATGAATGCCCAGGAAAAAAAAATTACCTATTCTTCTGTTTTATATCTTAACAATGTGAAGACAGGAGTAGGTATTATCCATGGAGTCCTCCTCATGCTGGGCTAAACAGTGTATCCTCCAGGAACTCCCTTGACAATAGCAGGCACAATTTATGCCCAGCTGCAGCTTTATACTTTAAATGTGCAGTTACTGGTTTAATAACAAGGCTTGATTTTTTTCTTTTTCCCTCTCCCCTCCTTGCACCCAGCACCCTCCCTTCATAAACTTCAGGACACATCAGAAATTATTTGCTGGCACAGTGGGGAAGTCAGCAAGGGCAGATATAAAATCTTGCATCATGCTGGTTTGGGATTTTTTGACATTCTTATGATGGCATGTCTGTGGGGAAATCTATGGCCAAAGGAGATGCTAAAAACCTGTTTAGCGTAATTATTGGTTCTTGCTCTCGAGTTGAAAGGCAGGTTTCTCCTAGTCCAGCTTTTTGCTTTTCTGGGAGACAGTTGATTTCAGTGGGTTTAAATAGCTCAAATAGACTTGCTCATAGCCTTGTGTTGACTGGGTTTTGAAAGGCTGATTGGCATCCTACTGGGAATAAAAGCCAGTATAAATGATGCAAGTGTATGATGTAGCCAGCTGAAACAGACTTTGAGATCAGCTCCTTGAACAATACTTGTGTTGCTCAAGCAAAGTCACCGAAGGAGAACTCAGCTATGTTGCTCTTGATACAGGAGTGCTGGGCAGCCAGTTGTGGGAGGAAAAGTACAACAGTTTGAAGAAATGAGCTCTGTGCTGTTGCAAATGGATGTGCTTGCACTGAAGTAGAGGAGACTGTACTGATACTCCATCAACATAAGAGGGTAAATGCAGCAAAACCCATCAGGTGGTTTTACTGTGGCTTACTACAAGAGGCATTTCCTAGTCTGTTTAAAACACATTGGCATATCTCCCTGATAGTACAGAGAAGTCTCCTTCCAGGTTAAAACATAGACTTCTATAGAGTGGCTAACAAAACAGACTTTAGGAGAGCTTTTGTCCCCTGGGCTGCTTTTGACCACATGCTTCATTTGGTTCTCCACAACACTGAAAAACACTCAACAATTCATCTCTGTTTTAATGTTCAGTCTGGATACTTTGTCACTTAGTGTTCAAGAAGATAGCTCATCATTCTTTCGTGTCTGCTTTTCCTTTCCACATTATATTACTCAACACCTGGCTAACACCACTCTGAACCTTCTTCCTCACATCTCTCCCCGATTGGAAAAGCTCCCACGGCAAAAGGGTAAATTTGGGGTTTTTTTTTAGTTAGAAATCTTTGTGACTGTTTTTGTGCTTGCTTAGCCATGTTCCTACTTTATGTAAATGTTGCTGCCTGCAAGTGCGTGGGCCACTGACTGCCTCCCTGTCTGTGCCCAGTGATTAGAGCACTCCCAAAATAGGTTTGTTCATGCTGGTGGAGCTGTGTGCACACAGAATGCTGGACTGAGCAAGTGCTGGTAGCAGCACACACAGGAAAAGATGGTGACACACTTGACTCTGTGTTCGTGTGCAGATGCTGCTCTAAATAATGGTGATAGTGAGACTAGGAGAAAACTAATGGCAATGACTGGAAATACAAGCCAGTCCCTTGTGTCCTTCCCAGAGAAACACTCTTCACCAAGACTCTTTGGGTGGCAGCCTTATTTCTATACTGTACCCTCAGAGAGGCAGCATCGTACCCCTTTGCTACAGGGAAACACCAATGGCTTGTCATTGAGTTTTAATGTAGCAAGCACACCAGCTATATTTGCCTAATTTCCCCAACAGATATTCTCTAGAGAGGAATTTGCTGCTGTCTGCATTGGGGTGCAGGATCTTGATAGCAAATGGCTGGGTCATGGTCTCATGTGAGATTTAGGTTCTCAGCTCTTGCTCAGCATCAGAGCAAACAGTCTCAGCTGCCTTTTCTGTCTTGAAAATACGCCTTCTTGCTAAACAGTGTCCTTGTTATCTTTTTCAGTAGGCTGTAATATGATTTTGCTGCAGGTGATAGGGATTTAGCAGGGCAGGAGATGGGGACAAAATGAATCCAAAGTTAATCAACACATAAGCAGAAAAAGGGCAACACTGATTTTTTTCAAACTTGCTCCTTGTCACTGAAGTCTTTGCTGTTGAAGGAGGGCACAATATCAAGTGGAGATTCTCCTTTTCAGCCTTCCCATTCCTTGTACTCTCTTTAACTGCATCTCCACCAGAAGTTAAGAGGGCATCTTTCTCAGCCCAATGGTCCTTGGAGGGATTCTCTTGTGTGTTTTTGATTATGGCCAACAAAAGCTTTCCCAAACAACCTTTGGATCTTGTTCATGAGTTGTTGCAGTTCAGGAATCACTCCCACTGGGTGGTTTGCTCAAGGACACCCTTTTTTAAGGGAGCTGAACAGTGGAAATGGAGACTTTCCCATGGCCATGGTGTCAGAGAAGAGATTGAAGCATGTCTTGTCCCTGGTGCCTGTGCAGAGTAGGCTTCTGTCTTGCTCTAGGGAGTGTCTATGTACCACAGCCAAAGCCTTCCTAGCTTCATTGACATTTCAGGAAGGAGCCTGGCTGGATTAGATGAACCTCAGCCATTTGAGCCTGCATTGACAGCTGTTCATGGTGATACCTTAAGGCTCATCAAAAGCAAAGGCCCCAAAAAATCATCCAAGTACTTGTCCTTCTCTCTAGAGGCACAAAGATTGCTACCCAGTGACAGCCTTGGCTACCAGATCTTGAAGTTATTGGGAAAGATGAGAGGAAGGAACCACATACAGTGTCAAGTACATTTCCTTTGGCCACTCATTAAGTTGATATTGATGATTTGTCTTTTAAAAACCTCAGTAGCAGTTACTGGAGAAAATGTGCTGACGACATCTTGGTGTTGTCTATAATTACTGAGTGCCTAAGAACATTGTAGTATTTTTGACAGTCTGGTGAAGTCCTTGAATTGATATTTCTTGCAAATAGCTTCTAAACAGAAGGAACATATTTACAGTCAGAGATGATGGATTTGAAATCACGATTAAAATAGATTATTTGATCAGGCAGCAGAAATCTCTGATGTGAATTGTGTATTTTTGTTTTCTGTTTCGTTTGTACTTGCTAGATCTCCTCTAGAAGCAGCATGCACTCTTCAGGTGCATGTGGCCATTCATGATTTATGACTTGATAAAGCTTCTGAACTAAGAGCTGCAGTTAGTTTGCTTAAACTGGCAAAAATGCACGTTATAGTTACATACATATTTTCATTCCAAGTGAATGCACATGAAGTATTCTTCATTTTTAGTGGGTTTTTTTAAACTGGTGAGATTTACTGGATGGCTCTCTTTAAACTCTGTCTCATATCAGACAATCTATGAATGGGAACTACTGAAAGCACAGTTGAGATTTACATCAATCTTTTGGCTTGTTTTTATTTGATAAGCTTACAACACATTCTGCCACAGACAGAAAGTCCATTTAGCCTGGCCTCTTTTTAATACCACCTAATAGCTGATGCCTAGGAAGGGATATAATAATGAGGTAAGCATATAGTAATTCTTCCCCAGTGCATTATACTGGCCTCTGGAGATTTGTAGCTGATGGACTATATGAGCCAGATAAGCTTTTCTATGTTTAATAGCCCCTGTTAGCTATATTTTTTCCCTTTGCATTTATTTGTCTGAATGGTTTATGAACTCAGTAAGATTTCTAGATCTCTTCCCATAGCAAGTAGTTCCCCTGCTGAACTATGTTGCATAAAAAGGCCTCCTTTTGCTGTTTTTATCCTCCCACACGCTGATCTTACTGGTTTCATTTTATTTCTATTAGAAGAAGCTACAGTTGTTTCTCACTTTCTACAAGCTAATGAGGGTTTCAGGGATGCCTATCATCTCTTCCTCATTTCTTTAGATCCTGACAAGTCCTGGTCTGTTGAATTGTTCTTTGTGGCATGTGCAGTGTCTGTAATTGTTGTTTTTCTGTACCTTTTCTGAGCGTTCTGCTCAATGATGTAGAGGGAACCAATATGGCTACTGTACAAGAAATAAGTGTACTGTGCATTCATACAGAAAGCATTTTCTGTTTCTCTCTTTTTCAAAGATAGTTTCAGCATTAGGGTGCTGGGAATTATTACAATACTTCATGGAGGGGGAAAATAAGTTGGTCGAAAGCTATTTTATGTTCAAAACCAATCCATTCAAGAACTCAAATATAGGTAGTGAATTCAACTAGCAGTTTCTGGTCATGCATTTTAGAACTAAAAGTTCCAGAAAAGAAGCTTTTACTATGTTAGTTATATATGTTTTGGTGGTTGTTTTTCTATTTCTTCAAATCCTGGTTGATTAGGTTCAAAGCAGGACAAGTTAGATTGACATCAGTGATTTTATTGTGGGGGTTGAATCAGACTGAACTTTTCTCACGTCATCTTTCTGAGAAACAGTGTCAAGCTACCCTTGGAGAGAAGATTCCAGAGTAGTAAGACTCATCCTATAAAGCAAAATTAGTCTTCTTACTCCTAATTTCTTACAAACCTATCTAGTGTTCATAAAATGTTTCACGTCACTATTTTCAACTTATAATTCCTGAAACAGTCATCCCTGCCTGGAGAGTTTAAATTTATTGTAACAGTAGACAGGTGAAATCTTTTTTGCTTCATATTCAGCCATTCAAAAAAGAACAATAGTGGCATAGCCTGATATTCCCCTTGGCAGTCGTTTGATACATTTGTATTGCTGTAATGTGCTTTGCAAAGTTTCATGATAGGTTCATCCTTCTTTGTTTTCTTGACTTTTTTAACAATCAGTGAAATCTTAGCAATGCAAAGTTTTGATAGGACTTTGGGCTGTGGTCAGTGTATGACCTCTGTGACTAATAGCATCTGATATCTTGCATGCAGAGTCAGTGCTTACAGTTGTGATAGCTTTCTGGTGGGTTTTCTTAGGGCACTCTGTGCTCAGTGGTATCATCAGTGATGTTGTGATTGCCTCTACATCCAGCCAAAGGAGAGTGCCAGCTGTATTGCTCTCTGAGGTCACTGCTGTGGTTGAGTAGTGATAGTTGTGACAAACCACTAGATTTAATTTTTTGTGCCATAACATTTGAATGAGGGGGTTTGTGCCTTTGGTAGGTGTCAGCTAAGCCTTAGGCAGCTAAGTCCTAGATGTAATAGTTTATTCCAGTGGTACTATGTAATTTACATCCTGTTTCTGGATTTTTTTGCCCTGTACAGCATTCCATCATACACAGAAAACAGCCCAAATGTTTGTTAAGAATATGTCCATTCTTCTAAAGACAATGGTGCAAATACAAATGTGCTACAGTCAGGCAGTGGAAAGCATAAAATCAACACTCCACTTCATTTCACTATACATAAGACTTCCATGGAGATAAGATATTTTTATTGAAGGAAGAGAAATAGTTGGAAGAAATGGTGAAGCTTTCAGGCCCACAAGCCTTCTCTTCTCCTATGTAAATATAAGAACCCAATGCTCCAAAAATATCATCCAGAAAGACATATTACAAGCTATGTTATATATGCAGTTTATATGAAGTTTATATATGAAGTTTAAAACAATCAATCAAACAGATATTTTATGTTTTGTTAGATAGGAAAATCTTACTGATGCATTTCCTTTCCATGGCAGAGACTTTTAATATCTGACTGTGAACTTCAATCCCTGGGGTAAACGTGTGCCATACTGCACTTAACTAAAAGCCTCTCTTGGAATGTTTGCCTTTATTCCTATTTAGGCTGCATTGTGTCCCTTAGCCTCAGCTGGGGGTTCGGCTTTGATTGTAACTGTGGAGTGAGCTGGGATCTCCATTTCATCAGCTCTAGGTCACCCTGTGTAATGAGGGCATTTAGCTGGAGGGTGAATAGACAAGGGAAACAATGGAAACTGACTTCATTAACCTATTGAATCAGACTGCAAATAAATAGCAAATGTTTTGCAATTGTTTTCTTAAGAACTGTGATTACAAGAGCATGCAGTGTTTTGTATGCTGATGGGAAGGTTTTAAGGACAAAGGCTGCTGCTACACTATAGCACAGATGAAATACCTGATTTTGTTGCAGTCCTTCCCCATTGCTGGTCTTTGTAGTTAGAACCCTGGCCATTGTGTACAGAAGCCACCCATTTTCAAAACAAACTGGTGAATGCTTTTAAGCATATAAGAGAAGCTTGGTATGACATGAGAGCTAGGTATTAATAATTATGTGAGAGCTAGGTGTTATTATTAATGGTATGACTGTTTACAGATGTCAAGAATGACTGGCAGGCAAAAGTAAGTGAAGAAAGCCATAACCACTCATTTCTGCCATCTATATACACCTGCTTTGAAGAAGTACTATGCAGAAACATCCCAGACTTATCAGGCTTGCTTTGTAACTAATGAAGCACGTTTCAACAAGACTCTGAAATAAGGATTTGATCAATAAGGAGAATAACGTGACTCCTAGTGGTTCAAATTTGGCTTATGGCATTTCCCAGAACTGCCTGAAATACAGATCTCTCCCTTCTCTAAATTGGTCTTCCCTCTGTAGTCTTTTCCCATTCTTGTTCTGTTCCAGTATCAGGAGCATAAGCAGCAGGATGCTAGAGACTCTGGCTATGTCTTTAAGGTCTGAGTTAGGCTGTTTCCCTTCACAGTACCTATGCTGCCTCTTCTCACATCTTTGAGTGCTATTTCCCAGGCAGAGTGGCCAGTCCAAGACTTTGCCCCATGATCAGGCTGTTGCTTTTGCCCAAGAGGTTAACCTATGCGTTTTGCAGGATGGGAAAAGGCAGTGATGTGTTCCAGGCTACTCAGGGGGACAGATTTATCCTTGCTTTTCCTCTAGTCTCAGAGGGAATGGATTCAGCCCTTTGCTTCTGGGTGAAGTCATCAGCTGTTGCACAGCAGCTGCCAGTGTCTCTACTCTTGGTTTCAGTGGTATCTTTTTTTCCCCCCATACATCAGTCAAAGAATCATTGGCAAGTACTAAAGACAGCCCAGTCCTGTTGCCCACACAAAGGATGTCAGTAATTAACAACTTTAAGTTGAAAGTGAAGAGAGAAATGAGAGGGAAGGAATGCATAAATTAACTACCTGAATAATCATTGTTTGAAAGCTGAATACTAAGGATTTATAATTTTGGCTAGCACCTTGAAGACTTCCCAAATGAAATGGTGCTGCTAAATGAGAGGGACTGTCACAAGGTGTAATTAAAGAGATATGGAAGGATTGTAATAAGCTTGTATGTGCAGAATTTAAGTCAGAGTGGTGATGCTGTGACAGGTCCCAGTATGGGTGCAGGTCTTTGCAGATGGAGTTCCCTCTCAGTCAAGCTATTTAGGAAAAATCTGTAATAGGAATCTGGACTTGCTACTGCAGCTTGTATGTGCCATGCTGCCAGGCAAAAATCACAGCCCTGACTTAGGTGTCTCAGCTCCATCTGCTCTGCACCGAGAGCTTTTGGCACTTGAAATGGAGATGCACCAGAGTTCTTGTGTTATTAAATCTTTCACATTAAATGCTGAAAGGTTAGTAGCCTCGGTGAGTGCTGTGGCTGCTGAGTGACATGCTCATTTCCCCATTTCCACAGCAGGTATGTAGTGAGGCCATTGAAGTAGAGCAGTTTCACCTGCAGCTCAGTAGTGTTAGTGTGGAATGCTCTATAGCATTATCATTCTCCAACACACATCATGTGATGTGATTTCCCGCTCATGTTTCTATCTGCTACAGGTTCATTTGAACTATTTCTTTATCTTTGTTACTTAAAAAATCCATTTAGAACTCCACCCAATTTGATAGGTGCTGTCACTCCAGTTTCCAAACTGTTAACAAAGTGATCATATGCTCCAGGTGACTTCATGCAGATGGTATCGATTGACTAGGAAAGCTGTTAATCTCATCGAAATTTTTAGTCTAAATTTTGCCTTTTTTGTTCAGCTGAACAGTGTAAATCTATGGCAGGCAGTAGCACCAGGCTGCAGGGCCCCTCTGCAAATGTACTTTGATTAAACTGTGATTTTGCACAGGAGTTAGTGAAGAAAAAGGAGCCACCAGAGGCTTCAGTACAAGGATTCAGGATACCTGATTGCAGCCTGTTGCTCACAAGGAGGAATATTGATGCAATAATTGTGAGGTTTTGTATACTTATTGACTTACTTCAGCTTCAATTGAGATTGTAGCCTTTCTGGACCTTTCACATAGGCTTGGAAAAGCAATACCACAAAGATGCAATAAAACTGCAGACTAAAGCCAAAGGAAATGTAAAACTTCCCACATCCTGAGAAAAACTACAAGGCTTAACATTGGTTGGTTTGTGGTTTGATTTGGCTTTTTATCTCCCAAGGCATGCATTTCCCATATGGGCAAGGAAGAAAATGAGGTCACTGAAGAAGAAAGTATGAGTGTATCAGAACCAGACAAGCCAAGCCAGCTGTAGATGTAAAGAATTGACCTAAACCCCATCACTAGCAACTGGCAGTGATGCAGGTTAAGTTTTTCTCACCTCTGACTCTAATGCTGGTTACTGAGGACAGTAGCTGTTGTCATTTGATCTGTCAAGAGGCAACTCTTGAATGGAACCATGAATTAACTTTAAGAGATCAATATTGTCTGCTGACAACCTTGCATTTTAATTGTTGCTTTTGGAGGATTTACCAGAGAAGCCAAAACCTAAGTGAACGTGGAGAGCAATGGCTTTCTCCTGGGAACACTTACTTGTGGTTTGGTCATAAAACTACTTCAAATGTCAGGTTGAGATGTGAGCACAGGCTGGGGAAGTGTCTCCTTGTGAAGGGTAATGGTGCATATGAGCCCATGCTGTACTTAGGTATTGGTGGTACATGTTTTACTGTGACTCCTTAGGCTGTTGAGAGCTGCACCAGATGTTGCATTTATGTGTCACTTGGCATCTCTGCATTCAGCATGTCTTCTGGGCTGTGGTTGGCAGTGTAAGTGCAAAGGTGCTTTCCTGTTGGACATATGATGTCAGCAGCCACTGTTTAGCAAAGTTCTCCATGTACTTAATTTCCTCTCTTTCCTTCCAAGTTTCTGAGCTAGAGTGCAAATGCATGAATATGTCATGAGGAAAAAAACCCTCTATTTTTGTGTTGCTTCACACCCAAGTAAAACTAGGAAGAACTAGCACACACACCCCCACATCCATGCTTTTCCCTCTTGTCCCTGTGCACACACTCCTCCTTCATTCTTGCATAATGCTCTTGTACTAAGAAGAGTGGGTGGCATGAAATAAACTGCTTGATGCTCCTCTAGCCGAAAGAGCATCTTCCAAGATTTCCTGTCCCCAGGGCTTAATCACTCCACCATTGTCTGTACCACAATTGATAATCAGGTGTACCTGTCTTTTCCAAACTGCCCACTCTGAGTGGTTGCATCAAATAACCAAGCCTCATCTGGTAAACAATTGCAGTAATCTTCCCATTGTTCTGTTTTCTTTGTATTATGAAGCCTTTCAAATTCCTCTTAAAACTGATGAAGTGTGGAGGTTTTCTGTCTGTGGTTAATATGTTTGCACTTGGCCAATGCAGACTTAGCAGCTAGATTCTATAATACAGCAAGATAACTTGTCAAACTTTTCAGCCCTTAAATAATAATGTCATATTTAAGACCATTGGCATAGGGCATGACCTCAGGGCTTAATATGTTGCTAGTACTGTTGTCTCTTTTGGGTCATCACAAGGAACTAGAGCAACTTGAGACATCAAAACTACTATTTTCCCTCAGCAATGGATCCCCAGGTGCATGTCCTAAATACCTTTCTTCATCCCCAACAGTCCCTTATTCATCCCATATTCTCCATCTAGTCTGGTGCTGAGCCGTGACCAGCATGAAGAGGTCATAAAGAGGTGCACAGAGCACTTCAGGGTGTGTAATCAAGAGATTTATTCTTTCCACTATCAACCTTTGAGCAACAGGAACAAACACTACCTCACTTCAGCCTCCTAACAGAAAAGCTGCTGTGTCTTTCTGCTGCATTCAAGTATCCATTATACTGACTGTCACAACAGCATTCTGCTGCTTAGCCTCAGAATGTTTGCCTGGCCATCTCAGGCACTTCTGTACATCTAGATATCCAATTGCTAGAGACCAAAATCAACCCAGTGTATATGTGGCTGTCAAGTGTTGTGCCAATGAAAGGACAATATGAATGAGCAGTCTGCATGTACATAAACAGCTTGGAAGGTAATCTTTACACAGAAAACATCCCTTTCAATAATTGTGAGACTTCTGTGGCCTCTTAGCTTCAAAGAAGACTGGTGGAGTTTATGATTTCATCTTCCACTTGCTTGTATTTGTCAGTTGGAGGTCTAATTTGTATGATACCTATATATCTCAGGGCTCACTTCTTATTTCAGGGCTCATCTTCCTTATTTCACTCAGTCTTCACCATTCATGGGAGCTTCAGTTACTCTGTTCTGCAGCATGCTACCAAATACAGTCCAAATTTAGGGATACGTGATTTAATAAAAATCGGAAGTGTAGTGGGCTTGCACTGAGCCTTGACAAGCAAAATAGATGGGTTTTTCTAATAAAAACCCCATAGATCCTATACCACACCTTCAGCATGTATTGAAGGCCATGGAACTTTCTCCAGCACTAACAAAGGAAGAAGTCTTATTAGCATCATGAACCATTTTTGAGTGAGCATTGTGTATGGAAAAGCTGATGGTGTCCCAGCCCTGGAAATCAAATGTCTCTCTGAGAAACAGCAACACAGACTTTGGTGTCTGTTTTCTGAGGCACTCACATAAAGGATTTCCTCAAGTTAAAGATTTATTCTTGCTTGTTTGGAGTTTCCCTACTGAGGCTGCTGTGTCTGGGTGATAAAAATGCCTGTTGTGATGGTGGTTTGGGGTTTTTGAACCTTAAGAGAGAGAGATAAGAGAGACTGACATTTCCATAGCAGGTACACAAGAGATTTAGGTAAGTAGGTGTTTGTACTTACAAACAAGAACTATCTCCAACCCAGAATTGAAATGCTAGTGCAGAGCAAATAGTCCAGGATTGCAGGCAAGGATAGAAATAAAAAGGCATAGTGAAAACTGATGTTGAAACCCATAACCACAGATTGTCCTTGTTCCTGTAGCTTAGAGCTTGATCACTTTGCAAAATGATAGCATCTTATAAACTTTCCTGTTAAAATAACATCTCTTCAGCTGTGGTCTTTCTCAGTTTTATGTCTAACAAGATTATAAGGAGGGTTGTGGGTGTGAAAGGTTTGATGTCAAAACTGGAGAATATAATGATTGGATCTTGTTTATTTTCTTAGGAAGCCTGTGTGGCAGAATGGCTGTTCACAAGAGCTGCAAGTGTGTAGAAATGAATCATGCCTTATATAGCCTTATATATTCTACCTCCCATGCCTGCCATTTTAAGCTTGTTTTATTGTCCACTCTGCCATGCCAGCAGGGCCACTGGCCTCAGGGGATGGCTGGGATGTTCTGGCTAAAGGGATGAGCCTTTGGGGCTTTATGCACAGTCACTAGGTAGTTTTATTTATTTGTTCCCTTTGGACATTAGAGGTTGTTAGGAATGCAAGTTCATAGGAGAAGTTTGAAGCACAGTGTCGGGTTTAAAGCCAGGGACAATTGCAGAGATGTGTTGTACCAGTTTTGTTGGGGTTTTCTGATACCACTACTCACTTGTCTGTCCTGCTGTCTCTGTCTTCAATGCAATAATCATGGCTCAGAACACAGAGTGACCCCTGCTTTTTCTGGTAATGGAATCAATCATTTCCCTTCCTTTGCTTTAATGCTTTGTTTTAAACTACATGTAATTCATTAGACCCCCACAGAGCATGTTGAATAGAATCAGATCCAACTCACGCTGCAATGTCACCAGAAAAACCCACCTTTAAAATGTGGTTTTAAGGATTAGGCTGGCTCTGGTGAGCCTGGACAAGCCTGATGAGCACTCACCACAACCGATACCCTGGCAGTTTTATGCCACAAGTTTAAAATGACTCAGACTTGTCTGGCTGCACCCAAGTCTCTGACTTATTCTTTTTGCTTTTATTTTCTTCACAATCTGGAAACAGGGAATGCAGGAGCAATTTTTTCATATAATTTAGTTAGTATACAGTGAGGAAAGTGGAAAGAAAAGTGAAAACAAAAAAAAATACCTTTAGTAGAAGGAAGTTCATCCCAGAAAATCTTTTTTCAGAGATGCACAGAGATGGATAAATCATTTTAGTCTACATCATGACGAGTATGGCAAGTATTTGTGTGGGGCTTTTAGTTTTTATACCAATAAAAATCTGTTCTGTCTTCTCTCCTATCTTTGCTATTGCACCTTCATCATTTAAAATTCTGTTTTGACCATTTGACATTTCCCTCTTGTAACAGTGGACTCTGAATTTCCACCCTCCTTGCCTTGCTGCTTCTGCAACTGTGCTTCCCATAGCTGCAATCTGCACCCAGGCGACTTCTCTCATCTGTCCCATCTCCTGTCAAGTGTCTTCATGCTTCCTCCTCTGTTCCCTCTTAGGTATAGGAGTGCTTTCCATAAAGCTTTGCAAAACTATTTGTGCTCTCCTCCTTCAGATTTCTCCCCAACTTACCTTTTGCTTGGGACCTATAAAAGTCATACTGATTCTCAGGTGTTTTGGGGTGCGTGTGTGTACACACGTGTGGGCGTTGCAGGAACAGAGTCTCTTCTCGACGTGGAGTTTATAGTGTTCATTTTGGGCATGTTACCCACAGTTACTTTCTGTATCTGCATGTTGTATCTCAGCTTTGCAGTTGTACTGTGAACACTTGTGTGCATAGGCAGGGTTATAATGCTCCCCTGCACTGCTCATCACAGAGCCTGATACCAACAGAACCAAGGTAATGTTGTGCCTCTAAGAGCTAAAAGTGAATATTTCTTTTATCCCCAGTAAAGCAACTAGAAAAGATCTCCAATGCTTTCCTGTTATATGATGTAGTGTAGTTAATCATAGAATGGTAGGGGTTGGAAGGGACCTTTAGAGATCATCTAGTCCAACCCCCCTAAATCCCATTGTGGTGTGGGCTGAGCTCCTTATTTCTTCTCAGCCAAGGCAAATAATCCCTCATTTTCCTGCTTTCACTACACAGGTTTTTCTTTCTTTCTTTCCTCATTTTCTCTCACTTATTTCTCCTATTTTGTGCTCTGACCCTCTCTTCTCTCACTGCAGCCTCCTGGATTTGAGAGATTTTGTCCTATTGGGGAGCTCTTCTGAGATAAATATGGGGTTTTAAAACTTCATTTTAACTCTTTAATTCACACAAGCTCCCTGCTGCAGGTCCACAAATCCCCATCACCACATTGAGGTTCATTTGGGCAGTGCCACCATGTCACTGATGCAATGTGTCATAGAGACTCTCTCTGTGTTGCTTGTTTCTGTCTGCACTCATTAAAGTTCTAATGGCGTTTGAGTCCAATGAAGGAGGATAATGGATTAAGCTGTTCATCCCTCACTAGCAAAGCCTTTCAGATGTGTGTTGGATTTTAAAGGATTTATATGAGAATTCCCCTATGTGTTTTTCTATCTAAGAAAATCTCTTTAAAATCCCTCAATTGCTAATGAATTTATTTGCTTAG
This sequence comes from Colius striatus, assembly GCF_028858725.1. Classification (NCBI taxonomy): domain Eukaryota; kingdom Metazoa; phylum Chordata; class Aves; order Coliiformes; family Coliidae; genus Colius; species Colius striatus. The sequence continues at coordinate 4,924,870 of NC_084762.1, forward strand.
GCCATCATTCTGTGCTGTTAACATTTTAACTAGGTGCCTTCCTCAGTTAGTCCACCTATCTCTTTGTGGTGAAAGAACCTGGATTATATGAAATCTTGCTATTAAATAACCTTTTTTTTTGCATTTGAAACTTGACTCCATAAATCTTTCTTTTCTATGTGACATCTCATCTTACAAAGACTAAAACAACTCCTCTACTTTTGAAAAGAACAAGGAAAAGTCAGTTATTACTCAGAAATTCCACTAGTTCAGAGTTTCCCTTAATTTCATCCTGGTTGAATGGTGACAACATCTGTGACTGCAGAGCTTTGCAGTCTTGACAGTGCTTGTTGGGCTCTTCAGCCTTACCTGATCCATAGGGTCTTGTAGTCAGCTTCTGCACTTGCAGTGCAAGAACTGGAACATTTTTAATAACTATATGGTAGCATGCAATGCTGGAGAGTCAGTTGTCTTGCTCACAGAATACTCTCATGAATTCTTCTGCAGAAGTATCAATAACATCAAGGACTAGATGCTGGTCTTAGTAACAAGAAGTGTTTTTAGTTTAAATCTTCACATGCAAATAACCACCAGAGAAGGATTAGGCTAAGCAGAGAAGCAAAATACTAATATTTTAGAGGAAAAGGCATGCCATCCAGGAGCACTTGCTTCAGATGACACATGGTTTATATGGCTTGACAGTGGAAGTTCACAAAGTATGTGGACAGTAGATCTTGGAAGCCTTTGTGTATGATAGAGTTATCTATTATTCATTGCTCTGCAAAAAACAGTTCTTGAAGGGGATGAAACATTGAGGTTTTGGGCTTCTCCTTAAAAATCCCTCACAAAAACCAGCTTTTTTCCCCTCGTGGAATTTTATGCTGCCATAATTCTGGTGATTTCACAGGATGTGACACATTTTGTAGGGAAAGGGGATAAATAACTGTTATTGATTAGACTGTGTTCTTAATGAAATGAAACAAACCAGGAATTAAAAGTGTTCAAGTGAGCCTGTTCTTGGTGCTTAGATCCTCCTTGGTGTGTTAACCTTTAATATTGGCTTTGAGGACAGCTTTAGTTTTAATTTGAATGCAGTGTACAGCAATTCCCAGTATTGTTTTTTCCTGGGAAATAAAGCCAGGTAAAACAGGTAAAAGTCTGACAAAAAATGATGCATTTGGTGTTGAACTTTTCCCTGTACAATTTCTCTTTCTAGCTTCAGATATCCCTTACAAAAGAAAAAGATGAGCCCTTCCTGACACAATGTCTTGTATCAGGTCTGAAATGGCAACTTCAGGGTTAGGCAACCTATCAACAAATAGACCTGGGGCACTAAGCTTAAATATAACGAGCTATGGCATCTGTGTCTAATAAGTGTTCTATACTTGTTATATAGTGGAAGAGATGGGAAGGGAGGCAGCCAAGCCTAAATAATCAAGACTTGGTTTCTATGTAGTTCATTACTTACTCGTATGTAGTCACTGAGAGGTTACATCAAGTCACACTGTTCATTCTGTTACTGAGTTAGGAAAACTATTTCTGGGGGATTACAATAAATAAAAGGAGCTTTAGCTTACACTACACAAACTATTGTACTTTTTACCTGAGACACCTTCAAACTTAAAGCCTTCTGTCAAGGCATAGTTATGTTTTCAAGTGATGGAAATGCATTAATGAAGCATTAGATTGGGACAGGGAAGAAAAACATACCCTTCTTTTTTTGCCTCATTATGAGTGATGGCTGATTCAGGAATGTCAAGGTGGTATTGTGAAGTATGATTGATGTGTCTCACTCTGTGGTGTTACCTGCATCCAGAGGGAAAAACATGTATTTTGCTTTCAATAGCAGAGGAGAGCCTGCATTGTCACATAAGCATGATTTTAACAGGATGATGCAGCTGTGTGAGCTTTTAAAGTAGTTTTTCTCTCTGGAAAGGGGAGAGTGTGTTAGGTGGTTTCATGGAGCAAACAGATCCATTTAGCAAGAACTTCAGCTGGTGGCAGTGCTGTGGTGTACCTCTTCTCATAAAAAAGACTGTAGGACAAATAATCATACAAGCAGTTTGAAGGTAGCTTTGCACTTGGCCAGCAGTTAGGGTAGCATTTGCCAAAAGCTTGTCCAAGACTCAGCATCGCTGGGTGGAGAGAGAGAGAGAGACAGCAGAAAGCCATATGGCAACACAGGGAACTAAGAGATGCCTCACCCCACTATGGAATTGAGGGTATGTGCAGGTGCAAACCTGCCCCCAAGGAAGCACTTGCAGGTTGTGTGGTTTTAGACACAGCCTGTGCGTCCTTGCAAAATCACCCATCAGAGGACCTGGATCTTAATCCTTCTGTACCCAAGTTTCCTTACTTGTTCTGTGTATGCATGAACACCTTTTCCTTATGTGTGAGGGAACCTCACTGTTGTGGAGTCCTTAGATCTCCATCTAAGAAGGGAATCTTGCAGTGTTTCTGAAAGAACTACTCACAGCCCTGTGGGCTGTTCCTGCTCTGATATTAAGCTTTATCTTACACAAAAGGATACAGAAAAGGGGAAACCTATTCTCCCTGCAGGTCCTATATCTTTGTTAAAGGTGTATCGACATCCACAACTCTGTAGGGTTGTGCATAGTAATAATCTTCATTGTGTTTGACTCTAGTTGTGTGCAGGGCAGGGATTTAAAACATTCAGGGATAAGGAGCTCTCTGATTATTTTGTTTGTGTACCAATTAATTGCTTCAAGAATAATCATGTCCCAGAGCTGGAAGGGGAGAAACATCACTGGTTGCAGCTCATTGTGCTGTCTCAGTCCAGAATCCAAGGCAGGAATCAAAAGCTTCTCCTGACACAGCACTGTAGTCCCTTATTCCACCCCAAATGAAATCCCACTGTGACGTGTCAGTACAATATTTACTTTGTACTGATTGCATCCCAGGCTGCCGAGCAGAGAACAAGGAGGGAAGAAATCCCCATGCTGATAATAACCCTGGCTTGTCAATTAGATGGCATTAGCAACCACTGCACACTGGCACAATTCTGCTGTGGACGGATTTTACTTCCATTTTTAAACTTCACCTCCACCTTGCGGGCAGATTAGACATTGCATGCAAGAGGGATTCCTCATGGTCTTGGCAGTGATTAAGCCTTAATTTCTCACCACCCAGCTTATATCATGGTGCAAATGTATCTATGGCAAGAGTTTTGTTGTGTTTGTGTGTTTTTCCTTTTTTTAGGGGTAACTGTGTGGATTTTTAACTAAAAGCTTCTCCCAGTGCAAGTGTCCTGTTGGTTCTTAGATGGAGTGAGGCAGACCATCACACAGCAGAGGGAGGTTCTGTAGTGCAACAGTGCTAATCTAATGACCCTCTCACATACAAGTGGCATTCCCACTCTCCCTTGCAGCCAGCTCTCAGACACAAGGCTCAGCCCTCTTGCTTTGCTATACAGTGGCTGTTTTGTAAACTATCCATTTTTGTTATTATAGCACTAACATTTTCCAGACCATTGAGCCACACAAGGGCAGCAGCTCCAGTGAGCTGTCTGCAGGGTGCAGGAGGAGGAAGGGAGATGGATGCCTTTTGGCAGCAGAAAGCCATCAGTTCAGCTGTTAAATGAGATCTCTGTTATTGTAGCATCTCTCGTTGGGTTGCCACTGTCCAGCATTTGTTTTCCTTCAGCACAGCTCTCCATTTCCTTAAAAGCCAGTGAGTCCTGTGGGGATTTCTGAAGGCAGAGGGAAACTCACTTTCGTTCACTTGGGAACATTTAGCCCTATCCCTCAATATTTCATGACTGAGGTATGGGTTAGGAAATAAAGCAGGGGAAAAAGAGGTTAAAAACAAAATATGGCTTGTGATAGAGCCTTCCTTTGAAATAATTACCTACATGGCAGCCAAGAAAAGCTACCAAGGGGTGTCTGTTTTCCATTAGTTGATGAGTTAGCATTAATGGGAAACTAATGTCTCCTAACACTCTGTTTGGATAAAAGTATGCCTGTCTCTATAGGAAGATTGTGTGGTCAGTAATTTGTAACTCAAGTTTAAGAAGCAATTTTGCTCTCATCAGAAGATAACGTGTGAAAAGGAAGGATCAATTAGTTTCCTGATGCTTTTATGGTTCAGAAAATAAGATTTAATCAGGTCAATTTATCTTGTCCATGAGCTCTGGTCCCTGCACCATTAAAATCAATGGCAGTTTCATTGCTGACTTGATGTGCAAGTGAAAGCTTAAATGTGAAAGGAAGCCTTATGGAAGGATATTGAAGTTGTGGCCAACTCACTGAATTACTCATACCTGATCCCACTCATCAAGTCATAGTTTTAAAGTCTTTCTAGGGCTGTTTTCTTTCCTGACTTATTGCAAGTCATAGCCCACTAACTGAGTTGATACCCTAAACTCTGTTAAAGAAACAGTAGGTATGAAGCTGCCTGTGAGAGGCTGTATTAAAAGTTGGCTTTATCTCCTCACAGTGGTCTGTGACTTTGTCTTCCTGTATCATCTCCATTTGGCATCTGCACTACCTGTTGTTCTTCCACTTGTCGTGATTTTAAGCACCTTTAGTCTTATTTTATCACAAATTTGAGGTAACTGTCTGCCTTTCAAGAGGCAACTGTCTTTGAGAGAGACAACAGGGTATTCTGTTCGTTCTTTGGATCTTACTTTCAGTGCAAACCTGGCTTTTCTCTCTCAGTGTGGTGAGATAGACAAAATAAGAAGAAAGGGTATGAAATGGGTTTCTGAAAATTAGGATGTAGTGCAGAGGCCACAAGTAATCACTTTATCAGTGTTCTGTGCATCATTTTGTCATGAGATTTTCAATGGTATTTTAACAAAGAAAACACTGCTCAACTTAAAATGTTCAGCTTTTGAATTTGGTAGGAGTCTTTCACCATAACTTAAAGAAGATTGCTCTGAAAGTGAGCTCCAGTGCCCCCATTATTGTTTAATTACCCTGAAATAACAGTTTTGTTACTAATTACATAATAGTACCATCTACCCTTTACTGCAATTAAACTTGCAGTGCCTGCCTATTAGAAACTATGCTGTCATAACAAGGGTAGTTTCCTCTATTTGCTTATGCTGAGTTGCAGAATCTATAATTATATGCACGGATCATCAATTTTAGGCTTGTTTGTATAATTATAAGTAATTGAACATGACAGCAATTTAGGGATATCAGACTATAGAGTACTGTCTATTGTGGAGTTTGGAATAATTAGTAGATTAGAGGGATGATTATCAGTTGAGGAAGAGCTTCATAATTTTGTAGTAATTTTAAATATAAACAAAAAACCCACTTCAGGAGTTCAACAGTGTCTTGCCTCACTTACCATCAGGGATAGTCTTTCCAAGTTATTCAGCTATTTAGGCACAGAGAATGATTTTTTTGGGTTGGTTGACAAATTAGCACAGTAATTTCTCCCAGTAATTTGTGGACTCTAGTCATCCTTGTGGATAAAAGTATTATCAATAGCGTTGGTAAACTAATTAATGATACATTTTCTTAAACTAATTAATGATACATTTTCTTGCTTGAAATGGAGAGGCTTATAAAATAAACAGATGTAATATCTGAGTGTTCATTGTGCTTAGAGAAGAGCTGCTCCATGGAAGCAAACGCTTTCTTTGGAAGAAATTGCTGAAAAGCTTGATGTGGAGCCAAACAGCCCTTCTTCCATACATCAGAAATGAGGGTTGCAAACATATAGGTGTGTGGAAGTACATCTGCTTAAATGGTCTCAGCTCAGACCTGCTGGCTGGATTTTTTTGTCTCACTAGAGGGCAGATGCTCCACACTTTGAGCAAAGCCAGAAGGGTTGGAGCTGAAGAGCCTGAGTGCAAGAGAAAGCTGTGCATGTGGGTTTTGCTCCCTGTGAGGGCTACTGTGCTGTAACTCTGGGATCTCACTGCTGTGAGCCAGCTGGTGCTAATCCTGGCTGTAGAAAGCAGTTTCACCCAGGGCTGACTTAATGAATGAGGGGAATGGCAACATCCTCTGCTGAGCTAACAAGTGCAGGGAGCAACTGTGCTGGTGTTGCCTCAGAGAAGTTGTTGGGAGTGTTCACATGTGTTTTATGCATTTGCTCTCAAGGGTGCCACTGTTACAACTCCCTCAGTGGAAGAGTGGTGGCCAGCTTGTACCTCCTGGTGAGGTGCACAGGAAAGAGACTGGTGTGGATGCTCTGGCCTGGGAAGAAAAATAAGTTCTTCATCCAGGGATTTGTGATCATCTCTATTTTCTTTTTCCCCTTTCTGCTGCTATTTCTGTGGCTGCTATTTGGGAGTATTCAGTATTTCCCCACTGAAGGGTAGTGCTTGGAGCACACTTATGCTTCTCCCCCTTGTATTCATTCAAGTCAGATGGTTATTTTGGGTATCCCACAAATGGCTCTGATCACACTAGAAGGATATTTGAGAGCTGATTATGAAACTGTTTGAAGAAAGGATTGTTTCTGAAATTCACACTTCCAGGGGTAGTGGCTGGAAATTGGGCACTTCATGGAATTTCTGGGTTTTTCCTGCCTCAAAAGGGGACCATGTTGTCTGAAGGCAGGCTTTAGTTTCACATCCATGCTTTGATATGGTATACCATTGATAGCCAGCTAATTATAGAATACAATTAGTACTTTCAATAAAGTTGAGCTTTTTTACTGCAAAGGTTGTCAGACACTGTCCCAGGCTGCCCAGGGAGATGGTAGAGTCCCCATCCCTGGAGATATTAAAAAGCCACATAGATGAGTCCTGATTGATAATAAGCTAAGCATGAGCCAGCAATGTGCCCTCGTGGCCAAGAAGGCCAATGGCAGCCTGGGATGCATCAAGAAGAGTGTGGCCAGCAGGTCCAGGGAGGTTCTGCTCCCCCTCTACTCTGCCCTGGTGAGACCTCATCTGGAGTCCTGTGTCCAGTTCTGGGTTCCTCAGCTCAAGAGGGACAGGGAAGTGCTGGAGAGAGGCCAGTGCAGGGCCACCAAGATGATCAGGGGACTGGAACATCTTTTATACGAGGAAAGGCTGCGGGAACTGGGGCTGTTTAGTCTGGAGAAGAGGAGAATGAGGGGAGATCTTATTGACATGTATAAATACCTAAAGGGTGGGTGTCAGGAGGTTGGGACATCCCTCTTTTCTATAGTAGGTAACAACAGGACAAGGGGTGATGGGATGAAGCTGGAACACAAAAAGTTCCATTTAATCATAAGAAAAAACTATTTCAGTGTTTCAGTGAGGGAGCCCTGGCACAGGCTGCCCAGAGGGGTTGTGGAGGCTTCCTCGGAGGTCTTCAAGACCCGCCTGGACATGTTCCTGTGTGACCTGATCTAGGTGACCCTGCTTCTGCAGGGGGGTTGGACTGGATGATCTCTAAAGGTCCCTTCCAACCCCCACCATTCTATGAGGAGCTGAGGGATGGAGGTTAGTGGTTGGACTCAATCTTAAAGGTCTTTTCCAACCAAAATGGTCTGAGGATTCTGTGAGCCTTCATCTTACAGATTTTCTCCTACCTAAAATACATAAGAGCAATAAATGTTAAAGGTAGGAAAATTTCCTAGAACTAATCCCATTTTATACCAACACTTAACTGAAAGCTTCAAGCAGCAAAGTGAGCCACACTCACCAAAACCTAGGAAATGGGGACACACATAGCACCATCTCCACAACACATGAAAGAAGATTTGCTTGCAAGGTGACCCATGGCTGGTTTTGGTGTGGATGGTGATGTTTCAAGCCTCACTATGTTATGATGTTAGATTTGGAAGTGCTGCCTTGTGCCGGTGTGCCATCTGGCTTATGCAGGACTGACATCTGGTGGCAAGAGGCAATGTGAACCCGGAGTTGCTGTCCAGCAAACAGGGCTGCAATAGTCTGCGTGTTGTCAACTGTGTTCATAGTGTTTCCGTGTATTTTTCAGTTAATGCAGCATATTCTGAAAACTAAACAGTGGTGCAAGATTTAGAGCTTATTAATGCTGCCATAGGATAAATATTAAGTAGTAATTAAAGGCTGATGATAATAAAAACCAAGTAGCAGCTGTTGAGTGGTAAAGTGGGGAGTGGGGCACAACAAAAATGAAGATGCAAATTCAAGTCATTCCCTTCAGCCAAGTATTTTTCAAGAGAAAATGCTTTGTATGTCCTAATAAAGTTATTAAACACTTGTGGAAATGCCCAAATGGAGAATTATCTTCTGCTCTTTCCATCTCCTAGTTGGGATTCCAAAATGTTAAGAGGTTCATCTTTCTCATCTCTGTTTTTTCCCCTCCTCTCTTCTGCCAACTTGTCTCCAGTGAGAGGCTCAGGCCTGCAGCTGGCTCTTGGCAGAGCACTCTGATCCTTCCAATGGCAGAGCCAAAACCACGAGCTGGCAACTATGGGGCATCCCCCAAAAGATATTAAAACTCCCTGAGGTGTTGTAAAAATAAACTTGCAGTGGTTTCTGTTTGCACTCTGCTGTCCCAGATGTGAGGGCTCATGTTTTCAGGACCATTTGCTCAGCTCTAAGGACTAAGGTTTTGTTTTCTGTAGTTTTTCCCCTCTAAAATCAATTCCTGATGCATTCACCTGGTTCCATGAGCTGGAAGGTCCAGAGAGCTGCCTGGTAGAGTCCCAGCAGAGCTGGGGCTTGGCTGCACCGAGCCTCTGGAGAAATGCAAGTCTCCAGCACCTAAACTCTCTCAGGGTAGAGACCTCAGGGTTTAAACAGGTTCTTGGATTCCTGTGAGTAACAGCCACATCACAGATAGTCCCAAATAATAGTGCCCCTTAAGAGCATATCGTTTTTCTTGGGTGTATGCATTAAGATCTTTAGATAAACTATTCCCAGGAAAAAATATTTCTTAGTTTCAATAAGCAAGAGCTTAAACTCTCTCTGAACTTTATAAAGCAAAAGCTGTTTCCTGACAAGCAGGGCTTGTAATTCTTTGATGTCTGCTAGGGGGCAACATCTGTTCAATAATATCCTTTTCTGTGTGGCTAATGGTAAGATGTGTAACAGTGATGAGGAAGCACATAGTAATTTACAGACAGAATTTCTGTGCTTGTAGGAGGTAAATAATAAGCAATGATGAGATGCATAGAAAGGCAAAGGATAGACAGGACCAGAGATACTGATTGTGTTTAGATGAGAAGATATTCATTTATAGCTTTACCTAGACAAATATTAATCTGGGAGATATAGGGCAGAGTGAAACACTTGTCTATGTGTACAGAATGCAAATAGACTGCACGAGTAAGTTAAACTCCACACAAATGTAGTTTCCATGCCACAGGCATTGCAGTAAATGCAGCTTCACTGCTGTTGCTTGGTTAAGTCAGGGGACTAAACAGCTCAGTCTTTTGCAGGCAGTTAGTCTCAGCACTGGTTCTTGTTTGAGGGTGTGAAGTCATTAGTTGTAAATTATTCTAATGATTAAAGAAGGACACCAGGAAACATCTGTTCTGTGCAAGCAAAAACATCATTTGTATTGATCAAGTCATAGAGAAAAAGAGGATTTGTATCCAGATTTCACAGAAGTATACCTCACATCACAACTTCAGGATCAGAGAAGTAAAGACTGGGAGTCTCTTCAGAGTTCTTAAACTTTATACACAGGAGGGTGCAACTAATGCATGGTAGACAATGTACTTAATTCTCTGTCTCTGTTGGCATCTTTGTTATCTTATGCTAAGCCTGTTGTTTGGTTTGGGTGATTGCAGCAGTTTCAGCGTGTCACATTACTTTCCTGCTTGTGCTGAACTCCAGTGCATTTCACTTAGGAATAACTCATGGCTGAGAAATTTGAAGCCATTAGACAGCATTGCTTTTACAGTAGTTGATCACTTAGGAAATTTGGGGATGCAGATTCAGGTATTTGTTGTAGGATGTGCTCACATGCTGGCAGATGGTTGATATACCCACTGGGAACGTGTGTTTTATGAGCACAAAACTGGATTTGCAGCGAAGAAAGGAATTCAGCATGGAAATAATTCAGGAGAGCAATGGTGGAAATAATTCCATTTCTCTTATTAAAAAACATTTATCACCACTCTAGTCTTTTAAAACTAATATACAAGTGTGGGTGCATTTATCAGAGCATGAATTTTATAAAGGCAAAACAGGCACAGACATAAGCAAGTCCTTTTACTTACCCAAGTAGTCCAATTGAATTTGTTACAGGGTATGGGCTCTAGGGAGTGTGATGAGTGGTTTAATTAGTTTTAAACCACCATATTTAATCAAGCACTGTGCATTTTTAAACTGCTACATACATTCCACTTCTAGGAAGGCTGTTTCAGATCTTTTTATCATTAGTAGTTTATGAGACTTTGGAGCTGTAGATTCAGTGTGAAGCAAATCTCTTTAATTGACATCACCATGCTCTAAAACGAAGTGATTATTATCAAAGTCAAACTGCAGCCTTAAACTCAGCTTACAAGAAAGAAGAGGCATTAGACACTTCTGAGCTAAAAATTTAATTGGGATATGGTTCATCTGCAAAGCAGATAGAGTTCATTGCATTTATCCCTATAATAAGCTTCCAAAGGTGTACTTAGTAGGACAATGGGAAAAAAGGGAATATGCCTGTAACTATTACTTTTGGCTGAAGAGATCTTTGAATTGGAGCTGTTATGGGACAAGTGAAATGTTTGATTTATATTTTCATTGCTTTGTTCACCAAGCAGTTGTCAAAGCAAAATAATGATATCTTCACCTCTACAGTTGTGCTAAATAAGCTTTGATCAAGGAGAAGGAAAAAGGAAGATACAGGTTCTTGTTACCTTGTCATTTTTATTATATAGTAAGGAAAATACTTAAATTACATCATTCTTGACCTTCTGTTTGGAAGCAAGCAAGCAAAGATGCCAGTTTGGGCCATATTCTTTGTAGTGTTTAAGCAGATTTGATCTTTGCCGATGCTCTAAAGCCAATGGGGCAAAGTCTGATTCTTAATCAGAAGGACTTTGCCAGAGTCTCCCCACAAGGTGCTAAGAGGATCTGGAGCAGGTCCTGTGTCCAAGATCAGACTGCAGCTGTCTGAGGACACGTAGCTCAGACCTCCTGCAGACCTGCCACTTCCTTCATTTGATGTGTACGTGCTCTTCAGCCCTCCAGTGGGGTATCCCTCTTTTTGAAGAGCTCTCTCCTTGTTAAACAGGGCTGCCATGAAGTTTTAAAGCCTGAGATCTTAGTTTCTAAAAGGTTGGGGTTTTTTCTTAATTGTGATAATTCTAAATATCAAATTCATTGAATCACAGAATGGTAGGGATTGGAAGGGACCTTTAGAGATCATCTAGTCCAACCCCCTTGCAGAAGCAGGGTCACCTAGATCAAGTCACATAAGAGCATATCCATAAAGAATCTGTATTTTACATAAGAGAAAACAAGAGACAACTGGTTTTCTTTACCTGATTGATGGTATCAACGTGCCTAAGTACTTGAGTGATGTATGATTATCAGCCTTCAATCTTTATTAACTGCAGTGGTAATATGATAAAACAAGTCCTGACAAACTGGAGAGTCTTTAAGTAGGTTTACTTAAGTAGGAAAGTCTTTAAGTCTTTGTCTTAAAGTTTACAATCTAAACAGACAAGATGACCAAGGAGATGAAGGGAAGTACTTGCTGAGGGAAAGATACAGTGACTTGCATGCAGTCACCCAACTCAATTATAATAGAGCTAAAAATGTACTTCTCAGTGGCCTCAGAACTAGTTGGAGGTTTTCTAGGCAGTGACAGATTTAAGGGCTGCTGTTTCGGTCCTTCTGATCTAGTCTCAGGATTTACAACATTGCAGTAAAATTTATAGTGATTGCTTCTACCCCAGAAGAACTTAAAAGTATCAGATCTGAAAAGTGCAGGACTCATGCTTGGGAAACCTGTACTGAGTCACTTTCAGGTGCTTCTTAAGATTGTATCAGTCAATTCTGTAGCTAGCACATAAAATGAGTAATTTCCCTCCCCACAAAAGTACTACTCTGGCTTTTTGTGTATGTGAGATATCCCATACTTGATGGTGTGCCTGTGGGCTAAGTGTTTTACTGACTTCTGTTGGAAGAGATAGAAAGTGAAAGCACCCTGCATTCATGGCTTCTTGTTAAATTAAGGAGAAACTCTCCAGCAAAATGGTTTCTTTTTTTTTCTACCTGCAAATGCTGACAAATCAGCATTACAGTGTTCTTTGAAAAGAATTCAAAAGAGATAAGAAAGCAAGCAAAGTTTTGCTGGAAATCTCTCTGTTTTCCTTTGCCTCGTTTCTCTGCATCCTTTGGTCTGCCTTTTAAAGGAGCATAGAGCCCTGACAGTGCTGGTGCCTCAGATCCCAGGCAGGCACCTCCTCTCTTAATAGCATTCACTCAGGCAGCAGGTTATCCTCTCAGCTGAAGGTGAGGATGAAGAGCACACAGGAGAGGAATGGACCCTCTGGGCCATCTGACTGTGGGAAGAAGGGTGTCAATTATGTATAAACATATCTGTAGACAAGAAACCTCCACACATGGAAATGAGCTTTTCCCCCTCATCTCCCCCAGGGATATATTTACATTTTAGGCAAAGGAAGAGATGGTACCTCCAATATTCTTCAGTCAAGTGCAATTCTGAAAAGTGCTGATTGGGGGAAGACTTGAATGTGAAAGATGCTCAGCAGTGGGAAAGCCTGGAACTTGCTGTCAACTGTAGAACAATGCAGACTTTGGAAGAACCCAGAGTCTCTGAGTAAGACCCAGATGTTTCACACTAGCAGTGGAAGGAGGCTTTCCTGAAATACAGGCACTGGGGGGCATGGCTGTAAAACCTTTGTGTCCTAATGAGCCTCTCTGAAGTCCTGCCCATAAAGGCTTGCTGAGAGTAGGCTATGGCTTGCAGTGCTGCAGATTTTGGGATGAAAGAAATGAGGTTTCTGCTGCTGTGAGCTCTCCATCCCCTGCTAGTGGAGTCCTTTAACCTGTCTTCTTTCTTAACAGGACAGTCTACCCTATATCTCTCGATAGTACAGAATCTGAAACCTTTTTGATGCGGTTCTCTTTGTAGTCTCTTAATTTTACTTCTCTCTGAATGAAGAGGTAGAGACTTTGGTTTTTTTCTTCATAAATGTTTCCTTCCCCAGGTACTATAGTTATGATAATTTTCTGTTTCCCAGTTTTGTCAGCCACCTTGTAATATGCAGGTTAACTGGTTTTTAGAACAGGATTTCTGTACAGCTCAGATTCTTGTTTTGTTTGATTTGTCTGGTTGGTTGGCTTCCTTGGACTTTTTTTCTTGCCCTTAATAATTGTGATGTCTTTCTTTGGTCACAGACACGGATTTAACCTGGGAGTGTTGGTGCACAAGGAGCTGTTCTGTAGCAGATACTGGTGCATCCCACAGTTCTGCATCATGTGAAAAACTCCCTTTAAGTAGAATCCTCCAGAGATTCCTTCAGAGAGGTTCCTACAGCATCCTCTTGCACCTCCTGTGGAGGCATGACCCTTTTCTATGACAATTTAGGAGTTGTTTGTATGTATTGTCATTGATTTGTGACACATTAGACATCAGCTCTGCTATTGACATTAGCTGAGGGGGATGTTTTCTACAAGTTCAGCTTGGATTTGGATTTTTTGTTGTATTTAAGAAACAAAGCCCATAGTGTTAACAAGCAGAGAACACTTTAAGAGCAATGTTATTTCTTTACATTCAAGATTAGAGAAGCACAAAGGCTGCTAGCTGACAGGATATTGAAGAGAAGATGGAGTCACTTCATTGTAAAGGTAACTTTATGGACAAATTGATGAAGTCTGAATATTGGTCAAGTTAGTCAGCTTGGACATTTTCCTAGTGGTGTACTAAGTGTGAGGGTGATCCTTGTGATGTGCTGAGTGCAGACCCACTGATACTGGAACAATAAATGCTTTCTGACACAGTATGTCAAGAGAGTCGTGTAAACAGGCTGTGAGTTGTGCTCTGAAAGTCAGGTGGCTTTCAACACCTAAACAAGGGTCTGGAGAATCATCAAATGGTTTGAGTTGGAAGAGACCTTAAAAGATTATCTAGTCCAGTCCCCCTGCCATATGTAGGGTTATCTTCAACTAAGTCACATTGCTCGGAGTCTCTTCCAACTTGACCCCAAATGTTTCCAGTGATGGAGCATCTACCACTTCTCTGGGCAACCTGTTCCACTGTTTCACCACCCTCATGGTAAAAAAATGTCTTCTGTCTACTTAACCTGAGTCAACCTTCTTTTAGTTTAAAACCATTACCCCTTGTCCTGTCATAGCAGACCCTTCTACAAAGTCTGTCTCTCTCCTAGAAGCCCTCTTTAAATGCTGAAAGGCTGCTCTAAGGCCTCCCCAGAGCCTTCTCTTCTCATAGCAGAGATGCTCCAGTCCTCTGACTTTTGTGGCATCCTCTGGACCTGGTCCCACAGGTCCATATCTTTCCTGTGCTGAGGATTCCAGAGCTGGAAGCAGCACTGTTGTGTGGTAAGGTGGTCAGAGTAGAGGGGGAGAATCTCCTTCTTCGACATGCTGCCCATGCTACTTTGGATGCAGCCTGGGATACAGTTGGCTTTCTGGGCTGTGGCTGCACATTCCCAGCTGCTGTCCAACTTTTTATCCATCAGTATCCTCAAGACCTTTTCTTCAGGAGTGTTCTCAATCCCTTCCTCCCCCAGCCTATATTGATAACGAGAGTTCATGCAACTTAAGAGTCTGGCTGCTCATATCAAAGGCCGCAGGAGAAATGTTAGAGCAGGATGAAAGAGGAACCTCATCTCCCATTAGTTCAGTGGGACTCCTAAAAGCAGTACTCTGTGTCCTCAAGGTGGTACACAAATACATAGGAGGAAGACATTTCTTTCTGAAGTTGATACCTCCAGCATGGATTGCATCATCTACACTGCATTAATCTTAAGTGAGCTCTTGGTATTGTGTCAGGGTTTTGTATTTACCAGGGAAAAATGTACGTGGGTTCTTTTGAACGTTACTTTTGAAGCGTATAAATGGGATTTTTTTATTAACTCCCTGCAAGTATTGCACTCTGTGCTCTCTCAGACGTTAAATAAGAGAGTGAAAGCATTTCTCTGAAAAGATAGAAAGCAGAGATATATTAAAAAAAAAATGCTGTAGCAGGAATTCACTTTGGATCTTATTTCTAAAAGCTCAAAAGTTTCATTTTCTCCTCAGTGCTGCAAATTGCTGGTTTAGTCTTTTCCACCTGTTGTCTCAAGTTTTACTCTCATTTAATGGTTTTTTCCATCTGTTTCACAACCCATGACACAGCTGAACGGGGGGGTTCAATTATTATTTGGTTTTATGACCTTGTGATGATTTAAGGAAGTCTTAATAGTTTCCTACTTTCCCTTCTTTGCTCATATGGTGAATTATTGTGTCAGTGTGATTATTCATTTCCTAGATGAGTCTTTCAGATGGCCCTTTGGTGGGTGTTATGATGAGAACTGTGTGCTTGATGCTACACTGAACGTTGCAGAAATGATTTCTGAGCATTTTATTGTGTTTTCTTAGTTATGATCCCTACAGTTTGAGGCACATAAACTGGAGATAGCAAGAAATGTACTAGGAAGTAGACTTTGCTTGAAGGAATTGAAGCCAAGTGAGCGAGATGGCAGAGAAGCATCTGCAGGCTCATTTCAAAACCCCACTTATATCACTTCACCTTCTGAATAGAGAGTCACGCTTGGGACCAGACCCAGGCTCTGGAATTAGCCTGAGTCACACCTCCTGAAACTGGAGTGCAGATCCAGCCCTTGAGATTTGCTTGTGACAAAAGAAGTTGGCCAGTGCAGCGCTCAATCGCATTGCCATTGTTTAGATCTAGTCCAAAGGCGGGCTCCTCCCACACAGTGGCTTTCCAAAAATCTCCCTTTTGTAATGCTCAGATGCCAATTACTGCCCAGCTAATGGTTGCTGACTTTTGGTACTGGGGAAATAAAAAAGAAGCTTCTGTTTATGAACTTGATAGAAGGAATAAAATACCCCATGGTTTGGATAAACGTTTCTCACCAGCAATCTGGATGTCCCCAGGTACTTCCCTCGTTTAAGAAGCTCAGAGTGAGGCATTTTCTGCATATATCTCCTGACAATCTTCTTAAATGGGGGTTAAGGAAAGATTATTCCTGTGATCTCTTTGAGTCCTGAAAAAGAGTAATATTTGGTAAGGCATTTTGCTGCTGCACCCACTTGATTCCAGCTGCAGGAAACATTGTCCTTCTCAGTTCTCACAGCTCTTTGTCAGGTTGCTCAGGCCACAACTCCCAAACAAGCCTCTCTGGGGCATGAGATGTATTGCAGACATTGAATATTAAGGGTTTGCCTGAGTGCCATATGGAGCCCAGAACATAAAACCTACGTTTGGAGATTTATTTGTCTCTGCAGCTTCCTAAGCCGTCGGGAACAAGCGCTTCTGACACACAAGGCTATGTGCTTCACAGACATGTGTTTTGTGCAGCTCTTGTCCCAGATATTGCCCTATTTGCAATCAGGGCATGAGGGAAGACCCAGGGAACTCTAGACCTGTTAATCTAATTCAATTCCTGGAAAACTTAGAGAAGATCATACTGGATATTATTGAAAGGTGTGTAAGGAACAACACAGTCGTCAGGCAGAGCCAACGTGGGTTCACAAAAGGAAGTCCAGTGTAATTTCTTACCCTTCTAAGATAAGGACACTGACCTAGTAGAGGAAGGGAAAGGGGTGGATGAAGGTTTTTTCAGTAAGGCTTGTGATCCTGTCCCTCACAGCATCCTTCTGGATGAGTTATCCAGCTGTGGGATGGGTAGTGTTTACAGTGCATTGGGTGAAGAACCTGCTGAAGGGCAGGGAGCAAAGGGTGGTAGTATTAGTCATTTCATTTCCCATTTTCACCTGTGTTGCATTGCCAGTATCCAAAAGTATGAGCACCAGTCTTCATCTGCATTGTTTTGTCCTTTATCCCATGTAAAAACTCCCTTGTTAAACATGCAACAAGTTCTAAAAATACACATATCTTGAAAGCATGTGAGAGAGAGGGCTGTTTGTGAAAACCACAAGTATTAGCATTTGAGATGCTTCAGATGACCCCTGCATCCACCTCCACATCAAAGCCAGATGATATAGCTTTGTTGTGTTAATCCTGCTTTGCCATTCTGTGTCTCCCTCACTCCTTTGACAGCCCAAAATTCAATGGAACTGCTTGCAAGCGAAGGTGAGAGAATTTAACCCAGGTTTTCAAGTAGGCAGTTCCAGACCTTCAGTGAGACAAGAACACGTTAGTGTGGCCTATATTTAAATTCACTGTTAGAGTAATGTAGATCTTGAACTTCTTCTCATTACAAAGAGCTTTAAGTAAGCATCCCAGAGCTCTTCAAGAAATTTATCCACTAAAGACACCACACAAGTCAGTAGATCTAAAAAGGGTTAATGCTGGCCAGAATTCCTAGCCAGGGTCTGGAGATACCCACAAAACAATGAATCTCCCTGTGGCTTGAACTGTTTTTCTACCACTGCTTTTAGATTTGACCTTGAGGCTAAGTCTCATCACGTTTGCTGCTTCTTCCTGTTCTTTCTAAATGCAACTTGCTTGCCCCTTGTGAGTCTTTTTACAGTATTCACCAGAGCTATTGGTCACATTTGATGCCCTTCTCAAAGGATACTGGGGACTAGCAATGTTCATTCTCCCACCTTTGTTATGACTCTGGCTTACAGCATCAAGATAGATTGGATGGAGGAGACTCATACATTGTCAAGTGACTGCCTGTACTTTTGCCCTGTTATAGCTGTGTATTGAAAAGGATGTCATGGGGATGTCATGTTTATGGTTGAACTGTGTACTTATTCCTCACAGAGACACATAGTTACTTCCCCCAGAATCATGTGTCTTTTCAATACAGAGGGCCACTTCTCATTGGGAAGGATTTGGAGCAAGCTTGCATGTTTAATAGCTACTGGAATATGTGATAAAGTAACTGTCCTGAAAGACTGCTTGTGTAAAGGGTGTGTGCCATACAGAATTTACTCTTCATGTGATGTGATGTGTCGTGGCATCCAAATGCCTTTTGTACAGTCCAGTGTCTCTGAGTGGACAACTGATACCATGGATGGTGCAAGCTTGTGCAAAGTTTCATTTGTATTCATTTATACTCCCATTGCAGGAAGCTCTTTGCTGATGTAGTTGTACTAAAGTACTGTCTGATAGCCAAGTGGTAATGGGGCTGCAGTGTGGTAGGTGCTGCACAGAGAACCCTCGAGATGGGAACAACACCAAAACCCTTTCCAGTCAGTACACCTGTAACAGGACTTCAGGACACTGTGTTAAAATACTGGTTATTCCTAAAGAATTAAGATGTGGGTGTGGATACATGTTAGCTGTCCATACTCTTTGGATTTTTATCTTTATCTTTTCCTATGGCATAACTTTACTATCCTACTACAGTGGACCTGTCTGTACAAGGAGAATTAGTAATCTATGAATCTCAAAAGAGTGTTGTAAGGATTAGTTAGTTGCTCTTTCTATTAAATGCTTTGGAAGATGAAAGATGCCTTGTAACTATTACTATTGTTTCCCAAGCAGTTTTGTTGTTGCTTTTTCTCTGAAGTACAGAGTTTTTATGCTAGGAATATTTGTGTTATGGACTTGTTTGTGAAACACTACAGAATATGAACTACATTAGTAAATTATTCAAAGTACTGCAGACAAAAGGCTGAATTCAGAAACTCCCTCACTATCTTACAGTCCCTTGAAATGCCTCATTACTTAGCGATACTTAATCAAATTTAATCTTCAGTAAATCTCTCTGTGTCATTAAAATTCTGCTAGGCACTACTTTCCCATTCTTTCTAGGGAGTTTGAAGTAGGCAAGGGCTTGGATTCTTTTTAAACATGGTACACCAAGCAAAGGAAAAGTAATTTGATGGGCTTGCTTCAGAGAGACGGACTTAACTCAGAATGCTGTACAGCAAAACTAGGATAAAGTGTTGCTGTCTGTGTTTCACATCTATGTTGTTTGACACCAGATTGTCTTGCCCAATTTCCACTTCATGTCTTAAAGTGGGTTTTGGGGGTTTTCTTAGATTGTTGATGCACTGGGTTTAATTTTTCCATGTTTACCTCTACCATGCAGAAACAAAACACAAGGCTGCTGGTAGCAATGCATCTTTGGTGTGTGGAATAGGGGAAGGCACATCCTGGGAAAAGAGAATTAATAACTACTTGGATCAATCAATAAAATCAGTGAATGTGGTAAAAATGAAACTGGCTACCTCATTACCCAGCTTAAACTGAAAATGATTAATAAGAAAAGCTATAATCAGGGAGGAAATATTACAGGTGTTTTGTGAAAAGTTGAAAATCAGCTAGAAGCAGTGTATCAATTGAGGCAAATGTGGTCCTGGGGAGTGAGGAGTATCCCTAAGCATGTGTGTGGACAGGGACAGCGTGATTGCATCCACCTGGGATGTTTTTATTGGAGCTCCACTGCATTTGGCCATGCTGATGGGACTTCCAATCCATAGCTCCAGGAGTCTGTTGTGGTCAGATGCACCACAGCACTGAATCCAAATGCTCCTGAGGTTTGGGCATGGAGGAAGAAGAACTGGCTTAGGGTAGGTTCTAAATCAGACACAGACTCTATGGTTGAACCCACCATGATCATAGAATCATAGAATGGTAGGGGTTGGAAGGGACCTTTAGAGATTATCTAGTCCAACCCCACTGGATCGGGTCGCATAGGAACATGTCCAGGTGGGTCTTGGAGACCTCCAAGGAAGGAGCCTCCACACCCCCTCTGGGCAGCCTGTGCCAGGGCTCCATCACCTCACACTGAAATAGTTTTTTCTTATGTTTGTGGAACATTTTGTGTTCCAGCTTCATCCCATCACCCCTTGTCCTGTTGCTAGATACTATAGAAAAAAGGGATGTCCCAGCCTCCTGACACTCACCCTTTAGATATTTATAAATGTTAATAAGATCTCCAAGTAAATCCAAGAGGTCTCTGTGTTGCATTTGCATTTATAAACAACTCTTTGCTAGTTTTCTTGTGCTTTGCACAATAAAGACTTTCTAGAGCATTACAATGGAGCTGATCTAACACAAAATCTCAGATCCAAATGTTTTTATCAGATCATTTTAGACTTGATGAAACCCTGAAATGTTCCTCTGGTTGTGAACAGCTTTGAACTTTGGAGAACGCTTGTGTAGGGCTTGAATTTAAAAGTTTCAGCTACTTTTATACTATTCAAACTTCTGCCCCCCTAAATCTGATAAACCTATGTTCATGCCTATCCTCTTTCACCAGCAGCTGTTCCCTTGTAGAGGGCATGTTGCAGCCTCTTTGACTGCTTTGTTAAAACTTCATGTACAAATGAGCTCAACTTTAACTTAGGTGAGGTTTACGCTACTGTATAACTCAAGAGTGTTTCTGTGAGAGCAGGCCCTGGGTGAGTGCAGTCTGGGAGGTTTACAAGCTGCCAAATTGCACAAAGATAGTAGTTCCTTGTCATCATTTGGTTTTATTTTGCTTCCCACCCCATTTGATTTCCAGATCAAAACCCTGAAGGGCTTAACGCCGTTTGAATCCTCTAGTTGTGCTGCTGCAGCCATGTAACTGCCTGGCTGAGTAATTCCTTGCAGAAGGAGACAAACTGCATGTTAACAAAGCTCAAAAACCGGTGTTTGATATGTGAAGGAGTGGCAGTAGTATAGGACACCCATGCCATTTCACCTGAAATCTCCTGCTGCTGCGGGGAAGCTTGATTTATGGTAGCAAGCTCAGTGAGCTGAGGGGAACAGCATTGGTGGGGAGAGAAGGCTAATTAAACCTTTGGCTTGTTTCCTCTCCCCTGCAACAACCCTCTGTCTTTGAAACTGAATGTCATTTATGATTTATCAGAATGAATGGTTCCTCAGAGGTCCCAGCAAGGGGGTAGGAATCACTGCCTTGTGGCGGTAAGGGCTAGCTGCCTGCCCCACTGCAGGGGAACCTACATCCCTTCTTGCTGCTCTGCAGTAGTGTAAGACAAAATGAGAGAGAGCAGCTGGCATAAAGTATGCAGGGATCTTGTAAAGACCTTCATTTATAGGTTATATATGGAAAAGGCGGGGGGAGGACAGATAAAACCTGATTGTTCCTCTGCAAAAAAGCCTTGTGCTGTTTTCAGGACCTTTAATTGCATTGATTGTTCCAATCTCTGTGTCTTCCTTTCATATTGGGAGCTGGTCATTGAATCACAACTTGTTTTTTGGCTGGCTGGTGGTGGCAGAGGAGAAAGGGCTGTCTGGCACGGCGAGGCTGGATGGGTGTGTGAGCAGCGTGTGCCTTGTCAGAGCACAACACTTAGGAAGGCTGTTGCTCCGTTGCGGGAAGCACAGCTGTTTGCAGAGCAAGGGAGCGAGCCTGGCAGCAGCCTTGTGATCTCTATCAGGTAGGCAAATGCACAAATCATATGCTTATTCCTGCCTAATTTCATTCCTCAAAGCATTGGTGTTATCAGCAGGTAGCGTTAAGGTTCTCCAAGTCCTCTTTCCTCTTGTGGCAGTCAGACAGGGTTGATGAGAGCAGCTGGGCGTGTTTGCCCAGAAGCTGGTATGTATGAATGAGGAGATCAATAGCTGTGCTAAAAATCACTGAGCCATCTGGGATTTACAGATAGAGGATTGACTTGCAAATCCTACTGAAACTGAGATCTGCAGTAATTGCTGAATACCAGCACACACGATGGAGGTGGCGTAGAAAGTTAGCTACAAGACCTGAAATGGCCTAATGGTACTTGTTTCAGTCCTCTGTTGCAAAGAAGCTTAGGAAAGGGTCAGAAAATGCTGAGGCAGGGGGAAATGATGTTTTACTGATGGAGGTTTCTTTTAACCCTTTTGTTGGTGTGTAATTTTGAACATAGCTGCATTTTCTATCGTTTTGCAGTATGTTATCAGCACTTGGTGGCTACTAAAACCAGTCTCTTTATGTTTGCCTGCAACTGAGGGGGAGAACACAGGGAGAAAAGCCTCGTTCAGAGAGATGGCAGAGGAGACATTTGGAAATGGAGTTCAGATTTTGAGTCAGCTTTAGGCTTATTCTGTGCTCTTGTGATGATGCAGAACCACAGCAGCTGTCAGACTGCAAAGACAAGCTAGGGATGAACCAAGGTCTGAGACTGGAAAGAAGTGCAGAAACTATCTTCTACAGTAGGTGAAGAAGGCAGCGTATTCATAGCAGAGACCAGTCATCTCTAATAGCTTTCAGCATGGATTTTAAGTATGGAATTAGTCTTCTGCTGATTAGCAGGGATATTTGCCTGGTTTACTTCACACAGAGAAACTGAAGCCTGGGAAAGTGTCCTGTGGCCTTCTGGTCAAGCTGTTCCAAAATACAGCCAGAAATTGAGAGGCTGCTTGCAGAGGATGCCACGATCATAAGCCTGCCTAAACAGCAGGTAAATACATGTGTGTTCATGGTATGGAGTGAAATGGGTATCCTGCTTTATGTAGTCCTCTGCTGTCTTTCATCATGGACAAAACCAGATGTTAATCCTCAGCCATTCATAACCATTCTAGACATCTAAGTGGGAAAACAGCAACATTTGCAGCCTACAAAGACTAAACAACTTAGCCAGTGTTGAAGAAGTTTGGGAAAGAAGTGCAAACAAAATCCCCCAGTGTTTTACCCACTAAGCCATTCCAGTAAAGCAAAATAACAACTATTCTCTCTTTTATCACTTTTTCCTGGAAGGGATTGACCTGGCCTTATGTTAGCTTGGATATTCACACTTGTGGCTCTAGTTTTACGAGGTGGTTCTAGTATTTATTTGATGGAGTTGCTGTGTGTAAACCTACATCAGAGAAGGGAAGATTTTGGTGGCAAGTGATGTCATTCCTGAAGTACAAATAAGCTAGTGTGTAAATAAACAGAAGAACACAAGATGTGGTACACGATTGTTAGTTGTCCCTAATGGTGGGGTTGCTAACTGGGCTGTGTGTTCAGATGTTTGTCAGTGTTAACAATATTTGCTAAATCTTTTCCCTCAACGTATTTCTCAGTGGAGATATTCACTGTAAAAAGGCTTCAGGTAAAACTTGAAGTAGAAAGCATCCTTCACAAAGGAAAGTACAGAGTCCTGCACTTCAGGAGGAACAAACCAGTATATGCTAGAGAGCAGCTCCAGGACATGGAGGTCCTGGTTTGTAACAAACTAAGCATGAACCAGCAATGTGCCCTCGTGGCCAAGAAGGCCAATGGCATCCTGGGGGACATCAAGAAGAGCGTGGCCAGCAGGTTGAGGGAGGTTCTTCTCCCTCTCTACTCTGCCCTAGTGAGGCCTCATCTGGAGTCCTGTGTCCAGTTCTGGGCTCCTCAGCTCAAGAGGGACAGGGAAGTGCTGGACAGAGGCCAGCACAAGGCTACCGAGATGATAAGGGAGTGGAGCATTTTTCTTATGAGGAGAGCCTGCAGGATCTGGGACTGTTCAGCCTGGAGGAGACTGGGGGGGGAACCTCAATAGTACTTACAAGTATTTAAAAGGTGTACGTCAGGAGGATGGGGCAACACTTTTTCTGTAGTATCCAGTGACAAGACATGTAATGGGAAGAAGCTGAAACACAAAGTTTTATTTAAACTTAAGGGAAAACTTATTTACTATAAGGGTGAGGGAGCCCTGGCCCAGGCTGCTCAGGGAGGCTGTGGAGCCGCCTTCTCTGGAGGCTTTCAGAACCCTCCTGGACGTGGTCCTGTGCAACCTGATCTAGGCAGACCTGCTTTAGCCAGTGGGATTGGATTTAGATGATCTTTAGAGGTCCCAACCCCTACCATTCTGTGATCCTTCATATCTGTAGTTGTCACTAGTGTCAGACAAATGTAGTGGTGCTGTGACTCAACTGCTGCCCTTACTGATGTAATAACAGATCTGTGCTTACTGTACTGGTCTTCCTAAGAAGCAGAGCTAGGCCTTTTTAAACTCAAGAATCCAACCCTATTTGTTCTGCTCCCAAAATATAGACTCAGTTGAAATTGGGAAGCAATTCATCTTGTCTTTTGTCATCTTGGGGTGCAGCTACTAGAGAATGTCTCTTGTCCTGTCACCTAGACCATTAAATGGCATCACTCTGCAAGGCTCCAGGTAGACATTTAAGGATTTGTATTCATTGCTGTGTAATGCCCTTGTTCAGTGAAATTAGAGGGGACATGTTCACAGCTGTTAAGGAAGCTCACCAGATCATTCTCTAGGCAGCTAACAGCACATCACTATGGTATCCTCAAACATATGGAAGAAGAAAGAAATATGACTGTCTTCTTACAAAATCTTTCTTCATGCTTCCCAGTCACAGGAAATCAAGAGCTGGATGATGAAACTTCTTCTAGCATAGTCATGTGTAATTCCATGCATTATCTTTGCTGAGGGGGAAAAAGGGTTAGGGATAGCTAAGGAAACACAGACCTGTTGATTTTTGATAAGGAGTAGTTGATCTAACTGAAGGTTAGACCACTAATCTCTGAAGGAATCGTCATGCTTTATTGGATAAATGACCTGCAAATGAGGGGTTTTCCAAGGAAACTGATTGTGATCCTCATAGATGCACAATGTTGACAATATAAATGAATGCTATGAACATTTTTGAGCATAGCTGTCATAAAACACTCACTGTTTGCAGGAAGAGGGAGCACTTTTTGTGAGACAAGTGTTGCTTTAATAGTTGCTTCCTCTCCCTTGTGACAAATGTAAAGAGTAAGAAAGATAAGCAGAAGCCCACACTATGGAAGAAGTCATATTCCTGCTTGAAAATCATTTTTGTCACACTTTGAGTTGTTTTAGAGCAGTGGAATATGAAGGAAGTCCCACGTGATTGCCCAGAATTTACTCAGTACCAACACAAATTGGAGCATTACTCTCAATTTTTCATGCTGTTTTCCTAAGTCTGGGATCTTCAGTTTGACTTGGAAAATAATTGTGAGAAGTTGTCTAACTTAGCAAATTCAGTTTGGAGTAAGCCAACACTGCTTGGCATCACAGAATGATTTAGGTCAGAAAGGATTTCAGGATGTCAGGTCACTCAGTTTAATGGTTTAATGTTAAAATGGTGCTCCATTCTGGAGTGATTCAGTGTAAAAATAGGCAAGGCTTAATCCTCTGGAAAATTTGGATTGTGGGTCTTTAAAGCTGTAGAAGAGATTTGGGAGATTTCCTGTGAAGTGGGACCTATATAATGGGAAGCTCAGTTGTGCTGAGCACTGCAAAGTGAGGCATTCCTGGAGAAATTAAGTCTTTTCCAAATCACCTTTTCCAGATGTAATGGCAGGCTGGGCTCCAAGCCCTGCTTTCCAAGGTGTGTTTTGCCCTTGGGTGCTCAAGTCTGGTGGTTGAAGTACGAATCCAACCCAAAACGTTTTGAAATGTGGAGCATTTGTCTTTTTCATTCTGATTGTTCACATACACTTAGAAATGCATTGGGGGAAAAAAAACCCAAAAAGCAAAACCCCTTCAATATCCTGCTGGCAATGATGGCCAGGAGAAGTCCTCAGACTCTGCATGGATTTGACATAAAGTCAGAGCCTTTCCAAGAATGAAAGGGATGTGCTTTTGGAATCAGTGTGATTACACAGGAAATTAATCTGTCTCCCTTTGTACCTTTCCCACCTTTAGCTTAGTGTGGTGCAGTGAACTAAAATGTGGAACTTGTAGAGCACCGTTCCTACTAATAGAAATATCTGCAGATTAATCATGCTGTGGTATTTAACATTAAATCTTGCTTATTATAATTGACTGTTATGTCACACTAATGAGATTTCTTTCAGTTTTATTACCTGTATGCTGCTGATCCAGACAGCCAAGAGTTTAGGTATTATTTTATGCTCAATTATGCCTTACTTTCTTTTTTAGAGAGGGGAGGTGTGGCACGAGCAGGAGTTATGGGGAACAGTAGATGATTCCTCTGAGTATATTATCTATATCTGAAACAAGTGAATAGGAAAGAAAGGTGTTTAGCTGAGAAGCATGTGAGGCTTCTGAGGCATCTTATTTTTAATAAACAAAAACCAAACAGAACCTGGAGGTAGTATTGTATCTTAGACATAAAACATTTAAAAATACTAACAATAAGTTGAGTGGAGGGGGAAAGGAACACATTTTTAGGTAGGGAGAGAATAAAAAAGCAATGTTTTTCCTCATTTCATTTCTGCTACCATAAGCAGTTATCCAGAGTAGAGTGAAAAGAGCCAAATGATGTAACTGGCCAAAAGTACTTTCTCTATTTCCCAAAGGCCAAGCTAATCTACTCACTGGATACCTGACCCAGATGGGAGTTAAATCTCCCAGGGAAAACATCAGGTCTTGAAATGAGATTGAAGGAAGGTTGGTGGGATCACTGTTGTTGAGAGGCCAGTCCACTCTCTGCTGCTGTGCCCAAGATGTGACCGTCCATACTTCAAATTCACCTGTTTTGCTCTAGTCTTTTATAGATATAACTGCTCACCCTGCAGTGAGAAAATGACCTGGGGAGGTTTCATCTGTACAGACACTTAGGATGTGCTTAGGATGCAAAGTGAGCATAGCTCTGAGGGGAGAGACAGGCTTAGCATCCAGGTGACTATTATTTACTACTCCTGTTTTTAAGACAGATCTCAAGTGTGAGTAAATGATTTAGCCCTGTTGAACTTGATAGATTTATGCTATCTTTACACCAGCAATGTATCCAGCTGATTATTATGGTGTTCTGCATAGTTATCTCAGTGTGAAACGAGCTTCGTCCCATTCAAAAGCCAAGTAGATGTGGTAGCTCCAAGGCCTAAGCATATAGTCATGACCAGCAGGAGTGACTACCTTCTACTTAAGAAACCTTCTTTAGACCTGAGATGGTGGTTTTCCTCCTTCTGCCAAAACACTTAGCCATCTGCAGAGATAAATTAAGTGCTGGCATCCTTATCAGTTATTTACAGATGCCTTAAATAGCAGAGGCAATCAGAGGCGTTCAGTCTCGATGCCGTGGTGTTGAATGGTGATTTGTTGGAGGTTTTGCTTTAGAAGAGAAAAAAGAAACTTAGGAAATGAACCCACCACCACCCATCTAGAGTGAGCCCTAAGATGTCTGGCCTTGGAGGACTGGCAGGCTAAGGAGGGCAAGCAAAAACCAGCTGACAAAAGGCAAACCAGCAGTGCCAGCAGCTACAGAGGCTGAACAGAGACATTTGCAGGGAGCAAACCAGGTTGGAGGAAGCATGTTTTGAGCCCCTGATAGTCTTTATTGTAGGCACCAAAACTACTTACTAAGTGCATAGACTGCCTTAAGAGATGGACTACAAACTAGGGACAGCAGATTCATGCCTGCACTGTATGCCAAGCTCTTTCCTGGTTGCATCAGGCTTCTGTACCATCTCTTGTGTAAGTGGCCCAGAAACTTGTACCAGTGATTAGTTGGCAATCAGCCCTCTGTATGTTCATCTTTTTCTTTCTGATGATAACTTCTTATGAGAACAGTGTTGGGTTTTTTGCAGGCATTGAATTGACCTGTTGATTTCAAGTCTTTGAGACCTCTCAGTCATTTTTGAGAGGTTTTGACCTGTTTTGTATCTGAGCTTTCTTTCTCACAAACTGCTTTTCCCTGAAGAAGTGCTGTTACAATTGCTGCACTTGCAACCCTGCTGCCATCCCTTATGTGACTCCCTGTCTCCAGCAGTCGTGCTCTGCTCAAAGGCAGCTGGTTTTCTGCTGTCTGGTTGTGAAGTCCACGGGATTAAAATCGATGGGATTTAGGCTTCTTTGTTCCAAACAATTTCTCTTTTGTTTGTTTGCTAAAGTGGCCAACTGAACACATCTTGTAGGGGGCTACCTTTTAGAAAATCCTCACCCCTTGCTTTTGAGAACCTTTAGTACACTTCAAGCTAGATCTCCATAGTCACTGGTCACGTTTGAAAACATGGACCTTCAGATTGGCCTTTTTCATCTTTCTTTTTAAAATCATCTTTCGTTGAGACCTCAGGCTAGGAGGCAAATTAATCACAATCTGGTGACATGTCATTAAGGAAACAAAATTCTTTGTGAAGTCTCTATGCAATTATTACAGGGAGACTTTCATTGTATCAAATCAGAGATGAAATGTGGTAAGACAGTGACAACCAACATCCATTTCAAGAATGCACACAAAATGTTATGTTTTTACTGTAAACTAGTTTGTGACATACTTTATTCTCCTTAAAACAGATGTAAATTATCCAGAATGGAGTGTTGCATCAGTAGACAAGAGGCATGTGTCTTTGTTTCTCGGGCCAAGTGTCTGTGCCATGTGAATGTTTGTGTTTGCAGAAGGTTGGTTTAGTGCCTTCCTTGTGCTCCCAGCATCTGTAGGGTGTAACTGGCAAAGCACCAGAGAAGGTGGCTCATTACCGCTGACATTGGAAGCTGAAACAGTAGCTTGGGGGAGTGAGGTGCTGAGTTTTATGCTGAGTTTGGTGCTGAAGGTTGGATGTAATGAGTGTGGCTGGTGCACAGAGTGAAGGGAGGGGACAGGTTGCTTCTGGCTTGCTTTCATCTCATTCCCTCAGGCAGGTAGTAGGATACTTGAGAGTCATTGCCAAAGGAGAGTGATAATGTGCCATTACTCAGCCTTGTTTAGGGCTAAGAAGAGAGAAACACTGTACTTTCAGATGCCCTAATACATGTCTGTTCTTTCTCGTATGTCAGCTTGTCTGTTTTTGAGAGACAGAGAATATATGTCCCCTGAACAACACACTTGCCATTTCAGTTGTCAAAATAGGGCACATTACCTGCATCTGAATGGGGTGACCATTCCCTTGGTGAAGGGGCTTTGCTCCAGCCAGCCTGGAAAAGGAGGCTCCAAAATGCATGTAAGCTGTTACCAAGGCAGCAGTGGTTTTCTGACAGCTATAGGTTGACCCTTCTACTTGCATCCCAGCAACACAGATCTCTGCCACTTGTAATGAAATGCCCAATTGCCAGAAGAAGAAAGACCTGGATACCAGTTGGAACTCAACAGGAATATTTTTGTTGGCTTTACTGGGCAGGATCTAGAAGTCTATAGCTGTTACTTGAAACTGAAATTGCATTCTGGCAACATCTAATTGAATGCAGAACTGAGCACTCTTGAGATAATAATAAACCACAGAAGCTTGAGGTACTAGATGATGATGCCAGCTCTTATGGTAGGCATCAATTTATCAATTGTCTTGATATAAATGAGCATCTCATACCATGCTAAAAATTGTATTTCTGCAGCAAGCCAAAGCTAAGGAGTAGGATTCATTTATAGACAGACAAATTGTAGCTGTGCTTAGCAATGCTCCCCCCATTCCCTTCATTTCAAAGGGACAGTGATGTCATCAGTTTTTGCTAGAAAGAAGCTTTTGAAAAAGAGGGGAGGAGGGAAAAAAAGCTAAGAGAAGTATCCACAATCTAGCATTCCAAGTATAAGATGGCTACTGGCAGGAGTCTTATTTAAGCCATTTCCAAACATATTACCTACAGTAAGAGAGCAGTGGGCTGCTAGATTGTATCTGTTGTACCTCAGAGCATGCTTTTTGGCTGGTTAGGTGAGATTCTGAGCACGGGAAGAGATCAATTTTGAGCCTGATTGGGGCTTCAGGTCTCTCTTTTTTGTGTGTGAGGAAAAAGTGTACCCTCAAAGGGGAAAGAAGTACTCTGCAGAGCTGAACCTGCTCTGGAGGGGCTCAGCAACCACTGGCACTGCGGGGAGGAGTGCTGCTGGGAGGTCCTGCAGGACTTGGGCATATGCTGCTTCCCCTGGTATTGTTTCTGCTTGTCTTTTAAGTGAAAGTGCCACTTTACAGTTTTTAATGTCCCCCGGCGTATAATACATTCCCTATGAAATGTAATGGAAAGTTACTGCTGTAATTAACTCATTGATTGTTTAAAACAATTGCTAATTGTACCTGGCTGGAAAGCTGGGAGGATCTTACTGTCACTAATGTGACTGGATAATTATAGATTTTTCTTTTCCTTTTTTTCCCCTGCAAAACATGTTTTCTTCGCAGGAGCTTTTATTTCTGGCCAGCTAACTTTCAGTTCCCATGAATGGCAGATGCAGACTGGCAATCAGCCCTGAGGTAGCACACGGGATGAAGATATTTGAGACCTCAGTAAATGCACTCTTAGAGATACTCTCATCAAACAATATGTTCATTTCTAAATGTAATGTATGGAGGCTACTATAAAGCTGGGGAAAAAAGGTCTGTGCAATAGCAGAAAAGTCTATATACCATGAGAAATATCATCTTTGAGAGGCTTCTTCTAACTCCTAGAATATGCTTCAGTTGTTCCTTTTTAGAAAAGGAAAGAAATAAATATCCTGGAAAGCCACTTCTGAGATGTTGCTTGTACATTTTGGCATAAGAGCCTGTACACAGCCTGCCACAACCCACACGTCGTTGGTATTTCCTTCCTGCATGGCACAACATGTTAGCACAGTACTTCTTCCAGATAGTATGTTATGCTCCATGCAGCCCTGTGCAGCAATACGTTGCTCTCTGTTGATATGTCTCTTATAAAGCAAATGCAGGTCTTGCAGTAGTAGCAACTTGCAGCCACTTCTTGCAAGTTAAAAGTGAATATATCCATGAGGACTGACTGGAGCCGCTGTAAAAAGCAAGCTACTGTCTTCTGATCTTGCAGCTGTATCTCAGATATCCTGTCAATTTGTACAAACCATTTCTGTAACTCAGTTATTTATCCGCAAAATGGGTACCTATTTGTCTGTCTGTAATGGGACAGGAACTCTTTATTATAGTGACTTCCTCATATCTCTTCTGAGGCTCCCAGGATGTACTGTGGTACAATTATAAATAATAGTGTTTTCTTCAGGGGCTTTGTGTTTGCTTATGCAGTTCAGCTGTGCTTTTAGGTATTGCTGTGTCTTCAGAGATTTTGCCATTTCAGTGGTGCCCTAACAAGCGCCACTGTAATGGGCTCATGCTGCTTCAGGGCTGAATTCAGCTCTCTATGATAGAACCGAGTAGTATATTTTCCTCACTCTGCATCTATAAAATAATAAGTAATGTCTAAAGCAAGACATACAGGAGACCTTGTCTACATCACATAAACTTCAAGGAAATTCTCTTTGAACTTCCTATAATGTGGCCAGAGAGGTTGTGAGTGTTTGAAAATTACAGCTGTAATGGTGGGTTCACTTGCATCACGCTGGGCAATGCAAAAGCCATTACACAGTAATGTATTTGCATCCAGCTTAACACGGAAGGGGAGTTTAATTCCACATTAATCTGGCTATTGACATTACAGGAGTTATTTCATAGCTTTATGGGGAAAGGCAAAGCTGCTGAAGAGTTGACACAGATTCAGTAAGATGTTCTTCCCATTAGACAAGACCAAAGTGAAATGTCAGTGTATGCAGAGGACAGTTATCAAGCAGAAAGCAGCCTGGGACATCTTTTTTTAGGGAAGGTCTCCAAGCATTGTGGTAAAGGAACATGGTTTTGAGTAATGAAGCGTGCCTGGCTTGTTTGTTTGCTTTTCAGAGTGAATGGACTGACAACATAGCCTCAGAGCCATTGATGTTCTCAAATCTTTGAGACTGGGAGTATAGCAGTAGACAGGGTCCGTTGAGCACAGGAGAAATGTTCTTCAGTTGCATTCTTGCCATGAGAGGAACGGAGGCTTGTATAGTGTCTTATGGCCAGAATTTAGTAGTATTAAGTTCTTGGCAAGAAAGTCTGTTCTCCAAAGATTCCCAGTTTGACTTAGTTGGATGCATCTAAAAGATAAAATCTGTTGAATGCTTCTTTAAATAATTCTTTACCAGCGTAGGGGGTTGGAAGTACTCCTCCCACTTCCATTTCAATTCTTATATTGTCTGCTCTTTAAAAGCTTAAGTAGTAATGAAGACACATTTCCTTAGCCTAGAGCTGAGCTTAGCCTGAAATACTGTATCTTGTTTCAGTCTAACTCTGAGGAGAAAAAAAAGCAGAGGAAGGTAAATGGAAGGTAATGGATAAATTCTAAAGCTTCTGACCCTATGCCAACATCTAAATTCTGTATTTGAATCAAAAATCGGTGCTAGTGACCAGAAGTAAAGATTTTAATGCTCTCCTCTGAGAAAATATCATGAGCAGAATGAAAGAGAGAGAAATGAGTTTCATTGTTAATGAGGGAAGTACTGCAGGAGATGGTTTTGCAGAATACCATTGATCAAGACTAATGGCATCTTAAAGAAATTAAGAGAAGCTCAGCATAGATTTAGCCTTTCAAGAAAGCTGGATTTAGAGCGCTCCAGATGTTTGGCTTTGAATAAGCTTCATTGACCTGGAATATGAAAGCGTGCCAGCGAACTCACTGGCGCATTGATAATGTCTCTGGTTGGGTTTGTTTCAGGGTCTTTGGTCTGAATTTCAATGTACTTCATTTTGTGAGCACGGTGATTTGCAGAGAACGTTTCATCTACAGATTAAAATCATAAGGGTATACCAAGCATCCAAACACGATGCTTTGCATTATGGGTTTTCGCTGCTCTGTTTTGGTTTTAACTAAGTCATCCCAAGCGTGTAGATCCATTTTTCCTGAAAACTTGTTTTTGCAAGGCTTGCATTATTATTATTTATTGGGACAACTGTGTTGGAAGAATGTTTCCACGTTTTCAAAAGGCCTGTGTCTCATCTGACCTGTCACCCAGGCATCTCTTGTAGCTAAACATCTCCATGCTTGTATCAGAAGGCAATGCCTGAAACAGTTTAAATACTACCAAAAACCATCTGTAATCATCATTAAACTGATAGCTAAGCAATATTTTGTTTGTGTTCACCTTCTGTACATTTTTTTACTGCCCATCCTCCCAACCAGTAGACAATTCCAAGTTACTCATTTACAGCATGTTGGCAAACAGTTTTAGACCCTTAGGGCTAAAAGATATTGCTATTACAGTGTCTGTCATCTCAACCAGTGACGTGCCTCTTGTCAACAGAGGCAAATGAGTCAGGTTTGCAGCACCTCCTGTGTCTTATGACGCATGGAGGAGTCAAAAAAAAGTGCCTTGACTGCTGCTTTAGCACCTCAGCTAACAATTTTTCTCCTTAGTCAAGCTGCAGTCTTTCCCATTTTCTTTGTGGTCCAAAATGCCTCCTCTCTGCTCTCCTCAGAGGATGTGGAGAAGATACAGAAAGAAATGAAGGAAAAGAGATGATCTGCTCCTGTGCCATCTAAAGTGACCCTCTTCACAAGTCTTGAAGCTCCATGCTTCAAACTCCTTATGATTAAAACTGCTTTAACTTGGGGAGAATTTTCACAATACCAAAATCTCGAAAATTTCTGGTAAGGAGCTGAACTACAAGTTATCTTGTGAATACCAGGGCTTCTCTGTCAGGAACCTGGTAGGAAAAAAAAAGCAGTTGTTCATTGTGTGAAGATAACATTGTTTATGGCTCTTGCTAGCAAGCCAGAAGCTAACGCCATTTCTTGGTACTACCTAGCACGCCTTCTCTTTCTCACTGGGGGGATTTGTGAGAGCAGAAGCAAGCTCTTGGAAGATGCTGATGAACATGGTGGCTAGTAAAGGGCACCTTATGTTCTTTGCTTCTTTATATAGACTGCAGTTTTGCCCAAAAGGCACTGTGCAGTTTTTAAATGCCCAGGCAGGAAGAACTGGCTTGTAATGGAACGTAGATTCAAATACATTTCTGGCATGTACTTTCTGTAAGGCATTGGACAAGCTATGCTATCCTTCTCTTTGTTGTGTTTAAATTATAATTTCACAGTTGTATCTAGCTGAATCCTCACCTTTTTAAAGCTAGGCTGTTTGAACAGTACCTTGTATAAAGCACCTCCTCATGCACATTGAGGTGCTTATTTCAGATAATTACTTATGAATAAGCCTTTGTCCCAAAGAGCTTACAAGAGACCAAGCTCATTCCACACAGTCTGATGAAATCAATCAGATGGCATTCACGTTCAGTTGGTACTGACTTGACCTGAATTCAACCTGTCTGATATAAAGATGAAAATCTTTCCACGTTATTATAAAACCCCTTCAACCGTTCATCATCTCTAATTGCTAACTTCGTTATCCCCTAGCTAAGCAGCAAGCCAACTATTCATAATAGCTTTATAATAAGCTGCTTCATTCTCCACAACCCGTATTCTTTTTCTCACCTTCTTTGCTTGCAAGTCCTGCCTCAATCAGAAGAATAAGAGAGAGAGGCAAAGCAAACACTCGTTCCCCATTACTGCTTCCACCTGGAGACCAGGTCAGCCTCACAAATTTCCTGCTTGTCTGCCACAACCAGCCATGGCTAGTGCCCTGTATTGTCAGGGACTGGAAGTGTCAGCATTTCTCATCTCTCAAGATGTGAAGCTGCAGGTCCCATGAGGAAGAAAGCCAAAAGGAGAAAACTAGAAAGGTGAGTATAATCCCACGAGTGCCACTCTTACTGAAGGGCTATAGCATGGTCCCATCCCGCTCAAGTATCTCATCTGAGTGGCTGAAAGCTGTTACCCTGACAAGCAAGCTTTGTCACTTTGTAGTTGCAGAAATAGTCAGACACCCCTGTGAGGTTGTCTTTGGTCTTAGACTGCCTTTGGTTGGTAGGACAAAAGTGGACAAATCAGAGGGAAGTATTATCGATAGAGTGTTTTAGAATCATAGAATAATTTATGCTCAATGAGACCTCCAGAAGACAAAGCAGGTGTAGTTAGATTGGATTGCTTGGGGATTTCTCTATTCCAGCCTTAACCAAGACAGATGAGGTCTTTACAACCTCCTTGGGCAACCTGTGCTTAGGATTGGTTGTAAGTAAGACTGTAAGCCATAACCTGTCGTGGGGAGGGGAAAATATCTTTTACAGCAGAAACATGTGCTTCAGTGCCAGCATCACAAGAGAATACAAACTGTGTTCTCTTCTGAATCTTTTCTCAGCATGATCTTTAAATAATGCTTGTGAACATTAAGTTCTTAGTTGTTCATGATGATGTGAGGAACATTGATGTGTTTGGCCTCTTACTATACATTTTGTTGAAAGATTCCCAGTCATAACCCATAAAGTAACTGAAAGCTCCCATCTGCTATTGGCATCGTGATGCACTTAGAGCCTTACCAAAGTCTTGAGGCTGGGATGCTCTAAGCTCAGAGGATTACTGCACTAGAGAAAACTTGAAGAAGATCATTAGGACAAAAAGTCTGTTAAAATGTCAGAGTGCATTGTATACTGCTGTCCTGAGCTCCATTGGGGCCCCTTGGAATTTCTGTAATACAAAGTAATAAAAAAGATCTGCAGTGGGGTTTTATCACTATCTTGCTGCATTTC
This sequence comes from Colius striatus, assembly GCF_028858725.1. NCBI lineage: Eukaryota > Metazoa > Chordata > Aves > Coliiformes > Coliidae > Colius > Colius striatus. The sequence continues at coordinate 4,960,027 of NC_084762.1, forward strand.
CTTCACTGTGAATGAAATACATATTGTACTGCAAGCTTTCTCCTTCAGCCTTCAGTTGCACGTTCTTCTGTGGCTTAAACCTTTGATAAAAGCAAAGTCTTGCTTTTTGTGCTTCCTTTGATCCCCAGAGGCTCGGGTTTTGGCAGATTGTCATTATGGATCATGCAGGTGGAGGAGTTGGATCCATAAAACCTCAAAAAAAATAACAAATGTTAGGATTAAGGTCTTATTTCTTCTGCATAATTTACACTCCTGATGGCTAAGATTTCAAAGAGAAGTTATAGGTGTGTGGTTGTACATCATGACAGTGCATCATTGAAAAAGCTGAATTAGATTCCAGCTGCTAATATTTCCTCCTTTTATAAAATGCCCTGAAAAATACATGAGTCTAGTCTGGATATTGAGCCTTTACACTTATCCAATGGGCAGATATTGAAGAGCCTGGCAAACTTCACATTAAATATATGCCAGGATTTCAGTAAAAGCTGACTGTGCAGCTGTTTCTTCAGGTCCTTTAGCACACCGAATCTGCTTCTGTTGAGTGCTCTTCAAGGTTTTGGTGGCAAACAATGCTCAATATGGCCCTTTGTCAGCAAGATCTGTTGATGGCGCGTGTATTGTCTGTTGACATTGTAGAAATTTGCCTGGTTATGTTAAACTCCAGGGATGGTAGGAGAATGATGATGGTGGACTGATGTGAAGCCAGACTTTTCCCTTTGTGCTTCATACCACTCCACAGTGAAAGTAAAAACAGAGAGTAAGAGACAGGAGTCTGATGATGAAAAATGGCTGGGCTGCAATAAAGACAAGAGGGGCTAAAAGGAGGAGAGTAAGAATCCTTTTTGCTGCTTCTCTTTGGAGAAAGTGAAAAGCTCCTCATTGAGATTTCTGTGCTGTTCAGAGGAGCCCATGTTTATGCTGAAGGAGGAAAAGACTGAAAAAGGATGCTCATTATATTGTCAGAAGCTTCTTACTTCAGTACTGCAAGCTGCTTGCTCACTGGGAGATATGTATAGAAACTGCAAACTATTCCTAGGGATTTGTGTTGTCTTTTTTTTTCTAATTTGAGAGAAGTGTGAGTGCTTATTGAAGTGAGGAGATTGACAGCATGTGCTGTGTCAGGCCCAGTGGAGGCAGATGCTTATGAAAGCTTCTCCCTACAGCTTTGCCAGCGTATGTTCCTCAATCGACCTTTGCAGCTGCTCTGGTACTCTTGGTTGCTGCACTGTTTGTGTGCAATTGCAAAGTGCTTTTCAGTGGTGGGGAAGCCTCTGAAGGTTGGAAGGATCTGTCCATTGAAAGGCACTCTAGCAGGTTAGATGTCTATTCACAGCTTTCCTAATCTCTCATTTTCTTCTCCTTCTCTTTATCTGCTTTCTCTCTGACTGAAGGTAACTTCCCCTCACCTCATCTTCTCTTCTGAATCTCTGCCTGCCCTTTCTACTCATTTGTACTCTGTCAGACCTCACTTCTTCAACTCAGTCTCTCCTCCTCTGTCTGAGCTTGGTCTGGCTTTGACTTCACTGGACTTGTCTGGCTTTCCCATGTGTCCATTTTCCAAAGCTTTTGCATTTTATGACCTTCTCAGATTCCCTCAAACACAATGGCACTGGAAACCACAAGAACCACAGCGAGCAGTTAAACTGAAATGAAAACTCATTAATTTTGTGTGGCTGACCCAGTGACACACAAGAGACTGGGAAAGTCCCAGGCTGTTGGCCTGGAAAGTTTGGGTGTGAGCATAAAGCCATGTTACCGCAAACAAGCTCTTTGGGGCTAAGTCTGAAAAACTTACTCTTCTTCATTTGCCTGTTCTTTTTGTATGTGTGAAAGTGTTCTCTAAATGAGTCTACTCCAGGCACAGTCATACCCCTGACCTTCAAGTAAACTGTTCTGAACTTCAAGCAATAGACTTAATATGAGTCATTTATAAAGGCAAAAAATGCAGTCATCCCTATTATGTGCTGATCATAACTTTGTCTGCTGTAGGCTGGTGATCTCAGTAGCCAGTAGAGAGTTTCTGAGGTAATAACTATCCATTTAATTGCTTTGAAATAAATCTTTTGGTCTATCTAGCAATCTTAAGCCATTTTGGATGTATTATTTCACCAAAGATTCCTGCAGTCTGATCCTTTTCCATAATTTTGGCCTGAGAAGCAACAATAAAACTAAGGATTATCAGCAGGGAATGTTAGCCTTTGGGTTGCCATGCTAGTCGGCATCATCAGGAATTAATTTGATTAGTCATGTAGACAGAAGTGCAAGGGCAATTTGTGCTAAGAGCAACGCTTGTGCAAGCTGATTGACTTCATTGCAATTGTCTGCGATGGAAAGTTCAGTTTGACCTATTTTCTTAAGTTTTCCTTAAAGCCAGATGACTCAGACCTTTCTGGAGCCAGGGCAGACAGAGTGCTGTGCATGGCTCCATCCTTGAGCGCCTGTGACAGGGAATGGAAAGACTTAGACCTCTGGGATTTTGTGATGCTAATGTCTGTCCCACATACTGTAAAAGGAACAGAGTTCTAGAGGATCCCAAGTGGCACATCTAGAAAGACTGAGGTTTTCTCAGGTGTCTCATGTTGATCACTCACGATTTTCAGGTTGTAGCAATCCCCAGTAGATTTCTGTTTCTTACAAGTGTTTGTTTTATCCCCAACCTGAGACATGTGCAATCCTTGAGAAAACAGCAAGAAAACCACAGTGGTGTCCTGAAAGATGATGACCATGACCTGCTTTACTGAGCTTTCTTTGCATGTAAGAGTCTACAGAAAAGGCTGTTCTAAGTCATCAGTTTGTCACACACAGAAGACTTGATCATTTCCACAGAGTTTCAAGTTTCTCCACTGCGTGTTGCAAACTTGGAGCTTCTGCTCTATTTTTCATGTTATTTTTAGTCAAACATTTGGTTTTGTTCGAATTAATGTTCTTGTCATGAAACAGTTGCAAGGCACGTCTCTGGAATTCTCCTGTAGCCTGCTTTGCTTCTCCAGCATGTAGTTTTACTTGGAGCCAAGAAAACCACAAGTGCCTGGTGTCTTTATCTGTAGGAAGTGGTATAAAACTAACCCATGATGTGGGACTAGTTCTGCTTGTTTGCCATCCAGAGGTGGCCAGTACTTGTAATTTTCTCTAAAGGCTTGACCTCCTTCTCTGGACCCGTTTCCCTTTTTCATGGCTAGGAGCGTTTCTGACAAGAGTAAGTCATACTCAGTTTTTGCTCCAGGGCCTTGCTAGACACACAGCCACACACACAGGCACACTCTGCCTTCCCTCCTCACTGAGCTTTTTTTAGTGAGTTGTGGGGGAGCATAACCTTGTGAGCAATTACAGATGCAGCCAAATACCTGACCGTGGGTTTGGTTTTGTGGGGGGTTTAAAAATATCTATATCTGCACCCGTATATAAGACAGCTCTGGTTTTGATGGGAGGAAAGGAGAAGGTGCAGAGCTCTTTATTTATGAGCAGAAGAGAAAAAAAGGTGTTTTGGGGGATGTGGGGCGTGGAGATGTAGTGTCAAGCAGGGATTAACTAGCACAGAAGCTGCTGCATGTTGTGAGTCTTCAAGTCACCAGTGCTATTGTGTTTTGGTTTGTGTTAAGATGTGCAGTCATGTAAATTGCTAAATTGGTTAGGCAGAACTTAATTGAGATTGCTTCTTGGTTTCAGCCTTTTAACTGCACCGAGGTGCAATTTTTGGAATGACTTTTTGTTAACTTCAAGATTCCAGCTAAATCTAAATTGGGAGTGCAGGAGTGCTACTGATTCCCAGTTCATGCCTCTGCTCCATCTTGTGTCTGTTATCAAGGTGTAAAGGTGGTGTAGGCTTCCATTCCTCTGGAAAGCCAGTTGTACAGGGTCTGCAAAGTGCTCTGATCAAGTCACCAAAACTCCAGGGGCATGCCACTTCCAAATTAGATACAAACTTTTAGAGTGGATTTTCTAAGATGGGAGCCAATGTCCTTGTTAGGACTGCAGTGACCAGCGCTGGGACTTGCAGTGACTTTGCTAGAGCTAGAACCTCACCTATAATTTCAGCACAAAGATTGTCTGTTCCCTTTGAGTGTTATATAATGCTAATGGTTGCTTGCTCAGCTGTCTTACAGATATAGACTCCAAGTTGGTTCATTGCTGGTGTTTACCCTTAGCTTCATCAGGCCTTTGTGTGTTAATTACATATAGAGGTCTGGGCAGTCAAATGGCAGCAACTTTGTCTGTCCTGCTGGGTAGGATGACATCTTGCTTTTTATCCTTAGAAGTCCTTTGGCGTCAGCAGTTCTTCACGCTTACAGCAAACAGGTGTTTCTAAGTGTATTGGGTTTTTACGTGTAACCTTTTCTGTTCATTTATAACACACCATATGGTATCACGTTGAAGTAAAGCAGGGCTTCTCCTAAATAAGGAGAGAACTCTATCATGGCAAAGAGTGTCCATAGGATGTGGAGAGCCCTGTAAGTAGAGAAAGCATGAGCCATGTGATGCTTCAGCAGCGCTGCTGAATGCAGGAAGTCCAGGAAAGAGCATTTGCTTTTCTTTCTTCTGCCTTCAGTTTGCTTTTGTTTGTGCATCACTCATCACCTGGCTCTCTAGGGCTCCTGACTGTGAGGAGTGGCTGAGATTGTTGCTTAAGAACGTGTTTATAGCTGCAGAACTAAAAAGGTCATATTCTATTCTGGCCTGCGGGAGTCTCAGGCTGATTCTCCCTCCTCCTTGCCCTCCCAGTTTTGCTGACATGCCACACAGTAAGCAGAAATAAGCACAAATACTGTCAACCTAGCACCCTGGAGCCCCTGCCATGGACCAGAGTCCTGCTGTGTAATTGTCTGGCAAGGAGAAAAATTCCAGGTTCGAGTTGCGACTTGCAAGTAGAAGGATCCTCCACCTGGCAGGGAATTCCTTTGGGAAATGTCATCTGTCTTGAGGTGGCTTTGGGGGCATTTCCTGGCAGTGAATATAAGGTGCTGCCAAAGGGGCTGCTGTGTTAGTGGCCAATTGTTCTGTTGTAGTCAGTGGATCCAATTGTATGTGTTTTCCTTTTCACTCCAAGTTGATCAATTTGTTTCAGTATGTGTAACACAACCCCAACGTATGCATTAATCACCAGAGCAGCTGGTAATTAGTCAATTTCTCTTTTATATCTTTTTTTATTCTCCCTGGGGTTTGTAGTACAGTGGGCAGAGGAAATGGGAAAGGAAGGAAAATATTTAGTAAAAAAATTGCCAAGTCCAAGGGCACCCCTGAAGAGCATCACTGCCTAAATAGACTGTAAAACAAATGAGTCATGGTGCTTTGGTAGGAAGGACTAAACTGCTGAGAAGTGGTGCTGCCTTGTTAGACTTGTGTTTGGACAGTGCCATTGTGTTGGCCTCAGCTGCTTCAAGGAAATGCTGCAGGTCCCCAGGACAATGTTTATATTGGAAAACGTGGCTGAGAGATTCCACGTGACTTCTGATGGCCACTTATTTGTGCTGGAAGCAAGATAGAGCCTGTCCTACCCATGCAGAAACCTCCACGTTGCCCAGCCTGAGGGCTTAAGGCAGACTTCAGAGATGTCTCACCTGGCACTGGGCATTTGCACGGTTGCCACAGCTTGGAGAAGAAGGAAGCTAATTCTCTGTGGTGTGGAGGTTCCAGCATCACTTTTTGCTTTCAGAGAGGTTGCTTGAGGGCAGTGTCCCCAAAAAGACTGAGTAATCTGTGACAAGGAGATGTGGTCTGGGGAAAAAAAAATGGAAAGACAAGGTAAAGCCTCAAAGATTTTGATACAGATATGAATCCATATCTCAGTGGTAAAGGGGATGCTGATTTCATTTCTTCTTCATGGACAATGAAAGAGGCACTGTCCTCAATGGCAAAGGTTGCAGGAGGGGTGGAATTGAAGGTATCAATGGTTCCTGAAGCTTATACAAGAAGTAAATGTGGACAGGGGATAGGATGCAAGTTTGTCAGTTCCCCATCAAATAACTACTGTGTGCCATCCTCTTCATTGACTTTGTTGTTTACTGTGCAATGAAGTTATGCCAAGGTTTGCAGCCACATATTGAGGCAGGGAAAGAGTCATCCTGCCATTTTTTTTTTACTTACCTTTAAAAACAGGGCAAGGCAAATAATTTTCTGCAGGAATACTGTAGTATGTGTGTTTCACATTATTTGTCCTGGAACTGATTAGCAGCAGCAGCAGCTTTCACCATAATTACACAGATCATAATTAAACATTTTTGTTTTATGAGCTGTGGCAAATGCAGAGTCTCTGTAAGGCAGCTCTTAGGAATGAAGGCAATTAGCATGTTATATAGAAGTGCATGTTACAAGAGACATACTAGCAGATGGCTTCAGGGCTTGTTTGCATTCAAAATCCATAGCACCTGCAAGCAAAAATGCACTGGGCTTTCTCCGTGATAATTTGGGGTTCTTATCCACATGGAATCAGTGTTACTCACTGGACCAGCTAGTTCTTTCTCGAGTGTCCCCAAATGTGTCAGAGTAGCTGGGCTTCTGCATGCAGTCTCCTGGGATCTGCCTGCAAAAACTCTGTTCCCATAATGTTTTGTGGTTCTTTCATAGTACAGAGTACATGTGAAGCTGAACAGAGTCACTCAAGAGCTTTTGACCTGATCTGTACAGTAGTTACACAGGTAGTCTCCTTCCAGTCTCTGCCTGAGGCAGGGGTTGCTTCTGTCCCTCTCTAAAACTTGTTGGGTTGGGAGATGAGAGTCACTGGATATGCAATGTTTTGTGTACCAAGTCCGTTTTCAGATCTGAGTTGAATTTCAGTTTTAGAATAAAAAGAGTTGGAGGAGGAGGGAATAAACGCTGTTGAAACAAAATCCACTGACACAAAAAAGCTCAAGTTTGGAATGAGTGACCTGTTTGGACTAAGCCTGATGGAACATGTTTTTCCTGTTTCCCCTCTCATTTTGCTGTGAATAGTAGATCTCTTTATTTGAACAATCTGTGTAAGTGTGCCCTCTCTGTCATGTACAAACACCTTCAGAGCACTGTGAAATATGATTTCATGAAATCTGTCTGAAAACCAGAAGCATCAACATCACTGTTCTTTAGCCAAGAAGCTGAGCTATCGAGACATTGTAAGTAATTTGTCCACAGTCACAGAGGGAGTCTGTATAAGCCTGATGACCTGACCCACTTTTTCATTTCCTAAGTCCTACACAATTCCTGATTTCCATTTGCCTTACGAGACCAGCTCTGCTGCACAGATCACTCTAGTTTCCTTTCCTAAGGCACAACACCTCAATAGTGCCTTGAGACGGTAGCTATGGTATTCCAGTTTTGAGTTCATCCTGCATTTCACACTCATTTTCTAAATTTGGGCAAGTTCACATTTGAATGTGCTTTCCTCCCTGACCCACTTCTGTAATGCAGCAGTGCTGAGTACCAGTGACACACAGCTGTGAACTCCAAGAGCAAGTTCAGAAGGTGAAGTATAGTCATGTCTTCTGCTTGCCTAATTATTTTCTGAATCACAGCTGAACTGAAGGTGTTCTCAAAGGCAATGAATGAGAAGGAAATCGCTGCAAGTGTCTGAACTGCTGTGTGAGTGGTGGAGGATCAATTCTACTGAGCTTTCGCTTTCTGTGTGTGTAGTGTAGCAGGCAGTGTCTCAGCGTTGGAAGGGACAGTCTTCAATGCACTAACTAGTACCATTTGGGGAATTCACCTGCTTATTCCTGAATGGTTCTGCATTCCCTATTCTGCCACCTCAATGAAACTGGTGAGAATTTTAGATGAGCAGCACATGCAAAATCAAGTCCTTTGGGGCAGTACTGCACCTGAGGTGACCGACTGTGTTCAACATGAACCTATATATGTAGCCAGGGTGCAGGATGCTTTGCATAGCTTAGTGAACAGCATGGTTCTGCTGAGAGCATGCTTCAGCCTGTGTTTCCATGAGATCCAATAGCACCTAGTCCGATTTGTGAGTGCTGCTGAGGAAAGTAAAGCTTTGCCATTTGTGCTGGATGTGACATCTTCAGGTTTCAACTCCCAGGAGTGCCAGGTGAGAAGTCAGACCTACATCAGAGTGACGCAGAACAAGTAGGTCAGCAGTTTCGTCGCATGCATTCTCTGTGTGTCTGTGTGCATGCATTTGAGAGAATGGGAAACCATGGCACTGAATCCTGAATTTTCTGCTCCATCTTTCTTTAGGCAAAAGCCTCACTGACTGTTTCATGTGAAGTTTTGAAGAGAACTGGATTTGGCTTCTTGTTGCACTAAAACATGTGGCAACAATACGTAGAATTGCAGAATGAGTGGATTTCTTCTAACAGCAAGCAAGGGCTTTGGCTAAAAATAAGGAGAATGGTGTTATTCATTGCCATGTTTCATCTGCCCCAATTGCACTCGCTCTGCTTAGTGCCTGCCAAACTGATAGCTTGCTGAAGATTTAAAGGAGCAACACATTCCTGTAATAACTACCAGAATAGCTGAAGTTATCATCTCTTCTTCAGGCTTTCCTTCTTAAAGCCTGCAAGAAGCAAGCATCCTTACACCTGCTTCCCCATTTCTCTGGGTCACAGGCACTGTCCTGAGCTGCTGCTTTGGTAGCTTGGGCTGTTTACTGTGTCACGAAAACAGACGGCGTGTTTTGGGGGCAGCTGCAAGGGATTGACAGAGCGTCTGGCCAGAGATTATTATCCCCTTCAGGCTGGAGGAGCTTTGGAAGCACACTGCCCAGACTGCGGGCACCCAGGAATGATAGGGATGCTCTATGGAGCAGCTGCAATTTGGGCAGGAAGAAAATAAGGCAAAGGAGGGGAGTATTCATCTCCCAGATAAACAGTCAAAATTAATTCAAACTGTCTGCACCTCTCCAGTCAGCCTTTCTCTGGTCAGCCTTGGCTCAGGAGGAGCGAGCCCACTGCAGGGGGGCTTAGCCAGAAGTCACCAGACTGTGGCAACCACTGTCAATGGCTTTTCCTTGTGAGCCTGACACAAGCCAGGACAGGCCCCACCTCTGTCTTTTAAAATAAAAGCAAATGAGGAGAAAACACAAGAATGAGAAGTGGAAGGGGTTAGCAAGAGGGGAGAGAGTTTTCCTAGGGCACCTGAAGCAGAGTGGCCCTGTGCCCCCAGAGCTGAAGCTGCCCCTGGAGAGCAGCTGGGGGCTGGTAGCCCACTGTTAGGCTGCTTGTCAGCCCGTGCCTTTGTGTGTAAAGCTTTAATTACAGCAGGACAGGCTGCTGTGCTGCACGAGGGCAACGTTGCCATGTGTCCTGCCAGGGGCTGGCAGTGCCGGTGGCTGTGCTTGCCATCCCTGAGGGGGCCCAATGCAGGGCTACCATGGGTCTGGAAAGCTTGCCAGAACAGGGAGAGGGCGTGGGAGGAGAGGGGAGAGGAAAGCAAAAGGAATGTCTGTGTTCCTGGGCTACGTGCAGCCAGAAGTGTCCTAGGCTCTGCTTTGCCACCAAGCACGCAGAGTGCCCGTAGCTGAGGGCGAGGCTCGTGGCGGGCATGGCCGGAGCGGGACGTGCTGAGCATCCTCCAGCCCAGCCCGAGTGGATTGGTTAAGGAGCAGGGTCGCAGAGGGCAGCAAGGCTCAGGCAGCAATTCTGCCTGCTCTGCCTCCCGCCTCCCCCCTCTCTCCCCCCCAGCCCTCCCCTTCATCCCTGTTGTGTGTGTGGCAGCTAAACACTGAGGCGAGAGGGAGCGGATGGCGGATTGCACGCACGCCAGGCAGCCTGGGATGCTGGCTTTTTCTTCTTCTGGCTGCAGGCAGAGCTCGGTTTCAGACATGAGTAGAGAGAAACCTAAAAAGAAAGCTTTCTATCTAGTGAGGATGAAGCCACTGAAGGAGCCCACCGCCACTAACAACAATGTCTCTTTTGTGATACACTATCACATAGGCAAGGAGATCAAACACATTTGCAGCAACTGCAGTCGCGGGGAGGAAGCCCGTGACGGTGAGTGCTGAGATCCTGTGTGTGTAGGAGAGAGGCAGGGGAGCGTGTTTGCTTGCATGGGGGGTGTGTGTAGATGTGTGCGCTCCGTCGGAGGCTGGGATGCTCGGCGTGCCCCTCCACAGATCCCAGGCAAAGAGGAAAGGGAGTGCGGGAGGTATGTGCTGGGCATCGATTCAGCGTGTCGATCAGACAGATGCCAAGAGGCACAGGTCCCCTCATTTGCCACAGAAGCTTTGTGCTAACAGTTAAGGCACCAACTCTTTTTTTTTCCCCTCCTTTCTTTCCTTTTTTTCCCCCAGTTGCTATAGAAATCGCTGTGTGTATCGATTGTGTTCTGTTCCCATTCCCGTGAATTTTAGATCAGGGTTTTCTGCCTTGATACATCAACTTTTTCCTTGTCGTGCTGCAGTAGAGTTTGCTTGACTCAACTCAATATCCGGAAGGACTGGTTTACCTGGAACCTAGTGTGGTTTTCTCCATGCTGTCAAGTGCATGAGGGATATTGTATTTTTATTAGAATTAATACAGTGCTCTTCGTCAGACAACTGTTCTCATCCCTTCCCCTTCTCCTTTTGGGACTGAGCAAAAACCTCCAGAGGGTATTCAGAGAGTGACGGTGTAATCAATCACAGGTGTTGCTACAGGTAAGTGTGTGCTTTTTATGTTTCTGGGAATGCAAATGTTTGAAGGCAGCAATGACAGATCAGTTAGATTTTGACAAAGTCAGCAATTAAGAGAAGCTGAGAACTAGAAGGAGAATAAAAGCATTCAGGCAAAAAGCAGCTTTGCAGACGTTACTTGGTGTTCTAGTTCAATGTTGTATTACTTCGTTTTGTGGTGTGGTTTTACATGTTGCTTAGGACTGAAGGCACTCACCCTGGTATTCCCTGTTAACTGGTGAGGTAGACAGTTCTCAGTTTCTGAAGGTCAGGGAAAGGCTTTTTGTCTGATTAAAGGTGAATATGAAATGGTTAAAATTGTCAGTTCTCAGCAGTTGTTTGCACTTTGTTTTCCAGCTTTTGGTGCTGAGGCTGGTAGTAGTAGTAGTAGTATTGCTATTATTTTAATTAACCAAAGCTGCTTTTGTTTGCTCTGTGTAAAAGAAGAAAATATTCTTTGGGATCTGATGGTCCTTTGTCAACCAGAGGTCTGCAGTTTAATGAAGTAAATGTGGTTCTGCTAATGCCTCTTCAGAACTGGCATCCCTGTTAGTGTGATTATAGTTTCCTTTGATTAAAAAGCAGCTAAAGCTGAAGGGAATTGCTTTCAGTGGAGCGGGAGAAGATAGCCCGAGAAGCCTGGAAACCCACAGTGGGTTAAGCACTCTTACTGCTTGTGCTACTACAGCAGAGGGAAGAATCTGATGAATGCTATGCAAAATGTTGAGTGTTTTCATTCCTCATATGTGCTGCTGGTGACAGCAAGCCCCACGGATGTTAAATGAAGGGCTGTGTGTAGCAGCAGCGAGTACTTTGCACTATTAGCATGGTTTATTTATCCTTAAAAGCAAATTAAGCCATTTGTTAAATATATTCCTCCCTAGATTAATTGAATTGACCCAGAACTCAATTGCATCAACGTCTTTTGCTGTGGCTTTTTTTGCATCCCTGTACTTGAAATCTTAACACAGTAAGAAAAGACTATTGCTTTTCTCCTTTTTAACCTCTATGTATGACTCCTTATGAATGTATAACTCCAGTTACCTCTGCCTCTTGACAGGCTAATAGGTGTGTATCTAAGGACTTTTTCTTTTTCATGTGTGATTATGCAGCTTCAGAATGTTAGATACTCTGAGGGGAAGCTGTGCCTCTTGGCAGGAGAGGCAAAGAATAGAGCAGAGAGGCTTCCAAAGCATCTCATGGGTCCGTTTTCGCCGCCTGCTGTGGGATTGGATTTCATTCCACCCCATGCAAATAATGTTTATGGTCATCATTTTAAAAGTATGTAATACTAGTGCAGCCTTAATTGTTTCTTTCCCACCAGCATGCACAGCTATGACTTTCAGAAAGTAAAGGAACTATAGTCTCAGTGATGCTGGCTGAGCATCCTCACTGGCTTAACTCTGACACATTTTTCATTGAAAAATGCCTTTTTTTTTCCACCTGGTTAATACCTGTTCTAGACCTACTGGGGTCTGGAGGGAAAGGATTATAAAATCAACAGGACAGATCAGATTAAAACCTTTGACCAGCCCAGGTATGACGAAACCTGTAGGGATCTCAAGATGTCTGTGCATCCTCGCAGTTGCTCAGCTTAAAGAGCACCCAGAAAGGGGACCACTTAGTAGTTTTTAGAAGGGTAATGCTCATAACTTGGCAACATCAACACCCTCATTCTCCTATTCAAGCCTGTATATAGTTTCAATGTGATCTTGCAGGCCTGAAACTGCACTAGTGGATCTAAAAGTACTGTGTGGGTCTGTGCCTTGAGAAACTATAATATTGGTTGGAAGTGTGTGCAAAGATCAGGGTTCGGTCCTTATAGCATAGGCAAGCCAGTGAGATACATAGATTTAATGCTGAACACCCCCTAAATCCAGTTATGAGTCTTGGATGCTAGTCATCATCTCACTCTGCCTTCTTATTGTTCTACTGCACTGACAGAAACAGAGAAGGAAAATTCATGCTGAAACAGGGAATTCTTTCAAAGGCCACTAACCAATCTGGCAAGAGTTGTGACTAGGAGAATAGCAGAAGAAATAGTCATGAAACAGAGGGAAAAGGTGGAGGCAGGTGCTGAGTTGCATGGTATGTTGGAAGGCAGAGCATGTAATTTGGAGAGAAGTCGATGAAGGAAGTTGGACATGTAGATGAGCCCATTGAAGTAGGCACAAAGGGAGTTGATGTAAATGCAGCGTTTTGATGAGATAAAAAATAAGCGGTGAGGAGCTCAAAGAGAAGCATGAGGTTACGGTAAGGCAGATAGAAGTGAGAGTTGTTTTGGCCATTGAGCCGAAGGGAATGGATGTGTATAATGCTAATTTATTTGGAAAATAGAAAACAGAGAGGGTTACATAAAGCACCAATGCGTGATAGAATAGTAGAAATGGTGTTAGAAGTGGAGAAGCGGTGAAACTGTGAGGGGAATTGAGGTGCAGTTTCATCCTGCAACGTTTGAGTGGCCACAGGACATCCAGGACAGAGATTGCAGTTGCAAAGAATGCCAAAGAGGCAATCAGATATGGTAGGTTGAACCAAAAGGGAGAGGTCAAGTGCAGAAAGATATGAGTCATCTCCAGGAATAAATGAGCAATCAGGACTGAGCTCTGCGTGCTGCCAGAGAAGGGCTGTAAGGGAGATGTTTGGAGAAGCAGGATGGTGATGAGTTGTAGAAGTCCCAAGAAAAAGACAGGCAAAAAAGGAGGAGGCACCACAAGTGGAGACATTTTGAAAGTGCCAGAAGCATGGAAAGGAATGAAAATACTTCCTGAACATTTCCCATAGATGTTGGGAAAGCGACTGATAAGCTTGTAGAGCAAAAGGAGCTAGAACTACAAGAGATGGAGGTGCACTGGGACTGTGATGCTAAACATCTTCTGGTGTGTACAGAGCACTTCTCAATGTACTGGTTTCCGTGGCCTCTGGGGGCATTGTGGCAGTGCTGGGTCATAGCAGATGACATGACTGATGAGCAAGGGAGCGGTAGTTAGAAGAACAAAGATGGGGATAAAAGATTTGGCAGGGTTTTATTTAAGGTGTAACTGAAAACTGAGTGCAAATGTCAGTCTCTTGCAGAAGTCTAAGCCTGGATTAGAACACAGTAGAAGGAACTGTGGAGGTTTGAGGTACCCAGAAAGGACCTCACAGAGTGACTGGAGCAATCAAAGTGGGATAGTTTTGATTTTTATGCAGAGGATCTGACAAGAAAACATAAGTGGAAACTACCTAACGGTGCACTGGGAGAGAGGGATTGCACAGAGGAAAGCAGGTTTTTATTGGTGACAGATGCAGGTTCCCACTTCTGCAGAGAATTTCTGGGGGACTTCAGACATGTCTGCTCATGTATCACTCCTTACCTAAGTTGCTTGTCTGTAAAAAGCAGAGTGAGATTTCCTTTCACCTGCCTGCTGGTCTGTAAATAGACTTTGAGTCCTGTAGTCGTGGGGGGAAAAGGCTGTCTCTTGCCATGTGTATTCCTAGCGCCAAGGACTGTGGGACTCCAGGTTTTTGGACTCTCTAGGTTTAACTTGAGTGGAAATAGAGATAATACTAAGAATTAACATACCCGAAAGGTTTCATTCAGAGCTCAAACCCAACCTATTGATTGTATACTCCTGTGCCCCAGGGTATTGCTGTTGAAGCAGAAATTATTCATTATTTCATATGTGCATGAGAATCAGTGTGGACTGAGATACTGTTGCCGTAGGGATTCCAACACTTGTTTTTCTGCTGCTGTCCTTCTTCTACACCTTCCAGATAAACACCTGTTCCAAATGGAAAGGGGGATCTGTGGAGGTTGTGTATGGTGGAGGTGGGTGTGAGATTTCCACCTGGAATTGAAGGGTTTTCTTTTTTAACCAGGAACCTTGAGAACGCTTACTTTTATCATCACTTAAGAGATTGTCTCCTAGGTGGTTGTTTTACTTCCCACAGAAGTAATTATTGAATTGTTATCTTCTAGACAAGCTGTAAGCCCTGCAAGAGCTGTGTGTTAAAATAAGTTTTTCTCCACTAATTCTCACCTTCTTTCAAAGGATAACTGCTCTTCCATTACCATCTCTAGAGTGAGCACGGTAGGTGGCTATGAGGCATTGCAGTCATTTACAGTTGTACCTGTCCTAAAACATCCCAAAATAATTTGGAGGGAAAAAAAAAATAGACTACACAGAATGGAAAAGCAGGCAAAATAAAATGCATGCCTAGTCACACTGTGACATGTGGGAAGCTGAAAAACATGTTTGAGGCTTCAACAGCTGATACAATTATGCAATATGTGTCTTGAGTCTCTGAGGGATAGTTACCTTAAAGAAAGAGGCAGGAGATAGGGGGGAGAGGCATGGGCTTTCATTGCAGAGTGAAATATATCTCCCTGACAGCACAGATTGTGCAATAAAATAGGGATGTTTTTGTCAGTTGAACTCGGTAGTGTTTCATTTGGGTGAATGTGGTGCTACACTACAGAGAGTTGATAAGGTTGAGCAAAGATATTCCACATCCCAACAGGTTGCTGGGGATACTTTGCTCCCATTGGCATCACTTTCTGCTCAGTACGATGCCAGCCCTCAGTGTTTTGCAGGCTGAGAATAAACGTGCCCTTCTAGGAAAAGAAGGTGTGATTCCTACTCATGGTACCTTGCAGGTGGCAAAATCCCAAGGCACACAGGACATGATTGTTTCCCTTTCCTTTACCAGGGACTGTAGCTGACATGTTAGAGACTAAGAGAAACTTGTAGATTTACCTGGTGTTTTGTCCTGAGATCAGAGACCAACAGGGCTGCACTGTGCTGGTGTGGCTTGGCATGGCCTGCAGGCAGGGAGGAGAGGGGATAGGAAGAGAAGAGGAGGAAAAGGTCCCTTTGGGCTATAAGAGGGCATACCTCTGGTTTACATACTGAGACCAACAAATGCAAACAGCAATGAGGCATTGCTTAAATGCAAGCAGTAATGTAGATTGGTCGTCTGCAGTAAAAGAAAAGGGATGGGGAGAGGAGGGATTACATCTTCTACCTTTATATCTCAAAGTGAAGCTGAAGAACCACCACCAAGCCTGGGCCAGGTCATTAGCTGCTCATGTACATCTCTCTAGTGGCTAACTCATATCCTCTTAAACTGCCTGTAGCAAAAATACAGTTGTGTATTGTTCTAGGTGAGACTGTGCTGGCAACACACAGTGCTGTGCTGGGGAGTTATGGCAAAGCTTGCACGGGTTGTCACCCAGCAGAGCTTCAAGCTCACTTTGAAGAGGTCTGGGAGATTTTTTTTGTCCCAGATTGCAAAATTATTTACATTATTGACTGAGCCCATAGGGAAAATATAGGTAATACAGATAGTATGGGGGGAAAAGATGTATGTAAGGTTGACCCAGTCTTATGCAGGCGGTGGCGTAGTCCCTTGTTTCCCAGGGAGAAGCTCTATGTCCAAGCTGGAGAAATGTTGAGCACCTTTTCTGGGAATTTTGTATGTCTGTGATACTGGTTTTAGGAATTTTAGGAACAAAACCAGCAAAAATGATGGAATGGCTCAGCACCCTCTCATTTTTATTACAGTGTTGACACAAGGATACTGATAAGACGATGCTTCTGTTCTCCAGTGTTTAGAGAGCAGAGGACTGGCCTGTGGCAGTCCTGCCAACTCTCAGATTTCTGTCCTTTTCAGTGCTGTGATGCAATTGTCATCTTTCGATTGCATAACTGATTGATAGCCTCTTAACAACTTGCTCTCTATTCTGAGAACCAAGTTTAACTTCTTGGGATATGTAAGCCATTACCTGCAAAGACTGGGGAAACACTGGATGTACATTGAAGAATCAGTTCCTCGCAGGGAGTTCAAAAGAGCAGATAAAATGCCATCAAATCTGATGAAAGCAACACAGTGGTTTTCTTGTATTTAACAATATGCTTTGCTTTAAGCATTTGTTGTCGTCTGGAGTGTCACCAAGTCAGATATGTCAGGAATACAACACAGAACTGTTTGGTAAGTCAGGAAAGGTCACACGCTTTCCGTGTGTAAAGCAGGGAGGCAGTGAGTCAAAAAGGGGCAAGATGTGGATGATGGCATAGATCATACCATCTCTCATCTGTCTCTGCTTCAACCAGAGCCCTTCAAACCATCTGATATTGACTTGGCAGAACAAGCTTGGCTTTCCGTGCCTTTGTTTGCATCATCGTTATTTCCTATGTTACAATTTGATCTCTGCCTAGGTGGGCAGTTAGTTTCCATTTCTGTGTTTTGTCTGAGTGCTTCCCTTACTTGTTCTGGGATGTTGCTCTCAAGGGGATGGCTTGCACAACTGGCCTCTTCCTTTTTTGATACTTGGGATTCTCTAGAAGAAAATTAGATATGTGGAAGTACTTCACACCCATTATTGGAATTTTATCATCACTGCCTGTCAGAGCTAAGCAGCAGGAAAATACTGGGTATGTAGTGATCAGAAGACTCCTTTTTTCTGCCATGTGACACCTTTTATTATCTTTTTGTTGGCTTTTTAGTTTATAACCACTGCTACTTACATGGGTTTGTGCTACTACAGTACTTTGTGTTTAGAAACAAGAGTTCACACTGTATCATTAAACACAGCAGAGTTCATTTATGGGCTCCTTGACTGATAAACAAAACCTATCCTTTGAGTATGTTGTTGTATTTATAATTCATCACTGCTACTTCAGCAAAAGAGCTACATACATCATCATCTTTTGTATTGTGAGTTTTTCTTTCTTGATCCATTTCAGTGGCTGTTCCCTTGAACCTCCTAAGGTTGCCTTAGGAAATACCAGATTTGACTTCCTACTCCTGTCATTTTATTCAGCCCCACATTAGCCAGAATGTAATTTCAGGAGCAAGGTGTAAATATATGTAGTAACACTTAACTAACAGTCGGCCCAGGTGTCTCAGATTAATTTGGTTATGTTTGTAGTCAGTTGCCCCAGTGCCAGATCTCATGCATCTTCCCAAATCCATACCCTACTAGAGGGTACCATGACATTTACTATTATTCACATGGTTTCAGAGGGGTGAATTTGGGACATATTTGGAGGCTTTGTGCCTTTGATTTGCACGCTTATCAGAAAAGTAATGATGTTCCTGCCATCCTTTTGAGCTGGAAAACTGTCCTCTTGCTGGTTTTTGGCTCTTGTGAAGTGACATGAATCTTCACTGGTCCATTGCTTTTTAGTCTCCTTGCCTCAGGAAGGATGGGACAGAGAGGAGTAAGGTAATGTTTGATCTTTTTGCTGTCATCTCTCCCTGATTTTCCTGGCTTTGTGTACTGAAGATGAAGCAGATCTAGCAGAGATTCTGCCTTTGGATGATGCTCTTAGATTTAAAAGCAGATGAGTTGTTTCTGTTGCTTTGAAAGACAACAGACACAAGGAATAACTTTAATTAAAGATAAAATCAGACATTATAAAATAACCCGCTGTAGCTTCTTTGGAATCGAGATGTATCATTCCGGCTTGGTTAAGCCCAGGTCACCGTGTCTAAAACACCAGCCATCATGAAGATGTATGGTTGAGAGAGATCTCATAGACTAGCTTTTTTCTCTTCTTCCCAGAAAAGTAAAATTGTGTTCAAAATGTCCAAAGAGAAGAGGAAGACAGGTTTCTGTATATGTATGCTTTGTGCTAGTCAGGACATGGATCAGAGTGAGAGACACGCAGGCTCAGAGACCTTGGTACTCATGACAGGTTAGTTTGCCACTGACAGTGGGAGATGTTCAATCTCAGCTACTTACTGAATCTCTGAAGCCCAAGGGTTGTGTGATGGGTTTGTGTGGAGCCTCTTTTTGCTTGGTAACAGGGGGAGAGGGCTGCAGTACTGGCCCCCCATAACCAGTTCTCGAAACTTCCCCTGTCTCTGAGTTAGACCCGTTTCCAGTCTGGCTGGGCCCATCTGGTCCACTGCCATCACTAGTCAAGAAGCGAAATCTGCGATGTGTAGAAGGAGGAATGGTGGGATTGAGACCATGTGGACCCCCAAAGTCAAAGGAGGAGTGCCAGAACAAAAACCCCCTTGCAGCCTGGAGGGAGGGAGCAGCTGTGTCCCTGAAACCCACAGAGGGCACGGGCAGGACCGATGGTCACCCACGGCTCCAGAAGGATCCTACAGCAGAGGGGGACCGGGACAGGCGCTCCTGGAGGGGCCGAGGCTGGGCAGGGACATGGGTGTTCTGAGGCGGCTGCTGCCCATGGAGGAGCCCCACACGGGAGCAGCTGGTGAGGAGCTGCAGCCTTCAGATGGACCCAAGGCTGAGAGGTTTGTGAAGGATTGTGTGGTGTGTGAGAGACCCCAGGGATGAACGTCGAGGAGCCCTCCCACCCTGAGGGGAAACGAGTGGCAGAGCCACGGGTGAGGGACGGCCGAGCCGCCATTTTGTGCCCTCAGCGCCCTGAGGGGAGGAGGAGGTGCAGGTACGGGATGGGGTGTGTGGGCATGGGGTGAGGGGAAGGAGGTCTGATGGCTGGTCATGCTCTTCAACATCCCACTGTGTTGTTTTCTGGTAGTTCTGGTTTTGGATGGTGGCAGATTGCATGACTGCTTCCCTGAGTCAAGCAGTCCTGTCTGTTCTGCCTGGGACTGTAAGGGGCAAGTGAGTCCTCACTGTCTGTAGGGAGTTCCAAGGGCCTTCGGTTACTTTTCACATAACAGGTTGCAATTTAAGATGTACAACTTTTTATGCAGGCAGTATCTGTTGCTCGGTACATTTTGGACAGGCTGTAAGGTACTTCAGATCTTCTTTCCTCCTCCCTTGAGCTGTGCAGCCCAAGACTAGGATGACAAGCTTAGGGTTTCAGCAGACACCCTTCCCTATCACTGCTGAAGAGAAGGATCTTGCTCTTTGTCATGTTATGTATGACATTTTTCAGGCCATTAATCTAATGACTTTGTGCAATAGAAGTGCAGGGAATAAAATTAAAGTGGATCCAATTATTTGATTTATCTTGGGAGATTTTGGTAGCAGAGAATGATTTTATTTCACCTTGTCTCCTAAGAGAAGTTGATTATCTGTTGGAAAAAACACAGAGTGATGGTATTTTAAATCTTTCCTTGTAAAGGTCTGGAAACACAGAAGTATAATGATAGTATAACTGAGAATATCGGGTCACTTCAAGAAAGACATGTCTGAGATTTGTTAGAAATATTGGTGACTATTCTTTATCTTCAGTAGCAGGCTGAGGGATGTACAGCTGCAACACAAATATCATTGTTCTGATTGTTAGTTATCCTTTTAACACAGATTCAAGAATCAACAGATGGAAATGTTAATATGCAGACTTGAATGCATTGAGGATCTTAAATAATTACAACACTCATTAACTATATCCTGACAATCGAGTCAAGCCTGGAAATGCCACTGTGGTAAATTTGTCCACAGCACAGACATTAGCAAGCTTCTCTGAAGTATTGATGATCCATATATTCACACCCATATGGATCATATCCATGGTCCCTAATGTCAGCAAGTCTGTCATAAGGATTATGGCATTGGCTTTGTCTTTCTTTATTCAGCCATTGTGTGCAGCCACTTGGACATTACCAGTATTCAGATACTAACTGATGCAGTGTGCACACAGCTCCAGTGTTCCTTTTAACGTGGAGCTTTTGTCAGCCTTGCTTTTGGTAAAGTAAATAAATAAAATCAGTAGAAATATTATTTCTTCTACATCAGCTGAAATTGAACTGATGTAAAGAATATGTCTGTCATGCTGCTGTAGGGCTTTATAGCATCTTATCTTTCTCATTTTACTTTACAATCTGCTTAAAATGGCAACACGGCTAAAAATTCAGATGCACAGACTGAACAGTCAGCAGTGCAAGTGCACAGATATGTGGATGGATGGATGGACAGTGGAAGCTCTTTGAACCAGTATTGACAGATCTCTCTCCTCCTCTCATGCACCAGCAAAACAGGATGATCTCCTTAGGCTAGCACAGTAGGTTTGTTGGATAAGTAGCTTTGAAATTTGGGTTCAGCCTGGAGGAAGAGCCAGGTGCAAAGACTTGTGCAGAACTTAGGCTGTTTGAATCTGGATTGTACACTGTTGAGAAATAGAAGAGTGAGATGATTAAAGCTTTTGGTAGTATTTACAGCCCTGAAGTAATTGTCTTCTGGTTTATAGCCATTGGGGTAAGGGTTTGTCTTCTAACGATCTGCTGTGGCACTTAAGATGGGATTTGCTGTCTGCTCCAGCATCTGAACTGAGAAGAGCAATTTCTGTGGCTGCTGGGTTTCGTCTGCACTAACACCTTTTGAAGAGAGTTAGACATGATATCTGAATGGGAAAGCAAGGAGGAACTCGTGAGGCTCAGTAATGTAGCTTCCTTTCCTTCCAAATCTCACCCCAAAGTTGCATATATAAATAAGCTAGATTCAGGAGGTGTTTTATTTTCTCTCTCTTGTGTGTCTCATTAAAATCAGAATAGTGTTCAAGTTACTACTGTGGGTTTGGCTTTCTATGTATCTCTGTCATCCAAATCCAAAACCGTTTTCCTTGTGAACTCTAAATGCTTGTGCTGTGCATGGAAAATCATGACCCTAAAAGAAAATAGGGAGGTCCTGTAGTTCCAGTAAACTAGTCCTTCTTTCTCTTGTTCATATGAAGTTGGCAGAACAGCCAGTTCCCTAAGCAGCAAGCAAGCATCAGTTCACTAATACATATTCTGGCATTGCATAGAGACTCAAGAAAGACACTTTTTGATGACATTTTTCTTTGGCGTTGTTTTCATTTGTTTTTCTTTCCCTCAGCCTCCTTTAGACATAGGATCCTGTGTGATAAAAAAAAATGAACTTGCAACCATAAATGAAGATGGGTGGTAATTTTGGAACTCATCTATTCCAAGCTAGTACAGTTATCCCCTGTGTTTAGGGAACAAATGATGTTCTTCACTTGCTCTGATTAATTTATTTCAGATTTTTGCATTATTATTGCATTTGTTGTATATCAGGCTCCATTTTTATATGTTCACGTGTAAGTACCTGCAAGTTTGTTTCTTATTACCTCCCTTGCGGCAAAATGGGAGATTTGTCATGCTGAGCACCATCACAAACCTCATAAAGCTTGAGGTACTCTGATGTCGTGATTCAGGCCAGTCTCTGACTTGCAAATTCAAACCAAATGCTGTTCCAGTGAAAAGATTGTTGAAAATCAGGTTTGCATGGCAAAGGCTCCAGTTCAATTGGAAGAGAGTATGTGCAAAGCTGACATCTGACTTGACAGAAGGCTATCTGACACACTTGTAGCATGTACACATACTTTGCTCAAAGGTCAACACTGCTTAAAGTTGAGAACACTGCTTCCCATAGGTTATGTGAACAGAGGCAATTTATATTTTATATATTATACATATGCTGAGAAAGGTTTATGTTGTAGTTCTTGTGTTCTCAGGGTGTTTGGTTTTTTAATCTGTTTTTTTAATCAACTCTGAGGGGAAACTTTCAGCATTTGGGGAAGTCAGATTTCATCAGTTTGTTGCTTTGTTCAGTGCCAGTAGTGAAGGGCTGAAAAAAGATTACATTGTTCTAATTGTAAGAAATATCCTGTTTTAGTTGGGTTGTATCCTGCTTGTGGATTGAAATGAAATCTCATGCAGCTGCTTATCACAGTTACCTTCACAACGTTGCAAAGTGAACCTTCCTGCCAATTTCTTGGGCAGTGGCTCTGTATGGGCAGCCCACATCACGCTGTTGAGGTGCTCTCTGGCACCTCACTATGTACCAATGCTTCCTCTCTCAACCACCACAGAAAGGAGCTGCTCCCATCAATACAGAGGCAAACACAAAGACCATGTTGTATTGTTTTCTCTGCCAGTTTCTTTTCCTGCAGGTGAATTTTAGAGTGCTTGGAAGGTCTCTTATAGCCTTGTCTGGTGAGGTCCTCTGACATCAGTAAGGAGGCACATTTTAGCATACAGCCAGAATGTCTCAACCCCACGTGAGAGGGGCCACACATAATGCGGTTATTCTTCCCTCACTCCTCCTGCTCACCTCATCAGTCACAAACAAAGAGCAGAAGGCCATATTTTACATCCATTTGCAAAGTTTTGATAGCCCTGAGGACAAAATATATCCCTGGTTCCCAAGATGTTTGTTCAGGCACTGGATGGCTAGGGTAAGGTAACCCTACTCCTTCTGACCTTTGGTATGGTTAGGATTTCCTTCATTTTACTCTGCTAATGTTATTTCTGTGCATAAAGCTGCTAGAACTATTTCAGTAGCTTTTTCAGTGATGGTGTTTTCTTGGTTCCCTGTAGTGTTCTTTCCCCCTTCGCTCTGATCTAAACTCTCGCTCATTTTCTGAGCTATTTCTGGTTGCTGGACTTGGAATTATTCATGAACTCGAAGCTACATGCATAGATCCTTCCTTTGAATGTAACAATTTCTTAGGTAGATATACCAATTTGATAACCTGATGGCCTCCATCTGTTTTTAAAGGCAGCAGCTTTTTTAAAACCAGAGGCTTCCCTCGAAATCTACTGAGCATGAAAGAGCAATAGCCTGCAGAGCTCAGCAACCATGAGACACCCTGGAACCAAATGCTAAAAAAAGATGGTGGAAAAAAGTGAAATCATCACTATGAAAACCACACAGAAATACTCTGTGCATTTTAGCCAGCAACCCGCCATGCTTTATTCATGAGTTTAAGAGTCATGGGTATTTTTCTCCCCTTTGAGTATTCATCTCTGAAACTCAAGCTTCTACCATCAGCACCTTAATAGTATTTCACCACAGCAAAGGGTCTAAACCAACTATCATTTGCATCAGCAAAAGAATTCCCACTATGACAATCAATGAGGACCAGATGTAGGTGTTTTTAGATACTCAAAGCGGTATTTAGTCTTTGTTCTAAATTCCTGAACAGGACACAGATTGTCTCTCTTCAGAGTCCAGTAAAACCTGTTTTTTTGTTAGGCTGTTACTGATTATTTAACTCATATTTATACTCATTATAAATGTGCCATTTGGTATAATTACTCTTTTCCTCTTGGCCAAGTTCCTATCAACTTTTTTAAAGGACAGAAATAGAAGTTCACTTCCCCAAGAGAAGCAATATGGAATTTACAAGGGAATGGTTTGAACTTTCTGGTTCTTAAATGAGATACTTTGTTCCTTTTCTCCTGGCGATTAAAGTAATTAAAAACTGAAGGTTTTTTTCATCCTTATGACGATAGTGGTGAGATGGTACTCTTGTGTTTAGGAAGTTCAGTGTTTGTAGTGCCATCTGTATCCCCTCCCAACTTCTTGAGGACCCCCAACCCACTCGATGATGTGCTGAAGAGCAGAGAAAGCTTTGCCCCTGTGTGAGCATTGCTGAATGGTAATGAAAACATCCCCTGTGTTAACAGCACCGTTTTCAGAGCTACTAGGAAGAAATTTAACTCTATCCTAGCCAAAACAAACATGTATTGGAGGAACTACTGGTATTACTAGTGGTTGGTGCCCACTCACAATGCAGTGGTCAAACAGCAGTGTAGCTCTTTTGCCTAGCAGCATCTCATTTGCTGCACATTGTGTTAGAGCCTTGTAATGCAATAGTCCTGTGGGTGACTCATGCTCAGCTTTCTTCTCTGATTTTTTTTTGTATTATGAGATCTAATCTCCTTCTTGTAGGCTCAGCAAAATACCTTTGAAGGAGACTTAAAGGAGTTTATTTTTCTAATATGTACTACGGGACACAGCTAGTTGTGAGCAGGCAGGTGAATTCCATCTTGTCAACAGTTTGTTTTCAGTTGTCGAAGCTGAATGGGTTGAGTGTGGGTTCATCCATCTCCCAGTGTGTCTGCACTCAGAGTCTACTCCCTTCCAGGTTGTGCACAACAGGCTGGAGTCTTTCCAAGAGCCTCTTTCTGTAATGGTGACTTAGAAAAGGGCAGTTTGTTCAGTAGATGAGTTTTTAGTAGAGCACTGTGATTATGGCATGTGTAGGATGCCTTGGAGGTGATGCCCTAGATGGGAAATTCTGCTTGTAGCTGCCATTTACACCACAACAGAATTTTTTGATGTTCTTTAGTTCTTCAGACTGAAATGTGGATCCATCTCACAGAGTGCACAGACAACAGGGGTCCATCTATCCATCCAGCCTCTCCAGCTTTCTCGGACAGGGATCTAGGAGACAGTGCCTCACCTCTCATCTCTTTCCTCTGGTAGGATCCTCTACCAGAAGTGAAAGAAAGGGACAGTATCTTCACTACCCTTTATTCTCCTTTGTGCAGACTGGACAGGATCAGGCTCTGAACAAATCACAGCTGTCACCAGCAGTTTCTTTGAATCCATGAGTGAAACAGAAGGAGGTTTGGGTTATTTAACCCCAGAGTAAAGCCCAGGAGTCATCTTCGAAGAAGGATGATTGTGCTGACAGATGGGTTCCATAACTATCAGGAGTTGTGCTTGCACTCATGCTTTCTTTCAGACCCAGTAGGTCTTGAATTCTTTGAAATAATTTAAGTTCAGTGGGCTACATGGGAAGTGCTCACCCATGTGTCATAGTGCAGTAGTATTCCAAAGGAAAATGGCACATGTGGGTTTGACTTTCCTCAAAAGGAGGATGAAAGTGACCTTCTGATTCTCCTGTCTCCCAAGTAAGTGTTCTACCTGCTCTAACAGAAAAGTCCTTGCAACTACTTCTTCCACTCTCTTAAGAGCACAAACTATGTGTCTCCTTCCTGCTTTCCCATTAGGAAAGACAACATTTCCCTTGCTTGCAAGCTGACATTTCTTACCAGAGCAGTTCCTGGTAGTTGTGGAATTGTCTTCTCGTGGCCCCCCAAAAAGTAGGATATCTGGTTTTGCTTCTGCTTACTCTTTTTTCTAGTCTTCTTTGGCTTTTGGTTGTGCTCCACTTCTAGTAGCTGCTTTGAGTCCTGTTTTGGAGCTCCAGATAGTGTGTGTCATGCCCAGGACAGACCTGCTCCAGTGTCCAGGTACCTAAAAATGAGAAGCTGTGGGACTGTTTATTTGATTTAGCCATGAATTTCTGTATAATAAACATTGAAGAGGTGGAAAACTCAGTGAGTAATAAGAGCAATAAGGGATAGACAAAAATAGCCGATATCAGTGAAATCTAACAATCCTTATTTTCTGTAATTTCAGGGTTTATAGGAAGAGATTATATAGCTGTTGATGACATAACCTGATGAAATGCTTTTGTTGCAAGTAAAAACTCTGTGTGCTATGTTATAATGCAGAAAGTAATTGGTGTTTTGAGATATTTCATATCAATAGAGACATGTTTAGAGTGGTGCATGCAGTGCAGTAGTTTGCAGAGGTTAAAAAAAATGGCTTTCAGATTGCAATCAGCATGAATAATTAACATTTTACGTCAAAACTTGGGGAAGTCAAAAGCAGGGTCCTAAAGGGATTCGACTTCCAAGGCTGTTCTTTGCACTTCTCTTCTGACAAGAGAAATAAATGCACTGCCAAAGAGAGACCGCAGCAGAGAGCAGAGCCCTACAGCAGTCTGATACCTGGGCTGAAACGGGCAAGGCAAAGGCTGAGAGATGCAGTTTAGGGGTACAATGCAAAGTGCTACACACCTGGGCAGGGGTTTATAAAATGGGAGTGCTGCTTAGCATGCAAGGCAAGGCTATGGACAGCCCTTTTCATGGCTCATAAAGCCACCATGCCAACCCCACAGTGCCATTGCCGGTGCACACATCAAGTGAGAGCTGTTTGTCATCCTCGTTTAGCAAGACTGGGTTTGGACTGCTGCATGCCATGCCTTGTCTTGCAGTGGAAAACAGACCTTTGGGAAGTTAGGAAAAGTTTAAATGAGCAATTCAAATAGTCAAGGCAGAACTGATGAAAATTAATTCCAGGTGCAAAGGGAAATTAAAGGGAAATAACTGAACAGATGATAATAGAGGAGCAGAAAATGAACCATTTTCCTGAAAGAAAAACAAGGTGTTTTTTTAATTGAAAGTATTCTCATTCAGGTAAAGAGAAAACATAAGTGCTCAGCAATTAGAGTAGTTGTTCAGGTTTCCTGTAGCTTCAAAAACACATGGTGCATTTTTATCTGGTACTGAACAAAGCTGCTAGAATAAGGTCTGTGCAGTCTGAAGGATATTTGGGGTGCAGAGTTCAAAAGAAACCTTGCGACAGGAGTTTGGGAACTAATCTGCAGAATAAAGGCTGGTTGCATGTGGGTTGTGACTAAGGAGTGTTGTGTTGGGGTTTCTTTTAATTTATATAAGGTTATTGTCAATAAATAAAACGGCATATTTAGTTAATTGCATCTTTAGGGCCACGATCACTTTTAACCTGTTACTATAAATTTGCACAAATGTAATAGAATGCACTGTAGCCACTGGTGTTTCCTAGGAAGGCTTAAAATTGAACTTTGTGGCCTGAACTGCCTGCTAAGGTGTAATCATGTGTCTAATTATGAGCAATGAGTGTTTAAGAACTGGTCTGAGAAAAAACAGTGTGATTTACCAGAGAGGAGTGTAACATTAAAGACGGGATGGGTGGGCTTCAGCTTTCAGTGATGAAATTGCTCTGTATATCCAAATGTGGTAAGAGTGGGTTTTCTTCTAAAGTGGAAGCTTGGTAAATGTTATATATCAGCAACATTGGGCTCTCCAGTTCAAGGGAGGGAACTGCTGGAGAGAGTTCAGTGCAGGGCTACCATGCTGATGAGTGGACTGGAACATCTCTCTTAAGGGGAAAAGCTGAACAACCTGGAGCTGTTTAGCCTGGAGAAGAGAAGCCTGATAAGGGACCTTATCAGTGTTGATAGATACCTAAAGGGCGAGTGTTGAGAGGATATGGGACCGGTGTTTTTTCTGTGATGGCCAGTGACAGGACAAGAGATTATAGGCACAAGCTGGAACAAAAGAGTTCCATTGGAAGATGAGGAATTATTTCTTTGTGAGGTTTCCAAACCTGCCTGGATATGATCCTGTGCCCCCTGATTGAGGGGAGCCTGCTTTAGCAGGGAGTTGGGCTGGATGAGCTCTGGAGAACCCTTCCAACCCCCACCATTCTGGGATTCTCTAACATTAATAGATCCTGCAGTTCCCAGACAGACACAGAAAGGGCAAAACTGGTGGCTGTTCTCCAGGAGTTATGTTGTCTTTGAGAGGGCCTTTGATCTGTCTGCTTTGCTTCTCAAATCCAAAAAGTAGTCGACCCCTACGTTGCTTCTTCCTAGACCTTCTAGAAGTTGACACCCTACTGAAAGAGGTGAGAAAGTCTTTCAAAAACTTACAGAACAAGGCTGAAATTGGCCCAGCCTCTTTTTACTTGCACTGGTAAATTTGAAGAACCGTTCTTTGAACTGCTCTTCTTCAACTTGCTGATTTTGTCCAAGCAATGTGTCCATGCAGTACATCACAGCCCACAAACCTCAATGGGACTTGAAACTGTAAACTTTTAAACCCAGGATTGACTTCAAAATGGAAAAAAGAAACAAACAACCCCCCCCCCCGAAACCTGAAACAAAAAACCCAAACCAACAAATAAACAAATAAAAAACCCACAAAGGAATGAGAGAATAAATTAACTTCTAGGCCTTTGAGTGTTTTAAGTCTTTGTAGTATATTTCAACCAGCTCTGTAACATTTCTTTTATATCTCTTGGATGCAAAATACTTTTATTTATGGTGCTTTTTCTCATTAAAACCACAAGTCTTGCTTAAGCCCTTTCGTCCTCAAATGTCTGAAGAGGACTACAGTAAAATCTTGAGAGCTGTCTTACAGCCAAACAACCTGTGAGAAGCTGTCAGGTTTAGTTTTCCCCATTGCTACTCTGGGATGACAACTCAGACAGAACAAAGTGGGAGGGAGTACTTCACCCTCTTATCGTAGCTCAGGTCCCAGCATCTCTCTGTGTCTTGGCGAGATCTCTCACAACAAATTCCAGAAGCACTATCCGCAGCAACCATCACATTTGTGGCACTGGCCTCATCTGAGACCCACGCTTGTGACTGTTCCCTCTCCTAGTTCAGCAGACTGATCAAGCTGGGACTGCTTTCCTCTTTGAAGGAAAAAAACCCAGAAGTGTGAGGCCTGGCTTGGTTTCCATTTGTACAAGTACCACCTTTTATGGGATCAGCAAGGGTGTGAGTCCAGCCTACAGAGCCTGCTGTCAGCAGTGGGTGTCACAGCCCACAGCCAGTCAATAGTCATTAGGAGCCAAAAAGGCAGAGAAACCCAGCCAACTCGAGCAAAAGATGCAGCAGCAAAGAAGAGCACAGAAATCTGGCATTTGCTTCTCGTACCGTGGTCTGCTTTTATTCTTGCTGTATTAAAACTGCCATGGCTTTATGCTAATGTGATTCATTCCTAGCCAGTGATTGTTATGCTTTGAATTAGCAGTGTTCTTGAGAGTATTTTTTATGAAAGAAAAAAAAAGGTAGTCCTGAGAAAGACAAACAAGAAGGGAAAAAGAGCTGTTGCTGTTACTTGCCTTAGCTCGGAGCTGTGTGTGTTTGGAGAGGATGAAGGAGAAGGGCCATGTGCACAGCTGATGGAGAGCACAGCAGGACTCCTGGGTCACAGAGCCGTGTGAGAGATGATACTGAAATTCAAAGAGCAGCCAAAATATGGAGATGATTTTGACACTGTATTTTGCTTTTAGTGAACCCACCCTTTGGGTAAATTCTTTGACTGCAGTGTTAGTTTTGCCATCCATACTCATTTACTCTGAATTGGAAAAGGATCCCAGGGACAGAGGAGATGTGTGTTATGAAAAGAGAGAATCCTTAAGGGATGCCAGTTCTGCAGGGTATGGCTTCAGCAGTACCAGCTAGGACCAGCTTTCAGAGGAGATGTTGCAACTCTGGGATTTAGTAACTAAGGCACCTGAGTAGCAGAAATGGTGGCTTCATGGTGATGAAAAAGGCGAGAGAAGAAATAGCAAGAGGAATTTCATTATGTTTCCCTTGTGTTTGTGTAGCAAGAAGCCTAATTCAGCGGCAGTAGTGTGTCATTCCCAGTTTGCTCAATGGGCCGCTTCTACACCCTGTATCCCCCAAGTAAGGCAGCAAAGACAATACCAGTCCATTGGTTTTAGCAGCATCTCTGAAAAACCACAGCAGTGGAACACAGGGTGATCCTACATGCTTTAACTAGAGGCATCTTAAAAAGGGAGGAGGGGGAAAAGACCTAGTCCCTTTGGATCTGCATGTGGAGGGAAGCTGGCTGAGCCCTGTGCTGGTCTTCAAAGCCCAGCAGGTTCCAGTGAAATCATAAAGCATAAGGAAATTTCTGATTTCCTCTTTTTGCCCTCACTGTTTGTGCAGCATAACCAGGCAATTTCCAGCCTTGATGCAGCATGTCCCAGGCTCTGTGTAGGACAGAAGCATGTAATGGGTTCTCTGGAGAAGAAGGTATTTCTCTAGGCAGTCAGGCACAAAGAGCTGGAACAGAATGAAATGCTTTGGTAGGATTATGGGTTTTTTTCCTCTGCTTTAAATAGAAAGATGATGTTCTCAGAAATGTCTTTCTCTCCATTGCCCCAAAGTATAGTTGTTTTTAGCTCCTTCCACTGAAACAGTTGGGCTCTCTCTACCTGGTTGGCTAGCGGGTTTTTTTTCTCCAGAAAGTTACAGGCAGCTGTATCTGGCAGTGATGTTTTACAGGGGGAAAAAAAGAGGATTGTGTTGCCAGTATTCCAATCAAACAGACAAAGGAGCAATAACAAAATAACCAACCTTCTTGCAAAAACCTGAGGGGCTCAAATAGTGTTTCAGTTTGGAGTTCTGCTAATGAAACCTCGTTTGTGTTAGAAATGCGTCTCTGGCTGTTCCCATGAAAACCAGCCTAAATTTGGCACACTTGAAGCCTCAGAAAAATTTCCATTGAGACTCATAAGGATTTGCCAGCCAAATCTACTGATTCTGTCAGTGTGGAGTGGGTGTGCTCATGCTTTCAGAGAGATGCTCTTGCTGAGGTTCCTGAGTCCATGTTCATAGCTGAGGTTAATATTTAATATACTAGAGGTGGAATAGAAACACTGGACTGCTGTCTTCAGAACGGGAAAGGTGCCAGTCTGTGTCCTGTCTTTATCACTCCACACTGCGTGCAAACCACTCAAATTGGTTTTACTGGCAGCGTCTCATTACAGCACAAGCCTGGGAAATGGTATTCCTTTTAAAAAAAACCAAGCTAAATACCAATAACTTAAAGAAAGAACCCCAAAAAGACCCCCACCACCACAAAAGCTGCTCGTGTGTGCTGCCTGAATTACGCAGATGCTTTTTTCCAGGAGAGCAAGTGCACACTTGAGCCCAGGGCTGAGAGAGTTTATTGCAGCCCAGGCAGCTGTGGCATGGAGAGATCCTCTCTCCTGGGCTACTGATACCTTCCCCCTGTATCTTCCTTTTTGGTCCTGGCTTACCCCTGTCTGTGCCTCTCAGCATAGAGACTTCACTTCTCAAAACTATCAGCCTACATTTTCCTTGCAGTTGGGAGGGGATGACCCTGCAATGTAACTGTGCCAAGTGACCACCCCAGATTTCTCTTGCTTCTCATCAGGGAGGAAGGGTAATTTAGATTAATTCAGATGGGTTTTAAAGCATTGAGGCTATCATGATGTATTACAGTGGAAAGATGAGTTTTTTAACAACAGAAGCTCAGTGAAAACCTGTAACAACCCCCACTCCCCCAAGGGAATTGAGCCCTGCATATAAAAGTTCTCCAACAGAAGCTCAGTGAAAACCTGTAACCTCCCCCTAGGGAATTCAGCCCTAAGTATTAAAATTCTCCAAGTCCCTGTGTTAAAAGGCAAGTATAAGAATTAAAGAGGAGAAAGTGGGGCAGCAAAGTGGGACTGCAAGGAATCTTCTGAATTTTTAGCACCTTTTCTGTCAGTAGGAAATTCCTAATGTAGCCCCCCTTGTACCTCAGGCAGTTCTTGTGGACATGATACTGGAGGTCATTATTTACTAGCATCCTTGCTCTTGATAAATATTAGCTCATGGAAATGAACTAAAAAAAAAAAGACAAGACTTGCAATATTTCATGTAAGCAGTATTGCATCATTTTATGGAGCTTCCTCTTCCCCAGTCCCTGTCACACTTCCCCAGGAATGGCTGGCAGGGGGACTGCCAGCTATCTAGAGCAATACAGAATGGTTTGTTAAAGATTAGAACTGTGCTATTGTAATAACCTATTTCCTGTTGAAGCTGATTGTTAATACTGGTATTTACAGTAGATTATGGATTCCACTGAAAGAAAAAAAGGTTATAATAATGACTATGGGATTTTTCCACTTTTTTACTGTTCTCTGTGAATTTTTACCTCCTGTGTGATTAGTTGATACTTTATTAAAGCATTTATTTCTCTTCCTCCCCTCCCCTTTTTTCCCCCCTCCTTTTGTTGCTGTAACTACAGCTGAGGAAGTGGAAAGACTGGCTGCAATGCGTTCAGATTCTCTAGTACCTGGGACTCACACGCCTCCCATCAGAAGAAGAAGCAAATTTGCCACTCTTGGAAGGCTGTTCAAGCCATGGAAATGGAGGAAGAAGAAGAGTGAAAAATTCAAGCACACTTCAGCAGGTAACAATCGTGGTTGGGTTGGTTCGTTAATCTGGAACTGTTTGCTCAACAAGGCTAAAAATTTGGAATGCAACCCCAATTTATACATGATTTTAAGCTTGTTGAAGCTTGGCTTGGAGAGATTTGTCAGATGCTAAGAGGTCTTTAGCTTTGTTGCCAGTTTTTGCTTTAAAAAATTCGCCAAACAACATGTTGGTGCACAACAATTAAAGCAGCAGTTTGCCAAGGCTCTATGTTCTGATTCTGCTGGTAGATCTGAGAGTGTAACCCAGAAGAAATCTCGTTACATAGTTTAAGCATATTATGGGTAAAGGAAATAACAGTATAAAAAGGCAAAGCTAGCAGAGACTCTAGCCACATTCAAACTCCTGTAAGTGCTAATAGAGGAGCAAGAAAATCACATGGCAGAGGAGTTGGCATTGTATTGAGTAACTTGCATAACTATATATTCTTTGTTCCACTGGCCAGGAAAGATGTGTCACTTGTTTTCTGAGAAAAACAAATCTCTTTTTCTGCCACACCCTTACTTCTGCCATCACTTTCTAACGTTCCTTGTTTGAGATGACTCTTAATGAACAAGTATGTATGGAAAACTGCAAGAAAATGTGGTTTTGTATTGTGAACTGATCTGGAAAAAGCCTCTCAGACCCAGGCACTGATGCATGTAGTGGAAGTTTGTACCTGGCAAGTTTGGTTTTAAGTCTTCTGATCTATTTAGAAGATTTCTTTGCTTTGGTCTTTCATGATGACTAATAATTACTCCATGTGGTTTTGCAAGTCTTGAGCCTAGATTGTGTGTGAGAAAATATGAGTTTTATTGTGATTTCTTATTGTTCTCACTAGAAGTAGAAAGAAAGTGGTGAGGAAATGGCTCATTTATTGCCAGAAGAGGCTTGAGTTGCAGCCCAGTTGCTCTCTGACCTGGTTTTTGCACAGTGGAAGCTTTCAGGCAGGACTTGACCATACCTTCTGGCACCACAAAGCCTGTACTCCTTAAAATGGCTCATAATTGCATGAGAAGTCTCATTTCGCTAAGTGCAAATTCTTGCATGAGGTTAAACACAGAAGAGTTTTCAGGGTTCATATCTGAAGGTGCTCTTTACTGTGCGCTGTTTAAGCTGCTCTCTGATTTGTCGGGTAAAGACTGATGAACTGGAATAGATGGTTGTATTACTCTGAGTGATTTGGGTTTTTTGACTTGACAGCTGAGAAGCTCTTGTCACCAAAAATGATACGTTTCTGCAAACCAAAAGGCTTGTCTTTCATGTTCTGTATCAGTCATAACCACAGTGCAGTATAGCAGGATTTCCATGAAAGCCATATAGCTCTTAGGGATGTGAGCTGCTGTGGTCACAACTGTTTTGAAGTTAATTCCAACATGCTGAGTGAGTTGGTTACAACCAGGAGGACAACCACAGCAATTCAGGACCATGAGTTGCAAAAGCTACCTAGTATTTATTTGCTTGGTTTTTCCAGCTCCGGGAGCTGAATAATGCTGTGGATAGACTGATGAGTTTGAAGCTAGTATAAATACACCTGCATAGCCTACTCTGGACATTACAAGCAGTGTTATGTAAATTTGCCCCATTTCCTAAAATATTTGGAAAGTACACAGTGATTAAAACCATAGTAAAGCCCTGTAGTTCCCCTCCTCAGAGGAAGAGGAACAGCAAGCCTTACCAGACATGCTGGTTTATCTTTTCCTCTTGCTAAGAGGGATGTCAGTGTCTGAAAAACTCATTTAAAAGCTAAGTCTCCAGGTTGCAGGAATGTTTGTAGATTGCAGTACTGGATTTGATCTCAGCTGAAGCCAAAACCTTTCCTTAAAAAGAAATAAAAAATAAAAAATTCATTTCTAGGAAGCCAACAGTATCCTGCAGCTGCTCTGCAAAATTGGTATTCCTGTCAGCTCCCCTGCTGCTAACTGCAGCAAAATTGACAAGGATGTCAAATTGGCTGAGCACCCTGCAGGAGGCAGGGGGAGAGATTTACTTCTGGACTGTATGAGAGCTGAAGACCCCATAGTCTCCATCCTCCTCAGCTCTGGGGAACAGGAACCCACCAGGATCCTACCAGACCTCCCTGGCAATTCAGCAGCACTGGTTCAACCTAGAATGTGTAATAATACAAAAGATTTTCCATGTAGAAAACTGACATCTTTCTGACAACATTTCCATGACCTCTCATCTAATCCATCTGATCTCACTGAGAAAACATATTTAATTTTTATAATAAATCAAGGACAAGCTTATGAGATGAGCATAATGAAAGCCAGCATGAAGCTTCGTAATACAGGCTTATTTTCTTCCAGTGCACTGATAAATGTGATGCTTGGGGAAAAAAAAAATCCCATTAGTGTCCTACAGGAATGCACCCAAGCTTTCCCACCTGCCTAGAACATCAGCAATTATCAAAGCATAAATACTAATACAAGTATTTTATTAGGCTTTTATTTGCTGCAGTAGTAGATTCAATTATTTTTAGTGTCAGAAGTGGTAAGGGTCAAAGCACGCGACCTTATCTGTTGAAATTAATGGGAGGAGTTTTTACTGGGAGAGGACTGGCTGGTATTTAAGGTTGAAAGGCTGCCTTTTTTATTGAGATTTCCAAGTGCTGGTATTTTGTATCCATATCTTTATCAAACCAAAAGCTCTGATTATTTATCTAGAGATGAGTGCTTTAAAACATAGTTCAGTGATCAGTAGGCTAAAAAAGCCTTTTGGGTAATAAGAACAGTTATTTTTTGACACATGATAATTGCATAAAATGGGATAGAAAATCTGAAATGTGATTGGTGGAGGACCTTTGTTGTGGTTATTATGCATGGTTCCTTTCAGCACATCGATACCTACATCGTGATGCTTGAGTGTAGCAAGTCCCCCATCCTCTGTCTTCATTATTGTGTTGTCACTGACATGCAGAAGGTTAAAAGGATGTATGTGCTTCATATACTTTTGTACATTTATAGGTTATATTGGCTTTGATATTCTTGTAGTAGCTATGCAGAAATGTTCAAAGGCTTGTCATAGATTCTGTGATTGCCTTGGTGCTTAGTCATGAAGGTGGAAGTCACAGCTTTTTGTACAGATATCGAATGCCTTTGCCTTGCATTAGGTCTGTCTGTGGGCAATGTCATTAGGTATTTTGTAAAGCAGGTAGAAAATATCAGGCTATGGGTTGGTCTTGTTGCAGATGGTAGGTGCCAGGTGAACTTACACCTGGGGTTTGATTTGAGTGACTGCTTCTGCTGGAAGGTGGAGCATTAAGGAGGTAGTTCAGGACATGCACTGTTGACAGATGGGCTTCATCTATGGACAGGCTCAACCTCAGTGCAAACAAAAGGGACATGGTACTGTGTGAGGGACACCGCTGTACCACAGGTTGATTCTCACATTAATCCTGCTGTTAAACAGAAATGAAGTTCCTCCCAGCACAGAGCATTTTTCAGCATGAAGATTGCAAATCATTTTACCACAGAAAGACCCAATGAGAGTTCTTTGATGGTCACTGGAACTCCCACAGTACAATATAAACGCTTCTGACAGGAAAGTTATATATGCAGGAAGTTAGACAAAGAAGTTAACATTATTCATATTAGTCATTCAGTATGGTGTATTTTTTTTAAAACTCATCCCAAAAAGCATGAAAACCTTTATTACCATGGAGGGCTGAGTGCTCCTCACGGCAATGAGCAGTGCGATAAAGCTGACAGCTCTAGCTTAGGGAGCATGGGCAAACTGCTAAATGGCAAGATTATATCAGCTGATGGGATAGTTTCTTATAACTGATAAGGAGTAGTCTCACTTATAGCAGAAGCAGCCAGGAAGAAACAGTGAATTTTCTTTGCCTGAGCACATTTTCTGGGCTGGATGCAGTTGGGTTGGCTTCAGCATGCTGCGCAGGGTTTTTAAAGCCACACTGGGTTCTCTGGGAATCAACAAAGCAAGAGCGAAAGCTGACTGTCTCCTCAGCCAAACCTTTGTCATTGTTTTTAATACCTTGATCTTGTTCTGCTCACCTTGATGTAAGTTTGAAAACAGGTTCTGGGTGTGCTGTTTTATTGCAGTATTATACACATGCTAAGGAAATGTCACTTCCTAGCAATGTTTTGAAGAAGGAAGTGCTTCTGAAATAAAGAAGCCTGAGGGAGGATAAGTTCTGGGCTTACTTGAAATATTATTGATAGATTTTATCACTATTCATTAAGACCCAACTGCATGCAACCTTTCAGAAAAAGAAGTGTTTCAGATGCTTGCAGGAGTCTGTATAGGAAAAAATGTCTTGATTTGTCATTTCACATTTCTGGTGACCTTCAATTTTAAGAGCTGGTGCGTCTGTCTTCCCTTTTCCTTGCTTTCTGAGTTGCAGTGCTCAGGCAGATGAGGGGAAGAAGCAGGTAACTTGTACTTGGAGGAAACTGGTTGCAATGTGAGGAGGAAAGCAGGAGACAGTGAGAAATGGAGGGATGTGGGGAAAGCTCAACTACTCTCAGTAAGTAGAAGGGATTCAGCAATGTTTAGGCTGGGCACGTAGGCACCTTCTACAATAAACAGAGAAAGTCCATTGTCAAAAGAAAGCTCCATAGCAGCTCTGTTTCCGAGTAGATGGTTATTTGAGACAAAAGAGAGAAAAGTAAATCTATTAAGTCAGCCTTTTTTCTTCTAGATACTTTGAAACCTTCCTTCATTCATGTCCCCGATCCCCTTCCTAGAAATACTTAGAACTTCTTGCATAGGGCAATGGAGACAGATCAGTTCTCTGGTGGTACAGATCCCATCCCCTAAACCCATGGGTGAGCTAGTGAGCCACATCCTGTTCTGTGGCTAAAGACAGATGTGACAGTGACTTCCTAGCCTCGTGTTTGGGATGCCTTCCTGAGAAGAGGGAAGACTCACCCTTTTTCCTTTAATGCTTCATTTGCTTGATGTAGAGTTGCTGAGGTTTGTGTTCAGGAACCTGTCTCAAGGTGTAGGACTGGTAAGTTTGAAAGGATAAAGACTGAGACTGAACAAAGTAGACAGGACATCAGCAAAGCCAAGAGGCAAATCAATGTGAGCTCAGATGGGTTAGGGGACTAGGGCTCTCAGGACAGATTCATGGGTTGATCTGCTGCCCAAGAGCCTTAGAACTTTCTTAATAGTTGTGTGTACAGAGGATGACAATCCTCTCTTGCTAGCAGTGACTGTGTCAAACTGGAATAGCTGAGGTCTGCATGGTGCATCTCAAGATTGAAGCCCAGTAAGTGTAGATAGTACCACAAAAGAGAGCATCTGGGTTTTTTTCAGTTTGCTTTTAGGGAGGGCATACATGCTCTTCCACGTACTTCTTTTACTCAAGCCATTTAAAGAAAATCAAGTGTGCCAAAACAAAATCTACTCATGCAGCCTCTAGCTGCCCCCCTCCCAGAATCTGCATTAAAGTAACCACTCATTTTATGCTCAGATGCTATTTTTCTCACTTGCAAAGCCTCAGTGCTTTGTTTTTTTCCAAGCAGAGTTTTTAAAGAAGTGCTCTATAAAAATTCACATGTCAACATGTTTATATAAGTTAAGTCCCCCAGTCAGCAGAGGGAATGTTTAAATATGGCAACACTTCCAGGCAAGGGCTTTCAAGAAGAAAACAAAATGTGGTAAATCAGTGCAATTAGAGGAACTGCTATTCATAAACCATACCCAGATAATTTTGTTCCTCCTTCTGATTATTTCGAACTGCAATAGGTAAAAATTTTGAGCTTTGTTTTCCAGCATATTCCAATAGGTGTTGCCAGCATTGCTCTTAAATCTTCCTGCTCCCTCTGCTTTGCCAGTGATTACCTCTTTGTCGTGTAAAACTCTTGGGCTGTAAACTAGTTGTGCAATTTGGGTGAGACCTTTGCCTAGGGAAGTAAGGGAGAAATGTCTAGTTTTGCAGAGGTGTTCTAGGAGGGGGAGATTTGAGTGGTTTTCAAAGTGCCTACCAGGTTATCAAAATCTCTCTGAAAAGGTCCTATTTTCAGCCAGTGCTTTGAAAGCAGTGGTTTTGTTTGGATCATTGACCAACAAGGAGAACTGTGTTTTAAAGCACTTCATGGTCCCGTTCTGTTCTCTTGAATTTTATTTAATAACTTCTGTGATCCCATGTGAAAGGTATTAATATTTCAGTTACAATTTCTCTTTCAGGGTAGACTATCTCTAGGTTTAAGTATGGAGATCCAAATTAATTACAGATATTCTTCTTTTACCTTCTTGTTCTGACTTGGAAATGTAACACTGTGTATCTGTGTTGAGAAAGAGAGCTGGGTCTACCCTGCAGTGTAGCTGGGTCTGAACTTACCCTGGAGCCTGAAATATCCCAAAGTCCTGTTCTCATCCATGACAAAGCCTGTTAATATGACTTTGTAAAACTCCCAGTGCTCTTTCAATGCGAGGAAATGATTAGGAAATATGGACACTGGTCCCAGACAGGTATTTTTGCTGTGCTGGAGCAGTTCATAGAGCATTAACACCTTGCTGAAAATCACTGGTCATTTCCAAGATTTTGAGAGAAGAGAAATGGCACTGATGTGAAACCTAGCCTAGACTTCCACAAAGGAGCTCCTTCTTAAAACAAAAACCAGCAATACCACCACATCTCAGAGTTACCAACTGCATTGGTTTGTGTATTTTTTTGAGGGAGGTGCAAATTTTCAATCTGAGAAGGAAATCAGCATTTTGCAGGACCTTGGGCTGGTCATAAATATACATTGACAAGCAAATTGTTTCATTTGAAGGAAATTATTGAAAAGAAATGTTTTTATTATAAGTTTTTATTCCAGTTTACATTTCTGTTTCAAATCTGAACTAGATATTGACAAGTATAGCTAAAAATGTAAATTCCAAACATAAAATGACACAACAGATGGGAAAATATCTGTATTTAAAGTCTGAAATATTACACTATTTTGAGCTCAAAGACTGAATTAAAAAAATACCCATTTTAGGTTTTATTTTTTGCATTATACAAAATTGCACACTTGATGTTTTGTTAATATTGGAAGTGAAATACAACCACGTTTTAAGTCTTAATGCAGATTACCCATAGCTTCTCTTTGCGTGCACTCACACGTTCTCAATGTCTATTGAGAAGGTGACCATAGGATGCACCAGAATTCATTCAAAACTCTAGGCAACCTTTTCCAAATGTGACCTTTTTCCTTTCTATTAGAGGTAGCAAAACTGCATCTGCCACTGCCATGGAACCAAAGATTCACAGAAATAAAGGTAGTGGCAGTTGTCAGCCATGCAGTAAGATAACTAGCCCAACGCTTAGCGTGGCAGAAGGCGCTTCAGAGCAAGGGGAAGTAGTGGGTGATATTTGCTTCTTTATTGCTGGAGTTATAAATTATCACTGGTTTTTGATTCACCACTTGAAGCAGATTACAAGAATTTAGATGTGTTGGGAAGTTGCAGATCTGATTTGTAGACAGAAAGCTATACTTGAATTCACGGAATCACAGATGATAGGGGTTGGAAGGGACCTTTAGAGACAATCTAGCCCCAACCCCCTTGCTAAAGCAGGTTCACCTAGATCAGGTCACACAGGAACTTATGCAGGCAGCTCTTGAACTGCCCCGTGGAAGCTTCTGGTTCAAAAATTGGGGGTATAATCACTCTTCCAGGAGTGTGTGTTCCACTACAGAGCAGCATCGCTATATCTTCTTGAAATCTGCTGCAGAACATTTCCAGGGTTTAAGAAGTGGACTTTGCTTAGCTGGACTTAAAAATGTGGTTTGGGGTTGTTCTAATCCCATGCTGACTCTAATGGAATGTGTGAGACGAGGCCTTTAAACATACCCCTTCTTACAGGAAAAGGATGTTTGATGAGGCTGTTTGGTTTTTATGCTAATTACATTTCCAGCTGCTGTGAAGATTATACGAGGCTGCCCAAACTGTAATGCTGTGACATAATTCTACCACAATGTATTCCTGTTAATAATCAAATTAATCCATTAGAGAATTTACAGCAAATTTTGAGGACTGAAAAATAGATGCTGTTAGTAGCATAAGCTTATGCATGGTGTGTGGATTAGAGAACAACCTGCATTGGGGATTTTTTAAGTGTTTTACTCTGCAATAATGGAATATCTGGTTAGGGGAGAGAGAGCGTGTTTGGAAGAAGCTCATTCTTGTGTGAAACAAGAAATGTTGTATATCCTCAGCTGCTATTGCTATGACTCATGAATGTACAGTCTTCATCAGGCTGGGTCCTTACAGATTATTTCAGAATCCTTTCATTTAACAACAAAATGCGTTGAAGCTGCTTTTTATTTTTAGATTGCATTTGAAGCATGGAAATTAATTAGTATTTCTCAGACTGTTGGCTTTTGTTCTTCAGGTTTTTACTGCCTTTTTTAAAGATGCAGGGGAAAATAGCAACATTCCACAGTGACACAGAGCCATGAGGCATCTGGTCTGTGGTGAGGACAGAGTGATAGTGGGCAGCTGTAGCACCAGGTTATCCCAGCGGCCCAAAAAAGCTGCAGGTCCTTTCCATCAGGATGCTGTCTGGTCACAGAATCCTGCTTTTAAAGCAACTCATGCCCTGGGTCTTTTTTTATTATTCCATCAAAGCAAGAGGCATTGACTGTTTCTGTGCAGATGTGTCATTGGTCAGCAATCTGTGTTGTGCAGGTCTTGAGACTCGGCCAAGTACGTGGTTGGCATTGAGGGGGCTGTGTGCTTCCACTGAGGAAATGTGCTCAGTGACTCCACGTTTTACCCCTCACTTTGGTCAGAGGTGGCTGTGGTCCTCTTGCTCTCAGAACAACAGAGGAAAACCTCTGTCTTTCAGAGACTGCAGCTGGG
Organism: Colius striatus; assembly: GCF_028858725.1. Taxonomy (NCBI): domain Eukaryota; kingdom Metazoa; phylum Chordata; class Aves; order Coliiformes; family Coliidae; genus Colius; species Colius striatus. Next base: position 5,000,917 of record NC_084762.1, read on the forward strand.
GCATTTCCAAAAGGGAAGTTTGATAGATGTCTTCACTCAGAAATGCTGTTGAGTAAGTTTTATTCCTAGAATACTGGTTTGCTCTCAGTGTTTCCTGCAGTGGGGAAATGAAGCAGGAATCCCTGAGGCCAGCATGGCAGTGCCTCAAGTGAGCCCTACTGTGTCAGTGACCTGATTGATATCTGACCCATGTTGTGATTGGGAAATGGGTCAGATAGTGATGTGAACATGCAGCCCAATGACTCATCTGATGGGATTTTTTTAATCACAGTAGCTGCCCTTTATTTCCATGTCTGTGAACTGCATTAAAAACATATATACAACTGGATGTATAGGTTATTGGCAGGAGAATCCCAGGTCCACAGGGTTCTGAAACATGGATGACGGTCAGCCAGACTAAACCGTTAGCATCATGAGCCCTTTCCAGGGCTGCTGGGGCTAACGTACTGAGAAATAATAAACAGTTGCTAGAAAGAGAAACTGAATTTGCCCTATGTACAAAGGTTTAATAGGAAAAATCAGATTATGAATTGGGAATCAGATTATGGATGGGGAATCAAAGCTCGATGAAGAGCGGCTTCTTAGAAATCTTGGTGTGTCTTGTTTATACTAGGGATTGTTTATACATAGTAACTTGAATTATTTAAACAGTAAACATGGAACATATTAGTTATATCACCATAAACCCTTGGGTGAATGTTTCTTCAGTTCATAAACTCATTCTTTTTAATTCATGAAGGCCAATTCAGTTCTGAATTAAAACGTCTATGCAAGTGGTATCGGTGGTTCTCCTTGAGTTACTTAATTTAGATTACTTTTCCTGAGCGACCATGTAAGCAGCCACAGGAGCCTAGTGTGCAGGAAAGAGTCGATGCAATAACTACCTGAGCTGCCACAAGACATCTAGAGGCTCTGTTTCAGCTACACCTGATTACTTGGGCTGACCCAAGGAACTAGGCAAAAGAACTCCCGAGGTGGTGATTAGAGCATCTAATGAAGAGAGAAAGGTGTTGGACTCCCTTCCAAATTCTGTCACTAACCTATCCCTGTCTTGTTGCAAACAATGACTACAGATTATTACACTCAGAGTCTGACAGGACTTAATTGCAGTTTCACCGTGTCTCTTTGTTGTTTTGGTCAGTCTCCACGTGGAGAGTTTCTTCAGAAAGTCATTCAGAGAGAATCTTGGATTCCAGTAACAGAAAGGATTGTTAAAAACCCCATGTGACCGTTGAAGTCCTAGAAGCCAAAAGCACAGAAAAAAAATAATCTCAAATTCTTGTTAGAAGAATTGTTGACCTTGTTAAACTCACTATTTTGAAGAAACTTATGGATTTTCTGAATATTTATCACTTGCTCCACTTTCAGAGGAATATTTCAGTTCTGTGGTATGGTGTCTGTAGATAACAGCTTAGACTAGGTAAAAATAAGACCTTTTTTTGGTTTCTATTTATTTGTATAGGTTAAAGATACAACACTATCTGTTCTTAACTGCATCCAAGTTGTTTATTATATACAGGCTGTCCCACCTTTGTAAATAAAAGTGGTAGAATAGGTTCATGGTGCTGACCATCACTTGCTGTTCTTTTTGTTCTTGCTGGAGTAGCAGGTATGTGTTTCTAGGCTGAAAAATGGAGTAGCTTAGTCCCTTGCTTTGCAGCTGAATAAATGCACATAGGTTTTTGAAGGAGTAAGCCTTAGTTCCTCTTCAAAAGGTTTTAGTTTGATAATTAATGCTCTTGGTTCTTTATATCTTCCCTTATATATTAATCTCTCCAAGTTAATCAGGCAATCTGGAACAGAGCAGTAAAAATCATCCTTTTGCTCTGTTGAATTGTACTTTTTCAACTTAACCAACTGCATTATTTGCCTGTTATAAAAGAGAAGTTATTAGGGAATTTGTTTGCCACTTGCTACTGCTTAGGTCTGAAAACACCACTCCCTCACCTTACTATGTTTTGCAGGAAGCTCATGGCCTCTGTGTGCACTTAATTAATTTCTTAGTTAAAAGTAGCATGGAGCTGACAGCTGCATGTGCATAGATAAGCAGTACTCTGAGGAAGGTCCAAAGGGTGCCCAGATACACTTCTGCCTGAAGGCAATGACGTGTATTTGTTCTGAAAATGGTTGACAATGGGTTTGATTTTCTTCCTGCTGATGAATCCTGCCCCATCTTCACTGGACACAGGGTGCCTGGCAGGCAGCTACTGACTACCAAAAGCCTTTGTTCATACAGACAGGCTTCTGCCACCTGCACAGTCTCCCTTCTGAGAATCCTGTCCTCCCAAAAAATGGCCATGGGTCTCAGTGGGTGCTCAGCTCTTTGCAGTAGCAAGCGACGTATCTGCAAGCCAAAATGTTTCCAGGATGTGCACAAAACACTCCCTTGCAGCCTTTTAGGTTTAAGCTCTGCATCAAGATGCTTTGAAGCCCATAGATTTTCTATCACCATCGTCAAGAATCAATGCTGCATTTACACTTCTGTGCTGGCACTTAGATTTTCAAAACTGTACGTGTCCCTCTAATAGCCTGTGTGCTTTGTGGACCTGATCTAAAGCCCCATAAAAATGGTCATCGATTTCTCTCTGGTTTTCGTTGGCATAGGATCAAACCTGTATTAAGTAGTCATAGTAGCATTCCTCCCAGTTTTGATCTAATGAGAAAACATGCTTTAGGTAAATTAAATATCAGTTAAAGATGTAGTTGACTGAGTGAAATATTCAGATGGCATTCGGACTCAAGTTTAGATACGCCTGAATGGTGGTGTGGTTTTTCTCAACAGCTAGTGGATACTTTTGCATCATCTCTTGTGGAGGTTTTTAGTTTGTAGCTGTGGGGAAAACCAATTTGATACTTGGCTGAGCAACAGAACTTCAGAAACCAAATTTTATATGGGTTACTCCTTGGATTTTGCTGTTTAGTCATGAGCCTAATAATGGTAAAATGTGTGGAAGACCTCTTATTAAATGAAATTCTGTAAGGAAGGTCCTTGTGTGTCCTCACTCTTGCATTTGCTTTGCAGATGGGGAGGTAGGAAGCAGAAGGTATTATTGACATGGTATTATTTGCAGAGCAGGAATTAGGCATTAGTAAAATTCAACACGGACTGTATTTGCCTGTAACTGGTTGTATCATGGTTGCAATACTTTCATGAGGATGGCTTAAAATGCAAGAAGCTTTTCCTCTGTTTTTTAAGATTGGGAAACTTTTGTTAGCTTTACTCCAAAGAGAACCCCATGCTACAGTGGGCATTGAGGGGGGCAACAAATCAAAGCAAGGAGGGAAAAGACACATCATAGCAGCCACGTCTGGAGCTGCAGTGGCAAACCTGAGCACATCAGGACTGCCCTGTTGAGCATTTCAGTGCTCCTTGCAGTGTGATGGAGCTCTGCACCACCCCTGCACCCCACTCGGGTTCTGAATGAGCTGGTATAAAGTTTCTCAAGCCCCTTGGTGTTATACAGGATGCGAATGGCTTTCTGCAGATGTTCCCAGGGTTTGGATCCAGTCTCAGAGAGAGAAGGAGGTTTCTCAGCTGACAAATGACTGCGGAACTGTTGTGGGAGTTGTGTGCACTCGTGAAGCATGGCAAGAGAGTAGATGTCAGTCAGGGTGCAACAGGCACAACAACTTACTCATTTCTTCTGATTTCTCAATTGAAGTTTGCACAGAGGTCATGCAACAGTATCTGGAGCTGTGTGTGTGATAACCCTTGCTTACTGATAAAGGAAAATGTGTTTCCTTAGTCTTCTCAGTAGCTTTCATAAGAAGTCAGGCTTTGGCCATCCTTATCCAGATTAACTGGGACAGTATCTTGGAACCTGGTTATTTTTATGGTTCTGTGGTTTGTTTTCAAGAACTTACAGCCTGTCCCACTATCTAGGAAGAGCACAAAATCAGTCAAGTAGTAAGATTCTGAATTATACAAATAGATAATATTTCGTGATATTTGATCCTAGTAAGGTACAATAATTATTCTGCATCTTGTCTCATTCAGCCCTTGAATTAATAGTGTTGGAAGTATTATGAGTGCCCTGATTGGCTTGGAATGAACAATGTCAAAGGCAAGGGGTGTCTGGGTTGTAGAATAAATAACTGATCTGCTTGTTTTTCACAAGACAGATGAATGCCCACTATAACCCCTGCCAGTGGTAAACCCCCTACAACTGCACAGATGTTGTGTTCTCTGGTGATGATCCAATAATTGAAGGACTCTATAAATCTTTTCTGGCTTTTATTTACATAGTAACTAGAGGATAATTACATTTTAATCTCATTCAGCTTTTGCTATAGGTACTTTTTTCCCCTGATTGGAAGTAATTCATGTATGAAGAGCTCTTAGACCACAACCATCACCAGGAAGGGATGTACCATAATGGCCTCAGTCCAACATAGAAGGAAAGCTCACTGCTATAGAGAAAGGTTTTGTTCTGTCACTATGGGATAATTCACTGCAGTATGCACTGGCCTCTGCCAGAATCTGGTCCATGTTGCATCTGTCTCTTTGCAGAGACAGGGTAGGATGGGAGCCTCTGCTACATGTGCTTACAGTATTCATTGGGGTATTGCACTAGTATATAGCATGTCACTACACAGCAATTCCTAGAACCCTGTTCAGGGTAAAAGTGAAGATTATTACAGAAATTTCATGTATACTAGTTTATAAATGAAATCAGGGACAACTGCTCTTAATTAGTGATGGATTGAAAGGGACTCTACAGTCAGGCATCCGTTGTTGATCTCAATAACACTGAACAATATCATGTTGGCAGCAATGATGCGGGAGTTCTAGCACATGTGTACTTATCCCTCCTAGTAACCACATCCATACACTATCTTTTATTTAGATATGATGTTTACGCCCCAGAAAGCTTGTAGTTTGGAATGGCTGTCTCTAAATATTGATGTTGACTTTTTGCATCTGAATCTGCAAAGGCAGTGTGCTGAAATGAGAGGCCAGCGACACTGTGGTATTTCTGGCATTAATGTGCAGACAACATTCCTGCAGGCTAAAATGCACTGCAAGTAGCTGACAAAAGCAATCAAAATCCCCCCCATTTGTTATTCTAGCAGATTAGTCCTTTCTCTGATTTCACTGCAAGGGTTGTGAGGCTGGCTTAGCTCAACTGCCCTCCTTTGAGTGACTGCACTTGGATCAAGCCAAGTCTCAGCTGCGACATTCATAGCATCACACCTTCTGAACACACATAGCTGAGGCTTGAATTGGTGCCACTGAATTAACAAATTCCATGCTAGTTCACATTTTAGTCAGGACATTGTAGTTGGGATACTTGCATCTGTTGAGAGGGAGTTAGCCAAGCTCCTCTCGGAGAAGACCATGAGCCAGCCCCCAACCCCCCCACTGCCTCCCATCAGTCGGGAGCCATCCACAGCATCCCACAGGCTATCCCATGTGCAGACAGCACAGCTCCTGCTGCCACTGGACATGTATCAATTTGACAATTTATTCCTCGTCTTTTGGTGCTGATTTATTTGCTGAATTAAGCTGTCTCCGAGCTTTTCAGGGTAGACATGACATCTTCCTCCTGGGGTCCTGATCATCAAAGTGGCCACTGAAAAAAAGAAGTTGTATTTGGCCAAGGTCTTTAGGATATGTCTCTGGAATTATGTGCCCTGAGGGAGATAGTGGCTTTTGTGTGTGGTATCTGTTGTCTTGGTAACAGTTTCATCCAGAAAATGCCATGTGTGTTTGAGCACACTTGATACCCTGCTCTGCAATATGAGTTATATTGGTCTGTTTTCTTTCCTTGCATCCCTAGAAGGGGAGATCATAAAAGTGAACATTGCAAATACACGGAATAGTGAAGCCACAGGGGAAGAGCCGAGACGCTTCCCTTCTGTGCTAATTGAAAATATGCCAAATCATAGTTCACTGCACAGATAAACGGGGGAAACAGACAACAGGCTTTGAGGCTTGTGCTATCTAATAAAACCCAGCAGTATCTCCAGAAAAGCAGAGCTCTCTCTTAGCCACTGTTAGAGCAAACATGGCACCAGTATGCATATAATGAATAAATTGGTTTGCATCCTTGGTTTGAAACTCCCTGTAGATTAAGATGAACAAAGCGATAGCTATTCCAAGCACACGTGGCAAGGTATGGGCAAAGTGAACTACTTCTGCTGCTGATCTAATGATGTCTCTTGTGCTGCACAGAAGCTGGATAAAAAGAGGACTAATATTCAGGAGCCCTAGATCCATATTATAGTTGATTTGTAGTAAGTAGGGTAGAGTCTCCCTATTCATGTAACACCTGCTAGTTCTGTACAACCTTTATGGATATATGCTTATGTCCTACTTTTTTCCCTTGAATCTATACACGTTTTTGAGTGCTATCCCTCACTACATTGCCTCCCCGCAGCAGATGATGTAGGGCACTTCTTTGTGAAACTCACTGGTAAAAATCTCATCACCTTCAGTGACAACAGGCCTGACCCTATGCAAAAATGTAGTGAAGGCAGGAAGTCTTCTGCTGCATATCTAGGGCACTGCAGTTAGTAAGAAGATCGTTTTAGGTAATGCTCTCAAGGAAAGAACACAGAAGATACACACACATTTATAAGAGGAGGAAACTGGGGAGCAAAATTATGTTGTTGAATAACAAAGGGGAAATTGTTTACAAAATGCTGATTTTCTGGGTCCTCATTTGCTTAATTTTTCCTCTTTTGCTTTGCCTGAATAATGAAAATGCATTGGCCTCATTAGTCTCCAGAAGATCTTTAGTCAGTTCCGTTTGTTAGTTGCTCATGTGTTTCCCAAAGCCTTTTGAAGTGGGACAACCTCTATGTAGGAAGAGAGTCTCAAGAGCCACCTCTCACCCTCTTCCTGACTTCATGGCATCCCCATAGAAATCCAGGCAACTGCTTATGTGGAAAAGTAATATGAGGAAACCACTGAGGCAATTTTAGTTGTCTCTTAATGAAATGTAACAGCTGGAAATCAGGAAGAGCATGAGCACCATGGGACCAATCAGCCCTCTGTGGAGAAGCAGCAAGCGCTGTGCAAACCACAATCAGTGTGTCTCTGGTGAGAGCAGCGCTGTACTGAGTGGGTAGCTAATACTATGGTGGAATGCTTAAATCCAAACACCACTTTAATTAAGTTTCAGTAAGTATTAGGCTAGGAAATATAAATTAAGCAGTTGATGGGATTTTTTAAAATTGCAGCCAGTCCTAGGCTGACATGATCACACTGACCTATGTCTTCGTGCCATCTGTCTGAGATCATTTTAGTGCCTTAGGGATATCTTCTACAGACAGTGGTTCAGTGTATCTTACTAAAACATGAGATGTTTTCCATTCTTTCAATACTATCTGCTTTGAGATTGCTCAAAGTGTAGCCCCAGAGGGTTTTGTTTTGTTTTTCCCTGGGAAAATCCTTAAGTCAGAGAGCAGCCTCCTCAACATAATGCAAGTTGAGTCTCCAATTCTTCCTACCAGAGGTGTCCCAGACAGATTTCGATGGTATCATGTTCACCGCAGGAACTGACAGCAGAAGATGACCTTACCCATGGCAGGAACACACACAAGAGACACGAGGTGGTTCGTCACTCACACTTCTGCCCTTTTACATCAGGTAAAATGCCTACAGAAGCTCTCAATGTGCTCAGAGAATTACCCCCACAGTGAAGAGACAACCAGCAGGACCTTGTCCAAAGCTGTGCTTGCAAGCACTTGCTTTTGGATATCTCAGGCAGGCTGTTAGGCCAGGCCCTTGGCTCACAGCGTTTTCTCAGCTTGGTTTCTGAGCTGCAGCCCAGCAGGCAGGCTAGGGGAGGATGAAGAAAGCACAGATTGCCTTAAATTCATGCTAGCCACAGAGCAGTGCTCAGCCAAGATTTCACTTTAATTTTGCTGTGAGAGCTATGTGTGATCTTTCCCATTTTTTAAGTAACTAGTACCAGTGTCATCTGAATAATACAAAACAGCAAATACCAATTGACTTTTGCTTATGTAAGATCAAGTTGTATTTTGCTTTACACCTTGATTCTAAATATCTCAGGTCCAGTTTTGCTTGTAGTTCTGTCTAGGTGTTTCCTGTTCAATCCATCAGGTTGGGTAACACCAACATTGTAAATAAAAGCATAAATTTGGCCCCAAACTGCATTATTCTTCTAGTTCATTTCAGTCTGTTCAGTTACTTGTCTTCAATTGTCAAACTAACTCCTAAATTGAAGTAATCCTGTGCACAGGGACTTGAAGACAAGAAGTATGGGGCAGACAATATTTACAAATAAGTTAAATGAAGACAGCAGGAAGGGATGAATAGTGTGTATTTGTGTGATTGTTGCATACTCCCACAGGTACTCATTCTTACTTTCCTCTTTCTTGTTTTACAAACCTAATCAAAATACATATACTGAAGATTTGTCGTACATAGATTCTATTTTTGGCAACATACGCCAGGTCTGGATTGATGTGAGCAATTATTCTGTGAAGTTAAGTGTGTTAAGAAGCATGCAGTCACTCAGCTAAGGGAGTGAACCATCCAGGACAACTTATTCAAGGCCTGTATATATGTGTATATATATATATATATATATATATATACTATTAAAAAAAAGATATTGCATAGCTCAGTAAGCTGGAACAAGTCAGATAAGCATTAAATGCTGTATGTTCTAGTTCTTACTAGCGTGTTTCATCTTAATTTGTTATTTCTCCTATGGAATTTAAAAGTCATTCCCATTCTTGGCTATTTCTATGAATTTTTCTCAGCCTTGGCTATGTAAACATATGCATATTTTATCTAACTTTGAGGTTGAATTTATGGGTTGGATGACCCTGAGAAGAAGTAAAAGCACTGGCACACATAATGGTAATAGGTTTTGATTGCAGCTGCTTCTAGTTTTGAAATGAGATGTGAATAATTTAGGATCTTTTTTTTCTTATTTGATTATTGCATCTCAAAAATATAGCCAATGTGAAGTGTCCAATAAGTAAAATGTTTTGACTGATTTGCATGGCTTCTAGTGGTATAGAAATAACTGTGATAATAATTAATGACATGTACAATGACTGTATAGTGTCAGGGCCCTTATAAGGAAGCACCCAGTTCTTCCAGTCTCATATTTCAGAACATGATTCAGCAGTGATACTGTTTACTCCAGCTGTTTATTCATGTGCACAGGCATATAGACTCTTTCCTTTTCTCTAGCGTTGCCAAAGCCCATCAAGAGCTTCAGATGGACAATTCTTATTGGAATTACTTGTAACTTAAATGCTTAGGGGCTGGGAAGTGAAGGACAAGTGAAAATTTTCACCACAGTTCCTGGTATTTTGCCTATCTGGATATTGCTTCACACTGCAGTGTTCTATACTGGATGTGACAGAACAGCTTGTCAGGTTTGCACGTTGCTTTAAGCTCAAAGAGGCTTCGTAACGTGGAGCTACATGGTGGAAACAGAGGAAATCCATGGAAAAGAGTCAATATAAAAAAGACAGGCAGGCAGCATTCTCAGTGCTGCCAGCACCAATCCATTACAGGGACAGAAAAACTCTCAGACTTAATAATTCCTTCCTGGGAAATGTAAATCCTGACAAACCTATTTCAGTGCGTCTTGGACCTTTTGATGATGTGCGCGTGTGTAAATGTCCCAGTTCTGCTGGGTACTGTGTGCTGCTTGTAGCAGTGGGCCAGTTTGAAGTCATTTTGCTTGCAATGAAATTATGGCTATCTAAACCTGTGGGAATAAATTAAGTCTGACATTGCCTCAGTGAGCACAAAGGTATTCAGCATTTCAGGAGCTGACTACCCTTTGGCAGTTTTAACATTCAGACTGCTTTCCTTTTGGGACTAGCAGGTCTTTAAAAATATCTTTAAAAATATCCCTATCTGTGACATCAGTTACTAGAGGTATATAATGTAGGTATATAGGAACCTCATGAGGTTCAACAAGGACAAGTGCAGAGTCCTGCATCTCGGGAGGAACAACCCCATGCACCAGGACAGGCTGGGAGTCAAACTGCTGAAGAGCAGCTCTGCAGAGAGAGACCTGGGAGTCCTGATTGATAATAAGCTAAGCATGAGCCAGCAATGTGCCCTCGTGGCCAAGAAGCCAATGGCAGCCTGGGATGCATCAAGAAGAGTGTGGCCAGCAGGTCCAGGGAGGTGGTTCTCCCCCTCTACTCTGCCCTGGTGAGGCCTCATCTGGAGTCCTGTGTCCAGTTCTGGGCTCCTCAGCTCAAGAGGGACAGGGAAGTGCTGGAGAGAGGCCAGCTCAGGGCCCCCAAGATGATCAGGGGACTGGAACATCTTCCTCATGAGGAAAGGCTGCGAGAACTGGGGCTGTTTAGTCTGGAGGAGACTGAGGGGAGATCTTATTAACATTTATAAATATCTAAAGGGTGGGTGTCAGGAGGTTGGGACATCCCTTTTTTTTCTATAGTAGATAGTAACAGGACAAGGGGTGATGGGATGAAGCTGGAACACAAAAAGTTCCACTTAAACATAAGAAAAAACTGTTTCAGTGAGGGAGCCCTGGCACAGGCTGCCCAGAGGGGTTGTGGAGGCTCCTTCCTTGGAGGTCTTCAAGACCCGCCTGGACACGTTCCTGTGTGACCTGATCTAGGTGACCCTGCTTCTGCAGGGGGGTTGGACTAGATGGTCTCTAAAGGTCCCTTCCAACCCCTACCATTCTATGATTCTATGATAGTGCATTAGATGACTTTGGTGTTAACGACATGCCTTTGACATTCTTGGGGAGCTTTGCTTGTGACAGTTCGGATCAAAGTTATGCATGTACCAGGTCTATCTGAACTCAGTCAAATGTAGTAAGATGAGAATAGGTAAATTTGATACTGAAATAAAAAAAAATCATCCTGACTTTTCTGAGTTTACCACAGTGCCAGAAAAACAAGTTCAGGGTTTCAAACATTTAACAGTGATCTTAGTTTTATCATGTCCTTTGCCTATTCCCTTCCCCTTAATTACAGGAGAGTAAAGTGGAAATACTGGCTCTGTTTACATCTGTGTGTCTCGCTTGAGAATAAAGGGATTGCTTTGGTGTACTGAGAGTAGTATCTGACCAACAATGGCTGTAATACCATTTGCTAATTAGAGGATTTGGAAAAATAATTGCAATTTTCTACTTAAATTAGAGAAGTACTTTTAGTAGAATCTGTGATTATTCTTCAGCTAGAGGGATATAGGGAAAGTTTGCATCGGGACAGGCAAATAACCCCTTCTTAACACAAGAGACTGACTTGAGAAAGACAAAAGCTAAAGTTCTTTATTAAAAATAATATCCAAGACTCTTTTCTCCACCTCTCTCTCTCGCTGTCTGTGTACATATACAGCTCACAACTCTTGCCTGTTCACTGAGTTATCTTAATATTAGTCAGTAGTATTGCACAACAGTAGAAGGGGTGTGTGAGAAAAGGACAAAACATATTATTGCAGCATTTTATGAACAGCAGGAGATCACAAACTGCTTAAGTTTCCATGCCACAAAAATATGATTATGTATTTATAAAGATTAATTTTTAATAATGCTGTTAGCTACAAATGTGCCTGGATCACATGTTTGGGTACAAATATTCTTTGAACTCTGGTGAAGTTCACATCTAAATTCAGAACAATTAAATATGTACAATATTTCAACTAGGTCTGGAATGTACAAGAATGCTGGCTGTTCAGTTGCCATGAATTTTCCTACCTGATGGAACGTTACTGGAATTTCTGGTGCTTGTGTTACGTCTATGCCCTGCCCATCAAACATTTCTTGTGATGTATAGTCAGGATAAATGCTGATAATGCAAAGAAAATTGTAGTCTTATTGTTTTCTTCAAGTGTGTGATTCATGACAATGCAGAAGTTATATTGACCAAACCAGAAAAACAAATAGCCATAAATCCATGTACTGAGCATTATCTGTCTAAGCATATTTTCAGATAAAAGCATTTATAATCTGTGGACTGGCTGAAAAACTAGCAGCAGTACCACAACTGGACTTGGTAGTAGCTTCCTCTAGGCTTCTGGAAGCTGATGCATGTTTGCATATTAAAACTACTCTGAATCTTGTGTGGAGAAGCCTCCACGAAATCCAGAGCCAGGAGCAGCAGCCTTGCAGAACTTGCCTTTCTGAAAGAATAAATGATCTGAGAAAACTGCTCCCTCTTGCTCTTCATTTTTAAGTGCAAGTCCTCTATGCAGGCTTATCATTAGTGATCTCATGCTTCAGGTGTCTTTTGTCCATATGAGTTGTCAGTTTGGGATGGGTAACCTGGCAGTTTTTGCCAAGTACCAAGTGACAGGACAAGAGGAAATGGCCTCAGGTTGTGCCAGAGAAAGTTTAGATTGAAGACTGGGGGAGGTTTTTTTCACTGAAAGGATTGTCTGTCATTGTCACAGCCTGCCCAGGAAAGTGATGGAGGCACCATCCCTGGAAATAATCAAAAGCTGTATAGCTGTGGTATTTGGGGACATGGTTTAGTGGTGGCTGTGATAAGGCTGGCTTAGTGTTTAGACTCCATCTTAAAGGTCTTTTGTGATTCTGTAACTGATAATGAACAGAGGTCCCCATGTTGCAGGCTGCCCATTCTTCAGTATATTTTCTTACTAGCATATTTTCCCAAAGCAGCAGCATAGATGTGTTACTTCATTGTTAAAATTTAGCATACCTGACTTTCATAAACATTAGTCTGGAAAAACATACCTAACTTTGTTTTTAATTTATTTCAGTCATGCATATCTGCCTGCTGGTGGGTTTTGTTCCTAAATACTTGCACAGGCAAGTGATTGCCCATAAAAAACACAGCTAGCCAGCTGGCTGAATGATATGACTATACTTTTATATGGGATGAGTTGTTTGAAGTAACATAAATGGACAAGGTATACCAAATCCTGTCAGCAGAGCCTTAGCCTGATTGAACAAAGGACTGATCATCACCTAACATAATGCAGGCCATTTGAAACAAAATGAAGCCTTGTCTATATATTGCCAACATAATTCATAGCTCAGCTTCATTTCTGTAATGGCCCATTTGCTAATCATTGTGTGACTCAACAGCATTTGGCTAGTGGGACCAATCCCAGCTGACTGCACCAGCACAGACTGTCAAACACACGTTCACAGTCCTCCGAGTTAACTCCTCCATCATTTACCTGAATGAAGGCCATGATGGAAAGTGGAGGGCTGATTGAACTCCAGTTCATGCCAGTTCAAGAATGTTAGACTGCTGCTGGAAAATTATTAGAAAATAAGTATGCTCTTTTGGTGCTGTTTGAATATACAGAAAATATATGTAAGCTATAAAAATAACAGTGACAAGTAAGAGTTTCTAAATCACTGGAGATATTTTTATTGCCATTTTCCAGATACATTTTCTTGTGCAGATTTTAGTTAAGCAGTACATGATAAGTGTACAGCTTTCTATATTTAAGAAGTGCTCAGCATAGAATATAGCTCTTGAGAAACCACTCATCTTAACCAGATTTATTTGATGCAGATGGAATTCAGCAAGGAAATCTTCCTCGGGTGGCTCTGCTGTTCATCAGTATGGCTAGTTTGTAAGGGAGAGGAATAGACAAGCAGAGCAGTCAAAGCCAGAGCTGGGACCCTGCTAGTGGCAAACGCAGGGTGAGCAGACACCTCCTTTGTTGTCTAAAAGCTCTCCTTCCTCTTCAGCTGAGCTCAGTGATTCTCATGCATAGGGAAAAGGTGTTGGTGTAAAGTCTGTTTGCTCCAAGGCTGGGCTCTGGTCAGCAGATGCTACCAGAGTAGCAGTAAAAAGCAGTAAGAGAGCTTTTTCACCTGTCACTTGCCTCTCTTCCTGTAGCTTTTCCACAGTCTACCCCAAAAGCTTTTTCTCACAGTTACATGACTTCTTAAGATTTGTAGCTGAAGTTCCATTTTGGCAGAAATTGCAGCAAGGCAGAAGGGGAACTTATTTCTGAATTTTGTTCACTATTGTGCTTTGAAGTTGATTAAAGTTGGAGTGATGACTAAGCAGCTGGGCTGGGAATCAGAAAATGCCATTATGCTCTGAGCTCTGCTGCCAATCTGCTGTGCAATGCAGAGTGCCTCTCCAGTTCTGCACATCTCCTCTCATGCAGCCTTCCTGGCATAGGTTATCAGTGGAGTGTCATCCTGAGACACTACACTTCTTGTTTCCATTGTTGTGTATTATATCTGCTTGGAGATAGCTGTGCCTGTCTGCAAAGCAAGTTCTTCGTCCTCAGTCTTCACCTTATCCTTTCCGACCTTTCAGGACTTAAGTAAACCTTGTTCCTCAGCCTTGCTGCCCTGAATGTTAATAGAAGTCTATACCCAGTGATTTCAACCTTGCCCTACAACTGAAAGCAGGGAGGTAACCTCCCCTGTCAAGACTGTAAAAGCTGACTGGGCTCAGTTGAAGCTGGTTAAGCTCTTATTGTGTTGCTCAGTCACTGAGCAACTCTGTGAGAACCCAAGAGCTTAGAATCATAGAATTGTTAGTGACAAAACACCTTTAGGATCAAGTCCAACCAGTCACTTCACGCTGCCAAATCCATCACTAAACCATATAACCCAGTACTTCATCTGTGCATCTTTTGGAATTCACTAGGGATAGTGACTCCACTACCTCCCTGGGCAGCCTGTTCCAATGCTTAATAACCCTCTCAGCTTCTTCATGCTGGAATTACTACTGGTAAAAAGAAACTAGCTGTAGGCAGCTGGGTATTAAAAAAAATGAGAAGAACATGCCTGTTAAAAGTTGGCTCTATGTGATCCCACTTGTAACTAATTTAAACAGGTTTTTTTGAACTGAAAATGTATGTTTGAGTATGAAACGAGTTGAGACTAAAATATTTGACATGACAATATTTAGTGCATGAGCCTCAGAAAGAGAGGAGAAGCACAGGGGCTGTGACCTTGTCAGCAAAAGTTAACTTCCCCCAGCCCAGTTCTATTAGTGAGGTATAGAAAAGGTCAAGCAGATTGCTTGTAACAGCCTAGTTATGCTATTTTCTCTAAAGAGTCTATTCTCTATCATTTAAAGTAGCTTTAATGCAATTAAATGCAGACAGTTATCTGCAACCCACCTCTTTTTGTCTGCCCGATAAGTCTTACAAAGAGAGGACTTGTTTGCTGTGGTCCCCTGACAGCAAAAATAAACTGACAGAGCATTCTCAGCTGGTCACAAAAGATAAGTTTAAAACTGGGAAAAAATAAAGCCTGCTGTTCAATGTGTTCTTCACAGAAAATAGACTTGGCTTTTTTGAATTCAGATTTTCAGACTCCATTCTTGTTTAGCATCTGACAAGAATCAGACTCCAATTTTGTTTTGACTTCAAATTCAAGCCAGGCAACTGCCTCCCTCATCTTGAGGCTGGCAAAAAGAGATAGCCATCTAGAAGATGACCAGGTGGAAGAGGGAGAGCACAAAAAGAAACTGGAGCTTTTGCTCTTTAAAAAAAATACTGATCTGAAATAGAGGAGTTGTGTTTACTGTAGCTGGAGGGTTTCCTTTCCCTAAAAATAACATTAATTTTGTAGGCATTGGCTGTGACAGCAGGGACCAGAACACCTACAAGGATGCAATAGAAATACACAGTTTAAAAAATGTTTTGAAATGCTTTACTTCTTCCACTGTAATGGCTCAGATTCCTTAGCTGTGACTGACTGGAGAACAAGGAAGGTATGTGAGGGATTTTCCTTAGGCAGCTCACCAATTTCTATTGCTTTATTATCACTTCTTTAGGAAATCTACAGCGTAGCAGCAATATGTGCCCTTCCTTGATGTCAAATGCAGGCATATTAGGATAGTAAATCTGTACACAAAAAAAATACCCTCTTCATGTTACTGAAACTAACCTGAGAAAGCCTTTCCTTCATTTCACACTTAGCCTAGTGGGGCCTAAAAATTACATTAAAAGCTTGTGAGAGCTTTAGAGGTTTCCTGTGGAGCCTTTGTGTAAGGTTAGAGCAGAACAGTGTGTTGGACAATCATGTGCCAGTGAGTGAAATGCATATTGCCTCACATATTCAAACTGGCCCAGGAATTTGCCTTGAGATCTAGCTTGCTTTCACTCCCTTCAAGAGGATAGTTTTGTCTTTTTACAGCATTCCACCCCTCTCCCCCAGCCATAATATCTCTTTTACTTTGAATTCAAAGGGCTGGATGCAGCCCTTGGAGCTAATTTTCCATGCAGTAATCCTCCTCTTAGTCCCCACTGCAGCCACCCTGAACCTCTTTTGGTAAGTCTGTGTCTCCAAGCGTGACTATTGTTCACAGAATCGTAACATCCAGTTTGTTTCCTCTATGCCTTTTCTTTTAGTTCATGTTTAGTTTCTAATTAAAAACTAGTATACCAAGAGAGAAATGATACATCATCTGCTTTGTTCTCACCGATTCCCTTCTGGCAGGGGTCTTAGACTATTGCAAGAGAGGAGCTAGGTCTTCCTGAGTGCCCTGAGGCATTTGTAGGGGACTGAAGTGTTTCCCTGACAGTTGATAATAATTCTGTCACTCTCACAAAATTACAGTTCCTGCAGCACCCCACAGGGACGTCACGGTGTTGAGAGTTGGCTTTGGATCTAATTCCATGACATTTCCTCACTCCCTAAAAATAAAACTGTAATATATTTTCTCTGGAGTGTTGTAGTTTAGATTTTTTTTAAAACAATGATTTTGGTGAGATGACTAATCAGAGACCTTTGTACTTAGTACTTGTCTGAAAGTTAAGACCCTTTAAGTTGAACGCCAGAACCAAGCAGCACGGGCAACTTGTTACATCGCTGCATTGAATACACTAAACAGCGCTGAAGTGAGCCTTGATCTTAGGTGGTAGCATTCAAAGTGCAAGCACACAGTGACAGTACTACAATAACAAATATTAAAATGAGAGATTTCTCTGAGGGAATGTTTCCTTGTAGCTTATATATGGAAAACTGTTAGCTAAAAATAAACCTTGAAAATAATTATTAAATAGACCCACAAGGACATGATATATATATTTTTTTTTCTCTCATTAAAATGAAACCTTTCCTGTTGTCTAAAATTATCTTTAATTAGGATTGCATAACCTAACAATAAAACTGCTGAGGATTAGAACCAACAGACACATTCAGCTCATGGCTTTAATTAGATTAAGCTCTTCATTGCCAGAAGTAAGAGATGGAGCGTTAGACCTCTTTAACATTTAATCTGGAGAATGCTTTATAATTGCATTTAATACCGTGAGGCAAAAGTTTACAAGGAAAAGGAGGGAGGGGAAAAAAAGCTATCTGCCAGCATTTTTTTATGTAATACTGGCTTAACTATTTGTCACATTTTAAAGACAGATTGTTTCAGGAAGGAATACCAAGCTAGGGAGGGGGGAGTCTCGTGGATGCACAGTCTCATGGAAGTCCAGATTGCTTCTAAAGCAGTTTTGTCAGTAGCTACCTCCCTTTCATCTCTATTTAATCCTGTTTTCCTCAACATCTGTGGAAAACATTTGAAAACTAGTAAATCTAGTAGCAGCTTCACTGTGAGGTGAGGGAGCCCTGGCACAGGCTGCCCAGGGAGGGTGTGGAGGCTCCTTCCTTGGAGATCTTCAAGACCCGCCTGGACACGTTCCTGTGTGACCTGATCTAGGTGACCCTGCTTCTGCAGGGGAGTTGGACTATATGATCTCTAAAGGTCCCTTCCAACCCTTACCAGTCTATGATTCTATGATTTCTAGTAAGTCCCCAAATCCGTGATCAGGGAGGGGGATCAGCAGTGTAGTGGGCTTTATATCAAAACACATTCTTTCTTACTGTAGAATGCTAGGTTGCTAATGATCAAATTTATTAGCTTTTTCAGAGCTGCAGCCTGCAAATTCCCAGTGTAAGCACTGGACACCCAAAATTACAGCTCTCCTGTCTGCACCTGGTACCAGGCCATCATCATCTAGTAACCAAGTCAGGAGTGTTTTACTGAGCTTGGTTGTAATGAGCGCTGTTCGCCTTTCGCAGAGTTCTCTGACACCCTCAAGAGCATGGAATGGAGCTCATCTCCACTTTCTTAGCAGCAAATCCCTGATGTGGACTCTGGAGAAGATGGTTAGGGTTTATTTGCTCTGCCAATGCAACTGTCCAGGATTTAGCCACTTCCTTCCTTTCTTGAGTCTGTACCACAAAAATACCCTGGAGTGAAATGAGTTCTGGGGTCTCACTCCTGTAGGCAGTGTGTATGCTGTTTCTGTTCTCACCCATAAAGCATAAATGTGTAGAGAAGAGGATAGAGCTGGACAGATGTGCTCTAGCAGTCACCAGCTAGGAGGGAAAAGGCAAAAGCAGCATCTTTGTATAAAGGTAGTCTTCAGACTTTGTCAGGCTCAATCTAGCTGACAGAGTTTCAAGTTTTCCTACTCTCTTCAATGCCTTCTCCTTGTTTTCCAGCATTTAGTTCTGACCTACACAGGCCAGTCCAGAAGATAAACACTATGGTGGTTAACTAAAAGGGACCATTTATAATTAAAATGTGAAACCAAGCTCCTGGGTCTTTAAATGTCTCTGTCCCAGAGATGTTTTGGTAAGATTTGGGAAAATATTCTCTGGAATTTCAAATCATTCTATTCTCCTGAATCCCTTTATTTCAGCAGAAGGGAGGGGTTGCAACAGTTACATTGATGTCAACTGCAAGAATCCATCAAGCAGGATAAAAATGAAGCAATTGAGGATAGAATGAGGTTTAAGTTGATAATGTTTAAGGTATTTTTACTAATAGGTGCTAAAGTAAGGCTAGAGGCTACAGATAATAATCAGCAAGCTCTGCAGTTTCTAAGTGGGTAAAATCATAGGTGAAGTCAGCTGAAAACTAGGCTTGGTTGTTTTTGTCTTGGTGTACTTCAATCCTGGTCCAATTGAACTTGGTTGTAGTGTTGCAGAGTATTTTGGTTAGCCACCTCAGTAATACCCCCACAGACAAGGAAATAATCGATGTTCTCTTCCACTGAAAGGGAGGTTGCCTTTAAGGAGTTTGACCTTCTACCATTTTATGAAATGTCCTTGATGAACAGAGTTCAGATAATTTGTCTAAAGGTTGTTCTGGACTAGTAAAATCTGTCAGTTCCTTAGATTCAGTAGTAACTACATCATGGGAGCATTTAACCTGAGCATTAATAATCAGAGTTAAGGGGCACAGTTTTTCTAAATAAAAATGCTGTATGAAGGCAATGTGACCTTACAGGAAAGCATTTCATATTAGGACAATACCTTATCTCTTGTCTCATTTAAACTGGGCTGCTCTTAAACTGAACCTCTTGCATTACAAACCTGTCTGAGGGAGTAACAATGAAATGCATCTTTATTTCCAGGCAGAAAGGTTAATGTTTCTAATTAGAAAGAGGCTTGCTAAGGTATGTTTAGATCAACTGTCTTTGATTGTAAAAGGCTTTTCAGACGTTTTAAACTTTTTGTTTATTTATACTGAAACCATTTGTTCCTCGTTTAAATTCTGCTGGAGAAAGCAGAGGCGTCACAAATGTTAGAGCGTGTAGCAAAGACGGTAGATTTTGTCTAGCTGAAACAGAACTCAATAAGGTTATTTTCCTTCCTTAAATGAGTATTCATGTGAAAAACATAGTGTTTCAGTTTTCCCAGCAAGCTTTGTGTTTACTTGTGCATTTAGAGATGGCATTTGTGATGTTTTCAGAGTGATCCTGGTATTTTTACTCACTCAAATTGGATAATTACAAAGGAAAGAACACTTTGATTTCAAAAGAGTTAATCTTGCGATCCATAAGTTTTTGGGATGTGTATGGAACTAGTTGTGTTGGAAATGCAAGTGTGGTTGCTTTTTTTTAATTATTGGCCTGCTTTATGGGTATGACCAGCAAAGTTAAGTAGATAATCATGGTAACTGGTACAATCAGCTCCTTTATCCACAGGAAATTATGGGAGTCACAACTGAAGTTAACTCGTCAGCTGGGAGCAGTGGTAGAATTATGAGTTGTATTCCCACTCTCTAAGCAGTGTAGTGCTTTGTGTGGGACAAATGTATTGCACAGTGATCCTGTGGCATATTGCTACAAGAACTATGGGGCAGAAGGACAGCAGTGCTCTATCCTACAAGATTTATGGGGCAGAAAGGCAGCAGTGCTCTATCCTACAAGATTTATGGGGCAGAAAGGCAGCAGTGCTCCATCCTCCAGCACTGGCTGCTCAAGAGTGGTGAGGGAGACTTACCCACAGATCACAGACGTAGCACAGATGTGGAGTTTGCTTTATATATCCAACAGGAATAATACCAGAGAGAGAAGATGTTAAGACACTAATATTTGAGTTCTTTGATCTTCTTTGGCAGAAGCTGCTGTTGAAATGCAAATGATTTATTAATTACAGCGCAGCACCTCACGGGGTAAGAGAATTGGGTTGTGCTATAATTTATGAGTCCAGCAAAGCAACCTTGTGAAACTTTACAAAAACTGGAGACCCTGGGAAAAAAAGTGAGTCCTCAAGCCTAAATTTAGCAAAGCAATTAAGCATTTACTAGTGCAAAGGCAAAGCAGCTGCTTTCCCTCTTCTCCAGTGGACTGAACAGGAGGAAAAGAGTCAGAAGATAAGAAAGGAAAATTAGGAAGGCTGGCCCTACACCATACCTTTGTTCTTGACTTAATGTGATGTAAACAACTCTTCTGGATTGTTTTTGCATCCCTTGTCACTTCTGTGAAATACACAGACTCCGGTTTCTCTTTTATAAAAGAGACTTGAGTTACCAGTAGTCTGCAATCAGTGGACACCCACTGATGGTGATGCTCTTCATTTGTTACTTTGGTTAATGCTGCAGTACACAGTTCCCGGTGAATATGAGGTTATGTTTTGGGGACTGTAGCAATGCAAAAAGCGAAATACCACTATTAGCAAAATTGTCCAGAAGGGAAATTCTCATCTTTATATATTTATTTATTCATAGTTTCTAGAAAGCAGAATTCCATCCTATTTTCCTGCACACATGCTCTGGGGCAAGCTGGGAGAAGAACTTCCTTGTGTTATCAAGCTATTTGCTTTGCAAACATGGTAAGCTCATGAATTCTGTCAAGGGCAAATTCATAAATAGTCAAGATTTCACCAAACAGGCTTAGCTCATCTCTTTTCTCTGTGAAAAGTTATATACAACTTCTATTTTAGAAAGCTCTTAAAGATATCTAAGCCAGAATTGGTCTTTTTTCCCAACTTCTGGTATCTGTTTTGTGCACTTTGTGTGTCACTAAAGTTGCTGTACACATTTCCTTTGCAGCTGCTGTCAATGCCCAGTTCTACAGCACCTGTGTTCAGGGCCAAGCCATAGGGAAAAGGAGCATGGTCACTTACTTGGGCACATCGATATTATGGTGCAAGGTTTGTGCTTTTTTGAAGGGACATCTGGGATTTTCCTTTTCTTGCATAGTGAAAATTAGGTTCTGGATCTTTGTTTGTCTCTTATGGTTTGCATCCTTTCTAGGGAAACTAGCAGAGCTGTAGAAAGTGTTACTGATTTACAGGATCCATTGTTATTCATAGATTCATAGAGTGGTTTGGGTTGAAAAGGATCTTAAAGACCATCTCGTTCCAATCTCCCTGCCACGGGGAGGGACACCTTCCATTAGACCAGATTGCATCCAACCTGCCCTTGGACACTGCCAGCCTCTCTGGGCAACCTGTGCCTGGGCCTCACCACCCTCACAGGCAAAAACCTCCTAGTATCCAATTAACTGTGTAAAGTTAAAATACAGTTTTACTGCATCATTAAGGAAAGTCATACTGGTAAGGATGATGTTTCAGAGGAAGGCAGGCATTAGCAACTAACCTGCAGTTAGTAAGGATACCCTTAAACATTTGCAGAAGAACAAGGACACTAACCTAGCCTTTGGGTCAAGTTCTGCCTTGGACAATTATGTCAGCCTTCCCCTTTCAAAGTTTGCCTGTGCAATTTCAACTGATGATGCTTTTTTGGCATTCTTTCAAGAGTGTCTGTGCTGCATTGATAGCACAATTATTGTTTCCCACCTCAGTACTGGCTGCACTTTAGGGGTGGCTGAGTTATCTGTTTGTGTAGGCTCGGGATGTTTTACTGTCTTTCATCAGAACAATGTAATACCAAAAGCAATTTTAATGTGACAATTGATTTTGGTTTTTTAAGTTTGATTTGGTTGTCAGAGCCTAGTACCTACTGCTTATGTTACTGTGATTGTTCTTGCAGCATGGCAGGCCAAAATAAAGGGATAGAGCAGAACACAATCAAAAAGTCACTAGAAAAAAAAATCACCTCTTCTTTATAAAGAGTGTGGGAAATCAAATGCATCTTAGATTTTCTGTTGATCCTTGCTTATCTTTGGTAAAAGTTACCTACAATGGGAGGAGGACTTGTGCTTCCATTTTCTTACATATATGAGGAAGGTGAAGATGATTATGCATTTGTATTTGCATTTTCTCCTGTATTAAAAACACACATTTTATCTGCCCTGGAAAATACTTATCCTGAGTAGTTCAACCTAATGTCCTGTCAAGACAGAGTGGCAAAAAATGTTTACTGTATTTGTCCAAAAGTGGTTCTTGATAGCATCAATCAAATAGGTACAAAGAACTCTTTGGGGAAAGAGAACATTTTTTTAAAGTCCAATTGCATTACACAGCAAATACTTCAGCCCCTCAAAAGTTCATTAGCAAAACCAGAAATAACCAAGTATTTCTTCACTTGATATGTATGAAATGAAATGAATGCAACAGTATAGAAATACTTGATCACCTCTGATTCTTTTCAAGCCTTTTTATGTACCAAGAAAGAAAATCAGATAGGGCAAGCAACAGTAATTTTTGTTTTATATAAGAGATTCTTCCCCCTTTAAATTGTTTTTTGAACTGTCAGCTTACACCATTGTTCAGAGTAATTTAAGTAATGCAAAAATATGTGCACCCCGCTGCATCAATTTATATCTGCAATAAGCAAATGAACTCCAGTGAAATTTCATCTAAGATTTAAAAAGGTAATGAGAGCAGAATTTGGTTCTGTGATTGTAGTAATTAGTTACCTAAATAGGGCCTTTATTTTTACTCTTGAAAAAAAGTCAGATCCAGCTATAATATGTTGAAATGGAGATAAGCCAGCTGGCAAGTCCATATCTATTCATTGACTAAATAAATACAGTGTCATTAAATAATTTTCTGCAAATATAAAATCATAATTATTTAATTGTCTTCTGTTCTTTGCCAAGGCAGTATGCCTGTTGTGAATCTGCCTCATCCCACTCTCTAGATAATACTGACCGAACATTTCCCTACAGTGATACTTCACAGTCACACCTGCCTGACTCCTCCTTGATGTCTAAAACACAAGACAAAAGGTTAAATAAGCTCCAAAATAGTCAAGGTAGTGCTAAGCGGATTAAGTCCTGCAGCATTCTGTTTCTTAAGCCTTACGTAAGACATGCTTGCAAGAAGAGCCCACCCAGTAAACTGCTCAGTGGTTTTTGTACCTTCTCCTCCGCTGTGTTTAGCCCTTGGCTTTTTCTCAGGTATAGGCTCTAAGCCCCTAATACATCATCTGACTGCTAGGGGGAAAAAAGTCTTATTTTGATTTTCTACTTAGACCCGAATCTCCCCACCCACCCCCTTTTTTGGGGGGCAGGGGAGGGAACTTTGTTCCATATTGATTTATGTTTTGGCTTCAAGAATAATCATATATTCCTGTGGTTGGTGTCGGCTTGCATAGTTGTTATGCGTCGTTATTAAGTCAGATGCCACAAAACACAGAGAAGACAATTTCCAAACTAGATGCATTTTCAGGTTTTTTTATTTCTTTGTTTAATTGCCTGCTAAGCAAAGCCCCTTAATAGGTACAAACAAATCCATTTAAAAGCAAGAGGGTTCACATTAAGTTAGTCTAATTATGAGGCCGTCACATCAGCCACAGTGTCTTGAAGAAGGCACAATAAATGGGGAGGACAGCAGATGAGCATATTTTGGGGTTTGCCTTCTTGAGCAGCTGGTGCAGACTCCTCTCTGAATATCAGGTGGGTCAGACTGGGGTGTACTGGTTCCTATTCATGCAAACAAATCTTTCCATTCCAGTATCTTTGAAGTCAGGTTTGTTGATGCTAAAACCAGTCAGTGTGTTGTTGCTTAATTGGTGTAAATCCACTAATATTCTGAGGTTCAGTCATCCATAGGTGAGTCCACCTAAATTATCTTTATCATCTTAATAAGATCCCAGGATATTTGTTTGTTTAAAAAGCTATGCACATAATGGCATGGAAATCTTAGGAATGTAATTCTGATACCAGTCACTCAGCTATGCTCAGAGAGGAGAAGAAATCTTATTTGATAAACAGCTGCTTTTCACTTCCCCTTAATGCTTCTCGCTTTCCCTTCACGTTTCAGAATGCAGCAACCTAGCTCTGAAGAGCAATATATAAGAGAGCATTTAGCTCAGTCAAGCTTTAAAAAGTTTGTTTCTTCATAAAAGCGTAATTTGGGGAATCTTTTTTTCTTAAGGCAGGCCAATTGCTCCTTGCTACTGAGGCAGAAAAGGCAACGATGTGATAGTGCTGTCATTTTGGAAGTGCAGGCAGTGGCTGTGTGAAGGCAGCATCATTAAGCACAATCAGTTATGCAGCTCTCGTTACAGAGTGGAGGTGCAGATTGGAGTGCCAGCCAGCCAGCCCTACAGCAAAATACACCATCATGCAAAGGAGTTCTGTTATAAAATAGTACATCAGGAATTTTGTTTCTGTCTGCTTTGTCCTTCCTCCCTCCAAGAGGTTTGTTAGTCTCCAAGGAAAGATGCCCTTTGATTCTTGCCTTTTAAAGAACTATGTCAAGGGGATAATTCTAGCCACTTTTCATGCCAGATACTTGAACACCTGTTTCTCCTTCATTTATCTGCTGGAGAATATTATTTCAGGATAACACCTACCGATTTTTACCTACTACTGCTATGATATTTTTTACCTCATAGTAGTAAAGGTGAATACTGTAAGTGGCTTTTCGATAGGCCTTAAGCAAAACTCTGTGTAACAAAATCATGAGGTGCATAAGTTGTATGATACTTTTGCCAAATTAAGCCAAATTTAAGATGCCATCACATGTAACTGTCATGTTTCTTCACAGTGTATTCATCTGCAATCTATGCCACCTCCATATTTGTGAGCCTGCTCTTTACTATGGCAAATTCAAATATCTAGTAGTTAAGTAATTTCAAGGAACCTTGCAATATTTGCAGATTATCAATGTCATCTTTTCCTACTGCTCATTCCTCATTTGCAATTATAACAATCCATGATATTTCAGCCATCTCCACAGCAACTAATTATGATGGCAGAAATAGACTGAAATCTGTTGCTTTTATGCAACAGAAATAAGTGAACTTTAACAAAAATAAACCATCCAAATCTTACTGATGTAAAAAAAGACCAGGATAAAGTTGGAACAGAAAAATATTTAGGTAGAATTAATCATGAACCTGTATTATTTCTTCACTTACATCTGAATGTTTAAGCTACTTCATGAACATTTTAATTAAAGTATTTATAACAGCATAATGGCATTTTGATTATCTTCATAAAAATATTTAAAGGTGGAGTTAACTTTCACCAAACTTGTGCTTGTCCAGGGAGCAGCGATTTGCAGTGGCTCCGTGGTGGTTTTCTGGAGCGTTACTCATAATCTGCAGAGATGCTCGACTTCCTTCTCTTTGTTTAAAAACCATCTACAGTCAGGTCATTACCCGACACTGGGCAGGATTTCAGGTTCACATCCCATTGGCACTTCACGTTCTGCACTGTCAGAAAGCAATCAATAATAATTAAGATTTGTCCAACATGAAATCCAGCACGTGCTCTTGTGCTCCCTAGATCTGTAGAGGGAAAAAAAGAAGCTTAATAAAAAATATAATGAAAAATCCTGAGGGATGTGATGAAAAAAAGAATTCAAAGCCTGGATAGCACACTAATAGTAGGGTACTTTTGCAACCAGCCCTACACAGGCAATGATACCTCAACTCATTTTCCCAGTTCCAGATGTCAGTATGTTGAACTCCCTATTACTTAACAGGTCTGATTTAATCAGAAAAGGAAAATCCCCTGACATGCATGGTAAGGAGATAACATTCAAATTCTTTTCAAAGGCAAATTAGATGCCTTTGCACATTTCCCAACAATTAGATAGTTGAACACATTGTATGAATTTGTGTGTTGGGATCGAGGGTTTTTCCTCCTGATTTGTTAAACACATCCTTTAAAGATAAATACACTCAAGGACAGACATTACTAGATCAAACTGAAGTCCATGTAGCCCCCTATCTGTTCTTGCATATGCAGGAAATAGTGTAAGTATGTATTTCTCTGTCTCCCCACTTAACAATTGGGATCCCAGCATTCAGAAATTGATAAGCCAAAACCTGCATTCAAATGAAGGAGCCATGTGGGGATTTATCCTCCATTGTTTGAATCCAATTACACTTTTTGCCTTAACAGATATCTCCTGCAGGTAATTCCACAATGGGAAAAGACATTGTACAGGAAAATACCTGTTTTTTTTCAGATGCATCCCAATCGTTTTGTTGGGTACTCACTATTTCTTGAATTTCATAAGTGCCTGAATGACTGTTTGTGGTGTTACAGATTCTGTTGTGTTCCCCAGTGAAGACTTGTGCTTTGTAGTTTGCTGTGACAGTGTTTACTGCATCATGGCCCATGGTCCCCAGGGCAGGCGACGCAGACTGACTCAGGTCTCTGTTGTTATCACCCCAGATCTGGACCAATGGGTCATGATCACACTATGTGAGAGCAGGAGTTCACACTACTGTCAAAGGCCACCTCATGCATTTAAAAAGAAAAAGACTTTCTGGCATGAGTTTCCTCTCCTCTCTGAGTCCAGTAGAGTGCAAGTGCTGTGGGGATGCTCTGAAGGATGATGTCAGGACAGGGGAACCCTATCTGGTGCAAGTCCTACCAGAGGGTGTGTAGAATATATGTACTGATGTTGGCTACCCTGTTCTGTGTCTTGGTTTTCCTTGGTTCATGCAGAGCACAGCCTAGATGACAGTGTGTATTTTGGAGAGTATCAGAGGACCAGGACCCTCTTGTAAAAAGAGATGACAGCAAAATGCAATTTCACTGTTACTTTTCTGTACAAGATACACCACCCTCTTAGCCATTCTTTTTCCATTCTTCCATAACTTTTTCATTTCTACTGTATCTTTTTGGAGATGGATAATCAGACTTGCTTTAACTGTAGACTAGTACCCTAGCAGAAAGGTGCTGTATTTATTTATGAGTAATTCCTAACTTCTGTTTCCTTTTTTACTGCCCCAAGTGTTAAGACAGTGTTTTCAGAGAATTCTCTTCAGAGCTTCCATGTACTGTCTTCTCAGTAGGAATGACTAATTTAGCTGTTATCAAGTGTGTATAGTTAGGACTGCCTTTTCCCAAATGTCTTTTTTGCTCTTATCAATGTTGAATTTCATCAAGTGTCATTCAGTAACATAAGATCTTTCATAGCTCTTCGCAGTCAGCCCTAGCTTTGACCGTAGTCAGCAAGTTGTGTCGTTTCCCTGTTGTCAGCCTTTCTAGAATGTGTTTTTGTGAAGAGTCCATGTCACACCACATCACTCTGTTTTATCTATGGGGCATTCCTCCTTGCTTTCTAAATGTTATTAATCCACTGGAGGATGCTGACTCTTATCTCATGCAATTTTAGTTCTTTCAGTGACTTTAAAAAAGGAGATCTGGAACTCAGGCAGTAACATGGCAGAGAGCATCTTCGTTCATTGACTTCCATGAACTTCCCACCTCATACCCAGGATGATTCTTCTCCCACCTCTACTCTGTTCTATATCTCCTATTTATAGCTATGTTCTGCATTGCTGTTCCTAGACTGGTGGTATGGAAACCAGACTTACTGGTCTGTAACTTTTGGACTCTTAAAAATAGCAGCCTTCTATTTGCCTCCTCCCACTTTTCTATCTTAACTGGTTTCTGTGCCACACTTATTAATTCATATATTATTTCCTGAGGAACTCTGGGAAGAAAAGTGTCTGGTGTTGACAGTTGACTAATCTCAGTTTCATTGCTTTCTTTTAAATGCTCTCCAAGTGATAGTTCACTTAGAGAGACTTCCACAATTCCTGGTAGAGTTTCACTCTGCTATCTTGCTGAAGCTCTTCAGAGTTAGCACCTATTTGTCTTGTTTACCATGACCTCTGTCTGTTGATTCCAGCTGTCGTGCATAGTGCAAAGTTGCCTTCCATCTTTTCAGCCAATGAAAGCAAAAAAATCACACCAAGACTCTAAGTGCATAAAACATACTGAAATTGCATGTGTGGCTTTACAGTAGGTTTAATTATTATCATCTTCCTACACTATTTTAGGTGATAGGACACTGGTGTCACTGCAGGGTTTTTCTCAGCATGAAGTCTATCATGTACCAACCAGCTCATGTCATAGCACAAGCTGGAAATATCACACAAAGAGACTTTCTGGAGGATGTGACCGCCACAATTCAGGGTTGTTCTTATTCTGTAGGAAGTGTCTGTTGCTTTGTGATTCAGGCATTTCTATAATCAAATATTAAATGAATGATTTCTTGTTTGGCTCCTAACAGAGATCTTTGTTGAAGGGTTGACATCAGTTCATTCTAATAACAAATGAATCATTAATTTGTGTGTACTTAGTTGAGGTTTTCTGGGTGTAGAGAAGTAGTGATGGTTTCCAAGAGGTGCATAGTAGCTTCTCTTTCAAAAAGGTGCTAAGCCAGCTTTGGATTTAAGTAGATATTTCTTAGTTGCAAACTGTGCTTTGTAACATTTATCATAGAATGGTAGAATGGTAGGAGTTGGAAGAGACTTTTAGAGATCATCTAGTCCAACCCCCCTAATTTATTTTAGATAGGTTTCTGTGTAGATGCAGATACACAACTATTCATCTGCTTTGTGTCTGCTTGGGAGGTGATTACCCTGTACTAATTATTCCAGTGTTTTTTTAAGTTATCCCAGATCTCTGTCTGGTGAAACAGAAGCTCAGGCTTCCATTACTGTAGCCAAAGTGAGATTTTGCTAGGCAGTAATGCCTTGTTTTGCACATGTCTGGCTGTGGGTATCAGGCAACATGTGTTCATAAAGTTACAGCTCCAAGGTAAATTCAAGCTGTAAAATTATCTTCATAGCAATTTGCTGCTGCTGTAGAGTTGTGCTGCTTGTCTTAGTGAGTAAAACTCTCTCCCCTTATCACGAGGGAGGTGCTCCAGGCTGCCAAACAGGAGGACTAAATACTGGCCAGTAGCCTGGTTGTCATCTCCTGATGCTCTGCCCGAGCATTCTTCCTCCCTTCTAACTATCCAGCTGCCATTGCTTTGGTTCTATCTTGACTTTTTCCCCCCCTCTTTCCCCCAGGAAGACTGACTCCTTCACCTCTAAAAGTTACACTGAAGAATCCAGTTTCCTGACATCTGCTAGACTTGTTTCTGTAAACTGTGCTCTCTATTTTGCCATCTGGATGTGTTGTCTGATGAGGACCAAATCCAAAAGCAGCAGCTTGTCTGGTTATTTATATCTCATGTGTAAACTCTGTTCTGGAGAGAGTTCTGTTCAGCTGCAGAGTGTCTCAGAGGTCGTTATCTTGTCCTAGCAATGCCCACCATGGTGAATGCTTCAGTTTCTGTTTTGAGGAAGGTCCCTTGAGCACTGTTGTGCAGCAGGATATTGCAAATAGACATTTCTGCCATTACAGATGGCACTGTAGATCCATACTGTGGTGTTGTCTGTCTGGATACCACCTTAGGGTAAGGGAGGCACACTGTAACTCTTACCCAGCTCTTTGCTAATCTGCATTTTAGCCTAGTTGTTCTGTGACGCTACAACTTCTGCACGTTATGACACAGAAGGTTGGAGGAGAAACCATCATTTCATCTGCTAGTGGTGCATGTGAAAACCTGAACAGATCTCCTTAAGGATTGTATCAGCTGCCTTCTGCTGGCACTTGGGATATAGCTTCATTGCAGTAAGAACTGTGGTGATCTTTAATCTAGATACAACTCCTTAGGCTGCTGGTACCAGTATGAACTTCAACATAAACTATTCCAGCCTGCCAGGTTTCTTACTTGGATGAAAACCTTCAAATAAGTCAGTACCACTCCTTCATTACTGTTTTTGATGCCTAAATTATGTGCATTCCGAATGCTGAGAGTATGGTTTTCTGTGCTATAGTCACACTGTAATTGCAGAGCAGCTGTACGCTAAGATATGCTGTGCTACCTTGCTGCAAAATTCTTTAATTAAGCTACAAAGCCTTATTTTGTATTAAGTAATGGAAGGCAATACCTGTTAGTGGCTGAGCTTTCCAATTCTTGACTCAATATTACCTAGGAATTCATGAAAGTGTTGTGTTTGTTATTTCAGTATTCTGGTGAGCTTTCTGAATCTCTCCCTAACAATACTTCTCACATGGGACAAGAAATGCAGTTACATAGGAAGGGGATGAAAATGTGAGTCTTTCCAAAATACTATTGATAGACTATCACAGTTCACTGGCACAGCAGGGTTTTGTTTTACTGTTCATTAGCTGGGCAGTTGAGAGTGGAAACATTTTTCTTAAGACTGTCTACAGCCTTGTTTTCATTTCCATTTTCTTTGGGTTTTTTTTCAGACAGACACCTTTAGTTTTATTTGTCAAGATTCCTTGTTTCACCTCCTGTTTTCATGTATTCATCTCTGCCAAGCTTGCTCTCCTTGGCCTGTGAAATCCATTGTGTTGGTTTTCTTTGGTTCTAGCTAGAAATTTAGTTTTTCCCTAAGAAGACAACTTCCTTGATTA
Source organism: Colius striatus (assembly GCF_028858725.1). Taxonomy (NCBI): domain Eukaryota; kingdom Metazoa; phylum Chordata; class Aves; order Coliiformes; family Coliidae; genus Colius; species Colius striatus. The sequence goes on from NC_084762.1 coordinate 5,031,671, forward strand.
TTTTTTTCATTTGATTTTTCAGTCCTACTATATGCAAAAAAGACAGTCCATCTGCTCTTGGATAAGCTTTCTGATTTCTGTAGTTCATTTCCTTCTGTTAATTATGGTAGAATGGCTCAGATTTTATTTCTCTGCCTTTCCTTGTGCTGAATTCTTGGTTGTATACTGTGTTTCTGAGTTGTTACTGTGTTTTAATCTTCCTTGTTTAATGTGGTTTGCAGTCTTTTGGTTAGCTCCTGCAATTCTATTTAGAGATTCAATTTGGCATCAGTTTTCCTTCCAACAGGTTTCTGAATCTTTGATATTTAAAGTTCCTTACAGAAGTTTTGTGTCTCTAATCTCAACCTGATTGGGTCTTCCTGTAAGAGTATCATCTACAAAATCTGACTCAAATTGCTTCCTAGTACGATTAAGAACCCCTTTTTGTCTCTGATGTCTGTCCATGATACCTCTTGTTCTGCCTGTAGCCTAGCACTCCCATTCTATGAGATTAAAAAACAAGTAAACGTCCGTGGGGGAAAGATTTGTGAGTACTAAAAGTGAAGTCTGATCTTAAAAACAATATTACAAATACCTCTCAAAATCAGGTGCTGCTATAGTAGTTGACCATATAGATCTCTGACAGTAGGTTGATGCCACACTGAAGGAGTAACTCAAAACACTCTAGAAGTGAGGTACAGGCAAGTGGAAACAACCTGTTAGGTCAGAAGCAAAGCATCAGCAGCAACTGTTCTGCAGCTAGTGGCCAACACACTAGGCTAGGAAATGATCCTCTTAGAGTTTCATCCACAGCAGCATTTCTGTTCTTAAAACTACCCTATTTTAGGAGTGGATTTGGCCCCAGCCTTATGCATTTTTTATCTCAGCTACTCACCCTCAGCTTCCTTTATGGTCAGGAGAGATCAACAGGCACTTCCAAGGTATAGTTCAGCCTGTCTTTGATGCTTACATTAGGCTGAGGTCAACCATGCCTGAGACTTGCACTTTGTATACATGGAGTGCAAATCAGAGGCAGAAGCCCACGCTGCAAAGTTGTGTAACATCAGATGAATCCTGCTCCATTTGATTATCAAGAAAGACTACATAGTTGGAAGAATTTCAACATGATGCAACATGTTTTGATACATAATGCATCACATCTCAAAAGTCTTTGCTTTTTTACGAGTCTAAAGGAAATATTGATGATTGTTTTTCTTAACACTGTGCAAAGCAATTGGTTTACTTGTATCTAATTATTCAGCTCTGAATTCTTAGCAAATTTCTGCCTATTGAATCCAAATATAACCGATGCACCAGAAAGCTTTTGCTCTAAGCTCCACTCCTATAAGCACCTTCCTAAAATCATCATGAAAATTATAGTGAATATAGTCATTATAGTGACCTTTGGAAGGAAAGCTCCAGCAAAGCAATCCCCAGTGATTAAGACAAAGGCCAAGGGCAACTGCAGAAACAAGCGAGGTTAAGATTCAACTTCAAGCACAGACTGAGGTTTAGTTCAGTTGTCAGATGAGAAGGGCAGGGTAACAAATTATGCAAAGGAAGATGGTTTATTCTCATATAGGTGCAAGTAAGAAGAGTTCATCTGAGATGTTCTGGTCTTGGAGGGAAGGATTGGAGGGACAGAAAGCTAACGTCCTGGCTACATGAAGGCAGAAGTGCTTGGCACGGAGGCAGTGGCGAGCTTCACCTTCTCAGCTGGAGGAGCAGACCACAATCACTGCCATCCTGGAGCACAACAGCTTATTAAAGGAATAGACAAAACTGTACTTGATTTCCAGAACAGAGGGGCAGGAAATCCTCCTGACCCCGTCAAGTCTGTACTGATCTTAATGGGCCTGCCACAGAGAAAAGCTCTGCTTGAACAGTGGAGGGGTGCTGCTCCTGAGGGACGAGTTCAAAAACACCTGCTCGGAAGCATTAATAAAAACACTTCCCACTGTTTCTTCATCAGAGCTTCAAAGAAACCATGTACTACAGAGCACACTGGCAAAATCTGTATGTCTATACCATAAAATATGCATATGTTCGTTTCTAGAAACTAGTAACTGAATGTTGCTTGGAGAATGGATGAATTTGTAAAGGAAACCAGCTTCTGGCATAAGTAGACCCCAGAAAGAAGGCTTAATGCTAATTTCTAATCTCCTAGAAGACTGTACAAATGAACAAAATGAGGTTAATCACCAAGGAAAATCGCCAATGAAGTAATACATCTTTTGTTAAATATTAATTATGTGTAATTTTTCCCCGCCACAGAATTTACAACATTCTCATGAATCGAGGATTATTTCGGAGGCTTTTATTTTTCCTCTGCTGTGAATGGACCCCTTCTCAGTGGAGAGTGAATGAATTCATTCTGTATCAGCTTTCTGCTTGAAAAGAAAATCCATCGTAAAAGAACTGGCAATCTTTGCCAGAGAAACCCAGACCCAGTAAAACATTTCTTTGTTCAGGCCACGAGATCCTAATGAGTTCTGCATCCAACTGCCTATGACTGGGTTTTTTCCCCATCTGATCCAGCAGCAGCATAGCAGTTTTATGCACTTAAATGTATGAGACTTGTTTGGGAGGAAGATTTGTATTAAAAGAAGGCAACATGTTCCATAGTTTTAGTATAACATCTGTTATTATTCAGTGCTGCTCTTAGCCCAGCATGCCCTTCCTCTAAATATCTTATTAATTAAACTGGCTTAGTGGGAAAATAATTAATACTTTAAGTCCTGTACCTACTTAGAAAGGATTTAGAAACTGAAAAAAAGTGTTTGTCTGAGCTTCAAACTGGAGGGTTGTGGGGTTTTTTCATTCTTGAGCAGAAGCAGTTTACAACCATGAGGAGTGTCTGAAAAGCCTATATCAAAAAATATATGTTCTGTCTCCAAAATTCTGCTAAGGCTGCAAAAACAGTTCGGGACTTTGGGAAGTCTTGCTCAATACTTGCAGCTGTTTTGGGAGAGGCACATCTGCACTTTTTCAGAATGTCCTGCTAGCCTTACTTAGCACATGAACCCTCAGAAGCCTCAACTCCAATCCCCAAAGTTACCACGTTTCTTATTGCTGCTTTAATAAGATGAAGGGTCTTCCTGGCCGTGTTGCTACCTTGCACAGCCAGCTCTTGCCTGGGCAGGAGGATGAGATGATGAACCCAGGTGGGTGCCAGTGAGTTGACATGTAAAAAGTGGAGATGTTACTTAGCTATTCATGGTAAAGTACAGAAGTAGCAGTGTTTGCCCGTGCCTTTGCTTTGTGAGCAGTGCTGTTGTCTATAGGCAGAAATTGCTCTTTTGCTGTTGTTTCACCCAACTTGATTTCCCACAAGCTGAGACAGACTAAATGCTGTTTGCTGCTTACACCAACAGAAAATTACACAGACTTATTAGTAAAAGTACTGAGTGCTTCTCAAGACAGTCATGGTTTTCACAATTTCTTTGGTAGGAGAAAGCTCAAGAGTTAGCTGCAGCTTGTTTTGACTCTGTTTTTTTGGAGGGACTGAGGTCAGCTATTCTAAAGGAGGAAGAGGAAAAAACTTTAAATGCTGTACCAAAGCAAGGCCCCTTCAGCACAAGGAGAAGGCAGCTTGGGAAGCAGTCTGCAATGTGACTTCAAAGTCTGATTGATGGGTATTTCTTTTTAAAAGCACATTAGAAGTTGAAGTTTCATTGAAAGTCAGGGAGGTGCCCAAAGCTCTTCTTCACATGAGACTAAGGCATTCTGAAAAATGCTGTGGCTGTTATGTTAACAGCCTCCAAAATAAAACTGTACCATGTGTTTGACTAATGGGTCCAGGGTCTTGTGCCATTAATTCTGATCATGGTGGAAGTTTGGAAGAGGTGTGCAGGGTAAACCAGGGGTTTTGGTAGCTGTTATGATTGTTTCTACTGGCCACCTTTGTCCTGAAGAATACATGTTCAAAACTGATTTTAAAAAAGGAGGAAAACTAAATTGATCCTGTGGAAAAGCGGGAAGCAGAACTGGCCTTGTTTGTGCTAAGCCGTAATATATCTATCAGCAAATAAACTGCAATGAGTGTCAGCATAGGCAACGCACCAAGTAGAGGTGCCCCTGTTCAGCAGTGCCAGAAAAGATTGCAGCCTCATGTTTTCAGGGGTGGAAAGAGGGTTTTGAAACCTCTTTCGCTTTAAATCTGCCTTGGGCCAAGATGCTAAGTCCCAGTTCATTTGTGTGTGCGTGCATCCGTGCTGGGTCTGATAGGAGAGCATATGGCAGAAGCCATTCGCCCTTGACTGTGCCTCTTTTTTGGCAGGCACAAGCTTGTTTCTCACAGAGCACATACAGTCACAGCCACTCCTGCACATCACTTTTTGTGCCCCTTGCTTGGTGGCTTGCAGCTCTTTGCCTGAATACATGTCCTTTGTGGTGTTTTGGTTAATTGGACATTTTTTTAATTACTGCTGAACTAAACAAACATGAAATTTCTGTCTGTAGTTTTGCCACCTCAGTGACCACAGTCTCCAAGCAGGCAGTACAGGACTTGGGCTGTTCAGACCTGAGGTAAATTGTTGTGGCTGTCATGGAGTTTCCTTCATTTACACATCTTTGGGGGGAAACAGCTCTCCAGGGAGGAGAAGGCTCCATTAAACAGCTCTTCTTTTGCACTCCTCTAAATGCCTTGAACTGCTCTCAGAGGAATTGGTGTCAGAGGAGCCTTGGCTTCAGGGCAGCAGAGGCTCTAGTCCTCTTCCATGGCCTGGGGACAGTCCATGGCCATGCCTTTCATTGGTGTGATCCCTCACGTTGCCTCCTTTGCTCCCTTTCCCTCTCCAGGTTGTGCACTAGTTGCCAATGCTTGGGTCATGTGTCAAAGTTAAGCAACAGGAGTGCAGACATGCCCTGAAATAGGTCAGTCTATAGCCATTTCTATCAATAACAGCTGCCCTACAGCAGCAGGCAGATACTGTGGACTGTCAGGAGCTTTTATTTTAAGATGCTAATTTGTTGCTGACTGGAAAGGGAGAAAAAGCATTGTTTAAAAGCCTTTTAAAACAACCATTTCCCTTCTTTTCTATTTATATTAACCTTTCTCTTTTGCTTACAGCTTTGGAAAGAAAAATATCCATGAGGCAAAGCAGAGAGGAGCTTATAAAACGAGGAGTGCTGAAAGAAATCTTTGATAAAGGTAAGTGTTCTTCTTTTCACAACGTTAAACTGACATCTCATATAATTTTATGACCACATATTGCATTATTGTAACATTAAGAACTAGGAATTCAGTCCTGAATTGCAGCAGTGTGCAGAATAAGGTCTCCAAACATCTTTCTTTATTTCACTGTGAGCTGGCCCTCCTTGTTGGATACGTGTGATGGTTATCTGGCAAGTAAAACCGAAAGCTGTTCAGAATGTAAAGCTGTAGAAATAGAAACTGCAGCATCGTGCAGGAGTTGTTTGCTGCAAATCAGTGGGGCATCAACTGCAGGGAGATGGAGAGGGTCCATGCCTGCATGTGGTATCATCTGGTTGAGTCACTCTGGGATTAACTGCTGTGGAAAAGGGAAAGATTTAAAGGGTTTTGATTCTGATGAGCACAGAGCAGTGCACATTCCCTTGAAACAGTTCAGAAAACATCATCATCATAAGAATGATAATTCTTCACTCAGAGTAATTAATTTGTCAAGTTGGTAATGTGTTATTTATGCAAAACAGCATTGTTTTACAAACACCGTTGTTTTGTGCTGCTAATGCAATGGATTTGACATCTATTACTTATGTGTCAGTCTTTAACCACGGCTTCTGTTTGTTTTGCTGCTTCCCTTGTCAATAACTAAGGCAATGAATTCATCAGATTATATAAAGACATTACTAAGTTGCCTCTTCATTTCATTAGAATGTGTGCATGTCCTTTAAAGCCTCATTACTTCAAAATCTAAAAAGTCTTTCACATTACTAGTACAAAACCTCTTGAAAGTCAATAGAAATAGTAAACTTCCATGGGTTTAAAAGTAAGGTCTTCCTCATAAAATCTGGAGCATTTCAATCTGCTGCCTGCATTTTAAAACATCTGTTTTACTGGGAAATTAATACTTTACTAACCAGATCTGTTTATTTTTTTAAGTGGGGAAAAAAACCCCAAACCTTACTTGCCATTAAATTCTACACTAGTTACATGTTATATATTTTAAATGCTGCTAGTCCTTTAGGTCTAGCACTGCCTGTGCACTCACTATGGCCTAATGCCTTAGAAGTCATCCTAGATTCAACTTCTAGGGTAGAAAGGACACCTGGACAAAGGTTTGTGCTTCTCACTGCTTTGGGTTGTCCATGAGAGCGTGTCTCAGCTCAGATAGGCAGCCAGGAGGCAGGCATTCCCCTTGCCAGCCAGGCACAGTCCTTTTGCTGAAAAAAAAGACAGCAGAAGATCATAGAATCGTAGAGTAGTTTCAGTTGGAAAAGACCTTTAAGATCTAGTCCAACCCTTCACCTCACACTGCCAAGCCCACCACAAGACCATGTCCCGCAGCACCTCGGCTGTGTGTCTTCTAAATGTGTCCAGGGATGGGGACTTCACCACCTCCCTGCTTACCTGTAAGCCCGCCCAACCTCTCACTGTGTAAGATTTAGCAAGTGTGGGAACAAAAGATTGCATGTTACCACTGTGCAAAATGAATTTTAAACTCATAGGCAGGTCCTGAACACTAATTGATTCACCCATACAATCACAGAACAGTTTGCGTTGGAAGGGACCTTAAAGCTCATCTCATTCCAACTCCCTGCCATGGGCAGTGACACCTTCCACCAGACCAGGCTGCTCCAAGCCCTATCCAACCTGCTCTTGAACACCACCGGGGATGAGACAGCTACAGCATCTCTTGGCAACCTGTGCCAGAGCCTCATCACTCTCATAGGGAAGAACGTCTTCCTAGTATCCAATCTCAGTCTCCTCTCTTTCAGTGTGGAGCCGTTTACCTCTTGTCCCATCACTACCTGGCCCTGTAAAATGTGTCTCTCCAGCTTTCTTGTTGGTCCCTTTAGGGACTGGAAAGTTGTTACATATACATGTATATCTAATAATTGCATGACCAGGATTCTTTCCATTTGTATGTCAGCTAACCAGAACGGCTTTGTGTACTTACAAAAGGCAAATTATGTGTTATTTTTAATCTGGTTGTCAGATATGTCTCTGATCTAGGATTAATTCACCCTAAGATATTCTTCACTCTGTTATTTTATCCATGCCCTTGTTTGCTGTACTTAAGCAGCTCCCCATGTAGCTCTTCTTTCAGCGAGATCTGATTTAGGGTGTATATTTCAGTTATGCTTCTGTGTCATGCCAGATGATTTTGTTCAAATCCAAGGACAAGTTTTAGAGTCTAAACAAAGATTAGAGACGTTCAAAGGTAAGGAGATACTCAGATGTAAGATTAGAAGAGGTTTTGCTGTCAGTACAGAGAGCTGTCGTGCTTGTTATTAAGAGTAAAAGCCAAAATTTTCTCTCTCGTTTTCTCTTTTTGTAATGGGCCATTTGAATGCTCTCTTCTTAAATCATGCTGTATATACCTTGAGAAGCACAAAGTGCACTTAAGGCAGGAAGATGTCAAGCTGCTCAGCATGTTACAATGGTTTACTTCATTAAAAATTTGTAGACATCTATCTGTCCAGAACAGAAGTGTGACTGGTTTTGTCATGCACACTTTTTGCCTCCTCACAGTTACAGTTAAATTTAGTCCTGTGCTGAATTAATATTGCTGGCCACAGCCACTGCCTTTCATTCAAGAAACAGTTGCCCTGCCTAAGAAACAATTATGCTCTTTCATGAATCCAGGTAACTGAGAGAAGAGCAGCCCTTATCCCAAACATGTGTAAAAGCATGTTTATGAAGCAGAGACAGCATGCACAGAATATGTGGCATTTCCACTCAAACAGCTAAGTCAAAAACCATTCAGCTTAAATACTGCCTGAACTGTTGTTTGATTTTTGATGCCTAGGGAAATGAATGGGTTTGTATTGAACAACCACAGCACTTAAAAGAAGGCTTTGCTGTGAACAGTTATCCAAAACCTTCAGTTTTGATTAATGTTGCCACCTTCTAACCAGCTCAGTTGATTGCTCTGAAAGCCACGGGTCAGGTCTCAGTCTATTATGGTGTGACTACATCAGAATAGCTCTCTAGGGCTTCAAAAACCCTCCAACAGAAACAAGAAAATCAAGACCTTGGTATCCCTATTAATTCCAAAATAAGCAGGAGACTATCTTCACTTGCTGTAAAGAAGCTTTAAGAGACAGAAGCATAGTTCTGAATACTTACCAGGTAGTATACTTTCAGACTTGTTAATTGCTGTGTCCGAGCACCTAAATGAGGCTTTTTTTTCCCTTCTCTTCAGTATTGTTTCCCAAAGTGTCTTGCACACACCTTAGCTCTGTGAGGGGAAAAATGTGCCCTCACTTACCAACATACACTGAGCAGTAATATGACTAATGAGAGGTGCCCAGAATTCAAGAACCACGTCCTCAAGTCCTGAATTTGTCTTGGAAAAAAATCATTGAAATGTATAGTAAAATTAGGCTCTGCTTCTTTGCCTGCTGGTTTTTAGCCTTACAGGTCACATTCCAGTTATATTTTCAGACTTCCACTCGTAACCATAGGGGCTGAACACTTTCCTTTATAAAATTCTAATTGAGATATCCATGTAGTCATTGCCTCCAGGTGCCAGAGCACTGTGCACAACACGTTCTGAGATAAAAATCATGCAGGTTGACACCACAGGGGATGATCTGATCTTTTCTGTTCCTTCATGTTTCTAATGTGGTGTTTGGTAGGAAAGAAACTACCAGCTGCTGTTACCAAAATTTTGGTGAGACGGAGGATATGTTATTAATAACTTTAGAAAGAGGCTTTCTAAATAGTGTCTTCTATATCCTGGTGTCAAGACCTTACACCAGGCAACTACAGAAACTATTTTCTCCCTTACCTAAAATCTTGATGCTGAGAGCTGTAATGCTTTTATTTGCATGTAAGATAGGGATGTACCTCTGTGATTGTGCTTGTGTCCTTTGTAGCGTGAAAATTGGTGTAAGGGAAAAGAATCATTCCTGTTATTAAAATATTGCCAATTATATACTTTGTATATTAGTACTCTTTAAGAAAGCTTCATAGCTTGAGTTCCAGCCCATTCTTGTTCCTGACTTCCCAGCTTCAACAGAGACAGGGAAAACAGATTTTGTGGCCCTGGATGGGGCCACATGGCCCCAGGGGTGGAGGATGGTCAGGAACCATTCAGCTTAGACCATGGATCATAATGACCATCCAGAGTACCAAAGAATGGACACAGATACTTGGCAGATCTTTCCCAAATCTTAATAACCCCTTAAGGCAAGTGGGATGCTGTCAGACTTCTGTGCAGCTGTTGTGGACAGAACATCACTGGCAGACATCTCTAAAAATTGCTCTGCACAAGTTGTGGTTTTGAGATATAAACCGTATTGTTTTGATCCTTATCACAGAATCATCGACTCTTAAGGGCTGGAATGGACCTTGAAAGATCATCCAGTCCAACCCCCCTGCCTGAATATGACCACCTAGAGTATCCCTGTCTTCTGTGTCGTGGTAGGATGACACTGGCTGGATGCCAGGTGCCCACTGAAGCCACTCTGTCACTTCCCTCTTCAGCTAGACAAGGGAGAGCAAATACAACGAAAGGCTCATGGGTTGAGATAAGGGGAGGGAGATGACTCAGCAATTACAGTCATGGGCAAGCCAGATTCAACTGGGGAAAAAAATAGTTTGTTACTGATCAAATCAGAGTAGAATAATAAAAAAATAGAAACCAAATCTTAAAAACACCTTCCTCCCACTCCTCCATTCTTCCCAGCTTTAACTTCACTCCCAATTTTCTCTGTCTCTTCCTCTCCAGCAGCACAGGGTGATGGGGAACAGAGTTTTCAGTCAGTTCATCCCTCATGGTCTCTGCTGTTCCTTCCTTCTCATAGGGAGAACTCCTCATGCTCTTCACCTGCTCCAGGATGGGAGACTGTCCTCCTTAAACTTTTGCAACATGGGTCCTTCCCATGAGCTGCAGTTCTTCATGAACTGTTCCAGCGTGGGTTCCCCATGGGGTCACAAGTCCTGCTAGCAAACCTGCTCGAGTGTGGGCTCCTCTCTCCATTGGTTCACAGCTCCTGTCAGGAGCCTGTTACAGCACAAGCTTCCCACAGGGTCGCAGCCTCCTTCAGGCATCCACTTGCCCTGGCATGGAGTCCTTCCTGGGCTGCAGGTGGATATCTGCTCCATCATTAACTTTCATTAAGCTAATGGAGACAGCAGATTTGGTTTTAAATTATTTCTGCATCTTATTTATGTGTCTAATGTTGTGATTCTGCTTTCCTCCAACTCTGACCAGATGGGGAACTTTCCATACCAAATGAAGAAGGAGCTTTGGAGAATGGACAGCCCCTGGGCTCTGCGCAAGTGCTGAGCTCCAGCCAGGTATCCCTGCCAGCTCTAGCAGAACTGGAGTCAGGTCCAGCGTCTGGGGAACCCTGCTCATACGAGGTGCTCCCAACCACAGAGATCATGGATGGAACAGGTAACATCTTGTTTACATTGTGATGTAGATACTCTAAGCTGTTTGAAACAAGTTTTTTACTTCTAACATGTGGTGAGTAGCCCTGAGAAGTCTTTGTTGAAGGCAGAAGGCTTCTGGTGGAGAAGGAGATGGGGTGACAACTTGCAGATTGTCACTGCGTGCTCCATGAGAAGTTGTTACTGCCTGTGGAAGTAACCTCTATTACACAAGTAACCTCATTGTGAGTAAAGCCAACTCCCTGCACTTTGTGACTGTTTAAGAGTAGATTTCTAACTCACCAGCTACATCTCAGCTGTGCCAATGAGCTGTAGAGCACAGAGCCGACAATGCTTTTTAAACCCTAGGGTACAACAACGTGCCCTTTAGCAGCCACTAAAGGGTGTTGGGTGACATTCACACCGTGCATCTCTCCACAGCTAACATAGGTTAGGTGACGCAGTCTGCACTTGTTCCTCAGCCCATGCAGACAGACAGCAATGCTATACATCTAGGTTAGCTCCTCTTTCTGCGTCCCTTTATGCTGAGGGTCGTGATTGAAGGTTGAGTGAGGAAAAGTGCCGAGTAGAATTGTTCATCCATCATCTTGCACAGCTATGTGGCCTCTTTGAAACAGAGTAGCCCCCGTGAGGTGCTTTTGCACAGGATAAGTTTAGAGAGTGCCTGCTAACGTATCTGGTCCTGAGCAAGCTGTGGTGACAGACTGCCTGAGATATGACATTTTACAGCTCTTAGTTTGCGTTCAAGATGTGGGAATACATCCCAGCCTGGCATAAGGGAGCTGGCTTCTGTCAGAGGTAATGGGAAATTCGGCTGTTGTGTACATGTGTTCTACTCCTTCTCTTTTTCTCTCTTTCTTCCTCTCCTCCTTTCCATGTTATATGATGTTTGAGTGAAATCTATTAGTCGTTCCTAACCTGTGTCGCTGCGCTGCTTTTCTCCTCTTACTACGGCTGTATCCGCTGCTGCTTTGCTCGTAACGTTGTTGCGTCTGTGATGTGGTTGTGTCCTCCAGTGTCTGAAGAGAGCCCCACATCCAATGAATCCGGCGTCCTCCTGTCCCAAGATCCTACAGCTAAGCCAGTCCTGCTACTTCCCCCCAAAAAATCTGCCGCTTTCCCCGGAGACCATGAGGACACCCCAGTGAAACAGTTGTCCCTCCTCAAACAGCCCCCTGCCCTGCCTCCTAAACCTATTGCCAGGATTGCCAGCCACTTAACTGGTAAGTAGGTGTTCCTGGACCCTCGGCACCACTGGTTCCCTTCAAGGAAAAAGCTGCCCTTACAGCAGGTTTTCTCAGTGTCCTTCCTCCTGTAACGCTGTTTGCACGTGCTGTTGTCTGTACTGGTGATGTATCTGTGTCGTACCTAGAGCAAGGATCACACAGTATCTTCAGACTGCCTTCATCAGGGTTGCTTCAGGGCACTTCCCCTCTCAGCTGGAATTGCCTCAGACCACCGCTGTGTTTCCCGACCCTCCTCACTCATTCATCAACCACAGCATCACCACAGAAATTGCAGGATGTGCTTTGATGGGAAAGGAAGTATCAGGAAAATACTAAGATATCTTTAAATGCCTTTAATGAGAAAAGGACCAAGAGTTGAGGGGAAAGGGCGAGTTTTGCTTTCTCCTTTTGCTTTTCTTGCCTCTTCCCTCAACTGCCATCTGGGCAGGTCCTCCTACACACACCCTGTATCTTTCCATATGTTTGTCTTTTACTTGGCCCCCTGATCCCTACACAAGCCATATTGTCCTGTGGCTTCCAGCCATTTCACTTCCCTCCTCAAACAGCCTGCCTAACTGCTCTCCCTTTCCAGCCCTGCTCTGACTACTCCCATCCCACCAGCCAAGTCCTGATGATGAGCAGCCCCAGTTCCCAATGACCAGGATTTTAGTGTCCTGCAGTTTACCTCTCACTGCCTGGCAGCTAGCAACAGCAGATAATGCAGGCTCCTTTTACTGTGTTCCAGATGTTTTCACAAGGGTCTAGGCTCTTTGAGAATCAGAGCTCTAGGTCCATGTAGAAGGAGGACTGGTGGGTCTCCTCTCTTCAGCCTCTCAGGTCATGAAAGCAAAGGATGGCTACATTTACACAGAGCATAAAAAGTTCCCTAAATGCTTGCCTGCACCTTTTGAACAGTCTGCTCATAATTGCAGCTGCCACCCAGGAGGCTGCACCTCAGAATCTTGAGTTCAAAATAATTCTAGATATTTCTTTCACCCCCTGGCAGTTAATACCTATTTTATTCAGGTTAAGATATATATCAGGCAAGAGCTCATTAGGAAAGAGCATGTTCTGATCCTCTCTTGTACCTTTACGTAGTCTCTTCATGTTTCTGTTTGGATGACCACATGCTTTTGTTCTGTATAGTTTTGTTCATTTTATGTGAAAACTCTTTACTTTCGTACCTGCCAAAATCTACAGGTAATGATGAATATTTTGATTATACTACCAACTGAATGGGCAGTTCAGGCAGCAGTATTAATGGCTTGAGGTGAGGACAAAACCAGCTTCCTGTGATCTGCTGTGACACTGTCTCAATTACAAGAAAGCTGCTCGGAAATGAGGCCAATGTGGCAGGAATAGAAAAATGGGAATAGCATAGGAAAAAACTCAGGTGCTAAACGTCCTTCATTCATAACCCATTCTTTTGTAAGATAGCAGGAGAATCAAAGGATGAGGCCTTCTTCTGTGGTTCTTTTTGCAGCTCTTAGTGTGAAGTAGAATCAAGCCCAAGCTATCAGCAGAAGTCAATTGCTTGATGATGATGACTTTCCAATGAACGTGAAATAGAACTGTGACGTCTTTTACTTTGGCCTTTAGTCCTAAATAACCTCTTGGATATGCATATAGACAGATTCTAGTACGTGCATGTACAGAACCCTCAGGAAAAGGAACACACATTCGGGTTTAGTCATAGGGCCCTAGTTTGATTTGCAGTTATTCCTGGTGGAACTGAAAACCTCCTTTACACATACCTTATAAATAGAAGTATTACACTTATTCTTAAGGGTCCATTTACTTCAGTGATATAAAGGATATACGTGTTGTTCAATGCCTTGTGTTCTCCTCTGGTAATTATTTTAGCCATGTATAATCTTTGGAAATGAGAAATCAATCCTATTGAAGCACCCTTCTCAGTGAGAAGCAGAATTAATGCTATTCTTTTACTAATCACTCGAGAGACATTCTCAGTTTGTGTGTGGGAAATCAAGCGAAATGTCAGTTCTGGCATTTGAGGTGAAGATTTTTCTGTTCTCGTTGCATGCCCATTTTTCTACTGGAGATTTTGTGAGAAGGCAGAAGGACAAATTAAGACACAGTGAGCATGTCTAATAGAGTGGCATTGGTTTAATAGTCTGCTAGCTGTGTTCAAGAAGACCATGAGGGGAGATGGGATGTTGTGAAGGGTTTGAAAAAGTGCTTCAACTTCTGTCTATATATACATATATGTATGTGCCTGTATATTTATTTCATAGAAACGTGTTCTATATAAATTATACAACAGCACTGCAGGCATGATCAGCAGGAAAAAGAAATACAAAAGTTAAGGAAAGAAAAGCTGCCTTTGTGTCTGACCACCTTCTTGTTCTGAACTTGTCCCAAAGTTCTTCAATAAAGACGTGAAGGCTGACTTGTAGGGTTTGGCAAAGGACTTAATGCAGGTTTTAGAAATGGAAAGGAAACGTTCTTTACTTCTGAAAGCGTTTGTGAACCATCTCAAACATCTATCCTCACATCTGTCTATGTGAACCATCTATCAAATATCTTGCCTGTGCCAAGACAGAGATTGGCCTTTCCCTCGATAAGAAATGCACGTAAAAGATCAGGCCTAAAATAAACATATAAGAGCAAATTTCATTTTGGAGAGAATGAAAAGAAAAACATCTGTTTTAAAAGTGACAGGAAGAGAGAATTGCCTCTAGCAAATAAAAATCACACAAGCTTTGCATGCTTCATGCCAAGGCTGAGGTACTGTGGGGGCAGGACAGTGCAGGAACAGGGACAGAGATAAGAGCAGACCGCAGAGCAGCCCTGGGGAGTGCTGCCTCACGCCATCTCCCATGCTCAGGGTGTGGAAGTGCCCACACAGCCCTAGAAGACAGGCAATGCTGGGAGAAAAACATGACCCTTAACTGTTTTTATACCATTGGTTCACTGCTCTGCATTTGCTGTTGGCCAATCACTTCTTGATGAGCCTTCTGCTGCACAGGAATTCATGCAGAGCTGTATTTGCAACCTTTAGGCTAAGCAAGCTTTGCCTATGTTCTCCAAATTCAGCTTGAACCTCAGATGTATATGTGCTGCAGAAGAACAGCAAAGAATTTCTGTCTCAAATCATCTCTGAAGACATGGCTGCAGATCTTGCTGTAGTCAGCAGATGGTAAATCTTTGAGAACTGTTTTTACCTTGTTGTAATGAATCTGCTAAAAACTCATTAAAATAAGAAAAGAGACTCCCACTGTTCAGGCACAAGTGATTCCTGGAGAAAAGAGTTGAAAAAGTGAAAGATACTTGACCAAATGTTTAAGGCACACCATTTCCACTGTGGAGGTCCCTCAACAGGCCCCGCTGCTTTATTGCACTTTTGGATGGTTTTTTTGCACATAACTTTACAGAATTAATTAATTGGATGGAATTTAGAGTAACTTATTAATGTTGTGACAAGTTGTATTATAGTACAGCAAGGGTCACTATATGGTGTCATTCAGGTGGGAAGGATCAATAGTAAGTGTCTAGACCACCCTTCTGCTCAAAGCAGGGCTAGCTATGGGATCAGAGCAGATTGCTCAGGACTTTGTCAAGCTAGATCTTGAAAACCTCAAAGGATGCCAGCTGCACAACCCATCTGGGCAAACTCGTTTGGCTCTTCTCTCAGGGGAAATGATTTTCCTTATAATCCAGTCTTGAGTCTCTTGTTTCAGTCTTTCCCTGCTCTTCCTCCCACCATACACCATTGTGAAGAGCCTGGCTCCACCTTATTGATAACCTTCTGATAGGTACCTGAGGGCTACTGTTAGGTGTTCCCCCCACGAGCTGTCTTTTCTCCAAGCTGAACAAGCCCGAGTTCTTCAGCTTCTCACAGATTGGATGCTCCAGCCCTCAGCCTTTGTGGTGCCCCTCTGCTCAACTCAATTCTGGGTTTTGATGTCTTTCCTGGGGAGTCCTAAGCTTGGCACAGTAAGCTAGAGAGAGTCGAAGGAGTGCTGAATAGAATGGGAATAATCCTTTGATCTCCTGGCTGTTCTTGTGCTCATAACCCAGGAGTCTGTTGCCCTTCCTTGTTGTCAGGGTACAATGCTGTCTCCAACCAGCTCTGCAGCCACATTCGGCTCTGCTGTACCACAAGCACATCAGAAGAACCACACATGAGCAGACCTGTGCAGTGAACAAAATTCTGCATGTTTGTCTCCTGAAAACCCCAAGGCAAATGCAGCAACTGTAGATATTAGCAAAGTGATCTATATGGAGAGGGTAAGGGCTGACCTGCTTGTCAAAGGTCTGATGTGCAGCAAATACTGTGGCATCCACAACTATCTTTTGAGTAATTTATTGTCATCAGCGGTGGGAAGGTTGATGTCTAACGTCTCTTTCTTCAATTCTGGCACAGTTATTATTTAACCATGCACAATGCTGAGTGGTCACAACCCTGCTGGGAACCAACATCTTGCAAAATTGCTCATTATTCTCTTGAGCATGAAGTACCTCAGCCAAAGAAGATTAATCAGACTTACACACCTGGCTTCACAGTTTGCTTCTTTTCTGTTAAATGAGTGTTTTGTGCAATGATTTAAGGCTCTGGTAATGTTGCACTGAGAAGACACTTATCACAGATTCCTTGTTCATATTTCCCCTGTCCAACTTCTTATTCCTCTACAAATGTCTGTGTCTGGTGGATATTCCATGATGGAGACAGTATCTGTTTCCACTCCCAGTACATAAATCCCACGTATTGTGAAATTAAAAGAAACAGAGGAAACAAGAGTAAAATACAGTCATCTCACTCTTACAATGGAGGGAGAAGTTGTTCTCTCCTTTACTCTAGGTCATGGTAGTGCAGTTTTAATCAATGTGCCCGAATGCCATGGATTTGAGCAAAGACCCCTTTGTTCTACATACTCACTGCTCTGACCATGCAGTACATGATCTCCATTACTGATGTTGGTGAAGATACACTGTTAAGTTTCCAAGTGAATGGACTGAGCTCTCCTCCCATTGCAGTCATTCTCCTTTTAGACGTTTATTTCAACAGACAAGTAGAATTCTCCAGAAGGTAAAGGGCAGACAAGTAGATTTAATGCCTCTGGTTCATTTTCAAGGCTCCATTTAGGCATTGGGACCGTATTCAGACAGCCTCGAGGACTTGAGTGAAACACAGTCAGCCTGAATAAAGCCTCACATTAAAAATAATGGACCAGATTTTGGGCAGGTGTCCAATGGATTCACCCAGCACTGATACCACTGAAAACATATAGATGTGAAGGACTTCTTTAAGTGGAAACTAAAGGTGCATACCTTTGTTGTGTGTACTCCAGCTTCCACTCTTCACATCTGATTAACAGTGGGGTATGTAGTTACTCTGCATGATTAAGCTAGGCATGTTCTCCTGTGCAACTTTAAAGCTACAGTGTCTGTGTCCCAATCGTATTAGATGAATGCTGGTATGAAAAAAGGAACAGAAATGTTCACTATACTTTTAAAGAAAGATGGAAGAACTCCTGTTTGCTTTATACCTGAACCTTCAGGCATGTTGTACTCACTCCCATACAATATTGCTCCGATCTCGAGATTACAGAAAGCAGGAAAACCCAGCTGATACTTCCAGTTATTCTTTTATCAGAAGCAAGAGTTGCCTGCAGTTGGGTTGTCCTTGAATTCACTGTTAAGGATGACTACCCTGCATCATACACAGAGTGATGGGGTGTTCAGGTGCAGGCAATGTCAGATGGAGTCTTTGAGATACAGCAGAGGAGGATCCAAACCCAACAGTCGAATCTGTGCTTTTCAAAATGGAAGTGCAGATCTCAGTGTAGTCTTTGTAATTCAGGATGAGCTCTAGAAGTGAATTGTGTGAAGAGGACTCTTTATTGCTACGGATCCCAGAGGAGCCTTATTCTACACAATTTACTCTTTTTCTGTTATTTACCTTTTATTGAAGAGATGTGTTCTTTCATGCAGGATACAAAGAGGAGATATACACAGATAACGTGTATTTAAGAAAACACAGTAACTTGGAGACATTCTGATGCTTGAATAGAAAATCCTGAAAGGCTTTTTTTTCTACTGTATACAGGGCAATTTGCTGTAGAGGAGAGGGCAGTTCCCTGCTCTTTGGCAGTCCTTTAAGTTACATTTCAGCCTTGGTGGAGGCATCAGAAGAATTTTTTGCTTTGAACATGTCAAGTGTGTAAGATATTGCATTGAAAGGTGAACAGTTTGAATTTTACTCTATAAGTCTCCCACTCTGCCACAGGGAAAGACCATTTTCCCTCCATGGTTTTAGTTGAGGTTTGTACACTCTTTTTCCTCTTCTGTTTCATTAGTCTATCAGCCCTTTGAAGAAAGGGAAGACTTAACTGTCAGTGTGTTGCTCCTGGTCTAGTAAAAACGCTGGTATCAAGTGGATACTGTGAATGCAATGAAGCTATGACTAGCACTAAAGGGAAGTCCAATGACATACCTGAGCTTGGGTCTTTTCCCACATTACAGTCCTTAGTCATTCTCAAGAAATGTTAGTGCTTGGAACTCCTAGTATCAACCTTGTGCACCCTGGCTATTCGATAGGACACTAGCACAGAGAATACGCCAGGAGGGAGGAAAGAATAAAAGGTTTGAGAGGAAGGATAGATAGTTAATACTAAAAAGAACCATCTGGAAAAAGACTTTAGAAATCTGATTTTGCTCAGGAGGATTATGACCTTTGAAACCTGGAGAGTAACATCTTTCTCCCAAGCTTTCTCTGGTGGATGTTGTGATCACTTCCCACGCTCACCTTGGGAACTACAAGCCCTCATATTATTTTTCTCTCCTTTCTGGAAACGTTTAGCAGTGTGACTCCAAAAATCTCCCTCCTGCAGTTGAGTCCTGGCAGAGACGTTTGCTTGTGGAGCTCTCACTGATTTCTCATAGAAGTCAGAAGAGTCTTTGCCTGGCAGGTCAACTGTGTGATTGAAAGAACATGCCTAAAGTTAAAAAGGTTAAAATTCAGTGCGTGAGTTGGAGAAAAGTGCCTGACAAGTCTTCTGTAAAAGAATACATTAATTCTGACAACCTTCTGCCCTTTGTCATTTCCCTCTTCTGTACCCTTCATTTTTCCAAACCACTCCTGTTTAGTATTCAAACCCTATTTCTTTTTTCTTTTGCCCTCTAATGCAATTTTTAACACTAGATGTTTTGCACATTACAAAGATGTAAGGAATGTGAGTTGTAGTAATTGCACTGCAGTGGCTGAAAAGGATCAGGAATCTCTGAGCTTTTACTCCAGCAGTGATGGTGGTGAGTCACCCTGTAACTTCAGACACCGAATTGCTCTCCCTCTCTTTGTTGAGAGGAGGTTATTGTGCTTACCTCACAGGGCTGTTTTGGAGGGTTGGGGCTTTATCAAAATATCAAAGTGTGCCACAAGTCTTGTTAAGCGTTGTTTAACATGCTTATTAAGGGGCATGCACAGCCCTGGGGTGTTTTTTTGTGAGACTCATGCTGAAAAAACAACAGTATTATTTGGGAAGACCATGATGAGCACACACTACGCAGAGTTGTCTGTCACAGCAGGGAAGGGATGCACGCCTCCTGTGTTGACTTGTAACTTCAGTACCTGCTTGCCCAGGCAGATATACTGATCTCTGTCTCACTGACATGAAAACTAACACCAGGGCCTCTCTTTCTTTTGTTTTAGATCCTGGTGCTCCTGTGAAACTGCCTTGTATGCCAGTTAAACTGTCACCTCCACTACCTCCAAAGAAAGTCATGATTTGCATGCCTTTAGGGGGGCCAGACCTCTCTCTCTCATCCTATTCCACGCAGAAGAGCTCCCAGCAGCCTTTGACCCAGCACCATCACACTGTCCTGCCATCCCAGTTAGCAGCTCACCAGCACCAGCTCCAGTACGGCAGCCACAGCCAGCACCTGCCTTCTGGGTCCAGCACGTTGCCCATTCACCCTTCGGGGTGCCGGATGATAGAGGAACTGAACAAAACACTAGCCATGACCATGCAAAGGCTAGAAAGGTAAGGGATCCATATGTAGAGTTACATACTGATGTGCACTGTTTCCTGCTAACCTCAGTATCAGTCAAAAAGACCAAATTTCCTGAACCCCGTTGTCCCATTCAAGGAAGTAAATAACACAGCGAGTGGAGATCTTAGTAAGACATGCCTGGCTTGCAATAACTACTGCAGAGTGCATGTCTGCAGAGCTCCAGTTATGTGGAGGATTGCCAAAAGCAAAGAAAGCAAGTGGAAGAATCAGAAAAGAGCAATAAAAGCCAAATGTGCAGCTCAACCAAGGCATCTGATTACTATTACCAGTTAGCACAAAACAACCTGTGAGGGCTTTGTTCAAGTCACTCAGAGGGGGTTTAATGCACCTAATTTAAATTAAATTATATGTTTGATCTTTAAAAAAGTATTTAACCCATTCCACAGCAGCTACCTTCTTAGCCAGTTCCATGTGGAGGAAGGTAGTGCATTTGGTCAGAAGTACCTTACCCACCTTGAGGCTGGTTTTTATTAGTCACTCGTGAGTATCTTTGAAGGCTACTCCAGGTAGTCTAAGTGAAGCATATTGTAGAAATGCAAGCTGTCCTCATAGACTGCAAGATCAGCAAGCCTTGGAAAATTTATTTCATCTTGTAGAGGAAAATTGAGCAAGTCTCAGAATAGAGAAGGTAGTCCAAAACATGGCACGTTCTATTTTAGTGCCAAGGGCAGCTTTATAGCCAGCTTGTTCTAGGAGCATCATATCAGTTAGACAACAGGCTGAAGTATTTGGTCAACAGACAAAATGCCTAATTATTTACCCTGATACCTCTTTATGATAGTGCTGTCTTCATTACCTTGCATAGTGGAAAATACTTCAATTAGAGATGGCAGATTGTTCTTACTGCTCAAAAAACAGTGAGTGCTCCAGAGGTTGTCCCGTGATGCCAGCGTGTTTTAGGGCCAGGACAGCAAGACCTCTGTGGTTACAATCAAGGGGACTAATTTCTGCAGCACAAGGCAATTCTCTGCCACGGAAAAACTGCTAGAGTGATGAGAGAGGTTCTTATTCCCATCAGAAAAAGTCCTGTAGTGTTAGGATTGGAAAGAGCATCCACTTTCCCCCTGCTGTGTTTAGTAACTACCCACTTACCTCTCATATTGCCAGCGAGGCTGGACAGATGCATCTGCATCATCCCAAAGCTTGGTGGACCAAGTACAGAGGGTAGTTGGTGTCTCCTAAAGGCTGTTTTGAAGCTGCACTGTCCATGCTCTCCCCAGCACAGGTCAGGTGTCTTACTGTCTTGTCCAGACCACACACAGACACTTTGTTATCCTGAGCCCAGTGACATCCCTCAGAGCATGACATCACTCAGGCATCTGTTGCCCCATAGCAATGAATGCTCCAATTTCTAGACATCCATCATATTTGCGTCTACAAATACATCTCACTGATTTGAAGAAGATGATTCTATTTGGTTTTTAACTGTTAATTTGAAGCTGAAGCTCTGCCGCTTGTTAAAAACTGAATAAGCAAGGATTCATTTCCCAATAAGTAGCAATTGCTTTCCTTTGCAGAAGAAAACCAGAAAAAGTTGCAGCACTGATATTTCACACTTAAAACAAAAGTGAATCCTAGTTCGTGGTATCCCAGGTGGTTATTTTTTCATAGCCTTTCTGTGTTGATTATTATTTCAGTCATGAAATAAAGTATTGAGTACTTCAGTTATTCTCCTCGTCAAAACAAATCAATAACTCTTGCATTCACGAGAGAGAAAATAGGTGATGACTGTTTCCTCTGCAGCAGCAAATGTTCTTTTCAGAGTGTGAAGGGGTAAAAGTATTTCAAAGCATTTACAAGTCTGTGGAGGTGCCACTTGCTTTTTCAAGCCACATTGTGATCTTAGTAAATTTGCTAACTTTTCTTGAAGGTTTGTGTAGATTTTTAGGTGTGTGTATTTATGCCACTGTTTTTTAGTATTTTTGACAGTAATTCTTTCCCTTTAATTACATAAAATCTGGATTAAATCCAATGGAGACCATACTGCAGTACTTGTCATTGGGCACTTCAGCCCAGAAGTCTCGAGGGCCTGTTAAACTGCAAAGATCCTCGATTTGCTTTTCTCTGTTGTGTTTGGGAGTGCTCCCATCTGCTGCATGCATAGGCTGTGCAGTGACGTCCTGGGCTTTACTGTCCCTTCCAAGATAACAGTGTACTGGGTCATTCCTGTTGGGTCAATGATCTTGAGGAGATGAGGGAGCAAGTTCATTGGCAACATTTACTTTTTCTGATCTCAGTCTTTATCTCAATAGAATCCTAACACTTTATAGAATCATTTCCATGATGCTGCCAAGTCTGGTCATTTGGGGGATTATTTGGAATGGTGTTTTGGTTTTACTAAGGGAAGATCATGTAGACAAGTACAGATCCGTTCTCTGCTCTAAATGTTTTCCTTTCGTTTCAATCAGGAGTTTATTTTTTTCCTTCCCTGTGTCTAGTTTCTTTGATCCTGATACAGTGGAAGCTCCTCGAGTCTGTCAAATTCCACTGATATTCAGTGAACCCATAACCAGTTTGTATCACTTGCACATGTCGCCCAGTAGACTTTTCTTAGACCTTTCCACCAGGACTGTGAGTGTGGACAGGAACATAGAATGAAAGAGACCAAAGCATCCCCTTCCTCTAGCTACGTGGATTTTTTGCTTCTGATACGTGAAATCAGTAATTTGCCAATGAAACTTGCCATAGGAAAATGTCTGTCCCTCCGTACCAGCCTGGAAACCAGAGGTTATTTTGCTGTCTTTGACCCTGAGAAGACTGCTGAGCTTCTCTACCTCTATTTTCTCCTCTACAGGAGTGGTTGCATGTTACTGCCTCACCTAGATCTAGTGCCAGTTAATGTCTTAAGGTACATTAAAAGCGTGTAATAGCTCTTCAAGTCCCAGTTTTTCTTATGACTTAAATGGCAGTTAATTCCTGGATTTTTTTATTCAGTTTTATTACAGATTTTATAGAACATTAAGTTCATTTGCACAGTTAAGGCTTTTGATTGCAAACATTTTCTGGTACTCGTAACATCTCTTCATAACCTATTCTCAGAAGGGCAATCTGTCCCTTGTCATAGGATGACTATTATGACATGTCATTTGTGCTGCCAGTTTGCCTCTATTTTCCCTGATAAATTGCCAGCTTTATTATAGGTTAAGTCGAAAGAGAGAAGAGTCTAATTTCCACATAACCTTTTCTTGGAACCTCTGTTGCCAATTTGTGCCCTACTGCAAACGACTTTCCCTTCTGGCCAGAGCTGTGTGTCAGGCATAAGCAAAACTCTTGATTCGAGCATCGTTTTTTACCATTTTAGAAGGCGTTTTAAGAATTGGTGAAAATCTGCTAAGCTCTGCCACCAAAAGCCACAGAAGGTTTCGTCCTTCTGACTGAAATGAAAGTGAGAGACTGTGCCCAAAAGCTGTACGTCACTGACAGCTGCAAAAGAAGCTTTAGAAACCCTCTTGTGCCACTGGAATGTATCTTCAATTTTGACTTAGGGAGGCAGCTTCTTGATCTGAAATAGCTTTAATTCCTGCCCTGCCTGTATAGTTCTCAGTCTGTCTCGTAACATGACAATTAATTTCAATTACTCTGTGGGCTGTTGTACACAAGCAGCTGAATCAAGGCCTCAGTTTGTTCAACGTGCTAAAGAGCTGTTAAGTGGCAATATCTCACTCCAGGCTAGAATGGCATCTGTGGCAGAGCAGTGAAAAATCACCGTGTCCAAAAAAGACAGTGTGCGAGACCAATTCCTCTGGGACACCCAGTTCAGCTTCAGACTGTAGATTTATGAAATGAAATGCATTAGACATCCCTGCCAGTGTCTTCTAAATCTTCTAAAATGTGTTTGAGTCAGAAAACATTTATCTTCCATAAAACTTGTCAAGAGAATTGCTTTTTGTCTAAACTTTAGCATTGCCTAAGGATAGAAGCACTTAATATTTATAGCTCTGCCTTTCCTCTCTGTCTCACACATATGCCTGTATTGTAGAAGTGTACAGTGGTTTGAAGTGTTCTCAGAGTTTTGTTTCAACTGATAAGTACAGAAGAGTGTACTGTGGATGTGAAAACACGCTGATAAAAATGTGACTGTTCCAAAATCAAAGAGCCTGGGATGGCAGATGAGAAGCATGCAGGGGTTTTTTCCCCCCTTAGATTTTACAGGAGGGTTTAATTTGTCTCTTTTGGGGTTTTGTCTGTGCCATGAGTCACTCATATGCTTAAATTCTGATATTTCATGACAATATTTTGTCACTAGAAACGTTGTAAGCAATAGTGGTGTGACTTTTTTGTTTTGATCACGTATAGATGATGCAACAGCCTTTTTAAGGGCTAAGTCAAGGCAGCTATGAATTATTCAAATCTATGTGTTAGGATAGCTTCTTAAAGCAAGTGCTTCCTTAGCTTTGTTCTCTAATTTTGTTGCAAAACACAAAGCTGATTTAAAACAGACTGGTGGAAATAATAGTGTGCTCTTTGGTAGAAAAAATGCTGAAAAATGTTGCAGTGTAGAACTGACCACAGCGAGGATTTTGCTAAGGACCCAGAGGAACTCATACACAATGGAAACATCCAGTGACCTTGACTTGTCTTTCTGAAGTATTCTGCAGTGGTGCATGTATTTCGTAAGTGCTTTGCTTAGACAGCTGACTTAGTCAAAATGCCGTGGAAAAGGCTGATTTTAATCAAGAAGAACACAAAACATCAGGAAAAATGAAGGGCTTAAAATAGAAAGTAGTATTATCAAGTAAGTGGGTGATTCACAAAAATTACAGTGAGATGAGAAGCTGCCTATTTCTAGATTACTGGTTCAAATAAAGATCCTTTTTGGTAATTTGTAAGTCTTGTTGCCATCCAGTACCTGGCTGGTAACATGAATTGGTGAATCATTTTGGTATCTGTTACCCTACATGCACACCTGTAAGGATGCATCTGTAACCTGCGTTCATCCTTCACTGGACATGGGAGCACCAAATGGTCCTGGATTGTAGAGTCATTGAATGGTAGGGATTGGAAGGGACCTTTAGAAATCTAGTCCAACCGCCCTGCAGAAGCAGGGTCATCTAGATCAGGTCACAGAAGAACGTGTCCAGGTGGGTCTTGAAGCCCTCCAAGGGAGGAGCCTCCACAACCCCTCTGGGCAGCCTGTGCCAGGGCTCCCTCGCTGAAACACTGAAATAGTTTTTTCTTATGTTTAAATGGAACTTTTTGTGTTCCAGCTTCATCCCATCACCCCTTGTCCTGTTGCTAGATACCACTGAAAGAAGTGCTGCCCCAACCTCCTGACACCCACCAATTTGTAAATATTAGTAAGATCTCCCCTCACTCTCCTCTGGATGCTGAACTACATTTTGTTTCTTTCATCTGTACTTCCACAAGGGGGCTTAAGAAACTTGTAGCTATTCTCTGTGTATATATTGCTCTAAAATTAACCATGTCTATTATGTTGTGTTCACCACTGGAAGGTTTGCTTTGATTTGGGTTTTTTAGCAACGTTAACAGCACTTTTAGCACTTTTTCACAGCACTTTAATTTCTCTTGGAAATTTAATTCTGCTTTGAATTTCCCACCTTTGTTCTTCAGAAGAGTTACAGAAAAAACAGGTTACAGAGGAAACAGATTTATAAAATTAAGTTCATAAAATTAAAGTTATTAAAGCATACCTAAGAACTCAAAGTTAGTTGAAAGATCTTTAAGACTGTAGCACATTGATGTGGCATTCAGTGCATTCAGATGATGAATTTAAAAACTACCCCTGGGATAAAATGTTTTGGATTAAACTCCTTGAAAGCAAATATAAAAGTTCACAAGCCAGTTCTTCATGAATCTCTCTTACTTTGTGGTATAAAACATGGACTATCACTAAGCAAATGGAGTTCCTCTCTTCAGGACATTCAGTAAAGCTGTGCATCTCGTTGGTTAGTCTGCAGTAGGAAATGTTGTATTTAACAAAATGATTTCTTTGAAACCAAAGGTGATAATAGCAACATGGTATGGTTTGCTCAAAGGATCTGAAACCTTTTTTTCTCCTGAATCTCTAAGCACACTGTGGATGATTAAAGGAGTGGAGCATCCCCCTTATGATGAAAGGCTGAGGGAGCTGGGGCTCTTTAGCTTGGAGGAGACTGAGGGATGACCACATTAATGTTTACAAATACATAAAGGGTAGGTGTCAGGAAGATGGAGCCAGGCTATTCTCAGTGATGGCCAATGATAGGACAAGGGACAACAGGTACAAGCTGGAACAGAAGAGGTTCCAAAGCAACACAAGGTAAAACTTGTTCCCTGTTGAGGTGAGGGAGCACTGGCAGGGGCTGCCCAGATGGGCTGTGGAGTCTCCTTCTCTGGAGACATTCAAACCCAGCTGGATGAGTTCCTGTGTGACCAGAAGAAAGAGAAACGTTTCAAGATGACTTGGCAGAAAATGGTTTAAAGAAAAGAGTCTGTTTTTTCAAGATGCTGAATGGTGCTGGTATTCTGAGCAGGCTGAAATGTTCAAGGGAGTTGAGGTTGTGCAGCACTTGGTGAAGTCAAGCTTAAATTTGTACACCTCAAGTGCAACTTGGCCAGCACATCTGATTTTGCCCTTAAGTTCTCCTGGAAAGTAAAATGTGACTTCAACATAGAGCATCCAACAGGCAAGTGTTCCCTTACCTTTCACACAGCTGTTGCCTCAACTGGGACTTAGAGAGGGGAGTTTCTGCTGACTCACAAAGAAAGCTGAGCAGCCATCATTTTTGCCCGACAGCCTCTCCTTCTCTTTTCACGTTGGAAAAGCAGCACGAGCTGTTAGATAAAAATGTATGGATTGGAAAACATAATTCTGTTCCTGACTTTTCCTTTCACCTCTTGTTTGACTTTGATCTTCACCTCCTCGTGTTCTTGTTTCACTACTTGTACTGATATAGTCCTTGGTAAAGGGCTTTGAAATGGACACATAAATAGAGTTAGATGATAGCAGGCTTGAGCACAGGTCTCAACCTGGTAAGCTGTGGAAGATGATCAATCACATTTTACGTGGCAAAAGAAATACGACATTAGCTCCAGTTCAGATTAATCTCCAGTACTCATCTGGAGTGAGGAGCCACGGCAGGAGAAGAGATATTGGCACTGCAACCTCCACAACATACAGCTGTGCCTTTAGCAAACAAACATGCCAGGTTTCAGCTCCTTCCCTTGATATGCTCACCAGCTCCAAAAGCCTCTTTTCTCCAAGCCAGTTTTACATGCTGGGACTCCTGCATTTCGAAGAGTTGTGTCCTTGCCTTCTCCTCAAGTCAATCAACCAACGTCTTCTTGCCCAAGGAGTGTAAGTCGTGATTTCCCCCTGCTTTTCTACAATCCACCTCTATAACCTATACCTTTCCTTCCTCCCACTTTTGTACTCCACCTTCTGCATTCGGGTGAGACATTTTCTCCTCACTGCCTGCACGTCAATGGAGAGGTCACACAGATATCAGGCTGAAGACATGCTTGTCACACTGAGTACCTGGTGCAATTCTCACTAAGCCTTTAGACTGTATTTGCTACAGATGTGTAGTTCTGCGTTCTGGCTGCTGGTATTTCTGCCTATGTGCTGTCCTACCTCTCCCTAGCGAGTGTGGTACCTTGAATGTAATGTGTACTCAGTTTAAACCTGTCAGATGTCTTTCTGGTCATGAAGATCTTTCTGTCCTTGTTGCTTTTCAGAAGGAGATGGATCACTGCTTTCTTTAAAAGACAGTGAGAAAAGCAACTCAGTCTTCCATTGAGCTGTTTCCATTATTTTGTTTGTTTTTCTTTCCCAACAGCTCTGGTTTACACACAGGTGACAGTGTGACGAAAACAGGACCTGGGGGCCTTCCAGACATGAGACAAGTGCCAACTGTTGTGATCGAATGCGATGACAATAAAGAAAATGTGCCTCATGAAACTGACTATGAAGACTCGTCCTGCCTCTACCCAAGACAGGAAGAGGAGGAAGAGGAAGATGATGAGGAGGATAATTCATTATTTACAAGTAAGACTCATTCCATTTTTCCTTTCTCAGTTGTTGAATTTTTAATCTGAACTCTCAATACACAAGGGAAACACAAGGCCTGTGAATTTTAGTACTCAGCTGTGGCTTTTGCACCTTTCAAGGCTCAACTACATGAGGATGCTTCATAAAGCAATCCAAAATAACAAGTCGTATGAATTTATAGTGATTTCCCTAAAATACACATTAATCACTGTCTGGATAGCTCTGAGGCAGCATTCAAATGACTGGTTTGGGCTTCTATTATTTCACTTTCAACTTGACTTCCAGATTCCCTTTCCCAAGTGTCCATGGTATGGAGAAGCCCTGCCTTTGGCTTAAGTCAGCATCAGCTCAATAGAGTTACTTCAGGAGGATTAAATAAATGCCACCAATAGAGAACCAGAGTTTTTATATGTAATATTAAATCACATCAGAATCATAAGACTGCATATGCTTTGAAAGGGGTCATGATCAGACAACTGGGCTCAGAGAAGAAGAGGTTAGTTAATAGCCATGCCACAGTTACAGTCTGGAGAGAGAGCTGTGGTCCCCTCCTGACCTCTCAGAGAAAAGTCACCTCCTGCCTCAGTGTGACAAGAACCAGTACTTTGTGTGTCACAACTACTTGTCAACCTGCAGGTCAAGCTGAAGTTTTAGCCCCTTAGATTGCTGGGAGCAACACTCCTTTTAAAACACACACAAAGATTCTGAAACCAGGTGTATTTGATCTCCTCAGGGTCCTCTCTTACCCTACAAGTGAAATTAAGCAGTCTTTGCTTGGAAAATAAGAAATAGAGCAGAACTGGACTATCTTGCACTCTCATGTCAAAGTCCAAAACCTCTGATGGGTTTGTGTCTATCTGCTTGTGTCTGTCTTCCCTGCTCAAACTGCTCTGGGTGCTAGCCTAGGAAAACAAGCTTGATCCGTGAATGGAACAGATAGCCACAGTGTCTTTCCCACTGTCACTGCCCAAGAAGCAGTGTCAATTAATGTACATAGAGATCTGTGCTACTTCAGCTTGACTTTTTTCTAGTGCTAGCTTGGCTGTCTTGCAAAAGAGAGATGTGTCTCTTTTTCCACATGCAATCTCTCTCCTGCCTGCCCAGATTCTGAGGTTGAATTATTCATTCCGTTACGTGGTTCAGAAACACTGTGCTAAAGAAAGCTACAGATGCTACTAGCAATTCTGAAACAAGCCCTTCTTCTCCACCCCCCTCTATGGAGCAATATTTTCATTTCTTTTTCGTGTACACCCATCAAATTCAGCTTTTCCTTGTTGTGATATGAATTGAGGTTAATTGAGCACCTGTAGTTAATTGATGTCCCTCTTCCCACAGTCCACACCAATATAAATGAGAGCCTAGTATCCTCCCTTGGCTAGGACTTCTTTGCCAGATGCATGCTGTAATGTAATGATGACACCTCCTTTGGCAAAGCTTTTCCTCTCTCCCACAGGTTCCCTGGCAAGGAAAGTCTGTAGGAAGGACTCATTAGCAATCAAGCTAAGCAACAGGCCTTCTAAGCGAGAACTGGAGGAAAAGAACATCCTTCCTATGCAGACTGATGAAGAGAGGCTTGAACTTAGGCAGCAGATTGGGACAAAGTTAACAAGGTAGGAGACAAATATTTTTCTAACTCTTGCCTTAAGAAATACACGATGGGATGCAGTTTTTGTCCTTAGCCTGTAAACATTTGAGATCTGTTTGTTCACAATGCTCCAGAAGGAAACCTGTGGTAGGGGAAGACTTTCTTTCTGCTCCAGTATAACTTCCCATACCACCCCATTTCAGTTTGATGGCATGCATCCTATGTGATCTTTGATTGTGTGAAGTGTCAGCATGAACTGTGTGGATCTGGTTGGTTTTGGTGCAGCACTGGGAAATGCCTGGTCTTGGTGATGTTTTGAACTGTAGCTGCAGGTGCCATTTGATGGGCTATTAGTCTGGCTAAAGGACAGAGGTATAACTTTCTCTTCTGATTGCAACTCCATTAGATAGCTGGGTCTTTTCCTGATGCAAAATACTTATATTCTCCAGTACCTCCTTCTGTTGCGTCAGGTTGGACAAATTTGCCCTGTCCAGACTCCTCCTTAGTGTTACTCACCAGCCATTCTGGTTTTCTGTATTGCATGGAGTATAGAAGAGAGACTGTTAAATGTGGAAGTTTTCTGTCAAGAATTAGTGAACTGAGGTCAGGTAGAAATGTCTAAGAACCTCCTGTGCTTCAGCCATAAAATCTCTAATCAGTTTAATACTGTTGTGTTATCGACTTGGTGGTGTCTGCAGAGCTGGTGAATGCTGTTAGTTGCCCTCCAGTGTGGCTCTGAGAAAACCAGAGAGAAGACCAACCTGTTGTTGGGAATTTTCTTGTGGATTTTGTCTTTGGGTAGGGGAGATAAAGGGGTGAACACTGCTACCGTATTGCAGGGACAGGGAGAAAAGGAGCTTCTATCAGCATTTTATATACTTTGCTTTTTCTTTACCTTGTTTATCACCTCTTTGGACTAAACCAACTGGAATAAACCACCTTTCCAGTCTGTCTTTGAAAGACTTTGTGCTTAGCCAGCTCCAAGACCTGCCTGATTCTTGAGTATTCTTGTTGAAAGGCCTCATCAGTGATGCCCAGAGTATGCAAGATGGCACTGAACCGTTGCTGAGGCTTCTTTTTCAGCTCAGCCTTTGTGCAGTGTACACTTTGTTAGACATCAGCTGCTCGTGGAGCCCTGAATCCCAAAGAGTAACAGATGATAGTAAGGTCCTAGTGCTTGTATCATTAATTTTGAGCCCTTTTGAAGCATGTAAAGAGTAGAAATTTTTGTCTCCTGGCATATCTTAGTGCTTGACCTTGCAATGACATTGAATAGCATTTTCACTGTGATGCACATTTGCCTGTATTCCTGAGGTGTCTCAGAAGTTTTACAGCTCTGTCTGATGAAGGTAAATAGTGTCATTTGCAAACATTGACTCTACACAGCTCACTGTGCCCCAGGTGTGTTTTTTATTATAAATATTTTATTTCTCACCTCTCCAAAACCTGCTTTTTTCTCATTAATGAATGTTTCTTCAGCATATCTCTTTTTAACAAGGGAAACTAATTTCAGCAATGCCCAGAACACTTCCTGGGTAAGCCCCATATTCTCACAATGTCATTGTTTTTTTCCCCTCTTGCATCTCTGCACATTCTTGGTCTTGTCTTCTGATGTAGCTAGGACTTAGGGGCAATCACAAATAGTTCAAGTAATTAAAACTCAGTATATACAAGCTCAAAAAGATAGCTGAGCCGTTGCTGTTTCGTTCCTGTTTTATACCATTGTTATGTCACTGAAATTGGTAGAATTTCACAAGCCTTATCTGGAATGAAACAGTTGCCAGTCTGATCTTTTACATACTAATATTTAGAACTTAATGTCTCATCCTTTTGAGCAGCTCAAAACAATCAAGAAATATGAGGAGAAAACAACTTTCCTCATCTGATATGCAAAAAGCCCCAGACATTTCAGTAGCGAAAGGAAGGTACCTGTCATACCACTGCCTTGTGTCAACATGAGGTGTAACCATGTGCAAAAACTGATAAATATTAGATTGAAATAGAGAGACTATTTCCATTTGGACACTATTTCTCCACTGTCCAGTCTTCATTGCTGAATCCATCTTTTGCTGTTGCTCGGTAATTGTCATACAGTGATGCAAATGCCAAGCAAAATTGAAGTAGTGAGGCATTTATAGTCCTTAGAGAAGATGCTAGATGCAGGCTATAATTGCAGCTGGCAATTTTGGATTTCACAGGGATTTGTTCTGTTCCACCAATGGTCCCTTATGGTTTAAAATAGCCAGCCAATGAAAGCACAAATGCTACTTACAGAAGTAAAAAACGCAGGATGAAAACTTGAGCGAATAGTTATTGTCTGTAATGGATCCATTAATTTTCACCAAGAGGCTGATTAGGATACTTCAGTATTTATGCACAGTCCTCACAGAATTTAGTTTGGACGAGCTATTGGCTGCCACATTTGGCAGATTAGATTTTAGCCATATAAAGAGAACAGCATTTTTACAGATGCTTATAGCCAGACATATGGAGAGACTGACCATTGACATATTGTGTGGGACTAAAATCATCCCAGGTATCATTTCTCTAGCCTCATTAGAGTTGCACCAGGAGTCAATTTCACTCAGAACTGTTTGTTCAGATCCTGTTTACATGTAGCTTGGAATCTCCAGTCAGTCCCAGAAAATAGTTATTACTTGATTATAGAGCAGACTTCACCATGTCACGTGTTTCCCATGCTGGGACAATAGTGCCTCAATTAACAGCAGATCAGTTATAAGACACAGTCTATGCAGCCTCACCCTTACCTTAGGATCTGGCCCACCACATTCTCAGCCATGAGACAAATCAACACCTTTGTGCCTCTCATAGAGAAAACACTTCACATGAATTGAATGTTTTGCTGGTGCATATCTAGCAACAGGACAAGGGGTGATGGGATGCAGCTGGAACACAAAAAGTTCCATTTAAACATAAGAAAAAGCTCTTTCACTGTTGAGGTGAGGGAGCCCTGGCACAGGCTGCCCAGAGGGGTTGTGGAGGCTCCATCCTCGGAGGTCTTCAAGACCCGCCTGGACACGTTCCTGTGTGACCTGATCTAGGTGACCCTGCTTCTGCAGGGGGATTGGACTGGATGTACTCTAAGGGTCCCTTCCAACCCCTACCATTCTATGATTCTATGATATCCTGTATTGTGGCTCAGCACATGCAGATCCAGACAAAAATGGAGCTTTTTGCCCAAGATGGCAAAACATGTCCTAGGAAAAGTAGGACCTGTGACCAAAACAGAATGGTCTGCTTGGAAATGTGATGTCTTTTATGCAGTATGGAGCAAAAATGGTGAATTAAAGTGCAGGACTTCCATCTCAAAACCACATGTGACTTGGGGATAGGAAATGGATGCTGGAGGACGTGTTCTTGGCTGCTAAAAACCCTTACAACTCCATTAACTACTACTCTGATATGCAGACCTTCTATGCTAAGTAAATCTTTAAGTGGGTATGATTTCCTCTTTTTTTTTTTTCCCCTGTTCACCTTCTCCCAGACTCCTTCATTTTATCCCTCTGGTGTCTGCACAGCTTCACAGCTGCTCAAGAAGTGTGCATAAGTGACTGTAAGACAGAAAGGAGAAAACAGGAGGAAAGCTAGGACTCATGCAAGCAGTGCATGTCAGAGGATTGCTACCCATCACTGCAGGTGCCACAGACAACCCAGTAAGATTTTGCAGCACAGTAAGATTTTCTGCCATGCTGCTGTTGCCAAAAGCTGTCAGGAGTCCCATTTAACCATGGCCAGTGTGAAGGCAGAGAGACATGAGCTGAGGGAGCAGCCCTCTGCACATTAACTAAATCATTACATAGAAAATAATTCATTTAGAAACAAAGAAAGACAAAAGTGACTTTTTGCACCATCCACACAGTACCTTTTGCCTTTGAGTGATGGACATCCCATCCCTCAGTTGGATCCTATGTCACTGTGTGTGTTCTGGTAGCTTTAAAGCAGTGAATCAATGGCAAGCTTCTCTGTCAGATATACTTTGTGCTCTGTGTTGGTTTTTTGTATAGATTTATTCAGTGCAATACTTTGTGGGGTGCTGTCCTTACACCATGAAGTGGAAAATCTTGATCTGAAGCGGTATAAATAATACATTGCGAGTGTCACGAGGCAAAGGATGGGAAGCATGCAAATAGATCACAGAGATGCTGTCTGTGTGCATATGGCTGTAAATACATAGAGGTACATGTAAGCCAGCTAGATGTGTTTATAGTCCCACTGATGCTTTGGAAATAGTACTGAGGTGTCAGTAACTGAGAAATGTAGCATGAAAAGTCATAGATCTTTGTTCTGGAGCGGGAGGTTTGACAGATGATGGTCACCTACTACTGTAATCAGAAAGGTAATGTACTCTGCGCATTCCCCGATCAATGCTACGTCTTCCTCGGCTGTCCTGAAAAATACTGCCTAGAAACAGAAACCCTGTGATGAAATGAACTTGGTGAATTCCCACAAGTGTAAAGAATTGCCATTGATTTCTAAGATGTCGTGAGGGATGCTGTGAGGTTTGTGGCTGCGTTCGCATCAGGTGCTGGTTGTCCGTGTGTCCTTCTACACGAGGGAGCGTGCTCAGGAGAAAGAGCCATAGAGTAGAGAGACAAGTGAACCACAGAGAGTACAAAAACTGGACGTTTTGGGAAAAGGCTTTTCATCCTTGGCATCACCATGAAGGTGACAGAGATGCTACCAGAGCTAAGGAAGAGCTGATCTGCAGGCTTGCACGGGCATTGAAATGCACAGCACTGCCTTCAGAGGCCTGAGGGGACTGAATTGTCCGATGGGATCGTTTTTATGTACTAAAAACATGGTCTGTGAGGAGATTCAGCTTTTTAAGATGATTAATTATTTAAACAGCTCTGCAGTCCCACTGAAGGATGGGTTTATTCAGCTGCAGGATGGCAGCAAGATGCCCCCCATCAAGCACAGCCCTATCTCCTCGTGGCTGTCCCCCATCCGCTGCTGCTGAGAGCGCTTCATGCCCTCCCCATCTCTGAGTCATTTAGGGATAAAAGGAATGGTCAGACAGCAGGATTAGGCTTTATTCACAGACCTCGTTGTGTTGGGTAACTGAAATAATTTCTCCCTAATTACCTCTGACATCTGCAATTCTCACACTTATTGTTAGCTTCCACTAATGAGAGAAAAGCAAGCGCCTAGAGCAAGAGCTCATCCCCAGCAGCACACACACGTGTGTGTGTGTGTGTGGAGCTCAGCTCCTCACATGTCGGGTGCTGGGGATAAATCACATGGAAAATGGGATTTTGGTAAACAAGCTCATCTAAATCCTGGATTAGAGGGGTCGGTGTGGCAGAGCTAGATGCATGAATGGGGGATGCCCAAAAAAAGCAGCAAAGAGCTGAGCCTGGGGTTTAGCCACCTCAGGAAAATGCCTTTTTTCCTTTAGTTTCATGAGGAAGCTGCAGGTTAGTGAGAAAACCCAAGGGAGCTATCTAAATTGCTTTAGCATCAGGAGGAAGGCAGCAAAAGCAGGTCATTATCTATGGGTGACAAGCTGAAACCGAGTTACTGTTACACATCTGGGCTCAAGCACCAGGAGTAAATACTCTGAGCAGAACTGGTCTGGGTTATGTGCAGGGCTAGGGATGGGAGGTGGGATCTCAAGGCTCTTGTCAACCCTCTTTTCTGTGATTGATGTCCTGGTGAGCTCTATTGTGCTGTAAGGAAACGTGACTCTAGTTAAAATGTTCTGGGAAGGTCACATCTTCAAGGGACTTTCTGACCTCAGGCGAGCCACCAAAAGCCACATGTTCAGACATATAGGGGGTATAAATATATATATATATATATATATGTATGTATGTATTTAAGGTATGTTGGGGTCTCCAAATGCATCTATCCAGACATCTATCTCTGCTTCAACAGGACAAGGATCCTCATTTCCCAGCACAGTTTGGACTTGTCTCTTTACATTAGGAATTTGCATAGCTAACATCATCGTTAATTACGGAAAAAGACAAGTCTAACCTCATGGATGATGCTATTACTGTTGTTTTGACATGAGTTTGAACAACTAACAGCATGAATTTGCTTCATCTGAGTAATTTGCTATGGCTAAAGGTCAATGGAGCAATCAAGGGGAAGGGGAGGTGACAGTGGGTAATGTCACCTCAAAGCACGTCACCCCTACATCCTCCCTCGCTTGTGGGATGGCCAGTACCCTCAACCTGTGACCTGGGTGGGCTCTGGCAGAGGTGGGCAGAGATTAGTTATGTTACTATGAAGGAGGAGGAACGTTGTGCTGAGGAGAGGGATGCTCTTAATGGTATGCAACAGGCAGCGGGAACTGGCGTTTGAGGGCAAGGTCTTCCCAGAGGCACCTGTATGGCCACTGATGAAATGGAAAGTGTTTTCATCATGTCCAAAGTTCATTTCAGTCAGAGATGTTGCTGGCTTGGGAAGGTATTTGTTATTCCTGGGGTCTCTCACAGCTCCCCTTGCCTGCTCTCATGGAAGCAGTGCAAGTCACTCTGCTATCATTGCAACGTCTATTTCTCCCATCCTTTCTCTGCAGAAGCTGAGACAGAATACATTGTGGGTCACAGCTTCCCCTTCATGCTTCTCATCCTCTTCAGCCTCTCGACTCACTCTGTATTTGTCTAACTCAGGCTGTCAGTACAACCAAGACAAATACATTTAGCCTACCTTAGTTCCCTTGGCAGTTGCAGTGGGGTGTGGTATCTTTCATTTTCTGCCCCAAATCGATTGCAGTGTTGCTTTTAGTTGTCAAACCACTCAGTTTTTGACTTGGAGGAAGCCACATTTCGCTGCTGGGCAA
The DNA here is from genome assembly GCF_028858725.1 of Colius striatus. NCBI lineage: Eukaryota > Metazoa > Chordata > Aves > Coliiformes > Coliidae > Colius > Colius striatus. The sequence continues at coordinate 5,067,845 of NC_084762.1, forward strand.
AATAATTCATAGTGATATAATACCAACTTGTGGCAGTAATGAAATGATGTATATTGGTAATAGAAATAGTCATGTATTTCTTCAGCAAACCAGAGTCTGTGAGGAGTCCACACTGTACTCTTTTTTTGAGTAAGAAAATGACAAATATCTATAAAACCCAAAGAAACAAATGTAAGTAAGGAAGTAGCTGATTCAAAATGTTTTATTCTGGCCTTAGAAGAAAATAAAGGTGGTTTGTTTGGTTGGTTTTCCTGTGATGGTTGTTGCTGACAAATATAGAGCAGCTCCATTAAGAACTAGCTGATAAATTTACCCTTTGAGAAAATCTAGCCATAAATCTTCATGTTTTGTGTGCTGATTGCGAGGAGTTAATCACAAGCACAACAGTTGCTCAGCTTGGATAACCTTGTAATTCTGTAAAGGAAACAAATCAGATGGTGGTACAAGTAGATAAAAGAAGCGAACTGGCAGGAATAAATTTCACGTTGGTTTTTTTATCCTGACTTCAGCCAGTTTTAGTAAGCACAGGCAGGACTGTAACCGTAAGGTTATTGTATGTGAGTAAATAGAGATGTTTTTTGAAGAGTGCTCCTCTAGTAAATGGGATTTAATGTTTTATGTGTCTGTGTGAGGTAGGTTTAAGTGCCTTTTGGACACGTGTACCAAGATAGTAAATATACTTACCGTTACACCCGACAAAATGATGTAAGGTTGGGATTTTGTTTGGTGTTTTTAAGAGTGTTAACATGAGGATCATTTAGAGATGAACAGGGACTCTTTTTTTTTTTTGCATCTATGTAGAAGAGTTACAAATGGTCTTTTAAAGGCAAATGAGGATGGGAATTATGCTCATATTTCAGCACTCTCTGATTCATAAGCAGCTCACAGACCATATGTGAGGATTAAACCAAGTCCTTAACCTCAGGCCTGGCCATGTAAAATTACCATTTATGTTAATAACATTAGCAAAGAGAAAGTGTTCTCATGTGCAGTAGACCCCATTAATGTGTCTGTAAGTATGGAGCCTGTAATAATCGTTGCTTGCCTTTCTGATGAGAAATCATTTTCAAACCAGCAAACTAGAGGGTAAATGAGTAACCTGGTTCTTCACTGATGTCCCTGAACTCAGGAGGTAGCAATGCTAATAGTTAATGAGTAATTAATAAGCATTCAATGTATTTACTAAACGATTAAGCATCTCTAACGTCAGGCTGGACTACTTATCCCTCAGAATATCTGACTTTTCAGCAAGCTGGAAAAGTCTTCATGATTTCCTTTGTTGCAGTAATGAAGACAGAAATGGTCTTCCTACCTCTCTGCAATCAACTGGCTTTGATGGAAAAGCCAGGAGAGCCTAGTCTCGAGTAGCAGGGGCTGCTACTGATGCCTCTCATCAGCCCTCACTCCTTCAGTGGGGAGCAGAAATGCTGCCTGAACCAGGGCTCCTTCTCCTGCACGGGGACCACTGTCACTCAGCAGGATGGCAAATGGCATCTTGGTTGCACTCAGGTCCTTTTGGGAAGCGTGCAGGGAAATAGAAACTGCAAATAAATGCTGTCCTCAGGAGGCCCTCACAAAAGCTACAGGGAAAGGTCCCTGGCCATCTGTCACAAAGGTCTTTTCAGGGCCCCATCAGCTGAGCCTGTGAGCAGCATGAACAACGAACTCCTTCAGACTGTTTGGCTGTGCTGGGAAGTTGGTACACCTGAACCAGTTGGTCCCTGGCTTTCCTACAACATTCCCTGCCCCAGTGCCAGGATTCCTCTGCCTCAGGATTCTGGTTTCTGCTGTAAAATGAGGAGGGCAGGCAGCCTCTCTGACAGTAATCAGGTTTATGGACACACTGCAGCTGCACATCAGTCTTGAAGCGAAGAGCAACTTCCCTGATGGAAGTTTGGTGCCTTCTTGAATCTTCTGTCAAGGCATTCTCCAGCTGATCCCAGAACCTCCCTCTGTTCTGTTCAGGAGAAGGAATGGGTGATGTCCACAGGCCAGAACATCCCTAGAGACTCTTTTCCTTTTCCTGGTTAACAACTGAGTGTAAATGCCTGGTAGTCAATCAACTGGAGATCAGCATGACAGGAAAGTATCTGGGGATCCTGATGGACACCCAAGTTGGACATGAGCCAGCAGCATGAGCCCTGACAGGGGAAAAAAGGGCTAATAGTGTCTAGAGGGTTGGACCAGGTGAGCTCTGGAGCTCCCTGCCAACCTCAACCCTTCTGTGATAGCACAAGGCATCAAAAGAGCTGACAAAGTCTTTTTGTGTTAGCAACATCTTTGCCTTTTGTAGTGCATGATATTGTTGGCTGGTTTTTTTGTGTGCCTTGGGCACTGCAGAGTGGCCAAGTTCTGTCTCAGACTTTCCCAGATCCTGACTCCCTTCACTCCTCTCTGTCTGAGGTTACTGTGAATCTGTCTCATAAAACTCTTCTGATGCAATGCTTGGGTTACTGCACAATGTCTGCACTGGCACAGATGATTTAGCCAGATCACAAGCTCTGACAAATGCCTGGCTATGACATGGAGACTATAAAAGTCTCTAGCTTACTTCAGTTCCAAGGGACTATGAGGTTAGCCCTTGAGGCCAAACTCTTCATGCTCTACTCCACAGAGGAAAAAAATGACCAGGACTCAGTTTGTACAGATCTCCCAGGCATGCTGTGTTCCCATGCAAACCAATGCCAGATGCCCAGCTTCCCTCAACAAGCTCTCTGCTCAGCCCTGCACCTCAGTCCACCTCCCCCATAGCAAAAAAAGCCAAACCCAGAGTCTCAGTTTCACATCCAAGAGGGTTTTTTTGTTCCTTGCACCCTTGCATAGCTTTTTCTCTCTTTCCTAAAAAACCCTTTAAATACGTCCTCAAAACTTTCTGTCTCTGGGTGGATTGTGGCACATAACAGCAATGTATTGTTCTCTCAGGTTGTGGAGCTGGGAGATGGAAGCGTGTCGCTTGATGCACGTTTCGCCCGAAGCGCTGCTCATCCGAGTTTGACAAGCTGACAGTGTAGTAGTGAGAGATTTTTTTCCCCCTCTTGCTTAGCAGCTGGTGTTCATTAGCTGGGCTCAGCAGAGCATCACTACTGTCAAGGAGGAGCAATGTTATTAGCACTAGATAATCTCCAGTCACGAGAGTGGGCTTAACACCCAGTAAGCCATATGGTACAAATGTAAATTCGGGATGCTTGTAGAGCAACGTGGCTGTGGCCAGTGGGGCTGGAAGGAGAGGCTGAGAGAGTCTTTCCCGTTACTCCAGCTCCCTTCTGATGCGGGAGAAATTGCATGTTTTAAGCTAATAGTGAAACTGAGCAGAACTGGGAAGCAGGCACTGTATGTGTTTGCCCAGGCCCTCCTAGCCAGCGTGCTTTGGAGTCTGCAGCCTCTCATCAGGGCAGTTTCACAATTTGTTCATCATCAATACATGTTCAGAAGGGACTTTTGTCAGTGTGACTGTACTCTTTCCCTTTGCTCCCTCTCTCCAAATCCATTCTTCTTGCCTTCACTGCAGTTGGATTTGCACAAAACAAGTGGAATCCACAAAACCAGGATGCTGAAGGCCCAGGACAGGGGTATTTCAGTCCTGGCATCTGAATGTGCCTCTCAGGGAAATCCAGGCTTCTCCTATGGCATGTCAGCAGCCATAAACAAACATATTTTACTTGTCCTTCATACAGAATGTTTTTCCTATTAGCTCTTCAGTGTCTGTGCCTGAATGCCAGCTACATGGACTAATTCAGACTAATTAAGGAGCTCAAAAAACAATAACTAACTTAAGACAGTCTTTCTTTAGAGGACAAACAGTTGCAAAAATGTGGGGTTTAGGAGCAGCCTTGTTTGAAATGTTACAGGGAAGGCATCTACAACTCTGTCCCAGTGGGTTTTAAGAAGAGAAGTGTCCAAAGCTTAAAAGAGAAATGGCTCTCCAGGTCAGCTGGGACAAGAACAAGTTTCTCTCCATTTTATATAAGGAAGATGATGTTGAATATTCCCTCCCACTCTGTAATTCAACATCAGCTCTAATTAAGGGAATAAATAATGAAAAGAATACACAGCAGCTAGATTGTGGTAATGAAGCAGGTTCTTACATCGATAGTGTCAGGGGAGCTGGGAAATGTGCAGGCAAAAGTAGAGGCAGAGAGCAGAAAATTAAGGGTGGATAAACTTCAAACTGAGCCCTCAAAACTTAGGGGTGGAAATGCCAAAATCTGATGTCACACTATGCAGATGGAGAGAAAGGCTGCCTCCTGTTCAGCATAGCACACAGGGTTTCGTCCTCCTCCTGGAAGTGTTTTGTTTCATGGGGGGGTTTTGTTTATGTTGGAGTTAAGAGTATTTGCCTGGAAATAGGATCTTTGTCTCTTTGGAGATTATTGATTCCTGCTGCTAATTCCTCATTTGATGTAAGAAGCCTCTTTGTAACACTCCATTTGTTTTGCTGTGGAAATATTTATGAAGCAAAAACCACAATAATACCAAACCCACAGATTAGCACTTTATGGTCCAAATTTAGTCTCTGGGTAATTAATGTGCATCTTAGATGAAAATGCAGGTGGGACAAGAGTTGTCCTGAGAAAAAAATATCTTGTCGTGCTTTTAGACCACTAGATTTAAACCTAAAGGTGATGATAAGAAGAGTGTGGCCAGCAGGTCGAGGGAGGCTCTTCTCCCCCTCTACTCTGCCCTGGTGAGGCCTCATCTGGAGTCCTGAGTCCAGTTCTGGGCTCCTCAGCTCAAGAGGGACAGGGAAGTGCTGGAGAGAGGCCAGCTCAGGGCCCCCAAGATGATCAGGGGACTGGAACATCTTCCTCATGAGGAAAGGCTGCGGGAACTGGGGCTGTTTAGTCTAGAAAAGAAGAGATTTGTAAATTAATATTTACAAATATCTCACTGATGGGTGTCAGGAGGTTGGGGCAGCACTTTTTTCAATGGTATCTAGCAACAGGACAAGGGGTGATGGGATGAAGCTGGAACACAAAAAGTTCCACTTAAACATAAGGAAAAACTATTTCAGTGTGAGGTGAGGGAGCCCTGGCACAGACTGCCCAGAGGGGTTGTGGAGGCTCCTTCCTTGGAGGTCTTCAAGACCCACCTGGACATGTTCCTATGTGACCTGATCTAGGTGACCCTGCTTCTGCAGGGGGATTGGACTAGATGATCTCTAAGGGTCCTTTCCAACCCTACCATTCTGTGATTCTGTGATAGAACTGTGAGCAACTAAGTCATGTCTAATATCTGCTCTAAATATCAACTGTGCAGTTTCCTAAAGTGTGAGGGAATTAATTTTAACCAGGTGAATAATTTGCCTTTTTTTAGCTCGACGTTGTTGGTATTTTGTGTCTCTGGGGCAAGATGTTTTCCTTGACACTCTGTGGGATGCTTCCATTTTTTTAAAAACTATGTCTGGACTTTGCTAATGCACAGAGTCAGAAGTAGGCTCTGGCAGTGAAGGTGTGAAATACACATCAGCTGGTAGGGGACAGATCATGTTCTTGAACAAGGTGAGAATTTATACAGTGGGCAAATCTCTGAGTGGTGAAATATGAAATTCCCTAGAAAGGTAAGAAATAAATTTGCAAACAGCATTGAGACCATGTGAAATGCTTGCAAAGACCTGGTCAGTGGGTATCACAGATCCAGATGTGACCATTACTTGGCTAAGAATGACCCAGACATCTGCACCACAGCTACCAAGGAGAGCTCTCCTGTAACCTGCTTCAGTAGATTTGGGCTGTAGCAGTTACTGCCAGAAGAGTTGTGTCTACTGGACTGGGCTTGAATAAGGGATTTATTGCATTTGACAGTCAAGTAGAACAAAATAATTAACAAGTGGGGTAGGGACTGAATGGCAAGTCAAGGCATTAATTTCTTGTTACAAACTGAAAGCTAGCATTTTGGGTCAGAATCATATCTTTTGTCCAATGCCTAAAAAGGCATAATGCTTTTTAATTTAAAGTTTTTAACTAAAATCTTTCTAGTGAACTGTTTTCTCAGCTGAAACCAGTCACAAGGTTTGACCTCACCTCACAGATAGTTTCTGACCTGCTGTAAGTCAGTTTTTCAGCAGTTTGCCATAAATGTTTCACACAACTCTAACTCTTAATCTTCAAGTGGACATTTTAGGCCACAGCCCTTTGCAGTAAGTCACTACTATTCATCACTTGCCTTTCATGTGATCTGGGGGTCTGAAATCCCTCTGGCAGAAAACAGTTAACCACTCCCAAAGCTCTCAAATTTGTTCACTTCCAGGAATCTTCCACTTCAGTAGCAAGACAAAGTGTAGGCATCGTGCTATTTTCTGTGCATCTTTTCTCCCAGAAGCTGAATTACCGTGGTTTGGAGTTGCTAACACTGCCAGCTTCTGTCACAGAAGTGTTTGTTTGGAATTCCTGTATTGTGGCTGTTCCAAGTCACTGCGTGTTTTAACTTCTGATTCATTTCTCAGTGACTAAGTTGCTTTATTTGACGTTACCAATGTGAAGTGTCTATTTGGAGACGAACTTGATTCCTGCAGGACTGTTCGTTTGCTTCTTTTCGTGCTGGCACTGCTAAAATGGTCTATAACAAACTAACAGAGCATACACATGATTCCTTCCTCTCTTCAATTTGAGTGTAGCTGCTGCAGTGGCAGAGGAGACTTTTTCAAGTTTGCCAAAGAAGTATTAAGTTTGCCACCAGCAAGCGGGGGACGCTCCTCACTCAAGTGTCCTGATTGGCCATGATGGTCACAGACTATTTGGACCATCATCTGTATCTGCTTGGTTGTCTACATGTTTTGAGTGTCCCTGGCTTGCTGATTTAGGATTACAGTTGTGTGAGTGAGAAGATAGAGTGCTGCTGCTTTCTTATTCAGACCAATTGCATCCTGACAGTGGTAGAAGTGTAAGATACCTGCTAATGCACAAGCTGTCTCCAGACAGTCACTGTGAGCCATATGTGATCACCATGTAGTCACTGGGGTCCACAGAAGGTCTGATCTTCATATTGCCTAAATACAGGGAAGGTGATTCCTCTCATCAGTGGGGTTTTAGAGGACTGTAGGAGGTTTGGGGAATGGGGCTGTGCTTCTGTTATCATCCTTCAGCTTTCCTCCATTGTTGCTTCCCTGGCCTCACAGACCTTCTTCCCTCCTAAAGCCTTGCTGCTTTTTCCATCCCAAGACCACCACACATGTATTTATTTATTCTTGTATCAAACCACGCTGAACCATATGAGCTTCCCTGACCACCAGAAGCCAGGATAGGAGCAGGCTGTGAGAGGAAAGGGAACCTATTCCAGCTCTTGCTTTGATGGTTCTGCTTTTAAGAGTTTAACTTTTATGGTAAGAAACAGCAAATGTGGTGGAGACTAGAGGGATGCCCAAAATTTCTTTAACCCAAGTTGCTAAAAACCTCTTTGTCAGGTGACAGAGGGGGTCTGGGCCCCTGCCTCTAGTCTGTTGGTTGGCAGAAGGGTCCACAGGATGAATCAGGAAGCCTTTCAGCAGCAGAAGAGCAGGAACACATTTGCAAATAGATTAACTGGTCTACAGATCTTCCAAATGCAAGGTTACACCTCAAAAAAGAGGAGAAGATGACAGGAGAAGCCTCTAGATACTCGTCCTTAGAGAAAAAGAACATTGTGTTTAACTAGAAAAGAAGTAACTTACTATGAGGACCAAGGCAAATGATGTTTCTAAGGTTTAGCATAGACATTTTTCCTTCCAAAATGCATCTTAAAAGACTTGTGGCTGTATATTTGTTCCCAGGCACAAAGTTACTTTAAAGAGGTTTTAAAACCAACTAGACCCAATAATGCCTGTAGATAGCAAGTTTATCTGTTCAGCTCAGATTGATTTTTGTAGCAGCGTTTCATTCAAGTAGTTCATGGATTGACCTTGAGCTGTGAATTATGCTCTCTTTAGCTTTGTGAAATGAGCTTTCAGTTCAATATTACTACCTTTGGAGGAGCAAGTGTCTTCTCACAATGCTGTACAGACAACAGAAGGACAATCACTAACATTTTAGAACATTTTTTTCCTTTATTACAATGGGTCCTAAGATCCATCTGTGTTTTCTGGCGTGCTTCAGACTTTCAACCAGCATTTAGTACATTTTTCCCTCTGGATTTCTAGTACTCAGAAATATCCCATTTTTATTGTTCTGAAAAGATATTCTCAAATTAGATCCATAGTAAATCCCCTCCTCTAAAAAAGATTGTTCTTTGTTTCCTGCTGCAGTTGTTGGATGTTTTGTTCTTGGGATTAAGGGTAAGAGATTTGAGAATTAATGCTGCAAAGCTCATGTGGTGTTATGTTAATTCTCTTTTCTTAAAATCATTAAGCTTGCATGGTGGTATTTTCTGTGAACAGGCAGCATTTGGTAAGAGGTTTGATGTTAATGAAACGGTACAATAATGAGACAGAGGAGGCTCCATTTTAGAGCTTGAGGTGTGAGGCATGAGCTTGCATGATCTTGTGATCTTCCACGTACCAGTAAGCATTTTGCGGTTGAAAAGGGGGCCAAAATTTGGATTTGTGTATCTAGCACGACCTGGCTTTATCTTTAGAAAAGAATAACAAGTTAAGTCACTCAAGAAAAATGCAAGTGTCTGCGTTGTAATACTGTAGCCTAATGAAAGACAGGACTTGGGTATGTCATTATTCACACTGTTTCTACTGAGAGTCATAGGACTATATCCAGTCATTCCTTTCTTTCTTTTAACAAAACACACAGTTTGTGGCCCGAGGTGATTCTGCTTCCTTTGGGTATTTTAAAGAAATGGATTCTGGACACGATAGGCAAGGCTTTTACTTTATGGAGACATAATGAATTGCCTCCATCTCCATTTTGAATATGATTCTCTTTTCCCAGGAGACCTAATCTAGGCAGGCTGTTCTTTCTTGGGGAGCTTGTAACTTTCCCTAGAGTAAATGTGAATCATAATAAATCCATCCCTGGGTCAGCTGAAACAGAAAAGGCTGCATTACTTGTGCTGCGAGTCAGGGATGGATTCACACGGGCCACAGACATGGCAAAACAAATCGGTCAGGTTTAGAGTTACAAACAAAGGGCCAGCTTGGTTATGTTTTCCACCATCCACAGACGCTTGAGCAAGCAGAAAATGTGCTGATTAGTTTTCCTAAGGAGCCTCACCACAATCTAGACCAGGCGGAGCTTTAAAGTTTATATCGAAGCTGTTTCCCAACACAAAACCAAGTCTGGGGTAAGCATAAATTTGGGAGATGGTAAAAGACTGCTTGGAGCCTAAATTAAAATCTGAATAATCTGATTTTCCTGCAGAGCCCAGCTGGATAGGTGGCTGCAGATGTATTATGGGAACTGTTGCTGGGTTGGTTCACGTGCCACACTGCTCTGTGCTTCTTGCAGCACATTGGGAAGAACTACTGATCTCCAGTATTGCCTCTCTCCTCCAGGACAGGAGACTGTGGCAGGGAACTGTTGTGGGGCAGTCCAGGGAACAAACTGAGCTGCTGAGGCAGCAGAAGTACCTTGTCAGTTAAGGCACCATCAGGAAGTACTTAGATCTTCAACTGATGCTTACTAGTATTTCCATTTTCACCAAAAGCAAATGCTTCCTACCAGAATTGTCTGACTAGTTCTCATCTAAACTCTGTCTCAGTGGTGTTTCACCCATTTTCCCAGGGATGAACAGGGAGCTCTGCCTGCTTTGGTCCATTCTGCTCATTGCCACAGGCTTCTTTATAGCTGCAGAAGCACCACCATCTCCCAAGAGCTGAATTTTCAAGTCAAGAGGGAAGTGAAGAGCAGTCATTACACGGTAGCTGAATCGTGGCAAACGCTCCTTATGGTTTTATTGCCTTAATTTCTCAGGAAAAGGCATTTTAGGGTATGTTATCATGACCAGGAGACTTGTCACACAGGAAAGAGAGCTTAAAGGAAGAGATAATGTATCCTACAAATTAGCCAACATCTTAATGGAGTCTTGTACAGGGCTTTTAATGGTGTAAAACTCCAGCATTTCCTTCTTTGGGTACAGATTTTCTGTTTAATATGCCTTCAGTTTAGTCATCTATTGATAAAACTGTATTTAATCCCATTTTATAAATCCTGTTTGGAGATAGTTCTCTGTAGACTCTGAAGTTGAGCTGGCAATGTCTGGGCTGATACTTCAGAGCAAGTGAACCTCCAGGCTTGCAAATATTTTTTGCTCTTTGTGCAGTGACAGAAAGGGAGGGAGGTTAGCCCTCTGCTAACAGTTCACTCACAGAAGCAAACACAAGATTTTCTCCCTTCACTTTACTCTCTCAATTTTCTGTACTTGGCTTGGGAGTGCAAAAAGCCCCTGGTAGGCTGTACATCAATATTGCTTTGCTATCAGCATTATTATTGGGAAAAACAAGTTAAACTAAGCAACAGTAGGACTCTTTACTCCCCCTGTTTTTTCCTCATGTTGAGTTCTATAGCTGGTGGAAATCAGCATAGTTCTGCTGGCTTCAGCTGTGCTCGTGTGTGACAACTCAAGAGCAGTGTGACAAGTAGTTCTTTTTAGCAGCTGGCTTCTCATGTTCCCAACTCAGCTTTACTCCTCTCTTACAGCACTCTCTAGGGTGTTATGAACCCAGTTGTAACTCAGTGAAAAGATTTCCGTCTCCAGAATAAATCCAGGAGTTGCTCCAGAGGCTCAGAAGTTAGTTGACCATCAGAGTGGCTTCAGTCATTAGGATCAGCTGTGTGAGCATGGCTGAGCTCAGAGGTGTTTTGGTGATGCTCTGGACACCTCACCAAAATGCTGTGTGCCCTGTTGTGACCATCTGTGACCCGTTTGCCCGTCAGTCCTAGAATCAAAGAGTCATTATGGTTGGAAAAGGCCTTTAAGATCATAAAGTCCAACCACTAACCTCATACTGCCAAACCCATCACTGAACTAAACCATGTCCTTCAGCACCTCATCTATGCATCCCTTGAATATCTCCAGGGATGGTGACTCCAGCACCTCCCTGGGCAGCCCGTTCCAATGCTTAACAACCCTCCTGGTGAAAAGTTCTTCCTAATGTCTAAACCTACCCTGGTGCAACTTGAGCCCATTTCTCCGTGTTCTATCATTCGTTACTGGAGAGATGGACCACCATCTCACTACAACTCCCCTTCAGGTACAGTGATCATATGTCCTCTCAGTCTCCTCTTCTCCAGGCTAAACATCTCCATCTGTCTCAGGCACTCTTCATCAGACTTGTTTTCTAGACCCCTCACCAGCTTTGTTGTCTGTCTCTGGACACACTCCAGCACCTCCATGTCCTTCTTGTAGCGAGGGGTCCAGAACTGGATCCAGTATCCGTGGTGTGGTCTCACCAGTGCCTAGTACAAGGGGACAAAACACCTGAGTTCTGCCTTTTCTATCTGCAAAGATTTAGAGTTAATAACCCTGGGAAATATACAGGACATCATTTTCCAGCAAGCCTTGTACAATATCCAGCCGTTATACTTACAGGTGACCCTATACTAAGCTGTTAAATTTGATTGTCCTCTGGGCAGAGGCAGAGATGAATTCCTGGCACCCAGAAAACGCATATCCAGCACCATCTTGTTCACATACCCACGAGCTGGATGGCAGTAACCAGCCCTTTTCTTAGACATCATGCACAACAAAACAAGAGAGGAAGAAGAGAAAACCCATGACTCCTGGTTGGAGCCAGCCTAGGCAGCCAGGAATGCCTTGCCTCAAAAGTGCTACCAGACAAAAAGGCTGCAAGAACCGGACCCTCAGCCTCGCAACCTGGTCACTGTCCAGCAAACCCTCTGGCTGTGGCCACACAGCAGAGCAGGGTAAGCATCACAGTGTGGGCGCTTCGTTTAAGTGTTTGGTGTTGTCTGGGGACATGTACAGACAGATTTTTTTACTTATTTTATTGCTCCTGGAGAATGCTGCCACATGGAACAGAAACTTCCCATTCTGATTTCTCAGTTTGCTGGCCAAGCTCCAAACAGTAGCATCCAGCAGTGAAAATACTGCCTTTCTTTCCTCTGGTTCCCTGAAGAGATTACAGCCCCACCAGACAGTACTTTAGGTCTACAGTAATTGATTTTGCATGATTCTCCCTCCTGCCCCCAAAACTCCTACTCATCCACTGTGACGTGCCCATCCCCAGAGTGAATTAAAGACAAAAAATCAGACAGAACTCCCCCCCAGACAGTGTCCTTAGAAGGAGCTGCTGGGCTCTGCTGCAGCTCTAGCACAAGGAGCGTGGTGCGTTTTCATCATGTGGGGAATTAACTCCGACCATCGGTCTGCTGTCAAATTTGTCTTGGTAAATGCGAGCAAATTGTTTTCTTTTTCACTGACAATTTCATTTGGCTCTTATCTTTTCAGTGAAATCCTAGCAAAGCTTTCTTTATGTCACCATAAATCTTAGGAAGGTTTTCTCTGTAGGAGATCCTCAGTCGGTGTGTTTCCAAACCTCTGTTAACGATATTGCGAAACCAGATGAAGGATCAACCAGCCGATGCATTGCAAAGCACAAGTTGCACAAACCAAACCTCCCAGTCTCTTTGAATGCCTGAAGCAAAGCTGCACCAATTGCACAGTGAAGGCCAAGAGTGTTCACACAAGAGATGGAGATAACAGAAAGCGCTGGTAAAGGTTGTTACTTTAAGGCCCGAGTTGCTTGTTCCTTGGTCAGACACCTGTGCTCGTACAGCTCCATGAAACAGCCAGAGTTACCTTTCGGATCGATGTACATCCCACCTGATTCTTCCAGCTTTCTCAGGCAGATCTGTTCTTTGGCATTCCACCCGGCTCCTTCCTTATCTCCGTTTTCTCCTGTTTATTCTGATTGTGCTGCTAATGAGACACTTGTTTCCCGACCTCTGGCCTCTTGATGGCCTCATGCAGCCCCTGTGTTGTTAAATGAAATCAGGCACAGCAGCAATCCAGCAATCAAGCAGCTGAAATCAGCTTCTGCAAGCTAGGTGGGCTTCATTAATGCTTTGTTGTTGTGGGCAGCACAGGAGGGGAGGTGGAGGAGGGGAAGTGTCACGCCTGGTGTTTGCCAAGATCAGAGGGGCACACGGGTAGATGGTACCCTGAAATGTGGTGTGAAAGAAGCCCGAGTCTTTGCAGCCATGGTAACAAGGCAGAAGCTGCTTTCGTTTCCTGCTTTACAGGGTCTGTAACTGGTATCAAGGTTTTTGAAGATGGTAATGTTAAACAGCTGCTTAACATCTGGCAAACCTGCAAGTTCAGAGGCAAGAAGGAACAAACTAAAATTAGGCTGTTCTGAGGAGCTGGGGGAGCTGTTTGTAAAGCCCAAAGATAGTTTGGGAGCAGGAGTCTCGCTGTAGCAGCAAGAGATGAAATGGAAAGAGCTAGAGACCAAGAGGTAATTGTGAGAGCTTGGAGGGGAAGGGGCTGGGTGTGTTTGAGTAAACTCAACAGGGAGAGACTCGTAATAAGGGAGCAGGAACAGGCTCAGTCAGTCCAAAAGGGTGATGGAAATGGGGATGTAAGAGCAGATCATGGAGATGAAGCAGACACTGATACTAGAGGCCAGGAACCTCCCCAGCTTTCTACTCATTACCTTCTTCATCCTCCAGCTGTGCTTCACTGCTTGTATTTTAAGGACTGACTATGGTTTCATTCCACTTCAAGGGTACCTTATCTTTTCCTACTGTTTAAGTCTTGCTATTAAAAATATTTGGGTTGTTAAAGAGTCCAAAAGAGATGGACGACCCATGGTGCAGATAGCTTCAGATCTCTAGACTGCACCTCTCAAAAGTGACATGGCTTTTTCTGCCATGTAAGCACATTGCTTGAAAATGGTGGTCGTTATTTAGGCAAGGAGCACTCTGCAGCCTGAAAAGGGTGGATAATGAGATCTGTAAAATCATTTGGTGCTCGATGAGGAATACAGGTGGTGTTGGCTGACCTTCACTAGGGGACCTACCAGGCAACGTGGGGAAGAATCTCACGGTCTCTCTTTGAGCAGCACAAGATGCAGTAGAGGAAATCTCTGTCCTCTTGTGTGGAAGCAATGACACAGTGAAGTGAAAGCTGCTACTTCATGGCAGGTACCCCAGTAAACAGATGGAAGACTTGGTTTGTTTCATAAATCACCTGCATAGATAGATAAAACTTCTGCCTTTTGTTAGAAACGCTCCAGTGTGAACTGTTCTTGACAGGACTGCTAGCTGAGTCCTTCAATCCCTGTTTTCTTGGCAAGGGAAGGACTTCTTTGGGAACATTCTCTTCAGAATAATTTCTGCTTTTACTTGTTGTGTGGTGTCTGTTTCTATAGAAGTAGCAGCATGCTGGATGGCTGGAGCCCATCCTTAACATCCCTCTGATGCATCCACTGGAGAAGGTCTCACGGGGCAGTGGATTAGAAACGTTGGGTAACTCAATTCCTGCAGGGCTAAGAGTGTCAACATTTTCATTCTCATGTGGTGCTAGTTCGAATTGCTTCATAGTGCTAAGCTGAGGTCTCCCAAGTCTCGGGAGGTTTCCAAACCCACTTGGACACGTTCCTGTGCCCCCTGATCCAGGGGAACCTGCTTTAGCAGGGGGTTGGGCTGGATGAGCTCTGCAGGGCCCTTGTCAGCCCCACTATTCTGGGATTCTGTGATTAGCAACAGCGACTGTATCTAGCAGCAAGCATTTGAATAGCACTTTCTGTCTTCAAAGTGCTTTGCAAACATCTTTATCTCTGAATTAAGGATGAATTTTTGTCGCTTTCAACACTTTTTCAATGAGATAAGCGTTCAATCTGCCATGAGAGAGAGACAAAGCCAATGACTCCACGTTCTCCACTTGAATAGGGCCACGATGCTGGTTTGCTTTTGGAGCATAAAGTGGTCCTAAAGGATGCATGGCTGATATCATCTCTGGTGGTGGTTATCTTCAGGCTGTGTGAAATCAGGTGCCTGTAGGGCTTCTGCCCTTCACGCAGCTGGTGTAGGGACTGAGGTTCTGCACTTCAGCCCTGCGTAGTGTGAGGGGCAGGGACATTGAACCGGTGCACGTGGGAGCTTCTGGCTCTGGCAAAAGCTGGGGATGTGTGTGCATCTGTGGGCAGCAGCTGAGCCCCTGTGTCCTGAGGAGTCTGTATCAGACATGTCCATTTGGATGAGGGGAGAAATACTCGCAGAAGCTGAAGCCATGCAACTGGAGGTCATGCCACGTTTCCTATCAGTATTCCATACCTCACAGGAGGAACTGGTGATCAGACTGACAGAGACTGGGGCCCCAAGATGGGGACATGTCTGACTGATCACATCTAAGGAAGAGGAGGCTCTGTCCTGTCACTGGCATCACTGACAAAACTCGCATTGACTCAGAGGAGAGCATGAGGAGACCCAACAGTGCTGACTTCTGATGTCATCTCTCTGGCTTACTTTGTTTTCCAAAGCCCTCTTTGTGCTGCTTTCCCTTGCTTTGTATTCTGAATATTCAGACCATTTCCGTGCTCTCGGGGTCCCCATTTGTAATTAGATTGCAGGTTTTGTGGCCCTGTTACATACAAGTTGACTAACAAGTCACGCTGACCCCTCACTGTAAGATTTAATAAAAGCCCCGAGAGGAGGAGGAGGGAAGCGAGGGTGTGGAGGAGGAGGGCTGCTATTGTTCTGCCCTCAGTGCTTCCAAACCATCCCTTGTTTTTTTTCTATGGACTGCCTGTGTGTTCAAACGCTGTTGGAACAAACAGGGCACAGTCAGGAGGCTGGTGAGAGGGCAGCGAGGGGGTTAGCTGTGTCTTAGCTGGAAACATTTGTGCGAGTCGAGCAGCAGACAGAGGAGGAAGGAAATTAAGTGGAGACATCTGTGTGGCTTAGCTTTCAGCAGCTCTGCCTGGGGTAGGGGTGGGAGAGTCATGCCTAAGATGACATAACGTATTTTGTCTTTCATGAGTTGAAAACAGAGGAAGCTGCGAGAGAGAAGCATGGTCTGTGTCACGCATGGTCCGGGCGTACCAAGTACATAATGGAGCGGTGGCGGTGCTTTCTGCGCTGCCTTTCACCCCCCAGAGTAACTCTGCGAGACAGAGAACTGAGGAGAATGTGATATGGTCCAAAAACTGATCTTGGACTTTTTTCGCAGACGACTGAGCCAGAGGCCGACAGCTGAAGAGTTGGAGCAGAGGAACATACTGAAACGTAAGTCCTCCTCCCGCTGCTGTTTAACCAGAAGCCGGCTAGTTTGGGTTGGTTTAGCTGTGTGGTGGGTGGGTTTGATGGAACAACTGTTGCTTATGTGCATCATTAACGACAGCAAAGTGCATCAGAAGTGCAAATAGCCCTGCCAGTCTGTAGCAACACCTAGAGCTGCAGAAACGATTCCTTAAGAACACTGAATTCACAAAAGTGAAAGGTCCTTGGGGGAAAACCCCTAGGCATTGGGTCTCTCTTGCAAGTCCTGTTCCAAACATGAGGGTCAGTCATTGTGAAAAGCCTGTATGTGGCTCTCACGCAGAGGAGCATCCCATTGTAAGTCAGTAAAGACATCAGGACATGATTTGTTTTCCTAAAGATCTTCACGGCAATGAACTAGACAGGTGGAGCCTTTATTCGATTGAAAAAGGAGCCAGCGTGACTTGGGATTATTCCCCTGAAATGTTCCCTTGAAACTCTTGAAAATCAGCCAAAAACTTGCTGGGAGATCTTCAGACTGTGAAGTGACGTTTTAAAGGGACAAAATACCCTTAGAGACTCTGATCTGAGTTAGTTACTAAGTCAGTAGACACATCCCACGAGCCTCGAGCAAAGCAGGGCTGGGTCTGGCATGAATCTCATGAATGAAGAGGGGAATTTTCATTGTCTGAAAATTAACAGAACTGATAGATTAAGTTCTTCAAAATCAAACTCCTGGCAAGTTAATGATAGTGTTAATGCTCAGCAGGGTCTATTCACCTGTGCACGTTGTTGCACGTGGCAGACAGAGACACGACTGTCAATGTAAAGAGGAGAAAGGACTGGACACAGAGTGATGTGGGTGAGCCTGAGGAGGCCAGAAAGGCTTTTTTGTTTGGGGTCATCCCCCTTTCGATAGCTGTACTCCTACCTTCCTCTCTTGACTGGGTGCTAGAGGAAATCAGGGACAGAACCTGGGGGATTTGGTGGCACATCCAGATGTGGTTGTATCTCAGAGCAGGGTAGCAGAAGAGCTGGAGGAGAGGAAACCTGCAATGTGACTGATGCCATGTTCAGGCGAGGAGGGACAGAGCCCAGTTCTCTGGGCAGCTCCTGTTGCCACCCCATGACTTAGGAACGTCATGCACCACCTGGCACTGTTACGTGAGCAGCAGCTACCACCCTGGCACTGGGGTGAGATGAAGGGTGTCAGGCAGCTGTTTTGGCAGCCAATGTTTGAACCAGCATCAACAGAGAGGCAGAATCTGCAGCACTGGTGCCTTGCAGAGATCCCTAAAGGTCGTGACACCGAGCACAGCAGTCACATACCGACCTGCAGATGTCTTACATTTGAGAGGGATTATCCCCTGAGTCACAGCACTTTCTTTTTGAATAGAATAAAGGCTCTTAAATGACACGGATGTGTTTGAAAATATTACCCAGAGTCCAGAACTACGTTGTATTTCCTGAATGGAATGTTTGTAGCTCGGTTTTCCTAAGCACAGAGCTGCCCCAAAACATGTGTGTCTGTAGACAAACAAGTTCCTAATTACAGGGAAAAGTAATGTGGTGTTTGCAAGGCATCCCAGCTTTTGGTGAAGCACAGTGGGGATGGAACAAAACACTGAAGTAGTTAATGGAAAAAAACCAAGAAAGCATCAATGCTCTGCCCTTAAGTCAATATAAATAGTGTCTGGTTTGTATATCACTTTCCCTGGATGTGTGAGAAGGAGAATTATAATGTATATAATGGAGCCTAGGAACAAGGAGGCACAGCAATGATAAAAAGAGTGTAAATTCTCTGTATAAGCAGGTGAAGCACTTTGCAAAAGCTCATTTCAGAGCTTTTTCCCCCCACATAGGGGGGAAAAGGAAACCCAGCAAGCTCTGCAGTAGCTTAAATGGGATTTCTGCAGGTAAGGCTGAGAGCTCCTTGATGCAAATGTCTGGAACTGTGTTGTTCCTGTAACATGTTTAACCCCATTATTGGCCATTCAGATGGGAAGAAATGAGGCAAAAGGCAGTTGGGCAGCCAGTCTTTATGCATGAAGTGATCACTTCTGAGCTCTGCTGCAACCATTATGAGGTCATCTTCATTGAATGACAAGGGCAAAGCATCCATTGCACAAGTTCTACAATTTGCTGGTGAGAACAGTAAGATTACAACAGCCAGAGCAAAGAAGCTGGTGCCTTGAAGGGTCCTTCACTGAAGTGTATCCAATTCACAGGCTCTTATTTAAGTGGAAGGCACGTAGTGAGAGAAGTCCAGACCTACAGGGTTAGTGTGAAGACTGAAGAACGCTTTTTGCGGCTAATACTTGCTGGCCAAGTTTATGAGGAAGGATGTCTCCATCCCCCTCATGCACCACCCCCGTGCTGCTTCTCAGATGAGTGCAGGTAGTTCAGTTCTCAGGCTGGCACATTCAGGGTTGCATAAATCCCTTACAAAGACGATAGTTAGTAGGCTCTGAACGTTTCAGACTATACTGGGGGGCACCTCACACTGGCACAGAAATCAGGCCTGAAAATCACACGTCCCCTCAACCCACCCACACGAACAGAGAAACAGAACATGTCCTGAACATGTAAGATAAAGTAAAGCAGCAGTTTTGTAGCTTCACAAGATTGACATGACTTAATTGACTTTAAAGAAATAGCTATAACAAAGTAATTTTCTGGTTCTGGTTCCTAATTCCCAGCTTTTACCTGATGGAGGTCTTTAGGCTGCCTGGCTATCTCTGAAGGTGAGTGGCTGGGCTGAAAAGTGAGGAGAAAAGACAGACATTGTATGCCAAGTACGAAAATGAATGGCCATAACTAAGGTTTATACACAGCTCCTCAGCTGTTTGCTGTTCTACCCTGGCTCTGTGTGGGCTGTTTGGTGGTGTGTGTTTCTGGCTTAATCTTACAAGGAGTTATTTGTGGCTCTGTTTCTGAAAGTGAGCATTTGCAGAGGAAGCTCCTCCAAATCTCAGATGGAAAGGGAGGAAGAAAATTTCTCAGAGGAGGAATTGCTAGAAGAGAATCTGGTACAGTAGGGACAGGAACCACTGAAAGAGGGAAAATATATTTATCAGTGCAGGTAGCAGCTGAGGGCCCTGGGCATGGTCAGTCTGGAGAAGAGGAGGCTGAGGGACACATGATCACTCTCTGAACTCCCTGACAGGAGGCTGTGGTGAGGTGGGGATGGGTCTCTTCTCTCAAGTAACACTCAGTAGAATGAGAGGAAATGGCCTCAAGTAGCTGCAGGGAGGGGGGTTAGATGGGAGATTGGGAAAACTTCTTCACTGAAAGATTTTTGAGCCCTGTCCCAGGCTGCCCAGGGAAGTGTTTGAGTCCCCATCCCTGGAGATGTTGCAAAGCCGTGTAGCTGAGGAGCTGAGGGACATGGTTCTGTGGTGGGCTCGGCAGTGTGATGGGAGCGGTTGGGCCCCATGAGCTTAAAGGTCTTTTCCAACCTATCTACGATTCTATTATCATTTTAAAAGCCACTTGTGCCCCCTGATATCTTCTGGGTTTTTTTACGGCAGCATCAGTTCCCTTCCGTTGGTAAAACGGCATTTAAATGGCAAGTTGTAAAACATCAGAATACTGCCTGGCTCTTTGTCCACTTTGGTGAAGGTTTCCCAGTTCTGCTGAAGTCAGTGAGCAGTTATGACAGACCTGTCAGCTCTATTGTCCTGAGCAGAAAAGATCTGGCTTCCAGCCTAGCCCTCCCAGCCCTTAAAGTGCATCAAGGAAGCACTGGAAACGGATCCTACGTGATTGAGGATCTGAGTACCCAGAAACTGGGGCTGTCACTGACTTTCAGTAAAGTTCAGTGCAGAAACAGGCGTGACAGCCAGCTCCTAAGTTGAGAGTTCGTGTACTCAGGTGTTATTGTCCTGTTGAGAGATAATGGTTGAGGCTTGCCCTGGTAAGAACTTGTAACGTTGAACTTTTGGCTTAATATTGCTTTTGTGCTCCAGTGTGATGCTGTGGGGGCTCACTGCTGGAAAGACATTCTCCTTACCTCTGCTCAGGTCATGGCAAGTTGCAGATTTTGCCTGGCACCCTTATTCTGATTTTTTTTCCAGTCTCTCCAAAGAGTAACTGTGAGAAATTATTCAGTAGATGGAGAAAAAAAAAGGCATGTGTTTCTCTTCCAACCATTGACCTTGCAGCCTCTCAGAATCCAACCCTATCTAGCTGAACCTCCGAGGCCACCAGGCCTGTGGGCAGGGAGATAAGGGTTTCTGAAGAGCTGGCTCCCTGCCTGGCCCTTCTGGAAAGCCACAAGCACGAGGAGGTGCCGAGGCAGGGAAAGGAAGGAGGCTGCAGGCGGCTTGCGAAGGGCGTGAAGCGGCGCGGTAGCTACGGATCAAGGACACTCGCTAACCCCAGAGGGACGTGCTGTGCATCAGAGAGGTCCTGAAACATCCAGATACTAATGGACAGGCTTGTTGTGTTGCCTGCCTTGTACGCCTGGTGAGTCCACAGCCTGAGATCCTTGTAAATCTTTTACAGCCCGGAATGAGCAAGAGGAGCAGGAGGAAAAGCGAGAGATCAAGAGAAGATTAACACGTAAGGTGAGCAGCAACTTTCATCCCATTTGTAACACTACTGTCACTGTCTCCCTGCTGCACAGTTGTTTGCCTTTTCCCTTTTCTGTCTTCAAAAGTAGAGCGTGAAAGCGGTTTTCAAAACAGTCTTTACAAGAAATCACCAGTGTTACAGGGTGTAAGTCCACAGAGAGTGAAGGCAACCACGTTGCAGGCTGTCGCTAGTAACGTTTGGAAAGAGGATTAAGTTAGATCTAGTCTTCCAGGAGCTTTGAACAGTGAAGGATAGAGAGGCTGCCATTGGTCTAACTCTGCTTCCTCTAAGTGTAATGGCTTCTGCAGCCATTGCAAAGAGAGCAAAGTTAAAACAGTGCTGATTGCATTTAAAGATTCCACTGGGAAAAAAAGCACAAAACTGAGAAAGAAGCTTTCTGGAAAGGGAGATTGTCACCCGAGGCAGTTAAACTAGAGACAGACACTCACAGAACGGTGTGGAGTGCAGGATCTTGTACTGGCAGAGAAGGATGAAGAAAACAGCGTTGTTTGGTTTTGGTTTTCCTCCCGTTTGAAAGTCGTTTGCTCTTAAAACTGAAGAACACTCATTTCAGACATTCAGTTCTGCAGCTGGTGTAGATGCCTACGGCTGCCCCAACATACAGAACCAACAACCCGTCCTGTTACTGCAGATAAACTTTTTCACCACTGACGTATTTCCTAAGTCCGGAGGTGGAGAAAGCCCCCTGAACACCCACGTGCTTGTGAAGCAGCTCCCTGTCTGTTTTTAGGTGACTTAGACTTTTTTACCTGGGTGATCACAAGTTTTCATGGTATAAATGATGACAAGAAAAGGGTTCTAAACATAGAAGGAAAGTGCTCTAATATATCTGGAAGGATTGAGAGAGCTGGGTTGCTTTCTTTTTAGTTAAAAATCCCATGCCTTGTTCTCAGCTCATGTAAATCAGTAAAGGTTCTCAGTCACTAACAGGGCAATACTGCTGTTGTCTGAGGGAGCAAAGATTGAGACCCAGAGAGCTGTAATATGACTTTTTAAACGCTTAAATTCCCAGCAACAATGGCAGGGACGGTCTTGCATCTCCTCGTGGCACTGCCTGTAAGAAAAGATCCTAACTGCATTGCAGATGTTTCACGGGACTTGAGCTCTGGCACGAAGGCCAGAAGTACCGTTTTACCAGACTTTCCGTTTCCCTGAAGGATAAACACATTCAGGAATCCAGTAGAAAAATTGATGCCATTTGATGAACAGCTGTAACAGAGAAAAAGCAAAGCTGTTCGTGCCCAATGTGCTGCCTAAGAAGTGAGGGTTTGTAACTCAGCCGGCATTACGGCCGTACAGTTCCCACACTCTGCTATTTTGTGGGAACAGAACAAAGCCCATGCCAATGCCTGTTGCAGGCAGAGGCAGATGTTTCTTCATTTATGAGTCTGGCGGCAACATGAGTCAGCACTGTTTGATTTTGGTCATCTTTCTGAGCTGTTGTGAACTGTTCTAGCGACACGTGTAATTGTAAAGAACCCACAGGCTTAACAACAAATGTGCTCTCACCTACCAAACTACTGTCGCAACAGCTCAGAAATCACCAGAGGAAAGAAGGGAATAAAGTCTGCAAAAGGATAAATAACAACCAGAAATGCCAACCACCTAGTGAATGCTGCAGAAATTCCCCAGCTCTGACTTTCATGAGCGTGTCCCAGATGCATCGCTGTGTCTACAGCAGAGCGGCAGGCTCCTTCTGTCGATTTGTACTGAGGTCTTACTACCAAAGGATTTTAAACCTCAGATCAAGCAGAAGTGTAATTGAGCACAGCAAGTGTTTTGCCCAGCAGACCTTTCTGTTTGCGCTGAGTTTTAACCCACACACCTGCCCAGAGGGTAAATTCAACAGAAGGGAGGTAATGCCACGTTGCCCGCTCGTAACCCTGTGTAGGTGGCAAGAAGGGAAGAGGGTTCTGCAGAAGCCACTGACAAAACTTTTGACCTTGCACGACAGAAACTGCTACTGTCCCAGATTTTTCTGGTGGTGTCATTCCAACTCCAAGGGAACAACACACTTGATCCATTAAAAAGCTGTTCTTAAAATTCCTTCAGCGCTGACATTTTGTTACAGACTTATGATGATAAGTTGGAACACGACATGCTGCAATAAGTAAGATTACCTTGCCCAGGTCTGGATGCCTTATTTAAGTCAGCAATAAATATCCAGTTGAAGTCATCATCTAGACAGGCAATTTCTAAAAAGAAATCTTTGTGAAATCAGGTGACCTATAGCGAGCTGCCCCTTTAAGCACTTTTCATCCTCTCGGGCTCATCTGACTCCAAATTAGCTGGGGATAGGGAATAGCTGCCATACCAAGAATAAAATGGAGGCAAATGCTGTTTGGTACAGCTTCTCTGTAGCTTGTGTCCCTGCTGCCCGAGGAAGAAGAGGTGACATGTTTGCCTGTCACCCGAGGTGCCTGTGGATGGCTTCTGCACATCCCTGCCCCTGGGAACCCACCGAGCAGCTTTAGGTGCGTGGACTTGTGTTGTCTGAGTGGAGGGACAAGAGGAATTAGGAAGGGTTTTTCTCTGAGCGTGGATCTTGGCCCACAAGCCCATTCCAGGAATATTAACATGCAGAGGCCCTCTGAGAGAGCTGTTGCAGGCAAGTCCCCTCCATAGAGAGATCTCAGCCCCTAGGAATTACTACTAAGGATTTATCCTCTCTGAACAGCAGTAAATTTGGCCAAGCACCAAGGCAATTAACACCAGGCTGAACTCCCTCTGAGGACTTCCATTACAGAGAGAGAGTTGTAGCCTGGATTAACAGAACACGTTACAAATCACTTGCAAAGAGGGATAAAGTTCTTCTTTTCCTCAAATAGCATCACCCTCCCCTTTCCCCAGGGCTGTTTACTGCTTCCTGTCCCCCACTGCTGATTTTTCCTGCAGATTTTGCCCTGAAAGTAAAAAAATCTGGTAGCTTTAATGTAAGCAAAACAATGAGGTGTGGCTGTTTCTTAAAATCTGTGCCATAATCTGAAATCTTAGCTCCCATGAAATTTCTGCCTTGGAGGAACTTAAACTCTGTGTTCATTGGAGGGGATTGGACTAGATGATCTCTAAAGGTCACTTCCAACCCCTACCGTTCTCTGATTGATGCCTTCCCCAGAGACGTGTTGCTGTCTAATCTTTTCTTTAATTGACTTTCACTGGCTGCATCAGCAGAGGTTGTTCAAAATAATGAACTCTAGAGAGAGGAGGGACTAGTCAGAGGGAGGTGAGAGGGAGGGAGGCAGTGGGGGAAGGGAAAGGTCAGAGAAGAAAAAAGGGTTAGCAGCTAATTTGGATAAACTGCATTTATAGTCAGAGAGAAAGGTCTTTGGGGCATTTTCATCAGGTCCTGCTGCTGTATCTTACCACAAAAGGTGAGGAGCAAAGGAGAGGGTTGTATGCACTGTCAGTTAGGATCTGTAAGGTTTCACCTTGGTTTCTTCCCTAAATAACAACCACAACTTTTTAGCAAGGTACCAAAGCAGGCAAGGGTGGAGTGATGATGAGCTTTGTTGTGAGTGAAGGGGAGCAAACAGCCTTTTGCATTCGACTTAGGCCCAGACTGGCAAGAGCAGGTTCCCCTCCATTTTGCCTGGCGGCAGTGCTTGGGTTTGCTTCATTTCCCACACCCAGAGCAAAGTGAGGGGGATGTTAAACCTTCCTTTGCAAATTGGCTCAGTATCAAAGCTCGAAACGTGCCCGTTTTTATCTCCAGTGATCTGGAATGTAAAGAAGAAACCTTGAACTCCCGTAACAAGACAGGGGAGGTCCTGTCCTCATTTACACTGCTTTTACGTGAATACAAGCGCAGGGATTTTTGTACCGGTTCACACTTAAATAATGAGGCCACTTGCCGTGAAGTTACCTGCCCTGTCAGCTTCCCAAACAGGTAAATGGGAATGTGCCCACGTGGCACACCCAGAAGCCCAGACACACACACGTGTGCCTTCGACCTTAGCAGAAGGAAACTAAAACGGGTCCAGCTCAGGGAGCGAGATCCCTTTCTCCCTGCTTGGAGCAGCAATGCCTTGTGCAGGGAATTGCATTGTGTCCTTGACCGTGTCCTTCTACTGTAAGTTTTGAACGTGCACTGTTCTTCCTGCCTGTTAGAGAAAGCAGAGCTCATTCTCAGCTGTGGCCCGAGGAGGATGGTGTAGCATGAAGCAGTTTTGACCCAAGAGACCACAGCTCACGGGTCATAAATTCCAAAGTGAGATCTCAGGTGAGCTGTGCCCTGAATGTGCCGTTGAATTGACACCTGCAATGCAGCTGCCTCCAGTCTGTTCTGAAACGCTATTTAAGAGTTAAGTAGCCCAAATGTAGTGAGAAACCTCCTGCTTAGCAGCTCACAGAAATCTCTGCCATGGCATGGGGGCAAGCAGGGCAGTTTGCTAACCCTTCAAATAACGGAGCTTTAATTAATTGCTTCTAGAAAAGCACTCGGAGCGGTTGTCTCTCTCTCTCTACATTTAGTACGCTCAGATTGGCACTTTGCTTTAATGTACCCAATCTATTTTGTGGGGGTGTGTACTTATTTATGTAAATATATGTAGATTTATGGCCATACATGAACTAAGGTGGTATAAGCTGTGCATTTCAGGAGTCTCTCCCCCAGCCTGAGCGAGAGTGCGTCTTGTTCCTGCCCACAGCTCTGCCCCTGGCCTCCTGGGTCACCTCAAGCTGGTTGCTGTGTGCTTCTCTCGCTCTGGCTGCTCTCTGGGGATGGTCACGGTGCCCACCACGCTGATGGGGTGTCTGAGTACCTAAAATTGCAAAGGCAGGGCATCTAAAAATAATGTAGAGTAATGGTTGTGTGACTTCAGAGGAGGTGTAGGAACAGTTTTGAACGTTCAGGTGTCACCTAATAATGAGAAATGCACGTTAACACCAAAGTTTCATAATGTGCTTAATGCCCTTGACATTTTTTCCCCTGTAATTGAGTGCACTGTTCTTCACACCCACCCAAGGGTCACAGTGAGCTTAAGTGGTGTAAAATGTGCAGACGATTTGATTTTCCTGCCTTTGTGACTGTGAGAACTTACCTCGGACGTGTCTCATTGCTACGTTTCTTTGATTTTTAACCCCCACCCAGTGCACCAGGGAAGCCAGAATCGCTGTTTAGGACCCAGTATAGCATTAGGGTGAACACCAGCAATGAATTCACCTTGCTGGCAGACACACCACCACCTCCACGGCGCCGGGTGCTCTTGTCTTATTGATACCATCCAAACAGCCACCTTCTGCTTTGTACAAACTTCGGTTAGCACAAAGGTGAAAGCCAGCTCGTGTAAAGAGGCAGGAGCTGGCAGAGGCTGTGAAACACAGCCAGTCTTTTTTGGAAAGTCTTTTTCCACCTTGGAAAGCTCGTAGGGGTTCCTGCTTCCCTCAGAGCCATTTAGAAACAGAGTTTAGTTCACAGGGTTTTATATTCTGCTGGTGTTGTCCTACTCCAGGTAGAGGCTTGCTTTTTTAATTCCATTCAGGCTGCCCAGGGAGGGTGTGGAGGCTCCTTCCTTGGAGGTCTTCAAGACCCACCTGGACGTGTTCCTGTGTGACCTGATCTGGTTGGACCAGATGATCTTTAGAGATCCATTCCAACCCCACCATTCTGTGATTTCTGCAGTTGATGCAAGTGAATCACAGAATCCCAGAATGGTGGGGACAGGAAGGGCCCTGCAGAGCTCATCCAGCCCAACTCCCTGCTAAAGCAGGTTCCCCTCGATCGGGGGGCACAGGAACGTGTCCAGGTGGGTTTGGAAACCTCCCGAGAAGGAGCCTCCACACCCTCCCTGGGCAGCCTGTGCCAGGGCTCCCTCACCTCAGCACCAAAGAAGACAGAGTCTCACTCTTATCTTTGACAGTTTTGGGTGTGCTCATAATATTACTTCAGCATTAACGTTCTCTATTCCCACAGCCAGGTCTAATTTTAAATAACCAGCAGCAAAACTCTGCCCTGCTCCCTGCATAATAATGTGTCAGTGCTAACAAACCTGCAGCTCCTGCTGCTGAGGCTGATGCAAAACCCACCACTTGGAAATCGCATTCAAGATGAGTTGTAGGACAGAGAAAAAGCTCATTCATAACTGTGATGATTCTCCAAGCATAGTGCAGCACTTCAGTGTTGCTTTCGTTACAAGTCTGTCGATGAATTGCAGCGTGTGTTTGTCTTGCAGGTGGTTTAAGGATAGGACTCAGGGCTGCAGGCTGGAAAGGGAATTCTGGGAGAGCGAAAAATAACATTTTAAAATCTGACTGTGCTTTGATGCACTTTATTAGGCCCTTTGGCTCCTCTGACGTGGTGCTGTAGCTCGAGATCTGTCTGTCCTGGTAAAGGGCGGGTGTCAGGAGGATGGAGCCAGGCTGTGCTCAGTGATGGCCAGTGATAGGACAAGGGGCAACGGGTACAAGCTGGAACACAGGAGATTCCAAAGAAACACAAGGAAGAATTTCTTCCCTGTTGAGGTGAGGGAGCACTGGAAGGGGCTGCCCAGATGGGCTGTGGAGTCTCCTTCTCTGGGGACATCCCAAACCCACCTGGACAAGTTCCTGTGTGACTTACTCTAGGTGGCCCTGCTCTGGCAGGGGGGTTGGACTTGGATGAGCTTTCGAGGTCCCTTCCAGCCCTTAAGATTCTGTGTTTCTAAAACAAAAGCCAGAATTAGTTATGGTGCTGCTTGCATTTTGCTTTTTTTTAAAAAGAAAGGTCTCCAAAACATTTAGTCTGAGCTCAGAAAGGCACCCTTCATGCTGACCTCACTGCACGCTTGCTCTTTGCCTGGCCTGAACCAAACGGGGCTTTTCTTGGGAAGCTTTGGGAAGAAATAGGAGGAATGCTGTATGTCAGCCACCTGCTGAGAAGCTTGCCTCGGGAAGCATAATGCCTCCTCTAGAAGGTGGGTGTGAGAAAACTCTGTGGTTTTAAGATCTTTGCAATATGCAGATGTTGTTCTTTTTCAAACCAGGAGGTGGGGTTTTTTTCCCCCTCCCCGACTAAATGTAATTCACACTCAAATGGCTTTGGAGACAACACATGAGCTGCTGAGCTGTGAGCTGACTGCTGCCTGCTGTCCTAGGCAAGGGTGTTACTTGGCAGCATAGAGTTGTGCTCCTGGAGGGGCTGATCCTGATTCCTGCCCTCGAGCATCTCACTGTCAGGGCATTGGTGCAGCTCTGCAGCTGCTCTACCTCAGGTGTTTGAACTCTGTTTGTGAGCGCACACTCTGGGCTGTCAGTGTGAGGAGAGAGCCCCACTGTCACCTCTCAGTTCAAGAGAGGGGCAACCATCCATGCCAAGAAGCAGCATATAGAGATTTGAAGCCGAAGGCAGGGTAGGGTGGTGGAGGAAGTGGGATTTCAAACGTGTGCTTCTCTTTCTTGTGATGTCATGAGTTTTTCACCCTCCGCTGAGCATCCGGGCTGTTTTGCATCTTAATTCTCCCTGGAAGATGAGACGCAGGGAACTGGGGTGGAATTGCATGTCAGGATTCAGGAGCCAGGGTAACGTTGTAGAACCAGAGTCTCGAGCATTTTGTGAGATATTTAGACCTTTCAGTGAAGCATTCCTAGAAATAGGTGTGATGTCTGTGGGAACAGCGTCACGAACCATGTAGCTAACAGCAGCGGTTGTACCGTGATGACAAAAGTGTCACTGTAATAGTGAAACTTGTGCAGTTAGAAACACTTGTGTCCTTGCTGCTGACATTAACCAACGTGCTGTGCCTCCAGGGAGCAGTGATTCCTGAAAGCCAATTCCTGGCTGCACCACTGTTTCTAATCTGAGAGTTTTGGCCATGGCTGCCTATTCTGCCATGGAATTAGAAAGAAATGCTTTGGAACAATGAAGGGATTCTTGTGACATGATACAATCATTTTGGAGGGGGGTCTCATGGTATGCAATGTAAACTTTAACAAGTCAAATGTGCTGTGGTACAAGTTAGAGCTGCAGCATACAGTAGAAAGTGCAGTGTCATCATGCTGTCTGCCTGTTCTTGGAGGTAAGGGCAAGTCTGCAGAATGTCACACCGCCAAGGAAAGCCCTTTGTTACCTTTTGCACATCTCAGTGCAGGGCAGGATCCAGTCAGTGCCTTGCCTGGGTCTTCTCAGCCTGGGGAGCATACAGCCTGTGCCGGTACTTTTCATGTTGAGTTGTGGTTTTGATCTTTTCTTGAGACATGGGAGACTTTCTCCTATTTCATCTCGTTTCTGCCAGGGGTGATCAGCCTCAGCCAGGGACTGAGGTCTCCAACCACAGCTGCTTCCCAAAGAGCAGCAGGCTGCTCCAGCAGCAAGGCGAGGTGATAGTCAAGGTGCTGTAACAAGAGGTGATCTCCCAAGTAGAAAGTCTGTGAGCAGTTGATAATGACAAGAGTACTAGGAAGGTCTGCACTCGCTTATTCTCTAACGATGGCCGTAGTAAAATAAATCCCCAAGTGACGCTCTGCAGGGAAAACGTGAAGTCCTGATGTCTTTTTCCATTCCCTTCTCTATCCTGCAGCTGAGCCAAAGGCCCACGGTAGAAGAGCTGCGTGAGAGGAAGATCCTGATCCGCTTCAGCGACTACGTGGAGGTGGCGGATGCGCAGGACTACGACAGGAGGGCAGACAAACCCTGGACACGGCTCACAGCCGCCGACAAAGTAAGTGCAGCAGCTTCGGGAGAGCCGTGACCTCGGTAGCCACAGCGTGTCGTGACAAACCACATGGCACAGCTCCCACGGCCCTGGAGGAATAAGCCTCCACCTGATGTCCCTTCCCAACACCCTTCTGGTTTCTCCCTGTTCACACAGTTTGTTGTTTGAGTCACAAATCTTTGTTAAGGCTTCTATATGTGTAGAAACCAGGGGCAGCTTAGCAGCATCGTGCTATTTAAACAGAGAGAATATCAATCTCTTTGAGGAAAGGTCTCGATGGCAGCCCTGTTATTTGTTTGTTGGCTTTGGTCTTGCCACGTGACGCTGCCAGCTGAGAGCTGAGAAGATTTGGTGTCCGGAGAGGTCCTTCCTCATCTTGCGGCTGTGAAAAGAACAAGTTTTAAATAGTGGTATTAAATGTAGCCTGGTAAAGAATTCAGCATGAAGGCAAAGTTCTTTGAGGTCATTTTTTCTGGTTTATAATGCATGTTCAAGTCAGTACACAGAGCAAAGGGCTTAAGTTCTCCAAATAAATCTCCTCTAAGGAAAGCAAGAGAAGAAGAAATGTTTGTCCTTGCAATATTAATGCCCCTTACGGCATAAGGAAGCAGATAGAGCTTTTGGGGGAAGTCATAAGGGTGGTAGTGTAATTTCTGCCATCCAGATGACCTGCTTTTCCCCACCACCGTTTCTACTGTTGGAATAAGCAGCCAGGCAAACTGGACACAACTCCAAAATGCCTGACAAAGCTGCAGCATGCAGGAAAAGATGATTTTCTTTGAGAGCTTTGATTCAATAACCATCTTTGTGGGTCAGCACCAGCCAGATTTATTGCAAAACCAGGTCTGAGTAATGAACTTCTCTGCTTGTTGGTAAATCTTGCTCTGTGTGTTGGGTGTAGGGAACTGCCTTCAGTCTGACTTCATCTTTACTAGGCCTGACTGTTAGAGGAATAAAAAAGGGCACTTGAGAACCTCTCCACCAGCTGAGGGATGCAGAGGGGAATAGATTTCAGACCTCGTGGCAGTCAGCAGCGCGTGTGGCCTCCTTCACAGTCACTTAAGCAGCAAATTGGTCTGCTGAAGGTAGGCCCTTGAGTTTCTGCCTCACTCTGTCCTGATAGATGGAGGCAGAACCTGACAGGTTGTTCTAAGGTAAATAAAACCCCGAAGCTGTGCATAAAGAGCACAAGGGGCCTTTCCTCTAGATCACACTTGCAAAATCTATCACTTAGGGCTCGTCAAAGCAAAGGTAGTTGGTGACAGGATCAGTGGCTGTGGCAAAAACCCCGTTTTGGGCTCATGATGGTCGTATCAGTTTAGATTTCCTTCAATGAGAAAAATCCCTGAGAGACCAAGAGTACTGGAGCAGCCACTTGTGAGCACCGATGCGGGTGTTCCAGCGTCCCACGGACAGGCAGTGGCACACACCTTGGGCAGGGGCAGCATTCGGCTCGGTGAAACCCACTGGTGAGATACAAATATCTCAGAGCTGGCAGAAGCCTTGACTTTGGGCTTGGGACTTGAGCCAGTCTCTACCATGAAACTGAGTCCCTCCAAGTCACTCCCTCTATTTTATTTATTCTTCAATATTTCTTGTCCTGCCAGTCACCTCTGGATTTCTTTTCCTTCATGGACAAGCCACAGAGGCTATAAGTTTCCTGCAGATGCTGAATTTGACTGCCTCCCAAGTAAACTCAGCCCCTTCAGGTAACTTCAGCCAAGAAAACTGAGGCAGGGGACATCTCAAATAGGAGTTTGGCAAGATCCAGGCTGAGTTTACTCACAGCCCAACTCTGAAACAGAGCGCAGTGGTCGAGAAACTGTGGTGCAGGATTTTTTGCTCAGGCTTATGCTAATTCAGATTTTGTTCATGAAAGTGTTCACATAATTAGCCAGAACTGGGTTCTGTGTCTGTGCTGTCTACAATACGTGCCCAAATGGAGCCATTCCACCGAAGCATTTATCTCTCCCCTTTATGCGGTTTAGAACGTGTTTATCTCCGTTCCTTTTCGCATCTTAAAGTCTTTTTTATGTTTTCCTTTCTCTCTCTGATAATTTTATCTCACTGCCTCGCTCTTAATACATGGTTTTGAGAACAAAGTGAACTTACTTTGATGTCTCCCATTTATACATATGTGACTTTATTTGTCCTTCACAGGCAGCCATTCGGAAAGAGCTTAATGAATTCAAAAGCACCGAAATGGAAGTTCATGAACTAAGTAGGCATCTAACCAGGTAAGCTGACATTCATTTGTTTTTTAAGACTGTCAATGAATACTGTTGTTTCTGCAACACCCACCGAACACACCATGGGGTCTAGACAACGTGTGCAATTACAGGCTGTAAGAAGAACTCGTGCTGCCGTCGTTGTATGGTGCTATGCAGGCTCGTGCCATCTGTTCAAGAAAGTGCAGCCTCCTCTTATTTTAATGTTATTTTTTAAAATCATCATGTTCTAGCTGCATGTCTGGTGTTCTGCTGGCAAAAGTAAATGGTCTCGGTGTCTGAAGGGGGACAGGGAATTCTTGTATGGAGCAGTGTGCACCCAAACCCTGCCGAGCGTTCCGCTCCCACACAGCCCTCACCGTCCTGCTCTCCACACCCTGCCATGGGTGATGCACTGGGGAAACACCACTCTTTTTTACAATTTTAGGGTTTTTTTTAATTAGGAAGGTAGAGAGTGAATGAATTATCCATGGCCCCGACCTAACAACCCCTCCTCTCTGACAGGCTAGGGCCGAGGCACACCGGGAGGTCAGGGCCCGTCCCCTCACATGGCCCTGCTGTGAACGGGAGCTGCCCTCTCATTAATACCTCATCAGCTGGGCACTCATAAAAAATGCAGTCAGTGCTTGATAGAAAAATACAGAAAAGCTTACAGCCAAATTAATTTTGTATTGTGGGATTTTTATGCATATAAATTAATGACTGTATGAAAATCACCCCATGTATTATGCATATATTCCCTTGCAGAAATGACCTCCCTCTCCTTCCTAGCCTGTGCTAGGGTGGTTGAGGTGGGGTTGGTAGTACCCGAGTGCTGCTGGAGACAAGCGGCTGCTTTTGGGCCACGAGGGCTGGGAGAAGGCTGAGGGTGTGCAGTTGGCCCAGATCCATGGAGCCCAGTGGCTGAGCCTCTGAGGGACATTTGCCTCCAGGAGAGCGGTGGGAGAGTTAAAGGATGAGGCTGTTTTAAAGGGGGTGTTGCTACAAGCTCCACTGATTTCCATGAAGCCTTTAGCATCCCACAAGCATAGAGACTGATTCAGTTTTGCAGGAGTCTCTGTGGCTGCCTGGCTTTCACCAGTTTCTGGGCACCATTTTTCTTCTCTCTCAGTGCTGGGGTGAGCAGTGACCCTCTGAGGTGACACTTTATATCTGAAAGGCAGGGCACGGCTTCGCCTCGCCAAGCCTGAGCCCCTGTGCTCTGAGCTCCATAGCTAATAGAGTGAGAAATTGGAATGAGCTTTTGTCTGAAGTTCATCAGGACTCGCAGGTTAGCCAAGTGGCTTCAGGAAATAGGCACTTGAAGGAAGCACACTGAAATGGAATAGAGTAATTCCCTTAAACAAACTTAGATAAATCACCATTAGAAAATCATTAGCAAGGTAATGAGCTATTCACATCATTAAGCAGTGGCATGAGCTGAGCAAAGAATGTGTGTGTGGCTTTACTAGTGGGACATGTTAATTAATTCATAGTAGAGTGAAAGTCACAGCTTAAAAAGAAAAAAAACAGTTTGCAGAGCTGCCACAGCCAGTGCTTGCAGGAAGGGAGGCCATTGGCACACCTCTTGCCTCTACAGCTTCTGACATTTAAGGAATAATTATACTGGAACTGCGTGTAAATGGAAACCAGAGGCTTTTTGTGGTGTGGTGCAGGCTGAAAGTGGACTAGGTGGTCAGAAATGACTCGGGGGTCAGGTAGGATGGACCGAAAGCATCTCTCAGTCTCTGGTAGATTTTGGGGCAAGCTGGTTGCGCCCGAGAGTCTGGCGAGGCCCGAGGCAATAGGCAACGGGCAGTGAGCTGCTTAATTGTGTCACTGTAGCCATTAGTTCTCCACATTTTTTATGTACAATGTGCACATGGGTATATTATCTGACTGTCTCCTTTTTCCTCTTTTCCACCCCCTTGGGTTTCAGGTTTCATAGACCGTAGCAGTTCAATTCTACTGGACTACTATGCTGTCTTCAAAACACAACTAAAAGGAACCATAAGTGCTGGTATTATTCACTTCCCTGTTACGTACAATGTAAATCTTCTGAACTGCCTTTTTAAAAAGAAAGAAAGAGTAGAAAAAATAATATTTAAACAAAAGGAAAAGTGTATTTACATGTGATGGGTTCTGCAGCATCGTCAGACCTGCCGCCTCCAGCTTCAGCAACAGAAAACACCCCTCGTGGGAAGCAGGCTGAGACTTGGCATCTACGTACGAGACGTCCCTGGCATGGGGCTTTGCCATACATGTTCAATCCCAGCTGGTGGCACAGCCACTTCATCTCCTGGCACCTCTCATCCCGACAAGCCTCTGCCATCAATTCTGGAGAGCCTCGAGATGCTGTTCGGGGAGTCAGGGGCCCGGGTGAAAGCTCCAGAAAACAGATGAGCAGCTATGGCACTGAAGCACTTAGAGCAAACCTTCCGTTGAGGCTGCGAGCACCTTCTGAGGATGGGCAAGGAGCAAAACTACAGCACGGGCCAGCCCATCTGTGAGTATCATCTGCCTCAAAAGGCATTCCTGGCCCTGGAGAAGTGTATGGCCACTCGGTCAGCATTGTTTCCCAGAATCACAGAATCGTTTCAGCTGGAAGAGACCTTTAAGATCATGGAGTGCAGCCTTTGTCCCAGCCCTATCAACCACTCGACCATTTCCCTAAGTGCAACATCCACCCATCACTTCAGCTCCCAAACAAAGGCAGCAGATTTGAGGAACAGGACTCCCTCCTGAAGGCTGGTTCAGTCCTAGCAACTCTTTCTTGTCCATGTATCATTTTCTAACCCCGGCTGTGATCCCATCAGCCACAAGCGGTATCACCCTCGAGAAGAACCAACCCCTGTCTCGTCACCACTGTCACTACATTGTTTTCACTCCCAGAGCTGGAGGCCAAGCTCCCTGGAGGGGGACACACAGCCTGAGCTGCAGCAGCACTGTGAGGAGGGAGATCGATCTTTGCTGGAGAGAACATTTCAAGAACTGGTCCCGAATTCATGCTGAGAAAAGCAGGAAGAGGCGGTGGTACTGTGGGCTGTCGCGTTGGTATGGATGGCAGGGCTTGTCACTGGTACTCACACCTGAGGTGTAAGGGCAGCGAGGCAGAGGGGTTCTGAGTTGGGTTTAATTGCTTTTTATTGTAGTGGTTTAACACAAACCGACCCAGTAGAGCTGGTCACTCTGGGCCTGGTTTACCTGCCAACTTCAGCATGTACTTAACACGACATGGACGAGCGAACAGCCTCGCTGCACTCAACGAGTCTGGAAAAAAAGCAATTCTGCTTTTACAGTCTGAACAGAGAGGCCAAAGTTTTTTACTGCAGTATTGTTATTTATGTGGGGTTTTTTTTCTTGCTGTCTTCCATGTATCTCTCCCCTCCTCTCTGCTCCCTCTCTACCTCTCCCAGTGCCACGCCAACGTTGCCGTTCACGGATCACAAGCTGAGAAGCCTCTCACCCATGAGCATTTCATGGCCAATGCTGCACAGTGCCAACACTCCTGCCTCGTCTCAGGCCTCCATCTCCTTCCTTGAGTGGCAGGAACAGAGCAAATGCACCAATGCTTTCTGCTTTTTGTCCCTCTTTTCTTTTTGTTAAATTATGTTAACTCCTGACTGAGCAACCAGAAGGATGCAGTGGAAGAACTGCCATTTTTCCCTCAAATGATGTCAAGCTTATTACTGAGAAGAGGGAGGAGAAAGAAGCCATATAAAGCGTTTGGCACTGTAGCAAAGGTGGGAGAATCAGCACTTCACTTGGTTTAGTTTCTGCAGGTCTGAGTATTTTGCAAAGGTGCCCTTTGGTGAGGCATTCTCCAGCAGCCCCTCAGTACCCGAATGCTGCAGCACGTCCTGAGTTTGCAGCCTCACTGCTGGCAGCCCTGGGAAGCTGTGAGCAGACTGGGCAATGGTGAGCCTTACTTAAATCTGTTTTCTTGAGCACTTTTCTCCTCATCCATGAAAGCCAGCTCTATTGTGGCAAAGCAGTTGTGCTTCTGTTGGAGGGGGGAGAAAAGCCAAATCGAGAAATTTGTCATGGTTTTTGCCTCCTTCAACCTCGATTATGTGCAGGAGAAGATGGTAGCAGGAATGCCATCATCACAGTTAACACCAGTCATCTCAATTTGCATTGGGAGGGGAGATGAAAAGTAGTCATGAAGAAATTACATCAGGTTGAGAGAATGGAAAAAAATCAACACAGGAACAAAAGTGGCTATAAGAGTCAGCCACCTCCAGGGCTGAAAATGGAGATAATATTCTAGAGTCAAGGAAGAAAAGCACATCGGTTATCATCTCCCGAATCCCAATTCCACTCAATGTGCAAGTGATGTGACAGCTGTTGTGCGGCCTGTGGAAAGCTGAAGGGGAAGCTGTCGGGGCTGAGGAGTGGAAAAGCAGTTCCAGAACATCTGTAGACAAAATTCTTGTCTACAAGACAAGACACAAGTGTGATGGTGAGGACACCTGAGGGTGGCACCAATCCCCAACCCCCTGGTGACATGTTCATGGTAATGGGGCCTTTCCCCACCCTGCAGCCCCTGGGTGAGGTGTGTGCAAGCTGTAGAAGTGTCAGGCTGCAGGTTGGCTCAGGCCACAGAGCGTGTTGGGACAATTCCCAGCACAAACTTGAGCCATTTTCAGAAAGAAGGAAGGACAAAGAATATAACAGAATTTTAATTCATTGATGTTAGCTGAAACAATGTACTGAGCCCATTCAATGAATACATTTCAGCCTAATAATTCTAGGTAACAGCACTTCGTCATCACTGCAGCTGGACACAGGACTCGTGACAACCCATCCTCAGCAAGCCACAGGCGAAGGGAAACCCGGACTTAGAGCTGAAGCGGAGCTTCTAAGGTGCCTGCAAGCCAATTCATTCTGTATAAATCATGGGAGATGACTAGTCTAATGAGGAAACGAAAAGGGACACAGGACTTTGTCCCAGGTGTTCAGCGAGCTGAAGCTTGGAAGAAGTTGTGTACAGAAAGAGGCAGCGACGGGTACATGACCAGCTCGCCCTCTGTGTCGCAGTTGCTTCCACCCCACTTACATTTTGCAGTTGATATCCACATGTATGTACATAGTTTGTCTTTGTATAGGAGTGAGTGTGGTGGCTGTCAATCATGTGCTCTTCCAGTATTGTGTTCTCAAAAGATGATGGCTGTATGAAAATGATGTAAATAAGTAGAAGAGAATTAAAGAGGCTCTGTATGTCCCTGATTTTGTACATACTGAAACTGCATGGCATTTAAATTATTGTTTGTCTCTGATGTATGCATTTTCCTAAAAAAAAATGACTTTTAAAAAAAAAAAAACCAACATTTTTGTGCCTCGGTATTTTTTCTCCACTCTATCCCACTGACCCAAAACGTAGATAGGTCCCAGATAAGTCTCAGAAGCAACAGCAGTCTTTACCGTGCTTGAAATAAAATTCTAATCTGAACAGAAACAGTACAGGTCCTGAGAACAAAGAAGGGTAGGAAGAAAAGGAGGACCAGAAGGACAGGTCCCTATCTGGAAGGGAGGGAAGGGGAGGAGGAGAGGAGAGGAGAACAGCAGAAAGGGAAGGAAGGGAGCTACTGAGAATCAAGGGCGGCGCCCCACACTAGAGAAGAAGGACAGGTCCCTATCTGGAAGGGAGGGAAGGGGAGGAGGAGAGGAGAGGAGAACAGCAGAAAGGGAAGGAAGGGAGCTACTGAGAATCAAGGGCGGCGCCCCACACTAGAGAAGAAGGACAGGTCCCTATCTGGAAGGGAGGGAAGGGGAGGAGGAGAGGAGAGGAGAACAGCAGAAAGGGAAGGAAGGGAGCTACTGAGAATCAAGGGCGGCGCCCCACACTAGAGAAGAAGGACAGGTCCCTATCTGGAAGGGAGGGAAGGGGAGGAGGAGAGGAGAGGAGAACAGCAGAAAGGGAAGGAAGGGAGCTACTGAGAATCAAGGGCGGCGCCCCACACTAGAGAAGAAGGACAGGTCCCTATCTGGAAGGGAGGGAAGGGGAGGAGGAGAGGAGAGGAGAACAGCAGAAAGGGAAGGAAGGGAGCTACTGAGAATCAAGGGCGGCGCCCCACACTAGAGAAGAAGGACAGGTCCCTATCTGGAAGGGAGGGAAGGGGAGGAGGAGAGGAGAGGAGAACAGCAGAAAGGGAAGGAAGGGAGCTACTGAGAATCAAGGGCGGCGCCCCACACTAGAGAAGAAGGACAGGTCCCTATCTGGAAGGGAGGGAAGGGGAGGAGGAGAGGAGAGGAGAACAGCAGAAAGGGAAGGAAGGGAGCTACTGAGAATCAAGGGCGGCGCCCCACACTAGAGAAGAAGGACAGGTCCCTATCTGGAAGGGAGGGAAGGGGAGGAGGAGAGGAGAGGAGAACAGCAGAAAGGGAAGGAAGGGAGCTACTGAGAATCAAGGGCGGCGCCCCACACTAGAGAAGAAGGACAGGTCCCTATCTGGAAGGGAGGGAAGGGGAGGAGGAGAGGAGAGGAGAACAGCAGAAAGGGAAGGAAGGGAGCTACTGAGAATCAAGGGCGGCGCCCCACACTAGAGAAGAAGGACAGGTCCCTATCTGGAAGGGAGGGAAGGGGAGGAGGAGAGGAGAGGAGAACAGCAGAAAGGGAAGGAAGGGAGCTACTGAGAATCAAGGGCGGCGCCCCACACTAGAGAAGAAGGACAGGTCCCTATCTGGAAGGGAGGGAAGGGGAGGAGGAGAGGAGAGGAGAACAGCAGAAAGGGAAGGAAGGGAGCTACTGAGAATCAAGGGCGGCGCCCCACACTAGAGAAGAAGGACAGGTCCCTATCTGGAAGGGAGGGAAGGGGAGGAGGAGAGGAGAGGAGAACAGCAGAAAGGGAAGGAAGGGAGCTACTGAGAATCAAGGGCGGCGCCCCACACTAGAGAAGAAGGACAGGTCCCTATCTGGAAGGGAGGGAAGGGGAGGAGGAGAGGAGAGGAGAACAGCAGAAAGGGAAGGAAGGGAGCTACTGAGAATCAAGGGCGGCGCCCCACACTAGAGAAGAAGGACAGGTCCCTATCTGGAAGGGAGGGAAGGGGAGGAGGAGAGGAGAGGAGAACAGCAGAAAGGGAAGGAAGGGAGCTACTGAGAATCAAGGGCGGCGCCCCACACTAGAGAAGAAGGACAGGTCCCTATCTGGAAGGGAGGGAAGGGGAGGAGGAGAGGAGAGGAGAACAGCAGAAAGGGAAGGAAGGGAGCTACTGAGAATCAAGGGCGGCGCCCCACACTAGAGAAGAAGGACAGGTCCCTATCTGGAAGGGAGGGAAGGGGAGGAGGAGAGGAGAGGAGAACAGCAGAAAGGGAAGGAAGGGAGCTACTGAGAATCAAGGGCGGCGCCCCACACTAGAGAAGAAGGACAGGTCCCTATCTGGAAGGGAGGGAAGGGGAGGAGGAGAGGAGAGGAGAACAGCAGAAAGGGAAGGAAGGGAGCTACTGAGAATCAAGGGCGGCGCCCCACACTAGAGAAGAAGGACAGGTCCCTATCTGGAAGGGAGGGAAGGGGAGGAGGAGAGGAGAGGAGAACAGCAGAAAGGGAAGGAAGGGAGCTACTGAGAATCAAGGGCGGCGCCCCACACTAGAGAAGAAGGACAGGTCCCTATCTGGAAGGGAGGGAAGGGGAGGAGGAGAGGAGAGGAGAACAGCAGAAAGGGAAGGAAGGGAGCTACTGAGAATCAAGGGCGGCGCCCCACACTAGAGAAGAAGGACAGGTCCCTATCTGGAAGGGAGGGAAGGGGAGGAGGAGAGGAGAGGAGAACAGCAGAAAGGGAAGGAAGGGAGCTACTGAGAATCAAGGGCGGCGCCCCACACTAGAGAAGAAGGACAGGTCCCTATCTGGAAGGGAGGGAAGGGGAGGAGGAGAGGAGAGGAGAACAGCAGAAAGGGAAGGAAGGGAGCTACTGAGAATCAAGGGCGGCGCCCCACACTAGAGAAGAAGGACAGGTCCCTATCTGGAAGGGAGGGAAGGGGAGGAGGAGAGGAGAGGAGAACAGCAGAAAGGGAAGGAAGGGAGCTACTGAGAATCAAGGGCGGCGCCCCACACTAGAGAAGAAGGACAGGTCCCTATCTGGAAGGGAGGGAAGGGGAGGAGGAGAGGAGAGGAGAACAGCAGAAAGGGAAGGAAGGGAGCTACTGAGAATCAAGGGCGGCGCCCCACACTAGAGAAGAAGGACAGGTCCCTATCTGGAAGGGAGGGAAGGGGAGGAGGAGAGGAGAGGAGAACAGCAGAAAGGGAAGGAAGGGAGCTACTGAGAATCAAGGGCGGCGCCCCACACTAGAGAAGAAGGACAGGTCCCTATCTGGAAGGGAGGGAAGGGGAGGAGGAGAGGAGAGGAGAACAGCAGAAAGGGAAGGAAGGGAGCTACTGAGAATCAAGGGCGGCGCCCCACACTAGAGAAGAAGGACAGGTCCCTATCTGGAAGGGAGGGAAGGGGAGGAGGAGAGGAGAGGAGAACAGCAGAAAGGGAAGGAAGGGAGCTACTGAGAATCAAGGGCGGCGCCCCACACTAGAGAAGAAGGACAGGTCCCTATCTGGAAGGGAGGGAAGGGGAGGAGGAGAGGAGAGGAGAACAGCAGAAAGGGAAGGAAGGGAGCTACTGAGAATCAAGGGCGGCGCCCCACACTAGAGAAGAAGGACAGGTCCCTATCTGGAAGGGAGGGAAGGGGAGGAGGAGAGGAGAGGAGAACAGCAGAAAGGGAAGGAAGGGAGCTACTGAGAATCAAGGGCGGCGCCCCACACTAGAGAAGAAGGACAGGTCCCTATCTGGAAGGGAGGGAAGGGGAGGAGGAGAGGAGAGGAGAACAGCAGAAAGGGAAGGAAGGGAGCTACTGAGAATCAAGGGCGGCGCCCCACACTAGAGAAGAAGGACAGGTCCCTATCTGGAAGGGAGGGAAGGGGAGGAGGAGAGGAGAGGAGAACAGCAGAAAGGGAAGGAAGGGAGCTACTGAGAATCAAGGGCGGCGCCCCACACTAGAGAAGAAGGACAGGTCCCTATCTG
Organism: Colius striatus; assembly: GCF_028858725.1. Taxonomy (NCBI): domain Eukaryota; kingdom Metazoa; phylum Chordata; class Aves; order Coliiformes; family Coliidae; genus Colius; species Colius striatus. The sequence goes on from NC_084762.1 coordinate 5,108,360, forward strand.
GAAGGGAGGGAAGGGGAGGAGGAGAGGAGAGGAGAACAGCAGAAAGGGAAGGAAGGGAGCTACTGAGAATCAAGGGCGGCGCCCCACACTAGAGAAGAAGGACAGGTCCCTATCTGGAAGGGAGGGAAGGGGAGGAGGAGAGGAGAGGAGAACAGCAGAAAGGGAAGGAAGGGAGCTACTGAGAATCAAGGGCGGCGCCCCACACTAGAGAAGAAGGACAGGTCCCTATCTGGAAGGGAGGGAAGGGGAGGAGGAGAGGAGAGGAGAACAGCAGAAAGGGAAGGAAGGGAGCTACTGAGAATCAAGGGCGGCGCCCCACACTAGAGAAGAAGGACAGGTCCCTATCTGGAAGGGAGGGAAGGGGAGGAGGAGAGGAGAGGAGAACAGCAGAAAGGGAAGGAAGGGAGCTACTGAGAATCAAGGGCGGCGCCCCACACTAGAGAAGAAGGACAGGTCCCTATCTGGAAGGGAGGGAAGGGGAGGAGGAGAGGAGAGGAGAACAGCAGAAAGGGAAGGAAGGGAGCTACTGAGAATCAAGGGCGGCGCCCCACACTAGAGAAGAAGGACAGGTCCCTATCTGGAAGGGAGGGAAGGGGAGGAGGAGAGGAGAGGAGAACAGCAGAAAGGGAAGGAAGGGAGCTACTGAGAATCAAGGGCGGCGCCCCACACTAGAGAAGAAGGACAGGTCCCTATCTGGAAGGGAGGGAAGGGGAGGAGGAGAGGAGAGGAGAACAGCAGAAAGGGAAGGAAGGGAGCTACTGAGAATCAAGGGCGGCGCCCCACACTAGAGAAGAAGGACAGGTCCCTATCTGGAAGGGAGGGAAGGGGAGGAGGAGAGGAGAGGAGAACAGCAGAAAGGGAAGGAAGGGAGCTACTGAGAATCAAGGGCGGCGCCCCACACTAGAGAAGAAGGACAGGTCCCTATCTGGAAGGGAGGGAAGGGGAGGAGGAGAGGAGAGGAGAACAGCAGAAAGGGAAGGAAGGGAGCTACTGAGAATCAAGGGCGGCGCCCCACACTAGAGAAGAAGGACAGGTCCCTATCTGGAAGGGAGGGAAGGGGAGGAGGAGAGGAGAGGAGAACAGCAGAAAGGGAAGGAAGGGAGCTACTGAGAATCAAGGGCGGCGCCCCACACTAGAGAAGAAGGACAGGTCCCTATCTGGAAGGGAGGGAAGGGGAGGAGGAGAGGAGAGGAGAACAGCAGAAAGGGAAGGAAGGGAGCTGAGATGATGAGTCTTACCTGTCATCAACAGTGACAGCTCACACCTGCAGAAGCTCCTTTATCACCCTCTCACCTGCGTTACTGCACTTCGGGCATTCATTTCTCCAGACTCCACTCCTTTACTTTCCGCAATCTCAGGCCACTTATTAGAGGTCAAATCGCTCATAATTTCTCCAGTATCATCCAGTGTCATATGCCATGCCCATTGTTTTCTGTATTTTTCATCACATTTGAACATCAGCTGGAAAAAGAAGAGATTTTTCACTGCTCTAAATCCTGCTGGAGACAAAGTACGGCTTTTGGGGAGAACTGGACCAAATTAAGCTTATTTTTCTGATGTGCAAAGTACACAAAGACACTTGGCAGGGGGAGGAACAAGTATGCAGCAAATATTTATAGAGCCAATCAAGGCGAAATCATGTAAATAAAGACAAAATACCTAATTTTCAAGCTCCTTAGGAAGAAGGACCATGAGATAATTAATTACCACATTCCTCCATCAATGACACAGCATAACAGCAAACAAAACAGCCAAGGTACACCCTTCCCCTTGTTACTTACCAGAGGTTCTGGTAGGAGGCTCCAGCACACCACCACACATTAGCCGACCATGGGTTAGTCACATTTATACTTTCAGTGTTTGGGGGGATTCCTTAAGTTTCCTGCATAAACTGTATCCCACCTCAGTCCTCAGTGAGTACCTGGAAACGGAGCCATGAAGATACACACAAATGTCTCTTACCAGACCGCTGAAGGACACGTGGAGTTAAACCAACTATCCAGTCTCTGGAGAGCTCCTCTCCTTCAACATAGCCCACAATAAATCCCACACTCCGTTACAGAAACGCTCCGTTCTTTGTGCAGGAAACCGAAAGGGCTGCACACGAAGTTTGGCTGACGCTAAAGCAAAGCCACATCCGTCCCAAGTACATCGAGATGTTGAAGTACACTTCCCGTTGCTAACGTGGAAACGCTTTTTCACTCTGAGCGTGACCGAGCAGTGGCACAGGCTGTCCAAAGAGGTGGTGAAGCCTCCATCCTTGGAGATGTTCAAAAGCCACACAGCCACAGGCCACGGCACCCGGCTCGAGGGTTCCTGCTTGAGCAGGGGTTTGGATCAGATGACCTCCAGAGCTCTCTGCCAACCTCTACTCTTCTGTGATTCTCTGAAAGCAGATCTCTGTCTCGTCTCTGCAGCTCTGGGGCCTGATGGAGAAAAGCCTTTTTAAATTAAACGTTAAACCAATAATAAAAAAAAAAAGTTTGGAGCTTCAAATAAGGATGAGAGGAGCCCTCACCGGTAAGTCTGGAGGCGATGACGCTAACTGGCACTTCTAATCCCGATTCAGAGCATCTCTCATCACAGAAGATGAGTTATTGATTCCTTTTCAGGATTGAGATTGTTCCACACCTTCAGTGTCATCAGCGCTTGGGTTTTTTTTTTTCACGACTAAGTCATTAAAAGCAGCATCTCAGAGTCCAAGGCGGATAATCTGCTTAGGTTTTGGGGTGTATCCTGAACCGAGTCCCACGCTTCCCCAGCCAACGTTTTGGCAAGTAAACCTGACCTAGTTTGAAACAGAAGTTAAGTTTCTAAAACATTTCAAGTCTGCAGGACACCGAGTGCAAGCTAAACACGCTCCTTTAAGTCTATGAGCATACCTGGCGTACCGAGCGTTAACTGGAGCCGAGTGACAGCCAAGCAGTACGGTTTTATATACAATTCCCTGGTCTATGCAAGACATAGAAATAGAATTTTACACTTCTTACAAGAAAAAGACCAGCTCTCCAGCAAATCTCTATCACTCTAATCACTCCACTTTGACTCGCATCACGAATCGCATTTCTGTGTTAAATCCGTTTTGAAGCCTAAACCAAAGAAGAATCCAATTACAGCAACTTTGAGTCAAGCATTCAGCGGAGACATCGATCATTACCACCCTGTAATTCTGAATTACATGAACACCTCTCCCACCGATTTTCTCCGTACCTGTCCAAAGCCACATTTCGGGATAGGACGGATCCACCTTTCTAGAGCATCTTCCACAAAGGATGAAGGAGGAGGTACGGCTTTAGAGAGCTGGCTACAGGTAAAAGGATACTATCTTAACACTTCAGAAAAGCAGGTCATCCCCCGTCACTGATGTCCTCTGCCTCGCATCTGTGATGCCTCTTTCTGCATTATTAACCTGAAAATTTACAGTATCGATTGAGCAGTTACATGCTTGTTCACCACAGACTAGTAAATTCACCTTACACTATCAAGTATAAGCCAGCACACAAAAACATTCTGAAATTACAAGTAAGTCTATTTACCTTGCTTCAAGCGTTACCTTTACTCCCCCAAAGCCAGAGAACGCACTGTGCAATCAGAATAGTGTAGCTGGCAGGCCAAGAAACACTCTGGACAGGATCACACCGCCAATCGGTATCTTCATCCCAGCTGTATTTATTGAAAAATATCGACATACCGGTCACTACGCTATTAGCTGCTTCACCTGAATCTTTACACAGAAGAGGTAACAAAGAACAAATCACACAGGGGTGGAGGAAGAGTGCTAAAATGTCTTTTTAAATGTCTTTTTTCCTCTAAGCCGTGATGAGCAAAGGAAGTTCTCAGACTGAGTGTGCTGGAGTCCCGCAGTGTGTGCGCCACAGATCAACGGCTTTGCTGACGATGGCGTCGGTGTTATCTTGAGGAATCTATGAAAGATCAGGGCGAGATGCCTTATCAGACAGCGTTTATTTGGACTGGTTTGTCTCAAAGGTTTTATATTTCCAGTGGAGATTTTATCTCTTTATAAAAAATAAACCAAAGCTAGAATCCTACCCCCCTGCCCTAGCACCCCGCCATCCCTCGGTCCTGCAGGCACCACGTTACATGCAGGTTTTAGACAAAAAGCTTTTCTTGACAGAATGGCAAGATGCCCACCCAGGCATCTCCCACGTCAGGCATCCCTAATCCCAAGTCAGGCAGAACGCACACTGGCCATCCCCGACCACAAATGTATCTGATCTAACCGACCTTGCATGCGTCGGGATCCTGCAACCCTGCCGTGAAGCTCATTCCTACATATACGGGAAAGTTCAGGGTCAGGTTAGTGACCCCATCCTCACATCCACAGAAAACTCAACTTGAGTCTACAGGCTCACACTCGGGCACAGGCCAAAAAAAAGTGCCAGAAGCCAACCCCCTAAAGAGCTTCCAGACAAATTAACCTGATCTCGTCTGCACGCACCTTCACAGAAAACCCCCTTCGTATCAAAAACAATATTCAATCTGTACATATATAGGTAACGCTTTCCCCTTAAGCCTAAAATTCATTTTGTTCTAGGAAAGCCTTACCTTCTGACAGAAAAAGCTATTATTATTCCCATCCCTGCACATTCTCTGTTCACCTTGGTACCGTTATTAATAAGCAATAAATCTCACCGTACGTTCGCAACAGGCAAACAATTAAAGCCAAAACACACTTTTACAAGCCATAAATGTAATGCAAAGCACAACAGGGTACTTACATTTTCCAAAAACTGCGTGATCTTTTCTGCAGTGTTCAGTACTATTATCTTCATTTTAAAGGTTAATAATATCTCCAAAGCAACAAACACGAGAATCTTGCAGGAGCCGCTAATAACTTTGTCCCAAACTCTGCCAAGAAAGTGAAAAGGAATCGCTAAACATTATTGTAGTGCTTATCTGATTATATTGCAGTGCTTATCTGCTTATTTATCTGCTACCAGAGTCTTTGTACAACCACCGTTTTCCAGATTATTTCTCTGAATTATTCGGGCCAAGGTAAATAAAAGACATTTTATCAACTCCTAGACGTTTAGAGCCAAGGGACGGCAAGCGGTTATGCATTGCCACGGTGTGTTCTCATTTAGAAATGAAACTGTTTACAAGCTCAAATGCAAAAAGCAAATCTTGTTTCGATAGCCTCAAGTTTGGCAAACTATTCTACAGGGTATCATAAAGGTGAGAGACTTTTCTCATGCAAAAAATTGGAGACAAACTTTATTAACATGCCTAAAGATATGCTTCCAACAGTGAAGTTGAAAATTCCAAAGGATGGAATGCTGAACTGCTAGATCTCAAGAAGCTAAAAATTCCAGGTCATCGCTGCTTAAGACACAAATACATCAACAGGATATAATCCACAACATTTAAATTAGGCACAAGGAACAACTCTGAAATCTTTTAATCCATCCCGCCGTGCACAGACTTTCAGATTTACCTAGGCACTCCTACACTTGTAGGTTTTAAGAAAAGCTGAAGTGCTTCAGCAACAATCGAGTGGCAGTTCAGCAACAGAATTTGGATGAATATTACAAGAGATCCACACTACTAGAACAGCCTGCAATGCTTTGAAATCACCCTTCAACCAGCAGCTCTATCTCGGGCCCGACTCAACAGGTTCGGGATGAAAGATTCTCCCAAACCAACGTGAAACCATCTGTCAGATGGCAGCTTTTATGGGCTTGTGTTATTTTTAGTTCTTGAATTTTAAGAGCTGTGTCAGAAAGACTTTCTGAGGATTACTGTTCTTGCTCCTTCTGGGCACTTGTTAAAAGTGTTAATCCTTCAAATAAAAACACAAGGGACAAATATCACACGCTAGCCCTCATAAGCTCTGAACGCAGCAATGCTAACTAGAAAACATCTCTGCAGCCCACCTATCGACTTGGATCTACAAGTGTGCTTCTTCCACAGAAAATTCAACTTTTGTGTTTATTTCTGAGACCTTCTCTCTCAGAAGAACTTGCCCTTCAGCCCGGAGCGCCAGGAGAACACAACACGGGACTTTCAAGGTGGGATACCTGCTCTTCCGCTGTCAAACAAGGACTTGAGAAGGGAGAGTCCAACAAAGAGCTGAGAAGATGGAGGGAGCGAAGCATCTCTCTCCCAGAAGGAAAGGCTGAGAGAGCTGGGCCTGTTCAGCCTGGAGAAGAGAGGGCTAAGGAAGATCTGTTATTGCCTATAAATACCTGTGGGGCGATCTCAAACAGATTAGAGCCAGGCTCTTCTCAGCGGTGCCCAGTGACAGGAGCAGAGGCGACGGCACAAACTGACACACGGGAGGTTCCCCCTGAACATCAGGAAACACTTTTTCACCGTGAGATGACTGAGCACTGGCACAGGTTGTCAAGGAGATGGTTGAGTCTCCATCCTTGCAGACACTCAGCCACACGGGCATGGTTCTGGGCACCCTGCTCAAGGTGGCCCTGCTGACCAGATGACCTCCCTGCCAACCTCAACACTTCTGTGATTTTTTTGTGCAAAGATTTTATAACTCCTAATGTGGAATGCTCGCTGCTCTTACGCAGTGATTTTGCACGCTGTGCCTCCAGTCAATTCTTCTTAACCTTCTATTCATATCACTCTTTTTGGACACTGCTTTCCTAACCTCTGCATTCCTAAGAAAATTTAGACTACAATTTCACTTATAACGAAAACATGAGGAAAAGAATAGGAAAAATCCTCATAGAAAAAGGCACTGCCAATTTCTTTCCCTTTTGCAATTTAGTTTTAGTTCTTTGTATCGCTAAGATTAAAAAATGAATATAGTTCCCATATGGATGGGAACAATAATCATCCAAGATTAAAATCTTACTGCCTCTCTGTGTGGTTCAAGCACCCCGAGCCAAGTTACACCTGTAAATATTACACCGATGCCGAAGTCAGGTCTAGAAGCTTTCTGCAAGGCTCTGAGAAAACTGACATCACAATCCCATTCCACGGTGCACAGCTCAGCCCTTTACCCCGACGCCTTACTCTTCCCACATGTGTCTGCTCAGAGCTCAAGAACAGCTCCCCATAGGCTTCACGGGCAACAGAATTGTGATTACAAATGACAGTACGATACAGAAAGCAGCAGATTTCAAAAAGAGAAATGAATTAAAAGTTCCTAGTAAAGCCCATGTAAATTGGAAAACAAACTTGCCCATCCTAATATAAAATACCCAGCCCTCTCTCATTGCTTTGCTTCCGAGTCTCCCGACTTTCAGTCTCCGTAATTACGTTACAGTAGGTTACATTTCATGCTCAGAAAACACTCCAATGCTTTCCTGCATTATTTAGTCTGATCACAGAACAAATGCTTTAACAATAGCAAAGCAGATGCAGTATCTAAATCACCGGTGTCTAACAAATTTGGTAGCGGTGCGGATGAGATGTCAGCACTAACCAGCTGTGACTGCTGCAGCGTTCTTCCCCTTCACGTTTCCAGCTATTCTTACTCCCAACGCAACTCCACCGGCACCAGAGGAGTGACTGCGTGACACTGTGACAAAACCCACGGCAAAACACTTATTTGGAGTAACCTATACGAAACCGGCAGCCTTTACACATTGTATCGCTGCTGGTAACATAAATACCCTAATTTCCTTTTTTATAAAAACAGCAGACACTTAAGATGGAGTATACTGACAAAGACAGCAACTTTTTACTCAGTTTTAGATACCCCTAGAGATGGCAAAAGTGTCAACAGAAATGACATGCCACTGTGCCTATGCTACAACCTGGTGCACGTTTCGGGAAGCACTCTGTCTGTACTCCAGGTGGGATACAGAGCTCTGAGGATTGAGTGCCTTTGAAATGGTCCGTCTGCTCTCTCTTACTAGCTTAGCACTTTTAAGAAGTTTGTTAAGAAACCTGTCACACGATATGTTGTGTATCGAGGCAAGCAAGGACACTGCAGAAGCTCAAAGGAGAAGTTTCCACGTGAAAACTTCCTCTAAATATATATATACACATATATATTTTCCAAGCCTCTTTAAATTAGACCCGTGCATAAATTTTACCTGTGGTATAACTAGGAGGAACATGCTCTAAAACGGTATTTATACCAAATGACAACGCCTGTCGGGAGGAAAGTTGGTATTAAGCGACCTCATCTCACCATTATGAGATAAAATTCCTGCATGGCATATATAGAATTTGTACACCTTAGAGAGAAAAAAAAAAGAAAACCACAAAATGTGGCTTTAGCTGCCTGGCAGAAAAGACTAAAATTTATGGAAAGCAACCAACTAAGTGCTAAACCGTACGTTAAGTCATAGAAGGCTGAGCTCAGACCATCTCTCGCTTGACAAAAGTAAAACTCGCAGAAGAACTGAAGACCTGGTTTCAATTCCCAGCAGTTCCCATGCTGCCATTTGGCTACACTTCACATAAGCATTCAGGCTTCTAGATTCTGATCCAAAGTGCACCTCCAAACATTAATTAAGCTCATCTGACACGTGCTACTCTTGAAGTATGTTATTCCCTTCACAAATGAGACCATTATGATTACAACTGAATGATTCAAAGACTTGAACTGGCAGGAAAAAATGCACTTTCAGCACGTTCCCACAAGAGCTGTTGGGAAAAGGCGCTCTTGTGCCACCACAAGTACAAACGTTGACATTTCTTTTTACTTCAGAGTGACACAGAAAGTCAGTATTTCAAACTTTTCCATTAAAATAAAGTATTAAAAGATTTCAGGTCACCAAAATGCTCCATTTCAGTAAGGCAAAACCAGGATGAGAAAAAGTTCAATGGTGTGCTTACTAGCCAAAATATTTCATATAAATGAACCGATTAGAAATGGTAGAAGTTTCAAACTAAAGATTCTGACGAGATGAAATACAAAATCAGAGTTCTTAACATCCACATTTTTATCTTTTACACTGCCAAGACGAAGCAGCTCCATAAAGTGTTCCATTTCCAACAGAAATTTTTAGATAACCTGCATCTTCCAATAGTAAAACTGCTCTGATGCACATTCCTCTTTCAGCTCTAGCTCTCAGCCCTAGGCCTAGTTGCAGAATTAAACCACATAACTTCTAAACAAAAAATACCTTCTAGAATACAGGAAAAGAGGTTCCTAATACAGTTGATTGCAAAGGCTATTTCATGTCACAGAAGCCTCCAGAAAAAAACAAACAAAAGGCCTGCAGAGACTGCCACGTCCCAAGTAGAGCAGATACTTCTGCTGACAGTAGTTGAAATTTTAAGGCATCGAGTTTCAGACAGAGAAGGCCCAACAATGAAACCAAGTCCATCATCTGCTGAAACTAACTTAGAAATGCAGACATGAAATAGAGATCCAGGCAAACCATACACGTTCAACTGCTATTAAGAACCTAACAGATACTTTTATACATCTTTACGTAGTCTCTGCAGTGACAAAAATAGTAAGAACTTTTAATCACCATATCACACACAATCACTACAGACAACTATTTTGGAACCTTACAGGAGCTTGATGAGAAGAACTTGCCATGTAACAATTACTGTGCCACAAACAGCGTAACACCTAAAGGTCTACTACCAAACCTTTCAGTTTGGGCTCAAAATTGGTTTTTTTTTTCTCTCAGATATATTCCTTGACAACAGTAAAACATACAAAGACCATGCTATGACAAGACCAGAGAGCGTGACTTCTAACCTCATAGCTTGTTCCCTAAAACCCCTTTCTTTTTCTTAAGGGCAAATAAAACATAGAATGGTAGGGGTTGGAAGGGACCTTTACAGATCATCTAGTCCAAAAACATCTTTAAAACATCTTCCCACTTTTCTTCAGGGAACGTGAAGTCCCAGATAAACAAGCAAGACTGCATTCGCTATATAGATTATGACCGACGTTACCACCGTGAAGCACCTGCTATGGACCATTTCACAAAGCTGTGTTTCCACACTAGGTTCCTGAAGCCTTTTAGGTACCGGATTAAAACTTCCCTTGAACCTTGTCGCTTCTCAAAGTTTTCAACCTTCTAAAATGAAACCATTGCTTCTTTTATGCAACCTCCTGCTCAGCTATTAACAACCCTAATTAATGCAGAAGAGATATGCATCTCTACATCTAGCTTGAATTTTATGCTTTTCAACAGTTCTGGGGCAGCAGAAGTAGAGAAATAACAGCCTCATTTCAAAAGACCTTCAGCAAAGTGCCACACACAAGAACTTTCCCCTTCTAAATGACAAACAGCCTATTTCTAACTGTAGAATACAATGCATTATTTAATTAGTTTTGTAATACTCAACCTGCCTCCAGTACTACAATCTTTTCCATCTAATGATAACAGACTTATCATACTCCATATTATACTCGCTCCCCAAGCAATGAGTTTGGTTAAAAAGCCTGAAAATTCACTACCGTTCACTATTTATCACAAAGAGGCGATCTGGTGTTTCAGGTCCTAGGAGGCGTTAGTGTCTAACAAAAGCAGATGCTATATTTAACTCCATTCTTTTATCATTTCAGTGCAAGAAATGATCACAGAGGTTATCTTGCGCCTGTAACAAGTAGAATCAAAGTCAATTTTATCATTTCTAAGTCAACAATAAACTCCATATTCTTACAGATAAATAAGGAAGGCTCTTTGCCTACTACTGATTAAAAAAAAAAAAGCTAGAATTACTACATAATTACAAACAGAAAGACAAAAAACAACTTGCCTCTGTAAACTGGATTCAGGTAAACACCCTGCAAAACACTTCTTAAACCAAAGATCGTAAGGGAGTTTGCTCATTGCGGCACATGCTTTCAGATGCATCAGGAGTCTGTTATCTTCAATGCTCAAATACTGCTCCAGAATTTTAGGCTGAGAAAGGAAAGGGAACATTTTAGACAACTCCTGTCAGAGTATCTCCCACAGTTTATGTGCACCGCAAGCCAAGAAACGTCTGAAAAAATTCTATCGCCATAGAATAACATGTTAAAATCATGAACTTGCATTGTTTTAGCTAAAAACATCACATCACAAGTCACAAGTGTTGCTAATTTTTGCAGATACCTAAGTACTTAAATTAAACTGCTGACCACTAGCAGAACTTCCACAATATGCAGTATTCTCTAACACAAGGAGGTGTTTGAGAGCTTAAGGCAATGCAGAGATTAAAACGTGCACCAATTACTGTTACTTTCACAAGCGAAATTGAGTTTCGTTCACCTCAAACGTAATCACCTTAGCACACATCCAAAAAAGTACACACAATGCAGCAAAATCCAGGCAATTAATTCCAAGAGAAAAATCCCCGTGTCGCAAATTAAAAGCTGACCGCTGATTTTTGGTTTAAAAAAACCCAAAATATTTAGAAGTGTAAAAGATGTGGATAATTCTCATAACGATCAATTCAAACACAGCACAACACACATTTTCATAAATTCTGGAGTACTTCTATGTTTTCCATCATAATTGGATAAATAGCTAATGACTTCAGCTGTCAAAGGCAGAAAACATTCCTTTGTCCATATTCTAATATCCAGAGTCTTGCTATCACGTTCATATTAAAAGAAAAAGGGAGGGAGGGAGGGAGAGACACACCTGGAACTCTGTATGTAGTGAAAACACATACTTTCTTTACAAAATGCTCTGTTCTTTGAAAGGACATAGTTGACTGTATCACTTCCAGCAACAGGAGACAGTTTTAAGCAGCAGTTCTTATTTCCAAAAGAATAACTAACAGAGGATACACAAATTTCTGCGACAAAACTTCCTTCAGTGAGTGCTAGCGCACAGGTACTCTGATACTTTTATCTCAGTGATACTCTTAACTAGAAGTTTCTGATCTGTGAAGAATATTTGGCAAATTACAGAAGCTTTTGTTATTTCTCTAAGTTGTGCTTTCTTTACAAACAGATCTTAAATTCACAAACCAGTAAGACAGAAATCAAAAATGCATAGTCTGAGCATTTCAATGATCGGTGACCAAAGACCTCTGCTTCACTTTTATAACTTCATTTACACCACACTGTTTTTCTCAAGACAGAGTACCTTGCTCCATTTCAAAAGCAAAACAATTATGCTTTGTCTGTCATCCAATGAGCTGCATATGGCTGCCAGAGACGCTTAAGAAGCAGCAGACATACATCAAGATGTTCTTAACATTGTGACATTTTTGTTTAAAATAAAACCAATTCTGAACAACCAGATTTGTGATAAATATCATTCAAGTACATACAATGTAAGCTTTAGCTAATGGGAAAAGAAAACAAGACATAACTGAAGCAAGTGATTTCTAAAGTTATAATAGACAGTGTCCTACAAGATAGTACAATCAAAAGGTAAAAAGCACTACTCTTGTTTTCTCAAAACAGTTGGTGGAACAGAATCCAAGGGTGTCACCTCTGACACCCTCCATGACTGGCTTCCCTCACAAAAAGCCCAAAAACCAAAACCGGTGTTTTTTCCTTACCAGTTGCAGTAATGAATCTTTGTGCTTGCTGTTCAGCTGATTCACAAAGCAACTCACAAGCCAATAGCACTCTATAGGATCCTCCACCATTTCCTCCATTGCTTTAGCAATGGCAAGAAACACTTCATCTTCAGGCTCCTAGAAAACAAAGCCAAGGAAGCCAACTAGACAGAAGGTTTGGACTATCTGATTTAAGTTATTGTTATATTCCTTTTTCCTGCTATTTGGAAAAACAAACTGGAAATTGACACACTAGAAAAGTTGTTCTGACATTCCTAAATAAAACATTGGTGTGTGGCTGCATTATACATCCAAACATCCAAACATCCAAACATCCAAACATCCAAACATCCAAACATCCAAACATCCAAACATCCAAACATCCAAACATCCAAACATCCAAACATCCAAACATCCAAACATCCAAACATCCAAACATCTTTATCCTGGATGTTACAGTTCCTGAAAGAAATAATGCAGCCATGAGCTGTGTGTCTGCCTTCAACACAGAGAAAATCATTTAGCTTGAGATGAACATCTTCCTAGAAACAAGTATCTTTTCCAGGTACCAAGTGTCTTATTCCCCAGAATACATGACCAGAAGCATGTGATGAGCACGCCATCGTCTTTTCTCACGAGGAGGTGCTTTTCTAGCAGAAGTATCAGCATGTCTAAATCACATTTCATGGTGTGACTGCACACAGGGTAGATGGAGGCTTCTGCACAGATTACAGCTCATGCAGAACACATGGATAATCTAAATAGTACTGTGATACGGCTCTGCTACACAGACCGCTGCCATATACACGCATCCCCACCCAAACTCTCTGCTTTCAGATGCACATTTATCAGATTCCTGTGATTTGTGACTCAAACATTTCGAAACATTTACAGAATCATAGAATCTTTAGGTTGGAAAAACCTTTAAAATCATAGATTCCAACTGTTAACTCAGCACTGCCATGACTACCGCTAAACTGTGTACCCGAGCCCCGCATCTACACGGCTTTTGGTCCACACAGTGTTTATATCATCACAATATGGACATCATCAAAACACAGACTCATTTACCTGTCTGTGAGTACACTGTAAACTATAGATGATGTGCATTACCTAACAGAAGCCTGGATCAGTTCAAACAGAAAAAGGAGCACATTGAAGTCTAGATTTAAAAACAAATACCGTAAGTATATGATGTCACCTGCAATAAATTGCTGCTTGTACTGGCTCTGAATTACCCATCTTCCAGGACATTTAAAAATCTATAAGCTCTGATAAGATGATGTCACTTTCACATCAGTGCTACAAAGAAACTGAAGTGTACTAGAGTACAAAGAGCTTGAAGCCTAGCAGGCAAAATACATAAAAAGAGGGTTTAAGGCATAAAATCTTACATAAGTACTTATGAGAAGAAAAAGAGAAAAGTACTTAAACTAAAATCCCTTATTTTATACTAGCACTTCTCTGGTTTTCGTTTACCTTACTTTATCTACATGTACCCATAGGCCCACTTGCAGTTCAGCATCTCACAGGTTTATCATTTAAAGTTAAACAAAAATACTGTATTTAAAAGACTGTTAAAATGACCACTGACCAACGGGAAAGCCAAGTTTCGAGGCAATTTTCCTGATTCCAGTTGATGTATGCGGAGGAAAACATCTACCTGGGGGGTAGAATCATTAATAAACCGAATTACGCGAAGAGCATGGTGTACATCCCAGTACTGCTCCTTCCGGTACTTCATCACCAAAGCATGAGATTCATGGTGGGGAGGAAGAATTCCTAAAATGAATAAAAATAGAAGATCAGCAACTATGAAGAGAAAAAACAGAGCACTCAAACTCCCTTCTCAAGGGTTTTGCCTAAATTCGATTTCTCCTACAATTGCAGCCTACAGAAACGCAGGACCTGGTACTGCAGTTTGTTTATAAACTTGGTCAAAAGAACACAGGGAGAAAGTTCTACAAAATTGGAAGTCAATGGACTGACAAAGCACTTTAGGATTATAGAGACTAAAACAAATTTTACATGTTAACTGAGCAAAGGCAAAAACCTAGCCTCAGCCTATCGTTTCCCAAGGTTTTCAGCACATGAACGCTAACTCTTTTGTAGACCACATCAGTGTGCTGATAACAACTTGTTGGTGGGATAAATGACAAGTAATTTAATTGGCTTATCATCCTTCTCCAATAACCTTTCTTTAGCTTTAAATTGTGAATCTTACTTATTTATATCTACCTGCAGTTTTAAAAGCAGTCCTAGTTGCTTCATTTGTGCCCAGCTTCTGTTTATTTTGAAAACAAAGTGGATGTAGAACGATTTTAATATCCATTATCATAGAATGGTAGGGTTGGAAGAGACCTTTAGAGATCATCTAGTCCAACCCCCCTGCAGAAGCAGGTCCCACCTAGATCGGGTCACACAGGAACGTGTCCAGGTGGGTCTTCAAGACCTCTAAGGAAGGAGCCTCCACACCCTCCCTGGGCAGCCTGGGCCAGGACTCCCTCACCTCACACTGAAATAGTGTTTTCTTGTGTTTAAATGGAACTTCCTGTGTTCCAGCTTCATCCCATTACCCCTTGTCCTGTTGCTAGATACCATCAGGACAAGGGGTAACGGGATGAAGCTGGAGCACAGTCTCAAGTTCCACATTTTGTCTGAGATGACCAGAGAATATTTCATGTAATTGACTAATGCAAAGATACTGTACATTACAGCATCATTTAATTTACTGTCAGATCTCTGCCAGAAAATCCTGCCTTGCTGTATATCATGAATTAATCCTCTCTAAAACATTCAGAGGCAAAAATCAACTCCCATGGGTTGAATCAGTTAGATTGAAGTAAGAATACCGCTCTAATATCTCACAAGGTAACATTTTTTACTTTCTTAGCACAATGCAAATAGTTTTTGTAGCCTCCCAGGAGGAAAAATAAAAAAGGAAGAAAAAGTAGACACGCAGAGAAAATTGAACTGTTTATGATCTCTAGAAGAAACTCAAGATTCCATCTTGCCATACACTGACATTCACAACAAAACTGTCACAGGCTTCAACAGAACATCTTAAATACGCCAAAGGAAAAAAATGACACCTCCCTATCACTACCAGAGGAGAATCTTTCCTGTTATAGAAATCCACGAGCACAAAGAACTCTTGAGAAATCAGTTCTGAAACAGGCTACCTGCTGCTTTTATCTCTCATTTAAAGAAAAATGTTCCTGCAGAGTGTTAAACCACGAAACGGCTGAGTTTTAGTAACAAGCACCATCACAGAGAAAATGATCTTTTCTTTTCCAACTGTAAACCTGTCTGCATTTGAAAAGCTGGGGCAGAGACATTTTTCATCTTCTGCAAAAACAGAGCAAACATAATGGCTTTGTATGTACATACTGCCAATTGCCTTCCTCAAATACAGAAGACTACCTTAAGCAGAGAGAAAAGAAGCTTAGACACAGGGATGTCTAGAAACAAACCCGAGTCACACATGAACAGGAAGATAACAAAGACATCGCTGTGGTGCTGTGGAACCTGGGACATCATCGAGCCTTGGAATGTGCCCAGGATAATTTTGCAGATAGGATAGAATCCTTTCTGTTAAGTTGTTAACATTATTTAGAGGAGATGTAACAACTCCCACCAGAAATGGACTGGACGGTTGTTCCAGTCGTTTAGGGAAGTATTTTGCATTGCTCTTTCGAACACCAGCTTTCCTGACCAGCGTTAACACCGAGACGCAGCAGCAGAAAAGACCTTGTACCTCCATTCACACAAGGGGCACACAGAATGGCAGCATAAATACTTGAAACAAATCACTCTTGGTTTGAAATACAAAATCCGGTTTAGAAATCAATATAATTTTCCATACAGTTAACTTCAAAGCTGTTTTTGTGTTAGTGATTCACAAATCATCCTCTCTACAACAGTCAGAAGTAGACCACTGGTCCTGCTGCAAGCTACAAGTTTGCTAGAGACCGTATTCTCCCATTTTAACTTTGCCTGAAGGGTCTCAGACTGAGTCTCTTGTCCAAGTCTCACACACTGTATTTCCTACTAGTAACATTTTAGAAGATGCTGACAACTTCACTAGGGCATAGTGCACAAGAACCTTTTTCATCTTAAAATTTGCAGTCCAACAGCAAAGGCTTTGATCAAGTAGGATTACTCTGTTAGTTCAATGACCAATGCTAAGAACTTCCTATTTCATTTCTAGATCTCACACCTTCTCTGCGCTGTTCCTTTACTACCTCTCCCCACAAAAAGGCTCACAAATGCCAATAATGAGCAACATGAAGCCACAACTCTTAAATTTCAGAATATTGGAGGAGGAAAAAAAATACAAGATTGTTCAACGTTCAGTTAAAACTTTTCCAACACATCATTTCATACTCCAGACTGTAGCAGAACAAGGAAACCAAGAAGGGGAACAGAAGACATTTGCTTAAATGTTGTTCAAGTTTGTGACGCAGCCTAAGGTAAATAAACAGCCTAAACCAGTGACAAACTGTTTTGTAAAATACTCATTCTGAGGTAAGAGTCACCAGCCTTCCTGACTCTGAATCACACCCCAACATCTTCATATAAGAGGTTCACATTCAGTCTGGCAAGGTTTCTCTACACAGAGGAACTCCAAGGGTAACTCTCCAGATACCTTGTAAGGGTCAGACCTCCTGGGCCTCCCACAGCCTCTCTTGTCTCCAAGTGACACAACCTCCCATTTCGTAAACCCAACACGTTGGCTAGTTACTGCAAAGTCATTAGTACCTTTGAATTAAGCCATCTAACACACTTCAAGGACAAGACAATCTATTTCAAGGGGGGTTATGGTTTCTGGGGACACCGTAATATGTATCTGGCCTCATAGCCTCTTCAATAGGAAATACAATTTAAAGTCAGAAGCAAAAGCAGAAAAAAACAAGATTGTATAGAACACAAAGCTTTTCTAGAATAAACATCCATTCTATACCTTTCCAAGTTTAATCATAGCTCTACTTCACCATGATTGCCTGTTACTTTAGGAACAGAACTGATTATCAGGTCTCAGTGACTTTTATAGCACACCTTTCAAACCCATCCTATAAATTCAGTTGGATGGCGTTACAAAATCAAACACAGAAACATCCCTCTAGGTACACTTCAGCAAAAGCTCCCAAAAACCAGGCATTGAATATTGGCTTATAACTGTCCTTGTGCATCCTGGGCGGATATAAAAATGGGCTAAACACGTATCAGTAGGCAAGGTCATACAGAGTAATCCACGTCATTAACTCTCTAAAGAAAACAAACGTACACCTTCCTGCGTACCATTTCTACAGAGTATCACAGACGCATTTCTTACCTAAAAGCACTTTCCACACCAGTATCCGATACATGGATGGGAGAGGAAACCTTTGACTAAATGTGCAAAGCTTCTCAATATCTATAGAGAAATAAAGAGGGGGGGAAAAGGTAAATTTAAATATAATTGTAAATAGGTTAGAGTCTCTGACCTACCCAAGTACAACAAACAGCCACAGATCAAAATCCCCACTTTCATCATATATTATCAACAAACGCTTTCAATGCTTCAGTTGAGAACAGGAAGTGCCCTATAAACTGCAACCATTTAGAAAAAACAATACTTGGGCTTTACAATAAAACTACTCTAGATTTCATCAGGAAGAAACTGGATGGACATTTTGTAAACCATGTTGCTACATTGAAACAATTACAGGCTTTGTTAAAGGGACATTTATCTTTCTGTTGTGTTAGAGATGCGGCACTCTCCAGGGACCAACTGTAGTAACAAAATCGGCACTACTTTGAGGTTAGATGGAATTCACAGCACAAAAGGATATCTTTTCAGATTAAAATTGCTCTCATTGGAAAACCTTTAGTTTTGGGGGCATAGAGAATGAAAAAAGAAAAAAAGAAAACCAAGAAGACAAGTCTTCCCTAGTTTTAAAAAGCAGATTTTGAGATCTTTGAAACTCAAAGGACTGCTACTAATAACCAAGACGTTAGCAGAAGAAGATGCAAAACTCAATTGAGTACTAAGTGCAACGGCTGAACATTTTATATTATTCCTTCCCCAGCCCCAAATGACCAAAGTAATAGAGGAAACTGTGAAATCAACTTGCCCAGCCGGTCATCTTTTAGCAGGATTTCCAGCGACTTCTTTTCTTCAACTCCACGGAAGCCCACTTTTTCATAATACACCGAGCGGAAGTTTCTCTGAGAGTCGTCAGCCATGACCGATTCCTTTTGGAGAAACAGTTCATTCCCCTTAAGACTCACAAGAATCACAGAATCATAGAATGGTGGGGGTTGGAAGGGACCTTTAGAGCTCATCCAGTCCAACCCCCTGCAGAAGCAGGGTCACCTAGATCAGGTCACACGGGAATGTGTCCAGGCAGGTCTTTAAGACCTCCGAGGAAGGAGCCTCCACAACCCCTCTGGGCAGCCTGTGCCAGGGCTCCCTCACTGAAACACTGAAATAGTTTTTTCTTATGTTTAAGTGGAACTTTTTGTGTTCCAGCTTCATCCCATCACCCCTTGTCCTGTTACAATCTACTATAGAAAAAAGGGATGTCCCAACCTCCTGACATCCACCCTTTAGATATTTATAAATGTTAATAAGATCTCCCCTCAGTCTCCTCCAGACTAAACAGCCCCAGTTCCCGCAGCCTTTCCTCGTATGGAAGATGTTCCGGTCCCCTGATCATGTTGGGGGCCCTGCACTGGCCTCTCTCCAGCACTTCCCTGTCCCTCTTGAGCTGAGGAACCCAGAACTGGACACAGGACTCCAGATGAGGCTTCACCAGGGCAGAGTAGAGGGGGAGCAGAACCTCCCTCGACCTGCTGCCCACACTCTTCTTGATGCATCCCAGGCTGCCATTGGCTTCTTGGCCACGAGGGCACATTGCTGGCTCATGCTTAGCTTATTATCAATCAGGACTCACAGGTCTCTCTCTGCAGAGCTGCTCTCCAGCAGTTCAACCCCCAGCCTGTACTGGTGCATGGGGTTGTTCCTCCCCAGGTGCAGGACTCTAAACTTGTCCTTGTTGAACCTCAGGAGATTCCTCTCTGCCCAGCTCTCAAGCCGGTCGAGATCCCACTGAATGGCAGCACATTCTGCAAACACTGACTACCAGTCAAAGCTCAGCCAGCGCAGCACAGCCTCTGGGGAATCAGCCAGTCCTCCCAGTTTGGTGTCATCAGCCAACTTGCTGAGGGTACACTCTGTCACCTCATCCAGCAGGTTGATGAAGATATTGATCAAGACTGGCCCCAGAACCGATCCCTGTGGAACTCCACTGGCCACAGGTCTCCAACTCGACTCTGTGCCATTGATCACCACTCTTTGGGCTCTGTCATTCAGCCAGTTCTCGATCCACCTCACTGTCCACTCATTCAAGCCACACTGCCTGAGCGTTCTGATGAGGATGTTAGGGGAGACAGTGTCAAAAGCCTTGCTGAAGTCAAGCTAGATGACATCCGCTACTCTCCCCTCATCTAGCCAGCCGGTTATGCACTCATAGAAGGATATCAGGTTGGTACATTTGCACACTGACAAAAGCTGACTGTTCGTGTCTCTATAGTATCAACAAACCCTACAGAATATTAAAAATATCCAAGATTTTTATCATCATAAGCTAACAAAACCATAACTGAATCTGAACAAAGACTAAAGATGTTCCATTCCCAAATGAGACACGGGGACTTTCATTTTTTCTTTAATTCCTGTAGTAAATTATACTACCTTTCAAAGTCTAAAAAACAAAATGCTGAAGAGACACTTAAGTCTTTTACGTGCTATTGTGTCTTTCAAAACCAAGACAAGAAACACGGTCTAGAGTCTGACAAAGTTTTGGCTACATAAACCCCGATCGAGTATAACTGCTACCCACACAAAAAGTTCCACTTAAACATAAGAAAAACTATTTTACTGTGAGGGTGATGGAGCCCTGGCACAGGCTGCCCAGGGAGGGTGTGGAGGCTCCTTCTCTGGAGGTCTTACAGTACTTTCATAAGTGAAATCATTATCGTGTTCACCAGGCAAGGTAACCAGAAGCAAGGACAAGCTGGCCTCGGTTGCACAGGGGTGACAGGAAAGAATAAGGCTCTGTATGTATGTTTGCTCTTGAGCTGCAGATTTGAATTTGAATTTGTTGTTGTTATCTGGTGCTGTAACAGCCACAGCCTTCAGTTTGTTATTCCAGCAGGAACACCAAACAAATGTCTCATCTCTGTACTGGAAACAATAGTAAATTGCAGTGTGTACTCGGTGCTTTGCAACAAATGAAATTGACATTTCAAATCATTCAGCCTTGTCAATATCAACACTCTCTCTTCTGCCGGCTTGCCAATACCAGAAAGTTCTGCTTGGTAACCCAAAGGACTTAAAACAACCTTAACTTTTATGTCCACTGAACACAGTAAAATCTGGGCAAAAGTAACTTGTATTGAGTGAGGAGCACGAATTTAAAAGCTTTTCTAGTTAAACTCTTCTTTTCCTTTCAGAACCGAAGCACATACCAGAAGCAAAGCACTTCCAGATATAAAGAGAGGCCACAATCTTGCAAAGAACACACATTTCAATCTGTATATCCACTAGGCCCATTTGCATTTCAATTTAAGACCATTTTCAGTGCTTTGTAGCATCAAGGCCAAGACCAGACAAAAAAAAAAATACAAACCAGCAAACAACTGAATTAATACTTTCCAAGATGAGACAAATACTATCTCCAAACCAGAGGAAAACAATGTCTTGCATTACTTGCAGGGCATTCCAGTCGTGCACAATCTTCATGAAAACAACCGTGATGTTCATGCATTGTGCATTGAAGGGTTCAGTGATCAGTGTTTACTATTTATATTGTAGCCACGTATCAAAGCAGACTTATGCTACCACATGCACTCAACTACATTTAAAACACTTTGTTTTTTAAATCTGGAATGTTAAAAATCCGGATTTGATAGTTAAACTTGCTTAGAACAATCTCCTAGCCCACACCACTCGTGGAAAGCTGAGTCAGAGAATACACACAATAGCGACCATTTGAGAAACAACACTCTGAACTACAAGAAAGGCACCCCACTTTAACAATTGCAAACTACCACTACAGCAACAGTACATCTTAGTGGGAGAAAGAAAAAGGAGGAACACCGTTTCCTCCCTCCTCCAAATTGAGGGTATACATTTAGGACATACAACCACTGTTCCAATCCTTACACGAACTGGGAGAGGGATGGGGAGGAAATAAGCACCGAGTTGTCTTGTTCTGTACAAAACACCACCATTATCTCATTCCGACTACAGAAATTAAGGTCGTTTCGACATGAATGGTGCTTTTCACCCTATGACTGAATTTCACGCCAGGTGATTTAAATGGAGAGGCGGACACGATGCCAACGCGCTGCTTTCCCAGCTCCGGGCCCTGCCTCCGCAGGCCAAACGGCTCCTCCGCCACGGCCAGCCCTGAAAGGGTTGTCCCCAGGGCAGCGACAGCCCGACAGCCCCCCCGCTCCCGCTCCCTTCCCGACCCCGAACGCCCGGGGACACCGGGTACTCACCAGAGCCCCACGGGGGGGGTGAAACGACGAGGCGGCGGCGGAGAGGCAGGGGGCGGGGCCGTGT
Organism: Colius striatus; assembly: GCF_028858725.1. Taxonomy (NCBI): domain Eukaryota; kingdom Metazoa; phylum Chordata; class Aves; order Coliiformes; family Coliidae; genus Colius; species Colius striatus. Next base: position 5,130,375 of record NC_084762.1, read on the forward strand.
CACCGCCACCCCGGCTGCGCAGGCGATCGCGACACGCCGGAGAAGGGCAGGAGCTGATGACAAACACCCACCAAAACACACCGGAATCCCCCCGCCTCCGCCTCCGCCTCTTCTGCGCGGCTCCGGGGGCGGGGACGGGGGCGGGGGCGCGGCCTCACGGCAACCGCGGCTGCGCGGCCCCTCCCCAGCGGCCGGGGCACGCGCTCAACGTTCGGGGCACGCGCTCAACGGCCGGGCACGCGCCCAACGTTCGGGGCACGCGCTCAACGGTCGGGGCACGCGCTCAACGGCCGCGGCCGCTGCGTGGGGAGGGGGGTGCCGCCCGCCCTTAAAGCCCCTCAGAACGGCGGCCGGAGCACTTGCCGCTGCCCCCCAGCCTGCCCCAGCCTGCCCCAGCCTGCCCCAGCCTGCCCCGGCCTGCCCCGGCCTCGCACACAGAGCCACAGAATGGTGAGGGTTGGAAGGGTTCTCCAGAGCTCATCCAGCCCAAGCCCCTGCTAAAGTAGGTTCCCCTCCATCAGTGGGCACGGGAAGGTGTCCAGGTGGGTTTGGGAACGTCCCGAGGAGTCTTCACACTTTCCTTGGGCAGCCTGGACCAGGGCTCCCTCGCCTCAGCACCAAAGGAGTTTCTCCTCGTGTTCCAGTGAAACTGTTTGTGTCCCGCCTTATGTCTATTACTCCTTGTCCTGCTGCTGGACACTACAGAAAAGAGTGCCTCCCCATCCTCTTGACATGCATCTGTGAAATACTTGTAGGCATTACTGAGATTCCCCTCTCAGCCTTCTCCAGGCTGAACAGCCCAGTTCCCGCAGCCTTTGCTTGTCACAGAGATGCTCCAGTCCCCTGATCATCTTGGTGGCCCTGCGCTGGACTCTCTCCAGCACTTCCCTGTCCCTCTTGAGCTGAGGAGCCCAGAACCAGACACGAGACTAGAGATGAGGCCTCACCAGGGCAGAGTACAGAGGGAGAACCTCCTTTGCCCTGCTGGCCACACTCTTCTTAATGTCCCTCAGGGTGCCATTGGCCTTCTTGGCCACGAGGGCACATGGCTGGCTCACGTTTAGTTTAATATCAACCAGGACTCCCAGATGTGTCTCCTGGAGCTGCTCTCCAGCAGGTCAATCCTCAGCCTGTACTGGTGCAGGGGGTTGTTCCTCCCCAGCTGCAGGATTCTGCACTTGTCCTTGTTGAACCTCATGAGGTTCCTCTCTGCCCACCCACCTCAGCGTTCTCCTCTCATCCCTTAAGTGCACCTCTTCATGTGTCTTGTCTCAAAGTGATACAGGAGGTCTGGACCTTCTGATAGGGCAGGCTGTACCTGGTACGGGATTTGCATGTAGAGAAGTGATCCAGAAAGCCAAGTGCTGCCCAAGACCCACTGATAATGCTTATCAATAAGGGAATAACTCCTTCCCTTAACAATGAGGCCATGAAAAACAGCAAAGATGACACTGTCCACACGGTATTATTTACTGTAATTGGTAGGCTTAGCATTTTGGCCCATCCACTGTGACTTATAGAATCATTTTGCTTGGAAAAAACCTTTAATATTGAGTCCACCCAGTAACCCAGCACTGCCAAAGCCACCACTAAACCATGTCCCCAGGGTGCCACATCTACACAGCTTTTTAACCTCTCCAGGGATGGGGACTGCATCACTTCTCTGTGCAGCCTGTGCCAATGCTTGTCAGCCCTATTGATGAACAAACTTTCCCTAATCTCTAATCCAAACCTCCCCTGGCACAATGTCAGGCCATTTCCTCTTGCCCTGTAGCTTGGGAGATGAGTTTGACCCCCCCAAACCATAACCTCCTGTTAGGGAGCTGCCGAGAGTAAAAAAGTCTCTCCATAGCCTCCTTTTCTCCAGCTCCCTTCCTCATCAACTTATGCTCCAGACTCCTCTCCAGTTCTGTTGCTCTTTTTCGGACATGATAGAATGAGCCAGGGAAAAATAGCCTTGAGAGACAGTGTAGGCAAAAGGCTTTCCTGCAGTGCCACTAGGGACTTAGAATAATCTCTAGGAAACTAAGTGCATTTTCCAAAACCAATATTTACTCCGATGCACATAAGCAAAGTACTTGATGCTAAAACTCCCCCATCTCAAAACAAACAAAGGACCTAGATCCCGCTGTTGGGAGCCAACACTCAAAAACCAATCCCTTCTGCCAAAACTGTACAATGTCAAACTAATAGTGTTGGGTTTATTTGGGTAGTTTTCCTTTTAGTTGGTGGTGATATTTTTATTCGGATCTTTAAGATCTTGCCAGCCTTTAACTGCAAGCGCTAGGCAGCTGCTTTTAACAGTTGAAGTTTTCAGCTCTCGGTCCCTTTCCAGGAGCAGAAACTTGAACAAGACCATCGAGCACCTGAGTTAGCAGCACCGAGATTTCAAACTCCCAGAGCCCTCAGGACAGCTTCAGTTGTTTAACTGTTGCCCAACGCTTTTGGAATGCCAAGGGGAAGGCATGCTGCTGCTGAATGGACAGGCTTTTGTTAAACCCGGGTCACGCAAGAGTATTTTTTGTTGAGTCAGTGCAAGGCCTGGCAAATATATTTCCTGAAGTAATTCTGTACAGCGGCAGGTGGCAGCCTGGTGCCATTATTTTTTTGTTGGTCATTTTTGGTTTCCTCAACTCGGTTACGTCTTTCCTCGATAGGTGGCATTTGTCTCTGGATGAGATCTGATGGGAGCTAACCAGTACCACGAGATTCAGGACACAGGCACTGAAACTCAATCAGATCTCCTATCGCTTTTACTTATTCGTTTTGAGCCTTGACGAGATGTACTGTGTAGTTATCGTGGTGCTCTAAAAAAGGCTGGAGCTAGCACAATTTATTTTAGCACTAATTTATTGCACAGCAGACACAGAAATATTTTTAATCACTTGAGTTATCAGACTGGGCTGTGGATTTGCATTCTATTAATGTTAACAATGATGGCATTGCTAAAAGTTCCCAATCGAAACTGGGGTCTGGAGGATTTAGCTGCATTTAAAAAATCGGCATAAAAACAATACCTGCCCTGAAAAATGATAACATTAATGTGCTCCCCTAGGGAAGTTTCCAAGCCTCCCATACAGAAAGCTGCTTAATCATGTTACTTACACACGTGGATCTTCTTAGTGGTGTCTGCTTACAGATAACAGGTTACAGTGGGATCCCATCCAAAGCCGGTTGTAAATATGAGCATCTAATCTGAGACTCTTCAAACCACAAATGACATTAAAAGCATAGGTTGAGTGTGAAGTGCTAATGATTCTGATGACTATTATGTGGTGACACATACATAGTGAAAGGAAGAGGGCTAACCTGATCTTTCAGCCAGCCAGCCACGCAGAGCTGGACTTTCTTACTTTAACAGATGTATTTCTTTGAACTGCCCTTCTACATCCACCTGCCCTGAAAACAGGTGAGTGGCTCCAAGTGCTGTAAATCAGTGTTGTAAAGCACACAGGTGACTCGGTCATGTGAGAAACTTTACATTTCCATAAACCAAATAATGACCTGACTATCCTTTGCCTAGGGACAGAAAGCATCTTGATTCCTATTGACAGAATCTCCTTGTTGCCACTGTAAATCAAAGCAAAGTTTCATCACGAATAGCCGCAGGTGTCAATCAGCCAAGTGGAGGACTGTGTTCATAATAAAACTGATTGATTAATACATCATTAATCAATAATACCTACCTATTTTTTTAAAGACACTTGTCTGAGGATATCTTCACCAGTGTATCAAAACCAGTGTATACTTTTAGGCTGCTAATGCACCATCCCTTGTTCCTGTTGCAATGGGAAATGACTGATGTTCAGGAGAGGAGTTACAAGTTTGGTCATCTCAGCTTTTCTAAGATGTCATCTCCTGTTTCTTCAGAAGCATGAATAGTTCCAGATGGTGAGTAAGGCAATGCAGAGAACAATTTACTTATACATTCACATAACCTTTTGATTATGAGCATTGTCAGATGTGGAAAAGCTTGGCCACATTTCCTGGCCAAAACAGCATCACTCTGCTGTTTACATTCTACCTGAGAGAAGAATGCAAATGTTGGAGCTATAAATGTTCACAACTTAATCCCTTGTGGAAAAAAAAAGTAACACTCTATGGGAATAAAAATATCCTAAAGCTGTTTGGCAGCAAAAGGGAATTCAGCCTTTCCTTTTAGCATGGCAGGACAACAGGCAGGTCTGTCTCCAAGCAGAACCAACACTGGCTCTAATTGTGAATACACATCCCCAGATGACAGCAAGGAAAAGCCTCACGGGGCTGAAAACAACATAAGGAGCGGCTAAACTTGGAAAGCTGAGCTCAGAATTGCCCTACTTCTCTGTTTTATCATCCTGCTTGAGAATGAAAGCACTTCAGAGGTGATGTGCTTTTGTCTGCAGAGACACACAGAAACTGCAAGACAAAGAAAACAATCATTTGCAGTTGCTGTAAAGGAAATTGGATTGGTGTAAGTTTATGTGAGGGATATTTTAGGATAAAGTCTTCTGGATTCCAGTTATGACTTCAGTTTGTTGCTTAACCTCAGATATCAGCTGTGCCTGCCCTTATTTTGTTCTTCTACCAGCCTGAATAGTAGCTGTGTTAAGGATAAGGGTCGTGAGTTTCTAAATAGTACCAAAAGCACCCTTTTGCTGTCAATCACACTCATTGATAAACAATCTCATCTCTCTCTTGTTACTTTTTCACTGAGAGTGAGGTGAGAATGAGACAAAGATTGGTCAAAATTAAATGATACTCCTGGAGAACCCTAATCAAGAGATTGTGTATATGGATAGAGTATAGTTACGATCACTATCTATGGTCAGAGACAAAGTGGTGACAAGATGCAGGTAGCTGCCATAAAATGAGAGAGCAAGTAGGAATTAGGAATGACTTGCAGTCTTTGCAATATTTCTTCTTGAATCGGAGCCACAAATGTGCCCAGAAGGTATTTCAAGGTCACAAGCTGGATATGATAGGTAGATTCTATATTCCCAACTCAACTGAGTATCCCCAAAACTTTAGGGCCTGGCCAAACTGCACAGTGCAGTGAGCTGAAGGAGGAGCTGCAAAGGATTTTACTCCTCTTGAGTCCTGTGACCCAGGATGGATGTTGCACCAGACATTCTCTAAAACAAGCTCAACCCACACAGAGTTTCAAGGCATCATTTCAACAGCCGGGAAGAACTGCAGGAGCCCATCAGAGCTTGCTCTATTGCCATTCTCCCACCCGGCTACTCGCTTGCACTTGGCCATGGGAAAGAGCTCCTAGCTCTGACCTGCTCCCTGGCCTCAAAGCCTAACCCAGTAGCATCACAGGGATCACTAATTTAAGGGTGAAAAAGGATCCTATGGGGCCAAAGGAACACAGCAGACGCAGCATTTGTACCTCCAAGGAGTAATTTGTCACTTAATCACCTCCTTTCAAGAAGACCGCGAACCGAGGGGGAGGGGAGCGTGTACACAAGCAGGCTTTTGATCTCGGTGGAGCTCTGAGAGCTTTGCAAGTGCATACATTTACAGGATTGAGCAGCAACTAATTAATGACTCTAAATTGTATCAGTCATGGTTTGGAGGCTTGTTTTAACAAGCTGGTAAGCTGGAATGGCAAGCTGACTTTAATTTTGCGATAGGACAAAGTAGTCTGCACCTCTCTCCTGACTGTGATTTTCTGTCAGCCTTCTAGGTCTGCACTTCTACAGACATTAAAGGTGCTGCCAACGTCCTGCCTTCTGGTTGTCATTGTACACAATAATGGGGAGCTGCAAGAATCACAGAACAACTTACCCCACGAATTTCCCAGTTACACTGAGATGATTCTCATCTGTCTCTCCAGGTAATGATTCGCAGCCGTCATCACTGAGAAGTCACCGGTGGGAACTGAATGTTCTCCGAAAGGTTTTGGATCAGACACCCTTGACAAATGGAGTAGTTTGATCTACAGGGTGCAGGCAAATGCACTCCTTTCTCAAAACACACGATGAGAGTGTAGTTTTGTGCTAAATGCCTTGGACCTTTTCAGGCTGATGGATTATTTTAGCGATTTTTCTGGCCAGCACAGAGATGTGGTGCTAATTTTATCGGCTTGGGTTTAAAATCAACAGTTGGAGAGTGCAGTGTCTCTCACTTTGCCCTCCATACACAAAAAAAAAGCATTTTCTTAGGTGGAACCGTTGCTGTTGGCTGTGGAGTTGCCAGCACTTTTCAAAACTGGTGAATTTGAACTTAGACTGTGCAGACACCACCAGCTTATTTGGCATTCACAAACCGCAGCAGCATCTTATGCATTAATTATGTGAGACTAATTATAATAATTGTAACAAACGAGAACTACATTAGCTTTAGGAACTATTTAAAGGGAACTAGAAATTAAAGCAGCAGGACTGAGTATCTGGCTGTCAGGGACTTGCTCTGCGTGGCCCTTGGGTAGCATGGTTTCCCATTTTCTCTTGAGCTTGTCCCAGTTAGTCGCGTGAAGCTTCTTTTCATCACGGATACTTCCAGAAGACACAACAACTAGCACCACTGAAATGTTTAAAAATAAAATCTAGCAAGTTAGGGACAGAGGTGGGGGAAAAAAAACAACACCAAAGGAAATGAGTTATGCTACAAGTCAAGCTCCATTTCCAGCTATTTATGCATTCCCAGAGGCCCCAATGCAGGTCTGAGCTTCTTCAGGTTTGGCTGAAACGCTGTGTAAGGTTTTACTTGCACAAGCGACAAAGCCAGTTGCATTCACAGGCTGTTGTCTTTGCCTGGATGAGAGGTGATCATTTCTGCAAAAGCCTTTAGCCTGCAAGCTGTGTCTAACTGCAAAAGGCAGTTATTAGAACAGATTGGAGCAGGCTCTGAAAGTCTCCTCTAAGAATCTACACAACATATTATTTCCACTGGAGGAGGGGGCCTTCAGTTCCTTAAGAAACATTTGCTTAAGTGCATATCCTTTCATATGGAAATACAGAACTCCAAATTGTTTCCTTCTATCCATTCCTTTTTCTTTTGGTCCCTTTGATTATTCTGCTGTTATTCTACCAACTCTTTGATCTGATGAAAAAAGCCACGTTTCTGGCAGTCAGCAGACCTGGTTTCTATTTACATGCTGCTATGAAAGTGATCTGGCATAAACTGCTGCCGCCAACCACTCAGATCAGGGAACTGATCTGCCCAAAAACTAACCAAGTAAAAACCCCATGTGTTTAGTTTGCAGGTGAATCCCTGACGGCTGCACACAGGCTCCTCAGTGCCAGTCCTCGGGAGAGGCAGGAGCGGAACAAGCAGTTGGGGGAGAGGAAAGGGTGGTGCCCTGTGCTTGTCTGCAGCCCTCCCCCATCCCTCAGCAACTGCTCAGGGAGCTGCAATTGGTCCTTTTACAGCAAAGATGAAGTGTCACACGAAGGCTCGTGACGCTAAATTCACTAGTTGGAACACTCCCAAGTGGAGAATATATTACAAAAGGCAACTTTGTGCAGGAGATGTGTATCAGTCACTACTAGACCCGTGCAGTGGGACAGGTGACAAGTCTGGTGACTCCAAGGGCTACCTGCTGAGGACACTTGATGGTAATTTCCTCTTTCCATGTAGAACGTGCTGGCTGCAGCAGTGACCAGCACAGGCACGAGGGCCTGGGCAGGCCAAGCAAGATGCACAGGGGTGCTGCTGGGCAGGAACAAAGGCATTAAGCGGGTCTTCCCTTTTGACACAGCAACACTTCAATAACCCTTGCCCCAGCAAACTCTTTATTCCCAAAGAATACAGTGCAATGCATTTAACATTCTTCTGATTAATATTTATGGCTACAAGCCATTCACTGTTTTTACTACATAGCTGCTAATCAATAGGGGTTCCAAAGCACAGCAGAACAGGCCAGGGGAGATGTGGGTGCCTTGGTTCTTCTAAACTAACGGAAAATGGCAAGCAGTTTTCCCCCTCATCTACAGTCTTGGTTTGCTTTAAAAGCAAAACTCTTGCTTGAGTTCATAAATCTACACTGAAGTGTCTCACTATGCTTTACCTTAGCATTTCTGTAGCCTCATTAGCGTGGAACGTTTCTGCTCCTCTTGCATTTGCACACACCTATACAGTGAGGCACTGGGTGCTGTAACTGTGTACCAACAACCCCACCGCATCTCTGACACTCCTTCACACCAATTGCTCCCTTAGGTGCTGTTTTCCAAAGACTTCTAAGTTTTAATCTGTGCAATGGAACTAGGCCTTGTTTTACTATGAAATTGATGTGTATATAAACATTGGTACATCTTTAAAGTATGACAGCTGCAATGGTAACAGAAGAAACTGCCAACATGCTGCATTTCTAGGATGGAGCAAAGGCTATGTCCATATGAAAAACACACAGCTCACAAGATCTGAGGGGAGTGTGCATTGCAAGTGACTGTGATTTCCCATCCCTTCAGAGATTTGTGCCTCGGGTTTGCTGTACTTTGGCAGTCCCTGGGAAATGAGTGAGCACTGATACGAGTAGAATCCAAAATCTTTCTGTGAGCTCTGCTGCATAGAAAAAGCAACGTAGGAAATGCTCTGTGTCCTTCGTACAAATCAATCGCAGAAGCAAAGTCTCTCCTCAGAGCCTCAAATTTCCTACTGCTTCCTGTTAGCTTCTGCTTCAGCGAGGTTTTCTCCAGCATCACAGGGGGTAACAAGCTCCTTATGAAGCTGAGGAGACACCCACGTACGAGGGAGAACAGGAGCACCGGGGTAAGGGGCAGAAGACTTGACAACTCCGACTCTAACCCTTGTCACAACATTAAACCTTCCAATAGCTTAGCGGTTAACCTTCTCTCTCTCCCTCCATCAATCCCAGCCCCCAAGCACAAAGCTCGTGTATTTTACCCTGATGTGTTTAACAGGCAGCCAGAAACCAGGCAAAGGTGATGGTTACTACCCGCCCCACAAACACCAGCCTGGGGAAGAACAACAGAGAGCTGAGATCACATCCTTTTACGTCTTTATTTGCCAGTTAAGATCCTTTTACTCCATCAATGCAAATATGCAGAACAGCAGGAAGCCATGTTTTAAGCAGCACATACCAGTTGGCTGAGAAGAAACTAACTACATTCCCCAAGCAATGTAAAAAGTAACAATGCACATCGTCTTCCAGAAGAAGAAACAAACAGATATTTTGGGCCGAGAGGCACAGCAGGCAGCTTCCGTACAAAGTAGTTTGGCTGTTTAAAATGCTAGAACCAGTCCTTGCCCGTTTCTCCAACCCCACCCCCAAAAGTCCTACTATAATTTAACCACTTTTTTCTTTTCTATCTACATAATATATAAAATATAAACTCTGTTTACTTATAACACTTACTTTTTTCTTGATAAATAGCTCTTTAAAATATCTACTGTACATATGTCCATGCGCTGACATTATATATATATATATATATAGCATTTATATATATGTATGTATGTCTGAAAAACAATAAATATATACTTAATATCACGGCAACAAACTGAACATATTGTCATTTTCAAAATCAACTGAAAGAAAACCAGTACAGAGAGAAACAACTTGTGAAGCACAGCATAGCAGGGAGCTTTGATTCGGTTAGGCCACGTACTTGAGCGGCTGTGGTGTTAAAGTATCCTTTCGGGAGCCTGTGGTCAAAGTTACTTCAAGTTGTAGGTTAGCCACCCTGTATGCCACATGTAACACAGACCCAGGGGAAACAGAGGAGAGTGGCCTCGTGGCTGGGGAAGGAATGAGAAAGGGGAGGGAAGCGAGTCTGGCGGCTGGTGTGAAAAAGAAAAGGGAGTGACGGGCAGCACATAGCTGGAAGGTCATAAATAACCATGGTAAACAAGTTAATAACATTAAGTGCTTTAAAAATCGATGGCTGGGCACTGCTGCAAAAAGTATCTTGATTATCTGTAGCCAACTCCACGTAGTGAAGAGACAAATGAAACGTAGACGTGAGGCCCAAACTGTGAGGTGAGGAACGGGGTCACTGCGTGACACTGAGGCTGCGGGTGCCGAGCCGAGCCTGCCCGAGGGCACCGGAGCTCACGGAACGTCCTTCACGGGCGTTCACTGAACCCCAAGGATGGGATTTTTTTTAAAGGATGAACTTTAAAAAAAGCCCCAACCAAAAAACAAAAAGAACCCAACAAGCCCAAACAATTAATTCCACATACGCCAAAAGAGAACAAAAGCTGGATTTTTGGGTAACTTTTCATTTCAGGGCAGCGTTCTTGACAAATGGAACTTAATCCCCAAATAAATGTTAATTGTCCTTATACAAACATGTTGTGTGTTCAGTTTTGGATCGGCCACAGTCGTTCTGTTTATTCATTTCACTGAAAACGCTGAGTAAAAACCACTGCAGTGTGACCTAAGCTGATCCCCCTCCGTCCCCAGCCCCAAGCCTTTGATTTGGCAGCTTCAAAAAAGCCATCACTTGCCTGGGCTCTGGCTTCAGTAAGTCATGAGGTTATGACACGGGTTCATGAATGCAGCATTATGTATAGTCCCACTCGCTTAAAACTTCATCTTTTCATGAGCAAATGGAAGGGGAAATAATCTTTATTGGACGGACTTCACCCAGCAGCTCCAGAGAGAGGAAATTTCCAAGCAGATGAGACTGATAACTGTTACTCAGTCATACTTCATCCCTAGAATGTACAAGTTTTGCTCCTCACAATTAACAACTTCAACAACAAGAGGGAGAAACTGCTGTCCTGAATAATCCTGCCACTTCACAACTCGTCCTAGAGACCCAGAGAGCACTGCAGAGGTCAAACAGTCCAGTGCTGAGCTTCATACGTACTTCAGGGTACATCACAGGGCCACTGGAGCATCGCACCAGTGTTGAGTGTCTGCACAAAGCCAAAAGTCTGCTGAGTACTTTTAAGCCCTTGTAAATACAGAACTTCAAAGCAAACAGACATCATAATTTGTGATATTTCATACTGAAGGCCATAGACAAAAGTCAGATACAAAAATCCCCAGCAGTAAGAAATTCTGTCGTCGGGAATTCCGAGCCTCTGCAAAGACACCGCCAAGACACTGTTTTATCTTTGTTAAATAAAATTGGGGTTGTTTGGGGTTTTTTTTGAGTAATTTTGAATTGTATGGGTCTTTTCCACATTTGTATGGGCACAGAAACAAACAAGGCAACACAGAAACTGAAACTGTCCTTGTGCTGTGACCATACGCAGCAGAAAAGCCTCCTGTTTTGAATAGACTTGTACAGTTACTGCCTCGAACACTATCCGAAACAAAACAAAAAGGAAACACTTAAGTACAAAGTGGAGAGTGCCTCTGATTGCCCTGTGCTGGCTGGGCAGGAATTTCTCATGCTTTCAGCCAAAGCAAAGGATGAACTCAGCAGCAGCCTGTCCTGAGCCCAAACTCGTCTACACATGCCTTGATTCTCTGCCGTACTGGCTGCATGGGTAAGGACCCATCATCTCTACTTGGTATTTTCTAACTACACAGCTAAAGTACTACTAATTTAACACATGCATGATATTAGATATAGGAAAGCCCAAGCTCTTGTAGAGTTGTTGTGCCTCCACTGAGTTCAGCACTGAGGATGCGCACGGATCTCGCAGGAGTATAGGACGGATGCTACTTCCCCAAGGGCTGGGCCCCTCCTGGGGCTCCCAAATACAGAAGTGGAGCAAAGCTGCTGCTGTCACCTTCCAGAGGTGCAGCCCTCATCTTCTGCACCACCAGCACAAACATACATATGTAGGTGCCAGGCTGCAGTCACATCTTCTTGCCATCACCGCTCTCCTTTTGGGCACAGGGAAGGACTGCGGTTGTGCCCACTGTCACACAGGGCAGGGCTGCCCTACCCCCGGTGGGAACCCCAATGCAATTCCCAGGGAAAATAAGACATGGTCTCTCTCAGCTGACCATCCCAGTGTTGGAACAGATCCCTGCAGAGCATCTGAGCCTCTCACCTGGGCTCTGCCCTTTGGCTCTTTATTGTCTTTGGCAACAGACTATAGTGTTCAGCATCAGGTTGATGGCAAAGGAAAGAGCCTCTCCAGCAGCAGCCTTGGGAAAGAGGAATGAACATTTCTTACCTGGTGTACGAACAAGATCATTTCGGGGCTACTGTAAATTCCAGCAGTAGCCAGAGTTTGGCTGTTAGGCCTGCACCAGTTCTAGCAGCATCCACCTCCAGCCTCGTGGCACAGCATGAAAGAATAGCATTAAAAGTGCAATTTCAAATACATTTTTCCTGGTGTGGTACCACTTTTGAGTTCAATCAGGTACATCTCTGCTGCCCAAATTCTTAAACCCAGCGTGAGCTCCAGAGGCTACTCGGGGTCATTCAATGGACTTTCAACTGCACCAAAAGAGCAGAGGGTTTGCTGCTGCCAAGAAAGATCCCAGAATATAAAGTAACAATTTGTCAGAATAGCGATATACATTCTATAAATAAACCAATTCCTTCAGCTGCTAAGCCAGGTGGAAGTTCAGTATCTCTACACTTGACACTACAGCACCTTCACTTCTAGGAGAATGGAAAAACCTGTCATACAATCCTGGTAACACCCTCACATAAATCTAGCACAGGATCTCTGTTGCCATCAGATGAGAAGGTCCCCCCTGCCCCTGCTCGTTCTGCCCATCTCTCTGCGGCCAGCACTGTGGTGTCAAGACAAGCTGTACAAGATTCAACCCAACTGCAAGCCAGTACTAATGGTAGCATCAGAATGCTGTGTAACCAGAGCACTGGGGTTTTCTTTCTGCTAAGCAGCACTATCTGCATCAGTGAGCCTGCAGAGAGGCTGCATGGTGCCTGTTACCTACACCTTGACAGGTTTAGGTGACAAAAAGAGGCAGAAAGGTCAAGCTCAGTAAGTATATCCCTACACACCGTGTCCGGCCGGGGGACTGCTGACTGCAGGGGTGGGGAGGAGGATTCCAGCATCCCTTCTCCCAGCTGCCATCATGAAACCCAGAGAGACACAGAAAAAAAAGAGAAATGCAGATAGGAAAATCTGTCAACATTTGTGAATCAAAACGAGGTGCAAAGACACGACCAGTAATTCCAGCACAATGGCCAGACTGCTAAAAGAAGCAAGGCTCTCACACACACTTTGGTCCATATTTACTTCCACTTATGGATGATGTTTAACTGGATACAGTTAATTATCCACTGGGCTTGCATTCACAACTACAACTAGCCACTAATTTCAATTAATGCCTCTTCCTTTCTGTGTGAAAACTCTCTTGATCTCTTTGGGGCTAATTCCATTTTTTTGGGAGACATAAGAGATACGATTTCTCAAACAAGTTCTCTCTTCTGTATTTCTCTGTGTATTTTTCAGGGCAGGGACCGGAGAGCGTGGTAATACCACAACAACAATAATGGGAAGCTCCTGTTGGCACAGATACCGCCTCAGGAATTCTCAGAGAAACCCATTTTTTAGGAAAACCATCCAAATTTGTCAAGGGCTGCTTCCAAGAAGGAATGATGAAAGCTTGCCCGAGGGCTTAGCAGAAACTGTCAGCCAGAGAGAGATTTGCTAGAGCTGGCAGAACAACAGGGAGAGAAACAAACCTCCCTTTGGGTGTGGTTTTGCAGTGTTGCATTATTGCTTCCTCAGTCACACCATTACACTTTGGGGAATATTTCATGAAAGGTCACACGCGTGCTCTTCACAAATCAAGCACAAGGCAGTAATTTTGGAGTGGGAGTCAAATTTCCCAACTTTAGCCACCTAAAAATTTAGAAGCCACGATTCTGTGCTTCAGGAGGACAGGAATTTCCAGCGGGCACCTCCTTCTATATTAGTCTTCAGATGAACTGAGTCAGCCCTTGGAGAGCTCTCTCTGTATTGACCCCTGCATCCAGGACAAAGCAGGATGAGATGAACCACGCTATCAACGGCCTCCTGTTCAAAAACATGAAGCTCTCAATCAGGGCATAGGACAGGCAGGAGCATACAGCAATCTGATGGAGTCATTTGTAGAAGCCCTAGAGAAGCCCTTGGTGCTCCTAAAAATAGCAAAACTGTAAGTGCATTTGAAAAAAACACCTAAATGATTCTTTCTAGCCTAAAACGGCAACGCTGATGTGATGGCCTTGAGAGAAGGTCATATCGACTCTTTGAAGTTACCAAATGTTCTCCTCTTTCCCCTAGCCAAAATTGACCAAAAAAAGCCTGAAAAAGCTTTTCTCAAGTCTAATAGAATTTAGTGCTATTATGCCTGTGTTCTACTTTCCTCCTATCTGAGGACCTAGGACTGTAAACACAATAAGCACTGGAGCAGCTTTATGCAGAAAAGCAGCATCCCTGTTTACTGGGACACCGCATGTGCCTTTCACTATATTCTCTCAAGAATACATTCCTGAAAGAATGTATCACTTCAAGACTGCAATCTAAAACGGTAAAAAACAACAGGACAAACATATCAAAAGGGTTTGACCACCCCTGCACCCAAGACAGGGAATGATTACTACAGTACCAGTAGTTGGCCACTTTAAGGAGGTGAAGAGGTGGGGCTCTTTTGTAATTCTTTTCCCCCAAAATCAAAGGGGAACTTTCTCATCCCTTCTGGTTTTCACTCACCCTCACCCCTTGGTGGAGGTGAGTGTTTCTGGATTGAGCTACGTGAAGTTAATTGCCGGTGTGCACCTCTCAGGCGTGACTTCACAAAGGTTTGAAAGAACACCACCTTGCCTAAGCGTCATAGGGCTCCGTGTTGGATTCCTGTTTCCCACCCAACACCAAAACGCACGATACATTCACTCCAAAGGCAGCCCCAGCCACAGGAAATTGCGTGTGAACCTTCCCAAGACTAGCCTGAGTTCAGCTGTATAACACACCCCGCCAGCACTACTGTGCCGTGCCACTTGCCATCCACGAAGGTTCTGCACGAGCCACTTCAATCAGCACATCTGTGCAGCGAGCACCGAAGCTCACCAGAGACCCTCCCTCCCCCAACAGCATATCCACTGTGGCTGGGGACTGCTTGGTTTTAAAAGCCACGCGTTTTCCTACCTCATTGTGCTTTAACCCCCCACAACTGGCTAAACCAACAGAGAGAAGCTCCTAAGAAGCTGTATGAAAAGTGGGCTGCCGAGGTTTCCCGTATCGCTCTCACACCGAGTCCTGTCGTTCTGAGTGTTGATTAGGGGTGCGGCACTACAGCACGGTGGTGTTGGCTGTCATGGGAGGAAACCATTCGTGTCGGACACTACAGAACATTTAATGACATGACAGTACCTTCACAGCCCTCTGGTAGGTAAGGAAAATCTAAAAAGGATCTTCCTGACCTTTCACAGTAAACACAATTGGATAATCTAAAGCACCTGCAAGCAGGAGATAAGTCCATCATATATCTTTCCGATCAGACAGATAATACTGTTATTAAAACAGTTATGTCAGCTCTCAAGTCTCCTATCTGGTTTTTGGGCCTTTCTAAGGCATTTAGCCAATGGATTTAGTTGATCCAAACACCGTTACTCCTTCCTCCTCTATCCTCGGACGTTTTTACGACACCTGAGCCCTTCGCAGGGGCTGAATTACCATTTCCTTCAAGAGCTGCCTGGTTCCTATTCTTTCCTAGGAGCTGAGAGGAGCTAGCAGTACAGAGACATCCTGCTCTTCCGCATGGCTTCGCTGATTAAGTAGGCGGGGCTCAGTTCTGGCTCCTCGGTCATGATTGAAATGTTCTGCCACTCCCCCAACTGGTTTGACTTTTTAATGGTGTCCACCACACACAGGGCGTACAGGCAGTCGTCAAAAGTGGCAGCCATGGTGAGAGGCCTCCCATCCCAGGTCCTCCTGTCGTCCTGGTCCTCGAACGCCTGCCGGACAGCTTGAACCATCTTAATGGTGCCCCGGAGGTAAGGGGAGGGGATGTCACTGAAGGCCTTCTCTGGAAGTAAGGAGTTGCTGACCGGCGTGGAGTCCTTGAGCAGGAGCTCCCGCTGAGGAGAGCTGTTGCTCTGTCCGTAGAGGTCGGTGCCGACGACGATCAGCCGTCCCGCCGAACCCACCACGATAATGTCCTGTTTGAACTCGCCGGGGACGTTGAAGTTGAGCGTGACGGTGCAGCACACGCCGCCTTCCAGCACCATCTGAAAGGTGCAGAAATCGTCGCTGGTGATCTGCCGTATGCCCTTGATGTGGTCCGTCTGCTTCACGAAGGTCTTGAGCAGCCCGTGCACCTTCACGGCCTTCTGGCTGGTGAGGAAGGTCAGGAGGTCGATGATGTAGGTGCCGACCGAGTGCAAGCCCCCGCCTCCCATCAGGTCATCACAGCTCCAGTTGTACTTCTTGCCCAGCAGGCTCCCGCTGTGAACCTGCACCTCGCACACCAGCAGCTCCCCCACGTAACCCTCCTGGATCAGCTGCTTCATCTTGACGAAAGCTGGCAGGAAGCGCAAAACGTTCCCCATGATGCTCATGAGCTTTGGGTAATAATGGGCCGCAGTCATCATCCTAAAGGCATCCAGGGGAGTTGCCGTTCGGTCGCAGATGACGTTTTTCCCAATGCCTGAAAAACAGTTTGGAGAGAAGAAGAAAAAACACAACAAACCATCAACAAAAATACACCAATTGAGTAAACTGAAAGCCTCGAGGCTGTTCTTCAAGACTGAGCCACCGAGGAAGATCGTTGAAGGAAGAAAACATTTCAGTACGATGTTAAAGGCACAAAGATCCCCTCTGGCGTGTTTCCAGAGCGCGTGTAAGAGTTTTCTGAGCACCGCAGCAAAAACAGATCCCTTTTTACCTTCAAAATGCACTCATGCCTAAAATATAGAGCGAAAGTGAGGGCCTGGACAGATAAGAAAGTAAGCTGAGCTGAGGTGGACTGCTACCCTACATCTGCCACCTTCTGGGAGCAGGTACCGAACAAACCACCCCCACTCAGTCCCGTCACGGACGTCTCTCCTGTGATAACCTGCCTGTGTGTGGGCTCCTGAGAGCTGAACCTGAGCTTCCTACTCAGTTCACAGAATCACAGAATCTTAAAGGGGTTGGAAAGGACCTCGAAAGATCACCCAGTCCAACCCCCCTGCCAGGGCAGGACCACCCTGAAGAGTATGAGTAACACAACTGCAGGTACACAGTAACTTAACAGATACACTGAAAAGTCCAAGCTCATCTCCTCAACGGTCTCGTCCCTTCATTTTCCCTGTTCAGCCTATTTAAGAGGCTCTGATTGGAAGGAGGGGGAAGTACTGGGCTTGTTGCTTGATTTAGAACGTAGAAATTGCTTCTCACTCATAAAATGTCATGGTATTCTGACAATGGTGCTCTTCTCTTTGGGAGCAGCTCTGCTGAAATGTCAAGAGCACATCCCCCGTGCCAAGGGAGAGCCACGACTGCTCTAAAGCAGGTCAAACGTAGCTGTGACAATCTGTCCCCTCACAGAATTGTCCATATGGGCACACTGTTTACTGAAGCTTGCACGACGGTCCTGTTTTATCTGGCCATCAAGGTGTGCAACAGTCTGAGATGCCTAACTAACAGGTTTGTTATTGATTTCTCCCCACCAAACACTTTTGTTCTGTGCCCACATGCACACACACTGACAGACTCTCCAGTTTTCAGTTGCATACAAAGATCTTTTATACACTTAATGAGCAACACTAGGTGAGCTATACAACACCCCATAGCACTAAATATCATCTTTGCTTTGAGAGCCTCGGGCTACAGCTGGGCCTGAAGTTAAAAAGAGCTGAATGTGGATCCTGCCTGCTGCAGTCCAGAGGAATAAATCCAGTTACTTGCTGAATTGCTTTGTGTTTTGTTTCCTTTTCCCCTCATACAGGTAGGAAATCCCTTTTTTCTTGAAAGAGCTGTTGGGAGGGTAAAACTGTACATGTTTTGGAGCTGTTTGGATGAAGTCATATAAATATAGACAGATGGTAGGGATATGTCTGAGCCTACTTACATGAATATTTAACAGCCTGACTGGAAGAAGAAGGGGGTCACAGTCCAAACATTCAATAATCAGCTTATCCACACTGCCTATTCCCAGTCTTTGTCTGCTGCTATTTGAGTAGCTGAAACTGGAGGGAGGGCCGTCACCACTGAAGTGGCAGCCACATCTAGTTAACAACCATGAAGGGAAAGATCTTCCTTCAACTTGCTCATACTTAGCTTCTACTTCATCAGATAAGTAAAGACGTATTCACTTTCCTCTTGCATTAGGCAGGAATCCTCTATTCAGTGGCCACGGTCTTCCCTTCTCACTCTTCTCTCTCATCTTTACAGAGTGCTACTGGTAACTGAGTTGACATTTTCAACCTTACAGCACTCCTTTTCCTGCTCCTTAACAATGTTTTTTTCCTGCAGCTGTTTGATATTGGAGAAAGCATTCATCCACCTGCCCTATATTCCTCTAACGGGTAGCTCCAGCTATGCCACTTGATACAGATCACTAATGGAAGAGCTTTCCTTGGGTTACACACTCTTTGCATGGAGGTTTCAGTCTGGCAAATCACTGATCAAAATAAGAGAGATCTTAGACAAAACTTGCCTTCCTGAAATAGTCATTTTTCCTCCCTAAAGCACCCATATACCCTATGTCATCACCTGACCTGTTCCTCACTGATCCAGAAGCACCATTTTCTGCTCCAGTTCAGCTTGCAGCCTTCTGCCTCCCCGTCTATGCAAGAGCTAATCTCTCAAGATATGCAACTCTACACACGTACTTGTGAGGAAAAGGGTCTGCTTTCATGAGAAACTGCAGCCTGGGGACAATCTTTTGCACGGTGGGGGTCAGTCCTTCACTGTGTGGGGCAGGGAACGCTTGGACTGCCATAGTCTGAGTACCAAACGAGGATTATAGATGTGAAAGAGAAGCCCGTGGGATTTTACATTCAAGGAAAATTGCCATTAGGATCAGTGTAAGTCAGGCACATATACAGAGAAAAAGGGAAGAGCCCACAGTGTTTGTACAGAGGCAGGGAAAGGGTGAAGCCTTACACTTAGTCTCTCTATTTTGGAAAAAGCTGAAACCTTTTAATGACAGCAAAACCAAAACACAATGTTTTGAGAGCCTTCCCGTCTCTGCACATATGCTGGCAACACGTGTTCTACTCTCCTCCCTGTCAGGCATTTGAACAGATTTCTTTTGCCCAGAAAGCTTTTCTACTCTATTAAAGCTTGGGCAGGTTCCTTCAGCACGACACTGCTCAGCACTTGAGTCTGTGCACACTCCAGATCTTGGTCTTTTGTGTAGCTGCAAACCTGCAAACAGCCACATTCGCTTTCTTGAAGGAGAGAGAGAACATGAAAGGTTTGTTTAATTTAATTTAAACAGTGCAGTGTTTATGCAACTAGAATAAGAAACAAGCAGATCAAAACACCATAGCTTTCTGCTCTCTTCCTTCCGCTCCCTTCTCAAAGGAAAAGGGAAAAAAGGCACCTTGCTTTTAAGCCATTCTCCAAAGCAGCAACACGCAAAGCTGAGGCAGTGTGGGAGCAAAACCTCCCTTCCCAACACTGGCAGTCTCTGGGAAAGCTCTGCTCGGACTGTAGGTGCTGCAGGGCAACCCTCTGGGCACTGACCTCCTTCTCCACACCTGGAGTCAGGCTCTAAGCCTGTCCACTTTTGGACAAGACTCTCTGAGAAAGAATAAACCGTTACCGCTTGTCCTTCTATCGGTATGTTTTGCCATTTCACACACCTTTGAAAATGACACCAGAGCAGACAGTAAAAAACTTCATTCATTACATAAAAGCAGGGAAGTGCAGGCAGCTTCAGTTTCAGCAAGAAAGTGCAATGTATTTGTCTGTGGTGATCAGCATCAGAGTCAAATACAGTGCATTGTGACACAGACTCCTTCTACAAGCATCAAGAAATCTGGTCTACAATGCAGCAGTTCTCAATCAGGTCACTTCAGAGCATTGACTTCTTGTGTTCTTAGGTAAAATGAAGAAAAAAACCAATTATGAAGAAAAAAACCAATTAAGTACACATCATTCTTTTTGAGGGCTCTGCAGAGCCTTCAATCCAGTCTCTCTGCTTGGCTGTGCTTCACAAAGAGAAAAAGAAGTGCTGGCTGAGTGATAAGTGATGTGGGGTTTCTCCGACCCTGCACAAAAGAGGGGAGGGCTCACTCCTGCCCAAGTCTAGAGCTGAAGTTGGGACACATGTCTCCTAGCAAAGCTCCCAGGAGTGCAAGTTGACTCTGTGAGGTCCACCCACAGCTGCCACACAAGGCTTCAGTCTTGGACGTGCTGGTCCAGGCACCGATGGCCAGAAACACAAAGAGCCTGCATTAATGGGTTCTTTGAGCCACCTATGTAAGTCACCTGTGGCCACAGGCTGGGCCATGAGGTAGCAACTACATTAAACCAAATGGCTCTGCTTCCCTGAACTCCTCTATCTTCTCCCTCCAGCAGGAAAAAACAAATGGTAGAGCTGGGAGATGTCTATCCATGGGACACACCAGAGCCCTAGGCTAATGACTTAGGTAGAATTTGCTCTAGAGATCCTTAAAAATGTGAAAGGACATGAGTTTGAGCAAAATGACACAGGAGAATTTGACTTCTAGGTTGGGTTGCTAAAGACTAAAAGATACCAACACCTGAACTGCTTGGTCCCTCTTCAAAATGAAGTCGAGTTTCCAGAGCAGGCATACAGCACAAAACCACTACTAACAGCGGTGTCTCCTCACTTCTTGGTGTCTTACAAGGAAGGTGAAGGGCTGAATAGTCCATCTTGACTATTCATCTGCCAGGGTGCATATGTCCCCCAAGCCAAACCTCAGCAACTTAAGATCCCAATCTGCATTTATTTGAAGAAGGTCACTTAAGCACACTGATCCTCTCTGAAGCAGATGTCTAATCAACTCTCCAGAAGCAGCTGAGCAAGTAGGAGAAAGAAATGTGTATGCCATCATTGGTGCTACCATTCGTTTGAGAGAAGATTTCTCCAGTATGTTATGCTGGAAAGCCAAATTGTCACCGTGACCCGACAGCTTCTCACCTACCTCTCAGTAATTAGTTTGGTCGGGAAGTCACGTGATGTATTTGCAAACCTCAGCCTTCATTTTAGACAAAGGAAGCCCTTGTGATGCAGAGATCATTTTGAAAGCCAAACAGCCCAGAAATGAGTGGTGAATAGATACAGTCCAGGGTGGCAGTACTTTATTGGGTTTTTTTCCCATGTAAAGACAGGAGAGGAGTGAGGAGCTAGAGGAAGATTTTGAAATGCCTCAGGTTTGCAGCTCTTCCTTTTACCCTAGACCCTTTACCCTTTCTAGACCCTATCTAGACCCTATCTACCCCTTCTAGACCCTATCTAGGTTGGGTCTAGAAGGGTCTAGATCCTTGGCTGGCAGCAGCCTAAGTTTCTTTATCACTGTGATGTCCCAGTGCTGCACAGCCTGAAGTCTCCTTCTCTGGAGGTTTTCAACCCCTGCCTGGACGTGTTCCTGTGTGACCTGATCTAGGTTGACCTGTTTTTAGCAGGGGGGGTTGGACTAGATGATGTCTAAAGGTCCCTTCCAACCCTACCACTCTGTGATTCTGTGAAAACTGGACCCACAGCTCAGGGAGGGTAGAGAAACAGGCTTCATCAGCTCTGAAACCCGCAATGTCAGCGTTTTTCCCATCTGCTCTGGTTGTTTTTAATAAGAAAAGAAATATTGTCACAAACAAGCAATTAAAAAGAAAATACTCACCTGGACCTGACCTAGGTGAAGCTGCTTCTGCAGGAGGGTTGGACTAGATGCTCTCTAAAGGTCCCTTCCAACCCCTACCATTCTATGATTCGAATAAAACCCAGAGTGTCCATCACTGAACTGGAGCAAGACTAGTCTTCTATCTGTTTGGCTTAGGACAAGAGACCCCAATGCAGTATTTTCTGGTCTTCCTACTCACAAGAAAATCAAAAAGAGCTCTATTTGGAGTCTGGGCATATAATAAAAATCTTCCCTGGCACCAGGAGGATTCATGAGTTAGCAGTCACTACCTAGTGCTCTGAGTCAGGAGGAGAGGAGAGAGAAAGGACAAAATAAGGTTTTGGTGCACAAAACTAAATTAGTCAGTAAAAAAACCCAACCTTTTATAAAGCTAAAGAGGAAGTGACAACACTCCAGGAACACTGCTTCAGCAAATACAGGATGGGTGGAAGAGCATGCTTACCAGGTGATTTCAAATGGATGATTTTTTTCAAATGGAGTATAATTTAAAAGAAGTGAATGCAAAACTACATTCCAAATGGTGACAATCCAGGTCATGGTTCATACAGATAAAAATGAGCAATTTTCTCTGCTCAGATTTTGGCCATTTGCAGCTGCTGTTGTTGCCTTTGGATCCTGTGCAGAATCAGAGGGGAAATCATCTTTGGCACTCGGTTCTGTTCACAGCTTGCAAGACATGTTGCAGTGATATGGGCAGTATTATTAGCACACACACACACACAATTAGTTGGAATCAGATCACAGTTTCCACCCTAATGCAGTTTGACGTGGTTTGCAAATACGAGACAGTGTCATCTGACACGTGAATGAGTATCTCGTTCACATTTTCCCAGCCTTATAACACTGAGAAAATAACCTGAGATATTCAACTACTCTTACAAATACAGTATCAGGATCCTGCATCTCTCCTGGGGCTCCCAGGGAAACACAAGGTGGGTTTCTGGAGTCACTTCAGATGAGCAAGCAGCAGCTGGGGTTGCAGCAAAGGAAAACAGGAAGGTGGCTGAGGAAATGGAAAGGGGGGGAGGAGAGAGAACAGGAAAGAAGAGCAGTATGAGGTGGAAAAGAGGATGCTGGAATGGCCAGGTGCAAAGAGCCCAGAGGAGCTTCTGCCGCTCCAGGAGCTGCACAGCAAGCCCTAATGGTAGCAGTAACATCCCCAACCCTCTGAGGCCCGTCCTAAAAGGCTCTCCTTCAGTCCAGCATTCATGTGAGCCCTGCTAGCTTGTCTTCTGCTGGAAAAAAATAACAAAGGAAGAGAAAGAAATAGATTTCAGAGAAAATTAGCACCTTTCTGTACCCAGAGACTAGACAGCAAGAGGGGATTATGAGAAAAAAGCATCTACATTAAAAGAGTGACGTGTATGAGTTAAGCTATTGCCCAAGATGTACATCAGGCTAGAGAAACTTAATACAGAGACAGACTTTACTGTTAGGCTGATGGTATTTTCTGACACCTTACACGTGGAGGTGTGTGAATCACACACTACAGTGATGAAAAGCTTTTGAATGCTTCAGCAAAATGGTGTAAATAAATATGGGTTGCATATTTCTATCAGGAGGAGTGTAAAACCAGATAGAAAGCTGCTGTACTCTGGGAAACGAGGAGTGATTTCTGTGCCATCTCCTAAAAATATCACTCGGGTGATCCAAAATGGTTTTTGTACAGAAAGAGGATTTTTTATTAGTATAACTAATAAAAAGTGGTGCCTCTGCTACTATGAGATGTCAATAACTCAATACAGCAATAATTACAGTAACAATAAGAACAATGGCTGTATTTATCACATTCAGTGCACGATCCCTCGCTCAGTACCTTGAGTGACACCAAAAGCGTATTTATTTCAATCAGTACCTCTGCCAGGGGAAAACTGATGGCAAGACAATGCTTCTTTGAGGAAACCTTATTTAACAAAATTTTCAACAAGGAGATGAGTCTGGGTGATGAATGTCTAACAGGATTGGCATCAGTCACAGCTCTAACACCAGCCCAGGCAATCTTTGTTCATCATAGATATGTATAACTGTCGCCAAAAAAATCCCCCCAAGTTCCTATGGCATAGTGAGTCATAGCTCACAAACTGGTTTCTATTAACAGGGCATGTGTGTATTCCTAGTCTGCTGTAAGTGTGAAGGAAAACAGCAGTGACTGAAGGTGCATGTTTTCCTTTGCAGCTGAGACAGACGGCGGATGCACACAGGGAGGAACGCAGCGCCCTGCTGACGGGCAGCGGCTCATTTGGCCTCAGCACATCCGTGGCTTACACGGGATTTACAAACCCCACATCGCTCCCTCTGCACCCAAACATTATGGAGTGAAAGGACACGTGCATTGTTACATTTTATAGCCCACTGAGATGTGTTTCACAAATATCAGATGAAAGATCCTATACTGTAAATAGGGGCATGTCCAAAGTGCACACAGCATCAGGTGATCTCAGTGGTGTCGAGTCCAGTTGGAGGCCTGTGGCCAGTGGGGTTCCACAGAGGTCAGTTCTGGGGCCAGTCTTATTCAACATCTTCATTAACAACCTGGATGAGCAGACAGTGCATCCTCAACAAGTGCCTTGATGGCACCAAAGTGGGAGGACTGGCTGATTCACCAGAGGCTGTGCTGCCATTCAGTGGGATCTCAACCAGTCTGAGAGTCGGGCAGAGAGGAACCTCATGAGGTTCAACAAGGACAACTGCAGAGTCCTGCACCTGAGGAGGAACAACCCCATGCACCAGGACAGGCTGAGGGGTGCCCTGCTGGAGAGCAGCTTCAGGAAAGAGACCTGGGACTTCTGGTAGGCAGCAAACTAAACATGAGCCAACAACGTGCCCTCGTAGGCAAGAAGGCCAGTGGCATCCTGGGGAGCATCAAGATGAGTGTGGGCAACAGGTCCAGAGAGGTTCTCCTCCCCCTCTACTCTGTCCTGGTGAGTCCTGGAGACCTGTGTCCAGTTCTGGGCTCCCCAGTTCAAGACAGACAGGGAAATGCTGGAGAGGCCAGTGGAGGGCTATCAAGATGATGAGGGGATTGCAACATCTCTCTGATGAGGAAAGGCTGAGAGACCTGAGGCTGTTTAGCCTGGAGAAGACTGAGGGGAGACCTTACCAACACTTACAAATACCTAAAAAGCAGGTGATGAGAGGATGAGGTCAGTGTTTATTCAGTCACCAGCAAAGCAAGGGGCATCATTCATGCACCTACTTCCAGCCCTGGTGCATCACACTGTGATCCCAGCTTTTAGGCTGGCTTAGCCTCGCTGACGTAATCTCTTTTCCCCACAACTTACTTGAAAACAAAAAACCTAAACATTCACATCATGGGGAAAAAAAGTTGTCTGTGACTGCTTCTGCCTTGGCTGCTCTGTAACCATAGGGTAAACCAAAGTTCACTCAGGGGAATACCTGCACAATGAAAAGAAACCCTGCAAAGACATGTGAGTGGCATCTCCATCACCAGCTCAGGTGTCACTCAGCTGACAGACACAGGCAGCTCACAGAAACAGTGTGACAACTGCCAGCAGGCTCAAGAAGGTTAATATGAGCTGGGAGCTTAAAGAAGTGATTTCAGCTGAGTTAGTGGTCTGTAAAGCCCTCCAAGGAAATGGCAAAACAGGGAACTGGTTTGTCTTGAAATAAAAGAGAGATGCTGGCTTCTCTGTAGATGGCTGCTGAGGTGGGGTGCCTAGGCTGGGAAAATACCCCTGGCTGACTCCAAGAGTTTATAACAATGCCTGTAGGTAAGGAAGAGTCATCTAACAGAACCAGGATGGTTCCAAGAGTTTGTAACAATGCCTGTAGGCAAGGAAGAGCCATCTAACAGAACCAGGATGGTTCCAACAGGGTGACAGAAGACTGTAATGATGATGCCAACTTTCATTACGTATTTATATTGCCACTGGCTTTTATTTGCATGGTCATTATGGTTATGGACTAGGGCCAGTCTGTGCATAGATTACTACAGGTATGAATGCTCTTGTAGCAGTATTTCAGACGTTTGGAAATAGATGCAGTCCTTCTGTGCTTAACATTGGACTCTGGGCTGCTTCATAAAGCTTTGGGTAGCCCTGCAAGGAGCAGGGAGGTGGATTTGATGATCCTTGTGAGTCCTTTTCAGCTTGAGATAATCTATGACTCTGTGATAAACAACCTCTTCTGCAAAGACCATGTGTATCCATATGATTTGGACAATGTGCTGACTTGAATATGATTTTTTTACTAAGTCCACATAAATCCTTGATTGCTTCTTGTGTTTGGCTAGTTGAGGCCTTTGATTTGGGAGTATAAGGTATGTGCATCACTGAATCCATAGAGCAAGGAAAGTAACCAAGTCTTGCATTACTACAAACACCAGCACACTTTGTAAGGCAAAGCAAAATTCTCTAGCCCTTTCTTAACGGAGGCTAGAGTTTGATACTTGGTTTGTAGCCCACCTGGCACGTCATTCTGCCATCTTCTCTGTAAGCACTCATGCAAACAACAGCAATGGAGACTGAACTAAATGGAGCACTTATTTTCAAGCTACTTAAAAACCTTTAACTGCTGGGAAGTCTAGAGAAGGTGCAAATACACCCTGATAAATCACTACAAGGAAATGCTTCAGGGGTCCCAGCTTGAGATTCTCTGTTCAGGCATTTGAAACATGCTCAGACTTACGTTCCCCAAGCCCCATTTGGATGCTTTCCACACTCTCACACATGCTTGGGAAAAGGCAAATGGGGCAAACCATGCTGGCTTTATCAAATTTCTATTAGTTGTTTCTAATTTCTGTATGAAAACTGCAGGGTCACAGCCCTGCAAGAAAATACGTTCAAAAGACTCACATGATGCACTCAGATAAACTGAGAAAAGACAACCATTCTACTTAGATCTAACTCAAGTAAATACTTGTTAATTTCAATAGGGTCTTAACTGTTTTAAGACTAAAAAAAAATGGGTGAAAAATCTCTTTATTTGGTCCTTCATTTGTTCCAATGACTCTCACTCCCTCTATTCGACTTCTAGTGCAAAATGCACACCTCAAGCCCCAGTATGTTGTAATACTTTTCCACATTAATGAAACCACAGGGCAATCCCAGCCTATGGTCCATCTCTGCTCTCCTGAGGCATGATTATCTGTATTTAAATATGCTTCTTTTTGTGATAGCTGACAACAACTAAATGCCCAGCTGTTGTAAAGGCTTTGGGAGGATTAGGACATCAGGCAGTTCAATCTCCTTTCAGCTTGCCTTTCCATCACAGAATTGTTTACACTTACAGACTCAGAAATATTTATGGCTGATAATTAATTTTATTCCTGTTTCTCTTTGCCTGCTCTTTCTACCTCCATTAAAAATAGCAAGTTGTAATCAGGTACTAAATAAAAAGCCGAGAAAAGAATCAGACTAATGCCAGTGAGTCACTGATGCAACTGTTATTTTGGCACATTTGTACAGGATTCATGAAGCTTTATGAACATTGAGAAATTACATCTCATCAGACAAGTGACAGGGAAAGTGACAAGAAATCTAAGTCTTAAAAAAAAGCCCCAATCCTACATGTTGCAATGTCAGATCCTTCTCTGTACCTCATGTGGCATTAATGTGCAGAGCAGCAACACACCGATTGTTCTTCCTTCAGTACACATTCAGGGATTATGAGATGAGCTGCAGTTTCTGGTATGATTCTTCCTATGTGATGATCACATGAAGCATCGGTTTTGCTCCCTAATTAACCCAAACTCTGCTCCAAACATTTTTCCTAACCTTATTTCTCAGCAGTATTTTCAACTGGAGTATTCCTACCTCTCCTGCCCAGTGAAATCTGAAGGACTGCTGTGCTGAAGAAAATGTGTGTCAGCCCTGCAGTGCTGGATGAATGGAGCATACACTTGACCTAATTTTCTGATAAGAGTGGTTAAAATAAATTCTAAAATCATTACTCACCTTCCCAAATGCTGCACTGACTCCAGACACCAACATGTTCAGCTACGGCCTGGGATGCACAAACGTATCTGGACACATTTAGAAACTGCAGCCACACAGACAATTTTGACTTTAGTATGTAAGCATACACAGGCAGATGCACACATACAGAGAAAGGAACATGAAAGAGAGTCCTTTAACATGCATAAATACAAGGATGTGGCAGGTGCAGGTGTGCAGTACCATTCCTTTCATTTGGCAGTGAGCATATGCACAGTCTCTGTGTTCCTGTGTGCACCTGACTGTGCAAGCTAACGTCATAAATCCCAAATCCAAATCTTTCAAATACACAGCTGCAGAAACTGGAAATATCAATTTATAATCATGGGACAAACCCTATTAGAGCCCATAAGGCTGTGGCTGGCAATAGGACTGGACTTTCCAGAGCAATGTGAAGCTAAGCAGGGATGGACAAACACCAGGTTGCACAAAGCATCTTGTGGAAAACGTTGTTCCAGTGGCTTCATACTCATTGTGCCAGTAGGTCCTCTCTGTGCTCACTGAGCAGTACCAGCAGCAGGACTGGAGAGGCTGGCATGACCACTCCACTCTCAAGAAAGGCCACGGCAGACAGGAAGAAATGTCAGGGTGAAATGGGACAGGTGGATCAATCTCCCAACTTCACCCAAAGGGCTCAGGGCTGTTTTCTCTAGCTGCTCGTTTCTGAAGTGCCATTTCACCAGGATCTGGGAGACTACAAAAGCACATACACAACAGTCAGTCTGCAGGACAGTATTTTTCCACCTGCTTCAGTAATCAAAGTTTGCCAAAGACTATTTATGGATGAGATCACGGCTTGATTCCTCATGGCTCCTCATTTCCACTTCATGTCCTCTGCTCAGACCAGTAATGGTTTTTACGGCTTACCAAGAACAGCAAGGATCAGGATAACAGAACACACAGGAGAAGAAAATAAGTTGGGTTAGCCCACATAAGAAAAATCAAGCCAGTTTGATTAAAATGCTGATGATAATGAAATGCTTTTGTTGGGATGTTGTCAAGCCAAAGTATGTCTTCACAGAAGATCCCCAACAAGATGTCCAAGTCAGTGTTGAGTAGCACAGCTTTAGCTTAGCCATTTCCTTCAGTCCAGCCCCACTCTCATTTTGAAGTTCATGAGAAGTTTAATAATAGAGTTTTCTGGTGAGTTTGCCTCAGGTCTTCACAGGCTTCACGTCAAATTTACCTCAGCTGTAATCCCATTCATTAATAAGTAGTCATCCTGGCCCTTAGTCTGGCTCTTCAAGCAACACGGTCAACAAGACAATAGTGAATAAATGACAAACAAACTGTGGTTTAAACTAACGGCACTTGCATTAACTTCTCATCCAACACCACTTCATAACTCTCAGGTTCTTTGAGAAACTTCTAAATAAATTATAAAGGCCAGCTCCAAAGGCTTGGAACTGGTGTACTTTCTCAGGTCGTATTTTATTCCTGTCAGTGAGTGCTAAGTGCTGCTAAAGAGGAGCCATAAACCCACTCTGAAAAGCAGCAGTGAGAAGGGATCAAAGTGAATCAGCAATTCTAACTATGTAAGACACTGAGATCGTGCTTCCCTGGCTCCGACCCTGGCTCCATAAGAAAGATGGATACTTGATTAATTACTCCCCCAACTGCAGAACGTACAAGAGCCAAGGACTCAGCAGCAGCCCAACCAGCTGACTCAGACAGCAATAACTCATCAGGTGCAATGTGCCTGGATGCCAGATTGCCCTGTCTACAGTCAATCTGCAGGCTAATCCTCCCAGAAGGGTTTATTGGAAAATGCCATTCATGTTCATGCTGGCTAAGCGTGCACTGGGCAAGACACAGCTATGCTACAGTAGCAGCTGAAGCCATATTTCACTATGCTTTTCCAGGGTCTGCACTAGTGGAGACAGGCAACTCTTCCCCACCACTGAAAATATGCCAGAAATTATATGAATGCTGCAATGTTTGCCCATTATGTTCAGTAGGCTGGGTGTAGTCAGTCATGGTAGCCCAAGCTGATGTGTTCCTCATCAATCTCAATATCTGGTTCTAATGCATTTGTATTGTAATCCCAGAGCCCTCTTGTGCTGGATGCTCCACAAGCACACAATGGAAAAAGAACTTCCAACATGCAAGAGCCTTTGTTTTACCATGTACATACTGGATAAGTGTACTGGAAAGACAGCTCAATGGGGATAGTTTCTCTCACTGTGCAACTTTCAGACAGACCTTCTGCTATGGGAGAAGTGCAGCCCAGGTTGTCATACCTTGCACTGCTCTTGAGCTTGCTGCAAGGCTATGTTCAGACCTCATCCCTCTGAATCCCCAGGGGAACCTGAACTAACATTCCAGCGGTAGAAACGTAAAGGAGAGAGCTCTCTGCACTTGCCCATGTGCCATGGGCAGCTGAAAGAAGTGTAATTTCCATCCACCTCCACTCCTGCAGGTACCTATCAGACTCAATGACGAACAAAACACCCGTAAAGTAGGTCAGTAATTCTTAGAAAGCACTTGCACTGATGTTTCCTCTCAGAAGCTGTGTAATGCACTGATCTCCAAGGAAAAGGAGGGCAGAAAGGATGAGGCATTTTTAAGTGAAAGAGAATCGCTTTATTCCTGAACAACAGTGTAGTTAGAAGCCCTTCAATGACTGCGTTTTTCAGTCACAGATTTGGCTCAGATTCCTATGCAAAACCATCGTGGAAAGATTTTTGCAACCTAAAAACAGTTTTCCCCAAATATATACTGTTTCCTACCTGTAGCCCCCAAAGAAGAAGCAAGAACTCCCGAGGAGGAAGCTCAGAGTGGGCACAGACAGTTTTCACTGCAAGTCCTATTGAGATGCTACCTCTGATCTGCTCGCATAGCACCTCTCCACTCAAACATGGCACCTCGTGAGCAATCCCAGGGCTGGGATGCTAGAAAGTAGCTTAGGCTAATTAATTGCATTCCTTGTTCTGACTGCAGTGGGTTTTTTCTGCCCTGCTGGATACTCAGCAGCCAGCACTGCTTCCTCTGATTAACAGCACCTCATCATGGAATCAAAAGAAAAGCCGCAGGCTAAAGAAAACTGGATTTTTGTCAGCGAGGATTCGCTCTCGGCAAATAATTATCATTGCCAATGTTACAAGGAGATTGTGAATTAACTGCAGCAGACATGAAAAAAACAAATTTAGGGGGAGGAAAAAAAAAAGCTTTCAGTAATTACAGTGCATATGTCAAATGGAAATGACTCCAATTTGCACAGCACTGCAGCCACACTGTACAATGTCTCAAGAGGGTTCACAATAACAAGCTTGTATCTTTAAAATCATTTACCAGGGTTTTAATAACCCAAAAGACACTTCAGGAAGTACAGATGGAAAGCTAGCCTGGGATTCTTAAATTTTTTAGGCCATGTGTACACACAATTCATTATTATTTCACAATGATGCATTCAAAAACATTCCAGCCCCACCCCCAAGCACACACATGGTTTTACTGATAAAAAAGTACTTTATAGTGGTTTGGCTCACTTTTATAGGTCATCTTTATTCCAGTATAATCAGCCACATGAGAAGCCACACCACTGCAGCTCTGTATGTAAAACATCAAGGCCCACGTCTTACACCAGGACTCATTTTCATGCAGATCAGACAGACAGCTCCTTGGCAGGTCTGTATTATTTGTAATGTGCTTCAGGCTGGATGAAGTTTCCAGTTGGAAACCCAAATGTGATGGTGTGTGGGTGGATTTAGACAAGAGCTTTGTTCTGCGCTCCAGATGAGGATCACAAGCTCATGGGTAACCCCAGCATTATTGAAAGCAGCCATGTGTCAGTTATGGATCACAGTTCATTCACGGATCTCAAAGCACGTGATGAAGCCAAGCAGGGACCATCCTCCCATTTCAATGACAGAAGAAAGAAGAGTCAAGAAGTTTGCATCTCCTGGTACAGAGATGGCACAAGTGGCAAAAGCAGCAATCATATATAATCTCCTCTTCCCCTAGTAAAGCGTCTGCATCTGCAGCAACTATGCCATCCTTTCAGTCTTTCCATCCAATTTGCCACTGTTTATACTTTTCTCTTAAAAATGCCACATCTGCACTTAGCAGATTGTTGGAATGCCACAGCTTTTCACATGAAAAGCTATTGCAGTTTAGCTGGAAGTGAAAGACCAAACTTCAGCAGTGGGATTGTTGGTCTAACTACCTAAGGGCAGAGATTTCCCACAGATTTTGCGTGTAGGAAAACCTCCAAGCTCTTGTTCTCTTGCCTTCACACACTCAGGCTGTGGGTATCATGAAGGCAGAGAGAAATACCAGCTTTAGGCAAGATCCATCCCTATCTATTTTCCTGTATACCAGCATATAGAGGTAAATGTGGAGGGTCCTTGAAGCAAAAACTGCCCTAAAAACATGGCAGAAGCACCACCTGACTGTGGTTATACCCATCAGCAGCAACATGTGGAACACCATCAGTCAGTCCTGCATTCCCTCCAGAGATTATCTGCAATGCACCTTTTATTCTTCTATTTCCAGCTAAGGGCTAATATTTACCCCACCCAACTTGAAACAAACAGTGCCAAGCATGGGAGAGGCCAGCAGCAGCTCACACCCATGACTCAAATATAGTGAGGAGCAGATGACAAAGCAAGTATTTGCAGTTTCTCCTGAGGTAAGCCTGGTCCCAACACAGGGCTTCAGGGTGCTCAGCTGCTCTGGGGAACCTCTGTAGTAATGCACTTCTCCTCCATGCCCAAATTCAGCTCAGCAATGGCTGACTGCCTGTTGTTACATCCTGTCAAAAACCTTGAGGCCTGGGTGAAACAAAAGGCTCACCCTGCTTCCAGTCATAAAGAATCACCGTCATCAAAACCGCTCTGGACAAGACCAGTGACTTCCTTCATGGACACCCCACCAAGATGGTTCCTCCCAAAAGCAGAGTCCAGCAGCCAGTGCCAGGCTCAAGGCACACACACTGGATGCTCACACTGCCATACCCCATACCACACAGGCTGTCTCGACCACAAGCATTTGGTTTCCCAAGTTCATCAGCCTATGAGTGAACATTTACAAGCAGCAGCATGACCTGAAGAGGTGGTTCTACTGCAGCGGTCAGCACGTCCTACCAAATACTCTCTTGCCCCACAAACTCCTTTTCTCAGGGACATCACAACAGCTGTCTTAGACCCTGAGGCAGAAAGGAAGCACCTTCAACAAGTTAAAATTCATTTTCCAGGACTTGGACACTTGACCTTTTACTGAACACATCCTGACTTTCCAAGGGCACATCAATGCAAAACACCACATATGTGTCCCTTTTCCCCTCCTCTTCTTTGAGGAAGTGTGTGCACATGGGCCTCCAACTCTCTTACAGGCAAGGTCAGATAGAGTAGATGGATGATCCTTTGCCCCAAGGAAAATATAGCTGTGTATCCTATATATAGAAACTTCTTTGCTGTGAGGTGAGGGAGCCCTGGCCCAGGCTGCCCAGGGAGGGTGTGGAGGCTCCTTCTCGGGAGGTTTCCAAACCCACCTGGACACATTCCTGTGCCCCCCGATCAAGGGGAACCTGCTTTAGCAGGGTGTTGGGCTGGATGAGCTCTAGAGGTCCCTTCCAAACCCAACCACTCTGTGATTCTGTATGAAGTGCTGCTTGCATGGTCTGCACTGTTACCTTGGAAGAGACACGACTTGGTGGATCAAAGAGACTGTCCTGCTGCCAGGGTTGGAGTGTTCTATAGCAGAGGCTGTACACAGCTGCTCACATCTCCAGAAGCTCTGAGTAGCAGGAGACAACAGCCTGCTTGATCTTCAGGGATTTCTTACATGTGCTGCAAAAATACTGCATCTATTTTGTATGCCACTTAAGTGAGGTTTTGTTCACTGCAACTGCATTTAGTTTCAAAAATGCTTTTTCTAAACTGGGCAGCTTGCATTTGTCCTTGAGGCCTGACAGGACATAAAACATGGCAACGGCCTCGCTGCTGTAAGCTCCATTTTGCACTACAGCAGCACACCTCACAGAGGAGTTTTCCAGTGCTCTAGCATGTCACTACAGCGATGCAAACTTCTTTAGCTTGGACAAGCCTTAACTGTTATGCTATAGGTGTGGCTTCCCTTTAATAAAACTATTTTTAATGTTACAATACTTGAGGGTTAACAAAGCACATGCCTGTGCTGATGCCAGGGTTTTTACAATACAGCAGGTTTCACTTGGCTCAGTGACACCAGAAGAAAAGCTGGGCTTCACAGAAATTTGGATGGTTCCCTTCTGAGTCACATCCAGTTGGGTTATCCTTTGTGCTTAACAAAACCAGCCCTCCTAAGTCTACAGACAATATTTTGCTCTCCAACTGTATGTTTCAGAGCTTCTGTGGTCATCATTTGTTTGGCTCATTTAAAACTGCCCCTTCCAAAGCAAGAATTGACGAAACACAGGAATCTGGTCACCTGGTCACAATATTCTGCTGGGGGGAAACGATGCCAAGTCCAGTTCATCTCTTGCTCTTCTGCCTCTATTTCAAAAAAGCCTCTAATGCATCCCCTCTCTTGCAGAGAGCAAACATTAACCTGATCTAGTTGAAACTGCTTCTGCAGGGGGGTTGGACTAGATGATCTCTAAAGGCCCCTTCCAACCCCTACCGTTCTATGATTCGATGATTAACAGTGCTCGAGCTCACTGCATTGCTGAAGAGTCTTCACGGCCATGAAAATAACCCTCCAAAGCACAACCAGCAACGAACACACCCAGGTGAAACATTGGGCTGCAACATTTCTTCATTCATCCTCATCTGGCCCCTAGTTGAGTCAGATGTCCAGGAAAATTTGAGGGTAGACAACAAAACACCCATTTCAGAGAAGGGAAGAAGGCAAGAAAGAAGCTGGTCCTTTGACTTCTGACATTAATGTACAAAGCCAGAAAAACAGGAAAGGAAAATGTCAATGTATTACAGTCTGTAACTTAACCAGGACTCTTTTTTTTCTTCCAAAAAGCCTCCAACAGTTTCACTAAGCACTGAAAAAAAGCTATGAGGAGGCAAGAGAGACCTGTCATTCAGAGCAAGTACCTGCCACAAGCTTAGCTTTCCAGCATATCCTTTCCCAGTGACAAGGACCGAGCAGCACACCTCCAGCTCTCATATGGAAGCAATTATTAGTGTGAAAACAGCCTTTCCTGGGAGGAAACAAACGAGTCTCATACACAGTCTGATCAATGACTTCCTATGCAGATACATAAACAGTCACATTGCTCCTACCTTAGCTTACCAACATTTTAAACTTACCTGATTTTTATTCACTTGTTTAACCTGCTCTGCCAAGCACTGTGATTACTAAAGGGGTTCTATTTAGAGGATGGAAGGTGGCTGCAGAAACCAAGAGCACAGAGCTCTCCTATCCAATTCTCCCCATCTAACTGTACAAAAACATGAGTTACATTTCAAGGTTCTTTTCTTCTTGCTAGATGTAACCAGTTTTAGATACCATTTGGGCTGGAGGGAACAAAAGAATGCTACTGCTTTCTCTACAGTGAATATACCAGACAATGGTGGTGGCTCTTGTCTCAAAATATCCCAAATGCACTTAAAAAAAATCATTTTTATTGACTGTTCTT
Source organism: Colius striatus (assembly GCF_028858725.1). Classification (NCBI taxonomy): domain Eukaryota; kingdom Metazoa; phylum Chordata; class Aves; order Coliiformes; family Coliidae; genus Colius; species Colius striatus. The sequence goes on from NC_084762.1 coordinate 5,165,528, forward strand.
ACATAAGAGATCTCTGCAAGGACCATGGCCTGCTCATCCCTGGCTTGCTTTGTACAGAGATGCTCTTGTGCACAAAAGCACTGCAATTTGTGCTCCCCAGAGCATGACAGACAGGAAAAGTCTTCTCATCAGGTAGCTAATAAGTGGGAACTGAGTACCAGGTATTTCTGTTGACCACAAAACACCAACACCACCTCATTGCCAGTCTCTGCAAGTACAGGAGCCCCCAGTGCTAGTTACGAGAGGAAAGGAAGAGGGAATACCATATCCAATTAAAACTGAAATGACTTGGGCTGTCTCCCTGAATGACCACAGGTGACTTCTCACCAACTGACTTCAGCTAAAGCTTCTCAGCCATTAATCTTCAGCCCCTTTAAGAGACTGGGTCTGCATTGGAAGCACTTTTAATTGCATAGCTCTTGTGAGGAAGATAAAATCCTACCTTCAGAGCTGGGCTTTGTCTCCCTATAAAACATTTCAACGGGATCAAGCAGTTTGAGCAATGAGAGTATGGGCAGCCCCTATCTTGTCTACAGCTATTCATTCGTCACAGCCACTGCAACTTACCTGCTATTTCCACTGAAGCTCACAGAGAATATCACCTCTGCACAACACACTCAAAGTGTCCTCAGGAAGAACATGAGTCCCAGTGTCACAAGGGCAGGGGAGCAGGAGGGGTTGGCTTCCCTCTCCTTGGGCAAGACCCTGCTCCAGTTGCCTCCTTAGGGTTTAATTTCATTTTACACAGTAGTACCCACAGCTGCTTCTCACTCCTCCCTGCAAGAACTGCTTGTCCCCATTTGCCCCCACCTCCACAGTCTTTTCACAGTGGGATCAAAAGTAGTGACAAGGTGAAATGACACAAATGTTCATTTGGTCTGGGCACAACTTCTGCAATCTGCATCAGCTTTTTTCTTCCTGTGACCTGTACAGCTTTTATGACCTGATCTAGGTGTTTCATTAGCAGGTGGCTTGGACTAGATTATCTGTAAAGTTCTCTTCCAACCCCTACTATTCTACAACTGTAGGCTGAAGCCTTCACTCACCACTTTGGTGCATACAAATGTACACAAGTGTAGAAAGCTTTTCCTCCACATTAGCAAGAAACGCTGAAGCTCTCTGCACCTGAACGCCTCAAAAAGGCCCAGAGGAGAAGGGCATGGGCAGGGACACCTGAGGAACACCTAGACATGTCTTGCCCACAACAAGAAGGTGCCTGAACCACTGGTTAGTCTTGGAAGCCAGATCCTATCAATGCATATAAGTTCCACAGCATACATTTAGATATCACTGATACAGTTAGGTACATTTTAACTACAGACCTCCGAAGTAAACTACAGACAGTGAAGTAAAGCTTTGCAGTATCTGGGATGATAGCTTTTGGGGGTTTCTTGTTTGTTTTGTTTGGAGTTTTTCTGTTTTGTGGTTTGGCTTTAACTTACCAATCCTACTGAGGGCATTTTGGATCCTTCAGGTTTAGCCAGTGAAGGTATGAATCAGAGACTAAAGTAACTAACAGAACAGCACAGGACAGGGGATAAAGCTCCCATATCTTAACAGCTTGCAAACAACCTGCAAACTAGCTTGACCATAAGAAAGCTTCAGAGGTTCAATTCTCTGTGGTTTTTTTTCCTAAGACAGGGTGATATGAGATTGGCCACAGAATCATTTTTAAGTTGATTTCATAAGGAGACAAACCTCACGGGATCACACTTTTTGTGTACATTTGTTTGTTGGCCAATATGTTCGACCACCTGACTCCTGATGACTTTTACATGTTCCATAATACCATACAGGAAAAATAAAAGTGGAAAGCAGGTTGCACACTCTTCTAGAAAGTGCAGTTATTCTGACCAGGAAAGCACTTAGATTCAGGGTGCAGAGTGCCAGTCAATCCACAAGGTGCCAAGCAGAGAAAAGATAAGCTACATAAGCAGGAAACCAACAACTATGCTAAGGCATGGCCTTTCCCCAAGACAGCTTAAATAACACAAGAAGGGTTTAAGAGTATCCCAGTCAGCAAAGGAAAGGTTGTAAGAGGAATTCACCAAGCAGTGTCTAGCTCTGAGGAGCTGCACCATCACCTGGATGCAATACTCGAGCACTGCTTACAGACATGGTGGAATGCCAAGCCTGGTAAGACCAAAAGAAACTATTGGCAACCTCTGTATGCTGGCAAGGAAACCCACACAACTGGTCAATACAAGACACTGACCCTTGAGTTAAAGTGTTTGAGTTAAAGGGAAAAAAAAGGTCACTAAATATTTAAAGAAGGACTTAAAAAAATAGTCCCAGTTACATAAAACAAAATCAATGTCATTTAATAGCAATTTCTTTCAGCTCGACCTAAATCCTCCTTCAGAAACTCTTGTCTCCTTGCACATCATTGATTTAGGAATACAATAAACAATAAAACAAAAAATGATGATGAGAAGCCAAATGCAAGGGCTGATTTATGCAGTTACACGGTCATGGCAGGCCACAGAGGGTTTCAATCTGTGGCCAGACGCCAAAATGCAAGATCCTGGGAGCATTCAGTCGGAGAAACAGGAGAAAAACTCAGGGCTCAGAGTACACATTCACCAGCTCCCTGCCCCAGATAAAGGCCTAGTGCTGTCATAACAACATACAGCAAAACAGACCAACACAGCAGTGGTACAGGTACACTGTCTCAGATGAGACCAGGGCATAACCTACAACTTTAATGGAAAGAGGAGTCTAAGGAGTCCCTTGATAACGTACATTAGTGTGTGTCTGAGTGAGATGCAAAGGGAAATGAGTTAAACTTAGGGGCCTTCCTCAGCACACACCAGATAGCCAGCTTACCCTTGGTGCCACGGGGCTTTGTTTTGCAAGAGGCAGTTCTCTAGAGGAAGATGAAGTGCAAAATATCTAATGATTAGACACCTGCAGAAGGTTTCACATGTACTGCACACAGCTCCAAAACAACTCCAGCTGTGTGAGTGCAGTAACATCTGTCAGGCCCTTTAAAGGCAGCTCTTGCAGCACATGCATAACGCGTACCTATGAGGGAAAATGCTCCTCCCTTCTCATTATGTAGCGCGTGGTGGATCTGCCACCAGGAATGCACTTTGGAGTAAACGAGAAGTGTCACATCTCCTGTTCATGCTGAGGAAGGCAGTGCCGCTAAGGGGATCAAGGACAGCCCAGTGTGCAAACTGCCCTGTGGGAAGTGACATATTTGTAGCACAACTGAAAGCCAGCACAGAAGGTTTCTACGGGAAGGCACTTGAAGTCCTAACTTGAATTCTCATTTTTCTTAACAAGCACAGACACAGAGGAATGGGAAAATGTTTCCAGCATTCCTATTACCTGTGAGTCATGCCCTGCTGAGGTTAGAGTTGTGCAAATACACAGGTCTGAGTCCTTGAGTGGCTTTTACAACCAACCAGGAAATATTGAACAAAATACTTTCTGTGATGAAAGTAGTGCAGGGCAAGGCAAGCATAAACCCATTCAGCTTTCCAAGCCAAGTCTCACACTAGAAGAAACAGATTCTTTTTCTCCAGACTGGTAAAGTTGTTTCCCAATAGTGCCTCAGAGGTGTGAATGAATATAGCATCTGGCTCTGGTGGGTCAGTTTCTGCTAAACCAACATGAAGCTGACCTAGAAGGAAAGCCCAACTACTCAAGACTAAGCAGGTCTTATCTGGTACATGGGGCACCATGCGCTGCAACCTCCTCGAAGCCTTTCCAGGTTGTCAAGTGGTGTGAAGCACATAGCCAAAATCCACCAGGCAATGCTGCAATGCCTTTGCACTCCTTTCAGTGGTGGGTACTGAGCTAAATCATCTGATGTTCTATCTTCATCACTACCTTACTGGTGCTGAATGAGACCAAATACAAAGCCTAAGAGCTTCAGGACTCCCACCACTGTACAAGACCAAGCATTCACAGGGTCAGCTCCAGCCAGGGAGAGACCCAGCTCCCTGACAGCTGAGCCTAATGAACATGACCACACTTCCCAAAGAGAGACATCACAGTCTTTTTCACAAACCTCAGAGGGCTGGGCTGTGAGAACTCACAGGGACTACTACAATCCCATCTGCACCTAAATCACTCAGAGAATCAAGAGATCACCTCTGTTGTAATTTATCCTCTTAGTCCTCAAAGAGAGCATTCAAACCACAGAAAGGAAAGAACTACATAAGAGGGGAAAAAAAGAGAGAATTCATTTACTCCCCAAATTTGAGGCAGAGGACTTGTGATCAGATGGTGCATATACAGAAAGGCATACATCTGTGAAAGACTTCAGCTGTAAGAGAGCAGAAAATGGAGCCAAGATGGCTACAAAAGCTGCTTATGCTTTTGGCTTCATAAATTTTATGAAGCTAGCTGTTTGAGAAGAGGATAAAAGCACTCTTTTTTTGATTTCCCACTCAAAAGAGGCCACTGTCACTTCACTTGGGTCACCTTTGCCTACACCAGCATAGGTTTCCCTTCTGCATAACTTAGTTACTTATAAAATCTCTGAGCACTTTCCTCCTTACCAACCACAACATCCTGTAAAACAGCAGATAATCATTAATGATTTGTACAGCCTGTGAAAAGAGACATAGAGAGACTACAAGCCCTAGATTCATTTCTGTTCCTTTCTGCCATCACTAAGTTAAGCATCTAGCCTAAACTAATAATCTGGGATTCCTCTGGATTCAACAGACAGGAATACCTACTGTCTGGAGGCTATTTACCTTATTTAATTAAGGCACACGATTTAGGATGGTGCCCATCTTTCCAGCATCTACAAAAAGCCTTGGTAAACAGCCAAGACTAAATACAAGACTTAGACCAGATGCCCAAACAGAGAGCATCTAAAGTTAATTGAGACAGGCTTCCACTATAAAGGAGGGGGGGAAAATCAGTAGCAGGACAGTTAATTTGCACCCATCGAATCTCAGGCTAATGGGCAAACTATTGGAATGACCTCTCCTACCCTGCATTATTTCATAATGCCTGTGTGGCACGTTTGTTTCTCTTACAGGTGTCCTCTGTTGCCAGGCATGCTGTTGAACATCACTCACACTGGAGATGTTTACAAAAATGCAGGTTTTTCACTGAGGCTAAAAATCCTACAAGAGGCCAATGTCCCAAAGCACATAGTATTAGTGTCAGTCCTTCATGTCTTATGGGAGGGACTGTGAGGCTCAGTACTCTTGGGGTACTATGAATCAGGCAGCTCAGACTTGCAATAGTTGTGTTGGATGCTCACTTAGGCAGTTGAAAGGCAGATAGATGTCTGGCAAGTTTAATAATAAACAAACATTATCAGTTCATGATCAAGTCTAAAAAGACAACTTAGAAATGCTAATCCATTGAAATAGTAAATTCCTGTATCTTTGTCAATGTTTTAATCTGAGTTAGTAAAGCCAAGATAAAAACACATCTTAGCAGGCATGGAAAGATGAAAGGAGGCCACGAAAAAAGCATCTGAGCTACCACATGACTTGTCTGTCTGGATGGAGATGGTTCAGGAAGAAATCTGAAGGGTGGATCAGGCTGAGAGAGCAATGGGGATTTCATTAATTGGGAGAATAATGCAGTGGCAGAGCAAGCTGAAGGCAAGGGCAGCACACTTCTCCTCTGTGACATCTCTACATCAGACTTATTATTAACGGGCAACTGCTGCAGAAATTGAAGCGATGTTGAAATGACAACTCTATTAAAGGGGCAGATGGTCCTATGAGCAAACATTTCACCAAGGACTGAGTAGGGATCATCAAACTCATTTCTCAATGACTTAGAAATGACAGCTCACGTCCCAAGAGATGAAATTTCAGAGTTACTGTACCGTGTAGCCAGGGGCCAGGAATATTCTCAAATATAACCTGACTTAAAAATGTAATGAAGCTGGTCCAAACACAAGCCCATCGGTATGGTTAGAATCCTTGGTAGCAGCTTTTATGACAGTCATGTTTGAAATGTGCCATTTTGGGAAGGCAGACAAACTGCTTATACATAGACTGCAGCTGCACCTTAAAGCCACTGCAGCTTTTTGGATGGTTTACCCTTCATAATGAAGTGGGAAAAGAAGAAAAATGAATGAAAGAGGTACCAAAGTAGACCATGTTTATCCAAGAAAACGTGCTGCTCTATTTAAAACGCTGGGAAATGAATAAGACAAAGCTTACTGGAACGAGCATTGAATGTAAATTAGTTCTCCTGCCACCTTGATAGGAAATTTTGAAATTCAAATTTATGTATACTGTCAGTCCTCCCTAGGCACAAAGCACTGTGAATGTCCACAAGCAATGTGATGCCTTTCACATGTAATGCCTCTTTCCGTTTTCTCCTTGCCAATTAGTAAATCAAGCTTGATATACTCAATTATTTATAACTCCCAATAAAAATACATGGATATCCTTGAGGCATAGGTCAATAGGGTAAAACTTCACAGCTGATCTCTGGCAAGAGGGGGTGGTCTCTAAGGCTTTCAAGAAACCATCTACCCAAACCGGGACACAACTAAACCAAGTTCAACGCACGCAAAACAGCACTGAGAGGATGTAGGGGTTAAAATTTAAACAAAGCTAATCACATGGCAAGAATATGGGATATTCCTTCACTGCTCCTGTGGGCAATGCCAAAAAAGTGATAGTCCTAACTATAAGAAGTTACTCCTTCAGGGTTAATACCCTCCCAACTGCAGGGGACAACAGCAGAACAAAGCTTGGCAAAAATACTTCTCACTACAAAACAGCTCACCCGATTTAAAAATACTTACCCATATGGTCAGGTTTAGGGACCTTCAGACCCGTTTTAAACTGTGTAAAACATGGTCATAGTCTAGCTATCAATTTTGTACACAAAGGGGGAATAAATTCCTGCAGTCTTTCCGTGCAATTAAGCCAACCTTTAAGGCAACCTTAAGGTTTAAGGCAATGACATTCACATTGGAAAAATACAACAATGCTTTAAAAAACAAAGCCCTTACCTTCAAACACACACATATGTATGTACACGCCTAAGCATCCTGGGTTCAGAGGCAACAACGCTGCTGACTACCATGAACAGTCCTTGCAAACTCATGTGATTGTTCTTGGCAACACTACAGCTGGAAATGCTTGCAGGGTTGGGACCATGTGTTAAACCATTTTGTTCACCAAGCGTGAGGCAGTGCTATGTTATTTTGACCCGCCCTATCACTGTTTATCTGTCACGTGCCATTCATATTTACAGTACAAATTATCAAATATATTACAAGCTGTGTTATTATTTTAGTGTTTTACCAAATGTATTTCCATCCCTGTGCCTGGAGACTATTTGAACTGGCAGCTATTTGAACGCACGATGAATTCTGCAGGGCTTTGGTCCCATCTTCATGTTCAGTCTGCATGAGGCCTACACACCTCCTGAGCAGCGGGGGAATTTGTGGTTTCTGCACTTAAAGGAGGACAAAGTGGACACAGAAGAGGTACACAGACAGGCAACTGCAATGATGAAGGGAACAGAGGAGCTGCTTTACTAAGAGAGAATGAAATCTTCAGCTTGAAAAAGAAAACTCTGATGAGGGATATAATCAAGGGTTACAAAATTAGAAAGGTTGTGGGCAAGGTGGAGTTGGTTTTTGCTAAATTCAGCATTATTGGATGTGGGAGACATTCACTGAAACTAGCAGGAAACCATTTAAAATTAACAAAACAAAGTACATTTCCACAGAGACAGTAGTGAATTTCTGGAATTCGTTGCCACAGTGATGACCTGCAGTGTCTGCCACAGGCGGACAGTATCTCTGTGTTCACAGAGGGGTTAGACAAACCCAAGGACAATGGGTTCATGAACACTACAGGGAACAGGCAAGGATGCTCCTCCTAACATCCCCAATTGATTTCCACAGTGTCCATTACCTCACTTGCAGCTGTGGGTACTCTTAAGTGTCCCCAGTAATACGTTTCCAAAGAAGGTAGCAGTCAAAATTCATGAAACCCACTGAAAAGAAAGGCTATAAACATTTTCTCCCTTTACCCTGTCCCAGGGGAATTAACTCCCTAGGAGATGGGTACTCTTTTAAACAACCGTGTATATGTGACTATTTCACTTGTACAGTATTAAGGATCCTGGCAAACATCCTTCATGGAATTCTCTGACGCCCTTCCCTCTTCAAAGCTGCTTTTACTCCAAGAATCCCATCTCACCCACTTCTCCAGCAAGGCTCTTCTAATTCTGCACAGAGATTGGTTTATAGTGCAGCAGCCTGATGAAAGTCCAACACCATCCTTGAGCAGTCCACATGACAGCCTGGCTTCACGGGACAACACGTTCTCCATGGCACAGCAGCAGCATCAGGATGACACTGGAATCATTAATTACAAACATGCCTGCCAGGCTTGAAGCTCACAGGCTCAGAACAGTAAGAGCAGAAGGACACAGAGAAAGGACTTCAATAGATGTCAAAGGACACAGATGAGTAGTTCCTTTGCTAATTCATCATGTTTTGTTTTCTACTGGAACAACTATTTTTGTATAAAAACCTCTGTACATGCACTGTATGAATCTAATATTTTCCATTCTGTAAAGGAGATACTTCATGTTTAGTGGCCATCTAGTGATGACTGACACCAGTGTCAGGAAGAGTTTCATTTGGCTCTTCACACTCTTATTTTAGCTGTCTTTCATCTGCATCTAATCTTTCGCTGTCAGTGGCACAGAATATGTCAGCAGGAGTCCGACTAACTGCAAAAGGCCAAGTCAGGTGAACTTCAGCTTAAACATTAGGGGGAAAAAAATCATCTTTGAGTCTTACTTCTTGTTTTCTGTCCATGTATGGAATAGGTCTTAAAACTCAACTCTGTGTGTCATTTGGTCAAATGAACATTCATGTGAAGCTGACTGTTCATGATTACAGACTTAACTGTCAAATCCAGTAAGATCTTGAGCATCAGCAAAGAATGAGAGAGACTTCTGAGTCATCAGTGAGAAGAATGTGACCTACAAATCTTCCTGGTTTGGGACATCTTAAACCTCCATGTATTATTGGCTTGTATTTGTTTTCATGTGTTATGGTAAGAACGAATAAAGAAACCCACCATCACTTTTGGGGAATAGAGAAGGTTATTTAAATTGAAGCCGGCAGTCTTGTGCTGTTATGTGAGAACATTCCCAAAACCAGGGCAGTCCTACCCTGAAGTTAGGAAACTTTGTAACTTGCTACATATCTCAAAACTCAAATTCACTTGTAAAGCAAGTAAGACCTTTTTATAAAGAACTGATGTTTCAAAAAGTCTGGTACTTGCAGTACCCAAGACAAGATCAAGTCCCTTTCATTTATTACCTCTTTGGTCATGTCACTGCACCTTTCCTGGTGACACACTGGCAAAGATGACAAGAATGAAGCCACTCTCTTCAAGAACAAGTTAAAATAAGTAACATCTTTTATAATTAGCCCCTTAGGCTCCTTTAAACTCCCTGAACACCAGCAAAATCCCAGCTTCCTTATTACTCCTGATTTACACTAAAGAGTTAACACCTACGATAGCTTCATATTGTCAGTAAGAAAAATAGCCAACTGCTACAGGAGAATAAAGTGAAAAGAGAGGACAGGGTGTATGTTTACATTTAGAAGCTTTTTCACTTTGCTCTAGGCAGAGAAGCACCAGGGTTTCCAAAACACATCCACGGGAGGTCTCTGCAGTAAACATAGTTGTTCTAAGAGTTAGTTTTATCCTATCTAGTGAAGGAGGCAGAAAAGCAAGCAGACTTTCCACTGTCTCTCCCATTACTGCTGCTGTAGCTTCTCTCTACCACTACCACACCTGCATCCTTCTGTTCAGCCACCATCCTTTCTGTGTGTCTAACACTTAAGTGGACTGAAGAAGTGGTGACCCACTGCTGTCATCATCAATAACTGAAACTTTGTGCTATACTTGAGGGGGACAGGGAAAAAAATTAAACCATTTTCCCCCCTCTTTCTTTTTGTTCCTCCTGTTTGCTGCTTCTGCATCTGAGGCCACTGCATGCATCCTCAGTCTGTCTCCCAAAAGCTTGTGCAGGATTTTCCCACGGCAACACTGACAAGAAACCAATCTTAAAAATGCAGAAATGTGACAAATAAGATTGAGAGGAGGAAACTACTTTCTTGCTCCGTGTTTGAACATCGAGTTCACGCTGGGCTCCCATGTACTAACACAGAGCAAGTATAATAGTTGGTAACCCCAAAATATCTGCCAAGGGCAAGCTTTTTAATTTGTTTTTTCCAACTTGACTCAATTCCAAGGAGACTGTGCCCCTTAGTAACAGGATGAGACCTTTCATCTCTTTGGAGTACAGTCAGGTTTTAAAGAGAGCCACCACTCACACCATGTGAAGGTTGTCACCAGCCACTCTTCCCATCTCACGTTTCCTCATCACTCATTTCTGTTCCCAGAATACATCTTCCAGGCAGAATCAAAAGTGATTTCTATCCCAGCAGGAAGCCTGCGTCTTTCCAGGCACTACTGGCTCAGTTCCTTTTGTTTAAACAAAAGATTTTCCCCAAAAGCTGCATGGAGAAAGGGACTCTTTAGTTGTTTTGTTCTGTGGTTTGCTGGAAGAAGTGTCTATCTGGAAGCAGGCAGGGCTCACGCTGGGACTGCTCTAGTGGAAACAGAAGCAGAAGATATCTGCTGATGATTTAGCACGTATTGTCTGCACGGATATGAGGTGATAAGTACTTTAGTTCTGCTTTGCTTGACAGACTCTTCCGAATGCCCTAATGATCAAACTATGGCATAAGAATGGCTGGAAAGTTTCCTGCTATTTCTTTCTTCCAGCGTTAGGGTATGTGTGTCTGTGCTAGAATTTAACTGATTTTGTTTAACTTAGAAACATCTTTGTGCTCAATAAGGTCAAAAGCTCTGAGAGAATGAAATATACATATTTTTACCCATTTCTAATGCTGTTGTTTTGGTCTTGAAAGGAGCCTATGGACGCTAGAGGAAAATAAATAACAAACTTGTTTAGATCACCGACCTGGATTTGATCTGGTCTCCCTGCCCCTTACAGGCAGAGAGGCAAGAAAGTGAATGCCACTCAAGGCTAAGATGCTTTACAAAAGATACCGTAACTCAGGGCTGACCACACCATATGCCTCCACATCCTGCCAGTCCCAGCGTCCTACAAACGCTTCCCAAGAACAAACAGATACCAAAAGAAACAGGACTAGCTATGAGAGTGCTAAATATCCGTGTTCCCTGAGCTCATGCCAGATGCTGTCTCCTTTTATAAGCCATGTCTTGGAAAAATAAATGGTACATACCAGGGGGAATGCCACACACTGAAGTGCAAAAGCTGTAAGCACAGCCTGAAGTAGCTGAACACGGTAGAAGAAATGAACACTAACCTCCCCAAATCCCTTCTGGACACAGATCAGACGTTAGCATAAAGCAGGTTACAGCATTTCCTGGGTCAGAGGGGAGGGCACCAGCAAGGTAACAATAAAAAATGCCTCCCTGCAAGACAGAGCTGAACATACCAATGCTGAATTTACCCCAAAAAGTAGCTTTTCCAGTCTCTCCGCACCTGAAGTGCTAAGCTGATGCCTCACACACAGCACATCTTTACAAGCAGTGCAAAGACTGGTTACTGCTAGAGAGAGGGTAACCTTAAGGCTGAGGAGGAATTCTCACTTCAACACTTAGATAACACACAAATAATGGTAAAGGCTTTATAAGTGAGAAGCAGGAACTGCAGGCAAAGATAGTGCTGTGTTTGCTTTTCCCCCAACTTCTTTCCTGCTGGATCTCACAGAAAACAAAGTATTGTGCCCAGGAACAACTCCCTTTTATTTTCCAGTAGAAGAATGAATTAGCTCTACTGTGCCAAATTCTGGTTTGGAAAATAACAATTTACCTATCCATGAACTTCCCAACAATGACAGCAAGGGTACAACTCCCTGTGGAAGCCAGATATAAAGAGAGGTCTTAGTACTCCTATTTGGAAAGCCCATGACAAAGAAACATGCCCTCTCCTCACCCAGAGTGCCTTTCATTTTTCTCTAATGGCTCAAACACCAGTATTTCTATGAAAAAGCAGAGTAGAAAAGCATTTTGGGTCTCAACAGGTAAACAAGGCTGCTGATTAGTTTAGTCTGATGATTTTGTGCCCAAATTGGAAGTTCTTTTCTTTTACCTTCTCCTCTTTTTACAGGAGCAAGGCATTCCTCCCCAGGTTTTGGCAGTAATCTGTCAGCATTGCAGAGCTCTGAACTCTCCACATGATCAGCTCCCCTGACCATCTGGCAAATTACAAGCCTAAACAGTGATATTTTCTTCTGTATTTCTGCACCCAAAGATTGAAAGGGAATCATCCCTTCAGTTTGAAGTACTGTCTATGCACAGTGGTTATAGTTTGCCTTCTGTGGTTGAACTACACTATAAAAACAGCTAGCAAGACCAGTATCTATAATAGTAGAAGAATCAAGGCAGAAGAATGAGAAGTTATAACCACAGAAGAGTTCAGTGTTAGAATTGCCTATTGACACGACCATTACTTCTTTTGATCTAAGGAATGCTACTGACTTTTGTACAGGGCCCAAAAACTTGATCATACCTGATGTTATTCTATCTGTAACACCACTTAATTCCTACATGATGCCTTTTTTAAATGAATGGGAAAGTAACATCAGAAGTCATCATTTGCATGAGTGGCCACTGATTTTGGATGAGTCTGAACTTGAGAGCTTACTATGGAAGCCTGCAGCACAGTTGCTTCAAAAGTGATGAAATGAGAGTGTATGTTGAGCAATCATCAAAATCAGGCCCAACGGACTGCCTCCATCTTCTTCCTTCAAAAGGGAACACTACTGCCAGTGGAGCTTAGCTTGTGAAAGTTACCAGAAATGCCATAAAACTGCACAAGGACTCTGCAACCTCCTGCAGGTGGAAGGTACTCAGATGTCCTAGAGATGGGCAGCATTCTGCAAATCTAAGGATCAACAGACAGAATTGTTTGTGCAGGGCCAACCCACAGGTAACGGAACTACTGACCTCCAAACTTGCATTTCAAGACCATATCTCCTTTTTTTTTTTAGTTAATACAATGAAATCATACTGTATTACTGTCACTGATGTGTGATACAGCACATCCTCTCTGATCCTCCAAGGTCTTCAATGACTCAACTGCTTTAGTTTACATGCACAGAGACACTTTCTATGACTATATTTAGCTTTAGAGAGGGTCTGGAAAAGTGATATCACCACTGGAATGAGGAAGTATTTATCCTCCGACTAGAAACACATGATGATGATGTAAAGGTACTATTTGGAGAGCTCTATTTATATGGTTGTTTCCTGAATCTTAACGTGACTCGGAGAATCTCAGGACATAACGTGGTGTCATCGCCGTAGTCTGTGGGAGTCACTGCCAAGGTTTGACAAAAGCTTGACTAACAGCAAGTTACCACAGCACTGCAAAACAGGGCTGAGCAACGGATCCTGAAATGTAATGACTTGACCAGTTTGGTACCAATGGATTTAAAACTGCATTATTAATAGCAGGGTGGTGGCAGAACTACACAGCCAACAACTGCAGGATAATAAATATGCAAAGGCAGTTAGTGTACAGTGAAATCTGATTTCACTAATTACTGCTTGTTGCAATTACTCCGCTATTACGGATCAATAACTGCTTTCCCAAAGCCAATTGCTCCTGCTTCTTGACCAGTCAGGAATTTCTGTGATAATCACTTGTTTAAAGTACTTTGTGTAAGGTTTACAAAGGCAGAGAAGATCCAGCTGCTGAATAAGCTCCCAGGAGTAAATCTTGTGAGCTCAGTCTGAATGTTTCCTGAGAGCATCACAAACCTTTTTGCCCAGACCAGAACACGTCTCCAGTAAAGACAACAGACTTCAACCACTTCCCTTTCTTTTCACCTTTAAAAAGTAAAAATAAACTCTGTACTCTGAGAGAAAATAACCAGAAGCCCGATGACAATGACTGCTCTGATGTAGCAAGCTGAGAAAGAACATGGCAAAGTTATTAGAAAGAGGAAAGGAAAATAAGAATCAAAGTGTAACACCTTGAAGTGCCAGTGGTGGTACTGAATTACTCCAAGCCTAATAGAAATAAGAGCAAGGAAACCTGACATTAGCATTCCTAATTTGCTCTGTTAATACACCTAACAGACCTGGATCGTTCTTGCAAAGATAAGGCAAAAACCTATCAGCAAATACAAGATCATCTAAGAGGTTCCCTGCACAAACTATCATTTAATAATTTTGATATGCTATGTGGATCTCTAAATATGATCCTCTATTTCTGTTCCAGCCTTGTTTCTGGAATTCATCCAGATGCATCTTTAACAACTGGGTTATGCTATGTACCATAATGGTCTGTGTACCAGCACAGGGATCACGCAGAGCACAAACTGCTACCCTGTCAAAACAGCAGCAGCTTTACGCCTGTTTTGCGTGAAAAGACAAGCAGAATAGTGAATCAAGCAATGTTTATAGTTTATATTTGACTAATAGATTATTCACTACTTGGAAAGCTTAATATTTAATGAAATCACAGGGTAACAAAGCACTGCTACATCGCTCAGTTCTTAAGGGCAGAAATTCCTGTTGATTACAGGAGCAGGCAGGATGCCTAAGCCTAAATACAAGAGAGCATATGGGAAAAGAGTCTCACAAAGGAGGGGATCATAGCAACTGTTTCCTTGGTTTGGGTGATCCATTGTTCCCCTCATCATTCCAACAGGACGTGAATTTGCTTCCAACAAGAGGAGAAGAGACAGGGTAAAAACACCACAGATGCCTCAAAAAATTGTTTAAGCTTCAAGACTTATCTAACAAAAAATATCCTTATGTTGCCACAGCAGTGAGGAACCCTCAGTAAACACATATAGCTGAGCCATGTGGCCCTGGGTTCTCCATGAACCCCATGAATGTCAAGGGTTCTCTGTCACAGCCCAGAATGGTCTTACATCTCTGCTGTCACACAACAGCTTCCACATCAGTCCCTCAATTCTTTGCTGTACCACCTACACTTTATATGTCCCTCACAGTTCTCAGCTTCCAAGAAAAACCCTCGGTAAGTCTTGCTGCTGCACGCTATTCAGTGTCCCATAAGACATAGCTATCACAGACACCACACCAGCACCATACTTAGCTTGAAAAGAGAAACAGAGACAAGTTTGTACTTTAACTACATGTAGGCTGAAAGCCATTTTCCAAAACACCTGCCTGTTTACTTCTTCACTATGAAATACTTTGCACTATTTTACACTAAAATTGCATTTCCTCAGCAGAAGTCTGCCATTGATAGAAACATTCAAGGTTTGACACTGTGAAAAAGGTACATATGTTTCAGTCTTCAGCAAATTGCTTTCCTTGTTCCTTTCCCCGTTCCCTGTCCTTCAAATTTCAGCAATCAAATATTTCAGCTAGTTGCAAGACAACAGCAATGCAATTAGAACCAAAAACGCCCTGTTAGCCACGCTTTGGTTGGTGAATCCCCTCTTATAATCACTTTAGGAGGCCAGAAAAACAATATATGAACAGTCTCAAACCCATTTTTGTTACTGTGGAAATCTTTCACAGAACTAAAAGAAAACCATTACACTTTTCCATAACTGAGCAGAAGTGCTGGCACAATTACTCATCAACTAAGGTTCTTATCTTGTTCCTGTCACATGCAATATTAATTCAATTGTTTGCCAAGACTAGAATGTTAATATAACCATTGATTGTTTGTATTCCTTATTACACAAACACTATTAATCATATGGCATCCAGCACCATTAATGTGACCTTTCAATACTACAACAGTATTAACACAACTCTTCAGGTTGTGTCTCAGGACATGTCAAACTCATAATTTCCACAAAACTGTCCAAGCCTGATTCCTCCTGCTTTACTGATGCTGTCCTTACTCTCTCATGTTCTGTGGTCCCATTACATACTCTGACTGGCTTTCCTTCCCCCTTTGCATCTTATCTCTGGCTAATTTTATTAGCAGTTCTAGTTGAATGTGAATGGATAACAGACAGGTAGACAACTATTTACAGGCTTCTCACTTTCAGTAAATTCATGGCCTGTCTTTTGGACAGCACATCCACAACATCTAGCTCAATCCAACACTGTAAAAGGAAATGTTTCATTTCCCATGGAATTTCACCTCCTCCTGCTTTTCATCCTAGGGACAATACAGCTCAGCTCTGTATCACTAGCTGTAATCTTGGATATGTGCTGCTTTTAAGACTACACATCTGGATTATACTGAAGGTCCTGCTGAGACAGAGCTTACTCTCACAGCTTCTCCTGATTTCGTCAGCTCTGCAGGGCACTTCTCTTCCAGACCAGAAGCATGCCTCTTAGCGGTGTCACTTGCAAAGCTCCCAAATAGAGCTACCTGCAAGCAGAGTAGTTACCAATAGAAAATGCACTTTAAACTCACAACTTATTTTAACCTGTGTTAACACAGAGGGGTAGACAAGACACCCTACATGTACTTTTCACAAGATGTCTGTGCAGTTCTTTCTTTCTCAGGCATTTGGCACGGAACATCTCAGTGACTCCAGCATAATTTCCTCCAGTCCCAATAAAGAAAAGCTTGTTCTCTCCCATTCAGAAGGCTTCAGCAAAGATCACAGTCCCAGCCTGTCACTATCACCTCACTCCCTGCTGTCTTCACCAGCTCTCTCCACACATTCTTGCATCAAACTTATCTTTGACTTCAGGCTTTCAGCCTAAGCTTATCTTTGGTTTCAAGGCTTTCCATCACTTACCCACACCCTATCTATCATTCCTCACTCACTGCCAAGGCATTGATTCCTGCTTCTGATCATCCCATGAAGCCCTCTGCTATCATGTGCTATCAGATTTTCCAACAAGCATTTTCCCCACTTTCCTTCACCCCACCTTTCCTACTGCTACTGCTTATCTCCTCCCTTTTTTTTTTTCTATATCAACTTTTCAGTGCCGCCTATATCAGAACTGACATCTGGCTTATGAAAAATCCTACGTCCTTGTCTTCTCTGCACTCAACCATGTACCATTTATTTCCATCTGATATATATTGAGTTCTAGTAAGACAAAAAGCTCAGAGTGAATCAGCTTTCCACTCTCTGCTGATAGAGTGCCCAGCACAGCAGAAGCTGGCTTGTGCCAGATAAGGCCTATAGTATGGGAACATGTAACATAACATGTGTTGTATGTATGTACCATGCAATGTAATGACAACACAGTGCAGATGTAATATATGGCCACATGCATCTCCATTTGTTCTGGATGCAAGCAGTCTGTGTAACAAAAGAACCAGAAGGCAGAAATGAATGAACAAAACCACATCACTACTTTTGCTACTTGAATGTACATCAGAAATGTTGAAGTTGGATAAGTCTTTTAGAACATGAATATTCTAATTTAGCTTATCAGGATGCACACACAGAAAAGGAAAACAGTGATAGTCTAAACTCTGGAGTCATTCTTAAAACCTTGCCCAAGCACCCACAGATTCTCCAGTCCATCTGCTGTGAAAACAGTTTTATCTGTATCTCGCTTTATTTTAGCACAGCGTACTCTACTCTTCTTACAAGAAAAGATTACATTGGTATAAACCATCTTTATAACTGTGAAGCTGCACAAGTATTGTTCCAGTGTAACAAGTCCATTGAATCACAAACTCATATATAACATAATCCTATGGAATCACCACCCTGAATGGGAATAACTAAGAAAGCCTACATGGGGATTCCCACCTCTAACTTACCTCATTTGAAGTTTCATCCCCATTTTAAAGGTGAGCAGCTCTAACACGTTTTGGAGTCACGCTTGATGTTTCCCTCACACCTGTGGAAACAGCACCTTACCCCTATTCTCCAAAGTCATGTCTAGATTGCAAGTAGAACATCTGCTACACCTGCTGACACACTTGAATGAGTTTTACTCTAGCAGCAACAGCAATGAGATCACAGCAGTGAGGGCTGTCACAGACCAAAGGATACCTGATGAGTTTGCACAGGGTGTGCTGAGGTCTGTGCTACTCCAGCTTCCCTGCTGCTGATCATCCTGGCTAGGCTGGGGCATGCAGGGCATAGTATCCTTCTATTTGGAGACAGTTTTGAGCTGCTAGGACAGAAAATTGTGACTGTCATCCTGTTTTGCTTCCTGTTATTCTTGAGCTTCCACCTTCTTTACTTTAGAGCCTGGGCCCTCTGCTACCATAGTCCAGAAGGCTTAAGAGACATTTTTCTTACCTGAAATACAGAGAAAATCTTTGCCTCTACATGTGTTGTACACCTCTCAGAAGGGTGGCTGAAGGCTGGATGAGTGTGGAAAAGGAAACCTCACTACTTTCAGGTGTGTGCACTTCAGGATTAGCCACACTGGTGGGAGTGCTGTGGGAAAAAACAATCATAGCTGCTGTTCTGTTCAGAAGCAGGTTACGAGTCTCTGGGGATGTCAGTCTCATGCTTCCACTGGCCTTCAATTCACAGAACAGTAAAATGCAACTGTTGTATTATGAGACCCAAACGTAATACATGAAGAATGTGTGGTGCATTAAACCCATCTGGTTCATACAGAAACTCATGTATAATTCACAGTCTTTGTAAATATGTCAGCTTAATGCCTCTCTGGCACCTATCAGCAAGGCTCTGTCTCCCTTGGGTTAGTCAGATCTGACAGCTTCTGAAACTGGACCCTGACTCGTATGACAGACAGTGCTGAACTCTGAATATTACTGAATAACAACTAGTCCTGAATACAGAAGAAAAAATATCTTACAACCAAAGCCATTCTTTTAAGTTCTTCATTGTCTCTTTTGTACAATATTAAGTCTTAATCCTTGTTGTGATGGAAAAGCTCTTTTAATTTTTGTAGTAGAGCAGGATTACACCTAGGCATGTACACCAGAAACAAGCTCTGGATATCCTTCTTGATATTGGTGGATTAAAGTTGGTAGCTCTCTGATAAATCTTTCAGACATTACTTGTAGTTTAACATGTATGATCTTTTCCTTCAGACTTAGATCCAGGCTTCTGAATAGGAATCACTTGCTAATACATGCTGTGCACAGAGGACAGAAGTGTGCAGTGCCACAAGGCTCTTGGTGACTCAAGACTCTTCGTCCAATTCTATGGACAAAATGAGCTGCACTTATGTAAAGTCTGTGAGACTGCATGATCTGGTGTGTTTGGGTGCTTAGAAGCACTCCTTTCCATAGAAAGCAGCAGCTTGGTTCCACCATTGCTACTTGGAGGAGAAAAAAACCCAATTTCCCAACGTACCATAGGCACTGTGAAAATGTTAAACACCACCACATTTTCCTCTGGCTCAATCAAACATGCTGACAACTTTGAGAGCTGTTGGGCAGTAAATTGCTAAAACACACTGGTCTGTGGGATACTAATGTAGCCTGGGCTGGAGCCAAAGTCTCAGGAAGGCTAAAAAAGTTGTCCAATGAATTTAGCCTTCTCTGGACCTGGTCCTTGGATGAGGTTTTCAATGGCAGTCAGCAGAGCTCAGTTTCATTGACCCTAACCCCAGTGGGAGCAGAGAATCCAGTGCTGAGCTCTCCTGGCCTGATGAATTTAACACCATTATTGAGTTGATTTAAAAGCACAGAGAGGAGGAAAAACATTCTGCATTTTCAAGTCGGATATATTCCCTCAAGACCCGGTTTTACAAGTGACTTAAACTCAGCTATAAAGCTCTCTTGTCCACATGGCTGGTGTGAATTATTTTCCTCTGTGCAGATGTGCCAAACCAGGGGCAGTGAAAGGTGAGTATGTGTTGTTGAGCACAGGGTTTTGGCTGGAGCTGGGAGCCCTCTTGGGGAAACTTAGTTGTTGTCTGAGGAGGGAACTAGAGCAAGAGATTTTAACATCTGGAAGCCCTCTGAGGCCACATCTTAAACTCCGCACCTTTTCCTGAGCTCTGGCTTCTGCTGCTGTCTTTAGGCTGCCATTTATTGCATTTCAACAGCCAGTGGAAGTTGTGTGGCAGCCTTCATGCCCTGTTATAGGGTTTGGTAGTAGTTCTTTATTCTCTCTTGAATTCCTATAATTCTTCTCTTTGGGAAAGAAAACAAACCCTATCTATAATAAAAACAAGAACAAGTCTTCCTGCAAATACAACATGACAAAATCTGGCTGTTCTTTCCCACCAAGGCTATCAGAACCAAGCAGCCTTTCCCATATCACCTTCAAAGCCCTTGATTTAAGGAAAGGGAGTGATTACTCATTCATTAAGGATAATGGCTATTTACTTTTGGAAACAATGGACTTGATGAACCACAAAAAAATGACCTTATTTTCAGAAGTACATATGCTTTGGATCAAACTGGCTGGGTTTGGGATGGAAATGCGCACATAATCTCCAAGAGGTGGTAAAAAAATGACCTTTTGTTCTGAGATAAATCAAGATGATTGGATTTTTTTTTTTAAATCTTGAAATCTAGAGGTCTGACACAGCCCCAAGCATGGAAATGCCAGGCTAGAAAACAATCCTATCATTTAAAGCAATGAGAAAAGAGCAAAAACTTTAAAACCTTACAATGAT
The DNA here is from genome assembly GCF_028858725.1 of Colius striatus. Classification (NCBI taxonomy): domain Eukaryota; kingdom Metazoa; phylum Chordata; class Aves; order Coliiformes; family Coliidae; genus Colius; species Colius striatus. Next base: position 5,186,023 of record NC_084762.1, read on the forward strand.
TGCAAGTTGCTGGACTTTAATGAGATAGCTTGCTAGGGTTTTCTGTGATGGCCTCACATATTCTAAATGTGTATCTTTGCTCTGCCTGCAGTAGAATTTTGCATGTATTCATCAATATGTGGAAAACAACAACTCTTGTTTCCTGGAATGGTTTGGGTTGGAAGGGACCTTTAAAAAGATCACCTTGTCCAACTCCCTGGCATTGGCAGGGATACCTTCCTCTAGACCAAGTTGCTCTCAGCCACATCCAACCTGGCCTGGAACACTTCCAGGGACTGGGGCAGCCACACTGGGTGTTTAGATGGATCCATTTTAACTGCAGAGTAATTCAAATATGCTGAGACCTGTGTAGGCAAGGATAATAGTGTTACTGTGCTAATTAGTGTATTCTCAAAACCCAGGGAATGCTGCTGGGCTTGCTGTGTAAGCTGGGTTGTGTTTTATAAACTGGAGGTGACAGGATAGCAGAATTATTCCCATTCCTGTCTTGATCCTCCTGGTAGCTTTTCAAACCTATGGAGCTTGAAAGACGTGGAGTCTCCATCCTTGGAGGTCTTCAAGACCCACCTGGACATATTCCTATGTGACCTGATCTAGGTGAACCTGCTTCTGCAAGGGGGGGTTGGACTAGATGATATCTAAAGGTCCCTTCCAACCCCTTCCAATGATTCTATGATATCTACAGTCTGGGCCATGTATAGTATCTACAGCTGTTTTGAGCACTTCTGGAGTTTACAGGGATTTATTTCTCAGACCACAGTCTGAGATTCATTCCTGATACCAAAGACTGGAAGTAAATGTCATTGAAAACTCAGGTGAAGCAAGTGTTGGGCCTGTCAGAAGAGGTCCTGACAGCGCTTATCAGAGGTACAGATGTGCACGACAGAGTCTTTGAATGACAGGACCCTGATGGCTGCTGTGCAGTAATCACTAATGGCTGCATGTGACCCTGATGTAGAAACACTAATAACAAACCTTGTGATGGCAAGTAGGAAAACCACACATGAAAACTACACCTGCAGAAAAGCAATGAGTTCTGAACAAGTTTTGAACCTGGGTAGGTGATTCTTTGTAGGTGAGTGACTTGTACCTTATGTGAGAGCACCACAAAAACTGATGTAATCAGAATAATCAGAGTTCTTTATGTGCATTGGATAAAACAGAGTGACTATACCTTTGGCTTCGGCAGCTTAGGTGTGCAAGTTTTGACCTACTGCATTTTTATGAAACCCCTAACTCTCCTCTTGATGCCTGTGTAGCTTCCTCTTGCAATGCATGCTTTCTCCCTGTGGAGACCTCCAGATGCATTTCTGGTCACAGATAGACATAATATCAGTGCCTTCTGTAGGGCCTCTATTAGAGTGCACAAACCCTACCAATGATACTGTGTCCACTATCTGGTTGCTGTCTGAAGCCAAAGTCTTGTCAGTGCTGACACTGAGCTCTGCAGGGGAGGTTGTGACATCTTGGACTCTTTGCTTGTTAGCAGAGATTTTTTTCCATAAAATATTCTATGATTTTACTGATGTTTATCAATTTGTAATGAGGATATGAATCTCATTTACACTACTGTGCTGCTTCCTACTGCAAAAATGCTTTAAAATGCTCATGTAGCAAGTAGATAAACACCTTAAGGATGCTTTAGACTTAGGAGAATGGAGTGAAGGGCCCTCTTGGGTAGGTAAGAGTCATGCTCACGATATATAATATCTCTGAAGGGGGTTGTTCTGTTGACATCTGATAACGTGTTGCAATTTATAGGGATGCTATTATTCAGCTAGCACTGTAAGCTGTGTAAACTTCTGCTATAGAAACAGCATCATCATTCAGTGCTTCCAGTCTGGCAGATCCCAGATTTTTTATTTAGTTCAATTTTAGATAATTTCATTGTTTATTGCCCTTTTGCTATTGGTTAGTCCAAATGCAATATGCCACCCAGCTTCATCTTCCTACAGTGCACGGACTTCTGCTACATATGTGGTCTCTCCAACATGCTAATGAGCTTCAGTAAATAGATGCTTATTTTGTCCTGTTAAACACAAGACTTGGGTGGTTAATAAAAGTATGTATATTGACAGTTTAATTTCACACACAGGTTTCCTAAGGGCCTCATGCCAAATCAAAGGAGTGATTCTAGACTACAACATCGCTAATTTGGTTGATGAAAAGCAATAACTTTGATCTCTCTCTGCAGAAAATTCAAACATGTATGTGTATACAGAAGGGGAGAGCATCTTCCTTTAAGATCTGCATGCACTTTTTGAGTACATTTCCAAACTGTTTTGCTACAAATGCTCTGCTTGATTGTCACTGCATGGTTATGGTGATAGAAGGTGATCTAAGATCTATAACAAGACACAGTGTCTTGTACTTGACCAGCTGATGAAGCTGAGGAAAGAGAAACAAGTTTTCAAGCACATAAAGGTCTCTCTTTCTTTCAATGTGAGACAGACATGCTGAAATTTCAGCAGATTTTCTGTTCTTCAGTTTTTGTTTTGCATTCTGGGCAGTGAACCATGCTAAAGCTCTTTCCACTTCATTAGTGTGTGCCGGAAAAGTGTAACGGAGAGCTTACACAGTTATGAGCAGACACTGCAGTAAAATTCTTTTCTGATCCTTTTTGCCATCCAGGCTTTTGCCAATGCTACTAAAGTCACCTAAAAGGATGGATTAAAAATATCTTGCACAGTCAAAGCTGGTTAATCTGTGCTTGGTTTATATGTCTGGACAAGCAAAAAGTTATCATTCATGACTGTTTATCCTTTTGACATTTGTGCTCTTGCCTTGTTTTAAGACGTTATTGTATCGTAGATTTGACCACACTTCTGAGGTCATTCACACAGGATGGGTAACCTAACTTTGGTACAAGATTGGTCTCCCATGACACCTTAGAGATAGAACAGTCCCACAAAGCTTAGCAGAGCATCTAAAGTGGGGTGTTTTCTGAGGGAACCTCTTCCCCTATGAGGTAGTGCCTCAGTCACCACCTTACATATATTTTATCATGTACTGATACAGCTTGGAGAGTACTCCTATACATCCTCAGGGTCTAATATTGTCATAAAACACCTAACACAATCCCATGCACTCTAGCTGTATTTCTGTAACACCCTAACAGGTTCTCTAACATGACCTCTACATTCAAAAGGCCATGTCCACCCCTGGGTTTCTTGACATAGCAAAACCCTTCAGTTTCTTAATGCAGAGCTTACATGTCCTCTCAGTGCATCCAATATTTAAGTAAGCTTTCCAAAAGCCTATCATCCCCACCATGAAGGAGACTGTTCTGCTTGATGCTGTGAAATTTCAGCTCAGGATAGAGAACAAGTGTTCCTGTGTATGCTAGTTTTTAACTGGTTGCATCTGATCATCACCCTTTTCCACCAGGTCTCAAACACTGCTAGAACATCACCCACTTGAATGGCAAGAGCTTCTGGGAGGCCTGAAATGAATAGGCTGAGTTGCTCACTGAAGAGATGGAGGAAAAAAAGAAAAAAGCTACTGTCTACCTATCTGACTCTGCTGGGATCAACAGGCATGCCAGATCCAGCATCATCAGCACACAGAGCAGCAGCACAGAGTAAAAACACAGCCCCTTGTCCTGCTGATCCATCCAGCTCCACAATAATGACCTCTGACATGTTCTGCATTGTCTCTGTTGGCTTCAACAGCTTAGACCCTCTGATGTGTCATTTTTGAGCACACACCAGAAGATGGACTGTGAGCACAGCATCATTACAGCAGCTTTTCTGGTCTTACTACACCGTTTAGATATGACAAATTGGACACTGACTTGGGTTTTCCATCTCAATGGTCTCACCTTCCAACTCATTTTAATGGCATCTGAATGCAGTTCAAGAGATGATTAGTAAACTGAGGTCATCTCAGCAATCACACTGAAAAATAGGTATGATACACTAATGGAGAAGTTTCTAACAGAAGTAGATGTGAGTCTGAAGAATTTGGTGTAAAGGACAGAAGGGAACTCATGAAGGTATTAAAAGTTGGAGCTGCATGGAAATAACAATTGAATTAAGAAAGGGCAATGTAGCCCAAATACAAAGGTACCAGCAGAGACTTCAATCTCAACTACAGCCTTCCTAGGATGATGGTGGAATCCTCACCAGTGAAAACATTTTGTATTAGATACATCACTAAAATGCGCTGTAGGGAAAGCTCTACCCTGTGCAAATGAGGTGTCCAGGTGACCTCAAAAGCATTACCTGCCTCAAATGGCTATGAACATATGACACAATAAGAGAATCTGTCAGAGACAAACCCAAACATGAATAACTGTTTTCATGATACATCCACAGCAGCTTAATGCAAAGGCATAATATGACCAGTTCTTCCAGTATGCCACAATTATGCCAGCAATGTCTCTGAGTGCTCTTATTTCTTTGTAATGTACTGTGACTATTACAAGAAAGGGTAGTCCTGGGACTGAGAACATTACTGCACATCTGTGCTAGCTAAATATCCACCACTACGCACGTAATGCTAAATAAAACTTGGCAGAACACATTCAAGTGACAGCATTAATCTGCTCTCTGTCTGATCATAGTATTTTTAGTAGGTTTCTCTCACGGTACATTAACATTACAACTGTTGTAGCCTCGGTGCTTAGATGGTAAAGTAATGGAGGATGAGAGAGGAAGAAAATGTCACTTTAGCAGCATTTCTGGATTCAAATCAGAGGGAAGGACAGCTACCAAGGAAGCAGTCAGAAATATTGCTCACAGGAACAGGAAACACAGCATGAGGGAAATGGCAATGGCCACCAACCAGCATCTTTTTTGTGGCCACCTCAACTGCTCTTGTGTTTCTGTGTCTACTTAACTCCCTTGTGACAAGATGCTTGCATCTTGTGATGAGAAGGAGAAACCACACACAATACCCAGTTCTTCCACAAACACATCTCACAGGAACGTTCCAGCTGTCAGTAGGAACAGGGCAGTCCTCTGCTCTCAGGCCAGGTTACGGTCAGCTGAGCTGAAACATCTCACACCACATCCAGCGTCACAAGCCTGTTATTGGATTTGCTGAATTCCTGCTGGGTGAGGTATGCTTTAAAAGGTTATGACTCAGAAATACACTCAAGGAGGGCACAATCAACAGCTTCTAATGAAAGACATTGTTATTTTTGTCTTCTGCAACTGAGAAAGACACAGGATGAGAGGTGTTTGAGCCCATGGGGTTAGTGCACAGGTACACTTGTCCCTAGGCAGTCCTTCCCTTTTGCACCGTTTTTGTGTGCCTCAAACTTTTGATCCCCATTGACCACTGTCTGGCAAACACAGCATTAACAAGTCAGAAGTGAATTCATATGGGCTTCCTGTAACTGCTCCAGTGCAAATCAGCCTAATTATATCAGCAGCCTTCTCTGCTCTCCACACCACTCAGTAAGGCATAGACCTTTCCCAGAGGGCCAGTCAACCAGGTGAAGCAAGCACATTTCTTCATATCCCAGTCTGCTGGAGGAGGGCAAACACTCCAATAGCTCATGAATAATACATTGTCTGTTTATGCAGCTCCAGGGACCCACTTCAAATCAGCTTGTGGTCTCTGAAATTATTTTCAGTATGCTTGGCCAGTCTCTTTGGTAGGCAAATGAAAAAGCTGCTTTCAAAATTCTCTCTGCTCACTTGAGGCTTTCACTCCTCCCTGCTAATACATAATCCAGAAGAAAAGAGACATGATTTTCTGGTCACTCCAGTTTCACGCTGGTACTACTTGACTGACTTTAGTAGATTTACTCCTCATGTACACTGCTGTGACACAGTGAGGTTCAAAGATGGCTTAACAGCATACAGGGATGTACCAGCCATTCAGAAATGAGCCAGGAAGAGATCAAGCTGCATGTACTATCACCAATGACTTCTGAGCAGATGGTTAAGCACGAAGAATCAAAACAAGGGCTAAACCAGCCTTTTCTTCCGTGCTGGAAAGGTGCAAGCTGAAACAATGAACAAACAGCTCAGGAAGGAGAGAGTGAACTCATAGGGGGAGAAGTTAGAAATTATTCCTCCACCCTGCAAAGTAATCTTTTTAAATACTGGGCCTTGGCGCAGAGGTTTGGCCCCAAGGGATATGATGTCAGTAAGCCAATGCAATAGCAGAAGCAAACCTTGAAATGTAATGCCAGTTCCTCCTTGTAAGTTTCATCTAATCCAAAATATTTCACATGAGAAAGAATTGCATAAAAAGAAGCCAGGAGAAGAAAAACATAGCTCAAATATACAGAGTCATGCAAAGTCTAGAAATAGCCATGTTAGGAAAAGGCTAAGCTGATGGTTGGGCCAAGCCAAGCAAGGCATGGTGACAGCTCCATTAGCTCTCTGTTTCCAAGCCCAGCGTTCAAAAATGTGCCAGTGTGGGCTGTGAACCGGTTGAGAGATGAGACAACAATTAGCTACAACTTACAAACAAAACATTCAACAATTTTTAATCCAAGGACCACCAAGCTTTTCTGGATTAAAAACAAAAAAAAAGAGCTGTCTTGTCTCTTGGGCCTACATTTGTGTCATTTGCAACCATATAAACATTCAATTAAGCCTAAAATACTAATTTATTGGACGTTTCTCCCTTGTGGATTGATTGCCTGTGCTTACAGAAAGGTACATATCTGCAGTCTCTTATCTCACAGACCTCAGGTTGAGTAACACTGCAGTAACTGTACTTTTAACCCTTTTTATCAGTAGCACTTGCATCCTCACAGCTGTCTGTGTTGCTATTTTTTTTTGGTTGAAGCCATACCCTTCAATTCACAAAGTCGAAATACTTGCCCCAAGAAAATTTAAAGCAGAGGATTTCTGACATGCATTCCCACTCTGGAGACTGGTAATAAACAAGACCTTTAAGAAGGATTCATTAGGACCTAAACATCTTCCTCTCTTGTCCTCCCCCTCCAGACACAAGCCCTGGTCATGGAGCCAAGGAATAATCTTAAGCCTTGACTGACCCAGAAGAAGCAGCTTTGAACCAACAAAAGCACTGCTAGCTTGCCCCCCTCCTCCACTTGGGCTTGTCAGAGCCACAGATCACTCTAAACACACAAGCAATTTGTTGCCTGCAAGCCACTGGATGGAGATTCTTGGGGCTGCCAGGGGCATACACAAGTACTGCATGCACTAGGAAAGTTCAGCCCATATCTCAACATGAAGGCAGCTGCAGGGATGCTGTAAACAGCATCTTTTTACCAGTGGGGCATTTAACTCCATTCTAACATGACAGCAAAAAAAATTTGGGCCCACTTAACCATAATGCTTGCTGCCCAACTGAAATAAACTGCAGGTCAATCACTGCCAAACCAGACAGTATCGCAGTGCAGGTCAGGCTAGTACATATGTATCCTTACAAGCCCTTGTTTAGGAGAGTAGGGTGGCATCAGGCAAAGGCAGATGGCAAGGCTGTGACACAGAGCTGGGTGTAATAACATACTTTTACCCAATTTCTACACACAGGCTGAACTCAGGCTAGGTAACACTGGCTGGCTGCCTACAGTGCGTTTCAGAAACCAACTTGGGAAGACACCACCCCATATATTTGAAAGGACACGAGGCTATGTCACATGCAAAAACACAGGTCACTTCAAACAGACCTCAGTGTCTTTGGCAAAACCTTCTGAAGTTACTCAACAAGGTGCTTATCAAATGTCTCATGGCTTATTGGTGCTGAAACAGCTTTTCATCACCTCTGTTTAATAAACAACTGTCCTTAACTCCTCTTTGCCTTACTTCTAAAGGTAGTGGCTAACTTTCCACCCTTCACCACCACAATCACTCCCTCACTAACTGGTACCCAAAAGCACTTTCTCCTTGACCAGAGTAGTGCTTGGTAACTCAGTGTGGAGTCAGCAGTGCCAGACAGGTTGCTTTATTTCTCCACTCCAGAGCTGTGATCTATGAAGTTCACCTCCACAGGGACAGTGCCTTTACAGAGTCTCCCTGCGGGAAGTTCAAGCTAGCTTGAAAACAAGACAGTAAAGGGAATGTGCTTCTTTGTTTAACCTTTTCCATCAAAGTGTATGGCCAGCTCTTCCACTTCCAAGGATGGTTCGTTAATTCACTGCACTTGAGTGCTGGAGATGTTATGGCTCAGTGTCATCTTTCTTCCTCCTCCCACATCATCCCTCCCAGTTTGTCCTTCCTAGTGCAATGCAAACCTTACTCCAGGCCCTGCCTCAGCTCTCTCTCCTCCCAGCTGCATCTCACTGCCAGGGCACCACCACAGCAGCCCTCACAGAACATCCTGAGGCCAACAGCTGCCCAGTCCTTTCATGGGAAGCTGCCCAGTGGGAGAGAGATGGGGAATGTAGCCCACAGCTGAGTGAGTAGACAGGGAGTTTGAGCATCACAACCACCCAGCTACACTCTTTCCCCTTCCATTTTTTCAAGCCCTGTCACAGCAGCACAGCCTGCTGCGTTAAACACTCACTTCCTCCTGCTCTGTGTCTCTTCCACCCCCTCCCTTGCCAGCCTTTATTTGGCCACATTTGTCAGCATCATGGGTGGTGTTTTTACACTTTCTGTATTCATCTGTTTTCCTCTATTTCTAACAAGGGAGGTGTTTCATGTTCAAGCCCTTGAGAGCAGCCCCTCTCTTATCATTGCACTGAAACACATCCTCCTTTTATCTGGTGGTTTTGGGCTGTGCCTTTACAAAGACAAGCAGAAGGCTTCATACAAAGTTGGGCATGTCTTGTTATATTGAAGGAACCTACAACAAACATCCATCTCCTGCAAAGGGGGGCAAAGGGAAGACTTAGGGGACTTCTACCCCAATCCAGGACTTCAACAACTCAACAGCCCATGCAATTCATCCCCCCATAGATCTTCTTTTTTGGCAGTGCTTCCAACTGGAGGTGACAAGACAAACCAAGCCACTGAATGGAATAAAATCAGCCATGCAGAAAGCAGTATGATACTCTCTGATTTGACTTCAGTTCCACTCTCTTTATCCCACTCTCAGTATTTACAGCTTAGCCATAAGAATTGTCAAGATGAAACCTGACAGCAAAGTATGAGCCATAAAGCAAACACTAGACTATAAGAAAGTATTTGGTGTTTTGGCTTAAGAGAAAAAAACATGGTCTGGCCACTTTTTTCCCAGTCATGGAAAGGTCAAGACAACACAAGCAAACGTGTTTGGCTTTCCATTTCTTGTAATGCTCCGTTCTGTAAAAGCCCAGCTTCTTTGGGAGTTGTAGGGAAAAAAACAGTAACTGCTAGACAGCAACTTCAAACAGATGACTTTCTATCACTAACAAATCAGAATGTTTTCAAGTCTTTAGGTTTGGGGCACATGAAAGTTCATGTAGGGTCACACCTGAGAGTCCTGACACACTCCTAATATTGCTCAAATTCTTGCTAACCAAATCTGGAAGGTTCTGAATGATCAAAAGCACAGGAGAAAGTTATTTTAACAGATGTATGAAGGGCTATAGGACCTATGAAGCTGGGAATCAGAGATACATGGACTTCTGTCCCCATCTGCCTAAAGTATGCTTCATCTGCTCCACCTCTGTGTAATTTAATCCCAAAGAGGAATGAAGACCACCAACTGCATCCATATTTTTAGAGGCAAGAGTCAGGTAAGCACACAGGGAGACATGAGCACAGACACAAAAGATCATTTTCTAGGAAATCTAGAGGTAAATCTGGGATTACTCCACATAGTTCTTATCTTCTGGCTTGCATGTCTGAAAAAGAAACAAGCCAGGGAAAGTAGTTTAATCCTACTTAGGTGAACCTTGTTTTGACTTAGGACCCTGAATTTCCTCTATCTTGCAGTCTGTGAAGCAATTCACAGTTGCTTGAACATTGAAAAGAAGAAACAAGACCAAGATTGACAGTTCATGAGATTTTGAATACATTATTCTTGAAGTCCCTTAAACAAAGTGTGTAAGGCATATAGCTCCCCACATCATTCATGGTATTTTAATTAACAACCTAACTTCTGTCCACATCAATCCATCTCTCATAGTTTTGTAATTATAGGTTTAGAGACTGGGACAGCACAGTTCCATTAAAGCAGAACAGAGGCTCATGGCACGCAGTTCTCCCATCAGAGCTGCAGAGTCTATCTTAGTCTGAAGCTCATTTTCTGACTTCTCTTTCTCTGTGGCCATATTTGTTGGGGTTTTTTTTTCCTTTCAAGAAACTACACCCACTGCTTGCTGTGAGGAAACTGAAGTAGCACAATTACCCACACTTTTAATTTCCCTAATATTAGTTTCAGGCCCTAACAGGCTTTAAAGTGCCAGGCTAGAAACAACAGCCTAGAGAGGAAAAGATGGAGAGACTGACAAAAGTCATCTTATTGTTACAGATGTGTATTCCATGAACAAATAATTGCAAAGTTACATATTTTATTTGCTGGTAGGACTTGAAAAATATTATATTCTCAGGTTTTCCTGCATTAACAGTAACAGCAATTTCACAAGCCCACTGCCACAAGACAAGCTCATCTTGAGTTTGTTCTAGAGGTTTGTGATACATCTACTTTGGCAGTGTGTATATTTACACTCATTACAACCACAAGAGTAACATCCATATGATCTGTTTGGTTCCTACACTCTGAGTTCCCAGATGTAAGCACCATATAATCCACATAGGATTTAGGCTACTGTACTTAGACCAGACAGACAGTTGTACAGATCTAGAAATACCAGTCATCCTTGCCCTGGTCCAGAGCTGTGGTGCAAACATTTGACACCTCAAAATCCACTCCTTGCTCATTACACCAGAGTTCCCAAAGCTGGTTAATATCATCCTTGTTGCATTACATTTAAAACACTTCAAGGGAACCTTTCATGATGTGCAAAAATCCAATTCAGTGGTTAGAGCATCACCCCACTATTTCCTTTTGAGCACCAAACTGAAGGAAATGTTTCTAAATGCCCTGCCTATTTACCAGCAGGGTGAAAAATCCTAAAATGCAGGTGTAGGCAGAAAGGGCAAGACATCATACATAGCCCCATACAGTGCAATTTCATCTAGTGCAGAACCCCTGTATGCACAATGACAGAGATGACACATGACAGCTCCAGTGGCTACCAGCACCCTACTTGCTTTCATCCAGACCTCAGATGACTCTGCCCGATACAGAAACCCCTAGGCAAGCACTCTAAAGGGCTGCAAACAAAATCCCCAGACCTGACATTCAGTCTCTTTTTACATCTGAGCACCTCTTTACCAGCAGCTGCAAATCTGAACTTGCTCACATCGGCTTAAGCTGATGCTCAAGGTTGTATTTGCAACCAACAAATAGCACATGTACGCTATTGTCTGGCTTCCAAAAATGCAGTTGCTCCAGTCAGCCCTGAAAGGCTCTGCCTTTCTTGCTAAAGAAAGGGTTTTCCCAATGTGCAGAGGGCTGTAACATATACTAAAGAGAAACTCCATTAAAAACAAACACACAAGTCTCCCAGCTGCTGAACTATCACTGCTCAGAGCGAGTTGGCTTAAGATATTTTGTAGCATCTGTTAAATAGAGCCCCAATGATGGAAAGATGATTACTGGCATTAATAACCCACAAAATCTTCAGATACAATCCTCAAATTCATCACAACCCCGAATCACTCAGTCCCAGAGCTATGAAGATCCCCAGAGAAGGGAGTGCCTCCAACAGCCCTTGCAGCTCCTTCACAAGCTGCCGCATACACACTAAAAAGGGACACCAACAAGAGCAGCATTGAGCTTGCTTTCAATTTGAAAACAAGTTATCCTGCACTGTACTCAGCTCCTCTCTTCCCACCCTGCAACACAGACCATCCAGGGAAAGGCCTCAACCCAAGTGACAGCGGCTGGTGGTGTTTATCAGGATCACCATCCGCTCAACAGTGCTCAGCCAGAGCAGGTCCTGCAGTGAAAGAAGAGCACACAGAGGACCCAGATTCTGTCCCTGTCATCATGTTCCCACACAAACTTCAGCAAGTCTCTTAATCCTCCTGTGCTCCCTCACCCCCAATCCACAGTTTTGGGAATCCTAAATGATGAAACCAGCTTCAGGAAGGCAGGCAAATACAACCTAACCAAAATACAGAGTCTACGTTACAGAGAAGGAAAGCTCAGGACAGAAATCCTCAAGCTTATTCTCACCATGCCACCTTTGCTTAGAGTAGATCAGAGCCTCAAACACATCCCGAGGGTCTAAAGCCACAATTTGGTCCCCACCTGGTACAGACGGGGTCAGATCTCTCCGCACACACAAGACAGCAGGTATGGTCTCAGCAACTGCTGAGATACCTGTGTACATCAGGCCTTGTGAAGGATCACCTTCCCCTACATGAACAAATCTGCAATTTCCAACGACAACCACAGTACCAACACAATTAAATTTATATGAAGAGCTGTGAGACAGCAGTATAATCAAAGGCATAAATAAGTCTGCTAGCTGGCATCGAATCCCACAAGCAAACAGATCATCATTTAGGAGACAGAAGTCAGATGGCTTGTGAACATAGACTTTCCTCATTTCAGGCATAAAACACGTCAAAGCATTTTTTCCTAACGGTTACATGGTGGAGTTGGGTAAAAATTATAGCCAGAAATACATTTCAGGTCCATGGTTCTCAAGCTATGCCAATAGTGATAAGACCATGTCCAAATGTACTTGGGCTAATTGAGTCATCCCTGCAGACCAAGCATCTTACTACACAGATTTATGTAAGCAGAATTCTTCAGCAACATAATGAGTCCTGTCTGTTAATCAATGATACAAAATCCAGGATGCCTTCTCACACAAGTCGATCATTCCTTATCCACCAATTACTCTCAAGGAGCACTGCTTAATGCTCTGCCCAACAAATGAATCTCTATCAGAAGATCTCCTACACTTTAACCATGAACCATCTTTCCCAGCACTAAATTGTCAGGTTTCCTCATGGGAAGCAACAAGTCACAAAAGTTCTGCAAGCTCTGTCATGCTCATTTAGTGATAGACTTTCATAGGCTACAGCTAATGTTTCTAAGCACCTCAGCTCCAAGTGTTTTCCTTCTTATTCCTGCAGACACACTACTGTAACATGTTGCAGAAGCACAGCCATATTGAGCTGTGGAATCACACAGATGTAGCTGTATCTTCAGATTTTTTTGATGAACCAAAAGCAGTTTGTAAGCAAATCCCTGCTTACATGAGTTATTGTGCCTGATGTATTCCTTAAAAGGAATCAGGGATTTCTGTCTTCAAGGGGACTACTGAAGAAAGCACACGTTTGCAGAACCATGTCCCAAGACTCTCACCAATCGCTTCCTAAATCGACAGAGATGTCTTTGCCAAGAGGACACACTCCTGCAAAGCCAGGTTCCTCTCCCTGAGGCGTAGTTAGTTTTTCTTTTGGGCCACAACATGTTCTCAGTAAGATCACCATAAATTTCAACTATTTCCTTTGATCCAGTAAAGCTTTCCTTGCATTTAGAAGAGAACAAGCAGGATCAGAACCTGAGCTTCTACATGCATCTTTAAGGCACCTTTCTGGAATTTATTTTAACATACACAGGCTTGGCTGCATCTGTTTCAGATGTTCTTGGGAGCTATTCTCTTTCCCCTTTCCTATCCCCATACAAAACAGTAACACTTGCATTGTTTTTTATGGGATGAGGAAGTGAAGGAAGGGAAGGGACTTCCAGGAATTTTTAATTTATATATTTTTCACCTTAATGTTGTTCTTTTAATTTTTATACATATATGGAACTATGTAATGCACATGTATAGGCACCAAGAGAAAGAACTCCAAGTGCTCCATCTAGCCTTCAGTTTCATGTTTTTAAGTAACATCACTCCAGCACAGAAAGAATAACTACTATTTTTTCATTCTTTCTTCATGCTTGAATCTGTTTGGATTTTGAAAAGCTCTCTATATTAAGGCTTTCCTCATTAGCCATGTGAAGCCCAGTACCCTAGAGACAGTGTTTAATTCAACCATGACCTCCCTTCTGGGCATTTCCTGGCAAAAAATGGCCAGATGGAAGAGCTGATGACTGCCAAACATTCACTGTAAGGAAGTGCCAAAACAAGGGTCTTTATTGCTGATAAAAGCCCTGGAAACATCAGAATGCAAAACAAAGTTGCTACCTTTTTTTTCACCTCCATCTGCTTCACTAAAGCTGTGATTGCTGCTGCAGTGGAATTCAAGGCACCAGTTTTCACCCCGAGGTTAAACTCCAGCACAGTAGCAAATGTCGAAAGTAATTTTACTCCCTGTGTTAAATCACTCTGTTTATTCTTACATTCCTATCAACCAAGCTCCTCACACCATGTGCTCACTTTCTGTGCTCTTCACCCTGTTCATACTTAGGAATTAGGCCTGATAAATAATAACTTCTATTATTAAGCCCACACTCAGCTAAAATGAAGGACACTACTACCTCAGGCCAAAGGAGAAGAGAGGGGGTAAATTCTCACTCTCCACAATTCCCTAAAATTCCTGTTACATTCTGGGTGAGTCCTGTGTATTAAGACCTGGTGTTTATGCTGAGTGTCAGTTTCACTAGCTAGAAATGCAGCTGTAAGAGGCTCAAGGATAACAACATTTCCACCTGCCAGGTGCATGAGTCTTGTCCAACACTGGTGGCCAGCGCCAGCTGTGCAGGGCAGCAAAGCCCAGCCTCCTCTACTCTTTACTACTGCATTTCTAGCACAGTCAGTAGTCAGTTCCTGAACAAGCACAGAAAAAAAACCTCTTTAATACCTCTGAAGAGCAACTCTGCAGAGAGAGACCTGGGCGTCCTGATTGATGATAAGCTAAACATGAGCCAGCAATGTGCCCTTGTGGCCAAGGGAGGATGCATCAAGAAGAGTGTGGCCAAGGATCCTGGGATGCATCAAGAAGAGTGTGGCCAGCAGGTCAAGGGAGGTTCTTCTCCCACTCTGCTCTGCCCTGGTGAGGCCTCATCTGGAGCCCTGTGTCCAGTTCTGGGCTCCTCAGCTCAAGAGGGACTGAGAACTTCTGGAGAGAGTCCAGCGCAGGGCCACCAAGATGATCAGGGGACTGGAACATCTTTCATACGAGGAAAGGCTGCGGGAACTGGGGCTGTTTAGTCTGGAGAAGAGGAGACTGAGGGGAGATCTTATTAACATTTATAAATATCCAAAGGGTGGGTGCCAAGAGGTTGGGACATCCCTTTTTCTATAGTAGGTGGCAACAGGACAAGGGGTGATGGGATGAAGTTGGAACACAAAAAGTTCCACTTGAACGTAAGAAAAAACTATTGCACTGCTGAGGTGAGGGAGCCCTGGCACAGGCTGCCCAGGGAGGGGCTGTGGAGGCTCCTTCCTTGGAGGTCTTCAAGACCTGCCTGGACATGTTCCTACGTGACCTGATCTAGGTGACCCTGCTTCTGCAGGGGGGTTGGACTAGATGATCTAGAAAGGTCCCTTCCAACCCCTACCATTCTATGATTCTTCTGGAGACTTTTCCTCAAAGGCCCTTGAATTCATAAGTGATCCAAAAGCCAAACTGTTCCTGCACAACAAACCACCTAAATTAAACACATCAACCACTTTTATGCAGAGTACAGCCATACCAACATATCTAGAGCTGGACTACACCAGCAACACAGGCTCATTTACACCAGTTGAATGCTCTAAATTATACGCATTTGACAATTTATGCTTGTACAGGAGGGGGAATAACCTGTACCAAATACAGATGCCATTCTGCCAGAACAACAGGAGTCACGCCAGCTGGACTTCTAATGGCCATGCAGCAATTATTACATTAAAGAAATCATACCCTTGCAGTCATAATTACACTATTACAAAAAAATCTATGCGCAGACCAGGCCTTAAATCAATTTAGGGAACCTACTCAAGGGATTGCTCCTGTTTAATTACATAGCCATTTAAATCAATTTGTTTAAATCAAGATTTAAGACCTGAAATCATTTTTTTGTAAGGAGTGTGGTTTTGTTACCTGCATGCACACTGACCTTGTAAATTAAATCCCTGACTTTTGACACCTCACTCGTATGAGCTAAGAGTTTATTCTATGAATAATAAACAAAAAACAGTAGGGTAAATACTTCTGCTTTGGTGGTTTGAGGAAACCAGAACAATTCATAGCAGCTCCGGATAACGCTGTGGCAAACTGATACTAACAGCAAAGGGTGTTGTTGCATTGCAGCAGCCAGTGAAAAACACCAATCTTGGCCACCTCAGAAATTTAACTCCATTTTCATCCTTGCTGCTTTGCCACTGTTATTGCTAAATGGGCAAAATCTACTGCACATATTAAGAAAAGGACAGTAAGTTGTTATATGCTTCAAGACAATTTACCTAGTTCTCAAAGAAAAGTAGACAGAACAATGTATTTAGCATCTTGGAGAGTTTTTACCCTGCCTCCATCAGGGGCTGTGCTCGACTACCTGTGTCTGGAGTCACACAGCAAATCTCTCTGTCATGTAGTGTCAACAAGCAATAAAAAAGAGTGAGAGATAAAAGAGGCAACAATGGGAAGCTTGAAAGTCTAGGGATTTTATTTACCCAGCTTATTTTCCTTTTTCTGCATTTATCTACCCGTCCTTCCTTAATTCACCTTATTATTCAACATTCCTCCAAAACCTGGGACAACACAAGCAGGATGCAAGTCCTTGCTTTCCCTTTACACCACTGAGCACCCAGCAACACAAGTCCTCAAAAACGAGCAACAAGACAGAAAGCAACAGAGTGAAGGCCTGCTGAAGAAGAATCAGACAGCTCTGTACCTCAGCTAGCATCAGTGTGGCCACTGCCACAGAATGAAGGCACAGAGCTATGCAAGAAAGAATAAAAGATGTTTCCCACGTTAGGAGGATGCAATAATTGATCCCAGAAGTTAAATAATTAGAATACTTAGCCTGGGCACAGCTCTAACAGTACAAATCCATCTTTTATCAGGACCTTCTCTTGTCTTCACAGAAGCAAACCATGCTACACAGTTTCTGTTTAACAGCATCCACAGCACAGCCCTGCCGTTTAAACAAACAAAACAAATACAAAACAGTCCCACAAGATGATACCTACATGATATCTACTTACCAACTGTGCCAGTAAGAGAAATACAAAAAGTGGCCCTCACTAGCAGAGCCAGGAGGCTAGACGCTCGTGCCCACACCTTTAGCTGCAATGCTTTTGTCCGCAGGAGAGGGTTTCACTAATTCCAGCCCTTTCCTAGTTAAGATCACATTAGTCAAATCTTTGTCAGCCATGCCAGAAGCCACGTCTAAGATAGATACTTAGGTCTTTCAGCTATTTTCAAGACATTATGGCATTGCTAACACACCATTGTTAACACTGACAAGGTTGCCCTGGGAGGAGCTGTGCTGGAAACTAGCATGCACTAGTATTTTAACAGCTGACTTTATCCAGTACCCACAGACAGTACAAAAAATAGCTGTATTTGTCACTATCACTAACACCAATGTAAGACTAAAACAGTGGAAGAAGTATTCAAAGTGCAGTGAAACAGATAAAGGCCATATGGACATGCCTGCATAAAGATTAAAGGAAAAAATGACAAGAGCACCCCCCAAATTGTGTAGTTATTAGGTTTTTCAAAGTGTCACTACCCTGACTATGGGCTTTGCCTAACAAAGCACAACAGATCATAAAACAGTGCAGGTTGGAAAGGACCTCTAGAAATCATCCAGTCCAACCCCATGCTAAAGCAGGTTCACCTCGATCAGGGGGCACAGGAACATGTCCAAGGGGATTTGGAAACCTTCAGAGGAGACAAACATCTCCAGAGAAGGAGATCAAACACCAGTAGTGACACACCTACACTGCTCTTGCTTCCTTCACTGCTCCTGTGCCGAAGGTCCAAGCCTCCAGCAGTCGAGCAGATGGAAGGAGAGCAGTCATGCTCCAACATGACATTGTGCCATTTAAATCATAAGAATAGGTGGACAGCTGAGGGCCTGGGCGTGAATTTATGTCAGTCAACTCACCTATGGGGCACAGTAACCTCTGACAGAAGATGCTAACTTCTTAAAGAGATGCTGCTTTCCACATCTCTAAGGCCTCCAATTGAGGCCTAGATGAAACCTGTAGCAGTTCTCAAGAGGTCCAGCCCATCCTGCTTCAACTGTCCACGCTGGTCTGGAGACAGCAACTCACATTTGCAAAATTTTGGCATCCCAGGGGCCGGGAACTTGGTTTTAAAACAGTACAGAAGAAACTGCAGCAACACAAACTGACTCCACTGGAAACATGATCACAACGGCGATCTTCATGCCCAACACTAATACAACTGCTTCAGTTGCAAACGGCTGCTCCTTAGTCTGGGCAAATTTGGGTGCATCATCATGTCATGAGCTCAGTGCTCCACTATCCCAAGTCTAATGTATACTCAGGCTCACGGACTACCCTACCACTGCAACAACAGAACTGGTGGTTACTTTGACAGAAGAGGACAATTGGGAAAAATGAAAACAAGCTTTTGATTTGAAGGTCAGAAAGGATACTAAGGGTAAGGTCTTTTAGCTTTTTTTTTTTAACAAAAATGATGTGTTTTGTTTTTATATAGTACCTGAAGAGTGCTCTTTAACAGCTTCAGAGGCCAAATCCCATACTATCTCTGTAGGATTTTTACAGGAATAACACTGGAATTAAACATCTGCAGTACTGAGAGGAAAAGGTCGATAGAAGAGCTAGGTGACATTTTCTGTGGTATACCATCATCACTCAAGCAGGAAGAAGACTTGCAGCTAATTGCCAGCAGGCTGTTTGGACTGACTTTCTAATAATATGTGCAAGAAAAAAGGCACCATAGCCTTTGCTAGCTCTGCTGATTAAAGATAGACAGCACTTCATCCAACTTCTTCTTTTGCAATAAGATGACCATAATTCACATTTAATGTGCTGCAAAGTCATCTGCCTTCCAAGTACAAGAGCATGTTCTGCTGAAAGTCACTGATGTTAGGTCAAATTTAAATTCAATATTGCAGGGCAGATATTACATTGCTATTAATAATAAATAATCATGAGAATGTTTTCCCTTAATAGAGCACCTCATCCCAAGGGATCCTAACCACAAACTCTGGACCAAGTTCTATGCACTACTACAACCCTGTAACCTCTGCCTGATTTGCAAGGGTGCAGAGGAAAGTATAAGTTAAGTAGAGATTGCATCAGATCTGTGAATTACTTTACTGCAGCTGATATTCGTCCTACTTCAGGGGAAGATCCCCTGATAACACTGACAGTGCTTTAACAAGGAGTTCTCACAAGCATATTCCAGACAGCAGGCTGTACTGCATGCCTGTGTGATACTGGTGCTTCCTGGGAAGGGGTGGGAAGGTAAGGATCTGAGCAGTACTATTTATGTTCTTCTCTAAATAAAGATGCTCCCTTATGACCACAATCAAGTATAGAAGGAGCACTATTCAGCAAACAAAGTTAAGTGCTCCTTAAGAGGAACAACTTCTGGAGGGCTGGGAAAGTCATACTCTGTATATCCCCAGGCAGAACAGACTCCTATCACGAGCTACTACAATATAAACATTTTAAAAAGCAATACCATGTGGACATGGCTGCAAACACGTGGAGTGAACATTCAGCACACAGCTCATTGTTTCTGTCCTTAAGATGGAAGAATAAGCAAAACCATTGTGAACAGGATTAAGGGCAACATCTCCAGAGACCTGCTTCAAAAAAACATCTGGTACTTGATTCTTCCCAATAGCCCAACATTTGCTCCTCAGAAACACACAAACCTCAGGAATAACTTCTCTCTAGCTGAGTTGACTCAATCACTAACAGGAACGTGCACATAGAATGTCTGTGCCTTCCCTTTCAACTTTGAGATGAAATGTCATCCAGGACTTCTCAGCACCACGTGCAGTAAATCACTTCACCTGATGTGGCAGCTGTTTAGTCACACAGGGCAACCGTTTCAGGCAGGATCTGAAGGATGTCGTATTTAATTAAACAAGAGGGAGGGAAATACACTGTGAAAAGTCAAGTGTTGACAGTTTTGAACTAGGTGGAGGGTCATGTCATATTGTGTGCACCAGCACAAATAGGCACTCTGGTGACACATTTTATCCATGTATGCAAACAGGGCTCCCATCTCTGATCAGGTTTGGGATACTGTGTACTGTCAACACATGCAGGAAGGGGAAAAGCAGACCACTTCTAGCACATGTCAAACTCTTCAGCCCAGTGAGGAGAAAGCCCTTATTCAACACTAAGATTATGCTGCCTAAACTTTCTGTGCTTACCTAAGCTTTCAGCCATTGATCTCTCTTGATCACCAAACAGCAAGTCAGTCAGGACATTAGTTTTGTACTATGCTACAGGGAACGAGTAGAGACAGCAATAAAAAGAACTCCTAAGCAAGAAACATAGGCCAGAGGCAGAGAAGAGAAAGGGTACATAGGTCCCATGTTACAGAAGCAAACAAAGAATTTGGGTCACTCACACAGAAGCAAGAGAGGCCATTAGCATATTTCACGTAAAATGCCATGGGTTTTATTTGTAGTTTTGGTCCAAACCAGCCTGGTTTCCAATTCTCTCTTGAACTTGGTCTGTTCCAGAGACTTGTCCAATGTTGGTCTAGCTCCTAAGAACTGCCATATAGAGTCAGACCCAGCTCAGGATTCTAACAGAGATGAGCAGCAGAGGCTTAGACAAGAAGTTAACAGGGTAAGTTTGCGTAACATTTAGACAAGCCTCAGTAGACTTTGAACAGCTTCTCAATATAGAATCACAGTTTCATCAAAATGTAAAAGCTGTATTTCTCCCATTTTCTCCCCCAAACAGCTTCCAGGAAGACACAGTTTGGAGACTTCCTTGGCTGGGGCGTGTATTCACACATTTGTGTTTTAACAGCGGTTGACAGGCCACCGTGCCAAAAACATGTTTCAAACATCCATACATCTACATGTCAGATATCCCAGTAAAAACAAAGCAACTGAGTTCTTCCCACTGCATGGCTTGAGTTAAATACACCTGCTGGGATAACTGTTTCACCCCACCTTCACCTCCTGATTCTGCAGCAGAAATAGGCCAGAGTGGATTAGAACATGCTGCAAACTCACCGTGTAAACAAAGCTCCAGACAGGCAACAGAAACACTGCCAACTTCCTTGGGCTTTAACTTTTTAATAATGAAACCTCCCCAAATGAGAACACAGCTTTGGGCAATAAGCCAGTTCAAAATAAAACACAGGTACAAACCTGAAAGTTGGTCCCCTGTCTCTTTCCAGGTCAGACGCGCCTCCACTCATATGAAAGCCAGACCTGCATGTATTGACAAATAACTCATGGTTTACACAACCTTTTCTACTGAAATGCAGGACATCATGTTTAGACCTCCTAAAGACTCCATCTAAGAGTAAAACCTCTGGTGTCCCTGTCTATGTCCTATCACTAGCTACTGCGTAGTACTTCTCATGTGAAATCAGGAGGGGACAAAAAACCTCATCAAGTTAAAAAAAGACCAACATCCTTTCCTTATCATAGTAAGGAATGTTTTTCCAGCTTCTGCTTTCCTCAGTCTACGCAACATTGCCCCTGCTTACCAGAGACCCTTTTAAACCTCTACTTCATAAACACAATTTCACTCCTCCCTTCAAAATGGAAAATTCAAGTGATTAAAGCAAAATAATCAGTCTAGGGCACAGCAGTTCCTCAGCCATGAAGCACGTGTGGGTCAGAAGGAGCTGCCAGCAGGGAGGTGTTCCTCTCAGCAATCTGGGGAACCACTGCTCTAGTCTCCTGTTTGCACCTATATGAATGTGCCAGAACTTTAATTGTTACAGATCCAAAGCCTGATTTAAAACAAACAAACAACAATTAAAAAGAAAAACTCAAAATAACCAAACAGTATGAATTCAACTCGAAAATAAATGGGGGAAAGTATTATTTATCATCCAAGGGATATTTCTGTATACAATAATCCTTTAAGTAGCACACTAAAAAAAGTTATCACATGCTGCCTGTTACCACCTTGTAACATGTTTAATCCCTACTTAGTGACCATGCCCTGTGTTTTCACATTATACTACCCCTTTAGCAAACAAATAACTGTTGGGGAAGAGGAAGAAACCAAATTAAGGTGAAAGGGAACTGAGAAAGGTAGAGAAACAATAAGAAGAAAACATCCTTTTTTTTCCTCCAGTCTGTTGCTAGTAGATTGCATCAGCAAGTTATCACTAACATCTCAGCTACATCAATTGTCAGCATCATTCATAAATTCAGCACATGTTAGGGAAGAGAATTTTTTCTTCTTCTTCTTGAGCTGCAATTACTCAGGGAAGGTCAAAACAGAATAATACTTGAGGTCCTCAAGAAAAATCGCACCAATTGTGCTTACTGTATCTGAAATTTTATCTCTATACCAGATCCTTTGAGCCTGCCTGAAATCTCATGAGACTCTACCTCTAAGTGTACAGGCAAATCGGGGCATTTCCAGGAGCAACGCCTGCAGGAAAGAGTGTCACAGGGAAACGGACACAACTGTCGCCAAATTAATGTGTGTCAAACGTGAAACCTTGTTACCTTGATACTGCCTTTTTTACATGTTTTGTGGGACATGTGTTTCTAAGTGACAAATCCATTCGCACACCATTCCAGCAAGAAAGGCTTCTGCTGCAAGTGATGTATCTTGAGGAAAAAGTCAAATGTGCATTACAAAAAGAAAAGCAAATGCTGCTACTCAAAGACAAGCTTTTCTAAGCACAGAAAGTAACACTGGGCTTCCATACAAGTGCCTACACTGTACTTAAGGGGTTTTTAGGTACTGCCATAATTCACTTAATGCCTTAATTCTAAAAGGCTGAAAACACTACCTGGCCGTGATATTAACAACATCTGAATGATAACTAATTCTAAAGAGTACTCTAGCAGCAATGTGACACTACTACATGCCACAAACATTTCTGAGGCTGAAAGCAACAGCCATCAGTGACATCGCTGCTGCAGCCCCTGAGCCACACCAGCCACCTCGACTCCTGAACCTCAACACACTCTGCAACGACTGTGACCCACTGCACTTCCCCCTCGCTTTTATGCCTTTCCACCTGGATCTGTAGGGACAAATTAAGGTTTCCTTACTGAAATCCACCACTGTTTAAGGAAAAGCCCAGCCCAGACTTGGGCTTATACAGGAGACAGAAGAGATGCAGCTCATTTTTGCACGCTTGAAACTGGAGAAGCTGACACAACGGTGCATGCCTACTTTTTCAGTCCCTCCTTCTCTTTGTACGTGATCTCAATGAAACCTCGGGTGTAAAACCCGTTTCCTCTGCTCTCGCCGTTTCCTGCCTCCCTCCCTGCTTTGCTTTGCAGCAGGGGGGATACCCGGGGCCCAGCCGACACCTCGCAGCCGCCCAGCAGCCAGGAGGGATGCTCAGCTTCCCCGCTCTCCTGCCAGGCGCTTATGGAAACGCAGGCGGGGATGATCTTTTCTCCGTTTTACCGCGACTTTCTCCCTTTTTTTACGGCCACATGGATGACACCTGCTCCCTTCTCCGGCTGCCTCCCCCGCTGCGGTGGCTGGCTGCCAGGCCTGGCTCTGCCCAGGCTTGCCCGAGCATCCCCAGAGGAACGGGTGCCTAAAACCAGGGAACCAAGCCGGCGGGGAGCGGGATGCGACCCCGAGCTGCCGCAGTCATGCCCCGCCGGCGCTCGGCCTGCCACAGCGGGGGCAGGCGGGCACCGGCGGCTCAGCCAGCCCCTCTCCGAATCAACGCGGGTGAGAGGGAGGGAGCGAGGGCAAAGCGAGGAGAAAAAACCCCGCGTTGAGGTGGGGTTTCATTTCATTCAGGCCAAGGCGAGCGCGAAGTGCCGGAGCCCGGCGACCCTCCCCGCCGCCCCGACTCACCCAGGGTCTTGACGGCGACCTGCCGGGTGAGCGGCGGCGGCAAGTTGACGCAGACCAAGTCGACGTCCTGGTGCAGCAACACCTCGTCGATGCGGCTGGTGTAGAAAGGGACGCTCATCTCCTTGGCCAGCTCCTCCGCCTCCTCGGGCGTGCGGCCCCACAGCGCCTTCACGGCGAAGCCCTCCGCCTTCAGCAGCGGCACGATCACCCGCGCCGTCAGGCCGGTGCCGAACACCCCCACCCCGGGCAGCATGGCGGCGGCGGCGAGGGGCGAGGCGGATGGCACGGCGAGGCAACGGCGGGGCGCTCCCTCCTTCCCTCAGCGCCGGCCGGGGCGAGGGTAGACGGCCGCCGGACGGGCGGGAGCAGGAGGCAGCCCCCGCTGGCTGCTGCCGCTGCCGCCGCCGGGGCCGGGACCAGCCGCCCCCCGCCTCAGCAGCGCCGCAGCCGCCGGCTGCCCCGCCATACCCGCACCATCACACACGGCTCCGCGGCGGCGCCGGCGCTGCCCTCCCCTCTCAGGGCGAGCGGGGGTGGGAAGGGACAGCCTCCCTGCCCCGGCGGAGGCGGCCGAAGGGCGTGGGGAGTGGCGGCGGCGCGGAGCTCAGCACCGCTCCCTGCCCATGGTCGCCGCGGGCGCCCGCTCGCCGCGGGGGGGGCGGGGCCTGGCCGCCACCTCCCGCGGTTCCTGCCCCGCCCGGGCCGCCCCCGCCGCGCCATTGGCCACCGTCCGCCCCGGGCCCGCCCCGACACCGGCCCCGGCGGGAGGCGCTGTGCGGCGCCGCGCCGCGGGGCGCCCCCTGGGCGCTGGCGGCAGCCGCCCGGCCCGGCCCGGCCCGGCCCGCCGGCGGCAGCGCGCCTCGCGCTCTGAGGGGGTGGCGGGACCGCGGCTTCCGAGGCGGCTCCCGCCTCAACTCGAGCCCCTCAGCGCAGTCTGAGGGCCCGCCAGGGTTCTCGGCCGCCTGGCGGGTTGGATTCAAGGCATTTCCCCTCCCGCACGGCCGGGAATGGGAGGCCCCCCGCCTCGTTCCCCACAGGAGAGCCGCTGAGGGGATGGGGACGTGCTGGCGGTCACGGGCGGTGAAGGCACAGGAGAGCTGGCAGAGCCGCAGCGGCAAACTGGCGTGAGCCTGCCGTGTCCACTGGCCTTCAGCCATCTCCTCCAGAACTTGGACGTCCTGAAGCTTGAGGGGAGCAGCCCCGAGTGCTGTCACCTGCCAGGCATGGTGCGAGACATCAGCGCTCAGTGCTCCTGAAGTGCCCGCCAAGCCGGGACACCTTGTAAGGACCCCACCAGCTGCCTCTGACCAGACCGTAGGTCATCAGCTCCCCTCATAAACATCAGGTCGCACCAGCTTCGCTGGCACATACATTGGTTGGAAGGACTGAACAGTAAAACCTGAGACTACCAAACCCCCAGTGCCCCACGCCAGCTCCTGCTCATCCCACCTTTGTCCCTGGTAAGGCTGAACCAAGGGCCTCCACAGCCGCACTCCAACCAACACAGGGCCTACCAGGGAGGCCCAGGAGCAGCTGAGGACCGCAGCACCCTTTGGCCCCACACAGACCCCGCACTGAGCTCATTCTCGAGGTGAATCTGTGCCCTGACATTGAGCAGAGACCAGCTGGCCTGAAAGCAGAGTAGCTCTGGTGAGTGCCACACAGTTACACTGCTATCTATCTCACTCTTAAATTACAAAACTTCCTGCTTCCAGTCAAAGGATAAGAGTAAAGATGTTGTATTTCAACCTAGTGTCCTTTTTTTTTGCCAGTTCCTAGGAGAAAGGAAGAGAAGGGTAAGGAAGGAAAGGAAGGAATGAGAAAAGAGGAAAGGGAAAACAAAAAGACAAAAGAAATTAGAAACCCTTCCTATATTAGGCTCCTGGAAACGTGCCAGGGACAATGTCGCAAAGTAATCCACCAGTGTTCAGAAAATCAGGTTTGGAAGCCAGCACTCCTTTCCCATACTCTGTCAAAGAGGTGTTTTTTTTCTTGCCACCATCTCACAGCAAACACTTCTTTATTACAAAAAGCACAGAGGCTGAAAGCATCGCCACCAGTTAAACATGTTTTGCTTTCCGTGCGCCAGTGGCGCTGAAGTGAAGGAGACGGATACTCCTTGGCTTCAGACAATTGCGACACCATCCAGATCCATTTGTCAAATAACCGCAGCGGTATTACCTTTCTTTAAAATACAAAGATTGTGTTGGGGCCTTCCATCAGCCATTCGAACCTGTTTACATGGGGTGCTCCCAAGGCAAGCAATTTGGAACGGCTTTCTTGTCTGATTTGCTTGTCTGAACACAATAGTAAACCCTGAGGAAGTAGCCAGCTTATAGGAACAGGGTAAATGTGTGAAGGTTGAAGACAAATAGGTGCTATATGTTTATTTAGTCACTATATAGCTTTTATTATTTCAGTAGGCACAGGATGCTTTATGAAGATCATTGCTTTGAGAAATTTCCAGTACAGCATAGAAAACGGGACTGAAGGACTCGTGAATGAAATTGTTAGACTCTGTTAAGCCCATTGTTTTCTTAGAGAGAAATTTTCCTTGCTTTGCTTTTTTACATGTGGAGTTTTCTCCAGTTTGGTTGAGGCTTTGTAGGCAAAGATGAGCAAATGGCAGGTGGCTCTCAGCACTCCAGTGGCCAAGTCGACCTCAGAAGGCATTGCAATGCCAAATCATAGCACCACATTCCCCTTCATTCGATGCAGGGACTTTTGAGCACATGATCTATACCATTTTTACTGAAATAGAGTCACCACACTGCCCTCATGAGCACCCAGAAGGGCTGAGGGAAACTGATGCTCTCAGTAGTGCAGACCATGTCCTCACCACAACGTAGGCAACCACCAGGATGAGCAAACGCAGAAGCTTTGCTCCAATCCACATCATCATTACCACCAGTTGCTTCTGACTTGAAATACTATAAAATCTGGGCAAGACTTTTTGTGCAAAGAAGAAAAAGTTAAGGTGGCAGCTAAGTGCCTTGCTTTGAAGTCATGTCTGACCCCGAGCTCCATTTATTGAACTGCAAAGCCTCTGGTGTTCTGTATATTAGATCTTGCCACTTCTAAGCCTGCCAGTCTTACCAGGACAATGGCATTTTGTTCTTAAGGTTGCTAAAGCTTCCTTGAAGGAAGATATACACTCAGAGATTGTTCTCACAGAGACAACAGTTTTGTTTTCTTGCATTCTTTTCTTAGCCTGAAATAAGTTATTAGAATAAAGTTGCATGTAGAAAAAAAAACCCCATAAAAGTCTTTGTGGATTCTGTAAATGAAAGCAACCATCAGGAAAGTGTCATAATTCTGTTCCTTGAACATATTTCAGTTGAGTTGTGTGGCTCTGGGTCATTATATTGTACATACAGGCACATCACCAACTTTATGGGAGAAATTCCAGCTTAATAGCTCTTCTACAGAATTCTCTTAGAGTTTGGGGTTTTTTTTTGCACAGATTTGAAACTATCCCCTCAGCTGAATTTCATACATTGTATCTTTCTGTAGAACTGCATTGGTTTCTTTTGAAAGAAATGTTGAGGTTAGAAAAGTCAGAAATCTTGTGGGCTTTTATTTTCTTTTTAATTATTTTTATTTAACTCTTATTTAGCCTTGTATTTAGTTTTATTATTGTTAGAGAGTAAGTTGAAAGTGCTCGATATGAAAGGATATATGAAAGGTATGAAAGAATCCATCAAGCATACATGATGTGCAAATACTTGTTATCTGTTGGCTTAAATAAAATGCTGAAAGTTGTTGGTCTTCCAGATCCAGATAGCACTTAGCAGATAAAAGTCCTCGATTTGCTTTCTGGAGATGGGAAGGTATCTTCCCACGTACTGCAGAGGTTTCTATCTACAGCCTGCTGAACTCAAGGATGAAGATATGTTTGACAGAGTACCAGAATCCCACATGGTTTCTTTATTATTTCTCTGTACTTAAGAGGAAAACTGGTCTTTTTCAGACTTTTTAAGCGTTTATCCTGTCAGAATCCACAGCTGGGTTTCTCAAACCTCTCATAAATCAGCCTGGACAACAATGGAAATAGCTGAATTGCACATAGCTTCAGTCAAATCCTGAAATGGAGCTTACTGTCTCTCCAAGTACTTCTGAAGTTCCAGGATTTTAAGATTAATTAGCTAATTTCCTTTTACATAAATCAGCGTCATCAAACATGAAGCGGCTGTGAATT
This sequence comes from Colius striatus, assembly GCF_028858725.1. NCBI lineage: Eukaryota > Metazoa > Chordata > Aves > Coliiformes > Coliidae > Colius > Colius striatus. Next base: position 5,214,027 of record NC_084762.1, read on the forward strand.
TTCATTAAGCAGTTGGCTCCTTTTCGGGTATGAGGTTTGCCATCACCACTACTGGGCTTCTTCTATGGCTTTGAGGCTTGAAATTATTTGCATGGAAATAATAGTGCTTTGGAGAGGAGGAAAAAGTGGTGATTCAGACCTGTCTGGTTCTCCCACTCAGCCCTACTGACTCATCAGCACGAGAAAGGATGCGTGAGCTGAGTTGCTCAAGTCCTCTTTTACATCTAATGCCGCACAATTGACAGTTTCTCAAGCTGGCAGGAATTTGTTCTCAGTTTAGTGTCTCTTTGAATGCATCTCCACTGAGACCATCCACAGAAGTTCTTGCTCGGGATCTAAAGGCAGGAACTGCTTTAACATTTGTAGTATTAAATGGTCCAAAGTGCAACTTTGGAGAGGATGAGATAAGAGCAGACCACATGTGCTAGCGAAGGGTTCATAATACATTCAGCCCTCCTTCATCCTGGTCTGTGGGAACTGTGCTCATGCCTGGAGCCTCTGAGCCTGTTGAGCTCATTCTCCCAAGTTCTTTCCTTCCCAGTTTCCAGAGCCTTTCTTTAGAAGAGATAGATGCCAAGAGTGGATGGGCTGTGAGGCAGCCAGTGAAATTACAGTCTTGAAACTTCCAGAAACCACAACACTAACGATATAGTTCTGAAGGCGCTGGTGCTCTGTTCACTAAGGCACAGAGAAGAACCTAAATAAGTTCAATTTGCACTCTGACAGTGTGAGCAGCCTATGAAGGAAGAAAAGTGCATGTGTTCCCACTGTATGTGACGAGAAACTGAGGCTCAGAGCCGATCATGGAATCATGGAATGGTAGGGTTGGAAGGGACCTTTAGAGATCATCTAGTCCAACCCCCCTGCAGAAGCAGATCAACCTAGATCAGGTCACATAGGAACATGTCCAGGCAGGTCTTGAAGACCTCCAAGGAAGGAGACTCCACAATCCCTCTGGGCAGCCTGTTCCACTGTTGGGGGTTTTCTGGGTGCTTGAGGGCAACTAGGCACCTAAAATGGGGCACTCAGCTGATAGTTTTGGCCTTCCTGGCTTTCCTAAGCTCCTTTTCAGTTCAATAAGGTGAGAAAGCAGGTGGGGAACTTGTTAGCAAAGATGGACAGGAGATTCCTTAATGAAAGCAGGGGATGGGTGCATAGCTGTGTGGGTGCCACCATGCCCTGTAATGGTGTAATATATGCTTAAATCTCACATCAGTCGTTCCCTCCCAACAGAAACTTGGGTGAACGCAGCAGACGGCACGCATGCAAGCCCTGAGTCATCAGAGGTGTTGCACGCTACCCGCCTGCTGATGAAATCCCTGACATGCCTTCAGCAAAGCAGGCCTACTGGAGGCATACCTAGAGCACAACACTGGCTATTGGATCTGCCCAGGAGGCAGAATTCCTGCCCACAAGAAGGTTAACTTTCTGTACCTGTACCTGAGCTGTTTGCTGCTCTGCCTGAGCTCCTGTCAGACATCCAGAGACCCTGGACAAACCCAATGGACTGGACAGAAGTAGCTAAAGCTTATTAAGCCACCTTAGCAAATCCATGGGTGTTGAAATATGTAAGTAGAGCCGTGGAGAAGGGGATTGGCACTTTACTGAGGGAAAAAGAAATAACAGGGTGAATGAGTAGTATAGAAATTCTTAATTCCAAAAAAAATGGTTTTGAGCCTAAGCAGTAGTTTGTGTCATATCACACTTGTCAAGTGCTGTGCAAATAGCTGTAATATGCTGCCAAAGGGGTTATTATTTTAGCAACAGAACATTGCATATTGCTTGCAGGGCAGCTGAGATGTTACTTTGGGATGAAAATGGCAGAGATCATTACTTTGTTGGTAATGCAGGAGTGCGTGAAAGCAAGCACATGTGATTTCCAGACTTCTAAGGCTGCCAGTGCAGAGTCGGGTTTGCAGGGGTTCCGTTTGGTAGAAACCCCTCTTGTATATGGGTCTGTAGCACAAGACTGCACCACGCTGATATCAGGCACCCCTCCTCCTCAAGTGTCCTCTCTTTGAAAGCACCTGGGACTTCAATGTGACTTGCAAGAAGCCTTAATGGAGACAAATAAGGAAGAGGTCTTAAAGGAAAATGTACCTATTGCCTGAATAACTGGAACATAAGAGGTTCCAAAGAAGTTCAAGGAAGAATTTCTTCACTGTGAGAGTGGCAGGGCACTGGAAGGGGCTGCCCAGATGGGCTGTGGAGTCTCCTCCTCTGTGGACATTCCAAACGCACCGGGACAAGTTCCTGTGTGACCTACTCTAGGTGGTCCTGCTCTGGCAGGGGTGTTGGACTGGATGATCTTTCAGGGTCCCTTCCAGCCCTTGCGATTCTGTGTTTCTATAATAACTTTTAAATGGCAGACATGTTAAATATTGCAAATTTATACATTGTTCCAGGATACAGACAATCAGTTACAGGTCACAACAGAAAACCCACTGCTCTTTAACAAAGGCTCAGTGATTCAGGCAGAGTGGGCAGGAATTTCTGCCTACCTGTTCCCACAAGCCCTTGTCCTGTGTATGCTAAGAAGATACCAAATCCCAGGAGGATCTGTTTCCTGGGAATAGGTGAAGCTGGCTATCTGCCTCTGGAGAGTGTTCTAATGCAGGCTTACGTCCTGCTGTTGGTCTATACACAGATTTTTTTCTGCTACTCAGTACAGAAACTTGCACTTTTCCTATGACTTGTCTGAAACCAGATTTGCTAGCTTCCTGGACACACTGAAATGCTACCCTTCTCTTTCCCCTGCTAAGGCTATTGGAGGTAAAGGCACTGAGACTGGTATTTACTGCATTACCTACCGAGGTCCATGCCAGCCTGAAGTATCATCCTTTGATCCAAAGCAGCCTTCCTCATTTGTTTTCATTTTGAATTTATAGCACGTGCATTTGGAGCTCTGGATGAGTACTGTGATTATTTTTAATCTGAACAGATAAATGCAATTGTGGAGCCTTCCTTTTTATCTGTTGAGGAAAAAAAACCCACAATGAAAAAGAAACATGAGTTAGGTGTACAGCAGTACTCTACCATAAGCAGGGTTAGTGCAGTTTGCTTTCAGGCGTTGGCGTGCCTCAGCACAGCTATTGCTCCTCTGAAATCATGCCCTTTAAGACTGTAACACTGTTAAATCTGAGGCCTTAGATTGGACAACTGTACTGACATGCCGATGTTGAAGCCTGGCCTGCATTACCTGCCCAGTGACCTTGTTTCATGAAATCAATAATGGTCAATCCTGTGTTCTTCCATTGTGCAAAGGGCAAATTCAGTCCAGGGAGTTTCTGGGCTATTGACTGTTTGCAAATTCTCCTTTATCTGTAATAGTAAAATCATTCTTTTTGGTTATTTCTTGAGATGCTTTCTTCAATACAGGTGAGTACTGAGCCTGTATAATGTCTGTAGTGAAGAAGGGGAGCATTGTCCTTGGGAAGGCAGTAACTTTTCCTGGATGGAGCAGGAATGCCAGTCCATCCCGGAGTTCTCTCTGGTCCCCATCCACACAAATCAAGGAGACTGTCAAGTGCTTCAAGGAATCAGAAACTTGCAGCACTAGCTTCCTTATAACAAAGAAACAATCAGATGAATTTTCAGTTCTCTTCCTAAAAGCCAAAGGTATTTCTTGACCTTTTTCAAAGCTGGAGCCTTTCTTGAAATTAGGCTTCCGCTTCCCCTTCCTCTTCTGCCTTGCTCTGTGCCTCCTGCTATTGTCATTCAGAACAGGTCCTCTTCCAGTGTGCCGTAAGAAGCATGGTAAAAGTAAACCATTTCTGGTGTCTGGGCCTGAATCATCACTATCAAAAGGAACAGGAGAGCTGGCTCTCTCATCAGATATGCAAACGGAGGCAGGCAACCGGGCACCAGTTTTAATGAGGTTACATTTTTGAGATGTTCTTTGAAATCATAACAGCGAGAGAATGACTCCCAACTCAAGATAAACAGATAATTTCCACACCAGAGATTCCTGTTAATATTTAAGCAAGGCTTAATCTTCTTCTTGAAATGAAAATGCACTCTTTCAAAGGAACTTTATTTAAGAGAACATGTCTTCAAAAGTATTTTAACAGCTCAGATAACTAATTATATATCATCATCAGACTTCAGGCATTAATCATAATGAGTAACACGGATACTTTGCATTTTAGGAACTGGTGCAGCAACTGCAGTTTATTAAACAAATCCTCATGAGAAGATTGCAGGATTTCTCATCAGGGTGAGGGCTGCAGCGGGGAGCATCCTGTTGCCACACATCTCCCCTATAATGCACAGGGTCGTATTCCAGCTGCATATGTGCCTTTCTGATGTTAAAGGACACATCACCTTTCATTGTAGAACAAATGACCAAAAGCAGGTGAATGAGGATCCTTTAGTAATAGGAGCTATTTTTTTTTAATATTAATAAGGCTAAGCTATAGCACTCAGCACTTCTGATATTAGAATAGCAAAGAAAGTAGGGCAGCTTTATTAAGGACATTATGGAATCAGGAATCTAATGCAGTACACATTGGGCTGTGTCCCACATATACTTTATGTGGGACACTATAAAATGAATGTGTGTGCTCCTGTCATTCTAACAAGAGACAAGACAAAGGAGGGCGTTGAATACAGCAGTGCAATCACTGGCAGTGTTCAGTTTGATATCTCTATCAGATGCATAAATGTTATTATTTACCATGGAAAGCTAGTCTGGCTTTAATCACATTTGCAAAGCATTTTACAAATCCACGTTGCAGCATTTCCCCTCAGACTTTTGACTTAACTAGATTTGATGCCACGGAGATATAGTTTTCAGCATAGTAAACGTTGTGATTGGGCAAAGCTCAAAGGCAAGTCAGAAATAAGCTTGAAGCACTTGCTATGCAGTCATGCACACCTCAAAGGGAGAGATGCATTTCCTTTCATTTGTTTCAACCTTGAAAAAATGCAGGCATTTCAGATCCAAGGGAAGGAGAAGCTCTGTGATCTGAGTGTTGGAATGTGACATTCTCATCTTTGCACTGTTTTCATCATTTCAGATATCTGAGCAAAGAATCTATGTGCCATTCATCTAGCATAGAAAATGGCCCAGAATTAAACTGTGACTCATTTTCATGACAACTGAGGAGGAAATCTTAACTCTTTTCTCACAGCAAATGCCCTAAGCCTAGATTCAAAGCAGTCTCATGTGGATGCAAATCCCGCTCTCCTCTGTGTTAAACTCTCCAAGTAAGCACAGTCACAAGGCCTCACAATCCTGCAGTTATGCCTTTCAGTCAAGGCAGAAAAACCTGTCTTGAGTCAGTTGCCCCACATCAGACTTGCAGCAGAGCTAACTGGTAGCCAACAAGCTTTAGCAGCCCCCAACATCATCTCCTATTTCTCTTTATGCCCTGGGCAGTGCATCATGCAGTGGTATTTGATCTGAATATTGGTGACTGCCAGTGTGCTGCACTCAGCAGGTTTACTTTGAAAATAATTAAAAAGAGCAACCCAAAAGCAATGGTAAACAGCCTTGGAATAGTTCAGAGGCAACAGCTGAGATAAGGGAATTTGGTGACCTGCATGCAGAGCAGCATCCTGGCAAAAGGACTGGGCTGCCCTTGGAAATCCAGGAGCTCAAGTCCTTCTTGCTCCTGGAGGGAGGTGTAATTGCAGTGAGTAGTGTGTGGGATTTTGAAACTCTCCCACAGGCATCCAGTGGGGCTATTTGGGCTGGCTGAGTGCAAAACATAGGCAGGATGTGTAATACTGGAGCAACTCTGAGAGTCAAACAGAAAGGACGGAAGGAGCAGATGAGTCTCAGGTAACAAGCACCAGCGAAAACAGCATTTCTTTCCCTGGGCCAAAATGATGCATCAAGGCCGCTTTGCTTTTCATCTCCTGACTTCCCAGGATGCTAAGCTCCAGCTCTCTGCTTGTCTTCCTTCAAATGCAGTAGCTCCCAATTCCTTGCTCACCCTAAAAACCTCATGGGTTGCAACTTGCTGCTCCATGGAAATCCTGGGCTCTTCCAAGTGTATCTGGTCAGACCTACTAGACAGCTTTAGAGGTACCTCTCTCTTAGGAGAGATCTGTGGGGAACATAATCTAATCTGTGGGGACAAGGCTAGAGAGATACTAATGTTTGGAGAGGGAAAAGGCCAGGCAAAACCCACAAGTGCCTTCTCCTGACCACAGAGGCACAAAAACTTGCTACCTCTTGTCGTGAAAAATGAGCTGGGCCAAGCGACTCGGATGTGCGGGATCTAAAGAATCTATTCTAATTGTCACTTAGAGGAGAAAGCAGGTGACCTCGGTCAAAGTTATCAGGTTTTATTCCCGTTTGGCATTTGCATTTCATCATTTTTCCAGAGAACAGTTGATGTTTAGTAGTTGCTAACCACTGAGATTTCTTCCATAGCACCTGAAGCCTTTTGCTGTATTTCCTACTCTCTTGTTTTGCTAAATTAGAATGTGATATGTATATGTTCAGGTACTTAAACGGCTGAAATTTTAATTCAAGTGCTCAATTTGCCTTTTATTGTTTTAGAAAATGGTAAATTAGATTGTGTATTTACTAGGTAATTAAATTTTTGTCTTAGGAGTTATGTTGAATTGCTTTTCGATGGAAAATTAGGCTACGAAAACACACAAAAAGGTGGCTTTGGTTTTCATTATCAAATGAAGCCACAGTAAGTGATTTGGATGTGAAAGAAGAAGAAAGTGTCAAAACACATTTTGATTTAAAGTTAACTGAATTGTTACACAAAGAAAACTGATATTCATGGAACAACTGTTAACCACTGCTTGAACAGTCTAGAAGGAGTAGGTCTCAGCCCTGGTGTCTGTTTATTCATAGATTGATGAGTAGGAAAAAGAAATTTGCAGGTTTTTTTTTATCCTATAATTAAGTTCTTCTTTCTAATGAACAAGTCTTTGACCAAGATAAATTAAGAAACTGAAATAAAGGAAATGCAGTTTCCTTCACATGCAATAAAAGCTGAAAGTGAAAGTTCATCACTTCAATACACAGTTGTCCCAGGAGTTTACTTTCTGCCTCTCTTTAAAACCTTGTTAGCAAAAACGTTACTGAAACACTGAGCTTTGAGTTTGAGTAAGTATTGGACCTCAGGTCTCTTCTCCTCCTCATGAGTACCCTTGTGAGCTGTGAGGTTGTAGTTACAAATCATAGAATCATAGAATGGTAGGGGTTGGAAGGGACCTTTAGAGAACATCCACTCCAACCCCCCTGCAGAAGCAGGTTCAGCTAGATCAGGTCGCATAGGAACGTGTCTAGGCGGGTCTTGAAGACCTCCAAGGAAGGAGACTCCACAACCCCTCTGGGCAGCCTGTGCCAGGGCTCCCTCACCCTCACACTGAAATAGTTTTTTCTTATATTTAAGTGGAACTTTTTGTGTTCCAGCTTTATCCCATCATCCCTTGTCCAGAGGGAGTCATTACCTCTTGTCCATAGGGAGTGAGGGGACTCCCCGGGGAGGGATAGGCAGAGAGCTGCCAGGAGCCTGAATGCAAGAACAACCTCCAAAAGGTGTTACATGAGATTTCATGCTCCTCTCAGGGCAGATGTAGGGGTTGCATTTGATTTTTCTACAACTTGGACTAATGCCTTAACTGCAGAATTCATGTGTAAGAGGCAAAATACCAGTCACCTCCAGATTTACTAGGGGTGAGGAGATGGACTTTTACTCCAGATGTGGAATAAGGTTGGAAAGAATCAGTTTGGGCACCATGGTGGCATTTAAACACAAGACACACAGCTCAGCCTTGTTAGAGATGTGTATGTTTAACTGTATGAACAGCAGCAAAAAGCCATTCATTAGAAGTGACGCTTCTCTAATCCACAGCAACTTACATATTGCAGGAAACAAATCAAAAGGCTGTTTTATGCAGTCACCACAGCAGGTTACATTTGCAACCAAATACAATTAGGGATGTTCAGTACTTGCATTTTCCCCATTCTATCTGTTCATGCTGGTGATAAGTTCATTTTGGTTTTGATTTGTGGTGCTTCCACAGATCACTTTGTGCTATCTTACAGACCATTAGTAGTTTCCAGAGTGGAAGTTAAAAAGCTTTGACCCTGGGGACTCAACCACTGGAAAGCTAAATGCTCGGAACAGTTGGGAGCACGGAAGGATAAACCCGAATGTGATGAGTGCCAAAAATGTTAAACTCTCCTAAATCTAGCACAGAGCATTTTCCCACATTGCAGTCGGCACATCCTAAACCAGATCTTCTGAGTTCCATCCCAAAACCTGGTTTAAAGTCTTAAAATCCCAGTGAACCATTCATTAGCACCGAGAAGTTTCCAAGGCTTCCTCAGTGCTGCTGACAGACTCCACGTTTGCTCCTCTTGAATTAGGCTTGTCACACAGCTTGCTTCTGTTGGTCATTTGCAGGGAAGAGGTTTCTCTGGGGTTTTTTTGTAATGCACTGATTAGAACCACCCTGTTTCCACCGTGGCAACCAGACCATGGGACCTTCTTTTCCACAGATTCATTGTGGACAGACATTCCAACCTACTGAGAGATCCCTCTGAGGCCAAGGAGATTTCCAGAAGTACCAGTTAGGCCATGTTCAGTGCTTGATGCTGTGGAGTTAGACATCAGCACTGGATGAAGTGAGGTACATGATTGAGGATTTGGACTGTGCAAACCAAAAGGCTGTGGCCAAAATTTCCAGAAACCAAGGTTTCTGTTCTGGTATCACCTGAAGATTGAGTCCTGCTGCCCCCACAGAAACATTTTCAGCCTTCATGCTGTGCTTGCTTTCTTCATTAAATACAGAAGTTGCCTGCACGCTCATAAAGCTCCAGGGGAGGAGGAGTACCACTGAGCTCTAAAGAGCTTTAAAACTATAAGATGGCCTAATTTCCTCTCACAGCTCTAAAAACTCTCTCCTAATTTCCCATCAAACAGCTCCCACATTAATCAAATTGCAGCTTGCCCGGCAAAACTGTGATCTTGCCATTTTCTGTGCCTGGACCTTTTTAGTGCTCCTTCAACTGACTTGCAAATGGAATGGTGTTTTTTTTAACATTCAGTTCCTGTTCAAGGTTGGAAGAACTTTGACTTACCCAATATACAGGTATAGATAAATCTTCTCAGGGGGAGAAGATACATATCACATACAGGTGTTGCTTTTTAATCATGCAAGCATGGATTTCCTGTGACAAAACAGAATTACTGGCGCAGGAATGCTGGATCAAGGTGAGGAGGGAATTTCTGTGCTCTTCGCAGAAGACACAAGGGAAGGGGAGAGAGAAGCAGAATTTGCTGCCTTAGAAGAGGAAGATGATGATGTTCAGAAGAAATGTCAAGAAAGACAGGGAAAGCAGGGAACTTGGAAAAAAAACCCCTCTGTTCACAAGAGGTTCCCGAAAGAGATGGCCTAAAGCAAGCACTGAACTGTAGAGTTACTTAGATGGCTGGCCTGGCATTTGCTCACTCTTTGTTTGCAGAAAGCAAAGCTCAGAACTGTTTTTGTCAGAAACAAAGTGTTTGTGGCATCTCATTTCTCTCCAGGAATTCAGTATGGCTTCAGAGTTTCACAAGTAGCTCTTCCAGTTACTCAAATGCTCATGGAAAAATGCTAAAAGAGTCTGTCCCACCACCTCTTTTTAATTGCTTGCTGGAAACTTTACACACGATCCAGCAGACAAGTCCTGTCAAACCTCCCTTCCAAATAAAGTTGAACTCCTAGCAGTTCCCTTAGGAAACAGATGAGTGGAATGCTTGTTGCCAGTGAGCTGGACTGACAAGCATTTCAGCAACCTTCCCTCTGTGAAGTATTCCTCTTCCTTTCACCTGCCATGAGCTCCCCTCAACACCTGAAATCTCTTTGCAACGCAGAGGTAAAGAAGTGCAAAGAGGGGTCCAGGGGTTCCTGGCCCTTCATGAATGGGTCAGACAGGGGTGGTAACAGCCTGGCAAAGGTACATGAGGTCTCCTGGGGTCCTCATAGCCATAGGCCTGCTCCAATGCCACAGCTTTTCAGCCCTCCCAACTGAGGAGAAGCTCTTCAAGCCCAGAAGTCTCCCAAACCCTAGTTTGCCACATGGCAAACCCTCTTTACTTGGCTGTAAAGCCCAAAAGAACCTGTTTTCCAAGTGGACAGCTTATACACATATAACCAGCCTTCTCTTGGAGAGATGTGAGACCAACAACTAAGTGCAGGAGGAGAAGAGGAGCCACAGCCAGGGCACAAAGTGCCTGGATGTCTCCTGTTGCCTTTGCACAGACACCACGCCAAACCAACACTTGAGGGAGGTTGTTACTTTTGTCCAGGATCACCTTGCCACATCATCAGGCAGAGCAGTTGGTGTTTCTGCATGGGAGAGTATCTGGAAATTTGGGCCTTCTCTGGAGAGTGTATCTGGAAATGTTGTGTTTCTCTGCAGAGTAGAAGCTGACCGGGCATGCACTGGGTGCTTGTTAAGTGCAGACCTTCCCCTGCATGGGCACAGCATCACCGTGCAGCCACATGCACTCAGCACATAGTGCCATCTGTATGACACATGCATGGCTTTCCAGAAGCCTGGGGGCTACAGAGGAGGCATTATGTCCCACATGTGGGCATCTTTGTACCCCAGATCTCCTAGGGAGAAACATGACAGCCCTCAGCATGGATCTTGCTTTGCTTACAATAAGGCTTGGCCCTCCTTCCCGGTTGAATGGCTGCTCTGCATGTCCCTGTTTCTGTAATTCATCTGGTGTGCAGGCTGAGCTCCAACAGACTGCATGACACCTCTCTTCAGCCAAGCAAGTGGGAGATGTGTTGATCTTCACTGGTTTCTGACTGCTCTTCACCTATTTGTGATGTACAAATCAGTGCCTTTTCACTCTGCAGAAATGACTTTTAATATGCCCATAGGGCTGACTGTATAAGATACCACATCACAAGTAAGGCATTTTGTGTCCACATAATGCTGACTGCTTTTCATCAGCAACTCCCAAACCACCTTATGAAGGAGTCTGACATCTTTTATCTCCAATTCATATGTGAGGACACTGAGGTGCAAGACGGTGGGCAGTCTATAGTCAGCCTCAGCCCAGCAGTGAGTCCAGTGTTAGAGACCATTTTTACTCCACTCAAGTCCTATATTATAAACAGGGGCCCCTGGTTTAGTTATTGGGGTTTTAAACCCCTATTCACCACTTACTTTCCTATACCTTGTATATTTTACACCTTTTCTCTTACCAGTTACAGAAGCCCCTTGTTGTGCACCTCACCCTCCCCTCCATGGTAAAACAGAGCCAGCCAAAAGCAATCCACTGCCTCTTTCTAGCACACATGTGCCTTATGATCAAAAGCCAGCAGCTTGGTTGGCAGGAAAAGACTGAAAAATACCATTGCAATTAGTGTGGAGAAACTCGAAGCTAAAACATTATCAGCAATTCTGCAGAGTGAAACATGAAAGTGCAAAAAGACTAAGTGATGCTTTGAAAGCCATATGGGTGGGGGTTTTTTTCAGAGAATGCTGGACAATTTTTACTAGACCAGTTGGATGGGCAAATTGCTGTGATTTTAGGGTAGGATATGGAATGATAGAAAGTCCGCTCAATGGGCACCTCTGGTGAAAAAAGGGAAAAGGTTTTCAGAAGGTGGATATCAGAACCACAGAGGGTTTAGTACTGCTGGGTTAATGCAGACAAAAACTCTTTAATGGCAATCTGCCTGGGCTGGAGTTGCAGATTCTCAGTCAAATTCAGAAGCAGAAGAGTGAGATCAATACAGAGCAGAGTACCAATTAACAGCCCTGGTTTTCAAGAGCATCCTTCATTTGTCCTCTAACATTTCCTTTGTCTCTGTCACAGTTCAATAGTCAGCACAGACATTTCCCTTGTAAGTTATGAGGTAGGTTGCAGCTAGCAGGAGAAGCAATGCCATATACAATACAAATCTGTGTTAATTATGTGTTGAAAAACAACTTCCAAGTTTTTTGGCTCTGAGTAGCCAACATGTCTTAAAGCAGCTCTGCGGCATCTTTCAATACATTGGGGCAAACAGCCACACTGCCCTTTATCCTGACTCTGCCATGGATGTAGACAAATGCAGTTGGAAACTTCAGCCTAAAATTACAGGTGACTTCTCCTGTCAGTCTTGCTCATAAGCCAAAGCCATGTAGAGCCTCATTTCCCACGCAGAGGGAACTCCTGGGCACTAGTACATTTTCCTGATGGAGAACGAAAGGAATATGGACTGAGATCTCAAGATCCCAGCCTGCTCCACTTTGCACCCCTTCACTCAGGGCATCCGGAGGGTGCCACAGACCCTCTTGTCTTCAGGGAGAGGATCCCATACGTTCACCTCCTTTAAAAAAAACAGTTTGAAGTGGATTAATGAATATTAGTTTACCCAGGCATAGTGCTTAAACTAAGCCTGAATCAGTATTGCCTCCAGAGGCACCCAAAGGAAAACTTATCGCTTCCGTTTTCTTCCCTTACATAAATTTCAGAGCAACCTCAGGAGAGATTAACACAAAAATACCTTCTGCTTATGTTGTGCTCTGTAGGGAAATACTTGGATTTCCGAGAGGGTTTTTTTTGCCAGACCTGCAAATAGGTTCAGTGTCACCCACAGTCAGATGTTTGTTGGAAAGCAAAAAACTAAAGACAGGAGGACAGAAATGCAGCTGGGTCAGCAGGCACAACACACCTCAGGTCGGCAGCCCTTAGCCCTGCCACACCTCAGCATAATCTTCTCAGAAATGCTTATCCAGGGCAGCATCTTCACAGCAATTCATGTTTCATTCTTCCTTTTATTTTTTCTTCATTAGCCACTTCTATTTTTTTCCCCTTGCTCACTGGGATGCTGTAACAATCCTATTTCTCCTCAGGTTTGATGGAACAGGGACACACTGCATCTCATCTGCGAGAAGTGGAGGTGCAGAACTAGGCAGGGCATGGCAATCCAAGAGTCACTTGACCTCTGGGCAATGCCACAGCTGAATTTAATTGTTCAGCAGCACACAAAATCCATGTTTGCTAAAGAATAAGTGACTGATGATGACAGCAGGACTCTGAGCGAGCACAAATCTTGCACGGTGTTGCCATCTTAGATTTTAAACCAAGATGTCAATTAAGGCTTTGAATGAGGTCAACTGCGGTGACCTGGCTAAACAAGATGCAATTAATAGTAGGTTGACCCTTCTTACCCTTTTTTCCCCAAAACCTCCATTTCTTCTGTGTAAGCTTACTGCTCCTGGGGCAAATGAATAATGAAAAGGGAGATTAGCACTAATTAGATCTTATTTAACGTGGTTGTTTAAATAGTTAACTCTTCCCTTTCATACTTTTTACCATGTGCACCACATTTTGTGTATGGTTGATAAGGAGGGATTTTAATACATCCTCTCTTAACAGGTCTTCTGCTCCATTGTTACAGAGCATGTTGTCTAAAGCAAACAGAGGTGACACTGTAGAGTTCAGGCTTACATGCAAGGGAATACCCTTGAGAAAAGTCCTGGTCCTGCAGGGCATCCTGGGGGATATCTTCTGTAAATCAAATATGTCTAAGAAAACCTATGGCTAGCCATTTTCTGCCTCTGTGCAACACACCATTCCCTAGAGAAGCTTGTGCTCTGATGGTTCACAGCTAAGCAGAACAGGGACATTTGCAGGCTGCTGCCACCTCTGCCTCTGAAAGCCTTTTTACCTTCGACTGTAGGGAAGATTTGCTTGCTTGACAGTATGGGAATGAGAGATACAGAAATAAATGTTATATCCACTGATAAAGACCCCAAACATACACAAGCAAATAAAATGCCTTTTAAAGAAGGGTAAATAAAACTCCTGTGCTTTTGTGTTGTCGTGCACACACGTGAAGGTTGTGAGACCAGGCTGTGAGAAGGATGTGCCTGGCGTTGGCTTTGTGTTTAAGTTTGGTTTGTTGACTCTGTGCTGCCTGTGGAACTGGCTGCTAAACTGCCCTTCACATAAAGAAATGAAGGTATAGAAAAATAAATGCATAGAGATGATATTTGAAAGAGTAAGTTGAACAGAGTCATTACTGTTTAGCAGAGATGAGACAGTAGTGGCAGATGGAGGAGAAAACCTGGAGACAGCCCCTCAGCTGAGGTACATGCTGCAGGGATGCCAGGTGAGGTGATGCTGGGAACTGAAGGTGTTGCTGGGTACAGGATAAATGCAATGCAGAGCGAACATCTCTGCTAAACTCCAGGGATAGGTGACTACCCAGAGAAGCAGAAAGATCACAAAAGCTTTATGGATTAGGATACTTTCAGAAGATTTTAGGGTTGTCTGTGACCATTGTTGTGATTCTTGGTTTCTTACCCCACACAAACAATCCCCTACCTCCCTATTTAGGCTTCATTTTTGTTTTAAAATCAGAACTCAGGTAAGTGGACCAACCTCCCTCTCACCCCAGAATATTTCAGGTCTTGTCATGACCCCACAGACCAGCAGGAATCTCACTGGAGGGAAATTTCAGTCCAGAGTTTAAAAACCTTTACTTTGCTCCTGCTGCTTTCATCCCTTTTCTCTCCTCCGGGTGTGTGTTTTCTTGCCCTGTGGGTTGTGGTGCTGCATACTAACAGAGCAATACTTGGCCCATCCCCAGAGGAAGGTTTACTGGGGAAAAGCAGGAGGAAGAAGAAATTTCAGTGCACCCAATAACTCTCCTACCAACGGGATGCCTTCAGGTAACAGCAGCTAATCCCAGCCCTTTCCTAGTGTTAAACCACTGCTGAAAGAGTGATACCTCCAAAGAAATGACTCCAACATCTTCTCCTGGATATTATATTTATACTGCATCACCTTAAAAAATGTAACATTTATGTACTTCTTAAAAATGCTTAGAGAAGGAGGCTTGTCCTGATAAATCCCCTCTGCTCCTGACGGAGGCTGATAGCCTGCAGATTTTGTTTCTTGCTCTATATGTGTGTGGCTGATCTTCCAATACAGATAGGAAGCAATTTCATCAGAGGCTGTAGGAAGAGTGTTTTTTTCTTCATTCTTCCTGTGATTATGATCAGCTCCTTAGCAGCACTCATTTGGGATTGTGGAGAAGACTTTCCTCCAACAGCTTCTCTTCACTTCTCAGGCTAGCACAGAGGTCACAATGAACTGGACACTTGTATTGGGCTAAGTGAGTGAAAGAACATATTTGGTGTTGCAGGACAGGTAACTGCAACAGGTAAAGCTGAAATGGGCAGCAGGAAGCCCTGATTATTGTCATTCTAAAGCCATAAGCATTTTGAACTAGTCCAGTGTGGCATTTCAAGAAGGCAGAAGAAATGTGGGCAGATGTCTCTGTGCCATTATCGACACATTTGCCATTTTCACTTGTAGGGAGAATTCTGCAGGAACAAAGACTTTCCTCCTTCTGTCATAACGGCTTGGAGGTTCTCCTGACCTTTCTTCCCCTCCTCCCATTTTTCCAGGTGATTACACAGTGCAGTCAGAAAGCATGACTACAATGCCAAGAAGCCAGCAATTTTAACACCACAGAAGGATAATTGTGTAATACTTCAGGCTATATTAGTTTCAGCACAGGACTGACCCTCAGCCAGGGATGAGAGAGTGCCAACAGCCCCCAGCACAATGACTGACAGAACTGGGACATGGCAAATGGCACTTAGGAAGCCTGCAGCAAACCAAGAGCTGGGGGATATGCTTTGCATTAAAATCAGTCACGTACTATATTTGCAGAACAAGCGATAAAAGAGGACAGCACATGACCACTTCCCTTCTAAACCATTTCACTTGAAACATTTTCTCTCTCCCACTCATTTTCCTTTGCTTATCTGAAAAAAAGAGTTGTCTGTACTAGTGAAGCATTACTGACATTCTTACACTATACCACAGATTTGTATTAATGGGCTTTTGCTACCTGCAAATGTCACAGTAATTGAAAGGACAGCTTAGGATGTGCCATCTATCAATGAGTGAGGAAAAAAGACTGCTTTTTCTCCCCTAACTCAATGCTGCAATGGAGCCTCAGCACATCATTGCTCTATTAGAGGTGTCAGTGTTAAACCTGTGAAGAGTAAGGCACAATCGAGACACTCCAGCGCGTACAAGATTTTGACACTTCCCCTGCAAATTTTTGCTCACACCTCCAGTAAGTGAGCGGTTTGTAACGTTCCCAGCCAGTATGGGCCTGGTGCTGCCCAGTGCAAGCAACTGGGACATCACATCCTAAATGGGAAAGAACCCAGGGTGAGCCAGAAGGAAACACGGTGCATATAGGGGACATTCAGATTGCCCCATGGCTTTTCCAGCTGTGCAGAGAAGAACCTGGATTCCATTTCTCATCTTCAGGATGCTTCTGTATTTTGGCCAGTTATTGTTTAGCTTTAAAAAAAAAAGGTAAAAAGATTAAAACAATAGTTCCTCCTGTTCCCACAGGTGCTGTGAACTTCGTGCTCTGTGCTGCAGTGTGGCTTCTCCAGGCAGTATTCCTGCTAGGGGATATCCCACAGCCTGAAGCTCAGAACCTTCTCCTGGGAAAGGATTGTGGACCTATCTGGAGCAGGAACTCACTTTCCAGGACTTAAGGTAAGCAACTGCAAAGACACAGACAGATATGCTTATACATAGAGGTATGCTTATACATCCCCCTTACCATGTGTAGGGCAAACTCCTGCTTTCAGGAGATCATTTATCTACCAAAGTGAAAAGGGAATTTCCTCCTGGAGGCTCCAGTGAGCCCTTCAAGGGAGGGGTGAAATACTTGACATTTCCACTCACCTTCCACCAGGCACTGTAGAGGGCCTGGGTCTTCACTCAGAGCAATGAGGATTTGATAACCCAAACTCTCTGTAATGACTAGAATGTATTGGAGTTCTGGAGGCACAATTAATCTCCAACTTGTCAAATCCTGCTGCCCCTGTGTAGTGTAAAACGAGTTTCCTGCTGCTGTGCCTTGTTAAAACTTCAGTACTCATTTTAGCTTATTCTAACAGCTGATGCTAGAAGTTTATTAAGCTGACATCTTTATTTACAGAGCATGCTTTGAACAGAGTAGCCTTAATGTAAGAATTATTTTAACAGTTTATTTCCTAAAAGTAACTCAAATGCACTTTCTAAGCATCACACCTGCACAGAAGCCGAATCACAGCATGAAGTTGCACTGCAGCCACAGCAAATTCAGTGCAAAATGAATACATCTCAATTTACATAGAGACCAAACTCAGTGGGGAAAAAAAAACCAGCAAAACCTACACAATAAAACCAGGAAGGAAAACTTGTAGGATTACCTAACAATCAGACTAAAAGCTCAGGCAGCCTGGAGAAAGGATATTAGTGCCTTTAATTCTTGAATGCCTCTGGAAAATTCTATGGCAGGGATGGAATTTTCTCTTCAATTAAATAGGGCAATTTAAAACATATAAAGGTAATTACAAAACTTCTGATGGATTTTGCTCACACCACGGTCAAGGGACCACAATTTAACTGGAACTAGAATTTCAGACATGCATTTACATGTTTTTAGTGTTGCTCCCTGCAGCTCCACCCTGTATAAATCAGGTTATTTAGGGATTAAGTGCCTGGAAACATGAGAGGTTTCAGTATGAAATATGTTCAAAATCCTGGAATTAATTTTATAACTTTTGCTAAGAGCATTAGCAACACACAGCACAATTGGCCCAACATCTAGAGATCTGCTTGTAATTACTACTTTCTATTGTGATAGCTTTCAATCTATTACCATACGGGTTTCCAGTGATACATGACAATGGAAATGTCACTCTGGCTCAATACTGTCAACCCTCATTTTCAGAACAGGAAATAAAAGCTTTGAAGTGACCAATGAAACAGAGCAATCATGTACTTTTGGCTTTATGTAGTTTGAGAGCATTGTTACACATTCTTTTGAGCACTATGGAATGAGAAGTGCAGTAAGATGTCATTTAAACCTGCTCTGTCCTGATTGTGTGTTATGCAGATGATGGCATAGTGATGTAATCAGTGGTACAGAGGTCCCAAAGTAAAATCTTAATAAAACATCACTTTAATACACAAGTTACACATCCTGTAAGAATCCCAGATTATCAATATCTGTGTATCACTAAAGAGTTAAGTTGATAAAGGATTTATTTTCACCCATTTCTCACCTCTCACTTCCATCATGGTGCTAAGCCCACATTGGCTGTGCCTGCACTGTTGGAAATTAAAAGAACTTGGTTGTAAAATATGGGAATTAATTGTGCAGAAACAGGATGAATTGAAACTCCTTAAAGCCAAACAACTGTATGAGTTCAGAGGCCCGAGGCCTTAAACTTCAGGGTTACAAACCACCTGGGAGTCTGGTGCTAAACAAGGAGATAAACAAGAAGAAAGGGGAGATAATCGAAGAAAGGAGAGATAATGGTCGTACCTGGAGTTAACTGATGACACCCAAGTGTAGATAAGATAAAAGGCTTTTAAATCTGCAGGAGAAAATACTTCAGAGATAAGCAACCAGACTTCCTCCCTAAGAATAGAAACTAGAGAGGGACAAAGGATCAAGAAGACCCCAGACTCAAATATTGCTATTGGGCCACGCTATCACAAGAGGGAAGGGGATTTTAAGAGTATAATAACCTCTGTCAGGAGAAGCCCCATTGGAAATTCCTACACCATGCACTAATAGAACTGGGAGACCAAGTGCAGAAAAGCACAAGATGCTCCTGACGCCTCTTCCACACTTGAGCCCTCAAGCATCACAGCAGAAGCAGAAACTCTCCTGACTCCAAGGTTTCTGAGTCAAGACAGATTTGAAGAGGCATAGCCACTTCCCCATGTGATAAAAACAAAATGCTGATATAGTCTGTTGTCAGATCAGCATTATCTAGTGTTCCTGTTAGACTATTGTATCCTGGTTAAACAGTCCTCTGGCCAGATCACACTCATTCAGCTAATCCACAGAGTTAAGTTCCTTTCCAACAACTGTTTTTATGTGGTGTTAATGAAGGCCCCTAATTTAACCTTCAGATTTTTAAATAGCATTGAAAGATGATCTTTAAAGGTCCCTTCCAACCCCTGCCATACCATACGGTTCTATGCCTGCATTTGGATATTAGCAATTAGCTGCAAAGACTTGCATTGAGAGGAAAATGAGGTAAAAAAACCCATACACACAGAAAGGATACAAACCCATACCAAATAAAGCTTTGTAACAGATTTTACTTGTAGAAAAGCATCATGTTGGCATCATTTCACAATAAAAAAGGCAAGATCTGTGTGGTGTTATACAGACGTGATGTATCAACTCAGAATGCAGCAGGTAAAGCGTACCGTAATAGTCAGTAGGAGATGCAGTGTTCTATTTACATAATTACTCCTGGTGCCTCTCTGTGGTTACTTCCTTAATTACAGGTCCTCTCTGCTTCATACATGTCAGCAGTACATTTCGAAATATAAACCCTGGAAGTGTTAAAGTACTCTGAAATGTGTCTCAAAAAACAAAACCCAGGACCAATTTCTCACTACACGACAATAGCTCTACCAGAACACCAAACCAAATGGCACTTTGCATGGAAACTGACACCTTATTCTGCTCCCTATTATATAAAAAAGGGAAAAAAAGTCTTGATATAGAAAATTGTCCCATCTTCTTGCTTCTGCATTCGTGCAACTTCATTATCGGGTTTCCTTATCCAGACATTAAACTGTAAAATGGAGAGTTACTTATCGTGGGGCTTTTCCACTATCTTCAGTGCTAATCTTCCAACCATTAGCAAACTGTGTAAGGGGGGAAAAAAAAACCACAGAATAAGAATTTGTCAATTCATTTTCAAATGCTTCCCATGTAACTGGTGCATGGAAACAATAAAGATGCATAAAAATATGATTCACTCGATCTCAGTGTAATTAAGCACATTCAAAAAATACACATAGGAGGTTAAAAAGAAACAGTATGTTGTGTTGTACCTGACACCAGCAATTAGCCCTGCAGGCATGAATTTTCCAGAGTTGTAAAATCTTGTTCCCATGACTGCAGTCAGTGCTCCAGATGTAACTTAAATGAGAGATCACACAGTGCGGTCAGCAGAGATGCGTATGCATGAGAGAGATGCTACAAATCAGAACTAACAGAGCAGACAGAAGCAGTAGCATCAAGTAAAAAGCAGGAAGAGTTATTTCATGGGATGGACAAAATAGTCAATAAACTGTGTAAGCTTTGGAATGCCTCAGTAAGAGAACAACATACTCTAAATCAGGTTCTAGCAGACAAGGCATTCCATATGTTTCCACACACATTCATTTTTTTGGTGTGTCAGAATGTGCTTTGGAGACTGGAGATAATCTATCCTACGCTGCTCTGAAATTCCCTCCTTCCCTGTGCACCGGCAAATCACTAAACCTGGGCTCATAATTCACCCACTTTTCATAAAAGGGAGACATCATTTTCATGTCTAACTTGTAGTAATGTTAGAATTAACTAATCTGTGTTGGCAAAAGATATCGAAAGGGAAGTGCCAAGCATTTCTGACCTATTTCAGCCCTGCACCACCTTCCACTAAGGTCAGAGTTAAAGGTCTCCACCCTGACCACTTGATAGGGGCCAGGTAGTTTCACTGAGCCACTAAAATAGAAAGGGCAGTCCCTGGAGCACTGTACCTCTAAGACAGATGAAATACCATGAAAGCTATATGGAAAATGTACTGATTAAATCCTTAGCTTGCATGTGCTACCCAGTGGTAACAACTGCACATTAGCACGTTGTTCCAAACACTCTTCTACTTCTGTTTCTACATGATGGCTAATCCTGCAGGACCCAGCTCATCTTCCATCCTAGCCATGCCATCCTATCTCTCAAACATCACCCTCAATATTGTCACAAGCATCCAAGATCCAGCAACCCAACACGCATCAGGTGAGCTACAGGAATCACCTACAGCGATTTTTCTCAGGCCACTTCAATAGCAAGGAACCTTAACTTACTAGCAAATGACAACAGTTCAAGTCATGTTATTTTGCAACTGGCAGTAGCTTTGGGCATGCACAGATTCAGGTGATAACCATCCTAACTTGACTGCAACCGTGAGCTCTATATGGTTGATGGCATAAAGACAAAAATTGCATTTTGGAGATTCACACCATACTACACACAAGTTTTTAAACACAAGATGCTTATTTGATTGCTACTTTTCAAAAGGATGTGAAATTATTGTATTTGGTTTTAATTTTTATTAACCACTTGAGTTTCACTTTACCCCAGTGCACATTGTCCTTCACAATCTATGGTTTTGTTGATGTTCAGAAGACAAACTGTAATGATAAATAAGTTCTCCTCTCCTGTTGTAGGAAGTGAACACAAGTTCAAGTTTGAACTATCACTCAAAGTACTCCCTAATTGTCATGAAAGGGATGCAGGAATGTAGTGAGAAATCACTGAGCAAGACACACCATGACAAGCATTCTCAACACATTCTTTAACAAAATAATTAAGTAACACTAACAGTTCACATTCCAGGGACAGCAGTGGAGTTTGGCCACTCCTGGAGACTTTTCATTAAAACACACGTTTAAAGACTGGATTAAAAATACATTTATAACACCATCAGTTTAACTCTTCTGCAAAGACTCATTTGAAGTTATTTTAGGGTAAATACAATCCTTTCAAATGAAAATGTTAAATTACTTACTCAGAGAAATCCAAACATTATTTGGATTCTGTGAGAGCTGATAGGCACCCAGTCCAGCCAAACTCCCAAAGAAAAGGCCAGCAGCTAGTGAGGGGATACTACCTAAATAATTGAAAGATAATGCATTTATTAAAAGCTTAAAAATAAACTTGCTTATCTGTTTTGTAAAACACCAAGAATAACAAAACGAGGAGCTCATTTTTTTAAAGCAGATTACAGAGTTGTTGGGTTTTTTCCTTTTAATATATTAAGACCTTGCTAGAAGACCTTTTAATATATTAAGACCTACCAAGAAATATGTTCAAAACACAGAAACACAGGATCTTAAAAGGTTGGAAAGGACCTCGAAAGATCATCTACTCCAAATCCCCTGCCAAAGCAGGACCTCCTGGAGTAGGTCATGCAGGAACTTGTCCAAGTGGGTTTTGAACGTCCCCAAAGGAGACTCAACAACTCACCTGGACAGCCTGTTCCAGTGCTCTGTCACTCTTACTCTTGCATAAGACAGAAATAGCATTGGCATTTAATTATTGAACAGCAAAACCTTTAATACACTTATGATGGAAATAATAATGAGAAAAGCAAAATAATTGGGTTTTCCTTTGTGCAAACTGAGGTATGTTGTTTCAGCACAGTAATACCAGAATTTCTTGAGAGTCAAGTTAAGTAGATGGATTAAATAGTAAAGGTTTAAGTTCAGGAAAAAAGACACATGGACTGAACCACGCAGGAGGACATTTGGACAAAGAGTTGCCAAAGGAGAGAGGTCACCTCTCCTGTGATCTGATCAAAGATAACTGAAGGCTGTGGAAGAAGGTTCCTTGCACTCACCTAAACTTTGGATCAAGTCCTTAGTATAAATGATAACCCCAAACTACCAGAAGATAAAGGATACCACATCCAAATTGTTGATGTCTAGATAACACCAAGTAATGAAGTGGCACGACAGCTGTGAGGGGTGAATGCCCTCTGTAAGGCTAATGCAGAATTCAGGACACAGTGCTACTGAGAGGTTATTCTAGATTTCATTTTTCAGAGGTTAAAAAAAACAACTCAAAAAGTCAAGACTTGAGACTGCAAAGCTAAGCTGATATTCTCTCAATGTTACAGGAGGCTCACATGTTGCTCCCAGAAAGTAATCGTAACAAGGCAGCTGTAACATCACTTCAGATCCTGCCTTTGGTACAAAAAGCAGGAGATACAGAAAGCACCAGATACTCTTGTGCATGTGCAAGGAAAAGATACTGCTCTAATAAGTGGCTGTTCTGCACAGAATACAGTTTAGCAACCGATATGTGGTAGCTACAGTTGTTGCCACAAGCCTGGGAGCCAAGAAATGGCCATCACATCCTTGTTTTTTACCTCAAGACATGAGTTAAGCAGCTACGACACATACACCTAACTACTACAACTATATCACCTCATGTTCAGGAAGTTCCTGACTTTTGAGACACTAAGACACAGAGAATTTATTAAATGAAGAAAGAAAATAAATAACCAATCAGTCAACCATTCCTTGCTTGCCCCATTCTTCTGTTCTTCCCAAGGCACCTACTGCTGACCTCTGTCTGTGTGGGAGAGTCATCTTAGCTCTCTGGATGAGAGCAATAAGTAGCAATAAGACAGGGTTGGCTTTTTTTCCCCTACAAGTCACATACAAGTTTCTGTTCTCCCTTCAAAAATCCTGTGACCTCAGCATGACCATGTTCTCCCATCTGGGCCTAGAGGATAAGAATGACACCTACCATTTCATAATGGCTTCAGAGAAATACAGATGCTATTAGCTACATGTCAGTATTATCCTTTCTGCCCTAAACTCCACTCAGAGCCCAAAAGATAAACCAAGCCAATAGAAACCAGCCTGGAATAGGCATTAGCATCTATGTTAGTGAAATGCACTGGTAAAATTCTTACTGATTTCAGCAATGCACCTTCATGTCACAAACACTAGGATGGCTTATGGATTTTCAAAGCTGAAGGAAACAGTACTTGCAACAGGGATGAACCCACAGTTTTGTCCAGAGGAAAGCAAACTCAGGAAAAAGAAGAGGAAATGAATGCAGTAGGTCAGAGGGTAAGCTTATGATAGAGCCCAGAAGAGGAACAAGCTTAATGATTTGCATTGTTCAGCTTTACTTGGAGAAAAGATGCTCCTGGAAACCCTCTGCAGCTTGCAAGAACAGTTACCATCAGACACTACAACGAAAATATTTCCTTAAGAACCCAAAACGGTGATTTAAGTCACCTGAAGATACAGAATGCTCACAGTGCAAAAGCTTTTGTGAAGCTAATTTATGTCCGTTCACCCAAAGAGCACAACACAGAATTAGGATGCCAAACACCCACCAGAAAACAAAGCACCAGCTCAACCCAAAAAGCACCACACCCCAACAGCAGCAACTTATCAGCACCTGGCCCAAAATGATAAACTTCACGTCTGCGTGAGCTTCGAGATAAGAAAAAATTAGTTACTTGGGGGGGGAGGGGAATACAAGCACCTTCCTGTGCCGTACCTGCCTTTGCATAGCCAATGAGCCCTCCTGAAGCAACCAGGGCAGCGTAGCCATAGCCGAGCCAGTCCACTGCCATGCTGAGAACTGCGAGGGAAATCGTGCTGAGGATCAGTATCGCTCATGTTTGTAGGGAAAGAAAAACCAAACCAAACCACCAGCATTTTGCCGTGAGGGGCTTTCCCACGAGCAAGACCTGAGCCCTAACCAGAGCCCAAGAGACAGAGCCTGGGGGTCAGGGGGCTGCCTCGGGGGCGGCTCTGGGGGCTGGCCCCGCCGGGGATGGGGGACAAGCGGCTCTCACCTACCCGGTAGCAGCGTTCCACAGCAGCCGGGGCGGAGCAGCCTGCGGAAGGGGAGGCGAGGGAACAACGCACCGCCCAAAGCTTCCCTTTTCCGATCTTCTGACAGAAGGGGGAAAAAAGAAACCCAACCCACAACGTTCCCAGCCCCGGCGGCGGGCATCAAGGATGCCCAAGCGCTTGCAAATGAGGACAGACTGCAGTGCAGACGAGGTTTTGTGTGCTTGTTCAATGAGGTGTGAAGCTCGCTCATAATTGCATTCGTGTGCACCCATCCTAGTCCGGTGTCAGAAGTGGGGGGTGTGTAGTACAGCTGAGAAATTGGGGGTTGGATTATTAACACAGCTAGTGCAACAGAGCAGGAAAAAATGTACAGAGGTGTTTATAATTGTCTACAACAGTAAAATAGTCTCTTTCAAGTGCTTAAACTGGCTTACTTCATGGTGCATCATGATTTCTCACAGTTGGTTACACCTTTACCTCCCATGGACACTTAACCACAGAGAAAGAGCGAGCAATTAAAACTCTGATCTAACACCTTTCCTGCCAAGTCTACAACCACTTAACATCCTCTATTGTTTGCCTGTGTTTGTGTACCCACACATTCTGGGTATTTTTGAAGTTAAAAGCTGCACAAGTACAACTGAAATCTCTTTAAGGTTGAATTAAACTGAGCTCATATAAATCCACTACACCGAATATTCAGACAAGGGGTAGTAGTCATTTATCCTGTGGGAAACAGGCAGAGAAGATGCAGACACCCACTTCCAAGAGGAAATTGCCAGTGTCACAGGAATAACCTCCTAACAGCACGATGGTGTTTCGGTGTCAGATGAGCTAGTTACATGCTATTTTACATCTCTAAGCCAGCCTGCATTTCTGTCTCCAGCTTTCACTCAGTCTTTTTCTTATTCTGATTTATCTCTACTTTTCCTTTGGTTCACAGATAAGGGAGAACAGGTTGTTACAAAACTGAATCGGAATTAGAGCATAATTCCAATTACTCTTTGAAAACAGAAGGAATAATGACAACTCTGGTAGTGCAGAAAACAACATTACCATGGCTTACTTTGAAAAGAAATAAATAATACATTTAGTTAGCTATTTGACCTTGTTCTCTACTGCTCAGCTGTGTTTTTCCTACAGTATATTTGTAGTAAGACTTAGGAGATAAAATCCCCTCTCCCACTGACTGAGGAGGTCAGGAATTCACTTTTTGTTTAAGTGCAAAAGAGGTGGGTGACGTTTTATCATCAGGACAAACATTTAAAACATTAGATAAATTTTGTTTTAACAATACAGCTCAGATCAAGGACTTGAGAATGTAAAAGCTCATTGATATAAACTCTCCCACCCAAAAATATTCTGAACAAAAGACTTCAGTCGTGTGAACCGTAGGTGCAAAGACTTCATAAAAAAATTATGTGCATGAAGTACGGACACAGTAAAAACCCCAAACATTTTGCTCATAAAGTAATACACGACAAAGGCAGATCATATTTTGAGTCAAACAGTCACTTTACCAACAGAAAAATAGTGTATGTGTTTTTAATATGCATTCAAGGGAGACAAAAATGTACCTGAGACAGAGGCAGCTGTTTTTATTGTTTCAGCGTCTTTTTCAGAGACGGTTAAAAACCATTTGCTACTGTTAATAGAAAACATATAAACATTAAATACCATTCATATATTTTTGCTTCAGTCAATTAGGAAAAACTGCCATCTCTTTTGCTACTCCCCAGAATGGTCAGTCAGTTTATTGGGGTAAAAACATTCATTATTTCAAACAACAGATCAGTTTAGACACAGAAGTCCTCTCAGAGGTTTAAAGCCTTACAAAAAACTTCAGCAACACCGGCATTTACTTTTTATTCAGGAGAGAAAGTAGCTGCCTTCATGCTGAGCTATTCCGTTTCTTTTTCTTCTTTTGCAGTGGAGCTTTCAATTTTTGCTTCTCTGGAGTAATCTTTCTCTTTCTTTTGGCCGTTTCATCACTTTTACCAGTCCAACAAACTTTCTTTTTCTTGACTATTGATGATTTTTCATTTTCGTTTGCTGAAAGAAAACGAGAAATTATTCACACTGGTATCTATGTGCAGTCTTTAGAGTCTGAAGGGGCGGGGAGACTTATCTGTACCTCATTTTTAAAAAGGGGGTTATAAATGATTTTCTTTTAACGGTAGAACGTGCCTTTTACCTTAGTTAAAGTATTTAAATAGATTATGAGACAGGAAAACAATAGAAAAAAGATACTGAGGCAGACTTCCTGAGTTTGCCTAACTACAATGGCCCCAGACCTAATTGTGTTTAGAGGGAAACAAGACATGCAGTTCTATCAAACTTATTCTTTTCTTATCTGTCTCAAAAGCTTCCCAGTGCCTTCCTCAGTTCGTTATTGCATTAAAGAGTAACAAAAGCTTCACGGAATAAAAATGAAGGGTATGTCCTTCAACATCCATTCAGGCTTGAGACACTATCAGGCTGGGAAGGATATCTCTGTCATTTGCCAGTGTCAAGTCATATCCCCAATTCTTTAAGATATCAAAAGACAGTGAAATCTCCCACTTAGTACATTCCATTTCACAGTCACATTAACAACCAAAAATAAACACGGTTCTATTACCTTGAGATGATGTTGCAGCATTATCAGAGTTTTCTTTAGTTTCTGAAGCTTGGTCAAGCCATACTCCAAGACATGTCAGCCTAGCTTTGGTATTGACTTCACACAGTAAAGATGGCACATCTTTAATCTGAAGATAACACAGAAAAATATTAATTAAACATTATCTTATTTTTTTTGTTAGATTTACTGTAGCACCTGAAGTGAGAAAGTATCTTATGGCCCACTTTCCACTTCATTTCTGCTGCCTAATGATGTTTAGAAGCAGAAGTTGTGTGCAGGTAAACGATCACAGTCCTGTTCCTGATACCAAAAAACTCCCAATGGCTTTAAGAACATATCTTGATAAGCAAGATCAGGGGAGTTCAGGAACATGAGAGTAAGTATAAACAAGAGGAATAAGTAGGTGAGCCACAGAGCAGTAAAAACAAATTGTTAACGATTTCAGAAGTTTTTGCAGAGTTAACAGGTCTATTTTGGTACAGCTAAAATCCCTTGAATTAAGTTATTGCATCAGATTTTTTTTTCCTCCACAAAGACAAGGCTCCTGATTAAAAGTAATCTCTTCAGAGTGTGTTTCAAATTGCTCAACTGCAATTGTATCAGTCAGCTCTGGGAATAGCTGAGCAAGTATCACATTACAGATATCAGGGGGGTAAAGCGTCACAAACACCTGTGCAGCATAACAGCATCAACCCACCAGAGATTATTTCATTAGGGTATTCTATGATTCTGCCTCACAGAGCTGGATGGAGCAGCTCACAGAGTTCTACTAAATGTTACAAAACCACCTCCCCCTCCCCAAAACACACAAAAGAATTTGTGTTTTAAAAAGAGCAGCAACAAGAATTCATCTCAGCAGTCCTTAGAACATCTATAACTGATTAGATTGTCTTAAAGTTTGGCCAGGTAGGTCTGCAGGGTACCACGTCTTTGCATAAAAAGGAGATGAGATCTCCACGGTATCATCAGATTTATAGAATCATAGAATCATTTCAGCTGGAAGAGACCTTTGAGTCCAGCCTTTGTCCCAGCCCTATCAACCACTAGACCATTTCCCTAAGTACAACATCCACCCGTCTCTGAGACCCCTCCGGGTATGATGACTCCAGCACCTCCCTGGGCAGCCCCTTCCAATGCCTGACAATCCTTGCAGCAAAGAAATTCCTCCTCAGATGCAGCCTGAACCTCCCCTGGAGCAACCTGAGGCCGTTTCCTCTTGTTCTAGGGAGAACAGACTGACTCCTGCCTTGCTACAGCTTCCTTTCAGGTAGTTGTAGAGAGCAATAAGGTCTCCCCTGAGCCTTCTTTTCTCCAGGCTAAACAGTTTGTTTTACAAACTTACAAAGACACAACAATCCACAAGTGCATAAAGATATGTGCATAGGCACAAGTCTCTACTGAACAGGACACTGAGGGAGATCAAGACATGCACATTTCAATTAAAATTTCCTCAGTGCTTTAAAGTTTATCTTTAGAACAGAACAGTCTGCCACATTGGTTGCCTGATATTACTGCACAACCATAACAAGCAGCTTAATAGACCAACCTTATTAAGATCCAGATTCCACACTTTAATGTAACCGTCACTGGATGCGGTAACAATAACGTGTTGTCCTTCCCTTTCAAAACTATAGATATCTTTTACTCTGTGAAGAAAATGTAATGCTTTGTTACTTTACAGCATGGCAGTTCAGAATGGTAAGCTGACAGAAATTAAAGATGAGTAGGCAACGGTCTCCAAATCGGTTTGAACAGAAACCCCACAAATGACAGACAGGAAGGTGATCTGTTTTGGGTACTGTCAGTCAAAGCAGCAACACTTGCCTTTGCCAGGCTTGTTAGGATTCCCTTCAGAACACTTGGCTACTTTTAAGCACACACTATTAATCACATCAATGGCACTTTAGCTGATGCTTTTGTACTTTTATGAATTAAAAGCAGCATTTGGACAAATACTTGGTATTTGACAATAACAGAGAATATGTGATCACCCTCCTAGTGTGTGGATCCAGTACAACTGGTTTGTTTTATTTAAGCCTTCTAAAGAGTCACAAGCTGCAAAGACTGGTTAAACATTCATAAGATGGTCTTGCAGGAAAATAGTGGTACCCAATTTCAGGAGTGCAAAGACCACACAGAGAGAAGTGTGTACTTCTGTGTGTTTGTGTGTGTTTTTAAGCAAGCACACACACACACACACACACGCTCACAAATTTAGAACTCCAGGATTTCTAATTCTATACCCTGTTGTCTTTGTAATATGCACAGACAGCACAGTACTTGTGCTCACACTAAAAGCAAACGAGTCTGTCCCAAATTTGGAATTCAGCTCGTAAATAAAAAGTACTTTCTACACTAAACCAAAACCAATAGTAAAATATGCTGAACACTACAAGTCATTGAACTTTACCAAGTATTCAGCATTGCCATAAATATTTAAATAACAAACAAACATCAAGTACCTGTTTTGATGAGCTTTAAATTCACACAGGCATTTTTGAGACTCACAGCTGTAGAACCTTATCATTTCATCATCTCCAGCTATTGCAAGGATAGAATCCTTGGAATGAAAAAGAAATGCAAGTGTGAGTAACTTCATGTGTTTCAAACGAGTTCATTTCCCAGCACCTTTCTTTTTTGTACTTACTGTAATAAATCTAAGTGAAGAAATTCTCTTCTCTGTTGTGATAGTGCCAGTGATTGAAGCTGTGTCAAGTTTGTAGATATCCACTTTATTCATTATCACAGTCACATATTTCTCTCCATCAGGGGACCATTTAATTATGTGGGCATCTGTACATGTGGACACATTTGATTATACACATACACAGGTTTTTTTGCACTCTACATAGAATCATAGAATGGTAGGGGCTGGAAGGGACCTTTAGAGTCCAACCCCCTAAAAGTAAGACTCTTCAGAAGTCGCTGGACACTGTTTTCTATGTAAACCTGAGAAAAAGCCAGGACCCTCCCCCCCCCCCAAATAACCTAGAATAAACAAGTAAAGTTATTCTCTTTCATTTTCTTCTGATTGTTGGAAGTGTATCAAGAAAAACAAAATAAATCACATTTATTTAAACGTCCTGACATGAAATTTCAAGGTAAAAAATACCCAACTTTTGTGTCAATATGTTTTCCTTTTGGTAAATGATTATAACTGATTATTGACATAAGCTTATATATGCTTGCCTGCATGTGTAAAAGAAACATTATGCAAGTTGATTGCAATTAAGTTGATTAATTCAGTCGACTTCTTTTTACACACACAGAAAACCACCCAAACTATCTAATTCCACTTTTTTAGTGAATTTAGACTGATAACTCACTTTGCTTCAGGTTTTTGACAAAGGCTGAACGTCCTTCCACAAGATTCCAAGTTCTGAAAGACAGATGGATGTTCATTCTGGTTAAATGCAGCACAGTGAAAGTCAAGCCCTGTCTGCTGACGTGAGGCATCCCAAGGAAGCTTTTAAGCATCTCTATGCATTTTACTGCATTCTTAATGCCACAGAAAATGATGACTTCATGTACTGCTTGCACACTGTAAGGCTGAATTAGTGATATTTATTTTATAAACCACCATTTGCCATGTAGAGCCCAAGAGGAGCCCAACACCAATTTGTGTTGTTCAAATAGCATTTTATCTATTTAAAACACACCTAATGTACAGCAACATGTGTGCACTCCAAGTGAAAAATGACTTCTCTCACATCACACAAAACCTGGCAGCTTTCAGAAGTTTAAACAACTTGTGTTCAAAACCAGAAATGTTTAAGTTAACATAAAGTGTCAGAGCATGACAAGAGGCCAGGAGCAGCAAGGACTGGTTTTATAAGACTTTATAACTTCTAGATGCCACTAATATTTTAAAGACAAAACAAGGGGGCTTCAAACCATTTGCTGTCCAAATGTTCTATCACTGTTATGCAACAATCTTATAACAATCTACTAACAAGTTACTGAATTAGGATTCTCAGCATTCCTGCATCAGTGTCCACTCACCTTAGTGTTTTATCTGTTCCTACTGACAAAGCTAATTTCCCAGAAGGATGAATAGAAAGAGATGTCACGTGCCCCCTGATGAAACCAAGACAACGTATTAGCCACATATATAATTTATGAGGAAAATAAACATGAAAATGTATGTGAATATGCAGATTTAAGAAACTCACTTATGTGCCTTGATGGATTTCAGGCATTCCCACTTCTTTGTGTTCCAGATACAAATGAGTCCGTCTTCAGCACCACTCAGTAGATGCGCTGTACCATAGAACTCCAAACAGGTTATTGTGCCTAGAAACACAAACCAGAGCTATTAACAGTGTTGTACATAGAGTTATCACACAGAGAAAGTATGAGTTAACAGGGAAGCTTCTGGCATTGAAACACAGAGTCACAGAATGGTAGGGTTGGAAGGGACTTTTACAGATCATTCAGTCCAACCCCCCTGCAGAAGCAGGTCCACGTAGATCAGGTCTGCACAGGCTGCTGCCCATAAGCACCAGATTTATCACACGAGTTGAATGCAAGTACCATGTTCAGTCTAGCTCCAGTTCCTGGTTAGCAGAAGAAAACAGAAAAAGCAGAACGGAGACACAAATCACTGAGCTGTGTTTATTTGGACAGCCATAAACAGCTGTACCTCCAGAGGTACATAAAGTGGGAAATGTACCAGGTCAGCTCTTGTGGCAGCAGCAGCAGCCTGCTGTCGCACACAAACTCTCTTTTGTGTGACTTGTGACTGTGACAGGACAAGGACATTGGGAAAGATGGTTGCTGGGAGTAGGCATGGTCCAGATAAACTTTCCTGGGAGAGTAAAGATGGCTCACAAGCCATATATGTGTCATAATTTCTATAAACTAAAAGTAATTGAAAGAAGCAGCTTTATTTATGGGCCAACACTAACATGATTTGGGTATTTTTATGCTCAAAAGCTTACCTTGCCTGTACCATCAAACCATCACGGCTGCAACAGCATCTATTAAAGACTTATTAAAGCAAGTTCAATCTCCTTCTAGCAAGGGCAATTTGTTCAGCTCTAAGTTTCTATCATTAATGTTTTGGGTGTTTTTTTTTTAACCAGGAAAAGCTCCCTTACCATTGTGCTGCAGCAGTGCCCCGTGTTCCACCTTCTTTTTCATGTCATAGATTTGGATTGTCTCATCTCTGCTCCCAGTGACCACGTATCTGTTATTCACTGCCACCGCCGACAAAGAGGCAGAGTGGGCATGATGTGTAAAATCTGGGACAACCGTCCAGGGCTGTAAATGAAAGACAAAATCAACGTGTATTTCTGAAGCTTTCCGTACTGAGCTTCAAGTTCAGCATCCTGCAGTATAAATGTACACTTATATTAAAGCAAAACCTGAAGACGTGTTTGCATAAACCGCAAAGGAATAATAAGTATAATGGGATTTTACTGAGTTAATGTGCTGTTAGGAGATTAGTTGCCACGAATTAAACGTGCAAATCGCCTCCTGTAATCGGTGCTGGACTTAGCTGAAGGCCTGTGTGAACAAGTATCTGCACCGAGATAAATCTCACGGACAAGGCTGGCAGCTCACTCTCTTTTTACCCCACTGCAGGCTGGGGACACGCCTTCCACCTTCGCACCAGCCCCCCCAGACAACTGTGGCATCATCCCCTGCGCAGCCGCTTCTTCCCCGCTCGGCGCCGAAAGGCTGAGAGGAAGCTTCCGACGCCACAGAGCCGCAGCCGGCCGCAGCCGTTCCCGGGCCGCGCACAGGGGTATCCACGAGGCGCTCCCAACGCCCCACACGAGGGGCCGAGCCTGAGCCCGCGGGAGGCTGCTCCGCCCCCGCGCCGCTTTAAAAGCCCGGCCGGCGGCCAGCCCCGCGGCCGCGGGAGGACGAGGCGGTGAGTAGGCGTGCGGCGGCCCTCGGGGGGAGGTTGGCAGGCGGCCGTTGGGGTGCAGGTCCCTTCCTGTCCCGTTACCTCGGCGGGCCGCGCGGCGAACCCGAAGAGCACCTGCTCGTAGCAGCCGGCCACCAGCTCCATCCGCCCCGCCACGCGCGCTGCCGGCTCGGGGCCTCGCCGCCCTCGGCCCGGCCCCGGGGCTGCCCGCAGCCGCTCCGCTGCCCGCAGCCGGGCCGGGCCCGCGGCCGGAGGCCGCCGCGCTTCCTCCGCGGAGAGGCCGCGTCCCCCGCCGGGCAGCGGGGAGCGGCGCGGGGCGGGCGGCGCGGGCGCGGCGGGTCAGGCTTCGCGCGGGGCAGCCCGGGCGGGGAGGTCCTCGCGGGGCGGAAGCGGCGCTGGCGCTGCCGCTAATGGCGACGCGGAGGATGGGAGACGTTAGTGCTGGGATCGGGGCTGGCGGGAGGGGCGGCCGCGGCCGGGGCTGCCGCGCGGGAGCCGCTGGCGGGGAGCGGGACGCGAACGCATCCGCTGCGCGGCGGGAGCGGGGACGGCGGCCGCCTCCCTCCGACCGTCCCTCCCTCGCTTCCTTCCCCCCGGGGCCTCAGAGCCGCCGCCTCACGGGCGCCTGGGCCGCGGGCCTGCGCGTGTTGGGCCGCAGCGCCCCCGGTAACCGCCCCCCTTCCCCGCGGCAGCACCGCGGCCCTCCTTGTTTTGAACTTCGCCCTGGTTGTGGGTTCGGGTTTTTATTTAGTGCGCTTATCGCGTCGCACAGAGCAGGGGAAGCGCGGCCTGGGCGGAGGGCCGGGGCGGGGCGCGGCGCACTGCGCGACGCGATTTTGCCCGGCCACGGGTACTTTATCGAATGCGTCACAATCCGGTGCGGTCGCGGCCTGGGCGGTTCGGCTCGGGGCTTCGGAGAGTCCCTCGGCCCCTTGGCCCTACCCGGCTCCACGGGTAGGCGAAATTAAGCGCAGGAAGAGCCGGCCCGCCCTTTCCGCTCGGGTGAGGAGCGTTTGCCCAGGTGATTTTAGTAGCGTCGATCTCCTTTTGACCAGCGCAAAACCAAAGATACTAAAGGCGTTAAATAAATAGGTTGGTCAAATGCCCGATGGTGAAATTCTGGAGGTTAAAGCTACCCCGTTGCTTACATGCTAAGCCATGACTGTAGCTACAGTTAGAAATGTAAAAAATATGGTAATGCATGCTGCTTTAACTGCTTTTTAATGGAGTTTTTCTTTGCTTTCTAGTGAGAAGAGAGAAGCAACACTCAAGATCAGATCTGGGAAGAGTGCAGCACGCAGTTCTGCATCAAGGTCCGTGATAACTGATTGGGAGCGGTTGCATCACTCACCTTCTGAGGGTGTCTTGCACCAAGCCCTCTTTGCAGCGCGTGCCACCTTCCTCTGCGGCCGCACGAGTAGAGAGCGGTAAGTTTAGTTTAATAAAGCCCAACCTGATGGTATTATGCAGCTGGGAACTCAACAGTGAGTGTTTTGGTGTTTATAGAGCATGGAGGAGTTCCTCTTAGTTAAATTTTTTATTACTAATGATCTTCTTTAACAGGAGGAAGTTACTGTTCTCTTTATAAAAGAGCACAGTATGGCTTAGTAAGAAAGGGAGGATCTCATTAACACAAATACTTCCAGGGTGGGTGTCAGGAGGATGGGATGATACTTTTTTCAGTTGTTTCCAGTGACAGGGACTAGAGGTAACAGACATAAGCTGGAACACACCAACACTTAAACACACCAAAAACTTCTTTACTGTGAAGATGAGGGAGCCCTGGCACAGGCTACCCAAGAAGGGTGTGGAGTCTCCTCTGGAGGTTTCCACGCCTGCCTGGACACATTCTGGTGCCCCCTGATCCAGGGGAACCTACGTTAGCAGGGAGTTGGGCTGGATGATGTCCCATCCAAGCCCTACCATTCTGTGTGCTTGTATATGCATATATTTAAGGGCTTGTTTGTGCTTGGTTATTTTCTTGGCTTCAGAATGGGTATGGAGATGAAGCATGTAGTTATCATGAACAGCATCATGCATGGATGCTTTTAAGGGTATATGGCTGTCCTGCATCGCGTTAGCCTAGTCTGTTTTCACAAGCAGTTGCTCTGAGCTGTTCCCCTGTGTGGGCATTGCAAACACTCATTGTATTATGTGGATTTGGTAGGCCAGTATGTGAAACATTATGTAAATTCTTATATGGAGATTGGAATTTATAACTTCAGCAATCAAGTATCTGAATAGAAGCAGCAATGCTAGATGTAAAAAAACAAATCAACAGTAGTGAATAAACAGCCATGTGTGGAAGTAGTGGCAGAGCATTTTGCAAAAGAAACTGCTTTGTGCACTGTCATACTGGTTTGACTAGAGAAAAGAGCTTGAAGAGAAGATACCAGAGTCAAAGAGGTTTCCTCTTCAGGAAGGTGTATGCCCAGGTTTAGTAGTAGCAGTAAAAGGTTGTTTTGCCGTTGTTTGCTCACGGGTAGTAACTGAAAGGTGTCTATGGAAGAGGCAAAAGAGTGAAGACATCCCTTAGAAAAGGTGCAGAGAAAGATTGCATTGAAGTGAGCTGTGCTGTAGCACACGGGAAGTACCACTGTTGGTTTTTCAGCTGTGTAATTTGTGGTACAAGTAAATCAACCTTTAATTTGGCTAAAAGAGTGGAAAAAATGAGTCAGTGTACAAAACATAGTGAAGCCTCTGTCTTTGCTGCCTTGTTTTTAACTATTTTAGAACATGGGTTTGCTGGATTACTGTGTTAATCTCTGTAGGGATTTCAGAAACAAAGGTAAGGTAAAGATGACCGAAAAACTTTCCTAAATTTCTAGTGCTTTGGACAGTGGGAAGACTTTGTGATCTGTTACAACTCAAAATGAAGATGATTTCTAACCACAATCCCATTGGCCATGTACCCTTTTTATCCCTGTTTTAGGAGGTCAGAACTTAGAAATGTAAGTTCTGAATTAATAAGATTAAAAATGTAAGGCTCGATGGCCATGTAATTAATGTCAATGTTATCTTGTTTCTTCCACACATCTTTCAGCTGAAGGAGTGGGATAGACTGAACCTGTGCAACCATATTCTTCGAGAGAGGCGGAGGACAGTTTGAGATATGGCAACCCAGGTAAGATCTTTTGGTCAGAAATTCAGGCTTGCAGTGCCTGAATGGATTCCAGAACCATACTTGGAATTCCTAGTAAATGTAAAGCTGAAATAGCTAGCTTGCTCTGAGTTGGGTGTTCTCTTAGTTCTAACGATTTCTTCCGGTAACCTAATTGGTGGCTGTCCTCTGGACACTTAATCAACTGAAGCAGGAGGGGGGCAATAACATTAAAGTTTGCAGTTTGGATTATTTGGGCATGAGTTCTTCTGAAGGACCTTGCACATAACACTCTCTATATAAGATACATGTAGAGGTGTTGTAGAGGAAGAACACTAAAGCCTGCGTAAGTAACAAATGCTGTGAAATACTGTTCTTCTTTTTGGAAGTTCTCCTTCTTCAGACTCTGAAGCGAGGGAGGCAGCCTGTGTTAATGTGGCTGTTGTTTCCCTCTTCTTTTGTATAGTTGCCTCACTTCCTTTTTCAAATGTGGTTTATGGGTTTTTTGTTTTCTTTTTTTTTTTTCCTTGGAGGCACTTTTTATGCCTCTTTGTTCCTGGCCTTGCGTCTGGGTTTGAGTTTTCCCTCAGCCAAGCTAGTGCCTGTTCCTGGTCTGCTTCCTCCTTACATGCCTTTAATGGGCCTCCTGTTATTATTCCTGGCCTGGGAGAGTGACTCACAGCTGGGTAGTGAGGAGAGGCATCTCACAGAAGAGTAACTCCTAGGTGAGGGGAGATAGGGACAGCTGAGATCCCTCGTAGGCAAGAGTGACGATTTCCCTGCCTCTTCATCACTCGGACTGTGCTGCTGCAGAGTTTTTTGGATCCCGGAGCTCCAGTGGAACGCGGTCCAGTCCTGACGCTAATTAACACTTAGGATTGGCCGACATCAAAGGGCTATCTGCTTTTCCCCTAATTCCAAGAGGAATCCTTTAGCCAGCTTGACAAGTCAGGGGAATATGGCTGTTCATACAATCCTTTGGCTCTGTTATTTTTGCCAGGCGTTTTCCCCAGAGGCTGCTTTCCCTCATGGGAGGCGGAGGGAGAAATGGGACCCCAGGCTTCTTTCAAGGGCAAGGTGAATATGGGGAAATCACCTGTGGTGATG
Source organism: Colius striatus (assembly GCF_028858725.1). NCBI lineage: Eukaryota > Metazoa > Chordata > Aves > Coliiformes > Coliidae > Colius > Colius striatus. Next base: position 5,251,121 of record NC_084762.1, read on the forward strand.
GGGAGTGGGAGGGAGGAATGTAAATAAGGCTAAATACTATAAAGGTGATGTTCTTTTTCTCCCAACAGGACTTGATGGCGAAAAAAAGAGAATGTCTTCAGGCCTACAGCTGGTGGAGGACACCACAGAAGAAACGGAAGAAAAAGAACAAAATAAAACCAGGAAGAATAGAATTTGTCCCTAGTAGTACTAATACAACCAGGTAAAGTCTTTTAGAAAGAAGCTCTGACCCCTTCTTTCTCTTTAAATTGATAGTGACCAGTGAATGCCATCACTTCTTAAAAAAACACCCTGAAATGGCACATTTGGTGCCTTTACACCCAAGTATTGCTTGTGGAAATCTACTGCCAATAGAATAATCAAGGCTTTTGGTGGTTTGTCTTTCCTATCAGGTATGAGAAATGATGGCAAAGTAGTTGTAGCTCTTTTAAATCATGGCTGTAACTCTTGTCTCCTTCCCTGCCCCTTCCCCATTCAAATGTTAAATACATCTTTTTAAAACCAAGTTCTAAAAAGATTTTTAAATTGATCTTTGTTGTTGGAAGTTGGGTGGGTGTTTTTTTTTGGGAAAGTGCCACTCAAAAGTGGCATTCCAGTTCTGTTCATCATTCAGCAGACTTCTACAGTTAATACCCATTCAGATTTTGTCTCATTTGTCCAGTGATAATTGCCTATTTATGTGTTTGGTACCTTAATACTGCAATCAGCTACCTTAGCTTGAAACCTGACAGTTGTTCCTTTTTATCCATTTAAAGACCGGATTACTCGATATTTGTTGGGGAGCTTACACCAGAAGTGGATGATTTCCAGCTCTATGACTATTTCCTCAAGAGATACCCCTCATGTATTGACTGCAAAATAGCAACTGACCTGCTGGGATATTCCAGGTAATGCCTGTGAAAATGTATAATGCTCTCAATGTGTTTGCTTCTAATTAATAAATACCTCATGGTGGAACTGTTTCTGCGTTTCCCTCAGAGGCAGGAAGAGAGATTAGTTTCTAGCATTCTTGTTTAACAGCACACATCCTTGTGTTTCTAAAACTTTCTGCTTAGCTTAAGCAGTTCACGTCATAAGTTTCAATATTGCCATATCTGTATCTGTATGAAAGATGGTGGGCGAGCTGTGCACTGAAATCTCCGCTGCCCTGCTTACATACAGCCTCACACAGTCATCTGCAGTACTGAAGACACAATTCTGTGGGTAAAAAGCATAAAGCCTGGCAAATACTGGGGAGTTATGAGACTGAATCCATTAATATTAGTAATAAAAAGCTTAGCAGAGGTTGTACTGGCCAGGCAGTGAGTCAAAGCAGGGGGCAGTGAGCTTGCTGTTCAGACAATGCTGGCTGTAATGGACTAATTTAAGACACTTAAGAGGAAGCAAGTTAGGGTAGATTAATGGTAACTGGTAAATTAACTGCTGTAAATGCAGAAATATGGCATTTGGTTACTGAGGTAACAAAATGTATTGCTCTGCCATCTCTCGGCAAGTTGCATTTTAATCCTATCAAAGAACCAACCTTTTGCTTCTGGCCCAAGTTTTTAATTTGAAAGCATCTTCTGAGTGTGTGCACGTGACAGAAAGGTTGCTTAGAGAATATAAGCTGTAGTAACTACTGTCTTCTACAAATTGAATTACTTAAGTATGCATGACAGTGACAATTTTTCTCCCTTCTGAAAATTGTAGAGGGTATGCCTTTGTCAGATTTGGTGAGCAAGGTGATCAGATGAGGGCACTGCAAGACTGCCAGAATGCACCAGGTCTGGGGGGAAAGCGAATCCGGCTCAGCATAGGAATTTCTAAAAGGTAACAAATGAGATGTGTATTGATACAGTAATTCTAAGCAATCAGATTTTTGTAGCTCTGCTTTTAAGTCTGTGGCTCTTGCTATAATGGCTGTGCACATTGATTCAGTGTATGTAACAAAAAATACACCAGTGTTCTGTTTTGACTCCAGTGGATTTGTCACCCTCTTTCAGGATTGTTGGGAAAATCCAACCCTTCAGTCTAGCCACACTCCAACTTTGGCTTAGCTGCTGTTATACTCAGCCTTAATTCTTATACTAGCAAAGCTGAATGCATTCATACATAGTTTTCACGTTTGGGCATGAAGAAGGTAGAAGGGACAAAGGTTTTGTATCCTAGGGAGCTTTTTTTACTAGAACTTTTCCCTATGGTTTAGTTAAGGTAGCACATGACTAGCTTTACAAAAGGCTGGCAGAGGAAGGGAAGTGGAAAAATACAGAATATGGGGGGGAAGAAGCCAAAGAAGATGTTGCTGTAACTGTTTAGAATACTATTCTTTGCTTTTTCAAGTTATTAGAGCAGCAGGGAATTGAAAGTTGTTTGGTTTTGAGAGAGTTGTTTACTCTGCTAGCTCAGTTCTCTCAGTTACTTAAGGCAGTTAGTCTCTGGACAGTTAGGGAACTGATGCCAAATTTGATAAACTTTGATCCAGGGTACAGACTGAAATAGAACCTTCATGTAAAACAATTTCAGTATATTCATGAGGTTGGCTTGCATGTTCTGGTAAACAGTTAAATTAACAGCTTTTGTTTCTCTTTACCCTGGACAATTCTGTAAGTGTTGCATTTTTGCTTTAGAATGGAAGTACTCAGACCCAAGAGACCACTGTCCAGAATGGCTCAGACTAAATTTTTTCAAGGACAAGAAGTCACAAAAACAGGTTTCCTTAGTTCAGAAGGATGTGAGCAGCATTTTCAGGCTTTCTTTCCTACAGAGATGTATGTAGGAGAAAAGGTGGAGGCAGAAGACTTGGAAGCATTATTCAGTCATTTGTTTATGACAGTGTCTATTTGTTAGAATGTATATGTAGCTTTACAGTAAGGAAACAAATGTAATGTATTGGGATACAGGACATGAAAATGGATCTCTTTCTGAATGGTGAGTGCTGTGCTCTCCTGGCATCAAAATATCCAGCTGCTATAGTAGCTTGCCACTAAGTCCCTTACGTTGGAAACTATTTCTGAGCTCCTTCAGTTTGTGTTCTGGACAAAAATCTTAGATCTGATGTTTTTGTGATGAAGGGGAGATGCAGACTCTGAAAACACAGGAGGTCTGCCTGTACATAATGAGTGAAGAAATGTTGAGGTGTAGAGGATGTCTTAGAATGTACAGCTGGGTTATCTGAACATATTTTGTGTAGTGTATACCTCTGGATTTGTACTTGTCTTAACACAGGTGAGACCTGTGCATTGAGTCTTGTGGTTAATGTGAAGTTGTCTCTTGAGAAAATCTACTCAGGAGAGGGAAAATAGTGAAAAAATAATCAGCTGACCCTTTGGTCTTAGGAAGCAATGAGTTTTGTAACCTTCCTGCTGCTTTGGCTTTAGTCTAGGTAACAGCAGTGCTGTCTTCACCTGGCAGCTGTACTACAGCAACTGTTCATGGGCTAAAAGTTGTGCAGGTGGAGGGAGACATGGCAAACTGGCAGACAGGGTCAGATGTCCCTCTGAAACAGATAACCTCACTTCACCCCATTGTTACTGGAAATACTAAGATTTAATATTAACCAGACAAAAGGTGGAAGTGCTAATTGAGGCTGAATGCATATTTAAAGCAGCTATAATTGAATGTCTGGCCTTAAATTCCTTACACAGATATTACAAGTACTCAAAATGAGTTCAAGTAAATGTCATGGCTTAAGTTAATACATGGGAGTAGTGACTTTTGGTGATGGCAAAGGTGAGAGCGTTTGCTTCTGTATAAATGTGACTCTGACTTACTGTTGCTCAGGCAACTGTTCAGAAAGGTTTCCTTTTAAACTCAGAAATGTGTAAGTTGGCAAATTGTTTAACTTCAGAACTAGGTTTACAGTTTAGTGTTCTCAGCCATTAGCTGTGTAACACTTCTCTTGTTTCAGACTGAAAGCAGAGTTCCAGCGGTACCAGTCATACAACTACAATGATTATTACCAAGATTATCAGAACTACTACTCACAGTGGGGTTATGACCCTTATGCTGAATACAACAACTACAGCTCCTACAATCCCTATGACAGCATGCAAGCTGTTGGAGACTGCTCTTTAGGAGATGCTGTCATGGCTCCAGCTGTTTTTGAGGTAAAGATACTACATGCTTGCTTTAACTTAGCAAGTAGAAAGTTATATGTGTTGTGTAAGTCAGAGCAAAAAGGTCACAAGCTGAAATAATTCTGCTTTTTCTGGAGGCTAGAATAGCAGGCTTCAGTCAGAGGTATTATTAATTTAAATGCTTAAGTAATGTGTCTGTTGAATTAGAGATTTATGCACCAGTGTTTGCTTGTGTATGCCAAATAACAGCTCAGTTATGTAGGCTGCTGCTTCCTCTCCCTGTTTTTCTGATGTACTTTACTTAAAGCAAATTAAAGAATTATTGTAAGATGGTCTTATCTTAGATGAGCCAATTTATCAATTACAACAAGTGTCTTCCAACCTGAATTATGTTGGGGTTGCCTTTAAAGACAAACAAACAAAAAAACCCCACACAACTGCCTGCAAAATAACAACAAAGTGCCCCAAAAACCCCACTCAACCCTTCCCAACAAACACACCCATCTCCTCTCTGCCTACTTTGGTTGTGGGAGGAGGAAATTGTTTAGGATCATAAAATTATTTTGGACTTGTGATGTTTCTGAAGTGGATTATGATTCAACTTCTTTTTTTCTTCTTTTTCTAGGAAACTGCAGCTATGACTGAAATCAATGATGACCTAATGACTGAAGGTAATGATGATTCTATCACTGCATCTTGAATTTAGCCATATTTGTGCCTTTAACAGTGCAAGCCAATACCTATTGAAAGAAGAATGTCTTGGAAATTGAGCTGATGTAGTGGGATCATCTGTGGGTTATAGCTAAGGTGAGGTAGGATTTTAAGGCTCATAGTGTACACCGTGTCAAGTAGAATGGGACACTGTCAGCGCTTCACAGTGGGTTTCTTGTAACTTCCAAAGTGGTCCACTACAGGGTACTTAGTACTTATTCTGCAAAGCATATTCTATGTTGAAACTCATTAGTAGGAGAAGGTTTTGTTTGCTAAATGCTGAGATAAAAGCTCCCACTGCGAGTCCCAAAAGGAGGGTTCAGCTTGCATTGAAAGATTTGGTCCAAAACCAAATTGCTTAAGCCTGGAAGATTTGCAGATGTCTCCTTGTGTAGAGACATCTTGTGTTAGTGCTCATAAACTTTATCTTGCCTAGCACATACTGTAGTAGAAATTAATTTCATGGATTTTGGGAGAGTTTCATGGCTAATTATCCTGAAATCTGCTCTTTGTCTTAAAATAGCAGCATAGTCTAGCATTCCAATATAGAAGTTACAAAAGAAGCTGTACTTGCCAGGTTAGTTTAAGTTCTAGGGGAATAAACATCTTATGTTTACTGTGAAATGTATTGAATTACTTAGCTGAAACAGCTTTTATTAGGCATTTACTTCAGTTTTTTGTGTGCATGCCTCCAAAGACACTTGTATTTACCAGGCTTTTATTTTCAGATCCACAGCTTTACTTGGATGTTGATGAAATGAACAGACAATTTATGGAGACAAGTGAAGAACTTTACGATTCCCTCATGAATTGTCACTGGCAACCTCTGGATACGGTCACTTCTGACATCCCCCCTGCTATTTAAGTGTCTTATATAGCATGACCGTTATGACCAAGGTGCTAAAATTACATTTCTTCTACATTACTCTAGATCATAAGTTTTAAAGCACAATGATAGGTTGGGGTTTTTTTTGCTATGCTTTTGACAGTTTCTGTAATCTTCTTTTTTTTGTTGTTCATCACTCGAAGCATCTTGAAATCATGTAAATATTCTAGAAATGTAAAGAGTTCAATGGGGTCTAAAGATAGACTTGCCTGTGTAAATAAAATCTTGTTTCTGCAAACCTGCCAGCAAGGGATTTTACTTACAGATGGGAAGCATGTTCTCTTCTGGCTTGTGGAATTTAGCTGGAGGCAGTAGGGGTATTTCACCTGTCTTTGGTATGGGCATCAGGACACTAGAGAACCAGCTCTTACCCATTTCAAAATTACCTGGGCCATCTTTTTTACATGCTTGCTTAGGTTATGTGTGTTTAGGAGACACTCCCAGGGTTTACTCTGGAAACTCTTGGGCCTGCTCTTTCTCCTACAGTCTGCTGGTGCTAACTGTACTGATGCTGATCTGCTAGCTCAGTTAGAATTGCTTTAGCAGTACACTTTGAAACATACAGAAGGGCAAACTTTCAGCTGCTGTAGCTGTGAACATTCCAAAGATGAAGGATGAGCCTACTGACAGTTTTGTTCCCGCCCTTCTCATTGTTAGTCTTTTCAACTGACACCTTGCAGCAAAGAAACTGTTATTAAACCTAAAAATCCTTGGAAGAAAGTTACTTTCTGGTTTAAAGGAGGAGAAATACTCCATTTGGTATGAAGAGAAACCCCATGCTACTAACAACTCTTCAACTATGTTGTACCCTAATCCTAAACATTTAAATTCAGGCTGCATGCTCAGGTGTTTGTAGTGATGAGGTCAAAACATTTCAGTAGGGTAACAATTGTCAGTATTCAAGTCAAAGGAGATCAGAGGAGATAGCAATGAGGAAAGTTGTGCCTGAAGCTAGTGACTCTGACTGGTTTCTTCTAAACTGTTCTCATCTTGAAGGGTATGAAGTATTTTCTAGTCATAGGAACTAGCCCTATGTATGCAAAAGTATTTATTATTTCATGGATATAACTAGAAAATGTTAGGCTGGAAACAGAGGAGTTATGCTTCCAGGAAAAAAAGGTAGCAGAAATTATCATTAGCTCTTAGGTATGGAAGCTGCTCAAGCTAGTCAAGACACTGGTATTGGTGTGTGTGTTTTGTGGGCTTTCTAAACCATAACTGCTATGATGGCAGGTCAGAATCCCAGAACTTGAATTATATTAAGTCATGGGAATAAAGTGATGGTCATAATCTGTATGCTGTTCTTAAATTTAAAACAAATACTGTATTACAGAGTGATGTCTCTCTGCTGGCAGGCCCTTGCTAACTGCTGTCCTGATTCCTCTTGTCTCAGTTCCTATTCAGCTAGAGATATTTGCAAAGTCCCACCTGTGAAATGCAGGTGCCCTAAAACAGAAGAGGCTGTTGGAGGACTATAAAAGTTCATTCTTCCTGGATTTTGTTTAGATATTTGTAGAGGTAGGGACAGAGGTGAAAAACCTCATCTAAGCAGGAGGAATAGCATCACAGTTCTAGCTGTTGTTTAGCTAGTTGCAAGGTGGCTGGGAACTTGGATTTCTTGTCTCTCACGTAAAGTGGAGAGTCTTTGGAGAGCAATAGGAGGGACATTATTGATGGGAAGCAGAGTAAATGAAGCATAGAGAAGCTGGGTGGGAAAGGGGGTGCTGCTGTGCAGACAGAGAATTGTGGCAGGAGACTGCAGTATGGAGGAAACGCAAGACAGTATTTGCAGGCCCCTTGAATGTGGCAGAGAGTGCAAAACCATGCAAGATTTGATGCCACTTCAGTTGCAGCTCCTAGCTGTGGTGCCTGACTAGTTTGTACTGCTAAGCTCATGCTATGCAAAGGATTTATTATCCAGCCTGTCACCACGAGCAGCAAGACAGATTCCAGACCTGTGCTGGATTATGTGCCACTTTGAAGTGGCTTGCCTGCCATCACCTAATGCTGTACTTAGTTGCAGCAAGTAATTTCTGGGAACCTTTTGTTGTGTTATCAGTTACAAAAGTGATGCTGAGGATGGATGTTGGCTCAGCAGAAATACTACTGAGTATCTGTGCTGATTTTTGGCATCTGGGTGAAGTGTGTCATGAGGGGCCCATTTAGTTACATGGTTTGACTTTGACACCGTATCATCACAGTAGGTAAATCTCAATGACATGGGCTATAGCCACTCCATTGATGCAGACTTGACCTGTTAACAAAAGTCTCTCTGTTCTGCATGGGAGACTGGTTTCAGCCACGTGCCTTCTGTTCTGGGCTGTAGAGTGCCTGTAGAGTGAAAGTGCTGCTTGTGTAAAGCTGCAAGAGGTTGTTTGGGCCGTTGGCTCTCTAAACCTGAGCAATGTTGGGAGTGTATTTTCTTGCAGTCAACATACAAGACAAATGAGGTGAGGAAGGGAGTGAGTCTGTTGGTGGCAGCCCATGTGATACTGTTCTAAAATAGCTCTCTGACCTCTTATTTATCTCTTGAGCCTTGCTAGCCATTCCTGTGTCTAGTTAGTGCAGACCCAGGCTCAGGGTGGTGTGTGGGGTGCATGCTCTTTACTCTAAAATCACACCAAATGCAAAGTTTCTTCCCCTATTGGTGTGTTACCCCAGAACCCCAAACACAGGGACTAGTTGGGGGTATTGGAACTGTTTGAATGCATGGCTGAGGCTTTTCACTCAGTCAACTTAGAGCTGTTGTACATCTGCCTGCCTGCATGAGCATGAGGCAGAGACCTGAAGGCATTGTGCAGGAACCTGCCAGCAGTTGTGCAAAGACTTGATTGCAGGGGGTGCATTTAAAAACCAAAACGTCTTAGAAGCAACTTTTTCAATGCCATGTTATTTCACTTCATCTAACATGGGTTTTTTCTCTGTTTTACCCAGATTAAATGTTTGGCTTTAAGCTTGATGGGGTTGTTTTCCCAAGAATATCTAGTGTTGGGTGTGTTAAACTCTTGACTGCAATAGATAGTGCCTTTACTCACAGCTTGCTGAGTACTTCAGGAGGAGTAGTCTGTTTCCTATTGCTTCTCTGACCAAAACAGCTTTAGTAGGATGCTTTGAGGGGCTACTACTCACTGCAGGCAATGAGCAGGGAGAAAGAAACAGGCCAATAAACTTAAAAGAGTACTTGAAAGGGTACAAAAAGGTTAAATGGTACTTAAGTCGTGGTTGTTTCTTTTTGCAGGGATGCTCTTGGACCAACAGCTTCTTTCTAGCGCTACCTCAAAGTAACTCGCAGATATAACTCACAGGGAAGATTGATCAAATGGTGGTGATCCCTATCATTCTGCTGGAGAGAGAGATCTATTTGCCTTTTGTTTTCCTTTTAAATAACCTTTTATTTAACTCGAGCGACTCATGTCAATAGACATCGTTCTGACCACATCCACAAGTATTCCTGAGTCACGAGTGTCATTCAAGGCATGTCGCCGGATGGAAATTGTTCTAAATAAGTAAAATGGAAGTAAAAGAAGTAAATAAAGCAGCACTTGAATTTACAAGAGCAAACATAGTGTAGCTGCCTTTGACACGTACTCGGAGGAGAAAACTTACTTTCACAGGTTTCCTTAATGTGCTTTAGTGTGCATCAGAAAGAGGGAATCTTGTTTGAAATGTGGCCAGCGAGGGATTTCAGTCAGTTCACCACACAGGTACCGTTTTGGAACTCAACATTACTGCTGACAAAGGTCTGTTCCCAAAGGGCAGTTTGTATTCCTGTGTGAAGCTTGCTCTCCAGGTAACTGAAATACCCCGTGATACCCTTCCTGAGTTGGAATTTAGCATGACAGTTGTTTCCAGGACAAAGAGAGTTACAAATCCTTGCAAAAATACTACTTTTTGTTATATTTCGATGTTGTATTACTCTTTTAGTAACACAGCAGCAGTTCACAGGAGGTGTTTCTCGCAGGTGACTTCTAAACCCCTGTGTTCCACATCCCAGAAGGGATTCTCCCTCACCGCAAATCCCCCCACTGCACTCCAAATGGTGTTCACGGCGGGAGGGTAGGAAAGGAAGACTGTGGGGCTCTGAAGGTGTAGGTCAGGAGGAGAAATAGGGAATGTGAATCTACTCTGCTGGGATTTTTGGGAACAGCTGATTTAACTACAAAAGCAGGACTAAGAGGTTGAAGAAAAATGAGTCACGTGGAGCTGGAAAGATAGTTACTGCTAGTTCACATGTCTTTGGCCCTTCAGAATTACCTGTACTGCTGTGAGTTCCTCCCCTAAAACCTCCTGAGTTTAAGATGCTCCTTCAGTGCTCTAACAAAGGCTTTTCTTTTTGGTGGAAGGAGCACACACTACATTACAGCTCTTTCACTCTCAAATATCCACACCTCAGTCAGTTTTTAGGCTGAACATTTTTATTTGCATAGGAAGTTAGTTGGGATTTTTCTGCTCTGCTCCAGCATTCCCAAGGCAGATACAAAGCTCTAAATAAGCAACAGATTTTTCTCTACTTTTCATAGAATAAAAAATCCCCAAAGACATTTTAAACCTTTATGTTGGTATTAGAAATACACTTTTCTTTGTTTTGAGGAAGAAAAAGCTGCATTGCCACTTTTATTCTCACTTGCTTCTCAGCAGGAGCTTGGGGCATCACTTTTTTCTGTTATATCCTATGGCAGGACAAGGGGTAGTGAAAGAAGCTGGAACAAAAAAAGTTCTATTTAAAGATAAGGAAAAACTGTTTCAGTGTGAGGTGAGGCAGCCCTGGCACAGGCTGCCCAGGGAGGGTGTGGAGGCTCCTTCCTTGGCGGTCTGCAAGACCCGCCTGGACCCGTTCCTGTGTGACCTGATGTAGGTGGCCCTGCCTTAGCAGGGGGGTTGGACTGGATGATCTCTAAAGGTCTCCCACCCGCCCCGTTCTGTGATTCCACGGTCACCCGGCAGCCTGCCACCGCTCTCGCTTACCCCGCGGGAACGCCGCTTCCCAGCTTTCCTGCCGCCTTCCCCGCGCTGCCCTCAGCCTGCTCCCTGGCGGGGAGGAAAACCAGCTCAGGGCAGGGAAGTCGTGCCCGCGAGGCGCAGGGGCCTGACCGCGCCGCACGGCTCCGCCGCGGCCCCAGCCGCGCTGGTTAGCGGGGCGGCCCCCGCGCGTGTGTGCGGGCGGCGGGCGCGGGGGCCGCCGGGAGGGCGCGCAGGCCGTGACGCGGGCGGCGCGGCGCAGTGACGCGCGGCCGCCCGGGGCGGGCGCTGTGTGGTTGGCCGGGCGGAGGGGGGAGGGGTGCGGCGGCTCGGCCGCGAGCGGGCAAGGCGGGCGGCGCGAGGCCGGCCGGCGCCGGACAGAGAGCGCGCGCGGGAGCGCACACGGACGCGTGAGAGGGGGGGGGGGGGAGCGCGCGCCACGCACCGGCCCCGCGAGCAGGGAGCGCGCGCGCGCGCGGCTCGGGGCCCGGGGAGGGTTGGGGTTTGGGGGGGGGGGGGGCGCGGCGGGGAGGGGCAGGCCGCGGAGCCCCCGCGCCAGGCCGCGCGGCGCGTGGCGGGAGGAGGAGGCCGGGCCGGGCCCATCCCATCCCCCGCGGAGACGGTGACAGCGTAGGGCGGGCGGCGCGGCCGGGCCGGAGCGGAGCGGAGCGGAGCGGAGGAGCGCGGCCGCAGGAGGCGGCGGCGGGGGCCGGGCCCGGCGCGCGCGCGCGCGGCGGGGCCGGAGCAGCGGTGGGGGGGTGGGGGGGAAGGGGGCAGCAGAGGGGCCGCATCCCATCATGGCCTCGGGCGGCGGCGGCGGCGGCGGCGACGGGATCGGCGGCGGCAAGATCCGGACCCGGCGGTACCACCTGGGCGCCGCGAAGCCTCCCTACGCGAGGAGCAAGCAGGTGAGGCGCGGCGGCGGGAGGCTGCGGGTCAGCCCGGGCGGGCGGGCGGGAAGGCCCCGGCGCCGCGCCGCGCGCCCCCTCAGCTCGCCACGCACGTGCGAGGTGCGCGGCCGGGGCTCGCCTGTGGAGCGGCCCGGGGCGGGGGCTGGGGGAGGGTTTCCCGCCGGGGCCGCGGGGATTGTGGGATTTCCGGGCGCTCGCCCCACTCCCGTTCCCGCTCCGCCGGCAGCCGCGGCCCGCGGGGCACCTCGTTCTCCCTTTTGTCTCCCGCCGGGCCGGGGGAGGTGGCCCCGCGGGGAGCGAAGAGGGGAGGAGTAGGCGCTCCTTCCCGCGGCGGCGGTGGGCTGGCTCCCCCTCCGCCGGGCGGGCGTTTTGTCTCCGGGCTGTCCGATCCCTCAACGACCGCGGGGAGAACATCTAGAAGAAAAAAAATGTGCTTGTGCGTGTCCCCGTCTGTGAAGGAGTACCCCCCCCGCCTAAATTGATGATGGGATGCCAGATGTAGTTGCTCTTCAGATTGAAGTGCATCGCTTCTAATGCTTCTTTTCTTTGACAAGTTTTAAATTGCAGATGAGTTTCTGAGAATGCCGTGTAGTTAGGGCACCTTCCATTGTGTGTGTGTGTGTGTCGGATGCTGCTTGCGGAACCCTCAGGTCTGCATCTGGTAGTTTCTTCAGTCTCTTTGCCTAAATGTGCTGATGCAGTGCAAGCGAAATGTAATTTGTAAGGCGTTTCTTCTCCTTTTTATTGTAGGACAGAGTAGATGGGTAACAAAAATGGTTTGTTAATCGTGACACAAAAATCCATTTAGAGTGGCTGGAGCAGGGAGAAACGGAAATCCTTCCCGAGGAATTTCAGGATGCCTAGAGACAGGGTTTTGGAGATGCTGTCCACCTGTATTTATGAATGTGAAGTTGAGTGGTCGGCCAAAACCTTTTCAATGTTAAATCGGTGAATGGTATGTGCAAAACTGAGAGTGTTATGCACGAGTTGTTGCTCTACAGTGTCTTTTACATAGTGTCCTGATTGGCGATGTTGTCCTTGTAAAGCTAAGCGTGGTGATGCTTCATACAAAGGATCACTGCGCTTCCAGAGCTTTTGCTGAAAGCTCTTATGTGAATGACTGAATGCTGTTGAAATCTTGCATGTGTTGGTACTATGGAGATAAGTGACAAACCTTACACATGATTTAAAAATAATTGGGGGGGGGGGGGGGAGGTTCTGACTCTTCTATTGTCTGTTATCTCTGTGCCTTTTCCAGTAGGTTTACTTAAACAATGTGCCAGAGCAGACACGTGCTTGGGGATATCTCTGGGATTCTGTCCATGGAATGGATGCTGCACATCAAATGCACAGATCAAATTGACAGTAATATATGGGGGGGGAATGGTAATGATTAAATAAATAGGCAAACTGATAGTCAGATGTGTGCATTTTTTCAGTGGATAGCTTTTTAACCCTATGCAGCTCGCTAACTTGCATTACCTAAAAAGATGAGCAGCGGGTAAATAGCTAACCCAAATCGGAATGAATTGCTATATTTGATATAATGGCCAGTCTGCAGAAGTATTCGGTGGTTTAATGTTAATTGTCTCTCAGTAATGAGTTTGTGAAGCCATGAATGTGCACAGTGCAATCTTGACCTGAGGTTATACCTCTTTTTCTGACTTCCCTCTTCCCTAACTGGTTGCCAATATGTAGACTCCTAGAAACACTTCAGTAGAACTGTTCTAGATGTTTGTGGGTAAAACCAGGGTCCTGAAAACCCCGTCTCTTGTCATCAGGCCCCGAAGGTGCCTAAGCACTGGATGCAGTATAGCAAATGGCTTTGAAGTTCCTAAGATACCTGATTTATTTTCCACTCGTATGAGAGATGATTAGCACGATGCCTGGCTCGTGCTTTCTGGATGTTTTTATTTTGCCATAGTCTCCTGGGGAGTTCAGTCAGGTGAGAATTCTCAGATCATACCCAACATGTGCTGCAGAGTCAGTCTTCTATAAAGTAACAGCGACAGCTTTAGAAGAGAGTTGTAAGAGAAGGTGCTGCTGCTTTTTAATGACTGTTACCTAAAGCATTAGTTCAGAATGTGATAGGCCCTGTTTCAGTTTCCTTTTTTGCCTGGAGGGATCAACCTATGTCTTCCAGTTTCTGGGTGAATATCCCAGTTGCCAAAGCTGTGTGTTGCCTTCAGTTCCTCTGGCTGAAGCTGTGTTACTATCCAGAAAAGAATGTGTGATTCACTGAGCGAGAAAGAAGACGTGTAAGAAGATGTTGCCCTCTTAAGACTGGAGACGTGCAGACTCTGGTTCTTGATTTCAGAAGTTAATTAGTTTATGTTAGGTGTTCCTTGGAGCAAACATGCAAAGCCCTACATGTATTCCTCGCTCTTTCTTTCCGGGTTCCTGATCATTAAACTTCAGAGCCATGCTTTATTATGTGTGTGTGGTTTTAAAATCTAGAGCCTTTTTTTAAACCAGCCTCAAATAGGAGGGGTGAATGGATGCTGCCTGCGAGAGAAGACTCATGGCTTGGAGCTTGCCTGTTCTCCTGGAAGATGAGAGATATGGGTACAGACTCTCCCACTAGTGAAGGAACTAGACCTTTGTGTTTTCTCTTCTGAGCTGCCATCCTGCCTTATAAAAAGTGCACTGTCAGCAGCTATGCTCTTAAACAAACCAACAATCAAAAAGTAGCTGCACTGCTAAGTAAAGATGGTACAGCCTGACTCACCATTAAGACTTGTTGGGTGGGAGTCTCGTCTCAGAAAGAGAAGGAGCCTTTTAATATCTTGGGTGTTCTGGGAACAGAATTGAGGGGTCCCTTCCCATTGACTGTGCCTTCCTCATGGCTAAACATTGACAGCTCCGTGCAGAACGTGTTGATTTCTACCTGTTACTCAGCCATCTCATGCAGAAATATCCAGGCTCCTTTGGTACCACGTAAGGTGCTTGGCTTAAAGTTTCATCTTCTTTGAGAGCTCAGCACACGAGAAGCGAGGGAGCTGTTGTGTCCAACATCAGGATTTCATCTTCTGGATGTAACCCCAGTGCTCCTAAATGCCGGTTTGTTTTGGTCATTTGGGTAGGCTGCTGATTGGAATTGCCAGGGTGCAATTGTTAATGATTGTTATTGGGGTGAGCGTTTACATTGCTGACTGATTACACAGCTTCTCCCATAGTACGTTTTGTGCCTTGGGATGTGTATGTGCATGCTGGTTTAGCCTGGAGTAGTGCTAGTCTCATCCAGGTAACATAGAGATTTCAAAGACGCTAAATGTGCCATCTAGGAGAAGACACTGAAAAAGTGTCAGAGAACTTTGACTCACCTGGACTTTTAAACTCATGCAAGCAGAATTAAGCACAAGAGAAAAAAACATCTGAAAAGTCTATATAACCTTCCCATAAACCTATATGTTTATGTTAAGCTTCATCTTAAAACTGTTTGCTATTAGACAGAGATAGTACTTATAGACTGAAACTTCTTGTGGGGAGAAATGCTTTTGTTTCTTCTTGCTTGTGTATGTGCCAGTGTGTATTTACAATGTGGAGGTGCTACAATGATACACAAGAAAGCAATCCAAAGATATTTTCCTTGATGAAACCAGCATCAATTTCTGCATGCTTTTACTTGATCTTCTGGTGGTGTAGTTGAAAGCAGGGAATCGGAAGGCTGCTGAAAGGCACATTGACAGGTCCTGGTTGTGAAAGCTCCTCTGATTGGTGAGTTTTGCAAAGCTGCTTGAGACATGGTGTAAGAAAGCCAGTGGTATCTGGGATGCATCAAGAAGAGTGTGTCCAGCAGGTCAAGGGAGGTTCTCCTCCCTCTCTACTCTGCCCTGGTGAGGCCTCATCTGAAGTCCTGTGTCCAGTTCTGGGCTCCCAAGCTCAACAGGAAACTGCTGGAGAGAGGCCAGCACAGGGCTACTAAGATGATGAAGGGACTGGAGCATCTTTCTTTTTTGAGGAAAGGCTGCAGGACCTGGGGCTGTTTAATCTGGAGAAGAGGAGAGTGAGAGGGGACCTCATTGGTACTTACAAGTATTTAAAAGTTGTGTGTCAAGGGGATGGGGCAGCTTTCTTTTCTGTAGTGTCCAGTGACGGGACTAGGTTAATGGACAAAAGCTGGAACACGAAAAGTTCCACTTAAGGAAAAACTCCTTAGGTGTTGAGATGAGGGAGCCCTGGCCCAAACTGCCCAGGGAGGGTGTGGAGGCTCCTTCTCAGGAGGTTTTCAAACCCGCCTAGATGCGTTCCTGTGTGACCTGATCTAGGTGGACCTGCTTTAGCAGAGCGGTCAGACTGGATGATCTTTAGAGATCCCTTCCAACCCCTACCATTCTATGATTCTGTAAGATTCTTCCCAGACTGAACAGCTCTAGGTTTGTGAAACTACATGCAGCAATGCCTAAATAATGACATTATCACCTGCTACTCTTTTGAAGGCAGGCCAATTGTAAACTGTTGTTTGATGTGTTCTGGGATTTTCTTGGTGAGCAGTGACTGCATGCAGCAGGAATCTTACAAACCACCGTGTTTACTTTGGGAGGAAATTCTGAAACTCTCTTGCTGATGAGTTCCCTAGAGGATGCTATTGAGTAATATAAACCAGGTAATACTTCACAAACATGAAACCTTAAACTATTAGTGAAAAACAAAAACCTTTATTAAGAATGTCCATAGGGACCTACACAGATATAATTGTATCGGTTTAACTCCTACCAGTAACTTGGAGCATGCTTAGGTGGTTGTATTTGTATGCCTTTCTCTAGCTGTTTTGGTTAAGTAATAGGTTAGCACATGGAGCTAAAATGAATAGATGTTCCTATGCAACCCGATCTAGGTGAACCTTCTGCAGGGGAGTTGGACTAGATGATCTCTGGAGGTCCCTTCCAACCCTACCATTGATTCTATGGTTTCAAGATTTGGTTTTAAAGAATGGGCTATTAGTTAACATCAGAGGTTTTGTCTCTGTACCATCAAAACCTTAGCAAAGGAAATGTTTAAATGTGGCACTTGACTTTCAACTGCTACCATAAACAAAAATGTGCCCTCAGTTGGGAGGAACTTCTTGAACTGAGGCATTGACAGTTTTCTCTCAGTTAGGCTAAACGGTACTGTCACTGGTACAACAAATTGTAGATAGTGATGGCTATAGCATTTTATTAGCGTGTTGGGTTTTGTCTTTCAAAGTGTTGTCATGAAAGCCTTGGAGAAGAACAATATTAGTCAGTGATGTCTTAGGAGAAGAAAAAAGAACAATATTAGTCAGTGATGTCTTAGGAGAAGAAAAAAAAACCCCATGAAATAATTGACTGTGTTAGCTGGGACACTGCAAATTGCCTTTGGTTGCTGGCAGCACATCACTTCCTCTGAGTTATTTATTCCTTCTCTCAGTAATTAGAACCGGTTCTTGCTCCCCTGCCATGGAGGAACTGAGCTGCTGCTGATACTACAGACTGCAAGAGGGTAGAGTTCAAAATCTCTTTTGTGTACCTAAAAAAGTTGGAGCAGAACTGTTTTGGATTGGTGCAGATGTGGGCATCATGTAATAGATTCCTAACACCGTGGGATGAGTGACTCACTGGACAAGAGGACAGATGTTTGCTAGGACTTTAGCAAGGCCTTCAGCATGGTCTCCCAAGTTCTCCCTGTAGTCCAATTGGTTCTGCTTGGACTTGTCAGGTGAACCAGAAAGTGGATGGAGAATTAGTGGGACTATTGTCCTCAAAGGATTATGACCAGCAGTATGAAGTTCGAGTGGCAACTGATGGCTAACAGAGGCTCTTGGTTTGATATTGGGGTGATACCATTATATGTCTTTATTAACCACCTGGGATGAAGGAACAGCATGTATCCTCAACAGGTTCCCAAATAATACCAAACCTGAGGGAACATAAGTCCTGTTGTCTGATGAAGACTAGTATTGCCATTGAGGGATCTCAGCAGAAATGGGCTGCCAGTTGAGAACCACCAAAATGATTAGGGAGCTGAGGCAAGGTGGCTGAGAGCTGGGTGTATTCAGCTTAAGATGACCATATACCTAATGAGAGTATAGAGAGAGGGTGTAGCAAGGCTCTTCTAGGAGGTTCACAGCAAAAATGGGCTCAACTGCAAAAATGGAAACTCTTAATTTAATCTTAGGAAAAACCTTTTAACTGTGAGGATAACCATCATATTGGAAGAAGTGCTCAGAGACATCTCCATCCCTGGAGGTGCTCAAAAGCCAGGCAGACACAGCTGTGGGTGACCTGCTGTTCTTGGCCCTTTTCCAGTCAGGAGGTTGGAATAGGTGACCTGGGGTGCACAGTTCTGTGCACGCACAGATGTGTCATTTCAGCATAAATGTTAACGTTACTGTTCTAGCTTGGTAATCTTTTTCTTAGTCCATCCTCTAAATTCTTAGTTTTCAGGACTATAGTGCTTTTTAAGGGAAAAAATAATACCTCCATCTCACTGTTGTGAGATGTAAATTGCAAGAAGAGAATAGGTAAGAGGCTTTTCTCTAGGATTACCATTTTCCAGACCATTTTTAAAGAAGAGTCTTTTGTTTATTTAATGGTAGGTCACGAGATAGCCTTTTCCATATTTTGTGCTGTTAAACTGCAAAATACACTGGGTTTTTCTTTTTGCTTTTAAACATTTTCTGTAAGCAATCCAGTGTTTGCGCAGCTATTGTACGTTTACGGGAGGTTGGATAGTGGTTTTTATAGAGTCATCAGAGAAGAGGGAGGAGACGTTCTTCAGCAGATGATTCTTGATATGTGCTGCTGAGACTATGGAATGAAAACTCTCCTCTGCTTTTTATAGAGTTATTAAGTGGCTATAATGTTTTTCTGATGAAGAATTCTAGCCATTAGGCAGAATTTTTAATTACTTGTTAGGGTATTAAATTATTTATCTATGTAATTTCATGAACAACTGCCCTGAATTCGGACACATTTCTTGTCTTCCCGTGTACAGATCTCTTGTGCCAGGTGACTTCCCTTCTTACCTCTGTATTCCACATTTCAGTGCTACTTAAAAGTCTTGACTTGCCTTCTCCTTGCACCTAAATGCTATGGGCCTGTCATAACAGACTAATGGAAGGTCCAGTTAAATGCACCTTTTAAACCAAAGAGATGTTAATTTTGCTATCCTTTGAGCCACTTGAAGGTAGTGTTGTTCCAGCTACCTGTCATCCCTTCTAGTGGGAGATTGTTATGCCCTCAACCTTGTCAGTACTCTAGAAACCCCTTTAAACCAAGTCAGTTGGACCATCTTAAAATTGAATCAAGGCAAGTATGAACTAGCTTGTTTGACTTTGCCTGAAGCATAAGTAGTTTTGCAACTTGCTGATGCAGTATTTGTCATTGTGGTATTCTAGATTACTGTTAAAAATGCTTACTAATTAAAAGATCTCCTTGTAGCTGTGAGATTTGCTTTTCCTTGTTTTTGTTGAGGGGTTTACAAATACATTCCCCTTCTTCTGACCAAAAAAAAAAAACCCTTTAAATGTCTTTTTTTCCTTTTCTTTGTCTAGGAAATGCAACAGCAGTGAAGCTTTCGTATTGTGGCAGCAGTACTAATATTTCTGAGTGGGGAGTTTCCTTAGGACTTCTATAACTCATAATCTCATAATTGCATGTTGCTTTTAATTACAGTGCCTTTGTGTGTGTTTGGCTTGGTTGTGACTGCCGCGCTTTTTGAAGTAAGCAGAAGTTCATCTTTCCATTAATCAAACAAAAAATGTGTGTGCAGCACACGGACACCAACGTGCACTGAGGCCTTACAGCCACAGTCTCAGCACATGTGCTAGCTTTGCAAATAGCTGTGCTGGTAGAAATTTTTCTTTCTCCTTGCTGAGGTTGTTTATTTTTGTGTCCTGGAGAGATGGCTGACACTGCTTCTAGTTATGATGGTATTTTGAATCAGAGTCTTTTCTGAAGCAGGTGAGTCTTGTGACTCCTTCGCCTATTAGAGCTCAGGGCCTGGTAACCTCCAGAATTAAACTAAACCAAGCCAAGGGTTAAACCATTCAACTGGCATTTTCTTTGAGTCTGGGGGAGGCAGAAACTATGTGCAAGCCTGTAATATAGGTACATTTGTCTTTTTAAGTCATCTGGAACTGATCAGATGTAAACAAGATTTAAACTGATGTAAATGTAGCTGTATTAGGGAATTACTGTGCTGCAACTGGATATGTGTTAAATTCAGCTATAACAATGTACCTGTTTTAATGTCAGCCCTTAGTATTTGCTATTGAACTTACTTCACAGAGTTTTAATATATACACAAGATTTGTAGATGCCATTGCCTTCAATCATCTCACTGGTAAGAGAACAATGTTAGGAGGTACTAGTTTTATATTTGTGAGATGCTCTTGCTTCTGTCAGTTGAGCTGTGATGAGAAAATCTGGCCAGAGACACTGCTGCTCTTTGAGACTGAAAATTACTGCCCTGCAGCAGAGGTGAACCTACCTTAGAATCATAGAATCATAGAATGGTAGGGGTTGGAATGGACCTTTAGAGATCATCTAGTCCAACCCCCCTGCAGAAGCAGGGTCACCTAGGTCAGGTCGCATAGGAACATGTCCAGGTGGGTCTTGAAGACCTCCAAGGAAGGAGACTGCACAACCCCTCTGGGCAGCCTGTGCCAGGGCTCCTTCACCTGAACAGTGAAATGGTTTTTTCTTATGTTTAAGTGGAACTTTTTGTGTTCCAGCTTCATCCTTAGCTTTACAGTTTCAGGGTATTACCTTAAAATGTCAAAGGATATAAGAACAGCCGCTGCTGGCTGCAGCTAAAGCAGCTGTGCCTGAGGGTCAGCATTTTAGTTTCTCTTAAGCACCAATTTTTAGATGTGAAAATCCAGTCATGAACCATATGCAGCAGCGTTCAGTGTGTCCTATTTAAAGCAATTGCAGATTCTGTTGGTTTAGATGAGTTGTGAGGTTTTAACTGGTCCTTGCTTATGTTTTTCCTCACTACTATGTGTCATAGATTAGTCTGGGATACTATTGTTTGTTCACAAGTGCTTTTAGGCAAAGTGGCACTGAAAATGTTTTAGTTCCTTGCAGTGATCTAGTATATTATATAGGAGGTATCAAGTTGGTAGTATGGGGGTATGATAAGTTGAAAGCCTTTGTATGCATAAACATCTTGTTTGCCACAGATGCAGGAAAGGTGAAGAGTTTACCATTTGTATTATCAGTTAGCTTTGAGGGTGTTGAAATACTGTAATTAATTGGATCTTGCTGTACAGAGAACACCTGTAAATAAGATAGACAGTTTTATACCTAAACTATGCATTTACATCCTAAATGCTAAATGTATGATGTCATACATTGCTAAATCTGATAACTTGTACTAGTGGCCTTGTAAAGTCCATCTAGTGCTATGGGACATATCGCAGAATCATTTTAGTTTTGAAAACTTAAACTTTTCCTCTCTGTGCTTATGTCAGAGTTGGTTATCCGAGTGCCATGATTTTTTAGTTATTGTACTTGTTAAGTAAAACTAATCCATTTAAATGGTAGGATTCCCTTACATGAAGAGAGAAATAGTCTGGGCAGCATTTAATTAATGTGATTCTACATACATACTTTAGTACATTCTATGGAAGTTAGCTGAAGGCATGCTGTGAATGCAGCAGTCTTTCAGTATAATAGATCTTAACTGTACTTGAGTCCTTTCTTAGATTAAGAAAAAACTCCTTTAAAACTGCTTGTAAAGTTCTAATGGAAGTTAGACTGGTTAAGATGACAGTTTTTAGTTTTGATGCTGATAAATTTCTGTGTCAAAGCATAACCCTAATGTAGTGCATCCCACGAGAAGGTAACAAAGGTGCTGTGACCTCTTTTGCCATATTGTCACCATGTCAACTAAAGGTGTGGGCAGAACCTGAGATAAAAGCATTCAGCATCAGAAGGATTTAACCTAGTGGATTAGACACCAGTGTATCTATCACGGCATGCACTGGCATTTTGCACTTGGGTGGAAGCGATAATGGTGACTACAGATGTGCAGGCAGTGCCAAGACGTAATTTCCCTGCGATGTTTATTCCAAAGCTAACTAGACTAAGGAAAATAAGACTTACTTCAAGCAATAAGGAAGAAATACACTGGCATGTGGTATCATAATCCCTTCTTTGTGATTTTTTAGAAAGAAATCCTAACTAGTCCACTTGCCTTAAATAAAGCTGCTGTTTTTCAAATGTTATATAATTAATGGCATTCCTGTGACATGTTGTTCATATTAAGTCATAAGTTTTATTGTTTTGTTTGGGTGGTTTTTTTTTTTGTCCTAAATGAAATATCAAATTCTGCTGTCTTACATCCAGATTGAAACCACTCCCTAAATAGCAAAAGCAGAGTTAGTCTAAGCCGGTCTAAGTCTGCTGCTGCTGCAAGAGACAATCATGTTGTGTTTCCATTTCTATTCCTGCTTTTGCATCAGCTGGTCCAGAGACCTGATGCCCCTGAGGGACAGTCCTCACCATCACAGTCTATAGACCAATATTTGCCTTGGTCTATTTCATAGAGATCTGATCCAGTTTGTTGTTTGACTGTATATATATGTTAGCAGCAGCAGCACAAGTGAAGGCTGAGTTGGAGAGGAGAGAGGGGCAGTCTTCTTAATGGCAAGTTGGACACAGGATGATTAAAAGAAGGGAGAAGTTTTGTTTCTTCCTCCCACCCTGGCTGCCCAATCTTGCTCTCTCTTGTGCCAGTTCTGGTGTACTGAGCCAGTTGAACTCATTAGTCCAGCAGAGAAACATGTATTTTTTGCCTGATTAATGAATTCAGCTAGTATGGAGAGTAGCCTGCTATGAGCCAGAACTGGCATGAGGTAATTGGGGGGGGTGGAGAGAGCATGAAAATTCCTCTTTTATGGTTAGAAGCAGTTAGATTGGTCTACTCTGTCTCAGTGAACTTCACCATTAGAGGCAGATTTTCTTTCTGAGGACTTACTGTTTCATATGTTTAAATAACTTGGAGTTTGAAATAGGAAAGAAAGAAATCTCAGAGAGACCTGAAGGTAAAAACTTGATGCTTTTCAGAGGTGTGCATACAGTGAAGTGGAAATAAGGTCCCTATCCCTATCTTTTACTTAGGGTTGCATCTCAAGGCAATACATCTTGAGTAACTGTGACTCTAGATACTGTTGCTGTGGTGTTTGTGTACATACAGTTAAATATATATAGCAGAGCTGCAGACACTTGGGATGATGCATAGAATTAAAAAAACTGTTGTAAATTTCTATTCCTGAACTACTGGATCTTTTTAGTGGATTTTTGTTTTGCTTTGTGCTGCTTTCCTGATGATAGTTTAGGATGAGAATAAAATACAAATGCACTTAAGATGAGCAGACAACTGTTGGTACTGACAGCAACTCTCAAACTGATGAAATCAGTCAGTGATGGAATAAAACACATGCACCGACTAAAGAGCTGCTACATGCAGTCAGGCTTGCCCAGTGGCATCTTCTGTCCTGTCAAGGTATTAATTCTGATGCTTCTGTGACCTGTGGAAGTGAGGACTTAGGAGCATTAAAGCTGAGTGCCAAGCGCTACTTCCTCAGCTCCCAGCCTCGGGTTGGGAACAAGTTTTTGTGCAGTAGAGTGTTTGACGTAGCTGTAGTGAATTAAGGTGTTGAGGAAGCCACTGGTACATAATTGTGGCACGAGGAGCTTGGGATCTGAGCAGTCAGCTCGGGTTTTGCTGGAGGAATAAGCCTGTTAATAGTCGTCATGTGCCGCGTCCTTTGTATTTTACCTCTCAAGATCTGTTTGCATCAATGAAATGCGCGGTATCCTTGTCAGCCTTCTGGAGGGAGAGTGCTCTGCTGCTGCCAGGGCAAGCTTGTGTTACACGTGCAGGGGGAAGGAAATGGTGTTCTAACACATGTGCTGAGAAGCTGAAGAACAGCTTAAGAGTTAGGGTGAGATGAAAACGCTGGCTTTAAAGGCAAGGTAAGGCATGACACTTTGCTGAGAGATCCTGGCAAGAACACGGAGTGTGCATGTTTAAAAATGTAGCTGGTCAGTGGTACCTTAACTGCCTGACTCAGCCAGAAGTCCAGCCATGGTGCTTTATTGATTGTTTTCCAGCTCTGATGGACAGGTAGGAGATGCCATCAGGAAATTTTAAGTGGTTCGATTTTTTTGGCCCTTTGTGGATGAGCATACATGGGGTTTGTGGCTTGCTTTTAGGAAGGAGGTGGCTGTTTGAGCAAGATCTGTGTTTGATGCTGGCTCATTCATGATGCCTGCATAGTTCTTTCACGGTGCCCTCAATAAGTATTTTCATTCTGCAGACAGAAAATGGAGGTACGTTTCCATGTATTTTGCCGTTCCTTGCTTTGTCACTAAGCCAGCAGCATCCTGGAGCATAAAACTATGCTGCTTCTCTTCTGCTTTGCCTAAGCCAGATGGAGCAGGCTATTAGTGCTTGCTACGTTATGGCTGCACTGAGCCAGTTCCAGTTCCTGGATTGCTTTGGGAAGTTACCCTCTGTTTCCCAGCTGATGGTGTGGAGAATGCTAGTAAGGCTGCCATTTGCAAGAAAGGGTCAAAACAACCCGGTTTTAGCTATAGATGCCAAAATGTCATCTTGGTTAATTATTAGTCTAGCTGGATTCTCCAGTTACTCATTTGGGTTACTAATGATTGAGTGTTTACTCTTCTGGATGCCTACCCCTTCTTCCATCTTGAGTCTCAGGTGACTTTCAGTCCTGGGAGAATCACCAGGGGAATCATACAGGCCTATTTTACGGCCAACAACGTGTAGTCTGTGATGGAGAAACTTTCTAGCAATACTGTGTGCAGTAGCCCTTAGCTTTTTCAGAAGGAACATTGCCTTGGATGCAGTTTGTGTGCTGACCATTTGCTCATTTTGGCTGACTTGAACTCCTGTGAATTCCCAATACACTACTGTTCATATAAAATACTCACCCCAAAAAAGCGGGACGATGTGTGACAGGGAAGGGTGGAAATGAGAGGCTGGGAACAGAGTGGAATCTGCTTCTTTGCTGATACCATGCACTGAACTGTTTGGGAACTCTGGTGATCCATGGAGGTAGCAGGTTTTATTGGAAAGCTGAGGCTTAGCATTTATGTAGAAGAGCAGTAACATCCTGAGCATGGCATAGTTGTGTGTATCTTGCTGTGGTAATTGTGATGGATGTGTTTATTACACCATTTTCTGGCTGGTTTAAACGATCTCTGGATATTTATTCTGTCTTTGTGCAAGTACAAGATTAAATTACAGATCATTATGAAAAATGTCAAATTGTAAATTAAGACAACTTTATTCCTGTGAAAAAGCTTTTTGTTTTCTAACTTCCTCCTCTTTCCCCACCCTCTCTAACTCCAGATTCAAAGGTGTCTAATTTGTTTATAACTCCTCTAAGTTGATGTTTGTGTGATTGTGTATGAAAGACTCAAGCGATTTGAGCTTCTTTGTGTGCTAAAGTTTTTCAGAAAGTTGTATACAGCAGAGTTCTTGTTTCAGAATTGTTTATTAGTCTGTAGCTATTAGATGTTCAAAGAGTATTCTCAGGTTTTTACACCTGAATAATAGCGTTGACTTGAAAGTTTTGTTGCCTAAACCTGGAAAGCTATCAATGTACCTTGTCAGAGCCTTTGGTCCCAGTTAGCAACTGATGATAGACTTGAACAAAAATCTGTTAAACTCTTGTGACTCTTCAGTTGCTGAAGTGTTGACATTGCAGAGTTAGCTTTCACATTCACATACAGCTTGCAGAGTTTAGCAGCTGGTTCCGTGGTTGCACTCAGTGTGAGAGGAAGGGAGCTCCATGCCACAAGCAATCTGCTGCTCAGGGTTGAGATTTGACAGGAAGGTGTGTTGAAATTTTGAGGGCATGGAGGGGAACAAGTGACTGCATAAAACAAAATGGCAAATAAGTATTTCTTCAGTCTAGAATGAAGCGTTGAAAATAATGGGTGAATGTCAAAATGGAAGTAGCTTGTGTGTGTCCAGTAATTACAGAATGTTAAAGGTTGGAGATCCAAAACTTCCAAGTACCATGGCATGAAATTTGATCAAAATGGATCTATTTAAGGATTTCTTTCAGGACACCCTGACTTTTCACAGCATAACACTATTTTTTTAATACATATTGTTACTGCAGGCATTCAGCATTTAGAGAAATGAGAAATGTTGAAGTTCACTGATTTTAGCAGCGTTTGTGGTCATCACTATCACTGTAGGTGGTTGCTGAGCTTCTCATTTTGATATTGTTTCAAGAGAAGGCATTAAGAGGAGGAGGCCCTAAAAAAAAGTACATACATCAGGAGGTATTTAGAAATAGAATTTCCTGGTGACTTTGTGACTGGACAAGCCTCTGGTGAGCTTAGGCTGAAATTTCAGAATTGTGAACATGACCAAAGTCACCGAGGAGTGCACAAACTGATAGGCTGGTAGTAAATCAATGCTAGACGATATTTGTCACACGTGTTCCAGAAGTATAGAGATCCCATGTCGAGGATCACCCCACTCTGTCTTATACTTGTCCGGAATATTTGCTCTATTATGTTTGCCTTCAAGATCTGTGGATGATTGCACCCCAGAGTATGCTGTTGTCAGTTTCTGTAATTAACAAACGTTTCTTTCTTGCAGGGAATCATTAGCAGAGTGACAGAATCAGTGAAAAACATTGTACCAGGATGGTTACAGAAGTATTTCAATAAAAGCGAAGATGAATGTGTAGATACAAATGAATCCACAAACCAGGAAGAGAATCCAGTCAACTATCACCATGATTATGCAAATGAAGACACTATAGTGATTGATGGGAGAGTCACGCCTGAATCAGCAAGAATTAATTTAGAAGGTATGTGAAAAATCATTTAGCATTCTGGCCATCTGTATTTACTCACAGATTTCTACTTCTCAATCTGAATTTCTAAGGGAAGCTGGAAGGAACATTTTGGCAGAATTGACAAAAAAAAAAACCCCAAAAAACAAATGCCAAAAAACTCCCCCATGCAAAACAAAACCAAAACACCCCAAAAACCCCCCAAATCCCAAGCCAAACAAACCCAGCAATTGTTTGTGCAACTCTCTGTAACTGTAAACCTAATTGCCAAAAATACTGGAGGTTGTCTTACACAGCTCTTGAAAGTCATCAGTTAACATCAGGTAGTCAATTAGCCAGGTGCAAAATATTGATAACATTCATTTGCAAGTGTGCTGGGTTACATTTGCTATTTAAAAGGTCTGGAATGAAAGCCTTATCTAATTGCCTAAGGTAATAGAATCATTAATTTGTTTTATTGTCTTCCAAACAAAAGAGCAGAGTGCCAGAGGAAAATTCCTTCTCCTGTCCTGATTCCCCAGGCCCCACCTCCCCCTGCCTTTGTGCTTCTTCAATCAATCTAGTAAATTTTCATGATAGTTGAATGGAGAACATAGCAACTTGGTTCATGATATTATTCTTTTTGAAATACTTGGTAACATGAAGGTATGTGTGTGTGGCCAGCGTGGGGGCTTTGAAAAACCTATTTGGATCCTTGGAAAAGAAGTTTGCCCCCCCTTTACCATATAAAAGTATGAAATCATAGTTTGAATTTGGTGCTTGTCATTGTTTCTGTAGTTTTCTGTCAATTTGCCTATGCTCTCATTTGAGTTTCTGTTAGATTAATGGTTTTGTGGACCTGAATTTTGACTAGGAGGTTTTGTCTGAGGACATGTATGTAACCGCTGTGCAGAAAGTCAGTTGCTTCTGTTGTTGACAATGAAAAAAATGAGGAAATACCTTTGTCACTAATGTAATCTAATTGTAAATAAGGAGCTTTATTGCTTTCTGTGTAGCTGTAGCTTGAGAGTAAGTTTGGATAAAGGAATAGAGAAAGTCTTAATGAATGAGGAACATGTGTTTGCTTTCCTGAAAAACTGTGAATGGACCTTTCAGTAAGAACAGCTGCACAGCAAACTCTCTAGCTGGAAGAAATGAGGAGCAGATGGACACCCTAGAACCTTTAATAGCTTGTATTGCAGTGTGTGGATGTTGTAGACCAGTGTTTCTTCCTAGAGTTAATAATAAGCTTTTTAAAATTATCACTGTTACAACTGTAGAAAGCCTGTTTCTTTAGCTCTTAGGAACCCATGTGCTAGAGCCTGTATTCCTTTGCTTGGCCAGCCTTCAGCCTGATAACACATTCTTTGTGTCAAACAAGACAGTCCTGAAAATCTGTTAGTGTCTTGGAGAACTAATTACTAGTACTGCTGTGGTTATGAAGATTAAACTAGCTAGTTTAAGCTTCAGTGCAAATACCGAGAGGATAGTGGCTCCGAATTGTGTTCATAACCAGAATTCTTGGGAGAGATTTACATGGCTATCAAGCAAGATGTCCATTAATTCAGTTAATGTGTTCAGTTCATGTGTTCAGTTCATGTGCCAAGTTGGAGCTGTGAGACCACCTCTTTCAGAACACTGGATATGTTTACAGAGTCTTTGGTTCATGAGGAAAAAATGCCCACCTTGTGACTGAGGCCACGATGCTTCCTTATCCAATGTGCCAGAATCTCAAAAGTTAATGGATAAGAGAGAAGGTTTTGCCTGTAGCTTGATACAGTAGAATTTGGGAGGGTGGTTGCTGACACCAAAACAAACACCTCAATCCCTGCAAATACATTTTCATGTTATGTATTCACAATAACATCATCTTTGTTACAAGATCATATAAACTGCAGAGTCGTCTGTAACTTGCCATGACATCTCAAATTTTTGAAAGCTTCTTGCAAGAATTACCAGCAGGAGAGGGAATTTATACAGGTTTGATTTAGTGAAAAACCCAGCGTTAGAGCACTTGAGAACAGGGTTAGAATTTGGTGTTGTAAAACCTCCTCGTTAACCACTTCTCAATGCAATGTTAATACTTGGTGTTGCGAGCAGCGTGGCTGTTGTAATCAGATGAAACCCTATCTAGGTGAGGAAGAAGTTAAATTTGGCTTCTCTATTTTTGTGCCCAGAACTTGGCAATAGCATGACTGTTGAAAGAAAACAGGTTTTGTCTTCTTTGAGCTTGTCTATAGGGCAGCTAATTGTTTCCCCGGTCGTGTTTAGAACCATCCACGAGTAGATCTGCGTTGAACTTCTCCGATGTGTTAACAAGGCCGTCTCTTCATCGGAGCCATTTGAACTGTAGCATGCTGGATTCTGCAGTACCACATTGTCAGCCCTCTACGTCATCTTCCCTTGGCGTTGGCAGTCCTGGACTGTCTCTTGTAAAAGAAATCAAAGATTCTACCTCTCAGCATGATGATGACAACATCTCAACAACCAGTGGTTTCTCCTCTAGAGCATCTGATAAAGGTAACTTTCGTGTTCTCTAATTGATTTTTTCCAGTAACGTGAACTCCTTTACATTCTTTAATATTCCACATCACTTCAGTGAGTAAAGTAGGTGAATGTCAGCTTTGGATGTTAGAATTAAATGGATTTTTTAGTACTTTAGAAATATACAATCCTGTCACCTTTTTAATCATGCTTTGGAATATGTTTATGAGACCCTGATGTTGCAAAGAATTGGTTCTGATAAACACACTTGTAGATAGGTTATCTGTGACTCTTAAACTGAGACAGTAGGAACTGAAGACCACTTCCAACCTGTTTGACAGACAGGTTGATTGCCTAGAAGGAAGACTGACTCAGAATATCTGACAACTGGTTAAATGGGAGTAAATACAGGTCACAAATAGAAACACAAAATGTTTTCCTGTGTTTTCACCAGGAGTCATAAAGGAACTATTCTGACTGAACAAGTTTTGGGCTGCTTTTTTTGCCTTTCTAGGTAGAAAGCCTCAGCTGTCAATATTGCCATATCTTTGCTGAATTCGATAAGGAATGTGCACCCAAATAAAGGTTGTGCTGATATAGATGGGGACCTAGGTGATCTCACTGAGAAAGGGCAAACAGCAGGTTTGCAGCTTTTTCTAGACCCCTATATAAACAGGTATTGAGGCACGCTCAGCAAGCCCTCTGGAAAACATATTTTTACAATTCAGAGCCGATGGTGCCAGGGTTTAGCAACGTAACCTGAGTTTCCTAAAGCTCTCTGGTGTGTCTCCATAAAACATACATGGAAAATGGTTGGTTCAGCCTTCGGGGAACTTTTCAGATTTGAAACCTGTATCATCCTTACCTATGCTGGCCTCTAGCCCTTTACCAACATAAAAACAACCTAATACCAGTGTAGATGCACTGGTGTGGATGCAATTCCTTTTTATTTTATCGTGAAAGAAGTAACAATAAAATTGCTGTGAGTTGGAAGCATGCTATTAACTTATTGGGCATGCTTTTGAAACATTACTGAAAGGGAACGTATTTGTAGTTCTCTGAACAGATTTCAGGTTCTGAGTTGATACTTGGTTTTCATACCATATGTGAAATCGATCTGATTGAAGAAATCTGAAGGTTAGAGTGCTGGAGAAATGAGTACTTGAGGACTTTGTCACTCTGTAAGACTTATTTTTCTGTTAAAGAACTGTGGATTAAAGAACAAGTGTGATGTTTAATATTAAAGCTCTCTGTGTACACAAAGCATTTACATACAACACGTGTCGTTTTGACAGATATCACCGTTTCAAAAAATACTTCAGCACCACTGCTCTGGTCCACAGAGGCTGAAAGATCTCATTCACTCTCCCAGCATCCTGCAACTAGCTCTAAAAAACCTGCCTTCAATTTATCTGCTTTTGGATCTCCCTCTCCTGTAAGTACCACACAGCCTTCATTTGAATCGATTGGAATGCCTAGCTGTTTCCCTAACCACTTGTCATAATACCTTTCTGCAGTCCCTTGGAAATACTTCTGTCTTTAAGACAAGCCGACTTGGGGATTCTCCGTTTTACCCTGGAAAGACCACTTATGGTGGTGCAGCTGCAGCAACGAGGGAGACAAAAGCACGAATTGCTCCTTATCAGGTGTGAGAACAGTAGTGCAATGAGAGGGCAAAATGTAATTGCAGTGCAGAAATGCTTTTCATTTTGGTATCATTCAGGTAGCTCTTGGAAAGAGTTACTTGCCCCAAAGTAGCTGGAGTGGATAAAAAATACCTTTATTTAAAATAGATAAATAAATAGTCAAAAGAAACTTTACTAAGGAACTGGAAATAAGAGTTTGCTGACTCTATTCTGGCAGTCTGTTTCTACCATGGAACAAGGGGATAAGTTCCTGACTTCGGGGAAACCTTGAAACTTGTGATTTGTTCTGACTTGGTGTTAAACCAAACATCAGAACACTAAAAACTTCCCATAAGCTAGGAGCTCTCTTTGGGCAACTGGTTTTATTGTTTACAAAATAAATGTGGACTATGCTGAGGAGAGAGGAACCAAAATAGCAGGCTTGTAAAGGACAGAGTAACCTGGGTGTTGTTGCACGCTGTGGGTTACAGCGAGTCTTGCTTGTGTTTCGTACGTGCTGTAGGGTCTGCCTCCTCCATGTAGCAGCGTGGCTTGCTTGAGGGGTTTAATGTAGTTTAAGGCAACGAAGTCAAAGTAAAATAAGTAGGTTTTTTTAAAAGATGTATTCAAAGCCGTGTGGTACAAATGAAAGTTCACTTTTTTCGGTGTAATGTGTTTAGATCTGTTTCAGTTCCAATCAGATCTCTCTCTTTTTAAACACAGTAAAAAGATTTGTAGTCAGCTGTGATCTTGGGGGAAGGGAGGAAATGAGAGAAGTAAAACTAGAAGTACCTGATGGTGATTACATGCATTGGTTTTGAGACGGTACACTGAAGCATCACGAAACTCTGAGATCTGTTTTGTTACTGAAAGTACTTTCTGCAGCACAAAGCTTTGCTGCAGTTCTGTTTCCCTGATTGCTGCTTCAGAGACCCTACAGGCTTAATGTCTTTCCTTTTATGACCTTTTACATTTAAGTCATGCTTTTGATGCTTTATCCCATGTGCAAGATGTGTGAGACCCCACTTGAAAAAGGTTCATAGAGTATATATTCTTCATGACTTGAATGCCCAGTGAGTGCGTTTTTCTCTGTCATCACAAGGTTATTGGTTATATCATCAGTGTAGCCATAGGACACAAAATACACATGTGGTTAAGTCAAAATCAAGCATCCTAACATTTGCAATGCTAATTTTTCAGCCCCCAGTAAGAAGACAAATGAAAGCTAAGCAAGCAAGTGTGCAGTCCTACGGTGTGACAAGCTCCACGGCACGGCGCATCTTGCAGTCATTGGAGAAGATGTCAAGTCCTTTGGCGGTAAATGGTCCTCCTTGGGATCTGCTTTATCTGATGTGTTTGAGAAACCTAGTACCTGTGCCAGTATAGGCAAGTGAAGATCTTCCTTATGTAGTGTCCAGTTTAATTGAGTCTGCTGTTTTTTCAACAGGATGCTAAAAGGATTCCCTCTTCTGTTTCCAGTCCTCTGTCTTCTGTAAGTCGATCACCAAACCCCCACGTTTTTGTTTTGGTTTTTTCTCTTATGAAATAAACAGTCTTCTAATATTTAGGCTTTTTTTTCCCCCCTTAGCCTGTGGACAGGAGTGTGCTGAATATGACTAGCTTCCAATCCAAACGAAATCAGGTAAGAACCAGTAGCAACTTAAACTGAGCTAGATAGCTTTCTGTGCTTTATAGCTGTTAGAAGAAATGGCTCAAACCTCGATGACAGCACACGTATGAATGCAGGTTAACATTAACATTAGGTGAGTTGTAGCTGCTTTGGCTATGTGGAAACTGCTACAAATCTCTTTTCTACCCACACTAGATGAAGGACTGTGAAGATTACTCAGGTTGAGAATTATTTTATCTATGTGTGGTGCTGTCTTGATATGTCAGTCAAGAACAACTTCTCTAGAACAAACAAAGTAGTTTTATCTTGTCCTGCAACTCAAGGCTAAGTTGCACCTTCCTTTTTCTGTTTAGGAAATCTTTCTCCTGCAGAAATGACCAGAAATAGAAAAATATTGAGTGATCACACAAACCTTGTGGAGATTTGCATCTTCATTTTGAGCAGAAGTCTAATACTTAACATGTTTTTATTACTACTCAGGGAAATTGGTCATTGTGGTCACTTCTGTAACCATCCGTTCCTAAATCCTTATTTGAGTTAGTTGAATTGTAAAACCCACAAAAGGTCACTTCAAGGTCAGGAAACTGAAAGAACAAAAATGTGTTTTCTCTTCCATGCAGACTTTTCATCTGCTGTTTTAATGAGGAAATGGGTAGAATGTCTCAGGTTTCTGTGCTAACCCCTCGATTAGAATTATAATAACAACTTTTACAATCACTTAAGAGTTTATAAACATCTCGGATTTCCTGCATCATCTTTCACTACATACTGAATTACAAGAATGTTGAAAAGTAGAGCATATCATTTCTTTACTGCAAATATTATCCAGATAATTGAAAACAAAGCTGGTATGGGCTGTCAGTTAACTTGTGGAACTACACCTGTGATGAGGCATTAGGAAAGATCTGCCAGATTTGCAGGGTAGAGCCTGACGTCAGTCGGAAAGTGAATGTTGCAAACAGCTGTTGCTGGGTAAAAGTAGAGAAATTGTCTCTTCATAATACTAGAATTCATAAAATTTGGCAGGGGAAGGGTAGCCCTTGATGAGAAAGGGAAGAGAGGGTTGTGTGTGCCAAGGAGAGGTTGAGTGTTTCCCTGCTAAACAAATGTATGGTTGACAGAACACTTGAACACTCCAGCAAGACTTTTGCAGGTATTTCTTGTGCTGTTTTTCCTATTTTGAGGATCTGCACCAGGCAGAATAGTTCTTAGTGTATTAAATACCTTACTGGGGGACTTTTGTCTTTTTCATTGTAGATTCCTGTCTTAACTAATTTGATACCTACAAGAAGGCCACTGGCCTAGTAGATATAGGGAAGATGATGGTTGTTCTTTTGGGGTTTAGTAAGGCTTTTGTGATATTCTGCCTCATGGCATCCTTCTGGAGAAGTTGTCCAGCTGTGAGATGAGTGGATTTATGATGCGTTGGGTAAAGAACTGGCTGAAGGGCAGCAAGCAATGAGTGGTAATGAATGGGGCTACATCTGACTGGTGACCAGTCACCAGCAGTGCTCCTCGGGGCTCAATCCTTGGGCCAGTGCTGGTCAATACTTTTGTCAGTGATCTGGAGACAGAGGTTGAATTCACCATTAGCAGGTTTGCTGACCATACCAAACTGGGAGGTGCACTTCTAAATCATTTTCATTAGGTACTGAGACCGATGGGAAATTTAGGACTCTGTAAGTTTTTAAATCAGTATATGCTGTGGTAATAAATTGTTTGTTTCTTCCCTTTCAAAGATGGAATCTCAGTATCCACCTGTCCAGAAACTCGTGACACCAAAGGCAATCCTGCTGTCAGCGAATCGGACCCAATATTTTAAACCATCTCTGAGTCCTGCTACCGATCCCAGCAAAGTTCACCAGAGAGTAGACCTAAAGCACAAAGTAAGTACATTTTCTGATCCCTGTCTGCCTGTTTTTCACAAGCTCAAAATGTCTCTAACCAATTTTTACAGTAAGGTAATCTTGCTTGACGAAGAGGACCAATAATATGCTTGAGATAAGCTTTAAGACAATGGGAACCATTGTGAAAGATTTCTTGAGGTTTTATAGATTTAATTGTATTTTTTGAACAGTAAGTGGCTGGTGATTACTTTCAGAATCATAGAATGGTAGGGGTTGGAAGGGACCTTTAGAAGACCATCCAGTCCAACTCCCCTGCAGAAACAAGGTCACCTAGACCAGGTTGCATAGGAACGTGCCAGGCTGGTCTTTAAGACTTCCAAGGAAGGAGCCTCCACAACGTCATGATGTGCTCTTGGGTTGTGTTGGGCTGTGCAGTGAAAGTATGTTAAAAGTACAGAAGCAAGATCTTTGTTCTAAGTGAGATTTCTGACAATTATACCTTGTGACCACTTTCTTGTTTACCCATCCTGATCACTTTGATGTAGATGTGAGTCCCTGATAAACCTTCCTTGAAACAAAATTGGCATCTCTTTCAGATAAATACCCATCCATGGTTCTGGTATCAATATGAATGTGCAAATGGCCTGGTGTTAAATCTATGGGCTTTCTAGGATGGAGATCAAAGTGAGGAGAAAACTTAATAAAAAGTCCCAAAGCAAGACATGTGTGGTTGGTTGTGTTTGCTTATGGATGTAGTTCATAAGTTCAGATAAATATTGAAATAAATTCAATTTAAATTGCAGGGCATGAGGGAGAAGAGTTTTCCTCCAGAACAGCGAGTAAAACCATCTGAAAGGTATGACATCTGTTAAGTTAAAACATTTGAAAGCAGAAATCTCCCTCCTTTGTCACTCCAATCTGCTGCTTGTCTTCCTTTGGGAGGGCAGTAACAGTTCTCAATGAAGGGAATGGAAAATACAGTGAAAAAACTGTATTCCAAGAGACTTGTACCATTGATGTGTCTTGAAGTTTAAGGGTCAACTGTTCATAGAATCATAGAATGGTAGGGATTGGAAAGGACCTTTAGAGATCATCTAGTCCAACCCCCCTGCAGAAGCAGGGTCACCTAGATCAGGTCGCATAGGAACATGTCCAGGCGGGTCTTGAAGACCTCCAAGGAAGGAGCCTCCACAACCCCTCTGGGCAGCCTGTGCCAGGGCTCCCTCACCTGAACAGTGAAACCATTAAGTTGGAGTCTGAAAGGTTTTTCCTAAAGGAATTATTCTTTCTGAAAGATTCTTTGAGGTAAAGTGACTTTTACAGTTCAAGAGTAGATTCAGTTTTAGTTTGTTTAAAAAAAAAACAAAACAAAACCCAAAGCCAAAAATCCAGAGGAAGATCAGATTTTAATGTTCCTTTCATGGCCAAGCCTATGAGTTTGCATGAAAATCAAGACCCCTCTAGAATCATCTGAGGCTAAGTGGCAACTTTCCTGGAATTTTGTGGTTTAGAGGTAAGTTGTTAATGATATTACTTCTTGAGGAGCTTGTTTTTCCCATCTGGGCATCTTTTGGGTAGTGCTGGAATTAAGATACTTTGCATGCAAAGGATACCTTTCTGGAGGAATTGTGCCCCTGTTTGGTTGTCTCTGTCTTACAAGCCATTCTTATGTTCCCTTGGGCATTCTTTGGCTTGCAAAAAGCCCCCTTTGTTTTGACATGAAATAGTTTAACTTCACAGCAACTGCCTTCTCACAGGGGTGTAAGAGATTGACTCTGTGATCTTGGCATAGGTGCAAACAGATGTTAGGTTTTAATTGTGAGTTCTCAAACTGTTCTAAGTTTTCTTTGGTAGAATTCTTTTCTCCTCTGTGCAGAAGAGAGATCCATCAAACTGCTACTGCTTTTGCTTTGGTCCACAAACTTTAAAATTCTTTTCCAAAGCCAGTGTCTGTGTTGGATGTCATGTTCTTGAGCAGAAACTCGACACTGGTAAGGGGCAGCTGGCCAGAGTCCCTTTGAGCAGCTAACCTGCAGTACTTTGCTACATCTCTGTTCAGCCTCCCAAGGGCTATTTAGTTTTTAAACCTGAGTCAGAGCTGTAGATTGGACTTAGTGGTTTGAAGAGAGAAAGCTGTCTTTGCCCCTTGGAAGGTGACAGGTGTTAACAGAGAAGAGGAATATGAATTATTATAGACAGGCTATAATTGTCTGAATCAAGCTCCATTTTGACATTAGAGTTTTTTTCAGAATTCAAATTGATTGTCAGTTTGGATGAGAGAAAAGTTTGAGCATATGGCCTTAAGGCTCTGGCTTCCTCTCAGTGGTTACAGTGCTAAGCAGACTGTTTGCAAGTATCTGACAAGTTTAGACCAATTCTCTTCATCAGTCTTCTGGAAATTTGACCTGATGTCTTCCAGTATGATCAAATGTAATGACTGACTGCTTGGCTGCAGGATAGACTTTGATATGGTAATTTTCCCCAGGGATGCTTCATTTGGATGCTATACTTCTTTTTATTGTTGTTATTCCCTAGTTGATTTGCTTTGGGGTGTGATTGTGGGTTTTTGAGAGGGGTTTATTTGTTTTGAGGATTTTTTTTGTTTCTCTTTTCCCTTCCCACTTGGGTTAGGAAATCTTTCTGGTTGGTTCTAGGCTTTTGTAATGAACAGAGAAATGCTTTTGTATGCCTTACAAAAAGGATCTGTATTCATGTCTGAAAAGACTTCTGGAATGTTGGCACACCTCTGCTGCTTCTGCTGATGGCCCCAGGAAAGCCAGAGCTGCTTCTGAAGCCTTTGCTGTATTATCTTGCCACACAAGTTTAAGCCTCTCTATTCCATAAGAGCTGTCAGCAGCATTTCATACACATATACAGAGGCAAGCTTTCTCCCCACACCCCCTTATATATTTGTAGTTGTTCTTTTATATCCCTGCAAAGATACACACTCATCACAGAAAACTGGCAGTCAAAATTTCCACTGTCTGGGCTATTAAAAGGAAACATTAGAAAATAACAGTCTAAATCAGTTCTTCTATTTCAGGTCTTCTGGCTTAGTCATTGTTCCTCTATGGATGTTGTGACTGTCTCTTACGTGTGTCTTGCTCATTGCTGTGCTTTTTAATGCAGCTTTTGCTGTTGAGAACATGAGATACCAGCATTTAGAAACCCTGCAACAGATTCTGATTAGAAGGTGTCAGTTCTAGGAGTAATAGTGACTATAATAGCTTGAAACACTTCATTGATAAGTCGATTTACATTTTTTTGTTCTCTTTTTTCCCCATCCTCCTCCTTCCACCTATGTGTTGCTATTCTGTGCCAGCAATTTGACTTACCCCAAATTCAGTACTCCTGCATCCAACGGCTTGTCTTCAGGAGGAGGAGTGGGTGGTGGTGGCAAGATGAGAAGGGAAAGAGGAGTCCACTATGTATCAAAATCTGAACAAAACCAACAGGTAAGGGACTCTTGAGTCAATTGCTCTCAGTGTATTAACTAGCTGAGTATGCCAGCTTTATTGCCTCATAGTTATTTATAATAATGCCACCTTAGTTTTGTGTGGGTTGGTTTTTTTCCTGTGGGTTTTGGGACAGGTTCCAAATTATTTATCTGTTTAAATATCTCAACTTCAGTTTTATATTTTTGAACTCTTTAATCATATCTTGGAGATGCTTCATACTGTAAAGTTTCTCATTAGCATATGAATGGATGATTTTTGGTGGAGGTTCATAGAGTTTTTATAAAGGAATTATGTTTGAAACAAGTGCCAAGTGAGTAAGCAAAGTTCATTTGATTTCTTATTTCATATTTAAGTCATGTAGATACAGGCCAAGAGTCTGAAGCAGGAGACAGTGTTCTGCATGTCTGCTAATGATCACTCACTTAAACTCACTGTAAGAGGGGTTTTTTCCTTGAAAAGTCCGTTTAATGGAGCTATGGTCATGACTATCCTGAAGATGATTTTTCTGATCAGGTGTTATGAAAGTTGCCTGCTCCTGCATCTCAAATAGAAAAAAAATGAAATCATTCTTTCTGTCAAAATGAAGAAATAGTAAATAATGGAGACCATTTCTACAGTAATAATGGTCTGAATAGTGAGGTCCATAGACTCTTTCAATCAAACCTGTGAAAGAAGAAAGCTGCAGGATACATGACATTTCTGCAGGAGCAGCTTGGATCTCTGCTTAAGCACTTCTGGGCAGATCTTGGTGCTACTGTGCAAATGGTGGTTAGGTTGGCTGTTCCCATTTAAACTCTTAACTAATTGAATCTTGGTACTCGGATAGTTGAAAAGACAAGGGTAAGTCCAGAGTTTTTAAGGGACACTGGCTTCTGAGTTTTAAACTTGCATCCTGATACATGATGCAGAGTAGACTGATAAGGGTGTGATCTTCTGTGCTGCTAATCAGGCTTTCAGCATTTTGTGCTTTGGTTTGGAGGTTTTGGTAGTGAGGAACCCATATGCTGCTTCAAATATCTTTTGTCAAAGTTCACTGCAGTAATGACTCAGAACCTTTGGCATCTGTCCTGCCTAATTTTACATGAGATACTTTCTCGTCTGTCTTGAGAGTGTACTCTTAATTGAAGAGATGAGAGGATAACTAGAAAGGATTATGTTTCTCTAGATCTTTGAAGTACAGAAAACAAAAGTAAATCTGATCTGTGCCCTTCTCTGTTCTGCACAGGTAATGGCTTTGAACTTAGATTAATCTAAGTCACCTATAATCAATAAATCCTCTGTTATATTTAAAACTCTGTTAAGAAATTACAGGTGGGACCAGGTGGGAAGGTAGTATGTCTTGTCAACTTTATTTTTTCACATTTACAACTATGAAAATTCCCACCTAGGAAGCAGAGGAACCAGTGCTACCGAAAGTACCCCTGCCCATCAGCACTGCATCGCTGCCTTCCTTCACTTTCCATGCCGGTTCTGTCTCACTGTCACCAAGCGCTAGTTCAACAGCCATGATGAACAAGGTAAATCTTTGTGGATTTGTGGTGAATCCTTTGTGTTTTTTTAGGGTGAATGTACATCATCTTTGTGGCATGTTAACTTCTTTTTGAGCACTTCGTGGTGCTCCTGAAACTAATTGGCATTAGTTCGTATCCTGTTGAATGAATCGGGGTTGTATGTCAATCTGGAGGTTTGGGGACAGGTTTTCATTCTGCCTCTGTCCATCTTATACTTTTCAAACTTTGACTTCACCTAAATGTACACCTGCTTCAAATGTTGTGGAGATTCTGTTGGGGTCTTATGCCAAGGGAAATTATTCAACTAGAGGTAGTATTAGTGGTCATATAAGCCTAGTGTCTGTTGCAGAGTACATGTTTTTCTATGGTTGGAAGCAGGCACCTGCTTTAATATCTCAAGGTGTTTGCTGAAGTTCTGACTACTTTTGAGCCGAGTTATTTGAAGGTTCTTAAGCTGCCTGGTCTGCTTTTCCATATATTTGATATATCTAAATGAAAGTGGGACCTCAGGTTTTTCTCTTGGTGTGTGGGATTTGATTTTGATGATCCTGTACTATGTGCTCACTTGCAAGCTTCACTTTATTTTATTATAACTCTTATCTGGGGACTAGAAGTGAATATCAAACGTCAGATTTCCCAACTTCACTGCAGAACATCTGTCAGGCAGAGAATTCAGGTAGCTGTTAACTGTTTTGCCAGGGTGTTTTTCTTTTCGATAACAAACCTCGATGCTTCTGAAAATGCAGGTACAACCAGCAAGTAACGCTGGCAGTCCCGTGTTCAGATTTTCATCTCCAATTGTGAAATCTACTGAGGCAGAAGTGCTACCTCCGTTGTCTGTAAGTAAAATAAAGCTCAACCTCCTGTCAAGGCTTTAGTAGAACATTGTAGAACAATAAAGCAGAATTGGCCCTGATGATGAGGAGAAGAAATATACAGTTTTCTGGCTTATAATTTGACATCCAGCACGTACACCAAAAGTTTGAAGGCTGGATTTCAGATTATTGGTTTTGTGTGAAACTTGATTAAAGTGTCTGTGGTTTCAGAATCTGAAAAGTCTCCCTTTTTTTTTTTATAGCAGATTGGGTTTACATTTAGTGTTCCTGTTGTAAAATCAGCAGAGCTCTCTGGATCCAGTGATACACCAGTGACGTCCTTACTTAATCTAGGTAACAGAAGTTTTGGCATTTCAGATCTTAAGTGCTGATTGATTTATTTATTTTAAACATTAATAAAACCCCAAATCTGTCCTTTCTGAGCATATCAGCAGTTCCAAGCAAAGTGTGTTCTCAGTGACAGCTCTGCTTTGAACCGAATTGTAATTATAGGTTGTTTTAAACGCGGTCGAGTTTTGAGGATTCTTAACATGAGAACCATGAAAGTTGGAAATTCTAGTAAATGTGGATGTGTTTTAAATGGATTTCTTTGTGCAAGTTATTTTCTCTTTTCTTTTAAAGATACCACCACTGTAAACAGCACCAGCAATAAGAAGGACAAAGAGGAATACGATGGTCCCCCCAAACCTGCGAAGGTCTTAAAGGAAGGGAGTGTGTTAGACATTCTAAAAAGCCCTGGTGAGTAATGTATTCCTTTTAAAAAAGCATTGCTAAACACCCACTAGAACTGCATTGATTTTAGTATTTTTTTTGTAATAAAACCCCCAACCACAACAGTAAAAACCTCACTGTGTCACAGTTCATGCAACGTCAGCTGGAAAGGCAAACACAGGAGAGTGTTACGTTAAATGCTGTGACTGTTAAGGTTGATCTCCCCTTCTATTCCAAGTGGCTTTTATTGCTGAAAGGAAAGCTGCAAGTTCTAACCAGATGCATTGCTTTACGTGTTAGGATGTAAGTGAAGTATAAAGAGAGTTAGTCAATAATCATTTTGAGTAAATAACATTTATGCAATTGGAAAGGGAATGTCTGTAAATGCTTTACAAATGTTCCTCTCCTACCTTCACCATCTCAGAAATTACTAATAGCAAAGACAGTTTCATTCTGTTCAACACCCACCTTGGATGGATTCCTGTGTCACCTACTCTAGGTGACCCTGCTCTGGCAGGGGGGTTGGACTGGATGGGCTTTTGAGGTCTGTCCCAACCCTTAAGATTCTGTGATTCCTAAAGATATTTAAAAAGCTGCAAATCTTTTGGCCTTAAAAGATAACAGCTATGCATTCAAATGTAGACTTTAAGTAGAAGTGGTTTGTTTCAATTTTAAAACTTTTTTTCTTAGTATTGTTTTTAAGTAATGGCAGTTTTTTTCAGCTCTGTAATAGTCTGTGTATGTGTAGATGGCCTTCTTCATTTTCAGACAAAGAATTGTTGAGTTTGATCTTTTCCTGTAAGCCTTCATTTTCATCAGGACTTCTTTTATAAAGAAGTGACAAGTGGAGTCTCTTTCCTTGGAGGTCTTCAAGACCCACCTGAACATGTTCCTATGTGGCCTGATCTAGGTGACCCTGCATCTGCAGGGGGGTTGGGCTGAATGATCTCTAAAGGTCCCTTCCAACCCCACCACTCTATGATTCATGCAGCACTTTTTTATATGGGAAGAGCTAAGTATGAGAAAACATGCTGCATGTTTTAAGGGTGGACCTATGAATGAAGTGACATGAATTCTCTTTTATCAATTTAAGAGGAGCAGGTTCTAGATTCACACTGTTCAAACACTCCATTTATCATGTAAAAAAAACCCCACACCTAAATTAACATAATAATAATGGAAAAACACCTCCCCTTTTCATTGCAGCTTTACAATTAATTTGTGCTGCTGTGGCTATTGCATTTTCTTTAGTGTTTCCATGTTGATGGTTCTCATTTGCTGTTAAAATTGGCACCTTATTTGAAGTGTTGGCCCATGTCCAGTCCATTTTGAACGAAGGTTATAGGTAACAATTGTTCTGTTGTCTTCGTTTTTGTAACTTAATTCTTGGTATCTGTGGGAAAATACCACGTGGATTCCAAGCACAAACTGCTGCACAGCTACTGAAGTAAACGTGAGTTGTCTACTGGGACAGAAATAGCTTTAGAAATTGGATTCGATTGGACACGGTGTCTTGAATAAATAGAAGTGGATTATTTCTAGCCTGTGATGGACAGTCAGCTTTCCATCCTGTTTGGAAATTAAGAGTTAAATCCAGCTTTAAATAAATGTTCTGTTGTGTCTCAGTGCAGCATATGAAATTTCATCCCCTTAGATAAGGTTTCCAGGGACTTCCTCTTGCGGTTAGTCGGTATGTATAGCTGTAGCTGTTGGCACTGGGTTTAAGTTTATGCCACCTAGCAT
This sequence comes from Colius striatus, assembly GCF_028858725.1. NCBI lineage: Eukaryota > Metazoa > Chordata > Aves > Coliiformes > Coliidae > Colius > Colius striatus. The sequence continues at coordinate 5,293,282 of NC_084762.1, forward strand.
CATAAGTAACTTCCACATATTGAAGGTACTGCTTTATCACTAAGATCTCTTCCTGTTTATTTCTTTTCTAGGCTTTACGTCCGTGAAAACACACTCCTCTGCATCTGCACCGCCTGTTACAAGCACAGTGGTCTACACAAGGCCTGCAATAAGTAGTTTTTCTGCAAGCAAAGACACCTCTAAACAAACATCCACGTTTTGGCAGCCTGACACATACGACCCATGTCTACAAAACAAAACCACAGATGGCAAATGTGGAACATGTGAAGCTGCTAAAGTGTCAACAGTCGAGAGTACAAAACAGACGATAAGCTCAAGTCAGTGTGTCGCCTCCAAGGCAGCCGTTGCTACGGCAGGGACACTGGGCTTTGAAGACAAGTTTAAAACGGCACCCAACACGTGGGATTGTGATACCTGTCTGGTCCAGAACAAACCTGAAGCTACAAAATGTATAGCATGTGAGACACCAAAGCCTGGAACGGGAGTAATGCCTGCTCTGACGTTGCCAGTGGTCACAGACAGCTCGGTGACAGTGACGCCCTCCTCCAGCACCACTGACACAACAGTCACTCTGGGGTTTGGAGACAAATTTAAGAAGCCAAAAGGCTCTTGGGATTGTGCGGTGTGCCTTGTATTAAATAAGGCAGAAGACAGCAAATGTGTAGCTTGTCAGTCCGAGAAACCAGGTGCGTTCTTCCTTCTTCTGTTTCTATTTGAGCCTCTGTGCGTTCTTTGCAGACTGAAGTACGTTACATACAAAAAATACTTTAATCAGCGTGGCTGGATGCCAGACAGGATGGATTAGTGCCTGTCTGCAGGAATGGTTACAGGCACTTTTGAGGTCTCAGCCCAGATTCCAAGCTGTCACATGAATTGAACTGGTCGTGAACTGCCTCAGCGCAGAGGTGGATCAAAGCAAATACACTCTGCTTTGCAGCTGGTGAGGAAGGGTGACTAAACTGGATGCCTTGATTGGTTTAAAATCAATGTATTCATTTTCATTAGGGAAAAAATATTAACTCTTCTCTAAAGTTAAAAATGACTACAGATTTTTCCTCCTTCAAAACATAAGTATTTACACAACATGGGTAAAAATGTCCCTGCTCAGCATTTGTGTGTAACTGAGCAGAGGTATGAAGTCAGGTTTCAAAACAGTGTAGTCTTGGAACTAGTTGTCTGGAGCTAAACCCAAACCGTGTGTTTGACTATGCCTATGAAGGCCAGTGGTAGCCTTCTAAAACATGGCTGGCCTTGTTCTGGAAGGTCAAGGTCCTTCCAGACCTTGAGGAGGTGGGTGGGTGCCTCCTTCAGTGCAGCGCTGGGTTGTTTCCCATCATACATGACTCTAATTGAGTGTAGTGAGTTTATTGTTTCCAAAGCACCAATAATTATTTTAGTGTTATCTTTCATTGGCTCTTCACATCATTTGATATACCATTATGTCAAAAAACACCTTCACAAATAGATCCTGAGGGAGAAAAGTGATCATAAGAAGGGCCAGATTGTGCTTTTGTAACCATCCTGTACACTAAGAGTGGAATTTCTTCAGGTAAGGTGGTGCATTTAAAAGAGAGATTCTCATGGACTTTCAACCTCAGACTGATCAGCTGGTGCTTTTTTTTTTTCCCTGAGAATTTAGCCTTTGAGAGGAGGGATTTTGGAAATGTGAGGGGTTTCCCATCATGATGCAGAGAATCGCAGTTACATCTGTCCAGGGGATGAGTGAGGCAAATAAAAGGAGAGGATAAAATTCTCTGGATGTGCTGTGAAAGAGGAAAACCCACTCCCTGTCTTTACTGTTCTGAATTGAAGACATTATATACCTATCTTAAATGCCAGCCTCAGTGGTTTGAAACTGTAGGTGCACATGACAATTATGTGATGCTTTTGTGCCTTCTGGATGCCCACTTCAGTCTTCACAGTTCCGGAGCTGAAGGTTTCAGCCAAGATGCAGCATCAAGTGACACAGCACACAAGTCAGAAGGCAAATGTTGTCTTTTGGGCCTTTTTATGGAGGTTGAAGACAGTACAGTTGTGTAGTGAGCACAGAGTTGTGTGTTTGGAAGCTTTGAGTTCCCCTCTGGATGGTTTTTTTTTGTCATGGTGTAATTTTGAAGGTTTTTGGGATTTGGTGACGGATCATTCTGGTAAATTTCTCTGCCTTGCCTTAGTTAACAGTGATCATTAAGTTGAGTGGTGCTAACTTTGACTATGGCTTACTCATGTCACCAGAAATTCTTTTAGAAGTCGTAGTTAAATACAGTACCTTTTAATTACCATCTGAAATAGGCTGTGTTTCTGTATTGTGTGAGCTGTGGTTGCTGGTTCCATGTCGTGGTTTCAGTTTGTGCTTAAATTCGTATCTGAGGAAGAATATAGGGGCTTCTGTTGTTTACATTCTTGGATTGAGTTTGAAAACCTGTAGCTTGATGGCTTTTTACTGTTGTGCTTGTCTGCTTTGTAATTTTGTGAGCATTGGAGAGTTTCTTAAAAAGCTCACGTTTGCTTTATCAGTTTGGCAGGATGATTAACTATCGTGCTTGTTCCTCAGGGAGTTCAGTGCCTGTGACCAGTAGCAATGTTTCTGAATTTTCTACTGCTTCTGGAGGATTTCTGGATTTAGACAAATTCAAGAAGCCTGAAGGAAGCTGGGATTGTGAGGTCTGCTTGGTCCAAAACAAAGCAGAAGCCACGAAATGTGTAGCCTGTGAAAGTGCAAAGCCTGGCACCAAAGCAGAGCCCCAAGGTAATACTTAATGTGCAAAAACAAGGATGTGCATTCTGCAGTTTGTTTTTTCTTTAGGTTCTTTTTTTAAGTACTTTTTTTTGGGGGGAGGTTTGACAAAATTGTTCATTCTTCCTCTAGAAATATCACTTGAGCAAGGTAATACACCTGTTTCCACACCCTTTCCTCAGAAGTAGGTTGTGCAGTTTAGAGAAAAGCTTGTAATAATGACATAGTTGTTCTTGACAAGCTTTATGTGATGTTTATTTGGAGTTTATTTGTATGGCATTCTGGGATGCATCAAGAAGAGTGTGGCCAGCAGGTCGAGGGAGGCTCTTCTCCCCCTCTACTCTGCCCTGGTGAGGCCTCATCCGGAGTCCTGTGTCCAGTTCTGGGCTCCTCAGCTCAAGAGGGACAGGGAAGTGCTGGAGAGAGTCCAGTGCAGGGCCTCCAAGATGATCAGGGGACTGGAACATCTTTCATATGAGGAAAGGCTGCAGGAACTGGGGCTGTTTAGTCTGGAGGAGAGGAGACTGAGGGGAGATCTTATTAACATTTATAAATATCTAAAGAGTGAGTGTCAGGAGGTTGGGACATCCCTTTTTTCTATAGTAGATTGTAACAGGACAAGGGGTGATGGGATGAAGCTGGAACACAAAAAGTTCCACTTAAACATAAGAAAAAACTATTTTACTGTTGAGGTGAGGGAGCCCTGGCACAGGCTGCCCAGAGGGGTTGTGGAGGCTCCTTCCTTGGAGGTCTTCAAGACCCACCTGGGCATGTTCCTGTGTGACCTGATCTTGGTGGACCTGCTTCTGCAGGGAGGTTGGACTAGATGATCTCTAAAGGTCCCTTCCAACCCTACCATTCTAGGATTCTATGAGTTCCTTCAAAGAAGCTAGCAGCATGCTTTTCAAATTCAAGCAGTGACCAGAAGAGTACCATTGTGCACAGATGTGTCCCTAGAAAGGAATTGTGGAGTTCTTCTATTTGTTTTATGGTTAGTTTACGTTGGTTTGAGGGGGTTTTTTAAGCAGTTTTGACTCTTAAGAAGTTCAGGACTGGGATCCCAGCCATGTAACTAAAGCTTTTGCATGTAATTACCTCATATATAGGAAATTTAACATGCTTATTTATTTCTGCAGGTTTTGGTACAGCTGCTGTGTCCACAAGTGCTGCAATGCCATCATTTACCTTCGGTGTCCAGTCATCCTCCTCTGAATCTTCCCATTCGTTAGGTAGCACAGGAAGTTTTAAATTAGGAGAACAAGGAAGCTTCAAGTTTGGCATTGCATCTGAATCTGCATCTTCCAACACTGTGACTGGGGGATTTAAGTTTCCTGCTAGTTCAGGGAGCTTCAAATTTGGAGTTTCATCCTCAGACTCTAAATCAGAAGACAGTAAAAAAGAAGGTAAAAGCAACAGTTTTACCTTTGGACTCCCATCTACAAGCAGTCAGGCTCCTTCAACATTTCAGTTTGGGACAGCGAACCTGGGACAGCAGGAAAAGAAAGAAGAACCTGTTTTGGGAGGCTTTGGTTTTGGCACAAGTTCTGCTTCTTCCGTAGCTACCAACGAGAATAAAACCGGAGTCAGCGGCTTCACTTTTGGAACTGTGGCAGAAAAGGAGGTGGCATCACCGGCTTTTGCGTTTAAGAAGTCGGAGGAGAAAAACGATGAGACTCTTCCAGCAAAGGGAGGCTTCTCTTTCGGCAGTGTGGAGTCCACGCCTGCCTCGCAGTTTGTCCTGGGAAGGACGGAAGAGAAACAGGACTCTGTTGCTTCTACCACTCCACTAGTGTTTGGAAAGAAAGCCGAGGGTGAAGAGTTAAAGGCACAGCCGATGTTTTCAGCTGGGACAGCTGAGCATACCAAAGAGGAGAGCACAGCAAAACCCATATTCAACTTCAGTTTTGGTAAACCATCAGAGAAGGAAAGTGAGCAGGCAAAGCCAGCTTTTGCATTTGGGACACAAACCAGTACTTCAGGTAAGCACAACATCTTCTGTCTCTTGTCTGTCAAATGATACCTCTGAGGCCATTGTGGACAAAATCGATGGGTTTGCTGTATATTGTACGTTACAGCTTTGGAAAAGGCTCGATTTCCACCCACAGCCTGTCTTGAGTTCAGGTTGTTGATGTGCAGACAAGATGAGGCAGTTCCTTTTTGGATTTCAGTGAGTCTTAACACTATGTTTACACAAGAAAATGGCCACACCTTAAGGAACCCATATCACTTTGTGTATGAGCACAGCAGTTGTGTTGTCTGAGCTGTAGTGGGTGCTAAAATCTAAAGTATAGTGAGATATAGAGGCCTCATACATGTTTTTGATAGGGAAAGGGAATGAAAGGATCAGTATCTTATCCCTGTGTACTTGCAGCTGTGCTACTGCTGTTTCCCTGCTGCCACAAAGGTATAAAGTCTGCATTGTTTTGTATTACTGTAATTTGTTGAAAGGCTGCAGTGGAGGGTTAAAGTTCTTCGGTGATGAGCACTGTGTGGAAACATTCTGCTGGTTGAATTCTGTTTGGATGAGTTAGTAGCTGTGTTTTAGATAACAGAATTAGTTTCTCATTTCTGAAGTGATGTGGAAAGGACCATCAGTAAATAACCCTGAATAAAAGCGATGCATGGGGGTTTTACTGGTTTGAATCTCAAGTGTTCTTAGGGTTGAACTGCTACTGGAGAGGTTTTTGGAGGCTTTGGAGAAAGGGACACGCTTGCAGGGGGTGTTTGAGGTTGGGTTTGGTTTGGAGGTTTTTTGTACCCACCAAGTGAAGTTCTGGAGTTTGGTTAGGTATGAAAAATTTGATGAACTTTGTGCAAAAAGTAAACTTTTCCTGACTGGAAGCTGCAGGCACGGGGCTGTATTTTTGAACAAGCTACAAATGAAACCGTATGGCTTTGTTTTTCAATACTCTGTTGAGCCAAGCCATACATAAAACCTTTAACAGGTGATGGGTGTTGTTAGTCTGAGAACATCTGAAACAGATTTTTGTCTGAAGAGTTGAGCACTCCTGGTTAATACTGGTTCAGGTAATGACAGCCAGGGCTGTTTGTAACCAGTGAAGCCTCGGCTGGAGCAGTGTCCCTGTTCACAGTTTTCCCGTTCCTGTAGCTGTGGGTGGCAGCAATCAGCACGTTAAATCTGGATCTTATGTAAGTGACAGCAGCTGGGGCAGTCATTCAGGACTGCTCCTCCTGATGAAAACATATTTGCTGTAGGTTGATTGCCATTTCTGTGGTGGCTTATGTACTGTACCTCCTTTCAGATCAAGGAGCAGCGAAGCCATCCTTCAGCTTCTTGAGCTCTAGTTCCTCCAGCACAGCCGTGCCCACCACTTCAGCCAACAGCAGCAGTGTGTTTGGCAGCGCCATCTCTTCCTCCAACCCTCAGCCAAATCCTCAGCCGGTCCCCGCTCCCTTCGTGTTTGGACAGCCCAGCAACACTGTGAGCAGCTCTGTTTTTGGTAATTCTGCGGAATCTGCAGCTTCTCAGTCATTTGGCTTCTCTCAAGAAAACAAACCAGCAACCACATCTTCCAGCACCGGCACGGCTCTTTCTACCTTCCTCTTTGGTTCGGGCAGCACCAATGCAGCAAGTTCAGGCTTTACCTTTGGAGCCACAACCACATCAAGCTCAACAGGTACATTTTCAATAGGTGCTTTCCTCTGGTTTGACATTACACAGTGAACCAAGGAAATTGTTTCATTAAAATCAAGAAGAGTGTGGGCAGCAGGTCGAGGGAGGTTCTTCTCCCCCTCTACTCTGCCCTGGTGAGGCCTCATCTGGAGTCCTGTGTCCAGTTCTGGGCTCCTCAGCTCAAGAGGGACAGGGAAGTGCTGGAGAGAGGCCAGCTCAGGGCCCCCAAGATGATCAGGGGACTAGAACATCTTTCATACGAGGAAAGGCTGCGGGAACTGGGGCTGTTTAGTCTGGAGGAGACTGAGGGGGGATCTTATTAACATTTACAAATATCTAAAGGGTGGGTGTCAGGAGGTTGGGACATCCCTTTTTTCTATATTAGATAGTAACAGGACAAGGGGTGATGTGATGAAGCTGGAACACAAAAAGTTCCACTTAAACATAAGAAAAAACTATTTCAGTGTTTCGGTGAGGGAGCCCTGGCACAGGCTGCCCAGAGAGGGTGTGGAGGCTCCTTCCTTGGAGGTCTTCAAGACCCACCTGGACATGTTCCTATGCAACCTGATCTAGGTGACCCTGCTTCTGCAGGGGGATTGGACTGGATGATCTCTAAAGGTCCCTTCCAACCCTACCGTTCTATGAATATTATACTTGGAAGAATGTTCAGGCCAAATGCCTGGAAGTAGAAAAAAACACTGAGTATTTGTGTTCAACAGGATTACACTTGGGCTGTTGCAGAGGTGTTGTTTTAGGCAAAGGACTAACCTTCATGGGTTTCCATTTGGTTATGAACTTCTCACTGTGAGAATGATAGTTTCTCCTCACTATCAGGTCCAGTACTTGCAGTTAGAAGTCAACAAATTACAACTCTTATGTCTCCCATGTGTTGAACCTTCAGCTGTTTTGGTAACATCAAACTTCCTTCATAAGTGTATATAAGCACAGTATCTCTGCATTCGATTGCTGCTGCTGAAGGATTGGTTTCTAATAAGCATTCCTGCCAGCGTTTGTTAATGTTCTGGCACTTCAGAGAAGACAGGGATAAGGATCTATAAACTTCCTTCACGTTTAGTTAAATACGACTTAAAACGTACTATTTGTGGGAGTCCCTTTCTAGAAGGTGGATGGTAACGCAGTAATTGGAGTCTAGACAGCCAATGTGTGTGAGGTTTAGTTTTGTCTGGCTCTGGTGAGCATGCTGTTCCTTACCTACAGGAAAAGGTGCCATTCCTGTTGTGGCTGATGTCATGTTCCAAACTAAATGAGTGTTCGGCCGCCAGACTTGGGGAAATGTGCGGGTTTTAGAGCCTTTGTTTCTAGGTTCATTCTTGGGGGACCAGGGGGGAACCAACCCCTTGCTGATGCTGCCGTTTCTCTCCTGTTGGGGAACAGGGTCATCCTCTCCGTTTGTGTTTGGCTCCGGGCCGGCCGCCCCCGCAGCCGGGCCCGCGTTCGGCGCGGCGCAGCAGCCGGCGTTCGGGCAGGGCCAAGGGGCCGGGCAGTCGGCAGCTCCCACCTTCGGCTCGCTGTCCACAGCGCTGTTCTCGGGCGCCGCGCAGCCCGCTCCTCCCGCCTTCGGCTCGGTGACGAGCAGCACGCAGCCCTCGGTCTTCGGGCAGCAAGCCCCCCAACAGCCAGGGTTTGGCTCTGGTACCCCCAGTGCTGGTGAGTGCCCACTGTCTTGTTCCCTTTTGGTCTCAAAGGTGAGGGACTTTATTTCATCTTACGTGAAGCACACCTTAAGTTGCCTTGGGTGCAAATCTTCTAAGCCTAAGAAATGCCCTCCATAAAAATAACGGGATGTCGAGTTACATCACAGCAGTGAAGGGGACAGGGAACTGCTGGAGAGAGTCCAGCGCTGGGCCACCAAGATAATCAGAGGACTGGAGCATCTTCCTTATGAGGAAAGGCTGTGGGAACTGGGGCTGCTCAGCCTGGAGAAAAGGAGACTGAGGGGAATCTCATTAGTACTTAAAAGTATTTGAAAGGTGCATGTCAAGAGGATGGGGCAGCACTTTTTTCTGTGTTGACAAGTGGCAAGACAAGGGGTAATGGACAAAAGATGGAACACAAAAAGTTCCACTTAAACACAACAAAAACTTCTTTACTGTAAGGATGAGGGAGCCCTGGCACAGGCTGCCCAGGGAGGGTGTGGAGGCTCCTCGGGAGGTTTTCAAACCCACCCGGACATGTTCCTGTGCTCCCTGATTTAGGCAGACCTGCTTTAGCAGGGGGATTGGGCTAGACCATCTTTATAGGTCCCTTCCAAGCCCTGCCATTCTGTGAAAGATGAGCCATAGGTTTGCCAGCCCCACAGTGAGCCTGTATAAAGTATAAAATACCATGGGAAGCGGGCAGAGGAGGATCCTTAGAATTTAAGTGCAAGGAAGACTTGTTCCACACCAGTAATTATTAAACAAGAAAAAGCCAGTGCCAGAACGTACGTATTTGGTGTCATCACATCAAATATGTCAAGGGAAAAGCCTCCTTTTTTTTGTCTCTCAGAAGTCTTACAAAGTAGCCTCTGTTAAAAGTAACCAACATTTTCCTACTAACCAGTAGATTTTGCCACACCGCATGACTCAGCCTCTTGTTATCAAGTAGCAGTTTAAAGATCAAGATCTCCCTGGCTTGTCTGTGTTGCTTATCAGTTACCTTGGTGGTAGAAAATTGATTTTTTTCTGAAGAGGCTGTACTATGTTGGCCCATTGAACGAAGGCCAGTCCCCAGATCGACTGAGTGAGCACCACAAAGTTTACAATCCATGCAATTCAATACTATAATTCAGTCTGCACATGTGTAACCGTGATGGTGGTACAGAAGTTAGCAATCAGTTTGTTGTCAGTGTGCTAGCACTGTTACTTTAAGGATCCCTTTATGATTCTCAAAGGGAACAAATTCCCCCAAGTATCTTCCCTGTGGTAATGTGGCACTTTGGGTGCACTCCCCTCCCCCAGCTTTGCCATCTCGAGTGACCTGTAAAAAGCCCCTTCTTAAAGGTAGTGGGAAGAACATATGAGGATTGGCTGCAAAGGATAAAGCCACATTTAAACTTTCTTACTCCCTTCTTTCTGCTTCCACCCTGTCTTCCCAGGTTCTGTATTCCAGTTTGGAAGTAACACTTCGAATTTCAACTTTCCAAATAACCCAGGAGTATTTACTTTTGGTGCAAACACCCCTGCACCAGCAGCCCCGGCACAGCCTTCTGGCTCCTCGGGATTTTCCTTCAGCCAACCTCCAACATTTACAATGGGGTAAGAGACCAGATCAGCATGTCACTCGGGCTTTGGGGCGTGTCGGTGGGCAGCGTTCAGCCCCTGCTGCTGTTAATTCAGGAGGTGTTCAGATGAACCTTGGAGTTTGAAATGAACTGGGGCAGCCTTCCTTGTGGTAGCCTGGGCATCGCTAACTAAGCAACCATGTCTTGAAACAAGCCTGGTTATCAGGAATGGGCTCCTCAGCTCAAGAGGGACAGGGAAGTGCTGGAGAGAGGCCAGCACATGGCAGCCAAGATGATCAGGGGTATGGAACATCTTTCATACGAGGAAAGGCTGCGGGAACTGGGGCTGTTTAGTCTGGAGGAGAGGAGAATGAGGGGAGATCTTATTAACATTTATAAATATCTAAAGGGTGAGTGTCAGGAGGTTGGGACATCCCTCTTTTCTATAGTAGATAGTAGCAGGACAAGGGGTGATGGGATGAAGCTGGAACACAAAAAGTTCCATTTAAACATAAGAAAAAACTATTTCACTGTGAGGTGAGGGAGCCCTGGCACAGGCTGCCCAGAGGGGTTGTGGAGGCTCCTTCCTTGGAGGTCTTCAAGACTCACCTGGACACGTTCCTGTGTGACCTGATCTAGGTGACCCTGCTTCTGCAGGGAGGTTGGACTGGATGATCTCTAAAGGTCCCTTCCAACCCCCACCATTCTGTGATTGTGTGAATTGTCGGCTACACTGTCCTAAACTCTGAACCCCTGATTTCTTTTGATAGGACTAATGGGAAAAATGTTTTCTCTGCCTCTGGATCTTCAGTTTCTGGCCGGAAGATAAAGACTGCAGTTAGACGTAGAAAATAATCGCCCGACGGGTAAAGTGACTTTGGAAGCAGCTACTCCCCTGCATTGTTCAGTTGTTGGGATCGTACCTCATGCTGGGTTAGCTGAAGCCAGATCTGCCCACAGGAATATAAAACTCTGCCTCCCTTCCCTTCCCCCTCCCCGGTTAGGTTTTGGGGTTTCTCTTTTTTTGGTAACGTCTGCAGTTGACAAGGGGGCCCGTTCTCGAGCTAAACTCTCCTCGACTCCAGCAAGCTCCTCCTTCCAGCGACCCGGCATGGTCTGGCTGTAGCCGTGCGTCGAGCCCGCCCCGCGAATGGCTTGTCCAGCACCTCCTCACCTTTCCTGCCCTGCCCTGCCCCGCTCCGCCGCCACGCTGCCCTCGCCTCGGCTCCGCTCCGCTCGGCTCGGCCAGGGACGCCCCGCAGGGTAAGGGGGTGTCAGGTAACGACTGATTGCTACGCTGAGTTTGTGCCCGGTGTATGTGTGAAAAGTTTGAGTGAGTTTGGGTGTATCGTGCACTAAAATTTTCTCTGATAGGGGAAGACTGATTCGAGGATGATCCGTGCTTAAGGACTTGTTAGATCTGTAGTTCTTCATTTAATAATTATATGCTATTTCTATATTTTCATTCTTACAGCCCCTTTACCGCCCGTCTCGCCTTGGTTATTTTATTATGAAACATGTGTAAATACGATTTTGTTTCTCTCTCTGTACCTTTTTTGTTTTTGGCATAACAGATCTGTGAAATGGAAATTTTAATTTTGTGTGTTACGGCCATTTTTTGTTTAGTATTGTCTCAGATTTTATGTAAATCCCATTATTCAAAGTTGCCTAAATCCATTTAGAAAATCTTTAAAATTGGGAATTCTTAAAGTAAGTTTATTGGCTTTTCTGATCCATTTTTGTTTGGACCAAAAACCAGTATTGTACAAAGTATTAAGTATATATTTTTATATTTACTGAAATGGACTGTGGTGACTTTGGATAATAAGGAAAAGTTTAATATTAAAGCCATGTTTATTACAGTATAATTAACATGTTAAACCATGGGATAAATGCCATCAATAAAACCGATGAAATATTGCCTGGCAGTTTGAACTTGCCACGAGGGCGGCTGCAAGCAGCTGAGATGATGGGCTCGAGCAGAGCAAAGCCACGTGTTTCCTCTGACCTCTGCTTTCTGACAGTGGCACCCATTCTAGAGCATCTGAGATTAGTTACAGGTTCCTCATGAGGAAGGAGAGTTTGGTTGTAAGCTACAGCTGGTTTCCAAAACCCACCGGGATGCGTTCCTGTGCGACCTGATCTAGGCAGACCTGCTTTAGCAGGGGGTTGGGCTGGATGATCTCTTTCTTTAACTGGTGCTATTCTTGTACAAGGCAATAGGTAATTTCCCTTACCCCTGACTTGGGAGGGATGAAGTTTTAGCCGAGGGCATTGCTTTTCCCTTCTTTCCCGTATCTCATGCCTAGTTTCTAGGTCACTGCTCCAGTACCTAAGACAGAAGTGCTTTTTGCAGTCAGACTGAAATTGTAAATAAGCAAAACTCACGGTGGAAGGGACGTGAATTCTCTCTGGCAGCTTTTAGCTTCTCACGGCTGTGCCTGAACTTACTTTAGGGTTTAATGTAGGAGTGCAGATTGGTGAAAGAACAGTTTGGGGGCATCGCTGAAGGTCTGTGTCAGCTGAACTTCTTCAAATGGCTTAACAGCCTCCCAGGGCTGCTCCCTTCAGGCCTGGGGAGGGCCAGGTCCTACTTGAATGTTTTTATTTCCATGATGCTTATCAGTAACAGGGCTCTAATGCTTGTGGTACATTGATGATACCAAAGTCATCTTGTTTGGTAGTAACACTGCAGTAACCCTCAGAATTGTGAGGTATTTTGGTACAGATACACCTTCTGAATAGGGCAAGGCTTTAAAATAATTTCTTTTGGCCCAGAGACTTTATTTAACTTGAGCCAGATCCAAAAGTCACTGTCTAAAAAGATGGCAACTCATGGAGTGGAGACGGGAACACACGCAGAAGGTTGGACTTACAGACAGAAGAGCACTGCTTGTCAAACTGAAATACTGCAGAATAGTAACACTGTTACTTAAGTTATTTCTCATGAAGACAAGACAGAAAACCAAACTCTCAACCATTCCTGTTGTCAACCAAAGTGTAAAGTCAGGGTGAGAGGTTTCAGCCCTGGCGGGGCAAGTTATGCCTAAGGGAGAAACACACAAAAAGGGGCTCTAGAAGAATTCCAAAGTCTTACTCCAGTTTTAATAAAACATTAACATTGTTGCTTATCTTCCTTTCCCGAGAGAATGACATGAGAATAAACAAACTACCAAAGCTGTGTAACCATGCAAAATATTAGGCTTCTTTATTCAGCATTTAAGTTATTCTGAATATACAAACAGTGAGCCAGAATTATCACGTGAAAACAACCAGTATTTGTACTTCAGTAGATTGAAACACCTCCTCTTGTTTTGCTTGGCCTTATATGCAAGAAACAGCCAAGTGCTTTCACTCCACAAAGAAGAGGAGTTGCCTTTCCTTAGCATGATGTGTTTATAGCTCCAGAAGTATTTACAGGCGCCAGCCCCCTAACACTGTGGCGTAACACGTCCTTCCCAGAGAAAGCAGCCATCATTTCACCTCTCTATTGGCTCTGACAGGTGAAAGACAACATGAGAATCATGCAAAAATCTTTGTCACATCAATGTCCTCATAAAATACTTAAAGAGGTGAGGGAATATGATCCATGAAGCAGTAATAAGGGACATGATAACCACTGCTCATCTCTTTCTACACAAGTGGCAAGTTAAATTTTTGCCGTGCTAATACTGCAGTTCTCTTCCCCTCAGGGCTTATCATGCCACTTGGGCAACTGCTTGGCAAACAATCTGATTTCCTAGTTACCTGCCAACATCCCAAACTGTAGGAGTGACGTTGCTTTTAAAGTGGAGTAGTTCTAGGTGTCCTCTAGAATGGACAAAGGGAACGGCTCCTTTCTGCAGTTCATAAATAGGAGCCACTTCTCAATCGGAGGTTTAACACTTCCAGATTTCACGTGCATTGTTTCTCCCAAGCTTCTTTGGCATTTCCAAAAACTCCCAACAGTTTGAAGGTAGCTGCTGGCATCACACCAGAACAAAACATTTTCTTTAGCTTCTGAATCAGTTCCCATTTGATCCGGGCAAAAAGATTCTGACAGACAGCTCAACTGCAGTTTTGGGGTAGGTCTTTGTTCGCTGGGGGTGGGAAGGGGGAGTGGTCAAAACCAGTCTGGAAGGTTCATCTTTTGGTATCATCTGACTCCATTTCTTCTTACCACAATAGTTCCTGCTACGATATCGTAGGCTGTTCTGTTGTGCTGGAAAAACAGCAGTGTAATGAATGCAGGAAAAAACGAGGCAATCGAGAAATTCTTGATCAAAGCTCGTATTGTGGACCTGAAATGAGAAGGAAACCACTCAGTGCCTTGTTTTCACTTCCCTGCTTCCGTGAGGAATTCGTTTACTTTCAAATGTAATGCCTCAGTTTTGCACAGCACAAACAAAAAGCCCAACAAAACCCCAGTCTCCAGAGCTCAGATGATTTCACCACTTAACCTGAGAAACAGCCATTCTATTCTTGGATCGCGGACACTAACAATAGCTCTTGCAATCTATTTACTGCAAAAGCCAAAGAAACTGGGCATTTCCGTCCAAAAAAAACCCAGTTTTCCACCCAAAGGTAGCACCTCTGAGCTCTGGGAGTCTCCTCAGGCACTTACGTGGTCATGCTGACGTTGGAGGATGGAATGACTAACACACGGCTGGGTGCCACCAGCACCGACGTGTCACATGTCACAACTCGCAGCCCAAGCAAGAATTTCCCTGGGGTTGCTCCACCTGCTCCCCAGATACAGATTATCTGCAAAAGAAAAGCTGGTTCAGTTCCATGTGCCACCACCTTGGTCAGTCTTGGCAAAACTTGGGTTTTCCTCAAAACTAAGTGAATGGCACAAGCTTCAGTGAAATCCGAAACACTGTCAAAAGCATTTACTCTATAGGCCAGGGTTTTGTTCAAACATCTGACAGCTGTTAGCTACAGAAGTTAATGAGTAGTTACCTCATAGAAGCAGACTAACAACCTGTAGATGAGAGCTACCACCATCATTTTCTGCAAATCTTCCATGGATGTATCTTCATCTATTTCTTCAATGATGTAATGCATGGCAAATTTGGAGATGTCCCTGTACAAAAGACAACTGGACTTTAAAACCATCCTTCTCACAAGGCTGAAGTTACCCTTTTAGTACCAGCATTCCCTTTTGTACCCACCAGCACTCATCCCTCCAACTCTGGTATTAATAAGAACAAAAGCTCCTTGGCTCCTCTGATACTGAAGAAGCCATTAAAATTCAGACTGCTACATTTCCTCCCAAGTTGCTGCCTAAGTTTTGTTTGTTACTCTTCTCTGTAAATGCAAGGAGAAGCTGCAAGTGTCCCTAAGAGAGGGAGACCCATCCTTGCTCACTTGATCAGGGCTCCCCCCTCTCCTGGGTACTGTTCTAGAGGCAGGCACCTTGGCATGCAACAGGAAGTTTTTCAGTTAAAGCAATTGAAACCTTCAGGTTTTTCCCCTGAGCTTCAGGTTTGAGCCCACTGTGTATTTTCCCAAGCTAAACTCTCCAGATGTAACATGTTTAACATGGGCATACTTGCAGTGTATACTTAAGCCAGGACTTCTCACTCCCACATCTAAGTGAGAATTACTACTCCCATAGGAATGTGCAGTCCCCACTTCAAAACAGTCCATCTCTACTTGTACTTCTTACTCTCTCTGTATTCAGTCTTAAAGCTTGAGTAAGATAAAGAATTAAGAAAATTAACCTGCACTTCCCATCACTACAGCCTTGAGCTGAAGTCTCTGTCCTAAGCCTGTGAGGATGTGGTTTTCTCGTGACAAGTCTGCAGCCTGACACCTGACAAGCAAAAAACACCCACAATGTTCCTCTGAAGCTACTTGTAAGCAACTTACTGTCTCTTGCAAAAGTAGGAATATTGAAGATACTGTATATTAATTGAGAAACAAGATCCTTCCCATCACCTTCACTACTTTACAGAAGGTAAGTAATTGTTCCCTGTCTCTCCAGCACTTCGGTTTGTATCACTCAGCCTGCTAAAACCAAAAGGGAAGTACAAACTGTCAGCTCAGAGCTGGAGGGTCTGGTGATTGGACAGAACTGAGAGTTTGCTATTTTAATCGTGTGCTTATCTGAGCAAGGCTCACTCATTGTTTTACTGACACGTTTATTGGGTTGGGTTTGATCCTCTTCCACACACCTTTCAAGCAGCAGGTTAAGGTGTCTGAAAAATTTTACCTACATAGCATCAGTTTACAGTCAGTCAACATTTGGAAGGTTCTTTAGCAGAAAACTTGGATTCTGCAGTGTGTCTGTACAGTAATGGAATTACTGACTACACTGAGCTCTCATCTCCCAGTCAGATCAGCATCTTTGATGACACCAACCCAAAGCTGAGGAACTGCATGTGCTGTGGAATAAGATACCGACAGTTAAAGGACAAGTCTTTGAGGTAAATGATTACACTCAAATATAATCATGGGAAATTAAGAAACTTTCCATTTAGTGTACAAGTGTGGTCAGGCATCATGAGTAAGAAACTCAAGTGATGCCCACTGAAGACTGCAGCATGGCAGCATTCCTCAGAGTCAGGATCCAAAGAGTTTTGGTTTTGTGGGTCAGCATTGTTTTGGTCACAAGCCTAAATAAAACACAGCACCACAGAAGATGCTGTGATGATAACTCCATCCCAGACAGATCCTGCATATTTTTAAAGGCTGTTTAAAAAACCCCAAGGTTGTCATTCAGATTTTCTTTAAAACATTAAAGGACTTGATTCTGTGGTTCTGTGTGATCTTGCTACTGCCTGCCCCCCAAATAAGACCACAAGTCTAATCTATCCTCAGCAAGGAGTTTGAGAGGCTGTTAAGAAACCTGTACAAATTCTTTGTTTCCATCAGCTGACCCCCAAAAAATCAGGAAGCATTTAAGAGGATGTTGATCTAATGATACTTTTTCCTCAGCTTTTGACAGCTACCGAGTGCCCTCATACGCCCCAGCACACCACACACACACATCCAGGAGCATGAGGAGCTTACAGCTGTACACAACAAAGCTTTCCATTGTTCAACTTACTTTATTCCACTGAGGTGCATAATACTTAAAACAATGGTTGCCTTTATGAAGAAGAGAATAAAGAAATCCACCATCTCTGCTATGAACCTGTGCGCCAACGAAGGGATAATGAACTCCCGGCCTGTAACAGAAATAGTCCGTGTTACCCAGGTTTTACTGCACTGACACAGCAGTTGACACCATCAGCTAAAGGACACTTCACATTAGCCTCACTGCCAAGAACATAATCAGGATCTTCATCTCAGCTCAGATCTTCTTTGGGAAAACTCCTAACAGTGTAGGAATAAAAATGATCTGAATTGTTTATGAGAATCTTCTTAAACTAAACCCAACTTCCAAGTGTCTGCAAACTCCCACACTGCTACAGAACTGAAGCACAGGGAAGATGCATCAATTTGTGTCCTCTTTTAGAACAGCCTGTTTGAGAAGAGATTGCAGCAAATCTGAGAGTTCAGATAAAAAGAAAATTACATCTTACATCTACCAGAACTTTTCTGTCTTCTGTATGCACCAAACACCAGCTCTCTGGAAGCAAAACAAAGCCTGTTTCATCTCTGGTCAGACCCAGAAATGAGAGTGGATGAAAACGTTAGTCATACTTGACATAAACATTCCTATAGGCTTCTCATTGTACTAAAACACAGCGTGCTGCCCTGCTGTCAGCCAGAAAACTAACACACTGCTCCTCTTTAACCGGCCAAGTGAAACGGGAGCAAAACAAGTAGTCAGAGTTACAAGCTTTTGTTGCTAATGCTACCTCAGATGATTAAAGCAAAGAAAACATTAAAGAGTGCCTTAGAAAACTTCCAAGGAACAGCTTTGCAAGCTTATCTCATCTGATGCTGTTTACCCCTCCATTTCCCAAACACGACACAGGAAACCAGCAAGGGCTTACATCCAAACATCACTTGGAAACATGCAAGTACTGCTGGATATAACGTGTGGAGAATGGTGACTGGGTTTAAGTGTTTCTCAGAATGCCAACAGGGAAAGGAGAAAAGGAAAGAGGAGAAAAAAAATCATTCCTCTCTCTGATCTCAAGAAACATCATCAAATTTCACAGAATAAGCCTCCCCAGTTCAGCTGCTGCCAGTCCTGGCCTCACCAGCTACACGATGGGTGCTTTTTAAACGAGAGAAGTCTAATCAAGCAGGGATTAGGTAAGAGCAAGTTCTTATTTCACATACCTTGGCTTAGATATCTTTGTTTCATACCTGTTTCACCCTTAACTCTGCACTGATACTATGAAGCAGTGTGCCTGTTACATCTGCAGTACTAGAATGGGTCGGGTTCTCATTGTCAGAGCACGTCCGAGTAGTCAAATTCTAACTAAAGATTCTGCAGCTAAGGCAAAAGGGAGCATAGCTCATCTCCCAGTCCCTGGCTTGAGCACACAGCTCCAGGTAATAGCAGGGAGAAGTTAGAGGCACAATTTCATTTGGATATATTTGATTCAGTGGCTGAATAAGAAAGAAGCTAAGCAGGGCTAAAAAACTCCATTATATTACAAAGTCTTGGTGACTCTCAGACTCTGACAGATTTCTATTGCAGTGACTTGTATCACAGAGCCACTGTTTCGCCAGGGGTTACCATCTGTATGGCAGGAACTGTCCAAGCTCGGCTCAGTCTCAGATCTCACATGAAGGCAGTCACCAGGATGGGTTTACCCCAGTTTGCCACAGGGCAGCTGAAGCCTGGACACACCTTTTGCCAGTCATCTCCCGCAGTAAGGCAGGGAAGGGCAAGGGGGAGAGAAGCCTCTTAAATCCTGATGACAGTCCACAAAAAGCCCTGTTAATGCCAGCGCTCTGGCACAGTCCTGCAGGCAGATTGAACTGGAAGGGACAATTACTCATTCCACTTTTTGACGTCTCAGATCAAAATCTGCAACATTGACATGAACTGTCATGTATTTCAGCTTATGTCAGCACACCAGGCTGTAACCCACAGCGGTGCAGGGACACATAGACACGACCTGCCCTGCCAAGCCCTGTGTGGGCAATAATCTGCAGCAGAAAAGAAGGAGCCATAATCGCTTTAGCCGTTCCAGAAACACCCATCTGTAATCTGGAGCCAAAGCACCAGCACAACAGTTTGTGTGATCATTATCGTATCACCAGGTCAAATACAGAGTTCCCTTAAGAAGGCCAAGTGCTGCAACAGGGTTTAGCATTCAGAGTAATCACGCTCAGCAGCATGAAATGCTCTTCATGCCCTAAATTGTCTTTAACATCCAGAATGGGTTCCTGAAAAACTAGGTAAAAATCCAAGAAGCATTTCTGTCTAGCCTTTGTCCATACCTTCCTTTTTAATGACTGGCAAGATCTGTTTAGAGGCACTGAGAACTAAGAAAATGCTACTTTGTGTTATAAATCTTGTTTCAACACCACCTGCTCAAAAACCACAAGACAGAAGCAGGTTCAGAAGCTGGATCTCCTTCCTTCCAAGAAGAAAGGAAAAGCAAATAACGTCTCCCCTCACAGCCAGACACCAAGCTTTAAATAATGTTACAGATCAGTAATGCTGTACTTTGCCCCACAGGAAGGACCTGGCTTTTCTCCAAAGTCCTTCAGCGGTGTTCTGCTTCCCCTGTTTTCTACTCAAGGTGCTACCAAACGTCGAGGGAATGTCACCTAGGTTCTCCTTGACCTGTGAGGAAATGTTAATGCTCCAGGTGACCGAAGCAAGCCTGTCCTACTCCCAAATACAAAAAGGAGCACAGTTACGCAAGGTCTTCAATGTTTATAGCCATAACAGGTTTCTGTTTGTGTTGGGTCTTGCCGTTGGCTTGTTGAATGCAAGCATGGGTTTTTTTCTATTCAACTGAATCATTCTGAGCACCAAATCAAAGCGATAGATTTCGTTAGAACCGCAAGAATAAGTTCCACTAGGAACACAAATTCCTTCATATCCATGCACACGTCCCACAAGCACTGAAGTTACAAGCCACACGCACAAGCCGATCCCTTCAAACCTGCCAACGGGTTCAGTTCTGGATTCACGAACTCGGCGTGCGGGCTGTCAGCCCTCCCAAGCCGCAGCCGCCCGCCCAGCTCTGCAGCCCACGGCAGCGTCGCGCCGTTGCAGAAAGCCATCCCCGGCTTCCTTCCGCGGGGCCGCTTCCCCGAACGGCGGGGCCGGGCGCACGAAGCCCCGGTGGCGGACGCGGGCCCCGGCCAGCCCCGCCGCCCTCCGCTGTCCCCCCGCGGCGCCGCTCACCTGCCGGCCGCCCCGGCTCTCGGGCCGCGCCGCTGCTGCCGGCCGCGCTGCTGGAGGCCGCGCGGGGCACCGGGGCCAGCCTTCCCGTGGCTCCCGGCCAAGCGGCGGTGGCGGCGGCTGCGGTGGCGGCGCGGGGCCCCGGCCCGGCGGCGGCCGTGTGGGCCGGCGGCGGAGCGAAGAGGTAGAAGGGGCTGTAGTAGGCGGCGGCGGCCCCCGGCAGCGGGCAGGGAGGGGGCGGCGGCGCGGAGACCCGCGGGGGGCCGGCGGCGGGGCCGGCGGCCGCGGCGGCGGAGGCGGCGAGCAGGGCGGGCAGGCAGCCCTGCCAGCTGAGGTACCCGCAGTACGAGTCCCACAGCCACTGGTGCACCCGCCGCGCGTACTCCGCCGCGCTCAGCGCCTTCGCCCCGCCGCCCTCCTCCCCGCCGGCCGCCGCGGGGGAGCTCGGCGGCGGCGGCGACGCGGCTGCATTCGCCTCCCCTCCGGCGCCGCCGCCGCTCTCCGCCATCGCCGCTGCCCCAGCGCCGGGCCGGCCCGGGCCGGGCCCCGACTCCGCCATCTCCTCCGTCCCCTCCTGACGCTGAGCGCCTGCGCCACGGACTCGCCTCGCCTCGCCTCGCCTGTCCCACTACCGCTCTGCAGGCGGGGGGAGAAACAGAGCAAGCAACCGGCCGCCAGGCGGCGTGCTCGCAGCACCCACTGTGCCGCTGCGCCAGGCGACAGCCGAGCTTCCCCCGCCGTGAGATGGTGTCGCCCACGGCAGGGGCGGGAACGCGGGCCGCGCGGGGCGGGTCGCAGCGCCCCTGAGGTAAAAGGCGGAGCGGCGGGGCGGAGCCGCCGGTTCGGGGAGCGGAGCGTGTCGTGTTCGTGCCATCGGCACTGGAAGAACGGAAGGCATGTAGTTTTTGTTTAGCATAGATACCAGGGTTTCTCGCCGCCGGTTCCTCGCGTCGCGCAGGGAGCCGCCCCCCCAGCCCCTCAGGGGGAGCCGCCGCCCCCTGGCCGGGCCCCACACGGATGGTTCTTCTCTTCAACCAGAGCCCCCACGCATTGAGCTGAGGTGTGAAAGGGGAGTCTTCATGTTTTGTGTGGGTTCTTGGTTCCAAAACCCCTCTTCTCCCAAGGTGCTGAGCAGGGCATGCTGAGGGGCCAAAGCATGACCTTCTGTCCCTTGCGTTCTCTGTCCTTTCCCCTGAGGCCTGACTTCGGCCTGTGTCAGAGATCTGTTACTCTTGGTGGCCTGCAGTAGGTGAGCTGGTAAACCCAAGTGAGGAGCAGGGCATTGCCTTGCTCCTGAGCAGGTGCAGCTGGGCAGAGATAAGTGTCCTTTGTCTTTCTGCCACCTGTGCTGATAGGTGTCGGCTCTGGCCTCTAGCAACTTTCTGAACACTTTCTTTTTGCTAATAGGAAGCGAGTTAAAGTTGTTGAGGGACAAAAAGGGTGTTTAACTGCTCTTGGGCACTTCTGCAGTTTGATTCTGTTGTCTAAAAGCTGCTTTGTTTTATCTCTCCCCTTCTTCATCTTTTCCTGTGTCACGCTCATACTCTTCCTGTGCCAAAAATGCTGAACAAAGAACCAGGGGCCCAACACCGAGTTTAAAACACAGCTCCACAAATTGAGTTTTAATATTTAGGGTTCCTATGTAGTATTAAGCATCTCAACCAGACCACAAGTTCTGTGGAACACAGGTGTTCACACAGCTGCACTGGATGAATGAGTAATATATACTGCAAACGGAGAGGGTTCGCCATTTTAATACAGCGGATAGCACACCTGAAAACAAGGCAAGCTTCTCCCCCTCCCTATGAGGCTAAAACAAATTGATTGTTTTCCCATGTATCCCAAACTCCTTTGAAAACTGAAGTAGTTTTTGTGCAGTGAGTCTCTCACCCAGACGAGGCAAATCGATAAAGTCCTTATCAGATACCCCATACTGTTACGCTAGGTGCTGGCGCTCAATATGTAGATATTGTCCTAATCAGAATGGCGTGTGTGTTGTAACATAGGCCTGACCGAAATCAATATGGGTAAATGATTTGGGAAACACAGCGAGTTGTTCCTACTCAGGCTAAACCAGTGAAGAATGAAAGAAAGAAGGTAGGTGGACAAGTGTATAGAAGGAAAACATGGTCTTAAATCAGCTATTAACTCCTAATAGAAAAAACTTGCTTGGAAAACTGACAGTAAAAGTAACACAACAGAGCTGCCTCCTGTATAATATTTCACTTAATCACTGACAGTCTAGTTCATTTTTTTTAATTGGCTTTTCACCACAATCCCTTCAGGCCTTTGTTTTTAATGTATGTGTAGCCCTAGGTTTTGCAAGCCAAATCAGATCTTCAGGTACAATTATAAGATCTCACTAGCTTCACCATATAATGTTTCCAGCTCAATGTAAATTTACCAGTAGCATTACACAGGCATAACCAGTTAGAGCTTACTGTGTGATTCTGCTGCGTACTCCAGGTGAAACAGCGTCACTGACAGCAGAGGGAAGGAGAGTAACACAGACAATGTAATGTTTCCTCATTCACAGACTTTTCAGTTATTAGTTTTTCATTCTGCCTTCAAAACATAACCCACCAAAGACCCACAACTTCTACAGGCATTCGGGTTATTCTGTTCTGGGATGCATATGATAGAGACACTGTGACAACAGGGCTTACTATCAAAGCTAAGGTATTTGATGACAAAGGTTCTTGTTTCATTTCTGTATCAGATTGCCACAAGTGTTACGGGAGTACTTACAATCCTCTGCAGCCTTGATTTCTCCCTACTTGAGTTTGCTTCCACTTGTGAGCAGAGTCAGAAAGGGAGATACTCTCGGGTAGTTCATTGTAACAGTTGTTGAAAAGAAATGGTCAAGTATCTTGGCAGTTAAATGGCCTCTTCTCTAAAAATGAGGTTTAGGCAAGAAGAAATGTTTTGAACTAGATCAAAAGAGGGGGGTAAGCACCTAAAAGCACGTAGCACAGCAGTTAAGTTTTAAGATGAATCTGGAATCCCATCTTAAGCAAGTATAAGTAATGCTGAAAAGCCCAATTATCACTTTTGAGTGAGAAATCTTTTCTAGTCAACAGAAAGTAACTGAGCACAGGTCTGCTGTCAATGTAGCTGTTGTTCAGAGCTATAGAGATGTCTTTGCTCATTTTTGATACCCATTCTAGTGTCTTGTTTTCAAGGCAGGATTTGAAACAATTTTTAAACCCAAGTAGTTGCTGAAGCATTCATTGAGAGGTATGAAACTGAAGTTCAGTTCCTTCCTTTGCTTAGGGGGTGTGGATCACATCTGAATTGCGCTGAAGGGTTCTAATAATAGGAGCTCTTTCAGAGCCCTTGAGTGAGAGTTGCTGGACATTCATCAACAGCAACCTCTTATCATCTTCAAGTGGTTAATTATTGTTGAGTCCACCAGCCTCCATATATTCATGATATTTAGATATTTGTATCAAGTGTGTATGTTAATGTATAGAGTGAAATTAAATGCAAGTGTTGGTTAAAGAGATTCTTCATGACTGAAACATACAGACTGAGTCACCAAAGAGTAAGACCTTTACCCCTTGTTGGGGCAAGCAGCCAGGTACAGAACATGAAACTTGAGATAAAACACAAATGCATATATTTACCTAGGTCCAAAGTAAAATGTTGTATATTTCAGTGTAGAAAAGTGGCACAACTGGCTCCTAAATTAAATCAGTTTCACCTTTCACTCTGAAACTGATCTGTCTCATCTAGAAGAGGATTTTGAAGGAGAGATTGGCTCTAAAACTGTCATGGTCCACAGACAGGCATTTTCTTCCCAAAAAATACAACTGCAAGTGTAACACAGACAACTAGTGATCACAGTGGATAAAAATGCCATAGCAAATCATCTGGAGGAAAAAGAAAAAGGAACTATTCTGCTTTTATTTTACAGTACACAGATTTTTTTTTTTATGTGGTTAGCTGTTTGCTAGTACTGTCTGTTTTGGGAACTGTGTGTAGATACCTTTATTTGCCTTTTACCTGTACGTGGTTTGAATGAAGTGTAACCAGAAAACAGCTTAACTCTGGTGCATGCAACTCGGAAGCCTTACTAGTTACCTAATTCCCTATCCCATTCTTTAGTGTTCCCAGAGAGGAAACACTAGTGTGTGCCTCCTTTGAAGCAGCACTGGAGCTATATTTAAATGTTTTTACGATGACTTTTAGAGAGCAGAATTCCCCAGTTCTTTGACAAAGAGGATAGAGCCCTTTGTAAACCCTGCAGTCCGGCAGTTTTTCCTGAAGAGGGCCGGGGCAAACCTCAGCTCGTTCCTGCCACCCCGTGGACACGTGAAGTCACTACCGCGGTACTTCTAATTGCCACTAATTTCTAGTAACGGATATTCTACAGAACTAAGCAAATATCACAATCACAGAAGGGTTGAGGTTGGCAGGGAGTTCTGAGGGTCATCTGGTCCAACTCCCTGCTCAAGCAGGGCCGCCTTGAGCAGGATGCCCATGTGCATGTGACTGTTCAGTATCTGCAAGGATGGAGACTCCTCCACCACCCTGACAACCTGAGACAGTGCTTGGTCACCTCACAGTGAAAAAAGCATTTCCTGATGTTCAGTGTGTATCATTTGTGCTTGTTGCCTCTGGTCCTATCACTGCACACCACTGGGAAGATCCTGGATCCATCCTCTTTGAACTCTCCCTACAGGTATTTATAGACATGAACAGATCCCCCTGAGCCCTCTCTTCTCCAGGCTGAACAGCCTCAGTGCACATGGGTGCATGGGGTGATTGTTACCCAGGTGCAGGACTTGGCAGTTCTCCCGTTGGACTTCATGAAGTACTTGTACAGAATACTTCATCAGTACTTCTATAGAGGTTCTATTTAAGAAAGTATGAGAACTGTTGAAGCTTTTAATAGGAAAGAGAGCAAAACACAGATCAAGCTTGCTGCTGAAGGCTTGGTGGACACAACTGATCATGGCTGGATTGATTCATCACATCATCCTTCTGCAGCTTGATGACTCTGTCTCAAGATAAACTTGATTTTTTAAGAAAATGACTTTTAAACTATTAACTGTACACAAATCCATGTAGGGTAGAGTGAGAACCTTGGGTTTATTTTGTTTATTTAGCACTTCTTTATGTTTTTGAAGTTAAAGATACGCTGCAGGGAAAGAACAGTCCATACTGGAAATGCATGACAAGTACTTTTTATGAGGATCAGAACTGACAAAAGCTGGTTATAGATTTTTTTGGTCATGTGGCTGTCTAAGAGTACTGGATAAAAGCTATCTCCCTATTTAAGAAGTGTCTCTCCTATTTTTGTGGTGCAAAATAATGCACAGACTTGTTAGCCTTTTCTCCAGTTGAAGCAAGGATTAAGTGGCTTCCTCTTAACTTGATCCCAATTTGATGCTGGATGAAAACAAGAGTCAGTATTTCAGGTCAGAATGCTCCAGTGTGAGATTTTTTTAATGGAACAAATTATGATGATGATTTAAATATTAAACAATCCTTCATCCATTCTTTTATTGTGACGAGTATGAGATGCCTGTTTTTCAGATATGGAGCACATCCAAGTGAAACACAGAGTGGACCACTTGTGGTTTGGTAACACAGGAGGGGCATGTCTGAAGCTAGGTAGGGAAACAATGAGAAAAGCTAAAAATAGAAGGCAAACCTTAAACACTTGCATCAGGCATTGATCTTCTCCCTAGACATAATCTCTGGAAAACACAAATGTACCTAGAAGTGGGTATCATGAAAGGCTCGATTCTCTGGCCATTACCAAAGCTGTAAGCATGAAGCTTCAGGTTTATCTGCTAGCATGGAGAATACCCAGTATTGACTGCCAGGTGGACTGTGGCAGCAAAAGGGATAACGTTTAGTGAAGTGGGAGGAAGAGCTGTGTTTTCTCAGTCAAGCCTTTGAAACAGCACTTAAGCAGGAGAGAACATACAGGACACACACTGCAACGGAACAAGTTCTGAACAACTCTGTATTGAAACAAGTACATTTTCCTTTTTATTTGGTAAGAAGTTTCCTGTTGAAAAAAATGCTATGTATTAAAGCAGACACATTTTACACATAGATTAAACATCAGATAGCCAAACTGTATGGAATGAGCACTACCAGTTGTATTGTATAGGGTTTACAATCAAAGATAAAAACCCTCAGGAACTAATGTCCTTTCAAGGTAAATTAGGCACAAAATTTAGCTCGGAACTAGCTCCGCAAGCATCTCACCATGATTTCACTGTTACAAAGTATTACAAGTGATCAAAAACATAAGCTGGCTTTTTAAATCTTTAAAACTTTATTCGTACTATGTGCTGAAATAGTACAAATGTATACAACACTCCACCTTTGTTAAAAAAGCATGTACAGTACGGACTACAAAGTAGAATCAAAGGGCTAAACAGGAAATTACCCCTTTATTTGGGCTCAGAATCGATATGAAATAAATCTATGGCTTTGCTCTGTGGACGTATTTGAAATTGAATAAGTCCAACAAATGTGGGGAAGATATTTCGTAACGAATGTGAGGTACAGGAGCGATATTTTAAAGGAACGTAAGGAAGCTGGCTGGTATCTGACATGTATGCCTCCCTCAGTTTGCTGAATAGGATGCAAGATACAATGGGAAGTTGTAAAGAATGATAGATTGTCTCACCAAAAAGAGAAATTGAAAAAATGGCAATCCAAGGAGACAAAAACCTTCAAGTGATTTGCTGCAAAGCTTTAGCTAAGATGAAGCTTTCAGCTTAGAAAGAATTACTCATTTGCAAGAGATGAGAGGCAACAACAAGTCTGTGGACCATAATAGAATCTCACCTCACAGAAAACACAGGGATCTTCCAAATACACATATTAGAAAAGTGCTTGATTAAAATACCTGTTCTTTTGTCTTCTGTTAGCAAAATGTATTGCTGAAAGTTGTCCTTTTCTGCTCGTTTAAAACAAACCCCGCTATGATTGCCACAGGACTACAAGGACCTGCATACTTCCTAGGGGTACTGCATCATACAGCAATCACTTAATAGGTAAAAATAAACATCTTGAAGTCTTAATGCTGCTTTTGACTAGCAGAAATGTAAAAAGGAATGCACTGAAGCGAGATGATGACAAGCAAGTGCACCATGCAGTGTTTTGGCTTAATGTATACAGTGTTTCAAACCACTGGTGTGACTGGAGGGTGAGGGGTTTAATCTATTACATTCACACGAAATCATTTGGAATTAAAATCCAAATATGTGAAGGCAAACTTGTGTGGAAAGGTGAAAAGTACTGGGATGCCTAACAAAAGGGTGCCAGATGTGTTATTGTTTCTAGCATGCAGAGCTAATGCTTGAAGGCCTATCACAGCAGTTTGAGCTACTGCTACTTCTAGTTCTTTACATTACTGCTTTGTTTATGCTGGCTATGGTCTGGTCACGGTCAGCAAGTGCTGTATGGCATTAGGAAGTTAACCCACGATCTCTGCAGGTTCAGTGACCAACTTAGATCCATCCCATGCTGTCTTGAACTGTTCAGGAACCGGAAATTCTTTCTGGTAAGAAACAAAAAGCAACAATGACGGTTAAATAAACAGTGGATGCCTCATCAAAACTGGTGGAATACTATTAGTGCCACATGGCTGAGAAAGCATTGATAGCTCAGACATGCCAGGATTAGAGAGAAGCCTTCTTCATTACCCTAGGAAGCTATTTTACAATGCCACACAGGAAAAAGCTTCATTGCTACCCAGTTTCAAATAGCTTTGGTATGGTGCTACTTTGCAATAATCCCTCTCACACCATTATTTGGAAGAACTAAGTAAATAAGCTGCATGTCAGAAATGACTTTAGATGCCATCAGTGTCTGGGTTGGAAGAGAGCAGAAAGGATTTAGGTGTGGGAATTTAGTGAGGAGTCTCATTTTAAGGATGAAAGCAACATTATACTATGGAGGAATAATTTAAAAAACCCCCAACTGTAATTTTAAGTGCCTTTGACTCAGAATCCCTTGTGGGGTACACAAAACAAAGCAGAACATCAAAGAGAGTCTCCTTCCACTCTGTGTATTCGGTGATGGGATGGGATTCAGAGAGGATGGGAGATGTCTTTGAGTGTTCTCTGTTCCCAGTAAACAAAAAAAACTATGTGAAGAGAAGCGTTGTTCTCATTCAAACCTCAAATAGGCATTTTGATGAGCAGTAATTTCAGCTGACACGGTGATTTGAGGCAAGGCTGATCAAAAGGACATTTTAAATTTGATTTTAGAGAAACAGGTGAATATACACCCACTGAAAATCATTCCCTTTTTAGCTATCTGAAGCTGGGCATCCAGCAGTCACTTTTGAAAATGCGAAGCATGAGAATTCTCTTGTTCCCTGTTTCTTTCACAAAGCCTAAACCCCTCTACCAAACAAAATCCCAGACCAAAAGATCAATGAGAAGTTTTAAGTTCTGCCTATGGCCATTCAGTGCAATTTTAACACTGCTCTGTTGAGGAAACTCAGAAACTATTAGGAGTATGTTTTGCCTGCATGTGTGTGAAGTGACAGAGCATGACTTTACTAGAAATGCTGGTGGGCTCAGTATGATTGTCTCACTAGAATAGAAAGGGAGCTGGCAAAATGTACCCATTTAAATGGCTTTTAAGGATATATGCTGAAAATACTAGAAAGTAATGCAGACACTCCCCATGTCTCAACAGCTTTAGAAAGAAATAAGTATGTTATAATGCAGTATTTCATCTGATTTCAATTATCTTCATTTTAGCATCATCGTCTTCAGGCTTGAGTGCTTTTGTGTGAAGTGAGTTTCTTTGGGAGATTATGTTTAGCTGCTAAAAAAAATTAAGTGGACAAGAGATGAAGCCACTACATTTCCAAATGGAAGGAAATAAAGTCACGTCTGATCTTGGAAATTACTTTGTACCCCAGAAAATAAGGAGTTCTTCCTGCACCGAGATGTCAGTAAATAGGAATTCAGTTGTTTTGCCTCATATTTTGGTGACGCAGTATGTGTGGTATGTTAGTTTCTTTCCTAGCAGTTTAAGGGCTATTAGCTACCTAGATTACTGGGGAAGGAGGAGGAAAGCTTTAAAAATATCTCACTCACATAATCACCGTCTTGGGGGATGAGGATGTTCATCTCGGATGACTTGGCACTCACAATCTCACAATCTAATGACTCCTCACTGAGGTAGATGTGGCAGCCTTCTGTTTTGTTAATAGAAATGGTTGGCACTTTCCCCATCACCTGCAAAATAAAATCTACTTGATATCAAATCTTAAAATGCACACAAAGATGATGTTAATGAAATACTCATTGCCTGCTAGGTCTAATTTTGGGCACCAACATCCGATCTATGAGTCAGCTGCCTGCAAGATGTTTATATTTGATTTGTTAGACACTGAAAATTTGTGGTGGTGGTAACAAAGATCTATACACAAGAGCAAACTCAAAATACAGGAGGCTTTTATTATATAGCTTGATGAAAGTGCTTCCCTGATTCTCTCTAATCAGCTCCAACCCAGTAAGGGCAAATGAAAGATCCCAGCATGCAGTAGTACTCAACAAGTGATTTGTAATATGTTCTGAAGACTTCAAAACTCTTCCAGGCTTTACAGCATACAATAGGAAAGGGGTTTTATCCTCTTCAGGGAAGCTACAGTTCTAAGAAAGTACTGTGATCGATTTAATTAAATCTCTATAAAGATACTTCTTATGTCACTAAAAGCAAGCTTGATTTAATTGAGGGGAGAAAGGAAACCTTCTCTAATTCTACAGATTAAAACATTTCTTCATGGCTAACTGGCTGCCTCGCTGGTTGTCAGTAAAAATTCTTCCTTCTCCTCCTGCCCTCTCTAGTAGACACAGCAATATACTCAGGACAATGCATCAAAAGGGCAGAGGTTGTTCAGAGCCGTGACACAGTAACAGCATGTGATAGCTATCTACTTGTTAATCAAAGCGTGTCCCCCATCATTCAAGTTAAGAGGATATTTTTGGTTTCAGTTCCTGAAATACAAGTGGTCTGTCCTCTTACATCCCGCCCTGATCCTGATGTCTCACCTATGTAGTAGATTAATGCATCTTAAACGTTCTTTAATGGTTCTCATGCAATAGAGAACAAAAGGCGGGTGTGTTGGATAAATTTTGCAAACATCTGGCAGGAAAAAAAAATACCACGGAGAGAAAGGAGAGTGAAGCAACATGGCACTGAAGTAACTATTTATAGCTAAGTCTGCAGGATGAATTTACTGCAAGTTGTGGCATTAACACATTGTGTATTTTGAAATTATAGGCTCAGGTCTTCAAAATACTGAGAAAACGGGAGGTGCTCAGCACTCAAACCTTGCAGAAGCTGCCTGATTCAAGCAGCATACAGCCAGCCTCTGCCTTCTTAAGTGGAATGCCTCTCTGCTCCATGGCATAGAAGCCTTATGCAATATTCATAGAACCTGCTTAATCAAAAGAATCTCGATTCTTAGAAAAGCTATTTCCCCTTTATTTGAGTACTAACAAGCTGTGGTTTCACTATTCATTACATATGTATTTTTCAGCTTTCATGAATAGTTCTCGAGGTAATGATAAAAATAATCTAATTATTTTTCAAACCACTCGAATGCCTGGGATCTTTAACTGCCTCTGCTATAAGAAGACATGTAGTGATCGTGAATAAAACTGGTTGTTACAGTTTCAGAAGGTGATGCACAGCTGGTGGCAACGTCAGGCACTTGCATGAGGTTCCAAATATATAAAAAAACCCATCTTGCAGCTATTCCCTGTGGTGGCTGTGACCAGTATTTCTGAAGCAGGGAGCAGGGCTGTCTGCATCTCATGTCATACAGCAGACACAGCCTTTTAAGCCAAAGACCTTGCTTTGAAGACTGATGGTTTGATATCATTTAATTAACATTTAACTTCTTTCTCACTTAAAATAATACATCCTAAAGTCCCTAGGTCATGTGCGTTGGACACAACCCAGTATTAGAGCATGTCTAGTTTGACCTCTTTGGAAGGGGATGAAGGAAGTGCTGTAAATGTCAGGCAGGCTGTCTATATTTTGAACAGGGTTAAGTGTCCCCAGTAGAGAGAACAATATAAGGATTGAAAATACGTATATATTCTTTTCCAGAGAACCCCATGGAAGGTGATCTCTGAGGAAGCTTTGCTTTCAGGTTATCAAAGAGAAAACCAGTAGAGGCTCACAGCCCATTTGTAGGCAAGTAACTCCATTGCTTACTAATGCCATGTGTCACGTCGCTGGCAGGAGATTTTAAAGTGACTTTATGTTGTCCTTTGACAGTCTATTTGAACATTTTCATTAAGCTGTTTTGCTTGTAAGCAAGAAAACTAGGGCCAGAAGTAACAGTTCTTACAGTGTACAGATCTCAGGTTCATGGGAACCAGAAGGGAGTGGCCTCAGGGAGGTTCATTAAGTGATGATCAGTAGTTTTCACAGGGCTTTTCTAAATGCATCAGCAGAATTTAGTGCATCTAAAGACACATTTGGATGCATCAATCTCTTGGTTTTGTTTTGCTCCTGCAAGTTTTAAGAATCTTTTGTAGCTACATGTTGACCTTTTCTTTTTTTCCCCTGTGTATTCTCTGTGTTTTTCAAGCATCTATTTACCTGAATCTGAATATCCCTGGAATTGATCACTTCCACGATTCCCACAACGTTGTCAAACACAAGGCCAAACTTTTTACAGTTGTCTAAAATAAAAGCAATCAAAAATAAGAAAGGCAAGATAAAAGCAAATATCTGCACACCTGCTGCATTAACTCTGAAAAGTCCCAGTCTTGCAGCACGTAGCTGAGCGACGTTACCCACGTGATCAATCCATTACAGTGAATGGAACGAATCAGATGCATTATTAATCACACAAGTCATTTTTTCCTCAGGATTGGCATTTAAAACCCAGCTGAGCTCTCCACTCACCGATAGTAATCGAGTTGATTTTTCCTCTTATCTGAAGTGTAGATTTGTTACACTTAAAAATGTAGGCCACTTGCTTGAGTTCAGTGTTGTTAATGACCAGGTCATTCTTATCCTCTTGATATTCCTGTTTCAAAAGAAAGTTTATTTAATTGGTTGTCTTTAACTAGCTAACAGTCAGACAGAGTTTGGTACAACTTATCCTCGAGTCACTGAATCTTCAGTTACAACAGAACAATATCCTTCCTGTGGCTTAAAAGTCTAATCTGCCTGGTGATGAGATATTTCACCTAATTCACCCTTAGACAACACACGTATTTTGGAGCTGCAGACCTGTATTACTTAACATAGACTATGACAAAACCCATTAATTTTCTTGCAAAGACATTTATGCTCATAACAAATCAAAAAATGCAGTCACAAAGCCATTGCTTGGCTCCCACCCAATGTACATCAGCACCTTGAAGAAGCAGACAGGTATTCGTTCCCCACACATAATGGTCTAAACAACGTCTTAGGCACAGATGCAGGTGTTACCATATACAGGAAGGAGTAACAGGTGAAGAAATTTCCTTTCCCCCAAAAAATTTCCTTCCTGAAAGGACATTTATACCCCATGGATGTCCGGGAAGGACTAGGGAAATTCCAGGCACTACAACCCAAAGGCAACACAACACACACAGACGGTGACTGCACCTTATGCAAACTCAACTCCTCAGTGTATATACCCTTCTGCGTGACTAAACTGCATATTGTTTCCTCCCTCTTTTAACCAACACAGTCACATGAATTTTCACTCAAGAGATTCTTTGGTATATGCTTAGAGAAAGTAATTCCCAAACTTGAAACAAATTTGTCTTTTCCATCTGTAGACTGAGCAAAAAGAAAACTCTTCTCTACTTTTAAGCGTGGGAGACTTGTTTGCATGGGGTGAGTGACGAGAAATAAATGTGTAATTGCATTGGTTAAGAAAGGTGGAGAAAGTGCTCTGTGATAATACTGTTATCTCTCATTCACATGCATGGCTTGCAGGAAGGGATTTTAACTGAAGTTCTCCACTGGACTTGTTTCTGGGGACCTTTGCCTGAGTTTGCGAGGAATTTATATGCTGAGTCTGACATTCTCCAGATGAATTAGTGTATGATTCTCAGGGACAAATGAATTAACTTTAGATGCTACAGAACAGTAACAGCTCAAGTGAAGCAAGGCAGAGCAATGCAAGACCAAGGCAATTTTGCAGCTTTGATTTGTTGCCCCTTGATCATGAACAGCCTTTTGCAAGATGCTTCAGTGCTCCACCTGGTTTGCAGCATGCAGGACTGTGACTGGAACTCACCACTCTCCACTTCTTTCCCTCTAGCTCCAAGACAGGGGCATGGCTTTGCTGTGGGGAATTCTTGGGAGAGGTGGGACTTGGAGTATGGCTTTTTGTCGGAGAACGAACTGATGGACCTTGGGCACGTAGGCTGGGGTTCTTGTGAGTCTTCTGGTCGTCAGAGACATGTCGAAGCCCTTGAACAAATCAAACAGTGTGTTTAGGAAAGACGGTCTGTTTTCTAGTCCTAAGGGTGTTCATACTTAAGCAGGAAAGGTTCATTTCACTTGTGTGAAATTAATCTGTGAGTTTTAATTTTTTTCTGTCCTTAAGGTTTGCCTGGGTAACAACCTGAAGTGTAACTGCCTACATAATTTCAGCAGTTCATATAAAAGCTCTTTTACTGTGGATGGACTATCTTAACCTCTTTAACAGGAAATGCTGTAATGTCTTCTAGTCCTTCTCTGTAAGAAGTTCTGTGAGCTTGTGGTATAATATTTTTCCATCTATTAACAAGATTATTTTTCTCATTTATGACAATATTTGACCTGCCCCTGCAGCATTAAAGGCAGATTATCAATAGTATGTTATTGAAACTCACAAGCATCCACTTTAATTGCAACTATTCAGTATGAATACAAAACCCTTTCTTGCTGTAGTCCCCACTGAGCAGTAAGCCATACCTTTGCACCTAACACAAATCACATTTTGACACAGGCTGGCACACTGAATGTGGATCAGAAAGAGGGATAAGTGTTTATTCCAATTGCAACTTAAGAGGTTCACCAGCTACTGGGGATTGAAGATGTCCAGCTTGCCTGCCTTAAAAGGACAGTATGAAATAGTGTGAATTTCAGGTCTGCTGAACATAGCTGGATGCTGTTGGTTCTAAAGAAGGTTTTGGTAGGCTGTCTCATCCACTGGCCTCAATGCAAGCCTCAGAAAGGTCTGAGCTGCTTAAATGTAACTTTAACATGCAGCTGAAGCTGGGTTAATACATCCATCAGCTCTCGATGTAGTTTGACTCATGGACCAAAACTGGCTTCCTTTTCTGCTGACCTTTGGTAATCGCCTCTCCCTGGTTAAGCTGTGCAAAGAGGGCCGAGCGAGACGCGGTTCCTTCATCCTTCGCGCTTTCCGTATCAAAGATGGGGGGAGGTCCCGGCGGTGGCGGCGGCGGCGGCGGGGAGAGGCACGGCCCGCTCGTTAGAACGGATCGCATACACATGGGCGATGCAACAGGACCCTGTCAGAGACAGATGGGCATTTTTTTACAGTGTTTCAAGGAGCACTGTATTGTGATAACTCTTATTTCTTACCATCCTTGAATGCTGGGAGTCTGCGTGACTCTAGGCAGCCACAGGGTCCGAAGAATTGGTGGCACCATAATCTAATGTAACACACTGAATCTTCCCCTGCAGCAGAGCAGGAGAAGCTGGAAAGACTAACCCTCCACACTGCTACCCTACTGCAGAACTGCTTCACCAAAACTATTTCTCTCAAATGCTTGTCAAGACTGATGTTGAAAATCTTTACTAGTAAAGACTCCATAATTTGTTCCAGCTTTTACTTCCATAAAAAGGAAAACATCTCCTTTATTTCAGGTACTAAAATGCAGTTAGCTGTAGCTTGGTGTGCACTCAGAAACATACAGAAAATGTTTTCATCAAACAACTGGTCATCAACTGTCAGTTATACATATGCAACATGTTAAATTGTATGCAGGACGTATGACTGTTCAAGCCATCTGCAAAGATTCAAATACAGTAGAATGTAAAGCTGTGGTGATTCAGGTCTCTTATTTCCAAAATTCCCTGTTTGAGGGGTTTTAGTTCAGTTTCTCTAATAATTTTTCTCTTTTGTTTCAGTTGCAGGAGACCGCAGCACACAAGTTATGAGTGAGGGAGGCCGCGGCAAAGTAAGTGATCCAGTCTTTCTTTCAGCTTGCATAATCAAAAGTACAGGTTTTGGTCTTGCTATAACACTTACATAGAATATTATCAGACAGAGAATGCTAATAATGATCTCATAAAAATGTGATGCATCCTAATAATAGACGTTAGATGGAAACTGAGAAACTGAAAATGACTTTTTCTGTCTTGCCACTGAGTGTCACTCTGATCCCAGCTCTGTGCAGCAGAGCTGAGCCTGTTTTAGAACTGCCGTGGAAAAAAAGAGATTGCTTCTGATGAATTTAGCTCTAGACATTGAGCATTGCACCAGTATGTATTTATTAGGTGGGCAGATACAGGGGGAAAATGACAGGGACCTACAGAGTCACATCTCCTCTAGTCGGCTACCTTTGTTATGAGAAATAGGTTGTTAGAAGTGCGTCCCTGGTCGTCAATACTGGAAATAGATATTGCTTGTCTGGATTCAGGATATTTTTAACCATTTACAATGCTAGTCCTTTCTGCTCTCCATTAAACTGAAGCAACAAAGTATCCCATCTGGTTCACTTATCTCACAGGAGTGAAAACTGTAGCCATTTTTTATAAAGTAAGCTGTAATCCCAAACTGATCATGGGAAAGGGGCTGAGGTGCACATGCTTGGGGTTTTTTCACTCTTCAGACATAATTCTTTTTTTAAGCAAAAACAAGTCTGTCATATTTGAGTAAGTAACTGCATTTAAACCTCTTATCATAGAATCATGGAGTGGTAGGGGTTGGAAGGGACCTTTAGAGATCATCTAGTCCAACCCCCCTGCAGGAGCAGGGTCACCTAGATCAGGTCACACAGGAACATGTCCAGGCGGGTCTTGAAGCCCTCCAAGGAAGGAGCCTCCACAACCCCTCTGGGCAGCCTGTGCCAGGGCTCCCTCACTGAAACACTGAAATAGTTTTTTCTTATGTTTAAGTGGAACTTTTTGTGTTCCAGCTTCATCCCATCACCCCTTGTCCCATTGCTAGATAACATGGAAAAAGGGATGCCCCAACCTCCTGACACTCTTAATCATTATGACTCAAAGTAGCACGGAAAGTGAATATTAGTTAACCTCTTAATGTAAACTCTCTATTGGCACATGTATCTTCAGCATCTAAGTACTGCTGAATTTGAAGGAGCTGTTTATGGAACACGTTAGAGATAAATACATATAGCAAGATTCTTTGCCATATTAGTGACATTAAAATTGCCACAAAAAGACTGTTGAATTCTCAGTACTTGGGTGTGTAATGAAACTGATGTAGTGGTACAGTTTGATTGTTTTTGAAAGGATCCAAGATCTCTTAAGAGAATGAGCTCTCTTCTATGATAGCAAATCTTTTTGTAAACAAATGAGAAGCATCTCTTTTTCGAATGGACTGTTTATTGTCAAGACATACAGCAACTGATGGGGACTACTTCTAGAGGCATTTCATTGTTGCGTGGACACGTTGAACTCGGAGTGTTTCTGCTTACGTACTTAGTAGCTATAGATTATTGTTTTAGGCTGGGGACAACTTCACCACTGGGCCCTCAATTTACAGTATCTGTCTTCCTGCTTCTGCTAATGCCAGTAATGTTACCTCCAGCAGAGTCAGCACAACTGTGAATTACTGTAATAAAAAAATGAATGTAAGTGGATTTAGTGGCACAATCAGTTGTTGCTGCCTGAGGTACAATACACATCTTCTCTATCCCTTGCCTGCAACCATAGCAACTGAATCCACTATGTCCTGGTTATCCAGAATTATGAACATTGCATTTGCAGGGCTTTCTAAAATCCTCAGCTACCCAGGAATGGCACTCAGTATTCACAGTGCAGCATGGACAGGCAGTTATGAATTATATGTGCTTAATGGGAGGAGATTGATAGTAGAAGTGATAGTAGTTAATAACTTGTAGTCTGAGATAAAAATCTCATTTCCTATTTTATCTCATTTCCCAAATTCCAGACTGACATCTGATTTCCCAAACATACCTTATTGCTTCCACCTGCATAAATATAGTGCTGTGACTTTCCAGAAACTTGCACTTGTAAGACTGATTTGTTCATTTGAAATGAACACCAATTAAATTCTGCAAAGGCTGCAAAGATGCATTAGCAAAAAAAAAGATGTAGAAGTTATCTGGGTGTTCAGCATACAACACAGGCTGGTGGATCACTCTGCCAGTCTCTTTGCTTGAAGTGTCAAAGGCCATCAGAGATCATGGAGGAGACTCCAGGCTCAAATGAGACTTTCAAAGGGTGCATCAAAGGTGGTTTCTCAAATGGGAACTAAAGTATGCAAATGTCTATGTAACCTGGGTGAAAGCAAAACTCAAGAGAGATTTATCTGTGAAAGCAGATCATCTCTTTCCCACAACTTTGAAAGAATGATTTTGTGAAAGTTGGGACTAAATGGAAGGATTTAAATACAACAATCAAGTTTGGACATTGTTTTGTATGACTGGAGAATGTCTTATTTACTTTTCAAGAAAAAGCAGAGGTAAGAAAGAATCTGGGAAATCTGAAAGGAGCATCTCTCCTTTTAAAAGCAGTACTGATGAAAAGACAAGGCTAGTAAAAAACTCTCAGTCTTTGACCTGAGGAGTGAAGACCTTCTAGTCTTTGAGTGGGTTTCAAAAGTAGGGAAAAAAACCCATCCCTTGCACTCGTGCTGCTCATCTGCAGCCTCTTTCCTTTACAAACCCAGTCCCTCTACCAAAGCCAGCGTCTGTCTCCTCTGAGTTAAAAAGATTATGAGTTAGACCTGGTAACACAAGATCTGTTACAAGGTCTCAGAAGACAGTTGGGGTTCAGTCACTCTTCCTACTTTTCCTCTTAGTTTTGTGTAGTCAGAAATAAGAGATGGAATGAACCTTTGCTGCCAACTTTTCTCCCAAATGACAAATTCTTGTCTAGTTTATGACCGAGTTACAGCTCAGCAAGCTAACAGAAGCTGTATTGTGACATTTTCAATTATGTCTGAATATCTGTGGCCATTCTGGAAGCTGCAAACAACTTCAGTCATAAATAAAGTCAGGCAAAATTCAAGGACAAATATAACGAAAAAAGATAGCTAAAGTACAGGGAGGAACTAACTGCTCTGCTGTAGATCTACTGTCTTAGAACATGGACACATCCAGCAGAAGAGCAGATCAGTCTCACTAATGAGAGACTTGCTGTACAGAGAGGTTCAGTCTCACTCTGGCTTTTGTTCACTTCTCTTTGCCATTTTGATTTACCTGACTGAAATCAAATGTTCAAGTGAGGTGAAATTCTATGTGGGAAGAGTGGCTCAGGGAAACTCTTAACAGAGCACAGAAAGCACAAAAGTCAATTGGAAATGCAGGAAACGAGTTGTTGTTTGTGCATTCCCTGCATGCCAGGAAGATGGGACCTGTGCTGCACTCAAAGCTGACGTAAAGGGCAGTTTTAGAACCAGCCTAGTGAAGTGGTTCCAAGAACTTTCTTTGTTCATTAGTTTTGA
This sequence comes from Colius striatus, assembly GCF_028858725.1. Lineage (NCBI taxonomy): Eukaryota > Metazoa > Chordata > Aves > Coliiformes > Coliidae > Colius > Colius striatus. Next base: position 5,331,741 of record NC_084762.1, read on the forward strand.
CCTCTAGTAACACCTGGACCTCCAAGTTCCCAACCTAAGTCACTGGCAATTGGTTTGCCTTCTTTAGTCACCCTTCTAAGATCCTCAGACTCTAGAATATTTCCGAACCAGACTGTTGTGCTATCTGGCAATACTTGTGTATAGTCTTATCCGGTTTCAACTGAAGTGCCCCTCACAAAGTCCATTCATTTCTGTTCTGTATAGGGTGGTGTTTGTGAGAGCTGCTGGGAATAAGATAGCATGCTATATGCCTGCAAAAGTTCATCTATCCTAAAGCAGCAGGTGCTTACCAGCTTTGCTATTTGCAAACAACTCTTCAGATTAACTTCAAGCAGATGTTAACAACAGTGTGTCTTTACACAAAGAGCATTAAGAGCCATTTGGACTAGCAAAGGCGGTTATTTGCAAGCCGCCTTTCTTCCTCTTTTATTTCAGCTGTTTGCCTCAGTAACAGCTGCTGCTCTTACCGCTGTGCTGTCTGTAGCCATCATGTCAAATCATGCTGAGAGCCCACTGTTCCCATTAACATATTGGTGTGGTCATTTTTCCATCCTCTGCAAATACACCCCTTTGTAAGAATTATCAGGGGAGCAGACAGCTTCAGCCTTACTTGGTGAAAATGTGACACAAAAATAAGCCATGAACTTTGAACCTGCTAGCTTTGTCTCACAGTGAGCTTGATGTGCTTTAAACCTTGCTCCTGGAGCTTCCTGAAACAGAAGGAAATGTAATTCTCTGAGTAAGGTAGTATGAAGTACAGGAGATGCAGGCCCTGCCACCTCTGTAGGGGCTGGAACATTCCAGAAATCTCCTCCCAGGGGAAAAAAATATTATCTTCAACCTTCAACTAAACCATGCTCTGACAGGAGCAGGTCAGGGTTTGCCCCTTGCTGGATAGCCCAGAGCCATCTGCAGAGAGGCCAAAGGGCTTCCCATTGACTCAGGCTTAGTAGCATCCTCTAGTGACAGTGTCTGAAGCTGCTCACAGAGCAGGGTCTGATGAGTGCTGTGCAAGAGTTTCCAGGATTGCTATTCAGCCTCAAAGTAGGTTGTATTTCTACCTGTATCTTGTACAACTGGCAGAAGGGTGAGATACTCTTTGTTGTCTCCTTGCTGGCTACCTAGCTGGCTCACTGGAAGAAAGAAATGACTGTTTCTGTTGAGGCAGCTGGCTGGTTAAAAATCATCTGTGTTTAATCTTATTTAATTCCCTTGAAATTACAGCAGAGGTGACTGAAGCCCTGTGCTTCTGATAAGCTGGGCCTTGTTACGTCATGTTTCTCCTAAAGGCTTCCCCTAGAGCACAGGGCAACAGACAGTCTTGCCTAGAGAAATAAAATGCTGTTTGTGCACAACAGAAGTGCTGTGGATGCCACACTGTCAGTAATTTTTGGTGGCCATAGGCAGCTTGACATGTCTTGACTACTGGGACACAGTAAGAATTGCTTTTTATATCTTATCACAGACGTTCCTATTTCTTGAGACATTCTTGCTGAACAATTCCCTGGGTCAGCCTTCCATGTCACTGTTACTATATTTATAGCATTGTAGCGGTAAGGAGCCCTAGTCAGAGGCTCATCTCTCTGGGGATACGAGGGGCTTTATGTGCCAGGCACTATACAAACACCCACAGCATTGCTCTGTGTTTATCCAGCTTTAGGCTGATAAAGTGCAGCACGAAAACTGGGGGGGAACAAAGTTCTTGTGGTGGGAACCTGCTACAGAGCATCTGAATGATCACACAATTATTATAGCTGTTCTTACTGTATGGTTGTTCTTACTCAGGCCAAACAAATTATAAGCATCTATAAAATACACATAAATAAATGGTATACATATGTATATAATATACAGTACCCTTTTATTAGTCATTCATATTAAGAGGTATCTATTTGCAGCTGAGGCAACAGGTGGCTTAGAGGCATAAAATCCCTTCCTTAATTTATTGAAAAGCCTTCTTTTCGTGACAGCAGATAAACAGGAATCCTAATGGGGACTATATTCTTCTCAAAAAACACCCTCTCCCTGTCTTCTCCCCCTTTATGGTAATCCTAGTTTCACACCTCAAATGATTACAGCATTCTGCATTGTTCTTTCCATACATATGCACAGCCACAGAAAAGAATCATGAAGCTCAAAATATCACATATCAACCTCTGGGAACAGGTGGGCTGTGACTCAGGGGCACAGAGCTCTTGTTAAGGTGTTTTTTTTGTGTAAAAGTAGCTTAGCACAGCAGTTCTATTACCTACCGTATTTAAGCCACCTGTCTGCAAGGGGTTATGCAGCCCTGAGAGACACAATTTACCAGATTAAACAGCTGACTTACAGGGCCAGTTAAAACCCAAACCAGCAAAACCCAGGCCAGGCTCTTTTTCTTGTTACTAGGGCTCAGCAGAATTATTTATCTGTTGTGTTTTCAAACTTTAATACACTTCTGCCACTTATCACCTGTTCAGGATTTTAAATGGTGCTGACATCTTCACAGTTACCCATCAGAACCGTTTTATGCATCCAAAGCCTTCTAAACCATTGGAGACTGTATGCTAATGGAATTGTCAACCAGTAGGGAGCTCCAACAGGCACATTAAGCCATCTTTTACTTATATAAACATGCAGGTAAAAAGAAGACCATTCCCTTTAGAAATAAAGTTTCAATACTTTTCTTTTTAGCTTTCTCTTTCTCTCCATTTTATATACTTCATTTTCCTTTCCCTTTTCTAGTGGAACTAGGTTGCATTATGTTACTGGGCTGGCTGCGTTTGACAGCTATGGGCAAAAAAGCTTCTCCCAGGTTCTCCCTTGATATATCTGAATGGCAATTAGTCACTGATGTTAAAAGGACACCGTTGATATCCAGTAAAGACAAATATTGTCAGCCATTGTTGTAATAAGGGAGAACAACTACTTTCTTTCAAAGGGATGTGGATGTAATTGAGGCAGTCTCCACCAAAGAGGCAACTATTGTAGAGTCCTCAGGATAGCCAGTTTCTTAATGGACAGTGGAGCAAAACCTGAACATTGAATATTTGCTGAGAAATAAACAGTTGAGATTAAAGGACACAAATTCTTCAACAAAAAAAAAAGTATAAGGAAATAGAGGAAAGGAGCAGAAAGGGATAGAAAGGGACAGCAGAAAAGTGACTCTGAAAACGTCTACTTATTATCCAGGATACGGACATTTAAATCCGTATATCTGTGCTGCCCTTGCTTCTATCTGAATGACGCCTCTGGGATTGCAGTTGTGGCTGTGGCTGGAATTTGGCACTACAGTTTGACCTTTAGCTTTAGAGAAGTGGCTCAGACGATGGCTCTCTGATAAGTGGGTCAAACTAAACAAAGCATCCAAGAGATACTGGAAAGATAACAGGAAACTTCTGCCTGCAGAATTTGGTCTTTTGCAGCTTGTCCACCTCAGTATGTGGAGAGAAGATATATTACAGGAAAATGTTTTGCTAGTACAGGAGAGGCAGGGCCATTTGATTAGAAAATGTCTGGAGCTGATTGTTTTAGACAAGAATAAAATGGCCAAAGTCTGTACTGAGACTGTAGTATAATTGTGCTCAATCAGTCTAATGGAGGAATTACAGTGGTGGAGCCTGTGGAGAATTTTAGCTTTTAAAGAGTGTTTTTAGGGTACTATCTAGTGAGTTATAAATGGTTTTAAAAATGATATTTCAAGAAAAAAAGTCTTGAAGATATTGTATTTGCCTCAGTGGGAAGGAGACATAAATAAATCTCAACTGCTTCTAAAGATGCAGACTTCCTCCTAAGAATTTGTTTTGATTTGTAAATGGGAGTGTGGGGGGGAAACATACATTGCTTGAGAGAAATTCTGTATTAGAAACGAAACACTGTAACCAATTTCACTGCTAGTTTGTAAATACTTCCTATTTGTAAATAACCCTACTAGCAAAACTGGACTTTTGTATACAAACAACGGAAACTTAACTGCAGATCCACCTGCAACTGAGAGAAACATTCAAGATAATTATCCTTGAGCAAGACTTGCTTCTTAACAGATGTTTGGTGTACAGGAAACTACAGCAATCTCTAATTTTTACTGGTTGTTTTCTTGCTGCAAAATTAACCTGCAGAAACAGGAGCAGAAGTTTCACTTCCTCCAGTTTACTCATGCAGTCCTTGTAGCAAACAAACTTCTCTTAGGCATTCTTAGGAGCTTCTATTACAGCAGGTCATTTGTTTGCACCACCACCACCAGCAACAAGAAGAAGTAAAGAGAGAAGAGTGAGCCATGCTTCAATAGAGTCCCTCCTTCAGGCATAAATATATGAAAAGAGGGCACTTGCTGTTTATCAGTAAGAAGTGAAAAAGAGACACAGGTCAGCATTACAGATGTAGATCTCACGCTCAAGTCGGAGTCCTGTTGCTAGAATAAAAGACAGTTGCTGCATGGGCAATATGCTACACAGGGCACTTAGACCATCTAATTGTAACAACAGCTTTTTCATAAGACTCATTGACATCTGAGAATGTCGTTATCTTGGAGTGAATTAAGATTTGCAAATCTCGGCTAGGTTGGTAATTGCTATTGTTGCCATTGTCAAGATAGCTGAATTGAGACAAAGCGGGTATAGTGAATTGCTGCTCACCACAGGGTGCGTGTGGCAGAAGAAGGCTCACACTTTACAGTCAGTGAACTACGAAATTAGACTTTTAAGGAAATACTGTAAATCCATCCGACTTCCACCGACAAACATATTTTCTCTGACATATGCACAGTGGCATAATGAAAATGAATACTTCAGATTGAGGTGAACATTTTACTCTCTGGGACAATCTCACTGACAAACATGCAGACTTTAAATATGTAGTTTTCTTCTGTGAGCACAGTACTAACAAATATCCTAACCATATCCATCACATCTTGAAATGCCTGTGATGTATTTAGGGTCTAGTTTTGTATCACTGCTTCACATGGGCAGCGAAACAGGCTCAGATATACAAAGGTCTCAAGATCCTTAACTCCACTTTCTCCTCACACAGTCTCATGCATTTCAATACAATGCCCTCAAGGACTGCACTGTTGTCACACATCTTGGCAGAACCAGAGCGAAAGTTAATAAGGAGAGAGAACTGTGTCAGATCCAAAGATCTGCAAACATCTGTTTTTATCACAAATTTACATAAAGCTGATGGAGGTAACTGCTACTGTCAGAGCTGACTGATGAGCCACTATTTCAACCTTTTGCACCTGTTTTAGTGTCTGTCTTGTAATTTATTGACACATTTCTTTTTCTTTCTCCCCACTGTTCTGCCTATGTGCTTTCTGCCAGAGCCAGGAACGCTTTATTGTATACACTGGTGATCTGTTCCAAGGCTGGCTGCAGCTACCCTGTGCAGCTTGATGGATGGGTACATGGCGGCTGGAAATCCCCCAGCTCTGTGACACTGCTGTGGAGCACAGCCAGATATCTGCACAACACTGTATACAGCACCTATAGGTAAAGAGGTCAACTGCCCACTAAGAAAACCCCTATCTTCTCCTTTTTGGAAACCCACGTGTAGTCTGATTTAGGCCAATGCTCCTGGGGGTTCGTAGCAGCTCAAGCCATGAGAATACAGCTCTGAGAGAAGCAGTAGTTAATGTTCTCTCCGACTCTTTAGTCTCTTTAGAAATAGCCAAATATGTTACTTAATAGCTTTTTATACAAAGCTTCAAGCAGTGCTTTGTTGACTTCTGAAGATATGAAGGGTAAACTATCTGTATAATGTGCTTTTAAATTTGTGCTTCCACAGGCCAAAACCTTTTGCTCTCCCACTATAATAAAATACCATTTCTGCATCAATAGCTCCCTTTCATAAATGTGCCACTTTCTTAATGCCTTGCCAAACTACTGCTTTTTCCTTTTTTCCTTTTATGCATATAAGTGGAAGCTGCTGTGTGCAATGATTAACAACGGTGTCTGGAATATATCTACAGCTTTTATATGTATCATATTTCTGTCTAGGTCCTGATTCTGCAGAACTTTAGGCTTAACTTTGCACAGCACGAGTCTGTGACTTTCATTCTCACTTTAAAATGTGTAACAGAAATTAAATTATCCCTTGAGTAACTCATTGCTTTCATGAATGTATGTACCAAGCTTCACAGGAATATTTAAACAACATTTAAATAAGCTATTTAAACAACCTGCTAACTTAGTGGATTCTAATTTCCTTACACTCACATAAAGTAAAACTTAAAAAAAAAGGATACATCCATAAAAATGTTTTTGTAATTTAATCTTCCTGACAGACATTACATGAATGGTAATTTAAATGAGCCACACTTCTCAGACAACTTTCAGATCTGAGTGATATCCAAAGTGAGTGAAATTAATACTTCAGATGCAGTAATGGGCTCATCACTCATGACAGAATGAGCACTGTTGGCAGGAAACTATATTTCATGTGAATGAAAAAGTCACACCTAGACTTGTATTCAGCAATTTCTTGTACAGCTGAAGAAAGGGCAACAGAGAAATGTGGTGGCTGAGGTACTGGTTTTAAGACCAGTCAAATACAATCTGCAAGAGCTCCACTTCCAAATAGGATTACCAGTACTTGACAGCACTGAGAGTTCCTCTTGATTGATCAAATGGCTGCAACAAATCTTCATCTTATAACACTATTTCCATACTTGTGAAGTTCCACTAGAGGTGAAGATGATTCTTTCTCTGTATTAACCAAACTAAACTTGTCCCAGATTCTCAGGCTAATTCTGTTAACAGAGTACTACAATTTCTTCTCCTTGTCTAATAATAATTGTAAAATCATTAGCTCTTCTCACATTCACTGATTTATAATAGAGTAGGATGTAGCAAGTGTGAAATTTTGTACTAAATTAAGGAAGACAATCATATTTAATATTTTAAATTGTTACTACAAAAACCTATAAAGCAGCAGATCACCCCAGTCTTCTAATTTATCACGTTTAAACATTTTTGCATTGCTTCAAACTAATAAGTACACAGACATCATGGTCTCTCCTGTGTTTGAACTTGCATTTGAATACCTGAGTACTGTAAGGCCTTGTACAATGTCAAAAGAAAGGTGTGAAGAGAAAGCTGCAAAATCTGTTGCTGAGCACAAGTAACACATTCTCCTACATGGTTATCGCCTCCGTACAGGGGGGAGATAAAGTAACTTTTCCAAGTACTATTGAATCACAGGATGGTTTGGGTTGCAAGGAATGTTTGAAGATCACCTAGTCCACCTCCCCCAAACCTTCTCAAAGTTGAACAACCCCAACTCTCTCATCCCATCCCAACTCTCTCATCCCATCTGAGAAGTGTTCCAGCTCATATTCCATGTTAAAATATATCTCATCTGACAGCTCTGCTCCACTTCCCTATGTTCCCGAGTTCTTTGGTCTGGGAATTAAGTTTCCTGGTGGCTTACCTCTGAAGAAATTCTAATGGTGGTGTGAAAGATGGCACGTGCAAGTATGAGAGTGCACTGCTGAGTTTAAGAGATGATAACAGCAAAGAGCTGATAATCTTTTTAAAATACTTCAGCATTTCTCCTAATGTGACAGTAAACTTGGGCACATTGTTAGAACAATACAGAACATTGCATCAGTGTAGACAGTGGAAATAAGCTCTCACATTTATACCCAACTGAAAAATAATTCTTCATGTTTATACCTCTCTTCAAGAGCAATACTCATTGCCATCATCTTTCTATGAGTCTCAGGTGTAACACAAAGAAGATGTTTATAGAAATGTCTATAGCATACATGAACAGTTAGGCACACATCTCTCTATCTCAGAAATTATTTCTGTATGTATAAAATAACAGTTTTATAACAATAGCAATCTATGAAGTAAAAAATTGATATGAATCCCTTGTGTTTCTTTTCCCTGTTATTAAATACCTGTCTTTGTACAGATTCTTTTCACCATCCTTTCCCTGTCGTGTTCCTCCAGTTTTCCTTTAGTCTGACACATCCTTGTGCTGTAGCAGGCCTGGAGAATTGTGTCTGCCTTTCCCCACCATCTGCAGGTGGGGGTTCTGGCTATAATAATCCCAAATAATTATTCTCTCTTCCTCCAAACTTGTACCACAATGACCTGCTAGACCTCTGCCTCTCTTTCAAACTTTTACTGGGTTGGTTGGGGAAGTCCATGGACCATGACTTCTCTTCTTGGCTTAGATAGTTACTCTTTCTGAGCTAATGACCTGCATTAAAAGTCAAATTGGTTACTGGCATTTTACGTTTCTTCATGAGGAAAGAAAGAGTACTTACAGTTTTACTCCATGTGAGACCTGTGGTATGATGCTCTTTGATATAAGCTTGAAGCTCAGACCAGATGTTCAGATATGACTTCACCCAATCAACATGGCGTGTGTCACTGTAAAAGCAGAGACCATACTGATATGTGTGAATGCATTTAAAACCAGAAAGCATAGCTACTCCTGCTTAAAGCAGGTAAAACCCAAGGTCTGCCTTAAAACCAAATCAGTCAGCAGTCAGCTTAGAAACTTAAATATCTGTGGGTTCTTTAAGATATTCTACTTTCTAAGTTCAAATGTAGCCAGGATAATACCGGATCATGTTACAGTCACCAGACTGAAACATTTATACATCAAGAGTTTTTCAAGTACAAGTCACAAGGTGGCTCAGGAATCATTATTTGGAAGGCTTAGTCTTCCAGTGGGACAGTAAGTGAAAACAAGAAATACGAAAGGAGAAACTGCTTGTAAGATGGAGTCCTTACTTATAAAGAATTATTGTTCAATAGTGACAGCTATGGACTGGATGCTTACAAAGGTTTGGGTGTCTACCTCCCATTTATTTCCTTTGGAGACTGATGCTTAATGCAACTGAAGATCTGGGGCAATAGGGTTCATCTGAAGCCTACTGAAGTCAAGGGAGAGCCTTCCACTACTTTTGAAGACCCTATGATCTGATTCAATGAAAAAACACAAGAGAATTCCTCACTAGGGAAAGAATTAAATCCCTAATCGGCCCTAATCTGTTACATGAGACATTTTCTTCTCCAGAATAAGTACTGAAGCTATGTTGTAAAAATCTTCAGTTACCCTAGTAGATACCACTTTCAGTAGGTAAACTAATGCTTCAGGGGTAATACATCATCTATAGAATATAAAGTATTATAGATAGTATATAACATATATTTATACATATACAATAAACAGAAATATATACAAGGATTTTTTTATATATGTAAAGTTTTCCTCACCAAAGAGGAAAACCTCAATAGCACATACCATTCTTCACTGAGATATAGAAATCAAGAGCCAAAATCTGGCCTCCAAAAGTACCAAAGCAACAGGATTTATACATGGCTTTTTTAAGAGGACACAGGAAGGACCTGTATTTTTTCTCTATTAGCTCACAGATCTCATTCAAGGAACATTTTTTGTGATTTCCTTGTGCTCTTTAAGAACAATTCATTGATACAGAAAAAAGTCCAAGCTGGGAGCTACAGAGTCAGCTGCTCAGTTGTGTACATTTGCCACCTAAATGCACATTCTCAAGCAAAGAGGAAGAACACTGCCAGTGTGAGAGCACAAATGAGATGAGGATACATAGCAGCTGGTTAGTTGATATGTAAATATGCATTTGCTGATAAGGTTATGATGCTGGAATGCCAGAGAATTAAATATAATCCTATAATTTGCAGAGTGAAAACCAGCACTGCTAGTGCTGCTGCCATTCTCACTGCAACATGCTGCAGGGCAGAGGTGAGGAGAGGAAAATACACTACTGCAATCAGATTTTATCAGGTGCTTTTTAGTTTATAGAATGCTTTCTGTGATGGCACTGTGAACCCTGTTGGTAAGGTTAATGCTTTGTTCTCAGGCTAGTAGATACTGGGGCTCAGCAACATACCTGTGCTTGTAGTCCTTTAATACCCTGTTAGTATAAAAGGTAGCAGCATCATTCATCTCCTTGACATAAGGACCTGGTTTAGGAGACTAGGACCATCAACCCATGGTAGCAGGAAACAACAGAAGGAAAAAGGAAGTAAAACATTAGTCAGAGATGTTCCCTGATGCTTGAGGTACATTACAAAACATTTTCTTGGATGTAGTTGATGAGACTGCAGAGTTCTGCAAGGTTTTGAACTATCCTAGGCCACACCATCCTGAAGCACACGTACAGCCTCCCAACCATCTTGTGTCACTCACCACTGCTATCCAGCCAAGGGCAGGTATGCTTTCACTGACGGCTGAGAGATGGTTGAACATTTCACTTCCTCTGTTCCTTTCTCTGAAGTTCTGGATTTCTTGAATCTTCTCTGATATTGGCTTGAGAAGCATTGCCACTTCATTCTGCAAAAAGAAAAACCCACAGAAAAGATGACACTGTCGTTACAATAGGCAGTCCAAAACCACTCTGTGGTTTCATATTGTCCTTACCCATGGATTTAACAGCTGGAAAGAAAGGTCAGCATATTCCCTACATTAAAGTAACAATTCAATTACCCTCCTCTGGTTGCAGGGGCAAAATGAACAGACATTAAGCGTTAATAATGCGTTGCAGCAAATATTGTTCTCAGCACTGGCAGCATTTTTACATGCTGCCCAGGTTCATACACCCCACAGCTCAGAGATAGCAGAACGCTTGTATTTTTTCACCTGATCTCCTTGGAACTTTTGGAGTGCCTTTACACTGGCTTGAGTTTGTCAAATTATTAACCAAGTTGTTCTTTCTGTAAGAAACACAAACTGCTTGTTAGGTTAGAAGTCTCTTTATCATCTGGCAACAAGACTGAGAAAGCAATACACTGAAGGAAATATCAATTTCAGCTTTCCCTATTTGTAAGTTTTAGTGTTTTAATTTCCTTTGGCTGCAAGTGATGTGGGAGGATTTCATGGGAAACATACTGCCTGCAAGCCATGGTTTGGGGAAATTCTCCTGTGTTAATCAGAAACAAATGGTATCCAGGGGAATGACTGTTGAGCGGAAGGAATAGCGTCTGGGGTGAAGAGAAAAGCAGAATGAATGTAGAAGCTATCCAAGCTTTTTCCTGTGCAAAGTGAATGCTAATCACACTGGCCCAGTGTCTCAGAAAAACTCATTTAGAGCACTGACTTACTCTGAAAAATTCTTTCACCCAGAAACCTCACATTGAGGGACAAGGAGTCATTAATTTGCACACAAAACAACTGCTGTACTTTGCAAGACTATAAAATGTTTCCATAAAACCAGTCCAGTTCTTTACTGCAAAAGTACACTGGCAGGACCCATACTGTGTCCCACCAAAGAGGGGACACCATTCTCCTCCCTGGCACTTCACTCAGAAATCATTCAGGATATAGCAGAACTCTTTTTTTTCTCACCTTTTCTCAGGACTACTTGTTGCATGGAATTAAGTTCTTGCTGGAGACAACTAATGCTCATATTGTTGAGGACTACTGCTGTCATGACACACAGGATGTGTGTTTATGTCCTGCTTGACCTCTGTAAGATGTATCTTTTCACCCTTCCACGAGACCTCCTCTTTACCCAATTTTATGTCAGCTTAAAATAAGCAAGTCTGCTAGGGTCAAAAGGCATTGAAAAACATGGTAAAAAGAGGTTCTGCATTTTTAAAAGGATCTTGATCCAACTATGGAGCCTTCATGTTTTTGTGGTAATGTAATTTAGAGAAAGGCCTATATGCATCTACAGTGCATGGGGATATTTGGACTTCTCCAACAACAAAGTGGGTTGGGAGAAAACAAATATTTACAGTGTTACTGGGAGATGAAAAGATTTCTTTGTCGATAGCTTAATGACCAGTATAAGTCATTAAGGCTGGAAAAAAAGCCCTGAAACCTCCATGATTTGTAGTTCTTCAAAACTGATTTTGTTGCCATAACATGATAAAGTCTGTAGGATTTCTCCTTTCTAATTTTTGCTTGTTTACAACATGCTGCAGCTGGTTGATTCTTTCTTATTTTGCAGGGAAATCTTTCAAGTGTGAGAGGAGTTAACAAAGCTGAAATGTAAGAAAATACTTGTTCTGCTTTGATATCACGCCAGTTTTCCCCCTGTAAAATCTAAGGGATATTTACAGTCCTTAGCTTACTGTGGATCTTTATGGCCCAGTTCCAGCTAAAGAGAATATCAGGGCTAAAAATAAAGCTCCACAGATGCCTGGTGTATCCAGACAGCGCTGGGAGGCAGCACGTTTCTGTGGATAGGGCACAGAAGTGAGAGTCCATAAATGGGGGTTCTCTTTGTAACTCTCCCACCACATTACCGCCAGGTTTCGGGAAAGCTGTGTTACCTTCCTGTGCTTCAACTTTCTATATATGAATCGATGCTAATATAGCTGGTTTATTTTGTTGAACATTTTGATGCCTACAGATACAAAAGACAAAATTAGGGCCAAATATTTTTCTGAGTGGTAAGACCCATGCCTCTACCTCCTCCTAGAAAAACTCCCAACCACTTTTGTGAGGGTTTTCTATCCCTGTACAGACAGAATTTCTATCCCTCAGCAAACAGGGCTTCAGCTGTCCAGTGAATCAACTGTTCATAAAAAAACAGTGGACTTATGTAACTTCACAGAAAAAGTGCCCCGTGGGAGTTTTAAAGGTGAAATACAGGAAAGCAGCTCCTAGGAATCATTCACCTGGCACTGCTGTGGCACCAGGAAGAGCCACAAAGCACTTGAGGCTTCGTTCAGCTCTGTCCCATGTGAGATGTACTGGGAGCACAGCAGCGCCTGCCTTCCCTTCGCTCTGCACGTGGCCTGTTGTGCAGGGCTGACTGGCTGCACAAAATGTGTGTGTGTGTGTGTGTGTGTGTGTTTGTGTAAGCTTCTTGGGATCCATGTTTCTGGGTAAGGGTTGGACACAAAGGAATACAGGCCTGTGAGGAATCGTTTAATTGCATCCCATCTCCCTGCAGTCAGCTCTAAATTTTTAGTTCGTGATTAAACTGCAAATGAATTATAGTGTATATGGCATATGGGTATAGGAAGGCTCATTAGTTCTGGCAGTAATCAGTCTAGTTTGGCCTTACAATGCAGAACCAGTTGTGCTGAGGGTTCTAGAAGAATAATCTCTGTATTGCAATCAATATCGAAACAGCTGGTTGTTAATAAAATGATTGTCTATCCTCTATCTCTAAAAAAAACCCCACAAATGCAAGGAGATGAATCAGAGCTGCTGGAAAAATCTTCAGCATGCCTTTGGCATGTGCTAGATAGAGTTTCTTGTCATTTAAGACACAGCACAGTTGTTTAACAGAAATTTAAGAGTCTTTGTATAAACATCATTCCCATTATAATATCAGTTTTGCCAAAATGTTTAAAAATGCACCAGTGGCACAACTTAGAAATATCAGAAGTAATTCTGAGTATGGCTTTGTTCTTTTTTAATACTTATTAAAACCAGATGGTCTTTTCAAATATTAATACCTAAACAATCAGACAGCTTTGATCCATGTCTTAGAATATTTATTAGAAAATCAAGAGTAGAGAGACTACCATAGTGATTAGCCCAAACACTTATGGCATGTAACAAGAACTGCCTTAGGCTTTGGCTTCAGAGACTTAGCAGTCTCAGCCCAGTCCCATAAAATGGCCTGGCACACCGGTATTCCAGCAGAGCTCACCAAACAGACTTTCCCCGCCTTCCCTTTTGTAATACTCATACAACAATTTCCCCAGATGACAGGTTTGTCAGGACCTGGATTATCAGCACGTGGATTTAATTCAAGAGAATGGCCAAACTTTTGGAGCTCCTGATTTGCCTGTAAGTCACACTAAACAGAGTGGCTTGCTTAAATATGGGCTGCTTGAGGCAAATCTCAGCTTTAATTTGAGAAAATGGGTATTTTCTCAAATACCCATCGCTTTCTCAGGACCACTGTTGTCCAGAAACCTGCCAGCATGAATCACAAAGGCACAAAGCACAGTAGGTGTTTTTTACAGCTAATCTTACCTGTTTTTTAGACTTGAGATTGTTTACTGAAGAGTTTTGATGTTGATGGATGACAACACAATTCAGCCTTTGCTATTACAGTGTTGAAATCAACCTGACCTATTAGGAAATAAACACGGCGAGGGAACAACTCCCCTTTTAAGTTATGCTAACCGAGGGGGTGGCAGCATTTGGCGTAGGAGCAGTAAAAAGAAAGCTGAGAGCATTTGGGATCAGCAGCCCCTTCATTTTGCTCTGCTGCAACCAGAACAGCATGACTACAGCCTTTATTCCTTAGTCTACAGTTCTGTTATTTTTTCCCGTCAGTTCAAAATCCCCATCGTACTTACATTATATTTTTCATAGGCAAGTTTGAAACATTGAGTTGATTTGAATCAGCTTTGTATATCTTGGCAAGTAGTGCAGCCTAATAGGAATGGTTCTGTAGAGGAATGGTTCTGTAGAGCAAACCAGTTGGTGCTGAGGACCTGACATTCACACTATAAGTGTTTGGAGGGGTGTCTGGTTTGGAGTAGTTGTAAATCGTGGTGTAACTGTTGTTTGGGAGTGTTTCCTTCATTTAACTTCACCAGAATGATACCCTTTTTGTACATCCTAAGACTGCTCTACAATGTGAATGGCAGCACATTAAATGGGGCTGATTTGGAGGAAAAATATAGTCCTACTGTGAACTAAAAACAATAGACACAACCATTAGCTCTGCAAACAGCCTACTACAGTCCCATCTCATTTCATCCTTTCAAGGGATGAAAGATGTCATGGATAGCATCTGCCACACTCAGTCCTACTAATTCAAAAGGTGAGCATCTGCTCTCAGCTGAGACTTGATTCCTTCTATTGTGATGAAGAAAGAAATGTCCCTGAGGAATTCCTTCCACCTATTAATAGATGTTAGAAGACATTAATAGATGTGAAGAATGGACTCTAGAGGTGCTGCCAATTTAATGTAAAGAGAGACTAGAAAGACACATCATGCCTACCCTGGCAGTTAAAGGTGATGGGCAGAACCCCATCCTGTGTCTATACGAACAGGATACTAGTAGCTTCAGTGATCACCTGTGCAAAGCATTTCTGCTACGAGTGGCTATGATTCTAGAACTCCAATAGTTCCAGATTAACTGTAATGTCACATATTTTTGTATTTTGTAGAAGGCAATCTGTAAAGAAGGCTTTATAATTTGTTAGTCATGTTTTTTGTATAGATATGGTTTAAGAAAGGCCTCTTTTTTGTTGTAGCAGTGTATCAATAGTCTGAATGGAATCAGTGTTCAAATTAGGCTGAGGAATAATCTCTTTCTTTACATGCATTGAAAATACATTTTCCCAGAGGTGAATCTAAGATAGCTGGTTACTTTGAGCTTCCTGGGGCTGCATCTGCATTCCTCAAACCTTTCCTTTCCCCTTTCCTTTCCTTTCCTTTCCTTTCCTTTCCTTTCCTTTCCTTTCCTTTCCTTTCCTTTCCTTTCCTTTCCTTTCCTTTCCTTTCCTTTCCTTTCCTTTCCTTTCCTTTCCTTTCCTTTCCTTTCCTTTCCTTTCCTTTCCTTTCCTTTCCTTTCCTTTCCTTTCCTTTCCTCTCCTCTCCTCTCCTCTCCTCTCCTCTCCTCTCCTCTCCTCTCCTCTCCTCTCCTCTCCTCTCCTCTCCTCCTCCTCCTCCTCCTCCTCCTCCTTCTCTATTATTGTTATTATTTCCATAGTGAAATAGTACGACTGTCAAACTGTATTTTTAACACAGCCTATCTCCATCTCTCCTTGCAGAAAGTGTTTTGCATTTGGCACCAAAGTTTTGTTCTTACAACTGCAGTGTAACCTACTGCACCTTACTCCAATGCTTTCTCTGCAAGCATTTTCTCACTGCCAGTAGAGATCATCAGTGAGATCTTTCTCTTTGATTACTACATTCACGTCCCTCTCACATTCTGATGTTTTCGGGGTTCTAAAGTCTCCTCCTAACTAAGAGAGATATTCATTTATTCTGGTCTCATTTTTTTAGACTGTAAATCTTCAACACAGTGGTGTAACAAGTGTTTCATTTGTTTGTCAGTAGTACAGGTTTTGCTACTTCAACTCACTGCTGTGCAACAGCAGGACTATGACACAGAGAGACAGATCTGCAGAAGTGTCTGGTCAGCTCCATCAGCACAGAAGCTTAGGCACATTTGTGTGCTTCCAAAGTGGCTTAATTGGTATTTGGCTTTTATTCCTCTTAGATAGCACATAAATTCTCAATCTAACAGCCATAAGGCTAGTGACTCTGTTGACACGTGAGGAAAGAGAAGTGGTACATATGGGAGTTAACTACAGGAAAGACACTGAGGTGTTGGAGCATATCAAAAGAAGGGCAACAAAGCTGGGGAAGAGTCTAGAGAACAAGTCTTACAAGGAGCAGCTGAGGGACTGGTGTTCCCTCAGAAAAGGAGGCTGAGGAGAGACCTTATAATTCTCTATAACTACCTGAAAAGAGGTTGTAGCCAGGTGGGTCCTAGTCTCCAAATTTGTAAGTGACAGGACAAGAGGAAACAGCCTCAAGTTGCACCAGGTGAGATTTAGATTGGAGACTAGGAAAAAGGGTTGTCAAGCATTGGAGCAGGCTGCCAAGGGCAGTGGTAGTCGCCATCTCTAGAAGTATTCAAAATACATGTAGATGTGGCACCTGGGGACATGGTATGGTGGTGGCTGTGACAGTGCTGGGTTAAATGGTTAGACTCAATCTTTAAGGTCATTTCCAACATAAATGATTCTATGTTTCTATGATCAGAAAATACAATGAGCTTAAAGCTAGTTAAATGCACTTGAGTGTGTCTGAGACAAAAATAGGAGATAATGGGTATCAGGGGGCTATCTGGCCCTGAAACTGAGCAGGAGTTTGCAACAATATCCAAAAAAGAGCCTGTGAACGCTGTAAGGCAGCAGGCTAGTGACTGAAAGCTGTCAGTTGGTCCATCACTGTGACCACATGTCGTATGCAGTTGTAGGCTTGCTGATAACAGAAACATGTCAACAGTTTGGCAAGATTTCAGAGAACAGCAGGGGGGAAGGGGTTCCCTTTGGAGCTCAAGACTCTCCGGCTCTTTCCATGTCCCTCTTGGCACCTCTGGTAAGTCTGGGGCTTGAAGACCTTAAAAGGACTGAACCAAATTCTTCCTTAAGCTATTTGTAGGTGCAGAGGTGCAGGTTTGCAGCAGTCAGACAAGTAGAATGGCAGCAAAACTTGGCTCAAACTCTTTTGCACGAGTATGTAATAAATTAATGAGGTGAGGAGCATTCTGCCCTTCATATTTTTGGAAAACAGTAAGGGCAATCCCAGTAATTATGAGGTAAAGTAGTGGGAAATGGAATGACATAAACAAGACACGACAATTAGAAAACAGATCCTGCTAGGATACAGAATCAGAAGTCCCAAGAGTCCTGTTATTGAAGTAGTTTAAAAATACATGAGAGAAAAGAATGATCAGTCCTAGACTGGCAGAGAATAGGGAACTGTAAATCCTCATTTTTGATTTCTATATAAAAATTCTAAGAACGAGTCCTTTAGTGAAAGAAAATGCCACAACTATTCTATTCCTACAACAGATTTTTTTTTTGCTTGATTATACAAAATTAACCTCAGAATATGTTTTCATGGCTCTAAGGGGTTTTTTCCTTTTCTAGGGAAAAAAGGGAAAGCTCTCCTTTACCTCTCACTTTCTTCCTCCCCTCCCACTTGTGTGCAGAATCTGGATATTTAAGCTAGGTATTCAGTTGGAATGTTTGTCTTCACAATGTTAGTAATTAAATCCAGGAGCTCTGTCAGTCATGTGAACTCAGCATTTTTTTTTATGAGAAATTATGTAATCATTTAAAGCCTGAACTGCATCTGTCATTTAAATCAGTTTGTAGTACTCCTCACCAGTGTGCTCGTCCTGGATATGTTTATATCGATTCACAGAAAAACTTACTACCTAGCTCCCAGTACGGCAACAACGGGTCACTCCGGCCCTCAAAGCAACTCTTAAATGAACTCTCAAAAGCGAAATGAAACAACTTGTAAGGCATTCAGAAAGAATTCAGTGCAGTGACTTTGAGCAGTGATCTCACACATTAGTATTCATGGTCATAAATTTAAAACCAAAGAAATTAATCAGATAAACTTGCTCAGGAACACTAATACCTTCTAAAACTATTATACAAGATATAGTAATAATGTTTCAGTCCTTATCTAGGCGGTCCTGCTTGAGCAGGGGGGTTGAACTAGATGAGCTTTAGAGGTCCCTTCCAACCCCTGCCCTTCTGTGATTCTGATTCAGCCAGCATTGTATTTGGCTTAGGTTCATGTTAAAATCTATCTTCTGAATTGCCCAAGCAACATGTAAATGTATGGGCTCAAAATATCCTTTTAAACAGAATATAGCAGTATTCTCATTTATTTTCCCTTTTCCACCATGTCTTTACTATCTCATGTATAGTAAACAATTTATAACAGTCATTTTTTTTACTTTCATGTTTGAAATTTGGCGTCAGAAAATAATTTCTAATAAGTGGCTGAAATGAAGAATCCCATCTTGCTGAATGAGCCTGTGTCCAGCAGCCGTTAGCTGGGACACACACAAACAGGAATATCAACCAGGGGTTCTGTCATGCGATCTCTTCCACTGCACATACAAATATAGAACATGACCATAAAAAGTAACAGAACATGCTCGCTGTGAAGTAATTTATTGCAGTGTCTGCTGGATTGGTATGCTGCCTGGAATTACCTTCTCGGCCCCTACTATTTTCACATAGATAATAAAGGCTGTGCGCTGCAACAGATTCCAAATGAAAACATATCAGCATTAGTAACAAGGAGCAAAACCCTGCAAAAGCTACTTCAGCAAGCTTAACTGTTTGAAAATGTTTGCTAGTGACTCACAGCAGGAGTTAAAGAGCTAAATGAATACCAGGGCTGCAACATTTTCATCATCAAAAGACTGCTTTTGGGACGATATACGTTTCTCTTTGCTGAGCACAAAGAGGAAATCTACGGATTATTATACATATAGAAGCTTTCTTTTTGTTTGAAATCCGTATTCATTAGTTTGTAAGCCACAAGGGCTGAGCTAATTTATTTTTCCAGGGCATTCTCCCCTCCCTCTTTTTTTTTTTTAAAGGCACCATGTATGACATCCCAACAGGACAGGAACTGAGTAAATCCCCTCAGTCTCCACACCGCTGTCTCTGAATGTCTGCAAAGCTCCTATGCCATAATCGCAACCCGCTGGCTCACTCGCAGCTTTACATTATAAAGCAAACAGTCTAGACAGCTGAATGACAGAATTACTCTCTTTTCTCTTGCATTTATAGATACGCTGTCATCTTCATTTGCTTTTCTCTACTCTGTGCATTCTGATACGCTAATGATTAGCTTTCCTGTTTGGATTTCACACTGACTCCAACAGCTCTAGGCTATAAATACAACCAGAGCCCAGATGACATCACATCAGTAAGGGCAGGCAGGGAGGACCCCGGCTTCTTTCCTTCTCCTGAGTTAGCTGGTGATAACCAGCTTTTCAAAATGGCTTTACAACAAGATTTTTTTTCCTCAGTGAGACAGAGATAGAAAAAGCCTAGTGCCTGGAACTGACACTCTCTGCTGTGGAAAATACCATTCAAGTTGAACAGCCTAGGCAGCCTTCCATTAGTTTCAGGTCTGTCTGTAATATAGCTGAATGTATCTCTGCAAAAAATAAGTGCAAAAAAGAGAACAACAGTCACTGAATCATTTTTATTTGAAAAGACCTTTAAGATAATTGACTCCAACCATTAATGAACAACGTGCATTTGGATACCTAAGAATAATGTGTACCTAACAGCCTTGATGTTGAAAAACTCTAAGTGACTGGACTGGGCTTGTTCTCACTGAGAAAGGAACTTCAGTCTGTAATATTCCTGGTGTTTTAACTTCAGAATGATGTGTACATACATCCCAGGTGGCATTTCCTTGGTGCTAAAGATAGATAAATGATAAAAGGATACTTCCTTCCCTTCAACAAGTTGCAGAAATCTATGCAAGCCTCATAACGTGCTGCTAAGACATATGGATATACCTGGTCAGCTCTGGTGATGTTTATAGCAAGGCTTTTATCATTTCTTGCTCTTCTTAAGGCTTCTGTAACTGTCCTGCTGGATTGATGGACAATTGTGTTTTACATTTGTTTGTGGTTTTTTACCTTTGTTGTCACCTTGTTTGTTTTGTTGCCATTTTGAAAATGAAAGTTTCTAAACTTTACAGTTGAAAACAATCTCAAAGCTTTGACATAAGGTAAGAAAGCTGTAAGGGTAAAAGTGAGGAGAAGCCATTTGCCATTCTCACTTGAAAAGCAGAGACAATCATACCCATAGCACATCAGCACCAGAGGCCAAACGGTGAGCTGTAGCTTTTACTCTTACCAGAGCTGTGACAATGACAACACTTCAGGACATTTGCATTGTATTATGGGCCATCGCAAACTGTTCCTTGGGGAATGTTTTACCTATGAGCACGAAGAGTTTTGTGGGCCAGTGGGTTCGACTGTATTCACAGCCAATAGAAATGACTGTTCGGGGACTGTACCAGTGGGAATTTTGCCTGTTCTCCGTGAGTCACGACCCACTTTTAATCTCTTGAGATCAGGGACAGCTGGATAAACAACTGATCCCTGCCTGGAACTCAATAAATCTAAAACCTCATCTGGAATACCTGTGCTTTTTTTTCCCTTGAGTACCCTTGTCATTACAATATATTGATTAGAAAAACTTGTCATTTGTGTCTCCAAGGACAACAGCAAAATTTCAATCATTTATACTGGTGACCATGAATTCTGATTTGAAAACATGTATTTTAATGTACTCTGGAGCAGAGAGAGCAAGTGGAATCAAGACTGAACTGAAGGCCAGGGAGAGACTGTGCAAGTGAAGTCTTAATTCCCTGTATGCTCCAAGAAGGAAGGTTCGAGGGTGTTCCCACAGAAGGACTACATGATCGCTGCTCCTGGGGATGACAGAGTGCTATTTGTGCCCTCCAGAAACTACAAATGAGATTTCATATCAGCTCTGCAGCTTCCCTGAGCTTTCTACTTGTGATGGGCGGATTTAAATAGCTGCTACTAAAATAAGTATATAAATCAGCTTGATATAAAATGGGACTTATTTCATTTTCTTGACAAAGTGCTTTACCTTCCTTCCAGAATTAGCCTAACCTGAACCTCAGCTTGCAGAAAGCATTCCTGGGGGCCTAGCAAAAGAGCCAACTTCTTCCCTGGCATTCCCAGAGAATTCCATTTCTTTCCAGAGAAACATTGATCCCACTTACAGCCATAAAGTGGAAAACTACTTTGGTTTCTTCAGTGACCTCAGATGTATTGGTACAGAAAGGGTCCTTAACTCTGAACCATGGCTTTCTGATTATTACAGCACCATGGTAATAACACTGCAAGCAAGCCTCTAAACACTGTATAAATAAAGTAACAAACAAAAGCAAATGCAGGGATTGATATTAAATACATGGCAAGACAGCCTTTTTAATACACTGCCTCTTGAAAGTCTTGGTCATTTTTCTTACCTCTTGAGGCTCTTGACATTGAGATGCTAACACCAGGAAAGATCTTTGTGCTTGGAAAGCAGCACGAACCATCTCTGCCTGTAACAAAAGGAGGAATATAAATTAAACCTCAGCCTGTAACCTCCCAACACCTCTTCTTGGCAGCTCAAAGTCAAGTGTAGCAGCTCAGATCTTTCTTGCTGCTTCTCATCTAAATCACAGCACCACTGACTGGAAGAAATGTTTTACAGTACTGGCTTAGCCATAATCTTTTTTGAAATATGAGGTTAAGTTCCCTGCCTTCCTCAGATAGGAGATAAAATGAGTTGATATGCAGCCTTTTGATTATCATTTGTAAGATTAGTCACAGGAGGACTTAATTTTAGCACTTCAGAGAATGTCTGGGCATTTTCATGATGATGTTTATACTCGAGTGCCTAACAACAACTTAGTTCCAGTGAGAATGGCAACCTGCAAACTTTCTGTTGAACTGTAACTCAGGCTGTAGTGATCTAGCGAGTTGAGCTTGGTCTGTTTGCTGAGGGACGAAGCTGTATCTCATTCCTTGCCTGTCCTCTGTGATCAGACCCTGAGACTGATGGCTAGGAGAAATGCTGGCTGAAGATTTTTAGGCAATTTTCCTCCACAGAACTCTAGGATTTGGATTAAAGTTGCATCTGACAGTGTGTTTACATGCTAACAGCCTGGATGGGAGATAAATCTCTACCCTTCTGGGTCTTCCCCACTGTTCAGATTTCTGGTCTTTGTTTGAACACTACACATTTCTATACATCTTCTGTACCTTGATTAGAATCTGATCACTATTTCAGTATCACCTATGCTTCATTCAAGTGGATGAGTAGTGACTAAGAGAAAGCATTATTGGTATAGAAAAGGATTATTCATAACTAGTGTATATTGCTAAATAAAAACCAAGCCAAATGCTGTTAAGTTAAACCATTATGAATAGGTACATTTATGATAACTTTGTGAAAGGGTGGGGAAGCTCAGGCTGTTTTTCCTTGGGGTTTCTTCAATCTAAAAAGAAAACAAGAACATTTTCTATGCAGGCCTATGTGGATACAACTTAAAATACATTAAGTCAGGAAATCCGAAATTGTAGCAAAATATAACAGCCAAATTGTGTTTATTCCTCTTAAAATGTGATGGCATGAATAAAACATCATCTGTTAGGATGAAAATCTCTGCAAGGAAGATGGTAAAAGAAGCCCAACTTGGACTGTATTTGGGGAGAAGAGGATATTGTAGTCTCAGAGGCAGAGATTTGGAAGAGGGTAATCATCTCTATAAATAGACAAAGAAATAAATAATAAGGGAAATTGCTTGAACATAGGACACTTAAGTTTTCCAGACTTAGACATAAATACCAACAATAATAGCAAGGTTTAGATAATCTTGGACATTTCAGAAGACTGACTTTTTGGTATAGAAATTCATAAAACAACAAACTGTGTGCTATTTTAAACTTAGGGGTTTTTGTGTGAGGAGGATCTTGCAGAAGAGCTGACCAAAACCTAATGTGATTATGAATAGATTTGGTTCTTCTTAAATTGCCTGATGGACAAAAATAAATCTATAGCTAAGGCTTGGCATTTTAGAATGGCAACTGTTAGAAGAGCAGAAAAAAATCAGTGAATGAAGATGACTGGGCTGAGTCACATAATTATTTAATTGCTGGAAAGGATGGATTTACATTAAGAATGGAAATAGCTATGTGTGCTGGGCAGGAAATTGTAGGAAAGGGCTACAATCTCTGAACAAGTAACTACCTAAAGAAAGACATTAAGAATAGGTAAAAAAGTAAAACAAAGCCTCATTACTTTAAGCTATTGGGATAATGAAGAAGGAAAGGGATGAAGTGAGGCCGTGGTGGTGACCTGAAGGGTATATTTGCCTTGCCTACATTATTCTTGATATATAGGTACCTGTTGTTGAATGAACATTCTTCCCCAGTTTCAGAGAAGTTGATGTACAGGAAGATATGCAAAGGATAGCTAAAGAGAATGATGAGAAACCAATGAGGGTTACATCATTTGAAAGGGAAGTCGAGCTGAGAGTGACATTGGTTCTGTACTATTTATGTTCTAGAGGACTGAAGTCATTGGCAGATGGAAGCACAAGTAGAAAAGATTTTAAATAGATATCATTTGGAGATAGTACCAGATGCCAGAATTATGCAATGATGGATTGGGTAAATGCACCCAAGAAGAGGGGGAAGAAGTGATTACATGGCTGTTAGTTTGACTTCAACACCATACACATTTAGAACGGATTTGGGACGAGTGATTTTATTACACAGGTGAAAATTAAAAATGACTGAAATTACAATGGGATTGTCTGTGGTTAAAAGTATTACTTTGGAGCATTGTTTGGAGTTTTCAGTTTCTTAGACAAGGGTAATGTGTCAGATGTAGCATATTTAGATATTATATAAAATGCTTATTTTGGGTCCTCATAAAAAACTCGAAGTGGAAATGATGCAAAGTGGTATACAAAAGTTGGATAAGAATCTGGATCAACAGTGACAATAATAGGGTCTGTTACAGGTGGTGTTACCTGTGAGGAGGAAAGCTGCTAGTTATGCTTCTCAGTGATTAGTTTTAGGAACCATCAATATCTTTATTAGAGCGGCAAGAATTAGGTGTGCACTCATAAAATTCACGGGCAACACAAAGCTAAGTGGTTTTAATATTGTCAAGAAGGTCTCATGTATCATTTGAGATGAGTAAGACAACTTTGTTGGTACAGGTAATATGAATAGGATAAGATTTAGGAGTCCT
This sequence comes from Colius striatus, assembly GCF_028858725.1. NCBI lineage: Eukaryota > Metazoa > Chordata > Aves > Coliiformes > Coliidae > Colius > Colius striatus. The sequence goes on from NC_084762.1 coordinate 5,355,987, forward strand.
AACCTCCCACCACTTAAAAACAATGCATAATTTGGGGTGTAAACATGGAACTGATTACTTGGTAACGCTGAAGACTGGAAAATGGAAGTATAAAAGCAAGGAATGGGGCTTTGTGAAAAAGAACTTATGCAGTTCTACTATGGATGTGGCAAAAATCTTTTCAGTAGAGCTCCAGAAGAGTTAGTACCATTGGAGAGGACCTCCTCTGGAATTCTGTGTAAAGCACTAGTCATCTGTGTTAAATAAATACAAGTTTAATTCAGAACTAATGCAGAGAAAACCTATTTGGATGATTAGAGCAAAGAGTGTCTGTCATACAAAGATATACTACAAGACATATTCACTTGTTTTGCTTAGCAACACAGTGGCTGAGGAATATGGTGATTCTTTCTCACATGGAATGTAAATAACAAAAGAAAGAAAATGGTGCTGTAAGCAGATGATCACAGATCTGTAAACTGGGTCATGAGTATTCATAATCTCAAATTTAGAAGATTTCCATTTCTCTAAAAAGCAAGGTTCAGAAGGGATCTTCCAAATTCCCACACAGAATTTGTAGGACTAGGTATTGATTGGAAATCTTGTGCTGTATGCCCAAAATCTTTCCAGCCCCAGAAGCTTTCAGTGGTGTAGAGATCTGAGCACTCACGTCTCTCACCTTTAAATTGTAATCAGAAGATGACTAGATGATCTCTAGAGGTCCCTTCCAACTCCTGCCATCCTACGATTCTATGATGGTGCTAACACAGTTTTTGCATTTTATAACCAGATTAAGACTTCTGCCACAGTTGCTTCCTTCTTTCTCCAATAGCATTAAAAATGCCTTTCTGAGTTTTACAGTTTCCTGGCATGTCGTACTTCTTTCCATGCATCAAAGTAATACAAGAGCTTCTTCTCATTAACAATGCATTAGTTGAGTCTATCACCATTCCAGCTCTTTCTTGTAGTGTTGGAAATATGACACTTCATTGCTACCTCCTTCTATTCAGCAGGCAGGCTGTGTAACTGAGCAGACAGCACTTTTTAATAGGGAGATGACTCTTCCATTAGAGCCCCATGCTCAGTGAAGACTTAGGAGTGAAAATAGACCGGGGAGCAGTTTATCTCAACAACTTGTGCGGCTCAGCCAAAATATCATCACAGAACAAATCAGCTGAAACTCTTTCAGTTATAATGAACAATAGTAATAAATCCTCAATATCAAAACCACATGGGAATCTTGAGTAAATTTATCAGAGTAGACTAGACTGCAAACTTACATCTGTCTGCAGATAAAAATGGGCATAGTTTGGAGCAACAGATAATTGACATCTAAAAGCTGTGCGTACTCCTTTTGTCATACTTAGGATTATGAATGGACACAGCAATCATCAGACAGAATCCTCAACTGAGGTGAATATTTTGAAGGAAGTAAATTCCTTCAAAGCGTTTCCTACTTTGTTCTTAGCAGTTTGTTCTCGAGGCTGGAGGAGATGGCTGTGACTGGGGACCTGAATGCCAGGACTGTGTGGTGTTCCATTCACTGCCTCTGCTTCCCCATTGGAGAAGTGTGGAATAAGGTGTCTGAATCCTTTTTTCTCAAGTGTGTTTGACAGCTGATGTGACTGATAGGGTTGGGAGGACTGAAGTCTGACATGTATGCAATTGTCAGCCAAATTTTGTGCCTGACTTTTGTGTCATGGCTGACTACAGTGAGTGACCTCTCGGTTGCCATCGCAGTAACAGCATAGTCAGACCTCTTTACAGTGAAGCCTGCAGAGGTTCATGGAGGAATCATATGTATTTAGAAATCATCCTTTTAATAGCAACTGGTTTAACCTTCTCTGTCACAATATCATGCCAACTTTTGATATTTCCCAGCAACCACTGCTTGAAAAATTGCCAGAGGCTCTGTGAGAGATGTATCATGGAGACAATGCTTCTGACCTGTTTGAAGGAGCAAACTCGAACTGGTTCACACTGGGTAGACATAGATGCACTGACCCTGAAGCTTAAGTCACCCGTTTGCTTTGGCCAAGTTCAGTTCTCCAGAGCAGATAAGATTTTAGGATCTGTCTCTTTCTGATTTAAATGTTTTATTCAATCAAAGTTGCCCATCACTCTAATAAATGTATTATTTATGTGACAACAGTTTGGCAAACTTCAAGGAGAAACAAGTACATGCATTCAGATGTCAAGTTACAAGTAAATTCAGTCTTTGAAAAAAAGACTGAATAATCCATAACTAAACAGAAGTAAGAGAAACAAAGGATTTCCTGATGAAATTTAACCAAGAAAGTTGCCCTATTGACCTGAGAATATTATATTTGTCAAATGTTATTATATTTAAGAACATATTTTTTCAGAGTCATAGCACTGAAGGGAATAAAGTATGTATCAGGATCCACTAGACTTTCTGTTGTTGGAGAATAATACACATCTGCATATGTCTACACATGCTAATGTTAACAGTGATAATTTGCCTGTCAAAATACAGAGCAATACACATTCTGAACTTCTAAAATATAATTCTTCTGCAAAACAACAGTAAATGGGACGTGAGGGAAAAGACTTGGATTTAGTGGTCCTGAGTTCTAATCGTAGTTTCTGCAGAAATAATTTTGGGTCCTTTGGGTTTAGCAACAGCCACAATGACTGACAGCAAATGACATCTGGAGATGGAGCTTCACTGTTGGGAGCAAAGACTGCCCTCTAAAAGAGACAGTACTGCCAGAGGACGAGAAACAGTGTGTCTTTTACATTCTGCTTTCAAGAGCCTCTTCAAAGTGAAGTGGTGAAATGGCTGGTGGCTTGGAAGGGAGAAGCAAGAAATGGAAAAAGAATGGAGTTTAGAATATGAGGCTGCCATAGAAACTATCCAGGCCAGCTAAAGAGACACTATTTATTTTGTACAGCGTATTGGCTGATAGAGATTTTTAAAAATCTAGGCCAAATGCTGAAGAGTCACTGGCAGTTCTCCAAAAAGAGCACTTTTTATACTGGAAAAGGAAAGAAAGGAAAAAACTGTCACCTTTCTGTTACTGGGCCATGCAGAAAACAGGGTTGAAATTCTAGTCAAAATGGAAGTCAATGGGAGATTTGCCATTGATTTTGATGGAGCCAGACACCATCTCAGATATTTTCTGTTTTCAGACAGATACATTTGACTATCAATTAGCTGTCCTCTGTTAGTGAGGGATTTTTAGTGTGTTTTCAGCCTCCATGGCTATGGCTATGTTAGGGAATTTGGGTTAAAATTTCTGAGCATTGCTACTGCCTGTCCAGAACCAATGTAATGTTCTATCAGTGCCACTCTGTCTCTCCATATCTAACAGCATATTACACATTGCCATGTAACTGTGCACAGGGTTAGCCAGGATTACTTATTTGTTGTGTCAGAGAAGCATCTGTATCTTCACCAGCTTTACCTTTTAGGAAGCTTGACTGCGACTTGAACCACTCAGAGCTCGTACTTCTGGTGGAGCTCAAACCATATTAGTCTTAAAAGACTTTTCAGTGATACTGACATAAAATCATAGAATGGTAGAGGTTGGAAGGGACCTTTAGAGATCATCTAGTCCGACCCCCCTGCAGAAGCAGGTCCACCTAGACCATAAGACAGATGGATAGAATTCTTTGGGGTAAATAGTCGCTGCCATTTTATTTCTCTGTATGAAACACAAACTATACTGATGTATTGGAGTAAAGGGCTGTTTAAAGCTACAACAGTGGTTTTTACATTAATTACAACATTATTGCCTTGGATAAAGAATATACAGGTTCTGCATCTTTTGCACCAATGAAATTTGCCACAGAGTTCCAGAAATTCCTCTAAGCTCCCCCAGTTTTGAGTGACATTAATTGTTCTCATTGATCTCAAGGGATTGTTAACTTTAAAACCTAATGAATACTATGTAAATGTCAGCTTTGTTAAATAATTAATTATTAATCTTGGTAGCAGAAGCAGTGAGTTATTTTGATCCTCTGTCACTGTTTCAAACCGATACAAATGTTTGGCTGCAGGGTCCTTGCAGCTACTGATTACTTTGGTTATTTCTCTAATGGACTGTTTTGCTCCTGAGGTCTGCTGCTAAGCAGTCCCACTCTCTATCACCAGCAATTCTCTCAGAAGCCTTTCTCAGTAAAGGTCCAAATGCATGCTGAGGAAATTTCCAAAAAGGCTTTGCAATTTCACAGGCTTTAGGATGCCATTCATGTGTCCCTGATTTAACAAACACAAGTTCTAGGGATTTCAGATGCTTATCTCTGTAAATTAAAAAGGTTACAGCACTCGTTGAGGTATCGCTTCTCTAGCACTGTTCACCAGGCACCCTACTGAGGATCTGATTTCTTGACTCTCTGAGTCTGACAAATGCCAAATTCCCTGACAGAAAGATTGGAAACTGGAAACCTTTAGAGCGATAGGTTCTTATATTGAAACGGCTCCGTGTATGTTCTGCTTCTCACACACTTCAGGACAACTGCTGACATTGCCCATCTCATTCTGCAAGTAGTCCCACTGAGCTCCCTGAAAGTAATGTCTAAAAAAGTGCCAGAATCTGTCTCCTTATATCTTCCCTTCCACTTTTATCACGTTAGCAGAATGCCAACCCCTGACTAAAATGTGCTAACATGGAAGGAAATTCAAAGCTTAAATCCGACACATCTATAATGGCATTTAAGGTTTCTTCCCACCAGAGGGAAGAAACTTTCACCAGAGGAAAGGAACTCTGCTTTCCTTTTCAGAGGTGCTAAATACCAAAAGCCTGCATTTAGTTGGGGCCTCTCATGCACAGTGATGTGATCAAAAAGCAGCTGTTTTTTTTAGACAGAACATGTATTAAAACAAGAAGAAAGAAATATTGCAGCCTCAAAGATCTACTTCAAGATCCAAACCCAATCTTTTTATTATAGCTTCGTGACTTAGAGTAAATCATACAATTAAACCTATGGAACAAACCAGCAAAAAATAAACTGCTTTGCAGTTCAGATTAATTATGGAAGTACACAGTTCTATTTATGGATGTCAGCAGACAGGCAGAAATTTGCAGTGACAGTGACACGGTTTAATCTATCCTAATGAACTCTTCAATATTCAGAAATCTGGCCATATTGGTCATGCAATTCGTACTGGATAAAAAGAGGCAACACACATTTGTGGCCACATTCTACCCTCATCACTTCTGACAGCACTCCCAGCTTATTTAAAACAACATCCAACCGTGCATTGGTTTCCCTTGTGGCTTAATTCTCATCATTCACTGAACTCCTTTTTACTAGAAACTGACTGAAGAGCCAGATTCTGAGCTCATTGTTTGGTTTTTTTTGCTGACTACAATTAACAGCCTTCTCAGTTTCCAAGCCCAGCATTTCTATACACTCAAAACAGTTGCAACCACCAACTAGCAAAATAAAAGCAGGCCAGGGACAGGGACACAGGATGAGTGAAAAGAGTGTGCATGTGCTTTTCAGAAAGAATGAGACTGAAAATTAATAAAAGACTTGCTCATAGCCTGGAACAACAAATGACATCAAGTAAGCAAGGGAGATGTATGTCCCAAAGCAGGAAAATCAATGGGGAAAAAAACCACCCCAAAGCATTCAGGCATGTGTATTTCTCAACTTGAAATAAATGGCCTTAAACAGTGTTACTACTCCAATCCTAGTTTGTCACAGGAGAAAAAAGAACCATAAGCACTGATGCCAGTGAAGGCGTTTTCGGTCACAAGAGGTTCACTCTGATGAAAAAAACAGGGATACTACCTCTCTGCTCCTCTGTTCTGGTTTTCTTGATGGATCACCATAGTTCAATTTGTTTGTGTTCCTGATTTCTCTTGTCTCTGATGGAGGGAATGTCATATGGAATATTATATATTCTCACCTCCCTCTCCTAAATGTATAGGTGCATGTTTCTCCTGCTAGTCATACACAACTAAATGCCCAGTATTGGCCACCATGGCATGTGTTTTTCAATAGAGCCTGTTCAACTTCTATCTCTTCCTTGCCTTTTTTAAAGAAAAAGAAAACCAAGCAGTGTTTGCTGCAGTGTCAGTGTCAAGAGACTTAACTGCCTGCTCCAGATCCCATCAGAATTCATGGGAAAACTCCCACTATTTCAGGGGGTGTTGGCCTGGACTCACAATGCACAGGTTCTTCACACTCAGGGGCCATCTTATTCCCAATCAGGTGTCTGGCACTTACACACATGCAACCACCTCTGTACACCACTGCACCTGACCCAAGAAATCCTGCTTGCTTTGAAAACTAGATGCAATCCCTAGGCCACAAGTGAAGTCACTCTTTGGAACAGAGCAATCAAAAGTGGTGAAGCTCCAAAAAATGATACTCTTTCTAGATTAGCCACTTGGCTTCACTGTGTATATTGCATTCCCATCTTCCTTGTCACAGCAAAGTAAAAAGTCTTTATTGCTTATGTCATACAGTATCTCATAGTACGTTTGCAGGGTGAGAAGTAGAGCTGAATTAGCTTTAATACCAACTGTAATATTGCTAGATTTCCAAAGCTGCTTCTTTAGTTGATGATTATTTGGGGGTTTTTCATTTTTGGTGGATAGCAGGTACTGCTTTCTACACTTAGTCTCTTTCAGCTGAGTGCATTTTGTACGCTATAAAAATGTTTGTCTTTTTATTCTTTGTGTATTTTACATTTCTCCATCCTGTGGTAGCTACTTGGTTTGGACTTTATTTCATGTGGCAGAAAATACCTATGACAGAAATGCAAAGGCAGCCTGACTGCAAGCTTCTCTTTGGACATGTTGACATCATCCTTCTCTCTGAGCTCTAATTCAGCTTTCAACACAATGCCTAAAACCGCACAGCCTCTGGGCACAAAAGATGAACGTGAGAGGACATTTGTGCATTCTGTTGCCTTGTAAGCATATTGCCTTGTTAATGAGGAATCAGTCAAATAATGGCTTTGATAGTCTGTGTTTATATCAGGTAAGACAAAGTGCAGAAGTGGTTTTTGGTGTGTCACGGACAGCAGCACATCCTGTTCAAAGTTCAGGGCTATGAAAGTCATTCTTCAACATCTCTCAGGAGAAAACACAAGATACAGTTATTTCATGTGTAATAGATACCCTGTTAGAGAGGCTATTTTGCAAAGTGCATAGATACCTCCTAAAAGATAACTCCTGCTTTCAGTTGTCTGTATTTACAAGGACTCTGCTTGGAAGGAGCAGAGAAGAGTAGCATCGCTTTCATGTAATACCATAAGGAAAAGAACCTGTGGGTATGTGCACAGGAACGTTTGTGGGGTTGAACACTGCTTCCCCTGCTCATGATGATAGCAAACCAGTGCATACACACAGAGAACCCCTGCAGATTGGATCACGTGCTGTGAATTGCTGCTTCCTGCTCTCTTGGTCAGTACTCACACATGTAAGGAATTGTATCTAAACTCTCTCCCTGTAAGTAGCAAGCTAATCAACAACCTTTTTATTTCTGAATGCTCCAAACCCACAATGTAGTTGGTGGGTTGTCTGAGCTCTGCATTTTAGCAGCGGGAAGTTGATGGAAGAGAGGAGAGAAAAAGACATCCATATTTCTATAGTTTTCCTTTCCAAGTACACTAGCTTGGATGAGAGAAGGGGAAACATAACTTAATCACTCAGACAATCTGTTCTTTCAATTAATAGGATAGGGAGGTTAAAAGATTTTTACAAATAAACAACAAAAAAGGGCAAGCATTAGTTTATATGTTTGACAGAAAGGCTGGAGTTCTGCTCTTCGCTGTACTACATAAAATACTGAAAAATGGAAATCTTACGTTATCTGTCCTTCTCTCATAGAACTAGTACATTCTCTTCTTATCATTATGTCTCATCTGGTACATTACTCAAACTCCAGCCAAAGTATTCCACCACTTGAGATATCATACAAACAAAAACAATGTGAAGAGGCGTAACACATCAACTCATCACAAAAACCTGCCGTCTAAAATCTAGCTTGCTTTGCTTTGACTGGGCACAGAGCACATCAAATCTGTTTGACCAGCTTCCTCACTGGGACTCCATCTGAAGGTTGGCTGTGCCTTCCACAGGCAGCTCTTTGTCATCTTCAGCACGTTTTCTGTAGTGGTGGATGCATCTGAGCAAAGTGATGGGACTCATCCCCCTGTGATCCAGCAATCAGCCAAGTTTGTCCTGTCTGCTGGGCCTAAGAGATCTGCCTCTGCTGTAGACCTACAGCTTTTGAATTTCCCTCATTCTGACAGAAGAACCTTGCAGCCTTGGCACAGATGGTGAATGTGCTTCAGGGCTGTTACAACCTGTAATAGATGGTGACAGCCTCCAAGACACTGGTATGTCAGGCCAAAGACAGCTGTTTGGCAGCAGTCTCACTCTTTGACTGTCTTCACATGCTCTGTGGTTACAACACGGAGAGCAGAAAGTGGTTTCCTAAAATCTGTGCCTGTAGAGAATTTTGCATTTCATCAAAATATCTAAATAACCACCAGATTTTTATGCCACAATGACAGGACAGGAAAAAGATCTCATCTTAGCCATTCAGGAGAATCTGTTTTAAACAAAGTATAAACCCTAGCCATTCTCTCTGTCTTTTGAAAACCTTCTTTAATGCAGTTGACCTCAGAGATTCACTACTGTCATTTGAATGAGAAATATGCTGCTCTCAAGATTGAGTCTAAGCAGAACTCTCCTTTGAGAAACTAATCTTTGTAAAATGCACTGTGTTGCAGTGTTTAACAGAGCAGAAGCTAGCTATTAGTTCCCCTTTTTATTTCATTCTCTTTCAATAGACTAGAGTACAGCATGCTGGAAAAAAAAAAGGGAATGAGGCTCCCCAACAGTTATTAGTTATGGCTGTGTTCTTCTTTTGGCCAGAAACATAAACCACACAATCCTTACAGCAATCAGCACAAATCACATCATGTTACATCCCCTGTTTCTTTACCATAACATGAAGCCTCTCTTTCTCTCATATTACCATTCTGGTCAATCAGGTATGTGAGGGTTTTCTAGGCAACAGGTGCTTTTTGAAATAAAATACAAGCTTCCCTTCAGCTCATTTTGTGAAAGAGACAGCAGCTGCAAGTATAATGCTGAGGACACATGGTCTATAAGACACCCAGAAGAAAAATACTCCTTGTTCCACTTGTTAAGGTAAAGCACAGATGTTGCTTCAGTGATAAGCATGAGCATAAGGCAACCCACAGTCTGCTTCATGTTGTAAATTCAGAATCTAAGATTTCAGAATATTTAGTAGGCTGCAATCAGGATCACCAGCTTCTTTATGTAAGGGAAAGTTGTTTATGTCTAATCTCATAGTCCTAACAAATATTCCTTACCCCAGTTTGCATTACACTGTCATCAACAATATGCTATGGACTATCCCCAGATTTGGCAGATAAATCAGTAATAGTCTTTTATATGGACTCAGTGATGAGTATCAAATAGTGACAAATGCCCAAATGAATGCACTCATGGAGTGAAATATTTACAGATAGTGTATATTATAAAAATACTGTACTAAATACTGTACTAAAAAGGTTAAATGCCATTTTTACCCAGCTCAGTGTTGGTACTAAGGCTATTTCTGTATCTCTCAGATCTAGACTGCAAAATAATGGTGTCCAATGCACATAATGACCAAAGCTAGAACTGATCTTTTCTCAGGAACAATTCTCTGCTTAGTGAGGTTGACATTCCTCTCCTCCACCCAGTTTATTAATCATCCTCTAATTTCCTTTAAGAACGACGTACATATGTTGTAGCTTATGGAACAACCACTAAGTCAAAAGACTTTGTCAAATAAAAGGGAACTGTAGCATTTTCTTAGAAACACAAAGAGCCTCTAGAATTGCCTGATTTCCTTACTCCTTCCAGTTTTCTAGGCCCAACTAGGTCAGAAACTCTACCAACAAGAACATGTAACGCCATCGAGGAAACACAGTTCACAAAACTGTAAAGCTCTTGAGTACGGTTGTTACTTTGGCCATTGTGCAAACTATTTCTGCTGGCCTTGTAGCACCTCATAGGACTGCATGTTTTTCTGGGCACAGTGTTTGTTATGCAGAGCAGCAGCTGCAATGAATTGGGAAACGTGCACATGGAGAAAAGCCCAGTGACACAGATCTACTAGAATAAATCAAAAGCTTCACACTCCTTCCAATCCAGCTCAAACTGATTGTGGCTCTTTGCAAAGGCTACATTGGTAAGCTGCTGGTGAGATGAGCCCATGCTCTGTCATTCTATCACCACCACTTTTAGAGAAGACAGGCTTAAAATATGAAATGAAACAAACCAGCTCTGACCTAAGGTTACAAAGTAATTTCATCAGGAAAATGATGGCATGGTACTTTCTTGCTGTGACATATGTGGTAAAAAAGTCACTTGAATATCTGATATACTCATTTTTCCGTTTGCTGTGTTGTTCCAAATGAGATAGGATCAATCAAACAAAGCCCAGAATCTCTACATTGAATGGAATGACAATACACATGCCTAGAAGACAACCACAAGAAGTCACCACTGCTCAGACCCATCTATTGTTTGACTCCTGCTCCATTTCATAGAATCATAGAATGGTAGGACTCCTGTTATTAATTGTCTTCCTGCCCTGCAAAGGGCTTAGCAGCCAAGAGATCAATTCAAATTGCTTGTGACTGAGAATATTTATGGGTTCTGCATACTATGATCTTCAACCTTTGGTGCTGTAGAAGAGAAGCAGCATCTTCTTATGAATCCATCAAGTGTTTTGCCCTTCCTGCACCAACTGTCCTCGGTGTGTTACGCCAGGTTATTACTACTACAAGAATTAATAATTCAGAGTACTGCTATTAAGATTCTCCTCTACTTGGCAATCAAGGCTGATCATGCAAATTCTGAGACCTGGATGCTGGTACCGTGGGGAGAAAATTTGAGTAGATACTCACGTGTGTCTTCACGTCACCTTCAAGAATCCTGCTGTACCTGAGAAACTCCGCAACACTTCCATTCAGCAGCCTATCGAAGGCTTCAACATATGGTGCTATGCCTGTAGAAGAAGAGCATCCCATTATAATGGGTTCATAAAGTACTTAATGCGTAGGACATTCCTTTGTAGCAGATGGAGGAGAAAATACCATGGAAACAGAAAATTGCTGTAGGTTAATTTCTGCCATCCTCACTGATTTGTGAAATCAGTGAAAAGGGATGCATCAGGAGTTTTTCCTCTCTAGAAGGTTAAAAACCCTGCTCTTGGTAGAACTTGGCTAGGAACATGAAGAGAATTTACTCTCTATAATGTAGTGGCAGTCTCTTTTGTCTGAAAATAACAGGAGCTGTAATAAACATTTCTCAGCCTAGTGGCCTGATAAGCATGATTGTCTTAACAAAATTCTACTGTTGTAAGACAAATATTATCCCCTAAAAGAAGCTGCACTGCACCAAAGAGCTATTTTTATATCACCCACCCATTCCTGAAGATCTTTGCATTGTTTGGTGGCTTTTAATAGCGAAGTGATTCAATTTTCAGTAAGATACAGTCTTTAGAATGGGTTGACAGTGGATCTATGCAGTGAGATGTGTCTTTGTGTTCTCCTTGTTTTGCTTCTCTGACCTTGCAAAACTGTCCCTGGATAAAGGAAGCTCAAATGAGCCTTTTAGATGACACATCCCATTGACTACATATATGCTATACGTTCTATAACAGAGGAATAAAAATGCTCTTTTCTATATGGTATACAGAGCAGTTTCCAGATAAAGTGGACAATCAAAAAATGCACATGAGACTCAGTTTCTTACACATCTAAATGGCTTTATGTGCTACCTTGTAAGACAGCAGAAATAACCTTTCCTCAGATGCTTTCCAGCCTCCCTTTTCTCCCTGACATATCTTCATGTCTCCTCTATGCTTCAGAACCTTTGCCAGTTTCAGCACAAGCAACACACATGTGAATTTATGGCATCTCAGAGACCAAGGCTAAAATTCTTCCCAGCCTCTCTCCTTCATTAATGAAGCCTGAATATTGCTCTGAAGAGGTACCAGGCTTTCCCCAGAAAGTTTGCCTTAACCTTTTGGCACTATATGACAATTGTGTCCGAATTCATAATCTTGAAAAGCCTTCTTTATTCCACAAGAGTCCTCTGGCTCCTTGACAGAAAAGAAGAGAAAGGCTCTAGCAACTGGGAGTTTGCAATGGCTTGTGTGAAAAAAAATGTAGTTAGTCAGCTAGGCAGGATTTCAAGGCTCCTTTTGTTCTCTTGATGTCACTCACCTTTAATTCTGAGGAATTTCTGGGCTTTCTTCCATATAAAGTGTTTGTGTGTAAACCCCTCAAATGCCCTAGTGTACAAAAGGTTTTAGTTGTGCAGATGCTTTCCAAAGCCCATTTATGTTCTTTGTCAAAATCTCTGTATATCTCCAAGAGAATCATTGTAACCTTTTGCTTTAGAGCAGAGTTTTAAATAGCAGTTCACCAAATGGCAATTGTCCTATGCCAAACTAGAAAGCAACTATGCTATTTTTTACTATTCAATACAGCCAACTCCCAGGAGCATTTACTAGAACTCGCTGTGAGCCACACGGACCAATTGAATGGTTTGTTTGCAATCCTGCCGTTGTAATGCCATTTAGGAAAATGGTAAAGGTACAGTTCTCCCATCCTGCTCCTGATTTTGTTGTTTCTGAAAAAAAGGATTCATTAAAAAGTCAAGGTTATTGTCTGTAATATTTCTAATTATGGAAATGTAAGGTCTTTTAGGGGAAGGGGTCATGGTAGCAAAAAAAGCAATGTATCTCTGTTTCCTGTGGGGACTTAAGAAAGGCCACACTCTAGCTGAGCATCAGTTTGAAAGGAGAAAAAGAGACCCGTTCCATGAGACTGTCAGCCCTGCAGTTGCTATGGAAGTTATGTGGACCTCTGCAGAAGCATAGTTACACAGACATTCAAAATGATGCTTGTGGCACTGTATCAGTCACCTAAACTGAAGAACCAGCACAGTCTTTCCTAACTGCATCACTAAAAGCGAAATCCTGAGTCCTTGTGTGAGGCAGCTCTGCCTGGAGACATGGTGCAGACTGCCCAGTGCCCCAAGGTGCTGCTCACCTCATCTTCTCACTGCAGCCTCCCAGTGGGTGTGTTTTATAATCTCCCTCCAACAAGGTTTGTCAGGTGGTTTCTTCTAGGGATCTGTTTGGATATTAAGGCTCTGCTTCCCTGGGGAGTGAATCTTTTCACCTGGCTGAGCTCTCAGGCTTGGCCAAGGGTATGGCAATTGTCATGGAAGTACTTCACATGGTGAATTCATCTCCTGTCATGAAAGCAGCCCTGGCTCTGGATTAATATAGAGATTCACCTAAATGGATTCATTAGAGGACTGAAGCCTGTATTTTTTAAAAGCTGTGCATTTCCTAGTAGTGATTGATTTCTTTGTCAGTTTGTACAAGGATTGTGTTTCTCCTTGACTTTGTTACAGTTCACTAGCGCCCTAGGTATTCCCTGGCCTGTAAGCATTTTATTACTGAAGCTTACTGTGACAGGCTAACTCATCTCCTGTGGAAGCCTGCTGGAAGATGCTCTCTTCCTACCATAGAAACACGCTGCTTTCTGTCAGCTGCTCCACAGCAGCTGCCAATGCGTGGGCCCATGGCACACGTGACTGTGGGGAAGGTCCCTCGCACGTGGTGTTGGGTAAGGGCTGGCATATAGGGACAATAAAGCAGCTGACATCCACTGACTTGCTTCTGTGTCACTAAGGAAGCTGCCTGCAACCTTCTGCTTGTTCTGCAGCTTCTGTACAGCAACTGAATCCATGCTGGCATGTGGTTTTCTCTGGAGACTGCAGAAAAGGGATAGCAAATACAGAAACAAAGCTAGTAAAGGGATAGATGGAGGGGTTCTGAGTGAAAAAACAAGCTCTGGAAGAAGCAAAGGGCACCTGTATTTAGTCAACATTAGAACTGCCACGTTTATAAGGTTATTTACCCTGTAAATTTCACAGAATCACAGAATATTAAGGTTTGGAAGGGACCTTGAAAGATCATCCAGTGCAATCCCCCTGCCAGAGCAGGACCACCTAGAGTAGGTCACACAGGAACTCATCCAGGTGGGTTTGGAATGTCTCCAGGGAAGGAGACTCAATTTCAGGAACAACAGAAAAATCAGAGAGTGAAAAAAAAAATGATTTGGTGATATGATGTGAATAAATGAAGGCAGATTTTTTTTAGTTCATTCTCCAATGCAGTGCTTTGAAGGTCCATCTGGGAAAGGAAAGCTCAAGAGATAACAAGGAAAGGCCACAAGTGTGTGGCAGCCCTTAGTGAGCAAACGTTTGTGAACAAACTTGTATTTGATTGAGGATATTAAACAATTAAATAATGTGGGCTCACACTGTGAAATTCAGAGAGCTGGCAAATAAAATCAGTGCTTCTATCAGTGCCTTCTTCAGGAATATTTATGCTGTAAATTTTGGGGACGTCTCATTTCTTCTGCTAATTAGGCTCGAGCTGACATTTCAACTTGTGTTATGTACAATCATATAAATGCTGAAATGGAAAGAGTGATAAAGCTTGAGATACAGACATTAGTCAAATCTTGAATTTGTAGGCAATAATGATTTAGAATAATGCACATGACATTTCCAAATTCATTTTAAAAAATACTGCTTCCTTCTGATCCCGAACTGGAAAGGGTCAGAATTGCACTCCCTCCTACAAGACAAACACAGATGCTGCTTGGAATTTCCTAAGAACATAGATAAGGTACTTAAAAAAAACTAGACTTACTTCCATTGACTCCATTGATGGCATCACACTCCATTCCACCAGATCTGTGTGCATCTGAAAACAACGATTCGAGTCGGGTCACTGCTTTCTCCAGTCTCTCCACCAAATCATGACTCTCTGCCATTCTGAAAGAATTATTAAGGACAGAAACAGTGTTGAGCCCCTCTGAGTAAATTCCATGCTTTACTTCATGTTACAGTTCTATCCATCTTGTGACTCTGTCTTCCATCAGCTTTTATGGTAAGATTCATGTATTTTAAGTATTGTCTTTTTGGCATATAAGCATTTTCAGTGAAGCAGCTCACATGTGGTAACTTGCTGCTTTGTGAACTGGAAATACTCATTGTAAACAGAGGATTCAAACCACTGCTACTGTAGCTTTGGACAGTCTGTGTGTGGATAATTTATGACAAATATATGTGGTATGCTCCCAATCAGATATTGAGAAGACTGAGATATTTATAAATGTAATTGGTAAAATCCTTATGCCTACAATGATTTGCATCAGCCATTTACAGAGGCAAAAGTATAGACCCAATTAAGACTTGACTGAAAGCCGGGCTTTAAACATGTACCTCCTGATTTTTGAAAGGTACATTCTGAAATTTGCCTCAGTCTTTTATGCTTTGTAGTACAACTCAGACACTTCATTGAAGTGAAGCCAACAAAGTCTTCTGTTTATTCTTCTGATATTATTTCTAATAACTTGATTTCTTTTTTCCTTATGAGAGCACCTGATGTGAATCTGTGTTTCCCAAGCTTTCTAAATCAATCACTAATTAACTTTTGGGAAGAAACAAAAAGAAAATCCAGGGGCCTGCACATACAGTAATGCCACAGTGCTTTTGATTTAAAATGAAATAGAAATTAGGTTAAATTTTTAACAATTCACACATTACTTTCTTTTCCCACAATGTGATTATCTGCTTTCTTACATCTGAGGAAATGTAGGCATTGACATTTTTGAATACTGGCCAATGTCTCAGGGAACACAGTGCTATATACACCTCAACTGAGAAACAGTTATGTAAGCAAAGACAAAGCTATGTTTAAATCTTCTATCATTTAACACAAGTTTGATGTACATGTTCCTCACTTAAAGTTGTGTGTGTTTCGTTCTGCTAAGTGACATACAGTAAGACAGGGGAGATCTATGGCTCTTGGTTAACATGGTCACAGAATCATAGATTCACAGAATCCCAGAATGGTGGGGGTTGGAAGGGATCTCTAGAGCTCATCCAGCCCAACCTCCTGCTAAAGCACGTTCCCCTCAATCAGGGGGCACAGGAACGTGTCCAGGTGGGTTTGGAAACCTCCCAAGAAGGTTTCTACACCCTTCACACCTTCCCTGGGCAGCCTGTGCCAGGCTCCCTCACCTGAAGAGCAAAGCAGTTTTTCCCGTGGAAAAACTGGTGGAAAAACAGGTTCCAGTGGAAATTCCTGTGTTCCAGCTTGTGCCCATTACCCCTTGTCCTGCCACTGGCCACCACAGAAAAAGACTGTCCCCAGCCTCTCCACGCCTGAGAGGAACCACTTTTACCATAAAATTAGGGATGCCAGGTTTTTATTGTTCTTATAGGAAATGTTACACTTCAGAACTCCTCAGTCATTATGTTTACACTGAACCCACCTTTTCATTCCTGCACTTATATATTCACGGTATTTGTAACTGTACTTACATATATATCTGTGCACCTCAGTATGTGCACAGGTATCCCCTGTCATCCCTGTCCTCCTCTGAGCAATAGCATGACAACTCTCTTCATCTATTCTCAATCTAAACATTGGCATCTTTGCCTATATTTAGGGATTCACGTATTTGGCTCATATTATGACAACCTTCAGCATTTTCTTGGCCTATATTCAGCTGTTCACCTGATTACTTCTCATTCCACGCTGCACTCTGCACAGTCAAACCGACACCACAAAGCTTCGGCTCAAAGGGAGTCAGAAGCCAAACGGTACAGCTTGACTGTGTGAAGATGCTGTGTCTGTGATATAGCATCAGAGCTTACATCATAAATAAATAATAAGGCTGGTCCACTTACAGTGCCAAATAAAAGTCTTTGTACATTAATGAAAATTAAAGAGGTTGTAAATCGCCTATGGGATGCTTACACTCCCATAAACCGTATTTTTACATCAGGACAGATTCTCTATCTCATCTCTACTAGGATTTTAATCATCTCTAATAGGATTTTAATTAAAGCTTTGTTCTTGAACTGGATTATTGGGGTTAATTGTATATCCTTTCCTTGACTTGCTGCCGACCACCTATAAGGAGTTAAAACATTGTGTCAGCTCCCATGTAATCCTGTATACAGTTGCTCTCTTGGTGGAGAAGTACATTGTCCTTCATTGGAAACAGGTCAACTAAGAGCCAGGAAAGGTGTTAACAAACATCTACTGACAGTCATTTAATGCTGACATTGTTGACTGTCTCTTGAGCACAAAAAAAAAAAAATAAGAGGGAGGATCCAAAGATCTGCTCTGTTTACTGTTAGAGATATCTTTTTGGGGACGTGGTAGGTAATACCACCATCTGTCATCTCTTCCCCAAAAGAAGTGAAGCCAAAACCAGGTGGAATAAGGCATGCTGAAGACCAAAAAGCACATCTCCTTTTATAGACAGCCCTTGGGAGAATATCACTGCGTTTCTCTCCAGTTTGACAGCTGTCTAAAAGTGCCAGTTATCTATTATCAAGGGAAAAAAACTTGTCTGTAGACTAAAATTCCCTGACATCCTAAATAGCAGTCAAACTGGAAGCCAAAACACACAGGTACTATTCCTGTTATCACTGTATGTGACTTAAAAGAGAGGACCATATTGCTCTACCTCAAGAAGAAACAAGCTGTAACAAGCCCACAGGGACAAGCAGTATCATAGCATAAGGGGTAAAATAAACAACCCGTGATTTATTAGGCATGTAAAAATGGCAGGCTTGTACACAGGAACAGTACCACCCTGTAAATCATGATACTATTTTGGCAAACATCAGCAAGAGATGGTATAGAGTTCCTCGGTTGTTTTTATTTCCTAGTACACTTAGAAGAAAAAGAAGCTACCTGTTAATTTATTTGCATTTTTTCCCTAACTACTAATCCTTCCAAATCCACTTTGCATCTGAAAAATTAAGTCAAGTCCCCCTCATGCTCATCATCTGAGATGGTACAGGTCAGATTTTGCTTTTCCTCTCTATGCCAAAATAGACAGTTGCCTAAAACAGAATACAAGCAGCAATGCAGCATTTTAATGGTATCTAACATTCCTGTGCTGCTTGGGGAATCAGAGTCTTATTGAAAGTGTGGCAGCCTGCACAGGTGCTTTCTCTCAGAGTCTTTTAATGAATATCTACTGAGATGCAAAATAAAATAGACAAAACCCTAGATTGCCAGCTGGTACTATCAGGAAGCCACACATCAATCAACATTGTATTGACCCAAAGTACTGTGTCCTCCAAGAGTTCTTCTGTTCAGTACATACCAAGGGAGGGGAAATGCATATGCCGTCCTGAACATCCCCTCAAATTACAGAGTGTCTCACGGCACTTCCTTTCTGAAATAACTCCAAAGTCAACCTGCCTCTGCAATGGCTGCCTTTCCTACTCTGCCATTCAAGCATATGGACCAACACCAAGCTGTCTTGTGAGGGCAGTCCTTTTGCTAGCTTTGGCATCAGACCCCATTGGTACTGGCTGAGTGGTAACAAGTAGCCTCTGAAGCTATTTGCGTCGCTACTGTAAAAGATTTTAGGTAGAGAACACAAAGTGAGGGAGTACTGGTTAGAAGAAAGAGTAAAGTGTGTGTTGGTAGACAGAAGCATTACCTTGTATGGTTTGTGTTTTGTTTCTCATTAGCTGTATGGGAGGAATGTAAACAGAGGCTTGTCAAACTCATGCCAAATTGGATTAAACCAGAAGACCTCTCAGTAAAGCCCTGTGAATGATTCAGGGTTCAAATCAGAGCCTTTGATGACCTTTTTTTCTTGTTTTACCCCTCAATCTGCTACAGGCTCCTTGGGAAGCAATGCTCTTTAAAGTACAGAGAAAAAAATACTGTTTTGTTTTTCCTAGTAAAAGGTATAGTCTTGCACATCTAATAGTGTGAGAATTTTGATGAGCTTTTGTTGGGGTTTTTATTGGTTATTGTTAAAATAGACAAGTGTTCTAACTGAAATAGCAAAAATACAAAAAGGTCTGCATGACTTCTGCTTTTTGTGGATGGGTGTGCCATTTGGACTGGAAAGTCTTGGCTGGCTCTAGTATATTCGTCATAAAATACTTCTGTCTACAGCTCACTGTGTTTGCTAAAACCACTAATGTGCTATAGATTTGTCCTCTATTGCTGTGCCTAAGAGTGTGCTACCTAAATTACCTTGTCTGTGGACTTCTGTCTTTGGCACACCCTCTGTGTTTTTAAAGAGTTATTTTTTATAAGCAAAAAAGATGTTTTTGTGTAGAAGAGGAAGAAACAGGTTCATGTCGAGCCTCTTCCATTTAACCCAAGCTTTTTCCTTTGTCTGGCCTTTATGCTGTTGGGACCACAAAGTAGACTCTTTTGTTTCTATTCTGACTCTTTCTCTGTTTCTCTCCCTCTCCCAATGATCATGCTGCTGTCTTATGAAAACATGCAGGAAAGAGATGGAGGCCTTTTAGTATGCCACTCTTTAAAAAATATTACCAACCTGCTTTGTAAACCAATCCCTATTTTGACAAGTACCCCTAAGACTGTTCACGCAGTTTAGGTTTCTTATCACATCCCAGTTTAGCCCAGTAATTATGGGTGAGCAATTGCAGGCATCAAGCTGTGTGTCTACAAGTCAGTGTAATAACAGCACAGACTGCAGTTAGGCTTCTGATAATTTCATATGAATTCTTTAAAATCTGTCACGTTTTCACCTATGTGCATAAGATCTCCTGCAATATCAGTTCGCTTTCTAATGATATGTAAGTTCTGTGATGAGCTTCTATCCCTTGCTGAATAATTTTGACTGCCTTACCAATTGTGTGATCACAAAGAACAAGTTCATTATTTAATGATATACTGAAGCAGTCAAGACTTGACAGTCTGTGTAAGCATGATTGACTTAAAATAACCAAGGCAACCCAGTTTCTAAGTACATTCTCCTCTTCTTTTAATGCTCCCTTTTTATGTCACCACTGCTCATAGTCTTTTGTCTTGGTTTTTATTTTCTTCTCTCCCTCCAATAAAGAGTTTTAGTGTCTCCCCAATCAACAGAAAGGCCATGTTCTTAGCCACCTCATTGACTATGTGTTAGTGTGGTGCTCTTCATGTCATCCAGCATCTTAAAGGCCTTACAAGCCATTTAATTACCTGTCACAGGTCCAATTACTGCATGTGAGCAGGCTGCTTTTCTGAACTAAGAAAATACCACATGCAGGCATTGATTTTATGAAAGTGCTTCAGTTGAGTTCATAACAACTGAACGGCAGGATTCTGGGCTACCGTTCCAAACAAATTGCATTGCATTCTCTTGAAAGGGTAAACTCCACAAAGTAAAAAGCCTTGTGGAGTGTTTCAGTACTTCTGGGATGTGAAAGGAGAAAAGCAAAGGGAGAAGGTTAAAACTAAACACATAACGTTGCAAGCTCTAAACCCACAAACTATCAAATGACTTCAGCAGCAAGGCTGAGACAAGTTATTCAGTACCAAGGTTAGTAACGGTTTCGTTTGCTGCGAGGGTGGCCTTTCAAACCACTTCCACACCCCACTTCTCATGCATATCCATATTACACCAAAGCCCGAAGAGTTGGCCTTGATTTCTGTCATTAGCTAGCACTCTTGCTCTCTGCAGAACATCCTGCTGCAATTACAACCTCAGCACTCTTCATCTCATGGCCTCAGCTCATCGTGGCTGCCCTGCTCAGCCTGCAGCCTGTGACCTTTCTCCCAGCATGGCAGTAGCCAGGAGGCCCAAAACAAACTTACTGCCATTTTGAGTACACCCTTTGCTCTGCAGCTCATTTGTGATCCTTATTGATCAAGAAAACTCAAGGCCTGTCTCCCATTCTAAAACTCAGCCCACTGGCTGTGATACTGCTGGCATTGCAAAGGGTTGTGCCTTTGCTTCTGATTCCAGATGATACGGGCCACTTGCTACTAAAAAAGACCTACTTCCTGCTGTAACCTGGTTACTAGCTAGAGGTCTTGAGTTTTAATGCTAATCCATGCAACCTTGCACACTTCCAAGATCAGAAACATTTGGCTATTTATCCCTCCTGTTTCAGAGTGAGGTATCACAAAGGCCAGAAAGATCAAACTGGACTCATTTTAGAGGCTTGTACAGTTAGCCCCTTCTATGATGGTTGCATTAGAGGACCCAGAGCTGTAAGGTGAATTATTCTCTTGTTTCTTCTCTCTAAACAATGACAGATTACACATGGAAATGTAAATCATTCTTTGCATTCCTTCCAAAAAGCCATTAATTATTTAAACCAATTAAAAAAGGTAACTTTAATGCATAGGATCTGAGCATGTCTTCTTGGGAGAACACCACACTATTCAATTCTGCACTTAAGCGTTTACCTCTTTGTTTCCATACATTCATATATTCTACAAAAGCAAGGATTCCCAGTTACAAAACCAAGGATTCCCAGTATACTACTACCAGTATTTTGGATTTTGCAAGCAATTTCTTCAGCCTGCTATTCTCTGAAAAATTGTGGGTCACACAGAGCAATTTGTATTAGCACGTACTCAGGAAAGTCTCGATAGGACATTTTTTAGTAACAAGAAGTCCCTGAAATTTGACATAGAATACTTTAGCTACCCTGGTGAAATGAAGACAAGAGTAGCTAGTATGTGTAAGGACTAAGGCCATATCTATGCCATAAAGTCTTGCTAATGTGACGATCACAATCACAGAAGTTTAAGAAACCCTCAAACCCTTGCTGAACTATCTGAATCTGCAGAACCTCTGCTGTGCTTTTGGCATTCCAATGTACACTGCTGGCCTGCTGCAGTCCTAGCAGTGACATTCGGAGGAATAGCTGTGCCTTTAGAATTCAAAGCATTGCTTATTTCAAGAAGCACAAAACCCTACCTGCCAAAATTACTCCTTGGGGAAAACTATGGGAGTAATGGAGCTGACTCTGTACCTCGGGAAAAATGGCAAGTTCCCAATTGCACCCTCTATTACAAAAGATCCACTTAAAATTGTAGAGAAAGGAATTCAAATGATATCAATGCTATTAGAGATCATAGAATCATGGGCAGTGGCACAGGCTGCCCAGAGGGGTTGTGGAGTCTCCTTCCTTGGAGGTCTTCAAGACCCACCTGGACACGCTCCTATGCGACCTGACCTAGGTGACCCTGCTTCTGCAGGGGGGTTGGACTGGATGATCTCTAAAGGTCCCTTCCAACCCTACCATTCTATGATTCTATGATCTTTGCTCTTTATAGTATATGAAGAAGTATTTTTCTCCACTAAAGTGAGCGCTGTAGTGGACAAAGAATAATGAAAACATGTCCTAGGTTGGTTCTACTGTAATAGTAAATAATACACATCCTCTTCATTTTTATTTAATTGAGAAATCATACTTTATTCATTATGTTTGGAGTCGTGCACCTTCCACATCCCAGCAGCACTCATTTCAGGGAGGAAGGCACAAAAGAATATTCTGAATCCTTGCATTTTTGTTACGCCCCAGACCAAAAAGGGCCATATTGTTGTGTGTGCCTGACTTTGCTACAGAAGGGAGGTTTCCTTGCTCAAAATAGAATCAAACAGCGTTATGAAATCCTTGTGTTGAAAATGTATAGAATGGGGGGGGGGAAAGTTTATTATCATCAGGGGGGTTGGACTAGATGGTCTCTAAAGGTCCCTTCCAACCCTACCATTCTATGACTCTATGATTCTATGAGTTGCATAATAAATAACTGAAAGGAAATGCTAGCATCAAATTTGCATAGAACCAGGATATCCGACAGCAGGAGCATCTTAAAAGGCCAGCTTTGAGAATACTGTCTTGGCTTTCAACTCATTCTGTCTACCCCTTTGCTGTTCTAAATAATTTTTAAAGTTATATTTCTGAAGTAGGACTAGTCTCCTGACTACAGTTTCACAGAACAATAAACCACGGCCACTGGCTTAGAAAGAAATTACATATAAATGTGCTGTGTTGATCCCACCCAGCCCTCTTGCAAAACAGACTCTTTCCAACTGTTTTCCAGTGGACCAGCCTCTGGGTCATTTTTTTTCTGAAAACATTTTCCATCACTGGAAAACCACCACTTTCAGGTAATGCATATAAAGCAAGCTTTCTTCCCCAGATGGTCTTTGTTTTTAAGACTGCCCCTCTGTGTTATGAAACCTGATTTTTTCCTCAATAAAAATCCCCACTGTTGATCCTGTAATGCTGGAACACAGGTCTACAGCAATCCTCCAGGCAAAGGAGAGATTTTTAGGTGGGGTCATGACAAGTTCTCCTTGGCTTTGTGCTGGCTGCATCTCTGGGGGTGTAACTCCTTTCAGATGTCAAGTTATTGCAAAACGCAGCATCTCAGCTTCACCGTTCTTCATCTCTGCCTTCCTCCTGCCCCCTCTGAACGCCGTCTTCTGTTTGCAGAAGCCCTGCTATATTTTTATATAAAGGTATATATTCCGTCTTCAGATCTCTCACTCTAAGATGCTGTTTAACCCTTTTACTCTGGGCTAAAGCTGTAGGCTACTCAATCACCCCCGCCACAGATACACGTCTGGTTCCAGGCGCGGGGGGAACCGAGGACTCGGAGCCCAGCTACCCACCAGCACTCCAGCTGCCTCCCTCAAAATTAGATCATCTTACGCTGATTAAGAGAGTTCAAGACGGGCATCGCTTGACACAGTCAGGTCTGCATAAACAAGCGGAGGGCATTTTTGATAACTCGTCGCAAAGCCGGGCTGCCGGGAGCCGGGGTGGGGGCTGGGGCACGGCCGGGAGCACCCCCGGGACTCACCCGCGGCTGCCGCCGGCGCTGACCGCGGGCTGGGCGGAGGACATCCGCGTTCAGGTCCGCGTTCAGCCCCGCAGAGGATCCCTCATCTTCTGTGGTATTTCGCTCGGGTTTCTCCCCCCCCCTCCCGTTACTCCCCGCACCCCCTCCCCCGCGGCTCTTCGCACTTATCCCCCGGGGGCGAGGGGAGGCTTTCCGTGCGCTGCCCGGCGCAGGTGACAGCAGAGCAAGCCGAGAGGCAGACGAGAGCCCGGGCCGCCAGCATGGCCGCGCCCGCGGGGCCCTGACCCAGATTGCGCCGGGGGCACTGCCCGCTCGCCGAACCGCGCCTGCAGCCCCGGCCCGAGCCCTCATCGCCGCCCTTTCCCCAAGACGCCCGCGGCCGCCGCCGCGCCGCACCCCCCGCGCCGCAGCCGGCGGAGCGCACCCGCGGCACGGCCGGGCCCGCCCCAGCCTGGCCGGGGCCGAGGGGGGGTCGGGCCGCTCCGCGCATCCCGCCCCTGCCGCCGCTGCCTGCTCTTGAGTTACCTGTTTTGATGACCCGTGTAGCCCTTTTTTTTTTTTTTTTCCCCCTCCTCTCCGCAATGAAAATCCGTGGCCGGCCACTCGCTCCCCCCCTCCCTCGCCTCGCCGCTGCTCTCCCTCCTCCTCCTCCTCTTCCTCCTCCTCCTTCTCCTCCTCCTCCTCCTCCTCGGCGGGAGCCGGTGTCAGTCAGTCACATCAGCTGCCCGGGCAGGCAGGGAGAGAAATGCCCGGCGGCTTCCGGGAGTGCCAAATAAAGACAAGTCCAGAAAGAGAGAGAGACGGTGGCAGAGATGGAGAAAGAAAGCAAAAAAGTGGGTGGAGTGTGAAAATGGAGAGCGAGGGAGAGGCAGAGGTGTGTGCCGGTGCGGCGGCGGCGGCGGGGTGCCTGGGAGGACACAGAGCATCACCGAGGAGCACGGGCATACGGGGGCAGGGGGCACCCTCCCGCTTGCACATGGGCACGGCTCGGGTGAGTGGGCAGTGAGCATCCCGCAGGCCTGGCCCGTGCTGCAAATGGAGAGCAGGGGCCGGTGTGGGAACTGGCAGATCCTTCACATGGCAGGAGAGGCTGAAGGCAGCCACACGCACACCAAGATAGCTCATTGTCTACTCCGAGCCACACTAAACTGTACTAGCTCGAGCGTTTCTATAGCTGGGCCCACAGCCGGGTTACTGCCTTCATTCAGTATAGCCACAAAACCAGGACTTCTCCCAGGAGGCCAACCCTCATGCCTGGGCCTCGTTTGTGGGGTTCTGTGTGCTTTACACTGCTGGCACCCCTGGCCAAATGGGAGCACGTGCATTTTACAATGATGCCGTGTTCCTCACCACATGGTCCCGAGACACATCGTCCCCTTGAAATCTGCTTCACCTCCAAGTATCAAATGATCTGGCTTTCTACACAGAAGTCTTGGAAGAAGACCATGTATTCACAGCCTTTAAAGGAACAGTTTGCTTTTTAAATGGCAAAATAATCCATTAGTGATGATAACAAAAAAGACCACATAGATTTTTCAAGAGAACCATATGGTTGTGCAAAAATCAGTAGCACTTCTCCCTATCAAATGTAGGTTATTTTAGAAGACTTTATGTTTCATTCCTGATGGTTTGACATGGGACACAATAATTTGTTTTAATTGTGAAGCAGTTAAATGAGGACTGGGGAAAGTCATGTTTTAACAAGGATGCCACAGTTAACAGCTCACAGACCTCACATGCCTAGGCACAACATTAAATCAAAAGCAAGTTGACTGCAAGGATGAGTCTGGGATCCAAACTCACTAGTGCAGACAATGTAATAAACATCTGAAATTAGCAAAATACCAGTGCCACAGCTTCCTGTGTGCAGTGAAAAGAACTGCTTCTCCTTGGCACATAGTCAGATGAAGTCAACAGAACAGCAGAGGTTTTAAGCCAGAGGGTCTTGCCAGACCTTTCAAAAGGGGAAAATGGCAGTATGGAATTGAAGACCTGATTGCAGAAATGCACAGAACACAGAAACTACTTAAGTGAGAAAGAAGCTCAGAAAGAAAACCCAAATAATTAAGAAAATGTGAAACTACATTTGAGAAAAATATATTTAACTACAGAATGTTTTACAAGCTCCTACTGTAAGAGCACAGTCAAGCACTCTACATCATCTTTTTACGTCATGCTTTCCATATGGAAAACAGGGAATAACCATTGGGCTTTTCCTTTCCATGCAAAGTCTTCTGAGACTACCAAAGTGGCAGATGCCCTACATGTCTCAAACAAGTTCCCTACGATGCATCTTCACTCTCAACTTGTAGTGGGTTCTTCACAAAAGAACCACATTCTTTATTGTCTTCCCCAGGACAGCGTTGGCAAATGTAAAAAGGTAAAGCTAAGGTAAAGGGAAGGGCAAGAAGAAGTAAATTTAGTAAGAAGGGAGGGGAAAGGCAGATTCAGTGATTGTAAAGGGACCTCATATACATATACCTCATACATACACATATATACATACACCTCACACAGAGGAAACCTAGCTTCAAGCAAACATGGCAGATGTAGAGCCTGAAGGCGTTAGAGCCTTGAAGTTTCTGTATTAGTAAAGGCAATCTTATGAGGCAGTTTGATAAAGAACTTTGTACTTATTGAGTCAGGCTGAGCAACAGCATCCTAAAGGGAAGAAAGGAATGAGAGAGTGCAAAATTGAGACTTTGCAAAATACTGTACATGCAAAACTGGATGACATGCTGTTGTTTCATCCCATCACGGAAAAAGAAGGCTTGGGCAGCAATTAAAACTATGTTTTGAAGATGCTTGGCACTGACATCAAGTGAAACACTGAGCAGGGAATGACTGGAGGGTCTGGCTTCGGGGCTGAGTACTTTGCCCTCAATCTAACAATGCATTGGCTTAGATTGTTATGGAGAAATTACAGTGGTGCCAGGAGTTGCAACATTAAAAGTGAAAGGTTTTTATTTGTATAGTTTATAGTGGGGACAAGGATCAGGATAAAAAAACCATTCAAAATGCTCTTACAGTTCTAACTTATACCTCCTGAAATGATGAGGAGCTCTTCTTGTGCAGCAATAGCCCTCTTGCAGGAAGTTACCCAATTTAAACAGAGCTCACAGAGCGTAGTGCCTGGCATTTAATAGAACATTATCCTTTTCTTTTTCATTTTACTTTTTGACTTTGCTGCTTCAGACAATCTGTGCCAAGGCTGGCATGGTTTATTCCCTTTTATAGAAGAGTACATTTCTAAAGTTGTGCAGGGATCCCAAAGTACACGTCAGAGGCTGTAGAGATAGGCTATCAAAATCTCCAGGGAATGCCAGCACTGTAACCTAGTTAGGAGAAAATACTCTGGTGCATCTTTTATTTGCATACGTGTTTTTCCACAGAAGAAAACTGTTGCAAATGTTAATGCTTACTTCCCCAGTGTTTGTTGAAAGTTGTCTTTCAATGTAGGTTATAGTAAAATTTCCCTGTTGATATAAGTTGCATCTAAGGAGCTCACAGATGAGTTTGGAGAAAGCCACAAATGTTGTTGCTCATTTCCTTGATTTCATGAAGTCTGTCTTTGCTGGGGCAATGCAGAAAGTATTAATATGAATTAAAATTGCACAAGCACTTACTGATGGGAAAATACACAGAATCATAGAATGGTAGGGGTTGGAAAAGACCTTTAGAGATGATCTAGTCCAACCCCCCAATAACATTGGAATATCATGTGAAACCTTGGTACTGTGACTTGCTAGATCTGCTTAAATAATACTGGAGTGCATTCAGGACATGTCAAGATGCCTTTTGCTTACCAAATCTGCTGTTTAGTCTACAGAATTTGCAAAACAGCCTATAGCTAATTAACTGAATGGATCTGTGAAGAGCACTTTGTGGATATCTTGTACAGATCAAGTGTCAATACACATGGGGAAAAAAAGAGAAAGGTTCTGCCAAAGAACTGGACTGTTTCTTCTCTTTTAAACTAGTATGAAATAAGGCTGAATCTGTTATCATTCAATCTGATCACATATAAAATAAGACCAAGGCAGGTTCACATTGTGTTTAGTGTCACAGGCATCACACTACTACTTTTTTACCTCTTTTATGCAGTAATTCTGGGGGTGTGGACTCTCATAATTATACATTAATTAGTTAGATGCTTCTCTTTTGGCGTGGCAACACAAAAAGTTAAATCATAAGCACGTGTGCTTATCATTAAGGATGTGGGTAATGGCACCCTGGTGTAGCAGAGCACTTAGGCATTCCAGTTGTATTTAGGCATCTTGTCACATAGGGATGGAATTACTCACTCGTTTATAATTCAGTGTATGTTTAAGGGCTTTACTAAATCCAAAGGGAAAGCGTCCTGATCTCACAAATACTAATCTTTGTGACGACTCTTACTAATCGTAGTTTTGCTGTTTAATTCAGTTCTGTGGAGCTGTTCTTTTGGGAGAGCTACTCAGTGATTATTGTAGGCTTGGGCCTCAGTTCAGTGAAGTATTTACATTGCCCTATCAATTATCAAGAGACATAGGTTTGTGTTGTATTATTGCTAAAGATCTTGTTTCATACAGTACTGGGTTTCAATACAGATTTCAAGTGGAGTTTCTTGGTTTTCATTTAATGAGCGGGAATTTGCAACAAACTTTTAGTGAAGATGATTTAACCGAGAGAGGAAGGGAAGTAAAAATTACCAGTGAGTGAGTGTAATCACATCAGCTTGAACTACTCTTTTACTAGGTATGAAACCTGGGGAAGCAGTAGTCAAAAGGAATGACGAAGTCTTACTCATTGGTCAGCGTTAGTGTTCTCATTTTAGAATCATTAGCGTTTCTGTTTGAACTTTCTAGCTCTGTTTTCATCTTTCTTTCAATCTTGGCTGCAAGGAATCCTTTAAGAGACTGGCAGTGTCCTTTAGTTCTGCACAGAATCACAGAATCTTAAAGGTTGGAAAGGACCTCAAAAGATCATCCAATCCAACCCCCCTATCAGAGCAGGACCACCTAGAGTAGGTCACATAGAAACTCGGCCAGCTCTACAGTTTTTCCTGGGATGACTTACCAATGATTTCCTGAGGTCAATATTCTTGTTACATAGGAAAGCTCAGATGGTTGATGCAGCAGAATCATTGAAAACTCCAGGTGCACAGAAAACATGACTTTTTTTCCCCCTAAAAAGCTGTGAATATTTGAGATTGGTTTTGTTGCTATTTCTGAGATGTTGGGAAATAATCAAGTAATGAATTCAAAGTTTGCTATACAGCCCACTGGCTAGAAACTTAATTTTTGCTGGAAGTGATTACATAATCACCCAATTCTAGGAAATGGTGCTTTAAGGAAAACATCACATTGTGCAAAATTTGTGGTAAAATTACATCAGCTGATTACCTGGTGACAGGGATTTTTTTTTACAGAGAGACTTTGTAGGATACAATCAAATAGCAGTGTGGTCTGGGTGACGTTTGCTACCCCTTTCTGCCGGTGCTGTACCTAGCTGGTTTTGTCCATCACCAAACTGCTTTGCAGCTGGGTGAGAGGAAAGCAAGGTAAACACCTAGTCCTTGTCAGATCCATCCACTCAGGTAGAAAATAAAGACTTATGTGTCGCCGTGTTCACCATGCTCAGGCTCATCCCATAAGGACCCATTGAGCTATTGACACATATCTTCTGTAAATGCACTTACAACTGTAATATAGGATAGAGAAAGACCACAGGGTTTTGTATGTGAGTCTTTGGATTCTTTTACTTAGTTCTTGAAAGACAGTGAGGTGATTTATGCTTTTCCAATACAGAACTGGAATTCCAGGGGCGGCTGCAGCGTGGATTTTCTTCAGCTCCTTCAACCTCTCCCTCACCCAAGGACTTGAAGAATGAGGATATCTCAGTTTTATAGCCTCCTGCGAAACGAGACTGCTGGCAAGGATCCCTAGGTACAGTACATTACTTGTATTAATGTGCAGTTTTGTCAGCCTAAATTATTATTTTACAAATAATGACTACCTAGATTAGGTACAAGGAACTGACGAGGCACAGCAGCACAGAGCCTAGCACAGTCATTTACTCTCCCTTTCATATTCTCCATGGCAAATGCAGTGACATCTCTTTTATTTTGCAATATTCTGCAAGGTTTTTAAGACTAGCTTTCTTTTCTTAAATCTGTCCTTGGTACATGGGTTTTTTCCTACAGCTGTGACAGGATTTCCTCTGTGAGTAAAGAAGGGTTTGTTCTTTTATAAGAACAAAGTATAAAGCTAAGAAAGGTTTCAAGATAAATCAAGCCAAGTACTCAAGTAGAACTGAATAGAATTGGAATGGAATGGAATGGAATGGAATGGAATGGAATGGAATGGAATAGAATAGAATAGAATAGAATAGAATAGAATAGAATATTTCAGTTAGAAAGAACCTAAACCATGATGTAGTCCAAGTAACCAGATTATTGTCTGTCTTTTAGAGAAGGAGGAACAAAGAGAAGGAACAAAGCATATTTAAATTTTCTGCCTAAAATGGATTAGAGGGGGCTGTAAATATTTCACACTGATGGGGTGAAGTCTTGGTTCCCCTCAAGTCAGTGCATGTGTTGTCAGTGACTAACAGGGTCAGCGCTTCACCCTACATTTTTGGATTGATGTTTCATTTGAATAAATGTAGGCCAATGATTTAGGTATCAGAAATAATCTTCTTCTTTCAAAACCAGTAATTGATTTCATTCTTACTTTCCTGCTTTCCTGTATTTAAGCAGGCTTGGTACATACACATGGTATTTCTAAAAGCTATCACTTTCTTTAGAGAAGAATATTGTTTGCTCTCCTGAATAATTCATCCTGGAGTTCTCTTTTAATCTCTCATCAAACGTGCCATTCATGTATCTTCATAAAGGAAAAGAAAGGAAAACAACACTCTAAGGGTGATTTATGAATTAGACCATGAACACTGAAAATATATAAAGCCTTGGTATAAATAAGAACTTCAATTTAGATTCTGGTTAGGTTATATCAGTACCTCTGAAACAACACTATTGGTTGTATGTAGACTTACACTAATGTACCACAGAGTATGAAAAACAGGAGCATAAGAGAGAAATGTGACCAAGATTTGATATTTAACCTTGAGCTGATATGGCTGACAGTATATGTAGGATTTGAAGGAAAACAGAAATGCCTAGAGCACAACATAAATTGAACAATGCAATTTATCATAGCTGTGAAAGGAGCAAATAATTGATAAAGGAGCTTTTAATCCAAGTTCCTGTTTATCCTAGGTATTAGGTTAAAATTATAAATATTTTAGATGCCCAGCAGCACCTTCATAAAGAATGTGTAAGGCCTTTCTTTGGGTTACTGTTATACGTTGGATGTAAATGTCAGATCAGCAAGAGCCCTTTCAGCATCCCAGTGAGATTTAGCTCCATCTTGTCCCCCTGATCTGTAGGAGGCCATCTCTCTCTACTGCCCAGCTGCTGAGCTGGGATATCTCCAGATCTTTGTTGCAAGCAGCTCCAACTCATTTTGCCAGTATAAGATAGACAGGCATTGCAGCTTGTATAAAGCCTTGTTTCAAAGCTGTGTATCTTGTGATGTTTATAAAACATCAAATGGTAAGAACCAAAGTGGTTGTGTCTCACAGTGAAGTACACATTTACAAAGTCAAACCAATATTAAAGGTACACATCTATACCACAGCATACAAAAGGTTGTTGTGTGTACCTGAGCTGACTGATGCTGAAACGTCAGCCTCTTCCAGCCCCCAGCACTATTCTGCCTGTGATAATCTGCCAAACCTGTTTTATTGTCCTGTGGTTGGTGCTTCAGCTGAGTGGTTTATCTGTGGCTTCTGTGACCTCCCATGTACCTCAGTGATAAGCAAAGTTAGAGGCTGCATCAGGGGACCTCAGGGGGTTCATTTCAGCAGCAGCAAGGAATGAATAGCACTTAAGAAAAGGAAACTAAAATGTGTTAGAGTAACAACAGAGTGAAATCTTTTGGGGAAATGGTAGAGAAGATGGTCCTCACATTAACATTCTTAGAACCATAGGCTAATCTACATCATCAGTTGCAGTGAGCAAGACTTGTAATCCCCTCTTCCCAAGTCATCCATCAGTATTTCTAATGATTCACCGCTGTTAATGTGATGATGTTTAAGGAGTTGAGATATTTCTGAAGGGTAGCTTTCCCAGGAATCCTCACAATATTCACAGCAGATCTTTCTTAAACCCTTTTTTTAGCGTTCTTGAAAAAAATTGGTTGATGTGTTCCACATATTGGGGTTGTTCAGGTTGATTTGTTCATTGGTTGTCCTGACTTTTGTGTGATTCAGGTCACAGAATCACAGAATTTCAAGTGCTGGAAGGGACCTCGAAAGATCATCTAGTCGAACCTCTACATCTTATATGGTCCTTAACTGAGCAATTAATAAAAGCAGAACAGGAGGGACTATTGTTTGTTTGCTTTTACTAGATATTTTGGTATTTGTTACTACCTTTTCCCACTCTCCTGTTGTCATTTTGGATGTTGGTTCTAGGACCTTAACCACAACTATTTTAATGTCTTCGTTTTCTGAGCTGCAACTATTTGTCTTCAGGAATACAACCAAAAACTAGATTCAAAGTTACCATGTCATGTTTCTGTCTGATGGCTGGATGCCAAGAAATAACAAGCATTAGAACAATTGGTTTCATGTAGAAGTAAAAATACACATAAGCATTCCTGTTTCCTAATCCTGACCAGGGAAGGGATGATGAGCAAAGGCTCGGATCCTCAGAGGTATTTGGGTCTCTTACAAAAATGCATCTCCATAAGATGGGCAGTGCCAATGTGCATTTCTGTGTGTCCTGGGGCTAGTTTTAGCAATTGGAAGTTCATACAGGAGCCTTTCTGAACAAAACACCTGCTGATTTGAGGGTTTTTTTGAGGTAGAGCCTTGGATTTAAAGGTCTGTTTGTTCCAGGGTGATTGAAGTCAGCAGAAGTTTAGCCCTTGATATGGAAGAGCAGGTGGCAGTCCTTAGGAGTCCACTCTGGTTCCAGCTGAAGTCAGATACCTTTTTTAAAATAGGAGATAGCTGTAATTCAGCAAATAACTAGCAAAAATGTCTGTAAAAATGTCCTGAAACCTTTGTGCAGCTGAATCAGCTCCCATTTGAGGAACGTTTGTCTCCTTCAGATGTTGGGCTACTGACAGGAACAGCAGTAGCAGCTGCTGTGGGGGTGTAGGGGTGTGACTTGCCCAGCAACCTCGGTCACCGACTGTGGATTTCACCTCCCACGCTCCACCTGCACAGGGCATGAGTCTTCAGTTTCTATACAGCAGCAGTAGATTCAGCCTGGGGTTAATACTTGGTTGAAAAGCAGTTGCAGTCTCTCTTTTTCAAAGTCTTTGGATGCTAGGAATGCACTTCCAGCCCTCCTTATTTAGTATTCCTGAACTCCAGAATAACTGGAAAGCTGTGCTTGCCTAAGTACCAAGGAACCAGTATTGTACTAGGACTGGTTTGTCATGTCTCTGCATGTGTGTATGTATCTTCACACACGAGTGATCTATTCTGCATAAGGAATTGCAGTACTGATGGTAGTTGTAGTAGTTACTTCTCTGCTGTTGTTATACACATTGGAGAATGTGTTGTTAATGTCTCTGATCAAGAACACACAAATACCCCTTCTTCTCTCTTACTGTTCATCTTTGCTAATACATTTTTAGTTTGAAACTTTATTGAAGGGAAACAAACCCATTGGCTTTTCTTCAGTTTTATTTGCATGATATGAAGAATGTATAAAACACAAGGTTAAATAATTATGTCATGGGTGATAATTCTATAATGTGTAACATCTAGAGATGGTATATAGTATATAATCTATAACATAGAATATATGTAAATATATATTAGAGAACCACAGGATTGTTCATGTTGGAAAAGACCTCTTGAGATCATCTAGTCCACCTGCCTCTAAATTTCTTTTTTCTTCCCCAAAATTACTTTTCATTTCAACAAGAGGATCCTTTCATACATTTTCTTCTGCCTTATTTAAACCATTTATATGAAGTACTCTGAAAGAAAAGGAACCAAGGATAGATATATAAAGAATATAAAGTCTATACAATGAATGCACTTTTTAGAATTGTTATAATAATTTAATCAAAAGAATGATCACAAACTTATCAGGGTAACAGCTATCATTCATTTGGAATGAATGCACCAGGACAGGCTGCTCCCCCTCTACTCTGCCCTGGTGAGGCCTCACCTGGAGTCCTGTGTCCAGTTCTGGGCTCCTCAGCTCAAGAGGGACAGGGAAGTGCTGGAGAGAGTCCAGCACAGGGCCACCAAGATGATCAGGGGACTGGAACATCTTTCATATGAGGAAAGGCTGCGGGAGTTTTTAAGCACAGGGATTTATTTCCTTTATTTTAGGGAAGTATTTTAGGGTACAAAATCCAAACAGACCATTACCAGTTCTTTTAAGCACTGTCATAGAAATGTTTTGACAGCTGGAAGTGGCTTGGGGTGGTGGTTCTGTCTTGACAGTGGCCTTTTGGTTTTAACTGAAGATTAGAATTGGGCCAGAAGAAATATGTGGTCTTCCCATCCTCTTCCTTCAACCTTCTGTTTGTGAGAAATGGGTGTTAATACTGAAAAGACTGCAAAAGATGAAGATTTTATTGTATTAAATCTCTTCGGTATAATATTTTCATGTATTTTCCTTTATTGCTGTTCATTTACATCTTGTTTAGGGCAAGAACTGTGTCTTTGAGTAATATGAACAGACTAGAATATATCTTTGGAGACAATTATGTGAGTTTTTCTATAGGTATTTTGAAAGTAGACTCTTACCTGTAACAGTTATTACATGCTTCAGGTCAGATTCTCAGTTCCTCTAGGTCTCCAGACCCATACAGAAAGCTGCTGATTTATAGCCATTGCACATCTGACCCAGTGTTCATGCAGTTATTTCACTGAAACATAATCTGAAACCAGGAAAGGGCATGCTGCTAATGATTTCAGACTTTATTTATGTGACTACTGCAGTAAAAATATAAGCCAATTGCCAGTGGCTTCAGTAGTGAATATTGCCAGGTTATTGTCCAGTCATGCCTGCACAGAGTCCCTAACAGACCTAGAATTCAGACACTGGAGACAGATAAGGCTTTAGGTAGTGTGGGAGCTCTGAGGTTGCACCGACAGGAATTGGTGAACTGTGGGGTGATCCAAATCAAAGATCTTCCTCTCTTATTTTTTTACTAGCCTCAGAAGCCTCAACTTCCAACAGCATAAAGCATGAATATGGTTAATTCATACTGTGAGTCACAGAACAAATGCTGAGGATCCAAGGCTCAGTGGCTGAACTTTGCACGGGGCTTTAGAAGCATAACTTGCACTTGAGAGCCCCAGAGATACCTGTTGCTGCTGAGGGTTGCAGCTCAGCACAAATGCATTCACCTACCACTTGTTGTGGGCTCTAAGGAATAACTTGTCATCAAACCTGTGTATCAGTAATTATATATGTAGTGAATAACGACAGATTGTTCTCACCCATGGCAAAGAAGCAGAGGAATATACGTCAGTTGGCTGTTTAGTTGTCTTATGATTCAGTTGGCTCGATTGACTCGAATCAAGCTTTATACTATGTCTGGTTCTTCAGTTGTTTTAGGACACTTTTGCAATCAAGTTCCACCTGTTTCAGAAGGGTGACAGGTCTGAATTTGTGGGACTCCTGTCCTGTGGTATTAGCAGAAGGACATAGAGAGGTATTTTGAGTCTGACAGGCCCTCTGGCTATTTTGGCTGGTGTTGTTCAGGATGAGATGAGATTGGCCCTTACCAGCTCCATGCATGTGTTGCAGCAGCAAATGTTTGGTTGTCTCTATGGGTTGTATCTGTTAACAGTACACTGTCCAAAAATGAGGAGGGATGCTAGTGCTGATGCATTACATAATGCTTACGTTTATACAACTGTTGTATTTCAGCAACTGAATGTTGAATTTCATAGCATGGTCCCTGATGAGCTGTGTCACTCCATTGCAGCTTTATGAGGAACTGAAACTTTCTGGCAACCCTTTTGCTTATATGCCACAACTTTTCACAACTTCTTAAATAACCCATCTTTCAAAAAGTATGGATTTGCTATGACTGCTCGTTCAGAAAACACCTGCTATCTTCTTTTGTCTGAAGAAAAGCCATTTAACAGGCATTTGGTATTGATCCACTGTCTTGGCCAGGTAAAAATGGCCATTAAACCCACAATAACTCCAGCTCAAGTCTTTTGAAAGAACTTATACAACCCACCCCTCTCTTTTTAAGTGAAAAACATGTCTGTATTTTTCTAGCAAGTTGAGTGTTTTTGAAGAACAGTCACAACAGAATGTCAGAAGACAAACTCAGTGAAAGCTACACAAGGGTAAAACCCACTGATACCAAGTTTATTTAAGACTCTGCTCTTTGACAGAGTCATCTGAGGCATTGGGGTTTGCAGCTTTGCCCAGTCCCACCTGCCTGAGTTACCTGGTGGGCACATTTTTCACATTCCACAGGTTG
This sequence comes from Colius striatus, assembly GCF_028858725.1. Lineage (NCBI taxonomy): Eukaryota > Metazoa > Chordata > Aves > Coliiformes > Coliidae > Colius > Colius striatus. The sequence continues at coordinate 5,392,193 of NC_084762.1, forward strand.
TCTGGCTCTAAATCCACACACAGATGCAGGCACATGTATTCGCACAGCAGCGAGCAAAAGGGCTGAAACCCAACTGATTACTTACTGTGCAACAAAACACTGTAGAAATGTCGAGGAAAAGGCTCCATGGAAAAGACTTTGAGACAACTGTGTTCATTTACATGTGTGTAAGTGAAAACCAACAACTTTTTCTTAACACTAAAAGCATTTGTTGCTTAGAAAAAGATAACCAATATGCAATAAGTACACGTTGTGCTCATAAAATGAATGTATGATGTGTTTGGTATTCCATAGCATATGTGAGGTAAAATTCAATATGCAATGATGTGAAGTTGTTTACTATGTTTGGTTAATTCTTGCCATCCTTTCATCCCTATGTGTTCGGTGATAGGGCTTCGAGTGTGTGACATCTGTTCTTGACGTACAGTCTGTGGCTTTTAGAGACTTACAAATGTTCATGTGCAAAAGCTACAGGGAAATATGTAGCACGTGTACTACAAACATTGTGCAGCATCCACGCTGTGTCAGCTCTGTTCATTAGATGCTGACAGTGGATTTATTGGAAGATTAGAGTTGAAAATTAACCAAAAAAAGAAGTATGGTCCTTCTTTCCAACCACTCAAAGGTCCTTGTGCACCTTCCTTCTTTCCCCCCTCCTAAAAAGAACATTTAAATGGACCACGTGCTTATAGAGATTTGATATAATGGTTTATCCCAGAGAAAGCATTGCTTCAGACACTGAAATATGGGAAAAAAATATTGACTGGATGTGCCAATTTTTATGACAGATGTTTTCATAATTTCAAGTACAGTTTTTCCCCAAACTATCTTGATTTTTCTGAAATGGAAGCTGGTTGAACTATATCGTGGGCATTCGCCTCCAATGAGGTGAGACCTCCAATGGTCTGTCTAAACACAGGCTGTGCTCACTCTTATTCCTTACTGCCAATATTTGGTAGCATAGTTAAGGTGATATCATTCAGGCTGATAGTGATTGTTGTATGAGTTAGCAGCAGAGTATCATTGCTGTTGATACAATACACTCATAATTTATTGTGTTGCTTATTGCTTTTGTGATGGTGTCTATGAACTGTCTTCAGGATTTACTTCAGTTTTAATCAGAGAGGCAAAACTAGGTGATCCCTTTCTTACATTTCTGTTTGAAAAAAAAGAGATTAGCAGAAAACCTTTTGCATAAAGAAAACAAAACTGAGTGATGAATCTAAGCTTTAGCTTAGGTGAGGCAGCCCAACCTTTTACATGCAGTGGAAAGCAGCTCCTTCTGACAATAACTCAGAGGATCTTTGTGTCTCTTGACCACAGAGCAAGAATAGGGAGATTAATTCCTCTAAAGTTAGGCCAGTGGAAATGAGTTTCAGTTTTCTCTATTAGAAACAAGTTCTGTTTTGCAGCAGACTACAGTGTTGCATGCTGATAAAATGCAAGGTACAGAATTCCAATGTATAGTGTCGTCAGCTGGTGTTTGTCTAATTCATTGCAGGAAGGGGAGACATATATCCTCTTGTCTTTATTTTTAAAGAGGGAAAGTATTTGAACCCATTCTTGCCATTTAACTTGATGCAGCCCTAGATATAGAAAGTGATTCTCTATTTTGTCCACTGAATATAGAATCCCTTTCTCATTTCTCACTGTCAAAGATATCTGGTGATCTCATGTGGAAAGTTCAGAGTGCTGTGTCACGGTCAGCATATTTGGTTTCTTTGGAACTAGGCAACCCCAGCTCAGTCTATTCCAAATAACAACATTTCTTATTAATAGGGCTCTTTTTAGAGTATGGATGGCAGTTGGGCAGGTATTGAGAACTGCGTGTTCTAGATGATGGCCTGGTTCATTGTGGATTTTGATTCTCCTTTATTTCAGAGCTGACTTGCAAATTGTAGGTATCAGAGGAGCATTTTGCACACAGCAGAAATCAAAATGGGGAAGAACCTGGGATTTTTGGTCTCGGGTCTGGTAACAGTCTCATGTCTTGCAAAGATCCCACAGCTGACCTGACTTTAGGAGTCTTTGAAAACAACTGCTGACACACTTTACTAGCACTATGTAACCAGAAGACGAGAGCACAAGACCCAACCTGTGAACATATATGGAGAGTTTTCAATGATTTTACTGTGCTGTGGAGAAGGCCACTAGACCCTTTGAGAATGAAACAGTTTTCAGTATGTATGAGAAAAGTCTATGGTTCTGTTTAAACCTGTCTTCCAGCCTTTCCTGTTCTTTACCCTGCCAATTCTCTGCTTGCCTCTTTCCTGGTGACTGTAGTGTCCAAACTGATTCTTAAACTCAAACTGCACGCTCCTCTTGGCGCTTTTCAAAGCTTTGGGATACAGTTCTTTTCTCCTTCTAACCCTTTTAGAACAAACAGGCAAATCCAGAAGTCCTTTTTCTCTCTGCCAGTGGCAGGAGTTTCAGAGAGGAAAAGAGGATGACCAGAGGAGCTTTCCTGCACAACGGCTGGCTCCTTTCTCAGGCATTTCCAAGTCTGTGCCCTGTTCTGCAGCCTGGTGTGACACTTACAAATGGCTTTTCTGAATTTGTCATCTATTTCAAAGCAAATGCTGGATGCCAAGACATTTTGTCCTGGTTATCTGTGGGCAGTGCTCACCTGTTGCACAGAAGGTTCTTTACCCAGGCCTCTCCAATGGGCAAATCTAAACGTCTGTCTGGATAAGGAAAGGTCTTGAATAAAAAGGAACAGCCCTGGGTGAATGAATTAGAAACACAGCTGACGTGCAGATAAGATCTTTGGGGGGTTTTAAAAATTTATTATTCTTTTCTGAACCTTCAAGCATGTTTATTCAAGTGACATTGTCAAAAGGGAGCTTGTGGAAAACCCAGGTAGGATTCCATAACATTTAAGTGTCTCACATGGCCAGGTTTTATTTTGCTTTTGCCAAAATAGGAGGAAAAAAAAGGAAGGCAAATATCTTTGAAATTTCATTTTGAATACATTTAATTAGATGGCACAGTGATGGATCATATTCTTAAACATACTTTTCCATGTCAGTTCCAGAGGCTGCAGTCTGCAAGTGGTGTAAGGTTGGGCACATTGTTGGGCTAGAAATTCCAAATTGTAAGCTGAAATTAGCCAAAAGTCTAAATTTCAGAGATGTTGCACGCAGCTGGGGAGACTGGGCAGTGCTTTAGAGAACAGAGAACAAGATACATGAGATCTGTGAAACAGCAAGAAGTGTGATTTGATTCTCTGGTCATGGATCACTGTGTTTTTAGCACCTCAATGATTTAGCACCATGCTCTCCTCTTCCTCTCAGCATTCACCAACAGCCAGAAGAAATTTTCAGTTGGGTGCTTGAAAATCTTGAAAGGATTTGGATGAAATTCTGATTAGGGCAGAAACAGGCTTTGGAAATCTGCTGCCAACCCATCAGCCCATAGAAACACTCCAAAATACCATATCCTGGGGGAAGAGAATGGAAAGTATCTAGAGCACCAAATGTGGCAGCTGGAAACAATTTAAAAAAATACACAGGATGAGTAGGGCAGTAATGTTCTGAGGGCTCAGAGAGGCAGCTGGGAGATTTAAAAGGGAAGGCCCGAGAGCAGCTGAAAGATGCCAGCAGTATGTTAGGGAGGGCATGTGAGAGCTAGGTGGCTGTGTGTGATGAGAAAACATGCCAGAATGATAAGAAAAACAGCTGGAGGAAAGAAAAAAATTCAAAGCCTCTGAAACAGGGCTGGGTATGCAAATTCAGCTGACACTACTGAAGGAGTAAATGAATTCACTTCTTTCCCCTCCTCTCTGCTTTCATAAGTTCTCTTGTTTTCACAAATGGCCTCTTTCTGCAGGATCTGCAAAAGTCCTTTTCTGCTGCCTCGTCCTCCTCATGATCTTTTGGTTGTTTCCCCCACAGAAAATAGGCGTCTCTGAAAAATCCCATTCACTTGTTAATAGTCTCTTAAAGCAGGATTTTAACTGTTCATTTTTTCTATTTCCTGACCTTACCAAGACTCCCTCTGCTTAGCATTCCAGATGGGAAAACCCCTGGGTGGAATATCATTCATTCCTTGGTGATACCATGGTACCATTCTCTGTGAGGAGATTGTGCTGGTAGCTGTTGACCTTAGTAGTTCCACATCTCACTCTGAGTAGGATCTATAAGGTTTAGGTGGTTTCATATTCCACAGGGCTAGCTGAATGAGCTGGCAGGTTTAAAGGTTCTGGTGAACAGTCTCTAGAATTTGGCAGGGTCTAAAAGAAGTTTGTCATACAAACTTAGTGACTTGGGAAAGTCAACTATAAAGATGGGGCAGATTTTCAAGGCTTTGTGCATGACAATTGCATCTCTGTTTTTGCATGTAGTTTGTTGTACATATGGCTTAGAAATGACTCTCAGCTTCTCACGTGTTTGAATCTAGTCTCAGTGTGTGCATCGGTGATGTAAAGACATATGCCAATGTCTGTATATAGCAGCATGTTCTTTACCTTTGAAATCATGGCTCTGTTGTTTTTCTGCTGTGAAAGCAAGAGACAGTATGAGTGTACTTCCCCCTGCCACAGATCATAAGGAACAAAGAGTTTGTGTGAAAACACAGCACAGGAGAAGATGTTAATAGATTCTGCCCCATCACAACCTGAAATACAGCAGCATGAAAAGAGCAAACATGCTGTTTAGCTTCTCTGATGGTGTTTGGTAATGACCTCCAATGAACTAGAAAATGTTAGAGAGTGTAGACTCAGCTTGAAGCTTGAGAGAAGGAAAAATAGCAGAGAGAAGGATGCAAAGAAAGTGAAAGAGAATGGAGGTAGTCAATAATTGTTTCACAACAACAACAAAACCTTAATCAGGCAGCAGGGTTTTTTATAGCTTTCGTGCTTCCTGGCCTACACTGTTATGTCCAGGCCACCATAGCAGCAGCAGTAGCAGTTTTGGAGGGTGTGAAAGTATACTCACAGAATAATGAAATAATAGAGCAAATTAAAAGGGGGTGAGGGAATAAAAGTGCAAATTAAAACAGATTAAGCATTGCATGAAACAGATCTGAATGTTTACCACTTATTATTGGTGAAATAGAACTTATTATGTAATATATATTAAATATTTAAAACAAAATCATAGGGTCAGGTCAAAAGATCTACAATGCAATCTGGTAAAATCCCAAATGAGACCAAGAGACATAGAACACTTGCCAGGCAAAGTTATGCACGGCTGGCATAAGGAACATACTTGGAATGTCTGAGAACTGTTCATGGTGCCAATTAACCATTTTTAAAGAAAGCATTGAAATTAACTTTTTCAGCTACCTGAAAGCCTTTGACTGTGTATTTTAAAAGAGGTTATTTTGTTTTGGAAACCCTTGACATGATACTTCCCTAACAGGAACACCTAACTGACAGCATAAACTTAGGAGAAATATTACATACAAGGTCTAGTGTTGCACCTTTTTACGCTCAAGTAATTTTCTCTCTTGGAAAAAGAAATTTCATCTTCCCTTCTTCATTTTCTCCATGATTAACCACAGACTAGGAAATGTATTATTTGACATTCTGGTGCAAATACATTCTGTTTTTATACAAATGAGTTTATGAGAAATGAGTGCAGGTGCACTTATCCTAAAAGAAAAGAGCTAGTAAATTTGAGAAGTAATGGGGAAGGCACTGCCCAACCATTTCTTCAATGCATTGCATTTGATAGTTGAAATAGCTGCTGCTTCTCAGCCTGTAGGTTAAGAAGGTCTTTGCCAGTGGCTTTGCACCACCCTGTAACTTAGGAGAATTCCACCTGAGAAGGCTGCCAAGGTTCATGTGGCTGTAACTCTTGAGAATGAAAAAGGATTTCAGCTGCAGAAGGAAGAACAGTTTGGTCAGTTATATTTTTAATTAAATCAGGCAGTGGTGGAGAGACTGAATCTGCAGGACCTCCTACAGCAGGAGCCTGTAAAGCCAGAGAAGATGTTATGGTCTACAAAGTAGTGGTGCATCAAGGTGGCTCCATTTAAATGGAGTGCAATACTTCTGTTTCATAGCTGGCATGGTTCCCCCACTTGCTGCTCTTTGAGTGATTTACTTCATATTGGCTACCAAAAAATCCCTAGATGAGTTGCTTTCTGCCACTTGAGAATGGCCTGAGAGATTTCACCACTGGTGGGTTTTTTCCAGACCCTGGGGAATAAGCTGACCACGAATTTAATATCTCTTTCCCCCCTCCTCTCCTCTATACCCCGTCATTATCAGGACCCAAAGTTCATCACAAACATGAGCACATACTTACCCTTTTCTCCTTTCTAGCACATCACGTTGAACAGGAGTATTATCCTTCCACCAAACACACACAGGGGTGTTGGAATGTGTTCCCATACTACCAATGTCAAGTCAGTGTTGGGTATCACCAAGTGCTGTTTGGAGGGTTTACGTGCAGCTTGCTCTGCTTAACAGCGAGGCTTTTGTGAGTTGCTCTCTGAGGCAGCCAAATAGTCTTGCAAACACAGATAATCCTCTAAATACCAGGAGCTGTGAATAGTGCAGTAAAACGAGACCTTTCTTGAGATCATTGCTGGTTTAGGAATTACAAATCAGCATCATTAAACCTTTTACTTGTATGACTGACAGAACCTTAGACTTTGCAGGTAACCCTGCATAGAGTTAATAACGTGCCACTGAGAAGCAATTTGTCTTCATGTTGGCACATTTATGACTTTGTCCTCAGGAGACACCAAAGGGGCAGTAACCAACCTTGTTCTCAGACTGTTAAAATCTGGAAGGTCTGCTCTTGGTTTTAAAACTCCAAACAATCATACCATCCTCATAAACACATTAAATACCTCAGTAAATGTCAAGAATCCATGAAAATCTCTTGATGTTTGCAAGTAATAGCACTTTCACCACCACTAAGCAGACTGTAATTCTAACCCCTTTAGAGAAAACCTCCTTGGCCTCCAGCATTTCTCTCAGGGTATATTAATGCAGATCTTCTGTTGTCAGTCTGAGCCCTGGCTCCAGTCCCTGGGTCATCTCAGTTGTGCCCAAAGCTTGCTCTTCTGTCTGCAGCCACAGCTGTAGCAGTTAGCAACCAAGCTGTCCTCCTGAAAGAGTATCATTAATATGGTGCAGTTGCATTTCAAAGAAACAGTACCTTAAATACCATAGAAGACAGAATAAAGATAGGGCCAGCCTCTCCCTGTTATTGCCATTCCCTGAGTTTAGGAAAGACAGATTCCTTGAGACTCCTCCACACACTCTGTTTGTATCTCTGCCAACCTGTATTCGTAGAGAACTGCTGGCAAGTGCCGCTGCCATTGTTGGGATCAGACCAAGGCACTACATAAGGTTTGTGTTAAGGGAAGACAAGATACAAGATCTTTGAAGCAGCCGCATTCTTTGAAGTTTCAGTGGGCACCAAGACTTTCTTCCTTGGAAAGTCACTGCAGTGGTGCTTTGTTTGCCTTTTGCCTAGCTTTTATGAAGCTAAAGCAATACCTTCCCACAAGCAAGCCTTTTGACTGCAGTGTGCTCTTCTCAGGCACTCAGCTGAGCTACCGCAGCCACGTCAGGGGCAGCTCCTTTCTGACACAAGCCCTCTGAAGGCTGATGAGCACACTTCTGTTTTCACACTCAGCCCCTGCTCTCGGAGCTTTACGTTAGATTCTGATTTCTTTTGGCATGATCCCAGGTGTTGTTAGAGTAGACAGGAAAATTGCTGTTCTTGATAAGGTCAGAGGAAACCCAGTTTCAAGATACAGTAGTGTAAGTGGAACTGGTGACATTTGCAGAAGGATAGAGCCTGGAGATCTTTGTACTCTCTCTTAGATGAAAACTAGTACAAATTATGATGGCACTGAGGTTAGTGAAAGGATGCACTGTACAGAAAATTACATAAGAGTTTAGTTGATGAAGTAGTTCACTAGTGGGGATAAAAGCCAACACTGATGAAAAATAGGGAAGAATAATGCATAAACTTGCATGCTGTGATACCTAAAGACTTGGTTTATGAAGACCACTTTTCCCTTAGGTAGTGTTCATAATATAGATTCATGCCAAGGAATCTGCATTACATCATGGAATATGAACTACAACATAACTGTGTACTGAAAAAGAACCTGTGGACATTCCTTATTGCACTACTGTGCTACTTACCATCCTCAAAGGCTAGGAAGAGAGCAGCCCGATTTAAGGTCTTTCATTGCTAGTGTGATGAAGAGATTAAGTTGTAATTGAGACTTGATGAACACTTAAAAAAAGCTTGGGACATATCTTGAAAAAAAAAAAGCTTGTGCTTCAGCTTGGTTATGCTTGTGTTGTTCCTCTTGCCTGTAATTATCTGCATAAAACATTCCCAACAATCCTGAGTGAAAACAAGATTTGTCTCTAGACTTTCATAATTTCTATCTTCATTCAGAAATATGACTAGTGAACAAATTAAACGTTGTACTTCAGTGGTTTGAAGAAACAGCCAGGGAATCCTAATTTTTTGGCAACAGTATGGCATCCACAGCCTTGAGCAAGTCATCAGTCCTCCCTTTGAAGCAGCTGGAAATCCCCTGATGTGTTTCTGTTGAAAACCATTCCATCCTAGTGGTTCTCATCAGGAAAAAAATCAGATCATGCTACTCTGGTATTTTCTACATTCAGGGATATTTTGGTTTTAAACAGCTCATGATTTTTAAAAACAGGAGGGTTTAAAACACTAAATGTTTTCTAAATTACCTGATTTTTTTCTGTGAGGGCATTTTGTTTACTGCATTGTTTGAAGCTTTACCTTTGTTTTGTCATCACTACGAATCTGGACAAAAGCTAAGAAAAGTTTTTCACAAGGTGACAAAAGCCCTCATCTATAGTGCTGGGTAAAAATGTGTCCTGTTCTTCAAGTGTGTGGTAAAGATGGATTGATCCTTTGCAAGTGCAGGGTCAAAACTCTTTTAACAGCTGAATGACAGATGATGGATTCACTGAGCTTTGCTGATGATCCACCTTTGACAGTTTTGGTATTTTGACATCTTTTGCCCTGGTTCAAATGGAATTGGTGAATTCAGAAGAAGGGGAACTGTGGGGGTAGGAAGAGATCTTTTGTAGAGATTTCTTCCAGATTTCATAAAGCTTGAGGTGAAAGGTTGAAGGGTTTTCCTGATGTAACTGCAACATTTTACCCAATTTAAGTCTTAAGTAGGAAGTGACTGGTGGGCACCTGAAAGAGCCTGTGCCCTGTATCAAAGTGGGGAGCACATCACCCACAACAGCCATATCTAGAGAGGGGAGGAGAAGCAGCAGGGACACCTGTGAGATCTGATTACACAGGGGTACTAAGCTGAAGAGTCTATATAACTCAAAGACCTCTCACCAATTAATTTCAATAGCATCTTTTTGACTTGGCAATGAAACAGACCTTGGTGGGTTCCTCCCTCTTCCCAGACTGTTAAGGTCAGAAACAATGACAGTGTAAGCGAGCCCAAATTCATGGCTTATCTCAGCAAAGTTGGCACATGGAATTGGGAAACATTCCAGAGTGAATTTTCTTTATGTTGAGAAAAGCTGATAATTGCTCTGTGTGCACATCTGCATGTTTGAATACAGTCCTAGTTGTGCTTTTCTCCTTCTTCTTTGACACTGCATCAAGCTTATTGTTTCTTCATAATTTTACACTGAGCTTTGGAGGGGAAAACAAAAAGAGTCTGCAAACAAGCCCCCTAAGCCAAATCATCAGTCATAGTAAACATTTTGTAAATTCACAGTAACCACACTGTTTTCAAAGTCCTTAAAAATCTTTAGTTGCTGCTACTGGCAGGTATTTTCTTGGTTTTGTGAAATGTGATGTATAATGAACCTGTTCCTTGGGATCCTTATGGCCAATAATATGGTAGCATGAATCTAGTAACCTGCCTTAAAAGAGCATTTACCCGTTGTTCTCAGGGATATACAAAGAGCAGCTGGTTATAAACCTCTTGCTAGTCTTGCTGACAGGTTATAATGTGTGGTAATATTAAATGCAGTGTAAGGCTGAGTGATTTTCCTTTTTTCTTGCATTATCCCATTCCTCCCATTCGTTGTGCCCTACTCTAGGTGGTCCTGCTCTGGCAGGGGCGTTGGACTGGATGATCTTTCGAGGTCCCTTCCAACCCTTAAGATTCTGTGATTCACAGCATTGTGTATTTTGGTGATAGTTACAAGGCCAAATTCCATCATAATCCTCAGTTTTTACTTGCTCATAAATCTTTCATTACAAATTTCCTAAGGGCCTGAGATTTTTCAAGTTAGACTTTGCACAGAGCCTGTTTATTGCTGCTCTGGGGAAGTACAACCTAACATTTTGAGGTTCAAGCACACAGGAAAACACAAAAGTGACATACTTTGCCATCTGAATACCCTGCTTTATTTATACCAAAGGCCTGGAAAGGAAACTGAAATTGAACAGAGACAATTCAAATTGTATGTGCAGGCTCTTTAGAACTAAAACATAGGTTCATAGAATGCTTTTTCTCACAAAGTTTTGAGCACAACTAGGGAATTTCTTGTTTTGAAATGGCTCAGCATCTGATGAACAAGACTAAGGTGATTTGAATGGTTGTATCATTATTTTAATCCTAATACAGTCCTCTCATGTGTTTGGAAAAAAAAGTCACAATGAACTCTAGTGGTGCCAAGTTATGTTCACTAGTTACAGGAAAACACAAACATTAGGAAAATGTACATTTCTAGCAGCCAGGTATCAATGTAACCTTCATTAGCCTTTTATTAATCTAAACATTCCTTAGCAATGGTTCCTAGTTTCAACTTCTCCCTCTTCCCTCTGCAAAGAACTCAGCACTGGTGACTTTTCAGTGTAAAAATGGTTTGGGAGGTTTTGGAAACACAACTGGGAACTGTGTTCTGTGCCATTTCTTGCTGCTTCTATAGATGCCATCTCTCAAGTAAAACTTATTTGCTGAGTATTCACATATTTCACATCTAAATGCTGCTGTTTCTCAGTTATTTTGGTTTGGCCCTGGTAATATGAACTGTTGGCATTTCGTGTGTTTGAGGTGTTGTTGAGGTGTATTTTGTGTACAAAGGTCTGTTCAGCTACCTTGCTTAGAAAAACCTGGAGTTGGTGTTCACGTTGTATGCCCAAAGCTAGGTTTGGTAGTGCAACTTGCACATTTACATTTTTGCTGAGGTTATGTCATCTGTCAAGTTCTAAAGCCAGCATATATTTGACCTTTATAAATGGAATCATAAACTTTTATTCTGACCCTATTGTGGCTTACCACAACACGGTTTCCCTCCAGGGCAGCAGAGTTCCCCTTCATGCCCTACCCTGGGATGTCTTCAGCTCTACATAGAGGCGAGGGAAGGCCCAAAGACATTGTCAGGGGTGGATAAAAGTAGGGCAAAGATGTGGCTATAAGGTGGATATAAGTAGGGCATCTTATATCAAATAATAAGTTACTGTGCCACACAGCTTGCTGAGCCATCGGTGTCTTCTGGTTTTAATTCCTACTTGGTACCATGTCTTGTAGGCAGACCCTTCCTGGGGAAGACTGGGGTGGGGAAATGGGAGAACATAGGAGAAAATGGCACTTCTTAAGTGTTTCCTACTCACCTTCCTGCTGGGTGTTTGCATGCTTCTTAGCAGAAAGAGCACTACTTTGCACTCTGCAAGGTTACAGATCTTAAGGTCATGTTGCAAAAGACAGTTTGACAACACTTCTCAGCAGTCAGGCTATAAGCACTCAGGAAGAGCAGAATGTGACAGCATCAGCCCAGGATGTTAGTGAGCCTTACCATCATTCATGGTGAAGTGAAGTCTGAACCCAAGACCAGGAAAAGTCTTTTCTATCACTTCAGTTTCACTTCCAGATGCATTTTCGTGCATGAAAGAACAGCTCAAATTCTACAGTCAAGCCTGTGCTTCTGCTGAAGTCACTGTAAGAATGACAGCTGCAGTCGTGAATTTCAGTATAAAGATTACATCCCCCCATTCCTCAAAGAACTGGCCAAGACTGTAATGCATTTCACACAGGCTTCTTTCAGGCATTAGGTAGCAACTGCTTTTGGTCATTAGTGGCTTGGACTGATGTTGAAATGTTGAGTATTCCTGAAGATTACAAATCCACCATCAATTTGATTCAAGCAGCTGCTGCAGTGCTTCCCAGTTCAAGTGCTGTATGCTAAAAAGTGCCCTGGCCTTTAGGTTTTTTGTAACAACACTTTGTACTTATAGAAGGGGTTCAAGGACAAAAAGAAACTGCCTGCTGTGGAAAGGGATTGATTCTGGGAGCTCTTGAGGAATCTCAGTCCACACACGTCCATGGGACTCGATGGGCTGCACTAAAGAGTACTAAGAGAGCTGGCTGTTGTCACTGTGAGGCTGCTGACTGTATTGTTTCAAAGGTCATTGAAACTGGGGAGGTCTTCCATGGCTGGAGAACAGCCAGATGATGCACCCTTCTTCAGAAAGGGCAAGAAGGATAATCTAAGGAACTGCAGAACAATCATGGAATGAGCAATCTTGGAAGTAACTTCTGGGCACATGAAGGAGAAGGTGGTGACTGGGAATAGCCAGCATGGATTCACAAGGATAAATCATGCCAGACCAACCTGAATGCCTCCTGACAATGAAGGGAAAGAAGAAAATGTAATCTACCTTGAGTTTAGCAAGGCTTTCCCTGTAGTCTCCCACAAAATCCTTGTATCCAATTTCAGGTGGTCCAGTCTAGATAGGCAAGACACTGCCTGGATCGTTGATCAAAAGGGCTCATGCTCTGTCTGGAGACTGGTTACAGTAGAGTTCCTTGGGCACCTCTCCTGTCTGGTAGCTTTATCAATGACCTGGATGAAGAGACAGGCTGCAGTACTATTGGGTCTGTGGACTGATAGTAGAATCACAGAATTGCTGAGGTTGGAAAAGACCTTTAAGTCCATCATCAAGCCCATCGTTAACCCAGCACTGCCACGGCCACCACCAAACCATGTCACTAAAAACCACATCAAGACATCTGTTACATACCTCCCGAGATGGTGATTCAACCACTCCCCTGGGCAGCCTGTTCCAATGCTTGACAACCCTTTTGGTGGAAAAAAAAATTCCTAATATCCAATCTAAACTTCCCCTGGAGCAATTTGAGGCTGTTTCCTAAAAGGAGAGTATAGGTTTTATTCTTGAGGTCAGACCTGCCATTTGGAGGGATTTACACTTTCTGGAGGACTAGGCCAACAAGAACCTAATGAAATTCAGTGAGGACAAAGAGAGTCCTTACCTTAGATGGACTAACCCCCTGCATACCCCAGGGCATGACTGGCATGGTAGCAGCCCTGCCAAAAAGGACACGAGAGGCATGGGGCAGCCAAACAGGAGTCGGTGGTAAACCCTGGCAGCAGTGCAAGTGCATCAGACTTATCAACAGAAGCACAGATGGCAGATCAAGGGAACTGATTATTCCCTTTTACTCAGCACTCATTAGACCCCATCTGGCATAGTGGGTCTAGTCTTCAGTCTCCCAGTACCTGAAAGCTGTTGATAAACTCAAATGACTCCACTGGAGTGGCAACAGGGTGGCCAGAGGGTGAAGCATGAGACTTGTGAGTTGAGGCTGAGGCATTGGGCTTTGTTCAGCCTATGGAAGAGAACAGCAACCTTCCAGTTCCTAAGAGGAGGTTACTGAGAAGACAGGGAAGGGCTTTCTGCCAAAGAATGAGATGAAGGTTATGAATGAGCAAGGGAGGCTCTGGCTAGACAGAAGGGGGAAAAAGAAAATGACACGATGGGGATAATTAGGTAGGGGAATAAATTAGCCAGAGAGGTTGTGCAGTCTCTACAATAGAGGATTTTAAGACTTGACTGGACAAAGCCATAAGAAACCTGGGACCTCCCAAAGTCCCTTCCACTCAGAGTTGTTTTATGATAACCCTCAGGATGGATCTTCTCCATCTTCTCTGTAGAATCTCCTCCATGTGCTACAGTTTATGCCAGTCAGTGTATTTAAAGTCAGCGCATATGCTGCTGTTCACCCCACAAACAAGGAAAATGACATGAAAGGTTGCTCCTCTAGTTTGAACTGAACAAGATGTAAGACAGTTTGAGCAAGAACATCACTAGACGGGTTGCAACAACATTTTTCTTTATTGTTCTAATACCATTGAATAGATCAAGAGATCTGAAATGATGTAAAGCAGTATACATACTGAATAAATAATATGCACAGGAGAGTCATGACTACATTATAACACTGGCTAGTATTCAGAATACTTCCCAATAAATCCAGTGACATTGGATGAAGTCCATAAAAATGCTATCCTGTCTTCCCTTGTATGAAATTGTTCAAGTATAAAAAAAATCCAATACAGTGTAAAATATTAAATTCCATTTCGGTCAAGAATAAAAATTGCAAGTATTGTAGTTTCACAGGACAATGTAAAGCAGCATTTTCTAGCAAAGGGAAAAAATAGTCAGTCTACATACAGATGAGTGAGAAAACGGCACTAATGGATCTGAGAGGGTCTCCACGGAAAAGAAACAAAGTAGTAGAGGGGGGAAAAAAGAAGGAATTAGCACTATTTTATGTAAAAACCTAAAAAAAGTGTTAATTTCAGAGTACCCTCATACAGTGCACGTACTGAATTTAAATAAATCCAAGTCAACATCCTTAGTTAATTAGGTTAATATTTAATATGCTACATCTAAGCCTACTAAATAATTTATGCCATGAGATGAATACATAATTTTACAGTGTCACATCTAAAGTCGCTTTCTTTAGAGCGCAGCATAGTAAAACTTTCAAAATAAATATTTCTTTCTTTTAAATAGCATAACAATTAAGGCACAGTATAAATCACATACCATTAACCCTTCAAGAACTGCAGTCTCGGTAACAAAAGTCGCCCTGTGTACTCTATGTCTGCTAATAAATATTTTAAATAGAATCCTGAAATAGGTATTAAAATGGTACAAATGGTTTCAGAAAAGAAAGTTCCCGTAAAAACAGTTCTTAAAGGTTTTAATTAATTAAGCTTCTTCCTGCCCTTATTCACAAGTTACCAATAGATGCAATAAATAGAAAGAGAAGGCTGTTGTAGTAAAGGGCTGATCCTTTTTTAGAATCAGAATAGCTGACACCAGCAGTTAAAGTTTCCCAAAAGTGAAACAGGATGGGGCGAGGGATTAGGATGTGACAAGCTCATCACATGAGCACGAGTGATGTATTCTGTCCAGAACTGTCTGTGTTATTGATTGTCTCTACAGCTGTTGCACCTCTTACTTCCACATCACTTGCTCCATAGTTCCACTCATCCAGAGGACAGAGAAGAAAATAACTTTGGTGCCTGTCGGCCATCTTACTAGCTGGCCATCTTCCTTGGGTTGTTCGATGCCCGTTAGCGAGACAGTGAGAAGGTACCGTCTCACGAAGACAACTTCTGAAAGCTAGAAAGGACAATCAGTGCTTGAAGCTTGTTTTCCTCTTAAGATGGATAAAGATTACATATTGCTGACTCGCTGGGTTTTATTTTTCCCTGGTTCAAACTTTTCAAATACCATTTGCTCACTTATAAAAGGCAGTTTTGCTTCCCTGATACTGTAAAAAGTACACCTTTGCTTTTCTATTTGGTTCTCTTTTGTCTGTAAAAGATGAAGTCCCATTGCTACTCCTGCCACTCCTTCGTGACAGTACAGTATTGGTTTTTTACCCATTTTCTTCCGCTTGATACTTGAAACTAGACATGCCACACTACCCCTCCCCTCTAACGCCACGATTTGGATGCATACTGTATGAAGACAGTGGAATTACCAACAAAATCTTTAGTTCTGCAATAGCATTCGCTTTCCTTAAAGCTCCTTAGTTAACATCAATAGTCTCTGATTAACTACTTAAACTGGAAGGCTTAAAAGAGGAAGAGAAAAGAGCGAGCTTCCTTCGGGAGTCCATCTGCTATTGCATGCGGTCCGTCTGCAGCTGTTGGGGCTGGTACTGGCCAAAAGCCGCAGCGGCGGCCGCGGCGGCCGTGCCGGGGGCGGCGGCGGCGATGGGCTGCTGCACGGCGTAGCCGTAGCCCCCCGCTGCCACGTAGCCGGCGGCGGCGGCCGGGGAGGCGGCGTACGGGTACTGCTCGTAGGCGGCGGCGGCGGCAGCGGCGGCGGCCGCCGAGTACTGAGCGTACGCCGCGCCCGTGTAATCAATGTAGGGCGTAGTGGAAGCAGCGGCTGCCGCGGGCTGAACGTGGGGAATTACCACTCCGGGCTGCACGAAAGCCTGGGGATAGACATAGTGAGCGGGGATCCTGTTGAAAGATGGGAGAGGGAGTTAGAGTTGGTAGGCGAGTCAGAGCCTAAGCGGCACATCCATACTCCGAACTAAACCAAACTCAATTTAGTTGTTGTTATGTGCATAGGGTTGCCACAATAACGACACTCCATGGACCAATTACGGGTTCACTGGCCCAAAGAGATGCGTCGCTCTAGAGCGCAGCATTACAGCCCAGTTAAACGGGAGCGGTTAACATTGCTTGAGGAGACGGTGATGAACGCTATTAAATCTTCAGAAGGACCAGGATTACTGATGTCGGTTTAAAGACAACTCGAAAGGATTAAGCTTGATTGTTCCATCCGGAAAAATGCAGTATTTGTTTTTCAAATCACCTGCAAGTCATTTTTCTTACCCCGCTTCTCACTTCACTACTCGACTCTTAGTAAAATGATTTCCTGCAATACTTGTATTATTAGTAACTGAGCGGTTTGACAGCATCACCATAATGAGTTTGACAATAGCCAATAAGGCAACAAACCAGTTGAACCCTGACTTTATGTAAAGTCTTCTCGGGGAAGGGAGGGGGAAAAAAAAGAGTGTATTGTGGCAACCCTACTTAAGTTGCTATGCAGACTCAGCACACATTAATTTCTCTGCAACCTCAGTCACCCTTATTAAAAATAAGAAAAAAAAAAACAACCAACACAGGCGACAAAGGAGTTTAAATAAAGTTCACAAGTGTGGTAAACACAGCAAGAATCACACTTTCCAAACGAACGATAGTGCAGCTCACTCCGTCACAAGAGGCCATTGAAGGGAAGCTACATAGATGCTATTAAAAATCCATCACAGTGACTCCTAAGTACATGTGCATCACACTTTTATAAAAGTTCATAAGGACACAAGAGTCAAACCTGTTTGATTATCAGGCCACTGATGTCCTGTTTTGTGTCAGCTTGTTTATTTCTATGCAAGACATACAGCATAGAGTTTTTTGGGAGATGGGCATAGGATTAAGTCTAAATAGATCTGGTGCTTAACAATAAACCCCCCTTCCCCCCCAGATTTAAAGCTTAAAAATAACCATTCCAAACAGATCAGTACACACATTTCCCCATCATCTCCAAGTCACAAAACTTGCTTCCTTGGCTTGTTTACTTAGCCCTTCAGTGTTGAAAAGTATTGTCATCTCAGCACACAGTGTACATACAAGTTCATCTCATAGTTGTATTTGACCATACAATACGATTTGAAGAAATAACATACTCCATGTCATTCTCATTTTACATTCATAACCCTGTCTTGCATCTGGATCTCCACAGAGAAGTCCTTCATCTATGCAACTCCTTTCCAGTCAGTGAATCTTTACAAATCCATGAAAAACTGCTTGTGCAGGTTTACTGTCATTTCGTACTGAACTTTCCCGACAGCCCTAACGACTGCACCAAGCTCTTTGCGTATTGTAAGCACAGATGCAAATTGCAACGGTAAAAACCGTCCTCTTTTCTTCAAATTCAAGCTTTAATGGAAAGGGGCTTGTTTCTAAATTAACTTCAAAGATTTACTGGTCAACAAGGAAACATTCCAATCAGAAGGGACAGTGTCAACTAGATTCATAGCAGAATATCAAGCCACAGCCAGGCTTGAGAACAGCCTAATTTTCTTTGGAACAAAAGAAAGAGCTCAGTTGATTCAACAGGAGTATTAGCAGAGATAAATGTTCAGTTGCCGTGTTTAAGACGTGAACACCACAATCATAAAAACCCAACATGGCAATGAAATTCATTTCCTACTGTGTGAAGGGAGAAACGAAGAAAAAAAGAAGAGTGACAAACAGGGATTGGGAGGGGAAAGAAAAGAAAACCGTAAAATGGGTTTTTAACACTCACCTAGGTTAAGAAGTGTTAAGCCAGAAGTGCATGTGGAGCATACTTAAGCTGGCTCTGTGCATTTACATATAATTACCTGAGCTCTCCATACAAAGTGGATGAGCATAAACATATTGGTCACCAATCAAGTACAATCCTATTAAATATAACATCACGCTTTTGAAGTGTTAAAAGGTATAAAAGCAAATGTGAAGTCACCAAGAGCCTCCTCTGCATCATTAGAAGTCCATTTAACCCCACAAAGGAACCTTTACATACAGCATTTATGAAAGAGAGTTTTTCTAACAGAAGAGGCAGGAAGCCAGCTTATGTAGCTGCTCGTGTTGCCTGATGTTCCTAAGAGTCTCTGAAGGCATTAGGACACTCAGCCATATCCTTGAGCAAGACAGAAGGATACATGTGCTCCCACTTAAAACTCTTGTGACTTGTTTTATTTAAGCCGAGAAACTAACAGGTGGTGAAGTTATGAAACATTATCTGTTTGCCACATCTTACCCTACAATAAACATAAACCCCGTGCAGGCTCCTCACCACCATGCCATTTCACACATGGTGATTGACAGCATAAGCTGCAGTGGGGCTATTTTTGATCATCTGTCATGCTACAACTGTTTTGAGTCGAGTAAAATGGCTTTATATGGCCAAAGTAAATTTCTACCTACTGCAGAGGCCAGCACGTGTAGATCGCGGCCATTCAGAACCCGACTGCTTTTAATGCTCTGCCAGGTCAAAAGCTGAAGAAGCAATTCCCAGCTATGCTGGATATCCTTAGCATCCTCAATTTTAAATAAAAGCTGCTGCTTTACTTTTGAGAGTAAGAGTGTGAGAATTAGGCATGGCTTAAGTTTTCTTTCCTGGCAGTAGTTTTTCTTTTGGAACATATATTTACTGGTTTACGCTTTTGCAATACAGGATAAGGGAAGCCACATTTAACTTCAGCTTTGGGATATTCAGAATTGAATGATATACGCTCCTGTCATGGGCCTTAAGACCTTCATTGTTGCTAGGACAGAAGATTTGTGTTTAACTAAGACCTCAAAAATCATCCCATAAACAATAGTAAAACGAAAGCTAATTGTTTCAGAGTTAGGGACAGGCTTGATAGAGTAATGCAGAAAGCTGTGGCATGCACAGATTCAGCAGTGGTCTCGTTGTTGGCTCTCAACATTAAATTCTCATGGAAGTAGATATTTAACTTTGAACAAAATGTTCAGTTTGGCCCTTGCAAGGCATCATCTGGTCTTGTAAGCACAATTAAAGAGTCGGTTTTCACCAACACACAGCTTTCCTTATGGCAGAAATAGGTAATAAACCTCAAGACGTACACTACCCTCAATATGCTTCCTTTTCTATTTGTGCCTGATACAATTAAAAGGACATTTAGCATTCTGTAGGTTAACTACTGACTGTTGCAGCTTCATTCCCTCTTCTCAGGTTATCCAGAGTCTACTGTTATGCAGGTCTTTTGATCGTGAACTCAAGAGAGGAATTTTCCTTCTCTCTTAAGAAAGGCAGAGCTGCCTAACTCTTGGAAGATGATACCAAGGAGGTAGTAACAGTTAACCATCTGATGATGAACTTAATAATGATGGATTTCACTCTGCTCTTAATAAAAACAGTGGGTAAACATTCTCATTTTGATCGAGGTACAAGTTTTAGGCAGAAAGTAAAGGGCTCTCCAACAGAGCAAGCTGCATCCTACACCAACGCCTCTGTATAACCCCCTGTTTTCCCACCAATATTAAAATTACATTAGCAAAATGAGAAAAGCTATTTTAGGAAGCAAAGTCATCTTCCCCCTCCATAAATACCTATAGAATTGAGAAATAGTATTTAAAGAAGCAATCTTGAATACAGAGCTGTACAGATAACCAGTCCTGTGATCAAACATCTCTCTGCGAAACACACCAGTGGTGAGACAGATGCCGAACGTGAAGAGCAGGGAGAAATGGTATTTGGTGGATGAACTGATCTGTGCAGCACTGAATAAAGAAAACCACCCAGCATTTTAAATGCTTCATGCATTGAAGCTGATCTAGTTTCTGGCTCCCTCCATCACAATAATGTACTTAATTCAGAACATTGTACCTCTGCATCTTCTCAGTAGAAGCAATGTAACATAATCCAATTGTTTTTTAGTTTGATAGGTGAGGAAGGGTATCAAACCACTGCTGACCATATCGGAATAGGGCAGCACCTCAGTGCTTTGCACTCTGGTAGGAAAAAAAAACCCCACAACCACAAACATTGGGAGCTTTGTGTATGGATTAATAAAGCATTGGTAATGAATCACCTCTACAACCCATTTTATATGGCATATTAGTCAAATGCACTTTTCAAAACTGCACAGGAGAAAGAAAGGCTTTGAGGTGACCACATATTTCAGTGTCATCCACGTAACATCCTCTAAGAGCAGACTCTTCAGTGAGGCTAGATTCAAGTAAGCAGAACTGCAGTCTTTAGAAAGGTACAGCTCAGTGGGAAATTGGAGGAGGAAGCAGGATTAGTAATCTCCTTTGTTTGCACATAGTAAAACAATGGCCAAAGCCAGGGATTAAAATGATCCATTTCAGATATACATGATATATATTTCATATACACATGACCCTGTGACCAACATTCCTTTTCTTCAGGCATATGTATATTGAAAGAAAACCTTACTCAGCCTGCTGCAAGAGTTTCCCTCACCTAAACACCATTTCCATGATCCATTGTTGGCTCTGGGTAAGGAAAGCAAGAGCTCTATATTTGCACACTCCTTTAAGCAAGGGATTGCCACAGGTTCTCCTTTTCTTTGTGCTCAGCAAATGCTCAGCCTCTCCACGGCTGATCCCTGTGCAATCCACTGGTTCCCCTTTGCAACAAGGGCTTTAACCGCACCGGAGACAACACGCTCTGCCTCCTGCCTACCTTAGCAGGCATCACACTGATCCCTGCCTATACACTGTCATTTCCTCACACTTTAAAGAAGTCAAACAAACTAGGGCAGAGGATAATTGTAAGAAGGAGGGGAAAAAAGGGCAAGAAGTTCCCCGCAACATGCCCACGTGTCTCAGAAGAATCAGCATTCTCTTTGAAAAGCACATCGAGTTTCTAGGAACACTTTTTCCTGCAGTTTGGAGGACAGGAACTGTTCCCCACCATATTTCTTTTACAACTCAAACTACTGAGGAGGTATTGTTGCTTAATAATAGCGAGGTACAAGATTCTAATGCTCTTCTAGTCGAATCAACCAAATCCATTTGTGACGTGTTTCCCCTGCTTTATTGTTAGCAAAATGCATTATTTTGCAATGAGTTTCTCAGTCAGTGTGCATTAGTGAAGTGACACTGTATGGAAAGTTTAAAGCAGGCTTCACCTCCTAGTTATATGCCTGTAAGAAGCAAGAGTTAGATCTATTTAGGAATAGTATACTCAAGTAAAGGAGAAATGTGCTGTGTATTAAAGACAGATTGGGGCAGGGGAGGGGGAAAAGTCTCAAATTAGAAAGCCCAAATGGTTAATAAGGAGCTCCACACCCCTCCCAAGAACAACTCTCCCCCAAAATTACGAACATGCAAGCAATACGTTGATTTACTTAAAGAAAAAATATTCAAGAAGTCACACAATTTAGCACTCACTACAAAATACGGTTAAAAAAAAAGTCACAGGCTACAGCTTGAAAGCAAGGAAAACAACAACCAAAAAAAGGCCCTTTGCTCCCCATGGCAAAGTCACTCCTCAACAACAACACCAAAATTAAAGAGAGACACCACCCCACCCCCAAAAAAAAAACTTTCACTGCAGCTCTTTCAATTAAAGAAAAGCACACAGTTTAGCTCTCAACACCACTTCATTACTGTAATAAATCAATAAATGAAAAAGCACACGGAGGTCTATTGACTATATGGTAAAAAAAAAACATACATGCATCGTTAATCACCATTTTAGCTTGTTTGTGTTTGAGTCTACTGGTTACAGAGTTTAATTCCAAACAGAACTATTCCACCTCTTATCATCATATCCTTCTGATCAGTTATCTTAACTGTAAACGATCCCTGTCAGATTAGAAAGAGATAAATAACATTGAGTCAAGCTGGAAATAAATAAATAAATAAAGGAGAGAGAAATGGGGCACAGCAATCTTGCATCAAGTCATACCTCCTTGTTTTGTCATAGGCACATACGGGACTGGGCTGCTTAGGTGGAAGGGGCACGTCCCACACAACTTGACTCAGCTGCGGCATTCGGGACACGACCGACAAGGTGAGCGCGTTTACGGGTATGCATTTAAAAGTCTGACAACTTCAGCATTGCTGTTGAGTTTATGAGGCTGCTACTGCAACAGGCCTTCAAGGATCATACTTTTCTTCCCTTTTTTTTTTTTTTTAAACAAAAAGGTTTTTCCTCCCCTGTTTGAGGTCCCATTGAACACTTACCCAAAAGGCCTCTGTATGAGAGCCGGATGAAGCTGCTGCACGCCAAAGGCGAAACCTACCAACAGAAACACATCACATTCTCTGTATGGGTGTTCTTTTGGCCACTTACTGACACTACACATACACACCCACAACCCTCAGCACGCACAGTAACAGCCTTCACTAACAACCTCCAGTGCCCATGTGTGAAGGGCTGTAGAACCAAGAGTTCCAAAGCAAAACGTATCAATTCATACAAACACCCAGAGACAGGCGTATGTGCGTGTAGAACTGAGTAAAGCCCACGCCTTCCCAGGCACGTTTGGAGGAATGACTTTTTCTAAATAACAAGCACAAGGTTTCCATTCACATTTTATTTCATGCTCCATCCTGGTCCCTAACTTCAGCCTCGGTACTTTCTATTCAGCGGTGTCTTTGTGTGCTTTCTACAGACTTAAATTTGAGCCATCTCTACTCATGAGGGTCTAATCCTAATGTCCTTTCTGTTCTTCAAGTGTCCTTCTTTCCTTCCTTGGCGCTTAGCGACTCGCACAAGTGCTCCTCAGGCTACACAGGAACTTGAGCAGAGCACAAACTGTGCTCCTGTTGCTGGAAAGGGGCACTTTGGGAAGTGGCTAGTGCCTACAGCAGGTTGGCTCTGATGTGGTCTGACGAAGAGCCATTTCATTTTAAAGTCTGCTGAAGAGCTCCCATCCGTTTGAGGAGTTTGCATTAAGACATTGTTTGTATTAATAAGACCACAGACATTGGAAGCAATTCATTCCTAGGCCAATCTTTCCCTGCAATGATACTGTAAATGGTCAGCGCCGCCACATTCCCAGCAGTGGGAATAACCACTGAAGGACACTGAGCTGGGGAAGTCTTCCCGGGGAACTGCTGATATTTTATCTCTGATTGCTTTTGGTTTTTAAACAAAGCACGTGTACAAGATAGCCAGAAAGTTACTATGCTAAAAACCAAACCCAAGGCACCCCAGGACAGCGGGCGTACTTCAGCAAAGCGCAGGGACAGCACGACCGTTTGGAAAGTTTTAGTCTCTTGAGAAACCTGAGGTGCAGAGAGAAAAGCCGTTCAGGGCTGCTTCCTCACCTGGCTGCATTATCCGCGGCTTGGCACCCAGGTACGCCAGGTTCACGTTGGCTTTCCTGCCATCGATGATGGGGTTGGGGTCCTTACAAGCCCTTTCAGCCGCAGCTCTGTCAGCCATCGTGACCTTAACGGGCGATGCCGCGCGTTAGCTCCATTGCCGTGGGGACGGAAAAGCCTCTCGCCCACGGCCGCCCCCCAGCTGACTCCCTTTCCCGGCTGCCGGGGCGGCGAGAAGCCGCGGCCCCGACCCCCGCCGAGGCGCGGGGAGCCCCGGGGCGCCGGCAGCCGCGGCCGGGGCAGGGCGGAGGGCGCGGGCCGGGCTCCGCCGCCGGCAGATAACCCCCGCCGCCGCCGTATCAGGCAGCAACAGGCGCTGCGAGAAATGAGGCAATTCCCCTCTCAAGCTCCTTTTTCAGCAATTCCCCCGCACTGCCCCCCCCCACCCGCCTCCGCCTCGCTCCAAACTCCCCAGCAAAAAGACAGGAAAAAAAGAAAGAAAGAGAAAAGCAAAAAGGCAAACGCCCGACCCTCCGCTCCCGTGCCCCTGAACGCGGGGCTCCTCACCGCGGCCCCCGCACACGCGTCTCCGGGATGCCCACGCAGCAGCCCCCCGCGCCCTGCCCCGCGCCGCGCCACTTACAAAGCCGTATCCCCGGGACTTGCCCGTCTGCCGGTCCGTGATGACCACCGCCTCCTCGATGTCCCCGAAGACCTCGAAGTACTTGCGCAGGCTGGAGTCGGTGGTGTGGTAGGGCAGCCCCCCGACGAAGATCTTGGTGTAAGTGGTGTCCTTCTGCGTCGTGTGCATCTTCCGCCCGGCCCTGCGCGCCGCGCCGCGCTCTGCACCCACGCGTGGCCGCCGGGGCGTGCGGGTCCTGGGCGGCGAGACTCGCTTCCACAGTCAGACCCTCTCGCTTTTGTTGTTTTTCCTCTCCTTTTTCTTTTTCTCTCTCCTAGATTTCTGTTGTTGTGCTCCTCTCTGCCCCCCCCTCCCCCCCCACCTTTTCCCCCCGCCACCCAGTTACGGTGCGATTCCCTTTTGCCTTTGCGAACCCCGCTTCCTCCTCCTTCAGGAGCGGAGCCCCGCAGCCTCCGGAGGTTCTGAGGTAGGTACCGGCAAAATGAGGAGGGGAGGCCGGGCAGCAGCCAGCCTGGCGGCCGTAGCGCTGGAAACGAGCAGAAGCAGCCGATTGAACCGGAGCGCAGGGCCTGGGCTCTAACAGAGTGGCCTCCCCCCCTAAAAGCCACCGGGTCGGGCACTCTCGGTTCCTCCTCCTCCTCCTCCTCGCAGGGGCGGGGACGGCGGCGGGGCGGACCCCGCGCTCGGCCGCGGCCCAGCCGGGGCTGCCGCACAGCTGCTGCCAACAGCTGGATGCCCTCTCCGCCCCGGGAGCCGGCCCTTGGAGCCGCCAGGCAGAGAGGCTGCTTCCCAAGTGCCCGGCGGGCAAGCTCGGTCCCTTCCAAGGCGGCTTTGCCCTGGGCTTGTGCAAATAGGTAGTGCCTGGAGGAGGCGGGGGTCTTGTTGGGTCACTGCTGCCCGGCTCAACCGGCAAATTGGGAGCTGGCAGCCCTCAAATGTTTCGATCCCTTCCCGAAGGCTTGTGGGGAAACCTCTGTCACGCTCACTTACCTCTCTTCCCAGGCTGGCAAAGCTGCACCGCCGCAGCACTTCCATTGTTGCTGTTGTGGTGGCAGTGGTGGTTGTGGTTCTTGTTATTGGTTTGGACACACGATGGGGAAAAAAAAAAAAGGTGAAGCTGGTTCCCTTGTTTGCCTCTGCCCTGTGCTGGCAAAGATGCAGAGGAAGAAAAAGAAAGGACTGTCTGTGTGACATGGAGAGACAGACGACTGTGGAAGCTGGGGGGAAGGGAGGCTCACAGGGAGACGTGAAGGATGGGAGGAAGGTTAAAGATTGGGGGAAAAACAGATGTGCACATGTGTATAGACTTCTAAACCATTCCCTTGTGGTCCCAAGATCTCGATAAGTACTGGTGTCTCTTTTTCCTCTTTTTTCTCACTTCCTCTGTCAGTTAGACTTTCCCCTGTGAAGTCCCTTCTCTCCCTTAGCAAAAGGAGCAATGCACCAGTTTGTAGGAGGGATTTTCACAAAGCTCTTCGGTCCCTCTGGTACCAAATGTTAACTATAATGACAACACTTAGCCCTAAACTTAGGCCCTGCTTGCTCCACACTTAACTTTGGCTCCACTTGTTTTCAGCAGCCATTACCCTCATTCTAATGGCCTGTCCAATACTAGGTCACACTGTCACTAAAACTAACCCCAAATCCTACTTAATCCTTCAGACTCTTTAGATGAAATCATTTGGTTTACTATGTTAGGACTAACTCAGGTTGAAGCCTAGCAACCCTAGCAGGATCCAGACGTGAATGTTGCTTTTCAGCTCAAGCTATGACAAGCCCTGAATCCAACCTTGGCCTGAATCCAGTTAGGCCAGCTAACTGCCTCAAAGTTTCTCCCAGCATGGTTTTCATACTGCTCTGGAACATTGTGTTAAACCTGACATTCCAGCCACTTCTGTTCCAAGGGCTAATTGTAACCTTAAACTCTGGCCCAGTGACCTGAACTTAAATACTAGCCCAACTAAAGGTGTCAGTGCTCAGCTACAGCACACACACCTCTTAGGAAGACATTTAACTTCCCAGCTCCTGTGGACCTGAAAGATGAACTTCACCTAAACCTAAACATGATCTGTCCCATCCCGTTCCCTTTCCCTTCCTGTGCCCAGCACTCCTGCGTGTCTTATGGCATCTGGAGATGTTTGGAGAAGACTGAGGGGAAACCTACAACACCCTGACACGAGGTTGTAGTGAGGTTGAAGTCAGTCTCTTCTCCCAAGTAACAACAGGACAAGAGGAAACAGTCTCAAGTTGTGCCAGGGGAGGTTTAGATTGAAGATTAGGAAAAAATTCTTCACTGAAAGGGCTGTCAAGCATTGGCACAGGCTGCCCAGGGAAACGATGGAGTCCCCATTCCTGGAGATATTCAACAGCCACGTAGAAGTGGTGCCAAGGGACGTGGTTGAGTGGTACCTGTGGCAGTGCTGAGGTAACGGTTGGTCTTCAAAGTCTTTTCCAATCTAAATGGTTCTGTGATTCTATGATCTGCAGGAACAGTGAATTAGCTTAGTTTTTCAGTCATTACACAAAATCCTGGATTAAGCCCAGAAAAGATGTACTTGGCTATCCTAGAACTAATTGCAGCTGTATTTAGGAATTCTTTCATCTCAGACACATGGCCCCATAAAAATTGGAGCCCAAGTGGAAGTTTGGTGACTCAAACCCAAAACCTAGCCTTTTGGTCTAACAGCAACAGCAGGTTTTCCAGGATCTAGAACCTAACTTCCACATCTATATCCTAACAAAGGACAAACCTTGCATTCCAATAAGTTTCATCAGGCCGCCCTTGCTCTAGCTCCAATCCTTCTGTCACGAGTCCAAACACAGCTACAACACAATCATTAACTTGAGGTGTTTTAAGAGATGCCTTAATAAAAACCCCAGAGCTTAACTCCCTCAGATGTCCCTAATGTGTTTACTACCTTTGTAGCCTTTATAGGTTCCTGCAATGAACAAGCTTTTCCTGGTCCTTCTCTCCTAAGGCACAAACCTGATTCCAACCAAATGTTGCCTTAAACTCACAAAAGTGGCCCCCACGGCAATAGTGTTGCATTGCAACACTGACCCTACAAGAACTGAATATAGACCTTCAGCCCAAATTGTTGGCCATTAGATTTTTCTGAGGAGGAAGAAATGTATTCCAATGTCCTGCAGATTTTGCTGTAGCAGTGCCACTGATGAAAGTGTGACAGTTGAGGCAAGTGGTGAGGATTGTGTGCAAAGAGGGGTGTTTGGTAGGGCAGTTCTGGGAGAGATGTGAAATTGGGGTACAGAGATTTGGAAATTGAACCTGGCTCACCCATCTCCTGGTAAGTACCACAGACAATAGTTGTCTGTAAAACCTGAGAGAAGCAGTGGTCTGCTGGGTGGCTATTTCGGAGTTTTCAGGATCACAGTTTTGAACCAAAGTAATATGTAGGCACCTGGTCCTGCTTCACTCTTTTCTGTTGCCACGAGTCTCTCCCAGCTATGTTGATATCACTGCTGAAGGCTGTTTTAGCTGACAAGTACCTTCTGTGTAATTTTAATGATCTTAAAGAAAAGTCTGTCTGAAGCTATATGTGAAAAAAATGTTCAAGTGTTTCTTTTGGAGCCTGAGTAGCGTGACTTAACTGGAGGAAGCCCCAGAAGCTCTCAGTTACAATTAATTGTTTTTACTCAGAGATTTAGTGCTTTTTCTGTCAAGGTAAGATAGAGTAGACGACTTGCCAGCTTACCAAATGTTACCACTCACTGGTATCAGCCTAGCTGTATCATCATGCTTTTTATTTATTTATGAGCACCATATGCCTGTCATGTCAGAAACCACCAGTGGATGTCATGTGTTCATTCATCAGGCTTCTGAAAACAACAAAGCCCCCCGATTATGTTTCAGTCTTGCTAGTGCTGCCATTCATTCTTGCTAGTTCTAGCATTAATTCTTCCTAGTGCTTTATTTCAGTAAATAATGGTGGTCTTCAGAACATTCGGTGCACCAGCAATTAAACACAGATGGAGTTTCTGTGTGTGTTTACATGTACATATACATACACACATATTTGATTGCATGGCACTTATTAGAGTGCCTAAAGGCCTAACACTTCATGGTTTTTAGGTAGGGCTGAAAAGAATGTTTCCCTCAACCTAGTGAGGCCATCAGTTTGGTCAGTAAGACATTTCTGCTGAAGCTCCACGATGCCATAGGTACGTGAAAGCATTCAGCTAATGGCATTAGGCATGGCTTTGTCTGCTCATCTGTGCATTTCCACCAATGACATCCCATTACACAGAGGTGCAGAATGTCTGACCTCTGCTCTGCTCAGGCTATGTTACATGGGAATAGTTTGACTTTGCCTGGGGAAGCATAAGGTACAGTAGTAGGCAGCACCCTCGTGTTCTTAAACAGATCACAATGTAAGAAACTTGGAAGCCTCCCCATCTTCTCACTCTTCTCGCTGATGTACATCTTCATCTATGATTTGTTCTGAAGCTGTCAATTTCTGCTAAAAATTTCCTGAGTGCTGAAGCTTCTGCCACCTCTCTTCTGATAGCGTGTGCCCATTATAACAAATTTCATCATAGGATTTTTCTTCCTGAAACTTATTCATTTTACTGTTCCTAGAGTCCTCTGTGCTATAGTATTTGAGTGCTAATCCACGTGATCTTTGCCTCTTGTAACCTCCTTATTCCCAGTTTAATCACCCAATGTTGACTCACCAAGGGTAGTTTCTGATGGGAATATTCTTCCCTTTAAAGGACAGTTGGAGGGGGTTGAGCAAGCAAAATTCAAAGCTAGTGGAACTGTGGATTAACTATATAGTAACTATATATAAGAAATAGGCACGTCTGGAGAAGCAGGAGTGAAGGGTAAGAGTACCCCAAAAATTGAATGAATTCATAAAAGTTAGGAATTCACTAAGCTGTTGGTAGGGGACCACATGGAAAGCAGAGGTAGGGTTAAAAAAAAGGGAAAGGGTTTATGAATACCAACCCATGAGTGCTATACTGAATAGTGCTTCTCAGTGCTAGAACAGGTCAGAAGGTTGAATGAGGCTGGTGCCTGGCGTGAGCTCAAGCTGTCCTATGATGTTGTAATGGAGGGAAGGCTGATGCCAGAGGCTGAACCTGCAAAGTCACAAAGCCCCCACACTTACCGTGTGACATGCTGGCAGTCAGGAGAGCAAGGATTCTGCAAGGCAGTTATGGAGAGGAAGGAATAAATGTGGATTTGCAGACTGGCTGAGGCTTAGAGATTGGAGGGTGAAACACTGGACTTTCATCCTTACCTGTCACAGCAAACTGAGAGATCCCACTGCAAAATCCCACTGATGTGTGGCATAATATCTGGAAGACTCTGTGCTAAGCATAGCCCTCTCTGCTCCTATGCCTCTGTAAAATACATACACCCACCCCCATGATGATACCTGATGGGGATGGGAAACCAGTGCCCAGAGCTGCCTGCTGAGCCATGTACACGTAGCCCAGGCTATAACAACTGTTTAACTCAGTGCTTGCTTGTGCTTTGAATGCAAAATGAGAAGTCCTGGTACAAAGAGCATTGTTGAGAAACAAAATCACAGCCAGTCTAAAATAGAGTCCAAAATGTTTCCTTGCATGGTTTTCATTAGGAGAAAAAGAGAGATTTCAGTGTTCCTCAGTCATCACTGAGGGGCATGTCTGCTAATCCCAGCATGAGCAGAGAGAGATGGGGAACTGCTCCACAGAATTGTCCTCTTCTTTCTCTTGAAGGTATCTATCTGGGCCATGATGGCACTCAGAGGAACAGACTCTGTCTTCTTCACCCAGCATCTTTTTCTAGAGCCGTGGAGGAGTCCTTTGTATTGTGACTGAGCCACTCAGACTAAAGCTTGAGAACTCCATTGCAAGTGCTGGAAGAGAGCATTTAGGAGGGAAGATGGACTGTAGCAAGAGGTCATCCCTGAGGAAATGGCCAGGGGAGGTTTAGATTGGATATTAGGGGAAAAAAAATCACTGGAAGGGATGTCAAACCCTGGCACAGGCTACCAAGGAAAGGAATTGAGTCACTGGTCCCTGGAGGTATTTAAAAGCCGTGTAGATGAGGTGCTGAGGGACATAGTTTAGTGGTGGGCTTGGCAGTGCTGGGGTAACAGTTGGACCTAATGATCTTAAAGGTCCTTTCCAAACTAAACAATTCTGTGATTCTATGATTTACATGCTGTCCTGTCTCAGGATAGAGAGGATATTGCCAGTCTCACCCGTAGAGTACTGGTGAATTGTGTTGTGGGAGTGTGTAGTCTGTTTACTGGTCCAACCATGTTTTCTGATCCAAAGATATCACACATTGCTGTCAAATATTTTTAGTTGGAGCTTCTTAATATCCAGCTTACTTTGCAGTCTTGGTTTCTTCAACCTAAAATAGCTCCAAGACAGCAATAGCTTTTAGGTGGTTCCCTATTTCAGATGAGACATGAGTTGTTCAAGAGAAAGTAGCAACGTGTGATGATAGTTTGGTGCCTTCATTCCAGAAGGATTCTGGAGAGCTTTACTAGCCTATGAGCCTCCCCATCTACCTCTGTGGTACAACTAGCTCTCCCCTATGACACAGTATTCCTCTTCTTCAAGAACTGGCAGACCACATTCACTTTTCTGGTTCAGAAAGGTTCTTTCTGTCAGGATTTGGGGTTTTTTTGGTAGGTAGAATGAGCTCGGTAAAAACTTGGCCTGAGCACTAAGGTGAAACAAGATTCCAGCTGAAAAAGATCATGGAGACTTCCTTCACACCCCTGGAAAAAGTCAGGATGTCTGTAGTACCTTCTCTTGGTCAGATGGCACCTGCAGGTAGACGGCACTTCTCCCATCTTCTTGCGGTACCCAAAGGGAAGTGACTGAGAAGGGAGGAGTTCTACCTGCACTGAATCACCACGGCTTTCTATAGTCATCCTACACATTTACAAGTCAGATTATGTCAAAGATTCTGTTTAACCTGTAAGATCCTATCCCTGAGGGCTGCAGCTTCAAAACAATGCAGCAGGTTACGTGTGTGTTGGTGTTCATTACTTGCTTTGCAGTGCCAGTGGAAATTTGGGCATTTACTGCTTGAGCAGTGGCAGTCCCATCAACGTCATCTACACGCTCGTTGCTGCAACCCAGTAAGGTCATGTGTGGTTTTAAATCATTCTTGTAGCCTTTATTGTCCTCAGTTGGAAAAGACATGGCTTTTGCCTTTAAAAAGAAGTAAAAAAAAACCCCTCAACCCTTCTGACTTTGAAATGAGTATAAAAATAGTTCTGTTTGGCTGGTTTGTGATGTTTGTCTCTTAGTCTTAAGTTCCACAGTTCATCTAAGGTGTAAGGATAGGAAGTAGGACACAGAAAATGGATCATGATCTAATGCCTCCATTTTCACCTCTGGAAAGGACCATTGCTAAGACACTACAGCAGTGAATATGTTAACAGTGCTGCAGAGAAGGTATCACATTGCCCTTTGGTTAACCACGTACAGGGATCAAATCACATTGAATTCTACCGAAGAACTCTGAAAAACAAACCCTGTCAACATGAAACTATTGAAATGTCACACAAATTGCATAAAAGACTCAGGTATAGTGCTTGGGTTTTCTAAGACACAGTCCCAAGATCAGCATCCTGCCTACACAATTAGCATTTCTCAAGGTCTGTTAATTTTCACTCAGGTTTACCAATTCATTGCTTTTTAAAATTAAGAGTCTGAGCAATAATTTTTCTGACATTTCATCATTTGACTAAGATCTGTGAAAGGCTCTGGTGGGGTCTGGTAATGAAGAGTCAGTTCACTTACAGACCCGATCTTGCACGTTGCCTCGCCACTGGGAACTGTGAGCATGTTGCGGTGAGCTGTCTCCCTAGGGAATCTAGGAAAAGGTTGCAGGAGTGTGTCTGGGACCGTGGTGAGGTCTGTGCAAAACTGACTTGCTGTCTAATCTGTAAATATTCTGCCTTTTGAATAAGCCTGAGCTGGGTGGGACTGCCTCATTATAAAGCACAGTAGTAGTTTGGGGCCTAGAATGCAATATTGTTAAATCAGAATTACAAGAAGAAATTGGATCCCTGCACACTGATAACAGGATTGTGCTCCAGTGGCTTGCTAGCTACTGTCATACACGTGCCAGATTGAAAGCAACTGTGTTAAATGAACTGACGAGACAACCAAAAACATGATATTAAAGCATGGGTTTTTTTAACCTCCCTGGGAAAAACTTTGGTCATTTCAACCTATCAGCTAATTCCTTGGTATTTATTTTTCTGTGTTCATCTTTGAAACTCAATAAGGAAATCAAATACCAACATAAATAAATGAAGAAGAAGGTTTCTCAACACCAATAAGCTAGACAAAAGAAACAGAACCCTGGAGAATGTTTACTTATTCATGATGTCTTCGTGACTGCCGTGCTTTGGAGGGAATTTTTGTTCACGTTTGACTCTCAAGCGTGTTAATCAGGTTTTATTAAAATGGGGGTGGGGGACAGGTAGCTTGAAAAACTTAGAGAGAAGCTAAGTGCAACCACATTAGAAGTTCATGCAAAGCATTAGAGACTGAGAGGAATTGTTTGAAGTTGATATTATATGCAGGGAGTGTGGGGGAGAAAATGTTGTCAGAGGTTTAAAGGGAGGAAATCCTTGTGAAAGGACATGTGATTGTGTGGTGGAAGTACAGAGTTTGTTCTGGGGAGTTCGTTCTGTTCGCGTCCCTGTCTGTAAAAGCATCCTGTGTGAGTTTCTGTAGCTTTGTGCTGTCTTCTAGGCATCTTCTTAAACACGTGAGAAGGCCCTTTGAAAAGAATGAAGTTCCATATAACAAGTTCAGGACATGTGTACGTGCCTTCAAGATCTCCAGCTATCCCCGCCGTTCAGATCCGTACCGCCCGGCTCTCTGTCGCTGTTTCGTGTCAGCGTGCAGCACAGGGAGTTCTGGCTTGGGGTTTCTCTGTACTGCTCTGAGCCTGGAAGTGTCAGGAAAACAGTCCTAAAAGTGAAGTCCAGGTATTACACAACAGTTTTCTCATTGGGCTAATCGAGAATTGACGGCAAAAGACGAGAAAATAGAAGCAGGGAACAACACCCCCTGTCCTGGCAAGTGTGTGAATTAAAATAGCAGATCAGTCCTCATTGCCTTGAATTTCTCAGAGGTCCATCTTTGCAATATGCTGTAGAACTCGTACCACAGAAGTTTAAGGACTCTGTGTCTCACCCATCTTAAAGTCTGTGCGTAGCAATAGATTGTACCTCGTAGGATCAGATTCAAGAATACAGTCTCTGGAGCCTGTGTGCTGTTTGTATGGTCTGTGTAATGTCACTTCAAGTTATCTGATAGCAGTTCTTTAACTGCTGGCAGTTTCCATGCTGTTAGGCAAATAAGGCTTAGAAGAATTAACATAAATGTATGGTCAGTGACACAATACGGAGCAATATATGTGGTTTTCATTAAGTGGTTTCTTCATAGATCTTCTTCTGTCCCCAGGATTCCATTACATTTCATTCCAGTCTCATTATTCTCTTTTTAAACATCATATGCATTAGAAAAGAGATGGCAGATAACCCTTCAGTGCAGTTGTCACCCCTAAGCAAGCAGCCACATTGAGAGTGGGGGTACCCCTTCAATCCAACCATAAAAGATGCAGAGTTTTATGAACTACTTACTCATGGGGCAAAGGGAGCTTATTCTTTAATAAAGGACAAATCTGGTAACATTTAATTCTACCAGAAAGATCTACTTTTTAAAACATGTATTAATAGGTAAGATAATAAACCAACAAAAGTCTGAGAGCTGTGAGCTCCCAGAGCAGCCTAGGCTGTTGCACTGGTGCTGCTGCTGCTACTGCTGCTGATGTAGGCAAGAAGTTGTTCATTTCCTTTCCTCTGCCTGCTGTCCCCAGAAGGTGAATTGTGCCAGGAGGGGCTTGAAAGCTAAAGATGAGAGGGAGAGTAGTCATTTCAAATCTAGCACTTTGCAATTGATTTTGTAAATACCTTATTTTTACTGTAACTCTTCTGCTAGCTTGAATTTCTTGCTTCAATGCAAAAAAACCAACCCAGAGTTTGCATCTTAGAGGCTAACCACACATTCCCTTTGCTCCCACATCTCTGTGAGGCTCTGCTGGAGTTTTGGTTGTGTGGAGGGTGTGGCTTGAGCTTCACAAACCTAATGCCTCTCGTGCATAAACATTTCTCTTCTGTTCTCCAAAATAAGAGATGATTATTAGAATAAATAAATAAATCTGCATTCAAGGGTGATCTCAGGCTAAACCCACACATGTGAATAGACCCAGGTAACTGTGAGGAGACACTAAAGGTCAATGCTAACTGCTTCATTGCTGATGTAAGACTGGCAAGGGTGGGCACGCTGAGAGTTACAAAGGCTCATTTCATACAGAGCACTGATTGGTATCAGTGTCTAAAAGAGGTATCAGCTGCCACTGAAACTTCTCCCCTGACTAGGGCAATCACAAGCATGTGGTTTTGCCTCTTGCTCAGTGCTCATGGGGGTCCTTGCACAGCTAACAAGGCAGTGAACTAACTTTGCTAACCGTCAGGCCATGGAAAGGACTTTGTCTCTACCAGATACCTGTTTTCATGACACTTGTACAAACTTCACTGTGAGGGTGATGGGGCACTGGAAGGGGCTGCCCAGAGGGATTGTGGAGTCTCCTTCTCTGGAGACATTCAAACCCAGCTGGATGAGTTCCTGTGTGACCTACTCTAGGTGGTCCTGCTCTGGCAGGGGGGGTTGGACTGGATGATCTTTTGAGGCCCCTTCCAACACTTAAGTTTCTGTGATTCTGTGTCTCTGAGAACTGAGCTCCTCTGCTGCCTTGGGTTGACACTGCCAATGGATTTGCTAGTCATTAATGAAGGGAAAGAAATACCTGGATAGACAAACACTGGGACCTTTAAGGCCATTGCTTAGACAAACCAGGGAAGTAAAAACAGAGAGGAGACATGCATCTGTCCTGGAACTGCCCTTTCATTTGGCAATGGGCAAGACTAGTGTTTGAAGGCATTTTTCAACTGTTGGTTTACCTAATCAGGAAAAAAAATAGAGGAAAAGAAAGCAAGCTCAGACAACCCTGCGGAGCCTTTCACCTCCACCAAAGTGCAGACAAGCTCACGAAACCCTCTGAGGTATCTGCAAGCCACCAAAGGCTCAGTGCACAAAGCATGGCATTCCTAAAACTCCAAGAAGGCTGCGGCCACATTTGTCGAGTTCAGACAGTGCACACAGCCGTGACTTGGACACTTCCACCACACACGGCACGTAGGGCCTCGTTGTTGTGATTGACATGACCAGGAACATATTTTGCAGATGGAATCTGGCAAAATGTCAGCACCTTCTATTTTTTATTTTTACCTAGTGTGGACACAGGGTCAGCCAAGACTTGAAAACAACAGGTTGGGTTTTGCCATCATTTTTCTAGCCTTGCTTCTGGCTGATGTTAGTGATGAAGGAGGTCACTTTAATATCTGAATTCAGAGTGGAAGCCCATGGAATATCTCAGAGGCAGGAAGGCAGTATGAAGAAGAGAAAGTAAGAAGGGAAGTAAAAAGAAGAGAAAACAAGTTCAAGGTCTTCATACTTTTAAAACTAGTGTAAAATAGTAGTGAGAAGAGACCTTTGTCTAAAATACCTGGATGTTATGTTTATCGCCTCACTCTGTAGGAACAAAGACAACAACTTTGGCCATTGTTAAGAACATGGGGAGACCATTGCTGATGAGAAGCAAAACTACATCCAGGAAATATTTGTTGCCATGGTGACCACAGTTAGTTGATTCCCTTTTCTACTCTGCAGAGCTGATTTAATTAATTCAGATATTTATAAATAGCTTCCCATGGGGCCAAAACTAATGGCTACAAAGTGAAGTTGCAAAGGCTTTGGATGTGCAGCTCTGTAAGGACAGATGGAGACCCTGCTTCAGCAAAGCAGTTTTAAGTGTTACATCTCATTCAACAGAATTGTATGTGTGTGTGCTTAAACTCATCCATGGGCTGAAATAGTCTGCTGCAGTTGACAGCAGATAGTGAGCATTTCTATTTTAAACCATGTGGTTTGTTTTGATCTAGCTTTCCTAAACTCCAGTGGAAATCTGTCCTTAAGTAGTCACACTATTAGTCATACTGGGAGTGGCCAATTGCTTACTTGGCAGTTGCTGTGAGTGTGGCAGAAAATATGGGCATGTGCACCTTTCATGGGTTCATGCACCTTTCACTAACCCCCAGCCTCTGCAAGTCATCCTCTACAGCACTCTTCTCCTTATTTTCCTTGTCACTATTGCTAGGGAAATAGTTGAAACACATGCATTTTACACTTGCCTAAAGGGACTTTTATTCCTGTACATGTAACCTCCAGTAGTTCAGGTCCCTTCAGCAGGAAACCCTCTTGAGAGCTTCATCATAGTCAGGTGCCAAAAGTCCTGTGGCTACTCTGCATCATTTGCTTAGAATACGGGTTCCACATCCATCAGCTCTATGTTAATGTGGCACCCAGTCACTCTGGGAGAGAGAGAGAGGTGAAAGGAAAAGGTTAAAAGATTGTCCATTCCTATTGCTTTTCATAGGTTTTATCCCCTCCAGGACAGCATGGCAGACACAAACCTTTCTCTCCACATTTGGCACATGGCAGGCATTGGCGTGTTGTTATCAGGATAGCAAGGGACAGCTGAAACTGGAGGAATGGGAGGGGAAAAGTCCAGAAGCAACTTAAAAAATTACAATGACACGAACTGCCACCTGCAAAGACAAATAATCAGAAAACTGGTTAGCACCTCTAGCATCATCTTTATCCATCCTCCTTCCACGTATTTGCAGGCTGCAGTTTGTAGCGGGCGTTTGAAACCTTTCCTATCCTCCTGCACTCTCTCTTCTAAAATCTGGCTTATTTTTTGCGTTGCAAATCTGGTTTTGTGTAAGAGTCAGAATCCAGGTAGCATCTCTGCTTAAAAAAAGTTGAGGTTGATGAATGCACTTCAGCTTCACTGAAGTGTTCTCACTTTTTCCACCCAGAAACTACAGTCTTTGCTGTTTCCTTAGACTTACAGAGACACAGACTCCAGGTCCCTCAGACTACGTACAAAGAGAGAGGAGGAGTGAACTGAACGTCAGAATTTACTCTTTCACCTGCACTGTGAATCCACAGGAAACAGTCAAGATGTCCCAAGATTGTATCTGCAGGTGTCCCATGGCAAAATCTATGCTGTGAGGCCCCTTATTTCTTTTCACCAATGCCACACCTGGACAAAGAGGTCGGTGGTACAGAACATCCCTCTTCAAGCTGTGCTGCTGGACAGGAGCAAGGTCTGTTCCTGCAGCTTTTGTTTTGGAATATCCATTATCTCTGAAGGCCTGGTGTCTGCTTGCTTTACTTTACTATGTGTGTTTCTGGGCAGTTTGCCCTCCATTTTACCCCGGTGAAGCATTTTGGGATGGGTCTCAATGGTCCTTTTCTGTGGAGAGGCTTGTCAAAGGGGAAGAGCAGCCTGCCCAGAGCTGGGGTGAAGGCAAAGCGAGGGTGGGTGCCAGAGCTGTCTGTGTCCTGTTCTCTCTGCTGTCTCATGGGAAGAGGGGCAACAGTCTCTCTCACAGCAGAAGCCTTTCTGAAGTAATTGTTTGATAGATGTGAGTTTTTGTTCTGCAGTCCTCACTGGAGTTTTCTCTCTGTATGGTTGCATCAAACTTTGTGGGAGATTGGTCAAATAACAAAAGAAATGTCTCTGTTTTTAACTCAGTAAGTTCTTGTCTTAGACCAGTGATGTCACGACAGCCAGGTGCTTTTGTTCTCAGTGCTGTGGTTTTCAGAGGTTTGGAGCTCTTACACTCCAAAACAATACAGTTAGTGGGGAAACACAAAGTCCTCTTCTACACATCTCATCACACCTCTGGGTGAGGAAGGCCATTTTGTGTCAGAAGCTGAAACAGGCAAAATCAAATGAAGGAGGCAGGGACAGGCATTCCTCTGTCTTGGCAAAGCCAGAAAAGGACATGCTGGAGAACCCCTCAGAGGAGGATTCAGACAATCCCAGAAGGATTAAGCTGTGATATGCTGTACATGGTAACCAGAGCTGAACCTGGCAACACGCAGCCCCACGGAGCATGGCTCCAGAGCTCTGTGTGCAAGAGGCTGTTGTCCATCAGCTTCAGCAGGACCCTGCGCACGCTGTTATGACAGCTGTTGGAAACTGTTATGTCAGTGTACCCTTTCGGTCTCTTCAGGAATAGAAGATGCTGTGCTCTTTTGGGGTTCTTAATGCCCTGCTTAGTCTGGATCACAAGTTAGCGAGACATCAACAGTTTTAACCATGTACTGCATAGGCTTATCCGTTTGTATTGTTGGAACACACTCTTTGTTTCAGGCAAACTCTTCCAGAAGCAGCCTATGCAGTGACTGGAACTTCTCTTTCCTTACCCCTTTATCTCCTCTCCTGCACAACATCACTACGTTATCACCGTGTTCTTTTCAAAGAAACATGTCTGTCTGAAGTTTCCCTTCAGCATTGTGTTACCTCTTTTCCAGTAACTTTATAAGGGACACTGTCAGTTTGGGGTTTCCCTCCACAACAAACTCAACGCAAGGTGTTTCTGCCCTCAATCGTACACAAACACACTGTGACGCCAATTTTACACTTGCATTCCCTGCTTTTCTACCCCTG
Organism: Colius striatus; assembly: GCF_028858725.1. Taxonomy (NCBI): domain Eukaryota; kingdom Metazoa; phylum Chordata; class Aves; order Coliiformes; family Coliidae; genus Colius; species Colius striatus. The sequence goes on from NC_084762.1 coordinate 5,431,055, forward strand.
GCGCTGTTTGATTTTCAGAAAGGGAGAAGCAAAATATTTATACAAGGGAAACCGAATTTACATAATAAATAAACAGAAAAAAAGCAGCGAAATAAACCCCCCTCTGCTCTTTAAGTTTCAGCAACGCTGCATGTAGGCTGTTTCAAAGAGAAGAGTGCCTCCTGCCCTCATCCCAGCTCCGGCAGACGTCCCTTTAATCGCTCCTACTCCTTTTTAACTCCTTTGCATAAAAGAAAATCTCCCATTGTGTCTCAGAAATTCAATATGATATGGAAACCAGATAGGTTGCTTGTTTTTTTTTTTAAAGAAAGAAATGTCTCCTGCCCAACTTTAGTACGGCAAGGAAATTTGATTATCACTTGTTGACAGGCATGCAGGTCATGTCAAGTGTTTCTGACGTGTCTATTTTAAGTCGAGCTAGAATTTGTATTTTGATTACGACGGAGTAAAAATACTCAGGCAACAGATAGTGTTTGCCTGTGAATGAAAACTGGAACACACGAGTTGTGGTCAGGCAGATTTCTGTTAGGGAGATGAGGCTTTGCTTGGGTCACTGCCCAGATGTCCTCATTTGAAGAAAAGGAAAGAAAGAAACCCGCCATTCCCACCCTTCCTTCTGCTGCTTGGAAAGAGGAAAACGGGCGCAGCAACACAAGGGAACTAACGTGAAATCACTTGTGAAAGACAACTGGAGTTTTTCCTCTTGCCTGTTCTAGTCAAGTGATAAAGTACCACCTCCTTCTGCTTAACTGTCTGCTTTCATCCCCCAGCCTGCGTTTCTGCAGCATGGCGAGATGGGTTAGGTGCTAAATACCCCGCGGGCCCTGGCTCCTTTGGCTCCAAGCAGTAGCTAACTCAGAGGCAACAGCTGAGAGCCAGAAGGGAGGTGGTGTGTGGTCAGGAGCAGGGCTCCTGGCTGGCTTGCCAGCATGCTGAAATCAGTTGTCCCCTTCCCTCCACGTCTTTGGGAGAGAGCAGCAGCAGCGTGGCTGCACAGCCCTCTGCCAGCCCACAGCAGCTGGCTGCAGCAAGCCGAAGCGCTCCACAGCCATGGGTCTGAAACTAAGGGTTGTCTCTCCGTGTGGGGTCTGTAACATTAGCAGCAATGTAGAGAGCCTGGTTACAGGCCATTTATCTGTGCCAATATCTGGGGTCAGGGGCTCACCAGAAGTGGAGTTCCAATTTGTAATGGGGTCAAGACCAGCAAACATTTGAAGGTGGCTAACAAGGGCACCAGTTTTGAAAACAACTTTTAAGTGTTGCTTTCCAAGCAGTTGTCACATGAAGTCTGGAAGCAAGGACTGTTGGTCAGTATTCAGCTGTCTCATTTTTGGAAGCAGACTGGTTCTTAGGAGAAGAAAATTGTCAGAGGATGTGAATGTTTCTGGAGAGGAGGATGCTGAAATTTTGCTGGATTCAGTGCTTGTTTGGTCTTGATCCATCTCTGAGCTCAAAGGCAGCGCTTGTGATAATACATTTTCTTCACCATAGAGACAAATGCACCTCCTGAGGGAAAAACAGTTGCTTTGACATTTCAGGCTGGGCAACCTGTCCTTGACACATGCGCAGGCCCTGGGCCGTGGCGTCTTGGCTTCGCACGCTCACGGCTGCCTGGGAGGCTGGCACCGTCCCTGTTCAAAGGCAGCGCCGTGCCAGCACCGCACTGCTGAGGTCCCCAGCAGAGATGTTTGCACTGGGAAGGCAGCAGAGCAGGGCAAATATCATCTCTGTCATAGGAGATGATGCTCTCTGCATGAGCCGTGGCGTTGTGCACTTGCTCACACGCGGTAACGTCTTTATGTTAGCAGAAGCCTCGGTGGGACGGGGTAAAAAAAAAGAAACGGAGCTTATGTTATGTTGTGGCTGCCAGCAGTCACACACTGCACCGTGGCAGGAAGCTGAGTGTAAGAATCAACTGTGTTTTCAGACTTTCTTCTAGGAGCCACAGTCGTGGTTTGCAGAGCTGCCAAAGACCTGCAGTGCTCATACTTTCAGCTGGATGGGGGAGCAGTCACTCTGCAAATCTGTCCAAGGGATTTCAGATCAAGTCCCTGGTTAGTAACAGTATTGGACGACTAACTATTGGTGCCCAAAGGAGTAGCTAGCATAGAAAAAGTGACTGGGTAGAGAGGTGACTATGCTGGAACATAGATCATAAATATGAGTGCCAAGGTGAAGCACAAATAAGGGGAACGTTCCTGTTACTACCGTGGTTCTGCATCCATAGTCACTGCTTCATAACACTGTCCAGCCAAGGCTCTGTAAAACCCGACCCTAACAAATATACTCTTGGCTCAGTGAAGGTGATGGGGCTCTGATAGTTATGGGGAATCCAATACAGACAGCTTCACTGCCTGTTTGTGCTTCTTCATCAGTATAATCCTCCTTCAGCAAAGCACGTGCTCATTGACTAAGCTGATTGCAGAGCTGAGAGGTTACGGGCCCATAAAACCAGTGGTCACCAAGAGCTGATCCGTGCACGTGACGGTGAGATGAGCCATCACAAACTATGCCATTAGCATGACTTACTTTTAAAGTGCCATTATCCCCTCATTGTTCTCCCTCATTAACAATTAGTGATTCAGGCCCTTGAGAACTTTAATACAATAATCCCTCCGAGCTCCCCCGGCGCAATGTTGCACACAAGGTTTATAAGAGGGAACTGGCTGGCTGTGAATGTGGGAGTAATGGTCCATAAGCAAAGGCGAGGTAAAAGAGAGTCAGCCAGGAAGGCAGCCTGCTGAACTCAGAAAGCCTGGCTGTAGTGGGAGGTGCTGTCATTGCAAAGCAGCTTTCATCTTTTGGAGTGGAAGGGAGTCATTTTGTCATAGGAGAAGAAGCAACTGCACAATGGCTGTGGCATTTAGATACTGGTCAGTGAAAGTCAGCCCCTGGTCTTGAAATCGTGTAGCTGTGTGCATTTTCCATTTGGATGCTGCGTTAGGAGGGCCTGTGCTCTATTCCCTCCCCCTTCTTTCCCTTCTCCTTTTCAGCAAAGAAGAGACCTCACCAACAAAGAGATAATAGATTGAAAGCTCTTGCATCCAGACTCTTTCAAGCAAAGCTTGCGAGAGACTTTGGCACATAACGTCTCTAACATTATGTTCACTGCCCTTAGAAAGCAATAACTGAATACATTCTGCTGGCAGTTAGCAAGTGCAATGATTTCAACACAGATGAGAAGAGAGAGGACAAAGAAAGAATATGCTTAGAGCATCCCTTTCACTAGGAACCTATGGGCCAGCTGGAGTGTTTACAAAGCTCTAAGGGCAGCCAGCAGGGAGTTGCAATAATCTAATTTTAATTATGTGACAAAAGCATGAAGAATCATTTCAAGGGCTAACGGAGGAAACTGGTTGCAGCCTGCCAGTATTCCTTAGATGGTAAAAGAAGACAAGTTAACTCACAGAATTTAGTTGTTTCTCAAAAGACTAAATGGGATCTATCACATCTCCCAGCCTGTTGTTGTTAGAGAACAAATTGGTTGCCAGAAAAAGGCTTTAGATGTTAAAGAAAGTTCTCAAGAGGCATCTAAGCAGAACAGTAATACCTATGCTCCTCTTCTGAAATAAGAGATACTCTACCAGTGAGAAAACAAAGTCCCACAATCATATTAAACTGGCTAGTGCGAAGTGCAGGGGATACAAGTTGCTAAGGATAAACTGACAGACCTTCAGCCTGAGTTGTCCAACATCACAGCCTTCTGGCAGGATCATGGCAATGAAATGGCTGGTTTGCTCAGTTAATAAAAGGGAAGGAGAGCGAATTGAATGAGAGGGAAAGAGAAGGGAGAGAGGGAAGGAAGGAGAGGGAAGGGAAAGAGAGGGAAGGAGAGGGAAAGGGCAAAGCTCAAATTCTCCTGCTTTGCACTCATCCCAGCCCTTTGGCAGGCAAGAAGTGTTCTCTCCTGAGAGTAACAGAACAGAGCTCATAGCAATGAGGCAAATCATTTTGACCCCACCAAGTAGACAGCCATAGTGAAAACATGGCTACCAGAAGACAAATCCATAGGTTCTTGGTTTAGGATTTTCCCCTTCTTTCTGGATGCAGTGAATCCAAACTTTTATTTTCCAATAATACTTTACACTGCCTTGTCTGCCTTTAATCTGCTCTTGCATGGGGATTTGGTGTTTGGTTTTATTATTGCTTGGGATATCTTTGGCAAAGGCATTATTGGAAATACTGCATTTGCAAGCAATTCACATTGAATAATTTAACAGTCACTGGGGCTTCATGGGAACTTTCACATCAACAGCACAGCCTGTTTCAGAGCTCTGCAATGCATTCAAGCTCTCCTCCTTGTCACAGCATCACTTTGATGACAATGCTACATAGGATGGCAAAAAGTGAAGGTGGTCTGGAGCTGCTGGACAGAGTTCAGCACAGAGCCACCACGATGATGGAGGGAGTGGAGGATCTCCCTTATGATGAAAGGCTGGGGGAGCTGGGGCTCTGTAGCTTGGAAAAGAGGAGACTGCAGAGTGACCTCAATAATGTTTACGAATACATAAAGGGTGGGTGTCAGGAGGATGGAGCCAGGCTGTTCTCAGTGATGGGCAGTGATAGGACAAGGGACAACAGGTACAAGCTGGAATAGAAGAGGTTCCAAAGAAACACAAGGAGGAATTTCTTCCCTGTTGAGGTGAGGGAGCACTGGCAGGGGCTGCCCAGATGGGCTGTGGAGTCTCCTTCTCTGGAGACATTCCAAACCCACCTGGATGAGTTCCAGTGTGCCCTGCTCTAGGTGCTCCTGCTCTGGCAGGGGGGGTTGCACTGGATGAGCTTTCCAGGTCCCTTCCAGCCCTTGAGATTCTGTGATTCTATGATATTGCCACCTGCAAATTTCTTTTCCCCATTGTGTGACCGTGATATTCTCATTCAGGAACAACATTGTCATCCAGATTTGTGTAACTTCAGGGTTTTTTTCTGTGAATTTAGCCACTGTTGCATGAGATTTCCCTCCAACACCAAGTGCTGTTGGCTCAGGTTAATAGCACCTTTTTGAATTTCTCTGAAGTGGGATTTAAGGAGTGATGTTAGAGTTCCTTTGCTTATTTCCAGACTTTCCCTGGCCCAGGTTTTGCTGCAGACATCTTGCATACACTTTGAAAATACATCTGCTGTCTCATGTTTACATGTACCGTCACGTCTTGAATCAGGGCCAGCTTCAGGCACAGATAAAACAATCTCCTTTGTCCAGTAGCCTCCTGCTCAGGGATTGTCTATGGTACCTGTGCTGGCTGAAGTGACAATGAGCTATGTGACCACTCTGTGCTGCCTGAGCATCCCTTCCTGCTCCCACTGACTGAAGGTGTCAGAGCAAGGAGGGACAATAATTACTGTGGAGAGAGCTGGGAATGGTCCTTCCTTGCAGCCAAAGTTACTGATGCTTGTCTTCAGAGATGCTACATTGATGTCTAAAACTGATGCTACATTGGGTCTTAAAATGTGAAATAAATTGGTAGTGCAGCTAGACAACAACCATTAGCCTGCTGCTGCTTGAAGTCAGCTCACTCAGAGTTTTGTGGGAGTAAATGAAGCTCTTTTTTGAGACCTTCTAAGCAAGCTGTGAGCTATTTGTGCCTGTCTGGAGCATACAGTAGGCATAAAGGGAGACTGATGAAGTCTGGTAAAATCATGGGATGAATTTAGGAAGCACGTTAGAAAAGGGGAGTGGGGAGAAACATTAAGAGAAGAATTTGGGGTTGTCATCCACTTTCTGGTGGGATATAAATATATCTATTTCTGGTTTGTATAAAGATATGTGACTATCTGCTGACATGAATAATTCTTCAGATGGCTCTCAGGCAAACATTTTATGCTCTATGGTTATTTTCTTAATAAACTGGTGAGGGACATTTGCAGTTTCTGGAAAACTGAAGCTGGTTGTTGTGAAAACTAGGGTAGATTTTGAGAAATAGTCCAGAGGAGGGAAAACAGGGAAGGGACAGGCCTTAGAAGATGTGTCATTTTAAAACAATCCAGTTTAATTTTAAAAGTGACCCTCTTCCATGTTTACAATGAAGTTTAAAATGTAGGGTCTTGAGGCTAGATTGAATAACTCCACAGCCAACCCACAGCATTTTTTTTCCACTTATTTGATACAGAGCTTGAAGTGCAAAGTCCATTATTCAATCAGCTCCAAAGGGTGTGAGTTCCAGAAGCCAGAACAGGGAACTGAGGTGGGATAGCAGGGCAGAGTGGAGGGACTGATAAGCTCGGCACTAGCTGTTGCTTGACATTGCAAAGATTGTTTTTGTCAAGGGAAGAGGTGGAAACATCCCCTCTCCCGTTTCTCTTTTTTGTTATTTAAAGAAAGGTGAAGTTCACAATGGCATTCCCAAATGCTTCAGAGCTCTATCCTTCAGCTCCTCCCTCTCCCTCCACATTACCGACAAATCATGAAGTTGTTTTCTAACAATGTGCTTTTTCCTCTTCAACAAAATCACTTTTTCTCCAGCTGGGGAAATGCCTGGAACCCAAAACAAATGTCTTAGGAAAACTTCACTCCCTCCTCACACATTTTGAGTTTTCTAAAGTTAGGGATACTTTACATTTGGGATCCTCAAACTCCAAGGAACCCAGAGCCTTTGTGGACTGCCAGCTCTAACAAAGCTATGGCATTTCTGCAGGGCACACAAGGTGCAATGCAGCATCTGTAGTTAAATAAAAAGGTCTTTTGGTTTATGGTCACTGAAGTCTAGTGACTAGTGGGATACTGTGGAATTATAGATCCTTAATGAAAATCTTCAAAAAGAGTAGATATTGTTTAAAACTGATACAGAAGCATGTACAAACATCTAAGCACATATCCAAGAATGTGGCCACCAGTTATACATCAGTATTAATTGTACTGAATCCAGAATGTGGTGTAACACAGCCTAGCGTTTCAGCCCTACACAAGGACACGCCTGTGTCTTTACAAAGTCCCGACCTGGAGCCAGCAGGACAGCTCAGATTCCATGTGGGCCAGCTGGTAACTTCACGGATTGAGTATAAGCAGGGAAAGAGTCCAGAAGTTTGCCCGCTGCTCCATCTAGTGCTTGTCTTCAGTATCCTATAGGATTATGAAGTACTTTTATCTTCTGAGTTCTGATATCCCGGGCAAGGCTTGGATGTGCCAAGGGGCAGTCTAACTACTGGCAAGGGCTTGTCATCCACTGACTCCCTGGATCACCAGGACCAGCCATTTTTTTTACTGTAGTGAACAAGTGTTAACAAAGAATGGCTGAACTGCCTTTGCAAAGGGGGAATCTTCCAGGAACTCTTGCAGGAAAAGGAATACGTAAAGCATGAGACTTCCCGATCGCTCGAGTGATGAAACCCCAGTGCTTGTGTGAGGCAGACTGGTACAGTTTAATACATTTGGTATTTAATATGACTGTTTATTAACTAAGATAGCTCATTTCTACCAGGTAAGTATAAAATCATGGGATAATGAAGTATTTTGGCAGTGTACTCAAAGGCACGTAGTATAGAAAATGGAATATGACACTGGTCAGAAAGGTGAGGAAACCACTGTTTCAGACACCACGTCCACTCTGGTAATTTAAAGTGTCAAGGAAAATGTCTGAATATAAACAGAGTTGTTGTAAGTTCAGTTGTCAGAACAGTCTCTTGCAGTTGTTACACTGGCCAGCTAGCACTTTCCCGGGCAGCTCCCAGGCACAACTCAGAAGACGGTCTAGATGAAGGACCATTTAATAGGATGGATGTTGGCATTCCATACCACTTGACCCCAGGCATGCTTAATTTCCCAGTGTAGGGGAAGTCACAATGTAACACAGTGTGTAACAGGATTTTCATCCCTTGTAGTCCTAGCCTGAGAGCTTTGGCTCTGTAACTGTAATTAGCTGATACTTCTAGCTCTAGGCATCCAGGGAGTGTAACAGGAAACGTAATGGCTCTTACAGATAGGGGAGAGTCCAACTTCAGAAGTCTGCAGTGCCTAGTGTTTTCTACAGTTTGCAATTCTACTCATTTGATTTTTAAGTCTGACTATAGTCTAAGCAGCTCTCAGAGATGCCATTGCCAATAATCATCAACTTCCACATTGTTGGCTGGCTTTGCTATCTTCCAGAATATAAATAGGCTCAAAATAATGGAAGCAGTCATATCAGCGTACTATGGTAGCCACATTTTTGCCACAACAGACTAAACACTCTCCTGTGGGGGAGAGAAAATTTTCCTGCTGCTGTCTTTGTAAATCTCTTTTAAAATTCATTTCTGTTGACTGTATTATTTTTCTTTCTCCCATCTTCCTCTCCTCCAAAGCAATTCTTGTGCTAAAACTGCCAGAGAGGAAGAGTGGATCTAACACCTGCCACAGATGTTCAAGTTTTTAACATAAGAGATGGCCTGTTAAAACCCAGAAGGAACAAGAGAAAATAGAGTGTCAGTGGAGTGGGAAAGTGCTGATAGAGGGCAAGTTTATGCTGCTATTTGTGTGTCAGTCACGTCTTCATTTCAGAACAAATCACTCCACAGAAGAAAAGCTCAGGCAGAGGGTTAATGGGGTAACTGTGAGCAAGGGGATGGAGGGGTTACACACTGTTCTGTCCTCACCCTTCCTGAGATAGCATCTGTCAGCTGGAAACACATCTCCAGAGCTGACTTCTTCATGGTAAGGAGAGGCTGTGACCAGGGCTTCTGTAAGATATCATGGTACCTTGGCAGGAGGAGTCCGTTAATATTCCTGATGAGATCTCTTTATCCTGTGCAGATTAGGAAGTCTGTGAGATGATGGGAAAAAAGAGGGAATTCACTGTACTAAACTGAATCCCTGCTGTTTGTGATTGGTTCTGGCTTTGCTTTGTAAAAGTGCCTCTTTGTTTTATCAAATGGTTTGTGTTTTGTTTTGTTTTGTTTCCAAAAGGAGAGGTGAAATATTTTTGTTATTCTCATTCTGGGAGGGGTCACACAGTACAGACTTTTCTACCCTAAAGCATCCTGGTATCCAGCCCTCCCTCCTCGACAATCCTATTCCCTGTTCCCTCTTCGCCCAAACTTTCCCTTTCACATTAGGATCTAGGAGTCCTCTGCCAATTGGGATTTCTTCAGTGGTTGCTTATACAATCACTGAAGTCTCTTTTCAGTACTTGCTGATCCTGTGCTGGGAAGAGAAACGATGGTTTCTCTTGATGTGCTGCCTGAAATAAGAATTTATTGGCTCCTCAAAGGAAACCAGCAGTTCTGACAGCAGTTGAAAAGCAGATGACTTGTTTTGAAATGTAAAATTAATGTGGAGAGAGAGAGATTGAAGGCCCCTGATTCTTTTATTTATTTCTTTTTTACATTTAAGATCCCTTAGTACTACAGTCAGTTATGAAATGTAATGTTCTGTGTATATATAGGAGGTCAGATGACATTATTTACTGTCCCTTCCTGGCATTAAGCTTCCTGAGCTCATGCCAAAGCATTGCATTGTGTAGCACAATTGTACTCCCACCATTTAGTAATTTGGCTTGGTCTGAGGTACATTGACAGAGGCAGACAGCTAAAAGCAAAGCTCTAAGGACTGAATTTAGTTTCATCATTCCAGATAATATTAAAAGCATGCACAGAGCAAGTTAGGAAACAATGCAGCTTCACAAGAGAGAGCTCTGGAGAGCTGCTGCAGCACGCTGGCTCAGCACTACAGACTCTTTACAAAACAGAGACTTATGCAAGATGTAACTGCTTGGATGCTGAGTTTAAACACCTCAAAACTGGAGAGATTCCTGTCAGCTACTCCTTTCTATTGAATATTAGGGGCTCATTTGAGAATGCTTCTCTTGGCCTAGGTATGTATTTTGTTTCTCCCCAGGGAGGTAGGACATGGTGGTCAACTGTGTCTTGCTTTTTGTGAGAAAGCTGTTTGACCCAGATGTTCACATGTTGCCTTGAAATGGGAGAATTTGGGTGCTTTTGCAGCAAAGACTGCTTTTAAATATTCCATTTTAAATGGAATGTTCTTCTTTGGCTTATAGAGAACTGCAATGCAGCAAAGCCAGGATAAAGAATAGTGGGCTCCCTGGATGTTGGAGAGAAGGCAAACTGGGTCAGAAAGACCAGTGTCAAAGGAACAGATGAAAACAATGAGGAAGGAAAGAGATATACAAAATCAGATGCGAGGGGAGAAGAAACACAGACTCACGAAGAGAAAGATTGACCATGTCACAGGAGAAGCTCCAGTGGCACTCTTACCTGCCCAAGAAGCAGCTCGACAAACACGAGCATCAGCCTCAGGCAAAGGGACCTGACCCTGTGCCCTGACAGTGGGACAAGGTCCATACTACTGCTTTTCCTGCAGATGCAAACCTGCAGACAGATGCAAACCCCCATCAGAGCAAAACCTGGCCCCGATTCATTGATTATTTGGGATATTTCTTTTCCTTTCCTTTGAACTCTTCATCTCACCATCAGATGGAGCATTGCTCTTCCATAGAGACATTCTGTATAGGAAAAAACTGGTAGGGAGATGGCTGGTATTGCTTCACCTGGCAAAGTTTCTTTGTAGTATGAGCAAAAGCGAACTGCTAGTATATGCATAATCTTACTTCCTTTTAACTTGTCTTCCTGTATTTTTGGAACTCTATTTTTTCCCCCCTGTTTTTCTACCTAGTGACAGCGCGAACGAATAGTAATTCACATCCCTCTCTTAGCTAAGCATCTTAGGAAAATGACTGAAAGGCACCGTGGCACGAACATTCCGTTCTTGGGGGGGTGGGGGGAAGAGAGAAAACCGGGCAGGGACGGACACCCGACCTCTGCAGTGGCAGAGCAGGGCAGGAGCCTGCGGGCAGGGACGGACACCCGACCTCTGCAGTGGCAGAGCAGGGCAGGAGCCTGCGGGCAGGGACGGACACCCGACCTCTGCAGTGGCAGAGCAGGGCAGGAGCCTGCGGGCAGGGATGAACACCCGACTTCTGAGCCGAGGCGCCGGGGCAGGGCAGAGCGGAGGGCACAGGGAGGGCGAGCGGCGGCGGCGCCGAGCTTGGCGGGCTGCCGCGGGCCAGGCTGCCCCCTGCTGGCCGGGACTGGCGCCCCCTCAGTCCGCCTCAGGCCCGGGGCTCGTTGTTCGTTGTCCCGGGGTGCGGGACAGAGGCTGGGATGCAGTCACGGAATCCCAAGGGCAGGAATCATTTACAGCCCTCTTATCTCTGCCCAAGCATCTTTGCTCTGAGTCCAGTGTTGGAGCTCTCACTACAAGAAGGACATTTTGGTGCTTGCCCAGAGCTGGGCACTGGAGCTGGGGAAGGGTCTGGAGCACAAGTGTGATGAGGAGCAGCTGAGGGACATGGGGTTGTTCAGCCTGGAGAGGAGGAGGCTGAGGTGAGACCTTCTTGCTCTCAGCAGCTCCCTGACAGGAGGTTGTGGTGAGGTGAGGGTTGATCCCCCAAGCTACAAGTGATGGGACAAGAGGAAACTGACTCAAGTTGCACTAGAGGAGGTTTACACTGGACATTACAAAAAACATATTTACCAAAAGGAGTGTCAAGCCCTGGAACAAGCTGTCTGGGAAAGTGGTAGAGTCACCATCCCTGGAGTTACTCAAAAGACCTGTAGATGAAGTGCTCAGGGAGATGGTTTAGTGGTGGCTGTGGCAGCGCTGGGTTAACAGTCGGACTCAATCTTAAAGGTCTTTTCCAACCTAAACAGTTCTGAGCCACCTTTGCTTAGACTTGTGTGTCTCTCTCCCTCCATTCATGGATAGCAGAGAGAGATTAGTACTGACAGAGAGACAAAGTGCTCTCCTGCACAGTTGCTATGGTGCTCGTGGGCTCCTACTGCCTACCTGTTGCCTTTTCCAGATCTGTCAAGGGACAGGGATCAGTGCAAATGTGGCTGTGACATGAGTCAGTGGTGCTTGGTCATCGACGTCGCTGAATTGTGCACCAAAGTCTTTGGTAAGAGATCTACCAGTCAATCAGGAGAACATCAAATATTTGAAGGCATTTTAAAAGCAGACACCTGGCACCTCCTTGCTGCCCTGTTATTTTTTGTGCAAGCAGTTAGCCGTGGCTGGGAGCCCCGCAGTTGTCAGCTTATCTCAGTGCAATTTTATGCACAGGAATATTCACAATGTCCTGTTTCTTTGAACTCAGTTGAAACAGCAGGCTGTTCCTTTGCTCAGAAATGTAGCTTTGTTCTCCCTACTTAGCTATTCTCTTACGGATCGAGAGACAAGTTCAACATCCACTGAAGGTAATGGAAAGACATGGTTGGTTTTCAATGGGAGTTAGATCAGCGTTCAGATAAATACACAATTCAGTAAGGCAGGCTTTAACTGCTTCTCTTGTTAGCAATGCAGACATTGGTTTACTCAACAGAAAGATTTTATATTTATTTTTTAAAATGATTTCCAACTTCAGAAAAGATTTAAGCTGTGTGTTTAACCAAGGGTTTGTATCTTCTGTTCCAGGAAAAGGCTCAGAAACTTACCATGCCAAAAAGTATTAAATGGTGGGGTTTCAGCAGATCTTCCCAACAAAGGCAATAATTAAAGATGCTGTGAACATTGTATAAGGAGAAATCCATGCATTTTTTTTCCCTGAGATTGCCTTCCACTGCTCATACACAGTATTCAGCCTCTTCCTAGAAAGCTGTTGGAAGACTCAGAGTGTTGCATTGATCTAACAGAGTCAGCCAGACAACACAGCAACGCCTTGACAAAGCATGTACCAGGCAACCCGCCCTTCATACCCACCCTGCCTTGTGAGGTGGATGTGGAAAGTTTCCCTACTCTGAGCTTAAACTCTTTCTCAGGAGGAAGAATAGAGTGTTTCACTTCTGAAACCGGTCTGTGCCGTCCCCAAGTAAAGGTGACAAGTTAGCATCACTTGTCAGCCCACCATTTGAACTTCACTGTGCCACAGCTTCATCTCAGATCTTTCTAGGAAGTTTTTCTAAGTAGACTGATATTAGCAATGACACCTTCAAGGGCCCTCTGGTTGCTTGTTGCTTTTTTCAGGATATCTTTGACTGGTGATCACATCTGACACGGATGAGCCAAGCAATGAGTGATCCTATTACAGAAAGGCACCTTTCCTGATGCTGTGCTTCTCTTTCTGTATCACAGGGGCTTGTGGGGCTTTATGTTGCAAGGAGCTGAGATCCACACTCAGGAAGCAGTGAAAGAAAAGGCACTGGCTGCAGACAGACCACTGTGTGTCCTGAAGCTATGGGAAAGCACTGGGAGACTATGGGCACTTGAGGAACTTCACAGCAAGGGGAGGCAGATTACTCTGACTTGGTGCAACAGTCTGCATGGATATGTACACACACATACACATCAGTTTTTATTCCAAACACAATCAGGTAGACTTAGTTTCAAGAGACTAAGAGACAAAATTCAGCCTGTGTGAACTATGTGAATGGAATGGACCCTCAGATCTCTATCTTCTCTTATTTATCAGGTTGTTTAATAATTTTGAACCATCTGAGTAGAGTTTCTCTGTTTACCAAAGTTTTTTCCCCTGTTTCTTGTGTTTCTATTGTTCTTTCTAGGCAACACTGGGTGATTTTCAGGTGTTTATCTCTATTACTAATAGGTTTTTTTCCCCTCACAGCAGCTGCTAATTTGAGGCCTGGTGCTGGGCTGAAAGAACAGGCTTCTTCTGATGGGCTGCCTGACTCAGCTCAGGTGAGATCCCAGCTGCTCAGGGAAGGAAACGAGCTCTTGCTCCTCCCCTTAGTGCTTTAGTACAAGTCTGACAAGGGAAGAGAAAACAGGAGAGCTTTTTTCTTCCTGAGAGTGATAGGGAGAACTATGATGAGACTGTAAAAACAGAGTCTGCCTTTTCATCTGTTTTGCAGTGCCTGGCCTGTGATTTAAGAGAAGAGTGGTCCTGTGCTGCAGCCGAATTTCCTTGGCTTGGAAAGGAAGAATGAGTCACCTATAGCTGGAGGTAAGAAAGTAAAACATTAGGGTAGAAACAGAGGTGAGCATCGTGTGGGACTGATGAGGAGGGAGGCGGGTAGAGCCGGTGGCCCAAGTGGAAGTTGAGATGGATGTGTCTAGATGTGGACCAGGGCTGAGAGGAGGAAGAGCATGAATAGCACAACTGCTTTGCTTATTGCTTTTGGAAAAGCCAGCTGTGGTAAATGCTGTTTGTGTGTACACTGCAAGTAGAATATGAGGGATTCTAGCGTCCAAAGACTGACCAAACATATCAATCTGTGAGAGAAACAGTTATCCCTTTCCAAGTGGGCAGCTCACCTGTGCTGTGCATATCTCAGCCCAGTAGTTGTTTTCTCTGATATAACTCCAGTACTTGTTCTGTCTTTCCCTTATGTGCTCAGTGCTTGTCAAATAGATGTTCTTGGGGCCTGTTGTCACTGTCTATTGCTATCTGAAGTTCTTACCTCTTTGCCAGTTGCTCTACACAATGAGTTAAGTGTTTGTTCTTACTCTTGGGGTCCCACTCATGTCTCAAATCTCTGCTGGTGGGCTTTTTTTTTCCCATCACAAACTCCTGTGTTATGTCTCTCTGTGTGTGTATAATGTCTTTCCAACCTCTTGCTCTGTAGGGAAAGGGAATCTTTTTATGGAGCCATCCAAGAAGTGAGCTACATTTAGTACTAATAAAGTAAATTTGATAGAATAAGGATAATGTGTATGTGCTGGAACTTAGTGACTGGCTAGTTACTAATTTGCCTCTTCCTGGCTCTTCTCATGTATTCTGTTACTTTTAATTAGTGTGTAACAATGAAGTTTAGATACCATTTTCCCAGGTGGGATAGGTAACAGCAAGACTCAGCTGTGACCCCTAGGTAAATCATTTACTTTTGCCTCCCCCAAAAAAGACAGCTGCAGGTCGTAGAGGAATTATTGCAAGACAGCTTAGATCAAATGGTTTCACTGATGCAGTCCTAAGTTGTCAGACTCAACAACAGTCTTTGGTGTAATTATTTGTGGCTTCTACTCCAGTTATTTCTTTCAATGGTACCCTTGGCTCACCATCTCATGGTGAGGGCTGAGGAGGGTCTGTACCTCTCCAGCTTTCAAGGCTTGGGTGGTCTTTTTCAGTCTGTTTTCCTGTAGCTTTGTGACCAGTTGCTGGGTAAAAAAAATGTGACATGTGTGGCATTCTGTTCAGTTCTTCTTCCCTAACATAGAACAAACCAACAAAAATAGTGATGCTTGGTCATGAGGGATGGAAATCAATGAGTGTCAAACATGTACAACAGCTCTACCCTTCTGCCTGTATGTGATCAGAGTGATACTCCAGTTAGCACAGAATTTAGTCCATTTATTCTGGTGTTAGTGAAAGATGCATCTTTTTGCTATAAGGAAAAAAAGAGACTGCTCCAGAAGTTTCTTCTTATGTATATTTTTAGAGTAATCTTCCAAGCTTTTGGCAAAAATAAACCCAGACTTCCAACATGTATGAGATGAATATAGTGCTGTCATTAATCAGATTTTTGGTAGCAGGTTGTACACAAACTGTCTGCATTAGCCCCATTTATAAAAAGTAGAAGCTTTTAGGTGATAAACACTGGAGAAATACACATAAGAATGAGATGACCTGGGGTTTTTTTTTCCACTTAAGCAGAAGTCTTCTTGTCCTTCACTGTAAAAAATCACCCACTTCTGTGTTTCCAAATGGAAGCTTTTCCAGCCTAGCCGGTGGTTTCTTCAGTGTCTGTTCCAGGACATCTCTCTGTAGAGACATTAAAAGCTTTCAGCAGAGTATATTTGGATGTTGAGGTGACCCTTTGCTGCTTGCTTTTTGGGGTTTTTTTTTGCATGCATGGAAATGATGGACTCTGGTATCAATGAAAGCCTAGAAATAATGATGTGCTGATAACCTCAGTGCTCCCTTGTGAGCGAGTGTTGTCTGCAGTGAGAATTCCCCTTTTCTGCTGAGAGATGTGTCTGTGAAGCTTGTAATGTTGCTGTACACCTAGCAGATGTGGGGGTTTGGTAGTAAAGGCCCAAAGTATTTATGGAAGTTACTTTTTTACTGCCAAAGAGACTTAAGGATGGCTTTGTTAGATGTATGTAATCATGATAGTGCTAGCCTCTGCTGCATACAAATGAGCAGCCCAATCCTAGAGCTCTGCTACTGAGGGTAGCACTTACTCCTGGAAAGACATGGTGATTATCTGATCAGCCAGGAAGCTGAATTTTACAGTTTTCTGTATGACAAGCAGTTTTAGCAGTGTTAAACCCACACTAAGGACCTAGGGTTGAAATCGCTATCCTGTTACAAGTTTCCTCAGCTCCCCAGACTTTTATTGCCATAAATATCTCTAGAAGTCAGGCCTCACTGCCAGAAGTGTTAAGTGCTGCAAATAGTATAGAAGATGACTCATTTAGTGAGATGAAGGTGGAGCATGAATCAGTAGGAGGAAAACTGATCTACAAAGGAGACGTTTTGAATGCAGATGACACACAAAATCTGAACAAAGCAATGTTCAATCATCATAAAAGTAAAACAAAAGACTCTTGAAAAAGGAGGAAAAAAAGAAACTCTTCTATCAAATGACAAAGGCCATTGTAGTGAAAGCCCAAAGTGGGAAGCTATTGCATACTGAGCATGTCATTCCTTACCCAAGAGAAACTGTGGACTGCATGGGAAAAGATGAATGGAAACTTCTTCCTAATATGTCCAAACTGAACGGAGTATTCGGCAGGTTTGGAATATGTCTGGGTGGTAAACCTGTTCTCACCATGTCTGTGTTCAGTGCACTTAGTCCCTCTATTCATAGGTGATCTGCTGGATTTAAATTCTAATGGAGTAAATTATTCTTCCAGGAGGCAGCACAGGCCAGATCTTCTGTTGCTACTAAGGGAGAGCTAACAGTTAACATCTGGTGACTGATTTCTTTTCACTCGTAGGTTACCCAGCAGTGGGCCCAGCTCAAATGTAAAATATTGCTTGGAAAAGTTGTCTCTGTTAGTGAGAAGTATGAGTTTCATTTTTATAGGCTATACTGATTTTATTTTTAAGACAAAAACCCTGTATTCCTCCTGTGAAGAGGATAGAAATTCCCTAAGGAGTAATAGCACAGACTGAGTTTCTGTCAATAAAAGACTATGTGTAATTTAATACCAGACAGCTTTTTAATACAGGAGGAGAAAAAGAACAGACACTTGCCTGTCTTTCAGAGAGGAAGAAGTACAAAAACCTGCCTGCAGTACACTACCTAAATTTAGCCATGGAGGGGATAAATCTCTCAGATACTTCCCTCAGACTTTTCAGTAAAGGCTGTAGAGATGCTGTACTCGGAGACAATCCAGCCCCATCTTCCAAAATACTGGCAGTAGGAAATATATTGGGTAGCACCAGTGGCCAGACTGTAAGGTGACAGTTGCTTATTTAGTCCTTATGGAAGTTTCTGCCTAATCTGTGATAGGTGGCTGAGGTTAGAGATGTGTGTGAATGGCTTGCCTCAAATGACACCTACTCAGATTCACCATTAGTTTGAGCTTGAATTTTCTCTTGTGTTCAAGCAGTGGTGGGATCGTGCTTTGCACAAACCATACCCATAACTGCATTAAACTTCTTATAGACTCCCTGCAGAGGTTTTCCTTCCTGATGTCTGTACCTGAAACTCTATCTGGAAGAGACATTTGATCCTTAACATGATGCTTGACAACAGAAAAATAAACCTTGAGTTAAGAAGTCAAAATAAACCTCAGGTTATCATTTAGAATGAAAACAACCAGATGCTGTCTTCTTAGTCAAATATCAGGTCTGGTTTTCTTTAATGGTTTCCTAATCTGAGATTAATTGTAGATTTCTCAGAAGTATGAATATTTAGGATTTATGAAGGCTTAATTTAAGTGTAATTATAAGCACTGTCAGCAATATTTCTTCAAGTTTTGTGGACTTGAGGAACAAGTTTGTGGGATTTCACTTTCAGTGAGTTTGAGTGAGTTCTTAGTACGGTCGCTTTCTCCTTTGTCCCTGTTTAAAACAAGTCCAGAAGCTGTAATCAACTGAAAGCTGCTGCCAGCTTCTGCTGTATTAACTTCCTCATAATAAGGGTCTCTGTTTAACAACTTGCTTCTAAAGTCTTAGAGGAGAGTTGCTTGGATGCTTTGTGTATGCTGTGTGTATGAATCTAGGGGTGCTCAGAGCTGTACCAGGGATCCTGTCTCGTGTAGTGATCCTTACCTTGTTTTCATACACTTCTCCAGACCTGGCAGTGGTACTTTGGCTCTTGATTATTCCCTGTATCCTCAGCTCCTCAAGAATGTCTGCTGACTTTTGCCTCTCTGTTTCCTGTGAGGGCCATGATTTACTGATGAACTTGCTGGTGAGCAGCGGATCTTCAAAAGATGAAAACATTAAAGTTTAATACTTGTAGAGCACTTGACATTCAAACAAAACTTTGTGATCTATTTCCAATGCCAGAGTTTATTTCAGAGGTTACTGAGAATGTCCAGTGGAGAAGGCCTGCTCAAGACTCAATTTGGTGCTTAAACTTTTGCAGTCAGCTTTTTAGTGGCTTAAAAAATGGTGCAAGCCCTGGGATGAGTTTCTGAGTTAATTTACCCATAGGGGCATGCTCAGGCAAGCATGGAAGCATGTGCTGAAGCCACTTATGACCATGTTCTGAAAGGGAGTCTATAGGGAGCTCTTTACGGTTCTCATGGGTTCTGTGACCTGGTCAGATAAAGGCAGGCTGGGATGAGATAGTCCAAGGCTACTAGTGGGCCATCTAGTAAAGACAGCCATGTTCTTCTGTTAAATGAACCCAAACTTTCATATGCTTTCATGGTCTATGGTTTTTATTGTAACAGCCTTGCTACATTTGAATCAGATCATAAGCATTCCAACATTTAATTGTATATTTATAAACAGCAATTAAGAATAAAACCCAAATTATTTTGATAACCCTTCTGAGTGGCTGTTTAGTTTTCACATATTAGACATGAATAAACAACTAACAACTTTATTGCCAAGACCCATCAGGTTTTTCAACCCTCAGTTGTCAGTTCTACCATCTGCCCAACCTCTATTGGCAGAAGTGAAAGCTTTTGTACAAAGAATGCTTGGACCAAATCAAAATTGCTGTTAGTTGACATCTGCCAGTCTTTATCAGCAGAGTGAGTATGGCAACGTTGGCTTTTTTTTGAAGTTGTAAAGCAAAACCACAGAACATCTCTCACTTTGTAGAAGTTGATTCCATACCTCTCCTAAAATAACTGAACCAGGCACCCAAAAAGCACCGGGGTTCAGCTGTCAGGCAGAACACATAAATGTCAGGAGCCACTACACAGCAAAATATATCTTGGCTAAAAAATAAAAGCATGATGAGTGGGCAATGTTGACAAGTGATGTGGATTTGCATTGGTTTTACTAATCTCTTCATTCAGGAGAAAAACATAGTTGAAGTATCTTGGTACAGTGTGGAGGGGTTTTTTTGGTCATGAAACAGAAGAGTGAAGCATGATTTCAAAAACTGTTTAGAGATTTCCTGTGAAGTTATCTTTTTAGCAAGTGGGAGAAAAAGCAGCTTGAAATTAAATGACAAAAACATTTCAGAGCAAGCAGATAATTTTGTTCTATCTGAAATGAAATCCTTTCATGACATCCTTCCGTGGCGTTGGGAGTTAAGTCCTCTTTAATGACTAGCAAACACCAGTAATTATTCCTTTTGTATTCAATTAGAAATATTTTATTATAACCCTTGTTTATTACAAAGAGTAAACAGCCACTGTAGATTTTCCACTTATTGTGTTTGTAAAATATAAGCTGCTCATGGCACTTGAAAAATACAAGTGTTAAACTACAAGATTACAGGGTTTTAATGTGCCAAAGATGATGCTTTCCCCTTAGCAACTCTTCCATAGTCTTTGGATACCACTGTAGTAAAAATTTGGGTTCAAGTTCTCAGTTGTACTTTAAAAAACATCTTAGCAGACCTTTGCCTATTGTTGTGATCATCTCTGGAATGTTTATACTTTGCTTACTGCCTATGCAACTTTTGGTTACAAACTTAAGCAATAACACAGTGTTTACTTACTGTCTCTACCTGATGCTGGTCGGGGCATGATATTGACTGCTCTGTTGTAAAAATGGACTCATTGTAACAGCAAACTGAAAGGGCTGCCTCTGGGGACAAGGACCAGTTTGTTCTCTTGGTCTGTTTCAGGCTTTTGCCAAGAAAAGTATCTACCCTGCTGCCTCTTCTGGCAATGAGAGTTGAGTCATGCTGCAGAGCATAATCATCAGCAAGGAAATACTTTCTGCTACTATTGCATGGTTTTAAACTAGTGCTACAGAGCTCCACTCTTGCAGTGTTGTCGCAGTGTGAATGTTTCTGGGTATAGAAGTTGGCTGTAGCAATAGACTCCCAAGATTACTTCTTCCTAAGTCTCTGGTATGGAGCTGGTATGAACTTCAATTACTGTTTACCTGTGCTTTGTGCATTGCTGCTGTTCTGAGAAGATATAAATCTTTCTGGTGGTTCCTCAGAGGAGTCTCCCTTGCTGATCTCATCTTCACACATGGCTCCATCGTTTGAAGTGCTCGTTGGCTGCCCTGGGCCATCCTCTGCTCCAGCAATGCTGACACTTTCAGTCTATAAGAAAATGAAGAAATGAGTTAGAAGGTCCTTGGGCTTCTAAATATTTAAGGTGGTATCTAGAATAGTCTCATAGAATTGGCAGATGCAGAGGGGTTCCTGATGCTTAACCGTGTTCTGTCACAGGTGAATGCTGGTGGTGAGGAAAAGTCTCTTGGAGCCTTTTGGAAAGAAAGCAATAACTGTAAGCCTAAATGTTTCTGTAATGCAGCTGATTATAGTAGGTATTGTTTCAGTACTTTGTCTTGTGTACATGGATCATTCATTAGAAAATGAAAACCGAGTTTTAAATTAGCACTTGACAAGGTGTTAGCCTGGGCACCTTCTAAACAATAGCTTTGAACCTCCAAAGAACACAGATGTATTCTTGTCTTGTCTCTGTATGCTTGAGCCAACTTAACTGCAAACTTCACAAAGGGGCTGAGCATGTGTATCCTGTAATATTTGCACATCTACAAACCCACCTTGCTGCAGCGGTGTAATTCATCACTGGTGTGGGAGATCAGTGTCTTGATGGAATCTTTAATGAGGCAAGTGGGGATGGACTGTGAAAACCAACTTTTCAGGTGCTGTAAAATGGGTCCTGCATGTGGCCAAATGGTGAGTCTGTTTCCCCTGTAGCATAAGGCTTGCATTAAGCTGAGTGAGTGATGGCCTTTCTGTTAAAGAGCTACCATTAACATCAACAGACCCATTTCTCTGCACGCATCTGTCCTTATACACTCCTGTGCTAAGGCATCTCCTAATATACAGAGTCTGTGGGGAAGGAGTCACTACCTGGCTTTTGGCATCCTGGTGGTTCTGTAGCTCCTCAGAAGACAGCTGTGTGACAGCAACCCTGTTAGAAATAGAGCAGCCCATGGTGAAATTGTGACCATCTGCTTCTCCTTGCGGCAAGCCCAGGGAGTAGGAATGCCCTAGTCTCTTCCTCAGAGCTTGGTTATTCGTTATCACCATGGAGTCCTAACTGTTGCCAGGGCCTGTTGCTACAATAAATAACACCACAGAAGGCTTTCTTCTTATGTCCTGGCATACAGACGTCATTGTCTTTGTCCAGACACCCTCTGAAGCTGAGGGGGAACGTGTTTCTTCTGCACAGCTGGGATGTTGGTCTGAGAGCACCAAATCTGTACAGATCATTCAGGACATTAATGAACCTCCTGTGGGAACCAAAGCAAAGACTTGAATATCTCCAGTCTCTGTTTTTTCCTTTTTTTCTCAGATGAACAAGATAGTGTCATGTAAAATACACATTTCAGTCTCTGGTTAAACCCAAGTATTCTGAAGTATTCTTCAGCACCATTAGCTGTTAGAAAAGATCAGTCTTGAAATCTGGAATTCCAAGCAGCAAAGCAAGCTTTTAAATGGAAGGAAATGTCATTGGGAGACAGGAACAGGCTGTCACTAGGCAAAATGGTTTAAGTGTCTTTTAAGCTCGTTGTGCAATTTCTTGATTACTGTTTGAGTCTATTCATATCCTTAGAAGTAGATGTCGGTAGGAGATTTTAAAAGAAGAAAAGCAGCCGTGGTTTATGTTTCCAAGAGATTGTTACAGAAGATAGAGAAATGTTAAGGCAGTGCTGTCAGTTAAAGGTTGCCTTGGGTCACTTTTGCTGAGATTTTCAGCTGTTATAGTGGGAAAAATGAAATTCTTTTCACAAGTATTCATGTGAAACAGACTCTTTGTATGAAATGAAAAGATTAAAGAAAACTCTCAAGTAATTAATACCTATGAGAAAGTCTAATTTTAGCTTCCTGAGACCCTGGTAACAAATGAATGTTGGCTCGTGACCTTACACTGATTTAGAGAGGGAAGCTTTCTGCAAAACTCGTCCAATTTCTTTTCCATATACATGAAACAGACGTGTTTACATGGCTAATGTTGCTTTCAAGTAGTAAGGCTGGTGGACTTTCAGAATCCAATGAACCCCAGCCCTGAGACAGAGTGACTCCAGCCTAAGATCACTTGGGATAGATGGCTGCAGGACAGCCCTGTGTGTTCCTCTTGTCTCCAGTCCAAACCCTCAGCTGGTCTGGTTGGAAAGCTGAATGAACTTGTTTGCATGGCAGTGAGCCTAAAGTGGTTTGGGTTTTTTTCCCCCTGCCTCAGTGTGCATTATTTGAAGGTGCAAAGCACTGCACTAAGGTTACTGTATGGCTTCCAGGCTGTAGTCAGCATCACTGCTCAGCTCAGAGAGCATGTGTGTGACTGTATCTACCTGTGCTGGCATCCTCAAGCTGTAAGAAGCCATCAAATGTACATCTACTGTCTCTTGATAAACAAGTGGTTTCCAAGAGATTATGTTCTCTTCTTTTCATCCCAAATCAACAGGGACCTGATTCTTGTGTCCAGTTTGAATTCACACAGAATGCAACTCAAATAACCTTTTTGGGGTGTGAGGGGTTTTTTTGTTGTTGTTGTTCTCTTTTTTCTGTCTTTAGCAGATGTTTGCTGGTTGTATGTGATAATTCTGCAATGTGATTGTTGCTTGATGTATGGCAGAACACGATGTACAGGCTGAGCTCATTTGCATTGCTGATTAAATACTCGCTGTGATGGTGCAGTTCTGAAACTTGTTTGTAAGTAAATAATAGGTGAAATGTTAATCCTTGCAAAAAGGTGATTTTTATTTGTTCCTTCAAACACAAATAAAGGTGATAAAATAAACTGAATGTCAATCAAAGTAAGAAAAAGGGATTAAATGTAAAATCACAGGCTGTAGCATAATCAAAAGCCAGGTAAGTGTTAGGATTTGCGCTTCACAAATTGATTATTGGCACATAAAAAGAAAGACAAGTGATAGTCTGAAGAAATAAGAGCACAGGGGATGTAACAAGTGGCGTGAAATTAGCCCTCATTCATATTTATGAAAAGAACCTTCTCTGATTTCAACAGGATTTGTACACTTAGAGCCTGATCTTTTCATATCTTATGCACATGATTAAATTGACACGGTGAACAGTATGTTTCTGAACAATCAGAGCTACAGGCTTTCAAGAGCAGACTGCTCTCATGCTGATGCCGACTGAGAGGATTTTTTTCCTCTCATTTTAGCAGCTTTTCATCAATCTGTAAAATTAAAACCGAGCAAGTTTCAGTACAGTGAAGGCACCGGGATGTGTGATGTGGGTTGAAAAATAGAGGATAATCCTTCATAAATACAAATATAGGACAATTCCCATTAAGAGAACCCATGGAATGCAGCCTATATGAAGCACAACATTGAGACTGGAGAGAAAGAAGAGGTGTGAGAAGTATTGAGCAGGGAGGGGAAGTGCAGATCTCCTTATGTCTTGTATTGTGAGAATAAAAACAGAAGCCAGACACGGGGATGTGCATGCTGGGGAAAAATCTCTAGAAAATCAGAACCAGCTGTTTCTGTGATTGCTGATGTTAAGTGCAAGAAATTGAAATGTATGTATATTTTAAAATGAGGAGAGTTGTTTCCAGAACTCACAAATCTGAAGCTGTTTAGTGGCTTGCAGGATGCTCAGGAAAACTGAACAGGAGGCAGGACATCTGTCTCTGACTTATGCTCCTAGATTAATGAGCTACTGCAGAGGTGAGAAAAGGACTACACAGTAACACTTTGCTGGTCTCAATAAGTGAAATTCCCATGTAGTATCACCAGCCTGGCATGTATGCAGATAAAAAGCACTCTCCTAAGGCTTGGAGGCTGGCTGAAGTTATTAACAAAACAAAGCTTGGCTGATTTGAAGGAGAGAGGGAGATTTCTGACATTTTTAGTCTGACAACATTCCTATTGACTTCAAACAATAGAAAGCGACAGGGTGGGTTTTTCAGGGACTCTGAGCAGCCACATTTCTCTTTGAAAATAGGACTGAATAGTTGGGCAGCTACAGAGAAAGTGCCTTGGTTATTAGTGAGCATAAGTAGCCATTTGAGGGAGGGTTTGAGGAACTCTGAAAGACTGCAGACCCATACCATGCCTGTGCCTGGAGAAGGGAAAGGGTGAATCTCCTCTGGAGTGCTGCCACGGTCCTGTGGAGGAAGCTGTCTGCTAGAGACATAGGTGATGGAGTCAAGGGGGAAAATCGACCCCAGGAGATGGGGGCTGGTGGAGGTGGAAGATAAAGTGGAGCTGGGTTATGGAATAAGCTGGGGTATGGGCTAGGGAAAGACATGAGACTGCATAAGGTAACTGAAAACCAGAGATGTTGGAGATGAGCTAGAAGTGAGAATTATTGCAATTGAAGTCAAAGCCTCCACAGACAGTGCAAGAACTGCTGCACCTTGCAGCCTGGCTGTTTAGCTAAATCCAAGTAGACTTTCACAGGCAGGCACTATATGGTGGTTTTGTTTTTTTCAAGTCTCAATTTCAAACCTTAACTGGGTGTTAGTGGATGAATTAATTTGTCAGGGCTTCCAGCTCTGCCTCTTTCATGTCAGGCTCTAGGTACCTCCCAGCTGAGCTAAAACAGCTTGGAGAGATGGCCTTTAATGTGGAGCCTGAGGAAGCCACTGACTGGGTGGCTGTAGGACACGCAGAGCTGATTGTTGGTTGTGCTTTGCTAAACCAGCTCCATGGCTGGCTCTTTTTTGTGTGTGTGTATTTCAGTGCTGCATGTGATCCAAATGCTGTACGTAATCTCTCCATGGTGACTGCACAGCATTTGTTTCTATTTAAGGCGAGAAAGAGGTTTGGGTTTTCTGCCAGAATTCCCACTCAGGTAATTACACTTCTGCTTGCAGAATTTCCCCAGTGCTTCAATTGTAGTAGTTGTTTTTCAGTCCCACTACAAAGAAAAAGTGCAAATGCAGACCTGCTGCTGTGTTTTGGGAAGGCAGCAGTGGTTGCTCAGCTGAGGCAAGTGAAGTGACCCTGCCATGCATCGCTTATTCTGGGTTTGCCCCTAGTAAAGATTGCTGCAGCTCTCTGCAGCTCTCCTCTTCCTGTGCCTGGCTTTGGCATAACAAGTTGGTCTTGCTAGTGATACTGCTAGATGATAGTGAGACAGCCAGCTGGAAGCCAATGAAAAGATGATTAAGAGCCAAGAGAAAACCATATGGAGAGAGAGAGGGATTTCTCTTTACAGAGTTATAAGTAAAAGTGTTTATGTCTTTGGATCCCACTAGCTGGTTTTTTTTCCCCTTTCTTTGCATCAGTTTTATGGGTGGGAAGTAGTTGCAGTTGATTAGCAAATTCTATCAAATCTCTTTAGCTTGAACAAATGTTATAAACAGTAGATGTTTCAGGCAGCTCTGTCAAGACTGAAAATCAACAGGCCAACATTGTAATGCTAATAACAAATATTTCATAGCTATTAGGCTAATTTTAACTACAGTGCTGCAGATGATGCTGACATTACATAAGCAGAGTTGGTTTGCAAAATATGATATGTATTAAATGAAGAGACTTTGGTGTCACGTGGAGATGATGTGGTGATTTTTGAAATGCTTCTTTTCCCTGCACTTTTGACAGCAGAGCTACTAAGGGCCGTCTCATCCACAAAACACTTCTGCAGATGCTTTATTCTCTTTCAGACAGAACAGGCCTTGTTCACTCAGAGCCTTAGGGTGAGATTTAAAACAGGGGAGATGTCCAATATTAATAAGTTAAGACTCATCAAACATAGTGCAGATAGTAAACAGAACCAAGACAATTGAAACAAATTATTGATTCATGAAATCGAGTCTTTCTGTTCACAGCATGTTCGCATGCAGATTGTGTTGCTGTTGAATACACTTCTTACTCAGATTTACTAAATGAATGTTATGGTGAGTGTGTGGGTTTGAAAAAAATCTGTTAACTAATTCTGTATAGTTCACATCCTCAAGATGCAAACTGTTTCACATATGTTATTGTTTCAGTCTCCCTGAGTGACTGAATGCTATTGAAAGGAGTAACACCGAATGCCTGCTTGAATTGGTGTTTGAAGGAGGGGTGCTTAAAGTCTTTCTGTTGGGTTGCAAGTTTCTCATGAACCTGGGGTAGTTTAAGGAATGCCTGACAAGTAGGAAATGGAAATTTACAACAAAACTCAGTGTGTTCATTACTCTGCAGTAAGAACAAGTTGATTCTTCTGGATCCTATAACCAGAAGGATACTGTGCTCCTTAGGAGCAGGATGTGCTAGTATGTTCTATTGCAATGTTCAGGGCAACTTTTGCACGGTGCTCTCTTGAACAAGGGTTCAGGCTGGCTTTTCATGGTTTTAGGTGCAGTATGGTGAAATACTAGGAGTGTCTGTGTGTAAGTGAGGGGTACTGGTATCTAAGACTGCTCCAATGGTTTTGAAGGACATATCTTCATGGCATTCAGAACCTCTGTTGTGTCCCACTACTGCAGCCAAGCACAAAACACAGCTTGCCTGGACCTGAGACACAAGCTTTTTCTTCCTCTGTACAACTGGAAGAAAAAGCTGAAGGATAGTGCTTACCTGAAGTATGTCTTGTGCCTGCACTGTTTGGTTTTTTTTTCCCATCCCAAGCAACACCACTTCTTGCTCCTCCCTCCCTTAAACTGACTTCTATGAAAGCTACTTGTGTCTTTATCATAGATGCTTTTACCCTCAGCCCCTGTACCCCAGCCTTTTCAGTCTTTGCTGAAATTTCTGATGAAGTGCACCTGTTGGTCTCAATGGAATCTGTGTTGTTACCTTATTTTGAACTGATGGATGTTTTGGTCTTCTGAAAGCACCGTGGTATTTCTGCCACTGAAGAGTCCTTGCAGGCTGTATGCAATGGAGGAGTCCCATGCTCTGCCTAGTAACTCAATGATGTTTGTTCCCCAAAAATATTTAGTGCAGATGAAGACAGCCTCATCTGGGAATAGTTCAGAAGTCTCACATCAGTTTGGACTGAGCTTGCCTCTTTCCCAGGCCTTTTCAGATCTGTACTCTTTAACTTGGAATGACAGTTTTGTCATCAAATTTGAAGATGGTGACACTGAGGACTAAATTCTCAAAGAAATTGTCAGGAGTTCTCTTTCTAAGTGTTTGGGCTAAGCCAAAATACAGTTTTGTTAAGGGATGGGGGAGTACAGGAACCTAGAAGCACAAACCTTTGTAGAGAGGCAAACCAAAGCCCTATCAGAACTGGTGAACTCATGTGGTGTGTAACTCACAGGATGGTGGGGTTTGGAATGGATCTTTAGAGATTATCTACTCAACCACCCCTGCTAAAGCAGATTCACCTTAGGTAAGGTCCAGCCCTGGGAACAAGCTATGTGAGATGCTGTGCTAATGGAGGTGTGGGTATAGAGACAGCCTCACCTTCAGCTTCTGCTCATCACTGGGGTAAGAGTGCAGTTAGGGGCAGGTTACCCCACAGGGAATGAAATAGGTGTGTGACTCCATGTACTTCCAGTTGCTGGAGTAGGCTGGGAATGTCCCAGGCTCATGGTGACCTCACTTGTTCCTGACCACAGCTTGGGCTTTGTGGAAGGGCTCAGGATAAATGCTATTGTCTGGACTCTAGATGTCTGGCAGAACTAGATTGCCTGACATGACAGTGACTTTCCTAACAGCAGCTTTCCTGTGCTAGAGGTAAAGGAGATTTGGGAAGTTAATTAGGCTCCAGATTTGAACTTTCCTTATGGGTGAAACTGACATTCTCCTTTCAGTTTATCTGCATATAGAGCTGCTACGCATTGGACTTGGGATGCTCCTGGAATGAGAAACGGAGCGGATGATATAGCTGCTTTCCAGGGACTGCCTTGTCAGAGACTGTGATTCAGCTCTTTGCCTTATGGATTAAACTTGGAGTACTCGTGTACTTTTCAACTTCTTTTCAAACAGTTTGCTGAGATGAAGTCTGTGCTGTTAATTAGAGCTCTGCTGCTGTTCACAGAATGCCGGCTGTGCTGAGCAAAGCTCTTCAAACACCCTTCTCCTGAATTTGAACTGGCAAAGCACAAAGCACTGGCCTCTCTCACTCTCTGAGCAGGCAGTAGAGAGAGAGTGAGGAGATACTACTTTGTGGTGGTTTTTCTGTCCTCCTGGGAGACTGGCCATGCAGTCGGATGGAGCCAGCACCACTCATGGACCTCATCTCCTGGGTCTCTGAGGTGCCTGGGGCAGGAGGTCCTGCATGGCCAAACCCAGTCCATCATTACTGTAAGCAGTGCATTGTAAACACAATTTTTCGTCACGGTGACCAAATAACATTTGGCAGATGTTTAATTTGTCAGAACTTCTAAGGAAGCTGTGCTGTAACTTTGCTCCTCTGCTCAATGACACCTTCCTTCAGACTCCAGCCTCTTCTATCTGTAACTAGTTCGGAGTTGTATGTTTAGATTTTAACCTTTTGTGCTCACTTCATCCCTTGATTGAGTGAATCCCTCTGTCAGGCAGCATCCCTCCAGCTTCCGGCTTCTGTCCCCTTCACAGTGAGAGACCCTCTTGCTTTGCCTATCCTTGCCCAGAGATAGTTCTCTTTTACCTGTTGTCTTGTTTTGTTGTGGGACAAGGGCTGTAACTGTCTTTATTGGTGTAAGCCTGTGTAGAGTTGAGGTGTCTTGCTAAGTTTTAGATGTCCTTGTGGTGTAAAGTAGTATGTGGGAATGAATTTTGTGTACATGTAGTCTAAGAATCAGCTCAATATTCCCTCTTATTTAGCTTGTTGTTCCCCCTCAGCTCCTGAAGTCCTCTGCTATGCTTTTATGCAGAGAGTGTTTTCAGTCCTAATGCAAAAGCTGTTCAGAAATAGATTTAATTTTTCAGTCTAAATGGGGGAATGGTCCAGACCTGTGTGAGAGATGAGATCCAAAACTTGTTGTTTGCTCCTATTGAAACAAAATATGTTGATGGCTTTTCTTAAAAACCAAAACAACAACATAAACCCAACATCCAGACAGGTTTCAAAATCTCTCCTGCTATGTCCTGGAACTCTAAGTGCTTGAAATTTCCCCTTTAGAAATAAACATTACAGTGCAGAGCCAGGGATGGGTCTGTCTGGTGCACAGAGCAGTGGGCACTGAGACATAAGAAGGTGGTTGGTCTTGTCAGGGCTGAATGTCCCTTGTGTAATGAGACAGCAGGATATTGTGCCATACTTAACTCCTGTTTGAACCCTGTTCCTTAAGGTTTGACTGATTCTTAGAGTGGGTTCTGCCCTCTACATATGCATGAGATGTATTATGCATTCCTAGGAAATAACAGTCCCATGCTTTTCTGACAATCAGAGGTAATCAGTCAGAAGTGAAATCCTAACATGAAATCCTCCCAGAGAAGTTTGCAGGGAGCTTGTGGGGCCTTTGGGGAACCTTGCCAGGTTGCTTGAAGTTTCTAAGTCAACATTTTGCTTGGGCAATGATAATGGGAACATCACATTTACTCTTCTGTTGACAGCTGCTCTGCTGATTTCCCTCTGCAAATGACTTTGGGTTTTGTAAGTGTAGCTGGTGAAGAGCAGCATGAGTGTGACAGAACAGTCTGTTACTGCAGAAAATGGAAAAGGCAAAATGTGAATGTGCAGTCAAAAAATCTCACCTCTTGTGTTCTGAGTGCTCAGCTTCAAACAATCAGCCACACCAGTTTTAGAGTTATTTATGCTTTTTCCTAGTGTGCATTTGTGTGTTTTCTCCCTACTCCAAACTAGCTTCATTTTTAGTCCTGTGCCTCAGAGCTTGCTGTTGTTGAGGGTGATAACGTGGAATTTGGTGAGCTGGTTACTAAAGGACACGATTTCAGCAGCTAGGAGAGAGTAGCTCTCTGCAACATAAAACTGTACAAGTATCTACATGAATGTAGATACTAGGAACTGCATTTTCCTGATGAACACAAGTGCTGGAGGTACTGTAAAAGCAAAGCATAATTGCAGGTTACTCTGCTTAGATGGTTTTCTTCAAGAGAACTGAACTATGCACACAAAAGCATGTTTAAAAATGAGAGATTCCAGCACAGTTTGAAGACTGGAAAATTCAGCCTTGCAGGAATGTTTTAGCTGTTTGTCCTGGTGGTTGTACTGGGAGGGGAAATGATGTTTCATTGTGCATTTGTGAGTAGGGACCTTCAGTTTTAATCATGATTTAAGATGCAAAATATATTGATGAACTCAGTCTTGTTATGAGCTGTTACTTTCTGTAAGAGAAGACTGCAAGTAGATTTCAGTCCATGTGGGATTGTGATTTGATTTGTATACATGTTGTCATAGATCTTTAATGCTGTATATAGTTTAACATATGACCAACATAATGGTACTAGTAATGTTTCTCTTTAGAGTAAATTAAGCAAATGTTGAGCTTTTAAGTATCCATGATAACTTCTCCTGTTGTTTACAAGGGACTCTCACTGTGGCTATTAAAGAACAGCATATGGTTTATTGATGTAATGTCAGCTTCTCAAAGTATTTCATGCTGTGCCTGGTCTAGAACTGATAGGTATCTGACACACAGTCTGGAGCACTGAGAAAAATATATTCAGATGTCAAAACCAGTTCCCAGGTGAGAACCTCACAGCCAGAAAGAGTAAAATATGCCCTCTGGCTTTCAACCATCAGTTACCTCCCCTGCCCCCAGGCTCTTCTGCTAAGACTTTTATGTTTAGCTTCCTCTGAAAAGAATTTCAAGCTTTTAATGCAGTTTGACATTTTATGCAAAATGATTTGCCCTTAGTTAGAGGGTGTTCATGCTGGGGAGTGAGTGAGCACTGTCTGTCATTCATAAAGTTTGGCAGCCTTTAAAATAATAGTGCTGGAGTAAATTTCAAAGTGTGGCCTTAGTTTGTTTCTTCTAGGAGCTCTGGCAGGTTTCACTGTGATCTTTTACAGCATTACATACTTATTTACAGTCAACATCTTGTCTTCACAAGCAGCTTATGGCTACATATAAGAACAATATTTTGCAGTAACCTCTGACTGAAAGCAGGTGGAGAAGGAAGAGTGACAATTTACCACAGCTAAATTCAGCATTGATTTTTCAAGAGAGTTTTAAGCTGCTTCTTGAGTCGTTGTGGATGTTGATTACTTTGTAATGTTTCTGTAAGAGTTGCTGCTTCCAAATTCTCAGCATCATTCTGCTCTTGCTTACCTAAAGCAGAGTTTTGCTCCTGAAACCCAGGGAGTTGTTGCAGTCTCAGACTAACCTAAGATTGGAATCCATATTGACATGCATAATGGAAAATGTCCCAGGGCTTTAATTACTGAGTTAAAAGATCATCTTGCCACCTTGTTATCCACTCTAATTAAAAAAAGCAAGAAGTTGGGACAGCTGTATTACATTAACATCAGTCTTTGGGTGTCAAAGCCCTTATTTCATGTGATGAAGGACCTGTGTTGTATAGCTGGATTGAATACCTCGAACTAGACTTGCCCCTAACTTTTGGAAAGCCCTGCTCACACCTCTGCTCAACATTAGTTCAAACAGTTTTCATGCTTAGCATGTTTCTCTTCAGAGATCGTGTTAATATTATCTCTCATCAATTATTAATCTGGACATTGTTTGCCAATTGAAGCATGAGTAGGTTGCACAGATTTATTCAGCAAGCAGCAATTGCTGCCTAGACTCTGTGGTCTAGTTGTTAACAGCTGGCTGTTTGGGTTGTGGTTTTAAGTGGTGAGCCTATTTATAGGCAGCAGAACACATGCGTGTCCTTGTCTGTGCTACTGCAGATCCTGGCTAATCTCTTCTCTTACAAAAGCCTAGTCTACCAGATAGCATAATGTGTGTTAAAATCAGTGTGGGAGATCTTTAGAGGTTTGGGGTTTTGTTTTCCATCACTATCTTGGAGCAGACTGATAGCACAGAGACAGGCTGCTTGTCTAAAAACTGGGAGCAAATGTTTCCCTTGTAGCTGGCCTCCTCCAGGATACAGAGGCAGCAACCTGTAGTGGTGATGTCTGACATCAAGAAGCATTCTTGTGGCCAAGGATCTGATTTAAAACAAGATATGTAATATGTGTGCCCTGCACCCCACTCTTTACTCAGAGGAGGGCAGAGTTAGATTTTGGTTTGCTTCCCGAAAATTCAATGGCAGGCAAAGTACACGTGATGACAGGAGTCTGGGAGCTGCCTTATTCCTACTCGAGGGCTGACAGAGAGGAGGGTGTTGGCTAACACCCAGCAGAGGAAAACCTATCTGTATCTGCACATTTGACACCATCAGTGAGATGGGGAGTATGGCCTATTGCCTCGGAACACCCAAGGAGACTGTGGCACCCTGGCTATTTAGAGGCACTGCTTGAGTTGCTCTTAACACCAACCATGCTTTAAATGCGAAGCTCTGTGATTCTGGTGTAGCACACAATGAAGTGCTCAATGCCAAAATTGAGAACAAAGTTAGAGGAATATTGGTATAAGGCAATTTTGGAATATGTTAAATAGCAGTTTTAAAAATTGATGTTATTATATCAATGTTAATATTGTCTGCTGAGAACATTGATACTAGATATCACATATGGTATCTCTTAATAGAATATACTAATATTATGTAGTATGTTCATATTATATTTTAATACTATTAATTTTATTAGTTGCTTTAGTGTCCCTACTGTTTTAGGGACTATGTTATGGAGGAGAGTGGGGAACTGAATTTATTCCCTCACATACACTTGCTTCTTCCAAGGTTCACACACCTCTGGGCAGCTTTTCTCTCCTTTTGTCCAGGAAGGAATTCCCCTGGTCTTTCATCACTGCTCCCTTCTGACTCATGCTGTTACTGATTTCACATGTAGGAAGCGATATCTCCTGTTGCTCCTGGCCTTGGGAGCTGCTCTGTGTTTACAGTCATGCTGTATTCCTTGTTCAGCACTTCCTGTGTTGCTGGTCACAGTATTTTCAGGGACTAGTGCAGCATTTTAGGAATCTCCAGCCAAAGGAAACATTTGTTGTCCATAAATCTTACTGAACGCCAAGGCTCTGGCCTCTGTATAAACTGTAAGGATTATCTTCTGATGCATGTCCTGCACTGGGACAAGCATGACTTCACTTCCACCTTCAGACAAGAGGATGTTTTACCTGAAAAATGAAGTGTGGGCATACGAGAGAGGTGGAATCTATCTGGACCTTAGCCTATCATGACTAGCATACACAGCTGAGTATCACTCCAGGCTACACTACAAATGTAACCATGGAGTCATAGCTGAAAAAATTGTAGTACAGGCTGGATGTTTTGCATTTAGAAAGCTTTTATTCTGTCTTGTGTCAGTTTTTTTTACAGATTCTCTCTATTACCTGGTCAGCATTTACTAGATTAAAGCCACTGTGTAGTTGCATTGCCTTATATTGGTAAATCTTCAGGGACTGAGTTCTGACTGAAGAAAAACAGGAGGACTGAAAGTTCTTCAGTGCAGCCTTGAAGTCTCTGCCAATGCTGGAGGCAGATTCTGAGGGATCTTTCTTTCATCCCAGTGATAGAGTTTGTAATTTGTGGTCCTGTAATAGCAGGTTATATCTCTTGTGTGTTCATCTCTACATGTATGAGAGATTCTAGTAGTGAGAGAGCTGCTTTTGTCTGTGAACAAGGTACAAATTAGCTGGCTAATTAGTAAACGTGCAAGTGTACTTTGCTTGCCCAACTCAAACTGACTTAATCCTCAAACACTTAAGGTGACCAACCAGACAAAAGTTGGCAATAGTTCACTGTGTGCTTTAAAAAATATTAGCCCTTACTTCATTGGTGTTGCTGAGGCATTTCTCGAGGCCTTTTGCCAATCTCCCAGATGAACTGTGTGTATGAGGCACACGTGAGTGTGCAGCCTCTGCTCCAGTGTGCTGTCCAGGAACTGCCTGCGCTTTGGAAGAGTGACTGACTGTCTTTTCCCACAGGAAGACTCTGTCTGCAGTGGTAACATGTTCAGTTTCTGAACAGAATTTGCATTTTGGTGGTATTTTGCTGAAGAGGTAGGAGCTAACATATAACAGACTCTTTAAGGAACTTGTCTTGAAAATGCTTTTTCCTTGAAATTGCATATTCAAGATATTCAAGCTATTAACCAAGTCTTAGAGCAATTGGTGTTTGGCTGCAAGGCTGCTGTCTGCAGCCAAAGGATATTGCTGAGTAACATGCCCTAATGGAGGGAAGGAGAGATGCTCTGTCTGGCTGTTCTCTCTGAGTGCTGCAAGCTTCTTCAATCACACAGGTGCTTTTGGAATGTCTAGAGAGGGAACAGCACTCTAAGAGCACAAAGAAAAGCAGTGGTCTGCAGACACTGGTGTCCAGTTAAATCCAGTTATCTGGCCTTGGACTGGCTGCAGGACCTGAAGATGGAAACAAATTGTTACAGCAGTAGAATCCCTTTTTTTCTGTTTGAAGTGTTGTTATTTCTGAGACTTGCCTTGCACAAATATCTTGTAACTTGAAGGAAAACAGTGGCAGTTTGTATTATTTGACATTAATGGATGTGTTTTTATTTTAATTCCATCACAGCAATTATATGTCTGGGGAAAAAAAGAACAGCTGCTGTTCTGTGTTGTGCAGAATGTGGAACAACCTGCTTTGTTCCTTCCTTCTCACCCAGTTCCTTGTCACACGAGTCCCTGCAATAAAGAGTTTGGAAGTAGCTTCAATATGTGCCCACTGAGCAGGAGTGAGGTTCTGCGAGGCACTGGGATGAGCATAGGTACAGACTGGACTCCAGCTGGAATAATGCTCTTGAGTCTACATAACTGCTTCCTACATGTGGTCCTTGAGGGAATAAGAACAGCCAAAGAGATGTGCATAAACTTTGCTGCAGTCACTTATCTCTTTATACCTCTCTTAAAGCTGTAGGTACTTAGATATTGTATACATCTGTCTGCGTTTCATATCTGGACATACAGGTGTAAATATTGATACACTAGCTCAAACATCAGTGAGTAACCTCCGTGACATCCCAAGGATTCATTTGTAGAACCACAGTACAACCCCTCTTGAGCATCATAGTGAAGATCCCACTGATACACCTGGGGTATATTCTGCACTGGCTGGTAAGCTGCTACAAGCAAAGGATACAAACAGACAGGCTTTGGTGCTTTCTGCTGGGCACTGTGCCAGCGTGATACAGATGATGGGAAGAGCTGAGCAGATACTTAACATCTCTCTGTAAATCCTCCTTGCTGTGTCACAAGAGCACTTCGTATAAATAAATAAAATGGATGCAGTTAAGTCACACTAGTCACCAAAAAAAGAGCTGAAGCCTTACTCTGGCTGCCTGCCCTGCTGTGCTAGGTTTTCCAGGCTGTGAAGCATAGACTTGTGTCTGAGAAAGTATTTAACTTGTGGCCTGTGGACTTCTGAAGGGCTGGGATGATTTCTGAAAGACCTGCTAAATGAAAACAAGAGGAGCAA
Organism: Colius striatus; assembly: GCF_028858725.1. NCBI lineage: Eukaryota > Metazoa > Chordata > Aves > Coliiformes > Coliidae > Colius > Colius striatus. Next base: position 5,466,805 of record NC_084762.1, read on the forward strand.
GGCTCTTACTGTGGGGCTTAAATCTACAGGAGTCAGCACCTCTGTTAAAAAATGCTGAGGTCTGTAAATTGCAGAAGTTGACAGCTAGGTGGCTGAAGTTTTCTCCTTTATGGAAGACTTGAAGGAATGCTGTAGTGTCTCTGGTGCTTGATGCCAAGACAGCTCTGCTTCCTCTGTCAAACTGACATCTGTGGGACTTTGGCTAATGAAAGGAGATCTGTTGGTGATTCATGTGTTTTGTCCTTATGGAGTTCCTCCTGCTTGGGTGTTGATGGAGTTGCCATCGTTCAGTTTCTAATATTGTGCCATTGTATTTATTAACTTCCCACAAGTGAGCAGGCTGCAGCTTTAGGGGTTTTTTTTCCTGTAGATGGATAGTTCTTTAGGCTTTCTAGGTTCCCAGTAGCAGTGCTGATGCTGTGAGGATCTCTTAGTTGCTTAAGTGACGCCTCCCTCGGAGCTACAAGGCTGCTCTGTATTTGCAGTTCTTCATAGACAAATAGCAGTGAAAGCCAGTAAATCATAGGCTCTGCTGAGGTTTTCAGAACCAATCTCTTGGAAGCATAAGAAATACACAGATCCAGGCTATGAGATACGTTATCTGGATGTTTTTCCTCATCTTGGCTTCTTACCACTTTTGAGTGCTCTTTGGATTTCACTCACAACCTCTAATTCCAGAATGAAGGGTTTATCTACTTGCCCAGATCCGTTTGTCTGTACACAGCCTTTGGTTGGCCCTGCACTTAGGGAAGAACTTTTATTATGGTAGAACTGTGAGCAGCAACTCACCAGGAGATGGGAAATGACAAAATGCAGGGATTCTTAAACAGGTTAAATCAAACCAAGCTGTACATACACAGATTCTCAAACACATGTTCTTTGAGAAGATCGTGAAAGCAGGACATGAGTTGGGTTTATTGCACAGTGCTTGTAAGAAGTGAACTTTGGGAAATAGGGTTTCCAACTGCAGTGCTGAAAGCATGAAACTGACTGAAATCTACCTCGTGGCTGTAAGAAGGCTCCCCAGCTCTCATGTGATCCTCCCTGGGGGAAAGAGGAACCCTCATAGCCCTTGAAAGTGAGTTCTGCAGGGACTGCGTGAGCAGCTTAGCTTGGTGTGACCATGACTATGAAAAAAGACTGTTTTCACTAGAAAAAACCCCCTCAACTGGACACATGAGCAGTTTAAAAGAATCTGTCTCTTTCCTAAACTAAATAAATACCATCAGATATTCCAGATATGTTTTCTTGAAACTTGGGCCTATGGGAGTGAGGATAGTGAGGGGAAACTTGGCTTGCTTAGACAAAGATGCTGCCAGAGCAGAAAGATGAAACTATTTGCTGCTTGCAGTTCCCTCTGCCAATTGGACTTGGGCATGTTGTGTGCGGTTCTCTCCATGTAGGGCTGGTAACAAGTAACTTTGTGGTCAGTTAAGTGACCTCTTATGAGTTGGAATTTGGAAATCAATAGGGCTTTCTGTGTTGTTTTACTCTGCTGTCCTTGAATCTCTTTCAGGAAGTCTGTATCGCTGAACCATCTCTAGAGTAATCAGAGGACAAACAGTCTGTGAGGCTTGTGCATGTTTAAATAGCTAAATTAAATTGTGGGGAAGCTACACTCTCTCATATAATGGGATGATGATCATGTTAAAATTTTATTGGTAGACTTATGCCTCCAGCCCCACAGGAGTCCTTAACAGAAAACAATTAGCTGCAAGAACACAGTCCGGCATGCAGTGTGACCCGGGGCAGGGGACAAAACACCTTCAGCACTAAAACCAGAGCCTCCCCTCCCATGTGTTGAGGCAGGCAATTCAACATGATGAAATCAAGTAGGGATAGGTCTTGCTGAGGGGGAAAACACAGATGGGGGGGATGTTTCCAGAGCAGAAGCAAGCACCTAAATGGCTTTGAAACATGTGTAAATTTAAAATCAAAATGAGAAGCCGTCCCAAGTTGAATTTCAATTATCAGAAGATATAAATTAGAGTTGAAACTTCAGGTTGAAGTGTTCATTTTGACTGCCTGGTTTAAACTTTTAAGTTATATGAGTGTTCCTAGTGTTTTGATATTGTCAAAACCACTTTGTAGCAACGGGTCCCAGCAGACTACAATAATATCTTGTAATATTGAATCTGTTGAAGTGAAGCTTTACGGTAGCAAGGATGTGGTTTGAAAACCATTCCTTCAGGAGTCTGAGAGTGGGGAGGAGGAAGCGGGCTGTTGGTTCCTAGTGGCAAAGAGCGGGTAGGTAACTTCATATCTGCGGTAAGCTGGCAGGGGAGGAGAGGGGAGTTCTGCCTTAGGTTCTTTGCGAGGCTTTGATTGCAGTGGCAGCAGAAATGCAGGACAGCAAAATCCTACTGCAACTTTAGAGGAGGAATTAATCCTGGCGTGCGGTCTGTGCGACTGGAAACCATCCCGGGTTTGTCTCCGTGCCTTCCACCGCAGCATCTTTCCCGTGCAGCACCTTCTGCGCTCTACGTCGCTTCCCTGCTCTCCAGCCCCTGCCTGGTCTCGCTCACCGTTGCGGGGGCTGGACTGGTGTAGGAGGAGCTTTCCCTTTGCGCACGGTGGTTTCGGGAGGGGTTAACGGCAGCGTTCGCTCCCGCTGCCGCCGGCCGCTGCGCGCTCGCGCTCGCCAGGGGGCGCGCTGGCGCCGCCGCCCGCCCGCGCTCGCCTCGCGCCTGCCTCGCGGCTGCCTCGCGCCTGAGGGCGTTGTGAGGCGCGCGCGTGCGGAGCTGAGGCGGCCGGCAGCGGGGCCGCACGCCGCGGGGAGTCACTCGCTCACGCTCGTTCCGGCTCGAGGTAACTTCGCTTTTGCCGTTGCATCGCTTTTAATTGGTTTTAAAGCGACGGTTTTTTAACTTGGAATGCCGTTGGCGCAGCACAGAGGAGCCGCTCTTCAGCGTGCGCCCCGAGAGGTGTGCGGGGGCTGGGGAGGGTCCCACAGGCCGCCAGCCAGGTGCTGCGCGTTCTCACGCCCACGGAGAAGCCGGCTCCTGGCCGGCGTGGACAGGCTTCTCCTGGGGGCCACTGCGTGTCGTTTGGATCGCGGAGTACGGGAGAGGGGCAAAACGGCTGTGTTGGGTAACTGCTTCTCACGTGGGACGGGGCTTGCCTTATGCTGATACGTAGGCACCGGGGGCGTCACCTGCCGATGTAGCTGAAGCGCTCAAGAGGCCGGCTCTCTAAGTAGGGGAAATAAGGACCTGGAGTCTAACTGCCAATTTGACGTCTATCCAAGTGACGAAGCACCCCTGAAACACAAGACTAGGGTGCCCTTCAGGACGTCATGTACGTCACCAGCAGCATCTCAGACTCTCTGGACAGACGAATTTCTAACTTAAACCCCTCCACTGAGAAGCACACCGTGACACCCCCCAACTAGCTGAGCCTACTGTTTAATTATATCTAAAGTTAGAAAGACTTTCCTCTTAATATTTAACTAAATCCTCATCGCTGTTTATGTACCACCTCAAATGCAATTTCCAAAGGGTCACATAAAGTCTTTCTAAAAAAACCCAACCTTTTACAGCTTGGAAGTCTATTAGCATCTCTCAGCACTTCTTTCTTTGACTAAGCAAACAATTGTTTTAACTTTTCCTTAAGGTTTTCTGAACCCTTTCAATCTTGCTGCCTCTTTTGGTATTCCTTCTAATTTAGCTACATGTCTCAATTTGCTGCACCAAAGTGGATGCGAGTACCACGTAGTTGCTAGTGTGACATGTAGTGATTATATCTGCTCTGAATGCCTGCAGCATGCACTTAGGAAATCATAGGGAGCATTCCTACATTTATTATAGTGTAGGGGGTTTTTTCAGGATGGCATCTTTACAGCAACATTTTATGTTGGAGGAAAAGAGTAGCTGATCTTTTATCTTTAGATTAAAGCCTCTTCCTCAATCACCTTATTTCAAGTAACTACCTAATAAAATTGAAGTGGATCTATGTCCCTCATGTGCCACAAAGTATCGCTTAGGGCTTGAACAAGGCTGTCTCTTTCAGTTTGTCTCTAGCATGTTAAAAAGGAAATATTTCCCTTTTTCTGCATTGATGTAAGTTTCAACAAGATTTCTCATCAAAGGTTATAACAACACATACCTTTTATTGCTGCCTTCTTTGGAAGCCGTGTAAACAATGTCAGACTCAGTGAGTATGCTCCAGCTTCTTCTAGTCCTCTACTGTCCAGGCTGAGCTTTGAAAGTGATTCACTTGGTGGGATTGTTCACGTCTCTTGTGAAACAAACGTCCCTATGCTGTGAGGGGAAGTAAGTTCTCTGGCTCGGGGTCAGCAGAAATCATGTTGGTATGTCTGCTTTGCCTTGTGCAGGGCCAGCAGCACGGATGCTAATTGGGTTGTAATTGGACTTCAGGGTGTTCAGATGAGTCTGCTCTTTTGGATTAGAACAACCAATCCATGTAAATCTGTTATGCAGCAGTGCTGAGAAGGGGAGGCTGACAGCCACGAATGAGTCTGTCACTTAGTTCCTCTTGCTCTTAGCTGCCCTGCAGCACTTTGTGGGAAGGTGGACTTCATTTGCTAGTTGCTCCCTTCAGCCCAGGCAGAGCCCCTCATTCCCTGGGGAGCTCTGAAGGATATGCAGTATGGAAAGATGTAGGCAGTAGACTGTTCCTGAAGTCACAGGAGATGGGAAGGTGGTAAGCAGCACAACCTACAACTCTCAGGCTAAGTTAAATGTTTCATGGGACAAGTGAAAATGTGTTTTCTGGTCTGTCCTGTCATGTATTAGTGGTATTTTTTCCCCAGTTCTATGGCCATGAGAGCATTACAGCAGATACAATATGAAGCAGCATGCACAACTGACCCTGCATTCTTTCCCTGTGCACTTAGCAATCACACAGGAATATGCACATATATAAAATGATTGTACTTCAGCTGTGGATCTTCTGCCAGCATTTTATGCTGCCTTGGCCATCTCTGTTGTGGTCTGCAGAGCAGGACTGCAGAATGGCAGCCACAGGTCTTGCCCAAGAGGGCACAGACAGCATCTCTGCTCTGCACTCAGAGAACCAAAGATCCTCTTTGGACTGCTACCTATTCATATACAGAATTAAGATACTTTCTCTAAAGCAAATTTAATGTGTCTGTATACATGTTGCTGGGGATTTTGTTTAGCTTGTCCTCTTGTCACGTTCTAAACCCTGTGTTGATTTGGAGCATCCCAGCCCTTTTGGAGGATGGTTTCTTTTTTTAACTCTCAACTCTGTAACCCACCAGGGACAACAGCACCTATTTGCAGCTTAAACATGTCTTCTGTCTGTAGACATTCAGAGGAGCAACACATCCACCTGTTACCATCTCACAGCGTAACCACTTGTACTTTGTGCTTTAGTCTGGGGTTTAGTAATTTATTTTAGCAAATGCAGGTGTTGCAATGGGGAAATGCCTTATTATCGCCCTGGGATTTTATTCAGACACTGCAGTTGGAGGTTTTTTCTGCTTTATCTTAAGGAAAAAAGGCTGGAACTTGTACTGTAAAGGTACCGCTTCAGAGCAACAACACTGTGCAGGGGAAAGGTTGGGAGGAAGGGACAAAAATAGATGGGTGCTCAGTAGTTCCCAAATAGGATTATTTCCTCATGATGTCAGCTTCACATTTTACCTGATCATATTCCTCAGCCACAAGAAGTTGGTAAATAATCAGGAATGGTAAGAAAGGTGCAAATTTTTGTGTGTGCATGAATCTACTGTGATAGGACACATTCCTGTGGGACCTGCTTCTGCACGGGGATTGGACTAGATTATCTCTAAAGGTCCCTTCCAACCCCACCATTCTATGTTTCTCTGATTGTGTGTATATAAATATGTTGTCATTATAAGAGGAAGTGGATGTTTTGTTTTTCCCATGTTGCTCTGAGGTTACTTTCATCCTCTGTAAACTTGTGCAGGGTTGGATGTATACAGAACCACCATTGTCTGGTGGGGTAGGTCCTCCTCTGTCCTTGACACTGAACTTTATTAAGTCAACTTTATAAACTTTATTTGCTAAGGTGACATGGGCAGCCCTGCAACCCACAGGTTATGACCTGAAAGTGAAACAGGGACTGAATGATTTATGTGGGAGAGCTGTGGAAGAGCAGGAGCTGTCTCAAACATCAAGCTAGTGTCCTGGCCACTTGTACTTTTTATTAGTAACGTAATTTTAAATCGTTACAATCAATGTGGATTCTTCATTCTGAAGAAAAGAACATTTGCCTCTGAAAAGAGTGAAAAGTGATGCTGGAGGGTGGGATGCTTGGTGGAGATGTTTTTAATGTTGCTTAGTTTGGGTTTTGTTTCCGTTTTCATCCCTGTCTTGGGTCTTAACATGGACCTCGTGGCTTTCATGCTAAGTTTATTTTTAACAGCTTTGGTTTTGCAAGGTCTTAGTACCCAGTTCAGGTACGACAATAAATTTGACAGAAGTCTGACCAATTTATTTTGTAGCTTGAAATGCAGTTAGTGTAAACTTGTAATTTCCAGTTAAAAGATTATTTCTTTGCTCCTTTTCCATTTTCCACTTCTGAAATAAGAGCAGATTTACTAGTGGCTCATTGTATACTTAACCCTGTGAAGCACTGAGTTGCTATGGGGCTGCCTACACAGGGTGAATGTTTGTATCTCGAGCTCAATGCCTTTCAGCACTGTGGTTGTGAGACCCTTCGCTCTTCTGCCCCTAAGGGTGAGCCTGAAGGCAGTCTCATCATCCATCAAATCCGTGTTTCAGCTTTAGGCTTGGTAAGCTTCAGTTCTGCAGCCAATGCAGTTGAATATACTAAACTTCCTTCTGGGAGCATGAATGGGTTCAATGATATTTCCAATTAGGGACACTTGAGAATTAAACCAGAAGTAGTAATTGTTTTTCCTGATGCTGCTTTTTCCCATTTGCTACAAGTTTAGTAATTTTACCAATTTCTAAGTGTTTTGATGGAAGCTTTAAATACAGTATAAAAGAAGAATGGTTTTGCTATGTCTTTTTTATGCTATCCCTATATGAGACCACAGGCACCAGAGAGGGTATCAGCAGAGCTTTCCTACTTAGTGTTGAGCATTTGTGAAGCAAAAAATGTGTTTTGTATACTCTAACTTTCTAGTTTTCTTGGTAGCTCTCTAAAATTCAGTTTAAATTCATGGAAGTCTGGAATCCACACTGGACACGAGACTTTGTACATCTATTAAGGCAAGCAATTCTATAAAATATAGGGTTGAAATTATTAATACAGTGTGAAGAGAGCAATAAAATCTCTTTTGAATTGTTTCATAGGGAACTCTCAACCTTAATTCACAGCTTCTTGGTGTACATAAACAACAGCTTGTAACACTTTCAAAATAATTGAATGAACTGTGTGGCATGTTCCCCTCCACCCTTTGGTGTGCAAAGGTGCAACATTCCCCTCTGATCTGTCTGCAAGAATGGATGAACCGCATCACAGAATAAAGACAATGCCTGACACAATCCTCTAGTTCAAGACAACAGTGAAAAACAAATTTCATGTCTGCTTCTTTCACCAAAATAAGCATCTGAAGTACAGAGCTGCTTAGTAAATGAGAGGCTGAAAGATGTCTGTTGAGAAGTGGTTTGACGGTGTGTATGTCTGTTCACTGGCAGAGAGAAAGCTGCTGGTGTTGCTGTAACGATGAGTGATTGTGTGTTGTAGTTGTATGTGCTCAGCTTATGATTTTTGCACACAAAAAGGGACAGTACATGAAATGTATCTATTGTTATTTATTTATTAAAAGGCAATGTCTAATTACTAGACTTAATGACTTTGCTTCCATTGAAAAGAACAGTAAGGCTTCCAATGTATTGCCTTTTCTTTTTTTTAGTACTCATTACAATATTTCCTGGCATTCATCAACACTTCTAAATTACTAGGAAGAATGCGATTAATCATTCACTTCCTTATGCTTCCTACTAGACATACACAGATAATTGCAGGCAATTTAAAGTAAGCCATTTCAGATTTTCAAAACATGCTGTAACTAGTGGAAATTTGAGGTAAGCACCAGTTTAAACAATCTATCAACAGATTACAGTACAAAAGGTAACTCGGTGTCTGACTGTAACTGAGGATCTGATGACTAACAGTGGATGAGTTGTCTGTAAGGAAGGATTTCTCTGTCATTAAGTCAGTAAAAAATCCAGGGAAGGAGTTTATAGAATTCATTTTGAGTCCAGCCCAAATGAGTCTTGGAGCAACTTGAGAAACCAGAGTTCAAATGTCAGCAGCCCCAAATTCTGAGCCAAACCTCGAGAGCTGACAGTCTCATGTTTGCATTGGGATTTATTTGGGTTTGCTGGATTAAATCAGAATTCATATACATAAAAGTTCTGTACAGGCCAAAAAGGAACAGTAAACCAAACAGACGAGTTCAAACTACAAAGATCAGTGTTTTCATCTTTATTCTGCAAATATGGAACATTTGGAAAGCATCATGTAAACTGAACCTCTGCCAAGTTTTTTGAAGTAGTTACCATCTAATTTGTCTACATCATATTTACTTGGTAAAAATGCACATTGCTCTGCTTGTGGAAGTGAGAGTTTACCCATGAAACTGCAACCCATAGGGAGAGAAAATATCAAACGGTTTGTCAGTGGAAGTTTAAATCAGCTCCTGTGCCCGCCCCCCCTTCCCCCCCGGCTACTTAACAAACTCGCACAGCCACTGGAGCAAAAGCACCTCCAGCAGTCAGAGACCAGCAGCCAAATGTGTTGAATGTGCTGCCCCACGAGGAGAAGAGGGAACACTGGCCAAGATCTGAGTGCAAATACAGAGCCTGATTTCCTGTGAAAGAATGAAATGACACTTTCATGTCCTCATGAGACAGAAACAGCTTTCTATCTTCCCTCTGCAGCCTCTTTTTCTAGAAAACTTTTCTCCAGAAGAGCATAGTACAGTGCAAGAGCAGCATCATGCTTCAGCCCACAACAGTCATACCTAAAGCTGTAGGAAATATGAGCATTATTGAGTTACTGCTTAGATGAACAGTAATAATAAAAGCCCACTAGGTTAAAAGAGACAACTTTGAACATTGGCACATAACCATTGTTATCAATAGTTACCTGACTAGTTTTAACATGCTTATCAACTGCCATGTTTCACCCTAGATTCTGGGTTATAAGAAAGCTGTGCTAAAATGAGCATAAATTTGCCTTGGCAAAGGCTTCCAGCTGAAGGATTGGAAGCCACAAAGGGTGTTTTTTTGTTGGAGATGAGCTTTTTTTCTCCCTTCCCTTCCTCTGAAGGAGAGAAAACAAGTTAGTTCTGGAAGCCTCGTTGCTGGTTTGAAACATCAATAAAATTAAATCTCTCCAGTGTTTCTGTGCTAAACACATATTTTGAGACACTACTGTTTAAGTGAAGGGATAGAGTTGCTGAATAGTTAAGACCTATTCTCATAGTTAAATGTAGCAAAAAAAGTTGGTCTTGACACATACAGACAAACTATACCAACAGCTTTTTTTGTCTGACTAGTCCCTCCTTTTTATTAATGTTTGATTATACAGTGTCATTAGGTCTTGGAGGTGTAAAACCTGCTGTGTTAATGGAAGTAGAAGCAGCCAGATGAGGGAGAGTGTCTGTCCTTGCCTTGCCACTGACTGATGTGGGAAGTATCTGAACCTACTTCAGGCAATGGTGTGTAGACTCAGCTTGTTGAAGGGACTTGGCCAAAGATAATCTCACACCTGCACTGGGAAGGGCAGCTGTGGAGGCTTGCCAAGACAGTGACAGGATGTATAGGTTCCTTCTTTAGTTTTGCTATAGACCAAGTATGTTATTTTTCTTAAGCTGCACTTTCCATAGATAGGTCTTGTTCCTTTATGTACCTGGGTAATAAAGGGAGTGTTTGAAGTATTGCAGCAGTCCTTCGAAGTAGATCTAAGGGAATCTCCATATGAGGGAATTCTGAGGAATTGGGTCCTGTGGGCTTTTAAAAAGGGAAGGGGGCTAAAAAACAAGAAAAAAGGGAATGTTATTGCTTTGTTGGAGGAATTGCTGTCTGTGGAGGAATGGCTGTTGCAGGAGAGCTGCCTGTCAGAGTGAGCTCATAATCTGTTTGTAGTGGCAAATTCCAATTTTGGCTTACTGCAATACCTCAATGTGGGTTAATTATAGAGTTTGGGGGGGGCAGGAAGACAGGAATGAAAGCCTTTCTCAGAAAACCTAATTCAAAGGGAAGCAGGGTGAAGTTCTGTACCTTTTCTTCTTTCTGACACTTGAGCTGCCAAAAGCACTGCACCCTTATGCACACAGACAGTACGGTCTGTGGAAGGTCCTGTCACAGGAATTGTGTGAGGCAGGCTATTGTTGGGTACACTTTGGGTTTATGAACGTTACCAAGATGTTCCAGCATTACTTATTTTCAGATCATTCTGATATTGATGCATTCCCTTGCATGTCTCTGTTTGTGACCTATTTTTGCCGAGTTTCACATCTGCTTTAGCAGCTCTTTGACAATCAGAAAACAGAGCTGTTTACTGAGCTCACAGCTGCTGCTAATATCGATGCAACTAGCCAGAAATGACTGTTTTCTTGGTTAGCTCATCCAGTTGAATGAACCTCTCCACGGGGTTTGTTACAAGTTTGTTTCAACTGGAATGCTATCAAAAGTTCCCACATCTGTGAAATTCTCATACTTCAGCCTTCCTAGAAACCCAGAAACATATGCACCCTCGCTGATTCCAGTAACTGTCTTATATTTCTCATGGCTTAACTACATCAGCTTTTCACAGATAGTGAAAGCATGGCAGCCTGTTACAGAGGGGACAAAATTCCTCCTGTCATTAGGTAATACTAGTGCTACTGACAGCTTTGCACTTTAAGGAAGTGAGCCTCCTAGTGTAGTTTAAGGACATCATTACCTAGCATTTCATGTTGTAGTGTTTTATTATGATAACTGAATTACCTCATTTTTCACTTTTTTTATACAGATGAGGTTTGAATGGGTAGGAACGTGAATTAATTGTGTAGCAGTACACTTCTCCCTGCATCCCTTTCAGTGCTCTCTGTGTCTGGCTTGCTCATGGTGCAGCATTTCTTAGTGAGGCTGCACCCTTTAAGGGTGAATTCCTACCTGCACTGTCATCAGAGCATTTCTGGGCAGTTTGGTACTATTGCACTTTATTACTCTATGGATTAAATTGCTCCTGGAATGCTTTTTTCCTACTGATCACAGAGATTATTGGACCATTGTGGTTTAGATGGAAGAAGTTACAGCTGTGTGAAGTCTGGATACATTTTGTTTTGTTTTGCACTTAGGTATCATTTACTAGCACAATATTGCAGGTAGTCTGTGTGTGCTTCTGGAAGTGATTGAAGGTCCCAGGGCCCATGAAGTGATTACCCTGGGGGGACACTGCTTCAGTTCCAGCCATATGGACCCATACCTGGAGACTGCCCTTCTCGATTTTGAAATGCTGTTCGGAGGTGTTATTGATCATCTCTTAGCTGCTCACATTTTGTAATAATTGTATTACTTCAGCCCCATCTTGGACCTCAGAAAACTTTTAACCCTTTCTGTGTCCTTGTGGGGGTAAATGTTACAGTTTAACTGTGATCTGAATTACAGATGTGGAAACAAAGGCACAAAGAAAGGTTATAAAAGATTTGCTGGAGTCATTTCAGTGCATCAGAGACAAAATTAGGCAGAAAGATTTCTGACTCCCACCTGCGTGCTACTCTCCCAGCAAATTTCATGTTTCATTCAATTTGGGAACTTTTGCTGTCACGGTATCTCACAGGTGGCTTTCATTTCTCTTCAGTTTTGAAGATTGGTCCCTCTTCCCCCTCCTTTGGTTCATTTCCAGTTAATGAAGCATATCTTGAAATTTCTTTGGCCCACTGTGAAGCTTATGGTGGTGTCTCTAAAGTATTTTCAGATCTCTACCTGATAATTCTTAGAGAATGATAGAAAAAGTACTGACCAGCCTTTGCCCTTATTTTGTCAGCTACAGCCAGCAGGAGATACCAGATACTATTTGCTTATGCTCTTCTTAGATGGATTTACATGTTTAATTGCTATTGTGCTTTTCAGTTCACATCCAGATCACCAGTGCTGTGTGGTAGCTTAAACCTTCACCGTAGTAGATAATTACACTTGTAACGCCACATTTGTTTGTACAGTGACAGCAAGGGGAGACACTAACAAGTTGGGTTGCCATCGTAGGAGGTGTCATTCTAATAACCCTGCAATCTTACCAGAATACTCGTTAACCAACTTCTAAATTTGAGATGGTTAAATTTGTCCAACACAAATCCCACCCGAGTCTAAGGCCAAACATAATGGTGGTAGAACAAATGGATTGTGAAGAGTGCAAAGTAGGCACTGAAGTGCCTTATGTTATTGTTACATGAGTCTCAGTGTTGCCTTACTGAGAGGCAGGAAGAACTAGAATTAATCCAGTCAAGACAGCTGTTTGTGGAGGTCATAGTATGATGTGGGCATAGCTTTCTGACCCATAAGTTCCTTGCCAACACGTTACTCCTCCTACATCTGCAAGTCCCCTCTAGTCTTTCTGCACCAAACCTCATCTTCCCCCCTGGGAACTCTTTCAAGCTGTAGAGGTGACTGATACTCATCAAGGTAGCTCTCTGCCTCCTACCCAGGTAAAATGGAAACCCTTAGCACCCTTCCATATAGAGAGGAAAGTTTCTTTCATGGTTTTACTGCTGTATTACTTTCTGGTTGCAGTAGGGGCAATGTATTGATTGGAAAGCTGACACCTGTGGACTCGACCTATATATGCTTATTGGGTCCCTTGGTTGTTGCTGGAGGGGTCTGTGGAACAGTACAGGAAGAAGAAATGCCACAATTCAGCAAAGATCTTCCTTGGTGGTGAAGTTCACCCAGTTGCAGAACAGCTGAGGTGAGAAGAGACCTCTGGAAATAGTCATCACCTACTGTTTAAAGCGGGGGCAGCTCACCTTGTCCAGCTGCCTTCCGAATATCTTCAGGGATGGAGACACACCATTTCTGGGCAACCTGTGCTGGTGGCCAGTCACCCTTACAGGAAAAGCTTTCTCTTAAATGGACACGTAAATGAGGTTCCCTGTTTTTTCACTTTGTGCCCACTGCAGTTGGAGAGGAAGAGGCAGCTGTATAGGTGGATTTCAGTAAAGTTGGGAGAAAGGAAACGAAGCATTAGACTGCAATAAAACAGGGAAATCAGGAGCAAAAATGCCTGATTTCTGTGACACAGTACAAATCAGCAGATTCTACAGACTGGAAGAGGGGAATCCTTCCAGCCCCAACTGAGATAGATGAGGTAGTTCACACCTTTCCAGAACTGCAATTGAAGGCAGCCTGAAAAATGTTGGAGAGCAAGTTATGTCAGCATATGCTCCATGTGTGTTCTTGACTTCATCTGTACGTGTGAGAGCAAGAAAATGCTCTGATTTTTCAGAGGCGTGATGGGTTTCTCCAGCACAATTCCACAGGAAAGCTTTACAGCCACAGAACATATAAAGTCTGGAACGTGGATAAACTGGTTAGGATAAAATAGAAACCAGCAAAACCCTCTGCCAAACTATGAAGTGAAATGAATAGAGGTTCAAAAAAAGTTCATTCAGTACGCCTGGCTCCTCGTTTCCATCATTTAGGAATAATTACATTTTTGTCACTAACATTGTTTTTAAATGTCAATAGAAACCAGACAAGCAGATTTGTAAACCGAGCCCTGTCACATTGAATGTATTAGGTTTTCCAATAACAGTCTCTTTTAAGTAAGGGTGAGGAAGCACTAAAAGCTCAGCAACTCTCAAGTGTGAGGAAGCTATTGAAATAGCTTGTTAGGCTTTATGACAAGCAGGCTGAAATATGATAGGCCTGGAGCTTTGTGAAGGAGCCGGCAAGCTGTGGTTGAAGGGAGGACAGTACCCAAGAGTTTGAAGGCCAGATGATTTGTGCAAAGGGGATGTTGGAAGGTTCAAAGCAAAATAAACAAATGGGGCTACATGCAGGGACAGTGTTAAGCTGAGACCAAAATGCTTCCTTAGATTGGTTTCTAAACATAAGTTAGTCTAACCAAAGAAGGCATTTTCTTTCAGTTAGCGTTTCTTCCTTTCCATACTTGGGCCAAGGAGCTGTTTGCTGTTACCTAATTCACCACACTTGTTCTGACCCAAATTTCCCTTAGCCTTTTGCCTAGTGAGACTGTGGTCTTCCTGCTAATACAGAACAGCCTGTGATTCTCTTCTTGCAGCCTGAGATGGGGTTTGTTAACTCTGTCCTACTCTCCAGGTTCTCTCCTTATCCCTCTGCTTTGGTGTTCTGCTCAAATATGCCTTCTGAACACCTATCACTCATGTGCTGTTAGAAACCAGAAGATATTTGGTTCTGATGTATTCTACTAGACCAGCTTGGGCACATGGGAAATGTAAGCTAGCTTCTGGCAGCACAGATCCTACTAACAAAACAGGCATTTTCCATGTTCTTAGATAAACCACCATGGCTTGAGCAACATGAGAAAGAAATGAATAAAAAAATTGTTCCTGGCATTTATAGCTTTGAATGCAAATTTGAAGACGTGAGCTGAGTGTTACCAGATGCAGTGATAACTGAAGTGACTTTTGCAGGCCACCTTGAGCTATGAGGTGTGTACCTCGTCTAGTTGATATCAGCAGGGGATTGAGAGCTCCCCAGGAATTTTCCTTTAAAGCCCTTTGTCTTCAATGGAGGTACATTGTAAAGAAAATGTAGCTCCACAGGAACAGCTTGGACTTGTGTTAATCACTACATTTCAGTTACTGGGGTTTCATTGGGTACAATGCACAGCCTGTCAGAATGAATCAGCTTAAGCTGTCTGTCATTTGAAAACTAAGTTCTAGAGGCTCTGAGCATAGGTATCATCAGTAGAGTTTGTCAGCTCAAGAAAGAGTCCCTCAAAAAGTAGATCAGGAAGCTGTTAGAGCTAAGCAGTTCTTATAGCTGTTGACGGCTAGCTAGAGAATATTACATTATGCTAACTCAATTTTTCCCAAAGGATAGGAATTTTTTACTGTTATTTCCTGTTTTACAGATATGACAGATCTGGGATATGTAAAACAGAAGATAATAGGGAAGCAGGAACATTTTAAAGAGCAGTGGTTTGAAATTCTAGCTTTCTAATACCTTCTTGAATTATATATATATGTGTTCTGTGCTTTACGTAATGTAGCTGCCTGCAAAAGAAACATCCTTCCTGTTAAGGCTGGAAATTACCAGTGTTTGTAACTGAACTTTCCAGACATCCCCTATCAACATAAGATTACTTTCCCTAATCCCCGCTGCACCTTAAGCCTGCCACCAGACGTTTGTCAAAAAGGTTAGTCCCATCTCCCTCTTGCAAGCACCACCTCTCTGAGTCACTGCAGACATTCTTCCTGCAATCCCCTGGTCCCTGAGCAGTTCAGAATAGGCAGACTCATTCCAGTCCTACCAAGATATTCCTATGTGAGTCAGGGAGGACACAGAGCCTTTGTGTAACCCTGCTATCAAGGAGAAATGTCACCATCTATGAACAATACCAAATGGCAGTCAACAGATCTTTGTGCAGGAAAGTTAGAATTCTAGGATGGGAAAGAAGCTTTGTCTCCAGCATGTGTGGAAACTGGTCGGATCTGCCTGCTTTGTTACACTAGATAAAGCCCAGTTTGAAGAATGAAAGGAATTCCATCATTAGGAAAACAGAACAAAACTAAATGGTAACATGTTCTGGCTACAGACAACCTGACAGATACCTGCTATGTAAACCTCCATATCTTCGAAGTCCCATACTTTGGGGAAATCACCCTGCCCAGCAAGGCGTGGCCACACCACAAAAGAGAGAAAAATTGATTTGCTTTGTATTTATATAAACTACATCTCTTTGGATACCATCCCCTTCCTTAGTGCATTAACTAGAACCTTGTTGTGCTGCTTTATATGCTAATGATCAGTTGAAACTCCCAGCTTCATAAACCAACATTGCTGAACTTGAAAAGCATCCTCTTTTCCCACCTCATCACTCAGAAATTCATATTCTGCTCCTGACCTACTCGCTGACTTTCCTGTAACTGCAGTTCTGTTAAGTTGAAAGAAGTCTAAGAAAATCTAGAACTATCTTTATCTCTTTTTTTTTCATATGATATATTTTCTAGGGCTTCTTTGAGTATTGTACTGGAGAGATAAAGTAATCTCAAGAAGAGCATCTTATTTGCTGATTGCATTGTAGTCATCATACACCCATCCCAAAGTGTATGGTTCCTCATCTTAATAGAACATAATATAATATTCTCCTGGAACAGAGGTTCAAGTCAGGGAAATCTTGGCAGTATCCAATGTGTCTAGCAGATGCCAAGTGGAATGTTCTGTAATAAATCATCTCTAGCTAAGTCTTTGCTAATACAGCAAGTAAAAATATATGAATATGTTATTTTAGCAAATGCAGCCTGTCAGAACCTAATTCTGGCTTTCTAGCCTCTAAAAAGGCAGGTGGTGCCTATTAGTGCTGAAGTGAATGGTTTGAGGAGGAAGGAGCTTAAACTGAAAGTTTTGGGGTTTTTCTAGATCACTCAGCTGCAGACATACTTCTTTCTCATGTCACCACCGTTTGTTTGTGGGGAGTGGGAGGCCTTGAAAAATTGAGAAAGCAACTTGTAGTTCTGTAGAACTTTGTCAAGCTCCATTTAGGGTAGAATTTGCAGCCTTAAAGACGTAAATAAAAAGTGACCGTTTCCAGGAGATCATGTGGCTTAGATTAATCAATGTTGCTGTGCATGTTAAAATCAATTACTTGGAGGAAATTAAAAATTGAACTGTTTATAGTGGCTAAAAACAGTATAAATACAGCACTGATCCCCAAAACTTGGAAAAGCATTTATCTCTGCAGGATTTAAGCGAGTTCACTAATTTTCCTTAAAGGAAACAAAACTAGTGTTCTGGCCCTTTTATCATTTCAAGATGAAATTTGTTCTTTATAAAAAGAAAGAAAATGAATGGACACAGTCGATACTAAAGGTGGAAGTATCTTTCAACACTTGCTGGGTGGCAATTTGTTTATTTTTCACTGATGAATTTTTAGGTTAAAGGATTTTTGTGTCCAGTTTCTCTGTTTAGGGATACTCATCAGTGAAAAATGAATTGGAAAGGATTTAAGAAAGACTGGGGTCACAAGGGTATGGTGAGGAGGTGGGAGAGAAAATTAAGTGAACTTTAAGGTCAGTGTCATAAAGATACCAACCTAACCTGATTATTGCCTGCCCTCTGGAGAGGGGGAAATCTTACACAACTGGATTAAAGCTGAGAAAAATGAGAAGCTGAAAAGAAGAGGAAATTGTATTACTCTGAGGTAGATTAAGTTATACAGTTAGCAAATGATGGTCACTTACGTTCCTTTAACAACAACAACAAAAAAGCCATGTTGAAGTCATGTAACTGAACAAGAAAAGGCAACTATAAACATCGTGCACTGTATCCAAGAAAGTGAGGTGGAATGTTACTTAATACACAACTGGTTTCTCTTTTGTAGGAAACTAAAGGCTCCCCACTAAGAGAAATGCATTATTTACAGGTTTGGAAAGGTCTGTTCTGTATCCTAACAGTTACTCACTAATCTTTTTATGTGGATGGTATATGTTGCGTGCCTCACTGACTCTGCAGCTTCACTTTCTCAATCACCCAAAGTTATTTCTAGGCTGATGTGCAGTTCAGGAAAGAGAAATTCTTAGGGAACTGAAGTGAAAGTCTCTCTACCATGCTTTATATCCTCTATCATCCACCTGGGCCACAGGGCTGTGTCACCTGAGGGAGAAGAGCACCAGGGGCAGACAGTGCTTTCATGCAAAGTCTGAGTCTGTCTTGCTGTCTTGTAGCCTGAGGCTTATCCTATCTCTTCCATGCTGTTGGACGTTGTCTTTTGGAGGATGAGCGTTAATGGTGCTGAGCCAGGGCTGGAAAATGGAGAGTAAGGAGATTTCACCTGATCTTTGTCATGGTGGCCAAATACGAAGGGACCTTGCTCTTTGACTTTGATTTTACTATGGGAGATGAATGCTGTTTTTGCCTTAGGTAGCTCAGCTTTATGTAGAGCCTCAGTCCTTTTGCTCTGTTCAGACAGCACAATACATTTTTTGATGGTTTCATGCTGAAGTCCTGTCGTGGTTTAACCTTGACCAGCAACTAAGTGCCACACCAGCCACTTGCTCCCTCGCTCCCTGCACCTCGTGGGATGGGGAGAACTGAAACCAAGTAAAACTTGTAGCTTGAGGTAAGAACAGTTTAATAACTGAAATAAAAAACAATTTTATAATAGTAGTACTGAAAAGGAAGATAACAAGTGTGTGAAATAAGACTCAAGAAAGGTGATGCGCAATGCAGTTGCTCACCACTAGCTGACCAATACTCAAGCAATGATCTGGCCTTACCCACCAAGTCCCCCCAGTTTATATACCGAGCATGTGGTCATATGGTCTGGAATATCCTTTTGGCTATTTGGGGTCAGCTGTCCTGGCCATGCTTCCAGCTTCTTGTGCCTCTCCAGCCTTCTTGCTGGCAAGATATGAGATACTAAAAAATCCTTCACTTAGGAGTACAACTTAGCAACAATGAAAACATCAGTGTGTTATCAACACTTCTCACGTTAAATCTAAACCACAGTGCTATACAAGCTGCTAGGGAGAAAGTTATCTCTGTGCTGGCTGAAACCAGTGCTCACACTGAAAATATTTCCAGGGCTGCACAGCATGGAAGAAGTACAAAATTAAAGTCCTTCAGTGTTAAAGTGCACATGAAATGAAGATTGTTTCTGCAACTTTTGATAACCAAGTTGTCCTTCAACTACTTCAAATCAGTCCTGGAAAACTGTTTCAGCAAATGAGCTTTGTTAGATCCCTCAGTCTCTTTGCTGGGAAGAATGGCCAGCAACGTTTCTACAAGTTACTGTCTCCCAGTTGAAATGTGCTTACCAACAGCTCTATAATTACTTGTCTGTTGCGAAGTAAAATAGGTCATTTAAATGAACAGTTGTTTGTGCACTGAATACAATAGTTTGGCCTTAACCTATGTTTGGACTTGAAATGCAGAACTGTACAAGGTGTGAATTTTGTCATATGTATTTGTGAAGTTGCATGTACATTTGTAGTATTTACCTTGAATTTTGTGTCATATTTAGTGTGCCTATTTGGCTTAATTACTAGAGGGGCAGAGCAAGAGGCATACTGGGCTCACTATCATCATTGCTAACTGCTTTGATTGGGTACACGGATGGGGTAATACTGTTGGATTTCATGGAAGTGTTTTTGGTGCAGAATGCTTGGCAATGATTAAACAGAAATGATACTGTACGAGACACTATCATCTTTTAGCTGAGTCTCGTATGTAGAGAAATGAGTTATTTGCTGCTGCACTGCTCTGAAATGCAAGAACATAAACCAGGCAGTGGTTTACTTTGCCTTTTGTTAGACTGAGAGCTTTAGAAATGTGCAGAGCAGAGAACACAGAGGGTTTTTTTTTTCCTTTTTTCTTGAACAACTGAGAGTTTAGAGTGGCTGCCGACGCAGGAGGAAATACCATTAGATAGATACAAGAAAAGCCAGTATTCTACGTTATTCGTGCAGACAACTAACATTTGAAACTTGCATGAACTGCTTCCACTTAAAAGCTGTCAGTCACATTGGTTATAAAAAGCCCAGAGCACTTAGGGACTGTCAATCACTTCCTAGAAGAGAGAGCTGACATCTTAACATTTGCTTTGCCAGTATTTACTAAATGCAGAAAACCAAAGGGTGAAAATGCAAATGAAAACACACATTCTTACTTGATGGTATCATACAAGGGAAACATTTAGATCAGTTACTGTAGCTGCTCACCTAGGAGCCTCCAATCCTGAGAAGACTTTTCTCTCTTGCTCTATGAATAGAACTGTTGCAGGCTGGCTCTGCTGTGTTGCAGGGAAAAGGCTTTTGCACACAGCGTCTGCAGAGGGCTGGCACAGAGTCACCAGGTGAGGAAATAGGTCGACTCTGGCCTGTTACGACTAGGGGAGCAGCAAGAAATGTACAGAGGACTTCAGAAGGGCACGTAAAGGGCATCTATCTTCTTTCCTTATGGTAATAGGGATGTGGGTGTTATAATTATCAGATTGATGATATGTTCTTGTGTAAGAAGGGGATTGGCAGGAAAGGAATAGGAGGAACCAGTTAATTCAAATATATTTTCTGCTCTTTTTCTGTATGATCTAGTTATCCCTGGCTTGCTCTGAGAACTGTTGCTTTAGATACTAGTCTTGGTGCTTCAGTGGGACTGCAGCTGCGGGTAGTGCTGTGCTAAAATAGAGGCAGCCAGAGCCTCTGGTCAGAGCTGCTGTTACTGTTGTGGAGCAGATGTAGGTGCAACAGTGAGCAAGGTGCAGAGCTGGTGTGTTGACACATCACAGGTCCATACACGTTGTTGTGCTGTTCCACTGCTGAGCCCTGTCTCACGAGACATCCTTTTGAGGTGTATCATCGTGAAAGTAAAAGTAATGTTGTCCTTGAGGCTGCCTCCAGCATTTTGCTGGACCTCAGCACCCAGCGTCACGTTCCTGTGAACACATGCACCTGAAGGGATCTGTGTGGCTGTTGGTCCTTATTCTGACCAAACTGTCAGTCTAAGTCAGAAGTCAGCATGGCCAAACACAGCTGTAGAGCTATGCTTTATATGAAGTCGCTCATGTGAGTGCCTCTTTACCAGAGTCTTCTGAAAGGTCTGATCTAACAGCCCTCAACATTCATGTCTCTTGGAGAGATGCAGCCAATATCTGCAGTGTGTCATTCTCTGGTGAGTCCAGAGGTTTTGTTCACTGTGTACATCCAAAAGTTAACTCTCATAATCCTAAAAGAGCCTTTGGATCTGCAAGTCATCTTCCCTGCAGAGTTCTTCATGCCATTTGTAGTGGAATTTGGCCCTGGAGTCAGCCCTTTAAATGAGATTTGTAGAGACCTAGTCTAAATATAGATACTGATGCATATTCGTACAACTAAAGTCATGTTCCCATTCAGTTCCCAGTGTAGTCAATGGAAGTCAAATCTATGCAGTTTATGGAACCAAGTGATTTAGCTTACCTTGGAATAGACACCTCTCAGCTATCAACAGGATGGTTCTATAAGCTTCACTGAATATGTTGAGTAGGTTTCCTTTGACTGTAAGGGAAATTCAGACACAGTGCATATTGAGTGCCTGTATCTTGAACCAAATCCCACCCTTGCAGCCAGCTGCTTAAGTGACTCCAGTCATTTGGAGGACTTCTCTGCTCTGCCTCATCTTGAAACTCAGGTTCCCATATATATGGAGCTACCATATTTTCTTTCATTGTAGGGTTATCTGACATGGTATATACATCACTTTAACCTTTCTGACTTCTTTAGCTAGGACCATTCTATGATATAGGTACCTCTACAGCTATGGCAGTCCAAAGCTCCAAGTATTTACCAATTATTCCTGGTCTTTTCCTGTGTATCTGTGTGTCAGATTGGTATATGAACCAGCGCTATGAAGAATACCAGTCTGGATTATGGATAACCTAATTACACGACCAAGAAGATCTTTCTGCTTGAGTGTGTCATAGTACCTGAACATGTGCTTAAGGAAACTGTTACGTGCCACAAGCAGATCACGGTAGGGTTCACCTAGTACAAAAAGATAAAAGGATATGTTTGAGGACTTGACTGGAGGTATAAGCCTCCTCTATTTCCCCCTTGGAATGGAGTATTTGACACCACTATTTGTGACCTTTAGTTACCAAGGAAAGAAGCCTTTTCCTATTGTTTTTTACATGCCATGTCTATCTCTTTGTAAGTGGGCCAGGCCTCTATTCTTTAGTATTTTATTTTTGTACTAGGAAGTTCTTTTTTCCCTTAGGGAGACTCTTCTTTCTCCTTTCACGGGTAAAGAAAGAATGCTATTCACCACAACAATAAGTCTAGAAAGAGGAACAGAAAACAAAATGTCCCTGTATCCATCTTGAATAGCTGAAAGTTGATTACATCAATGCTCTGCTAATCATCCTCAGATTTTAATGGCAAAAACCAGAAGGCTGTGTTTAGTATGGATCAGAGGTTGAGGCTGAGGAAAATCAATAGCTTAACGTAAGAAAATGTAGACTGAATGTATATTGAGTAGTTTCCTAATAGAGTTATCCACTGGTATGCAGAACAGACTTCTGTGGTCCACAGAGGATGTTAAATGAAATGGGTAGTTTTTTATTTCTCAGAATACTAGGGAAGTTATATATGAAGAAAACAGTGCAGAAAAGAGAGCTGCTGTTATATCCTCCTGTCCTCTATGTCCTGTGATTCATGTCTTGTACCCCTTTGCTGTATGGTAGTTAAGATACACAGCTCAGGATCAGGAAAATAGATCATAAACTCCAATATGCAGTGATTATCCCTTCATCCTTCTCCTCTAATGATACAGAAAATTAGAAAACTCTCAGTGTTGTAACCTGAAGCTCTATCAGAGAAAGGGGTGATTGTAGCTGAGAGAGTCTAGGACTTGCCTGCCTGGGCAAGACCTGGCATTCCCTGGAGTGCTGATTCCCTTGTCTGCAGGTCATGAGCTGGAACCTGTGCAGGTGCCATGCAAGTTATTGCCACTGGTTGAATGCCAGTGTGTGGTATAGGAGATCTGCTTGTGAATTTTCTTCTAAGAACTAAATGTGAGTTCCATTAACTCAGCAGAGAATGTGGAGGTTTACTAGTCACCTGCCTTAACTTTTAAAAATCTAGTCTGAGACAGCTTAAGGAGATCAAACATTTACATAAAGTCCTCAGCACCTCAAATTTGATGGTTCTAAGGTAAATTTCAGGTATTGAGTTCCTTTGGAAAAGTGGATTACTCGAAGTTATTGGAACAACTCCTCTATTTTCATCTGATGATCATAACCAGGATACAAGAGGAGTTCCATTAAAATTATCCAGGTGAAGGGGAACAGGAATAGACCTGAAATACTGACTTAATGCTGAGTAAATCATCAGCTAACAATAGCAGCATCTGCTTAGGACAGTTTATATCCAGACTTTTAGACATGACCTTAACAAAGATATTTAAGTTACTTCTGTTTATTTTAATGGATGACATTTTTATAATTAACAGATTTTTTTAGTACACTTTTTGGAAGTCCTTTTTACCTAAAGCAACTGCGACTGTCAGTCATGCACAATGCTCATGACACTTTAGTAAAACTTACTACAATCCTCGTGTGTGCAGATATTAAAAGGAGGAAAGCTTTTCACCAGTCTACTCTAAAAAAGCTAATTTTATCTTAAAATGACAAGCAGAATGGAGTTATAATATATATGGGAATTTGAGAAAACCATACCCTGAATGTATTATAAAAACCCCTTGGAATAAGACACAAGGCAAACGTAGGTATTCCTCTTGCAAATTTCATATGATGACTTAGACTCTTGTCATAAGACAGAGTTGAGCATTGCTAGTGTCACACCCTGAAATGTCATGAGTTTGGCTTTAAAAAAACAAAGCTGCAGTAATTTGTGATTTATTTATATTTTGCCTTTTGATTTCCCCACCCCTTTTTTGCTTCAGTCTCTGGACTTTACACGTCCAAGTTCTCTCCATCACAGCAAGGCATATGTATGTATAATTATAAATGCATCTATTTAGCAAAAGGTAAGAGTACTGTAAAGCTAAATGGCTTCAGAAAAAAGGCCTTTAAGGGAAACATCCAAAACTATGAGTTTCATGATAAAATCGCAGGTGTCGGCAGCATAAAAGGAGGGAGTGTTTGCAAAGGCTCCCTAGACAGAGGTAAATAGAGAGAGAGCCACTAGAGCAGTTGTTAGGCTTCTGTTCTGGATCACCTTGTTCTCCATTGGAGTTGCATCTCCCAAGTGGAGAGAAATGTGGTCACACCAAGCTGAAGTTAGCTTTTGTGAGTAGCTCTCCAAGTGAACATGGAGAGGCTTTTAATATAAGGAGCTGCACTTCTAATCCCACATGATGATAGGGATCTCAAAATACACTGTAATTCTGCCCTGAATTAGCTGCAGTGGTCCAGCCTACCAGAGTGCTAACACTTCTGTGTGCATATATCCATACTGAAGAGTTGCTGCTGGATACCTGCCTGAGCAGGGAAGGGGTGATAAGCAGGTTTGTGACAGCCCGTTTGATACGCTGTGACACTAACAGCTCAGAGAAGTGCTCGGTAGGTAGGGAACCACTGTGCTGAATTAGTCAGTCACCAATATGCTCACAGTGCCGTACCAGTCAACGGGCTGCGAATTGGAGCCAGACGGTTGGTGTGCTCTCCTGTAGGCATCCAGACAGGCCTGTTCTGAGATGACATTTGCTTCTCTACAGATATGTCACGGATCATTTTTCACAGCCCTGTTGAAGTGGCTTATTTATTATCATCTGTTCTGGTGTTATATCCTGGACATGGGAGAACTGTTTACTGTACCAGTGCCAGGAATTCCTTGTTACTGTGCAATTGGACTCCAGGATAAGGCTCAATGCTTTCCTCAAGGCTGCCACTGCTGAAGCAGTGAGGAGTTGATTGAACCAATGAAGAATTGCAGGAGAAGTTAGTGGTTTGATACTTAAGTGACCTGTGAGTGAAGAAGTACTGAATTTGTCCCTATTCCACTTACCCTAGCTTTAGAAATCAAATGCAGAATTGTAGACAGCAGTACAACTTGACCTTGGGTGTAGGTGGCTCTGCCATTAGTCCACTCGAGATTTGTTGAAGTCATATTACCAAGAGCAGGGATTCTCAGCTGCACTCCCCAGATCTGCAAACCCTTGCTGCCTGGGAAGACTGCTGTTACAAAGCAGTGTGGTAGGTCAGAGTGCACTGAGAAAGTTGACGGTGATCTGTGGGTAAAATGTCAGGAAATTACTGCTGTTACTGCCTCACAGCGTGAGCAGCTTTCAGTGTTAATTTTTCACAGGGAAAGGAACTGATGAGTTTAAGGAATAGCAACAGGACTTGGCTGCTGTGTTTTCTAGACTTAGAGTATCATTTTTACAATATTCTTTCCTTGTCCTGTATCAAAGTAACATTCAATAGTGTAAAACCCCATTCCTGAGAAAATCACTCACCTTTCTCTGGGTCTGCTTCTCCAATTTGTGGTGTTGTGCTGGAATATTTCCCCAAATCTCTATCAATGTGATCAATTAAGTTAGTGTCTAACATTTGTCATCTGAGAGAATTCTCTGTTGTGACTAGGAAGGAATCAGTCTTATCTGCATTGGAGCCAGGCTACTGCAAATGTCAATCACCAAACACTGTTGTGTATGCTGCAGAACACGAGACTGAATCTACTGGAGAACGCTTACATTCAGTGCATAAGTTTTGAAGCAATCCAGTCTAAGAGTACCTTTGCTTCTAGTTGTTATTGGCTGTTTGAGGGTAGGACTGGGAGACTCCCTTGCCAGGTCTTGAGCAAACACACAATGACCATTGAAAGAGTTTGTGATTGAAACAGCAGATCTGCTTCTCTCAAGGCTGCAGCTACGAGGTAGGACATAGGGATTGCCTGGGTTTACATGGAGGGGAGCTGACCTCTGTTTTCCTTAAAGTTTCAGCTGTTTTCCACTTCTGTCATGCCTGATACAGCCCAGCCTAGGACTTGAACAACACAGGCTGGGACCTGTTAGGGGGGAAGCCTCCTGTGACTTATCTGCTGGCTTCCAGCTGGTGAAATGAAAGGCCAGCAATCCACCTGATTAAGGACAGAAGATGTGCAGGCTGCCTAGGGGATTTTTGCTTTTGGAGAAGCCCTCAGGTCAGACAGGGAGCGGGTGCTGATTTGCCCCAGCAGCTGAGACCTGCCTCACAGAGGGGAGCTGCTGGGGTGGCAACAGCACCAGTTCCCCCAGTTCAAAGTTAGGGGAGGCAGCATGTCTGGGGCTGGCTTCCCCGCTTTCCATGGGAGACCTCAATGCTGCCCTGACCAGCAGAGAGGCTTTCAGGGCAAGTGGAGATTCAGTCTGATGAATGAGAGGAGGCCCGTAAAGCTTGTTTAAAATATGGAGCCCAATCTTGTTTTTCTAATGGCAGTAGCAGAGGTTTTCCTTACAGCAGTCAATGATGAGTTAAGAGCAAGAATTCTGCTAGCTAGCTAGAATGAACGATCTGGGGCTTGAAGCAATGAAGTGGTATAAAGTGTTAAAAAATGGGCTGAAGACAACCATCTGAAGAAGTGTTGTCATTTACTGAGAAATTTGCTTTACCAGCTAGTCCAAGTCCAAATATTAAAGGTGTTAGGATTTTTTTTTTAAGTGACTTTAGCATGATTGGAAAATTTATGGAAGATGTCGAGACTTTATTTTTTAAAAAATGAAGCTTTGCTACTGAGCCAGGTCATGGAAAGTGTCTAGAAAGAAAAATAAAAGGGATCTGTTAAAATCCAACAGAATACAAAAGTAGGCATAAAACAATGATAGGAAAAATGAAGCCAGACTTACAGTTCTTTTATTATAACGTAGCAGTAGTCAGCAACAAAGGAAGCTCATTTTATTTTGTTAATTTTGTGATGTTTGTTGGATTAGCAGTGTCCTGTGCAAATACTGTACCATAGGCAACAGTACAGGTTTTTCCACAGTGTGTTTATTCTTATTTCTTGTGCTACTAAGAAAGGAAAAATAAAATGTGGATACAGTACTCTGATAGAATCATTGGTTTGGGTTGGAAGGGACCTTAAAGATCACCTTGTCCAACTTACCTGCCATGGGCAGCAACACTTTCCATTAGACCAGGTTGCTCCAAGCCCCATCCAACCAGGGATGGGACAGCCACAGCCTCTCTGGGCAGCCTGTGCCGCATCACCTTCACAGGGAAGAACTTCTTTCTCACCTCTCTTTCAGTTTGAAGCCATTACTCCTTGTCCTATCACTACAGGCTCTTATAAGAAATCTCTCTCCAGCTTGTTGACCCTCTTAGGGACTGAAAGGCTGATGCAAGGTTTCTGCAGAGCCTTCTCTTGTTCAGGCTCTTCGAGACAAAAAATACTTATTGGTCCAGACAAAGTCTGCTTCAGCTCATGGTTCTAAATAATTTTGCATTTTAAAAGTATGTGCTGGCTTCTGTGAGAGAGACAGAGAGAGAAAACCTTGGATTTTGCACACACCAGTGCTATGGTTTTGTAAATGTTGGAGCTAATCATGCCTTCCCTCAGCTGCTTACTGCCACCTCTGCTCTGGCTGCACTGTGCTGCTTTTCTGTGAGCTCCAGCCCTCACCACCTTTTCAACCTCTTCTTTTCAGTTGGGGTCATTTTCTGTCAGGTTAGTTGGTGAAAATCAGCAGAGAGAGATAAGAGGAGACAGCCTCCCATCACTCACCTCCAAGTGCATGGAGCCAGACCCCAATCCTCAGTGGTAAGACTCTTTGATGCTCACTGAGATCCCTCAGCTGACCTAGGAATGGGAAGCAGAAGTAGCTTATTTGGCATGCAGTAGGCCCTGATTCTGCAGCTGGGTCTTATGGTTTGTTTGAACAAAATCCACCAGAGCAAGAGCTCTGAGAGTGTTCTCTCTACCTGCTTGTCACTTTACAACCATTACTAGGTAAAATCAGAGTTGATGGAAAACCCTCAGCTCCTCCACTGGCCTTAGAATTGCTACGGGGATTAACTGAGGTGCTAACAGCAGAAATGGTTATGCTACCAACAGAAGCAATAAGAGGCACAGAGAAAGCGTCTGGGTTTCTGTGTGCTCTGTGCCTCACGGCTTAAAAAGCATCTTGACAACTGGTTGTAAGATGCAGAAATAAGTAACGGTGCTGTCTGCTGTGACCTTGCAGTGGTTCTCATTTGATCAAACGAAACCCAAGCGCACACGTCTCGCTGCTTGTGTGATGTTTGTGTACGTGGCGGTTGTCTTGGCAAACCTGAGTGCACTTTGTTGGAATCTGTTCCTTGTGGATTCAATGGTTTTAGCTAATTTCCTTTGTGCAGTAAATTGCAGTACCTTTCTCTTGTATTCAGTGAGCAATATGCTGCTGGTGGCTAATTTTAACATTGCTGTTCCTGTGCAAAAAAAAAGTGAAGAGATTCTGCTTTCTTGGCAGAAAACACCAATGAGTTCAAATCCTATTCAACTTGAGTCAGTAGGGTGACTTCTATTGCAATGGAAGAAGCATTCAGAGGAAACAATTGTACCAAGCCCATACCTAAAGCAAAAAAAATTACTTTTATTAAAGATCCTGAGTGAGAGACCATGCTCTCATTTCAAAAGTGCCTTAACCTCCTGGAGTCCAGCAAACCTTGGACACCTACAAGTGAGGTCTTGTCACATGGAGCTCATTGTAGCTTTAGGATGCAACAGAGTCTAGAACTGCCACGCAACATTTCAGCTCTCTACATAAGGATACCAAATCCGTGGTCCACGTGCCAGATCTACTGTCTATACTCTCTTGCTGTCTTTCCCGAGAGTCCCAGAGGTCCATCGGTGTCACCAGATGGGGAACTGTCTTGATCCTGGTGACCTCAGCTTGCAGCAAGCAACTTGTCCTGTGACACCAGCCTTACCACCCAGTTTCCCACTCATCCTGCCATTTTTTCAACAGGATGTCTGCCACGTAGCTCACTGACAAAAAAGCTGCAGTATCAACTGTGAAGACATTTAAGGTGAACACCTGGCTTCTCTAAGGCAGATTTTTGGATGACATGCATTGACAGTGCCAACAGTAGTGACAGAGACGAAGCTCATGAACTTTGTCATTTATTTCTTTCTGATGTTACTTCTAAGCAAGGTTGTTCTCACAGTCCTACCTCAAAGCTTGTGATAACTGCACAGGGCATGGAAACATGGTGGAAAGAAATTGGGATGGAATACAAGTTCTGATGTCATATCTGGCTCTGGCACTATGCTAATTGAGTCTTACTGTTTCTAGTTTCTGTTCCTCTTACTGTGTTTTTGTAGCTGTCCACCTTTGCTAAACATCCATGTTAGCTCAATCAACAAGTAAACTCTTAAATCAGGAATCCTGCAGTTTAAATATGAAACTCTGATTCGTACGGGTAGTTCCTTTGTTTAAATGAAAACAGTCTCAGCAGCTCACAGACATGAGAAAAAACCACACATGGAAAATGTATGTAAGCTGTTTGTGCTTCAGCTTTGAGGAAAATGTTTATGTTGTGCCATGGCTAATACAAATACAATTATTGTCAAATCCTCAAATGGTTTTTGTTGTTGTTTGAAAAGGGGATAGGCCCATGCCTTTCTTTATTTGTAGGAACAAGCAGAAAACAGAAAATGATCTTGCTGAAAGGATTTGTTGTTTTGGTTTACAACCATGAAAGGGAATGACATTTTCAAGGCTGTATGTGTGCCTGGCTGTTGGCAGCTCGCATTTCTATGGTTAGAATATAAGCTTTATTTTTTTTTCCCCCTAAAAATATTCAGTTATCTTCTGTCACACTTTAAGTATTCTGAATTTCAGAGTTTGATCCCAGCACTAGCCAGTCAGGCTTTGCTGTCATATGTGTATGAAGGTGGCTAGTGCATGCATGCAATAGTCTTCCAAAACCTGATCATTATAAGCATACTTCAGCACATTTCTTCTCTCTTTTTCCTAAAGTTTCAAAAATTGACATGGAATTTCTAAATGAACAGAATGTGAATGATAAACAATTTAGTTTAAGTGCTGTCTACGTGTATCGCTTCCAAAACTACCAGTCTTGCTTGAAAGAGAAGCACTTTCCAGGTTTAAAACATCAACAAAGGTTAGAACATTCATTTACTGTTTTTTTTTTCCTTTTTCCCTTTCAGTTACACTTTCTGGGAGGCTGACTAAAGTTCCATTTTAAATTCAGAAGTTCAAATACAGTTTATGTGGGCTGGCTGGTTTCTGTTCAGGAGAGATGGATACTATTTCTAAGTGCTACGTTTTCAAATCCACAGGTGAATCTAGTCACTACAAAGATGATGGTAAAAAAAGTTCTAATAGCAGTATCAATACAAAAAGATTAAGCAAATGCCATTATTGAGAACAGAGTAATCTAGGCTACTTACTTCTCCCTGCCTCTATTATCCATCTGCAGTGGGCTTGAAGAAATTATTGGTGATAGGAAAAATCATACCAAGAGAAATTAAAGTGCCTTTTTAATTTATAGAATGCACAGAGGTGAAGCCAAGGGTCCAGATGTCTTGTAGATAAAGAAATCAGGAAAATACAAAGAATTGCTCTGTATAAAACCATAAATACTTAACCAAAGGTAAAGCAAGCCACATTGCTATCCTTCTTGCCAGAGATTACATCTACAAGTTAGGGCAAATAGTGTAGAGTTTGTAGCGTGACCTGCAGCGTCCCTTGGATCAGTGTAGAATATTATTGATAAAAACCATGAAAGAATATGTCTCTGTAAGCATTTCATCTTTCATTTTGTAGCAGTTTGCCTATCAAAAGCTAAAAAAACTTGAGCCTTTCCTCTCTCTACTAAAATCCTCAGATTTGGGATTTTTTGGGATATAAAATTGACCTGTTTTTTGCTCATTATTTTTTGGTTTTGGTTGGGTTTTTTCTGCTGGCACAATCAATCAAAGTTTCCTTTTCAGTAAGGTCACTGAAATTTTCCCAGGAGTGCAGAAAGAAAGAAAACTTAGACTTGTCTTAAGAAAACTTTGACTTGTTCAATATTTAAGTTTCACAGGAAACAAACTCTTTAAACTTTCTTGCCCTCAGAAAAAATATCTAAAATTCCATTAGTGTTTGGGAAGTATGTCCTACAGGATCTGGGGTTTTTAGGAAAACCCCATAGATTTCTGAACATACAAAACTTTGTAATGCAACTTGTTAAATAAAGTTACTCATTGCAATGAGACATTGTTTCAAATCAGCGACTATGGGGTGAACATATAGACTAAGCAATAACATGGAAAAGACAAAAGGCTTACAATCACAGTTCCATGTTAGCAGTACATATGGAACTAGGAGACTGCAGATAAGAAGTAGTAAATCCAGTCCTTGCTTTGAAAGAGGACTTCTGATTCTCAAAGAAGACGTGCTTTTGTCTGGGAGAAGCTTTGGCATCTGCAGGGTGTACTGGAATGTGTTGCCTTACTTGCAATGCTGGAACTGTGTGTTGTGTTCGAGATTTTGTGTCATCTATTTTTTTCCATTCCAGTTCTCTGGAAGTTTCAAATTTGCCTTTGCATGTTTACTTAGAGATGCATTGAAAAATAGCCTTGTATATCTTTTTGCCCCCTTATCTCCTTTAGCATTTTGAGGAGACTTCAGTATTCTTGTTGCATGTGATTTTGTCTTTTCTTCTTTTTTCCCCTTCCTTCTTTTTCTGGACTCGGGTAGTCTTTTCTTAAACAAGAAGGATGTTTTGATTTCTTTTGCTTTCTTTTCCTTTCCCTCTGTCTATACCCTCCCATGGAATTCAGCTAGCAGAACCAAGATTTTTTGTCTCTATAATCATACATTGTCAACAATGACTAGAGGTGTAATTAGCTTCATAACCAGATTATATCCTGAATCACAATCTCTCAAATGTTTAATTGCATTGGCTGTGAGTCCAGACAGCTTCCCGTAATTGCCAAGGACATAAATGTTTTCAGGTCTGTTATTGGTTTCCATAAACTCAAGTAAGATTTAATTTGTTAAAAAGTGTTAGTCTCCTGTTTAGGTTTTAAATAGCCATCATCCTACAGCAAAGATTCTGAGATCATCTCAAGTACTAGCCTCAGATTTCAAGAGGGGGGGAGGATTTTTATTCTTTAAGCTCAGTTTAGGGTGAATTTTTACTCTCTGCAAAGTTAAAACTGCTGCCACTTGGAAGGCAAGGCAGCATGAGAGAACATAGCTTAGTACATTTGTCTGAATAAGGCTGAGGGATGAAGCCTAATGAATTAAACAGGCTTTTGAAAAGTCACTGGTATTTTAAATAGCAACTTTGGACTCAGTCATTGGCTGCAGTGACATTAAATGATGCGGTAGGCCACTGTTGGAGGCTCTAGCTGTTAAGAATAAGGGTCAAATCTTGGTGCCATAGACGTGAACAACAACAAATCCCACAGATCTCAGAGGCCACGATTTACCCCAGTATCCAGCTTTTTCCCTTTGCCAAAGCAGACACTAAAAGACAAAGCAATTGCAGGAGAGAGGAGAGGAAAGGAAAGGAGACAATTTTCCATGCAAACATGCATTAATCAAACATGCCATTTTATAACGAAAGGCATAATAATGAGGGCTTACTCACAGTTAAGGGAATTTGTGTGTCCTGGCTTTTTCCAGTTTTGTCAGTCAAAAACAAGGCAGGAGGAGGAAGGACAAGGCCACAGAAAGTATCTTGGCTACTCCTAGACTGTGCAGAGAATCAAACTTCTCATCTTTTTAAGCTAGTTTTTAAGTATTTTATGTCCAAAAGGGAACATCAGAAAGGAGCACAGCATTGTAATGAAAGTAATAAGGAGTCCCAGATGAATGAGTTTACTGTGATTCTCACAAGCTTTAATTTGCCAAATTTTGCTCGTACTGCAGTAGTTTCTGCTATATCCCCACAGTGCAGATGTCTTCAGGAGTAGGAGGGCTGCTCGTCCCATTCCATTTTCCTAAGAATGGATAAAGGCTTCAAGAGTCCTACATGCAGCATTATCCCCCTATCAGACCTATTTCTCAATTGGAAATGTTCATCTCTGTGAAAGTCTTTTACAGTTCCTTGCCGCTGGGGGCAATCTAACACAGATATTGAGGTGGCCAGTGTTGCTTGTGCTTTGCAACCACAGTCCTGTGGAGCTCGTTACAATCCAACCATCTAACTTAAAAGAAACGATGCAGTAAGACCAGATGAAAACCACACCTAGCATGTTTCACTGGAAAATGAGAAGATATTTATCTCTGAGTAAGAAGGAAAGATGATAGCAACTTTAAGATTTAAATTGATCCAAGTATATGATGCTAAAGATCCTAAATGGTTTCAAATTGTGGAAGATTATCTCGTAATTTGTATATATTGCTTCTGTAGGCTGCTGAGGAAGCTAATTGCGATATATCCTGTGGTTAAGTTATCATCTTTCTCAATGACTGAAGATCATAATTTTGTCTTTAGGTGAGTTTAATGCTACCAGTCTGTTATGTTCATTTGTATGCTGGAGCAGTGCTGACAAGCCTCCTGTTGTTCCCTGTACAATTTGTGTCAGCCAACCAGGTTAGCAGAAGATTCACCTCTCTGAAATTACTATAAAGGAAATAAGCTCAGCCCCCAGAGAGCAGCTTTTCTGTTTCTTTTTGTGTGTGGCCAGTAAGTAGAGGCTGAGGCTCTTGGGCAGCATTCCCACAGACTCTGACCTGACTGCACGTTTACAGATAGCAAAGTATGTGATATCAAAGCAGGTGCTTATTAACTGCACAGCTGTAGTGGAGATGAGATATCCCTGTGGAGGTGGGGAAAGCTGGTTGTTTTGTTGAACAACGTTCACCTTGCTGTACAGTGACTCCATGATAAGAGCAACGTACACAGGGTGACTGCTGAGAAAAGGGGCTTGCTGCTTGCCTCCGGCTGCCCTCCCCTCAGCCACGGGTGCACTGGCACCTGGAGGAGCACTCACACACCCTGCCTTAGTCCCAGTTTTGCATTTTATTTTTTGACTGACATACTCAGTACAGATCAGAGAGACAGGGAAAGTTTTATTTCCTTGAGCAAAAGGGTAAATGAAACAGAAGGAGGTTTTCTTAATTGTTAAGCAGTTGATTTTGCTTTCAGTACAGTCAATGTGAAAAAGGAGGGCCCTGTGAAAGACCATTCTGGTTTTCTGTATGGAGTGTCCACTTTGATGGTTGGGACTGATGGTAGAGGGCAATAACTTGTTCTGTTACCTCATCATCTTTTCTTTTTGTTCTCATAGCTCTCTTCAAATTTGTATCTCTTGCATATGATACTATTTCCTTAGCTTCCTGAAGTGAAAAGCCCATGGGGAGTGACAAAAGGAAGATGCACATAACTACAAAGAAAGGGCAGGAGCAAATAAGTTCCAACTATGTTTAAAAGGCACATAGGTTTGCAAACAAACCACAACCAGGCTTCAACACAAAGGATTGTCTAAATGTGTATGGTCGGTTCTTAAAGTACTCGCTGTTCGATATTCTGACTAGCCCAAATGAGGCAGCAAAGCAATTCTGGGGAGAGTGCTCTGTGAAAAGGAGAGAAGTCTGAGGAAGAAATGCTAAGATAAAAAGAAGAAAATATCTTAGCACTCTTGTGTGCAGAATCAGTTTGCAGGGGAAGCAAAACCAAACCCCCGCATCCGAGTACAGCCTCCAGAAATGCTGAGGAGTATTTCATTTGGGTTTGGGCCTGACTTAAGACTGGGTGAAACTCCAGGTTGTCTCCTAAGGTTTGCCCATTGTTCATGTTAATTAAAGGATACACATCAGGTCTTGTTGTCTATATTCAGCAGCAGAAGATGAAGGGAACTCTTCTCAATGCTCTCCTCAAAGTCAATAGTGAGATCTCAAGGGAATGCACTGAAGCAAATGTTGTTTAGCTACTGGGGCAAGAATGTTGCTGGGTATCAGGTTGTGGTCATTAGGCTGGATAAGACAGTTTCTGGTGGAGGTGGGCAGATGTATGGGCTGCTAAGTGATGAGGCATGGGCTGGAGATGAATATATGAAGAGAGGAGACAACCAAGAGGTGTTAATTCCTGGCACAGATGCTGACTGGGCTCAGAAACATGTGGGCAGTTTTTTTTTCCTTGATGTCTTCTCTCTCAAAATGGTTCATGACTCCCATCAAGAAGCTGTCCAATGGCAGTGCTGTGCCCAGCTAACCTTTACAAACGAGTGTGCTAACATCTGTGTGAATGGCAGCTTCCCACACTGACCAGATATCTGGGCAGAGGCCAGGAAGCGTGACGGAGGCTGTTGGTCCTCAGAGCTAGGGTTCAGGTGATGTATATGGGTGACTGTAACAGAGGTACAGAAGTTTGGCTAAAACTTTGGAAGCTACCTCTGAAATCCAAATGTCAAGGTTAATCCTGTAAAATGTGAGGTATTATCTGTAAAAATAGAACTGAGCTATTTCTCAGCTATGTCCTAGCAGTGTTCGAATCCTGGGCTGGATGAAATGGCAGGAGACAGATTTCTAACCAGTTGAAAAGGCTGGATAAACTCATGAGTGCCCACTCTGCTTTGCCTAGGAAGCTGTGCAACATTTTCTTACACACACAGCATGGTGGCTGCCGCAAGAAGTCACTGGGAGGTCCTGTGTTGAGTAAAGCGAAGGGTTGAAGCACTTCCCCACGTGGCAGATGAGGCAGTAAAACAGCGGCTACATCTCCAGATCCACTTATGATTTATGACTGTGCACGCAAAGGCTTGAGCGCAGCCTCATTGTACAGCATAGCGGCGTGGCAGGAACTTGCAGCTTTAGAGTGAAAACCCTTTCGACGTGGCCTTCTCTGTTGCTCCCCAGAGCGAGGAGCGGGTTACTGGTTGCTGCCTTTTTGGGCACGCTCTGCCGTTTGGGTTGCGACAGGCTTGGGCACGCGGTGGTTGGAGGGGAAGGAAGCAGAGCGCCGTGGCTCTGACTTTGCACCACATGTTTCGGAGCGCGGTCGCTCACTCTCACATTTTACAAAATCAATTTCCATTCTGTCATGGTATTTCACACATTGGCGTTCTGAATAAGTTAGAGAATATTCTACAACTTACAAAAATAACTTTAGTTTTAATTTTTCCTGTTACATGAAGAAACCTATCCATACTTTATCTGTTACAGATGGAAAAACTACATATGGAGAAGTCAGATCTATTAATTAGTTTATAGGCACAAAGTCCCTTAAAGAGTGCCACAGATCCATGTGTTACTCTTAAGAGCTGTCTGAAGTACTTGCACTGAATAATTTATTTCAGTTTAGCCCTGTTTCTGCTGTTAATTATCCAAGATCAGACTTTGCTTTTTGGGGATTGTTGTTGTTGTTTTTTAACCATTCTCCCTATTTACCTAAACTCACTGAAATGATCTCTGAATATATTTCAGCCTGCTGAGGTATGTAAACAATTAACACCCATCAACTGCGCTCTGTTGTCTTTGAAGCATGATAAGCTAACTTCTGTTGTTTTAAATCCTTCAGTCATTACTTAAATACTAAGAGAATGAAGCAAGGGGGAGGAAAGTCAAAGAATCAGAAAATTGTCCACATGGGAACCTTGAACAGCATTACTTGTTATTTCCTCTTTGAGGACTGTTTCAGGACCCTAGCTAAGAATCTGGCTCTGTTATGCTAGGAAAAGAGAGCCAAACAGCATCCTTCCCAGTGTTGTGTAGCTCTTCTGTGTTGAAAAGAGCTAGGGACAGCCAGGCAGCAGCACGTGGGGTTACCTTGGAGCCCTGATGTCCGTGCTCAATCCTGGTGACTTTTCCCTGGGCTGAGCAGCTTCAGATTCCACTATGGGGTAACTTTCAGTAGGTGAGACAAGAAAGGCCAGGGCAACAGATTGGGAAAGAGTTGGGCAAACAAGGGTGAGGCAGAAGAGAGGCAGCAGTCCGAGAGTTGTATTTTTGGTTCAGGATCGTTTTACTTGTGAGGTTTTAGTTGGCCTGTTTATAAAACAAAACCAGCGAAGTGTTTGTTCTATTTAAACCTTTGTACAGCAGTGCAGAAAGGTAATGTAATCTGCATCCTCTTTGAATTACTTCAAATTTTCCCTGCTAAATTAGACTTGTTCACCCTCTCTATGCAAAAATGCCTCTTCAGCATTTTGATGCCTCTGCTGTTGTGTGGCTTCACTGTAGTAGTACTTGTAGAAGAGCTCTCCAGAAAAACTAATTCAAACTCTACAGAAATCTGTGTCTCCTTATCCCACTGTACATTTTATTCTTCTGGCATTCCCCTGTGAAATATTGCTACCCCTGTATTAGGCAACATACACACTGATGGATACTCATCATCCCTGAGTGTAGGGCCAGATCTGGGGAGGATCTGCAGGCAACTAGGGATAGGAGATATTTGCTGTCATTCTCAAGGGCAAAGTGACTAATGGGATTGTCAAGAGTGATGGTTGCAGCTTTAGCTATCAGAATACATCTGTCCCTCATGCTAGGTAGACCAGAAATGCAGAGAAGACTGGAGAAAAATGTCATAGCTATGTCTTTTACAGAGGGCCTCAAAGGAGACAGTGCTTTCCCCAGAATTAGAAAGAGAATCTGAAGCAGCACTGGACTTTGATCCCAGATCTCCCAGTATGTTGCCATAAACACAGAACATAGAATTGCTTTTGGACAATGAATGGGAAAGGGTCAAAAATTCAAAGTAATTCACAGCTGACTGTGAGAAAATACCTGCAGACTCATCGTCTTACTCATTCCTTTCTGTCAGTTAGTACAATGTGTTGCATTTGGGACTCTATATTAGCTGAAAGATTTATTTAGCCATCTATGATTTATTTATTTAGGTAACTCCCTGTGGTACTATTTATGTAGTTGTGCATTTTCATATGCCAATAAGTCAGTGAAATGCAACGTGTTCATGCACAGCTGGAACGTGAACAAATCAACATTGTGTTGGACCTCACTTCTGTTGATTAAGTCATGCTTTAATTAAGTTTTCTGTATGTCTTCATATCTTTTTCTGGACATTATGGCAGGCAGCAGCAGGCTCTTAATCCTGACACGATTTGGCACTGGGACTTCTGGGTTACCGCCAGTCCTTGTACACAAAGACTGTGTTGATAGAATTGTGATAATGGCTCAGGGGGAGATAAGGGCTGTGTTTTGGCCCAATGGCTTGACCTTGCTCTTGTTGAGCCAACAGCAAGAGTCCTATCGATTTCAAGGCGATTGGGACACGGCAATACATTTTCATTCTTGAGAGCTGCATGCAGGCAGATGGGAGGGAGCACTTGTGGTAATGCTGAGTGCAGTTTGTTGGTACACAGGTGCCTGTGCTTGCGAGAATCAGTCCTTCTTTTGGCACAGCAGCTTTATGTATCCGTGTTTTGTGTGTGAACGCAATGTTTGTCAGGCACTCGTTTGGCAATCCTGGAGACAGAAGTTCTCTGTGAGCTGCGTGTCTGCCTTGGTGGTGTGAATTTACAAGCTACGTTGAGATGCTTGCCTGTGTATCAGAAGGCAGGTCTGAGACACTGGTGAGCGTTCACCAAGCCTGTTAATCCTGTCAGGCTGTAGCCACACAGTTGAGTTTGGTATTCTCATCACCTAAATTCCTAAATGTACTTCTAAGGCACATTCCCTTCTAACGCAAGCTGCCCAAACATCTGTGGCGAGACTAAGGCAAACAGAGAGAAAAAGACCCGAAGATGAATATTTCAGCAGAAACGTGGGAAGGAATGCAATGTAGCTCACGCAAAACCTTCTGTAGTGTATGCCATAAATTAACACAATATAAATTTATACATATTTACACCACATAGACTAAAATATATAAATCCTCAATACTCAGCCTTCTGTAGTAGGTGTAAGCAAGCAGTCCATATGTTTAGCTGATTTCTGAGGAGCTCTAGGGAACAAAATGTATCTTTGTGGAACTTTTGATATTAAGGCAATTATAAACTAGGGTAATCAGTGCAGTTCTCAAAATGGGTTGTCTTTTCTGCAGGCTGAAAACAAGCAGCAATCTCCTGATATGCTATCTGAGCTC
The DNA here is from genome assembly GCF_028858725.1 of Colius striatus. Classification (NCBI taxonomy): domain Eukaryota; kingdom Metazoa; phylum Chordata; class Aves; order Coliiformes; family Coliidae; genus Colius; species Colius striatus. Next base: position 5,505,373 of record NC_084762.1, read on the forward strand.
TAATTCAGCCAGGTGCTAAAATACACACGTAACGTTTAAGTGCATGAATAGTCCTTTTGATGCTGAAGGCCTAAAGATCAATCCATTGCTCGTTGGATTTTCCTGGCTTCAGACTGCATGAGTCCGTTTTCCTCTTGAATTTGTGTACTTTTGTTGCAAATACAAGTGTGTAACATCTCATTAGGTACCAGGTGTTTCCTTTTCCACCATTTAACACTTTTTCTAGGCCAGTAACGTGTTAGCCCCCTTTGGTGCAGCTGTACAGTAGAGAATTGGATCACCAACATTTATTCTCTCTTTTTTCTTAAAAAAGAGGATAATTTTCTCTTACATTTAAGATATGGGACCTGAAGTCCAAAGGCCAGGATTCTCTTCCTGACTATACCATAGTTTCCAAGGATTAAGGGGGATTGCATGAGGAATTGCATGATTCATCACCAATCTTTTGTGATTTCTACATCTGAAATGTTGGGAAAACTTCCATGTCACAGAAGTGCTAAGAGAAGGAAACTGCGGAGAAGAAAGTGGGGGAATTGTTTGTAAGTTTAATGACACACTGCCCTGCCACATGTTCCTTGGAATGGGGACAGTGAAGTTACTCGTTGGCCTCTTATTTTGGCCATCTCCTCATATAGGTACCTGTGATAGCCTAGACAGTCTCTGGAGAGGGAAAGAAGCCCTTCCAGAGTTCTGTAGACTTCTCAGCACATCCTCTACCTCTCACCAAGGTCCTACCAAAGTCCAGTCATAAAAAAATGCCTCCAGAAGTATCTCGTCAGATCTGATATCTGCAAGCTGCACCACTGAGGTGATGCTCTAGAAATATGCTTAGTGTGCACCTGGACAAGTTCCTGTGTGGCCTGCTCTAGGTGGTCCTGCTCTGGCAGGGGAGTTGCCCTGGATGATTTTTCGAGATCCCTTCCAAGCCTTAAGATTCTGTGGTTCTGTATGCAAGGTGTCATCACAGAGGGGTGCAGCCAAGGCTTAGTGGGGACCATGGGCTTCATATGTTTGTGATGGCTGTGTGGCTGTGGCTGTACTCTTGGGAGAAACTCCTAACAGAACTATGAGCAGATACCAGCAAAGCCTCGAGGCCTGGTTCATGGCAGATTCATGGCAGCCACTGTGTGGTGCTAGTATGATTTCTTTAAAAATATCAAAAGCTGTGTACATTAAGGAAAGAGACAGAACCTGACCTGCTGGTCCATCTTGAAAGGCATGCCAGCCCTTCCTGCTTGACCCCGTTGGCAGGACAGCAAAGAGCAAGCATCTCATCACTCTGCAGTCAGGGATGATGATCCAACAGCCAGATGTCCCTCTCAGTCATTTTGGTGATGGAGACAGGCAAGGACCCAATGGAGGGGATCCATTTCATAGGTCAGAGCTTTGGCATTTTTTGGACCAATTATTATGGCTGCATTATCCACACAAGCTGAGATGACAAAACTTACTCTCCCAACTTAAAGGACTTGCAGCCTTGCTGGGATGAGGCTGGTAATGCAGCCAAAACTCCTTTTGTGCAGATCCCTCTTCCTATTAGCCTTTATACCTATTAGCTTAGTAAAGCACAAGACATTTCAACAGAGCTGGGAGAAATAAGGCTTCTGGTTAGCAAGGGGGTTGGACTAGATGATCTCTAAAGGTCCCTTCCAACCCCTACCATTCTGTGATTGCTCTCTCCCTCTGCCAGTGTTGAGAAAATAGGCAAACCATTTGCTCTTTCATTGACTATATGGGCACAGGACCTTTAACTGACCACTTTGATTTTCCTGACTCTTTCTGTGGATGTAAGTGATTTGCTTTACTGGGGAGGAATCAACTGGAGGGGTCAGGAGACAGTTCAATCTGATCTTTTATTTACTTTAGCTCATCATATCAGCAAATTTACATTGGGCCAACCTCATGCTGTCTGAACAGTTCTACTTTGATGTCATCAGCCTTTGACCTCCAGTGGAACTGCTAGCAAAGATGGTCACAGACTTGGAAGTTTGTGCGAGGCAGAGATTTTATCTCTGCCTGTTGGACTAACAAGCTTGTTTTAATGTCAGCGTTTGAATGAAGTATGTCTGGTAACCCATTTTGGTAAGAGACTGACCAGTATAGATCAATAAAGAATGCTTATTTACAGGTTATCTTACAAAATCAGTGATAGGAGTGGATCAGTCTGACACACTGTGTCTCACTGGATGTAACTTGCATAAAGAAGAGCAAGCAGTACCCAATGAAAACACAAAGGAGAAGGCCAATGTATTTCTTTTAAATGTATTTAGGCTGAACCAGTTACTTCTTAGGAGTTATCTTTAGTATCACACCAGAGGTACTAATGGAGTCCCAAAGGAATGAATTTCAACCCTGGAGTCTCAAGAGTTGGGCTTGCAGCTGGCTATGTACAGAGGTACTTAGTCTAAGTGTTCTTACTGGAACAAACTCCCCTTGGATTGATTTCCGTCTGTCCCACAGGGAAAGCCTGACATTCCAGTGCTTTCCCATAGATGACCCAGCAGAATTCAGGAACTCTCTTCCACACACACTCCTCTTCTGTTCTCTGTCCCTTGCCACAACACAACGCAGTCACAAGTGCTTCAGCAGGACTCTGTTACCTGTGTTTTGTTGTGATTTGCTGTTCTGTCCTGAGGGAAATTGGTGAGCAGCATGTGTTTACAAGGAAAAAGTGCTTTACGTGTTTTTTTTCCCTTCAGATGAGTTTCTCCCCTTTGTTTTGCTCTGTAGAATTATTACTGTATCATTTAATTACATTGCCCTTTTTTATCCCTCAGTGTAGACCAAGCATGCTGACAATGACAGTCAGCATGTAACCTTCTGAAGTCACTAATTGTAGTACTGCAGGTGAGCTGAATAACAGACTATTGTAAATTTAGGTCTGAAGTTCTTTGCTGTTTAAATTGGACAACAGCAGGAGAGAGAACAAAAGCTATTTCCTACCTGATGTTCTTGGAAACCTGTTCCCAGTTCTTTGGGGAGGACTGCTGCTGTACTTGAATATATTAAAATAGGGACACATGAATGACATTGATACTCTGCAGTGGAAATAGCTGAGCCTTTTGTATTCTTTTAACCATTGCCTGAGAGTTATGGTAATCTGCTTCTTTCTCTAAATGGAAACCCTCCAGGGAAGTTTTGTGTACTCTAAATAGCATCTCTGTATGATCAGAGACTTGGCTTCATGTGCATGTAATGCATAATAGATAAAGATACAAGAATATAAATGCAGATTAGAGGTTACTCAGTCAAGACAAGCACTTTGGCGGGGGGGGGCACATTATGAAAATGCCAAACTGTACAGCATTGCTGCTACCCTTTCTGACAAATCTGCATATTTTGCCACAATGTTGTTTCAATTCTGAGCAGCAAACAGGATCTGTCTCTTAAGTACCTATGTCTGAGCCATTTACTCTCCTTATGTGTACGCGCAGCAGATAATCACGTTCACTTTTCTCTAGCCTTGTGCATTGAATTGTGTGTAGCTATTCTGAAATGATCTCAGTGCTGAAAACAGTCTGCCAACAGAGACAGATACAGACTTTCAGAAGAATATTTACATCCTCAAAACAATGCATGAGCATTAATTGATCAAACCCACCAGCAGCATTGGGATACAAAAAGTGGCTTTAATTTTCTGTAGTCACTTTGGCAGAAAAAAGACCCCCAGCTTAGCCCCAGCACAAAGAGATACAGCTCAGCTTTGACTTTAGTGAGGCCAATGGCTCCTCTCTGTCAAAGGAAGGCAGGAGCTGAGAATGGCTTTAAAGCCCTTCATGCATGCATAGCCTATTGCTATTGCATCTGGGAGGCCAAGCACAGTTCTTTTTAGCCTCTATAGGAGTCTGGAACTTGTATCTTAGAGAAAACTCACCAGTGGACAACGACTTTAGTCACACACACACTACCCTCCGAGGTTACAACAGATGTAGGCACCACAGATTGCCTTCACAGAAAACCAGGTGCAGACTCATGGATCTGCAACCCAGAGAGGCAGGACAAGAGTAGGGCAAGTTCCAGTTAAAAGACTTTTAGCACCAGTGCAGTCCAGAATGAAGAAGTTAATTATGGAAGAGGGGTTTATTCATGTGGGTGTAATCACTGTGCTTACATTGGTTTTGAAGGTGCAACTTTAGCTTGTAGGTCTCACCAGAAATTTACCAAAGAACCTATGTCTGTGAGCTACTGGCAGTTTTCCTGTTGTGTGTGTATATACAAAGCATCTCGTTTTGAATCTTGATAAGCTCTTGGCTGTAATAAGGTCTCAAGACTGCAAATTTCATAGCTTATTTATCATGCACTGAAGAAAAAAAAATAATCCTTTTGTGGTTGGTAAATTCGCTGCCTTTCAGTTTCCTTGAGTATCAGCTTGCTTTGTATTGTCTGAGGAGATAAAGGGCAGCACCCCACTTAACCTCTCAACATCATTCTCTACTCCCTTTTCAAGTAATTTTCAGTATGCCTGTAATACTGTATAACTTGTATAAATGCTACCTTTTAAGAGAAAATAATGCAATCTCTCAGTATCCATATAATGAACTCACTCCGTTACATTGCGCTGCCTAATAGCGCTGTGGGTTTTTTCTATTGAGGGATGCCTCCTTCGATCGTTCTGACAAACTGCTGTTTTCTTGTAGCAAAATTGTTCAACATAGTGTTTTTACTGTTTTGTCAATAAGCAAAGGAAATAAAAACCTTATGGGATTTGAACGAGAACATTCACACTCCGTATGTGAGCAGCGTTTGAATTGGAGTGTGGTGGGGAAGCAGAGTATAGTGTGCAACCTGTTTACTGAAGCACATGCCAACAAAGGGAGACTTCATTCCCGTTTGCTAGGATCTCACTTTGGACCCATTTTCTCTTCCTTTTCCCTTTTCGCTACTCCCTCACACTATCTGATACTTGCCGCTTTTTTGTTTCAATTGCTGGTTTTGGACCAAACTCTTTTAATTCTTCTAAAGTGCCCATCCTGACAGTGGACGTACAAGATGGAATTGTGTGGTATCTGCTGTAGCTAAATGTTTCTAGTAGGACTTTCTGTTCCTTGGGGCATTATCCAGGCCACTGGGAGTTCAGTAGATGGGAAGAAGTGGATCTGTTTCAGCAGAGTGCTTGGGATCTCTCTGAGTTGAGGCCATGTCTGCAACTACATTTCAGCTTTCTGATGGTGAATTAATGAGTGGTATAAAAGCATGAATTGAATGGAGCTATTCTTTTCTCCTCATCACACGAGGAAAAGATTGAACGCAGGAAACTTGAAGTTGGTTCAAGTGGCGCAGTCTTATGTAATACGTATTGAGCTCGGGGAAGGCATTGCCACAAGCTATCTACAGATGCTTCTGAGGAGAAAAAGATCATCCAGATCTGCTTTAGATAAGGTTTAGACTGTTTCAGAGGACTGTGGGTTCAGAATGGAGTAAGCCCATCATTGATCAGCCACTGTTCCCACGCACCAGTTTGACTCCCACTTTAGGCAATACTGAATGCTTGTTTCTGGCCACTCACTGAAAGCACACTGAATTAAAGAAATGTAATGCCATCTGATATGATGCTGCAATTTCTGTGTTTGCTATCAATTGTGAGTTTAGACAGGTTCAAGTTATGTTAATTAGTCTATTTTGAAGTCAGTGTTCCCTATCTGTTGAGACTGACACAGCTCCACCCACTTCTTAATGAATATGTTAATTAACTCCTATTAGGCACCTAAATATGGCTCTGGAGCCAGGGAAATAGTGACAGCTGATGGCCCTTCAGGGCATAAATGGTTTCTCACTATGATCAATATTCTCCACTGCTGAAAACGCTTCTTATTTTTTTGGACTTCCACTCACTGAACTCTCCCTCCGGCGGTTGTTTACAGTACTGAAGCACAAGGGAGAGTTCAAGCAGGGCAGCCTTAAAAGCTGCCTTCGTGACATCGATAGAAAAATCGTCTAACTCAGCTTTCATCTTCAGACAGAAGGTTAGAGTTCACAGATTTTGTTGTTAGGCAGCTTCCATTTCAACCTCCTTCCCCCTCCCGCCCCATCTAGCCAGTGGGTTAAAAGGCTGCTTAAAATATCCACTTTCTTTCTTGATGCCTCAGAAGTCCCAGATACTCTGGGGATCAAGTAGAAAAACAATGTTTCAGAGCTCTCAGTTCCAGATGGACCTGTTTTCTAATGCTGTTTATTTCAAATTCACGGGTGGAACAAGCCCTGTTTGAATGTAGTATTTATGCTTGGCTGCAAGAGGGAGAGGCAGGGTTTGGGACTAACGTGGTTCCATCAAGAGACTTCTGGGTGGGCTCTGGATTAGCACACCACAGGCATGCTCATAGCCAGAAGGTGGGTTATGCTTTGGGTTGTTCCTTTTCCAGGCACGTGATCCCGTGTCTGCTGGGCACACCAGTGTTCTGACTGACTGGAAGAATCGTGCAGAAGGTGGTGAGGTGTAAGGAAAGGAGGCTGTAGCACACATCATTTTTTCCTTTCACCCAAGTCACACAAGCCAATATAACCAGGGCAGGGTGAGCATCATTCTGACCAGTAGCTGTGTGTGGGAATCTTAGATCATTGCATGTAACTCTCTGGTGATCTCATGGAAAAATTTCACAACATACTCACATGACTTAGACTCTGAATTTGTATTTTCAGAGAAATCTTAGGCATACTGGAGCTGAAGACTGACTGAAAGAGAGATGTAGACTAAATTATAACAGATCTGATTTTTCAAGAATGCTTCACATACAATGAACAACTCCAGTGACTTCAGGTCTAGGAATCCCTATGTAAAGTCACACACACACACACACCATCCCCTCCCTGCCACATGCAGCAAATCAGCTGTAGCTTACCCACCTCTGGGTCCCAGATCTCTGCTTTATATGTCCTTCTTGCAGTCAGTTTTTAATATCTATTAAGACTCTAAATTCTGCTACCCTTTATATCACTGTGAGCAAGTCTATGGAGTTTCCTCAAGACTTGTTGCTCCATGCCTGGGATAGTCTGGCACAGCTGTGATACCTTCAAAATGGTGTTTCTAGGAGATATAAAGCAGTTTTTTCCTGGATGTTCCTATATAGGAAAGTCATAGGACTGGAAGCACTGCAGTTATTTACTCATTACATGCTACACTACTTGACTGTGTTTAGTGTTGGTCAGTATTAGCCTGAAGCAGCCACTCTGTCATGGGAGAAGAGGTGTTAATTCCCTTTCTGTACCACAGCAGCCCAGGCTGCAAACAAAGACACTGTGTACACTGCACTGTGGAAACTTACAGGCTTGTAATTAGAAGTTATAGTATTAACAACGATTTGGGGTCTTTTTTTTGGTTATCTGGTTCAGATCAGACAAGCTTGTAGAGGCAAAAGTTAATTGGTGACAGAAAAGGACCCATACGTGAGGTTTTGATGTGCTTCGGTGGACTTGGTGGACACAGGAGTTTTTGTGATTTTATGCAGAGATGACCTTATGTCTGAACTGACAGATAAAGGTGAGGGAGCTGCAGATCTGCAATTACTCAGATGTGAAATAAGAAAGATGATTCATTCAGTACACTTGGAAGCCAAGGAGCGCCGGTGAAAGGAGCCAGGCTTTCTTGGCTGAGGTAGGCGCATTAATCGAGGAAGATGTGTTTGCTTTAGGGCATGACTAGTCAAACTTCAAGAAACGCATGATTTCTCATACAGAGGAGGAAAGGGATAGCATTGAATGTTTTCACAGAGGACAGTGGAAACCCTTGTACCTGTGTCAGACCATTGAGGCATTGTTTGGAGGAGGAAAACTTAAAGATCTCATTATAGCTATATGCTCTTGATCTTAATCTCTAGGATGTTCCCTGTAGGAGATAGTTTTAGTGCCAAGGAGTACACAGTGATTTCAGTATTTTGGCTAAATAGATCTATCTTGGCAAAGAGACTGAAAAAGGACATAGGATGGAGATGACTCTCTTACTAGGAGGAAGAGGGAGGCTGAGAGTCTTGTGTGGATTACAGCAGAGGTAGTGCTTTAATAATCTAACAAATATGTGGGCTGACTATTTCCAGCAGCTGTTGCTTCTCCTTTGGTGCTTCCAGCAAAAAACTGTAGTACTTTGTAGTTAAAACAGCAAAGCAGAGTGAAAGAAAACTGTAGATTGGCGAAACTGATGGGATGGCATCGTTTCCTTATGTACTGATCGGTTCCTGTTCAGGATTTACCTTAAGATGGCAGTGCTTAAAACAAAAGGCATTGGTCAGGCTGAAGCTTTCAGCCAAGAAAGATGCTCCCGTCTGAATACCTGAGCAAGGGTGTTAATGTTTGTCCTTCTCTTCCAGAGAGGAAGAGAGTGAGTGAATATAGATTAGGTGGTCAGCAGCAGCAGCTAAGAATTGTCAAAGCCAAATCATCTGCCTGATAGAGACAGACTGTGGAGCACTGTTTGTACACAGCAGTGAATCTCACAGAGGCAAATGTTAGTTTGCTTGGTTATTTTATTTATTATGACTAAGAAGTTCCAGCCCAGCTGAGGACTTTGTTCACAGAGAGAGTTTTACAATACCTCTGACCACATTGGAAGTTTTATAAAAGAATGCTCATAAAATCCTAGAGATGTGTTCAGTTGTTACATTATTCATGTGGGGTATGTTGTAAAGCCAAAAGAGGGTGAAGTTAAGACATTCTAAACTGGATAGTGAGCCTAGATATAAAAATACATGGGAAACAAAAAGAGATCTGTATGAACTGAGAATGTGAGACTTTCATTTCCGTGGATGAGGATGTGTGCAGTACCCTCAATATCAAGTTGTGTATGTCCTGTTGAATCAGCTGTGTAGGCATTTACAACTTGGAGAAGTTCTTTGCAATGTGTTTCTCTTTGCAGCCAGTCGTTTATCCTTAATCAAGTCTTCTAAAGGGGAAGAGAAGAATTTGTGATGAAGTCAAAACACTACTCAGTCTGAAAGTATTTAACAGCCCTTTCTGTATAAGAATAAAATCTATAACATCCTCTCCAGGTGTGGTTCAGGCTGTAGAACAGGACTGTTGTAAAACCCATGTTTGCATCAGATAACCCGATAATCCACCTATCCTGAAAAGAATTACCGTGAGATTTTTAACAGATATTGGGATGAACCTTGAAGGGAAAATTCAGCCAAAAGATCATCAGATGTTAAGAGCCTTTGTGTTGAAAACAAACTCTGTGTTTTTTAATCTCTTTCAGATTTGACCAATATTTTGGATGCCTGCAAAACTGAAGATCTTTTTTTTATCATCCTGAGTCTTGCAGCTCCTGTTCTACAAGAAGCCAGATTTATACACGCGTAAAGGTAGGTCAGAAACATTTTGTGACTTCTTTGGAGTGTGTCTGGGAATCAGGGTGGAGAGACTTCTCCATAGTCCTTAAACTATTTATTAGTGAGGAAAGCAGCAGTTCCAAATGGAATGAGTTAGGCTTCGTTTTTCTTTGTCTCCAGAAACCACTTCCTTTCCTGAAAGCATCAAAACAACCAAATGGCACTAGTGACCAAACAGCATAATTACAAGTGGAAATAATTACACAGATCAGCCTTCTGAGACCTATTGTAGACACGGGGAATACTTTTGAAGTTGAGGTCTATATTCCCAAAGTTCGGATACGTTTGAGTTCCTGGTTTTGGCATAGGCCTGTCCTACTTCCATCTAACTCGTTTGCTCATGTTTTCTTTGGATGTTTTTCCTGAGTGGGCTTTTTCACTGTGACTCATGCAGGATAATGAAAACTAGTTTGGAGTGTGTGAATACAGGCTTCCGGAAGAGTCCCAAGTCAAATTATATAAATCCTAGACATAATAAAGGCCTGTTTTCTTTGAAAACCCAGATAGACATTCTCTGGATGAAGCAAGGGCTACAACTGACACATTTTAATTCTTTCTTTACTTTGTGGTCCAGTTAAAGGATGTATTGTGTGTTGCAGAGAAGTGATGCTTGGGAAAGAACTGAGGGAAATGCAGCTCCGTGGTTAAACAAGAAATGAACCAGGAAGGTTGGAAAAGTAGAAATTCTTAATCCCATGGAAGTGATCTTGGGTTGTTTTGGAGAGGAAAGGGGTTTCGGTTAGCAGGGGAAATTTATGGTAGCATGCAGAACAAGCCTATAACTGGACATTTAATGCTGGACAAAATGGAGAATTAAGCTTTTGATGCCTTGGCCTGATGATGGAGTGGAGCATCTCCCTTCTGATGAAAGGCTGAGCGAGCTGGGGCTCTGTAGCTTGGAAAAGAGGAGACTGCAGAGTGACCTCAATAATGTTTACAAATACATAAAGGGTGGGTGTCAGGAGGATGGAGCCAGGCTGTTCTCAGTGATGGGCAGTGATAGGACAAGGGGCAATGGGTACAAGCTGGAATGCAAGAGGTTCCAAAGAAATAAAAGAAGAACTTGTTCCCTGTTGAGGTGAGGGAGCACTGGAAGGGGCTGCCCAGATGGGCTGTGGAGTCTCCTTCTCTGGAGACATTCCAAACCCACCTGGATGAGTTCCTGTGTGACCTGCTCTAGGTGTGCCTGCTCTGACAGGGGGGTTGGACTGGATGATCTTTCAAGGTCCCTTCCAGCCCTTGTGATTCTGTGAATGCCACATTGGAACTTCTGTTGGGCCTTTTCATTGTTATGTAGTAATCAGATATATGTCTCAGTTGCTTCATTGAGAAAATACTATAGATGTGTAAAATTTTCATTTACAACTTTAGCTGCTCTTGAATTCACTAATGAAATGTGACAACACAATATCAAATTACATTTAGATAACATTTTTGAGGAAGGAAAAATGTGTTTAATTAAAAATATACTGATGTAGTGTTTGTTGACACACAAAGGCTATAGAAACAGCAGTGATTTTATCCTGTTCTCCTGTATCAACTTCCTCAATGACATAGTTATTAGGCTATGAAATTTCCTCTTCATTTTGAAGATACAGCATCATCCTCTCTCTGTGCATGGGATAATCAGAAGTGTCACGACTTCTGCATTTGTGGATATTCCTGTAGTTTTGGGAGGCCTTCTCTAGTGACTTGAATGCCTTCTTAGCAGTGCATGTCCACTGGAGGAAGACAACATGCTGGTTGGGATTGATTCTTGGAGTCTTTGCATTTTCTTGTGCCAACTGGGAATGTGTGGCTGGGGAAGAAAAGGAATGATTTTAAAAGTGGTGAGGAAAAAAGGCAGTTTCTAGGCCTAATGATTCTGGTGAAAAAGCCCTGAAACACAATAACTGTAAGGCTTCAAAGTGCGGGCAGCAAAAAAGTCAAGAGCTCTGAAAAAGCCCCAAACCTCTCCTGATTTAAACTGGTCTCATTGTTTGAGGCAGAGTGTAACTGATGCTTGTTGACTGCTTCAGATTAGTGGTTCTGAGGTTTTCTAGGTTGTCTTTTTTTGGTGGTTATTTATGGGATGAATTACTTTATAGCTTGTTGGGGTTTTTGGAGGTGGGAGGGTTGTGTTGTTTACATGCTGCGGATTGATTGCCAACAGTTTCCCAGAGAATGTTCAATATCCAAAATTTCAGCTGGGTTGATTAGATGTGAATGCTTGCATATGCTGTGTGGCATTGTTCCAGTTCCCAGATTCAGTGAGCATAGCAACTTTGGCAGTCCAGATTTTGAAAAGTACTGATGATGTCTGGAAGGCACCAGTTTCCTTCAACTCCCGTTGGCAAAGACAGAGAGAGGATAGGTCCTGTTCAGGGACCCAGACAGAGGAAGATAGAAAGAAACCAATGATACTTTCCTCTTCTTTCTCAGGTAGCTGTACAAGCTTTCGCAAACACAGGTTCTTCTGTGGCCTAGGGAATACCTCAAGCAGCAAAAAGGGTTGGTGATGCCACTCAGTGCTTTGTTCCAAGGCTTACTTAGTCAACACCAGTGAAGCTGAGTAAATTTAAGCAGGAGTAATAGTGGACCCTGTGGAACTTGTGAGAAATATCCTGGCTTGTATCAGAAACAGTGTAGCCAGCAAGACCAGGGAAGGGATTATCCTTCTGTACCTGGCACTGATGAGGCTGCATCTCAAATACTGCATTCAATTTTGGGCCCCTCACTGCTAGAAGAAGCACTGAGATGCTGGTGCACATCCAGAGATGGACACTAAAGCTGGGAAAAGGTCTGGAGCACAAGTCTGATGAAGGAACTGGGGTTGTTCAGTCTAGAGAAGAGGTGGCTTGAGGTGAGACCTTGCTCTCAGCAACTCCCTGACAGGAGGTTGTGAGGTGGAGGTCAGTCTCTTCTCTCAAACTACAAATGACAGGACAAGAGGAAATGGCCTCAAGTTGTGCCAGGGGAGGTTGAGATTGGATATCAGGAAAAAAGTATTTACCAAAAAGGCTGTGATGGATTCCCCATCCATGGAAGTATTCAAAAGCTGTGTAGATGTGTCACCTGGGGACATGGTTTAGTGGTGGCTGTGGCAGTGTTGGATTAATGGTTGGACTCGATCTTGAAAATGGTTGGACTCAATGATCTTGAAAGTCTTTTCCACCCTAAATGATTCTATGAAATGCTATAATGAATGCAGTACATTTGTGCAAATAAAGATTATACTTTATATAGATGATATAAAGGTTATACCCTTTAAGCATGTGTTATTCTTTGAACATAGGAGGCTGCATTTGTTTCAATTGTTTAATTTTAATTTGACATGATTGGCAGAATATCTGTTGAGAAGAGATGGAGTAACAGCCAGGAAGGGGTTTGGTGGGTCAGAAGTGAGGGTAAGCAAAGCTATCCAGCGTATGGAAGTCTGCAGTGTTGCAGCACACAGCCTGTGACAGGCTCTGCTCTCTTAACTTCCCAGAAATCAAAAAATCAGTGTCATTCCTTCAGTCCAACCAAACAGACACTTGGCCTAAATGAATGGGATCTAACCATTGTGATCAGATTATTTGTGGATGTATTTCCTTTTTTGGGGTTACAAGCATATGTGTCGAGACAAGGGTCTAAATGGCAAGTAAATGTGCTCTGAGAGGAGGAGCAACCAAGAGCTGCTTATTGGAATCAGCAATGTTCTCCTTATTTCAGTGTAGAGCTAGTTGCATTTTCTTTTGTTCTTTCAACAGGTTAGTAATTACTGTTGCAGTAATTAAGCTTGATGGAGAGTATATAAGACGATAAATGGTTATTCTGTGCAGTAGTGGGGGATATTTGGTGCCAAGCTTATTATTTTCAGTCAAAGCTAATTATCTCTATTATAATACATGACTCTCTTCCTTGAATTATGAGTGGGAAACTGCTGAATAGATTTTTTTCTTTTCCTCAAAGTGCCCTGAACCATGGAGAGAAATGAAAATGAAAAACAATGAAAAGCTTGTTAGACAATGAGAAGACTCATCTGTAAAGCTATTTCTGACAGAATTTTTTCCTCTCTCTCTCTCATCTCTGGTTATATAAATATCAAATGCTTATCAGGAAATAAATTGTTGCATTACACAGGGTACAGGTATAAAAGTTTAGTTCAGACATCAGAGAAAGCACTCGGGGGTTCAGTGAATGGCAGGCAGCTGCTGGCACAGGCTGAGGGGAGCGGCCAGGCTGCCCCGGCCATGCAGCAGTGCTGCCCACAGCTTGGACTGCTGAGGTGATCCAGGGATTTACAGATGTTCCTATCAAGCGCCTTTGAAAAATACTGGCTGCCCAGTATAAGCATCTGTTGTGCTTGTGTTTAGGGACAGGGAAGCTGTGAGCAATGTCAGAAGGGATTATACCCTCTGGCTGGCTTACCTCGAGCGATAAGGTCAGCAGAGAGAGCGTGACTTTGATTAGTAGGGTTTGTCTACTCCACAGATGCTAGCCTGTCATTTATTAATCGTGCTGTCGTTCCCTCCTCCACTTACATCATGGTTTCAATTCGTAGCAGTGACAGGGCTGATCACCTTTCGAGTCTTAGCCAGCTTACGACATCCTCTGGGTTTGCTTCGCCTTACACATCTGAATCATGCTGTAACTTGACTCTCTGACTGGTGAGACATGTAGTAGAGCTGCAGCTCACAGACAGCCACGGCCTCAGCTGTGGTCCCGGCACCTCATGCCTGAATTTCTTCCTGTGGAGCGAGGCTGAGTGGGAGGAGGGAGGTGGTACATGGCCACACATGGTCTTAAGGCAGCACCAGCTGCTGCCAGCGTGGACAGCTGGACCTGAGAGCTGGGAAGCACTCCCAGACTCTGTGCTCATGGAGCACTCCCTCAAATACCTTCATCAGCCTGTGTAGGGTGATTGATGGGGCAATGGAAAAGGCAGCTGTTTGCTGTTGAACATAAATACTCCTGTTTTTAAGAAGGCACGGGGGAAGCTGCTTCTCTTTCCTGCTTTCCATATAGACTTTTCCTAATTTTTACAAGTTGTGATTCTTAGTTGAATTGGATCCCCTACAACAGAGCATCAGTAAGGCTTTCCTGCCTATTTCCAAGGCAGCTTTCCTTAGCTGTTCTGTAGCGTGTTTTTCCATGTGCTACACAGCAGATGTTGGAAGCTGATCGGTGTCATGTGTTGCGTTTTGTGGTACTTGAGTACGTGCTTTTGAGAGACAAGCAGCACAAAGAGGGCCCGAGTTAGTAAGATGGATACAATTTTCTCAGTGCTACTATCTGCTTGTCTTTGGTTACTACCAGTAAAACCACATCAAACTATCACCACGCTGCTCATCTGCAGTCTGTGCTAAAAGCTGCCTGACTACTGTCGGAAATTCCATCCTTTACCTTCACATTAATTTTTCCCAACAGTCCTTTGTGCCTCACAAGCTCTGTTTATTGACCTTATGGATTTTATACTTCTCAAACTCCAAATCAGGTTTTTTCTGGTAGTGATGTTCTTATCCAGAGATGGTGTAAGTGGACTGCTGCTGTTTTGATGACATGGTTATCCTTTATTTAAATCTATGGTACAATACAAATTCTCTTTCTCATATTAAGCCTGATCTTGTGAACCATGGAACTTAACCAGGAGATTTCTACGTCTGATGTTAAGATCATCATTGTACTGTCCTGAATCATAGTTCAAGTTAGTGATGGCATTTCAAGGATTGACTGAGCAGAGCCACGGCAAAGCTACCTTACTAATTCAAATTCCTGGTGTCACTGAAAGCCTAATTTGATGAAAATGAAAGGTGCTTTCCACTAGACTGCTTACAGATCCTATTAGGCAGTAGCAGTGTAGTCAATAAGTGACAGACAATTAAAAAACCCAAAAAGCAGATGCTATTCAAAGGTGTTGCTTCAGATTTTTTTCATAACATCATTATCAATTAAGGCAGTCACTGAGTGAGGAAGAGTGCTCATGTATTAACATTTGGTAATGATTATTTGCATGAAAGGAGGTTGTAAGATAGGGCCCTGGACTAGCTGTAGGCTATAGAAGCTGTGTAAGGGCTACCAAAAAGGCAGTAATATGTAAAGTTAAGACAACACAGCTTTACTTTAAATTGCATCTAAATAGAGCTGTTACAATACTTACCTGAGATGCAGGAGAAGTGTAAGCCTCCTGACTTTCACAAGGCAAATATCTCTGTAGCACAAACAGATAAAAGCAGAGAGAGCTTTCACATAATCAAATCTAGCATGCAGCACTCCTTCATTCCTTGGTTTGAGAATCTGAAATTTAGTAGCTAACAAGTAAATATTGTAAAAAATAGTATTAACCAGTTAGTTCTGGCAAGAGCTGCAGGCTAGGAACTTGCAGTAACAGAGAGCAGAAAAATCCATTAAACATACACAACAGTAACTCATAACTATAATTTTGTATAGACGTGTCTGCAAACTATAACTCAAAAAGCCAAACTAACCCGTTTACAGCTGCAGACATCTCAACAGAATAGCTTTAGATGCTCTTAGCCTATTTTTAGTTTGTCTCTTTTTCATAGCTGCAACTTAACTATTGTAAAGTGGATCTCTGAGGGAATTGATGGGGTTTATTATGTACATTTCTGTACTATAAGGAGGAGAATGATCGATTGTGTTGATGCTGGTGGTTGGTTGTTTGGCGGTGTGACAAGGTTGCTATCAACAGAAGGGATGCAGCATGAGGTAATGACTACAACTTACATGAGAAAGCTTGTCATACCTGCTTTTTGCTTGGACTGATCAGCAAGTATCAGGGCATGTGTTTTCTTTCATGTTTACAAACTGGCAAGCTTAATGGAAGGTAATCTTTGACATTTCTTAACAGTTACCTTCATCTCTGAAGTCAAAGCTACTAGTGTTTTGCTAAACTACTTAGTACCTACTGAGAGTTGGAGTAAAATGCTCTGTGAAGCACACAGACTATTTCTTACTGAGGGATTTTTTTTTTTTACTTGTAATCTGGAAGAAATTAAAGTTCATGTCTCCACATACTCCCCTTGGTGAAGCCATGCTGACTACTCCTGATGATTTTCTTGTCCTTAATGTGCCTGCAAGTGGTTTATAGGATTAACTGCTTCATCACCTTCCCAGCCTCTGGTAGTTCCCTGGCTCCTCCTTCTTGAAGATGAGTGGCATTTGCTGTCCCTCAGTCTTTTGGCACTTCTTCAATTGCTGTGATTCACCGAAGGTAATTATTGAAAGTAGCCTTGTAATGACATCTGCCAGCTCCCTTGGCACTTGTGTGCATCCTATCATGGCCCATAGACCAGTGTATATGTCTGGTTTGCCTAAGTAGTCCCTGACATGAGACTTGTCCTGTGTCTCCTGTCATGTTGAACAACAGCCCTGCATTTTCCTTAGCCTCACCTGTGTATTAGAAGAGCTTTTCTTATTGCCTGTGACATCCGTCATTTGTGCATTGGCTTTTGTAACTTTGTCCCTGGATGCTCAGGAAATGTCTCTGTGTTCCTTGTAGGTTGCCCCTCTTTGCTTCTGCCCTCTGTATGCTTCCTCTTTTGAGACTGAGTTTGGCTATATGAGGTATTTGTTCACCTGCACAGTTCTCCTGGTATTTTTTTAATCACTGGGTTGGGCTACTTGAGCTTGGAGGAGATGGTCCTTGAATATTAATCATTTCTCTTGGGCCTTCCTCCCCTCAAGGGCCTTATCCTATGAGACTTTCTGAGCAGATCTTTGAAGAGGCCAAAGTCTGCTCCCCTAAAGTCCAGTGTTGTGATCTTGTATTTTACCTTCCTCCCTGCCTTCAGGATCCTGAAGTCTAATATCTCATGGTCTCTTCAGCCAAGGCTCACTTCAATCTTCGTATCTACAACAGGTATGACGTCCACCAGAGCACCTCTCTTTATTGGCTTCTTTGTCACTTGAAGGGAGAACTTGTCATTGATGCTCTCCAGGAATCTCCCAGACTATTGTCCTGCTGTTTTGTCCCATCAGCATTGGGGTTGCTGAAGTCCCCCATGAGGACCAGGGCCTTGCAAATGTGATGATACTGTATGAAGTTGTTTATATTGCTAGGGCAATCCCAGGAGGGAAAAGAAGGAACTATACTGATGATAGAAAATATTTATGTTAGTCCAGGACTGTGGAAGTATATTCTCTCTTGCATATTGCCCTGACAGCTGAAAAGACTACTATTAATAGCCCTCTCCTGGCTGGAGACTTATTACCCACACCAGAGGTTACTGTCCCTGCTGACCTGTGCTTCAGCATCATGGGGGCCACTCATAAACCTGCCAAAGTCTCGTAAACCTGTTCAAGTCAGGGTAAATGGAATGAACAAAGACTAAATCTTTAAGCATCTTAACTCCACTTACTTTGCCTGAAACACACACACTCACTCAGAGGTCAGTTTGCTGTAACCTCTGGCAAGGGCAAGAGGCAGCTGGAAAGATCATCTTCTTCAACTGGCATGGCTAGATCTGAAAAAAGGATTTCTATCTTTGGCTTTGTTCCACTCTAGACATACTCTGCAAATGACTAATTTGGTTTTTAAAAGAAAGCCACAGAATGCTTACCCAAAGAATTCTGCTGCCACAGCATTCCTGCTAAGAACGAGCTACAGTCCTGCCTCGGTCTGGGAGGTGACAAATCTGATGGTATTTGCAATTCTTGGTCTGACCTGGACAAGAGTGGCCAGTCAGGAACAATACAAAGCATGAGAGAAATTCTGCTTGGAGATGAGGGCTGCAACATCCAGCAGGCATTAACTTGTACCCCTGAACCTGCTGGAGTCTTGAGCAGTGGAACTGTGAGGAAAAGATACTATTTGTTGAAGGGAGAAAACAAAGGAAAGAGAGGAGAAGTACCGAATAAACTGGAGTCTGTCAGATGCAAACATCAGAGGACAAAGGCTTTGTGAAAAGCTCTTAAGCTGTTGCTCTTTTCTTTGACAACAGATTTTAATAAGGTGCCATCATGACTTAAAAACTTTATTCCTGGACCCACATGGACCATAAGTGCTTTTCTCCTTCTTTCTTCTCAACTAGCTGTGATTTGCTGTTGGTTGCCTAAAGTTCCTATAAAGTTTAAGTTTTAATTCAGGAAAGACTAAGACTGCTTTGGTGGGACCACATCACAAGCAAGATTGGTAGAACTAGACTAAACTGCAGGAGAACTCCTCATGCCAAGGCAGCACCTGGCACTGCTGTACCAATGGTTGGTGATATATGAGGAGACTCTGCAAAATCTGGGGTAAAGAGCCAGACTCCTCTGGCAGAAATCCACAACAAATTACAAGTGCTGTTAGTGCCAGAGATGAGCAGAAAACCAAGCAGGTGTGCTAAAGCTCAACATTTGGGGTAACTGAGCACAGGACTTGCACTCCAAAATGTACAATTGCAGTGGGAACAAACCCATCAGTCTCCAGTGTCTGTGGCAAACTGAGCTCGTTCTGACATCCCAGCAGATGTACTCATGTCCCAGTAGACATGCCATGGGTCTCAGAAATTCATTTGCAGATTGACCATTGTGCTCCCATTGCTGTCACCTTCCCATTTCACAAGGCTGAGTGTTTTTTCAAGACCCTCTGCAACTCTATAGTCTCTCTGAGGTAAGGGAACACTTGTTTCATAAGAAACAACTGGGTCTTTATTCCACAGAGTAAACCAAACATGCAGCAGAGCAGCAACAGGTGAAGAGGTGCTTTAGCATGCGCATTAGATGTCAAAATTAGTTATTTTGGAGTTGGAAGTTGCTTTTTAATAGGTTCATGTGGTAGTACTAATGACATGTCGTTGCAATTACTAAAACCAGGCATTTTACAAAAATGGAAAATAAGCTTAAAGGAGTCTCATGTGAACCCAAAAGCCAATGGTTATATAAAAGTAAGAAATAAAGGGAGAAGCAGTAAGTATTAAGAACTCATCATAACTCAAGCAACTTGAGTTGTACATTTCTGGATGTGTTGGAGATTTTCCACAGATATTTCCTATGGAAAGAATTTATGAATCAAAACATAAGAGTTGTCCAGGGAAGATTGGTCCCACATGGATACTGTTGCTGTTTTAACTCATCCAAATCTTCAAAACTATTCACTATGAACAGATTGTATTCATAAGTACAGGAAGCATTTGCATTTAGTATAGCTAAATTAGCTGAAGCAAAAATTAACACACTCCATGTAATGTTTAACCAGAAAATAGAATAGTTCTAGGGTCATCATGAAACATTTAGAGGGGAAAAAAAACAGCAGGCCAAATTTTGGTTTTGGTTTGGGTTACCATGGGAGTGCAGCAGCATAGTTCAGAGCAAAACATGGCCAGATTAATTTGCTTTCTACTTGCATTGACCTTCTTGTGAGTTACTGTTTCCTATTTATGAAGAGGGAGAAGCTGAAACCTACATTTTTTTTTTTAGCATCAAGGAAAATGGCCAAAACTATTTACCCTGTAGGGATCTATGTAGTAGACATTTGAGGGAGGAGCTAGGTGCCATTTGTCATTGTATTTTCAGTAATGCTGGCTAAGTATCAGTGTATTTCCCTTCTCCCTTCCCCTTCAAAAAGTTCAAAACAATACCATTCTCAGAACAACTTTTGGTTTGAGACTATGAGGTTATGACCAACCTCAACTCTTCTGGAATGAAAAAGGAGTAGAACTGTTTGTGACTGCCTTTGTATTCTCAGACACATTTAACAATTCCCATCACCAAAACTAAAGATTTAAAGAAGACTTGGAGTTCTCTTTTAATTATATTCCCTGGCATAAAAATGTTGCAACCAGCTTATCTCTATTAGAAAGGTTGTACATGTTTAAGTTTATTAGATAACACACCTACGCTTGCAAGAAGATTAAGGATGGGCAGAAATGCTACTGAAGTTTCATAATGCCTATGCAAATATTTTTCCTCCAGAAATATCCTGAGTACTGAGATCCTCTGCTGCTTCCCAGCTTCACCCTGAGCACATTCAGTGAGGCACATCACCTTAGTGAGCAATGCTTTGGAAAAGTTAAACGTACTTCAGGTTAGAGTTTTAGGACTTGAACTATTGTTTCAGCTGTTGTTCCCATCATTCCAAAGTACACTATTTGGTTTGTCAGGTGATACAGAGAATCAAGAGAAAGAGTGCTGGAAGTTGCCTTGCCCTCACTGAGGCAGGGGAATTCAACTCTGCTGAAGTTGGGTTCTTCGTATGCCATGGAGCTAATTCCAAATGGCCTTTCTGCTGATCTGCCTTTTTATCTGTTGTCTGAAGGACTACATCCTTTTCTATTAATGGGATATCCATGAACTTTGGGGAGAGACGGGAATGGTTACTAAAGCCTGAAGAACTTTTATGATGACCTCAGTGGCAATACTGGGCAGAGGCTGGGTATGATGTCTCTAGTCAGAAGCTTTCTTGAGGTGGAAGCAAATGCATTTCTCTGGTACTGCCTAACTCTGAGTGTGTCAGTCCATTTTTTTAAGACACTGTCCAACCCTGGGCATTTTCACTCAGGACTGCATATGCCACAGATTTTTACTTTACCTCTAAACTGGGCATCTACAATGCTCTGGAGCTATATGGGTCCAAGCATATATTAACTTTACACTAAGGGGAGTGGAGAGGATTATCCCCTGGTTCCTCCCTTCCTACATCTGCTCTCATACTTTGATTTTAACACTGACCACCTGAGCTAGAAGAAAATGGCAGTGCCCAGTTTCCCCTGCTCTAGAAAACAAGGTGACTGGGACTGAAAGGACCATGGCAGTATGTTCTCCCACAGCCCCCTACCTCACATTCACTATGTCTTTTCAAAATGAGGTTCTTGCATGCTGGCACAGCATTATGAAGCAGCGTTTACTGCTGTTGCCATATGCTGAGACATAAGACATCCTTCAATTCCTCACGTTTCTCACTCCATCTCTTCAAGAGCAAAAAGTGGAAGCTTGATATGGCAGTATTTCATTATTCTTATTGCATGAGGTACAAACAAAACATCTACCCTTAATCACTGATGTTTTAAAACCCTAAACTCAATTGTCTGTATTTGCTAACAGTTGGGGGAAAATGTTGATCTTTCCTGAAAGTACTGAAGCAGATGGCAGCAGTTATGAATGCCAGAATATCCCTACAAATTCTCCTAACATAAAACAGTTTTGGACAGTTCAGGACATCTGGAGTGAATATGGGCGAGGGAAATGAAAAATTTCTTGAATGTACTTAAAGGCTGAAATAGAATCACAATGGCGTAGACATGCAGAAACCCTGAATGAAATACACACATGGATATGGCAGAATGCTTAAAAGGAAGTCAGCCTGCTAGGAGAAGGTCTATTTTTAGTCTTCTAATGAAGAAAGCAGCTGTATTTGAGAAAGCCAGTCACTCTCTGCTTGGAAAATCAGCTGGAACTCTTTCTGGGTCCTGGTGTTCTCGGTTGCAAGAGGAAAATCTTATGTGTAAGCTCTTTCAGCCCCAGAGAACCTTAAATGGCAGTCATCTTGGGGTTTGAAGCACAGTCGGGAGCTTCTTGGGAACAGATTCACAGACTTCTCTTGGAGCCCATGGTCACTCTGCGGTGTTCAACTACTCTTGGAATGAGTATTTCTTTAGGAGACAGTGAGAACCTGGCAAAGCCCTCTGAGATGTGTGTTGAACATGACATTGAATTCTGCCTTTTTTTTTTTTGTTCTGTGCTCACTGTTATACAACATTTATTTCCATTCTCAGTTGCCCCAGAGCTCTGCTGGGATGCAGCAATCAGTCCAGTAAAACCTCTGTTTTCCTTATCTGTATAGTACTTGTGTTAGATGTGAGGTTACAGGAGAGCCACTTCATTTTGCTGCCCCAGTGAAACTTGAATGGTGAAAAGTCACTGCTTTTTATGTCCCATCTTTGTATAGGTGAAGTCCTGTTGTAAAGTTTGGATTTTTTAATATAGAATAGATACCCTTTTTCTGGCATGTTGCTGAGTTAAATGATTGCAGGGAATTGTGTGTAGCCTGGCTGTGACAAAAATGGACAATAGTTATCACAAGGTCAAAATCATTCAATGTGCTGGAAGGAAAGGGGACAGCTTGGGTTTTCTGCTGGCTTGAGAAATCAGTTCTGAACTAGTTAAAGCAGACGTATAAAAGACTGAATTTGGGAGAAGAGGGGCATTAGCTTAAAGGCAGCGTTGGGGAAGCCTGACCAAAGCCTGAAATGGCCTGGCATCTTTCAATGAGAGAATGAGATTAGTGAGGAGGAGGGCTCGGTTTTGAAAATCTCCTTCTGGAGGTGATCTCTCCATGGCCACCTGCCCAAACTGTCAGGAATTGGACATGATATTAAATGTGAGAGGAAGGCAAGGATATTCAAGAAGAAATGCCCCATGAGGGAGCTGAGACCTTGGCTCTGTGGGTAACCCTGCTGCTGGGCAGCTTTGGCAGGCTCCTTTGGTCCCTTCTAGCTACCAGTCTTGTGTTTGATCCTTTTCTTGCCTGTCATTTGCTTTAATACATGAAGCCTCTTATACAGTGAGGAACCATCTTAAATGCTCAAAAATTGGAAGGAAGGAAGAGGTTGTAGCCTCCAAGAAAGAATATCCTGATCTGTGCTCTCGTGAGACTCCTCCTGCAATTCTGCATCTGGCTCTGAGGTGCTCAGCATAAGAAGAACATGGACTGAGTCCAGAGGCCACAAAGATGATCAGAGGGATTGGAGCCTCTCTCCTATGCAGACAGGCTGAGAGAGATGGGGCTGTTCAGCCTGGACAAGAGAAGGCTCTGGGGAGACCTTAGAGCAGCCTCCCAGTAGCTGAAGGGGCCAATAAGAAAAAGATGCAGAAGGACTTTTTCCAGGGGCCTGGACAATGGGGTAGTGGCCCCAAACTGAAAGAGGGGAGATTGAGATGAGGGTATGAGAAATAAGTTCTTGTCTGTGAAGGTGATGAGGCCCTGGCACTGGTTGCCCAAAGAGGCTGTGGCTGCCCCATCCCTGGCAGTGTCCAAGGGCAACTTGGATGGGACTTGGAGCAACCTGGTCTGGTGGAACGTACCTCTGCCCATGGCAGGGATATTAGACAATGTGGTCTTTAAGGTCCCTCCCAACCCAAACTATTCTATGATCTCTCCTTTTCTAGTAAGACTATGGCCTGGGGAAGAAGCTGATGTTCTCAGTCTCTTCTCATTTGCGTTTTAGTCTGCCCTATGCCTGCACAGGGCTATCCCTCTTTGGCTCTCCTGGCACAGTTTCTTGTATGACCAGCCCCTAAATATGTTTCTACTTGAGCAATATAGGTTTAAAAAACAGCCTCTATTACAAGTATAGAAAAGAAAGGCCATTCTGACTGAATTGTCTAAGGGGTAATTATATGAATATTTACTCTGGCATAAGACAGGCAGCTCAGGGACAGCATAGATTAGGCTCAGGAAGCAGGAGCCTCTGCCCAACTCAGCGGCAGGCAGAGCAGCAGGTCTGACCACAACCTTTGCCTTCTGCCACCAACACCTGAAGCTTTTAGCTGCCTTCAGTAGATCCTGTTTTGCATAAACCATTTCTATTTTCCCATTACTCACGTGTCCCTTTGTTAACAACATAAATAATTCTGTGCTGGCTTTGGCATTCATTTCAGCAGGTGTAACACTAAAGCAAGTTGTAATTGGTTTCAATGTTCCCAGCCTTCTCTCTGGCTGCACTTTCCAAAGGAGTTTCCTTAGTTTTGCTTTTGAAGGCTCGCTATTACCATAATTCACCCATAGGTCTGCTGCTTTGAACGTTAATTCAGTCCTGTAACTGGGTAAGAGGTAAGGTGAAATGTTTCAGGCTGCATCCTAAGGTTATTCTTCAAGTGGGCGGTGTTTGAAGCGACTGTGAGGGGCACTAGGGCAAGAGGAGGTTTGGGATATTTATAGTCTTCAGGAACTTGTGTAAAAATGCCAAAATGCTTCTCCTGATTCTGTATAACTACAACATCCAAAGCACAACTGTCTTCTGCCATGCGGGCCCAGCTAATTGGGTTTTGATCTATTTTTACTGTTAGCTGAAAGGCAGTTTTTTTGGTGAAGTTTCACAGAAAGCTCTAGAGCTGTTTTAGGGGTTTGTAGCTGTGAAAAATAGCAGTGGTTCTGGGTTTTTTTTTAAAACAGCATTCTTAAGAAATAATTACAATGATTGAGGATGCTTCTTAAAAAACCAGAAGCGTGTACATTTTGCATAGCTCCATGTCTCTGAAACGGCTCTGTGGGTTTCTTCACAGATTCAGGAAACTTTTAAAAATATAAAAAAGGAGCAAATCTATCTCTGAGCCTGGCAACAGCTGAAGTTTATATTTCACAAGGATCTGAAAATGGGTTCCTCCCCGTTTGCAGACGCAGAATGCCCAAGTTTCAAAGTGACGGTGCAAGGTTTATACTGCAAGGTCTGTAAAGGAGCAAAGCAGCGCTTTTTGTGCTCTATGTCAGTCCTGCACTTCTGCATGGCTGGGATGAGGCCTTCTTGGACAGTCCTTACTGTTATTGTTTATGAATTCCTTGTCTCACGGCCGGTCATGCCGAGCAGCAAGTCGGCATTGTTGGATCGGGAACTGTAGACACGAAAATAGCAAAAAGGTTGCCCCTGCTGCTAAAGTTTTGGCAGTATTTTGTATTCCATTCTTGTCTGTGTTAAAGCACAGAATGTAGTGAATGGGCCAAACCCTGAAATCCTTATTTGGTTATTATGAAAAGAGAGAGAGAAGGAGAGAGAAAAAGCTGTGATTCATTAAGAGGCTGCAGAGAAGGTCTATGCAAGGTAGATCAGAAGCTTCTGTTCCCTTGTCTCATAGAATCAGACAGAATCACAGACTCTTGAGGGCTGGGAGGGACCTCAAGAGCTCATCCGGTGCAACCCCCCTGCCAGAGCAGCAGCACCTAGAGTAGGTCGCACAGGAACTTGTCCAGGTGGGTTTGGAATGTCTCCAGAGAAGGAGACTCCACAGCCCATCTGGGCAGTTACTGCTGGCTCTGTCAAAGGCGATGCATTAAATAGTCCCTGTGCTGGGGCAAACAGAGGAGCAATACAAGCAGATGTCTGCTGCTTACGTGATGTGTCTGAGCATGTATATGCAGGGCTAAGGAGAAAAGGAGCCCATTGAGACCTCTGGGTAAATGCATGCCCCTGCAAAGGTGACTTGGGTGGATGATCATTGCATGGGATGCTCCTGAAACCATCTATTTCAAAAGATTAAGAGATTATTTTCTTTTTCTTAATGGGAGCACAAAATATCTGGGGTTCCCTTCCCTGCATCAGAGCAGTCTCTAATGGCAAGGCACTAATCCCACTTTAGTGTTTTGCCTGGAGCAGCAGGAGTTACAGATGTTTGCTTGCATCATCACAGTATAGTGTCTGATGATGGTGGTTTGTGGTGTTGTAATCCTGCAGAAATTATACTTTGGCTTCAACACTTTGGCCTGCCTGAGCATGACCGATCGTTATCTGCTTTTCAAGATTAGCTGAAAGTGCCTAGCTAAATGCTCTGAACTCTGGAACAGAAGAGGATGAATTTAGGGGTTAGGTCTCTGAAAATGTTACATACCAAAAAAAAAAGGCTGTTGTGTTTATTCCCCAGCATAAATGAGAGCAGTGCAGAGCTGGGTCTGTCACTACTGCACAGGCCCCTGTGACCCTAGTAGGCAGTATTTTGGCAAAGACCAGCAAGTGTTGTAAATAACCTCAGGAGCAGAGGTTTTTTTGTTCTCCCCACTTTCTGCATGAGATGGTGAATGAATTGCATACGTGTGTTTGTGAGAGAGGTTGTTCAGCTGATCTGCTTCACCTTCCCCAGACTTCCCGGATCTTGCATCCCCGAGAATCTCAAAGATGATTTTACTAAAAGGCTGTTCTGGCTCATCTGTTCCCAAAAGTCACAAAGTCTCGTCTCATTATTTCTCAAGGATCAGAGGGGACAAAA
This sequence comes from Colius striatus, assembly GCF_028858725.1. NCBI lineage: Eukaryota > Metazoa > Chordata > Aves > Coliiformes > Coliidae > Colius > Colius striatus. The sequence goes on from NC_084762.1 coordinate 5,531,565, forward strand.
GTTTAAATATTAGCTCAGCTATTTAAACCCTGTGTCAATGGCAGTCTGCTTGGCACAGGGTGTTGAATCTAGTGATAAGATATTCGGTCGACTGATGACCCTCGCAGCGCTGTAAGAAATATGCTGATAATTTCCCTGCGAGGGCTCGGAGGGACAGAGTGTCTCATGCTTTACGACAATCACTAATCAAAAAAATCTACCAAAAACCCGAACTTAGAGAGCTATGCTTTTGCCCTCCAGTAAACCCTGATTTCCCAGAGACTTCTGAGTATTGCTAGACAGTATTGTAGACAAATAATGAGTTATTTGGTTTTTTTCCTTTTTCAAGGTTTCGTGCCTGAAAATATTTTGTGGTATCTCATTACGTTTTTGTCCACTAGATGGCTTTTTTCCTCCCTACCTGTGACCCAATAGAGCAATCTGAATCTGAAAGGATGTAAAACGATGTTACCTACAGCTTAACTCACATACTGCTAACATGAGTCAAAAAACTCCAATTAACATACAACATACAAGACGTGTATGTCCTGTGATATAAGTTTTTCTACCTGGAGCAAATCTTTCCTTGCATTGCCACATGGAACAAAATTAAGATGTTTTAGCAAATTGTTTGCCAGCAATGAAATCATCAAAGACCACAGAGCATATTCTGTGGTTACTAAGTCTTCAGCACTGATACTGGGAGGAAAAAAAAGTCAGATCCTCCAGATCCTGTTTTGGTTTGGCTGGGGATTTTTAAGAATCAGAAACAGAGAAGTTCCACCCTTTATCCACCCAGACTGTAATATAATAATAACAACAATTAATGACATTTGGAAGCAAATTTAGGTTCTGCATTTATTACAATTAAGTTGGACAGATGGGACAAAACTCTGCATTATGTGGCTAAAGCCAAATCAGATGGAGTGCCAAAAGAAATAGAAATGGTTATTTACATTGAGTAGAGTCTCAGTTTAGTGATTGTGTGAGTCCCACCGAGACACCAGGAGGGCTGTGCCTTTCCTGTTCACTTAACCTGGTGAATAAGATAGTGGTTAAGAGAAAAGTACCCCAAATTGGTAAAATGTGTGGTACTCAGGACATAACCAATAATGCATCCCAACAAACATTTTGTTATTATTTTTTAATGTTTATTCTCATCAAAAGAATGATCCCCTCTGGTACAACAGCTGGAAATGGGAGTTTCACACTGCACAAATACTTGCTAGTTATAAAATGAACTGAGATATGCTCATGGCCCTGAGGTATGGAGTACTTCAGGCTAAGGCAGCTACTGTGCTACCTGCCTGAATGAATGGGATGGAGGAGCAGGCTTATTCCTGAGACAGGATTTAACATTCTGAGTGTAGATGGTGTGAAGCACTAACCCAAGACTGCTGATCCAGTGGTGGTGAGCTAAGCAGTTTGGTCAGAAACGCCAGAGGTAATAGACAAGCACAGATCTTTGAGGCTCTTGGCTACCTTTTGCTTTAAGTTACATCAGTATAAATCCATTGACTTCCCTGGAGTTCAATAGAGATGCTGGAGTGCAAGAGGGGTGCTGCTATGGAAAACCTGTAGTGTGCAAGTGTGTGCATACTATTGACCGTGCAGTAGTAGCAATCCCATTTTTTATGTCCACCCCACTCCTATCTAGCCGTCTGATAATCATAGGCAGAGGAGACAGTGTGATCTTCCAAGCCTAACTAAAGTATTCCAGAAACTATAGCATCTGAAATTAAAAGAAAAGGTATTTTTAAACAGATGAAAAGCCTTAGCTCTGTTTAAAAGTTGTCTGGGAGGTGATGCATGGGGTTCCTATCCTGGACACAGTGGGCATCTGGCATGATGTGAAGCCAGAGCTTTTACTAAGTGCAAAGGTAGTTGGGAAGAGCCAGGTCATGCTACTCTTCAGACTCACTGCAGCAGCAGATCCAAAAAGCAATAAAAGCTTAGCACTCGGTCCTTACCTGTGCTGATCTCAGGGAACTCAGGATAAGGAAGCAAAGGTTGACCTGAGCCACCTTTAATCCATCTTCAATTTCAGCATTGGCCAAAGATCCCCTTTCACCAGCACCAGTTTATTAGAGTACTGCAGTTCTTGTTCCAAAACATTGCAAGCTCACAGCAAGTGCTCAGCTGGAGGTGTGCAGGTCGTGTACAAACCAGTTATGTTAGTTCACAGTTCTGTGCCACTGTGTGCCTCTGCAAATGCCACGCTGAGGTCCTTCTTCACTGGGCCTTTGATCTTTGCCTGCACTGTACATTCCCCTCTCCAGGTCAAAGAAAACTGAGCTTTACCACCAAGGAAATCTGTAAGAGAGAAATTACTAGCCCAAACACTACCATTCTGTGAAGGAAATGTAAATGCAATTCCTTTTGTGCATCTGAAATACTGCGCCAAACCTGTGCCATGAAAGGTCAGGGGAAACATAGCAAGCAAACCAAAAGTATTCAGTAACACCAGGGCAAGATAATGTGCATGTCCCCAAAAAGAAATTTGGCTCTGGATTGGACAGAAAAGGATTTGCCAAAAACTTTGTCTGTGTTTTCAGTTGAGACATGGGTTTACAATGCTGAAAGCAGCTCTCCAGGTTTGATCTGAGGTTGGCCCATACAAGGAGTGGCTGCTGACCTGCCCAAGCACAGGAGCTCGACCTAGCCTCAGGACTGATCTGTCTTTGGGTAACCCCAGAGACCCCCCCCCACAACCCTGGCATCAGAATTTCAGACATACAAGACTTGTGACTGCTCTGCAGTATTGGATCAGCTTCATCAACACAGTATCACAGCTTTTTCAACCCTGCAGAAAGTTTATAACATTTCTTCTTTGAGTTTGAGATCTGCTTTTGCTTACACCCTAATGATCAGCCATTATAAAAACGAGTGACATAAACATGTTATGAATTGGAATCTGCTGTTAGTTAAGCCTTTGGATGTGTGTTTAATTTTCAGGTGGATGTGTAATTACTCTGTGACCTGTTTAGCATTTCAGACTCATTCTTTTCAAAGACTGGAATAATAAAAAAGAGGTTACATCCAAGATGAAATGAAAACCACAAAAGATTTTTAAATGATACAGGGGGGAAAAAAAAGGTTTCTTAACCAATTTTTTTTTTGAGGTAGTTTTCTCTCAATCCTAAAGTGACAAATGGCAGTAGCTGGAGAAAAAAACCCAAATGTTAGCCTGAAAAGTAATAAAACTTTCACGACCTGAAGTAGTACAATATCGAGCCCATTTGTAAGCACAGCTAGAGTTCTTTGTTACTCTGGAAAAAATAGTGAAGTGTCTGGGGCTTTTCTTTGTTACGGTTTTTTTTAAAGGGATTTTCTTTTGGGGAGGCAACAGCAGAAGGGATTTTTGTTGGTTACTTCTCTATCAAAGCTTAGCGATAACGGGCAAGCAAGGAAGGCATCACATCGTGTGTCAGAGAATAAACGGTTCCCTTGATGATGTACCGAGCGATAACCTTTTCTGGATTTATGGATTTTCCTGTATATTTGCATAGAAAGTCATTACAGCACCCTGGTAGCTGATAACAGCAGCACATTGTTGCATGTTTCTGCATGTCTTACAACTCCCTGGACAAGCTATTGATCAGGTCTGTTGCTCCCAAGGAAGCGGAAAGTCATTCGGTGCACTCATTCTTGGATGGGAAATAAGCCTTGTTGCTAGTCTGCAGCTTGCCATCTCCTCTCTCTCTTTGCACAGAGCCTGGTAACTTCAGAAATCGCTTGCTCCTTTCTGTTTAAGATTTCCATTCTGACACATCACAGGGATAAAAGGAAAATGAGGGGAAAAAAGCACAACTTTTCAGATGAAGGAAAGTCGGTCTTTTTCCTTTCCAGATTCAGAAAAAGCAAATGCTTGGCCCACTCTGCTGTTTCCAGCTTGATTTCAGTGCTAAAAATGATGCACACTGGTTACATTAGAAGGAATTTCTTCAGAGAGCATATTTTCATTCAGATCCATTGACCAAAAACAAGGTTAAATTGAGCCTGCTTAAAAACTAACCTTTTTTGTTTTTTTAAAGCCCCAAACTGCATAAGGCAGCAGCACTCTTCAGGCAATCCTTCAGCTCTCTAGCATCAAGTCATCACTGATGATGTACAGGCTGTGTTTAAAGGCAACACATTCCTAACAGTTCCTATGCCTGTGAATTTTCACACTGTTGCTTTGAACTGGTAATTCTCTGATGCTCTTTATATCATTATGGTGTGGAAACAAGGATGAGTGCTCATTGCTGCATTTGTTTTCCTGGACACCATCTTTCAAAAATGAGCCTGTTTCTGATTCCATTCCCCCTAAAACAGCTTCAGCAAGGGATGTAGGAAAATGCAGGAAACCTTAAGTGCTTTAGGAATCCTCTCTGTCCAAACCACATCTACCTTGGAGCCTGCGTTTTGTCTGTCAGAGGCAGGGGCAGGTGAGGGAAATACGTTAGGGAGCGATAATCCGAAGCTCGTAGTAAACGTAAATCCCGTAATTCAGAATGAGCTGTGATTCTGGCTGGCAGGAACACACAGAGCTAAGGTTACATTTCTTCTCCTGCTGGATTTTCATTCAGATTAATATTTAAGCCGTGCCGGTGGTTGCGTCCAGGAGAACAGTCGGTCCTTTTACAGCTATAAATGGTAAGAGGCTGGGTCTGTCGGAGCTCGCCTGTCAGCTGTTTGAGCAAGGCGAGCACCTTGCTGCAGCTGGCCCCAGCCCCAGCCTTTTCCCAGCTCTCTGCCTGCACCAGCTCGCTCATTGGTCGCAGCTATCGCCCTCCTTGCAGCGACTGCTGCCGACAGTGTATCTCTCCTCGGCTGAGATTACTGCGTATGACCTACTTTGAAAATGGTGTGAACCAAGGTTCACAAATTATCTTGGAAGGATGCCACGAGGTTGGTGTGCAAACATGCGCGATCTGGGAGGCTTCTGGCAGAGCAGGACTGGCTTGTCTCCGTGTCCTTCCAGATGCAGCGCGTGCGTTCCTTCGCCAGCCCCGGGCTTCACAATCCATCTTTGTGCTCTTGAGTGCGGCGTATTGATTTCCTGGGGCAGGCCTGCTAGGTTAGAGAGCCTCTGGCCAGTAAGTCCTCCATGCCTTTTTGCTCTCAAAACAGCTGAAGTAGTAATAAAGATGAATAAAGGGTTTCAGGCTGAGCTGTCAGCTGAAGCCGAGCAGTAGTAGTAGTAGTTGTAGTAAAAGCAGTAGTAGTGGCATCAGAATACAAGTCACAAAGGAGGGCTCAGCGGCGGTGTTTTATTTACACGGTTCATCTGTTCGCCATAATCCGCTCATTTATAGCCTAATGTAAACTTGCAATTACCAAAGCTGCTCTCTGTGCCAGGTGAACAGTTTAACCTGTATGCCATTCCAAAACACTGATAGAGGAGAACATTCAACAGAAAGGGACAGCCTGGAGAATTAACCTGAAAGCTGGACACGTTTGGGGTGGGTTTTTTTCTCTTTACTTTCTTTGGTTCTCTTTGTTTTCCTTATATAAGCTCAGTGCTGCAAAGGAAAGTTTCCAGAGACTCAGAAAGATCATATGCAGTTTCAAATCTACTTGTGAGATAAGGCTTTTTTTCTTCCACCCCCAGCCCTGCTCAAGGCTAATATATTACATACCTACTCAGCACAGGGCTGCCTGTTATCTGATCAGATAATTAGCATCAGACACTGGGAGAAGCGTACGTACGGACTTTGAAAACGGAGCGTTACTGAACGTTCACAGAGGGAGTGAAGGAACGTGCTTATCGGAGCTTTTCCACGCAGAAGACTTGCGCTAGTGTTTGACTTTGGGTCAAGAAGTCCTTTATTAAATTAGCAATGCAAATGTGTTTTCATTTATACATGTCGGGCAGCCTCCCTCTAGAGCACTTGGGGGCTTTTTGCAGATTTAGCGTGGGCCAAGCGTTCCAACTTGGGCTCTGAGTATTTCTTTTTGTTTGCTTTATCCTCTGTAAAGACATCTGTTCTACATGGCTCTCCACCTTGGCTGCAGTTCAATTTCCACTGACTTCCATGAACTCCATTGTGAAACCCAAGTGCAATCCTCTCTTTGCAGCAGGACCAGCCCGTGACTCCTGAACGCAGACCTGCAACTTTTGGATGCCCTCAGCCACCTCTCCCGAAGCACGTGGCTATGGGGAGCAGCCACCATCTTGAGGAAAGTACGCCTCATCCTCCAGCTTGTCCCTCCCCTCCTGATTGACAATCACCAGCCCCCAAAACCATGCTGTAGTAGTTCAAAAAGAGGGAAAGCTGAGACAAAGATCTTTATCAGCTCTTAAAAGCACGCCAACACTGATGCTTACTCTGCCTGATGTGGCCTTTGCCATGACTGTTGCCAAACAGCTAAAATGATCCACGGTGGTCAAAGGGGAAGAGGGCAGGACCTGAAACAAGAACTTGACATCTGACATTTTCCTCCTGTTCATGTGGAATGGCTGACCCATAGGCAGGAGCTCCTGCCTGAGCATGTGTGCTGGGTCCTCTGCAGCAAACCATTCTGGCCTGGCAGTTGTAATAATAAATGGTGTAACTGGTCTGACATTTTGGCCTGGCAAGGTCTTTCGTAAGTCTCAGCTGGGAGTGATTGTTTTAATGAAAAATGTTAATAGATGAATAGTTAGCTCATGAGTTGTTACTTCTAGCATAGAAGGCACTAAAGTAATTTTTAGTGGTGCTTGTTTTCTTTTAATAGCATATGCAGAGCTTTCTGGGGGATGTTAGCAGTGCTCCTCACCTCAAAGGTCGGAGCAGGACTCTGAAAAAGGTGTGGTGTCCTTGTCACTTGCATCGTTCTGTGCGACTGAGAGAGGTGTGATGGCAACCGGGGGAAACTGGAGCCAAAGTGGGGGGATGAGTTCTGATCTCTGTTACGAGGCTGCTGGCAAAAAAAGAGTTCTCAGCCTACCCTAAAGGGTATACATATGCAGAGCCAGGTTATTGCAGGTGGGAGCATCAACTGCACAGGAAATACTTCCCTTTGTGCTGTTTTTCCAGTCAATTGCAAAGAAATAAATGGTTACTGGTGCACAGAGGAGGCAAATCCTTCCCACCCCTGAGAAGTCCTGTTAGTCTGACTGAAGGATCTGATGCATCGGGTTGTTGGCCTTTGCTCTCCAGGCAATGAGCCAGTCTGCTGAATGAGCAGATCACCAAAAAGGAACGTGGTTGGAGCAGTACAAAGCAGGCCAACTCAACGTTTCTTTTGTATTTTGTGTTGCCTATGGTTTTAGAAAACATTTTGGAGTAACCTTTTCATACAATCATAGAGTCCTTGCTCTTGGAAAAGACCTTTAAGATCAAGTCCAACTACCCACCACTAAACCACATCTCTAGCAGAACAGATCAGGGAGACAGAGATGTAACTACTGCCAGGCATGCTCAGCTTTCAGCTCCTGCTCTTCTGTGTGCCTCCCAGAAACAAGAGAAGACTTGAGCAGAACTGAAAGACAGCCTGTGAGTACCAGTGACAGAAACACTGCCTGACGCGGACGTGAACACAAAGTACTGCAGCATACCTTGCCACTGCCAGATGCCTGCTCCTCTGACATTACAAAAGGAGCCTAATGTTGCTTTATAAACCTCAGCTGACACTACCCACCTCCCCACGTCTCTCTCATGAAGTATCTTGTTTCACAGCCTCTGCCGAAGCATCCCCAGCACTCAGGCTAAATCAGGAGAAGAAATGTAACACAGTCTTTCCAGGTTTGAGCAAATGAGCATGGAAACAGGACTTTGGGCAGAAGTAAATGGAGGTTGTGATCTCCCCGTTTGATGTGAATCTTCCACCACAACTAGTATGTGGTCTGATAAGATTCATTCATGAATCTGTCTTTCAGAAAGCAAGGTCCTGTAAGCTACCACCCAAACCTTAACTGTCCTCTGCTAATGAGGTTGACAAATTAATCTCTAACATCAGCTGTGAGGCAGACAGTAACTTGATCCTTGTCACTGAGGTTTCAGGGTAGAACAGGGTGCTGAGGCTGTAACTATATCCAGTGAAAAATCGAGGTGAATAATTATTTGTTGGATCACTCTTGATGCTGTTGATCATCAAACGCTGCTAATCTGTGTGGAGAAGCTGTATGAATCAGTGAAAGCTCCACAAAATCATCCTGTTCCTTCTCCTAAGGTGGAGCCAGAGGAGTTAAAAGCAGCAGTTGTTTTCTTGTGTCCAAACTCACCTCTGGTGAGCTGAGGAGATCACAGGCTGAGCTAAAGTGCCTATTGTTCTGTGGATGCTATCTAGGTTTTCATATTCCTCATTGTAAGCACAACTGCTGCCTTCTCCTAACTATCTGACTACCTGAAGTTGGTGTTGCACTGCTGAGCAAAGGGCCAGAAGCAAACCAGACAAGTCTTAAGATCTCAGTTGTTTTAAATAGCTGTAACTTAAAATCACATGTAAACCAAATTGACTTGTGCTAGCTTAAGACCATCTTATTTGCAAATAACAAATCATCTCCTAAACAGGTTTAAGCTTAAACCAAGCCAGACATGTTTTAGCATTGTGAGAGTGTCCATTCTGTCTTCTAGGCCAGTTTGACTAAAGTAGATTTTAAATTATACCTTAAGAGAAATGAACATAAGTGTTCCTAGTGGTTTAGACACCAGGTGATGACTGTAGAAGCAGAAGGGTACTCTGAAATTCTTCCTTTTGTAACTATTCCAAGTCCTGTGAGCCTTTGATGTTTATTGCACCTCTGTGAACTTCTGGGCTTTAGCTCTTGCCCACGGGATATGCACAGAAGCAGGAAAGCTCCGTCTGCTTTTTGCAGTGCCCAGCCGTTGCCTTCCCTGTGTTGGGTGTAGTACAGCTGAAGTGGTCCACATCAAATGGCTGATAAGTGCACGTGAAATCACACGCTCAGAGAACTGGGACAAACAGGAGCAGTCGGTCAGTTTACCACACACACATTGCCATACTCCTGTTCTTCCTATCACCCCATATTTTTTTTGGTCTTTGCTATGCACAAAAGTTCTGCTTCATCATGTGGAGTCCTGGGGAGGTTTTCAGATTTGATCCTGAATGGCTTCTAAGGAAATGGCCTTCACCCCTTCTTGAGATGAGGCCTTCCTTTATGACTACTACCTGAAAAGAAGTTGTAGCGGGGTGGGGGTCGGTCTGTTCTCCCTAGTAGTGAGCAATAGAACAAGAGGAGATGGCCTCAAGTTGCACCAGGGAAGATTTAAACTGGCTATTAGGAGGAATTTCTTTGCTGCAAGGGCTGTCAGGCATTGGAAGGGGCTGCCCAGGGAGGTGCTGGAGTCATCATACCTGGAGGGGTTTCAGAGACGGGTGGATGTTGCACTTAGGGAAACGGTCCAGTGGTTGATAGGGCTGGGACAAAGGCTGGACTCAATCTTAAAGGTCTCTTCCAGCTGAAATGATTCTATGATTTCATAGAAGCAATGAAGCTGTCAAGTGACAGAAGGAAGCTTCTGGACAAAGGACTTTCCCAGAAGCTGTATCTTGACTGAGGAAATGGATTTCTGCAATGAATAAGATGTCTGTAGGCATCATCACTTTCAGAAAATGCCAAACTCCCTCTGTAAGTTATAGAAACGCACAAGTGCATTTGTAACCTCTGCAGGATTAATCGAGCTGCTTCTCCTGTGGGGTGCTAAGGAAGGAAAAGTGGGAGAGATTATTGTTGCTATTTTTACGTGCTTGGGAGCTGCTAAGTGATTATAATAATGGGAGTCTTAAATTACTTCACCAATGCATTTGGAGATGAGACAGTGAACTGCCTCCTTGGAGAAATACAGGATAGGTATTCTGAATGGCAGACACTGTAAGGGAGAGGGCTCTGGCACTGGGAAAGGGAGACTGTATGGGTGAAACTGGGTTTCTGTTCTGCTCCCCTACTTTAATTCATTCGTGGTGCAAGCAAAGCAAGCACCACATTTGTAACGTGCAGGTTTGTGAAAGCCTCCACACCTGCTACCTGAAGGATGGTTCAGCAAAAGGAATTCAAAAGTTTCTTCAGTGGAGTCTTTTTTTTTTTTTCCCCTTTCCTTTTGCTGTTCCCAAAAAAGCAGCTCATTCATATGCACTTGACAGCGAGAGGTAAATTTTCGGTGCAGTGCAAGGTGACTTCACCACATGATTCCCAGGAACAGCAGCGGGAATGCTGCAGCAAAATCCTCATGCCAAGGCATGTGAAAACATCTGAAGATGAATCCACTGCCCTGTGGCACTGGGAATCCTGGTCAATGAGTTTTGTGCCGAGTGCTGAAACATCAAATCCATGCCACAAATCTGCTGTCTGCAGCACTGCGATCCTCTCTCTTTGAGATTCTGTGCAGACTTCTTCCTGGTGCATTGCATTAATATTAAATTAACAACACGCTACTCACATGGAACTTACATTCTAAAAAAAGCTCACATTATGCTGTAAGCCTTTTATTACAAAATAATAGCAGTCGTGAGGTTAAAGTTTGTTCATACAGTTTTCTATAGAACATCTGTACATTTTTTATGGAGGATAAAAGCTACATTCCATGTGTAGCTTAGTCATATGAATATAGATAATGAGCAGTTTATTGAGTTTCCTTTTAGATTTTACCACTCGCTCATATTCACATAAAGCATGCAAAACACACCAGATTTTTGTAAGTGGTGCTTTCTTTTCAGAAACACTAATTTCTCTGTCAGTGTTCTGCAGAGGATGTGACCTGATATGAAAAGGACCCATTCCTCTAGGATTTAGCTTATAGCTAGAGGCACGAATCAGAGAGTCTCTGAAGCGGATTGTAATCCACACTGGAGAGAACAAAGTGAAATCACTATGTCCGTATGGAGCAGGACCTTGAAGAGCTTTATGAGGACCACATTCACTGGAATAGTTACCCAGCATCCAAGCCATGGAAAGCCTACACATGCCTCAGAATCAAAACATTTCAGGGCTTTTGTGGCCTTCCATGATGCGGAAGCTGGACAGAAGTTTTATTGAATCTGGCCCTAAACAAGCAAAAGAATTTTGTAATCAGTGCATGGTTTAACAGGAAGCCAGAAAAATTCTTTTAATATTAGAGTGATATGGTGGGAAAGCTTAGCCCTAGATACAGTCCTGGCTGCTGAGCTCAAAAGAAGTTTGCCTGCAAGCAAATCTAGCTGGGAGTACAGCAAACTCCTAACGAACCTGAATGGGGAAAAGGTATGCACTGGAATCTCAGGTTTTTACTGTGTATCTGTGAGCCATGTATTACTTTGCAAAGGCTGACCCTTCACTCCCCAAAAATGTTTTCAGTACCTGAAATGTATTCAGTCCTTGAATGCTGATCCTTCTCCTCTTCTTCCTGTCCTGTAGAAACGCTTTCAATTATTGGTAGGGAACTCTGGGTTCGGTGCCAGAACTCCTTAATGCCATTCCAGGTGTCAAACAGCGGGGACTATTAGAAAGCAGTATGTAGCAATCCTCAGCCCTGATGGTATTTCAGCATTAAGCCTAGATCCTGGAACAGTTGCTTGCTGTATTGCCAAAAGCTTTAAGAGATTAAAGCTCTGGTAGTATTGATATGAAACAGGCAAATAAGTGTGTACTGCAGGATGGTCTAGATTCAGAAGGGAGTACGTGATGTTAACGCTGCAAACTTGAAATCATCGCAGTGCTCAGCTGCGAGCCTCGTGCCATGGCAGTCAGCAGAGCTACTGGGAGGGCAGGTACTCTACCTGCAATTGTGTTTTCTCACCTTGACATTTTATTTTCTTGGTTTAGATGCAGAGATTTGGATAGTGGTGAAAAGAAAATGTCCAAAGGGACATTAACCAACATCTGAGACCATTATGGAGATTGAGATAAGTGGCCAGGGCTCAGTCAGGGTCTAGATGAGCAGATCTGAGCTCATTCCTTTAGCTTCAGAGTATACCTGTAAGTGATGATGATTTCACTCGGAGCAGCATGTAAGAATTTCAATAAACAGGGCGTGCATTGTGGAGCAAAATCAAAGCTATGCAGTAATAACTACCCTGCAGCTAAATGGATGCTTTTTCCACAGCTGAATCCTTAGAGGGATGATGTAGTTTTTAGTCATTCATTGCCATGTGACTTATTAAAACAATTAACAGGCAAAAAAGTGGTTATTTGGAGTGGTTTGGCAAGGGCTATACAGAGTGAAGTTCAAGCAGAGTGAATTTCTACCTCTGTAGGAGTGTGTGAAGTGGCCAGGGCTGTGGTTCTCTTCTCAGCTCCCCTTCTAGCTCACTGTTTGACCTTGGAAAAGTCCCCCAGCCGCTTTGGGGTTGCGATTCATTATGAATTTGAAACTCGTATCAGCTTCTCTAAAAGTTTCGTGGGCTCTCTGGGCAAACCTGAGTCCAGCTCCAGGGCTGAGCCTGATGGGTTTATAATTTGAGCCCTGTGTACATGAGGTTTGAGGTTTTGACATATAACCAGATGAAACATAATGGTTTCAGCTGAGTTTTGCTTCGAATGTTTGGGTTCGGCTGCACTCCTCACTTAAAAGGGGGAGGCCTGAAGGTGGTGAAACTTAACTGAAGAAACTGTCCACTGGGGGCTTCTAGGGGAAAACCAGATAGTTTCACTCCACCTGGTTTAAAATTGAAGCACTAGATGTGTAGTTTGCTGTGGTTTTTATGTTCAGTGCAATTGCCTGAGCCCTGTTCCAGAAAGGGAATGTGAGAGAGGCGGGCGTGCAACGTTAAAAACCTGCAAGATGCCTTGGATAGATCTGTGAGACAAACTTGGAGACATTGTGAATGACATGGCAGATTTGCCCTTTTTTTCTTTGCCCTCTCTCCATTTTCTCCTTCTCGACCTTACAAGCAGTACAGTGCAAACAAAACTGGTTGTGATTTTAACCATGAGCTGCCCCAAGACTTGCAGGACAAGTCTCTTAGATTTCCTGCAGGTGGAAAGTAGATACTTTGGCATCAGCCTCATTTGAAATGTGCCTCGTGTCTTCTGTCTAGGCTGCTGTGCTTGGGTCCTGCTTTGCTAGACCCTCTGGCCTTGTAGCTGTGCTGTGGGCCTGCAGTTCTTTTTGGGGTCTGTAAAGCCAGCGGAGCCTGAAATCAGCTCTAGTTTGTCAGTGATTTAAACTCGCGTCCATTCTCTAGCCCTGTGGATGCTTCAGCTTATGGCTCACACCTTGATGCTCGGTTAACACAGACAGCTGAATAACGTGGGCTTAGAGGGGCAGTTTTCCACAAACAACTGGGATTTTCTTAGGCAGCAGGTTTCAAGGGCATGAAGGCTGGGTGCGCTCCGGGACACAGTTTGCCCGGGCTGTATCTGCACTATAAGCATGGAAGCAATTGCCAATGCTGGATTTAGCTGGCTACTGTGGGCTGTGTCACAGCTCAGGTGAGACCTGAGTACATCCCCCTTGGCTCCCGTGCTGGAGGGACCCTCAGGGGCTGGGCTGGCTCAGGTCAGTGTCACGGGCCCGATTCACACAGCAATTGTGAAGGGGAAAGGAGCACAGGGCCTTTGGGGCTGACTGGCTCATGGGGATGTAGCCAGCTGCTCCCCTGCACTCGGGGAAACTTTGGAGGGCAGAGTCTGGCACCGCCTTGTGTAACTTTATTTTAAAGAACTAACTGTGATTTTTATATGGAGCCTTTGTGTGCCAAAAAATACAGCTCTTTTTATTTAGTGAAATATCCTTTGGAAACTGTAAAATCATGACAGGTTTTCATATTTATTTTACATTCAGTTCAGGATTATACACGATCAGCTTTAGGGCCTTGTAGGAGCCAGGAGAATATAAAGGTTGTCAGAAAACTGGAGGCTTTATACCAGGCTGTTCTGATTTAACTGGCAGACCATTTAAAGTTACTGAGATCTGGGGAGAAGCAGAGCATTTCAGAAATGTCAGTCTAGCCAGGAGAGTGCTGCAGTTTCTGACTGGCACCCGCTCTTCACAGTACTGACCTGAGCGCCGTCAGGAGGACGGCAGCAGCATCTTTAAGCTGTATTTTGTTGTTATTGTTCAGAAGTTTTCCCCTGCCCGAATAGATAAGTTTCCTCAGGAGATGCAGTAGCATCTGGGCTTTCTTGCAGCTGAGTTTAAAGCCTCTTGGTTCCCTCAAAATGAAGTGACAGCTTTTAGTCTTCCACTGGAACGTGCGAATGTATTCAAGTTCACTTGTAACACACAGAGAAGAAAATTGATATTGGGAGGGAAGTGAAGGGGGAAGAGGAAAGAGAGGGGGGAAAAAAAAACCTCTTTGAGGGCTGCATCTTCCCAGGCTGGGCAGTACTATAATGCATCCACACACTTCAGTCCACGTGAGCAGAGTAGTAATGGGATCCACACGCACACACACACGCACACAAGCTGGGATCCTTTTCAGCCACTTGAATTATTCCTTCAGTCAAAGGTATTTTTCTTAGTTCTAATAATAAACGCCGAAATCTGGAGTTAGTGCTACATACAAAGATAGCCTTTAACATACACAGCGCGGGTTACGTGGGGCTGCAGCCAGTACACAATGACCACATTGTTTCTCTTCTCTCTCGGTTTTTTTTTGTTTCCACAAAAGTATAAAAGAGCATCATGCTACAGACAGCACATTTTAGTCTGAAGTGGAACTGGCAGAGGATTTCAATGGAAAGTTGATTTATTTCAAGGGATTATGGGAGTCCAGGGATAAAGCTGGCACCCGGCCACAGGGAGAGCCCTTGACCTAGAAGCAGGAACAGTTTTCAAAGCTGTACATGTACATAACTGAGCAGAACACTTTAATTTAGTGCAGAGCATAACCTGAATTCCTTCTCTGAGGGAAGATGAAAGAAAGAAATTTTACTTCTTAGTAGGACGTTGGAAGCTGTATCCAAAGCTCTTTGCCTATTTTACATCTTACTCTGCAGCATTGCAGGAAGCAATTGTTTGTGACAAAAGGCCACTTTCTTCCCTGCCTAACCGGGAAAGCAAATTGAGCTGCCACTCATAAAACCAACTGGATACAGAATTAATTTGCTTTTCCTGATAGATAAAACAAGTTAACAGGCCACTGCAGGTTATTCTCTGAATCAAAACATGAAACATAATTTCATTGTCTTTCCTTCCCCCTTCTTCCTAGGCCTTGAGCGGTAATTATACAGACTTCAAATCTCCCCAGTGACATCAGCTGGTTAAAAAAATTTGGATCATGGGAATAATGTAATCTGGAGCCTTTCAGCAGCATCATTCACACTCCAGAGAAGGTAATTCTGTACCAAATACTCCTCTGTAACTATGCTCTATTAATTTTAGTGATAGTTTTCCGTAAGCTCCAAACTGGGACTCACATCATCCGGCTATTCCTTAGAAGGTACGAAGCATAACAGCAACAGAACGAGCCTTTAGAATGATATTTTGGAGCATTCCATAAGGACTGTGGTGTGTGATATCAAGCATGCCGTAATAATTCCGTTTTACTAAAGCTGCCCTTGAAATCAATGAGAAACTTCAGCCGCCCAATTAAGCTCCTCATTCTGCTGCAGCTCTCGTAGTCTGCAGGCATCTGTAAGGTACCTGACCCCAAGCAAGGGCTCTGGGTTGGAGCCCCGTGTTTCCAGACAGCGTTGTCTGACTGATACTGCGAAGCCGCAAAGTGCCAGATGGTTCCAACATGTTCCGCAGCTCCCTGTATGGGCATCCTCCGGCAGCGTGTGCCTTCCTGTGAGATTTCACAGGCTGAAACAGCTCCTCGCAGTGTGGAGGCAACACTGCGCCTGAAAACAAAGATGTAACCACATTGGCATTGCTCAGCCCCTTGTCAGCTTCTGGTCTGGGGAGGGGGGGAAATATCCATAACTCAGCTGTTCTAAAATTAGAAGATAACGTAATGCTGGCTAGAACAGGGCATAGTCTGGGCAGGCTTCTTCATTATCGGCTTCCTTCTTGAACTTTAATCCTTATTTTATGACCCTTCTGCTGTTTTGGGTTTAGCTTGCGTCACTGGCACCGGCTGCCCGTCGTGGCAGATTTGCATAGCGATGTTGCAGTGTGCATTAAGATGAAACTAATGGATTCATTCCACTTGTCAGCCATAACAAGTGAGGACTGAGGGGCCCTTCCCATGACTCAACCTCAGGGTGGTCTGGATCCCGTGTGGGAGGCTTGTGGTGTGGAGGGCCAAGTGGTCCTTTTGCCAGGTTACCTAGCGCAGTCTTGGCTGAGACTGCTGGGTCCCCTTGCATGCTGTCTGGTCTGGTTTCCTCATAACTCACACACAAATACCCTGGATCTCTAGGGAAATGGGAAAGAGCAACAGAGCCAGCTCTGTGCGACGGAGGGAGCCTGCTTCCTCAGTGTATGGGTACACCCTTTTGTCAGGCTCTGGAGGGCAGGCCCTGACCCCTTGCATTTCCTGAGCTAAGTCTTTCAATGCTGTGAAGTTCTTTGAGCACCCAAACCATGCCTCTGGGTATGCCCTTTGCTACTGGGAAGGAGAAAGAAGGCAAATTTGGATCTTGGAGCAGACCCTTTTGGTTAGGCCTGCTTGCTTAATGCGTGGGGTCAAGAGCTAGAGAAAGCAGCTTTACCTGTGTGTACCTTTGTTTAGCTCTGGCGTTTAGGATCTAGGGCCAGGTACCGTAGGAGATGCAGGCAATGCAAATGCATGGGATGAAACTTGGCGGCATTTGTCATGCAGAGGAGTCTGAGGGTCCCAGCCAAGAGCCCCGTGAAATGCAAGGGTATTAAATCCCGTCTGCAGACAGCTGCCAGAGTCCTTTCTTGAGCATAAATGTTTCTTCCAAAGCTATAAGAATCAGGCCTTGCAAGCCTGGTCCTGAACTGAGAGACACAGAAGTATCTCCTATTGCATGCTGAATAAAACAACGAACTTCTGACTCATTTAACCCCTCATACAGGTTGTGGGCAGTTGCATGCAGGCTTTGTGCTCACTATCCCCACTGTGATGTTCAGGAATCCTGGGAGGCTGCCATTCCGGGGCAGGAACCACCGTGCTGTGTAACACAGTGTACATCCCTTTACCCATGCTCTCTCTGAGTCCTCCGTGCCCTTTCTGAAGAAGTTTTAGATTTGAGATATCACAAGTGCTCCAGATGTTGCTGCAGAGCTTGTAATCCCAGGTATTTGCCCTGAGCACATCCTTCTGGAGAGCTTTGCATCAGGATTTCATGAAGAGGTAGGGAGGACAGGAGGAATGTGTTTTCTTTAAAAGGTTTCTGTGCAGAAGGCTACGCTTGAACTCCTTTTCAGCTTATGTTGTAATTCCCCTCCTTGGCATTAGTACTATAAGTTTGTAATCAAATACATGGCAGCTGCACCACTGGGCCAACAAGGTCGCTTTAATTTGTGGCCCTGTCTGTGGTTTCATGGGGAAAACATAATTATGAAACCCTTTGGGAAAGGGCTGTCTTGATGTGGCCAGGCATCTTCCCAGTAGTAAGGATTCATACAGCATCTTTTCTACCAATAGAAATTAATGAAAGAGTAGAAACACTTTCTGTTGCTTTTACACAGCAAGGAAACGTGTAACTGATTTTACTGTGTGTTGCTCATAATTACTCTCTTTCGTATCTCTTACTTATGGCAAAGAACAGGAGAACTCTAATGACAATAGGGTTAACTGAATAAAATTTGAGTTACTTTAGTGAATAATTTGTCTTCCTCGACTTGATTTACTAATCTCTTAGTTGACAAGACTCCCCATTCTGTGCATTCATTTTGCAGTTAGAGAGGGGTTGTTTATAATTTACAGTTTAAGTCTGAGTGCTATTATTTTGTACTGTCAAAGAGCATCTGTTACAGTAGAGAGCTCTTCATATGCTAGCACCACGAAAAAGAAATAAAGCACACCAGCCATGTTAGCAGCCAGTTTATGAGCACCCTGCAATGTTCAGTGGTGTAAAGGTGAATTCTTCTGAAAGAGCAGCAAATGGATTTGGCACGTGCAAACTCTGTACAGTCATCTACAGTAGGATGAGCCTGTGTTACCTGTATAGAGCTTGTTCACACCAGCTGTGCAGTCCAGGTTCAACACTCTGTTTCTGAGGGAAGGGTATAATCCAGGCTAAAGGTTGTTTGTAGGCATTGGATTGTTACTTGATTATCACTAGAAGCATCCCAGGGTTTTAACCACAAGCTTTCCAGAAGATAGCCTGTGTACTTTCTGCTTCTATAGGTCAACTTATACGTAGATTGTAATTCATAGATCAGGATTAGATATAACCAACTTCAGGCCAACTCCAGCATAGCTAATACAGGCAGGACCAAGCCATTTCAAAGCACGGTGGAACTAATATTGGTTACCTTGTGACAACCCCTTCAATGAACCCTAGCAAGAGACCTGTCATATTCAGTGAGTATAATGCCCCTTTATATAGAAATACTTGTTGCATCCTCATAGATCAAATCATATACTTGACTATAGGTGTTCAGCGTGGGCTTCCTGAGCAGCTAAAATCACAGCCCAGCCAGCCTTCATGGAGCTCTTGTGGGTTTGTTTCAGAGTCAAGCTGATCATCTAAAGCCCAGAATACTAGTAGCTCACATTGATCTCAGCTGTGGTTGTGGATCCTCACAATTCTCAGAAATCAGGCCTTATGTTACCTGTTAGAGACCACACACAGCTAGTGAGTGATGAGCGTTGCACTTTTCCCAGCTACTCACTCACAGACTCGCAGAAGTAAGTGGAAAAATGTCTTCAAATGTAACAAAGTTTAAGTAACAAAGAATTGCATGTTGCTAGTTACATCAAGCATTTATTGTTCCAGTCTGCCTCACGTTTCCTTTGATCTATTTTTAAGTCATTGTAAACTTTAGTAAAATCCAAATTCCACAGTCTCCCCCCTCCCCCCCAAAAAAGTGTCCTTTTGATTTCTCACATTTTGAGGAGCCTTTTTCTTTTGTGTTACTAAAATGCCAAGATTTTAATGGAATGCTTTATTAGGTTTCCAAATGCTTCTGGCCAATAACAAGCAAAGTTCAGCTCAGTAGTTTTAATCTCAGAAACATCAAATCTGTTTTCCCCACATGTGAGAAGAGCCATGCAGCTCTTAAGAAGATTAAAGCTATAAATTCTAATATTATAGGGGCCAATGCTTTCACAGTCCAGATCAGGCTGGGTTACTTTATGCATGTTTTTCCTCATGTGAATTTCCAAGACTATTGGCAGCCTTGGGTTTTGCCAGGGCTTTCCTCCCCCTGTAGTCAGGTATGCTCTTTGTAAAAGGTGAACACGTTGCTTTTCCTTTTATTCTGCCTTTCTCCTTTATTTTGAGGCAAATGATATCATTTTCATTATCAGTGGAGCTCACAAAACCATCTGTTACTCAAAGACATTGAGATCAGCAGCCAGCCTCCCTCAAAATAAGCAGCTGTAAATCTAGAGTGCCTATACTTTCTAAATGCAGAGAGGCTTTTACATTAATCTCCTGGACTCGCTGAGTAGCTGGTACAGTGCCCAAACACGAGTAAGTAAACTCAATTAGTAAAAACAGGCATGATGTGACAGTTCGATATACGGCATTTAAGCATGTGGGTACAAACCAGGAGTGCTCCGTTCAAGTCCCAGAGACTCTGTTTTGTACATATGGTTCAGTTGTTTTCCCAGTTGTCAAACACCTTGTAGGGGGGAGGGGGGAAAGGTGGGATTTTATTTTCACAAAGATGTAGTATTGCTGTCATTTACACAGGTGTAGATCTGGAGAAACTCACCTGACTCTGAAAAATTAGAGCTTTCAACTGAAAGCTAGTACCCAAGGCAGCTTTAATATTCATGGGTTACCTATGCAGCATTACATGGAATGTACTACTACAGGCAGATAAGAAGCCTTTGCAAGAAACAGATACTTTGTGGAGCTTTGTTCTGCATAACAAGGCTAGGCTGGGTACATTCATTTGCAGCCTGAGACTTAAGGGAAAGTCTTCTTCTTTAACCCCTTTAGCAGTATAGCAGACTACACCTCCTTTTCTTTTTACGGCAAGCTGATCAAAGTCTAATTATTCAAGTGCAAGTTCTCTAAGATCCCTGTGCTCTGCTGCATAGCAGAAGGGCTTAGGTCTGGGTGTGGTGTTCTTGACCTTCTAGTCTTTTGTCTTTTCAGCCTGTTTTACTTCCTCTGTCTGCCTGGTTGTAGCCAGGAGAGCGATTCTAAAGAGACCCTGTTTGTTTTCCATGCGCATTATGATAGGCTGCCATTGTGTAACGACATACAGTATGCAGGATAAACCACCCTGCTTATTATAGCTTAGTTAAAAGGCCTGTCACTATTTCCATTTCAAATTCCTATTTTCAGGAGTTTACTACTGAGCCGTAACAAATTGCAGGCAGGAAACTTGGCAGTCACATTCCCAGCCTAAGAGCAAATTCTTTTACCAACTTCAAATAAATAATTTAATTAATATTAATGGCATGTGCTCCCAGCATGCAAAATAAAGGAGGTTTTGTTATTGTTTTGGTTTGTTTTATCCTTGAAACAAAAGATGAAGATTAAGGAGAGTATTTACATACCAAGCGTCCTTATACAAGAGTTATACAACAGACAGGGAGCAGTGTTATGAGTGGCGGGGAGGAGGGGGCATTCCTAATTCTCCTAAAAGGAATATCAGTGCAGAAGAACTGTTTATCAACACTTCCAAGAAAAAGCTGGGAAGAGCAGGGGAGAGTTCTATATCACAAATACTTAAGGATGCCACCAAACTACAACGGGTGAGAGTGACATTCTTTGGGGTCAGCTTAAAAGGAACAAACATTGAAACAAAACAGTAACACGACAGAGTTGAAGTTGGAATAACTAATAGGTGAAACCTTTTCATGCTAAATGTACATTCAGTATATTTTAACAAGCCAGGTTTTAATAAACAGACAGATATCAAAAGCCTGAAGTCCTGAAATAAGTTAAAACCGATTTGGGGTGTGTTGTCTGGGTAGCAGAGGTTTCAAGCTGGTAAATGCTCCTAGCTTGTCTTTCTGCTCACTAAAGATTTGAGCACTACAAGGAATCTAGCAACTGGTGACCGTAAACTACATGAATTCAATGTGCTATTAAGGGAAAGTGCTACTACTAGAGTAGCTGATTCAGAGGAAGCAACATACTGGGATTTAAGAAACCCAATTAACATTTTGGCTAGTATGAAGCATCAGAAGATAGGTGAATCCTCAGAAAGCACAGTAAGTAGGGAATATCAGGTTACAGCTCCTCAGAAGAAGAATAAAAAGGGCTTGGTGGTTATTGGAATTTCTTCTTTACTGTTTTGGGGGGAGAAATGATGGTTTTTGTAGGTTAAATTAAGAAAACACTGTTATTTCACCGTTGGACAAATCTGCCTTTTTGCCTCGCTGATTGTTTGCTATTTCTGACAAGTCAGCTGCTCTCAAAAATGCAGTCTTTTCTCAGGAGATACCTGTTCTGAGAGATGTGTCAAATAACGGAGTATGTGACTGCATCCTTTACTGCAGACAACATAACCCGTGTGCCTGTGTTGTAAAGTGCCTGGGGAGGAAACTTGGCCTCATATAACTAATTTGAGCATCCTGTTCAAACAGGAAAGGGGTTTATCATTTAGGATTCTGAGGGATTATTTGAATACAAGGAAAAAGGATTTTAGGAAGTCACCAAAGGAGTAACTTTCATGAGAAAGCTTTCATTTCGAGCCACACCGTGCAGATTTTGTGATCTCACTGGAGAGGCCTTAAGTGTGTGCAAGGTTGAGATAAATGCATCTTGGTTCAGATGAATGCTTGTGGGGGCCAGACCGTGACCCCTGTACAAGCTGAGCCTTTTAGGGACTGATACAGAGCCTGCAAGCTCCCCTTTTGCAGTTTTCAGGATGTTCTGCTACAAGGGACTCGGAAGAAACCGTTCAACTTGGCAGTGACTGGCGCTGAGCTAAAAGCTTCTGGGAGCATTCCTGGGAACCTCTGCTACTCTAAAGAGACTCTAGCGAGAGACAACACTGAGGCTGGGATGCTTGCCCAGATTGTAAACTATGCAGGCATTTCTGCACAGCTGATAAACTCTGTGCAGGACCCTGGGAAGTACGTAGGTTTTGTAACAATACCTACAGGCTTTCCAAAGTACCTTTGGGGCAGCAACCACAGGTATACAGAACCATGAGTTCTGTCCCCTCAGCCTCCTCCTCCCACACCAGGCACGGAGTTTTGACTGTGAGGATTTATTGAGGAATTGCTCGCTGTTTCTCCCCCTCCCTGCTCCCCCAGCTGTACATTTTTAACCAGCAGAGGGAAACAGAGGGGCTCAGGAATTAGAGACCTCTTGTGATAAACGATAGAGACTCTGCAAAGAGTATATCCTGCTATAGAAACCTTTAAAAAAGCCTGCAGCAGGGGAGACAAGGTCTCTTAAATATTACTTCAGTTTGTGAGATTATAGAGGTGTATTACAAAAGAATCCACGTGATTTGAGCTGTGTCTGGAGGTGGATCACTTAGGAGGTGAGTGAGCTGGCAGTGCCTCTCTATGCAACTGTCACTCTCACTTCTGGGCATAGTGTTACTGCTGGGGACAGACTGCCACGAGGAGTGGCAGAACAGCAGCAAAAGCAATGGTGGGGAGGCAGAGGTGATCTTGGCTGGGCCTCCTCCTGGGTGAACCTGCTTTGCCTTTACCAGCAAGCAAAGGGTGTTTGTCTCTGCAGTTATTGCAGAGTAGCTGGTGTCCTGTAAATCCACACCCTTGACTGCCTCCCTGTAACATGTTCCTGAAGACGTACCCTCAAGCACATAGCTAACTAGAAACGTAGGATTCAGAATCGTTAAGAAAATGGACAACTTGTACACCGTGAATCAGACACCAGGTCGCCTACCTGATGATGGGCCAAATAAGGGATAGAAATGACTTAATACTTACATCCTAAGAAATAAGATGTGTCATGGAAAGGAGACAGGTTAAATGGCAGAAAAACTATCTGGTAATTCCACTTTCGTAGCACGTTACAGTTTTCAGACCTGTTACGCATATAAGTATGTGAAATAACCTCCTCAGGTTGGGGGGAGATGTCCTATCACTTCAGATTTTAATGGGTTGCTTGACAGACATAGTTTATGGAATGGGAAGGTTTTTAATCAGTCTATGTTGCTAAACAAGTATGAAAAAAATGTAGACAGAATCATGGGTTTATTTTGGGTTATATTGATACTGTTTTCTCTTGTCCTTGATATGTGGAGTTGTTGCTTTTCTGAGTCCTTGGCTGGGCCTTGGAAAAAGAGATTATTCTGTATTGCTTTAATAGTAATAATACTTGTACTTTACTGTATCACCACTGTTCTGTGAGATAAAAGGCTGATTTTTACTGTCCTTATTCTACAGGCAGAAGAACTGAGAGAGTGAGGATGTCACAGGACTAAGACCAAGACAGAGGGACTCAAAACCAGGTTAGATTTGCAGTAGAAGTTATTAACAGATCTGTTTGAAAGGAGGGGGAATATGATAGATGTCTGTGAAGTTCTGGGTAGCATGGAAAGTATGGCCATGTTTTGGCACAAGGGCTGGGAACATTGAATGAAGGAAGCAGGATGAGGTGGTTCTTGCATCAGGGACTCGATCTGCTCAGTGTGACACAGCAGGTTGCTTACAGTTTCCACATGCTGATGGAGGAGACTGTACAAGACTTGGGAGAGAAATCCATTGAGGGTTACTAAACAGGCAGAAACCTCATCCTGCTCAGGAAATCCCTTAAGCTGAAAATAGTGGGAGGCTGGAGAGCATGTGGAGGAAGCAGCATATAATGCCCATGTCTCCTTAAATGTCTTCTTAAGACCACTGTTGTCCTGTGGTCGCTGTGTGGCCATTTTGATGTCCTGTTGCACAAAGAAGAGTAGAATATAAACTGGGAAAAAAAAATCTATAACAAGGAAGCATTTCAGAACTAGCCTCTCTTGAGTAGGAACAGCTTGTCATGAGATGGTCCTGCCCCCAGGTGTTCACTCCACTCTCTTGGCTATACTTGACTTGGCAGAACAATCCATGCAAGTCTCTCCTTGTGGTAGAACCTACACTTCACAAGGGTTTTAATTTTCTGAGTTTTGGAGAGGCCCTGTGGCAAAAGACACACACTTTGTAGAGGCTGAAGATGTACTTTCAGTAGGCTGGTGTTTCATGTGTACATGGGTGCCCAGCTAAGTTCCTTTTGAGAAAACCGCTTTCACAGTGCTGGTTTTTTTTCATGTAATTGCTACATGCCAGGACTTCTAGAGCTTTGAACAGGTATCTTTCATTACTTTAAGTAAAGGCATAATATCATACAAGGATGATATGAGAGCAGAGAGAAAGTAGGAAGACAGGTATCAATGGGAGCTCTCTGTGCAAAAAGTGGGCAGGATGAAAGAGACAAATGTGATACGACATTTCAGCCAATACAGGAACAATTATTGTCTTTAGTAGAAAGGCCTCTGATAAGGAATAAACACAGAACATGAGGATCTGGAAAGTCTCAAAGGGAAAGATGCTGCCTAAGAAGTCAAACTGATGCCAGTCTAGTTATTAAATGGTCTGCACAAGCAGAAATAACTGTGGTTTAAAGTAATACCCTACATCAGGCTTCTTGTCACTTTCAGCAGGGCAGGTTTGGGGTTTTTTTTTAAACTATGGTGTTTCAGGTTTCTTTGGACATATCCCTGTGACCTTACAAAGGAAAGGTGCCGGCAGCTTTGTGGCATATGATCCCTTCTGAAAACAAAGAAATACAGCTCTTTGTAAAAGATGCCTATATTTCAGGACTATTACTGTAGTTCTGGTTGTAACAGCTATTAGTCTTTTTGACAGTACAGTGAAAAGATAGATACAAACTAACTCTGGTCTTGGACGTAAAGCAACTTGTTCCGACCTCTGTCTTGAAACCATGGCACGAGCCCAGCTGTACCAATACTGGCTGAATTTGGTAAACTTCAGTTCCTAAATTGCACGAAAGCTTTGGGGACAAGACCCATGTGTATCATATTTTGTGAAGAGGCAGAGACAGTAAGGGTAGAAAATAGCTGTTATTCACACGTTGCACTTTTCCTCAACAAAAGATAAAGATTTTTAGTTTGTGAACAAAACGTGCAGCTTGGCAGCAGGACCGAGCACGCTGGCTCAGAAGGTCTGGTAAGTCAATGATCCATGAGGTAGGAAGGATTTGTTCGATAGACCAGAACAGCTCAGCTGGGGCTATTAAAGGACTTAGGAATCAAAAAGCACATTTTCAATTCCTAGGTCTGTTCAAACAGGTAAGCAGCCCACTCTAACCTGTTCTTCTTCTCTGAAAACTCATTGCACTTATCAAAATATGTATAGCATTGATGAGAGGCTGTAACAGGCTTTAGAAACCACGCTGCCTTATATGTGGGTAAGATGCTTTAAGAAAGGTCAAGAGTTATTTCCCAGCCCTAAGTGTTTACACACTTAGATAGATGCTAATCTAATCTGTCTAGGCCATAACGCCCTTAACAGACAGAAAAACACCTGGCAAGTGAGCTCCCAGATAAGTCTCTGTACCAGGTATGACTTAAAGGGACACCACGTGTCTCTTACAAGGGCTCGTGGCCTCCTGCTGCTCCCTGCTAGCAGCTGAGAGCCTTCTCCCTGAAAGCAGCTGGTGAATTCTCCCGAGGTCTGTGCCATCGTTTATGTTGAATGTTAATCCTGGCCAACACCGCTGCCTTGACATCCCTGGAAAACAAGTATTTTCCACAGAGTGGAGCTTCCCCTCTGTGCCTTGCTGATGTGCTTTGACCTCAAGACGATGCGAGCACTTCTAGGAATATGACAGCAGTTAAGTTTCCATTCCTGCTTGGCCCTTCTGCTCACCCCAGCCATAGGGGCAACTGCAGTGTCAGAGGAGATATGTGAAGACTAGGACATGAATAGACAGCTTAAGACCACAAACAATAAAACACTTAAACAGGTCGTAATAGTTATTACATGAGAGGTGCCCAGAGCAGTTAGGCACCTCGAGAGAGGGGCTTAGCACTTTTCCACTGGTCACTGCTGGAACAGCTTATGGGACTAACTGGCTGTGGTCCACCCTGGTGTGGTCACTGGTAGGTGAGCTGGCTCTTCCTTCCAGATCAAGGACCTGTAACTAACTGACAGCTTATTAAAAAGACTAAATCAGTCTGGATTTTAAGACTTCAGAGGATTCATCAGTTTTCTTAATCCCTGGATGAATTGCTTCCCCTGTTCAAAAAAAGCAACAACAACAACAAAATCATCTGATTTCAGATCTGCATCTAAGGCCCAATTGTTATGTTAAAGCCATTGAAGCTATTGTTGTTTAAAGAGGAACTTGATTGCTTCTTTTAAAAAATCAGACAATGATAAGGTAAACATTTTTTTTTACCCTAAATACCCTGTTACCTATAAGATAAGGCATGACAAATGATGATTTGTTCATCGACCCTACAACCCACACCTAGCCACCATGGGGGAAGATAAATTCACAGCGGCCTTTCCTGGGAATGCCACTTGCAAAGGACCCTCAGCATTTCAGACCATAAGATTTTTCTCTCTGAGTCACAGTGTAGTACTACTTACTTGCTTATAGTCTTCATGAATGCTTTGCTCTCGTTTCACAGAATGTTAATTTGCATGAGATCCTTGCAGCTTTAAAGAGGCAGCGTTGGCTCTCAGTGTCTACCAATCTAATTTCCTTCCATCTGAAAACAATCAGAGAGTTCTGGAGAAGATCATCCACATCTCTGTTCTGACAGGAGAGACACTCATTTCTAAGTGATTACGCAGAAAATAAAGATGTTAGACATATTTTACTGTGTTCATGTAAGTGGCACTTCAAGTTAAAGAATACATTCCAAATGCATTATCTGTTCAGATTGTCTCCGTTTTTAACTTCCCTCCCTAAAAAAAGGAGCACACCTTAATTAGCCAGCTGTAATCCACATGATAGTTTCTCATTTGTTAAAGCTGTTAAAATACGTGAAATCAGCTGCATATGTCTGAAATAATGATGAAAATAACTGCATTAGCAAAAATTATCTGGATGCGAGAGGGCTATAAATAGATGGGAGGTGGATTGGACAGTCGGCAGATTCTGAGTTGGAATAAAAACATCTTACTTAAGCCAAAAACATGGCAACCAATATTTTCTGTTATAAAAATATTTGAGATTAATTTAGTTTTCATGAAAGCTGTCTGAAACCGAAATGAATAGCAGAAGTTCTCTGTTTATTTACAAGTCAGTGACGATACCTGAAGAGTAAAGCAAGGCCCCTCACCGGCAATGACAACACATCTCTGATTGTCTTCCAAAATCCTTTTTGCCAGGGGATTAGGATGCCTGTATGCTCATGCTCCCTCGGAGTAACCTTCCCCCTCGATGAAGCTTGTCATTTGAGCAGACTGCCTGACAGGTCTGCGAAGTGGATTACTGCTGTCCACTAGAGGCTGTAATGAGACCAACAATGTCATTTTATGACAAATTGAAGGCTTAGACTGCAATGATCAATAATGGTGAAATTACCTTTCACATTCAATACCTCGTCAATCACTCGATTTCCCTGAATCTGAATGGTTTATAAAAAAAAGTTCAACTTCTTGTGCCTCTTCCTCTCCCAGTTTTCCTATTAATTGTGTAAAACACGCAGTGCAGACGGCACATTGCAACTAATGGATTGAAAGATGGTTTCTCCTAGACAGAGTGCATCTTGCATGTCAAGTTGATTAATACCTTTTGGTCAAGACTGTGTTCAGCTGGGAGTCATACCAGTTTCAGCACATCACCAGCAGTAAATAAAAGTGCTTGAGTTGCTGTGGGTTCTCGTGTCCCACTCACCACGGTGGTGTCAGAGCCGCTGTCCATACTGCGCTCAATAGCGTCTGCCACTTAGCTCTACTCTCCTCCCCTCCCCAGGGGCAGGAAGTTCTGCAATGAAAGACTTTTGTTTGGAAGTTTGTTGCTACTTTGGTGCAGGGACCCCTCCTCAGAAGGGGGCAAGGTGATGGGGTTTAGGGTGGTTCTTAGGTGCTCTGAAAGTGCACTGTAGGCGTCTTGGGTAGCCCATGAGCAGGACCTGACCACCTCAGTGCTGAGCTGCTTCCCTTTATTCCTGTTACCTGGACTATCGTGGTGGCAGGTAAATCGTGTTTACTTTCCACAGAAAATTACTTTATCTTCTGCATTCCTTCTGCACTTCTGGGTCAATAGGCTGCACTGCCTTAACAGATACTGGGGGACCTCAGTCCCTACCACTCAGCAAAGGTCGTGACATTGGGGTGCTGTTTCCCACCCCCTCTGCCTTCACTTCCATCCTTTGTGGTATTCCTTACGGAGGGAATACACTGAGCCCCAGCGTAGGCCCTCGGTGGAGGTGCTGCAGAGGCACAAAGACATCTTGTGACATGGCAGTATATCCTGTGTACCAGGCAACGGAGGCCCAGTCCCCTCATCTCTCTGTTAATGAAACCAGCACGTATCAAGGCAAAACGGAGGTGTGGAATGGCTTATGAACCTGACGTGGCTGTTGGCAGTTGTGGCACTGCCCAAAGCCATGCGTTAAGGCTGCTTGCTGGCTCAGGAGAGCAATATTGCTTTGACTTCCAGTAGACTTACATTTTAGGGGTCTCTTCTCAACTCTGAAGCAGAAACATAGAGAAAGATGTCAAACTTTATAGAGCCCAGAGTGTGGCAGAAATTGCGGGTGCAGTGGCAAACACCATAGCCACGAAGGGGAGGAATACATAAGCCTCTTACATGAGCCTGCTGCACAAGGGAAAGTTGCCCAAAGCTTGCTTCAGCATGAATGTGGCTTCTCTTTCTCTGTGTGTGCCACACCTCTTGGCAAGGTGAGCGCTGGAGAAGGAAAGATTCCTTTCTCCTGAGGTAACACTCTGTGCCACTGGAATAAAAAAGGTGTCAGATGGGAGAATGCCGCGTACTCAGAACCGAACCTTGAGGATGGGGGTTACAGCTTCCCTGGGCCTTTTACTTGATTTTCAGTAATCTCCCGTCTCTGTCTCTCTCCATTGGTTCCTTTTATTAAATCAATGAACCTTGCATTAGCTGGGTGAAGATAACTTTGCTATCTGCTGTAGGTTCACTCTCTCATAGTGCTGAGTGGCACGTTTGTCCAGACATTGTGGCCTGTTGCTGCTTCTATGCCCAGACCACTCTCAGAACAGAAAGCAGTGTTGGATTTCATAGTGAACCTGAGCTAAAGATGCAGAAGGTGCTGTAGTAAAAGATCTTTATGTTTCATAAAACTGGTTATATTACAGTATCAACTCTAAATCAAGAGCACAGCAGCTTACAGTGTTATGATGATCTTCTTTAGCAATGATGGTGAACTAGTACAGTCATTTATAGAAGGGACTACTTTGCTGATCTGCATGACAGTCTTGCGTCCGAGGGTACTTTGCATCTAGACTCTAATGCTAGATTTAATGTTGAAACCTAATGGAAATATATCATGGACACATAGGAGAGATGCCTGCACTAGAAACCTGGTATCTTGGGGCTTATTGTCATGGGGAATTGGTACAAGCTGCAATAAACAGCCTGGTCTGGATGGCCATGTAGCAGGGAGTGCACGCCTGAGGCCTTTCTGAAGCCCTGTGACCCCTCAGCGTCCGGCTCTATGGAGCTGGTACATAACGGCCTTTGGTATTTATGCAACATTTTTTGCAATGTCCTTGGGGCAGGGAGAGGCTTTCTCTGGGCTGTACCTCCCTTCCTGATGCCAAAGCCGAGAGTGAAGGGCTCCTTATGGACCCCTGTCAGGTTGTCTCTTGGCTGTATTCCTCCCATTCATCGCTTCTACAGTTTGTTTCTCTAAGTTGTATCCCCTTGGTAATGGGAGATTTTGTCTTTTCTTCTAAGACTTGAAGGCCAGACTGAGCCAGTCCAGAAGGAGGATGTTTTCTCCAGTCTCCAGTTTGCATCTGTGCTTGTTATTTGCCTGTCACTGCAGTTTATGGCACTGCAGAGACCTGTGTTGAGAGAAGGGAGTAACGAGCTGACGCTGGAGTGCTGGGGAAGTGTAAGTTGCCTTGATTTGGCGGGGGGGAAGGGGAGTAGGGAGTTTGGGAGAGGCTCGCTGTGGTCTGTGTAGAGCTAGGGATGCGAGGGGATCTTTGATGAAATGCGTGCTGAGGAATCCAGAGGGAGTTAGTACCCAAACATGCGTGGTTCAGCCATGCCTGTCTTCTAGTTCGGTGACAGTATGAGTCAGAGCCTCTTTGGTCTGAATGAAGTGGAAGGTACTCTCTACAAAGCAACTCAAGCATATGCCAAGGATCCGGATAAATAAAACTAATTCAGAAAAAAAGGGAGTGGGATGCAAGCTCTTGCTCTAAATCACTTTGCAGTTCTCCACGGCAAAATGCAATATGGCATCTTAAATAAAATCACCCTCTTCTGACTCTCGCAGAGTCTGCTTCAGAGCATTCCCTGGCTTCCAGCACAGTTTTATTTCCTCCCTTGGAGAGACAGACCAGCCTTGACTGAGCAACTGATTTTCATGCATCCTTTAAACCAACATTCCCTGCCATTTCTGAAGGACAGCAGGCTTTGCTAGCTGTCTCTTCCTCCTCCCTTAAACAATATAGGTTTCGTTTTGTTTTGGGTTTTTTTTTTTTCACTCCCCAGCTCATCTCTTTTCCCCTTGCAAAGTGCTTTGAGATCCCCACGACGCAGCCTGCCACAGGAGCTGGGACCTATGTGGAACAGCAGCGTGCACAGGGATTAATCCAGCCGTAGAGCCAGTCTGGCCTTAGAAGTGTTTCAAGGGGAAGCAGGAGGTAAGTGGCAAGGCGAGACCCCCTCCCTTACCCCACTCCTCTCCGCGCCCCTGGGCTGTCGCCGCCACCCCCGGGCAGCGTGCGGCTGCCCCGCAAAGGGTTAAGGCCGCCTTGGCCCGGCGGTGCTGTGCGTATGCAATAATCTGTGTGGCTCTCTTGGCCGCCTGCCAGAGTGTTGCCTTGCCTCCTCCTCCTCCTCCCTTCTCTTCCCCCCCCCCCCCCCCCGTTTTTTTTTTTTGCATGAAGTAGGATCCTTGAGCTGTTGCAGAGGCAGCCAACTGCTCCATATTTGGCTTCTATTACCCATTTACATGCTGGAGAGAGGAGAGGCAGCGAGCGCTGTACCGCAGACATCATTTCTACTACAGTGGTGGAGACATCCCGGACCTGTGTCACTGCAGGGGGAAGGAAAAAAACCAAACAAACAAAAAAGCAGACCCAAGCCCCGTGATCAGCTAGGAAGACATTTGTGTGCGAGTCTCTCTCTGACCCCCCCCGCCAACCCCACCTCCACTGACACTTTACAGTAAGTGGCTTTTTCTTCCTCCTCTGCTTTCTGCCCCCACCCCGGCTTCTTCCCTTGTTTAGACTGCAAGCCGCCGGCGATCTCCAGCTGGAAAAAACACGGGGCCGGGGGGGGGGGAGGGGAGCGCACTGCCCACCCCCCGCCGGGCTACAGCTCGCCTCGCTGCGGCCGCCCCTGGCCCGGCCCGCAGCCGCCGCCGCCGCGGGCCCGGCCCCGGGGGAAGGAGGGAGGGAGGCGGCGGTGGTTGGCTGGGGGGGGCCGCGAAATGGCCGAGGGCGCCGGTGGAGGCAGCGGAGCGCGGGTGCGGGGACACGGTGCGCCCGGGAGCGGGGGCCGGGGCCGTGGCGCCGCTCGCACAGCCCTGTCTTCCCTCCCCACCCCCCCGCCTTCCTCCTTCCTCTCCCCCCCGCCTTCCCCGCGCCCCGGGCGGGGTGTGGGTGGCCGCAGGGACGGTGGACATATTGCGAGTGCCCCCGGCGCGGCGGGCTCGGGTGTGTGTCGGGTGGTGCGTGTGTTGTGCGGCGACACGGGGGTTGCGTGTGTGTGCGTGTGCCGGCGCGGCGCGGGGGGGCCGGGCGGTGCGGTGCGGTGCGTGTGCGCCGGGCGGGCCCGGCGGGGCGCGGCGCGGCGCAGCCGGGCGGGCCGGGTGCCGGCAGGGCCGGTCGCCGCCGCACGGCGTATGTAGTACGGCGCTGGGCGGCTGCCGGAGGGTGAATGAAGCGAGGAGGAGGAGGCGGTGGAGGAGGCGGCGCTGGGGCTGGGATGTGCCCGGCAGCGGCCCCGCTCCGCTTCACTCAGGGCCCAGGCCGGCTGCAGACGCCACCCGGTACTGCCGGCCGGGGGAGCGGGGGCGGGAGGGGCAGCGCCGGCGGAGGGCCGGGGCGGGAGGGCCGGGGGGGAGGAGGAGGAGAAACCGGGGAAGGGGGGGGGGGGGTCCGGCCGCGGCGTCCCGCGGGGAGCGGAGCCGGGTTTCCGCGCCGCCGCCCCGGGGCTCGGCTCGCCTCCGCCGGCGGCCGCTGCCCTCCCGCCGCTCGCCTTCCGCCTTCCCCGCTCCGTCTCGGGGTTCGCTGGGGTCGGGCTGGGCGGTTGGGCTGCGGGGGGTGCGTTTGGTTCTCTTTTTACGTTTTGCCTAAGGCATCGTAATTTGCTGGTAGAAAACAAATAAATGACCCCGTGTATGTTTGCGGGTGCTGAATCCGTCAATGCAATTCCCGAGAATATTAAAGTGTAAATTAAAGCATGCTGGAAAACGTTAGCTCCCACTGTAATAGTAATAGCGATAATAATAAAATGACAGAATTGGGAGCGATTTACATGTTATTGAAGAGGAGGAATTACTGAAGAGTAATAATAGAAAAGAAAACAAGTCGGAAGCCCGTTATATAATGCACTGTGCAGACAACGAGAGCGACGGGCTATTTTTATTTTGTTTACCGTATGCTGTGTAATAGGGACTCCTCCGAGCAGCATCCCTTCCCCCGTGAGCCCCAGCCCCGGGGAGAACTGGGGTGGAATTTTAAGCATTCCTGTTATGCCCAGACGAAGAAATCCGGGTTTGTAAAACCCTCCTCCGTAGAAATGTTTTCTGTGTGGAGATCAGCAAGGGTGCAGGTAGATGACCTTTGCCAGAGACCTTTTCCCTTTCATATGCTAAAGAAATTCATATTTTGTAACTCGGGTTACACTTTAACCTTTAAGGCTCATGGTTATGTATTTTATGCAGTAATGGTTACTTTACGTGTCAGATGTGGTCAGGCACGGCGAGTTACTCTGCTTACACACCCACAAGTCAAGGACTTTTAATTTCAGTTTCGAACGAAGCCTTCCCCTGAAGGAAAATCCCGGTTTTGCGTTAGCCAGCTTCTGCTCGGGTGATGGGGACGGTTCAGGTTCATGGTACGGAGGAAGGGTTATGAATGAGGGAAAGAGAAATTGAGAATGGCCGGGGAAAATATCACGCCGTAGTTATTTTTTTTGCGGTGCTGCGAGATAATAGTAAGTTGTAATTGCACGTTGTTGCACCTAAATGGTTACAAAACCCTACTGGAATTTTACAGGCAGCAGGTCTGGGGCTGCTGTAATCTCTTCACTTTTTACATAAGGCAGAGGTCGATAGATTTTCCTCTGCGCTCGCCTGTCTGTCTGTCTCTCCCGTCATGTAGCGAACATGTCAGCCGTGTGGGCTTTCAGCGCGCTTACTCCAGCCCTGATCAGTCATGTAATTAGATCAGGCTGCCATGGTAACAGACGGTGTTCACCGTCCAGTCAGGTGTGTGTGTGTGTGGCAGGCGGGCAACCCGTGGGGCTACCTGCGTGTGCCGTGACGGTGGCGTACGGCCGGCGCGGCCGCTGCCTTGGGCTTGCCAAAAACTGCAAGGCTGCCGGTGGTGGTTCCTCTCGGGAAGGGTGTTCTTTGCCTGCTGAAGTGTCAGGCAGATGGGACAGTCCGAGGCGTGCTTAGCAGGTTACCCAGATGGTCAGTTTCCACTCGCGTTTATTAATAGTAAACAAGCGAAGGTGCGGTGCTTTGTAAAAATGCTTTTGGCTTGGGAAAGCTTGCACTAAAGTTTCTTTGGAGTTTGCCTTTTTTTTCTGCTGGCTGGCTGGTTTAACCGTTTGTTGGCTGCGTGGTGTTTGTAACAGTTCCCATTCCAGCATTTATGTTTGAGGCCACAGGCTTGTTATTCTCCACTCCCATACTGCACTTTATACCTTCTGACCATTACAATTAAAATCTACGATACCTGTGTCATCACTTTGTTAAGCTTCTTACTTGTTCTTAGCAAGGTCTAGGCCTTTTTTTGGTTTAGGTGAAATCTGACTTCCTTTTCTCCTGAAAGAAAACTAAATATGTGTTACTAAAACCAGTGTTCTCATTGCTAAATAACTCATTTCTGATATGGATATTTTTTTTTTCCCCAATCCCCTTTGCTCATCGAAATATTACAGCAGGAGACTTTCAGCCACAAAGTTAGCAATACCTTGAAAAAAAGAGGTGGTCTGATGAGCTTCAAACTGCATGCTGCTCTTAAAAATGTAGTTAACCAAAGGAATGTATATTTATCTGCCGTTCCCAGTGTTTGGACACCTCTTTTGAGACACCTTTTCACAAACTTAGGTATAATTATTTTAAAGGCACCAAATTTGGCGCTCTGTTCCAAGTGTCATAAATCTGGAGTGACTCCAGGGGACAGGATTGTGAGCCTCTTACATGGGTATACATCTAGAATAACTCCATTTATTGGCCTTAATCCAGTAGAGTAGTAGAGTAACAGAGCTCAGAAAGTGATCTGCTGCGTATCACCGTTATCTTCTGTCTTTTTACAGCAAAAAAGCACCGTGGGCTTAAATAGGATTTTTGCCTGATTAAGGAGCTGCGTTAAGTGTCTGCAGAAGTGGTTAACACCCTATTCCAGTCACTAATCTTGCGTGCACTTACACTAATATTTAACTTGGCCCGGAGGATTTCGTGTCTGGGTGATGAGAAATCATCAGCACCCACAGCTCCCGAGCGTTTGTAGTACCAAGCTGGAACGTAATGCAATCCAGAAATATCTCAGTAAAATAGATATTTTAATCTCTCTGATGGTAAAGCACCGGAGCTGGAGGAGGTAATGAGAAATGCCTCTCAGTGGTTCAGCTCTTGCAGTCTTGGGTTCAGTGTGACGAGTTTGCAGGTCTCAGCCTGCCTGCCAAGCAGAGGCGTTTCTTCTCAGAGAGGTGAGGGGCTGGGCAGTTGATGGGCAATTTCTTAAACCCACAGTGCAGTATTTCAAGGCCTGGACTAACTTACCTGTCTTGGTAGGAGAGGATATCCTCTGCTCGGCACTGCTGCATCTGTTTCGGGCCTCTGGGCAGGTGAGGTGGCTTGAGCTGAAGGAGCCTGTTAGGAGGACTGGCTGGAGAGAGAGAAATAACGTGTGCAGGATGATTCCAGTAGAATGACCGTTTTTGTGTGCTGCTTATACGTATTTTGTTGTAAGACAAATTACCCGTGTGACTGGGAGCGTTAGAAAGTATTTTCACAAAGGCCATATATGTATAGTTAAAAAGACTTTTTGGAAAGGAAACATTGCAACTTTTCTCCCTTTGCCCACCAGGCCTGATTGAATTAATGTAGAAAGGTTGAGCATAAAACAGTCTTGTTTTAAGAGGCATTTTACAAGAGACCTGGAATTTCACTTAACAAAAATTTTTATGTAATAGATCCAGTGGCCTAGTTTCCTGATAATTAAGAAAATAGACACTTAGATGCAGTGACCTGAAAAGCAACTAAGGATTTAAGCATCAGAAATGAAAAAATAACTGTTGTAGTAACGTAGCTAGTAAAACAAAACCGAGGCCTGATTTTCCTCTCACTGAAGTTTAGCAGCCCGTCTTGGTAGATGACAGGCAGGATCCCCGTTGTCGTCGTTGGCGCAGCGTGCTGCTTTTGCTGAGGGGTACTAATTGAAGGGGAGATGCAATTGAAGAAGCGTGGCAGGCTGTGAAGGAACCAACCGTGTGTCAGGGTGGCAGCGATGGTCTGAAGCGCCGGCTGGCTGCAAACCTACTCCAGCGTGTGAGGCAGCTCACGCTGCTGCCGCTTGAGAGACGTCAGGCTGTGACAGCCTTAGCCAAGCGTACAGGTTGGGAGTGATTTGGCTGCTTTGGGGGACTGTACAGGTACAGTGTGTACAGTTCACAGAGCGCAGTTAACAGATTTTGTTGTAGGACTGTTCTGAGGCTGCTCTAACCAACTCTTCTGTAACAAAGATCTCATCAGCTGGAGAAACAGACAGGCTTGGCACAGGTAAATAGTTCATTGCAACGGGGCGACGTGCTGCATTCCAGGGACTTCAGTAGCCTAAGCTTTGCAAACTGAAAATCCTGGCCTCATCCTTGCATTTTGCTTTTGTGCAAGGCTCTGAAGAGCAGTACATAAATAAATAGGTGTTTGGGCAAAGACACTGTATTTTGGAGCCACGTTCGGTGGTTCACATTCTTTATGTAAAGAAGGTTTTTACTTGCTTTTGGCAGAGCTGATACGTGACTAATGTTTTAAAATACAAGAAACTTCGCAGACTCCTGACTTGTGCAAAAAGCCAGAAACCATATGGATGACCATA
The DNA here is from genome assembly GCF_028858725.1 of Colius striatus. NCBI lineage: Eukaryota > Metazoa > Chordata > Aves > Coliiformes > Coliidae > Colius > Colius striatus. Next base: position 5,567,856 of record NC_084762.1, read on the forward strand.
ATCCCTTTTTGATCTGTGTGTGTGTGTTGAGAATGTGATGCTTCTTGTTTGTGAGGGTGGTTTTTTTTTCCCTCTCCAAGCTGTAGTCTGAGCTGGTTGTATGACACGTGCACATGTGTGTGTGTGTGCATTGGTCCCAGTCTGAAAAGTCCATGTCCCAGTGAAGGTTTTGCTGAATGAGGATTGATTAAAGAACTTGTCTGGAGCTAAGTATGTGTGTAAATCCTTCCATAAATAGGAACGAGTAAGTATGCTCATAAACTGAAACAACAGAAGTGCTTCTCAGTGAGGGAAAAATGATCCCACTAAATCCTTTTATTGTCCCAAGAGTGATAAAAATAGTTGGTGAGATTCCAGGTGAAAAACTAAAATGGTTTTTGTTTAATATGTAACATCAGCAGAAATTCAGTGCTGGTTCTTTGTAACTGTACTGAGCAAAAATACAGAAATAGGAAAAAAAGGAAAATCCCATGGGTAGAGTTTTCCTTTGTTAATATCATTGGGGAATTTGCAGTCATACGCGTGGACTCCAGCGTGCCGTCATTAATAACAAAACAGCGCACGAGATCGTGTCGCTTTCTCAAAGCTGATTATTTTTCACCTAATAGTAGTAGTTGCAGCAGCAGTGTGCTTTCTGGAGGATGCTCCACCTCAAATAAAATATGTTCTGTTGGCAAGTGAAGACAGTCATCTCCACTCACTTATGATTCTTCACCTCATTACGATCACATTTAGGAAAGGAGCACTCGGTTTGAATAAATGGGCTCTGCGCTCTACTGTATGTGCTCTGTCTGCAGGATTAAATCTCTAGTTTATTTGTGCTTGAGTAATAGCAAAACAGTCTCTCTGGGTCTGCGCTGGGTTGTCTTAGGGTGTTGTAAATTGACTTTTAACTGTGTTTTTGTTTCTTTCCGTTTTGGTTTCCCTCTCCTCGACTCTTGGATCAGCAGTCACATCACAGGCCAAGCCAGATGGGCAAGCAATACAAGCTGTGAATTTATTCTCGACCCCTGTAGCTGAGTGACCACCTTCATTTTTGTCTTCGCCATACAGATATGCACTGCCAATAAGGTGAGGATATAATGTTTTTTATTTCCCCTAGTAAGTGTAGACTGTCTGCAGTGGGCTTGAATGAGCGTGGACACCTCCCCGTGCCTGTACGATTACCTACCCGTTGCACATTTGTACTTCCCTTGCCTGGCAGCAGAGGTCCTTGAGGAACTCTGTCAGAAGAATTCCATAAACTGGTGACTCAGTTCGGTGGCTTACAGGACAGTGGGTTCCAGATGAGTGGTTTTATACTCACCTCAGCTCAGAGCATATTCAGTTACTAGAAAACAATAGTATGAATGGAAAAGTTTCCGGGCTTTGATCTCTGTTGTAAAAGGCCCCACGTGAAGTCCTATAAATCCTCCTGGCACCTTTCTGAACATTTGCAGTGGTTCTTGTTTGCAGCCTGCTTGACTTTTCCAGTGTCCTGAGCTCCTCCTGTGCACGAAACTTTGTCTGCCACGAGAGCGCTTCCCAGGATAACTAGTCACTGCTGATGGGATCTGGGTGTTTTTTACCCTGGTTTGAGGAATGTTTTCAGTTATTCTCTATTTTTTTTTTTCCCCTCTGAAATGCTGTATCCAGAGAACATGTAATCGTGCACATATATCAGGCTACTCTCCCTCTCCTCTCTCTCTCTTCCCCATCTGGTTGTGGAGAATACCTTTAAAAAACCAACTCTCAGGGCTCCACGATCGTACTGCCAATAAAAAGAACATAAATTTTTATTTTATTTCTTTAATCTGATTGTCATTAAGCCAGCCTGGTTTTTTTGGACCTGTTACACGATTTTTAACTGCTTGGGATTGGCAATACTGCTAATGCTTAAAGAGAAAAAAAAAAGGATAAAGGATCATAAGAAAATTGCCTCTGTCTTTAAATAAAAGCAAATAAAGTGTAGCAGTTACTTGCGGAAAATGAAAGGGGTTTTTTTCCCCTCTACTTGCAGCCAGAAAACTTAATTACCCAGCATTCTGTTTATGAGGGGTTGATCAGAAAGTCTCCGTTGCAGGATAACTTTTTAATGTGTACAGCATGCCACAGGAAAGTATGCAGCACATCATTTACATTTTATTGTGGCTGTGGGGAAGAGTGCCGTGCTTTAAAGGGAAGTTGTCTAAGCAAGTAGTTGCATGCGAAGACGTGCTTGTTACGGTTTACAAGTGAGCTTGGATGGTGGAGGTGGATTGTAACCACTACATCCAGATAAGAATTTCTTGAGAGCGAAAAACCAAAGTGCCTGTGCACTGACACATTTTATCTTTGTGTTTTGGAAGAAAATGGACTTGGTGGCAGCTATTGACTTGGGAGGTGGAACAGAAGGAAGCTTTTTGTTCTGACATTACCATTTCCACAAAGCAATTAATTTTTTGTTTTCTGAATTAGCCTGGGTTGTATGAAATGGTATTTGTTTGCAGAAGTGATTACTCCAGGAAAGGCTTATATCTCTTAATTAGAGTAAGTAATCATTTATAGTGTATTGGTCATATCTCCTATGAATAATAATGATTGTGTTACCCTCAACATATTGCTAAAGTCACCTCAAGTAGTCCCAACATCTGGCATTTCCTGTGATTCCCAGGTAATATTGGATGCTAAGCAAACATCGTGGGTAAAAAAATATAACCCAGTTAAGTCTGGTGCAGAGGCATGACAGGAATACGGTACTAGATTGCTTTTTTCTGTACCAGTGCAGCTTGTATTTGTGGACTCTAGGTCAGGTTTGGTTTGGTTTCTTGATGCTGGACGTTTTAGTCACTGAGTTTGGGACACTTCTGCTGTCCTCGTTAGTAATCATCTTCCCTAGGGAGCAATCAAAGCCAGTCCCACTGTGTAACTTCAGTGATATAGAAGTTACTGGGGCAGAGACTGCCTCCTTACAAATGTTGTCTCTGTCGCTGGCTGTAGCAGGAGGGAGCTCACAGTAGTAACACGTGAAGGAAAGGTGAGCCGGTGCCGAGAGGTTTCACAGCTCAAGGCACAGCATCACGTGCCAGGGCCCATCCTCTTTCTGGTTTCCCTGTGTCGGGGTGAAGGTGGTGACAGCCCTGCTCCATTGTAGACAGACCTGGGTTATTACCTCAGAGTCTGCCAGAGGGACCAACACCGGATGCATTTGGACACATCTCAGGAAGCTGACGTTAGGCCTCGTGGCTCTGCACGTGTGTTCACGGCTTTACTCACGTGAGGCATCGCGTGGCTTCAGGCAGAAACGTGTGTGAGCTCCAGGTGTGCTTACCCATCCAATCCCAGCAGCCTTCCCGCACGGCCTGCCCAGCATCTGGCCTGGAAAAGGACACGAGGATTAGTGAAAATAAGATAGAGATACCTTTTTTGTTTTATTTTAATCAGACTTTAATTGATTTTAGCCTTCTGTACGAAACATGGAGTTACTGTTGTTAGCTCAGAGCGTGCACTGCCTCCTTCCATGTAGGCAAGTGACTCAACGCTTTCTTTTAAACCGTTGTGCTGAGAGGCTTTTGCATGAGACAGTGGACATTTTAACAACTAAAGAGTTCTTTTTAATGTTTTCCGCTGCCGAGTCACTTGACATCTATTAATCATATCACGTTACACTATCGGGTTGGATTTGCAGCCACAGCCCGTTTGCAAGAGTGTTTTTGTGCTGAATGTTCCATAAGTACATCTGTACACCACCTAACGTGGCTCATGTTTTACATAAGACATAATTTCTGTTTTATGCAGGCTCCTGGCTACTGCTCTCTGTAAATGGCCAACTAGCTGCCCTTTTAAGACACTTTGTAGTGACCATAAAACGAGATAATCCCTCTCTGTATTAGCAGGTCCAATAGTGGCTTTTTGATTGCCATATCGGTGTTCTTTTATCGTAGCTGGTTTTATTTCATTCCTCTCCTACCATTCACAAAGGTCTGCAATGGCTGTAGAGGTAAAAGAAGGTAGGCAAGAGAGATTTGTAATGTGTTAGGCACAAGTGGAGTGAAGATGTGAACTAGGTGCAAGTGGACAGCAGTTAGAAGTAATTTTATATTTCAAAAATTGTTTGTTTTGCACGTGGGTAACACAAAGGGAAGTTAAATTGAGTGATGCAAGTGCAGACTACTGTCTTAGAAGTGAGGCTTTGCGGTCCCCTCAGCCCTACACAGTCATTCCAGTCGTGGCCTTTCACAGTTTTGCTGTTCCTTCAGCAGATACTGAAGGTCTGGTGTCTGGCTGATTGAAAGTTTGGTAGCATGGTCTAAGGTATAAGTGGAGTTGGGCATAGCAATCTGCTTGCACAAACACACAAGGCTCACATTCATAATGTCTTACAAGGTATTACTTGAGATTTGATTTACCTTCTGTTTTAAGAAGGTATATCTGCAAATGGGGTAAGAGACTTGCTGTCCTGTGCACTGTTAGCATGACTTTAATGTGTTGTCTTTTGGATGTTAGTGGTAAGTATTAGAGGGATGGAGTACTTCTACATGTTGGGGGATGAAAGTGGTGAGATGTGATGTGCAGTTGTTTATAAGCCTCAGTGTTAGTGCGTGCCCTGCTCTCTCCCCCTCTCCCCCAGCCATGTGTGTTGGGCAGGGGTGTGCTGGAAGGTTTTATCGTGCCTCGATACCAGGGGTTATGTTTTTGATTGCATGTTAGCCCTTGGTAGCAGAAGTAGAGTTTTGGCTGATAGCTTGCCCAGGTGGCAGCATCTGGATTTGAATGGTGGGCTGAGAGGTTTGTTTTGTGGTGAGATGCTGTGATGGAGGCAAATCAGCCCATTTTGGGACTAGCTGTAAACTCAAAGATTTATCGAGTCATTCTTTGCTCCATAGAACACACAGATGAAGTGTTTCTCACTTGGATTGGAGTGTGGTTGTGACTGTTGCCACATTTTTGTTTGTCAGGTACACACGTGTGAAGGCCCTGGTAGTTTTCTGTGTTTAATATTTCTGTGAGGCCAACTACTTGGAAGAAAGTCAGGCTTTAATGGAGGAGGAGAATTACAAAAACTAGGCTTCATCCTCCTTTACTGCGCTCAGAAATGTTGTGCTAGTGAATATTTTAATCCTTGGTGGGGTTCCTTTTCAGTGCCATGCATAGTAGCTGAATAGAAGACTGATTTTTCAAATTAACATGAAAGCAAATACATTTCTCCTGTTCCTTATCCTCTGTGCCTGTCCCCTGACTGGTATTGTGCTGTATTCATAGCGTTCCCCAGATAGCCTGACAGCAAGTAGATCCAGAATGGTTTGAATAATCACTGTATGCAAGAGGAAGAAAAAAATCCTAGCAGATAATTACACAAGGAGAAGTTGTAAGTTTATTCTCCACGTACCACTAGCAGTTAAAAACCCACAGCACTAATCATATGTAATGCATTTTTATTTACAGATTAGTACTCTCCACTCTGACATATGACTAACAGGGAAGCCCCTCCCTTTAACAGTTGTATGTCATCTGCTTCAGAGAACTAATTACTTGGCAATTCCCATTTGATAATTCCCTCTTTATTTTCTGATGAGTTACTTAACAGTGATGAGCTTGTCGAGCAGAATACCGTGCTTAATCTGTGCTTCAGCAACTGCAGTGCAGGCCTGGGGATAGCATTGTTTTCTAAACACTGTTTAGCCCTGTCACAGGAACGTGGAAACCACACTAAGGCACGTTAAAAGTGAAGCTTAACGGGAGTGATGTGAAACATCTGCCAAAATAATAAAAGAGGGGCTTAGGTTACTGTTGTGCTGCAAACAGGATGTTAAAATACATCATTTCTCCAAAAAATCAAAACCTAACCTGGCAGAATTTAGACATGAAGCAGCAGAAACTTGTGCCAGGGGTATCTTCTGTCTGTCATTTCTCCTCTGCACCGGAATAATCAATTTAAAGGGAATTTTATCTTTACAAAACCTCGCTGTTTCTTGTGGTATCTATTTGACAGTTCAGCTGATACTGGTGATTGTTAACATTGTTGTAATATGAGATACATAAAGAAGTTATCACTGCGTGTTCTCTACTATTACCTCCCTTTTTTATTCTTCCCCAGCCCCTTTTCACATTGTTTCACTCTAGTGGCCACAGCAACCCTTGTTTCTGGCTGGGGAATGCCTTACAAGTCTCACTACCAATTGCAACATCACAGTGTTCCTAGAGGGTACCTGAGTTCAACAGCGCTTAGCTACAGCCCCAGGCTGGGGGATTGGTGGGGTGCAGTGACATCAGCCTGCTCGTGACAGTCCCAGGAAGGTCAAAGTGAGTCTCTTTTCCTTGCAGAGTAGGAGTCAGATGGGTCGTGGTTCAGACCCAGTGTCTCTGAAATTCGACTGTGTGAAACCATGCTATGGAACTGGGTTAAAATTGTCTTACTGCCTTTAGGCCTTAGTGCCTTCAGTGCCTTAGGAAGGTTTGTGGATCAACTTCAGTCACTTTGACTAGCAGATACTGATACCTGAAGGTTTGCATTTTAGCTGAGCTGGCGCTAGGAGCTGAGAACCAGGCTATTTTTTCTCCTACTTGAACAAGTAGTGTAGTATTTTGTGCATTACCTCACATGACATTGCATCATCAGGCTTGCTGATTTATTAGATGTTCACAATGATATCTCTTGGCCAGTGCTGGGAGCTATGTCACAGGCTTGTTTTATCAATGAGAAATGCATTTGTACGTAGTTACATGTGGTTTTTTAATAAAATTACTCAGAGGAACAGTAATTTTGTGAAACATAGAATTCAGAACAGCTTCATCTACTCTAATTGTGTTCATGAAGCACACCAGCTATAAAATCTTTTGAAAGGAATATTAATCAAGTTGATCAAAGGTGGCTTGAAGTACAGAATTCCAACATGAATACAATTACTTCCTCACTGTCTGTGTGTTTGCTGTAGCGTGGGTGGTTGGTTTTAAAGTTTATGATACAAAATAAGTTCCATTTTGCTTTTCAGATTCTTTTTTTTTTCCCCTGTGGAATAGATCATGTTTTAAAAGCAAAGGTACAAGAGGACAAACCAGATTAAAACCTAGCATTTTATAAGATATGTAGGGAGTATAATGAGATAAGCAATTAAAACCCAGCAGAAGGTCATTGAAACACGTTATTTCCTATTTTTAAATGTAATCTGTTTTCTATCCTGATTAATTGTTTTAATGACTCAATGTATCTCAAGTAGTGCTGTATTGGCATTGTTGGAAACAGATATCCTCCATAAGAGTAAGAAAAGAAGTTGGACTGTGAGCAGAAAGCCTCACCTGTGTCCTGAAAGGCTGACTTCCAGCTGTGAGTGCGAGCTGTCCCGTGGCAGATGCTGCTAACCAGCACAGCTGTTGTGGAGGGACCTGCACCACGACCAGCCATCTCAGACTCATTTGGCACAGGCAGCCAAGCAGTTACTAGGTGGTGATTTGAGTTCAACTCCCTGCTCAGAGGTGGTCTGTTCACTTCTGAACTGTCCAAGCCACCCTCAGTCCACCTTCTGAGCAGCACCCCAAGCGACTGAGACTCAGGCAGCATTGCCTATGATTTCACAAGAGATTGTGCCTAGGGACTACAGGTTTAGCCCAGGTTATTTTCTTCCCTCAGCAAGGGCAGGCAACGTTGCTTGCCATTAACTTTGGACTTCTGTGCCAAATATTTGGCCCCAGACACACCAATACTGGTATTTTCATCAATATTTATGCAGGTAAACCACTACCATGGGAATTGACACCATCTTTCAGTTAACAGAAGATTTAAATTGCATCCTAACGTCTGATGTGAGCATCTAGTTTAAAAACCAAAACTCAACTCATTAACATATGGTGGAGGTTTCTTTGTTGACAACAGCAATTATCTCCCTGACACCCAAATGAAATGGTACCTTCCTCACTACTTTATTACAAATGAGAGAACTAATACATCCTGGATTTGGTGTTTCTTTCCTCTGGATTACCTTTCCCCTTGTCGCTACCCAGCTGCCCTGGGCCATGTTAGCACACCACCTCTGTGAGCAGCACCTGCTGATGCGATAGCCAAAGATGAGCTGGGTGGATCTGGGCAAATGCCTTTGCATCTCCTAGTTTGCAGAACTGAGAAGCTGCTTCACCTCTATTCCTTAAGTCTTGTTTATCACCTCTGTAATCAAACCAGGGATGAGTTTCAGGTTTCCTACTTATTGGCCTTGTTAAATTTTCTTGGATCTCTGCTGTGATCTGGCCTGATATTTTTGTTTTCGATGACACAGCCTTGGCAATCTCGTGTGATTTCCTTTGTGAACTTGACAGCTGATGAATTAAACTGCGGTGAGATAAGTGACAGGGCAGTGCCGTCCCTGTAACACATCTGTGTTCTGTTTTACGGGGTAAAGAGGATGACAGCAGATCTTGGGGCCTGATAATCTCTAGTTGAAAGTTGCACTGTGTGTTTGTTTGGATAGCACACAAATCTGTTGTATAATGTCTTAAAATATATGTACTGCTACAATACTGGAATGACCAAGGAAGGAGTCTGTGTTCTGTTCCATGTTTGCACAAGCTGACAGAATAACTCAGTCCTGGTGCCTGATCTTCACTTGTGAGAATGATACAAACTGGCATGGATATGTCCTACCATTTCTTGGTCACTGCCAGTTTATTTTGATTGCAGCCAAGCCACAGATTGGGAGGGGGGAGTGTGGATACAGTGTGTGGTGACTGAGTGAATTAAGTCATTTCTGAATGGAAGCATGACATTTGTTACATGACACTGTTATCCAGATGTTGTTATCTGTTAAAGTACAACCAGAAAGGACCCTAAGGAAAATTGAGGTAGGTTGAAGGTTTATAGTAAGCATCTGAAACGCATTAAGCAGCAGCAGTCAAGTATGCTCCTGTTACCTAAGGAGTCAAACTTGTTGAATGTCACGTTGGCTGTGTGGAATGGAAGAAATGCAAACTAAGACACACTTCTGCTACGTGTGCAGCTCTGCTCTGAAGTGCGTTCATCTGAGCTGTCAGCTGGCTGGCTGCAGTGTTTGGTGCTGTTTATACAGCTCAGCCAGAGTGTCTCTATGAAACCAGTGCAGCCTGTGCTGCAGAAACCAGGTTTTTAGGCTCCTGCTCATGTTTAAGGTGAACTGTGCATGTTCTGCATCTCCCTGAGGCACTCAGACAAAAGCTGTGGTGGAATAAGGGCTCAGATTCTCACCTCCATTGCTTACTTGGATGGCTTAAATGGAAATGTGTGGGTCTAAACGGGGTGTGACCTGGGGAACACGAGATCTGACCTGGGATCTCCGAGGTGTGTTTAGGCCCCCTGCACTTGGAGCTGTTGCCGACAGGTCAGCATTGCTGATCAGACCCTGCTTGTTTGGGAGTGGATTTCGGTACCTATGGCAGCTAAGCATTTGCTTGGATTTTCCTCCAAGTGGAAAGGGAATTAAAACCGCTTCTGAGTCAAGTGTAATTGGTTTTCTTTGCTTCTCATGCTTCAGGTGGATGTGTTGGTGAGTTAGACAAATCTTTCTTTATATAGCCCAAACAGTGTTTCACCCTTTCATCTTTCTGTCCCATTATAACCTTTTCCAGACTTTATTCTTTTGTCACTGGCCAATTAGTGTTGCTCCTCACCCCCTTCTCTGCCGAGATTCTCCGTGCTCAGCGGTTCTCGCTGCTGCGTATCTGACCTACTTGTACGGCTCCCTCGCCAGGTTTGTTACCTGCACGATGCTTTGATTGTGTGTTGGCTCTTCGACTTGATTTTGTGTGTGTGTGTGTGTTTCTATGTGTCTAAAATCCATTTATGCTCAGAGGGTTTCAGTACCTCAGTAATTTTCTGCAGAACTGCAAATTTAAATGTTGTTTCACCTACTTCTCTTCCTTCCTTGTTAGTCATAGCTGCATTCTGAGCTTTGCAGCCCTGATGATCTGCCTGGACAAGCCTTTCACTATACAGCCTTCCCCTTCTACTCACATGGGGAAAATCCCCTCTATTGCTTCTCTGAAGCTGCTTCACTGTGGGTGCCCATTTCCCTGGCCGAACATTGGATTTTCAGTCCCATGTGCCCCTGCCAGTCTTCCCTGGCTTCCAGCAGTATCTCTTCAGCAGGCATCTTGCTTTTCAGCCTTGTCAGCTGGCCTCTTAACAAAATCAGTTACATATACTTGCTTGTATAATACTGCATGCTGGCATTGTAAAAAGAGAAATCAAATTCATTCAGTTGTTTCCTCTGTACCTGGACATAAGTCAGGAGCCACCTCCTTTGGGTCACTTGCTTATAAGATAATGGAGTCACCGTTACTTTATTATCATGTGATGTGGTCACTAATCAAAGGATTCTTTTACAGTGTTAATAGCAGCACTTCAAATTGTTAATGTTAGTAAGCTTTCAAAATATAATACAGTTTCCATGTGTCATACTGGTGGGACAAAAGTAACAGCTTGGGCAATTTTCCTTTGGCTTCCAGTCATTCCTGTGCCATCACTCAGCTCCAGTAGCAAAGTTCTACAGTAACAGGTTGCAAAACTTTTGAGGTAAAATGTAAGCTAACTCCCCCCTCCCCCCCAAAAAAAAGAAGGTTTGAAAAGCACTTCATTCACAAAAAGAAAAGAAACAGAACGTGGTGTGCATTCTGAGTGAGGCTCCTCAGTGAGGGAAGTATTCCTGGACTGCTGTGGAGAGGTACAGGAATGAAGTACCCGCTGAATGAGTGAAGTTCACAGAAAGTATGAAGTGAAAAACAAACGGGAGGGTTTGGTTTTTTTGTGTAACATTGTGGTTTTGCCAAGAACAGGCTGTTGGAATGCTCATGTGGCTATAGTAGATGTAAAAAACCACCCCAATTTAATAAGTGTTTTGGTTGATAATTTTGAAAACAATAAGTTTTCTGAAAAATAATAGGCTTTTGGCTGAGTGGAAAACTGTCAAAAAGAACGCTTCTGTCTGAAAATTGATAACCCTTCTTGCAACACCAGAAAGGGGACAAACTGAGGGATGTCAGAGGGAAATACACATTCTCCAAATGGTTTGACTCCCTGTATTTAACAATAGCTTGAGTATAATCAGTTTCACTTTCCCAGTATATAGACGAGTTTCCCAAGGTGAGAGAAGCCTCTGAAAGAAAACCAAGCACATGCTTGTAAGATTCTAAAAATTGATGCAGAGAGCTCGGAGGTACGAGTTGCTACTTTTAAAACCCTCCATTAAGAAGAAGACTAGACTCCATATTGATAGAGTCCTTTTAAAGGCAGTGCCCTTTTAATCAGCAAACAGGTCCTCTGTGCATCAAATAATTAAAAATAGAGCAAAGTTTCTGAACAAGGCGTCTGGCAGAAGCGTCTGTACTTCCATCTGTGCATGATTAGCAGAATGTTTCGTGGTATTTAAATAGCACAAGCTTTGCTCTCTTTTTTATTATTTGTTGTGCTGAAGACCTGTTTGCTTGTTAAGTGGTCTTTTTTGAATAGTTACTGGCAAGGAATCAGGAAAGTGTATGAAGACATCTTGTACACACTGCAAATGCCAAATTGCCCCTTTTTTCTCTCGAAGAGACACTGCCCTTACTATTTTATTTTTGACAGGAGCTTTACCACATCCTTCACTTGGTGTTTTGGAATTTCTCACCAACCAGTTCACTTCAGAGGGAGCTTAGCAGGTATTGTGGTCACTGCCCTCGAGACTATTGTTCCTCTGCTACGGCTGTTGTTTTGCTACAGGTGGAGCTGAGAGACGCATTACGGGCGCGAGTACGCGCCGGGGTGAAGCTGCAGACTACGTGTGGCGGTTCAGATCTGCGCTGCTCTGGAAGCCTTACCCTTTCAGCAGGGACATAAGCAGCCAGGCAAGAGCTTTCCCAGTGGTTTTGAGGCTGCAAAGCTGGGGCTCCTCCTTGCTGGCAGCCATTCCACAGTCGGATTGTGTGCTCTTCGTCTCGGTGACCCGGCACTTTGCAGTTGCAGCCACTGATTTCCCGTTGTGCTAGTAAAGTTCTTGTATGTGTGTGTTTTACAGAGAGCTGTACCAAGTAGGTATGCAGTGGAGAGAAGCCACTGCCTGGATGCTGAGTGCATCGCTCTAGCTGGCTGAGGGCAGCTTTGGTAGGTGCAATTGCCCATTTGTTCAGGGCTGGCAGGGAGCTGAGGCACTCTGATGGGCTCAGAGGTCCTTCTTGGAGAGTCCTTGGACAATTCGTGTTCTTGGGTGGACATGGAAAATGAGAGCTTTTGTGGTGTCTGTAAGTGGGGTTTATGCTGTAGCTGGGCTTTTTGTTGCTGTTTTTTTTCTTCCTCTTGTATTTGAGAAAGGCTGTGCCGTGTTATGTGTGAATGCTGACCTGGGTCACCTCTTAACTTTGGGACTTGAAAAGAAATTGTAGTTACTACTGAGCACAGAGCTGTTCACCTGTCAACATAAGTGGATAAAAACTCTGCATGTTCATACCTCAGACACGGCACTGAAAAGCTTTGGCCTTGGGGATAGAGCCTGCTACAAGCCTCCATGGAGGGTTCATTTCACCATTCACCTCACCTAGCTAGCACTGTGTTACTGGTGGCCATCATGCTGGTTTTGGCCCAGCTTCTGCTGAGTGGAAGGTTCCTGAGTCTAGGAGCAACTTCTCCTGAGTAGGGATATGTCTTAGGTAGGTGAATGGTTAGAAATTTGAGGGAGACGATGGTAGAGCCATTCTGTGAATGCCTGTCTATCACATGGTTCAGCTTCCAGGTGCCCAGGGAGGCCTGAAATTGAATGAGTAGATGCAGAGGAGTCCTAGGAAGGCAAGAGAAGGAATAGTCATGTTTTACTGTAAAAGCTCAAGGCAACACGAATGCCTATTCCTTCAGCTAGACCTCTTAACTAGGGTAGGAGGCAATTCCACTTGCATTTTACCTACATTGCTTCTAAAAAACATTAGTACTGGTCCTCCTGACAGCTGATTCCTGCAGAAAGGAGAACTGCTTGTAGAGTTGGTTCTTGATCAGTGCAGTTTAGGTTGGCCTAATACTAGTGTCTCTGAAGGAGTGGGAAGGAGAAAGAAGACTCAGACTCATTTCAGAAAGATATGTAAAGTTGTGTTGGTAGGTTGGTTAACCAAGTTTTGTGTTTTTCTCCTAGTACTGGTTCTCTGAATATCCTAGACTGTTTGGGGTTTTTTTGAACAGCATCATCTTAAGTTGTGAATATGAATTAATTATCATCAGTATGAATTGCATATTGTCCAGTGGAACTTGTTTTTATGTCTCTTCTGTCATGCTCAGGGTACTTCAAACACTTCAAAATAATGAGCTCAGCTATAATAGTACTGTGGGTCTGTAGACAGACATCGCCATCCTTCTGGGTGCAACAGGGAGATACGTTTTGCTGACTGGAGTGAGAAGAATGCTGGTTGTGATGTTAGTATTACCCTTGCTATTTTTTAAAAAGCATTTGTGACAGGCTCCATATTTTGGCAGACTGTATTTATGCTGTTTATTACTTCATTTATAACTCTCAATGCAGTGTAAACAGAAGGATGAAGAATTGCAGGGCACATTATTCATGAGTTTAAACCTCATTGTTGCATTTCTAGCCCTGACTGTTTCACATCATGACAAACTGCATGAAAAAGCTGATGGTCCTCGGTGCATTGAAACAAAACCAACACTTCCTTTTATGACCCTACAAAAGCACGTTGTAGCAACATAGGTAAACTGGATTTCAGCCTGAGGTGGTAGGATCCCGTTTTGTGTGAGAAGTGAGGGTTCTGTTAGCTGTCTACAGGTCTCTAGAGGAGAGGGAGTGCCTTGGATCACTCAAAACAATTCCTTTCAGCTGGCTGTGTGTATAGTGTCCAACATACAGATGTTCCCAAGTACAAAGATGATGATGGAAATGTGGATGACCAGTAAGTATAGAGAGATTTAAGTATTTATGTAAGAGTTGTTGAGTACTGTAAACACATTGTTCTCTGTTGCCACTGGTGTTCCTCCTGTTGGCTTTTGGAGGGTTAGGATCAGACTTCCTTGGCTCAGATTTGGAGTGAAGTTAATTAAGTCTGAAAGAAATGTGTGTGTTCTGAAAACAGCCTCTACTTTTGGAAGGGAGAACAGTGGAAATAACTGACCTGTACAATGATACCAAAGTAATTTATGGCTTGATCAAGCCCTACACTGAAAATAAAGCTATCCTTGAGTTATTTGGGATATTTCATTTTGATCTGTAGTTTGTAGTGTCGACTGTTAATGGAAGGCTCCCCGTGGTGTCTCTGCATTCCTCGTAAAGCTGTTCTTGGAAAAGAAGAGGAACGTATCTATCTCATCAACATGCAGTTTCTGGGTATGGCAATAGGCATTCATTGTTTTCAGCTTGTACCATTGTATGACAAGCATCTCCAAAACTTTGGCAGCTTGTAGGAAGGAGTTCAGTGTATTCTCAACTGTGCAGCTCTGGTGTGTGTTGCTTTTCAAGACACCTACATGTTAAAATACCTCTTATAACCCAAAAAGACCCTTTATAGCCAAAGACACAAAACTGTAGTCTAGGAAATTACAAAAGAAAGAGACTCAAGTAAGTACTGAAACAGGAAAAAGAAGCAGAAATGAAAGATCCTATATTTTTTTAAGGGCAGTAGAAATGATAAAGGAAAGAATTACTATTCCATTAAAAAGAAAAAGCTCAATGGTTTCACTGTATGCTAAAGTTGTTATCAGTTAGGGAATATATGTGGAACCAAAGTCTGAAATACTAAATTCTGTACATTCAGTTGACAGTCAGGGCTCCAGAAAAAAAAAAGGGAGTAAATGTGTAGCTTTGCTAAAAACAACAAAAGCCAGTTGGGGAAAGAGATGAGTATTGCTAGAAAAGCTGAACAATCCATCTGTCTGTAAAACTGCACGTCACTGGTGTAAGTGCTGTTCTGTCACAGCCAGGGCTGCTGAAGCTGTGAGCAGGTAGTAGAAATGTATTGTTTAATATTTCACAGATAATAATTGTTCTGAACACTTTAAACAGCCCAGGAAGCGGAGTGTCACAAACTTGACATTTGAATATTAAGAACGATACCGAAACAGCCTCACCACAAAGAATGTCAGGACTGCAGGAGGAAGGACAGCATTTTGAGGAGATAAAGACAGAAAAGTTTTAAAGCCCTACAGATAGGTTGAAAAAAATGCCTTAAGAAAACCAGAGCAAAATTGCCTTTTGGAGTTACCCCTATACAGCTAAATCTGGAGGCAAAGAGATGTTCATCTGTCTTTCCTGTATTCCCATGGGCATGTGTAGTCTTTATTGTCCATTCTCAAACTTGCTTGAGATGTATTGTAAGTTGTCTTTTGTAATACCAACATTTTCTAATGTAGGGCTTTTTCTTAACAAGCAAGCTTGCTCTCCCCACATCTGTGTGCAGATGAGCTTGTGCACAATCCCTTACTAGAAGTTTGTTATGGCTTGCCTGGTTCTTAGATAATTGTGTGATGTGATCAGGAGAGTAAAGCACTTCACATACAAACACACAGTATGTTTGCAGCCTACCTACACAACGGAGCCCAGGGACACTTGCCTCTTTGCATTCCCAGTATAACAAACTCGCATCAAAGAGGATGCAAAACAAAGATGGGAGACTGGTGAGAATCAATAACGATACTTTGCAAACAGAGGAGGCCAGCCAAAGCCAAGCCCAGGTGAGGAACAGGAGTGTTTCTGTTCTGTCGCTTTGTGTGGGGCAGTGTTTGTGTGGATGGTGCCCCACTTGATAAATCCTGTGCTAGCTTTCGGTACTTGCATTGTTAACACAGGTGATGAGGTAAGTCACTCGGCGATGGCAGTGCTCATAGGTACATTGCTTTCCAAAATTGCTTACCACCAAGTGTGCAGAGCACATTTTTTGGCCTTGTGCTGCTGGTATAGGTTGTGCCAGTTTGATTCTAGCAGTTCAGCCATGTGCAAGCTAAAGGAGTTGTCTTTTTTAGGGGACAGGAAGGAAAAGTTTGTCAGCTTGCTTTCTGAAAGTGTTTTGGTAGCTGTGACTTCTTTTTCCCTTCAAAAATATATCTTGACCTTTCAGACTCTCTTATTTTCAGATGTGATTAACGGTAACTTTTATGTTTAGAATGCAAATGCAGTTGTAGTGTACTTTTTCACTGTATAGCCCTCCTCTGGGGCAGTGCACACACTGCTTCCCAGACAAATTAAAAAGGTAGCTGTGGATTTAAAAGCCAAACAAAGCCAAGAGACAGTTTACCTTCTGAAATATTTATATACTCACAGTTGTGGGTGCTGCAATGTATTTATGCCATAGTGGTACCATTCTGCTTTGCCAAGCCTCAGCAGCTCCCTTTAGCTGTGTGTAAGTAAGAGGAGAAATGGGGCAGGTCACCAGAACCAGCGTAGGGCCTTTGTGTCTCAGTGGTGGTAACCCACACAGAAACAAGCCCTCTGAGGTATCTTTTGCAGGGGGATGTTGGGGAATCCCTGTCAGACATCAGTGATCCTGTGCAAAGGGTGAAACAACAGCACTTTTATTAAGGAATGCAAATCCCCTGCTGCTGCTGTGGATATACAAACTGGGCAGACCACCCCAGGTGATGCCACTGGTGGTGGTGTTGAATTCCTTAGAGACAGTCTCATTTTCACCAAGGAGACCTGGACGAGATAGTAACACGTGGAGATCTTACTCTCTCAGGCAGTGCTGTTTGTAAGGCAGTGCACAGCATGTGCAGAGCGGATGGAAAATGCTGTCCTGGAAGCCTTCCAGTTTGATTTTATTTGGAAGCCCTTTTGCCCAGGCACTAGTGCTGACGATTGTATCGGGAGCCTCTAGAGCTAACAGAGAGTGGAAGGTGAATCTCCCACACCTTAGGATAGGTTGTAAGCAGTAATGTGACATTTTGTTTTATGGCTGGCTATTCACCTGGCTATCCAGACCTCTGTTCTAAATAAAACGCAAGAAAATAAAATGCTCAGGAGACTTTGGCTTCTTACAAGATGGGTTTGCAATTGCAGATGATGATATAGATCTATTTAATTGCCTGTTCCTAACACCTAGATTTAGAAAAGCATCTTGATTTTGAACTGGCCAGAAACACACCCAAAACTGAGAGTAATCATACTGAAACAAATGACTTTTTTTTTTAACATCCTATACTTCCTCTATTTCTTCAACTGTTTCCCAAAGTATCAGCTACATCTACCATCAGTGGTAGGATGAAAAGTTAAATGAATTTTTTTTAACACATTCTAGTGTAGTTGCTCTTAGGGACATAGAAGTAAATTGTTAAGATAACACTAATCTTCTGATTTACTGCCTGAACCTGCTCCCTTGATGTTAGTGGAAATTAATGGAATTAGGATCAGGCCTTTAAAGAATAAGAATAATAATAAAAAACCCCCTAAATCCCAACAGTAGTTCTTAGGGCTGACCAAGTTAAAAACATGAATGAAAACTTGTGACATACACATAATCCTCAGCTAATTTTTGTGGTGAATGGAATAATCTTCCATGGATCTGTGAGTGGCCAACATGTTATTGTACATCAGAGTCCTATTAATCCATAGATTATTGACAGAGCATATGGTAAGGGCTCCAAAGCATGCCATATACAACATGCTTTTATCTTTGTGTTGTTGTTTAAAACTACATTCTGATGTTTCACTGAGGATATAGGTAGCCTTGGAAAAACTGTTTGCACCGTGGTATTTGCTAGCAATATGGTAACGTGGCCAGGATGTGCAGTGGATGTTCAGATTATGTATATGCTGCAGAATGTCAGAATTTGCAGATTTGCATTTTAAAATACTTGTCATTTCTGGAAATACCCTGAGGTGTAACTCTCCACAACTTCCCTCTACTAAATAATGATTAAATATTTGATTTCAAAGCTGAATCATTATCCAGCTGTGGTGTGGGTTTCCCAGCTCTAGTGATTTTAAAACACTACAGTCAGGACTGTGACCTAGAAAATTAGGGGTCTTTTTTAACATTATTACAATCCTATTCATTGATACATCTGAAGCACCAAAGCCTGTTACTGGATGCTGTGCTGCCCCTAGTGCAGTTTTCTACTCTGCCTCTTAGAAAAATTGATGGACGGTGAGGAAGAGGTGGGTACATAACCAGAGAGCCTCTTGTAGTAACTGGTACCACACATAAGTGCATAACTGCAGGGAAAGTCCTGACCACGGCAATCTCTGCTGGAGGCTGCACACTGCAGAGCTGGTTATGCTGCTTCACTGCTTTGCGATGGAACAGTGGTTTCTACTTTGTACTCTGTGGTGGCAATAGTGACCGGTGACTGTGGTCTGGAAACTGGTTGGCTGAGAGCTTGCATCTGAAGAGCAGGGATTCATGAAAGCAAGCTCCCTGTCACACTAGGGAGGGCTTTGCTTATTGGGAAAACCTTCAGGAGCTTGCAAATGGAAGGAGATGGGAAGCCTGCTCAGTCTTTCCCCAGGCAAAGTGAGATCACAAAGTTTTCATTTTGATGTGCTGATTGTTTTGTAGATTATTGTATTTTTTTTCAGTTTCACATCATCTCCTTCTTTCCTGTCTGTTTAAAATCAAATGATATCTCTGCCTTTGAATATATATGCAGCTTTATTGATCTAATAAAGTAATTAGATGGGGTGACTTGGAGAACGTGGTAGGGTAGCTGAGTGAATTTATTGATAAACAATTTTTAACGTGCATCCTCTCCTGGGAAGTTACCAAACATTGTACGAGCAGTGTTACAGTTATGGCTGTTCCACAGAACTTGGGAGTTTGCTGGCAAAAGCATCCCTTCTGCTTGTTTCCATCACGAAAGAGGATAAGCTGTTGCTGTCAGTCTTTGTGGTATCCATTTGTTAGACCTTGTAGTAAATGATAATACTCCCCTGGCCATTTCTGAGATACTGAAGCATGGGAGTGAAAAACCCCTCATGTCATTGTTTAGCTATATGGAAATAATCCTGTTTTTTTCTCATTTTTTATGCTATTTCTGACAGCTTTTTAAAAATTCCCCTGCACCCCCATTAGCTGGGCCCAGACCAGGGAAACCAGTGCTGAAAGTTCACCCTGGCTCATACCTGAGCGTGGTATGATAACGTAGAATGAGCTGTAGAGTCACCCACAGCTTCGCTTCATAGTGAGCAGTCAGGCTGGTAAGAGGGTGGAAAACATTCTTTCAGCAAGAGGTTTGCTGCTTAGAAATGTCTCAGATGCAGCACAGAGCTGTGCCACGGACAGGAGTAAGTCCTTGCTGGAGCAGCAGCAGCCTTGCTGCTGTCCTGTGCCATGGCATGCGTCATACCCATGAGGCAGCAGGAAAGCTGCTGCCTCCTGTCCTGCCTATGCCCTCAGGCAGTTTCTTTGTGCTAGGACAGCTAGGACTCATGGAGCCTTGCTGGAGTTCAAGAAAAATGTATAATTAATACAATTTTAGCTTGCAGTTGGCTGTGGTAGTACCAGGAGGCTGTTTCTGCTTTGCATAACTTACTAGAGAAGATACTTTTACTTTCCTACATGTAAGCCTTATAGAGAAGAACATGCATTTTCTGTCAGGAGACAGCGTGAACCGTCACAACTAGCCAAGGTGAAGTCTGCATCAAAATGCTCGTCCCAAGCATCCTCTAGGCTGACTAGAGAGAAGTGCTGCTGGGTGTGCAGGGTGCCCAGACCTGAGCTCTCGGGGCAAATGCCTACCCTGGTCCTTGCTGGCATCAGGGAAGTTTTTCCAATGAGTTTATTAGTAGTTGAACTGGGGAGGTGATCTGTAAAAATCTTCCAGCCTGGAGGATGTGAAATGGGAACGAATGGGAGGAACTCTTAAGTGATACAAAGAAAGCAGTAGGCTAGGAGAAGGAGAAGCCAATGGAATCAAGTAATAAAACACACCCATAAAACTGCAGGACCTTGATTTGAAAGAGTAGCTCTGTGCTTACATGCTTGGCACAGCTTTCATTTTTAATTTGCCTCTTTGCTTCAGGCTTCCTCCTGCCAGGGAGCTGGTCTACGTGTCTGCTTTCTGCAGCTGGAGAGTCCCTGCTCTGGTCATGCCAGCGGTGGCAGAGGACCATTGCCAAGGGAGATAAGTCTTCCCTGTAGCAGTCGTTGCTCTTGAGTGGATGTGCTTGGCTGGTTTTCCAGATCATAGACTTCAGGCAGTAGGTCATTAGAAATACTATAGGCTGTTAAATACATCGTAACAGCATTTGACTGCACTAGATGCTGCTTTTAATAAAGTTCACATTTGTTCAGATCTGAGGGTTTTGGGACTGGGAGGGTTTGGACATAAGCTTTGTTAATTTGGTTTTGAAAAAGGAAGTTCTTTCATGCTTTGAAGGAAAAAAATGTGAAGACAGAACTGTGAGTCTCTTCCTTAAATCAAAGTCTGCTGCCTGAAATGGGAACAGCTCAGCAGAACAGTTAAAGTAAACATGGCCATAACTGCTTATCTGAGACACTGGCATCCTCTGTTCTTACTGTGTTGCTCTTCTGTGGTATCCTGGCGTCTCTCAGTCACTGATGTGTTTGTTCTCACAGCACCTCTTTCCCAGACATACGTTTTTAAGGCCATTTGACAGTTGCCAGCAAGATTTGAGGCTTCATCAGAAGAGCTTGCTCTGGGAATGTCAGGTTTTTTGCACCTCGGTAGATAAGGTTTTTGAATTGCAGCCTGAAAGGTCTTTCTGCCTCTAGGCCACGATTTCTCTCTACCTCTGTCATGGCTTCATCGTTTATTGTGGGGGAGAAAAACCAAGGCAACAGTTCCCAAGTCAACTCAAGTTAGTGTTCAAGACAGAACAGGATAAAATCTAGGCCAGAGACAGCAAGTGACTGATGATGTGCAGTTGTTAGCTTATGTGGGAGGTCAGTGATCATGGTATAAACAGTGGGAGAATTGCTGAATATCACGTGTGTATTGAGAGGACAAGGAGTTAGGTACTGTCCTCTACAGCCAGTCCCTGAGCACGGGATTGTGTTTCTTCTACCAGGTAGAAACAATGTGTTGTATAGTGACAGTGGCTTATCTATACCTAACAGTACAGCCTGGGTAGTTTTGCCTCTGTGTGTTAAGATACTGTAGACTCACACTGAGTCTCTTACCCAGGGAGCACTGCCACATGAGTGACTTTTGTGCACTTAAGTGCTTCCACTACACTATTGCTTGAAACTTTGTTATTAAAAGGAACTTTTATTCAAGTTAATGTTTTTGCTCATGAGACTGGCTTCTGAAGGGCCAATGTGTTTAGATCAGTACCTGAACAACCACAAAATAGTGTGGTTACAGCATGTAGGAGAAGGATTTATTTGTTAGATCCATTAAAATAAGAAATTTGGTGATAATGGTTAATACTGTGTGTTCTGTAGCATATTCTTTAAAGCAATGGAAGAATAAGAAATGAGAAGTGAGAGAAGCTTTTGGTTTTTCCAGGGAATTAAAGTGTCTGTGTGTTTTGTGAAGCTCTAGTATATGTTTTTCCTCTTTTTGGCTACGCTACGAGGAATAAAATCATTTAAAGAAGGAAAAAGAGCAAAAGCAGACTTTGCCTCTCTCCCTGCCACTTTTGTCATGCTTCAGACAATAGTGCATCAGGACATGGGAAGTGATCTCAGCTATATTTTTAGTCCTGTTTTTATAAAATGGTACTTCTTGGTGAAACAGTCTCCAGAATTATAGAGCTAGTACACATGCAGATGTAAGTACGTTGCCCTGCCAGTGTCAATCTAGTAAAGAAGGAGCTTCACAACTGCTCTTCTGCTCTTCTTTCATAATGGGATGCAACTTGTTTACTAATGCTTGAAGGCATGTACACATCAAATAAATCTCTGGTATTTGGGCCATAGTGTACCAGCATTATGCAAAGGGAAGATTAACCACACTCTATATTAAGCTGTGATCCACTTTACTCTTGATTCCTAGCTATAGTAAATCAACCAAGCCATCAAAGAACAAAATTAGTGGAAGGGTTCCTCAAACAATAGATTTATTTCCACATTTATTTGTGTTATTGTTTAGGAAAAGGCCAATCAGAAGACAAAATCTCTTTAGGGCTCAGGGCATTATAAATTAATCATGAGACATGAAGTGAGCTTTTGGGTGTGGAAAACTAGCAACAGATGCAAATGCTACATAGCTGCAACAGCTGAGGCAGTGCACTTGCTTCGACTGCTGGTGCTGTTCAGAGATGGTCTTTAAACAAGCGTGATATTGGCAAATCCGACACAGAATGAATTTGCAACAGTGACTCAAAAGACTTCCTCGACATGAAGCATCTTTACTGCTTACCATTTCAGCTCTTTTCTGTTTTCACTCTGCTCTCTTTCAGTGAAAAGGTCAAGAAAAGCAGTAGCTCAGTGGCTGAATTTTTCAGAAGTGCTTTACAGCAGGGAAAGTGGAGAAGCCTCTTACAGTGGTGTCTTATTCAGTAAGTTAAGCCTTTTGTTCTTCAGTTAATTTATTTTTACTGGGTTGTTTTTTTTTGTGGAATCTTGTGTATCAAGTTAATTAAAGTATCTCCAGGCAGATGGGGAACTCCTCTTCCCTACCTGAGCTTTCCCCCTCACCCAGAGGCAACCTTTGCTATGAGAAACCTATCAGACCACCTTGCCAGACATTGGTTCAGCTGTTTGCCAACGTGACTGTCCATCTGCAGTCAGTGGGGTTGGTTGCTGTACTGGGCTTTGGAGAATGGCAATATATAGCATGTGCCTCTTTCTTCTTTGCTTTCCCTGCACACGTGTGTGCATCCACCCACACACTTGAATAGCGGTCTCCCTTTGTCACTGCACTCAGAAAGCTACCAGCTCTGTTGAAGAGACATTTTGAAAGGCCCAAAAAAGAGGAGCTTTCCCCAAAGCAGCAACAGATGTATTTGATGTTGTTATCACTATGAGGAATTAAAAAAGAGAGAGAACTGTATTCTTTATGGTAACACACACAAACGGAGGCAGGCGGGTGGATTGGCGTAGCCTCAGCTAACTTCTGATTCAGATTGAAGGTCAGAGCCCTAAAAAGTGAAGTGCTGAACATTCAGATTTAATTTACAGCATTAAATTAGGACAGCTTATAAGTTTAACTAGCCTTAAGGGTGATAAATATTTCTAGCTGAGGCCAAAAGGACTTGGAGCTGGTCAGCAGTTCTTGTGACTGGGCCTGATCCTACTTTCTGCAGTTTCCTTGCACACCACACCTGATGTTGCTGTGTTGTTTTTCTTCGCAGGTGTGAGTTTCTTTGCTCACATCTATTCATGCCTCATTTGCTAACTCTTCTGTTCTTGCAGAACTGGCAGGATGACAGCAGGCAACTCCCTCATCCCTTTGTGTTAGCACTAATCCTTGGGGTTCTTTCTGATTTTCTCCAGAAATACATGTTTAGCTTGGGCTGAACGCTGGTTTGATCTGTAATGCTGAAATGTGGACAGTGCAGAGCGCTTCCCAAGTGTTTTCTATCTCTTAAGAAGAAATCATTATAGAGGTGTACATGAACACTTCCAGAGATTTAAGCTCTCTCACATACTGTTGTAAAAATACAGATGTATCTTGTCACGTTCTCAAGTCCTTTGCTGAACCTCTACATTTTGCTTCGCTTCGCAAACTTGGGAGCTTTACAAATAACACTCAGATGATTGGTCATTTAACAGATTGTGGTATTGTAGTGCTCTGAATTGTGTTCTTCTGCTCAGGCACGATAGGTTCTTAGTTTGATTTCAGATTTATGGCTTGTTTTTACTTCAGTGTGTTTTTTTTTACTTCAGGTATGATTTAATTAAAATTTCGTTGCAGTGATTGATAGTTGCTTTATTTGATCCCTGTTTATAGGCAATTATTCATTGCTTTTTCAGTGTACTGATATTTGTCAGAAGAGAATGATATTATTTCTTTTGTCAATGAAAATGAAACTATAAATGACTGTAATTTTGGGATATGTTTCTGGTATGAGCAAACAGTATTCCCTTGGTGAGGTTTCTGTTGTGGAAAACTGGGTTATGCATAATATATTTTATAAAAGACCTGCATTCCTCCAAAGAGGAACGGCGTTGTGCAGCTCCTGGGAACTGGAAGAACCACCTAAATGTACGTATATTTGTATTCAAAGTATGCCTCAGCATCTGCAGCGTTGTTCCTCCTGGTTCACGTAGGAGATTGGAAATGGTTGGTTGGTTCTGGGCTCTGTTTCTAATATTTCATGTATTTTTTTTGAACCCCAGTTGTATGAAACCCAAGGTGAATGGTTCAACTGTGCACCTCGGTGCAGTTCTCTGCCAGCTCCTTTCCAGAGCTGCCCTGCAGCCTGCTGCTGGTGCGGCTGCATTAGGGCCTGAGGTGGTGATACCTATAGTCACCCAAGATCAAAATGGAAGTCACACAGATGTGTGATTTTGTACTTTACTGACAAGCACAAAAAGGTTTTACAGCATTATGACCTGAGAGTAAGCTGTGGGAGGAGAGAGGAGATGATATATCCTTCCTTGCTAAAATCATAGCGTCAACATTCTTGGCAGCGTGATGGAGCTCCGCAGTTTACATTTTACACTGAGCTCCTGGTTTGCATTTTAAAAATCCACCAAATAGCATCTACTGTTGAATTCGGGGCTGCATTACGCAACAGAGGGCGATTGCCTCAGCGAAGCACATCTGCACTGCGAGAGTAAACTCTCCTGGGAAGCAAGTGCATCTTCCGCACAAGTCGGAGTGAGGCGTGGGCAGAGCATTGCTGTTTGGGCGAGTGGAGGGAGCCAGCGTTGGAACACTGCCTCACCTTTCACTTTCCATGGAACTTACCCTTTCTCCCTGATTCAGGACTTGCTTTCTCCTAGTGCTGGTGTGGGGCTGGGGATGCTTTGAGTGGGGAAGCGTTGTTCTGGGACTTCGCTGTGTTGGTTGCCTTGTTTGTGGTCCCTGGGCCTCACAGGCTGTTAGGGAGCAGTAAGGAATGCAATTCAACAAACCCCATCTGGAAGACTTAAGAAAATGTTTTGTTTGTATAAAAAACACCCCCACACCTCAGTGATGGTATCTTTAACTGATAAGTCCCAGTTGATGGCAGGTGCAAAATTCCTGTCATTTTTATACTGTTTCAGTTTGCTTCTTCCAAGCCTCTGCTCTTGCTGGAAGCAAAATCAGGCTCCCACTGTCTCAGTTCAGCCCAAGTTCTTCCTGTCATCCTAAAGCTTGGTTATCAACCCTTCTGTTCCTCTTATCAGCATGCATTAGGTTTTTATGGCAGTGTTTAGCAAAGACTTTCCAACAGTGCCTACGACACTGTAATTGGACCTCTCTGCCTGACAGGAATTAGTCTCCCTGAAACTAAGGCTCTGGATGCTTTCTAACACAGCTTTCTTTGAAGCAGGCTGGATGTCTGGTTCGCCAGTCCATAATGTGGGTGCACAGTTTCACCAGGCACTATTCAAAGTAGTTAGTTTACTGTTAAACTGCAAGACTGGATTGAGTGAGATTCCCTAGGCATCTGTCCTAGCTTTGGTAATACTCATTGTTTTACTGACTGAAGTGATTGGTGGAACAGCGAGCACAGTTATTAAGTTTACATAGGGTAAAAGGGGGCTGTAGGCTCCTTGGAGGGCAAGATTAAAGCTCAGAGCTGCCCTGGCTGAGTGGAGGAGCAGTTTGGAGAACAAAAAAAAACCCAACAACAAAATAGGATACACACTTAGAAGCACTTCACAGGGATAGAAGTGCCCAGTTGCACGGCACAGGGTTGGGAATGGCTGACTCAGTAGTGGTCCTGCAGAAGGTCTGTGAGCTGGAGTTAGGCTGTGCTGGAGGCAGTTTGGCCTGGTTGAGTTGAATAGAGTGTTAAAAATCACAGCTGGTTCCCAGACCACCAGAGAAAACCAGCCTGCAGCACATCCCACTCTCGTGTCCCCTGGGAGCTGGGCTGCCAGCGCTATGCTGAGTGGGCAGCTGTTCCTTCCCTGCCTTGCCTGCTCGGGCTCTCACCCTGGAGCTGGGGACCCCACAGCTCTGTTGTGAACGCCCGTGGGAAGAGCCCCAGCTCAGCTCCTGCCAGGCCTCCTGCTCTGTGTGTGCAGGAGCAAAGGGCTCATTGCCCTGAGACCGTGGGTGTCCTGCAGTCATAGGAGGAGCAGTGTTTCCCTGTCCCTCGAAAAAGAACTGTTGTTGGGGTCTGTAAAGAAAAGGCACAACATAACTCATCCACTCAGTGCTGGAAAAGGCTCAACATCTAGTTTGGGGCACAACAGACAAGAGCCAGCTGGATGGCATCTAGGGCAAGGCAGTGAAAATGATCAAAGATTTGGGATAAAAATGACCTGGGAAAGAAGATGAAAGAATTGGGATTGTTTAGTCTTCAGGGGAGAAGGCCAGTGACAGTCATGATAGCACTGTTCAGATGTGTGGAAGGTTCCTACAAGGAGGAAGGGAATAAACTGTACTGCTGGGGGATAGCATGAGAAGAAATGGTTTTAATTTGAAGGTGGGGAGACTCAGGTAAACACTTAAATTTAAACACTAAACACTTGAGTTTAAACACTTTGAGTTGATAAGGTATTTTGGTGCTGAAGTCATTTGCCTTTGAGAAAGCTGTGGAAGCATCGTCACTCACTGGAGGTTTTTATAAGATAGACAAACCTCCTCCAGGAATATTTTGGGCATTGCTTTGGGAAAGGAGGTGGAATACATGCTGCTGAAGGTCGTTTCCCAGGAAATGATGAAGATATTTTTTGTAGTCCCGTGAACTCAGGTAATCTCTAATAACCCAGCAAATAACTCAGAAGATAGTGGCAATTCGTTGTTGCAACATATCAGTGGTAAGTAGACAGCTGATTTATGCACAAAGGATAATGATGATGATATTATCCTTCTGCTCTCTGGTCTAGTTTAAAAAAAAATAATGTGTGAGTAAGCTAATTTTACTGGAACGTTTCAAAAGGCTGTTCCTGTAAATATATTACTCTCTGCAGAAATAGAGGAAGTGCTGTTGGTTGGCTCTGCTTATTGAGATGTTGTGCAAACACAATCAGTACCTGCTAATACATAGTGTGGCTGTAGTAAAGCCAGCAGTACTCCTGGAGGCACGGGAGTTTTACATGAGAGCATGATGCTGTATCTTCAGCCTAGGTGTTTGTGCACTTGTGCACTTCTTTTATGTGGAGCTGGGGACAGGCTGAGAAGAGATAGGCTTTAATCACCTCATCGCTACCTGTATACATGAGTTATTCTCCTCTGTTGTCTCGTTACAATAAGTGCATGAGGCAGCAATTGGAGAACAAACCTCAAACTTGTCCTTTGCTTCTTAAGCCAAAAAGCACTTTGGCAGCTCCTACAGCCACCATGATTGCATCTCCCTGAGAGTTTGCCATTCAGTGTATGGCAGTGGCACAAGGGAAAAGGTGCAACCTCCTGCCTCGAGAAGGGGTTTGCAGACACCCCATGGATACTTTCCTACTCCTGTTGGCCTCACTGAAGGATCACCTACCTCCATGACTTCACAAGATTCTGCAGGTCTCCTGAAGCTTTCTCAGTTTCTGCAGTAGAGCAATAAAAAGCATTTTTCTTTTTGAAACACAGCTTCCCTTGTTGCTGTGCAGGGCAGGGAAGAGGAAGTCTCAGCTGCTGTAGTCCATGGGAGCAGCCTGAGTGGTGGGGGTGCTACAGGACACCCACAGGAGAGACTGCTGAGTAGGTAAAGCCCTGTGAGAGCAGCCAGCCTCCTTGTCTCCTGCTCAGCACAGCTCCCGGCTTGACAGCCCTGAGAGACATTCTGTCACTGTCATCTTGGGACTAGGAGCACTGGTGAAGGATGGTGCAGAGTCACTATGTGCCCAGCATGGATTTAGAAAGGCTTATCATAATCCTGGCAGGATGCACGCTCACCCCGAGCAGTCAGACGTGACCACGCGTTCATGGCCCTGGCCCTGCGGCTCTGGCCACTCAGTGCTGTGCTTAATGCCAAGAAACATGCTCCTGAGCCAATCCTGGTGCTTCTGCATCTGGAAGAACTGCCCTGAGCACTCAAGAGTTGCTGGCCATTACCTCTGGGCAAAAGCTTCCTCCTCCTAGTCTGTGGCTATGCTGATCTGTGTCCTGATTGAGTGTGATAACAAAATGAGGACACGCATTCACACATGCTCACATGAGCATGTATTTCAGCCTCTTGCCTTGTTGTTGTTGTTGTTCCAGCTTGAAATACTAGTGTGCATCTGTCTCCATCCCAGGATTAATCTGCTGTGCATCAGCAAACTGACATGCTTCATGTCCCATCTCACAAGAAATGAATCAGCACTGCTCCTCCTTCGGAGGGTTTTTCAGGGGGTTTAGATCACTCGTTTCAATTGTGGCTAAAACCAGCAAGCAGGGAAACTTTATTAAAACAACCAGCTTCTAGATCTTGTTTTGCATTTCCTCTTTTGAGTTATTATCCTTAAGGAAAGGAATGCTTTCAGTACTTGAAATAAGTTCATATATCTGTTTTTAAACTTAGACTACATTCCATTCCTACAGATGTTCCACCAGTGACGTGGTCCAACGTCGATTTCTGTGGACCTCTAATTTCATAGAATCATAGAACCCTAATTTGCCTACTTTTTATTTTAATCAGTGGCATGTTTTCTATGTGCTGTTCACTAGGTTATATTTTTGCATATGACTCGTACCAGCCAACATTCATCTGAAAAGAAACCTTCAGCAAAAATGTACAATGAGGAGGTTTTGAAACATTCAAACATTTCTGTCACATAACTAAATGCTTCCTTAAAATAGGAGCTGAGGAAGAGGGGGAAAAAAAAACAACCCAAAATGAAGCTTGTTTTGCATTAAAATTAAGCCATTTTTAAAAGGAACAGCTAATTCCTGTGTGACCTACTGTAGGTGATCCTGCTCTGGCGGGGGGTGGCACTGGATGATCTTTCGAGGTCCCTTCCAGCCCTTAAGATTGTGTGATTCTGTAATTGTAGTTTTTAAGTTTGGGATAGGGTTTTTTTTGTAATCACAGTAACTTAGATGAGAGCTTTGGGAATCACAGATCTTCTTGCACATCACTTCTGTTAAGAAATTATTTGAACTCCTATTTTCTTACTTGTGCAACTTCCAGCTCTTTTGTGATATCTGAACTAAGTACGTAACTCAGCCTGCTGAATGTGCTGAGATGACAAAGATCCTCTCTCTGGCCTGGCAGAAGAGACTGCTGCTGCACACTGCTGCAGGACGTCAGTCAGTCAGTCTTGGTTTAAGAGGTATAGTCTTAACTGCTGCAGTTCCCAGGTTTGGTTTTCTTCAAGACTTCATCAGCAAACACGTCCTTTCCTAAATGTTACTTTAAAAGCTGAATTAGACCGGTTTGGGTAGGTGTGGTATTTGAACATAACATATCTTGTCACAACCTGGTGTAAATACATCTTAATTTATGTAAAATACACCATCATTTACGTACATAAATGCAGGAGAGAGAAGACACACAGATCAGTCAGTATGTGGACAGTAGTGACCTAGCTCCACTCTGCCCAGAGAGAGAGAAGAGAGTTGTAGAGCACACAGAGGAGAGGAGCAGAGTTTGGTGCTTTGTGGTTGTGTTGTTCCCAGTCATGTTCCTGGATCTTGCAAAAATGACTCTTTGTCACTTCAGATTCATTATCAGTTGTAAATGAGGAAGCAAGACTGAGCTTTGTTGGGAGGTTTTAGGAATAAAGTGGTTGGTTTTATTGTCTGACATACTACATAATCTCTGTCCCAGGAATTCATCTCTGTCCCAGGAAATGGCAAGCAACTCTACTGTTCCATGCCACCATCCCCTCAGGACTGCAGCGATGGCTGTTGGTCCCATGGGGGGACAGCAAGCTCAAGGCACATCTGGATCAAGTGTGATAACACTGATCACTGGTGGAATCTGGCAGTGTACTTCTAAGGGGGCTTTGCAAACGTGAGCTGGAAGTAAAGATACTGAACAATCTCATTTTCTTTGTGTGCGTAGGAAAGGCCAGTTCTCAGAAACAGTGAAGGAATTGAGGATGTGTTACTGAGATAAATCTTCAGAGATGTGCATGGGTGGGGGATCATCTTTCTTAGCCATGACTTCTTTCGCTGTGGACACTTGCTGGCATTGCCCCTGGTCACAGTTCATGCAGGGGGAGAAGCTGTTGCTCCTGGTGCATGCTGTGCTGCTTAACTCTTAGCAACATGAGCTCTGTGCTCTATTACACCTTTCCCTTCTGCTCTCCTAGCTTGAAACCCATCCTCAGCCACCTTTGATGGCATCAGAATGTCATCCCTGCCTGGCCGAGTCTTGCATCTCAGATGGGATGGACCAGGGCTTCTGATGGCTCCTTTTGAGAAGGCTTTGAGAGGGCTGTGGCCAAGAGGTGCAGGAACCTGTGTAGCAGCTTCCGTGCCAAGGGCCTGAGAGCTCCCTGATGGGAGTTACACAGGTGTAGCACTTCCTTCAGGCTGAGGACAAGGGAGCCCTCACTGAGCCTGCATCTGAGTTCTGATCACAGTTTATCACTGCTTGTCATCTGGTTCGTTGATGCTGTGTGTCCACATGCAAATTGTGCAGTGCATTTCAGGAATTGCCTACCCTCACGCCACGTGTTCAAAGGAAACCAAGGAGCCCACAGAGTGTGAAAAGCAGCGGTAGAACGGGTACAGACCCTTCAAAGGGTAATGCAACGATTAGACTGGGAGGAAAAAAAGAGGTTGTGCCTTAGCTGCCATGAATCCTGTGCTTATTTTGGAAAACTCAGATTGCCAGTGGGAGCTGTAACCAGAAGTAAGTTTGTTGATAGAGCTACCAGGGGGAGGCCCAGACAGCGATTTGCCAGCGTAAATCAGCCAGAGAGCGGCAGGCAGGGGGTGGATGGCAGGAGCAGGAGGGACCTTCTGCGAGCCAGTCAGTCAAGGAAGCAGTTCCTCTGCAGACAGGCCAGAAAATGGAAGTCGCAGCTAGCAAAGCCCGTAGACAAGGTTAAAACCAACAGGAAATGAAAAGCAACTTCACTGTTTTTCTTAGAGGCTGACCGCCCTCCCCCTTCGCCAATAGTCCCCGTGTCCGCAGGAGAGCAGTTCCCCTACCTGCTCCACGGAAGGGTTAGAAAAGTGCGTGACCAGAGTGCAGAGCCGAGCTCTGCTGCCAGTGGGGCTGCAGGAGCCTTGGCTCTTGCTCCAGCTGTAGCGTAGACACACAGTTACTGTCGTTATCTCCGTAAGGATGCATTTGAAAGCAAGGACGTGTGCAAAGAAGGAAAGTGCGGCTCTTTCCTCTCTCTCTCTCTCTTCTTTCTGCCTGTTAATTTGTTACAACAGATCTGTTGCTGTGCAGAGTGTGTGAGGCTCAGCAACTGCTCTTCCTCACTGTACCTGCCAACTTTGGGAGTCTTTGAATAAGGATGTTTGGAGCCGGGGGAATAGACACACCTTCTAACTCTGTTGAAATACTTGGACACAACACGCTTATTTTGGCAGGACAGATTGGGAGAAATGAACTACATTTATATATATATTACTAGTATATAGGGACTATCCCAAATAAAACAGTTGGTGTGTGTATGTGGCTAAAGCAGATACGCTTAGATGTATACTAGTCATGCCATGAGCTGTGCTAAAAGAATATGAAACAAGTCATCTCTCATGCCCCTCAGATACAGACCTTTGCCAAGGATTGTTTCTTAGAGATTAAATGAACCTCATGAAGCGGGATCTTGTGTCTAAGAATAGAGTGTTTTACCTTCCATCATAGCCCTCACAGGCATGGTAAAATTTTTACCTCAGCCAAGAAGTGAGATGAAAGGCGGTTTGAGCTTTGCCTTACATCTCTGTCCTCTTTTGAGCTGATGACAGAGGGCTCTTGTCTTTCCTGATCGGGTTCAAAAGTACAGTGAGTAGGGATCAGTGAGGAGCCACCAGCGCAGGTCGTTTGTGTGGTGAGAGCGGCAGCTGCATTTTGCAGGTAACGTGGCCTCGTGTATGACTGCATGCGTTCTGCTACCCAGACATGCCCTGCTTGGTCTCGGGGCTCAGCGTTCTGCCCTCACAGCAAACCAGGGTTGGCGATCCTGCAAGGAAAAGATGGAGCTTTAAACCTGAGCTTTGCAAAGCCGTCTCAGCTGCAGGTGGACCGGAGCACAGCCCTGCAAACAGCCCCAGCCGCCCTTTTGGCTTCTGGAGGTGGCTTCTGGCTGTGCGGCTGCCTCCCAGCTCTGCAGGTGTGTGGCTGGGGGGGCTGCAGCCCTGCAGCCTCCTGCTCTCTACGCCCACCGGGAAGGCAGAGCCTGACTAGCAGGAACGCAAAAGCTGGCTGTTGGCCAGGCTGAATGCCATGATCCCAGCCACAGCTTCCTTCCCTTCTTCTGTTCCTCCCCGCCCCGCCGCCGGAGTGGTTTGGATGGTGGTGTCCCAGGGTGCTTCTCAGGGGAGTGTGTGTGTTGGAGGGGTCTGCTGTGGCTTTGCTTTTCTGTGCTTTCTTGCATGTGGATCTGCCTGCAGCTATCTGCCTACTGCTTTTCTAACCCCCGTGCACAGCGTTCTTCGATCCAGGGGATCGCGAGCGTACGAGCCAGTGCAAGACCGGTTCATTGGAGTAAAGGAGATCTGTGTCCTGCAGGGTTGTTTTAGTAAAGACATGTCCCATCTACTGCTTCTTATCACCCTTTTTATCTACGTTGCTGACTCATGCAGTGTGGTCTGCTCAGCTCTCCATTACAGTCACATCACACTTTGAATTACCTTTACTATGACTCACGCTTGTTTTTTTCATTTGTCAAGTGTCAAGCCAAAAAGAACCCAGTCTTGTGTCTCTCTCATGTGGTTTGTCCTGTCCTACCCTTTACCTCCAAGTCTTGCCCTCTGTCATAATCTTGTCCTTCCCCTCAAGTAAACCACCTGTATGTAAGTTTTAAACTGTGTAATTTTGTCTGCTACCAGTGAGATTGCCAGGCTTGTCCTAAAATAGTTCCTCTTACTTGTCTTCACAGATACATTTGGTGGAGGATACTTTTTCCTTTGCTCCCTCTGTTTAAAGAAAAAGCATGGCTTTTTAATGCTTTAGTGTGAAATTTTGCCCAGGGACAACACATGTGCCTTTCATGTGACGATGTGTGGCATACACACACAGATCCAAAGCTTCTCGACTTCACATTTGCCTGTGTGTCGGGCTAATGAGACCACAGCTTCAAACAATTTGTGCTGAGGTTTCCCTTGCGTGCTTTTAGCCTGTACCTCCAGCATCAGCTTGTAGACCAAAGCATGCGTCCTGCGTGGGAAGTGGGTAACTCGGTACACCGAGTTGGAAATCCTTCCTTCAAGTGCTAGTGTGTTGTTTCCAGGGTGATGAGGATGACCAGTAGTGCCCCTGAAGGGTTGGTATTTCTTTGCTTCAGGTGAGGGGAATTTTGCCAGGGATTTCTTTGCGGGCGGATTTGTGTCCCTTTGTGCCTTTTCAGTGCTAAGGTCCCTAAATCCTTTTCGAAGGAGAGGCTGGTATGTGCTCTGCTGAGGACAGATGATTGGCAAAGGTTGCTGTACAGTTAAACTGATGTTGAGTTCTGTGTCTTACTGCCCCGAGCCCTTGGTCACCTCAGACTTCTGCTAAAACTGGCAGTCTGGCTGAAATCTGTTTGCCTTGAGTAAACCTTGTAGAACTGGGCTTGTATATTGCTGGCATGATAACAGCTTTGATATCCTGGAAGTTGGCCTAGAAACGAAGGACAGAAATTCTAGGGAAAAGTTTTAGAACAGGAAGGGGGAGTGATGCCAGATACTTTTAAAAAAAGAACAACCAGAAAAGTTTTCCTCATGTACTTTCAAAACACTGGGCAGGTTTAGATTGCTGTGTCAATGTTCTTTCTAGGAACAGAGTTCGACTTTATTGGGGCTCACACAAACGATGAGAACACGCAGCTGGCTCTTTTAGACTTGTGTGTAGAAAAAGCTTCCCAGTGTTAAATGTGTCACAGTTTTTTTAGACCAAGCTGCTTAAAAGTTTTCCAAAGTGTGTTATAGATTTATCTGTGGCCTTGGATGTGGCCTTTAAAGCAGTAACCACCTGATCAAGCAGACTCTCCAGCCCCGTCTCAGCTCTCTCAGATGGAGGAAAGTCCTTTCTGTGCCCGATCTGCCGGGGGTCACGTTGCTTAGAGACTTGGTAAGTCCTTCCTGTGGAAGGCACCAGACTATGTTTCAGCATGTCCCTAGTGTGTGTGCTGAACAATGCTTTGAGTGGATCAATCCCTTCACTGCCACCAGTTGGGCCTGAAAATACTAGGGGATATGTGGTAAGTGCAGAAGGTTTACCCTTCCAAGCTTGTGGACATGGCCCGCTGTTGGCTTCTGTCTCTGGGCAAGTGTGTCATGTCCCCTCCTGTTCTCATCCTTCCCATTTCACTTGAAAACTTCATGGTTCTGTGGATTTGCTGTTGCTGGGTGTCCCTGGTGGCATGCTGCCAAGCTTCATTGGTCTCTGGTATAAATAAATGGGGCTAATCATCATTGTAAGCCAAATATTCCATTGTTTCCGAGAAGCATCTTGTTTTCATCTAAGCCTAAAGCTGTCCTCTCCATAACTCCAAACCCTCCTGCCCAACGTGTGGCATCTGAGCAGCAAACAGACAGTTGCTTGTTGGAGCCCTCAACCCTGGGAAGTTTTGCCTGTGTGAGAACACAGCTTTGGATGGGGTGTGTGTGTACAAGGTGCTGTCCCTGACTCGCTGCAGCCGGTGCTGAGGTGCATCACGGGCACTCCGGAGGTCGGCGCTTATCAACGGAGGCCCGTGTGCCTCACGGTCACGCGCCATGGCTGTGCCCTTGGGCTGACGGTGGCGTGTGGAGACTTCTCCATTTTGTGTTTTCACTCGCTGGGGGAAGAGGGGAGGAAGCACGGGCCCAGTGCCTTGCCCTCCTGCCAGCTGCTTCTGGGTGGCTTCACCTTGGCAAGGGCAAGGTAGCACACACACCTCCTGCCTCGGGACGCCAAGCAAGATTGGGACAGGCTTAGGTTTATTCCAAGGCTCCTTTTACCCCAATGCAAAGTAGGTGTGTAATGATACCTGCCTTTGTTGTGGAATTGAGGCTTAATTAATTAATTAATTGATGTTCACTAAATGCCCTGAGATCCAAGAGTCACAGTGTATGCCCCAGAGCAGCTGTAACACTTGAAGGCTGGAGAACCATCTCCTCTCTCATGATGAGGTTTCCCAAAAGG
Organism: Colius striatus; assembly: GCF_028858725.1. Lineage (NCBI taxonomy): Eukaryota > Metazoa > Chordata > Aves > Coliiformes > Coliidae > Colius > Colius striatus. Next base: position 5,602,934 of record NC_084762.1, read on the forward strand.
CTCTGGCTCCTCCCCCCTCCCCATTTCCTCTCCCATTTCTGGATTGGGATGATTCTATTTTCTGGATGAAGCAGTGCCACAGTGGGTGTTAATTGTATGACTTGCTCCCTCTGACTTCTGACTAAATAAATAAATAATTAAGTAAGATGATGTGCTTAATGCAGTCAGCACGTAGGGCACTTGCCAAAAGAGTTTCACAAAGCAGCAGAGCTGGGTTGCCAAATGTCATGTCTTTTATATAAAGCATTCTTCAGGAAGCAAAGTTGCACAGGGGAAGGAGGGGGGAAAGCAAAGAAAAATGTTATAAAAACTCGCACAGCAGTACGAAACGTTTTCTTCCCCCACAGGGAGAATGTCTGGGTCGTGTCATGGTGGGATCAATGGTGTTTTAATTTCATTTCAAGGGCCCCTCTCTCATTTCTTTTCTGCTCTCCCTCCCAAAGAGTAACACTTCACTGTGCTGGCTTGGAGAACTCAGTTTAGATCAGCGTTCAACAGCAGGGTTGTGGGGTGGTCATCTCATATGTGGAAATACTTGCCAGTGGATTTAGGGTGGAGAGAAGGCTGTTCAAACAGCGGCAGTGCCAGAATGTTTATTAATGTAATATGATTAATGTCTGAGGAAAGCCAACGTTTTATTTTATTTTATTATTTTAGGGAGCACAGGGGAGGCAACAAAACTTCAGCATCAGAAAATAAGACTGTGTGTTGTAAATGCATGCAAACGGGTTTTTACTGAGGGAGCTTGTGTGTTTAGGTGTGCGTTGTGTCACCTCAGCCAGCGTCAGCTGCAGTGGTCCGACCCTGGCTCTCTCAGGGGTGGAGTTTGCCCCGGGATCTGCTGTGTTCGATGTCAAACTCCCCTTGGCCTGTGCCCTATGCCTTGCCTGCAGTGGAGGTGCCCTGAGGTGAGACAATCCTTGCTGTGTTTCCTCAGGGGTGAGGGATGCTGGCGGGCAGCAGGGTTGGGCATTCAGAGTCACCCATGGGCTGTAGGCTGGGTAAGAGTGTCCAGGCTAGCTGGGCTGAGCAGGGAGTGGGGTTTTGCCCTGTTTCAGGGTTCTCTGAGGGGAAGTGGCTGCTGCTGCTCAACTCACCCAACTGCTTTTTGGTAAAGCTGTGGGAGGACGAGGTTTGGAAATCCTTCTGTAGACTCATAGCATCGCTTCTGTTTATCCATTTGCTCCCAGTTCCTATCTTGGGGTGATTCTTACAGTTCCAGAAGCCAGGATTTCTTTCCTCTGAATTAAAGCTTTGTTTTGGCAGCGTGTTGTGTGTAAGTGCCTGCCCTTCCTACAGCACTCTCAGCCCCATGCACTAACCATTTGACTTTTTAAGCCTGCTGTGCGCTTACAACATAAACGTGGTTCATTGAATCGGTATCAGCAACAGAGAATTGGAGCTACGCTGAAGTTTGCAAAACACTGTTGAAATTGATTTTCTGAACTTCACCCCTCTGCAGTGTTTTAGCTCATGGGAGTATTTAATCTAATAGCGTAACGTGAGATCATTTCAGGCAGTAATGCAGCCTCACATGCAATGGCTTGACAGAACTTGAGAGAATACTATATATAATGCTGTTTCTATGTGTATCTGTCACAATTCGTTTGAACTTCCATCAGGGTTACTACATGGCACAGCAGAATAATTGACACAGCATGCGTTAGCAGTACGTTCATGGGCCCTGGATTTCATCAGGATGAAATCACCCCCAGTAATCAGAAGGGCAGCAAGAGCTTCTGCTTTTGGATTCTTAACGCCTGTATTGGAACAACCCAGTGACTGCTTGGCAAGGAGTACTTTTAAAGTTTTTAGAATGAAATGATTTGAAAATGTTGTGGAAAAAACCCACTTCCTTCCTTCTCTTTCATTTTTCCAGGAGGGAAATCTGAATTCTCTGTGGTCAAAAGCTCACATCTGTGGATATGGTAATACCAGGGAAGTCCTTACCACATAATTCATTGTGACAAGTGCTGGCATTTCTTCTGAGTTGTGCTGTGTCAGATGAAGAGACTCTTTAATCATACTTTTTTCTTCTTTCTTGCAATTAAAGGTTCTGAAGTTCTGCTCCTCCCCTTGGGTACAAGCGCTGAAATATTCACTGCTGCTGGTGTGAGTCCTCACCCGTGGGTCTTGTGTTGTGTGTTGAGCTAATGAGCAAGGAAGGAAAACCACTTAACAAGCTAGTGCTCAGACTTTGGTGTACATGATGTCTGTAGGCTTAGAGTGCAAGTGTTGAAACTCGATTCCCAGTTTGGTTCATTCTGAACAACAGTTTCTGGGATGTATTTGTACGTCCAGCGCGATGAGATTGTGAATCCGTTCAGTGTGCATTATATAAAGCATCACTTTAGATTAATTTCTGAATCAGTAAGTCACATAGTCCTCGGAATATATGAGTATGGTATTTACACAAAGGAAGCAAATGTGATAGAGAACTCTTCCATTTATACTTAAGCACAGATGGTATGGTGATGAGCATGGGAAGAGCTTAAATTGGTCAGAGTTACACTAATGTGAAGTTCACCATGTGCCCTTTCTCTCTCACTGTCTCTCTTGCTTCTAGAGGCTTTTTGCTTCTTTTTCATTGCGGATTTATTTCTCTTCTCAGCATTTTGCTTACATTGTCAATACAGCAGTGTTTGTTCGGCTCAGACCGGGAGAGGTGTTCGATTTTGCAGCTGACGTGTATTTACAGGGTCACCTTCTAGACTGTGTGTTAGATTGACATTCCTCATGAACAATACTTCATGAGCTATATTAGCTAAGAGATCTTGGAGAAAACCATCTCCTTCTCTGAGTCACTCTGAGTAAAAGGCAAATGGAGGAATACACTGGGCGTCAGGTAACACTTCTGGAGCTTACATCAGTTGTTTGAGATGTAAGAAACCTCCGAGACTGTGTCTGATTAAAGATTGTCTAATAGACTACTGCTGTAGTGAAGTGTGTAGCTTAGCTTGTGTGGATGGCTTTGAGCAACCTGAAAGATGTCCCTACTCGTGGCAAGAGAGGGCTTGGAGTAAAAGATCTTTAAGTGTCCCTTCCAAGCCAAAGCGATCTGTGAGTCTGAGGATCTCTAAGAAGCTCTTACTGCAGTTTTTCTCCAGTGCAAGAATCTCCTTTCCATTTTTCCAGTAGATACTCCTTTACTACTAGGAGCAGAGGGTACGGTGTCTTTGAATGTTTTGACACTCATTGCTTTAGTTCTTGAGTCACGACTTGCATAAGTCTCCCGAGTAGGTTTCAGGTTGCTATTTAGAGGTGATGATATGCTTCCTGTGGAGATACTGGGGAGGTAAGAAGCTTTCTTTGTCCTTTCCTCCTGGTTGTTGATACTCTCTTGTTTGCATGAACAGTCAGGAAAGACAAAAGGGGTGAAGATGAGTTCTTGGGAGATACATGTCCTTATGTGTAGGCACATAAATAGTTCTATTCAGATTTTGAATGTTGCTGGTTATCAGAGTGATTAAAAGAGAACAGAGAAATCACTGGGTACCTCCAAGTGGGCCACCCCTTGAATCTGAGACCATTGCTGTTAAGGTGCTCAAATACAACTGTTAAGTCCAGGTGTTCAGGTTTATGTAAGATCATAAAAAGGGGAAGTGGAAAGAGGAAGAGTTGGGAAGTCAGGAACAAATCATACGGTGGCTTGTGGGGAAGCATCAGATACTCAAAAACAGTTACTTGAGGCTTAAACATTTTCAGCTTTAAAAAGCATCTACTTCCTGCACCATTTTACTAGACTTCTTGTCATAATCTGCAGGTCTCTCCTTCTTTTCTTTACACCTCTGTGAGCTAGAAACCTCAGCAGGGAGAGGAAGAGAAAGCATGTGTGACTTGAGAGTCTCACATTATCAAGAATGTGGTGGGAGGGATGGGGGGAAGATACATTTCTGAATAATACCATGCAAGAAAGTTTAGAAGCTGGAAGCACTCCAGGCCATTGATGATCCTGTGAAGTTTCAAGCCTGATTTGTGTAAAGTTATTTTCTTCTTATCTTTGAAAGAGAACTGGCTGCAGACCTACTTGTGGGGTTTGCTAAAAGTCATGGGAATTGGTAGCAAAAGTCCAGGGTGAATCTAGCAGTTAACTCTAGATAAGTGATTGTTTTGGCTCTCCGTCTCCATGCTTCCAAACTTATTTCCATGATACTGCTTGTTGTTAGACTTGTAAAATGCCTTTAGAGTCTTCCTAGGGTTTCTTCAATTTGTCTGCAGGAGAGATACTAGGACCATGCTCTTCACAATGTTTTAGATCAATTACAACGTGTAAACTGTGTGCATATATGCATTCATCAGAAGGACAAAACAATTCTCAGCATGAATGTTGTGCTCTATTCAGTAGCTCTCTTGTCAAATAGGAATGCAGATCTGGGACATACGTGACTTTGTTCTGATACTTTATTCTGGTCATTGTGCACTTGTAGGATACTTGTTTGACTTGTGAGTGAAACACCAAGTTGTAGGAGTGTATCCAGTGGTATTTTAAGGACTCTGTAATATACAAACCCGATCTTTTACATGTAATTTCTTTCTGTTTACTATGATGGGGTCATTGCTCTGTGGTACTACAACAACGTTTTCTTTTGCTAGTAGTAGGCATTTTTGCTTGCCTTGCTACAAATATGCCGAGTGGGCTTTTTAGGGATGAGCTTTGCTGCTTACTTTAGGAAGTTCTGCAAACAGTGTCTGACAATAGTTTTGCTTTCTGCTTGTAATTGCACGTCACTTGTTTTTTGGTAACGCCTTCAGAGCTTCTCAGTTCATTACCAACTCTCAGAACATAATTTTAGAAATAATGCCTATCCTGACTGGTCATAACGAGGCTGAAATTCCATCTTGGGCTTCTGGTGTCATCACAGAACCAGGATGGAATTACAGCTTTAATTTATGTACTATGGGGGATACATTATTTATTACCATGCATTAGAAAATGATTAATCTCTGCTTGTGTTGCAAGGCTATCCTACTGCTGAGAGTCCCCACGAAGTGCTGAGACATTGTAGAACTTCTTGTGCGGATTACAGCTTCATGAAGCTGCCAAAAAGACCAATGCATTATTCAAAAACTGCTAGGGGTGATGAAAATGCACGAAGCCACTGTAGGGTTTTTTCCTAACTAGTACAATTCCTGCAAGGCTTTAGTTTGCTAAAGCCGAGCCTTTCCTTGCCCTTTAGTCCGTTTCAGGTGTTAAATTTCATCTAAAGCCCTGGTCAGATAAATGGGTTGAGGAACAAGGTGTTTTGAGGACCCGCATTCAATGAAGCATTTTAACCCTAGTCAAGCTTCACTGAAGATAAGGGAAATTGATAATGTGCTTAATTGGCTTGCTGAATCAGTTCTTTATTTTCTGCACCTTTGGTTGTTCATAAAACCTTTCTTTGTCCTCCACTTTCCAAAAGTGTGTGTGTGTACACACGCCTACATCTGCACACAGGCAGGAGCCTGCAGCTGTGAATGCAGTGAAGCAGCACGACCTAATGGAAAACTGCTATAAAATTGACTAATTCTTCCATTTTTCATCCCAGTGGCTTTTTTTTTTTTTACAGTGTGTATTTTTGCTTTGGTAACATTGCATTCATACGGGCATTTTCAATACCAGGAAAGTCTGTCATCGAGCTCTGTTGTGAACTCGCTAGTCCTGCCTAACTAGGTGTAATGTCCCCAGCTAGTGCTGTGATGAATTTGAGTTGCAGTGTTGCTTCATGGTCAGTTTCCAGTGGGGTTTAGCCTTCCTACAGGAACTGAGAGTTTGTCCACTTTTGTTTTAACAGCCTGTGGACATGTGTTCATACAGATAGCTAGCACCAGCCACTAGACCGTGCAGCTGTTACTGAGCCACATAACAAATCCATGCCTCTACATGAAAAAGAATTTGGTGTTTGGTGGTGGGCAGATGGTTTGGAAAAAAAGAAAGAAAAGAGAAAAGAACCCCAAACCCTAAAGGTTTGTAGGGATTCTAATTAATAAGCTGTAGCAATAGATCTTCAAGGGAGTGAGCACTATTAGATCTGAAGAAAAGAACTGGATATTTGTAAAAGATCAAACAGATACAAATACCTTAAGAAGTCACTGATGTAAATTAAGTGAATGCTTTATGCTAGTACAAAAGTATTATAAAAAGTTAAATACTCCCACTTTCTAAAGTGGCATTTTTTATCTAAAGGCTCTGATGACATGTATAAACCACTCAAGTTTCAGTCTTGTGGGTTATATTGTCACCAGAGGCTCTGACTAATAATTCAGCAAAGTCTTACAAGTGACAGATGGATATAGTATGACTCTAAGTGACTTCTTTTAATTGTTGTTCTTTTATTATTGTCATATGTTTTAAGAAGAAAAAGTAAGCAGAGAGAAAAATCGCAGTGCTAGTTGGACCTAGTGGGGAAGCGTTATCCTGGATTTAATTTGGGTGGTCATATTATAAATCACAGCTGTGGAATCTAAAAGCCAGCTTCAAAGTTATTAAACCTTGAGGTGTAAGAATCTTGAAGCTGGTGTTGTGGAGAAAGATGTACAAAGCACACTGGCAGCTCTACCCCCTCGCAAAATTAAAATGATTGGCATCTTTGCAGAGAACACCATGGGAATCAGAATTAGAGACATCCACCCCACTTCAGTTTGAGAGCTGGAGAGACGGCTGCAGTTTCTATGCAGAGTTTCAGCCCTCTAGAGCTGTATAAATAGATCTCTGGCGCCGTGCAGATCTGTGCGGGACCAATCGCCGTTGCCTTCCGCATCACGAGGAGATGCAGAGGAGCCATCCTCTGCGGCTGCCTGTCTCATGCAGCTCATCCTGACCAGGGCTGCTGAGGGCAGAAAGGCCTGCTCAGGTGATGCTCTCTCTTATGCAGATTCAGGCGAATGTTGATCTCTAAGTGGGACACGGCATTTGTGCTGGCTTTCTGAATGAGTTGCAGCCTCGGGCGAGTCCGGTGTCATGTGAATCGAGATAATATGTCACATCAACAGAGAGGAAGCCAGATGTTTAGCACCGGGGGAACCGTTTAATTGTGTTATGATAGATACATGAGACTGGAGATAAACAGGACATTTTATACATAGACCATAATTTCTTACTTTTCTGCTTGCTAGTTCACTACAAGTGTTATTATTGCCAGTTCTGTGTAGGCTTTAAGTGTGATAGGAGATGTAGAAATGAAGATGAATGTCAAAGTTTAAAGGTAGATTTCTCAAGGTCCCTAAGCTGCCTGTCTCCCTTGGCGGCTGTGGAGCACATTGTGATGAGCTGTCACAGTCCATAAGAGTTGGATCCAGCTCCTGGCAGCCGAGGGTGACACCCTGGGTGTGCGTTTCCACACACACTCAGAGGACTGAATCTGCAGCGTGAGGAGCATAAGCTCAAAAGAAAGGAAAGCAGATTTTAACATAGGATTGATGTCCAATAGTGTCTTGGTGTATAGATGCCCAACTCTTGGAAATTACCCTGAAGTTAGCATTGTCATACATCTCAGGAAGCATGCCAGCCAGCCCTCCCTCTGCAAGCACTTAAACCAGAGAGACACGGCTCTCTTCACTCTGCCACGATGCTAGAGCTGGTCTGAGCTTTTGTTTTTCAGAGCCTGATCTGTTTTATCACCCGAGTTTTCAGTTCAGATGAGTGAAGATTGGGCAGTGTGGTTGTACTGTGCTGACACTCGGGACTGGGCTGTGCCTGCACCGCAGGAGCTTGCAGAGCTGTGTAATTGCAAGTTTACTGTCACACAAGGAATGACTGATGGCATAATTTGTATTTTCAAAATATGTAAGCAGCTCAACCTAATCAGGTGGTGTGGTAAATATTTCCAGGAGATAAAAAACACAAAGTATTAAGGCAGGGAACGTAGCTATAAACTTCCTTTAATGAGTTGATATATTGTTTGATTGTGCTTTTTCATATACATGAGCTTCTGCATGCCAAGTGCTGGTAATAATTGGCAGCTACTTCACAGTCCTGGAGAAATAAGACTATAAATACTGGAAATGCTAAAAAAGAGTGGACGTGTCAGTTTGCCTTTCAGACTAATGTGCCACACAGGTGATTAGTACAGATGGTAGAAGGCCCATTTATCCTTCTTGCTCCTGGAAATACAAATAGAGGGAGAAGATTTAAAATTTGGTTTTAATTAAAAGATTTTTCTACAGTGGAAATGTGTCAGTGCTTGGTGAAAATCACACTCAGTGGAACTTGGAGGAGTGGGGGGGAACCGTTCACTCTTTCACAATGAAGAACAGTTTGTTTTTAACAATGAGAAGATGCCGGTAATAACTGTGGGAAGGCCTAGGAAAGTGGTACGTTCACAGGTGGGTGAAATCTTGCTGGAGTTTGGATGTCTTTCTGAAAAGGCTGCACTGCAAATTTTTGAGCTTAATGCTCCTTACTTGTATGCAAAGGCAGGGTGATTCCCAGTACAAAGGGGATTCTAGGCTGGGAGTGTATGGTCTGCCATGTAGATTAGGATAAGCCTAGGGGCGCATAATAGTCTTTGCTGGCTTTCAAAATCTCTTCAGTTTTGCTTAAAGCCTCAAGTTGGCTGTCTGGTTTATATCACATTTGAATTTATACCTATATATTGTGGCACATGCATTTTGGCATAAAATATGAGTCCAGGGACTAGTGCAAGGAGATGTGTTTGTAGCTTTTTAGTCACTTTGCTTCTTTTAAAGCAATTCTCTCATAGTCATAGGGCTTTTTAAAGTTAATATGCTAGTTACTGAAAGTGGGATGTTGTCTGTTTTCCTCATTTGGAAGAAAGTTGTGCCGTTGGTTTCCTTGCAAACCTTTGTCATGCTGCAGAGACTGGCTGAAGGGTTAATTTTGTTTTCTGCAGTTGGATGGCGATAGGAAAGTTAGGTGGTGCTTCAGTCACTAGCTTTAGACACCCAAGAGAAACCCGAGGTGTGAGATCGAGGAATGCTGGAAAAGACAGTGTGACACTAAAATTGACACTGGTTGGTGCTGGAAAGTGAAACTGTAGAGTGCTGTCTTTGTCGTGACAAATATTTGCAAGTTGAAAGCAGATTCATCCCAGGTCTGATTAAACGCTGGAGAGATTAGGCTGCACTGCTCATGTTAGTGCACATGTGTGCACAATATCCTAGACAGGTTACAGGCTTGGTGTTCTTTTTTCTGTTTACAGCCTCTTCACCAAAATTAGTAGGACATACATAGCTGTATGCAACATTGTGAACATCCCGTAAACTTAGTTTTGTCCCTGATGTTGTCAACAGCTCTCTTACATTATGAATCATATTAAGGAAAAATACTTTGTTTCGATCCTCTAGGGGAAAAACCCTTCCTCTGTCTCACCTCTCCCCAAAAACCCCAGACACCTACTTGTCCTATGTCATCTGAAGCAGATTTGAGTCTGTTATCTGTGCCTAAATCTACAGATACATTTTTCCTGTCTTGCACAGGAACAAAATGTTGTCCCACTTTCTGTAGCTGCGATTTAGTAGTGTCACAAACAAGTTGCAGTAGTAAACTGAATGCATTAAAGAAATGGAACAGAGGAAAGATTACAAATTGATTCCTCAGAAAACATACCTAATATTACCCATAATCAGAATGCAATTCACAGTAAGTAAAAGTAAAGCTGTGTTTCAAACCAGCATAAGTAAAATAAACCTCCCTGGGCAAGACTGTGGTTGGATCTGATACTACTGAATCTTGCAGGGCTGGTACAAGTTTTAATGTGAAATCCATTTGTTTATCTCTCAGTCTTCCCAGAGTAATGCTGGCATCCACTGTCCAGCTCCAGCTAAATTTAACAGATGGGCTGAGATCACCAAGTCCCTGAACTCCTAGCAGTTCTGTGAAACAGGCAGTGGGATATAGGATAGCAACAGAAATGAGTGGCCCTGCTGAAGAAAAGGCTTGCCCGTGTTACCACAGATGTGAATGTGCATGGAGTGCTCCCAGATGTGAGCTGTGCATGAGGTCACCTACCTGCCAGAGGTAAAGCTACAAGGAACCAGCCTTCATAGACACCACTGCTTATAGGACTACTTGGTCTTTTAAAGAGGGAGAATGTCCTAAATCCCTGTACTTCTCCCACACTTTCCTAATAAATATAGTGGGCTTTAGGTTTCCATCTTTCCTCTAAACCAACAGCACCTTCACTCTTGTTTTGCATATTCTGCAGGAGGCAAATGGGGCCTGAAACAGACAAACAAATTGATGTGACTGGGGCACCGGAGAAGCTGTAACGCAGCTCTGACGTGTGCAGCCAAGCTGGGAGATTAGAGCCCACCTGCTCACCTTTTCTGTCTTGTCTGCAGGGTCAGTAGTGAATATGCTTTAAACACACAGATGAGTTACAAAAGTTTCTGGACCTTCTCAGACGACTCTCAAAAATGCAAGACAAGGACTTGGGCACAAAGCTGCGCTGTCTTAAAGATTAACCATGTTAGAAACTATATCTCTGTCTGATTTAATATGTAGAAACAATTATCTTTGAAGGAAGCAAACAGAACCACACATCTCACTTCAAAAGAGGATGCTTTGAAGTGAGAGGACAAGCAGCATAGTAGCAGTTGTGACAGGACCCAGCTTCCTCCATTGACTTTGCCCTTTTCATTGACAAAAATGGACAGTAGTGGTGAAGTGAGACACTGGATTTTAGACATATCTGTGCTTGGGCTTCCTGCTAACAGTGAGCTCAGAGTCTCACTTCATCTTGGCCAGGCCCTCAGCGCAGTAGTCAACACTGGTCTTGCTCATGAATTTGATGCCAGGTCCAGAACTGTTTAACAAAAGTTGAACAGACAGAGCAATTAGGTTTAGTTGGTTTCCTGAACTGGGACTGCAAGGAGGTTTCCATCACAAAGAGAACATAAGATCCAATGTGAAGAAAAAACACCAGAGAGTGTTTGACATAAGCTCAGGTGACCGCATAGTCACCTTAAAGAAGGCTCTACTGCCTAAAATGTTCAGCTATCTGTTTTCACAAGCAATGCTTTTTTAGGGGGTTTAGTGGGGGAAAGGCAGTGCTTTTATTTTCTGTCTTTTTACCCAGTTTGTTTTACTTTCTCCCTTCTCTAATCATTCTTTATGATTTTTATGCAAGACAAAACCAAAATATTTTAAAGAGTGGAAGAACTCATTGCAGAACTACAGAAATTAGGTTATTGTAGCTGAAACTACTTTGATCTATTCTCTCTTTACATTTTTCACTCAAAGATGCTCTTGCTGCTGTCACACCATTGCAATATTACAGTAGACTATAATAACATCATCTTCCCATTTGGTGGCATAAAGATGTATGACAGCAGCACACTTGCTTTTTATGATTATGCCTACATTAGCAAGTGGTGTGGACCAACTGGAGAATGCTGTATGGTGAAAAACTTGGCACTGGGATCTTAAGGTTCACACCAGACACATTTCAGGGTTGCTTTTACTTTTGAGCAGTCTGGTGCCACTAACTGTCTGCTCTTGAGACCATGATGCTTCTAGTTTACTTCCTCCCAAGAGACATTCGGACCACATGCTCCAGGACCACCTCACAGTGCCCAGGCAGGACAGAGTACCTGGAGACTTGCTTCAAAAGCTACAGTCCTGATCTGAGCAAAAAGTAGTAAGGCAGCCATGCCCCTGTGTGATGAAGACATATTTCAGCAGTCTGATCTTGTAGTTGTACCAATTAGTAAACCACATTTCATAACTTTTCTTTCTTAATATTCTTTCTTCCCTTTTCTAAGTAGATATTACTGAAAGGGGAAGGTTGATGTGAGCAGGCCTCAGAGAAGGAAGGCTGTTTTGAGAAGTTAGAAAGAAGAAATCTTCTACCGAAAGAAGGATTGTGTCTTCTTTAAGGAGCTTACACAGTGCCTACTACACAATAGGTGCTTAACCAGTAGTAACCCACATGTAGTAGTTTGTGCTTGACTTGCTGGCATGAGCATGTGCCACTGGAGACACTGCTCACACCTCTGAATTAAAGAGAGTGGTCAGATACCCCCCGGAACCGAGGCTGTTGGTCGTGGTAAGGCACTGGCTGGGCATCCTTTATTGAAAGGTGTGTAGGCTTTTTTTGCTATGTGTCCTGAGGCAGAGAAGGAACATAGGTGGTATGGTGAGATGTAATGTCATACTACTGCTAACATGACTTGGAAAAATATATGATGTTGCCTTAGAGACTAGGTGTGAGAGCCACTCTGGCAGATGTGACAGTCCTGCTTTCTGGATCTGACAGTTGTCAGCCCAGAGAGCCTACTACCAAACCTAGTGTTTGCTGAGACACTCATGTTGCTTGTGCTGAAGAAAAGGAAGTAGAAGTAGGGATGACAGAAGCAGTAGTACAATGTTGTTGAAGTAGATAAGTAGACTTAAACAAAAGCTTCACATTTCTCAGTGTCCTGGTCTGATTGAAAAGTAGATTCGGCTACAAAAGCCAATTCGCTTTTAGAGCCAACCAACTCACTGAATCCAGGCAGAGGATAACATTTCTTCCTCTGCCTGGAAGGCTTTAGTTGCTGGCCAAGCTGCTGGCATAGTCCTGCTGATCTCAAAAAATAAGACCAAACTGCAGTGGTGCCGGGCTGGTTGTGGCTTAGTCAAATTTCTGTTCTAAAAAAAGCTTATGGTCAAGCCTCCAAAGCTTCCTGCAACAAAGGTCACCACAGATTTCTGCTGAAGTGTCCTGTACTCTGTAGCACTGGTGATACATAGATGTGTGAGGATTATTGATGGTTCAGTCTTTCTATATAGCAACAAACAACCACGTCTCAAGATCCACCCTCATATAGCTAGAAGGTAGGTGAGCAGAGTAAGTAAAGCAGAAAGTAATAAGAAAAAAATACCAGACCAAATCTGTACCAAAAAAAGGTGACATTTCTTCTGTTTTCTAGAGCCCTTCACTCGAAGAACCCAGAATTTATCGAGACGTGGCAGCTCATGCCACACTTCAGTTTCTTAACATCTCTTTCCAAGCTGTACATACGTGCCTTTTAGCAGAGGCACACTCACCTGCTGCTTCTCATGGGTAAGGCACTGAAGTTGTGCAAAAGGATGTTACTGTCTAGACCAGCTCAAGCCAGTGAGAGAGTGGGTGGACGATATTCAGCTCTTCATCTATCATCACTCTTGGTTTTCAGAAGCCGAGAGCCGAGGATGGTTACGCCTCAGTGAGGTGCACGGATGACACAGGATGAGGCCAAGAATTTGTGGTGCCATCAGCCTCTCTCAGGCCTTGGTGCTGTGTGGGCTCAGACGCTGAGCTAAGATAAGGAGACACTTCAGAAGGTGCCAGGGAGAGCCTGAGGTCAGTGCCTGATGAGGCCAGGGTGATTATGACTTGTCGAGACCTAGCACCCCTCTGGGTGAGTGGGAGTGTGTGGCACTGTGGCATCTTTTAGTGATCACCAGGCTGCAGCAAGGCGCGGGGACAGTGCGTGTGGGCTGGTATCATGTGATAGTCACTCTCGGCTGTTAAAAAGTGAGGGAGTTTATTGTGTTCCTGCTTACAAGCAGAAAGCAAGAAAAAGAGTAAATACCAAGTGGGAACATGTGCTTGGGCCTGCCTAGGATGGGCAGTAGGTCCATTCCTGTGAGATACGAGGACAGTCACCATGGCTTTCTCTGTGTACCGAGAGGTACCGAGAGGTACACAGAGAGCGTGGTGCTGCCATTTCAACATCCTTCATAGCTAGTCCCCAAATGAGATTGTATTTTAGCAATCTTCTTTGCTGTCTTCTGGCCTTGACTTGGTCCTGTCACATGTGATAGTACCTCGGTGCTTTTGTCCACACCCACCCCAGGATCGCTTACCTGGGGACAGACAGCGAGGGAGGCTGTCGGATCCTGTCTGCCACCCAGGCTTGGAGATGAACAAACCTACCTAAAACAAAAAATACGAGCTGAGTATTTCTCTGTAGTTTGTCTTGGGATTTCATTTCTTTCTTTACATGATTCTTTGTTTCCACTGCTGTGTTTTTTCACTGGTTTTGATCAGAGTTGAGTCATGCTAATGGAGCAAACGTGCAAGCTGGCTGGAATGGAAAATCAGCTCAGTTTGTTCATCTCTTTTGGCCTTTTTATCATTTAATTCTTGGGAGTTTGCAGTACAGCACACTGCAGGTGTGATGTGCTGATGTTTTCAGGAGATCCTGGTCAAATTTGACTTCTTAGCAGCTGGCAGGGTTAACGTGGTATGTGTGGGAGCAGGAAGGGGAATTCATGCTTCAGAGTGAGCCTTCATTTAGCTCTGTTGGAGACTAAAGAAGCCGAGCATTGCCTCATTTATTGAACAGGGAAGAGTGAAGGAGCTGACAAAATACTCCTTTAATTTGTTTAAAGCTGCATTCATCTCTCCAGAAGGGGGAGAGTGGAATAGTTGAGTGCTAGGACGAATGTGCCTAATTTAAGGACGGTCCTTCCTCCCTGACTCGACAGACACTACGGAGAAAAACCCAAGATGTTTAAACAGGGACTGTCAAATCTACTCATGTATGTTTTTGCAAAGTCTGGTGTTATCTGACTGTCAGGTGAGGCTCTGTGTGACTAAATGACTCTATATTGTAAGAGTTCACGGTTGGTTTTGATACCATTGAGATTACTAAGCAAATACTGTAGATGCACAGAGTGGACAGTGACTGCATGAAGACCACACAAGTTTAGGGGTTTGTTCTCTACTGTGTAGTTACTCCTTTTTCTTTTCAAGCAAAGCAGAGATTTCCTTCATCACAGTTAAATCTTTTTTTCATTTGACAACCTCTGATTTGCTTCTCTTGTTTCTGTGTGGATCAGATGGGTAATGGAAGCTGTACAGCAAATTAATGTATGCTACTCGAGATAGTAAAATGCAGGGCTACAATAGGCCTTTTCTCAGCAGCTGTAAAGCTGTTGTGTGACTACAGTGAATCCATTCAATCTCCCCCACGCTCGCTGGGAGGACACAGGAGAAGAGTCATACTAGTGAAATGACTATCCAGCAGAACAGTTGCAGAGGGACAGGCTGATGACTCAGTTTGGTTTACAGGGTCTTTTTTTTTTGTGAACATCAAGTTTCAACCTCACATGAGTTAAGAGATCTATAACTTTGTCCACATTACCAGATTATCCATTAAATCAGCATGGGTGTCGCCTCATATCAGCCCTCTGAGATGGAGAATGCTATTATCTTTGCTGTAGAGAAAAGGGAAACTGAGGCACGGGGAAAATTTGGGTTAGATGATGATGTACACTAGGAGCCAAACTGTCATGCTTTAGTTGCACTGTGGAAGCTCAAGTGTTCAGAGCTATTTCAGCCTTTCAGCAAGTGTCACATAGCATTTGCCCGTAGGTCATGCAAAAAGCATGGAGGATGGCTGGGAATCTGTCCCTCAGACAACGTTACTTAAATAGATTTTAATGCTCTTTAAACAGAGAGTAAAAAATATGACTATGTAAGTGAGAACAGGAGGATTTCTTGCTGATTTTGATCTTAAAATAGAATCCCTGGCCACCTTGTGTTTGAGTCAGGGATAAAAAAGAGAGGCAGAAGCTAGTTGATTCAGTGGGGTGACACTCTATAAAATAATCCCTTTAACGCTTTTTGTTAAATTAAGGATGGTTTCTGGGGTGGCATGAGTCATGGACAGAGTGTCCTCATTTCACTTTGAACTTCCAGCCTTCTCTGGATTTGTGTCACAGCTTTAGAGGGCTTTGTCCCCTTCCTGCGAGTCTGTAGGTTTGGCTGTTGCAACCTTTGCTCGCGTTGAGTGGGAGCAGGCTCCTTGAAGGAAGCAGCAAGAGCACGTAAGTGAGAACAGGCACGGTGGAGTGAGGGGGCAAGGTAATTTAAACAGAGCATTTTGGATTTGTTTGTACTGAAAGTAGCTGCAGGGAGTGGTGACGTAGGCACAGCCTCTGTGCAGATGTCAAGGGAAATCTGCTTTGCCCCTTATTTGTGTGTTGATCTGCTTGGATTTTTGGGTTGTGATCTCTGGGAATGTGTGTGGGAATCAACTCTGATGTTAGAAAGCTGTGCTTCTAAAGTTTCGGACTGCTTTTGGTCAGGTTGTATGTTCTGAAATGCTTACAGCCACAGAAGGCTGTGGGATAGCGTCTCAGTTTCTTAATGAAAAGCAATGGAAAACATTATTCAGAGCTGCCTGCCTGTCCTAGCTGAGGAAGAAAACCAAAGAGGTCTGGCTTTCTTGCACGGAAGGTCAGAGCCTCCTCTTTGCCGTGTCGTGAAAGTTTGACTTCAACGGGGATAGTCACAGGTGTAGCCCCAGGAACGGGTTTGTCTTTTGGGCTTTTCACAGAACAAGAACAAACATAGTTATTGGTCCTAAAAACTGTTTGTAGAGAAATAACTGAGATGCCTGTAATCCGGAGGGGCCACGCAAACGCCAGCCAGCGCGCTCGGAGGGCAGGCGAACTCTGCGCTGCCTGGCAGCGTCTGCACCTCGTAGCCAGGGGATTTTCCTGCTGACAGAGCCTGCTTTGGAGGCTTACGTACCCAGCTGGCTCCTGGCCTGCCTTGCTGCAGGTATGGGAGAGGGAGGAGGGGGAAGCGGGAAGCGGTGAGAAAGTGTTCAAAGTGTTCTGGTAGCAGCACTCGCTGAAAATTCAAAGCCCTTCGGACGTTTTTTGGTGAGGGTGATGTAAAAATTGATTGTATTAGAGACCTGCCAGTTGCTCTTACTCATTTGCCTCGTCGCTCCTCCTCCCTTCCTTCCTCTCTCGTCAGCCGGGCTGGGTTCTGTAGTGCTAGTGCTGCATTGCTTCTTCAGCACGGCTACTACTTCCCCCACGCTGCTACTACAGAAGTACTACAGTAACTCAGCGGAGATTAGGGAGTTGGCCGTGTACGTGTTATTAGTGGTAATAACAGTGGCAGTAATAATGAAGCTGGTGATTGCTCTCCCATGTAACAGTCTCTTGCTTCACATAATGATTTTTCTTCTGATGTGTATCTCTGGGCTTTCTTCCCTTTTCACCTTCACACGTATATGCTTTAAATGAATACTTTATAGCACTCTGCCTCGCAGGTTTAAAAACAAACCCCTTATTTTTAAGTGTTCTAAAATAGTGGTTGGGTTTTTTTGTTTGTTTTGTTTTGGGGTTTTTTTGTTTTTAAAGCACAACCCACAGAAGTATGTTTGTGCTGCTTCTGCTGGGGGGAGAGTCATCACACTTGCTTTAAATAACGAAATATACATTGGAGAAAGGTCAGGGATTTCCCCTGAGCCACCCACCAATGGGTTGAAATGACATTTTCATTTTGAGTGTTTTCTTGTTTTGTTTTTGTTTAAGATCCTGGAGCACAGGGGAAGAGTTTTAATGCAAAACATCAGAAACAAAAGGCTGCAACATCTCCAGTGAGAGAGGAGAAAAAAAGGAGATTTACGGTTGCATCTTGAAACACTCACATGAGGTAAGTGATTGGAGAGTCTTGTCATAAGTTACTGTTAGTTTGTAATTAAATTAATCACTGTTTGCCTCAGAGTGTCGTGATATTTCTATCGAAGGCAATAAAAACAGATGGGAGAGGAAGGGAGAGAACTTTAACGGTAAACCCAGAACAGCAGTAAAAATATGTTATGCACTTATCTTGTTGAAAACGGGCCCCATGAGGTCTGATCCCACAAACAGGCAATCGTTCTGACATTTATAAGGGTTAAACCTTCTTTAAATCAATGAAGCTATTCTCCCTGAAAGTTAGGCACGGGCCTAAATATTTGCAAGTTTGGAATCTATATTACATGGGAGCTCTGCAGAAGCAAGCTATTGAAGAACATACAATGCACAGCCAGAAAAATGCATATACAATTGTCTTACTGTTGGTGATAATGTCGTGGGTAATCTGATTTTACAGCATTCTTAAGTGATATTTTTCTATTAAATACATAGTTCTCATTTTTCCTCTTTAAGCACCTCATTGAAACACCAAACTTCTTAACAGAGCCTGTCAGTTCTATACCAGCTTTAATACTACGTCTGCCTTAATTGCTTCATCAGTGTGTCTTTGAAGAAGTAGAGTTAAATGTATAAAGAAAATAATGTCCTCTTTCATAACTAGAGTTGCAAATTGCACTTGGATGCTTGAATAGCAGCCGAGCTGAGAGTTCCCAGACTGAGGCCAAACTGATGTCCCGAGTTGTTAATTTTTATTTTAATAACAGCAATTGTGAGGCTTAAGCAAAAACTCACCTTTTCCCTCTGGTCTTTCTTTTCTGTTGTTGGGTTTATTTCTCATTAGAAAAGAATGACCTCTGGGTCTTTTTTTTTTTTTTTTTTGTCTAGAAAAGGGAAAATGTTACAGTTGTAAAACTTTTAACTGTTGAAAATGCTGCATATGTGAAAGCTAAAACCCACCAGCCTCTTCAATGAAAATTTCAAGGTGTTGACAGTGTTCTGCCCCATGAGTGTGCTGAGGGAGACAAAATTACTGCTAAGAAACGTGCAGAATCAGACAGACCGACGTAACGTGGAAGGAGCAGGGGATATGATCTCACAAATGAGCAGAATATCAAAACCCCTCTGTTGATGGCATTTGCAGACATCAGTTGCTTACCAGGTTTCAGAGGAGAGGAGAGCATAGCCTGTCCCTGGTAATTGCTCTGTATTTGCTTTGTAGCTATTAAGTTTCTTTTGAAATCAACAGGCTCGCTGCAGGGAGCTAAGTATTTCCTTTCTGGTCAGTGGACAAGAGCCATTGCTTGGGAAATTGTAATAGTCCTGTAGGCATTTGTAGAGATTTATCCAGAAAAGCTCAGAACTTTTGCAAATCATCGTAGCCAGCTCCTTTTTTTACGTGCAGGTCTTGCACTAGGGACTGTGAGCCCAAACAGGAATACAAGACTCTTTCAGTAGGAGTCTGAGGTGATTTTTGTAGTTGTGAAATGAGGTATTAATACAAATCTGTTTGCAGCCACTGCTATATGGCTTTTAGGGGCTCAGGTTCTCGCTCTCTCCTCTCTCCCCCTGTCCCTGCTGATTTCCTCAGGTGAGAAAGTGCCTTCCTCCCTGGAGAGAGCCTTGCTTCAGGCATAGGGTGACAGTCCTGGCCAAAGCTGTGAGAGGGAAGGGACCCCCACATGTAATCGCTCTCAGCTCACCTTGACTTTCTCTCCATCCCACTCTCCTGGTGGCAAGCATTCCTTCTCAGCTCTGCAGAGCATAAAACAAAATACTTTTATCCCTGTCTTACTTTTTTCACTGACGTCAAACCAGGATAACATCCCTGATTTTCCTTTCACAACTGCCTTCTTGCTGCTCTCTGAGGACGTGCACGTTGAAGTTCAGGGGACGGTATCTTCACAGCATCTCTGTGGCCTTTACAGTCATTTCATCGGTTCTCTGTTGCAGTCACAAAATCGTTGAATCTTTTTTAGTTTTCTCTATATCTGAGAGTGCAGGAGATCATTGGCAAAGTATTAAAGAAAGGGAAGTTCTTCTGTGGCAAAAGATTCATTTTAAGATATATCAGACTGTACTGTTGCTCCAGCCCTTTCTTGATGATTTGTTTCTGTGTGTGAAGAAATAATACCCCTTTTTGTGTGCCAGAAGATCCTGTGGTGTGTGCCAGGGAGTTCCATGGGTGCTGAGCTGAGCAGACAGAGGGACCAACTTTCTCCTGCCCTGTATTTTTCACTGAGAGTGAATACAGAGGACTGAGACTGCCCAGATCAAACACATGTCTGTTTTGTTTCACCTTTCTCTGCTCCTCTTTCAGCTGTGAGTGTGCCATATTCAGATGGCGGTGATCAGTCACAAGCTGTCCCCCTTCCATGCCTCTCGGCTCTCCTAAACTGTTCGTTTTGCAGAACTCTTCAACAAAGATGCCACCAGTTTGATTTCACACCCCCAGCAAACGGAAAAAGAGGTTGTTTGTTTGTTTGTGTTTCCCCTCAAGTCAGCTGCATTAGTTCCCAAAGCAACTTGTGTTAAGTGGAAATGAGGCTTGGATAATACATGTGCTTGCTGGAGACTTGCTTAGAATTCAGTATTTCCCCCCTCTGTATATGGATTTTTCCAATGGGGTGCCTTTATTGCAAATCAGAAAGAAAGTGCAGGGGCTGCCAGGCACATAATGGGGTTGTTCATTTGTTTCTGTAAGTGTGTGTATGAGCTTTTTTAAAGAGCAGGTGGTGGAGACCTTTGCTGCCAGGAGCGGGGAGAGCACAGCGGCATGGCCCAGGGCACTGTGGCAGTGGGCCGTGGCACTGCCCGTTCTGCTCAGCTCTGGTGGGCATCACCTGGGGCTCATGCCATGAAAAAGGGTGAAGCTCACACAGCTGTAAACCACATAAGGCAAAGTATTCGAAAGCTGTAATATTTCCAACACTTTCCTTAAGCCATGTGCATTGGCTTTCAAAAGAGTGATGTAAATATGAGCCATGCCAATACTGTGCTCCCTCACTGTGAGGCTATTTGTTATAAAGGGTGTATGGTATAAGTCATTTTAGTATGGAGTAGATAAGAGCTTGAACCAAAGCCTTGGATCCAGGCCCACCAGCAGCTTTGCAAAAGGCAGGAGCCAGATCTGAAGTCAGTGGTTCACAGAGTTTCTAGTAAAGAGTGGTTTTAACTTACTCCATTAAATGGGAGTAGCCAGGAGTTTTAAACTGAGACTTTTAAACAAGTTCTTGCCTTTTTCTCACCCTCCATTTTCTTCTGCCATAAAAAGTTATTGTGACAGCACACCAAATGTTTTCTCCAAGCTACTGTGGGCAGGACATACCAACTCAAGGAGTGGAGGCAGGTCTCCGTGGTGATGACCATTATACAGCTATATGCTTTTTTTTCTAGAGGAATTTTTCTTCTGAGGAGTTAGGCCTCCCTTCAGGATGAAGGCTTTTGGAGTCACGGTGAAGGCTTTGGAGGTAGGACCTTGAAGTTTTGCAGACACCAAGAAACACTTTATCAGCCCAGGCTGGACTTCCCACATCCTAAAGAGCCCTCTCTCATGATCCCAAAGGTGAATTACAGACGTGAGAAATTATGGCACTGTGGATGAGAAATTCATAAAGCTTAAACTTTTCTTTCCTTGTTAGATATGAGACTCTGTTCTTATTCTCCCTCTTTCCCTTTGCCCTCGGACACAACGTTTTTAGGGCTTTTCAGCCTCTAGCTTTGCATTTACTGGAGAAGCATCTGGTTACGTGTCGCTTTACACATCTGTTACATACGTCAGAGAGTCAAATCCAGCACCCAGAGACTTTATGTGCAACGTTCTCCGTGGGACTTTGAATGCGTAAGCTAATGAATGGCTTATGAAGATACAAGAATACAGTATCTTAATCTACTGCATACGTTACTGCAATTTATTGCATATATATTGCAATAGATATGCAACAGTCCCTTTCATGTTTGGCAGAGAAAAGCCGGTTCAGGAAAGGTGAGAAGTGCTGGTGAACTGGGAAGTATTTAGGTATGGCAGTTAATTTGCTCCCTCCTAAAAAAAGCATCTTTCTGGTTAGGGAAAACAGTTCTCGTGATGATTTGAACATCCCTGAAAGACCCTGCCCAAGCAGTGTTTGTGTATTTCAAGCTTAACTCCAGAGTTGTCTGACTGTGGAGTGATGCCAAATACCTGAAGCAGCATTGATAGCTGAGGCAAAGCTCAGGCTTTGTAGTTTGGGCTGAAGAATCTCTACAGTTCACACAGCTTGTCTAGGAAGTGTGAGTTAGAAATAAGTATCTTTCATTTGCACAGTGTTTCCTTCTTGGCCGACCTTGTCGTTGAAGGTTCTGCACCTTTTTTCCTCTAGTTGCTGGTTCTACAAGTGCATAAAGTTTGGGGAAAGCATGTGCCTGCTTAGCTGGTCTTTGTTCACGTCCTGTGTAGAAACCAAATGCGATAGATGTTATTTCTACAAATGGTGAGCTAGGACTACTGATTTATGTGCTGTGTGTGTCAGTGAACAGATGGACTTCATTGTAACTTTTGAGATTTTCTGTTCACCCTGATGGGACTGTGCTCTGTGCTGGTGGTCCTTGGGCAGAGCAGTAGGGAAGAGCTTTGCCAATAAACTCGTGTGCACATCATCTCCCATTTTGCTCTTACATAGTGGAGCAACTGCTCACTGTCTAGGGAGACGAATGAGAGCCGTTGTAATGTCATTGTGTGTCAACTGATGCTCGCTGCTCGCACACTGTTAGAGGAGACTGAGGAGGGATCTCATTAACACAAGTGTTTTAACGGTATATGTCAAGAGGATGGGACAGCACTTTTTCCTGTTCTCTCAAGTGACAGGAGAAGGGGTAATGCACAAGCTGGAACACAAAAAGTTCTGCTTGAACATAAGGAAAAACTGTTTTACTTTAAGCCCTGGCGCAGGCTGCCCGGGGAGGGTGTGGAGGCTCCTTCTCGGGAGGTTTCCAGACCCACCTGGACATGTTCCTGTGTGACATGATCTAGGTGAACCTGCTTTAGCAGGGGAGTTGCACTAGAGAATCTCTAGAAGTCCCTTCCAATGCCTACCATCGTGTGATTCTGTTAAAACCCACTGCTAAAACACAGAGTTTTAGGGGGGGCTGGGTAACACAGCGGTTAGCACAGAGCAGCTGGAATGGGGAACGTTTTGAGTCTGAGATGCTGTGAAAATGCAAATTAGGCAGAAGACACACAGAGCAAGAGCCTACAGGGTGAACGAGCAGTGGGCTTCCCCTCTGCTTGAGGGCTGGGCAGCTGGAGCCAGGGTGGGAGCCCTTTGTGCCCTGAGGAGAAGCCATCCTGAGGAGAAGCCATCCCAAGGCCTGGCCGAGCCTGGGGCCTGCTCTGCCCTCAGCAGCGGGCAGCCCTCAGGCAGCCGGCCGCCCTCTCCTCCCCTGGCTCTCTGTGGCGGGGTTGCTGCAGGCAGGGTGCTGCAGCTGCTTTGTCTGAAACGATAATATTTTACGCTGTTACTGTGGAATACTTGCCGTATTCTTTGTAATGACGGGCTGCATGCCAGTAATGTACAATAACATTTTGCTCTTCCTGTGCCGTTGCTACTGTAGGCATTCGTTCCAATTTGGGCTGCATTTGCAGTACGTGGTGTGGGGTTTTTTTTTTCCCCCTAGACTCTGCTCATTATCTATTGTGGATATTTTTGGATTATTCATTTCTACCCACGTCCGTCCGTACAAATCTATCTCAGAAAGCACTTCAGAGAGTGGCAGTCTCCCTTGAACAAGCAATTGTTGTGGCTTTCACAGAATTACGTTCTTGTGAAAGTATGAGGCAAGGACGAGATGAAGATGAAAATTGCTTTGCAAGTTTAAAAATGGGTATGGTTTTGAAAACGTTTGAGGCAGATAAGAGGCTAAGCCCTTCTTGCACTGAAGTCCTGGTCTGCACCAAGCTGTAGGTGGCTGAAACCCCTGGGATGGCAGAATCTGGGAAGCACTGACCATTGTAATGATTCTGCAGTTTGGAGGGGTTTTTTTTAATGTCCAGAGGAAAGTAATTGTAACTTGGAAGAGGGTCAGTAGCGTTCATGCCAGTGATTGTTTATTAACGTTGTCATGGTCTGGAGATGAAATTTTTGTGAAAGGGAAATTAAAGTCCTAGACATCAGAGTTCACAGCTGGTCAGCCTGCACACACTTTGTTTCTGGAAGGTGGAGGCTGAGTCCAAAAGGAAACGAAGGAGGCACAACACGAAGGAGACAATTAATTTGTTTTCTGGTAAATTTGGAATAAAGCACAGTATGTTACACTAAAAAGACTGCACTTTTCTCACATGTAATTTTAGTGTCCTTTTACTGTGCTGACTCACCAAACGACTTCAGTTTCAGGCTGCATTTGGTTTAAATTACCTCAGAGGCCTGCATTTGTATGCAGCTCTGTAAAGTACTTCTCATCTGCAATCCAAATGATGATTTTTTTGTTTCATTCAGCATTTCAACCGACTTGTATTTTTTCATTCTCCAGGACTCAGTTTTACTAACATTTGAAACCAATCACTCAGTGTGCCCTACAGTAGGCAAAAGCCGTGTTGCAGCAACAGATAGAACAAGGAGTGAATCACTGCTTTCTGCCTTTCCATTAGATTACCTAAACCACTGTGCATAAATATTGCTTTATGTACAATACAGCAGCGTGATTATCTCACTGCATTGACGGAACAGAGCTGGAATGGAATATAATTCTTCTTCTATTACATCTTTAATGAGCTGCAATTAAAAATAGTGTGTTGGCGTGCCAGAGTAGATGTGTTATTCTCTGAACTTTATTGAAGCCATTTCAGTTGTTAGAATTAGTTGACATTGTGTTGTTCTGGAAACCTTAAGAATCAAGCAGAAAAATCTGCTTTGCTACGTGAAAGTTAACCGGGCAGTAAAATCTGTTGACTAAAAAGATTCAGGTCTGTATTGAGTGTGAAAGCCTGCTTCTTGTCTCTCTTTGAGGGTGGATTTTTTTACTACATAGTAAAAAAAAGTCACGAAGCAGCAGGTTTCTGCTGGTCCCAGGTCTCTTGACACCTGTGGCAGCAAGTCTGAGTCACAGACAGCACAAAACCGTGAAGCCTAATACTCTCAGTGTTCAAAAGCACACCTACGCAGGAGTTTAATTTCAAATGCTTCTTTTAGCTCTGGGGTGTGTGTCCCCCCCCCCCCAACAAAATTTAAGAGTCATTCTTAGAATTTTGCAGAGCAAAATTTTCTCAGCACTTGTGGCTTTGTGAAAGATTGACATTGCTTTTAGAGATCAGAAAATAGCGCTGTCAGTTTTAGCTTGACGGCATTCCATTCTCCGCTCCAAAACCCCGATGAATAACAATGGATGAGTTAAAGATTACTTGGAATTTTCTCCTTTCTTTTTCTTTTTTCTCCCCCTCCCCTTGTGCAATTCCATTGCCATTTTTAGCATGGAGGGCAGTTCTCCAAAGAATGTCTGCGTGCTGGAACTGTGGTTTCTTGAAAATTCGGAACGAAATCAAGTTGTCAGATGATAGAAATCGTATCTTTCTATGCATCTTGGTAACATTACATGAGCTTTACTGAAGAATCTACCTTAAAAGGCAAGGGGTGTTTGATAGAGAGGTGTTGCATCTCTGCTTCAGCAGCGTGGAGATCTCCCTATCACGCCGCTTCGATATGCTGCGATGAGGTTTTGCTTTATTATTTTCTGTGTTTTATCAGCTGTGCTCAGGGAAGGTGCCTGACAAAACAAATTATCAGTGGGTTTGGGAGACTTGGACCAGCTTGAAGTAGTTGTTGACCCACATAATCCTTCTGTCTTGCCTTAGTTTTTTGTATGAATAACAAGGATTACATCCCTGATATCTTTTAACAGGATGTTGAGAGAAATACTAAGGACAGAGAATTGTGTGGGTACTAGTGTTACCTCAGTGATGTGGTATGTTTAAGATAAGCAATATTGTTGGCTGGTTTTGGCAAAATCACCAGGGTTACAAGAGTGAATTTTTTAACTCTTTGAGTGCTCTTTTTTTCCAAAGTTGCAGAAGTGGCCTGTGTCAGGCAAATTCTGACATGTCAGAAGGAACACGTGAAGTATGAAGTTGTATGAAGGTTCTGAAAAGAAATGTGAGGGGGAAACAGGTTAAAGCGATCCTAAAGGGCGGGTCTATGTGTTTTTCTTCTACAGTAGTTAGCTTGTATTTTTGCTCAAAATTGGCTAAAACCCAAAAAAAATAGTTGCAAGCGTCCCTTTAAGAGCTGCTGTGTCAAACTTGAAGAATGATTTGAATTCAGTCATTAAAGTGTGAAATGGAGGGATTTCAGTTCTGCTTTAAATTATGCATCTCAAATTAACCTTAGCTACAGAGTCTTTGCTGCCGCCCCCGTAATGACACATTATTGGTACTAACGGCTTCTTTGTGACTCGAGATACAAACAGACATCCTAGACAGAAACATTTTGGCTTTGAACTAAATAAGACGCACGGTGTGCATTTCCACCTTGGGTTTCTAGTGGCAGAGCCCTGGTGGTGCTCAGGAGCTGTGCTTTCCAGCTTCCATGTGCTGCTCCTCATCCTGGCAGGCGAGGGCAGCTGGGCGAAAACCTGCTTTGCAGGCTTGTGGAAGAGCAGGAGAGCAGTAAATTTGGAGTGAATTTGGAGAAGCCGAGCGTTGTAGGAAACCAGGATGAAGACTGGGAGGAGGGACTTCTGGCAAGTGATAATCTTGGGAGGAAAAGGACCCAAAGTTGTGAGGGAAATGGAGAAGAGATGCTGGGATTTAAGGAGGAAACTGATAAATCAGGGAGGGGTGAGGATAATAAATAATATAGGCAACAAAGTCTTGTTAACCCTTTATATGCTCTGCTGACATGAAAAGGGGCTGTATTTTTGGGGCTCTGTGCACTTAAGTCTTCTCTCTGAAGCTTACCATCACTGTTTGAAAAACTCCATCTCTACCCAGAATTCCATTCCCTGGTTTTGCAGCTTTCTCTGTGCTGCTCAGATCTCTCCTGGGTCAAGAATCATTCTCTTCTACATGAATGTAACTACTGGACATTCAGCCTGACCATGGCTGTGAGTGAGTGAGAGTGGTGTAGCCTGTGGAGCCATACACAGAGTTTTACACCTTGATGAAAAAGAGGACTGGCTCAGCAAGGCAAGCCCAGAATTTACTTCCTGGCTTCTCTTCATAAAGATGTTTACTGGCTCGTTGTTTCATCCTCATTTTCTCAGTGGGATGTCAAGATGTGGGCTGTTGGCTGCCCCCCCCCTTCAAACTGCAGCTCTGGGAATTTGCTCGTTGGCACTAGCAGGAGTGATGGAGAGGTGCTCCTGCCCTGGCCTCGTGTCTCTTACAGAAAGTGGGATACTGTGTGACTTTCCATATGGGTCTGCTCTCAGCAGAGGGACAAGGAGCAATCTGGGAAGTATTCTGGCTCTAAGGCAGGACACCATTTAAGTGTGTAGAACCAAATACAGAGGAGTATTCAAATGACTCCTTTGTATTCCTCAAAGGAAACATGTCTTGAACAACAAGGTCTTGAACTGAGACCAAGACTTCATGTTTAAAAACGAGTGGATATGCTCTACGTCACATTTAGTAATGCATTAGAGAAATTTGTATGAATAATTAAAACACCATTTAGGATTGCCACAGTAATAGAACAGAATGTGTTTTGTCGGTTTTTTTCCCTTTTCTGTTCCCTTTTGATTGATGAATTTATTGATTTCTTCCATTAATTTAGAGTAGGTATCCTAAACATTATTGCAAATTAGCAAGGCTCTGCTTTACGTTAATAAGCTGTTGAAGAGTGCTAATGAAATGAAAAGAAGTCAGAATTCAGTAATAAAGGTCTGCAAAAATTGAGGCCTAGAACACACGACTAGTATTTTACATCAAAGAGGTTTGTAAAATATTTGAGCCTTTGTCTGTCCTAATTGTTAATTCAGAAAAATACTGATTTGATGTTCAGTATGAATGGCCTAATAGCACATTGGAAAAAAATGGAAAATGAAGGCAAGGAGCTACCTGAGACTTTCCATTGTGTTTGTAGTGAGCCTTTAGCTGGTTGGAGTCCGTGGGAATGGTTCTGTGAATCGGAGGGCAGAACTTCAGTGTTCTTCTGAAACCATGCATGAAAAAACAATAAAACTTCTGAAACTGGGGTCCAAAAAAGATGGACAGGTGTGATCCAGGACACATGAAGTAGGACATTTATCGGATTTCACATGCACGTGCACACGGAATCGTTTCACATTCCTTAGCTCAACTGTCTTCTGATTTATGCCTTGGATTTTTCCTTATTATTTATGTCTGATTCATTAAACCTATTCTCTCATATTTTTCCTGCCTTGAAGAATACCTGGTTCATGAATACACTAGAATGTGTGTCAAATATGAACACTCAGCAATTGTTCTGATCCTTTCTTCGGTGCCGTGTTTCTCTGTTGTCCAGCTACAATGGACCATTTGTTGTAACACTTGAATTAGTATCGTATGTTTTGCCTGGTGCTATTGTTTTAGTCATGCTTGGGAAATGTGTTTTCATATGTATTTTTGTGCCCAGTTTTGAGTGCAATAAGATGGTGACTGGTACCGGATGATACTTAATTGATTGGGGTGGGTGCGGGTGCGAGTGTCTGAGTGTTTGACATTATATCTGATGGTATGTGTTGACCTGCTCCTCCTTGTGTGTCTTGGGGTTTATTTGTCATCGTACACTTTATTAACATTGCAGGGATTGTAAGTGATGACAGAAAAAAGAAGATAAAATACAGTGAGTGCTTGGAATGCACTTAATTTTTGTCTTTTCTCGGCTGCTTTGGATATGGTCTGAGTTGGGTGTGTTTCGTGGGGTTTTTTCAGCTGAATGTTTATTTCTTCCCATTGATGAGCAACAGGAGAGGAGCAATGCTGTCAATCACGTCTTCTGCTCATCCCCATGAGCCTTGTGCTAGTAGCAATACATATTAATTCTTACCTGGCATTTTTGCAAGGCTTTACGAACAGAAGCTCATCCCCTGTAGTGTCTAGCAGCTCTCCTGCACGTGTGCCATCCCATAAGGACATTTTGTGTGGAGCAGGGGTTGGCCTCATGTGCTGCTTGTACTTTTGGCTGCCTCTGTAAGGAGGCAGGAGTTGTGCCATCAGAGGCACGTGCTTCTGCCTACCAGCTCCCAGTGACGTCCACACTGTACTGGGGAGAAAGAGTTAGTCTGGCTGTAGACACAGCTCCTCATTAGTCTAGATTTTAGCCCTGATTTTAGAGAACCATTACTGCTCTGGGCTTAATTTGAGATGCCTTGTACTGTTGCCATAATACAAAGTGAGCTATAGAAACTGTCTGCTGCCCAGGGGGATGTTGAATAGCTGTCTCAATATGGAAAGTGCTGTGTGAAACTGTTCCACTTGCTGTTGCTGCATGTGACACCTACAATGACTATAAATGAAGGGATATTAGAGGAGGGGAGGAAAAAAAATCATATTATTTCAGTTAGTTTACTTTGTGCATATTTGACAGCCCTCTGTGTATAGTCAGTGACATAATTTCCTGGGATAGTCAGATTTCTCTTTATTCGTGCAGCTCTTTCAGCAATAGGGAAAGAAAATACTGTAACAATCAGAAAATGTGGCAGTAAAGCCAGGAAAACTTGTTGGCCACCTCAAGAAGAGCTGTAAGTACATGGGAGTGCTTTTCACTTGTGTTCCAAAAGCAGCTCAGTCCTGGAATAACACTACCCTTTCAGCTTGCATTTTAAGACAATGTGATTGTACTGAGACAGGAGTTACGAGGGTCTATAGCAAGCCCAACACATCCTCTCTTTTCGTGGAAGGTTTGCTGATTGGCAACCAGAGCAATAACAGTACACAGGTCAGCATAAAGACCAGGAGCAGTAAGCATGGATTTTCATCTCCATTGTAGCATGTTTGTTGTGGTGGGTTTGCACTCACAAGTCCATGGGGAAGGAGATGTGTGTCTTATTCGCCTTCCCCTCTGTCTTGCCTTTACGCTTCCACCTTGAGTTGGAGCTGGGCTGTTTGGTGTCTTTCCAAGGACAGAGCAGGGCAGGGAGAGCATGCCTAGCCAAAAAGATAACAGAACAGGTCATTTTGAGATACCAGTGTTTCATTAGGGGCGTGTTTTGCTGCATATCCTGTTTAGGAGCTGGTAAGGAGCAAGGTTTTCACTGAGTGTGTGTCAGGCACCCTTCTGGATTGGAGCTGTGGTGGAGCTGAGTGTGGGGCTTCTTTTCCTGGAGGGGAAGCCCTGTGCTTTTGCACTGTTTTGGCAGCCTGACACAGAGCAAGCTGGTAACCTGTGTGCATGGTGGTGGGATTTTTTCATCTGCTTTCCTCAGTTAACTGAAGCTCTGTGACTTTTTAACCTGCTGTCCGTAGGCCGTTGTTTTACAAGCTCATTAAGGTGGCAGGGACAGCAAGAGCAGCAGTCCTGCTCCCCCACTGTGGGTACTCGTTAGATGGCTTCCTTGTGCTGACATAAGCGTTGTGTAGTCATGCTCTGAGCCAGGTCTGGGAAAGGAGCCAAGTCAAAAATAATCCCTTAAAAAAAAATCAAACCAACCAAAAAATAGAAGGGGGGGAAAAAAGGGGAGGGGATGTTCTCAGCAGGATCTGTTCCCGGATCTAGCTCACCATTGCTCCAACACCAGCCTGGGCAGCCCGAGGGTTTGTAGGGGCACGGAGGTGGTGGGGGCGAGCAGCCAGGGTTGAAGGTGCCCATGTGTGTGGCCTGAGCCTGCAGCCTGTCCTTCCTCAACTCCATCGGCCCAGCTGTGCTCCCAATAACTTCCAAAGCTGCCAGCTGATTTTGGCCAAATTTGTCTAAAAGGCAGCGTTTGAAGGTGTGGAGACCCCCTGAGCTCAGTAATATATGGTGGCTGGTAGGTAGATGGACCCAAATCAGCACATCCCAGCGATGAAAAGTTATTAGCTGAGGCTCGGCTGCTGACCCCGCCAGGGCTCTTCTTGAGGCACCATCCTGCTGTCCTGGTTTGGGTTGAATTGTACTCATTTTAGGGGGGTCAGATGTTAAACAGCTGAGAGGAAAGGAGCACAAAGTGCTCTTTGGGGATGACTGTGCATCTCAAGGGGCAGGAACGGTTCTCCTCCTGGATCCTGGCTGCATTGGGAGTTTCACTTCCAGTCAAGGGCTGTATGGGGGAGATTTTTGTTTGTTTTATGTGCTGGGGTTTGGTTTGTTTTAATTCTTCCAAGGAATCAAACTTTTAGAGACTGGGAGACAAGACCACTTTCAGTTATTGTTTGTGTGGCCAACTATTTAACCCTGAAGTCAAACAGGCCTTTCTAGCCCATCTCTGTGTTGCTTCATCGAACACCTGGTGACAGCTTTTGTGCCTTATTGGATCCAGCTTCCATCCCCATGGGGCTGTGTTCCTCTATGGCTGGTGTGCCCAGGTTTCACCTGCCTGGCCCGCAGCACAAGCAGCCCTGCTCTGCCCTGCCCCACCACCAAGGAGCTAACATGAAGACACATACTGTGGTTTCCTGCTGTTTTGCTTTGTAACCAGTCCACTGGTAAATATAGCTTTTGTGTGGTTATAAATTCATTCTCTCATTATGGGCTGTTGTTGTGCAATAATTATGTAGAAATTACAACCGAGGGTTGTTGCAGATGGGTTTTTTTGTTGTTGTTGTTCTAGTTATTTATTTATTTAGTGTTTGAAATGCCCTGCAGTGGGAAGAGCAGGCTTTGGTATCAGCCCTGAAACAGGGCCACAGGCAGGTGTTGGGATTGTGTGGGCTCCCTTTACACGGCTACACGGGCACCGCCAGGCCAGTGGGGACCTGCACTTTTCAGATACCTTTTCATTTGTGCTTTCCTCTTGTGAGCAGACATGCTGTCCCTCCCTGCAGGTTTGTTACTGTACATGTGTTTACTCTGAAATAAACCCTTCCCTTCTCTGTGGAGATGCTGGTGATACGCTTCCTGAAGACCTAGTAGCTCTGGCTGCTTCTAGTCTGGGTTCTGCTGCCTGGCCAAGGTCATGCTCAGGCCAAGGTAGAAATGTTCAGGTCCTGCTCCCTGGAGGTCTTCCCTTCAGGTGGCATGTGGAATTAATGTAAGGGTGGGTTTTTTGTTGTTTCCCCCCCATTTTTTTCTTTAAAATTCCAGTAAAGCAGATCTCAAAACAACACTGCTTGTCTCCATTGAGTTCTCTTCCTGTCCCTCCTTTGATTTTACATTATCCTCTGCGTTGTGTTTTCATGCCATATGTGTCCTTTGAAGTCTGAAGAAGCTGTGCCAAAAGAGAACCTTTCTCCCTTTTGTAAGACCGAAGCCACTCTTAGATAATTGCAATTATCATACAGCGTGGAGCAAACCCAGAAGTGAAGTTCATAGCTTGAGTGTGTGTCTGTAAGTTTCCCAAGAGCTTCAGAACTGCTTGTGCTTGGTCTTTGCTTTTGCTCTTCACACCTGAAGCAGTTCCTTGAGTCCCAGACAGCTGCTCCTGCTCCAGGAGGTGTCCATAACCGTGTCCCTGGTGAGGCACGGAGAGACTGGCAGCTCTGACAGGGCCTCTGTGCAGAGGAAAGTGGAGCTGCCCATCATTGAGTTATGCTGCTTGATAGAAGCAAGACAGGGGAATAGGCAGGCTCAAGAGTGTAGGATGAGCCCTTTGCCCAAGTTCTTGGGGAGAGGTTGCCTGCCTCAGGCTGACCAGAGTGGGGAAGGTGAATATCCCATTAAACAAAAAGGGGGGGAGTTAGTTCCTGTCATTTATGAGCTGCAGAGGACTGTGATGCTGGGCCAGCTCGTGGGATCACCCACCATCATTTTGAGCTTCACTTTTCAAAAGGGATGTCAGGTTTACAGGTATGTTTTAGATCTCTTCCCATCAGCCTTGGAGAAGCATCTTGTGTGTAAACCAGGTTTATGACCTCATTTCTCAAAGGAGTTTTAAATGGGGAGAAATAGGAGTATTAATTAGCGCCTCATTAAGTACTTGTAGTCAAGTACAATAATTTTCTTGAAAGGATAATGTATTGGATGAATAAAAATACTCTCCATTAAAAAATGAATACAAAGTAATTTTAAACCACAAGGATTATTGTACATTCCTGAAAAATTAATGTGATTAAAGCCAAATATATTTAATAAATTAAAGAGACCTCATTAGGCTGTTTAACTTGTTGATCTCTAATTAATTATTCTCAACTTTAGTACTTCAGGACTTCAACCTTACCTGCAGGGACAGGAAGTAATTTTTCCCCCACTTCAGTTTTTGGCTTGTAATTATTAGGTTGGAGTAATTATTAGTTTGAAGTGTGGTGTTTTTTCTGATGTCTTTCTCAGTAGCTGGCCACAATGAAAGATGAAACTCTAGACAGGTGATCAACTGGTGATCAGAAATTGTATGGAGAGTCCTTTTGATGGGTTTGATTAATGTGACCTACTGATTACCAAATTTGGAGCTGAGAAGGAATATTTCCAAGGGTATTTCTTCCAGTCCCTTTTGTCTGTGATGAGGTGCAGGTCTTGTCTGCTAGGATTCCTTGTCTGTAGGTTTCCTTCAGTTGCTTTATATAACTTCACATAAGTTAAATGTTTTTTTCCACACATAATTTACCCCTTAGATTAGTTTTGCATTAGGCATTGACTGAGCTGCTTCACATTCAGCTGCTTAATGAGAACTGCTCTGTGTGTTGTGGAAGTGGGTAAAGTAAATGGTTGGAGACAGCATCTTGGGACACTTGGAGAACCTCCAATGACCAGATAATTGCCCGTTGAAGGTTTTGAGGCACCTGTTCTTTTGTTGAAGATGATGGTGGCCAGAACTTTTTGGTAGTGTACAAAAATAGCTACAGTAGGTAGGTCCAGGATTCAAGGAGCTTGTCAAGGAGTGCTGCTCCTGGACATTTCTGCGAGCTACGTTGTTACACAAAGTGCCTCCTCCCAAGACAAATGGTCTGTGCTGCTGTAATGCTCCAACGTATGATTAATAGTGTTTTCTGCTCTTAAATGAGACCACATCTCTCTTTTGACTTACCTTGAAAATCCTCTTAGTGCCAAGTGATCTCATTTTCCAAAGCACCTTCTGAGGTTACAGCTCTCAGCACCCAGTGGCTGCAGCTGCTGCAGTGACACCCCGAGTGTAGACACATAGATGTGCCTCTGCAAAATCCATTTTGAATGGCTCCCTTCCCTTCCCTTCCCTTCCCTTCCCTTCCCTTCCCTTCCCTTCCCTTCCCTTCCCTTCCCTTCCCTTCCCTTCCCTTCCCTTCCCTTCCCATGTCTTTCTCCCACCTCTCAAAGAGGACACACTCAGGCTATTTGATTTTTTTTCTTTTTCTTCCTGTTAAATTGTGAGATTGCAGCTATAAATCTCTTAAAATTGCAAGGGCATGACAAAGAGCAGATCTGTCTGATGGCACTGTTAACTTTTTCTTAGTGTTTCCCAGGAATTCTACCTGACATCATCCCTTAATACAAACAGGTTATTTGCAAGGAGCTCTGTTTAAACTAGCAAATCATTGTGGCAACGTGTGAGTCTAAACCAAACCAGAGAACAAAGAGCTGTGCAGCGTTTATGATGATAAAATAATTTCAGGTCATGTCTCTCTCTTTCCCCCCCCCCCCCTTTGTGTGGTTTTTCTTTTATTACTGGCACTAAAATGGCTCTTGCAGTGCGAGTGAGAAAACCAGACTGAACCTCCTGTTTTTTTGTCGGGCTCCCAGCTGGAAACCCCTCCCTCGATTTTCCATTGATAAAAGTGGCACAAAGGGAATCTAGAGCAGAGGAAGAAGCGGAAATAGAACAATGTGAAGTCTTGAACTTGAATCACAAATAGAGTTAAGTAACGTAGGTGCAGTCCTGGGCAAGCTGCTGCTCCTTTCATGACCAGGTTCATTTAACTGTGGTCTTAGCATTCGTGGCCGCCCTTCAAAGCCATTTAACAAATCAGCTATTTATTGTCTTTCTACTGCAGAGGCTCTTTAAAAGGATATTGCAGGGCATTTACTTCTCTCCCTTTCTATGAGCCACTTTAACTGACCTTCAAGAATTCACAGTAGCAACAGGGGCCAAAAAACCTCATGCACAAGAATGCTTTTAGTGTTAATTTATAAAATATGCCTTTCACTAATAAAATAAAGGTGGGACATTTATAGAGCTCTGAGAAGGAACACAGCAGCTGAAAAGGCCCAGATCTCCCACTGTTCAAATTAAGGGCAGGTGATTTCAATGAGCGAAGGAGCAGGCTCGTTAGGGACACAGGTGAACACAATGCACTCAAGTGTTGCTGGGATGCCTGAAGAACTTTCAGGAAGGTTTTGCAAGTATTTAGAAGGAACTTTGGAGAGGATCTGTTTCAGTTAAGTCACTGAGGGTACTTGGTGCTCCTTCAGAAGCTTCAGAGGAGGAAGATTACTTGAGCTTCCTGCCATTCGGTGGTAAGTTTATACTTCTCTGACTTTCTTAGTGTTTTAAGGTGTCAGTGTAGAGGAGTTGGTTGATGTTTGCCACAGGGCCTGGGTGGTCACCTCCCTGTCATATGGCGTGTGTGATGGTGGTGAGGAAGGGGCTCGGAAGCACCCATGGACAGCATCTCTGGTTGTACTTGGGTGTTGCAGGGAGCACGTTGGTCTGTGACCCAGAAAGCTCTATCCCAAAGGAGGTTGCAGTCTGTGTTCTGTAGCTGCGGTGAGAGCAGCAGGTGCACAGCACCTTGCTTGTTACACACCTTTTAGGTCTCTTGGGCTTCACTGTGAAGTAGTGTGGATGTCCTCTTGGCATACCTTCCCACACAAAAGAGGAAGTGCTGCTCTTGTCTTTCTCTTCTGTTCTCCTCTCTTTTTCCCATCTTTCCCTTTTCCCGTCTTCCTTAAAGTTGCCAAAATGCCACAGAGCCGCACACCGAACTCTATTTCCTTGTTCTAACAGTTGAAGTAACAGGAACACATGCAACTATTGGAAGCATGAGATGCTGATAGAGCAGGAATCTGTTATGTAAATAGCAAGTGTGTGGTTGGACAGTCCATATGTTATTGCAAGAGTCTAAAGGAAAATATACAAACCAGTAAATGATCAAGAAGCAAGGCTGGAAATTAACTTTGGCTTTAATGGACATTTTTGGTCTCTTCATCTGACCCTGTAAATCAGAGCTGTTGTATTTTGTGCTGTTTTTTCTTATTACATTTTTATTGGGCCATCCTTCCTTTGGGGGAAAAAGAGGAAGTGCAGGAGGCAAATATACTTTTTAGCTAGAAAATGATTAAGAATAAATCACTCTGTGCTACCTCAGTCCTGCTATTAAAAAGTTGCTTTCCAGTGAAACAGACTGAAGCCTAGGCAGGGTAACTGATTGAATAATTTGTCTAGCATTTTGACTCTGCAGGAGTTTTTTTCTTCTTGTCAGTATGGGGAGGTAAGAGTTGGTAAAGTCAGGTTTCTTTTTGGCTGCTGCTCTGTGCAGAGGAATGGGTAAATGTGCTATTTCTGTTCAGAGGGATGGACTCTCTGCCTGTGCTTTATTCATCGTAATCAAAATACAGAAGAGGCAAAATGTGCCCTTGACAAATACGTGTCCTCTATGTATGAGTAAATATGACATCACAGGCCACATATTTTGATCACTGTTTTGTATAATATGCAGTAACCACGTGCAAATGCCACATACAGCAAATGAAAATGCTAAAAACCAATTCTTAAGAGATGTTAAATGGGGTACTAGTTAGTGAGTGATTAAAGTTAAGCTACTCTGCACTATCCTTAAGAGACTCAGGTTTGAAAAAGGCACATTATCTCTAACAGTGGGCAGAGCATCCACTGACTCACAGTGTTTTGGTTTAAGAAAGGGCTGCCAGACACCTAAGGAATGGGAAACAGTATTGCTTTTTAATGCTCTTTGTGCCAAAGAAGCAGAACATTTTGAAGGTGTGGGGTTTTTTTTCTGTTACACCAAAAAACATATTAGGGGTTTATCAGAAATTATGGCATTTTAGTTGAGTGTTATGCTTTGGCCAATTGTAACGCTAACAGGATGGAAAGCATAAGCAGTAGCTACAATTATAGCTGCAGTTACTAAGGGAAATCTGTGTTCTGTTGTTTGAATGCAGCATTCAACGTCTGCCTGCCTGAAAGGCAGCAGTATCTTAAAGAGGCAGGGGAGGAAAGTTGTCTTCTTTATTTAATTATCCACCTGCTTTTTTTGACAAAGATCATGCACGTAATTCATCCAAGAGGTCAAATCCAATCTTTCCCTTGTGCTCAAAGCAGTTTAGACAGTTTTAAAAGGAGAGTAAGTGTACATTTAAAATAGTGTATACATATAAAAAATGAAAGTATCAGTATGAGAGCAAAGTGGAACTGTTGAGTTTGTATTCCTTGTAGCCTACCAAAACTTACAGGTCATGCACAAATCATCCAAAGGGTAATTTTCCTGACATTTGTCATCAGATCCCTAAGTATTATGAGCCATTATTTGCTTCCTTTCAGTGATGTGTCAACAAACAGATTTCTTTTCTGTGTAAATGTGATTGAATTTTATTCATTAGAGAGATTACAACACACTAACAGTTGTGCCTTTTAAAGTATTGGCATTTAAGCTGTTTGTAAGGAATGTGTTTATGCTTTGGCTAGAGATCACTTGGTGCTGGTGTTTAGTCAAATTAGGGCTGAAGTCATGGAAATCTTGACTTTTCACTCACTTCATGAATCCTGGCGATTTAACATGTATGGCAGGCACCTCACTCATTGCAGTTTCCAAGTGTAAACAGATGGTGTGCTCAGGAACACCAGGACATATAAAGATATTATTAATCCTGATTTAGTCTCTAAATGAAAGGGGCAGGTGTATGACTTGTATAAATTGGCATATTCTCATCAAGTGAAGCTATGCCAGCAGAGGCAGAATGGGAATTTGTCCATCTGCCCACTGTTTTTAAAGGAAATGCTGGCAACTGCTTGTGTAGTTGTCTCTGGATGTGTGTTTCTTCTGTTCTTGTATACTATCTCTGTGGTGGAAGGTGTTCTCTAGTCATCCTTTCTTTTTGTTTCACCAGGAGACCAAAACCACTTATCCATCAGGTCTCCCCTTCTTCCCCTTCTCTAAACTCACTTTGTTTCCGTTTTTCCTCTTTTCTAGTTTTTAATACAGAAGTAACTTCTCCCATCCTTACCTTCCCAGGTACAGCAGCAGGATACAATGTCTTTACTCCCTTCCTACCCTTCTGTGCCCATTCCTCTGGGTTCACACATCCTCAGGAATTGCTTTGAACTCAAATTCAGATTGTGTCTTTACCCACATGATGCAAGAAGCTTGGCAAAATAGTGTGAGTCTGTGAGTTGCAAAGGGTTAATTACATTTCTGTAGTGCAGAGTGGGGGGAAAAGTTTGCACAGGTTGTTGCTGTGTGACTAGACAGCTGCTTTGCAAATCCTGCTGTGCAGACTCAACAGTGTATTTATTTCTCTCTGGACTTGCCAGTGGGTAACATTGCACGAAACTGGATGATCCATTCCCGTTCAAAATGTCAAATTTCTGTTGCTTAATTTCCAGTGAGGATGTAATGTGATAGTAAAATTGTTCTGCACAGGGTCATACCCTGTTTTACTGTCAGTTTGTGAGACTCAGACAGAAGGAAATGATCAAAACCACTCGATGCTCATTATTTATTAATTGAGTTCTGGCAGAGCCTTTCTGCATTCTGGCTTTTTGTTTGGGTTTTTTTTGTTTACAAACAACAACAAGAAAAGGAAAAGCACAGTTCACAAAAAGAAAGCTGAAAAGGGAAATTTGTTAACAAAAGTTTCTGACAAAGGAAAAATGGCATTTAGGGGCATTTGAATGGAGGTGCCTTGGAGTACAGGGAGGGCATCTTGGCACTGCAGCATCACCCTCTCCCAGTGTTGTTCCTGAAAGAGAAGACAGCTTTGGAGAGCAGCAGACTATGAATCTTCAATACAAGCATACTGGGTCACCAGAAAATAGTTACCCTGCTAAGTTCTGTGATGAGGGCATTTTAAGTGCTTGTACTTTGCTGCTCAAATGGATTTACTTACTTAAAAAAAAAGAATCAAAGTAACAAGAAGCTCCAAGCTCACTTTTCTGTGTCTGTTTCTGTACACACTCAGGTAAATTGACATAACTGTCTTTACTCACTTTAGCTTCTTCAGAAGTCCTAAAGCTACTTAGAGCTCAGTCACTTGCTCTGCAGTGAAGCCCCTGAGGCCAGATCCTTTTCTAGATATCTTGCCTTGTATGGAGCTGTGTTTAAGCCTTAGGTGTAAAGTTTATGTTGATGAAAGATCTGAAGACTTTAGCTACTGATTTTTCTTTTTTTTTCCCAGGGGGTTAAAATTAACCCATTGTAAGTGTTTTTTCACAGGAATAGCAAAAGCCACGTCCCTGATCAGAGTAACCCTTTTGTCAGATTTTCAGGCTTGCTTCAGAATCTGGAGCCATTTTTATATCTCAATAAATTAGCAACAATAGCAGCACAGAAGTAAATTTGACACAGTCAAAGCCACATATTTATTTCCCTACTCCCTTTCTCCAAAATGACTGAGGAGGTTTTTTTTTGCTGAAACTTTGCCACAAAAGCTCAGTCTGAGACCTGTGTTAGTATGAAAAGTTTGTATTAAATATTGACCAGGGTTGTAAAAAGCTAAAACCAAGGCTTTTGAGAGAAAGAGTTGAATAGCCTTGAGTGCCATGGTTGCTGTGAGAATAACATTCTTTGGGCTGCTGTTTTAAAGGTGTCCTCAGGTAGATGTGGCTGTAGCACTACATACTCTGTCCTCAATATACATATTTCTGTGCTTTTCACTCTGCATGGAGAAAAATGGTGCAGGATATCATTCTTTTCAGGGCACTTACATCTTCATTGTTTCAACTCTCCTTTCTTTGTTTCTTTGACTTCACAAATGCTTCTTTCCTGCCTTTGGATTAGAGGTGGGACTTACAAAGTCAAAATATGCAGCAAAGCCTGTTGGACTTTTCTATCCCTGTCCTCATCAGTTGGGCCCCAAGGGTTCTTCAGTGTTGTCCTTCCTCAAAAAACAAGAAGCCATTGGCAGCTGCTTTGCTCTGCTTTTACCACATCAGTGCTTTTTGGACAGCTGTGGAAGCAGCAATACCTGGTGCAGGTTGTTTGCAGTTCCTCTTGCCTGGTTAAATGGCTGTGTTGGCTTTCTTGGACCATGTCAAAACCAGTGAGCCTCCTGCTTTCCAGGTTGTCAGTCAAGGTCATGCCTCTAGTTGTCTCATGGCCACTTCTTACTCCTGGGCAAAACCAATGTGCTCAGCTCTTGTTGCCAGGTTTCCATGGGGAGGGAGCTCCAGGGAGGGGATGGGGAAGGAACAGCAGTACATCCCTGTTGGGCCTCATGGTTGGGGCTGCCAGGACCTGGGAGGTGTCATGGGGTGGACCCATGTCTGCACACCACCTTATTGACTGCTCCCCTTGCTGTTCCTCTGTGCTCAAGTCTTACTGAGAGCAATATTTGCATACCTCACTGATTTGTTCAGGCTAAATTAATATTTGTAGAGCACACTGTGTTCCCCATATTGAAAAGACAACATGGACACTGCTGTTTCTAGACACATCCTATTTCTTGAATGTAGTAAATGTGCTTAACCAGGACAGGGAGGACTCGTTGCATTTGTTTAGAGAAACCCTGTCAATCCCTTGGTATATGTGTGAATCTATTTTTCTACATAGGTGTTGTCTTTATAGTGAGGAGGAAACTCATTTCTGCTGAGAGTCCTGTTTCAGTGGTTGGGTTTTGTGTGCATTAGCCATTTGTTATTCTGGTTACCATTCCATTGCATGCTGGAGAGGACTATATGTAGTATTCTCAGGGTCTTTCACTGCTTATAGAAACCTTAGTGTCTACATAAATCCTCTAACAACGTTTTTTCTCAAGCTGGGAACATAAATAGAGTAGATAATAGTTTGGTAAAGCTGATTGGTATTCCTTAAATCTTGATCTCATCCCTTACTTATTCACACATCATCTGCACAGAAGATATTTCTGCAGTCTTCTGAACTCTGTCTCACACGATCCAGCAAGATGGTAAAAAAACCCCAATTTTTTAAATCTTTACAAAGCCAAATTAGAGCATTAAATGAAATCCTGGGGGGGGACTCTGAAAAAAATCAATTGATACAAGCCATTAAACATCCTTCTCCTCATAGATTGCCCAAATTCTCCTGAAGTGCTTGAAAGATGATTTCTCCAAAGGTCTTGCTCACAGAGCATCTGCCGGAGATGACAGCATGAGGAAAAGCCGTGGCGTGAGTGCGGTGGCACGGCGAGCGGCACGGCACGCTCTGCTCCAGGAAAACCTGGCCTCGAGCCTCTCAGCAGCCGGGCTCCTGCTGGTCCTGCAGATCCTCAGCAGCTCCATTGAAACGGAGGGAATGACTCCAGGTTTCTGCCAGTTTCGATGAAAAGAGGCATTCTGCTGAATGGATCTGGGCAGCCACTCGCCAGGTGGAAGGGAAAGAAAGTGACTCAGCGTTCGGCAGTTGTTGCCGATCGCTGGCTTTTGCCAAGTGTGGAGTCACAGATTTCCTTTTCTCTTTCTTTCCCTTCTTCTCCCTGCCCCCCTCATTTTTTCCCCTCTGTGAGTGGCTACTTTGTGCACCCTGAGAAAAAGCATGGTGACGGCAGCTCCTCCCGTGGGTGCACTGGATGTAGCAAAGTGTGCGGTAGAACTAGGGTGAGAGCAGCTGGGTGCCTTCTCTCTGCCTCCCTGGCAAGCTCACCTCTAAGCCAGCAGCAGTGGCTGTTACCTGCCCCCCAAAAAAGGCAAAAGATGAGGGAGAAAAGCCCCATAGCTAGGTTTTAGGGCTGTGTGCCTGTTGAGTAAATATAGGGGTTTATTTTAGACTACCCACCGAGGGGACTCCAAGTTTAGAAATGGTGTTAAATTATTGCAACAAGAAAGGGGATTTTAAAAGCTCTAAATGGGGAAGACAATAGCTTACTGTAGATCTCTGGAAAACATGGGCTGATGAACTGAAGCTCCCTGAATGTTTCAGCCCATCTGTCTTGTTAGTTTCTATGTCTTAATCACGGATTTCATGAAGTGTCTAATTTTCTTTTTTTAGCTTTCTGTCTTCCTCTTGTACAAAAGTTAAGGCAGGGAAATCATCTGAGCTGGATTTACTTTTGCATCCGAGAGAAAAGCAGTCTATAAAAAGAAGTGAGTGGTGTGTGTACTGGGAAACTGAGCTTGTCTGCTTTGAGTTTGGGGGGCAAGGTTTTCCCCACTCTCACTTCTGCTGCTGCGGTGGTTATTGGGACAGCTGGGGAGTGTGAGTATAGGCACATAACCAGCAGCTGAGTGTTTTTAATTGCCTGTCTTTGGTCTGTGGTTGACTAAACAGTGTGGACTGAAATGCAGGCTCCTCTGAAGCTACCAGCAAAATTTCCCTGCCGTCCCTCCTCCTGCTGCCGCTGTTCCTGGCAGCTCTCAAGATGTCCTGGCAGGTCCCTGTCCCATCTTGCACCTTGACAAGTCTGTGACAACTCTTCCAAACTGGAAAGTTACTTCCTATTCACATCTGTGGGACAAAAAGCAGAAACCAACCAACTGAAGTGTCCCCTCAAAAGTCAGAGCATTGCAGTGACCCCTCAGGAAGGTCGTGCATCTCCAAGTTCTTCTTGCCTGAATCCATCACACAGAGCCCACTCAGTTTTTAGCAACTCCCCCTCCAGCACAGATAAGACCATGTATATTTGCAGTGTGTACTATGCAGAAGACACTGATTGACATTAATTAGGAGTGGGTGGTGTGAAAGTGTAAAAATAAAATGCCTCTCTGTCAGGTTTACTATTAGAAGTGAAGTACACGGTGTGACGCCGAGCGCGCGTGAGCGTGCATGTGCGCGTGCGAGCGCGTGTGGAGGGGACAGTGTCTCCTCAGCATTTAGAACAGTAGTGGGAGTGAAGCATTACAGGTTTAAACATCTGTAGAAGTCTGGGATCACAACCTCTTTTTTTTCCTTGTGAGCCTCTCAGCAAAATGTAGCTCAAAACTGTTTCTTTTCAGTCTTGAGTTTCAAAACGCTGTGCTAAAAACCATCAAATACTGCAGGCTGTCAGTTGAACTGCCTCTGCTTGATTTGTGCTCTGATGGGCACTGTTTTGAGAAGTGATCAGGAGGCACAATGTTTTGGGGAAATTTTATCAGGAGCAGCATTTTGGAATGAAATTGGATCACCATTTAGCAAGCTGGTATCGCTCCAGTTGGTGATATTTAGTGATTCCTTCTCTGTGTATATGGTGAGAATTAGAAGCAATAAATGAATTCCACTGCGTTAATGGTTCGTGAAGTGTGTTTTCAGATGTAGCTGGCCTTCTCTTGTAAAATAAATGGACAGTCATCTATATACCACTTTAAAAATGTATTCCTTGGACCTTAACTGCGTTACGGTATCTGAGCTCCAGGACTGTTGCCTTTGAAGTTTCTTCAGTGTCTGTGATTTTAGTGGGTGATGCTGCCAGAGGGTTATCTATCAAGCTTTTATAGCTGGAGCCTTTAATAGCTGTCTGTCTGCTCTACCTGACTGTTAATATTTATCTTTTCTATAAGAAAGTTCAAAACACGGACACCTTCTCAGCCTAATTTAGCGGCCACTGAACTGAACGACACTGACTGAAGACCTCTTCCCCAGTGTTTGATATCATTCCATGCCAAACTGCAAGTTTGTGTTTGGTCTTCATTGATTATAGCTAAAAGACAAACCTCCTCTTTCAGTAACAGCTCTGAAACTACATATGTTACCCTAATTTGTACTTCCTTAAGTGAGCTCTGAATCCTGGCCTCTTGTATTGAATCTCTTTTTACTGTTGCCCAGTGATTTGATGGAATTGGATTGTTAATCTCTTACTTTCTTAGCAGAATCTCTTTCTGTTGACAAGCTGAACATTTGCTGGGGAGAGGGTGGGAGTAACACCTCAGCTCCCCTCTCCAAGCCTGCGAGGTGCTGGTAGTACATGCTGTGGGCACCGTGAGCTGTGACTGCCTGTGCTGTGCCTGTGATTGAGATACAGAGCTGTTACTGAGGGCCTTCTGGTTCAGTATCGTTTCCTTGTACATTACTTAAAGTAGATTTAATGTATTGGATATTAAGTTAAGGGATTCTTCTCCTCCTCCTTGAAGGAAAACATCAAAGCTGGCACACTGGTTTGCAGTGGACTGCCTAATATTGGTGGTATTGCTTTAGCATTGTAATGTGTCAGAACTGACTCAAAATACCCCCCCAAACTCCCTGTGTTGCTGATGCTGCTCATTCCCCTTTACAGGATGTGTAGCCTTTGGGTGATGTGTCACATGTTGGTGAGAGGGACCAAGTGTCTTCAGCTATGAGAGGCTGCTGACCATGGGAACGTGGAGCTTAGGGTAGTCCTGGCAGCTATTTTCTGGCCAGCTTTGGTGTCAAGCATACAGAGTGCATGTGATAAAAGCACTTCATGTACTGTGTCACAGAGCCAAGAATTCAAAGGTTTCTCCACATGAGCACCAAAAGCCCTTCTCATTACTCTCACTGCACGTGGTTTGTGTGCATTGGCTTGTA
The DNA here is from genome assembly GCF_028858725.1 of Colius striatus. Classification (NCBI taxonomy): domain Eukaryota; kingdom Metazoa; phylum Chordata; class Aves; order Coliiformes; family Coliidae; genus Colius; species Colius striatus. Next base: position 5,646,847 of record NC_084762.1, read on the forward strand.
GAGAAGATGTTGGCCACACTGTCCCTGTGCCAGTGACACGCCTGATCCACCACAGCTTGATTCATGTGGCTGGGGAGCAAGTTAGGAGTTAACCTGCAGAAGCAAAAAACCCAGTTCCGCGGGGTGCTATCATTGAGGTTTGGTTTTGTTTTACTTGTTAGTATAATGGTTTGCTTGTGTTTGAAAGGGTTAAGCAGAGATAAGTTTGTGCGGGCACAGAATGCGTGACATATCTGGGGTCAAAAGTGTTGTCACTTAAAATCACATACATGTAGATAAAAACACACAAGAGTTTTAAGCAATGGACTCTTTTTTTCTTAGCTGTAATTGCAATGGTACTGCCAGTTAATCACAATTGAGTTTCAGGACTCTGCTTTCTTGCTGTAAAACTCAAATCAGTGAGTTGAGAAAAGATAGGTGAACCATGAAGAAAAAAGAAAAGGAAAAAGGGGTGAAGTGGAGAATGGAAGGACCTTATTTGAAGTTATTCTCACACTATTTCTGTGTTTAAGGCTTGGTGAAGTAGTGTTCCTGTGAGTTATTCAGGGCTTAAAGGGTTCAGTGCATACTCAATGTCTTCTAGAATGAGATCTCTGGCAACTGAAGAACTTTGTGGCCTTTGGGACTGTATCTATAAATACAGATATCTTCCTTCTTGGGGATTGTAATCACTGAAGTCAAACCCACCAGTAACATAAAATGTACAAATCCCAAGTCTTGATCTTTATACACATAAAGACCACTTTACATTTTTGAGGCAAGCAAAAAGATCTTGAACCAAGTATAAATCGTTGAATTAATTTTGCCTTTTTGCCCTTTTCACACTGATTAATATGTTAGGCTGCCTAAACATAAAATACATGAGTAAAGTGTGTGTGGGAAAATACTGTGTAGGTACATATCTTTCAGTGATTGGGTAGCTATTTGTAAGCTTGAATTAATTAGTTGGGCTGACATGTGCCATCCGTTCAGTTTTGTGGGGGCTGGACAGTTTGTGGGCAAGCAGGAGGGAAATCCTTCGAGAGATGTGTCACTGTAGGACATTCTCACTGTAAAACCAGGGGGGTTGGGAAGTACTGTTAGAAAAGCTGCTCATGATCCTCCACACCATGAATATCCTTTAAAACCAGAGCTTGTGTTTCATATGGTTCTTCAGTTGTTATGTTTTTCAACTCCCTGTTATAAAACAGAGCATGAAATGATTTTTAACACAACATACAGGGGCTTGAAATAGTTTGTAAACATCTAGACCAAGTCACGGTTGCATTGGTAGGTGCTTTCCTCTCAGTGTTTACAGAGGAAAATAGTGTTTGCACAGTTGAGATGCTTTTCATGTCAGCCTTGATCACATTGGTTTGCAGCCTAAGAAAACAGAACAGCAACTGAACTTCAGAAGTATTTTACCAAAACCTAACAATCATGGATTGGGTTGAGACGTGCTGGTGCTGAATACGTTACCATAAGCAGCATTAGAACAGAGCTACCATTACTTTTGGAGTGTGCCTAAGCCAGTGATTTTTCAAGTGGAAAGGTTGGCAGTATTTCATTGTGTATGTTAAATTCAGAGTTCCTTGCTTCCTCCTTCCATCCCCTCCAGTTATCTGTTTGGTGAAGAGCAGAACACAGCAATGCAGGATTCGCTTTCCAGGGCCCATCTAGGGGCTCTGTGTGTAGCACGTCAATAAACACCTGAGCATGAGTGAAACTCACTCCATCATGAGACGATGCCGTGGAGCTGCTGGCACATCTTGCCTGGGAAGCTTTCTTTGCTGGTGATAACATTTCCCTTTTGCTGGGGTGGGGTTTTTTAGCTGTTTGCATCAGTGACCCTTTGTTGAGTGCATTGCTTTTTTTCAGACTAGAGTTTGGAGCTGCGCTTTTCACTTGCACTTAATAGTAAACCAATGCTTTGTAACACCAGCCTTTGCAAATCCTATATTACTGAAGTTGCCAAATGATTATTTATTGGGAGTAGAGGTTTTTCATTGTAGAATCTTTGTGCTAAATTGGAAATGGTGCTTCAGGATTTTCTTAATAGAAAAAAATAAGAACTTGAAATTCCACGGTGCACAGAAATTGTTGAGAGTCAAAAGACCATTTGCTTCAAGGCTGTGCATAATGATCTCATTTGTTATTATGTGGTCTGCACAAGCTACTCTCAAGACGTGTAGGATTTCTTCCTCTCTTAATGTTTCTTCATCAGTGTAATAGATCTGAATACTCCATAGATATTTGGCCATCTGGTTCTCTTAATTCCGCTGAATTTACCAGAAGAAAAAGTAACGTATTACGCCTTTCTAAATATAGTTCTTTTTCCATGATTGAAAATTGAATCATTCATTCTATGGAAGACTCTGATATTCTCTAGTTTTCCTTTATTGTGATTTGAATATTCTTAGGAAAAGTAAACCCTTGGTTTCTTGCAACAAGTGCTCTGGGGTATCTTTCAGTTGTCATTTTGGGATTCAGGTGCTCTCCAGTGGCACAAACCAAGTAAAGATACCAGTGACCTCTTTTATGCTCCAGTTTATGGTGAAAATAAAGATCTTGAAATGCCTGAGAAGGAAAGAAAGGCAGTGTAAAACGAAAAGCTGGCCTGCTGGGAGGGATAATTTAAAACAGAAATTCGAGACACTTCCATAAGAAATTCCAAACCTAATAAAATGCTTTGTGATTGGGGCTTGATCTCAAACTTGGATTCTAGTTTGGAGCCTTCCACTGGCACCATGTCTTGTGAGAGGGTTTGATGTGTATTTTGGAGTTGACCTGAGTGGTTTTAGTTGTGAAATCAGTGTGGCAGGAGGCATGCTTGAAGCGCTTCAGGCCTCGCCGTGAAGCTGGACGCCAATTTCAGTGAGTGAATGCAAATGCAACCATGTCTTCAGTGCCAGTAGGAAAAAGAGAGGTATTAATAACAAGGAGAAGAAGTGGGACCAGCACTTGATGCGATGACAGTTTCTGTTTGCCGGCCAAGTAAATGTGTCAGGAGGTCACCAAAGAGTATCTATGGCAACCAAGGGACAGAGGATGGCTCCGCTGGGCAAGTGTTGCTTGCTGGGCAGGACCCCAGGCAGTGGACTGTGATATGACCTGATTAGGACTAAGCTGCTAAATGAAAATGATAGTATTTATCAGCCACAGTCTAAAAACTGGTGGAAAAGAGGGAAAAAAACCCAAAAGTACCAAGGAGGGAGAGGTATTTCTCATTTCTGCAGGGAATGCTTTTACTCTGTCTTAATTTTTCTTTAAACTTGCCTTTTAAAGAGGTCAGGCTTGTCAGGCATTTTATAAACTGACTCCACACTTGCCAGCCATAAATTTTGTAAAGTGACATTTCTCATGTGGTTATTAAATTAAAAATAATAAAGAAATGAACTAAGTCTTTCAAACCTTTGACAGAAAAGCCAGAGGCTTAAATATTGTTGAGATCCAGTCTGCGGGGCAGGTTAACTGAATTCCCACTGTAACACTATTACAGCGACCACCTTAGATAATAAATGGTGATGTGTTGTATGACTCACTTGAGGGATCATTACTTTTGGTCAACCTGAAAGCCAGTGTTGTTGGTTGGGCTGTAGCAAGGAAGGTGTCCGCCTGTGCCGTGTGTGCGAGCTGCGTGGCATCGCAGAGGAGCGAGGGCAAGTTTCCTTGGTGACCACTCTGGATGGAGGCTGAGGAGAGGAGATGAGTTGCCAACTGTTTCTTTGGCCTGTAAACCAGGGTATTAAAAACTGCTATGAAAGTACTGTATGTTTCTTTCCCTTGGCCACCCCCTGTGTGTGGTACTTCAGGGTTCGAAGGGGTACGGCATGGCACTAAGTTATTGAGGGGATTAGTAATTATGATGAACACATTGTAATTTGCTTTATATTAATGAACACACACACTTAAAAAGGCTACAAGACCTGTTGAGCCTAGAGAAGACTAAGGGGGGATCTCTTTCACACTTAAAAGTATTTAAAAGATGTATGTCAAGAGAATGGGGCGGCACTTTTTTCTCAAGTGACAGAACAAAGGATAATGGACACAAACTGGAACACAAAAAGTTCCACTTAAGGAAAAACTACTTTACAGTGAGGGTGAGGGAGCCCTGGCACAGGCTGCCCAGGGAGGGTGTGGATTCTCCTCCTCTGCAGGTTTCTAAACCCCTCCTCGACATGTTCCTGTGCTCCCTCATCTGGGTGGACCTGCTTTAGCAGGGGGATTGAACTGGATGATCTCTAGAGGTCCCTTCCAATCCCCACCACTGTGTGATTCTGTGAGGTAGCCTGGTAAAAATCTGCAGTTTGCCTGGGCATCCTTCTTTCTGGGGACCTGCTGCACTCTTTGTAACCCAAAATTTTGCATCTGAAGCACTTACTACTGCTGAATCAGTCTTCTCTAGCATGACCCCATGCTCTGATCCTTAGTTTCCTCAGACCAGCTGCTTGGTGCATGTTTCTCTCAAACACAAATAGGCTTGTAGGTCTTCTGTACCTGTCAAACAGAATGTTACTATAGCATACCATCATTCAGCAGGAGTGAAGGGAAATAAAAGGCAAAAATGTTTGCAGGGTCACAAAGCTGTTGTCTCTCTTCAACCCTCCCCCCAAAAGTAAATGATTGAGCAAGTCTGCAGCTGGTTCAGTAGGGAACTGCAGCTCAAACTGTAAATTTCTGTTGGGAGATAAAATCTGGTTATTGTTTAATGAAATAGAAAGTCAAGGCTTTAAATTGCAAACAATTCAGATGTTTTTCTTCCATGAGATCCTGTGGCATTTCATGTTTTGCTCTCTTGTCTTCTCGTGTCAGTATCTAAAAGATTACTGTGGTAAGTCCAAGTGACAGAGAACATGGTTTGTTCTGGCATGGGGAGAAGAGCCAGGCAATGTTTCTTCAGGTTGAGAAAGCTTGGAGGAAGGAAAGAAGTAAGTCAAACTTGCTGCTGCAGAGTGTTGCTGGCAAATTACTTCACAAAACCTTTCCCAAGTTCCCATGAACCCGAAAAGCTTTTCTGTGCTGCTGATTTTACTGTGCTAAAGCTCTAAATGCTGGGACTGTGCATTCTAACAGAGCTGGAACAGCATGCTTGTCTGTGGCTGTAAAATGACCTTGTTCATATGGTCAAGTCCATCTGGCTTTATAAACCTGTCATGACATCGTTATATTATATGATGCTGTCTGTAGTGGGGGCAAGAGCTGGAGCAGAACCTTACTGAAAGAAATCTTCTGTCTGGGAGACGATAAGTTTGAAATCATTTCCGACTGCTGGTTGTAGTGTCGTTTGCATCCGTGCTTCCCGTGGCTGTGAAACACCTTACAATGCTGATTCTTAACCAACAAATCCAGTTCCTCATAGTACTCAGAAACTGCCCTAGAATTTTCCTTGCTATCTGTTTTTGGATCCTGTTTTGCTGGCAGTATGGTGCAAGCTATAGCTGGCACCCACATCATCCAGTGCCAGGCTTTGTATAAAAATACAGGAGAGTGAATGTGGGCTGGGCCGTAGCCTCTGCAGTTGCTCTATTTGTAGCACAGCTCCCTCATCTTTTGTGTGTGGTATTTGGACAGAGTTTAACAAACCTGGCTTAGGGTCTGAAGTGGTGACCAGCATCATATCAAAGCATTTAGTGTATTGTGGAAGGAGCATGCTTATACAGCACAAGTTATGTATAGCTGGCTGGCTTTGTTCGACTGACAGAGGAAAGGTATTTGGAAAGTATTGAAAAATTCTGCAGCTATTTATTCCATGTCAAAAGGCAGCCTTTAGAAATCTCCCCATGAAAGAATATCTTGATAAAAGCAACTCCTCCCTCGATTTTAGGGGATAGCTGTGACCTGGTCCATTCACCGGGATTTGATGCAGAGGGTCTACCCTTAGTAATGGGATAACGTTCTTTAGGGGAGACAGCTGAAGTGGTGGATGAAGCCCATGCAGCATCTCCAACCTCATCCCCTGTTAAATCAGGCAAAAATGTTTTAAGAAATAACGTGGATTCCCTCACAACTAAGCACTTGACATAAAATATTGAAGAACACGAGAGTGGATTTTCTCCTCATAAACACACAACAGGCATTGGAAATGTTTTTTTTAACAGATTAGAAAACATACATAGGTAATTTATCACAAGCAAGGCCTGTCCATTTCCTCACTCCTTTACCTCAGGGACATCATTAACTAGTTTATTTTCTGAGACCATAACACATGCAGACATGAAACGGAGAAGAGTAGAAAGTAGAAGGATAATAGCAGAGATGACACAAACACCACTTAACTTCTTATTGAGTAAAAACTGTTTTGCTTCTGAGTTCTTGCTATATAGTGATTTAATCTCATTTGCCCAACCTCTGTTTTTAAGATATTTTTCCTGCTCAAAGATGTAAAGAATTTTCTTTTTTGTGCAGAACACTGTTGGTTTAGATAATGGCCCTTTTATTCCCATCATTTGTGTTCAACACATGAGATAAAACAGTTTCATATTGAGGCTTGGTCCTCATTAATTGGAGTTTTAGGAAGCAGAAAAAGAGAGTGCTTAACAGAGTGCCTTCAAATAAATCCTGATTAATTGCACGTAGAAATGCTCTGTCTTCATTTGAATATGCTTAACAAGCCTTTACTGCCTACCACAAGTCTCTGCTGTTTGAGAGTAAAACTGAGAGTCCGTAGCATCAATACCTATTTGAATATATGCCTAGTCCTGCTTTCACTGCTAGAAAGCACAAGCAGTAGTTGTGCTGCAGTTTGCTGCTGGCAGTGAGAAAGCTGTCAACGAGAGCAGACTGGATGCCAAAACTGGACATCTTGTGCTTACAGTGTGGGTGCAGCTTGTCTTCCCCAGCAACAGTGAGCACCAAAGTTGTCTTGGAAAGAGGAGTCTGCCTTATTCACCTTCATTTTCCCCCCTGAGTGCTCTTTCCCCTGCTCTTTTTTAAAAAAGGCTTTTTCCAGTTCCCTACCCTAGGGTTTAAATCCCCTCCCCTTATATATGGGAAGGTTTCTATGGGAGTCAACTGGGTGGCATTTTCCGTGCTCCATTCGGAGCATCACAGCCTGAAGTTCTCCTGGTTTTATGCTGATTAAGGCATCTTCTTTCTGAAGTCACATAATAACGAGGTGCTGTGAGCTCAGCACTTAGCTGGATGAGACAGGGTGTCAAGCCATCTGTCCTAAAAACTGATTCCAGTTAGCTTTTGTCAATTTGATCTGTGCCTTTGGTGTTTTTCATGTCCTGCCTTCTGAAGGAAGTAAAGGCAGAGGTGATGCTTTGATTTGTTATCAGCTCCATAGATTCCTGTTAAGGTTTTTTTGAGGTTTTGGTATTAGTAAAAATAAATGAAGGCCTGATTATCAGCAGGGAGAAGGAGCAACAGGATGGCAACCAGTGTCTGGAAGAGAAAGAGAAAAGCCAAGTAACGTGAGAAGGATTAGGCTGAGGGTTGGGAAGATAGAGCATCAGTAAAGTGTTTATAGGATAGCTGAAAACGTAGGAAAGTGAGAGAGGTGAGAGTGGAAAACAAGTGTATGAGAAGGTGCTGACAGTGAGTTTGAGGAGCAGGAGGCTGCTTAGTTGTGTACAATACTTCAGCAGTGTAAAAGGCTGGAGTTTATGGGCTCATAAGAGCTCAGGCTTTTATATCTTACCTCTCTGGAAACCGAGTAGCTGCAGAGCAAAGTGATCTGCTGCTGCAGACATAAACAAGTTCTTGGTAAGGTCTCATCTTCTGTCCTTCTTACACAGTTAAAAGAGTTGTAAAGCAATGGGAATGTTCAGAAATGCATGCAATTCCTGTCCTAACCCTTCCCACCCCAGCTTTTGGAGTTTTCTTAACCTTTGCTAGCTAATGTTGCAGCAGCAAAAGTACAAATACTGTCATCCTTACTGCTAGGAAAAGGGATAGTATTAAGAAGTGTGTTTTAAAGGAATGTAGTGGTGAGGTGCTTTGGTTAAAGGTTCAATCTTTAGTTTGTTTAGGTTTCCAATTTATTCCTCCTCAGTTGTGATTACCCAGACCGTGTTTCAGATAATGCAAAAGAAATACTGCCTAATTCTTTTGCCCTTTCCTTCTTTTATCTGAAATTAACAAACTGTCTTACTACAGAGACATTGTGAGAGAAGAAGGTTATTTTTCTTGGAAGTTTATATGATATCTGAGACTAAGGTATCTCACCAGCAGTTATGAAAGAGCTGTATTTTTCCTAGCCACTTTACAGTTATTTTTGTGCCATACATACATCTCCGTCCAACCCTTCTCATCTAGGAACTTTTAATGAAATTCAGCTTAGTTTAATATTAGTTGCAAGTTTTTGCACTGTTGTTCTAATCTTAGTTCTTTCCAAAAGAAAGGCAAATTACAGAAACAACCCTTGTGAGATACAAACTCCAAGATGATGATATCAATTTGCTTTTCACCGTTAGGCACAATAAATTGCTTTTCATTGCAGGTGAAGTTTGCTGCACTGACATGTTTCCTCCTCCACAGAACACAGTTGGGTTCTGAGACAGGGATAAAGAGCTAGCAGTCATGAAACTGAAGCAGCATTTAACTTTGTGTTTAAGTTCATATTTATCTGCTTGATGTGCCAGTTGCACAGTAAGCTGTACGGATGGGTTATTTCTCTATTGTATTTTAATTTCCTGTTACTTGTGAGGAACTTGCACTTAACTTTGTGATGAGCTTCCCCAGGGAGCATAACATGATAGTAAAAAAAACCCAAGCAGCAGCCCAGAATCCTCCAGGCCTTGCTTTTGCAGAATTCCTCATGTGAAAAAAAAAACAGAAGAGCTTTTCTGCGTAGGGAAGGAGGAAAGAAATCTCCTGAGTCTGCTACATTTTTGACAAAGCAAATTTTGTTTCTTATGGCCTGATTCAGTATTAGGTTATTGCAGTCTCATTCTGTCTTAATTTCATCAATCAGTGAAGTTATTTCAGCATAAAGCTGGCACAGGGGATGGTAGAGTTAGCCTCTGTGTGTGTAATTATTCTCTAAGTCTGCAAGGGTATAAAGTACCTTCCGGAAGGCAGCAACATTGCCCCTATTAAATCTGCTGCAAATGTGATCTGAGGCATTGAACACTTTGAATTTTCAGTACTTTAAACAAAACTTTGAAAGTAATTTTTTGTTATTGCAAATACACCAAGGATTTATTACAAGAAAAAAGAGGCTAATGCCCTTATCCTGTAATGAGCCCCACCGAGGCAAACCCTGCCTTCTTATTTACCCTGAAGGCAAGGATTTTGTCTGGCTCTTGGTGAGAGGTATACAGGAGTGGGCTCTACCAGAAAAACATAGTTATTATTAACTACCTTGCCCTAACCTGCAATAAAAAACCTCTTCTGTGAGGTGAGCTCACTGCGGTGTGTTCTCTGATGCCATGCTTTTACCGACTTCTCGTGTGAAAGATGACCACTGTGGGTTTGAGGGGAAAAGACAGAATGATAAGCAGTAAATGCCCAGTGTGTGTTTCAGACAGTAGAAGCCAGAGAAGGTTGCCTGTCCTTCAGGTTACAGAGTTACACCCTGCAAAATCAAGTGTTTTAAAATCCATCATTTTAAATGGCTAAATCAGTTCTTGCCCCTAGAGGCACTTCAGGACATGCAGCTGCAGTGTGTGTATTTATAAGATGCAACATTTAATTTATGCTTTAGAAACCTCATCTCATTTCCATGCTGGTGCTACAGTCTTGTCTGTGATTCACAACTGTATCTGTTAAGGTCAGAGCTATCAAATCGGGTTAGTCCTGGCCTGATTTCCAGAGCAGGCAAGTGGCCTGCAATCCTCCACTTCACTTCAATGAGCCTCTGGGCACACACAGTACTACTGTGAAGGAGGACAGCTATGTAGGTCCTGAAGTATGGATTGGTACCTAATTTAGTGTATCCAGGAGTGAAAACGTTATCTTAGTGTTGTCTGTCCCTGAGACTCCTTTGTCATGTGTTGCTCTTTGTGTTTGAGACAGGAGCCGTCATTCACTGTGTGCCTGTACAGAAGCCAAGTAGGCCAATGCCTCTAGGTCCTACTGTATATTATATATCCCCCCACGGGTGAGTTATCACCCTCTACTGAATTTTAATGTAGGTGTTTCTGCTGCAAACATTTTACTGGGGCTCTATTCAAGTTACCCTGGTCCTGAGGGCTGCTTGAGCCTTGGATGAGCAAAGGGAGACAGAGCAAGCTCCATCTATTTAACAGACTTGGCCTGCAAAGGGGGAATGAGGGAGTCATCCCTTCCTGAAGACTTCAAGCAGAAGTGACACAATGGCAAAAGCAGTCAGAGGACAGACTCAGGGCCCAAGCTGCATATAAATCTCCTCTGCTCTAAGCTGATTTGTTGTTTGGTCCAGCTTCACCTTCTTCCCTGAGCCTCTTTTGCTCAACTTCACTCTTAACGGGCTCATCTTTATCCTCTTTTGCATCAACCTTCACTCACTCTCTTTCCATTCACCTGATCCCTTCCTCACTGAATGCAAAGCCTCACAGCTCACCTCCAAACCAGCTGCAGAGGAGCAGAGGGCCCAAGGGCTATCCATTCGTGCATCTTCTACTGAGACACAGTAGCTTGCTGCTTGCTTGCTCCAGGTCTGCTTCAAGGCAGAGGAAACTAAAATAGCTTAAAACACCACTGTTGAAGGTGAACATGTGACTCCCTCAAACAGCATCACCACCAAAAGCTTACAGAAATAACATGTGGTCTGCTGCCATCTGCTTACACTTCTTTCCTCCACCCTCCGTTGCTCTTGTCACTTCAGGCTGCTGTAAGCTCTTGAAAGCAAAGACCATCTTCTCTGTCTTTGCAAAGGACGTTCTACTGCGGCACCTTTTCCACCCCATCTTCGCACTTTAACGCAAATAATAGTAACAGAGTTGATAGTTTTATAATGCAGTCTTAATGGGGATGTGGGCTGAACCAAACAGGAGTTTCATTTTGTGGTATCTGCCCAGTTGTAACTCATCCCTAACATGAATTTGTTGATAACACTCAGATCACAGGTATTGATCAATGATGTAATTGCCGTCCTATAGTAGGACAGATGATGTAATTCTTACCCAGTTACTGAAGACAGTGACCTTGAGACAGATAAGACAGTTGAGCGGCATAGATGGGTCACTGATTATAAAATGCCCTTGTTTTAGAACTGAACTGTCATCTGTTAATTATTGGGGAGGAATAGCTCTAACAAAATGCCAGCATGTCACAGAAGACGCAGCATTTATTGACTTTCACCAGCGGTTACATACTCTCGTTGTGACAGGTGACTTTGATGGCTTTGTTGCTTTGGTCGTCATTTCAATTTGTGTTGGGTTAGCATAAAAGCTGACTTTTGTGAGCCTGAGTAAAACATTTGTTTCTGATAACAAGTGACACGTTAAAAAAAAACCCCAAACAGTGAAGTAGAGCTGAATGAGAGATGAGAAGTTGTGGTAAATGAGAGGAAAAAATATGGAACGGTTCTGCCAAGGAGCAGACCTAGTTGCTGCCACCCCCCAGCCCTGAGATGGCTTCAGTGTACACTTAAGTGAAAAGTAGCATCAGTTTTCATTTGAATATTTAATAGAAGAAAAAAGTGATAAGCATCAACCAGCATTTGCTTTTACATAAATAGCAGGCAGAACTAGCGTAAGGGCATGGAGAAATAAAGTATGATTGCTAATAACCTTGTTGAGAAGAAGACATGTTTTTGTCGCAGTGGAAAGAGGCTCTGAGAGACCCCAGTGCCCGTGTAAGAAACGTTCAGTTATGAGAAGCAGAGATCTTGAGAAGAAAAACCAGAGAGGTTTGAAAAGACAAATTGTTGAAGAGCTACTGTTGGTATTTTCTTCTTAAGCACCAACAATACATTTCTGGCCTAACATTTGCTATTTTCTATCAGAGAGGTTGGGGTTTTTTTTCTTCCTCTTTCTTCAGTAAACTGGCACATTTGCAAAGTATTAAACTGAGGAAATTGCCAAAGACTTCTCTTCAGTCAGATCCTCACTTAAGGTAGTGGAAGGAGTTAATCACTTGCATGATTTTGTGACCTAACAGAGAAGACTACAAAGGAGTGATCTAATAATTACTGCAATTAATTGATCTTTGGAAATCACAGAGACGTAGCTCAGTCAGATTTTGTATTTTCCACTTTTCTTTGAGGCTGCAGTTTCTCCAGCAGCTTGTGTTTGAAACAAATAAGAGAATGTGTGTTCTGAGTTCTGTGAGCATGTGCTTTATATTGCTGAAATATATTTCCCTGTTTCGTGGACTTTTCAGATCTTTTGTTTTCCTACAGTATTTGCTTATGGATAAGGTTACCTAATGTCTAGGAGACTCCTAATGTATAAGATGTTACAGTCCCTTATAAGCAGTTAACATGTTCCAGTCACTTCAGTTCTTTGTGTGCCGAGGGCCTTTTGCTTGGAAATCCTTCATGCTGTGCCTTAGTGAGAATTTTAGGTTTCAGAAGGGTGAAATAAGAACTTTGATGGATGTGGTCCCTTCAACAGTATTTCTTTTCTAAGTGTGCAATAAATCTAGATGTGGGTAATTGAAATTGTGAGAAAATAATGAAAAGAAGGAAATTAATCCTGTGATGCCAAAGGAAACAAAGTCTCAGACACACTCCTTGCCTCAGAGATTATGCACATGTCTTCGTTTTTAAGCAAGGTTTTGTAGTGAGGTGCAACCTGTCTGCTTGTCAGGCCTGTCCCAGAGAAGAAGGGTTGTAATCCAGCAGCCTGTCTCTCTCTCTCACACTCCCCAGTCCTCCTCAGCCTGCTCCCAGAGCTCTGTCAGTGAGCTGAGGACTTCCTCTACCTGGGCACGCCTCTCACGGGGTTCTCACTGCTGCCAGCCATTACTGGCATCATTTTGCAGATGAGGCACAGGAAGGCTGAAAGGCTATCAAAAGCTCAGTGATGTTGAGGTTTCATTTCATTGGTTTTTCGTAAATCCTGAGCAACTGTTGTATCCTGTAGGTCACTCTTCTGCTTGAATCCTTTCCTCACTGTTCTTTCTTTGGTGTCAGTGACATTCAGTTACTCTCTCTGCTCCTGTTTTTTCAGCGTGGTCACAGCTCACTTAGCTCAGCTGACTCATATCCTTGACTAGGGGCATTTATACACTCAGAGACAGCAGCATGTCAGTGGACAGTTTTTGTCTCTAAAGTACTACTTCAAACAGTGAAATTTGCCCCAGGGCTGCGGAGCAGACTACAGTGTATCGACTCCTGAAGCCCTATCATGTAACTTACAGTGCACCCTCTGCATTTTGCCTCTGCACTTGGTTGACTTGCTTTGTTGTTTGAAAACAAAATGGAGTGACAGTGCTTACACAGATTCCTTCTTATTTTCTCCTTCTTTCTCTGCCAGCTACTTCCTTGCCTTCCAAGTTTAGGTAACGGTTGTCAGGAGACTCAGACCTTCAGGTGACCCTTTAACTGTTTCTCTCTTTGCTTGCTAGGATATCATGAGCTCCCACAAACCTGTAACAAAAGTATAGGTAACAAATCAAGCTATTTGTTCTAAATGTTTCTTCTCTATATAGCTTTTCAAAGTTGTTTTACAGCATGGAAGTGGAGGCTAAACCTTGGGCTATTTTCTCTGACCAGGGAGTTTGTGCATGGCTCTTCTCACTTGTGTTCCTTGTATGAATGGTGATCCTTGTCTTCTTGTTCAAGCCTGCTTCAAGTTAGCTGGGAGAAGTGAAGAGCCTAGACCTGTCCTATACTACATCCAGTGTGATCTCAAACTCAAGGATGCCCTTCCCAGATACTCACCTGCTCCAGGAAACTTCTCCTCAGAGCCCTTTGTGCTCGTGCCCTGCCCCTATCTCAGGCGTGTCCCTGGAGACTTCCCATTCCAAACTTACTACAGGTTTAGGGTATCTGTTGTGGCAAGTCTGTAACCATCTGAACCTTAAATAATTGTGTAGCATAAGGTACAAGGAGACATGTTCTCATCTGACATAAGTTGCTGTAGCTCCTCAACCTAGGAAAACTCGCAGTGTAGGAATCTTGTGTGAGTTTGTACCAAAGCACTGTCTGGTGTATTATTGTGGTGGAAACCTTCCTTACACTCCTTGCTAGTTCACATTTCCTTTATGCTGCCCTTAGGAAACTCCGTTTCTCAAATTGAAACATGCTTCCTAACATTCTTCTTCATAAAGCTGTAAAGAGGGCTGGACTCAGTCCAGATATTTCTGGGTTATTTTCTTGCCCTGAATTTCTTCCCTAGTCGGTGAATTTTTTCCCACATCTGTTCACAGCTCTCCTAGCCAAAGCAGAACATTACAGGGACTCTCTGCGTAGTCTAGAGACTGATGATGAGGGATCTGTAGATCTGATTTTCCTGGAAGACTCAAAGGAAACTCAGGATGATTTTAAGGACATGGAGGGTTAGTTGTTACTGCTTACCCGCCTCAACTATTGACTGAAGTGCCTGACATAGATGGTATTAGGTAAGGTGTCCAAAACATGTGTGCCCTGTGGAGTGAAAGTCAGGCCATACACATCCGTGTCTTGTGATCTGAACAGTTACTGTTTCTTACAAAATGAGCATATCTTTGGACTAGGTTTGCTTTTTCCTTCCAGCAGTTCAGCTTGGAAGTGAGAGGATTTAGATGAACCCATTGCTCAGCCTGGCACATGCACCAGGTTGCAGCTGCATTTGCTTGTACTGCATTCTTCTTCTTCTAGTCAAGATACATTTACCAGATAGTGGAATGAAGGTCTCCAGCCAGAGATCCCACCATGAGACTGTTTTGTAGAACACTCTTGGTTTAGTTTCATTTCATACTCATTTGGAGGAAAGGTTCCTTTTTCCTTGCTGCTTCTTTGGTCTTTCCTGTCTCTATATAGTTACTAGGAAGGCCTGGTACCCTGTTAATATAGTAGTTAACAACTTAAAGCTGTATCTAAATGAGATTAAAAAATACACAAACTTACTTTATGCTGCAACACTTGTCATGGTTACACAGATACATCACTGGTGCTTCATACTCTCCTAGTGTAGATGTAGTCCATTATGGGGAGTAAAAGTCAGGTGTTCCTGTATTTACTGCTGTAAATAGTGGGGGTTTGTGACGTTTGAAGACACTTGGACAAGGTAAAGCTTGTGTCATACAGTACAATGGAGCTTAGATCCCTGAAGTTTGTCTTAAGAGATTGTCAGAAAGTCTCAGTGGTCCTTTAAGACCCTTTTAAGGCCTGTTTCCAGCTCCCTGGTTTCCACTGTAGGGCGTGAGAGAGCAGCCTGTCTCTAGCTCCACTCCTGTATTTGGAGGCTGCTTGCCTACTGCTCTTTAAGACTCTTCTGGTTATTTGAAATAATTTCTGCCACCACACGCTTTGCTTCTTGTTTGGGGATGAGAATAAGTAGTAAGTACCAAGGCCCACGAGTGGAGTTTGTCCTGATAGGAGGGTCCCATCCAACAATGGCAATGATCTCATGTAAGTGAGTCCTGGTTTGTGTTTTCCTTTGTTCTTCTACTTGTACATCTTTCTTGTAATCTGAGAGATCTAGCATCAGTCTTGAAAGGGTGCTCTACAGAGCACAAATTTGGAATGTTCCATGGGAGGAAAAGTACATATTCTTATGATGAAAGAACTAAAAGTTTGTTTTAAAGTACTTGTATTTACTTTCTTGCAGCTGAATCGTGTGACTCTTAGGTGATGGAGGTTATGGTGTCATTCTTTATCTGCTGAGCTACAACAATCAGAGTTTTACCTTACTTCTAGTCACAAGAACAATTGTTTGATTCTAGAGTGACTATCAATGTGTCTATAGAAACCAATCAACACTTCCTCCTAATTTTTGTAAATAGGCCATGTCTGTGACACTTGGATTTCCTGTTTCTTGCATATCTGAGTCAAAAAATCTCTGCACATGGTGTCTTGTCTTCCACATTCACTGTCTATTGCCATGTTACTAGGCATCATCTTTATTACAGTCTGTATTTCTCCTGTTGAGATATGTCCAGACATCACTGGAACCTATAATCTTCTTTCATTTTTATTCTACATCATGGATTTGTTTAAGGGACTTTCTCAGTCGTAACTGTAGGAAATAGCAAGTCACGTAAGACAAGGTGGTTGAGCTGCCTACAGTCACCATTGCACAACATTGAGTGTTTTTCCAGGATAACCTTTTCAAGTGACATTTTCCCAAATTCCGTGGCAGTTTCATGTTGATTTTTCTTCCTGGTTTGGGTTTTTTCTTTTGCATTTCAGCATGAATGATTCAGGTTGCCTTGAGAACAAGATACAAACTCCATTTTTATACCTTTTAAAAATAGGCCAGCTGGTTGTTTGAGTAGCACCTTCACATGTGGGACTGGGTATTTGAAATGTATTAGGGATCTCTGCCTTCACAGGAGCAGGAAGACTTCTCTGTAATCAATCAGTTTATAAACTCTGAAATATCTCATTTTGTACCTACAGAGCAAGAGCTCATTGGGTAGTGCTGGACTCTTTTAAAGCTGAGGAACCTGCTTTGAAGTTGCTACATCTTCCTCCCTAGGAGTGCTTTGGTCCTAAGCATAGGGAAGCAAGATGATGGTTCTCCTCACATGTTTTCAGCAAAGCTGTTGGTTCCCCAGGCACGTGGAGCAGAAGGAAGGGATGGAGAGAGAACATAAGTTATGGGAGATTTGTTCAGAAGTGTTGGGGAACACTGGGACTGTCCGAACAAGGAGGTGTCAGGTGGTTATGGCTGCACACACTGAGTGTGAGGACAGCATTTTGGAGTTGGTGTGAGCGTCAGGGGTGGATTGTGCAATGGGATTGGGATTACACTGAACCTCCGGGGAGGAACTGGGATAAAGAATGTGAGAAGTGGCAGGACCAAAGCCACAGAAGAGAAGGTCAGAGGGAAGTCTCTGTTCTGTACATTGGGTTGGAGTCTGTAATACCTGAGGCTGCAGTTGGATTCTGGTTGTCCTGTCTGGCATGAATATATGAGACCATTCTGGTTGTTACAGTCAAAGTGCTTGTTACAACCTCACAGCCTTACTGAGACAGCAGACTGAATTATAGACGTGCTGTCCCTCTGCATCAGTGCAAAACCCCTGGTGTGAAGCCACACAGTTTAAACTGCTGCTAAGTCTGTTGAAAGTGTCGAACTTCACACTGAAGTGGATGAGGAGCATTCATACGGTTTGTTAAAGCAGCTTGGTGGTAGAGGAGCAATCTCCAACAAGGGGATGCAACAGATGTCTTGCTGGCAGTAGTATCTTGTGTGAATGCATCTCTTTCCACCTGTTCATACCCCTTAGTCTCACTGTCCCTGTGCCATCAGCATGAATCTGTGCATGCAAATTGTCTGCCTTAGGCCCTGCAGTTCTGATTCACGTGAGGTCCAGCATGTGTTGCTGCTTGCAGTTAACTCAGTGCCTCCCGTGGCAGAGGTCTCTTAATTTGCATTTAAAAGTTTCAGTCCTGGTAATGATTTTGACCCGTGGCTGCATGCAGATGTCCTCTTTTGGGTCTGCCTGTGTCAGCACAAGCTTCTCACTGCACCTCGCCTTGGAAATGATCCTCTTTGATCTGCTCTGAGATGGAGTGAGTGCTCGCCAGCTACAACTGGCTTAGCAGAAAAGGAGCGTAAAGAGTAGTTTGTAGCCACTCCAGTGTATTTTTCACCATAATGGATTACAAAATGCTTTTACACCAGCCTGCTAGCACTTCTGAAGGGAGACAGTCGTCACAGGAAGAGGGGCAGCTGGTGCTGAGCACGTGTGTGGGAGGAAAACCTCATCAAGCTGCCTAGCTGAATATGGAAGGGACCTTTGTCCACAACCTCAGTCTCTCTGAGTCTCAGTTCTGTCTGTGCGAAAGAGAAAATGCCTCCTCACAGGGGTATTGTGAACACACACTAATTTTAGTATATCAGGCAGTTAGATAATATGGTGACAGCCAGAAAATAACCTATAAGGAAATAGCTTCTTCTGTCTTTAAAGCATGGAGTTTAGGATGGTTTTTAATAGTGAGAATCGAGCAAACTACAGGCTGTTGCTTACTCAGTAACACTGGCTCTACTATACCATGAATGGCACCATTTCCTCTGGAAAAAAAACCCTGCATGATCATAAAATGAAGAAATAAGGTAAATGTTGTGCAGTTGCCCATATTTCTGGCATTTCCTTGAATTTTAGTCCTTGACTTAACATTTCTGATACCTCTGTTTATGTTTGTGTGTATAATGAGCTGGTGTATGTCCAAGTTTGCAGCTGCTCAAGACTTTCTGTCCAAAGATGTTCAAAGTTGGCTTCAAGGACAATAAAGCATCTTATACTTCTGCCAGTAAACTTCTTTAAGCAATTCTTTGTCTGCAAAAATACTTACCTCTGGTTGTTTAAAAACGACCACAACTTGAACTGGAGGAGGTAAGAGGGACAATGTTTTTTCCAACTTACCGCCTTCTAGATCTGATAGAAAATCGTGTCTGGTAATTTTTGCAAGTCTCCCTGATAAATAATTTCCCTCTATTTGTAAGTCCTTGCATAGCAACAGGTGAGTGAGAGAGACAAAAAAGTACAGCTGTGAAACCACAGATGTTGTCAGCAAGGAAATAGAGCTGGGTTAACTCTCATAACTAGGCTGAAATCATTTTGAAAATGACACTGTTTGAAATGATGTGTGTCTCCTGCACAGTGTTGAAGGAGTCGGGTCTCTTACTGTATCACAGAGGAAATGGGTACTCTGAAAGTAAAAAATGAAATTATTGGAACATCTGTGGGCAGCTTTCTGGGTGCTGAGTGTGCATGGCTCCAGCTGATTTCATTTGGAGTTATGGGAATTCAGCAGCTCTGAAAACCAAGCACGTAGAATCTAAGGCACAGAAATGAGTTGTCACATGAGAAAACGTTGCTCTTGGCACGTTTGTTTGCCACGGAGTGAACAGTGTGTGAACTCCCCGTGTGGGAGCAACCCACTTAGTAACTACCCTGTGCATGTGCTGCTTGTCCTTGCTTTCCCTTAAGTACGGCTTACTCTGTGCAGGTTGTAAACTCCACGGAGCAGGTGCTATGTGTACGGTGTGTAACGTGGCAGGACCCGTGGTGTAAGGGTGCTCCATCTTGCTGAGTAATTAGAACGGTTCACACTAGCTGAACTTGCAGAGTTTTCTGCGTGCAGGCTGGTGAAGGAAGGGATTTTTCTTTCCAGGCTGAGAGAGGGCTTTGCAAATGTTCACAGAGACACAGCATCTGTTTGGGCTCTGGGCATAGAAATCATTTGGAAATCACTTCGAAGTTTAAAGATGGCCCTTCACATACTAAACGCTCCCAGATGAGGCAAGTAGGGGAAGTTCACACCTCTCCCCGTGCCGTTGTTTCACTCTGCCAGGCTGCAGACTCAGCGAGAGTGCAGCATGTAGGTTTTCATAGTGAGAGCTTTTGTCGCTCCCAGAAGTGCTAGAAACTTAATTGCTTTCAAAGGCAAGCCCGGAATCTGGAGGACCCAGTACAACCTGCTGGGAGAACATAAATCATGAGATACTATCAGGTTTCTGTGCTTGGGCTTGCGTGGAGTGAGTTTGCTTTGTGAGCAAATGCCTTTGGAACACACTGGTATGTGGGGTTTTTGTTGATTCTTAGACATAGCAGTAATTGTTGTTGGCTTTGTTAATAGGCATCTATGTTCTACTCTGGAGTTACTGTTCGTGTTTTCTAAAAAGTGTGCAGACAAAAGGAAATATTTGTTCTGCCTTGAAATCATGAAAGCATTTGAGCATCTGAACTCATTGACAAGCTGGATCCAGGTGGTTCCCAGCCAGTGTCCCTTCAAGCAGGCATGGAGAGAGCTGGCTGGTTGTTGTTTGAGCATTGCTGTTTATCTTTACAGACAGTGCTTAAAATGCCTATATTTACTTGTTCCTTTTATTTTCATTCTAGTTTGCCAGCCACTTTTGTCCCTAGCCAAACGAACCATGATGGCAGCTGAGGAGAAACTGCCTTTTAATAGCTAAGGAATAGCATTTTCAAGTGTCCTTACACTGTTTTATTTTCTGAAGTAGCTCTGGTGACTATCTGTGGAGCTGGTCCTTAAGTTGGTCTGTGAGTCTTCTGATACTTTTTTTCACAACTCATCTTTAAATGTAGTTTTCCCTATCTCTTTAAATGCAAAGTTTATAGGCCCTCCATTGATAGGAATACTCTTTTGTTATATTTTGCACGGAAACTAAAGCAGGAAAGTATTTTAAAGTAAGCCAGCCACATAATAGAGGGTCTTTGGATCAGTTTTCATTAGTATTAAACCAGTAATCATACTGGATGTTGTTTGAAAGGAAGTTTGGTGTTTAAAGAAGATAAACATACCAATTGACATTCAATCTGTCTTCTCAAGTCACTGGCAGAAACCTCGTTGAACCTTGTTGGCAGAGGTGCCTTCTGCAAAGGATTCCTAAAAAAACCCTATTGGCTTAGTCTCTGAAATGCTTTGGCACTGCGGTGGGTCTGCTGCCAGCACTGGACTCTTGGTCCAGCTCCAGTTGGAGCTGAAGGACTGAGTTTTAGGACCTCTAGGATGAGTTGTGTCCAGAAGAAACTGAGCACTGGAATAATGTGTCATCCGAACTGTGGTGTATTCCTAGAAATCGAGGAATATGCTAGATTGATTTGGGGAGCTTACACAGCTGAGGTTACTGAGACATTAGTGCTTAGAAGAGAGAGATCTGCAGCCTTTAAGATTGCCTGGCACACAGACAGGCAAAGTTCTAAATCGTTTTGGGGTGCTGACAGTTACTACAGCTTTGTGCAGATACACCTTTGGCTGAACTGGCAAAACACAAATACCAGCTTCACATGGATGTGCTCTCCTTGGCTGGTGAACAGCTTCAAACCATACTGTATCTTCACAGCTTTGGCACAGAAAATGGAAACAAGGGGTCAACAGCAACAGTAGCCTCATATCAAAAGGTTGGTTTGAAATGCTTTGAGTAAAGGCAGTATTTTAAAAAGAAATTGGATCTGTTATTTGAAACTTGGACATTAAATACATTACATCACTCTCAGCACAGGCCACAGTGCTGAGGTTGCACTGGATGTCAGAGCAGACTTTGCTCCATGATGAGGACAACAGCAAGTGAAGGAAAAATATTACTTTCTAATTTCTGGAACAGTGAGTTCCTCCAAACATCATAGGTAGCAGAAGAGTCTCTTTTCAACACAGCTCTGACCTTATATGCAAATAAAATGTCTGTGATTTCAGCTTTTGCTAGAAATCATATCTGTTATGCATTTGTGTGACAAAGCACTGGTGCATTAATACTTAGCACTTCCTAAAGAAACTCATTTGCAATCCAGGGTAGGTCACAAGTGAAAAGGGATTTAGGCTCTCCCTAATCTGTATCATGGACCACGCCGTATTTCAGTAGGCATGTCAGTAGTGGCCTACCTGCCTATGCAAGTTTCACATGAAGATAAAGAGTGTTTTTGACAGATTCCAATGTATTTAGTCTTCTGGGAATATAGATCTACATCACCACTGTTGCTGGACACTTCTGTGAGCCCCTGCCTGCAACTGTGAAGTTAGAAAGGAACAGGCAGGCTCTGACTGACATCCTTGGTATTGCAGTGTAGGTGTATGAACTTTACTAATTTGTCAGGAAAAAACTGTCACAATTCGTCACTCCAATGGCAAAACTATCAGTTCCCAGCTGCTGGGTGGACTGGATTTAATCTTGATGCTTTTTCCATCTGCTATTAAAGTATTGCAGACCAGTAGAAGAGCAGGGGGTTGCAGTGGCTTTGGGCAGCTTTCAGAAGAGGTGAACAGATTCTTTCAACTTCTGTGAACAAACATCCTGGTTGCTACAGCATAACTCTAGTTCTCTTTTTGACTCAGGGACTGAAGTCTGTTGTGGATTCTTCTAGTGAAGTGTCATGCCACCTTCTTGAATTAAAAATTAGAGTGGCTCTGCTCCTCGAGTGCCTCAGTGGTGGCACAACACTCACCAGAGTATCTCCTGTGGTTGCACATCTCCTGCCTTTATCTGGATGTTACCCTTACGTCTACATTAAGGGCAGCAAAGCAGGTCCCACAGCAGGCACACAGCAGAAGCACAACTTTTGTCAGCTAGGAGACTTTCTCCTCCAACTCCTCTGTTACACTTGTGTTGTAATGTGCAAGATGCTGTCATGATTTGGGTGACCTTTTTTTATTTAGCCTATGGCTTGTATTTGTACCACTGGAGGTTCTGAACAGTTTTGTTCTGGGTTGGTTTGTGGTTCACCTGGGACAGGTGGTTGTTTTCTATCTCTTCATTAAGCACTAAGCTCTCTGGCATTGCTCAGCAAATAACTTCAATGCAAAGTAAGCTCACCTTGCTGCTGTGACAAACTCTCTGTCTTCCAAAAAAAACCAGTAGATGGGGTGTGTGCAATTCCTGTGCATAATCACTGCACTTCTCAACCCCAAAATACAACCTCAGTTGCTACATTTTTATTGCAGAAAGTCATCTTGGGCTTTTTTCCCTGTTAGGTATGACCCTCCACCTATATCACAAATGTAAGCACCCCTGAGTAGAGGCACCCAAAAGCCTTGATTGACACTTGATGAAATGCTCTGAGCTTGATCTGCTATGCATCTTGCAACACAGTTAATTCTTTGAAATCTGGGTATGAATTTTTACCATAAGCTTTTTTCAAACCAAGATTAAAACTAGTCCTGGACAAGGAAGGTACTGGGTAACTAGAAATAGAGTGAATTACCACAGACTTGTGCTTAACTTGAGGTTGCAGTATTGGCCATGGAGCCAACTATGAAATACACTTCTTTTTTTGTCTCCAAACCCAGCATATCAGAGTATCTATTTGCACACATAAGTCTGTTTGTTATAGGTGTGAAAATTGAATTTACTAGAAGCATAAATGAAAATATTTTGCTGTTGGTAATGATGGTCATGTAAATGATAGTACAGACTGTAGAAAGGGTCACTAGTCACATCCCAGGGTGGGCTTCATGCCTATAGGTCACTTATAGTAGACTTGAAATAGGAAGGAGTCTCAAACAGGAGATGAATGGTCTTGGGACAAGTGAGTCCCTGACTTGTCTTGCTCAGGGAAGGTCACAGCAGAGCAGAGTGTGAACCAACAAAAAAATAAGCTGGCCCAAGGTCATTTGTGCCATTCAAAGTAAAAGTGTGTAGAGATTGAGTCCTATTAGGTAGGTCCCAGCTGCTTAGACCTGATCTGTGATGGAGCAACCTTCAAATGATTTGGTAATAATTAACCAAGGGAACTGTGCTAAAACACAATCCATGTCTGACATGTATGCACCTTAAGAAAGCCATATCTTGCCAAGAAATAAGTTAAAATCAAGATACTGTACCAGAATTCAGTTACCTTCTGAGAAGAAGCTTAAATTCTGATGGCCAAGATCTAGAGCTGGAAGTTTCCCAAGAGATTTTAGGAAGAAATACACTCTCCTCCAAGCTATTAATGCAATTGTGGGAATGTAAAAATCTTCAAGTAGCAGAGTAAACTCAATTAATTCAAAAGAAAAATTGATTAGTGGAGTATGACCAAGTCCTGAAGGCACGAGTGTGGCTCGTGCCTGTGACGAAAGGGGCAAATGACACGAATGTGTCATCTAGTGCTGCCTTTCAGATGAGAACCACAATACATGGGTTTTAATCTGGCATGATGAAGTGTGCCCAAAATACTCTGAGCATTTCAGAGTTGCACAAATGATTGACTTTCTTTCCTAGCAGTCTGATTTTGTGTTACAGCATAATCTGTTTCCCCTCTGTCTCTAACGTGCAGTTCTGCTGAGCAAGCAGTTCCCGGTGGCTGCTCCAGGCAGACTGCAGGTCAGCTTCTGAGTGTAGGAGAATTCATGAAATTTAAGTATTTTGTGTACAGTTAACACCAGTTGTGCAAGTGCAAAGACTGCCTAATCAGCAGATGTGGTCTAGGTTTACACTTACATCCACATTCAGTCCTTAGGTTTGTTGCAGTCGAGGGGAAAAAGTCAGGAGCTTGGTGCAGTCTTTTGAGAATCTGCTGAAGGGAGATCCCAGGAAGGGATTTGTGTGCCGTGGGAATGATCAGATGGTAATATTTTCTGGGCTGCTGTGGCAGCTGAGAAACACTTGAGAAGGTGATCCAGCTCTGCTGGAGAGTCTGCAGGAGAACGGAGGGCAGCCTTTCCACTTGGGAACTAGAATTAGTCTAAAGCGTTGCTGTCTGTTGTTTGTGGCATGGCTGTGTTTTCCTCACTTCTTGCCCAAGCTGGTGCTGCAGTTAGAAGACACTTGGCCAGCATCCCTCCTGTCCAGCTAATGCCTTTTTTTTGTTGGACTGGGAAGAGATGGGGAGGAGTCATATCCACACAGGGAGTCATGGTGATGACAGTACAGAGGGAAGGCCACATATCCCTGCTTCCCAAGTGCAGAAATAGCCAATGCCAGCATGGGAGCTTGTTGATAACCTCAGCTTGGCACAGCCATGTGGTCCATGTGGTGGGCAAAGAGTGGGGTGGGACTTCCTTGCAAGGTGATTAATGCAATCTCCAAATGCTATAAGGGAGAGTCATTCCTGAGCAATGGTAGGAGCTTTTTTCCCAGGGCTGAGTACTATGCTGTCCTCTGTTAAACCAGAGATGAGAGTCCAGGAGAAGGATATGAAAATTAGATTAGCTTAAATTGAAACCTGGTGTCTGGAACACCTCGAACTTTGGCAGACCTCGAGATAATACTTCAAAGTTGTTCAGCCCCACAGGGTACAGCAGATTTTTCTGCTTGGTGAAAATACTACTCCTGAGTCAGTCTTGGGGCTTCCTTGTGTTGGGCACTGTCACATTAGCTGGAAGATAGCTCCTCTCTGAGCTGACTCTGAGCCTGCAGGCTTTGAGCTGATTACATGTCTGTACTTCAACTCAGACATTTAGCAGTAAACAGTTACCCTGAATTGGTTTTACCACATTGAGCAACAAAGTATATTTGAGTCTTACTGAACCTGTCTTTCTCTCCCAAAATAATCTTCTGTGTTTTAAGCCAAAGCAACATAAATGTTCTTTGTTTCCTGGCAGCGTGAAAGGAGCATGGCCTCCTGATCACCCTGAAATTCAGATGTGTGCAGGGCCACTTGGAAAGTGCTGGGCTCCCTCAGCTCCCTGTGGCTTGGCAGGTATCTGTCTCCTTACTTGATAGGGTCTGGGCACTGTAGAGAAATTTATCACATTGGCTTATCTATGAATTTACCATTGTGGCATTGATGGGGTGATTCCCCAGTGAACATCTTTCCAAGTGCCTGTAATCCTCACTGTAGTACGTGGACCTGCTTTCTCTTGTGGTGGTTTACAAAGGAGAAAGCAAGTCAGCCTGGTTCAGGTCTTTTTTTAGCCACGTGTGTCTGGAGCTCATTCTGAAATATGATTAATACATGCCTGCACGTAGGTAGGATTTTAGGTTGTAAGATGACTAATTGGTTTCAGTGTTGTTTGCTGCTTGTTTGTTGGGTTTTTTTTTTCAACCTAAGGTAAAAAGCATATAACATAATCACTTTTAGCTTATAATAAAAACCACATTTTCCCTTAAATGTCTTGATATAAAGTAATTGAAACTAAATTTCTGCACAAATCATTTCCAAGAGATTGACTGTCAAGTGTGATAAAAAATCTGCACTTCTGCAGGGACCCAATGAGACTTTGCAAATTTACATTTATTCTCAATGTTAAATGTGGTTGAAGATGCAGAGTTGGTTGGGTTTTTTTTTTTCAAACAGCACTTTTAGAAGTAGTTAGCTTAAAAGTATAGCAATTCAAAGCACAGAGGGGATGATTTTGAAGTGTAAAGTCTTGAAACACAATGCAGAGGTTGACAGTTTCACTACAATTAGAAGCAAGGCAGACCCAACTCCCACTTCTGAAAACTTTCCTATTGCACTGCTTCCTCTCTTGGCCTAGAAAACCTCAAATAAAAACCCCCAACTTTAAGTGGCTTTGCTTATTGACTTAACATAGTTATACTCAATAGCATTAGGAGAGCAGAAAGAGCTGCCAAATCTGTCTGTAAAGAACAATCTTTAGGGAAAGCTTCACAGAGGTATTTTTTTTCACATACTTTCAGTCTCTTGAGAATGCTGTTTGGTTTTTTTTTTTGAGGAAAGCAAGATTTAGGGTGGTTTTTCTTCCTTCATTTTTTTCTTTAACAAGGCTTGTTTTGTTAGGAAACCACTCCCTTCTGCTTCTGCATTTAGACTCGCTGCTAATTGCCTTTTGGTCGATGACATTTTCCATGAATTGCCACATTCTCCCACACTGTTACAACTTCACACTGCTTATGTTATGCGGCGCTTCTGCCTGCTGCCTTTGGGAGGAGTGGCTGAGAAGGATGTGGTGTACCTGGGAAGTTGCAATTCATTGCTATTTGAGAGAAGTTGGTTAGAGCCAAATTCTGTAGCTACTGAGACATGGCAGAGGCTGTTCCTCCCAGGTTGAGAGGTGGCTGGGGTGGGTGGGATCTGGAGGGCATCCTGTCGCTGTGCTGCTTTATGCCTGTCGCTGCTGAGGATTTTGTCTAACAAGTCATGAGAAGGTGGGGTGTGGTGTATCAGGCAGGTATTTTTCATTTATGGTAGTAAGCCAACCCCAAACTCCAGTGCTGGAGATAACAGTGCAGGAGGGAACCACTTGCAGCCACTTCTGTCTCACTGTGTCCCTTGGAAAGCCTTCCATGACCAACCTATAAGCCCATCTTCCCCCCAGAGCTTGAGAGCAGCTCAGGTCTGTCCTTAGCTCAGCTCTGTCCTCTGCTCCCTGAGCAGCTGAATGTATGATCATTGCTGCATGAAGCTCAAGTGCTGCCAGCCTGAGAACTGGATGTAGCAGAGTTGTTCTGCACGGCTAATCCACTTAAACTGTGGAGCTCATCTGCTGATCTGCAGGGGTGACCGCACTCTTAGGTGGGATAGCTAAAGAGGCTTTGGTTTGAGCTAGCGCTTCAGGGCAATCAAAACTGCAACTAGGCCTGAGGATCTAGTTTCGCTGAATTGGCCTCGACCCAACCACACGTGGTTAAAAGCAAGAGGTTGGGTGAGATAAACTTTAAGCCCTGTCTTAGCTCAGGAGTTGATCAACATGTTCAAGTACTTTTCCAGTCTAAGTACTGATCAAAGTACTGATCTCTGTGAACTGAGATGAGCTTTGCCAGTAAAAGCTCCTTCTTTTAACTGGGATAATTACCTCCACAGTACTAGCAGGTAAAGTTTCTGTTGTAATCGTGTCACTGCACATAAGGGTACATGTAGAACCTGTGATTTCTGAGGGAGCGTGGTTGGATCCCACCTACACTGTGGCTATTGGCAGTGCAGGATGAACAGCTGGTGTTGTAACAGGATCTCTGACTACATTACTCTATTGTCCAGCCTGTGAGATGAAGGTTTTCCCCTCACAGAGGTGGTTAGAAAACTCAGGTCCATCCGACATGCCAGCAGGGGCCTTGTCTGCCACACAATGGTTGGCAGGGCTGGCTGCGGCCTGTAAGAGCATGCAGTGGGCACTGCTCCTGCCCTATCACCGTTTCTCCTGGATAAAAGCTTTGTTTGTTCAGTCTTCCCCTCTTTTTGGCAGTTGAGGGAAAGAGATGGAGAGTTTCAGGTGCAGTATGTAGTACAGATACACTGCTCAGTCCTGTACTGTCCTCCCTGCAGTACTGGAAGGCACCTGCAGAGGCTGAAACTTGGTTGTCTGATGTGAAAAAGGGCTTATAATTCTCCTGCAGACCAAATTCTTCTCTTCAGGGAGCTGGACACAGGTCCAGTCAATTCTGATCCTGGCACAAGCCCATGGAACTGGGGACCAGATACCACTCATACTCCTGAATAAAGAGACCCGCTCCCTCCTTTCCTTCAGCAGCAGAAAGAGGCAGAAACGAAGGCAGGATTTGAGCTCTCTCTGAATTTCACAAAAGCCTAAAACTGGTCTGTTGGAATAAGGAGAGAAGCAGGAAACAGGAGCACCTGTGTTGCATAGCTTTGGGCAGGTCAATTATCCCTTCTCCAGTGAAATTCCCCTCTGCCTAAGGTATGAATAGTAATACTCATCTTACCTTGCAGAGGAGTTACAGAGTGTGCAGTTAATTTTTTAAACTTTTTTTTTACAGTGTTTATGATATTTAAATCTCTAAAGGAGTGCAAAGTATTACTGTGATTTAATTTTATCGAGGGTTGAACATTGGTGACGTGCCCAGCTGAGCATTCATTGGCAGTGAGCTAGGCAAGTGACCAGCAGCAAGAGCCTTTGGCAGCTAGCAGTGGACAAAAAAGGAAAACAGGACTAACTAATCCCAGTCCTGTGGGGGATTTTTTTCCCTCTCTTACCACCATACATTCCCCATGAAGCAGATGGAGGTGATCAAAACCTCAAATTGGCACTCTGTATTTTAATAGACTTAAATTTTACTGCATAAAAGGCAAATAAATGTTAGTGGCATAGAGAATTTGTCATGCAGGGAGACTGAGAGAATGGAAATGCTTCCAAGTGTGCCCTGGATGGTCCTTAAATAATAGCTTTCATAAACAGATTGTACCTGAGGAGCGAGGTGGCTGATTTTTCACTGGGTAGCTAGCATGCCAAGGGTGCTGGTTCCTGCACGTTTCATGCCACTGTTGGGGAGGATTTTGCTCTGGACTAAAAAAAAAAGCAAAGGGAAATCACTTGTACAAGGTGGGTGCCCTGTGGCATGAGATATAGGATGTGTGTGTGCCGGGGGTTTGTCTGCAGGCACGTGTTGGGGGGTGCTCCTGAGTTTGAAACGTGAAGTCAGCGCCAGACTCCGAAGTGTTTCTGTGTTAGAGCTGCCGAGTGTAAGAGAGAGAGCAGTGTGTGATTTCTGCAGCTTGCTCTAATTTCGTGTGAAATGGAGGCTTTCCAGTGGTGGGGTTACTCGGAGCGCGATCGCACCAGCGGGTTGCACCTCGTGGTGCCTGTGCCTCCCATGCATTTGGTTACTGCCTGCTCAGTCTCCTTCATTTTTATTAGGTGTGAAATGCAAAGGCTTGTCCTAATTACCACTAGTAGCTGATAGCACAACTGAATAACAATCTTCGGATAATCAGGGTTGACTCCTGACCTTGGATAATTCCACACCAGGCTCGCTGGAGCCGGTGTGTTCCTGGTAGGGGGAAGGATTTAGTCCACACTTTCTCTATGTGTTAATTCAGCGTCTTTGCTCTGTGGCAGCGTCCTGAGGGACAGGTCCAAAGGTCAATGAAGCAGAAAAGAATCTTTCCAGAGTCTGTTTTTTTTGTTTAAGGTTTGAATCAAAGTCTGCATCCTACCCTTGTCCTCATTGCATTTGAAAACATTGCTTGGACCTGGATCTTCTCAAGGTTTGCTTTCTTCCACAGGTCTAAAAGCTGCCATAGTGACGGCATCAGCTCCGCAGTAAACGTCTCATTTAGTAGTGTTTCTGAAAATAACAATTCCTGTAAGAAGACAAGTGGTAGAGATGCAACATATGTTGCACATAATGATAACTTATTGTCTTTAAAAAAAGATTACAGTATAAAATTTAGGGGGCAAATCTCAAAGCTTATGAAATCCGTGGCACGCCGCCAGTTTATTTGAAAGAACCTTACATTTGTCCCTAAATCTTACAAGTCCTTAACTGCAAGCTCCTTTCTCACATGCCACTCACCTTTAAGATGATACTCCTTTTTTGGCATTATTAATTATCGTTATTGTTGTTGCTGTTATTATTCCAGGGGATCTGTATGGGAGGAACGCTGAAAATGTGGATTAAAAATAGCATTTTCATGTCCTCCCACTCACTGTACTTCGTGCACAGAATGCCTTTTATAAATGCAGACTCGCTGCTTGGCTAGATAAAAGAAGTTGTCACTTCATTTCCATTAACGAAGTTGTTCCCAGGAGAATGTCATTGTTTTAGCAATAAAATTTTTCTAAAAGGCCTTTTTATTTTGCCTGAGAAAGATAAGAGGAACTTCTGAGTGGTTATTCCACAGAGCAATTAGGAGAAAGCAAGACCATCCTGATTTGATGTAAGGAGATTTGTACGTGTACAAATTCCCTTTCGGGTAAGATGAGAATAAATTCCTAACTGAGAATCAAGTTAGAAACAGCACCTCCCAACCTTACACAAAATCACAGGTTGTTTTCCTTGCTCACTGAGGCATCACACGTCAGGGACAGCACTCTCCTTGTCAAATTTGATCATAACCCAGAATTTCAGTCCCATTTCAAAAGGCACTTGCATGACTTTGGATTCAGATGTTTCCCTGAATTAAAAATGCTCATGGGTAATCATTACCAATTATTACAGTGCATTAGTTTTGTTACCAGGAATGTTCTTAGGGAGGAATGATTGCTGTACTCAGTCATTGAGGCTGAGCACTCCTTGAAGCTGGGACTGTGCTTCTGCTGTGTGTACATACTCTATGGAGTACAAGTGGCAGACTCAGACCCTCCTTGCCTACTTGCAGCATTCTGCCACAGCCTTTCTCACCCCTTTTCTCAGCTGATCTGTGTCCCATGCCAGCACAACGTTCCGTTTCTCTGCCTGCTGAACGTGCTAAAGCCTGCCAGAATCAGAGCGTCAAAGAAATGCTGATACAGAAAGCGTGTACAATAAGCTAAAGGTCATATGGCTTGTGTTTAGTTCTCCCATTTTTTGGGGGGTTTTGGGGGGGATATTTCTCATTTGTCGCTCATTTTGAGCCAGGATTGCATTTTGCTAAGTATGAATCAACACAATTACCACTTCAGTCACTGCAGACAGCCTACTACTCTAGGAAGGTCTTTGTAATCAGGAACAAAAGGATAAAGGGGAAAAACATTTTCTTTTTGGTCAGGACAGCCTTTATAGGTTTGGCATTACACTTGAAATTGCATTGTGTTAAAGAACTGCAACAATTTGGGAAATTATTATTTACAGGAAGGTTTGTGAATTCAGGATGTGATATTCTGACTCACCCTACAGCAAACATGTTTGCACTCCGGCTGCTATGACTCACACTGGCATTTGTCTGAAGTGTGGCAATTGTTTTAGCCCTCTGCTTGGTGCAGGATGAATGAAACGGCTGAGGTCCCCTGTTGCAGATTTACTACGTGCAGCTACGCTGGTAAATCGCAGGCTCAGCTGTGGAGTATTTCCTGTAGCGCACACACACACACATGCAGGCACATGCACATACACACACGCACACGTGCACAACCCCCCAAGTAACGCTTTACTTTTAAATACTAGATTCATAGAAAGGAAATGCATAATTACAGGGCTGGCTTTTGCACCACATAAAGCAGCCCACATCAAAAGGTGTTTGCCATTAATGTTTCAACAGGTAATCTCTGGATTTACTGCCAAGCCGTGTTCCTGTTACTTAGCGCTCGGTGTCGAAATCTTTGTTGTAAGCTCGCAGAGTCATCTTAATCCTGCAAAATATTAGTCAATAGTGCCTTTGTTTTCCAGGACTGTGTTTCAGGTTGCATCAGCAGGGCAGAAGATGTGGCAGCGGGGAGAGGGTTAAGGGTGGGTTCTGGGCTGGTTTCCTAAGGAAGCGAGGCTCACGTGGTGGCATTGTTTGTGCCTGCACCCGGCGCTGGCCTGGCGCTCCTGTTACTTGGGTCCTCCTCAACCCAACTTGCTGCACGGGTAGAGGAAAGCTGCTCCCCGAAAGCTTTCTGTAAGTAGGCAGACAAATAGCTGTTGTAGCCTGTGCTTAAGCATTGTGAGGCAAAGGCCGTGGATGCAACTCAAATCTCACTGGCCCCAGAGAATCATCATGGTGGGCATCCGCTGGGATTACTGCCACCACCACAAATCAAGCCTTTTTGCTGGTGTTTGTTAATGCTACAACCCCCAGAACTATCTTCTTCAGGTGGTTTCTCTTTGGCTTGTTAAAATCTTGCAAACGAACAGAACCCCAGCTGTCGGTTTTGATACTGCAACACTTTGGGACCCAGAGCGTTCAGCTTCCCCCTTTGACACTGTGTCTGTTTGCCCATCATCTGTGAGACGTCTGTACCTTTAACAAAGACCTAACCCCTGAGCTCATCCTCATCTGTAACAAGTTACAAGGATGTTGCAGTTCTTCAAATAGGCAGGAGGCTCATTGTCTCAAGTCAGGGCTGAGCTGCATATTTTGCATAAAAGCTTCCACAGAAGAAAAAGGGAAATGTTTATGTCATATAACAGAAGCATCCAGAGTGGTTATTTTTATTGCTTATATCTGTTCAACATTACTGGCACTGAGCCTGAATTATTATGGACCATTTGCATTCTTTTTCTAGTCTCTTCTGCTCAGAAGACCCGTAGGAATTATTGTGTTACAGACAGGCACTAGAGTTGTTTTTACTTAAAACCCTCTATATGGGAATGAAAAAAGTTGACATGCTAAGAGAAATGTAAACCTGTGTTGAAATTCTCCCCTCCCACTATTCCTGCTTTGATAGCCATGAGAAAGTGGCAAATAGAGGGCGCTGACATTAGTGGAGTGATGGATTTTTATTAAAGAGTACATCATTGGCATCTGATGGGATGTATTTGTAAGGGATTTTTCTTCTTCCAGTTCTGTACTATTGCTTCTTAGACAAAACAACCTGGACGTGCTCCTATTAGTTTTCTTCTCCCTTAGGGGCGTTGTGTGTTCACCCACTGCTCACCTCTTCACTTGCTCCTTTAATACCTTAAGCTGCACTCTCTTCACAGGGAAAATCTCATAGTACTTAGAAACTAAGCATAGGGCTAAGCACAGTTTAACCTTGTTGGAAAAACTGAGTATTGCTGAAGTACAAGGAACAAGTGGTAATGGCTGTTGTTTGTGTAAAGGTGATGTCTCTGAGGTCCTAGTCAGATTTGTGGTTGTATTGTTATTAGACATCATGTAAAGGGAGGGAGAGAGGGAGTTTGAGCTGGTGTGTGCTTTTTCAGATTTGTCAGATAACAGACTTAGATGGGTGGATATCCAGTGAGTAGGGATAAAAAAATGCCATTCCCAACCTGCTTGTGTGTGAAAACAAGGAAGCTTTAAGTCAGGAAGAATATCTGCTGTAGATGAAATAGTGATGAGTAATGCTTTTTTAGATTAAATCTTGATTTCTAGATGACTGTAACAGTTAATGTTAGCCATGGAGAACCAGTGGTCACCTTCAGTAGTGACTTTTGCACTGCAGCCTCTACCCCTTCAGCCTCACGGGCTGCTCTTACCTGTCTGCTGTTTGCAGACCGATGTTCCCATCCCTCAGCACTTCATTTTCCTGGTGAGTAAGCACTCTCACTGGAAGTGCCATACACACAGGAGAGATGAGCAGGGCTGAGGCAGCTGAGAATGTGTTCACAGAGCTAGGGAAGGTAACATGTATCCTTTTCGCCTTACTACAAATTGCGGAGCAGGATGGATTGCTTCCTTGTCTGAGCCCCATCATCTGCACGCTGTATTTCTGGTTTAAGAGCTGCAGGGTATGCAAAGTGCTGACAACTTGATTTACTATTCCCTTACACCCAGATACAGTTATTCACCCTGCACAAAGTGGGTGTAACACCTTGTGAAGTTGGGCATTTCACTATGGACCACATGCAAAGCCGTGGGAAGTGCTTGTTTAGGTGACAAAGCTGTGGAGAATGAAGTTTCAGATGAGGAATGGATGCTAAACAGACATTGGAGTGATGCCTGCCTGTTTTATGCAAACAAAACCTCACTTGGCTAAGGTGATATTCCTTCACCATAGCCTTAAAGTAGGCATAACTGTGATTTAAGTCTTTTTTACACTAGCAAAGCAATGAATGTAAAGATAACTCAGCCCCATCAGGAGAAGCCTTTGTACACGAGACAAAACGCCTGGAGGTGTTTCAGATGGGTAAAGTTTGGCATGGCTGGTGTACAGAAGTTTTATTACATTGGTTGGTTCATGGTTTGGGGATTTTACTAAAATTTCCATTAGAATCTTTTCTATATGTATAAAATCAGCTAAACCTGTGGACAACCATTTAGAAGCTGCTTTTTCCTGACATGATAGATGATATGCACATTAGGTAATTGAAATGGCACACGCTCCAGGAGGATCCAACCTCGCCTTTCCCATTTGCGGCGGGGCAGGATTGAACCTGTCTAAAACTCTTTTCATGCAGAGGAAGTGAGTTATGGTTTTATTTGAGCTGAAGGATTAGTTGTGGGATAATAGAGAACAACGAAACAACACAGGAACAATGCTGCTTTCTCTTAAACAGTTTTATTAGCTGATGCTGATTTGTGAATTAGGGAAACCAAATTACGTGATGCGAGAGAGCAAGGAAAGGCAATTAAAAACCTGCAGGAAAGGAGTAGAAAGCGATGATCTCTCACTCTTGAAGGCAAGATGGAGAGCATGACCTTTTCTTGGAGTGAATGCAGGGTATTGCTCAGAGCTGGCTCCTTGGCTCTCGAGTTTCTCCCATTTGCAGTCTCTCACTTGTGCTGTGGTTCTTGCTTGTTGATCGCCCTGGCATCCAGTTTTAGTATGGAAATCCTCCCAAGAAGCATACTTCCATGTTCTTTGATTTGAGGTCTGTTCATCACTCAATTACACCTCTGATGTGTCAGCTCAATGTGCTTTTGGATGCTCAAAGGCAGGGCTATACTGTGGTATTTCAATAACCAGGGCAATGAACAACAGCTCCCTTGCATAACGCTTCCCATTTATAGCCGAGATGTGATTGATAACCATGTATACAATAATGATTCATTGATCATGTTGAAACTTCAGTTGCAAAGCCTGGTTAAAGCCTAGTTGTACTGAAAACTGGCCCTCCTTTATGGGCTCTCCAATTTATGACTGTTGTGCGTGTTCCAAGAAGAGCCTCTGCCATCGTGGCTCGTCAGATCTGCCTAGCAAAAAAGGTCATCCCAGTTAGGGAATGAGACCTCTGCTCTTCAGGCAAGGATTGTGCTTCAGGAAGCAGAGTATCTCCCTCTGCATCCTGAAGTTTCTGCCACACTGTCTTTAAATCTAAAGCATGAATTTGTCTGGGAACACTGGCAGGCAAAAGTGCCTTGCCCCTCGCAGAAAGAAGCGCCTACGGGTAAGGTCAAGTGAGCAAGTTGTAGCAGATTAAACTGGTTTGTGAATTTACAGCATATCATCTGCTCCATAATAACTGGCTGTGTGCATGGTGCAAAGGCACCCTGTGGTAAAGGCAAGGCCTCTCCCCTTTCTTTTACCCTCAGGGGTGAGCTACCTTGCTCATTGTCATCTGTGCTGTAAAAGGAGAGTGCACAGAGAAGAGTATGTGCCACAGAGCACCGCAGCACCATCCAGCACAGATGCAGCTTACGACTTGTTCCCATGTCCACGTGCTGGCAGAGGCCTGCAAGACAAATTCCAGACTGATAACAAGATAACAGCATAGCTAACACACAGCCCTGGCTCCTGTTTCAGTGATTGGGCCCTTGCTTATCTTGAACAGAATCAAAATCCCCATCCTGCTTGTTAAAGTCAGTGGAAGGACTTTGACAAGTGAGGTGGGTTTCAGCCCCGTGTTACACTGGGCTGACTCTCCAGGGAGGCTCAGGAGCTGCACAGTGTGGTATGGAAGACAAGGTTTGCATGGAGTAAACTTCCCTGCTCTTACTGAAAATAATGGAATGACATCTAATTTTGGCAGAAATGTTAACTATTTTCTCATAGTTTGGACTCCATTGTCAGGTTCACCTGAGTGTTGAATGACAGATGAAGGTTGAAAAATTGAAGTTTTAAGGGATTGTTTTGATCACCAGATTATTGGGGGGGAAAAGCAGAGAAATAATTTTTAAAATGCTGAAATATTTGATTTTAACACTTAGAAGCAAATTGTTGACACTTAGAAACAAAACATTTTGAGTGTTTAGAGATCATGGGGTGTTTTTCCAATCTTGAGCTTCATGTAATTTAAAGAAACTGGTTTGGGTTAAGTAAAATTTTGAGAATTGACTTAAAAATAGGTTTTGGGTGGGTTTTTTTCTCTTTTTGATGTACTTTCCAAAGTTACAAAGCTTTTGAGATCATATCTGGTGTTGTGCTTCCCTGTCAGATGAGCAGTAGAGTCCTATTGTAATAGAGAAGCGAAGCTGTTGACCAAAGTCTTGGAAGTGTAGTCCTGGAAGGGAAGAACCCAGAGGTTTCAGTGCCTCCACCACACGGGAGCTGTGGTGGAGAGTTTCTTAAGCTGGGAGGGCTTTTTTAAAAGGTATCCTGCATTGCTACAGTCCATCAGAAAGAGGACAAAGACACATGTAGCTGAGATTAGTGGTCATCATCCTCATTGCCAATGCGTCTGGGAGAGTCCCAACCAGCTGGACCCTGGACACTGCTTTGTGAGGGCTTAACCTCAGCCAGAAAATGAGGAGTGATCTTATAGCAAAGCTGGCTCAACTGGGCAAATGTAGGTTTGGGTTTTGGAAGGTTTTGTTGTTGTTGCGTTGTATTTTTAACTAGAACAGACTGTCTCAGGGTTGTAAACTTTTTCAAATAGTGTTGCCTTCCCTCTGCTCTTCACCCATGAACTTGCTCCTGTCCGTCTGTCTGACTGGTTTCCTGCCTTCACATGGGGCAAGATTCATCTGCATTCATCTGTAGCCATCTAATCTGAGCTCAGTGTCTAGACTCACTTTATGGAGGGAGAGGAGCAGACCTTTCTAGAGAGTGATTCATTCTGTCCCAAAGCAGATGCTTCAGATAGGTCAAATTAATTATTTTCTAGATTGCCTAGTTTCCTCCACTGGAGGTAAAGAGAGCTTGCACTGTCTCAGATGTAGACTGCACATGTTTTGGATTGAGGAACATGGATGCTGATAAGTGGTGCTGATAGGATGGGATCTGTGTGCACGAATCTGTAAATTATATGTGGAGTGTTTGAAGAGGTGGAAAGGAAAGCTAGGAAACATCAAGGAACCAGAAACAGTTTGTGGCACAAGTGAAAGAATTAAGAAGTCAGGAAGCACAAGGTAGACCATGTTAAATTTGAGCCCTGTGGAACTACACACTCTGACATCTCTGTGTGTGGGGTTCACGTAACAATGAAGCACAGCAGTTTTCCCAGACCCCAGGAAAAAGGCTGAGGGTAGTCAGATGCCTTGTAGAGTAGGTCAAAGAAATGAAAGAGTCCACAAAGTGATTCTGAAAAAAATAAATGTGAAAGAACCACACGATACTTCCTCCTGAAGAACAGCATGTGTATGTGTATTTTTGGTTTCAGTACTCCTCTGCTGCAATATTACAGACAACCACAGAAATAGATAGGTCTTTGCATCCCCTTAGAGGAGTTCATTGAGAACAAAAATCCTCCTGTGTGGATCTCTCTGCACACCGTGGGCTTTGTTTGCAGACACTTTTCAAAACAGCAACCCTGAGTAGATTTTTCTTCCTCTTGTTATGGCAACAGAAGTATCCAAGAACTATTTTAATTATGTATCTGCCTCAGCAACTCTGAACTGGGCTTTAATTGTTGGTAATAAGAAGTACAGAGCAAATGACTCTTCCTATCCTAGATCAGTGTTTGTCATACACTCACTCTATACTGGAATCTCCATCTTGGGAACTCATTAAAAATGCATTTCCTTCAGGGAGATGTAGAAATCAATTGTTCATTTGCTAAACAGCTCTATGCATTTCCCTCTTTTTATTCCTTGCTTTCCTTTCTTATTTTGTTTTGCTTTTCTTTTGCAGCTCTGTCTTACTTTATCTGAAAGAGGAACGCCAGTGAGAACCCGTGAGCAACCCGGCAGTTTCTGAAAAATCTTCATGCTAAAGGAAAATCCAGAGCTCCCTGAAGAAGAACATAGTGAATGTTGTGAGTACCTAGCAGTGATAACATGTACTTGCAATTCTGTCTTTTGGGGTGTGGCGTAAGTGCCATGGTGTTTGCTCCCATCCCTGTGAAGGTACCGAGCATCTTTGTGCTCTGCTGAAACCAAAGCCGCATGTGTTTGGGTTGGGCTGCAGAGCCAGGCTTGAATTTCTCTCCCTCTTTTCCTTTCTTTTAATGTCTTCAAGGGCAGAACAGTGTTGTCCAAGAAAAGGTGCGAGGTTTCTTTTCCTTGGGCTGCTACAGTTCTTTAACACATCACCAACATTTTGTAGTGAAGTGTGCAAGCCTGCACTGGAAGGCCTCGTGACTTGTAGCCTAACGAGAAGGGAAAACACAATGCATAACAGCTCAGCAATCTACAAGTCACTTGCAGGATGTTATACATGCTCATACAGTGCTTGAAATGATTTAGCCACTTTCAAATTAGAGGAAGGCAAATGTGGTTATTTGCTCCTGGTATCCTGAACTCTATTGCTTGGATCATTTTGTTATATGCTTCTCCCTGAGGTTTGTGTTCTGTTCATGGGAACTGGAGTAGCACGCCGTTCAGAGGGAAACACAGTCTCACAACTTAAGACTGTGGTGTAGCTGCAGCATTTCATAAAAGAAACTTCCTGTGAGTGATGGCTAAAGGGAAGGCATAAATATGGTTCTATGATTCCTGTGTCCATTGCTTTTCTTATGAAGCCAACTGCTTTTCTGGGTTGAAATGGGCAAATGTGTAGATCGAATGTAAACATCCTCACAAACAGAGGAAAACAAGAATTCTCTGCCTGCCAGATTGGAGAACAATCCTTATTTTGTCTTAAGAAGGAGCCTCAGGGATTTCAAAATAAGGTAAGTTAGTATTTAAATCTTTATGGCTCAAAATATGCAGTGGTCTTTCAAGATGTTAATAGTGATAAAACAGCGGCTGATGCCTTCAGTTTGAGCAGATTAAGTTTTGCACTTTCCATAAATTTAGTAAATATGAATATATTTTGTGGTTGTTGGACATGCCTTCTAGTTCCCTGAAAGCTGTGTGCCCTCCTTTGCTCTGCTTTTCCCTTTGTGTTCTGGCTTTGAGAAACAGATTGAGACAGTCTTAAGCAGTGTTGCTTTCCCAAGAGCGACTTGCAAAGGAAATGACAGAAGACACAGAAAAATCTTCATCACCTCTCTCTTTTCCTGCGTGCTTTGATCTATAGTGAAATAGTTAACAAAGCTGACATTTGGAATGGTTAGTTAGTAGTACCACTAAGCTGCCAAGTTAGTAACTCATTAAGATGAGTAAGGGGCCTCTGAGACCTGGAGCTTCTCACTGTCTGTGTATCCAAGCAGACGTGGCTGTATCAGCTTATTCCCACACTTTGAAAAACTTGTTTGAAACCACAAGGGCTTACTTTGCTCGCTGACATCCTAAAGCCTTAAATAATAATAATAATAATAATAAATTGTCCTAGCATGCAAAGCTGTTGGGATAACAGGGGATGTTTGTTCAAGATGTTGCAATCAGCGGAGGTGATTGCAACAGCAACACTACCTCATGCCGAGAAGAGTGGTTCCCTGGGTCCTCTTAAGGTATATGGTGTGTCAGATAAGCCCCATGAACTGTATGGGAGAGGCAGGCAATCATCAGCCAGTAGAGATGCTGTCCTGTGGTTTAAAATGAGCCTACTTTTAGGTGCAGCCAGGTGGTCTGCTGTTGAGGTGCCAAAACTCCAAGCTACACTCGGGAAGCCTGGGCTTGTGCAGAAAAAAAAGCAGCACTCTTCTCCCCTACTACAGATGGAAAAAGAGTGGTCTTGAGGATGGCTCTCACCCTAGCATCCAGGACTGGTTTCATTTGAGGAGTCATTCATTAGGTGATGGAGAGCTCTTGAGATGTTGCTTGAGAGCATATTTTGTCATGTGGCTTCTGCTTGGATGACAGTGCTGCAAGAAGGAAGCGGTTGGCCAGGCTCCTCCCCTCCCTTCTCTCCTGTCAGGGAGACAAGAATACCAGAGGTGAGGAAGGATGATGTTTCTGCTGAAAGGAAATGCTGGCATGCAGTGATTTTACTGAAAAATAGCACTCTCCCTTTCCTGAGTGTTTGCAGGGCGTTGTCATGTTAAGATGTACAGAAAGCTATCAGACCTTTCTCATTGTGAGCAGTAGCTGTTCTCATCCCTTCCACCGCCTCCTCCTGCCACCCAGGCAAATTTCAGGAGGAGGGGGATGTGAGGAGGGAGGGGGACAACAAATTGAGTGTCTTGTATCCACCTAGAAACTGCCTGTTTACTAAACAGTACAAATTTCTCACTTCCTTTCTCCCGCTCTCCTCGTTCGGATGAAGCACATTTCTGGAATAGCAGAGCTTGTACAAATCAAGTCCATATTTCTCTTTTGCAGAGAGAAAAAGGGATGTCAGGAGGAATCATTAAGGGGGAACGATTCTTTCACTTAGTGAGGGCTAAAACCAAAGTGAGGCGAGGCTCTTTTGCTCTCACAGGAAGGTACCTTGTGAATTCCAGCATACAGCTTCCTAATTTTCTGGTGGGATTTCGGTATCCTGAGGCTTGAGGGTGGTTTTTTTTCCATCCTGCAAACATATGCTACAGCTTTTTTGGAGTGCTAGCCACACAAGCACAAACACATTCTGACAGGAGCAATGAATAAA
Source organism: Colius striatus (assembly GCF_028858725.1). Taxonomy (NCBI): domain Eukaryota; kingdom Metazoa; phylum Chordata; class Aves; order Coliiformes; family Coliidae; genus Colius; species Colius striatus. Next base: position 5,687,219 of record NC_084762.1, read on the forward strand.
CTCTTCGTGTTCCTCACTCACAGGCATTTCTTCACTTCTTGGGGTTTTTTTTTTTAACACTTAAGCGAAAACCTCTGGCACGCTTTGTGGGAAATGCAACATAAATCTCTAAATCCAGTATGTGTCAATAACTGAAATGCCTTCAGTTGATCTCATATCTATAGCTGTTATTTTGAGCAAACTGCAGATGGCAGGATAGTAAACACCCCCTCTCCTCGCTCCGACGGGCTTCCCGTACCCGCCTTCCGTGGGAAGCAGCTGCTGTACGGGCTGACCCCCCAGGAGAGAGTCCTGGGGACAAGGCTTAGCCCTCATCCCATCCCATTCGTTAGCTGCTGCCTCATTTCTGCACTGCTTGGCTCTCTTTGCTCCCTTCACCCTGGACCCGTCTTGCCCGTACTCCTCCTCTGGCTGCCGCCTGTTTTTCCTGGCCCCCGGAGCTGCGTCAAGACTGGGAGCGACAGCTCCTGGAGCTGATGTCAGTGCCGCTTCCTGAGCTGCCTGGCCGGGCTGGCGGCAGCCCGGGAACACCCTCTCCCCAGAGCATCACCTCCTCTGCCTGCCTTCCCTGCCGCTGTGGCAGTCCCTGGGAGAGGAGGCAGACACAAGTGATGACAACTGAACATCCATGGACCTTTTACAGCGATTTTTCTGCCGTCTCCCACGCCTTGAACCTCAACACTGGGTTTGTGGCACGGTAGGAAGCAATGCCTGTTGCCTAGATGTCTGTTTAACCAGCGATGAGCTGTGCACACCTTGGGAGAGCAACGTGAAGCTTTGACACACGCAGCCTTAATGTTTCTGAAGGTCTTTGCTTTTGAACTGCTCTTGTGTCCGTATTCTAAACCACCTCATGGTTTGCTACGGAAATTACCAGGCGGCTGACAAAAGAGAAAGCTGCGTGTGTCCATTGTGCCAAACAACTGCCCAGTGCATGCCACTTGGTATATATAGGGAGAGGAGGAAAAAGGGAAGAATCACTGTCATTTGAGAAATGTCTCTCAGAAATGGCAGTAATTTATTCCCAGGCATTATTCTTCATTAAGAACTACAGACAGCTGCAGCTTCCCTTTAAATAGAAATTGCACTCTGTAGGCATGCTATACATAGGGCTTCAGGTTTCTGACATTTCTCTGCCAAAAATCAGAAGTATTTCTCACCAAATAAATGCTTATTCAGAAAGTCTTATTTCCTGGCTTTTATTTCACATCACATGCTTCCACTGGCCAGGCAAGAACAGCTCAAGGCTGACATTTGGAAGAGGAAGTTGAGACGGTTTGGGTCTCTTGCAGGGCTTGAAAAACGAGTCTCTCACCATGACTCTGGGCCTTTGTTTCAGCAGTTTGTTTTAACTGATGGACGTTACTTAAGAATGGACATATCTGCTGGATCCATACTTTCCATCCAATATCCAGCCCCTACCGCTCCAGGAGATGACTTTGCTGTTACAGCAGCCCCAGTTGGTTGCCTTTTGTAATCTGTGGTGATGCCATTCCTGTCAAATACAAGATATCTTCATCCTCCCTGTCTTCCCCTAGTTCTCCCCGCACCCTTGAGTTTATGGCTTACAGTATGCAATCTGTGGATTAACACAAGTTTTAGTTAGGTCATTCCTTACTCCTGCTTTCTTCTTGGCCGATACAGCTTCCAGAGAACTGAGAAGTTGTAATTTCTTCAGGGCTAAACTCCAAGTCTTTGATAGGCAGGCACGATGCCTGGGGCCACTGCATGTTGCTACCGGTTGTCAGCTTTGTGAAACTTAGCCTGCAAAGCAAAGAAATCTGGGCACAAAGATTGTTCTCTTCTCTTACTGCGGCAAGCTGTAGTTTCCCAGTCTGTTTTGCCTTCCCTTCATTGTCTTCCAAGCAAATGGCTGTAAGATTACGACTCCCATGTTTGGACTGAGAACAGCTTTTTGCCTGAGCAAACAGATTTCTCTTTGGCAGTCGCTTTAACTGCTGCCCCAGCTTTTTGCTGTCAGCTTTGTTTCACAAGTTGGCGTTAGAGAGAAGTCCAGGCAGCACTAGTGCGTTGGAGCGAGTAAAAGCAGCAAGGAGGGCAGGTGAATGTGTCTGTTAATGATTACAATACCAGGGTGGTTGTGGTGTTGCCTGTGAGAGGAAAACATCTCCTGTAGTTCAGCAGTGTAGCTTGTGAGTGTCCTTATTTATAACTTGGTGCTGTCAACTGGAGAAACTTCGGGTCCTTGCTTACGGCACTCTTTGGTCCAAGAGACTTCCAGTGAAACCAAGCAGCAGCATTGGGAGACAAGCCCAGCACTCAGAGGTTGATAGCGTGGTGTGAAAACTGCTCTAGTATTTGCAAGTTGTGTCAAGGGTGAAGCTGACCAAAGCACAAGTGTCCTGTGCCTGTGAGAATGTTTCTTCTGCCTCTCTTCTGTGTCACTGTTGCTTTGTTGTGCTGCTGTCACAGTGAGCATGCATCACTGGTGAGCTAGTTTGCTGCACCCATGATGACCCTAACGGTACCTAGCAGCCTGCCCATGCTTCTCTCAGAGCTGATAATGTCGATGGCAGCAGCAGCAGCACAAGAATATAAATTAGGCTCTCCTGGAGAAGAGAGGTTTTTTTTCCATTTTCTGTTTGGAGTGTGCATTCAAAAGGAAAGGCTGCTGCTATGGTAGGTTAGTCAAAAAGGATCACAGGCTCTCTGTAGCAGGATACTGTTCTGAACAACTTGTTCATTCATATGTATTCCTGGTCTGTTTGCAGCCTGCCAGGCGTGTTGACCCTGCATGCTTACATTGAGAAGGAATAGTAGATACTCTGAGACACACTGGCAGTATTGATGCTATCAGTGTTCCTTCTCAGCGAGGTTTATGTTTCTGGTTCTTAATTGGCTTTGGCGTTTCCAGCTGCAGATACTGATGAATGCTGCAGAGGCACTTGGTGGCGCGAAGGTCAAGAGGAAGAAGATAAAGAAGTTTCCAGGATTGCCCTTAGCTCCTTTTCCTGTTGAGATATCAGAACTAGAGAGATGCTAAGGACACCTGAGAGGCTGTAGTCTTTTATTTATTTCTAATGGGTTTTCCTGGCAGCTCTTTAAGTAACAGGAAAGCACTCTCCACTCTGGCAAATCAAGTTTACTGCACTAGTGCAAGTTACTACAGAATTATTGGACTAGTAATAGAAGAAATCTGTTTGAGGAATGAAGAGAGGAACATTGTTTGTGGCTTTCTGTGCCAGGTAACCTTCAGTCTGAATTGGGGTGGTGATTTATAAATTCCCTGGACTGTAGTGAATGCTGCTAAAGCATTGCAAAAGCTGTGCCAGCTGAAAGGTGCTGGGCAAAATGTGGTTTTGCTTCCCTGATGGGTGGACTGCAGAGGTTCCTTGCCGTTGATGAAGAGGTGTCTGCAATGGAGGCAGCGGGCAAATTATGCTGTTTGATTTGGTGTTGATTTGGCAAATCAAACCTCCCTCCTCAACAACTTCATTTAGCATTTCTGATGCCAATAGTTCACAAAAAGAATCCTTGGGTAACATGAACTTCTGGTGAAGTAAAAGTGAGTTTGACACTCCGGGTGGAGCAACAGGAAGAGCACTGGAGGAGCTGACACTCTTCATGTTCACAGTTAAGGTGTTTTGGGTCTATTTGACATTTTTTGAAGGGAGTGTTGTTTGTTTTCTTGTAAAACTCTGCACTGCAAGCAACTTTGTTAAAGAATCATTTTGGGGAGTGATGTGTGAGGCAAAAGAATGTCTCTTTGTCAATCAGACTGTGTCACATACTGCTGCTGTTTGAGGCAGGAAACTCCTCACAACTTGTTTCTGAGTGTCTGTTAGATCCACAGTGAGAGTTATCAGGGTTCTTTTTTACTCTACTGTATCCATTAAAATGTTTGTATAACTACCTTTATTCAACCTGAGGGATAGCCTGCAAAGTGATCAAGGAGATATGAGTACAAGCCCTTCCTTCTTGTTATCATTGACCAGTCAGACCAGTTCAATTGAAAGGGCCTGGCTTGGTGAGTAGTTCTTACTAATGACATTTGTAGAAAGGGTGAGTGAGCTGCAGAGCTTTATAAGTCTTCATTATAGGGTGAAGTCTCTTCTTAAATTAAATGAAGCAGGCAGTCTTCATTAGCTTCGGGATTTCTTCTTGTTATTATTACTCTAATGTAATTATCACTTTTCTTCAGTCAGCCTTCTGCTTGCCTGCTTACAAATAAACTCTTTCCATCTGGAGAGTATTTTGAGACGGGGAAGGTACAGTGAAATAGTGAAACTGTTGTTAGCATAGTGTTCTTCCTCTCCTCATCAACTACCTAGAATGCTATATAAGGAAACAGAAAAATACATGGCAAACATAATAGGATCCTCCTCTCTCAAAAAAAGATGATGCAAAGGAAGAATAATGAGTTATCTGCCTAAGCACATGCAATGTGAGAAAGTATCATACGTGGATCTGTGAGACCCCCTGCAGTCCTTCACTTCAAAAAAGCAACATTAAGAACTGAGGAGTCGCCCCACTCTGCTCTCAGATGACAAAACACGTTGCTTCAGCAGTAAGTAGTTCTTGGGCATAATGAAATACCTGCTGACTGCAGGGAGCAGGAAAGGCTCAGTCACGATGGGTACATCTATCTGTGCATCCGAGCCCTGTGCAGAGATTCCCAAGCTGACAGGGTGCTTTGCTCAGACTAATTAGCCCCGCTTCTCCCTTTACATCTCCTCTGATTATGCAAATTAGACTGAGCAGGGTGCTGCCTGACACTGGTGAGAGTCAAACAAGTGTGTCTGTACAGCTTTGCCCTGCAGTGTGCTCTATAAATGTCTGAGCCTGCTCAGCACAAGCCCACGAATCTGTGCTGTGTAGCTGGTGCAGCACAGGTGTTTCCTGGAGTTTTAGTGCTATCAAAAATCACTCATCTTTGGGTGGCTTCCTGGGACTACCGTAAAGTTATTAAGCATCAGAACTGCCCATAGCATCCCTGCTCAGAAAGCACAAATGAGGTGTGTGAGAGGACAGAAATACTTGGGCAGACAATCAGAAATGGCGAGTTTGAGGAATAAAAGTGTGGAGGACTTGGACTTTCGGCATTTCATCCTATGTATGTGCACAGGGCTGGCAGAAAAATGAGTTGGCAGGTTGAATTAGATTGTGAAACCTCACTAATTAGCTGTGCATTCCCTGCTCCACCTCTCCCTTCTTCTTCTTTCCCAAGTGGGATTCTTGCGGAATGAAATGAGTGCAGGGATGCATGACTTCCATATTTTTGTGTTATAACATTCAAGTCTGGCTTGTAACCATTGCAATGTAGGCAAGTTTGCTCTCAAATATTGTTTCCAAAATGTTGAGTGAGTTTCCAAAATGTTGAGTGAGAAGACAGTTTTTAGAAGAAACAAACAAAGAAATCCCCAACAACCCCAGAATGACAACAAATAAAACTCTTTTTGCTCATTATAGTAGAAATGGCTTTTTACACTCCTGACTGTTCTTCCACTGACTGGCACCTTCCAGAGAAATGCGTTTGTGTGCATATGTGTACACACACATACACACATGCCTATCTATATATACATTGATCTTAGGGAGCCTGGGAATGTAAAAGCAAGTGCAAAAACGTATGCTGGTTTTGGCAAGTGGTTTGTTTTAATTGTACAGTTTCCTGATTCTCTCCATTTAAAAGGTGCGTTGATGTTCCGCGCGTGACGCCTGAAGTGTGGTGGTTAGATCTCTTGTCAAAAGATGGATGTCCATGTTGTCATTCCATATTGCAAGCTAGCACTCCTCAAAATATCCCATCAAGCCACTACCATGAATAAATAGCTGTGTTGTATTATTTTCAGGAGCAGCAGTTTCCAAGACAGTACGATCACAACCATTAAGAGAGGAGAAAGCGTTTTGAAAGAGTAGAAGGAGCTTTGTTGACTGAAATGGCTAGGTCAGGGCTGAAAAGGAAGAGTTTGCTGTTTTAAAGCATAGCAGACATTTTAGACATTCTTCCTGGGATGCTTCACGCACGCAGTTGTGTGAAAGAGTGATAAGGGAATGTGCAATTGCAGCCCTCTTAAAGTGCCCGAACTTGGCACGTTCTGTGGTAATGTAAAATAGTAATAACTATAAATCTCGTGTTCTGGAATTCCTGGGTCTGCTTATTAGCAGAGCTGTGTGTAAATACTGGCTCAGTGTGTCTAGTACTAGAAGGATGTGTTTTGTTCTTGGGAAGGGATGTGTGCTGGCTCTGCACCCCCAAGGCATGTATAAGACAGGCTAGATTCTGGCTGAGCCATACTCTGCATTTTCTAGAGACATCTGTTTTGGATAAAGCACAGATGATAACAATATGTAGATAATTTGTCACTGTAATGCAGGTATTTCATCAGTTTTAAATTATAACTGTTAGTCACTGGTTTCAGTCAAAGTGCCTGACCAAGAACACCTGAACAGGACAACGCAATCAGAGCTGTGGATTTAATGTTGCTCATTGCTCAGACTGGGACTGGCAGTTTCCATTTCACTGCCAGATCTGCACCCATTAAGTGCATAAAAAAATGGTTTGAAAGAGCAGGAGGAGCTTTATTTGCTGAAATGACTGCACTGGCATTGAAAGGGGAGAGAGGCACTAGTGCTGGACTGCTGGTATCAGGCAAGGAACCCCAGCATTTGCACCCTATGGGCCCCATAGGTCTATAGTAGCTGTTTTTTCTGTTACAAACTTAAGCCCTGAGCCTGCTTGTTGACCTCTACGTGCTCTTAAGGCTGCCTGGTGTGTCCTGGCTGGAGCCTCAAAGCAATAGGGAATGGTGTTTATCTGTGGTCGGAGGGAAACCACCGTGCCAACACGAAGCCTGTTGTCCAGTGAGACCGGTGCTAAAGGTAACGTGTGAAGCAGCTGTGATTGCTTCTTCAAGAAGGCAAATGGAAGCAGGATAAGTGGTCCTTAATTAAGTTATGGTTGGCATTTTGAGGCTTATGGCTTAATGTATTTAAGCTCAGTGAAGGCATTTCTTGTAAACATTCCTTTAAGAATCCAAGACATTGAAGAGAGCAAAGCAAACTATCTGACTGTGTATAGGAAAGATTTGTCTTATTAAAGCATCTCTTTTTGGTTCTGTGGGAGGTTTTTTTGTGTTGGTGAAGATGGTGTGGGGGACGAGGAGTTGCAGATTGATTGTTTGTCTGTAAACTGTCTTCCTGGAACGGAGACCGTAGGAGGGTTTCTTATGGCTCTTAGTCAGACCAGTGCCTTATCTAAACAGTATTTGACCCTCGAAGATGCTACACATCCAGCCCAGCTGCCTGATCTGAGTGGATGGTGTGGCCATGCTTGCAGCAGAGTGAGAGGAGCGCTCATTTGGGGAATCATTCCAACATATCAAACCACTGTGTTCTTGAAAGTCTTTCTGATAGTGTCCTTTCACTTGGTTTATTTTAATGTAGTTCAAAGGTGTACCAGGAGGGAGAATTTGATAACTCGATGAAAGAAGTCACAAAATGAGGGCAGTGCTGTGTCCTGACATCACCACATGGTACTCTTTTTGATACGGCATTAATATGCAACAACTTAGTGGTAGCGAAGAGCAGAAGCTCAAAACAAACACAGCAAAAAACTTTGATCTCGGGCAGTGTTTGTCACTACAAATGTAATTATCTGTGTGGACCATCAGTCTTGAGACTGTGTGGGAGAGCCTGTGGTATCCAGTCTGAGGCATTTCTGCCCCGCTGATGTGGAACAGGCTGACAGCAGGTAGGAGACTGATGGTGGAGGTCAAGTCTTGCTGGGCTCATTACTTGCCTTCTGGTTTATGGTGTAGCAGGGGAGGAATCCTATCTTTGATCTTTACCTGAAAACAATAAGAAAGGAGGACATACAGAGAAGGATATGCAATTAGAGAAATAAAATGGCACTGTGCGCTGCTCTTTTGTACCATTTCTTGCTATAAAGAGTAAATTCAATAATTCCTGTCTCCTTATTTTCTAATTTTTTTTAGATTCAACTTAGAACAATAGGAACATTCTTCCCTTTGCAAGAAGTAATTCTGATACGCACAAATTGAAACCTACGGGATTAGTCAAAGGAAATTGCATTGTTTTAGTAAATAAGCAATCATTTCAGTGATTCCTGACTGATTACTTTATCCTTTCTCATGTGAAAGGAACAAAGGAAAATGGTAAAAGTTTAGCCTCCACAAGGTGTGGACAAACAATGTTAATAAGCAGAGTAGATTTGAAGTGTGGTGGAAGCATTATAGGTTTCTTAGAGTGAATCTCCCAGGAGGTTGAGAAGGCTCTTGATCAGAAAGCTGGGTTCAGATCCCACCTTCCCCCTTGTTCAAATTTCTTTGAGTTTCTGTTTTGATTCTGGCTTCTGTGGTGTGTGCTGGTTGCAGTCAGTCTTGTCCTATGCTGCTTTTACATGAAAAGCATCTACAAAGCCCAGTGTACAGAACCTGATAGAGGCAGATGTTGCCTCTTGGAAGGAGAATTGCATTTCTTGGTTTATATTGTACCTTGAAAATTCATCCCTTTCCTCCCTGTCTGCAAAGAAACTAGCTGGTGTTTAGATATTCACATATTAACTCTTTTTTTCATGCAGCCTGTGGTTTGGGATGGCTCCACTAGTAGAGCTCTGACTTGCAATCAGGAGACATAGTGGCAGAGCCAGAATGAAAAGCTATCTGATGGGTGACTTGAGGCGTGTCATGACCAGCCAATGCTGCAGCCACAAAATGGAGATAATAATACTGATATCACTCCTTGGGAAAGCATTATGAAATGTTTTCATGAGTATTTCTGCTCCAGAGCCTGGGTGTTTTTAGCCTGGATTCCAAGGAAGTGAGGTGTGTGTGGTGGTGGTGGTGATGATTTCTGTCTGCTTGTCCATCCCCATCCTTCCCCTCCCATAACACCGAATGTCTTGGCTAACTCCCACCAAATCCAGCAGGAAGTGTAAGTCTCAAAGACAATCACATTCCTACAATTTATTTTGTTGTTGCTAAACTCAGCAGGCAGGGGAGGTGAAAGGAATGAGGGAGTGCTGACACCAAGGGGAAAGAGACGGCCAAGCTCTGCCCTTGCGAAGTCTCTTTGGCCGTGGCCAGCAGCGAGCTCCACTGCCGCATCCAGCAGTCCGTGGCAGCCCTGGCCCAGTTGCCAGGCCAGCGTGGCAGGATGTGGAGCAAGGCTGGGCTGTTGCAGGATGCCAGGGGGAAGATGGTACAGCAGCAGGTGGGATGGCAGAGACAGAGAGCATGTATCCTCTCTCTGTTCTTCAGCAGACTGGGATGTGTTAGTAGGACTGCAACAGAATTTTCTGTTAGAAATCCTAATAGTGCTTTGGTTTCTGGCCGCTCTGAGTATAGCTCCCTGGTGTTCCTGGGATGTTCTTACTCCTGAGCAGAACTGGATTCCTCTGCTGCAAGGAGCTCTGTGTTTTTCCCAGCATATTATGCAAAGCTCTTGTGCTCTTTCACCTCCACACTCTTCACGTGTTACTTTTGCAGTAAATGTAAATTTATAGCAGCCTTCTTTCCCTGGAACTGTGGGACTTCTCCCCATGTACCCCAAGTGGAAGAGACATCCCATTCTCATGAAGAAGTTCTCTCTTTGTCTTCATTTAAAGACTGTCAGGCCCTGTTTTCAATGACTGCTGAGTTTCTCCCTTGCATAGCTCTGTGCCTCCAGAGCACTGGCCTTTTTCTGCGCAGACCTCTCACTTAGCATAGCTTTATGGTGTTGTATTGCTCTTCTGTACATTAAAGGTAGCTTCATGGTAGTAGTAATGATCACAAGGATGCAAATTTATTACCTCGTGTTTAGTAACTCAGTGGAGACACGTGTTTATCTTGTACATTTTAGTGCTGGTTTTATATACTATTGTATATACAATAGATAGGTTGAAAGTTGACTAACCAAGAAAACATCTTCAAGGCTGAAAGAACAAATGTGAAAGATATGCAAGAGTTGCAGTCTGGTTTTTAGCAGTGCTTTGTGTCTGGTGTGCTGACGTACATGGCTGCAGCAGTTAGAGGTCTCGTTTACGCACCCAGATAAAGCCAAGATAGTTTAAAGCAGTCAGATTCATCTTATGTCTTGAAAGAACAAGTTTATACTTTGCAAGAGAGAGGAGATTTGCTTCTTCTTAAATAAAGAAAGGGGGAATATTTATCTAAGCATCCTTTCACTGGGAAGAAGGGACAGGTAAACAAGTCACCATCTGACCACAGACTCTGGGGAATCTGCAAGATAATTAAATGAAGACCAAGACTCTTGAACTGCTTTCAGGTCAGTTGTTTTCAACTAAGTTAGTTTTAGCAGGTTTAAAGTTCAGTTGCTTTGAAATGTAGACGATATGACCAAGAAGAAAAATGACTGGAAAGCGTCAGTCATGGAAAAATACTGTAGCCTAAAGTCAGCTTTGAAGTCTCCAAGTCTTTTTATTGACTTCATAGACTTTACATTAGACCTTCAGTACAGAAAGTCAAGATCAGACTTGCCTCTGAAGTGATTTTTCAGAGATTATTTATATGTGTGATGTGTACTTCTCTGCCATTTAATAGGAGTCTCTCGTATTGAACTGATAATTAGCATTACGGCATTATGTTTGTAGGCCTCAGTCAAAGCCTGTTTTGGGTGGGCATTTGAATACATGAACGGTAATAAAAAGACTCTCCAAACCAAACCAAAGCTGTCATAATGTGAGTGGGTATGTGTGGGTGGAGGAGAATAGAGGTTTTGGAGAGTGTAGGTTGTCTCTCGGATCAACCTACCATTGCAGTCAGTTTGCAGAATGTAGTCTGGGCTGTTGTGCAGTGAATGGACTAACTAGCCCAGGAAAATCACCTCTAAATTCGGGATGAAAAGTCCATCTTTGAATCAAGGAGAAATTGACTACAGTAGATTCAGATCTCTATGAGATGATACTTTTTTGGTTTGTTTCATTTTGTTTTCTGGTACCTCCCAATTGTGTGCATTTTCCTGACAAGACAGGACAATTCCCTGCAACAGAATTTTTTCCCAGTGTCCAGACCTCATGGCTTCTCCCACTTCCCTGTAAGGAGTTGTTAATGTCTTGTATTCAGCCTAATGTTCACTTTTAAAATTTCCCATTTGTTTGCACGAGGCACCATCCGATGTAATTCTGTCTTATTCCTTTATCGTGTTGGACATATCAACAGGGGTAGAAGCAGCAGTACAGCAAATTGTCCGTTCGGTATGTGCTGGGAGGTGCTGTGCACATGGTCTGTCAGGCTCCAAAGGAGAGGGGATGTGCTCTGGAGAGCCACTGAAACTTTTGAGACGTTTAGAATTATCTGAAGCGAAGTGACTGAGGTTTTTTTTGTGCTGGCTGATAGAAGTGGTGTTGCTGCACTTTGAAATTTCTCAAGGCCTCATCTCATCATTCTGCCTTTAATTCCCTTCTGCTGCTCTCAGTTTTTCTTATTTTCCTGTCAAACCTATATGTACTCTCAACACTACATTTTCATCTCTTCCTTTTATTCCCCCAGTAGATGGTGGAGTCACATCCCACATGGCTCTGCCATCTGAAACAACTCCCCTGACTCATATTCCTTTTGAGTTTCAACTTCATCCTTGGCCTCTACATGTTAATCCTCTTTCTAATAAAACAGTCTTACACCCAGAGCCTTCCAGTTCTTCTGTGCTCAGTCTTTCTCCTCAAGACGTGTAGCTTTTGCCACCCTTTGATACAGAAGGTATCTGTGCTTATTATTAGGCAAGGAAGACCTGTTTTAGAGGCATCTAATCACATACTTAAGTCTAATTTCTGTTCAGGACAACACATTAGGGCACATTTACCTTTTTAACACATGAAACACACGGGTTTTTATATTTAAAACTAAAGTCAAACTAAGGCATATTGCACAGTCAGAAAATGGTGAAAGTTTCAACAGAGAAGTAAGATTTCAAATCTGACACTGCATCTCCTTGAGTCTCATCTTGAAAATGTCAAACATCCTTGTAGAATCAAACAAAAACCCAGCAGCCTTGCTTTTCTGTGAGTTGACTCGAAACATTTTCTACTGTACACTGAAATTTTCAGCAGTTGACATAGTATGCAGTTGTTCTTGCTAAATTAAGAAAGTCTCACGCTTTCTTGGATGCCCTGGTAGAACTGCTGAGTTGCAATATTTGCATTAAAAAAAACCTGAGGTTAGTTTATTGAGAGGTTGGACACAATTTGCAGTGCTACTGTTTTTCTCCTCTTGGCTCCCTTAAAGCTTCCAAAATGGGGGAAAATACAGCTAATAGGAGGCTGTGCCCGGGCACCACACAGTCACAGCTTTGTGCAGAGCATGACTTTGGCATCTGGAGCAAAATGCACGTTAGCAACAGTACATTCATTGACATAAATCCCTGTCAGAGCAGTGGAGGAACGCAGCTGTGTGTTTTCTGAGGGTATGAGGGCTGGTTGCGGTCTATCTCAGACTCACTGTGAGATCATGGAAGATGTGCTCAAACTTGTGCTTCAGACTGTAAGCCTTGGGTGTGGGGCTCCACAGATGGATAACCACTCAGCTTTGAAATAAATGTAAGCTCAGTTGCAAGGCTCCTACCCATTTTCCCCCATCCTTTCCCCTTGATTCTTCCTTCCAGGCAGAAGATCTGCCCAGAGAAAACACATAGGAACACACATCCTTCCTAATTCATAAAAAGTGAGGAGGGAGGAACAGTACCTCTCACCAAAATCAGGAAGGAGAAACGCATTCCCATTTGTCCCCGGGGGTAAAGCTGTCCTGATGTGTCTAAGCAGCACCTTGGGAATCCATAGTGCTGCTGAAGAGAGAGACCAGGGAAAGTGCAGTGGAAGTGAAGTGGCCAAGGCTGCTCTTACAGCCCACAAAAGCAAAGCTTCCAATTCATTATGGAAACCTCCATAATTGTGACCCAACTTCGAGCAAATCAGTACAAAGAAGAGAGTAACACCTTAGGGTGCAGAGTGTTTTCATAGGTTTCTCAAGGGTTTTTCTCCTTGTGTTCATTTGGTTTAGGGTTTTTTTTTAACTTGATTTGCTGTCCCTGCCTAAGTATCCAGCTAAAGTTCTTGCATTCCCAACCATCCTCTCCTTGCCCTGGATCACTGGGGAGTGATGCAGTGACTTCTCATTTGTTTCTGGAGTGATGGCACGGGCAGTGTTGTGGCATAGGAACATTTTTGAAGCCTGAGTGTGGGTGCATGATTGTCGGAGTTTTCAGTATAGAATTTGAGCCATGGTGCTTTGTTAATGAGGGGTTTGTCCTCCTGAAGATGATGAAAGCCACTGGAGGTTGTTCCTTGTAAAGCACGGGGATTGCACAGCTAGAAGTGTGTTTGCTAAAGTCCTTTGAAAATGTGTTGCTTTTGTGCCTCGTGGTTTGCTGTCCAGACTCCCATGAATCTCTGCCTTTCTACCTCTTCTTAAATGCTCAGTGGGTGTGAAAAACCTTGTGTGTGGAAGTGGGGATGCTAATGCAAGCAAAAAAGCCAAGATTCATGTGTTCCTTTACCCATTCATCGCAGTTCTTGGAGACTTTTGTGGAAAAATCACCACCTGAGGACCAAATTAAGCCTACTTTGATTAGACTGTGGGGTTAAGTCAACCTGAAGCAGCATTTTTGGGGATTCCTGAGAGGCCTGTTGTCCACAGTGAGAGAGAGGTCTCTTTTTGCTCTGCTTCCCATTCTGCAGAAAGCATATTCCTCACACTAGTGCTGCCATGCTCGTCAGTTCAGCAAATGTTTCCTTGGCATTGCACTTGCTGTTTTTGAACCACAGAATGCTTTTAGGTAAAGTTATCATAATATAAACTGAAAATTGACAGGCTGAATAGTTGTGGTTAGTATGTGCTATAGTGGTGATGACATGGGAAAATATGTTGTTTTTCTCCAGATGACTGTTTGAGGTTAGTTCTAGACCATTTTGTTCATGATGTGCCAGCTAAAATTGTGAGAGCATGACTTTGAAGTAAGCAGGTTAATTTGATTTATGGGGCTTTTTTAAAACCTGATAAAGGCCTGTTGTCAAAGAATGATGATGTTGTTAATTCTGGGATTTTAAAAGAATGGAGACAACCGTTAGAAGGAGTAGAAGGTTAAAAGGACCAAATTCTCCCTTCCAAGAAGTTCATCTCACTGAATAATCTAAGCAAAGGTGTCGCAGTCACGGGACTAGCACGGGAAAAGCGTGGCCTGCAGGGCAAAAAGCTGGCAGGGTTCAGGTGCTTCTTCTTCAGCAGAAAAATGGTAACGTGGAAGGAAGATGGATAGCAGCAATCAAAGCTGGTGTTTTCTGCTGGCAGCACAAACAGTGTTTCATAGATGTGTGTTCATGTACCTTCCTGGTGTTCAGGACCAGAGTGGTGTTTGGATGAGGATGGCAGCTCGGCAGACCCGTGGTGCCATCTTCCTCCCTCCATCCACACACACCAAAAGATGGCATGGTGCTGAGTCAAGCAGGCAGTGCTCTAAAGGACCACAGAAACATCGTCTCTCTTCATAAGACAGAAGCTAGAAAAGCAGGCATTAGACAGGAGGTGGTTTGATGTCTTCATATCTAATCATAAAACCAAAAGTGACTCAAATGTCACTTTCTTCCCAAACTGAAGTCTTTTTGGTGTGGGCTGTCAGCCCGTGTTAGGAGTGATATGCAAAATGCACAGAATTTGTGTGTGGCTAAATGATGGTTTCTTTTTCTTTCATCTGCCTCCATTTGCTTAACACTGCAAGGTTGCAATTGCGTGTAAAGGCTTGACATATTGAATAGAGCCTTGAAACAGCTCCAGTGAACCGCAGCAGAACGAGAGGCAGAGGAAACTATAAAAGGGTAGCAGAAGACACATGAAACCAAACCAGTTTTGAAATAAAACCCCTACAGCTCTGGAAAAGTCCTTACTCTACCTGCTCCAGCAGTGTGTGTGAGTTTGGGGTTTAAATCTCCTCCGAGGTCTTGGTGATGTTTGGGCAAAGAGAGGCAAGTTAGCTGGGGAGGAGCAGCCTTACAGGGGAATCTGCCTGCCTTGACCCCGCCTGAAATGCTGTGCTGAATGAGGTTGTTAGGGCGGCCCACTCAAGTGACTGTTTTCCCCATGTTTCCATTTTTTCTCTGTTTGTATGAGCTCATTTAATCTCTCCTTGGGATGTGGGGAAGATCAGGGGATGGAGCACATTGCTAACATCTCACCTGCCCCTGATCTGAGGAGCCTCTGAAGCCTCTTGAAAGTTAGACCACGCTTTGTCTGGCACCCTTTAGCCCCAGCAAATACAAAGAGTATGGGGATATGGGTGGTTCATTTCTAAAACACCATAAAAAAGCCAGAGCAAGAGATGATTTTCTAATCCTAATATTCTCCTAATTCTGATGGTCTTCTAATGACTCCTGGAGGCACCATTCCCTTTCTCAGCAATTCCGTCTTCACTCTTTTGCCTTCATTTCCCAGCCCTAACTCAGAAAAGCTCCCTTTTTCCCTTCTCCTGATTAAATACTGTAAGATATTTAAGTCCCTTTCAGTTAAAATAATGATAACATATTGATTACTATGATAAGGCTGTCTGACCAGTACAGCTGTTTAATGATGTTAAGCATACTTGGATGTAAATAAAAAGCCCAGCTTACTCAAGGATGATGAGTAGTTGTGATCATCCAAATGGTGACCTTTCAGGGTTGGCATTTGTATGGCCAGAAATGAAGGCAGCTAGCTGTTGTCAGGCAAATACCTTTCAAAGTTCACTGTGCAAGAAAAAATAGTGCTGTTACACATTGGGAATCTAAAATAAAAGTCAGATTTGGACAGTTCCCCACATCAGTTACTGACATGTACATTCTTTACTGAGGCCTTTCACCTCACATGATTTTTCTTTGCTTGATGAGTGATGGTCCCATTTATAAGACAGAAGCAAGACAAGGCAGTGGTAGATAGGAGGGGATGTTTGTGTCTACATGTTTCAGAGTAAAAACAAAAGTGACTCAACTTCACTTTCTTTCAAAACAGAGCCTTTTTGGTATGGGTTGCCAGTGCATGGTAGGATGTGGTGGTTTACTACTTTACTTCATCAAGACTTTGGTTTCCATGACCTTGTTACCAGTCTCTGGCACGAGCTCTTGCGTAACAGTTTGCAGGGATGGGGTCTTTGCCTCAGAACTATGCTGAGAGGACACTCAAACATACACACAACAGGATCCCTGGCTGGGACCTTTGGGAACAGTGCTGTCATCAATTTTAAATAATAATAGTAATACTGTAGAAAGTTAAATAAATGTCAAGTTAATTTTATGCACGTCTCCCCTCAGGCAAATTAGCAGAAATGGAATATTCCAATAATTAGCCCAAGCAGTTATCACTAAATAGTTATGTACCTGCTTTCTGTGAGTTGTGGTGAAACATGGAGAGCCAATCCTGCAAGGGGCAGAGAGGTTCCCAGACAGACTGGGCAGGATTAGGTCCAGTTGCACAGTTAGTGTTTGACACCACCATTGATTGGGGTAGTTGTAGGTTATACGTGTATTGCCGTACACTTCAGATATTGGTCGCTTCCATTTACAGCCTCAGCAAATAATGCACTGCAGCATCTGCACAAGGCTTATTAAACAGTTGTAGTAAACCATTGTACAATTCCAGGCGGGGCCCTTCCCAGATCTATTGTAAGGGCTGTTAACAACCACCTGTCAAGTTCAATTGAGACGTCTGAGTGGGCTGATGTACAGCGTGTGCCGCTGTGCCAGAGCCAGCGGGGCTGCGCGGTGCTGAGCTGGGAGCAGAGAGTTGTTTGGTTGGAAAAGACCAGTCCAGCCACTCACCTCACACTGCCAAGCCCACCACTGAACCGAGTCCCTCAGCACTTCTTCTGCATGGCTTTTAAATATTTGCAGGGATGGGGATTCCCCCACCTCCCTGGGCAGCCTGGGACAGGGGTTGACAACCCTCTCAGGGAGAAAGTTCTTCTTCAGCTCCAATATCAACCTCCCCTGGGGCAACTTGAGGCTGTTTCCTCTTGTTACTTGGGAGAAGGGACAGACCCCTACCTCACTGCAACCTGCAACCAGGGGGTTGCAGAGAGTGATCATGTTTCTTTTCAGCATCCTCCAGGCTGAACACTCCCAGTTCACTCTGAGGTGCCTCAGACCCTTCCCCAGCTCTGGTGCCTGTCTCTGGACACTCTCCAGCACATCAGTGTCTCCCCTGTAGTGAGGGGCCCAAAACAGGAGCAGGGGGGCTTCCAGGAGCTCTCGATTAGCCTTTCAACCTAGTGGATTTGGGTAGTAAGTAGTAAGGAACAGAGGAGGAAAATAATATGTTGATGTAAGGCAAACAGCCTTTTAATCCCCCGTTTTCAAGTTAAGATATGGAAGTTAAAATCTTTTCCTCTGTTGCTGACTTGAATGAGGGCTGGCCTCTTGCACACATGAGAAAATTGCTAGGCTGGGAAAGATCTAATGCTCGTTGTGTGGTAGTTTGGGAGCTGAAGATGAGACTGCCTAGCTGCTTGTCTTGACAGAGAGAAGGCTACTTGTACACGTCCGCTTCCAGAGACTGAGCCTTAGGAAAGAGGAGAGGGGGGAAGGTTAGCCCAGTAGCATCTCAGAAATGTTTGTGGAGTGATTTTTGTTTTGTGTTGGGTGATATGGTTTTTTTTTCCCCTCCTTTTTAAACCATCATGAACTGGGAATCCAAGGAGACTCAGCAATCAGCATGTTTGAACGCCAGCCAAGACACTAAACTGGCAGCCATCCATTCTGATATCAGTGTGAGTGAAATGTGTACTCAGTAACTGGATTCAGGCCCTTCATAGTTTGCAAGCAAATATTTCTGCTTTTGCAGATCAGATTAACCAAAAAAAAAAAAAGGAAAAGCTGTGCAGCTCTTGAGCATGAAAGAAAGAAGGGACTGTACCTTTGCAAAGGGACACTCACACTTGTGTGTCCCAGCAAAGTCCCGTGCCTTACATTGTCATGTCAAACGTTCTGTTTCCAAAAGCCATTTAATTATGTCCTTTAATGTTTCAGCTACTAAAATGTGCCTCACATAAAAAGCTGTAAGTACCTCACACTGGCAATAAGCTGTAGGAAAGTGAAGTAAATTGGCATTTTGTAAAAAGGTTGTGCAAAACCAATGGAAAGCTATGCAAATCAGCTATGATACAGGCAAATTTGCATTTTCCTTTGGGTTTAGTGATAATGTGCACAGCGTGACTCTGGCAGGCGTGCCTCTTGGGATGATGCATGCACTGATGGTATGGCCCTGTAGGGTCAATTGAACAAGCAGAACGTTGTGATTTTCCATGCAGTTTCTCAGAACCACTGAGCAGCGTGCAGCAATAAATAGTGACAGAGGAAATCGATTTCTAAGAGTAAATACGTTTAGTAGGAGGAAAAAGTGTTGTACAAATCTTTGGCCTTGCCAAAAGAAGGTTAGTGGTTTTGTTTGGTGCTGCTCAGCTTTCCAAAGTGACTCCTTTCTGCTGTCTTCCTTCTCTTCTTTGTTAGTCTTTGGTTTAGAGAACCTCAGGACGAGAGTTTGTGTGCTGAGTGCACAGATCATTAGAGCAATATACAGGAGAGGGCAGCTGACAGTGCAGTTTCACAGGCTTTGAGTACAGCAAACCAATGGCAGCTCTTAAGACCTGTTGTTTTTGCCCAGCTGAGAAGGAAAGTGGGAGCATACTTGAGGTTTCTGGTGGTAATAACCCTGTTCTAGGGAGGATGATGGGCAAACAGACTCTCAGAGCCCTTTGCAGTCTGTTTCAGATTGGAGAGACATGTCTGCTTTTGAAGTGTTGCTGGAAAGCAACTCTGAAATGGCCTTACCTGCTTTTTTTCCTCATGTAAGTTATGTTTCATATCAAGAACTCCTGCAGTATGTTAAACTGAAAAAGTATCAGAAATAAATCAAATTCCTTGGAATTTTTTTGGCCTTGGCCTTCACTCACTGCATGTTTTCTCCAGTCAGCTACTTGAACACAAATTTGTTATCATTTCTGCTGTGAAAACAGACCAAGGAAAAATTTCAGCGTGTGCTTTGCTTGTCACAAGGGTGAATTTGCTCCAGCATCCCTTCCCAGGCCCTCAGTGCTGGGTGCTTTCATTTCCCACGCCGTGATCCTGCAGCATCCCGGGAAGTAGATGCCCAGGCTTTGCGCTGGAGCCTTGCAAGGGCTGCTTGAGAGCAGCTTGAGGGAAGCATCTCTCTGTAAGGCAGCAGGTAAAGCAGCAACTCTTCTTAAGGCAGGGAGTTCAGTAGGTTTTGGACAAAGCACCTGGTACAAGACTGGTCTGGATTTAATCACAAGCTTAAGTACTGTCTTCCTGTGACCTCAGCACACCCAGTGCTCTGGGTGCCTCACAGAAGCAAGTTTGGCTGCTTTCAGATGAAGCCTGCCAAAAAAAAACCCACCCCAACCAAACCATGCAACAACCCAGCAAGTATCACCTGTTTCCTTTTTTATCCTCCTTGGCTTCTCTATACATAGTCAAAACATTTTTCAGAAGGACTTTAGTTAATGTTTGTGCAGTAGTGAGTGAACACTGTGATGCTCTGATGTGTTTTGTGCTCCTGAATCTCATTGTAAGATGCTTGAGTGTAATTTAATTTGGGTTTTTAAATGAGAGGAAGAAAGAGTGCCTCGAAGTCTCATCTGAATTTTGTCATTGACTTCACAAGAAGCCCTTTGCATGCATTTGGGAACACTTTGGCTTCTCATTTAGCTGTATGGCTGGATACATATTGAAAGTTTTCCCTTCTCCTCATTAGCACACAGACAATCACCTCATCCTGGAAACAAAACACTCCTTTTGCTGTCCATATGCAAGACATTATGCAAACATCTGTGTGAGTTGCAACATAGAGGAAGGCAAATTCTTGGTGTCAGGCTGCATCCTTCAAACCAGCCCCTGTCTGCAGCGGGTCTGTGCTCAGCCATCACCTTTGTTCTCCTGCCGCCAGTTTCGTTTTCCACTGCTTTGCTACTAATAACAACTAGCAAGGGTTGGTCTTGATTATTTGAGGGGTTTTTTTTTTGAGCACCAAATGTATAGTTTCATTTTGGCAGCTGGTTTTATCAAGAAAATGGTATGAGGATCGTGTGGGATTCTGTGAGTCATTACCAGAAGTACTGCAGTGGGTGGATTAGCCCCTTCAAAGCGGCTGCTCTGAGTGTTTTTGGGGCAGTAAGGTGCAGGGAAAATAGGGTTGTGCCTGTGATTTTTTCCCATGCACCCTTGGGAATACCCTGAGCGAGGGCGATGTCCTTGTTCTGTCAGCAGCTCTCTTGCTGTTTTCTATTGGCACCAGAGGGGAGATGAGTGATGCTCCCCAGTCTCCCTACAAAACAGAGCGTTTCTGGCGGCTGTCCCTGCGTGACAGGATACTGTAGCACAAAACACAACGCGTTTCGGTGGCGGGGCTGTGTGACACAGCCTGCGGTGTGAGGAGCTGGGGCAGCAGCGCTTGCAGAAGCACCCAGGAGAGTACACTTAGGTGTCTGTGCTTTAGGTGTCAAGGCTTTCAAGTCAGCCTTACCAGCTCGTTAGCTGGATTTATTTCATTTGCAGGTATCAACGCTTCCTTAAGGCTTGCTGCCTCTCCACCTACAAATTACAGCACTGTTTCTATCACAAACCTTGTTGGAGGGCACTTTCCCTGAAGTAAGTCAAACCCAAGTGCTGTCTCCTCACTTTGAATGGCACAGCCCAGCTCTGTGTGTCGGGGCTGTTGCCATCAGCCTGGGCTCACGGCGTGACACATCCTCCCAGTAACAGCCCCTTAGTGAGACACTTGTAGAAACGTTTGCTGGCTTCTTCACATGATGTGCAGACTGTCCAGGAATAACGTGCAAGACTTTTTCTGAGTCCTGCTGCCTCCCATCAGAATTCCCTTAGAGGCCAGCAGCACCAGGAACTGCCTCTCCCAGCCTCTGCTGCCAGGACCCAGAGCACACAGGTCTGCATTAGCACATCCTACTGCTGATATGTTTTCTGTCAGCCTTGGGGTGAGGAGATACACATGTGTTTGGTCTTGCTTGGTTCTTCCCCACCGTTAGGAGCAAGGTTTCTTACCTCAAGCACGTTTGTTTTGGGTAGAGGCTTTCCTGATAAGTCCTAAAGTCTCATACTGTCCTGTACTCTAAAGAAAACATATTTTCCCTTCCAAAGCAGTGTGAGGAGAATGTTTTGATGAAATCAGAATGGGGGTGGAAGAGGAGGAGCTACAGAGACCTGTCTGCTGCCAGGGTCCGGTTGGTGTTCCTAATGCAGTGCTCTGACACACAGCAGAAACCTGTTTTGATGAGTGATGGCTTATTGTGCCTGATGCTTTCCCAAGCTTAAGTTATGACAAATAAGTACACAACAGTCTTCCCTGCTTCTTCCTGTTGCTCCGCTGCCTTTTCTTTGTTGGTATTTTTCCCCCTCAGTTTGGGAATGTCAAAGAAAAACAAATAGTGGTGTTGTTTTCAGCCAGCTTCTGAAGCCCAGGAAAGCCACGGTGGGAGCAGGGTGCAGGTAGGTGGCTGCTCTCCAGCCTTTCTACATGAAGCCAGAGTGCAGGTGTCTCCCTCAGGAGTCACCGTGGTGGAGACTGTCAGCCCCTTGGCTGATCTCTGCAGCCGAGGAGAGATGGGGTAATTTATCCTAGAGAAGAGGAGACTGAGAGGAGACACAATCACTCTACAACTACCTGAAAGGAGAAGCCAGAGAGTGTGCTGCAGGAGGCCTTGGCTGTGTCCCAATGTCAGGTTTCCCTGTGACAGCCGGGCAGCAGCTCCAATGTTTCTTTCCTGCCTTGGTGGAGTGGCAGTGAGATGTGGCTGCGCTGATGGATGGAGGCAACAACTGCCTGGCTGCAAAGATTAAAACCCCACTTTCAGCGTGCCATTGGAGCAGGTATGGGGATGAACCTGTCCTGGCACGGCTACAAAGCGAGCTCGGCTGTCTGGGAGGGAGACTCCTGTCAGCAGAGGTGGTGGTGGTGGTGGTCCCATGGCTGGGCATGAGAGCCACAAAGCTGTGTTTGCAGACCAAAGAGCAATGGGATGAGAGCTCACACGCTGAGGCATGGGGCAACACTGGCTCTGGGGATGCAGCATTGTGGGGAGGTGATGCTCCACGTGGTCACTGTCCAACAGAGCTTGTGGTGGGAGCGGTTTTGAGATGACAGCAGGGATAAGGACTCAGTTGTAATGATTTTTAATCCAAAGCATAGGCACAATCCTGCATCTGTGTATGTGCCCCTACCTGGCAAGTTCCAGTTAGGACAGCCCCAAACCAGTCAAGTGTCTCCATTGGCTCCAGTGGGCAGCACTCGTTTTTGGAGCCAGGAGCTTCTCTCACCAGCCCTGGAGAGATCACCTCATTCTTGGAGCATGGCATCCCTGGTCCCTGACACAGACCAGCATTTTATGTGCACCCCAACGTGCTTTGTCACATTGCCTTACTGTAGGGTGCAGTATCACTGCTGTGTTTGAGTATTAGGCTTTGCAGGGTAGTCAGTTGCTTCATGCTCAGAAGCACAAATGCACCCATGAAAAATGTGCAGAGGCAGGTGGTAGCCTGTAGTTTTCTTCCATTTGCAGTATTTTAACTAAAAAAAATATATATATATATATATCTCTTTTCAAGTTCTACACTGTCAAGAATGTGGGTGTCTGGCTGAATGAAAGGAAAATCAAATCAACTTGCATAATAAATACACTAGTAAATTTGCAGTTTGCCTCAACTCTTAGCATAAATACAACCACTTTGGGGGGTTGGTTTGCATCTCCAAGGAGGAGAAGCAGCTTTTGAAGAAAGTTTCCTTGAATTTCTTATTCTAAGTATGTTAATTATTAGCAATGTACACGCTCCAGTTAGAGCACCAAGCTCTGCTTTCCAGCAAAATCAGATCAGCTCTCATTTACATCACGTCGTATGTCGGCTATGGAACGAGACTGCAAAGGCCTTGAGTGTTCTCTCAGCCCCAGATTTTTACATGTATTCATCTAATAACACTATTTTTATTCCTTCAGCATTTTAAAAGTTGCCTGCCTAGAGGTAGCCACCTGGATTTATATTTAGGGGCTGAAAGAAGGGGGATATGGCTTTCAAAGGTCCTGCATACCTGCAGCTCTCAGTGGATTAATTAAAAGCAGATGTTCTTCTTGGCAAGTTTGCCAGGAACAAGTAGGAGATGCCCAGCACCTTTGAAACCCTAACAACATGTTCAAATGCTTAAATATTGGAGTGAAGCGTTTAAATTCGAGTTTGGACAAGTTTTGTTACCATCCCAGTCACTGTCCCCTCCATCCTGACGTGCTGCAGGAGAGATTGATACGAGAAGCCGGAGGTTGGTACGTGGGAGGGAGCGGGGACGGAGCCTGTGCCTCGCTGCGGTGGGAGCGAGCCGCCTGCCTTATAGCACATGCAAATGAGGGTCAGATGGCTTGACAGTTGGTTATGAAACTAAGCAGAAAGTATGCACAAATGGGATTGATTTTTTTGCACATATTTTTAGGTTTTTGTCTTTTAGGAGCTCGAATCTTTAATTAAAATCCCAAAGAGAGGGGGAGAAAAAAAAAAGTACAGACAGCAACTGTTATGTTTCACATACATAGTGGATGTAAAGTAATAGCCTGCTATGCTCTTTTTAGGGATCAGGTTTATCCCATTGCAACTGAGAATATAAAGCCATCCCACAACTTGCCAGAAGTGACACCTGCTTTCATACTTCCTAATAATTACTTTAGCTTTGACAGAAAGTACTTGGCAGGGTGCATACGAGTTACGATTCGCTTCAGGGTACAAATAATGGCATAATGGTTTTAAGAGTTTCTCTTAACGCTGGGAATATTTGCACGTACATGTTTGGTATGAAACCAGCGAGTAACGAAGAGTTTTGGGTGACTTCTTTAACTCCTGAATTATGCTGGGTGTCAGGAGGTTGGGACATCCCTTTTTTCTGTTGTATCTAGCAACAGGACAAGGGGTGATGGGATGAAGCTGGAACACAAAGTTCCATTTAAACACAAGAAAAAGCTATTTTACTGTGAGGTGAGGGAGCCCTGGCACAGGCTGCCCAGAGAGGGTGTGGAGGCTCCTTACTTGGAGATCTTCAAGACCCACCAGGTCCACCAGGTGGACCTGCTTCTGCAGGGGAGTTGGAGTGGATGATCTCTAAAGGTCCCTTCCAACCCCAACCATTCAGTGATTCTGAATAAAAATGTGTGTTGGGTAGTGTAAGAAGTAAAGGCAGGTTTGTAGTGGTTATTTGAGCATGGTTGTGTTTTTGTTACAACTCTCTGCTATGAAAATGCCCTAGATGTCTGCAAGGAATAAAAGGACTTCTAGGACTAGATACAGTTAGCTTGTGAGAGGAGAGAACTTACCTACAGTAAGTAGTATCAACCTGCAAGGACTTTTCCCCTCTCTGCCCTGCCTTGCAGTGAATCAGTGTGTTCAATTCAAAGTGCACTTTCTGGAGGCAAGTTGAACAATTTCTGAAAACCAAAAAATGAAGTTTTCACGTGAACTTCCTTCAAGAGCTGAAGGAAGGCAGCATTGATAAACACGCTGCTTTTGCAAGGCAGAATGAGCAGTCGTGGAAAACACTTGGGAGTCAGGCACTTTCTTATCTCAGAAAAGGTACACTATGTTACTTTTCCACCTCTGTTAGGGGACTTAAAAAGATAAATGCCTTTTGCTAAGCTCTGTCCATAAAAAGAATGACTTTGGAAAACGTCTGGTGGTGTTTCTGTGTGCGTGTGTATTAGTTCCATGTCTTTTATCAGACAGAGCTTTAGGAGATGGCAAAGTTCATACGTGCGTTGGTCTGTTGTTACCAGAAGGACTTTGGCAAATTGCAGGGAGTTGAGACAGCTGCAGCAAAAGTGAGCTAACTGCCTAGAGAAGAGAAGAAAGATTAAGAATTAAGTACATACAGTTGTTCTGAATGAGAGAAAAAGAGGGTTAAGGAGCAGGGTAAGGTCGTAACTACCAGTCCTGCACTTGAGGGATGTAAATATTGGAGTTTGGGGAAGAATTGTTTTGGGTGGTCCAAGCAGTGTGAGTAGGAGCAATGGGAGAAAATTCAGGGCTGAAATCCAGAACACTTGCAGCTAGTTAGATCTGTTAGGCTGTGGAATAATCCCCAGTGGGAAGGGGTGGAAGCCACGTCACTCGGGCCCCTGGAACTAAACCGAAGGAAGGCAGAGCTCCCAAATACGGCACGGGAAAGGTTCTGTGTAGGAGAGAGGTCCGAGCATCCTCTTTGAGGCATCCACACCCCCTCCTCTCTGTGTTATCTGTGGGTGCTGCCAGCACTGCAAACGGCTGGAAATGGCAGAGGGATTTCTAAGAGCACTGCATTTTAGCATATATTTGAATAGGGATTTCCTTGCAGAAGCAGAGAAATCCTTCTCTGTTCCGCCTTCTGCCCCGTAACCGTCTCTGCTTGTTGCTTAACAAAAAAAGCACAGCCACCAAAAGAAAACCCCCAACAACTAAGAAAAGAGAGCGGGAGTTGCCTTACTCTAAAGCTACCTAGTGATAAACTTTTTCATACTTGACTTGGAACAGGCTGGTCGGGCTGTTCTCGAAGGCTGAGGAAGAGCTGTTGGCAAGCTGCATACAGCCATTACAAGTGAGAATGACTGAGCAGAACAGGCCTGTTTTACTCATTCACTTTCCTGCTGTATCCAAGCAAGTCATAAGTTCTTAAATTCCACTTTTCATGTGGGAGCTCGGTCTCCACAGTAAATGTTTCTTTTTTGGATGGAAAGCTAATTTTCCAGTGTGTGGCTAGAAAGCTGTAAAGTGTATGATGAAAACTAGGGATTTAAATGTTCTCCTTTTTTTAACAAGCCTATGGAGTTTTTTATGTTACTTATCTTTTGCAGCACCGTATCCACCATCATTTTTCCTCACCCTTGGGTTCTCTTTAAAAGAATGGCATGGAAAGAAAAGGTTTACCTTCCTCTCCCCACACTGCTGTGGCGGTGGGGCTTTGGATTGCTGAACCTGTGTTCTTTTTGCTGCTCCCTGGGTAATCCAAGGAGGTAAACATATCACCTGCTCCAATTCACTTCCTTCAAGTTAAATCTGTGCTGTGGAAGTTGAGAGGGAGAAAATTCTGGTGCTGTGATGACCATTCACCTCAGGCTTACAGGGATTGCAGCCTTGGATGTTTTGTGTTGGGAAGGTAGGGGAAGGGGCCTGCACTACCCCACAGTGCTCCTGATGCAGAGCATCATCTGTAGCTGAGTTTTCTCAGCTGATCTAGGTGGGACCTGCTTCTGCAGGGGGGTTGGACCAGATGATCTCTGAAGGTCCCTTCCAACCCTACCATTCAATGATTCTCTCTCCAAGAGCCCCTTCTGTGTGAGGAAGAGGATTTCTGTGGCTTCATCCAGTTTTAGATGTCACGGCTGGGTTGTGTATGGTTTCCAGAGTCTCTGAAAGGCAAGGTTAACGATTTCCTGCTGCCACCTAAGTACCAGAACACTGATGGGGTACTGGAGAGAAATAGATGTCAAGGTGTTGTAAAAACATTTATTTCCTTAGCAGGAAGTATTGATCCTGCAAAGTATATTCTGTTACAATGGCTTTATTCCTCCTAGATTAAATGAGTGATGCAGACTATATTTAATCAATTTGTGTGATGGATGTTGGTGAATCAACGTAGCACTTGGTCACCATGCACATCTGAGTCTGCTACTGGCTGGTTGGCCACTTTCAACAATCCAAAAATAAGGTTTGGGCTGAAGATTGAGGTTTTGAAGGTTTATTTTGTCACTTAGTAATACACTGGGCTTTGGTTGCCTGATTTACTCTTTTTTTTTATCAGCGTTTATCAACACTGAGTAATGCCTGCAAATTAGGAGCCATGCTTCTGCTTGTTAGCATGCTTTTGTTGTTCTCATTGTTTGTAAGCCTGTTCCAAAGGAGCAGTTGGGGTCACCTCTCAGGCAGCATTGTATCTTCCTAAATGTATGCTTGTAGAAAAATGATTCCACAATGGTTGGGAACCTTCTGAATTCAAGCCCATGTTCTAGCTCTAGGACGAAAATAGTGATTTGGGGGGTTTTTTTGCCATGTTTTTGAGGTGTTCTGTGCTTTTATTTACTTTTAAAATTCATAATACAGTCTTAGAAGCAGCTGAATTGCAGCAGTGGTGAAGAAGAATAGAAACAGGAGACATCTTCCTGTTAAGTCCTGTAGAATTCAATAGCAAATATGATCCTCCTTATATTATCTTGAGGTTTTCTGTAAGTAGTCCTGTTAGGCTCACATTCTGAGTTAGTTTTTAAATGGACCTGTCTGTCATTACAGCCAGATCTCAAAAGAATTGTGCTGATAGTGGCTGGGATAGAGTTGATTTTCTTTGTAGTAGTTTGTATGGGGCTGTGTTTTGAACTTGTGCTGGAAACAGTGTTGGTAACACAGGGATGTTTTAGCTGTTGCCAAGCAGTGCTCACACAGTGTCAAAGCCTTTTCGACTCCTCAAACCACCAAGTGGGCTGGGGGTATACAAGAAGCTGTGAGGAGACACACCTAGGACAGCTGATCCAAGGGATGGCCCAGACCCTTTGTTGTCACACTCAGCATATAAAGCTGAGGGAAGAAGGAAGGAAGGAAGGAAAGGATGCTTGGAGTGGTGGTATGTGTCTTCCCAAGTCACCATTCCACGTGATGGAGCACTGCTGAATACCTGCCTGCCTTGGGAAGCAGTGAAGGAACTCCTTGGTTTGCTTTGCTTGTGTGTGCAGCTTTGGCTTTACCTATCAAACTGTCTTTATGTCAGCCCATGAGCTTTCTCACTTTTACCCCTCTTATCCTCTCTCCCATCCCACCAGCATGGGTGGTGGCCAGTGGTGTGTGGGGCTGTGTTGCCAACTGGGGTTGAACCATGATAGTAATCTAGGAAATGCCTGTCTCCCTCATCCTTTGGTGAACTGACTGAAGCCAGCCTGTTCATCTCTGAATGAGTGAATGGTTTAGGATATGGCAATGCATTTGCTTGCTCAGTGAAATCAATTTCTCAAGTGGAGAAATCATTTAACTGGTAAGAGTGGTGTTGGGGGGTTGCTGGGTGGTAGCTTCCCGTTACTGCTGCCCTTCTCAGTCCTGTAGTGCCACCTTCTCCATAAGGAATTGTATGAGGATTTTGGTGTTTGCCACCATTGACAGCAGAAGTAGGAGACTGAGATCCTAATTCGTTCACCTTTGAGGGCCAAAGGCAGACTTTTGCTCTCCCTACAGGGGGAGTGAGGAGCGAGGTGGTCACTCTCATGAGCTGTCTTGGTTGTGTGGGCACAGTTCAGACAGGGACCTTCTGCTGGTGTGACTGCTTGGACTGATGGCCAGGAAGGCTCCACCTGGTTCTGGCTAGCAGGAGGGGAGTTTGTATTGTTAAGATCCCTGCAGCAAGTCCTCCTGCAGAGGCATATGCCTGGGACTGCTTCTGTTGGTCAGCCATGGAGGTATAAGACTATATAGAAGTGGAGAGCAACCCCTTCACCAGTATAACTCATCCCTTCAGTTGGGGAGTTGATCCTTCAAAGGGATTTGTGTGGGCATGTTTGGTCTTGTACCTGCTTAGCACATGAGTTTGTTGAAGAGGGACTTTTCAGTGACTAAGGCAGACTGAAAGAGGATGCAGTTTCTTACAGTACAGCAAAAAGGACAGAGGGCTTTGCCTTTAGCTTTTGGTAGAAGGCAGTTTTGCTTGGCTCCTCTCCCTGAAATACCTTGGTCTCCAGAGCTGCCAGTCTAACCTTGTTCTCAGCTGAAAGTTACTTTATATAGAGAGGAGTAAAGTGAGAAAGGTGCTTGGAGAAAAATTGCTTGTATTTTGCTAATAAACCATAGTATGCAAAGTGCTGGTTTGCAGATCAGGGTAAGCACACAGAAATTAAGAAGCACCAGAGAAATTGCAGCGGGTCAGCAGAATATTCTCTTAGAGATTCCCTCACAGATTGAGAGACAAAGGAAGTGAGCAGCAGACAACTCAGAGCTCGGCCTGACATTTGCGGACGGCGTGTCAGCGAGTCTGGGTTGTAACTGCAAAGGTAAATGGGACACTGATACGGATGAGGTGGCACTAAGCACAGAGCGAAGCAGCCTCACGTGGCTGCAGCTCCCTTTAGGACTCCTCAGCTGTGCCAAGCGTGAGATGAGCTTCTTGGATGAGATACAAACGGTTCAGCAGTAGCTGTATTTCCAGAGTGAAGAGCAGGGATCAAAAAGTTACAGGAGAAGCAGACAGACGTGTAAGAAGCCAAAGGGTGAATGCAGGGGGTGGAATTATTCAGCAGAGGGAAAACCCCACACACCTCTTGTGATGAATAAAAGTACATGTTTCAGTGTAGCATAAACAGCCTTTGCCTTTTGCATGCACACACATTAACACATCTGTGATTACCAGCAGACTCACCTCAGAGAAGATGGTGTTACTCTTACTTTCCCATCTCATTTAAATATTCAGAGCTGAGGAGTTGTGTGTTTCCTGGCACAGCTGTATCCCACAGGCTGCTTTCGCAGGTCTCTCCATCCTTCCAGTACTGTGACTGGGGTTTCTCTGCACTCCTGAGGACAGACTTCTTTCCCTGGGTGCATGACTTTTCTATTAGAAAGTTTATATCAGGATCTGTGTACACAGGAAGAATTGTCAAACCTGAGAATTATCCGTCTTTCTCTTCTCTCCTTTCTCAACGTGTTTCAGAATTCATTTCTAGAGCTTCAGTGCATTTAGAGGAAAAAAGATGTTAAAGTTTACAGATCCTGGATTTCAGGTGGAGTGATGGTTTGGTTTTGTTTCTTCCTCGATTCAAGGGAAAACACCAACAGTTCAGTTCCTGTGTTTCCTTCCAGAAAAGAAACAAATGCTTGTGAACGTGACGTGCAGTTTCTTTTTTCGTTGTGAGAGGGAGCTTTTCCAAGCATTTAAATAGTTGGAAATGAAATGATTAATGTAGGCACCAGCTCATAGCTGTGGCATCAGCAGATCTCCTCTCTGCTTTTAGCATCCCTGGGAGCTTGCTTGACATGGTATGAAGAGAAAAGCAGCATTGTGCAAGTGATTTTCTCGTGAGAGAAGATGTCTTTTTAGTTTGCCCCAGCTCTGTCCTATGTGAGTTCAGCAGCAGCAGCAGAAATAAGCAGAGTCTGAGGTTCATTTTCTTTCTGGACTTGATCTTTTGTCTGTTGCTAGATGGTTTATAGTGGCTTGAATGTTACTGGAGTTGCTTCCTGATGTGGAGGGCCAGGAGCATACCCACCCTCATGTGCTGCTGAAGTGGAGAGAAACAACAGTCTCTTAGTATATGGTGATAGGTTGAACCAGACCAGCATCTCTGCCTCCCCACCCATGACAGCGCAAGAAAAGGGAGTAATCAAAAATCTGTTCCAATCTGTTATTGCACAGGAGCACAGTACACAGCCTCTTGATAGGAAAGGGGAAAAAAAATCACCTGGTCGAGCAGAGTCAGCAGCAGCATGACCAGTCCTTCTGGTTGGGAAAAGCATCTCAGAATTGAGAGGAGGGAGCACGTTTTGCCCCTGACTGGGGTTTAAAAACCTTTTCTCTTAGGGTCAAACGTAAACCAAGTAATCCTCATGATTTGACCTCCCATCCTGCAGCCTCTGTGTGTATATTGGGGCAGGGAAGACAGAAATCTGCTCACCCTTTTTGCATTTAACAGTGCCTCTTGGGAGATGGCTGCTCGGTGCCAGCCTTGCGGGGCAGGCCATGGCTTGGTGCCTGGTGCTCTGGCTGATGTGCTGGGCTGGCCCTGCTTTTTGTAGCAGAGTGGGGAGAGCAGAGGTGTGCAAATCCACAAAGCAAAACTGAGGTGTATGATTGTGTTTCCTGACAGCCTCTATCTTGGGCATTTTCGTGTATAGTAGTTGCATGCTCTGGAGATAGTGTACCCTTCAGGCCTGTTGGACTGAGTTGCACTCTTCCCCTTTGTGCCTGGTTTATTAGCTGCAGATTAGAGACAAAAGCTTTTACAATTGGTATTTTAATGGGAGAGAAGAGGAGTGACATTGTGACCCGCTTACAAATGTGCCTGAGATAGTCTGGATTTCAGCCCGCACTGGGGAGAGCGAAGTCCTGTTTCCTGGGGATTAGTCCAGTAAAAGCACCCCTTGTTATCTGTTCTCACCATTTCAGGAGCCCAAGTGAGCATATCCTGGTGTTTCCAGGTATTAAAGAAGTGTATGACTTCAAGCCACCGATTAAAGACGTTCCAGATAGTGCAGGGATCATTTCAGAGTCTGCTGGAGCTGAGATTTCCTCAGCGCCGTATTTACAAGCCTTCCTGCTCGAGAAGTGGAGAAAGGAGCTTCTTTCCAAGAAAAATGTAGGCTGGGTAGTCTGACATCATTCAGAGTCACATCACCCTACACCCACCAGGATTCAAAGATAGAATGGAAATGGCATAATCTGTTCTCACGGTAACACTAATAGTACTGCTCCCGCGGTTCATTGTGCCTCGTCCCCACCCCGCCATCGCCACAATTAACATCTCTTGCAGTGACTTTGAAAAGTGTTGCCATAACAAGGTTGCTGATCAGCAACTACAGAAATCTTAACGAGGTACCTAATGGAGCTTTTTGTTTCCATTATTTCTGCTTAATATATTCTGCAAAAGTCAGGAGGTTTTAACCTTGCCTTCAGCTGCAAGACCCTGGCGTGTTTAATAGAATACCACTTCATTTGTACTGAAGCTATGGTAAGCTAAAAGGGCTTGGAGACCCCTCTAATGCAGTCAGTCAAACTGGTGCCTGGAGCCAAAGGAAACATATATCCAAACACATGTTTTTGGTCTTGAGCTAAAGAAAAAAATGCACTTCATGTTGAGTAGCCTCCTCCAAGTGCCGCAGTTAATAAGCCATGTTGTGTTTTTACTGGAAAAGTATGCTTCTAGCCAAGCATTCTTTGCATTTTTCCCAGGATTTAGTCATAAAATCACTTCAGACATATTGCAAGTATGAAATGTGTGCACATCAGATAAAGGGCAGCAATTTCTGTTTTGCTGTAAAGCTCCATGGAAACATTTTTATCACCGTCAAATGCATTATCCCGAGAAGTCTGGCCCCGTTCTTTACTGTTAACATCTAGCTGGATGAGAAAAAGTTTGAAGGAGAGAGGTCGTGCTAAGGAACCGTAGGTGATGGTCTGGTGACCCAAGGCACAGCACCATCCCCGTGAGTTCGGTGGCAGCAGGATCCGGCTCGCACACACAGGTAGCCGCCGCTCTAGCCAGCCGGTGTGCAGCTGCCTGTGTTCAATCCCGGCTGCCTAATTCTGTGTGCATTTCAGAAAAGAAAAAAGTGAGAAACCTGGAGACTTGCTGAACTATTTTAAGCATTATTATTTCAAGAAGTGATTTACGCAAGCGAGAAGAGCCTCTAGCACAGTCGGCAGGCTCAGCCCTTCCAGGCGGTTGCATCTCACAACACACTCTCGCAGCCCCCTCTGCTGATGCTCGCAGCATCCTCGCTCTGCTCTGGGGCCAGCTGCAAAGTCCTGCTGATGGCTGGGGGAAAAACAAACCTTCGTGGTGGTGAGAGGGGACAGGAGGGAGTGAGATTCCTGGAGGGACCCTCTGCTAAAGTCAGCAGCAGGGAGATTTTAAAAGAACAAATGTATACGTGGATTTATGTATTGGAATAGAGCGATCTAGCTATCAAACATATGTTCACACATGCACAGTATACAGAGTAATGTGTATATACCACCTCGCCGAGCCAATCTGTGTTCTGAAGAAGAGAGAGATATTTAAAGCAACTCTGCAAACTTTATAGCACTGGGAGAGACTAGCTGGGCTTGTCTCCGCAGGGACTTGCGGTAAAGCTGGTCCAATCTGCATTTCTTTGTGTACACTGAGTATGTGTTTGTGGGTAGCTGGATAAATGCTAAGAAACAGGCATGTGGCTGGGAAACAAAGAGAGGTTATCCAGCCCAAAACCTTAATTTGAACGCTGTGAAGGTGTCTTGGAGGGATGAAGTGTGGAAGGAGGTCAAGGGAGCAGTGAGAGCATACAGTCATCACCGCCTCACTTCTTCTTTGGGATCAGAGTTGTGCTCAGCACTTTGTGGCAGACAGCTACCTGCCCAGTTTGAAGAGCAGGCAGGAGCCTGGAGAAAGCCAGGACATGGGGAGGCAGAGCAGAGGTTGAAGGGTGACAGCTACTTGTTTGGCAGCTCAGCCCAAAGGAGCCAGGAAGCCCTACTGTGCTCCAGCCCTGGGGCAGAGTGCTCACTGCCTGCCCGTGGTGAGTCATACCACTTTGACAGATGAGTAAAAAACATCAGTGCCAGTGATACTTGCTCTTAATCGTCTTGGGAAAAGATTAGCTGATAGGTTGGGGACCTTTTGCAACCAGCACGTGTATTGGTGAGATTTTGGCGATGGTGTAAAGTGGCAGGGTGAAATTTACAGATGTGTATGGATCTGGGTTAGGTGTTGAGTTCAGCTCTCACCTGGTGCAGAGGTCTGTGATGGGAAAGCCAACACAGTGCTTTTGAGTACTTTGCTTTGAGTACAAAAGGCTTGAGTACAGCATTCAACAGGAACATAGGTCTCTATCTGTTCCTTCTGCCACAGGAGCACCCTGTGAGGGAGCCACCTCTGTGGTTTTCAGCTGACTGTCTGGACTGTCACCACGGTCTTCCCAGGAGAAAGTTGGTTTCTCCGCTTACATCCCCTGAAACAGCCCTAAAGGGGAAGAGATTGGGCTGGTTCACTGCAGGCATCTCTCTGCTCCCTGGCATCCTGGCTGGGATATGTCTCCTGAAGGAGGGCAGCTGTCCACAGACCTTTTCCAGCTTGTGTGTGAATTTTGTCCTGTCTGAAAAATAAGCTTTATACTATTGCAATGTTAGTATAAGGTTTATTGGTACATGTTAGTATAAAGCTCTACATCACCATCTCTCCCTTTTTGCTCGACAGCCTCCACCAACAGGAGCAAAGAACCAGCAGAAGTCAAAACAAGGTCTTGAGGGGGCAAACATCACAACAACAGAGTAGTTGGAGTTTCCTTTGCAGGGTCATACTCTGGAGGCACAGTTGCAGGTCTGTGTGTGCTTCACCAGAGATACCACACTGCATTCGTTCTGGATCAGACAAGGCTGAGGCTTCTCCTTTTATAAAGCTGAATATCTAGAAGTTGTTGAGCACTGTGCCTTTTTTGACAACTTGGCATTTTTCTCTTACATGCTCTGTAGCAGCTTTCTTAGAGGAGGCACTTTATTCCACTGCTGTCTTTCTAAAAGCCTTTTTTTTTGTTGTTGTTATTGTAGCTCATCAATCTTGCCGTGTTACTAAGAGCAACATCCAGTCAAAAAGCTGCAAGTCTTACATGGCCTGGTGTGTAGCTGGGCACAAAGCTCCCTTTCATGGCTTCAGCTGGCTGCATTGCCAGCCGTGCCGAGATCACAGTCCTGATAAAATGGTGTTGAAAAGCACTGAGAGTTTCAGGCTTCGTGCTCTCAGCCGAAGGGATAATTTTAGAACGTTCTTCCCCTTGATAATAGTAATTTTCCAGCGATGTAACTGTTGGGTGTAAGAGATCAGTGTAAATGAAGGCAGAATCAGATCATTACTTCTGAGGCAAAGCACCAAACTCTTTGTATCAGCAGTTATAAATGCATTTTAAAAAGTCCAAATGTGCACACACACACACAAAATCTCCCTCCTCTTAAGGCAAGACTGTAAATAATTGATATAATAACCTGCTTACAAATTCAATCTAGGTGTATTAAGTGACTCAAGACATCTCAGGACTAATCAGTCCTCTCCTTTTTTATCTTGTTTCGCTTCCTATGCCTCCTCCACGAATGCAGGTACCTTCCACCACCTGCATGAAAAGCAAGCAAGCATTTTTCCTTCTGCTTTGAGAGCTGCATTTTGAAAAGCATCTCAGATCTCTCTCTCCCAGCTTCCCAAGCATGTTTTTTAGGGCATTTTTTTTAAAGATTATTTTTGTATTCAGCTTTTTCTGTTTGGGAAACAAAAAGGCAACACATTGTATCCACATTCCTAAGGGCAATTTTTGCAGCTCTTTGCAAATGGAGTGCTTAAAGACTTCTTGCAAAGGTGATTGTACTAAACGAATGTAGTAAATAATCCTGAAATTGCAATGCGTCTCGTTTGCATTTGAATGGAATTACTTGGATGTGGGCTGTCGGTGGTACAAGTGGCTCCAAGTACGCTGCCTCGGGGTTTTGTGTTCGCTAATACAGGCAGCTTTGTCACTTGCCTGTATAAAAAGCATGACACTTTGAGAAGCATATGAATCTCACTTGACTTTGCTCTTGTAAGGGTGACTGAAGTGAGGGACCTAAATAAAGCTGATCCCGATACTCGAAGGTGCTGAACAACTGCGTCTTCTGTTTAATAAGGAAATGCAGCTGCTGGGCTAAAACATCGAGTGTTTGTTTAGGTTCCTAAAAGTGGATTTAGAAGTCTGACTTCAGAATACAAGGTTCAAAATACCGCTGCACACAGAGTCCGTTTTCAGTGATGGAACTGAGCCAGGGGCACAGATGCACTACGATGTTTGTGCAGAGCTACCCGTTGCCCTTACAGTAAGTCCTTCGTGGAGCAGTGTGGGACAGAAAAAGCTGTCTTCAAAATACTGTGTTCACAGAGTTACAGAAATTCATGAGGGGATTGGAGGACCTGTCTCATCAGGGGTGCAGAGGTAGAACATAGCTCCTTCCAGCCATAGTTCAGGGGAAGAAACCAGGCTGAATTTGGCGTCCTGTAGCCTGGTGTGGATGATCTCACCACAGTTTTGTCTCTCTGCAGAAATTTATGTTATGAAGAACATTTTCTCTGAGAGGATTGTCAGACACTGTCCCAGAGGAGGTGGGGGAGTCCCCATCCCTGAAGATATTGCAGAGCTGTGGACTGTGAGGTAGAGGGACGTGGTTCAGCGGTGGGCTTGGCAATGTGAGGGGAGTGCTTGGACTCAGGGTCTTTTCCAACCAGACAGTTCTATGGATCAAAGGCTTAGCAATTTCAGAATAGTTGACTTTGTTTGGTGGGGTTTTTTTCAGTAGATGAAGGTACAGTGTTACAGCACCCTAAAACTCTCCTCATAGGGTCAATTCAATAAGTGTCTCAGAAGGCACTATGTGTATTTGCATGTGAGTTGTAGAATACATTTACCAGAGACAAGGTGAACCAGCTGTCATCACAGAATGGTGGGGGGTTGCAAGGGCTCTGCAGAGCTCATCCAGAGCTCATCCAGCCCAAGGCCCTGCTAAAGCAGGTTCTCCTCAATCAAGGGGCACAGGAACATGTCCAGGTGGATTTAGAAACCTGCCGAGAAGGAGCCTCCACACCCTCCCTGGGCAGCCTGTGCCAGGGCTCCCTCACCTCAACACCAAACATGTTTTTCCTCCTGTTCTAGTGGAACTTCCTATGTTCCATCTTGTGTCTGTTACCCTTTGTTCTGTCACTGGGCACTGCAGATAAAAGACTGGCTCCATCTTCTTGACATCCACTCTTTAGGTATTAATAAGCCTTGCTAAGATTCCCTCTCAGTCTTCTCCAGGGTACAGAGCCCCATGTCTCACAGCATTTCCTTGTCAGAGAGGTCTGATCATGCTCTCTTAGTGATCTAAGGGTGGGTTACATGAGCTGGGATTGCAGTGGCAAAACCTACTGCAGCCTTGGTGATGTTCACCTATCCTCTGCTGCTGCCAGAGGCTTGCCCTGGGATGGGGACTGTTCCTTATGTGTAAAGGCAGGAGCACCAAGTCCTCCAAAAGACTAAGTTGGCTTAGACACTATTTGCATTTAAAGGGAGAAGATCAGTGATTCCTATGCTCAGCCACCTGTCAGCCAGCCCTCTGAACTCGCTTTAGCTCTGTCTCACTTTATCTAAGCTGCGAGGAGACCCTGTACACCAGTAACAGCAGCATTTAGATGCCATTTGCACAGCAGTGAAGTATGAGACAGCGTGACAGTTAAATTAGCTCTGCTCATTGGTAGGTAAGGACAGATGCTGCAGCCTGTAGTAAAACCTCCCTGCAGCTGCAGCGTTGTGATCTGGCTAAGTGGCCTGTAAACTCATACTGGCTGAGTTTGGTTAGTAGTGGTGGCTTAGCTCACCATTCCTCTGGGCTGGGTAGTGTTAGACAGTATTTCCAGAGAGAAGTCAGCAGGCTTAGATCCAGGGGGTGCAGAAAAACACTTTGGGAGTGAGTGTATGACACTGATTTCACGGAGAAGGTCCTCTGGGGATTCCGCAGTCATCGCTGCTATGGACTGTGCATTGCTGAATAGTGGAAGGTATGTGCTCTTGGTCACACAGCTGGACAGGTTCTTGAGCACCTACTGCCAATATGTTGACATGGGTAAGTTATTTGGACTGGACTGGTGTTGACTTACAACCTGATGTTGTGGCTGGAGGCTTCTTGCCTCAGTGTTAGCAGAGAGTGTGCGTATCTGTTTCCCTTCCCTTTGCCTTTATTATGTCCTTGTTTGAAACCGGTGCCCACTCATGGAGCTGGGTTTGGGTGGTGTGAAGTGTCCTCAGATCATAGCTAGATTACGAGGGAGAAATAAACACAAAGTTGGATGCAATGCTTCGTTTTATTTTAGCAGAAGGGTTTGGAAGATCTGAGAGTAAAATTTAGCACAGAATGTTTAGATGGAAAAAAACCCATATATTCTTCGCTTGACTTGCCTTTGAGCATTTTCTTAAAAGTACTAAAAGAACTCTTTTAATGAAGCATAAAAATTGATTGTTTCTTGCTAGGAGGGATTGTCTTCAATCTTCAGATACTAAAGGCTTCATGAGAACCACAGGAAGAATCTCTTCTTGAATCATTTACATTTTTCCCCTTTTGCAGGCTTATGTAACCATGCAGAAAATCTAATAATAAGTGTGCTATTAGTATCCAGTGTGGCACCTTCTGCAAGCTGAGGTGGCACGTTGTTGCAAGGAACAGTGCAGAAGTGTCGTAGATGCAGAGAGCTTCGTTCCGTGGCTTGAGTGACCTTTATCAAGAAAGGTCTTGGGTGAATTGTGTCCATCTTTGCTTCTGGTATACTCCTCTGTTCTATTGTTCGAGGGAGGACGAGCCTGGCTGCTTGCTTTTGTTTCTGTGAAGTCTGGCATGCTATTAATGGTGTTGGAAGGAACAGACAAGTAGCAGTGCTCAGAACCAGGTGTCTTGCGGTCTTATATTTTTACATACACACCCACTCCTCCTTTGTTCACCCACCCACAGGCTCTTGAGGATTAAACCTGACCTACTAGCCTTCCTTTTCGGTTCTGGTCTCGAGTCCCTCGAGCAAGGATTGTCAGCCTCGTGATGAACACTCACACAGACAAGGCTGATCTGCTCATACAGCCTTAGAACCCTTGAGTTCACACTCAGCTCTTGGGGCTGAGCTCAGATATGGGCATCCCACTGAGCAGCAGCAAACCACCTGCAGGGTCTTTTTTTCCTTAACTATTTCAAGTAACTCTGCCTTTTCTATTGCAAGCAGCTCTTTTATTTTGGGGACTTTTTGACTGTTCCTGTCACCAGCAATACCCACACCCAGACCATCACCCCAATTCGCAGGTGACCACAGCATGCTCCAGGCAGTTCCCTTTCTCCTCCTTCACCTGGTTTTGTGCAAGCTGCACTCAGTTGCTTCTCCAGGTGAATATTTGGTACATTCTCTCATCTGTGGTTGTTACCATGTGCTTTGAAGACACTGTAAAGAAATGTTAATAATGAGAAGTGTGGTGCTACTTTAGTGTAAATCACCTCGCTAAGCCTGACCCCTGAGAGAAGAGACAGCATGAAAATGCCTTTGATGGCATCTCTCTGCTTCTGGAGTTCCGCTGTCTTCCAAAAAATGGTTTAGAAATTGTCCCAGTCACCAGAAGAAACTCCTGTAGCCTCTAGGTATGTCAAATGTCAGCTGCCTGTGGATGTTTAACTTCAGCTTCTCCTTTATGGTCCCTTCATGAACATCCATCCCTGCACCGTGTGATGCCACTGCTTCCCGGCTGCAGCCTCTTCACGTGAGGATGCTGCCAAGATGCTGCCAGGGCCATGCTGTTTCTCTGGGTTGTATCTTGCTGGTGACTGAGGCAGTACCATGGGAGCTGTGCTGTGGTCACGCCACAGCCTGCCTCGTTTAGTGCCAAGCCTTTACTCTTAAGAAGCTGACAGTGCCAGGTTTAAATGGGAGTGTGGCCCAAGGCACAAGGGATGTAACTGCAACCTCACCAACCTCATCCCGCAGCAACTTGGAGTAACAGGTGCTTTGGATGGGCAGGCTTTGCAAGGTGGTGATTGAGAGGGATGCTTTGGGACAGGAGGTAACCTAACTGTTGCCACTGATAACCATTCCTTGCTTTTATCATAGAACATCATAGAATCATTTTGGTTGGAAAAGTCTTTTAAGGGCATAAGAGTCCAACCCCTAGCCTTTCACTGCCAAGCCCACCACTGAGCCATGTCCCTCAGCTCCATGGCTTTGCAATATCTGGAGGGATGGGGACTCTACCATCTCCCTGGGCAACTTGTGCCAGTGTCTAATAACCCTCTCAGGCAAAAAGTTCTTGCTAATCTCCAATCTAAACCTCTCCTGTGCAGTTTGAGCCCGTTTCCTCTTGTCCTATCATTCATTACTACAGAGAAGAGACTAACACCCACCTCACTGCAACCTCCTGTCAGGGAGTCAGAGTGTGATCATCTCTCCCCTCCTCTCCAGAATAAACACCCCCAGTTCACTCAGCCACTGCTCATCACTTGTTTTCTAGACCCTTGCCCAGCATTATGAACAATAAACCACTGAAAAAAGAAGGGTAACTCCCCCACCCTGAAGCACTCAGGAGCGAGCCTGGTTGTTTGCTATAATCTCAGATGAAACAGCTAAGGAAAACAGTGCATATTTCAAAAGTGTTCAGTACCCTGCCTCAGCACAGCAGTTCCAGTTTGGGGTATTGAATGTGTTTGCTATTGTAACAGCTGATAGCGTTCCATTCTGTGGAAAAGGCTGTGCACAGTGTAACTCTGCAGGGTTGTTTTACTGTCATTTCCTTCTGTGTGTTTTCCTAGACAATTTAGTGCTTTGTGGTAGGGACCTAATCCTGCAAGTTACTGAGCACCATGAAATCTCATTAAAGCCAGTGCATTCAGCCCCTTGACAGATTGTAACTTTATTTGATGCAGGTTGTGGTGGTGCTTTGGCAGTAGAAATAAAGCTATTTTAAAAGGGCGTTGTGTTGTAAGCTTTTACAAAGCTGTACTCACACAATGAATCTCTCTTAAATCTGTACTTCTTCCTGCTAATCCTGGAGACTCATTTCTTTTCCCCTTTGGTGTTCTTGCTTTCATTTCTTCCTTTTTCCTTAACAATGTATTTTCTTTCATGGCTTCTCCTAGTTCCTTAGCTTTGCAGCCCTTCTCCTACTTGGGTGGGTCTTTTTATGTCTTTGTTAGCTGGGGATTGTTTCCCAGCAGCGGTAGCTATGGGACTCCTGAGGTCCCTGACACTTGAAATGCTCATTCAGAACTATGTTGGATAATTTCCTGGCCCATTTCCCATCTGTCTTACTTCTAAACATGCGATAAGTTTGTTTACAGAAGCTAGAGAGGTTGACGCTAGCCTAAAGGAGGGCTGTATTCACAGGCCAGTAACACAGGCTGAGCTGAGGGACCAGGATGCTCTCTTGCTCACAGTAAGCAGAGGAAGGCTATTACAAACTTCAAGTCTGGAGCTCAGTCCAGGCTTGAACCCTTCCTGGGAAAGCCTGGATGTTGTTTAGGTGTCGTTTGGCGTAAAGTATTTGTGCCATCATCAAGTGTATCTTTTCAGGTTATTACAGAGACAGCGACTTACTCAGAACTGTCTTTCAGGTGTCATTTAGAGGCTTTTGCAGGCCACATCCTTTGAGAAGAAAGCTGTGAAACCTGAACAATAGAAATTGCTTTGCTGAGCTGGCAAAAGCCATTCCCCAGTGTCCACTCCTTGTAAAACTCTAGGAACAGTGGTGCAGCTCGTTCCTATAGTTGCAAGGTACAGACCTTTTTATGGAGATGCATGACCCTGCATCTGTTAGTGCTCTGGGGAGACTGGTGGTGGAGGTGCATGACAGGACTTCTGCAGGGGAAGAGACAGCCCCTCACATACTGGAGAGGGATTACACTCTCTCATATTTCTTCTGTGCTTGGGGATTTTTTTCTTTCTGCCTCCTAGTTAGGCTTTATTGGCAAGAGGAGCATGAGGTCAAGACTGCACTGTTTGTTTTGCTCCTCATTTAACTGAAAAATACAGCCTTTGCTCACTGCAGCCTGACAAGGACCAGACTTAATAGTCCATTAGGCCTGAAGGATGCAGTCAGTCAGCCCTTCCTTCCAGCGGTTTGAGGTACATCCAGGGTTATCAACCCCGTGCTTACAGATGGCACTTGGTCGGATAGTGGCTGGAGAGATGCTGCTGTGCCAGGAGACCTGGGACATAGCTGCTCACTCATGCTCACTGCAGAAACCTTCCATTATGGGAGAGAAGCTGCTCTGCAGTGGTACCCTGCATTCATCCCTGAAAGCCCTTCTCCTCCTCGAGGTGCAGGGACTGTGTTTTGTGTTTTCTCAGGGCTGCTGAGATGATGAGGGGACTGGAGCATCTCTCTGATGAGGAAAGGCTGCAAGACCTGGGGCTGTTTAGCCTAGAGAAGACTGAGGGAGCACCTTATCAATGCTGATAAATACCTACAGGGTGGGTGTTGAGAGGATGGGGCCAGTCTTTTCTGTAGTACCCAGTGACAGGATAAGGGAGAATGGGCACAAGCTGGATCATAGAAGTTTTGATGTTAAGTGATGGAGCCCTGGCCCAGGCTGCCCAAGGAGGGTGTGGAGGCTCCTTCTCAGGAGGTTTCCAAACCCACCTGGATTCATTTCTGTGTCCCCTGATCAAGGGGCACCTACTTTAGCAGCAGGTTCAGTTGGATGAGCTCTGGAGCTCCCTTCCAACCCCCACCACTCTGGGTTTCTGTGTGATCCTGTGAAGGCCTGGCCGTGAGGCTCTGCAAAAGGCTGACGGCGCTGGTTTAGGTTCAAGGCTGCTTTTCAGAAAACACAGGCATGAGGGCTTTAGTCATACATACAGGAACAGAGACATCCAAAAGAACAGGCTAACAGAAAGCTTTTGTCTTTCAACCCAGTTAGGTACCTGCATCGTGAAGCTGACATGAGACTTGCCATGAGATGGCACAGTGAGAAGCACTGGGCAGTGACAGCGAGGGAGCTGCGGGGAGGAGCAGCAGGCGCCTTCCCTCACGGGTGTCACAAACCAGAGCTTTTCTGGTACTTGGTGATCATCACATTCCCTCTCCCGTGACAGGGAAGGAGGCTGCTCCCCTTTCAGCCTCTCCCACTCGTAAGCTGTTTATTCACATTAAGTGGTGAGGAGGCTGGATCAGCTTCTCGGGTGTCCTTAGTTAACACAAGGATCTGACATTTGTATCTCTGATTATTCTCTCACCATCCCTACCTTTTAAAAATGTTTCTCTTTAATTGCTGCTTTGTCAGCTGTGTAATATTGTGCTGGGATCCAAAGGTGCTTGTTAAATATGGGATCTGAGGCTGCAGGGGATTGAGCTGATCACTGTGAGTCTGAGAATGGGGCCTGTGATGCGTGTTAGCTGAGGCCTCTGCGGGTAGTTAAATTAAATGAATGCTTTTGTGATAAACAGGTTTTTTCAAACTAATCAATTGTGTGAAAGCAGGGAGTGAGCTTCAGCAAGCTGGATGGTGAGGGCTGGAGAGCCACAGCTGCTGTCTTTTTCCATTGCAATGCCATTAATGAGAAGTTACTATATCCCACTCGAGTGTTTCTAGATCCTTTCCTTTATTTCATTGCCCTTGCTGAAAGGTGTCCCAGAAAAAGAGGCTAGTAGGCAGAAGGCATCAGGAAAAAGGAACACAAAAGCAGCACTGTGCAGTTGTCCCAAGCTGTCAAGGGGCTGCCATCAGCCTTCACAAGTTGCTTGTTCAGTGGAGGTGGTCCATGAGGGAAAGGAGCTGCAGGAAAGGGGTGGAGAGTGACAAGGCTGCAGTAAGAACCGTGACTCCTGCCAAAAAGTGGTGTAACAGCTGCTGTGCCTGCAAAAGATGATTTGCTTAGAGCATCTTTCCTCTTTGTAGAGGATAGGCATCGATGCAATGGTTGATTGTATTGCTTGGGCCTGTCAGGTCTGTGCCTTCCCTGCATGTGACACTCTGGATCTTGTGGGAAGCAGGTGCAGTCCCTGGTTGTGAGTGCTGCTGGGTGCTACTCAGAGTCAAATGGCAACTCTGGGGCCTGTAGACCACACTGTTCCCGTGGGTGACCCCTGAGAAGGCAGGAGGAGAGGTAGGGCAGGCAGCCCGTGGTTAGAGAAGCAGGGAGCCCTGCCCAAGCAACATCAAATTCCTGCCTTGTTTACTCTAATTGTTATATTTTCCAGAGACCTATAAGAGTTGAGTTATCTCATATTTTTGCTTGATTATTTTCTGTGCTTTAGAAAAGAGTGGTTTAGTGGCACCGTGGGTGAGGAGCAGCTTGAGCTGTGTCCTCCCAGGCTCATCTTGGCCTGTGCAGCCACAATGAGAAGGACAGTGTTGGGTAACTGCAGCTCTGTGCATCCATAGACTTGCTTTTTGCTAGGCTTTGGGAGATAAGTTTTGGACGGGAAAGAAGTGAGAAGGAGGCAAATCTGCCAGAGGTGTGATGCAGCAAAAGACAGCAGATGTTTTCCCTGATCTGCATAGGTGTCAGATGCGATCTGCCCTGCAGGGCTGAGTGGCCAGTGAGGAGCAATATGAGCCCAAGAGAAAAGGTCCTAGCTAGGGGACACAAAAGGTTAGGTGGAGTGTGTGGGACTGCCCCGAGAAGGTGGTCTCATCAGCCAAGGGCCAGTTGGCTGCACAGAGACCTGAGTTCATTGACTCCTCACCTCAGGGCCAGTGGCATTTGTATTGTGTTCTGGTTCAAGCCGATTCTTGCGTGAAGCTGCGAGCCACCCCTTTGCCAAGGGAGGGGAGGAATGGGCAGGGAGTTGGGAACACTCTCCTCACTAGCCCACTTTGCAGAAAAAGATGTTAGTCGTGTGTGAGGTCTGGACTCCCTCGTGGCTGCAGAGGATGTCATGGGTGGTAGCACTTCCTATGTCTATTCTCTGCTGCATGGCCGTGGTTTCACCATGCACAGGCATGACCCCTCTGGGGCAATAAAAAGCTGATCTTCCTTCCCTTAAGCTGTCAGCAGCGTTTCTTTTTGCTTTTTGGTTTGCTTTATCATTGTTTTCTCCATGAATGTAGAGGATACAGGCTTTCTCCACTCTAGTCCCTGTACACTTGGTGGGTGAGGCATGTGTATATTTCCTCAGGGTCCCTAGTGGGTCAGTAATTTAGAGAAGGTACAAGTTTGTAGCACAGCTGTCTGAATTCAGGGGGTAAAAAACAGTCCTACGTGCCTCGTGTTTTCCATTTGCTTTGTGCACTGGATAGCCAAGGCTTTCGTGTGGCAGGAGTGGTGGAGTCTGATCAGTGAGAACATGGGTTGGTGAGGTCACGGGGAAGTTTGAATGGACACCTTTATCACCTTCTAGAGATCTTCCAGCCATGAGGTGGAGGTTTCAGGGGCACCATTTCCTCTATCCATACACAAAATTGAGAGGCCTTATGATAAATGAGCATAGAGAGAGCTTTACTTCCATCACCTCTCTGCTCTTCTCATCTAGTGTGGCTTGGGAACAGCGGCTGTTGTCAGACTAAGATAGGAATGGTATTTTGTGACTTCTGCAGTTCATGGTCTGTGCTCCTTTTTGCTTCCTACAAAAGTAGACCTTATTTTTCTGCCATATGTGGTTCCAGAGGAAACATACAGTTGTTGGGCCATGTCACCCCATGGCTGTTAGCTCTGAGAGTACTCACTGTCCTTGCTAGAGTGGATATAGACTGAGG
This sequence comes from Colius striatus, assembly GCF_028858725.1. Classification (NCBI taxonomy): domain Eukaryota; kingdom Metazoa; phylum Chordata; class Aves; order Coliiformes; family Coliidae; genus Colius; species Colius striatus. The sequence continues at coordinate 5,732,116 of NC_084762.1, forward strand.
ATGAGTAGAGGGACTGTTTGACTGTGCTTCTCACTTCCCAGGAAGTCGCTTTGATTTGCCATTTTGGATTCTTCAATCTGAAACAATAAGCAGCTCCTGCCTTATGCTTAACAGTGTTGAGGCCTGTTCTATTTAATATCTTTATCAGTCATTTGCATGAGGGGATCAAGTGGACCCTCAGTCAGTTTGCAGGTGACACAAAGCTGAGTGGGAATGTAAATCTGCTTGAGGGCAAGAAGGCTCTTCAGAAGGCCCTGGCCAGGCAGGATCAATGGGCTGAGGCCAGCTGAATGAGATTTAACAAGGCCAAGAGCTGGGTCCTGCATTTGAGCCACAACAAGCACATGCAACACTTACATGCTTGGAGATGTGTGGTTGTAAATGTGCCCAGGGGGAAAGGACCTGGGAGTGTCGGTTGACAGTGGCTAAACCTGAGCCAGCAGCTTGTCCACACAGCAGTGCAGGACGTTATGGACAGAGGGATGGCTTCAGCCAGGCAACCTGGGCCAGAGCAATTCATTGATTTTTCTCCTTGATCTGTGAACCCTCTCAGTCATCAGAGCACTGAGACCTTCAGCAGCCTGTGTGCTGGGTCGGCCCTGGCATAACTCCCTGTGACTGCCTGACCCCGCGGCTTGGCTCCTCGCTTAGCCCAAGCACCGGAGTTCCTGTGCCTAGGCTGCCTCCAGAAACGACTCTGTAGCTGCAAAAGGTGGTGACTGCAACCTGGGAGCTCCGTAATTTATGCTCCCCACACAAACAAACATGCATATGCCATTCACACCGCCGGTGTATTAATAGTGACAGAGCAACATGTGTTTTCCGCAAGAGCAAGGCACCTGTTGAGGTTGTTCAGGGTCAGCAAGCCCTGCAGTGATGCTTTGCTGCTTTCTGCAGGCTCCAACATGTGTTGAGGAGAGAGGGAATGGTTTTACTAGGCCAAAAGGGGCTGTGGGTAGGAAACCATCCAGATATTTGAAGTCTGCTCACTGGATTCGTATGCTCAGCCTAAGAAGGAGGGCAAGTTGACAAACTGAGACTGTTACCTGTTCTGGTCTAAATCTGGCAGTTGTGATAAGGTACGTGGAAAGTCTCCTAGCAACTGAGGTCAGCATTTGTCCAGTGGTGTGCATGGGCACTCCTGTATGAGGTGCACTGGTAAATACATTTTGTTCCACAGTTCCGTGTATCTGCAAGGCTGAAGGCACTGTTGCAATCACTCTCACCTATTTTACAGGCTAGAAATGTGTTTTAAGTAAAGCTCCTCCGAGGTTGTTTAAAGATTATCAGCTCCTCAGTCATGGACAAGTAGCTCAAGGGCATGAAGGCTGCCCTTGTGTCTGTCCTGTGAGACAACGTGAGCCAAACTTTGCCCAACATAAAAGGCATTGAAGGCAACCGCTGGTGACTTATCCTTCAGTGGCATTTGGGCATTGTAGTATCCCTTGGGTCTCAGATGCTCTTGCACACCGATTTCACGTGTCTGATCTTTGATGGATTTCCTTTTGCAGAGCAGAGTTTAGAGCCACTGTGCTTTATCCCCTTGAGAAACTGCTGCAGGTTGACCTTTCAGAAAAGAAGTGAAGCAATGTCTTAGCTGTTTGATGTGGCCACCTTAGAGAAGCTGTAGCTGTAAAGTGGAGGGACCTCGTACATGCCTCCTGGATGCAATCCACCCCCTAAAGGAAGCAAAGAAGTTGTAAGTGAGTGGGTAGCAAAGGGAGAGCAGAGTATGCAACTCCTTCCCACAGGACAACAATATTTGAAGCTCTGTCTATTTAGGATACCAGGTCAGGTGAGATGCAAAGAAACTGGGAGAAACTGTGCTCCACATGCTAATGCATATAGTTTCAAAGCATTTTACACAGACGTTAATGGTGGTCCTGTTGGCATTGCTGTCAGCAGCACCTGAGTCCTTGCAGATGTGAACAGATCCAGAGGGAAAGGTATGGGCAGGCAAGAGGCTGGAGTGCTGGAGTTGTCTCCAGGATCCACAAATTGCCCAAGATGCCCAAGCTTTCACTGATAATTAGGGGCTCCTAAGATGTTTTTGTACCACTTCAGGTACCTGAATAGGCTCTCCTATAAGTTCTGTCTTTAGCCTTTCTGGTTTGGTTTTCCTGAATGTTATTTTAGTGAGAGGGGCAGGATCTGCCCGACAGAAATGCCATTGTTTCAAGGTCGTCATCTGGGTCTTGCAGGAGATTTTGATGGCAGCGTTTAGCAGTTTATAAATGCAGGCCATCTTTTCGTTCTCTACAGCCCAAATGACACAAATGAAAACTTTACTGCTAAACAAAAGGAAAACAAACCAAATAAAACCAAGAGGAAACATTAGGAAACCAGATTAAGAGAATTACAGTCTTTGTCATTTCTATTCTTAACTCTGAATGGACACAAAATACCTCCTTTATATCCCCAAATGTTCAGCCTAGAGTTACTTAGAAAGACTGGCTGTGTGCACAAGATACACCCTGTATTCCCCATTGTAGTTTCCATTGTGGCAATCCCTGACAGTGTTTTCTATTCCTGAGTTCTATCAATCCAAGCAAGTCGGTTCCTGAGGCTCTACTGAAAGGCAAAAGGGTGAAAGAGCGCCGTGTCTATGGGAATGTCAGAAGAAATGCTTTCCAATGTGCTGTGGATCATTAATTTGGCTTCAAAGAAGTGTTTCGTACATTGGGGTTTTACAGAGCAGCTACATGGAGGATTTTTTACCATTGGACAGGGTATGTTCCCCACAAGGTAACCTTGTAAAGCATTTGCTTCACTAACAGGATTGCAGACAAATAGTGTCTTGTCTTTATCCTCCTGTTTTATCTCTGCTCTCCCCAAGAATCCCTCTTAATTGCTTGGCTGCGCTTTGGGGTGACATAAGGACAGCGTACCCCAAGTGGAAGATGAGGGAAACGCAGTGTTAAAACAAACTGAGGGCAGGATGATTTGCCAGGACTGGAGAGATAACCCACGCGATCGGGGTCATTTCACAAACATCAGGGTACAAGGTTCAGGAGGAGAATCTGTCATTAACAAATCTGAAAGATTGCATCTCCCTGGAAGTGCTGAGTCGATCAGAAACTGCTAGAGTTTTCTACCCAGTGAGTTTTCTGTGGCATCACCATCCATATTATTATGAGAAAACAGCATATCAGCAATTACTTTTCAGTTTTAGGGGTTTAAAATATCTCACTTTCCTGATAAAGTCAATTGAACAATGACATGAAATGATGTGCAAAAGAGCAGTTCTTGTTTAAAATAATGGATGATTTTTGATGAGAGGTGAAACTGAGCTCTTTCTGTTACTTTGCATGGAAGTGTTGGTTTGATTTTCTCTTTCTGTGGTTTGGTGGTTGGTTCGTTTTTTGGGATGGCTCACTCCAGTGTGCTGGAAAGCTTGCAGGAAGATTAAATAGCATAGTGATGAGGGTATTGACTGAAAATCAGTGCTGGTAACTGAACTGGCAGCAGTTTCCAGCTGTCCACACCCCACTTCCCTCTTCTCCTTTCAAGCCATTTTGTTGGTCTTCCGAAGAGGGTATGTGCCTTTGCCTCAGCACCGCAGTTTTCAGCGTGACCTTTCAATGCGACTTGCTGCCAGTGCCAATTTGCAGCATTCCCCTGAAGAACTCAACGAGTTTGTTCCCATCTGTGAAATGCAAGTAAGAATAAAGAGTTCTCACTCTGCTGGGATGTGATAAGGTTATGACATTAAAATGGGGAGTAGATTCCTTCTGATTCAAGATAACATACACATACCATTACCCGGTGAGTAAGTGGAGAGTTAGAAGCAGAATCCGAGTGTCCGGAGTCTGACCACTGAGCTATCCCTTCCAAAGACAAAGCATTTTAAGTACAAGGGTTAAATTCAAAAGCACCCAACACATGCATGACCAGGTGAGTATAAATAGCAAATAAAGCAAAAGCTGTCTAGCAGAGCTGTTAAGGTTCTGTAAACGGTTTTTGTTTGTTTCTTCCCTTTCTCTGAAAAGATTGGTTTTCTCTGGAAACCCGTAGTCTCCATCCACTTCAGTGGGATTTTTGCCCCTGCCTTCCCTCAGATAGACCTGTTGGGCACAGCAACAAGGAGGTCTGGAGCCCCCATGGTCCAGTTCAGCTGAGAACTTAAGCCTGCTTTTCGAGCTGTCACTAAATGTTCTGAGTGATGGGACTTTAAAGCAGGCTCGTTCCTCATGATTTCAAGTGAAACACGGGCTTTGATCTCCACTGCAATGAGTTACAGTCACTGGGACAGCTGTTTGGGTACCCAGTGACTGCATCTGTGTTAGAAACATTGTGTTTGGGCGTAGGCAAAGGTTTCTGCTAGCGAAAACAAATCCTTACTAGATAAGAAAAAAGACTTCAACATTAAAACTGAGAATAGTTCAGTTTATACCCTGAGGGCTGCTCTTTATTTTTGAAGATTTGTTTATACAAATTTTGAGGACAAGTGCATTTTTGTCATATGAATCTGCCCAACTCCCAGCAAACTCCCCTAGAAAAATTCCTCAGGGCTTTTCCATAGGGCTGCTGCTGGAGCATTTCAAGACGTGGTGTGGTTGTGCAAAAACATGTTTGCTTTTCTACCAAAGCTTAAGTATTTCTGCATTATGCATATACATGGAACAAGTGTAACCAGTGCTAGGAAACGGGGATATAACCGTATTTCAAACAGTTTGAAAACTGCACAGAACTCAGTGTCCCCTGCATGTGCTATTAACACCAGACCTTCCTCCACGTGCAATTGTTTCCCACACAGAAATCTCAGATACTCTCTATAAGATACAATATTCCATGCAGCCTCCTGTTGGATGCTGAGTTGCCATCCGTTGCTTTATTCCTAAGACCAACAGAAATGGCATCCTGATGGTGAGATACAAAGGTGTAGCTCGTGTAAGACTGGCACACTCCTTTGGAGAACTATGTTAGTGGCCTGGCAGATGACCGTATCTTGATGTTGTCCTTCAAAAAGCTTTTGTCAGGGGAGAAATCCTGCCAGGGTGTGATCGGACATCTTCCACTTGCATAGCAGTGTTGATGGCAGCAGGCCAGATGGCGGGTGATGATGGCACAAATCCTCAACCTGTGAAGATGCACAGCCCTGAGGAAGACAAGAGCTCTCTTACAGGAGGTGACTGCACCTTCTGGTCTCCTGATTTATGTCTGCTCTTGACTGCACATAGGGATAACTGGAGAAAGAATCTGAACTTGAGCTTCCAACCCACTACTCCCAAGCGTAAGGCATCCAGTGAGGCAAAGCAAGTGATTCCTCAGAAATGACAGGCACGAAAAGATGGCTGTAAGCAAGAATGAGTTCCCTTCCCTCAGCAAGAGTAGAAACTGCAGAGGTCAGATGAAGTCTGTTTTTCTGTTGCTTTACCTTATGGCTGCCTAGTTGCGTTGTTGTTGTTGTTAATTTCTTTCTTCTCATGGTTTTTGCCTTTCTGTGGGGTATTGGGTGTTGCCCACTGCTGGTAGCCAGGGAGGCCTGATGTTCTGTCAGAGTGGGATGCATTCACTTTATGAATTGACCAAGAACACATTCACTTTCTTTTGCTGGAGGTGTTGCACAGAACAAGTGCCAGATCATTTCACCAAACGTTATCTAAATGCATAGAACGAGAAAAGAAAGCTAAAACTGATACAGCATAAAGATGGAGGGAAGATATGCTGGGAAGACTTGCAGGGAAGATTTGCCTCAGTAGTTCTTCATTTCCAATCAGAAAATGGAAATAGATACATGATAGATACGAAGGGTTTCTTCTTTATTTCATTCATCCATATCCCTTCGTTCATTTCTTCCTACATCTCTTCATGTTTTAACATTTGGACAAAGGCAAATCAATGCTAAGGATGGTTTGTGCTACTAGATCACAATCGCAACAAGTATTTTAGGATGTTTCTGTCATTGCTCAAAAGGCCCCAGGCAAGGCCAGTGTGAGTTCACTTTTTCCTAGACCAGGCTTTGATCTTGGCCGCCCTGGAAGAAGCCACATGCCTGGGAGAGGACAGTGAGACTCCTGCAGCTTTCACACACATTCAGGCTTAGTGAAGGCCTAGGGAGCTTTTAACACAACAAAATAAATGACCTTTTGTCCAAAGGGGCTGTTCAGAAGCAGTCTTATGGTGGATATGTTCAGCCCATTAAAATGGCCAGGTGGATGAGAGGGCAGCTTATATACCTGAATTAATTAGATGAGGAAGTTTGTGGTGGGCTATGTGTTATATCTGTAGAAGGTAATTCTAATTTTAACTGTAAGTGGTTTTACCCTTCCAGTTCCCAGTGGCACATGTCCAGGGCCTGATGACTGGGAAACACAGCTGTAGCCAAGGACTTCTCTTTACCACGTCAGGAAGGCAGACTGTTTGCTCTGCTCTTCGTTTCTCTGAGCTAGATGGAGGGATGTAGTGCTCTTCTCTCTCTCTGGGGAGTTCTGTGAGTGATTAATATGTGTAAAGCAGAGGTGAAAGTAAGGAGAGGACTTGATGAAAGTGGTGCTGGTAGGATGCTGATTATCAGCATCGCTTGGAGATACAAGATTGTTCCCACATAGGGTGAGGAGCCAGGTTAATATCCTGGTGCTGTGTTTAGGTCACTCAGGCCCTGGGTGGGAAGGCCAACTCCTGTCAGAGGTCTTTGTGCTTGGCTGCAGTTAAATCTTTGTGAAGTTAAAAGCAGTCCTGGAAAGCACTGAGGTAACATCTGGTCAACAGGAGACAATGCAAATTGAAAAGACTGTGGTTGGACTGGCCTAGACCTCCTGTAGCTTCCTGACGCAGGAGCACGGGCCGAGTGTCCGTGCTGTGAGGTCCTTGGGTGCTTGTCAACATCCACCACTCAGGCATGAAAGAAGGAAGCAAGGAGCGGTTGGGTTTGCATCCAGGCCCCACAAGCAGCACGTGCAGTTCCTCCTGGCTACTGCATCACTCCCGCTCTCCCTGCCACAGTGGTCCCCCGTGTTTAAACACTTCTGAGGGGACACTCAGTCTTCATTTTGTGCAAAACCTGCTGTCCAACCCGGGAGATGGAGCATGTTTAAGGAAAAGCAAAGTGCCTCCCTGCCACCTCAAGCAGCCTTTCCCTGCCTGCCTGCCTGCCAGGGCTGGAGTGGCCTGGGCTCCAGAGGCCGGTGGGCCACAGTGGGAGGGAACGCTGCAGTTCTGCAGCCTGTGGATGGCGGGGCTGCGAGCGAGGCCCATCGGCTCTGTCTCGCCAGCTGGCTCCATCAGCAGTTTTTGCAGGAAGTGTGAAGAGAACACATTTTATGGGAGATATTTATCATTACTCTGTACCGCTTAAATATAGCCTGTGTAGCAGGTTAGAGCTTGTTAGGCTTTTATCTTCTCAAGTTGGAGGATGATGTATTAATCCACGAGTGTTGGAGCCTCAAGTGAATTACAGAAAAGTCATCCCCAGTGTGTGAAGATAAATGACATTTGGAAATTAACCCATTACATAGTCTCTACCAATAAAGTGCTTACTGAAATATTAAATTGTAAATGAAGATGCTTCAGGTCTCATTTGAAAGTTGTAATTCCAGTACTGATTTCCAGGTTGTGGATTTGGGGTTTTTTTTTACCTCTTGGAGATTTCATTTCTCCTGAAAGGTTTGGAACTGACAGCCCCCAAGGATAAAGTCTCTATTAATGCACCAAGCAGGCACAGCAGCTACAGTGCAAGCTGCTCTGCCCTGTGAATGTGCTGCAGCCTTTGCACTCCCATGGGATGGATGTGGTATTAGCTTTGAATTTTTCAGCATATCCAACCTCAAGGAAAACAGAGTTGTTCAGCTCTTTGTCTGCACCTGCATTAATTCAGCTGGGTTTAACTATTCATTTAGCTGGGTTTAAGGTGACCTGCTGGGCAATACAGACCCACTCTAAACTTTTCTGCTGGTATGGATCTTCCAGATTCAGCCTGACCCCAGGACACACCTTGAAGCGGAGCCTTGCCTCAGATATTTTGAGAGGAATATTGATGCTGAGATGTATTCAGTTGTCCTTGTTTACAAAAGGCTTGGCAGTCCTGGTGGGCTCCACATTTGCTGCTTCACACCAAAGTAATGGGGCTGCACAAGAGGTAAAACCACCCCTGTTATTCCATGGCAATTCATTCTCGTTTGAAACCAACGTAAAGTGCACACAAGCTTCACGCAGTCACCGTTGGTGAGATTTGCTTTGGAGTAAACATCCCTGTATAAATATCCTCATTCCAGGCTGTTTGTATGCTAACAAAAGACTGGAGGTAAAGTGTTTTCAGGAATTCCCATCTCCAGCACACCCCATTGCTGTGATGATGGTTTTTATTCTCTGAGTGTGTAACTGGACTGAGCCTGACAACCTCAGCTCACTTCAGAGAGGTTGCCCAGCAGCAACGACTTTAACTTCCAACCTGAGCTGGCTCCAAACCAAGGACCCAGAGGGCAGAGCCTCTCCTTCCCATTATCTATCCTCTAAGGCACCCGAGCCAAATCCCATTTTATTTTAGTGCTAGCAGCTTGATGATAACAGAGAATTATTAAAGCCATATAACATTAAATATGATGGTAATTAGATAATCTCCTGTAACTGCCAAACTGTGATCGTTTAAGGCTGTTGTTCATCATTAGCTTTTTCTTTGCTGATGTCGAAGGACAGACTTGGTCTTCTCTGTTTTGCAAGCAGTGCATAAACATAGCCTATACTCATGGAGGGAGTTAATTTCTGCTCATTCAATTGCTTTCAGCCAATCCTGGTTCTGATTTTACTGCCAGGCTCTCGGTTACCCTCATGTGAAGGGTATTTGGAGGAGCATATATGGCTGTGGACGATTGGTGTTCTAGGGATAGGGACTGGTTTGATTTGAAGACTGGCTCAGGTTGTCCTTTTGAATAAGGATGGAAACACTGATACAGTAGCATACCCAAATAGTTTTTGAACTTGAGGTTCTTGGATGTTTTAGAGATGTTATGGAGATAGGTTATGCCTGTGCCTATGGAAATCTTTGAGATATCCTTTTACAAGGGAAATCTCTAAATGTATGGGTTGTTCTTATAGCTGATTTCGTAGGCACATCACTTGTGTGCTGCTGCTGTGAATTGGCTTATCAATAACTTCATGGTATAAGGAAGATCTCCCCTTGTTCCCATTGCAATAAACAAATCCCAACAGTAAAGGAGCAAGACCAGGTAGTGACTCACAAAATGTTCTATGACCTGACCAGAATTATCTTGATTATGTTAGCGCCTCTGCATCCAGTGTCTTCTGGGCCACATTCTGCAAGTGGGAAGTGAAGCAAAAAGGAGAGGTTGTCCTGCATCAGCTCCTTTCTTTAAAGATTATGCCTAAATACCATTAAATCCAAAACAAATGGCAATTAACGTAGGTATTTAGCATTGTTTAATCACTGTATGAGATCAGCAGTTTGGGTTTGTACAGAAATTCTGTATGAAGTGTGGATTCTCTGCAACGAACATGAACAGAATAACCTCCCCTTGTAAGGGTACAAGAAAGCCCTCTCAGGAAAGCTTTTTTACCACTGATTTGTGTGGTTAAAACAGAAGTAATGCAAAAACAATCAACTTTAATAACATATTGCAGATGAATTAATGCCCACATAAGCCTGCCAACCTTCTCAGTGTGTTTTCCATAGGCTTAAAGTTGGGAGGTGGGAACAGGCAGGATAGAGCGAAACTTAGAGAGTAACACAATAAACACTTCATAGCAATCATATGCATTTTTCATGAAAGACTCTGCTAGTGCAGTTCTGCTGTTTGGGCATCAGTGAGAGAGGATGTAGTCTGTGGTAAGTTGGGGTGGGTTTTTGGCTTTTGGTACAAGAGTCAGAAATGAGTGAGCGCGCAACCTCGGTTCTGACTCAGCCTCATGCTGTTAGTGATAGTGGCGTTTCAACTGATACTGAGGCAAGCAGGAATGACAGAAATGCTATGATGAGGAGAATAAAGAAGGGGGAAAAAAGCTAAAACAGTAGTTCAGAAAAGAACAGAGTGTGGGGGGAAGTAATTTTAGACTCAAACTGTAGAAACACAACTTGACCACGGGCTGCAAATTGGGAAAGCTGCGGTTTCTTGTCAGACCAGCTTGCTTTTGAGTCTAAGCTGCTGAGTGACAATTTTCCTCTAGTCTGATCCTGTGTCTTTTAATTAACCAGGGTTGTCATCCACATCTCAGAGATTTCGATGCGAGCGGCAGCTTGTCTCTTGTTGATTTGCTCAACGCGCTGTGTGCAGAAAGCAGCAGCTGCTGCTGGTGATCCCAGGGCTGATTTGTCTGCCTGTTCCACTGGAAACGTTTCCATAAATGAAGTAAAGCTGTGCAAGGAGGCACCTAGCCTAATTGGAGCATTAGGTATGTGCAGTGGGTGATATGCAGGTGGTTTTTCGTTGGTTTTCTGTCAGCTAGGAGTTTTATCTGTGACATGTCTGGGGTTTTGATGGATGTAGGTAGGGCAACTGCATGGAAGAGCCATTATGTGCTGGTGCAGTGTGGCTGTGCTGTGGCTTACAGTGTTTTCAGAGTGCTTTTGCTCCCCTTGGGCTCTCACACATTGTAAACTTTTGAGTAGCAACTATGGTGGATCTCGGTGGGAGCCATGAAGGAGACCTTGAGCTGGGTGATACATTTGAGTCACTAGTTAGGTTGCTCCTCCCTGGAGGGGTCTCAGCACAGTTGTGTTGAGTGGTGTCACAAAGCATAGCTGTCAAAATCACCTGCTGGAATCTGTCATTTCTGAGAGTCTTCCAGCACTTGCAGTGGATAGGTGTAATGAGCATATTCCCATCCTTGCAAGGAGCCCACCAGGGAACTGATGTTGTGCACTGACAAAGCTGTAGCAGCACAGCCCCTGTGAAAAATGCAGTTCGGTCTCCTCATTAACCCACTTCTGCAACCAACAAAAAGCCAAGGTAGCCTCACCATACCAGCCAGGAAATTGTGCAGTGCCCCTGCTCTTTCGCACAGCTTGCAGCAGCTCAGGCAACATATGTATAGCAGGACCTGTCTCCTTCATCAGCACGGAATGGGATGGACCAGCAGCTCTGGCTTCTGCTGAAATGCTGCAGATCCTTCAACCTCAATTCAGCAGACAGGCCAGTGGTTCTCCTCCCTCTCTTTCTTCTTTTCCCTCTCTTTACCATCTCAACCCAGCTGTACATCAGAGAAGGTACTGTGCTGTTCCAGCAGCAGTCTGAGCCAAAAGGACAGATTTTTGCAGGCAGAATTGGACCCTTGGGGAGCGAGTTGAATGATGCCATCACAGAAGAAGAAAGACTCTTTTTTTCCAGTACAAATCATGGGTTTTTGCCAGGCAAGAGCAAGAATGTGAATTTTCACATACATGGGTAGTCAACCTGGCAATGTTTCAAAATGCTTGGGTGGGTCTCACCCCAGTAAGGAAGAGTTTAATCTAATTAGAAAGCAGAGCTAAGAAGAAATGATATTTCTGCCCGTGGGAATTTCCCAGATCTCAAAGAAATGTCTCATTCTAGAATGGAAGGAAGACTTGAAAAGCTGAGATACAGTTAAAATCAGGCAATAGGTAAAGGTGTTTGACAAAACTGTCCAGCAAAGCCTATAGCTTTCTGTCCTAGCTAAAAGATAGTTTCATGTCAAGCTAAATTTCTCTTGCATTTTTAAATGGCACCTCCAATCAAGTGATTAAAACAAACCTTCATTTTGGGCCCAGCAAATGAACTTGTATTTTAAATATATATATATATAACTGAGGAAATATTTAAAAGGAATTCCAGCAGTTTTCCCCACCTGTCAATATATTCAAACAGTTTTGCTTCCCAAGAGGTTTAGATTTGAAAACAAGCATTTCCTAATGTCATTTTTCCTTGGAAAATTCCTGTCACTCCTGTTAGAAACCATTAGTTCTTACTTTAATTTTAGCCCAAGGGCAATGGTGACCATGTAGCTGGTTTCAGTTTTAGTTACACTAGCCTTATTGCAGAGGATTGTCACAAAGGTTCATCTTCCTCAGGAGCTGAATGAGTTTGTGACCGATGGTGTTGTTTTAACCACCCTGGTTTTGTGATCTCGTGGTTGTTCCATGTTTTTCTAACAGCTGTTGTACCAAAGAGATTATGTGTCATCCATCCATTGCAGTAATTATTCCACATATCTAAGAAAGCATCACATTCATTCATAAACCCAAGGAGGAGGAAAGACAGGAGAAAGAGCATTATATTCCATATCTACCATGAGGAATCAGAAAGTCAAACACCACATGAAAAAAGAAACCAAACCAGATTAACAGATGTAAAATCATCATGCCTTTGAAAGGAGAACTCAGGCAGAGAGGAGTGGTAAACAGGTCAGATGCTGGAGAGTTACACTGTCAATAAAACCTTTTTGCCATAGGAATGGGGATGGTGGGTAATGTCCCCGTGGCTGAGGGATGGGATGTATCACAACTATCACTTGGAAGTTCACCAATTAGACAGAGGGTGTCTCTGTGAGCAGGCTTTGACTGACAGCATTCCCTGTTTGTCCTGGTTGGAGCAGATGTCTTGGTGAGATGAGGCAGTTTTTGCAACAGGCTCGCCCAGGAGCTTTCTTTGCCCAAGAAAGTCTCCCTGTTGGTTCCTGCTTTGCAGTAAGAAGGATCTGAACCTATTTGAACTCTTTTCTTCTCTAGGAGAACAGCACTTAAACGTTGATTTGAAGAGCAATGCACAAAGGTTTTGAGCACTTGGATCCCAGGCTGCATCTCTTTCCCTTCCCCTCATTTAGTTAGAGTGCTTCTGGAAGGTCTTTAGCTGACAGGGAAGCTGAAATCCTGTCGTGAGTGAGGTTGGTTAGAGAACAAGCTTTCACACTAGGGCTTGCCTCAGCCCCAGTCTGGAGCAAGCAGTTCAAAGCCCCGTAGGTAGTACCCGCTGGAACACAGTGCAAAAGGCTGCCCTGGCTTCACAGAGAGCTTTGTCAGGAGAGGATGCTGCAGGCACGAGCCAGGTTTGCTGGCCTGGGTCCAAGGAGTGCCAGTCAAATCCAGAGCTGCACCATCACCTATTTGTGCATGAAGGGATCTGCACAGCAAGTTGTACCCGCCGTGCATAACGTGGTGTAATGATTCAAAAGGTCAGCATGAGGGGTCCACTAGTGTTGAGAATAAAACTCTCAAAAGGTGAATTTCTGTGCTTAGAAAATTGTGAAGTCCTCCTTCCTTGCTGCATCCTGAGGTAAGAGACTTTAAACAAGCCACTCACTTTCGATTGCCTCTGCCCCACTTTCTAGTTCAAACAAGTGGATGCAGCTAAAAACCATCAGCTTTGATGAAGAAGAGAATCAACATTTCTGTTTCAGGCTGTGTTTGTATAAACAGGCAGCTGCTTGAATATGCTGAAGTGTGAGGAATGTGAGCAGAGAAACAGCAAAAGCGAGTGGAAATCTCTTTAAGAAATCCCACTGAATACATTGGACTGCAGTTCAGCATCTTGTGATGGTCATCATTTGTATTTACACTGTCAACACCGGGTGGATGAATGGAGCTACAATAAAGGAGATGTACAGTCTGAATCTTTCAGTGTGTGCTCGAGAAGCAATTCTGTTTCTCCAGCAAAAAAAAAAAAGATGACTTTTTCTTGGAACTGTTTTAGGGATTAGGTAAATCCCATGAGTGATGACAACAGACAGAACTGGGGCTCGCAGAAATGCGGGAGGGAAAATATAGTTGACACTTGTGAGAAGTGAACTCTGAGCTGGTGGTGTGGTTAGACACGCAAGCCTCATTTCACAGTGCTGAAGTACTGCCTGCTCCTTCTCCTGCCTTTGAATCATGAAACCTCACATTCTTTCAATGATTCTTTCAGAGGGAGAAGTGAAATGATTCATATAAAGAACCAGAGTCACTCAAACTGCATCCCTGTTTATTGATCTAAACCAAACTAGAACCTCTGCCCAAGTTTGGATTGGTTGGGATAAAATGTTCATAGTGTTCCTGGTCTGATTTTCTTCACCTACTCCCTTATGTTCCTGTCCTAATAGCCTATTTCAGAACTCAGATAGCTGCTTCTGGCGTCAAATCACACCTCACTGGCTTTTCCCGTGTGCAGAAGAGAGGCTCAGAAGGGCAAATCTCAGGTTGGTTTGTTGCTCTGACACCAGGAAAGGAGGCTGCTACTGTGAAGAAGGCTTGAGCCACTATTCCAGGCAGGAGAGGGGAAGCAAGGCATGGGCAGAGGAGGAAGGATTTGCATCATGTCTTGAATGGAGTAGTTGTATCAGGGATGCAAGACAGGGGAGGCAAAGCAAAGAAGGAGGAACCTCCAAGCTTCAGACCCCACTTAGAGCAGAGTTAGCGATAACAAAGGTGATGAAAGAGACACTGTGCCTAAGTGCTTAGGTAATTTAAAGGCCTCGAGATTGACTTTCTGGTGAGGGAGGCTGACTTGAGTGTAGAGCACTTTGAGGCTGCTTAGCTGATGTCTTACACACTCTGGAGTGCAGAAGGCCAAGGATTAAGGAACCTGTTGCATTCAGACACCTTGTAATCTCTCTTTTTTGGATTCTGTTAGAGTGAAAACATCTCGAGTATTTTTGTTTGCTAGTCAGTGATTTCTACTTCGCTGTTCACTCACTGATGAGCTGCCCATACACATAGCAAGATCTGATTCCTCAGAAACTGTGTGTTTGCTGGTCTACTGGGTGCTTAGATGTTCTTTAGTACATCCACTTAGAGAGACATTCAAGAGGGGATCTAGGAGTTAACCATCGGCTTCTGTGGTACGATCAGAGGAAGAGTCAGGGTCAGAGTCGTGGGTGTTGGTTTGGGGTCTTTCACGTGCTTTTGCTAAATGCATCTGAGCTGCTCTTTGTTAGCCTTACATGTAGAGCCCTTTCATCAAAGCCTGTCTGATTTGCCATTCCTATCGTGGTCTGTGGCAGTGGCCATAGATCTGGCTTGTGGGGTTGTTTTGTCTGAAGAGAAACTGTGACTTGGAGACTGGCTAGAGAAAAGGTGGTTGGAATTCCTACAGGGAAGATTTACGCTCTCCATAACAGAAGTTGGAGGATTGTGAGATCTGATTTGTGTCACCGGAGCAAGGTGGGGATTGTGGATGCTCTTGGGGCACGTGGGCCAGGTCTGTGGCTGAGGATTTGCACCAGGCTGTCTTGCTTTCGTCATAGCACTATAAACACTGTTTTGAAATAGTCTCAGTGCTTTGTTTTTCCATGTGAATGTTATGGACTTGCTCAGTCACCTGACATCCAGTGGGGTTTTTTTGCACAAGGCAAAATGAGATAAGGGGGAGAGATGGTGACTCCTTTCATGTTGTTGCTTGGCTTCCACTGTGGGAAAGGTGACACCTCTCCCCTTTCCTTAATGCCCAGCCTGGCTCACTGAAATTCTCCACAGTAAAGCCAGAGCTGACTCTTAAGGCCTGCTTTTAGGAACAGTCATAAAGCAGCTTTCTTCTAGTTTGCTGGGGAAACAAAATGCACTGAAAGTCATTCTGATGACAGCTAGAGGGAAGAAAGAACATTCTTTGCAAACTTACATGTCAAGCCTAAGAAAAAGCAGTACAAGAGCTGTGCAAGGGAGAGGGCTCGTTATTTGATGCTTGAATGCCACATGCCTGTAAGAAGTCTTGTGTTTACAGATGCAGGGGTCAAACAGAGATTGCCATTGTGGATTTCTCCTAACATCGGTTGTGTGGTGCTTCCACTCTTTCTTCGTTCTTCTGTTCTGCTTTGTTCTCCTCTGTCTGTATTGAGCTGAACAACATTTGTGGCATGTGCAAAGCAAAGGGTAGCAACCTTGCAGGAAAGTGAGTTGAGTTGATCCTGCCACAATTCCCTTTTTGTTTTCCCCTAAATAAGCAAATTCATTAATTAGTTCATGGCTTGGGGGAAGTGTTTCTCTCTGCTACCTGTTGGCTGGGCTGACTTACAAGGCTGCTCTCCATGATTTTGGGGAGGCTGTGGCAGAGGTGTGTGTGTGCTGGGGCTGCATGCAAAATCAATGCCCTTCTGGGCCCCTCAGTTCAAGAAGCACAGGGAGCTGCTGGAGAGAGTTCAGCACAGGGCCACCAAGATGGTGAAGGAAGTGGGACATCTCCCTTGTGATGAAAGGCTGAGGGAGCTGGGGCTCTTTAGCTTGGAGAAGACTGAGGGGTGATCTCATTAATGGTTACAAATATGTAAAGGGTGGGTGACAGGAGGATGGAGCTAGGCTGTTCTCAGTGATGGCCAGTGATAGGGCAAGGGACAATGGGTACAAGCTGTAACATAAGAGGTTGCACAGAAATACAAGGAAGAATTTCTTCCCTGTTGAGGTGAGGGAGCACTGGCAGGGGCTGCCCAGATGGGCTGTGGAGTCTCCTTCTCTGGAGACATTCCAAACCCACCTGGATGAGTTCCTGTGTGCCCTACTCTAGGTGGTCCTGCTCTGGCAGGGGGGTTGCACTGGATGAGCTTTCCAGGTCTCTCAAAATTGTGTGATTCTGTGATTGTCAAAGCATGGGGGCTGTTAGCTTACTCCTTTTCTCCCGGCGCCGTGGCTGGTGTGAGCATGCTCCTCGTGTGCCTGGCATTGGCTATTTGCCAGGTTCAGTGTAATTTTGTATTTCTTTGAATGAGTGAGTGAATGAATGAATACCTGATTAAGTTAATGAAGCTGAGCCAACGGTGGGAGGGAGCGAGCGACTTGGCTGCTGCCTGCTCCGGGAGATCTGGCAGCACATTAGACTTGCATAACGCTTTTGCAGCTCCATGCTGTGCTCGGTGTGAGCCACGAGAGAGGGCTGCAATAATTGCTCTGCTCTTCCATGGGAACCAGCTGCAGGTGATCCTTTTGTCCATTTCACTGGTGTCGGGGAGTCACTTGTCTCTGCGCCGTGGATCCCCAGTGGCAGATGGGTAAGAGGCTTTCACAGAAAGCATGCTCGTGGCTCAGTGGCTTGTACAAAAGATCCATTTGGATTTCCAAGCTGTGATTCACTGGACCCACATGTCCAATGGAGGAATGTTTTCAGTTCCTGAGTTCAAAACTCCGATATAAATAACCTTTATGGGAGCTGTGTGACTTTTATTTTCTCGTCCCTTTCCTCAGTTGTCTGGGGAAGGGGAGCAAAAGGTTTTCTTGTGTCTGTTTTTTGTAAGAAAAGTCATTTTTAAGCCCTTCCAGTTCCTCCTGAGTGCTACTTAAAGCGAGTTCTTTCTGGCAGTCCTGGATGGTACATACCTTTGTTTCTCACATGCTTAAATTAAGAGTAGTACTGGCACTGCCTGTTAGCACACCGCCTTCATTTGTCAGCGTTCCCTGCTTGAGAGCAGCGCTGATGCTTTGCATTCTTAGTTGAAATGGGTGGGGTTTTTTAATTGTAACTGGAGGCTGTGACTGTGCAGCCTGCTATGTTGCTATAAACCTGCGTTATTTCATTTGCTTGCAATTGTTTTCTGCGTTGCCTGGTCAGATGGAACAGTCAGGGCAATATCACCCCCGCTGCGCTGGCCTCAGTCAAGTGATGCTGGTGATGGATTTGGCTCTCCCTGCCCATTTTATCTCCCTGCCACGCTTCTCCTGGAGCAGGAGAGGGGGTCCTCACAAAGCTGAGTCAGAATGAGTAACTAGTCCCTTGGATCTGTGGGCTGCAGGATAGGCGTTTTGTGGAGAGAGGAGATGCAATTGGTCTGGCTTTGGGGTTTTTTCTTGCCCATGTACACACATACACACATGCCCTGACCCCTCTGATGTTGCCTGTGTTGGGATTGCCAGTTTGAAGGCCTGTGCAGGATGAGTGGGCAGTGCTGCACCCAAATGGAGCTGACCCTGGATGAAGAAGGAATAAAGCGAAAGAAAGAGCAGAGAGGTGACTGGAGGCGGGTGTTGAACTCGCTGTCAGCCTGCTGCGGTGCTGGGGGAGTGTTTGCTGCTGGCATTTCAGCTCTGGCAGTGGTGATGGTCAGTGGTCTTGATTCAGCCAGGCACCCAGTGTGTGCTGGGCCTGTGAGCCAGGGCTCTCGCAGAAATGCTTCAAGTGAAAGCTTTGCTGAATGAAGCCTGAGAGAAGGCAAGGTGTGGGGAGTCCCTTTGAGGGGCATTTAACACCAGGTCATGTTTGGCATTTCACAGGATAGCCTCATTTGCTAGCATGTGGAATCTACTAGAGAAGCAGTCAGCAGGGAGAGCATCCAAGGAAAGGCATCAAGGGTGCAGCTGACCTTTCCAAATCTGCCTCTAAAGCCTCAATCTCAGCTGTCCCCTTATCAGCCAGGCTTAAAGGTACATTCCTCCCCATGAGTGCCTGTGCTTATCTGTAAAACAGAGTTGGCTGCTACTTGCTGGTGGTACTGGCTGGATCTTCAAAGGAGTGAAACATCCCCCAGTTTCTTTCTGTGGGGGTCTTATTCGTGTCTCCTGGCAGCCAAAGCCAGGCATCTCTTTAATTCGTTCTTGCTGAGAAAGGAGAGAGTGTTAGTGAGCGCTTTCAGACACATGGAAGGAGACCTGTGTGGCATATCTGCGGTGCAAATGTGTTCATACAGGCATGACAGTTTCTGTCACAAGTTAAAACGAGCGGCGAGTGGGTGTCGCTACGTTTATAGTCACTGGTGAAATCTTCAATGGAAAGTTGTGTAGGCAGCTCCCATTGTAGCTGGGCACATTTTAGACAAATGGAAAACATCAACAAAGTAATTTGAGTGTTACAGTTGTTTATAAATTAACTCTGTCCCCTCATTTAAGATGCAGAAGTGCCTCTAGGGGATGGGGGTAATAAAGGATGTTGCTGCGCAGTATCAGGCTGGTGGAGGATGCTACCATCCCAAGCATCTTGAGTTAGTGGTCCTCATGCTGCTGGGACAGCCACCTTCAAGGCTTTAGGAGCTGGGGTTTGGCAGACCTCTGTCAGGTTGCAAAGTCTTCAGTACAACACGGTGGTAAAAGGTCGTGCTGCTGAAACGTGCACCAGTATCACACCTGGATTGGCAACTGCCTGTGGGACCACGTGGCTCAGAGTCAGCCAGAGCTGAAAGCGCAGGCCCAGACAGCCCTGGGTCATTCTTCCGTGGCTGCAAACAGAGGTGCTTCTCTTAGGGTCAGCTGAGGTGCACTTTGGGCTGTGCAACTGAAAGCCATGCGTGGTGCACACTCACATGGCTTTGCCCCAGGGCTCAGGCCCTTAGCAGTTAAACCCTCCTCCACTCTCCTCTGTGGGGGTAGAGGGCTTGAGAGTCCAGCACTTCACCCTCAAACAAAACTTTTAATTAGCTAGTCAGCTCTTGCATTTTTATCACTAGTCTTTAGCTACCTGATGCAGTTTCACAAAACTCCAGTCCGTGGTGTCACATGATGCAAGGGGAAATTCCACTTCTAGCTAAAATTGTAAGTTTCTGGTCTTGTGGGTTGCAGGGAAAAGTTAGAGACCTCGAGCCTCGAAAGAAGTTAATGAGAAAAGCAAATAACCTTCTCCATTATCATGGTAAGAAATCTGCTGTTTGTAAAGCAGAGTGATGGCCCCCGCAGCCCTACAAGACGTGGGCGTAGCTGCATCACCGTGCGTGTGCTGCCTGTCAGGGGCAGGGCATGAGGTGTCGAACACACAGGCATCCTTTCTGTTGTAGAACCAGCTGATGGCACACAGATAACCTGACAGCAGAAACCTGCAAACTCCTGGGAGTTCATTCCAGCTCTTCATTAATTCATAGAATCCTAGAATGGTGGGGGTTGGAAGGAACCTTTAGAGATCATCTAGTCCAACCCCCCTGCAGAAGCAGGGTCACCTAGATCAGGTCGCATAGGAACATGTCCAGGTGGGTCTTGAAGCCCTCCGAGGAAGGAGACCCCACAACCCCTCTGGGCAGCCTGTTCCCTAAAGTAACACTGGCACTGCGAGGGGCTGTCGCTGCTTTGCAGCTCCCCAGCACCTGACACTCACAAAATAACTCACAAAATACAGTGTAACTGCAGGGAAAGGTACCTATGGGTGGCACATGCCCTGCTTAGCCCCTGCACATTTCCCTTTATCCTCAAAATTCAGAGGCTAAGTAGCAAGAATGGATAATTAACTGCTGGAGTAGCTTTCTAGTAATCAATTTGTATCGCTTGCATTTGTGAGTATCTTGGAGTGAAGTGTATCTTATACTATTCTTCCCCTCCTAAAGTCTTCCTCTCTCAACACTGGTACCAACGCACTTGCATCATAAAGTTTCATGGGAATGTCAAGCCATTGGGCATGTCGCGTCCGGTGATGTGCTGGCTGAGCTTTGCGTGTATCGCATTTCATGTTGCACCAGAGGCTGTCTGATGCGACCAGGGAGAGGAGGGGAGGTGCAGAGGAGCTGCTTGCTCTGCAGAAACCTGTGGCAATTTGCTGTGGCAAATTCCCAGAAGTATCATAAGAGCTGCCGCTGCAGTGGACAATCTGTCTTGCAGATGCGGTGTTGATCGGGAATCTTTTTGTTTTGGGAGGAGAGTTTCAAATGTTATTAGAGGCTTTCATGTTTCTTATTAATGGATCTCTGCAGTTGGCCCTCCTGGGAAATCTGCCAGAGAGAGCTGTGAAATTGGTCGGGTTGGACAGTAAACTCCTATAGCTATTGTTGGCGTGCGCTGAGCTGAGCATGGCAAGGCTAATGAAGTCTGTAGCGGTTACGACTGTGAATGTGTAGCTGGCAGCAAGCAGGGTGTAGAACACAGGGAGGGGGAAAGCTGGTGTATAGATCTGAGCGCCAGAATGCAGCTGCGGAGCCCTCTGCAATGTGACTGTCTTCTCATCTCTCCAAACCTGCTCCTGCCAGATGCCAACCTCTTTGGAGGGGAGAGGTGGGATGAAGAGCTGTCCCTTCCCACCGATTTCCAGCACTCCCAAAATGACCTGCTCATCCTGTCGGGATTGGATCGGCTGGGTGGGTCAAAGTCAAAGGATTACTTCTTTTGGCATGCTCTCTGAATATTGACCTGATGTCGGACAGAGGGGAGACCCAGGTTTTTCATTGCAAATGAAGTGTGAGAATTTCCAGCTCATACCTGGAGGCAGAAGGTGAAAGTTGGAAGGTCGTAGTAGTTTGTGTGTTACTAAGGTCTGGGATCAAAGGAGCGTTTTGACAATAAGTGACTGGTTCCAATTGAATATTCAAGGCCACAAAGATGATTCAGGGAGTGGAGCATCTTCCTTATGATGGACGGCTGAGGGAGCTGGGGCTCTGTAGCTTGGAGAAGATGAGACTGAGGGATGATCTCAATGTTTACAAATACATTAAAGGGTGGATGTCAGGAGGATGAAGCCAGGCTGTTCTCAGTGATGGGCAGTGATAAGACAAGGGACAACAGGTACAAGCTGGAACACAAGAGGTTCCAAAGAAACACAAGGAAAAACTTGTTCCCTGTTGAGGTGAGGGAGCACTGGAAGGGGCTGCCCAGATGGGCTGTGGAGTCTCCTTCTCTGGAGACATTCCAAACCCACCAGGATGAGTTCCTGTGTGACCTACTCTAGGTGCTCCTGCTCTGGCAGGGGGGTTGGACTGGATGATCTCTCGAGGGTCCCTTCCAGCCCTTAAGATTCTGTGGTTGTCTGAATATCCTTGAAGTTGGAGGCTGATGGTTGCCTCCACAGTTGCCCTGTACAGGAAGGCAAAGGAGCAAGTGGTCTCAGCCCTTGCTCCTGGTGACACGCGTCGCTGTGAGCTTGTTGCAACTGCCAAATGTTCAGGAACCAGAGGGGACAACAACGGACCAGGTTTTTGCAGGTGTTTTTACAGACCTAAAACTGTCATGAGCTACAGCACAGGACTGCAACAAGTGCCAGTGAAAGTCCCTCCGTTTGCATAGCCAGGTGCTGATGTGGTTTGCAAGTCTGGCCCTGGTTTGTGAGGTTGGTATCAACTTCTCAGCACCCAGCGCCTCAGGCCTGGGTGGTGGGATGCAGCGTGTGACGGTGGGTTGTTTGGAGGCCTGAGCTGCTGATTTTAACCTCTGCTGCAGTGAACTCTGGGTAAATAAAGGAGATCAGCCCTTCCAGCTATAATCCAGTATCCTCTCCTGAGTTTTGAATTTATGTGATGAAATAATTAGAGGGAAAAAATACTGTTTGGGGAGAGGTACTGAGATTTGAAGTGCCTTGCAGAGAGATGCTGGAGTTTTGCATGAAAAATGCACGTCGTGAGCTCCAGTGAGCAATCCCTGTGGGACCGGAGCAAGCCCAGATGGTGACTCCTCCAAGTGATTATTTTTCTGCCTTAAGCCTTTCCAGGAATTTGAGTGTGGGCAGGCTGCCAGCGGACACTGGCTGTCCAGACACTTTAGCAATGTTCCATGTGTACTGGCTGCCAGAGATACCAAAGTCCAGCTGCTGTCCCTGATCTCTTTGTCCCCTTTACCTTCCCAGCCATAATGACACAGGCGTGCGCGCACGCACACACTCGTGTGACACACACACGCGCACACAAAGCGGGAGCAAAATACTCACCTGGTGTTTGCTGCTCACTTGTGTATCTCACAACCTGTGATTGACAGCTCTGAGGTTAAAGAGAAAGGAAACCTCAAGAGTCAGAAAAATGCTCTGGATCAAAACAGAACCCCAGGCACACAAATAACAAGCCCTGCAGCAGGCTGCAAAAGACAGGCGTTCGTCTTTCTAGGACAGCCAGCAAACAACAGTTTAACCAGCTCTTGTACCTCTTTGCCTTTGAAACACTCTGGGTTGTCTTCCTTTCGTTGCTTCCCAAGCAAAATCAGTCCTGCCTTATCTTTTACTGTTCCTGGAACTTGAATTATGCCGAAACGTAGCGGTTTGCTTTTCATTCTTGCAGTGGAAGTCGGCTGGTTTATGCTGCACGTTTGCGTTTTTGCAAATCCAGCCCCGTGTCTGCTAGAGTTCAAAGTCTCCCCGTGAAGTGCTTTGGCTTGGAAAAGTGGGGCAGTCTTCACCACGTTACAGCTCTTTCATCCCTTGTCTCCCTTAAGCTTATTCATTCCTCCTGTGCTCTCCAGATTTTGGGCAGCCCTTTTGTTACAGGCGACGGTGAAGTCAGCCATGTGAGAGATTTACACGCACAAAAAAAGCCCTGAAAGATTTAGTGTTTGGTAGTTTTTGAAGGGTGTATTAGCTTTGACTTTGTGAGGCTCCCCAAAACTCAGTGCTTCAGTGCTTTTTAGCAGAACAAAACCTGTGCTTCAGCTCCCACAGAGCGAAACTCCAGCAGGTTTCACACAGCTCCGTAGTAGTATTTTTGGTGCAGAGAAGCTGAATCCGGACACCTTGAGCTTTTGGAACAAGTAGTTTTAGGGAAGCCTGATTTGTCCATCACAGCAAAAGCTACTGTCCCTGTTTGGCCCCACGGGGACCAGCCCTCTGCTCCCAGCTTTTCCCCAGGGGAGCGTGTTTACATTCTGAGTTTGCAGCTCACGTCCATCTCCACAAGAGATTGAAGGACAGTCTCCCAGCCCAGCGCGAGATCCCCATGGCAAAGAGGGTGCACCATGTGCCCTGTGCCGTGGGCTTCCCCCCATGGTGTCCCTGGGCAACTGCCTCAGCTGGAAGCTGCTGATTTACCTGCCAAAGCCTCCCTCCCTGGGGCAGGAGGCTACAGTGAGCTAAAGTTAACCAAGGATGACTGCGCAAATGTGAGCTCGGCGCTTTTATTTTTAGTTGGACTTAAAAATCTGTAAGTCATGTGTAATATAATAATTTTAGCTGTTGCCAGGACACACTGAGCAACTGTTAGGAAGAGGAGGAAGGCCTGTGCTGATACAGCAAGGGCCCTGCCTCCTGGCTGCTCTCGTCCGGCCGCGGTCACGGTGCCGAGGCAGCGATGCCGGCGGGTCGGGGCAGGTCTGGGTAGCGGTGCTGAGCCACTGCTCAGGCGTTGCTGGCCCTTGCTCTTTTGAAGCTGCCCCGAGATCTTTTGCCCTCCCTCTCATAGAATCATACCATGGAAGGGACCTCTAGAGATCATCCAGTCCAAACCCCTGCTAAAGCAGATTCCCTTGGCTCAGGGGGCACAGGAACGTGTCCAGATGGGTTTGGAAACCTCCCGAGAAGGAGCCTCCACACCTCCCTGGGCAGCCTGGGCCAGGGCTCCCTCACCTCAGCACCAAAGGACTTTCTCCTTGTGTTTAATTGTGAAACATTTTGTGTTCCAGCTTATGTCTATCACCCCTTGTCCTGTCACTGGGCACTACAGAAAAAGATGTCACTCCATCCTCCTGACACCCACCTTTTAGGTACTTGTGTTGATGAGGTCCCCCCTCAGTCTCCTCTAGGCTAAACAGCCCTAAGGCTTGCAGCTTTTCCTCATCACAGAGATGTTCTAATCCCCTGATCATCTTTGTAGCCCTCTGCTGGACTCTCTCTAGAAGTTCCCTCTCTTGAGCTGGGAAACTGCTCTTGCCTCAAAGACCACCCCAAAATGTTGGTGCTTCCTCCCTCCTCCCAGCCCCAGCTCTGTGGCTGTTGCTGTTTCATTGCTGTTGATCAAATATTTAAACATCAGAGTAATTAACTTAAGACTGATTGTTACCAGACCATTAGAAGGCTTGGACTTTTCCTGCAGGCTTACAGCAGCATGGAGGGTCATCAATGTAAAGAGTGCTCTTAAAGATGGGTTTAATCTTAGTCTAGTATGTCTTCAAAGTACTACATATGCATATAAACATCAGGCTTATTGTTCGTTAGAAGCGAGGCAGCAGGGAAAGAAATCCCCCAAAGGAACACTACTTGCCATAAGTATCATCACTGCTGCTCAGCAGTATATAAAGGAAGAAGTAGGAAGACTTTGTTGCCTTTATGTGGCTGAAGACACCGAATTAAGCAATGCAGAGCAGAGAATGCAACTGTTTTGCTCCAGTAGCAAAATTAGCCGGACACAAAATCATGTGTTTGTGAGTTTCTATTTAGATCAGGAAACCCAAACATGCTTTTCCAGGTGATCTTGGTGAGGCATCCCCAGGGCTGAGTTTGTTCAGCGTATGGATGGGTGGCTGTGGTCGTGAGGGTGGTACATGCCACCTCCCCAGCCCGTCAGCCACAGAGAAACAGGGGTTGGATCCTTCTGGAGATGGAGACGGTGCCAGTGCTTGTCTGTGTCTGACCTGCACATAATGAGGAGCATCTCCCAGCACAGAGCCCTGACGGACACCTGGGCATGAGCTGTCAGTAACAGAGGGAGTTCAAAGCACTGGCAGGGAAAAGAAACCCCACACATTGAAATCCCTGGCTGGGAGCCATCTCTGGCTCTGGGCTGCTGCTGTAAATAGATCATGTGGCTGAGGTTTGTTACCAGGCTGGTAGATGAAGGGCACGTGTGCCTGTGTGGAGCCGTGGTGGGGAGGGGGGAGAGGGGCAGCTGCTGCCTCCGCAGTCCCATCTGCTCTGAGACGTGAAGTCACCCCACAGGTGACTCTGGGGTTCAAGGCTTCAGGAGTGACCCACCACCTTCCCTCCACACCACTAATAGCTGCTTGTTGCTAACGTAAATATTTTGTGGGGCTCCCTGCTGCGCTCTGGTCCGTGCCTTTTAGGACACGGCAGGGTGAGGACAACGTCGTTGTCAACAGCAGGGGAGGGAGAGGCTGGAAGAGCGGCCTGGACACCGCAGAGGGTTTTCCCAGAGGAAGGACAAGACAAACCTTGGGAAATAAGTGACTGCTGCTCAGTGTGGCAAGTTACGGCCAAAAAGTTTCTGATCTGCCTGAAGTTTTAACTGTTCGCCTGAGACATGCCCAGGATTTTTGCTGCTGTCAACTGCTCCTTGACATGGGGTTGGACCAGATGATCTCTAAAGGTCCCTTCCAACCCCTGCCGTTCTGTGACATGAGAGCAGCACTGCCTGACTGTTGATTAGTTTTGTTGTTTGGTTTGTTTTCTCCCCAGAGGCTTTTCTTTTTCTCCCTTGCTGTTTCGGGGTATCTGCTCATTTGTTGTCATTCCTCAGCGCTGACGATGTGACTCCCCCATCCCTTGCCCACCCTCTCGTTGCAGAATCCAGAGGAGCTGTCGGAGGATTGTGCTCACGGGGAGATGATTCCTCATGAAGTCACTGGATCCCTTGGAGAAATCAAATGTGACTTTCCATTTATCAGACTGAAACCAGAGCCAGCCAGACAGTGAAGCCAGCACAGTGGAGGGGGGACGGCGAAAGATGAAATCCAACCAAGAGCGGAGCAATGAATGCCTGCCGCCGAAGAAGCGAGAAATCCCCGCCACCAGCCTGCCTTCCGAGGTGAAGCCGGTCCTGCCGAACGACAACCACCGCGCGGATAACCTAGCATGGCTCCCCGGCACCCCCCAGGGCGGCC
The DNA here is from genome assembly GCF_028858725.1 of Colius striatus. Taxonomy (NCBI): domain Eukaryota; kingdom Metazoa; phylum Chordata; class Aves; order Coliiformes; family Coliidae; genus Colius; species Colius striatus. Next base: position 5,758,355 of record NC_084762.1, read on the forward strand.
CGGGGGGCCGGCACCGGCCCGCGGCCACCTCAGCGCCGGAGGCGGGCTTGCAGCAGGGTTTGCACAAGTCGCTGTCTGCAGGGCCGGACTATTCCCCGCCGAGCGCACCCAGGTCCGTTCCGGCCTCCACCACTCTCCCCACGGTGTACTCGCCCGCCCTCTCCCAGTCAGGGACCCCCGTTTCCCCCGTGCAGTACACGCACCTGCAGCACACCTTCCAGTTCGTCGGGCCCCAGTACAGTGCGTCGTACACCGGCTTCATCCCCTCGCAGCTGATTTCCCCGACGGCCAACTCTGCGACCGGCACCGTGGCGGCGGCCACGGCCGTTGCGACCACTCCATCCCAGCGCTCCCAGCTGGAGGCTTATTCCACGTTGCTGGCCAGCATGAGCGGCCTAAGCCAGCAGGGACACAAGGTTGAGCCGCACCTGGTCAGGACGCCTGGGCTGATCGCCGCCGGGTCTCCTCCACCCACCCAGCAGAACCAGTACGTCCACATTTCCAGCTCTTCCCAGAGCAACGTCAGAAACGTCTCTCCTCCAACCATCCCGGTCCCCCTGCACCCCCATCAGACGGTGATCCCGCACACCCTCACGCTCGGCCCTTCCTCCCAAGTGGTGGTGCAGTACTCGGACTCGGGAGGCCATTTTGTCACTAGGGATCCCCCCAAGAAGCCCGAGAGCAGCCGGCTGCAGGCGCTGCAGGCCAAGGAGGTACTCAACGGCGAGATAGAGAAGAGCCGGAGGTACGGCATTTCGCCCTCCGCCGAGATGGGCCTCGTCAAAGCAGGCAATAAACCAGCTCCCCACCATTACGAGACCAGGCACGTGGTGGTCCACTCAAGCCCCGCCGAGTACGGCGCGCGGGATTCCTCAGGTGTCCGAGCCTCCGTCATGGTGGTCCCCAACAGCGGCACGCCCACGGCAGACATGGAGGTGCAGCAGGCCACCAGCCGCGAGACGCCCCCCTCAGCCCTCAACGACAAGGGAAGCTTGCACTTAGGGAAGCCGGCCCACCGCTCCTACGCCTTGTCTCCGCAGCAGGCTCTGGCCCACGAGGGGGTGAAGGCGGTGGCCACGCTGTCCCCTCACACCGTCATTCAGACCACCCACAGCGCCTCCGAGCAACTCCCCGTCGGGCTGCCAGCCACGGCCTTCTACGCCGGGCCCCAGCCGCCGGTGATCGGCTACCTGAGCGGCCAGCAGCAAGCCATCGGGTACCCCGGCAGCCTGCCGCAGCACCTGGTGATCCCCGGCGCGCAGTCCCTGCTGATCCCCGTCGGCAGCGCGGACGTGGAGCCGTCGGGAGTCGCGCCCGCCATCGTCACGTCGTCTCCTCAGTTCGCAGCAGTGCCTCACACCTTCGTCACCACCGCCGTCCCCAAGAGCGAGAACTTCAGCGCGGAGCCCCTCACCACACAGCCCGCCTACCAGGCCGCCATGGTGCAGGCGCAGATCCACCTGCCCGTGGTGCAGTCCATCGCCTCCCCCGCCGCCGCGCCCCCCACCCTGCCCCCTTACTTCATGAAGGGGTCGATCATCCAGCTGGCCAACGGGGAGCTGAAGAAAGTCGAGGACTTGAAAACAGAAGACTTCATCCAGAGCGCGGAAATCAGCAACGACCTGAAAATAGACTCCAGCACTGTGGAGAGGATCGAAGACAGCCATAGCCCAGGCATCGCCGTCATACAGTTTGCAGTCGGGGAGCATCGAGCACAGGTAATGGCAAGGCGTGGTGGGGAGGGGGAGTTGGGCTGGGGTGCGTGCCACGGCCCCCCCCGGGTGCAGCACATCCCCGTTGCTTTGAGTCTGTGAGGGGTTGGCTCTTCGTTGCTCACATCAGCCCATGGAACCAACTCTGGTCCAAATATCATCCCCCTCGCTGTGCCAGGGGAGCCATCTTGGATACGTACCAGGTCTGTCTTATCGCTGGAGAAGCCACAGTAAGAATTACGTGATCTTGATGGGTTTTTATGGCTTTGAAAGGAGGTTGTGGTGAGGTGAGGGTTGGACTTCTCTCCAGTTATGACAAGACAAGAGGAAACGGGCTCAAGTTGCACCAAGGGAGGTTTAGATTGGAGATTAGGAAGAACTTTCTCGCCAGGATCATTGCTAGACACTGTCCCAGGCTGCCCAGGAAGGTGGAGGAGTCCCTGTCCCTGGAGGTACTGCAAAGTCACGTTGCTGAGGGACATGGTTCAGTGGTGGGCTTGGCAGTGTGAGGTGAGGGGTTGGACTCTGATCTTAAAGGCCTTTTCCAACCACAATGGTTCTGTGGTTTGGCTATAAAACGGTGTAAGCAGTACGAGAGGGTCTAGTTTGCATTTTGATAGGTGATTTTTACCTCTCACACAGAGAGCTCAGGTTAGATTCAACTGAGATCCTAACCCTTGAGAGATAGGTAGGGCAGTGAATTTCCATGGCTTGAAAACTTGGATCTGCCTGGGAACGGCTCCATCACACACGTAAGTCACTGAGACACACTAGAGAGTTTTAGCGTGGCTTTGGTCACAGGTGATTTAAACACCTCACAGCCCACATAAACTGGGGGTTCATCTCTTTGGAAAGAGAAACCAACTAGGTGTCTGGGCAGGCTGTGCTTCTGACTGTCAGAAGAAAAGCTCTCACTTTCCAAAGGTATTTTTAGATGGAGGATGAGTTCACGCCGTTCGCACGGCGTTACCCTGCTGCTGGCCGTTTTCTGAGCTACTTCAGTTGTGCTGCGTTGAGGCTGGAGCTGTTGAGATGTACTAGATAGCATCTTGCTTCCTAGGGGTGCTCAGTTGAAATAATCTCGTGGCAAAGTCTTTTTGCTGCGAACTGCAGCATCTGCAAACATGTTGCTGTGCTGTCAGTGCTGGAGAACTGCAATGAGAGAGAGGGAGAGAGGAGCTGGACATGGACACATGTAGTAAAGCACCTCAGGCTGACAGTTTGGAGAAGAAAACCAGAAAGTGACAGTACCAAGGAGCAGATTACACAGAAAAAATCTCACAGTCAGAGCAGTGTGTGGCCTGTCCTTGCCCAACTTGTACCAAAATCCAGCACAGAGTACATCACTAGGTATATAACACATGCCCTTTCTCATGTCACACGTGCAGATTCCCTGTGTGCTGTTGTGGATCTGCACAGCTGGTAGAAGTTGGGCCTCTGGTGCTTTCAGTGTAAAGATATGACCTTTTTCTCCACTGCTTGTTGTATTTTGGTTCCTATCGGGCTTTGTGTTTAGAGGAACTGTCCTTGGATGGGGACCAGCGTCTGTGATTTGCCCTGGTACCTCGAATGCTGAGGTTTCTAAAGTAAGTCTCCCATCTATGCAGTTTTCATCTGGCTCTCCTTTCTCTCGCTGCAGCCAGGTAGCAGCAGAGGTACAAATCAGCAGGTAGCGTTTGTGTGTGGTTGGCAGATGAGGCCTTTGCAGGGAGTGGAGTGCCATCCTCTGGCAGAGCCTGAGGCTGCAAGAATCCAGGGCCAGGCACTCGGGTCTCACCCACCAAAGTGTCACCTTCTGGAGAAGCCTATCAGGAACGGGCTGACATCATCGCAACCGAAATACTCCCCCAGCTCTGTTTCCCACCGGGGACGCTTCCAGAATGGAGAGCGAGTCACGGAGAGATATGATTAGATACGGGGGTTTAATTTAGGTTTCCTGCAGATTCCAGGACTTGGGTCTCTTCCCGGATCAGCTGTGTCTCTGCATAGCAGGGACAGCTCTGACGCTTCTCCCTCGGCTGGGGCGATGGGGAGAAGGAGAGAAAGGGGGGTCATTTCTACAAGCTTGAAGTCTCAGTGAGCTCCTCCTCAGCCCGACGTGGCTGTGAGGAAGCATTTAGCCTAATTAGCAGGCATGCAGCAGTCATTACTCATTAGGGAATTGCCTGTGTGAAGCAGACTTAGTGTTCCCGTGGAAGGAACAGCGTTCAGCCAGGCTGCTTTGAGCCGTGGCACTGTGGTGCTGCTGCACTTCAGCGTATCCCGGCTCCAGAGTACAGTGGGGATGTCATCTGCATGTGCAGTGTGGCTTCACAGAGTATTTCGTGGCAGTGAAGTTTTGGTTGCAATGCATGTTTCTGGAAGGAAGGAGCTTTTGGGATGGTGTTACCAAGGGAGTGGAAGTTGTAGAGTAAGTGCCATACAAAAATAGCACTGGCTCGCTTACCTCCTCCTCCCAGGGATCTCTGGGAAGTCATTCTAATACTGATGACTTTGTATTTTCAATCTCTGTGCAAACATTAGCTGATTTCCTCACCAGCTGAGGGACAGAGGCAGGAGATTGGTTTTAGCTGAGCGTATACAACCGGACTGTAAATAGGGAAGCAGCGTGCAGCTGTGTCGTGCCGCTGCAACCCTCTGGCTGCTTCTCCCCAGCACAGCACTTGGGCACAGAGGTCAGCCCTCTTCCTTTCCTCGACTTCCAGACGCTTGGCACATCCAGATATGGAAGCCTGGAGGAAAATTAACCCACTTGAAGCTGCTTGCCTTTTCAGTGAAACAGCTGGCCTTGGCCCTGGAGGGATGCTGGGTTAGGAACAGGTCAAGTAAGTATCAGCAGGACCAGAACCCAGAGTGTAGTTGTTCCTCCTCTGCATTCAAATAGCCTGTAAAAAAAGACCCACAGACCTGCACCTCCTTGCAGTTCCACATGCTGCTATTGCAGCAACACTTCCATCATTATTACCTGTCCTTCCTCTTGCTGCCAGGAACAAGCGGAAACCACTAATTCCCCTCCATTTATATTAAGGTCGAAACACACAGGAGATGCAGAATGAGTTCCCTGAAACGCTTGCTTTCATCCCTGTGTTTCAGGTCCTAATCCTTCCTAAAGTAGAGCTTAAAAAGGAAAGGTGAACAAAGCAGTTCTTAATTCTGCTGTTTAAAAAAACCAGAATCATAGGTGCTAGAGATGGAAAAGCCCCATTAGAGCTTCTAGTTAGTAGCCCCAAATAGTTTAGTGTGTGAGTTTTTAGACCATTGTCTACTTTAGTTTTCCCTTTGTATCTCTGCACGCACACAAACCTGTTACTTTTACTCCCTACTCTCCTTTTCATCGTCTTTGGCATCATAACAGACACAGAAGGAGAGATGTTGACTCGGTTTGATGCTGCAGATGGAGATCCCTCACAGCCTTCCCCTCCTGTGATCTCCCTTGTCCCCGGGGCACAGGGGCTGCAAGCCCTTGTTCCTCGGAGCTGTGGTGTGTCTTTGGCTGTGTGTTACTGACTTTTGGGAGTGCAGCAGGTAAGAACTCACTGACCAACTCAGCAACCAGTGGTCTGCTGGACAGAGGTGGCTTCTCTTGAGAAACAGTGGGAGCAGCAGCCCCTAACCCTCAAGCCCTGGGCACCATATGTTATAATAATGATGCACCAAAGCTGGGCTAGATGCAGCCCTGGGGAGATGCCCACTCAAGTAGTCCCCATGGCACAAGGTGCTGCCTACAGCAGGGGCTTGGGCTGGATGAGCTCTGAGGGTCCCTTCCAACCCCCACCATTCTGGGATTCTGTGAACAAATGAGATCACTTATATTCAGATATTCTCCTGCCCTCTAGCCCCCACCAAATAGGGCTTACACCATCGGAACAGATCCTGCCCCACACCTGAGAAGAGCTCCAGAGGTCACGGAGACCTTGGGAGCAGAGCAGGGGATATCTGATTCCAGCATAAGCCACCCCCTTTGAGGTGCAGACATCGTTGATGTTACACACAGTTAAAAACAAGGGCCAATGTTTTTAAAAGCATTGGTCAGAATTTCCTGCCCTCGTTGTGGTGTGCTGGGGGCATTTCAGCCCTGTGGCTTGTGCTTTGCACGACCCCACGTCCAGTGTTTGCGCCCACCAACGCATTGAACGCCGGGCTGCTGACACCTGCTGAGGTAAGCTGCTGTTCAGGCCCTTCATCTTATTGGGACCTCAAGGCCCACCTGTAAGGTGAAGGAGCAGTGGATGCCCGTTGCTGGTCTGTTCTCCTGGTGATGGCAGCTATGATTAGGAAGGATTCATAACCAGATCTGGCTGTAAAGTGGAGCGAAGCAGAGGAGAAAGATGCAGTGCAGGAAGCAGAGGAAAACTACCTGAAAAGAAGCTGTAGCGAGGCAAAGGTCAGCCTGTTCTCCCTAGTAACAAGCAATAGAACAAGAGGAAATGGCCTCAAGTTGCACCAGGGGAAGTTCAGAATATGCGGAGGAATTTCTTTGCTGCAAGGATTGTCAGGCATTGGAAGGGGCTGCCCAGGGAGGTGCTGGAGTCACCGTCCCTGGAGGGGTCTCAGAGGCGGGTGGATGTTGCACCTAGGGAAACGGTCTAGTGGTTGATAGGGCTGGGACAAAGGCTGGACTCAAATCTCTTCCAGCTGAAATGATTGTATGATGATCCTCTCCTGAAGGAGTGCAGGAGGTGAACTGAACGGCACAGTGGGAAAACAGGAGCTGGGCTGGTGGCAGGATTGCTGGGGGAAGGCAGGTTTGTGCTCGCTGCTCTTACAGCTACAACTGTGTAACGTACCCATGGCCTGCCCGTGGAAATCAGGCCAGCTTCAAGCACTGGTAAGTGTCCAGAGGTGAGGGTGACATTCCTGGGGTCATTTAGGAAATGGTGTGTCAGAACTGAGCGCTTCACTTGAGCTGTCTTCTGGTGGGAAAGCGTCTCTAGCTGTGGCCGACACGCTGTTGGTACACACTGGAGTTTGCCAGATGCCAAAGGTGTTTTGCCTCTTGCAGCGGATGGAGAAAGGGTGAAGCCTGGCTCCTGCTGAGGGCTTGTGGTAAGAAATGCTGAGCTCAGAGAGACCATTAAGAGCCACGTGACGAGGACAGGCAGCCTGGTGGTCGATGTCCTGATCCTGCAGAAACCCAGTGCTGCTTTTGCCATTTCAGCTTTATCCCTCTGCCCCGTGGCGGGCTCCTGCCTGAGGGCACACGGGTGATCTCACGCTCTCCCCTCTCTCTCCCTCTCTTTTCCTCTCTCTGTTGTCCCCTCTCTTCCTGTAGGTCAGCGTGGAAGTCTTGGTAGAATACCCTTTTTTTGTATTTGGACAAGGCTGGTCATCCTGCTGTCCCGAGAGAACCAGCCAGCTCTTTGATTTGCCATGCTCCAAACTCTCGGTGGGGGACGTCTGCATATCGCTCACGCTCAAGAACCTGAAGAACGGCTCTATTAAAAAGGGCCAGCCCATGGACTCAGCTAGTATCTTGCTGAAGCATTCAAAGAACGACAGTCTAGCTGGAAGTAGACACAGGTATGCGGAGCAGGAAAACGGGATTAATCAGGGAAGTGCACAGATGTTAGCTGAGAACGGTGAACTGAAGTTTCCGGACAAAATAGGATTGCCTGCAGCACCTTTGCTCACCAAAACAGAACCCAGCAAGCCCCCGGCAACGAGGAAGAGGAGGTGGTCGGCCCCCGAAACACGGAAACTAGAGAAATCAGAAGAGGAGCCACCTTTGACTCTTCCCAAGCCTTCTTTTATTCCTCAGGAGGTTAAGATTTGCATTGAAGGTCGATCCAACGTAGGGAAGTGAAAGCTGTTTGGGGAAAAGGAAATTAGGCTATCCCTTGTCATTTTTATCCAGATTACTGTACTGTAGACTAAATAACCCAGTATTTACATGTTATCATCTTATTTTAGGTTTATGTTATAACCTTGTTGTTATAGTTGCAGCTGGTATTATGCAGGAGACTGGTGCATATGTTTTTCCACAAGTGTTTGTCAGTGACTAGGTTTATCGGGAGCTGCAGAAGGGGCAGTACCTGCTTCACACACCCTTAGTGGAAATGAATGTGTTGTCATGGCTCCTGTTTTCTAACACCTCGCGTAGGACAGGGTCCAGCTGTGATCCTCTTTTCTTTTCCTCGCTGTTCTGTTGTTTCGGTTCCCGTTACAGGGGTGTTTGTTTTGGGGGGGTGAGTGGGTGGGGGGAGGTGAGGAGAAGGGAACTGTAGCAGAGGTGTGTGTCGTGCGTGTGTGGCTGAGTGGGAGGGTGTGTGTGTGTGTGCAGTCAGTCCCGAGGAGGGGACTGTGGCTCCGTGGTGTGTTGCTGAAGAGGTTTCCTCGCCCCGGGTGGATGCTGAGGACACAGCCCATGGGTGTTACCGAAAAGGATCGGGACAGTCTGACGTTTTCAACAACAAGCCAACTCTTACTCAAGGCTCTACAGTATATATATATATATATATGTGTGTGTGTGTATATGTATATATATATTTTTCCCCCCATGGGGTCTGACTGCACTGATTTTGAATTCCTAAAGCAACTGCCACCCCAGCGTTTCCTTTGCGCTCGCTAGTGCAGTGGCACCGCCCGGAGCCAGGCCCCGGGACTCGCTGCGTGGGGACGGGCGAGTGGGCGCGTGCGTGGCTGTGCGCGGGAGGCCCCTGGCCGGGCGGCTCGGGCCTCGCTCCTGTCCCTGCGCGGCGTCAGACGAACCGAGCGGGTGACGCCATCGACATTTGCTTCCACGAGGTTTAGACGCGTGCTGCCCCTTTGAGATCACAGGCATCCATCCTTTGCAGTTCAGTTGGAGATCTTTGGGTTTTTTTTGTCTCTTAACTCTAGTACTGTTTTTAGTTCATGGTTATGGACAACTGGTGCCACTTTTTTCTTTGTTGGTTTTTTTTCTCTCTCTCAAATTTCGGTGTGACACAGGAATCCGCTGTTGAAGATGAACCTAGAATGTCTTTAAGCACTTAAAATGCTGTTCACACTTTATTACTGAGCATCCTGGTCTAACACTCAGTACGTACTGTATCTCACTTTAATCTGCTCGGAAAGCAGCAGCAAACCAACCAACCAACCAACCAATCTCTTCAACACTGTAACTACATGCAACTATGTAAAGTTTTCTCACAGGCGAGATGCTGAAAGTTTTTAATGTGGTTTTTTTTTCAAAGGGATGAATGTGAATTATTGAACTAGTATGTGACAGTCATTGTCCACAAAGGACTACTTAATAGGAGGCACTTTTTAAACTTTTAATGCTTGAGGAAGAGTTAAAGGCATACGCGAGCTGACAGATGATAGAAACTATTGAGAAAGGAAAAAGGAAAGAGGAAAAAAAATAATCATTGTCCAGTGTTTTTGAAAAAGATGGACTTTAAAGAATCTTGCAATTTGCACATCTTGAGTTTTATCATTTGTGTGGTATTCCTGCAGTTTTTACCTAATAATGTTGTGGGTTGGGGAGGGGGGAGGGGGGGCGGGTCTGAAAGAGCATAAACAAATGTAGCAATTACTCACTAACCTGCCTACGCTCTAGGCCGTTGCATAGGGTTACGTTCCTTCAGAGTTCTTCTTCTTTTGGGATTTTCTTTTTCGGTCTCTCTACCATATCTGCCACACAGAACCAGGTCCTACCGGGGACAGCTCTGAGAATTTGTTTGTTTTTATTTCTTCAGACTTGCTGAGAGAGTTTTCCACGAGAGACGTGGGCGTAAGCAAGGTGTTCTGTTTGTTTTGAAAACAAACCTATCGTTATTTTATTGTCGTTGTTGTCGTTCTTTGTTATTTTAATTGCATCGTTTTCCATTGGAAAGGCAGAGATGTCAAGAGTTTGGTACAAACCAGTCAGGTGGCGGAGGGGCGGGAGAGGGAAGGAGGGTATTTCACGAAGGGAGGATATTTCATGCCATTCGGTCTTTTCTTTCCCCGGGTAGGGCCGGGTCCTTTGAGGTGCTGTGCACCCAAACCTCCTGCACCGGCCTCGGAGAGGGGGAGGATGAAGCGCTGGGGGACTGAGGGTGACAGTGCTGCCACTAGAGAGGTGGTGTCATCGCGGTCCCGACCCCAGGCCAGTGCAGGCGGCAGTGGGTTTGGTGGGCGAGCTCGCATCCTTCAGGGAGTTTTGAAGAAGCTGTGCTGATAGGGAGGGAAAGGAAGGAAGAAAAACCCATCGCTAACAAACGTGGCAACGTGAAGTGAAAAAAGATGTCTTCAAAATCTTGGGTTCCCTCTCCCCACCTCCCCCGCAAAACATAGGGCTTTTATTTAAGAGGAGAAACGTTAACCCCACACCCCAGCGTTGACTCTGTTGTTTGTTACTTGAAGTTTAGCTCACACCAGAACTAATTGTTGGGGTTTTGGTTGTTTTGGTTTTTTTTTTATATACCGTATTCTGGGGTGCACCAAAAAAACCAGTTGAAATACGTTTAAAATAGCTTGAAACTTTTCTTGGATTTCCTTGAATTGTTATTAACCTCTCGGCGGGCTACCAAATAGCTGAGTGGGTTTCTTCTCACAGTCACACTGCTTAGTTAGTGCTTATCTGTTAATATTTCTGCTCAGAGAAGTTGCTTAATCTTCCATATACTCTGCTCAGGGCACTTGCAATTTTTATTGTTTCGTTTCCTTGTTTTGTTTTTAAGCTTTTTATTTTGTTTTTGATGGTCAAGGAATAGAAAGAATTACAGGTTTGTGGGTTGTTTTGTTTGACAGTCCTACCACTATTTCTGTCAAAAAGAAAGTATCTCAAGTAAAACCATCCTCGTGCACGTTTGTGTGGTTAATAAGGAAGCAGGGGCTATTGAACTGACTGGATCTATTCAACTAACACTAAAAAAAAAAGGTAAAAAGAATAATAATTTAAACAAAAACAAAGAGTTTGGAGCAATAGGAATGTGTTTAGTTCTTTGTGCTTGCGTTTTCAGACCGAGGAATTCTGAAATAACCGGGTTCTTTTCCAAGCAATCGTCCCTTTCCGTGCTTTGGCTTTTGTAGGATGTGCAATACTTTACGTGCCAACTTAGATTCACCCGTGTGGTGGTAGCTAGATCTCATACCCACTTCTGATTTCCCCCTGCTTTTGTTCTCTTTATTATTAGTTTCTTTCTTTCTACTTTCTGGGTTTGGCTCCCCCCACCCCCTATTAATAACTCCTTCCCTATCCTCCCCCTTCAAAAAGAGAAAAAGATATTAGTGGTCAAGCATCCCTTGCCCCGGGAAACATGAACCCTTTTTGTATTTGCTGTTAAAAAAAGATCCAGGAAGAGAAAAAAAGAGAAGATTAAACCCAAACCCTGATACATTAATATGTGTGTGACGTTCAGGCCGTATGGCCGAGTGTCACCCTCTGCCTGAACGTCACACAGATGAAACCTGTCTCCAACCAGGAAGAGACAAATTCTTCCCCCCTGGGATCAAATCCTTTGCAAAGAGAAGGGTTTTTCCTCTCCTTCCTGGCTCTGAGCATCTCTTGCAGCAAGTCCCCAGGCCCGGGCAGTGCCATCCATCCATCCATCCCTGGGCACGCACAGAGATGCCGCTCTCTGGGGGCATTGCAATGGCCAAAAGGAGAAGGTTCAGCCCCTTTGCAGTAGTAACTGACAGGAGTTTGGGGTTTCCTTTGGGTTTTTTTGTCTGTATTTTGCTTTCTTTACGGTAGCAGGCCTGTTTAGTTTACAACGAAACGCATACAATCACCAAGAAATTAGTCAGGGCAAAGACAAATAAAACAAGAACCTCTTTATAGGGATTTCTAAGGAGAAAAAGAAGAATCTATCTATCTATATATCTATCTATATCAAATGACTGTTCCTTATCGTGTTTAACTTAGGCATTGTTTCAGTTTTGTCTGGGCCACATCACGGGGAGTTTGAGTTTGATGTCACTTACCTCGAGTCCTCTGGTCGAGCCCCAAATCGGAGTCGCCGTCGACCTCTTTGACCATTTCGTACGTTGCCCTCGGGTTCGCTTTCCCTCGAAGACAACAGACCTCGGGAGGAGGAGGAGGAGGAGGGGGAGGGACACACACACACACAGAGACACACAGACGTTCCTTTTCTTTTTATTCCTTTAATTCCTTCGTCCCGCTGTCGCTTCGTTCCACCCATCGTTCCCGTCATTTCCTCGGCATGAGGAACTGACATCACTACTCTTCGTTTCCCTTAAATCAAGGAACATGTAGAAACCTTTCACACCTTTTACTCAGGGATGGGGCTGGCATATGTGTGGTACACTGATGTGACCAGAAGCAGCACTTTTACTGCTCCGGAGTAGGGATGTACAATGTTACAGACAAGTTTGGGATTTCCTGCACCTCATGGTTTAATACTTTGTAGGTCTCACTTAGATTGCAATCCAGAAGCAGCAGGCTCAGCACGAACTGTAGCTGTTGGTTCTCGTGAAAATTGACTCTCTGCAGAGATTTATTTTGCTCTAAAGTGTGTTGCCAATAGTAAAAAAAGGAAAGGGTGAAGTTCTGTTAGTGCTTGCAACTGCTAAAATAACACAACAAAAAGAGCCTGTGTCAAGGGGAGCGAATCCTCGACCTTTTCTAAACACTAATAGTGTTGTTTCTTGGCTCAGTGCTCTGCCTGACCCCGGGACCCAGCTCTACAGACACTTACACACATGCTCACGGGAGGTCCGGGCTGTGCTGCGGGAGCTCGCTGTGAAGCACCTGAGTAAGTCTCTGTCGAATGGAAGCTTGGCTCAGTCGGGACTAGATCCCGTCTGGAGAAGCTCGGGCATGGTCCAGGTTCACCAGGGCAGAAGCCCTGCGGTGGGCTGGAGGGAGATTTGGCCCATTAAAACACTTTTGCCGTCCCGGGAACTCCACAAATGGCAAAGTAATTTCCATTCCTTCCCTCTCCATCGTCACAGGCAGTGGCAGAGTCCGCTCGGGGCTCTGCACGGGGCTGACGTGAAGAGCAAGGGGAGCGAGCACGCTGCCAGAGCGCAGGCAGGAATTCCCTTTCCTCTGGTTTATCCACTTCCCCCCCACCACAGCAAAAGGAGGATTTGTTGTTTGATAGGCAGAAGCGTCTGTCTGCACAGAAACACGCGTGAGGGGGTGGGGGTGATTTGTTTCAGGCCTCTGCCTCCGTGTCCACGCGATTCCCTGTCCCCGGGGACAGCTTTTGCTCCGTGTCCGCAGGGAAATTCCAAACACATTGCACACCTCTACTCCAGAGTTCAATTTCTTTTACATAGACGACCTCGCTTCAGATGTGTTACCTTTACTGATAGGATCTTTTTTCTTGTAGCACTATTACCTTGTGGGAATATTTTTTTGATGTAAAACCTTAATTTGAGAAGTTTGTTAAAGAAGAGAAGAAGCTTTTTTTTCTTTCGTTGTCGTTTCGAAGCACTCACATTGAGGAGTACAGGTAATGTTTTAAAAAAAAACACAAAAAAATTGCACAAAAGAAACGTGAATGTTGGAATGATTCAGTGTTTGAACAAAAAAAAGAGACGGCTCTGTTTGAACAGTGAGTTTCATACCTTGTTTGTAAAAAAAAAAGGAAAAAAAACATTTTTAAATACAAAAAAAAAAGCAGAGAAAGGTTTGAAAGTTACGTGGGGGGGTTTTTTTTTTGTACATAGAGAAAAAAAACAGATGTCATGTCTAGATGATCTGATTTGTATTGGCTTTGGCCAGGAAGAACTATTACTTTAAAAAGGCTCTTAAAAGAACAACTGTGCTTAATTTTCTGTTCGTATTACATGGGTCCCGTTTCTGGGGCATGGAGTCATGCTTCACACTGTTTATTCCTGTGCTGAAAACACACCTCGGAGCAGCAGCTACCGGGTACTTCAGAAGGGTGGCTGCTCTGCAAAAACCAGGCTCTGGCTGTGCGGCTGCCCTTTGGCTTTAATTCTCTCCCGCCTGCGCTGAGGGAGCCCCCGGCAGCCCCGGGACAAGGCCGAGGGGAGGGAGAGGCCTGGGCAGAAGCCTGTCGGTCCTGGGGTGTGTTTTGCCTCTCTCTGGGATGCTGTTCCATGGTTTTTCAGCACTTCCTGTTCCAGACGAAACCCAAAGAGTATAACCCCGAGCAAGAAGTGCTTCTGGCGAGGGACCCCGGCCCTGCCGGCGCCCCGGGAGCGGCGGCTCACGCTGAGCACGTGTCCAGTGATGGTCTCGGCCGATGTTTTGCAGAAGCCAAAAGGGAGAGGATCCTGGGGAGGTTTCTGAGGAGAGAGGGTCCTTTTCCTTGTCCAAAGATTGAGCTGGGCAGCTGGGAGCCGGCGGCGGGGCCGAGCGGGTGAAGTCTCAGTCCCCGGAGGGAACCCAGACTCCAGCTCCCTTAGGCCCACGGGGCAGACAGACTCGCCCTGGCCAGGTGCCCCCTCCCGGGGGCGCTGGGAAAACCAGCCCCAGTTGTGTTACAATGAAGTGCATTCAGCCAACAGGTAGTATTTATACAGTAACAGTCTCTAAGGTTCCTGTAGGGGTTGTTTGTTTTTTTCTTGTCGTTAGCTGAAAGGACTCAAGTCTTCCACTGAGGATTTTATTGGAGACTTCATCCAAGGCCGTTTCTTTTCTGTTTGTTTCTGTTCGAGGGCCGAAGCTCCGGTGCCCTTTTCCCTCGTCACGCGGTAGGTGTGCATTGGAAGTGTTGTTTGCAGCGAGCGCTGGGGCTCTCGTTGAAGTTGCCGTCGCCACGGGGATTGCTGACGAGCACAAACCTCGGGGCCCGGATCCTCGTGTCCGCCTGCCCGCGGCACTGCTCTGCCGCCCCTTCCGCAGGGATCCTCGCCCTGGCCTTTTGCTTTATAAAGCCCAGCACCCACACGCTCTTCCCTCTTGAACACGCTCTGCAGAACTCCTGTCCGAGGCAGGCGGGTTTGGATCTGTGTCGCTGAGGGCAAAATGGGGCCGGGAGGGACGGCCGCGGCTGGCTCAGGCCGTGCAGGAGCCTGGGCACCGCGCCGGCCTCTTGGCCGAGTTACTAACCTGGTCAGGCATAGATACGACTCTGCACGACAGTCAGCTCATGTTGAAACTCACTAATGTATGGATTTGCTCTTTTTTTTTTTTGTTGGAATAATATATTAACGCGTTGAACACTGTTGTTCTGGCAGTGTTACAGAAACGGGGGGGGAGGGGGGGAAGGGGATTTCCCAACCTTTTTCAGTTCGGGTCAACTACTGAAAATCGTTTTGTACTAGCTATGTCACCGCTCCCGGCGCTTGGCCGTGCCAGGGGAAGGAAGGAAGGGTTCACCATTCTACAGCAGCAGTTTTTCAGGGGTTTTGGGGGATGGTTTTTTTTTTCCCAGTTGGTTTTATTTTGGGTTTTGTTCCTTTTTTACGTTACTGCTCCGGTATTACTAACGGGGGTTGTTGCAAATCACACTTCCAGCGTCGTTCCTAGCGTAGGTAAAAGGGATACCGCAGCTTTGTGTTGGGGAGAAATGGAGCTGACATGGCCAGTACAAAGGAGAAATAGGGAGGGAATAACGTTTTGCACCTTATTGAAAAGAGGAGAAGATTTTAAGTGCATACAGACATAGTTAAGAGCTTTTATTGTGACAGGAGAACTTTTTTCCATATGCGTGCATACTCTCTGTAATTCCAGTGTAAAATATTGTACTTGCACTAGCTTTTTTAAAACAAATATTAAAACAAAAAAAAGGAAGAATTCATATTCTATTTTCTAATGGTGGTGTGTCTATTTGTAGGATACACTCGCGTCTGTTTATTGAATTTTATGGTCCCTTTCTTTGATGGTGCTTGCAGGTTTTCTAGGTAGAAATTATTTCATTATTATAATAAAACAATGTTTGATTCAAAATTTGAACAAAATTGTTTTAAAAGAAATTGTCTGTATACCAGTACAAGTTTATTGTTTCAGTATACTCGTACTAATAAAATAACAGTGCCAATTGCAAACGCCTGGCTCGGCTTTGTCCGGAGGGAGCTCGCCTCAGGAAGCAAACTCGCCTCGGTCTCATTTCCCCTCAACAACCCGCGGCCACAAAACCCCCTCCAGACCATCAGAGTGAAGCTCTTTATTGCATAACAAAACCTTTGCCACTTACAGCTTCTGAAGGGCAGGAAAACATCCAGAGCTCCCCGAAGAGGCGGCTTCACGGTTACCGCGGGCAACACCGAGGAGTCTGGGACTCTGACTTAGGAAGGGAAACTTCAACCAGTGAACATTGTCTCAAGTGAATGGTGAGGAGGGCTGGCTGAGCCACCTGAGCGAGCAGGAGCGAAGCAGAGGCTGTGGTGAGTGGTCCACACTGCGCTCAGGGGCTGTGCCAGCGCCACACGCGGCAGCCCCTCCGTCGCCGGGCAGCTCCCACCCCGCAGGGAAGGAAGGGCCTTGGCGTTGGGGGTTTGGGTTTAACTTCCAACACAAGCAAGGCCAAACCTGGCACGGGAAAAAAAACAAACCCAAAAAGCCCTCCTGGCTCCAACAAAGAAGTTTTGGTATGAAATGGCTGTTAACAGCAGCACTCCCGGGTGGGAGGTGGCGAGGGACAGACGCTGCACGTACCCTGGCAGAAAGCAGCAGCGGGGCTGTTTGACGCACTGGAGCTCAACTGGTGTGAACAGGAAGTGCTGGGGTCAGAAAAGGCTTCAAACTCATCGTGTCCCTGACTGAAAAACACCAGCTCCTGTCCCAGCACACTGGGCTTGGCTCATAGCTGCTGCGTTTCTTGCTCACCCCCATCCTTCTGCCTGCTACTGACTAGCTGAAGGCACGCTTTGTAAGGGAAAAGCTCACCCAAAATGGAAGCAGAGGCTCCTCTTGCCCCTGCTTGCAGCTCTTCCTCTTTACAGGGTGGCCCCAAGAAGCTATGGATGGACAGGCTGAGCAGGGGGTGCTTCAGTGATGTACCATTGGCCTTTTCAGCATCCCTGCTTGTCAGCCTTTGCTCTGTTAACTCTATTATAGCAGGCCCAACCTCAGCATTGCCCTTGGGGGCTCAACAGCTGCCTGCCTGGGGAAGCAGGCGGGAATTAAGCCAACAGCACAGCTCATCACACCCTCAGCGTTCCTCTGGACAGGCCCCACAGAGGAGCAGCGAGCCCAGCACAGGCCCTGGGACATGTGGAGATGAGCACAGCCCCGAGGGTGCCGCCTGAGAGTGGGAATGGTGAGTGCTGACACTGCTGAGGGCTCTCCCTCAACAAAGCCCAATAGCTTTGGGTGAGCTGCAGCTGTGCCACCAGCTCAGCCTTCCTGCAGTCCACTTCTCTCTCTTGCTCATTTCAGAGAGAGAAGAAAATGAAACAGAAGGAAAATACACTGCTTGTCAAAACAATGGCAAGAGCTGCTGTTAGAAAACCAAACAGCCTAAGTCAAAGCTTCATCAGTAACTAACTACTGGCATCAATGTCATTCACAGCCTGGAGAATCTGGGGGACAACTTGAGCTCAGCCTGTCTGAATCCTTTCCTGGGAGTGCCTGCTCAGTCAGAGCTAGATGTAGGAGTGCAAGAGGCTCCAGGCCAGGCTGGCTGTCAGGTTTGCCCCATCTCTGGAGAGGCAGCCCCCCCGATCCCTTACCCCCAGCACCTGCCCTTTGGAAAAGAAAGTATTCCGAGGATGTGTCAGGCAGGTGCTCTGGTTGGTGTGTGTGTGACCTTTGTAAAAAAATGCTTACAAATCTATATTTCATATCTATATTTATATGTCTATGTATTTGTTAAAGTCCATTTAGAAATGTAGCTAAAACCAAAGTAGAAATGCAAGAGCGCAGCCGCCGCCGCATTGCTCACGAGGGAAGGCACCAGTGAGGAAGCACAGCTGGGCCAGGCCTGGGCCCTGAGAGGGAGTGTGGGTGTGAGTTTATGTGTGTCTGCTGCCTTGCCTCTGCCCTTCAGCTCACCCACAGAGCAGGAGGGTGACCTCCCACAGCCATACTGACCTGGAGCACTAACACCACCTGTACGTGACCCAGGGTGGGAGGCTGTGGAGTGGAAGCCTGACATCTTAGTGAGAGGCTTTCAGGCTAGAGGGAACAGAAGTCAGGTGCTCTGTTTGCTCCTCTCCCAGGGTCAGGTCCCTTTAGGGGATGTGAGTGGGACAAACAGTCACCACAAGCATCAGTTGTGCTGCTGTTAAGGCCTTTCTCCACCTCCAAAGCAGAGGAAGGCATCATGCCACGACTAAGAATGATGTCCTGCCTGTTACATGGAAGGCATTGCAAACACCAGCCTATTTGGAAGATGTTCTGTGCTTTCTCCAATGTGCACAACACACTTCAAAATCACCAGGGGTCAGCTTGTGGCTTACCTGTGCTCCTCAGCATGGTGAACTGAACCTCTCCTTGTGCTGGCCTTTTTCGGCAGTCCAGCCTATGAGTTTAATTGTCAAGTTTCTTTTTGCTATTCCTCTTCCTACAGCTCTCTCCTTGTCTTTTCAAAGGCAGCCTGCCTCTTTCCACAGGTGTGTGCAGGAGGGGACAGTTAAGGCTGCAGCACTGAAGCCCCATCAGCTGTGTTGCCATCTCAGCAGTGCTTGGAAGTAAGTGGCCAAAAGCTCACTTTTACATGGTTTCTCCTAAGGAGCCACCTTAACAAGGCATGTGGTAGCAATCTGTATTTCCCAAGAAGTTTCCTTGTGATTTATCAATTCATTAGCAGGCCATTACACTTTATTAGAGTCTTAAAAGGTTCAGCACTGCTTCTGGAGCAAAAGCTTGAAGGCCATCTCAGCTGCTCTGCTTTAAGCTCTCTCCTGCTTCCCACAGCCTGGAGGGCTGCAAAGGAGTGCCAACAAATAACCACAAGTGGATTTGCTCCCTGCCCACAGCCAACACACAGCACAGCGTTACTGAATCTTTGCTAAAGCAGGTAAGGGAACAGGGAGGGCTGCAGAGGAACTCCCTCCTTGGTGCTGGGGGGTAACTGTTGCTGGGTTTCTTGGAACTCTATTGACAGAGAGCAGGTAAAAAGCAGGAGCCCAGGTAATTCAATAACTGCATGCACAAGGAAAGCAGGCAAGCTCTGAGAGGTTTTCTCCTGAATGAGCTCCAGAGATAGGGGCAGGGGGTTGCTACATTCAGTGCCAGCTTCTCTCAAGAGGCAAGTCCATTGAACAGGGAGAGTTAGGAACAGCAGGACCAGCCCTGTGGCTGAGAGGGGAAGAGAGCTGGCATTTTTGTCATCACAGTAAGAAGTGGCCAGTAGCCAGGCCTCACCATCCACCATCCACCTCTGACGTGCTGCAGGCTGGCAGCTGTGACACAAACATCCTTTTTTTTTTGGCCAGAACAAAAAAAAATAAGAGAATCTGAGATTTCTCCACCCAATTCCTTGCATCTTTTCCCCTCACAGGCTGCAGCTGCTGGAGGTCAGGCCAGGCAGGCCAGCCTTACAGAAGGGACTGTGCGTACGAGTGCAGGCTGAACAGCCATGTCTGGGCAGGCCAGTTCCTTGTTAACTGGGGCTGCAGCAGCAATTTGTCAGAGGGGATATAAAAAAATGGGTGGAGAAATGTTGATTCAAAAAGTCAAGTAGGCACAAGAATGAAAGATGAGGCTGTGGCATTTGGAACCAATGGCACTGCATTAACAGGGCGACCTGCCTCTCCAGGGCCCGTGGCACTGCTGTCCCCAGAGAGAGAGGAGAGTTTGCCACTAACACATGGAAGAGAAAGCAAAACAAATCAGTGACCCTTCCTGCTCCTCTCTCTCCCCATCCCACCCCTCTCTCTCTCTCTCCAGCCCCCCAGTCCTGGGCTAAGAGAAGACCTGGCTGTGCTGCTGGGTGACCCGGATAAACGTCGTTCTCCTGCTCAGTTCCTTGAGCTTGGCAGCTCCCACGTAGGTGCAGGTGGAGCGCAGCCCCCCAAGGATGTCCAGGATGGTGAGTTCCACGTCTCCTCTGTATGGGACCTCCACAGTTCTGCCCTCTGAAGCCCTGGGAAAGAGATGGGTGATTATTTATGGCAGGTGCAACTCAGAACAGTGTTTACTGGAGCAATGTAGAGCTCAATACTCTGTGCTGCAGTTTAGAAACGTTCCCCTGGCTTTACTGCTGGCTTGGCTGTTGCTGCTTGGTGCCCTCAAGCACTGAATCCCAGAATGGTAGGGGTTGGAAGGGACCTCTAGAGCTTATTCCAGCCCCAGCCCCTGCTAAAGCCGGTTCCCCTTGAGCAGGGGGCACAGGAAGGTGTCCAGGTGGGTTTGGAAACCTGAGAAGGAGCCTCCATACCGTGGGCAGCCTGGGACAAGGCTCCCTCACCTCAACACCAAAGGAGTTTCTCCTTGTGTTTGTTTAAGTGGAACTATTTGTGTTCCAGCTTGTGCCTGTTACCCCTTGTCCGGTCACTGGACACTACAGAAGTGTCACCCCATTCTCCTGACACCCACCCTTTAGATACTTGTAAGTGTGAATTTTATCTCCAGGCTGAACAGCCCCAGGTCCAGCTGCCTCTCCTCCTCACACACGTGTTCCATCATCTTGGTAGCCCTGTGCTGGCCTCTCTCCAGCAGTTCCCTGTCTCTCTTGAGCTGGGGAGCCCAGATCTGGACACAGGACTCCAGATGAGGCCTCACTCCTGTCACTACTTGTAATACTGGGCACGAGAAGCAGACAAACTTTGCAGAAGCCCCAGTATCCTATGACTGTAGTTACACATCTGCCCCTTCCTCCCCTCCACCACCTGCCCACAAGCAAGGGAAGCTTCCAAGCTTATTGGAAGTTAACAGGCTGCAGGGTTCTCAAAAGCACAGCTGGAGTTACACGATGGAAGAATCCAGGCAAGTAACTCTGACTCCTTCCCTTGCAGCGCTCTCCATGCCTCGTGCTCAGTAGTTCCTCCTGCTGAGGAGCTCCTTAGTCACCAGCTGATCTCACTGGGCTTTAGAGCAAGCTTGGTCTGCACAGCACACCAGCTCCTTTGGAGAGGGAGGCCTTGGGATTATGAGGGGATTGCTATCCCCTCATAAAAAGTGGAGGCATAAATCCTGGCAAATCACAGAATGGTGTGGATTGGAAGGGACCTCAAAGACCATCTAGTCCACCCCCACCCCTGCCATGGACAGGGACACTTTACACTAGAGCAGGTTGCTCCAAGGCCCATCCAACCCGCCCTTGAACACTTCCAGGGATGGGTCAGGTGTGACTCATTGTTGTAGACATTTGTTTACTTCTCACTTAAGTTGTCTAGGGGACAGTGTAAGAAAGAAAGGGCCTGTTTGGAGGCTCCATTTGCAAATCGTTAACAGCAACAATGGGCTCTGTGGAGGTACTTCAGTGGGAGCCTGGCTGTATTTCATTCTGTTAGTTTAAAGGTGAGCTCAAAGCCCTTGGGAGTCAGTTTAGGAGAACTGTTCATATGCCATGTGAGTAAGGAACCAGGATTCCCTACATCTGATGAATAACCAACTCTTTCTTAACCTTACTTTGGTGACAGCAAAGGCAGCCCCAGGTACAGCAATGTAACAGCCCTGCAGAGATGGGAACACTGCTCTGAGAGCATGGACACACACCTGAGGGACCACACAGGCATGGCTCCTGGGAGATGCTCCTGCAGTGCACGTGGGAACCTGCAGCTTCTGGGATTCCACTTTTGGCTTTGGAGCCCCAAACCTACAAAAGCTGGACAGTGCCTACTGCTCCTCTAGGCCCAGCCTGATGAGCTGGTGGGATGTTCTGTTGATCAAGGATTAACCTCCAGATCCTGTCCTGGGGGAAGTGTGCTGGGAGAGAGGTCGGATATTAACTCCACAGAGTGGTAAGTCCAGTTTTATGTTCATACTTGGGGAAAAAGTGTCAAAAGGGGGGCTCAAAATTCTCCATGCTCCCACCCCACATGCTGGGAGTAACGGGTGTTGCAGAAGGAAGAGGAGGAGTACAAGATGCAAGTGGGACAGAAATCTAGAGCCATGAGCTAAGCTACAGAGTAACTTGAACTGCCCCTAGGTTCATTTTGAAGGGACAAGTCCCCAGATTTGTAGCAAGTGTTTAGATTATAATAATGTCACCCCTGATAGGTGTCCATAGGGGTGAGGAGTAGAGTCTGTAATGGGTATATGTGCAAGTTTTGGGGGTTTTCTTGTGTTCTGCAGAAACAAAGTGACATTTCTAACAAGTGTTCAAGATTGTTGGAGCATTAACCTCCGTAGGCTTGTCCCCAGGGCTGAAGTTGGTGGTGAGTATTTATTCAGGCTGTGTTAACGTTAACTCCAATACTCCAGTCCTTAGGGGAAAGAGGTGAGAGTGTGTAACAGGTAAAACATTGCCCAGGGTGCTGATGAGCCCTGTCACCTGGTTTCCAGTGAGGGAATTCCAGTGGGTGGAATTTTGTTGCCCTATAACCACTCTTAGCCTGGCCCAGGACTGGGGTCTGTGATGGGTATATAACCAAAATGTGATGTTCACATGGTGCTCAGGATGGAGCAGTAACATTTTAGGAAGTGTGCTGGTCCAAGGGAGAAAGGGTGCAGCTTAGAACTGATGTCCATTAGGGCTGTGATGGCGCTGGGTCTGGGCCTGGCAGGCCATGCCTTGCTGGGCTTGCTGCAGCCTTGTGTGAGGGCCAAATTAGTTTGTGCACGAGCATTGAATAAAGGAATGCATGAGTGCCCAATGTTTGCATGCACACCCAAATCATTTGCACCCAAGCACCCTGTGCACCCAATTTATTAATGAAGGAGCAGCTGGTTAATTTACACAAGCACCTGACTGTTACACACAGCAGCTCTGTGTTGGGCATATATGGTGGAGTTTGGGCAGCAAGGGCCACCAGTGTGACCTGTGTGGGAGAAGGCCAACATCTGCTTCATGCCAGTCACAGAGGTGGCTCTCAAAATGGTATGAGCCACCAAAACTTCAGCCAGTTAAGGGAACACGTGAGACTTCTGCTCAAGTGTATTTAAGGAGCAGCAGCAGCGGCCACTGCGACAGGAGACGTGCATCTGGAGAGAGAACCAATACAGAATCGCAGAATGGTGTGGGCTGGAAGGGACCTCAAGCTCATCTCCTTCCAACCCCCCTGCCCCTCTCCTCACTGAAGGAATTGGGACAGACTGAGGGTGACCTGTGGTGAAAGCAACGGCAGGTGAGACATGGAGGGGGGAGGAGAGGCGTCTGGCTTAAGTGCAGTCTGGAAAATGGGGGAGAGGGGAAAAGTATTTACTAACATGTTTGTTTAATTACCCAACAGTGATGTGAAGTTTCTGTTAGGTGGCAATAAATGAAAGCAAGTGAAAAACATCCCCGAGTTGAGACTGTTTTGCCTGTGAACAGACCGTGCCTGGATTACTCGGGGTGTCACAACAGCTGGCACACTTGGCAGAGAGCTGCATCACCAAGTCAGCAGGAACTGCTGGGGAACTTGCAGCTCTGACATCTCTCCTGGAGTTATGACCCCAAACTAACCCTTTCTCAGAAAAGAAAGGTGAAGGCAGAGCAACCGGGGCTCCCAGCAGGTGGGGAAGGTGTGCTGAGATGCTCTCAGCAGAGTCTCTCACGAGTCAATGAAGGGTGAATAGAAAGACAGAACTATTTTTTGGGATACAGAAAAAGACAGTTAAGCTGCAGCCAGTTGCTGTTTCTGCCTCTGTGGCACAAATTCCACCCTACAGTTAGTATACTTAGTGCCAAACCCCAGCTTAGTGGAGGCTGTGAATTGCTGAGTGACCACAGTACAGTTGCAGCATTCGAACACAACCTGTGCAATCTCAGAAGGGTCAACGAAAGCAAATTGGCTCTAACTGAACAATACTGCTTGTGGTCTCTGTTCCTGCTTGCTGTATTTCTTTTCTCCCATGAAGGAAACTTAATAACTACCTTTCAGAAATGCCCAGCTCTGATCCACGTTCCTCATGGAAGGAGGTAAAAATGAACCAACACATAAATGACACGAAAGTAATGAAACAGGCTACACAGATTCCATACCACATTAAATGGGATCAGCTTGACACATTCATTGCAAAAACAATTACTCTCATGACTTTATTCCCTGCTACAGCCATCTCACCTTACCTGTCAGTTTTAATTTAACTCCTTGCTCGAGGCTCAGGTTCTCCAGCCAGAATGTGTAACTTTGAGAAGATGAAGTGACAAGTGGTGTGATTCTGCAGGGGGCTGAGCTCCCCACTGCTTGAGTAAAACACTGCTGACTGCTCAGGCTCTTTTAGAGACAAAACAGCTGATAGAGGCTTACAGCTGGGCTTTTTAACTGCATGTAAAGATGCCCCACTGACTTGTGACCTGTTTGGGGTATCCAGCATGTAAATTGCTGACTGAGTTCAAGTTTGTCATAACCTAAACTAATAAGTGACTAAAATCCTGTTACTCTTCTTCTGAGAGTGATTCAAAGCCAAGCCTTGCCCTGTTTCCAATTGTCCCTTCAGTGCCCTGCACATTTACAGTGCTGGATAACTAACAGGTGCTAATTTTACACCACAGGGACACTCCTGCTGGGACAGGCCAAGCAAGGCCAAGGCCCAGACCAAGGTGGGGATGGGGAGGCAGCTCTGTGTTGTGGCTGCAAGGTGAACAAGATGAGAACCACCTCCTTCACAGTGAACAGCCAAGGCTTATGGAGCAGTTGTAGCTAGCAGTAGACTGGGGAACACTTCCCGTGTTACTTATTAGTGGCACAAAGAAGAAGCAGTGTATATAGAAAGTGTCAAATAGTGCCTTTCTGTGCAACCTGTAGTCCCACAAGACATGATACTTGCAGGTTATCACATTTTTAAGGCAGAGCAGTATCAATTCTCCTACTAATTCTCCTGCTGGCAAAAGACTGTGTTGCCAAAGCACAGGAACCCCGAAGTAGGTGAGGCAGAATTTAACAGCTGCCCCAGTCCTTTGCCCCACTGCTACAGCAGGTTTTCACACACTTCTGCAACTCCCACCAGGTCTGTGGTGGCCAGGCCCTAAAATGACTTTGTTGCAGCACACTTACCTGTCTCCTCCTTGATATCATCCCTCCCTCAGATCTGCTGTTGGTAACAGCCTCCTAAACAGGAACAGAGGCATAGGCTCGCTTCCAACAGATCCTGCTCCAGAAGTTCCTGGGTGTCTGGCTCCCTGCAACTGCTCAGCTGTGTGGGATTCATACCTGTATTCAGCAACCCCTCCTGCATGCTTCTTCATGGCTGTATCAGAGCTCATTCCATAGAAGAGTTTCACCTTCTTGCCATTCTTTTCCATAATCTCTCCAGCACACTGGTCATGGCCTGCAAACATTCCTCCAAGCATGACAAAGTCGGCACCGGCCCCTGTGATCAGCAAAGTGACACGTTAAGAAAGCAGGGAAGGGAGAAGAGGGTGAAAGAAAACACAGTAGCCTCCAAAAAACAACAGCCAGTCCTAAACAGCTTGGTACAGAGATTCCCCTCTTGTACTGGACACAGCAAACTTGGAAGAAATACTTCACTGAAGAACTGACACATGCTCAGTTGTAGCTCTCTGGTATTTTAAAGGGGGAAAAAAAAGTCCTTTTTCAAAGCTATAGATTATTCTGCTCCATCTTGTGGAGGCTCCTTCCTTGGAGGGCTTCAAGACCTGCCTGGCCATGTTCCTGTGTGACCTGATCTAGGTGACGCTGCTTCTGCAGGAGGGTTGGACTGAATGATCTCTAAAGGTCCCTTCCAACCCCCACCATTCTGTGATTCTATGATCTCACACTATTTTCAAATGCAGTTTTCACCCTTCATCACAGTGTGTGAGCACCTTCCTACCTCCCATTGTGATGGCAGTACTGGGAAGCCCTAATCACAGGGCTGGGATCTGTGGAGCTCAGTGCTGCAGGGAGGACAGCTCCTACTTCAAGCCCTCTCTAGGCTCAGAGCTCTGAATGGGAGGGCATACTCATTAACATAATGTATTCCTGCCAACACTGGCAGAAAACAAGCAGATTTTGTAATGAAAGGATGAATTTTTCAAGTCCATCAGCCAAACATATTCAGTGCAGGTCTGGGTGATCCCTTGTCAAGAGAGATCTGGATGGATGGGTCTGCATGTGGTTGTTGTTTAAAATCTCAGCATGCACCACAGAGGTCTGAGCCGTAGCTACAACTCCTCACTGTGTTCCAGATACTGGCTAACAACACTGAATATTCCACTGTGCCCACTCACTCTGTCCATCTCCCATGATTTAACAAATCATGAAATCAGTTCCACTGGGAGGGAGATCAGGAAGAAGGCTTTTTGGAATCACTCTTGATTTTCTACTGTGACTTCCAACATTTCCAGCTGGGCTGGAACTATTCCACCAGCAGCTCCTGCTGTGATATTTTGTCATCTCTAGTCTTGCCTGGAAAAGTTTGGCTTTTATTCTTTTATGACCCTGTGGTAACCCATCCCTGAAACAAAGCATTTTCCTGTTCAGGTTCTCTGGCTTCTTCTATGTGCCTCCCCTCTGCCCATCTTCCCAGAACTGGCCAAAGAACAGTGCTACAAACCTCACTTCATACAAGGCAGAGGAGCTTTCCAGCTCCACCCTGCTACAAACACGTCTGAACTCTGGGGAGATCCCAGACTAGGTGATCCTGGCCTGAGGACTTGCCCTGATCTCTGGCACTATCCAAACAATAGCACTGGGCCTTGAAATCTGAAGAGGAAGTGAAATCATTATCCAATCTGCTCAGCTTCTGCCATCTGCTCAAACACTCTGTAGACAACCTCGAATTTGGGAATCTTCTGATCTTATTCTGACAACTGTGGTGGGTGCACTGATTTATAAAAGCCAGTTCCCTCCCTCTAGCCCTTTGCTGAAGAGCAGACCAAGCAGCAGCCTCTGCCTGGGAGCAGAACGCCCTTGCCTCCCTGGGCCTGGCTGTTGTTTGGAAAGAACAATATTGGAAAGGGACAGTAAGAATGAGGTTTGTGCAAAAAAAAAAGCTGAGCACATCCCAAGCTATGTGTATAGCCAAGCACCCATTCAGGTGTCCTATCATGCCAGCTCCCTGGCAGGTTTTTCCTGAGCTCTCTTGTTTCAGATGGCCGAGTTTTAAAGCCTCAGTTTGACTCACATCTGACATCACTATTAACCTGCCAAAAATGAAGGGAAAGCTCATCATTTAAGACATTCTCAGTTACTGGTGGGGACCTCCTCTTGTTACTTGGCACAATCTTACTCCACCTTTGCAAAACAACCCAAACCAAACTACCCTGGGAAATCTAGTTGATGTCTTCTCCATGAGTGGAAGAAAACAACGTGAGGAAGGATGGACAGATCTGAAGTCAAGGTTTCAAAGAGGCTGTTTAAACAAGACAAAGGCCTGCCAAAGGACACTCTTGATTCTGCCTTGTCAGTACTGTGCCTTGATCCTCAATTCCTGTCCTGTGTGTGGTTGAGGGTCTCACAGCCACCAAGTTATTGATGCAAAACAGCCACAGGAAACCCCCACTTCAGAATCACACCATTTCAGTTCCTGTGCACTTAAGTATCTACTTACTATTTTTCTTCTGACTTGTATATTTTGGGAGGAAAGCAAAACATGTTGGAATTGCAGGATTGAAACTCATCCAACTTGACTAACTTTTGCAAACTGCACCATAATTCACCAAGCTCTTCCAGAAGAGAGGAGCTATGTTACAGCAGACACAGCACGTCTGAACACCGGAATGACACGTGCTTAGTGCCATGCAGCTCCAGGGACGACAAACCCATATTAAACACACTTTTCCAGTCCTCTCCAGAACTTTCCACCCTGCTTCAAAGAGGTCTCAAAGTTTCAAGTCTGCTCCACCACTTTTCTAGCAGCTGGGGGTTTTTAGCACGGTCTTTTGTATGACCACAAGCAGCAGCGGGGCTTGCAACACCCTGCAGCCTTTTGTCTCCAACTACAGAGAGACCTTACTTTGGGTTGTGGGGGACTGAGAACACCTGGCAACAACTCTCTCTAGATTAATCCTGCTGCTACACAATCCCACTTCCAATGCACTGGCTTCCCCTTCCCAAAGCCTACATCGTATCTGAGCTCATTTTGCTCACTCAGGTTTCCCAGTGCCTTCTCTTTCAAGCCCTTACAGAACGCCTCTGCTGACGCCAGCCCAGCTTTGCAGCAGCACTCGGTTTCTGGATGGAGTCCCTCAGATGTCTTTTGTATGCTCCATAATCCATGTTACTGATAACCAGACTGGCTCTGTACAAACCCAACTGGAGTCAGCCTGCATTTGAAGCCTAGGCAGCCCTCCAGGCAGATACAGCCCAAGTCATGTGGGACCACAGCTGGCCCCAGAATGAACATTGACCTGTGCTCCAGCTGAGCCAGAGAGCCCTTGCAACAGTAGGTACACACACAGAGCTATCGAAAACAGGACCCAAAAAAAGCCAGTATGATCTGTCAGGTAGATTTTACAACCAGTTTATGTCCCCACTTGACTTTTCCTTCCCTGCTCCTGTATCTCTTCTCACCACTGCTGTAAGGAACAGCAGTATTGTGTTAAAGATGCTGGCAGAGGATTCAAAAGGCACATTCTGTTCCTGGCTCTGTCACAAAAATATATGTGACCTCAGGCAACTGAACTTAGCATTTCTGTGCTTTGACTTCTCATCTTTTAAACGAGGAGAGAGTAGTGCCTCCCTGGGGCACTCTGAGGAGTATGTTCATGTTATCAGCCTTTCCAAGACTGCAGTTATACGAACCATCTGAGAGCCCAATGTAAGGTTCTTTCATCCTCTTTCCTGCATCAAAGTATCTCTTTTCTTCCTGATCCCATTACCATCTCCAACACCCAGATGGCAGTGACATCTTCAGTTTACCAAACCCACACCAGGTTCCCACCCAGAAGCTCCAGAATCCCAAAGGATCTGTCACTCCCAGCAGTTTTGCCTCCCACCTGCAATGCTTCTCTGTTCCTTGCCTTTTTAGACAGGCTTCTACCTTGTTTCCCTTCTGTCAAAATGCTCAATCTGCCTCTGACTCTTGACACTAGTCAATGGTGTCACCTTCCACTTGTAAAGCTTCTCAGCGTCTTGCTCATGGTTCTTCACAACTCTTTACTTGCACTCAATCCACTCAATCACCTGTTCCCATAAATTTGCTTCTTTCAGCCACATCTTTAGCCATCTGTCAATGCCAGTCTGGCTGCTTTATCACTCACAGCTCTATAATGAACACCTTTCATGAACACTTTACAATGACTCACCAAGAAGAGATAGTATCATCACTTTAACCTGAAGTCCTCTTTGGGTTTCTTATCCATCCTTTTCCAGGCATCCATCCTCAGGTGAAATCATACATCTCTCTGTTTTATCACCCAGTCTCTGCTATCCAACAGATGTGTCTAACTCCTCTGATGCAAGAGGCTTTCAGCAAGTGCAGAGGTAAGTCTGGGCTGGACTATTCAGTACCAGTACTGAGGCTTTGGCTTGTAAAAGCTGGGCACAGAGGCCATCTTTTACAAGGCACACATGGCAAATCACCTCAGTGGCATTCAATGAAAACTGATAGTAACAACATTATCTAGAAGCTTATTTTGAAACTCACCTTTGGACAAATACACACCTGGCTCCAGCTAGTCAGGTGTCCACAGTGTGCCTACCTCAATCATACACAACCAGACATGGGAAGTTTATCAGCTCCAGCCCTGTACCTGGGACACACAGGTCAGACCAATCTGTCTGGCCTGCCATCAGGGTGCAACTGCAGCTTTCTGATGCTCCTCTGTCCCAGGGACAACCTGTGGTGGCCTTCAGACACACACTGCTGTGAATGCCAGCACCTCCTGACAATCAGCAAGTCCAGCATCTGCCCTTTCACAGATTTTAAGCAAGTTTCTGCTCAGTTGGCCCAAAGAGACCACAGAGACCCTGCAGACTCGCTATAAACATCACAGAGGAAAACATTAATAAACACTTTGAAGTTGCTTCCTGTTGTTTTAACTTCTGGAGCTGCTCCTGTTGAAGAAAGACCCTTTCCAGGGGCCAGGTTCCTGTGCAGGCAGCTGGGGATGCAGGGAGGTTCAATCTCAGCTCACAAGCTCCCCATGACAACTACACCAGGGCAAGCCAGGCAGAACAAAGGCCTCAGGGGGCACGGGGTCAGTGAGCTGAGCTGACTGGGTGGGTTTTTAATCTGTTCAGCTGTGTCAGACTCACCCGACTGGCAGGATCTGTTCCCCATGTCACATCACCCACTGGGTGACGTGAAACCCTGTGACTGAGCAGATTCCTCGCTGGTAGCACTCGTTCCACGCTGTGCTTCAAATCTCTAATTAAATCTTCCTTGTCATCTGACCTGTCTAAAAACAGGAGTTGTCTGCAAACTTAGAAGACAGATTTTGGTTTCAACCTTTCCAGGAGGCCTGGAGTTTTTCTTGGCAGGTCTGTAATCTGAGTTTAGGCCTGCCCCTGCTTTCCATACTTGCAGAGCTTCCTGCCAAGCAGACGTGCTGTATCATAACGTGCTCTCTCTCTTGTATCACACCACTCTGACATCCCAGTGAGAGACTGTGCTGGCCCACTGTATTCCAAGTATTACCCCACTGTGCATATCCAAAGGGTTTGGCATTTTGAGGAGTGGGGCAGTAAATGACCTGCCAGCCCAGAGAGTTCACGTTAAATTCTCTATGCTATCAGGAAGAGCTGGTGTAGTTCACTGAAGCTACTGTCATGAGAGCAAAATCTGTTAATTATTAACTTCCATGTTTTAGGTATCAGCTGGGCTCTAGGGGATACAGTATAAACAACATCTCATCTCTCCAAGTGGACAGCTGATCCCAAGGAACAACTCTAGGGATCTGGCCTGGCTTTTTGTTTTGTTCTTCTGTCCAACACACATTCCACCATCTCTTCATTCAAGGCCTAGGGCAGCTAGATCTGGCAATATTACAGGCATCCTGGAGCCCTACTTGGAAGAAACCTTTATCAGTTTTCTTTGTGTTACTGTCCCAGTGGCTGTATCCTAGGCACACCTGGAACAGAGTTTCCAAACTGGACTTTGACCAGTGCACGTTTTGCACCGCAGAATATGGACTGGCTGGTCCAAAGAGCAAAATTCATGTCTGCTGTATGAATTTCACTGGAGTCACCTACAGGGATGAATGTAACCTGCTGCTGGTTACACACTTGGGGTGTGACTCTGCCTTGGGGTGGGCAGGGGGGTGGCACCACGGGCTGTCCTTACCGAAGGCTTTGGCGACGTCCCCGGGGCAGCTGCAGCCTCCGTCCTGCAGAGAGAGAAGAGGACGGTGAGTGGCAGCGAGCTCATGGGGACCTGAAACCTCCCCACAGCACAGCCCTGCTCAGGGAGGGTCTCTGCAGAGCTGATGGCCCACCCCAGTACACAGCATCTTGGCTGAGCTTGTAGGGAATCACACAATGGTGTGGGTTGGAAGGGACCTTAAAGATCACCTTGTCCACTCCCCTGCCATGGGCAGCGACACTTTCCACCAGACCAGGTTGCTCCAAGCCCCATCCAACCTTCCCTTGGACACTGCCAGTGGGGCAGCCACAGCCTCTCTGGGCAACCTGTGCCAGGGCTTCATCACCTTCACAGGGAAGAACTTCTTCCTCACACGCAATCGCAACCTCCTCTCTTTCAGTATGGAGTCACTACCTCTTGTCCTATCATTCCAGGCCCTATAAAAAGTCCCTCTCCAGCTTTTTGTTGTCAGACCCTTTAGGGACTAGAAGGCTGATACAGGGTCTCCTCAGAGCCTTCTCTTGTCCAGGCTGAACAGCTCCATCTCTCCCAGCCTGTCCTCCAGCCCTCTCATCATTTCCATGGCCCCTTCTAGACTTATTCCACATTATCCTTCTATTGCCTTCCTTCATTTACACTACTATCTAATCTATTAATAATTGTAGAATCACAGAATGGTAGGGGTTGGAAGGGACCTTTAGAGACAATCTAGTCCAGCCCCCCTGCAGAAGCAGGTTCAGCTAGATCAGGTCACACAGGAACATGCCCAGGTGAGTCTTGAAGCCCTCCAAGGAAGGAGCCTCCACACCCTCCCTGGGCAGCCTGTGCCAGGGCTCCCTCACTGAAACACTGAAATAGCTTTTCTTTATGTTTAAATGGAACTTTGGGTGTTCCAGCTTCATCCCATTACCTCTTGTCCTGTTACTAGATACCACAGACGAAAGAGATGCCCCAACCTCCTGACATCCACCATTTATCTGCTTATTAATGAGGACCCCCTCAGTCTTCTCTTCTCTAGACCAAACAGCCCCAGTTCTCCCAGTGGTAATAACACCACTGGTAACAGCAGCAACACAAATTCCTGACTGCAACTTCCTAAATCCCAGAAACTGGAAAACAAAACCTCCTCTCCTGTTCTGAATCATCCCCTGCCATTTTGACAAAAGGCTGTGTGAGGCAGAGGTACCACAAACCCCTACCTTCAACCACCAAAGACATTTAAAATCACTGTCTCAGCAGTTCACAACACATTAAAAGGTCACAGGGGGAGGGGTGAGGAAATACACCATCAGCTAGGTTGGATTTTGATCTGATAACCTCTTAAGCAGCTCAGGTAATCTTATCTTTGTTGAGTGACTATGAATCTCTCCTCACTGTTTGGTAGAGAACAGCACTTTTGAGGTCCTTGGCATTTGAGACCTGTGTGTTTCAGTTTTGGTGCAAAGCAGTGGTTGATCAGGGGGTTTTGGTGGAGGGGAGTTATGGATGTGTGACAGGGCTGTGAGACAGGAATGACACATAGCAGTGCTCATCATCTGCTCAGGCTCTTTGGGTTTGGTAAAGGTCTGAGCATGAGATGAAACATCTTTCTACTCCACACAGCCACTGTACCAAAAGGGCTTCCCCT
The DNA here is from genome assembly GCF_028858725.1 of Colius striatus. NCBI lineage: Eukaryota > Metazoa > Chordata > Aves > Coliiformes > Coliidae > Colius > Colius striatus. Next base: position 5,790,756 of record NC_084762.1, read on the forward strand.
TTCTTTGATAAACAATCTGTTGCAGCCTGCTGACAGCTTTCCTGCTTCTGAAGCTACCCCCCAGACTGTGTGGTTACTGCACTTGGTTACCACTCCCTGTGTATGGCCAGAGCCAGCACCAGCAGCCATTTCAGAGCTGGTTTTGGTGGGTGGCTGCTGCTGGGGCTGAGTGGGAGAGCCCCTCTACATGCAGAAAAGGATTCAGACACAAACTGAGCCGGTGGATCTGAAAAGTGAGTGGTTTTTCAAAGGGCATCCTGCTGCAAAACAGTGCCTGGGAGAACTTTAAAAGCTTTTGTTCCACTTGCTGATAACCTCATGCACATTATGCCTTTTGTTGAGCTAGGCACTCTTGCTGTCAGCTCCAGAAAGGAGTGCTGGGCTGACAGCTGAATATCTCTCTCTCTCCTGTTAAGGGCTCTGCTTGTGCAACTCTTTCTCTCTGACAAGTCTGTCAGAGCCTGGAGGAAGGTGTGAGTGTGTGTGCATGTGTCAGGGGAGGAAGAGCCAAGGTAGAAAGCAAGGTCTAATAATCTTCAAAGAGCAGTGTCAGGAATTTGCCTGACTCTTGCTGTCTGCCAGACAGGCTGGCTCTGAATGCTCTCTGGTAGATGGGTTTCAATGTGTTCTGTTGGATGGCTCAGTGTCTGACTTTTATGATTAACCCAGTAGTGGCAGTGATGGAGGTCTGATGCTCTCAAAAGTACCATGGGGATGGGGGCTTTAGTGTGCAATCATTAATCATCAGCTTCAAAAAATATCCCTTTGAGTGTCACCAAATACCAAAATGCTGAGCAGAGTAAGAGACCTTCCCAAAACCATTTAAGAGAAAAAGGAACCAATGATGAGGATGATTCACAGCACTTCTTCATCTTTACATGTCTCCACACAAGCAGGTAAATTCAATGAGTCACAGAAAGGGCAACAAAAAGGAAATACACTAAGCACTTATGTGAGATGCTACATAATAAAGCCATATGCACTAAATCTCTTCATTCCATGTGAAAAATCAAACTGTTTAGAAAATGAGGCTGTGCTTCTGCTGCAGTGACTGGAAAGCTTCCCCTTACAGTTCAGCTCATCCCAACAGGGGCCTGGCTCTGGATTCAAAAGGGCTTGCAGAGCTGCTGGGATTCAGTCACGGAGCTCGGTGCAGGCTCTGCCTCAGAGCCCTGGGGAAATAGATCTGTACAAACCTCCCTGTGAATTCAGGAGAACTGGCATTAGTGTGAAGTAAGCCTGTTGTGAAGGGTGGCCACAGGGCCATGATCCTGAGACAACTGGGTGCTAAGCTGAGGCAGAGGGGAAAGCAGCTTTCCAGTCAACAAGATTGTTTAACAGTGTTTTCCCTATTTAGTCTTGGTCTCTGAAGAGATAAAACCATTTTACAGTAACAACACTTAGCCTGAGGAAAAGAAATACAGCATCAAAAAGCAGTATGAACTGGTTGAGTATTTACTATTATCCACAACTCTTGTAACTATGGCTTCTGTTTCAAGCAACCTTTGTAACAGATCACACAACCAGCCCTTCCTACGGTATCAGCAAACAGAAAGCTATTTATTATGCAGGAGATCTGTACAGTATGTGGCATATACAGCAGTAGAAAGGATACATATGGTGCTTTATTCTGAACTGCATATGCTGGGCATATTTCTGTGTAGAAAGTGTTCTGTGTGGAGGAAGAGGCAGTATGGCAGTAGCTGGGTGAAGAACCCCTTAGTCATCCTTCCCACTGAACACTGGTGGCCCATCACTCAGGCAGGGTGAAGGGGAAAGAGAGATCTGTATGAAATGGTAGCCAAATGAGAGAGGGCACATGCAAGGCTGCCTCCCATTCCCTGCATTGCTGGCTTACTAGAATACGTGACTGCCTCTCTATCCAGCAGAGTGGTTCTCTGACCTACAAGAAGCAGAAACTTTATCTCAAGTAGGACGTTTCTGAAGCAGCTCTCCTGCTAAATGGCCCCTCCACTGTAACTCCCTGCTGCACTTTCTCAAGGCCAAAGGATTAGAGAGATGAAAACTGAGACTACTGGCTCCTAGACAAACAGCACAGGACAGAATCAGTGCCTGTATCTGAGACAGGGTTTCCTCTCTTCTTTCAGTGAGTCATGAAAGATTCATTTCTTAAAGATAATTTAGCATGAGGAAAGTCACTGGTGCAATTTCCCCACCCCCTCCTCTGTGTAGTGCAGGCCTTCATTTGGACTATCAGGTTTTAGGTTGGCCTAAAAGCTGTCACCTCCTTTGTCAAACATGTCAGCTCCAGAAAAATCACACACAGTCACTTCAGTAATACAAACAGTTAAAATCCCAAGCTGTGCTGCCAGCCTAGCAGAGCTCCTGCAGAATGGGCACTGCTGTGTTCCTTGCAGTGCCTGTACTGTGCTCAGCACCATCCCTTTCTCATTCCATCAGTGGGACTTTATCCCTTCATATGTTAAAGAAGGAAGAGAGCAATTCAATGGAAAGTACTGGACAGGACAGAAGTGGACCCAAGGAAGCTCCCCAAGGGAGTAACCCATAGCTCACCATCAGTCATAATTTACACAAAGACAGATCCTTCCCACTACTTCCATATCACTGTAACAAAACAACTGCTGGACATATTTTCTCTGACTGTAGAGGTCTCCTTTGGCTCAGGTAGGGCCTGCCCCTTCCTGGATCTACATAATAGAATCACAGAATGGTGGGGGTTGGAAGAGACATTTATAGAGATCATCCAGTCCAACGCCCCCTGCTCCTAAAGCAAGTCCATGTACATCAGGTCACACAGGAATGTGTCCAGGTGGGATTGGAAACCTCCCAAGAAGGAGCCTCCACACCCTCCCTGGGCAGCCTGTGCCAGGGCTCCCTCACCTCAACAGTAAAATAGTTTTTCCTTGTGTTTAAATGGAACTTTGTGTGTCCAGTAGTGAGACATTTTGAGGGATGCCATGTATACTTGCTGCTTACTCCCATAGGGTGGTTTTCCCTCAGGAGGATACCCCTCTTCTGTGACACCCTGACCAGAGCTCTGGCAATGACCCTGCAGTCCAGCCTTTTCCCAGTAAACACATCAATACCTATCCAAGTGCCACAGGATGCAGGTATAGTAGCCTCACCCTTGCTTTAATCTCTTTAGCTTGGGTGACAGAGTTGAGGTGCAGTGATGTTAAGAGACCCTACTTACTGCGCTCTAGACCCAGATGCTGTAGCAGACAGGTATTAAACTGCCCTCCTGTACAGCCCCTGGTATGGCTAGGGGGCTGATAGGTGGGCTCACTGAAGCCAACGTGACCTAAGCAGGTCAGGAACTGATCCATCCTCAAAGCAGGAAAGGAGGAATAGTACAGAACCTTCTCATTTTTTCAACAGTTGAAATACACACTCCCTGTTTTCATGTAAGAACAGAGTAGCAACATCCTTCTGAGAGCTGCTAGCAGTAAATGATTATTGCAAAACTAGGATAAGTCTCTGAGCAGCACTGCTAGGATGACACCTATACTCATCCAGCCTTCATAGTAATGAGTCAGTCTTTCATGCTCTATTGCACACATGTTCTGCTGTCTGCTAGAGACACAAACATTTGTAATACTGCCCAAGTCATAAAATCACAGACTGCTTTGCTTTTTTTTTTGCCTGCAAAATTCATATAAGGGAGCCATGGAGAGAAGGGAATATGCATATGCATTAGCAATAAAGAGCAAGAAACATTCAACTTGTTTTCCTGCTGCATTCTACCCAAAGCTCCAGGAAATACAGTTGAGCCCTTTGCCCATCTACAAACCTTTTGTTCCTTTCTCCCTTCTTTCCTCAACAACACAACACACCCCCTTCCTCACATGGATGCTAGTCACAACTGGATCAAACAAATCAGGGCCTTGCAGCCATTTCACTTGGCAGTATATCTACAATTCAGTGTGTGGTCTCCTCTAGGGCCACAGAGGGAGAGTGTTGGCCATCAGGGTACCTGTGAGCACAGCTTATGCCTTCATGGCTACCAGCTGCCTCAGAGCCAGCCTGCACAGACTGGGCAAGCCCCTCACAGCCAGGGCCACGCTGACTGGCAGGCTGTGCTCAAGACCACGGGAGCTTTGGGTGCTCTAGGCTGCAGTCCAGCTCAGTCTGAGGCCATGTTTAACTTTCCCTGCATGAGGTGACTCTGCTCTTGCTGTTACAGTGGAAACTGACATTAACAGGCAATGCTAATGCCTGCTACTGCCTACTAATGCTACTGCCTGCCTGTCCCTCAGTCCCACTCTCTGGGGAAAGCCACGTTTCTGACTTCCCTCGTTTTACTGTTTGCTTCAATGTGGAAACACTGTCAAGCTTCCAGTTCTACTCACGTAACAACTTACTCCATTCAGGGAGCCAGAAGCAGCCTTCCAGAGGCACAAACAGGAGTGGGGTGCCCAAACTATTTAAACATTAGAGGCAGTTGGTTTCTTTACATTTGAATCTCCACTGACAACCCCAGGAGCCAGTATAGGGGTCAAGTGGAGAGGACAGGATAGCCTTTAACACACAGCGTACTGGGCTGGTTGATTCTCCTATTCCACAACGATTTGCACAGTGGGAATCAGAGCAGATGATATTTACTTACAGAGATGATATGTCCTTTCAAGCCATGTGCTGAGTCTGCACACTCAATGACAGCACTTAGCTGTGGATAACCCACTCCCGTCTTAATCCGAGTGGTACACACAGAACCTGGATAGGAGAATGAGAGGGGAAAAAACACAGCCCATTACACTGACAGAAAAGACACAGCTTGGGGTGGGTGGGGTTTTTTCTTGTGGAAAAAAATGTTTCTATCTGTATTCTTTTTCCCTCCCCCTCAAGAAGTGTCTGTTGCAAAGGGTGGCTAAGAGCAGCACAGGGGAACTTGAGTTTTGAAACGCTAACACACCACTTCATGGGAACTGTAACTGAGGTGACTAATAGCTCCTCTTTTTGTCTCCAGTTCTCACTTTAGGTCTCATTGGTAATGCTTCCCAGCGTGGAATTACTACATCACAAGTAAGCAAATCTGACTGAGGTGCCTGAAGAGGAGGGGGACGAAAGGACCAGAGTCACAACCCGTGAGACTCAGCAGCAGCATTTAGTGCCTGGATATGACTTCCAATAAACATTTCTATGTATTTTCTACTTTTTTTAAATAATTCTCAGGGGAAATCTGTGCTTTACTTTTCTTTTAAGGTGATTTTCCATGAGGGAGAGAACCCCATCTTTTGCCTAATACTTAAAGCACAAACGTTTGCCAACTACTGCCATCAACCAATGTAAGACAACCAGCACACAGCTTTTAAAAAGTGAGATAAATAATCACCAGAAAGCTGCAGTATTACAGGAAATACATTCTTTATATCTGATTGTCAACCTCGATTATTTACACACATAGCTGCACCTATATATAACAATAAATATTTAAAACACCCACTTCAGTTATAGTTCAACGTGGTGACACGGCTACAGAATTCTTTGGATCCTTCTCTTTTTCTCCTCAAATTAACAGTCAAAAGCAAGACTGCTTTTTACTAGCCCAGATCTTCTAATTTAGGATACAGACCTCTGCATGAGAACAAGAACTTCAAAACAGATTCTAAACCAGATGCAGTGACATCTGGATCCTTTCACCCAGCTGGATACCCAGGTTATACTCAAGCTACCAGTAAAGTAAAAGCTTCCAAAGAACTGACAAGGTCAAGGTAGTGACAAGTATTTCTGCAAAGCAGGAGGAAAATAAGTTTTAAAATAAGCTCCACAGGGAGATCTGTGTAATGCTTTGCAAGAAATCACTGCCAGGATGGACCACTATCTGGAAAAGAGCCTCAAGATCTGATCTTCTTTGAGGACCGTTTGTTACTTGTGGTTTTGGGTGGTTAACTTGTGTAGATTTGTTCAGGAAGATCTCCAGGGAGGGCTACACAGCATGAACTCCTAAACATTTCCACTTTGAGGCTGCAAACCATAAGAATTCTTCTTTTATATCTGAACTTGCCTGTGTCAATTGCACCAGGACATGTTGCTGTTTGTGTATTTTGCAGTATTTACTGTTGTTTTATGTCTTCCTGGGCACAACTGCAACCTTTATTACATCATTTGCTCTCCTCAAATTATCCATTCATGGACCAGAACTATTTAGCAACGCAGTGTAAATAATCTGCCTGCACTGTGCTGCATTCTCAGTGGCCCTTGTGTTAGCCAGTTTAAAATGTGGCCCACTTATAGTGAGCCCAGCTGCAGACTATGAAGAAAAATGCAAAAGGAAGGAGCACATGAAGAAAAGCACAAGGAAGGGAAGGAAAAAAAGGGAAGACAGTGTGGCAGTATGTGCCAGACACAATCTTAGGGAAGGGAAAGTAGGAAAAACACTGTGACTTACCTGGTCCAATACCCACTTTAATAATATCTGCTCCAGAAAGAATAAGTTCTTCTACCATCTCTCCTGTGACCACATTGCCTGCCTAGACGGAAGGAACAACACCACGTATGTGGGAGATTTACAGACTACTGCCTTAAAGACTAATAATGATAATGTAGAGTTTTATGCAGAGCTTTTATGAGCTGAACTATACAGAGTCAGGAAGAATATAGTTCACTATATTGTTCACTGTGTATGCCATAGAAATTAAATCACGAGGGTACATTCTCAAGTCAAACAAATTTCATGATGGGCCCAGTAAACCCCCATCCTTACGACCCCATTAGGATATCTGCTTTGTCTTCCATTGTGACTGTAAGAGACCTGCAAAGAAGGGCTGAAGATTTGCCTTTTTATATGGCCACTTGAAAATGCCAGTGTGATCAAATTACTGATGATGTTGGTCATATACAAAGGAACTTTCTTTTCCATTAACAAAAGACACCATGAGAAACAATAATCCAGCACACACACGGTGATTAATTTGCAGAACTAGTGCAAGGAGAGCAGAAAGCTGCCAGACTCTGTCTATTCAGTTAAAGAACTTCAACATTCTGATGCAAGCTCAGTGGGAAGAGACAGGCCCTTGATGGATGAGCAGACAGGGTGAGGTTAGAGATGAATTCCCTTGCCAAGATGCTCCTTGTCCAGAAAGCTTTTAGGAAAAAAATGAAGGAGGAAGGATTTCAAATGACATGGGATTTACAAGCTAAAACCTATGCTTTGAATCATGCTTGAAAACAAACTGTTGGCCACTATATTTTAAGGTCATGCTTTCCTCTCTGCAAAAGGTGCATCCTGAAATGATTACCTGTACTAACTGCATTCCCACACAGTGAGGGAACACAGGATGAGACTGCAATGCTGTAAATGGTGCCCCACAGTTTAAAAAGGATGTGAAGGTGTGCAATGTAGCAGAGGGGGTGGTAACAGAGCTGGTGAAAGGGGTGGAAGGTGTACCCTAGGAGTGGCTGGGCACACTGGGTTTTTGTCTAGCTTGGAGAAAAGGTGGCACTTCCCACATTGTGGGAAGGAGGCATGTACCAAATCATGGAGGTGAGGGCTGTGGATTGCCTCCAGATAACTTGACCATCACAACAAATGTGCAAAAAGCATGTGTTGAGTGTGAGTTTGGAAAGTCTTCTACATTAATCCAGTTAGGCTGGGTTTACCACAGGATGGCAAAACCCCTTGCTGACACTAGCAAGGCTCCAAGATCCTTACTTAGTGTTCTCTTAGTTTACATTGAAATAGAACTGCTGAAGTCAACAGGAACCACCAGGGCAGGCTGGGCAGGGCCTGTTCTCCACTTACTGATTTTTACCTCCTATTTCACCATGTATTTATTTTTAATGAATTTTACTTCCCCCTTTCATTAGCCTGAAAGAGCTGACAAGCCACCACCTGAGGCACTTACCAAAACAGAGGCAGCAATTTGTGGTCTATGCCACAGGACCACTTAACTTTGCTCAAAACTGCTCGATATTGATTAAAAACCAAACAAAAAATAGAACTGTCGGGAAAGAAAGATTACACAATAGGTGCAGTGTTTCCAGCTAAGTGCTGCTTCCTTTCTGCTCACTGGTAATTTGTTACACCAAGTGTTGTAGCCTCCAAGGTGGGAGGATGGAGAGAGCACGCTGCTCACAACCTTAAGGAAGCAGGTTACATCTGCCAGTGCAGTATAGAAATACTGGAGTACATGCAACACATTCATAAACAGGAACAAAGTGATATTAAAGTCAGTAGCTTCATGAGATTTGGAAGCAAATGTGTATTAAACAGTAGTGTCTTAATAGCAGAGCACAGAGGCTTGTCAAACTGTCTCTTCAGAAATGCTAACCAGACGTTTAATGCTAAGTTACTGCTAAGGTTGGAGCTGCATATGTTGATTCAAAATGCTCATCCTAGCAGGGAAAAGCACTTATGTCCCCAGCATACATTTTTTTCCTGGAATGCATGTACACATATCAGTGGCTTCTGTCTTTCTGAATCTGCAGATCCTTAAGTTTTCATGGGAGATGAAGTCAGCTCTGTAGAGCTCCACAAGCTGCTGATGACAAGGCTGCTTCTTTTAGGTACCTTTTGCAGACCTCAGAGCACACAAAAGAACCCCACTATGAGAGAGGCCCGGCTATCTCTGTGTGAAGAGACTTTAGTATCACGGCTCAAGAGCAGGGAAACCCGTTTTCTCACATCCAGATGAACTCCAGCTCCACTGAAACCAACACTTGACAGCTGAATAGAGGCAAAAGAGCTTTGGAAAGCCCCACATGTAAGGAAAAGCCAGAGTATGTCAACTAAAAAAAGCTTGAAAATATGAATATAGAAAGACTGAGACTACAGAGATGCAGCCCCCTTAAAAGTAACTAAGAGTATAAAGAAATTGGAACTTGTATAAAGAAGTTACTACAGACAATACACTTTGTAGTGTTTTGGGGCAAGTATTCAAGGAACATAGTGACTGGTGATGTGCTGGTGCAAACTGTGCTCATCTTAACAATGAGCCATGTGCCAACGCATCGCTGACCTGCTGCAGAACTGGCTTACAGCTAATCTGGCTTTACTACCCCTGGCAGTAAAAAAACCAGCATCAGTAACAACTGAAAGTCAGGTAAACTGCCACATTTTCAATGTGGTCAGTTATTCAAGGCTGTGGGGCCTGGCCTTTCACACTAGGGATGACATTCAGCTGGACCATCACTCAGTGTCAGGTTTCAGGTGTCACCAGGCTCATTCCAGCACCACCCAGGATGACTGAACTGTGGGTCAGTCTTGAGGGAAATCCTGGCCTCAGGAAAGTCAAAGGGAGTTTCACTACTGACTTTAATGGGATCAAGATTTCACCTAACAGGATTATAAAGGCTACAGCTTCTCTGACAGAGATACAAAATTAGTGAAGGCAGCAGGGCAGTGCCTCTGAATTTGTCAGGCATTTGATCCTGTGCCTCATAAAAGCCTGCTATAAATATCGACTCACACTCAGGCAGGAACACTGCTGCACTGATTGAAAGCTCCTGGCAAATGGCAATGGATCAAGCTGGGGAGAAGTGTCTGTGACAACAGTTCTCAAAACTTTCTTCTTGTATCCTAGAGGAAAGCACAGTCTGTGCCTCCACACTAGCAGGAACTCTGCCAAAGGACACTTCCCACCCATCAAAGCAAGGGGTTCTTTACCTTAAGATGGAGAGATGGTGCCCTTTGCAAGGCTGAGCCATCCCAGGGGGCTGTTTGCAGTCACTATGGTGACTGACTCCAGACAGCCTTGGCAGCATCTCTGTCTCCTACCCTGGGATCCCAGCTGGCCCCTGCTCAGAGATCCAAGCCCTGGTGGACACGCCATGACCAGGCTGACTCTGCTGCTTGGTCAGAGATAAACTGTGAGCAGTCTGCTTGGCTTTTTCTGACCACATTCTGCCCCTACTAAAGCCCTAAGAAGTTCTGCTACTGACTCTGAGGGGAGCAACAAGTTTCTGTCCTGTGCTGCTTCCCTCTGCTCCTGCTTTGTTATTCTCTTTGCTTCCCTCTCTGGCCCATCCCTTGTGGGTGCTACTGCATCTGCAAGTGTGCTCCTGCCCCAGGTTTTTCCTTCCTGTCACACTCTCTCTGTTCCCCTCCCTGGAGTTTCTTCTGTTTAATAAACAGGGAACACTATGAAAAGAAAAAGGATAAAAACTAAGCAAACTTGCTGGCAAAGATCTTAGTTTGGTAAACAGACTTCCAGTGAAATGGTAGAACCCTGATGTCTGTGATTATACTAATACATACATGCATACTAATGCTTAGCCTCCATCATGAATGTCAAATGAAGTTCAGCTTTAGGCTTCAGTGAGTAGCAACAACTCAGGCACACGATGCTGTGCTGTACAGCAAAACACCCCACTGGACTATGATCCTTGATTTTGGGGGGCAATGCTGCATTTGCAACACTCAGAAGACTTCAACACTGCTTCTCTCCTCCATTCTCAATCTAGTGAGTGATTTAAGGCAAGCCATGTTGTCCCTTTGTGCTCCTTTCTCTTCCCTACACTTTGTGTTCCATGAAAAGTTGATCTTGTTTGTAAATTACGATGAAAGGCAGGAGTGAAAAGAGCTTGTGGCAGAGCCAGGCGGAAGACAATAAGTCAATGTGGTTATAAAAGTGAGTGTTTAAAAAGGCAAACACATGCATTTGAAGGGCTGTTACACAAGAGACATCCTCCATCTGCACAGAGAGTACTACTAACCACAGTTGCTTTGCACGTCACCTTTCAGCCTCTGAGCTGAACCCATGACATGGCCCCTGGGAACACACTCCCTGAGCCCCGGGGTTGAGTTACTGCTACGTCCTGCACTGCAGCTGACTGAGGAATGAATGGTCATGCTGAGGAAGGCAAACAAGACAGCCTGCAAGGTCTTCGAGATCATTTTCAGCTATGAGAAAGCTTCTTTATTTTCATATCTTCTATTTAACTGCTAACCTTTTTGTTTGAAAGCCACAACAGTAGAGAGCACACTGCAGGCACGGCACCGAGACTTCAAAGAAGAGAGAACAGGTAGCAGCAGGGCATGTCTTCCAGAGTATCATGAAAAGGAGCCTTGGACAACTCCCACGTTTCAGCCAGGAATAACTTCAAAAGGCCATTTTGGCACAAAGTGTGAAGTAAACTCATTTGGAAGTGGGATAGAGGTGTGTCCCTATTTGAATCGGAGACTTTCAGGGAATGCACAGACTACAGAGACTTTGGACAACTGAAGGCTTTCGAACACAAGTTTGTCAGTATGATTTTAGGAAGAGAAACTGTCCCTGTACAGGAGATGAAAAGCATGAGCCATACTGAACCATGTTCAGAGAAAGGACCTACAATCAGAGAAGGGAACTGAACAGGTCAGGGCTGTACATGTGCTCAAACGGGTCGTGCTGTCAGGACAACAAGACTCAAAGTAACAACGACCTAGTCACAGAAGCAGAGAAGCTAAGCTGATAGCTTAACACATGAGAGATGGATGAGACTGGCTTAAGGAGCCTGGACTAAAATCTGGGCTCGATATCTCACTTTGACATTGCCCTTCTGGGCAATTCATCTTGGTTGAGTTCTCTCTTCAGTCAGCAAAGTCAGCAGTCTGTGGGGAGGTGGAGGAGGGGATGACACACTATTTCCTTTCCACCCCTGATAGGGGAGATAATGGTGGGGTTTTTTTTAAACTGTGTGATTCAAGCTCCTTCCCGCAACTCCTCAACTTTAAGACAGTGGACTAGTCATGTCACTAGGGACAATACTTCAGATCCAAAGCAAGGAAACAGCCCATCCCTCATTGCAGCAGACACGGAGCAGGAAGCTCAAAAAGGCCACATCTTCCATTTCATCCTTCCAAAAACTCTCCCCAAAGCCATGGGAAATATGGCTAAACCAAAAAGCTTCCCACACCTCCTGGTAGCTGCTGAAGGATGTCTATTCATTAACACAGAACCTCACAGGCATTCCATCTCACTTCCATTTTCCAATGCCACCATCATTCGGAGGCAAGAACACTGCCCTCTGAAATGAGAGGAGGGAATGCAGTTTCCTCTGAACGGTTTGAGCATGCAGTTCCCTGCTGAACCAAGCCAGAGTGTGCAACTATGACCATTTTTACTTCACATGTATGAAGCTTTGTGTCTGGCATGAAAAAGTGAGAAATCCTAAGACAGGATTTTTTGCTGCACTGGTTTGAAGAAAGGCTGATAGCATCATTAAGAACCTGCTGTTTGAGGAAATTCTGCTATTCTCATGGAAACAAATTCAGAACCATTTCTTCAAGGGCCTTGGGAAACAGGCAGCAGCAGTATGGCTGTACTGCAAGGAGTCCCTGTCAATGCAAACACCCCACACCTAGTGCAAAAGGTCTGGAGAATCACACAGTGATCTAACAGATGAAAACAACTACCTGCCTGAATAAACACTGGCACGTTCCTGGAGAAAAACCCTCAGCTTGGGATCACCAAAATAAACCCACACACTTTATGATTAGAAGTTACATCTGGTGTGGGAAAGAGGTGGCAGGTAGGAAGAAAAACTGGATCCAGCCAGCCTGCCATGCCAACATCTAACTGCTGTATCAGAGGTGAACGTTCCCACAGAAATTATCAGCAATAGAAGACTGAAAATGCCAACGTGTTATTAAACTGCAGTCATTTGGCTCAGAGTCAATATCTTGCTGAATTGAAAGGGCAGATGACTAGAGCTGCCCTCTGTTTCCTCACAAGGGTATCTGCCCACAGGTATTTGTCTGGAAGACAAGAGGTTTGAGCCAGATTTCTTTCTTTCCTTCTGTGAAATGAGGACTCGGAGACTGATGGAGCTACCACAGAGCTTCTGACACATACCAACCAAACTCTGGGCCCCATTCCTGGACAGAATTCCCACACAGCCCCTCTGCCCCCCCTACACACTTACCATAATGGTGTGATGTGGGAACAGGGCACGGACGGACTTCACAAACTCCACAAAGTGCTCTGAATAGCCATTTGCCACATCCAGGCAGATGTATCTGATCAGTGGAATGGCCTCTAGAATACTTGTCAACTTGTCCAAATCAGCTTTTCCACTACCTGAGCTTGCTGCTACATGCTAGAAAAGACAAAAGGAGAGCAAAAGTGATTAGTAGTTTGTAAAAACTGGGAGAAACACACACTTGGTTTGTCTTTTTCTGCATAGTCTTGGAAGGACTTGTGCTGGAAACTAGTGAAAATCGTACTATATAAGATGAAATAAGTAATTTCCTGACAGTATCAATGTATTACTTCTGGTTTGTCTAATGGCTCTAAAATAAAGCAAAAGCAGCACTTTATCAGCTCTTCATTCACAAGTGGATTCTACAGGCAAATATAGTCACCTGAGACAGATGAAGGCTCAACCATACTCACACTAACACAAACACAGAAGCAGCCCTAACCTGGCATAATTCCAGGAAGGCAGAGTGGCAAAATTTGGGGCACTTTCAGGAGAGTGGAATGTGGGTCTTTAGGTTCACCAAACACTCCCACAGAATCACAGAACAGTTGAGTTTAGAAGGGATCTCTGGAGATTGTGTAGTCCAACCCCCTTGCTCAAGCAGGGTCAGCTACCACTGAAAACAAGCAGCTTGCTTCCTCCTTTGTCTTCCCATGAGTCCTTTCCAATAGGAAAATAGTTTCCACAGCTGTTGGTCCACAAAACCTCTGCAAAGATCCAAGGTCACAGAGCAAGTCAGTATTTAATCACTAGGAGATCCTACTCCAGTGATTATGAACCACAAATGAGCTAAGTGCCAAAGTATTCAGACACAGGATATTCCTGGGACCACTTTCTACCCTGTATTGGCATATGAGCAACCCTGCTGAACCTAAGTGACAGGCTGGCTTGCAGACAATCCTGTAATCAATAGTCTTTATAATACAGTTTTAAAATGTGCCACAGGTCATGCAACTGTGTGGTATTCTTTTTGATACAGAAAAGGTTTCAGAAGTGCACTGAACTCTGAGGAGGAGGGGAGACAGCCAGGCATGCTCTTATACTCCCTCTCCTGGTGTAGGAGCCTGCCAGAGGAACAAAGAAGAAATCTGGATTTGAAAAAGCCAGGATTCAAGACAATGTTTAAATTTATTAAGAGGTGTTTCTCTGTAATAGCTCAGGCTGGGAACCTACAAACAAGTGAGGCAACACAGCCAGTAGTAGCACAGTTCTAGTGTAAGGACAACACGTGCTCTGACAGCTTTCAATGCTCATCCCTGCTTGGGCCCAGCACCTGAGTCCCTGAGCCCACAGGCTCTGGGTCCACTTGCACACCTGATAGCAAAGACTCTGCCTAGCACAAGGGCATGCACAGTCAGCTCATGGTTGGGTTACTCAAGGCTATTTGCATTTGTGGTCTTGGGTTTCTCCCTCACCAGCACTACCACAGCTCCCAACACCAAGAGAATCACAGCAGTTAGATCTATTCCCACGCATTTCCCTCTTTCTTCGTTCAGGATACTTCTCTGCTTCCATTCCAGGCATATCTAAACTTTGCTTTTTCTGCATCTTAACATAAGCACTTTCATAATGGACTCACACAGTTATTCTTTTTAAACCAGGACAAGCCACTTCCCTTGATGCATTTAAGAACAGCAAATACCTTAACTCCCCAAAACCTCACTTGACAACAGTATTCCCAAGAGACTCCAGAGTATGTGAGTTCAGAACAAAGCAATACACCATAATAATTTACACTATGAAAATGTACCTCAAGGCATTCTGGGTGATTGGCAGCAAACAGTTTCCATTCTTCCAGTGAATAATGCTTGTGAATCGCTGTGAACATTGCATGCTAGTAGAAAGAAGAAAAACTGATATTAATGTCCAAGTAGCAGACATTTCAGGGTCAGGCTTCTGATGTGTTTCAGGAAGTCATGGTCAATATTTTGAATGTGTTTAAGCAGTGCATGAAGTTAAGGTGAGCCTTGAAGCCAGAGGCTAATTAAGTGGTGACTTATTCAGTAACCTGTACCTTCAAAACCACTGTCAGCTAGTATTTTTTTTTCTATAAGGGAACACAACACAAACCTCAAAACTTAAGCTCTAGAAGGTCCACCTGAAGATGAGCTCCACCAAAGATGGGAGCTCTCCAGTGAGCATCTCCACTGAAAGTACCTTGCATCTGGAGTCCTGCCTCTGGTGACTGTATTGCTGTAACAGCACAGTTGCTTTGCAGTGAAATCACCACACCTTCTAGCTCTGGATTATTTTTTCCCCTCGTGCCTTCCTGTTCTCCAAGAAATATAGCTAAAAATTAACAAAGGCTGCTGGCTGCACCCAGTGACTTCCCCATTGTTGCAGAAACAAGACCCAAGACTTACTTTTGCCATCACCACAGCCATCTCAAACGTCCCCACAGTGTCCATGTTTGCCACTATGATGGGAATCCCTGTGTAGGTCTGCTTGGAATTCCGGAAGGTGAAGGTGCGCGTGAGGTCGACCTGTAAGGAACGGACACAGATTCTTTTAAGCAACTGACTGCAATCTGACAAGAGTTTTCTCACTGACTTGACAGGTTTGGCTACTGCTGCTTCATTTTTATCACATTTCCTGTTCTTTCTCCCTTCATTCCACTAATATCTCACTTTTTAGGTATATTTTGTTACAACTTCTGCCTTCTAAATAAGCAAGAAAATGTAAAATCGTGTCTTCTGTGTTAAAGAGAGCTCTTGCTGAAGAAAAACAACTAAAAAGTCAAAAGGGGTTGGAAAGGACAGACAACGAGGGCTGTGGATTATTTTATACAGAAGTAACCTTAGCTGTTTGTTTGGCTGCCTGAGAAACCCAAGCTCAAGTCCCAACTCCACAGAAGTCAGAACTGGAACTCCCTCCATCTCCTGGGCAAAAAGGACTTTGTCCCAGTCTTGAATATAAACAACAATATAATAAAGCAAGCTATTACTTTTGGCTGTGGCTATCAGCACTCTTGCCACACACTATGAACAATCATAACCTCAGCTGATTCAACCATGAGGCTGCTAGTTTCTCAGTTAATTTCTTACAACTATCAGCCTTCACCTGCAAGGTTTTTTCTTCTTCAGCATCCTCAAAAGAACGTGGTAACATCAGGCACTTTGTTCCTCACATTCACAAGAGGAAGTATCAAATTTGGATCAGTTCCCATTGGTCTACTTAGCATCTTGCAAAAAGGGAGAAAACAGAGCCTCTAAGAAATGCACAACTCTAAGATGCTAGGTTATTCTCTTTAGTAACAGTGAAAATGATCATGGTTTTCATTACTCCTTACTTCAGCTTTAATCCAAGAATATTCAGAGACCTGAACTGAACTCAAATCCATCACCAGAAAAGCAGGAAGCAATATAAAAACATATAGAACTTCCATTATTTATTTACAACATGTTTTGAGCACTTTCATATTGCAGGCTTCATTCTGATCAATATGCTGGGGGGGGGGGGGGGGGTGGTATTACTGATTTGGCTAAGAGAAAGGACTTTGAGCCTCAGTGAGGTTTTCATTTTCTATAAGACCATAAGGGAAGAGTCACTTTGGTGAACAAACTAAGATACATGTTAATGGAGACTCAACCTTCTTCCCTTCTTACTATCAGAGAGGCCCAATCCTCCACCCATCTCTGATGACATAATGTTCCTGTGGGGAATTTAAGCTGCAACTAACTCGACAAAATAGCATGAAGAAGACAGGTATGAGACAAGTATGGAAAAATTAATGTATTTTACTCCATTTTAATGCAATTTATTAACTAGAACCAAGGTAAAAAAAAGAGCATAACAGGACCAGTTTTACACATAGTACCAACAGTAGAAGTAGTTTTACAGAGGAAAAACATCTCTTTCAAATAAACTTAAGGAAGAAGTAGAGAGGAAGAGTATGTTTAAGAAAAGAGTAAGCAAGAGATAAAGCTATGGGGGGGCACAAGGCCATTCTCCCATCCACTCAGTTTAACTTCTCCTGTTGTGCCTTTCCTTACACAGCTGTATCTCATGCAATCATCTACACACCTGAGAGAGATAACCGAAGAGCCTCCTCTAATTAGGCTTTTGTTCTACAAGAACAGGAGAAATGGCATGCTGGGTTGGAGAAATTCATGAGGCACCCTAGTTCTCCAGTCCCAATGTCCAGGAAGGAAACGTAAGAACAAGCCAGGTTTTGAAAGATTCCTTCCCTAGCCTGCCTTCCCAGGTCCCAAGAAGCTGATGTTTTGAGACCTTCAAAGACAAAGGTCTCCTCCAATCGTGTTAAACAGCCACTGAGGAACTCGTAATTTCTTAAGCCCTTCACATCTTCAGCCTCTCCAAATCTCTCATATCAATAAATTCCAAAGATGAATCATACATGGCATAAAAACAACAATCTTTGTGTGATCATTACATCCACTGCTCCCTATTTCTTGAGAGACAATCAACAGCCACTCGTCAGTTTCACCTTCCCCATTCCACTCCTCACTTCACAGACTTCTACCATACGCTCCATACTGGACAGTCCTAGTATGTTTAGGGTTTTTTCCCCCACATGGAAACTATTCAATACTGTTGACCATCCTGACTGCCATTCTCAGTATCCATTTTAGCATATCATGCTGTTCTAGTGAAGGGATCACCAGAACTGTATATTCAAGATGAACATATCAAGGAGCATCACAACACTAACTGGGTCTTCCTTAGCTCCTCTGTTAGCACTTCTGATCACCTCCTTGTCTCTTTCCTGAGTGGTAACAGCTAATTTATATCTTGATGTTCCACGCGTTATGAGAAAACTTCTGACTCTAGGAACGCTCATCATCACCCAACAATAGCAAAAGCTTCTTTGGAAAGAAAACCATGAAATGTATTTTATAACTTCCACGAAGACCTCTAACATAATACATTGGCTGTTCTGTTAAAAACTTAGTTGAGTTCGTACATTTCAATTAATAACTAGACTTCCTACAGGACACTTGTCTGGTGAACTTAAAATAGACAGCCTGCAGAGACAAGTCCAGCAAAGGCAAGAACAGCAGGCTATGCTGAGTACCAAGACCCTGGAATTACTGATGCTCCCACTCCAGTCATTGTTTTAAACCAATCTGGACACTTGAATTCAAGCTTCACATTTTCTGGCTTCTTTTCAAAACCAGAAAGCAATCATGGAAAATGAACTGAGAGCGCAAGGAATCAAAAACAACTACCAACACAGCAGACCTACAAACAAGAGCTGCAAATACCCCAAACTGCCTCTCTAAGAAGCTGACTTAATCCTAGTTACTGCATAGAAAGCTCTCCTTGCGCAAAACGAGGCATTCACACCAGAGAAGCAGACGCTTGCTGATAGAAGCTTCAAAGCAGCAGCTTGCTGGGTAACAGGCACTGTAGTATGCTGCCTCTGTTCCTCTGCCAGAACTATTTATTTATATTCTTGTTTTGAAGCAGACTGGGGCTGTCCATTTCAGATCTGGCTCTCACAGACACTGTTTATTCCTGTTGCTACAGCCTCAGTGATGGTGTCCAATTTCTTAACCTTCATCAGTTTTCACTGACCCCCCTCATGACATGCACTTTTTCTCATGTGAAATGTTTTTAACAGTTCATCATAGCCAACCCTTACAACCCTGACATATCAGCTCATGTTCCTCCTATCGTTTTCCCTTCCCAGCAGCCCTTCTTTCCACAACCTGCACACAGCTAAATATACAAAACAGGGCACTTGAAGGAGCCATGTGTCACTCGGCGGAGCACAGCTCCACCTGTTTGCCAGCCCAGCACAGGGAATTTTAAAGAGGGACCACAGGTCCCCAAGCAAATGGCTGGAAAGGGCCAACGGGCCTTATGAGGAGTAACTGCACAAGGTAAGTTGTTACTCTGATGGGACGTTGTTCTCTGTAAGTTACAAACAACTAGCCTGAGAGTCCCTTTCTGATGAGAAGGCCTCTCCAATCTTATACCTTCACAATGGCAAAGTAGTTTGTTGCCCCCAGTAAGAGGGCCACAGGCCTGTAGTAAACATGGCCACCCTGCTTCCCTTCCTGGTCTTGTCTCCCTCACTTCATTTGTCTCAGCCTCTCTTACAACTCTACTTCCCCGGGAGAAAAGCGTAATCCTCCCTTCCATCCCCCAACATAATGCCTTCATTAGTCACACTAAATCCGTTTTGTTAACCTTGGGGTTACTCGAGGTAAACGAGAAGGCACCTTCAGCCCCGGGGCAGCCATCTTTTTCCTTGTAGAAGCAATCCTCGAGGGATTTCCTAGGGTCTTCCCTGATCCCTGCTGAGAAATAGCCACAGCCATACCCCAGCTAGCAGTGGCCCTGGGCCAGCAGGGCTGCAGAGCCCCAGGCAGCCTCAGCCACGGGGTCGGGGGGACAGCGAGGCTCTAAGACTGAAACGCACCCGATGGGGTCCCAGCCGGGGGCACCTTGTGCCGTGGCCAGCGCTCCCCTGCGAGCTTTTTATTCTCCTGGTTGTTTTTTAGTACTACTATTTTTTTACGTGAGCGTGTCGGTCACTCGGTCCCAGCCCCGCCGGCAGCCCCTGCCTTTGCCGGCCCAAAGGCTCGTAACCAGACACCCCCCGCCGCAGAGAGCGGCCGGCGGGCAGAGCTGCCGGGCTGATCACCGCTACCCTCCCGGCAGGCAGCCCCCACGGGAACCGGAGGTCACGTCCCGCTCAGCGCCGCAGCAATCCACAGAAGCACCTGTTACCAACAGTGTCCTGCTCCCCCCCTCCTCCCCGTTCTTATTTTCGCCTGGCAGCGGGGGAGGACAGCGCGGTACCGGCTTGCAGCGCCCGCCGCCGGCTCCGCCGGGGCTCGCCTCGCCGAGGGGCGGGCGGCAGGGGGGAAGCACGCCGCGGGCTCCGGAACCCCGTCCTCCCCTCGAGCAGCGGCATCCCCCACCCCCCCGCCTCGCCACGGAAAGGGCTTTTCGCTCGGGGAGGGCATTGCTACGTTAGACTGGGGAATGAAAATGAAGCAGGGAGAGCAGGAGGGTGAAGGAAGTTAGGCGCTGAGAACGGAGGGGGAAAATAAAAGCATGCTGGGTTTGAATGCCCCCACCTCTGATCTGCTTTTGAGGCTGCTCCTTTTAGGTCTGAGCAGGACATCTTTAAAGTCCAGTTTGAGGTCTGCGTCTACCCGGGGCATCTCGCTGGGGCGCGGGGCTGCGCTGGCTCAGCTCGGTTCGGCTCCGCTGCGCCGCGCCGCCTGCAGAGCCGCGCCGGCCAAAACCCGCGGGCCGCGCACGGAGGCTATTTATAGGGCGCGGGGAGCGCGGCGCCGCGGCCCGCGCCCCATCGCTTTATTAGGAGAGGGGTTGTTCAGCTGTGTGGCCCAGCTGCTCCTGCAGCCACCCCACACACAGACGCACACCTCCCCCCGCCTGCCCCGGCCCTCCGCCCGGCCGAGCGCTCGGTGTGTGTGGCGGCGGGGGCAGCGGGGACACGGCGGCTGCCGCCCTACCCGCACGGGACGGGACGAGGCGCGGGCAGCTCCGCGGCCTTAAGGGCAAAGCAAGGGCAGAGGAAATGGCGCCGCCATGTGACCGCGCGGGCTGCTCGGCGCGCTAACCGTTACCCGGCGCTGCGGCGGCCCTCAAGCGACCACACCGACGTTTTATGGGGCGGCTGCGGCCCGCCGCCAAACTGTGCCTCTGCTCTTGTAAATCGGCGGCCTTTGCTCTCCCTGGGCACTGGTGGAAATGCGAGGTGCTGGGGTGCTCCGCTCTGAGCCCGACCCTGTTCCCCTCCCTGCCCATCACCCTCTGGTGCTGCCCGGCTCTGGGCACCCCCCGGAGCTGGTTCCTCCCCGTCTGGCCGCAGAGCAAAGCGCTGGTGCGTGTGTTCGGCCTTTGGACGGTTGAGAAACGGTCACAGGAGAGCAGTCATGGCACCAGCCACCTGCAGCTGCCTCTGCACAATCATTGCTTTCTTCACCCTCCCTAGCAGAGCTGCCAGATTTGTATGAGCCGTTTTTAATATCCACCTACCGTTCAACACAGATGTGAAACTCCTGTAACAACAGAATTACATGTGCTAGATCCATCTGCATCCACTGTCATGGGATACAGGGTTACCAGGTATCATACGAGATGATTTTCACAGCAGCTTTGAGCCTTAAAATCTACTTAGTTATAAAGTCAGTGGGTTGTAAGATTTGGACTTTGGAAGACGTGAGCTAAGCCTTGTCAGTGACTGGATGCTGAAGTGTGGAAGGATCATGGCTGGCTTCCCCTCCTCAGACATGCTGCAGGGTGAGGTAGTGCTCTCTTTATCTGAAAGTTGCACGCATCTGGTCAACACCCTGCCTCCAGCTGAGCCCTTTCACACCTCTTTGCCCAAGTGTTCCACATAATTCAATGTGACCAAGCATGAGGCCTGGGCAGGCTGGGCATTTGAGTGCTTTTGGTGCTGAATGCCCAGGTTGAGAGGCCTTGAAACTGGTTTCCAGGAAGCCTTGAGGCTTTAGAACTCTAGGTGATGTTCCATGAGAGCCTTGCCAGTACTTCCCAGAGACATACTAAGGTGAAACGTGACTCTGTAATTAGTCTCACCTGCACAACAGAGGCCATTCACTAGGTGGTTTGTCCACTGGGTTCAACAATATAACACAACTACTACAATTCATCCCTCAGACAAATAGCCACATCTACCACTGTGCACTGTTCAGTAACAAATCAACATTTTGTTCATGAGCAGAGAGTACGGATGAGAACGGGCTCTGTGAAATTGGTATGCCTGCAGCAGAGGATTGAGAATGGAGGAAAAAACAAGTGCCTTCTGTCTGTGCCTGGCACCTTGTCTCCTCTTTGCCCTCATGGCAGGCATGTGATGCTGAGAAGAAAGAAAGAGGCCGCTGCGCTGCACTGTGAGTGCAAAAGGTCAGCTCTGTCATGGGCAGTAGGAGAGGGAGGCCAGCAGTGATACTTGTAAGCCTCAGAAAACTGTGCGTGATGCTGTTTTTCATTTCCCATGTTTTAATTTTCATTTCCACTCACAGAGCTCACTGTGCTATTTTCCTGCAGATACAGTATTTACTGATACCACTGTTTTCCCCCTGTACACTAGAGACTAGTTGGGTCTCTCAGATCAGCCTTGGTCTTCCTGAAACCTTCCAGTTTACTACTTCAGGATAGATTTCCTGTAACTAAAATTAATGATTTCTTGCTGAACCACCTCTATCTATTTCACTGTCTTTTCCTAAGTATGGACACCAGAAAGGACACCGTGACTGATCACATTAATGTCATGGCCAGAAGTGAGTATCACCCCATTAGGTATCTTTGCTGTTCCTCTTTACATCTGCAGCCATCAGATATCATCTCTTTGTGCTGTGAAAGAAAGAGCTGTTCAGCCAGGCTGTATGCAGTATTGGTATTTATCCCCTAAGTGCAAATGAGCTATCACTGATTTCAGAAATTAGCATATGTAAATTATTCCAACTTCTATCCTTCAGAGTAGTTCTTTTGCTCTACTTCATTATTTTATATTTACACTTAAAAGCAGATGGAACAATGCACTCAGAAGAGAACTTAACAGCTGCTGCAGCTGAAAAGACTAATGCCAGTATAGCTTCATAGGTCTTCTGATAGTTTCCTAAACTTGGTGTTTTTGAGAAGAGGGAGAAGTGGTCATAAGAGTAATGAAAATAGTTATTACCATGTATTATGAAGAATTATCTATCTGGCTTCAACCTATGATTATCTAAGAATTGTTGTTGGCCATGTGATTTTCATCCTGTGAATGTAACTGTAAATGCTGTTGTATTGTGTAACAGAAATGAGTTCAGAAATGCGACCTGGTGACAAAGGATGTGGCAGAGGTACTCACTGGTGTCTTCACTTCCATCTTCCCTGGGAAGATTTGCCTTTGGAATCCCAGGACTCTGAGATCCAGGAGAACGTCAGTAGCTGTGAGGACTTAACCTCAAAAGAGCAGGGAAGTAGGGAGAGGGAGGAGGGAGAGGGAGTAGGGAGAGGGAGGCTTCCTGAGGACTAGGAAAAGCAAATGTCAGTCCTGTCTTTGAGAAGAGCAAGAGGAGGAATGATCTGAGAATAGAGGCCAGTCAGCCTGACTTTGATGCCTGGGAAGGCAATGATGCAAATAATCCTGGAAACCATTTCCAAGTTCATGAAGGACAAGAAGGTGGCTGGAAGTAATTGGCATGAATTTACAAAGACAAAGTCATGCTCAGCTAACCTGATTCCCTTCTAAGATGAAATGATTGGTCTGGTGGATGAGAGGAGAGCAATGGATGTTGCTTAGACTTCAGCAAGGCTTTTGACAGACTCCTGTAACAGCTTCATAGACAAACTGAAGTGCAGACTAGCTAAAAGGACCACAAAGTGGATTGAATACTGAACTGCTGGGCTCAAAGAGTTGTGATCAGTGATACAGAGTCCAGCTGGGAATCAGCCATTTGTGGTGTACCAGGTTAATTGTATATGGCATTAAAACCACCCTTTTTCTGATTTAAATAGGAACACTTCCCTCGCTAACATCTTGGTGCTAAAAAAGGCATTTGGTGATAACCTTAAAGTGAGAGCACCGCTGAGCAGCAGGAGCACCTCTGGGGTGAATGCTGAATGAGGTTGTCGTTATTTATGAACAGCAACTATGGTCACAGGATGACACAGCTGACACAACTGAAGGCACATGCTGATTCTTCACTATGGTTCCTAGGAAAAACACTACAGCCTCGTATAGCTCTACACAGCCTGTAACATAATTAGCATGAGTGTTTAAGGAGTGTGGTGAGCAGTAGTGAAAGCATTGCTCAGCTGGCATGTGCTCCACCAAACTATGTGTCACAACTCCCAGCAAAATCCCATCTCTGGGAAGAACAACGTGCTGAAGGACACGTGTGGTGAAAGATCTTTCACTGTTGAGGAGAAGCAGTTCAAGGAAAGAGCCTTGCTTTTCTTAGGAGAAATGTAAATCACTTTATTTGAATTTGGGCCTCATCTGTACTGAATAATAACATTTCTTAGTGGATGGATCAAGAGACCTAACTCGGCAAACCCTGAAAATGCAAGCAGAAGATTTCTTTGGGTTGTGGAGATAAGAGGGTTTCTCTGAACTATCACTCATATTACAGCATCTACACTAGGCCTTTTGCTGGCCCTGATAGCCACCAGCAATGGGAGGAGGGGGGCTGGCACCTCTGACTTACACAGCTGCGACAAGCAAGCTTCAGCCACACACATGAAGATCACTTGCTAAGAAGTGAAGAGACTCATATGCCCTAAGTATTTTTTGTTGTATTCAAAGGTCTTAGGGTAGACCACTATTCATAACCTGAATCCCAGGCTCACACAGAATTCAGCAGCACAGAGTCTCATTCAAGGTACAATTTGCTTAGCAGTGTCCGTATCCATTCCTATTTGATTTCAGCAGGTTTCAAATGCTAATTATAAGTAATCACGGCAATTAATAATTAATGAGGCCCTGACCTTCCATGGCTGACAAATACATTTATTTAGAGTCTGTCTGTGCTGATAAATAAAATGGACCAAGCCCAATCGCTGTCCCTGCAAGGCAAGGGACAGAGTGTTGTTCACATGTAGCATCCATTTAGATGCCATATGTGAGCTTCAAGGGGTTTCACTTAAACTGCACACTGGAAACCATCTGATGCTGTTCCCCGAGCTGCCCTCAGACTACCTGGCAGAATGCTGGCTGGCCAGGTTGTCCAAAGGAATGTTATACTAATTAAAGAGTATGAATCATTGCATGGTAAAGCTTATGGCTGTGCGCTGGTTTGGTTTACTATAGGCCTTTACTGTTTGGAACTATGTCTGTGCATTTTGTTTAAATGGGACAAAAGCTGTTGTATACTATCCATCATGACCCAGTAATTCTGTAAATTACATCCAAGTCCCACACACTGTAAAAGAAAATGAGATTCTCTCCATGGCAATCTTAAGCCACCTCACAGTTTGGGACAGATATTCTGTTGCAGCAGCAGAGCTTTGTGTGCAGAGCCAGCCTCTCCTCAGTGGTGCTCACTGGCAGAAGAAGAAGCAATGGGTGCAAACTGAAACACATGAAACTCTATCTGAACATAGATCACTTATTTTCCTGTGAGGGTGGTGCAACACTGGCACACGTTACCCAGAGAGGTTGTGGAGTCTCTCTCCTTACAATCATAGAATCACAGAATGGTAGGGGTTGGAAGGGACCTTTAGATATCATCTAGTCCAACCCCCCTGACAAAGCAGGTCCCACCTAGATCAGGTCACACAGGAACCCATCCAGTCAGGCTTGGAAACCTCCAGAGAAGGAGACTCCCCACCCTCCCTGAGCAGCCTGTGCCAGGGCTCCCTCACCTTTACAGTAAGGTCCTGGACAATGTGCCTTGGCTGACCTTACATGAGCAGGGCTTGGACTATGTGATCTTGAGAGGTCCCTACCAACCTCAGCCACTCTGTGATACAATGGTTCTGTACAGTACTTTGTCATTACAGAGCATCTTCCCTTGCAAGATCTCAAGGGGCTGGTAATTAAACACTTTATTTGATGTTTATAAGCACTGTTAAAGTTTGTTTATGTAAGAGAAATGAAAAGACAAATGCAGGGATGATGCAAAACCCTACCCAAGTTACACATCAGAACTCTGATTACCATCTCATGCTGCCTTTGTAGCAGTAAAACTCTACTGACTTTGTGAAATTGTCCCTACTTAATATCACTACAGGGAGAAATAGACTGTAGAGGAAATTCATCAGATACAAGTGGCAAAGTGCTGTAGCCTACATTGATTTGGCATTTATAGCAACTTGCCTTGAGGCAGCAAATACAGTAGACTATAGCATCATTAGGATTTGTTGTCACCAAAACCTGGTGACATTTGGCCTTGAGCTGTAAGACCTCATGGATGAAATCATAGTGTGTCATTTTTTGGGTTGCTGCTGAAATAATTTCTAGGGTTTCTCCTGCCTGTGTCTTTGCATCTGTTGTCTTCTAAAACCATTAGGCAACCTGCCTACTTGGTCTCCTCATTTCAGATTGAGGGGATGGAAGACTTTTGTCTTGACTGGATATCAGCTGATTTACCAAGCTTTTCCAAAGATGCTGGGCCAAACAGCCACACAAGTAAGGTAGCAAAACTGCCTCAGTCTGGCCATACCCCCTCCTTCCCCAACTTTGCACTCAAACTTGCATGTAAGGTTGCACCTGATCTTCATCCATCATATTTGTAGCTTAGAAACTCCCAAGAATCCATTGGCAATTCAGCCTGCTCATGTAAAGACGGGATAATACTGGATTCAAGAAGCAATTTTGCAAAATGCTGTTTTTCTCACTGTTGATTTTCAACAGAGCAGCCCCAGCACTGCTGGGGTAGCACAAACACTAGTATTACTGTTTGCCTCTGAGGTTTTTTGAGTTCAATTTTTAATGTACCTGTACCATCAACATGCTGCTTCCTTCGTGTTAACCTATTTCTCGTGGAATTAATGAGCTGTAGGTTTATCCCTGAGTTTGTGTTGCTCAACATCAATGTGATTAACCCAGAAAAGTTAAAAAAAACCCCCAGGTATCTTGCTCTTAATACTATTGATTTGGTCAGTTCCTCAGGCATTAAGATAAACTAAGGTCCTGAAAGTCCATTTTCTGCTTATGGAGTAGGGTGAGGACATTGCCTCTTTTGACCCCAATTGTTTCCTTAGGTTTGATGCCCAAAGCCTGTTTGAAGGAAAAACACTGCCATTGTTATATGAAATAGATGAAAAGCATATCATTCATTTTAAAAAATCCCACTCTGTAACCAAATGGCATTTTCTGGGCTATCCTTGACATTTTTTTTTGTGTTGGGTGGAAATCTTGGTTCAAATATTAAACTGGAAGAAAATGTTTCTATATGATGAATAATAATGAGGAGCTTTCAAACCCAATTTAAAGAAATCTTCCTAAATTTGCTGCCCTACTGCACCATCTACAGGCAAAAACCCACCCCACGTTGGTATTACAAAATGTTAGAAATCTATTAAGTGCTTTAATCATTGCAATTAATAAATGAAAGTGGACTTGTCCTGGTTAAATCTTGATAAGTGCGAGGTTTTTATGCCTTTTGTGTTTAAAATTACATTTCCCACAACTTTAAATACCTTGTACACTTTGGCCTGGGAGTTTTGCTTCTGCAGAACTTGTGTTAATTTGCATCTTATCACGGGGAAACAGAAAACAAGATTGGCTTGGACCTTTATTGCTTTTCAAGAGCTTAATGGGACAGAGATAAAAGCTGCTGCAGTTATCAGCTGTCACATACTTTTTCATAAAGACACCTACAGCGGGATTATGATTAACATCAACTCGGTTGTCACCACTATGCCTTTTTTACCCGTAATTCCTCACTGCCTAAAGTTAAAGATATTCTTAAAATGACCTAGAAAATGCTGCCTCTCTTTCCCACAGCAAATAAAACCTTGCTAAATATTCTTGTATATGATTACAATAAAATGGGAAGGGAAAACGTAATGCCCAAGACTGTTAAACATGCACTAGTTTTGCAAGGCTGTTTAAAAAGTGAAGATTATTAGCAAGTAGGGCTGCAGTAGCTGTACATCTGTAGCTATCAGCTTATATCTAACATGCACTTTGGGTGTCCCTGATATGTCAGCAATCAAATAGGACAAATATGACATGAACTGATAAATCAAATCTCACAAATCGCCCTCTTCCTTTTTAGGAGGAGAGCAGATCCTCTTTAGCTGTTCTCTCCTTCCTGTCAACACCCATGTATAAAAAGATACATCCAGGGGTGAAGTAAAATGAAATACAGTCCTTGGAAGTGGTAGGCAGATACATGCATCCTGCCATGAAAATTCAAAGGAATGTCACTGTTTTGTTCTGGTAGGAGAATAAGGGGCTGAACTGAAGATCACTTCTTGACTTGAATTTTGGTCTTGCATGCCTGGACATGTTCCTATGCGACCTGATCTAGATCGACCTGCTTCTGCAGGGCGGTAGGACTAGATGACCTCTAAAGGTCTCTTCCAACTCTACCATTCTATGTAGTCTTTTTAGCTGAAGGAAACTGTGGAGCAAGCATGTTATTTGTTGCAGCAGTGTGTATGCAGCACCCAGAGTCAGTAAGGCAGGGATCCTGACTACAGTCTTTTCACATTGGTATAACGAAGACTGCTGAAAATACCACGTATTTTTGGTCTGTTATTCCACATCCTTGTGTGGCAAATTATTTGGGGTATTTTTTTCCACTATTTTGATTTGTGCCTATCTGCCTCTCCCTTTTCCCTGAGCTGCTGTGCACCAGTGCTGGTTTCTGATGTTAAAAGAGTTGGCATGATGCTTCACCCCTGTCATCCATATTTCTGCAAACGCAGAAGTCCCTTCCCTATGTGGTTTGCAGAGTCCTTTGGGATCCATTGGGATGAAAGGTGTGATATAAATATAAGATACCATTCATTCCCTTTTCTTTTTTTCTCCACAGCACACACAATGCTAATAGGTTTTGCTTTCATCTTAAGCTCCCCTGACTAAATTGTCAAACATCTCAGTAATACCATGAACTTCATACCATTCGCTTCAGGCACAGTCATAATCACTGTACTGTTAGCTCCATCCTTACAAAAGGATGGCTATTCTCCAGGCATACAATTGATTCTCCTACTAGCAAATGCCTCTTCTTATCATTTTCCCTTGAGTTTCCTTGCTTCAGTCTAATCCTCTGGATCTCACTCAGGTCCCATTTCCCATTTGCCATGTCAGTTCACCTGCAGGAAATTATAAAGCCAGTGCTGATCCTGTATCCTGAGCAAAAGGGACCAGCACAGTTTCTTTGGACTTCTGTGTCTGCCTGTCTTCCACTGTGTTTAGATAGCAAAGGCTCTTCCTCTTTAGGCAGAGCACTGTTAAGAGGAGCAAATAATCACCTTCTCCAGGCTACCTACTCAGCACCTCCTTCTATTCTCAGAAAGAAAGCAGCAAAACACAATTGCCTGCCTAAGCCCTTTTGCTCAGCTCCGTGGGAAAGGGAATAATTAGCCTTGTTAAGTTGCAAGGCCAGCAGCACCTTGCCTTCCTGCAGTCCCCTTACTTGACCCCTCTGTCTGAGAGCTGCAGCCAGTCCCACAGTCCGTACAGGTGAGCTGCTCCCAGCTGAGGCCACATTGCTGCCGCTCCCCTTTCTCACATGCTACTGTGGCAGCCACCCAAGGCCACACAGTCAGTCCTCAGAGAGCTCAGATGGTAGATGCAGAACAAGGCAAGGCATTTTCTCAGGCTCTCCCTTTTTCTTTCCTCATTATTTTACCTCAACTATTTTTGCTCCCATGTTTCTGAACCCTCTCGCATTCAACTGCAGGCTATGTCTTTTCACCCTGACACACCGCTGTCAGGTGATAATATACTGCTCACCAGAGCAAGAACTTGTCAAGAAAACTGATGACGTGCAATGTCTCTTTGGGGCCAGGCAAACAAGTCCTGTGGAATTTCTTAAATGAGATACGCGAGGCTACACTGTCACGTGGCGGAAAAGACAGGGATAAATAAATGCCTATAAACATTTGATTTCCTGATCTTTGAAACTGATCCACTTGAACCACCATGTCTGGTGCCCAACTTGGCAAAAAGACATCTTTCTTCACTCCTGATTGTTTTCCTAAGCCCACCTTTGAGCTGCAGTGTAGTAGACATATTCCATGCCACAGAATCTAGCTTCCCTCACTCACAGAAGTGTAAAATGGGCCTATGTCTATAGGAGCCAGTGATAGTGTCATCATGCAAAACTCATGTGTGTATGATCAAAATGAGTCCCTGTTTTTCTTTTCCCACAACTCAGAACAGAGCTCAGAAATGCAGAACCCTTTTGATATTTAAAAAACACTTGCTGTTTAATCAGAACAGAAATGTGGCACATGAAGAAGATGGGCATGTATCTGAGCTAAGCTTTGGGACACATTAATAATGAATTATGCTGGTATAGAACAGCTGTATTCTTATATCAGAAACCATGGGGACAAATAAATTGCTTTCATTAATTTCCCAGTTCTTTCCTGGCAAAAAGTCCAGAAATGCTTAGACTACAGATGTAAGTGCCTTGTAAAGAGACTGTATGAGTTATTGGGCTGTCAGATGTCATTATGAAGGTTGATACTATTTCTGCAATGTTAAGATCTCCCCTCCCCCTGCCCCAAGTATTTTTTTGTTGGCTACTAGTAGGAAGGCTAGAGAAAGAATGTTGATGATAATGTTCTTATTTAATAGAGAGGAGTCTGAGTCTGTTTCTGAAGGGATGATGCAGATTGCAGTGCAGAGGAGCACTGTGACCCTGCTGCCATGGGAGTGCAAGGCAGAGGGCAGGGAAAACACAGTGACACACTCAAAGTATAGCTGCCCCTGGCTCCTAAGGAGCCATCTCATGCAAAGCCCCTTCCAGGAGGGGACTTGCCACTGTCTTCTCTGCTCAGTGGTGGCCTGTGATTGCATTGCAGGATGTGATGCAATTTAAACTTGTGTTTTAGAGAACAATAGGGACATAAACACATACAGAGTGTGTACACACAAAAACTATACACCACAAACACTCCTACTGCAGTGAGCCTATGGGCTGAAGATGTCATTAGGAACTGGTAAGTATTCAAAGGATAGAAGGGGACTCCACTTCCCGGGAAGTACAGAATAAACCTCAACTGGTGTAGCTCTTCCTAAGGATGTAGAACTTACAATTGTTCAAGTGCCTTTGAATGAGTCTAATTTTGTTTCAGTGGCAGGCTGATCAGAAATCCCGGCATTGCTTTTTGTTATGAAGCAATCTCGACAAGTGTATACGGCTGCTACTTAAAAATTCTTACCTTGTCGTCGCTGAAACACTTCCAGGCATCACTTAATCAGGTGAAGGAGATCTTAGCTCATTATAGCTTAGCTCACTCCGTGTTCTCCTTCAGGTTTGCCAATTAGAGTTTGTCTAGCATTTCCTCTCTCCGTACTTGCAAACGTCTCTTCAGTTCTTGCTAATTTCTGCAGCCAGGCCGAGTGATGGGAACACAGAGTTTCTGGCGTGCATGAGGTGTGCGCCGTCCCTGTGCCGGCCATGCCGGGCAGCTCCTGGCCCCCTGAGAGGGTTGTCAGACACTGTCCCAGGCGGCCCAGGGAGGTGTCGGAGTCCCCATCCCTGCAGACACTGCAAAGCCGCGTAGCTGAGGTGCTGAGGGCCGTGCTTAGCGGTGGGCTCCATGCCGGTTTCCCCAGCGCCGGGCCTGTGCGGCCGTGACCCGCGCGCCGCGCGTGATGGCGGCGCCTGCAGGGGGCGGCCTTGCGCCGGCAGCTCCGCGCTGCGGGGCCCGGGCGCCGCTCGCTGCTGAGGCGCTGGCCGCGCTGGCCGCTCGGGGTGACACTCTGGGGAGAGAACAGGGAAGTCAGACACCTGTCAGCCAGCAGCGGAAGAGTAATTAATCACAATTAACACTGCGTTCAGTGTCAGGTAGTGTGTCTTATCTTGTGACTCCACAAGCACTTTGTGTTTAACCTGTGCAGCTCCTTCTGAGGGGAAAAGACAAGATAAAATGTTTAGAGCTAATTTTGTGAGTGGCATTTCTGCACTGAGACCCCGAAGGCAGCTGTGTACAAGCACCAAAGGGCCTGATTTGCACATGTGCTGGGCACCTGCAGACCCTGGAGTTTGTGTGCTAGAGTTAGCTAGTGTTCTTCCTCTACACTGCCCTGTGTGCAGTTCTGGGCTCCCCAGCTCAAGAGGGACAGGGAACTGCTGGAGAGTGTCCAGCACAGGGCCACCAAGATGATCAGGGGACTGGAGCATCTCTCTGATAAGAAAAGGCTGTGAGACCTGAGGCTGTTTAGCCCAGACAAGGGAAAACGGGGGGAAACTTCATCAGTGCTGATAAATACTTAAAGGGTGGGTGTCAAGAGGATGAGGCCAGTCTTTGTTCTGTAGTGCCTGGTGACAGGACAAGGGGTGATGGGCACAAGTTGGAACACAAAAAGTTTAACTTAAACACAAGGAGAAGCATCTTTGTTGTTGAGGTGAGGGAGCCTTGGCACAGGCCGCCCAGGGAGGGTGTGGAGGCTCCTTCTTGGGAGGTTTCCAAACCCACGTTCCTGTGCCCCGTGATTGAGGGAAACCTGCTTTAGCAGGGAGTTGGGCTGGATGAGCTCTAGAGATCACTTTCAACCCCACCATTCTGTGACTGTGTGAACTTAGACGTCTTTTAGCACAGACATCACAAGTACTGCCTGTTTCTTGGTGAAGGACGGCAACGTTTCAAGTGATAGACAGTCTGTGCTGGGAAACACAAGTGTTACCCTGTAGTCATGACTGCATTTACCTCTCATCTGTACAGTTTGCAGGTAAGTGCACTCTGCAAGGAAAGCACCTGATCACATATGCAGGAACAAGTTCTTAAACGTGACCCTTGTACAGGTTGGGGACGTGCAAGGCCAAGTGTGCCACAGGTCAGTTCACCTCCAGTTCCAGCTCTAACCATGGCATGAATGCTTTGAATACAGCTGAAACGCTGCCAGCAACAATGGAAATGTGCTGTTTGCAGGACTCAGTGTACTTCTGCTAAATTAGCACTCAAATCACTGTACAGACATTGTCTGAAGCACAAAGATGCATTCTGGCAAACAAGTTGCCTTACAAGTCAAACTCCTGAGTCATAACCAAAACAGCAGCAATGAGAAAAAGCTTCATCAGTTTCAATATCTTGGTTTATATCTACACATATTCCCTCAGTGGTGGGGTTTTTTTCCCTCTCAGGATGTTTAGTGCTGTTTTTACTAGCATCAGAGAAACAAAAACCATCCAGATTTTGAGCTTGTGTGTACAATACATTTTCTGCCACGTTTCCCACACACAGATGATTTCTGTCCTTTTCATGATGGGCAACCCTGGAATCAGAAGTGTTCCCTCAGCCTCCCCAGCTCTCCAGGCTGACTGGAGACCCTGTCAGGTGAAAAGCATTTGTTTTGTCCATCTAATAAATAATATGATTAGGCACTTAACTGGATGTGTCTCCACCTCCTGGAGACCTGGCTAACACAAGTTAACTGAATACAGACAAATAAACCTGTGCCACAAAAGACTCTCCTCAACCCCATGGGGATAATATAGCTCTTCCTGGCTAGTGTTCAGGCTTTCATTGTGTGCTTTTTCTTTTCTGTCAACATCATAACAAAGAACCGTAATACTGTGTGGGGAGGGAAGCCTAAATTCTGCCACATGATCTCCTAGGTCTGTAGCATAATGGTAGGAAACCTCCCAGTTCTGTAACAAATGCAGATCAGTTAGAAAATCCCTCTTTAGAATTAAGTATGGGAAGAAAAAATACATTCAGTGTTGCAGCTTTAATGTGAGAGAAAAAAACTCTTCCCTCTTTTGTCTTGCTAGTTGTGATTTTTTCTCGTTCTGCTGTGTTCTAGTGTTTTTGAACCAGACTAACACAACCCCCTAGAAAAACGAAGGATCTAGGACAAAAGGTAAGGAGTTCTGGCAACGGACCGAGAGGCAGATTGTAGGTTCTTAATGTCCCTTTTGAGCCTCAGAGTTATCACCACTTTCTAAACAAATGACAAGCTTCACAGTCCTTCTAGCTATTGTTTCAAGTTGCCTGGGAATACAGGCAGAGCAGTCTACGCCGGTGACAATCTGACACTAAAATTAGTCATAATCACTACCACGGGGCCCAACGCGTTTCCTCTGTCTTTAAAGATAAACGTTTGCTATTCTGCTCCACACAACACATAAACATCTTGTTTGCAGATTGGGTGACGTGGCTGCAGAGGGTTTCTGGGGCAGTTGAGAGCCTACTGGGACTTTTCTCCAGTGCTCAGCTGCAGGGGCGTAGTCTGAGCTCCTGCAGAAATCTTTCTTTGGATTTTACGCAGGAAGATCTTTTCATTTCCACAGATGCTACTGTCTTTTCCACCCTCTAGGCACTCTCAACTGTGCCATCGCTAAATGCACTTAAACTGCAGTGTTTGCAGAGGACAGTATCACTTGGGGCAGGAAGTGGAAGTTCATCCCTTAGGAAAGAGCTTGTCATGAATTCGTGAGGAACGGCAGTAACCTGGTAACCGACATATCCATTCCTGTTACATTTTCTAGGTCAGCACAAGTCGTTCTTAAGGGAGCAAACTTAACCAGGCAAGTTGAGAGGGCTGCAGTCCCTCTTCCAAGGAAGAACTGCCCAGGCTTGTGCTGTCATGGCACGTGGTGGTACAGTCCCCATCCCCTCCCCATCCTCTCAGCAGGCTGCTGCACACCCCTGCTTTGCTGTTGACAGAGAGGCTAACGATGATGCTGGTGCCAAGGATCCCATCCGTGGCATCCCACTGAATGAATGCAGAAGGAAGCAGTGACAGTCTGAGTCAGGAGATGGGAGGTGTACATGGAAGGGCACAAGGAACCAGTGGGAAGACACTGCTTGAAATGAGAGGCAGATTCCAGAGCAAAGTGCCAAGCAGAGAGGCAATGCTGGCACTCACCCTAGCCTAACCTTATTATCAGACATGAGAAGGAGTCCATGAGCTTGGAAATACTAAAGAGTTCCCCTCCTACAGACATTCAAGGACAGTGACATACATATAACAACAACATGCTGTGAGCAACAGCACCAGTTGACAGAACTCCCTTTTATCCAGTCGAATCACGCTTTCCTGCAAGACAACAGTGCGCACGTTGCATGTGAATTTGACCACGCCACAATATCTTCTTGGTGTTACCTCTGAAGATACCGTGGGCCACAGTCTTGCCTGTTTTAAAACATAAAGCTTTCATGCCATAAAGCTAAAAAACCCACATTCTGGCAGGGATTACAGGCTGCAATGTATGATGTGCTGATCAACATTCAGTCTTGGTGCAGCATTTTTGGGGCAAAGAGCATCGCTCAGCAGGAATAAACCATGAAAAACACAGGACACATCTTCACCAGTTACTTGGAGTATTTCTTAGCCCACGGTTATCACTAAGTAGGCAACTTCATTTCTCTTGTGCTGAACTTCTCTTTTTGACCTTCTATAAGCTCCCCTGCTTCCTCAGGCCTCAGTTTCCACGTAGAGGATTGAAAGATTCCTTTCACTTGCAGAGATGTTGTGCTGATTAATTAATGCCCAGCTGCACTTTTTAGGCTCTCGAGATGGAAAGTGCAACGTATGTATTTACTTTTAAAACTGTATTTGACTATCTTGCTGAAAAAGACATCATTTGGACCACTGCCAGCAAGGTGGGAAGAGTTCTCAGTGGACACAGGAAACCAGAACTAAGCATATCTTGTGCACTCCAAAAACTCTTGTTCTTATGGGACTAGCCTGATGCTCATTGCCAGAATATCTGTGAAATACCTGCTGTCTCTATCCAGGCTCCATTTTGGATAAATATTATTCAGGGAATAATTGTCACAGCTGCTGTTCAAAGACAGTGGGCCTTCTGTTGACGTCAGTGGTTGTATGAGACAAATTTGGCTTGCTCTCCCATTTTAATGAGTGCATTAGTGTTTGCATCTCCAGTGTGTAACAGTCAGTGTGAAAGCAGGTCAGGATTCAGTTTAAATTCCTCGGCCTCTGCGGCTCTTTTATTTCCTGCTGAAGAGATCAGCTCTTCACCAAAATGTATGTCAGCCTAGCAGAATCAGGGGTGCCATCTGCAGTTAGAAAGCTGGTTTCCACAGAATGATGCCTTTGCTGTCAGTGACTGCATTGCACCTCCTCATGGAGCCACTTGAACGTGAGCCTTCATTTGGAAAAAGAGGGCCTGGTTTATTTGTCAGACACAGGGCAGGGTGAATGCAGTTTTTCTTTTAGTCCACTCATGTAACGACACCCAAAGTGTGTGTGTGTTCTACAGTGAATTTTTGGGTACAAGGAATGTGTGGGTTGAAGGAGTAGCTGAGCAACAGCTGAGAAGCTATGGAAATGAGAATTTTCTTACATCTGAGAGGTTTAATCTTTTCCATGGAGAATAACTCTGCCCTGTTGTAACAAAGCTGAACGAGGGGTTTTTGGACTGTGTATAAACCCTTGATTTTGGCAACTAAGGGCTGACTGGGAAGCTGGAAGCCTTGTGCTGTGCATGCAGTCTGTAAGCCTTTTGTCATTCTGAATGTTGGTTCAAGTAATCTTTCTTTGACAGCTCATTTGCATCTAAGCTATCCCCAAAGAGTCTGAGAGTTTGGAAATAATAGAGATGACATTTGGGTAAGTGTTTAAAAATGCACAGCAGCAGCATGCTCAGAGGCTTGCATTAACAAGCAGGAACAGATCCTGAAAGTGAGCTAGGAAAAAAATGAACTAGCGGATCTGTGTGAATGAAGGAAGCTTCAGTGGGCATCTGATGACTAAGTAGGAGATGTTTTGTGCCAAAACCTGGGAAGGTAAGTGTTACTCGCAGGATGACAGTGCCAGAAAATAGACCAACCCCAATGAGGCTTATGGCTAGGATGCAGTATTGAGCACAGCCCACTCTCAACCTCTGTGAAGTGCTCCATTGAGAAAATTGCTTGCAAATCAGGCTGAATGGCAATGGAAAAGCAGGGCAACAGAATGGTTTCAGTAAGCCAAAAAAATTATGTGATTTTAAATGTTCCTGTCCTCTAGCACAGGCGTGGTGCCAGCAAATCTGTTCAAGCAAGCTTTGAGGATTAGGGAGATGCAGTTTTGCTAGTTCCCAGGCAGTCAATGTCATGTGCAGCTCTGGAAATGTTGCTCAGTACCAGGAGGGTGTATCCTGACAGCAGGAAAAGTGCTGGTGGCTGGTGAGTTTGGGAGAAAGCCACTTATGCCAGGATGGGTACATTACAACTGTCTGGGAGTAGGTAGCTCCATACAACTGAAGCAACACAGAACTGTAGTTGTCATTGTAGGAGCATTAAAGTTCATGAATTGGATTTACCACTGGCTTTTCCGTGATGTGCAGACATTGTAATTTTTACTCTTATTGCTATTGTAGTCACTCATGAGAGAAACAGCTGAGCTGAGGGCCTGGGTTTACAAACATCTCATAAGAGACAGCATTTGCCTGAAAGCTTTTTAGTCCAAATGAAGTGAAGCAAATAAAGAATTGAAGAAGAACTAAAAACCAAGCAAGATGAGAGGAGGAACTGCCCTGAAGTAAAAGGACAAATTAGGGTAAAGCCAGAACTTCCAAGTTCAGCATTGTACAGAGTTCTTCAGTGGATATAAACCCCAACTCAATCAAGGCCTGCATTCTATACTCATTTTGCAAAGCAGAATTGCCTTCATAGGAGGAAAGCAATGTGACACATCAGGCCCTCTGGAGAAAGAGGACAGAAGCACTCAGGAAATTAGCTCCTCAAATGGGCTCTGGAATGTTACAGGAGTATATTATTTTGCCTGGAAGAAGAGAGATCAAAATTAGGCTGTCTACAGGACCTAGCTATGAGCACCAGGGCCTGATGCTGCTAGGAGAGGCACAGGGATACACGATTTATAGCCATAAAATATGGCTCACCCTTGCCCCAACTCCTGCTTGCCTCTGTCTGTTCCTAACAAAACACAGCAGAAACTGCTGAGCATTGGAAATAAGTTTTAAAGGTTGTAGTTTTCAGCCACTTGTCACTCCTTGTTTTCCACATGGCCAGCTGTAGTGAGAACGAAAAAAGTAAACAGCAGAGAACAATTAAATATGCTCCTCCCCATAGAATCCACTGCCCAGAAATACAGATAGAAGTAGCTGGAAATTTCTGAGATACTCCTGGGTGTTTTCTTGAGGTGGTGAGCTGGAGAAATACTTATTTATAATACTTATTTATAAATATTTATTCTTGATCAGGGAATATGGAACCAGAGAATTGACTCACGAGATCCTAGAGCTGCTGAATAGAAGCTGTTTGAAATGCCAAGCCACTGAAGATTGCTGACTGACCAATTCCCTCTTTCTCTATGACATTTGAAAATGAAAAAATAAAACAGGAATTTATTATAAATGAACTAGCAGTTAGAACTGTTAGTGCCATGCAAGGAGGCCTGTAAAGTCAGAGCTAGGAGCCCTAGAAATTATGCTGCTGACAAGCAAGGCCTGGTCAGCCATGCCCTTTGCCTTCACTAACCACTGATCTCTGAGGGATGAAGAGTTCAGTGTGGCTTGAACTCTGACACCTGGCAGAAGCCATGGTGTGTAACAGTGGCCCTGCCTCCTCCTCATATCCCTCAGTAAACCCTAACATTCTTCACCTAAATGCTTAGCAGTCTAAATTGTTTGGTAAGGATAGCTTCACTTTTGAGCAGTAGGCTGAATGTAAGCAGCTCCTATTTGCTGTGGCTTTGTCTCTGTCAAGCATTGGATTTCCCTTGGAAAAGCAGTGATAATTATTGTCCTGCCTCTTGCACATGATCCATTCCCCAAACATTTTATGAGGCCAGGGTGTTTCTCGTAAGCCGAGCACTGTGCTGGGTATGCCTCAGATCCTCAGTGTTTCCCTGACTCTGCAGGAGGAGCCTGGGGGATTTATTTGCTCTATGAATTGCATTTGTATGCTTTATGATCGCTCTGTGCTTCATGCATCAGAGCTTCTCCATGCTCTGTCTTCTTGTCATTATTGTGAAGACAGATGACACTGAGAAGGCACATCCTGTGCACTGGCCAAGTGGTCAAGGTGAGCTGGTTTCTGCAGCAGACAGATAGACCTGTGATAGCACCGTATTGAGCTGCTTTTGATTCACCACCTCAAGAAAGCAATTATAGCTAGCCCACACTGCACCTGCGTGAGCTTTGAGCCAGACCTCTGGACTGTAGCAGAAGTCTGGATGCCCTAATGTGGATGTAGAGTTATTCCTGATTGCATAAACCCTTAAAATAGCAAATTTCTGCCATGTAGCTTTATCTTTCTTCTAGTTCTTGTTGGTTTCTCAGGGAAATGTGTTTGAAGGGCTGCCAGTGATACCCATCTCTTTTTAATAAAGTCAAAGCATCCAGGTATCTTTGTGTGATCTCATTTTCAACCTTTCTGTTTGTTCTCACAAGACTGTAAATATGACTTCAAACCTTCAAGTCTTGTTCCATTCTCATGAGATGACAATCACCCACGAGGGGCTGGGGCACTGGTGGATCAAAACCTACTTGGCCTCTGTCCAAAAATCACTGCTCTGGAGTCCTGTTTGTGAAAAAGGACTAAACCATAGTTGTACTTTTTTCCTGATCTGCTCTAGCTACAACATTAAATATAGTGAGATGATTGCACAGCATGGACAGTTATTATAGTCCTATTTGCCTTTCTGCTGGATGGAAGAATTAAGCTCCTTGAAAAAATTAATGACAATGTTGTCTCAGTCCATTGGAAACAATTAGGAGGGCAAAAGAAGCCGAGATGCAGCCTCCAGTAAGTCAGATTTTCTTCTCCCTTTTTCTTCCTCTCCCTTTAGTTTTTCTTTACAGGGCTTTGCTCACAACATTTTGCCACACTTTTCTTAGACAACTGTTGTGAATTTCGTAAGATGTTTTTATCCCTTCTTCAAGGCTGGTAAGACCAATGACTCAAGGCATCTTATTGTTCTGCACTTCATATCGACCTCATGATTTAATCATTTGACATGGAAACGTTCTTTGTACATAGATACCCTGTTTTTTTTCTATATATAAAACAAATGAGAATCAAAATAACAAAAGGAGAAAACATAACACTGTGAGGAGATTGTCAGACAAGGCAAGACACCAGGCTGCCACTAACAGGGATTATTGATATACTTATGAAAAGAATCCTCTATTTCCATCTCAGTGTACTCTCGATTTGAATGTCATTAAGAAATCCACTGCTTGGTGTTAGGAAAAGACCCCATTAATTATAAATAGACAATCAGCTCTTGATGTTTTTGCAATGCTCAGCATAAAATTAGAGCAGGGATAAACCGTCACGTGCAAAAGCCTCTGGCTTTTGGCTGAGCTTAGGTGTGTCTGGGGTGCTATTGGTGATCTGTGACAGGCAGTCAAGTTATATGATGGATCTGAGGATGGGTTGCTTTCTGACTGACAAACAAAACACAGGTCTTGGGTTAGGCTTTTCCCAGGAACCTCTTTACATACACGTGGTTGTTCATGTGAGCGCTGCCTGTCGTAAAGCGGCAGGAGCACAACCATCAGGAAAAAAATCCTTCAGGTTTTGAGGAAACAACAAGAGGGTATTACAGAAATGGTATGTGCAGGTAAATTTATCACATAGGAAACTCAAAGCCTTGGTTTTAATACTTAAGTACCTCTGAACTTCATGGTCAGCCACCTAATAAACATGGCCTGTGTTCAGCGCAAGGCCAGCAGCAATTCTCCACCTTATGCAGGAAGGACTTGGGCCTTTGTATCAGGAGCCCAGAGGTTGTCTCCACATATCCACGGCTGGCGATGCAGTTGTATCTGCAGAGATACTGTGGCCACGTGATAGTTGTGACTACATTTCATAGTGGAGAGGTAACATAACGAGGCGTCATGACAGGTTCCCATATGGTTCTGCCTCTTCATCGAGCACGAGACTGCATCTGAGTTGGCTATGCATCACTGTTGGCTTCTTCCAAAAATACAGCTGGTCATTAAAGTGACTCTGTTCTTTTTTTGTTGATAAATCAAGTGTTTGTGGGCACGTAGGAAGGCAGGCAAGTGAAACAGAAGGCGGCAAATGCAAACAACACACAGCATGAAAGCACTCGCAGAAGTAGGCCGTGTGTCCCAGCAGTGTTTTTGTTTGTCTTTCATCCCACCATAGTATGTGGGAAAATTGTCCTCATAACGTGCTGAAACCCTGGAGGAACATAGTGGGCTCATTCTTTGAGGGGCTTTCACTGACTGAGACTGCCCTTAACCTTTGGGATGGAAATGCTAACCAAAGAAGGCCTTGAATAGGGATATTGGTATTTCTCCTTGTGTCCACAGATGTGAGAAAAATACCTCAGGCCAAGGTTGCTTCCCCAGTGATACGTTTGCTCAGTTACCTAACAGATCTTGCAGTTGGCAACAGCTACATTTAATTACGACTTCAGCACCAGGGTAATGGGAAAGTGTTCCTCCTCTGCCCTGAGATTCTTAGATGTCAGGCTCATCTGCTGCTCTCTTGCAAATCCCTGTGAAGGTGACTCACAAGCCGGTGCTTCCGGATGCACTGTGCGTAAATACTCCTGGAAGCTACCCAGAAAATACCCTCCAGGAAAATTCCAGAGACACTTTTGATGATTCACTCCGCACTAGTGAGCAACTTAAGTGATGTGAGTGCTGCTTACCCTGTCAGAAAGAGCTTAATCTAATAAGCAAAACAGGAGACTGACTCCCAGCCCTTCTTTTTTTTTTCACTTGTTTCAAAGCCATCTGCTTCTCTGACCTATTTCAGAACATGCAAATCCACAAGCGAGGTGAAATTTCCCATCGACCAGTAGCCTGTGAAATATAATTAGTGTGCTAATTTTGACTTGCAAGCGGTCAGCACGGGCCAGGAGTGCTCATTCAGCAAACACAGTAACGCAATTACAACCAATATCAAGCCCAGCCACGTCGCGGAGATCTGGCAGTGCCTCTGGAAAATGACAGGTAGCTACTTTAGGGTCAGGGAACAGACAACAAAATGCCTGATAAATTGGGGTAGGGTTTTTTTTTTATGTTGCAGAGATGCATTCTCAATAGAAATGGTTTCAGGCAAAAGGAAATGACAGAGAGAGAGCTGCATCCAGGCTGCTTACCCAGCAACACTCAGAAAATGAGAGCTGGTTATGAAATCTCTGCTCCCTTGCGAGGACTTTGCTACCTTGTATGACCTCTGTCAAGTTATGTGCTCCTTCAGCACTGCAGCCTGTCTGTAACGGGGGCTAATGACACTAAGCCTGCTGGATAAATCCCTGTGGGATTTAGGGCTGTGAAGTGCACAGCGCTTCAAGGTATACAACACACCAAATTTGACAGTGCTGGTGACAGGGGTAAGGCTGTGAAGCTGACTCCAAAAAATCGTAGGAACATCCTGCTTATGAGATAATTCCCCCATTGCTTCACAGTGGGATAGAAGAGTGAGATTTAACTCCATTTTTTAATGGAAATAATATTGCTGCTTCCAGTAAAGACAGGACATGGCTGGGTTTTTTTTATTCTTTCAAGAAATTCCTCTAATTCTTGTAATACTAAAGAATGTGTTTTGATGGTGGCAGCAGGTGGTACACGAGCCAAACTCCGTCATACTCGCCCAGCCTCACCAAAGTCCTTGGGAATGCCAGTTTTGTTCATTAGTGTCTCTCACGCTGGTGGTGGGTTCCAGGCTGGGATGCTTGGTAGAGGGAGCTCAGCTCAACAAAGCAAAGCCCCAACTCTCTCATCATAGAATCATTTCAGTTGGAAAAGGCCTTTAAGCTTGTGGAGTCCAACCCCTCCCCTCACACTGCCAAGCCCACCACTGAACCACATCCCTCAGCATCTCAGCTCCACAGCTTTGCAATATCTCCAGGGATGGGGACTCCACCATGTTCCTCGGCAGCTTGGGACAGTGTCTAATAACCCTCTCAGGGGAAAAAGTTCTTCCTAATCTCCAACCTAAACCTCTGCTGGTGCAACTTGAGGTGATTTCCTTTTATCCTATTATTCATTGCTCAGTAGAAGAGACTGACCCGCACCTCACTACAACCTTCTTTCAGGGAGTTGCAGAGAGTGATCGTATCTCCTCTCAGCCTCCTCCATACTAAACAACCTCAGGTCCCTCAGTCACTGCCTGTTAGAATTGTGCTCCAGCCCCTTCCCCAGCTCCAGCCCCTCAGTGTCCACTGGAAGTGAGGTGACCAACCCTGAATACAGCCCTCGAGCTGCAGCCTCACCAGGGCCCAGTACAGGGGGACAATCCCTGCCTTGGTCCCACTGGTCACACTATTTCTGATACAAGCCAGGATGCCATTGGCCTTCTTGGCTACCTGGGCATGCTGCTGGCTCATGTTCAGCTGGTGTTGACCAACAACCCCAGGTCCTTTCCCTCTGGGCAGCTTTCCAGCCCCTCTGCCCCAAGCCTGTAGCAGTGCCTGGGGTTGGTGTGGCCCAAGTGCAGGACCCAGCACTC
This sequence comes from Colius striatus, assembly GCF_028858725.1. Lineage (NCBI taxonomy): Eukaryota > Metazoa > Chordata > Aves > Coliiformes > Coliidae > Colius > Colius striatus. Next base: position 5,833,626 of record NC_084762.1, read on the forward strand.
AGCCTTGTTGAACCTCATACAATTGGGCTCAGCCCATCATTCCTGCCTGGCCAGGGCCCTCTGAAGAGCCTTCCTGCCCTCAAGCAGATCTACACACCTGCACAGCCTTGTGTGACCTGCAAACTCACTGAGTGTGCACTGGATCCCCTCATCCAGGCAATTCATAAAGACATTAAACAGAATAGGTCCCAACACTGAGCCCTGGGGAACACCACTGGTGACTGGCCAACAACTGGATTTAACTCTTCCAGGGAAGCAACACCCTTTGACCTGCTGTGCTCCTTGCCTTGGAAAAGGAGCTACAGCTACTGCTGGTATGTGCATGGTGGGACCTGAGGGAATCAAAGTAGCAACCATTTTGAATGTCATCGCTATGTAAAGATAACATGAAACATACTGACAGAGGGAGGGGGAAAACCCATTTTGTCATACATGCTTAACTTAGCCCAGTGACTAAAACACTAATTCAAATGGTCAGATCTCACTGAAAATCTACTTATTAAAGGCAATTTCTGCCTCCCCTTGGTGTTGGATGTCTGCAGAGCAGGATCTGGGGGCAGATGAAGACACCTTAGGAGTGCTGCTGGATGGAAATGCCAGACAGCACAGTGCTCTCACACTCGTGGAAGAGTGTAAAAGCTGTCCTGCAGGTTTAGGACAGCAATCTGCAGGGCAAATGTGTTTTAACACCCATCTGGGAAAAGCATCCAACATCACATGGCTGCCGTCACGTGGGGACTCCACATAAAAGCAGAATTCAAAGCCAGCTCTTCAGTGCTCAGAATTGCTGCTTTAAGCACAAAGCTGTTTTTCTCCTCCCTCTCCAACACTAACATGTTTTCCAAGTCAGAGACACTTGCATGAGGAAGGGTAGGAAGAAAAATAACCACAACTGAATAAAATATATCTGTCTATATGCACAGATGCATGGATATATGTGAATACATTTATCTATAGAATCTGGATGAGACATGCACAAGGGGTTTGCATAGGCAAGAGTTTTTAGAATGGCAAAACAACATGTTTTTCCTTAGTGTCATTCTCAGAAAAATTTAGTTGAGGTTTAAAAAGCCACTCTCAGTCTGAAACAGACAGGCAACACAGTAAAATAATGAGTGATGCAAATTGGCATCCTTATTTGAATACAGACATAACAATAATTGTTCCCACCTGCTTATATTAAACTGTCTCTGCTGTACAAGATCTTCCATGAGCTGCAGTTCTCCTTTCTTTGGAGCAGTTGTCTGAGCTTGTTTACTATTTATAGCAAAACAATACTGAACATTTTGCTGTCATGTTGGGTCACAGGACAAACATAATGAGAAACAAATGAAAGAGCACAGGCACATAAAACCAAGGGGTCAGACACTGCAACTGACTGGAAATGATTTCAAAAGTCAACATATGCAAGTAGTTAAATGTGGCTTATATTTTCCCTTTAGTCCAAGGTCCTGACTTTCTCAACAGCAAACCCTTGCAAACACCCCCCCTGTTGTTGAGGAGTGAGTGGAGAGGATCAGATTCTTCCCATTTCACTTATTCCTTGGTGCTCATTCCACTTTCTGGGCACACAGTCTTTGTAGCCACCTCACTCCAACTTCCACGAATCTGCCGATAAAACTAAGGGAGGTAATACTGGTCTCCTTCTTCATCTGCATCATTTGTTTTCTGAGCTTTGGGACCACGGTACAATACACCTCCCACAGCACTTTCCTCACAAACCCCTCTCTTGTGGGCCTTTTCCAACAGCCTCACTTTACTTTTGCCTCCCCCAGGAAAAAAGGTTCCAGGTTCTTTGCCTGCAGTTTCTCAGTGTTCCTTTCCCACTGCAAACCTGCCAGGAGGAAAAGCAGGACCTTTTGCTCCAGGAAATGATGCTACTCACTCAAGCTTTACCCAGCTGACAGCCACATTAGCAACCAGCAAGGAGCTCTTGAGCAACCCAAGGCGTCATTTTCATAAAACTGAGCCATTTATTTGTCTAATCCCACTGCACAGCTAAAGCAGCCTGACTGTCCAGGTGGAGCAGCAGGAGCTGCCACACTCCATCTCTGCCAGCTGCTCCCTGTGGCAGTTTGGCATTGCACTGCTTTTGTGTCAAGGAAAATGCCATCAAGGATCATGTCCAGATAAGGAGATAATCGGATTGGTCCTTATGTTTGAGAGAAAAGTCTTGTTATGCCACTGTCACTGTGAAAAAGGCCCCCAGTATGTCCATTTACGCTGGTTTAACAGTGGTTTGGAGAAACTGGGAGTCCAGTGGGTCATAGTAGCATTGCCCCAGCGTATGGTTTGGTGGGATAAGGAAAACAAAGCTCAGAGAATAACTGATATCCTAGTTAATGTCCATGGGAAGACTTGCACAGTAAAATGATGCTTATGACCTCCCTTAGCCCCAAGCAGCTCTGGAGGAAATGCTGATTTTGCAGAGAAACAAACACAAGGCAAGAAGCAAAGATAACTCACCTGCTATGTGCACTGCTGTTGGAACACAAAGCCCCGTCTCTTGTAGGAGAGCACAGCATTTTTCAGAAGATGGAAAGCCCAGGGTAGGAATTACTTGGTGCTTCAACCTACAAACCAGAGGGAAAGAAATGTCTTGGTATTTAACAAAGCCAGGAGACGTGCCTGAACCATGCAGCCGAGGTGCTGGCCCAGATGGCAGCCTCTGTTTCCGGCTCTCAAACTGAAAGTTTATCTGGTTTCACTTCAGTGCCCCTTAGATAAAAGCCAGGACCAAAGTCTAGAGAGATGAAAGAAAGACAAACTTATAAGAAGATCACAAAGAGGAAATACTTGTATTACAAAACCCCTGTTAGGCAGATGGCTAAGAACCAAAAATTCCAGTCCAGACTGGAGTCTGCTGCAGGTTAAGTCACTTACTGCAGACAGAAACAAAAGTTTAGGAGGATTAAACAATTAGCAGGTCACATTTATTGGATGTTGTGCAGGAAACATTGCTATAAATCCCTTCTGGTCTGGGGTGAGGTAGCTACAGACATGTTTCCTCTCAAAGACTTCATAGATTCGAGAACAATGCTAACAAAATCCCAGGATTACTGACAGTAGTTTAGATCCCTTTTTGGCTTTTCCCTCCAAAGACAGAGCAGCATCACCACTTTTGGGCTACACATCTGGAAGGCCAGCTGTCTTTTGCCGCTGACAGTTCATCAGAGATCCAAGTGACCACACTGTGGCATCTCATGTTTTAAAGAACATAGCAGTGTCCCTCACAAAAAAAGGCAAAGGTTATAGGCAACTGTGGGGATTTGGGGATGTGGCTTGAAGAGTGGAGAAAATATTGCTATGTAGCAAAGAGCATAGCAGTGTGCAGACCGGGGGTGACTTAGAGTTGAGGAAGCTGCATGATCCTGGGGTTTGGTGTCAAGAAATGGAGAGTGCAGAAAAGGACACTGAAGCATGAGACTGAGCCAGGAGAGGTAAGCAGGGCAGGGGTTTGTGGAGAGAGAGGGAACAAGGAGACAACAGGTGAAGAAATTGGTGGCTGTGGAGGGCACAAGACCATGGTGAAGCCAGAACATCACACCTTCAGAAATTAGAGAATGCTGTGCAAGATATGAGAGAGAACAATACACAGGAGAAGCCATAACTCAGGGCAGGAGCTTTACCTTGGAGGCTGCCTGGAAACTGAAGTTTTCACCTAGTGATGGTTTGGCGACAGAATTATCACTGAGTTTATAGGTTTCCCTTGTAGTTGCTTCTTCAACAACCTGCCAAACTTTCTGAAAATGCCTTTTTCCTATGACTGAAACTTTTCATGTTTGCACTGAAGCAAAAACTCTGTGTGCCTGTGTGAATTTCTGAATCTGTTTTGAGGGTAAGACATCATTCCTACCACAACTCATAAGCTGCCCAGAGCTACCAACACCCCACCAAAGTAAATTTTCACAGGTAAATTAACCTCACTTAGGAGAAATGTATTTTGACAGGGCTGCATAGAAAAGGGAGTTTGCAACTGTGTGGGGAACAGGAGAAAAGACCTTAGAGAAAGCATCTTGCTCATAGATAACACTTCTTAGTAGGTCTCCAGTAAGGTGGTGGGGAAGCTGCAGAGTGTTTCAGAGGTACAGCACAGAGTGTATTTCACAGATACAACAGTGCTGGGCAAGAACAGTCTCCAAGGAAAAAATGTGCCCCAGTGCAATTGTAAAGAACTCAAGTCTTTGGAAGAAATCCAGGCAGATGAAACACAGCTGAGCATGGGCTGTGAGCGTTGTCTTTGCACCACCAAAGCAAGGTTGTTTCTCTGTGGCTGTGACTGGTATGAGATGAAGGAGGTTTTGGTTGCCTGGAGTTGTTAATTTAACGTTTGCATAGCCAAGAGTGAGAAAACAAACATGTCACACTGCTGTTTATTATTAAAAACTACAGCAAGGTATTTGATTTTCAGGGAATTGCCCTTTATCTTCCTGTCACTTGTTCCTTACCCTTGTTGGTTTCTCTTCCTATTGATCACATGTTCCCCTCTAGCTCAAGGATATGATTTTTCAGGACAACTTAGAGCTGTGCTGCTGATTCCATATTCAGTAGAGCCCACTCTGGTGCTGGTGTTATTCTGCCTCTTCCCAGAGCTACTGAGCTCCCTGCTACATAGAGAAAATGTTGCCTACAGTAATGACCTTGTTTTGCAGGACATGGCAGTGATTTGGAGGGAATCCTTCTGCTAGGAAGAAGACTTGGGAACCTGCACAAGATCATGGTCTTTCAGGCAACAGTGTCCATTGGGGCAATACATTTGTGTCTCTTTTTCCTTCCAAAAGTTTTTCCAGGCCTATCATTCCTACCTGGCTCAACTTCAAGAAGGGGCTGATGATAATTATTCTTAGAGCAATTCTCTTGCATTCTCTCTGCTTTAAAAATGATCAGGAAAGAAAGACACAGTCCTTTTCTTCCTGTTGCAGCAGAGGGGTTGTTCACTCAGGGAACAGAAAAACTGTTGCCGTTTACTTCCTCAGCACCAGGGGAGGTTCAAATGCAGATCTCCCCCAGGGCAGGAGGAGGTGGCAAAGCACCACTTGCAGCATGCTAAACACAAAGCTCCCTCAACTGCTTCTGAAGAGTTACACACGTGCTTTCTGCATTGCCCTTTTGGAACTTCAGCTTCTGAAGCAAGAGTTGAGTTGGCTTTGGAGCAGAAGTCCAAGTTTTGGCCACATCTCTGTGCCTCGTTTACTTAAATCATCAATACTGTTTGAATGAGAGTCCTCTATTGACTATTTATAGTTCTAAACAAGGAAAACAAATACTGTCTCTTCAGAAGAGCTGCCAATGTCTCTAATTCCCGCAGTTGTCGTGCTATGATTGTAATTTGGTGCCAGATGCATGGATTCCTCAGACAAACAGCTTTCTGGCAGGAGAGAGGAAGATTTGGCTCTAGCGAGCCTGTTTACTTAGAAAGTTGCCATGTTACTGTCTATCATTACCTGTGTTGATTTGCTTTAGAGCAGAGAAGTTAGACATGAATTATTGGATAGAGAAGGCAAAGGCCTTCACACATACCCACTCCCAGTTAATCCTGTCATAACCACTGAGTGACCCTGAAAGGGTAGCTATAGGCAAACATTTTTGTTTAGGCACCCTATGGTAAGAGGAAAGATTAATTTATACTGACTTTTCTTGCTGCTGCTGCAGATGGAGATGGTGTCCTTTGCCCTCCTGACGTGGCAGAGAAAGAGACATGTGTACGGTTGTGTGCCTGAGATCCACGTTGGATGGTGGTGGCCAAAGGCAGATTCTTTCCCAGAGCAGAGGTTATGTGGACAGCTGCTAGAAGAAAAAAGCTTGGCCTGGATCCCAGAAATCCCTAGTGAGAGAACAGAAGAGTCCTCAGGAATAAAGAAGGGTCAGAAAATAGTGGACAGGTTAATTCAGGTCACTGAGGAGAGGGTCAAAGTGCAGGCAGAGAAAAGCATCAGCTTTTGGGAGCCAATTGACTCCCCTCCCACTCATGTCTCACCCTCCCCCAGCGTCCCAGCAGCTGAAAAGGATCCTGCATTTTAGCTGGCAAGAAGTCAGCCAGTAGCCTGTTGTTAAGCTGTAGAGAAGCTGGTCTATTTGCCTGACCTTTTTCTTGAAGGAAGCTGGCGTGTGCCTGAGTGCTCTGATAGGCAGCTGCTCGGCAGCCCCGAGTCCCCCATCCCAGCAGGAGGTCACACTGGACCCCACTCACCATCGCTGAGCACAGGGGAGCACCAGCCCCGTTTGCTCTTCTGCATCCCTGGCACCTGCTCTCACAGAGGCAGCCACGATGCACGCTGTTTCCAGAGCTCTCCCAGTTTGTGTTTTTCCACTGCTCCATCGGGGATTCCTTCAGCTGGAGCTCTAAGGGCCCTTCCTCAGCCTTACTCCTAGTGCCTCTTTTAGATCATATCACCCTTGGCAGCCAACTGGAAGACCCAGAAACCACCATAGCTTTTACCACCTGGTACTGTTGTAGGTAATATTGAACCAAGAGGCTCCAGCTTCCAACTCACCTTGAAGTCATGAGATGCTGACATGAGGCTTCAGAGATTTGAGTAGACCCCTCCTCATTTACAGACCTCAAATCTCTATCCTCATTTACTCTTTCAAACAAGCACGATTTAGACTCCTGAGTGATGGTGAAAGAATTGCAAGCAAGGGGTTAGAAGCATTTCAAGGTGCCAGTGCTGCTTACCCATTGTGCAGACACTCATGAGCCAGAGGCCTTCAAAATGAAACAGCTGAAGGAGACTTAAGACAGCAAGACAGTTTTGGCTTTAAATTGTGAGGCCTAGCAGATAAACAACTTCAAAATAGTTTCAGCAAGGTCACAGTGCCCAAGATGAGGAAATTGTTTTATTTCCCTGTAAGGTATATAAGGTAAGTGCTCATTCATTTCCCAGTGTGCACATTAGATGGAGCAATCCCCTGCGCACCCCACACTGCAATAAACTAATGACAGCTCTCTAAACTATAAACCCTGGTTTGGAAGGTGCTTTCCTGCTACAGATTTCAGTAGCACTATAAGCTCTTTGCAGACAGGGAGGTTTGGCTGTGGGAGCTCCCCCAGGGAATTTCTGGCCCAGCAGCTCTCCCCTGTCCCGGCACGCCTCATCTTGTGCCTGGCCCTGTCCTGTGCCAGGTAAAGTCTGCCTCTCAGCTGCCAATCTCACCCAGTTAGTTATCAGTCCCTAATATTACTCTTACTGTTTTCTTACAGTCACTACTTGAACAGGTTTCCACTGACCAAATGCACAGGCACAAAGGCAACCAGAGGCAACACCTGGCTGCCAGGACAGCATCCAGGCAGAGAAAAGAGGGAGGTTGCAGTTTCAAGAAAGATATTTGAGCAGGCATTACTAAAGTTTGACATTTGGCAATATTAACACTCCACAGAAAGCTTGGTTCTTAAAAGCATATATGGTAAAGCTAAGCTGTAGTTTTCCCTTGTATTGGATCAATGCACCAGTGTGCTGCTGTGAAGTGAAATGATGGAGGCTGAGGGATGAGAATTTTCCCCCCAAGGGCATTGTGGTAGGAATGCAACAGTGCTGATTTATTTCCTAGCTCAATCTTGGAAGCTATGAATGCTGCTGTGCACAGGCTTTTATGGCATTGGGAGAAGAAATCAAAATAATTTCAAAATACAGAAGCCTTCAATCTACAGTTCTTCAGTGTTTTTAACATTTGTATAGAGCTTGAAAGGAGGGAGTGGATGCTGGAGGATAGAGCTGTGGTTTGTGTAAGTTGTAACTTGAAGCATCTCAACACCCTGCCTTTGTAGTTCGTTGCAAGTTGAGCTCTGTAGAAACAGAGATCTTGATGCAGTGAAGGCAGGATGAAAGCCAGGCAGGTACCAGTGAAGGGCTGGCACTTCCCAGTCCTGGGAGTCATTTTTGCCAAATCCCCACCCTGTTCATTAACACCATGATTTCAGTGTAACAGTATTTAAGAATGTTTCTCATACACTTCAAACATGCAACCTGCTCTGCACCTGGACACTTTTGAATGCTCTTCTACAGCCAGGAGGTCCAAGAGACTAATAGGGCTGCTGGCTCTTGACCTTACTCAGCAAGTCACATGGTCTGTGGAGGCAAGTGTTTCCCATGCAGGTAGTGGCAGCAGAAAGGTAAGGCCTTTTGAAGTGATGCTGCACACACTCAATGGGAGGGCAGCTGCTGCACTGCAGCTGTGAAGATAAATGAGAACTGAATTTTCTGGGCGTTCCCTTGCCCAACTGCACTAGCTTTGGGCAGCAAACACCAGCACATGAGCTTTGTTACAAGTGCCTGGTACACACAGATGCTTCACAACCAATCCTCCAGAGGAAGATGTGTAAAGGACACAAGCTCCAGCTGTTCCCACCTCTTGGGGTTTTTTGGGGGATCATTTTTCTCCCCTCTCACTTCCATCCATTACAACCTTCAGAAAAAGCATCTTGGGACAAAGAACAGTACTCTGGCCAACAAGCCCCCACTGTCCCCACAGTATGGCTACAGAGTGTGTGGATCTCAAGGTATCTTTGTTGCTTCTTCTGCACTCTTCATAGCAGTCAGCAGTTAATGTGGATCAGATAGAACTTCCCCTAACAAACGGTGCCCTGGGACTACAACCCTTGTGCAATACACACAGCAGCAGTTGTAGACGAGGAAGCAAAGCTTTTACAGTATCACACAATTTCGAACCGTGCTCCTGAAGAAAGTGGTCTGTCAACAAATCATAGCCAAGTGAGGCTTCTAGTGATCTAGAACATCCAGAAGGCATTACCTGGTGCTCAGAATCATCGAGGTCAGATGAGATCTTTGCACCCATGGGGTCATTTTGTAACAAACAGCATGGTTGGAGAACATGCTGACAAGCTGACCTCTCTCTCCCTATCCCAGGAAAGTCACAAGCCTCCTCCATTCCCACTCTCCTTTGCCTGTGCAGAGCAGACTCCCCACAGCCTCAGGTACAGCCACCCCTGCCCTCTCACCTTCCAAGCCCCCTCAACCAGAGCTCTAACAACTGTGATTATTTTGAATAGGGATGTCTAATTACACAGCCCATTTAATTACAAGTACCAGGAGTGACTGCTTGCCCATTTTAACAGCTTGAATATTCTAAATCAGACACCTGTTTGAACATCTATCTATATTAATTTACAACCCATTCCAGGCAGCTACCATAGGATGATGGATTAGATGTTACTAACACTTCTGTTAGCACAGAACAGTCTGGAGAAGGGGGAAGGTTTGCTTTAGCACTGCTGTACAGAGGCTGCCTGGAGTCAGCTCTGAACATACTCCTGCAGCCCCTCCTGCCTTGTAAGTGGCACACAGGGGCACCACCACTTCTCTTCAGAACTTGTATCCTCTTTGAAACTCAAGTCCAGAGACCCACTTACTCACAGGGGAAATTTTCATCTTTAAACAGGTAAGTTACCTTGTGCCTAATGCTCTTGACAGTGAGATGCACAGCTCTGGTATTCCAAGTTGTTGTCAGCCTCCTTCCCTCATCCCTGATCAGCAGTGTCTCACAGCTAGCCTACAATAATGTTAGGTCCAGGGCCTCAAGCTTCAGTCCCCAATGAACTGTCTTGGCAACAGGACATGCTTTCTACTCTGCAATAACCTGTTTTAAAAAGCAATAAACTCATTTTAAAATAAAATAGAGAAGTTCCTTCAGTTGCCCCTCCCCCCAATAGAGCCCCATGGATTGTAGAGACAGCTTTGGTCTGAGGCCAGCACTGCCATATGTCCTTCAGCTTCCTGGTGGAGGTATGCCAGAGCACCACTCACCCAGGGCTCAAGCTTCAGGCACGTGAAAGTAGAGTCATAAGTTAATAAATACAAATAGCTTCAGGCAAGAGAGACACCAACACATCTGTAATTAAGATCCTTCCTATCCAAGGCTGTCAAAACTCCAACTCAAGGTCCATTTCTTTCATTTCACTGGACTATAATCCCTCAATTTGGGTCAATTTACTGTAGGGAAGCCCTTCAAGTTAACTCTGAAGGCCATTTGACAGTTGGAACACTGCCTGAACAAAGGTGGTCATACCTTGTTCATTTTCTTCCCTCCCTTAAAGTCTACATGCACCTGAGGAAACTTCATACCTTCAACATGACACAACATTCAAGACTGTAAACATTAAAACACTGCATACTCCAAGTTGAGGCATGCCTTAGACATTTCAGAACAAACCTGAAGTCTTATCAACAACCCCAAGTAGGTTTTTAAAGTCCTTTATTAATCTGAATATAAAAAGACAGAAGTTGCCTACGATATAGAACAAAGCTCTTGCTTCATGAGGAAACAAAATTCTCTTTACCAAGTGAAAAAATAAATACCCTCTCAGAGTAAGGTTTATATGCTCATGTGTCATAAAAAAGTAGAGTTTTAATATTTTGACAAAATGTCTGTGCAAAGAAACAGATGCATAAACACACATTACTGCTACATTAAGGCAATATGAAAAGTATAGTCAGAAAATTTCAGTAAAGTGACAGTGTACTTGTCTAGCTTTAAGCCAGTATTGCACCCAAACATGGTCTCCAGTTCCCTCTGTACCCTGGAGAATACACTGAGAAACCAGAGCCCAAAATGCCCGAGCAGGGAGGGTAGAGACTAAAAACACTTGAGCAGGAAATGACCTAGCCAGTAAAGATGTTAACTGAAGAAAGAATTTAAAATGATACACAACCCTATTTTAGAAATTAATGGTTCAAGTTTAGTAGTTTAAAACCAGTCTCCAAAGAACACCCACTTACAGGGTAGCTGAGAGAAGCTCCCGAGCCCATTAGCCAAGCTGGACATGGGGAACCCAGAAGCACTGTGCCCACAGGACACAGCCAGCTAGGAGGCTTTCCCATCCCATCCTCCAGCACTTCAAGGCCAATAAACATGTCCTACACTTCCCAAAGCTGTTCTCTCAGAGTTCAATTAAAAAGATAACATTTCTGAATTAAAACACAGCTGCTTGAGAAAGCCTTGTAACTTCAGCTGACTTGTAACTTCAAGAACAGATTTAAGAAGTTCTCTCCTCTTTAAAGCAGTTCAATAAAAGCAGAAGCTATGAGCCATACTAAACAGATATTTGTAAAAGCCAGTCTTACCATTAAAATAAAAGGGAGTGATTGTACTAAAAAGGATTTAGAATGTAAAACCAAAGGCTGCATTGCTCTGTCTGGGTCCCTCAGTACATGTACACCAGCCCTCTCCAGGGTGATCTTGCCTTGCAACTACAAGCTCAGGCATCTTTCTCCTTTCAGTAACATAAATCTGTTACATTTCTGCTCTCGGAAGATGTCTCAAACCATTTTGGACATGCTGAATGAAGCATATTTAGGTAAAAAAAACCCACAGTCTTTTTGCTTTTGCTCATGGATAGGTGCTGGAGTGATTGCCTTCTTCACAATCAATGGTTGCATTTCATATTAGTGCAGTTTAAAGAGTACATGATGGGTTTGAAGTGTGTCCATAGATCATATCACAGTCAGGTTGAGAAGGCTGGTGTGGGTTGGCAAGTACACATGCTGGACATGCTCTATACGGGATCTGCAAACAGGGCATGACTGCAAAGGAAGACATCAGCAAGTTAGTTTACTTCACATTTGGACTGGCTCTGCATTTTCTGGAGACTTCCCTCCAGGTACACACTAAGAGCACTTGCCCACCATCTCCACACCCAACTCTGGGCATGCAACTGAATCTACCCTCACCATGACTCTGAAACAGCACTTCTAAAACTTACCATTCAAACTCTTCTTTAGGATTAGTTTACAAACAAAGCTTTAAGTTTTCACAGCATATCAACGTAAACATATTAACCCATCACTTAAGCACACCAAAAACCCCACAAGTCTGCTAACTCCTATCTTCATGGCATTGCTGTTACCTGTAATTGGGCAGCACAGGTCTTGCAGCAAACTGTGTGGCCACAGGGACAAAAGGTCGAGTTGATTTCTTCCGCACAACAGGCCATACAAAGCATGGACTCCTTCAGCTTCCGCAGCTTCTCTTGCAGAGCTTTTGTCTGTTGGCAGCTGAGACCCTCACAGTTGTCACAGTTCATGCTGCTTTCTGAAGACTTAAGGGGGGAACTTGGTGGGGTTTGGTCACTTCTTGAAACCAGATCTACAATGCCAGCATTATAAAGAGCTCTTCTTGCATGATCATAAACTTCTTTTGATGTTCTTTTAATGTCAAAAACATATTTTTTCCCCAGATTGATGTTTTCATTCAGGAATAAGGATGCCAAGTGGCCCTTTAAGTCTCGACTATACTGCATCATGACAGCACTGGTGACAGTGTCACATCTACAAAACAACAGGACAAAGGTAAACTTGGTTAGTTAATACCAATAAACCATCCCAACAAGGATGTGCTCCCAAAGTTGAAGTGACAGCACTAAAATTTGAGCGAGTGGTCTGAGGTAGTATTTAAGCTCTTGAATGCTGTTTGTGCAACAACTCTGCTTCAAAGGGTGTAAAATGGAAAGAAGTGGCAGTCATTTTGCATCATCAAATACATGAACTGTCTGGTAAAACAGCTCATGGAAGGGACTTAAGGCATTTACTAATAATAACAGCCAACATTGCTTAACCCACAGTTCATTTTGGCAGCAACTCTTTACACAGTCATTTCCAAATGGTGTTTTTAATTGCAATTAACAGTCCTTGACACAACAGATAGGCTCTCAAAATTTTAACGTGGAGTCAAGTAATGTCTTCATCCAAATGTCCACTAAGTACTTTGTATATACTAGTATTGTTTCATCAGAAAGTAATCAGTGTGAATGCAGTGTAGAGAATGAAATTCAGCCATTTGTATTTGCCACTAAGCGTTTCAGCTACCCTCACCATGCTTGTTGCATATTTCAGTGACAGTTAAATGTGCAGAAGCCTGTTAAGGAGTATCATTTCTCTAGACAATGTAGGAAAGAAAACACCACAAGGACTACAGCTTCACATGCCCAACATCTAAGCTTAAATGCCTAACAAATTGTACTTGAATTAAAATCAGAAACTGCAAAGGACAGCAGAAGTTACAAGCAGAGACAAAGATCAAAAAGTTAAGACTGTCTAAGAAGTTACAAAATGCTTTGTCTGGAAACAGTATGAAGAGTACAAAACAGCAGTGCAAGGGCATATAATTACAGAGCAGAACACAACATGTTTAACAGACTCACAAGATGAGCAGTAGTTAGCTGCTGATGAGTTGCAGTGGTTAGAAAGGCAATTAGGTGATGGTAATTGCTGTAACTGTATTAGTGATCCAAACTGAGAAGCTGACAGGCCTTTCCCTACTGTCTGTACATTCCCTTGCTTTAAGTCCAATGCATCTCCAAGTAATTGAAACTGCTCTGTGGTGGTTAATTTAGAGAAAAGACCACTAAGTGTCTTTCACTGTTCTGAGTAGTACTGGACTTCATAGTAGGAATGAGAAGGGGTTTAAAAACCATCAACCAATGAGTCCCCTACCTCAAAGTCAAGAGGATGAATGAAGACAACAGATGGCTGCTGGCATGAAACAAAATCCTGGCCATGTGAGCAAGGACAGGTGAACTATAGCAAGATTTAAATACACAGGATGGGAAGGTGGCATACAAGTAGCTTTGAGCAACTGGAGGAGTCAAATAAAGGAGAAACAAACACATGTGCATGAGCTGCACCTACAAATTCTGAAAGACAGGGTACTTCTACTTTCATTCTCTCTCTTATAGGGACAGACAATATATGTATTGTTCTGTGATACTTCAAGCACAGTAACTTTATACTCTGAAGTGCTGTTATTCATAGGGGTAGACCAAGAAATTTTGCTAACTTGTCTTGTACTCCCACCCCACAAAATGGAAAGCAGCAAAAATCTGTTCAGCTTCTAGACTTAAGAAAGAGGCTGCAAAGACAAGGAAATTTTGCAGAGACTTTCTAAAGTGCAGTCAGGTTGCTTGAGCACTTAATTCAAATACTGTGGAGTAGAGTAGCAGCAGTTGACTCCAGCAGCAATACTGACCTGTAAAACGCATGTGTCTCTGTAATTGCTCTGTAGAGTCCACTTGCTGCCCTTGTACTGATCATCTTAAATAAGAGAACTACACTATTCCCAGACTCCTTGGTAACAGTCAGATAAACATTCTTCCCAGACTGAGTTGCCATTTGAACAACAGGATAAGCAATCCTGTAAATGAATATAAGAAAGAAAGGTTATTTACCTTTTAAAAGATAAGGGCATTTTCCACAAACTACTATGGGGCACTTGCATCGGAAGTTAGTGGTCTCTAACTGTTGCCTGTGATGCTGGATTGAAGCATCAAAAATACAGAAAGTTAAGAGCATTAAGGCCAGTTGCCTTGACTATAAAAGCAGGTAGTGTCCTCAGACCCTACATTCCAATAGCTCCTTTTAGTAACCCAGAGCAGTCTTATGTATTATGTAAAAACTAGAGGCATGCTCAGTACTTCTGAAAAAAGGAAGATGACAATGGTTCCACAGAACAGAGCACACCTGTTGATAGGACTGAAGTCATCTTTACAGATGCATATGCCTTCAGGTCCAACCCCGATGAGGAGTTTCTGCCCTTCGCTGTCTCTCACCGAGTGCCACTCTACCCCGTAGTTCTCCAGCGTTGTAACAATCTGCAGAACCTGGTACTCAGCAGAAGCTTGACTTAGACCTTCCAGCTCCTTGTGCTTTGCAATAATGCTGTTGAAAAGATTAAGGATAGGTGAAATAACTCAAGTATGTGCCGTTACTGTCAGCAGCTTGTTTTAATGGGGTGGGGTTTTAGCTGACCTACTTAGACAGATTAGCATTGCTCCTGACCTGCTTTATCTGCCTAATGATTTCAGAAATCATGAACTGGGAAGAACTGAGAATTACTAAAACACCCTGAGAATGTTCAGGAGACAATCCTGTGCATTTGCTTAAGGAATTAAAAAGCTGTATGTAATCAAGGCTTTCCAACTAGCACTCTCCAACGTATTTACCTGAACCACCACTAAGTTAATAGCCTACAGAAAAGGTACACTGGAAGTTTCTTGATATTCAGGAACTGAGCTATGAAGGTGTTTTGTACTTCAGTGTATTGGTATTATGCAAGGCAAATTCTTGGCACTTCCTTTCACAAGTGTAGGTCCAAGCCATATATGCAGCTTGATTACCCTGCTCCAAGTATTTAGGTACTTATATTTTTTGCCAAGTACCAGAGTTCAACAGCTTTTGTTTTTCACAAAAACACTCATAATTGAGCTTAAAAGGTGACTGAAGTTAGGATGTCATAGAATGGTAGGGGTTGGAAGGGACTTTTAGAGATCATCTAGTCCAACCCCCCTACAAAAACAGGTCAGTCTAGATCAGGTCACATAGGAACATGTCCACACGGGTCTTGAAGACCTCCAAGGAAGGAGACTCAGTTAAACATTCTGATCAGTTCAACATTTTGATGTCCAAAGCTGTTGTTTTAGCCATGTAGACACATTATAGCATTAGCAACTAAGGGCTCAACAAAATCTTATGCTTTTGGCCTCAGAAAAGGAGGCTATATACATGTGGGTTTTTACCTCTCCAAAACGGTGGTGGTGAGCTCTTTTGCACACAGCTCTTCGTAATTGTACTTGGCAGTGTTCTGGTTATAGTCTCCAAACTTCATCTGTGCCAACAAGGCACTAAGTTCAATTGCATGCTCTGAAGAACACTGAAGATTACCAGCCAGAAGATCTTCTTTTATATGCAAGAAAAACATATGTCTGCAATGAAAGCAGAAATGTTTGCTTACACAACATGTTAAGAGATGTTTGTAATCAAGATCAGTATCAAATAACATCTCAGATACTTTTGGTAACCATTAGTTTGGTAATTAAGAATTTGCAGTGAATATATGGAGAAGAATCTGGCACAAGGAAAAGAGCCTCCATCTTATTATTTGCTTGCACTTAAAGAGAGGCTACAACTGAAGATGGTAACTAAATGCACTACTAAAATGAAATGAGCACTTCAATGTGTTCTTAAGAGTAAGAACTGCTTTAACTCCAAAGGCCACTTAGTAATTTCAATAACCAGTGAAGTATTTTTGGATTAGCTTCATACATGTAAATGTCTTTGGTTGCATTTTACAAATTATTCTGCATTTCAGAAAAGCAACATTTTGTGCAGAGCAGCCCCAACCAGCACACTCTCCCCAGTCATGCAACAAGAGAAGTCATACCTTCCCCACAGCTGAAATGGCTCTGCTACCGCACTCAAAGGGAAGATAATGGTGCTTTTGTCAGTGACAGGATTACCAGAACAACTTGAAACAACTGTGTAATAACATACACAAACATCTACTGTGTTTGTCAGACCAGTCTTTACAGTTGGGATCAAGGCAGCTTTGACAGCTAGCTGGGAAATCCAAAGTTGCACCTAATTACCTAATAGGTCAGTTAACTAGACAATCCACCAACACTAGCACCAGCCTGCTAATTTCCCTTAGACCTTAACTTCTAGAAATTCATCCTTAGCTCTCCTCAGGGAAGACAATAAAAATTTCTTAGCACTTGCTCTTAAAACTCAGCATATTTATGGAAATCAGACACAGAGTGGTTACATATCACTGAAAAAATATCTTGCAATAAATGAAGGCTGGTACCCACAGGGATATGTCTTGGCTTTCACAGTAATGCAACACTTACACTTCCTTTTAGAGAAAGAAAAAAATGTAATCTACTTTTCTTAAAAAGCTATATTGAATCACTCACTAAAGTTCAAAGATGCTAGCAAGGGATTAGCATCCCTTCCAACAGCAATTTTAGATAATATCTTACATACACCCCAATGTAGTGCCCTACAATTCCATGTATAACACAGTAAAGTGGGGCTACTTTTTCAATGCTATGAGAAACTGCTTGACTTGCTAAATTTGTGTTTATTTTGAGCTCTATTGTGGTAAATGCTGGAGCTAAGAAAATCCTGGCCCAAACGATGGCCCATACCCACAATTTTCACAATCAGGAAGAATATATATTAAGTTATACAATAAACTGACCAACAATCCCATTTCTTGCAGCAAGTGCTAGCTGTGACACCTTCTTTTGCAAGTAGTTTAAGACATTCTAGAGCTTCATTGCATCACTCTGTCTAGACATCAACCTTCACTTCAGCAGTCCCAGTGGGGGTCTGGTGGAAGCCAGCAGTATTCCTTACTCCATGTAGGATACAAGTTTAGGCTGCAAGATGACCAGAACTTCAGACAGTACAGTTGTCTCCACTGTTAGCAAGTCATTCCTTGTCTAGGTTTTTCTTGGAGCAAGCCCCAGATCTTTGCTTCAGTCCCTTTCTCCTACACCTTGTTAATTCATAACTCTTGGCTTGGGCCACAGGAAGGCAGAGCTGGGGCTTTTAAAATGCTTAGGTTGTACACACTCCTTCTGGGGCTCAGTCCATAAATCCACACACAGCATTTGATGAATTACTAGAGCACTATGATCAAAAAAAATTAAAACAGTAGGCATTTCCTAATCTTAATCAACATTTCAAAATATAAATGGCTTCTCATGTACTTCTGATCCTCTGTTAATACCAAAGCAGGTTTTGTAATTAGTACAAAGTCCTTGATCTACACCCAAAAATCCCATTGCTGGCCTAAATCTATTGCCAAAACTGACCCATAATAGGTAAGAAAATAGTTAATGCACAGCCTGCCAGTCATAGCAGTTTGAGTGACAGCAATTGACTTCATACTGATCTGCCGCAGCAGCTGCCCTGAGCCACGTTCAAGCAGTAAATTCACTGGTTTTTGAGTCCTTAAGTGTGTGAGGAAGGAAAAAACATCTAAAAGTTCAAAGGCAATGAGGGTTGCAAACATTTTATACATCTGAAAAAAGGTGATTCTGGCAAGTGCAGATTCTGATTGGCCCATCCAGCCTGCACTTCCCCAAAGTTACATTAATAATCCATTGAAAAACCATCCCCTTCAAGGTTCAAAACATGACATTAGCCAGAAACTGATTATAAAAGCAGATTTCTCTCTTTTACACAAAACTAAAGTCTTTTGATCCTTAAACATAAAGGCAAAAGAACATGCTTTTATTGCTGAATACAGCCAAACAAAACTAAAGCTTTAGGAGCCTTGAGGCAGTTCCTTATCTAATTCTGCAAAGTCTAAAGGACCCAACAGATTGTGTGTAGAAAACCTGGCTATGTTACAGATTCCATTAGTTACCAGGAAGCATTTCTGTACATATTCATAAATTAGATTGTGACCACTTAACAGCACTTAACCATGTTCTGTCCTCTCTAGGAACAGATACAATGACAAAACATTAAAGCTTTTCCCACCTCTAAAGATACTCAGGTCAGGTAGTAAAAGGGTACTTGGTTTTTCAAGGAATTATTTTGCTGTTATTTTTTTATGCTTAATCCAATTTTTACTAGGAAAATTTTTAAACCATGAACTGTTTTAAAACTGAGAAGTGGACTGTTTATAACTCAAGTTGTCTAAAGGTTACATCCACAAGACTGCAGATAGATTTTCATTTGACCACCATTAAGAAACTACTTGTTTTTTTTGTGTCACTCCCCACCTCAGTTATTCACATCACATTAATATTTCCTATTATAAATCAGACAAAAGGTACATTTCCTACCTCCCACCTCAATATTCTCTTAGCACATTTTGCAGCTTCATTCCTCTGCTTGCCAAAGTTTCATTTCACCTTTAAATCTTCACAGAAAACAAGTCTTCACAGCTCTGAACTTGACCAATCAATTACTCCCAGCCATATGAACACCTGCCAGCCATGTCAGGACATCAACCAACCAGCAGTAGCTTTTAGAATAAACAACCTCCCCTTGGACTTACAGCCAAAGTTACCCCAAACCTCATCCTAGCTAGATATTCCTCCCTATTCAATTACAGAACATTTCCTTTCAGTTTGGTGGCTCAAAATAGCACACGTAAATACTGGTTAGAGGACAAGGCATGAAGTTTGCCAAAGCTCCACTTCATTAGTCACTGCCCAAGCAGAATTATTTCCTTTGTAAAGGAAGAAAAAGCAGTTTTGAATTAGAACAGGATCACATGCTTTCTTCAATCACTAGTTACACTGGTGGCTTTTATATTTGGTTTCTGTCCTTATTTTTGTCCCAGTGCTTTTCACATCACTTCAATTCCACGTGCATATTAAAATACTCAGTAAAATCAAAGGTACAGTGTGATTAATGCTGTGGAACAGAGGAAGCTGCAAGGAGGTTTCAGCAGATGGCCCATTTTACAAAAAACTACAGCTAGCAAACTAAAGCCACAGACTTAGATAGACATCCTATCACCAATTGCATTTTGCCTCTCTCTGAAGTGATTGCTGCCAGCTGACTCTGCTGAACACCACTACCAGAAATGGATGCCAGTATTTCACAACAATGGAATTCTAACAGGAGGCACAACACTGATTGCCAACTGAGCTGGAAATAACAGCCCTATAAAATGAGTGCTATGAAAAACATTCAGCATACACAATACAAGATTCATTTCCCTGAACTCATTGAAGACAATTCATTATGTGCTTCAGGATTCAAAGTTCTGCACTGAAAACTTAGTTTCTCTTACTTTAAGGAAATAAGAACAGAGCAAAAAGACATCTAAAGATCATATTAAAGCTATTTAAGCTCTAAATTTATCTGCCGGGGAAAAAAGTGACAATCCCTAATCTTTAACTAAGAAAAGCATCTGTATATGACTAATGATTCCTGAACTAGAAATATAGCCAAAAGAACCCATTCCCTTGCCAGACTACTGGCGAGAATCTCGGCATATATCCCCAGGAACTGTCTGTTCTCTTTGGTGTATGACACTTCTTACCACAGGGTAATACTCTTTCCAGCTCTGAAGTCTAAAGGAATCAAAATTAGGAAGCATTATTGTTTGCCCTAAAAATCTATTGTTAAGATCTTTAGCAGTAGAATAGAATGCCGGTTTTAAAAGCAGATAGAAAAAAACAAAGCCATGCACAGTTACAATTATGCTCACAGTATCTTTGTTCTTGCTTGCTCTTAGCCGAGTGGGTGAAAGGTCACCAACTGCAGTTAAACTCTAATTTAGACAAACAGATGCATTAAAGTCAGACTGCTGTCTGACTGTAGGCTGTTTCAGTGCATCATAAACACCCTGACCCTGCTGACTGGTTAGCCAATGCTACAGAGTAACAAAATGTTTTTCTGACTTTCTACTTACTACGTGTACCCACTTTACAGACCAGTTCCCAGTTTTAACTAATTCATCAGTACAACTCGAACACTGTGGAAAAACAATATACTTTGTAATTACTGGGAAATACTACACAACTTTCATCAGCTTCCAAACAATAGTTACCTATCTTAAGGCTGAGGAAGCACAGCTTTTTGGAATGCTTCATGAAATTATGTGTCTTCAGAAATCACATGATTTAAACTGTCTTGGCTTACATATGGATATTTCATTTCCAGTTATACTACACAGGACAAGTAGCTCTGCCTATTCTGAAGTACACCTGGGTAAATCTTACATTACACACTCAAGAAGTGATTCACTTCAAAGTTATTTCTACTTTCGTGCAGGAGCTGGAGTGCTGTCCTTACCCTGCCAACCTCACAACCTTTGCTCTCCCAGACAGCTGTTTGGCAGAATTTGTCACTTGCACAGCTCAGCAAAGACTTTCTTTGCCTAGGTGGATGCAAGTTTCGAGAGGTCTCTGTTTCGTGTTTCACAAAGGAAGCCCTCACACGAGGAGGAGAACTCTCCGCCCCAGCTGCGGGGCCCGGCCCCAGGGCCGTAACCACCGAGGAGCTGCCAGCCGAGGTTACTCCCGGTCGGTGACCTGGAGTTACACCATACCAGAGAAAACGATCAGGACCGACCAGCGCTTATGATCTGTATCTTGGACTACCACATCTAAAAGCAAAAAAACAGATGTGCTTTTCAAGGCAGTGTAATTTCCCACTCAATGCCACGTATAGTTATTCAAACTCCACTAAACAAGCTCACTGTTCACATTTTCAAGACTGGTTTGTAAAGCTTTAGTTGACAGCAGCAGATGAAATTTGAGAAACATTCTTGAGCACTTCCATTCCACTGAAAACAATTCTAAACTACAAAACCCTGCAGCAAAACTCATTACCAGGCAGTCAAATAAAAAAATTAGAAGTTGAGCTCCAAAGAACGACAAAACCACTTTTAAGCCTGTCAAAGCAAAGAAAACGTAGTAGGAGAGGTTTTTCTTCCCCCATGAAATCTCCCATTCACCAAACACTTGATGGAGCAGGTTTGGGGCTGTGGTGGGTAAAAGTGCAATTATACCCTGCCCTGCCTTTGCCCTCAGTGGGGGAGAAGGCTCCCTTGCTTAAGAAGATTAAAAAGCCTGAGGCTGTGATCTCTCACTGAACTGCACCCTTCACAAAAGGCAACAGCAGCTGAGGTTGATGTTCAGTTGCCAGCTCAGCTTTTCACACAGCATACAGGAGCCTGAACATTAAATTCCTATAAACACAGATCTGAGTATTACACTTAAGTGCAAGACAAGGATCTTTAAAGAAACAATACAACTGAGTCTTATAAAGCTTCCAATGCACATAGAAAAAAATTGGTAACAGCTCAGTCCTAACATTCATTGTTATCATGAAGCTGATCAAGAAAATGTAGAATTACTTGCAGTTTCCCCAGTTTCAAGTGCAGTCTCAATATGCACATAATTTCTATGTAAAAACAGCATCAGAGGCAGCAAGTCGGGAGACTTCCTCAGCATTCATCAAGCAGGGAAGAGAAGGCAACGCCTCTGTCAGAACCCCCTCTATGCAGCTGCTGTGAGCAGCATTGTTAAAGGACACCAAGGACACTCAGCAATTCCTTCATTGACCAGCACAATGACTTTGCAAGTGAAGGTAAGAAACAAGGTGTTGGCTATAACCATACAGCTAAGCCTTGCAATTCTACAATACACTTATTGATTTCAAGGTTTAACAAGGTTTTTTTACTCCTTTATACCACACATGCCTGCATGTTAACACAGTTATGGGCATATGTATATCCTCAAGCAAACTCAAGGAGAAAAAACCCAAGTCTACTTAAATCTACTGAAACTCAGTATCAACAGCACAGAAATACATTAAACACAGGCATGATGGAATTCTAGATCTGCTACACAGATTACTGGGCACAAAGGCAGCTATTGCAAACTATTTTACAGCTCGTATTTGCTTTTAGCAGGAACACTAAAAATATTCAGGATGTAGACTGAACAGTTTAGCTGAAGCCTCAGGGCTATTCATGTTTGGAACACAACTAGTTTCAATGCCTGTTGCTCTCCAAAATTATTAGGAACTCTGATAAGAGCAGAATTTCAATAGACCTCTTCTGATGACTGACTCTCAACTTTAAAATTGTTTGTTAAATATATCATTAACAGAACAGTCTTAACTTGTACCTAAAAAGAAAGCTTGTTCCACCTACAGCCTTTTAAGCTCACCTTTGTAGTGGAGAAGTACTCACTACTTTGATGTAGGTACACAGCTCTGGTATAGCCGGGCTATACAATCTGCCTTTTAAGCTCTCGAGTACATACCACCAGTTCCAACTTTATTAACTTGCAAAACCTGCCAAGTCTTGCATTGATGATGTTGAAGGCAGGAACACAGGCATCTGCAAAAGCCTTGTGAAGTTGAACAAGTGTTCACTGAGGACAGTATAAACACACCAATCATATCAGCTTTCAGTTCCCTCAGATTCACCTCATTTGGTCTGTACAGGGAGACAGATTCAACATGCTCAGGGGAATCTCACCTGCCTCATCAAGTATGAAACTGTCACTCCTTTTGTTCCACATAAAAATCCTTCCTTCTTTGGTTTTATGCTTTTTCTCATTGAGAATATTGCAATACCAGGACAAGTTTCTTTAAGGAAAAGACTTCAAAAGAACCTAAAAATACTTCCTGGATGGTAGATCCTGTATAAGCAGGATAATTATGATCTAACTCCACAGTGTTCTGAAAGCTTCAGACTGAAACTCAAATACCACTGCTCCTCAAAAGCCTCTCCCCTCCACATTAGTCCAAAAAAGAAAACTATTCGTGTATGCCCCTAATTAAAACCATTATTCCTATGAAATAAACATCAATCATGCTATCAGTCACTGACAACAATTCTTTAGACAAATACATTGTGCAAAACAACCACGTTGTATCCACACTCTTCATTCTGAAAGTACCAGGTTGAAGTGAGTGGTGAAAATGTGTTCTAGCATTACCATATAGACACTATTTACTCCATTTATATTAACTATACTATCTAAAACTAACAGGAAAAAGTAGTTGAAGAGTCAGCATTAAGTATAGATACACATTCAAGGAGTTTTTTAAGGTAAATCAGTTGCAATTCATGCAGTAATTAAACTTCAGGAGCTAAAGCAATCACTCACTAGTAATCTTACAAGGCTAATTCTTAGGACTGGCTAACAGTATAACAATCGAGTTCAGACCACTGGCCAGAGAAGCAGCAAAACAGCTGTTTCTTTTGCAGCCTCAAAGGGCCTGTAGCTATTTGAAAGTTACTGTAACATAACACCAGACAAAAAGGAACTCAGCAAGTTTTTATGCTCTGTGGGAGAAATTGTTTCCTGCCTTTCTGTACCAGCGGTTTACAACGACCCAGAGTAACTCCGCTGCACAGGGGTTACTATCGGACATGCAACTCCTATGTCAATAATTTGCCACTGGTAGCTTAGTTTCTTCCACTTCCAGCACTAACTGCTCATGGAATTACATACACTCCTTACCAACTGCTAGCTACACAACATTTTACAGTATTACCAGTTTGAGCCTTTTTTTTCTAAGAAGGAATAAAAACATTTAAGTAACACTAACGTTTTAATACCACAAACTCCACCAAGATTATCAGAAGATGAAGAAATAAAACCAGTGTGCAGTCACTTTCCCAACTTACAAAAACTGAAAACAATGTCATCAGCTAAGACTACTTACAACCATCTTTACCTTACCTTGTCTGTTCTTGTAAGATAAGATGCGGCTCTACAAAAAACTTGACTCTTAATTTCAATCGATAAGGGGCCAAACCATCCATCTGCTGGGAGATCCTGTTCCTCAAATTCAGCCACAGATTCTCCCCTTTGCTGCCAGTGAACTGCAGTCCAAAATAATCAACTTCTATAATTCCCAACCTTCTGCAAACCTGAAAGAAAAGAGGTTCTTTATGAGGCTACAGCATGACAATGAAAAAAGGTCACTCAAATCAAGTATTCTTTCAGACTGCCCCCTTAAAACACACGAGAAATAAACCTTTTACATAAAATATTACTTAATTACTTGGATTTTAAGTTGCATACAAACCAGCACAGAGACAAATACTAAAAATAAACTAGGAATTTCTCCACTAGCTGAAAGCCACAGGGACTTCCATGGTTCAATTCCACCTCTCTCTTCTCACCTGCAAGCCAGGCGCTTAGGAAGGTCAGTGGACTTCCAAAAAAATAGACTACCTGTTATTCAGCATCAGAGTCAATAGCACTTTCTAGGCAAGAAGATCAAAGTGCAACACACAAGTTTTCCTCAGATATCACCAACAGGCTGGGCTGCTACGTTTGTCTCTCCCCAGCATCCTGACAGCGGCCACCGCCGCAGTCATACCGAGGCTATGGCAACGGGAAGGAGAAAGCACCTTAGACAAACAGCTTCAGACAGTGCGGCCTCAACAGGCCCCGAGGACCATCTCGGCACTACCCAGGGCGGTGTGGTGTCACCTCGGGCGGGTGAGTGCCCACTCGCGTGTCCCCTCCTCGCCCAGAGACAGTGAGAGCAGGCTGCAGCGGCGAGGCCGAGGCCTGCCCTTCCCACCGGCGCCGTGAAGAAGGGCCGGAGAGCCGCGAGGCTGGGATGCAACACTCTCTGCATCTATCATGTGAGGGGAGAGAAGGAAAACCCACCTCAAAACCGCACCGCAAGCAGCGCTGAGAGAAGGGGGAGGGGGGGGTGTCTGCGGCGGCTGCCCGCCCCCGCACGCGCCTCCGCCCCGCCCCCGCGCGGCCCGGCCTCGCGCCACCGCCGGCCTCAACGGCCGGGGCGCGCGCCGGGGGCGTCGCGAGCTGCCGACGCCCCCCCCGTCAGGCGCGGCGCTCGTGAGGGAGGAGGCAGAGAGAGCGTCGCGTCTGTCAGACACCAACGGCCTGCGCTGCCCAACAGTCCCCACCGACACCCCATCCCCTGGAGGGCAGCGGCAGGACGGAGGGCGCAGCGCGGCCGCTCGCTCACCTGGTTGAGGCAATCCTCGCCGTTGGCTTTCGCCTCTACCTCCACCTCCATCACCACCGCGTCCGGCCTGGTCACATAACACAGCATGGCTGGAGACTGCCAGCGCCGCCACCGCTGCTGCTGCCACGGACACCCGCTCCGGCTGCCGCCGGGAAACCGCAGCCGTCGCTACAGGCTGAGGCACGGACGCGTCCCCAGCCGCCGCCCGGACCCCGGCAGCACTTCAACCACCCGCCCGCACCCAACCCCAGCCTGCGCTCCGCTGCCGCCGGCCCCTCCTCATATACCCTCCGCCTCGCGCTCCCCCCGCCTCGCGGCACCTGCGGACCAATCAGCAGGCGCCGCTCGCCGCTGAGGGGCCGCCGTCCCCGCCAATCAGCGTGGCCGTCCCCGCCAAGCGGCGGCGGCCGGGGAGGGGCGTTTGTGGTCGTTCCTCTCTGGCGCCCCCTGCCGGGCCGCGGGGACTCCCGCTGGGACAGCCGCTCCCGCCCCCCGCCTCAGCACAGGCCCAGCCCGCGCTCGCTGTTCCGGCTGTCCCAAATTACCTTCGTCCCTCGTCACCTCCATAATCATAGAGTTCCTTACCTTGGAAGTGATGTCCGGTTAAATCGCAGCATGGAAAGGTCTTCTTGGAACCCTCTTTGCAGGGAGCGTCTCCCCAGTTGGCAACCAAATGTGGTGAAACGCTTTTCACTGAGGGGAAAATAACACCTGGATTAATGCTCTCTCCCATACTCCCCTGGGCCTTGGTCCAGCTTTGCGTTACGCGGCATGAAAAGCACTGTAAACGTGGAAATGTTAAGGAGAATCGACCAAGAGATACCGCAGCCTCTTGCTCGTGGATGATGGAGCCTTTGTACATGCTGAATGCTGCAGGAGTGAAGCTCGCAAGTGATTCCTGGCCAAAGGACAAGCACCTGCACCGAGTGAGTCCTTAGAAGTGTTTGTCTGCCAAATATACCCAAGGTACAGAAGTAGTTTATGGGTGCTTTAGCAATGTAAGTTGAAATGATAGGTAGGTCTAAGTACAAAATGCACACTTGAGCAGGCTTCCCAGCAGAAATGCAGATCAAAGAAGCACCGAGCAGTGCAGTGGTGAGGAACAAGCAGTTTGTCAGGTGGTGGAACTGAGAGAGGAAATGAGGATCTGAAAATGCAGTGAAGGATAATGGAAGAACAACAAACCACAGCACTAAATGCGAGGCCATGACAGGATTGAATATTAGCTTGTTCCCATGTGTACGGGTCACTTGCTTCCATTTGGGTTTTTCTGCTGTGCTTGTTACGGTTGTTAGTATCCTCAATTTGTTTTAAAAGAACCCTCAGAACAGATGCTCATTCTGATGGGAACTCTGCAAACACAGTATGTGGAGTTTTGTATTCATTTTACTCATGTGAACTCTGTAACTAGAACACTGTGCAGTTCTGAACTCATCAGAAGAGCAGCAGGCAAGTAAGAGACAGGACATGAGATGTCAAACCTGAATGATGTTGCATTTCACTTGCATGCTTGCTAGCTCAGATTTTCATGCCCAGGTCAAGAGGGTTTAAATTGAAGAGCTTGGTGTCTTAAAAGACCAGAGTAGAAAAAAGGAAGTAACATGAAAGATGAATGAAATTGCTAAATTATGTTAACTTTGGAATTTTAGGGGTGAAAAAACCACTCTTTTTTGGGAGGGACTTAATTATGAGAGGATTAGCCACTTAACAAAAAAAAAAAGATGACAGAATACTTCAGCATGGAAAAAACCCTTCCATTTGCTCTCTAGTGTCTGATGGAGTGGATGCAGGAAATAAGAGTTTAGCTTTATTTTTACTCTTACATATTGAGGTGTTATGGTATTTTTGTGATTTCTGTATTTCTGTCATAATCAGAGGAGTCCTAGAGTTGTTACGAAGGTGAAACACAAGAACTGCTGTGATGACTCATGCCATTAGTATTCTGCTATCCTCTCCCTGACAGTAGCTCAGATCAGATGTTACAGAGGAAGGTGCAAGAAATCTTTATGTAATTGTGAGATAATGTGCTTGTATATTTTCTCCTGCATTAAATGATTAAAGCTCACTTATTCCTAATAGATTAGTTTTTACTTATTTATCCACCTTACTTATATATATCTGGAATCAGCTCACTTTGTGTTAAGCATTGTCCAGGCAAATAGAAATAGATGTTTCTTGTCTCAGAGATCTTACCTGTTTTCTCTGTATTAGAATCCATTCTGTTGTCTTCCTTTTATCTGACTTACTGTAAATGCAGGTGATCTTATTATGTCTGTAAAAGTGTTATCCTGCTTTGAAATCTGCTAAACCCCGAGACACAAAAATAGCTCGTGGCAGTGAACTGCACAGATTGGTTAAGCTCTGTGTAAAACAAGCATTTCTTTTCAAAGGTGTCATCTGGACACCGCTGTCAGAGAAATATGTTCCATTCCACAGTCTCTCTGTGATATTTTATTCATGCTGTACAGGAGAGAGTAAAGGACTAAGTCCTGCATTAGCACACAGGAGACAGCTCTTGCCACAAGTGCGTGTTGCAGCCTTTTGGGCTCTGTCTAAGTGAAAAGAAATGAAATGTCTTACAATCTCCTCTTGTCTGGTCTCTTTGATGAATCAACAATGCTCAGGAAGGTACACTGAGTACCTCAAACTGTTGATATTATGGATATTCACCCTTTGTGTATCCTCAAAGAACGTTGTTCATCAACATGTCATCTGAGTGCTGCCTGCTATGAAACGCTATGCTAAACAACAGTAATATCTGTGTGATGGGTCAGTCTTCTGCTATTGTGTCAATTTGTGCATAGTTCACCTTATAGACATTAATATATTAAAATATATTTAAATTTCCTGGCCTCACCCTTGCTCTCCAAGGTTCATTTGTTGGTCACATCCTACTTCACATGGCAAATGTTAGTTGCAATGCTTTTTCATCAGACATTTGAATGGAGAGCCTGTGAGAAGTCCAGTTGTTTGGAGCAGAGCATAGTAAGTTCCAGACCTTTGAATTTAGACTCCAACATGACAGCATTACCCCTTGTTTCCTCATACCTCTCCTTGTGCAGATTTCTGCTCACAATGGTTGCCAGGTCGTTGCTTCCAACCTATTGTCACGATACTCTATCTTGTGAGGAGTCCAGTAGTGTAGTTATGATCTCTTTATCCAGATATTTATCCAAAATCTTCTCCAAGATCCTGCTGGTGCTGTTGGTGCTGGTGTGAGTGCTCTGCCTGTCTGTGACCTGCATGGCCAGCAGTGTATGTATGTATGTTTGTGGCGTGTACATGTGCTCTGTGTTCGGCTGTGTACTGCGAATACATGTTCAGCTTCATTCTGGTTGGAGCTGAGGGCATGGAGTGGCAGCAGCCTTGTCTCAGGCTGCCAGCTTAGGTTTATTTTCCACTCACACAAATCCTTAGAGAAAAGTACTGGAAAGCACATGCCACACCATTATTACTTTAGTTCTGCTTTCCTTTTTAAAAATGTTCTGTCTCTTTGTATTCTGTATCAGATGGAATAACCGAGGATCAGGTCAACACAAATGCACTTTGAGATGATTTGAAATGAAACCGAGTAGGATCACATGATTGTAGTCAGCCTTTTCTGCTCTCTCTTCCCTGGGTAAAATTGCTTTGTGCATGAACACTACGCTAGTGTCTAGCTTCTTGCTTGTCACTGTCAAGGCTGCTGCTCGTGTTGCAAATGCACATCACTCACGTGGACGATGATCTCCTGACTGAGAAGCGTGGAGGGAAGCATAAAATCGAGGAGCTATTCCGACAGTGACGGTTGCTTCGGGGAAGCATTATCATCCATCCATAAACACACAAACACTTTCTTTTCTACTTGAAAGATCCCTTCTGGTTTTTTTATATCTATCATGCCTCTCTGAACTTTTTGAAAAAGATTCCTCTGCTCTGCAGTGTCCACAGTGCTTAAATCAGCTTCTGTGGGAAAAAAAAGTGTGTGTCAGTGATTGACGCTTCTCACTGTGCTGCTTCACCTTCACTGATACAACAAACACAGAGTCATGTGCTAAGACTACCCCTGCAGCTAATGGGCCATGAGCTGACAAAAAAAAACCAGAAGAGCCATAAGGCTCTCGACAAAATTGAATACAAGTTAAAAAATTAGGGATGTCGGTTCCATCTTGGAGTATCTGCTCTGGGATGTTTTTAAGAACATAAAAATAATCCCGTCAGATAAGACCAAGGACTCACATAGCCCTGAATCCTCTTCCTTGGGGATTTTAGTCCCGTGGTAGATGGCATGCTTAAGAGGTAGTTGTTGATGCCTATATGCTGCAAACTGCCTGAGGCAAATACTTCATGGTCTATCAAAGAGTATAAGAAGAAATTCTTATTCTTACTCCCCAGAATCCCTGCCCAGCTACCACTGATTTGCAACTCAGGGACTTCCAGTCTATTTTTGTGTTAGATAAATAACTTTGTCAAATAGAACTGCATTTCCTACTCCAAAACCTTCCCATTTTGAGACCAGACTCACTTGTAGAAACCCTGTTCTTAATGTTGGGCCATGTATCAGCTGCTTGTGAAACCTATCAATTCCATTTCATAACCAACTTATTTATAATTGATAACAGAAAGAAATCCCTCAGTCTGCATTTTTGCAGAAGCTCCTCACATTAAATCACCTTTAAATTTGAGCTCATTTTCCAGGTCACCGATTCCATTCCTGAGCATTTTAGTTCCTGTAGTGCTTGTAGGATGGAGTCGTCGTTGATTATTTTCACGTTGTTAAAATGTGCTCTCCTGGTCTACAATCAAAGCTTTCACAAATTGAAATCTTGCTCATATTTGTTTCTACTGTCGTCACTGTAAGCTCATATATTGAAGCTGTTTGTCCTTCCTCACACCACTTTCAGAACTGCCAGGACATTGAGAAAAATGGGCTGGAATTTAAGCAGATTCAAATATGAAGAAACAGCTATTGCACCAAATATGGTATGAGAGCTATTTTTGGATGTGTCAAACAACCAATAACTGCAATTTAAAACCAAAAATACATACATCTAGGAAAGTCTGACATGGTCATAATGAAAAAAGTCATTTCCACACAATACAAAGGGGTGTAATCATTTAAAAAATCATATAAAAGATCATTTTTGTTCTGTGTTATCAGAGTTGTCAAACATTGATTTTAGGGATCTTGCAGTATAACCCTTGTGGTTTTCACTCTGCCAATCAATCAATGTAATCCTTTTAATGTCCTTTTGTTAGAAGTAACACCTAACAAAGAGACTTGACAAAACACATATTTTGCTATTTTTGGTTTATTTGATCTGTGCATTTGACCTAACTTTGCCTACACTCATTCCCACCGTTTCCCTGGTGCAAACCCATCAAGTTTTTTGTCTGAAGAGAATGTAACACACTGTCACAGATGGGAAAATGGGAAAAAAAGAGGCCCAAAACATCATTAAGGCTTGATATGGTAAAGGAGAAGATAAAATAGCACAATAATGCTAATTCTTATAGTAAATTCTTCTACATTTTTCTGGGGTTTTTTGCAAGGTGGATTTTTAACCTGTGTGTGTTATTTTCCAGCAGTGTAGGGCTTTCAGCCCATTTGTTTGATCTCAGGGGATGGAACTTAGTTTTAAAAACTCAGTCAGACCTACTTTCAGTCTGACATTTGCTATGAAGTATGAGGCTGCTGAAGGGGCACATGTGCTTTTTCAGTGGTTACAATATGCTAGGTGATACTGATCATAGAATCATCATAGAATGGTAGGGGTTGGAAGGCACCTTTAGAGATCATCTAGTCCAAATCCCCTACCAAAGCAGGTCCCACCTAGATCAGGTCGCATAGGAACATGCCCAGGCAGGTCTTGAAGACCTCCAAGGAAGGAGCCTCCACACCCTTCCTGGGCAGCCTGTGCCAGGGCTCCCTCACCTCAACAGTAAAACAGTTTTTCCTTATGTTTAAATGGAACTTTTTGTGTTCCAGCTTCTTTCCATTACCCCTTGTCCCGTCACTAAATGTATATTGATGTTCTAATTTTTAGTGCTGAATATATATTTCTAAATAAAATAAGCATCAGCTCAATTATTTAATCACTGAACTACCTTTCTAAAGTAAAATACTGTGAGATGCATGGTCTTTTTGTATTTTGCATGATGTAATGCCTTTGTAATGCTCATGAAAGAGATGGATCTCGTTTTCTTTCTCACATAATTCCAGATAACAATAGCAACAAAACCCATTGGGAATGGGTTTTGATGTGAGAACTGCCCTTCCTTATTAATATAATTTATGAGCTTCAGCTCAGTATAATTCCACTAAATCAAGACTGTAGTAAGACTACCATACCTGTCTGGCTTCTTTATTTATTTGTGGAGTGGGAGTGTTTGCCATTATTTTATGCTACATAAGAAATTTCACTCACATGCATTAAAAAAAACCCAACCCCACCCCACTTCAATTCCAAGAAATTATGTTGAATGTGAATAATAAATTTTGGCCACAACTGTAAAAGAGAGTATATTTTCCCTCTTTTCACAGACCCTGAGCTCAGATTCATCCTCACTTTTCAAATATCTGTCTGGGTAATCAAAACTATGAAGGATAAGGCACATACACAAGGTGAATATTAAAGACAAAGATGGTCTCAGTTGTAACAGTTTGAAAAAACTGCTCATGACTTTGCAAATACAGTGACTATTCAATAAATTATAGCATAAAAACTCTAAACTGCTTTTCAAAGAAAAAACCCCTCTCCTTTTCCCACCTCTTGTTCTTCTTGCCCGTGC
Source organism: Colius striatus (assembly GCF_028858725.1). Classification (NCBI taxonomy): domain Eukaryota; kingdom Metazoa; phylum Chordata; class Aves; order Coliiformes; family Coliidae; genus Colius; species Colius striatus. The sequence goes on from NC_084762.1 coordinate 5,865,626, forward strand.
TGCATTTTGGCTCATCAAACAACCTCAGTGTGACATCCTCATGCACTGTAGTAGGATTAGCTCTACCACACTGGCCTAACAGAAGGTAACAAAATTACTAATAGTGGTAGCATTTTATTTAAAAAAGCAATAGTCATTTCCTTTTGTGACTGGAAAATAGAGGCTCTGAGAGTACTCAGTGGTCAGTTGACATCACACTGGTTATTTGATGGCAGAAAGTGAAATGATATGAGATGAATTCCTCAGAATTTTGACTAGACAGAAGGATATGTTTTTAATTCTACTGTTCTGCAATGATGCTCTGTCCTTCTGAGTTTAGAACTACTTATCAGATCTCATGGGTGAACCTGCAGGTCCAAAAATTTCACACCAAGTTTTAAAAACTATGTGTCTTCTGATATACACTGAGCAATGCTGTTGGATGCTAAATACCAGGTCTCCTAAGTAGTAGTGTTCAAACAGCTTTAGAAGATAGCATTTGATAGCTATGAGATGTATTCACTCCAAGAAAATGGGCTCTCTAGGAATTAATGTCCCAGTAGTTAGCAAATGAATGTCTGCAAAAAAATGCATATGAACACAAAAATGATCTGACTGCTTAATTTTATAAACATATTTTTGAGGAAGGCAGACTATGATCTTTCAATTTAAAGCATTTGCAGTCAAGGCAATTATATTCTGCTTTAAATGAGAGCCAAGAAGTCTGCCAACAAAACAGAAGCAAAGCTGGTTGCCCTTAGAACCAACACAACTCACCACTGTTAGTCATTTTTTTCCTCTTACAATATCTTCAAACGGGTCTATTTTCAGCAACTTCAATGTTCTTATTTCTTATTTCATAATTAGAAAGAAGCTTAGGGTCTATAGCTTTCATTTCCACAGTAAAGAGCTCATAAACTAATTGGAGGGATTAATAGCTTCATCATTTTCAAATGCTGCTCATTTTTAACAAAAACAAAACTCTAATCAGACAACATAAGTTCCTCTTCTGTAGGTCTTGAATCACAGAATCTTAAGGGGTGGAAGGCACCTTGAAAGATCATCTAGTTGAACTCCCCTGCCAAAACAGCAGAAGAGGAACAGATACCAAGTTGTGGTAATTCCGGTGAAGTAGAAATATAATGAGCAAATTAAGATAAGTCAGAAACTTGCAACTTTGCCATAAAAGGGAAATGAACCTTTTATAGAGGTGATTATTCCTGTTTGTGAAGAAGATTATCCTTTCCTAAGAAAAGCCAAAATAAGCAACTGTAGATAGAGCAGGTTTAGAGAAGTTAATGCAGTGTGTGGGGGTTCTCTCTATATGCCATGTTTTAGGGAGAATTCAGGTCAAAGTCAGTGATTTTGCCACTTGACAGATCCAGTACTTATCACTTGTACAAAAAAAGAGGAACATGTAAGTGACAGAGAATTCTGCCACCCTGGCAGCACAGCGTGTTTTGCTGAGCTGAGCTGTGGAGTGGGTACTGGCTTCTTCCACAGCCCTGAAGGGAAATTACAGAATCATAGAATCCCAGAGTGGTTGGGTTTGGAAGGGACCTCTAGAGCTCATCCAGCCCAGCTCCCAGCTAAAGCAGGTTCCCCTCAATCAGGGTGCACAGGAACGTGTCCAAGTGGGTTTGGAAACCTTCAGAGAAGGAGGCTCCACACCCTCCCTGGGCAGCCTGGGCCAGGGCTCGCTCACCTCAACACCAAAGGACCTTCTCCTTGTGTTCAACTGGAACTTCCTGTGTGCAGCTTGTGCCTGTTACCCCTTGTCCTGTCACTGGACACTACACCAAAAAGACTGGCCCCATCCTCCCCAATCTTTGGGTATTTATCAGCACTGATGAGATTCCCTCTCAGCCTTCTCTTCTCCAGGCTAAACAGCCCCAGTTCCTCATAACAGAGGTGCTCCAGGCTCCTGATCATCTTGGTAGCCCTGCACTGGACTCTCTCCAGCAGTTCCCTGTCTCTCTTGAATCGAGGAGCCCAGAACTGAACATAGGGAAGGAGAACCTCCCTTGCCCAGCTGCCCACACTCTTCTTGATGCCATTAGCCTTCTTAGCTCATAGATTACATCACAGATTAGCTGCTTAGCCCGTGTCCTTATAACAAAGTCAGCACAATTAGGAGGAAAAAATGGCAATATTTTGTCATTTAATTAAATAAAATAATGATTCCTGTTAAACAAACAACAGTTTCTGCTAAAAATATACACACAGGTGTATGTATTCACATGTATATATATGCATGTATTTCTGCACACATACTTTGCCTAATGCATTCTGAGTGTGAAAGTTATCTTGCAATGTAATAGTTTCCCCAAATGGGTGATACCAATTGTTTCATGAAGTCAATGAAAAAAAAAATACCACTTTCAAGAAATGGATCAAGTGTAACAATTGATCTTCTGAAACGTTTGTCTCACAGTTACATGCCACTGTTCTTAGCAGGATCAGGAACTTGTTAGATGAGAGGCAAAGCTCATGATACTGACTGTGCTGGGAATGGATTTGTGTGTGAATTGAATCCCCAAACTGATGCTTGTTTAGTGTGTTCTCAAATGCAAAAAAAAACCCCTAATAATAATTTTCTGAAAGCTGCAATTTGGTAGGTAGACTGCTTATTAAACATGTTTTTAATAAGCTAATGGAAAAAAATGCTATTTTGTTCACAGAAACCCTCCAATCTTAGCTGTAGTTGCCTTTACAGCAGGTAATTAAACTGCTTATAGAGATGGTAGAAACAAATTGATATGTTATTTGATTAAACTAGGCTGGTAAATAATCCAAACAGAAGTCACAAATGTTCTACATCTTTAAGGATACGTAGTTGACAGGTATGAAAGGCTCCAAAAGCCACATTTGCAGCTTCGGGGCACTGCAGTGGTTCTATAACACAAGGATGAATCTGCTGTGAAGCATGAAAAGTACATTCATGAAGACAGAAAAACAGCAAGGACTTGGGAGTGTGCATTTTTAAGGGGAGAAAGAGGTTGTTTGCCTGGTGCAATTTGTGAAACTAGTTTGAGAAGTCAGTAGTGAGCTAAGGATCTATAAAACCAAGGCAGTGCAGAAGAAACAAAGCAGACAGACCAAGTAACACAAGTTTAGGGACTGGAAGAAATGTATTGACAAAGTTATGTCCTTGATAATGAAAGAAGATAATTAGAAGACTGAAAAGATGAAGAAAACTATATGAAAAAGATATCTGGAGACTCTTCTGGGAGAGCTCTGTACATTAACCATAAAATACATAAATGAATGCAATAGTTTACAAAGAACGTAATCTCTTGATTCAGCATCATAAAAAGTACAAAAAGACTTTTCAGTTATTTGATTTTTTTGGCATTTGCCTTCTTTTGAATTCGATTTCATGCTTGACAAGTGTTTGAGATAGCAAATAAATGGCACCTATAGATGGCAAATTCTCTTAATAACCTCCAATGCACAAGGGAAAGCATTGAAGATCACATTGAAATTAAGGTAAAACCTGGCCAGAATTGTGCTTTTAAGTTTACAAACCAAAAAATACTCACCTTTCTCAAAAGGTGAAGTGGATATGCAGAAATGAGTGTTCCTGTCTGAATGTATCTCAAAATTATGGTTGATTTACAGTTGACTGTAGCTGGGAAGAAAACAAGAAGCAAACTGTAAAGTTTTTTATGGGATCTATGCTACAAAAGAACTGAGATAAATTATCCATTTTGTATGTTCTACAGTCTAGCAAGAAAACCAATACTTTCCATAGCCTGTTTTTTGCATCTGCAGTTTTTGTGGGGAAACTATTGCTCTGGAAGCGTTCCAGTGTGTTTTGTTGTAGTCTGAGTCATGTGCAAGTCATTAAAGTCAGAGCCCATTGTAAACCCATCATTATTGTGTAGGCCAAGGTTAAAAAGAAAATGTCTGGTTTATGATTCCACTCACTCCTCTAGTTCAATATCAGCTCTTGTAATCATAAAAACAAAGTGCTTGAGAAGTGACAATTCTCTGCAATTTCAGAACCTCAGTTCAACATCCATTAGGCAACATCTCTCTGAAAACTCTCTTGGCTAAAATATTATGTTTGCACCCGGGAGCGCTCACAAACATTTAAAGAAAAGAAAGAAGTGTAGCTACAAAACAGTACATGCACAACTCCAGCTTTTGGCACAGAAAATGTTGTTTCCCCATCTCTACAGAAAGTCTTAGAGATTCAGAAATTCCACTTCCAAAAAATGGTCATATACTCTTCATATCAATTCCTAGTTTATACCAAGGAGAAAACAAAAGCAAATCAGAAGAGTGACATGCTTATGAAAGAGCACAGGACCACGTACCTCTTGCTTGAGGAAACCTGTTTTTCATGTGTCATCAACATGGGCTCTTTCACTTGACTTGCTCTGTATTTTTCACAGAGCTCTAACAACTGCTTTAATGTCAATGTTCATTTAAGGCCAGTATAAAACCATCTGTCTCTTCACATAGATTTTTTAATCCCTAAATGACCTCCCAATAGTTTTTAGAAGTTTTGTCTTTTCTCTGTAGTGTCTTTGGAATCACCAACCTGGTACAATTAAATATCCCCCTCCTCTTATTACTGAGGCTTTCCAATTAACCAGTGACTGGAAATATGGTGTCTCCTGCATTACTGTTAATTATTATTGTGGGAACCCATTCTCAGCAGGAACCCTGTGAGGCAAAACCTACATTTTGTAAGAACCCAGTTCCCTTTTTAAGCTGTTAACATAGCCCTTGATCTGGTTCTGCCATCACTTTATCAGTTGTTCAGAAAGTGTTTGTTGGTTTTGTTTGCTGGGTTGGGTTTTTTTAACATCAAACCCCTCCCAGTTTTGTATTCACTTTGGAAATCATATTTTGGTAAGTGGAAAAACTGATCTGTTTGTGAAGCTGCTTTTGGCCATGGCAGGAAGTCGTTAATGGGCAGTTTCAGTGACTGCTGGCATCCCATAAATAACAATTGTTTCCATGAGCATCAAAACTAATGCAGGAAGCCTATGGATTTGTCTTGTGGTTGAATTCCCAGCTGCTTAATAACCTGCTGCCTCTCACAGAGGCTTTTCCTTTGACAGAAGCATTCATAATGTCCCCTCTCCTAGAGTTTCTCTGGTATCTAACAATCTTTCCTCAGTGAAGAGACTAAAGCTGTGTCTCTTCCCTACACAAGTACTCAGATTCAAAAAACCTGTGTAATAACTTGATACCTTTGAGACAACTGCCTCTGTCAGATTTGGCTGACATTGGTCAACAGTTTCAAAAGTTACTGGATTAGAAACCAGCAGAGATACCATACGTGTACCATATTTGCTTATGAAACCAGCCTCAGTGTTCTGGTTTGTTGTTTGAGGGTTTTTTTCTTAACATCCAGGAGCTGAGGCCACAGTCTTCATGTCTCTTTGTTTATGCATGTCTAACAGTTTTGAGAATTTAGGAAGAAGCAGCCTCTGGGTTTGACTATACAATTGTAAGAGAAGTATGTTGGTAAGCTTCTTGAACTACCCGTGGCCATTTCCTATAGGGCAGGCTGTAACAACCCTTCATTGGTGTAAATTCCCTTCAATTTTCTGTTCTGTGCACCTTGCTCTGCATCCTGAACTGCATCCCCAAATTATCAGTTTGTCTCTTCTGTTGATTCTCTTCTTTATTTCAGATGACTAAATTAGAAGGCTCATGTCCTACAGCCTCCTATACAGTCAGTGAATGGAAATAAGACTTCCTTTTGAGAACAGTAGCAGCATTTAAACTGGGCTCCAAATTGTGTTTTAAGGAGCCTCCCACTTCCAGCCCTTCCCTTCCTCTCTCTTTCCATTATTAATCTAGGAAGACTATCCTTCTAATTTAGCTACCTAATTTATAAGACTAAATTTTAGGCTTTCTAAGTACTCCTAAGAATGTGTTTTCCCATATCTTTTGTTTCTAGATGCTCTAATGTTTGTTAAATAGTTAGTTATATAGTTAGCTTTTTCTGCTTGGGCTACCTGGAAGTGACTAAAATCTTGCAATACTGTACCCAAAATAAAGCTACTTTCTGACCAATCATCCTGGTTTTGCTGACATCCACCGATTTAACCTTCCCCTATGCACTCTGCCTCTCTTGCAGAGCTTTTAACTCCTCCATCCCTTTACTGAGGTTGCTTGTAGTAATATGGTAATCCATCCTGTAGTTTAAAAATCATTCAGAGCCAAATATGTGACAGTGCCCTGCTTCACCCAGCATCTGACTCTGACTGATCAGCATTGTCTGCCATAAGTCTCTGAATAATCTCAGTGTCCACTTGCAGCTGGCTTATGTCCCAGCTTCTTAAAAGACAGTTATTCAGAAGCAGTGCTTCTCCAAAACATTGGTATTATAAATACAAATATATTCTTCAGAGAAAATCCAAAGGAAGGTCCAGAAGAGAAAAGCCAGAGCCTCTGAAGCCAGTTCCAGCCCCGTTTCTGATGGCATTAGTCTACATACTGCCATAATTAATAACTATAATCAAAGAGAAACGGGATCGTAGGCTGAACTCTGTGAAACAGATTCCTAAAGCACTTTAGCCAGATGGCTGTGCTAATCCATGAAGACTAATTTGCAAAACAAGACAAAAATATTCCAATGTTAAGAAACAAATCGTAAATAGGGCTACTAAAACAGGATGCCATTTTATTGAAAGTTATGTAGAGTTCCATTAAATTCTTTTCTGTGCTCTAAAAGATGTGGAAATAACACCTGCTTACTCCAGTTACATGTGCAATTACAGCTTTTGAAGATTTGCATCATTTTGCTCTCAGCAAACAAGTACTGAACAGGGAGTGAAAGATTTAGAGTGTGGAGTTTTGTGCCTGCAACTTGCAGGCAGTTTATTGAAGAAAATAGGGTTTGCTTTTGAACATTTTTAGTTAACGTTTCACTGCATCTTTGATGGTTTTTCCAGTTTGAGTCTGACATGCAGTACAACCTACAGATTTAAAACTTACCTGACACTATTGTTCTTTGTTATTTAAAGGACTAAAATATTTAGGCATCTTCAACATGGACTAGAGTCCTAATGCTTTAGGCAGTTCTGCTTTCATATTTGTTCAACTGAGCACTCTGTAGCAAAAATTGCTTGCATAGTGTATTGATAATGGGTCAGCCTCAGTCTAAGAACAGGGGGTATTTTACACAGGCATCACTAATCTGTGAAATCATCCATCTCAAATAGAAACTTGTTCTTGAATCGTAGATACCTACAAAAATATACCACACAGTGTCAGTCCCACATGTTGTACTTTGATAAAGCTTTGGGTAAAGCTTAATCATGGAATCATTAGGGTTGGAAAAGACCTTTAAGATCATTGAGTCCAACCACTCACCTCACACTGCCAAGGCCATTACTAAGCTAAACTATATCCCTCAGCAGCTCAGAATGCTGTAACAACTATAATTATCAATGATCCCTACACAGGGCCTTACAGAAGATCCTCCTTAGACCCTCTTGCCTTAGAACAGCCATGAAAAGTTGAACTGGGGTCTGCAATGCATTCTAGTGAAAAAAACACTATGGAATGAATAAAGGGATATAGAGCCCTTTAAAAAAAAAACTTAAGAAGAGCTTGATGGAAGCAAGAAAAAATTCTGCTAGAGGAAACAAATGGCTGGGCCACATCTGTGGGTTATGCAGCAAACCGAAGGGAACGTGGAGTGAGCAGCAAAGTAACCCGGATTATCTCAAGGGATGATAGTCTGTATGGTGCCTTGCCAAGATTTGAGACGTAAGACAGTTACTCATCTTGTCTGCAACATGACAGCAGGATTGAAAGCTGCCTCTGAGTTTCAAAAAGGTTTTAGACTGCTTGTTCACAATGATTTCTACTGCCTCCAGGCATTTCTCTTCCTTACATCTTGTACATAAACATCAGAAAATTAAATGGGACTTCTTAGTAAGACATTAATCTGAATACATCTGTATTGTCTTGCATTAAAAGTGCCTATGAGGTCCTGAATACAATACTTTATCTTCACAAATGATTAGGAATCTCAAGAAAGCACTATCAAAGTCCAAGGTATTCTTATTATTCCTCATTGTGTAGCTCCTCATGACTGTAAATCAACATCAGGATGTTGAAGTCAATGCAGCATTTGAAGCAACATTGATTTTTCACAAGCTGCAAAGCTGACCCAAAGCATTTCATTTCAAAATCCATTTCAAATGGATCATGGCCCTACTAATTTCTCAAAATTAGCATTGTATTAATACATTGTTTCTTTGAACTTGGTGTTAAATACACGCAGATTCTGTTAAGCAGCTTCTCACATCAGGGAGGATACAGTGAATGTATCACATCTGACACAGAATAACCTCAAGCAATAGGTCAAAATGAAAGCAATTTTTTGATTCTTCCTCACAGTCGGACCCAATTACCCCATGGAAAATCTCCAGTTTTGAAGCACTGGTCAGATTTTGAAGCCTCTAAAGCAATCCCTTAGGAATCTGTGTAAGGTACTTTGCCACATCTGTGTTTACCCAAGCCCTGTCAAACTGCCTGCAAGCAGATGTTGTAAATAACTCCTGTCTTGAGTCTTATCACTTTATTGCTAAAGTAAATGAACTGGGGAGGAGACAAAGAAAGCAGAGAAGAATAAAGAAGGTCAGTATTACTCTCTCTACAGGGACAATAAAAGACACTAAAGCAGGGACACCAAAACAAAGGTGGGAGTGGGAGAATTGGAAGGAAGGATACCACAGTGCTGTCTGGTAGCAGCATGTCATTCATAAAGCAGCAGTGTGTGAAGAGGAGAAAGGGTTACCTGAGAGAGTCACACTGCTTAGTGCTGCAGCACTCCTCATTTTAGGTATCTGAAAGGACACATCCATGCCACAACTTCGGTGCTCGCCCTTAGTACTGCACTTGCGCTCCCTGCAAGCAGCAAGTCTGAAAAAAAAAAGACCTCAAGTCTGATCAGCTGCCATGGAAATACAGACAAAAAGCATTAAACACCAACTCTCAGTATCTTAGTTTTACCCCTGTCTCACTGACATATCACTGAGGCACAGATAGATCAATCACCTTTCCTAAACTCAAAATACAAACCAATAGTTAAGTTTTCATCAACACCCAGCCACTTGCTCCACTGTCTACTCCCACTGCTCAGAAATGACCTGTGAAAATCTCTATTGCCTCAGATTTCCCCTGAATTAGCCAAAAAGCAGCAGCAGCCAGGTCTCTTTTCCACTCTCCTGCTACACTTTTCCCATGACTAGCTGCCTAAACTCCATACACTTAAAATCACAGTTCTAAATGAGTAACTTCAAGTTCTAAAATTGTATTTCTGTGCTGGACTATCACACTATGTAACTCAAACCTAATGGCTGCTGGCACTTGTGCATTGCATGCACACAAGAGGATCAAACCTCCCAAGCAGATAAAGAGAGAGCTACAGGAGTAATTGGTAGCATCAACTACCGAGTAGATTGGTTGAATTTATCTCTTAATGAGACAATTACATTTTTGAGTCAGCAAGTTGTTCAGTCTAAGTGCAGATTCTATTATTTCCATGCCTGGCTCTCAGAGAGACTGAAAGAAGAGGAAGAGACACACGATACATCGGCAGAGCTTGCGGTGTTGCTGATTAAGAGGATCCCAGAAAGCTTACTCTGCAGTACTGAGCACTCCATACACTCCATCTGCCTCTCCCCCTCAGAAGACCCAAGCTCTGCAACGCTGGATAAAGAGATGGGAGGGCTCTGGATAACTCAGCTGGCCCCATTAATTCTCTGCTGCTCCTGGTCTAGGAATAAAGGGTTTAATTCATCTCGTATTTGCATCCATGGCTGAGGCACAGAAAGGAGGATTTTGCTTAGGATGATTTCCACAGAACTGCTCAAATCTAGTGATAGGAGTGTTGCTTTGCTCCAGGTGTGCTGGATATTAAGAAGCAGTAACTGTGATTGTTACATCGCAAACTACAGTATCCACACTTAGTGTACAAGTGTCATCATCTACCTTCAAGGATCAATCACCTCTTGGTGAAGATGTCCCTGGTTTATACTGAATTAAGGATACTATAAAAGTAAATTAGGCAAGACTGGATACTCAGGAATGCTCTTTCCAATTAAGAATGCAAGAAGCAATTAGTTAGGCAAATTGCAGTTGGAATTTGGCCAGTAAAATCAAATTCAGTTTTTATGAGAAGCAGCAGAAGATGCTTAAGAGCACAAGTCTAATCTAAAAGAAAAGGAAAGGAGATGAAATGAGTGGCTTTTTCTTTGTCTTAGTAAAGTTCTTTTGTTCTCTTGATTTTTGCTTAGAAATTACTTAATTATATTCTCTGTTCATAAACAATTACACGATACAGTTGCTTGGAAGTCTAATCCTACGACTGGTATGGCAAATTAACAGAGATATATTTGAATATTCAGAATAAAACACCAGAAGAAATCCCTTGATCAGGAAACAAAACCCATTTTAGAAGTGAGTACACATCTCTTAATAAACACATATTCTAACACAAATGTGGAAACTGTAAATATGAACATGGGGACTAGTTTAATGTTTGCATTTTAATCAGACCCTTTTTGTTTCTCTCATGGTTACAAAAAGCAGAGGGAATAAAGGTGTCATTTTTTTGACACGGAGGTAAATTCCTGTTAGGTTGGACATGTTTTATTTGTTTGTAAAGCAAATTTTTTGTTGCACAGTGTGTAGGCAAATTTCTAAACAAAATGAAGAGCAAAGCACAGTCATAACAAGCAACGTTCCCTGAACCTGATAGGGCCAGGCTTTGTTAGAAAAACCCCTGATGGTAACAAAGCACTGGAGAGGAAGATAAAGGTTTGTTGTTAATGTGAAAGGTATGAAAGCTGAACAAAGAAAACTGACAGGGTAAGATGATTTTAACTTCTAACTGTACATATAAATATATATGTGTGTATGTTACTGAGAATGAAAGAAAAATATTCCTTCAGATGGGTTTACAAAGAGAAGAGCTAGAAGAAGCAATTTTCATTTCTCTTTTGTAATCTTGATAGTGTAAAATTATTCTGTCTTCACAACCTCAAGGCAAAGAAGACAGTCTGCTTCTCTAGCTATAAAAAACAATCTGTCAGATTTTTTTTAAAGGAAGTCACAACTGATTTCTCATCAAATAAAAAGCAGGAGGATTAGAGCTTTGTGGTGACAATGAAATCTGCTCGAAACTTTTACAGCGTAACCCAGAGCAAGGCCCTGCTCGGGGCATTCATCCTGCAATAAAGGCAGTTTAGATTCTATAGGTTCAGGGCTTGAACTGACAAACATTTAGATCTCCGTCTTCATTCAGATTATTTTTTTTCCCCCAGAAACTTCTATATTTGAATAGAGCTGAAGGTCAAAAAAATGAGAACGTCCTCCAGCATAGGATCCCCACAGCTACAGCACCTACACCATCCTTGGCCTCCCCTTAGGAAAGTGCTTGCAAGGCAGGTCTTTTTCCAAATACATACAGTCCTGGGCAAACAATGTGATGCAATGTGTTACATTTACTGTTCTGCCATATTACATGCTACTCTGTCCACTGGCGTTCTTTTTGTAGACCGTCTATTTGCTGTAACAGTTGACTTCAGGCTCTGAGGCGATGCCCAATTGTTCTCTTTTTGTGGATCTGCATTTGATCATGGTCTCCTGAAAGTTTTCCAGAGCCTTGATATTAATTTATTGACTACCCTCTAAGAAAAAGGCACATTCATCTCTGGGTCTAAAGCCCACCCTAGTATCTACAAGAAGACTCTGATGAACCTTCGAACAGCAAGCTCAGGCTCCCAGAGTAGAGTCAAAGGAATTGAGGCAAGGATCCAGTTTTTTGCTCAAGAGCTTTTTGCAAAGACTGGATCTTAGTCTTATTTAGAGCTCAATTTGTACACGCAGGGTGTGGGGAAATCTTGCAGTATTGCTCACGCTTGATCATTTGCCAAAACAAAACAGAATCTGTCTCTAAATTAGCAAGCACTTAAGATGAGGAATTTTCTGTCTGTATTTGTTTCTTTAGTAGTTAGCATGCTGTGGAAGGTGTGCAAACAATCAGTCCCAAACCTCCTGAACACAGGCATTTCTCTGTGCCAAGCTATTCAAGGTCCAGGACAGTATTTAATTTACCAGCTTACAGAGATTGCAGTCATGTTAGGTGCTGGCTAGCACAGAGAGCTAGCACAGCTAGCAGATAAAAAACTTTGCTTGCAGTCAGGTAGAAAAAGTCTCACCCCATATCACTGTAACAGAAACACAGGGAAGAAACGAGCAGTGTAGAAATCTACAAAGTTGCCTGGAGGCCAGAGCTGAATTTACAGGAGGCTGCTCACCTCTGATCACAACAGAACTTGTAGTGATGCCAAAGAGCGAGCATTCATACCAGACTAGGCAGAATACTGCACCTACTGACAAAGAATCATGTGTCAAGAACCATTTTCTTTAGAAAATCCCTTTTCAGCCGTAGTGGTTTAAAGGCTTCCTGCACAACTCGAGAAGACAAAAAAAAAAGGAAGAGAATATGTTACAGCAGAACTAGGAATTCACCTGCTACAGTACTTAATGTTCCACTGAAACGTCAAAAGGTACTCAGCCATTTCATAAAGTGATGACTCATGTAGCATTACTTCTGTTTTCTTCCTTAGGAAAGGAGATGTTATTTGTAAAGAAGTACAAAACTGAGAAAGCAGCTTGGCAAGATGTCCTGTCACATATTTCACTTCAGATTCCCCATTTATCATTTCATGAGGCTGTTCAGTTTGTAATTTCCCTTCTTCCCTTTTTATCACCAAAATGGGAGAACAAAGACAGAAGCGGTAAGTCAGAGAGAACCTTTTTTGCCTTTAGAAATACCCATCCCCTGAAACTAGAAATCATATTAGGAATTTATTCAGTAAAGTAGAGCAAATTAATTTGGAAAGTAATTAATAGAAGTATTTTTATCCATACCCATTGCTATACTTATTATGTATTTTATAAACGACACGTCCACCTGAAGCACATGGCAATGGCACCCACCAGAGCTGTGTTCTGGGACATCCCAGTTATCCCCTTGCTCTGACTCCTCACAATTGCTGCCTACTCTTGCTTGCTGAAGGGCTGACACGGCTGTTTTCTCTCTGCAGATGAACCAGGAGGAGCTCAGGCTTCCCTAAGCATGTCTGCCATGTTCATCCAAACAACCTGAGGCGTACCAGCAGACAGATCAGGCTGCATTTCCATGGCATCTTTAAGCCAGCCTAGGTGCAGATGGCAGCTGCAATGTGTGATCTCACCCTTTGCTGGCACCCTGGGAGACGCTGCCGCTCCCAGCTTTGCACTGCCACTTGCACTAATGTGTGAGAAAGAGCAAAAAGTGATCTGGCTGGAAACTGTTGCTTTTTTTGATGGGTTTCCAGACAGAGCAGCCTCCTGACCTCACTTGCATGACAGTGCATGAATGTGAGCAGCAACACAAGGAGGCATGGGGAAAGCATGGCATGGAGCTATTACTTCTACGGTCTCAACACAAGCACGCATCCATTATCACACTTAACTCTGTGGGGTTTGGAGTACCAGAGAGGCACTGTCCTTCCTGGCTGGGAACTCTCCCAGGGGCTGATTGCAAAGACCAACAAATTCCTTCATCTTCCTTCATGTCCTTAATCTGTGGCATACAAAGCTCTTGCCTCAGCCACTTAACTTTTAATGCTTCTAATGTTTTGTATATGTACAGTATGAACCAATTAGAGACAGCACTGAGATCCAGCTGCTAGCAAGTAGGTTAGATATTAAGCAGAGGAAAACATCTATGAGAGTTTGGACTTTGGTTCCCTTACAGCATGCCAGCAATGGTAAAGGCCACACATGTGGTATAGACACAGGATTGTGCTATAAAGGAGGTGGGAATCTGGCCTGAAAAAGTTTCATCTGGCTGAAACACTGTGGTACAGCAATATCTTGCAACAGCCAAGGAGGCAAAGGAGAGATGGAAGGCTAATGCTGTAACTCTACAACTTTGCTACCGAAGGTCCTGAGATACTGCTTGGCTGTAAAAACTTCGCTGTTCATGTCCCTGATGAAATGCAGGCAAGTCTGTGTCAAGCAGCCAAAGGCTTCAGAGGGATGGCAATCTAAGACCCATTTAGGAAAACTGTATTGATGACAACTTGCAGTTTGCACATAACAGAATTGCCTTTTGATACAATTCACATGACAGAATCCAAAAAAGGCAATTACCTGTGGGATTTGCATGGGCAGTTTAGAAGAGAATTTGCAGACATGCATATCAAAATAGAAAGATAAATGGGTTTTGGAAAATCAGGACTCCAGCTTATACTGATGCAGTTCACAATAAAAGACTGAGGAGTGCTTATGGTGGTTCTGTTCTGGTAACTAACTGTGCAATGCTTTTCTTTTTCTGCTCTTTGCAAAGGTTGTAGAGGAAAAAGTGGATTTCAACTCTACTTTCAAAGTAGGGAGCGTTATCATTTTATCACCATTATTCCTACTGGAAGGCTGTTAAAGAATTTCATGGTTCTTGGTATTAGAATTGTTACTTTAATTTTCAGCCCAAATCAATACAGTTTCTATAACAAAAACACAAGCCTCAAAATTGGTTGTTCAGCTGAAATCTCCTTTGTTTCAAACAAAACTAATTTCATTTTGCCATTTCCCTTCACAGAAATGACAAAGAAATTATACAGCAGCAGATCTATTGATCCTTTTTTTATAACATTATAGCCTTTTTTTGTGTTAGGAGTTATACACCTCATAGCAATTTTCTTGCTTCTAGACCAAACACAACCAGTTGGTTCAACCTCTAGTCATAGGTCCCGTTTTCTGAAGGAATTCTTTCTGCTGTTCTCTCCTGCAGCCCCCTCAGAGTGTGGTGACCTAAGTTGGCACACAGCTAAGCCATCACACAGCTCCCACAGAAGCCTCTACAGAAAGAGCAGAGCACAGTAACTGTGTTCCACATGACAACTTTTTGGTAACATGCCCCAGAATGCTATTGCCTGGTTTTGGCATCACATTGCTGGCTCATATGTCACCTGTAATTCTCTATAAGAGCATCTTGTTTTCTGCCGTACTGTCTCTGCCAGATATTCCCCAATTAATGTATCTACACTTAATTTCCCTTCTCAGAGCACTTCATACCCACCTTTCCTGCAGTACTTATACAGGGAGTGACATGCATATTAATATCATCATAGCCTGTCTCCTTTATGAAAGAAGAAATGGTAACTCTTCACGGAAACGCTGCTTGCAGGTGTGTTGATGATTAGTTATATCTGCTAGGGGAAAAAGAGCCACGTAGGGCTGCATCTGGTGCAAAAGCATGGATCAACAATTTACAATTAAGCTGTAGTGTGGATTCAGTAGGCCCTCAAAGCTATTTTATGCCTGTAGATCGTTATCTAGAAGTGAACATACAGGTCTCCTGGAGAACATCCCAGGAAGAAGGCAAACTGCACAGCAGATTTATGACAAGAACAAATGTGTGTGTTTGTGCTGCACCCCGTGAAGCCAATGGATTGCAGCAGAACAGCAGGGCTGTAGGAGTCATTTGCTAGTGAAAAATGTGCAGAACTGGTTTAAACCTTTCAAAGAACAAAAGGGAACAAGGATTCAAGCTCAGGCATGACACTTGCCATATGCCAGAGGCTTTTTGTATGTTCTTCCTAAGAGATACAAGGCGAGGGCGGGGAGCTGGGGTGAGACTGTCATTGAGGTCTAGATTGCCCTTATTTGCATTTATAGAAGTGTGCAAAGAACTTCTCTCTGTCCTTTGAACTCAGGTCAGAGTAACTCTGATACTCCAGAAACCATTTGTTATCTCTGTTTATCCTACAGCTCTCACAGGGAGGCTGCTAAGCTCAAACAATCAATATATTTGCCCTCCTATCTTCACCATCCTGGAGAACAGGCCCAGGTCCAGTGCACACATTACTCTGCCTGATATCAGAGCTCTTTCTTATCGGGAGGTGGCACTTGATAAAAGATTGTGCTAATTGCAACAATCCAGCCTTGGGCAATTCCTTTGGAGGTGACAGGGTCATTTCCCCAAGGAAGCCTGAGATACTCCTTTCTGTATCCAAAACAATATTTTGCATTTGCATAGCTTGAGGCCTATCATCACCCCACCTGACAACTTTTGCCCACTGTGAGGTCTGTCTGCATATTATCTGTTATTGGTTTACCTGTAGGGACGGAGTTCAATAGGAAAGGTCTGTTTCTTCTCTGCAAAACCTGCATTTACACAATTAGTCAGCGTTCTGTGATTCTGTGGTCTGAAAAATTCATTTAAAAGGAATAGAAATACCTAGGATAGCAAAATATGGACTGTTAGAGTCACAGCCCTCCTGTATTGCTGCTATGGCTTTGAGAAATGAAGAGTGAGACAGCTGGTAGGGTAAGGTAAAACAGAAATCCATAACAAAAACTGTGTCACTCTATTAGTGAATCCATCAACAATTATTCACCACAAAGGACAAAACCAGGGGAAGTGGCACTGCTTATGCATAACCATTATGCTGCATGATTCACAGAATCACAGAACCTTAAGGAAGGGACCTCAAAAGATCATCCAGTGCAACCCCCCTGCCAGAGCAGAACCTCCTAGAGCAGGTCACACAGGAACTCATCCAGGTGGGTTTGGAATGTCTCCAGAGAAGGAGACTCCACAGCACGTCTGGGCAGCCCCTTCCAGTGCTCCCTCACCCTAATACACTGGAACATATAATGGGTTTCCAGATTCTCCAGTGGCACTGAGAACTATGGAGATGTGGATATATGCTCACGTGTATATACATACAGATGTACATCAGTAAGTACATACACATCTATTGATATGTATAAAACAGGTATGATATTACACTTGTAAGGTGGTTTTGATTTCTACAGTGTGGGTAAAACCATCAGTTTAAAATGTCACACCAACCATATACATTCTCACTTTAAAATTCCTACGAAGTTGCTTTACTCAAAACTGTTTTCATTAGGATTTTTCTGTGAACTTCACTTTCTTCTGGTTCTTGAAGTTAGCATTCAGGTTGAAATACAAAGCAGTACAAATGAGACACAAAGCATGGATCTCACTGAGAGCTTGCATGAACTCTGGGCCAGCGAAATCACACTTCTTAAGTGTTCATGTCCTCAGGGCTCCAGGTACCTCTGTATTTAACAGCATCCACAAGTACATGATTTGCAGCCCATGACAGGTTGGGGACACTTGGTTGTTGGAACTTCCCTCCAGTTGCCTGCTCCTTGCCAACAGACCACTGATTATCACCTTAGAGAAAAGATTTCTCCTCCAAACTTCATTTTTCGTGATACTAATTCTCAACCCCTTCCTCAAGGCTTGGCAAGAAACATATTCCAGGCCAGAAAATCTCAGATAAATTTAGGATTTGTGTACAATGACAAAAAATCATATTGTCATAGTGACTTCTGCTGCTAAGAGCTGAGAAGAATTTGGCTTGTATGAAATGAACTTAAAGATAGTAGTTCCAAATACAGCAGCTTATGAAACTGAGCATCACCAGACTGTCACTGTCTCTAAAGAAAGCAGGAAACTAAATACTTGCTGACATCCATTAGACATCCATACTGCCACGTTGGCAGTCTAATGCTGTAGTTTAATGGTTTTAATGGTGTAGTTTAATGGTAACAGTACAACAGTCTTAAGGTTGCTTTGGTAAATGCATAGATAGCCTCAAGGTATACTGCATCCAGCTGTAAGAGTGTGGGTATGGTGGAAAACCACTACACTCTGCTCCTGTCAAAGGCGGCCAGGATCTATCTTAAACCAGATAATCTTTAAAGGGGGGAAATGCATGTTGATTGTAGCTGAATGTAAATAGTCATTAAAACATTGGAAGCAAAGTTACAGTGCTCCATCCATAACTGAAATCACTGCACCTGTGATCAGGATGGTTCTCTGCCATACTGCTATGGATAAGGATTGCTCTCTGCAAATCAGAAAATCATAAGCAAAACATTCCATCAACTGAAAAGACATTAGTTACTTGTAGGCAAAATAACTTGCTTATTATATTGCTAAGATAAACTTTTAGAAAGTAGCCTTATCTTGTTCTGAGTACAGTCTGACTACCTTATCCCAGAGTCCAAACTAGATGAAACAAATGTCCCCTTGTATTGTCTGCTGCCTAGCACATGCCTTTCATCAGACTTCAAAATTCAGGGGCATCTTCTGTCTTATCCAGAAGAGTGTCAATATGGAGAACTGGCAAAGCAGACATCTGATCTAGGCCACTGACCTCTGAAATACTTGTACTTTGAACTGTGCACTTACTGACACGGCCAGCTCAGAGCAGTGGTAACGCAATGACTGCTTGATGCACTGAGTGCTGATATTTGCACCATGAGGAAGGCAACATTAGCTTCTGCAGATAACAAACCAGCACAACAGCATGAAAGGAAAGATTTACCTTGCAGTTACTGTGGTCTTTCTAGATGTCATCAATGTGGGCTTCATGGCTCACCCTCTGCGCTCACTTCTTTTGCACCCGTCACCACCTTCAGATCTGAATTATGAAGGGACAAAGAACAGATGGATCCCACTGCCTTCATCTTTGCTTGAGAGCATGAAGAGGTGTAGAGTACCCAGCCAGAGCTTACCAGGTGAAAGGCTTCTCTGTCATGCACAGGAGATGGACATAAATCTACACTAGGGTTACTCTGGACCCTGATGCCTGCTAGATCAACATTGGCTTTTTCCAGGGGAAGAGCACAGTTCCACAGATGAGTATGGCAGTCACTCTGCAAAATACATTGGGAAAGGAAGAGAGCACTGTCAAAAGGGTAAAGGATGGGGAAATGGGCTTATTGCAGTTTGATGGATCACTTGTTTGATTTGACCCTGCATACTGCTGATACTCTCCCCATCGAAAATTTACACTGCAAGTTCTTTGTCAGTAACTTCAACACTATCAACAGTTCCTTACAAGTTTATATAATCCTAATCTTTGAGTCAATCTTCCTCATTCCTCATCATTTCTGTTCCCTTGAGAGCAATGACCAGCCTGACACAATTTTCTCACTCTTTGGAGCTTGTGAACTTTACCTCTTGTTTTTATCTCTGAGCTGACAGAGTGTGAGTCATATGATCTCTGTTTCTGTTTTCTTTTTCCAGCTGTTCCAGATATGGCAAAAATGACCCACACGAAGGACCATAAAGACGTGCTTGTGGATTGTCAAGAGGAAATCTGCAAATCACCGTTCCACTTTCTTTTTCTTTGCTGTTCTTAAAAGTAATTCATTAACTCTCCTGCCTCGCTGGCACATTAGGAAACTGATGGGTCCACTTTCTTTGTGTGGGCAGATCACCAAACTATTCCCTAATCTAAGTCTTTAGAGTTGCATATCATCCTGGCCATCACCTGCACACGGAAGCACGCAGAGAACAGAATCAGTGATTTCTGAGGCTGTCATGAAGGAAAGTAGGATGTAATTGAGGTGTAAATATTCAAAATTACCCCTACAGTAACTGAGACAAGAAGTATCACACTCTTGTAGCTGTCTTCAAGTGTGCTGGACTCAAGCTTTCAGATGGAATGAATTTCTCCTTGGTATCAGGTGCTACTGTCAGTTACTCATGCATTTAGACAGCAAACAATAAATATCTTTTTGTTTCTTAATGAGCTTGCCAGCATGACATAAGGGCTTATTTTTTTAAACTAAGATTTCTCTATTTGTCTCTAAAACATGTTTTTCAGTTCTGGAGGGCAGACTCATAATTCTATGATCCTTTTCTATTTTGTCATCTGAGGAATTGCTGACATATCTTGTATTTATGGACATCCCCATAATGAATAACCTCATGAAACACTTAAAACCAGCAGTGTTCTGGACAGTGCCAGAGCCACAGTGAGAAACAGACAAACAAAATAGAGTTTGTTTTCTTTAGCATCACAGGTAAAGTTGGCCCTCCAACACAGGAAGAAGACTGAGTGCCAGGAATTTCAGTTTATTGGAACTGCATTCCCTCGTGCTTCATTTTCAGTCTCTACTAAATGTCAAGGTCTGGGCTTTGGTGCACAAGTGACTTGTTAGACCATGGTTCCTTCTTCCTGCTCCCTCCTTTCTCCCCAGCCCTAGGAGTTATGGAAGGTGCCAAGCTGCCTTTCAAAATTTGCTCTGCTTTGTAGCTGTATATTTGCTGGAAGTCTTTAACTGTAGAGGCTACAGGAAACAAGCTTTTAGAAAACATTCATGGTATATTTCTCCATAACCACATTTTCTATGAGAACACTGTCCTTCAGCAAAGACTTTTGTTTAAGGCTGTACAACTTCCTGCTTCTTCCCTCTTCCATTCACACCTTGCCTGTGGGAAATCATTACCTTGTGTTGAAAGTGGTACAATCTTAGGCCACAATGACAAATTGTTTTCCTTCTAGGAGCATACCTCATTTGGTACATGGCCAAATAGAGCTGAACATGTGAGCAGCTATTCAATAGCCCGCTTTCTTCTTGCTTAGCATAAAGCCCCAAGGTCTATTACCACCACCAGCCAAACCCTAGGAAAAGGACCATGCAGGGGTTGTTGCTGGCAGCCATCCCCACAGCATCTTGTTGAATCAGCAGCATGTTCTGGCCTAATTTATGATTTTGAAGCCTGATGTTTTGTAAGGACTTACACAGTGCCATAGATTGAAATGCAGCCGTGAATGCTGTGGCACATTCACACATCAGTATCCTTAAACAAGGTGCTCACAAAACTAAAAATACCCCTTTGCAACAATCTGTGAAATATCTGGCTTAGATGACTTAAAGGAAGCTGTTGTATAAGTAAGATTGGGTTACTTGGCATTGTATTTTATACAGACTGTTAGAAAACAACAAACTTGAGGTTAGTCACATTCTCTCTATCCCTCTAGCCACCTGCCTGCTGCTCTGCCTTGACAACAAGTGAACCTGCAGGGCAGTTTCAGCCCTATTTCACAGAAGGGCAGTGATGTCAAAGATAATGAACACTCTTAAGATTGTCTACACTTGGGTAGAGGCAGGGCCCCAGAATGGACTCAGACACAACACAGGTAGCCATTTGCTTAGGCAGACAAGTTACAGATGTAGTAAGGAAAGAGTTTGAGGAATGGAAGGCTGGAAACCATGGGAAAACATAGAATCATAGAATGGTAGGGGTTGGAAGGGACCTTTAGAGATCATCTAGTCCAACTCCCCTGCAGAAGCAGGGTCACCTAGATCAGGTCACATAGGAACGTGTCCAGGCGGGTCCTGAAGACCTCCAAGAAAGGAGCCTCCACAACCCCTCTGGGCAGCCTGTGCCAGGGCTCCCTCACCTAAACAGTTCTTAGTAGTCCTGTAGTTCATTGTAAGATTTCTTTTTCTATGGACTTGCACACCTCCCATGTTTTTTAGGTAGCGCCTCTCTTTTTTATTAATCTCCTTCTCTATACAACCCTAATTAACTCCCAGAGAAAGCTTAGGTGGGGGGGAAAGACTGCATGACAACACATATATCTATATCAGCAGGAAAGGTGTGGGTAGCAAATTAAATCTGCACAAAGCTGCCTTAATCCTGCCCGTTTCCTACCTTAGACGTGTTTGATGGTTGAACCTTTGCAAGCTTGCTTTTAACAAGGTGTTTTGCAAATCTAATCTTTACACATACACAGATGGGAGCCGTGGGACTAAGAGCGCGTGCAAAGCATCGCTGACTGCAACATCCCTCCCGCAACCGAGGCTTTGAGATACAGAGTTCTTGACATTGTCTTCTTAGTGAATTGCTAAATCTGCCATATTTGAAATTCACAGCTCAAGTGTATTATTTGACAGCAGGAAACAATTCCTGAATTTGCTTGTAGAAGTGCTGAAGTGACAGCAGGACGTGCAAAGTACAACAGCTTTTTCATGTTGATGCAGCTGGGTCCCGAGTTTAAAAACTTACTTCTTTTATGGATTTCAAATAACACTTTTAATGCCTTGCATCTTGAGAGAACTGAACAGACAGGGTCTCATGGATTTCAACAGACTGACACGGATAGCAAAAGGGTAACAAAGTTCTATTTGTGCATTTTGTTTTCGTATTCCTCCTTCTCACGGGAAAAAAAAAACATTAGACTTTTAAATGTATCGTTTTCCTCATTCAGGAACTTGATGATAACTGACTGGAGGGAAAAAAAAAAATCCCCCAAGATATCTGTAGCTAATCAGTGGTGTCAAATATGAGCCCATTGAGAAAGGTGTGGCTGGAAGCAGGATGCCTCTAAGCTGTATGTGCAAAATACCCCCGTAAGAAGGCAAAAGTTAGGCACACACCCAGCTGTGCTTCTCTTTCCCCCCACATATGTGTATGTACCCCTAGCCATGTGCAGAGATCAATTAGGAAAGAAGTCATTCTGAGGAAAGAGGATTTCTAAGGTCCTAGATCAACACTCTAGGCAAAGACAGGCAGTCTCAAGCTCTGGCAGACCATGGATGCTCTGAGAGCCCGGGGTGCAGGTCACCCTGATGAATGTGACATATGCTAATGTAGGCCTGGAAGCCTAAGGTGGAAATTTGCATCTGTGCATGACTAGGGCAAGAATTAAAATAATACCAAGAGGATGACAGGGAGAAATGGAGGAATAAAATGGTGGCGGCATGAAGCATGAAAATGGATCAGATGGAGCTTTTGCAAAGTAAAGCACCTAGGCTATATTGGAGATGCCTTACTGACTACATGGGTTAACTCATTACAAACCCTTTTCAGTCCTAACTTGTGCCTGAAAGTTTTGAGTCAATCTGATGACAGAGGGAATAAAACCAACATCATTCAGCAACAACAAAGCCATGTGTGCCTGAGAGGTTTTCTCTTTCCTGTGATCCCTGCACTCTGTGATTTAGTTAGCAAAGGCTGGTTTGAAAAGCGTGCTAACTATCACACAGGAATTTGTACCCTAAATCTCCCAGAAACTCTGGCCTTGCCCCCTACAACCCTACTCAGAAATGCTTTCCCTCTCTTGAAAAAAACAGGTGTTGCTGCTCTGTTTTGCAACTAGCAGGAACAGACATAATATGGGAAGGAATAATCCGGGGATTGCAGACAATGTTTCCTGAGACACTTAAAGAGAGGAAACTGCACAGGGAATAACTGACAAAGGAAAGGAGCTGTGAATGGAAGAGACATATCAAGGCATTCACTTAAACATCTGATGGTTTTAACCCTCTGTGAAATTCCAGATGGGGATTTGAAAGCCAGCGAGGCTGCTGCCTGCGGCCAGGTCAGTGCTTCATCATTTCTAACGAGGTGGCATCACTCAACCAGACAGAAATAGACTGTTCCTCCACACAATCTAACAGCCAAGCAAAATCTGCAGGAGTTCCTTATAGTTCATAAATACAGTCAGGCTACAAACCCATGATTTAAAGGCCTTTAAAATCACTGATTATTTGGGCATCTCCTGTGATAAACTGCCAAACGATTTAATTATCTTCCACAGTATCAATTTAGCACGATCCCTCGAGACATCCCATTGAACTCTGTCTTCACACTGAGCAAATGGCTCAATTCCATCCTCTTCAGCCCTTTGGACACAGAGGAGAGACACGTTCATGGGTCACGTGCCCCACTGAAGTCCCAGACACCAGCAGTCATCTTTGACAACTTGTCCTTGCTGCTGCTTTTTGGCATCTGTGCCAGCTACAAGTCCTGTGCTCAATCAATGAGCAGAAACCAAGGTGGGGGAGAGTGCAGAAAGCCTCCAGGCACATGCACAGGCTGGGCTGGCTTCCCAGCAGAACACTGGCTTTGCCTGCTCTCTGCCTTCCTCCCTGCTGCACCTTCCTGTCCCTGCCTGGAAAACAGTTTCCAAAGGGAGAATGCTCCCACCCCATTGCCTTGTATAACCCACTGCTAATTATAAAAAGAGGCTAGGAAAGCATCACAGATACTTCCACTTGAGCAAGGCTTCACTGCCACACATTTCACAGAGACCTAGCTCCTCTTGTTTGATCCTGCAGCAAAGTTGCATAGCTGGTGTGCAACAGCCTCTGTACATTTTGTGATGACAGCAGCTCACAGAATCAGGTGAACAAGAATCAGGTGAACAGCATATGGTTTCATTGCAGGATAAACCAAAGCTGAACAAAAAAATATCCAACCCCACATTACCCCTTGGATCACAATAGATCAAGGGAAAACCATAAGGTGAACATACTCCACAGCACAACACCTGGGTTTATGAATCCAGAGCTGCAAAAGAGAAAAAAAGGGAAACTGTAAACAACTTCTGTTGTGGAGATGATGTTTATGAAGAAATCCTACGTCTCAGCAGGTCAAACTTTGCAAAGGCTTGGCTCCAGACCTGGTGCTGTGGCTCAGAGCTATCTCTGCATATCACAGGGTGTGTTGTTTTGCAAGAGGCAGTCTGTTTTTCTGAGGTCCTCAACTGTGCTCAAGACTGTCCTTCAGTCCTGCAGCGCAGCTTAATTCTGCCTGGCTGAAGGATAGTGCACCAGGAGCACACAAGGTTTGGGTTGGGCAGCCAGGTCCTGCACACACACTTACTTTTGCTATAAATTGCACAGATTGCTGCTGGGCTTTCTTTAAGAAAACCTGATCCTCCTCATAAGGAGAGCAAAGCCAATGCTCACATGCTGTAAAAGTCATTGAAAGCAACAAAGCTAGCAGGAGACAGACAAAAAGGTTTTCACTTTCCCAGAGTTCAAATGCCAGATCTCTGGAAACAACCAGCACTCAAGGCAGTGATGCAGAGTGAGTTTCCAAATAGCTCCTGGATTCGAGAAAGCAGATGGATACAGGGAGATGGGTGCATTGGATCTGAAGAGTCAGCACTGTCTTGTTCCCTTGCTTGGTTGAATTCCTGCAAAGGAAATGCTTCTCCCAGTACAGTTTAAGAGAATCAATGGGTTTGTAGATAACAATAATTCAGGATTATTACCAATGTTATTATCTTTAAAGACTCTCTCATCCGAGCTCTGTCTCATATCTTACACAGCCTTTCAGAGAGGTAAGCTCCATCAATAGAAATCAGAGATGCCTAAATGTGTAAGGAGTACAGGAAGGAGGAAAATCATTTCTTTCAGGGCAGCAGTCAATTACTTCATTGATGTGTGCTGCTTTATAGGCTTTTCACTGCCAATCAGTGTCACAGCTTTCCATCTCTTTTTCACCAAACAAGCGCACATTATTTCACACAGTTCAACTGAGTTTCGCCTGGCGGCACTCAAATAAAGCTGTCCCTTGTCAAACAGTTGACTTCTTTCCCTTTGCACATCACCTCTGACCATCACCGAAGAAACAACGAGCCACCATCAACAGTTATTGGCCCAAACAGGCACCAGAAGGCAATCTGACCATCTCCATTTCATGTCAATGCAAAACACAGCTGGGAAAGAAGTGTGTTTGTAGCCCGGGAGTCATCTCAGAGCATTGCAAGGTTCACAGTAGCCTCCTCTGGAGCATTTGAGCAGGAGGCAAACTGATTATTTGGTGCAAAGCTGAGTTACTTTTGAAATGGCAGAGATGAAGGGGAATTTGGTGGTATGTTTTTTGGGAGGTTGTTGTTGTAGTGTTCTTAAAAGTAGCTAAGTGGGCAGCAATTTGCAGTGGAAGCAGCAGCTGCCTCATCACTCTGGCACTTCTTTTATCTGCTCTGCCCTTTGAGCATTCTGCTGCATTTTCCCCCAGTTAGTCATTTCTGCCAAGGTTCCTCACCAGATAATAAAGACATAACCATGTCAGCTGGTGAAGACCCTTTCCACTTACAGACAGGGCTCTTGAATCTCTGAAACAGCCCCTGTTGCACCAGAGACCTCTGTTTATGCAGGCTGCCATAGCCTCCGGCAAAGCCTGTGCTGTAAACAGGACATTCTTGTGTCCTTCCAGTCAGAAAAAGAAAAATGAAAGCAGCATTGAATCAGGACCTCCTCAAGAGGGTCTTGCTTGAGTGAAACGGTGCTGGAAACTTGTAAAAGCTTTGCAGTGTCCTACCCAGCTGGGAAATGCAGTCATTGCACAAGAGACAACTCAGTTCATTCATGCTGTACAACAACATTCACATTTTTCCAGCTCACTGACTCTGATATGCAGACATGGGTAAAAACAGAGTGGAAAAGAAAGACATTTCAGCTTTTTTGCTCCAGGCTTTTAGCTCCAAGACAATACTATCCAGTGATGAGGTTATTCCTACCCAGACCCAACTGTTATTTTTGGAACTGCTCTTTTCCAGGTTTCTGCCATCAATAAATTGCTAAAATATATGCCTCAGTTCCCTCATCTATAAAATGGATGTGAAAACCACTTTAAATGTGAGGGCAAAACAGTTTTAGAAAGCTGGGATGTTTTCCTATCAGTGACCATGGAAAAGCAGACTATTTCTATCTTACCAGCTACCCTTATCTTGTATTTGAAGAGACAACAGCTTCACTTACATGGCAGAATTTTGTTGTGACTGGGTAAAGAGTTTTTGTTATTTCCACTAGGAAAGCTGCTATCAACAGTTATATTTAGCTGCTTAGATCCTACTAAACCATCAGAAAGCCCTCTATTCCTATACATCCACACATGGAGTTACCCAATAATTCAACAGATTTGACTCTGTTTTAAAAGCAGCTCCACTTAAAGGCACGTCCTTCAGGTTCACAGAAATCTTTCACTGAAATCAATCAACAACATAGGGATCTATTACCTCTTCATACTCACGGTCTCTTCACTGGTTTATCAGAAGCAAAGAATTAGAGAGCCAGCAAAAGGCTTAACTTGCCCAGCAGAACCCCAGGGAGGCTGTGGATATTGGCCTTAGAGGAAAACACTTGTGCTGGCTCTTTTTTTTGTGGTGGCCAGTGACAGGACAAAGGGTAATGGGCACAAGCTGAAACAAAAATGCTCCACTTACTTCAACACAAGGAAAAGCATCCTTGGTGTTGAGATGAGGAGGCCCTGACACAGGCTGCCCAGGAGGGTATGGAGGCTCCCAAACCCACCTGGACATGTTCCTGTGCTCCCTGATCTAGGTGGACCTGCTTTAGCATAGGGTTTGGCTGGATGAGCCTTGGAGGGCCCTTCCAACCCCCACCATTCTGGGATTCTGTATCTGGGAGGGTGAGCTCCCAGAGGGACTGGGGGGGCAGCTACTCCAGTCCTTATTAAACATGTTACTTTGCAATTCCCAGGATGGTGCTGCACCTCTCACTCCACACATGAATAAGCCCTGTTTATAAGTAGTTATCAAACACTATGAGCTGACACATTCAAGGCTTCCTGGCCTCTGTGCTCAGCTGCACAGGAGTCAGCACAGCAGGTTTTGACTGCCTGCATCAGAGCCTTCTTAATATTTTCAGGTATGGTTTCAGTCTCATGCCAAAGCTTTCAAGTCCTCACTCAAAAACCTACCAAACAACAGCTCTCCCTAGTAACAGGAAAGATATTCCTAAAAAAGGATGCTGAAGGTATTGTAGCAGCACAACAAGATGTCTGTGGCATAGCTTAGCTCTGCCTTACCCTGTGGCATCCAGAACAGCCCTGGGTTTATCTGTTATTTTTCCACAGCTTGTCTCTTGGCTTCCTCAGCCATCACAGCCCTGTATTTACACAGCTGCCTCTGAAGCTGTAAGTCAGCAGCAGCGATTGTTGCACAAACAAATGGAACATGTGGATCTTGCCAAATATCACTTACCCCAGTTTTCTTCCTCCTTCTTAAGCAATTTATATTTTGGCACTAACAGACTTCCTGAAAATTAACAAGAAAATGCTTTCTGCTGTGTTTCATGTATAATGCAGATCTGTTTTGGCAGAGCACAAAAAAAGTTTTGGATAGCTTTAGGATGGGAGAAATTACAAACAAGAGAAATTTCAGTGTAGTGCAGCAAAATCCACTGTCACACCGAGCCCAGCACTGAGGATGCTATGTGTGCGTGACACATCAGCTTTGGCTGGAGAAATGCATTCTGCCAGCTCAGCCCCACTAACACAGTCTCACATGCTGGGTCCAGACTCTGCAGTTGTACTTGTTTTTTTCCTCCCTCTTTCGGTCACACCCCACCATGCTCAGGTTATCAGAACAGCAAAACAGCTTCTCACACCTTACAAATGCATTTGAAAACATTAAGTTTTCCAACAGCATTTTGATGATCAATTACGTTTTCAGCACGAGGGACAGGACCAACTGACTCCCAACATTTCTTTTCTTACATTGTTCCTAATTATACCAGTTGTGATAAAAGAAATTATGCTTTTATTTGTCTCTGGAGGTATAAAATAGCCCCTGTATGCCAAATAAGTGCTGTGCAACAGGGAACAGCACGCCGAGCGTAGAAGACAGAGAAGGATGAAGTGTATGCATTCTGAAATTAAACTATGAAAGGCTTCTAAAGGTCCCTTCCAACCCCTGCCATTCTATGGCTTGCCATTTAGATACTTTCAGTTAATGATACTGCCAGATTAACACCTTGTCTCTTCACAGCTGGATCCTTTTTCAGGTGAGGCCAAACAAGATTTGAACCTCTGGATGAAGCTGGAATTGTAAGAAGCAGTTGTAGCCAACAGTGGTAGCTTCCTAGGTACAGAAGGGGTTTGAGAAGACATTCCTTCACTTGAAATGTACACCAGGTGATGATACTTGAATTAGCATTATTTTAAAGAGTATCATCCTTATCACATCCTTAGGAACTAATTTTTCTGTAATCAGTTTCAAGTTCCAAATTAGAATATTTCTATATTCAATTTATGCAGCTAATTTCCCATAATTATTATTAGCAGTGACAAAGTAAGTGCAGCATGTGCATTTTCAGTTTTCATAAAGACAAACTGCAAATGGGAATTTTCTAACACACTTCAAGACTTCTGGCATTTCCTGAACTTCCTTTGACTTCCTACAGTTAGCTTCAGCCAGAAAGGCCAGTACAATATATCCTGTGCTGATGAAAAGTAATTATTTCACTCATGCTAACCCATAACGAGGTCAGACTTCATTAATTCTAATCTATTTTATACAGATGTTACAGTGAATGAGTTTTCAAGTTTAAATAAAACACAGGTTTTAAATATAGACCAGCAACACCTAAGACTCCATCAAAGAAGGTAATATCACTCTTATTGAACTTCCACCCACAGGACTTTGACAGATAAACAGACTCTTGCAGTTCTTTAGTTAAGTGTCTTGGATTTAGTGGTGTCTTATGTGACTGACAATTGTCTGTTTTTACATAAGTATGTAGTTCACGACAGTCACAACTGCATAAAAAAGAGTGATCACTTGATATTTGATTTCAGTGATGCTGTAAGTCCTTACACCTGGTATCCTGGCACCACAAGGAAAACTGAAAGTGTCCTTAAAATGCTTGTTCTCCCTCGATTTTTGAAAGCAATGGAATTCTTGGGCAGTTATGGTAAAAAGAACCAAGTTGGCCAGAATTTGGAGACATTGTCATTGTAAGAAAAGTCACTTTTTCCTCTCCAGTAGAAATGTGTCACTTGAATAAGATGGGATTGGAAAAATTCACTCTGCATTCACTCTCATGCATATTTCTGCATGACTTGCCAGATTTGCAAGATCAACGTGTGTTAAAAGCGTGTTACAGTGACACAGCTGAAAGTCTCAGTGTGAGCTAAAATAGCACGAGATTTCTGCTGAAGAAAACCCCAACCAGCTGGGAAAGCCATGAGCAATGCCTCCTCTGAGCACACAAGGAGTAAGAACATGCTGCTTTGACGGGATTCCTTTTATGGTTATGGCACTGTGTTTTCTTACCTGGAGCAGACAGTGTCCTTGTACAAAGCAATGAAGTTGTCCTGGCTGATATCCTTAGCAATAAATAGTATTGATTAAATGTAACTGAATGGAAGTTTCATAATGCTATTGAAAGATGGATAAGCAAGAAGCTCAGTCCTGTAACTCATTGTATACTGGAATGCCAAACAAGAACATGGCTAAACATAACCTGTACAAGGCCATGTAATGCCTGAAGTTGTGTGGTGAGTAGAGAGTGTTTTATTAGGTTACAGTCCATATGTTGGCTGTCTGTTAGCTGTGCTCTCATCATATCCAGTTCCCAATATCCTGAATTAAGCCTAATTTTAAAGCATATATGAGACAGTGGGTCAATAAAATGACATGATTTATAAAACATGAAAAGTAGTAGGGATTAATTTTTCACAGCAGGTCCAGCTCAGTCTGTAGCTGCTTCTCACTCCAGTCAGGTCTAGATATTGTAGGACATGGCACTTCTTCCATTTTCAACTTTAAAATCCCACTTCAAATGCTGAAGCTGGAAGAATAAACCTCAATTCACTCTCATGATTCACGGCACCAGTGGATGTCTGGGTAACAGTTTTTAATCCCACCCAGTTCTTGTGTTATGGCAATGAATTCAAGAGCCTGTTTCTGCAGCTAAAGATGACATTGCCTAGGATTCATTTCACTGTCAGCAATGTTATCATGCAAAGATCTCCTCTCCACTATGGGAAATGCAACATTTGGGTGTTATATTCGACCATTCTATTTAATACAGGCCTTAAAAGGAAAATGACTCTCAATATCACAGGCTTTGGAAACAGCCTTGTAGATAAAAATGACAAGTCTCATAAAAAGGGATCTCAGACCCTTAGTTCAAGAATCTAAGCTCACTTCTGCTGTTACTCTGCTTTATGGAATAGGTACTTCACTGCTCTGTTCCACTCTAGATGGAATGAAACTAATAAAACCTCAAAACACAGTCGAGGGAAGGCTTTCACACCTTCCTTGCTTGATGGTGATTCATGAGTCATTATGCTGCTATCTCAGCCAGTCTGACGACCACTAAGGCACGACACAGCATTATTACTCAAACATGACATTTCAGGTCCAGCACTTGATTTCCTGTTGACATCATTCATATGATGCAGGTTTGGGGAGAGGGGGAGAGTGTTTTGCATATTTTCCAGTAGAATATCAATAATAAAAATCAATCAGTGGCTGCTGGTGAACACTAAGACCCCTGTGATAGTAGCTTTTGAACAGATGACAGGTTTCTGGAGGTGGGGGAAGGGAGGCTCAAAGGTACAACAATTTGAGATATCTAGCAAACTGCAGCAATGCTTTTGACACTGGGTAAAGCTCCACTGCACTTGCCAATTCATGCTGTAGGATTCTCTCCTTATTTGCCTACAACTAGCATCTACACTATGCATTCCTTTGTCTAACATCTTCACATCAGGACACTGTTTAATGATTGAAGCAACACTGGGGAAAGAAGCATCAGAAGACATTAGAGGATGACACGTCACACCAGTTGCAAATCAGTTGTGATGGATGGAACTTCAAATAATAATCTGATTACAGAGGGACAAAACCAAGGCACATCCAGGGAATTCTGCAACATGGAAAACCAGCAGATTAGATCTGAAATGAATCTTAACTGTATAATTGGGTGTGTATTCTGGATTTGCATTCTGGATTTGCATGCACAAAGATGACTGACAAGAATGTATGTCACCCTAAGGGCTACCAGAGGAGTTAGGCATAGGAACCCTCTCCTCCTTGGTGAACATCAATGTTGCCATTCATTTCCAAAGGGCTTGCACATACCAAAGCTAAATTTGGCTTCATAGCTTTTCCATTCTCAAGGGCACATTTCCATTATACTCCATGGGTTTTGGCTGTTTCAGAGGGTTATGATGAGCTCTTTGCAGGGGAACAGTCTAAGGCCTCTATCACTTAAGCGTGGTCTAAGGCTATGGATAGTCTGCAGGATTGCTGCCTGGGGAATGAGACACAAAAGGCTCTAGAAAAACATGGTCCTTAATGAGACTCTACTATAAAGAACACAAATGTTATTAAACTTGGGCTAGTCTGCTACTGATCAAGCAGCACACTGGCTCTAGCAGCATGTATTTTCCACTGTAATCTTTATTATTTGGATAGCTGCTATTATGTATGCACACAGTGAGGCATCCACTCATATATTTCTGATATTTTACTTCAAATGTCATAAGCACATAAAATCAGTTAATTCCTTCCATGTTATGAATGCAGAACAGTAACATGCATTCTGCACACTGTACTGACTCTGAAGGATCCACAATTGAATGCTAAATAATGCACAAAATTCAACAAAATGCAAATAAGGTGACTGACATGATATCAGAATGCTGAATTCCCAGGGGAATACAAAGGAGTTATTAGTATTTTAGTTCACTTGCAGAAAAACTACTTGAGAGACTATGATTTAATTCCTTTCCATTTTTACCAAAAATCCTCTCATTGCTCTGACCCATTGTGTATGACAGCTGCATTGCAACATTAACACTCATTTGCAAGTGCAGCTGGGCTCCCTCGACAGTGAGACAAAGCACAAAATACTGTTAAGAGAGAAATTAAGGGTGGAGTCACACATACACTTAATTTTATTGTACATAGGTTTCAGAATAATTCATTATAAATATATTCTGCTGCAAATTTTGTACTTAAGAAAGCTGCAGTTCTCTGCTGCTGGCTTTGCATCACTCAGATCATAGTGTCATAGAATCCCAGAATGGTGGGGATTGGAAGGCAGCTCTAAAGCTCCTCCAGCCCAACCCCCTGCTAAAGCAGGTTCCTCTTGATCAGGGGGCACAGTCATAATGATCATAATGTCTAAGTTCTAAAACATATTGGTTCCAATGTACATCCAATTGATACTAAGGTAGAGCACCTTTCATCCTGAAAGCTATAAAGAGGACTTGTTATTTACAACTGATCTAAAATCCACATGCAAAAAGACACTGGGGGAGATTAGCCCAGACAGCAAAGTCAGGATTCAGACACCAGTCATTGAAGGACTCTTGCTGTTTGACTGCTTACTTAGAGATGGCCACATTAGGTTTATGTAGCCATTTCCAGAGCTTAGATCCTTCTCAGGAACTGATACTGTGCCATAGTTAGGTTATAACAACACAGATTTCTAACCCTCTCTGCCCTTCCCTCCTCTGTCCTGTTACTGTCAGCCTTGGTTTGAGCTCATCCACGTTATTAATGTTTCTTCGTGGGCACTACTGACAGCTCCAGCAGTGACCTCTCATCCTGCATTTTCTGTGTTTCACTAGAAGCTTTTTCTATTATCAAAATCTCTTCTTGTCCTTTTAGCTCTCATGTCACATATGTACCAAGCTGGTGATCCAAGCCCAGTTCTTTATGAGCCTGTCCTGCCCTTAATGCAAGTGGTTGAAAGCCGCTGACAAAAGGCAACACGAGGAGGACTTCTGCCTTACCTCTTAGCAGCACATGGAACAGCATTGCAGGCTCCTACATTGTCAAGGGAGTCCCTTTTATACCATCTCTGCATACTGAGGTCAAAGAAACTAACACCTTTTGCACTTGTAGAGCTTTAGTTCACTGTAGAGTATTTAATGTTCAGAGCATCGTCTGGGCTGTCACACAACATGCTCTGTTTACTTGCTTTGTGACTGTGTGTGTCTGTGAGAAGCGGTCTTGCAATACCCCGCAGTGTGACACCACATCCAAGACCTAAACCAATTCAGAACTGATCTGGGTACCATATCTTGACATGTACTCAGAAATCACAACCCTTTCCAAGAAATGAGAAGAAGAGTCCATGGAGGCATCTCTGTGGCAGTATCAGCTCTGTGCTCACAAGCTTCTTGGTGCTCAACATCCACTGCCTGAAAACCTGCCTCAGTCATCACACCTTTCCATGGGTTTTAACTTTAAATAGAAGGAGAATTAATGGGAAAATTTATCTCTTGATTAAAAAATCATGTATTTCTTTGGATTAACCTCTGCCTCACAGAGAGAGAGGTAGTCTCCCCATTATTTGTCTAATAAGATGTATTATTTGTCTAATAAAAGGGAATGCTGTGATTTATCTGTCAGTGGTTTGCCAAACATCTCATTCATTTTGGTTTGCACTGTAAACCTTTGGGGTGAGGGTGCTGATATTTTTGAGTACCTGTCAGTCCCTAGGGAAGCTGGAAAAGGTTAAAAATTTATTGCAGGCACTCTGAATACACTAATGTCTTGCAGACAGAGCTGGCATTGATCCTTTCCCTTCTCTAAATCTTCCACAGATGAGAGTAGCTATTTGCTTTCCATTGTGCAAGAAGAGCTCCTTGAATCTTTCTAACTTGGAGGAGAGCTGGATTTCTGTTACACAACGACTGATTCTTTCCATCTTTGCAATATCTAGGGCAAAGAAATTGTGTTTTCAAGAGCACCAGCTCTAGGGGAGCAGCAAAAGAACTGACAACATAGAGATGTCAACAGAAGCATGTGAAGCATTTACTTATCTGGGCACAGGCAGAGCTGAGGTAGCAGCACAAAAAGCATACTCTTTAATTTCATTAGGAAAGAAAGGTGGAGACTGTTCAAAAGAGAAGTAGTTTAATTTGCATGAGTATAAGAAAAACTCAGTCTAAGGAATTTTATTGTGATGGTGAAGATAAGTGACAAAAGGTGTCATATCTTCCAAAGAATTTCTGGTGCTTCTTTTAGTAGAGCACTTACTGAAAAAACTTGGGTTGACTCTGTTTCAGGACTAAACAACTGTTTCTCAGCTCTAACTTGTGAAACACTAGATTAAAATGGCACAGACTATTATCAATATAGCTTTATCAAGCTACCAAATCTCTTGCACTGTGCTACCTGCCACTGAAAAAAAGACAAGGCACTTCCATTTCGTTGTCCCTGTGAGATACTCTCAGCTCTTGTGAAAATAAATGGAAAGAGCGTATGAAATCTGACATCAGAGCATAACTCTTTATGAAGTCTGCTTCTGAAGCATTTCTGTAATGCTTTGATTTACAGACTTATGTGCTACAGTGGCATTTGAATGTCCCACCTGCACTTGGAAGCCCTTTGAGCTGGGTACCATTCAGGCTTGCAAATGGAGATGGTCTCTGTGGAGTGCTAGTCCAACTTGTAGCCCTCTCAAGGCAGCAAGGAGGGACACAAAGTGAAAAATACCCTATGATATTCTCTGCTTCCATATAAACCAACTCCATTAAGACATAAACAGGTTTGACCTCAATTGTGCATGAATATACATTCTAACCACAGACTTCTAAGCAAACTCCTTTTGAAAGGATTTGGCTGGCTACACTCCAGCAGCATCTTGTTACAAAAAAAACGGGTAGAAATGCAAAACAAGACCAGTGCAGCACAACCTACAGAGATGGCTGATAATTTAATAAGAGCTGTGCATCAGCTGGAGTCACTTGCCATGTGATCTTGTCCCAAGAGTGGTGATGTCTTCATTCAGCTGTTCCTTTTTCTGGGCAACTAATAAAAGCCAGCGACTTGCTGTTAGTATTTAGTTACCAGAATTCTGCAGAGGAAAGGCCTGGCTTGTTCACAAATACACAGCTGATCTTGCCATTAGGTTTGTTATGCATAAATTGTAAGTGCTTTTTTATGCAACTATTTTAAGGGGAACATATTCACTATCAGCAGATACTTGATGCATTCAACAAACACGTGTCCAAGCAGTAAGGTTCTACTTTTGCTCTGCATTCCACAGTGCAGGAAGAAGCTGTGTAAGGAAGGCAGAGTGAAGGAATATGCGTGGTATTTGCATGCATCCTGTAATTCAGAGACTTCAGAAAGAAAATCTGAATGGGAGGAACAGGCTGATTGGGCTGCCCTGGGACCAGCTGGTTGTGGCCGCAGCCTGGAGCTCCCTTCCTGACTAATCACCTCTTCTCTTGCATAGGATTTGTTTGGGAAGTGTCTCTGCATGTAAAGCAGAGCTCTCTTACCTATATTTCTTCCCCAAGGAACAGTACTCATTGCACTAAAGGTTGTGTCACTGAATATTTCAACACACTAAAAAGTGCTCTCAAATCATAAGGGAAATCCATGGAGGTTTTTTCCCTCTGATACTCCTTTTTTTTTTTTCCCTACTAAATGGCTCTCCTTCTTTACAGGTAGGTTTCTGGTTACCTTCAAATGTTCTACCAGTTCTTCTCTGCTTCTCATTGATCACCACGTCCCAAAACTTTCCCCATTTGTATTAACAGATGTGATGGTGGGGCTGGGAACTGACTTGCAGACTGCTTTTACCTTCAATTGCTTTTTAACCAAGGGCAGCTGAAGCACTAGAAAACCCTGGATAAGAGGCAGCTCTGCTCTGTTTAGAAGAGGATTATTGTGCTTTAATTTAAATTGCTGCCTTAATCAAATTGACATAAGCTTGCTTGATATCTATTTAAGTTTCTGTATTATTTTTTTCTCTTGTTTGATTAAATCCATTTTGAACTGTGCTTTAAGGCAGACCTGCATGGCTCTGTATGTATACAAGCTCTCAGATGGTGTTACCGAGATCCCATTTGGAATTGGTACAGCTCATTAGCTTTGCTGGCTCACAGACAGTTCAGAGCAGTTTGAATTTCCTTGTAATTCAATGGTATTATTTAGTTTGTATTTAAAAGCTCGTGTTTCCTTTTGACCCACGATGGTCAGCAAGCACAAGCACTGAAGGGCCTGGTCTTTCATCAGCGTCTGCAAGAGGAGAAGAGCTCTGAGACTTTGGACGAGTGCAGTGAATTGCCTTTTGCTTCCTTTTACTGCTGTTCTACGGAACAGAAGGAAGAGACAATGTGAGCTTTTGTACAAAAGTGAGGTGACCTTTCCAAGTTACATGTGGGATCTGCTGCTGTTTCTATAGAGACCAAATGCATTAACCTGAGTCAAGTGGGAATGCCTGAGGCTCATTGAAAAGGATATCGTTTCTCAGAGAGAGCTGCTAGATTTAAGTAAAAGGGTTGATTCATGTGTTTTACTTTTTAAACAAAGGGAAGCTGCATTTAAACCTCCTCAATTGGTTGTCTGAGCAAAGACAAACTTTTTGTGTCTGGTTTTGGCTTCCAATTTCCAGTTGCATCAGCCTTACCAAAAAAAACCTCATCCTATTCTAGAGTTCCAAATGCTTCTTTGACTGAATAAGGCTCAACTAGAATTGGGTTTGGAACGGTGAAAGATGCTTCTTGTTCAGTCAAGAGACTGGAAAAATACCTTAAGATGCTGTTAAGTTTGTCCATCCTGCATCCATAAACTGAAATGAAATCTCCACTCAAGGCAGGCCCCAAGACCTAACTCACTCCCTTCAGAACAAACCCCGTTTTGTTTCAATACTCATAACTCGTGCACAGAATAAAATACTTTTGACTATGTGGAAGAAATGTTTTTTTAAAAAATGTAAAGGGATCAGTCACAGAATCACAGAGTCACAGAATGGTGGGGGTTGGAAGGGACCTTTGGAGATCATCTCAGTCCACCCCCCTGCTCCAGCAAGTCCGCCCAGATCAGGTCACAGGGAAATACATCCAGGCGGGTTTTGAAGACCTCCAAGGAAGGAGCCTCCACACCCTCCCTGGGCAGCCTGTGCCAGG
This sequence comes from Colius striatus, assembly GCF_028858725.1. Taxonomy (NCBI): domain Eukaryota; kingdom Metazoa; phylum Chordata; class Aves; order Coliiformes; family Coliidae; genus Colius; species Colius striatus. The sequence goes on from NC_084762.1 coordinate 5,902,899, forward strand.
GCTCCCTCACCTCAACAGTAAAACAGTTTTCCCTTATGTTTAAATGGAACTTTTTGTGTTCCAGCTTTTTTCCATCACCTCTCGTCCCGTCACTGGATACAACAGAATCAAGTGATGCCCCAACCTCACATTCCATTCCTGGCAGCTACCAAGAAAAGAAAATAATGATAAGTTGTCACAATACCTAATAAACCATTTTCACTGATTTAACATTCTAGGCCTATTTAATGGGCAGGTGGGCGTACAAGGATCATATTACAAGCCCTGCTTACTGTCTTCTATCTAGATACACACTGTCTGATCACAGCAGGGAATTCAGTTTCTGTCTATGTGACCGAGGAGCTCAGTTTTAGTGGAAAGCCGGGATTCTGGAGAGAATCCAAATTTGCACTTAGTTCAGCAGTGGTTACCCGTTCCAGTGGTTTCCCCTCTGCACTATTTGCAAGGCTGAAAACAGCTTTTTTTGTTTAATGCTTTTTCTTTTTTCCCCTCTTAGACATGCACATGTGAGCACGCACTCCTCTGGCTTTGGGAAGTGGGGTGTGCCCGCTGGGCTACAGAGGTAAAAAAATAATCAAGTAACACTGAATATCAGCTCATTCTTTAAAACCAAAAATGAAAGAAAAAGATAACCCCCATAGTTACAAAATGGCACAGTTTAAAGGCTGACTTAAAGGCTGATTTGACAAACTGTTGCAAAACAGACAACCGTGTAACTTACAAATAGGAAAAACTCTAATTATCGTTCATGAAAAAGAAACATTGGGATTAGTTTGAACTGTGTTGAACTTCTGACTGCTTTAAAGAAAGTGTTATTCAAAAAGGCAACCAATGCATAAGCAGCCCTTCATCTTTTACCTAGCTTGGCTGACTTTTAGATCAAACAAGTCGGCTCAGAGTTTATTTACACAAAGTCTCCTTTAGATGCAAGAGTCCCAAAAGGACTGTATAAAATGGCCCTTTGAGAAATACAATATCTATCAGGTAATAAGTTAGAAATGCAGAATTTAGGAGATTAAAGAGAGATGCTGGGTATTGGCAATGAAGTAATTGGTTTCCTCTTCTCAAATACAGCATTAAATATTTCTGAATGGCTTTCTTTTTCCATTTGGCTCATGTAACACACACAAAATGCTGCCCTAAAGGCCTGAACACTCTATTGATCTTAATAGTTTTGATGGCACCGCTCACTGCTGCATGTTAGCATCCCTGGAATGCTTAATGGTCAGTTTTAGGACACCCTTTGAGCAATCATCACATTGTACAACCCAAGGGTGAAGGTTTTGTCTCAGATACAACCTGCTTAAAGTCTTGTTTGCTGGCTTGCTGCAGCTGGGAGACAGGTTGTCCACTGCCTATACCTGGTGCTCTGGTTTTAACAGGTCATGGAGTGAGAGCATGTGAAGAGGAGGAGAGCACTGACAAGGAGCAGAAAAGCTTTCTGAATTGGAGTGATCCAGTGCTCCGTGGGTATGTCTTCTTTGTTTGGTAGGGGTTAAGCTTTTTATTAAAGGCATTCATGTGGGCTCATGGGTGCTTTGTATGCCTGCACAAAGCGATACCTCCAGGTAAATAAAAGAGCATCAGTTTTGAACACAGTCCCGGTTTATCCAGTGCAATAGCACATGCATATGAATAGACTGGAAATATTGACATAGAGTAACGGAAAAGGTTAAGTCAATGTTTGCTCAATGCTGCAATCCAGAAGTCATTTTTAGTGCAGCAAATTCAGAGATTCCCAAGAAGGAAGTAAACAAAAAGGTCAAAGCAATTAATAGATAAGTTAGGTGAGCTTAGTGCATGCACAAACAGGCACAGCAAAGCAGGCCGTTTGTTCCAGTCTGCTACTCAGCCTGAACACACAGGCAAACTTTTATTGCCTATGGTTTTTGCAGTTGCCTGTTTCCCTCCCTTGCAGGGGCATTAAGCCCATCCTTGCTTAAGGCTGTGACAGTCAGCAAGGGCATCGAAGAGCAAGGAATGCAGGGATGTGCATTTGTGGGGGCTGTGTTTTTCTGCAATAGAGAGACATTCCTGTTCATGATGGCAATTAATATATTGACTTCTATAGGAGCAGGACTAGGACCTGAAGGAGTCATCAATCTTGTTAGGGAGTATTGAGCAGAAGCAAAATAGATGCTCAGTCTGGTCTGTGTATTTTTCATTTGCAGTAGCTATGTATCACTGGATAACATAGGTTTATAGGAATTGATCTGACAGCAGAATCTGTAACTAAGACCAAGTAGTGCAGTTCAGGAAGGTGGGATAGTGCAGGCAGGGGAACAGCAGGTCTTTGAGCTTTCCTGCTTAGCAGCAACCCAGACAAATCCCTGTCTGTCTTACTGCTGCTAATGACACCATCTGTGCCACTTCATGCTGAGCAGTCACGAAACAGTTAACGTGACTTTTGTGGGAGAGATGAGCTCCTTGCAAGCTCAAGTAAGTAAGTAAGTCAATATTGCAAAGCAAACTCCATAAAGAACCTCAGATCCTCCAGCAGAGAACCTTCATTAAAGCAGCAAGTGAAGCAGCACACTTATTTCCCAGGGGTCAACCACTTGCACCTTAAACTTTCAAAAAATGAAATTTATTCCTCATATTCCAAAACACATTCTACACTGTAGTGCCCTTTTGGGATTGTAAAATCAAAATCTCTGACATTTTCCTGAAATATCTGTGATGAGAAGGAGGGCATAGGGATCACCTTGTCAGAGCTAACAACAATCTGAGGGATGCTACAGCGCTCTGCAGTGCAAGAGCTCTGGTTTTGAATCTCTGAGCCACCCTTGTTTGAGTTGAGCTACCTGCAGGAAGAAAACAACACTCTGGCAAAGTTTGGAAGTTTAGACAACTTCCAGAGAGAAATAGAACTAAAGCCTCCAACTGGAGCTCCTCAAAACACTACGTTCAGCTGCAAGTACTTTTCAGATGAGGCTTATTTCTATCTGAAGACATGACACATCATGGATCGCTGTGAGTTTGGAGCCACAAATGTGGGCACTTCAAGGAACACCTGGCAACTGGGAGAAGCTTTGAGTGAATGAATACAGGTTAGGACTCAATGGGAAAAAAGGGCTAATTTGAGGCTCTTTATCCTTAAGATGAGTAGATGGAAAGGGAACATCATAACTTCAAAGTGCCTAAAGGACTGCTGCAAAAGAAGTAGCATCTTTGTTTTCTTATCAGATGGAGTAAGAAGTAATGTGTTTAAACTGTAGGAAGATTCAGGTCAGGCACTAGTAAAAGAAAATTTCTAGCAGCAACACACTGAAGCTTCGCTTGGAAGCACTTGGGATCTTCTTTGCTGGGGATATGTGAGTCCTAGACCAATCTAGTGACCTAAATATAGCTGACATTATCTTGTGAGGAGGCCAGAGCAGCCTGCTTCTTGAAGTGCCTCCAACATCGCTTCTTTTGCTCAGGGTCAGGAAAATTATACCATGGACCAGGTCAGTTCCAAGACTTCAGAGGAACTTCAGAGAAGATGCAGGAGGTATAATGTCTACTCTGGCAGAGGTGTCTGCCCAATCTGTTGATTTACTTGTTCCACAAAGACAGTACTCCAAACCTCCCAGTGTTTTATTTTAACTCATGTGCATTATTTCTGTGATGGTAAATAATATTGGAGAGGTTTTTACACAGTTTGTCAACTGCTTCCTTAGCCACAAAACATGACAGCATGAGTCACCACTTATCTGAGGGCAGAAATTTTAAACCTTCAAAATAAATTTGCAGGTTGAGCCTGAACTAGAAGTCAAAGGGGAATTGCAGACCAAACCAGATATTAATGTCTTCCTACACAAATTACTCTTATAGAAAGCAACTTTTCTCATGTCACATGTTTGAGATGTGCAGGTAAAGCTTAGAAACATGCCTCAGAGTACTTAAAGTAATGCACAACATGTGCAAGGTTGGATTGTTTTCCCTGGCATCAACCACACTGAGATTCTGGGAACAGCTTGTATTACCTCATTCATCAATCTCTTGTCCTGTTTTGTTCCCACATGATTCTAACTTGAAGTATAAAAAATGTTTCTGTTTTATTTAATTGTTTATTTAATTGTTGTAACAGATAACAGACCATAAGGAGGGCAAGTGTGGTGAAAGAACTGAAGAAGTGCCTATTAAGTATGTGTGAGTCTATGAAACAGCTCACCTGGAGGTAAATACTGGGGACAAAAAGCTTTTCTTTTTGTAGTTCTTCAAGAAATATTTTGAGTTAAGACACTAATCATGGCAGACGTTTCATAAAGAGCTCTCTCTGTGCTCAGACTACTGAACTAAGATGAAAAGGAGAATTAATTAGAATTAATCTTAGTAGGAATAGGGGAACAGTTGGATCAAATAGTTGCAGGAGAAAGGAACAGGCTGTTTCATTACCAGAAAAAAAAACCCACCCCAAACAGGAAGCACAAACACTTTTTGATCTTGAAATCAACTGATCCAAAGCAATTTGCACCTGACCAACTGAGGAGTATTTATTCCACAGCCTTCAATCTAATGTAGAAACACCTAAACTAACTAGAGTGAAGCTGGGTCAGATAAAGCAGTGTAAATTAGCTGGAATAGACTTCCATTCTGACATGATTAGACTGCTTCCTGTGCTTAAGATATCCCATTTCAATCTACTTCAAACCTTTTCCCACTGCACTAGCACAGACTTCTCAGTTCTGCTCCTTTGCTGCAGACGGTTGTACTGTGGTTGAATAGAAAAGGTGAAAAGTAGCTGAATTTTAAGTTGATCTGAAAAGTCTTTTTTTCTTTTTCCATTCTCCAGAAACTGGTTTGTGTTTAAAGACCTTATATTTGCCTTTTAATTCAATGTTCTCTATAGATTTGTGGGGGTTTTCTCATTGTTTGACATGTCTAAGTAAAGCATTCTTCTGAAATAAAGAAAGAAGGTTTTGAAAAAGTTCATTTTAATGAGGTTCTTACTAATCCAGTTTGAGTTTGGTGGTAATTTGTGCATATTTTTGATTCAATTTTGATTTAATTTCAATTTTGTAGAAGTTAACATTTCAGTTAATAATCATTTGCTCCGTGCCCATCAGCATTTTCAGTGAGTTTAACAGAAAAAACCAAAACCCACCTTAGTCATCCACGCGCATCTGCCTACCTGCATCACGGTGCAGTCTTCATATCAAAAAGGAATTTGACCATGTTACGGCCTTGCTAACAGACTTCTGATCAAAGGCATGAGAAAATTACATGTCCCTGCCTTGCTCACACTGCAATGTGCTCAAGGAATGTCACAAGTGACTGCAGACCGTGAGGCACGCAGCCGCTTAAAAGATTTCCATCCTGAGCAGACACACAAGAATCTCCCTCTGCACTACCAAGGACATGTTTCTTGTTCTACACGATCCTAGAAATATCCAGTTTATCAGTTTGCTTTCTGAGAACGGTGAAAAAAAGAATTCAAGACCTTGGAAAGTCTTATGACTGCTGGATAGAGGAAGAAATTTGGATGATAGGGCCCACGTGACACAAGCTGACAGTACATGTTCTACCTAAAGAAGCAGAAACAACTGTGAGATACAGATTGGTGTCTTAGAGTAGTGTCTGCAAACCAACAACCACTGAAACATCTGTAATACCCCTTCTGGGGAAAAATTACTTACATACTACTAAATCTTATCCCAAACAGTGCTCACCAATGTGAAGATTTAGAAGGTAGAAAAGTTTGTTAAATTACTTAGTATTATCCCTAGGAATCATTGTACTTTCATCTCTGTTCCTAAAACTATTTTGCCTTCCCCATGCTTAAAGGATAATTTCATCAAGACAGCTTTGTATGTCTAGAGACGCATTATTTGGTCTGCATGCCATTTAATGTGCTCCAAAGAGCAGAGATACCCTTCTGAAGCTGTCTGTAGAGGAATATATAGAGGTAAATAGTTTCAGAAGAGTAGGCAAGGATTTTCAGAAGTAATTAAATAGACAGAGTTCAATAGCAAGCACCTCTGGTCATATTATAATGACCTCGGGGATATTTAGAGAGAGGAACATAAGAGAAATCAACACAGGTCAAGAGGAGTAAAGTCATCAGTCTTTTAAAACACCTCAAAACTGCTTTTATGAAATGTGCAGGGATAAAAGGAGTGCACCAAGTTTGTTAACAGAACACCCAGATAATTTGTGCTTACTGTAACAAACTGCCCTTTCCTTCTCATATTAGCTAGCTTTCAAATGATTGAAAGAAATCCGCCGAGAGAACATGGTTGAAGTCAATCAATGAGCAATACCTGTCATCGAGCGGGGAGGACAGTGCCACACGAGGCCATGGGCTGCATGCAAATATTTGCCACTTTTTCAGACAGGCAATTATCACCTCAGTCTTTTGTAGCCCTCTGATGTATAATGTCATATTTGCACACAAACACTCTCTCGCTCACTTCTGCATTTGCCCTTTTAACCGCGTTTCTCTAATTGAGCCCTTTTGATGGGGATTAGCAAGTTACTCTAAGATGGCAGCTACAGCACTTCACCTGGAAGTGATGAGGGTCATGAGGGCTGAGAAACAGACGAGTTAATCATCCTCTGAATATGAAAATGACAGTGGAGGGAAGCAGTCTATTCTGTGCAGATAAAGACCTTTTGCAAGAGTAGCTGATTGAGCTCCTTACAGCTTCTTCACCATAGAAAGTGAATTGTAAAAGGGTTTTGAGGAGACAAAGGCACACGCTCTACTGCTGTACAGCAGTCAAAACCTGGTAATTGTGTCTTACCAGAAATAAGTACCCAAAAGAGGAATTTTTCAGGACTCTGTTTTTAGCAAGTGAGGAACCTCTTTTTCCCCACCCTTCAGGCTCACTGATGTGCACCACAACTTCAATGGGAACAGATGAGCTCAGCAGCGGCACCACCAAAGTCACCACGACTTTCATGAATGAAACTTAGAGGGAGATGGAAAAGACAGGACTGCCAAATCAGAGCTCAGACTTCACTGCCTTTTGGTCCAGGCCTAACAGGTTGCAGCTTAACACAGACACGGTGGAATGGTGTTATCTATTGCCCTTGCAATGCAGACTAGGCACCTTTAACCAGCTAATGAGAGATGGAAACAGTCTGGTAAACGCAGCTGATTCCACCTCAGGTGTGTCACTGGATCTCAGTCTTCCAAAGGAAAGCAAAACAACTCAAACAAAAGTGCATTTTATCTGGAAGACCGAAAAGCTTCCCATGAAAGATAAAATTGCACGTGTTCAACCCTACCATTTGTGTTATTGTTCTGAAAAGCATGAAAGACAGAAATGTTTAGACATCAGGCTGTCAGCCTCAGGGTAGGGCTGTATTTTCCATGGATGCCTACAGTACCTAGTGTAATGAATAGCTCTGCAAGCTAAATAAGTAGTAACTACTTAGATTTTTCTAATATCTGCTGAGATTGCCTCACAAGAAAGCATTTTTTAATATCTAAACCATCACAATCAGGAGGAATTATTTGTTTCTCCACCAGTAACTCCAAGAGTAGGTCCATAAATATAGAATCTAGTTATATGGAATTGCTGCCTAAAGCTTAAAGATTAAAGAACAGGTAAATTCTCCTGCAGCTTTCTATTGCTGTAGTCTGCATACACCCACTATACTAGTGAAAATCAAACCCATTCTCCTAAGATAGAGCAATTCCCTACCTGAAGAGCACTCATCTGTCTGTGTTCATGTTGAGAAATCTCTGACACGTATTTTCCTGCAGGCATTGAAATTTCCAAGTCACTCTGAAGTTGGTGGGTGTTAGAAACCTAAATGACTTTGCAGATCTGAGTCTCGATGTCAGGTGAATTCTTTCTACCATCTTTAACGTGAGGCCCTTTGTGCAGAAGGCTGAATACTCGTGGCAAATACTCAGTGACAACTGCTGAGAATATGGGATCTTTCAAAGGTGGGCAAAAACGAAGCTGTTCTGTGTAATATTAATATACCAAATCCATTACTCATCACTGCTTCTGGGCTGTTTAAATCTGTGGCTGAAGGAGGCTATTGCCTGAGTCCTTCATACAGATCTGCCAGCATCCTTAAAGGATGAAGCTCAACTGTACATGATAGGGTGGATAATACATCTTTTGTTGCTATGTGGGTAAGCACAATAATTGCAACTATTTAGAGGATAATTGCTGTGCTCGATTTTAAAAGGAAATAATCTGGTTTCCAAGGGGACTAACTTTGAGGCCTAAAGCCTGTAGTTTATCTCAGTGCAGGAATGGGATCATTATGGAGGAAAACAGAGCACCCATCCAATTCAATTACCCCAATTGTATTATGAATGTAAGAGGAAATTGTATGTATCCCAAAAAGGAAAGTTTCCCACTCTTCTCCTTCCACCCCACTTGGAACCTACCCTGGAAGCTATTGGTCCCCTGCAGACTACAAGGGGGCTTTTGTGCTCAGGAAAATGGCAAGGTTTGTTCCTTGCAGATTACTCAGTTATCTCTAAAACCCTTCTTCCTCCTAGATGATCAACACTCTGGAGCCTGTCAGGCTGTATTCATTCACCCAGTAAACTCCTTGCTGGTATTTTTGCAATCAACAAAAATGTACTTGAAAAAAACCCCACTGCTTGGAATTTGTCAAGTATAAATCAACTACTGTAAAATTTGGTCTCTTTTTGGGAAAAATGTTATTTGGAAGATCCAACAAAACAGTGTTAGGGGTGGGGAGAGGGGAGGAACCACGTTAGCTCCAGAAGCTTTTATCTGGTGTTTGGATATTGTTGTATTGCTCTCTTCTTCCAACTGGACCAACATCCCCAACTGACTGAGACATTATGTGACCTGAACAGCTGATCAGCATATAGGTATTGAAAATACTGCAGTGGGCAATGAACTGCTGAGGTGCTGCTCCTGAGGGAGCTGGTGCCTGGCTGGGATGTTCTGCCTGACCCACAGAGCTGCCTGCCCTGCTGTGGGGCTGGTGTTTAATTAACCACTGCAGCCATCAGCTCTGTTACACCAGTTTCTACTGTTTTAGGGACCAGGTTGCTTGCTGATAGAATTCACTGTAAAGTTCTGTCTTTCTCCTTAGAAAGATTTTTACTTTCTCCCTACTTGTTAATGGGTTTCCTTTCCTCTTCTTCAGTAATCTGAAGTCTTCATAGAATCATAGAAATGTTTGGGTTGGAAAGGACTTTAAAGCTCATCTCATTCCAATCCCCCTACCATGGGCAGGGACACTTGCCACTTAGACCAGGTTGCTCCAAGTCCCATCCAACCAGCCCTTGAACACTTCCAGGGACTGGGGATCCATAACCTCATTGGGCAAGCTGAAGCTGTCCCAGTGCCTCACCACCCTCATAGGGAAGAAATTTTTCCTAACATCTCCCCTCTTTCAGTTTGAAGCCATTACCCCTTGTCTCATCACTACAATCCCTCATAAGAAGCCTCTCTCCAGCTTTTTCTTTCCAGCCCTTTGGGAACTGGAAGGTTGCTCTAAAGTCTTCCCAGACCCTTCTCTTCTCCACACTGAACAACCTCAACTCTCTCAGGTTGTCTTCATAGGAGAGTGGCTCCAGCCCTCTGATGATTTTCGTGGCCTCCTCTGGACTCATTCCCACAGATCTATGTCCTTCCTGTGCTGAGGACTCCAGAAGTGGAGGCAGCACTGCAGGCAGGGTATTTTTCTTCTGAAAACTTTGAGTTTGGTACCTGTTCATTGGAAAAGAATGGATGAACCAATTCCTCAGAGTAAGTCCATAAATCAGTATGGTAGCTGGAAAAATCCTCTGCAAATCCTGTAAGTTACCACAGATGGGATTGATACCCTGATGATCTACTGCCCATGGCTCTGGGTAGGTGATCAAAACAAGCATTCATCAATAGGGCCACATCTAATTTCACAGAGTTCCACTGCAGGTCTGGTGCCGTGTTACTGAAGCTGGAGAGCTGCTGCTGTCCAAGCCAGCCAAGGCAGCTCTACTTTGCACTACAGTCACAGCAGTGACTTCAGTTTGCAGTCTTAGATGTAAAAATCCAGAATCCCCTGACCCTCCTGGTTCACAGCCCTTTGCAGGTGCAAGATATTGTGAAGCAGATATTACAGAGTTTCTCTTTTTTCTTTTTTTAATCACTTTTGTGCCTTGCAGTCTGAAAGACATGGATTGGGAGCTGAAGAACAAGCTCTGCTAGAGCAGTGTGTGCCCCAGCTCCTCTTCACGCTCTGACAGTATGGCCCAGCATCTGTAGGAATGTTTAGATTCTCATCAATTATAAATTTTAGCAGGAATAAGGCATTGTGCAGCTGGGCCTTACTATACCTTTGTCTGGTGCAGAGCTCTTTCACAATAGAGTTTGTTTTAATAGTGTGGAACTCCAGGAGGCCCTGCAAGCTGTCAGAACCAGTTCTTCAAAAGGCAGACACCAGACATTCAACAAACCCCCGTGAACCATTAGGTGAAAACTGCCTCCATTTCTCTATGTCTTCCATAGAGACTCATGATTGTGACTGAAAGGGAGTGAGCCCATCACAAAACCAATGTAATACAATGCTTGGTTTTTGTCAGCACTGTCAGCATCTCAATTCCAGGGCAAATAAACTCCAATACGGATTGGATCCTCTGGGAAAGAGTTTGCAACTATAAAGGTTTCCAGTGCAGTTGTAACAGACCTCAGTGGATAGCAGAATTGTTTTACTGGAGGTGATGCATCATTTAAGAAAAAAACAAGAGTTTTTAAACCATATAGTTCTTGACAGCACCACTTAGAATAAGAAATATTGCAAAACAGCCCAACAGCTCAGTTGCCTTTTAAATGGCAACTAGTAAATGCCAGGTTACAAAGCAGCTCGTTAGCAGCTCAAGTGCACTGTAGCTACTTCTTTCTGTCTTTCTCTCTCACAACAGGAGGCAATTTTAGACTGCAGATCACAGATGTGTCTGGCAGATACATCCTTCTTCCAAGTGTCTTGGAGATTGCAAGCCATTAATCTCATCAAAAAAAAAAAAACAATAAAACAGGTACTCAATTAGGACTAGGGAAAAATATTAAAAACAAATCACCTAAGAATTGTCACTAGCTTTAAGAACCAAGTGGACACCTCCTGCAGTGAAAAAATCAATGCCTGCTATTGCTATTGTTACTCAGACTCCTCAAACAAAGGCCAGAGGAATCTATTATCTATGTATTTCTAACTTGCCCATCCTTTTGGGACTAAATGCCAATGCCAGGTGCATTCCCTTATGTATTTTATTTAACCACCCTACAATGTGAGTTTGCGTAGGAACTTTGCACTTTTGTGATTATTTTTGCTTAGTGAGTGATGTGAGGACAGCTTCTTCCCCCTCAGCCCTCCCTGCTCCAAATGGTATCCCACAGCCAAATCCTTTGCATTTGCCAAGACAAAGCAGGGAACTACTTTACTTTACCCGGATCAGTGAACTGAACCTCACTGCTTCACAGCCAGGGGTTGTCCTCCCACCTCTCCAGGTCACTTAAAATGGAGTGCAGCAGAAGCAGGATGAAAATGTTACGTACTATAGAGTGCACAAATAGTCTAAACATTCCAATAAACAGTTAGTTCAAATGTCATGGAGTCTCTGCCACCGAGAAAATTACTAACTGAATCAAATGTTTTCAGAGACTGGAGCATGTGTCGCTTTTAATGAGCCATTTGCACAAGGTTGCACACGAAGGCACTGCTTTCAAGCCCAGGACTTGGAGTTCATTATAAATTACCCTCTGAATATACTTTTTGTGTGTTATAAATAGTAGGTAGACACCAGATAAAAGAGAAACAAACAGTGTTTTCCAATATGAGTCCCTAAAAAATGAGGTTAGCATTCGAATCTCTGTAAAATGGTTAAAACAAGGGCTTGGAACTTATGAAACCCAGGCTTTATTCCTGACTCTGCCACTGACTAAATGTACAGTCCTGAGAAAGCTGTTCATTTACTCTATGACTTACATTTCCTCATCTTGGAAAGCTGATACTTTATCCTAGATACATATGTGGAGCTCAGTTGCTAGTTGTTTACAGTGTACTTTGACACATGCATACAAAAAGATGATCTCTAAAGCTCCCTTCCAATCCCTACCATTCTATGGTTCTATGAAAATGCATTTTGAAAGTGGAAGTTATAAGTGCTGACTGTAACATTTTCAATTTCAGGTGAGTTTCCTCTCAAGACTAAAATAAAACAAGACTTTAAAGGGATATTTTTCTTGCCTAGCTAGAAATGATAGGTGTAAAGTAATAAAATCTTACAGGAAAGCTTTGGTTATATTGTTTGACCAAAAAGAAAAGAAAGAAAAATGTGCATTTTTCAATTACCCTACAATTTATCACTGCTATCAGAGCTGGGGAAGAGGTTTTCTCTGCCTTCCATTTCTGAGAACACACTGAGTCTCTGCCAATGTAGGAAAAGCCATATTTTCTTGAGTGCAAATTTATTCTTCTATCTTCTTGCCAAAATAACTTGTGTCCTGTTTTATGACACGCAGCAGTCAAATCCCATACTGGACACAGACCTGGATCAGTTCACAAGGTGAAACGCAGCATTCATCCAGCAAAAGCAAGTTAACCTCTTGTGCACACTTGCTCAGCACAATTTGGAATTGCTTTGCCTCCTGAAAACCTCCTCTTTGAGTAAAAAACAGTTATGCTACCAAAATCTCTGTTAATTCACTAATGTCTATGCAGAGCTTCCTTACATAGATCCTTTATCAAAACAGCTCTAAGAGCTGCCTTTAATGCTTTACTTATGCTGCTTCAAAGCTCATATGGTATTTGATATAATTTAGTTACTGCTTTCAGTATAAGCTTCTTTCCAACTTGTTTCTTTTAAATGAACTGTTGCTTTAATGCTGTAAATATTCAGCAAACATCAATATTATGGCCAGCACAATGCGGTTCAGTGTACCAGTGCCAGGTTTTCATTGATTGCTGCTTGTACGTGCCAGTTTTAAGACAGGCTTTTAATAAGCTCAAAATATGTTCATGGGATTGGTCTCAAAATGTCTCTAGTGGAATAGTCAAGCTTGTAAGAGGCTGCAGAGAAAAACAATTTTATTCAAAGAATTCCAGCTCAGACACTCAGTCAAAACAATTCTTGGCTTAGCCTCATTAAGCAGGTCTCAAGATGAATGTCCAGATGACAAAGGCAGCTCTGAAGGGCTGCTTAGAGCTTCCCTCAGCCCTGGCACCATAGCCTTTGCAGATATTGCATTGCCACCGCGTGGGGAGACTTCAGGCTGCTCCCAAGTCCTGGTCCCCAAGTTTGTTTCTCCCTGGGACTCCACTGCAACCAGGAATCCCAGTCTAACTCCATGAACTCACATCAGCCACATGTCACAGGCTGAATGCAGTCCAGTCTGCCCCACCAGCTCCTGCTACTGTCCCACCTATTAACTATTGATGGTATCTTCATCTTAGGCTTTAACTGTCAAAAAACCTGAGCTACCCTCAAAATCCTTGGTAACTACCACCTAGGGATGGAGAGCTGGGGAAGGTCGCCAGGCATTGAGTTCTGTGGGACAACAACCCTCAGCCTCAAGGAGTCTGAAGGAATTGTGAAGAGGGAGAAGAGACACGGGATAGGGCCATCTGGGCAACAGCAGGGTAAGATACCTGATTTTAGTGGAAAGTAATAGAGAAGAATAATGTAGCACTTTAAAGGAGAAATGATTTGGGAAGTGAAATGCAAAGGTGAGCCTGGGTGAGGGCTTTCCCCTGTCTCTTGGTGTTAAACATGACGAGCTCCATTATTTTTGTTATAGTATTTCAGTGATTCTAGCAGTTCTGCAAATGACAATTGAATCAAGCCTGGAGCTTCCTGGGAAGAAAAAAGGGGCAGAAATAAAACAAAGCAAGGCACAAGAACAAGTGGAGGATACTCTTCTCAGCTTGGAGCTTTGACTGTTACAGCTTACTAGGACTTTGGGGATAGTGAATGAATCTTAAGCCAGTGTGATGATTTGACCACGTTAATGGTGCATATACAAAAGAACCTAAGAAAAACATATCCTGCCAAAATGGAAATGAATCAACAAGTCAGTGGTTGTCATTTCATGGACTTATAAGTTGAATTTAAAGACTTTAGACTAAAACCAATTCTTTAATCTTCCCAGACCTTGAGTCAAAAATCCATCAGAATTAAGACGTGTGTTCACTTAGGGAGATAAGCTATATTTTCCTTTACAACATTTTCCACACAGACCAGAATAAATACAACATGTTCTGGAAGCTCCTCTTGCAAAATGTGAGCCCTTGTCTGAAGTTCAAATGCAAGTGTATTTCCCTGCCCCATCTTCACCAGCCAGCACATTTCGAGAGCAATGATTCTCACTCTAGAATCAGTGCTCTGCCTTCTGTTAGCAATTCAGGCGTGTTCCCAGGGGAACATTAACTTGGCCTGTGGCAAAGAGACATTCCTCAGTGCGGTTCAAGCTGGGATAACTCAAATGTAAATGAATAGAACAAACTTCAGGCTTTCCTTTTTTAACAGAAAGGATGCAAACCCAGAAAAAACCTGCTATTTACGCAGCCTTTCTATGACGTGGGTAGGTTAATTTTAGATTCTGGAGGTGGTGCTGTTTTTGCTGCTCTGTATTTTAAAACCTTGTCACCACACAAACATTGACTTTATCACATACCACATCATCATGTTATTTCCCAAAGTTTAATATGTGAGTTTGAGAGGATGTGTACAAGTCCACGCAGGCTACAGCAAGCCCTGGAAATGAATCCAAGTCTCCTGAGTCTCAATCAAACACTTTGTCATAAGATTGCCTTTCCTCTAGGTTAGATTTCTTGCTTTACTTGTACACAAACCAGCACCAGACTTGCATGGAAGTACGACAGGGTTTGGGGGACTCAAGCAAGTGTCAGACCATTTTCCACACTAGTCACTGTCTTTTTTTGTCATAGGACAATTAGGGTGTAAGTTTGAAGTTCTTGAAGACCTAGTCTGTTCCACTTGCTTCCTCTCCCACCCTTTAAAAAACAAACTGTGTCCTTGAGCCTTGAATGGTCAAGGCTGGACTCCCACTTTAAACACACAGGGACAAGCTCTTGCTTCTGTTCTCATCAAAATCCCGAAGCTGCTGCTAAAAATGAGATAATCACTGTGAAGAATGAATGAATCAATAGAATGACTACCTTTGGGACTCAAGATATGTAGTTAGAAATTGTTTGTTCAGGCGTTTATTTTTCTCATGTATTTCTGGCTTTGAGACTAAAATGCGCAGTGTCCAATATAGTTCAGAGACAGTCTTTTTCTGTCTAAAGGGAATTGAATTTTTGAATGATTGACAGGCTTTACAAAACTAATCATGATTTCCCCACAACACTGACTGCTCAGATATTATGCAACTGCAGAACAGAAAAGTAAGTGTATTATTTGCTGGAATCAAAATATCAGTTAGATTTTGTGATAAGTTAATTCATATCTTTAATGAAGACTGATATTCTCCTTTGATGTGCAGGAAAGAAAGTGCCCTGAGTATCAAAAATGTTTGCTAGGTTTGCTGCAGAAGGCAATTGCTCTTTCTCTCCTCTTTTTGAAGTATTTTGCTTCAAGGGGGGTGAAGCTTTTGAACTGAAAAATGTTCACTGAGCTTAATGCCTCCTGTCAGACTATATGCATCTGCCTCCCTGAATAACATAAAACAGAAGTCAAAGTGGAAAATACAAAAGTTCTTGCATGGACTTTGTTTTATTTCTAAATCTCAGGGGAAAAGAATGGATGAAGGTATGAGGTCATTTGTCATTCTTAAATCGATTTAATTTTAAAACAAGTTGGAGTTGAGGCTTAATTTCTTCTCCCACTTTCCCTGGCAACATCCAGTGCAGCTGTAGCCTCTACAACTCCTTGGGTCTCAGAGCCCAGGTATGGCAGGCAATGGTTGGAACACCCAGTGAATAGCTTAAAATATTTCATGCTTGAAAAGGACATTGTGCTGGCCACACGTGACAACTTGAACAAATAGTTATAACAAATAACTATGAAGGACTTACAGTTAAGGTGCAACTCTGGAATGTGCTCTGGTTTTCTGCTGATAGGTGACAAAGGAACTTGATATGAAATCGGTTATATTGGATTAAGTAAGACTTCGACTGCTGTGTTTTCCTCATGATCAACTCAGGATCCTCAGCTGTGGATGAAAACCACAGTCACACATCTAGAGTCAGTTTAACTGGACCAATGAAGACAAATTCCCAGCTCTACATTCCACAAATGATCAAGTTCTGATTTAAATTAATATATCTTGATTTAGATGCATCTCAAGAACACAGTAGGCTCAGTTCACAAAGTCTGTGGAGTTAAGTCTTCAAGCAAGACTAACCAGTGCCTGTGCTAAGAAGAGCTTAACAAACGTCCATTCCCACAAGAAGAGGCTGTTTGCAATTCTTTCCACCTGGCTCTCCAGCTTTTCTCTATTCTCTACTTCTCCAAAACTGATTAGGCAGGAAAGAAAGGATGGAACAACAGTCAGGAGAATAACCCAGAACTCTTCAGACCTGTGTTCAGTCTGTTATTTTACTGCTCCATGAATTTGGGTAAAACATAGAAGAAACCTACTAGGACTACTGAATTTAGTTCCAAGCAAGTAGGCTATCATATGTGCAATGTTAAGGGCAAATGCCAGCTCCTTCAACACATATCTTGAAACACTTCATAGCAAATGTAAGATTACTCATACAAAAAATGACCCAAAGTACAGTGTGCTTTGGGAAGAAGGATCAAGTCTCCCTGTTACGTATCACAGGTCTAAATTGACTTGTTTCACAGAGGTACATCCAGAAGTGGCAAGATGTAACGGTGAGGTCTCAGCAAAAAGAGGTACCTGAATTGAGGAGAGACATTTACTCACCAAAAAGTTCTAGCTAAATCACTCCAGTTTTGCACTTAATACAATTGGTATGTTATGGAAGTAAAGAATTCATCCTAGGAGTGATTTCACTTTTAAAATTTAGCTTATCTTTGGCTAAAAGAATTAAGACACAAAGCTATTTTGGTTCATAGCTGTTACTTAATACAATGATCTATGTTATTTAAGAACTCTTAGCATTAGTTTTATAACTTGGGCTTAAAACTGGCAGGAGCAAGCCAAGATGTTTTTTTCTGGGACCCTAAAAATCCCTACTCATTCTTTTTGAAGAGTAAGCCATTAATACAGAACAGCTAACAGTGATTAGTAAACCATCCTTGTACAGAAAGAAAAGCATCAATTATATCAGCTGCTTTCCAGCTCTATTGTAGCACATTAAAAACAAAATGCTGAAAAACACAAGCCATGCCTAGAGCTCTTTAAATGATTCAAAACAAATGTGGCTTCCACAATCTATCTTTTTTTTTCTCAAGCACAAAAGGCTAAAGCCATTTCCTTCTGTTTGAAGAATTCTGCTCTCTGAAATACGTTCTCCTGCAATGCAGTAGGCATTTCATGAAGCAAATAGGATCAGGCCACTGGAGCAATAGTTTATTCTGATTTTTGAAAATCTAAATCCAATACTATTTGAAAGATGCTGGTCTTCCACTCTTTAATTCTAGTCCAAAAGATGTCTGAGCTTTCTGTCAAAGGACATTGTATAACAACAGGAGAGTGATATGGGTCACTGGAACATCTCAGCTTCTTTCAAGACAACATTTAATCAGGCCAACACTCTTCCCACCATATAAACACATACATTAGAGAAACAATATTTTGGGGTATTCCTCTCCTGGAAACTCCAGTCAGGGTAAAACTGCCTCTCTATCCAGACTTAAGAGCCATGGTCAAGTCAGGGTAGGCAGCTTACAGCACAGCCACAGTGTAAAATGAGAGCATTAGAAACCTCATAAACCAAACCAGGTCATCCAGGTAACTGTGTAGTTCTGCCAAGAAAATTGCTTTTGAACTGGAGGTTGCTCCCAGCTTGCTTATGCTGGTCAAGGTTGCATCTCATCTTTTCCCTACTTATGTAAGCAGATGAAACCTGCCAGAATAGCTGTTGCTGGCCTCTGAGCTGGGCAGTTTTGATGTGACAGCCCATCAGAACTGCCACTAAAGGGACAAACAAAGACGTCATCTCTGTGGCAGCCAGTATGGAAATCTGCTTTTGTTATGGCCAGATTCAGTGCTGCTAATTCTTCTTCTCAACTATGCTGGCTCTGCCTTTTGAACTGCCAAAATATTAAGCCAAAAATTTCCCTGTGTGTCCTGTAAACAATACAATGAAGAAACACTCACGTAACAATTTCCTTCCTGCTTTCTTCTGACCCGAATCACGGGGTAAATGAGGCTTTTGAACACGCTGTGCCCTTTGGCTGACGCCAGGTCTGCAGTACAGCCATCGCTCCTCATCTGCACAGGGAGATCCTCTGCTGCACTTCACCACCTGGCACAAACGTTTCTACTGTTCCTGAGCTGCCACGTGCAATCCTGTTTGTACTCCTCCCTTCTGCCTCCCAAAGGAGCAGCATTTGAATAGTCAAAGGATCTGCTCTACCTTTGGCAAAAATTCCAGGGGTTCTTCAACAGTCTTTTTAGGTTTTTCTCTATGGAGGAAAAAAAAAGATCACTGCAATATAGCATGGGGAAGAGATAATGCAGGACTACAGCGATTGCCTCCAGCCCACCACAGCATCCAGCCTCCCTGCTGTGCCCTATATATCATATGGCAGGCATCTTCCCTTTCTAAGGGAGAGGCAGTTAACTGGACGTGTGCAGGTGGGAAATTGCACATCTGTGATTCTGTCTCTCAGGGCATCATAGGGTTTAGGGGGTTAAATCCATCTCTGTTACAGCTAAAGTTGAATCCAGTTCTGAGCAGGTTGTTGCACTCACTTTTGAGAGGTCTTTAGAGCCCAGTGGACATGAGGTGCACTTAGTGGTGCAGAATGCAGTGTGGGAGGTGGATTTCTCACTACTCCCACTAGCTGTGGTCTTGGGGATACCAGAACTTTACATTCCCCTCCCACTCCATGAACTCTGCTCATCCAGAACCAACTCATATCAAGTGAGTAGTACCAACCAGCTCATGTTGCACTCATCATGCCAGGCATTTACTGCACTGGTTGAATCTACTCCAAACACTTTTGTCTTTATCCTGCATCTCTTTTTTTTGTCCATGCCTTTTGAAAGTATTGTACCTTAAGTCAGATTTTCTGCTTAACCAGTTGCACACTATATACATATATTATAGTCCACCAACCCTATAACCCAGTTTCCTGTTTTCTGCCAAGTTCCCAGTCTTCATGACTCCACTTCCCAGAGACACATAGCTCTGCTTGATCCCACTGTTCTTTCTGTCTATTCTCAGTCTTCACCCTTGCCTCTGTTACTTCACAGCCCTTTGTCTCCACCTAGCATTCCTCTGCCTCTTCTTATGCCATTTTTATGGCCCTGATCAGCTTTTGTTTCTTTACCTGAGCTTTGTTTCTTGTCTGATTCAGTGCTGCCCTTTCCTATGTGTGCACACTTGGATTGTGTTTGTTTCACTCGCAACATGAGACTCTCAGGTCACACAGCTCATCTTCCTGCAATACTTGTAGCACCTATGGTGTTATATAAATAATCCAAATGGGCACTGTATCATGTAAGCTATGTCATACAGCCTGGACCACAGCCAGGGCACAGATGGAGATTTCTATTCATGGCATCAATCCTCTGCTGTTCCCTTGTTCTTAGTGCATTCTTTTTCAGCAGATTCTGAGAATAACCGGTGTTCTTCTAGAGCCCAGTTCCTGCCTGTTTTCCACTGTGACTCAAAAGACAGAGGCATTTTTGTTTTCTTCCCATTTCCTCAATCTTTTCTGCATCAACAAAAAGGGCTGTAAGGAATACATTGCAATTAGCATTTCCTCAGAGGCACTCGTGTTGAGAGCACTCAATGCCAAGCCAGTCTTCGGCAGGTGGGTAACTTAATGCCTCCTCTTACCACTTTTATTTATCTCAAGTTAATTGCCAGAAGTGGCATGCTCTCAGCATTCTGCATCAAATTCATAATCATACAAATACTTCAGATGATGGATTGTGTGGCTGTGACAGTGACCAATAAATCAGAGACAGAAGAGGGATTCTCAGAGCCAAATCCAAGAGCACTTGAAAAAGTTGGTGCAGACAGGATGTAGAAAAAGACTGCAGTTGATACACATTCACTGAATCACAGAATCTCAGGGGCTGGAAAGGATCTTAAAAGATCAACCAGTCCAATCCCCCTGCCACAGCAGGAGCACCTAGAGTAGGTCACATGGGAACTCATCCAGGTGGGTTTGAATGTCTCCAGAGAAGGAGACTCCATAGCCCATCTGGGCAGCCCCTTCCAGGGCTCCCTCACCTCAACAGGGAAGTATTTCCTTGTGTTTCTGTGGAACCTCTTTTGCTCCAGCTTGTACCCATTGCCCCTTGTCCTATCAATGGCCACCACTGAGAACAGCCTGGCTCCATCCTCCTGACACCCACCCTTTAATGTATTTGTAAACATTAATGAGATCACCCCTCAGCTAGTGATAGATGATCCTGTTAGGCTTCTCAGATCCATCTTAATGCAATAAGGTCTTTGTAGATACAAACATTTCTCCCTGCTCTCATTTTTACACCCAGCAGGAACGATGTCTTAGTGTAAAGTGAAGGACACACTGCTGTCACTGGGACCTGAGAATAGGACTGTGAGGTGTCCATGGGACAGAGCAGAGTACGACAGCTTTGTTTGACAATTGTGTAACCTGTCTCTAGAGCAGAACAAGGATGGAAACTTCCACCCTCTACGAAGAGAAGGTCTAATCATAACCATACTGGTACTATGAAGCACAATGATAGGTGAATTCATCTCACAAAAGCAATTTCACTTCCACAGAGCCAACACTGCAAAGCCTTTGTCCAACAGGCACATTGCCCTTGAAGTCAAACGGCTGGTCCTGCCTCACATAAGTCCATATACTGTTGTATATTAGCAGGATGAAGCCCAGAAAAACAGGTGGTTATTACTGATTACTGCTCATTACTAACCTGTTAATTCCTCAGAGACAGCAGGGGATGCATGTGTTGTGAGGAAACACACCAGTGCCAGAGCAGTGCTGTTGTGATGCACCAACCCCTCGGGCTTGGCGCAAGAGGAGCTTTACGGGAGCCATTGCATCTATGCCTGGGCAGCACTGGCTTTCTCAGCAAGCTCTTCCTAACAATGTTGCTGATGCATATACTGTTGTGAGAAGCCAGCTGGCTGTCATCTGAGAGCAGATGCCAAGTGGCTGTCAGATTGTCATCTTGAGTTTTAGTATTCAACTCATCTTTCTGTGAATTGGCTTTTGGCCTTTTTTTTTCCCTCCCCAGGAGGAGTTGTGCCTGAGCCAAACAACCTCAGATTTATTTCCTGTAAAAGAAATGAAAGCATGAGTCACTCTTGCTTCTGGTGAAACAATTTATAAATCAAAATTTCAGTGCTTTAAGTGGTTTTCCCACTTCTTTTTTTCTTGGTAGTTACATAACTTTTCTCCTGCAGTTCCTAAAAGAAATCTCAGGAAAACACATAACAGCCACTTCAGACAGTTTACCCATTCAATCTGTCCATTATGTAATTAATTAGAAAAGCTGAGAGAAATATAGCTTTTCAGTTTCTGAGCTCCTGATGCTCACATTTTAAGTTTTAACCAAAAGGCTGGTTGCGTATAATATAGTCCTGGTCAGTCCTGGAGAAATGTCACCAGTTTATCCAAAGGTGCAAGACAAAAACAAATGAAGACGACATGAAAAGCTCCCCAAATGGTACAGCGAAAAACCCTGAAACAATTTTGCCATAGTCATCCAAAAGATGCAACTTCAAGTGGCCTTAAAGGATCAGGACTTTTAAGAGAAGAACTTCACTTAATGGGGATGGAATAATTTTCAGCTGTGACATGGCAGGCAATTCATGGGGAAATAATACCCCTATGAGTTCTGGAGACCAGAACAGAAAGAAGCTGTTGTTGCAATTGAAGCAAGAAAGTATTTGCTGGGAAGATACAATAGAAAAAGCAGGTTTTCCATTAAAAATACCTGCTAAAAAATATGCAAAGGCCCACCAAAGAGATAGTTCCAAGTAACTTGTACCATCATAGAGGGTTTCCATTCTGCATTATCATTTGACCACCCAAAGCCAATCAAACTTGTGTTAAACCCCATTAATGCAGAAGCACTACACATGGTGCATATTTGGGAAATTATTTCTAGTTCTGCTGAAAAAGTTAAATAGTTGTTTCTTTCAATACTTCAGGCATTCACATTTAACTTCTGACAATAAAATACCATTGCAGTTTACACAATGACACAGATATTAGCATCCATTTGTTCACTACTGGACTGAAAGGGGACTAGGATTGTGATTGAAACCAAGGGGCTCTCAAATAGCTGCCCCAAAGGATGGGAATCAAACAGACCATGTTCTTACTTCCCCCTCTAACGTGTGAGCTAGAGCATGAGCCAAATGGTAAAGAGCATAATCATGCACACTTGTCTGTATGGTTTTGTTTAAGAGTTGCCTAGGATTATCTTCACAGGTACACTTCAGTTCTCATGGGCATAACTGTCAGAATGAGAGTGAGATATTATTTCACATTTCCTGCCTTAGGAATAGATGACAACCTGTTTGCACCACTTCAATCTGCAGAGAGCTCGCAGCTGATAGTGCTACAATAATTTGGAGCCTTCTCCTTTATTTTTTCCCAGTGGAAAGAGGACAAGGCAAAGGAAATGGAAAGGAAGAATGATGTTTCATATATACTCAGAATGTACAAAAACAGGTTTTAAGCACAGGAATCAGAGCAAAGTCAGACGTACCACCCAATGAAAGGATTCCAAGGAGCTGAAAGGTTTAATACAGAAAGATCACATCTGTGTGTGCTGCCAGCTCCCACAGTATTAAGCTGGTAATGAGGAATTGCAATTTTTTTTAGGTCTTTTCAAAAAGGAGAGGGCTGATGTCCTGACACAGCAAAAAACCTTGGGATTCTGCCAGCACTTGGCACAGTAATGCTTTCTGTAGAGCTCACGTGGTGAGAAATGCTGGCTTGGGTGAAGAACTCTTGATGTCATTTTGGTAACAGTTGTAGGAAATGAAAACATTAACGTTGAGAGAGCAAAGAGCAAAACACAGCATTCAATGCAGCAGCATGCTATTTCCTGGGTATCAGTGCCTGGCAATGATTGGAGCCTCTTAAAATAGCCATTGTTCAGTATTTGTTGCATGTCCTGAAGTGCCCCATCAAAGTTGGTCTCTAAGTAACCATGTTTTCTCATACGAAATGAGAAATTGAAGCAAAACTGGGCACCTTTTCATTTACCACTCAGCTTGTTTTAAATTTGCATTTCCAGGAACTTCTAACACCACCAAAAGGAGCCAAAGCATTTTAAGCCACAACAGGTATTAGAAGCATTGCTGCAGTGACACTGGAGAGCAGGTGTCAAAATTATTATGCTCGAGGGCACAAAAAGACAGACAGGAGGAAATGCAAGTGGCAGGGGTGTCCCCTTCCAGTACTCAGCCAAAACGAGGGTTAGGAGAAAGCAGACAGTGAGAAGAAAGGATATGTATATAACATTTAGCAGTTTTGTAATGAAATATGATTTCAGTCAGACAACAGAACTCTGAAAACAGGCCAAAACCATACCTGCACATGTGCATTAAAATAAGAGGAACAACTCAAATATGGATTTCTTTAAAAATATTGGCTGATTTTAGATTATAAAAAAAATCACATTTCTCTAATTTATTTCCAATCTTCAAGTGTTGGGGTTTTTTTCTAGGTTTCTCTAGTTCATCTTAAAATCACAGCACTGGGTGGGAAGCTGACCAGGCTCATTGAAACATACATTGCTCAGGAAAATGTTATTTTTGTGAAAAGGTGAAACTGCAAAGGGTTTTCAAAAGAAGGAAGCTTAATAAAAAACACCCCAAAGAAAAGAACTGTATTTTAAATAGCAGCCTTTGAAATACCAATTTTTAACAGTTTGGCCTGCAAGGAAGTACACAGGATAGTCGAAGAGAAAAACCTCCTTGTGGTTCTGTCACTGTTAAGATGTACTTTGTACTACCACAGTGTTTGGAAAACTCTTGAAAGCCTCCCTGCTATTGTGTATCCACCTCTGCCACACTCATCTTTTTC
Source organism: Colius striatus (assembly GCF_028858725.1). Taxonomy (NCBI): domain Eukaryota; kingdom Metazoa; phylum Chordata; class Aves; order Coliiformes; family Coliidae; genus Colius; species Colius striatus. The sequence continues at coordinate 5,926,951 of NC_084762.1, forward strand.
CTTTTGGAATGCTCTCTTGGCACCTTGTGTCAGCTGTGGGCATCCTCCTTTGCAAGCCAGGTTGCCACTTTGTTTCTGTGCACATTGGCAATTTGCCTTTTCGCAGCTTTCCCAACCCCCCCACCCCTTCTCAAATCTCTAGGCATATAAGAAAGCCTTTTAAGAGAAGCAGTGCCATAGACATGTCTACTGTCATGATGCTACTACACACATGTAAGAAATGTAACATTCAGCTAATCAGTGTTTGGTTTTGTTGAAAGGCATCTTCTGTGCCCATCTTCCTTCCCTGGGCTGCTGAAGGACTGGGCAGATCAGGTCACCCTTGCTGCCTTCTGCTTCCTCAGTCAGTTGCCAGAAACTTTCTACAAGGTCATTGACTTATAGATGAGGAAACATGTACAGCAGCAGCACACACCCTGCCGTGGCCTTACAGGTCACTGCCATCTCTCCACAGCCCCTGATGAAGGCAGCAAATGACTGTCCCCATGTATGCCACAGCCAGGGCTTCCTGCTCTGATGTACTTCCAGACTCTCAACACATGGAAATACAAAGGCTTGTGTCCAACAATGCATTTGGTATCTCATCTCCTCATACAGGCTTTTAGCTACTTCATAGAGTTCCAGCTTCACTCTAGTGCCAGCAGTGTGCCATTGAAAACTCAAGGCCTAAAAGCTTGTCAGGTTTTAGGTTTGTCCCATGGCTGTATTTTACAACCAGTTCTAATTTAAATGACTTTTTATTATCTTTGTGGTAATCACAAGCTAACAATTAAGTGCAGCATGTACTTGGCAAGAAGGAATAACAAAGTATTGCTGGTGATGGCTACTTGGGGACTACAAAAACAGCCTAAAAATATTCAGAGCATGTAAAAACACACAGCTGTAAAAGATTTCTCTTTTTAAAAAGTAAAATTAATGGGATAAAGCTGAGCAAATTAAAAATATAAGTCAGATGGTATCAGGAGGGATGTCCTGGCACTCTATTAAACTGTAAAATAATCTCATGGAAGTGGTTGGAAGCATCATTAGCCCAAACCACTTAATGCAAGATAAGGCAAAGCAATGAGTGGAGCAATGATCTTTGTAGCCATAGAGCACCACACTAAACAGTTAATGAAATTGCCTTGTATCAGTATTTCAGTGGAACTTTCAGAACTGGTGTATTGGCCTCCAGTTCACCCAGGCCACATTGATCTATTATATGCTCATCTGGAAAGGAGGAGGCTGGGTTACCTGGAGCAAGAGCAGGAGAACCTGTAAATGCAGTAACTGAAACATCCGGTGCCAAGCGGATAAGACATCTTATTACCCCATTTATGATAGTTATCTCCTGATGTTCTGCAGGCCCCTCCCAGAATGACCCTAGGCAAGAACTACCACAAAGGATTTTATGAGAACGTCTCTCTGGCTCCCACCTCAGCAGCATCTAAGACGCAGATGCATCTCAACATCTGCTTCACGTTATTAGGTGACAAAGACGTATGAGGCAGGTAGCAAACAATTAGAATTCAGAGTTCAGGAGTGGGAATACTGGTTCAGCTACATAGATCACTTCAGGAAGAAAGTTATTTTCCAAGGGAAGCAACATTGTATAGTTAGGCAAACCATAAACTCTGGGGTTACCTTGAGAAGATGGATTGCTGAAATCAGTGGTTTTCAACATTAACCTTTTCCTTTTGTAAAGGTCAGTCCATGCCTCTGTTTCACTGAACATGGGAGTTTAAGTGCTACAATTAATGCGTCTTAGGAGCAACCACCTCAAGAGAGGGTCTGTCAAAGCTGTAACAGCATAAACCAAGGGCATTTGTGTGTTCTTCAGGCTGCCACATGGAGCTTTTACAGTCACTAGTATAATGCCCTTTTGGAAATCCCTTAGCGAGAGCACACTTCATTTGTTCTACATTTAGGTTACCACTTCCCAGCAACTAATATGAGGGTAAAGGGGTTTTGTTTTTTTAGCTCTAAAAGTAAGTAGAGATATTACAGCCCTCCTGCATCTCTTCACTTTATTCTTACAACAGCATCCTAGACTTCTGGAGATAAAGTGATGGCAGATTGGAAGATTTTAGTCCAAGATTCTGTTTTGTCCTGAAGTTTTGAAGCAGATTTCAACCTTGAACAAGCATTCCCTTGCACAAATGACCTACTAGCCACATAACCCCTAGTTTCCACATCTAGAGATGACCTCATTTCATGTCCTCAGCTTACTGCCACTATTAATAGCATCAAAATTCAGCAAACATCCCCCAGGTTTGCCAGCAATGATGACCTGTGCTTTATGGCCATTATGTTTTTGTGTACATAAGAATTTACACTTTTTAAACATAGCCTTAGAAGATGATACTTGAACACTACTTACTCTAGTATAAAATATTACATCTGATGATATAAAGAGCTTCTCAGAGAAACGCTCCTCTAAAGTATCACTGAAATCACCAGTTGTAAGATTCCACATTTTCAGTTATCCCACTCCATTGGATTTTTCTGGCCTTCTGACCTAAGCCCTCACTTAGGTAGCACAAAAAGTTAAAACAGCATGGGATGTGCAGGCTGGGTAGCACATTGATACTGTTCCTGTGCCATCCACCCCTCACTGAAGCAAATGCTTTCACTCTGTCCTCTGCAATATCCCAGATGGGTCCATGAGATATGTTGAGTTAAAAGAAAAAACAAACAAACAAACCTTCTAGCAAGCACATATTACCTTTGCTACTTATGGGCTAGGTTACCCTATGAAAAGTGTACTTAGGAAATCAATGTACTTCTTGTCTCCTAGATTCTGTAAATGACCAAATAAATCTCAAGTGTTTCTGCAAGAATCAGAAGCCAGGAGGTGATAAAGAGAGGATACTCCTGACAACAGCAAGCTTAACTCTCCAAAGTTCCTGTATGTGCACACAATAATCATAGAATCATAGAATGGTAGGGGTTGGAAGGGACCTTTAGAGATCATTTAGTCCAACCCCCCTGCTTGAGGTGAATGTGAAAATGAGGCTGCTCTGCTGGAAAAGTAAGTAATCTGAATTGCTCAGGATCTGGAAAGCAGTCTATGCTCCATCCCTGGTGACCTGCAGACAGACTGAAGAATCTCAGCACACAAGAGGAAGCTCTCATGTGAATTGTGGCTGCTCCTCATGAGTGGTGACAGGAACAAGAGCTGAATCTCCACTAGTATTTGAAATTACAGCAGTGTGTCCTTTTTGATATGACTTGTTTAAGAAAATGCCTTCTCACCAGTGGAATGCCCAGACAGAGGTAAACAAATGACTCAGTAATTTCAAACCAAGTTAAGTTTTTACTTGTTTAGAAAAGTTTATAAATTAAATCAGTTAACTAAGAGGGAGCTCATATTCTTCTTTCTTGAATCTAGCTTGCATCACCATGCAGACAAACTCTTAAGTCAAGATATTTTAAGCTGACAACAAGCATTAATATATGATCACGGCTCTGTCTGAAACTTGAAGACAAAGTTAGAGATGAGTTATGTGAGGTAAACAGGAGAAAAATGTATAAAAAGAACAACTCCAAATGAGTCAGAGAGCAGAAAGACGACCGACCACCTATGTTTAAAAATATGCCAGCTGCACAGAAGGAAAATCTGTTGTGAGAAAAAAATTGTACATGCAGTAGCTGACAAAAGTTTAGTAATTCTGAGTTTTCACTGGATAAATAAACCAATTATTTCCAAGCACTTTAACAGCTGCTGGACTGAATTTATGAGCCTAGATTGCTGAACTCACACATGGTTCAGGGAAATCTGCACCAGTCTGTGTATTTATCACTTTCAGTTCTAAAGCTCCTACAGTTACAGCAGTTTAGGAATGTTCAGTCGAAAAACTAAGTTCCTTACAAAAGCAGAGCTGCTAAGATTCTGGCTTTACACTTGGTTCTTTGCTCTGCAGTCACCGCTGACTTTATTTCTAATGATCTCACGTTACAGAAGCACCAAAGGGATCCAGAGGCTGAGGGCTGTACAGATAGCTAGAGACTCTCTGTCCCAAGCAGCCAGAGAAACAGCATCAAGCTTCTAAAGATAAGAAAATGGACAGAATACTTTTCTGTGCTACAGTGTTGATAGATTATGTATTATATCTATTAGGGCTGCATCATCTTCAATTAAAAAGTTTACAGTCAAATGAGTCCTAGAATCATCACTTTTAGGATAATGCAGGGCAAAATCGTGGTTGGGGGTGGGAGGCAGCAATGCAAAGGCTAACAAATAGCATGTGTGTATTGGAAGATAAGCACAAAATAATAGAGATGATTATCGAAGGTCTATAAATATAACCCAGAGAAAAGAAAACTCAAAGGCCATAGCTGCAATCCATAAATACCTTCAAAATATAAATATAAATGAAGGAAGGGGATTAATGTCAGTAGATGTTGAGACACAGAAGCAAACTAACATCGAGTGAGCTGAGATTGAGCTCAGAGTGGATTTCTGAATGCTAAAATCAGACAGAGTTTGAAAGAGACTATCAAAGAAGGTATCATCCTGGTAATACTCAAGGATGTGCTTGGTGAGGCATTAGTGGGAAAGGTGCAATCTTGCAAGGAGTAAAAAGACAGCTGGCTGACCAAGCAACCCTTCAAGCTCTCACATCTGTCCAGTTTCAGGCATGGCCTGAATGGATTCTCACCCCCTGGGACAGTTGTTGACAACACTCAGGCTCCTGCAATGCGACAGTAACATGGTATCTGGAGAGTAAAGAACTGCAGTGGTAACAAAATAGATACAAAGCAAGACCTTTTTGAAATCAAAAGACAAACACAATCCAAATGAACTTGGGAAGTTTATGAGAGTTTTTAGGTCAACTTCACCCTAGAGCATTAAGGTGTTTGTCTTTCCTTTTGTTGAGAGGAAGCTTGTCAAGTACTGATGCGGCCCACAGCTATTCTCACATGGAGATGCTGTCCTCCAAAACCTTGGCTCCTAGGATGCACAAATCAAAATGTAACGTTGCATATGGGACTGGCAGCCCCCTAAACTTGCCTGCAGGTTATGTCTGAAGGTAGCTTATTTTGTGTACATTACTCTGGGACAGGGGACTCTGGGAGTCTCAGTGTAGCATTTGTTTGGGGGAAGAGTGTATCACTTGGGTTTTTATAAGCAATCCCTAGTACTAACAGTTACAGTATGGTCAGAAAGAAGCTCAGGCTTTGGCCTTAGATGGATAAAAATGCATGCAAGAGTGTTGTTAATGCAACAGCCCACGTTAGGAAATCACAGAGCTGTGATGCTGCAACAGTATTTCAGCCTCTTTCATTTAGATTTTAATTTCTTGTTTAGATGTAGGTGTTGAAAATGCTTGTTATTATATATGCAAAAATGGGCATAGGACCACTAATTAGTCCCCTTTCTTGGGTTTTTTTACATCTATATTAGCCATTGCAACACTGCAGGAAGAAGTGTCCCATTTAACAAATTTTATGGTGATGGCTACTGAATCCTCACCTAGAGTCAGTACTTTAGATGTGTTGTTGATAACCAATTGTTTTTTTCATCAGTGCAAAATGCCAGGTTTGACAGAGAGCAATGGACCAGTTACTCTCAGTCCTGCCAATTGCTAAGCACTTCAGCTTCTAGCATCTTCAATGATTTCCTGAAGACTAAGTCTCTTTTAAAGGCTTTGGATCCTTTAATGCCCAACTAACTATAAATCGCATAGAAGAAGGAATAATTCTCCTAGTTAAGCCTCCCACAGAGACTGTTCTCTGTGCCAGTCTACAGATGAATAGGTTTGGAATGCTAATTGTAACACTCTGTGTACTCTTCCTGAGCTAATCAGCTCACAGTGTACAGACAAGAAACTTCTATCATCAATTCCATTCCACCATACAAACCATCCTGAAATGCTTTTGCAATAGCTAATTTAGAGACCTCCCGTTGGCTTAGTTCGGGCTGTGGAAGGTTTGTAAACAAGCTGTGTTATTCAAGAGGAATTTGCTCTCCCTCAGCATTTCTCTCTTTCTCTCTCTTGCCTGAAGTATTAGGATCTAATGGAAATAGTTGCCTAAGAGTGGGAAGCAAAGCATGTTAATACCTACTGGCAAAAGCCCATGTTCAGTGTCTCGAGAGGCTTCATGTGCAACGGAGGAGAACACTCACTTGCAGAACTAAGTGACAGTGTATCATTTGCTTTATGAAGAAAAAAAGCATTGCAGAAAATTATTTTCTCCTTTTGGTAGCAGAGTAGGTTTCACCATTAGAAGCTATTTACAACTTTGGTTTTGTCCCTCACTTTGGAATAACTGTTTATGTGACCAAAGCTAGCAGGGGTAACATTCAGATATCAATCTGTTCAGAAGTCTGTTGTGTTGAAAAAGCAGTGTAGTTTCACAGAAAGAAGCCTTCTAATGTTTCTGGCACTGCTCTGTTTTAAATCTTTGGGGAAAGAGAATTCAGATTGATTGTGGAGAAACAGGCTTTCTTCATAAGCTAAAATATGTGAATAGCTGGTAGTAGTCCTCAGGGGAAGAAAAACCCCAACCAACAACTCCTCCCCCTGAAAAAAGCCACAAAACAATCCAAGAGAGAACTCCTCATTTGAGATAAAAGGAGGTTTGTAATTTCATAGTATCCTTAGAAAAGAACAAAGATTTTACTGTAGCACAAAGGGACTTTCAGAGACTCTTAGCAATTTTTCCCTCCTTTCTGGATGTTCATTCAATCCCATTGTGTCCATATTCCACTGTAATGGGTTGTACACTACTCCGAAGTGCACCAGGGAGCTGTTGCTGTTCTATACTGCAGTCTGGTGTGGGAAGCTATTTATAAACCATTAACAATCCACTTAGAGTTGGAGTGTGGGCATGCATTTTCCTGCCATGGAATTAAGATGCAAACCAAGGACCTTGTCTTCAGATAAGCCATTCACCAAATCCTCAGTTTATGCTGGAAGCTGAAAGAGGAAAACCACTGAACAATTTGGTCTCTCTTACAGCTGAAAACATGTTTGTGAAAGTGATTGAATTCTTCAGCCACTCTCTGTAATCTGTTTTATTCAGCCCTGGAGCCACATTTTTCAAGGGGTTTAATATCTTTCTTAAACAACTTTAGAAGAGGGAAGTGCAGATGAAAACCCCTTTCTGCTGAAGTCAGTTGCAGAATCCCACATCTTCATCCAGCAAGTGGGTAACTGTGGTTCCCACTGGCAGTATGAGGGTCTGAGGAAAGAGTATTCATGTCCTACATAGGTGACCCCTTTGTTTCTCACTCACATTGACTGTGTGTGCCACATCAGCTTCTTATACAACACAAGCAAGGAGTCTAAAGAGTGTTTTAGAACTGCATGAAAATGGCATCTTGTGTTCACTTCAGACAAAGATCTGTTATTTATGTTTCATTTGATGTCTTCTCCTTAGCAAGGAGATGAAAATCTCCAGTGTCATAGCTCATTATTAATATATAGTCAATTACTGCTCCTCACAAGGAGATGGAGATAGACAGCAGGCCCCTGAGACAGCAGTGTATGTAAACTCCTGTATGTAAACAATTCCTAGTGACTGCTTGAAAGAAAGGACCCAATTATTTATTATTAATTATTTCCAATACCTGTTAGGCACCAGTAGTGTTTATCTGTCAGTAGTGTTTGTAGTAGTGCCTCTAGAAGGCAAATGCTATCCCACTTTATCCTGAAGAACAACAGACTCTTTTGCAGATGCAGAGAAAGTGACAACTTACAATGTTCCTGTACATTTTCTTTTTGCTCTCTACTTTCTCTCCCATCTCTAAAGGGCTTGTAAATAAGAATAGAATGGTGAGGGCAGGTTAGTGACAATGGCTCTGAGGTGGAATTTGAATGAGAAAAAGGAGTCACCTACAGGCTGGGAGACATCACAGCAGACAGCAAGAGTGAAGGAGTGTAAGTGAACAGAATACTGGGGTTGGCACTGATGACTGCACAAAAGGAACCCAAGTCAGAGATTTGGTTTCCTGAGCTGTTGGGATGAAGTGGAAGAGAGACTGAAGACTCAGTGAGCCAAAGCCAGGATTTGATTGTCAGGCAGGAGAAGGTGGTTGTAGGAGCTGCATTTCCGACAGACCAGTAGGGAACAGTGAGGATATGTAGAAGATGGGGAAAGGTTAGAGGTTATCACTGAATGATACTCAAGATGAAAGAGTAGGATTGTTACAGTATTAATTTTATATGTTTAAGGACATGGAACACTAAAATGTGTTTAGGTCCTAAAGAGGAGGAGCCACAGGACAGATTAAGCAGGAGAAGAAAGCAGTTCAGTCATGCTGGTATATCTCTCTGGGGAAGGAAACAGATGAGGAAAAGACCAAGAACAAAAGCTATTAGGAGAAAAGAAGGTAAGTTGATGGAAAAAGCTTGTGACAGAGCCTTTCCATCTTCTTCTTGAAGTCAGTAACACTTGTGACATTTGGAGAAAGAATAGCAATGAGAAGGCTTAGGGAAGTCAAAGAGGGACTGGATGGGAGCAGTGGGACTTCTGCTTGAGAGAGATTTGAAAAGACTCTTGGAAATAATTCAGTACAGACAGTCTCTCGGGCTCCTGAAGTGCCCTTTCAAGACATTCAGTGGTGGAAGAAGGAGAAGCATGATGTGACCCGTGGTTGGGTGTATGTCACTCAAATACAAAGGAGAGAGTTACAAGTAGATAGAGCCTAAAGAATTAACTAGAGCACCTGTGGCAGCAAAAGGAGAGGGTGGTCAGGAGACCTGGAGCTGCAGGGACACTAGACATCTCAATAACTTAAGAGTGTATAGCAGGATGGACAGGGAAAGGGGAAGGCACAAGGAGCACTTCAAGAGCAAAGGCTGGTGACCACTGAAAATTTTGGCAATGAGTAACAGTCAGGTAAGGGACAGGAACTTATATTCAGTTCAGTTTCTGAGCAAAGGAGGACATCTCTGATGTTCAAACACGCTCAGGTTCTTGGTAAGGAAGAAAATGCCACACTGGTGCAATTCTGACTGTTTTTTACAAAAAGGAAAAGTAGTGACAGTGAAGGCAGCCTGCAAAGCTGCACTTACCCAGAGACAAGGCTAAATATAGTGTATTATGGTATCCTAGCTCAGAGGCTGCATGGCTAATCCCTTCCTCTCCATTTTGCAGACTTTGACAAGAGTCAGTACTTGCTGAAAGTAACTGAGCGTCAGTATTAGATTAGATATCATTCCTTATTTGATCATGCAAAATGCTTCCTTGAAGCATTTACAGGTCGGTACTTGGCAGATGCCTCCTTGGCTGAAATCAGTAAGTGTGGGATCTGGTAATTATAGCACTTCAGCTACTTCAACCTGTGGTTTCTGGCCCCTGAGGTGGTGTGGATGATTTCTAAGGAGTCTATGAAAGCAAGTCTGGAATCTGTAGATTCAGATTTGCCATACAGGAGCTGTATCTCCAGCAAGAAATGTTAAGGAATCTGTAAACACAGAAGGAATGTTCAACTACAGGGTAGTTTTCAGTTCATTCTCTCTCCAGGTCATGTGGTTGACGTAAAGAAATATTAGAATATGCAATAGCTTCCCCTCTTCTGGAGTTCTATGAAGATTTTCATTCTCTCCCTTCTGCCCTCAAAGGCATTCTATACTATTTAGCAAGCATTTGCTCAAAGAGTGTTTAGTCTATAGATAAGATCCTAAAGACAAAATGTGTCTCTCAGGTCTCCACGTTTTTCTAGAGGTCGACCAGATGCTGTACTTTCACCTAGTCAAGTGACTCAATTTTTAATAATGAGACAATCACAAAGAAAGATAAAGAAAGGATTTACATTTAACCAGTCAAAATAATGGACAATTACTCCTTTTCTTCCCAAAAGTCCTAGTTTTATCAGCATTTACCCTAGTCCTTTATAGCAGTCTCTCACTCTAGCAACTCCAGAACTAACTATTAGTTTTGACACAGAATGAACTGAGACAGGACTTTGGGATTTGCTTTCAGAAAAAAAGGGAAGGATACCTTAACCATAAAATTAGTATTCTAGTACATCCTTTACTTTAGAATTAATAGTTTGTGAAATAAGAAGGTCAAAGGGAGAAGGTTTGCAATAACATTGTCTCCCCTACAGGTTACCTTTCTCCACCTACAGTAACCCTCCCTGTTGGTTTCCAATTCCCTATGGTAACAGCCTGTCAAAGATATTCAATATTCATTACTTGCTGCAGTACTTAAAACCTACCTGCCACCTGCAGAGACCTCAGATGTCTGTCTGTCTCAAACAACGGGGTTTTAACATGTGCTAATGTGCAAATGTCTTTGCAAATGAGAGATTCTGATGCACTCTTACAGAAGATGAAGGCCAGCAATTACTTTCCATCCTTGGTACCTCTTGTGTGAGAGAAGTCATAAGATGTTTTCAGTTTGGCAAGAGTGAGAAACAGAATGTTTGAATGGTTAGGTAATGAGCAAATAGAGCCTTGGATCTGGGAGAGATTCTGATGTGCTCCTAGGGGAATACTAAGACCAGCAACTTCATTCTCTCCTGGACCCTCTCGTGTGGGGGCAGTAGTGGGATGTTTTCAAGTTTAGAGACAAGCTCTGGAGAGAGTGATGGTGTTGAAATGGAAGAATGTTGGGATGCTTAGGTAGCTAAGACAGCACAGATCTCCAGATGTGGTGGAAATTCTGATGCGCTCCTAAGAGAAGATAAAGCTCAACAACTTCTTTACTTCCTAACATCTCTCATGTGGAAGCAGTTGCAATATATTCTTAATTTTGGGCTTCACAGTGGTGCACAATGGGAGGACAAGTGGCAATGGGCATATACTGAAACACTAGAGGTGCAGATTGGCTATAAGGAAAAGGTTTTTTCCTCATAAAGACAGTCAATACATTGTTCACAGAGGCTGTGCAGTCTCCAGTCCTGGAGATTTCCAACACTCAACAGGTTAAAACCTGGTGTAATCCCATAGTTGGCCTTTGAGCAAGCTTTGAGCTGCAGGTTGGTCTAGAGACCTCCTGTATTATCAAGTGATTGTTTGAACATGACAATCAGTCTAACCTCTGCAGTATCATGAATCCTGAAGGCACTACTACATCTTTCTTTCTGGTGTCTTTTTAGATGATGAGAACACTTTATAGGACTTGCATGCAGACGAAAGAAAGAAGCTAGATCTCAGTATCTCTTTAAAGCCAGGTAGCCAACTAGTGTGCCAGACAACCAGCTTGCCAGATGCAAAGAGAAATTTGAAGTTAAGCATTCCCAACAAAACAACAAACAACTGCTGTTTCTCCAAGGAAAGCCAAATAAAAAATCTACAGGTTTTTTATTGCAGCAGTATCAATACTTCCATTTCCAATTGCAATAAAGTTGTTAATATCACCCAAATTTACTCTAGATTATAAGACTATGCAAATGTCTATTTAAATCAGGTGTAGCACTTGGATTCTTGCCAGTTGGCCAGTGTAAACAAGTTGGTCTGTTTCTACATTAACCACTCACAGTTATGCCTCACTCTTGGGCTGATGTTTACCCATCACTGTATGTTTCTCTGTGTGGGACAAAGTCTAGCAAGGGAGCTGCATTTACAGGAAATAGAGTATGTAAATTATATGCACTGCAATTAAATATTTGTGCATTCTTATGAGTGAGGATCATTTAGGAATGTCCTGCTGGCTTTAGAAAAGGATTATAGTTCATAGGTCCCTGATTGAAACAATAAACAAACCATGGGAGTGGTAAAGTTAGCTGCAGGAACAAACAGAAGATTTGTTCAGTGCCAGAAATTGGGACTTAGAATTATCTCAACAGTTTACATAACATTTGCTGTGCACAAATCCATTGCCTGTGGTGTTTAATATTGCATGTATGATTTGGCAGATCCAGTGCAATTTTACAGTGAAGTAAGGTCACAACAGATGACAATTTTCCATGATGCAAAAAATAAAGTGATAGTTTAGTGATTATTTATTTATCTGCATGTGGGATTATTTTGTCTGTTTTATTGCTTTTGGTTTGAGGTTTTTGTCTTGTTTTGGTTTAGTACATAGGTGACTACTGTCTAAGTAAGAACCTAGTAAAGAACCAAGTATATCAACCTCATTTTGGAGGCCGGTGGCAATTGTGTCTCATAACACAGCTATAACAAACAGCAATTTCAGACAGTTGTACTGTTCAAATCAACATAGGAAAGGTGACAACCTTGCAGATAAAAGGGCATGCAAAAATGTGTGTGTGTCTTGTCCATGTAATTGTAATACTCTGCATTCATTATGACAGGTTTTAAATACTTGAACTAAGGAACCTAAACACATCAAATCACACTGTGCAGGAATCTGTGGTTATAAAATGTCCTTGCCAGAGAGCATTTTAGAGAAAGCCTTGTGTAGCACCTTGCACTGCTTTTGTCAAGAGGACTCAAGGAAGCACTTCAGCATGTGAAAGACTTGCAAAAGGTGGCCTTTGATGACAGATATATAATTCTTGCTCTGTGCAGTCATCAACAAACATTTAGATTGCTGAGATGTGTAGTTCTGTTGCCTGCTATGTTTCGTACCATCAGCAAAACCTACCTCAAAAAAATTAGAAAATGAATCTCCAAATGAAACAATTCCCCTCAGATGATCTAGGTCAAGAACTTCTTGTTGCCAAGTAGTAACTTTGTCCTGACTGCAGGGTAGCAGGGGATCAAATAGATCAATATGCAAACCGTCCATCTAATACATAGATGAAAATATGATTTCTGGAGGTCTGAGAAGGTGCAGATATGGCACATGGGTATGTACTGGCCCCTTTGGGCATTCATTGCCATCAGTGATGACAGGGCTATTTAAACACACTCTGGTGAAGAAATAAACAACACTTTCTATTCAAGTGCCTGAGCAGCAAGCAGTCAGTCATATCAGTGCTGAAGGAAGGAGTCTGAGGTTTAACTTCTAGGAAGGTTCTCTGTGTGACAGTAGCTATGTCAGAGGAGCAATATCTAGTTTACTCAACAAAATATCCTTAAACTATTAAGCTGCAGGCAAAGACTGCAAATCAAAATGAATTACAAGTGTGTCATGGCTGCATAGAGACAGAAATGCAGCAGCCCAGTAATGAAGCAAGAAAAGCCAGCCAGGGTACTAGTGAAGACTTAACAGGAGTTTCTATTTTGAAATGCATGCAGTACAGCACTAGGAGCAACAGCATCTACCAGTTTTCCTATTTATTTGGGATGCTATTGTTACCAAGACCAAAATAAATATTTCATTTCTGTATTTTTTGAACATAAAACTATAAAGCATTTTCATAGACGAGGATGAAAACTACCTTTTTGACTTTCCTCATCTTATTTTAGACTACAAATAGAGACTCACCTTGCCATTGTGAATATCCTTTGCCCTTTTCCCAACCCCAACTGTTTATTCAAGCATGACAACATTTTAGGATAGCATTATCAAATAGCTGGAATAAATGTCAGTGTGATTTAACTTGGCACAGCCTTTTAAGTGAAAGCATTTGCTGTTAGAGACCCTGATAATGGCACCCCTAGGTACAATACCTATTCCAGAAGAGCTTTGTTAAATGAATTCCAAAAGAGTTACCTCCTCTGTAACAAAATCATTAAGCTGAGTAGTCTGACTTAATTAGACTTAAATGTCATCTGTGATTCACTCTGTTTTAATAAAAAAACTCATCTGTTTTCATGTCACTTCTGTAATTTATGCCATAAAAAGCCACTCATGTTGTTCCAATGCCTCAGGAGCACCGTCAGAAACTACCTGCAGCCCTTTTGGGGCTACCTTCTCAAAGGTGTCACACTACTGTAACAGATGAAAATAGTGTCTGTGAAGGTAAAGCATTTTGAGGGAAAGGCATCACAGAGAGCTTTGTGGCTACTAGAAAATTTAGAGCAACAATGTCAAAAAAAAAAAAAAGAGCACAAGTGCATTAGAGGAGCTCTGCTGAGAAATCTGCTTTGCTATAGAGCTCTGAAAGCAAGCAGAGTGAGAAGCAGAAAACATAAGGAAATGGGTGTCTTTGGGAAAACTTTCAAAATGCCAAGTCTCAAAATTTGCCTGGTAGATTAGCAGGTTGTGTCTTCCTGAACTCTTCTGGAAAGAAGTGCCAGAGCTGTGGGTCAGAGCCAAAGAACAGTCTTTCTTCAACATACACGCCTCACCCTGACCTTTCATTATACCTGGACATAAGAGTTGTCTCAGGAAATCTGTGTAAAGATATGACATGCATTCAGTCCACTGGCAATTTAAAAGTCAGTATATGACTTGCCAATACAGTCCAAGTACATCTTTACATGTGGGAGTGCAGGAAAAGGGCTATGGTAAGGATCTCACTTCTGTGGATTGAACTGAGTAGTGCACAGATACAATCCTAAAGAGAATTTAAGCACTTTGCAGTGAAACTACATGTGAAAACCTCCAGTGCACATACCCTAGGAACATCCTCTTGAGCTCTCTAAAGATGCTTCCCTTTGATGATGGACAAGGGGTCAGAACATAAATAAACAGCTATTGGTTACTGAAGTTTCATAAGGTTGCTAGTTACCACTGTGATGGATCCAGTCTAGGAGCAGTTTGCTGGATGGGAAGCCTAGTCCAATCTACTTCAAAGCACAGCTGGAAGCAAACAAGTATGCTAACGAAGACATTACATATGCTACTCATTTACCAGCTCCCAGAGGAGCCTTAATAGCAGAAGTTGATTACACATGCAGCAGCAAGAAGGTCCAATACCTGATTAAACACATTTGATGGTACAGCACTACTTTCTGTGGTAGAATCAAACAGGACAGGCGATATACAGCCAAAATTAATTGTAATGCATCTCCTGGTCAGATTAACAGGATCCAAATGCTCACCCTGGTTGGTGGTATTTCTAATTAGAGTCTGAAAGTCATTCCTTGACATCATCTGCAATTAAAGCAAACAAAAAAAGACAATGCAATGAGCAGGAAAATACTCTGTGTATATTTTGTTTGTATGTTCTTTTTCCTCTACAAATACTGAATAGTGATGATTGGACATTGCTGAAACTGTGATTGCTTTCCAGTTTGTTTGAAGCAGCTCCACTGGAAGCAGGTTTGTTTATTTACCTGGCGTTTGACAAATGGTCTCTGACACTCACTTACCATATCTCTTATTGGAAGCTCCATTCTCCTAATTGTTGCTGTAAGCAGGACAACACAAGAAGTGTTTTTGCCTCCAGGCCATTTCAGCTGGGTCTGGTATGGGCCATGTTTTGTTACAACCTGTAAGATTGAGCTCTCTCTGATTGTTCTTCCTAAGACTTAATGATTCCTTTTTTTTCTCCACTTTCACATACTCACACACACAGGGTACATTTAAAGGAATATGTTGATCTTAATGACCTCTCAAAATTTATCCTGAGGCTAATCAGAGGCTTGCTGTGTTGTGCTGGCTAAATCTATCATGCTATTGAATAATTTACAGCCTGTCTTAAAGGCTCCAGACTAGGTGATTTACCCCATATTAATGTGATGCTTTTGCATTTTAATAGGCTTATGTTAATGTTTTACAAAATGATATATCATGCTTCTGAACTCTCTGGTGACAAGAGATGACGGTATGAACCACATAATTCTAGCAAAGGACAGCCAATAACATCAGATTTATGAGTGTTGCTACAGCATCTGTTGTAAGCTTGGGTCAGACCAAACCATTTTGTTGAGCCTTACCCCTATTCTCGTTACACAAGTGGTTTTTTCCAACCTGCCTGACACTTCAATGAAAGTAATGGAGCATAAGAGAAAAGGTAGGGCATTCTGAAAGCAGAACTAAGCTTTCTGAAACTGTTTCAGTGCAGAGGTTTTATATCCCTTTGAGAAAAGGGCCTAGAAGAGAACAAAAGGGATTTCATCACTCTGAAGTTGGAATTTCAAAGAGCAGTGCTCACTAGCAGCATCATATTTTTCCATTTGAAAGGGAGACAGCTTGTCATCAGAGCTCAATGTGCTAGGCCTATGCTGGGCATTGAGAATCATAAAATACAGGCCAAGTGATGTGAACCCACTCCATCCACCTGTACTGCACCTTTATATCTCAGCTACTTAACAGATCACATGTGTGCTCTAACTAGCCTCTCAGGAGAACAAATGAATGGCATCTATATCTTAAAAAACCTGCTTATGTGCTTGCTGAGAGAAGGAAGGTAGTAGGGCAGGAAGCTACACTATCTCTTCAATATCTGCTTTATATACTTCACTGGCAATGGTGTCCTTGCAACTACATGGGAAGCAAAAGCACAAATGCTTCCTTCAGCCTGGAGCCTCTTGTAGATGGCAAGGTGGCAAATGAACTCAATTGTCCTAAATGTATCCTAACACATACAGGAGGAAGCTGAACTGCTTACCCATCTGGTTTTGGTCAACTTAAGATCTTGAGAAAGGGACTTGCTGGCAACTTGCCTGGAAGATGCTGGATTTCCATATTCCTACAACAGAAGGCTGGAGAAGAGAAAAACAAACAAAGAAATGGGAATAGGGAATGGACAACAATACAGAAACATAAAACACAGTGTGAAGCATTTTCTGGACTGTAGTCTGAAATGCCATTTCCTATCAGTGACGGGTAAAACAACTGCATTTACTTACTAAAAAATAAAGTTTTGTTACAAAAGGCAAAAAACCCCCCATACTTTCATTTTCCTCACATGATTTTATGTTTCATAATTCTTCTGACAGGAAGCAGAAAGCAACATTTAACAGAGTAAGCCATCTAGAAATAGTAAGATCTTGAATGCTCAGTTGCTCATACAGTGAACATAGAATTCCTGGCTTGCACCAGACCCAAGCCTTCATTTCACATCTTCTAACCCAGTTCCTTAAATGCCAAGGTACAGAAGCCATCTCTAGCACACTGAATATGCAATGCACTACAGAACCTTTGCTGTTGGTTTTTAAAGGCACTGTGAGCAATCAAGGAACTCACCTGGGATACAAGACACCCAGGTTTTAATTCAGTGTTAATTTAGATAACCACATTAGCCTCTGGCTTATTGGCTGTTCTGTGGTGGGGCTGCTTGTTTCCAGACGATTCAGTCTGCACCTGAGAGATTTTCAAGACAGATGGAATGCTTTGTTAAGACCATGTCAACATTTAGAGCAGCAGCAAAAATGTCCACCAGTTCCTCTGGACATTTTTAAACAGATATTAAAGAATTATTTTTCACACTACTTGCAATTACACTGCAGAGACTGTGGCTACAGTTCAAACAACAATGATATCAAAAATGACTGAATATTTAAAAGGATGATGATACCATCTGGAATTTAAATGATTGTTATTAATACACAAGCTGGAAGAAACACCAAAATGCATGCTTGAGAATTTAAGCCAATCTTTGCTACTAGATATTAGGAGATCTATTGCAGATTATCATATCACTGACTAATTTAGGGTCTCATGAATCTGCATTGGAGCATCTGGTGCAGTCAGACAGCAAATTGAAGTATGGAGCCGTGTTGGTATTTATGTTCTTCTGTATCTATTGTATATGCAAAACTTAAAAGCAAGCTGTGCACCTTCAGAACTTTAGAGGAGTAAGTCATGCATGTGGGTAATTGAGAATGTTGTTACATACAAGCCTGAGATTAAATGTCTACATTTAAAAGTTGGCCATCTATCACTATAAGCAAGTGCCCACAGGACCATTCAGAGACAATGCCAGCCTGTATCACAGAAGAGAATGGAAAACAGCCACAATAGAGGTTCTGTTCCATCCCCTAAGCCCCGAGAAGGATCCATTCTGTGTATAACATTCCTGATGGATGTTGTCTAAACAACTCTTTAAAACGTGACCAAGCAACTCCATAACAATGTTAGGCAGTTTATTTACAATGCTACAAAAACTTAAGTGATCGAAACTTTTTCCAATGCCCAGTTCACATCTCTGTGACTGTAATTCAAGCTCATCAGTTATATTCACAAAAATATGGGGAGAAAATGATACCTTTCCTCTTTGCAGCAGCTGTTACATCTCCTCTTCCCTCCCCTCCCCTCCTCAGATCTTTCAACATTTCTCTGAGGCTATGTTTTCAAAATCTTAATGCCCTTGTTGTTCTTCACTGGACTGACTTCATTTTGTCTTTCAGAAGAGTTGTGCTCCAATTTGATACAGTATTCCAGCTCTGATCTAAGGAATGTTGAACAGATCAGAAAGAGATGGTGATGTGCCTTCCAAGGCAGGCTCCTGTCTTACACTGTACTAGAGCATCTTTTTATGCAACTGTTGCTTTATGTTCAGCATGTGATCTACTAAATCTCCCACATCCTTTTCTGCATCATCCTTTTTCTCCTTTTCTATCCTGTAGTTATGTAGCTGATTCTTCTTGTATAAGAGTAGAACCTTTCCTTGTCCTTACTCAGCTGCACCCTGCTTTTTCAAGTCGCTCTGTGCTTTGTCATTATCTGTCCAAATTCTCATCTCCTGATTCCTCCATGGTCTCTCTTAGTGCTGTATTACCTACAAATGGAATAAATGGAATAAATACAGTTTCTGTCCTATTGCACTGTGGCACAGGGCCAAGAGAAAATCCTCCATATCAATATGTAGACTTTATAAATGATGGGGCAAAATAAAATCCTCAGAGTTGAGTCAGCACTTTCTTAGAAACTGCAATCAAGCAAGCACAAAACTGAAACGTAGGAACACAGATTTTTTTCATTCATCTGCTCGTTAAGTACTTGATTGTTACAGTTAACAATCTAAAAAATTAAGCATTCACCTCATTCTAGAAAAAAAAAGGAGTTAATATCAGGAGTAGATGACATGTCTTTCTGTTTTAGCACTATTCAATTTAAACATCAGTCACACAAGAACAGATTTACAGCTGAAATGAGTTACCTTCTCAGAATAAATGAACCAGGAAGGCTGTTATTTCCTATTCAATCTTTTGCATATAGCATATGTACTGTAAGGATAACCTATGTATTTCAAGGTCTGCAGAATTTAAATGCCTCCATTAAGAATAAGTCTTAAAACTTACTCTCAAGACACTGATTATTCTGAAGCATGAGCCATTTGGGAGTGTATTAGATAATAACAACCTGCAGTGGAGAAGAAATTTTATTCCATAGTCCAGTGTCAAACTTTATGAAACTAGAAACTTTCTGAACTAGCTCTTCTCCTCATGACAAACACAGTTTTCTGGTGTTACCTAACAAGTCTCTCTGATTTTGGAAAGAAAAATCATCAATTTTCCTCAACTTACATGTGAAATTACAGCAGAAGCAGCTATTTGCCTGAAAGATTAAGCATTTTTGTGTGTATCATTGCTATAATTTGGTCAGGCACAAATCGTCTCCACTAAGTTTCATACAAAGAGGATTATATGTTTCAGAGAGAGTTTCATACGTTATGTAGAACAGCGACCATCTTTCTGAGAGAAAAATCAGAACAATGAGAGTTCAAGAATATAAGTGAAAATATTCTTATTAGACCTTGTGTTCTTTACTGATCAGAACACAAGTGAGAACTTCTATGTGTCTTTACAGGTTATCTGCAAAGCTGAAAGTATATTTGGTGTCTTCATAATCTGGGAAGTTCTTAGTATTCATGTGGCTTGCAGGACTTCTCAAATATTCTTTTCATCACTTCAAGATGTAAATGAGCAATGTTGTGTAAGTGGAAAGCATGATGATGACAATTTTTGAGTATCTCAACAATGATGACTTTTTACTACTCTTCACTCAATTTCTTAGCCAAAGCACTTGATAGTCTCATTCAATCCTCTATATAGTAAAAGTCCTTATTTACAAAAAATAAAAGACTTATCCTGATTAAATTATCTCCTTTTAAAGATGAACAATTTTCACTGTAGGTCTTCAACACTTCATTGAAATATAACCAAAGAGATGTCAAGAAAAAGCATCTTAAGAAGCTACTGAAATTGAGTGGCTTTGTGTAGTTTTAAAATTTGCATCTTTTCCATTCTGAGTGGCATCAGAGTGGGGCAAAACATCCACGCTAAGGGTCTGTAATACTCAGTTGCCACTTCAGGGCAGGCATTGTTTCTGTGCTTATAGCATACCTAACAGAACAGGACCACAATTGAATTAAAAGGTCAAAGAGCTTTTGCAATTGAAATAAAAAACCCCTAACTGCTCTAGTAATGTACTTCACAGAACCACGCTGCAAACTCCAAAGAACCTGTTTAGAATGGCTGAGCAAGTGTAGAGCGGGTGATAATTAACTTCTTATGTAGGCCAAAGTCACAGTAGGACTTAGAGCAAATCTTGTTGCAGCTTTAGCTCACTACTTCTTTAGCTATTCACCACAGAGAGAATGGATCCATTTCTTTCTCAAGCAGCTTTTTATGTACTTGAAGACTATTAATTCAATTCTGTTCAGTCTTCCATCTTTTATTCTCAGTAATACCAATTCACCCAGCGTTTCTTCAAAGGTCACGTGTTGCAGACTTCTCTCATTCTCATTGCCATCCCCCCAACATACATCTAAAGTGTTCATTTTTTTCCTTGAAGTGCAATGATATCTTCTTGACCTAGCAGGAATATAGAAGCATACTGTTAAATAGAAAAGGTTTCCAGAAAGCTGGTAAAATACATCTTGTTAAGAAGTTGAGAAGCAAATAAAATGCTAGAGGAATGATAGTCCATAGCAATGCCTAGAGCACTCTTTGCTAATCTTAACATAATAATAAGTGCACACCTGTGTGAGAACCATCAGGTAAACATACTGTCTGCTGTAAACAGTTTCAGACCTCCTGGGGGCAGTGAAGATAAGAAACCAATACTCCTACCCCAAAAGCAGACTCCAGCTAATTCAGTTTAACAGGTAGATCTCACCTCTCCCATGCTGCATCTGTTCAGTACCCAGTATAATGAAATGAGTCACTTCCTTTCCTATTTTTAATGCTGTCAGCAGAAAAGGTTAACAGCTTAAGTAGCTCAGGAAAAAGTATCTTTCTGCTGTTTCCTAAACTTAACCCACTTAGAATCCATGAGTTATGGAACAAGAGTACAAACTGGAGGCTTCCTAGCAACATTTCAGTGAATAACAGAGGGAATTACTGTTATTTCCAAGAGAAGAAAATGTGAAATGAGTTTAACAAGACAGAGTGCTCCTGGAGAGGGTTAATAAAAACCACTCCAAAGAGACTGCAAGTAATTTTATAAAGAATATTGTTGATTGCATACTACTGGAAAAGTTGATGTAGTGAAAGTTGTCTGACGAGAGGAAATGAACAGAAGGTTGAGATTGGTTTACACACATTCAAAGAAGCCTGGTGTCACCATGAAATACCAGCATGCCACTCTGCTTTCAAACATGTGATCAGTGCTTTTTGGCTTGTTGATGATAGGGAGGTAAGTGGATAGCCAAGATCAGGTTAGCACAAGTGACTCTGAAGTGATTAATGCTTAAGATACCTGAGGCAGAGTAACTAGGAGTGCAAGATGTAATTAAGAAAATAAGGAATATGAATAGCAGTGCTCTTCACACCTGATGAGAAAGACTGCATTGCTGACATGGTGTGACAGCTACAGATGGTAACTGAAGGGGGAAATGTGTGAGAGGTAGTGCCGAAATACAAGGATCTGTAGGACCCTTCTGGAGATGATCTGATTTTCAGTGGTGCTTTCAAGTCAGAAATATACAACCCTTTAAGTTAACTGCAGAAAGTGGGAGATGAAATTTTGTATGTTAATCACAAATACATCGATGGCAGCGAATGGGAACTCTGTCAGTGTCACTGCTCTACTATAAGGCTTTATTTTTAGACTATGTGAGGCAGTTCTCTTATCTTACAAATAGAACAGCTGTAAACTTTCACTTCTCTCATACTTCACAATTTAGACAGATGTTTATTAATGTGTAGGTAAATAAATCAAAATAAAGAGCATGTTTAAGTAGGAACTTAAATTGCCTGAGAAATTATATCCTAGGCTGCATAGAACGTGGGCCAAACACCAAGAAACCATTCCTGTAGCAATGCATGCAATGATGCAATTTATATCACTATCAAGCAACAGTTGGGATTCTTTATTCACCACATCTCTACAGTTCCACTTGCAGTTAACAAGTTATTATTAAATAAAAAACTCAATTAAAAAGAAAAGCACAAATGCCCTCTCAGAGGGTTATGTTAGAAGAAAAGCCTGTGATCCTTTGCCAGTTATACAGGATTAAGCAATAACCTTGATAAAGCAGTAACCACTGCTTTCATGTCTGAGACTGGTGGCATTTAGTAAGGTCTCCAGATAGCAAACTGTCCTAAAAAAAAATTACTGGCATAATGCAGTCACCTTCAGCAGGCCTTCCACCACCATCTCATTTATCCACCACTTCAATGATCTCCCTCACGTATTCCAGTGTCTGATAAGTAAGCAGCCCTAAAGCTTATATCACAGCCCATGATTCCTCTTTCATTTCCCAAATATCATTTAGACCTAGGATTGACAGAATATGATGTTGTGGATGTTCCTTTCTCAGGGAAGGGCGTTACATGCCTGAGAGGGGCAAAAACACCCATAAGAAATTCTGACATTTTAATCTATTTTTTCCTGAAAAGTGAATCTTTTGGTATTTTCATGGACTGTCTCCACACAGGATTCTTAATACCAGTCTCTCAACCTTGTCCAGACAATAAATTCTGCTTCCATTTGCTCCTGGTTGAAGAGCACGTATCAGGTTAGGAACAACTACTTGGATCATGTTAGGAACAACAAGTACTTGGAAACAAATCCTTTGGGCATATAACGGGTGCTTTACTTCCAGAGTACTTCTAACCACCCATTAGAAATGAAGGTCCTGAGTTTGCATCTATGGGAAGGTCTTATCTGTGGCACATGCTCTACTGTGGAGGCAGAAGCTAACCTGTAGGGTCTAATCCTCTTCTCAGTAATCAAAATGACAACATTCAGCTCTATTCCTTTTACAATTCAGAATGAAATAAGTTATCCTGCAGCAAAACCAAGCCAAGATGTAGGAGTAGGGAGATGTTATACTATGTGACTGAGGAAAGAAAAGGGGACTTTCAGGAAACAAAGGCTAAGTAAAAGACAAGAGATAGCAAGTAAACAGCAATATTTTTTTGGTTTGCTTCAATATGGGAATTTGAACTGATTACTTCCTGGGCTGCAGATTAAAAGGTTACAGAGGATGCAGATAATCTTTCACACAGAGCATGTTGGAGGTTTGAAATATACTCTCCAGTGTATAGCAGTTTTAATCCTCATGTTAGCTCTTGGGAACTATCTGACCAAAGGTAAATAACCATCTTATCTCTTAATGAGCATCTGGATAACAGTTTACAGTAACCTTAGGTTGATATGGAAGGGATGCTGCCTGAAGTATGTGTGCTGTTTTCTGGATAAGACACTGGAGCAGATTTAAATAAGTTTTACTGAGTGAATTTAAACAAATGTTTTTAGAAAACTATAAAATTAAATAAGTTCAACATAAGTAACTTTCTCAATCAGTTATACACTAGAAAGCATTTATCTCCTTAGACAAATTCACATTCACTTGTTCCAGGTATCAACCTCAGCTGGAAAGAAGTAACATACTCTTACTATATAAATGACCATTTTCATTTTGCATGTATCAAAATACAATAGTTCAAGTATACTCTAGTATCAATTTTTCTTAACAGATATGTATTTAATACAATAAATATTTTCAAATATGAATGTAACTTACCCTATAACTGCCGTAAACTTGTATGAACATCATAAAAATATGAAGTCCCCACTTCTTCAAAATCAGCTCTTAAAATGACACAGTTCACAAAGACCTTCAATACTGGATTTGGGATTCTATTCAGAATCAATAATTAAGTTAAAACCTTATTCTCAATCTACCACCATTTCATTTAATGAAACCAAATACAGAGTAAAGGAGTTAACTGTGTCTTTTCCATAGGAAATGCAAAAAGATATCTTGATTTTGATAAACAAACCAATGTTAGTTACAGTATGGCTGTATTTGTATGGCTTGCACTACTAGAGAAATAAAAACCCTAGGCTTTCCCTAACAAGGTGATTTATTCAACAATTACATAGGTTAGAAAGAACAGACTTTGGTTTCTTCCCTTTCTTTGCAGATAGATACTGGATATTTTATCACTAGATTTTTATGCAGGACTTTAAACCATTTGGTATTAAAACAATAAAAGGATGCTCTTCTGAAACCAGGAGAGCTTTTTACCAAGCAACATTCATAGCAGAATTCCCACTCACTTCAGGAAGACAGAAATTAGAAAGGATATCGTAAGAGTTATCAGAAATCTGTATTTACAGCTAAATCCACTGAAATTATATTCTCGCTGCCTTTATAGTAAAGAATCAAGCAAACAAAGATAGAAACTGTGTGGATAAAAATACTCCTATGAATCCCAAAGTCAGTGACTATGATTCATAATAACTAATCACTTCTTCAACATATGCCTGTGTTGTTTTTAAGAACTAAGGTTAACAATATTTTCTAATGTTTTTTGCTTCTGATTCTTGCAGCAGACTAGCAACTGCAAGACGTCTCTCAATTTAATTGGCCAAAAAGGAAATCATGAAGACTGATCACTAAATACATTTTTCAGATTTTAAGATAAGTTGGGTTAAGAAACAGAAGGAAAATTAAATAAGGGGGGTGGGGTATGAAACAGTGTTTAATGCCTTTGGCATTATTTCTTTTAGCAGTGAATGCTAAGTGATGCTTCAAACTATCACAGTTGAGCAGACAGAGAAGGAAAATATCATTTTGCCTGTGAAGTTCTCAGAAAGATGAAGCTGTCAAGAGGTAGAGAAATAGGTCACATGAAAGTTAATGGAAAGCAATAAATGGAATACATTGTGCCACAATGCTTCATCTCAATTAAAAGTTCACATGGTGAATGCCATTTAAATTGACAGATACCCAGCTCTTATCAGCCTGCCTATTTATAGTCTTTGCATTTATAAAGGCTGTTGTTTATTCCACTGGGTAGTCTCTGGAATCCTCCTGTTGCATTTCTTAGGCAAGAATAATTGAAGTGTTAAGTAGTGAAATGCCAGGATTCATAGGAAAAGGTTTCATGGGAGAAGATTTATCTATTACAGATGTTCAGGTGCTTCAGATTAAACCGATGTTACAGGAAGACTGGATTCTGCCTTCTAGCAGTGGCCGGCATTAGACTGACATGAACCACTGCTCCCTGACCATAGCAATGTCATCACTTCATGAGGCAGCTCCAACAGCCCCTTTTAGCAGTTCAAGACCAAAAAAAAGTGTGTTTTGGAAGGCAATGTATGTTTAGGTACTTTGTCTTTCTTATTAGGTTAAGTGCTCCACGAAACTCACTTGTCTCTGGGTGATAGTGGGAGACATTGTCTACATAACTGCTTGCTAGTCCTTGAACTTGCTCAGGAAATGAGCAGCCTGGTGTGCAGCCTTCCTTCAGTGCCAGGATCTCAATCAGATTTCCTCCAACTCCATAGTAAATGCCTGCATTGCATACAAGTTGTGGAGCACCTTTCACTTCCCAGGTTACAGATGTGCCAGCGAGCTGCCCAGACTGCCAGAGGCAGGGAGCAAGAGAGTCTGATGTGGCAGGAATGATCCACCACTACAAGGTGGGAAGGATGAATACAGGTCTCTGTTTTGTGATGAACAGATGGATGCCAGAGTGGCACAAGGACACTGAATACAGCAGAAACACAGAGGGTGTTCGGTAGCTTAACTGGCAAAACAGCTGAGACAGACATTAATCACTTCCTTGCTCAGACTGAGAATAGTGTGCATATGCAGAAGCCTAAACATGGCCACCAAACACTTCCACTGCCAAAGTGTTAATGGGATGCTTCATTTTAGGCAAAGATGTTGCTTAGTTAAACTGATTATGTTTCAGCTCCTCCTCTCAGGGCTTTTCTGTTTGCTTTTTCTGTTGTTGTTTTTGGAGTTTTTGTTTTGAACCATAGGCCTGACAAAGTAATGCTTTTGGAACAAAGACTGCATCAGATCCACAGGTACACAGGTATTGCAGGAATTGTGGGAGGCTGGGCTACATGGGAGACATTTAGTGTAGCCTTATTTTGGGACACACACTGCATCTCAGGGACTACAAGCAAAACAAAAAACATCAGTGAAAGAAAACCAAGCTCATAGTGCTGTGCCTCCAGTTTACAACAGATCTGAGATAGTAGCTGACAGTAAGGCTGGCAAATATCAAAGACAGGAACAGGGGAAAAAAATCTCTTATATCTTATACCATTGCACAAATACACAGATATCTTTTCAGAGACGTATAAGTGAAAAGGAGAACTGTTCACCCTTTGCTTACAAACATGTAGATGTGCACTGCTGCCATGCAAATCAAAATATCTATGTGATTTGAAAAAAAATCCTACCTGTGTCTGAAGGTCTGATCCCAAACTAGCTGCTTATATTTAACTCTCACAAGCTGTGTATGTTCTAAGGTCCTGAGCACTAAGGATTTTGCACTGAGTCCTTGCCAATTCTTACTTACTCAGCATAGCTGAGAATCTGAGCACTTGGGGTAGCTGTCTCCTCTCCTCACCTAAAGCCTTAGGCTTATTCTGCTGTCAAAAGCCTGAAAAAGAATGCATCAAGGGTTATTTTAAAAATGCTTCTAAGTGGAACTTGTGCTCAGTTAATATTTAAGTACTGCCTGCAATGCATGTAATAAAATAGGAGCACGCTTTGGAAAGCCCTGATTGAATGCACTTGTCAGCTGGTGCTCTGCTAGCCTAATGCAATTTGATTTTGATATAATGCAGTGGAGCAGAGTGATGAAAAACAGAAATCCTAATAAGGCTCCTCTTTTCACAGTTTATTTATTTTTGGCCACTGAAGCAGGTGTCTCTGTCCCTCTCTCTTTCAGAGCATGTAATCTCAAAACAATTAGCTAAGCCAACTTCTTGTCGAGTCATAATGAAATGAAATAGAAGTAACAGACTTATTACTTCTATATTACAAAACCACAGGGCCATTTTTTCAACTACTCTATACAGGCAGCACAGACATCAGCTGAACAAAGGGAAAACCTACAGCAGCAACAACTTTACTCATGGGAAAACAATGGACTAACAGGATCTAACTGCCCTGTAGGTGCTCAGAAGAGATCTGGCTGCGTTCCACCCTGTTTCACTCATTTGCTCTTCAGCATTTAAGCAGATGAGGCTGTGCTGTGACTTGTATAAGGTGGATTAATGTTCAAAAGAAAATGGTATTAAACTACTAAATTCATTTCTGTGTGATTCTGGTTTTGAATGCAGGTTTCTAGGGTGAAAGGCTAATGCATTAACTCATCACACATCAAGCACATCTCATTATGCAGAAGTTAATACACTCCATTTCCTACATTTTTAAGGATCAGATGCTTTCAGGGATTTTTTTTTTCCTCCTCATGCTAATTGTACTATCTGCATCTTTTATGTAATTTAACACATAGTTTGTGTCAAAAAAATCCTTTGAAAAAATCAACAATCAGGCTTTCATGAAATCACAGACCGTTTAGAAAGCAAGGAAATTAAGCTGTGGCAGAATAGAAGAGGATGCTATTCTAAGACTCGGTGGGCAGCAAAGCTAAACAAGTGAGAGTTACCTACTGAATTGAGTACATTCACTCTTGGAAGACACTTTTTCACTTTAGAAGTGTATGTAATTATCCTCTTTTTCTTCCAGCCACAGGCATACACACTGGGCACTAATTCTGGTCTTTACAGGATGCTCTCTATGTCACTGTGGAGAAAACAAAAAAACATGTAAAAAAGCTATAAACATTCTGAACAAGCTCTCCTAGCATAAAAGTGCTAACTTACTAGCAGAGAGAATAGTCTGTGGCACTCTAACCTCCAAGATTTTAAAGGATGTGTCCAGAGCCATGTCTGAATTACGTTGTGCCAAACCAGCTGAGATGGTTAGCAGTGATAACTTCTTTTTCCTTCCTGCACAGGAATGTAGGATGAAGTGTAGGGAACCTTGATGAAGTCTGATGCTGACATTTAAATAAATTAATGATGTACTCTGTATACAAACAAGAGAAGATGATGTTTCAGCAGTGATGGGCCTGATTAGTTTTTAATGATGATGAAGCCAGCACTTTAATGGTTTGTGTTGAGCTTTTAAAGCCAAATTGTCAGTGAGCTTGTTCGTGTGGAAACATAATGCTTTTATTGGTATTTTCAGCTATGTAGATACTGGCTAAATCTAAATGTACTTCAAGAAAATGTGACTCCCTTCGTGGCTACATGCCTGTTTCCTTCCCAGAAAAACCAAAAATCTGAAGGTGGGCAGGAAATGTTGTGCATCTGAGTCTCTCCCAGACACGTCACAAAATCTCTAGCAGCTTAATTTAGACAGAGCCACTGCCATTTTCATGTCTGCTGCCCTTCCAATGAAGGGGAGTTTCTGTCCCTCTATGGCAGTAGCTATGAGGCAGCTGCTATTTTATGAGTGCAGTTGACACAACATGAAGAGAGCAATTTTAAGACGAATGCATTACTGTTACTCTTTCTTGATTTGCTGCTTTTCTATTGCTAGTTTGAAAAAGAGTGGACACTTTTTTGCATGCAGAAAAAATCTCCTATTTCCACATAGTAAAGGGAAAGTGGGAATGTTCAACTCTGTCTGGTAGTTTCAAGAAACTCATTGAAATTCATGTTATTTTATGATGCTGTGAAGACATGGTATTAGCAAAGCATTAGTCTTGACCAAGACCAGAGAGAATTGATTCACATGTCATTCTTAAAGCTTACGTGACTATTAAAATGCAGATAATTTGTCTGAGTTGAAGTAATCTCAAGTCCTCAAAGGGGAGAGAAGCCAATTAAGGGGACAGGTGTAACATGCTCAAAAGCCAAGAAAGAGATAATGTTCTTTTACTCCTCTTGCCACTCAAGTGTTCCTTTCAGCCCCTCAAAATTGGCACAGGCAGAAATAAATTAGATGGTTTATCATGACTATACTATTTGTGCTTCTTTTCATTAAATGGTGGGTGATAATATGAGATTTTACAGGTTTATTTCTTCATTACATCAACTTCAGGTTCTGCAAGAAGAAAAATGCCAATTTACCTTGTTGTCTGGAGGTAGGTGATAAATATTTCTTCTCTCCAACTTGAATACAAAAATCTCACAATTACTCTAACACCTCAAAAAAGACACTTAAAAATTCACCTTAAGTCACTGTGAGAGGGCAGAGACATGTTACATGACCCTTGTGATCCATTTTAACTAAAAAGCTATTCATGCTTTCAACATGTAGGTTTTCTCAAGCACAAAATCCATGAATGCTGACATAGGTTATCCTTAACCTATTTAGTGTTGTACTTGGTGACCATTCCCACAAGGAATTTTGGTTAGAAACTGAGACAATGGGTATTTTGTAGGTAGTTAAATGTCCTCTTGTTTTAAAGGCTGTGATAAAACGTGACACCTTTGGAATCAGGAACTTGTATTTTGTTCAGCTCAGGTCAGGATAGTCGTGTTTTACAAAATTCTAAAGGAACAAAAGCAATGAAACCTGATTTCCCAAGGATGTGTCTTGTGGCTGGAATCACTGGCACCTCACACAGTGTCATCTCCAGTTGATGGTCTTCTCATTTGGCGTGCTTGTAATATACTGACTCTCCCATATAGATTCCCTGTGCCTCTTAAGGGTAGAGCTCATGGTACAGTTGGGACTCTCTTAATAAGGCTGCTGAAGCTTCCTTTTCTTGCCCACTGGAAATTGTGCAGAACATAATACCTTTGAGACAGCTAACTTCCAAATTTTGAATCATTCAGGCAATTTTTGCTAAAGTCATCGGGCCCAGATCAGACGGATATAGACTTTTTTCCTTCTGGAACTAAAACAAGCTGCCATGCATGCCCCAGGAGGATTGCCAAAGGACAGACCCAGCTCCTTTTCCCTTGGATCAGCTGCAGCTTGCCTCTGACAGGTTCCTGACTGACATTAGAGCAAGACTGTTAATTACAGAGGATACAGGGCAAAAAAATGAAAGAAAAGAAGTGTTCTTAGATCTGTTTAGTGCCATTTCCACTTCCCCTCTCCCTAGCAGTAGAAGTGTACGTTGCTAGCTGACACTGACTCAGGTGAGCTTGCTCTCAAACCCTGCAGAAGAAAACACTGATGTTTTGAACAGTGTTAGCTCATCCTGTTCTTTCCCAGCATATCACATTACCTTCAAAACTGAGAGGGGATCCCTTTTCATATTGAGGTACTAGGACTTACATAGTATTTCAAATGTAATATTAATTTGCATTGGTTGCAGGTTGCAGTCTATTTAGTACACTCAGAGAAGAGTACCTCATGTGAGTATATCACAAGTGATGTGACAGGTATTTTTTAAGAGGACCATGTAACAGTGTGTTAAAGTATTCTTTTCCTTGTACAGTGCACTAAACAAAGTCTTACCCTTGATCTGATGAGATAATAATTTTTCCTGTTTTTTTTTAAAGCCTGATTCAGTCCTCTTAACATAATTTCCTGAGCTTTGAACTCATCGAGTCTTCTAATAATGTCCTTAAATGAGGGAAGGAGGTAATTTTCTCTCTCACTGCCTTTAGGGGATCATCAATCATGCATCACTCATAAGTGTTAGCATTGCACCATAGCTGCCTTTTTGGGGTTTTTTTTTTTTGCAAAGAAGCCTAATTGTGCATGGAGAAAGTGCTGCAGAGTAAGAGTTTCCATTTATAAATTGCACACAATTTGTGCAGAATTGCTGTACCTCCTGTGAGGCAATTTTAGTATAAAGCCCTACAGTGATTCAGATCCCTAGCTACAATGATCTTTTAAATAACCTTTCCTTCACCTGCTGCCACAACACATTCCTATAACAAGCAAATTCCATGGGTGTTATAAGGACTGATTTATAAATGAGTTGCACCGTGATAGTGTCACAGAAGATGTGCTTGTTAAGCCAAGGGACGATGCAAGTATTGAGCTATCTGAAAAGCCAAGCTACTTTCATTTAAATCCCAAGAAAAAGGCACCAAGATATTAAGAACTGGTTTGACTGAGCACTTATTCAGAAACATTTGCACACTCAGTTCCTTTCAGTATTAAAACACTGTCAAAGTAATATGCTAGTCTCTTCCACTTAAAAGGTGGATTAGATCACACAAATGTGACGGTCTTCATTTGAGCCCTCAACATTACCGAATCAATACTTGCGTTTCCAAAAAGAATTGCAACTGGCAGTGGGTGATTAGGAGAAATGAAATCTGCATACTAACTGTACCCAGTGGCAGTAAATGTACAGGAGGAATGCAGCAAATCATTTTTGATTCCTGCTGTTTGTGGAAAAGAAAAAACATTTCCATATTAGATATTACTTCTTTCAGGAGAGTAAATCAGAGATGGAACAAAATGTACCTGATGCATTCCAGCTTCTGCACACCAAGTTCTGCACAGCAAGAGACAACATCTCTGCTCGCCACTCCAAGGCCAGCACGATATGCTCGTTCAAGATCACTGTCCCAAGGACTGTTCTCTACTTCTTTCACTCACTCTTTCCACTTTCTTCTTCTGTTGCTTTCCATTCAGGCAACACTCTCCGAACTCCCTTCGCTCCTGTAGTACACATTTCTAAATGAAATTACATGAACCTTTGCTGTTGGCAGTCGCATGCCCATGTTTTGGCACAGGAGACATTATTGTTTCATAAAGATGCTTGTTTGTTTCTAAATGCTTGTGAAAAGGGAACACATCTTCTCCCGCTATGGTTTCATTACGCTTTAAACCAGTCTTTCATGAGGTGTATATATAGTAGCAGCAGCAGGAAGCAGCCTACACTTGAGGCTAGCAGTCTCACAGAAATACTGTGCAAATATGACTTACTGCTTTCTCCCTTTTCATGCAAGACTTGAAGAACTGGCACTGCCTCATGCCTGTCAAAAGACTGCTCTGCAAATCCGTTCTGGGAAAAAAGGAAAATATAAGTAAAATGCACATGTTCATCAAGTCTGTTTTTTCACCTTTTGAACTCTAGAACAGCTTTTGGAAGCAATCAGCTCTAAGTGCAAACGATACCCTGCTGCCACTTAGCCTCCTTTCCCAAGAAACCCATTTGCAAAGTATTATTTGTTTATTTCTCTCAGAACAGAAATAAGTATTAAGCATGGGAAAGTTAATACACTTCATAATGATAAACAAGGGGTTTAAATGAGCAGGAAAACTTGCTGAGGCAAAGCCTTTAAAATGATTTTAAAGCTCTAATAGGATCCCTTGCATGCATTTGAAACATATATGCACACAAAGCACTGACCTAGGACATTCTCACTGCTGTTTCTATTATCATTATGACTTTGTAAGCTGTGTCTTATTAATGAGCATTCAGTGCAGTGCTTTACCTATTGTTTTTATATTCAACATCCCCTATTTTCTGAGAATCATCCCATAATTAATATGAACCTGCTGTGAAATAAGGCAATATTACACTGTAACAGGAAAAGCCCAGAATAGAAGATTTGCATATTGACAAGACAGTCCAGCATAACACAGATACCTGTGTTACCCACATGAGCAGCAGCAATCCAGCATGAGCCATGTGTGGTACCTCCCCATGCAAAGAAGGGAGATATTGAATTACCCTGCCAGCATTCTGTAAGACGACTCACCTCAGAGACATGGACAGTAGAAGTGAAGGATCACTGTTTTTAAGTATGCAAATATTTTATGTCTTTTTCCTTTGTAGCCTACCACTCATTCACACACATGAAGAGAACATACAAAATTTTTCTTGCCTGCAGAAGGAAAAGGAGAAGATGCAGCAGTCACTGCACCAGCCTAGTGCTATAGAAGCACCTAGCGTGTCCAAGAGAAGATTAAAAGAGAGTCAGCAAACAGTTTTACTTCTGAAAAAAAAGTGCCACAAAACTGCTCATACAACAAAGTGAACATCATTTAAAGGTTAGATGAAGAAGTATTGCAGCAGGTTTTGCCTCTTACATAATTCTTGCTGATTCAACTTAGTTCCCAGGATCCCCAAGGATGTTACAGTTCCCATAGCTCTGTCTGTTTTCATCCCACAGGCATTTATGATGCAATGTTGTATGCAGACGTGAACAGTCTGGGATGGACTGGGCCTTTTTTCCTCCTGCAGCACTCTCATTCTCCCACAGGACAGCTCATGCCACTGGCACTATTAATTCAGTACCTTGCCTGAATATATGTTACTTCCATGTGAATGCACAAGTTAGAGAGGTTTCCTGGAAGTCCAGGGCTGTCTGCACAGAGCCTTGCATGCCTGGAAGCAATCTATTGCAGTACAAAGACATGATGGCCTCCTTACCATGTACACTTTTCAGATCTGGATTCTTTTTTCATGGAACTTTTTCAGCTCTTCAAATCCAGACTTTGTAATTGACCCTGCCAGTCAGTATTGTGATACTTCAGATTTCTTTCTTGCACCTTCAGGTTTTGTTCAGCTCCAAATGAATCTGTCAGGCAAATAAGGATGAAAAGAAAAATCATATGAGCTGCTTAGCAGGAAATTTTATCCATTTCAAGCTAATCTTCAAATAGTTATTAAAATGCAAGCTTAGCTTTTCTTTCTTTCCACTGCACACAGGCTCAATGAGGCAATCACTATCGCCTATTTACAGAGCAGATTTCTCCCATTCTAATGTTTGTTTTAATGGCTGCTTCAAGTGCAGCATATAACGAGTGAGCAGCTAAATTTTGTGCCTGTGAGAGAGTCCTTCTGAGCTGAAATGCCACAGCACGTTCATCGCTAAAGCAACATTCAGTTTCTAGCATCTACCCAGCCTTAGGATGTTTTCTGAGCAATAAGAAAATATTCTGTTTCCTACATGGTTGAAAAAATATTGGAGAGGACAGATAGGCTGTGCATCATTTCACCATTGATGTGCAATAGCACAGCACAAGACAGGATTCAATCTTCAGTGCATAACTCTGTGTACCATTACTCCACTGCCACACCTCTAAATGCCATCTCTTCTTCAACAGCCCCTTTATGGTCTTATCTCCATCTTTGTATCAACAACTCTGAGACTTGCTCAGCTCAGCTTTCCATGCAGTACATGATCCATCTGGAAGTATTTTCTTGTTCTTGCTTTCAAGCCCATGGATTTTATCTATCTTAACACATTTATCTCCCTTCTTCTGCTTCTCCTTTTGCAGACTAGAGTCAGCCTTCTTTCTGTCCCTTCACACTTACTACTCTTTTCGTAAACACCTTCTCATCTGTAACCTGCCATCTACAACAGATTGCCTCTTTCTCTCTGTCTCACCAGTTCATTCCCTCTTTTCAAATTTCAATCAAAAGCATAGATTTTCTCCCTGCCCTATATCTTCTAATTTTTTAACGTTATGTTATCGGCTTTATGCCTGAATGCCTTAATTAACTCACTGTAGAATGTCTTTACACAATGACTTTCTGTAATTTATAGTCTTCTGTATCTGTGAGAGGCATTTCAGAGTATATTATTTATGGCATTTTCTGTAAAACAGAGCACAATTATATTCCTGTGGTCTGCCAATAAATCAGTCTCACCTATAACAAAGCTATGTTCTGAAAAGAAAGGTTGTATCTCATGTCCATACAATAGAATTAATGAATCAAGTGCTTTAGAGCACATCAAACCAGCTTGTCTTTTAAAATTTTCAAATAAGATTTGGAGCACCTAAAGGGTAGGACTCATTTCAGGTAAAAGCAAGGTATTTTGATCAAGTTAAATGAGTAAAACTTGGTTAAGTCATGGCCAAGGCTCTCTGCCTTATTGTTATGCATGGGAAACTGTACACACCTGCCCCAGCATTCTGAATTGACTGTGGGTGCAACCCCAGTTCCTCCAGAACATTCGACAACCTCACGAGTGGTCTCTTTGCAGAAACAATCAAAGGATAAATAGGAAATGGCAATCCAGAGTTAATGATGGAAGATGTTAGATGTGTCTCACTCTGTCCCTTAGGGAGCTGCTGGTCCTTGTTGCACACTGACAATTTCATGCTCATTGCCATTTTGTCAGTGAGTCAGAAAAAGTATCGTCCAGAGATGGGGGACACAGAGATGTTCAGATTACTCAAATTGATATGGGGATAGAATTTTGCTCGTTAGCTTCAGCATTAATTAATCCAATTTATTTTTTTCATAGAAAGATTAAGAATGACAAAAATTTTGGACAGCTGCATTGATATTTTACTGGATTTAATTATGTCTGTAGCATAGTAACTGATAAACTAAGTATGATTCTAGGTCATACTCCCTGGCAGTAATCTTTCAGAGAGGGAAGTGGGAGACAGAAGATAAGAAAATCAGACCAGGAGAAAAAGAAACCAGGCCACAGCATACTTAATGGAGACAATAAGGTCAGATGGCTGAGCGAAAAATGTAGGGGAAAGAAGAAGTAGAAATTAATGTCAGGGCAGTGGGGAGGAAGGATACCAGGAAGTAGAAACCTTAATCAGGTCCTGAAGACTGCTGTTATATTCCTTAAATGGGAAATAAAAAATGCCCCTACTCATCTTGCTTTAGGTAAAAGCAGACCACAGGCAGGGTGCAGGAAAGCCTCAGGGGTGGCTGAATCACCCTCAGGACCCTCACAGAAATAACACAGTCAATGTAAAGAAGTAACTACAAAGCAAACTCTCTGCTCAAATTTTCTCAGGTAACAATGAAACACGCATTGTTTGAGTTTCTAACAAGTCTATATCACCCATTGGCAACATAAATAGCCTGTTGTAAGTTGTTTTCAGGTCTAAGCATTTAGCAGTGTTTTGTACTACATAAATCAAAGCACACATAGGGCTGATTACAGCAAAACCACTCGCAGCAGTGGGCTGACAGAAAGCGTGCCTATGACTGTGGGGGAAATCCATTTGGCAACTGAGAGGAGCTTGTCTTAACTTGTTTTGATCATTTTATTTTAAAGACAATGTTTATTGTCAAAGAAGGACAGGAGAATTCTGTTTCTACAATCTGCAAGTGATCAAGCCTTGGGGAAAGAGGGAGAGGAGTCCAGCTTGTATGGCAGGAGAAGGCAGCCCCCTGTGTTCTGGAGGTCACTGAAGGAGAGTAAGGTAAGTTCGATGGCTCTCATAGAACAGGAGCTCTTCCAGCCAGAGTCTTGGAAGGCAACTGTCCCACTGAGTTAGGAAACACAGCCCTGGTCATCTCATTAAATTTGAGCACACTTGGTTTTCTAACGACTCATTAGAAAAAGGGCAATGTGTATGGGCATGAATCACCAAGCAGTAGGAAATAAATGAATAAAAGTGGGAAACCCCGTTCTGCAAAAAGAGAAACTCTCCATCTCTTCATTGTCTCCCTGAGAAGATCAAATCCCTTCAGTAAAAGGCCTTTTCATTCATAAATTTCCCGTCCTTAAATCAAGAGCCTCTCTGACCCCTCCCCACAGCTTCCCTGGTGATTCTTGGCCATCAACCTACCTTTTAAAACTGTGTGTTGATAGCAATAGTCTGCATTTTGTCAACCCTAATTTCAATGATTAATCTTCAAAGCCTAACAAACTTTCACCATATTTTCTCCTGGCATTCCCAGCCTACTTCAATAAAGGTGAAACTGTAAAATACTCACATATAAAACAGAGTTTGCAATTTAATACAGATTTAAAATAGCAAAGAGAATTTTTGTTTGTAGATCAAGGTTTCCTGAGATGCCAACAGAAACTCTGAGGTAAAGTTACGAAGCTTTGCCACAAAGTCCATATCAGAAATGTATTTAGGATCTAAATCCTGTGATTTCACTTTCTTTTCTTTTCTTTTTTAAATAGGAATACTCTGAGTATCTTTACCCTTAAGTGTTTTCTTTAATATAAGAATGACTAACACACTTAAAAAGACCATTACAATTACCAGAGCTTAACAAGGATCTATGTATGTTTGCATAAATAATTAGGTTCAGCACAAGTCTTCTAGAGGATGACTCTATCCTAGCAGTTGAAAAATGCTTAAGCCACGTTTCTAGTGCTTGTATTTGGTTTTGATTCAAAGCTGTCTTGATTCAGTGGCATGCACTAGCATTTCCAGCAATGTAATTTTTCATTCATGTGTTCAAAATAATAATTTTGGGTTGTCATTTCAGTTCTATGCCCTCATTTGCTCCCCACTCCCTTCCAGAGAAGCATGATGAACACCTCTGATGGGAGAGGTGTGGCTCATACAGACTATCTATCAACATGACATTACGGACGCTGACAAACATGGACTGCTTGGGGGCTGGAAGAGCTCAACAGAGACACAGATATACCAGGATGCAGGATCACCTCAACTAAAGACCCAGTGGGCTCACTTTTTATTATTCACGCCAGCATGTATTTTTTCCCCTGCTTGCAATTTTATCATGCTATAACACGATACATTATACACCAGCAGGCATTTCAGGGTAGTTTGGTTTATTTGGATGAAATACATGTTTAAGAGCTGGAACTCCTTAGGAAGGAACTTGTTTTTCATGGTTTTGTTTCCAGAATGCAAAACAACTAAGTGATTGTTGAATTTTCTGCTGGCAACCAGCTATGTACTGTTGACTTTCCCAGCCTTTGGGACCTATAAAAATCCAATGGCCTGAAAGGTTGGAAAATGATGAGACATTTTTCTCTCCCTTTTTTCTCCACCCTTCACAATGGTTCCAAATGTGTTTTAGATTAGGGAAAGTTGTTATCGACTACTTTTTGCAAGCACTCGCTTCATCTTGTCTAATGACCTTCTTTCTGACATCCATGCTGTGAATGTCAAGTAAAATGTAAGCTTTCTCTCCATCTTCTTAGGGCAGGGACTAGAATAGGGTATACAGACTGGAAAACAAGCATATGAGCAAAAATGGTAGGGATTTCCACACAGGAAAGTAGAAGTGATGCAGGAAGAAACCTGATCTTGGTCCTCCAAATAAGCACCCATTGCCAAAAGCAGGAATTAAAAAACAGGGAATGCAAACAATGTCATAATACTTAGACCAGGAGGTACTTTTGAAATGTCACTGTACTTTCTCAGATATTTTACTGGCTGACAGTTTTCTATCACGCTGTTTCTAGCTGTAAGTACTTGGGTCATGGGAATAAATGAGTGAATGCAGAGGAGGCAGAGAATGCCCCTATCCTTAAAATGGATGCACTGAGTCACAGTCCTAAGAGTATGGGGGAAGAAAGTGGTGAAAAAAGGGTAAAGGAGAAATAAGAATAACATGATCCTAGTCCTATAGCAATGTGTCATACCAAGTGCATGTATGTATGCATGTTATATGATTGCAAGTTCCTGGTCACTGGAGAACATTATGGAGATTCTTGAATAGTCTTTCAAAATGCATAGTATCCTTTTCCAGTATTTTTAGTGTGGACTTTCAGACTATGCATCTCAGCATGACACATATCTCAGAAACGGAGAGAGGAGGGGTACAAACAGTTTGCAGCACAAAAAAAATGAAATTCTGGAAGTACTACTATTACTGAGATAAAGAGATGGCAGTATAATGTAAACAAACAATTTGTAAGGCTTTTGAAAGCAAGCTCCCATCTGGTCTTGATACATGAAAATGCTACAGAAGGGACTATAATTTACTGCATAAATGGTAGTACCGATAACCCCAATTTAACAGGAGAAAGCAAGCTGCTATACATGTCAAACACCACAGCACTATATAAACGATCCACAAAGAGTAGAAAATGAAGACACAGAAATAAGCTGGTATGAGTTATTCCACAATGAAACAGAGGCCAGAAGCCCATGTATATATGTGTGCTGGATACACTGTCTGATCAGTACCAAAACATAGGCTGTGGTAAATAAGCATTGGTCAACTTACACCTGGAGTGCTGGTCTAGTTCCGGTCTCCCCAGTACACGTGAGATATGGATATACTGGAGAGACATGAATGACCACAAAGATGATTAAAGGACTGGAGCATGTCTCCTGTGAGGAAAGGCTGAGAGACATGGGGCTGTTCAGGCTGGAGAAGGCTCAGGGGCATTGCATAATTGTCTATAAATACCTAAAGGGAAAGGCCAAAGAGGACAGAGGCAGGATCTTTCCAGTGGTGCTCAGTGACAAGAGGTAACTGACACAAACTGACACGAGGTTCCCTCTGAACATCAGGAAACACTTTTTCCACTGTGAGGGTGGCTGAGCACTGGCTTAGGGTGCCAGTGAGGTGGTGGAGTCTCCTTCCTTGGAGATATTCAGAAGTCACATGGACATGGTCCGGGGCAACTGGGTCTGGGTGGCTCTGCTTGAGCAGCGTTGGACCGAATGACATCCAAACATCCTTGACAATCTCAACTCTTCTGTGATTCTTTGTGTCTATGATTCTGTATTTATTGCTTGCCAAGAAAGGCTGATACTACCTTTGTTTCCACAGGTTTATTTCCACCCACACCAGAAGACTATTATCTTTATTATGGTAGTGTCACATACAAGACTTCCAACTCCTAAATTATTTCAGTTTCCTTGTTCACTGTCAGTGCAGAAGAACTCATTTGAATCATTGGCTTTATCAGCAAATTGGAAGTGTACCTTCAGGACCTTACATATTGAAACATGTATTGCTTCTAATCCTGATGTGCAAGAATATGTTGAAAAACAAACACTGCTGGAGTTTCATTAGGTTACTGTATTTCACCTTAAATTCTGTTTCTTTAGGGAGACACCTAGCATGCCGATGAACAGTCACAGATGTGACCGGTTTGGCTCAGTACACAAACTCCTGGAAGACGCTTTTCTAACAATCTTTTCGCTGTTTAACAGTAGATTATGGCTGACAGTAACAGGCTGCTTCTAACTGTCCATTATATCTTTTAACATATAGGTGCTGAGTGCTGAATAACAACATGTGTGATATCTAATACCTGGAAGTCACTGAAGAAGCATGTTTCTGCCACAACATATACACACATATACTTGTGTTGAGGATAGGAAGATACCTGACATCACTCATTACATGAGATCGAACTTCAACTCAGACTTACAAAGATGTTGGTTCAAAGAAACAAAGAAGCAAAGCAGCAGTTACATAAAAGTTAAACACCAGTGAAAATTAGGTGCAGATATTTCTCTAATGTTCCTTTCTTTTAAGAACAAAACAATCCAAATTCTTTATCAGAAGATATATAAGGCTTTATTTTAATTGGCAGTGGTGATGATGTCAACAAAGTGTACTCTTGCAGCTAATTAATGTGTATAATAGTTGCTACACCTGCACAGACCAGAATTTGCCTACTCTAACATTTATATATGTGCTTAAATTGTACTAAGACCCTTAACACTGTCAGGGTAGTGTAAGTTAGCATCTATATAAATGAAAGCTAAGCACATTACTATCTAATTTACTCTTGCAAAGGACATATGCTGTCAGATATTGTCTATGTAGTTAAGAAGAGAAATACACATTCTGGTCAAGAAAGAGATTTTCCAGATCATGTTTAAAAGTTGTGTAGCTGTGGTACTGAAAGACATGGTTTAGTGGTGGCTGTGGCAGTGCTGGGGTAATGGATGGACTTGATGATCTTAAAGGTCTTTTCTAACATTGATGACTCCTTGATATTAACTGAAAATGCACCAATTATTCTATCACAAACAAAAAGCAAAGATAAAATAAAATCCACATGAAGTTATTATTCGTCACGCTTACTCTGCACTGCAGTTCTATCCTGAGACTTTAGCACCTTGGTGTAGTATTTATTATATGTCTTTTATATTTAATGCAACATAAAGCCACTGTATTTAGAAGCAGACTCTAGCTTCAAGACCTGATTCTCTGCTCTGTGAAGTCAGGAGTACCTCAGTTGAAAGAAAAATTGGTTACATAAAGCTCGGATCCAAATTTTCTTGAAACCTTGGAGCTGTGCTCTTGGCTCCCCTAAAGCAAACATAAAAATGCATGTTCAAATTTCTGAAAGCACATCAGGAACATTATGTAGGTTACATGGCAAACAAACTACATTGAAAAAAAGGCCCACAAGGTCCTAGAATTTTATTTGCTGCAGTCTTTGGGAGCTCAGTCTTTGGGGAAAAAAAAAGAGAGAATTCTTCTGACACATACTGAATAAAACCCCCAAACCCACAATATTTTATGCAGTGTGTTTAGAAGAGGAAGGGAGTAAAGCTGATGGTGGGAAAAACAAGTGCAATATCTCATAACAGGGCTCTTGTTATTACTACAGCCAGCAGTAATAGACTATTACGCCTGGACATTTAGGATACAAGCAAGAGCAGCATTAGAGAGAGCTCATATTGCAAGATTATTGTGGTGTTACCCTAAAAGAACTTCACAACAAAATCTGTAACAATAACAAATGGGTTCAATGAACTGCTTGGTCACAGGAAATAATAGAACAATGTGCATCTGGACAAAATAATCCATGTTATAATTCAGAAAAAACAGCAGCTGAACTGGGCAAGTTCCTGTGTGCCCTTTAGCATCAAGGGCATTCCTAGAGTGCATTCTTAGGCTTCCTTACTGAACCATTTACTTCTAGAGTAACATAACTGAATTCCTGAGTTCCCTATAAAGATGCTGTTTTTCCTAACACTCAGGGTATCTTTATAAAGTGCAATTTGCTGCCATGGATACTCAAGTTATTTCTGAATTAACAAGCTCAGGTGCCAGATACTCAGGCCCTTGCTTGGATATACAAGAAGTAAACATGAAAGTGTCTTTCATTCTCTGATAATTCTTGCAGACTCCAAGGGAAATCTCTGACTTGGAGTGTTGGGAGGAAGACAGCTTCTTCTCTTGAGAATCACCAAAGTGAATGGGAGAGCAAGGAAGTGGAAAGGTAAGATTAAGAAAAGTTTGGGACTCAGAAGACTTAGGCTTCAAAGCAAAGCTGTCTCCAGTTCTGCTTGACTTTACTATAACTGTGGGGAATTATTTTCCTGCATTATTGTAAGTAGTTTGATGGAACTATTTTTGACATTAGATAAGAACATTTCACTTTTAATTTGGAAACCTCAAGGAAGTATGACTCAGAAATGGATTCTTTTGATGCTTTTGGGCAGCTGTTTTGTAGCCATGATGACAATGCTTGGCTCTGGGCATAGTCTTCAGTAATTTTAATATGACTTTATATTTGCCTGATTATGTAGGCTCTTCAGAAAAAGCTGGGGTTGTTCAACTTAGTTCCACTAAGTTCCTTTCCATTAAAAATCTAATAAATAGATTATCCCATGACTATGAGATCAATCAGCTAGCAGGATCTACGCCATTCAACACCTAAAAGTGTAAGATCTGTAGGCATCCTGAGAACTTGTGACGCCAGCACATAATCGTGGTTACTAACGTTGAAAGAGAAATCTGTGCTGCTCTACTACCACACAACCTACGCCTCTGCAGAATAGCTCCCTATTCATGTACAAATAACTTGCAACTTTTATGTACAATCTCAAATTTGACTCAGAAAGTAGAGATAGAATTTGGGCATCCTCTCCATTAATCATAGTCAATGTGGAAATGTTGTGTATTTCTACTCCTTTGCTGATCAGGCCAGAAAATGATCAGGAGCGTGCACACTGGCACTGAGAAATAACAAAGCGGTTTTCTATGCAGTGACACACCTTTGCTCCCAGAATATTCCCAACCTTTTTCCTTTACAGAAACAAACATAAACAACTATTGCCTAATAACATTTCAATAAAGCAGTCCACTGTAATGCCATTATCCTCTCTGGAATGAGAAGTGTATTGTCCCATGTTATTGAGTTTAGAAAAATATATACTTAATACCTCTCAAGAAGATATGCAGCCATGTGAGGCTTGATCACAGTAACATGGTGATACTCTGTAATGCTACAAAGATTATTAGTTACGCATTTATGAGATCTCTATTCTTGTCAGCAAACAGTTATCTGATACCAGGCTTAAAGTTCATTTTCTAATTGGTGAACATGTATCTGTACTATGCCTCATGTTGGCCTCATTATCCTTAATTAATTCTTGTCTTGGTTATGTTGTTAAAGACAGTGGGTATTTGCAGAAACTTTACTTTGTGCTGATTTTAATGAGAGAGAAAAAAACATTAGGAAGACTTTAAAATCAGTTTTTCAGAATCAGTAAGTTATTTCTGGTTATTCTGGCAGTTCAGCTAACTGAACTGCATTTTGCATTTTAACATCTAACATTTGACTAAGTCACAGAGATCTTGTTCAGTCTTTAGGCAAAAGTCTACTTCAGTCATTGACACCTAACGAGAACTTCAGATTTGGGTCATTAATACAATTCCACAATTGTGAGGAGATAACATCTTCCACAGACAGCAAAAAGCCAAACTTAGAAAAACCTGTCCTAATTTGACACTTTGCTTTCACTTAATTTTTTGGTGACTTGGATGGACTGCATGAGACAGACTGACATACAGTGTCTAAAGATGATTATACACCAAGTGGGAAGAATTTTCTAGAACCTGAAGCAAAACTCAGCCTATTGATTTAAATACATAATTTTAAGATTGTTGAGATTTGTTTGCACTTCCCAATTATGATAGGCAGAATAAAGAATAGTTTTATCTAGAAAATATTAATGGCACTTCAGTTCTTCAGGCAAGAATGTAGTAATAAGGGGCATTTTCTTTTTATGTAGATTGTTACATTACTAATGCCCTCCAGTCATTTTGCTCTATGTTGAGACCACCTCCCTGTTATTAACTCGCAGTTGGCATTCACATTGTCATTTGCATAGCCTTTGCTCGCCTCTGGCAGGAAGACAGGAGAAATGTCTTTTCTCAAATCATCAAACAAGTACTTTTCCAAAAATAAATTGAGGACTGCAGCCATTTTTTAGCTT
Organism: Colius striatus; assembly: GCF_028858725.1. NCBI lineage: Eukaryota > Metazoa > Chordata > Aves > Coliiformes > Coliidae > Colius > Colius striatus. The sequence continues at coordinate 5,970,593 of NC_084762.1, forward strand.
CTGAAATAAATGAAGCTTTCAGCCAATGCATCAAATTAGAATATGCAGGGAAAGCCTCAAAGGGAGATGCAGCTGTATTATAAGTACAGTACTTGTTAAGGTGCTGTTAAAGGGCATTTGAATTGGCATGTTAAATGGAATTAAAATGCAACAGCATCCTGACTAATTTTTGTCAAGGTATTCTCTAAGGACTGATGCAGGAAGTAAGCCACCAGAACAAACTTGCTGATGGTGTTATTGCATTTTAGTCTATCTCCATTTTTTGCTTAATGTTAAATATGCATTCTTGCCATTCTCATTCTAAAAATGATGCATTTCAATGAGGGCAAAGGAAGGTAGAATTACATTAAAACGTTGCTTCAGTGTAGCTAAATCAACTGATAATAATAATTACTGATAAATCAACTAGAAATATAAACATATAGTTGTGTTTTTCTCCATACCTTCCTTCCCATATTTCTCTTGTATAATACCTTGTATTCTAAATCTCTAAGAAGCCAGTGTCTTTGTTTCAGAAGTGCCTTTCACGTAGTAATAATAGTAAAAACTCTTACATGTTCTGGACTAAAATCAAACATTACAGGGCCTCTGATTACGGACCATTTTCATAGGCCAGAGTGTAAACTGAAAAACACACATTTCTCTGGATTTACACTGATATAGTTGAGATGGGAATCAGATGCTGTTCTGTAACTAAAAGCCTAATTATGTCAATCAAATAGATCTTCAGGAAGCTAGAAAGCTACATAAAACTTGATCATCCTGCTAATATTAATATCTAATTAGTTAATAAGCCCCTACAGAGGGGAAGTCATTTAAAAAATTGTAGTGCTAGATGTATTGCATTTTAAGGACTAATAGCACTGAACTGAGGGGTTTTGAATTGACATTGTACTAACCCTTTACTTTGTAGCAAGCTTAGTAATCCATTTAGGAGCTGCAAAAAGACAAGTTCAGAGAGAGAAATCACAAGTCCATTATGTATATGAAATCATTTGTCATCATGGATATTTTATGAGAATTTTATGAAGCTGTAACAGATGGTGAAACTTTTACTTGGGCTAAAAAGAATTTATGTTTCACAAAGTAGCTCTATTTGATTTCATCAAATACATTTTCCACACATGAAGAGATTACAAAACATCTTAGTCTCCTGACTTTTGAAAGCTCTTTGACATGTAATATTTTGTCAGGAAAATTTGAGTCAAAAACAGCTGAGTAGAATCAGATTATGCAGGGAATGATGCATGGAATCGTAATCTATAAGAAAATCTGGACAATTTTGTAAAATGTAATTAAATAAAAGACAGAATAAAGCCATGGAAATCAGGATTTGTATCTGTTTATAAAAGAAAAGTATTTTTCTTGTAAAAAAGAAGAATAATCACTTCTCGGTAAACATATTCAATCTTTGGATGTAGTACTCTATCCTTAGTAATATGGATATTAACAAAATGTGATTTAGCTCAATTAATGTAACTGCTATTCAGCAGCATATTCCTGTGCACATTCACAAGCTCTCACCAACAAAAATTCTCTTGTCTGAAGGATCCTCTTAAGAGATGTGAGTCATTTCTTCCTGTGAGGCTGCTTTTGTTCCAAAAACATTTCCCATACTTACCCCAGTTCTATTAGTTGCTAGAATGGCTGGTGAAATAGAGATTAGAGACTTAGAAGTACCAAAATAGTTCAACATCACTTCTCCAAATGGTTCTACCATGGGTAGACTTCTTCATATCTACCCTTTTCTAAAAGATGTGCTATGATTCCTCTCATCCTTATATGTCAAACATCTTGCAGTTTTGAAGATACACAGAATCTTGTTGTGTTAAAGGCTTCAACATCATGTTTAACAACAGCCTCTAGTGCTGAACCCTGGATAAAACAATGCACCCTCTAGAAAGATCTGAATTAAAATCAGGTCGCACTAATTGAAGAGAAACTAAATTATAGACTGAGGGCAGGAAGAAAGAGGTAGTTAAAACAGAAAGAAGGAATGCCTCATATATTGGCAGTAGTAAACCCATCTCTTTTGAGGTTTCAATGAAATACTTAGTGGCACAAATAGCCCACTGTGAAGTGTGAAGCCACTCAAAGGTCATTTCTTCGGCACACAATCCACAGAAAAGCAAAAATCTGACCTAACTCAAAACAATGTTAAGTATACAAAGCAATCCACTTCTGAACTTTGCAAAGGGGAGAATAACTTTGTATCTTTCACTACGCCCATTTAGAAACTTCAGTGTAAATGTTTCTACTAGTATGAGAGGTTTATTTTTTTTCCCCCAGACCAAGATTTATTCTCACTGTTTGGCTTTTCTTAACACCTCTTAACAGTTTAACTGAAACACAAACACTGGCTTTGCAAACACTCCTAAGTAAAATCAACCTGATTGCACATGTTCTTACCACTTGCCTCATAAGAAATTACAGTAGAGAAAAACTACTCTTCTTAGGATTTGTGTACATACAACATAATGTATGGCAGAGAGTGATAACCAATTTAGAGGTGAAAGTAGCCAAGGGACAGCTTTCTAAAGGTCCAGCTCCACTCAGGCCAATGCACATTAGGAATATTCCTGTATTGCTGTTTTCTGCCTGTACTCTGAGGCAACACAGCAGCCACTTAGAGAAAAGCAAGGTACCTCCACTTCATGCTGTGCTGCGCAGGACAAGCCTTTCACTATTTTAGCATTTTGTTTAAAGCTCTTCATCCTGACTGTTACTGTCACAGCCACTTTGTAACTGAATTCAGCAGGACATCGTATTTCTAATCTCTTTGTAACACAGCTCAGCAGGACATCATATCCTTCACACGGCTGAAAGATCCAAGGAATTATTTTCAGCTCAGCTCAGTTCTCTCATTGTCCTGTAAACCTACACAGCTTGGAATTTTGCATTGCAGCTCATATAACCAGTGAAACACCACAAGCACTGAAGCATTTCCATGAATTTGACTCTGTGTTTTTTTCTCAAAACAAATCTGTAAGAAGTGATGAAATCTTACAAGAGAAAGAGGCTTGAATCTCACCTTGGCAGGTTAAAATACAACCAGATGTAATTAAAATCACATTCATTTCAGATATTTTAGTATTTTTTCTATTGATATTAAAAGTAGTGTCTGGTTTACTATAGGCTTTTAAAACTCTTTTTGGTTTACAACTGCTCTAGGGTTGCACTAGCAGCCTAGATTAAACAAGTGGATGGTATTCATGTCTCCATAAACACCTGAAATACCTCAGGTCAATGGGAAAATTGACTTAAAAATTTAGTTAGAATAAACTTCATACTAAAGGGAGAGCAATGAAAAAAAATATGCATGGTTCCCTTGTCTATTCTTGCCAAAACAGATCCTCTGAACTTTAGAAGAGACTATTCACATGGACAAAGTTACTCAGCCTTCAATGTATTCAGAGCTTCTAGGACGTTCTATTTTATGAAATGTGGAGTGTGAAGGGTAAGGTTGTTGTTTTTGTTTTCCCTTGGTAGTCTCTTTGCTCTCTTCCTGCAATCCCAACAAAGCAGGGACAGAAAAATATGATATGGAACGTATGAGTCTAAAGGTCACTATTTACAGGGTGAGATGAAGAAAAGTGTAGTAGCCAAACCAGCTCATGTTCTTGCAATGCCTAAATTTCAAGTTGGCAAACTCTCTATGAAAGTTACTGTCTAAATATATTGGTCAAGATTTCGAAATGCTGCTATACATGCCGTTAACTCATGCTTATTCATCCATTAACAAAGGAAAAGTAAGCCTCTATTTAGATGCTCTTCCAGTCCCTACATGACGTTATTTTTCAGATCTTCTCCTCATTCAACTGTGTTTATTTTGTCTGTAACAAGATTTTACTCTATGTCTGTGGATTTTCAAGTGTGTAATCAGAGATTCAATCATACCACAGCCTTTGCCTCCACACGACACTAAGAGAAAACCACCATTATAACCTTGTTCACTCCTTATGCCTCTGTTAATCTTCTCCAAATCAGCAGGTGCATTTTTAAATATTTCCCTTCTCATTCCTCTAATTGTTTATGGCACTGAGACTTTCCTTTGTTTGGTTTCATAAATGTATCTATACTTCTGGATGATGAATATGTTCTCTTTTCTGATCTTATCCTCTCTCAAACCTAGCTGTACAAACTCCTGCTCATTGGCAGCTACAAATAGGAAACATTCTCAGAAGATGTTGAAGTAGGGAATTCCAAAAGTCATGTTCTTCACTAGAGTTTCTACTCTGAATGTTGTTATTCCTGTATATTGCTTAATGGTTGGAACAAAACCCTTTCTTTGTAATACCCTTAATTTGCACTTTATCTGTTTTCTCCCCAACTCCTGATCTTCTCTCTCATTACACTCATCTTCTTTCTTACGTCCTCCTAGGATAATTTAACCTGAAAGACAATTTAAAAACCCTTCTGTATTGTAAAAATGTCATGTGTCTACAGCCACACCTTGGTTTGTAATAAATTTTACTACTTCCTTTGCATCTTTTATTTTCATTTTCTCTTTAGAGAGTGAGATTGTTAGCTAAAAAGTTTACTATACCACCTTTGAACAATAGTGGTACAGTGTGGCCCAACTCTGAACTATCCCACAAGAACCACACTAATTGATCCTTTGATATCTATCATCTAAGTCCACTGGAATCAATAGTCCTATCAATAACACACTTGTTAGAGGAAAGTGCTTTACCTCATGTCTTTAGAACAGAGAGAGGTGGTGTCCTAGGCATTCTCTTCTCCACCAGTTCCTCAACCTGCTCACTTTGAGTCTGCTTTCTCAAAGCTACCTGAGCAGTTCCCTTTAACTTCAGTAGGCAGTGACAGATGAACATGGAAGTACATGATATTCCTGTTCTCTTTGATGTTACCTTGAGACACAACCTTACTTAGTGGGGTTTGGTAGCACTAATCTCTCGCCAACCTTTCAAAATTGTGCTTATTTAGAAGTCCACCAACTGTGGAGTTTCACATGCTGTGTACTTAGCATCTTCCACTAAGTACAGCCATCTGTTTTAGTTCGTCATGCTACCAGTTAGCCCTTCAAAACACCAGAGACAACTTTTTTTAACATTAAAATGCAAAGACCCCCACATAGCAATAAGGAGGTAGAGAGAATAAATTAGGCATTGCTTAGAATAGGAAAGACAGCAACCCTCGGATAAGCTATAGATACTACATTGTCACTGGAATGTTAGCATGTTGCCAAGGAGATGGGCAGGAGGAGAATTTCGAAGGGGTATCTACCTTAAGGAGCAGGGTGAGAGAAGCAGGTTGCCAGCTTCCCATCAGCTAGACTTTGGTTCAGAATAGAGGACAACATCCAAAATACAAGATGTTGTTGTTTCTCCCAATACTTAACTCAAAGCATCTGGGATATATTCCGAGAATCCTAAGTAAGAGAGACTGAAGATCTGTAACGTCATCTCGATTTTACATAGAGAACATATAACTGAAAAATTTGCTTCTGGTCACCCATCAGATCAAGAGATATAGCAATGCCTTCCTTATCCAAATAAACCATCATGTTGAAACAAACCTAAATAGTTCCATTGTTAAACACTTGCAGGACTGAGGCCACAGATCACAGCCACAGAGGCAGAGTTGTTCCACAGATATTCCACAAAGAGTCTCTGTTACTAGATTGTGATGCTTCTGCTAGAGACAGAAATTAATACCAAAATGAAAACTTACAGAAGCTGTGATAAAAGTTGCTGAGCATTCCAAACTAATACTTTAATCTTCCTTAAACACAATACCTTAAAAATAAAGATGCTATGAAATATCAGTCTAGTAAGTCTAAGTGTGCTGGTGCCATCACCAGAGAGCTGCATCCTCTGGGGAATTAGAAGTACTCATCTAAGCTCCCTGCATTATAATCAGCCAATCTTGTTATGCCTTCCTGCTTCATAATTATAGACCTTATTAACAGAGATTAATTTGATTAAAAAAATAAGCATTACAAATTGCACAGTTTTCAAAAGAAGAGGGAATAATTCGCTTTTGGATGCCAGCAAGAATGCTTCTTCATGTACCCCAATTGCCAACACCTCCGTTATTGCTAACATCACTAAAATAGATGATTTAATGAGAATGGCACTAGTGCAGACCATTTCTGAGAATTTCCAAAGTAGAAAAACATAAGCTAGCTAGAAATAATCAGTCAGATAAAAAAGAATCTTTTCTACAGAATGCTGACTTCAGTAGAGCTGTAGAGGTTCATATTGCTTGAGTGTCAGGTACAATCAAATAGCCACAACTTTTGGATAAATTGGAGTCTTTTTCATAAAGTTTTTCTTTCTGAAAATGGCTACTGATAGCAGGCTGCAGCTTTTAGTATTCATTATCTAGTAGTTCACCTACTTCAAACAATTTTCATTTATATTGAAAGCTAAAGCTACTGTGGTTCCTTTATTCAGTTTCCCTGTAGTGTTTGTAGCTTCTAACTTGTAGGAAGTTCTGATTTTGACCTTTTTTAAAGTGCATTAAAGAAACTGAGGGAAAATAGTCACAATTTCCAGACTCTTTATTGAAAGTGTAGAGTAGTTAGACTTCAGATTTAGTCAATCACCACCTACATAGCCTCAATTCCTTTTAAACTGTTCCATTTCTGTTAAACAGGACAAGCAGGATGTTAATTATGACACGAGGATGCATCAGTGGCTAGAAGATGTGGCCTGTAAAGTGCCACCACTGCAACAGGACATCAAACAGCCCGTCTGTGGCCAGGAAGGCCACAGCATTTGCCTGTGATCTGTAGTAAGCTGGGAAGTTCAGAAGTACGTAAGTTCCTAGGGCATGTACAAGAGTCTATGGGATGGAGAGGAAAACCAGTTGTTTTAAACCTGCTAAGGAAATGAACTGCTAGACTTGGGAATTGACTATAACTTGTAGTTGGGTCCCAATTTTAGGACTCATGCACAGAGTCCCAAAGTCTTCATCCACAGAGAAAGGAACTGGGAAGGAACTGGGAAGCCTCTTATTGCCAGTTCTGAGTGACAACCTATTGTTACATGGCCATGACATGTATAATATTGAGATTATTCTGATACATCATGACTACAGTTATGATTACTTGTATTTTAGTATTAAAAGAAGGAAAAGAATAAGAAACTATATTTGCTGTAAATGCAAAGCTTTGGTAGTGGGGAGAGTTGCAGAGGTGGTCTCTGTGGGAAGGGCTGAGGGGCTGCCCTGTGCTGGATGCAGCCTTTTCCAGCTGTCTCAGCAACAGATTCATAGCAGGTCAAAGCTGCATCCACCAGCAAAGTTGTTTGGAGTGCCTCAGTGAAAATATATCTCAGCAGGCAAGCAAAAACAAATTGCTGGAGAGACACAGGAAGAGGGAACAAAAAGAGTGCAAAACAGCAGAGGGGACATCATGGTCAGAGAAGTAGAAGGAAAAGGTACTCCATAGAGCTGGAGCATATCTATTCCTGGCAGCCTGTGTAACAGCCCATGTCAGAGAAGATTTTTACTGACAGGAACTGCAGCCTGTGGAGAATTCATGCCAGATAGGAGGTAAAAGAGGAGAAGGAAGGAATGTCAAAGAGAAAATCACTGTGTACTGACTGAAACTTGCTCTCTCCTCATCCTCCTCTGTGTCATTCAGGACAGTCCAGAGGAGTTGGGTGTAAAAGAGTGAAGCTGAGCATGGGAAAAGGGGGAGAAAAGGTGCTGCAATATTCATCTGTCTTCGTGTCTCACTACCCAAATCTATTTTAATTGGCAATAATTTAATTTTCACCAAGTCGAGTCTGTTTTGCCCACAACAGTAAGTTGTAAGCAATCCTCCCACCTTTATCTTGACCCATGAGGTTTTTTGTGCTTGTTGTTCTTCCTATTTTCTTCCCCTCCTGCTGAGAAGGAGGAGCAGTGAGTGAGTGGCTGGATAGGGGTTTGGTCCTTAGCTACAGTTAACCTACCAAAGAAACACAATTAAACCTCATTAATTCCAGAAATCAACAGGGATCTGTAACTTCAGCTTCAATCACTTCTGCATGCGCGTCTGAAAAGTTTTCACAATAGTTATTGTATTCAAGATTGCTTTGATGAAAGCTGTCTCCTTTAGGTAAGGCATAGCACAATTTTCCTGCTATCAACAAGGGGTCCTGCTTCAGTATATCACAGATAACTGCTACAGTTCACAGATGATATTTCTGTTCAAGTGTTGATTTGTGAATACTGTTTCTTATATCAAATAACTGGAAGAGCTGATAAATGGAGTGAAATCAACCAAGCTCTGTGCTGTATGAAATGAAGAAATGAAACATTCATTTCTTAAAAGAAGGTGCCACAAGAAAAAAGCAAATTAAGGAATATTAATATTCAACTCAACTCTTTTTTGTGTTTAGCAAACAAGAGCTGGCTCGAAAATTTATTGAAAAACAAGTTTCAAACGATAAATGCCAAACTGACAGCATGTAACTGATGGAAGAATGCATCTATTCACTGAACTTGCTCAGTAGGAATCTTGTTCACTAGACTCTGCAGGCTGTTGAATTTCTGCTAGATGGCTCCCCTGCTCCAGGGAAGACGAGGACTTCCCTGTCCTAAGCTTTCAAGCTTCTGACTTGCAGGTCAGAATTTGAAGCTTTTCAAGCTTCAGACTTGCAGGTCAGAGTACAGAGAATTCCTTCTGCTATGTCTGGAATGCAGCACCTTGAAATCACTTAACACAGATGCTGTGCAAGGAGAATAACAACACCACCTTATAAACTCAAAGGTATTCTAGATGCAAGCTTGCCTCAGACAGAAATGTGTGCTGCTTTGACATTTTGGGTCTAAATGGGTCCCGTGTATCACTGGGTCTCACCATACAGCACCTGTGTTTTTAACCTCATGCAATTTCAAAAATCCTTGGAGAGATACAGGTGTTTTATAATTTGAGTATTTTGCTTCACTGCATTAGGATTCATCTTTCACTTGCTCTGGATGACATTGTAATATTATTTTAAAACTTTATGCCATTAATTTCTACTTACATAACCTCACTAACTGACATCAAACATTTGCAAAGGGTTCTCCCTCTAATGACACTACAAAACTAAAAGTCATTCTGTTGCCCTGAGTAATTTCAGTTAGAACTAATAGTTCTGACAATTGTATTAACTTTGATGGAACTTTCAGATTTACTTTTTGAGATGCAATATGACAGTAACTTTGAACTTTTGATTTCCCAAGGAAGTGAGATTTAGGCAACTGTACTGCGAGGTCTGCTCTTCCTAAACTTGAGAGTCTACCGAGTGTTTCAGACTTCAGAGATAAATGGTTCTCAAAGACAGTGGATGCCTATACATTTAATGAAAATTGATAGCTAGACATGGACCAAAATTAGTGCTACCACCAAGAAAAAGCCAGTTGTAGTTCAGCCAGTTGGCCAGCCACCATGGATATAATGAACAGGCAATCAGCACACAATTATTTCGGCAACAGCATATGTTGCCACATTCTCAGTCAAACTGGCAAAAGACATGGGAAGGAGCTGGAAGAAGTAGTTGAGCACTGAGGGTGGGAAGGACTAAGGAATGTGGGAGAAAAAATTGATTTCAAAAACTTCACTAGTTCCACTGTTCACAGAACAACTGTGCTGGTTTTGGCTGGGATAATTTCCATCACAGTAGCTAGTATGGTCTGTGGTTTGGATTTGTGTTGGAAACAGTGTTGATAACATGGGGATGGTTTTGCTACTGCTGAGCAAGTGCTTACACAGCATCAAGGCCTTTTCTGCTCACACTGCCTTGCAAGAGAGTGGGCTGAAGGTGCACAAGAAGTTGATAGGGGACAGCTGATCCCAGCTGATCCAAGGGATATTCCCAACACTAATGCCATCATGCTCAGCATATAAAGGTGGTGGAATAAGAAACTGGATGTTTGGAGTGATGGTGTTTATCTTTCCAAGTCACTGTTATGTGTAATGGATCCCTGCCCTCCTAGGGAGGGCTGAACACTTGCCTGCCCAGGGGAAGTACTGAAGGAACTCCTTGTTTTGCTTTGCTTGTGTGCGTAGCATTAGCTTTACCTGTTAAACTCTTTATCTCAACACACAACTTTTCTCACTTTTATCCCTCTTATTTTCTCCCCCATCATACTCCAGGGGGTGGGAGTGAGCAGTGTGTGGAGTTGCACTGCAGTTTGAAGTTAAACTATGACAAGAACTTACTTTGGTGTCTTAAAACTGTAGATTTTGCCTTGGATAAAGGAATGTATGCATCTCTTATACAGAAGACATGTATGTACTTTAATACAAATGATTCCTGCCTTTTAGTCTATATTTCTTTAAATGATAGTTGATTCATTATAAGATGCATTTTGCTGGAGAGAAAAAAAAGCCTATGTTTCATTTGTGAATGAAAAGTAAGTTGTTCTGCTTTCTAGTACCAAGGAAATGTAAAGTGAGAGATGCTAAAGAGGACTTTCAGACAGCAGAATGAACAAAAAGTAGGTGCTGGATTTTTATTCTGGTAATGACAGAGTGGACTAATGTCATCATCAGTATGTGTATGTAAACTCAATTCATAAGAACGCAATAGGATCACTACATTCTAGTACATAAAGACAGATGACTTTTGATCTCCCCGTGTCTGTTCTTCAGCCTATATGACAACTTGAAGACATTGAATGGCCTATTTAAAATCAAATCACTTTTGTGAAAACTAAAATTGGCTGGTATAAATCAGATAGCTAAGAGTTTCCTCTGCTACTGCATTACATAATCATTACATTAATTTGTACATGCACACATACAAAATGTTGTACATTCAAGTATCCCTTTTTTCTTAAGTCATATTTAGGCTCTTTATAAGAAAAATGTATGGAATCTCACACTGAAATAAATCTTTGTACTAACATGAATATTTAAGGCTGATAACCTTGACATGACCTAATTTCTAGTTATACCAAAATTTCATTAGTAAATGCTGAATATTAAAATCATGTATGTTTCTATGTATTTGAATCTTTGTTTACTGATATTCAGAAGGCATTTTCAGAACATTCAGTATGAAATGAGTCAATTTGAAATTACTAAGTTACTCTTAGAGACTGACAAAGAACAAAAAACCGTATCACTGTCTGATTAAAGCAAGATTAAGTATTACAGTAAGAATAAAAGAATCCTCATTTTAGCTGAGTCTTCCAAATAAAACCTCTGCTTTCAAAGACTTGTGTCTTCAATGTACAGGGTATTTCCAAACATTGTAATATGAGTGAAAAGGAAGTACAAATAAAGACATAAATGGCCATAACCTGAAAACTTAAGGGAGTGTTCCAAGGAAATAAGATTACATAGACATCACAGAAGGGTTGAGGGTGGCAGGATGCTCTGGAGGTCATGTGGTCTAACCCTCTGTTCGAGCAGGTCCACTGAGAGTGGGTTGCCCTGGATCGCGTCTGTGTGTCTTTTGAGTGTCTCCAAGGATGGAGATTCCATCACCTCTCTGGGCAATCTGTGCCAGCAGTGAAAAAGTGTTTCCTGATGTTCAGAAGGAACCTCCTCTGTATACATACCTTATTCGGTTTGTGCCTGTTGCCTCTGGTCCTGTCACCACTGAAAAGAGGTTTGTCTTCTTTATACCCTTCCTTCAAGTATTTATATACATTGATAAGACTTCTCATCAATCTTCACTTCTCCAGGCTGAACAGCCCCAGCGCTCTCAGCCTTTCCTCAACAGAAGAGATTTTCCAGTCCCTTGACCATCTTTGTGGTCCTTCACTGGACTCCCTCCAGCATGTCCATGTCTCTTTGTACTGGGGAGTTGAGGAGTGGGCCCAGTACTCCAGGTGTGACCTCACCTCCCCTTGACCTGCTGGTCACACTCATCCTATTGCAGCACAGGACATCATCAGCCTCCATCGCTACAAGGGCACATTGCTGACTCACAGTCAACTTGGTGTCCACAGGACCCATTATGTAAATGATATTAATAAAAGAGATACTCTTCCTGTACAACATATCATTGAAACATACAGGGTGACTTTGCAACACCAAGACAGATGTGAGTAAAGTCTTTAATATTACTGCCATGTACAGACAGTGCTAATGCAAAAAGCAGTGTTTAAGTCTGTTTATTGCTTACTCGGTAAAACCGATCTGAATATTTGAAGCAGTTTGAAGCTGCTGGTTGCTGAATATATGTAAGCAAACAAATAAATAAAAACTTGATATTTTATGATGCTAACAGAGATTCAGAGATGGAAGAGTAAAGTACCCTAAGCTCGACTGTTCAAGACAGACCTTGAATACAAATCTTTAGACTGAAACAAGTTTCTAGTTTAAAACCTGAGAGCAGTTCATAGTCCCAGCAGCTCCCTATCATACTGTTGGAGTCTAGAATGTATCTAAATAATAAAACCAGGTTGAAACTCTTAGTTTAATCACACAACTGTTGAAGGCATGCTGCAAAAATGGCATGGAACTGCCCTCTAAGAACAAATGCATATTTGGCTACTAGACACGGCTATTAGTGCTATGTAAATATAGACATAAGATTGGGCGGTTAAAAATTGAATACATGAGTTACTGAAGCCATGCTTGATACATTGTGCTGAAAGAACTTTAATTTCTGAAAGAAGTAAAATTCCTTGCTGTAAAGGAATGATGGAAACACTCTGTCTAGGTTTATTTTTTTCTCTTTTCCCAGTAGAAAGGATGTTCTTAAAGCATTTGAAAGCCTGGGACTATCTTAAAAAAGCATATGTACCAGGAAAGGTTTCTGGTTATGAAAGACATAACTCTTCTGAGAACAGAAGTAATATTTTCAAGCCTTACCAAGTTCCCTTACTCTACCATAAATGTTGTTTATCTCTGCTGCTGAGAAAAGGCAAGGTTTCAGATGCATCTCTAAAGGCAATGTATTTTCTCTTTTTCAATTTAATACAGACATTTTGCTGAAGGCTCTAAGCGCCTCCCATGCATGTCAAGAGCTTTGGTCTGAAAAACATTAACTTTCCTCTCATTCCTGCAAAGTCCATGCTATGGAGTCTCCCTACAGAAGCTAGTACTATATCTCACAGCAGTATACTATCAACAAACATGTCCAATCTATTTTTTCCATTTTGTGTACTGACATATACAGATCAGAATGAGCATAGTGCCTTAAATTTGGTACTGAAGAGCTCTTACTTTCAAATGGGGCAGAATGGACACATCCCACTTTTAATGACCTCAAAAGCCAGTTTCATAACTATATAAGCACATTTGGCCTTTCTGTCTCAGTGTTTTTCCTATAAACAATATTTGTCTATGCAATGCATTTTGATATCTAGCAATAACAGTTGCTTTGCAAATTATAAATATACCTTAAAAAATTACTTATATATATATGAGAGAGAGCAGAGAACATTTTAAATCAAAACCCACTTATGCAACTCTCAGGTCCATCCTGAAGCTATGAAATTTGAAATATGGAGCATTTTTGAGAAGGATAAGGTACTTTTACTGTAGACAGTAAACCAACTTTGTGTTGTTGCAACAACTGTAACTAGACAGATAAAATAAATCAAACTGACAAAATGCACTGTGATAAGAAAGTTCTGCAACACTGCAAGAACCATTATGACTATTTCATTTCATTCAAACTGAATTAAGCTCAATAAATAAAACATAACATGATGAATAAAGGAAAGCTCTATCTCCAAGCTACTTACAGCATAAGTGGATTAGATTCTATGCATAATGGACTAGTGAAGAGCAAAGCCAAATAAACTGAAGAAAGAAAATTCCATTTCAAACACTGAAACAGTATGAAGTTGCACAGAATTATTAGCCAAATGCTAGGCAGTCAGCCAGCAGGCTTCAACAAAAATTGCCTTAAGCAAGAGAAGCAAACAAGGGGAGGAGTTAACAGTCAAAAAAAGAGAAGAAAAGGCAATTAGAATTAACTCATGGGATGGTATTTGTCACCAGAAAGGTCAGAATGACTTGATGATTAAGATATTGCTAATGCTAAAAAACCCCAAAAAACTAAAAGCTAATTTAATGTAAGAGGAAGTCAGTAAAATGAGTGGTTTAGTACTAAATACAAATCTAGAAAATTCCTCCCTTAACAGCAAAGGGACAGCCATTTTCTTCTGTTAGTCTAATATAATTCCCTTTAGAGTTCACTTGGATAATGAGCGAATAATGTCTGTGTGTATAAAACTAAAACTGTGTCCTAATTGGGTTTGGCTGAGCTAATTCCCGCTGATCAATAAAACTGACACATAGTATGCTTGTCCTTCAAGTATCTCACTCTGGGCCTCATTCCACTTCCCTCAAACCATACTTCTGACATCCAGGGGAGCAGAAATTGGTCACATTAATAGAAAATTGAAAGTAATACAGAACTTAAATAGAGCAGTAAGCGCTGGGGAAATGTGTATTTTATTCGACTAAAACCCCCTTGTGCTTCATGACACATCCCATCCACTTGCAGCAGTTTCCTAATATTTTTGCAATCCCTTCTCTGCTGACAGCATTCCTGTTGCTTCACTTCCACCACCACAGAGACCCCAGTAGAGAGCCTCCTAGCACTGACCCAGCACACAGCAGTAGGAGGGGAGTCCCTCCCCAACACCTCCAAAAGACATAAGCTTTTCTAAAGTTCTCTCCCCTACTCCTGTGTAAGTGTAGCTACAGTCACACCACTATTTTCTGGCACTGCACTAACGAGGGAAACACGGGACTTTTTCCTCAAACAAACCAATTACGCTTTCTAGCCTAGGGGCACATCTAATCCTATGATACAATGCCTACTCAAGTAAAATTACACACAACAACAAATGCAGGCACAACGTAACTACTAGACACTGCAAATATTATTGTACAGCAGTCATTCATACCTAATACTTTTTTTTTAGCTTCCTTGACAGCAAGGTCAAGATTGGTTACACAAGCTCTGCAGTTTACACAATTGTATCTTCTAATTAACAGGCTAAACCTGCCTGATACAGGCACCTGCTGTCTGTAAGACCATGGGATTCTCTTTCCTCCAGCATGGCTTCTTTTGAAATCAATTGTCCCCTCAGTTACTTCAACAGTAATGACAATGTAAGCATTATCTGAAACAGGGTAACCTAGCACTCTGCTTGAAGGCAGAGACATGGGGCTCTTGTCTCTGCTTTTTTCTCTGAAGGTGATCTGCATTGTCCATAAAAATACAAGCAAAATGATGTAACATGGACCTTACCACCTTGCTTAACCAGGGGACAGGAGTACTGCTGTGACTATAACAAATACCAGGTAGACACTACACATTGAGCCTGATGCCATTCAAACCAGAAGCGGTTCTAAAGATGTTCACCTTTCTGAAATGAAATAAGCTGTGAATAGTACTTAATATATTACCAGGAATGTGTTGCTTAAGATCACTTCCAGAGAAATGAACACAAGCCTTTCTCTATTTTGTTTTTCTACACACAGCCATGCCCTCTAGTGGAACTGGCTCATTCACCACATATTTTGTCTTTTTCTCAAGATCAGCACACCATTCAGTTGCTGGAGTTATGAACCTCACTTTCTTTTAGGAAGCTCTTGTATTAACTTTGACAAATTTAAGTATGCACAAGTTTCAAGAGAGTGAAAGAAATCAAATTCTAGTTTTTGAACTATCCTTCCTACTAGTTGCTATCTTGATAGAAAAAATCCTGGTTTCTGGTCTTTTAGATAATGTCAGCAATAAGGTTAATTCAACTCACTTGGGAAGAGACAAAATGGGTCAAAGTAGTCTGGAGCCATTGCTGACCTGTTTCAATGATACTTTCTTCGCAAAAGCACATAAGGATAGAAAACTTCAGTAAGAATAGAAAAATACAGTTTCAGTCCCAATCTTCTCGCTCTCTACATCTCCCTGAAAAGAGGCAGGAGTAGTAAGGAGTGACAGGACAAGAGGAAATGGTCTCACGTTACACCAGGAGTGAATGGAACAAAGATTAGGAAAAACTTCTTCACCGAAAAGGTTATTAATCCCTGGCACAGGCTTCCCTGGGAGGTGGTGGAGTCCCCATCCCTCAAAAGACTTAAAAACCGTGTAAATGAAGTGCTGAGGGACATGGTTCAGTGGTGGGCTTGGCAGTGGAAGTTTAATGGTAGCAACTTGATGATCCTAAAGGTCTTTTCCAACTGAAATGATTCTATCATTATTACATCACTAAAGCCCTAAGAGTTAGTGCAGGCATGAGCCAAATTAACTCTTATTAGGAAGCTATAAAGATTAATTTGGAAAAAGGGAGCTCTTAGAAGCTACTGGAAATGGTAATGAGGCCTCAGGATAAGTGAGACTATGACAGACAGTTCTTATGATGTAACGCTCAAATTTAGTTTCCACTTACGTCATGTGACTCCACTGAAGCTTTGGGCACAGAAATCTTCAATACATACCAACCTTTCTTCTCAGCATGCAGCGGAATTCCTGCACAAAATGCTGGACACCTTAATTTACACTTTTATTTAGCCTTTGTTAATTAAAAAGACTTTGGTCTGCTTAAGTTGTTACAGAAAGGTAGCATAATGTGCCTCAAGGGGTTGCTGATCTTTGTCATTAGTATTATCCAGTGGCATGCATTTGTATGCTTTTTGCTTTAAAATATTGTTTGCTACCAGATCACTGTTCTTTACAGATGTACAAAGCATGGAAAGCTTACAGCCACTTACAGATTGCTTGAACAAGATTTTACCTGTGCCGGTATTAGAGAAGCAGAATAAAAAAGAGGAAGTCCTGGCTCAAATTCAGGTCATAATTAGTATCAAATAACCAGCTGTGAACTACTTAATTATTAAATGAGCAGAACAGGTCATTGATATTAAAAAGTTATTTGTCATTAATTTGATTTCTAGAAAACTAACAATTTCAGGTGGCACTGTGCTCAATTAAACACCTGAAGGAAGCTTAATTTGCTGCCTGAAAAAATAAATCTACACCTGGTCAAGATTAACAGTTGTCACGCTACATAAATGCTGTTTGCTAAATTAATTGCTATTGTATATGACAATAAGTTAGAAACTTGTGCAGGGCTCAGAATAAAGCCATGTAATCCAGCTTCAGTGATGGAAAATGCTATAGTTCTGCACTTCCTGGACAAACTGGGAATGTCCGTATCAGACCAATAAGAAGGTTGGAAAGTGACTACAATGAAAAAAAAAGGGAACTTAGCAACTCAGTTGAGAAACAAAAAAGATCAAGCTAAACATGTGAGCTGATAACTTCAGGAGCTTGCAGAAACTCCTCCACGTTTCTAAGAACCAGTTAAAACTCTACACAGCATATTTATAATTCACCACATACCTCAAGCACAGCATGTGCTTTTTAGAAGTCTCTTCCAGTCCTGTATTTCTGGGATTACTGTGACTTAACACTATCTCAACACATTTCTTCTGCCAAATTCTACATAGAGGAAGCAACAAAATTGTACAAGGCAGAAGTCTCTGAATAGTTTCTTTTAAACTGTAAAAGAAGCAATGAAGCCTAAAAGTGTGTACTAACAGAGTACAGTCGCCGCTTAAAACTGAAAATGTGCAACACAGATGAAATTCGTATGTCTTCACAAAATAAAGGTGAAAATCAAAGGTTAAAACCACCACCTTGTCTTCTGAAAACTTTAATTCCTTTACTATATATATTACTTAAGGCCACGTTGTACAGATTTTGTCAGTATTTGTAATGCATGTGTGTGAATACCTCAGAATGATGTTGATTCGAGTCCTTCCTTCCTTAGTCCAGAGAGCCAATTATCCAGGGAAATGGGAAGTCCCTACTTTCAAGTATTGCTAAGCCAAGCAAGAGAAAAATACTGTCTGAACGTCATATGCTCTTTCACAGAACTTCATGTGCAGCCTGCAGGGAAAACAGTCTTTCTTACCTTAAGATGAGGGGAGATACATCAATTTCAATGCTTGGAATGGTCATTCCAATTTTTCTTTTCACAGGCATTTAATTTTTAACTTGCATTAAGGCCACAGAGCAATACTCATTTTCAAAAAGGCACATCAGAAACAACCTATAAGATCCCACATTCTTCCAAAAGCACACAAAGAGTGAATGGGATTAGTGTCAATTTTCCAGATGACTGAATGTACCTCAAACCACTCCGAACGTACTTCTGCTGTATTGCCTGACCCACCCCTCAGTCCCTCTCTGTACACATTCTCCTACAAAGTATTTCACAGCTTTTTTTGGAAGCTTTAACTGTAACTGAATAGGTTAACAAATAAAGAGTTTTGGCTTTGACATCTCTGCTGCTTTATGTAACAATATTAGTCTCAATTAAATGTAAATTTAAGATTTCCTCTATTTATCTAATTCCTGAGTCCATGTTCCTCAAATATTAACTGAAAACACACAGGGCAGGAGGCTCTCTTCCTTTTACTGTGATTGTAAATATAACCATTGACTGGCTAATCGTTATAAAAATATCTTATTCCACTTAAACCACCCCAAGAATGTCTGAACTAATAATAATTATTATTCAAAAAGATAGTATCTGGAAGTTAAAACTTTTCAGTGTGTTATTTATTATTTGTAATAACTAATAGTCCCCCTCTCCCTAGTTTTTCGTTATTCTTTTAAAGAATGACTAATATCTCTATAAGCCTGGCAATCTCCAAAGAATCATAGAATGGTAGGGGTTGGAAGCCACCTTTAGAGATCATCCAGTGCAATCCCCCTGCAGAAGCAGGGTCACCTAGATCAGGTCACATAGGAACATGTCCAGGCAGATCTTGAAGACCTCCAAGGAAGGAGACTCCACAACCCCTCTGGGCAGCCTGTGCCAGTGCTCCCTCACCCTCACAGTAGTTTTTTCCTTATATTTAAGGGGAACTTTTTGTGTTCCAGCTTCGTCCCATTACCCCTTGTCCTGTTGCTACTACAACAGAAAAAAGGGATGTCCCAACCTCCTGACACCCACCCTTTAGATATTTATAAATGTTAATAAGCTCTCCCCTCAGTCTCCTCTTTTCTAGACTAAACAGCCCCAGTTCTCACAGCCTTTCCTCGTACGAAAGAAAACAGTGGTAGGCCACATAGACAAACCTCAAGTTCAACTCCCGCTTTTTCTAGGGCTTTGAAACATTATCACAGCAATCCCTGAGAGACTTAGGGGTTTTGCTTTCCATACTTGTTAAGATTCTGTTGCAAAGCACGAGGTTGCTCCTACGTTGCTGATGTCTAAATCATTAATAAGGTCAGAGTCCCCATCTGCCGAGGAGCTTACTGCCGTCTATTAAAAAGCTTCTAGCTGCAACTTCAGGGTTCCGCATAGCTTCTCAAAGTCTATCCTTGAAGCGGCCTAGCCGGCTCTAATCGAAGACCTGGGAAAGCAAAACGAAAGCGTCCTCCATCTCCCCTCAGGAGGCCCACCGCGCGCTCAGCCCCCTGAGGCGGCGCGCGCCGAGCCCCACCCCGCCAAAACCCCGCCGGAAAATGGCGGGCGGGCCTTCCGCCGGGCGCGAGGGATGCCCCCCACAGCCTCCCGCCGCGCCTGGTGCCGCCCCGAAGGGGAGGTGAAGGCTGAGCACCGCCCCGAAGGGGGGAGGTGAAGGCTGAGCACCGCCCCGAAGGGGGGGGGTGAAGGCTGAGCACCGCCCCGAAGGGGGGGGTGAAGGCTGAGCACCGCCCCTCGCCCGCCCCTCGCCCGCCCCTCGCCCGCCCATCGCCCGCCCATCGCCCGCCCATCGCCCGCCCATCGCCCGCCCCTCGCCCGCCCCGCGCCCGCCCCGCCGTCCCGGTGCTGTGGGGCCTCCGCAGCCCGAGAAGGCCGGGACGATGCTGGAGACACTGCGGGAACGGTTGCTGAGCGTCCAGCAGGACCTCGCCGCCGGGTAAGTATAACGCTCCGGGCCTGGCGGCGGTGGGTGGAGCGGGAGAAAGGAGCTGTAGCCGGGCGGGCAGGGGAAAGCAGGTGACCAGGGACTGTCCCGGCAGGAGGGAAGGAAGAGGAGGACACGGCGGAGGCGGAGCCCGTGGCCGAGGCCCTTCCCTCAGGCCGCGGGTAGTTGCGGCGGCGGCGGTGGTCTTATCGGTGTTGGGGGAGTCTGGAAACGCGGGCCCTGGGTGTAGCCCACCCCCTTGTCGCTTCGGATAAGCAGCTCGTGGTGGGCTAGCGAGCCCTGGCAGCTGCGTGATGATGGTAGCTTGCAGCTGCAGTCGGGAGTTGAAGGGAGGAGGTGCCTTGCTGTTTGGAAGCAGCTGCGGTCACGGGAATGAGAGACTGCTGTTTGAGAGAGGGAGGAAGATGAGAATTGGATCAATTAACGCGCTTGAATTTTTTATGAAGTAACTGACCTTCACGGCTTTATAGATTAACGTAATTGCTTAAGGAGCATTGCTGTACTCTGCTTGGCACATGAGAAGTGTTTCTTTCCTTGCAAGATGAGTTACTGTCACTTGAGGATAGGAAGTGCAGGATAAGTGGAAATAACAGCGCCTTGTTTACGTTAAAAAGTAGAATAAACACTTTCAATGTTGCCTCGCGAGGTTTGGTAGATAGACCTTATGTCAGTGCTCTTTTTGGTACAAGCAGGTGATCCAAATGAGCATTAACAGGAAGGAGTCAAAGGATGGTGGGAGAACAAGGTCATGCCTGTGCTGCAGAGCTGTTGGCTCATGATGAGCCACAGGAGAGATCATGTTGTAATCAATTACCTTTAAAGACTTCATGGTCCTTGGCAATGTGGAGGCTGCCTTATAATACCCCTATGGTAAATATTTATGTGTAGGGATGGATATCTGTGTACCCTAGAAACTTTAAATAATTTATAATGACCTATTTGCACCAGTGTGTGATGGTCCAAAGAAATTGATAGAGTAAGCTATCAATCAACCAGATAAATTGCTTGTTATCTGTCTTACCTTAGCAAACAGTACTTGAATATTGTCTTAAAAAATACAAATGCATTGCTTTATTGCTGTCTGCCTTTCTGTTTTGTTGTTACTTTTAAAACTTCTCTACTTAGTACAGTGTAATGTTCTTTTGATAACGGTGTTTTTCATGTCATATAAGAGGACACCAGAAAGGTCATAATGTGCTGGATTCAGTGGCCATTTAGCTCTGTATCTCCATATATTGCTGCAGTGGAGTCAACATGTTTCTATGTAGTTTGTAACTTGCCTTTTCCGTTGTATTGCAGTGTTTTGTTCCATCTTGAGAAAGGCTTCTGGTTTCATCATTTCCATCTTTGTGTTTTAGTAGCTCTGTTAGTGTGCCCTTCTTGGAGATTCTTGTCTTTAAGTGTTGTTTTCATCTGCAATGTAGTCTTTGCTGCTGTTAGGTACTGTATTGCAGAGCCTGTCAAGAGCATTGTTTAGATCAGAACACAACTTGTTCTGGTTTGTGCCGTGTTCTGGTTTGTGCCGTGTTCTGGTTTGTGCCTTTTCCTTTCTTAGACTGTGCAACCACAATTGCCAGAATACTATGGATTACTCCATTCCCTGCCCCACCGAGGTGGTAATAGAAGTCCTTTTGTCCTGTTAAGACTTTAGTTCAGAATAGTCAGATCCCAAAGAAAGTATTTCTGGTGTCAAGAATGTTGGGCCAGTTATGGACAACTTGTTAAACACACATGAATGCTTTCATAGTGGAACAGTTGGCTTTCTTGAAACAGTTTTTCCAAGCATTCTAAGGAAAGAATATAACTTCCAAAGAAATAGGGGAATGTTTGTGTACATCTGAAAGAGATTCAATCTGGGGTTGTGTGCTCTGAAGAAAGCAATTTAGAGTTATTGGCCTTTCTGTGTACAATGACCTTTTCTTTCCCCTGCTCAGCTGTATCTCATGACTAATTCAGTGCATCTTTCCAATGAGTGAGGTATCTAGATTTGACCCATCTACCTGCAAGCAATCATTTTCAGGAGGAGGAAAAAGACCCCAGAAAAGTGAACTGTGTTTGTGCTCAGGCAATAATTTGCGTGCTTCTGCTTCCTAGAGTGATGTGGCTTGCACTCCTTTAACTTTGTACAGAGAACACTGTTGAAAGTAAGCCAATATTGGGTAGTCTAGTGATAAATCCTTTAAACTTTGCTTCTGACTGCTTGGCAGATATTGTGGAAAGAAAAGTGGTAGTTGTGATCCAGCATTTCCTTCAGTCCCTGTGCGCAGAGGAGTTCTGATGTTTCAGGCTGGGGTGAATACTGGGGAACATGACAGAGGGCAAATTGCAGACCTTGTTGCAACAGGGTTTTTGTTCCTCAGTGTGCTGTGGTTGTTGCTACTTGGCTTGACTTTTATGAAGAGCGCTCTATTAAGGAGCAGAGACCTGCATTAGCTTCTGTTTTCTCAAATTGTCAGTCACCTATTTTGCTGTAGAGCTTTGAGATTTCTTTGAATTCCTGACAATTAGTGATCATCAGGACTTGAGGAGTGATTGGGATCAACCTAGACACAGCCTGAAGGTCTTTGTTAGGAGTGTTTCTCAGTCACTGGATCACTCAGGATTATATATCTTTCTGTCATGTCAGGAGGATACTTTTGGAGCTCATAGCTCTTTTCCATCTTGCTCGTGGCTGTGTGTTCTTTCTTTCTAACTCTTGCTGTCCTGGACAGCTGGAAGTCCAAAGAGCATAAAGGCTGAAGACATCAATCATCTTGGTTGTCAGAGACTAGCAGGAGGGTCTGGTTCTTGCTCTGCTGTGTCAACTTGGCTAGCAAACACAAGTAGACTGAAAAAGAGTAAGTTTCAAATGTTTTTCAAATGTCAGTTTGAAATTGACCATAGGTGAAACAAACCTCAGATTTGTTCAGTAGCAGCACACTGTGATGATGCTGCTGGAGATTCTGATAGCTGGCAGAAGAAAAAGTTGTGCTTGTACTAGTTTTGTTTTGCCAGGGTTATGGTAAGTGGGTACAAATGTATTTCCATTGGACTGTCATTCTTTTTCTTGGCACTTAGGCCTTCTTGTAAAAGGCGTTCTTCAGAGTTAGATTGATTATTTCTATGCAGATCTTTCAAACATGTCTGCTAAATAAACAGTATCAAGAACTGGATGCCATGGATATATAAACCCTATTAAACTTTTAATAGCCTGTTGCTTGATAAAGAAAAATCTAAAAATTTAGAAGCAGTGTAGATGGAAATAGTTTCATACAACAGTCTTCACAAACTAAGTGAAATTTGATTTATTTGTGAAATAATCTGAAACAAAATTAACTATAATAGACTGGAATTAACAACACATTCAAACAAGTTCTCTGGTTTTGGATGCATCTTACTCTTTTGTATTTTGATTTACAGGTTGAAGACTTTGGGTGACAAATCGAGAGAAGCAAAAAAAAGCAGGCAGAGGTACTTATATATCAATATATAGCATTGATTTAGGATGCTCTTGTTAAAGAAAATCTGGGTGCACACATTTTTTTATAACAACCTTCTATTCATTGACAATATTTGTATATTTACATTGTGTTTTATAGAACTGTTCAGTGTTTGCCAGAGTTTTCTCCTGGACTGGAGTTACTGAGCAGGTATGACCCATTTCTTTGTTAGTGTGTGGTTCTTGTAATATCAGAAATAACTTTTAGATTAGTTATAAGAAAACGAAGTTGTTACAATAGGTTTTTTGGATGCTCTGCAGTGAGTAGAGTGGGGTTAGTTACCAAATGATAAAACTATTTAAAGCTTCCCCAATCCTTAAGTATCATCATGTTAATGAAACAGAAGTTCTGGAGGAAAAGCAACATTTGAAAGATGACTGTACAGTTATTACACTGTCATTTCTGGTGGTCCCTGTAAATATAAGTACAGTGATATCTGTGAAATCTTCTTCCTTTGTAAGGATAATACAATAAAAATAGTCATTTATCTTTTTTTCAGATATGAAGATGCTTGGGCTGCCCTTCACAAAGGAGCCAAAGATTGTGCAAAAGCTGGAGAGGTGAGAAAAAATAACAATAACACACTTTCAAAATGTTTTAAAATGTGAAAATAATTGTAAGATAAAATTTTTAGGGCCAGTGTACTGTGTTGACCCTGGCCACTAGGTAAGCTCTCACACAGACTCGTTCACTCACCCACCAGTGGCACAGGGTACAGAAGAGGAACAAAAATGAGAACTTACAATTCAAGGTAAAAGCAGCTTAATAATTGAAAGACAAACAAGTGATGTAAAAGCAGTCAGTCACAGCTTCCACAAACAGACTGATGTGCAGCCAGTCTCAGAGCAATGGTTACCTTGGAAGAACAAGTTTTTATTTAGGTTTTATTATTGAGCTTAGTATGAAATACCTGTCTGGGCAATGGTCAACTGTTCCATCTGTATCCTCTTACAGCTTCTTTCCTGCACCCAGCCTGCTTGCTGTAGGGTTAGTAGGGATAAGTGAACAAGAGAGAGAAAGAGTTGACTATACAAATGTTATTCAGCCATAGCCAAAATGATGTTACCAACACTGCTTTTGTCAGAAATCCAAGACACAATACCATATAGGCTGCTACAAGGAAAATTAACTCCATCCCAGCTGGATCCAGAACATTGAAAGTCACGAAGAAGTAATACTCCATACTGCTGCTTCGGATTTAGACTTTTTCCATTTCTGTCACTAAATTCTACAGAACAACTGAGGAATCCAGAATGCAGATACAGCCATGGGCTGCAGTTATGTGCAAGACGAGGAATGAAGAGCAGAGGAACTGTAATTGAATCATCTCAAGTATCATATAGAAAGGAAACATTTATTACCCAGGATCTTGATCTTGCTGGTTTTCATAGAATTTGACCTATACAAATAATACTTTTAAACAATGCATCCATAAAATATTTCCTACATTGGTTAGTATACTGACATAACTTTTTATCTTGATTTGATCAATGCATTTTGATCTAAATGTTTCTTACTATAGGGGCTTTTATGAATACATTGTATATTTACTTGAGGAGTGCAGATGTGGTTCTGCTGTAAGATTGCTGTGCTGACCTTATGCTTGCATATGTGAGAATTCTAAAAAACTCAGAATGCTGTAAGTAGGTTCATAAATCTGCAAGTAAAGAATGTTTGTTTCAGCTGGTGGATAGTGAAGTTGTGATGCTTTCTGCACATTGGGAGAAGAAAAGGAACAGTCTGGCGGAACTACAGGATCAGCTCCAACAGATACCTGCGTTTTTGTCAGATCTGGAATGTCTCACAGCAAGCCTAGGTAAGGTTTTATAGATATAATAAAAGCACCAGTCAGTTACAGATGATTAGACTGAAGTTCAGCTGTTGTGCACTTTGCAATTATAATATGTAATTTTGCTTCCCAAACACATCTTTTCTGTTATAAAACAGTTGTTCTTAAACAAACTGGTTTTGTAAAAGAGCAAATCTGGTAGTGGTTGCTCTTAATTTGCAATTAAAATATTGTATGTGTCTTTATTTGGGAGGAAAAAAAAAGTATAGCAGCTGCATAAATCCGTGTGAACAGTTGAAATTATTCTCAAAGTCTTTTTAAATTCTTAAGGATTTGTAAAGAGTGTGAATACTCAAGTATGTAATTATTTCTCTCTTATTGAGTCTCTGTGATTTTATACAAGAATTTAAGTAATCATTTGGGTGTGTGAGGGGAAGCAAGAAATTTACCTGGCTTGAGATACTTTTGAGGTATAAACTTTTTGTGAAGAGCAATTGTTGGTTTCAAGGCTAGCATCCATAGTTTAAGTTAGTTTACAAGGTTAAGCCACTCTGAAGTGATTTACAGCTGAGTGAAACTAGCAATGTTGCACATTAAGGTTACCAAATACCTCATCCTGGTTACATGGGTTCCAGTTCATCAAACTTAGCAAATATTAACCTGTTCATTTAATTTAAAAGTTGAATCTTTTAGTGCATTACTTATGGAAATCTCTCACACAAAACGTTTGATCCACTGCTGAAAATGAACTTAGGATATAAAGTTCTGGCCTCCCAGTCTCTGCAAAGCTCTGGTGGTACTGAGCCTTGAAGCAAAGATGCAGCGTTCAAAAAGTACTGTGTTCTGTCATCAGTAGGCCTCCATGAAAATCTGTTCAAGTTGCATCACATCAAAGTTTTGAAAAGCTATCTGTACGTAGGTAGTAGCTGCTAAGTTCCCCGTGGACTCTGCCTGCACTATTCCTACAGTAGCTGGGAAGTATGCAGAAATTCTTAATATAATTCCAGCCCTTGTGGGATGGGCTGGATTTGTGTGATGGCATCTGATGTGAAGAAAAAGGAAGGTTCTTTTCTGTGTTTAAAGGCTAATTTATGCTGGTGGAGGATATGCACAAATCGACTTTTTTTCCTGGGTAGGCTGGTAATAACTTGTCTATTTTTTTTCTGAACCAGGGGATATAATTCACTTTTTATTCCAATTTTCTTATTTAGCAAGGCTCTGTCACGTGTGGTATCCATTTAGTGATGGCTGTTTGAAAAGCTCAGCTATTTTCTAAGGAAATAATTCAAATAATGATTTATTTTAATACAGAGTTCAAGATCATTGTGAACAAAATGATGCAGTCCATTGGTAGACCAAAAATAAACAATGTAATATAAACTAATGGAGTTCTCTTTATAATTCATAACTGCAAATGCTGTAAGTCTTGATGAATTGAGGTTACCTTCTCATTCCCAATGTTGTAGTTTAATGAACAAGAATTAATCTTACCCTGACTGTAGAATTACTTGGAGGCTCACAATCTCTGGAATATCTTTGATACTATGTGAGTAAGATTTAAGGAAGCATTCACCAGTCTGCTTGGGAAAGTTGATGACTTTTGAAAGCTGCTAAGGTTGTGGGATTTGGACCAAATCTAGTGTTACCTTGTCAAATTTTAAGTAATTCACCTGAAGATTTTTATTAGTTCCTCTTAGGCACGGTAAGTTTTTTGAATTTTTCTGTTGTTTTGAGTTTTGTTTGAGAGAGTCTATTTGAAGAGGAAGGTATAATCTTACCAAAGTAAACACCTACACTTCTGGAAGTGATTTAGCAGAAATTTACTGTGATACTCTGCTCACTGTTGTTAGATTTTAGTCATCTGAATTATCTGTTTTTTATAAATGTAAACTGTATTCACTTTTCCAAGAGATGATTAATACTGTGGCTGTGAATTTTAAATATACATTCAGGAGGAGGGGGGTAGAAAAAGTAAATGCAGAAATATAAACTGCTGTGTCCTGGGTTGTACATCCAAGATATAATTTGGCTAATCCTCATCATTCCAGGAAAGTAATAGTTCTGTGTTGTGACATGATACACTTCTAATAAATATATTAATCCTTTTATTTTGAAACCTGTCTGCTTTTGAGAAAAGAAGTTTCAGATAATAGAAATGAGTCTTTTTAGTGACTGACTTTAAAATTGTTATGAGTCATATACAGATTTTTCAGCTTTTGTTGTGTATTACAAGACACAGTCCTCTTTAGCTTAGGCACTTATGTCATCCATTACTTGAAGTAAAAAGTCTGCAGCTTCATTTGATAAATTTATTGTGTTACACAATGTTTTGTAGCTGCTGTTAAAAACCTTGAAGAAAAATTTACTCTTATGTAAGAGTGAAAAGGACAGTTACTGCCCTTTCAAAGTCCAGCATATTAATCATATTAATCATCACAGAAGCAAATTTTGACTTGAGATGTTCTAGAAAATATCAGCTTGCCAGTGAAATATGCTTCATCTTTGAGCAGAGACATTTCTCCCAAATATCTGTTTTGATTTCAGAAAATCAATGCTTGATCCAAATCCAAGTTTCTGTTGTGTTTTTTTTTTTTTAAATCTAATGTTATGCATCAAGTTGATATTGATTTCAGAAAGGCTGATCATTAACATAAGTGACAGATCCAATGTAGGGTGAAAATATTAAAATGATGAGACTGGAAAGAAAATAAGGCTGGGTATATATTAACAGAGATAAAAGCCATTGCTTCCTAACCTTTAATAAATATTATTTCCCAATAATGGGTAAGGTGAGTGTGTAAATCCATTTGGGAAACAGAAACTTTATGGACTGCTTAGGACAGGTATCCTTGTTTATATGAGATGGACATGCATTATTTTCAGATTGTATTTCAAGTATGTAAGTTGCCATTTTCTAGCTTTGCAAAATTCAATGCAGTTTGTTCAGAGAAGCATTAAGTATTCTGCATAGAATCCCACAATGGTAGGGGTTGGAAGGGACCTTTAAAGATCATCCAGTCCAACCCCCCTGCAGAAGCAGGTTCACCTAGATCAGGTCGCATAGGAACGTGTCCAGGAAGGAGCTTCCACAACCCCTCTGGGCAGCCTGTGCCAGGGCTCCCTCACCTCACACTGAAATAGTTTTTCCTTATATTTAAGTGGAACTTTTTGTGTCCCAGCTTCATCCCATCACCTCTTGTATAAAATTTTAAATAGGCCTTGGTTTCAGAAGTGAGTTTAAAGTCTTTTAATGGCTTATTCAGACATTAAGGAAATGTAATAAAACTTGTGAAATATAAGATCACAGTGATTATCATACCTTTTTCAGTAACTACAAGACATTCATTTTGGTAACATTTTAACTAATTTAAGAACTTAATACCCCATATTTGGGGTATTTGTTTGGCAGGGGAAAAAGTTTTAATGAAGTATATTTAGTTTTAAGTTTCTTTATAAATATGTCCAATATTTTTCTGGGTTTAATAATGCAGTATATAGCTCCATCAATATCTTGTGTTCGAAGATTACAGTACTTAAATTTTGTTCAGTTCATAAGTTTGTAGATAGCCTCTAATGCAGTACTTTTAGGAGGAAAAAGAGCAGCAACTTGTCTCTTTGGTCAAGACAGTGTCTTTGGGGAACATAAGGCATTACTTTTCTATTATCTATTTATTACTTGTGGCTTGTGTTGAGATTTGGATACCAGTAGGTATTATTCAAGTAAAAAGGAAATTAAGACCAGACAGTATGTTAATCAAGATTTTTCACAGAGCTGGTATTTGAACTTTGATTTCTGAACTGTGTTTGATTATTTAAATAACAGTTTCTTTTTCATTAATGTCTACCATTGAAGGAGAGATGGATAAATATTTTGAGGTGTAGAAATGAAAAGCACACATTCTATTAGAAGACTGCAGTTTTTATTGGTTTCCTTTTGATTGTGAAATTGTTTTTCAAGTTAGGAGAGCTGTAAAAGCTTTTACTGTAAATGAGTAATGATTTGCAGTTGGGAAAATGTCTGAAGAAAGTAATATTTTATTACTAAGGAAGTTTTTCTAAGTGGCTGATGGTTTAAGAACTACATACTTTTTGCTTTTATGAATTTCATTCTTTGAGCTGAAATATAATTTGTTTTTTACTGAGAGAATCAGGGGAAATATTGAGGGGATGTATGTGAAATCAAGGAGTTTGAAAAACATGATACCCACATTCAACAGAGAGATTTTCTCTTTTGTATGCTCTAGGGCAGAATGCTTCAACAAATAGGGTTGTTGTATAAGATATAGGTATGTATCTATAAAAGGCATATGGTGTCCCAAAATGGGGGTCATTTACCTGGTGTGAGAGACACTAACATACACAGAGCAGAAATATTTTATTACATATTTGTACAGATATGGATGCAAGAAAGTAATCCACAGAGCCACACGTCCCAACAGTACCTCCTGTCCTGTATACACAAAACTTTAGCATGTTCTGTATTCTAATCCATATGGTTTGTTAATCTGTGTAGTGTTTGGTTATCAGTTCTTTGCCCAGCATCTAAATGAATATGCACGCTCAGTTCACTTTGTCTGCCCTCTTCTTTTGGGTCTGGGCTGTAAATTATGTAGGTAGGCTATGAGTCTCCATTTCCCCTTGCCACCTGTACCTTTCCCCCAGTTACTGCATATTTTTACTGACTTCATGCTAATTTAACAACCACTCAGCCTTTGGGACTTCTAAGGAAGGAGGTCCCCTCTTTATCAGTCTCTAGTTCCTCTTCAAGGGTACAGAGCAGTCAGGTTCACACAAGGAAGCTGTTGATTGATGGTAAGTCCAACCTAAACAGCATTACTAGAGCCTGGGCTCTAGAGTCTTTTTCTGACTACTGGAGTCTGTTTCTCAGGATATAGGAGGAAAAATATCCTCTTGTACCTGCTCTGTGGTTTCAGCAGGGAAGCTACTGTAACTTCATCCAAATGCTATGATATTAGCTGGATTTACGGTATTTTCTTTGAAAACAAATAAAAATTGAGTGGTACTAGAGCTCTAAATACATAAAAAGAAATAAATAGTAAGAAAGTGTTTTCAGGATCAAAATTGTTTTTTATGATTCTTGAATTGTAGGTAAATACTTTAAAATACCCGAGTAGCTGCTAACCACTGATGGAAGATAATCCAACATAATGTCATCTGATCAAACATTAACATAACATAAATAAAACTGAGAAGTGAAACTTGTAATAGTGTTGTTGTGATAGTTTAAGAAATAAAGACCAAAGCAATATAATTGGAATGATGTCACCCGAGGAATCACAGAACCTTAAGGCTTGGAAGGGACTTTGAAAGATCATCTAGTCCAACCCCCTTGCCAGAGCAGGACCATCTAGAGCAGAACAAGTTATTTTTTCATTTATTTAATACAAATTTCTGTTTGTACCAAGTGGGGCATGTTACCATACAGGAAAATTCTTTATCTAAAGATACTTCTTTTTTTATATCCTCCTTAAAACAGGAAAAGGAGGAGATGCTTTTCTCTTCATAGCAATGCTGTTTCAGAGCGAGATGATTGTTGCCTGGCCTCTTGTTTCTGGCATTTCTTGAAAAGCTGCAGGTATTCCTGCAGATATTCTTTAGAATATTATCTTGCAGGTATTTAGAATATTATGTGACCTTCTCTAGGTGGTCCTGCTCTGGCAAGGGGGTTGGACTGGATGATCTTTCGAGGTCCCTTCCAACCCTTAGATTCTGTGATTCTGTGACTGTCTTGCAGGTATTCTTTAGAATGTTATCTGACTTTCTGGGACGGATTCCTTCTAGTTCTCACTGTGAATCGTAAACTGGAAATTAATTTCCAGATGTCATGGGGTTTTTTTTCATACTTTCTTAAGGCATGATCTTATTTATCTGTGATTGTAGGTAAGAGCTGTTCAAAGCATTAAGTCGTAAGTTTCAAAAGGATTAAATACCTAACTTTGTTTGGAACTTCCTTTTGATGCATAGTGCATATAATCTCATGTCTTAATTCACAACCAATGCTGGTGCTATTGCTGGGGTGCTAGTCTTCCACTTATTTTTTATGAAATACAACTAAGTTTTCTTTCACTTCAGGAACAAAAAAAAGATTATGAAACCTGAAAAATTTGTGTTCCAATGAAGTGGGATTCCACTGCTTCGCAAGCACAGTGTTTTCTGCAGTTGCCACTAGAGGCTGCTCAAGTGCTAGTGCTTAGGAACCGGTTGCCCTCTAGAATTTCTTCATCTTTATTTTCCTGTTCTTTGTTGTTGTCTTTTAATGTTATTTCAATAGCAAGTACAGCAAAGCAGGTGGTGGGGTCTTTAAGTGGAAAAAACAGTGGTTGATAGCTACTTTTACTAAATTATCTTGAGCCCTACTGTGTTTGTGAATTTTGCAAATTAGTGAGTGAGCAATCATTCTGAAAAGCAAGTTAGCATAATGCAGACATTTGGATTTTAATGCACTCTAAAAGTCCATTTCTTAAGCAAAAAGGGACCACCAGTCATAATTGTAGTCATGATATTGCTCTTTGAATACATCTGGATTTTGTGGAGAAGGTTGACTATGTGGTAAACAAACAATGCATGTTCCACACCAGTCTGTAAATCTGAAAATGTTTTTCCCCTCAGACTTGTTTCTACATCAATGACCAGCTCCCTTTTCTTTTTTCCCTTACAAGTGATCTGTATACAGATAGATAATTTAAGGAAATCTTTGCCGATTATGTGATTCATGTTTCCTTTTCTGACTGTTGTGGAACAGTATCTGACTTGTTAGGGACTAAAAAATCTTAAGTAATTTGAGCTGAACATATGAATATGCATCGAAAACCCTCAGAGAGAGTGATCCTTTGGCACAAGATTCACATGGGATAATTCAGGACATGAGGGACCTCAGGAGTTCTCTAGTCCAAATTTCTACTCAAATCAGGGTAAACAATACCATAAGGTTTCTCAGAGCTTTTCATAGGTATGATATATTCTAAGTTGAGACTCTGAGCAATTATGATTAAAGGATAAGGAAGTTTTACATATTTTGAAGTGCACGGGCATGTAAAATAGCTAAATCTCTAGATTTGCCTGTTAGTAAAGGGTCTGCCTTCAGAGGAAACTTTCAAAGTTGGTGCTTCTGTTATCATGAGGTCATGTGAAAGTTAAAATTCTCCCACCATGCTTTACTTTTGCTTCAGCTAAATAATTTAAGTTCAAGTTTCAATCAGCACAGCTTTGTTCCTTAGATTAGAACTGGGCAGGAAGGACTAAAGAGACAGCGTGTCCAAGAAGGAAAATGAAATCATGATTCTTGGATGCTTCTTTTTTCCTGGATTATAAACCACAAGCCTGTGAGACCAAGATGCCGTGTCAAGTATAGTAATTCAGCATGTTACTACAAAGGGAACCTCTGATAGATTTCCTTTAATGTGACTTTGGTGTCTCTCTTTATTACATGATATGGAACAAAATTTGTTTATCTTTGTGAGCCATTTTGTGTCATTATTGCCGTGTTAATTATGTACCTTTATGAATTCCTATTTCTGTTCAGGTGACTTGTCCATCCATTGATACAATTTGATATTCATATAAGTATTTCTTATAGCCCAGCTAGAGGCAAACTTTGAGGAAATGGAGAATCATCTGTTGTGTCTTGAGGACCTATGTGAACAATGTGAATTGGAAAGATACAAATGTATGCAGACGTTACAGCTGGAAAACTACAAGAAAACAAAAAGGTAAATAAAACCAATTGCTATAAATATAAATTAGCATAAAGGATAAACTTTTTTAAATTATTTTCCCCCCATATATAATCTAATCCCTTTATTTTTATCTTTTAAAGAAACATTAATCTTTGACAGGAAGTTGCAAATTTGTACTAGATTTATTGACTGTCAGTGTAACTGTTGGTGATGAACAAAGAGTGTGTGTGTGTTTGGAGAATTGGTTCAAATAAAATTGTGCTTATTATTCTCTACAAACAATTGGAGTAAGTTGTTAGTAAGTACTATTAAATTGTTGTTTCTTTCAGTCCCTTGCTCTGGTTTTTTGATTATTCATTTCCTGTAACTGGAAAGTTAGAAGCTGTTTTTCCCTCTCTCTTCCTTTCAGTCTTGTCCTATCCTTTCCTTACCTGTTGCTCTGTATGAAAGGTATCAATTTCCTGCCATTCATTTACTTGAAAAAAACAAGGCATTACTTCTCAGAATCAAATTTCAACTTGTAGCAGTACATGTGAAAAGTCAGAACCTTCAATTCTTGAGCTTCCTGTTCAGCTAAAAGATAAAGTAGCAAGAGATAAATATTAAGAGCTTAAATAAGTTAAACTGTTGATTTTCTTGGTTTGTTACTAACACTGCAAAAAAGTTCCTGAAGAAGAAAAGCAGTATTAAGTCTGTTATATAAATGAGGAAATGAGTTAAACCTAAGCAGTTTGTCAAAGACAGTCTGTGGCAGCCTGTGTTATGGAATAGGGGGCAGGTGCAGACAGACCTGAAACCAACACTGATATGGGGATAACCAGTTTATTGGATCTGTCCAACCAAGTGTCTTCCTGTCAGCCAGGGGAAGCACCCTGGCACTTTCCTCCCTTTTCTTGATTGCACAAGCAAGTTTGACTCATGTAATATGATCAGAGCAAGTGATTTGGTTGATGGTCCTAATTAAGGTGTGGTGATTAAGGCAGGACTGCACCAGACAGCACTGGTCATGTTTTGCATAGCTTATCCATTTTCCTCTTTCCTGACCCTCCTTTTGCCATCCTTGTAGCTCTTGGTTTTTTGATTGTTTTGTTGTTTTGTTTTTTCAATCCCAGTGTCCTCTGAAATAAATAATCCATCCCGGTTTACTTTTTCCCCTATTGGTCCTGTTTAGTGACTGAAATTTGATGTTTCTGATATACCATTTTATAGGGAATCTTGGCCTTCTATGATGTAACAGCTATAGTTAGTGAAGTACTGTTGGTGTTGCAAATTCTACGTCCCTGAAGACCCCAAATACCTTAAAGGTCCCCTTTCAATTTACTGTGAAGTTTGACTGTTTCTCACTTAACTCCCTTCTAACTGTCTGTGAAATCCAACCATCCCTCACAGTGCTATCTGTAGCTTTGGTTACCATGTTACCTGTTACATCTAGTAATTTCTTATGTCATATCCCTTAGTTTTTCACATCGTGTTCGGTTAGCTTAACCTCAGGCCAGGGCCTCAGCAGTGGATAAGCTAGAACATAAGAGGTTCCAAAGAAACACAAGGTAAAACTTCTTCCCTGTTGAGGTGAGGGAGCGCTGGAAGGGGCTGCCCAGATGGGTTGTGGAGTCTCCTTCTCTGAGACACTCCAAACTCACCAGGATGAGTTCTTGTGTGACCTATTCTAGGTGGTCCTGCTCTGGCAGGGGGGTTGCACTGGATGAGCTTTTGAGGTCCCTTCCAGCCCTTAAGATTCTGTGATTTTTTTTTTTTTTCTTTTTCCTCCAACCTGGATTTTCTCTTTCCCAAACCAGGGCAATGCCATTTTTCTTTCTCCAGGAAGAGTTAACAGTAGTCACTGTGGCTGACTATTCCCTTGTTTGGAATTACTTAAGTAATCAAATATTTACTAGTAATAACTTCAAAAATTAAATATGTGCTGTTTAACCAACTAACACACATATTTCAAATGTGCATAACACAATAGATTTGTGTCCTTAAAATGTAGTAATCTTTCTGAAGTTTTCTGAGTTGTGTTTGTTCTCTCTGCAGTCCTAGCTCCCTCTCCCCTTCCTCTAGCCTCTGCTTTCAACATCAAGATAAAGTGTTAAACTGTTGCCTGCTCTACTTAGCAGCATCTAATCGGTTTTATAAATAGCATGCTAGGCAAACTACTTAACATAATTATAAGCTGATTACATTTGGTCAGATCTAGACAAAACAGGAAAAATGCAGGTAACTTCTGGTTGATCATTACCACTGTATTTATTTAGGTAAGAAATTAACTGCTAATTCATTACTAGAAGGACACTTGCCAATGTAGATACCTGAAGAATGAACAGCCAGTTAATGTGAGTGTGATTTGTTACGTATATTTAGAACTAATGTGCTGCCTTCCTCTCTTTAGTGTTTGGGGTTTTTACTGGTATACCAGCTATCAAAAGAGTCAAGCAGGGGTTCAGGAGTCTATGCTGTGCCTTTAACACAAGGATTATTTTCAAGGATTGGTCTTGTGCTTAAAAAAAAAGAGAAGTTTTCCTATGTTTTGACAATGTAGGGATGAAAACTGGGATGAACACAAGCTCTAGAAACCGTGGTTATTTGAAATGTGTAATGGAATGTAATTTTAAGTCACTGTAGAGCTTAGGCTATGAGATCACATATTTCAACTATTTGAAAAATCTTCCTATGTGAAAGACTTAGAAGAAAGTGATTTAGGTCAACATCTACCCTTTGAAATTCAGCTTATGGGAACTGATTTTCAGAAATAGGACTCCCTATTAACTAGAGTAACTTTATTTCAGTTAGGACAGACCAATTTTTTCTTCTTTTGTTGAGTGCTCATTTCAAAGTTAACTAATCAATCCAAAGTGTTTTACACAATATATTTTAAAGACTGATATTTGGTGAAGGACTAATCTTCTGTTTGCTTATCCCTAGATTCTTAGTATATCTCTTTTTTGGTTTTAAATCCAGTGATCAGCGTACCAGTATTATATGAAGTCTAGATTCCACTCTCATTTTCTCTAGTTAGTCTTATTGCAAGTATTTGCAGGTATGTTAGCATTAAACCATGGTGGTTTGTTTCCTGTCATTTTCTCAATCAAGCACAACTCTTCCCTTCATCTTCCCATTGAAGATGTATTGTTTCTGATTGCAGAAAACTCCTTATATCCCCCCCATCTCCTCTGGCAGTTCTTGCATCCCCAAGGCAGTGCATTGTGTCCTTTAGGAAGCACTGTCAGAGCTCACTTTTGTGGCAATTTTTGTGTGCATCAAATTGCAATCTTAGGTCATAAAGTAAAATGTTTCTGTCCTGAAGCTGTATTTCCTATGAAGCTCATCATACCATTTCTATCTATTTCAGACAAATCCCTGGTTTTTGAAAAATAGAAACTCTTGATTTCTATAAACAAACTGGTTATTTATCATTTAAAAGAAGCTGCCCAACTGCAACGTTTGATAGGAACACATTGGAGATGGGAAAGCCTCCTTGTCACTCAAAATGAGTGGCTGTATTTTATTGTGTGTTATTTGATTAAATGATTTTTTTCTTTCTTGACTTTTGTGACCTGTGATTAAAGGCTGAATATGTTGGATCATCTGCATCTTAGAGCATTCTTTACTAATGTTTTCTAGAAAATTTTAAACATTATGTCAACCCTGCATAACTTTTCTTTACCTTTATGTAGTGCTGATTGCTGGGCATAGTGTGCAAATCTAGTCAATGTTAGTATTCTTGCCTGGACCTATTAGACCACTAATAGAAACATGTCATTTAGGACTGCTTTAATATTAATTTTTTACTCTCTTTCACCTCAAAACTGCAGCAGAGTAATTAATTCCTTGTGGCTAGTGGCAGAAGTGCAGGGCTTAGGTGTTTATTAAAACCCATTATCTGCTTTTGAGCAAGGTACTGTACCTCCTCTTAGGTTCTACCTTTCTTCACTAGAGATTATTTTCCTGACATGTTTAGTAATTCCTTTTCACTTGTGTCCAAAACCAATTTGTTTAAAAATTATTCCAAAAGAAATGTGTTAAATACATTTGTTGACAACACTTCTTTGAAGGAGAATGTTATATTCTTGTGTCAAAGGGGGATGTTGAATATGCCCAAAATGATGTAAGTTGTAACTTCTAACTACCCCAATTGCATTTTTCTGTGTGGAAGCACAGCATGAATGGTAAAGAGTGCATGTGAAGTTACAGGCTTTTTAAATTACTTTGTTGTTGTGGACTTGTGGTGTATTATATGTCACTTAATGAATCAAGTTTGGCCTGTTTTTGAATACTGTGCTTTTTTTTAAGTGCTTATGGGGGAAATTGATGGTTGAGTTAAAGGAAGGTCTGAATTTTGTTGTGTGGAAATCCTTTCTGTTTCTAGGAAAGACTGAAGATATTGGAGTTTTGTACCTTCTCTTAAATTTCTTTGTAGCTTGCAGCTAATTAAAAATTTCTTCTCTCGAATTTCAACTGTAGATTTGGATTCTTAAACTTTTGGTTGTATGATGAAAATAAAGTAACTGTTGATACCTGTATCTTTTAGTGATCCAATGACATTGAATATTTGGCATCTGAAGGCATAAGCTTTATGAAGGAGCAAAGAATTTATTCCACATTTCAAATTCCAGTTTGCAATGTTTCCATCAGAGGACAAAACACTTGGTTGCTTTTAGTGATCTCACTTGTACCATTTTCTTCTGGTTTTAATGCCATCTCCCTATGGTTTTACTGTTATTTTGAATAATTAGCACCTGAAAGGTGATCCCCAATATTCTTCATCATGATAGATAATTGTTTCTTTTTTTTGAAGCATCCAAAGAGAAATGCTTTCACTCTACCCTGAAACTGCTGAGGATGTTAGTGTAGTATTTGGTTTTAGTTGTGTTTGTTAGGTTGATTATTGGTAAATGTTTGCAATTGTAGTATTTGGTTTTAGTTGTGTTTGTTAGGTTGATTACTGGTAAATGTTTGCAATTGTAGTATTTGGTTTTAGTTGTGTTTGTTACCTTGCTTACTCGTAAACATTTGCAGTTTCTGTTACAAATGTTTTCTTTGGGGTCTTTCTGAATGAAGTCTTAGAAGTTTTGCTGGAAGGAATGGAAAGTTTTGAGCTACTTTCCTAGCTCCGTTTGGGTATGGAAGGAAAAAAAGTCTCCATTGCAACATCATTTAAATTCCTTAGTTCTTTATTCTTCTCATTTACTGGATAAAATTTAGTTGTTGATGATGAAGAATCCTGACTTGTCTTCAGTGTTTCTTCAGATAACTAGAAAACTTTGCCTAATGCTTAATTCTGATGATAGTGGCAGGCTTAGTTTTTATTGACTTTTCATTTCTTAAAGGCTTTTCATGCTTCAGTCTCAAAAGTATTTCAAAGCAGTAGTTGATCTAAGTGATCTGAAAAGGATCCTCAAGCAATCTAGAGAAGGGAAAACATTTTCATGTCATTGTCACAAGTGGTAATCTTAAGTACACAAAAACGTGCTTAAATTATTTCTGTACACTATTGCAAGTGACATAAGTCTTGAGTTGTCAGGATTTTTGCTTTTACTTCTGATGACAACCAGAAGAAAGTCCTTCTCATGGCCTTTTAGCTGACTAAAGCTTGAATCAGGCTATGGATTTATATATAATTTACATCATGTTGAAACTTAAGTGTCAAACGTTTTAGGTGAAACGTAGCATCCTTCAGGTTTTGCTTTGGATCTTGTTGGGTGCCAGAAATATTTGTCAATGAAATTATACATCAGCAACTCTACCTTCTTTAAATGTAGTATTTGTTTTTTGTAAATAGTATTTATGACTAAACATTTATGAACACATTTAATTGTAAGACCTTTTAAATTTAATACATATTTCTTACCATCCATATGCTATCTTGAGACTGTCTTTTGTTTACGCTTGACTCTAGTAGTTTGAATTTATTAGGTGTTAACTTTCAGGGCTAGTGTTAGAAAATCATTCCTGACATTCACTTATGACTTTATTACTTTCTTATCTGCCTACCCTTTCCCTGAAGATAAAATACTGAACTGTCAATTCTGCCTGCTGGCAGCATTGTAAAGAGCTTGGTGGGTTTGTGGCCTT
This sequence comes from Colius striatus, assembly GCF_028858725.1. Taxonomy (NCBI): domain Eukaryota; kingdom Metazoa; phylum Chordata; class Aves; order Coliiformes; family Coliidae; genus Colius; species Colius striatus. The sequence goes on from NC_084762.1 coordinate 6,009,434, forward strand.
GGTGTGTAACTGAATTCCCTAGTGCTTTATTATGTTTGGAGAGCTGATCTTAGTGTTACGGCCCTTTGCAAAACACAGTAGAACATGAGAACCTGGTCTTACCTTTAGTTTGTTGAACAAACTAAATTCCCATTGACTTCATTCACTCAAAGCAGAATGTTATTGTCTGCACTGGATTATTTTTATGGCTTTTTAATCTATATTCTTACTTAGGTATTTATGAGTGAGTCAGTGGGTCAAGGTCATATGGGCAATATTTTGAAATTACCGATGACATTTATTATCTTGAGGTGAGAAAGAATAGTTAAACTCCTTTGAAAACCCTTGTATAGAGAAATGCAAATAATAATTTTTAATAAACTGCCAAGAAATCACTGATAATTCTTCACCATTTCCAGGTGAAAGATAGGAGGATGATCAGCTTACAGAAGGGCTTGCACAGCTTTGAGCTGTCTGCGTTTAATACACTACTTTAAGATAAATTCCCTTATGGATACCTGCTTAAAACAATGTGTAGCTGCTGTGCATATGTACAGCAGAATGGGTGGTTTTGCAGTTACTGTCTGTTCCTCAACTGGCTAGTGAAAACATGATGATGGTCATAGAATCATAGAATGGTAGGGGTTGGAAGGGACCTTTAAAGATCATCCAGTCCAACCCCTCTGCAGAAGCAGGTTCACCTAGATCAGGTCACATAGGAACATGTCCAGGAGGGTCTTGAAGACCTCCAAGGAAGGAGTCTCCACAACCCCTCTGGGCAGCCTGTGCCAGTGCTCCCTCACTACTATATGATCAAAGAGCTCTTGAGCAGAAGTTGCTGCCTCTGTTTTTCCATTCTGTTTAATTTTATTTTAATAAAACAACTTTATTAATATTTTACTTGATTTAAATTCTGGTTAAGTTAAATCAAGGCTTTGCTACACAATTTTCTTCCAAGTGTTTCAGAAGGTTTGGTTTTGTTCAGTAAAAAGCATTGGCCTGTGGGACTGCAAAGGAGGATGCAGAATTGTAAAGTAAGAGGAATATCTTTGATTTTAAAAGTGATTATGAATTAACCTGTTTTCATCAGCTGCTTTGATTCTTTAAATCTCAAAGTGACAAGAGAAGACAATGCTGGTGGTTCTGTAACACGTGCTTTAGCAGGAGTATCAACCTTAACTAATTACAAATCAAATTGTCATTGACTGGCAGCTGTGTCTCGTCAATTCATAGTGTATTTTTAGGTAAAAAGTGCTGGAACATAGAAAATCATACATGTATGGTCAGTCTAAGATTAAATACTGGATTCAAGTTTATGGTTGGAGTTTATCTTAAAGATTTTTTCTAAGCTAAATGATTTTATGATTCTAAGTATACTTTGGATTTGGCTTTAGGTAAGAGGCCCCCTTTTAATGCCAGATGTGTTTTGCATGAAGTAAAAATATTTTGTTGAGGCTATATGTATGTTTCATTGAAAAGCATAGAAAGGATGGGACTGCTTCTGTCCTCAGCTTTCAGTTCTTTATTACAGTGTATATCTGTGCAGGACACTTTCATGAATTGCCTGACTTTATTTTTATGATCTCTATAAGTACCTACAAATTAGTATTGATAAACTTGTCCAGTTGCTGCAGAGCTGGTGGAAACCCTGTCCTAGGGCCTCTTTGTCCTTCTCTGTCTCCACTATACATTGCTTCAGGAAGATCTAATGTCTGATCTTGAAGCTGCCACATGCTGTGACCCTGTTGTACTCACTGGGAGCCGGGTACTCTGGATGGAAAGCTTTCAGTTGCTTACACTACTTAGACAAATAGGGTAGAGGGGAAGGCTTAGCCTTTTCCTGCAGAAAACGTGTGTGGGGTAATACACTTTTGAGATGAAACAGTTGACAGAGCTTCTCTGCTGAGATGATTCATTGTGTTGCAGTTTTGTCTTCTAAGTGTGAAGTTGTTAGTAAGCCATCCATCAACAGCTGAGCTCTGCTGCAGAGATTTTGTGGGAACTTGATATGAAAAAATGATCTCAAAAGAATTAACAACTTAAAGTAAAAGAAAAACAAATACAAAGATGCAATATATAGCGTCAAAGCTGGTCATTTGATATGGTGAGATAATGAGGCAGCAGTCCTTGCTGCTCGTCCAAGCCTGTTTCCAGTGCAGGTTTTTCCTCCTGTTTGCCTTTGAGCCCCATTTTGAAGATGACTGTTTTCCAAAACTGTTTTCAGTTTAAGCTTTCTCATTTTAATTACTCGAGCTAGTTGCTTTTTCATTTATAAAGTGTCCATGAGTTTCCTTCCCAATCTAAGTTCAATGTATTTATTTCTGCAGATGATTTTTTTGTCTCTAGATTCATAGAGATGATGTAGGAGTTATTTTTTTCCTGGCAGTTTTATCAATAAATACAAAACCACTTGTTTATATACAAAGGAGAGAAGAAATAGAATATTTTGTAATACTTTTTTTTTTCCCAGCACAGCTGTCTGATTTACTGATTTAATCTTAAGCCATCTGTTTTTTCCAGTGTCTTTACAAGTCATAGTCTCATTTCTACTGCAAGTTAGTGTCTGGTTCTTAAAAAAGCTGCTGATGAGCGAGATTTAGGATTATTTAGGATTAAACTTTAAAAACTTCAAGTGTTGATTAATAACTTGATTAAATTTTGAAAAAGATCCTCCATGTTGGTCTTGCAGAGCATATTTACAGCTGTTTTTAGTATATTTCTATAAATGTAGGTTTTGTTGAGAGTATTGTTGAGAAACCACAAGATGTAATCGGTTTGTTCATGTCTGAAATGTGAAGTATTATCATTCTTTGGATCTGAATTGGTATGAGGATACTAAGAAATGCACATCCCTAGATTCCAAATCTGTATTTTTACTGTATGTTACTTGTAGATATTGTAATTTCTTTTTCCAGTGGTATATGATCTGAATGCAAATTTTGTACAATAATAATTTCCAGCTTCCTTAATGAACGACAATTTTATATGTATAATATGTGGATATAGAGAGAGCATCTTAACCCATCAACCCTAAAGATATTGATGGATTTTGAAGAGTATTGCTATTGATTGGTTACTATATTACCATCTTGTTTGCTAATCTGGATGAACACTATGACAGTAATTGTTCTGTCTTCCTTTTTTGGAGACAGGTGGCATAAGACCTCCTGATTTTAGGTGCAAGGAATGTAGGGGTTTTTTTTTTCTTCTTACTTTCACAAGATGTTTCCTCTGTATGGTTTCGTTTCAGTCTGTGGAAAACAAGCATTTCCTGTGATTGTTGTTTTCTCAGCCTGTCTTTATTAAAAAATGAGTGCAACTTGTGCAAGTGTTTTAAGAATTTTTAAATTCAATTTACACAGACTAGGAAAAACGTAATAGGGTATGAACGTGTTGTGAAGTAGCTTTTTTGTCTGGGAAAAAAAAGTAGGGAGAAACTAGCTTGGGAAAGGGATGTAGGAGAAGCAGGAAGGGAAATAGATACTCACAGGAAGTTACAACTAATAGGCTTCTCTACTGTAAATCCCACTATTCCTTATTTCCTGGTAAAGCACCATTCTCTCAAAAACCTCTATTTTTGAAAAGTGGGATGTTCACTGAAAACGTGGAGGTAAATGTATTCTCTTACTTCTTTTAGAATTCTTTTTCCTGCTTAGAAAAGAAATTGTTTGAGGCTTAAAACACTTCTGTCTCCTCTTGATGCAAGAATAAATGCAGCATCTGTTAGGGAGGAGAAGGCATTATTATGGGATAGCAAATGTATTGTGAAACAGTGTATATGATAGGTGCTTCAGTAGTCACTTTACTGAAGTGCTTTAGTCTGTGGATAGTGTGTATGATTATTTCTCTGGACAACTGTTAGTTGGTTATTTTTTACTCTTTTTTTTCTCTTATAATCACTTTTGCTTTCAAGATTGAGGCTGTGACTAGGCAGTGTGCAAGTCAGACTGAAAACATGATTGTTACAAAGGAGCATTTTGTAAGGAGAAGGCCAGCTTATCTCTAAATTCATAATACATCACTTGGCAGTGACTGTAGTATTTTGCAATTTCTTGAAAACAGAGGACATATTTTGCTTAGTTTTATAACTATTACATTCACAATTACATCACTGCTAAAAGTGAAACGTGGCCTGGTGTGAAGGAAGAAAAGATAATATTGCTGCTGACTTCATTTCTAGCTTTCTGGTATGTGAGTGTTGTGGGTTATCTATCACTCTCTGTACTTTAAAGTGTTTTCCTCTAGTGAATTTCACTATATGCTTCCTCTGGCTTTAAAGTGTGTTGTGAATGAGTGAACAGTATTTTTTCTTCTTTAATGTTGCCAAATGGATTTTGAATAATGATGATGAGAATGGGACACTCTTTGTTATTCAAAGTGCTATAAATTGTTAAAGCTCTGCTAAGCAATGGATGTTTTAATACCTAAAGACTTGGGAAGTCTTGGTTATTTGCGCAGCAATGTATCTGGAAATTACATGGCTCAATATAAATATGCAATATGTATGTACATGTTTATAAATAAGTGGTACCCTAATTTCTGAACAGGGTGATAGTGCTTGCTTTAGATTAGCACAAGTAGTAATATTACCCTTATATATGACAATGATAAAATCCTTTTCTTTCATCTTTTAATGAGTCTAAAATATCTCCTGTATTTCTACATGGATTATTTCTAATGTATTTGTCTTACATTTTTGCTTTTTTTCCCAACAGGAAGGAACTTGAGACATTCAAAGGTAAATTCTCTTTTTATTTTTCTGCTTGGATGTTTGCAAGAGTAACAATAATTCTTGTATTATGTGAAACTAGTAAGGAATTGTTTCAGTTCTACTTTTAATAATGCTAATTTTATGTTGGCCCAGCAATCTGTTTACTTTTCAGTTTACCTGTTCTTGCTACTGGTTTCTTTGGAAGAGGCATAAGTGTGGGAAGAACACAGATGGTTCTGTTGTCTTAGCTAGGTTTCAGAGATTCTGTATCTAATCTGTGTTCAGTTTTGGAAGTTAAAGACTTTGTCTTCAACTAGTTGATGTCTTTTCTATCATGAATGTGTTTTTGACATGTGTCACAGGCTGTTACTTGTTAGACTTTTGTCTAGCTGTTTCTAGGAAATTTTCACAGTCTCATGTTATGTCAGAGAAACGTAATTCTTGTAGCTCATCTTGTTGGATATACATAATGATATATACAAATATGTGTCCTAAATAATATGCAATGGCTAGAAACTCCGTCACATAGCATTGCTTTGACTGTGGTGCATATTTCAATACATCTTAAACTCAGGCTTACTCTAGCTACCAATGGTAATGTTTGATCAGCTTGACAATTGCTATTATCTTTTGCTTTGAATAAGGTTTGACTGTGGCTTTGTGACTAGTCTTTATTTATGAGAAGGAAGTCAAGTACATAGACTTATGTCAATTAACTGTCTCTTGAAATTGAAAGAAGGGATGGAAATTTCTATCAACTGCATTCCTCTTTGCCTTCTCAGTTTATTACTATCTCATCTTTACATAATGCTAAAAAAGGATGAGAATAAAGCTAACATTAAGAGACAAGCAACACAGATTATGTAAAATGTCACTTTATCTGTAGCTTACCCTAACAACCCCTTTTTGATTGATTTGACAGCTTTCAACACAGACTAGCTCAATATAAAAGCAAAGATATTCTATGCTCATTCTGTTCCAAAGCAAGGCAGGTACTCTGTAATACCTGATGCTTGTGAGATAATGAATCCTGAGTTGCTGGGTTTTTCTGTATTGATTTGAGTGTTTTAAGCCAATTTTTGGAAGCCAGGAGGATGATTTCCAAAGTTATTTTTGTCTTGGCTTATTTTTCCAGTAGAGACTGTAACTTCATTTGACAGTTTTGTGCAAAGACAATTATTATCATAGAAGAGAAGGGTGTAAGCTGTGTGTTGACCTTGAAGTTTATACCAAACTAATATTGGTATAAACTGTAAGTAACTAGTTTTGTAGTGGATACAGAGGCATATAAATTTCAAAATAGTAGTTACGAAAGTCTTGTCTTGGGTAGACAAGTCTTGTCTTGATAGTCAGGAGGGTTTTTTGTTTACTACAAAGAGGGAAAACAGCAAACAGATGCCAAGAATAAACCCAAAGTCTTTGCAAGTTTCTTCACTGAAAAGTTCAACTGTAGTCTTTGGTGAATGCAGCCAATATAAATGAGAAAGGAGTAGGATCTCACACTCCTCACAAGGAAAGACGAGGTTAGAGGATACTCTAAGGCTGTTGGATGTTTTTGAACCAACAGATCAAATTTATTCTACAATACTTAAAAGAATCGGCAGAAACCGTGGAAGGCTGGAAAAGCACAGAGTGATAGCCCAACTGATATCGGTGTTTTTTCTTACAATGGACTGATGGACAAGCTTGTACCTGAGGAAAGAGAGAGGTGTAATAGCTAACAAAGTTTCAAGAACAGTCACATCAAGCAAGTCTAAGCAAGTCTAAATTCTTTCTATAAGATGACAATAACATGCTTTAAAATAAACAATAGATACCAAATTTTGACTTTGGCAACAACTTGTATAGCCCTGTCTGATATTTTCCCAGAAAATTGAGGCTAAGCTACTAAAAAGCAGGTGCCTGGCCAACTGGAAATGGAGGAAATGTTTTTATGGTTTCTGATCTGATACTACTCAATTTTTTCTTATTAACGTGGATTGTGAACTTAGAGGTGTTTGTTAGATTGGCTTCAGTCAGTCTTTTTCCAGTCTTTTGGACCTTCATCCAGTTTCTGAGCATCCAGCATATATTTCATCATCTGATTAGATACAAAGAGAGTAAGAACTTCCTGGTCATGAAGGATTTGTGATTACGTAGTGACAGATGTTTTGGTTCTACAGCAGCTTCACCCCAATCTAACCAGTGGCTCCTTCATGCATTTTTCTGTCCTAAGCTACTCCCAAGGCTCACAAAATTTGTGTGGGAAATGATCTGTCTATTGGTTTGGTTTAGTTTTGGTTGATGAAGTGTGCTGAAATAACTCAGTAGTTAGATGGCCATAGAAATCATGGCACAGAGGAAGGAAAAGGCAGCAACTAGGGTAGGCAGCAACTAGGGTAGGCAGCATTTGCATCTTCAAAGTGAATGCTCCTGGTAACATGGTACTTAATGGATTTTAAGGCTGTGGTGAGGAAGTATTAGTACCATTATATACAGCTTTTATAAGGTCTTATCTTGCTTATAACTCTGGTTTACTGTATTTAAGAGAGGTTGATTCCAACTGAAATACATTAAATAGTTGGGCAGATGGTTCTTTCCATTTTTATATAGCAAATATAGACTACATCCTCGACTAATGGATCCTTGCAGAACTATCCAGAGTGAAATGTGTTCATAAATATTCAGTTCATAAACTACCCAGCATAGGGGCTAGGAAACAAGAACCGTTTAAAATGCCTTGACATACGCTTCTTTCATTGCATGTGCAGTTGAAACCATTGTACATTAAATTGTGTTTTAAGGGAAAAGAGCAGAAATACCAGTTTTCATAATAGTAACTTGTTATTTGTGAATTTGAATACCATATGCTGCAACGTATTGGCTTCCAGATTAAGGATGGCAAATGTCTTGCATAAAAATATATTTCATAAATAGTTTTGCATAGAATCTATTTCATAGGGTGAACTTATCTGAATCTGCAGGAACTGAAGTACCCCAAAACCACAGCTTAAATTTGCTAGAAGGGATAAAAAAGAGGGTTATATGCACCTTTTTTCACTGTCCAACGCTAACTTGCATTCACGAGTGCTGAGTTCTCATACCTTCCTCAGGATAGAGAGTAAATTTTACTGGAGTTAAGAAACCAAAAAGAATAGTCTGAGGGTCAAAATAGAACAGCACTGCAAACTTGAATTCAGTGATGAGATTTCAGGCCAAGAGAGTTGGAGCTTTTCAGCTTGGAGAAGAACAGACTCCGGGGATACTGTATAGCCGCTTTCCAGTCCTTAAAGGGGCTGAAAAGAGAGCTGGAGAAGGAATTTTTACAAGGGGCTGTAGTGGAAGGACAAGGGGTAATGGCTTTGAACTAGTGAAGGGGAGATTTAGATTGGATATTAGGAAGAGATTCTACCCTTGTGAGGGTGGTGAGGCACTGGCACGGGTTGCCCAGAGAGGCTGTGGCTGCCCCCATCCCTGAAAGTGTTCAAGGACAGGTTGGATGGGACTTGGAGCAACCTAGTGTGGTGGAAGATGTCCATGCCCATTTCAGGGGAGTTGGGCAAGGTGATCTTTAAGGTTCCTTCCAACCCAAACCATTATATGATACATTTCTATGAACACAGAAAAGCTTGGCAATTTCTCACAATAGTAGAATGTATTTTAGCTGATATTTGCATGTGTATTTGTTTTTAGTCTTTGATGGACTGTACTCTTCCATGGTTTAGAAAGAGCATGTATTGTTTTCATTTTTAAAGCTGAGAAACTATAAATTAGATAGCAAATATATGATTATCTTCTCTGGCTACTTGAAACCTAATGTGATCATGACTACACTGGAATTTGAAATCATTCCACCATCCTTCCTGGCACATGGTACCATTTTGAAATGTTTCTTTAAAGCTTCTGTTTTTACCCTTATTTTACCATTGCTTCTGTTCTGTTGCACCTCAGGACTGTTTAGTAAATATTTACAGAATACTCTTAATATCTTTAAAAGATGAAAGAGTGAAGCAGAGCAGTGAGGTAGATAATGGAAAAAAAAACCTTACAGAAGTAGTAGAATTGCAGAATGGTACTAACATGTGGCTGAGTTCAGTTCAGACTTCATCCAAGTGGGAACTGTATACATGATAGATTTTAAAGTTGCTTCTAAAAGTCTCTTTTTCTTTAAAAACAAACTAAAAAAAGTTTATAATGAAATGTTTTGTTTCTGGAAAGAAAAATAAAGCAATAGAGACCATGTAGAAATCAGCAATGCAGTGCTTTTGGGCAGTGAAAGGTGGCAGAAACTTTGGAGGGGCACATACACACATGACTTTGGCTACTGAGTCGTGCATATTTCTAAGCTTTAACAGGATTAGTTTCATTCAAGCTCAGGGAAACGGGTCATATGACAATTTTCAACACTTTTATTTACAGTACAACAAAATATGTTTTCAGCCCTTGGCATCAGAGATCTCTCCCAAACAAATCCTGGTAAGTTTTAAGAGCTTTCTCGAAATACTCTTTTACTGAGAAGGAAGCTGGGGAAGTAAAGAGACTTTTTTCCTTGTAAGTTAAGTCATTGTGTCCCATTTGATAGGCAGATCTTTTGTCATCCCTCTTCATGCATCTAAGAGGCTTCTGCCAAAGTTTCACTTTTCCAGGCCTTTTATCGATAGCTTGAATATCTTTGTTATATGAACTTCATTTTCTTGACTTTCACTGTTCCCTTTTTCAAGGTCACTCGGTATTTGGAGCAGTCTATTGACTCCATCCCTTTGTTTGCCTTCTTTTTTGAAATCTACTCTCCTCAACGGATAGTGTGTCAAACTGATTTCTTTTTCTTCCAGTCCAGGGATCCTTTGTATCAAGCTGCACTCCTGGGGCTGTCAAAATAAACCACCTTTTCCTAGTCTCTTTGTATTGTCTTCCAGATGCATGGGTAATATGCAGTGGAGATCTTTACAGCTCATGGTTGACAAAGCTCACACCTTCAGTCATGTAGCTGTTCTATAAGTTGTAGTACAGTTTAGAGCACACAACCCTGCATGTTTCTTCTGAGCAGGAGTAGATGATATAGTGGTAGAAAATCATACCAGCCACATGGAGTTGGTTTACTTCAACATTGTCAAACTACCCCAGAGCCTGCCACATTAGGAACATTGCAGGTGTTTCATTACTGGGAAGAAATTTTTGTTGACAAATTGTGTCCATAGCCAAGTTGATTAATAATGAATTCATTAATAATGAGTTAATTAATAATGTTGTATGTTGTGATTTTACATTTCAATGACTCATTTGAATAGGAGAGGGAGGGTGTCTTTGTTTGGGTGCCTTTTCCAAAACATACTGTGGGAGATAGGCAGTGCTTTTGCTATGAGTGTTTCCTGATTGTTTTAGATTTTATTCAGGTGACCATGGTCAAAACATTCAATATTTAAATCTTGTTGCCCAGATATAAAGGCAGACAACTCTTATTTTGATATAACTGAGAAACAATTGCTTAATTCTATTGTAATAAAGCAAAGATGGAGTTAAAATTTCAAAGATATTCAAGTTTCATGGTTTTTCCTTATAGCTATGAACTGAAAACGTTCTGATAGATTTCTAGTTAATGTGTTACCAACTTTGTCCCTGTCCAGGCTATGGGAGGAGAGTCTTGCAATTTTAGATGTCCTGTGTTGTCTGTGGCAAGAATTGACCAGTAACTCCCTCAGATCTCTTGAGAATTGGAAAGATTTGAGATCTTCTAGACAAACCTTGAGTGAAAGGCAAATAAGTTTAGCGACTTAAATCTTCCGTTAAAGCGTAATAGAATAAATCAAATGGAGAGGAACCCAAATGATCAAGTGTCCTTACAGCTGCTATCTTCTTGTGTATTCAGGTTTGCAGTCTCTCACATCTGTTTAACTCTCAGAAGACACTTTTAAAGTATCTAAATTTTAAAGGATCTAAATCCAGCTACTTGTAACTTTTGTCCTCTTTTTTGCCTTCTCTGAAATAGGTATAGACTTCAAGTCTGGCCTTTTAAAAAACACTGAAATAGGAAGATTTCTAAGAAATTCTTTTATATAGAGAGGTTTAAGGAAGGTTCATTCTTGGTCTTTGATTTCAGTCCTTCCCAGTAAATAATTGAATCTTTATACATCAGGGCAGAAATCACCAGCACTGAGATGTAAAAGCTTTCAAATGTACATTTCTGTAGCCCACAGGTGGATGGTGCTGAATGCCACAGATTGGATTGCCTGAGTTATCAGACTTAATGACATACTTTCAGATATTGTTCTGTGTATGAACACACACCTAACAACAGTGGAAGTTTTCAGTTTTCTGTCTTGACCAAGGCTGCATGTGATAGCATTGAACAGTGACTGCTTGCCTCTTGCTGACCCCCTAAATGTGACTGGGTTTTTTCCTATTGGCAACATTATTGAACATTGGGTATGGTTGAAAATTTATCAGCTGCCTTTGACAAGATAGCAAAACATTTGCTGGATTAAAGCCTTATGTCTGAGGTGAAGCAAGCTGAAAGGGGTAATGTGTATGCATTCATTTTGCAGATGTCTGGAAATAAACTTGTTGCCTAATAGGTTAATGCCTACAGGTGTCTTTGGGACAGGCAGTATTTTCAGTACAAGTGATATCATTTACATTTCAATGGAAGAGGGGAAAAAAAAGAGGGGAATTCTAGTGTGTTTAAACTGTAGAAACAAAGTTAACCACTAGTTGATCTTGAATTGCTGCATCAGAATGCTATTTCCAATTGCACTTTGATAAAAAGTGGGCTGCACTGTCAATTGGTTCAGTAATCTGATATGATGGGGAAATTATTTTCCCTCTGACTCTTTTTTATTAGTTTTTAATTGGGGAGGGGAAAACAGGGCTTCCTTGATGGTGACAACACAGGCTCTGGTGGATCTTGGTAAATCATAAAATGGCATCCATTTCTAAGGTGATTGTATGTCTTGAAAATGAGTCTGAATTTTCACAGCTGTAAATATGGAGTAGAGTTTCCAAAGGAAATCTAATGTTTGGAAAGGTATACTAGAGAGATACCAAATTATTCATGGACAAACTAGATAATCGTATTTCCCTGGAACAAATATCATGTTGTGCCCTTGCAACTCAGCTTTTGTTTCTGTCACTTCTTCCACTCCAAACCACTTGTAGTTTAGTGCTTTAAATGCTTTCTTTGCTTTTTGTTTGTCGTGTGTTTTGCCTGTAATGTAACTTTGTATCATTTTTTTCATCCTGTCTGGTGTTGCTTCATAATTTGAGGGAGCTACTTTACTCTCCCAAGAAGCTTTAATGTTGATGTATTTATGTGGCTTCCTCTGTTTCCTTGAGCCCTACTCTTCCTGCATCCTAGTGACCTTTCAGACGTAAGCTATATCAGAACAATTTTGACATCACTGCAGCTAAAATGAAGATGGCTCTTTGATGGGCAGGTGCAGATCCTGTTGGCTGCAGATGAAGTTGGTGCAGTGCTAGAGTCAGCCATGTAGAGGCTGGTTTCTCAAGGTGTGGAGGAGGCCAGGGTAACAATAGGATTCTTTTGTGGCTATTGCCAGGGGGAATAGCTAACTGTGTAGATGATAGGAAAAAAACTGCATGTGAGCTTAAGTCCTATCATACTCAGTTTATATAGAAAGCAAAACATTTAAAGGTGTAATATTTCAACAAGGACAAGTGCAGAGTCCTGCATCTGGGAAGGAACAACCTCATGCACCAGTACAGGCTGGGGGTTGAACTGCTGGAGAGCAGCTCTGCAGAGAGAGACCTGACTGATTAATAAACTAACCATGAGCCAGCAATGTGCCCTCGAAGGCCAATGGCAGCCTGAGGTGCATCAAGAAGAATGTGGCCAGCAGGTCAAGGGAGGTTCTTGTCCCCCTCTACTCTGCCCTGGTGAGGCCTCATCTGGAGTCCTGTGTCCAGTTCTGGGCTCCTCAGCTCAAGAGGGACGGGGAAGTGCTGGAGGGAGTCCAGCTCAGGGCCACCGAGATGATCAGGGGACCGGAACATCTTTCATATGAGGAAAGGCTGCGGGAACTGGGGCTGTTTAGTCTGGAGGAGAATGAGGGGAGATCTTATTAACATTTATAAATATCTAAAGGGTGGGTGTCAGGAGGTTGGGACATCCCTCTTTTCTACAGTAGATAGTAACAGGACAAGGGGTGATGGGATGAAGCTGGAACACAAAAAGTTCCACTTAAACATAAGAAAAAACTATTCACCGTGAGAGTGAGGGAGCCCTGGCACAGGCTGCCCAGGGAGGGGCTGTGGAGGCTCCTTCCTTGGAGGTCTTCAAGACCCGCCTGGACATGTTCCTATGTGACCTGATCTAGGTGAACCTGCTTCTGCAGGGGGGTTGGACCAGATGATCTCTAAAGGTCCCTTCCAACCCCTACCACTCTATGATTCTATTATTCTATGATTTCGTCTACTATGCTTAAATGACTGATGTGGAAAAAATAGAAGCTTATATTGTCTGCAGCTCTAACTTAAATTCATCCTTTAATTACTGAAGTCCAGGCTGAAGGTGGGATTCTCTCACAATTATGATTATTCTTTTAATCTTTCCCATTAGATATTTTGGGTGTTATTTTCACCAGTGAAATAAAACTGAGTTTCTTGTTACTCTTTAACCATGACAAGTCATTTGTTACATAATTGCCTTTTGTGTCCCTACCCTTAATTTTGATATTTGTTATCAGGAAACTTTTCAAAACGCCAGCTTTTTAAGTGAAAGAAATTGTTGTGACTATCCCAGTTTGTAGCATCACTGCACACCCTCCTCAAAGTGAAGAGGCGACGCGTGGCAGCGTTTCCAATTCCGAGCAACGCCTTGCAGGTTTTGAAACGCGAGTGCGCCGTTGTGTAACTGCAGCGTCACCACAACCAAAGATTCTCAGTCATAGGCCGGGTCTGTAATATTTATCTTTTTTTTTTTAACTGCATTGCCATATTTTAAATTTTTGATGAAAATGTAGTCTGGATATGTCATACAAAAACTTCCCTTTTCACAGGAGAAGTCTGCTCCTAATTTGTTTAAGAATCGCATTCAAGATTTGATGCGTGAAGTAAGAATAGTATGTAATCTGGTTTGTGGGGTATCTGAGCTAAACCATGTGAACGAAAAAGACTTTGAGGGGAGAGCCTTATGAGTGGTGCATCATGAAAAATAGGATTTGGAACCTTTCCCTACTATTTTTCCTTGCTTCTAAATCATATTCAAACGCTTCCAGCTCTCTGCCAAATAAACACACGCTGCAACTGCATGTTACCGTCTGATAAGCAGCCGGGAAGGTTTCTCTCTTTCTGGCACCCCTTTATTGAACAGCATGTGGTACCTTCCCAAATACATGCGTGCATTTCTGGCATAGCCCAGCTGCTGGCAGCTTGTGTTCAGGTTCAGGAAAGGCTGCTGAGTTGAAGTATCCATGTGTATGCATCTGTGTGCGAGTGACCCATTGAAAACTGGCAGTTGCGGTATTACTGCTTTGAAAAAGCAGCCTTCTAGCATCGGTCTTTGTTCTACATCAATGAAGATGCACATCAGTGGAGCCGCTTGGTAACTGGAGATTTCACTTGACCAGTACTGTCTGTCTTTTTACTTGCTTATTTCTTACTGCCATGTCATCTCCGGGAGCCACTGAGGATACTCAGAATTCACGTAGGTGGAACTTTATTATCATCTTTATGATTTGGCAGCTCCGTTTGCCAAGCTAATGTAAAATGCAAAATGAAATTGAAGTTAGCTTAATGAATTTCCTCAGTTACCACCATTGCTTGATTTGTAAAGGGTGTTGCTATAAATGAGAGGTTAATTATCCACTAGATTTCGCAAATTTGAAAGAAATAATGACTTAACGTCTGTCTTGTCAGGGCTTTTGTTTATTGCTTTGCTTTTGTCTGTCGCTTTGCATTATTGTCAAGGTAATATTAATCAGAAATAGTAAAAGAATACAGATACCCAGATACCTTGTGAGCTAAAATTGAAGCAGAGTTTTCTAAGGGTGAGGTGATACTGGAGGATGAGGGGAGACAGAGAATTATTATCTGAAGATAAAGTAGGATATAGAAAATTAGAGCAATGAATTCATTAGTATAGGTGCAGTCACACTAATGCTTCATTTTCTCCAGGTAAAGAAAATAATGGATTGCAGAAATGTATATTTTTAAATGAGGCAATTTTTCATTTTCATCAGCATGAGCACTCTGTATCCTACAAACAATGTTCTTACTAATGCAATTAGTAACATTTTTATGCTAATGATGTGCATTAATTGAAATAGAAATAAGGTGTGGATTTCTACTCTGATTCTTTTTATGTTCTTTTATATAACCCCTGGAAGAGATGTCTTTTTGTTACCATTCCTGTGGACGTTTTTCAGTTGGTATCCAGGACCAAAAGATAATTGAACTGTTATGCTAATAACCTGTTGGAGCATACCTTTATCAAGGCTCTACCTACAAGTTGCAATTCTGACCACTAAATTTGATATTCATGTTAAATAACAAGATGAAGTTGAATATTTTAACGGTTCACCTGATATGGGAAAACTCTTTACACTTACATTGATTAGAAATACTTCATTTATCAAAAATAATTGTTTTCCAGAAACCTAGACAGAGCAGTTGACCACCTACTTAAAGGTGGCAAAACTTGCCCACTGTTCTGCTCAATGTGATGTCTCCACTTTGCACTCAAAATTGTCAGTTTTGCAAGCAATATACATACTCCTGGTGTAATCTATTTTCTATCCTTAACTACTTTGTGCATATTGACAGAACTTTTCTTTTTTTTTCTTCTTGTTTCCTGAAGCATGGAAATGAAACATGGTGACTTGAGGGTGCAGCTGTGAATCTTTTTTTTGTCCTTATTTGCAATCATACCCTGGACAGTAGAATAGCTATTTTGTGGCAGAGGGAAGGGGCAAACCTTGACATTCTAGTTCTATAAGGATTAAAGTATGCAGTTGGAGAATATTTCTGAAAAGGGAGTCGGAGCAGTCCTCCAACTACTGCTGGGAACAGGAAGCAGTAAGTAGGAGCTTTGGTACCAACAGTAACATTGGAAAGGTTAGCACCTCTGTGGCTACCAGGATTATTCTAATGGGTTTTTTCAAATCACATTTTCTTCTATAGCTTAGGAGGAGAAAGTAATGCTAAACTAAAATGGCTTGTTATATCTTCTGGCAAACTATTTGCTCACCATCTATGTAGGCTGAGTTAATGAGAAACTAAGAAATACTCATCTGCGTGCTTTTAAATAGATTGCTTCTCTCTAACAGGAACAGATGAAATACTTTTTGGGGTACTGAAAGACCAAATGCTGTAGGCTCTTGCGGCCTGTGGCTGCATCTTGGTGCAAATGAATTCCTCAACAGTTTTATAATGACAGTATTCTTTCTTTTGACACGCTGCTTCTATTTTATTGTATGTTAGAAATGTAAATGCAGACATTTAATCAGTTTGATTTGTAGCTAAGTAAATGCATAGTAATAGATTATATGCTTTTTGTATTTCTCCACATGACACTATTTCTTTCCATAGCAGTACTATAAATATGATACACTTCTGGTCCTTACAATGGTTAGAAATAGTAGAATTGTTTTAAAACCTGCAGTAGATATAATTTATTCCTTCTTTATAGCATGTACTTACATAAATCTCAGTCCCACCTTTCACAGCAGTGTGTTATTAAACTGCTTGTTCTGCTCAGGTTTTAATGAGCCGAATGGAAAGGTGGGATAGCTGAGGTGTGCATGGAAGAATTCTGAATGTTTCTCTGCTCCTGGTCAGTAAATGGAACAAAAACTTGGCTATTCTGGCAAACAGTTCTGTCTGCTTTATTTATGTTATACATGCTGTGTTCAATTGGATCAAGGCATTAGAGCTGAAACAGAATTCTTCAGCATTGTAGCTAGTGTGGTATCCTTCTTGGGATTTATTTATTTTTATGGAGCAGGTGAAATAACATTATTTGTGAAAACAGCATGGAATAATAAAAATGATGGAATACTTAAGTGAGCTGTTTTAAAAATTCATAAAACATTTTTGTATGTATGTAATAGTCCTACACTGCACATTTCCAATAGAGTGAGTTAAGGCTGAAAGAGGTTAAGAGGCAGTTTTGAATAACTGAACACTTTCATTTTTAATCACTTGGATTATTCTGTGCATTAAGGCGAAATGAAAATCTGGTGGAGATGTCACTCAGCCCTTTTTTTTTCCTTTTATGTAGAAGCTAGCTGATGCTATTTTGACGTTTCATAAATGAGACTTGATCAAAATGTAGCTGTCTGTGTGTCTCATTTTAAATCACTCAGAAATGAGGCCATTTATAGAAATAAGTTTCTGGCTTAATTAGATTATTATGTAATCAGTCCAGACCTTGCACACCAACATTCCCATTGGCTCAGGAGGGTTTTAATTTGGACCATAGTCTTAAATCCTTATAGATATCTTATCTCTTCTCTGGTTATCGAACGTTAAAGTGAAAAATCCATGCTTCACAGAGAAGATACAGTGAAAACCACCCAATGTGTTTTCAGTTATCTTGTGCATTCACATGGGTAGGAAAAGGAGCTGGTAGTACTCTATAAGCTCAGGATTTGTGACTCGCCACTGATATGGGAATTGCAGTTTTGCAGACTCAACTGCCCTAAGCTTTAATCACAGGTGTAATGTAATGACTTCTATTTTTTAACGTCTGTTTAACCATACAATGGAATTAGAAGGGTGGGCTTTTTGCCTTTCTTTTAAAGAGCACTAGTTAGCTGTCTGTGTAATAGGTCTCACGTTCAGGATAGCTTCTGCCTCCACAAACCTATGTGGCTGGAGAAAGTCTGTCCATGTTAGGGTTTTGGGTGACATGTATTTTTCCCTTCTTGTGTGTTGGTACATATTTTAGAAGGTTGTGCTGCCAGTCACTTAGTCTCTGGCTCTGATGACACCTGAATGTAAGCCAAGTCCTTGATTTTCAACGCATCTGGGGAACAATAACTGATATGAAAACTTGTGCTAGTTACAGGATAGGAAGAGGTCTGGCAGAGGCATTTCTCTCTCCCTCTCCTGTTGCATCCCTACATAGAGTTCAGGGTACTGTTGTTCCACTGAAGGTTCCTTTTGCACATTAGCGATGGTTCAGTCTAATTGTCTTAAAATTCATGAAGTGAAAATGAATTTGGTGTGTGGAGGAACTGTAGACTAACTCTGCAACAAAAGGGAAAACAGAAAAGGTTTTATCTATCACAGACTAAAGAAAGAATACCATTTAAGTCATATCTCATAAAAATTTGGAAACTTTGAGGATTTCTGAGACAAAAGAAATCCAATTATTTTAGAAAGAGAGTTGTGAAATGCAAAACACTATCTAAAGTATTTTTAATGCATTGTTAGAAGAGTCATGAATGAATTTCAGAAAAGACAATATTCTTACTGTATAGTCCTCTTTGCAGTCCTTGGAAGCTTAAGATCTTGGCTGAGGAGATAATCATAAGAAGACACTTTAATTTTAAGATGCTTTAAAAAGAAATGCCTTTTGAAATGACATTGTGAGTACCGTGGCAATTTTAATGTGTATTCTACTGCTTTTTGAATGAAAGAAATAGTCCAGTATACTTCTGTAAGCAAAGCATTCTGTAAGTATGATTCCTATGCTTAAGATACATGTTATATGTACAACTCTGTAATATTAGCCTTTGAGAAATACTTCCTAGGTCTAATCCAGTTTTAACTTGGACATTCTGTATTTTGTTCAGACAGCAGCACAAGTATGAAGGTTAAATGTTGAGAACAGGGGACTAATAGCAGTAAAACATACAGAAAGGAATAATACTGTAAATTTCTGTCCTCTGGTAGTTAATAACAAGCCAAAAAGTTCTGCAAGTGACAGGTTATTGACTGAAAATGATTTAGGAGGGAAACAATCTCTGTCATCAAGTCACACTTGAGAAATGAACTGTTGAGATTAATTCAACTGTGAACAGGGTAAATTACATCCAGCTATGGATCAATCATGAGATTTCCAGAGGACAGCTGCAAATGAGAGGAGGTGTTAGGGAAATGATTGAGTTGGGAGAAGAAACCTTATTTCACAAGATCCTAAAAGAGCTTGGCTTGCTTGATGAAGGAGGTGACGAGGAGACTTCTGCATGTAACCATGTTGAAGGAATTAACATACAGAAAAAGAAAACTTCATGAAAGGCCAGTGTGTGTTGGGGTGGGATGGCTTGTGGTTATTGTTTTGTGGTAATTAGTGTGCCTCCAGTTAATTGTGTTAAAATGCTCTAGTATTAATTCAGCAAAGAGGCTTTCTTAAATCCTTTAAGCACTGAAAATACCGTCTGCCTATGTTGTGATACTGTCCACTCTTTTTTTTTTGTCTAGCATTGGTTATTTTCTGACTTATCTTAGTCATCAAATTCCTGGGGAGGAAGAACATAGCAATATTGGAGTAACTTCTGCTGAAATCTGTTGGGCAGAAAAGTTTCTTCCATAAGCTGTTGGTTTCTTGGAAACTGCTGCTTTTCTATCTACAGATGGTGAGAATTAATAGCTCTATGGTATAAATTTAGTCATTGATGACTAACCTGATACTTTGTTATGTAAATGTCAATTTTGCCATATTCCATTAATTGGATCCCTGTTCCAGTGATGTTCTTACTCAGCATTCTTACTTTCTATTTTGCTATAGAAGGCAATGTGGCTGCTGACTGCTGGCAAAGGCTACTCTAAAGAGTTCTATGTAAATCTCCAAGATTATATCTAACCATAGACAAATCTGACAAAAATATGGTAAAGCTTTCTGATTTTATTATTGCCTTAACCACATCTCAAGTCCCAAACCCAATTTACATTCCTTCACAAATGACAAAAGCTCCAAATATCACTGACTAACTTTAAAATGCACCGACCTCTAGCTTAGTCTGGTCATTTCTATGCCAAACATCCCCTTTCATATTCTACATGTGGAGGACATGATAAAAGGTAATAAAAATAGATTAGATTTTTCCATTTCCCTTAAAACTTCAATCTAAAAGCAGCTCTGTTAGCTAGGAGTGCATATTTGTCATGGACAAATATACTCTGTTTTCCCCTTTTCTTTTCAATTCTGTGTAGTAAATGAATTTGTTTTTCTTGTTTTTATGTTTTACTAAGCTCTGTGGAAAATGTTAGATAACTTGAGTAAAATTAAGTTTCTGTACAATGTAGCATTTCTTTTAGAAGTGCCTTCCTTTTTGCTTTAAGTTGCTGACTTCCCTCTGCCTTTGTAACTGGAGCGTTAGTGGGCATCAGTGTGATCTCTTATGTCATGACCTAAAAAGAAAATTTAAAGAGCTGCATGCTCTCCCCATTCCAGAGTCTTGGGCAGTTGCCAGAACTTTGCATTAAAGCCCACAAGCAGTGGTACTAGGACAGTTTTTGCCTTAAAAGATAGGTGGAGTTACATGCGGATCACCGAGCCAACGTCTCTAGCAGGACGGAGACAGATTTGCTCTGACAATATAATGCGCTTTGCAAGCTTCTATTTTAGGCATTCTTTGCACTGTGGCCTTTTTAAAAGACTATATTGGACAAGTAGTTTGTTTCTCTTAGGAATCTTGCACTTGAGGAGGCTTCAAGTTCACATTGACGTGTTCAATTCTGCAACTCAAAAAGTGAGTGTACCTGGAGAACTGTTTTTCTTGACTGCTTTTAAAGATAGATTTATTTTATAGTTCAGCTATTTCACATTGTTCTTTTGTGCTATTACCTCTTGGCTAGGCATGATCCAGTCAGCACAGTTAACACCTGAGAAGTGATTTACTGCAGGGATGTTTAGTATTTTTATAAAAATCTTGGAGTGATCTGAAAAATGAGTTTTGCATTCATCTTCAGGATTGGTGCAGCAGAGGCAGTGAAAGTGCAAATGACATGTCTGTGTGCTGTCTTACTTGCTAAGCCTCAGCTCTGACCTCCAGATCCCTTCTTGAATGAGAAGGTAGCTCAGTTTCTGGGGTTTGAGGGTTATTTTTCCAGCTTTGAAGCAAAGATATCACTTGTAATGGCTGAGTAGTTGAGTAGCTTGTATTTTGGGATGCAGAAGAATGGTCTTAATTTGCTCTATCAGTTTATGTAACTTGGTGGCTCAGTGGATATACATTATGCATCCAGTAGTGCTGATTTGACTAGTTGACTAACTGTCTTTCAAATCTGTCAAATCGTTTCCTGTAGGCAAATAAAGGTGATGGGTGAAACCTGTTCAACTACTTAGGAATTTTGAATAATATGTAAAACAAAATTAAATGTGACATGCCCTATGTTTAAGTCTCACTTTAAATGTGAGCAAACTCACAATCTCCCTGATGGTGAAGGGTATTTCCAAGCAGAGAATCATCAGATGTGACCTATATTATTGCAGGCTGGTTCGCTGTTAATATATGTTCTCCTTTTTACCTGGGTTTAAGAATAGCATTCCTTGGTTTAAATTCTAAGTACATTACGATATGAACATGCTTATAAACTGCAATGTCTCTCAGGCTTTTTTTCCCCCCCTAGGCTGAGTTATCATCATTCCATTTCCTGTTTAGAAAGCATTAAACTAGTGTTAGAAAAAGCAGTCTGTCAGTCTTTAGTAGCTGCTGATATGAGTGCAGTTTTCACTTTAAAGAATGGATTGTAATAGCAGAATGCAAGTATATAATTTCTGACCTAATTTGGAATGGAAACTGCTACCTTGCAAACTTCTTCAGCAAAATGCAAATCATTCTAGCCCTCTAATACTTGATGGCATTCATAAGTGAAATGATTTGTAATCCATGGAGTACTCAATTTGTACTGAAGTGTGCACTTACACATCTGTCTTTATTAAAACTGACTTAGGGGTTTTGCACCTGTATGGAGATTATTAGTGTATAAAATTAATTAATCAGAAATAATATCTTGAAAATATATGTATGCATACATATCTTATTTAAACCAAATTAAAGTAGTGAGAAATCTC
Organism: Colius striatus; assembly: GCF_028858725.1. NCBI lineage: Eukaryota > Metazoa > Chordata > Aves > Coliiformes > Coliidae > Colius > Colius striatus. The sequence goes on from NC_084762.1 coordinate 6,031,078, forward strand.
TCGTTCTGAATGTGTGTAGACAAGCCAGCATTTTGCAGAGAACCTGGTAGTTTGGGTTTTTGAGTAAGATAAATTAATTAATGCTTCATGAAAATCTATAATCTCTTCTGGTCACTTGTAAAGAACTTGACTGCTTGCTTGAATAATGGACCAAATTTACCAGTTTTGTTTTGAAAATACAGTTTTGATGTGTTATCAAGTCTTGGTGCTTTTCTCCTTTCTTCTGGAGCAAAATTTCAATGCTTTCTGGTTAGATTCATCTCAGAGATGCAGCCGTTGTTTGATGTTGATCCTGTATTTGCTGCATATATAAACACATGTATTGTCAAGGGAACTTGTTTAATAAATAAGGCATGCATGAGAAGTAGTTTGAGGGATAATATCAGCAAGCGTGTTTCTAAATAGGAGGCTTTGTACCAAATGTCTACGGTTTTATAGAGCATGAAATGGTAATAATGATTTGATTCCTTATGTGTGCTTCAGTTCTCATTAGCCTTGGATAGTCACTATTATAAATAGATTTGATAGCTTGTGAGAAAATCACAAGAGGTTGAAGTTCAACATCTTCTTGGTATATCATTCATTCAGTCCTGGAGAGAAAATACTTGTACCAACCAAACAGGAATTGCCCCCACAGTATTCCTTGGTTGGTTGTTTCCCTCCCCCACCTCAAGCCATGTTCATAATTTCTAATACATTCAGGAACTGATACTGAGAGTGATGCATATACCAGATGCTGTCCCTGGTGTGTTGGTCTTGGAAGACCTCCTGGTCATGATGTTCTTCATGTTCCCAAGGTCTGTTAGCCAAGCCTTGGGATAGATCAGATTATTTCAGTGTTAATCTTGCAAGGAGTTCTTTTAACTGCTCTTCACTATCCCATCTTGTGTCTCATATATGTTTTAAAAGATATCTCAAAGTCTGAGCCTGAAATGTGTAAGAACCTATAATATTGTTTGTAACCCACTTCCACCAAATTGAATCTTGTTTTAAATAAGTAAATCATTTCTGGTCTTCATAACTGAACAAAATTTTCCCTGTATGAAGCTGGGGAAATTAAATGCAGTGTCATAGAATCATAGAATGTGTTAGGGTTGGAATTCAGTGTCGTTTCTTGGAGTCTAATGCAGCAACTAAGAGATGAGAAATATTCTGCCTCCATCTCTGTTGAAAGCTTATGTCTTAATTTTATTTCCGTGTTAATATCAAATAAAAATACTATTGGTTGCTCTAAAAAGGAGGCCACAAGTCTCTTTGCCCATGGAAACTGGATGCTCTTGGGGCTGACAAAGCAGATGTATGATGACGGGAAGAGAGAGAAGGAAACAGGGCAGATATAATGGTGGCCTGAAGGCAATGTTTTCCCACTGTCATGCCAAATGTGTTGTGAACAAACAATACATATTTAATAAAGGCCATATTGTGTTTTACTGATATCCTCCTCTGAAATTAGTGGGTGTTGAGCTTTTTGGAGTCACGTTATGCAAGCTTAGGTATAAAAGTAAGGAAGAATTGGCTGCTGAGCATGATCAATACACCTCTGCTTAGGGTTTTTCTTAAGGCTTTGAAAATCAGCAGTTGTACTCTCAGTTCTGTAGGGGCTCTTTGAAATGTTACAGGTACAGGTGGTTATACCTGTTGTAAAGGTATAGCATGGGATTTTAATTCCTGTAGAAAATGACAACTAATGCAAAGAGATGTTGTTTGAATGTTACAGGTACAAGTGGCTATACCTGTTTCAAAGGTATAGCTTGGGATTTTCCTTCCTGTAGAAAATGACAACTAATGCAAAGAGATGCTGTTTAGGGAAATAGAGTAATAGTTAAAAAACTTAACTTTTCCAGAAACTGACTGCACGTTTGCACTGTGCAGGAGGTGTGCATGCAGTTTGTGAGGTTTAAACTACTTGTGACTAATTACTGCTAAAATATTCTCAAGGATAAAATTAAAAGTTAAATCAGTAGAGCCTTATACATATTCAGGAGATAAGGAAAAGATTATAAATGAAGTATTCCATCTTTTGACTTGGCCTAGAGGTGAATGTTTTTATAGGGCATACAAATGGCAGCAGTTGATTGGTGCAGTTGTCAAAGGAATTAGTTCCTCATTTTATATTGTATCGCAACACAGGCACCAGTAAGTGCTTGCTGTCCCAGGATGTGGCAGGAGATGTGCTAAAAAACTTGTGTGGCACCTATGTGTTGAAAAATAAAGTGGGGGGAGAGAGTGGGAGAAAGATTTCATACAGCTGTGTATGTTGAAAGGAATGATCTCATAGGAAGCATATCTCACAGGTTTCACAGTCCCAATTATATTGACTTCCCTCTTCAGTCTCCTTCCTTTTTGCCTCTCCCTTTGTAAGTGCTTTTATCAGCTTCCTGAATTTCTGCTTTTTATTCACTCTTCACTGTCACTTTGATGTCTGTGCATCCTTTAGGTAGGTTTTCTTTGTTTGCTTGAATAAGATACTGTGTCCTGGGTGTCAGATATCTGTCAGTTCGTTTTTCCTGTAGGCATAGGCTTTAGTCATTGATGGTCACACGGTATGTGCTTTCTCCCTGATAATTGTTCCTCCAGTCTCTTGGTACTTTTGTCTGGCAGAGTACATTCAGCAGTGTGTGTTTCTTTGGTAATGGCTGATTTTACCGCAGTGGCTTTTTGTTCTTGGGTGTTTGGTTTCAATATAGCAAACCCCTCTCTGCCTTTGGTATTAAATTTCTTTCTCCTGGTCAGTATTGTTTTTCACCTTGCAACTTCTGGAATCTCTACCAGACTAGCGAAATCCAGAATAAAGGGTCATATCATACTTACTAACTCTGTTCTGCAGTCAGTTGCCAGTTTCCCTTCCACCCCTACCCCTTCTTCATTTCTACTACTTTCTATCTCCTTTCCTTTCATGTTTCTCTCTTGTTTAGTGCTCCACTGATGCATTAGTAACATCTTACATCTGCTCCACCCTCTCCCTAGTTTGCTGCCTGGGTATCTTTTATATGTGCATTGAGGTGGGCTAAGCAACTGCTAGACTTGGTAGGCTTTATACTGCTTTAGTGATAATGGTTTCTCCTAATGAGAAGAAGGTATAAAACTGTGAACCTCAAGTAATGAAAAGATTCTTGGCTGTTAATTACACTCTTTTTATGAGGACACGGATGACCTGGTTATGTTAACCAGTGAAACTTGTCTAGCTGTATATAATCCCAATAAAAGAATCTATTAATCTCAATTAGTTATTAATCTAAAGGTGTTAAGATCAGAGCTCTTGCACACATGAGAAAAGATCTGCTGGTTTTTGCACAGTGCCTGTTAAATCAGTCGAATACAGTAGTTGAAAAGATACTGTTGCAGTCATTTGAATCAGTTTGGTTTGAGTAGCAAACTTCAGAAATGAGTTTCTCTGTTACTCAAAGCTAAACCAATATGAGCACGGGTTGAAATTAATGGTTAAACTGTAAAATTAGTTGTGAGTGGATATGGTTGCCATTATAGCTTTATCTGGAGCTGATGATATGGAGGTTTATTGTGTGGGTGAGTGATGGTCTACCTTGACTTTTCCAACATAGACTCGTTTAGTCTGGCTGTCGTTAAAGAAGCAGCATGGTAAAAACTTGAATGTCAGAGTAAAGATACAAAAGCTAGGGATGTGATGTGGTAGCTTCCCTTCCTATTAATAGCAAATACTGGCTACTGTATAGCATAGTGAAATCCTGAGAAATGTGAAGCATGAGGTGTTCCTTAGGGTTCAACAAAACAAAAAGGTAAATCCAGCCACACTCTTCTGTCGTAGTTTACAGACTGTATGGGAGGTAGGGTTTGGATTTTCTTCCCATCTGCTCATGCCAAGGTTTGTCCTTAAATGCTTTCAAAAAAAAAAAGCCCAGCATGTTAAAGTTGCAGAAACTGTTCTGAATTAGCAGTAAAATCATGAGAATGCTTTGACGCTGTATATAAGGATGACCTTTATTCCACCTTCCATATTTAAAGCTGCAAGTTTGAACAGTTTAGAACAATTCTGCTGGAAGGTGGCACGCACGTAGGTCAGGAAGCCAGGTGGAACAGATTGTCTTTCAGGACCTTTTTTTTTTCTCCAGAAAGATTTATCTTAAATATTTGTCAAGGTCATCAACTTAATTCTGTTGTTACATCTGAGCTATTTAAAGACAGCTGGTGTTTTGCAAGTTGGAAGTTTTGTCTGAGCTGCTTTTTTTTTTTTTTGTGAAGATCTGTTATTCACAGAATCACAGAATGGTGGGGGTTGGAAGGGACTTCTAAAGGTCATCCCGTCCAGCTCCCTGCTAAAGCAGGTTCCCCTCCATCAGAGGGCACAGGAACGTGTCCAGGCGGGTTTGGAAACCTCCTGAGAAGGAGCCTCCACACCCTCCCTGGGCAGCCTGGGCCAGGGCTCCCTCACCCTTACAGAAAATCAGTTTTTCCTTAAGTGGAACTTTTTGTATTCCAGCTTCTTTCCATTACCTCTAGTCCTATCACTGGACACCACAGGAAAAAGTGTTGCCCCATCCTCCTGACATGCACCTTGTAAGTATTAATGAGATCCTTCCTGTCTCTTCCAAGCTGAACGGCCTCAGATCCTGCAGCCTTTCTTCATAAGAAAGATGCTCCAAATATATTTCTGAGCTATAGACCATCTATTATTCTGTACAAATTAAAATGAAGAAGCAAGTGGAATGGTTTTGAGTATATGGAAACTGGATGCAGAGAAGAAAGCATAGAATGTGTAATTAAAAATTTAAAACTCAATATCCTTTCTTCAGAACTGACATGCTGAAAATTGCCTAACCTCTGAATCACAGTCCATGTCCTGACTAGACTGTTTTTCACTTGAGCCATTTTATTTATAGAAATGAAAACGTTCAGTGGGAAAAATGCACTGAAGTGTACTTCTGCACTTGTCATAAGATGCCTTGTTTCTTCATATCTGATGCCTTTCCATAATAGAAAATGAGGAATTTTAACTGTGAAAACAGAGCCATCTATTCTGAAAGTATTGCCTTATGTTCAGCCACGTTGTTCTCTTTGAAATGTAGTAGCAGTTTTGGTTTGGCTGTCTTCTTGTGATTATGCCTGTGTAGTTGTTACTGTCCATTGGCTGAATGTAAAAGCAACCCATTAACTGAAATCACTTTGTAAGAAAACGTTATAATGTAGTTTAAAGAGATGTGTCTTAAGGTATTATAAAAAGTCTTGGAAAGACATGCCATTGCTAAGGTTGCAAATTAGCTTTACTAATAAATAGCACTGTTACACATTCCAGCATCTAAAAAGTACGGTGGCATCTTTGGTTTGCATTTGAGGATAAACAGGCATTTTTAAAATGAGCTGTTCTGTCTCACCTGACAGTCTGTGTGTAACCAGTACATGCATTTAAAAGCCTCAGCTGGTAACATGTCCCTAACTGCTGTCTGTTAGCAAATGAAGCCCTCATCATATTATTGTGTACAAATGGTTTGGATGCTCCTGGATGATGGCTTGTTAGAGTGAATGGTGCTTCAGGTCTCGTTTTGCTAATCATATCAAGCCAAAGTGTTTCAGTCACCACTAGGATTTCTAAAGATAGCCTGTAGTGTGGTTCTTTTTTGGGACATTACCTGCACAGTGTTGAACTAATCTGATGGTCCTTTTCCTTCTTAACTCAGAATGAAGAAATAAACCCAGCAGTGATAGCATGAATGAATAGCTATTTATTTTACTTGTATTGGAGAAGTTGTTTTGACAGAAATTGAGGGGGGAATAGACTAAATTGTCAAGAAAAGCATTAAGTATTCTCTGTGTGTTACTGATACAATGGTTGGCTTATGGTCTTTTTAAAATATTACTGCATGTGAAATTTTGACACTGCAAACAAACTGTGCTTCTACACAAGGAAGAGAGTGATTTGACTGGTGGTCCTGCAGTTCCTTGAACATTTAGGTTTAGTTTGTAGACTTTTTCTTCTGTTATTCAGCTTAAAACAGGAAAAAATTGAGGTGGGGGGGAAAAAAAACCCAACCTTAATGCTTTCTCCAGTCTGTTCCTTTTGTAGTTAAACCCTGGCCCTTTCATATTGATTGAGCCCACTTCAAACAGGTAGACGTGTGTTTTCAGCCTAAGTGTCTGGTGCATCTTTGAACACAGAATCTGTTTTTGTTGAGATCAGATTTGCTTGTGTGAAAATGTTTTAGTAATGAGGCTCTAATATTCCAAAGCCTAACAGAAAACCACTGCTGGTAACTGAGAAATAGATCTTGCAGTTGGTAGCAGTGATTCTTACAGGCTTGGTGCTTTCAGAAGTTTTGTGTGATGGCTGCTCAGCTGAGAGAGGGCTGATGAATTAGAACAGTTTCCAGCATCTAAAAAATAGAATCTCAATTTGGAAAATGATCTCCATTATTGAATAAAAATGGACATAGCAGTTCCTTCATTTGTACAGTGTGATTTGCCAGACAGTTGTAGAGCACATCTGCTATCAAAGGTAGTTTACGTAACGTGTGCTGAATGGCTTCGCGTGTGGAAGAGGTGTGAAAAAATCAAGTTCTCTTTCAACTGGTTGCCTCATTGCAAGTTTGTGTTTCTTTTCTGTTTCTGCTTGTGCAATCATTGCTTATGTCAACTTAAGACTTGTATTCAAGTATGTCTGAAATGAGAAAGCCCTCTGCATTGACAGGGACTATTTTAGACTTGAAGAGTAAGACAGATCAGACTGAACCATACTGAGGCTGTGAATCCACAGCTCATTTCTTTTGGCTCGGAAGTCTGTAGGACTTGTTGCCAGGCTCTAGCCTACCCTTGGGAGAGGAAGGTATAAATTGCATGTTCAGATGAGGAAACTGGTTGTTCTGAAAGCAATATATGGAGTAAAGCCCTCATTTTAGTTGAAGAGGACAATAATTTGCTGACCTTCAGTATCTTGAGGCAAGATTTAGGTAAGCACTGAATGGTTCTGCTAGCCTGTAGGTTTGAAAGCAGTTATAGTCTGATGAAGAAGAGTTTCACCAAAGCAGGAGGTCAGGGCTTGGTGTTATTCTTAAGGACCAGTAAAAGTTGATCTCAGCTGACTGATTTGCCATGTTGTGGAACCTATATTTTCAGCATGTGCACAATGTGTTGTGACAGCAAAACAGTATCTCCTAATTTATTTATGTATCTATGCATGCACATAATTTGATCTGGAAGGCAAATATCTCAAGAGTTGTGCAAAGGTTGGGATTAGCACTGTCCTTGTAGTGGCAGAAGCCATTTGCTTGTCTTTGAGAGCTTTCCTGTTCCAAAGCAACGGTGGTTATCTTTCTGGAATGGAAAATAGCCATTAAATTGTTCACTAGATGAATTTGTACTTGGATGATGGGATGTTATTAGTCTTATTCAGAGCAATTCCATGGATTTTTGGCAAACCTGAATCAGAATGCTGAAATGCTGTGTTTTCTATTTGAAAGTACTTTGGGTTTAGATTTGCTCCTGATTAGTTTTTTCCTTTTGAAAATGAGTATTTTGAGGTGAGACAGAAAAAACAGTAATTGGAAAGCGCAGGCATTAAATACAGCTTTTCATGACAGGGAACTAGTGCTGAGTGATTCAAACTGTTTGCAAGTATAATTTCTGTAATGGTGGGATTTTTCTGTACTGTGTGGTTAGATTTTAAAGTGAGATTGTCTTCACAAATAAATCTGTGTGTACTGAAGGTACATGTGATGTCAGGTTTATTTATAGTGGAAGTGCTTTGCAGCTTACAAGCAGAATTATTGTTCATACAGTAGCCTAAATGGTGGATTTATAGGGAGGCAGGAAACAAGCATGTGAGATCAGAGGCTTTCCAGTTTGATTATTTCGGAGTTACTTTCTGTGCTAGAGAGGTTCAGCTCAGTGTTACCATTCCCTTGTCATCTTTCCTTCTCTTTCAGTTGAATAGAAAACGTGACTTAAATATAAATCTGACTAAAGGAGGGAGGGGGGAAGTTAGAAAGTTTCCGAACAGAGCCTGCCCTGGTGCAAGTTGGGGAGGATGTGTGCTCCTTGCATCCTACTGAAGTCACGTTGGCCAAATCCTGTCAGATACTGTCACTTAGTGTTCTTAGGCCCATAAATGCAACTGAAGCAGGAAACTGGAAAACAGCAGACTGTAGGTCTGTTAACACAGTAGCAGTCAAGTATGGACCTGAAGGAGAAAATTTTTCCCCCTCAAGCTTTTGCTGTAACATTACCATACTTTTGCAAGACATGCTTATTTGCACATCTGAAGATGGAGTGCTTGCAGAGAACAGGGAGAGCAACCTAAAGAATCTAGTGTGTCATATAGCTGCCACGTAGCACCTGCTGTTTGTTGTGTTGCAGAAAAAGTACAGTTGGGCAAGGCAGGATTTAAGCTTTTATATATAACTTCAGATGCTCAAGGCTTGTCTGAACCCCTACATTAATTACAGTGAGGGCCATATTAACTGTTTAAAAACTCAAACAAACCCAACGTGGGTGCAGTCTGACCATAGCTTGGCTGTATTCTCATCTCCAGTACCAAGCCACTGGTCTGCCTTAGAAAGGTCTCGTCATACTTTACAGGGCTTTAAAAAGCAGGAGGGAGCTGAAGAAAACCATAAGCAAAATAAATGTAAATGCAGTAACTTTTTGTTTTAGGTCAGCCAAAGTTCCTAATTCCATCAAGCTATAATAACTCTTCTCACCCCTTGCGAGGCACATGATTATTTGTGTGGTTCTTCTAATCCTAGATGTGTTTACATCTTTAGAAGCTGATTCACGCATTTGGTGGAGCATATTTTTAGTATCTCTTTAATTATGATGATTTCCTGGTAGCAGGATAAAGTTGAGTTAGGTGGAAACCTTTTCCCAAGCTGTGTTTCCTGCCGCATTGGTCGGAAGCTGCTTCTTCCTCCAGGTGCTGCTTTAGTGACTGGAATCTTGGCATACGTGGGTGGTTATTTTCTCTGGTCTTAGTCTGGTATTTATTTAGGCTTATTCGATATTTTTCAAGGATGTCAAGTAAGCAATTTGTTTGTTTGGAGAGAATTTCCAAGGTAAGCCAACTTGTTGAAGCTGCTTCTAGAAACGTACTTTCTCTGGCCTGGTTAAACCTTTGCTTTGGCTTGATTATTTCTGGGCTAATTAGAATTTTCAGTCTACAGTAACACTGGTTAGAAATTAATGAGGAGTACATCTCCTCATGAAAATGCAGGCTTTAAAGTCTCATTTGGAACATTGTTTTTCCAACAGAGCTGATCTGTCACCAAAGTTCAGAGGAATCCTCATTCTAGTGAATCAGAACTCAGCGTTTTTGTTTGTAACATTTAGCAAGGTTTTGGGGTTTGTTGTTTTTTTACTTGCTAAAGAGACTGTTCAGGTTTAAAAGCAGTTAAATCTTGTGGTTTTCACCTGTTTTCTTTGCACTCCTCTTTGGAAGAAAGTCTGTATGTACCTAGTTCCTATAACTTAGGAATACTTTTCAAGTTTTACCAACGTCTCTCCCTGTATCTCAGCAGAGTATTGGGCAAGAGTGCTCTGAACTTCCTCCCTCATATTATCAAAGTATATTCTAAACCCTGCCAAGGCTAATTTAAACATTTTTTGATAAAAACTGCATTCTTTGAAGCACTCCCTGGCATCTTGTCTTGCTTTGATATTTTTACTTAAAAGGGTATATAATGAGGCAGTTGCAAGTTACCAAGTTATAATGCACTTGAAAAGTTACTTGGCTGGCTCGCTGCCTTTTGTTGCCTGGCTTTTATCATTCTTTTATCATTCTGATTTTTGAAGGCTTCTAATTGTTCAGTGAATAGCCAGCCTACTAATAGGTTCTGACAGTCTCACAGAATATTCTTGTCACCAAATTGTGATGTTACAGGCAGGATGGATGTGCAACAAGGTGGATAAATAACTGGCTGGCTTAGAGGGCAGCGGTTAAGTGGTTGTACTCTACCTGGAGGCTGGGAACAAGCAGCAGACTGGTTGTTCTGGAGGAGGTGATGGAGGGCACTCTCACTGAATTTGCTTGATGACACCAAACTGGGGGATAGGACAAGGGGGAAATGCTGTTGAGGAGAATCAGTGCATTAAGGAGTGATGCAATCCAGGAACTGATCTTTGTTGCTATTTTATTATTTAATTTTTCCATTGCCCTTTAAGAGCAAAGGGCAATCTTCTCAATGATGGGAATTAGCTAGTACAGCTTTCCAGGTCCTCTTAGCTGACACAGGCAGCATCCACAGGGGTAAAAGCAGATGATGACTTCAGTTTTTTTCCCTTGCTAAGGTGTCTGGAGTAGTAGAGTTGTTCCCTGAGAACTTTACCTGGCAAGAGGAGGCAAGGGCAGTGTAGCATGTCAGTAGGGCTGTGTGGAGTGTGGGAAGGATCTGGAGCACAAATCTGAAGACAAGCAGCTGAGGGGCCTGGGGGTGTTTAGTCTGGAGAAAAGGAGGCTGAGGAGAGACATGAGCAACTCTCTGCAGCATTGTGATAGGAGGTTTTGGCCAAGTAGGGGTTGGTCTCTCAAGCTGCAAGCGACAGGACAAGAGGAAATGGCCTCAGGTTGCACCAGGAGACATTTAGACTGGAGATGACAAAATCTTACTTACCAAAAGTGTAGTTAGACACTGTCCCAGGTTGCCTAGGGAAGTGATGGAGTCCCCATCCCTGGTGATAATTAAAAGCCACGTAGCTGAGGTGCTGAGGGACATGGTTCAGTGGTGGCTGTGGCAGTGCTGGGTTAACAACTGGGCTCGATGATCTTAAAGGTCTTTTCCAAGGCAAACAGTTCTGTGTGATTCTGTGAATTTAGCATTTTCTCTGTGGTCTGGATTTTCTCCTGTGCACCATGGTGTGATTAAGAAATAGATGCAGTTGCTAATTCAAAGGTACAGTTCTTGGTGAAAGGAAAAACGCATTTCAAGTGTGTCAGGTCTCAGTGATGTTTGTGAGGATTTATATGGGGACCTGAACAGCATATGAGGGAATAGGGATGATACTTCTGTCACCCTTAGAATTCCTTTGGTGCTGGTTCTGACCAATGTTTTATAAACAGATAAAACTGCACTTGGATTATGGAAAAGTAGTTCTTTCACTTTTGTGAAAGAAACAATTACCCATTTTTCTGCTGTTGTAGGTTTGACCCTTAGCTTCCTCTAGCCATCCTTAGCATTTCTGACAACAAACACAAAGCCCACACATAGCAGTTCGGTTTTGCAACTTTTTATTATACCTGGCAGAGTATGAAATCATGCAGCAAGGCTCCTGGTGTTAGCTCTCTGTACCTGACTTTGGGGAAAACACCTGTGACAACTCCTCAGCTTGGAGCAGTTTGAGTTTCTTTACAGTATGTGGGCACTGCTGTTGCCATTTTTGTCCAGTGACAATTTCAATAGGTAACAGCACACTTTAGGCAAAATGAAAAGGGGAAAAAAGCATAGGGTGCAGTGCTAAGAAAAAAGTTGCATCAGTCTCATATGTTGTTTGGATACTATCTCTGTTCTGGGGTTAAGAATATCCTGAAGTACCAATATGGAGTACAAGCTGTCAGAAGATATCACGAGGAAGGCAGGAAATTTCCGTTGTCAGCGAGAGCCGCTGGCTTTTATCATTACAACGGAGTAGCATTTCTGCATCATACACAGTGTTATTACTGTAGAGAAGGAGTTGCTCCAAGGAACACAAAATTATCATATGCTACAGTGTAACTGATAATGAAAATGTGCTGACTTGAAGAAAAATGCTTTCCTTATTATGTACTGATGTTTTACTTCTGAGATCTGCTCTAAGATAAAGATTTCAGCTTATTTACGGATGTTTTAATGGCTGTTTGGTGTGTCAGTCCAGTTTTATGGCTCCTCTTGGCAACTATCACAGTTCAGTTGCTTCTGTATATGATCTATGACCTTGATGTGGGCAACAGAGTGAATTACTGCGCCTCATCTTTCTGCCTGGTTTCATAAAACACGCTCTGCATTTGGATAATAATGTCCAAAAGGGTAAATGCTTGAATTTCCTTACTGTAAAATATCATTAACATAACATTTTCCCTGGAAGACTGACATGATGCTTGTCCTAGAAGGCCTTACACTTTTTCAGCATGTATCTATCTGCTTGCCACATCCTAGCTGTGTCTGTCTTGGTGTGTGAACGCTTGGGTATTTTTTACTTAGCAGTTATTTGTTGGAGCTTACTCTAATGGGTTGAACAGCCCAGACCATCAGTTCTTCTCACCACCCCCATCCTTTCCCTCATCAGCTCTAGCTGGGTTTTTTATTGGAAGCAGAGAACTCGTGAGACCAGTTTAGAACAAATGAAACGAAGGGTTATGGTTTATATATTCCTCCTAAAACACATGTTTCTCTAAAGCATATTCTGATAGTGGTCAAGCTAGAGTCAGTACTTCAATAGCTGCCACATCTTTTTATTCTAGATGTTACTCTTCAACAAACAGCACAGTTATTTTCTTTGTATGTCCTGTGGCAGAGTAAAACCGGGGGGAAGTTCTTCTTGTCATACTCAGTCTAGAACTTCTTTCACTGGAGGAGGAAACAGGAACTGCTAGAGACCCAGCACAGATACATACAGGCAAATTCAGTTGTCACTCTGTGTCTGTACAAGCTACACAAGCTGGCCCTTTCTGCTTGGTGTTGTATTAGTAACTCCTGGCAGCTGGCTCTGCTGTTTTTTGGTGTCAGAATCATCATCTTCTGGCACGTTCTTTGCTGCTGCACGGAGAGAAGACTCTGCATGTTGATGGTAAGGACTGTGTGGTGGTATCATTATCAACTCGGGCTGCCTTCACAGCTTCTGTGTATACCTACCTCAAGTACATGTAGGATATTCTTCCAAGGACTTTTCCAGTCTGTCTGAAGGCTCACTAAACCAGAATCTCACACACTATGTATGTATATGTATTTTTATGGACCTACGTACAAGCATACATACAGAGATATCTTTCCACTTGGATTGCAGGACAAATGTGCTGCAACATTCAGAATGAAGGTATTCCTTTTGTGTGTATTAGATCTGTTGGGATAGCAGGAGCACTGTTACCTGACAGCTTATTTTGGTGGAATTCTGAAATCCAGGTTATTCATGGACACTGCTTTCTGGTGTTTCCATTTATCCACCTTGCCTCGAGATATCACTTCAATGTAAAGGTTATGCTGCCTAATATAGTGTTCTTATCCTCTCACTTTTAAAATGCAGTTGCAGAGCACAGAAGCCTTTTGTAACAGCCTGTGTTAACAGTCTGTCAGTATTGCACTGGTTCAGTACACAACATTTTACGTGTGTGTTTGTTTTCTGCTCAGCTGAGCTAGATGCTGAACACGCACAGAAGGTTTTGGATATGGAGCACACCCAGCAGATGAAGCTGAAGGAGCGTCAGAAGTTCTTTGAAGAGGCCTTCCAGCAGGACATGGAGCAGTACCTTTCTACAGGATACTTGCAGATAGCAGAGAGGCGAGGTAAGGTTTCACATTCTGTGTAACCCACAAACTCACTGCTTGGAGAACATTGCTGAGGGGTCAGTCAGCAGCGCTTTTAATACTTACAGGTGAAGCACTGCAGTGTCTCAATTCTTCCTTAGTGGAACTGAAACTTCAGATAAGCTCTTGGAACAAATTTTGGGTTCCAGGGGAACTAGACACCTTAGAAAATCTGCTTGTTGTCTGAGGAGATGCACAACACTGAAGTGTATCTGGAATGGCACTTTGCAGCTGAAAAGTACATCCGTATCTATAAAGATAGGGGTGGATGTGGCCCCTTGTGCCCTCTGGAGTTCCAAAGCCTGGCAGCAGCTGCCTCAGAAAAATTTTGAAACTGCAGCCCAAAGCTCAGTGTTCTGTTTCAAACCAGTTCCCAGATGGGAGCTGTTTCCATTGTCTGTGTAATGTGCAGAGTACGTGGTTAGGACATGGGAGATGAGATTTAAGTTCTCTCCTTGTTATGAGATGACTCAAGTCTGGCATCTCCTGACTAGTTAAAGCGCAAGAACACCACAGACACTCCGCGTGGGAGGTATCCATCTGTTGGGCCAAAACACAGGGACTGTAGGACCAGAAAGCAAGCAAAGGGGAGGGTGATTGACGTCAGTGACGTGGCAGGAAAAAAGACAGAGATACTGTCCCTGCTCCAAGACTAGTTCTGCTGTTGTTTGTGATGTTGGAGCAGGGAATGTGATCCAAGATCTCCGTGTCTCTGCATGAGTGCTAGAAAAGCTCATCTGGAAGATGCTCTAGAGGGGTTGCTAGAACAATCTGCTGAGAAGAGGGATATCTAAATTCCTTTGGTCTAGGAGGGAATCGAGGTTAGACCTCCTGCTTCCTGTGTGTGTGCAGTCCACTTAGTTTAAATGTGATCATCATCACAGGCCAGTGCTGGGCATGTGTGGCTCTGACCTTCAGCTTTGCAGTGTATCAAAGAAGCTGTTTTAATGAAAGATGTGCTCCTCCATTACATGTAAAACTACAGAGCTGCCTTACAGTTACAAAAAAACCCAACCAAATTGCAGGATTTCATCTTAGTTCACATATGGAGGCTCTGAGTAGCTGAACTGGTACATTTTGATAAGCTGCTAAACCGTTGATTGTAACACTTGATCTTACCCATGCAGCAACTGGACTTGAGTCAGAGCATCCTTGAACGTTCTTGGTCTGTGTTTGTGTATTTTGCTGGTCAAGGAAGAAGGTGCTCATCCAAGTTTTTAATTCCCTTGTAGATTGTCAGTATGATATTGGTAATCATAATTAATCATTAATTAAGAGAACTTAATTAACTTAATATTATTAAGAACTGAGAGAACATCTTGGGCATCAGCCCAGGTTTCACATACTGCTGTCATTTATTAGACTAACTGAATGAGGAAGGAGAATGTGTGCTCTCTGTAACATTAATCCCTTACATTTGAATGTCTGTGTCCCTTAGATATTGCCATGTATTGATAGTGTGCTCAGATGTGCTTGGCTTTCTCTACAGAGTCTCTTAGTTGAGAGAATTGGAAAGGAGCATTGCAGAATGGAAAGTTTCAGTCTTTGCCCCTGAGCCCCATCCTAGCAAATCTCTTACAGTGCTGCTGCTATATCTGGTGTTGATTATAGAGTTTGGGTTTACAAAAACAGTAATGGGCATTAGTTTCAGAACAAAAGCTTGCAGAGAGCACTCCTGGGTTTGGGCTGAGATTGCTGCTGAGCAGCTCCTGTGGGCTTCCTTCCATATCTAGTTTAATTTCTTACTAATGCACACAATTATAGCAGCTACTGAAGCCTGTGCAGGGAATAACATCGTAGCTGAGTGTCTGTTTGCTCATTGCACTGTTGTTACTACAGAGCCGATTGGAAGTATGTCTTCCATGGAGGTGAACGTGGACATGCTGGAACAGATGGACCTAATGGACATGTCTGACCAAGAAGCACTTGATGTCTTTTTAAACTCAGGAGGCGAAGACAATAACATGCTTTCTCCAATGCTGGGTATGATACTAGTAATGGCACTGGAATTGCTCTAATTTCTAATGGATGATGTTATAAGGCATTGCACTTTATTTTTCATTAGTGGTTTTCAAAACCTTAAGTTGCAGTACAGGAGAGCTTGCTGAGAACTTCTTGGTATTTGTGGACTGTCTGTTTTTCTCTCATCTAGTAACTCCAGCTCCATATGGCATTTGTATGGACAGGTGATGTGCTACATACAACTCTTAAGCTGCATTATTCTCTATGTAAGGTTAATCAGGGACACTTTAACAAACAGATTGTTGCCATAGTTAGGTTTTTATTTTCAAGACTGCTGTCTTAGAATTTGTCCAGAATTTGGGCATTTTGAAGTAAATTCAGACAAGTTGTGTCGAGTAAGATTTCCAGATATATTCAGAGACACGGTTTAACACAGTAGTCCATAAATATGAAACATGACAATGTTCTGGAGGCTTCTAAATAGCTGTTCTGATAGTGCAGCTCTTTCATGTAGTCCTCCTACTCCCTAGCAGTGTTACTGAAATTGGATTAAATGAATCTTAACCCAAAATTTTGTTTCCATGCTCTGATGAACAAACTGGATTAAAAGTTTAGCAAGTTGCAGCGTGATGAGGGATCTGTTTAAAGGGGGAATTAGTAACACTGGATACTTTATCCATTAGGTAAGTGTGCTTTCTTAATTAAAACCTTCTTTTAGTACCAAAATGCCTTTTCCCAGAAAACCCAAAGTAGGTTTTCCTGGGGGAAGGGGATGATGAAGCTCTTTTAGAGGTACTTAGATTTCTTCTGAAAATACAGGTTGAAATATTGTCATAAAAGTACGTACAGGGAAGAAGCAAATGTACTTCTAAATGCTATCCTGTATTTTGGGACATGTACAAGAAAATGTTAATGTTTTCCTCCCTATGTAAAGGTGATTTGTACTTTCTGGGAACATGAAAAGCTACTAAAGGCTTTTGTGTTTCGCTGCAAACACTAAATTCAGAGGGCTGGTTTGGGATAGACATCCAATTCATCCCTTATTAAAGCTGATATCATTTAAGCATGTAAATAATTACAGAATCCGGGGCTATTTTCCCCTTGCTGGGTCTTTGGCAGGTGTTGGACTGAGAAACTTTGTGTCTTAACAACAGTGTAACTGGATTATCTAAAGAAGTTTTGAAATCACGAGGTTGTTCTTTGCCTAAAACAAAGTAAAACTTACCAGCCTTTGAAAAAAGATTATAATTTCTTTTGTGCTGTGTTACAGTATGGGGAGTTGGGCTAGATGATCTCTAAAGGTCCCTTCCAACCCCTACCATTCTATGATCCTATATATGTGTGTTTATTACAGATGTGCACACACACTGTAATACAATGTCCCAGTGCTGTAATGTTGCTGCACTGTAGGAGGTTGAATCAGCTGGCAGCAAGACTCTCTACAGTTACTCCTGTAACAGTCTTGTGAATCTTGCTGCTGTGGTTCCAGATGATTCATTTCCCTCGGAAGTAGAAGGGATTTTTGTGCTTGCTCTAAGGACCTGGCACCCTGGTATCAAGCCAAATATGCAATAGTCTTCATTCTGAGGAAAAATGAGATGGATTAAAGAGATGGGTTGGTCAGGGCAAGGTTTGTCTGACAGCTCACTGAACGCCCTGGAACACAGGTAAGTTATTTTAGTACCTGGTAAAAATGAAATATTAGCTCAGGGCACTGAAACATTTTCAAACCTGTCTTGATACAAACATTGCCAGCTCCACCTTTCAGGAGAGTCAGGAAGTTGACCTGAAATGAAAACCCCTCTGTGGGTGTTGTGGAAGTCAATCTAATGCATGCTGGTGTGTACATCAGGACTACTGGCTTTAAAACCAGGTGGTTGTTGTACAGTTGTGAATGTTGTACCAGATATTTAGCAACTTATGTTTGAACTGGAGCTCTGCTGAGGGCACATTTCTCCCTGGCATCTCTGGGTCCCAGAGTAGCTGGAACAATGTCAGGGATGGGGCTACTTGCTGGCCACGTGTAGGTCTGGAATTTAAGGTTGCAGCTAGTTAGGGCAAGAGATGAGCCCGAGCAACGCTGTTGAGCACAACAGGTTTCTGCTGCCTCCAGATGCTGTTAGGACTGTTTTCTTGTTGAATTCTTTCATGCTGTGGGCAAGAATTCATTTTGCTTCTGCATGTTGAATTTTAGCTGAAGCTAGAGATTGCTATTATTGCCCGTTTTCTAGGTTTTGGAGCTCTTCTAAACCTTCACTCGGGTCCAGTTGTGTCATTCTGTTGGACAGAGTTTGGCTAGAGCATTTTCAGCACATGCTGAAGCCTGGATGGGCTTTGCCTGAGGCAGAGTTAGGAGAGGATGAAGTGGTCTGGGCTAAGAGGCAAACTGGACATCGCAGAATCCCACAATGGTGGGGGTTGGAAGGGACCTCTAGAGATCATCCAGGCCAACCCCTTGCTAAAGCAGAGTCAGGCCCCAATACTCCTGTGATCTTCCCTTACCTGGACTCCAGCGTTGGCAGTACTGGAAGGACTGAGACATACACTCCCTCGGAAGCAGATCAGAACCAGGGTGTTTGTTTAACAGCAGCAGCAAACCAGCCTGAAGGCACCTCGTTAACCAACACCCAGACCTCACCTGGCTGAGCCACAGCTTGAGTGTCATTTCATGTCCTTTTTCCACCTCCCAGGGCCCGACTCCAACCCGTACGTGAGCGAGATCAGCCTCCAGGTGCCGAGCCAGGCGGAGCTGAGGCAGAAGCTGTCCTCCCTGTCCTCCACCTGCACGGATTCCGCCAGCCAGGACGCCAGCGAAGGGGAGTCTCCGGTGGTTCAGTCCGACGAGGAGGAAGTGCAAGTGGACACTGCTCTGGCTGCTGTCACTGAAAGAAAGGGCGCTTCGGATGTTAGTGATGAAAGTGACTCTCAAACTCTTTGAATCTTAGAACCCATATCCTTTAAAAGAATGACTTGTGAATGAATGAACACGTGAATGAAGAGCTTGCCTGTGTAACCGTTCGCTAACCAAGCGTTAACAGCCAGATCTTTTTACTTAGTCCTACTGCCTTTTTACAGAGTTGCCAGTCATGTGGAGGTTGGTTTTTAAAACAAGCAAACAAGCAAAATGCCTAAAGCACACACACTTTAAACAGCAGTCTTGGGGCTCAGGGGAGCAGTGAAACTGTTGTATATACTATGTATAAGAGAATTATTAAGGGGAAAGAAAGAGCCGAGTAACTTTGACCACTAACCTTGAAATGGCTGATTGGGAAATACTTAAGGCTTGATGTGTTAATACTGAACCCAAATTGTTCCTTGCATGTTTCAGCTGCTGCAACTGAAGGTTTAGGATCCAAAGCAAAATGAAAAGTTATTTTCTACTCTTTACTGCCTACTGCCTTTGTCTACTAATGCAGCAGTGTCTACTACTCTCTCACACTTCTTATTCAGGACCAAGTTAGATATCGTAGGTGTGTAAGGAAAAAAAAAACAACCTGAAAGGAGGAGAGGTGCATATTGAAATGTTACACTCCTCGGGGAGCAGATCTCTTGGCACTGTACAAACATACTCCTCTTTCAAGAGAAAATAAAAGTCTTTCTATCCCAACCCTGTCTTTTACTTGATTACCCGAGTGTTCTACTCGTGGCAGCGAACAGAGGAGACTAATTCAGCAATCAGGCAAAAAATGGTTATTTATACCAAGCACCAGTGTCATTGACTTTTTCCTGGTACCATCTGTTTGGCTGCACTGCTGCAAGCCAGCAATTTAAAGGAAATCAACCTGAAAGAATTAGCAGTCGAGTACATTTTATAGACCTTCAAATCTGCAGTCACCTTGCTGCCACTTTTCTTCTGCAGTATTTTTTCTCTCTAAAATTGAGGTCTGTACCTGTCTAACTCCTGTTTCTTGTCAAGTCTCACCCTCTGTTCGCAGGGATCTGCTCGCCTTTGAGGAGGCTCCTGGGCTCCTGCTCTTCATGCGTGGAGGGAAGGAATGTCCTCAGGAACAGCGTAAGTAAAAGGACGAGCTGTGACGTAGATCCCTGACAGAGCAGCTAAGGGTTGGGAACGAGGCAGCTCCTGCTTTGGCTTCCTTAAGGATTTCCTTGCCTGAGCAAGTGTTTTTTCCTGATCCTTCTCTGGGAAATGAAAGCTGGAAGCTTGCTACCTGCAATTAAATAGGAAATACTTAATGAGGCACGTGCTGAAAGCACTTCTTCTTGAAGGAGCTTGCTTTGGTACTCACTCACTTTCCAGAAGACAGACAAAAATGTCCAAAAAAGTTTTGTTTTTTTATTAAACCTCGTAGTACAAACCTGGAAAGTAAACAAAAAACTGGCAATAAACAACATGGAGTCTTTCCTTACAAGGAAAGAGAGCAGAGCAGCGCTAATAAATTAAATGTCAAACTGTAAGCCACAGTCAGAAGTTTACTGTCAGAGGGAAAAAGTACACAGCAAGGCCATAAAAACCAGACAACCACATTTGAAAACACTTGACTCTGTTTATGTTATTGTTAAATATTCCAAAACAGTTCAGTCTTCTGCAACAACAACCAACAAATTGTATTATAGGACTCTTCCTGACAGTCACCACTGGCAAGCTCAGTGCAATATGGGTAGCTACGGTTATCGTTGAATTCAATTACGAAACAAAACAGTTTGTGAAAACATTTTCCCTTTTTTATTCCACACATACTGTACACACAACCAGAAAAGGGCAACAGCTACTCCATTATTATTTTTTGTTGTTGTTCAGTGATGTAAGCAGCACTTATAAATGTTACAAGAAAAACCCTGTAAGCATCCACTCCAACCGATGAAGAAAGTGAAACGTAAGGCTTTTCTTCATCTTGTCTCTTTGCCATCCCTCCCCCCACCCCAAGAAAAGGCTCAAGTATTTAAAAAAATTTACAGGCATATGTACAAAAGGTGTGATTTTTTTTTTTGTTTCTTTTTTGTTTTGTTTTGTTACAAGGTGAAGAGAAAAAAAAAAACCACAATAGACAAGGTGAAAGCAAATGCATTTTCTTCACATTCAAAAGAAAAGAAGGCAGACCTGCTAGTGGCTCTAAAAAAGGTGATGGAGAGAGAGAATGGAACAAAAAACTCAAACACAACAACTCATTAATGCTCGACTGTGTAAAGGTGGGAAGAACAGCAGTGGAATGGGAATGGAATGTTAGGAAAGATTGCACGTCTATGACAAAAGAAGCACTTATGGCTTCAATCACTTCTCTCTTTTTTTTTGTTGTTTTTTTTTCTTCTTCTTTTTTTTGTTGGTTTTTTTTCTTTCAAGGATGCTATTGAAGGGTTCTTGATAAAGTAGCCAACAGCACCAAAAAATAACAGAATGGATTTCCTAATGAAATCAGGCACAGTTTTCCCTCAGGTGACTCCTCAAGGCAGGCAAGTCTCTTTTTTTTTCTCCTCCTTTTTTTTTTTTGTCTTTTTTTGACTTTTTTTTTGTATTTATCATTTTCCCCCCCTCCCCCCTTCAAAACAGATGCATAGTGATGTGCTGGTAAAAAGAGAACATACTCCAAATCTCCTCCTTTTTGCCTACAGTTAGGAAACGCGAGTCCATCTTCAGCTGCCACAACCTCCCCAAAGAAAGCGTGTGTAGTCTCCAATTTAAAAAAATTACAAAACTCATCTTTGCCTCGGTGTCAGAATAAAAGACAGCCCCAAAGTAAAGCGATTTCTTTCAAGTTTCGTTGTTGTCTCCTATCCCTTATTTTTTTTTTCCTCTCTATAGAAAAAAATCTGCTCCCGTGACTGGAGAACAAATTAGAAAACACATCCAACTTTAACCTCTTCCAAAAAAACTAAAGTTGGGTTCAAAGCCTTTTGGTTGGTTTGTTTTCTTCACAGTTACCCAAAAAGGCTCTTTGTTTGTTTGTCGGTTGGTGGGTGTGGGGTTATTTCTGTTTTCCTTTCAGCCAGAGGGGACGGTACAAATCGATCATCAGCCCCTTTTAAAACAGTGACCATACGGCAGTTTAAAAAAATCAGACTGCTGTATCTATCTATCCTAAAGTACAAAACCCAAAAAATAATAATAATAATAATAATAATTCAACAGTTTAATGCTAAAACAAAATTAGTTCTCTAAAACCAGAAGAAAATCTTCTTTAGAGCTAGTGCAAAGACAGCTTGTATTCTACAGCAAGTACTCCAAACTATGGTATAATAATTACAAAAAATATATATAAATTGACAAAATGAGAGTGTTGGCATCTTCAGGATTAACTTGAAGCACTTTTGGATGAACTGGAGGATGAAAGCCTAGATGATGGCACGTCCACTGTCGCTCTCTTACGAGGTCCTCTTTTTGGTGTAGGCTTGCTGATACAGTTCTCAATGCTGCCATTTTTACCAGATACTTTTCCACAGATTTGATTGACTAGACTGATTATTTGTTCCTGTGCAAAGGAGTAGGGGAAAAACAAGACACAAGTTAGCATCTGCTCTTTCTCCACTCGCTTCTGACATAGACGTAGGTGCTGTGGTTTTGACTGAAGTCGCCTAACTGGAGGTGGAAGGAGGAAAGCTGCATCTGTGCAAACTGTGCAGAAGCTTGGCTCATATACTGCTCATTCACAACCACCAGTTCTGTAAAAAGGACACTGTGGTGGTCCAAATACTGCCCTTGCCGAAGCTTCCCTCCCTCCAACCTTAAAAACAGTAACCAGCACAACTACAAGTGTCTGAGCTCTGGCCACCAAGCAAGAACAATGCAGCTGGGCTGCAACGCTGCTGCACGAGGTAAGAAAATGTCTTCAGACACAGCTGAAATCCCACTGCTGAACACAGGTCATTAGAAATAACACCAATTTAAATCCACAGTAACAGTGCTTCTAACTTAGAGTCATAGAATGGTTTGGGTCAGAAGGGACCGTAAAGGTCATATATCAAATATATCCATTCCTGACTCTTTGGCACTTATCACATAACAAAGGCAATTTTACTGTCTGGGCTTTGTAGGCTGTACTTGTTTATACCTCCCAGTACCTGCCACCAGAACAGAGTCTACAATTACCAATGAACAGAGCTGTGAGGGTGTGATGTTCCTCAGGCTTCACTGCGACCTTTGGGCTTCCTCTCTACTGCCTCTGTCTGTGCCTACATCAGAGCCAGCGCTGAGGCCCATCTCAAAAAGCTGCTGGTGCTGCTCTCCAAGAATTGGGCTTGGAATTTCTCCCACTGCTTTGCTACCCACAGTTGGGCCTCACAGGGCAATGATTGCCCCCACCCCAACTCTCTGTTCCCCATCCTCATGCAGGGAGGAGGAACGGAGCTGACTGGACAGGTCAGGAGGCATGAGGCGACCGTGCCGCCGTGTGCCATCAGCCCTGACCCCGGCACAGTCCTGGAGCCCCAACTGGAGTCCTGTGACAATCCATCAGCCAGCACTGCACGCCTCTTCTACACCTGCTCTCCAAGTTTGCCTTAAAGAAGGTTGAGGCAGGACTGGAGAAAGCCAGCATGAACTTTCAGAAGTTATCCCAAAGCAGGGAAGCCACCCTAAATTAACCAGTCAAAGCATCAAGTGGCTCCTCTGTTCTCCAACGCATATTCACACAGTTTATGCTTCAAGTTTCATCTTTACAATCCTCTTGCCCTCGATTTCTTTTTCTAATGAAGTGCCATCTCCCCAGGCTCTCACTCCCAAAGCCCAGCAGCCCCCCCTGAGCTGCGTCACTCACCTCATCGTAGCGGTACATCATCTTCAGTCCCCGACACGACTTCTGCTTCTCCACATGCCGCAGGGCACACTCCAAGCAGAAGACAACGTTTTCATTCTCCTGTACAACCTAGGTAAAAACACAGAGGGAAAGGGCAGTGAGCTCCAAACTGTAGCCCTTTACGCACACTGTATGGAACTATTGTCTGAATTACAAGTTAGCAGAAGTGTAGAAGGAGGCAGAGATGAGAGGCACGAGGTGATTGTGCAACAACGAGAAGAAGAAAGTAAACAAGCCCATGTTTAGAGTGCTACTGTTGGCAAATACATCTCATTTTAAACAAGCCAAGCAAACACCATACCCCAACAGTAATGAAGGCCAGAGGCATAAATCCTAATGGGTATCTCCTGAAAGCTGCCAGTTCCTGTTACTTTGCTGGGATAATAAAATCAGCAGCTTAGCCCCAGGACCCCTCAGCCACTGCCTCAGCATTCAGCAGAGGTCACATTTGCTCAGCTGGCAACCCACCAGCCCAATGCATTCCACTTGGAATCCGACAACCACGTTGACCTTCTGTCCCTTCCCACTGCTAAGAGTAACAGAGAATTCCTTCCCTTGATTACACTTGCTCCAGAGCAAACCAACCAGAATTAAGACATTTCAGTTGGTTGGTCTTTAAAATAAACTCATGTTAAAGTTACTTCAAAACAAGTGTTGCTTAAACAGTGCTCTGAGGACATCTCTAAACTCAGGATTCCATCCTAGGGAGAGAAACAGCTCCATCTGATCATGTAACAGTTGTGTTTCCATCAAGAACCTAACATCTGTAACAAACCCCCGAGGGATGACAGAAAGGAGGGCTGAATATGGACTCCCATGTACTGTGCTATGCCTATTTAAGTATCTGATCTGGGAACTAAGTGGTACATAAGGCTGCGGGAGGGAGCTTTTGCTGTTTTTAATGGAAATGCTGTATTTCTGGGTGTTCTGCCCACAGCTAAAAGCCTGAAAGTGTCACCACAGTGGTGGTTAGCACTCCTTCAAAGGCCAGTAGGCAGCAGCTTCCAAAAAGAGAAGGCTGTGGGTGTGACTTCTAATCTTCAGCAGAGAGGCTGGCAAACAGCATGTGAGCTGACAGGGCACCCTGCAGGGAAGGTGTCGCAGCAGGGGCTGTGGCTGCACGCCTGAGGCTCGCGGTGTGCCCCTGAGCTGCCACCTCTGAACTGCCCTCTGTGACTTACTGCTGCTGGCAACCTGCAAGTATCTCTGCTACCCCTCACAGGGCAATGCACATGCACTCAGCTGAGTCATTTATCCCTTCCTTACAGGGGAAGGGAAGTTGGCTGATTGCTGCCTGAGGAGATACATGTCCTGACACAGTTGGTGCCTCTGTGTCTTGCCTGGGGTGCATGAGATGAGTCTCTAGTCCTGTGCATTTAAAAGGTGCATGCCAAGAGGACTGAGTGGCACATTTTTGTGTTGTCTCAAGCGACAGGACAAGGGGTAATGGACATAAGCTGGAACATCAAAAGTTCCACTTCAACATAAGGTAAAACAGCATTGGTGCTGAGGTGAGGGAGCCCTGGCCCAGGCTGCCCAGGGAGGGTGTGGAGGCTCCTTCTCGGGAGGTTTCCAAACCCACCTGGACACGTTCCTGTGTGACCTGATCGAGGGGAACCTGCTTTAGCTCTGGAGGTCCCTTCCAACCCACCACTGGGATTCTGTGCTCACAGTCTCTTACAGCAGAGGACGGTGCCCTGAGGGCAGCCAGGGCTTTTTACTCACCATGGAAAGGTAGCAGAGGTGCTGACAGATCTGACACCTCCTCTCCGACGTCTCCAGCTGCAACCACTTCCGAGGCTTCTTCTTGCCGTCGGCGCCGGCGCTGCTGCTGTCGTGGCTGCCGTAGCGCGCCGAGGAGTGCAGCCCCGCCTCGTACAGCTGCCGCCGCTGCCTCAGCTCCGTGTCCCTGCCAAAACACGGGCCGCAGTCAGACACCCGCGTCGCCCACCGCAACGCCACCAGCAATCACCCTTCTACCGCCATCCTCGCTGCCACCTGAGCTGCGCGGCCAAGCCCCGAGTGCCGCTGCCCGGAGCGCCACCCGAGCGCTGCCCGACCGCGAGGGCTGGCTCGGCTTTGAACCGCGAGCACGGTATCAAGGCAGTGGTTCTCAAACTGCTCCAAGGGAACTGAGGACTGCCGAGGGCTTCCCGCGGGTCGATGGGTGCTCGGGACCATGCGGAGAGTCGGGAGGTGTGGCTAACATGACTGTCATTCCTGAAGTTGCCCAAAGCCACCTTGAGGAGAAGGAGCAGTTGCTGTCGGGAGTAACAAAGCCACCTTCCTCAGGAGGCAGTGATGAGCCAAGGACCTGCCGCCACAGGGTGCTTCAGGCAGGAAAGGGGGAGCAGGGCAAGTGATTGTGCCAAAAGACGAGGATCTTGCTGTACGCTCGGGGGCAAAAAGAAGGAGATGTCATTTCAGGCTAAAGACTGAGCCCTGCAGCCGCCCTGCCCGCGCCGGCGCTGTGCCGAACCACTCAGCAGCAGGAGGGTGCGTCGGGTTGGAGCCGAGCGGCAGGCAGCAAGTGTGGAGTGGGCTGAGCAGATGGAAGGGGAGAACATAAGAGCTCACCACCAGGCACAGCTGAGGAGGGGTGGGGAGCCAAGCTAAGCAAACGGCACGGGCAAACTGAGCAACCAAGGCAGACCAGGAGAGGAGGCAGCAGAAGACATGGAACAAACAAGCAAAACAAAACAAAGGACCAGAAAGACATGGTACAGTGTTCCACTCTGCTTGGCCTTTTCAGGTTTTGTTGTTTGGGATTTTGTTTTACATCAAGCAGCCACGAGAAGGACTGATATCCTCCAGACAATTCCAACCTAAGCACGAGAACAAGTTTGAGAACCACTCTGAGAGAGGTCGAGGTGATGGTCTAACAGCAAGCACCAACATTCCTGTTTCACCTTTCGCAGGCTTTTCCTCTTCAAGGGAAAAAACAAACCCAAAACAAAAACCAAAGGCACTTGGAAGTGATGGCTCCCACAAGAGAACCAGCTGCAGGTAAAGCAGTCGGCACACCTCTTTGCATTTCTTTCTCAACACTAAAAACAACACAAAGGCTGTTTGCCCCTTCAACATGTCACTGGGAACTTTCCAAATGAACATGCTAGTTAGTTAAATACAGTTTGTAGATTCCATTCATCAAAACTTTCTTGACATCTCGAGTATCAGTTGTCACAAACTTGAAAGATAGGTAGCAACTACATGGTAGGGAACAAAAGAGAAGATCATTACACAGGAAGCCAGGCAACATCATATTTTCTTTTCTTTTACCTATCTTAAGAGAATCCCTGAACATGCTTCCTCACTACTGGAGTGAAAAAGGAGTGTGAGGGCTTCATTTCTTTCAGACAGTCACAATTTAAGGCAAGATGCTTTAGCACCTCTGCTCACTTACTCTGTGGTGTAAATCAAGACAACTTTCTGTAGACCAAGGACCTCCTACAACTGCAGAACCACCATCTTGATGCTGGAGATGAGGGTTCCTGGTACAAAACCCCACCACAGGCACGGATTGACAGTGCCTACCGATGCCAGGAGGTTGATAAGCTGGAGAAAGGCATTTAACCGCGTGGCACCAGGAAATCCTGACTCTCAGCACCAAGAATCAACAACATAACAACCCGAGGGAAACCATAGTTTAGTTCTATTTGATGGTGCCCAAAGTAGGGAATGGTTAGAGTAAGGCATCCCCAACCATGGGCACTCTGCCATCGGATCCAGCCAAGGGAACTGCTCCTTCCACAGCTGCCTGTCTTCAGCTACCTCGGCTGGGCTTTTGCTTGGTTCAGGAGGTGAAAGACATGCGTCTGAAACGGTTACTTACGGCATCCCCCTCTGCTGCCGAGTCTGCCAATGAAAACAAAAGGGGTCCACCAGGCCCCCAAGTCATTACCTGAGCTCCCCAAGAAGTGATGATATCGTACTCAGAGTCGGCCCATTCTCCTTTTTTGCTTCTGCCGTTGCAATCTGATAAAGCAACTTCTCCATGGAAAAGGGCTTGGCTATGCGGCGCCTCTTCATTTCCTGCGACACAACACACACACCACAGGCCTTGAGCAAAGTGGGGAACAAGTCAGCAAGAACCAGCTCAATGTAGCAAAGGGCAGCCCATTAAAACAACCAAAAGGAAAAGCTTCCTATAGTCCAAATCAAAGTGTTTCTGTTCCCCGTTTGTCTCGATCACTGCCTTCACACCAAAAGAAATGCTGATTATACATCAGTCCTCTCAGTGGGGAACCATGTGCCCAAATGCTTTGCTGAACTGGGTCTTCCCACTGAAAGGGCCAAGAAAGAAGACTTTCTGCATGTGCTTTAGGTGAACACCACCACAGAACAGAACTCAAACACCAAAACCAAACGCAACACCAACTGAGGGGCTGTGGTGGCTCGAACCCATTTGGTAATTCCTATGTAGACCCACTCTGCAGTTGGGAAAAGTCTGGAGTTTTCCCAGTGTCTGAAGAGGTCTGTTTTGTTTCCTACTGACTGACTTAACACTGAAGCACAATGTGAAGGTGTCAGTTTGGCTAGAGATGACCCCACCAAACACCTGCTCAGCACAAACAAAGCCAGAGAGTCATCTTTAATCATCATCTTGCTATGTCGGTCAAACTGGGACTATTCTTTTCAAGTTAACATTTACTGAACTTCATCTACCATCTTCTCCCTCAGAATCATGTAACACTTCATAGCTTTAACTGTTCCTGTCATTGCCATTAATATCCTCAGTGCAGAGGACTAGTTTTGCTGTTCCTTTCCCAGGTCATTTATGGATACGTTGAACTGTATGGGTCTCTGCGAACTCCTGAGGAGCACAGAGACCTCCCTCCATGATACAGAGGGGTGTTCCCATCCTCCACTTCTCTTTGAATCAGTTCATGTGCATGAACTTTCCCTCTCAACCCATGGCAGGTTAATTTAAGAGCCTTGCCAGGTGCCTTCCAGGAACACTCACAAACTCTATCCACCTGATCTCCTTTGCCCAAACACCCTTTCAAAAGTTTCAAGGGGGCCATCACCTTGCTGCCAAAGCCACGTTGATTTCCCTGCTCTGGTTCTTTTCCACATTTCTTTTTCCTTCTGGCCTTTAGGAAGTTGCTCTTTGAAATCCCTTCTTGGTCTGCATTTGTGTGTATTTACACATGTCTTTCTACAGGGATCGTTCCATTTGCGTTTTCATCTTCTGGACCCAAAAGGCATTTTTGGTCCCATTTCAGACAGACGCCTTTCTCCTGGTGTTTTGCCGTGCCAGGTTAACTGGAGGTTTGCCTTCTGATTTAGTTTCTTTTTGCTAGGCAACGTGCACATGTCCTGAGGCTCTAATACAGCATCTTTAAACAATTCCTCTGCTGCAAACACTCAAACCCCTTCCTTCTGCAGCCTCAATTTAACAAGCTTCCTTGCTTTTTGGCAAGGCTGGCTTTTGAAATGAAACACCACAGTAATGGGGATTTTGCTTGCTTTTTACAGTTCTCTCGAGGTTCTTCATCTCTTCTCATCATCACAACACAGCTCCTTCGTCATGTTGTTTTGACCTGGGCTCCACCGTTGCTGGGAAAGGAGAGGGCGGTTTCTTCTCCTCGGGCGGATTTTCTGACGAGCCATTTCGCTTCTGGCACGACACCCCAACACAAGCAAGGCCCTAGTTGTGGGGAGGCCACCAGCATTTCCTGTCATCATCCTAAGCCCCATCCTTGGAACATTCTCTCCCCTCCCTCGGTGTGACCCAGGCTGTGGCAGGTGCTGAGGCCCTGAACACACACGGGCCGTGTGTGGGTAAGGCTGATGCCTTCCCCTCAGAGACCTTCGCCCTGGTACTGTGGGCAGGACTAGGAGCACATCAAGGGCACTTCTGCAGTGCCTCTTCCCGTCTGGTTTCTTCTGAAAGCAGCCTTGTCTGCTCAGGCCAAGGCAGCTCTGACAGGAGCTAAGGAGTGGTGATTGTGCGGTGTTTTAAGGGCACATTCCTCACCCAAACTAAAACTCGGCGTAAAGTCCAGCGTGTTGGCTGCAGGCTGGAGCACAGGGCTAAAACTGTGCTTGTCCTGTCTGGGATGGGAAGATCAGTGCACAGAGATTCTGTGGCTGGTAGCAGAGTGAAACCTGGCTTATCTGACCACGAGCTGCCTTCTGTGTGCAGCAGTGCTGCTCAGCTGCATGACTAAACTCCACCTTTCCTATGTACTACTTCTTCTTATGTTACAGTACCAGCTGAGTCTCTTCTTTCCACCAAGTTTCTGGTAGGCCCTATACCCCCCTAAAGCCCTCCTTCAAAACCAGACATTCCTGCTCCTTTCCAAACCTCGACACCAGTGCATTCATTTCCTCCAACACACTGTCTTCACGTCTCCTAAGTGAGTTTTACTGACTTTGCTTATTCAAGGACATGGAGTTACCCTCTTGCCATTCTGAACACAGACTCTTCCACTACACCTGTAAACCTTCTCCTCATCCTTAGTTTCAATGTTTAAGAGCTCTTAAGGGTGTTGTTTAAAAGCCAGTAACCTGGTAGGGTTTAGATGAGACCTGTCTGTCCTTTTACACGGGCTTTACACACGCTCTTGTGTTCCTACAGTTATCCCAGCTCCTAACCAACTCAAACCAATGCCATTTCAGATGCAGAATTTCATTGGTCCATATATTAAAGGAGATTGAGCAGTCAATTCCATACAGAAATGAAACAACATTGTTTAGCCTTACAAACAGAGTCGCTATAAAAAAATATCAGGTCACAATATCACAGAGTGAAAACAAAGTGAATGTATCAAACAAGTGAAAACCTGTCAATATTGCTGCGGAGAAGGGAGAGACAGGCAGGAAGACAGAGACAGGTAACAGGCAGGAAGGTACAGTTGTCTGTCAGAGAGTTCACCAAGTTCAAAAGGGGAATCTTGCTCATTACACAAACATCACCTCTGAAAAGCCCAATCCTGGTCAGCCTTTGATAATGGCAAAGTGCCCTGGACAAGTGAAGGAACCCAAGGTAGGTGATTACACATTGGAGTTTGCCAGGATTTTCAGTCAGCTTACATTTACCCAGGGCAAAAGCTCTTAAAAATTAGCACAAAGAAACTGTTCTTTGGAATTTGAGGCACCAAGAAGAGCTTTTTAATTGCTGCATAGTGATTTCTGTCTCTTACAGGAGTGGCATTCCCATAATATTAAACAAGTGTTCGTAGAGCAATAAATACAGCACAAGGAGTTCACACCAATATGTACCTTCAGATAAAAAAGGTTAGCTCAGGATTCTCATTCCTTACCTACACACATTTACAATTCCTACCTTCCCCCAAAAGAAATCTGTAATAAAAGAACCTTTTATTTCAAACTAAGCTGACATACAGTTATAGTATAACCAGGCTGGAAGAGTTCCATTAACCCCAAGGAACCAACGCCTAACTGTGGACATCCTACATTTAATTACCTACCAACCACTTGGTATGAAGCTGTAAATGATAATTTAACTAGTGGCTTAGGTATAAAACCCTCCCAAAATAGCATCTGCAACCTGTAGTGTACCGAGGAGGCTGAAAGCACAGTTAGGGACATATATTCTTTATCCAAGGACACAGCCATGTAGCCATGATGACAAGTCACCTGCTTGTTTCTGCAGGCAACCTGCCTCGGTTAGTTGTGTGAAAAGGGAAGGAGGAGAAGGGGTTTTTTATTTACATCTTAGTATCAGACGGGCTGGTCAGTGAACCAGTTGATTTAACTTGAAATTGCCCTGGTCAACAGCTTTTCCTGAATGAGAGACAGACAAGCAATGGAGCTGTGAGTATTAACTGACTCTGCCTATCATAGAAGCTAAGCAGCACAGTTATCCAGAGATCTGCACCTGAGATTCTAATGGTTCTAGAAAACATCACTTAAACCCACAGAAGTAAGCAGAATGCAATCTATTATCATTAGCTCTGAAAGGACTTCTGACAACCTTCCTCACAAACCGGTCTGCAGGCGTAACAGTCTTCTCAACGTCTCAAGCATACACAAGGTTTTAGCTGTCAATTATTGACTCAGTTGCTTTTCTGAACACACTGCATCATCTCATGCCTTGCACAACTTTTCCCTTTGTTTTTAGTATTTGATAGTCCACAAAAGCAGACGTGGCTGCCACTAGTCTTGCGTGCTATCAATCCTGGAATGGCTGGCTTGCTGGCATTTTAGGTAGGCAGGGCCGTGAATCCATCCATCCATCCATCATCCATCCATTTTAACTCCTTCTCTCAACTTACCTTGGCTGTTTTAAAGCCCATGCTTGTCCACTGGGTGGTAGCAAAGTGCACGGTTTCGGAAACACTGTAGCCACAACACACTTTAGACACAAAGGATCCCGGAAAACACACCACAAACTGCCCGCTCTGCTGTACAGTACGGTGCACCCTGATCCCCTCCTTACACAAGACTTCTGGGGAGATCTAGAAAGACATAAAAGCAAAAAGGAAAAGGAATCAGAACTTTCTTTTCCAGTCAGTTTCCCCCTTCCTTGCTGGGTGCTGCCACATGCTACTTGTGGGGAGAAGCTTTGCTCTGCAGACAGCTCAGCTCTGTTTGCTTTTTCTCTTCCCTTCTGCATGTGCTGAACGAAGCTCAGTGTTTGGAGGGGGAATTACAGAATTGAAACCAACGATTTAAACCTTCCCTTGCCAAACAATCTCAGAAATAACCAAACAGAAAGCCTCAAAATGACATTATCAGCTACTGCAGCAAGTAAGGCAGGCCCCTTCTGTTTTCAGCCCTTCCCTTTTCCATCTAGATCTCCCTGCATTTAACATCTAGATCATTAACATCTATTTCACCCATGTTAACATCTCTGAGGAAGGAGGGTTTGGAGGGTTTTTGTTGTGGACTCCCAGATTTATACTTAAAAGGCACAAACCAGGAATTCTCACCCATGAAACAAACAAGGGAGCCAAACACTCTGCGATCCCTTGAAGCGCAAGGCTTCTCAAACCCACGATGTCAACCCTGGCAGATCAGTTGATTACAAAACACTCCCTGTGTGAGGTTAAACGCCTTATGGGCAGTGGTAACAACGGGCATCTATTGCACTCTCACACTTCTTTGTGCTTCCAATGTTTTTCACATGTGAGCCTTACTAGAAAGGCACCACGTGGGTAAATGCTGCAAGCAGAAAGTAGCCAAATTCTAACAACAGCTTCCAAAGAGACAAAACCAACGTGAATCCCCAACGAACCGGCCTTCTGCTTCTCCAATGACAACACCTTTTCTCCTGGTGTTCACCTACCATCACATTACTTTCAAGCATTTCCAGCCCTGGCGTGCCGTTGGCTTGCAGCAGGGTATGTACCACATCATCAAGTTTGTTCTCCTCCGCAGCAGGAATGCAATACCTGTTGTTTTGTCAGGGGAAAAGAGAAAGGTTTACTGGGGAGTAAATAACGGTCCAGAGCTATGCAACAACACAGAGCAGGATGTTGATTAAAAGGAAGAACTTGAACACAGGCCTTCCCACTGTGTTCTTCTCGGTAGAACACTGAGGATTCATGGGAAGCTGTAGCCTCAGTCAGATGGTGTTCACTAAATGCCAAAGGACACCGAGTCCCCAAACGTGAAATGTGAAAGCTGTACAATCAGAGGAGATCTGCAGTAGAATGATGTTCATTTTAATAGCCCCAAAAGAGCTAATTATGGGCAGAAGCCTGCATCTTGTGAGCACCAATGTATCTTCTGTTGCCTTTACCATAAATGTTTATTACCTGTGCATCAACCAAAGGACCTTCTCCTTTAGCAGCGTTTTCTGCTTGTAAACAAACCACGAAACCAGAAATCCCCTTTACTGTCAAGGTGTCAGGTGCAAGCCCTGGGATTCCCAAACCTGCCTGGAGTTGCTGCCAGGCTTTGCTTTATCTGTGACATTACTTTCTTTGCATTTGTTACGTTTAAGCAAGTAGAAAGCGTCTCCAAATGTACCATCACTTACCAGTTCACTTTAAGCAATGAGATCTCAGCCTGGAGCCCATTTGCACCAGACACACACACACACAGAGCCACTTTGGCAAGCTTGGCAACAAAAGAGGAGAATAATCTGGAAAGGCTTTGGGGGAAAGGTGCTGTTTTCCAGTCATTCACCACTGATTTCCTGAAGTGTGCTGCTGCCCTTACAGACCTTGGGAGGAGATTTGCACTAATGTGGACTCAGGTTGTTATCTCCTGCCTGATGAGCCCATAGGAGGCTGAACATCTCGTTACTGTTCACTGTCCTGATGGTGACTTTCATTTGCCTTTGTTGCTCTGCAGGCTGAGCTGCAGAAGAGATGACAACACCCACTCACACTGCTAACTGTAGCCACCAGAAAGGCTCTAATGAGCTGGTTGCCCATCAGCTGCCTCCCTACATACACTGGCAATGATCAGGACCTTGCTAAGAAATCCTGGGCTTACAGAGAAGTGGAAGAACTTCATCTTGACAGGGATCAGGTCCCAACAGCAATTTTAAACGCAGGCTGTGTATCAAATGCTGAGCAGTACCTGTGCTACCAGAGAACAGCTCCACCTGCATAGCTTATTACTCTAGTTACACTGTAATGGCAAATGTTAAATGCTGATGAAAATACTTTAAATTCAAACCCAGAACATGGCTGACCCCACTCTTCAGAGTCAGAAAACAGAGCTGGACAGACAGAAGATTCGAGCACGCACCCTCTCCCAGGACAGGCCCCAGGAAGGATGCTGTGAGGAGAGGCAGCACAGAAGAGCGTGGGACCATCTGAGCACTGGCAGGACTGAGGGGAATGGAGATCCTCTGCAGCACATGCTGCAGCTGCACTCATTTGCAATTCCTGATGTACCCATAAAAATGGGAAGCAAGGAGCCAACAGAGACTTCTGAGTGTCTTGGGCAGAACATGATTTTCTTCTCTTTTAATGGGCACTGAGGATCCCTCCAGAATAAAAAGGTTAGGTCACTGACCTCTGCCCTGCATGACAATGGAGTTCTCCCTCCTTTGCTCTTCAGGAGGTAAAACCTGAGAGATGAGACAGTGACCTGAGCACCACTGATTTCAGTAGCGCAGGGATTCCCCTCCTTGGAAAAGATGATTTCTGGATGCTGGGTAGACTTTGCAAGCCAGAGGAGAGGTTTGGTATCCCTGAGGCAGCCACTGGAGGCAATGCCATCAGGGCTACTCCAGATCCTGCGCCAGACCTGCGGTTATTAAATTCCTCTTCTCAATAAAGTTGAGTATTTTATTGCAATATTAAAAGTTGAAATGAATTAATAATGAATACCAGCCTGACATTTCAGCCCGCTGAAGAGTAGCTTTTACAGACAAAGGAGTTTTGCTCCTGCTTACTGTCAATGTTTCAGCGTGGCAATCATCACAAACACTCCTGAAGCCACACGCTTTCATGTGTAAGCCAGCCCATCAAGAAAAAGCAAATGACTTCTTTCATTGTACTCTTCTTGGCTTGGAAAAACACACAGAGTATCCTTTCCTGAAACTCTGGCTGTATGCAAGCCTGTTCAGTCCCAAAGGCACCTGTTTTGACACGTTCAGTATGAAGAGCACTCTCAAAACTTAATTAGGAGGTTCTAGAAAACCTTCTGCTTGGAATTTGCTGTCATTCAAGACCAGATGAACGTTGCAGAGAGAAACAGACTCTCCTAAGGCTGAGGACAATGTAGCTTGCTGAACAATTTGTCCTGGTAGCATATTATTACAAAAGATTCCCAATTCACAGATGAGACTGAGGAGCCAAGACACGTCCAGGACAGAGAGTGACAAACTCCCAGGTCTGTCACATCATCCAGCATTTACTTTTACTCCTTGGTATGGTCACATACAGAACATTTCTGTATATTCAGAGGGAGGAGCTCCTGCTTTAATGGTTTCCTGCAAGATTTCAAATCCTTTTTTCTGGGCCCACGTGCTTTCCCAGTGACAGTTGGGTTAGCACCTCTGGCAGCAGCAGCAGCTCAGAAACTAGGAGTTAAAGGCAATGGCCGAAGTACACGCTTTGCAACTGAGTGAGGATCAGCTGACACTGTCACTGCCACCATGGGGACTTCTGGATGCAAAGGGGACCCTGCTGGCCCTTCTCCTGTCACACCAAAGAGCCAAAGGCTCTGAAGTTCAGAGTTGAAGAGAGGAACTGCTGAAAGGGAACCAGCTTCTCCCCTTTGCAGGGGGGCACCACTGAAACAACTTTTCCTCTCCATTTATTGCATTTTCCCTGGTGGAGAAACACAGTCATATTGCTTATCCATTGTTCTCACTGATGAGAGTGAGATTGGGTACTAATGCCAATATCAGAAGCACATGCTTCACCTAATCCCTCCCTCAGCTGTTGTACTTCCACTGCCATCTAACTCATCATTATCCACAGCAACATCTATGCAGTGAATCCAGGAAGGATTCACCATGTTCAAAATCATTTATAAGCCAAGTGTTAAGTCTATTTGCATGATGTGTCTAAAAAATATGAAATGGAGATGGCAACTAACTGGTGATGTCCACACTGGGGCACCTGAATGATGTGTGGCATCATATTGAAAGTTAGCGTCACAGGACCCCAGAATGGTGGGGGTTGGAAGGGCCCTCCAAAGCTCATCCAGCCCAAGCCCTGCTAAAGCAGGTTCCTCTCGAGCAGGGGGCACAGGAACATGTCCAGGTGGGTTTGGAAACCTCCAGAGAAAGGAGCCTCCACACTCTCCCTGGGCAGCCTGGGCCAGGGCTCCCTCGCCTCAGCACCAAAGGAGTTTCTCCTTGTGTTTAAGTGGAACTTTTTGTGTCCCAGCTTGTGCCTGTTACCCCTTGTCCTGTCACTGGCCACCACAAAGGAAGCAGTGCCTACTTAGTGACAGCCTGGATTCAATCACTGCACAGGTGGCACTACAGAACCAGCTTGCCAAGCATCTCTGTGCCAGCCTGAGGAAAGCCTACCTTGACTGTCACTTGGCTTCCACATCATGAAAACTTTCCACAGGTTAAACCCTATGTCAAGCAAAATTGCCAGATGTCTCAGAAGAGATTAAAGGGAAGATTGATGTGAAAAGATAGATCAAATGAAACTTTTCCTCCTGGTGAGGCTGTTACATTTCCCCATTCAACCTCTAACCACATATGCTGGACCTTCTAGCTGAAATTCATTCATGCAAAAGGTAGTACACAAGCTGCTGGCAACACCAGCCTCCAGGCAGCCATGGCAGGGAATGTGAGGAAAACAAAAGAGGAATACCTACCAAATGCAATCAGCACCAGTGTGTAAGTAGTCAATGTATGGAAGGTGATTTTGGTCTCGAGACCAGCATGAGGTAGAAAAGACCATGCCAATATTTAGCCAAGGAATTGTCACTCCTGAAACAAAGAGAGATTGCAAATGAGTTTTGAGTTACTGCAGTTTCTAATTAAAACACAGTTTGAGAGGGCACTGCAGCTGAAAATCATGTTCTACCCACA
Organism: Colius striatus; assembly: GCF_028858725.1. Classification (NCBI taxonomy): domain Eukaryota; kingdom Metazoa; phylum Chordata; class Aves; order Coliiformes; family Coliidae; genus Colius; species Colius striatus. The sequence continues at coordinate 6,067,671 of NC_084762.1, forward strand.
AGCTGACCCTTAAGTTTTAAGCTACAGAACAAGGTGTGCAAGGGAGGAAGAGGCACAGCTCCGTCCTTCACCACTCTGGCACCAAAGGAGAACACCCATGTACTGGCAACAACAGAAAGGGATACAGCAGGTACAGTTGGTTCCTCCCACGTCTCAACTAGTCATTAACTATCTGCATGCCTGCCCTGGTTCCTTTAGATACCACCTGCTACACACAACCGCCTGTCTGCTGTCAGCCGGCAAACAGGGGCCAGAAAGAAGGGTGAAGACTTTGGTGACTACCCCACCACGTTCAGAGGACATTCACAGAGACTTCCTTACCAGGCACAGCACCAAGGTGTCGCAGGATGGATCCTGTATTATTAGGAAGGACTGTGAGGTTCCACCCATGCCTGTTGGGGGAGTGACAGAGAGGCAGACACGTGTCAGTGCTCCCGCTGCCCACCTGCCCCGCCGGCCTCACCCCCCACCTCTGCTCAGCACCACGGGCCTCTGCCAGGAGGCAACAAAACGAGGGGATGTGGTGATCTTACCTTGAGAATGGTTCTGACTTTCCCACAGGAAAGCCACTCCCGTGGGTGTTGGTATCTACTTTTCCACAATGCACTGCTACGTGGCAGTCTTTCTGTTCCACTATCCGCCAGTATTCTTGCTGTGGGGAGAGAAAGCAGTAATGCATTTCTAACTCAAAATGCAAACTCCAGAGATCTGCAGGGCTTGCATGACCTCTGTGTAATGCAACATTAAAGCACTGCTTAAAAATAAGAGTATCATAGAGTCATGGATTTGTTTGGTTGGAAAAGACCTTTAAGATCATCGAGTCCAACCACTCACCTCACGCTGCCACAGCCACCACTGAGCCATGTCCCTCAGCACCTCAGCTCCATGGCTTCTCAGCATCTGTAGGGATGGGGACTCCACCACCTCCCTGGGCAGCCTGGGACAGTGTCTGACAACCCTCTCATGGAAAAAGTTCTTCTTCAGCTCCAATCTAAATCTCCCCTGGGGCAACTTGAGGCCATTTCGTCTTGTCGTGTCATTCATTACTGGGGAGCAGATGCCAATCCCTACACCTCACTACAAACTCCTGTCAGGTAGTTGCAGAGAGTGATTGTGTCTCCCTGCAGCCTCCTCCAGGCTGAATACCCCCAGTTCCCTCAGCTGCTGCCTAACAGACTTGTGCCCTAGATCCTTCTCCAGCTCTGGTGCCCAGCTCTAGCCACGCTCCACCCCTCAGTGTGCTTCTGGCAGAAGGACACTGAACTCAGCACTTGAGCTGCAGCCTCACCAGGGCCCAGCACAGGGGGACAATCCCTGCCCTGGTCCTGCTGGCCACACTGCTTCTGATACAAGCCAGGATGCCCTTGGCCTTGGCCACCTGGGCATGCTGCTGGCTCACGTTCAGCTGCTGCCAACCAACTCCCTCCCGCCATGGTCCTTTTCCACCAGCAAATACTTTACAGTAACTATAAATTAGGTTACTTTCGAGTAATAACAGTAAATTGTTACTTTAGAGTAACAATAATGTGCTTCAGCACATTCAGGTTTTCTTTTTGTCCCTCAGTTCATCAACATTTCTATGATTCATAGAATGGTAGGGGTTGGAAGGGACCTTTAGAGATGATCCAGTCCAACCCCCCTGCAGAAGCAGGTTCACCTAGATCAGGTCGCATAGCAATTTAAAGGAGGAATCAATACCATGTCTATTTTACCTTTTATGCTCTAGACAGCCTTAAACTGCTTATGGCAATGCCTGAACATCAACTATTCTGAACCCCCATCCTCAGCCCTCAAACAGAAACGTTTTCCACCCCTGGTGCTGGCCTCACCTCTACTTCAGCTACCGTAGGCTCCTTGGTGAAGCACATGTTCATGATGTTTCTTGCCGTTCGGTAGAAGGTTGTTAAAGAAACAGACCTACCCTGTGGAAAAAGAAAACAACATGAAAAGTGCATGTTTAACAAAAAGTGCCTCCATTCCCCTCAGCCTCACTCTTTTCCTCACATGTGCAACCCCAGATCACAACAGGGGGAAAGAGAACAATGTCTCCAGAATGCATGTGGGTGGGTCTAAAGCTCATTTCTTATCTGAGGGAGAATACCTTGTAAGATACAGAGATTTAACCACACTGAATCACCAAACCATCTCAAAGGCCAACTGAGTGTTCCCTGAAGGCCATACACCACTTTGCTCAGCACACTGCTCGATGTTTGATAAAGACAGCAAGATGGACACGGCCCAGCTTTCTATGACAGGTTGCAAAGGACCCTGAGGGCAACCCTACCTGTGTTTTACCATCAGATGTGACAGGGGATCCAAGGGCCACGTGGCTACACTCTTTACATACAGAGGAACAGCTGAAGGAGACTTGGGAAATTCAAAGGCATGTTCAGCATCCAACTAGTATTGTATGTGATGGAAGGGGGGTCACAAAAAGTAGTTTCCCAAGATTAGTGGAATCACCAGCTTACAGGAACTAGTTATGCTCAATTCAGTAGAAGCAGTTCAGATGCAAGGAACCAGGACTTGATGACAAGGCTGAGACAAATAAAAACACAGTACAGTTGCCAAATGAGTGACTCTTTCTTGGCACTGCTGCAGGAGCTGTACAAGAGGAGGATCTGACTTGGTTTCCTGCTTGAGCTATACCCATGTTTCTGGAGCTCTGCTCTCACACATACACTGAACATGAGGAGAAACTCCTTTGGTGCTGAGGTGAGGGAGCCTTGGCCAAGGCTGTCGAGAAAGGGTGTGGAGGCTCCTTCTCGGGAGGTTTCCAAACCCACCTGGACACGTTCCTGTGCCCCCTGCTCAAGGGGAACCTGCTTTAGCAGGGCTTGGGCTGGATGAGCTCTGCAGGTCCCTTCCAACCCCCACCATTCTGGGATTCTGTGAAACATCCTGCAAGCTGAGAGCCCTGAGAGCTGTCAGGCACCACACGAACTGCTCTGGCCGTTCCACTGCTGGCAGAGACAAGCATCACTGCACACCTGATCTATCCTGTCTCCTCTAACTCCCATCATGTCTCCTGGTTGCCCATCTGAGCAACCACAGACTTAATCACATAAACAAATGTTTTACTACTTGGACAATTACCTCTTCACTTTTTCAATGATGAAACATTAAAACCAAACCACCTCAGTCTTTCCTGGTGTTCAGTTTAAGAACTATACCCAAGAGTAACCTACAAGCAACTACAGGAGCAGCTTTTCCCCCAGAGGCCAAGTCTGTCACTTTGCCCTGCTCCTACAGTTGTAACATTGTCACTTTTTTTAATCAAATGCAGCATAATTAGCTGTAACAAACAAAAAGTTTGCTAGATTCCAATAAGCTTCAGAATTGGATGCTCTGTGACATAATAAGTTACTTCCTTCATCTTCTAAGGCCCTCAGGAATCATTTCTTGAGGGAGCCTTTTACAACAAATCCTCTTGTAACACCCTGAGCCCTCACCCTTCAGCACAGACTGCACCAACACACACTCTGCAGCAGCTTCCTCTCATCTTTTTCAAGGAGGACTCAGTTTCCAAGATTAATGGTGGTTTCCTTCCAGCTTTTTCAGAGATGCAGCAAGCAAGGAAAGACACTGGAAAAACCTGATCACCTCACCCATTTAAAACTACAAATACCCATTTCTTCTCTATCAAGAACGTGTTGCCTTTTTGGTCTCCTGAAAGTTGTAACAGAAATTAAATGGTTAAGGGCATTTTGTTGGTGGTTTTTGTTGTTTGGTTGATTTTTTTTAATCTGAAGGATCCTGTAAAGTTTTCTAAAGCCAACAACTTCAAACACTGTAATGGGAGCATCTTCCCCAGAACAGCAAACGAATTGCTGAAGAGTCAAATACTCTTTACAATGCCCTTAAAAATACCTCAGCAGTTCAACAACTATCCTGGAAGCTTTGGGTAACTGAGCAGAGCCCCCACTGCTGTGACAATACAACAGAGGGAGGTTTAAGGAACAACATTTTCTTTCCCCTCGTGATTCTTCTCCACAGCACCTGTGTCGGTCATGAGAGCCAAGCCAGAGCATCACCACCACCAAAGCCTGGGGCAGAGGCACAGAGAAGGTCACTGCAAGACCACTAATGTTAAAAAAAGTTTAAAGCAACCATACACATGAGCAGAAAAACTGAGATTTCACAAGAGTCAGAGGTGTGAAGGAGGGACTCCTGTTAAGCAGAGTCCAAAAGCACCACGTTCCCAGCTGAAGAGAGCTCAGCGTGGGATTTCTGGGGCAGCTGCATGTGAGGGTTGGCAACACTTGTGTTGATTTCCTCTGTGTGCCCCTCTCCTGGGTCTGTTAAGCCCTTTAGTTTGTTCTGCATGGGAACAAATGCTGTTTTCAGGCAGCTCCACTACAGACTATTAAGATACTCCCAGAGCTAAAGCTGGGGGGGGGGGAATCTTGCAGCAGATCCTTCTCTGATAACAGTGGTTTACTTCAAGGACTTACAAATGACTGCATTTCAGCAGCTGGAGAGAAAAGCCATCCATTTAGGAGTAAAGCAAGCAAGAGCAGCAGCCTGCAGCACATGTGAAAGCAGGGCAGGCTCTACAGCCTGGAAAGGAGCAGCACTGAAAGTTACTTGGGAGCCCTGGAAGGAAGTCAGCCAAACACAAAGGAGATTTACTCTAACCTGAGGTGCACTACGGTGGTAAAAGCTCCTTGAAGACTGGATGTCTCTTTCTAAAAGCAGCTCAAGCACATGCTGACTGCAGACACTGCCACGTGAAATCCTAAATGCATGGCCTCTCTATGGTCTGAAGCACAGATTTTTATGGCCTACACTGGACTAGAGCCATAACACAGAATGACAGGGGTTGGAAGGGACCTTTAGAGATCATCTTGTCCAAACAATCATATGGTTGTGATGTTCTCCTCCAGTCCTCCATCTATTGACCTGGGTGTTTTATCAAAGGGGTGGGGGCTTGTTGTTTCTGTTTGGTTTGTGTGTGGGGCTTTTTATTTTCAATTGGAAAGGAACAACTACAGTCCCATCACCTATGGAAACTGGAGCACGAGGACACCTTCCGTGAAGCGCATTTCAGATCGTCTCAGAAACACGTTGGTAGGTAAAGAACCCTCCCCTCCTCCACAGGCACGTGCCCAGGAGGGTGTTATCAGTCCAGAAAAAGGATGAAAAGGCTTGTTTCACAAAATGCTATGAAGTACCCTCTGCTTCAATCTGTCAGCTTCACGTCCTACTGATGAACCACAGCTATTTTACAAGCCTTGGGGGTTACTCTGGTGCACTGTGGCATCATTCCTGATTTCTACACCTTGAGGCTCACTCCACCAGTTCTCAGGCATCAGTCCTTGCTTTCCCCCAGGGCTGTGAACATGAGGCTACGTGCCTCTCTCTGCACTCACACTGACCAGGTCAGGGATCTTTCCAGAAAGCCACCACAGATCTGCTTCCTCCCATTTTCTTCCCCTTGGGATCAAACAGGCAAACTAACAGCCTCTATGCTCAGAACAACAGTATTTCTAATGGGTGTTGCTGGACTCATACAGGGCCCGATGCTGTCAGCACTGCCCGTGGGGTTTGGGCAGCGGCAGCAAGCTGGGAGCTCTCAGCCTTTTGGGGTAAGGGCCTGGGGCTCAGCAGACTCAGGCTGGTTCTACTGGCTGTGCTCTGCTAGCTTGCCTTTTATATTATTCTCTGATTAGGATACCTCTCACAGATCTCAATCTTGCTTTTTGTGTTATTTTCCCGTCTTCTAAACTTGCTCTCAGGGCTTGCACTGGAAAAGAAGGTGGCATTTCCCCACTGAGGGTGAGGTTGTTCTTACAGCTGTCAGCGCTAAGTTGCATCCATTTTTTTCATTTAACATCATTAAGCACAGGATATCGAGCCCAGAAGTGACACTTCACCATTCACAAACCCTGCTGTCATTAGATAAGCTTCTCTCCAGCAGCAGCATGGCAAAGAGATTGCTTTTCAAAGGTGGGATTGAGGCCAGAGTCCCCGAGTAAGAGAATTTTTGGGCTGACAAATCATAACAGGCTGCAAAAGAAACCTGAAGCAAGCTTTTAAAGCTCAAGTCATGAGCTCACAAAGTCCCTAAACAGCTTAACAATAAGCCACTTTGGGCTATCTGGCTTCATTTCCTGGTGATGGAAGGGAGATTGGAAGGGGAAGAACAGCCTATTCCTTCCCTGGGCACAGACACTCAACACTATATTTCTCTCAGAGCACGGCTACACAACTCAATACAACTCCAAACTGCACTGTGAGTTGTGGTGCCAAGTCCTGCTCCAGAGTCACAGACTGCCAAATAAAACACAGTGAAAAGAGTCAGCATTCCTTCCTAAATGGATGTGCTTGATACGTGGAGGACTAAGAGCCCACGTGACTGTGAGTGCTGAGCACAATCTGGCACCGTGGATGAAAACAGTGTTTGCATTTCAATTTGCCCTTTCTAAATGTAGTAGTATTTTGTAGTGATGTGAGTTTTGAGCCGGAGCACTGCTGCGCTCAGCGAGAGACTTGGAAGGAGCAGGAATGAGAAAGCAGAACATGAAATGTCACTGGAAAAGGAAAACGAAAACTCCGTGTCTGCAAGGAGAGCTGGGCAGAGCCATTTAGGGAACCTCACGTGAGGAGATGGGGGGAGCTGAGCCCAGAGCATCTCCTTAAGACCAAACAAATTGCCTTGCAGCCTTTCCAGAGGTCTCAGGCCAGCAGGGCAGGTCACCATAAAGCCAGCAAGGCTGCCTTGGGAGCGGGTGGCAGAACGCATCTGGTTTGCACCCAGGTGCCAGCCGGCCGCCTGCAGCACTCAGTTCTGCACAGCACCGCGGGCAGAGCCCGCCGCATTACCTTGTATACACACTTGTGTAAGTCGCTGAGGACTCCCTCCTCCTCCTCCTCGTCCTCCCTCGTGGTCTCCTTTTCCTGAGCGAAGAGCCGCCGCCTGCCCGTCTTCAGGGGCACGTCGACCTCTTTTAACTTGTTGCGGAAGCCGTTTTTGTGAACCACGCCGTTGATGAGCCCGTTCTTGGGCTCGAACCGGGGCAAGGAATGGAACTTGTAGGCATTCTCCAAATGTCCCTCCAAAGGTCCTTTCCTCTTCTCCAAGATCTCCTTTTCCAGCAAGACCTCCTTCTCCAGTTTCTTGTGCTCCTCGGGGGAGAGGGAATCGTAGGAGAGCAAGTACTGGCAATAGGCTTCTTGCAGCTTGGCCAGCCTGTCCTGTGCAGTTTTGGGGATGCGTAGCATGTCTGCCAGCTTGTTCCATTTCTTGGGGTCAGTCACTTGCTGCATCCCCCCCATCTCGTTGATCAGCTGGACGAAGCAGGCCAGGTCGAGCTCGCAGCCTCCTGAGGTCCACGTGTGCCAGGCAGCAGAGGAGGTGGGAAAAGGGAAACACAGGAGCAGGGTTAGGAAAGCTGCAGGCAGATCATGTCAAATGTGCTGCCAGGCTGGGCACACGTGGGTCATGTCACCTGGACAGCTCCAGTCATCCAGGTACTGGAGCAGGACCATCCCTGTCTCGTGTGCCCCCTGCTAGGCAGCACACACCGCTGTTTCCTTAGCTTAATCCCTTCAGCAGATCACATTTTACCACTGACTATATCTTTCCCTATGGTTACATTTGCTTTCATTTCCTGGAGCACCTCCAGCTATCTCCTAACATGAGTCTCTACCCTGGTCATTACCCAGCTGCCAGGGAGACACAAGTTGGCTGGTTCTTTGAAAGCCCCCACACTCCCACGCTCCCCTCACCCACCACCAGTCCCAGTTTGGTTTATAACAACAAGAAGCAAACTGAGTGTCAAGATGGGTACTGGCAATCAAAATGACAAATACTCGTCCTTTCTGAAGGTGAAACATCGATTACCTAATGTCTGCACAACACTCTGAACATAGTATTTGAAAGGAAGACAGTAACATCATTAATTTCATTACAGGTAGAAAAAGCCTTAAAAAACCCAAAACTAAACAACAAAGGGAAGTGGGGGATTATTTGGGGTTAATGCCTGCAATAGCATTAAGAAGTTCCAGGCACACTGTTCTTCCAGTTTGAGGTTATCCATATTTTAGACTCCACTGTGGTTTTGTATGTATTAAGATGACTGGTACATTTCACACTCAAGGGGGTAAGAAATGGAGGATTACACAAACTGCAGCACAAAATGCAGCCAAATGGACGAGGAACAATAAAAGAAACATCATAAATACTCTCAAAAGCACAGAAGTAAATCATCAGTAGGGAGAGGGAAGAAAGGGACCGAAGACCACCTACAGTTCAACGGGGCTCTGTTGAAGGCAAACAAGAGAATTAGAGCAAGACTCGTGTTAACGTCGCTGCCGCCGCCACGTTGTCTCTCCTTCCCCTTCTGCTTTGAGAAGGGCAAAAAAATCAGGATGCCACAAGTGTTGCACAGCACTTAGAAATGCTATTATACAACCAAGAAGTAGTGTTATGGTAAATATTTCCTGTCAGATGCACACCTCCTGCAGCACCTCAAGGGCCAATTGTACCACCTTGCTTGCCAGCACACGCAGTATCGCTTTCTTCAAACCAATCTGTGCTGACCCCAATTTCCCCTCTCCCCTCTGCTTTCCTCTCTTCCACCACTCGTGCCAAGAGGAGGGAGGCTCAGCAGCAGAACCCTGTGTGCAGCATTGTGGGATGACAAGAGCTGTGAGGGACAGAGGCAGAGGAGCATCCCAGGCTGCCGGCACAGTGCTGGCTCAAGGTGTGCGACACAGGGGAAAGGATTTTGGCTGCAGCCAAAACAAAGGGTAGGGCTTTGAGGAGCACGTGAAAAGGACAGAGGCAGAGCCATGGGGCAGCTGAATTAGTCAATTTAGTAGTAGTTTTGGAAGTGGGTCAAAATGGCTGAGTGTAGAAGCTGGAAAAATGGTAAACACCATCGGAAATTTAAACCCAAAACCCTCAAGACTGAGGGGTTTTCCTTCTTTCCTCTTTAATCTCCCCCATAAACCAACTTGCAAGCTGGCCTCTATTCCAAGCTGCTCCTTTTTTGGTCTAATGTTTTACATGCACAGCTCACAAACAAGCTGAAGGCACAACTCAGGCTTGGCTTTCCATCCCAGTAGATTCAGCGACCTACATAAAGCAGAGGAACATCCTCCTGATTTCGTGCGGAGCGTGGCCCAGGTTTCGCCTTCCACGTGCTCTCCAGCAGGACAAACAGCCCACGCCCAGCCCAAGGTTCTACTTTCAACGCTGTTTATGAGCTGTTTAAGAAATGTGATTCTTCTCCCACACCACAGAATGATGGCTCATAATCACTCTGCAGTACTGGAGCTCGAGGAGCACATCATTCAACCGGAGCCTCCTCTTATCTGGCAGATCCTCCACGGGGCCAGCTACAGCTAAGCTTTACAAAATGGTCTCAATTATCATTCCATTTCACACAGCCCTAACTTTTGGAAGCATTTATACCTCAGGCTGATGTTTTCCAGGATTGACCTAAGCATGTTGCTTAAACTTTCCTTGAAAGGCTTGAGGATGTAAGCAAAAAGGAGTTTTAACCCCATTTATCAGCACCTACAGCTAAACGGCTTAAACAGCAGACTTGGCACGTTATGCAGAACCAGTGTCTGCCTTTTCTTTTGTTAATTGTCCTAATTGGGGAATATTTTTTAAATTGCCTAGTGAGCAGGCTCCTGTTTTAAAAGACTTACAATCTTCAATCTTTAGGTATGCATTTAATACTGTTGGCACTGTGCAAGTCCCTGGCACGGCTCCCTCTTACTTCAATGGCAATGAAGTGATTTGGCTCTGAACTCAGGGATACCTACACACAGCTACTTAAATAAGTGTGCATTTATCACTGTGGACCATTTTACATCTTTCCTGCTGGAAGCAACAGATTCCTCAGGTTTTTTTTTTTACAGTGATGATCTCCAGCTCCTTTTCTCCATTTTGTTTTTCATTTTAAACACGAGCTAGGTAGGAAATTAACTGCAGAAAGGATACACAGGATGCACTTTGTAAGAGACCACTGTGTTTGCTCTGGTTACATGGCACCCAGCAGAATAGAATCCTCGCCTATTAATTAGGCTCTTAGGTGCTTAAATAATACAAATAATTAACAGTAATGCCATCTTAATGCCGAGTTAAGGTATTTCATTAAAAAGTTAACATTGTTCAGCAGCATTAATCGAGCAGCCTTGCACGTTCCCTTCTCTCTCTTGCCAATGTAAATTTAATTCATTATTCTCCTCTATTAGCATACAACTATTGCATACATTAGGCATACAAAATGTTCACTTATTGCTGCCTGAGTGATTTTAATTTTCAGATTTCCTCAAATGTGTTTCTGCACAGAGTACTAACCCTCCTTCAACTGGCATCTCCCTCTTGTGCCCTGCAAACTCTGCAATCTCTTTTCACTCACTCGCCAGAGATGACACAAAATAAAGTTTGAGATCGGGGTGGGGGGGGCAAAGGGGAAAGTGTAGAGTTGAAAGAGAAAAAGGTGTCCTTTAATCCAGCTAGCACCCCATAGCTGCCTCTGGAGAACACCTCAAAGGCAAAACTCCAGCCTTAAGCAGCAACACTGGAGCTCAAAAACACTTCAAAAACAAAGGGAAAGGCTAACAAAAAAAAATATCAAACCCACCAGTTGGTTCCTATGTCGCAGCTGCAGAGGCAGCAGAGATGGAGGTGGCTCATTCAACAGCTCATTTGTATGCTGCTGTTGTCATGTTTTTACAAACTATTGTCACATTTTTGTCACGTGTCATATTTGACAGCAGACCATAAACCAAGAATTCTGTTAAATAAGTGATTCTCACTCAGGCATTAGCCCTGGCAGACACCTGCTGGGAGAAATAATGAAACCTCCATTTTGCAATCAACCACATTTTACTGCCTATTCTTGACACTTAATGGTTGTTAAATGTCAGCAGGTCACTGCAAATTTGTGATTTTAAGTGTCTGAGTACCCAAACAGAAGTCAGTTCCGAGATATTTTCTTTCTCCCTTGGTTAAATGCTTCTAGAGGAAGGGGGTGAAAAAAAACCCCAACCCATTTATGTTAAAGCCTGGCAGCATCACAAGCTGTTTGGAAAATGTCGTTGGAAAGGGCTGAAAAATATTATCTGAAGCTATCAATATCTGTACTTGGACTACCTACAGAAAAACAAACAGCAGGGAAAGAGAGAAGGGCCTGACATCTGGAGACAGAGACTCCACAGAGCCTCTTTTTCCCCCCTCACTGGGTGGAATAAAGAGGTGGCAGGAGGAGAGTGGCAACAGCGAGTCTCCCAACAACCTACCTGCATCATGGCTGAGCGAAGGACAGAGCTCCATGGCATGAACTGAACGGGGGTTGGGTTAAGCAGAAAGGCAAACAGAGCACAAAGCTGTAAGGTGGACACTGACAAGGAAACCACAGCCCTTACCTATGAGTGGGAGTTCATCCATGGTAATGCCCTGAGATTTGAGGTGCTTCTTGATACAGGCCAGCCGCTGCACGTTGGGTCCCCAGCGCCTGCCTAGCTTGTGTATGTGCTGAATCTGGGTCACAAACCGCATTTCATCATTTAGCTTGCACTCAGGTCTCCAGTCTGGAGGAGGAATCACCCTGCACATCCCATACTTCTCTACCTGAGCTCGGACCGACTCAATGTATATCAGTGGGTCATGAAATTCCTTAGTGGAGGGCCTAAGGATGGGAATCTCCCCCAGCATCCCCCACCCAGTCTTACTACTGCCCTTTTCGTGCTTTCCCATTGAGTCTTGTGGCTTGTGCAAGGACTCCGCTTGAGAGGTAGAACGATTTTCACAGGAGGCATTTTCAGTTTTGCCATGTGCTTGTTTCCCTGGCGTACTCTTTCCAGCAGTGGCTCTTTTCGGCCTATTTCTTTCCAAATTCTTCTCTGGCACTTCCTTTTTAAGGTGTCCATTCAGCAAAGGCTTCTCCACAGCTGCCTTTTTGCTGGCAGCCTCTGCCAAGTTGACGGCCCCTTTCATTCTCTTGGTGGGCGACTGTGTTTTGTCTATGTGATTATTCGTCTCTTCCAGCCTCCTCTTCGAATTGCGCAGCCCCTCCCTTAACTGTCTCCCCACCTCCTTAGTGCATGTCTTTTGGTTCAACTTGCCATTGACTTTTACACCATTAACAGCGGTATTGTTTGACTTGGATGCTCCAAGGGATAGCACCTGTTTGCGGGTTTTTGCATTGCTACTTTCTGTTTTCCCTGAGATTGTGTGGTTGACAGGTGAACTGGGTTTGTGGTGATTTAGTTTGGTTTCCTTGACCAGTTCTTTCTTGGCTTTGGTGTATGTGACAGTTCCCTTTGTCACTGTTGCAGTGTACTTCACAGTTTTGGACGGTGAAGGTCTGACTTCTCTCATCTTTTTGGCACTGGCTGCATTTGCACTCGGAGATGACATTCGAGTGATCCCGTTGACTTTAGAAACCTGCAGTGCCAGGAGTGTTGCAGGGGGAGCACAAGGAAGGAAACAGAAAACAGAGAAGTAAATTAATAACGTTATCACTCAGCCTGGGCATCCCAGTTGCTGGACACCCACAGTCTGCAAGTCCTGACTCCTGGCCCCTTCGTGCAATCTTCACGTAACAGTTTTCACCCAGGCAAGAGGAGGGGCTGACCACTTATAATAAACAAATAAAACAGAAAAATTGTTTTAAAAACAAACCACAAAGTCCCCACAAAGCCAATCTTGCTTCTTGGAGGGCACAAAGCCTTTGGCATTAAGAGTGAGGTCTCTTGCTGGCACTACCCCCCGCTTCCTCATCTAACAGAAATCCCGTTACAGTACCACAAACCACACGTAGTCTAATTTACAAACTACTACGTTCATTATCCCCTTTCCTGGCCTTCAGACACTATCTCTCTCACACCCAACTTCCCTTAAATGCAGACACAGCTGACTGCTTCTCAGCAGACAAACTACACAGCGATACTATCTGCTCCTAACTGGGATGGGCACGTTTTGCAAGAAAACCACACACTGAGATTCAAATCAACCTCCTGTCTATACGTATCTACATACACAAACAGATATTGAACACATGATGCACCCAACAGATCAGGAGGGCCACGAAGAACTCAGTTTGCTATCCATATTAATTTTTGGGAGGCATCTTGTTCCTGAAGTTATTAACCTGCAGTTAAAAGCATGCAGTAGTGCAATGCAATTCTTTTAAAGCCTGATCTCTGGGTGGTTTTGCTGACACATGTTTTTTCACATCATATTCCACTCACTGATGTGTTATTGCAACTTAAAACTGCTGGACTCCACTGTTGTGTTAGACATTTAACCCCAACTATGAAACTAACATTTATAATTTAACCATGAGACGTGTTAAGCTCCAAAAGCAACCCTCAGCTTCGAAGGGAATTGCGATGGCTCAGCTCTGCCAAAGCTAAGCCTCACTAGCAAGAAAACGAAGTTCAGGTTTAAACCTCGAACAAACTTCAGCATTTAAACAAGTTTAAACATTGTCTTCTCACTTCCTTAAACTATGGGTGCAGGAAAAAACATCCAAAAATCAGGAACATTGATAAAAGTGCTCAAAGTGAAAGCATGCAGTGCAATCACCCCTCAGCAACACTCAGGGGAATAACACCACTCCTGCAAAGTTGTAACGCTTCCCTGTGGGATCTCAGAATCCCTGCCAAATTAGTATGCAAGGCAGCTTCTTGTAGTCACTTATAAAGTAAGGATAAAGTGTTATAAAATAGGGATCAACTAGAGAATGAAAAGATCACACTATGGTCTTGCTGTAAGTGACTCTGCAGGAGAGAAACCAGAACTGGTTATGCTCTGTGTGTGTGTGGATACACACATTTACTGTGGCCATTTTCTTCTCTATGCTTCAGAAGCTGGAGCAGGAGTAATATCCTTTTAAAACAAATCCATATTCTTGTTCTTTCTCTGCTTCCAAGGTAGAAACACTTAGGAAAAATCCAGTTAACTGCTGACATGAGTTTTTACCTTGAGCTATCCAAAGACATATGAGATACCATCTGGAAAGCAAACATTTGCTAGCAGAAATGCATTTACCCATTTCTCTTGAAATTTAGGCAGCACTCTGCATTTGAACTGGAGGCCTGGGTTTGACTCATACAGCACTTTTTCATGTTGCCAGAGCAGACATGAGTAGAGAGCTTCTGAGCCTTTGCCTCTTGCCTGCAGCAGTCAGAACAAGCAGTGAACATCTCTGGCCTTATAAATAGCCAGGAACATCAATTACAGATTTCATCTAGACTAACAGAGAAGAATTGATTGAGATCAGGATGGGGAAGGTGATTATGAAATAAGTTTTCAATTCGAAGATGCGACAAACATTAGAGAAAGGACAACAAAGCAAAGGAAAACACACACACACAGAAAAACCCCAAACAAAATCCCACCTGCAAAATACCCAAACCAAAGCAATTACTACTCAGAGCAAGGGCTCAAAGCACAGCCCACGGTGCCTGTTCACAGTGTTCTCTAATGACTGGAAGATTAGAAAAGAATCACAGTAAAAAGTTGAAACATAATTATGTGACTAAGGGCAACTATATAGAAACAGTAAATACATGCATGGATAAAATCAGAAAGGCCAAGGAGCTAAAGAAACTTTGGCTAGCAAAAGACAAGAAACAGAAAAGTCTAGATACCTTAGAAACACAAAACCAACAAAGAACAGCAGAGATCAGCCACCATATAAGGAAGGTAAACATGCTGTGGCTAAAGTGTTTGTGCTTCTTTTGCATTAGCCCTCACCAAAAGTACCACTGACTGAATACTTACCAGACACAGAACAGGCTAATTTTGGCAAAAGAGCTAGGAAGGCAATCTCAGTAAGCTAAATTGCGACTAGATAGCTTAGGGCATGGCTCCTGGAAAGAAATTGAGGGCAGAGTCTACCTAACTTCAAACCCTAAAATCATTCTGGAACAAATCATCAAACAGTTACTTTGAAAAAACACAAACAATGAGAAGATAATGTTAAAAACAAAGAAAGAGAAAGAAACTAAACTCCTCCATCTATAGTTTTGCCAAAATAGCAGATTGAGCTAATTTAGTCATCTTCTGACAGACATCTGGCTGGGCAGGTAAAAAAACACCTCTGCTTCAGTGAGGCTCCAGCCTCTGTTCCATCAAACAAGCTCCTGAGACACATCCTAGACAAAATCACTCTAAAGTGGCTTCACAAGGGATTAAACAGTCACCCTCAAGAACTGCCATAGTCCACTGCCATCCTGGAAGGCACTCCAGGTGATGTTCTGCAGGGACCTGTCTTGGTCTCCCTTCTACCAAGTACGTCCATCAGAAAGTGCTTCATCGTAAGAATCTGCCAATGACACACACCTGGAAGGGGCTGTAAGCATCCTGGAGACAAGGTTAAAAATCAAATGCAATCTTGAAGAACTGATTTCAGAACATTTCTACAGTAACAGGAAGTGCTGTTTTTAGGAAGGACAAATCAAATACATGCTAAGGGAGGAATAACATTTGGAAATCACATTGAGCTGCAAAACACAACGGCAGTGCGAAGCATGCAAAGCACACAAAGCACTTTGAGACCTGTTACTATCAATGTAGAAAGCAAGGGGCAGGAGCACGGGCTTTCCTAAGCAGGGCTGGACCCAGCATGCCCTGAGAAAAATACAGACAGGTGAGCAAGTCTGAGAGGATACCAAGTGCTCATGCATTTGGAAAAGATGATCTTTACTGAAAAGTCAAAGGAGCTGGGCTTATTTGGGAAAGCTCTGTAATGGTCCTCTGATGTATAAGGAGCAATTCTGAAGAGACAGCAAATGCTCTTTCCATATTCACTAGGAAAAGCAGGAGAAGAAAAATCTTCTCATTGCCTACAGCAACCACCTGAGGCACAACTCAGAAAACTTGTTCATTAGTAGAAAAGGAGAACACCACAAGGTGCTGTCAATGGATGCTGTGGAGCCTCCTCTACAAGAGATTTTCCTGAGTATTCAAGGAGGCTGTAGCTACATTATTGTGCTGTCAGTTATGGTCAAGACACCACCCGGGAGGGAGCAGTCAGGCTGTATGGAGGTAGCTTGTCACTCCAGCTTTCCTGTGATATTTTCTGAAGGGTTTGTGACCAGAAGTCTGAAGGTCACCTGGGGCACTCCTTCAGCAAGGGGTAGTGACACATGGCCTGAGAACAAGAGTCACAGAGAAAGCGATCACGGAGAAAGACTCTTCCCCTTTGAAGGACAATACGCCATCAGCACCATCAGCTTTAGGCTAGAATTAAAGCTGCCAAGATACAAAACTCTGGAAAACTGAACTCATTAAGAAAACAGCAACTTATCACAACTGTTCAGAGGTGCTAGAATACCTCCACACAGCAAAAGCTTACATCTCTCACACTCCAATCTTGAACTGAACAGGTACATAAGCTTTGTCTGTCTAACCTTCAATCCTAGGTTATAATCACACTGTTTTGAGTTTTTATCAAATTGAGTGAAGTTATTGCAGTGATGAACAACTCCTGAAGTACAAGACACTTGGCTTTAAGACTACCACATGGAATTCACCTATTTGTTTCTGGTCACTAACTAAGGAGATCCCACAAGAAACACTACTGCAAATGTCCTCAGGATCATCATCTTTCTAAAGCAGACATGATGGTTGTCAAATGCATCTCCTTCTTTCATCTTGAATGTTTTCAGAGAGAATAGCATAATGTTTGAGAAACTGAAGTACTATATAGACCAGAAAAGATCATGCTTCAAGTGGGAAAAGTCTGGGACAAATATATTCCAGCTAGAAACAAGTGAAACAAACAACGTGGCCATAGCTCACCATCAAGCAACAGGTGGATTCAAAATGTCACTTTCACTGTGAAATTCTGGCTGGTCAGTCACCTTCCTGGTCTGTACTTGTCTCTGAAGACCCATCCAACAATTCAAACCAAATAAACCAGAAACTATGGCAGGCATTTTCTTATTTTCCTACTGTTGACATGTCTGCCCCCAGCCACACACACAGAGCCTAAAAAACCCAGGCAGGATCACGCATGTCAATACTCCCACCCTACTTGGTGTCACCTGCAAACTGACTGAGAATGCACTCGATCCTCTCAACTAGATCATTGCTAAAGATGTCAAACAGAACAAGTCCCAGCACTGAGCCCTGAGGAACATCACTGGTGACCAGCCAACAACAGAATTTAACTCCATTCCCCACCACTCTCTGGTCCTGGCCATCCAGTCAGGTTTTTACCCAGCCATGAGTACATCCATCCAAGCCACGTGCAGCCAGTTTCTCCAGGAGGATGCTGTGGCTTTACTAAACTCCAGGTGGACAACATCCCCAGCTTTCTCCTCATCCACTAAACAGATCACCTTTAGTAATAAAGTGATTGACATTTGCCTTCCATGACTCAAAGTCTTGAGCTGAAGGTGAACCTAGGGACACAAACAATCTTTTCTCTGCTTTTCAGCCACCTTTTCAGTTTTGCTGATGCATATTTGGCTTCAGACCACTCTTTTCTGCACTCTAGTGAACACTGGCCTTGAAACAAAGAACAGTACAATAGCTTTTAAATTATGTTATCTTTTAAAAAGCAAATGGGACCAGCAGATAGTCTTGCAGCAATTTGCTTGTTGGATCTGAATTGGTTTACATACATACTTCTGAAGAGCACCTAGGATCCAGCCTCCAGACACATACACATATTCAAAATAAAGTCAACAAACAACTGGTTAGATAACAAACACAGCAATAACAGCAGCATTAGCAATACCAATAACAATTCTGCTCCCAAATAAATTCCAGTTATGGAACTGATCTCGAATTCATTCATAAAATTAGTTGTGTGTTGATATGAGTTTTGCAGAACTAAATTCCCTTATTAGGCCAAGAGAGGGCCCCATTGAACTACATTTCCTTTGCCCACAACTCCTCTGAAGTAGAGGGCTTGGGAAGACCGCTAAGGAGAGAGAAAGAGAGCAGGAACGTGTGACAAGTACAAGGGCACACCAGAAAAGAAAAGAAGGCAAGAAAGAAAGAGAAGATAGAAGAAAATATCCAGCAATTTCTAGTATCCTGCCTTTATCTTCTTTAAGACTGATCAACACAAAACAGCACATATAAATAAACTATATAAATGCACGGGAACAAGGAGCAAAAAGATACAGGAAGGAGGAAAAGCATGTGGCTGGAACTCTGGGAAAACAATTCTCCTTTTGGAATACATTTACAAAGGGAAGAAAGACTCAGGACAGAGCAGGAGATTCAGCAATGTCACATAAATGGTTTTTGTGTAAAGCCACGTCTTCATCGGGCAAAATGCAGAATCTACCTTTCATTAGTTATATCCACATTTTCATTAAAATTTGATAGAAAAGTATTTATGTAAGTGTGAGCTGTAGGAGAAAATTTAAGTGCCTAACCTTTTAAAACAAAACCAAGAAAGCAAAGCATCACCTCAGTTTACAGCCCTCGTATTTTCTGAAGCTCACGGACCACACTCTGTGAGGCGTCTGTGTGCCGTGACTGTTGCTTGTACTGCACCTTTTTCAGAACCTCTTTCCATACTCTATAAAACAAAGCCCACTTGGATTATGAACAAAATTCTTCCTACCCCTTCTCAGAACTACCTTCACAAGAGGCAGGAGTTGACTGTCACAAGAATTTTAACCATTCGTACTCCGATGATACAACTTGAAAGCATTTCGCATGAGGGTTGCAGTGACTTAAAATCACGAAGTGCATCCTTACATTTGGGGAAGTGGGTTGAACATGAACAGCTCATGGCAGAGCATGTCATAGCAAGGCCCAAAGGATGCTGGTAGTCACAAAAAGATAGCTGAAAAGATGCAAGTGAAGTACTGGAGCTGATGACTAGACAAGCAAGTATCGCCATGAAGGAACAGAGAATGGAAGTCTTACAGAGGTAAAGAGAAATATACTGTAGACAGCTTTCAGGATCTCAAATCTGATTTAGAAGGTAATACAAATCCAGTGGAAATGTCTCAGGAGACATTAAACACCACTGAAGCACAGGGCACAAAAGATCAGCAAGAGCTCTACTGTTTTTCTTTTTGCCATTTTCAACTTCCAAACATATGAGTAAGAAATTCCATTTAAGGCCTTGATGGTCCTTAGAAGATGCCAGGCCAGCCTACTTACAAGAAAAGCCTTTAGATGACAGTAAATAAAAGACTGTCTGTTATTAGTCTGTTGAGAATTAACCACTGAAGAAAACCCCAATCTAACAAAGGTGTAAGTGCAGCAAAGCTTTCTGTAGTGCATTGCCCTAACACAGGTACCCTGCCAACCCAGCCCCAGACTCAATAAAGACACTGGCTGTGCCTTTTGAAAGCCTTTTAGAAAAACTTATTTGATGGTTGCTATTTTAAGAGCCCTTTGATCCCACCATCAAAAATAGATGGAGATGCATCCTACCCAAATGCCAGTCACAAGCACTGAAAGATTGGTCTGCTAAACTTCCCCAACGAAATACCAGTCAGGCTGAGACAAAAATCTTTTGCTAGTTTTCAACTTGATAATGTGAAGCTTTGACTCTCTCTCCACTTGGTACATCCACTGTGAAGGAGGCAATATCCTGCAGCACCTTATTTATGCATCAGGTAAAACATTTTTCCTGGGCTCCAAGGTCTGTGTTGCCTACAAGGACTAAAACACGACAGCTGAATATAATGTCAGCTTCTCTACACCACCACTGAGCCTCCAAGATAACCTGAGCAGACCAGCTGTACACAAAAGTAGTTCATTTTTCCATGGTCAGCCAGCCTTGGTACTGTCAGCAGAGAGGGCAACAAGAGTGCCAGTCAGGTTTAATAAATAATGACGTGAACTATGCTCTTTCACATGTATACATTGGATAAAGACAGGGTTGTAAAGCAATCTTTATCAAAGTGACTCCCCATGTATGTATCACTGTTCTTTTGTCCTCCTTTCCCTCACTGAGAAATAACTCTCTGCTGAGCACTGCTGTGTTTGTTTTGTGCCAGGCAGTGCAAAATGGAGCTAGAACCTTAAGAGTCTGTGTTGCCCACACATCCACAGTAGTGTACAACTCATTACCTGTTTCCTTAAGTCCTGAGCCGATCTATGAAGAGTGTGGTGGTTGTTAGCAGTGAGCCCTTTCGTGGAGGAGCCAGTGTTTGTAGCAGGATGGTGATTAGCAGCAGCCTGGTCTTTTCGGCCCTCAGCCTTATGTTCGCTGTTCCTTTCCTTCCCCGGTGTGGCCTCTTTGCTTTTGTGTTTCTGAGCAGGTTCTTTCTCCTTCGATGATTTGCTGGACCCATTGAAAACTGAGAGAGAGAAAAATCAGACTATTAAGGGGAAAGGAAAAAAAAAAGGGGGGGGGGGGCACCTTATGCAGGACTAAAGTTTTCATTCAAAACAACCCAACTTTGTCTGCTGCCAGTATTGGATACTCAGTGAGCATCTTCTTATATCTAACGTAAAATCAATAGAGAAATAGAAGCATTATTTTGTACAATTCTTTAAATGAACAGATTTATTGAAGCATTTCCTTTGCCTGTTAACACACATTATCTTTGACATCCAAATTAAAACATACAAGGCACAGTGTTGTTTTGAGCAACCTCAATTTGGACTTACCAGTTTGACTTTTACTTGTGACGATTTTAATTCAGTTTTTGCTGTTGCAGTGAGGGCCTTGCAAACATAAACTAAACAGGGGAAAACAGCATTTATTTTTCCATAACATAAAATAAAGGAAGTATTCCATGGAAAATAAGCATGGTTTGTTTTCATCACGATCCAAACTGCTGAGCCAAACTGACAGCACTTTGCCTAGAGCAGGCAAATTGCTAATAGAAAAAAAAGGTACTTCTGCAAAGAAAGGAGATAGAAAGTAAAAGCTGGGCTCTGTGCTGAAGTGAAGGGATAAGAAAGCACAGAACTGAAAGCAGAGGCTTTGTACAATAAATACTATGCAAAAGCATACAAGTCTATCTCAGCAAGTTTTGCTCCTGTCCCTCTGCTGAATTTATTTAACAATAGCCACTGCTCTTTTGTTGTCAGAGAACATGAAAAGCTCAGGTTAACAAAAAAAGTCACCTTGCTCTGTTTGTTTGCTAATCAAAAACGTGCTGAATTTATGTCAGCACTGCCCTCCCTTCAGCGAAGCACCCACAATGGCAAGTGCCCTCCTGCCTTCCCATCTACTCTTGGTTTTTACTCCTGCCTTTTTTGCTACGGTTTAGGGAAGGATGGAAATGGGAAAATTCACACATTCTTAATAGCACAAGTATCTAAAAAAGTGTATTTATTACACACAACACATTATCTAAATTAACACACACTCAATTAAGTTATTGGGCTTTTGTGCAACTAAAGCTTTGTCAATGAGCATGATATACCTGCAGTACATACCTTTTAATCTAAACTGTGAAGCTTAGCTGACTCTACAGATATCCTGTAGTACTGCAGTAGTAGCAGCAGTAATAGTAGCAATAAGAAACAGTCAACAATCCTGCTAGACGGAGGAGGGGCATCTAAACTGCTCTGGAGTAGACACCTACGTCCAAACTTACCCAACCAACCATTTACCTTCTGACCACATCTCCAAAAGCCAAAGCTCCAGTAAGCGAGGGACTAATTTGTTATTCAGGTCACTTACATGCAGTTGGTCCCGAGTACTGAAGCAGATTATGTACAAACCAAAAAACTGCAATTGCTCTTTTTCCTCTCTTTCTCCTTTCTTGCATAAACCGAGGGAAAAGCCATCAGCCCCAGCCAGCCCAGCATTTCTTAGCGATTTCAAGTAAAAGTCGTCTAACCTCCGTGTCTCATTTCCAGTGATGGAACTGATAATAATTGGCAACCCCTCTCTGGGAGTTCACGACAATACATTTATCCTCCTTTGTAAGGAGTTCTCACATCAGATGGAAGCAGCTACAGACGCAGGAAGCACGGCTATTTATTTTAATAAGACACAGCACAAACAACCCCTGGCAGCTTCGTTTATATGTATTTCATCACCCTCAGTGATATTTTCCTTTGGAGGGAACAAACTGTATACACTCATCTGCCCGTATGGAAACGTTAAGTCGGAGAGATTAGTTCTTTGTAATCAGCTGCCACTTTATAAACCAAAAATTACTACAACAGAAAACGCAGCCGAAAAGCCAAACTCTGCATTTTTATGGTTCACCCAGAAAAAAACCCACCCCAAGAACTCAACCCTCAGTGAACACGAGACAAGGTATATTTTATATTCAACAGCTCATTAATTTTAAGTGTCGTGGGAACCCTGCCAGTTTTACCCTCTGAGTAATTATCTTTTGTCTTAATTTGTAAGATTCTTGAAAGAGGGGAAGAGAGAAATGGGAGAGAAAAAATGTTCAGTCTCACAGGGAAAAGTGAAAAAGCTTAAAGCTTGAAAATACAATAAAACAGGGAGAGACATAGATGCAAAACAGTCCTAGGCAAGCTGTCTCTAGTTAAACAGTAGATGGTATCAGTTTCTATTAAAAAAATCAGTGTTTGTTTCTTCCAACACATACAAAACAACAATCCAGCCAGATAGACAAGTATAAAAACCTTTCTGCAATAGTTAAGAATCCCCTGGACTATGATTTTGCTCCCATCCGAGCAAAAATGTAGAAGTTACTGAGATAAGAAATAAGTTATTCAGTACAAGATTAAACTATGGCCCTAATAGCTAGTAAGACACTCTATTGAAAAGATGAAATCATCAGGAAAGACCAAAAATCCCTTCAAGAAATCTCCTCGTGGAACTGTTTGTAAGTCAGAAACACCCACTTCTCAAAGGAAAGAAAACAAACAAAACAAACCCCAAACTCTGCATTATTACTGAGACCGAATCTGATTTAATCATTAAAGTATTACTAATTATTTTGTGTCTTCTTAAGGCAGCAAACTGCGTTCTTCTTCATGTCTGCCAGCTCTTCAATACTGCTGAGGCATTCCGAAAAGCTGTACCTTATACTTTTACTAAGCCCAGGTATAGGTATGCCCCAGCTACAACCTCCCACGCTAGAGAGAACTCTGACGTGTACAATGTTCTGCTCTCAGGGTTGGGGTTTTTTTGCCCCTCGTGAAAGAGTAGTCAATAAAGGTTTCATCCTTGAAGCAATGATTTCATTAAAAATCAGAAAGATGGGGGGAAAAAAAGCCCAAACCACACCAATGGTGAAACTCACATTATTGAAGTAGGAATCTTTTGTAGTCTTGAGTTATGATTATTTTATGCTACCTTAACCAGCTGTGTATTTTCAGAACAGCTTTTAGTTGTTAAGGTAAGAGCACAACTGACAAACAGTTCAAAGTGCAAGTAAATCATTAGTGCTCAGACACTTCAAATAGAATAAGTGGATATACTTTTATCCATATCTGCGTGAATGCTCTTTCTCAAAATGCCGTGTCCTCCAATTATTATGAGGCTGAAACAATAAGAGTTCCAGAGTGAAATACTCGTGGGTCTTTTGGTCAGCAGTGAAAATCAAATGCAAAGAAACGGAGCCACTAACATTCAAAACTCACAAGCACTGGGGGGTTTTAAACCACTGATGTAATTTATGGCAGCAGAGCAAAACCTTATGGCAGGCATGATCCCCACAGATGCATAGCAGTGCTCTCTGCATCAGGGGAATCAGACTCGGGGCACCAGTATTCACCCAGGATCCCATACAGGGGCTTTGGGGTATCTCACTGGAAGCTCTGCTAAAGAATCCCTATGCAAACTGTGCATGTACCAAAGGCAGCTGTAAGAACGGCTACAAACACTTTTTTATCAAGTCAAGCCACAGATGTGCTCAATTACTACAGAGCAAGTAACTAAGCACTTACTACAGGAACTGACACCACAGTGAGTGATAAACATTTCTTATGTTTTCAGCAATTTTCTGAAGTATTCCTGCAAATGAATTTGCATGCAAATATTTTGTAAGATACATCCAGCCACTGGCTCAGAAGCCAATTTATAGTATGTACAATAATCAGCCTTTTGCTGTGTAAGCAGCAGAACTACCAGGCTGGGTTCAGCCAAATGCTAACTCCATGGGCAAAGTGCTCTCTCCCAATCCCTCCTCTGGAGATTATTCCTTGCACCAGATATGTTTTATACTTAAGATAACAGGGGAGCTCACTGCAGGGACAGCAGAGTACTGACGTACGAACCTTTCTGCTTGATGTCAGCGATGAAGGCATGAATCATATGTGAACACATACGCTGCGTGTTGCAGAGCTCGTGCCACAAAAAACAAGTGATTGCACATTCATAAAACTATCCAAAACAAAGAGTGAAGATAAGAGTGAAAGGGAGATGTTCTGGGTTTAGAAGGAGAAAAGGGAGCCTTGCCAATGTTGCGAACCCAAGCCAGCTATTCCAATGCAAACCTCATGTTGTTACACAGATCATGTTTGGGAAAAGATGTAATATTAATCAACTTTCTGGCATTAAGGATCCATTACTGTACAAAAACATTCTTGCTCTGGCTTTAATTCAGTTTTAAGTCACTGTGAAAACATTTATGTGGCTCTCAAACTGCCTTAAAGGACCCAAGCAATAATTGTTTTCCCCTCCTGGAGGAACCAAAACAATGATCTGCTTCCATAAACCAGAGTATTTTAATACAGTCAATTGTTTTCCTTGAGCTTTGGGTATGTTCAAACTTCTACAAACCATTTCTCATGATAGAAGCCGTCTTCTGCAGCCCCCCAACACGACCCACCTACACAGGGTCAGTGGCAAAGGCGTATTTGAGGAGAAAAAACACCACAGCATCGTATGCCAATGTATAGTATTGCTTCTTCCCCTTCTGCAGCCCTAACCCGACGCCAGGCAATTTGTCAGGGGGCACCTGTGCAGCAGAATTGCCACAGCTCCATGCTAACAGCAGTCACACAGGAGAACCGTGGCAGAGAACAGCAAGTTTCGCTCTGAGCTTCCCAATAACACAGCTCAAAAGCCCCTACACGCACGCAGCAACACGTGAGGCCGCAGAGAGGAGCGGCATTGGTATGAGCCACCACGCCACCGTTTGCAAAAATCCAATACCAAGTGTCTCGTCGTAGCACAAATTCATTACTCTCACCTAAGCAGTACGACACCAACAGCATCCAAAGGGTCACTCGCTAAGCAGCAAGTCCATACAAGAAGCGTCTTGTCTGTTATCACCAGTCTCTCACCAGGATAACAATTCCAAATCTTTTTGAGCCACTTCCAGCTCCCCTATTCTTCTCCACAGGTCATACATCTAGCTAGTGGGAAAATCAGCAAATCCCCAAATGTGTTGTGCCTGATTTGCATATTTAAATATGCAAATTACTGCAAAACGGGTAATTTTCATGTTACATATTTTTGCAGAAAAAATTAAATGTGCAAAAATGTTTATTGCAACAATTACTGGTTCCATGGTATTTCAACAAAAGGCTGTAAATCACCAAAATAATTGCCTACCCATTAACTATTGTAGCACCCTGCTTGAAATGTTCTCATTCTGCAGTTTAGCTGGATGCAAAAAATATATATATATTTTTCTTCTAAATGTTTACCTCTTCAGCATTAACTTCACTAAAAAAGAAAGATGCATGAGCCTAAGACTCTGTCATACGTACTCACACATAAATACCAAATGTTAAAGGCAAAACTAAGCAAAGAATTGCAACCACAACTTAGGATTTTCTCACCACACGAACAGTAAGGTATGCCAAAGATAAGCCGTTGAAGCCCAAGATACAGAAACACTGCACTGGATTGTAACCTGGAATAAGGAAAACAACAAACCAACAACAAAACAACTTTTCCTGCATCATTTTTGTTACTCTCCCTGTACGGAAATGACTCTGCTAAATTATCCATTGCCAATTGAGAAGCAAAACATTCCTCTGTGTTTCTGGTTAGCGAGGATGACGGCACTAAAGCCTGTGAGTATAGTATTTCAAGTGATGCCTGCTTACTACACACTACTGCCAGATCTGTTTTGAAATTTGAGCCCCAAGAAGAAAGGCTTCTATACAATTCTTTCCCCTGCTCCTTTCAGGCAAAAAGCACACAGAGCAGTTTTTCTCTGACCATGTTAACCAAATGCAGCACAGACCAGTAACCGTTTCTGACCCAGCAGGTTTTCTGACATGCTGGAGCTGCTTTGCTCCAGCTTAGGAAACAGGATTGTCCTTCATTAACAAGTCTGGTTACCAATAATGATGGTTAACTCTGTCTTCCTAAATGTAAATCAGAACTTAATTGTCTGTCTCAGGCGTCGGAAGACAAACACGACCTTCCCAGGTATGCTGGCCCAGATGTGCACTTCTCTCCACCTTTGAACAGCTGTGCTGGTGTGAGAAATACCTAATCCTGCAATCATCCTTGGTGAGGAAATTAGCCAGCCATGATGACAGGATTTCCAAGTTGACTACGCAACCGTATCTGTGTACTCTGCTCCTCCTGAGGCCCTTTTCCAGCCCACAAGCCCTCTCAAGCAGAGCAACGCCTATCCCCGTTTGCTCCTGTGATAGGACTGATAACCCCAACTCCCCAACTGCACCTTCCAGCTCCCGATCCCAGCCTGCCTAACAAAACATTTGGCACTCCCAAACATTTTCCTTCAGGAGCCTGCGGAGAAAACCTTCCACTGTGTCACAGAATGAAATCAAAGCAGGACTGATTTAGTCGTGTGGAAGACAAAGAATTACTTTTAAAGGAACAGAGACCTAAGCCTACCCTCTTACCTACAACTTGGAATTTCCTCCAAGCAGTGAGGAGATGTAATTTAGAGTCGGTACCTCCCCATCCCCCAGGGAACTGGAGTACAGCTCTGCTTGCAGAGAACCTGCTTTCCCTGCACGTCAGCCCGCAGCAGCTGATGACTGACGCCCTCCTCCCTTTGCATAAGGTCAATTCTCAAATAGATCAACGTCTCTCCATCTCCTCCTCTGTTACTGGCAAGATGCCCTGTCATCAAGGCTGTGGTTGAGAAGTTTCTCCCCACACCTGGCAGCTACACCGAAGAAAAAAACCCCACATTGTTTAACCCAATGCTCCCGCCTGCCTCTTCCACCGAATTCCTTGTGTTCAAAGCCGTGTAATAGTCTCAGACAGACTGATGGTCATTTGAGATGCGTACAAAATGCAAGCTGGAAAATAAGCATATCCATCTGAGCAGCACACAGACATCCTGTGGCTGGGAGTTCTGGATCTGAACACCAAGAATTATGGGGTTCCTACACCCACACTCAAAAGGGTCAGTAACGGGGCTGCAACTACCACACAGTCATCCAAACCTCTGCTTTATCTGCTGCGATACACAGCACTGTATCATCCCTAATTTCCCATTTGTTAATTCTGAAATTCAACACAGACTTACTTAGAAGGTCTGAAATTCAAAGGGAACTACATGCTTTAAAGAGACCAAATTGGCAACTGAAACGGCAAGAGGGATTTCTCTGTCCCAACTAAATGTTAATATGGTTTCTTAGCTGGGGAAAAGAACCCAGTCTTTCCAAGTCAATAGCTATATGGAGAACAAGTGATTCAGTTGATTAGTTTCTGGCCTTCCACTATTTTAACCCCACTATAAATACTAACTCAATGAAAATCATTCTGATTAGGACCAAAATTCCACATCAAGTCCTAGAAAGCTTCTAAAATCTCCCCCTTCTCAAAAGATATACATAATTAAAAGCACAAACCTCTGCCAATTTTATTGCTGAATTTGTCAGAGAAGTTACCGATGCTATTCTGTAGAAGAGGTAAGACTAGATGACCTCCTGGGGTCTCTTCTAACCTGAATTCATCTATGACAGGTACTGTGAGATCATACTTAATCCATAAGCAAGTAAAAACCACTAACATTTTACTCTACATGAGAACAGCACTCTTGCAAACAAAACCTGAAGTCTTTAGACAGCATCTTCTCTCAGTAAGAAATGTTTAAGTTGAAAATGACAGCAATAGGAAGGGTTATGTAAAGAACATCCCACAAGACATGAGAAATACCTACCCAGAACTAATACTAGTTTCTAACCAAGGCACAAAGCACCACCAATGACATCCAAACCTTTATCTGCTGCTAACCTGTTTTAACATATGTCAGATCCAACCTAATCAGCTGAAGTCTGGCAATGACATGAAACCAATTTTTAAGAGCACATCTCAACCGTTTTCCCTTGTGGCAACCACAGCAATATCTCAGAAACCAGTTTAACTATCACTGCCTGCACTAAGATATTGCACAAAGGAAAGACTTCACATTGCTACATATCCCTTTTCCACACTCCCACGAATGTGGAGGATAAATGTGCCCCTGACAAACATTTTGCTTTGAGGTTTAACAGTTGGGTATGGGAGCAACGCATCGAAAGTACTAAGAAAGCAGGATAAAAAGGCATAGGTAATAATCTGATGTTTTAAATATAGCTGTGTAAGCATAAGGTTGGTGACAAGTCAGTTGAGCTAATTACTTCAATTCATGCAGCAATCTATGCCATATGCTGTGCATGCTTCTTATTCATACTCTAGGCATTTTTGATTGAGTTAGCGGTCCAAAAGGTGGCTGAAGGGCCTAGGTTATAACAAATAGTTTGCTGTGTAACCATAGAAAAAACCCATATTGGCATCAGAAGTGGATACTGATGAATGACTTCGCCCAGGAAAGTTGTTCAGGCCCCCTTTTACTAGAAAGCAATCATTTGACGCCGTCTAATGACATTAATCAAGCTCTGAACCTTTATTGTTGTATGTCATAGCAAATACTTAGCATTTTCAGGTCCAAAGTGCTTGACTACACATTGTATATTAAAACCAAAAGACTTTAATTCATTAAAATTAGACTCTCACGCTAGATTAAGTTCATTTGCTGCACCCGTCCCTGGTCTGCCTTTGTGTGTGGTCTCATTTAAAACAGACACACATGAACCAGAAACAAAATATACTATTGGCTGTCAACCAAAATAACAGACACTGAAAAATGGGAATACCCCTGGGTAAGGGAATTTTAATTTAAAAAAAAAGGGGGAAAAAAAGGAAATGACAATGATGATGAAGAAGAAGAAGTTGCCTTCTCTGGGAATTACTTTTTCATCACCTTTGTCAAAACATCTCACAACGTCTCCTATGTATTTTAGAAAGGTCTTGTGCAGCTCTATTAAAGCAGCGGCGTCATTTATGCTCACTCTGATCTATATTGATAAAGATTATGAAGCCATTAGATGGCTCATTAAGTTTGCCTTTACTTACCCTCAATTAAGGTTTCAGGTGTCTCTGATTTTGAGCTATCTCAAAGTGGCTGCCATCTGGGACATTCTCAAGGAACACGATCGGCTCCTTTTGTAATGCTACATCACATTTAAAACTCCAAGGCAGCAGTTCTGTTACATACAATCTCATTTTCCATATGTAGAGTTTTGTGCCTGTTTTGGGGGGGAGGGGGTGTTATTTAGAAATCAATCTGAAGTGCCAAGTCTTGATCAATGGCTTTTTACAGCATTAAGGCTAAATGGACAGTGACTAGAAGGAAAGATCTTTGTGGTAAACTAATATTGAGGAATGGAATGAAGAGAACAGGCTCCATCTTTAAATTGTGTCAGGCAGAGAGGGCACAGAGCTGTTGTAGAAGAGCTCTTGATGGAAAAGAGAACCCCATCACACAGGATTTTGGCAGTAAAGTATTATATCAGGCTCAGAAAATTTTCACTCTTATCTTTTAGGTCTTCTGTTTTACACTAGGTTGCAGCATATACAGATCCATTTATCAAGATATAGCATGAGGACACCATGACAAAAACACTGTGTGGTGAATGCAGACATTGTTGATTTGCAAAGAAATAACCAACGTGAAAAAGCTTCTTCCACAAAATCTTCCAATCAAGAACACAAATGCAGTCTACCTTAACCTCCTGCAGTTGGGGTATCAATATTGCATGTGAGAAATTAAGTGTTGCCCCTGTCACACATTGTGATAATGCTTATGAATGCCTGCATTTAACTTTGATAAAATAAAACCATTCTAGATTAAACACCAGTCTCAAAGGCCAGAGACAGAGTGGCCGTGTGTGTATATACACATGTCTGTGTGCATAACTCCAGTATATACAAGATTCCAGCCCTGCAGTTATATTTCTACCACAGATGAAGTTCACATTGTCAGGAGAAACAGGTTAAAGCAGAAGATGCTAAGACTACATTTCACTCTCTATTCCCATTATGGTCTGTATCCTTTTCCACTCAGATCCAGAAGGATGGACAGGATTAAGCACATTCAGCTCATTTCTTTACCAGGCAGTGCAGAACAGCACTATGTAGGTACTGTGTAGAACTTACCTTGCCCGTTTGGTACATGTTTATGCGTTTTTCCTTTCCTGGGGGTTGACTGGCATGATGATGAAGCATTGTTTGTGGCTGTTTTTGCATCCTCTGTCTCCTCCTCCTCCTCCTCTTCGTCCTCGTCATCCTGAGAGCTTCCAAAATATACCATGTTGCTGGGCAGGGCTGGAGAACCTGGGCATCATAAAGAAATGGCTCATTAGCATTGTTACGTTCACGTACTGCACTAAGCATATTGATCATCACCTATTTTTTGTGTTATGCATAGCAAGGGAAGAGGAGAACTGGTGCATGACTAACCAAAAGGGTTTTATTTACCATGTTTTACCAACAGGATACATATGTCCCAGCACATTCTATTCATACTTTAGACAATCAAACAGTCTTGCTACAAGCCCTAATTAATAGCTTTATATATTCAGAAAAGGACTAATGCATGTGCTTAATTTCAAATGCGTGCTTAAGTGCCTTCCTGAAGTCTTAACACACAAACTATAAGCTTACAGCTTTCCCAAACAGGAGAAAAGGCATTTACAAATCAGTCTGCACCCCAGTAATATTTTTAGGTTATTATTACAATCAAATATTAGTATTTAAACTTCACAATGCTTTGCAGAGCTCTACAAAATGCTTTGTGGTATTCAGATTCCACTCTAAGCAAAGAAAACCTGAGACATAGAGATATTTAAATTTGCCTGGGAGGTCCCTGGCAACAGAGAAAAAAAGAGCAAAGGTCTCCCAGTTCCTCATGCAGTTCTCTTGAGAATGAATGTTGCTTCTCACCTCTTGCTTACTTCCCACCTGCCTCGTCTGTGCAAGGGTAGGCTACAACACACAATTCAGTGAGAGATAAGCGAGGACGTTTCAGCTGAACAACAACTTGGGAGTGTCATTTAAACATGTCTTTTACACGGCATGCAACAGGGTACAGGTTTCCCTGCACTGCATCAGGACACACAACGTGACTGTAGCCACCTAATAACTATTTTTCAAGATACTAATAGTGCTGACAGCTAATGGACATTTTCCTTTATACCTGACACTAGTCTCTACTTTGAAATGAGTCTTCTGTCGATTCCCTGGAGAGACAGATGCTGTAGAAGCCTTCCCCTTCTTTACAAAAGGGTTTTTTTTGTGGAGATAAAGAGAGGCGAAAAGTCAACAGAAGTGGAAAACAGGGACTCATTGCTTCAATTATTTCCCTGTAGCCACATAAAACTAAAGACAAAGAGAGCTGAGCTATAGACCATCAACACAAGGCAGTGGCTATTTGGCCAACGCTTCCTTAGGAAAGATTCCTGTCTTCAAGCTCTTCAGAGCACCATCTCTGCATTTCCCTTGGTTTTGAGCTGTTAGTGCTGCCACTCCCAACAACTAGCTAAAGCTTATGTTTGGCTCATACATTTCCTGCTCATCTGAATCCGTGCACTGGTGGTAGCCCAGCGACTGCTATAGGAAACACTGCAGCAGCACCTAAGGCAGGATGATTCTTCTCCCCCTGAGACAACACATGTACTAATCCACCCAAGCTAGGTATAAATGTATGGACACATATGGTTCACATGGACACAGGAGGAAAGTCTTTGGCATGCCATGACTTTAACTCTGATATAGATTAATGATCAAATTAAGACTGCTGACATATTTCAAGGCATGGGAGCTGCAGCAACCTACAGAAACAAAAACCTTCCCATTTTTTATGCAAGCCCAGAACTTTTTGGCACACTCCAAGCAATCAACCATAGTAGGTAAGAGGTGCTGAGAGGCACATTAATTCTCCTGCTGGAGGGGAGTTTCAAGTCACAACACCAACTAACTAGAAGACTCCAAAACAGTTATTCTGGGACAGTGCTGCCTGAAAAATTGTCTTTTTTCTGCCATCTAGGTTCCCAG
This sequence comes from Colius striatus, assembly GCF_028858725.1. Taxonomy (NCBI): domain Eukaryota; kingdom Metazoa; phylum Chordata; class Aves; order Coliiformes; family Coliidae; genus Colius; species Colius striatus. The sequence continues at coordinate 6,099,821 of NC_084762.1, forward strand.
CTCTGTGTATGGATTCAGGAGTTATTAGCTCTGCATGTACCGTGCAGTTCTAATCAGGATCTTAAGTCTGGCACCATCAGTGCATTAATGTCTTGACAAATAATGGCAGTAAAAGAAACCTACTGGTAGGAACTCTCACAATTACATTAAAATACAGATTGAAATCTCTCTATTATAATTAGAGAAACAGTCAGAAATTTTATCCTTCTGAGACACTAAAATAGGAGACCAAATATAGCGTCTATTCTCTAAGCCTCATCTTCCCTAGAGTTCCTCATCCCTGAGCTTTTGTCAGCAGCTTTCAACAGCAGCCATCCAAGAAATTAGCATCTGCAACACAAATGTTGTTATTACAGTACCAATCTTTTTTCTTTTTAAAGCAGAATCAAATACAGCACTGTGTCCTTCTGCTTAGACAAGAGGGAGGGTCTAACCCAAGTGTGAGAGTAGATACAAACTGCACCTAACTCCTGGTATTCGGTCATTGTCATCTCAGTGCATAACTCTTTGGTCAGAATGACATCTTTTAATTCTTTCCAACTGAGAACTATGAACAACAATGGTTAAGCTGCATTCCCGGGACAGCTGGGACTGTTGGGGTTGTACATGACTAGAGAAATTAGACTAACAACGTCCAATAACACAGAGAGTCCTGCTAGTCCTCACGTCACTGATCTAAGTGCTCTGCAATATGAGACCTCAGAGAAAAGCTGGCCTTCAGTCTGGGTCACCTCCTCCTCTCCTCCTCCTCCAGCTTTTCCTATGTATTTATTAAAAGTTGGCTTGCAAAACAGAAAAGGAAATTTTAAAAAAGGCTGGACTCACGCTTTTTTTTTGTTCTATTTAAGCATTGCCACTTTTTATATTAGAACTATTTCTGTCATCATCTTTTGCAACAAAAAATTCAGTCATAGCTTCAAATACTGAAAATTTGTTCACAGCTACAGGTTGAGCTGTTTAAAACCACACTCACTTGAGGTCTCTGTGGGTAAACACGTCCAAAAGGCTGAGAAAACACTAGTTTAAAACTGAAACAGGCTGCTTAAGATACTGCAAGTTCCCTTTATGAGCAAAGTGAATGACACACAAGCCTGTTAAGTACACTGTGATTTCACTCAAGCTAAAAGAATGACAATTACATGGATTAGGCAACACCTGCAAGTGTGAGTGGCTGATGGCACTGGTGGTTTGAAGCAAGCAAAGAGTTATGAGAACAAAATTCCTTATGGAAACACAGCTCAGACTTCTCAGGACTGAACAACTAATGAAGCTCAAACAAGTGAAGCTGCACTGTTAATAGTGGATGATCATTCACCTTCTCTATTATAATAAAGATTCCTGTCCTAACTATCCCTTGTTGTCTCTGAGGCCAGACAAGGATATGTACACGACACCATAGCCAACTTCTATAGGGAATCTCCAGTTTGTCTAACAAAATATATTATCCTTCCCCATAAATCCGCCCTATCTTCATCTCAAGTTAAGAATGTGGTGGTTTACCTTACAGCCAGACTTTGCTGAGAGTTGTTGCTCTCAGGTCTCTCCACATGTAATAGACATTTATCATGAAAATCACACATGACAACAAGATGATAAAACCCCTCCAAAATGCCATGAGGAAAACTGCAGGTTCACCAGACACTTATACACACGTTCACAGCACATACAGTTATAAGCAACTGCTTGACTTTTGAATTTACAACACACTATTCTGCACATTTTTGTCTTTGCCTGCATGCACTCAGCAGCAGGAACCAACAGGGCATTTATGCCAGCTCATTCTTGCATGTATTTTACCAGGCAGCCAGCAAGATCAAAGGTAAGCAATCATCTCTCCTCTTCCTTTTGCCCTCCCCAGCACCAAGGCATGAATCTCAAAGACTGCCCAGGGCAACCTAAAGAGCAACACTTGAATTGAATTAATGGTAATCAGCAAAAGAGAGAAGCTGTAATGCACTGGACAGAGGGCAACATCTGTGCCTGGGAGATGCTGCACGCCAGGTCTCAGCACTCTAGGTATGTAATTCCCCCGTTTCTTGCTTCCATTCCCAAGAAAATGTCAGAAAAATCCGCCAGAGAGTTTCTAGAGCCAGTGGCTGTATTGAATTTTACAAGTCTCCTTCTGTGCCAGGAGCCTCTGAATTGTGCAGGCAGCTGCTACCATGGGCACTGTAGAAGATTAAGACAGAGAGCAGAGGAGCAGCCCCTCCACTTTGAGAAACCCACCCTGCCACACACCCCATAAGCAGGTATCTGAAAAATCCACTCGCTCAGCAAATCTGATGGTCATCTAGAAAACAAAACTTGACTTCCCACCGCTTATTTAGAAGACATTTCATACAAAGAACCACCTAGACTGTCTGTGGCTGCGTGGACATTTTTCTTGGCATCAAAAACGGTCTACAGATCATCTACCTCCATCTGGCTTTTGGTTCTTATTGCTGTGCCACCACCTCGATTGTGGCAGTATAACTTCTTTGTGGGGCCATATGGTGAATCGGATCAGGGAACGGCTTCAGATTAAAATCCCAGACTAAGGAAATTAAAGCCCATTAATAAAGCTGTAACTGTAATGTGATGTTACAGGCTTGCAAGGAAAGACTTGGAAAATTTCTATGCACACGTTTTCTTATTGAACACGTAGCTTCATATATCACTTTATGTTATTAAACAAAACATGAAATGCAGTCATGTTTCCAGCCTGGTGCAGGAGCTGCACGTTTTACATTCGGTCCTGACGATGCCTAGGCACGCAACTCCTAAATGCTTTTTTTTTTCCCCTCCCTTTCAAGACAGATGATTTGTTTTGCATCAATATTTGCATAAAAGCACATGCCATCACCAGAGAACTGGATGAGGCAATGGCAACATGTTGGGAAGGAAGGAGAAGCCAGGGCAGAAGAAGTAAGCTGAAAGAAGGAGCATGTAGCAGCAAAGAGGAAGGGAAGCATCAGATAAGCCAGGGCTGGACAGATACAGTCCACAGCAGCAATGGGAGAAAGAACATACTGAAAGAATTACTGACATTAAATAGTAACTAATATACTAAAGCAGGAAGAACACCTTGTATTGAGTAGTTTTAACACCAATATCTGTCTAATGGCACCATCAAACTGCTGCTCTGATTTGGACACGCGCCACTCACGTTTTCCCACTTAACAAGTCACTGTTAAAAGAGAGCATAAAAGTTAGGGCCCAGGGCCAGGCAGCAACCTGAAGGGAACTTGCCAGCTCTCTCCCTCTCCTCCAAATCACTGTGGGAAGGAAGACCACATCACCAAAGCTAGCCTGCATCATGCAATTTTGAAAGCCTAAGAAATTGCTGTGGTTAACTACAGGACTGGAAGCCACATGTAAAGGTCAAACAGCTAACAGAACCCCAGTACCCACTCCTCACCAGGATCAGAGTGGAAGTTACTGCACCTGTGATCAGATACCCCTGTGTAAATCTGGAGACAACTGTGAATGGCGAGTTGTCTTTTTTCCACTCACCATGGTTACAATGAGCTATGAGTTATTACAGAGAGGGAGGATATGCAGCTCCTTAAAAAATGAGGTTTGGAGTATGTTTGGCAACTGCTTCCATCAGTATCTGCAGTTTCATTACTGAAATTCTCTCCTGAGTATTTTTGTCTTCCCTCCTATTGTGAGAGCGACACAAAAGGAAACCTAACTATACAGGAAAAACAATTACCCCAACTACACATACAGGGCTGCCTAATGCATATGAAGGGATGACAAATGTATTTTATGTCCTCTGTTATAATAATTTGGTGCTTATACAACAATAAGTACAAAGTAAAGTACGTTTTTTAAAGTCACGGTGGTGCTTTTAGGAGTTCTCAGACGCTACTCTGTGTGTGTGTGTGTGTGTGTGTGCAAAATTCAGCCTTGCTGCTGTCAGGAGGCAGAATTGATGCTTACACAGCATCACAGAATCTTAAGGGTTGGAAGGGACCTCGAAAGATAATCCATTTTGACTCCCCCTGATGCACTGATGTCAGCAGCAAGTGCCCAGTTAACAGAATAAACTGTACTCTCTTCTCAGCCATTTCATTTGACTAATGAGGTTATTACTTTTTTATTATTATTATTATTTGACAAATGTGTAATTTTCCCTCCTCCTAAACGATGGCATGTTTTGTTTCTCATTAGATTACATTAACTTTTGTCTTGGACTAGCTGAACGTATTCAAAAAAACCTCCGAATTTGGAGCTGAAGAGTGGAATCAGAAGTATGGAAAGTGCACGGGCTTTGCCAAAAGCCCTATTTCATTACTCTTCAGAATTAGCTGGCAGTGTTTCTGCAATATTTACTGAAGTACAAACCAAATGTTTTCATCTGGACTGGATTCAAACCCTGGTATGTTACAACCACAACAAAAATCATCTCCATCCAAGAGCCTTCTCTGTAATTTGGGCTGTGGTTTCTGCAAAATTGGAGGATTCTTCTCCATGAATTATTTACACCAACTCCCCCTCCAGCTCCTCTCTTTTTTTTTTTCCCTCCTAACAATTAAACATAACCCAGATGTGCTTTGGAAAAAATCTTAAAACAATCTAAGACATCAGAATGATTTAGGTACAAGGCAGGTCAAGGTATGTGGGACTTAAGCCTGCCCCAATAAACGTGCAGCATGCCAAGCCCTACAGTGAGCCACATCCAGAGGTTTGGCTTCTCCTCTGACACATGGCCCCGTTTTGGGGCTGTATGCAGGTGGAAAAACCTTGCCTCCCAAATGCTCCCAATGTACTGGCATCTCAATGCGTGTAATTTAGGGCCTGCTTCTCGTTTATTATATGTCCTACTTATTACATTTTGGCAGGACAACACCAAGTCCCTGAAGTGCAAATAAATGTAATTTATGCCCACACTTGATGGGTCGTTTCATAAAGCAAGGCTAAGAGAGAACAAACTGCATAAACTCTATAGGAAAGAGCAAGTCACTTATCTGACTCCACCTGCAGGAACAGTCCCGGAGGGAGCTCCCGGGTGCCTGAGCAAGGGGGAGGAAAAGGCCATCCCAAGTACAGAAATAAAACAGAGCTCAACCTCTCCCTTCCTCTGCCATTGTACAAATCACAAGATACTTAGTATTATGACTGTCTTATCAGTTACTCTAACAACATAAAACTCTTTTCTTCTTGGCCCACTCTTCAAAGCAGAACTACAACTAAACAATATCAAAGTGTGTAAGGGTGGGGAAATGCATGAATCTGCCAGGAAAAAACAAGAGGGTCACTTTTCAATGTTAACAAAATGCATACCAGAGTAACAGACTAGTGAATATTAGAAAAAAACAAGGAGAGTGCTTCTCATAACTCATGACAATCCCAAATTTACCTCCATTAACCTGGCCAGATGATGGCAGTGAACCTCAAAACCAAGCCCCAACTTTATGTTCCCCTCCACCATGAACAAGGCAAATCTACAAGTCTCAAACTCCCAAGCTGCCATTCCCAACAAGGCTACCAGACTGTGTTTCATACCCAAGAGGTTCCATATCACATTCCTAGCACAAAGTCTTTCGGGGAGCACTGAACTTATGGTGGGTTCACAGGTTGCAGAAGCAGATTCTCAGGCTTCTGGCTGGGAGGATGAGCAGGGATTGCCTTTGCCAGAATATTCTACCTTGCCCATTTGGGCACCCAAAACTGAGCAGCAAGGTTCTGAAGTGCTGCACTAAGATTTTACACCAGTAGCTCATCCATAATCAACGTCCAGCTATGGCAATACCTATATACAGAGTTCAACATTTATCCCTAAGTAGCTCACCAAGGGACTCTGGCAAATAAAAGAGCTGAACTGCAAGGTTAGTCTCCTGTTACAATGAGTTAATTTCATCCTGTGGGTGGGTTTAGTTTTCTTTTGCAGGAGTTGATTTTGTAATCATTAATATCACAAAAGGGCCCCAAAAACTTTGATTCAGCTGTAGTACTACACATGGGCTGTTCTGTTTGCATTCAGCAGCTGTTCACACACCTTAAATCTCCCACACACTTCCATCCCCAGGGAAGGAATAATGCCATGGTGTTGGTCACCAGGCTCTCTCTGCCTGCTTCATATTGTGAGCCCAAATAGTCACTTCTTGACAACACTGATTAAATTCCTCTTGTCCTAAACCATCACAAGAGTTAATTACCAGCCCACAACATCATATGCCACAGGTGGACTAAATGGTTTCACGTATGAAAAGTAGCTCATTTTACACATCAGTGTCCCTCCTAATTTAAAGAACTTCAAAACTGTTGAGATTACAGTTCCTAATTGCATAAACCATTTACTAAAGTTTGCATTTAAGACTCAACACTCCCAAGTTTATTCCTGTGTTTTCAATCCATCCTAAATTTGTCTCCAATACCAAATGATTTAACAACAAAATCAATGGAAAGTCTTCCCCCAGTATTTTAAACAAATTGTTGTAGATCTACATGTTTTAATATCCTTTTGGAATTATAAAAACTAACCCAGACTGCAAAGCAGCTTACATTTTTGGACAGTGTCAGCATTTCATTGCTTTGCTTCCAGCCTAATCAAGTTGCTGTGCTATTTGATGTGCTTACTCTGATCTGGCAGGCACATCTCCACAGCAGCAACATCCTTGGAAGGCTGATGCTTCAAGAATACGACTGATGCAGTCAGCAGTTTTCCAAGTCTAGACTACCTATTGATACTGAATGACCAGTCAAGCACATATTCTGCCTCATTAAAAGCTGGGCAAATTAACGATGGTTTTCTAACATGCCCAAAATTAAGAACTAGTTAAATTAAGAATTAATGGAAAACCTCTGCATGTATCTACTGGCATAGACAATCCTTCCTATTAAGACCTGAGAGGAGGATGACTGGGATCAAAGGCTGCCCAAGCCTACCACCCAACTGAGGTGTTTAAAAAATTAAAAGCCTATTTAAGAGCAAATTGCAAGAGGATTGAGATTTAGAAGTTACTACACTTTGAACAAACATGCTACAGTGAGATTTTCTCTGTTGGCTTTGTCCAATTGTAGTGACTCATCAGATGGTTGAGCCATTGCAGTAGTGATAGAAGAACGACAATCACTCGTTTTGCAGAAGAGTTGTTAGAAAAGCCTGAAAACTCAATTTGTGAGATCTCAATTAAACCATCTTTATTTAGGAATCCATGAAATTCTCTAGCATGTAACTCCCAAAGGTTCAACTTAATTAGAAAATTGATCATGGGAAAACTTCTTAAAATGTAGGCTCCTAATCATAGCCTTCCTGTTATCACCTTTTGCCATAGATCTATTGCTCGCAGGGAATTGTGCCTCCTTCCCCCTTCAGCCCTGTATCATTCCACTCACAATATTGTTAACCTGTAAATAACTACGGAGAGTAATGGTAACTTAAATGCACTGTAACAGAGGCTATTAAGAAAAATCTCATCAGAGGGAAAGAGTAAAAGTGAAAGCTGTTGTACAAGCATTTGGAGATGACACACTGTAGCTCGGCGTGCGCTGATGCAAGATGCTGCAAGATACTAATTACGCCTCTGGCAAGGGGCATACAGGCTCCTTCAAAGAAGCTATTTAAAGATAAGAATGCTGCAGACAAACACTTCAGAGATAGCTGCACTATTCCCTTCCTTGTTGCACTGGAAATTCTAGGTCAGAATTTCATAGTAATAAAAACGTGGATCTTTAAGGATCTTAAAATGCTAAAAAGCCAAGTGTGGTCAGCGAGACGCATTCCAGGGTGCTCAGATATTCATCAACTGTTACAGCTTTTTCATTCAGCTCTGCCTACCTTTGAAGAAGTAATTAGTACATTGCATTATCAAATCAGGAGTTCCTAAATCAAATTAAAAATACGTCCAAAGCCCTTATTATTGTGGCTAATGAAACCAAGCCCGTCGTCTTGGTTAAATTATCTCCCTTTGAAATGGCAGCATGTTTAGAAAAAATAAGTTAATAAAAGTGATTTAAATCATTAGATTTTCTGACACATAGCAGAAGGCCAGGTAAATGGGATGACTTTTGCTAAGTATGGGACCTGACACACATCAAGGGCCTTTCTTCCACGTGTCACATGATAGTACTGCTCCATCATTCACATAATTCAGCTGCTGCTGCTTAAAATAAGCCCCCCTGAGCACTGAAAGGGGAACTTGTAGTGGTGAAGGGACTTTTAAATTTCTCTGTTTAAAAATAGAAATTGAAAGTACATGCTGGCACCATGTGACAAATTTCCACTGTGCTTCTGACACTGCTCCTGGGTGTGGTGGGACAAGGACTGAGACGTGACCACAGAGCTGTTTTCCCACCAGTCATGGAGAAGACTATCTTGACAAAGAAAAGCTTTGATGCTGAGACTATAGCATCAGAGTGTTTTGAAGGACTAGGAACTAAAAGAGTAACCCCTAAGGGGTAATGGGAAAAAAACTTGAACACAAAAGTTCCATTTAAACATAAGGAAAAACTATTTCACTGTGAGGGTGAGGGAGCCCTGGCACAGGCTGCCATGGAGGGTGTGGAAGCTCCTTCTCTGGAGGTTTTCAATAGCTGCCTGGATACGTTCCTGTGTGACCTGATCTAAGTGAACCTGTTTTGGCATGGGTATTGCACTAGATGATCACTAAAGGTCCCTTCCAACCCTATCACTCTGTGATTCTGTAACTATAAGAGTCCTAGCTTTAAAAAAAACAAAGTGAAACATTTAAAAATTCCCCAAACATGGCAATTGACTGACCTGGATCTTATCACCACTGCACCTACTACTCAACAATTGTCAACGTGTGTTCTTAATTCCATGTAACTGTGACCTGTGTTTCATCATGAAAGTACTAACAACCAGGGCTGGACAGACATATCTGGACATAAGTCAGAACAACCTCATGTCCCAAGCAAAGACTTTTCCATCTCTCAACACTTTAACAACACAGATTTTCAAAACTGAAACAAACCCATTTCAAAAACACTGCAAAAGAGTCTTCCCTATGCAGGGTTTAAGTAAGCTGCTGGCTTTTCCCTCTCCAAGCTCACTGGGTACCCAGCAGAAAAGCACCACTAAACTAAGCCTCCCAGAGCTCTGGAAGGCCATTTGCAGGACCTTTCTGGAGCTGGACATATCAGTAGACTGCTACATGGACATTCTGCAAGCACATTAAGAACCAGCTTCCACCTCCTTTTTTCCAGCAGGCACATCAAGAGAGATGACCACCTGAAGGTAAATCTCCCAAGGGATCAAAAAGACACAAATCTCAGACAGCCAGGACCTCCTGAAGGACACAGCAGTTCAGACATTGAAGCCAGAACAGTGCTAATAATCATTTCAACAGCTCCACTTCTCTTTCCAAGCCATAGTCGCTCTCCTGCTTCTCCACAGAAATGCATCCAGGTAGCACATGCCCAAGAAGATTTTGCTGCCTGTTTTTACCCGTTCTTTTCAGGGTTTATAAAAGGGTGATGGAGCAATAAACTTGTGGAGGTGCTGAAACAGAGCACTGACAGCTTCCCCTTTCTGTTTTTCCTCAGCATGTTTAAGCAGACCAAGGACAGACCATATGTGGCACTCCGAGCACATTTTCCTTTGTGGTTTTTAATATAATAGTAATTGTGATCTTGCAGTCTGAATACATGTGTTGTCTGAAATATATGACTACTCCTGCATACTGAAGAAATTAGGAATGAATTGCAAGTTCTTAATTGACAGTACAAAACATCAATTATTCCACAGATGAATAACAAAGAAGAAAATTACAGGTGCAAGAGCTAAACAGCCACTGATTAAAATGAAAAAAAAAAAACCTCCCAACAACCAACCCACCAAACCTTCTGAATGAAGCACTGGAATAGCACAAAAATACCCATGCTTTCCATTTTCATTGTTAAAACTGAATGCTAAGAGACAGCAGAAAATAAAACTGGAGCTAAGTCACAGCCCCACACAGGTTGCCTTTCTTTAAGTGCAAGTGCCTTCAAAGCTATAAATAACACATGCTTAGTTAGCAAGCAGTGGAATCGAGTGTGTGAATGCAGCCATGTGTGCTCACACACATACACACACACACCCCCCCACCATCTGAATTTTCCCACCAACAACTGTGGCAGTTGGCCCAGATCACAGCAGTGACATGCTGCCAACAGACTGATCAAGCTCGCAGCAGACTAAATTAGAAATACATTTCCACAGATTAAATTTCAGAGGACTGTGATGCCACTCTAAACTCCATTAGATTCTTCTCCTTACAATCTTTTAAACAAACACAAAAGCTAGCAAACCACCCCTCTCCATCCTCTCCACCCACCCACTTTACTAAGAGCTCCCAACAGGATGGAGGCTTCATATTGGCCCAGAGTCAAGACAGGCAAATTAGTAACCAATTTAAAGCTATCCCTAGCCTAAAATCTCACAGAAGAGAAGAAAAAAGAAATCAAGCCATGCTGCACTAAGGTGAGAAAGCCTGAGCAGGAAGCCACGGGTGGTGTTGACCAGTGCTGCTCTCAGATGCAACAGTGCAAGGGAGACCTCAGAACTGGAAAGGGGAACTCAAACACAGCTTTGAAGAATTCAATCCACTAGGTAAGAATTTCTTAGACAAGCCCTATCTGTAACCAATGCACACCCTTTCAGCAGGTCATGGGGCTGAACAACAGCAAAAGGCATCATTCCAGCACATGAAGGATGGAGCAGTGACTAGCTAAGGGACTAGGGCAGCACCTGCCAAAAGAGAAACACGCCACGAGAGCTAACACAACAACTGGGAGATTAAACTGAAAGATGTCATCATCTTCAGTACATGACTTGGGCCACAGGGCCATGGAAAGTCCCAAGAAAAAAAAACCCCTCAGGTAAGGTCTACTTCTTTAGCTCAGTCTGGACAGTCAGCTGCAGCTCACGCTCACATGCAGGCTCACAGATCCACACCAGTGATCCCAGACACACACCATACAGCTCCAGCCAGGCTCGGGCACCTCTTCCTGGGAGATTAACTCTGGTATCTCTTTGTACAACTTCAGATGCCTCGTCTGCATTTGGCTTGCAGAGTGGAGGAGCTCACCTTTTTTAATTATCACCATGGGAACAACCTGGCTCCTGGGACAGCTAAGAACAAGGCCAACCCCTCCATGCACTGTCAGATGAAAAAAGCCTCACTCAAGACTGCACAATAAAAGACAGTGAGTAGGTAGAAAAGGGGAATTTCCAACTAGATTTCTCTTCTTGCAGTAACAAGTACTCAGGCAAGTTAAGCACTTCTTCAGTTTATAGTCAGACAAACAAAAGAGGATGGGGAGGACTTGAGAGCTAAACAAAACCCTATTCAGGATAACAGAGTGCCAAGCATAAAAGAAATATCCTTTTGCGTTATTACTGGCCTCATTTTATGGTCTTTACAACCATGAACTCAAATACTCCAGCTGTAGACACAGTCAAATTGCTGAGACTTGAAATGCACACGATATATTCAAGTGTAGCAGCGGTACATTTGTCTAGCTGCTATTTGGTGTGCAGTGCTACAGCTCATTCTTTGACTGAGACCGTCCCCCGAGGCTGTTGCGAGACTCTTACCTCGAAGACAGAGGAAAGTGAGAAAATCTTCTGTCTTGGGCTTCCTTTTGGAGAGGTCAGAAATCTGAGTGGCTGGAGGGGGTAACAATGGTTCCACTATCTTTATTGGAGTTGTGCTGGGACTGTTTGGCTGAGATTGAGCGAATTTCCTTTGTGCTTGCAGCCTTGGCCTGTAGAAACAAGAGCACATCAGAAGCACGTTAGGCAGAATTTACAGGAGGTGTCAGAATATAGAAATTCATCATTAAAAAACAAAACCAAAACAAAACCACAAAAACCCCTCAAAACACCCAGATCTGAATCCGTTTCCCACCAGTATCAGACAGCATTTTATTTGCTTTACCCTTTGGTATCTTCTGCGACAATTTGGAAAACCAGAATGGGAACATCTTGACTACAAAATCTGTGACTACTATTTCATATGTTCTGAGTATTTTCTTGCACATCATACAATTACAGTTTACCATTCACTTATTTGGAAATTAAGTCTGTATTTTGCACCATGAAAATGTCTGGCTTTTGGGGTTGTGGGTTTGTGTTTTTTTACAGTGTTAGCGTTCTTTGCTTTTTGTTTTTAATTCATTTACAAATGAGGTTTCTTTTAGCCCCATTAAGGTTTTAATTTATTCCAATCTGCTAGAACCTTCTGCACATGGTGAAATAGATATTAACAGAAAAGGTATCTATGTTGGTGCCCAGTTCTATCAAAGAAACCAAAATCAAAACATTTTAGGGAAAGGTATTCTTGAAAGGGAAAATAATCATGTAAAAGCCATTGTATGTTTGCTCCTTTAGCCACAGCCTAGAAGACAGCAAGCAAGGAAGTCTAGGTAGGCTCAAGTAGCATTGGTGATAAATTTGTAAGAATGGCAGACATGCATGGAGTGAATTTGCCTCAGTCCTGGTACTGGGTGACAGACTGACATTCTCTGTTAAGTTTTACAGCATCCCTGGGTCTGGCTGTAGGAAATGAATGGATGCAGGTGGTTTCGGCAGGCAGGCTGTAAATTATTTCAAGCCTATCTCAAGGCTCTGATTAACTGCTAGGTGGCAATGAATATGATTTTCTTTAATATGTCTAGAACGCAAATTGGTATTAGGGAAAGTGCCTTGGGGCAGGACAGATACCCGGAGGGGGTCTCACTGGGAACCTGGCTCAGCTCAGCATTTAAGAACATGCTAATTTCTCACTTAAGCAACTGGGATTCTAATTATGATCTTTATTACAGCTTCAAAAAGGAGAGAAGCTACCGAAAGAACTTCAAACCTCATTGAGAAAGGATGCAATTTTATGTCATTTTCTTCCCTAAGAGCAGAGTATTTACATAATGTCAAACTGAAACACATATCACATAGCACTGAAGGAGAAAGCCAGGTCTCGTCATTCCACAGCAGGCTTGACCGTTACGACTTAAGGAAAGCGCAGCTATCGTTCAGTGTGGATGAAACACATAATTGGCAAATCTCTCCTTTGTCATGGTTATTAAATAGATGGATAGGAACAGGTTTGTTGCTGTATTTTAAGCTTCTACAATTTTGTAGCTAAAATAAACAGTGAAAATCCCAATAGTGTTTGTATGCATCCACGCACACACATCCCCTACCAAACACTGAGAATAAAAGTAACAGCAGCAACTTTCTCCCTAGACTTTGCATTCATTTGTCCTTGTCCTCACTATTCAACACCCAAGCCCTCAAGCAGCAAAAAATCACCTGCTTGTTTTCAGTTCCTTAATGGCAGATATTAGCATGGTGTTTATAATTTTTTCCAATCAAGGTGCTTATAGTTTCTGAAGTGGAACTACAAGATGACTGAACACATCTATTTCCTTGTATTTATGAACAATTGTCTCTCCATAATGAAGGTCTTAGACAGACATACCTGTATATCCGAAAAAGATACTCAGATTGCCTTGCAAAGCTCTGTTCCTTTGCTTCTGCAGGGGGGGTGGACTAGATGATCTCTAAAGGTCCCTTCCAATCCCTACCATTCTGTGATTCTACAACTCCAGCACAGGATGAATGGGATTATAATTTCAATCAATTACATTTCTATCACCAAAACCACACACATGGCCAGAGAAAAATGCTCCTGTTCTGCACCAAACATATGCTCTCATAAAAAAACAGACTAAAGGTTAGGAAGTAATCCTTGCCTGCCGTTCTCACCCATGCAGCTATTTTGCACCACAAACGTGCCTCCTCAGCTCGGCTGTGGAAAATATACACTATCCAAGCACTGCATCTCTGAAACTACTTGCTCAAAGCTCATCTGATGACAGATAAGCAGTAAGGACTGCACAACCACCACTCCCCAACCAGAAGAAAAGGTTAAGCCTGTTTCATGGTTCAAAATTAACCCTTTGTGGCAAGGATCAACCAGGGCTGTTTGCAGCATCCCTATTATCAGTCCCTAGAGCATTGAAAGAGGATTAGGGAATGATTTGGAAGTTCAGCATAGACATGAACTGAATTAGTGAATTGAAAGTATTTCTGATTTGGTCTGTCTTTGAAAACATGCTCTCTGTTAGCTGCCCTTCCCAAGCCTGGCCTGGTAGCATCACCACTGGGCTCTTCACTCTCCACTATGCTCTGCACAGGTCCTTCATTTCAGTGAGGACAGCGAAAAAGCCAGACCTTCCTGCCACCCAGCATCAGGCTATGACCTGGAACTTTTGCCAAGTCCTGGAGAGGCCATGGAGACTTGTTGCTCTATGGTCAGGTGTGTTCAACATGTTTCTCCTCTCACACCTCCACTGATGTTCCCTGTACTTCCTCCTGCTTGGCTTGAGCTCACCAGTGTGTCACAAACAGGCCTGATCCTTATGAAATACCCATTTTTAATGTTAATGCAGTTACAAAACACAAGCATCAACCAATTCAATGTATGAACATTAGTAAACCAAGGCACTCTTTTGTGACTGGAGCACTAGCTTCCTGCAACAACTACTGTTCTGTGTGTTGATAGGCATGCACTCCAGGAGCTTCTACTTCCAATGCCTGAGGGTTTACAGAGTGAGCCCTGAGCAAGAAACAAGCTATTCTGAAGCTACAACAGCATAAGGATGAGGCGCTGGGGTTAGGAAACAAAAGCCAAGCTTTCAAGCAGCATTTGCTCCAGATTGTGTAAGGATGACCAGTTTCAAAGGTGGGTCAGCCAAGGAAAAAAAGATGTGGATTTCAAACATGGGCAACAATTTACAACTGCTTCCTTGTGAAGCCATGTATGCATCTTAATAACCTCATATGTCCCTGTGAAAACCTCTAGAAGCATAAAACCAATTATGTCAGGTACGGTTTCACATTATGCTTAATCCAATATAAATGTGAAGCTGCTGCCAAAAGAGGAGGTTACATCAGATCAAGTGTAGCAGTCGCTGTACTCATGCTTATGTGCTCACTTCAGAGCAAGGCAGAATAGGTAAGGAAGTGATAAAAGTGCTTAGAAAGACATTTTGTGTGTGACAAACATGTAACACCACCAATGTGGCTTTGCTCTTTGTTTGTTAACACAACAATTTCTGCTGGAGTGACCTATTTAGTGTGTATTTGGACACAGGAGGCAGATTGGCATGAGTGGCAAAAAGAACCAACAAAAATCTTGTTTGCCTCTTCCAAATAAATCGCTCTCTGTCTCCATCAAAAGGATCTACATGACCTAAGACTTGCAGACACACAAACAGAAAAAAACTCTGCAAGAAGAAAAGGGATGAGGGAAGAATTCAATACCACATCTAAACATCACGAAAACACCACAGAGCCAGAAATATCCAGACTATTTAAAAATAAATAGTAATTCTCCTTCTCTCAACAGAGTATTATTTTCCTTCTACTGCTTTTAAGAGACTTTAAACACCTATCTATGACACCAAGTTCAAAAGAGCCTCAGCCTGAGGAAACCTTTGGTATGTTTCTCTTCTACTGAACCGACTACTTAGTTTGGAGACAGCAAATTGCAGCCAGAGACTGGAACTCCACAACAAAAACATCCCAAGTGTACAAACTCAGACTAGGCTGCAACACAAAATACATTTTCTGACGTTTTTCTAGACTGGAATTTATTTTTAGTTGAAGATTTTAAGCAAATTGCATTCTTTATACCAAAACACTACAGTCTGTGTTAGCTAAAAATACTTCAGAAACTTCTTTGAAAATAGAATATCCCAGCACCATTCCTTTAGCTTGTAGAAAAGGACATGTTTAGGAAGAAAATATCTACTATAAAGGCAGTATTCTCTTTGCAAAGCAAAGCTCAGGCTAGTAATTTCAGTCTGTGTTATATTTAGTAAATGTTAATACTCTAGATAACAGTGCATGCTGTGTTAGCTACAAATCAAATATTAAGTTATCAGTACGTGAGATTTAGTTGTACGTTGGTACAAAAGTTTACTTTCAGTTTATTGCTCTAACTCCTAAGCAGCAGAAGAAAAGAGAAAAGCACGTGTACCATAAAAGATACACAAAGAATAACATGCACGATTGAGTTGATAATACTGATTGAGCTGCAGTCACACTAATCTATTTATAGTACATTCCAGGGTTGAGAGGCTGTCCTCAGACCCAGGCGTCTCAACAGAAAAACAAACTATCAAACGTTCTGTAATCTCCACAATCTGCAGGTTTTCACAAAACTTTCTGATTCTTAGGTACTACAATATTTGCTGTTTAATCTCACAACCTTTCACTTACTCTTTGAACTTCACTTTTGCCTCTGCCGTTTCCTGCTATCCTGTAGCCTGATGTTTACCTCCTTTTTCGTTAGAACGGCACCACTAGAGTTAGATTCCCAAACTCTATAAGGACCATAACTTAAGCAGCTGCTTGACTGTCCCAAGTTTCACGACTAATTCCCATTTCCCTTTTCAGTGCAGTGTGTTTGGCACTTTCTGAGCTACTGGTGAGCAGCTGGCAAGCTAAGGCAAACCTCTGTCTAAATGCAGAGTTGGTATTTGGCTCCCTTGCTTTTGTTGCTTCTCCTCCTGAGAAACCACAATGTAAGTATTTGTAGATATTCACTTTTAATCCCATTAAAATCACTCCTACTAGCAAGCAGTGATGAGCTGGTGCTAGCTTTCACTAAACTCTGCGTAGATAATGAGGAATACAGACTCACTGCCTGACCTAAGTCTGTTGAGGAACCATCCTCTATATCGAAACACATCTTTAAATGGGGAGAGTTTGGGTTTCTTGTTACTGCTCAATTAGGCTTTGTGGTTTCTGGATCTCTTTCAGTATTACATCTCTCATAGTGGGCAGTAGAAATTCAGTGCATGGTATATTTATGGCTTTATACCTTTCTGGAGTTTGTCCTTGCATGGATACAGCTCAATTGACTGTTGTGGGGCTTTTCCTGTACTGCTGTCTAATCTGACCCTCCATACAGCTACACAACACTAAAGCTGTCCATCAGCCACTAGCACCCTGAATCTGACTGTTCTGTGCCAGTATCATTACTGTTTCCCTTCTGCTGTGTGTACCTTTCTGTGACACTTCACTAGCTTAGTGAAATAGTGGTTTCTGAGTTTCAATTGTGTAGATCAGGTTTGAAGAGCAACCATCTTTCGTTCTCATCAGAGCCAATACACAATTTACACATTTGGTTTAATTGCCCTATACGACATGCCTGTATGCAAAGATATCTGTGTGTAGCTTCATTTACTCATGTAGATGTATCTGAAAGTGATAAGCTGTAGCTATGTTCCGCTCTCATTTGAAAAAAAAGTACCATAAAAAGCCATGTAGACTTTAATAGCCAGGCATCTGCTGCACATCAGATCATTATCAAGCGTGTAATTTCCAGCTCAAACAAAATCAACCACGTGACAGGCACTTCTAGGCAAGCCCAAGGTGAGCATGCAAAACTAGATGCTGGAGGTATCATTCTTCACAGGACAGCTGGGAAATCCTTATCACTATCACACCTGCCTGCAGGTAGCATGGCCAAGTTCCATTTCACCCTTTCACTCCTGAGAACAAGCCCAAGACGTGATCCTCATGAAAGTTGCTGTTTGAATCAGTTCATATAAGAACATACATATAATCAGTTCAATAAGAACATACCCCAGAATTCCATTTTCTACATCAACACTGCCCAAACTTAAATGTAAGTTTTTTTACCCCCCAACTGTTAACCCTTTCCCCAGGGTTAATTTAACTAAACCCTGCCCCGTGTGCTAGAAGTAAACAAGGTGAACTGCACATTAGTACCTACCAAGGAGAACTCCATACTACCACCTTCTGTGCTGGAAGGAGGATGTAATTTCCAGTTCACCTGCATGGCCTCCAACTACTGGCAAAGGACAGGGAGGTCCTGTTGCCTGGACTCCCTGCAGGTGGAAGAGCAAAGCAACTCTCCTGCTTTTCTGATACCCAGTAAAGCCATCATGGGGAAGGCTGGGGGTCAAAATAATAGTCTCCTCTTTCACTTCACTCTCTCTGCAACACCATCCTTCTCTCTGCATTGGACTACACATAACAGGGACCTTGTTACCTACCACAGACTTTTTTTCTCAAAAGCCTTGTAGGCCCTAAAAAAGTATTTCCCACCCTATGGAAGAAAACCAACAGAATGTTAAAACCTGCCCATTTTCATAAAACGTGAGCATTTCTCCCCTATTTAATTACTCACAAGTCAAAGTTACTTTTAGCACAACACACTGTGCAGCATCAATATTCTTCCAATATGATTTCCAGCGTCCTCAGGCATCTGACAGATATATGCAAAACCTGTTTGCTTCCCAGTTCCCAACCAGGAGCCATTAAACAAAACCAGCACAGCTCAGAGCTTCCCATTTCAATCCGAAACCTCCGTTCCTGATAAATTCAGTGCTGTAGTTCATTCTGTATTCTTTCTTAAAACAGTTGCAGACTCAGATACAATGGTGAAAGATATGCCAAATAATACAAAACATAGCAGCAGCTCGCTCCCTAGTCATCTGACCAACTGCTACAACTCAAGTGGATGCAAGATCAAAGCCACGCGACTGAAGGAAAGCTCTCGCTTTGAGCAGCCTTTTCTCTGCAATTGTGGGCTTTTCTTTTTTTACAAGAATGGTATTTTACAAAAATGTGCATATCTCAACTATTACAATCTCTCACCTCTGCTCTAAAAGGAACTTGCACTAGCCAGAAAGCCAGAAATGTCAGAAGTAACAGCGGATGGATCATTTTAGCCATCATCTGAATGGCTGAAAAACTTCCTGTTCAATTAAGTCCTCCATTAATCCCTACCATTTGAAGAAAATTTTCCATCTGCTGGCAGGAAGTGATAAAAGTCACACAGTCAGTAGGCTGGTGAGCATTTTAACCTCTTGCAGAGGTTGCAGTCTGCAATTTAACCACACCTGAAACCAGATATCCACACTTCCCACGGAGCCGGCCTTTCGAAGGCTCCTCTGCCATCTGGCTATTACCAAGGACTCAACATTTCTCTTGTAAAACTACAATGTTTAGATGCATAGTGAGGAGGTAAAAAAGACACAAGACATCCTGTATCTGCAGCACAGATTTTCTTCCGATAAGCAGCAAAGTGACCACTTTTGCATTAAACGCCCATCAATCACAATCACCATCTTGCCAAAAGGGATTACAGAACAGAAACACACAAATGAGCTATTAGGGGGGAATTTAAATCAGTAGATTCTATTGTGTTGAACCCATACTATCCCTATATCAATCTGAAGATCAAAGGCAAACTTTACTGGGTGCTATCTCTACTTTTTGGTCTCTTTTCCTACATCATCATAATTTTTTGCATGAAGTTTCTCTTGAAAGCAAATTGTGACCCTCTCCAGGAGTCAATCAGCCCACTCTTGCAAGCAGATGCAGTCAATTGTCCCCATAACTCTGTCCATGCCTTCTTTCAGGCCATGCCACATCCTGATACCAGTCAGACTGTCCTGAAAAGGAAAGGAGCCGTTCACCTCACACCTCTTCTTTGAGGGATGCTAAATCCTTTGAGAGGGGGCTGGATGGCCTGCCAGAGCATGCTGCCTTTCTCTTCCCTCAATGCCTTATAAAGTAGTTGGGAACTAATGATATGGATGGAAACTATGGTAACAGTTCCTGTGTGACCACAATCTATACCCTTCCCTGCAGACTCTCTTTACCTGAAATAGTAAGTATTCAATACTCTCCTGCTTCCTGCTGCATGTGTTGGAGCTCTCTGCCCTGGGAGACTCTAGTAAAAAGATTCAGTGCATCTCAACCTCATCTGGTACCAAGTAATCATAGTGAAAACACACATGAACTGTGTGTACATACCATAGATGTGTCCAGGAAGCGAGAAAAAAAACAGTCCCTCTGAGATGACTCTGTTCACAAAAGGGTGAGATTAATCAGTGCTTCATCTTCCCTAACACTCTCCTTTGCTTTTACTCTTAGACTGTGGTGGTACGTGGAGCAGCAGCATGCCCCACATTGGGTGCTACAACTCAGGCAAACTAAGAGCTTGCTAATGGTTAAAGGAGAAAGCCATGATCCTTCTAGCCCTGCATGCAGTTGTGGGCTCAGACCAAGAAGGGATGGGAATGCACTGTCCAGGTGAGAGTAGAGCAAAGGGAGTGGGACCATACTTTCTAGAGCATTAAACCACTACACTGGCTCACCTGCATCTTCACAGCCTAAATGAAAGGCCTCAGTTTGGTTTAAACTGACCTCAGTGAGGACTGCTGCAGAAAAAGAAGTATGGTGTATGTTCTTCTCTCCATCTCCAGCCACACATTCCTGCTTATGCCAGCACTAGAACTCCTGAGATCCCATCATTAGCTGGCTAAGAAAGTCAGTCTAGCTGAAAATTAACTTACAGGTTCATTTTTCTCTTTGTTGGGTTGGGTTTCATGAGATTCAAGTGCTAGTGTTGGCACAAAAGAGGCATCGAGAACTCATGGGAGGGAAGAACGAGGCTGCCTTTTCCAGTAGCAGCTTGCATTAAGATCACCCTAAGCTGAGAAACACGAGTTACTGAGCTGTGAAATGTTAACAGAAAATGTGCCAGGCAGCAAGGCGTGTGCAGTCCCCTTTACTGTCAGCCCTTCTGCAACAAGGTGCCTAATCTCCATGAACACTTTGCAGCAAGGAAGACAAATTTGGGTGTTTGGGTTTTTAAATTGATAACCTTAAGCTTTTCTCTTGTTTTTTCCCTTAAAAGTAATGAAAGGGTCTGCTTTCCTGTACTTCTGCCCCCATAAGCAGATCACCTGTTACTCTTCCCTCTACCTTCATAAGCAAAGCCTGAGCTTAAAAATGTTTCAAATAGGAAGGATGAGTGAAGCACCTTGCTCAGCAGTGGGCTCCTCTGGAAGTGTCTCTGAAGGATGCCTGCCCTGCTCTGCCACTGCTAGCTGCGTCCCACCAGCATCTCCTGCCAGAGCCCAGCCTGAGAGGACAGCTGACAAGTCACACTAGTCTAAACACACTGATACTTCATTTGAGACGAGACCATGGTGAGCCACTTTAACCTACAATTATCCTGCTTTGTGAGAGGTAGAGGGATGCCTTCCTCTTCCCACATGGCTTTACAGGCTCAGCCTGGCACTTAAGTACATCCTGCTGTTACATGTACATACACACACACTACACCTCTGACACCACCTCAAACATGAACTGTGACAACACGCCTCAAATGTAGAATCATTTTGAATAATTTTGGTTGGAAAGACCTTTAAGACTATCAAGTCCAACCATTAAGCTCACACTGCCAAGCACACACTAGACCATGTCCCTCAGCACCTCATCTATGTAACTTAAACACTCTCAGGGATGGGGACTCCACCATCTCCCTGGGCAGCCTGGGACAGTGTCTGACAACACTCTCAGGGAAAAAGTTCTTCCTAATCCCCAATCTAAATCTCCCCCTGCTGCAACTTGAGGCCATTTCCCCTTGTCCTGACACTTGTTACTTGGGAGAAGGGACAGATCCCCACCTCGCCACAACTCCCTTTCAGGTCGTTGTAGAGAGCAAGGTCTCCCCTCAGCCTCCTCCAGGCTGAACATCCCCCAGTTCCCTCAGCTGCTCCCCATCAGACTTGTGATCTCCAGACCCTTCCCCAGCTCTGGTGCCCATCTCTGGACAAGCTCCAGAACCTCAGTGTCTTTCTTGTAGTGAAGGGCTCAAAACTGAAAACAGTATTTGAGGTTCAGCCTCATCAGTGCTAAGTACAGGAAGACAACCATTTCCCTGGTCCTGCTGGTCACACTATTGCCAATACAAGCCAGGATGTGATAGCCTCAGTACACACTTTGCCCCTCACTGCACCTTAACAGTTTTATTTACAACCTGATCCTCTGTAATAGACCATATACTTAAGCTTAAACTTCACACATCAGCATTTCTTAGAGTCTCCTTGCAAGAGAGGAACTCACTGGATGTGTTCATCTCTCAAATCCCACTGGAGTCAAAACTGCCTCTGCCACAACCACACTGTCCCTGTGGCTCCAGCTCTAGGAGGCAGGAGGCCTCTCAGCAAAGAAACCCAACCTCACTATTGCAAATCTGTCCAAAAAGGTCCAAAACTCTGCGGTGCTTCCTGATGTCACCTCTCCTTCACAGCAGCACTGAGCCAACGCTCAGCCACTGACTTACTGCCAGTCCTTAGGCAAATCACTATTCTGTCCCTTTCCTAGGCTCAAATTAGATGTTGATCAAAGGAGGGAAGGCAGGAGGATTAAAATCCTATGAAAATCAGTGAGTATGTGCACCCATGTCTGTTTGGATCAGCTGAGGACCTGAGGCTGGTTTGCCACATGGCCATGCAATAGGTTGTGGCATACAGCTCCCACACAGGAGCAGCAAGAAATTGCCAATTACTTCAGCTGGGACCAGTGGTGAGCAATGTTTCCTGAACTCTCAGCACCAGTTCACTGAGCTCTCTAGAGCCTGAAAGGCGGTGGGTGAAAATGCCATGTGAAACCCTGCTGAAGGAGGAAAGGAGTGAAACTGGAAGGAGCACTCGAGCAATAAGAGAAAGCAGGCAATAAGGCCAGGAGAAATAAAAGAAGTAAAACATTGCAAGGGAGAGCAAAGAGCCCTGAAAATAAAATGGAAGCGCTGAAAGAATCAGAAGGCTGAGAACAGCAACGTGGCTCACAACAACATGACTCGTTAGAAAACTGCAGAAATCCAAGGTATGCACCCCTTTTCCTACTCACCAACCACTGAGCCACAGGTAAACAAATACATGGAGGATTTCATAAAACCCCTGAGCATATTCTCTGTTTAAAATGATATTAATTATAGGCTCAGTAGTTAGGGGGACTGTTCAAAATAACAAACAAATGCAACCACAAAGGGTTGTTTTAAGCGAGTGCCCTTAGTGCTAAAGGAACTCTTTAATAGCTTGAAGGTGAGAATTAAGTCAACAAAGTCAACAAATAAAATAAATGCATCTTTTATCACACCATTACCAAGGGAGGAAAATGCCAAAAGGCAGAAATAGAGATGCTTCTCCTGAGGCCTTGCTGGCAACACAAGATTGCCCCAATTTAATTAAATAAGTTTTGTTAAATCAGTTCAAATCCACGTGGACTGTTATGGGTTAAGAGTAGGTTAAACCAGTGCCTTGTTGACAGATAAATCAAAAAGACAGCCTGTCCATACAGCCTCTTGTGCCAGTTTAGCTTCATTAATTTAAATGCTACATCTTAAGTTAAATTAACATAATCCATCTAAAATTCTCAGCAAAGAACCGCCGCTAAGGCTTGAATGATTTTGGATCAGTAAATCCAAAAGTCACTGCTAAAGCTGTCCTAGATTTCAGCCCACCTACTCCACCACGACCTGCTGTCTTCTGAGATGCTTTTCTGCCACAGACAGAAACAGATTTTATCTTTCAAAGAAATTTAAGGTACAGTTTCATCCGTTAATATTCAAATTCTATCCTTCAGCTTAAGTACTGACTCCAGCTTCACATTTTTAACCTATGTGGGCAATATTAAGACCACCCCAGATGGAGGCATCCCTGGTCACATACAGGGTTCAAAACCTAGATATGACTTTTGCTGAATGTGCTCATTTGTATTTTTGTGCATTCACCAAGACTCTCCCTATCCATGAAGGACTCCTCACAGCCAGGCAGCTTTGAAAGTGTCCAGTTCATCCATGCATCACTGTTACATAAGTCTGCAAGACCAGAAGCTACACTAGAAATAACTGGGTCGCTAACAATATTCCTCTTCACAGCCATTGTGTGACCTCAGCCAGCCCAACTCGACTGATACAGTTGACAAAGCTCTAAGTTGACTACAGTTAAACTCCATAGGTAAGTTTTACTTTATTCATTGTCTCATCCATGGATACACAACACATGCACACATGTATGTTATCTGCAACAAAAAAAGCAGTGATTGGAGACAAAGATCGGGAATATGAAAGGCACATTTTTAGATTACTATAATAAGCTTTGCAGAAGGTACTTCATATTTAATGAGATAATAAACCATCATAACTAACTGCATTTTACACACTGCTCCCCATCCCTGAGGGGAAATAAAAACTTTAGATACAAACAAAACCCAAAGCTCAACACTCCTCCAGTAAGGAACCCATCCTACCAAGATCAGTGAACCAGACACCACTGATGCCTGCAAAACGTGCCTCTGAGGAAACAGAGAGTTGAAGCCTGTTTCCAGTTCTAACCCTTTAAAAGCAGGTTTTCTAAATCTAAATGAAACCAACAGAGTGCCATCACCCTCAAAGTGCAGATGCAAAGCAAAGCAGCTGTTGTTGCTCACATCTCCCAGCATTACAAGTGTCAAATTAAAGACTACTCAGCTTCACCAAGCAGTTCCTTAAGAAGGATTTAGCAGCCAATGATTATATATAATCATTTCCCTGAAGAAAGGAGGTTTTCAAAGCAAAAGCCAGTAAGGGAAAAAAAAGAAAAAACCCAAAACACAAAGGCAGTGAGTTATGCCTTCTTCAATAAACCAAGAGAAGCAGAGAAGGACATCTGCGTGTCAGTCCCCACCACTGCGGCCATGAGGTTCCCTGGGTCATAGAGGACAAGCAACAAGTCAGGCTAGCTCTTACTCTACACCCCCTCTCAGCAGATAGCAGAGACTTTACCAAAAGTATTTCTTGGTAACATTTTGTCACTTCCCATGCCATTTAGTGAAGGAAAATCGTACACAAGGCACAGTCTTTACACCAGCTATAGCTGACCCTGAACATCAGTGTCCCTGATCTAGACAGCTGCAATAGAAAGTGAGACATGTCAAAAGCTAGGGTTCATCGTTACTTCAATTAATTGTTTGAATGCTACTGTAAACCAAAGTGCTACACTCTCCTCTTCCTAAGTTTGTCAGGCTTCTAGCCAAGAAACACAAAGAACCACAGCAGCTTCATTTACAAAGTCTCAGAAACAACTCGGGGAGGTTGCCGGAGGAATATCGGTCTATAAATACTTTGCAAGTAGCAGTATGAAGAAGAAAACCAAATTAATCAGCTTCATCACACAGTAGGGTAACAGCAGCTACAGGGAAAATGTGGGTTAAACCCAAGTCTCCCAGTGCTGAGAGCAACTCAGTGCAGAAGCTGTGATACTGAAGCGAATCTGCTCATAAAGCAGAGGACGTTCATGACCTGGGGAAACAAGAGTCATTTCTGTGGCAGGTGGTGGGATGCAGTAGAGAGCAGGGAGCCTTCAGGAGAAGCACTGAGGGTTTCCAGTCTGTGAAATGCTATTCCAGAGCAGTGCAGATGGCCTGTAACTGTGATCAACAGGGACTTTAGATGGCTAATCAGCTATTCACAAAAGAAACAGCTATGGCTTTTCATATCACCTCCAAGAAAAGAGCAGATATTCACTTATTTCTTATGAGAAATATAAACCTGCAAGAAAAATAAGGATAAACAAAGGGAAAAAAAGACCCCACTAAAACCCTTCAAAATCTGCAGCTTTCACAATAGGAACTGCAGCAATTCTGCCTAACACATGGCATGGGAGGGCTCAGAGATGCCACTAGTCAGAGGCTGGTTGCTGCAGATACCAGTAAGCAGTTTGTTTTCATCAATAACACAAGACGCCTGTGGCATCATCATTTTCACTATGTTCATTGTTTGCCAGAAAACACAACTGTCTTGTCTTTTATTAGCTGACATTTCTGAAGGTTGCTTGCCTTAATTTTTCTCTCCCTAGTATGAATGAATATATTTACAAATAATACAAATAACATAGTTGATGGAGAAAAAGCAAAGCTCCCACTGTGGGGTGTTCATTGTGTGAGGCTGGCACGTTTAAAGCGATGCTAAATGTATTATGGTTCATGTATCATTAAGTGATGCCCAATTCTACCCTGAAAACGCCCGAGTTGCTAATGCAGCACCCCTAGCAGAGGGGTGATCCCCAGCAGACACAGCCAAGCACTGTGCTGCATTATATAATAACATTTTCCAGAGGACTGAGCAGAGAGCTGCTGTGATGCACAGGGAGCCTACAAGCTGTCACTGTGCACTCGGCAGTGTCTTCTGTGCAGCAGAATTGAGTAACTCGTGGGTGTATTAAAGGAAGAATAAGTGACATTCAAGCAACATCCATGTTTTGAAATGTAGACAGTGCCTAGCATCGCTGCATAGCCTAATTAAATCCACACAAGCTCAAAGCAACACCCATCCATAGGTAAATGAGTCCCATATGTGCACCTCAGCACCTTTGCCTACCTATTGAGCTGGTAGAGTGCAGCTCTGCACTGCAACACCCTCCTTCTTGCATCAGTTAAATGCCACTGATACATGGGGAGAAAAAAAAGACAAAAAGCCATCTCATCCCATCCCATCCCACTGAAGAACTCTCAAGGGCTTGTCAGCTGATGGGGTGTGCTGCTGGCATTGATTATTGCCAGTGCTCAGGCCATACTTTGTCTTTTATCCACGCCCGCAATGTACCTGAAAATCTTCATAATTTCTCCCTCTGATATTCAATCTGGAAAATAACCACTATGACACAATGCTTTGGAGCTTTTAATTTCTACAGTCATTAAAGTAATTAAGGAACTGAGACTGACATTAGGTTTTTTTTGTGGGGGTTTTTCACGTCCTCGTTAAAAGGTTCCATGGCCGACATGACTCAGAAATTTAGAGCTCATTATACAGAGCCACCTAAATTAGTATTCTGTTCATGGGCTTAATAGGTATTTAAGCAATGTAAGAGACAGGTTTTGTTTTGTTCTTTTTTAATTGATAGAATAAACTGTATTCAAATGCTCAGAAAGTCTCACTTGTCTGCAAAGCAGAGAGAGCTGAATGAGGCGAGCACAAACAATCCTAGGATCCTTTGTTGCCAATGAGGCAAATGAGAGCAGTGGGTTTCCTCCTCCATCTCCAGGCCCTTCGTAATTAAAGACAGCAGCTTACCTAATGTTCAGGAAATGCCGTAAACATTTGTTTTCATTAAGGCTCATATTGGGGAACTACGCAGATTCTGTTGAAAACCTAGCAGAAAACCACTTCAGTAGAAAAGGCTGGGATAGTCCAAAGAAACGGCAGAGTAAGGAACAAACAAGGACAAAAACAAAGCAGAGAAGTCAACAACTAATTCCCATGTTCTGAGCTGTCTAATGATCGCCAAAGTAGTACAGAGAAGAACACAGAAAATGGATTTCTGTCTTAAAGACTTAAAGGGTTTGGTGCTTTTCATATAAAATTACAGCATACCCCAGGAGCAAAACATTCCTCATACTATGCCAAACACAAGAACCTGAGTGAAAAAAAGCAAGAGAGACTCTGCTACCCTTATTAATTATTATTATTGGTAGGGCAGGGAAGGAGAATCAAGAAAGGCAAGAGAGAACTTTCTTCTTCCTACATTTTATTTGGGACCATGAGTAACACTGCCCTTCAACACATGCCCTCAATGTCCTGCCTTCTTAATATCTAAAGTAAACACTATAGTATTGAAGAGGCAAGCAGGGAAGCAAATCTCTGCATAGGCACTACCCTTGCACTACTACTTACTGGTTAGAAAAAGTCTGTTTTCTTCTGGATGCACATTGCTAGAAAGTTCTTCATAATTCACTCCCCCAGAAAAGGAAGCCTGATTCAACAAGGTATTTTATTTTGTAATAGAAAAAAAAAAGGATTCCTGGCTGTGTCTGTGTGTGGCCTCCAGCCTCCACTTAAAGAAGTTCTCGTCAGTTTGCTTTCCCAGTTGGGAATGACACGTTCTAAAAGACAGGTCTCTGTCAGGGAGAAGAGTGTTGGTAGAAAACACCCTCAGAGGACAGAAGAGATCAGAACAAGCAGACAGCATCAGCATCAGGAAGTCTGCCCAGATACTGAAATATTGTCTGTCCTCATGTCAAACCCTACTTCAGTCCAAAGAGCCTTTAAAAGCCTTACACGAAGATATGGTATACGAGGTTTAAATTAGCACTTCCTCTTAGAAGATGGAATAACAACAACTTCTAACACATTCCCTTTTAACTTGGGCTTTTTCATGTTAAAAATTAGAAATAATGATGTGACAGAACTGCATTTCCAACATCAGAGCTCTGTCTTGAGAAAAGGATCTTTCTCTCCAAGAGCTGAGAAGAAAGAATAAACTGCAGCAGGCTTAGACCCTGTCTTTCTCACCCAATCTGGCCCAGGAACTTCCTTCCTCCGTGGCAAGCGGATGGAGTATTTCAGCAGTGACCTGTCAGTGCTTTGTAGAAACCGGGAAATTAGCATACAGCTGCATCCCCAGGCTGGCAGAAGGCTTTGAACAGCACAGAAAAACCTGATAGAGAAGTAAATCAATCTGAAGCCTTGAACTGAAGACAGTATATAACACCAAAGAATGAGAAACACACACGCAACATACACATCAAACAGCTAAAGCCCTTACACTTCCTGAAACTGGATAGTTCCAGAGTAGGGGGTAGGGAACCAGTGCTCAAGAAGATACAATTGAGAAGTTGAAAATATTGAGCATAATTTAGAGTAAATTTCCTTATTGGGAAGTTTCTATAATTGAAGTCTGAGGAACACAGCATGGTTTAGGAAACACGGGGTACTTTTGTAATCTGAGCTGTTTTTATTGAATTGTCCAGTAACACCAAATAAAAATGTAAAGGAGTGATGATTCTGTTTTTACTATGAATGGCACACACTCTTTGGATTCCCACTGAATTAGTAACCCTGCACTTAAGTTACAGCTTCAGAGCAAACCATGCAATGTAAGACCTTCAACACCAATACATACTCGTCCCCAAAGGCTTTGACAAACAACCCTGTGGGTGAAGAGATTGTCTTTCTCCATCACTAAAATAATAAAGTACCCAGGCAAGTATGAGACCCAGTTTGGCAGCCATACATTCAGTAAACTACTTCTCAGAGTTCATGCTGACCAACTTCAATAGAGGCAGCAACCCGACATGAGCCAGGTAAGAGCCTAGGGAAATACAAGGCATCGGTTTGGGAGGGATCATTCTGTGGTGTAAAACTCCAGCATACGCATAATAACGTAACTGAGGGGGGAAATAAACAAGACTCTTCAGTGAAGAACCTGGAAAAACAAAAGGATATTAGGCAGGGCTACTCCAAGTGCTGCCAAAACCACGAGCACTTAATTTACTGCATTTTTCAGCCTGCAGACATCTGACCCACTGAAATCAATAACAAATAAGAACTGTCTTTCAGTGGATCCAGGAGTTAACTCTTGTTATTTAAAATGGATTCGAATGCAGTTGTGCTGATAAAGCACTCTCAAAACCCTCCTTCAGGGAGATAATTTCTTTTGTGTTTATTTATGGGTATCTAAATATCAGAACAAGGAAGTGGAAACAAATACATAAGTCCAAAAATAACAAATGTATACAGATAAAACAGATATAAATAAGGGAATTTATTTTTAACTCTTCCAGACAATAAATAACTATTTCTTCTATCCCTTGAAACTGCCATTTTTTTTAAAAGGAAGAGACATAAAGCAACTGACGTGCAAGACCACACAGTATAGCGAGAATTTGTACCAGTGTGTCCCCTACCCTGTACCTACAGTGCTAGGCTGCTAGGAGATACTGTGGGTTTACTGCATGGAGAAGAACAAATGGTTGAATTTAAGTTCTAGCAGGGTGCTGCAACTGCAAGCTTTAAGGAAGAAAACCCTTTTTTTTCATGTGTTCTTTTTCTGAATGAGTCCATTTTATTCTCCTGATAAGAACAGCGTGGCCTTTACCCAAATGCTGTCTCCCCTGTATTTTCCATTTCTCATCTGATTCACCTTTAAAATTTACTTTGCATTCCATCTGGAAACTGGAAGCAATTAGAAACTCTTAAACTGGTATTGCATGTAGCACATGTATCAAGAGTAAATTTAACGACGAGATTCCTACGTAACAGAAACGAAACAGAACTGATAAAAACCAAACCCTGACTGCATGGTAACATTTGCCTGGGTATGACTCAATAGTGCCAATCTAATTTTTATGTAATGAGAAGATTTCATAAGCCTAGGCAGACATAAAAGCAAGGTTCTCAGAAATTGTGCCACACCTGGTTTGTCTTTTTCTATTACAAATCAACCAGGTAGGATGAACTAGATTTCAAGAAAAATCAATAGTGGTCAATTTTTATAGCATAAGACAAACACTCAAAGTCCAAACACACCAAGATACTGCAATTAGCAGGCCAGCTTGGTTTCAAGCTTCTGAACTAAGAGTCAGGATGGCTGAAAGATCTCAATCCCTGTTAAGAAAACTTCATGATTTTCAATGTGCAGGTGTAAAGAAGACGACACTAAAAATAGAAGTAATCAAGAAAGTCCCAGCTGCTCACTTTCACAGCAAACTAGATGTATGCAAAAGAAAAATATGAGACTCCCTTCTAAAAAAAGGAGTTGATTAAAATTTTAGAGTGATTTATTTTTAAATACACATTTTGCTTGACAACTTGCGGAACAAATTGTCACAGAGCCAGGAATAATCTAAGGCATAATAAAAGAGCATAGAAAACAAAAAGCAAAGGGTTTCAGGGTCTCTCCCTCACCTCACTAGGAAAGAGGAACAATGAAAAGAGGCCTTTGCTTGCTTAGAATAAATCCAAGAACAATGTTATCCTGGCGGGCTAAACTGACCAGGGCAGCCTGACACCACCCGGATGCGGTTGATGCTCCTTCTCTTCATCTTTTTCCCTACGGCCATCTCTGCTGGATTCACTGAGCTGCCCAGGGAATTCATCCCTGAGACCAGTCCTAGCAGAAAACCATCTTTTCCTAGGTGGCAAGCTGTGCCAGAGACGGCATAAAAGGGGTCAAGGAAAGCACACTCCTCCTTATGTAATCCCCTGGCTGCAGGGCAGGCCATTAGGCTGTAATTTCAACCCAATGCTCTCAACAGGAAGCAAAATGATCTGCATTATCTGACCAACAGCCCAAAGCAGGGTATTTCTACAGTTGTAAAACAGAGGCACTTCTCAGAAGGCTCCTGATTGTGGAAAGCCACAGATGAAAGTGTTCAGAGGGCCAAAGGAAAACAGTGCAACATCACAACTCAATCACCTACGGCAAGACCTCCCTCAAGAAAGAAGGAAACCCAGTGAAGATGCAGGTACTGTAAGCAGAAAGTGTTGACCAGCAGTGCAGCTATATCAGCTTTCTGGGTGTGATATCCCCTCAGCCAGGTAGTTGTGGTAGAACTTTTCGTTTGGAGACCACATTTCAAATCTCTGAGTCATTCAACAAACCACTGCCATCGAGTAAAACAATGCTTCCCCAAGACAAGGAGCTCAGAAACACAACAGCACACGTGCAAAGGAAATATCTTATATGTTGCAGAACAGCTGAATACCCAAACATCCATGTTTCTCTGTTAAAGCTGGAATATGTAAAGCTGTATAAAAGAGCTATCAAAGTTATGATGAGGTGCAAAGAAAAGTTTCTCAGACTTAAAAGGCTAATGATGTGTTGCCTCAAGTTTTCACTTGTTCATCAGAGAAATTTTAACTTACACCAGAATATGTTTATATTGAATTCCAAAAGCTGACACTTAAAATAAATACATTCTAAAAGCTATCCTAGACACTCAGTGTACATACACATACGTTACCAGTTAATTCATTTTGCAGAATCATGACTCCTGTGAACTGTGAAGAAAGATCAACTTGGATAATAGCTCCAGGAGTGACTCTTTTAACTAGGGATCTCCTCACTCACTCATACCCCAAAATTTCATTCATATAAGCAAGTATCTACAGGATTTAATGAAAGTGAAAGTGTTACAGGCAAATGACATGTTGCAATAAAAAAAAAGACACTAGAAATGACATCAGTAGAAATTCTGCTTACTTTATTGAAAAGATAAATAACAGCTGCAGGAGCTCCAGGAAAAGAGAAGAGCGAGGGAGGAGAAGAGGAAGAGTGGACAATCATCTCCATAGTAACTACTACTATGAAACTCAGGGGAGAACTTGTCTGAAAGCTGAAGGAAGGATGCTACCAGTGGAAACAGACTGTAATACAACTGGAGAAATAAAAAACTTGCAGATAATTTGCCACACGGTCAATGATCCCTTAAGGTTGAGTTTATTTAGTCAGAGTCAAGAATGAATACCAAGAGGAAAAGCAAAGAAGGAAAAGCATGAAATGAAAACATGATAATGACATGGCCATTACTGTAGCAATTATTTCACAACAAACATAGCATTAAAAAAGTAAAACTACAAATGTTAGGAAGGTTAAGAAGGAAGAAAAAATAATTAGCTTCCCCCACAAAATCCTGCATCACTGGATGCAGCAATGGAAAAAATTAAAAGCATTATGCCAGCCTAAGTTAGGCCACATACACAGAATACACGTTGTGGTTTAAACCCAGCTGGCAACAATCAAAACACAAAGCTGCTTGCTCACTGCTTCCCACCTTGGCAGGATTGGAAGGAGAATCAGGAGGAAAAAAGTAAAACCTTGTGAGTTAAGTAATAGAAGAAACAGCCATAACAACAGTGAAGGAATACAGAAAGCGAATGCTGCCCAGGGTAACTGCTCGAGGGCAGAGCCATGGCAGGGAGCCAACAGCCAAGCCATGGACCTCCTGCCTGCTTCTGAACACCAACAACCCCATCCCAGCCAGACCCAGGGCAGCCTGAGTTTTTTTTGATCAGCACAAACAAGAGACCTGAGAAGATTCCAGAGAAGATATTTGCAGTAAAAATGACCCATGCTTCTCAAATTCAGTTCAAATCTAGAAAACTCATACACTCCCTAGCTTCAATGCCAGTGATGAGGACTGCTCTGTTTCTGACCACTGCTCACATCACCCTACACCTCTGATCCATCTAGAAGTCTTAAGAGTCACTCCCTACTTGGGATAACATCTGCTTTGATCTGCCCCACGCCAACAACACTGGGACTGTGGTCAGTTTGGGTGAATCAGCTTGCATTGCCATTTACAAGGAACATGCCAAGAATATATTTCTGCTACTCACACATCATCCAGATTAGCCACAGGAATAAACACAGAATAAGGTTTCCTACAGTTTAGGGTATGCCAAACCAGCATGCAGTGTAAATACAAACTTCAGATACTTATTAAAAAAAGTACCAAAAAGCTCCAAATACACTTCAACTTTGAAATACTGGAATGGTGTTCTGTTTGATTTTTTAAATGTTATTATGTTTGCAAAGCACATAGGACACCACTATTACAATCCAACTCAGAGCTGGAGAGCAGAATGCTCAGATGATGGGAATTACAGCAGAAATGATGTTGTGTGCAAACAGCCTCCAGTAAATCTCCACTAAATGCCCATTTAAAAGAAACTACAGGCTTCCAGCACCGGTTTGCTTAAACATTAGTTGAAACATAAACTAGGTCTTTACAGTGCTTAGCAGCAAGATCTTCAGAGATCTTCTCTGGAGACTGGAGAAGTTATAGTAATGTTTTTTACTAAATTATGTCCAGCCTACCAGAACAAAATGAAAGCATTCTTCTGGTAAATCAGCCTTACATAGAATTATTACTGAATTATTTGGATTGGAAAGGACCTTAAAGATCATCCAGTTCCAACCCTCCTACCATGGGCAAAGACACCTTCCAAAATTCTGAATATTAGACTGAATTAAAACACCAGGAGTCCACTATTACTACAAAGTAGAAAACACAAAGAATCTTCAGACTGTCTTCTATTTTTTGTTTCCTAATCATTCAGAAGACCACTAAAAGCAGCCTTCCTTCATAAAACTGTCCCTAAGTTGAGTCGCAGCTATTCACTGCCAAGTATTAAAATATTTTACACCTTTATTTCAGGAACAGGTTTCTGGTTTTCCATTCTTGGCCTTTTATTCTTGCTACAATTCTTTTTATCTGTTGACATCTTCTTAAGCTTTACATTATAATTTCATGCTCGAAACGGAATCTGTTTCATTTATTTCTGAAATCTCATACATATTTGATGGTGCTGAATGTTTTCTCACTAAGTAATCTCTCATTACAGAATCTCAGAATCCTAAGGGGTGGAAGGGACCTGGAAAGCTCATCCAGTGCAACCCCCCTGCCAGAGCAGGAGCACCTAGAGCAGGTCACACAGGAACTCATCCAGCTGGGTTTGGAATGTCTCCAGAGAAGGAGACTCCACAGCCCATCTGGGCAGCCCCTTCCAGTGCTCCCTCACCCCAACAGGGAACAAGTTTTCCTTGTGTTTCTTTGGAACCTGTTATGTTCCAGCTTGTACCCACTGCCCCTTGTCCCATCATTGGACTTCATTGAGAACAGTCTGGCTCCATCCTCCTGAAACTCACCTTTTACATATTTGTAAACATTAGTGAGGTCACCTCTAAGTCTCCTCTAAGCTAAAAATCCCCAGCTCCCTCAGCCTTTCTTCCATCTGAAGGGAGATGATGCACTCCATCATCTTTACAGCCTTAACCACTGCAAATCCCAGCATGGATAATTTCTAGGAATCAAAATTTTAAAACTGTGGCACTGTCATCATGTTCAGAATACAATTATATCCCTTTTTTTCCCTTCTTTTGATTTTAAATTCATTTGGGTAGAATTATGAATGAAGGAATAAGTGGAAAGACACACACTTGTAATACATGTGCATGTGTGGGTTGTGGGGGTTTTTCCCCCTCCCATTCATGCTGCAGGATCATGGAAATTGATTCATGGGGTGTAGACAAAGCTGTAAATCTCATGGGCCTCAATGTTTGTTTGGTAAGGACACAACATTTTACCTGCAAGGCTAACACGATCCAAAGCAAAAAACAGACATATTTCAAGTTCCTTATGTTGCCACTATTTAGGATGATGTAGCCTGGCTTTGGACAGCCAGAAACAGCCAAGGGCACAGCAACAAGCCCACCTCTGCTGACATGACAAAACCCCTGGGAAGATCCACGACGTGTAACATTTTGTCTGAAGCTGCATGGGGCTTTGGGAAGAGAAAAACACTCACTGGCTGTCCAGACACAGTCCTTGATGGAAAATGGTTTTAACACCAAACTGTCTTTTTGAAATGCTAAGTAAATTGTCCATAAATGCCTTACTCTCCAGGCAGAAGAGTAACAGAAAGATAATTTTCAGGGAACAAAGTCAAGAAGGTTCTAAACAGGATCAAATCATACATGTGGCTCCTCTCCCCCAAATCGCAGCCTGGGCACTGGGCTGAACCACCAGTCAGTACTGAACTGTAATATCAAGGTAAAGAAAAGGCCAAGCAACAGCACTGAGGCACATGGGAAACGATAGGAAAAAACCCAGATGCAGCAAAGAGTTATGTTAACCCAAACATCAGGTTAGAGTTTTATGTAGAATGTTTTGTATGTACCAAAAAACTTCACATCAATTCACAAACTGACTTGAAAAAAGTTCTCTCAGTATAAAACTGGTTATCTCTTACAACAGTTCAGAGCACCCTCTTCTTGATATTTAAATACTCAGCATCTGGCCTATCATACACACGGGTGAAACATAAATGAAGTGAATGACAGTAGGGATGGGTTATCAAGCAGCTGAAAGAGCATCTGCCATACACAGAACCACAGCAACAGCTGCACCCATCTGCTCTGGCTTTGGAAACTTCCCTGATACCTCAGGGGACAAGCTCAAGCTTAGGAAGACCTCCTCCTGCAACTCTTCTGAAGAGAAGATGGCAGGTAAGGATAAGTGAGTTTGAACTGGACATTGCTCAACACTTCTACAGCTGCTACGAATCATATCTTCATAGTTATTCAGTCATTACCCAGACAAGGTATTTACATAGCTGTCTACTCCCAAAATTGAAGTGTTCCCAGAGAGAAGAATCTATGTCAACAACTCCTGTTAGTTACTTATGAAAATACTGAAAAGACATTAATTACCTGATGTTTTTTTCCTTTTCAAACTACACTGACTGATCTCCTTGATTTGCATTATAAAGCAGGTAATCTTTTTACTATTCCCCTGCAAATCCACTCCAATGCACTATTACACTGTTTTGTTTATAAAGCTTGGTATTTAAGTATAGATGTGCTGCAGTAAAAATATTTTCCACTCATATCAGAATTATTATACATAATTTTTCCTGCTATTTTGGTTTTATTAGGGATTAATGTAGTTCTTCACAAACAACCAACTAGTGTAGATTTGCATAGTCTACTGAAATTAGAACAAACCACTAGAAGCACCTGGTTGATAAGGGGGATTATATCATATCAGGGAACAGCTGAAGACAAACACATTCTATAGTGTTTGAATTAGTGAGAAGCATATTTGCTAGGAAGCTCCTGGACAAACACTTTGCTGTTACAAGCAGTCTTTCACTTTCACGCCTGAGTCATAATACACTGCTCTCTCCATCACCTACAATACCAAGCAGAAATCCCTCACAAGCTTACATATGCGAGAATGGGATTGACCTTGGTTTACTAGTGCTAGAGATTGATCATTACTAACTACACAAAGAATTCTGGGGAAACAATAAAATCAAAAGAAGAAACCAACCCCAATTCCCCTCTATCTTTTGACAGCTCTGCTGCAAGAAAGCTTTTTGCAGCCCAAATTGAAAAGGATCAGTCACTAAAAGAAACCACTTAAATCAGCAGCTTGCCTACTCTAGACTGGCTTTGTTTTTTGGTGCTGAAGGTACAATATGGCTCTATCAGCTGTGCAGCCACCAGCCAAAGGAGACCAATGTATTCACTTACCCCTCCGTTCACCACATACTCCCACCTTTTCATTTGACAAACCTTGATGTTCATTTTGTCCCACAGTGAGCCAGTTCAGGCAGTTAAATCATAGAATCATAGAATGGTAGGGTTGGAAGGGATCATCTAAGTTCAACCCCCCTGCAGAAGCAGGTTCACCTCGATCAGGTCACATAGGAACATGTCCAGGTAGGTCTTGAAGACCTCCGAGGAAGGAGACTCCACAACGCCTCTAAAAATAATGATTAGAATAAAAGACCAAAAAAATGGAGCCAGCACAAGGTGAGGGGCAGGATTCCATGGATTGGCCTTGCTGTAGCACACAACCACACTTTGGATTGCCACGTGATGGGACTGTTAGGAGAAAGCTGTTGTATTAATTAAAGGCCTCAGAGGATTCCTAATAAGCAATTTCTGGCCAAGGTAGCTGTGGCAGCTTAGAACACTACTGCTCCCCAGTGAGTTGTCTCTTTCTCCTGCAGCCAGCAACGTTCCTTGCAGCAAAACTGGACAAAGCATCCTCTCCTAGGAGCTGAGCACACCCTTGGTCCAGAGGGGTACATCCACATGCTCTCCTGCTCCTGCAAGGGGTGGGGGGAATGTCTTCAACCCTATTCTTGTAAACTAAACAAACCTTTTTGTCCCACTGAATGGAGAAAATATTCAAACATAACATTTTAATTGGGTTTTATTTAAAATTTAATGACTATTAAAATAGTCAACTTCCTCCCACTTCTCACAGCCTTCTATTAACAGAACTTCATGATAAAAGATAAAGGCATTCTGCATTTGGCAGTTCCCTGGGTGCATTTCTGGGATGAGGATCATGTAAATAAGTAGCCACCTGACTAGTAACAGGAAGGAAGCAATAGCCTCCTGTCACTAAAGATTAACATACTGTCACACTGAGTTTGTTCTGCTCATGTCTCTTCTTGAGTAAGGTGAGCAACTGTTGCTATAAAACATACAGCTGTCCCTGCATGCTGTTATTGATTGCCAGTGGTTCTAGTCTTAAGAGCTGCCCATAAAAATGTACGAGCATCCAGCACAGTGACCAAACACCTTTGGCTCATTACTTATTGACCTCCTCAAGTGAGGATCATGGCTGGAAATTGGAGATTCATAACAAGAACATGCAGCTATGCTGAAGTTACCCTTCTTCAGCAATCACCTTTTCCGTGAGTTTTGAAAAGGCACAATTCTTTACTCAGTGAAGACCATGCAATCTGATAGTTTTATCAAGCCTGTACACCAACACTTGTTCATCCCTCCAAAACCACTGAACAAACTAGCAACTGCTCTCACTTCCAAGGTAATCAAGACAACAACCCTTCACACAACAGATTCAGTGTAACATTTGAATGCTTAGGTTTTGACAAAGAATAATGCTGATACCTCTTTCCTGGCTGAAAGTAGTATTTACTACTCAGGATTAATCCCCTGCTTCCCCTACAACTGGACATCAGTGATATACAGAACTTGGATCAAAGCAAGTATCTTCTGTCCTTTGGAATGCAACTCATAGAAATCTAAGTATTCTGAAGTCTTGAGCTACCACTGCCACTGACAATCCTCCCCAAACCCCCATTTGTTCTGGAAGTAGGGCTTATGGCTTTTGGACTGATCTGGAGACTTTGCTGAGGCAAAACTGTACAAAAGTACTTCTTTTACTCCTTACCACCATCAAGCTATGACTGATGAAACCTGCAGTATCACAAAAGGCAGGTTGCATACTTTTAGTACAGTTTCATGATTTCTGTTGCAATCTAAACCACTGCACTTAAAAAGAAATGGAGATGGGATTTTTCCCATTGGCTGCAAACCCAGCAGGGAGGGAAGCTGCCTCCAGCCCCCAGAGAGCAAAAGTGTTACATTACTGACAAAGTACCCACAGATTTAGTTGGAGTCATTTGAAGCCTAACAGTGCCAAGCCAAGGCATTCAAAAGCCTGGTCCATCAAACAAAGTATCTAAGTGAGCTTCTGAACAAATTCTGCAGCATTGTGTTAAACTAGCATACTTTCACCAGAAGCACACTCTTTCTTCCCATCACAATGCTCTCTTTATGGCACTTCAATCAACCTATGATACTAGGAAAAGAGCTGAAACTGGAGAAGAAGGGGGAAAAAAGATGTGATAAACCTGAAGCAGTGTTTCCCTGGGGGTTCTGCTGCTGTGGTACACAGCTTGGCATGTATGTGTGAAATTAACTTGGCAGTAATCTCTTCACTGGTCAAGAGGCAGGCTGGTAGCGATTTACCTCTCCCACAGACACTTGTCAACACCAACATACCTACAGCTAAGTCCTTTGACCAGTAACGCACTGGGAGCATCCACTGCCTAGTTTTGAGCCCTAAGGAAATCTACACCAAAGATGACCTGCATGGTGAGACCACAAGGCAAGGATACCAGCTAACAAATTCACTCAGCTTGCTATGAGAGTTGGAAATCGCTTTTCATCCCAGGCTCTCATACAAATGATCTCTGAAACTGGAAGAGTTTGGATCAACTACAAAAACACACTAAAAACACACATGTGCTGCAGACATGCGTGAATCCATCTCCCTAGTCCATTTAGATCATGTGATCTACTCTAGCAGGGGGGGAAATTCTGCCAGATCAGTTCACTGAATTTACTGACCTGAAGGCCAGAAGACTGCCAGACAAAACAGCCAGGAAGAAGAAACTAGGACAAGATTGTCTCCATAGCACAAGTCTGCCATTGCATTGAAGGACTGCAAGGTCAAACCAGAGCTTTAAACTACAAAACAAACTGGAGTCCCTTACAACAGCCTCCTATGCTTATTTGCACAGTGTTTCCATCACTGGTGTGAAATACAAGTGACCTATTCCTCTAGAAGAGGATAGGTTCAAGAAAACAAACATTCCAAAAGAAACATTCCTGCCCTAAACAAAACAAACCACTCCACCAAAACCCCACAAGCCATAAAAACCTGAATAGTAACTTAGAACGCACAGTTCAAGCACCACAGGCAACTTGGTACTCAAAACCCGCTGTATTATACAGAGCAACTTCCAAACATGTACATTTCACTAAGTGCACCAATCCCTAAAATAATTTCACAGCTGTGCCCCGTAGTATCTCAAGAAGAGAAATACTTGTTTTGTGGAGAGGAAAAAATCTGCATGAAGCATATGCTAAAGCTACAGTGTACAAACGTGTATTTCAGTACAATACTGTCATTAATTGCACACACACTTGAACAGACAATTGGAAGGTTTTGGTTTTGAGGACACCCAGAGGGAAGACAAGGGCACAATTTCTCAAAACTCGATGAGCTGAGGTAAGGAACCCATAGAACCTATTTCAGTCCCATCCTCTTTCCTCATCCTCCTGCAGAGCTTTTGTCCACCCAATATTCCTGATACAACTCTGTGGGGAACCAAGATGACTTGCATTGAGGAAACATTATCCATTACCAACAAAACCTAAAAGGAAACAAGACATCATCAAAACACTTCATGTGCTCAGTACAGCTTAACAGTAGCCTCTGTCTGCAAAGAGGAAGCTGGGGGAGAAAAAAAGGAGGTAAAAGTCTGTTTTGGGTGTCAATGGAAATAAACCAGGAACGTTCTCCTTCACAGCAACTGCAGTAATACTATCTCAACTGTTCACATTGCACAGAGAACTGAAGCAATGCTTTGCCTTCCACAAAAGCCAGAAAACTCTTTTTAGCTTGGCTTCTGTTTCTGAGAGGGTTTTGTTTTTAACCTGAGAAGTACCAAAGGCATTGAGTTCCATATTATCAGACCTGAGCCATCCCACAGCTTGTCAGGTGTTTGAATTCACACGGCCAAAAACCAGAAAATGTTCCTTAGGAAAGAAAAGTCACCCATAACACTCAAAAGCAGTTTTTTGGGATGAGTGATACAGCAATGCCACTCATTTCTGAAGCTGGACTGTGCAGGGCACAAGAAGCCTGGACAGCATAAGAGACAAGTGCTCCTGCTCTTGCTAATCCCAAGAGAGGAAGGGGATGCCTCCGCAGTTTCACTGGCAGCTGCTCCTGCAGCCACGCTGTGAACAAGAGATGAAAGCTTAAACAGGTTAAAAATAAAAAACCCTGGCCAAAAAGCCTCAATCTGCCTTCCTCTTGCTATTCTTTTTAATCCTAACCAGCTCCTTAAATCTACTCATGGTGTGACCCTGCAAGCGGTTATGTCAGCACAGCTGAGGAACAAGGGGTCAAAGCAAGTGCAGAGGGCAGCAGAAATTCCTTAAGATAACACGCAAGCAAGAGCAGCAACACCACGAAATGATGACCACTGTCTGCCAGGGTCACACCTACAGTGGATGTTGCCTACATTTCTATGCTGAAATCACTTCCGAGCCTCTGTTGTATCTCCTAAAGCCAAAAATAAACACACAAATACTTTTCCCCTGCTCAGCAGCAGAATGCAATAAGCCTTACAAAACTTCTGCCAGTGTGGAAGATAGAATTAAATTGATTCTGATCCACAGAAGGAGCTAAGCAGGAATATTAACCAGACTGAGTTTGTTGCTTGGTGGCTAGAAAAAGTTGTGGGGACCCAGGAACAGGGAAGTGTCCATGAATGCACCACTATCCTCACCCCAAAGGGCTTTTCAGGGGAATCATGAGGTCGCACAGAAAGTGAGAATACTTCTTTGAAGAACAACTTTATGGTTCATTTGGCTTGGGGCTAGGATGTGAGGAGTGTGAAGGGAGAAGGCTGAGAAAGTATTTTCCACTTCTCTCTTTTAAATGGTATTTTTCATACAGTCTGTTTTGGTTCTTACTTCATACAGAGGACAACTCCCAGCCTCCAGAATTCTCAGCATATTTTGTTTAATAGATTGGCTCTAGTCCTACAATTTTAACCCACATTTTGCACATTCAGGATAGGAACTCATAAGAGTTCAACAAGGACCACGTAACCGACTTCTAGGAAAAGAAGGCAGCTTGCTACAGCAGTACCTCAAGCAGTCCTTTGCAATCGATACCCACCACGCTGCCTTACAATACTGTTTCTCAGAAGCATCCATTTTTTGAGAGGTTTTTTAAGCTTCACATGGTTTTATTCAGAGAAAATTAAAAATAACAACAGTAACACTAACTACTTTTCCTTGAAATTACACACACACATATACACATATTGATACATCCCTGAGAGGCCAAAGCTGGGGCAGAAGGAGGGAGGGCAGGAGGGGAGAGAGTCTTAAAGCATTTCATTTAGCAATCACCTACTGCAAAAGAAAGCTGCTTTTCCATGCTTTCCAAAACAACAAGAACCATCTACACCAACAGACAAAGCAAAATTCACTATATTCTCACGATTATTAGAGGGACTCCACATTGGAAACTGTTTATGGCAGGGCAGTACATGCAACCACACCCTAGCAATAATACAATCACAACCTTTCAGCACAAAAGGGACAAAGCAGAAAGACTATACTTCAATCATGATGCACTACTGACCTTTTCCTCGAAGGCCCTTCTTCAAAATCTGAAGAACTAACATCGTTGCTCGTTGAGGACACTTGCGACGCATCGTCCTTCTCATTCTCCAGCTGTTCTGATCCCGGTCCTAATCCTTTAGATTGGCCATTACTGAGAAGTCCTGCAAACGTGACAA
Source organism: Colius striatus (assembly GCF_028858725.1). Classification (NCBI taxonomy): domain Eukaryota; kingdom Metazoa; phylum Chordata; class Aves; order Coliiformes; family Coliidae; genus Colius; species Colius striatus. The sequence continues at coordinate 6,142,057 of NC_084762.1, forward strand.
AGTGGTACAAGGATGTTCAAAACCTGCATTAACAGCGCAAAATGGATTTTGATCAAGATGCATGCATGACACTACTAATAGAAAGCTGCCGCCCAAAGCAATCGGCTTGCAAAGACATATATTGAGAACACTGATTTTGCACAGAAATACTCCAGTAAAAGCCTCATAGTGTGTTTCTGATTTGCTCAACTCTAAGGCCCTAGTCCCAAATAACCACCCTATGGGTGTTTGCAATAGTATTTATAATCTTGTTACATCCCTCATTTGAAAAGGGATACAGCTTAGTCAGACATCCTTATTTTACAGAATTCCTGCTGACTGGCAGAGATGAGTGTCTTTTGCATTTATCTGTAGATCAATATAAAATTAAGCTGCCATTTGGTGCAATTTGCCATCTTGCTCTTCTAGCTACTACAATTTATGATCTTTTTTTAACAAAATAAAACCACCAAACCAACAACATCCTAAATCCCAAAGTGGTGAACAGTAAACATCTGTTTCTCAACTCTGATTCTTAAATCCAAGTGTCGCTCACCTACAGAAGCTCCAGATTGTCAGCTAAGAGACACAGGGCAGGGGAAATGTTTTGTCACAGCTGCCTTTTCCCTTTTGTTGGCTTTTCTCTTGTGGAGGAATAACACACTAAGGAGAGTCACATAGATGGAACACAGCATTGGGGCCTGCACAAGCATCAAGTTTAACAAAGTTTGTATATTCAATTGAAGTAGCTATAATGTGATGACTCTTGCAACAGCAGACAGACAGTGAAACTGCTCATACTTGAAGAATTAAAATAGTAACATATTCTTCAGTAGGCTTTGGGATGAGAGGGAGGAAAATTACTAACAATTTTATCTGCTCAGTATTTACTCTGTGTTTTAAGAGCTTATTACCAGGGGAGCTATAATTTTATCTAGGAGAATGCTTTCCCATCTCTCCATCAAAATACCTTTGCAAATGGCATAAGCAAGCTTTGTTCCACAGCTTTATTTCCTCAGAGAAATGCTGATAGGACTTCCCCTCCCTCAGCTGTTTCAGTCCCCTTTTCTATAATTGCACCTTAGAAATGTAAATAAGGAGGGGGCTGACCTCTTTCTTCCAAGATGAGCCAGGCAGGGAGACTGGTAAGAGTACTAAACCAAAAATGCTTGCGAATACCATCAGTTCACAACTTTCCACCAGTGCTGCATCAGTGCTGCAGCATTTCAGATCTCTGTTCTCACGAAAAAAACCGTTCAGCACCACCCGTGTGCTTATTGCATAACTGAGCATTCAACTAAGCTCAGCTTCAAAGAGACACCCAAGCACAACCAGAGCAAGAGCAAGGCACCTCCTCCAGCACATTGCTTGCTCTGAGCACTGGTGCCTCAACCACAGCCACAGCCCAATGCTCCTTTCCCCAAAGCTGCTTATTCACTGCTCGCTTGGGCACAGTGACTGCATGCCATATGTTGCCAGTAGGCTCCCAACCCTTCTATACTTCTAATTCCTATCTAATGGCTCAGATTGCCCATTTTTTAAACAACCTTATCCAAAGTCTGCATCACAGCACCACATCATATCTCTCTTTTCCTCTTCCACTCAAAGTTTGCTCTTATTCATTCTGAACTACATCAAATTTCTCTCTCTTGACTTTGTGCCCACAAAGCAAATGTTGAAGCTAAGCATCAGTTCTTGCATTAGAATGTCTCTTCCAGCCAGCCTAAGACTAGCAGGGAGAAGTTAAACAATCCAACTTATATTTTCACTCCTCTTTTTACTACATTCCTTCCCATACTTCCTTTCAACTAAAGAGATCTCAAACTGTGGCCCAACAAATAATACAGATTTCAGTATCAACAAACACATGATACTACAACAGGGTTTGTAACATAACACAACGATATGACATGGGGTGCCAGCATCCCTTCAAAGCATTCCCAAGGAAATTAAGGTGACCTTTTAAAAAACACTGAATACATTCTTTTTCTGTGCTGAACTCACCCTCAACAGAAGCCCCAGCACCCAAGTTGAGTCTTAAAAAGCGTCAACTTTTGCTTTGCATTTTTCCATGAAACCGCTGCTGATCAAATTTACAACTTTTGAACTCCAGAGAAGTCTAAATCAAACCTCTCATTTGAGGCCTGATCCGCAGTAACTTCACTCTTATGGCACAACTTGATTAGGTTTTCCAAAAGCAGTATTTATTCTGGAGACTTGCCATATGTAAAAACTCAGCAACCTGAAGTATATGAGTCAAGAAAATCACCTTTCGGGCTGTCAGTTTGCATGTACTTGGAAGGCAATTTTTTATTTCTCCTTTCACCCTGCCAAACCATCAGTGCACTTGGGAGATAGGCTTGAGACCAGTATGATTTGTGTCCCTTAAGGAATGAATATGGCTTCATCTTCTATCATTCATCATAACCAGCACCATCCCAAAACCACAACAATATTGCTGATAACTGGTTAGCTATGGTCAGCTGAAATCAATTAAAACAAATGCCCTAAAACAGAGGCGGAAAACTACACATGAAAGATATTGACAAATAATGGGAATGGGTGTCATGCTCTACAGGTTTTCAGGGCTAGAAAAAATTGCAAGATACACTCCAAAATGATGAAAAACAGAGTCAACCACTGTCCACAGCTTCCTTACAAGCACCAGAGAGAAAGCACTTGCTGAAGCAGGCTGTTACAAATTTTATTGCCACTCAATCATTTTTATATCAAATGTGCTCAGTTTTCACACAAGTACCTTTCCCTCCAAACCCACTCCTCCTACCTCCAACTGTAGTATACCCTGTTATATCCTTCTGTGTATCACTTGGGAGCTATAAAGGGTCTGGATGCCCCAGGATGGGGTGAGGACGCCAGAGCTGTGTCAAGTGACATTTGGGCACTCCCATCACTATGAATGAGTTGTCACTGGTGCAGCTGGTGGGACATACAGGTCTGCTGGTGCACTGCAGTGGAGTCTGGCACATGTCAGTGCATGGGGGTTTTCACTCTCCAAAGTCAACCAAGCTACAGGAATCATAGAATCATTAGAGTTGGAAAATACCTTTAAGCGTATCGAGTTCAACCACTAACCTCTCACTGCCAAGCCAACCACCAAACCCAGTCCCTCAGCACCTCAGCTACATGGCTTTGCAATATCTCCAAGGATGGGGACTCCACCGCCTCCCTGGGCAGCCCATTCCAATACTTAATAACCCACTTGGTGAAAAAGCTCTTCCTAATGTCCAACCCAAACCTCCCCTGGTGTAACTTGAGACCATTTTCTCTTGTCCTATCATCCATTCCTGGAGAGAAGAGATTGACCCCCACCTCACTGCAATCCCCTTTCAGGTAGTTGTATAGAGTGATCGTATCTCAGCTTCTTCTTCTCGAGTTTTTAAATGCTAAGTACTGCAGCTGTATAAGTATCTAAAGAGGGAAATGCAATTCACCAAGAAAACAGTCTGGGGAGCTGAACTGCTCTTTAATCCTGGCTACTTCAGAACACTCAGCCACAGTCAAGGAAGCAGCAAGCCATTAAGATACATATAAAACTCAAAGGGACAAATAGTTCCTCTACTGGTTTTCCATGGCTGTGCCCTTCAACCTCTAAATCACGATGCCAGCGAGCCCTGGCTCACAGCAAAGCCTGTGACCAGTTCTGTACTCAGCTGCTGGAGAGCTGGCAGTGGCTTCTGCCTCTTGCCCACTTGGCTCATCTCAGCCCCAGCTCTTGCTGCCTGCTTCTCTAGCAGCTGGACTCATGACCAACCCCAAGGCTAAATAACTAGTCAGAATACATCAGGGTTGATAAAAATAAGCTTTATTCCCGTCATACAAAGTGTTTGTCTTAGAAGTCAAATTAGATTTCTTACTATTTTTTTTTTCAATGAAACCTCATTAAAATTGAATTTGAAAGTACAGCAACTTGGATTATAAGTTAGTCTAGAATTTCACATATTAAAATGATTTACATGGAATAATGATTTATATAGAGAGCAAAGCAGTGCACATTTGCTGCCAAAGTTTGAAAGGAACTGAAACACCGAAGGGCTCGGTCACTGAATAAACACTGTGTTAACTAAGTCAGTAGTAATTAATTATTAAGTCAGAAATACAGGAACTCACATATCAAATGACATCTATGGTTCCTTAAACACACTATCCTGGCTCTAACACATCAAGACTGGATACTTTAAGAGAAAGGCCAATTACTAATTCCCAGTAATTAAAAAAGGTAGCTTAAAAACTGAACCATGGAGATCATAAAGCCTTTTCTAAAATGTACCTCAGCCACATAAATGTCAGCTTCACAGTTCTACTGAACTCTTCTTCAAACCTTCACATACACTGTGATAACAAACTGCAATTTTAGTTACATGCTGCTTTACAAGACAGCAACAAAGATATTTCCACGTATCCACTTATCGGTTTCTAACAGCACTGAGAAAAACCAGCAGATGTGACTGTTCTGTCCATCCTGTTAACAAGCTGGGGAAAGCCAAAAAAGCCCTTAGTGTCGTCTGCACCTCAGGCATTATTAAAGAGACCTCCATCACCTTTTTATTTGCCTTCCACACTCTGAATGTTTTCAAATCCGTCTGTGGCTACAAGTTAGTTTGTTTTTTCACATGCAGGAAGGGCTCTGCAGCGAGCTGAACTGTATCCTCTAGGGTGATCCAAACAGAATACAGATATCATGGCTTCATAGCCTTTGCACAGCGTGCTTCCTCTTATTCTCCCTTTGCTTCTCAACTGTAGCTGTTAAGTGAGGCAAGGTCTTGCTGAGCTTTCTCCAGCAATAGCCACATCCCTTTCACCAAGAACTGTGTGTAAAGCACAGTTAAATCTGTGGAAATGAGCTTACTTCAGAGGGCTTGCACTGACTCAAATGGATCCCTTCTCCTAACAGCTTAGCAAGACTTACTATTCCAGTGCAGGCAGGGCTTAATTTATATTGGCACAGATTCACTAACCTTACCATTTTTGGTGATAAATACACATTTCCAGCAGCTATATACAACTCTACTCTCAAGCCATGACCTAACCCATCTCTGGTCATCTGGAGATGGCTGCCAGGCATGTGCAGAGCAGGTCTTGGCAGCATCTGAACTTGTGATGCAAAACTCACAGTACTTGGGAATGCACCATCCAATAAACCGTGGTGTAAGTGTAAATCCACAGAATGAAAACAGAGAATGAGAGAATCAAAAGGCAGCAATAAAAGAAAAGATGGAAAAAATGCAAAGCAGGGTTTGGGGCTGGTTAGTTGGTTTTAAGAATAGATGAGATTACAATAACTGGTATGTTCTTCCTTATTCAAAGTTACTGAACAATCAGGAAAACAAAGGGGAGTATCTGAACAAATCTCAGTATCAGGAGGTTTGTTGAACACAGTGGTTGGGTGAAGGGATTTCTACTATGTTTCCAAAACATCATTTCTACACCACTTTAATGCCAATGAGGCATCTGAGCATGACCATTTCCATGTTCTTACAAGACAGCAACACCGATTTTACTTTGTCATTTCCCAGGTCCTAAGGCATCTTAGGGAAACAAATACATTTAATTGTATTTCCTGTCAGTTCTCAGTCAGAGGCAACCCACAAAGCCATCCCATTACATTAAGTCAGCAGTAAACACCACACAAACACAAGCCAAAGATATCAAAAGCATCAGCTGACCTAAATAAGGGGGATTTCAACATGACCGTAATTCACAACTTTCTATATGGGCTGAATACCTCACATCAGCAGGTCCAGAGGGTGCAGGGCAGGGGATCTATACTGCAGCTCTCAGCTTTGACATATACATATATATATACACACACATGTATAACTCTCTCCTCCCCGGTGTTTCTTGACCACACAAGAGACACTCACTTCATACCGCCAAGAGATACTGGGTTTGCCTCCCCTGACACTCCTCTCTCCTTGCATTCCTCCCTGATTCCTGAAAGCTGAACCCATCCAGCTGGTACAAAGGCCCAGTTCCCAGGGCAATTGGCAAAACAAACACACCCAAGTTAAAAGAAGTTTTCAAAGTCGATTTACTCAAAGCAGCCTTCTCACCACGTCAGAAGGACAGTGATTTATGAGAGCATGCAATAGCATGGATTGTCACTACATAGGCACAGAGACACAGAGCTTTGGTCGCTTATGAGGCAACATGCCAGTCCAAACCTCAGCTGTACAGTCTTGGGAGTTGCCCAGCAAGGCTTTGCTTTCAAAAATTACTGATTTTCTTCTTTTAGCATCATCTTGTTTAGGAGAGTTGTCACAAAAACGTTGGAAAGCTAAAGGTTTGACTGCAACGTTAGCAAGCTAGGGGGTAAAACATCCCACACCATGGGCTGAAAGGTCTCTGCCCCCTGAAGTGTAATAGTACAGTGGAAGACCACCAACATGACGATCACAGAGGAGAAAAAAGTTACTACCTTCAGCTCTTCAGTATTTACTCTGGCCCTTAAGTTTCACAGAATTATGGAATGGTGAGGGTTAGAAAGTGCCTCTAGAGCTCATCCAGCCCAACCTCCTGCTAAAGCAGGTTCCCCTCGAGCAGGGGGCACAGGAACGTGTCCAGGTGGGTTTGGAAACCTCCCGAGAAGGAGCCTCCCCACCCTCCCTGGGCAGCCTGGGTCAGGGCTCCATCAGCCTTATAGTAAATTGGTTTTCCCTTGTGTTTAAGTGGAACTTTCTGTGTTCCAGCTTTAGTCCATTACCCCTTACCCCATCACTTGAGACAACAGAAAAAAGTGCTGGCCCATCCTCTTGACATGCACCTTTTAAATACTTGTAAGTGTTGATGAGGTCACCCCTCAGTCTTCTCCAGGCTGATGAATCTCAGGTCCTGCAGCCTTTCCTCATAAAGAAATACTCAATATGAAAACTGACAGACAAGAAACTGACTGCTCACCTACATCTCTTGTTTTCCTTCAACCTAGGAACTACGGGAATTAACAGTTTATTATGAGCTATGGCTTTATGTGAGTTTACTTACACAGTATCATTGATGAATAGTCTTCACTCATTTACCAGAAGTAATGGACAAACAGCTGCAATACAAATTCCCATCCCATCATCTGTAAGTTTATCTTCCACCAAAAAAATGCCCTTACATACAAGACTACGTGCTGAAACGCTCCCAAAAACCTCGGCAGGCACGTTAAATAAAACCATTAATCATCTAATGTCAAGTTGAAACGTATCTGTAAAACATCTGCAGCCTGCATTAATCAGCACAGTGTACGGAGTTACTGTATTTAGCGGCTGTATAGCTATGCACAAAAGATAATTTAGTTTTATAGTGCAAATGCCATCTGTCACATTGTCACAGCATGACAAGGCATCGTGTTACATATTAAACAGACAACACGCCTCAAAAATAAGGTCTGTTTTCATGCCACGGTTGTCTTAGAGACTAAAAAGTTGGGGTTTCAAGATAGTAACATAATTTAAAAACAAAACAAACCATTTTTTTCCCCCCTCTGGGCTAAGAGATACCAAATACCCTGTCCATTTGTTTTAAGGATAGCTGTCAAAGAAAATGCTATTTTGGTCTCATTTGGTAATGCAAAACCACAACAGTTTTCTGTCTCTAACTAAAATACCACAGCGTGAAACAGCCGTCGCTCACACCATGCGATGCTTCGTGGTGCCACCGTGATGGGAACTAACGGTATGTGGGCTTTCCAGATGACAGGCCGCTGGACGTGAGGTTGATTGTGGTACATAATGGAGCATATGCATAAAGCAGTACTTTTATGCCAAAAAACTGGTAGCAAATAGCTTGTGCAGTCATCATAAATTAAGAGTGCTTTTCTGTTTAGATCTATATCTTTACTATAGAAGCCAAGCATGAATGACATTATAGCACAAGATGTGTTTGTCAGCTTGTCAAAAGACAAGATCACCAAAGAGAACTGATTAAATGATACAGGATGAAGGAAGCTCCTTACTGTTGTTACATCTCCATCCAAAATTGCTATTAATCAACCACAGACATTTCTGTGACTTTGTTTCCAGCATATGAGCCTGTTATCAAGGCAGCGTTAATTGAAATGATATTGTTCTGATTTGGTTTTGTTTGGTTTACTTTGGGGGGGAAGGTGGTATTAAATTCACAGAAACAAGAACATAGCAGTCCAAAATGAACCTAATTTAATTGTGCCAGGAAACTACTTACATTTATGAAACATGCATCTGTGTTTTTTTCCTTAAACACAACCCCAAAGTGACCATCCCTGCATGACACACAGAGAAAACCCTCACCTGAAGTATTTCTGTTATTGTTTTTAAGAGGCATACCTCTCTAATTACCGAAGACATTGTCTGCTTTTAAGGACACAATGAAAACTCTGAAGGCTTGGTTGCCCCAGAGAATCACACAACCCCTTCTGGCACCTTATTCTTCATAAGGCAGAAGGGAGTCTAGGCTCCATGGTGGTAGGGACTGGATGAAGGAGAGAACAAGAATAGGAGGCAGGCCAAGCAGCAGGGCAGACACTCATACACACGTGAAGGAGATGGCAGCAGTAATGCTGGCTCAAAACAATCCCTAGGGGAACAAATAGAACTATCCTGAATCCCCTTCCTGCAAATGCAGAGAGTAACTCAGAGCTTAAAAACACAAGCTACCTTGAATTTCCCCCCCCCCCTTTTTTTTTTAAAGAGGGGAAAAGAAAGAAACCCAGTGAACCGTTGCCCCAAGACCCAAAAGCTAGGGCTGTCCTGACCAAAGCAGGACAGAGAGGAGGAAAGAGCGATGACGGCCACCACTCTACCTCAAGCTGCTCCCTATCTGTTATAGGAGTACCATGGTGCTATCAAGCTCCTACCAATTGTCCCTGGAGCTGTATGATAAGAAGAGAATAGCAGCTTTTCTAATAAATAGGTACCAGGTCATGTAAAGGTCACTAGGTTTTGACAAACAGAAGCATGGTGAATTTTACAGTGCCACAAGCACTCCTTGTTAGCACTGGAGAAACAAGCACAGTGTACTCCTCCTCTGTGTTGCCAAGGAATCACAGTATTTGATGTATGCAGCTTGCATCCAGCTCTGTCCCCCAGCCTCGTTTGATTGCAGTCAGAAAGCTTTAGAGGAACAGGAGGACTCCCAGTGTGAACTATAGACCTTTGCTGGTCAGAGAGATGTGGGTGGAGAAGGCATGAAGCCCTTTGCAGAAGCAATAGAACATCATCACCAGGAAGAGAGCCCGGTTAGGATGTGGGGATGTGGACTCTGTTCAGATGCAGCCACTGCCAAGCAGGTGCCCCTGGAGAGGTCACTTCCCTCTCCACACATCTCAGCTCACCTACTTGTAAAATAAAGGCAGCGGGATCAGCCTCCATGGCGAAGCACAGAGAGGGGGACAGGTAGTAAGCAAGACATGATACATAGGGGTACTAAAATCCCTAGTGGTATGTGCCTCGTGTGGATTCTGGCACTGGACAGAGTGGCTTTATTTCTCCCCAGGGACAACAAGTGCCCATTGATTTGCAGCTACATCAGGGACACCTGTCCTACAGGACATCTTCTCTTGTTTGGTAATAACACCTGTAATCTGGAACCAGAACTGAACATTCCCCTTTTATTTGAAGCTACAGGCACAAGCAGGTCCACAAGTGTAATTTATCCCTGTGAAGTTTACGGATATCAGTGATGGAAAAAACAGCACAACCACTGAGAGAGTGAAAAGTCTGTGTTCTTGGATAGTAACAAAACTATCAGTGACATATGAATACACTGTTCTTTGGGATTTATGCCCAAACTCTCATGTCATGTTTATCCTGCCTTTTCTGGGGAATTTCACAGCTGAATGGAGAACCAGTGGGGTAACATCCCACGAGAGGAGAGAGTGAAGAAAACCCATGGCATGCTTGTGAAGGAAAGCAATTTTAAAATGCTTCGTTCCTTCCACTTTTATTTGTTTTTTTATCCATTCGATAGTTACTTAAATTTACTGACTCCATTTCCTAATTATTTTTGCTTGTTCTTCATAAATGTCCCCTTATGTGAGGGAGACAGCATGGATTAGTCCAGCAAATAACTACTAAGTAAAGCAAGCTAGACAGCCTTTTAGATCTATATGTGAGCACCAAGTGAGTCTAATTCCTCCCCCTTCTGAAGCCCTTTTAGAGATCCATCTTAACTGTAATACACCACTAGCAGTCCCATTTTTTAGTCAGTTATTTCCCCCCACCTCTGCATCACTGCTTTTATAGTCAGTAACATACTGTAGCCTGTTTCAGAGTTAAGCTTCCACTAGAAATACATGGCCAAAGCAAGACACTCACACTTCAAAAATATCCACACCTCTGCACCAAGGGACTAAACAGATTAGTAAAAATGAAAAGAAAAAAAAAACACATTAAAAATATGTTCTGGTATTTTAAGTAACATGAGAAGGAAAGTTTTGTCAAGACCATGTCTCCATACAACAGCCACTCTACAACAGCAATTAAAAACTAGCAGCTGTCTCTCCATAGAGTATAAGTGAAGGAGGAAGAAGGAAGATGAAGGCAAACAGTAAAAGAAGGAAGAGAGGGCTAGTTGCAAGAAAATAAAAGGTATGAATGTGCAAATAAAACAACAAGAGAAACAAAAAGGCACGCAAGGTCTCACGCTAACAAGGAATGCTTAGGATCCTCGAGTAGAGGTGATCAGCTAAAACCTAGAGGCTTAGCAAGGCTTGACTGTATTTGTTGCAATTTCTAGGAAAGCCTTACAGGCTGCATAATTCAAAAGCAGAGTATCTGCATGAAACCAGATGTAAGAGCAAAACAGCATCTTGAGGAACATGTGCTACACGCTTTTCCTCTAATGAAGCACGGTTCTACTCATCTGTGGTGACAGATCACCAAAACACCAGACTCTGGAACAGAAGAAGGGTTCTAGCACAGCAGCATGCCATAGGAAAATGGATGAGGAAAGGACAAGGGAAGTGCCAGAAAGCCCTTTTGGGGAGGTTAAACTCTGCTTAATTGTCTCCAATTCTGCCTCTGTGTGACAAAAGCCATGAAAGGCAAATGCTGAATGACATACTTCTAATTGCATAGTCCCATTTGATATTGTAATGCGTGTCATTGAGGATTTGCCTTTCATGACTTCTGCCGGGAACACGGGCAGCCCTCCAGACAGACAGAAGAAATACTTTTTCTCCTGATGTGACACAAGCTATGAAGGTCTTGTTTGCTGCAAGAACACACAGCCTGGAGATGCAGTGACAGTGATCCTCCCCCACAGCCAGCAGGTGTGGGTACAGATTCAGCCCTCTCTTCACTGGAGATGCTCAGAGCTTTCAGTCAAAGGAAAAGAAGGGATAAAGTCCTTCTCCTGGCCCAGGAAAAAGAAGAATTGCACTAAATGCTAAATGTTCTACAAGAACTCAAGTTACATATGACAGATACTTGAATTAAACCATTTTAATTACTTTCACACCACATTTTCAATAACTTTTTAGTGAACATGCCCTCCCTAACTTTGAGATCATCCATCAGGCAGCTCTAGGAGTCAAGCTGTCAACCTCTTTTGCTGACAAGGTTGGTTTTTTTTTGCCTGGCAAGCCATCTCCTTTTACTAAGTGCTTGAATTATGATCTTGGAGTTTAGAGCAATTAAACATTCATTGACTTTAAAAACAAAACCAAAACAGACCAAGCCACTGACACTTCTAACTTAACACCCTGGCCTCTTCAGCAACATGCCAGACAGCCTTTCCTTGCCTCAGGAGGGGCACAGGTATCAGGGATGCCAGCAAGTCTGCAGCCAAATATCCAATTCCCTGCCAGCCTGAGCATCTGAATATCTGTTGAGATCCTTAACTGTAGGCTTGACAACCATGCCAGCATAGGGTCTCCTGACCTTCCAGGAAGAGAGGAGGGCAGAAAGCTGCCTGAGCAATTCTCACTTTTAAGCCATTTGTTTCCCAGGTTTTCACCTGTAATCCTAAATTCCACCCATGATGTTCAGTGCCTCAGAAGATGGTTCTCTCTGGGGCAAAACCAGACTGTTCTTGGGAGTGAATCCTTTCTCCCTTGAAATCATCAACCACTTATTTCCTCTTCTTCATAGAAAGCAGCTACGAGGCACCATAAGTCAACAAAAAACCCTCAAACACCTAGGAAAGCCCTCAAAACTCAGCCTTTGTACTTTTGGGTCATCTTCCTCCTTGTTTCTGGCTTTATATGTAGCATGACAAATTGATTATAAAAATATATTTCATTAAGAAGTACTTGGCATGATTTTAAGGTATGAAACAGCAATTTGACCATAACACGATTTTTTTCCCTATACAGTAAGTAAACATATTTGAAGCACATTTTCAAAACCAAGCTGCTTAATAAACACCCAAAACAAACCCAAAAACCCCACTTATCTTTCTATGAAATCTGTAAGTGCTGATTGCATTCACCCCTTCCCATCAGACAATGGAAACTTCAGGCACCTGCCAGAGCTTATGCAGAGTCCATTCTCATTTGAACTTGGGGGGACAACTGGTTCTCGGCAGCATTATATAAGAAACATCAGCACTGCAACAGCCTTTAAGGAAAGGCTCCTCGTATGCCAAGCAATTTCCATCTCTATTTCTGGCTCTCGAGACCAGCAGCTTAACCTTATTTTCACCTCCCTTTTGTGAGCTCTACAGGCAAACCACAGGGGGAAGAGATGAGAGCTGGCGTAGGGGGCCAGCCACCTGAAAATCTGATGCTGAAGAAAGAGCTTCTCAAATGTTAAGGAGACTTCCCCGACACAACACCCCTGGGGAGAGGTAAAGAAATTCCACCATTGTGAAATATTCTGCTGCCATTAAACAGCTTTTTTGCTTACATTTTGGGGCATCAGAAGGGGAAGTAAAACAACATTAGCTGCTTCCTGACTCAACAGAACAACAATGACACACACTTACACACAATCAAGACTACACAGGGATGTGTATTTAACGATGTTATCTTTAGGATAAGCACTGGAAATAAGGTACTAACTTGCAGTTTTTAAAGATTACTGATTTTTTTTGCCCCCTCTAAATGATGAATTCATTGCACAGAACTGTCCTTACTTACATTCATGAAACTGAAGATCTATCCCTTACAATATGTTTTAAGTACAGCATCAGAGAAATGAGGGTGAGGAGGTGGGAGGTGTATGCAATGGAACAGTATAGAAATGTGGGATGAAAACAGTATAAGTGAGCTTTCAAAATATACCCAAGAGGCTGTGTGTATGCTGAAGTTCATCACTGTATCACCAAAGAACTGTATCACAAAAATCCTCCTGATTGATGGCTGAAAGTACATTATTGATATTCAAAAAACCACTGCATAACTCTATTTCAAGATGACATGGCAGTACTGGAGGGGGAAAAAAACCCTGAAACCAACACTAAAATGCCAACTAGGATCCCTCTGTACATTCACAGGACCCTATAAAAAGCTAATTAGACATACTGAACAACTGAAACAGTCCAAACAACAAAAGTCTTAGTGGAGTTAGAACACTCCCTTGCTACACTATTTCAAGGCATCTTTACCAAGTCCAACTCAAGCTGCAAACACAATTAAATAATATCAATGCTTAGCATGAATTTATCACTTTGCATGTGCTAACACACACTCCCCCAGCCCCCCCCCCCCCAAAACCACAAAACAAAACCATCTTAAAGAAACAGGAGGAGGATTCTGCCTGTCCCCACAGGCTGTGGGTATTCATTGTCAGCATCAAAGCTGGGACTCTGATTAGCCCATCACCTGCATGGCTGCTCAGTCTTTCACTGAGGGCCACCCTGGTCATTGTTTAATTCTCATGTAAAACTCTATTAGGAACACCAAACAGATACACAGGAAGGGTGAGAATGAATGGGAACAGAAACATGACTTCAAACACCACACACACCACCACCCCACGCACCCCCATCCCATTTAATGGTGGAAAGAATACATATGGCTGGATCCCAACTGGTGAGCAGGAAATAAGGAGGAAGGAGAGTCCAATGTTTTTCCCTAATGGTATGTAAAAATCAGGAAAGGCAGGTTAGAAGCCAGACAGATAAAAGTGGACCACTTGTAAAACAATGGGGTGAACTTTTTACATTTAATTTCTTTCTGCCTCAGAGATATTATGGAAAACACTTTCAAGTATAAAAAAAAATAAGTCACTGGGGACATGAAGGCTCCATTGTTTTCCCTAAACTTTATATGTCAACACATACACATGCATTTAAAAAAATATAAATCCTCACCTCCCTTCTGAGACTTTAAATCCACACAATGTTTCTTGGAGAGGGTAAAAAGAAAATGTAGGTCAAGATGTTGAGATAGGGATTGCTTCTGAAAGATGAAAGCGTAAGAGGACTAAGCTTTCATTCCTTATGTTTCTTTGAGATTTCAAACAGAGTGTTATTTGATAATGGTTCCTCTCAGAAAATTGGAATTTAATACAGCTAATTATAAGTTAGAGAATTAATGTACAGTCAATACTCCAACTGAGCTGGTGTACCATGCTGATGCTTTTTACCAGCATGTCCCCAGTGCTTATTATAGATCTTGTCTCAAAATACTAAGGCAAATCTGCTCTCACATTAGGCTGGATAGCCCAGGAGTTGGGGGGAGGTGTGGAGCAGGAGGGGAGAGAAAAAGAGAAAAGAAATTGATGATGTCCATGGTTGTAATACTGAGCTTGCAGCAAGCAGCCTGGAGTTGTCCTGGTGGCACGGCATGGCACTGGGAACAGACCCTCCCACTTCAAAGGGAGCACAGAAAATAAGTGGACAAAGAATAAAAAACCCCACAAGTAGCTGGAGAGGAAAAGTACATGCAGAAACAGGAAAACATCTTTTTCTCCTTCCAATTAAAAAGAAAGGAAAAGGATGATGACAAAGGATTAAGAGTGTAGGCAAATAGGAGAGGAGGCACTCCTAATTTTCCCATATTAACATGGAAGTCTCCGAGAATTGTCCTATGAGCAATCACAAGTTTAAAATGCTGACCTACATTCCACAGAGAGCAAGCAATATAAATAGGAATATACCTCACAAGAGGTCCTGGCAGCAGATACAGCTAGATTTGGGCCAGAAACAGTTGCTGTGCAATTCGGAAGGAAGCCACGCGTCAGTGTTTCAGGCAGGTTTGAGATGCTCTGTTTCTAGAGATGGCACGAAACGTGTTCAGTAACATCTGCTGCACATCACTGCTTAGGATGTGAAGTAAAACTGTAGCTTGCGTAGTCTTAAACATAGATTGTACTTGAGGGAATTTTGAGTAGAAAAACATGCACAGTGGGATGCTCTGCAATCCAGGAGGTTCCACCAGCTTTCCCTTTATCACCGTGGCTTCTCCAACTAAATGCTGAGCCAGAAGATTTAAGTTCTCCAATGGATGTGTGAGTTCCTCCAATGAAACTGTCGACTGACCAAAGCACAAGCTCTGCCTTAGGGTCTCAATCAGAAGGGCCATACCCAGTTTCTTCCTCAAGAGAGTATGTGTGTTTGAGAGGGAAAAGGGGCACATTTTTTACATCATCAGTAGAAGTCTGTTGCACACTGGCAGATTAATTTTTCTGAAGTACTATTTTTATGTGGTACGTGTCTACCTGGGCTAGAGCAGGACATTCCCTATGAAAGCAAGTATTGCCTTCTGATAATTGCCTATTATTCTGCTCCTAATGGACCACAGAGACAAAATCTGCTCCTTATAGGAGGGCACAAGTCCCCTATTCATATTAGAAGAACTCCTCAAATCTTGCTGAACTTGGCAATACCACCCACTCCCAAGCCTTGGGGCTGAGGAGTGCTTGCCTTTCAATAATGTCTTACTCTGCGCTGCAGAGCAGCATTCATCTTTTGACAAAGCAAACACAAACCAAGAGTTTAGTGAGGTCCTTCCTAAAGCTGAGTGAAATAGTTTTTCTTATGTTTAAATGGAACTTTTTGTGTTCCAGTTTGATCCCATCACCCCTTGTCCTGTTGCTAGCTACTATAGAAAAAAGGGATGTCCCAACCTCCTGACACCTACCCTTTAGATATTTGTAAATGTTAGTAAGATCTCCCCTCAGTCTCCTCTTTTCCAGACTAAACAGCACCAGTTCCTGCAGCCTTTCCTCCTATGAAAGATGTTCCAGTCCCCTGATCATCTTGGTGGCCCTGTGCTGGACTCTCTCCAGAAGTTCTCTGTCCCTTATATATAACCCTGTGTTATGTTCTGGATAGTTAATCAGCCTTCAAGACTTCATATGCCAGTCTTATCAGAGCTCCTTCCATACTGGTCTAAAGGGGAGTTTGTGCAGAACAGTCTTCCTCCAGCCTAGGAGAGATCTACAACAGCTTGCAGCAAAAAAACCTCTCAGTCACAAAGAACTTCCACTCTTCAATCCTGGTCTCTTGCTAAGGAGAGTTTAAATATCCAAGGACTCCACCATACTGTGAGAAGGTAATCTATGAAAGAGCGCATTCAAATCTGCAATTGCAAATGGGCTGTGGTTGTCTGCCTAGATAAGACAGCTTTGTTCATTTCAATTAGAGAAGGTCAGTTGCAGGCAAATGTAAACTGGCATTTGAAGTTCATCCCTGCAGGACAATGAGATGAGGTAAAGCTGCTTGGACAGGTTTCCATCTAAATAAAACTTGACATGTAGTCCCTAACCACAGACCTCATTGCTGCACAGAAAGCCATCGTCAATTGATTTTGGAGAGCGGGAAGAAAAATAGCAATGCCTGTGTTTCAAGAACATTTTTAATTCAAGTGACATTCTGGTAACTTCCATCCCTTATTCATGACTTCTACCTGCTGACCTCCTGAGACATAAAGGGGCAGAACAACTACTGCAGAAAGCACCACATTCCACAATGTTGGCAAAACGATAAAAGCTCTTTGCTTACTGTCCTGACAAGCAGATTGTCATGTTCAAGAACTGTTGGGACTCTTCTCCTCAGAAGAGAAGCAGCATGTTCCTGGACAGACACAACACAGGAACCAACCCGAGAGAAAGGAAACTGAGCTCAGTTTTGAGGCTCTGCACAACCCTACCGCTTCCTTCTGGCGTGTGGGGCCAGACAGTGAGAGCACGCTTGAGGCTCTCAAACAAGATCCCAACATCACAGCAAGGAAGCAACGATCAAGGGAAAATAGAAGGGGATGAAATTCCTCTTCAGTGCCCTCCATCCAATACACCTGCAGCTGAAATGTTTCAGTACAATCCAAATGCCTTTTCTTGATACCCCGTATTGAGAGAACATGCTTCTACCATTGCTCTGGCATCCTCTCACTAATGCTGTGACAGCATTCCTGCCCTGAAGCAGGAAGAAACCCCCCATGTTGTGAAGAGAAGGGAAAACTGTATTCCTTCTGTGCCATTTTCATCACTTTTAAGCTTTCAACCTCTTCACATACACAGCAGGCATGACACAAAAACACCGGGGTGCTTTGCAGCCACAGTAAACAGAGCACCTTTAAAAACAGTTGGCCATGAAATGCTTTCACCTTTCATAGCACCAGAGGAGACAACCACTGTCTGAGGGAGGTGTTTTAGGAGGAACCTGCTTTCGAGGACATCTGGCTGAAACAGAGTGTGTCAAGACGCGATTTACCTCTAACACCTCTGCTTACACGGATACACACAGACTAGGAAGAGGCTGAACTGAAATATTTTGAAGGCTGACCATCACTGAAGCTAAATGAGGGATGAGCAAAGGAGAAAAATGCAACTAATGTTGGTGCAGTCTTTGGGTATTAGTCGGAACAGCTGGCTGAGGTTTGATCTTTTGCAGGAAAAGTAGCTTATCTCCTGGCTTCCCAAATTGCACCAGAGGTCAGCTGAAGGGGTTTCAGGAGTTTGCCAGCTCTGTCCCTCTGTGGGATCCTTGGCAGATTGCTCCAGCTGGGCTCCTTCCAGCTCTTCCCTTTTTCCATTTTAGCGTATAGCTTGAATAAAGAAAACAAGATGAAGGCTTTCAAAGATAACGCAGTCTTTCACAAACAGATGCAGAACAAAGCACAGGAAATTCTGAGCAAAGTCAGAAATGAACATTGTCTGTTCAGGGCTTATCTGGAATGAGTTAGCCTCTTAGTGGACAGATTTGAAACATCACAGGGTCTTGACTGTAATTGCAATGCTCACTATCAGTCTTGTGAGGGGAGAAAACAGGATGCATAAGGGTGGAAATTCAGCTGCCTTTAGCTCTCAGAGCTGGGAACAACTTCAGATGTACCAAAAACACCACTTGTATGTCAAACAAGTATCTGAACCTCTCATCATCATCAGTTATCAAGAGATGATGATTATTCTGGAATAGTTTCTCAGAGGTTTTGAATCAAAATTGGCCAACCAAAACCAAACTGAGACGTGGAAGCGGGAGCTCAGAGCACGGACCAATCTCCCGGGCTGGGAAATGAATGTGACTAATTCCTGAAGGTTTTCCTTGCTCAAAATGGTGATTGATTTCCTTTGCTTTTCACAGTGGAAACTCCACGTTCAAAGGTGAGCTTATGACACAGAAACATATTGCAATATCAATCTAATGATGTTTTCAGTTTACCCCATGTTATGACAAGGATCCCCAAATCCACTTTGATTGGCAACTCATAAAAAGTCTGGGAACATAAGTAACAGAGTATTTGAGATGAAGAGTAAGGTGTACTAGCAGCTACATCAGACAACTTGCAGGAGTGGCTACTGTGCCCATCAACAGGTACAGTCATCTGTCACTAATCTCCACCTTTTCTTTTAAAATCCTTTTACTGCCAGGTTTACATGGTAAGATTTACAGCACACATGACATCTGCTCTAAATAAACACAGTCTAATGGCCTTAAGAACATCCTGATGGATGAAACGGTTCTCAAACTCTTTCAAACAGCAAGCCATTTAAAAAATGCCCTCCCATGCCACTGCCGTGGAGGTGGTAAGACACAAGACAGGCCCTTGAAAGCTGAAAATGTATTCTCTCACATACTCTAAAAGTGCTCCACAAAATGTAGTCTCGCACTAATGGTTCAAAGCTATAGCACAAAAATAATTAGCAAGACCCTTATTCAAAGCTAAGCATAGACACAGCTTCAGAAAATACAGTTCCCTAGGTCTGAATAGAGTACGCTATATTACACAGCCTTTGTGTATGACTGAGCTTCTCTCTCTGCCTTTCCTTGTGACATCGATTTTATTTCCTGTTGCATTCCTATTTTCTTAATTGAAAGCTATTTCAATGACTTTTTCTTTCCCCACTGCTTTTCTGGTTATATCCCTTACTGCCTGCCCTTCAAATTAAAAACTCCAGTTATTTGACGTGCAGTTTCCTTCTGCTAATCGTGAGCAGTAAGGGAGCAACGAGGATATTGACATTTAAACCCTCTTTACAAAAACAGTTACATCTTCCAACCTGCAGACCTTCAGTCATTTCAGTAAAGACTAAGACAATAATAATGATGAAGCACTGGGCATCAGATACATATGAAGAGCTGAAGTACCTTTCTCCCCACTCCCATGCTTTCCAAGAACTATTGATCTTAAACACAGAAGCACTGTGCTAACACCTTTTTTTTCTGAGCATACTGATGCCTCCATCTCTACTTTGTGTCTGCACTTTGTTTTCCAGCCCTTTCTATAGCATGATCCATCAGAGAAATCATGGTATGGAACTCCATCACCTTTAAGAGCTGTTTAATTTAGGTTTTACTTCTGTGTAACCTACAAGACCTCTCTTTACCAGCTCTCAACAGCTGGAGAAAGGGCCAGCACCAACCACCAGCATCTCATCTCAGCACATCACTGGCACAAACTTCATCTGCCCCAACCCATCAGTCTGACAGAAAACACTCTAAGCAGATCTCTCTGGTTTTTAACATCCCAATAAAAATTTAGTAATGCAAACAATTATTTACAAACTTAAACTTCTTAATCTGCCAGGTTGAGTTAGAATCCAAAGCAGGGAATCTCATTTAATATTGCAGTCCAAAAAAAAGCAGCTTTGCGTAAGTTAACATCTTACTCTCATTTCTAAAACAAGCAAACTAGAGGTGACAAAAGGTGAAATTCTTGACAGACCTGGCAAACCTACAAAGTAAAACCACCACCATCCTTTTGGCTATACATGCCAGCCAAAAAAGATGCCAGGGTGCAAATTTAGCCTGGCTGCCAAAGACAGAATGAAGCACTTTGCTTGTGTGCACTTGCGGCTGCTCTCCAGGCTGCTGACACAAACAATGAATCCAAGGCAGCAGTTACACAGAATGACCATGAGTCAAGGAAAACAAAATTGTGGTCCCTTGTTGGGGTTAAGGCAAAGTTCTGTTTCATGGACTGTCTATGCAATGAATGTCAGCACTCTACCAGTGCTGTGGGTTTGTGCTGTTTTGTGGGGCTATTTTTAAGAATTACATAAATCTAACACCTACAATTGTGAATGACTTCTCAACAATTTTTTAAACTGTACCTTTTTCTGCTCCTGCGTCTGGCTACGTTGTCCCTTTTAGCATCTGAGGCTGTGGTTTGAGGAGGCGACTGTGCCAGTCCTAAGGCTGTGGACGGACAATATGACTGTGCCAACCGAGCAGCTTGCTCCTATCAAAAGGGACGAGTCTGATCTCCTCCTCTTCCTTCTCCACCTTTCAATCAGGGTATTCTGGCCCTTCATTTCCACCAAATGAGCCCTCAGTGCTCATCTGACCTCTTGATGAACCTGTGTAGTTCATTAAACTAGAAGAAAATTGTATTTGGGGTTTTTAAAGATCCTTTTTCTGAGCTAGTTTTCTGCCACATTAGTATGCTGAACCGCCTGTACTGTGCGGCAGACAAATGGGAGAGTCGGCACAAAACGGAGGATAGGAGGGGAACCATCAGCCACTGCTGAATTCTTTCCCACCTTTCCTCACCTTATTTATTTGAGACCTACAATAACTTGCTCTCTAATAGATCATGCACTCATCTCTGCACGTTCTTCCTGGCTGTTTCCATTTTTCATCACCTACAATTAGCAATACGCAGGGAGGTGAGATTATTTGTATCAATACTTTTGACTGCAAATGCACCCAGGAGCAAGAGCAACTCTTTCTAAATGGTCATGAAATGAAGTTTTAAGAAAATTAATTAGGTAATTCCTCCATTTCAATAGTTTATTTAAAAAAAAAAAAAAAGTCTGCCTGTGTTATGTTTGAGAGGAAAAATGATGATGGGTACCCTGCAAGAGAAAAATTTCAGGCAATCTTGCCAAACACTGAAATTGAATTAAGACAGGAGCACAATTGGGACATAATTGAATTGAGTAGAGATCACTGAGGGCATCATTTGGCCTGCAGAATTTTTTATAAGTGGTGAAAGGTTTTGAAAATGAATTCTGTTGTAAGAGAATAAGAAAGGAAAAGAGATCTGGAAATATCCAATGGAGCCCAACCCCAACATCCTGTTATTTGTTAATCTTTAAATTCACTTGACAGCAATCACCAAGTGAAAGCGATGCCGAGTGCTGTGGCAAATCTGCTCAAATGCTTGTTTTCTGAACCTTTGAGTTGAACACATCTATATTTAATCACAGTTTTAAATTAGCCAAAAAGTTGTTTACTCTGAACGTAACAGGGAAATACTGCAAAGCTGAAATAGGTATTTCTGTTTCTATAAGTGCATTTTTAAAAATCCACTTATGCAGACAAGGGTCCTTGGCACACTTACAATCTTCTACTAAAGCTTAGGAGACAGATAGATATTACCCACTGTCAACAAATGCAATTTCACATCACTGATGGAGTGAAAAGCTCCCTAGACAAATGTTAGCATAAAACCTTCCCGTATTTAATTGCAACCTTCAGAACTAAGAGAGATGAAGTTACCAATAGTATTTGAACCATCACAATGAATGAAGAAGGATACTTTCTCATACAAAATTGCAGGCTGGGTGGTGGTCCAGCTTACATGCCTGCACCAGGGAGGAAGGAGGTACGTGATGCTCTGGGCACGCAGGGGTGCAGCCATGACAACAGCACTTCCCAGAGGGCTGCTGGGCTTTTATCTGCACGAGTGGGAACAGCAGAGACATGGCCTCAGCCCAGAGAGGACGTGGTTGTCCCGCTGGCAGCTGCTGCCACCCCCACACAGTTGGCTTTTGGCAGACAACGCATGGCACCGCGCCGAAGCACCCGACTTAGCTGTGTTTAGGCATTTCTACCACATCTGTCACAGTTTTTACACCACGCCTGGGGTACCATCTCTGCAGCCAGGGGAATGAGCTTTCACCAAGCTGGAGCTGGATTAACCCAGCCTCATACCACCCTACCAAATAGGACCTTTGCTTTGATATGGCCCGCTGGGGAGCTTCAACAGAATCTCCCATACAGTAAGCAAGAAACACAAAAACTTAGGCAGCAGTGACAACACCAGTTATTTCCAGATAGCTCTGCTGCCTGGCCTGGCCAGCCAGCGTGGCAGCCAAGGGATGGGCAGGCCCAGGCGTCAGAGCAGGCTGCTGCCGCTGGGTCTGGCTCCATGGTCCTGTCATGGGCTGTCTCAGAGGCTCCTGCCTCCCTGTGCACAGACATGTTAAAAGTCATGTTATCTTTTGTATGGGAACAGCTGAGGGCAGGAGCAGACCACCACCAAGAGAGGAAGAAGCACCACAGCTGTCTGTGGACCAACCACCGCCTTTAAAGTACTGACACTGTTCATTCTCAGTTTGAAGAGCACATATGAAATTAATGAGTTTGACAACACCAAATGTAAGGTGAAATCTCTCAGAATGGCAAAATTACATCTTTTTACTTATCTCTTGATTATCTAAATGAACAAGGCTTCCAGCTTCTACCTTGAACCAAAATACTGCCTCGTGTATATGTGATTTCTCAACTAGATCGTGGCTGCCAAAAGCTTAACCGAGCTCCCATGTTGAGAAATCACCATTGACATGGGGGTTGGACTAGATGATCTCTAACGATCCTTTCCAATCCCTACCATTCTATGACTCTTTCCTAGGACAAAGTATAGCTGGTGAAAGATGCATGCTCTGTCTGAACAATTGTAACATCTGGTTTGTCATCTCTGTAGATTAACTGACCACCCTAAACAAACAAGTAACCTTTGGCAGTTGTTCCATTTACAGAACGCCAGCACTTCTGTATCAAAAGTGTCGTCTTCATCCCAAGTTCTGAAAACTAGCAATTCAAAATCAGAATTTGCCTGATGAGACAGTCACCTGAAGGTACTGTATTTCTTCTCATAAACAGAACACAAGCAAGAATTACAACTGTCCTTGCCTTTCCTTTCTTCTTTACAGCCTTATCTCACATTCTAAGCTACATGAGAAGAAAACAATTTCCTGCAGGAGTTACTTTTCCTTTTAAACGAGGATCTCCGAAAATTGGCATCACTGTTCCAAACACCAATCCCTATTCTTAAAATCCCAATGCAAATGACAGGCAGCAGTAATCGAAATCACTAAAGAGGTCCCTCTGAGTTTTCCAGCACACAGCCTTGTTTCCATAATCAGAGTCCCAGTATCCCGTAAAGGGCTGCAGAGGGTTTCTTGACAACCTGCAGAAGCACCTCCTTCAGGTTTTATATCCCCACATTCTGGAGAGGAACATGGAGCAAATAAAAGCATCCTGTAATATCTAGAGTCACCATAAATACACATGCAATATAGCCACCAATACAACAGCCCTAATGCACCTGTTTGCCTTTCTCCAAAACCCTTCTAGCTGGGGTGTTTATGTTCAGAATAAAGGAAGCAGAAAACCAGGATGAAAAATAACTGTCAGCACAAATACAAAATCAAACATATAAGCAAAAATTATCAGGCAAAAAGGACATATAAAAAAGGTAGGAGGCAAGAAGACCTGCAGTCACCACCACCTCATCCCACTCCCCACAAATAAAACCCCACTACTTCAACCAGAATCACCTAAGTGACAAAAGTTTCAGGCACCAATTGAAAATGGCAAGATTGTTCTCAGGATAACAAAGATCTTCAATATTGAGGTGGGGACAGCCAAGGTATTAAAATACATGTAATCTCCAAAGGTAATTTGAAGTTTTGATTATGTACCTTAATTTTTGTTCTTTTATTATTCAGAGAGGCATGGAAGTTAATTACCTCTGTGCACCATCTTAGAGCTTGCAGAAACTTCAGCACAGAAAAAACTCCTGTTAATGTGTTCATTTCATGTTCTTTAAAATTAACTTGCTTTTCACACTATCAAAGAGGCACCATTATTCCAGCTACCAAATCATTACTGGTACTGCTGTACTCCCCAGCTAAAATACCACTGACAATTGTTTTCACACAAATTCATCTGTAGCCTGGAGAACGCTGGCAAAGCAATTTCATCCACTTCAAAGCTATAAAAAACTTCTTAAAGACACCAGTTGAAAAGAGCTGGTGTGTATGTTACCTTCCTCTATTACCTGAAGTACTTTCTAATGAAACAGATTACAGGTTGCAAGTCAATAAACAAACAAATTTAAGGGATGACAGTCATAAAACGAGAACAAAGAAAGTCTCTCTGTGCTACAGATGGTGGCACTAAGATTAAATCCTGCTACCTAGTTGCTCATGGTCCCCTGAGCTCTCAGAAGTATGTGAGACCAATCCACACTTCCACATTGAGCAGGAAACTCCAAGAGCTTGAGCCTTGCTCAGACCCTTTCTTCCCACTCCTGGAAATGGTTGAATTTGCCAGGCACTTGAAGGTGACCTATTCAATTTCCAACAGCTGCAGGAGCAATATCCTTTTAGAGTTCAGCAGGGACAGTCACAGCCTTGTGCAGCACAAATCCTTTGTTTTCCTTCATGTTTGCAAGGAAAAGCACCTCTAATCAGAATTGAAGCCAGGGGAGCCCCAGCTTTACAGAGGCACTGAACACATTTAACTTATGTCATTTCAGCTTGATTTTCCCTGCCTCCTCCCCAAGAGCTACAGGTGCTGAATACTAATAAACAGATTGCCCACATAAAACTATGTGCCACTATCTGGAGTAACACACAAGAAGAATTAGTTGTGGCTTGTATGACATAGGCATGGAAATATTTTATACTCCAGCAGCATGCAATGATGGATCTAAGCCTTTGCCTTAAAATACTACACATCCCTAAATTCAGAATAGCTTGTTAATTTGCTAGGATGACTTGTCTTTTTTACTCAGTTCACAGAGGTCTGTGGATTTGAAAATATATGGCTGTGTTTTTAAAAAAGATGGAATGAGCAAACTGTATGTTTAAATAGACTTTCTTAATATCACTGAACAACATCAATCCTCCTCCTTTTTGCACATCTTTTTTTCTCTGTATAATGAAACATTCTTCCAAATATCAGTAGATAAAAAAAGCTTTTGGACAGTGATGTTGAAATAGAGCAGCACTGAGACAAGACATTGAAAGACTCATTTAGCAAACAGAAAGAGTAACACAGAATATCATTCCGGTGAAATAAAAACAAACATTAAAAATAAGCCCCAAAAGGACTGATCATCTACTACTGTGAAGGACAAAAAGCACTGAATGCTATAGTTCTCAATGCAAGAGGCAAGCTCTGAAGACAGGAGCTGTGCCACTGAGGAAGCCAGTGGCATACTCTGCATCTGGTACCTGCATCGACACAGCATTCCCAGCCAACTTGCTTTTCATCTAAGCTGCCTTTAGAGAAACTAGACACCATAAAAACCTCAGTCATCCTGTAACCTGGCACACCATCAAAGCCTCCTAACACACAATTACTGCGCTTCGTGCCTTTAGACTTTTTTCCTTTGACTAAACAAAATCCCCACAATGGAATAAGAAACTTTCCAAGAGAAATTGTGTTTGACAGAAGATCAATGATGCAGAGGTGTCGGAGGGAAAAAAGCCAGCGCTGTTTTGTGTACACCTCCAAGCTTATTAACGGCTTGCTGCTAAAGCTAGATGCCCCTTCCCATCAGATCAGTATTTGATATTATTACTGAACTCTGAGGTCTTCTTTAACCACGTTAAGGAGTTTGCAATTGCTTACATGATTCAGTAACTTTATCATGCTGCCTGCAGTTATCCAGCCGTCCCTCTAGGTTTTTGCCTTGCCGGCAGTGAAATTTGACTCACCACGTCAAAAACACAAGCTACATATAAATATGAATAACCTACCAAGAAAGCACCCAGCTGCTGCTTTAATGCATTAGCACATGTATAGTTATGCACATGCCTAAAAGGAACTGCCATAAACCTCCATAAAGAAACAAATAAGCTCTTGTGAGTAAAGGGAAAACCATAAGCCTGCCCAGAAATCTGAATCCTGCTAGTCATCACTTTCAAGGCTCAAGCCAGCATGACAAAGCCTTTTCAAGAAAGGATCCTGTGTCAGGGAGTGAATCTGAAAGAGACACGCTTTATATTCACTTCTCAGGACACCATGGCTTTTTAAAGCAAGCTGTAAGGGAAGGGGCATCAACGGAGAATAATTGACCAAAGGATTAAATAAATAAAATTAAACTCCTTTCAAGCTCCTTGTCACCTAGGCATGTCTGTATCTCCTTTTAAAACCTTTAAACAACTGCTCTGTGAACTGCTGAACTAAGGGAATCCAAGGCCCCAGATTTGTGTCCTCTCAAGATCTTGAAATCTTTTTATGTTGGTCCTATGCTACTTCACCTATGAACAACAGACAGTATGGACCGAGAGCCCTACAGATATACAGATGTTGGTTAGCTAGTTTCTTCCATCCAAATGACAAAGCAGGCAAACTCTGCCTGAGTGTCCTTCCCAAAGGTAACTGAAATCAACCACCTCTAAGTGAATATCTCTCTAGTGGCATACTTGGCACACAGGAAACAGACTGACCAAGCAAAGCTTCTTTTCCTAGCAAACAGCAGCCTCTCCCTGCCTTCCCACCTGACTCTTACCCTCCCCCATCTGGGTTCACCAGAAACTGAAACATACAGATTGTTCAAACTGGGCATTTTAAGCATTTCAGAAACAAGTTATTCTGTGCGGACCGAAAGGGCACAGCCCCAGTCCTGTGCCCTGAAAAAGACTGAGACCTTCCAGTGGTGCCACAGAGGCAACTCACCATTCACTGCCTTGAGGCTCCCGCTGATGCCATCGCCGTGCTGCCGCTTCTGTGCATTCTTGAACTCCTTCAGAGATAAATAAAGGACCTTCCGCACCACCCTCTCCTCTGACCAGGGAATCCCATCGCTGTCGTCCTAAAGAAGATAGAAACAAGAAAGGAGACATTAGTTGAATGCACCTGAACAAGCCTCAAAACAAACAAAATCCACAAGCCTAGGGCTACACAGATTATCTTTAAAAAAGGTAAGATGAAGAAAAATACTGCATAACAAACACAACCTAAACATGATCATCATCAAATCAGAGCACTGCTCCCTCTAATCCTTTATCCTGCCAACAGCAGTAGCCCTGTACCAGGTGTTTGTTAGACAGGAGGTGAAACTTACTAGCTAAAATCCTCAGAATGAAACCCTTACAGAGAAATTTATCAGGGCCGGGAAGTGCTCCCCCAGACAGTGAAAGGTATTGGTGGTGAAACTTACTAAATTGAATGCTGCAGAAATCTAAGAGGTCGGTTTTGTGAACCAACTTCTCTTGCTGTCATTTTGGCCTTGGTTTGTTGTCTCTTGGCTCAGGATTTATTTTTTTCCTCTGGTTCAGTGATTTGCATTAATTGCAGTGTTACAACGAAGTTACTCAGAATTTATCTCCACATAAAGCCAAGTAGAATTTGGCCCACGGGGCATATGTTTTCTACTTTATTTTTAGGAGACAAATGCTATGTTGTCAAAAGGAATACCAGTGTATGTCATATCTAGTACTTGCTTTAGTTAAAAGATTATTCCCTAGAAAAGCATTTCCCTGAAGCCTGTAGCATGCAAATAAATTAAGCCAGTAAATTGATATAAAGATGTGAGATCAGGTAAGTCATCATATCTTCATAAGCCCTATAATCGTCGTGGGTTCTTGGAAAAAAATCACCATTTGAGCATTCTTGCCCTTCATTTCCTCAAGGACTACATCACTGCCAAATGAAAACATTAACACTTGTAAGCGGGCCTTATTTAGGTAAGTGCACCACAGCACATTGCACTGGAAACCCCAAAAGCCCCATCGACAAACCCCACAAGGCAGAAGAGGTTATATTATTCCCTGTTACAAAGAAGTCACCAACACCATGAACTTAAAAAAAAACAATAACCACAGTTTAAAGTGACCACTGATGGTTTTTTTTCCCCTCCTCTAGTGAGATATTGGCATTCAGCTGCTGAACTGTGATCAAATACATTTCTCATCCCCACCCCCCCCCACCCCGACAAGGTATGGCAAATTATTTGGCAATTAAAAACAAAGGAAGGGGGAGGGCAAGAAGGGGCAATACAATGAATCCTGTGTAAGCAGTCAGCATTTTTGCAGTGGGATGTGCATTTTACACAAGGGACAAGCTACTACACTTTGAAGAAGTTTGAGTTATGCCCAGGGAGCTTTAGATCACAGGCAGCTCTGGGACAAGAAAGCCAACTTTATAGCCCACACCCACAGCAACCAAAAAAAACAACCCCACACCCAAAGAACTAGTTCATTCAGCTATTTTGTCAACAGAAGTTTACAGAAACAATCCCTTCCTAACATTTTGCTGGCAATGCAACTTCATCCCTAAGCAGAAGCGATACTAGATATGACTGAGCTGCGGCCTGCTCGATTTTAATGAATCTCACCTCAAAAATGCCCCCATTTACATTCCCACTGCCAAGGGCCTGGGTGGGAGGGACATCACATATGTCTGTTTTCACAGAAACTACTTTTTAAATCCTCACAGGATTCACACCCAGTTAGGAAACAGTCATAAGCCCCTCCAGTGTCACAGACACAGACCTGGAGACACCACTTGCTCATTTCACTGGCATTTGTATTAATTGCTAATATAATGGGTAGCGAACATGAGAAAAAGGACAAAGGGCCCTCTGGCTGGGCACATGCTCCTGACCCCAAGGCCTAGATGAGTTAAAGAAATCCAGACAAAAGGCAACAAAACAGAAACCTGTTTTTTTATATACTTTAAGCCAGGCACACACAAGATGTGTAGCGACAGAGCCCAGTTAATGTAAGATGTCCTCAGAGACATGCCATTTTCCTTAGCCCTTGTCAGCCGAGGCCTCTCTCCCGTGCAACATCAGGCCCCTCCTGACGCCATAAACTAACCTAACCCCCTTCCTCTACCTGACCCTGCAGACCCCAAGGAGCTGGAAGCTGCATGAAAACACCCAGTGGTTCCTGATCCCACTGGCCCTTTTGTCCCTGCTAAAAATGCAGCAAAACATTGTTAAAAAAACAAAGGACTTGAACCCAGCTTAAATCCACTTCGTCATCACAGCTCATTGCAGGGCGCACGTCAGCAATGCACTGTTTCAGCAGCAACAGGGTGAAACTTGCTGACGGGATTGATCTTTAAGCCAGCCCACGCTGGGTAAATGACCACTGGCAGGTATAACCTACGCTAGCTACAAACCCTCAGCAGGAAGGAAGGAGGTGATCACCAAACACTGAAGGTCTAGGTCTAGGCCACTCTCTCCAAATGTGTCTGTGAACAGCCCGTGCTCATCTCCTTCTCCCCAGACAACATGCTGGACATGCAGAAGGATGGTGTGGAAACCAGTACTCTGTCTGCTCTCTGAGGGAACAAAGCTGCCAAGATGTCTTCCTGGTGCCCACTGGAGGTTCCAACCCTGCTGCTAGAGACGCTCCCACCTGCCTGGGGCTTATGTGGGCCATAGTGCCACCACAAATGAGTCCAAGGACACAGGACCTCCCTCAGCAATCCCTGAAGCAACACAGCAACATTTCACACCACACTTAATTCTCAGAGCAGGGAACCTCAAGGTGAACCATAACCCACCTATAACAGCAGCACTAACAGAAACACACAAATCAGGGGAGCCTCTCCACATCCAGAGCTTCCACCAGCCCAGCTACATTGAGGCTGCACTCACAGTCCTGCCTGTAACTGCTCTGTTGTGGGCTTTCCCCACACCCATCACTCAGCCTGAAAAAAGGTCCTCAAGTTCCCCAACACCATCTTATCCAAGGTCAGCAAAACATGGGGCTAAGTCGCTGCCAACACCCGCATTCACGCGGCTCCATATGCAGGAGCAATAAAAAAGGTTTCACAATCGTCGATGGCATCATTCCCCAAGCCTGCGGCACAAAAGCAGCTGCGAGCTGGAGAGCAGCTGACTCGGAGCCCAGCTGAGCTGCTGCTCCGCCGGCAACGCAGCTCCAGCTCCCGACACATTTAACCATAATTACATGGGTCAGATCGTCCCTGCCTTGTCACGCTAGTGGAAGGAAAGCTGCCGTGCACCCCGCTCTGCCCTCACACTGCCAAGAACTGCAAGAGTTATCTCACTTTAACAAAATAACATACACACACCCAGAACCACTTACAAATATCCTCAAGTGACAGCCTTGAGGAATTTTATCTATGTAACTTCCCCAAAACAAACAAAAAAACCACCCCCAAAAAACTGTCAAAGGGATTGCTGCCTTTAAATATTTCCACAGCTAATAGAAATTTGATAATAGATGGCTCTCAAGGCTGGCAGAAAGGGGTGTAATATCATCCAACAGCTGGAACTCAAACACAGAAAAATGTAAAACAGAATTAAAGAACAATTTCTGCAACTGTGCAAGTAATTAGCCATTGAAACGACTTAGGAGGAACTCATGGACTGTCCATTACCCACTTGGACCCAGAAAAGGGCTGAATAACATCTTAAACTGTAGGTTCATCACCACAAGCCCACAGGCTTCACCATGCAGGTCTGCCAAGATCATTTCTGCCTCCCAATCTGACAACAGCTTATAAACTCAGTAAAAAAGCAACAGACACAAACAGCCAGGGAAGCCCTGGGGCAGAATTAAGAAACAGAGCTGCATCATTTCCCTTAAACTGCTAAAAAAATTAATCATGCCACCTTTTTTGTTGTGCCTTTTCGGGGAACCACACGTCATACCATTTACACCTGAACTTCAGCTGCAAGTTCAGCAAGTTCAGTGTGAGGAATCACAGAATGGTAGGGGTTGGAAGGGACTTCTATAGATCATCTAGTCCAACGAGGAGTACAACCACTGTTTATCTATGCAGCACATTCCTGCACAGGATGCTACCTCACATAGCAGAGCACTCTTTTGCACTACCTGGCTGGCAGCTTGCTTCTTGCTCTATCATTGTAGAGGTGATGTTTGTAGAAAAGTGCAATGGGCTGCTGCCACATACTGCTTTTTTGTGAAGAAATACATACATGCACATTCGTATGTATGGGTTTGCTATGTGCACATTAAATTACTATTTATATATATAACATTATATATACAATATATATTATTGTGTGTACAAACTAAAAAAATACATATTAACACATGATTTGTACATAAGCAAAAGCTTTATATTTATAAACATTTTTGTATTTGCAATGAAATCAAATTGTGCACCACTTGGACCTTCGGCCATTCACCTACAGCTTAGGTGCTTGCTCTCAGCGGTTCAGCTGCCTGACTCACACATGTGGCCTGCACACAGCCTTCTTATTTCTGAAGCTATACTCAAACCATAAAGTGAAGCAGGCAGAAGCAAGAGCCAGGCTTCACATTGGCTCCTGGGTAGGTGAAACATCCGCCTGAAGCAGAAGTAGCAACAGCAGCCTCTTACGCATGACTCCCTTCATTCATAGTCAGATACAGCATTCCTCAGCCTGGCCTGGCCTTGCCTTAAGCAAACAGAAGTCACAGTTCACGGGGTAAAACAAAGTTGGAAGGAGGGAGAATGCAAGTGGCACTCCACTCTGTTTGTTCTACTTTTATGTAAATAACTTTAACAGCAGTGATGGTTTTATTTGAAAAGTCAGGACTTTGTAAGGTACAAAGATACTTATAAGCATGTGTGTTATGACTCAGTGTGGCTGGCGTGTTTCCAGCTCTCTCGGTTGGGTCTTTCCCAAGCACGCATCTTCTGACCTCATTCTTCATACCAGGTTGCAGAAAGCAAAACAACAAAACACAAACCCCCTCTTTTTTTGTCTTTTTCCAGTGCTGCAGCCAACACTCGGTTAAAATCACTGTGGCACCCAATGCCCTAAATGAATACGCTTTCATGGTTCAGCAGCCCCCAGAGAGCCTTTCCCGCAGATATAAGAAGGTCATTTTGAAGCAATGGGGAAAATAAACCACAAGCTTCTCTCCTTTCCTCAAGGATATTTTTGAAGGGGAGCTATTTCAAAGGGTGGGTTTTTTTCTGTGCTTAGTTAGCAACAAAACAAAATTCTGTTTTTTTGCATGAAAAACAGACGACACATTTTCAGGGATCATATAAATTACTTTTCAGCTGAAGGACCAAAATGAAAACGTTTACTATGCTCAAGACCTGCAACAGATTTTTGCCTTTTGGCTATATATTATCAATGGAAAACAGTTATACCTGTTTTTCTTTAAAAGCCAGAACTAAGAGAAACTGGTGGAAAACCTAGATAAGCCTTCCAGGGCTGAAACTTACCCCATCTTGGGCAAGTTACCACTAAGTACAATTAGCAAGCTTATTCACTTACAAAGGCCACTTTCTCGCTATGAGTATGGCACAGCGTGAACCTCATGAGAAAGTGCAAAGCCTTCCTACCACATCACCAAGCATACTTCCCCTGTTGCACTAGCAGAGGTCTCCATTGCATCACAAAGTCCCACCAACCTTCCCATCACCCCAAACACGTCATGCTTGCAGAGAAAAACTCTGCCATCAGCCCATCAGTGCAAACTCCCTCTCCATATACTTGCAGAAGCAAGAGGGCCATTCCACCAGCAGACAGAAGGAATTCTTCTCAGCAGAAACTACTAGCAAAAGTTCAAGCTTCCAGAGTAATGATTTGAAACCAGACTCTAACATAGTCAGCTGAAGCTATATAAATGAAGATTTTTGTCTCCTTCTGGCAGTCATCATGCTGCTTGAGCTGAGCAAAAGCATCATGCAAAATGGATACACTTATTACACTTACCCACTGTAATATCCTTGCAGTCTTTTGCTTACTATCAAGGTCCCTCCACTCAGAATAAAGCTGACATTATTTAACAGTTAACCTTTTAATCAAGCCTAACTACCCAGAGAGGATGTAGCAGTTCCTCATTTAAAATAAACTGCTCATATTCAGTGAGAAAAAGAAAACCTCATGAATGGCTTAAGTTGATGAAGATTGATATGGCTTGGAGACTTTATAGTGCAGTGACTCATGCCTTCTGGAAAATGTAATCTGTTCTGTCTAGTTTAGGAAAATAGGTCATGTTTTAAAAATGCACTAACATGAAGAAAGGGGAAATTTTCTTTATTAATGGTTCTGTTACAGCATTTAAGTCTATCTGCTAATTGCAGTGACTTTTTCCCCGTCATACTTCAGAAAGCTTCCCCAAAGAACTCAGTTTACAATGCAGCTCCTGACTAGCAGAACCTATGTTAATGCAGCAAAGAAATGTTAGGAAAATAAAAACCACTCTTCTTCCTGCCTTCACACTTCTCCTACAGCTTTCATCCCTTGCACTCTCCCATTGGCTTGCATTCATTCACCACCTCCTGCTACACTGGGGACTGAGTTTCCTCTTTCCATGCTGAATTCTTCTAAGAGCAGCATCGGAGAGAAATACTCTGGTTTTTGGGTCACTAAAGGCTTCAGGCACTTTTAAGCCCAGTGAGCTTCAACCTGCTCTTGCAAAAATACATTAGTGCAAAAGAGCTACGGTCTAAATTTCCAAACAGAAGTCATGAGTGTCTATACACAAGCTCCTTCAATTCAGGCATTAATACAGTCCTTAGCTTTATCTTAGACCTACTAATGAAGTCTTTTTAAATAGTGGGTTTGTGTCTTAGTTGGGTTTTTTACATTAATTACCTCAGCAGTGTTTCTGCACCTCTAGAAAAACACCACTCAATACGAAACTAGTGAAAGCTTACAAGACATCAACTGTTTCCCATGTTGGTCTGTCAAGACAAACACTAAAAAAAAAAAGGCTAAACCCAAACAAATACAAAGTAAAGACAAGTCTAAAGTTTACTAATTTATCAACTTACAGCAGGACTTCAACTTGAATCTTCCCTCATGGATAGCAGTGATTCCACAGCTATGACTTTCTTAAGCTCAACCAGGAACGTAATAAACCATTTTGCAACCAAGGTACCAGAGTTTTGGGCTCTGATGAGAGCCAGCAACAGAGAAGCAAGCCACGAAAAGCCAAGCATGGCAGAGTGCAAGGAGAAAGAGGTAGGAAGGTACAAGATAATTATTCAGATGGAGGGAGCAGTTTTCATGAATAGCTTAAGCAAAATCACTTGCCACCATATCAGATGCACCTGCTCCAACCCCGATGCCAGCACCAGCCTTTATGCAACCGTTTGACCAGTTTGATTGGGGAAATGAGTCAAAATCTCACCCTTAAGACAAGAAAAATGATCATTTTCAGCCAGATTGATTCCCTTATTACTAGCCACCTGGTCCTATGGGAGCTACTGCTGGGACAGAAAGGCAGGATTGTCCCTTTTAGCAGCAACCCACCTTTGTACGATTGCAAGCCCATCGTGTCACCAAACCATGACAGTTACTGTAAGGAAAGGAGGGCATCACAGAGAGTATTCAGGAAATTAAAATCACTTAGCTGTAATGCAACAGCTGTAAACACCAAGTACCATATTGTGTTCAGATGAACCATGTCATATTTTTCCACAACAAATTATTAACTTCAGGGGCGTGAAAGGGAAATATACAGGCGAGTCTATCTGTTAGAGGGACAGGGCTTGCACCATTTCAGGCAGGTGACAGCATGGTAAGGTACCTGTTTGACCATCACTTGTAGCCAATTTATGCCCAAGCAAAAGCTCTGAGTTGATAAACAAGTTCCTTATTTGGTTCTCTCTTCAAAAAAAGATGAATGTTTCATAAAACACATGTAGAATTATCTTTGAAAGGGTACATTGTACACAGACACATGCCTCCCAGGCAGAGACCAAAGCCATTTAAGCATCATTTCCCATGTAGGTGAACTGGTTTAAATCCTTCTTAAAAGAAAAACAAACCAACCCACCTGATGGGCGACACTCATGCTGCTCATCTTCTCTGAAACATCATGAAATAATGT
The DNA here is from genome assembly GCF_028858725.1 of Colius striatus. Taxonomy (NCBI): domain Eukaryota; kingdom Metazoa; phylum Chordata; class Aves; order Coliiformes; family Coliidae; genus Colius; species Colius striatus. The sequence continues at coordinate 6,177,147 of NC_084762.1, forward strand.
ATACTTATCTTTGATTACCGACTACTGAAAAAACTACAGCTGAAATTGGATTAGAAACTTCTGCTGAAAAACAATTTCTTGCGTAACACTACTCTGACAGCCTGGGTTTCTGGCCACCAACTGAGCCTTTATAAAAATCTGCTGGGCAGCTGCCAAATTAGCTCTTTGAGTCTTGGCATGTCCGACATCTGAGACAGTAGTCAAGGCAGCCACATGTCCCTGTGCCATCCACCGCCCTGCACTTTTACAGTTAAATGGTACTTGTCAAAGAACAGAGTAGTACGAGTTATTAAACATGCAAAGGTAAGAAATGAAATCCCCTGCAGCTGTGGATCTCACAACTCTGATCACGCTGCAGAAGACTAAGAGCCACAGCAAGAATTGTTCTTTTTTTTGGGATCTGGTATTAATTTGAACATAAAAGTAGCTTATTAAGAAGGAGGAAAAAGAGAAGCGAGCGAAACGGTAGCGAGCTCCAAAAAACCTCTGTGCTCCTGGCCGAAAATCACTGCCATTTCTACATTCCACCTTCCAAATATTCTTACTGTCTCCAGTTCTAATTAAAACTCTCCACCAAGTACACTTCAGATAGACACATAAAACCCAGTATGCACAAAGAGTATTCGGCAGCTCAAGATAATTAAATTCAAATATATTCTTTCTAATTAATTTCATTTGATTTAGCTCATATTTTTATGAGGTGTTCAAGCTCCAGTATGCAACCATAGGAATATGGTCCAATAAAAAGCATTTTCTGCAGTTTAAACGTCTGCTAATAAGACCTACAGATGTGAAGTTGAATATGGCTAATCCAATCCTGCTGCATATTACTAATTACCTTAAGACCTTCTTCTACCCTCAAACAGAAAGCCTGATCCTTTCTTTGAAAAACACTAACCACTTTCGCATGCCTAAACAGTGTCAAGGTAGCAGGGAAGAGAGAATGACTCAACCAGTGTGTTATAAATTTGCATTCAATATTTCTACATGAGTTTAAAGAGAGATCTGATCTTTTTGAATCTCACAAGGTCGGTGGTATCAATGTTTTAGAGAAGCTGGAGTATCACTGATGTGTTTAGCAGTTATCCTCACAACAGTTCATTTCTTTAGTAGGACTTTGGTACCTTCATGATGAAGCCTTGGAAAAAGATTTGCTCATCTATCCCTTTTCTAGGAGCATGGTGGTTTGCACCAGCAACAACATACACCTGCCAATTTAAAACTTACATTGCTCCCTCAGTGAAATAAATACACTTGCCCAAAGCCTATTAGTTTAGCTACATTATCTAATACAGCTGTGCCTGTGAGGAAAGTGACGCCTTCACACACTTGAGGCTGGGGCTGGAGGTCCCCTTGCAGACCCAGGAAAGTCACCCCTGATGGATGACCTGGCACCAAACAGAGCAGCTTGTTTACCCCCACTTAAACCTTTCCAGTACAAATGGGTTGGGCTGGTTTAAAGAGATGAATTTGGAAGTCCTGGCTCATCTGAATCACTTTGATGGCACTGCAGCAGAGCACACTTACATAAGTAGCTCCAAACCTCTGCAAGAGGACCATGGGCAGCAGCATGGCATTGCCAACTATAGCCATGGGGTAACTTGCACAGTGATGAATCTGCAAGTTCACATAAATCTGACTCAAAGCAGGTCTGGGTGTTGCAAGAAGTCTCTTGGCTAGAAATATTTAACCTGTTTTCCTCCTCTTTCACCTCAGTGTCTGGGATGCCTCTCATTTAGGTTTAAAAGAAGATTTCTCTTTCTTTTAAATAATGACCCACACATCCTGTCAATCTTTAAACTCAGCTGGGGTAGTGAAAGAGCCAAACGTGCTGAACCTGTTGCTGGCAAATCTCAGGATATTGAGGCTTGAATCAATTTCACTGAAGCAGATGGGGAACTAAATCAGTTGTATTGACACAGGCTTCTGGGATGGACACGCTGATACTGCACTAAGAGCATGACAAGTTGATTTTGCTTGCTGTACTACCCAAAAAGTGAGGTTTTTATCAGACGCTTTTTTGTCCTTGTTTACTTTCCTGACTGGCAGAATATCCTTTAAAGCCAGGGGCAGTAGCTGTTGAAGCTGGGAGAAGTAAACTGAACCTGTACTCATCAATTGTAAGCCAATACAGATGAATAAGCAGACTCTAAAGCTACTCTAAATGCATTTTCAGTTCAGTGTAGTTACACCCACAAAAGTTCTGCACAAAGACAGCTACATAATCAGCAAAAACCTATGCTTTTAAGCTTTACCAAGCTTGCCCTTCAGTGCTAAATGTATTTGCCTTCCAAAATACTACCCAGAAAACAAACGACGGTGTTTTAGTAGCGCGGGAAACCAAGTAATAAAACCAGCATTTGCACTATGAGGCAATCACTCAGACACACCAGATGAATGCATACAACTTCCCAGAAGACATTTTTCCAAATAACCAGTGCCAGAGGAGGGTAAAGGCCATTACCTGGAACTGAAGTGGCAGCAGAATGCTCAGCGTACCAAAGAGAAGAATTTCAGACAGAGCACGTGTGTGCTCTGCCACACATGAGCTTCAGTTCTTGCTACACTTGAGAGAGGAGGAGGAGTTGATAACAACCAGCAACACTAAGATCAGGGCTGACTTGCAAAGACACACTACCTGTCACTTGAATGGTTAAATGAAGGAGAAAACAGACAGCTGGGAGGTTTAGGGTGGGGAGAAACAGTTCTTTCTCATGGTGAGACCAGGTTTTCCTAATTGCTCAGAATTATTTTTAACACACAGGTGCTTCACAACCACCAGATGTGTGTTAAACTGCAACAGAAAAAACATCCAGTTTAGACCTTCCCATTCTATATTTTTTTTAAATTACAAAAAAATACCCAGTCTGCATGGGAACTTTAAAAATAATAGCACAACATTTTTCCTTTACTTTTGCAAGTTTCTTGGCCCAGCACCAGGGCAGGGGTGATGTGAAGGCAAGGTGTTACGTGCCCAAGCTGGCACAGCTTCTGCAACCAAGGGTCTTAGAGAGAAGCAGCTCCTCAGCTCCAGGAGAACTGTTTGGGTTAGCCTTCAATTCTCTCACCCCTCCTCCACTCCCTGATCAATGGCAACATTCAAACTTTACTGAAGATATCAGAAGCACATCAAAGACAACCATTAAGCTTTTAAGTGCACTAATTGACATTTTAGCACTTACAAATCCATCTATGTGTTCTGTCACTCGAATTAAGAGCCTGGCTTCCCCGCCTGGTAAGAGTTCCCCATGTTTTTATCAGGCAGAAGGGGGTTTTCAAAGCTGCTTTTTTTTCTCAGATAGGATTTTAGAGAATTCAAATTACAAATATAATGCACTTCAAAAAGTAACACGTTTCACAAATTTAAGAGCTCTTCCATAAAAGCTGTAAATGGCATCACAGCTATAACTCACAGGCTTCTAAGCTCCAATGAATTCTGCAGCTGTTACAGCACGTCGAAGCCAAATCATTGTTACCTTCACACCAGCACAACTGAAAACTCCAGCTATGATATTACAAACTGCATGGTGCTACATGAAAGGAGGGGGGGGGAAGAATAAAAGAGGAATAATAAAAAGAACCCCTGAGTGATTTTGCAGCTCCTTCTTTCCTCCTTTGCAAAGCCATCATGAAACAGACACTATAACTGAGAGTGACCGCTTTAGGTTTTCCTACAGCAATTATCCCACAACAAAATGTAGAGAAGCACTTCCCAACAGATGCTGTAAGATCGGGATACAGCCCTCCTATCCCCAGGTACAGCGACTTACAGCAGAAGAGCCACTTACTCAGCAGCCAAGCCCAGCCTCTGATTGCAGAAGAGCATCTCAATGACAGCAGGTCTGGACCCTTCTTCTATTACTGTCACATACCAACATGTTCACCTTCTGTTCTGTTAGAGAAATCCTCATTCAGTCCCAATATTTAAAGCAACAAGGAAGATCAAATTAAATTCTCAGGATCTGAAGCCGTTCAGTTCATTGCTAGAGCTATTTTAGGGTCTGAGGCTGCCAGCCACCCCCACAGAATCTGCACGCTAAACAAGGCTTCTGAGAGGCTTGTTTACGCCTTCTGCAGCAACCAAAGGCAAAACATTGCAAATCAAAGAACCAGGAGACAAATACAGTACTGTGCATAACAAAAACCTCAAAAAGCTAGCCAGCAGCAAACCTGCCGCAGAGCAGGGACCCGCAGAGCAACACCAGATAACGCAGGAAAACAGAAATGGAGAGTTAAGAACAGGCTTCTCTGTTGTAACCTCTGCAAACATCTGCAGGCAGGACCTCTGAAGCGCACATCCACCAGAAGAGGTGGATGCAGAATCACAAGACAAGGAACAGACACAATTATTCATTTTCTCCAAAAGTACCACAGGGCAAAGGTTGTAATTTGAAAACTCCAGTTTACAGGTTGCAGGGAGCTTCAGATTTTTACTGGTACCAGGAAAACATGCAAGGAAACATCAGGCCTGGACCACAGACAACAGTTCTGTGACTGGGATTTGAATGGGGAGGCATATTTGAATGGGAAGAGTGGATTTTGGGGCCTAGGCAGTTATGCTACACAAGGTGGTTACCTGCATTCTATATGTCTTTCCTTAGGGAAGGCAAAAATCACCCCTTCTGTTTGATTCTTCCCTATGCTGAATACATGGTAAGGATAGGATCAGTTTTACTCAGTGGCACAACCCTGTGAACTGTACCATCCGTACGTTATCAAACCCACCACGTCAGGAAAGCATCCAAGATGTACGTTAAAATTACACACACAGGAAATTTAGTGCTATGCCTTTGCTACTGTGTTCCTTTAAACCTTTCACCTCTTAAACTGCGAGTTCAACGTCAGATTATAAACATCATAAAAGCTCATAAAACCCAATCATAAAACTGCCAGCTCATTTCAAGATTATTTGCTCTTAGCCTTGCAAAACGTCACGAACGCTACGAGAATTGCATCACCTTTCTGCAAACCCCAAACCCTAAACCATCTTCTTTTGCATCAAACTAATTCACTGCAGTCATCCCCTTTGTGTCCCCGGGATGGGCAGGCACTGCAGCCTTACCTTGGAGGTGGACCTTTGCAAGTGAGCTTCACAGCACAATACCTGCCAGCTAAACCACGCTGAGCAACATCCCCAACGTCAGCTCCTGATAAAATCACCTGCTACTTCACTTTCCTCTTGTAAAATCCAGCTTTGCGTGGTACCAACACAACTGACAGAGATATGAAAACTTCCTGCATCTGCAGCAGGAGCAAAGGCCAAGGTTGGATTCTGGGGCATCTCTAGGGGCCCATCCAGCCTACGTAACCTTGCAAAGGCTGAACAAGGTCAAACAGCAACTATCCAAAATGGGCAGAAGCACAGGCTGATGAATTCCTCCCCACACACCACTAGCACCAGGTGCTGGCTGATTGCATGAGCCTGCAGTAGGAAAACGGGCAGCATTTCGTTATTTGGGATGGGTTTCCTACATGACCAGCCACATCATTTCAGCCCTCTCTAGGGAAAAGACTGTGGGCTGGATGGAAGCTGTCTGTTAGCTTCTCTGTAGAAAGGACTATTTTAGCAAAACGAAGTTGTCATGGGGGTCTAGGCAGAGCAGAGTTGATGAACAACAGGTTTATGCCAAAACATTCCAGGAACTAGCTAAGTCATATGAAGCACAATGTCAAGCGTTGCCACAGTGAAATCACAGGTCTGAAGGCAGACTGCAATCAAGCTTGTGAAGTGTAGGACAGACCATACCCACCTCCCCTACAATAAACTCAATCTGATCTTCACACTTCAAGCCCACGCCAGAACACTCTGGTTTTTGGCTTTGCAGAAGGTGAAACAGGGTAGTCAAAAAAGGGGGAGTGGACGACAGGACACATGACACACCAACCTCAACATACTCCACACACCCCCCTCCCCCCCAAAAAAAACCCCAACCTAACAACAAATCAACCAAAACAGGGGGAACAAAAATGACTACAACAAAGGCTGGATTGGAGAGCAGCAGTACGTTGTTAGGCGTAGATCAACTCCTGCAGTCTCTTGGCAAATGAGGTGGCAGCAAAGAACCATCCAGGCAAGTTTAGGAGTTGTGTTTCTGTTTATTTTCATTTGCAGTCTATTGATTTTACAGTTTTGTGAGCTCACCCATGAGTAATAGTCGAACTAGAAGCTGAGTGCAACAGTAGACTAGGCAAGGCAGATAAACTCAGCTAAGAAAGGTTCTCCTTGTCCACCAGCCTCTGCTCTCAGCAGAACATGCAGGCAAGTAAAAGACTCATCATCCATCATTACAGTCCCTTGCAATTTCTTATCAATTCCCCCTGACAGATACAAGGAGGAAGGACAGACTAGTGATGATTGCACTCCCTGTTGTTGGCAGGCACAAACTCGGCGGCTTGGTTTTGCTACCGGAGCATTTCAGATGCACGGGGCACGTGATTTCCATCCAGTCACATTACGCAAACGCAACAGCCTCAAAGAGCAGCAGCTCCAACAGGACACAGGGATGGAGCTACGTATGCCTTGGGAGAGCAGATTGTGCTGAATCCCAATTCATTTTTCATCTTTTTTAAGTGAGACTTGTTTAAATGCCTTTGCATTGCTGGGTGACCTCCTCCTCCCTGCGACTCCTGCATCCTTAGCCACCGCAAGTCGCCGCATACAGATGTAGCAGCGATGCTACGGCTTAATCAGTCTATGTTTTCACAACACATATTTCAAATATTAAGCACTTATTGAAGACTTAGAAGTTACTGTGTAAATATTTGTATTATATTATACTGCTAATGCTTCCTCGCCAACTGTGGAATTTTAAATCTATCTTGTCTGATAAAGCTTTATTTACATATCACACTGCTCTCGATACTCAACAAAGTGAACTGACTAAATTTACACCAACTCCATTCAAGGAGTACATGTCAGGAAAGAGCAATTCAATGATTTTTTTTTTTTATCTCTGGTATGTGACTAAAATGAAACCACAGGCAGTCACGAGGCTCATTTTGGATGGATGTTAACTGGTTTCACTAGGGGACAATGCTTATGGGGAAAGCACCAGAGAAACGCGCCTTGCTCTTAAAACATGCCACAACCAGTATGGTCTACATTGAGAGATACAAGACTCCCAACAGTGAGTCTTACAGTAAACCCTCTGCTCAAAATCTGGGAAGCTGGTGGTGCCCACAGACCTTAGTCAGCAGTGCTGCAGCTCCCAGGTTGATACTATGCCCCTAGGCAGCGCAGTAGCCTCAGGGGTACTAGAGCTGTTTCCAGAAGGCAAAGGCAGGCAGGATTTCATCCACCCCTAAAGGAGTCTGTCACACAGTCAGATTATCACCTCCCACTATTTTCCAAGAGGAAGGCTGTGAGAAGCTGCTAATGCTCAGACAAGCAGCTAATGCTTGGGAAAACATGATTGAGATACAACCAGCAGCAAAGGAAAACACCGTTATTAGTCCCAGACAAAGTATCTTCTGTGGGAAAAACAAAGCCACCAAAACAAGGTGAAGACTTTCACTCTTTCTGAGAAACCAGATTTAAATGGGAGGGTTTTCCACATGGGCATGAGGAATACTCACTGTGCAACCCTCTTTACCCGCCTCTCCCCTCCTTCCCTCAAGAAACCCTAAAGCTCCCCCCCAAAAACAGAAGACACAATGGGACTCTGCATTGACTCCAACAGTTGACAGCAAGTTGATCATCACATCAGCTTTGAAAAATCTGTGTGTCTAAAGCACTCGCTGCTTGTTTCAGAAAACCCTGTTGAGCGATAATCTGTTTACTCACTGAATCCAACTCGCGGGTTTATTCCTTATTTTGCATTCCGAATGAATATTTACTCTCCGATGAATTTAGTTAGATTTGCACAATCATATGTTGAAAAGGCAAGGGGGAAAAAGAAAAAAAGAAAAATGGAGTTGAAGTCGCATGCTACCTTTCGACAGCTCTGCCAGCTGGAAATATGCCATCAATTGTCTGTTCGGTACGTGACGCGAAAGCAGAGGAGGCTGCTTAATAGAAATTCACTCAATTTCACCATGTTTACTTCAGGTTTAAGAAAATGGCCATGAAGAAGATAGATTCAATATTTTTCCTTTTACGAAGATCCCCCTTGTCTTGTTTTGTAACAAGCTTTTAGCCTCCCACCAAATTTATGACATTTCTAATTTAAGATCTTACGGAAACTGGAAGAGCAATGCAGGAATTGAAATAATAACAGAAATTTCCTTTGTTTCAAAATCTGAACAGTACCACGACTAAGGAAATCAAAAGTACATCAAAGCATTCTGTATGTGTTACTACCAAGCTCCAACACCAATTAAATACACTTGCATTTCTTTTCTGGAGAAATACGTCCTGCTTCCACACAAAGTCAAATAGCAAACACGCAACAACTTCTATCAGCTGGCTTACTGAAGAAAACCCAAATTCAGTACGTGGTACTTTTGCACAAGTCTTTTCCCTTTTTCTACAGGAAAGGACAGACAGATGTACACACAAAGAAATACATGACACGTATTGCCCATGAGTTGCTGCGTCTCAAGCTTCAGGCTGCTGAGCTCAAGCTCGCTATTGCTCATGGCCCTGTGACAGTGGGCCCATTTACTAGCCCCAGCCTACTACAGATAAATAAACAAGCAGCATGGTGTTCACAGGCATCTGTCTTATTTTTTTTCCTCCTTAGCATTCAAGAAATGCTACTAATACAACAATTACTTCACCATATAAATCTGAGGTTAATAAAAAGACCATGCTTTGAGTGACAATATCTACTTTGCCATCACAGAACTAACTCTTTATTCCCTATAAATAAATGTTATTATCTGAGAATTGAAGTCTGAGTGGTGAACTAGTAGCTTGCTTTCTTAGAAGCTTCAATACATTAAGTGCTTTGCATTATGGGCAGATAACTGCTCATTCACTAAGAAAGGTTACCAAAGCCATGCTGTAATCTCATTTAGCTCCCCCAGTGTTTACCTTCTACAACCTCTCTTGGAGAGCAGGGGGTGGAAAAAGAAGGCAACAATAAATCTGAAACATTCAAATGTGAAAAGAGCAGGTAAAATATTTACCTCCTAGGTTAGAGAGCCTTTTGCTCCAGCTACCTCACCAAAAAGTGTGAGAGGCAGAAAGTGATTTGCACAGGGGAAACATTCCGAAGCGCAGGTGAGAAAGAAGGAAAATCAAAATGCTGTAAGATAAGATAACTTAATAGTTAAACAACACAGTGCATTCTACAGCAGATCTCATCGAGTTAAAACTGACCAAAAATACACACAAAACTCTGACCAAAAATACACACCCAGGATCAAGGCAAAAAAAAAAAAGGAGGATAAAAAGGTGCAAACCCACAAAGTTTGAAACTAGTCATTCCCTTCTCTCCTTTTTTCTCTGTTTCTGCCCTGTAGCTTTTGCCAGGGATGAAGATCCCCTCCCCACCAAAAAAATCCCACCAAAACCCCACAACTGCTTCCTGTAATAATAAAACCTCTCATTCCTGTTGTGGAATGGGTTTCTCACCTGAAATCCGCTAGCACTTGGAGAGGGAAAAGAAAAAGCTCCAAGTTCACCTCCGGAAGGATTTGAGAGGGGAAGGACAGTAAGAAAAACAAACAAACAAACAAGGTCATTGGTGTAAAAAGAACATCTTTTGCCTCAGTCAGGTAAGAAACATGAAATTCTAATTAAAAAAGGAGATAAATAGAGTTTAAAATGTGTCAGTGAGAGAAGACCGACCAGAACCTTCAGTTTAAGTAAAACATCAACCCTGGGAACAATTTTTAGCTTTGGACAAGCCTTCAGTCCATGGTACACTGTAAGTGGAAACCTGCTGAGTGATATGAGTGGGAGAGCAAAGCTGGCTGAAAGGCCAGCACGGTGCTGGGAAACCCAAGGCGTACGCCTGAGCGTGCAGAACGAAGTCTAACAAATGAAGCATTCACAGACGTCAAAGTACTTAATATTATGGTGTTGTGTTCAGTAAGCTACTGCTGAATGCCATGTCCAATTTCACTCACAAATTAATCATTTTTATGTGGACTTTGCAGAAGTTAATGCATGCTTGCCTACCTTTACCCCTTTGCTCTGCAACCAGAAACATGGCTGGCTCAGAATAAGCAGCTGAGGACACACCACCATTTATGAGGCACACGGCACCACAATCTTACTTTCATTTAGAAAACAGTTTTAAGATCCCAGAGACGTGAATTAACTGGAACCAGGCGATGCTCAGGGAGAGGGATCCATCCATTGCAGCTGGACACGTTAGAATCATAGAATCACTTGGAAAAAGCCCTTAAGATCATCGAGTCAACTGTTACCCCAGCACTGCCAAGCCCACCACTACACCATGTCCCTGATCACCTCTACAAATCTTTCCATTACCTTCACAGTTGGTGACTCCATCATCTCCCTGGGCAGCCCATTCCAATATTTAATAACCCTCTCAGTGAAAACATTTTTCTTCATCTTCAATCTAAACCTCCCCTGGCGCAACTTGAGGCCATTTTCTCTTGTCCTGTCACTCATATCTTGGGAGATAAGACTTGTGAGCACCTGCACAAGAGTATCCTGCACACCAAGTGCAGGCATTATGAATGGGTCCTCCACCAAGTTTCTTCCTCTATAACAGAGCACCCTGGGTTTCTACTCACATCCTTCCAGTCTCCACATATAGCACAGCTTAGGAATGAACAGTCTCAGAATAAGCAAGCCACACTAATAGCTGAATAGCAAGACTGGGAATTAACTGGTCAATGTGACTAGAGAGAAGCAAAAATCCAGGGACACAATATGGTCAAGGCCAGAGAGAAGACACTAATTATTACTTATTTGAAGGTCTCGTGGCTTTCTTTCTGTCCCCAATTCCCAACCCTTTGCTTCAGCTGCTCCCAACAGCAACCTTAAGAAAAAAAGAGAAAGAACAAAGCACTAAACCTGATTTCATGCTGCTACTCCTGACAGAGCTCAAAAAAGTTCACTGCAAACCATTGTTTCCTTCCACTTGGAAACATACTTGACTTGTAAGAAAACACAGCCCACCAGCCTGGTCTCACCTGAAGCCCAAGTCCTGCATCCACACAAAACCAAGTGCTTGGGAGCTGAGGCGATTTCTCCTTTAGACACAGACTGAGCTCCCTCCAGACCAAGCTGTGTGGGAAATGTTTTCTTGTTTCTCACACTCTTAGCTGAAGGAACCTTAGAGATGCATCTTCACATGTTTATGCCTGATTTTGTAAAGGCTTTTAACTAATTTAAATGAAGGTGGCAATAACAACGTGACAACAGAAGCTTCAGCCTCACCTACCAAAGCACCACCACCACCACCTATTTGGGGTGTCCCCAGAAGGCTCATATTCTAGTTGCTCACCCAGGCTGAAATGCACACTGCTGCATCCTCACACGTTTGATTTTCTTTCACAGACTTACAGCTCTCACCTTTGTGTTACAACACAGACACACAGCGTTACAAACGCCATCGAGTCAGGAAACGCAGGTACAACAGCTCAGCCTCTCATGTAAACAAAACTGTACATCAGATCCTGTAAGCAACCTGGCATTTAGGAAAACACTTTAAGATCTCATTTAGGTTTGCCTGGAACTGTGGTTCCATGCAGAATGAGGTTTCTTCAGCCCCAGCATGAAGGCTGCAGCATGGAGGCTGCCTCTCAAAGGCAGATAAAAACAACAGGGGCTACAGAGCCACTGGGCACAGACCAATATATGCAAAAGAGGAGCTGGAGCTGCAGGAACAGCTAGGAAAATGCTGAAGGGTAGGCAAACATCTGAAAACCTGATTGATGTTCCTGCCCCCGTTAACAGGAATGCAAAGAGATTTCTTACTGTAGGAACCACACTGTTAGAACCAAAGGAGGAGTCTGGGAAGTTAAGAACCAATTCAGGGATTTTGCAGTGTGGTTTTTACAGTCCTCTACTACCTCATTGCTAAATCATCACCTGATCATTGGCACTGATTGAATAACAGACAAAAGTCCCTAAGTAGCGTGCAACAATTTGTCCTTTGTTACACTTTAATTCACCTGCAATTCTTTACACTCCACTTGGTATAAAAATGAAAGACTCACAGACATATTACCACACACATCCCAAACACCAGAACAATTGGGGGGCAGGGGGTAGAATGTTTTTCAGCCTCTTAAAATTAGAAGGCATATGCATCCAAAAAGATGCACAGTGTAAAATGATGATGCTTTGGAAGTCAAAGGCAGAATTCAGGGAGATTTTCATCAGTTGAGTGGATATGGTGGGTATACTTAGTCTGGAGAAAAGAAGGTTGAGGGGAGATATTATCTGTCTCTACAAGTACCTGAAGGGGTTTGCAGCGAGTGGGGTCTCTTTTCTCCAGTGATGAACAATAGGACAAGAGGAAATGGCTTTAAGTTGTACCAAGGAAAATCAGATTGGAGAAAAGGAAGAACTCTGCCCAGGGAGGTGGTGGAATCCTCATCCCTGGGAGATACTGCAAAGACATGCAGATGAGGTGCTGAGGGACATGGTTCAGTGGTGGGCTTGGCAGTGTGAGGTGAGTGGTCGGACTTGATGAGCTTAAAAGTCTTTTCCCACTGAAACGACTCTATGATTCCACTTCAGCTGGAAGTCAGGCTGAAAGGAAGCAGCCAAAGTGAAAAAATTACACTTCTCTGAATATACACTTGCTACTCAGTAGTAACAGAGCAGAGTTTAAAAAAAGATTTAACAAGAGCAACGAATTAGGAGGCTATCAAATGCATCGTGTCGGCCCAGGACCCAAAATGGGCAGGAAACAGCCTGTAGGAAACAATGCATTCAGAGAAAGGTGCTCAAGCAGCCAGACAGCACCAAGGGATCTGCACATTGACCTGAGCACCACGGCCTTCAGGTCTGCTTGGGAAGTGAGAGGGGCAGAGGGGAGTTTAGCTTAGACACAGACGTTTTTGTCTTTGCAGGTATGACTTAATCAGGTGAAGTTCGTTAGGTAAGACGTCTGCCACTGGAAACACCATGTGCTGTGGCACTTGTAAGACCTCTAGGTATTGGCAAGGAAACACAGAAGGATGCACAAGATTAAAACCAGAGATGGAAGTTAAAAATTGCTTTTTGAGTCCCTTGCATGTTTTTTTCCCCCCTTTCTTTAGCTGATCCAGAACTGCAGTTTGCAAGGAAAGGAAAAAAAAATAGAGAAATGTTGGCATTTTCTTCACAGGATTAATTTCCCTTTATGGTATCCTTCATCATTCATCTGTTTCACAGGAGTTACTTGTATGCTTGGCAAACCAAAACCTATAAACTTTGTCCAAAACCACATCTCTAAATCCGACCAGTGCCAGAATCCAGCTTTACTTCTATGACAACTTTACTCTTCTTCCTTTAATTTTAAACCTGGCCTTTACATCAAACTACTTGCTGGAAATAGAAAGGTATTTCGAAGCCTCTCTTCAATGACATACCAAATTGGTAACTTATTATGAGGAATTAACCAGAAAAGCATGGAAAGCTAGAGGTCTGGGTTAAAAGGAAAGACATCTGGAATCCGTCTGGTCCTTCTAGAAATACTCTGAATTTCCCCTCGGGCTTCATTACCTCCAGACGCTGCTTTATTAGAAGTAATCCTAATCAATCATTAAACATTTTACCTTCCATCAAGCATTTTCAGTGACGGTGCCATGCCACTAGAAGGTCCCTCAGGAAGTCCCACTTGAAATGGCTTTGTTGGCAAGTGGAGGAGGCCAGTAATGGTGTAGGATGTGGCCATCAGAGATCCCAACAGATGGGCTGGGAGGTGGTGGCACTGCTACATGTTACAACAAGGAGGCTGAAAGGCAAACTGATGTGTAACTGTCCCCCAAACCAGCCCATAACATATAATGGGGAAAATCCCCTGAAATGTCATATTTCCTCTGGAAAGATTTGTTTGTTTGGATTTTCACAACTACTTTCATCACTGATCCGGTGAAATGGAAAATACAGAAGAAGATATTTTTTGTACACGAAACCAAGCTTTGGATGCTGGGAGCATTACAAACAACCCTGCAGCTATTTGCCACCAACACGTGTTCTGACACTACAAAGAACAAAATTATCTACCCAACACCAGTGCCTAAATTAGTTGGAAAGAGAAAAGGTGATAAATAGATTTTAATTTCAATCTAATGATCCACAGCTTATGGCCCCCAGCCAGATCCAGCCAACCAGAAAGGTTACTCATTTTGGGCACCATAGTATATACTCTCTTTGACAGGGTGTTAGCTTTACTTAGCAGCCCATGAAACAAGAAGGACAAATACTTTCAACATATTACCAGAAATGCATTAAGATCCCAAAGACTTTCAAATTCTAATAGTTTTTTGTTTGTTTTCTGCAAAACCTTTATTTAAACATTCCCATCCTTGTATCTAACCGTGACACATACGCTTGAGATTATTTTCCCATTCCCAAAGAGCTAAAACTCTAGAGATGACTACTTTTCACTCTACTTGAAAGCAATGATCTGTGTTTTGAAGTCCCAAAAAAAAAATCCACTTTCCACCTCAAATAATGAAGCTAAACATCTCCATTCAATTCTCCTTTCACCACAGCTGCATTTCTTATCGCTCCAGCCGTACAATCCTCAGAGCTGCAACGTGATGCTCAGCTCTGAAAGAGGTTAGGAATATTTATTGTTTAATGCAGGGGGTTGGTTGTTGGGTTTATTTTTTTTTCCAGTAGACTCACAGTACCAAGCTGGAACATCCCTTTAACCCTTTCTTCCAAAATAAAGAGTTCTAGATGAAAAATTGACTGAATAGTTTTCTCTGTTTTATAAATTTTCAAGACCAAAACCTCTGGCTAGGGAGGTAAAAAAGACTGCAAACTTTTATCAAGCCACTTCTGTATTCACCAAAATACAGTGAGCTGCAGATATTGGGTTTGGGTTGTTTGGTTTTTTAAAAACAATTAATTAATTAAACATTCTCAGTACGTTTCTTTGATGGAAAATTCACTACAGGTCTAACGCTGATGAAATGTACTTGAAGAGTAAATAAAGGCAAAAAAAACCCAACCCCACTGCAGCTGAAAAGAAATGCCTGTAAAAGTTGGGAAGCCAGTGCAATTTCTAGTAGGCTTCAGAGACTATGGGGCACTTAGCATTTAACTTGAGACAAATGTTTCAAGAATACTAAGGAATACAGAGCATAATGGCCGCAATTTACATTTTGAAGTTAAAAGAAAGAAGGAATGCATGTTACACAGAGGGAAAACACAAAGAAAGAATTACTTCAACAGCTATGAAAATCCCTTGGGAAAATAGTGTTTCAGTTTGAATGGGTTTCTTCCTATTTCTTTCCCCTTCTGGAAAGAATTACTACTTCTTTTTTTTCTTTTCCCTTTTAACAAGTATACACATATAATATACACGTATGAACTGCATTTAAATTTGTTCAATAAAATTACTACATTAAAGAAACCACACACACATTTCCAAGAGAATCAAGAAAGACAGAACAACCCCGTTCTCACAAACCAGACCTACTGCCAGATACACAGGATTGCCCCAAGTCCCAGAACAAAGAAAACTCACACAGATGAGCAACATGTGGCAAACCTTTAATCAGCTTTTTGTTTTTCCCTATGCGTGCTAACACCAGCAAAAGTCAGCACCAGGAACGACAATATTGCATGGAACAGAACAAAACCAGCCCTGACAGCAGCACAGGGGCATCTCATGGTGCCAGCAAACCGCAGCACTGTGCGTGCCAAAAAAGAAACACCTTTGAAAATCAAAAACATAAAGCATCTTGGATGATGTGTTCAGGTGCTTTCTTCTTTTTTTTTAAAGGAAAAAAAAAAAGGAAAATAAAAGAAACAGAGTTCCATTGTCATTCAAACAACCTAATGGCAGGCAGTCATCTCATAGATAGCAGAGTCCTACAGAAGACATTCATTGAGACAGAGCCTTGCCAGAAGAATCTGTTAGGCTGTCTTTCTCCCAAAGGAGTGGGACATAAGGAGTCTCTCAAGCACAAAGAAGTGACAGGCTGCAGGTAACTCATTCTCTTTCCCAAGGGTGTTGCCATCCCTCACCTTTGCCACGATGGGACACGCACTCAATGAATGCAGGCGCTACGTGCATTTGCAGCTCAGACCTGGAGAGGTGCTGGGGACCAACGTCTTACCTGCATGCTGGTTTATCTCTCCTGCCATCTGTCTGGATTCACTTTTATAAATGTAAAAATGCAGCTCCTCACCTTCTTCCTTCCCACCAGGCAGGCACTCATAAGATAAATGAGCACCTACATTTAGCAGTGAGAGATGTGACCCTTAATACAAACTGAACGGCAGGCTGGGGAAGGATGACGACCACACCATGTCCTAAACCATGCCAGAAGCTCACAAATCACCGATTCAAGGCCCCTGGTCTAGACTTAGCACACATGCATACTGGCTTACTAGTGCCACCTCTGAAGAACTAGCTTTGGCATCCTGGGGCATCCAGCGAGGAATGGGCAGAAAGGTTTATCTCGTCAGCTTCAGGAAAGGAAGACCAGTTCACAGCCTGCAGGCCAGGGAGCCAAGACCTGCGCTCCTCCTTCAGCTAATGCAGAGGGGTGGCTTTAGAAAGGACACATTTTCCTGCCTCCCCAAAGCCCACAGAAAAATGGTGGGGTAAAAAAATTTTACAGTTCAAAGGATGGTGGTATCTGTAAGCCAAACAGGAGTCAAACTGGCCATGCTAATAGAGAGAAATATTTCATAAAGGTGTTGCTGGAACTTTTATTATACTTAAAAACAAGCCCTCTAAGGACAAGGCTTTGTTCAGTTTTCGCTCATTAGATTTCTGCAGTTTCTCCCCTATACTGGGCTAATTTGAATTACAGGTTGCTCTAACCCACACAGATGCATCAGCCCTGCATCAGAAAGCTGAAAGGAGCTGCAAGATCAACAGCTTCAATCGTTTCTCTTGTTGCTGCTTTGTTCTCCCCTTTTACCTCTGATGCGGCAAATTAAATTCAGTTTAAACCTAAGGATTGATATTGTTGCTGATCTGCATGTCCTTATTACAGGCACACACGGGCTGGGCTGCTGGAGAGCGAGCGTTTGTCGGTGATCTGATGAACATTAAGGTAAGGTAATTGACTTGATAGATGCATGAAGTTTAAAACATATATATCTAAAGCACATTTCACTGTCCAGACCTCCCCGTTCTTTAGATCCTAATCTATGTCTTTAAACATTAAGTAGAGGTGCATTTTGAGGTTCCTAACGTCCTTGCCTTCCTCCCTCCCTCTGCGCACTCTCAGCCGTACTAAATTTCTCGGTCAGAGCTTCTGCTGCCCATGAACAGCTCAGAGCACAAGATCACAGAGTTACCACAGCCATTTTTACCTGGCTCAAAGTCCAAACCCGGGGCTTAATAAAAAAACCAAAGAGGGAACCTGATGAAGAGAAAAACCCCAGCCCAGCTTAACGTGCATTTTGAGCTTTTGTTTGTCTGTTTTAATGAACGGCGGATGCAGGGGATGAAGGCTGATTTATAACGAGCCACGGACCATCCCGCACAGAAGGCAATCAGTTCCCACTTCAATTATTCACCGTGAAAATAAAACTCCCTTTAACCATTTTGAACGTTTGACTTCAATGCCTCCTTGAGCTGCGTTTGTCCCTGCCCTGGTTAAAGGATCACGTCAGAAGTCGTGCCGGTGCCGTGAGAGAAGCCAGCCGACCTATTGTACAGCGAGGTTAAATACAGCAGTGCTCCATTTACTCCTTCTGTCTGGCTTATTATGCTGCACGCTTCTGCCATTTAATTTCCACCCATACCTAAGTGGCTTACACATTCCTTCATTAAACCCCCCCAGCCTACTCTGTTGGTTTTTTTTAGCCCCAGTGTACTCTAGAGCTCAATTGATTTCAACATTTCTTTCTGGCCGGCTTTTTATTCCGCCTGTAATTCCGAGACGGGCAAAATCAAACAGTTTCAGAGCTGACGTCAGAGCACCACATTCTGTGAGGGCGACGGAGAAGTTTCGTAATTGCATTTCACTCCGTTCTGCACCATCTCATTGCATTTCTGGTTTTGACTAGCAAGGCACACTGTGACAGAACATGGCAAGGTTTGCGAGAGCTGGGCTGGCTGATGCCCGTATCTCCTTTCCTCAGTAGTTACAGTTAATTTATAACCCAGCAACGTGCATGTCTCGTTCAGATTATTCCATCCAACGTGCATTACTCAAAAATTAATTTTATCTTCCAGCAAGCTGCCCACAGAGCCTAGCAGGGCTGTATATCACCTAAGAGAGGGAGGAAGACACTTATTTGGTCTCTGGGCTACGGCCTGTAACTCAATGACTGAGAAAGACGCAAGAAAGGCTGCCTGCAGACAAAAATGGGCTGAGCTCCGTCGCTGCTCTGAAACAACAGTGCTTTATGGCAGAGTCTGCTCCTCTCCAGAGCAAGGAGGGATGGAGGAGGGCAGATTGCTGGCAGAGACACAGAGCCCCAGGCCAAAAGGGTTGTGAGCTGTCAAGGGCTTGTTGATTTGATGGGGTCCAAGCCCCATTTTCTAACCTTTACCCTGACTCTAAAGCCAGCAGGTTTGGTGTGCTGTGTTTTGGGGTGTTTTTTGAAGTAGATCTCCATGTACACTTTTAGAGCTCTACAAATAAAAACCATGCACATTTATCTCCAATTAAATCTCTATGTAAATTTATATGCAAATGAAACACAACCCTGGGGGCTCCTGGCGAGGTGCCATTTCAGCCCCTGGTACCACAGAAGCCACACACCTCTGGTGTAAGACCTGCCACCATCAAGTTTAGCCAGGAGAAAGCACAGACACAGCCCCATCCAGGGCAGAGCAAAACCAGGGGAGGGTTGCAGGTTTCAAAATCTTCAAACATATCACATCCATGTCACCAGATGAAGCACATACATCAACTAAATGCAAAGGAAAACATGAATGATTGTGTCATTTTCTGTGAAGACCATGTTTCTTTCAAGCTCTTCTCATCTCCTTCCCATGGCTGATCTTTAACCCTTCACTTCAGCCAGTACAGTAGGTGCCAAAACCATCTCATAGGCTCATGCACTTGTATACAGGTGCAGTAACAACATCCCCAAAATCTCCCCCCACCCACCCCAAGAAGACAAGCAGGCAGCTGAACACGAGGAAGAAGGGGGGGAAAAAATCCCTCAACCAGATTTGAAAAGCACATTAATCTGCTTGACAAGCCATGAACCACATCGCCACTCTAATTAGAAGCAGAACCTAGGGAAGCAGAGGGAACGTGGAGGTGCAAGCATTTATAACAAAAAAGGGACTTGTGATTTAATGACCTCCTCTGCTAGTTTAAAAAATTAATGGAGCCAAATCAGATTAAAGCATCTTTAATACAAAACAGTCTGACATTTATCACTGGTGTTAACTGTAAGGTGGCTCCCCCATCATTTCAGCAGAATAAGAAATTCTCCTTTTTCATCCAGGTCAGCTCCAAAATGAATTCTTAAAGCCACCTCACACTTAAGGTGCTTCTGCTATGGTTCAATGCATTTTGCTGACTTCTGGACTCAAAATCCCAGTTAGTTTAGGATGACTCTTCCCTATCTCACTGCTCTAGGCACAACCTGGAAAGGGAGATGAGGAACCTCCAGCCCATCTTCAGACCACGACAGCATGGCAGCAGAGCCCTCTGCACACCTGCAGTCACAGGGGTTTTTACCTCCTCCTCACACGTCAGTGACTATCACGACTGCTTCTTGCTCTGTGAGGTTTGGGTTTTTTTTGCACACTTATTTTTAACCCAGGCCAGTGCAATGCTCTGCTTCACACAGAGCCCTAAGAAGTAACTGTGCTGGCAAAGCAAGAAGCAGCAGACCCTGGGCTGGATGGACACAGCTGGAGCTGGAGGGTTGACGGTCTACCCAGCCTCAGGGCAACACCAAAGCCCCTCACAAGCTGCTGGGCACATCCTTGCATCAAAACTTGCCTTTGATGTATTGCTTGTGATTCACCATCACAGAGAAAGGGAGGAAGCCTAGCAAGTGATATCCTCCTGACAGGGAAAAGAAACGTATTTAGTGCTTTGAAGGCAGTCAGCCTAGAGAACTGCATGTGCCAACAGTGTGGAATTCCACATTAAACTTCCCTGGAGAAGAAAAAAAACCCCAAACCCAAAACTCAATTAAACCTCCATTTTGCAAACAGCAGCGGATGGCAGAGCTGCCATCACAGCATGCAGGTTGCTCTTGCTCCTCTCCTCCTCTCCTGTTGCTTTGGTTCAGTTTCAGTAAGAAAAACTATGAAAGCAATCACCTGAACCTCACTCTTTCTCAAAATTATACTCGAGTTGTTCCTTAGAAAAATAATGTACTACATTGGGAGGACAAAATTCTGGGATAATCAATTAAAATACTGGAAAGGTCAGGCAACTGCAAACAGGAGTTCATTTCCTTTGGACAGGTTTATAAACCCCCCCTATGGTTTAAAGATTAATGTCACAACTTGGAATAACTCTTTCAGACCAAGTTTCCAAAACTGTAGAACAGGATTTAATTTACAAAAACTGGTGATTTATTTCTCAAGAGCACTGATACTTGTATGTACCTGCTGAGGCTTAAATTTGTACACTGAGGGTCCCATTTTCCTGAGGGACATACCAGCTGTTTACAGAGAAATATTCTTGATTCAAAGTGTATCATGACTTGGAGTTTTACTTCTTACAGATGCACAGTGCCCAGCACAAAACGAGTTATGTAGGAGAGCTCTGAGTCACTGAATGAAAAACAGATTGGATCAATTCCTGGGGTGTATAAAGACACTGATGAGAAACAAAAATGAACACAACCCCAAATCAGGTATTTTCCTCTCTCTCCCATCCAGATGTTGCTATGTCTGAAGCCAGAGGAGAAAGCCCTCTCCCCATCCCAGCTATGGCACAGGAAGGCGTTTGCTTCCCACGGACCTGAACCCACCTACCCTGTGCAACCAGCTGCCTGCATCTGCCAAGCATCAAAATTAAACCTACCAAAGCCTAATAAAAAGCAGCAAGTAGTTAAACTGCAGAGAAATGGCCCATTAGGCCACTCCACTTAGCAGGTAAATGGTCTTATCTCTTCCACTGCTTCCTTGGAAAAACATGCAAAGCTGAGAGAGGAGGAACACACAGGGAGAGCAATTTTTGTCAGTGACAACCGTCAGAAGGAGCTCAGTCTGAAAAGAAAGGTGAAAAAGCTTTTGTTCATTTGGACCTTCAAGACAGACCTTAACCTTCATGTTATATATTAAAGCAACATCTATTTTTAAAAAACCTAAGAATATAGAATCAGTAAATACTGCCTCAGGGGTTACATCAATGTCCTGCTTATTAATTAATTGGTTTGTTAATACAACAATTTGCAGGCCTGTGCTGCCCGGCGAGCTCAAGGGGCCTGTGTTCTCCCTGCCAAGATCAATGTGCATTAGTCTAAACCCTCTGATGTTGAGCAGACTCTGCTTCTGTCAGAGATAACTGAGAAGCGACATTAACTCTTAGAAACATCTGCTCGGTATTGGAGGGATGAACGAAAGATGAGGCATGAAGTTCAACTCCAAAATGCCATTATTTAAAGTGTTGGATGAAACCTCACTTGCAAGACCAGTACAAAAAAAACAACTTGGGAAAAAACAACCCAACTTGCTTTGTCTGGCAGCAATGCTATCAATGAGATAGAAAAACTAGAGATCTGTAACCACCTCATGGGTCACAAAGAAAAACCTCTGTAGCTCCTGCACTCTCTAGATACAGTGAACTTCACCCTACTGAAGTCTATCAGCAGAAAATACTAACCTGGCTGCAATGTGAATACAAACAACCATCTTTGAGGCACTTCCCCAGCACACCAGCTTTGTTCTTTGGGTGCCCTTAACAGTAGCCCAGTGAGGTCCATTCACTAACTCCCAAATGCTCAGGGATAAATTTCAAAGGCATTAGGATGCAGCACATTCATTGTCTGCCTCTCTGTTTTACACAGGCTCAGGTAATGAAGACTAAAGGAAAAAAAATCAGCTCTGAAACCTCATTTAATGTAAAATGAGACTGTCTGCTAACAGCGTGCTTTGGGGGCATGAGGACCACACACTTCTTGCACTACACCAGCCTCCACTTCATCCCTCCAACTCAAATCCCAGCACTGGGTTTCACGCCTTCAAGCCCTGAATACATGCCTGGAGATTTTCCCACTTCCTCATTTAACTCATCCACTGGACTTGACCCTGAGAAAATCCCCAGCTCTGCACTTGCAAGCACAGTGCCTGGCACAAGAAACCTCATCGATGGCCTGTTTCTAAAGGAAGGCTTCTGCTTTCCAAGTCATTTTCCAACTCAATGGGTGGGCTGAGGAGACAAATCTGAGTACAATCTTCTTTCTGCCCTTGGAATTTGAGCTCCAGGATGGCTCCCCTATAGCATGGCCTTAACTTTTATCAGTTCAGATTAGCCTCTCCCCACTGATGAAGAAAATAGCTAATAACCTTGCAGAAAGAAACATGCCTGAACTCCACTTGTTTTCAACTGCTGCTGTAGCTGAGTTTTTTCCTATTAATTCATTCATTTACACAAACACCTTTGTAAGGAAAGCTTCTACTGATGATAGAACTTAGGGGTACGGTTTCATGCTTGGCTTAAGTTGATCTAAAACCAGGCTGTTGCTGCCAGGGCACTCCTGCTCTCTGCTGAAATGTTCCTACATTCACTTGTAGCCAAACGGTGATTATAAAACAGGAAGGAGGGACAAGCTGCCAGCAAGGAGGAGAGAAACAGATGCCAGGATGGCTTACATCCATCAGGAAACCATCATAATCCTTGCACCTTTTCCTTTTGGTCCCCCCACTCGGGACACTACCCAGCATGGAACTCCAAACTCATAAAGCACCTCCACGCTGCCTCTACTCATTTTATCTCTTGCAGCAGCCAGATGCTTTCTAGGTCAAATTCCCACTACTAAACTGTTGGAAAGGTGACAGTTCTTCTCAAGGCCTTGGCTTTCATAACTTGCAACTGCATAGGAAAAGTAACACATGGGAAAACCCAGAGCTGCAGTATGCAGGGCAATCAGCCTTCCTCCCTCTGACCCATCCTGAAGGGATGTCAAAAGGAAGACACTTGGGAGGCTGAATACAGGTTGCACAACCACCCATTGAGAACAAACCAATCAAGAAGCACTATGTGCACCTATGTGTGCATCTCACTGCAGATGCTTGTATACACATCCAGTTATCTGATCAACAGGCACATTTCCACACTATGGGGGGGGGGGGGAAAAACCCAACTGCAGCCTGCTAGCAACACTTTCACCAACAGCAGAACAGGAATTACAATATTCATTATCTACCAGTCATATAGATATTAACCCCAAACTTCTCTCAGCTTTGGACACTCAAAAAAACCCAGAGGGTTCTTTGCCATGAGAATCAAAATTTTAGCTCATCATTGAAGAATGACTCAGTGGTGAATAACTTCCCTCCAACTGTGGCAAACTTTACTCTCCAAAAGGTAATTTTATGGATAAAGCAAAAAACCACTTCTAAGAAGAAATTCATTGGGTAACACTGCAAAAATTAATTCAGTCCATGCACAGGGTTTGGTTTTAAAACATTTCTGTTATCTCCCTCTATATCTAAACACACAGCAGTCAAAAATATGACTGTCCTGTCTTTCATTCCGTGCAGGCCAGTGCTCCACCAGACAGTCCAGCAACCAAACACAGTGGTTGCACTTTCACAGCACCAGACGATGAGATGCACAAGCTCTTTCTGCCCAGGAGATACTTCATCGCAGCTGGGCCTGGCCAGGTAACACTCTGCTAGTTAAGGAAACCCAACAGAAAGCATGAAACAAATGTTGTTTTCAGATCTTTAGTCTCTATCAACGTTACACGCTTCTTTAAAGCCCCCCAAGATGCAAACAGACTGCACCAGACTGCTGTGCAGCAAGAGACTGTTCGCAGTAGGACAGGACAGAGTAAAACCAGGTATACAGAGCATCAAAGGAGCGCAGTAACAACCACCACCACCAGATGGGAAGGAAGGAAGCATTTCCCAGGGTTTGGATTGATAAAAATGTCATTTTCCTAGATACATTTTTATACATGAGAAGTATACAAAATGATAAATATAACCAGTAAGTTGCCATGACAGAATGAGGATAGCAAACACTATAAGATGGCCAACTGATGAAAAGCTCTGCAGACACCTGGAGGAAGAGAAGGCTGTGATCTCAGACATTTGCCCAAGGGTGATGATCCACGTGCACAGAACCAGGCAGATACAGGGTAAGAGGTGCAAGCTGAGAGGACAGTGGCCAGCACAAGTAATAGGGCATGGGAAGGGAATATTCTGCTGCCTTCAACGGGGAAGAAAGGGTGGCACAAACTGCCTGTCCTGCAACACAAACCTGTGTTAAGGTTCCTTGGCAAAAGACAACTGGAGACAGAGCTAAAACTCCAAGTTACAAGAAAGATGACAAGAGAAACCAGGCTGGCAGACGCAGCCCCTGCAGCAGTGGAGGAGAGAGGGACAGATGAAAGAAGCCAAATTGTTTTGCAGTCAGAGGGGATATACCTATAGGTATGTACCAACCAACATGTGAACTGATGCAGGGATTGCCTCAAGGGTGTAAAACCCTACCAAAGGTCATCTGAGTCTCTACAGCAAGGATTACTAGGCATAACTACTTGGCTAAGTGAGAAGGCAAACTAAAGAAAAGTGAAAGATAAGAAACTCTGACGACATGTCTAACAGTGGATGTTACCAAATGCTCTGCTAAAATTACTTTTTGCAATCATCTGGAGACATTTCTTGCATGACTTGCCCTCTCCAGTACATACATTGTAATTCCCTTTTCCCCACACCACAAAAGGCAGGGGGGAAATCACTGTAGTTGAGTATTGTACCTCAAACAGGGGATCCCAGTGGATTTGTGAAGTGAGTCAAGCTGTCCTTCAAGCATGAAGCAAGGGTTTAATCGAATACAAGGTGTGCCAGCTTAGCAGAAGCCTCTCTCACAGAGATTACGTAAACTTTTTTAAACACTCCTAGGAAAACACCTCAGAAGATTTAGAGGATTTGTAAGTTGAATGCCTGATGATACCCTGAAGGGAAGGAGGACTTAGAGATAAGATGTGGGCTTGACCTTACACCAAAGGCATCCTCCAGGAGAGGAGAAAGCATCGAACTCAAGGGAGAGCAAAGGCAACAAGATTCCCAGCATTTTGCCATTGGCTGTGACGAACATCACCAAAAATCCAGCTTCTTTTTGTCCTTCTAGCACAGAGAAATACAAGCATTTTAATTCCCTCACATTCAATGAAGAGCAAAAGACATTACTTCAACTGCCCTGGGAACGAGCCCTTGTTAAAACTCTCCCTCTTGAGTAAATTGGCTGAGCAATGCCTCCACACCTTGCAATGGAGGAGCTGCCAGGAGTAGAGCCCACCACAGCCAAACTATCTCTCAACCTGCCTCCCAGATGGTACTTAATAACCAGTACACAGCACCTTAATGAAACAACTTTACCTTGCAAAATATGTAATGTTTTCTCAACAGAGATGAACTGAAGTGTCAGGTGTTTCGGTGTCTAGTCTCCTGCCAAGACTGATTTGCAAACGCTCTACTTATTGAAGAGGCTCCAAAAAAACCCCCTCTTTTAGGGCTGTCTTACTATACATCAAATTCTCTTTAGACAACCAAAACAACGCAGGCAAAAGCAGTGTTTCTCATAAAATCATACAGTCGTTTCCATCTCACATCTTAGACAACGCCTCCACGTTTTCCTTAAAAGAAAAGCACCTAAAAGCAGAAGCGTGTGCAAATCCAAAAGTCACAAAGGGTCAATCTTCAAGCAAACAAAGCACAGTTTTATTTATGAATTAACAGAGAAACTAGGGATTTTAAACATTACAGCAGACTGACCACA
Source organism: Colius striatus (assembly GCF_028858725.1). Taxonomy (NCBI): domain Eukaryota; kingdom Metazoa; phylum Chordata; class Aves; order Coliiformes; family Coliidae; genus Colius; species Colius striatus. Next base: position 6,203,070 of record NC_084762.1, read on the forward strand.
AGTATTAATACAGTTTGTGTTGTGCCAACATTCCCCTTATAAAACTCCTATTTTCAGGCCTATGTTCCATGCTGAGCATGATGTTCAAGATTTCAGGCTGCGCTGCAGCTAGCAGCAACACACTCAACCTCCAGGTACCAAAATAGAATAAACCTTTCCCAGGTAAAAAAAGAATTAACAATCCTTAATTATTTTGTCTAAATGCCCAACATTTTTACAGATTTACTTAAGCTACAGTTGTTAAGAGACTCTCAGGGCTGGTTTAGAGCAAATTTGACCTCAAAATTAAGGTTTAAGAAGAGTGAAACGTTTGCACTTTTGAAATGGAGGATTTTCATTGGAGGCTATACCTGCAGACCAGCTGTTGTGATACTACACTACTGCTGAAAAGGTGAAAAGATATTTCTAGTCCATCAAGAAAGGCAAGTGAAAAGAAACCACAAATATTACAAGAAATAATAAATGTCTCCCAGCATCACAATGTGAGACAATTCTTGCTGTTCTCGTAATTTCCTTTAAAAACACCTTAAAAGTAAAAACATCTGTCACAGTCTCAGCAAATTACATGGAGGATTTATATTGTTAGGTGCATCATTTTTAAAGAGTTCCTTACTGAAGACACAACATTTTCCCATTTAACATTTCATCTAGCACTACACATAAGGGCATTTCTGAAATACTCAGGTGTGTTACGTCCAAGTAGTTTTCCTTCCAGTCAGCATGCACCTACACCAGCTGTTGAAGTCAGAGAGCTGGAGCCTACATGCAAAGACATTAACAAGTTGTAATAGTCCTTTGAAAAGTGCTGTATCAAGCCAAGACATCGTGGTACTTTTAAACCTGGCTTATGCTGCTTCTAAATAACTTATATATTTCATAGGAAAGTAAAATCTAAGCTAGCAAGAGAAAATTGGAGAAGGAATGGTCAATTATAACACAGATTTGAAGGGAAATGGCTGAATTCTGCTGAATTTAGTGAAAAAAAATCAGATATGGAAGCATTCATTTAAGACCCAGTATTTAAAACAAACAAAAGCCCTAAAGAAACAAAACCAACCAACCACAAACCCTCACTTAAAACACAAAAACAGCCCCCCGAGAAAAGACACTTGAGGATTCTTAATGTGAGCACACGAACATGACCTACACCAACTCAAGAAATACCATGATAATCTCCTTTTATCCAAAACCACACTTGATTTTCACTGTGGGAAGTACTGGTTAATCCTAAAGCCATGAGGTCCAGCCTTCATCCCCTCTCTCCTCCAGCCCTGCCCTGTTCACAAGTGAGGTGGTGCACACATGGACAGAAAGATTAATTCCCTGAAACCTGGTTCTCATCACACAGCTCTGAGGAGGCGGTGTGAGGGAACTCAGAAACCACAAATACTTTTTGTTGAGTGGAGATTTTTTTTCTGAAACGCCTGCTGAAGCCTACACTAAAACCTCCCTGTTAATTTACCGAGAACATGATCTGGAGTTTCCTCGTAACACAGATCTGTGTGTTACACCTTTTGGGCACTTCATGCTGAAGCAGCTTTATATTAGCGCACTGCACAGCCTGGGCTGCCAGGCTCAAATGCTGAATTTCCTTCACGTCTCACCACCAACCACAACATGTGTAAAGGCTCTGCAGGATGCAGATGACATAGAATTCATTTTTATTTAAGCAAAGAGCTTGCATTCTTTTCACTTGTTTTTTGTTTGTTTCCGTTTCCATGTTTCTTAGTAATTTGGGGCAGACAAGCAGGATATTTGAGAGGAACTGTACTGTTAAACATAAAAAATGGAAATAAATACAAATGTTTAAGGTCTCTTCTTGCAGACACATCCAGAGAATTTATTCCTTTAAAATGGGCTATGGCTGAATGTACCATCTAAACACCAACACTCAGAAGCCCCATGGTAACTTTTAGGCCTTGTTAGCCTAATCCTGCACCAACACAAGGAACTATTCTTGCTCTCAAGGTGTAAAAATCCTTTCTTGATCTTTTCACGTATGCCCATGCAGGCACCTGAGAAGGTTCTTGGTAGGGTTTCATTTCTGCTGCAGCTCCAAAGCTACAAACAAGGTGCTGTCACCACTGCGGCGGTGGCTGGAGGCAGAGACAGTTTCAAAAGCCTCAGCCAAATGCAGCACACAGTGCCCTTCATTACCATTCTGTTCTTCTCCAGCTATATTAAGGTTTGTTTCTCTGAAACCAAGAAGGCCTATGGAAGGCCTATGTGTCCTGCCCATGTTTCTGCACCGTACCAAGCTGCTGCAGCAACACACATATGGATAATTAGACAACAAGGATATTTTTGAAGCTGTCACCTATCTGTTTAGATTTGGAAAGGCAGGAGTTTGCCTGCATGCAACTGATATGTTGCCTTTATCACCCATCTCCAGGATGGATGCATAAAAAAACTCAGAAGTCATGCAGAACATCTTGCAGAGGCATTTCCAGCTTCAGTGTTTCAGCTACAAGTGTTTGCTTTGTCTGTTCAAGTGAAAAATGATCCCTCGTCCCACGGGCTGACAAAACTATTCTTCTTATTTGTAGCTTTTGCTCCCTTCTCCTGTGAAGTCTTGCACCTTTCCCTAAGCCCATGGGGTTCTGTAGCCAAAGACTTCTGCAGGATTCTTCCAAACCAGAAAAGAGGCTCTTTAATAAATACCATTTGTAAACCTAAGTGACCCAAATTTACTTCTGGATAATGGAATTTTTATGTGTATATTTTTAGCCAGACTTCAGTCCTAGGATTAAGTTGAAATTTATGTAGGTAATTACCATCACTGGAGAAAAAATACAGGATAATCCACATATAACAGCTTCCTCTTCTAATTGTAAATACTGGCCACTGTGTCATATCAAGAGCCGGCCACACAAGTGGATAACTTAACCATTCCTGTACTCGTGCAGGATGTGCTCAAGGTGGTATTAATGAGAGAAAGGGCCTAAAGTAGAGCTCACCAGACAAAACAGCCTCCTGACCACACAAGTAGAAAATAATTAAAACAACACACCGCTCTAATTTTGTCTTTGGGACCAGATGGCGGATGCTCAGGCAGCCAGGGAATGAGACAGCAGTGATGCTCTGACAGGGAAAAGAAGAAAGGTAGCCTAGTCCAGGCTCAGCATATTTAAATACCTGAAAGGCTGAAAGTAACAGAGTCCTCCTGACCACAAAACCTTGGAGCAGGAGGCTATTTCAGGGCATCTTGTTTCACTTGTGCATGCCAGGCAGGAGCAGGCTGCCTGTTAAAGTCGAGCCACAACATCTTAAGCGTGGAGAGAAACGCATGTCCGACTTCCAAATTGCTGCCTTAAGAGCTGAGTATTTAATAACATACACGTAAGCACAATGAAGGGCCTGGGGAGTGGTTTTGAGAAAACAAATCCTCCTTCTGAAATGCCACTTAGAGCAGAAGAGCATCCCTCGAGCAGGGCACAGGGGAGAAGGGCCAGGTTGTGGAGCTGCATCGCCCTCCCGGAACCGCTTGTAACGGAGGGGAAGCAAATCAAAATGGTAGTGTGACCTTCGCAGGCTACAGACAGCTTGAATGCAGTTTAACCCCAGCATTAAGGATGAAAGCCTGTGCTCATGAAAGGCAGGCATTAACTAATCTGCTTACCCATATGAATAAAAAAAAAAAGCCACGTACACACCAAAAAACACACTGTGGTTTACAGTAAGCCTGCCAAGAATGTAGCAGCATAATCATAACAGAGCTTATTTCAACACATCATCGCAATCACGCTTAAACATTGTTCTTTGTAGTGGAGCAGGCAGGCTGTCAGTTATCCCTGTAAGGCTGATCTGCAGAGGCAGGGAGGCTCCCACAGCTCCCACACTCCATCCTTTGCTGCATTGTCCCCGGCCAGGGTCGGCTGCCGTGCCTCGCAGAGCAGTCCTTGGCACCCTGACAGCAGCCATCGCAAGCAGCCACGCAGGTAGAAGCCACACAGGACACAACACCACGGACAGGGAGGAGGAATTACCAAAAGAAAAATTAAAGAGCATTTGCTTGCACACATCTGCCAATCCAGTCAACTGAAGCAGCAGGAGGAAAATAAGGCATGACAGGAAGGGAGAAGCAATTCTCTCCTTTGCGAGTATTTTCCTTCCCGTATCGAGCATGTTCCTTCCCTGCCTTCTGACCTACATCCCTGACAAGTACACCTCCACTGAAACACAGTTTTTACTGAAAGGTTTCAGCATACACATACTTCAACTACGCACATGGCATAAACATGTTAAATAATGTTCCCTTATCTTCCTCACATAGAAATCCCTCGCCCTTGGTCTCTTCAGTCTCCAAATGAATTTGCTTTCGTCTAGTCAGCAATGCTTTTTGGCTCGAGTTTAATTAAAATTTCAACCAGCCTATATGAGAGAGATGGTATCTTTCCTTTCAGAGACAGAAGACAATATCCTCTAAGTATTTCATATCCTCATTTCTTAAAATCAGCTCATCAGAAAACCACACTCCTCAGCAACAAGTGTTAGATTATCTTTAGCCACCAGCATCAGCGTACTGAAAGACCGAAGCCATTTTATTGCCTTGGCGAGATTTTATTGTACACTTCTGGTGCATTTCTCTGCCTTACTTTTTTCAGTGTTATTTTATTACACCAGTTCCATCTGTTCAAAGGATTCCTTAATTACGTGCAAGGTTCCCAAACTAATACCATATTTCAGATTTCATAAAGACTGAAAATGTTCTGGGCTTTACACCCGTGGGGTCTTTTGTTGTTGGTTTTAACGTTCTGTTTCAGTCCCACAGTTCAAACATCTCTCCATGAGATATATATATGTATATATAACCATGAGAGGTAGAAATGCTGATTTCAAAATGAAATCTGGTTTTCTCTCACAGGTGACTAGCATCTGGATCAAAAAAGACTTCTAAAAACCTCCACAAATACCCTGGTTCAAAGAGTTGAAACTGGACTTCCACGAACTTATTTGGTTTCTTTCCTCAACTCTGCCCAGAAATACCCTGTTAAGGTGTATTAATGTGGATGGACAGGTCAGAGGAACTCCCTTAGCCAAGCCCTAGCCAGATTTCTGTTTCCTTGCTCCCCTTTCCTCATCCTAGGGCACAACTCTTACATGAGAAGGAAACTCCTGGATCCTCTCCTGAGCCACTGTAGTGGGGTACATCTCTCTTTTGGATGGGAAGGAATAAAGGCAAGTAAATCCATCAGCACAATCTAGCTGGACCTCCAATGGGAATGTACCAACTTACAGGATATGGTGGAGCCCAAATCCAAATGCTTGTCTCCACCTGCATTTAGAGAGCAGCTCCCCAGCCAGATGCTGGAGTGAGCACAGAGCTCTGAATAATACACCCCAGCTCCAGAAAGAATCGTCCTACTAAAAAGAAACCTTCTGACTTTTAAAGGAAAATGACCACCTCGAATCACTTCTGTCATTAAACACATTCAAACACAGTGAGGAGGCAGCAGGACACGAACATGATGACACAGAACGTGACAAGACAGAGGGACTCGCTCAGGTTCAACCAGGATTTTCTAGTGGAAAAAGTCCTTGACAAACCAAATTCTTTGTAGCAATGTTCATTATATTCACTGTTTACTATCACATAAAGTATCTTCATATTTGAGTATTATTTTTAAAAAGCTATTTATTGATAGGACAATTTCCCCACTTGATGAGGCAAGTTAATTATACTCCATAGCAGAAACTGCACGATAGGTCGGCAAGGTTAAAGCTGCCACATCAATAGATCATTATCAAATATACAATTTTCTCATTTCTACTGTTTATTCTAGAGAGCTGAAAGTCAATGGATAATGCCACTATTAAAACTGAACACACACATTTGCCAAAGATGACGTTGGCCCATTCATCTGCCCAGGATCCCTCATCAGGACATGGGCTGCTGTTAAGGGAACTCCTGAGGATGGTTCAAGGGAATATTCTACAGGCAAATTCACAATTAAGGTTACAGTCCTAAATAATTTTGATTCATAGATTTAAGGTAGCAGAAATTCATTCCAAGGTAGAGGGGAAAAGTCTATTTTCACATGGATATACGTGCAGGCAGTGCTTTTAACTCATGCATTTTTCAATCGACATTGAAGTCATTTTCTTCTTCTCACAATGATGCAGTAAAAATTAAGTTGTATTTCAGATGGTTGGTACTTTCATCATTTTTAAATGGGCAAGCCTTCCACTTATGTGAGCATCACTACAAACTTCTGAAAGCTATGATTATTTCTCTTAATGCAAAGCAATACAGTCTGTTTCCCTCAGAGACCCCAAAGTTATTTGTCTGCTCTCCCCACCTCTGCCTCCGAGGTTCTAGACTGCATCCCGCAGCCGCCGTTGGGACAGAGACCCGCAGGATGGAGATGTTCGCAGTTACCGTCTGCTGCCACTTCTGAGAAAGGCCTCACGCAGGAAGCTCGTGCCATTGACCTCATTTGATCCAGGCAAAAAAGTAATAATGGAGCTCCTGTGGCTAATTGCCAAGAGAGAAACACTTAAAGGACTTGTTTCCGACATCCTCCTCTCCTCTGATGAAGATCTAAACCAGCAGCTCAAGACAGGCTTCTGATTAGATCAAAGTAGGAAACGTTTCATGTTATTAGCCACAGAGTTTCATCTTGTTTATGAACCACAACATAATGGACCCCAGACGAGTTAAAATACAGTAGCTTGCAAAAACCATGGTTATCAGAACAACACTATTCGCATCCAGTAAACGTTTGACCCTATTTTCTGATCCCAACTACACTGGCATTTAACACAGATTAGCATCAGGGGTTTTTTTAGCTTACAACCTCACAGATATTTGAAAAGATTGCTTCTGTAAATAACCAGGAATGTTTAAGAAACCGGTTTACTCCACTTGCTATAAAGACATGATTATTATCTCAACAGGAAGCAATTATTTTTCATAAACTAATACCCCAAAACCAGTTGTCCAAATAACACAGAAAATCTTTTGTATATGGAAAAATACCCAAACATCCTTGCAAAACTAATTCTCCAACTGCTGTCTTCAGACCGTGGTGCATAAGGTGAGATACATAAACTCTTAAAGATTTATTTAAAAGCATCTTTGACCAAGGCATTTCCAGAAGCCACCTGCACCCAGCTGAAGCTGGTTCAAGCAAACCTACTTGCCTTTGCACCACAGAGAAGCTGCAGTTGCTCAGCTGTACGTTCTAACCACTTTAAGGTTAAAGTGAGGTACAGTGAAAGCTGCAAATCCTTACATTTCTGTATGTTGTAAACCAAATTTCTCCTCCTCAGTGGGACAGGAGTCTGGAGAAGAAAGTACTTGCCCAAGAGAGCAGGGAAGGTGCAGTTTCTAGGCAGAGTATGACCACAGATGAGGGTGCCATTAAACAGCCACTTCTGCCTCCCTGAAGCATGGCAGGCAGTGGCACACTGAGACAGGCTGCTCTTTGTTCACCACTACATTTTTTCACCAGAAGCAAAGCCAGAGATGACTCTCAGGCTTCAGCCTAATTTACATCCTTGAAATATCGCTTCCATCCAAATCTCTGTGTGTGTGTGTGTGTGTGTCTCCCACCAAAAAAGGAGAAAGACTGAAAGTATTGATGGGGGAAAAGCCCAACTATGCATGTATTACACTTTGTTATGTATTAACATGTATACACAGAGTTCCCTGCCTCAGCTGCATGAGGTCTTTATGCATGTCGTTTTTTCCCCAGCACAACGTACAAGCAATCTCCCAGTATTAACTTTTCATTCAGGCTCTCCAGTTACGCATGAGCTTTCATCTCTCCTTCCCCTCCTAAGCTACAGCCTGATGTTTCATCTAATGAGAGCCAGGAGCCAGCCTAAGCGGGCGGTAAGCAACCATGAGCTGCCATAAAACATCTGAACAGGCCAGAAACAAACACGCTTTCTCATTCTCTAGCAGCGACAAGACCCTAAAGGGAAGCCTTGTCTGAGCTGCTTCCTTACACCTCCTTAATAACACCAGCCCTAAGCCAAGTAATGGCAGCGGAAAACAGGATGGAAGGTGGGCGATTTCTTGCCGCTCGCCTACAACATCCTTTGGTCAAAGCAACGGCATCTCGGGGACCCTTCCCAAGATCAAAAGGCTGTGGCCCTCTTTACAACATCCTGAGCAATTTAGACATCCCACTCAGCATTGTTTCCTACCTCCTGCCCAGTTCTCTTTTCAACTGGATGGTTTCTAATGAAACCTCCACCCTGTAAGTGTTTATAGCCACAGTGAGTCAAGGAGAGCCACACAGATAATATTAAAAGAAATAAAAGACAAATTTCTCTGTCTTAACCTTGTTGCACACGAAATGGTTGTGTATGAAAGGAGGAGGGGAGTTGTTTGGTATTTAACTTGAAGGATTTATGCTGCTATGCATTTTATGGTCTGCCTCCACTTCCCAGTAACGTGTATGGTACTCGGAAGCGTGCAGCTTCTAAAGCAGTTGCTCTTACTCTTACAAAGCTAAGGTGCATTAGAGCAAGAAAAAACAAACTTTCTAAATGAAAGTGAGTGCTAAATGCACAGGATGTTGCAAGCTTCTGCCCTCTTTGCACCTTCTTTCTCCTCTCCTCACCCTTTCTTTTTGTTTGTGGTTTTTGTTTTCTTTTGATACACCCTGTATTTACAAATTTAAGGTCACTGCCCTACCAGTAAGGGACTTGGAAGGGAAGGAAGGAGGATATGCACACCCTAAGGAGCTACCTAATAGAAAACCTAGAAGAAATTCCCCAAAATATGGCATGCAAAGTGTTAAGGAGCTGCATCTCAGCAGCCAGGATATAGGCACCAAGAGGGCCAAAGCCACCACTCCCCAGATCACATCCCTCTGCACTACAGCTACTGAACATACTTAAGAAGCTGATGTCCATCTGTCTGTCCCCTTTTAATCAGAACACATCAGGCAGAGGGGATAAGCAACTTCCCCGTGGTCCTCCAGAAACGCATTCTCCTCATTTTAAGCCATGTCTGTTGTAAAGCACTGAACACTTTTTTAAAGACAACCCTATTTTTCAGGTGTATAATTTCTACTTCTCATCTCCCTTTCTCCCTAAAACAGTAGTTTAATGTGCATCATATATTGTCAAATAAAACGTGTCTGTGTGTGTGTAAAAGCAAAAAGATACTAGAACCACACAATATTTTAATTTACATGAGAAAAAAGTTATGATTACAGTGTCTTTTACAAAACTTCTAATTTCATCAACTTATTATATGTTACTCTTCAATGGAGAGAGCACTCACAGTATGAAGAGTTCTTAAATCAAAAACACACTGCTGTGGAACAATCTTCATTTTAATGATGCTCAATAACAGGGATTAAAATATTTTATGAGTCACAGTTTCCAAAAGGCAAAACAAAAAAAGAAGAATGGTGATGATTTTGTTCAAAGTGTGGGACTCGTTCATTAAATACCAAAAAAACCCAACCAAAAATGGTGTGGGGAAGAAAGGAACAAGCATCTAAGAAATGTATATACTGCATTGCACCTTAAAGCACTAACTACTTTTCCCTTAATTGGTTTCCCCAGCTCCCAAGGAATCTGCAAACCCACCAGCTCCACAGCTCAAGCAGACACTGTCCCAGCCACTCCAGACGGGGGATGAAAGAACCCTTCAATCTACAGATCTATTTATATTCCCTCACGTGACGACTATAAAAAGGTTTCCTTTCAGGATGAGGTTTCTCAGCATTAAAGTCAGCAACTGTTTGAACGTGAAAAACCCTATGTATGCCGATTTCTGAAAAGGAGGAGACGCCTTTGTGTTTGGGTAAATTAGGTTTAGAGCAGCCACGAGGGAATCTCACACATCTTTAAACTTCCTGCACAGTGCCTTTGCAAAAAGAAAACGGGACCCAAACACACCTGAAATAATGTATTAAATAAACGATGCCACTGATCCTGAATGATAAAAATGGTTGAGCAGATGCTCTCTACCCCAGTCACTTTTGCTTTCCCCCGTCTGCCCGCAGAGGCAGCCAGCCTGGCACACCACACCATTCCCCAGGGCCGGAGAAGGGCACCGGCTGCTGGTGTTTCTCATCCGTGGCTGCTCTGGCTTTCCTGGCTGGCCTCACACAGAACAGCTCTGTGCTTCTACTTCCTCCTATGTAAACACCAATAATTATATTTCCATACCTCACAGAGCGTAGAAAGGAATGACATCTCATACCTTTCCACACACACACACACAAAGTCTCCCACTCTGCCACACAAGCTGCTCCAGAAACAGACTTGTGGTGAAAACAAATTGCTTAAAAATTAAAAAGCATACAATAGGAACTTGGTGCCAATTACTACAGTTCCAGTTCTACCATGGGAAGGGAAAGCAACTGCTTTTAAAGTCAGCTGAGAATAAAGTACTGTGTGGCTAATGTGCATGGTCCTGACCTTCTCACTTTGTTTTAACAATTTGTTCTTTCTCTTAGCTCAAGAATGAGTTTAGGAGGGTAATTATTAAGGGTCAGTATGCTAGATTTTAAAAAAAAGAGAAGTTTTAAGGCTGAGATTGTTAAGTCAGCTCTAAAACTCACACACTCCTTCCTCAACTCCAGCCTCACCAGTGAGAGCCCAAGCTTCCTAAAAGCAAATGAAATCACAGCTTTGCCTGGAGCAGACCATGACAGGGTCTTGGAATGACAATGACAATTACTTTTCTTTTGCTTTTTAAATTTCTTTAATTCGCACAGCACTGAAAAGGGGCTGGTGTGAATAGGTCCAAGGCCTTGGCACACAAAGCTCTCTGAGACAATGCTGCCTGATGGCAGTCTTGCTCTGCCCACCACTCACTTCCACACCCTGCCCAGTCTCCATCCTGTCAGTATTAACTACCAAGTTTAATTAACATTAGTACAGGCCTTGCCCAGGCAGTTCCTGCCAGCCCAGGCACTACACCTGCACTCCTGACTGCCCAAGGACATGGCAAAACTGGGGATGTAAGACCTTATTATTGCCATAAATGTAGCTTCCCCAAAAGTTAAGTGCGTTCCAGTTTGGGTAGCAGAAGTAAGAGTGGGCTGGCTGGTCAGCTAGCCAGTCAAAGCATCTCCTGCAGAGCTCTGGAGTCTGGTACCAAGCTCAGCTGCCCCTGGTTCAAGCAGTGGAAATGCTAAGTATTGGCTTTTAAGGCTTCTTCCCAAGTCACCTAAGTGTAGGAGCAGCAGTCTTTGTCTCTGAATTGTTGCAATACAAGCGCTTTTTTTAAGGAATACGGTTCCAGTTTGGGTGGGCACAACTAGGAAAAATGAGGAAGGTGGAAAAAAGAAGGGGAAGGGGGAATAAAGGCTGTCCTAATCCCATTATTTGTACCAGAGGGAAAGCAGGTAATTCTTTAATGGACCATACAGTTTCTCTTAAGGGCAAATGAGGGTTTCTCTATTAGTAGCACATTAGTTAACAGAAATTCACAATCTACACAGAAACTGGTAAAAATACTTGTACATAAGCAAGTCCTCTGTAACCACACTGTGGCATGAGAGGCCTCCCCTTGCCACCAGCATTATGGTAAAAAGGAATCAAGGCTCAGAAGACAGAATTCTGGCTCTCTCACAGTCGTTCTCTCTGCTCTCCCACACCTTACCCACTGCTACAGGGAGCAGCCAGTTATGAGGAGCCATGACAAACAGGCCAGGTGCCTCACATACCAACCAGAAACATAAATTATTTACAGGGGTTTAAATATATACCTTGTTCCAAGAGCTTTTTTTATTAGTTATGCATATTTTAAATCAAATCCTATGGAAAGCAGCTTAAAGGACACGGCAACTGAGAGCAGTGCTGGCCCAATAAAGCACATAAATCTCCCATACTCAGAGAACAAACGGCAGGTAACAGCTGTTGTGCTGTACAAAAGTCTTTTCTGACCCCAGACTGAACAAGCATTTGATAAAGTTGTCTCAAACGATGCCATGAGCACTGCTAACCAAAAGACTAAATATTCTAATTTCATTTTAAAAGGAGAAACCCCAAGGTGCAATAAATATTTTCAGCTCCGAAAGAACGTGTTGGTTTTCCCATTCTTTCAATTTACATTCCAAAAAGTTGGTACCTGTCCCAACATCCAGGTTATGTAAATCTTGCTCTGCAAAGGCACAAGGCTTTCCCAGAACTGAAGAAGCAAAAATGGAAGAAGTGTTTTGGGTGAGGATGAACCACCACATCACCTATAGGGACAAATTAAAGAAGCCGGTTCTGCATTTTGTCCTGAAGCAACAGATAACAAAATCTCCTCCTCCTGATGGGTTCTTCTAATGGCAGAGATGGCCAAGCAGAAAGAAATCTACTTTACCAGAGCCTTGATGTGTATCAAAAACAGCGTTTGAATAGCAGGTTTTGTCAGAACTTGTAAACCGATAGAAAGGTTCGCTGACTCACACCCACTGATGCCAAAAATGCCTTCCCTGTAGATCTGCCTTAAAGGTAGCATGTACACAGGAAGAAAATTGGCACTGTATATAGAAAAAAAATGAAATTATGTCCTTTGTTTCTTTACAATACACAAAGAAACCTTGTCAAGAAAATTCTGAGGGTGGATCGGTTGGTTTTTTTGCTTTGTGTTTAAGTACACACAAAATGTGAGGTCTCGTTCTCCCTGAAAGGCTCCTGGTGATTACAGAGTGCAGAACAGCAGCCTATCCGCTGGGGTGAAAGCTGGAGGAACTAGGAGAGAGGAGTTTACTCACGCTGTTTAGCTGTGCGTGCTGCTTTTCCCTCCTCCACCGGTGACTGATGAAGACGTAGGAGTATGAATGCCTTCGCTGAAGGCTCCACATCCCTCCTGCTATCATAAAAGGTTTGAGAGTTTTCAATACCCATCAAGTCCTTCCTACAATTTTCTGAAGCGAAACTAATGGCAAATGCGTTTGGCTTGATGGTTTGGGGGCTACATTTTGTTGTTGTTCATTTGTCTTCACTCCCCCTTAGGAAAAACAAAAGGGAAAAGCCAAATACAACTACCCTAACCTCAGACATTGGGGAGAATGGCACACAGAAGATCAAAATAGAATCTTCCTACTTAGCACAGCACAAAGGACAAGTTTTAATAGCCTATACGTGGGGATCACAAGCTGCAGCCTTCAGAGCTCTTCAGAGCATTCTTAAAAGAAAAGCTCTCCTGGATTTCATAGGGAAATCTTTGAACTTTCACAAGCAACAGAGGAGAACTATAAATACAGGAGGAACTGGTGTCACAGATAAATTCCTTTATGAGGCAATGGCACGGGTGTCTTAAGAGTTAGAAAAAAAGAATGTCAAATTGCTAACACTCGCTACACTCTGAATCTCTCAGCTAGCTCTGATAGTAAGATGAGGAGGAATCATTTACGTGTCTCCAGCCTTCCTGCAGGAAAGAGGAATCAATCACTCAGGCTGAAGGACACCTGGAAACTGGTAGCAGAAAATTTCAGCTCCTAAGATATGAATAACCTCCATCAAGACAAAGTTTAGCACCAACTGGACGGAAGCCTGGGAAAGGTAGGACCGTGCATGTTCTCCCTTCCCACCCTCTGCTCCCCAACTCCAACCTGAGGTGCTCTAGAGACAGGATAAAACCCACAGAGTCCATCCAGGAAAAGTGTCTCCAACAGCAATTGCTCATTAAACAGGCACTGGTAAGTCACATCTGGGGATGAGGGGGAGTCGCTTTAGGAGGTTAATGGCAAAGAACAGAGAGTGAGTTGCAACCTCCTAGAAGGCAGAAGGAAACTTGAAGCAAAACACAGCACAACATGCAAGGACCCTGCCTATATGTTTGGCTCCATATTTTACACAGAGCACTGCAGAACAGAGAGGTACTGAGTGGGGAGGGGGAAAGGGTAAAAAAGTGTGAAGCTAAATTATACGTATTTAAGCAATCACATGCCTACCTGAAAATCCTGCACTGAGCACAAGCTCACGTTCTGCAGGAAAAGCCTGGCAATCTTTGGTCTGCTTAAATAAATATTTATTAATCTCAATATAAAAGATCAGACACCAAATTTATATGAGCTGAGCACAGTTCAGGCAGAAGCCAATAATAGCTGCTTTCAGACTTTGCAGCGTTGGAGTTTGCCAAATGGAAGTGACAAGTCTGGACCACTAAGAAAAATGAAGCCATTTGGTAAGTTATACGCTGCGTAATAAACAGTCTGTCAGCTTGCTTCTAATCCCCCCTTTTCCACAAGGGATTTTTTTTCCCCTCCTTTTTTTTTCCCCTCCTCCTTTTTCCCAATGCACTCTGCAGAGCATGTGCATATTATAAATTAAACAGAAGCTATTTTAGCTCTGTGGACCACACACCGTGGACAACTTAAGACAGGTCATTGTTACCTAAACAGAACTTGTTTTTTTGTTTGCATTGTACATTTCCTTTCTGTTTTGACAGCAGGTTTTAAAAAGAGGATGCTACCCTCCTTAGGGCTTTGAGTCATTGACAGAGAAAAGAGAAAAAGAAGTTGTTCTGCGACAATAGCACAAAAGTAAAGGCTTTGCAATTTTTCGTTTCTTCCCATGACATCTGTGGGTTGTCCTGCTCATAACGCCTTTGTTTGGGGCTGATTTACCATGGCTTGAGACAAGACACCATTCAGAGTCTATTCCAGGAGCTATGGAGGAAGCAGGAGGATGCATCTAATTTGTTAGCTATCGTGACATTGCTGCTTATGATTAATACGAGGCGTTGAGAGAACACAGAATGTGTTTCCTCCAAGAGCCCTCTTTTTGTGTACCCTGAAGAGGGTGGGGATAACAAGGCTGCCACAAGAGCTTTGCTATTTGCAACCTGGCTTGCCAACTGCCCATGGGAGGAAAACACCTTCTACTTCAAAAGCTACACACCCCAGATTTGCCCGACTCAAACTCCACCAAAGCGTAGGTGGACAGCCAAGAGACGTTACTGGAGGAGAAGGTCCTGCAGTAAAAACCCAACAGCAAGGAACAGGGCTGGGTAAAAACTCTTGTCTTGTTTGCATGTGACTCCCAGGAAGTCACTGTGTATGCTGGACTGCTTATTTAACAGAAGCACAATCATACTCCCTCCTGCCTGGCAAGATTTGAAGGAGCAGGAATAAAATGTCTGCAAAATTCTTCAACATGGTAGACATTGCAAAAATATCACCTATTAAATGCTACGAAAGGAGAGCAGGCAGAAACCATTCATTCCAAAATGCTACACTGAAGAAATAGTCCCCAGCTAATCCTTACCTGCACCCAATCCTTCCACTGGCAGGCTAGGAGACCTTTTTCTCTGGTGACAGGGGAGGCCACACAGTTCCCCCTGTTCACCCACCCCACCAAACCTACACATATGGATGTGCTGGAGGCATCAGCCTTAGGTAACACATAAACCATGGGAGCCTTGCTTGCAGCACACTACGCAGCTAGCAGAATAAGTTTCCACAGATCCCTTGGGATCCAGCCAGCTAGGGTCACACTGCCAGGGTAACTCACAGCTCCCACTTTTTGGCTGCTCTCTTGTCCCAGGGTATCTCTTGCAAAGGGCTAGGAGCAGGCAGCAGGCAATTTGCTGTGGTGGTGGAAGCCTGCTCCTAGCACCCACCTTTCCCAGACCCCTCCAGCCCATTCACAACATGGCACAGCATATGCCAAAAAGCCCAAAAACAGCCCTCCAAGACAGCTGTTTGCTGGAATGAGCTTCTGTCTCCATACAAGTCCACTCCTGCCTGGCCCCCAGCACCAAAGCACAGGCACTCTGACCCACACATTCAGGCTCACTTGAATTATTCTGCAATATCCATCTGCTGTTGCCAACCTGCCCCAACGAGCCGTGTCCTTGCTGTGAATACTGACCTCGGGCTGCCCAGCCAGCACTTCTGCCTCGTGTGAAAAAGGCACCAAAGCACTTACAATGGGGTTTACACCAAGTTTCAACATCAACACAGCCTTTGCAAAGTAATGAAAACACAAAAACCACAGAAAAAAGTTTGTAGAAGTTCTTCCACATCACGTGAAAGGAGTAAAATCATTTTCCTTTGTATTCATTTTTCTCCCTTTTTTCCCCACAGTTACTGCTTTCAGGAGCTTATCAACAAAAGGAGCCTGCTCACATTGGCAAAATCCCAGTTCACTCATGTTCTTAAGTAGCATGTTATCAAAACCTACGGACACAAGCTGTACTTTCTGGATACAAAGGAAGCCTTTACAATAACAACAACAACAGTCACACCGCATTTGCAACCAGTTAGGTCAGTCTTGCAGCCTTTCTTCAGCCTCTTCCCTAATCTGCACTTAGGTCAACCAATTCTGGACATGGAGAAGCTGTCAAGGACTCAACAGAGCTGTCTCAATCACATAACAGATCAGCTCAGTGAATGACCCCATCTACTCTCATTTGCTGTCAACTGAACATAACACCCTTGTCAAAAAATTCTCTGGGAAACAAAAGGAAATGTTGGCATTTTTAACAGGTGAATTTACATTACCCTGTAGACACTGGCCAGGCATTCTTTCAATAACATAAACCACTCTAGTTTTGATGAGAAATATGTAACTCCTTTACCTATTCTATAATAAATCGCACTCTCTACGTTTCACCTTCACTCCTCCAGTTCATCCAGGATACTGGGTAGGATGCCCAGTCCCCTGAGGCTGCAATGCAGCCATGGCTCATGGAAAGAGCTGGAAAGGAGAATCAGGTAAAATCGTGCACAGCCATGCATGGGCATCACAGGAAAGCCGAGCTTTTGCTTTGTCATCCCCTGCTGTGAGTCAGTCGATGTGCCCACTGCTGCTCAGGAAGGCTCTGCCACCTTTCCAACCAAACGTTGAGGGATGATTTATGTTAGGGAGCCTGTGTTTGTCCAAAGGTGTGGTTAGACAATGCCATTGAGCAGGCCCACTGTGCTTGCCCCACTCCCTCCTCTTCATCCACACCCCTCCCCTCTTTGCTATTTTTTGGATTGAGTTTCTAACAAACCAGCGAATTGACGATGTTTACTGTGCAAACAGAGGAGGGGCTGAGCTGATGCATGGGTAGAGCAGAAGCCTAGAAGCAAGTAGAAGCTGATGAGGAAGGAGAAGGGAGCAGCACTCACTCCTTTAGGCAGATGCAAACCACTCATCTGCCTCAGACCATACGTACCATTTAACTTCAAAAAGTGCCTTCCGTGTTCTAGTTAACATCTTCATACACGGATTGTGTTCACCTCATTTCCACGTGCAGTTCCAACTACTAACCCTTTTGATAATAAAGTAGGGGAAAAAACTGCCCCACAAAATCCCCCAGAGAGTTTCCTGTTGCTCCCCTGGCAGACAGGGAAGGACTGTGCTCGGGATTAGTTTTCTTCTGCACGGTGCAATGCCAAAGCATTTCCTGGCACAACCAGTCCAGTTGCACTACGCCAAGGCTGAGAAGGGGCTGAAGGCATGAGAGATCAGGATGCCCTGTTAGGGCATGGAGTGACACGCAGAGAGCATGAACTGCCTCCATTAAATGTTTATAAAACATGCCCTCTGTAGCCACCTTCTTCATGCACTCACAACCACAACTCCAAACAAAACATCCTTTGGCTGAAGCTCTTCCTTTCCCCTCACCAGAGATGCGTAACAGCCTGTCAGGAGCAAGACTAGAGCCCTTCCTCCCTGCGCTCTCCTTCCCCTGGGGCTGCACTGCAGCCCAGCCTCTCTGACTCAACCACCCCTCTTTCACACAGCTGGCACCTTAGACAATTTCCAAGACATCAGCATTTTCCTAAAATAGTCTTAATCTTACGTAAAGTGCCTGGCATTGCAACCATGCTGCACATTTTCAGTCCCACTGACTACCACACCTGAATAAAATCCAGTCAAAGTTTAATAGCAGCGTACAGGAATGGCACCAAAAGCTGGGGTTGCTGGGCAAGAGGAGGAGGGCTCATCCCTGGTTGCATGGCCTTTGCTCCCAAAGCTCTTCTGGCTGCCACCATCCCTGCCAGATCTGCCAGCTGCCAGGCAGGAGGGATTGATATGCATCCCAATATGGAAACAGTTCTTGAGTTTTGCCTGCATTTCTGCTCGTGGGGCTACCACTTTGAGATCTCTCCAGCTTACGTCCAACAGAGAAATCCTAAGTTACTGGAAGGACTCCTAATCCTCCATCAAAACCTATACAGAGCAGGATGACACAGACAAAGCCACCATATATACATGCATCAGCCTGGACTGCTAGACCCTTGTCTACTGTACTAGTGGCACCCAAAAAAGCAAGTGCAAGGGGAACCCTTGCCAAATCTGAAAGCAAAAAAGCTTTAACACTTAAAACCCATTCCAAATCACCAACACAGCCCCAAGTAGCAACTCAGTGGCTCTGCTGATCCCTACCAAGAAAGTTCATTTATTTGGATAGAGTAAGCACTCCAACAAAAGGGGGAGGAGAAAATGAGAGAGAGAAACACAGTCACATTTGGGAGCACAAGAGGTGGAAATTAATGCGAAACAAAAGAGCCCAAACCAGGCAGCGAGTTACAAACACCAAATATTGAAATTCCAGTGATGACCTGCAAATTTCACGGTTAATATGATGCAGATCCTGTTTCTGCAGTTGGGTTAAAAGTGCACAGCCCTCTCCTAGGCAAATCTCCAAGGAATTTTAAAGCTTGAATGAAAATACTAATTACAAATACTAAAAACAGAGCGAGGAAGTGTGTGAGATGACTTTTGAGCACTGCAAGGAAGAGAGGAGGAGATGGTCCAGCCACTGTCAAAGCGCACAGCGAGAGCAGCTTGTGACAACGTTAACTCCTTCCTAATGAGACCTGGCAACTTTTAAAGGATCCAAGTGCTCCAAGAGCCTTGTGTTGTACCTGTTACAGCGATGCCCCCGTGTTTGCCTAGTTCAGAAAGGCATCCCTAAGACTGGCTATCCATTCCCCAATATTTGGCACTACCAGCAGTCATCCCTTTTTTGTAATTACAGGAAGATTGTATCTTACCAGCTGGTTTTGCAGGGGGAAAGCACACAGATATTTAAGTTATTAACCAACAAAATCCTTCACGAGTTTCACTAAAAGTGTAAACCGAATTCCACATTAAGTTCTCCTCTATATGCCAAAGCCACAACATCTAGTATTCCTTATTACTACTCTTTCAAAAGAAACAGTCCAGAGTTTACACACACATGTATGTTCTGAGGAGAATATTTTATAAACCCCACAAAAAAACATTTACAGAAAATAACTCAATTTAGGCCAGCAGAGTAAATCTCTCACATACAAAATGTCAGCCAATTAAGCTTTTAGCAGAGCACCAGGGAGACCGATTTTAGAAAGCTAAGCAGGTTTCTCAGTCTAGGAATGCCTGAAATCTGTTTATTCTCAGTCAACAATGACTTTCTGCCTTCTGCCAATTACTAAAGTAGTGGGGGGAAAATGGATTTACTCTCTGCTTTTACAGATCAGTTGGCTTAGCACAATCCTAACTTGTACACAGGCGCCTCCAACTCTTCTCATTAACGTGAGCAGGCAACAGAAAAAAATTGCCCTACTTTCCCCTTCTGTCCTCAGTCTGCTTTGCCTTTCTTGCTGACAACTGGAAATGGCTAATCCTCCTATGGCATCCTTCCCCCTCCTGCCCCCCAGGCTGCAGCATGTAGCAGGGGTTTCAGGAAGAGCTGGCATGCAAGGACACATGCCACCAGGTCTCATGAGCACCCTTTAAACAAATGGACCTGACAAGCCATACCATGGACTTCAGGCCTGGCATGAAGCTCCTAACATGGAGCTCCTCAAGGCTGTAACACCTTGCTGCCCAATGAGGAGGTTTGCTCCTCTTCTTGCCCTTATCCTTCTCCTCTCCTTGTTTCCTCCTTCCTCTGAGCCCCAGCATCGCTCCCCACATCCATTCCACTCCCTCTTCTCCACTGGCTCTAGTCTCACCAGACACCTCCACGGATCGAAGCAATTGATTTATCTGACCCACACCAACCACTTCCACAGCAGCAAAAATGCCAAATCATCACATCTTTCACAACAGCAGCCAAACCCTCCCCTCTGACCCATGCACCCTTCCTGGCTCCTGTCCATCTGGCACAAAACCAGGGAGGTTTCTGTCCCGATGGCCCCACAGCGAGCCCTTTGACAGAGCCAAAAGTGCCAAATACTGCTGTCAGCGTTGGGACAGTTCACTTACTGATGAACTCAGAGCACGACTTTGCAGGCATCTTGTACTCATTAAAATTATATTCTTCTCGTCTGTGTTTCTTTCCAGACTGAAGAAAAAGGTTTGAATGTAACTGTACCTTGGAATGAGTCCCAAACAAATTCCCATTTCCCAAAGGACGGGTTTTCTCCAAGGCAAATAGTGGAAATTTCAATCAGTTTATTAAAAAGAGGCAGCTTTACCTCTGGCCAATATCATGTATTATCTGGATGTCATCAGAGGTCCTGGAAAGTAGCTTATTCCTAAAATGCCTGGAGGCTCTAAAGCACATATGATGCTTAATAAATACTCCAACACACACTAACTTATTCAACTTTCACTCAGTAACATCAGCTTTCTGATTTTAAAAAACAAAACAAAGAAAACCAAAAAACCAACTTAAAGATACTTTACCTTCTCATAAAAATGGATTTAGAAAAGCCAAGAACTAAAAAGCAAACAAATAGATGTGCACATACAATTCCTCCCTTACCATCACAAAACACCGCAGATAAGATGCTCAAATAGCTACAACTGCATCTTGTGTTTGTTTCCCACCTTTGGTTAATACAGACTTCCTTCCCTATGAGCATTTTTTGACTGACAGCATCTCCTAAGACTGGCTAGACCCACAGGAGAAAGATACTGACTACAAAAGTGATCTAGCAACTACCAGCAGCAAACTGTGACAAGCAAACTCTGGCTGCTATTCCCCACAGCCAGGCACTGGCAGAGGAGAAAATGAACGTTTCTCTGCATGTTTTCCATAAGTAACACAGAGCACTATCATGCCACTGCAACACTGCTGCTGGAACACCACAAATCACAGAACTGCAGTATGTTAAGGATTGAAAGGGACCTCGAGAGATCATCCAGTCCAATCTCCCTGCCAGAGCAGGACCACCTAGAGCAGGTCACACGGGAACTCATCCAAGTGGGTTTGAATGTCTGCAGAGGAGGAGACTCTACAACTCATCTGGGCAGCATCCTCTAGTGCTCCCTCACCTCAACAGGGAAGTTTTTCCTTCTGATTCTTTGGAACTTCTCATGTTCCAGCTTGTACCCATTGCCCCTTGTCCTATCATTGGCCATCACCGAGAACAGCCTAGCTCCATCCTCCTGACACCCACCCTTTACATATTTGTAACCATTCATGAGGTCACCCCTCAGTCTCCTCCAAGCTAAAGAGCCCCACCTCCCTCAGCCTTTCTTCACAAGGGAGATGCTCCACTCCCTCCATCATCCCTGTGGCCCTGCACTGAACTCTCTCCAGCAGCTCCCTGTGCTTCTTGAGCTGAGGGGCCCAGAACTGGACACAATATTCCAGATGCAGTGCCCCAGCCGGTGAGGATCACAAACACTCATGATGCATCTATTAGTGGGATCTACAACACTAGTGACAAAAAACTAATTCTCTCCCATAAACATTTAGTTGGATTATGAAATGTAATCAAGACATTTCTGCATAGGTGATAGATCTCAAACAAGTAAAGCAATGAATCATTATGAAGAACAGGACAGAAAAGAACTTCAGTAAAAGTGAAAAATGATTATTCATGTAGCTTTCTAAGCAAAACTCTGGACTGATTTATTTATTAAGTCAATAAGGAAGAGGAGAATGTTTCACAGTAAGATGCTACGAGCTACGCCCACCATCCCAGCTCAAGAGGAAGTCCACTGTCACCCTGGGTTTGAAGGGGACAGCACATTCTCAGACAACTTGCAGTAAGCATCAAGATAAAATGTGGTGCTTCTTGACTTCAGCTCAGTCCACATCTGAGGCTGTGATTACAAGAGTGTTTGCAGGTATCTGCATGGCAGAAGGAACTGCCCACGAGACAGCCAAAACCAACAAGAGGAAGGCTGGCCTACAGTATCTATATTAAATATAACTGCAGATACTATGAGGCACTGTGTGTCCCGGGTATGGTACAGATACCGAGCATCTTTCCACTCCACCTGCTCAGCAGCATTAAAAACAACTCATCCTGTGGAAATTACTCAGCATTAATGAAACGCTGTAAAAAGCAAAGGGGAAATCCAGTTAGTCATCTGTCAATCCTCCTGTTGTGAAAACAGATTCACAGATCAGAGGATGCCTTAAAAATAAATTAATATCATAAATGTCTCTGGTTTATGAATGACACCAGTTCTCAGGAAACCCCATATTGAGGAGGATACTAGATTTTCTTATCAACACTGCAGGATGAAGGAAACAATCTCACCAAGAAAGGGCAGTGTGTTTCTGTACAAGGGGTTTGCTATCTGGATATGATCATTTGTCAAAACCTCAAACAAAATCCCACAGCATGCTAATCTGTTCTTTCACGGCAGGTAACCTCACACATCCTAGAGCTCTGCAGTGTGTTCATTCTTGCCTTGTTTAAAGGCACTGAGGAGCACAAGGGATCAGCCTGAGCCCTTCCTCCTGCTTACAAAACGCTGTGTCTTAGCATCGACTTTATTTCATGGTCTGGATTTCAGGAGTAACTCCGTGTCTTCCAGGCGCATGTGCAGCATTCCTTAATCTTCCTGAGCTTTTATTTACTTTCTAAATAAAAACTTACCAAAAGGGTTGTTTTGAGAAGGATTTTAAACTGCACTGGAGGCAGGAAATTAAAAATAAGTGTTCCCCAAGCAACCCAGCTCTGTCCAGCCGTGCAGTACAGTCACCCCTTTCACCACCAGCTTGAATGACACCGTGCAGCTCGGCTTCACGCTGCAGCCCATCCCTCACCCTGCCAAACAGTTACCCCAGGAGCAACCCCATTCGGGACTGCTGGATTTTCCTCATCCTTCTGCAAACGGAGGTTTGGCTCTTACCGCTGGTGCTAGTCGGTGCTCATCGTTTCTACTCTCCTGTTCGTGGATGAGCTTTTGTCTTCCCAAATGAGAGGAAGAAGAGGGAGATGGTGGCTGCATAGTCACTGGTGTACATCACAGAAACATGTTACAGAAGCAAAGGAGATCAGACCAACACCATGCTTTCACGGCAGGGTTCTCAGTACTTCCAACTAAGTAATCACTCGGTCAAATCTTTTGCTACAGTTCAGTCAGAAGCCCCAGATTTCAGTAAACTGAAAAAAACATGTTTCTTTAAGGGACTGATGGAAGGACTTTCCCAGAATGATATTATTCTGGCTCTTACCACTCAAAAACAAAGCCCATGCTTTCTGTGAAAGAGAAGCCTGAACACTGCTTTGGACTGGGGGGCAGGGAAGCCAAAGTTTGTGTTTATAGACTCTAATCTAATTTCACGCCTTCCTCTTACTCTCACTACCCTGTCTTAAAAATTCATGTTTTATTAGATTCATGAAACAGCTACAGCTCATAATGAGACAAGTCAGCTGACACCGTCGATGGGGCGTTTTGTACCAAACATTAACGCTAATTATACATAAACCTTCCACCGCACCACGTTCGCTGAGCCCACGCGCTTAAGCTGCTTGTTGTATTACTGCAAACAGTTCATTAGCAATACGTTTACGGGCCTGGGCAGCATTAACCTTGCCTCAAAATTGTCCCAAGCTGCGAATGCAGACCTGGTGCTGTTAATTACAGGAGGCACCGCCAGACTCCTGGGTGGTGACATGATGCTGGGGGAGCACCTTCACTAACAAGAGTTTGAGTCCCAAATCCTCAGTGTCACCTCTCTGAGGCTCAGCAGGGACATTCAGGCTCCTCTTCCCCATGAACAGCTTGTAAATTTTGTTCATAACTTCAAATGACAAGGGGTTGAACCTGGCTATTTGTGGTTTTAAATGCTGTTATTACTCTCCTGCCTGCATGTAGGTAAGGAGAGCTCTATGTTGGGTCTCAGCAACTGGGAGAATTTATGGCTCTATGCAAGGCAAGCGCAGCCATCCCTTCCTTCAAAGTGTGTTGTTCAAATGTAGGATTCCTGGATCAATTAAAAACCGATAAACAACAATGCAAAATGTACACAGTCCTTGGTTTCAATATATTAGAACTGAGGAAGGATCTCATAAACACTTAGAAATACCTACAGGGTGGGTGTCGAGAGGTTGGGGCCAGTCTTTTTCTCTGTAGTGCCCAGTGACAGGACAAGGGGTAACAGGTACGAGCTGGAAGTTCAACTGGAACATGAGGAGCAACTTCTTTGTTCTTCAGCTGAGGGAGCCCTGGCCCAGGCTGCCCAGGGAGGGTGTGGAGGCTCCTTCCCGGGAGGTTTCCAAACCTGGACACGTTCCTGTGCCCCTTGATCAAGGGCTAAATGAGCATTTAGCAAGGGCTAAATGAGCTCTGCAGGGCCCTTCCAACCCCCACCATTCTGTGATAGATCATAATCTCTCTTCACACACTGTTTAGCAGGTGGGGAATAAACTTACACCATGGGCAGTGAATATACTAAAATAACTTAAAAGTAATATCAGGTCTGTCTTTTGTCTTCAAATTGCTTTGCATGTACAAAAAAAAAGATGGTAGATGGGCAATGTGTGTAGCGAGGCACTGATAAAACATGTTCACTTACCGTCCCACTACACCAAAAAGACCCCCTTGTTTAAACAATAAAAAACCAGACTCAAACATGAAACAATAAGCATTCCTGACCACAGAGTTGCTCTCAAAGAGTAGGCAGGAGAAAGACGTTAACAACACCACTACCGAAAACACAATGAAACCCCAACAACCCAAAACCAAACCAACCATGAACTGCATTTCAGAGCAAGGTGTCACTGATATGCTTTGTGGTTTTGCTAACATGAAGAATGCTCCAGAAGTGATTCAGAAGAACAGAAGGAGCAATTATTCTTAAGCTTTCCGGACAATTATAAAGTATCTGGAAGAACTGAGAAGACAGCAAAATTTAAACCCACCATGAAGATATTGAATCTGAACAGATTTTGCCACATATGCACCAGCCCAAACAGGAATAAGCACGTGGGGAACTGAAAGTGAAGGACAAGGCTCAGCAGAGCCAGGCTGGGCCTGCTTTGTTAGAGACTAGCAGCAGGGGAGTTCACTGTGCTGATAATAAAAGAGAAGTATTTTAATCTCTTTCACAAGGCCTAATCGAGGAAACAAGCGAAAACCATGACGGACCAATTGACAGTTCGTTACCGGGAACAATGCTTTTTGTTTTCTAAAGCTTGCTCTCTCAGATCTTCGAAGTCAAGGGAGACACTTCGAAGATCTGAAAGGCAAGGGAGCTGTTTAAAATTAATTTCGGTTCCAGTTGCTGCAGCAAAGGAAGAAACCCCGTGTTTTCAATTCAGCTCTTTGCTTCAAGTGCTGCCTTGCAGAAAACACAGTACTTCCCCCCAGCCACCTCAGCTCCACAAGAGCTTCTCCACCGAATCTGCCTTGTCCATGTTGAGAGTAGTTTTATTACTAGTATGCTTTAAACCCAGGAAAGACTTCAGGAAGACAGATATACTACTCTCCAAGCGCATGTTTCAAGAAACTATATCCAGCTATTTTGTTGTGCACAAACAGCTATTTTGTCTTTCAAGATCAAAACACGAGCAAACAAATAAACAGAAGGCGATCCAACTGGAAAGATATTTTTGATGGGAGGAAAAGACTTTGTTAACCAACTATTAGAGAATGCCAAACTGTCTAACACTCAGTTCTAGTATAATATAATAAAATGATAAATTAAAATGAAATACATGCACTTGAGTGGCCGATTTTAACTATTTCAGCACGTTTATTCTGCAAAGGTTTATCCAGTACCATCCCAGCAACATTCGTTTTCCCGGTAGGGCTGTTAAAACCATTCTGTATATCCTCAAGGGATGTGTCCACAACCAAAAATACACGTGTGAGAGATGTGCTCGTTCAGCAAACGCCAGTCCCATCGGGCGCTGGTGCATGAACACTTAATGGGTCAAAGAGTTCTCACAGCCCTGCCCCACAAGACACAGGGCATCTCCCCAGTCCCACTGAGTTGAGATGCAACCTTGAGGACCACCGATTCCTTATTAAGAAGGCAGCACGCTACAGCAGCTTGCAGCAGCATTAAGGCAACACTAAACAAAGCTGTGCCTCTGCAGAATAAATCAGCAGAGTGCAAAGGCTCTCAGTCACGCTTCAAACACATCACAGATCACCTCTTTCAACTTCTGGTGCAAGGTGATCAATACAAACCTCCTAAAAATATCCTACTGAAACGCACCAGGGTTTTTTAATTTCCCTGTTTAGCATTTCATGTTCCTTTAGAAAAGATTTGCTCATGGTTTTCTCGACAAAGAACAACATAACAATAAATTGCAAGATTCTAACAGAGCTTACAGACCGAGACCTGCCAGGATATTTATTGTGCTGCTGCATGGGGGAGGCAGTTTCCTTTTTTACGTGCCCTTGGGTGAACGAAGTCAAAAGCACAGCCCATTGCTAAGCTGAGGACAGTCCATCAGATGCAGAGCAGCAGGAACGATGCAAGGAAGGGCAGCACCGAAAATGTGATTTAATGCTGCAGGATTAGGGTTCTGTGATTCACCCCGATGCCAACATGCTGCGGCTGCTGCCTCGCTCACCTTGTAAAAGAAATTTGCTAGACCATGACATAAAGCTGATCTTTTTTCAGAGCATTTTAAGGCACACATTTGGTTGAGAACACCCAAAATCTTGTGGAGCTCCAAGCTTACAAGGTGCTTTCCAAACTAAGGGCAGTGGAAAAGTATCCTTTCACAGAATTTAAGGTGAAGGCATGGAATGAGAAAATAAATCCAGAGGAATGACTGCAGGAATACTTACTGCCTAATTGTTTTTTTAATGATTTCTTTTTTCATATATAAAAGCTCTCCATACACTTACCTTGTTGCCCTATAAACCTAAATCCACCACTTCTTTCTTGCTCTCCTTTCTTCTTCTTCTTTTTTTAATTCCTAAGTCTCTGAGAGAAAACTTTAAACTTTTCCATGTCCAGACAAGAACTTTGTTTGTTTCCCTTTTTCTTTATCCTTTCAAAAAAAATAGGCCAAGTATATTTCCAAAAATCTGAGAAACTCAGAGCATGAGCCTTTTGACCTCAGACAGAGTTGGGATAGCCAAACTGGAAGGATCGCTTGCAGGGTATTTAGCTGAAGCTTTTGGTATGGGTAGTTTTCACACAAGTGTTTGTACAGTGCTCCTGATGGCTCACTCTTCCCGAATTAATCCCATCAAAGAGAACAAGTCAAGAAGCAGAATGACGTGGCTCTACTGAGAGAGGCGTTTATCGAAAGGCACAAATTAAAACTTCCAAAGATCACAGGGACCCGATACATTTTAGCATAGGAAAAGACATAATAATGGTTAGCTGGCTACCTTCTGTTTCCCTGCTATCCCCATTATTAAACCATGGAACAAAAGACAAACTCTCTTTTTATAGAGGAGAACCTAATGATCACTAAATATACCTTCAGTCTTTAATTTAAGCAAAAAACTCTGACTAAGTGCATAGAATTAGCTGAAAATAGCAATACAGCTGGCCACCTTTGGCAGATTCACAACCAACATGCTCCATCTTTTTGTAGCCACTTCCTTTCGACTGCACCACCTTCATTTAGCTGCCAAGTTGGAAAGAAGAGCAAATGTTGTGGTTCTTTTTAGAGACAGAGAGGAATTAATTCTTTGTATGCTAAGATAAAAAGGCCTCCATTCCAAAGTGTGTAGGTTTTTAGTCCCTTAAATCTACCCATTATTTGCTTAAGGTACAATTTAGACTGAATGTGACACTTAATAAGACTTCTCCTCCAAGACCTGCACTCAAACTTAATCTCTGTTTTATTGCACGTGAAGAAACAAAAAGTAAACACCCAATCTGCAATTATTTTGTTTTGAATTCACCTGTTGCAGTGACACACTTTTTCCTTTTAAACATTCATTCATTAAATCAAACAGAGGTTTTAAATGAACCCATTCTAACACAGCTTCTTTTACACAAATCTGATTTTACAAATGCAATATCCAGGAACCACCAAGGATCCAACATCTTCTAAGTACAAGCCATGCAGGGATGGTACCCACTGTCCTGCTAATAAGGTAGCAGACACTCGGTAGCATTAGGTGACAACAGGAAAAGTTTGTTAAGGTATAGGTCTCACAGAAAGATTCATCCCAACTAGCTATCAATTTCACCAGAAGAAAGTCAAGCCAAACAGTCATGCACACGCCAAACGTCAGTATCACTTTTCCCACAACTCCAGTTGACTAGTTTTGTCAGTTTTTGGTGCTTTCCTTTTTTGTCTCTGCTCTCCCTCTCAGCACTTCCCCAGATGAAAAGTCCCATATAACATATTCAGCAAAAGCTAAGGAATGAGCCACCTTTACCCTCTACCCATGATACACATGGTTCAAAACCAAAACCTCTTCCAAAGGAATTCACAAACAATTTTAAGACATTTATCAGGTCCATCGACTGAAGCATGCAAGCAGCATCTCTTTTCACAAACAGAAGGGACAGAACAACCTAAGTACTTTGTAAAATATCACCACAAGAAAACCACCATAGCTGACAGCCCAGCCCATTCTGGTCCATCAGCCAAAGAGCCTTATAGTCTTCTTGGTAACTACCAAGAAGACAGGTAGAGTTCATGTGGTTCAGGTCTCGCTGCTGCTGTATCTCTGTGGGAAGCTGAGACACGACATCACTCACTATAGCCCAGCAGAGCAGGGAAGTGGGTTAGAGGAGCAGCTTCGGGGCTGGAGTGTCACGCAAGTTATTTCTGGCTGTTGTGCCCAGGGGAAATCAAAGGTACAGTCACGCTGCAAGACTCAGAAAGGGACAAGCAGATCCAATGCTGCTCCAAATACACAGTAAAAAATCCTCCTGTCCTTAAATGACGCAAAACCAAGTAAACAAGTTTTGCCAAGTCATGACACTCAGCCTGCCTCACTGCTCAGCATGTGATGGCATCCTTCTTAAAGCCTCTACTCTGCCTGTTGCACAGCCAGGCAACAGTTTCCAGCTCTAGATGTTTAAGAACTACTCCTGGTTGCTATTTTTCCAAGTCAGAGGCTTGCACCTTAGACATAGCCAGCACAGACCTTAACTCCATCTGGCTGCTGTAAGCAACATGCCATTTGGCATCCCTACCATGGGAAATCACAGAATCTACACGCTCAAATCCTCTGTTTAATGATACATTAATTGATAATATACTAACGACTATGTATATGACATTTTGATTTGATTCTGCCTCAACAACCTACCATTTTGTCCAAAGAACAGGCCAGTCCTCAGCCCTACTATACTCTTCAGTCTCAAGCTACACAGTCTCAAACATTTTGAAGCAAAGTTTCCTGATGAATTGGACCTGTACAAAGTCATGGCTTTGGTAAAACAATTTTTCCATAACTGTCAGAAGACAGGGAAAGAGATGCTACAAGTTTTTACCACAGTCATCAAAACCAAAGAGAGTGCTGTTCACAGCTGGGAGTACTGCAGAATCATTGTAACACGCAAAACATGGAAATAAAAATGATAAAAGATATTCAAACAATCTCCTTTGGCCTGAGAAAGGGAAGTAGCATAAAAGGAAGAAAATCCACGTAAAACTCATGCTGTTAAAAAGAGAAATCCATCTCACTCAGTGTCTTCCTTACACCATAGAAATGTCTTTTCTGGCCATAATCATGTCCGGCTTCACTCCACACACAATCCAACATTCCCTGAAATCGTTCGTGGCACAGGAATGCATTGATTATAAAGCTGCATGTGACTTGCACCACATAATACACAGGCATCTCATTTAGGCTACGTGCACACTGTTCAACAGGAGAACCACTGCAGAATGAGGACCAGATTGTGTGTGCACCGCTCATTGGGTCACTACCTTATTTCTTTTAGCAGCTGTAAGAAGCAAGGTGGAGAAAACCAGCCTCTAAGCTTAAAAGCTGGACAACAGGATAGGATTTAACATACCACAAAGCTGAAAAAAAGCGTGTTGACACAATTCTTTGATACCTACCCATCTATGTATCTCTCAAGGAAGAAACACAGCCAAGCAACAAGGCTATGCAAATATTTCCAGGTTCTAAAAAGATCGAGCCAGTCAAGTTTCCCCCCTGTGGTTTCCATGTCGTCATCAGCATTGCTTCATGTTTGTGTAGCCTTATAGCTCAAATATGTTTTATATGTCTTTGGAGGATGAGTGCACATATTTATGAGTTTACAGCGATTGCTTCTTCGTGAACAGTGCACAGACACGTGCAAAACAGAGGTTCCCAAGACTGTAATCCTGTCTCTAACTAGAACACTGTAAGGGAAAGGCAGGAAACCAAACTAACATACAATGGTACTGACATGTTTTATTAGGAAGGAGTGTATCTAAATTAAACAATACCACAACAGCACAGACCCAACAAAACCTCCTTGCTAAAACTGATTCTTAAACAGCAACACTTCATGATGCTCAAGTAAATTACCTAACCCTGTACATTTATTCAGGAATCTTCACTTTAAGAGATCCCACAATATGACATTTTTTGGATGCATATATGTATCTCATCTGCCCTTCCAATTCTCACTCTTCCCCCCAAAAAATTATGTCACAGTATTGGGTATACTAGCTGGTACAGGAGGATGAAAGTAAAGAATCCCATTAGGAGGGGATCCATTACAGCAGAGACCCATTCAAATTCAATTCCCAGCTTCCACCAAATGCATCTCTTCCTACAAATAACTGAAATTTGAGTGAGATTAAGATAGAAAGATGCACCAAAACTGCAGTGAAGCAGGAATACTTGTTGTTTCTGAGGCTTTCCTATGCTTAGATACCAGGAAACCACAGCCACTCCTTTCAAACATGGACACAAATATCCAAGATCAAGGGCATCTTTGGAATTTGTGTTGACATTTTGTTTCTATCCCAGAGCAGATCAAGCCCATGGCAAAGTCAGTGGGTCTATCCTTAAAAGGGCTACTACAATTTCTGTTTGTTTCTGTCAAAAGGTTGATTTTGTAACTGGCTGATTTTCAGGTGTCTTGTGGCTTCTCAGTACAAATGAACAAGAGCAAGGAGAGCATTTACTATAACTATCCCAGTATTTAACCCAATATCAAGCTGCTTCCAATTTACCTTCGTTTCTGACAGCATCTTGAAGAAACTGTCTCCATTCAACTACACCCTCCTCTCCTACTTAATACCTATAACCTAGAAATACTAGTGCTAAAAATTTTTAAGACTAGCCTAACATCTCCTTCAGCCATCACTTTAAGAGAACTGAAAAGCAGAAGCAAACCTCTCATTCAGTGAAGGTAAAGCAACTGCCATCAGCAGCAAGAACACCTTTCCACAGGCTCTTCAATCCTTCATCTTCACTGCTGAGATTTTTCTCCCTCCAATCCCAAAAGAGACTAAATAAATAAGATTGTGACTCACATCTACACGTTTTAAATGAAAATTCTAAAAAAGGTCATTTCCTCATGTATTTCAGAAGCTGCCTATAAACAGCTCCTCTATTTATATAGTCCTAAAAGCAAGAGAGTATCTTAGCTGTAAGACCAGACCAAAGTTGAACTCGTGCCCACAAACTCAGAAGTAAAGCCAGATGTCAGACAGCAAAGATTCAGACACCCATGCCAGCCTGCATTCTTCACATCTTTTAATTAAAATTATTACTTTGCCATGCTATTAGTAAACTCCACATTTAAGTTCAAAAGCTTGCCTGCTCAGATACTCCTTCCCTTCAGTGTCATGTGCAATATAAACCCTATTGCTGATGGTGAGTTCGATAGAGCCTCCGACCTGACTCGCTCAGCTCTGCCAAGACCCAAAAAGGGGATGGAGGAACTGCAGAACCCAGAGCACCCTGGAAGGAGCAGAGACAGCACGACACAGAAACTCATTTCTCAGCTTGGCCCTGCTCTTGTTTAACTCAAACAGATTTAGAGAAAAAGCTACATTACCACAGTTGCTTCTGAGCCAACATTTACTCTGGCAGGCTATCATCAGAGCTATTGAAGTTTCTCTCTCTCTTTTTATCCCACTGAAGTGTTATAATAGGAGCAATAATACATTTATGTTCACTTTATTCTTCCTTAGCACACAGTTCAAAATTCTATAAATGACACTGAGGTAGGTAGTAGAGGCGTTTTGGCTGTACTGCTTACATCCTCCAGGCACTCAACCTCTCCTCGGTAGGCTACGGCAAAGGACTAATCCTGCCACTCCATACCACCTGTTGAGGTCTTCATTAAACAGTGCTGCCTACAGAACAAAAAGGATTCTCCCCAAAATATTTACATGAATCTGAGGCACATCAATGGTTCTGGGATCAGTAAGGGATCATGAATTACGCTGTGGAGTGAACACATTTTCATAGTGGATGGGTATGTCCGTCACAGCAATCACTTTGGAACGTATAGCAGAGCACTGGCAATGTAGAATAAATAGAGGTAACTCACCAAAACGCATCAGCTGTGGGGCTAAGAATTCCCCAAGTCTTTTCTGAAAGTCTGGAGACTCATTTTTACACTGAAAATATGTAAGAGAATTTTTGCGGAAAGGGGAAGGCAAAAGATGGAAGGGAGAAAAAAAGAGCAGAGAGGCAGAATGAGAGATACAGCTTGTATGACTTTGTAGAATCCAATGCTTAATGTGTTTGTTTATTCAGTCTTGAAATAAAATGTATGACAAATACACCACTGGTTACAACCTCTCCTTGTCCTATGTATAAGATGACTAGTATAAAGCCCAGAAATTTAATCCAGCTGGGACTCCATAATCCCAGACTGCCAAGTCACAATATGAAGTACACACATAAAAGCCATCTAAAGTAACGTGGCTGAAGAGAAACGTCAGCAAAAACCTTGCAGCAGGAAAAACCTTTGAAAAGAGTTTTTCCTATATCAACCTGCAGGAGCTTGTCCATTGAGCTCTCAAACTGCTGGAGACCTCACGCTGTCTGACCTGGGTCACATTAGATACACATACATAAATACACACACACACACACACATATACTGTGTTAGTAACAGAAATAAGGAAAAGCAGGGCTGACCAGAGAAGACGCATCTTTGCCAGCACAGCTCGCTCCAAATCCGTGCTGCTCAGCTGAAAGATGCTACACAATCATCTTGACCAACACATGGCAATTACACAAGTGGCTGATGAGTGGTGTTAACCAAGAGCACTTGACTTCGTGCTGGCAAGCCAGTCAACAATTGCATCTACCACATGTAAGCCAGTGGCTCGCATATAAATGAATCTGAGATTAAAACCAACATGGAAATGATTGCTGAGATGTGCAGTAAATTCAGTGTTTACCACAATAAATATTTCATTTTCTAGCGTCCCTGAAGATGCTGCCTGCATCATTTCCAAACATTTTCTTTTTGTAGTCAAAAAGAAGACTGATGATTTAAGAGTTGACAATCCTTTCCCCTTACTGTTGGAAGAGTCATAACAGAAACAGCCCCCACCTTTCTGCAGTCAACTGGAAGAACAGTTGTGTAAAATTCTGCAACTTGCTGACTGACTATATCACTCACAATACAACACAGCTAGCAAGTGTTTCAAACCCTTCTGCAGGCGCCAGGGATGAATCTGGCCAATTCTTCCTGCAAAGTGTCACAGAGACACAGATACTTCTCAGAGACAAAATGCTTTGTGAAAGACTAATTCTTCTCTTTCCCTGTTGCAGTAATATTGTTTCACTCCACTTTGACGAATCCCATCAGAATATTTAATAGGAATACTTTTGTAGCTACTGTGTCAGCTCAGTCACTTCCATTTTTGCTCTTCTTGACCAATTCCCTTTTTCTCTGCTGTTTCACACTTTAAAGCACTCTACAACCTCTCTCTGTCATTGTGTGAAGCGTCCAGATGTTGAATCACACCTCGGATTACCATCCATTTTTCAAACCATAAAACAAGCAACAAGGCCTAATTAGCTTTGTTCCTTCCTCAAACTACATTAACAACTAAATTTTAATCTCCACTCAACAGAGAAGACAGTTAAAGCAGTAGATCTTCCTACAGTACATTTATCCTGCAGCTTAGGCAGCTGGAGTTCAGCTTGTATAGGGTCTTCATGGCCCTTCATACCAAAACATACTAGTACAGAGAGAGCAAAAAGATTTTTCTGTAGCTTTGAAACTGCAAATAGTTTTTCTGCAACGACTCAAAGATTCAGGCTCATTCAACATTTAGATGAGCATCAGTCTAACATGAATCTTGCTCCTTTGCCTCTCATCCGTATGGGGAAATGATATATTAGAGCATTTTTTAAACCAGACAAGGAACTGTATCCAAAAACTAGGCACAGAATTCTACTGAAGCTTTCCAACATCATGCATTCTTCATACAGCTAACCCCCTTACCAAAGCAGTAGCTACATGGAACTTCTGCAGAACGTGGAAGTTGCACAATGTTAAGAATGAAACAGCCAACAAAAATTAGCTTTGTGAATGTATTCAGAGACTCAATACACGTAGATTTCGTGAACTGACACATCTCACACAGGTTTAACTGTTGAGTAGTACATTGCTATTTTTACACTGGCACTCTTTTGACTAAGCCCTTTTTTGCTGAAATGGAGAGTCCCAGCTGTACCAGCTAACGAGACATACATGTGCAAAGCACTATTCTCCTTACAATTAAACCACTACAGGACCACCACAGTGAACATTTTCAAATCCAAAAGTAAACTACGGATACTTCAGAAATCACAAAGACAAAGCATTTTCCTGCCACTTACTGACTCAATCAACAAGAGGAAAAGGCTGCATTTAAGACCCGTTTGGAGATGAGTACTAATGAATCCTAGGCTGGGCACTCTCTGTTTCCCCACATCAATCACAGCAACAAAACCGTGGCAGCTGCCTGAAACAGTCTTTTTGGAGACCAGCATCTAAAATATGCTGTTGGGGCCAGGATACTACACAAGCACAGCAGCACAGAAGCAATTTTCCATTCAATTTATGGATAGAGCATGCAGAAGAGAAAGTTTTAATCTCGTCATATGTGGGGGGCTTTAATTGCTGAAAATGGGGCTTTTCCTTATCAGAAGACAAAAAGATTGGGGTTAAAAACAATATGTGGAAGGAAGAAAGAGAGAAAGGGAAACTGAGACAGAGATACTAACCTGATGAAAGTGGAACTATAAGCACCAAGAAGTGAGTAAAGCCAGCAATGTGTATCTCTTGTTTTCCCGCATGGTTAACAATACTCAGTCCCAGCTCCTACATGAGGGGAGTGGAGAAGGGTGGGTGGAGGTGATTCTTTCCCCTTAGCTCTTTGCTTTGCACATCCTTTTTCCCAATGCTCTAATCCTGCACTTTGTTTTAAAACAACTTTCTTGGATTTTCAGAAGGGTACTTCCCTACTACAGAACCCTCTTATTCACCAAAGGAAAAATATTTCTCATGATACTTCACTTCAGACTTCCTCAAAAAGATAAGAGCTTCTTCTGCAAAACTTCAAACCACATACCACAATACACAGAAGTGCACTAGCACATCAATAGAGAAAACAGAAAGGAAGGCAATTTCTATTCCCATCAAATATACTTGCCAAAACTCCAAACTATGCTCAGTTCCTGATGAATTTTTTCTGCATGATCTCATCCTTACCGCATCTGGGTTTGGAAGATTCATTCAAAAAAACCCAAATCTGTCAGTCAACAGACAAGATTTAGTTGCTAAACCTTTTTTTTTCTCCTTTCTTTTAAATTTTTTTAGAACTACTGACCTGAGAGAGCTTTTTCTTTTCCTGCATGTGCAATATAGACTGAGGGCTGATGAGGCAAGCTCACACACCTGTACCAAGTGGAGAATTTAAACTAAAAATTCTGACTGACGTCTAACTTAGCACAGTACAACTTCTCTGGGGGAGGGGAGTTTCCTATAGCTGCATTAATTCAGGCTAAAAATACCCATGCTGACATGCTGTCATGTGAGAATCTCTTTGATTCCAAGAGTTTATTCAGAGCCTTCGTTGTTACTTTGAACTTTTTTGTTGTTTAATATGATCATCGCTCCATTTGTCATCACTGACAAGAGCAGACAATTACACAAGCTGAAGATATGTCTGCCAGTCATAGCATGCCATCTTGCTGCTGTCAAGCAAAGAGATGTGCCTCTACACACCTCTAGATTGAGTTCATTAAACCAGCCTGCAGGATATCCCTCGGTAATGACACAGATGAAAGACCAAATTAAAATTGCTTAATTCAGATACACAGTCTCTAGCATTTTCCACCTTGCAGTCTAACCGGTTAAGCTGCATCTCGGAGTAAGCTGTCCTAGCACAGAAGCTGCTCTTGTTCTCTGCTTCCATCACTTTTAATTAAAGCATCTGAAAGATTTTTCCAGTTTGTTTTTCACTTCCCTCACTCAGTGCTGAGCATCAGCCCAGCTATTGAAAAGAAAAGCAGGCCAGGCAGCCACATGGTAACGCACCTTCTGTCAACCGAAGCATGGAAAGCAGCTCTCTCCTGCCTTAAAATTGCCACAGGAAGAGGTGAGCACACTGGCGATGGTGGGTATCAAGCACAAAGTCATGCACCACAGCAGAGAGCGTGCATCAGCGTTTTCAGTGCTCACTACCACTTCCCTGGAACAATTTGTTGCCTCCAAAGCCTCCGTGCTTCATTAGTGATGCCATGTGACCACCACACTTCTCATCCAAAAACTTCCCAAGAAAGTGTTTTGAAATACTATTTTTAACCATGTGCTTCTCAAAGGGTTTTTTTTCCCCAATACAAAATACAAAGTCCTTTACACATAATTGTCTTTTTCTCACACAAAGAAGACAGAAGTAGGAAGCTTAAAAAGCATATATCCAGGAATTTTGCTTTAAACACCATGAGAAGTCCACAGGGAAGTAGCACCTACCTCTATCAGTAGACGGAGCTATGTTTTCAAACAAAGCCTAATTAAAAAAAGCTCTCCTAAATCTCCATGAAAAGCCAATCCACCAGCAAGAGGACAATTGCTTAACACAGCCTGCTATGATGAAATACATTCCCAACTCTGGCACAGCAAACATCTGCATTAACATTGGCAAGGTTATTTCCAAAGCCACTGCATTTACAAGTCTCAATATAAAGCGGGAATCCCAATTTCTATTACTTTCTTATTAGTGGCTAAACACACTCACTACTGAGTGAATGGAGAAATCTTAAGAATAATAAAAATGCTTATTACACCTCAAACATTACTAGTGCATTTTCCAGGACTGCTAAATGCATCCAGGGTTGTACGTAACTACTAAAGTGTTTTCTTTAGCAACACAATTTGGCACGGTAACAGCAATCCAAAGGGCAACAGGAAACCACAAAGTTGATTTGGCTCTAAATTTGAGTTTTTCTAAAGCCTGGTTATACAACAATGCATTTTTTAAAAAAAACAAAACAAAATCAAAACACAAACCTGTAGATAATTTGGTTTTGTTTTTTAAATATTCCCATGGAGTAGCTCTAAGCTCAAACTCGAGGGTCAGCCAGGGCTCCTGGCAGAGGCAAAGATGCTGTGGCACGTAGGGATGCCCCAGCAGCCGCCCCTGCCGAAAGGCAGAGCAGGCAGCTAATTCATCTGCCCTGGGAGAAGGGGAAAAAAGACATGTTCCCTGTGTGTTCCTTCCACATTTCTTTGTTTCTCCCACCTAAGCTACAAGAGAGCAGAGACCCAGAGGAAAAATAAAGCTGAGGGAGACCTCGAGAGGCAGTTTTCTTGGCTCTCGTTGCCTCAGAAAACCCTCATGGCATTCAGGACAGAATTTGGTCTTTTATTAGCATCCTCTGCAGCACGAAGCCGCATCCCTGCTTGACTTCAGGCTGCTCCATGTGGAGATGAGGCATGAGAGCAGCCTCTGTGCCAGAAACAGCCACACCACAGACACAAACCTTACCTCCTGGTGCTCCAGCACCTCTTTTCTTCTCGAGAGGACTTTGTGTGTCTCAACAAAAACATGTTTCCACCATGCTGGGGGATGAGTGTGGCAGCCTACCTGTCACACCGTGGGCACACTAAAAAACAGCAGCTTCCCAGCTCAGCCTCGCCTGTGCAGGCATCACTAAAGGCTGTTCTTGCCTGCACTGCACCCTAAAAATACAAATGCCCTGTTATGTCCTCAGACACATTACCGTCACCCCTGCAAAGCCAAAGTGCTGTACCTTGAGGACCCTAATGTTAGAAAGGATAGAACTTTTGCCAAGGAGGTTTTGTTTTTTTCTAAAAGCCACCTCCCTCAAAAACATTCAACCCATTTCCTTCTCCACCAAGAGAAAGTGCTATGCTGCAGTTTCATCAGCTGCAGTTTGAAGTCAGCTATCCTTCTTCCTCCAATTTATAAAGAGGAGGGATGGACTTAGCACTGATGGTACAGCTCTTCTAGGTCCTGTGCACTACTATACCTCGCTCAGCGCCCTTGAAGCAGCTCTCCCCCATCATTGCCAGCCCACCAGCAACAAATAACAAAATAGCAACTGAGACTCCAAGGGAAATAAATGCTAGTGCTTACAGCAATTGTAAATGAGGTGCAGGAAAGGGAAGGGAGAGTGAGCATCAGTTTTCAGGTGGGAATTTCTTTCAGCTGCCGCAGCTTTTCTAGCTACAAAGCACTGGCAGAGGGAGTGCTGCAAGCAACTTGCTGCCTGGAACAGCCTAAGAAGAGAAGGCTGGTCATCTTTTAACGATCTTTTTTGAGCCAGGAGAGCTGCAACAAGCACAGAGAGAGGCAACTCCTGCTCTCACGTCTGCTGGGTTGCAGCAGCTCACGTGCCTCAGTGAAGCTGCAAATCTGGAAATGAAGCCAAATTCCCTGCCTTCCCCCTTCACCTGGCAGGACTCAAGAGTATCCTCATCATACGTCACACCTGGTCTTGTGCTGCTTTAGCCACAGGCCAACAGTTTAGCCATCAAGCATGGATACTGCCAGTTGTACAAAGAGCTAAACATCACTTGGTCCAGCACAGGAATCTGCCTGCGTTATGGCAGAAGAGCTTAAGTGAGAACGTAGCTTTGCCTGGCCACGACAACCAACCAGAACACATCTCATAATCTCATTTGTGTATGACTGTGCCAAAGCAATCCTCCACTGACATCATTCAACTCACCACATATATGCCCAGCAAACATGCCTCCCTAAACACCACACCAGTGACGATATTGCACCCCTAACCAGGAAAGCAAAGGCTGCTGAAACATTTCAGCCGACGCTGCCACCATTTAGCTCATTTCATTTCCAAACACAAAAGACAAGTCTCCAACATACAGACAACAAATCCCCTTTCTGACATTCAATTTGCATAACAGATCATCACTCTACAGCATTAGCGAAATTCCACGCTGCAAGCACATTTAATAAAATCCTAAGGACGATGGCTTAAACAGCACATTAGTTAAAATTCCTGCAATGCCTATTATCGGTGGAGTTACATGATATGGGGAAGGGTGGCATGCCCTAATGAAACCTCATGCACGCAGCCACCAGACTGCAACAAAGACTGAAAGATCACATGAATGCTTCCACAGAAAAACAATTTAAAAGCTGACACCACACCCCCCCCCCCCTACCCCCTAAAAGCCAGTGTGGTGTCATGTAAGCAAAAGCCCTACTCCATATTACATTCCTGAAGGCTCAAGCAAAGGAAAGGAGAATTGGTTGAGAAACTGCGTGCTCAGCCCGACCACGGAGGCATGCTTTGCATTCTGAAGCAGCATCCTCTGAAACCAATCATCTTTATTCTCTAATTGGCTGGAAGGAACCTCGTTCAAGCCTTGACAGCTGAAAGAAGTACCCTGACTTCTGGTGACCATAGGAGACTGTTAACGCAACTCCTCCGGTTGACAGTTAAAGGGAGAATAAAATCTGCATTAAAGCTGTGCAATTATTTAATTGTGACTGCTTACAATAAATCAAAGTACTGACAAAAAAAAGATGCACAAGACAGGAGAACCAGCGAACTTGCAAGCACGGCAGGTATAGCACAGTGATTCAGACACACATTTGCATGAGTCAGGGCAAACGTTGTTACAAGAGGGGACTAAACTGAAGAGGATCCTTAAACCATCTTACTCCTAAAATATTTTGCTCTAAGGCAAAACACGCACCATGTATTTTAAAGCATTAAGACACTAATTCTGTAAACAATAATGCCTCCAGCATGCACACCGAGCGCTGGAATGGATTCCTCAACTTGGCCTCATCACTTATGCATCTGATGAAACAAACACTGACAGCTTTTTTGCATTTGTAAAGGCCCCACAGCAGCTGTGGTGATCCCACCATAGAGCAATGAATTAAGCCTGAAACCCAGCTGGGTCTGCACAGAAGCCTTTTTTGCACAATACAGCAAGACTATCATTGTTAACCTAGGCATTATTGTAAGATATTCTGCATTACATTAAGAACAGAGATAGAGATGCCCTGGAAAATTAGCTTTAATAGGCAATTTATAACATTTAAAAATATGGATACCACATTGATTGCTGACAACAGATCCACAGTTTCATTTACACACGACCACGGTGAATCAGGTAATTACAGAACATCGCTTAAGTAGGAAACAAGGCAAAAATTAAGAAACATTCAAGTTATAAAACATAAGACAAACTTCAACAAAATGGATGTATGAACGGCTAAAAATTAACTATCAAAACTATCGATCTTGAGACCAGAAGGAGTATGAGACAGACTCTGAAAGGGACATATGCAGGCTTTCATCTAATTGTTAGAGCTTCTTTAGGACTAAAGCAAGCAGCTTAACACATTAAATAGTAACGTTTAGTCATGTATTTATTACATTATTTTTTCACTTTACAAGTACATAAATATGTACTGAATAAAAAGAGTCAATAATGACTTGGGAAAAGTAATTTGAAACTAATTAATTGAAAGAGTTTTCACAGACAGAATACATCAGTTCAGAACTGAAACTCTGTTCTTCCACTGCGTTTAACGTTGTATTTATTAAAAGAGAGGTCGGAGAAATCCAAATAAAGTTGTCTACTTTATGAAACAAGACTATTCAGCTCATCCTTCTTAGTTACTAAGAACACTTCTTTAAGACTGAGCCACAAAAACATGTATTTTTCCAGGTCTGCACAGAGACATGTAAAAGAAACCCCCAACCCAGCAGCAAAGTCACATAAACACTTAGAAGAATTCAAGGTGCTACTCCACCAACACGGAAAAAATTCAAGCCTGTCCTCACAACTTCTCAGTATGAGGAAACCATTTCCCTGGGAACAACAAAAATACACTTTCTGATTTCAAGCAGTACATACGCAGATACTGTGCGTGGTTTGTCTTCCCCATCTCCTTCTAGAGGATTACTCAGCTAGATATATAGACTTCCCGGCGATGACTTCACACAGGGTTCCAAATGGTGACTTCTCAAGTAAAGGTACCAAAAGAGCAGTGGAGAGCACTGATGAAGTAGGAGGAAAACAAAATCACAAGGAGCAATATGGAAATAAGAAGGTAACTTAAGCGGTAGGAGTACTGTTAGCAGAAATAGTAAGATGAAAAATACCTTCCATTTACAGTTTTGAAACACTTGTGTTTCTCCACAACGCAGAACTGATCTAGCCAGAGAAAGTCTTATTAATAGAAACCAAAATTACAGGCAGCAACAACAAAAAAAACCCCTAATTCCTTTTATTTGTGGCATTGCCTCTGTTCCCAGGCCTTTTTTATTTTCAGTAGGAGGAACAGAGGGGAAAGGATGGGGAAGGAAGGGAGAGAGAGAAAGGAGGCAAAAAGTTAAGGAAGGAAAAAATGAGGGGGGTGTTATTAGAGAGAAAATGCACTTCATTCTGCACCAGCCACATTTGGTTAAAACTATGAGATACAATTGGCAGCTTTTGAATATATGACCCTCCAAAGGCAAGCTGTCAGCTCGATAACAGTTGAAGGAAATAAATGGACAGCTCTGTACTGTTCTGAAAGTCTTGCGCAATGAAGTTACAGTTTCATCCTGGAAGATGGCCAAAACGCATAAATCAAAGAGCAATCAACCTTGTATCATTTTTATGACAACAGTAATGGTTAAAGGTAGGTTTTGTATTTAGCCCTAATAATATCTGCATTGGTCCTCCACATCAGAAAGTCAAAGTGCCAAAAACAAGGAGACAGGCTGTGCCGAGAAAACGTGGGCAGAGGTATTTTTCAGAAATGACAATGAAGCAGCTCTTCACCCTAGTCCAGGAAGAGCTAGACACATGAGTCTTCTACAGAAAGAACACTGAAACCACCAACCTCACCAACACCGAGAGCTGAGAAAATTTACTTAAAAAGGCATTAGACAAGCCAAACACTGGAAAATGCCATGAAGTAAGGCTGCAAAGCACTGACTGCACTTTGCTCCAGAGAACTTTCTTATGCCACGACGTGAACCGAGGATGAAATAACTGACTGTAAGAAGACAACTCAAGTTTTGCTACAAGTAACCTTAAGAGCAGACACTTGCACCTTTAAGAACCTAAAGGTCATGTCATTGGGGAAATAACCTTAGTTTGTCTCTAGGGACTTCCTGCACAACCAACTAACCAAACCATTAAAACGAAACAAAACAAGCCATGCAAATGACCACAACTTGGGAGACACACATTTAAAGTCCCGGTTTTGACAGTTTTATATTCACTTATCTATGACAGGACTAGAAGCCCTGATAACCACTTTGCTATAACCAAGACTTCCCTTACTAGACGCTGTCCTAATTTCTAAGCTGAACAGCAGCAGGTCAGTAACACAGTCTCAGAGTTGTCCTTACAGTCCTTTCTCTCAAATAATGCCAGCTATTCAATCTTCTTCCTTACGTGCTTAAAAATTTATAAGATATTACTTCTCCTTTCAAAGGGTTGCCTCAAGAGATCATCTACTATTTTGTTCTCCTTAACTAGTTTATGCACAGGCTTAACATTATTCATGTGTGTTGAAATTAAACTATATATTAACTCCCTCAGATCAAATGCAGATCCTCACTTGTACTGAAGAAAGTGATCTAATAATTCATAAAGTCAGTGGACTGGAAATTTGGAAACCAGCTGTAACTATCAATGGCATTCTGCCACCGAGGAATGAGTTCTCAAAGCAGAAGTGCTAGATGATGTCCCTTTGGCTTTCTAACATGTGAGTTGCTGATTAAAATACTAGGTCTTCTCTCATGAGGAAAAAAACCTACCCGGTTATCTGGAGAGCAGAGAGTAAAGGAAGCAGCAGGGCAAAAGTATGAAGCTTTTCAAGGAAAAATTATAACCTTTTAGCCAAGATGTATTTTTTCTGCTCCATGGGAACAGAAGAACTGTGATAAGTTATCTATAGAGAAGAACACCTTCAAAAACATGCCTGAACAGATATCTTCAAAGCCTTATCCCAAAGACAACAGTATAGTGTGTTCATGTATATTCTTCTATCGTAAAAGATGAAGCAGCACTTCCCTCCAAGTTACTTTGCCTGTCAGATATGCTGTAGCTGACCTTCCCAAGGTATGACCGTGACACGGTGCTGCGGGAGAGCACAAAAGTAAAAGCAGCAAATAGGATAGGATCTAACCAGGACCTCAAGGCAAGCCATCCTCCTCATGAGAAGGACTCCAACCATGGATACATATCATGGCCATTTTTCTCACATTATCCTAAACTTGGTTTCACAATCTGTGCTGCAGGGCAGT
Organism: Colius striatus; assembly: GCF_028858725.1. Classification (NCBI taxonomy): domain Eukaryota; kingdom Metazoa; phylum Chordata; class Aves; order Coliiformes; family Coliidae; genus Colius; species Colius striatus. Next base: position 6,246,744 of record NC_084762.1, read on the forward strand.
TCAGCTCTCCAGAGCTGAGCACACTCCTGCTTCCCTGACAAAGCCCCAGGTATGGCTGCAGTCATGCTTGTAGTCTGTAGGTAATAAAATGACAATGCTTTGAAAGACCTCTGAGGAGACAGATCCTGCAGAGCTGATAGCCAGACAGTCCCTCAGACAGAACCACACACCTACTCACGGTTATGCAAAGTGAGCAAAGCCTCAAAAAGCACATAAAGAAAGCAGCAAAGGTACACCCAGAAAAAAAAAAAAAAACCTTCAAAAAAAGCTTCTGACCATTTTGATGGGGAAATCCTATGGTCACCTCAGTGTTAATCCAGAGGGGAAAGAAGGATATGTACAGACAGGCATGTACGGAAGGTCACCCCTTGTCCCATTTGGGCCAGGCTTCAGAGCCTAACAGGAATGGCCTGACAAGTCAAGAGGCATGAGTTGACATGGGATTATAATGCCTTATAAAATGAGCTGTCCGTAAGGGAAAACACAATGAGATTCACTCCTGGCAGGATCTGAAAAAAAGTTAGTGGGGGGAAAAAAAGCAAATAATTGTTCATTCATTCACTCTCTTCCATCCAAATTAGTGAACCAGTTATTTCCAAAATGCCCACAGGGAATTAATTTCACTGCATCCTTGACTGCAAGTGTAACGGGCATAAAACGACACCAGAAAAGGTAGAGGGATCAATGACAACATAAGAAAAGATGCCTGTGAGAGGAAAAAAAAACATTACTACCTACATCATAAACACATTTCTTTCATGATACAGTACCAGCTATCACAGAGGCCAGTTGAAGTAGCATTATAATGAAATTCTAGGTATGACATAAAGCAACTGTATTATGCAGAAGACTTTAAGAAATCATATTTTTATATCATCTTTGCATATTTATGCTAAAAATTGTATTCCTCCTCTGCAAAGCAACAGGGCCCAGAAATCATTATTATACCTGGTCTGCCACCCAGCCTGGAAGAAATCTGACCACCTTTACCTATTTTGGAAGGTCATACTCAAATGGAGACTGCAGAGATCTTTTCAATAATGGAAGCTATGCACTGGTTTTTACGACTGGTCAGTCGTGTCACATAATGCTGCTCTTGAGTGAAGGAGCATGAATATTAATGCCTTATAAATGAAAGCCTTTAATGTATGTGAACTATGAAATTATCTTTTCCTGAATGCTCACATCAGCAGGATTCTATTTCCCAAAAGTTCATAAAAAGACTGTAAAAAGGGATGAGCGGGGCCACGTTCTACTTTTCCTTCACAGTACTTACGCATGGGCAGTTTGCTGAGCCTTGCATAACCTAAGTGCACACCCAGTATTTTCTACAACCAACACTCAATTTCTGCACACAGGCTCTTTTAGAGACAAGTAGCAACAGTGCAATCCTTCTCCCCCTTCTAAAGTATTTCCTATGGAGCTGCCCCCAAAATGAACTACAGAAACTTTTCCTCATCTTCCCCTTTGGCCTTCAGGAAAACAAAATGATATTGAGACAATAGTTCATTTTACTTGCTTGCAAAAAGATGTCAGTAACTTCGTAAGAGCTAATTTCCTGAGACAGGGACAGTGTGACTGGGAAGCCCAACCAGAGAAATACACAGAAATGAGCGAAAGACAAAAGCATGGGGCTGGAAGAAAAGAGAGCAGAGAACAGGGAAGTAAACTGTAAAAACTGCCAGTACTATGCACATGTGCACACTACAATGAAGAGAAGATTAAGGAAAGAAAAAGGGCAGTTACTACATTTAAATAAAATATTAAGTCCCTGGAAAAGCAAAAAGTTTCTGGAGCAAAATAAAAGAACAAAAACCAAGGCATGTCTATATCTAGTAAGGCCATTAAAACCATTAAATGGCTATCACCCTCTCAGAAAACTAACATTCCTGCCTGCAAATACCTGCACACACTCTTACACAGGAATGGCAAAATCTCAAGCCCTCAAAAGCACTTTGGCATGTACTTAACTCACAAGCTCCAAGTACTTCGATTGACGTCAGAAAGAGTATTCATCCATTTGAGACAGGCACGTGCTACAGCATCCTGCTGGATCCAAACTGAGGGTGCAGTTCCACGCGTCTTTTTAATCCTCAGCGAAGCCAAATGTTGTGCCCCAGTGTTCCCTTAACTGTGCCACTAAACAGTCTTTGAAAGTTTGTGCTGAAACCAGACTGTTTAAGGATGAGCAGGTGGGGGAAGAAAGAAGAGAGTTTGGGCATAGATACTTCTAAAGCCTGGTAATTTCAGCAACCCTGTTTTGTATGTAGCAGTTTAGTTGTACTGATAACGACCAAAGCATTAAACTATGTGGAAAGACCAGAAGTCTCACCACTGCTGGCTTCAATGGTGAGGAAAAAAACCATGTGATGACACATCCTGATGTTCATGTAATTAAAGGAAATCTTGTTTTTGCAGCTTCTTGATTTGACATGGTTTAGCCTTCTCACACTACTTAGGAACCTGGGGCAAAAACACATCAGCACTCCAGTTCTCTTGCACATTCAACAGACATGAGTCTCTTTAACAAGAGAAACTATCTGAGCTTATTCTTCAGTAGTACAAGATAAAACAAATAAAGCCATAGGAGATTTCCAGAGGGACTCCTTTCTGTAAGCAGGTCCTTGTAGAAAATGGAATGGTATACTGGCTTCACTTTCATGGTGGAGCTCCTGTACTGTAGGGTGGATGCATGGGGCTATTCAACCAAAAAGAACACCACTACTACAACCACATTTAGCAATGGAAAGCACAACACTCACTTTTATTTCTTCTCCTTTTTTCTCAAGTTTGAAAGTGTTCAAATCCCATCTAAGCAAGCATAACACATAGTAAGAGTAGCACATTTTTAATTATCTTCTGAGATATTTTAGCAATTTGGAAGTGATGATGGCACCACCATGACCACAGGCACAAACATCTTCAGCTTCATTTTCACCTGCATGGCCTGACTTTGTTTCAACCTTACTTATTAATATCCACCTTGTTTCCAGCAGTAGGACACTACAGCAAAACCCATGCCCGGATAAACCTTAGAGCAGACAAGGACAGATAATTTTGTTTGCTAGGAAATAAAACATATATCTTGACTTCTATTTAGTCATAATTTCACAGCCCATTTAAGCTCACGTTATAGCTAACAGAAGCAATCCTGCCCCTCCCTTGCCATTTCATTCTGTGTCCCTGCAACACTTTTCCCAAACCAAGTATTTTTACAGCTGCATCACAAACTGCAATATCAAACTGCAGTATTAAATGAATCCACATAAAAAAAAAATCAACCATATTCTGTCAGTTCAGTTTTAACCTGGAAAGTCCCCAGTCTGCAGCGGGAGTTACCACCTGGTAGACATGTTGGCCTTCAGAAGAAAGGGGCAACAGGTGGGCAGAGGAAGGCTAAACCACTTATTTCAGTGCAGTCCAGGCTTAAAAGTGATCATAAAAACATGGCATTAGGCAGCTTACTGGTCTCCACAGTCACAATACTGTTAGCGAAAGCAAAATGCAATAGTTACACACAGGACATTTCCAGCAGATAGGGAGAACAGGACACTTCCAGCAGAACAGGTCACAACAGCTTCTCTCAATGGCTACTTATTATTTTTGTAGCTTTTATTGGTTCGAGGCGTCACAGACAGACTTGAAAAAATGAAAACAGCAGCTTCAAAATGATTTGCCATTAAGACAACCATTATTTCTTCCGAGTTATAAATAATTCAAAGGTTATAGTTCCTATAACATGCTGTAACTCCAGCTTTTAAGTAACACGAAGCCCCTTGTCTTACAAAGCGTAATTACCCTGTCCACTTCATATGCTGAATAACTACAACAAAAAATCATTGGTCAAAGCTTTTCAAACTTAAGATAAAGACCTCAGTAACAGAAAGACTACCTTCTTCATACAATCTTAGTGAAGTGGAGCCCTGCTTTTAGTATTTGATTAGAGGAAATACTATTCCAACACTGTTACCTTCTGCTTTATATCCAGCACTGAAAGGGACGTTGCCTGGTCTCAGAAAGCTTGTCTGCACAATGGCACTAGGCCATGAGAATTTTCATCATTATCACTATGCTTCAAGAGGGGTGAGAAACATGACTATCAATCAGAAAACCACATCTCACGTGTCCATCTGTGTCATCTTTCAGTGGAAAACACTCACTTTAGGACCGATCCTGTGGAATATCAGCCAAAAAGGAACCACATGCAACACCAGCTTAGTTATCAGTCAGTTTCACAAACAGTAACAGAAAACCTTTACAAACAATAACAGGAAAGTCCGGAGCAAGTTTTGTAGGGCTGAAACCAAAACAAAAGCATTGCTATTTTTTTTGTCAGCTTGAGTTAAGAAGTTAATTGATCTGGCATACGTGCAGGGTTGGAAATTTCTATTACAGGGTTTTTAGCATGCACGCTGCAGCTGAGGGATTTGGCTCACAACCTCCAAGTACCAAAAAGAACTCTGTGGGACACAGTGGCTGAAAGTAATATCCATGAAATAAAAAAGGTGAGAAAGAAGGAAACATATCCCTTCTCAAAATCACCCTTAGTCTGCCTAAAAGGAACCTTATAAAAACCAAAAAAAACTATAAACACACGGTGGTAGCCTGCAACAACTTAAAACTCTAAACACAATTTCTAGAGCATGTACTTTTGAGGCATAAAGAGGTCCAGTTTTAGAATAGCATAGAAAATCCTACTCTAAATGCAACAACTAATAACAGTGTTAAGCACCTGAAAGAGTGAGATACTACACTGACTCTTGTCCAAGACTGACGGCTTCTATCCACTTTATTATTAGCAACCTCAAAAAATATTCATACATTGCAATTCACTTAACTCACATGCTTTGTATTTGCAAATTCCTCTTTGCTTTTCTTAAAAATGCAGGCCATTTCCAAATGTAGCCAGGAAAAAAATGTTATTAGCTGTTTAAAATGAGTTGTCAAAGCCCAGGGGAAACTGAATTCCTCTCACTGAGGAGCCGCAAAAGCTTGCTGTCCTGGTTGGACCTCCCCAAAAAAGCAGCACGAGTAGCAGGATGCCTAGCACGAGGCTAAAGTTTACCCAAAGCAGCAGCAGAATTTTTACCCAGAAGAAAATAAAGCACAGCCCTGAAAGAGAAAAAAAAAAAGTCCTTCCTCCAAAATACAAATGTGGGAAAGGGCAGAGAAGGCAGTCCCACTCTTGTGGGCAGTGAAGGGAAAGAACATCAAATCAAAATGCCAGTACATAACATTGTCCAGAAGTATTGGGGAGCACATCTCTCTACTCCTACTCACATAAATCTGTTTTAAAAATAGGCACAGAGCTTATTTCCATATGCATATAGTTGAAAGAGCCAATAGTTTCTCCAAATCCACTCCCACCGTTCTTAAGAGCGTGCACTGCTTCAAAATTAATCTGCAAGCAAAGCTAAAAATGAATTGCTCGTAATATATAGTTATCCTAACTTGGCTCAGACAACACGGTATCAAAGTGCAAAACTAAGATTAGCAGATTATGTCAGAATGAGCTCCCGTGGTTTATTTTTGAACTTTCTAAATATCGTTCGCCAGTCATCGTAGCGTGCGCGTGCCAAAACACGCCAATCCGCAACCATCACGTCACCCAAGGATGTCAGACCAGCAGGGCAAGCTCGAAGAACTGAAAGCAAAGCTCAGGGACACAAATAACACAAGCCCTCCCCTCCCAGAGCACGTCAGCAGGCCACAGTTTCTCAACTTGATTCTTATTTATTTGCATCTCTTCTAGCTCTTCCTTCTAGGAAGGAAGAGTAATACAGTAACAGCCCCAGATTCCAAGCTGCCCTTTCAGATTCCAGGCTGCCCTTTGTTGCAGAGCAAATCTAGGGCAGAAGCTGGCAGAAAAGCCCACAAGATAGACCCAGCAGATTACACATTACAGAAGAGAGACATTTAGAAAGGATCAAGTCATGCCCCTCCAGTGATGCAATTATAAACTCTACTGGGGGCACTGGCACATTTTCGCTAAACCTATTTTAGCAGTGTCAGAACGTTTGACTGCACCAGTAGCAATCCTACAGGCACCACACCAAACCTGCCCAGAAACTACTCTTGCTGCACAGGCCTGACCTTAATACAGGTTTCCCATTTTGTTTTCAGTGCACTTTTTTTAACCACACCAACCCATTCTTATGTCTGATTACAAGAGATTGTGTTCCTCCCCAGACAAAAGTACAGGGTATGGTTTATGATGCGTCAGTCCAAGATGAGGCATTTGGTGCATTAGTGCTGAAGCAGTTTCAGATGCTGCTCTTCCCTCCCTGAACCGGCGGGATGGCTACTTCCACCCGAGTGTTTCTGCTCGTCACTTCGATGCTCAGCCAAGCTGCTCATTGCGAATGGCTTTCTACAGCAGCAGCAGCAATGAAACCCATCAACTTTGCACATCAGTAGACGGGAGTACACTCACACCACCCGTGATCTCTAAGCTCTGAGAGCATCCAGACGTGGTATTCAGTGCGGCAGTGCTCTCAGCTACCGCTCAGCTTTGCCACTGACCGCCACCACGCTTCCGAGGCAAGTTGAACAGCAGCATTTTACAGCTTCACACCCTTCATCTGCATAAGGAAGCGACAGACAAAAAAGCAAGCACACACAGAGGGGAAGAGAGCGAGCATATTTTCAAACAAGCCCTCACTGCTATAATTAAAGGGTTTATTCCTTTCCCACAGCCCACCACTGGAAATACCAGGCCTCTGCCGGATTACTGGAGGAACAACATCAGAACAGGATGTCATTACACGAGGGAAAGTGTGAAACCTGAGCAAGTGAAACAGCAAACGGTTTTAAACCTTCTACCTACCGATTCATTGAGAAAAACAGGGGTTTTCTGCTCCCAACTGAAATGAACCCACCCCTACAAATGAAAACCAAGAGCTCCCAAATAAAACCTACCCATTAAAAAACAAGAAGGATCACATCCAATATTCCCAGTAGTAACGAGCCAGCAAAACAACCAACCCATCAAAGATCTAAGAGCATATCAAATACATTTTGGCAAGCATATTACTTCCTGTATCTGAATTTCAGTGCCAAGTACTCCTCACATACTAGACCCGAAATTTACGAGCGATTTGCAGTTTTTAAGTTTCCTGGTGGGATCCTACCACTTAAAAATGCTTTAAATAAAAATGGTAGTAAGTATTAAAAGCATACATGTACCATACCCCATCATTCACACTAAATCCTAGGCACTTTTTTACCCTTTTCTCTAAAGTCATAACAATGGGTTAAGGGGTTGTATTGAAGGTGAAGGGCTCAACCATAAAACCTGTCAACTGCAGTTTTGGCCTGTAGCATAGGGACATTTAGGGCCATCGGCATCAGGAAACACTCAAAGGAAGCTCAGGTCTGGCAACACTGAAATTTGCATTATTAGACTGCAAGTTAATGTCCCCTTAATCTAACACAGAGGCAGTCAAATCCATTAGCACTATTGTTTTCAGACTGTCTGCCCACTAAAGCAAACAATGCATCATTTACACTTGGTTTACATTTATAGGTGGGAAGAAAGCCATGCAAAGGACTAAGAGGGGAAAAAACCGGAATGTTTTAAAAGCAAATTTGCATTTCACAGCAGTGCATGTATTCCTCTGCAAATTCCACATCTGCTAAACCACACAAAAGCTGGGTGCTTGTAATAAAAAATAATAAGAGCGTCTCTGCTTTTCCTTCCCCTGCTTTACGATTACCTTTAAGTTTCTCTTTTACTCAAGTGCTGCAAAGGGGAAACTTTACAAATGAAAGCAGCTGGTGTTCAAGTTGATTTAATTCAATCACTATACAACACAAATGGCAGGGAAAAAAAAGAAGCCCAAATCAATCCCTCAAAAACATTTCCCTCCTCCTGAAGAACTTTCAGTTCCAGGAAACATCAGCAGTGTGTATAAACAAAACATACATTTTAAACCTGGAGTCTCTTTAGCTTCAGACTCTTGAGATTTAAAAATCGACCTACTTTATGTAATACTCCCGCAGCTGAGTCATCACAGTATCAACAGGTCTCCATCAGCTTCAGGGTATGATCGTCACTCAAAAAGTCAAGTATGCATGCTGAAATGCCTCTTGAAGATCTAACAGCCCAGATCATAACTGGGGAGGGAGAAAATCTTGAAGAAAGTTTGAGCTGTGAGAGGCAGTCCCTGTATAGCAGATGCTATGCCTCACAGCAAGAGCTTGTAAGCTACAGGATAGGATATTGGACGAGGCTGCAGAAACACAGATTAGTTCCATCTCTGCCACCTTTACAGTACGTAGCTTCAGGCAAGTAATTCAGACTTCTGTTCCATCAAACAATAAAACGAAGGGAATGCTACTGCCTTACAGAATCAGCTGATGTTTATACCACACTTCAGCATATGCATAACATTAGCTGTTCTTTTACATCTACAGAAAAGGAAGAAGTAATATATTCTTAACACTGGCTTAGTAGGCCTCATCAGAGAAGGTGAAAGAGCTTAATGAACATTAGAAAGTCCTCACTGGGGCCTTGATTCATTATAATTCACTCTGGACTGCATCTTACACAGACTCCTGGCTCACAGTCCATCAGAGGATGCAGGAGTCCATGAGTACCTCAGGGCAAAGCATTTGTTGACAGCAAAGGAAACACTCCTTTTTTTAAAAAACGATTTTATTTCCTAGTTTCTAGTTACACATCATCCTATAGCCACTTACAACATAGCCTTGTAGTCTCAGGACGAGGTTACAGCCAACCCTAACTCAGATCTCAAGTGTAGCTACCACCCTTAAAGAAACCATTAGCTTGAGTTAGATGCACACCCCCCCCCCCCCAAATAAACATACCCCCTCGACCTGAGTGTGCTCCGCTGTTGGATTGTTACTGCAAGACTGAAAAACGCTCAGCTTAAGAAAGCTCCAGGTTATTTGAAATAAGATGCAATGTACAGTGGATACTACTTCTAATGCCACCAGTGTATTTAAATTATCTCCTATAAGAAGTGGTCAAAGTCATGTTGTCAGTTGGCTGAGAGAGGGAAACGAGGAAACTCCAGCAGACAAAAAAAAAAAAAGGCAGGACACAGGTCAAACTGAAGCCCTGGGTAGCGCTCATGGCCAGGGCCCAGGGCACACAAACATCCTTTGCTGCAGAGGAGTTATTGCTGCATGATCACTGTCCTCCCTAAAAACGCATGAGCCTGCTTCAAGCACACCCAAGTATTGTCTCAAAAGGCTGCAGCACTCACGGGAGCTCTCCTCAAATGTCTGCAGCACACTAATCCCTGACAGGCCTTGCCAGCCCTCTGTCTGAGGGGCTTACCAGGCCGTCTGTAGGTGACGCGTGTCACCTCATGGCAGACCACAGCACTTTTACTTCTGCAAGGACAAGGCAACACGAGGCAACAGGAGCGGCATTACTCCTTAACTGTATTTTGCCATCTGCTACCATGGCAGAACTGTGTAGGTATTTTAGGACAGTAATCCAGGTCTGATACTCCAAGACCCAAGCCAACAAGAACAGAAGATTTGCTATTCGGCAACACGAAAACAGGCAGGAAAATGCACCTGTGAAATTACGCTTAAGACTTCAAAGCTTTTCATTTAAGAACTATTAATTCCAAGCGCATACTGAATGCAGTCTGGCTTCTCGGCTGATGCTTTACAAAGCTGTCAGTTTTCTGAGGCTAGAGCCAAAAGGCAATATTTGATATGTAAAGATGTTTGAGAAGGAGGAGGGTAAAGTGAGAAGAAAGATTTGTATGAGTCAGCCATAGTTCTTTTAAAATTAAGTGATAGCATTTTTAAAGTGCAGGGGGAAAAAAAAGATGCACACACGCATTTCCTCATTCCTGGGTTATCAGTCGCAAAGGACAACACTCTGGAAGTTTAAGAGAACTTTTAATTGGGACCATTTCGGGAACAGGGAGCCAAGCCCTGCGACGGCAGCCCACAACCCGCAGGCTTTACTCCATTGTTCTCACCACCTTTTTTGTTTTCAGAATTCATTTAGCCTAAGCAGGCTCTGCTCGTGGTATATAAACCCGCAGCAAAATAAGGAGCAGGGACCGGTGTGGCAGCACTCAGATGGACCCTCACACTTCACAGTGGGCCATCATCCCCGCACTGCCCTCATATCAGGGCAGGGAGCGTCAACGGTCCCGCGGCCGGGCTGTGGGACTCGATGCTTGGCGGATCGTGGCCTGGCGGTGGGGCCGAAGTGGGATCGGTGGCCACTGAGGTGAGGCCTGCATCAGCCGTTGTGGCTTTCCACGCTGCCGCTCCCGGGTCATTTGCAGGGATACCTGGATGCCCGAGTCCAGGTCTACCCCAAGCATGCGGGATGTCACCGGTGAGGCCGAGCACGACAGGACGGAGTGGGGGGGAACTGAACGGCCCCTGCGCAGGCCGAGACACGCTTGCAGCCCCGTCCCACAGGGTGGGCGATCCCACCTGCAAGCCGCGCATTCGGACAACAAAAGGCCTGGCTGGCACTGGCGAGGAGAAGGAGGCGTCAACCGGAGCCCGGCACGCTGCATCGGGCTGCCGCAGCGCCGGAAGGTCACGGGCAGGAGGAAGTGTGCCACGCGTGTCTCCATGCCGCGTCCCCACGGGGAGACCTGACCGGTCCTCCCCTCCGCGCCAGGCGGCGGCTCACCAACCTCCCACCCCGAAACCGGTAGGGCCGGGCCGGGCCGGGCGGCCCCGCACCTGCTCACCTGTCCCCGGGCCGGGCCGGGCCGCCCCCTCGCCCGCAGCACCGGCGAGCGCTGCCCCGGGGCCTCCCCCCGCCCCCGCCCCGCCTCGGCCCTGACGTCACGGCGTGGATGGGGAGGGCCGAGGGGGGGGGCCGAGAAGCGCCCAAGATTCCACGGCGCGCAGGCCCTTCCCTTTGTGACGTCACGGGAGCGGGGCGAACCTGGCCGGGCGGCGGCGTGGCCAGCGGCCCGCGGGCTCCCGTCACAGCCCCGGCAACCTGTTGCTGCCGCCAGCGCGCCCCGCCGGCCCCGCCGCCTGCCAGCACAACACGGGGGCGGGAGGGAGGGAGGGAGGGAGGGAGGGAGGAATGAAAAAAGGGTAGGGGGTGGTGGCGATGTTAAAAACAAGGCGCTGCTGCAAAGTTGCAACCGCGGAGTGCACGGCACTGTGTCCGCCCCGCCGCGCTCGCCCCCTCCCCGCCCCGCCACGGGGTCAGCGGCAGCCGCGCTCTCCCCCTGCCCGGCGGGGCGGCAGCAACGCCGCATTGTCGGCCCCTCGGGTGGCTGGGGGAGATGAGGTTTGGGGCGATCTCCCCCCCCCACACAGACACACCCCCCCCCTTCCTTAATTATTAACACCGCGGCTTCCTCCCCCCCGCCCCGCTTTTGTCTGCCTGCCTGGGAAACGTGGACGCCTCGCGTGTTTCGCCAGACTTTCCACACGCCGTTCCCGTTTCGATGCAATACTTTAAAGTCGCCGGCCCCGGGTTCCTCGCTCCTCTGCAATGCGGATGTATTTTAATTCGGAAATTTCGAGGGGAGGCGGAAAGGAAAGGCCCCCCCCTCCCCATCCCCAGCTCCGAAACAGCGAACAGCGTCGTGTCCCGTGGGTGCCTTCCTTCCCACCCCCCCCCCCCGGGGGCTGCGTTTCATCGGGGCGGGCAATCGATAGCAGCAGTCAGCTGGAGTCAACTGCAGTTTTTACTAAATCTATATAATGGCGAGGGAAAGTGTCCCGAAGGTCACCCTCCCTGCCAAGAAACACCCCGCGCTTGGGGCGGGGGGGAAAGAAGCCCCAATCAGCACAAACGACGGGCGCGGTATAAAACTACAACTTTTAAAGCCTCGCATCAAACCCACCCAAAAAGCCACGAATTGTATGTTTCCCCCCCCCTCCCCAACTGAACATTTTTCTTTTACAACGTGCAGATCGGAATCATTATTCGCTCTAACTGCATATTTTTGCTAATCCCCTCCGTTTTTCCAAACGTAAAGAAAAACTCCCCAATGCCAATCAAAACGTAACTGGAGCACGAACAAAAATCCAACTATCCATCCCCATTTATACGTTTAAAGGATTTAGACAATTACCAGGGATTGATTAAACGGTTGAATAAAGAGAAGCAGAAATACAACCCGGGCTAGCACTGGATTAGCCCAAATCTTCCAGCCATCATAAATGAATTATTTTTAAACAGTGCCGAGCCATTTTCCCCATTATTCGAGTCAATCCCGAGGAAAGCGATCCCCGCCTGCTTCGGTTTCTATCGCAGAGCAGCAGCCGATCGCATAGAGGAGATGGGGATGTGGTAGTGCGAGAAAACCAGCTCGCCATAACCAGACACACACTCGGTTCCAACTTAAAGGGCTTTCAGCAACCAGACGGGGATAGACACAGGCAGATCATTTAAAAATAACCCAAAACCAAAACAACCTCCTTCCGCATGCAAAAGCGTAAGATTAAGAAAACCGCGTGAAAAATGCAGTTTCGTGACATTATCGCGGCAGCCCCCCGACCTCCCCCCCCCCCCGCCTTTCATCTAAACCTAGATTATGATTGTGTCATTTGAGGTCAATACATTTATTCACTGGAGGAATCGCTACACAAATCTGGTTTTATAACCAGACTGGAGAAAAGGTCCTTCCCTCCACCCCCCCCAACCCCGGTTAAAAGGGGCCTCCGAAACTCCCCCCAACCACACCACAGAAAAAAAATATTCAATTCAGTATCACATCGGTTCCGAAAAACATATAGCTGCAAGATTAGCTCCAAACTTGACATTCACTGCCATTTCCTAAAACTGAAGAGTCAAATGATATATGTTATGAGCACTTACGTATTTCTTTTGAATTATATTCCTCTTGGGTCTTTCTTTGCTCATTCTGGTATCCAAATTCTGATTGCAAAAGGGGACAATTGCTTCATGAATTAAAAGCCGCGACAATTTGTTTAAAAAAAAAAAAAGGAAAAAAACACGAAAAAAAAAAATCCTGGGGGGAGGGGGTTGTTTGTAGTGGTATCTTGTAATCCGACTTTCTTTTCCTCACAATGTGATTCTCCTAGCAATAAATCCGAGAAATGGGGGACGCAGGAAAAAAAAACAAAAAAAGACGAATGCGAAGGAAACAAACAAACAAAAAAAATCACTTTAGTGAAACATTATAATGGAAAATTTCACCCTAATCACAAAAAAAAAAAATAAAACGACGCCCTTGATATCCCCTTTTTCTCAAGCCACCTAAGCGATCTGCAGGTCCTTAGCGTCAGAGCTGTAGTTACATCTTGGAGAAGGAAAGGGGCCGAAAGGAGAAGATAAATAATCAAAACGTTGGAAGTCACGTTTGTGCCGCTGCAGCAGGGAAAGCGGCAGAGACAACTCCAGCAGCGGCGGCGGCGGCGGCGGCTCCGGCGGCAGCAGCGGCGGCGGCAGCGAGGGCTGCACGCACCGTGTGTGTCTCCGCTCCTCCAGCTCCCCCCCTAACCAATGAGAGCAGCTCTCCGGCAGCAACTTTAAATGGACCTGGCTCCCTGCTTTTTTTTCTCTCTCTCTCTCTTTTTTTTAATATATATGTCTGCTGGTGTGTGTGTGTGCGCGCGCGCGTGTATATATATACACATACACACAGGGGCACACGCGCACGCACACACACATACATACATATAACGCTTAGGGGCCGTCTTTGAACTCCCAACCGGGACGGGAGCCGTAAGACCCGGCCCCCGCTGCGTTCAACGCGTGCAACACGCCTCGCTAAACATTATGTGCGGGTCAAGCGTCACGCGCTTGTCTTTGCCCCCCTTCCCTACCTCTCCTCCCACCTCTGCGGTTTTGGGGTGGTGTGGGGTTTTTTTGGCATTTAAGAGCGGCCACCCGGCAAGCCAAGGTCGCCGCCGGCCCTGCGCCACAACGCGAGCGGGGAGTTTCGCGACGGTCCCTCACTGCGCAGCACGCTCGTTCCCCCTGCCCTGCCCCCCCTTCCCCTCCCCGCCCTGCACCAGCCTCTCTCCTGCCGTCAGCCAAGGGGTTTCTCTTTCCGCTCCGTCCCTGCGCCCGCCACGCCTCCCTGCCCTCACTCGGGCATCCCTCGGGGTCCGCCGCGCTACCAGCACCTGGCCTCGCCGGCGGGGCTCCGCACGGGGCCCAGGAATTGTCCTTGCTCGCGGGAAAGTTGTAGTTCCCGCACCACAAAATGGCGACGGCGGGGAACTACACCTCCCGGCGTGCCCCGCGCGCCCGCCCCTGCCCGCCGCCCATTGGCTGCCGCCTCAGGAACGCTGCGCGACGTTCGTCCTTTCCTCACCCCGTCGTCTTGTCTCACACCCCGCCGGGGTTCTCAGGGCTGGGGAGGGAGAGGCTATGTGAGGGCCAGCCGGGTGTTGCGGGGTGCCAGGGTGGCCGCCGGGGGAGAAGATGTCACGACACGGCAGGGCGGAGGGGGCGCGAGGGGGAACCGCTGACAGGGAGTGGGGAGGCAGGCAGGCGCCGCGGGAGGCTGCCGGGAGAGCGCGGGGATTAATGTGTCTGGGTTGGGCTGGGAAGCGGCGGCGGCACGAAACTTGGTGTCTGTGGGTTGAGACGCTGAGGGGGAAGGCGGCGAGCTCGGCCGCGCGGCCACCCGGTCTGCCTGCCTGCCTGCCGAGCGGGAGTGAGGGGAGGGTCAGCTCGGACACCAGCTCCCCTCCCTCCGTGTGTCTCAAAGGTATCCTGAGGTCGCGGTTCCTCCCTCACAAACGCGGCCGCCGCCTCCCTCACAGCCGCCGCCGCCGCGCTGAGGCTGTCCCGCGGGGCCGGGCCGCTGCTCTGGCGCGCCGGAGAATTACTTTGTAGTGTGGACGTGAGCTTTTAAATCTCCGGCCGTGTTGGAGTTAAGGCACGCCTCGGAGAGCCCAGCAGTTTCCCGAGAGGCTGAGGGCAGCGAGGTTCGGGGCTGAGGCAGCATCTCCTCCCCGCCGGCTGTCCCCTTAAATCGGAAACCTGATGTCAGTTGACATCAGCAAACCTTTGAAGTTCAAATGCTCGATACTACTTTTCCTTTCTGTAAAAAAAAAAGCCAACACGCCGACCAGGAAACTGTTTGCCAAGTGGAAGGTGCATCTTCAGAGAAAACAGCAGTTCTTCAATGTTCCCCCTCTTCCAAGGACAGGGAGGAAGGAAAGATTTCCATACAACTCACCACAGACTATGAGGTGATACACTTAGGGACTTTACCCTGTCATCTAGATGAAGTTTATCTGTTCACATCCTTTCTAGAGAGCATTACCTCTGCTCCATAGGCACAAAAGCTTTTGTGTAAGGCTGTTGAGTGGTTGTACTTGAAATCAGGAGAGCAGGAGACAAGACTCCCCAGAACCTCTCACTGGTTTCTAGTTTTCTGTCTAAACTATGAGGCCATCAGGTAGGTAGGTGAGCATAGCATTCTCCCTTTAGCTTAGAAATAAGATGCAGATTATGTTTTAAGACACTAAGTGGAAATAAAATGAAGTTAGGTCATCATTTCTTAGTTTCCCCTTCACTTTTTCAGGCTTACTAGTAATTATTTGAGGCCTTTTTTTCTTGCTCTTGTTTAATGAAAAACTGGAGGCGGGGTGGGGGGAACTCAGTCTGTGCTTGTCCTCATCCAACAGCAAGCTTTTGTGGTAATACTATTTGTGGTCAAGTTAACCTTTTGAAGCTTTTGCTTTAGGCCTCTTGTAGGAAAATACACATTACTTCACAGTGTAATTCTGAAGAGAGATTTTTTTTGTGGTTCCTTTAAATCGGAAATACGGACATTTCTTGTAGGACTGTTTAACTTCCTGCTTTCACTTATTAAGGTGTTTTTGTAGCTTGGAGGTCTGGGACATACTTGGAAGAAAACACTTTTGTCTTGGGTTTTCTTCAATTAATAATGATAAGTCTGTCTCTCTCTCTCCAGGAGACATTTTGGAAAGCCAGGAGAGACAAAAATAGTAATTCACATATTTCTAAGTCAACAGTTGAGCAAAAGGTTCTTGTAGCAAAGCTACCTGGCTTTTCTCAAATAACAGAAGGTAGTGACACCAACTGTTTTCCCCCCCTCGCTTCGGAGATTACTTCCTGAGTGTTCTTAAGTAGCGGTGTTGGCTATGTTTGCTACTGGCTTTTGTGCCATGTGTTGAACAAGAGCTTACTGTCAGTGCAAACTAATGAATTTTCTTCTTGAGGCTGGCTGGCAGAAACCTTTTCCATAGATCCTTGACTCTATTTACATTTGTGTCCTGTTCTACAGAGCATCGTGTTATGTCGGTGCTGAGTATCGTGTATCTGTGGTGGATCTTGCCTTTCAGTTCTAGCTTGTGGACGTTTTGGAGTCTGACCTTTTAAATACTGAGGCTGAACTGGTTTACAAAATAAATTAAATACAATAGCAGTTAGTATTACAGGTAAACTGCTACTGATGTCTCTGTTTGTCAATACATTTGATCACATTTTCTTTCTAATGTGATAGTGTGTTTCATCCTGGCTACTGTATTGTGCCTTGAAAATGTTTGAGCATGGTAGAATTTGCTTGTTTGCATCTCATTTATTTCTTCATTTTAGGTAATCCTTTCACAAGGAAGGAGCTCCCAAACTGGATGTATGTGTTCTACAATTAGTTTTTATCACTGTCTAGAGTCAACCTTTCCAACAACTCACGAAGGCCAGAACAGGCTCAGTGCTCTGACATGTGATACGCTGTTCAAAAAGCTTTTTATTATTAATTTTTTACTTGCATGAGACAAACACATTTTGTATATTGTGCATTTGGACTTGTGTGTACTAAACATCCTAGGTGCAGTTATTTCTCAGCAAGAGGTGAAATATGGTCACTTCCTAGCACATAAGATAATCTAATACAGGATTCAGTGAAGAGTCAGGGGAAGCTTCATTGAAAAGGAACCTTGGTGGTATCTCTCCAGCTACTAGAGCTTTCATAATACTTGCATACTTCACATCTTGACACAGATAAAATCTCTTTGAGGTTATAGGAAAAGAACATTCATCATAGCAGACTTATATGTGACTACACTTCTGTTTTTTTTTCAATCAGGAACTACTTTTTTTGACATTTTCAAACTTGGAAGGCAGATGCATATGCAGAATGGTTTGTGGTGTCCTCAGTTCTGGGGCAAGGTTTTCAGCAAGCTCATGTGCCAGTGAGATCCTGGTGTGGTGGCTGGTCAAAACAAATACATGAAAAAGAATATTTAGTTAATAATGAAAGTGAGGATCTACTATAAAGAAAAGCATAACCATTTCAGGGTTTTGTTGTTCCTTCTTTTTGGTAAAACAGATAAAACAATAAGCACAAGCAGTCTGGGGAAGGCAGAAAAAATGGGGTGAATTCATGAGCCATAATTCACCAGTCAGCAAACAAAGGACATGGTGGCAGACAAGTACAGCCATAAAAGAGCCTCATCTTGGGGGCAGGCTGTGATTGTTTGTGGACAGATGGCTGCTTACCAGTTCATAAAAATAATTTCAGGATACTTTTTCCACAACTGTGTCACATTTACCTGAATTATGCCTGCCTAAGAAACGGCAAGATTAAGTCCTCTGGCATCTAACGGGTTTTTCTGCATCTGAAAAGGATGAAACTTTGAATTCTGAGATCTAAACTCAAGTATAGGTAAAGGCAAAACATTTTTCTTGAGAAGGATGAGAATGGGAACAGAATGGTAGCTTTACACTAGGACACAGCCCCAGGAGCAGGCTGGTGAGCTGTAGAGATACAGGAATGCGTGGGAATTCTCATTTTTAGAGGTTTGAATGGCTTCCTAGAAGCTTGATGAAGTAGGTGAAAAACCTATGAAAGTACACCATTTATGTGTAGCCCATTTTGCTTCATTTTTGAAGAGACAGAACTTTCCCATGGGCAGTACACTTTGTTGCAGCAGGTCAGAAGGCTGTAGAGACTATTACAGAGGAGCCTCTGCTGATGGCCGCTGGAGTGTTGAATTTTCCACGTTAGTACTTGCCACTGACTGGAGTTGATGTCTAGACCCGACATTCTGGTTTCCACATCCTCTAAGTTGAATTCCCCCCTTCTCTGTCATGCTTTAAACACCCTGTTCTTTCTGTACTCATATTCTGCCTTACTGTTTTGCATTGGTCTTAAAAGTCCCTTGGCACATTACTGTAATATTGGGGTATTAAATATAGTGTTATATTTCTAAGAAAAAGGCCATGGCTACTGCAGTGAATGAATCTCTTGCAGAAGAGAGAAGTAGAACTTCCTTTTATTTGTTCCCTTGGGAAATAGAGATATGGGTAGCCAGTTACTGGCAGTTGGTTTGGCCACTTCCCCAGCCTTTTTTTACTTGTTAGATATATGCATAAATTTACATCTATGGGCATAAAATACAAACATAATGACAGTGCAACATTGTAAGCAAGGGGCTGTCTCTGCATCTGGGCCCAAGGGTTTTCCCACAGGCAGCTGCCATCATGCAGTTCAGCTCTACGTGTGTAGCAGGTTCTGTATCACGTGTGCAATAAGGATGGATCCATGAAGTGGAGATTTATACATGTGATTTATGCAGAGCCTCTGGGCAAGCGAGACATGGTGCCTAGCATCTCCAGGATCCTTGAAGCAGCCGTACCTACACGTGCAAACAGACACAGCACAGATGGTCAGAGTGAAAGGATATTAAAGTGGCTAAGTTAAGCACTCAAAAGTTACAAAATGCCAGAATTAGGAAACGCTGGTGCAATTTAATTCCCTCCATACATCTATATATTGCTTTGCAAGAATCTTAAAATAGATTGCATACTTCCCTACCCCCCTCGATAGATCGATGGGGTTTTATTCAATGCGTTATTAAACGAGTCTGCTCTGGGGATGAATTAGGGTGCATGCTGAAGGAGAGTGTTGTCTGTTGAACTCTTACCCTCCTGTGTTCCTATGAATACACGAAGGGAAGACATAATCTCATTGTTAAGGCAGCTGAATGTTGCTTTGGAGAAGTTGATTCTCTGCCAAGGAGTGTGATGCTGGATAAGCCTTTTACATCAATCTTTTAATAGTGGCCAGGTCAGCACTACTAATTTGTACGTAAATAGTTACAGTCGTCAGGTGGGTGATGAGTTGTGACTTGTGACCATCACAGCTCTTTGATCCAGATCTCCTGGTGTGCAGGATACTTTGTTCTTCCACTTGAAAACGTAGAAGAGGAGATGGGGAAATAAATATGTCTGTGGTTGCTAAAGTGTTCCTGTTGTAGCTCTTGCGTTGTGTTCTTCATTTTACGGATTCTCTTAGGACTGCACATGTGTGTCTGCACCGAAGGCTGCTGGCAGCTGTATCCTTTGAACGCTCAAAAGAATAATGCAATGCTTAGCAGTAGCAAGAATCAGGTTTTAGGTACTCTGAAACTCCTCAGATCTGAATTTCTGACCACCTCTGTTTTCAGTCTGCAAAATGGGGCTAATTCCTTTGGCTCACAGAACCAATGAAAACTGGATAGTCATGATGTTCTTGGTGCAAGCAAGCACCACAGAAAAAACAGTATCTCTTTATTCTCTCTGTCTACCTTTGCTGCATTTAGCACTACATCAGTTTTTATTCACATTTTATTTCACTGCATTTTACAGCTGCCAATGTAAGGGTGCTTGTCCTTGCCACGTTGTCTACTGCAGTTTGCTTAGTTGCCCTGCATCTCTTGAGAAATAGGATTGTAGGACAGTAACTCTTGAGGCACATAAGCTTGAGTGAAACTCTTGGAAGCACACAAACTTGAAGGAAAACGATCAAATTGGTATTAACTTCTGTTTTTTGTTTCAGTGCAACAGTGCTGCACAAACTTAGTTTGCGTGAATGTGAATGACTTCAGTTGAAGTGGTAATTTTTAACCAGTTCATTACATTGAAGTAAGATGCTTTTACACTTAAATAAGAGATCCACACGGAAGGAGAGGAGCAGGAGTATGCCTTAGTGGGTGGAAGAAGGGATTGAGATACATACTTCGTCTCAACTTTCTTTCTCCTTCCTTCTCTTTGCTGATTTGAAAGTTCACGTTTCTTCCTCCTTGCTTCCCCCTGCAGCCTTAGGAAGAGTGTAATGCTTACGTGAAAGATCCAGCTTGTGGGACCAATGCAGTCTAAGCTGTGATCAGAGGACAACGTTGGCTTAGATGGGCAAGGAGAGGATTTCTTCATGGTCACCTCTGCCCTTTTATTTATGCAATGGTAAGCCTGGCCAAACTAGTGTGATATGCTGTGGCGTGTTCATAAGTACGGGCACCCAGCATAGTCAAAAGAGGCATGGGGCAATGCTGGAGCAGGGGAGGAAAATATGATTGGCTTGCTGGCATTGCATTGTTGGCAGGGGGCATGTGAAAGGGGAGAGGACTGAGAGGAGAAGGTGGAGGGTGGGTCAAAGAAGTTGTGAGAAGGAAGAAGGACTAGGGAAACGTGCAAGGAATGGGTAGCAAGGAAGAGAAAAGGGACAGCTTTGCTGTGGAAGTGCCTGTTAATTTGAAGAGAGGAAGGGAAGAGGTTGCACAGGTTTTTATGCTCCAGAGTGGACCAGAGGCTCTAGAGGCTTTCAGTTCAGCCAGTGCCACCCCACAAGCCTACCATTTGTATGTTTGCCTGTCCTGTCTGCACATCAGTTCAGTCTGGGCAGAGCCACTCTCTCGGGGCCCTTTGCCTTAGCAGCAGGTGACATTGAGGCCCTTCTAGGAAAGAAATAAAGTTATCTTATTTGAGGTGGCTTAATTTGCAAAGAGAGAGTACATATGGTTCTGGGTTGAGATGCAGCACATTGAATCTCATAGGCAGTAATGGTGCTCCTCTCAAGCACAGGACACGCTCAGTTTTCCTGTTGGAATAAAAAACCCCAGCTGAGCTGCCCAGAGCTGGTTCCAGCTGATGAGCAATGTGGAAAAGTGGTGAATCAGGCCTCGACCGTGGCTCCACTGCTGGCAGGGGCAGCAGTACTGGTGTCCAATTTACTAGTCAAAGTTTAGCCATCATTTTGCCTTGTAACTGACCATAAATTTCACACATTTGAAAGATCGTTTGTATTACAGCCAAGTGGAATTAATTTTCAGCACAGTGGAGACTGTGGTTTTAATAAAACATCAACTTTATAAATAATAAGTAACACACACATAGTGGTGGCTCTTACTGAAAGGACAGAAACAGGAAATTACCGTTGTAGTAATAAGGAAGCTCATCAGACAATTCAGCATTTAGCAGTGGCATAGATAAGGCCTGATCCTGCAGAGTGCTGGATTATCTCAGCTCCTTTTGATTTTTGACCAATGTTTGAGGTACCCCAGCACCATGAAGAGCCAAGACCCAGAGATCATTAAGCAAAGTGCAGAGCGTAGGAAATAAAGTACAAGAACAATCTGCTCGTTCTCAGCAATAGCTTTTGTGGCCCAAAAGCTAGGATGTGTTTATGTCTTGTTTGTGATGGCCAGTTACATTAACTCCAGTGGTGGCCTCCATTGTTTTTCTTGAACTCATGATACATGCTGGCTTTGGATGTGCAGTTTCAAAGTCTTCTGCTGACATGAACCAGCATTTATGCTCTGCTTGGTTCATGCCATGTCTTCTGTCACTGTGGTGCCTGTATAAACACAGTTGATGCTATGTGGTAGCTTGGTGTGAGAGGCTAAGATAAAACCCCAGCTGTTTCTGAAGAGACCGTTTTCTACCATCAGGAGGTTTGGGTCAGCAATTTTAATTGCTACGAGAACCTGTAGGACCTATGGTTTTGAAATGCCTTTCTGAAGAGAGAGAGGAAATGTACATGCCTGGCTATTTTTGGAATCATTCTTTCTTGAGTGTGCTTATAGTTTATGAAATGCAAGCCCAGGGCACACAGACAAAAAAGCTGAATTACCATCCTTGAGTGTTTGTAGATTAAGGATATTGGGCACAAGTGAGTCGTGGCACTGACTCACTAAAGCTGAATTAGGTTTAAAATATCAGCAACAACAAAGAAAGGATGGCCCAGATAAGTGAAGGTCATGTCATTTTAAGGGGTTTGGGTACAGCTTAAGATTTGCCAGTTTCACTGATGTGGACACAACACACTAGGAAGGCAGTGGGCTTGCTCAAGTCACCGACCAGCTTCCACAATACCTCCTACTGACCAGTCCATGAAGAAATAACTGACAAACAAGCTGTTGATTTTATTTCAGAGCCCGTGGGTCCAGCCCTTCCTGCTCAGCAGCTGCAGTGGGCTTCATCCCTGCTCAGTGCCTGCCCTGGGAAGAGATTGTTTGCTGGCCCACGAGACTGGTTCTCCATAATTGGTTTCTGGGAAATGCTATGTGAGAGGATCTGTCTTATTTTTTAATTGTTTGATTTATTCTGGTTTGTTTATTAAAGCGAGTATTTGGTCACAATGGAATGTTTGTTGAAACCTGTGTATTGCCAAGAGAGCAGGGTAGAGCACTGATCAGGTTGTTACTTCCCCAGGATTAGAAGTACACAGGCAGCTCTGCAAGCTCAGTGGGCAGCATCCAAGCCTCTGCATTCTTCCCTCTTCCAGTTGAGCTCTGCTGGATCTGCTATAGGGACAGCTCCTCGCAGCTCTACAGGTAGGACAGTGAGATGGGAGTCACTTTGCTTGTGTCATTTCCAAAAAATGTCATTTCTGCCCTGGTGAGGCCTCATCTGGAGTACTGCATCCAGTTCTGGGCTCCCCAGCTCAAGAGAAACAGGAAACTTCTAGAGAGAGTCCACTGGAGGGCTACCAAGTTGATGAGGCGACTGGAGCATCTCTCTTTTATGAGGAAAAGCTGCAAGACCTGGGTGTGTTTAGCCTGGAGAATTGAAGACTGAGGGGAGACTTCATTAACACTTTTAAGTATCTAAATGTCAGGAGGATGTGGCAACGCTTTTTTTCTGTAATGTCCAGTGACAGAACAAAGGGTAATGGACATAAACTAGAACACAAAAAGTTCCACTTAAACACAAGGAGAAACTTCTTTGGTGTTGAGGTAAGGGAGCCCTGGCCCAAGCTGCCCAGGGAGAGTGTGGAGGCTCCTTCTCGGGAGGTTTCAAAACCCACCTGGACACGTTCCTGTGCCCCCTGCTCGAGGGGAACCTGCTTTAGCATGGGTTAGGGCTGGATGAGCTCTGCAGGGCCCTTCCAAACCCCACCACTCTTGGATTCTATGAAAAAACCCAAACGTTATCTCTCTATTGCAGATTGTAGAGGCACCAAAGCCAGCCTTGAATGAGCCAATTTGAGTACCTTTGTGAGTCTAGTTGATGGAGTGGTCTAAGTGTGCTTATTTATCCCACTGAAAAGTACGACTGTTTGCCCTTAGATTACTTCGAGTCTGCACAGAAATGCAAGTCTACCTCTAGTACCCAAGGCAGCCAAGCCAGCTTTGCAGCACACACATACCCAGTCAGTTGTGTTCATTAATTAAAAAGTTTGCAAACTGCCAGTGTTCCCTGTAAATTAAAAATATGCTTGTCATCTTATGTTCCTATATAATTCTCCCATCAGTTGACAGGAGAACATGATGCCTTCAGCTGTCATGAAGAGTGTGGGCAACAGCACTAGTAGTCCTTTCTAGTAAGTGTGTGCCTGGTAATTTATGTAATCATAACATAAACCATAATATGTCCTCTTGCCTATGCCCTAGCTATGTGGTAGCTGCATGATCTGGGCTCATCTTGTGAACCAGGGAAAAAGAATTTTTAAAACAAGATAGCCTTGTTTATGGCTTTTGGGACTGGAGCATCTCATCACTATATAATTATATGTTTGCATGTTGTAGTTTCTCTGCATGAAGCATAACACAAATAATAGCGGGCTTTCTTAACAAACAGTTCAGGGCGAAGGGAATTGTGTGGATGAGGAAATGGCGTGGGAACACACTTACCAGTGAGTCAAAGACTGGAATTCCCTCTATAACCAGTAAAACTGTCTGGCAAGTTACATGCTCAGAGCTGCAGTGGTTTGGGTTTGTTGAAATACCTCTCAGTGAGACTGGTGTTATTTGGTCTCCTGGCTAGGACTGGCTTTGGACAGCTCAGTGAAACAAATGTTCCTAAGGAAAAGCATGAACTGAAGGCATGAGGTTAAAACTAAGCGTCCATTGCTGGCCTGGGGAGAGAGCAGCAGAGTGGTGATTTTTAAATCCTGCCTGTGAGATCTGTGTTATAAGCCTTGACTAATGTGTAGCTAGGTCTCTGTCTACAGGGATGTGTATGTCAGAGTCCTTGTAGCCATAGCAGAGATTTCTGGTTGGCTCGTGACTTGGCTCTGTCTTGACTCCCTCTAAACTGTTCTTTTTTCTGTAGCTATCTGTATTCCACCCTCACTGGAGACCCAGACTTGGCACCTTGCCGTGATCCAGTAACCCAGCTGGACGAACTGAGATTTCTGAGGGGAGGATTTAGGATGGATTTCTCTACTTATGAGAATTCATCAGTGTCCTATTGCTTGTTGTCTCGTGTGCTGAAGGTTGCTATGCTCCACAAACATTCTTGCAGGACTCTTCCACTGGCATTCGTCAGACCTGCCACTAGCAGCCAGGAACTTCCCAGTGCCCAGGCCTTAGGTGTTTCCCGGCTCAGCCATTTGTGTTCCCAGTAGGGAGAGAATTCCTCACACCTTCAGTGACAGAGGTCTTTTGAGACAGTAAGGATGTGTGAGATAAACAGGATGGGTTGCTATGCAATTCCACAATTCCATGTTGGGTGATTGTTACCGCATCAGCTGACCCAGAATGGCCAGTGGCTGAAGACTGCTGTCTGTCACCACCTGCCCTTTGCCACCCATGTGTTTTTGGCTTCCCTTCTCTTATCTTGCATCCAGTCTACAAGCTTCAAAAAAAAAGGTGGCTAGGGACCTGCACTACTGATTGTTTGATGCACATTTTGCTAAAATGCACTGACACGTATATATAATTCTAGCTGGTGGTAGCTGTGCATGAATAAACATAACTACTCATGGCTCTGATGTGGTATCAAGCTACTGTAGATGCAAAGCATGCTTTTTAATAACTGTGTATACTGAAATGGTTATAAGTTATGGCCATGCAGCGTAGACAGGGCCTGATATATCATTCATTTGTACAATTGTAATTAATGTTAAGAACAAGATTGTTCCCTGCTATGTGTTCTTTCTTTGCTGCCAAGCACAACAGAGAGCCATAACGATATTATACCTTAAGCTTGTAATAAAATATTCCTGGTAACCTAGCAAAGAAATTTCTTAATTAAGTTTGCTACACAAAATCCCATTGAAGATCTTTTCTTTATTATTTTTTTTGCTAGGACTCCTTAATGACTTTTACCACTGAATAGAACCAAACCCAAAATTTCGGATGTTTAAGAAACAATTCTGCATATTTTTTCCATCTGGATATAATGGAGCGTAATTTAAGACCATGAGCAGAGGAGGGGGGTAAATGATGCATGTAATGATTGTTTTAACATTTACAAGAAAATAATTTATTTAAATTGGATTAAGCCTTAATATTATCACACTTTTCTACCTGATTTAACATGAGGGGGAAGGGTGGAGGAAGGGCGAGAAGGCGATTTCATGGTAAAGTGTTCTAAGTATTTAGTGTTTTCTTTTCTTTTTGATCATCCAAGCATCCTGCCCCACAGCCATGTAAATTTTCCTATATACAAACATCCATTGCTGTCTTTTACATTCCTCTGCTGGCAGTGAAGAGGTCGTGCTAAATCAAACTGAGAGAGAAACTGGACAGATCTTTACCCAGGATGCACACATTCATTTTACCAAAACAAGAGGTGACGGAACAGCAAAGAATAACTCACTTTTGTACATTACTGCTTTTAGGTACTTCATTCATCATGTTGGTATAGCTATTGAGAATGAGCCAAAGAAATACTTGCTTAGGACATGAAATCTCAGGGCCTTGTGGCTTTTATTTCTGTCCCCAGCAGTCTTCCTACCAGCCTAATTATTTCTGCTGAGAACAGAGTCTCTAAGTCCAAACTTTATCATCTTCATCTAATTCTTGTCCCCGCTCCAGGAGAGGAATCAAGTGGGATGAATTCTGTATCCATGTGCAGTTCCAGCTTTGAGTCTACTGATTGAAGTGGTTTGTTTATAATAGATGCTGTTTTGATGAGGAAAAAAAAAAACCCAAACCTTCCTACAGCCAAAGGAGCTCCATTAGTGGCAGAACCAGCAAAACCTGGTTTTAGATCAGTGTCTCGTGGATTCACAGTGAATTACAGTTGTCTCTCTTTTCCTATAGTAGGGTCATTTGTTAGATCTCTCTCACGTGTGGATTCTTTAATGTTTCATAAGGTTTAAATTCATGTTACAACTTTTTTCTTTTTTCCAGTTAGGACACTTTTAGAATCTCTTTCTTACCCTAGCTATTTATTTTTTTTACAAAGAATGGGGAAATTCGAGGTCTCTATCTCTACTGCATTGTGCTGCAATACAAGAGAGTTAATTGGCAACTCAGTGTGTGACTACAGAAACTTCAGTGCCCTAGCAAACCAAGCAAAAATTATAGACTCTGTGTTCAAGTTCATACCTTCTGGGAGAAGTAAATGTGGCTTCCTGGGTAGTTCTGTCCATCCAGTAGAGTTACTGTCATCACTAGAAGATGTTCTGGCTTTAGAAAGCATCAAAGAATGATTATGTAAATTCCTATTAAAATGACAAGCTTCCTTCCAGTCCCATTTCCATTAGAGTCAATTGTAAGTTGCTCACTGCCTTCAAGAGGAGCTAGATTTGCTTTTACAAGTGTAATGAGTACTCAGAGGTGGGGGCAGGCTTATTGTCACCATCAGACCGTTAATCACTGCTATGTAAACCAAAAAAGATTTATTCCCAAATTCCAATTTCAGTTCACGAAGCTGAGGGGAGAGGGATGGGGTGTGTGAAATCTTGTATTTGTAAATGGAACAGTTTAGTTTTGTGTATTCTGGTGTTACAATACACATTGAATTCCATGATACCTTTTTTATTCTATAATGGGTTCACTTAAAACTTTTAAAACTTAAAAGGTTCTTCTCCCTCTCTACTCTGCCCGGGTGAGGCCTCATCTGGAGTGCTGTGTCCAATTCTGGGCTCCTCAGCTCAGGAGGGACAGGGAAGTGCTGGAGAGAGTCCAGTGCAGGGCTACCAAGTTGATCAGGGGACTGGAACATCTTTCATACGAGGAAAGGCTGCGGGAACTGGGGCTGTTTAGTCTGGAGAAGAGGAGACTGAGGGGAGATCTTATTAACATTTACAAATATCTAAAGGGTGGGTGTCAGGAGGTTGGGGCATCTTTTTTCTATAGTATCTAGCAACAGGACAAGGGGTGATGGGATGAAGCTGGAACACAAGAAGTTCCATTTAAACATAAGGAAAAACTATTTCAGTGTTTCAGTGAGGGAGCCCTGGCACAGGCTGCCCAGAGGGGTTGTGGAGGCTCCTTCCTTGGAGGTCTTCAAGACCCGCCTGGACATGTTCCTGTGTGACTTGATCTAGGTGACCCTGCTTCTGCAGGGGGGTTGGACTAGATGATCTCTAAAGATCCCTTCCAACCCCTACCATTCTATGATTCTATGAAAACTTAAAAGTACACTCCAGATAAATGGAAGGTTAAATTCTGAACACATTCTTAGTGTGTGCATAAGCTTCTGTTTACTTGGGAAGTATAATATCAGTAGAGTACTTCTCACTTTAAAGTTTATGACTTTCTTTCTTCTCCTCCTTAATTCTTTGAGGTGTCAGTACTGAGAAAGATGAATCATTTATTAGTGGGAGGCCTGACACATGATGAAATCACTATCTGACACTTCACTGACTTCCAGTGTTGCTCTGTGAGCATTCAGCAAAGCACAGATGATGTGACGTTGCAGTTCTGTGGGCAGAGTTTTCTTCCCTTTTTAAATTTTTTTGTCAAATGGATGAAATGCTTTATCATCATCATAGTGTGTGAGAACTTCCCCATTTGGTATGAATAGCCTTTGCCAATTATTAAGAGTGATTCAGAAGCTCTGATGTAGGGGGTAAAAAATAGAACACATCTGCAACTGGCAGAGAAGGTCTTTGTATTTCTCCTGAGAATCACTGAAAAAGCAGAACTCCATCCACTTTTTTGGGGAGGGGGGAGGTGGGTGGGTGGGGAACAGATAACATTCTTCCCCTTATGACAAAGAATGCAAATCTACATTGTGTTACAAATGAAGTTCACCTAAGGGGCAGTTCTGTGCTGGCTACTGGATTGCCCCTGGAAACAAGGCACTGATCTCAACCCAAAGACATATAGGGTATACATTTTTTACTTATGTTTTTTAAAAAAGAGGGATTTTAGTTCTAATATCTTCACTTAAGTAAGCAGTTCTGCAAGCATATGTTATATTGATGCTTCAGTGACTTTACCTCTGACTACACCTTTCACTCTTCCCCCTTCTTCCCTTCCCAGTATAGGTATTTTTGATTTACTCCACCCAGCAAACGTTGCAGTACTTTCAGGCTATTAAGATATTTTCCTGCCTCACACAATTTGAAATATGAGCAATGTTACTAGCACTCCTTTCCCAAGCCACATCGTTCAACCATTCAGAAATGCTGCTGTAAGTAAAATGTCAGAGTCTGGGAACTTGTAGGTTTAGACCTGCCTTACCAAATCTGGCATCTAAAAGGTGGCTTCAGGGTTTTATTCTAACTTAACTGGTTTCTCCCTTTGTTTCCTCAGAAGTTTAAGTGCTTTTCCCAGTGATTCCAGTCTTTCCTCTCTTGTTCCTTGAACTTAAAGACTTTTTTTCCCTGACTGCTTTATAGTCCTCATCACTGTCTGACCATCTCTAGTTCCTTATGTGTCTATCATTATGATTCTTTGCATAATATTCTTTGCAGGGGGGTTGGACTAGATGATCTCTAAAGTTCCCTTCCAACACCTACCATTTATGATTCTATGATAATACCCTCTTCACAGATATGTGTGGGTCGAGCAGAACTAAATACTTTTGCATTTTAAGGAACGAGACAAGGTATATGTTGTGGGATATTCTCCCTCTCTAGTGGCTAATTTGGGTATTCTTGATTTTGTTCTGTTGAATTTTGCCTGTAAACCATTCCATGGCTACTACTGGAAAGAAGCAGATGACCTTTGAAGATAGTAAAAGTGTCTTAATTGCATGGTTGCTGTTTGATTTTGTGTGTTCCTCCCCATCTCTGTGTCAGCATGCACACATCAGATGTAATGATGTACCAAAACAGTCTTCTTATTGCTTGACTACGCAGGATCTGATTAAAAACTTGGTAAACTTCAGAAAGGGGGAAAATTATATCAGTTTCCAGTCCAGAGAGACTTTGATCTGTCTCTTCCTTTACCATATTTCCATGGCATCTTTTTACATTCAAATCATCTGTCACATTGGGCTTGGATCCTGGTAGTTCATTTGGCTGTTGTGGGATGCTTGAGAGTTTGACTTTGCCCCTGAGAGTGAGCTTCCCCCAGCTCAGCATGGAGGACCACTCATCAATGCCTGTCTCACCACAAGAACACAGAAACTCCTTATAGGCTTTGTGGATCACACAAGGGCATTTCCACAAAACCCTGCATGCAGATGTGTCTGAGGAAAGGGCTATTTTTAGCAAGAGGAAGCTGCTTACTCCTTCTCATCTGATGAGGAAGCTCAGTTTAGGGCTGCTCCTAAACTTGAGCCAGCAAGAAAGAGGTGGATCAGCACAAGCAGTTTTAATAGCAGATATGTGCTAGCCCAGCCTGGAGTGTGGTTCCAGGATGGTTTAAATTCATCTAAACCAGAGCTGTTGCAGCCTCCCTTTGCATCTTGTACATCCCCACCCCATCTCTTGCACCGGTGCTGATGCTTGTTTGACTCTACTGGAAGCTGAACTGGTGTGGGGTTGTGAAGATTCTGTCTTTTCTGAATGAGTTCAGTGTGGGACCAGAGGAGCTGGCACAGGAAAGGGCAGCAGCTGGGGCTGGAGGGACTGCAGCAGCCCCAGCTTAAATCGGATTAGACTGTCATTGAACCACAGTCTCATTTGGAGAAGGCACATGAGCATCTCTGGGAGATTTGAGGGGACAATATCCTCAGGCAGGAGGAGGGGCATTGCAATACTAATCTCTCCCAGTAGTGGAGCTGATCCAGAGAGACTATTTGTCTACAGTCTAAAATAAATTAGAGAACACACTCTCTGAACACATTTAAAAGACCTAAAAGTTTGTTGTCAAGGTTCTGTAAAACAAGTTAATTCAATGTAGGCTTAAAAGATGTTTCTTTTGCTTCCATCCCTCTCCCTGGCAGCCTCTTTTTGCAAGCAAGATACCCCCCCTGCCCTGGCCCTCTTAGATCGTGGTGTGATGGGCACCCTGCCAAATGAAGCTGATCTTATAAGCTGCTACTGCCCTGGTTGTTGCTGGGACTGCTTGCATGATTTTTAATTCGCTTCTGTGATGCCCTCCTTTTTTTTTTCCTGCCTGAGCTTGAAGTGGGACTTGTGAACTATGCTGCTGCAAATTCATGGTCTATTAGCACCTTTTCAAAGCTCCCCTCTCTATTCTCTTAAGAATTAGAACACTGCTATATAAAAAAATCACTCAAGGCTATTGCACAGTGTCATTGTTTCAGGCTTTGTTTTGAAAATTATTGCTAAGATGGGTTTTTTTGTGTGCTTGTTTGCTTTCCCCATACTGTATTTAGATTTGAAAACAACAGCATCAGTAATAAGATCCTGATGAACCTAAGGTAGATGTGACAGCATAATGTGCATAGTGCATATTCAATTTGTCAAAGCAGAGGAAATAACCCCACCTTGGGCAATTTTCAAAAGAAATACACTACACTACTTGTCAGGTCTGGGTGACTACTCCATAAACATACTACCTGCTGGCATACAAACATCACTTTGTATAAGGCAGCTACAAAGTAAAAGAAAAGGGAGAGGCAGGGCAGAAACGCTGATCTTGTGGAGTCCTACAAAACCCCAAGGTCTCAGCTAGAAAAAAGTGCTAAAACAGAAATCACCTTGATTCAGGGGGAACCACATTTCTGTGTGAACTACCCACGCTTTTGATTTGTATATTCATTCTGATAAAATAGGCCACGTTGTCATTTCCCTTGGTATGTTTTGGAGAATGTGTCTGCTACAATGAGTAGGGATACAAAATCAGGTTAGAAATAGACTCTCATTAACACATTACTAAAAGGTTCAGAATCACTGCCACAGTTGGGATACACACTTTGGCAGGAGTATCCTCCAGTAGGAAATGACTAAGAACTTCAGAATCAAAATGGAAAGGCTGAGTTAGCACATTGTATCATTTTAGATATAATTAATGTATATATTAAATTTGGGGTTTTTTTTCCAAGGTACATCCATGGATCTTTTAATTTATCTTTCACTGAAATAGGTAATGAAGGAATGATAGAGAGCAAGTGAATCGTGCTAAGATTCCACAATGCTTACCCACATATTTATGGATATGGGGTTTTTTTCCCCTGGGATGTGAAAAAGAAAACAATGGCTTTCATAATATGCTGTTACAAAAACACTGTGACTGCTTTCAGCACAACTTCTGTGTTTGTAAGACCATTTTGCACACATTTGCACACAGGTTTGTATACGGAGATCTGAAAATCATGACTTGGAAATCAGAGTGGGCAGGTGGAATCAAAATGATGCAAATCGTAGCCAAAGCATGCAGTAAACTGTAAATCACATTTTGTTTGCCTCTGTGATCTTCCTGGGTTTCTTTCTTTGCTATTTCACTGGTAGTTCCCAGGTGCTTGTATCATGAGTGTACCACCTCTATCATTTATACTGGAGGAGTCTGGTTTTTTTGACTCCAGAAAGCAGAGTCATGTACAGAATGGGGGAACAATGTAGGAACACCTTATGTTGCCCTAGATTTTGTATGTTAATTCTAGGGATATATTGATTTAACTTGGTTGAAGCCTCCTGGAAGAAGAACCATCCATGCAGCCAGCCCTGCCCCCCCCCAAAAAGGCATAGGAAAGGGTAACTTAAGAGTTAAGACAACAGCAGCACACTTGGCCATGAGCACCTTGCCTTTGTCTCCTGCTGAGCCTTTGGGACTCTTTTAGCCAGAGGGATAAAAGCCTAGGAATTCACAAAAACAATTGAATTTAGCAGGATTGGAAACATTCCCTTTCACAACATGAAGGAAGAAGGTTCAGGAGTATGCTCTGAGTATATGAGGAAGTTCAGCAATACTGGTTAGCCATCAAAGAGATTTTACAGAGAGAGGGGCTTTATGTAGGCTGGTATTTAAAATGTTGTGTAATTTCTAATTGTTGCAGTCAGTGGAGCTTTTCTTTTATGAAGGCAATGCATTGGTGTATGCTACAAGTGAGTGGAAAACAAAAAAGCTTGACTTTGGGAAAGGTTTTCATTTTGAGCTGGGGAAGAACACATTCTGGAATATCTTTGTCTGTTGTATATTCTGTAACACTGCACCTGCTAAATTGGGAACCATTTCCACAGCTGGCATGCCTCATAGTTAAATACAGCCTCCAGTTGCCTACCTGGCAAGGTGAGGAAGCCTGACATCCTTAGTCTCTGGCTAGAGTATTTTGGGAGGAAATCATTCTGTTAGAAAATTTCTATCAATGCTTCTGGTTACAGAATAGAGAAACAAGACTGTAGGCCAACCAGGTGAGTCTTCTTTGCAAGAGAACAACCAATGCACTGGACCTCTCTCTATGTTATTTTTTTATGACTGGAAGTTGAGAATTGGATGGAAAGCAGATGTGTCATCCAACAGTTCTAACCATTTTTTCTTTTAATAATGAAAGAGCATCCAAGGATATTCCAGGAGACCTTCCTTCTCCTCCTTTTCATGTATATACCTGCTTCTGAAAAGATGTATACCTTTTTCTCTGCTTCTAATCAATTTCTGGGGTGTAGTTCTGTATTATGGTATGTACAGGCATTACAGAATGTTAGAATACGATAGACTCATAGAATGGTAGGGGTTGGAAGGGATCTTTAGAGATCATCCAGTCCAACCCCCCTGCAGAAGCAGGTCCCACCTAGATCAGATCACATAAAAACGTGTCCAGGCAGGTCTTGAAAACCTCCAAGGAAGGAGCCTCCACACCCTCTCTGGGCAGCCTGTGCCAGGGCTCCCTCACCTCAACAGTAAAATAGCTTTTTCTTATGTTTAAATGGATGTAAGAGAAATTCCCATCACTTTTGATCAGACTTACAAAGAAGTGGTTTTTTCCTTCATAGCTTCTTACATTTGTAATCAGAAAGCTGTGGTTCAGGGCTCATGTTACAAAGCATCTCCTTTTTCCTGAGCAGTGTTAACTGATGTTTTTGCTACTCAGTGTAAACTAACTACAGGACTTCTCCAGTGTGTTCCCATCTTCCCACATTGTGGTCTCTGCTTCCTTTACTGTCAGTGTACCTAGAAATTTCCAGCAGGTCAATATTCCCTGAAAGAGAACATCCATTAGGTTAAAATGAGGACTCACTGCCGTGAAACACTGGCCTGTCTTTGTAATACAAAAGCTAATTTGATCCCTTCTAAACAAAGTTAACTTCCAACTGCTAAAGAGGAGTTTTTCCATCTCCATCACGATGTTGAAACAAAGAGATGTGGTTAATATCCTCGGAAAATATGTTTTACTGACAGAGGTAAGTGAGATTAAAAAGAGTCAAAGTCGTTCAGGTTAGGTTCTGCAAGCTGTTGGCCATAAATATGCTGTTTGTTCCAGAAGGTTACAGAGAAAATCTGCTCTGTGAGACTTCCTTTATAGTGGGAAAAGACATTTCTGAGAACACTTTAAAAAGCTGAGGATCAATAGTACATAGCATAAGCATAATGTGCCGCAGGAAGGCAACAGGGAAGGTCAGGACATGACTAAGTTTCTTCAGTAGCCAAAGTTCAATAAAATTGTGCAGATGGTCTTAGATAGCAGACTGTTCTGTGCCACAAAGGAAGGAAAAGGGGAGGGGGGGTTGTGGCAGTCTAAAGTCAAGGGTAGTTCGTTGGCGATCCCAAGAGTACACAAACGCTTTCTTAAGCCAAGTGGTTTTTTTGTCCCTGCATCTTCATTGGCCTGGACAATGTTACACCTCTTTTTTGATGGGAGTAGTGGAATGGATTTATTTCTGGAAACAGCTTGTGTGTAATGAGATTTAGTGATGGCAATGCCTGTGTGATGATTGCAGTACATACAACAACCACCGTTTTGGAAAACGAGGAGATACCAGATAGACACGCAGACAAGAAGAGATTCTTGTTTTAGAAGGCAAAGTTTTATATACAGGGAGTAAATAAATGACTGGATGCAAAGCCTAAGCACAAAGCCACTCTTGTCACATTAAATTAAGTTGATTTTCATTTAATGTCTTCCATCTAGCTATTGCTGGGCTCCATACAGAGTGCAGGCAGGATCTGGAATGTTGATCAAGTCCGAGGACAAAGCCACAAAGAAAATGGCCACCAGTTTAAATGCCATAGTTCAAATAATTAGGCCAATGAAATGGCCTGTGTCAAAGACCTTCTGCCATGGGGATTAGCAGTTGTCTGTTCTTTGTTATTTGAGATGTTTCTGTCCAAATTAATGATAATTGCTTGCGGTCACACGATTGTAGTCACCATTTACCAGCATTGCATTGGCATGAAGAAAAGGTACAAGGTGATATGACTATTCTTGAATTAAAGTACTCTGGAAAAGTGGGCTGCTTTTGAAGTTGCTAAGATACAATTTCTTTTTAATGAGTGACAGCAGCATTTCTAACAGAAGTTTACTTCCAGAAGGCATCAACACTTGCACGACCTTATTGGCAAATACAAGGATTCTGTTAATTCTCTGTGCCAGTGGCTTCAAAGCATTTTCCTTGGGGGAAAAAAATCCCAAACCAGCTCCAAGATGAAATGAATTTGCCTCCCAAACAATAAAGTAGCTCAATCTGGGGCCTTGGCTAACGTAATTCTAAATTGCAATTTACAATCCATTGAATATTGTAAATTTACTAAGAACCAAGAAGCGATTGGCCTGTAACCTTTGGTACAGCAGCAAAGCCTGGCTTTCTGCTGGTGAAAGTTTAAAATCCTGTCCAGCTAAGCTTAGGACATACCTAGGTGGACAAACTCACTGGTTATGGTTCAAACTGCTTTACAAATGAGTCTCCTGCTTTTATTTGAGAATAAAGATTACGTTGAAGTCCTATAACAGTTATTCTCTGTTATGAAGTGGGTAGTGATTCCAATATAAATGCATTTTCAAAGAAACTGTAGAAACCTGTGTGGTGTGAAGAAGTTGGTAATGCCAGCCAGAGAACAGATCCTCTTCTGTGAGTCTTAACCAGAGTTGAGGTTAAATTTCAGTAACATAATAATGTCAATGCTGACTTAATACCAATACTGTAAAGCAGGTTAAACCCAAACCAAAACAGGTGTAGTAAAAAGTTGTCTTTATTTTGCATGATTTTTAACAAGGTAATTCTTTCTATACTTCCAGTTATTGTTTAATGGGAGTTTCCTATATGCATCAAAGGAAGAACACCCCTTTAAATGATCGCTATTGATTTGCACTCAGAACTCCAATTTACTGCTTTGGTAGGAGCTCCCTATACTGATCAATGAAAGTATCAAGTTAATAAGTAATTCACTTAACAAAACTGCATTGAGATAATGCTAAAGATTTGCAAAAACCCCATAAAGGAAATACCTTACTAATTTGAGTCAGGTTTCACTTGGTGAAAGTGTGAGTGCAGCTACAGAAAAGCTGCTGCATCATCTTCAACAAAACTTACACACTTCCTTCCTGTTTTAACTTCCCAGTGAGGCAGGTGAGTAGGTGTTAATAGCTGCACTATCAGGGATTTTTTTTTTCATGGTTGGATGATTGAAGTCACCTCTGTTCAAGCAGGGTCACCTAGACCAGGTTGCCCAGGACTATGTCCAGATGGTTTTTAATCTTCTTTACCCTGGCACTGACCTTCTGGCAAGAAAACTTAAGCTTCAAAGCTTGATGTGTTAATATCCACTGCTCCCATTTTACTAGAAGATTGTTTGAGTGTTGGGTAGATTTCCGGAGTATGCTTTTTTCACAATACTCTTTTGTTCTCCCAGGTCTAGTTTTTATAGATCTTGGCAGAAGGGTCCATGGTATCACCTCTGAGACCTACGTTCGCTTTGTGAATAACTCCACATTTTGCTAGCTGATTCTCTCTCCATTCACAAACTCCATAAGGAAATGAGTAGGTGGTTAACCTGGATGCATTTCATCTCTTAACCAAAACATCCTTGTGGATTCATTTGAGTACTGAAGTGCTTAAATTGAGTCTTTTTCCTGTATTCCTTTTAGTGTATTAGGATCCTTTTAGAGGCAAACACTTCTCTGAAAACCAAGCACTTCTAAAGAGTAAGCCATCATTTGTGGGTATGACCTTAACTTAGAGCTTTACAGCTTAACTAGTTATAAGA
The DNA here is from genome assembly GCF_028858725.1 of Colius striatus. Taxonomy (NCBI): domain Eukaryota; kingdom Metazoa; phylum Chordata; class Aves; order Coliiformes; family Coliidae; genus Colius; species Colius striatus. The sequence goes on from NC_084762.1 coordinate 6,283,098, forward strand.
TCTTAACCAAGACTTTCCAGCTGAACTAGTTCTAAGTTTTATGCCTGAAATCTGTTTGTAGGGGGTTTAAGAATTTGCCTATTTTATACTCTGATAAATGTAGTAATAAAATGTGTTACTCTTTCTAGAGACAGAAACAAGATAAAGCCTGTTAACCTGTCTAGGAGACTTAACTGTGCTGCTTCACTTAAACCACAGTCAGTCATCTAAATGACATGTAAATAAGCATCACCTCAGGACACTGAGCAAGCTCAATGTTTTGTAGTTGACTTATTAGAAGTATGCAATGACTAGTATGAAGTCAAGAGGACAGCAGCACAGATCTACAGTTACACATTCAGAAGACTCTATTAAAAGCCTTTTTAGCTTTGCTGTGAATTTACAAATCGAGAATTTCCAAGAGAGTATCTTTTCTAAGACAGATTTTGTTGCCTTAGGATAGTTGTAATTTTTTTTTCTTCAGTGTGATTTGTCATGGTAGAACCTAGACATTTTCCTCGTGGGTTTGCTGTGCTTTCTGTGGCCTGCAAGGAATTAGTTTTAATTAATATGACTAGCAAATGCATCGTTGAAATAGTGGCAGACACACCTTTGTGTTAACAGTTGGTTTAAACAGCCCCTTTATCAGAGCTATTAGCACCTAATATTACAGTCTGATTAAAGATCATTCAGCAGATTATCCAGTCCCAGTGCTTCCTCAGACCCTGCAGACAGGTGCTCAAATAAGAAATTATGTTAAGTAAATTAGCACTAGTATTGCATAGTTTGTGGCTTTGTCTTGGCTGCAGAAAAGGAAAAACTTACTGGTCTGTTTGGGTATAATTTTTTTGTCTTTCTTAGCAGCAGGTTAACTTGTAGAATCCCTGTAGATTTACATCACAAAAAAGGCAAGATCAGCACTAAGGCCTTTGTCCTATAGTTGACCTGACCTTCCTACCTCATCAAAGAGTACTCTGCCTTTCCTTCACCCCACTTTGTTAGGAGGATAGGTGTGCTTTAACACTAAAGATATTATATGGAGTGTGTGTGTGTATGTGTACAGTGGAAGCAGCGTGTAATGTAAATGCTCTATCCCGTGTCTCCAGAAATGCATTTTATTGTAGGTTCATGCGTTTAGACTGGGCTCACAGGCAGACTGGAAATGCGTAACTTAAGAAGGCAGGAAAGCCCACAAGAATTCACAGAGCATAGCTTAGCTGGCAGTTCACTTTTTAATGGGTGAAATGAAGCCTTGACATTAATGAGCACAGGCCCCTGACTTCAGTAGAGTTTTGCATCCTTATACCAGTCAGATTTCTGGCTCAACTGTGTTGCATGGCAATTTCTAGTACCTTTCGTGTCCCCCTGAAAGCTACGAGTCTTCTGTAGCCTGGGGACTGTTTCTTACAGCAAGGCTGCAGAGCAGAATATAGTGATCTGACGACAGACAAAGCTCCAAAGTTTTTGTGTGCCTTAAAACAGGAGCAGCATGTCTGGTCCCTGTTGAATTCTGTTCACTTCCAAAGGTCCAAGAGTTTAATATAAGTAGCTGGAATGAGAACTAGCCCATAGGTAGGGCTAGAATTACCATAAGAGCCATCGGAGCAGTGCTTATTGTAGGATAAGGAATTTTTCTTGGGCATCTGTGAAAGAAATATAATAGAAAAAGCACTATTTTTGTTGAAGTGTTATTCTTTGTTTGCAGAAGTGTCAAAAGGATGTGCTGGTGTCAAGTGGATTTGGACATGTGCTACCTCCCATTGCTTAAAAATGCGCACTAAAAAATTCCCAGACTGTGTCTGCTTAGATAGAGGGGAGTATCTAACATGCCTAGTGACTCTGACAAAAAAAGGGGCCAGTTTGGAGCCTCTAGTTCAGTTTTTTTCTAAACAGACCACCTCTTAGGTTAAAAAGGAGTGGTATGTGAAGGGAGCCTTAGAGATGCAGCACAACATCATGAAGCAAACCCCTTCTTCCCGCCCCCACCAAACCCCTGGAGCATCACACTCTGTAAAAGATGCATTAGATTTATCAATAGACCTTTCTTTACTTAGCTGTGCTGCAATTCCTTTTGGGAAAAACTGGATTTTCATCAAAGACACAGAAGACTATAAAATTGGAAGCAGATGTGAGGTTTGGATTGGATAGCTCTATGTCTGTTTCTTTTGTGGAGGCACTTTTGAACAAACCCAGCCTTATGTGCTCCTTGCTGTCTTGCCCTGTGTAACAATCTTGCCTGCTTTTTACATTTTCCAGAGAACCAGGGGGTGCAGTGTGACTAACTGATCTAAATGTAAACATCTTCCATATCACATCATCTATCTCTTGATTTTCCAACTGTTCCTATATTCTTTGGAAGGCATGTTTAAACAATAACATCAATATTTTGCATTGTTAAGAAAAAAAAAGACAAAACACAAGCAGTGCTTTGCTCCTAGAGACTGAATTTAGTTGTGGTTCCTAGCACTTTTGCTGGCCTGGATGAAGTTTACACCTGGCTTGTATATTGTATATGATACCTTAATTTATTGGCATGTTTTAATTTGTTGAGAATGAGCTTAGGTCCCATTCACTTGGAGAAAGGTCTGTTGTCTGGCATATTGATGGTGTTAATAATGTACTTGATGAACTGGGAGAAGCACAGCTTTAAAGGTGATTCTCTTTCTTCTTTTTCCTAGTGCATTTTTATTCTGTGTATTTGTGTGCTGTATGCAATGTGCCACAATGCAAAGAGGAACAGGATTTGAGATGTTTGATTTATATGTTGATGATTTTTCCTCAGTTCTGATTTACAGCAGAACTGAGCCTGGGCCCAGTGAAGTATGGTTTCAAATCTGCAGCCTGCCCAGAATTCATCCTGGACTTTATAATGTTTTGCTCTGCATTTTGTACTTGCTGAATGTGGACATGAAGTCTCTTAGGAGTTATTTTTTTCCCAGCATAGGGCTATCACCTAATGAAGGGAGTCTCTGGTGCTATTGCATTCCCTCCTGAGGGCACCTCTCCTGTTTCCAGACTTCAATCCTCTCTCAAAAGACTTCTATGCACCCACTGTGCAGATATGCAATGTTCTGAGGACAGAAGGAACAGCCACAAGCCTGGAGGACCACTCTGTGGCACTCAGGGGTTAGCACAGAGCAAGTTCTCTGCTTCAGTGCTCTAGAATTGACATTTTGGTTTAACCTTTCACTTTGGCATCCCATGACATGTGTGCTTTCATTTTGTAGGTCTGCTTCCCATAACTGCCCTCAACTCTTCAAAGACCTGTTCATCCCCTTCCTCTATCCACCTGTCCTCTATTGTGCCTACTACTCCGTGTCTTTTAAGAGCTCCACTTCTTTTGCAGAGTCAGCCTTGCTTTGGCTGGCTTGTCTTCTTGATTTCCTCACTTCTGGTGCTAAGTAGAGTTGATGAGACAGGAAGAAAGAAAGTGGTAGGGACTGCTAAATCTGAACATCTCTTCTGCTGAGCTTGGGGAGCACTGAAGTTATTTTAAACAAGAGAAATAATTAACATGCATTTTTACAAAAGTAATAATAAAATGACCTGTTGGAGATCCCAAGGTATGGAATTCAGACCCTGAGATTTAACTATGGAAAATCACAGGTAGGAGAGTGAAATGGGTAGTTTTCAATGTAAAAAGTTACTGTGAATGTTCCTTTTGCAAATGCAAATCAATACTTTTCTGGAAGAGGTGCACAAGGAATGTGATTGTTTTGTGAAAAGCAATTGTGTTAAACCAGGAGATTAGAGTTCAGCCATTACAATGCAAAAGAGAAAAGACCCAGGTCAATCCAGGAATCAAGCTACTTGTGTAAGGCTGAGCCCACCACTGAAAGATCTTCCTGACTATGGGATCACTTACTGAATCTCCACAGCTCACCATACATAATACTGCACAGATTAACCGTGGGTTTAAGTGACACTCCCCAGCATTTTGTAGAACAAATCAGGATCCGGATTCTGTTCTCAGCCTCACCTGCAGTTTCTGGCTCATAAAACAGATAAAAATTGGGGTGTAGATGTACTTTTCCGGAAATACAGGGTTACCATGAATCTCTGGCTCTTTTCTGAATGATTAACAATGAATCACTGTTTTTGTACAAGTCTCAATGCATTCACCCTATGCCAGGTGTCGCAAGAGCATGAGAACATGTACCAGTTTGAAACTGGCTAAGCAGCTTCACACCAGCATCTCTACTTGGTAGTAGGTGTCTTGAGGAGGAACTACTTGAGTTTAACCTCCCTAGTATGGATAAGATACTGTCATCTTCTTGAGCATAATTATCTTTCCACCCCCATCATCTCATCCTTTCTATATTTCCCAGTAGGAGGATCAAAAGGAAGTTAGTTAACTGCAGCATTCATCAGATAGTCCAAAGGAGCCATTAATCTGGAAGACAGTATTACCAAATAATTAATTCATGGGTTAATTCCATCCTTATTTATCTGATTTTCTTATGATGGTGACTGTGGGTTTCTCAGCCTAAATCCTAGTACAAAGGACTCTCTGCTTGAGGAGAGTGATCCTGGAGGAGAACAAAGAGAGAGGAAGGAAATGTGTGTCTTCTTCAGGACGCTTGCTAGCTACTGATACATTTTAAAGGAAATTATTATTCTCACTATTAAGATAATGTTTCATGACTTGCCAAAAAGCTGACAAACCCAAAGCAGGAAACTATCCTAAGTTTTTATGCATACTTAGGATTTGCATTGAGACTTAATTATGGAATTATTCCATTTGTTTTCTATTCCTCCTGTCATCTCCACCTCTTGGTTGTTCCAAATGACCACTGATATGTCACTAGGAAAACAAACCTTTCTTTTCATCAGTGTGTTTTACCCTGTGCTGCTGTGCTTGTCCCAGTGCTGTCAGTAAGTACACGCCGATTGCAAACAGACCAAATAAGGGAGAATCACCATGGAAAGAAGGCAGTCTGTGAGCAGTGGGGCTAATAAAACTTGGTTTCTGTTGGCTTGGTGGCCTTTGTCCCTTTCCCTTCACGGTACACCACGTTGACCTTTCTCCATTTCCTTCATGGCATGCTGTTCTGTACAGAGCGGCGTGCGCGTTGTCTAGCTCAGCACTCTGCGTGCCTAGTGCTAGCTGAGCAATTAGTTGCTGCCAACTGCAGCAGCTGAGCTCTGCCTGCTCTCCTCTCAGAGCAATCACTAATTTGGGTCGGCCAACAGCTCAGAAAGTTTTCTGCGAGGGAGGCTGAGAGAGAGGGAAGGAGTAGGAGGAGGTAATCAGATGGAAAGAGGCAGCTGGAGATTGCCGTGAATGAAAGTTTATCCAGAATGCAGTAATGAGATGTCAAAGGTGTGACAGCACCAATGCACTGGCACTGTGCAGCAGTGGCCTCTCCCTCCCGCCCCCACGCTTTAATTACAGTCCCAGTACCTTTCAGGATCATTTTGTCAACAATCATAATTGCTAGCCCAGCTGGGCTTACCACCCAAAGTCCATTTAATTCCTTGCAAGAGGAAGAGATTTATATGTGAACAGTAGCTCTCTTTCCACACCTTTACAAACACGGGCATCATGTACTTTCTCTGGAAATGCTTCTTTCTTACAGGCTTCCACAGGCTATTCACCCTATCTGGGATATTACACACGAGCTTATAATAAGAGATGACATAATAATGGTACTCTGTTAGCCAGTTTCCAAGTGTTTGGCAGCTGACAGTTTTATCTTTAAAAATGTATCATATTTATTATTATTCTTCTCATGATAAATGTCTGGTTTTGTATGTGGTACCTAGATGCTCTACCTAGGCCAGAGATGCACACACCTAAGCTTACAGCCATTCAAGTACATGTATGCAGTAACTTGTAGTATGGATTAGGTGTCTAGAAATGAAATGGTGCCTCATTACCCCTGAGGACCTTAGCCCAGAATTACATTTCATTTGCTTTCTGTTACAATCCATGTTGAAATCTAAGTTGTGATATACTGTGCAGTACAATGGAAGATACTGAGTAAATAGGGGACAAATTCATTCTGAAAGAGGGCAACATTTTAAGCTTTGTGCCTAGAATTAAGCTAATAAATCATACTCTTCCAGGCAGCTGAGCACCTGACAGTCACTTCAAGTCAGTTGGATCCACAGGTGCTGCTTCTAGAGGAAGGTTGGCCAATGGTAGTTACTGGTATGAAAGTAACCTCAAGCACCCGAGCTTGAAAACATTTATTAACAGCTTTATCCTTTAGCTGGATAAAATTTTCATCCAGTATATTGATCACAGATTTGTGAGGTTTGCAAAAGTGCTCTGAGAAGCTTATTTAAACATTTGTTTAGGTTCAAAGAAGCAGATCCCAAACGGTGTCATGGTTTCTGTGTAAAGATGTGTCAAAAGAAACACACGGAAGGATTTCTTCCCTGTTGAGGCGAGGGAGCACTGGAAGGGGCTGCCCAGATGGGCTGTGGAGTCTGCCTTCTCTGGAAACATTCAAACCCACTTCGATGAGTTCCTGTGTGACCTACTCTAGGTGGTCCTGCTCTGGCAGGGAAATTGAACTAGATGATCTTTCCATGTCCCTTCCAGCCCTTAAGATTCTGTGAAATAAAAGACTGTGTGTTTGCAAGTGTTAGTTAAATCCCTTGTCACTATCCAAGTGTCTCTGCTGAAGAGAACTCAACATTAAAGCATCCATTTAAACATTGATTTGATTGAATAATACCGTTCATCTTGTCTGAGGCCCAACATGTCCTAGAGAAGAGTAAAAGGAGTGTTTCCCTTCTAAATGTTGTCAAAGGAGAAAGAATGATTGTTCCTCAGTTTTGCATATGTCGGCATAATAGAAGCTTAGTCATGCAAATCCTTATTACTTGGCAGTTCTGCAGCAGGGAATAACAGAGCGTTACCATATTTTATCAGTGTTTGTAGTTAAAAATGTGCCTTTCATTGTGCTTTTTTAACAACAGATGTCAAGACAATCTTGAAAACATAAGTAAGTGCTAAAAAATATTTTTTTCTGATTTAAATAAGGTGGAAAGCACCCCCCAGCTAGTTGAAAGTGTTGGTCTTCATTTCCATAACAAGACATGAACTGTTTATGTGTTTCCTTCCTCTTCCACGGGGCAAAATAAAACAATTACTCAGTTAAGGACAGATTTTATTTTACTATTATTTAGTGATTCTGCTAAGTGCAGTACTACAGAGTTTCAAATCATCAAGGATTTCTTATCCCTTTATAGGACTTCAATACATTGTAGTGTGTTGAGTAAATGAGCTGTGATAGAGCAAATGATTTACTCACGTAGTCCATAGACACACATAAGGACTAAGCTGGAGAAAGGCTGGCTTTAGAAACATTAGCAGAATGAGACAAAGGAGAATGCAGGTGTCAGTCACATTTTAAGGTGCTCTTTACAATGACATAGAGCCAAGTTTTAATAAACAAGGACAAGGTCTATTCCTTTCTTGTCTTCCTTTATGAAGTAGTGTCAACCATGAGAAGCTGTGCCTGGTAATTACTATTGGCTGTATTAGGACAGATCTGGCCGTGACTCACCAGGGTAAAAACTGGCTGGGTCAAAGTCACGTATTACAAGCAAGCTAGAAGTGGTTTGTTTGCAAGTCAAGCTTCTGGCCTCCTTATGCAGTAATAATTCACGGCCTTACAGATCTTTATGTAGGAATGTGGAGAAGGGGGTTTAGATGCTCATTTTTTTGCTTCTGTGCTCTATTCAGGTCCTCTGCTGAGATTGTGAACACTGATTACACGGGGATAAATCGTTTGATGCCTGTTTGTTTCAGATCATCAGAGGAATGAATGAGACGCCTTAACTCAGCCTTGGTCTTTTGTGTAGGCACGGCAGAGAGTCCTTGCGCTGCCTGCCTCATCTAGATTACCAGCAGACTCCTCATAGGAGATACTAATTACAGGCAAAGCTGTGAATGCCACCTATAGTTAAGCTTGCTTGACACTTTTCATCACAAGCCCCTGTTTTCATTTGCATATGAGTTTGTCAAATATGTATTATTTGGACTGAAAATGTACAGACTGGGAGATGCATCTGACTGAATTTCTAAAGCATCATAAAAAAATGGCTGAGTTTTGATGATTTTGGGGTTTTTTTTGCTCCTGAGAACAAATTTAAGACAAATGTGTTCTTTTTTTACTTGTCTTAAAAATAAATATGTCTATCCATTTCATTGAGAAGCTCCAATGATTTGGAGAAACAATGCAGTAATTGAGAGGTGGAAGCAACATGTCCCAGTGTTGCCAGAGTCAAGGCTTTACAAATGTCCTAGTGCACGTGCAAGAGGACTCAAGAACTGTTCAAACACAGAAGGGATATGGTGGCAAGTGAATTAATTGTCAAGATTTAAGTGAAGCTACTTGATAGCTACTGTTTTGCACGTTCTCATGATATGATCTTTTCACCTGTGGAATTGAGGGGAAGCTCCTCCCATTCACGAAATCGCACGGATGAGTTCTTGCTTGCAAAGCACTTAAGTTACTACTCAAGGACTAACTTGAGTACAAGGATGGCATACCAGAAAAGTCATCAGACATTCATAATCCTGTCTTTGTAAGCAAGTCTTGTGTACAGGTCAGCAAATACGATCTGGTGCCTCATGGAGAGCAGTAAGAATTGACAAAAGGAGATGACCATTCACATGTGTAATAATTGTCATCTATTCTGTCCAGTGAATGAGGAAATGGCTTTAAGAAAAAACAGTCATGTCATCCGTAGTCCTGCATGCAGTGTGTATGCCAAGGGGCCTGAAATACAGTTGTCTGGGAAATCTTGGAAGGTTGTAAGTTTCGAGTGATTGACTTTATATCTCTAATGTTCTTTTAATATGATTTTGGAATATAATTTGCTACTTGGTATTTGTAGCAGTACTATAGCAGTAGAGGAGGTAGATAAATGCATCAAAACAAAGCAATTCTACACTGAAGGAAAGAATCGTCAGATTCTTTTCTTAAACCCTTGGATGACTTCCTGTTTTGTCTGCAAAATAGTACTTTTCCTTGGAGAGGAAAAAAGTGTTAGACATAGCAATTTCACTTGGATTGAAACGTCATCACATAAGTAGCCTCTGTGAATGACATTTTAGGCAGCTCAATCAATATCTGCCAAGAGAAAAACCAAAAAAATCCCTCAAAAAAAGAGTTGTAAATGCAGTGCATCCCTTAATTGCAGATGTAGTAGTATTTACTCATAGACACATATTACTTAGGGTGAGAAAATCTTGCATTATTCCAAAGTCATAACCATTCATGTAGCAACACTAACTATCTGTTGATAAAATATTTGCATGATGCTGCTGTTTTATTAACTTGCCAAGGAATAGTGGATCTACATTCTTAATAACAATTATCATACACAAACACGTAGCACTTTTCACTTAAGTTTCAAAGAAATCTGTTTTGTAAGTGGAAAAAGAGAAGAGAAAGGTGGGGACGTTGTCTAGAACATCACAGCATGTCTAAAGTACTGTATTCTGCCCTAAGCCTGGTGCATCCCAACATCATTACACCAGAGCTGTGTTTTGTGCATGTTGTGTCCTTAGATGTGTCACAGATGCCCTTTCACAGTGGAATAACAAGGATTTTGATTGCTGTTTCTAAGACCATGACCTTGGTGAAAAAGTGATTTGAAGGCTCATCAAAGTAGAAAGTTAGAGTTGAAACAAGACTGTAGTTCACTAACACATTTAACACAATTGTCAGTGTTTAATCCCAAGGCATTTAAGGCTAAATATTTAAGTGTGGCATTTGGGATTTGGTCTCTGGTGCTACACAAAAAAAGGTGAGAAGAGTTTCTGCCCTGACAAGAAGTTGTGAAAACTTGCAGTCCTGTGGACAGGGGGAAGTTTAAAGGTAGAGACAGACATGAACCCTTTTAGCAGATGTGCTAGTTAGCTTAAACTGTCTAAATAGTAACGTCACTCACTTTAACTTCAAGTGGCTTTGGCAGTGTTTCTGTAAGCAGGCTCTGCCAACAAATGTGAGGGAGCAGTAACCTCTGTGAAGAAGTGATGATCAACAGCTGGGTCTATAACCTTCCCCTGGCACGTCTGTATCCAGCAGGGAACATCTGTCCAAAGCCTAACTTCCTAAATGTACAGAACAAAGGTATAGCTTGTTTAACAAAATTGCTCATATTAGCTAAATAATGGAATGTGCTTTGATTCTGTTGATGCTAGAACCACCCAACTTTTACTTTCCTTACTTAATTAGGAGAAATTTATTCAGAAAGCTCGAGATTCAAGTTTTCAGTTTGCTTGGTTGGTTGATTTTATGTAAGAAAATAGAGCTTAGGTCATGTAAACTTAGGGAAAAACTTTAATGATACTCAGATTTTTTGTTTTCATCAAGCTGTGTAAGGATCAAGATGATGTGTGCAAAATAGTTCACAATAAAAATCTCTGAATTTGCCTTCATTTGGACATCCCAAGCAAGCAGGAGGATACACTGCTCCCATTAAGTGTTTGAGGTTTAAACACATAGTCTTGAAAAATGAGTAGTGGTAGAGAAAGTTGCTTCCTACCTTTCAAGTCTTACTTGGGTCTGGTATTCATTAATTGCTTTACTGACAAAATGGCATCATGAACTTCAGAGAAATATGTTGCTCTTTTGATTTAGGAATGACAAAGACAACACCTAGAACATGGACAGTACCATATGAAACCTCAGCGAATTATGGCTCTTTATGTCAGTCATTTGAATTAAAATGCTGTTTTGTACTTATTTTCATAAATAAGCTTGGAATGTTACAGCAAATGATCCATTACAATAATTTCCTTCCTTCCTCCTTCCCTTCCCTTCCCTTCCCTTCCCTTCCCTTCCCTTCCCTTCCCTTCCCTTCCCTTCCCTTCCCTTCCCTTCCCTTCCCTTCCCTTCCCTTCCCTTCCCTTCCCTTCCCTTCCCTTCCCTTCCCTTCCCTTCCCTTCCCTTCCCTTCCCTTCCCTTCCCTTCCCTTGTTGTTCTAGCCATATCTGTGACTGTGAAAGTACAGCACCTGCCAGAGCAGGATAAGGTCGAGTGTTGATTCCTACACTTACTTCTTCTGGGCATTCCTTGGTTAAATCATGCATTTGTTAGCCATAGAATAAGGCAGCACTGAACAGTCCTTGAAATAGCCCGAACCTTGAGTAAGAGCATTTTGTTATACAAAAGGAGACAGGCAGAAGAGCCCTTGTAAATATATCATCTACTAACAGAACAGCAATGTGTAATTCAATGGTATGTTTTTGTGGACAAGAGGAATGAAAGTTATTTTAAACTTCTCTCTGCTTTCCTCCTACCTTTGAGGTTATAACTGTAATGAAATACCCCAAATGTAATTTATTCTTCTCTGTGCTTCTTTCAATATGAGTCTCCAAAGCAAAAACCAAGGACTCTTGTGGAAAAAAGAGTATCTAAGAACTGTTCTGAGCACTGCAGATGGCAAAATCAGAATGAAAGTAAAATAAATACGATAAACTCATCTATGAGTCTACTGAGAAAGCTCCCATGGAACAGCTGAGTGAGGGTTACTGACACTCAGAGTGGTGTAATTATGAAACTCAATGAAGATGAGCTGTTGGAAGATCTCTAGTCAGATAGTGCAGCCAAACCCCACAGATAATGTTTCCTACATGTGCCACTAAAGGGGTATTACCTCAGAAAAATCATTGTGTTGCACTCCCAGTGAAATGGCTGAGAAAAGACATGGACTGGTAAAAACACATGGAAAGGTTTTTGTGGTGGGTCTTGTGTGTGATCTGTCCGGTGCTACGTTATTTGGCATGGACATAAAGGAAAACAAAGTTGTGGGAAGCCAAGAGGTGGGTCAATACCCAGTAGACAGGAGTTTCCTCATGGTTTCTGTTTGCCTTGATTCTGCCATTTGGAAGATGATAAAATTAACACTTTGTCCTGAGTGCTCTGTTTTGCACACATCACAGAAATGAGAGTGAAAAAACATTTATTGTAACTTACTGCTCTAAAAAAAACTCCATTTGCACTTGGGCCAGCAAGTCATGTTGTTTTATGGAAGAGTTCTCTATTTGCTTTGCATGTTGCTGTTGTTTTAGATAGATACTTTTTATACAGGAAGGTGTTAGAGGCTGCCATCAGAACGTTCTTATATCTGTAAGAAAGTCTTGGATCTGGGTGAAGATATTAGATGTGGTAAACAGCTTTCCTTTGGGATGAATGATAGGAATAATTAAACACATTTTTAGCTGCTTGTAGGAAGGCAGTAATCAAGCAAAGCAAAAGCTGAGCAGAATTAGGCCATGTAGTCCGAGAGGCTGATTCCAAATACAGCAGAAGAAGCAAGTCAGGTAATAAGCTGTGAGTGTGGCTTAGGAGTAAGCAGAGTAAAGGCCCTTTGGGACTTGTGAGTCACCAGCCAGGGAGGCTTGGACATGCTGAACAATGAAAGTGGTTGTTGCTGTTTGATTTTTTACTTGGTGTGATGATATGCTTTGCAAACAGCATTGCACAAAATACAACTGCAATGAACACCTGTTGTATCATTAGCTTCTTCTCCCTCAGGGATGTAGCCCAAGGCTAGTGCTGCACATACAGCTGTACAGGACACATGTCATCTGGAGATCAGGTCATGGCAAAAACCAGCAATGAAATATTCTGCTTCTGAAAGAATTTGGGGATGCAATGGCCAGAGAAGCAACACTAACAGCTTCCTTATCCTTGGCACAGAACTGAAAATTATATAGGCTTCACTCTTTAAAGAAACAGTTGAGCACTGCTATAAAGAAAACATATCTCTTAATTAGCAAAAGTACAAGTCAGCTTGGAGATAAGGTGTGGTGAGAATGGAGCAGCATTTACACTTCTAAATACTAACTAGGCAAAAGACATCCCTTATCTTGGTGCAACTCTTTATAGGTATTTACCCGAGAAGTAATTTGTGCAGTCATAAAGCCAATTAGCTCATCTGCAAGCAGGATCTGTTGAAAATGCCATGATCTGGCAGAATTCTGGATGGGTGCACTCAAAAGTTGGTACCTCCATGTAACTTTGGATCAGTAATTAATCATAAGGCAATTAAGGTGAAACAACCTGAGCAGAACATGAGTGCCAAGAATATCCAGACACACCTAGAGAAAACAGTGCTTTTAATAATTATTTTATTAATAATCAGACTATTTCTTTTTCTTACAGCTGGGGCAGTAGCTGGAGCTTTCCAGAGGAGTCAGTGAGAGCTCTGTGTGATTCTGAGGCCTCACCATAGTATCTTCAATGAAACATGCACCGAATTCAAACGATGGTGAACGTCGTGAACACAGGAATGAAAAATGGTTGCAAGCTGTAACCTGTCTGCCTCAAAGTCAGCTAAGAAAAGGCATGTTGAACCCTATATTATTTGTAAAGCAGAACATGATCGTGCAATTAAAAGCTTCTGTCATAGTAGAGACATGTAGGGAAAGCACCACAACCTTGATACTCTCTTCACATACTAGGTACAATGAACTACTTCTGTGTGTGTGTGTGTCTTGCTGTGCTAGGAGCTCCATTGAAACTATGGAATAAAATGGGTAGGCATGGTATGATCTGTTCCTTAGTAATTGCAATCTACTCTAGAATCTTCAGGAGAAGGAACTGTGAAATAGCTTTCATTAGGCCAGGGTGGGGGATGGTGTGAGGGGATGGAGAATGATATCATGGGCTCTGGTTCAGAGGGTGCTTGTTTAAATCTATCACATCTGAGTGGGGCACTTAAAGGCATGTTCAGTGCCAAGTCTATGAAACCTTGTTAAATAAGTTAAGCATCAGCTGAGTCAGGTGTATGCTTGTATGCAGCTTGGCCTCTTCTCGGCTCTGTTAGTCTACAGCCTGGGAGAGTCACTGTGAATAGAGAAAACTTGGCAATGGAGCTGGTTTCTTACCCTGATAAGTTGTAACTGACACATGGGTGATGCTGCCTGTTAATTTAGAAGGCATTTAACACTTAATCATGCTTGTCTAGTATATGCCAGGAAGGACACTGCTTTCTGCAACCTCTAATTGGGTGCCATCAGTAATATAAGCCTAAAATTGCCCCAGTCAGCATCTGTACTGCTTCCTCAGCACGAGTGTGTGTGCCCATTGGGGATCAGACATAGATAAGCAGGAGAGAGAGGGGGAGAGAGATCTGAACACATCTACGAGATGAGCAGCATGTCAGGAGCAGAGAGGATATCTAGATTTATGTGCTTTTTGGCAGCTCTAGTGAGCTATTAATCATTTCTCATGAATAGGGCTCTTGTAAATCAGAGGTAGGAAACACATTTGGTGGATAATCATAGCAAAAAATGTCAGCTTTGCTATTTGGTCATATGCTGATCGGAGGCTTAGCGCTGGGCCAGATGCAATCAGAGACATAAAATAACACTCACCTTATGTGATGAGTGGGAAGCAGGGAGGCAGTACAGAGGTGAACTTTTCATCAGTGTTTGGACAGTAGGGAGCTAATGTGTAATAACAGAAAGGGAGACCTATAGGATGTTGTTTTTTAAGGTGAAGCTTTACTGAGGGAGCCAGGGCTGAGTTCTAGTCAGCGTCTGGATATAACACATTTAATAAGACACACTCTGCATCATTTTAACAGCTGGCTGATCCATTTCTGGTTTTCCTTTACTTTTATTGCCCTGCAGTTTTCTGTATATGGCCCTTATGTGCAAATACCACATTAGTCACAGGGTTGCATATTTCATGAAGTATACTGAATGTGCTGTCAGAATTAAATATTGTCAGGGTAACAAGCAAGGGTGGGGTTTTATGGCTTTGTCACTGAAGGCAACGTTCAGGGTGAATAGAAGAGTAAAAGTAGCTGGAAAACAAAATCTGAAGATCTCCCTTCAAATTGTGCAAGGCAACCAGCTCTGATGTATGAAACCCATTGCTCAAGGACTGACATTTAAAGAGCACTTGGAAGTGAATCCTGTGTGAGGGAGGAGAGGGAAAGAGCTTCACGTGAGTTTTCCAGTGCATTACTTACTGTAAGCAGTTGGAGCTGAAAGTCATAAAATTATAGAACCATAGAACCACAGAATGTTGGAGTTGGAAGAGACTTCTAGAGACCACAACCCAACCTCCTGCTAAAGCAGGTTCCCCTCCATCAAGGGGCACAGGAACATGTCCAGGTGGGTTTGGCAACCTCCAGAGAAGGAGACTCCACACCCTCTCTGGGCAGCCTGGGCTCCTTCACCTCAGCACCAAAGAAGTTTCTCCTGGTGTTTAAGTGGAACATTTTTATAGCAGCTTATGTCCATTGCCCCTAGTTCTGTCACTGGACACTAGAGAAAAAAAGTGTCACCCGATCCTCCTGACTCCCCCCCTTTAAGTACTCACAAGTGTTAAGGAAGCTGCCCCTAAGTCTTCTCTTTAGTCATCTCAGCGGCTAAATTAGTATTCATACAAAATGATCCCTAGGTTAAATAGAGTGGTGTCCTCACAGTGTGCTTTTGGCTTCAGAAGTTTCTTAAACCATTCCCCATTGTGGACATGACATTTCCTTAGGGGAGCATCCTCTCCACCCCCCAGTTTGTTCCATTTCCTTAGGGGATCATCTTCTCCACCCCCTAGTTTGTTCCGTTGCCCTCCAGTCCTATGCCGTTTATAAATTAGCAACATCCAGAAATGGAAATGACATGTGACTGTTGTTCAAGTTAAAGCTGGTCATGTCCACACTAGGGAATGGTTTTCACACAAGTCCCCCAGTTTTGGGCACAGCCTTGGACATCATCTGTAAGGGCCCTGCTTCTGGCAAGTGCTGGAGTGGAGGCTGCTGGGTGACTGTCCCACACTGCTGATCCAAACATGCTGAAGTAACAACCTCGGGGGGAGACTTTTAACTGCAATTCCTTGGAGTTGTGGGAAGAAAGTCCAGACTTTTGAAACTCCTTTGGAAATGTCCATAAATCACAGCCATTTTTAAATCCCCTTTCAAATTAGAAGTCACAGCTTTTGCTCCAACCAAAATAATGTTTTGAAAAGCACTCGTGAGTTAGGTGGTAAACAAAAGTATCCTGAGAATGCCTAGTGCCTGTGTTTTTCTGTATTTGGCTTGGCCCAAGACAAACTGAGTCAGAGTTGGATGTGCTGCCTCTACAGACGCTGTTTCACACTATTGGTTTGTTCAGTGCTGAAGACTCACCCTGAGATTCCCCATCTATCCCCTTAAAAGACATCAACCAGAGTATTTCCTTCCACGTAGAATCATATGGCTAGAATACAGGCTTGTGTTTTCAGGGGGATTTTATTATGGCTTTAATTCTTGTTGTTTTCAGAGCTGTGAAACTTGGAGTAACTATATTACAGCTATGAGGATGAACTTGTCCTCAGATAACTTTTAGCTAGCAGAAGGGGTGATTTCTGCATGCTTGGTTTCTCAGGCAGGCTATTTTGCTATTGCCTGGCAGTGGGGAATCAGCAGAGAGAGAGCAGTTCCTCTCTCCTTCTCCCTCTTGAAATTCAACACGTCCCGTGTGCATTTCTTCAGATTTATAGTGTTCTCATGGTGGCTGCAATTCAGGACAATTCAAAAAGCCAACAAACAAACCAGAGAACATCCTTCTTCCAAAGATATTTCAGCATGGTTTTTTTTCCCTTCTAGGTGTGAGGTTGTTCCTCCCTCTCCTCCCTTTTCCCAGTAGGTGTTATTTCGTTCATTGGTTGTGAAATTAGTTGTCTGTTAGGTATTTCCAGACCTCAGTCACAGTCTCAGAAGTTCTGTGGTTTCTGTTATCACCATCCCAGAAGTGAGGTCTAAACCCTAACGAGTTTCTGGAGCCAATTCAACAAATTTGATATCTTTCAGAGTGTGGGGCCATGAAACAGATTGCTCCCTGTTGCCATGATTCAGTCCTGCTTCTCTTGTTTCTGCTCCTGACCGAACAGTCCTTCCTGCTTTGCACGGTCATACTTCCTTGTTGGATGGATGTACTGAAGTGCTTACTTTTGCTGTGTTGCTCTTCTGCCTGTTTGGTGAGTTGAAGCAACTTTGGGTGGGTCCAGAGGGAGCAGCAAGAGCACACAGTTGGAAGAACAGGCTAGGGGAGGGAGAGGAGGAGGAACGGGAGAAACAGAGCTGCTAGTTCCAGTGTGGTAATCCAGAGTCTGCCAGTGAACTTCTACAAAGCCATCTGAAAGGATCTGCCCCATTAGCCACAGGGGCATGAGAAGGAGGCAAAGCCTCATTCCCTGTGGTTTGATTGCCCAGTGTCTCAGCGCCCTGACAGACCTGTCAGCCGACAGTGGTACCCTGCTGTCTGTGCCTCTTAGGGATGTTGCCTCACCGAGGCAGAGGCGTTGGATGTGCCTTTGCAGAGCCTGCATGCCTTGGAGCGGTGCTCAGCGTGGTCCTGATTGGCCCCGAAGGACTCCTGCTACTTTTTGTTTCAATTCCACGTGCCCGGGGAATACTTGTCTGTCTGCCTCTCAGACCCATTATCTTTAGGAAATATTACTCCACAGCACTTTTAAAAACGAGTCAGATGCGTCTAATGGCTTGTTACTTGAGTGCCAAATAGAATAGGTAGAGCAGGATAGTTTTCATCAAGTTCTTATTTTAAAAGAATGTAAAAAACATTAATTGATATGAAGTTGTAAAGATCTGAGCCTCCAGTTACTCTCAGAGCCCTCAGGGTGAAATTAACCCTCAAGTAGAGGCTTTTCTAAGGCTTTAACAGCATGCCAGTCCCTTGGGGGCTCTGCATAAAGATGTATTATGGGACAATTTGACTGTATAATTTTCAAGTTCAGTATCTGCCTAGGTGTTTTTGGTGTTTATCTGACATGATCTTGCAGTACAAATATTGATCCTTAATCTCAGACAGATTGAGAGTTCCAATATACAGCCACATTAATAAATCTGTCAACTTGCTAAAAACCTGACCCACAATAAAGCAATACTTTATATGGAGCATATAAATGTTTACTATCTACTTAGGATACATGAACCTGAGATTAGTCTGGTAGCTATAATTGGTTATAATATAATTCTACATATATACACATTGCATATACATATGTAAAGTTCTATAATTTTTAGCCATTGTGGGGAAAAATCAGAGAAGAGAATGGGGTGGTGAATGACACCAGTTTTACCTTGTTATGCACCGAATAGATCACGCTTCCAGTCCAAACTAAAGTAAATATTGCCGTGACTTTAATACGACATTGCTAACTGGAGAATGACATTTCAGAACAAGAGTAAGTGGTTGTACTTTCTTATACTGCTCCCTGTGATTTGATGCAACTTTTCCTCTGTATGTTTTCTTTAATTTTTATGTTTTATGTGAAAGCTGAGCAGACTGAATTTGTTTGTGATTTGGAATTTAAAGCAAGGCTCTTTGTTAAAAGCCCAGAGGAAGTTTCCATATGACTTATGGGCCATTTGGGCTCAATTGAATTTAATGGGTTTCAGCTGCACCTCCACAATGGCTTTGAAGGAAGTGAAGGGAGATCTATAGGTCTTAATTACTCAAGACTGGCTTGTTTCTCTTGAAAAGGCTGTTTTCAAGAAGCAGGTTGGGTGAATTAAAGGATATATCCTGAAAGAGATGAAGGAACTGCTGTTTGAGGAAGGGGTGAGGATGAAAATAGCTTTAAGATGTTACTAGTCAATGTGAACTCGTCCACACTAAGTTCTTGTTTGTTTACTTAAAAATAGTCAAATAATTGGAGGGTATGGCTAAGCCAAACTTCCTTTATGGTCCCTTGGAGAAAGGAATGGAGATCTTAGGACTGACAAGATAAATTAGGCTGAGACCAAAAGAAAAACCCAAACAGATAGTCCCCTTGGCCTCTCTCATGCTGGCTGACAGACATGAGTTTTTGTGTCAGCAGGTGAACCATGACTTCTAAGAGCAGTGGTTTGTTTATGCTTCCACTGTACAAAGCCTTTCAGTGGAACGAAACGCATCTAACTGGGCGGATTTCCATTGCTTTGCATTCCCTACAAGGCCAACTGGCCTTGTAGATTGGGGTTACTAAGTTTGCTTAGCACCGTCCCTGGCTTCACATTAGGAGGTGTCTGACCCATAAGAATCTCCTATGACCCTGTTTTCCAAGCAGGCAGGAGAACACATGAAACACAAAGTTAAGAGTATAAAGGGACTATTGTCTTACTCAAGATAAGCCAAGAGACCGTATTACAGGAAGTTAACTTTTGGTGTACTTTATATCATTTTGGCCGGCATCATACAGGCAAGTAGGAAGGGAACATTCTCCTGAGGTACCTGGCAGATGAATGCCAGATGGTACTGTCATAATACACAAAAAATAGCTAAATACCTACCCGTTGTGTTCAGTACAAAAGGAACATTTTTCTTGTGCCGAATCCTGCAGGGTAGAACTCAGACAAGCATCTTAATGCAAACATTGCAGTCACTGAAATGTGAAGCTGGAAGTCCAAAGAATTCTCCAAAAGCTTTAAGTAGCTTTTTAGGCTCAGTTCATGTTGGGCCTAATGGATCCTCAAAGGAGAGAATGATTTATCAAAGAGAAGCATTCTAAGTACAGCATGTTTACGTGGTAGGTAAATGGGAGTTAGTTACATCGAGTAGGGAGGATTGATGAAGAACAAAATGACATGAGGCCAGCACTGCCTGTACTGTCTGGCTAAGTAGATCCAACCCCCAGCTTACTGCCTAGCTCAAATTGGAGAGGTTAATTGACTGTGGGGAACTTTCTTTCTTGGTGGTTGCTGAATCTTGGTCGGGAATGGGTAGAGAAAAATCTCAGGCCACCGTCATCACCAGCACCGTGATGCAGCAGTGCCTGGCTGAGGGGAAACATGTTTGCTTTTCCCATGTTAAAATGTGTCCATTTCAATTTCCACGCAAGACTGTAAGAACAAAAATATGCTGCCCTTTAGGGGAATGGCATTTGGCTAAATACCATGTGTCGCTACAAACCTTAGATGTGAAGGGCTGCATGCAAACATTTACATAGAAGGACATTATGGATGTGGAGCTGGTTCTCAGTTCTATAGGAAAAATATTTCTGGCTGTCTGGCTCTTTCAGGCTATGAAATTTATTGCCTGCAGACAGAGGCTGAGTAGGTAGGTGTGGTGCTGTGACAGAAACTGAACGGTTAGCTCTGCCCTTCATCACTTGTCCTTAAATCCTCTCCACTAGGCTTTGTACAGCCTGTTTTACCAATAGCTGAGCTTGCCTTGGTGGCTAAAGCAATATCCTTGTACATGCATGCCTCAGTCATTTTTGTTCTGTACTCTGGCCTATTCAAGGTTAGAGAAGTCTTCTTCAAAGCTTCCCAGAAACGCTGCTAACATTTTGCCTGCTCATTGTCTTCAGTGGTTGCGTTTCCTTTCATTAACTCGGGGTAGCTGGTGCTGAAAACCAAACAGAAGGTAATGACAGACCACAGCGAGCTGTCTGTTGCTGCAGATGGAAGATACCTCTAGGATTTGGGTCAGAAAACACTTGGCAAGCGTCCCTCTGGATTCTTCTTGTCACATGTTGAGGAAGCCTGCTTAGTGGCAGGGGTGAGAAGAAGGAAGCTGAAATCTTAAAATGGCTGCAATACGATTTGTTTGTTTGTTTCATTTTTGGTTAGCATCAAAGCTATTTACAGCATATCTTGCCAATGTATTCATCCTGTTGCTGTCGTGGAGTTTTCCTCATCATTTGCTTTCATAATAGGAAAAAAAAAACCCAACCCTACACCATCCCATTTAAGTTTGCAACAGCAGGAAAAACGAGGCTTCCTTGTGAGGCTTCCTTATGCCTCCCTTAGAGCTGGACCTTGCCGAAGGTATACAAGAAGCCATTTGTTTTCTTTAAACACAGTTCAACTTCACACAGGCACGCACACACATTCAGATGGTTTCCACTTGAAATTCCTCATCTAATCCAAATAGCTCTCAGCCCTGACTGCCGAGCTGTGAAGGGGCTCCCGTCCTGCGCCTCCCTGAGCACCCGGTGCTCTGGGCTCTCCATCATGCACTCTTCTGTCTTGGGCAGAGTCAGTTTGAAGTTTGCAAGCCTGCAGAAAGAGTTGCAGTGTTTAAAGCTGACAATCGGGCAGACCCATGTGGTCTGGAGAGGGGAAACAGAAGTGAATTGCACTATTAGGCTGTCTGTACCCTCACTGCTCTGTGTAAACTAACATCCCGTGTTGTTTATAGTTCTTCAGTACAGTCTTTTAAACAAATACATCTTTTTTCCCCCCTTTCCACAAGCACAAATGGATTATGTAGGATTTGAGAGGGATGGATGGAAGCAGAGCTCATGGATCCTACTGCACTACTCTAACTCTTGTGTCCAGGTAGTCCTTTTTTCCTCAGGAAAAGTTAGAAATTGCCAATGCCCCAACACCCTCCTTTGCCAAGAAACACTCCCTTGATACAAACTAAAGCTGCTGTGGCTGCAGGCAAGGAAGAGGATGCTGCAGACATGAGGCTGACTGTGAAGGAATGACTGTAGAGACAGGAAAATCGTGGAATCATAGAATGGTAGGGGTTGGAAGGGACCTTTAGAGATCATCTAGTCCACATTTCCTTCCAAGTCCTGAGACTCTATTGCCCTGACTTCATCATATTCCTTCATCTTTATGGGAACCTGCAAATCTAATTAATCAATCACAATGCAGCATATCAGCAGCTTGTTTTGTCTTGTTTAACCAGTAGGAATTATTTTGCAGATGTATCTCCTTTGTCTGCATATCATCTGGAGAAGTACTTGGTGCAGTTGTGTTGCTCATCTGTCCACAGGATTACACTGGGCTCCACAGAGGTACAAAATCACACCACTTCCACAAAAACCATAACAAATGAAAAGACACAAAGGCTTTTGTCCAAGAAGCTCACAAACTAAATTTAGACTGAGGTGGTGAGTTAGGTTAAAAAGCAGAAGTGAGGCACTGGGTTAGGGAAGGACAAGGTTTATAGAAATGGGATTAAATGCAGTCCGTGCAGTACACCATAATACACTTCCTTATGCCCTATTTTAGACAGATACTGCAGAGAAATGGCCAAAGATTAGCCCTCAGGGGCAGGGAACTGTCTTTGTGGTGTTTGTTTTTATAGTGCCTAGTTCAATGGGACACTAATCCCCATTTGAGGTCCCGGAGTGCTATAGCAATACAAATAATACACACAAAATAAGAGCCTTGGCCCAGTTCCTTTCTGAGTGCTGTGCCCCTGGTTTTTTCTTGTCTGAGCCTAACCTTAGAAAAAGAAAAGACTGTGCAGCTCATAGAAGTGCAGCCCTTAATTTGGGCATTCCTTCCTTCTCTTTGGAGTTTGCTCATCTCGTTCAGAAAGAATCTTTCCATCTGCAACTACATTTTATATTAACCCTGCCCTTCTCCCTGTTCAATACTTAGTGATACCTGAAATGTTTGGGTCTGACTATGTAGAGGCAGGAGTACCTAAAAGAAGACCACATAGTACCTGGGCATAGTTTGGAGCCCAACTCCTGATAAGGAAGTAGGAACAGGACAGATGATTTCTAATGATGTTCTAAAGCATAATTTCCCAGAAACTCAGGTGCTTGCAAAAGAGGCAACAGAAAACACTTGTGTCTAACCAAAGCTTTTGATTCTGATAGCTGAAGTGAAGCCCAGGTTTGAAGCCATTGCTCCCTGGCCTGCCAAGCCCTGGTAGGTCCAGGTTTATTACTGCCCAGCAGAGCTTGACAGAATCAAGAAGTTCAATAGCTTTGTAGGCTATGAAATGTATGGTCTGCTCTACCTGGTGGTTTAGCTGTTCTTTGGAGTTCAGAATAACCTGGAAAAAGCCAACTGTGTTTAGAGCTTAGTTTTACATTTGGTCTGAACCCACTGTTCATGCCTCAGACATGGCTTCTAATCTATTTCAGCCACATTGTGAAGTGTTCAAATTTAGCTGGAAAAGAATTTAAATGCTGCTGCTTTGCTGGCTTTGGCCCCACAGTGGCCTTTGTTCCCCACTCTTTAACCTGTTATTTCATTCTTCGAGTTCAATTCCCTCCAGAAGCATGAGTTCTTACACAGCTGATGATTCTTATGCGTCCAAATAATGTGGATTTGGGTCCAGATGACATGATTGGTTCGTCTAATTAGCTTCCTGTCACTGTAGCCAAGGCAGAAATTTAAGGTACAGTAAGTCATTTTATAGTCACTCTATCTGGCACTCCATAGAGGTTGGAAAAATTCTCTGTTTGAGCAAGATGTGCGGTAATATTGTTATGATATATTAAAGCACCTTTAAAAATGAAATTAGGTTCCCATCAGTGTGAGACAGTAGTAACCCCCACCACAGCCAGAGCTGGCACAGGCAGGCCTCATCCTTACCCTGGACTGCTAAATTCTTAAGCATTAGCTGTGGGCAGTAGACGACACTAGGAACCACCCATGTTCATCAGGGCTGTACATGCACGTGTCCTCATGCCAAACCAAGGGTCTCAAATGTTTAGGGCAGAAACACTTGCTCTGCTTTGAAAGCACTGTTTTTCTTCTGAATGGAAAAAAAATGGTCCACTTCCAAATCCTCTCCTAGGGAATGAGGGCTCATATCTCTCCCCCTCACACTGATACTGCAATTTGACTGTTGTTTTGGGGTTATTTTGACAGCAGTTGAGCCTTTCCTCCTTACATTGACATGCATGTTTCGTTTTCTTTAAGGCTTTTCAAGTTTGAGAGGGCTGATGAGCAAGGGAAAGGGAAGAGGCTGGATGGAAGGGCTGCCTCCCGAAGTGAAGTAGTTGGATGGGCTCTTCCATGTCTTTTCCAGCCATAATGATTCTATGCTTTTATGTCCCAAACACTTGCTGTGCTGCTTTTGTCCTCCAGGCCACTGCCCTCCCCTAGATGATGCAGGAATTTGCTGACACTGAAGCCTACAGCCAGACCACAGCCCTTACAAGTGCTATCACAAAGCAATATTTACTTACAGGGGGTGTGAGGAGGAAGAAATAGGGCTGCAAACTGGAAAGCATCAAACAGAAATACCCTTCCTTGCCTTACTGTGAGAATGGGACCAGGGCTTTGGGTGATAGGCTGAACTTTCACTTAAACAAAAGTCCAATGTGGTACTTGTTGAATGGAAACTTAAGCTAAACTAGAGAGTGGGTGAGGTTCTCTGATGCCTTATGATGCACAGCAGCTAGGAACTAGTCCATTGTATCTGAATAGTGTCACGTCCTGACTGTGGTTAATTGCCACCCAATTATCAAAACTCCCTGGATCGATCATCATCTCAGAAGAGCTCAAACATTATTCATCTTCACTTTCACCAGGAGAAGGGCAAGACTTGGATCCTTGTGTGGGAGAGAAGACATAGGAGAAGATGGGAAGGCTGCTCACCACATTTCTCATCTTGATTTAACACAGCCAAACGTTCAACTGATTGGACAGTTTGACAGTTACGTGGAGGCTGTTCTTTTCCACAGCCCATCTTTTCGATGGGGTGAACTCTCAGACATTTGTATAATCACTGCTGGCTGCTGGTGCTAAGCTGTTGTCTTGAAGAAGGTTGCACAATCTGAATCTGGTGTCTGAGCACTGCCATAGGTCTTCAGTGTCTGTGTTTGAATTGCTTGTGGAACTGATCATATAGTGGATGAAAAGGAGTGAAAATAATATTGCTGCAGATAAAGTATTTTGGTACTAGAAGCCACTCCAGGCTGATAAGGTTGCTATGTAGCAAAATTAAGCTAGGTATATCTGTGGATAAGCATATACAGTAGATTTTGAATACCCCAAAGGATACTTTACTCTGGATGTCTATTGCTGATAGTAGTGCAGCGTCACAAGTGTTAAGCAGGTTCTCTGAGCATGACAAAACCTGATAGCTGTGAGCAATGGCCTATGAACTCTGTGCTTCCTGAAATGCAGCCCAAACTGTGATGCCATCAAACTTCCTTTATATGAAACCTTCATGTACTCTCCCGATTCTTTTCCTTCTGCATTCCCACCTTCCTGCCCCTTGGCATTCATTCACATTGACATGTTATTAAAGTCGTTTCAGAAGCTGGCTCAAGGAGTCCTACATATTATTTACATCACAACAGAGCCTGGAGGTATCAGACAGGACTTGGGGGGAAGGGGCTTTTGTGCCAGTGACTATTCAGCCTTTAAGTACAGAGATAATCTAAGAGATTTCTATCTTGAATTTCAACAGGTAGACAGAAGGAGATGTTTGTTTCCACAGATGCTTCAAAGTCTCCATTCAAGTTGCTGTGAGTACTAGGGAAATTTCTTCCTCTGTTGCAGGGGTTATCAAACAAGGCTCCCAAATTCAAATATCCTAAGTTCATCAGTAGCTGGTGGTGCAGAAGCCACAGCAGCCAAACAGTGGTGTGTTACACACACAGGGGGGGGGGGGGGAGAATTAGTGAACACAAAGATTTCACAAATGAGTCTAAACTGATGCTTGTATTCAGAACACGTGTGTATTTCCACCTCAAAAGACAAGAAAACAATCCCCCCAAGTCCCTCAGAATCAACTATATTTTAAAAATCTTTTCACTGGAAAAAAAAAACCCAACCCTTTAAATCCACGTTAGAGAGCCTGTAAGTACAGAAAACACTGGAGACCATCATATGTTAATATGAGCTTAACAAAACACATAGCATTACCAAGTGTAATTAGACAGTCCAGCCATTAGTAGCTTTACCTCTGGCTGTTCTCCATCCTGCTTTCAAACTACATCCTTTGCTTTCATCTTCTTCTGCACCACATGAAACAGGTGAGCTGTTCCCTTTATATAGCTCAGGGCTCCAGTCACATGGCTCTCAAATCTTCATTTCGTCAGTTAAAAAGAATCAAAACAATCAGAGATCTTTCATGAACTCCACGACAAAGTTTCCTTCTGTTAAGCATTCAAAGCTCACCAAGTTCAATAAAATAATCAAGCAAAAAATAATTAATTATTTTTTCCTAGGAATATCTCCTTTGAAAAGCTGCCCTGGGGGCTACATTTGTAGTTTAGGAGAGTATCTCTCACAAAGCACCCATACATCACTGCTAGCAAGTTCCACATAAAGAGAACTCCAATGCTTTTTATTGTCAAGGCAACACGACTGGTTTCAGCATCCCATTTGTTCCAGCACAGATAGTAACAGCAGCCACTTTTTATCTGATTCCATTTGAATTTTTATCTTGACTTAACTGCTACTGATTTCTTACAGGAAAGTACAAGTTGTTTAGGGTTATCTTCAGCAGTAACAACTTTTGACAGCAGAGGTGGTACTTCCCCCCAAAGTCTGTGTTTGGTACCTCTCTGCTGGATTAGGTGACACTGGACAGGGCATGGTTTGGGGGTCATTGAATCCATGGGTGGGACTAGCAAATTGTTTTTAAGGAGTCTGTGAAAGGTAACTCAGATAAGGCAGACTCATGACAGTGGGCTTGAAAGGAGCCTGAAGTGCCCCTGGAAAATGCTGTGGTGTCTGCATACTGGCAAAGATTAGAGCCTTGGGGTTATGCTGCCTGTTCTGATTTAAGAGCTTGGGTCTGTATTATCTGTTGTGTCGTTCTTTCTCCAGTGCAAGATTAACCTCACACTCTCCCATCTGGATATCTTGGGGACCTCTTCCCACCAAGACCGCCTGACCCCAGAGAATGTAGTTATTGCTCTAACAGGCATATAGCAGTTGTTTCTTACCATTGTATATTTTCTGTTACAGCATCAGTTGCCACGATAGTGGTGGGTAAGTGAACGCCATGACACATCACAGGCCTGGGGATTAGGCCTCTGAGAAGCTGCAACAGTTCCTTGTAGGTAAGTCAAATCCTGACCTTCCTATATTTCCATGAACAAAACCAGGGGGACATCTTATTGAGTCTCTATCTAGATCTGTGCTGCTTGTAGCAGTAGAGGAGCCTTAATATGCCTGTTAATATGAAAATGAATGAAACGGGAGTTTGATTGTGAGACAAAGAGCTATCTTTTTCAGACAGAAATGTATGTGGTGATAGTTTTGATGTGAGTTCATCTGCTCTGTAAAGTCACCTTCCTGATGTGGAGGTCACTTTTTTACATGTTTGCTAAAGGCCTCTGGAGATCATTTGGCCCAACCTCTTGCTCCAGACGGTGTTTCCACTGGTGGGAAACCTTTGCAGTGGTCAACATTTTTATTCTCATGGTATTTTTCTCCCCTTATATCTCAAAAATTTCTCTAGTGGCAGCTTGTGACTGTTGCCTTCCATTATCTCACGGTGCACTCTCAAGCAGAGCCTGACCCTGCCTTTCCCCTAATCTTCCATTTGGCAGTTGCAGATTATGGGACGATTCCCCTTTTTCCAATCTCTTCTTACGACTGAACAAGCCCAGCTCTCTGTGTCCACTCCTACCTCACATGCTCCAACACCCCTGGCCTTCCTGGTGGCCCTCCACTGGACTCAGCTCCAGTGTGTCCCCATCTGTCTTGTACCAGTGAGCCAAGGCAGGACACAGCATTCTCACTGCAAACTCAGAAGTGCTCAATATGGAGAATAATCACTTCTCTCAACCTGCTGGCTACATGCTTGCCAAGACACCCGAGTTGAGTCATGGAGAGGAGGTGGAGGTAAGCAGGGGTCGAAGATGGATGTGCTCTAGGGCACTGAGGTAACATTGCTACACACACTCCTATGGCAAAGTAGGAGGGCATGGTTTTGGCAAAGAGGGCATCTGCTTGCAGCTTTCCACCCCACCCTGCTGCTCAGACAGCCAAGATGCTCCTGAATCACTGCAATTCAAAAAGTGTAGTTTGCTTTCAGTTGCCACAGTTGTGGGCTGTAGCACTTGCAGAGATGATTCACAAAGTGCTCAGTCTCCCAGGCCCAGGGGCTGGGGAGGCCTCAAGTTGCAATGCCAGACATTGCAGGCTCATCTGTGTACGAGAGGTCTCACCTGCACCGTGGGACTTAGCAAGATTAAAATTCAAACCTCAATGGTTTTTCCTTCCCATCCTTTTCCTCTGTTCCTCTGCATTCACTGTGGGAGCTGTTAGGCAGCCTCTTATCTGATTTGTTTGCTGATTTCTTATTGGATTTGGCTGGAGAACTGTTGTGGGGAATTGTTTGGAGGGGAATTATTCCTCTTCTCCTAGCTCAGCTTAGGAAAAGTGGCAAGGGCACAGAAGAGGAGGTAAATTTCTGTGTCAAGCAGCAGACAGATTTCATATGGGTCATTGCAGGAACTCCAACCTTAATGCCACCACCACCAACAGCCTTACAGGAGCTGTGAACTATTTGGCAGCAAACTCGCAGTTTTGTAACCAAAACCCAAATTTGCAGGAAAGTGAGCTTTGTGCCTTGGTTTATTTTTTGGATGCTGTTTTACTGTTGTGAAAAGCAATACATATGGAAACTCATTAGAGCCTAAGGCTATTGTTGATATAGTCCTGACTCATTCTTGGCACTCCTTTACCATCTTCCTTCGATAGCTCAGCTGGTAGAGCGGAGGACTGTAGGCTGCCTGAAAGTAATCCTTAGGTCGCTGGTTCAATTCCGGCTCGAAGGAAAGGTTTTGGATGTTTGATGTGGTTTTTGTCTTCCACTAATTTCCAGCATTTCCAACTTTGCAGAGCTGCCCTTTCCAACCATGTGCCACTTGAGACCTCATGAGAAGTGTAGTCTACTTAAAACACATCACTTTAAAGGATTTGTTTTCACTACCTGCCTTGTCTGCTTCAGATGATTCTTACAGGAATGGTGCTTTGACCTTTGCCACCTCTCTACCGAATCAGTTCATGCCCATCATACAAGCTTCTCTTCTGCAGAGGCTCAACATCTTCCACAGACCCTTGTTAGGTAGAGCAGACACACTGTGCAAACCTTACAGAACTTTTTAGCCGAGTTGGGATGTGAAAAATGGAGGAAGGTCCAGTAACTGGGTCCTCCTTGTGGCTGAGGTTTTGTCAGTGAGCACAGACCAAGAGATGGGAGTGAAAAATGTTTCTGTGAGGACAAGAACACTGTCATCATTTGGAGATTTGTCTGACACAGCCACTACATACAACTATAATCATTGGCCTCTTGAGAAGGTTGAGAATACCAGTGTGCACCCTGCTCTTAGGTGCACCCTTTCCACACACCGTGCATTTTGGGGAAGACTTGGGGCTGGTCACAAAGGAAATGGGCAAGAAAGAGGCAATTGAACTGTATGAAAGGAGACCAAGCTAACAAGGCATTCTAAGAACTCATTCATACAGAAACTAGCACCAGAAACTTTTAAAGAGTAGAAAAGAGGGCACTGAGATCTGTTAAAGAAAATTTTGTTTTGCACAGGAAACTGACTCATGGACCTCCCTTTCCCAAGATACAGTAAGCTGAGAGGCCTAAAAGAAGCTTACTAAGGAAAAGATTAGATATTTACATTAAGATGAGATAACATTAGGGATCTATATCCCAAAGGTCCTATAAAGCATCTCCCCATGCAAAGCACAATACTAAACTGAACAAAGATAGAAGGAGGTAGCAAGTTTGTTTGGTCACTTACCTTTCCTTGTGTTGGCAGCATAAGATAATGGGAAGGCATTCCTGCAACTCCCCTAAACACCACAACCAACTCTGTAGACCCTGGGGAACAGCCAGGCCATGCATTTATTGCTCCATAGATCCTCCCACAGTGGGATGGGCTTATAAAAGCACAGGTGGGAAAGGCAACCAGCCTTCATCACTCTCCTGCCAAGACTTCTGAGAAGCAGGTATTAGTATCTTGGGTAGGACTCTTAACAACTACTTTAAACAAAGAAAAAGATAGAGATGTGAGCCTGGGTGATACTACAAGAGGAACTCATGTGTATTTGTAACCAGTCTGAGTAACAAATGTGGGACAGATTTCCTCCTTGGAATGTACCTTTTATGGTCTTGGTGAGCAATAAGTCAAAGCAGGAACCTTTCCCCATGAGGAAATACAGGGTTTGTATTGAATTGCTCTATTAAGCCTGAAGTATTTGATTGAAAACCTGCCAATAATCATGAAAAGCAAATCCTTCTGCTTGTGTCAGAGAAGGGACCAATGCTTTCCCTCAGACTGGGGAATGGTAGTGATGAATGAATGGACTGACTGCCTCAGGTATTTTGTTGATAAGCAGATCTTTACTGACTTGATATTTGAGCCTGGGTTGCACAAGAAGCAAGAATAGAGGGAGAAAGGATTAATTCGAAGTAGATTCTCCTTGCGAATGTTGTTTGTTCTCTAGCTGTAAAGGGTGAGTTGTTGCAGCACTGGTTCACCCTCATTAGTGCACACCAGTGGGTAAGTGGGTCCTGGTGGTGGATGCCACCTGACATGGTCAGCTGCTTGTGGCTGTTTCATATCATGCTCTTGGAGGTATCAAGACTGCCCCATTCAGTAGTGACACTGAGTCCTTCTCTGCAATGACATTCACACAAGGGAATTTTATACAAGTTCCAGTGTATGTAGCCATCAAACCAGAAATGTGAACGAAGATAAAGTTTTGGTGTTTTTTTCACACATGTGAGTTGAACTTCAGGCAGCAAGGTAAGAAATGGTAAAAAACTTAATTGTTTTCCATGTTTAGGAGTTTAGTCTTGAATAAGCTTTCTTGCACAGCTAAACTTCTCTGGCTCATCAGACATTATGCAAGTCACCATGTCCTTCTCTGAGGAGTGATACTTCATGGAGCAAACCTCTAAACCAAAGATATAACCAGCTAGGGACACTATAGACCAGCAGCAGTAAGTTCCTAATGGGCAACATAGTGCTTGTTATCAGTGGAATGAGATGTTCCTTCCCTTTCCAAAAGACTTTTTTCCTCTTCTTGTCTCACCTCTTGTCCCAAACCAAACTTTTAACCTATCCCCTAGCTTAGAAACAGCATCCTGCATGGTGAAGAAATTGAAGCTCACACAGTTGGCATATACAGATTGTGAATTATCTGCCCTTTCTCCCTGAAGGAAGAGCAGTGCTCCCTTTCCTGTAAGGACAGCTCGCTGTGTCAGACCCACTCACTTGTGTCTGCCTCATGCCTTAGTCTGGTTATTTCACACCTTTGAGCAGCAAGCGCTGTGTGGTTTGTGACTGGTCTTGTCTGTGTTCATTCTGGAAGGAACAGTTTGTTAAAAATGAAAAGTGCAGTTTGGCACTGGTGTAACTCCAAGCTCTCACTTTTACTTGCTTCAAATGACTTTGTCTGTCTTGAGCTTTAGTTTTCCAATATAAATGGTGCCCAGCCTTGCTCCAGGCAACTCATTTTACCTGGTTCCATCAAAGCCATATTGCAGGGAATGCTTTTTCTGGCACAACATTGAAACAACTGAGCAGTGCCAGGCCTGCCTAAGGGAATTTGGTTAACCTTAAAGAAGCTTCAGAAAAGCTCAGTAGTCTCTGCTTTTTGAATGATGTGAGCTGCACGCCCTACTATCAGGTTTCAGCCCAGAGATGCAGTGCTGCAGCAGTGACAGGACTGAAGACCTAACTTTGTTCTCAGCCCACTGCTTTCCTTTGAGCTCTGTACACTTTTTTTTCTGCTGTTGTGGCTCTCTTGTAGCCACCTGTTGCCCCTGGCCCTGCTGATTTAGATAAAGCCCTTTGAGCAGCATTGTATCTCTCTACAGTTTTTCATGATGGCAAGGAAAACATGGTCCTGATTCCTGTATGGAGTAATGACACAAATAAGTAGTAACAAGTGCACAGTTTCCTTACAGCTCTAGAGGTAGAATCATGGCAATTATCAAAACAGTACAATTAAGGAGATCTTGAAAAGGCTTTTAAACCTAGGAAACAAGTCAAGCTGCATTGCTAGCTTGTAAAAACTGCAAGTGGTTGCAAATCAGTCTGCTTTTACCATAAAGTAAAACTAATCTCCAGTGTGTGTTTTGCTGAATTTGAGAAGCATGTCAGCATGGCTGGGAATGACCAACAGCAGTTGCTGCCTTTACCTGTAACCACCCAATCAGGTAGATTCATACTGAACTGAGCAACTATTTACATATTTCCCCAGGCCTTCTTAACCACCCTCTACCAACCAATTTCTTTATTCTTCCTATTGTAGTTGTTAGAATCAAGCCTTGATAAGAATTGCTGACAGAGACATCCAATCAGTCTCAGGTTATCATCTGGAAATGATTAGAGTCCTCAGGACAGACTGAAGCCATTTTGATAGCATTGATTAGTTCCTTATTTCAAGTTGTGCCATTTTGCTATTCCCTGTTTTAAAATTCATGCCTCATTTACAAGGAGATTCTTTTTTTTTTTACATGGTAAATAACAAAATGTATTCTGTTGTATGAATCCAAATAACCTTTGAAGTTGGTGGCTTTGTAATTTGAAAGTCATCTGGAGAGTGTATGCTCTCTTGCCAGCTTTAACCAATGCAGGATAATCAATTATCATATCAAAGTGTTCAATTACTCCTCAGTGATGTGGTGCTGTAGCAGTTTGGCTTAATTTCCTAGAAGATTCTCAGCACTCTCACTGCAGCATTGTGGTTACTTACTTGACTGCTGAAAGATAACTGCTGTGAAAATGAAGCTGGTACCATTTGAACAGCAGCCCCCTCACAGAAAGCACTGTTGGATGCTACATCGACACCACAAACCACTGCTTTCTACCTAATTCGTGATCTGGATGTACTGTGCTGTGGCCAGTTCCTTCTTAGGGAGTCTTTGACCATCTGTCTGTGCTTTTATGCTTAGGAGAGATGTTAAGTGTCCTGGCTCCTTTGTCGAGTCTGGAGAGGTTTTGACATTCTCTTTTCCTCCAGTACGCTACCCTTCCGTTTCTCAGGGATTATGGGAGGAAAGTTACTGCTGACTCTTGGATCTGTGTCTTTCATGATTATTTGAAGCCAGAGGAAAAGAAATGTGACCAGGTGGAGCATGATTGCTGCTGAAGTTCCCCAGGCCTTATAGAGGCCTGGGAAGATCTGTGTGTGTGAATGAAGGGTCTCTTCACATTCAGAGTTGAGGTGTTAGTGCTCCACATTGCCCTTCTTGGAGTATGTGGAACTCAAAAAAGCCCCTAATTTTTAATGTTGCTCTAAGGCTTTTCTGTGATCACTGTCTTTTGAACACCACACAATTCCTGTGACAAGGTCCCAATGTTCCTGTTTCACATAACACTGTCAATCCCCAAGACTGCTGCTGTTGAGTGATGGGTCCTAGGAGGCTGCAGCAGAGCAGAAAAAACCTTCAGAGGCTCCAAGTGCTGTGTGTCCTGGCCACCCTTCCTTACTTTTGGTAAACCATTGACTTAACCCTTCAAGAAACCAGCGATGAGTTTTTCCTTGTTTTCAGTTTGCAGCAGCTTTGCAGCCTGAATGATCTGCTTGGTTCCTTCTCCCAGAAGGATATTGAACTACTAGTGAATAAAACTCTAGGAGAACCTTGCTGTATTAGATCTCAGAGCATTGCTACAACCAGTTTTCCAGCACTGACTTTATGCCAAGAGAGCTGAGTGGTATGTGCTGGAAGGGAGAGCTCCTTCTGCTGTGGTCAGATGGAGAAGGAGGAGAGTGGAGGAGGTGCAGGAGCCCTGCTCAGAGGTTCATCCGCCCACCAGCTATGGACTGCTGTTGCTTTCCTGCAGGAAGCCATACATATGTGAATGGGCCAGTGCTCGGTCCTTTGTGAGAAATGAAACAGCACATGTGTTGAGGGAAAGATAGAGAAAAAAGCAAAGAAGACATGAAGCTGTGTTTGAGCCACGTTTCATCAGGCTGAAGGAAAGGGAACATGAGGAGCTCTGCAATGAGAAGGTCTGTAGAAACATAGCAATTATCCTCATCTCAGCTTGCCTATTGAGAAATAATCAAACTTGTGATGAGTCTTGTGACCTGTCAGACCTTTTAACTGAACTGCAGCTGAAGAGATTCACTATAAAAGGGTATAGGCTGCTTCTTACTGTTGATTTTTAACCATGAGAGTTCCTAAGGGAAATAGCCTATAGTAATAACATTTAATGGTCTTCTGATGAGCATCTTGTCCTGGCTACTCTTTTTTCCCTTTTAAATGGCATGAAAATGAAAACTGCAGTATTGCACTGAGTCCTCATTTCCTGTTAGGAGACAAATTATGATGCAGTATTGATTGGTAAAACTGTTTCCCATCCTGCCTAAGTGTGGTTAGTGGGCAGGACTTCTCTTGCAGACGGAGACGTGCCCTACCACTTCCCTTGGCCCTGAAAGTTTTTCCCTCTGAATTATTCATAGTGAAACCACTGATCCTCAAGATTTAAAACAAAAGAGAGATGGTATACTCTCATGTATGCCTTTGCATTAATTTATGTGCTATCACATTGACTGAAAGGAAATAGCAAGTTAAGCATGTTCAAGAAGCCACACGATGAGTATAATTGATGCATTCAGCCTATAGAACATACATATAATAGTCCATTGTAGTTATGGGATTGGCCAGCCAATATTTTTGCCTTGGAGATCATTACTTAAGCAGATGACTCTTGACCCCTTTCTTTTAGTGCTTTGAGAAGTTTGCCAGAAAGTCCCCTTTTGTGCCAGTCAGCCTTTTAACATCTCCCTCTGAGCAGCCTCCATTTTTCATTTCACTTACTTCTGAACGTTAATCTGCTTTTCATCCCAAGGATCTTTATGAGAAATAAATTGGAGCCTTTTTCAGAAACGAGGTTGTAAAGGCTTCTTCCTTCCTAGTTAAAAGCTCGTCACAATGTAGCAACAATGTATGTGTCATAAAACGGTGTCTTTAACAAAAAAGAAACCATCACAACAGCAGAGGCAAGGGAGCAACGCTGAAGCGACACACTGGGTGCTTCTGAACAGAAACTCGCTCACCTGCACAGCCCCTGGCAACACAGCAACCTGATTCATGGCAGCGGGAGGGAGAGCAAAGAAACTCACTCTTGGCAAGACAAAGATCTACTTTGACTTAAGGCTGAAGTTACCACTGGTCCTCAGCCCCACGAGGTGGCTGATAGGCAGAAGAAAGGCTGACAGCCTAAATGGCAAACCTCATTAAAGGATCTGGTTTAAATTGGTGCTGACTCAGGAAAGGAAGAGTGCTGCTTGAGAGCATAAAGCAGCACATAAAACTGTGTAGTTCTTCCACTTTGTTGGGGGGAAAAAGGTGAAAGGGGATACCAGCATAGAGAGTCATCTGAATGCTGGTTGGTACCCAGATTTCCCCCAAGAGACGTACTGGTGTGTGTAGGGAGAGGGAAAGAATATCCAGGTTTTAATCTGGGTTGCATTGTTCTTTTAGGGTAGCAGCAAAGGGGCATTTATAAAGGATCACCAGTGATTTGAGAATGAATGTGACTTGGAGCCTTTCTCCCCACCACCCCTGTAAGGACTGGTGAAGAGCTCTCTGAAATATGGCTTCACGGGTTCCTTCCCATTGGCTTCCTTTCTGATGAGGCCTTTCTCGGTGCACATGATGGTACCCACTTTCTTAGGTAAAAACCAACATAAATGATGGCTGCTTTTTCTTTGCTAGGAAAGACAGACCTTGGCAAATAACAACTTCTAGTCCTTACTCGTAACATATGTATGACTTATTATTTATAGAGACTTGCAATAAAAAAGGGAATGATTTTCCTGACCCGGTAAGTTACAGCTTAAACCAATAAAAGAACAAAGAAGGGGGATGTAAGGAGAGGACAGAGGAAAGGGTTTTGTTTAAAGAATCACATGCACGGCTAATAGATGTATCCAGAGAAAAGAGATAAAATACCTCAGATTAATAACTGTGACGTTCTGCTGGCTTATTGCTTTTGAAAGGCTTTACCCTCTGTGGACACAGAGCTATATAAAAGATGAAGTAGTTGCACTCCACGTTTTTAGTTATCCCTGTTATGATGGCAACATCTCTGTTACAAAATCATGTTCTCCAAGGGAAGCAACCCTCTCTCTGGTATTGCCAAGAGAGAAAATTAACTGGGTTCGCTTCTCTGTGTTGCCTCTATCCCTGCTCCTCCGTTCTTTACTTCTCACTGCTTGACCTTTGTTGAGTTAGTCATGTAAAGCAACACAATGTTGCTTTAAGTTCATAAATCTCGGTCCTCCTATTTCATGTGAACAGGTCCGGCCGAGTGAAGTGAAGAAGAAACCTGTCAGGATGCCATAACAAGCACCATATATCAGAAACCCACTGGACAGAGAACTCAGCTCAAACACTAACTTTGTTTTTGCAAAGCAGGACATGTTGCTTAAATTCACATAGTAAATATTTCTTTGTGTATCATGGGGAGCTTTCATGTAAGCTCAGATTAGCTGGAAATCAGGCCAAGGCCTGAACTTTGCTTCCTCATTGCTATGAAAGCAATTGTCTGGGGTATGTTTCAAGGAAGCCCCTCAGCTTTTGAGGTGGGCAGAAATGTCTTGCAATCGATCTTGGTAGTGCAATTAGAGAGAAAGACTTCTAGGCTGACAGTTAAGGAAACATCTGAGAGAGAGAAATAGACAAAGATCCAGAAGTTGAGGGAAGCAGCAAAGGGGAAAAGGTCCAGTATGCACGTAGAAAAGGAGGAGAGGGACAAGGCTGGGAGTGGTATTTATTTCACAGAGATGAAATCAAAATGCACTTACAAGTTGAAATAAACCTGCACACAGGGTTCTTTTAACTGTAGAGAAGTTTGCAACTGGTGTAAAATGAGTTGATTCTCCTTGTTGTAGCTTTGTAGCAGTTCTCATCAAGAGAATATCATTGCATGCAGCACCAACAGAAAGATGAGAACGCAAGGAGTTGTAGAGACACCCTTAGCGCTGATATCTCTGAGGAATGAAGGCTGGGGGGCTTGAGAAGGGGAAAGGTACTTGGGACATTATTCATTTGGGTAGATGCAGGGGAATATGCCTCTCACCCATGGCTTTTTCCAGGCCTTTGCATCACAACACCCCTCCCAAATATTTGACAAGCGTACAGAACAAGGTTTCCCAGCAATAACCTGCTGTGGGGTTGTGTGTCCCCCTTCTGCCCCTGCCTCATACCTGCCAGCTCTGCCTTATACATAGAGCATCTAGAGCCCAGGGGGGAAATCTCTCACCTGTGGTGGTGGATTGCTTCAGCCAACAAGCCTGGCAATCTTGGACTTTTATGAACACTGAGCTCACCTTGGATATTAAAAGAAAGAAATGCATTAGCTGGTAAGCATGTTGGGCCTCTTCCAAGGCACACTAGCGTGTTGCTCTGCACACCAGCATGGAAACAATTTGCAGGCTGGAGAGGCGGTCAAGCTCTCTCTCAAGGAGCTGTGCCACATGCTCCTCTCTCCCTTCACAGTCATTCTTTATTCAATCCCTTTCAATTTGGGTTCACCATTTGAGCTGAAACGTGGCCTTCTGACATGGAGAGTCTGGGTGAGCAGAGCCACACTGACTGTAAAATCCTTAGCCAGCCTTATTTTTTGGCAAGAAGGTGGCTGTTACGGCATTGTTTTTATTATTCATCAAAAGGACTCTTTTCAAAGTAAATACAT
The DNA here is from genome assembly GCF_028858725.1 of Colius striatus. Lineage (NCBI taxonomy): Eukaryota > Metazoa > Chordata > Aves > Coliiformes > Coliidae > Colius > Colius striatus. The sequence continues at coordinate 6,320,381 of NC_084762.1, forward strand.
CCAATACCACATAACATAAGCTCTTCCCAACCACTGCGTCCTCTCCCTTTTTATTTTCCCCTACCTCCTATTTTTATAAGTAATCAAGTTGTTACTCTGGTGTCAATTCCAGGTCATCTTTCATTTGCTCAAAATATATCCTCATTGGCAAGCTATTTTCCCATTATTCAGGAACACACATATTGTTTTACTTACAGCTGTGTGCTGTATTTTATGTTCTCATATAAATGTTATGCCTGGATTACCATAACTAGAGCAAACTGGTTTTAGGGATTGTTGTTGTTGTTATTTTTAGGTGACTCCCCCCTGGCTCCAGGACAAGAGAGAAATATTATTATTTCTACTTTTTTTTGGTGAGCATCTTTTCTAGTTCTTAAAGTGACTCAGCTCTTCACATTTCTCTCAAGGAACACAGATGTCCCCTCTGCTGTGTGAGTTTTGCTAGTTTGGGACATGATGATAGCTGAGCTTTGGGGCAGATTAAGGAGTAAACAGCATTGCTTCCATCCCATGAGGGACAAGAAAGATACGAGGCAGGAAGAGAAATTCATTACCTGATGTGTGAAAAAGCAAGCAGTTTTCCTTATCTGCTTTAAACCTGGTACAGTTTCAAGGAGCATCCTTTTTATAGTGTTGCAGGACCTGAAAAAATCCATTGAGTTCTGCATTCACTTATTACCTTTTTAGTTTTGGGAGCTGATCAAATAGAAGCTCATATTTACATATTGAGGGCCCAAGTGAGGGAAAGCACCTAAGTCCCATTGACTTCAGCTTGTTCTTAAATATTTACTGAAGTGATTAACTTACTTGAGGTCTTGATGTAAAAGAATGCATTTGTAGCAACAAATACATCTTGTTTTTATTAGTCTTCTCCCCGTGTTTCATGCCTCTGCATGCTAACACTTGATGCACTACAGAGACATAGAGTGTGCAGAAGAGAGGGGTTCTCTTCTGTGCAGGTGACAAAAGGCAAGAGAGACTCTCCCCCTTATTTTTAGGATGTGTGGGACAGTGGAGGACCACTGGAGGAAAGTGTGCTGTGATGCTATTCTATTGAATTCTCTGCAGCCTTATGGGTTTGGAGGTTTTTTTGGTATGGTCTTCTAATGCAGAAAGGCAGAGTTGTGGCCCCCCACCCTCATGAGAGTAAAGCAACACACACATCTTAAGCTATTCAGTTTAGTAATACTTTGTGCTTGTTAATTTGTGAATGACTTGAAGGCACTCGAGCATTAAAGTCTCCTCCTGGAGCTTTTTAAAAGAGACTCTCCTGGATTTTTTGAAGTTGAGATATTCATAGTTTGCATGGGCTTGTTTCTTCTGAGTAAATGTGTGCTAAATGCTAATACTGGCATAATAACTGGGTGGCTTGGAGTGGGTATGGAGTGGTATTTAACTGGCGCCCAAGAGTCAAGAACACAGATGAATATTTGAGCCACATTAGGTGAATTGTTCAAAAAATTCTGGTCTCTTTCATTACTTTAACCTCCAAAGATTAAATCCCCTATAGGAGAAACGTTTCATCATGAGAGCAAACAGACCAAGCAACTAACCTTTCAAAGTTGGTGGGAAAAGTATAACTTACACTTTTGCAAGACTCGTGAGGAGCAGTGGGCACACGGCTGGTTGTGAGTAATATTCTGGTTACTTGATGTTTTCAGAAGAGAGATGAGCTTGTAGCTGAATGGTTTCTCTGGCAGCTTCCTGGCTTCAACTTGAGGATGAACATCAAGTGACGTGCCAGAGTGAATGATGCTGACCGGGACGTGTTTGTGTGACCTTTCTCTTCCCCACACCAATTTAGTTATGCCCTGCTCCATAACAGGCCACAACTTATTCTCAAAACAGTAAGGGATCCCAGAGAGACCGGGTTTGCTCTCTGCCCACCTTGCCCCATCCACCTCCTGCATGGCCTCGGGAACATTTACTGCTGTGCCACTTACAGCCGCCATTGGGGCCGCCTTTAGTGGATGATGATATCTGAACAAACTAACCAACCAAGAGTCTGGTCTTGATTGCTGATGTCTTTACAGTTTGTTTTCCTGTGGTGTGTTTGTACAGATGTAATGGTTGGTATTCCTCTGCTTATAAATAATCACGACCATATTGGGGGGTGGGAGGACAGGACTAGTTTGCTGAGAACTTGCTGCAGGAGCCCCCACTCTGCTTCTGTGGCTTAGCTTCTGTTCAGGCCTCCCTGCCCAACCCACTGCTTGGGCTGGTGACTTCTGTTTCCATCTGTCCCTCTTCAGATGGGGCTTGTAATTGTTCCCTCCTTTCAGCCAAGGAGGACTGTGGGAGCAGCTATCACCATGTAATCACATCTTGTCTGCAGACTGAAGAAACACCAAATGGCACACAGAGGCCAAGGACAATGCTGAGAGCATGAATAAATGACCAATGGCTCAGTGGATCCTTTGTACAGGAGGATACATGGCCTGGATATTTCCTGCAGACAAAGAAATGTTCTTTTTTGCCTTGTCTCCTGCTGCCCACTTGCTGCTGTACTTGTCCAGAGCTGGTGTAGTACAGCTCGGCCATTGCCCTCTCTGAGCCCGCTCCAGAGGAGCATCAAACAAGCAGCTCCTAGTCAAAAGAATTGGAATGACACATTTGAGTTCTTTTCTCACATAGCCAGTGTTTTGGGTCACCCCTTGATCCCTGCTAGACCCAGCTGTGTGACCTATGTAAAGCAAGATGCTTTGCAGTCAAATGGTACCTGGAGTTCCTCTATCGCTCCATCCTTTCTGCCCCAGGCAATGCCCTCACTCTTATTTCAAGCTCTTTCCCCCTACACGTTTGACATGTTTGGGAGTGGAGTTGGAAGTGTTTAAATGCTTCAATGTTATGTGGCCAGCAGGGCTGGAGCAGCAGTCTGCTCCGAGCAGAGCTTCCACTCAGACTACTTGCAGTCATATCCAAATGGCAGTGGGGAAAAAAAGGCTAATTGTACACTCTCCAATTTTCTCTATTAGAAAGATCAAAAGAATTGCTGCCTTTACTGGCAAATCTCAAGGATGAATTGTGGCAGCCAGACCAGTACTGGTCTGTGTTGAACTGTAATCACCCAGAATAAATCAGCACTAATTGCAGTCTAAGGCTGTGATTCCAGAGGGGCTGCTTAAGCACCAGGCAGTGACCCTGATGGCCTGGCTGGTAAAACCAGTGGCAAAACTACCAGAGACCTCAGGAGGCATGGGACTGAGGCTGCACCCTTGCCTGCTTTAAAGCCAAATATCCTGTTACCTTTCTGAGGAAACAGGATGGCTCCAGGGATGTGGTGAGTGCTGCAAACCCGCCTTTGCCAGTGCTGAGCTGCCCCTGTGTTGTGGGATCTGGAGGAAGGGCAATACTGTGGCGTTCTGGCCACGGGAGACCTGCACAAGGCTGTGTTGGCCTTGGGGAAGCTGGTGTTGCAGCTAGTTCAGGGACTTGTCCTTCCCCAGCTTCTCACTGCAACATGGGCCATCTCCTGGGCCCAAAGCTGGCTGTGGCACCAGCCAAACCAGACATTTCCACCATAGCCAAGCAGGTTGTTCTTCTGTTGCTCTCACCTGAGATGATTGCCTTGTTAATGTTTACAAATGCATAAAGAGTGGGTGTCAGGAGGATGGAGCCAGGCTGTTCTCAGTGATGGCCAATGATAGGACAAAGGGCAACGGGTACAAGCTGGAACACAAGAGGTTCCAAAGAAACACAAGGAGGAATTACTTCCCTGTGGAGGTGAGGAATGGGCTGCCCAAATGGGCTGTGGAATCTCCTTCTCTGGGGGCATTCAAACCCACCTGGATGAGTTCCTATGTGACCTGCTCTAGGTGGTCCTGCTCTGGCGGGGGGGGGTTGGACTGGATCATCTCTTGAGGTCTCTTCCAACCCTTAACATTCTGTGATTCCTCCTTGTGTGCCTCCCTCCAGAGGCAGCAGGTGCTGCCGTGTGGGTGATCTTGCATTATCAGGGCTGAGTTATGCTCATCACAGGAAAGATTCTTTGCTGCTATAAAGGGAATAATTTTTTCTTTGGAAAAATGAGCCAAAGACTGTAGAAAAATGAGGAAAAGGCTGTGAAAAATATTGGTGCAAAGGCACAGTTGTGGTCTGCAGGAAAGCAAAGGGGACAGGCCACCTTCCTGCCACTTGCGCATGGGGAAATGCCAACAAGGACTGCGGATGCGAGGTGAACCAAAACAGCTGTGGTGGGTACGTGATTCAAGCCATGGGAGGTAGTGAGGCCCTGACAGTAGGAAAGACCTTCCCTTGCACTAAAATAAATGCCTGGGCAATGGGGGGAAGTGAGTACTGTCTGCAGGGAGCTGTGAGGAGGTGGCTGGGGCTGCACTGCCTCTTCCACAGGACTGTGCAGGGGCCAGGCTGTGCCTCCTGCACCAGAGAAGCCAGCAGTGTGGGCCTCAGCTTTGCCCTGGCAAGCCAAAGGCTGGGCAGTGAGTGCCATTTGCTCTGGTATTAAGAGAAATTAAAAGCCACCCTCCTTCAGCTGTTAAACACAATGCTGAGAAGCTGACATCAATCACTCCCACACTTGACCCCTTCAGAGTAATTTATAAACACTGGCTAACTAATCCTCCCCACATGGCCAGGCCAGGGAGTGGGCAGGGATTTCCCCTCCCCTCTCCCACCTCCATTTTGTAAGAGGAGATGGGAATTAGGATCCTGCACCTATTTTCCCCAGGTGACAGTAAACAGGAGAGGGCCTGGCTGTATCCAGCTGATGCCATGGGAGATGGCATTGCGTGGCACAGGGTCCAGTCAAAGAGCACAGCCTTGGCTCCAGAGGGAGGTTTATAAGCAGCATACCCTGATGCTGTTCTTTTTATATGTATGATCGGAAATGTCTTGAAGCCAGGTGCTCAGCTGGTGTAAATCAGTGGAGCACTGCAGATTTATACCAGCTGGAGGGCTGGCCCCTCTGTCCCACTAGGGAGGGGAGGGGGGAAAGGGAGAGAGGCTGTTTCTGGTAACCTCTCCACCAACCCTCCTTCTGGGTAAATATCTCCATATGTTAACAAATGCTAATGAAAACCAAAAGCACAGAGGAGCTCTCAGGAGTTGTGTGTAACAGGAGCACCCCAGGATCCTGCACTGCTGTAATCTTTCTCCTCCCCTTGGATCTCACCTTTTATGTGGTGTTGCACCTCCCTGACTGATATTTAACCTTGCTCCTGGTGCTCTTTGTTGGAGTTTTGCCAGGCATGCAATATTGCTCTGATGGGTGTAGGACTGGTGTCTACAGACACCTGGGGGCAACCCCAGATGTTTCACTGGTCAGAGGGGAAAATATGTTTTATTGCAGCATGCCTTGCAGTCATGTAAATAACTCTGCTCATCAGTCAGGAACTTTATTGGGAAAGGACTCTGGAAATGCCACTCTTGCTCTCCAGGTGATCACCACCTTTTCTGTGGACTGGGATAGTTCTGAGCATGATCCTTTCTGGGAGACAAAAGCATTATGGTTAGGTGTGTTGCTCGACAGATGATTATAAAAAAGGGCAAGTTTGCCACTGAAGTGAAGTTTCAGAAGTGGAGGCTCAAAATAACTGTCCAATAGCTAGAATATCTCTAGGGGAGGCTGTGCTGGGCTACTATTGCATCACATTTGCAGTGTGATGGATAGGATGTTGTCACCGATTCCTGCACTGCCAGTAATGGCAGCTGCACTGTTGTGAAGGTGTAGGGATAAGTACCTTACATATTCTCCACATGTTATTTCATAACCACAATCAAATATCTATGATGTGTTTCCACAGAGGCCCTGTCAAGAGGGTCCATGCATTGATTAGTGAGTCACTGATGTGCTTCTCTCCTTTACTCAAAAGCTTAAGGATGTGGTTATTTTTTTAATAGTTGCCATGATTTGCATTTGATCAAGTTGTCTTACGTGTTTCTGTTAGAAATAGTCCCAAGAGAACTGCAGCAAATCACAATGGGAGTGTGACAGAGGTACACTTGTCCAAGCACAACATACAGCCTCCCTTCGTTTCTCATTAAGAGCCTGTTCCTGCTGCCTTTAACCCAGTGGCACAAAATCCTGTTGACTTCTTGTGGGTCAGAGCAGGCACAAAATACCCTTTCCCCATTCCATCAAGTCAGCACAATATTTTTTTCAGTAGCAGAAGGGTGGTATGTGCAAAAGAATCGAGGGGAGCTGTAAAGGATGAGTTTAGCATTTGGGCTGTACCTAAAAAGGAACGTAATGCAGGTCCCCAAAGGATGAGAAGGTCCTGCATACACTGTGGCTTGCCCACAAATGCTCAAAAGATGATACTCCTTTAACTTCTGTATGTTTTCTCCTCAGCTTTCACAGCTTTCATGGTGCTGTAGTGTTTGGTTTGGATATGTTTATGGAGATTGTTATCTATTACTCCAGCTTCTGTCTCAAGTGACACTTATGGTGAGCAAATTAGCACTGAAGCCAAATTTGTTCTGTTGTGATGGCTGTGCAGCAGGTACAGCTTTTGTAAACAGATGCTGCAAGGAGGGTAGGTTTTTTGCATCACTCCAGATCTCTTGAGAACCAAAGTGTTCAGGTAAATAACTGGTTGAGAGGCAGAAGAAATACTGTTAACTGAAAAGTATTCTCAGACTATCTCTTCCTAGAAATTCATTACTTGTAATCTCTGTCCCTTTTCTGGAGTTCTTGTCTGAAAGTACACCACGCTAATTCCCTCTCTTTATGCTTAGCTGAAATCCATCTCACCCACACCATGTGCAACTCAAGTGGCTAACAAATTCTGCACAACCAACTTGTGAATTTTTATAGTCATTGACAAGTGACAGACAAATTTTAAAACCAGATTTTGTTTGTTTGTTTGTTTGTCTTGAATGCACTTGTTCCAACATTTCTGCAGTCTGTATTTCATTTCTGAAAATACTGTGTGCCTGAGCTACAACCCTGGCAAAACCCTCCCAGGAGCTGAAGGAGCTGTTGGAGATGCAGGCTGCCTGGAGCTTCCTTAGCTTCCTGCTTGAGTAGGATAACAATGTTCCCTTTGTCTCAACCTTTCTTCTGTTGCTGAAGCGCTCCCCAGTCCCTTCCATCACCTGCTGGAAGATGTTTGGTAACAGCAGTGTTCATTTTCAAAGCTCTGTGAAGCTCAGTGATTTATGAAAACCTTATCCTTCTTAAAAGGTTCTCATGAGCTGTTTTTAGCTGGGAAATGGCAGCAGTATATGCAGTGGGTGCCTAACTTTTGTTTTGGCCTGTTGTATATACCTTCTCTCCTCTTGTCTGCTGGATGGTTTGGTAGCACATACAGAGTCACAGAATCATTGAATCTTAAGTATTGGGAGGGTTCATCCTGTCCAACCCCCCTGCCAGAGCAGGACCACCTAGAGTACGTTCCAAGGGAACTAGTCCAGGTGGGTTTGGAATGTTCCCAGAGAAGGAGACTCCACAATCCATCTGGGCAGCCCCTTCCAGTGATCCCTCACCTCAACAGGGAAGAAACTCTTCCTTGTGTTTCTTTGGAACCTCTTATGTTCTGTTCTAGTTTGTAAAAATATGACATCTCTGGGTTGGTGAAAGCCTCCTGGAAGTGTACTTCACTCTGCAGCATCTCAATTTGCCAGGAACATGAATTTTTCCTAACGTATTTTTCTGCTGGGGTGTGTCACAGGGCTGTCACAGGAGCAGCCCCCTGCCTGGAATCAGTGAAATCTGTGGGTGTGTTATCCAACATCCCAACTGCACTCTGTGCACTCCAGTTGTGCTGGAGTCAAACCAGTCATGGGTGCAGCTCTGGCCTGGGACTGACTGCTCTCTGCAGACATCACTGGCACTTCTGGTACAGGGCAAGAAATCCCCACCAAACTGCATTCTGTAACAAGGTGTGATGCTTGCAGGAGAGGAGCAGTCTCCAAGATGCGCCAGGAACAGTGCAGCAGCACAGCCTGTCACAGATTCTCCATTGGAGCTCAACTCAGCATCAATACCACATCAGTGTTAAAATACTGATAAGCAAACATGTTTTATTTCCACACTCTGTCTCCAGGTTGTGTACAAGGTCCTGGTTTGGGATCCTACCTGCACAAGTGATGATGAAGAAAAGGAAATGTTTGAAGCAAAGCACCTAAACCCAATCTGTGGCTGAAATCTTCTTACTGTGTTGAGCTGTGGCTGATGGAAATGGGCAGCAAACTCTGATCTAGTGTTTGTCAGCACAGTTTTGGTGGACAAGTGGTAATAATGGACTTGGACTCTGGGCTTACATCCTAAGCCAGTTGCTGTGCAGACAAAAGCAGCCTTTTTAAGCTGTTCCATTGGGTTTTAAATGCAAAACTGAGGAGGCTTCACTAGGGAACTTGATCTCTTGTAGTGTTTATTCTCACCAACCAAAAGCAGCAATTAATATCTCTTTCAGATGGTGAGAATCTCTTTCAGATGGTGAGAATAAACAGTCTTGTAGGCATGCAGAGGAAATGGAAATGACATATGAATTTTAATTACCCTGCTCCTCCTCAGCTTTGCTGCACAGTGCCAAAATATAATGATGTGGATCCTTCAGTTATACACCCTGGCATCTTCCTGGGCTGCTGGCTTTACTTTGAAAGCAGGCGAGTTTCACCTGTGGACCTGAGATCCCTGTCTTTCTGGTGGGTTGATTACCAGAAAGATACCTTGAACCCTTGGTGCTTCTGCTCCATCTGCATACACCCTGATATTTGGGAGATATCTCTGGTGTTAAGCACAACCACATGATGGAGAAATCTCTAAATGATGTCATTTATTGTGATATGTCTGACCGCTGCTCTCGTTACAGTCTCAAGCAGTGCTCGGTCTTCCCTGGATGATTCCTGTGTGTTGATACAAAACAGTATGGCAGAAAGTCTGATGTCATCTGCAGCTGCTGTGCTGTGTTTCAAAGGAGAAGGCATTAACCCTTCCTAGCAAAACCTCTCCTGCAAAGGGCAAATGTCTTCTTGTCTGAACAGCACGCTCAGACTAATCATTTACATCTATGCCCTCTTGGCAGCCCCAGTTCTCACTGGGGTAAACTGCTCCATGGAAGTCGGAGAAGCTGTAATTCTCACTGCTGGCAGCAGATAATTTTGACCCTTTCCCTTGGACTATGCTTTATTTTATCAACTTCATGTCTTCTGACATCTGGTATCATAAAAACCTGCAGCCATAGAGATGGGGCTTCTATAAACATATTCCTCCTGTAAGGAGACTGACAGCATTTAAGTCGCAAAGTGGGAGCCATGTGGGAGGAGGGAGGAACAAGGTGAGGGGGGAAGCAAGGTGTCTTATTTCCCCTCTCACCTCCTTCATCTCAAGTCCTGATGTCCTCCAGGATGTGTTTTTAGTGCTAATGGCAAAGGTGTTCCAAAGCGGTGGTCAATGTGTGCCCCAGATGTGCTACTTCAGCCCGGACTAGGCAAGGGAATGCATGTGTTATCTCACTCACCAGGACCTAGTTCTGACAGCTTCACTTTAGGCTACATCTCTGCTCCCACATTTCTGCCTCTACCCCCATCCTCTGCTTCTGCAGGGCATCTCCCACTATGGTGCTGTGGCACAGGCACATCTGGGTCCTTCCAGTTCTGCACTGGAGGAGCATCAGTGGCTTTTGCAATGGCTCATGTGCCTCGTGGAGGTCTGACCACTGCTGCTGCAAGGGGAGGAGGCTGGGGGAGCTGTAAAATAAAACACGACAGGACATAGTGTAAGCAGCCATTCAGCAGTGATTAAACATCCATCAGGCCAGACACAACATGATCTCAGGCCATGGATCCCAAATCTCCCATGGAAGCTACCACCATCTCCCTGCTTCAGGCGCACACAAAGCACAGGGATGACTGTGTTCACAAGGAGGGATCAAGCCTTCTGACCCAGAAGTTCCTCCTCAGGTGTTCACCTAGGACACAAAGGTCCACACATAGAAGGGATCTGAATTCACCTCATCTAGTCTGGTCACTCCTATTTGCCTACCCTGAGAGTACCTTATTTCTTGGCTTATCACCATAAACAGAGGGTTTCCCCATCAGGCCCTGCTGAGTCTGGACAAGTTTACATCTTGGCTTGGTAGAGTGCAGAAGAGACCACGGAGACTGCCAGGGTCCTACTTGATCTCTTAAAAGACACCTTCTTTTCCTTATTTTAGGGACAGGACAACCAGCACAGAACATTTTTCCTTCTTCCTTCCTTCCTCATCTCCTCTCTCCAAATGTTTGTGCAGATTTCCTGTGGCATTTAACCTACTTTGCAGGTTGTGTAAAGTGAAGGAAAAAAAATCCCTCTCCCTTTCCATATACCCCTTACGATGCAGACAGATGGCCTCACGGCTGACTAGAGGTACCAAAAATGTCATTGTGTGAAAGGTGTACGTACAGATGACATGTATCACATCAGAAAAGATGAGGAGGTTGCCCTTTCTTTCGTTCCTCTCAAAATACAGCCCGTGTGATCTGCAGCATGAGCTACCGTGCCATTGATTTACTGCTTGATTATAATGACATTTCATAACACGAGTGTTATTAAAGACTTGTTAATCTTGCTTGAGGATCATATTCCTCAAAATGTTTGAGGAAAATGCTTTGAGTTTATCTTTAAGTAGGTATTTAAATAAACTCAAATGACTTGCTGTGCCGAGGTTTTAATTACCAGTTGCTCTCCTTAGTGTAGAGCTTGTGGCTTCTTTCATGTTCTTACAGGATTTCTGGAGTTTGGGTAAAGCCCTACTCCACTTTCAGTATTTTTCTCTCACTCCTCCTCTCTCTGTCTCCCTCAATCCCAATGCAAAGAGAGTAAATACTTTCTGAAGTGCACGTGAAGCGAAGCAAAGTGGATTTTGCCGAGGTTTGTAAGGGGGTGATTCTCTGGTGGATTAACAGCCATCCTTGACAATTAGCACAGAAAGCAGGACATTGAGGAGTGAGTGCTGTGTGCACAGGGCATGTGGTCCTCGTTATTTGACATCTCCGTTGTGCCAGAGTCTAGAGGTGGCAAGAAGCTTAGAGTCCTGTTGTCCAGGAGGCTTTACAAACACAGAGAATATCCCCAGTCCAGAGCAGATGTTACCCGGTGTCGTCAGTTGTTCGCACAACAACAACGATATCTTCAACAGCATGATCTGTTCAACGTTTTGTCTTGTCATTATCTACCTGACATGCATTAGGAGGGCTTGTTTTTAAATGACAACACACTTGGGGATGCTCCATGAGGGTATGCAGCTAAGTCTGCTGTTACCATCTGTGAATGCTCATGTGCCAAAGGAGGTGCTGAACTTGGGTTTTCTACCTGTAGTGCCCTAACTGTGAGCAGGAGTCCCAACAGCCTTATCCAAAACTGATGTGAACAGAAAGACTCTTACAACCACAGGGTTGTCATGAAATAGTTGCACTGAGGCCTTGGTTATGCATCTAATCTCTGCAGTTTAAGTTAGTTCAAAACCTGATTTTAGCTGAAATCTAAACAGCCTTGTAGGTGACCTTTTCTGTTAAATCTATGTTTCCCTTCAATTTGCAGCAGCCCAAGACATAAAGCACATATCCTTTAACTGGGACTTGGCTGTTTTTAAGAACTGTAGAAAACTGAATGAGAAACTCTGAAGCAAAGTCTGAAGCACCTCCTCTCCTTGTAACGTTTGAAATTCTGACTGAAATGTTCACAAAGTCTTTTCGTGTCAGGAGCACGTATTTCTTACAGGACATTAGGGAAAGCTGTGGAAGAGTACTTGAGGAAAGGCATACAGGCATCTCTTTGCATGGCTGTTTCTTATGATGGTTAAAGAGAAAACAGTTGATTTTTCAGAGTCCTTAGGCAGCTTTTGTGTCTGGTTTCCCCTGGAGAGGTGAAAGACAGCGGGAGGAAAATCTACCTTCCATCTACGTGGGTGAGAGCCTGTGCTCCAGCCACCCCTGCAGAGCAGCTGATGTGCTCTGCATTTACACCTTGGTGTAGAAAACTCACAAGCTGCTTTGTGGTATCTTGATTGTTTTTGTCCAAAAACCTGACTCTGATTTTTTAAAGCTATTTCTCATTTTAGTCAAAGTGGTGCGAAAAATGTATGTTGGTATTTTTTTGTCAAGATGGGGAGGAACTGGCTCTATTAGCCTAGAACAAACCAGTCACTTGTACCTATACAGGATTGCCTGCCACCTGATGTTGGACTGATTTAACCTTCAGTAGAGGATTTCTCAGGTTTAGTTAGGCTGCAGTAGCTTTAAGAACAGAGACTCTGTGCTACCTTAAACCTGCCCATAAGCAAGGCTGGTTGTAAAAGATGCAGCAATTCTCCTTACAGAGTGCCTTCCACTTCCTTACAGCAAAGCGGCCCAACTAAACGAGGAGCAGTTGTGAACAGAGAAGGCTTGGGAAGGAGGAGAACCACGAGGATGGCAAGAGACTCTGCATGGTGCTAAAATGAAGCTGAAGCTCTTTGGGTTGAGCTGCACACTGTGAAGCCAGCGGTCACGGACTTCAGAGACCAGGCAGGTGCAGGTGGCGGCACCTCGCGTCGCTACGTTTTATCAGTGCTCTTAACTCGCCATTCATTTAGCAGGGCAGTCAGAATAACCACACGGGAGCTTTACTGCTTCTGGGTAGCAGAGATATGAACATATGTCATGTTTAAGCTAGGGAATTCCTCCTGTTAGCTTGCCACTGGTGGAAACTTCCCGATGAGCAAATCCCCTCCTTTGCAGGTCGGACTCCCAAGGTCTGGAAACCAAACACTCTCTTTTCTCTTGAGTTTTTTCTCTGTCTCATGGTGCCAACATTGAAATATTACCCCCCACACACCACAGGGTGGTTTTTTTTGATGTTGCTGTTGATGATTCTTTTCATTTTTGATGTTTTCTTTCATGCTTTTGAGTCAGCTGTCTTGAAAGACGAAGGTTGGACCATCTGGTTCTGGGAACAATCAGTATCTAACAGGCATGGCTGGTTTGCACATCATTCCAGGCCTGGTTAAAATAAACAGAACCATCATCCTTAGAAAATAAGATGCCCCAGATGTAAAACAACCTTGAGCTCTGTGAAGAGAGGGTGAAATTTATGCAGCACTTGAGAGAGATCTGGGGATTAACAGAGGGGTGTTATAAAATGAAATTCTCGTCTCGGTTACTTCTGATGCCTTATCTTGAAAGGAGAAGGGTGGAGGGAATAAAACTCAGCTGAGAACCCAAGGGAACACTGTGCCCTGAAAACTGGGGGCTCCTCATCAGAAGTGTTTTCTTTCTTCCAAGGACATTTTTTTCCCCCCAATATGTTGACTCCATAGCGTGGTATACAAACCATCACCCCTCCAGCAGGGAAGGAGTACATTCTCTGAGCTGGCCATGAATTGCCATACACAAGAAGGAGTAATTAGGGGGAGCCATCAGAAAGACCTGCACAGCCCCTTTCTGCGGGGAGCAGGGGCAGGAATGCTGCGCTTTCAGCCAGCATTGTTCTCCTCCCCATTCAACTGGAGTGGTAGCCTGTTAAAATCTCCCCCAGTCCCCAGCCTGCTGGTGCTGCTCATTCCTGCTCTATCTGGAGATGGAGTTTTGTTACTGCTTTGTTTTTTTTCTCTCTTTCTTTTTGGTAATTTCTTTTTCTAAGGTCAATATATCTCCCAGAGAACCTGCAGGTTTGTGTACGCTTGCCTGTCTGTCTTTCTTTGGCAAACTTTAACCCTTCTTTTTACCCTCTCTCTTTCCTTCCAAGTAGCCTTTACCCTGCTTGTGTGAGCAGCTGACAAAGAGAATAACTAATTTCTTAGCCTTTCAGTGTCGAACTGCTTCTGGTTTTGTGAGTGGCCTTTGCACCTGTTGTGATAAGCAGAGCTCCCTTCACAGCAGCACTGAAAGGGTGGCAGCCTCTTTTTATTTGTCCCTTTAAACTTACTCTTTCTTTTAGTGAATACTAATAATTAAGGAAAAAAGCTTGAGTCCAAAGTGGATTCTTTAGCCTGACAAAACCTAGTGTTTATATAGATTAAAATGAACAGGGAGACCGGGCACCTTTCTCATCGCCTTGGTGAGAAACTTCTGGAGCAGGCTTGTCCCATGAACAAAACAGGGTGACCAGTTCACTCGACTAAATTTGGGTTTACCCCACCCAGACTTGTCTGGCCTGTTTGTACCTCCAAACCCTGTTCTCCTTGTGTGAACTCGCCTCGCTGTGTGTGACAAAGTGTACAAAACGATGTGTGCCACTGAGGAAAAAATACAGCATTATTACTTAGCATTTAAACCAAAAAGAGGTGTCTTCTGATGTGCTTTTTAATAAGTCCCTTTAATTTTAGTGCTAGTAGCTGTGCAGCTTTACTTGCTGAGGTTTGGTCTGCTGGGGGCTTCTCCGTTCCTCAGCTGCAAGCCAAGGGGACACTTAGCGCTTGTGGAAGGGTGAAGAGTACCTTTGGTGATCCACCCTCAGCACAGGACTCAATAAAAGGCACCACAGTCCAAAAAAAAAGAGTGGAAAGGCTGCCCAGCTGCTCACACAATGCGAGAGAAGGCCTTGGCTGCTGTTCAAAGCTGCTCTGAGTGAGTGTTTCAATTTAATTCTAAATTAAAAGCAGCCCGTGTTGTATAGCACAGGGAAAAGATTATGTATTAATGCTTTTTCCCCCTGACATAATCCTAATGATCGCACTAAAATAAATAAAAGTTAAGCCTTCTTCCTCTCTTTCCCCCGTTGCTGTATTATGCTGTGGCAAACAGCCAGGTTTTTGTAGGTGAAAAGAAGATGGGAGAGGTCCCAAAACTGCAAGACTGAGAGGGAGATTATTACACCACTGAGCTCTGCTTCAACCTTCTTCTTCTTCCTCCTTCGCTGCTGCTGTGCTGTGCTTCAGCCCTCTGTTGAAACATCAGTAAGAGAAGTTCTTTAGCTGGAGGGGAGCTTGAAGTAACGTGGTCTAGAGAAAGGTGTCCCTGTCCATAGCAGGAGGGCTGGAACAAGATGATCTTTAAGGTTCCCTCCTACCCAAACCATTAGATGATTCTATGGATAGCTCAGCATGAGGAGCCTGCTCAGGCTGAAATGTTCCCTGGACAGAGCAGAGCCCTTGCTGGAGTGCCTCATGCCTGGGGCAAGGGATACTCCTACCTGCTCTGCCAGTCCTGATGGTGTTTCTGGTGGGGGCTCCTCAGCTGCTGTGAAGCTGGAAAACCCAGACATCAATGCAGAGGTTAAGAGGATCTGAGCAAGCAGGGAAACAGGAAACTTAACATTTCAGCTGGTGCTTGGCTTGTGCCCCTCATGCTCCTCTTGCAGAGTTAGTTATAAATAGGGAATGAAAACTTTGATGGCTGTTTCACAAATTTTTGTTTTTCCTGCTCTTTCCTCTGTCCTGGTTTGATGTGCCAGGGCTTGACGTTATGTCCTGGTCCATCTGTGCCTTCCCTGCCCATTCCTCACGACACAGGAGATCTGGTTCAACTATTTTAACTGACCAATGCTTTGTTCTAATAGTAGCTGTGGTGGAAATGCCTCTGGATGGGACGCCCTCCCCGTGCCCTTTTCCTGCTGCCTCGCAGCCTGGTTGTTGGCATTCTTCTGGAAGAACTGGAATACACTGAAATGTGCACCGTGCCAGGAAATCACACAGGAAGGTTGTCGCCGAAACAGAAAACCCTATTTCGTGGCTCCCCGTAAGTCACAGGCTTTCACCCTTTAAATGCACGTCAATGTCATGAATTGCTCATGCATTTTCTGCCTGCTGGTCAAGGAGAAAGAAGTTATTAGTTACTGGCCCTGGTGATACCAGGTTAGAGGGATTTTTTTGGAGACCGCCAGGCCTAAACGTCAGGGCAAATCCCGCCAAGAAAGCCACACGGGCAGCCATTGTTGACTGAATGTATGGGAAAGAGGTGTCCAACTGTGCAGCTCTCTGGAAGATCTGGGCCTTAAAATAGAAACTTTATCCTAGAAAATTTAACGAGGACTCATAAAACCTGGGCCTATATTTAGAAAACCCAGCGAGCTGGCCTTCAGCTTGAAACCAGGAGATAGCATATAAAACTCAGGGTATTTTCTGCAGCCTGGCCTAGAATGAGAAAGCGAGGGCTGCAATGATACAAAGGAGGAAGAAGGCTTGGATGGCAGATGAGGCTATTCTTGGCAGGCCTGCGGCTCGGCGGCCCTGCTTTCTGTCACGCAGGACTCTTGCTGATGTGCATTTGATTAAAGCTCAGCGAGCATTTACACGCAGAGGCCTACGGGTGTATTTCTGAGGCCGCTGAGCCTCGACTGCTGTCGAGTGAAGTACACTGCAGAATCAGGGTCACCAGCACCCTAAATTCCTAGGGCAGCCTTGAAAGAGACCTGTCTGAGGCGGTGTAGTGAGGCACGTGAAGGTGACCGCTTCGGTTGAGAGGGGAGAGATGGCAGATGCTAATTGTGACAACAGAGACACGGACACACGCAAACAGATTTAGTTGGGGGTGGGGGACAGAGGAGGGAATAAACTCTGTTTGTTCCTTCCTGCCCACCTTATCTTTAATTTAAGGCTGATGGATTGATTACCATTTGTTATGGTAAGTCCATATGTGTACAGATCCAAAGGTAGGATTAGGTTCCTCCTCCTTTGTTATTCGAAGTCAATCGCAGTTCATTAAATCTCCCTCATCAGTTCCACCACCTGCTCCTCTTCCTTCCCTGACCCAAAGTCGCATGCCCGTTTACCCTCTTCCCTTTGTTTTCTGTTTGTTTCTCTTTTAATTACATCTCTTGATCTTTTCCCCATCAATTATTTTGAGGAGAGAACCGGTCAGGAAACATCAATGCAAATGCAATTGTGGTTATGAATAGAAACAAAGAAATGTTTGAGGGATCTTTGTTTTTCATTTTCTGAACAGCTCTGGACTTGTGCTGGAGATCCCAGCCTACCCTTTTTTCAGGGCATGAAGCAGGGAGTCTGCAGCACAGGAACAGGCTCCATCCTTCCTTACTCACCCCTGCAAATGTTCCATTTAACCAGCTCCTTCAGGGCCTGAGGAAGTTTTCAGCTTCTCCTGTAATCCTGACAAATCTCACGCCACTTGGCAATGCCCAACCGCAGCAGCACCAGCCACAGATTCAACGTAGATGATGACCCAGTTCTTCCCTTGGCACTGTGTGCCCAGCCGGGCAGCTGGACGGCAGGATGGAGCTTGTTTGCAGGGGCAGCCTTCACCCCTGGTTGTCGCTGAGTGAAATAACCTAGATGGATTTAATCAACAGGGTTTCTGAGTAATAGGTATTGAATTCTCTTCTCAGGACCCCAGCCAAGGTGAAGGCAGTGGTGTGTTGGCGTTGTGCCGAGATGGGCTCACCAACCTCACCGCAGGTTGCTCTGCCGTGGGTTAGCAGACGGGCCCAGGGGCATGGGAGTAGCCAGGCACAGCTGAAGGAAGGAGTGGTAACACATTCAAAGCATTGGAGGGCTCTGTCTGACCAGGCCCCTGTACCTCTCTCAGAAAACTGTTTGAAAACATGCTGCTTTGTCAGCTCTGGTGAGAAGATACATCTTGATCTTGCTGCACGGAGCACCCTCCAGAGTGTTGGTGTTGGGGGAGCAGTGCCAAAAGAAAGGCAGGCAGAGGAGAAGGTGCTTTTGCTGCTGTCGGCAGACAAACCTCAGAACAGCCTTAAACTGAGCTCTGAAGTTTAACCAGCTGTTTGGCAGGCCCAGACTCATCCCTGTATTTTTCTTCCCCTGGGTCACTAGAAATCTTCTTTCTCACACCCATCTCCTTGCTTTGCAATTGTCTGTGCTGCCTGTTTGCAACAGAAACAACACGCACACGTGGGTTTAGATGTTTAATCCCTAAGTGGAAAAATGACTGCAGGAACCAGGTGGCAATTTTCAAGTTTTATGCCCGTTCTCTGAGGTCAAGATGTAAAGAAATCCGTATGTTCCTACGTGTATATGGGCAAGGAAACCTTGTGGCTCAACTACCCTCTTCCATTCCTCTCAAGTGCTGCCCTTGACTTGTTGAAGGGCTGTAACACATCCACGTGCCGTGGTCACTGTGGTGTCTTGGTCTGTGTGGTTTCATCATGTCCTTACAAGTTTTTGAAGAAGTTAGTCCTGCATTGCAGTGCCAACAGAAGGGTTAATGTTATGTGAGGTATTTCAGACACTGACAGGGCTTAACTTAGATGGTGTGGAGCATGATTAGGTAACACTTACACGGACAAAAGTCCAGCAATTGAGTTCATTTTGGATAAGCAGTCCTTGGCCTGAACACTTTAGCTGAATTGCACTCAAACCTCATAAATTTGCACGTGGCTGGGAAGCCAGGAGAGAGTCTGTTTTCCAGAGGCCTTGGTGCGTGTTGCCTTTCCCTGATGTGTCATGTGGGATCAGCTTTCTCCTGCCATTCCACTGCTCTCGATTTATCCCTGACAGCAACTTGGCAGCAGAGTGTCAGGCCAAGGAAAGCAGGCTTGAAGCCCAAGTGTGCACTCCATCCAGAGGAGAGAGAAGGAGAGGAGGTGCAGGCCTGACAGCCTATTTCCCCAGCCTGACCAAAATATAAAGACAGGCAAGCTAAAAGGTGACTGCTAGACTTGGCTTTTCCTGAACAGGTCCTGGAGAAACAGTTGCTAATGGAGGAAGAGGGCCTAGTGTGCAACACTGATGATGCTCAAAAGGAGCATCCCCTTTCTGGGCTTCCCTGCAGGGTAGTGCTCCCCCAGTGTACAGCCAACAGGTCAGGATCAAAGAATTTATGAGGGACTTTTTGTTCTTTTCCTTTCAGTTTGGGTTACCAGTCAACAAACTGGTGATTGTTTTCATGAGCAGAGTTTAGATCTAGGTCGGACTGGTTTTCAAAGCACTCCTCTGAGGCGAGACTGTAAATGGCTGCAAAGGCTGCAGCAGCTGCAAGGTAATGGGTTCAGCCCATCGTGTGTTCTCTGCTGAGTAAACAGGACTAGGAGAGGGCTTTGTACCCCTGCCTGGGCACCACAGCTCTTCTGCACTCTGATGCTGAAAAAGCTTCACCTCTTGTCAGGGCTTAGGGACACTCCAAGTTCCTAGTCCAGAGGAACTTTGCAAAAGCCGGACAGGAGGTTGTCCTCATCCTGTTTGGGCAGTGCTGTAAGCAGGTTTAATGCTTCTCAGGCACAGATTAGGTGCAACTAAAGGCTAATACTCCAGAGAAACCACGATAATAACTCAGGAGGCTTTAATTTAAGTTTCTAGAAACTTGTATTTAGTTCTCTTGTTGCCCAAAGATGCAAGAGAGGATTTTTCAGGGGTCCAGCAGGTAGTAATATACTAAGGGAGTATGCATAAAATGACCAGAAAGCCTTTCTAGTTGAGTTCAGAACCTTCCTGCATTCCTTGCAGAGGGAACACCAGCAAATGCCTTCATTCAGCTGCAGAGGCACTGCAAAGGGACAAGCTTCTACTTAGGGCTGGTGTTTTTCCACCACAGTGTTTTTCCATTCACAGTGGCCCAGATGCCCTCTCTGCCTGTGCTTTGGTTATGGCTGCAATGTTTCAAATATCTCCCTCTCAAGTGAATCCAAACCTGAAATGCAGATCTCAAGATGCACTTGTGCCTTTTCCCTGCTGCCTGCCTGTTCTGGGATATTCTGGGTGAGCAGCAATGCGTTTCACCAGGTGCCAGTATGGCAGCAGCACCTGGGCCAAACCTGCCTATAGGCTCAGGTCTGAATCAAAACTTGAAAAGCTGGTTCTACAGTGGGTCAACCCCAAACCACTGCTTTGGAATGAACATTTTCAGCTCCTCATCTAGCTTTGGGTCAGGCTCAGCCTCTTGCTGGAGCTGAGCAAGACATCCCTGTGAAGATGTAGATGCATTGTGTGGGTGGGGAACAGGATGTGCACAGCAGGAACACTTTGCATGTGTATCAGTTTGAAGGAAGCACCTGACATATTGTGCAGGTAATATTAACCCAAAAAAAACTGGGCAATCCCCCTCATGTTTGAAATAGATCACTTTTTAAAGTGAGTCATGAATTCTTGAAAAGAAATCCCCCCCTCCAAGCCCTTAATCAGCCTCAGGAAACCACATTAAGATATAGACTGGCAACAAAGCAGTAAGTCTCTGACAAAACACAAACTCTTACTTATTTCCATTCCTGGCCAAACGTAACAGCCACAACAGTGTTCTTATAAATCCTTTAAATTCTAGATCAAGGTTTCAATGCACAAAATAAATGTGAAGGAGTTTTAAGGGCCTTTTTTTTTCTTTATTAATACCATCAAAATCCCAAAAGTGGAATTCAGAAGTGGGGGAAAAAATGAGTTCTGTAGCAGTAGGAACCCAGTCCTGCCTGCTTTGAGTAGATGAGTTGAACATAATGAGATTATCCATGTGCATAAAGGTTGTCAGATCAGACCCTATCTTGGTAAAATATTTAATTACATGCCATCAGAATCATGTCAGCTATGAAAAAGCAATAAAAATAGTGAAGTGTGTCAGTGAGCAGTGGTAGTAACTGTAGTGATAGAAACCCATTAAGCGTTTACGTGTGTCTCGTACACTGAAGGCAGCAAGTTAATAATCTGCAAGCAGCACATTGGCACGTTCCAGCACGTGATGATGCCCGTTTTACCAATTAGCACTCGAGCTCTGGTACATGGTGCCTTACTCCATGCTTGGGGTAGGCAAAAGGAGTCACAGGCCTGTCACCTGCCCCTCGGTTCTCCAGCCTGCGCTCAGGCGTTGTCGTCTTTGCTACAAAGGTGGAGGTTCAACTGTTTCACTTTGGTTGATCTCTATGAAGCAGAAACCATCCTGATGCTAAACTCAGGACCAAGGCAATGACTTGGGTGGGACTGTGAAGTCACACACACCTGGTGAAGGAAAAGCACATTGTCTGCATAATGCTTTTACCCAGGAATAGCTGGCCAAAAGGCAACATCATAGAATCACTTTGGCTGGAAAAGACCTTTAAACCCATTGAGTCCAACCCCTACACTGACAAGCCCACCACTGAACCATGTCCCTCAACACCTCAGCTCCACAGCTTTGCAATATCTCCAGGGATGAGGACTCCACCACCTTCCCTGGGCAGCCTGGGACAGTGTCTGACAACCCTCTCAGTGAAAAAGTTCTTCCTAATGTCCAATCTAAACCTCCCCTGGTACAACTTAAGGCAATTTCCTCTTGTCCTGTCATTACCAGGGAGACCAACCCCCACCTCACTACAACCTTTCAGGGAATTTTAGAGTGATCATGTCTCCCCTCAGTCACCTCCAGGCTGAATAACCTCATCTCAGCCACTCCCCATCAGACTTGTGCTCCAGAGCCTTCCCCAGCTGCATTGCTCACCTCTGGACACACTCCAGCACCTGAATGTCTTCTTATCAAAGTGGCAGGCTGGCAAGACATGAGTTTTGTCATTCCTTTTTTGTGCTTGTGGGCAAAGGTGAAAGCAGGAGTCAAGCTGAAAGCAAGCAGGGCATCCTTGTCCCACATGCTCCAGGGGAGTAATCACAGCTCTCGGGGCGTGGTGGGTGGTGTCGCATCGGTGTTTGCTACAGCACTTTCCAGAGTTGCATCAGCTACTCTGTGTTTGCCTTGTTGTTAGAGACTGGAGTATTATTAATAACTGGCTCCATGGGGAAGGTCAGGCAACCCACAGTGGAACTGAGAGAGGAAATACCCAGAACATCTTGGAGCAAATGTAGATCACAGAGACAGAAGGTGACAACAAGTGCAGTGACTCCCTGGTCTGCAGCCATCTCTGCCTACGTGGGGGTCGTGGAGCTGGTTGTGCTTGTACTTGAGGTCTGTAAATACAGAGTTAATAGGAGCAGGTAGCTAGAGTAGCACCTCCTGCATCTGAATAGTGATACTGCACACAAGTGAAGCTGGCAATCAGAGGTGACTGAGTTGCATTTCCACAGCGTATTTACCTTGTGCTGTTCTGTACAACCCACGTTTAGGCTCTGGGCAATTGGTTGAAAGCAAAATGTGATTTTCTATGCATGTCTGCACAAACATGTTGCACTTCAGGTTCTTTGTCTGAACCTTTGTTCAGCACACCACGCTGTTCTTTCTGGTTTTTAATATATTTTATTACTCTTACTCCCTTTTTTCCCCCCACTTCATCTGAGTGACTGTAATCTGTACCTAGTACCTGCTGTAAATAACAGAGATTATATTTGGTGGACAGCAGGGTGCAGGACTCAAGAGGCATTTCAAGAACCAGCAAAAGTGCCATGGTTGGCCTCTTAGGTTGTATCATCTCCTCTTTCTCCCCCCTCCCTTCCCCCACGATTTTTCTGATGGCTGCTTTTAGATGGATTTTGTTCAGGGGGGAAAAGCACTGATGCAAAGTGAATGACAGCAGATGTGTTCCCTTAACAGGGTCTTTTATTGAATGGCTCTGCTAATCATTATGTTTTGCTCCGTAGGACTTTTTATTCATTTAACAGGTTTATTTCCAAATTACATATTTGTTTTTATACTGTTTCCTCATAAATACAGGCACTGTAGAAAAAGCTGGCCCCACCATATTTCATGCAGTATTTGTTTATAGTAAGTAGGCCTCACTGAACCTGCATATACAATAAATACTCTTTCAGGATTCCTAGGCAGGAGTGGAGGGAACAGATGGCAAAACAGACCCAGGATTCCCGTTTACAAGGGGATCTTCAAATAACACAGGAGGAATGATAGCCATTAAAAAGCCTGCCTTGCAGTGCCTTTATTTTTGGACATAAAAATTGTATACATTAGTTCCTTTTTATTACTGATTTTGGGTTTTATTCCTCTTTTACCTTCAATAACAGGCTTTCAAGGACTTGAAGTAAATCAAGGTGCAGGCACCTCCTTTGTCAAAATCATCTGTTTGATCCGTCTTTTCCCCCACCCTTCTTCGTGGCAGATTGAGGGTAAGAGATAACTAGATAAGCCTCAAACACATCTCAGACCCACAGCCTCTGATAGATGCCTGGAACACAAACCTGGGCCCAGGGGGGATATTCTGCAAACAGCTGCTAAAACTCACACTCAAGTTGCTGGCCTGTATCTTGTGGATACCAGAGGGCTGGGAGAAATGCTTTGCATTGGGAATCTCTCTCATCCTTTGGTTAGGGAGACTAATTTGTATGTTGTTTTGGTTTTGAGCATCAAAAGTGAGAAGGAGAGGAGGCTGGTCACAAGTTGTTCTGTGCTGTGAGAAGTCTGTGTCTGTGCATAGCCAGCTGAGAATGAAGTACAAGAAAGTTACAAGTTAGGATATTCCTATGGGATCATTAATTGTCCTGGGGCTTAAACTCTGCCTGTTTATTCAGTGGTCCTTCCATTTATGCCTGCTACAACACATATGTGCCTGCTTGGCTAAATGCTCCTCGCAGGTTAAGTTTTGACCACCTCTCTTTGCAGAGAAAGTGCCTCAAAGGTGAAGGTCCTGAGTGTGTGTTTTGAGGGACCTCTGGAACCTCTCACAGCTCTCCCCATCCAAAGCCTCCTGCTTCCCCTCAGCTCTTGTTCAGGGAAATGGAATTGCCAGTGTGGATGAGGGCCACTTGCTTGGCCTGGTCAGACAGCTGGAAGGGATACCAGCCCCTGCTTCTGAAGTGTCTTCACAGACTATCTTCAGCTATGGGGCAGAGCAAGGAGTACTGTGGTGGGAAAAGTGTTTGCAGCCTGCAATTAGTGTTTAGAAAAAAAAAAGCCTTGAAGAAGCCAACAGACTGGAGATAAGGTGGTTGCTGTCAGGTTAATACAGTGCATTAGAAACTAATTAGGGTATTTCCAGTAATAAAAGATGGCAACCACAAGCCTGGAAACCTACCAGCTGCTTGGAGCCCACAGGCTGCTTTCCAAGTATCCGCTCTGGTGGTCAGAGTGTCCTAAAAGTCACAGGCAAAAGGAAAGTTGATGGCTGGAAGAAGAACCAACTCCCATACGTCCAAGGACACTGGCATGAAGCCTCACAAAGCCCCTGAGCCAGATGGGTAAGGAAACCTTGGGGTCGCATGTCAAACCTGTACTGGGATGTGTCAGATGAGCAGTGTGGGCTGGGCCTGGGAACGCAGCAGCAGCCAAGTTACATGCAGCTAAGTGGTGGCTGTCATCTTTTTGTTATTGTGGGGAAAATTATAGCTTAAATGGCCTGGGACCTGTCCAAGAATTATTTTGGAGGCTCATGCAGGGAGGTGACCCTGAGGGCCACCATGTGCTTATGAATGGAAGGCAGCTCAGCAGTATGGAAGCCGCCAAAAAGGCACACTTCACAGTACATTCTCCTGCCCCTACACCTTGGTTTGTGGGTCCTGGGATCCCCAGTAGGAATAACCACGTACCCACTGACATTAGGATCCCTTTTCTGATAGGGCGAAGTCTATTTCTTCCTCAAATTGCATCAGCCAGGTGCTTCACAGCCAGGGGTTTTCCCTCAAAACCTCAAATCACGTTCCAGCTAAACATAGCCACCAGCCTCTTAGCTGCTGCCTCTCTTTCTTCAAGTGTTTTAGTTTGAGGGGGGAGGTGGGAGAGGTGATGATAAAGTGAACCCTCCATATTAAGCTGTTAAATTCCTGGATTGTGCCTAGCCTGGTTGTAGGTGTGGTCTTGGGTCTTCACCAAAGCACAGAAAGTTTGTTCCTCTGGTTTGCTGGGACGTTAATACCTGCTGCTTTGGAAGGGCAGAGACCTACCCAAGGGGAAAAACCAAAGTAAGAAGCTGTGATGCATGGCTAGAGCTACCTAAAGCAACACTGAAGGTGATCAGGAGAGCTGTGCTGAGCAGGGTCCTGCTGGGGCTGGGGATGAGGAACTTGCTGTCCCCCACCCTGCCAGGCTCTGCCTTGGCAGTGTCCTGGGAAACACAGATTCATGGAGCACCCTGTGTTTCCCTACCCTGGCAGCACAGCACTTGCTGTTTTGTTCCTGAAGCAAATGGCTTCAATTAAGGATCTGTCATTAGAGCAGAAAATGCTCCAAAAAGACAGAGATTGCAGATTTCCTTAGCTGTTGCTTTTATGTTCTCCTGGCAAAGGTGATAATTCTGAAGTGGAAAATGGACCTACCAGGGCCGGAGCAGGAAGAAAACCAAGGAGAAAACTGAGATACGTCCAGATGCCGAAACAAATCTGATGTCTTCCCCCTTCCTCCAAGCAACAGTCAAGCTTGATTTGCAGCACGTGTCTGTTCTGCACAGCCAGAGGATGCCAAGTTTGATCATCCCCTGCCTCCTGCTTGGGGGGCAGAGTTGTCTGGGTGAATTCTGCCCGAAATGTCAGCAAGCGCTGAATTTCTCTCCGTAGGTCCCCGTCTGTCTGCCTGAGGAACACACCTAAATGCACACAGATACTGTCACGTCAGCCAAGCTCCCCCAGTGCAAACCACCACCATTTGCACTTCCCCCATCACCCAGATCCATCTCAGAGAGGTGCCAGTGTGCTCTGGGCCACAGCTCCTATAAAGGTGGTTACTCTGCTGTGTAAAGTGGGCAAGGTATGAATAGATTCATGAAGGTCTCCACAGGAAAGGTTTTTGCAGCCTGCTGTCACCTGATCTGGCCAATTTGATGTGGCCTCTCATCATAACAGATCTGAGCAATGCTCAGCATTCGAAAATAGAAGTAGCAACAAACCTCTTCCTTTTCTTCTTCCTCAGTTCATAGGAAAAATATTTTGACTTGTTTGAAAGGCAGCATTTTTTTTTCCTCTCTCTGTTTAGATAAGTGAATGAATGAGTGTGTATGTGTGAGAGAGAGAGGGAGAAACAGAAGCTGATGAGAGTTGATTTGAAGAAATTAGCCTTGCATTTGCTTCATTTATTGGAGGTTAAATCCTATTATTAGTTTCACAAGTTTAATGTGCAACATTTCCGCTGGCTTCAATGACACACGTACTTTCAACCTGGAAGTCCAAGATTGTAGCCGCTACACTTAATGCCAAAAAAACCTCATCTGAACTGAAAAAACCTTGCACTGGAAATTTGACACAAGCCACTCAAGTTGCCAGGCCTTCGTGTCACAAGTGATTATGTGCTGTAGTTTGCTTTGATAGTCAGGACTCGCCTGCCCTTATGCCAAACCCTTTTGGATGGAAATGGAGGCTTTGCTTCATAACTGTTGCCATGAAGTCTGGTTATTCTGAGGGCTTAAAGCCGTACATATGAAGCAAGTCAGTACTAAATTGACTACTGTACCTTTCATTAGCTCTACTATCCACCTAGAGGCTATTTTCACTTTGAAGTGGCGTTTGCTCCGTAATAAATAACGTCTCAAAATGCCGTTAATTAAAGTTTCATCTGTTTAGAGGATTTTCTTCTTTCTCCCCTCTTCTTTGTTTCTTTTCTTTCCAGAAGCTAGTAATTAGTCCAGTAATGTGGAGACATTGTTACTGCAGCTCATTAAGTCTGGCAATGCTCACTTGGACCTTTGAATGCTGGTGATGTCAAGTTGCCCTGAAATGCAAGGGATCTATATGTCGGGAATTCCTGATGAATTGGCATTTAAATATAAATATATATATACCTTTAACTCATTATTTGTGCTGGATTGACAGTCCTTCAAGCACTATCATTTTATGTTCATTGACAGACTAATCTAGCTTGCCCTGGGCTCCCTTCCTCGTGTGGAGGGACCAGCAGCAGGGATGAGAGGAGAATCAGACGCCACAGAGATTTGATTTTTGCTCTGTCTGTAGCCTGCACCGATGAGAGTGGCAGTTTGGGCTGGGCTGAAGCGGATATCTGGGCTAACAGAGACAACTGATGCTGTGTGGATAACGAGATAGCCCTGAGTTGATGCTGGCTCTCAGCTGTTATTGCCTCTTGTTGGATGGATGAGTGGCTGAGAAATGGATCTGTGTCCTATTTCGCAGCAGCATCTGGTCACGGACAAGGGCATGGATTGGAATTTATTCACTACTGCTCAAGATTATCTTCTCTCCTAGTAGAAAGTAAAGAGAGGTAGCTATCCTTTATGTTTGCTGGGGGTTCCTGGGCAAGTGGCACAGGGGAAGGCAATGGTGAGGTGAGAGCAGGATCTCTCAGTCCTAGATTACGCTGCCAGAGAAATATTCGGGCACTAAACCATCGTTCATTGGTGATGCCTGATACGGGCATGCTGTTGACACGTGCCAAGCCATTTCTGGCAGGGTAAGTTGCTGTTGCAGCAACTAACAGGGAAAGTTTAGTCCATGTTGATTCCCACAGGCACTGGGTTAACTTGAGATGTCAGTGTTAGGCCCCCCACCTACACCCTCAGCAAGTGCCAGGCCTAGGTGCTGTAGAGCAAATCCTCTGAGATCTCTCCCTTCTCCTGTCTTCAAGTGCAAGGCAAAGCCACTTGATGGCTCAAAATCTTCAGCCTGTACCAATAGCTTACAGTCTAGTATCACTGGTAATTTGTTATGGCAAGAGGAAATGTCTAAGGAAAACAAAAGGGAAAATAACAGAACCGTGAAGGGAGAGAGAAATAACTGAGAGACAACCTCAAGGCTGTCCAAGCTGCTCCTGAGGTGGCTGGGAACGGATGATTTGCTCGGAGGTGAGGGGAGCACAAAGCCACCAAATTCCAGGATCTCTCTAAAATGTCCTCTCCTCAGACGGTGTCCTCTTGCCAAGTCTTTTGCAGACTTGGTCATTTTACCCACCAACCAAATAGGATCTTCCTGCCCCAGAAAGGGAGCTCTCTGGACAAGTCACCCTTTAAATACAGAGCTGCAAGTATTGCCAAAAGCAGTCTTTAAATCCTCTATCTTCAGACACTTGCGGTTGCATCAAAGCCCTTGATGACTCTCTGGGCCTAGATCCACCTTTAGAAGAAGGAATTACTGGATCCAGGCATAGGGAGGCACACCAGAGCAGATGAATTGGCTACATATTTAATAATAAAGATTGTTCACACATTTCCAGCTTAATGTTGCTAGCCAAGGAAAGCTGGATGTTTCACATCAGGTTAGCAGGATATTGCAGTATTTTGGCTGCTTATCTGAAGTGGAATGAATGGAACTGCCAAAGCTTTTGAAGTTCACTCATGAGATAATATTTTATTAATTTTCTGAGCTGAGGGCACTTTAGCATCTCCTGTGAGCCTTCTGAATATTAAATGTATGTAGCTCTACAGGCAGGACTCTTTCAACATTCGCTCATTCACTGTTTAAAAGCATCCGCTTCCCATAAACTGAGAGCAGTCTCCTCGCTTCTCTGAGAGTTATCTTCCCTCCAATAAATTAGAAAGTACATCAATTTCCTACTCGTGCACTTTGAATTCAAAGCAGGAGCTACTTCAGTGGAAGGGAAGATGCAGCCCATGTTTGTCTTGTTTGTCTGTCTGGTCCACAGAAGATGCGGTTTAAGTCAGAATGAGCTACTGTGCTTCAACTCCAGCTGCAAAAGGGATTTGATTTGATGAAAGCACCCAGTCTTTTAGTCCTGCTCCGAGTTGCCTTGGCCTTCAGCTGGAATCCAGCCTGTGGAGCAGAGCAGAGGAGAGGAGGAAGGTGTAAGACCTGACAGCTGCTGTGCTTGGTACCAGCAGGACCAGCCAGCCTGGTCACCCCCGGCTCTCTCTCACGCCTGCTAAGTTCAGACTTGACTCCTCCAGCTTGCACTCAGCAGAGACCTGCGCACCTAGTTGCTTAACCCTGGGGAATGCAGGCACGCTCTCATACTCTCTACAACTCTTTCACATGCTCTTCATGCTCTTTCCCTCTCTACAACACCCTAACAGGAGGTTGTAGTGGGGTGGGTGGGGGTCAGTCTCTTCTTCCCAGTAATGAGGAAATGGGCTCAAGTTGCACGAGCAGAGGTTTAGATTGGAGATTTTAGGAGGAACTTTTTCCCTGAGAGAGAGGTTAGCCCCTGTCCCAGGCTGCCCAGGGAGATGATGAGTCCCCATCCCTGCAGATACTGCAAAGCCATGGAGCTGAGGTGCTGAGGGACATGGCTCAGTGATGGGCTTGGCAGGCTGAGGGGCGTGGTTGGAGCTTAAAGGTCTTTTGCAACCAAACTGATTCAGGGATTCTAACATGGCAACAGGTACCTGCAGGATGATTTTGATCTCTGGATGCATTGGTTTGACACTGAAGGGCTTTAAACTCAATGAGTGGAGACGGTGAGTACTCATTAGCCATGGCTTCCTACCTCCAGCCACAGCTGTGTGAGAGCGGGGAGGGGGAGCTCAGGAGAGCATGTGCCAGCCAGAAAAGCACTTGCTGTGCTAGACTTAGAAAACCTCTGCACGTGTGCAGGGCTGCCAGCATGGACTTGTACGTCAATAGGGACAGGCAGTTCCTAGATCTAACGTCTGACACTTTATAAACAGGGTTAGATGACAGAGAAAAGTAAAAAGAATACCAAAAAAGAAAATGACAGCCTTTGTCCAAATTTATGCCAGTTTCATTGTTTCTTTGCCTAAACAAAAGAAAGACAGGGAAAAAAAAGTTGCTTTTTCTGCATTAAGCTTGTCATAACTGGATGATTATAGTAACACGATAAAAAGAGCCAGCCAGGATGTGACACTTTAGCTTTCAAAATAGCTCTTCCTAAAATAACCCTTTCCCTCACAGACTGCCACTGTGATACTTATGAGAAAATGTGAACAGACCACTCGTTCTCCCATCTTTCCTTGGAAATGGAGGAACTTTCCATCAGTTTATCTGCTCTAAACTCCTGTCCCTCAAGACAGCGAGGCCGGAACCGCAGGAAAACGGCGGGAGTGTAATTTAATACGTTTCAGCAATTTGCCCTAATGACACTTGGGAAGGCTTCTGATTTAATTAGATTTACTCAGTGCCCATAGAGAATAAACACATATACCTGCCGTTTATGTAAAGATCGTGCTGTTTGCAGAGACGCTGCCACGCAAAGCGGGACTGAAGCGGCTCCCATTGCAGTAAGGCAGCACAGCAGCCCCGTGGCCTCGAGCACTCGCTATCTTCCAACACTCTCATCCTGAAGTATCCAACCAGACTGCATGAATTGGGGGCATCTGTCCCCTCTGAGTGCTGTAGGGGCTGTGGTGCCCATTCCCACACGCACTGCATGGGAGCTCAGTTTAAGCAAGAGGAAAGATGTGTGTCCCCATGCAGTGGGGACATTCGAGTTCGGATCAAAAACAAGTCCCTTCTGCTCTGGTGTTTCCCAGTGCTCTGAGCACCCCTGGTCAGGTTCTAACAATGTTTTCTTCTACTAGTGAAGTTTAGTGACTCTTGCAAGTTATTCCACATGCTACCCCTCTCATGGTATCACTTGCAGGGAGCACAAGGAGCGTTTCACGGTTGTCCCTTGCTGACTCAGCAGATTCCTTGCTCTGCTACCCATCACATCCTTGCAAAATGAAATGTATCACCACTGCAGGTTTGTCACATTTGCCTTCTCCTGGCAGATACTGGACAGGTTCACTGTTAGCTACAGACTTAATACTGAAGGCAAGTCAGTGGGCACGTTGTAACATGGAGATTCTTGAAAAGGAGGGGTAAAACAAAGCTGCTGATAGAAAGACTAAAATGATATGGAGGAGGTTTTTATTTGGCTTTCTCCTCACTGAGGCAAGTAGTAGGGACATAAAGCTGTGAAATCCCTGGCAATGGACTGCACTGGTGCCATGCAGCACAGAACCCCAAACAGGACACCTGCATGTTGAGGTTAACTGGTAAGTGTTATACCTGATCAGATGATACGACTTTATGTTCTCAAGATTGCTTTGTCTTACTGGGGCAGGAGAGGAGATTCCTCTGTTCTCTTACACATGCCTTTCTAAGTACTTAAAGGCTGGATGTCAAGGAGAATGGGACAACAATTTTTTTCTGTGGTGTCGAGTGAGAGGACAAGGGGTAATGGACATAAGCTGGAACACAAAAAGTTCCACTGAAACATGAGGAGAAACTTCTTTACTGTCAGAGTGAAGGAGCCCTGGCACAGGCTGCCCAGGGAAGCTTCTTCTCTGGAGGTTTCCAACCCTGTCTGGACATGTTCCTGTGGGCCCCCCTCCCGCCCCCAATCGAGGGGAAACTGCTTTGGCAGGCAGTTGGACTGGATGATCTCTAGAGGTCCCTTCCAACCCCCACCATTCTGGGATCTGATGATTTTATGACTCTGCCAAGAAAAGAAGCCTTGTTTGACACTGGTTTGGTACAGCAGATGTCCTGATTGTATGAATATGTGCATCACAGAAGGAATTGTTCACCTCCACAAAGGTTTCTGCTTGCTGCTTTAGCCAGCACTACTCTCCCCTCCTCAACGCTGTTCTGTGTCCGTGACTGCAGCATCCAACTTGGCATTTGGCACCCAGGCCTGGTTGGCTATTCACTCCCCTGCCAAAATCCTCTGCAGCCCTGTCCATCTCAAGGGATGGCAACACGCCCCTCTGCTGATCTGCATATAGTAGCTGGTCTAGAGGGTAAAAGTCAGGTTGATCCTGGGCTAAAGGGCATCAGGCATGGCATGCAACCTGTGGCAGGGAGACAGTTAACATCCTCCAGCTCTGCAGGGAGAGGCTGCAGCTGCCTATCCAGCCTGCCAAACTGAAAGGGGATCCAGCCCTAGGGGAAATGTGTCTGGAGTTACCTAATCCCAAAAGGATTATAAAGAGAGTACACTCTAGGGAATCTCTCAAGACCTATCCCTGTTAAGAGGAAAAAACAAACCCCCAAAGCAACAACCCCTTTCCCCTCAGTGGTTTGCAGCAATAGATAGACCTGGACTTTCAGGGGAAAACATTAAAAGGGGCAGCAGGGATATGGTCAAACTTTTTTCAGTGTTCTCTTGGCCAGCTCCCACTGAAGCAGTCAGTGCTGCTCTTCTGGAAACCTTCTTCTGCTTTGGCTTCTATGGTGCTATGATTTCCTGCCTCTCCTCCTACCTCTTTAATCTCCTTCAGCAAGTCCTTTGGAGGACCTTCTTATCTCTCTCCAACTTTTGTATGGGTTTCATCGGGCTGAGTCTTTTATCCCCACCTCTTCCTCCTCTGTATCTTATCCCTGGTTAATCTCAGCCATGCTCCCTACTTTGCCTGTTCATCTGTTCTATTTTTGGCTTGTGTTTAGACTGTAAGCTCCTCGAGATAGGGCCTGTCTTTTTATTTTATACTTTTACAGTACCTCCAGGAACATGAAATCACAGACTGGATTTAAGTCAGTGAACAGAATAAAAAACATTAGAAGAAAGCTAGTCTAAAAGGTTGCATGGAAATATCTTTCTCATTTTCAGCAGCAGTCCAAGGCAGCAGCTCTTTCATTTGTATAAACACGTGAGCATCACCCTCCTGTGCAGCACAGCGAGACGGAGCAAACCTCCCGGCTCACCTCCACCAGGTCACTCATTGCCTCAGCACTAGCCGGCGTCACTTTACTAGTGAGGAGGAAGCAGAGGTCCCGTTCCTTTGATAAGTAGCACCATGAAGTTGTAGTTATTCTGGCTGCGTGGGAGATCAGTGTGGTTACGATGATGACCAGCTGCTGCCACTCATGTCATAGTTAGCTCATATCATACAAAGGATGTTTTTCAAGGGAATGTCTACTCTCATTCCTGGGCAGGTATCTATTCCTGCTAGCTCTGCCCGATCTCAGTCTGAAGACAACACAATGTTTTCATTTATCTCTCTTTTTCTTGAAGGAGCTTTCAACCCTTTCTACAACCTCTTCTCTAAAGAGCTATGGGACCTAGCTACTGCCTCATTAACTTTAAACGGGCATGTCCGTGTAACCACTCCTCTCTGATGGCTGCAATTAGCCTCCAGCCAGCATGCCCTTGCTTTGGTACTTGTCTCCTTGCCTCTTTCCAGCATTTCCCAATGATGCAGGAGGGTGCAGGGATCTTCATGGAGCTCAGTCATAATGTACAGGTGTCTTCCTTCCTCCTCAGCTCCCAGCAGCCTGGAGCAACCACAAAGCAGGTGCCCACCTAAACACTCCTGAGTCGTGAATACAGCTGACCATAAGCAGTAACTCAACCTTACCATTTCCTCCTCTGTTTCCCACTCCTTCAATTGTAAAGTAGTTTTCTTTGTGGTCTTTGCTACTGATGAGGGAATCTGGCCCTCTAGGCATCTTTGAAGCTTTTCCCATGACATGCATGAGGAAGTAGCAGATGATTTATTAAGATCTAGTAAACCATTAATTCACTCATTCAGAACCCAATTAATTCCTTTTGCTGAATCTTTTATCGAGCCACCTCTGCTCTATTGATGGGATGATTACCTGTTTCTAATAGTAACTGCAAATTACCCAACCACCTGATATTTGCTTGAAGAAAGGCAAGTGATAAATCGATTGATAAAAGTACTTTTAGGGGGAAAGACACATGACTGTACTTGTGCAGGAAGTATCTTGAGAATGAGCCGAATGGGAAATACTGGACCAGAATCTCTGATCTGGTGTAGAGATATGTGTCTTAGAAAATATGAAATCATTAATATGGGTAACTTTTGTAAGCCTTGTGTCTGCTAGGACTAGAATGTGCCATCTATTCTTTGCAGTGTGATCTTGGAGGTTGGGCAAAGCTATTTTTCCCTTTCTTCATCTTTCCAAATCTCAGTTTCTCCTCCAATAATAATAATTTTGCAACAAAATAAGAATGAAAGAATTGGCCAGAGACACCAGGCCTGCTGTGGAGGGATGTATAGAGACGTATGTATGGGCTACTGAGAATTAGAAATGGAGCTCCACCTTGCCTATTATCTCCTGCTTTGTTCTGTGTGAATTTTCCCTCACTGCCAGTGATGCTGTTAAATGAAGCCTGCAAAGCTATGAACTCTTTTACTGACTTGAGACACATTAACTTTGCAAAAAGTAGTGAAACCTGCCTGTGAAGTGTAAATGAAGAAACCCTGACAGGTAATTATTGTGTTGGGCTTGTGTAGAGCAGATTTTTTCTGTTGTTGGTTGGGTTTTTTGGTGGTAACCGGGAGGAGGCTGCAGTGGTGGCCCCTCATAAGCAGTTCTCGAAGCCTCCCCTGCCTTGGAGTGAGACCCACCTCAGGCCCTTCCAGGCCAAACTGGTGCCTGTGTGACTGCTGTTCAAGAGGGGAAATCTGCAGTGGAAGAGGAAGGAGTGGGACAAGATGGAGGTGACTGTGTGGGCCCCATTGTCAGTGAGAAAGGGAGAAGTGCTGGACTGCAGACCCCTCCGCAGCCCACAGATGGTGGCTGTGCCCTTCGCCCACAGAGGACACTGGCAGGACGACACCTGCCCACAGCTCTGGGAAGGCCCCACAGCGGAGGAGTGGCTGTGCCCTGAGAGGCGGCCATGGTGGAAGCCAGGCTGGGCATCGGCCAGGGAGGAGCTGGTGAGGAGCTGTGGCCTCGGGACGGGCCCCGGGCTCAGAGCTCCGTGAAGGGCTGCCTGGTGTGTGAGGAACCCACGCTGGAGCAGCGGAATGGCGAGGAGCCCTCCTGCCCTGAGGGAAACAAGCAGCTGAGCCACAGGTGGGCACCGGGCAGAGCCGCCATTTTCCCCGCCCTGAGCGGAGGAGCACGAGGTGGAGATACGGTATGAGGGGCAGGGTGAGGGGAAGGCAGTCTGATAGGGCTGGGCGTGCACTTTGTCATCCCATTCGGTGTTGCTTTCTGTTTATTATGCTTTTGGTTGACAGCAGGTGAAATAAATTTTGGTTTCTTCCCCAAGTCGAGCAGTCCTGTCAGTTCTGCCCGGGACTGTAACTCGGGGGATCCCTGGCCTCAGGGATCTCCATGAGGCGTCTTTCCACTTCCTCATCCCACCATGGGCGGTGGGGTGGGAGTAAGCTGTTCTGTGAGCTTTAAACTACAACAGAAATGTGAATAAGAACGCTGACAGGTCATGGTACTGTGATGCCTTTTATACTATGGAAGCATATAGGATGATTAGTTTTATCATTAAAGCCCTAGATGGGCGTTAATTATCCCACCCACATGCTGCTTTCAAACGCTTGCAAGCAAAAGAGCTATTTCAGGAACAGTAGATGTATTTGGATTTGTACAGTACAAATCCACACAGTCTTGACCTTTAATGAGGTGATATAGTTTTATCAGTTTGTGGGAATTATCTTGTGCTTTCGAGACACATGAACTGGCCAGAAGAACTTGCTGCCTGGAGATCTGATACTGCAGCTGGAGGCGCCCAGCACTTCAGGGTTTGCTTATGTAGGTCAGAGATAGCACTAGGGCCCAAAAAAGACACGTGGGGACATGGCGTTTCAGAAGGAAGCTTCTCGCTGGGTGCCAGAAGGTAGGGTATATGTAAAGGAGACTTTTATACAGCAACCATGATGGCCCCAGGGCCGTTTTGTAGATCCGGATTCAGACATTGCGTGAGCTGTCACAGCTCTGTTGAAATGTGTAGGCTTGCACACGAGAGCGTTGATGCTGAATTTATCCACCGCCTTTGAAAATTGTAGGAGTGTTTCTTCACAGCAAAGACCTTTCTTCCTGGACTCTTTTTTTTTTTTTTAAGCTTTGCATGTGTTGCAATCCCTCCTCGAGATACCCACTTTTTATGCCTTTGGTATTTAAATGTGAAAGATGACTTTAGACATCTCACATCTTCAGGAGCAGATCGAACATTGAGCCTGGCAGGTCTTGTTCAGTTTAGAAATAATGATAATGTTAGCATTTGTTAGAATAGATGGCAGTCTATTTAACTAGTTTAGTCTGTAATAGCTGAAGCAAACCTCTATGAGAGTTCAATTTAAACTGATAAATGCCCCATTTTAAACAACTTAAGAAATCTGTGAGGAAATTTTCAGTGTTAAGTTGAACTGATTTTGGTAAAATCTGAGCTCCTTTATTACACACCACCTGTACTTTCCATTTTCCTCTCTCGGTGAAGAGCGATTTAAAGCTGCCTTTGCTTAACCAAGGAAACACAGCTAATGTAATAAGCTTCTTAAGATTTCTGTAAACCACAAACATTAATTGGAGTATCTCAGATGCTAAAACTATTTCAGCACACCGTTCTTCCTTGCTGTTACCATAACTGCACTTGTGTTTTAACGGGATGCATTTGGAAATGTCGTGGCTGCACAGCGTGAGGGTAGCGGAGGAGAAAGCTCCCCTCTTGCTGTGAGACACTCTGGCCTGCACACGGTTGAGTTGATGTGCCTGGTGTTCCTGACTGCCAAGGGCCCTTGAGCTGGGAAGGGAGCCACGCTGAGAATACCCCTCACACTTTAGCAGGTAGTGGTTTTCTTTACCAGTGATCACCAATGGCTGCTTTGAGGCAATAAACTGTGCTGTGGGTTCTCTCTGTCTCCGTCACTCTCTGGCTCTCTTTCTCACTGGGTAGGAAATGATGGCCTTCCAAGCTTAGCTGTCATCTTTTGTTTCCATTTTTATGAGAGGAATGTCTGAAAGGGGGATTGAGAGGAGCTGGCTTTCTGTATTAGAGGTACATAAATTACTACATCCCAAGTTGTCATCAGAGCTCTGCATCTCACAGATGAAGCTAAAGCAGTGGCCACTGTAGGGTGGGATTTCCAACAGCTGCCCTGTGTGATGCCTGGAAGCACCACTTCACCACCTGATGTGCATGAAGAGCACCCATTCTCCCAAAATGGGAACCAATGTGGGGGGAGGAGACTCGGGGTTGATGTGGAACAGTTTTTTCAGGACTCTATATATGATTAAAACACGATGATTTTGGTTTCGCCGCCGTAGCCTTTACACAGTACATTAAGTTGGACAATGTGAGAACTACAAGCCTCGTGACCTGGTGGTGCATAAATCTCTCCTCTGTTCCCATCTCCTTTGCATCTTGTGGTCTCCTCCAGTGCCATGCCCAGCCAGATGTGAAGAAGGGTATAAACATGTCCTGGTACTGCACTTGGTGTCTCACTCGGGGGGCTTTGTGCTGGATGGAAGCAAAGCTTTTGTGGAGGCTGGCCTCTACATCTGAAATGTCACCCTGGGTGCTCCTAGCTCTCACATAAATGGCTGTGCTTTATGTTGGAGGTAGGCTTTATTAATAGACAAAGCTGGACCCATGGTTAGCACTGGATAAATAGATGGTTTAGTATATGCTTCATCAGCTACTGCAGAAGACAGGAAGTCAGTTTCTGTAATGTTTGTCTGCTTATAAGCATTTCCAAGACCTAATATTCATGTCTTTATATCTGTTGGTCACTTATTAACTCTTTATAAGTGTTCCCTTAATGGAAGTTGTGAATTAGTAGATGACGGTTCAAACTACTCAGAAATTTCCTTTTTTCTCTTACCAGAGAATGAAAAATCAACACATTCTGGATGTCAGTCACAAAACACCCCACCCCAACACCAGAGTGAAAAGTTTGCAATGTGGTCCAGACATTCCTGACAGACCTTGTGAGACTGGACCATTCTGGTGTCTCATTTACCTAAAGCATCACTGAAATACTTATTTTGCATGGTCTATGACCAGGCATAATCTCGTATGAAGCAGATACTCAAACCAAAAATACCCATGTTTTGATGTTACTGGAAAACAAGGTTTTCATTGATCCAAACTGAGCTTTGTGGTTTTTGGTATTTTCATGTTGCTGAAGATTAAAAAAAAGGATCTTAGTTTTCATTCTCGTTCTGCTGAAGAACACAATTAACTGGGAAAAGAAAAGGAATTCCCTTAGCAGCTAGCGAGTCCAGTGTTTCTGCATGCTTCTCTGACAAATAAATGGGATTATGTTGTTTAAAAACTGCTTTTAGCAACCTCTGTTAGAGCCCTAAAATGCACAGGAGGGCATGATCCTTCTTCCTTTGAAGTCCCTGGCACAGTATCTATTGACTTCACAGGGAGTGGGATTGACTGAATAATTGTATTGCAGTATGAATGTCTACCCTGACACTGCACAAAGTCACGCTGAAAGCCACTTGATGTCATTCTAATCCTGTCTCCTCACAGTGGTGTTCTGGAGAATAGGGTTGGGATTTTTTTCCCCTCCCTCTGTATTTATTATTTGCAGAACAAACTAGTTAACAAATAGAAAGGACAAAGCTGAACGACTGTGTCATTAATCTCCAAAGTAACTTGGTCTGCTGCTGAAATGATCAACTGCTCTGTGCAGGGAGTGCTAACCAAGGGGGTTTTAGCTGGTGGTGCTTTAATGTGCTAAGGAGAAACCCTTTAGCTGGAGGTATCACCAAGACACGCCTAAGCCTTGGAATGCCAGTCCTGTGAGGCTGGCAGAAGCCTTTGTGGTTGTCAAGGTTTTGATCTGAAGCCTCCTCAGTGCTTTGTATTTGAGTTACCAGAAGAGCAAACACCTGCTGGGGTAAAAAAAGGGGCTGTGATACATAGGCACAGTTGCTGGCAATGCTACCAGCTTCACCTTTGTAACACCAGAGCCCTGGTACAGGATTGCAAAAGACACATTTCACCTAACAGTTTGTCCCTGGCTGCATGGTGTTTTCATAGAATCACAGAATGGTGGGGGTTGGAAGGGACCTTTAGAGACCTCCCTGCCCAACCCCTGCTAAAGCAGGTTCCCCTCGATCAGGGGACACAGGAACGTGTCCAGGCAGGTTTGGAAACCTCCTGAAAAGGAGCCTCCACACCCTCCCTGGGCAGCCTGGGCCAGGGCTCCCTCACCTCAACACCAGAGAAGTTTTTCCCTGACATGCACATATTAAATATCTGTTAAGTGTTAATGAGATCCTCCCTTAGTCTTCCCTTACGTTGGCATCCTGTATCTTGTCTGTACTAGAACCACCTCCCCAGCTGGTGAGGTCATTGCTCTCTGTGACCGAGGCAAATACCCAGGACAGACAAGGCCCTTACAGATTGTGTCCTAAGAATAATTACAGCTAAGCCAAGGCACTTAGCCACAGCCTTTTGTGCTTTTGGTCCCTGTGGGAATACCTGGGAAGCAGAGCTGCCCCAAATGCATGGGGAGCATGCTCCTCCTTAGCTTGGTGTGTGAAGAAGAGTGATGAAGTGTTGCCTCCCCTCTGCCAGGCACGCTGAGGGAGGGCAATGCTGGCCATAGCCATCCTTGTGAGCACTGGCCCTGAGGGTGGAAATAGGAGAAGAGAGAGTCACTGCCCAGGGAACCTCTGAAGATGCCAGGTTGTCCTAGGGATGCTGGCTCTGGCTTGCCTGAGGTATCACGTAGGCATTTTTTCCCTTCACTGGACCCAAACATACCAGATAACCAGCTTTAGAAAGAGAGCACTGTTGGAGAGAAAACACAGGAAAGGTCTCTTCCAACCCCTACCATTCTATGATTCTATGACTACAGAAAATGTGGCCTCTGTCTAGACCTTGGCCTGGAGCAGAAAAAATCCCGCACAACTGTTTTTAATACACGCACCCCAGTGACAACCCTGCTGAAGGCTGGGAGAGGACTGGAAAACAGGGATAAGCTGCCTGTGTTAGGTCAATCACAGTGCCAGAAGGGCTGGAGACTGATTTGAGGTCGAAATCTGTGAGGAGTGCAAAGGCAAAAGTGGCTTTAAAGCTTTTCCAACATGAAGACGTGTCCTGCTTCTCCAGCAGCTCAAATATGCTCAGTGTCTGCCCAAGGAAGGTGGCAAACAGGCCCTGCCATGGGGACAAAGCAGCTCCTACGCAAGGACTGTGCTGGTACAACTTGCAGCTTGCTCTCTCCAAGCTGTTCACAGCTCCTGTGTCCTCCAGATATTATCAAGGGATAGTGGGGAAGCCATTTTCTGAACTTCTGGTTGCTTTTCCACAACAATCTGAATGTCTCTTCCTTATGAAGCTCCTCTGTCACCAAGTAAACTAGGGGATGCCCAGTTTCCTTGTGAAAGATGCCAAACCAACAAAATAGAGGTTGATGGCAATGGCATGAAACCAAGTGTCAGTCTGGCATTGTTTTTATGTTTGGCCATCCCAGAACACAGAAAATGTCCAGGCAAGTCCTAGGCTTTTATTTCTTTGCTATCTAATTCCACTTGGCTAGAGCAAAGTTGTCAGATGCTCAGAACGGCCCGTTTGACTGGCCAAAGGGTAAAGTTTCAAGAATTCAGTTGTGAAAAGAAACACCAAGCGTTGCAGCTGACTGATGTATGTTAAGTAGGACTTTCTTTTGCTCTAAAATACACTGGAAGGTGCACATCACATTTTACTTTCAGCTGGCTGGGAGTGAGCTTTGAAAAACCCAAACCCCCCGATGTACTCCTGTTAATCATTGATACGGTCTTTGATCTGTTTTCAGTTCTGTGAGGCTGATTGACTCTTCCCCACTTTTTTTTTAACCCGCTTTCCATCTGTGCCTTTCTTCTCAGTGTATCTGTTCTCCATCACAGTTTGAACAAGCAGGAGAAGCCATAACAGTAAATGTATTTCTCGAGTGTTTGTTGTGCAAAATTTTCCAGAACTGTTCCAAAGGACAAAAGGGATTTGGGATAAATATCTGAACCGTCCAAGCTCTACTTCTTTGCAATTGATTCCTGCTCCTCTGTGACACAGACAACATTTTGCAGGAGATGCTTCTCACAGTTACCCACTATAGGATTCCTCAAACCCCTGCCTCTGAAGGCTGCCAGGAAAGCACTATGGATTTAGGGCTGAAATGAGCGCGAGCAACACGCTTCAGGCACAAATTGCTGTATTTCTTTTTCAGCATACAGCTTTAGCCAAGCCTGCTCTTGTTGCTCTGCAGACTCTCAGTTCAGGGTACAATAATCTGGGGCAGCTACAGTTGCCCCAGGAACGAGTATCTGTAAGAATAGCTGAAGATGGCGTGACTCTGCCACCCTGCCAGATTTGGAATGACGGGAGAAGTTTGCTGCTGTGGTCAATAGTCTCTGAGGGCAGCAGCAAGGGCATCAGCTCCCATGAAACCCAACTAGTGGAAACATGAAAAAAAGCAACGTCCTGCTTTTGCTGGTGATTTTGGTGATGGTCTCAAGTGGCCACCCTAGGTCCAATTTGTCAGATTATCTTTTCCTAAAACTCTGAAGCACCTTCTGGGTTGTGCTGGATGGGCACTGACCGGCTGGTCACCACGCTGCTCATCGTGCTCACTGGCCTTTCATTACCTCAGCATTGCAGACAGCCCCCATGGCCCTTCAGTCCTGTCCTCTGCTCTCACACAGACTTTCCACAAACATTTCTGTTTGGTGAAACACACTTAAGTGCAGCCAATGGCAAATTAATATAAAAGTACAAAAAAATTCAAAGCAAATAAGTGGGCAGAACACCCTGCCTGGAGCCATGCTGCATGCTTCTGACCATGGCACAAAGAAGGGTAACAAGTAAAGCCAGCCCACTCAGCTTCCTCTCTGTCACAGAAATTGTCTGGTTTTTGCTATTTGCAGTATAAGCAATCTGGAGAATAAGTTAGTGGTTCAGGTTCATCGCAGGGCAGTCAAAACACTAAACAAACCTCAGCAAGAGTATCACAGGGACTGAGCAGTCAGTCCCTTTAAACACCCTAAATCCGCCTCAGAGGCTCCATGGCTGCTGTTAAAGTGAGAAAGGGCTGTTAGAGGCACTCTTACACTCCCTGATAAAGCAAATGTTTACCAGATACAGGAACCAGTCTTCCTCCTGTCCTCTTTAGATTAAATTGCCTGATAGAGCAGAAGACAGAGTTAACCGTTTGTGCTACATCCAGGACAGAAAGCCCACAACAAAACAAGATTGCTGAGAAAGCTGCTTGATTATTTTGTGTATGTGGGAGACACAAACTTCAAACTGCATGTTTGGCAACATGAGAGGGCTATATACATATACATATACAGTCAGTTGATGTTGTTATTTCTATTAAATGAGGTCTCTCTCTCTCTCTCTATTTTTGATGCAGTTCTCCAGGGAGATTAATTTGTATGAAAGTAGAGCGCTAATTGCACACAACAAACTGGGGTACTGCAGAAGCATAATTAAATTTAAAAAACCGTGGTGTTAATACAATTGTGGTGCTAATTAAATAGAATTGGTGACAAGTGTCTAAGGCAGAGCAAGTGCGAGGGGAAAAAACTGACAAAATGCTCCATTTAGAATTTCTTACAGGTATTCCAGTTCACTCGTAACTGAGACGAATTCAAAGTAGTTGTACGCCAGGAGCTGCGCAGGCGCCTGATCTTGCTCTCAGCAAAGTGGGACTTCTGCCAATTCAGACTCTAATGTTCCATAAATTGCTGATAGGGAAGTGACAGTCTCGTTTTATTGCTGCATAAGAGGAGACTAATTCAGGACCAGTCAGTCAGACTCGGGCAACAGCTCCCTTAGCAACATTTGCAGGGATAGACCCGTTGGTCCCAGCTTTGACAGGTGATCTGTGTGTCAGGGAGACCTGGAGGCAGCGTGGAGCAGTCTGTGCCAGTGACACGCTGTGACTTTGACCTCAGCAAGGAGCTGTTTTTTCTAGACCCGTGCAGACCAAGGGTGCATCACTGGAGGCTCTCCTCCACCCTCCATGGAGCAGGGGGACTGTTAATCAGCGACCCGGCTCAACTCCCTTCCTCTTTGGCATTTGTGAGTGGCTCACAGGAATCACACGCCACCTACCACAGCCCTGACTTCCTCTTGGGGCTTGGCCGTCCCCAGCATTTTC
This sequence comes from Colius striatus, assembly GCF_028858725.1. Taxonomy (NCBI): domain Eukaryota; kingdom Metazoa; phylum Chordata; class Aves; order Coliiformes; family Coliidae; genus Colius; species Colius striatus. The sequence continues at coordinate 6,362,721 of NC_084762.1, forward strand.
CTGCACGGCGCCTGTGATCTGGTTCCCAACTTGTCGAGAAGGTCTGTACCGCTGCCCCGGGGATGCTCTGTGGGCTGCACCTGCCCGCCGGCACCACGGTTTACACCATCAGCGACTGCAGGGTGCCCTGGCCAGAGTCCTGCTGGTCTCCTGCCGGTCTCCTGCTGGCACAGGGCACCAGAAAGCTGCTTCTCATCAGCCCTCAGTTGCCTCAGTATTTGTATTGATGGAAGAAACCTCCCCCCTGCCACCTTCCACCAGCAAACTAACAACCCAAAGCCGGTTCTAGCCTCTGTGGTCCCAAAATAACCTCCCCACACTGCTTTCCGATGCGAGACGCGGCAGCCCTGTCTTCCTGAGTCAGCAGCCTAAAACAATGGCTAGGAGGACTCACCTCAAAGCAATTTTTACCCTCTCAGGGGTCACATTATAATACAGTAGACCCCCGGCTGTGGTTATAAAAATGCATTGGCTTGGTTTGGGCAGCTGGCTTGAACAACTTCCCCGAGCCTGCAGGAAATTAGTTGTGATCCCTCATACAATGGGAATTTTGCCTTTGACTTTGCTGGGGGCAAGATCAGAACCTTAATGGCTACAGAAGGATTGCCAGCTCTGTTGCTTGCTGGGGCAGAGGGAGCTAGGAGGTGATTTCTCTGTGTAGGTGGCTCTGCCAAGAAAGAAATGGAAAGGAAAAAAGTTCCCTTCCGGGTCAGCTCATATTTTATACCTGGGATTACTGGTCACTGCCCTATGATATCACTGGCCAGAACAAATAGCTGCATGCACAAGTCATACAATTGTTTTGGCTGGAAAAGTCCTTTAAGCTTATTGAGTTCAACCACTCCCCTCACTGCCAAACCCACCACTGAACCATTTCAGCTCCTCAGCTACACAACTTTTAGATATCTCCAGGGATGGGGACTCCACCACCTCCCTGGGCAGCCTGTGCTTGTTTTTATTCTTTTTATGTTTTGTGGACAATAAGGCTTGGGGAGAGCTCTCCAGCTGGGACATGATGTCTCTGCCCTTTCCAAAGGGGGTTTGCCCTGAGGAGGGTCTATGGGGCTCCACCACCACCTGCAGCTTCTTACCTCAGTGGTGACTACTCCTGCCCTGCTATCTGTTCTGTTCTCTACATGAATGCTGCTGGGCTGCAGGGGGATGCCATTCATTATAAACATGTTTTAATCTGAGTTTTGGTTTCAGAAGATAGCTGCTGGAATAAAATTGCTGCCCTATTTCAGCCTGATGCTTTTATTCACTTTCCTGAGTCCAAGTTTGTCATCCTTCCTGTCTTCATTAGCATGACTCTTGCTTCATCTCTGGGGTCTCTGCATAATAGCCGGTGTGCTTCCTCACCCTCTTCTCGAAAGCAGAGCTCAATGCTGTGTGCTAATTACTGCTGGGTTCTGCTCAGCTCAGTCCTTCTTCATATAGAAAGGTAAGACATGACTTCATATAGAAAGGTAAGATATGAAAGAAAGCATAAGAACACAGAAAAACAGGAGTTGGCACAAAGTTTTTCTTTTCCTAAGTGTGCCTGTGCTTCACAGGAACAGTGTTGGCCTTGCCTGGCTTAGTTTACAACAAGACTAGAGCCTTTTCTTTGCCATTTTCTTGCCTGAGGATGTGTCATGCTTGTTAGTTGTCCTGAAGTAGAACATGCCATGAAGATTAGGCCCAGGAGTTAATAACTAGCCTGAATGCAGTGTTAGGGACAGATGCTCTCCAAAGGTGACTTTGGGGCTTGCCCTCATATCAGAGGAACACATTCAGAGCATATACCTAGGCTCAGCTTGTTTCCATCACACATAGGCTAATGCAGCCCTAAACCAGCTTCTGTAGCTGGAGTGATTTGTCTAAGTCAGAAGCAATATCCACATACACCCTTTTCCACTGTGGATGTGCAGAGCAACCATAAACATGTGGGATGCAGGTTGTGCCTTAACCTACAGATGCAAACTTCCTTGAGGGGGAAGATTTCCACCGTGGCCCTGGTCTGCGTGTTACACCTAGCATGACCCTGGACAGTGCCACATGATGGGAGCAAGGGCTGCCTGGTCCTTGCCCAAGTTTTGGGCTTGCAGAGGAAGCATTTTGGTGCCTCGAGAGATGCTTTGCAGCCCATTACAAGCCGAGAGCAGGAGGGTGTCATGGGGCAATGAATGCTGGTAAAGTAGGTGGGTGGCCAGAGCTGGAGGCCAAGGTGGCTGGAGATGCCATGCCAGCAGATTGGACATCCCAGATGAGGATGTGGTGTTAAGCCCTGCAGAGTTTTTACTGATTCCTAAGGCATGCTCCAGCCTCAGTCAGTGTCCTTCCTTGTTGCTATTATGATTTTTGTAGAGGGAAAACTCTCAGCCCTCTTGTTTAGATCCCTGACCACTAAATTTCTAACCGAAGCCTACATATACAGCAGGGACTTTGTGAATTCACACTAACAGCTGAGGATACCTTACAGCTTTTTTGACACTGTGAGTTACTGGATAAACAGGAAAAAAAATAAGTGATGACACATCACAGAATGGACTTTTATTCCTCTTATTTTTACAGCTGCAGTTCAGTGTACTCAGTTGTGACTGAAGCAGCAGAACCATGTAGTACATTTATATGCTACATCTCAAAACAAACTAACATTTATGTTTAGGATGTGAATATAAATACTAAATGTATACATGATATTAGACAGACTAGCTACACATCCTTCAGTATAACAGATCTATGATTGGAATATATTTATATGGGAAAAAGTAATGAGAGGGTGGCTAAGTAGGACAGACCCACTGTTTTGCTAAAACTTTTGGTAAAGATGAACAGCTTCTGGTAGAGCAAAATTTCTGGTAGAGCTGTGCTATTTATGGCCAGATTCCGACTGCTGAGCTCAAACAGCAGCAAGCACTGAGTGCTTATTATGCCCAGGCTTATTTCTTATGGCTACAAAGTATGCAAATTTCTATAGGTTCATTCTCTGAAGTAAAATCCTAGCTACTTCTTTGCTACAGACACTTTCCTGGGACTCAGAGGTGATTTATCGTTTGGGGATTAATGTCATAGTTTCTTTCTGGTAGATGGAGGTAGAATGGGAGAAGAAAACCCTAGAAATTGCTTCTGTAACTAGCCTCTCTCCCTAAGTCATTATTTTCGGTTTATTTGCCCCAGAGCTGAAACATGAGGCAGAAATCTGGGTGGGAGACAGCACAGAAGAGAGGGTGATGTGAACCTGAAGCTTACTTTGCTTGCATCTCTAGTGAAAAAGCATGTTAATTCCTACTGCTACCACAGCAAGGCTCCTTTGAGGAGTAGCCTTCCAGTATTGCTAGGGAAGGGGCTGCAGAGAAAATAGCCTGCATGATTATAAAAAAAGCACTGGCTGTTCTCCTCAGTTCCAATAGTTTCACATACCTGTTCTATTTCTTTTCCTTAATATAAGGTTTTCTAAATAATGAGAGAAATCAAGCTGCCAACAGGTCAGATGATATTAGCAAATGGTTTTGGGGGGATTCTTTCCCATTTAAACCAGTATTTCCCTGAGACCAGTCACAGATGCAGCGCTTTTACCACTCTGCTGACTAAACTGAGGAGATGCAGAGGAGGGTGGCAGCAGCTTTTCCATCAGTGTGCCTTAGGCTTGGCTGAGGCGGATCATCTAGACTGACAAAAGGGGAATATTTATGGTGTCCTTTGCAAAGAAATCCTCAGTGTCTCTGCTAAGATGGCCAGGGATGTTTAATGATGTGAACAGCTGCTACCCAAAAAGCCTAAAGATGAACTCTTGGCCATGAAATAGGTGCTGTGTAGTGATAATGCTTGATAAGGTCTGTCGACTCGGGCAGATTAAGAACAATAACCTCACAATTGAAAGGCTCTCCAGGCTATTTCTATCACCCCCCTGGATCTCTTCTGAGACTTGCCTCATGCTGCCTCTGCTCCTCTGCTGGGGAGGATATAGGGCCTTCAAGCACAAGTTGGCTGACAAATGATGTTCACTACCTCTGTGCCTTTTCCCTCGGGGACAGGAGGGGAAGCAGAAGCCTTTGCTCTGCTCACACTGCTGATGCTTCCGGGCCATCCAGCCTGCGATTCGCCTTTGTCTGCAGCGTCGGAAATGCACATCTGTAGGAAACTCTGCCAGGTCCTTTTGGTCTGGGCTTCGGTCAGCATGTGACCATAAGGCTCCCTGTTGTCTGCTCAGCTTTGGGTGGGCTGGTCTGTGTGTGCTGGTGGCAGGGAGCTGCTGGGGCAGCTGCAGGGAGTGTTTCCGATGTTGTTGTCAATATGATGTCATGACCAGTCTCTGGTGTGGGAATATGCTGTTTCCTGCCTCTCAGGGTTATTGCAGATGACTAGCTGGAAGATCCTGGTCAGAAGTGGGAGAGACAAGTAAATAAATAGCCCAAGTTAATAAAGAAATAAATAGATAATGAAAAGAAAAGCACTGGCACCGTGCCTGCTGCCAGGTCAGAAAACTGCTCTATACATCTCTGCCTGTATGTGCTACATGAGCCCTTTCCAAATGCTGCAGTGTTAAACATGCTCAGCAGTGACTCGAGAGAAAGCTACCTAGCAGGTCCATTCTCTATGGTCCTTTCCATCCCTGGCCTCTCTGCTCAGCCTATCTAGCAGCCCCCATGTCAGCAGGGGAGGGACCATGCCAGCAACCTCACGCTGCCTCTTAGACTTGGCTGGATTCAGTGCTTGAATCTTGAGTCTTGGATCTATTGAATCTTGGATTCAGTGCTTTGAAGTGAAGGGAGGTCACCTGGATCACATGCAGGCACACACAGAGTTTTGTCATTCCTTTGCTTTTCTCTCACAAGTGAAGCTTTATTTCAAAGTTTGGGTCAGGCCCCTAAATTTGGTGATCTAATGTCTTGAGTCTCTCTTTTGTCTTCTCAGGGCATGAACTGCCACAGAGAGCTCCAATAAATTGCCCTGGCCGATTACGCACCCACGTTATCCTGCTGTCAGCAGGCAGCAGGGTCGGGAGCCACATCCCTGCCCACCCCAGGGGAACCAGTAGCATGGTACAGCAGGAACACAGCTGCAGGGGCACACTCTTCTCCACCTCATGATGGCAGGGCTATCCCCTGGCAGGACTACAAAGCTCTCCTGCTTCCCAGGGCCTCCAGGTCTGGAACAAGAAGAGGCTGGGAAAATGCTGGCCCCACTCCCTCCTTCCTCAGCCAGAGCGTTAGTCTACTAAGTTCAGTGTCTGGTTTCTGCACAGGCAGCATGGATGCAGTGGGAGGACTTGGTGAGCAGATCATGTCACTTATACATGGCTTTCGTCCAGTTCCCAGGGATTTGTGACTCAAGGACTGTCTGACCAAGGATTGACATCATCATAGCTTTTAGCCCTCCATATATGTCTTTGCTATCAATTTCCCTGGTTGCCTTTTGAACCCATATCAAACCCTGGTGCCCACAGTGTCTCGTGACAAGGAGTTCCCCTGCTCTGACATTAATGGATTAAAGACCCAGGCCTCCAAAATGATGCCAGAGAGGTGAAAGCAACCTCCCTCCTGAGGCTCGCCCTGCTCAGCTGATGCCAAACACAACCACTCACTACCATGCACCTACAGGAGTACCCACAGGTAGATTCTAGGTACAGAAGAGTTCCATAATGGAACTGAAATCAGGCTCTTGTGCATAACAGTGAAATAACAGAAAGTGAGTTGCTCCGTGGGATGCATTTCTGTTTGGAAGATGTGAAGGCAGCTCAGCCAGGGGAACTCTGGGAGGTGCCAGGTTGTGTCAGGAGTGACTTTGCTGCTGCCTGGCCTGCTGCAGTGGCAGCCCTCTGACAGTGTCTGCAGCACCTCCTTTGGGTGGCTGGCTTGGTTACCTGTATTCAGAACAGAGTAAACTGCTGACTTTAAGTGGCAGTAAAAATACCCTCCTTGTGCTTCTGCAGGTCTAACATGTCCTCAGCATGCACAGCCACTCGGCTACTCTTCCCAGACCTTCTCCCTTCTACAACCACCCTGCTCCTGAAGCAGGTGCTGGAGGGAAGCTGGTGACTGCCTTGCTTCCTTCTGCTGCCAGCCCACAGGCCATGCTCACCCTCTGCCTGCGTGGCCATCCCGAGGGCCCTGACACCTTCTTGTGCCCTGGAATGAAATGATCTTCAGGGTCTCTCCCACCCGAATCACTCTATGATTCTGTGAAGCAGTACACCTTCAGTTTGTTGGCTGGAAGGTGGGTGAGCTGAGCAAAATACTTAATGCAATGTGTTCTGAATCTGCTTCCCCCTCAAAAAAGGAAAAAATAACAAAGTAATGGTTGCAAGATGCCAGTCTGGCCTGATGAGTGCCCCTCTGATGTTGGTGTGCCTTTTGCTGCTTCCCAGCAACTACAGCCAGCACCACAATCACACCCCAACGAAAGAAAGGGTCTGTTTGCCCTTGTGCTGGGTGACAGACAGCACTGAGGGCAGCGGGATGTGCTGAGTGCAGTGTGCTGGCATCGAAGGGCTTTGCAAGGCAGCACGCAACCCGGGGCTTGGGACTTGCTGAGCAGAGAGATTGCATTTTGGAAGCCAGAGGCCTCTCTCTACCAAGAGAGAAAGCAAGCTGAAGCCACAGGGACTGGTTTGCATAGGGGCAAGGAGAGGGGACTTGAAACAGGAGACTCAGATCCCTTCCATCATGTTAATCCTGAACCCTTCTTCAGGTACCCATCTGTGGCAGCTGCTGTGTGTCCTGGGCCAAGCTGCCCGGCCCCTTGTCCTGCCAGCCTGTGCTGTGGCAGGGCTGCTTGCAGGCAGTGACATAACCAGCTGGGCGCCCGCCCTTCAGTCCTATCTCTCACTGTCCCACTGCGGTGCTGACAACTCCTGCATTCCCAGCACAGCGCTGTGGTTTTGCTCCGGATAGTGCCAATCAGCCCGCTGACCAGCTGCAGCTGCAGCATCCAAAGCCAGGCAGAAGCTCCGCTGCAATGGCTGCCTGGCATTGGTCATGGCACACGGGTCAGGCTGGCGTTGCAGAGATCCCCTCTACCATTCACATCCCACATCCACTGCTCCCCAGGGAGCAAACTGCCGGCCCCTCACACTGATGTGGGGATCAGCACTGAGGCTGAGGGGTTTACGCTGCTCTCTGTGTGCCACTATAAAATGGGAGGATAGATCTAGACCCTCTGTAGCAGATTAGTCTGCTCTGAGCAGTGTGTCAAACTGAGGGATTGTTCCCGAGAGGCTGATTGAACTGGGTGGAACATATCAGATTACAACTCCTGGGTTAAGCATAGGCTTTCTTTGCCTTCTTGCCTTGCTTTTTGCCTCTGGGGTAATCCAAACCCCACAGCAAACAGCCAAGTCCTGCCTCTGGCCTGGAGCTCAAAGGGATGGTTACAAAATTTGGATGATCATACACAAGGACAGCATGCTTGGGCAAAGGGATGGCTTCCTAACCTTTTGTCCCACTCTAAGCTGGCAGTAATTAAGCAACAGGTGTTGTGCCTAGGACTTCAATCATCAATTAATGCCGATCAGGTGGGTCAGCTGAAGTGAAGTTGTGATGCTTTAAAAGAGTCTCCTTAAGCAGGAGCGTAGTGGCTGGAGAAGTTGTGTTGGGAAAGTTAGCAGGAGGATTGGACTTGTGGGGTAGAAGAAAAAAAGCTCTTTAATGCTCAAGCAGACTGATGTTAGCCTCTGAAGTGCCTTGGGGTCTTGAAGGAATGGTAGCAGGTAAGTAAGTATTGGTATTTGCTTGCTGTTAGACAGGTGTGTTTCTTGATCTGCTAGAGGTATTATTTGCTTCATTTTTTCCTGTGTTTCTGAGACCAGCACTCATTCTCTGTGTATGTAAGGTCTAAATTCTGGGGAGAAATCTGTTTAAGCAACTGGGGGGTTGGCACTTTCTTTGGGAGCTTAGGGCAGCTGGGCTGGGCATTCCCCTTTCTGTGAAAGGGTCTGCAGGCAGAGAACCTGCCTCTGGGGTGAGTTTGAGAGGGTCCCAGGAAGGAAACTGTGTTGGAGTTTATCCTGGGAAGGGAGAGGCATGTGGCTATCTCTAAATGCAGCAGCAGCTCTAACATGGGGCAGTGGGAGGTAGCTGCCCTGAGGTGACCTGAACTGAAGCTGCTGAAGCCCTGTATTGCCTCTGAGGGCTGCAGTCACTTGTATGCTCTTCAATTTCTTATTATTGGTTTTCAGCTTCTGGCACTGAAAAAAATGGGTGACATTCCAGTTCAGAGAGTCACTTTCCATAGCCAGCTACAACTAATGCACTGAAAGTGCAGTAGGAGCACCGAGTTTAAAAAAGTAAGGGTCTCTTGGTCTAAGCCATATTAATTGTTAAACTTCTCATTGGTCTTACAGAGCTGCTGTGATATCTGGAGATGGTTCCTGTTCTCCTGTGTAACACAGGAGTGTGCAAACCCCACCGGGTGTGAACGTCAGTAATACTCAGCAAGCCCGGGAAGAAGGAGGGTAAGTGATGTGTGTGATAAACTCACCTGGAAATTGTAATATGTTTCTTTAAATCTGCCCAATATGGGGATTTAGTCTCACTCTTATGTTATCTTAGAACTGTCTGACAGTCTACAGGACTCTTATCAGTCAATGAGAGTTGGGAGCTTAAACCCCTTAAGCTCTGTTGATGGCTTCTCATATTTTACTCCTGAACTGCAACCACAAAAATGGTTTTGGAGGGTTTGGAGCCTCTTGCATATGCTCTTTGGTTTGGGGTTTTTTTTAGGAGCCACAATTGCTTCTCTGGCCTGCACTGTTTTCTGTGTGAAATCACAACCTAGCTCTGAAATAGGCTGGAACTCATTAAATCTGAGTAGACTGTTTGGTTCTGTAGATCTCATTTGAAACTCAGTTGGTGAGTCTGATGTGTTATTACAAATTTACAGTTGTCCTTGGTTGATAATTACGTTCTAAGTCTGCCCTTCAGATTAATTTGAGTGCATACTCTAAACAGCTCTGCTATGGCTTTGGTTTAAGTAAATTACTTACAGGAATGACACATTTGTTACTAATCCTCTAGTCTCTTATAGCCAAATACTGTAATTCTTTCTTATGCAAGCAGACCTACTGACTTCACATTTATTCACCCAGTTTGGACCACTACTTAAGCACATGGTTAATTGTAAACATGTGTTTAGGTTTCTCTGACTCTGTGAGGCTTAAGAGTTGTCTTGAACAGGCATTCTCTTCCAAATTGGAGCTGGAAAAGGAAATTTGTCCCCTTGTAGAAAAGATCAATTCAACTGTTATGCCTCCAAAAGAAATCCCATAGTTCTACTGGATTAGAGCAGGATCTAGACTGGAGGTGTAGTAACTGTTGCTGAATGTCTTGTCAAGTAAACTATTCTGGAAGGAGTAGCTCCCATTCAGCATGGGTAAGGAGTAGATATTTTGGACACTGTCTGTATATAGATGTAAAATGCATTTCAACTATACTTGGAAGATAATTTTGATTTGTATGAATACTTAGTGAAAAGCCTGAAGTGATGTGTAACCAGGATCACACCACAGAATTGATACAACTTGAAATTGTCTAGTGGAAGCAACACTTTTATTGAGTAAAAGTATTGTGTGTGTTCTGTTTGGAGTGAGTCACTGTTACATGTTCTCTATTCCTCATACAAGCCACCCTAATAGAGGCTCTCAATTCTCATTAAAAGAAGGAATAGAAAGAGGACCAAGTTCTGACTGCCTGTGTGCACGGACATATGCCACAGATCCTGGGGGAGTAGCATACTTGTACCTTTGTTTTGTCTCTATTGGAGTCTGACACAGGGCAGAGGTGGGCAAAGCTGAATGTGAGTGAGATTGCTTCAAACCTGCCTGTGCATCTGGTGCCAGACAACTGGGCTGCGAGCAATGTCAGAGGGTAGTCAGGTGGGAGGGCAATTGCAAGGCTGGTATACCTCCCATCTGCTTTTCAAGTGTGCTCATGTTAGACCCAAAGAGTCTAAAAACCACATGCTTCTGGTTTAATTCAGTTTCATGACAGTAGCTTGAGCAAATAGTGCTCACGTGCCATGAACAAGAGTGACCATAGCCCTGTGCATGTCTGTCTATTAGGGACCCTTGCAGCATAGTGTGAGCTGGAAGGCTCTCAGTGCCTTTGTGTGCTCGGTGGCAAGGGCAGCTCTTGCTGATCTGTTGGTGTGTTCAGGCTGCTGGATAGACTGCTGCAGGTACCAGCTTTCTATCCGTGTGTAAAAGGAGGCTGCAAAACTCTAAGTAGGAGAGCAGGTTCACTGTGAGTGATTAATCCTGCAAGTAAATCTTACTTCTATCACAGAGCAAGCAGGAGTGTAATCTCATCAAATCTCTTTATAGCTCTTCAGGAGTAAAAGAAAGAGTTAACCCTTAAAAACCATTTTCACCAATTACTTTGCTTCCCCATGACATTGGTCCCCTCAGTTTCTATAGTCCTTTGAAGAACAGCATTGCTAACAACTAACCTCATGTCTTTCATGTAATCCTGAATTTTCCTTTGAGCCTTCAAGGAAAATCACAATTTTGCTTCACTCTGAATATGGAGTCTGAAATGTCCTATGTAGGACACTGCAAAGGAGTCCTGGGAGAGCAAGAAGGCTTTAGTTTCTCGTGTTTGGTGTTAATTGTATTGTAGCATTTGAATTCTTTACCAGCATTGCAGATCTAAGCATGCAAATGCTGTGTATCATATGCACACTGTATGGGATGTACCTAAACGTTCAGGTGTAGTGTTTTGAGTGCACGAGCCCAATGCACGTAAGCTGTATGGCAGACTGGCATAGTTGGAAGATGAGGGGGAATAAGCTGTTTATACACACTTACCCTTCTACCAGCAGTGCCCCTTCTCATGTTAGTTATATCACTGTATTTATAAAACATCCAGAGGTTTGAGCACACTTCCATGAAGAGCTGCAAAATGTTGTTTCATTATGTGGAAAGTACCTTGGTAAGAGAAGAGGGGCCATGTCTGTGCAAGGACAACACACTCCTTACTCACCACTAGGTTCAAACCTACTTGTATTTCCACCAGAGCACAGCTCCCTTTTCATGGTGCCTGGTAAATGCCAAGCTGTATGCGATAACTAGACTAGAGCATCCTAGAGTGTTCTAGGTGTACCTGAAGAAGGGGCCTAATCATATAAACACCAAGTCTAGGGCTTCTAATAGGTCCCTAAGGGCTGTTTTGTCACAGCAGGGGCATTGCAGGGGGGTAAGGGCAGGTTAGCTGTTTCCATAGGTTGACCATGCTCTCTCTTCCTTGCCAATCCATTGGGATGATCTATGCACCCTGAACACAGGGAAGTTGCTGAACAAACATGGTTATAAACCCCCCAGATGCATGCTCCTGCTTGACTCTTTTTCCTGGGTTTCTTTTTCACTTGTGTGATTGTTCCTGGTGGCTTGTCTGGTGGGTTTTTTGTGTGCACTTTGAGGCCTTCTGTTTAACTCTCTAAAAGAGCAAACAAAAGAGCTGAATAAACTTGCTGATGTTCCCCATTTCATGGCCTGTTGATAACTACAGGATAACACTCTCCGTTGGATTCTTCATTTAAAAAAAAAGTAAGAGGAGGGGAAAAAAGAGCCTTTGTCAGCCTTGATAGCACTATTCACTGCTTTACCCACAAGTTACAGTGAGACCATGAGCTTCCTGTCCTTTCATTAAAGCCCATTGATCTTTCTCCCTAGTAAACAGAAGGGCTGTAGCTTTTGTTTGACTTGTGCTCCCCATGCCTGGTGCATTTCAGGGATGAAAAGTGCTGTTGTGGCCCTTCTGCAGAAGGAGAACCGAGACAATGGCAGTGGGACAATGAGCAGAGAAGAAATGTGTGGTGGCTGGACTGTTGCAGGGGGACACTGGGGATCAGCCCCCCACCATAAACGCGGTGGTCATTGGGGAAAGTGCAAAGAGGCTGTGGCCGAGCAGCCTGGAGCTGAGCAGCAATCATATTTCAGTCCTGGCCATTGCTCATCTCTCCTTTGAAATTGACCCTATGAAGAGCAATGCAGGTTGCAGAATAGACAGCAGGATGTGCTTATCCTAAAGAGAAACAAAACCCCTCAGTGATGGCTAGGAGGTAGGAAGAATTTACCAGCAGATTTGAGATCTCACCCTGGCTTTGCTCAGTGACCAGTTAACCACAACCAAAATGATGAATAGATGCAAGGGTGCATCTTTACTGATACCAGTGTCTCTGGATTTGAGTGATTAACCATAGGGAGGCTTAAGCAAACCTTTGCAGCACTGTGAGCTCAAACAGCTTTTTCATCTTTCCCTTTTATGACTGTTGATGAATGTCTTACTTCTCAGGTATTGCCCTTGCATGTGATTAGCCAATATATTATCCCTGAAACTTGTAGCAGGAAACCTTTGCAACATAATTTGTCTAGACTGTTCCAGTCCTATAATTTGGTTTTGTGCAGAGCATGCAAAATATGGGAAGTCTCAGCTGGATTGTTCCTCAGCTACAATGCCAAACACAGTTGAAAATCATGTGGTGACTAATATCTTGGTTTTTAAAAGTTATTTTGAAAGAGCAAAACCTAAAATACAGAGATCTTCAGAGCTTTGCTGCAGCTCTGTCACCTGCTGAGCCTCACTTCACTGCTCTGTAGGTAAAGCTACAGAGAAATGTAGCTTTCATTATGAGCACTGCACAGTTGACCAAGATAGGGTTGTTTGTTTTTAAAGAAGCTTGTGTGATGAGGCTTGGGCTTTTTTTAAAGTGTTATGTTACAGCAGAAAATGGATTTTAAAAATCAGACCCAGGTGCCTGTCTGTGCAATCTGCTAATTGTCCAAACATGCATCTATTTAATAGTAAAATGTGTGTAATATTCACCTGTGGTTGAGAACAGACTTTAGACTCTTGTATGAAATAAAAGTGTCTGTGCATCTACAAAGGTGACTTGGTCCTGGTGCAAAATGCATCCCCCCTCCTTGTGGAGGGTGTGAACCCAAAGCACACTTTTGCAATGATAGTGGTTGTTCTGTGTTCATGCTGCACAGCTGATGTTTCTGCTTTGCCTTGACTTGTGTGAGTTGTCTCATCGGTTTCTTAGGGCAAATAAATGTTGAGAAATTATACACAGGCAAAAGTCTCTGAGCCAGAGCCTAAGGAAAGAAGAGACCAAGGGGAATGCTGATAATTTATTTCAACAGCTTTTGGGTGTTGATCTGAATGTTTTACTTGCATTGTGTAAGCCCAGGTGTAAGTTGTGCTGACATAACAGCAATGTGAGTAGGCTTAAAGAATATCACTAATACAAAGCTGTTGGGCTACTCAAGTGACATAAACCCTTTTTAGGACTAAAAAGACACTCACCTGATCCAGTTGGACCTGCTTGAGTAGGAGGGTTGGACTTAGATGATCTTTAGAAGTCCCTTCCAAACACTACCATTCTGTGATTCTCAGCTTCACTGTATTATGGAGAAGGCCAGAGACTTATGGTGTAGAGCCAAGCAGCCTCCTGTCCCTTGAGGATTTTGCAACAGACATAGGCTTCTGAAGAGGCATGATCTCAAAATGGCTTTTTTCCCCTCAGCAACTATTAAGACAGGCTCTGCCCTGGGATGCAGTATGGGTTAATGTTGATACCTGGAGAGTATTGTTTAGCTGTCACTCATTTGCTTTTCATTCCTGGTATACTTGCTTCTCTGATAACTTTCAGGTGCACTGATAATTTCAGGAGCAGCCACAAAGCTCTTGGGCAATTACAGGTGGGGTTTTTTTGTGGCACCTGAAGTGCTGGGGGGGATTGCTGGTGCTGACCACCTCTGGGCCAGGCAGAGTGGTGAGTGGCATCTACTGGTAAAGACAGGGAAGAGAGGCTTGCCTGCAGTTGAGCAGGGCAGGCAGGAGGGCTTAGGCTGTTGGCTACAATTAATCAAAGCAGATTTTGGCTGGTGTAAAAGAGTAAACACCCCTCCTCTTCAGCACATGCTGTGGGAGGTTTCCAGAGAAAGTCAGACACTCGCCTCTGCCTCCTGTGTGAAAGGCAGGAGCCCCTGAAGCACAAAACCCCACTCCTGGACAACAAAGCATTGTTCACCAACACAAAATCAGGAATGGGAAGAGGAGACCACCTACATCCACGACAAATCCTCTGGTGGTGCTTGGAACAAAAGTGGCAAGCTCTACGTAGCCTGATGCCCTGGGAGGTTTTCGGGAGGAGGGTTTGGAGGATGCAGGGTGCCTGCTGGGGATCTCCTGCTTGAGTTCCATTCTGTCACTGTAATGTTTTCTTTTCCTCCCATCCATGCCTTGATTTTTATTTTCAGACCCTAGGCTGGAGCCTCGTGGTGGGCACCACAATCTGGTTTTTCTGTGAGTAGATCCCCACATAGTCACTGTGTTCCACTTTTGATCACCCGTATGCAACCCAGAGTCTCTATTCTTTTGTTCTTTCTCTCTGGCTCTATATAGTTAATTTCTCTAATTGTGTGATTAACAGTGGAGAAGATTTTCTGAGACTTGTGTAAATAATGCTGGTCATTATCAGGAAACTTGCATTAGAGTTAGGGAGGGAAGACTTTTAATTTTATTTCCTAATGTAAAGAAAATGGTGCTGAGAGATGGGATAAGGATTAAGTTAAAGGTAAGGGATGACAGGTGGTCTAAATCCAGCCCTGAGTTCTCCTCTTCAAAAGGAGGCTATTTCCTAGGTGCTTCCTTTCTCCCACAGAATTTGAGGGATTAGCACAAATTGGGGCCTAATGATGCAATGAAGCTTTTCATGTTGCTGTTCTCCTCGTGGGCAGTTTGTGCTGTAGCCCTTAGGTATGCTCCAGGCTAAAACACTGGCAGACGTAGCAGAGAGCTGGGATGGTAGAGAAACACAGGAGCTTTCCTGCTTGCTCTGCCGTGCTGCACACACAGTGTGTGCTCGAAAGCTATTTGGTTGTGTTGGAATTTGCCTCTCCTGTTAAAAGCTCTGGGAACAAAATGAGAGTGGCTGCTGTTGCTAATGCATTTTCACCTCCTTTGGTGTTTTTTTTTGAGAGGCCACATCCAAAGGATCTTCCATTTTAAGTTGTGTTTCTTCTTGCTTCTTACTCTTAAATATCCATTGCCTAATTGTGCTGAAAAGGTATTGGCTGGATTGCAGGCAAGTGGATGCACTTTAGGGGGTTTGGTTGTGGGGAAGCTGTCTGCAGGGCAATAGCACAGAGAGGATGGTGACTGCATGCAGTGGCAAAAATGCTACAGAGTATTTATTAGGGCTGTAGCCTTCCTTCTACAGGCTGAGCCTGCCCTGTAAAGAAAAAAATAATACAAATTAAAAAGGAAGTAGGACCCCACCAGAATCTGTTGCAAATACCACAGGTGGAAGATGACAGGGCGTTGGTTTTGCATCATTTCTGTAGTAGTGAACAGATCTTCTACTTAATTAACCTGCCTGTGGGTTTATGCTGATGCAAATGCATAACGCTTCACCCAAGAAGTAAACCCCTGTGTGTACACAAATCCATTGATTTAAATCTGAGATTTTCAGGTTTCCATTGTTTTTTGCACAGGAATCTAGTCCAGGAGCACTCTGGTCCAATACATTACCTTTGCAACAGTCCATACCTCTGTAATGAAACTAATCAGTATGCAAGGACTGACTGGTGCATAGCAATGCATGCAACTTACTGCACTAAGCTCAACTGGTTTGATTAGACTTTAAAACTGTTCCCATATTTTTTTTTCCATGAGGGGTTTATTTCAGTGTCACTAGAGAAGTTTGGAATCTATTTAAAGATACTACTCAAGGCCTCTGCTCAAAAATGCTGTCTTGGGAAAAACATGGTGGTTGAAACTGGTTACAGACTGATAAAAAAATGTACCTTTCAAAGATTGCTTAAAAACTGAAACTTTTCATGCAAAGCCAGGCTTTTATTTCTTAGGAACTGTGATGTACGTCTCCAGCTCTGTTTTCCTTGCCTTTCTTCTGTGGGAAAGACATGCTGCAAGGAAGAGAAATTTATGAGGCAAGCTGAAAATAATGTAGACTTCAAATAGCAGCTTGAACCACAGAAATCTTCTTGACATTTGAGATAAAATATTTGCTTTGCACCAATTTGTAACTTTACTACCTTGGTGAACTCTCTGCTGCTGGCATTGCGGAAGCAGAGAGTGTGAAAGCTTTAGGAGAAGTGTCCTGTTGCAGAGCTGGATACCATGGAGATCAAAAGACAGGTGAGTAGCTAATCTTGATGCTTTAGATTGTAAAGAAATGGCAACAACTCCTACTACTGGTGTTGGAGAGACTTCAAAGTGATGTAGGGAAAGATGTAAAGTGAACTGATACTTCCTGAATAAGCACAAGTCTGAGTTCAGGTCACCTTGAAGAGAGTAGATTTTTCAAGAATACAAAGCATAAATGTAGGAGCCTTCTTTCAGTTAAGGTTTTGTGTCATATCTAGAGATGTCCCTTCATTTGCCAACTTTACCATTGAACTGGCCATGTGATGCTTGTGGTGGACTGAAATGCAGCCAGTGGTAAGGCTGTGATTCTATTTAGCAGTGGGAAGGAGCAGCCACTCGGATGGGGCGACAGAATGGAAGCTGGTTGTAGTAGTGAAAGTCTCACAGGGTTAACCACAAAGTCTGCTTGCAGCTGCTGCAGCTCAATACCCAGCATTCACATTCAGCCTCACCAAACTGCCTTGTGACATTTTTGATTCATGTCAGGGACAGAGTACCATTGTTGAGGGGGAAAAATAACTGTTTTATAAGTGTTCTGCAGGCTTTCAGTCTTTCTGGACTTTATTCTCAGATCCTCTGTGCAACTCTGTAGACTGGAAAAAAAGTTCTTCTCACTTTGCTTTTGCACTCACTGCTTTAAAGTTTCTGGCTTGATTTATGAAATAGCATGAACTGCTTAAAACTCAGGAAGAGGCTAAGAGAGGGCCCTATTCTGCCTTTATCATGTTGCTATGACTCTTAGGGTTTGAGGGAGCTGTGCCTCTTGGTGGTGTGACTAGGAGGATTGTCAGCTTACTTTAACAAGCAAGAAACATACTGGGGTTTGAGGGGAAGGGCCTCCCCTTTTGTAACAGGCAAATGGGAAGAATTTCTTGAGGCATTTCCCTTTGCTATAAGACCAGGGTAACAGGCTGCCTGCTGCAGGTTTGCTGTCAGACCATCAGCATGATTGCTCTGATCCCACTGGTGCAACAGGCTCTGGGGATGGAAGCTGTGCTGGTTTACTCTTTTCAGTGCAGAGATAAAAAAGCCTCTTTGTTTTTCAGATTTATGGAAAAGTTTTAAATTGTCACTCATTGCCCTGGCTAACCCCATACTGTGCTGCTAGTTGGAGCTCCAGGGCCAAACACCTAGCTCCTGGCTGCCACAATGGGACAGTATGAAAAGGGTCCATTCTCATTCCTCCGAAGGAAGTGTTGCTGAAGAGCCTCAATGCATTTTCTCAGCTTTAATGCCTCATTTGCTTCTAACCCATAGAGAATTTGCAATTTGAGAAAAGAAATTAAATTAGCCCTGTTTCTTCTTTTTGTTTTTGGTTCAGCTTGTTTCTAAAGGAGTCATTCCCCCATGTCCATGTTCCAACAGATGCTCAGGTGAGGACAGACTGAAAAAAAGTCCTTGAGAAACAACAGACTTATAAAAATTAATTAAAAAAGAAAAGGTTGATGCCAAAGGCATCCTGAGTACAATTTCCCTGAAGCCAAGATGTGCTGTAACAGAGGGGACCATTTGACCCTTTCCTTGGGAGGAATCATTCAGGACTTTGGGCAGAAACATCTCAAAGCCTGCTGTAAAATGTTACTGGGATCTTGGTGTCCCTCCACAGGGCAGAGCCTGCCTAGGCTGCAACACTAGCTCCACATCTTTCTGTGCCTGAATAAGGATCCCTCCTAGGACAAACAGTGAAGCTGCTGCTCCTGTGCCTCCATCAGCTCACAGCTTTTAGGAGCCTGAGCTGGTGATGAGTGCCCATGTGCTGTGCTCTCCTGGCTCTGCAGCAGAGCAGCAGGATCCAGGTCAGCTCCTTAGAGAGCTGGTTCAGGCTTGGCAAAGTTTAACTTGGGCTCTGTGCTATTTGAAACATGCTAAACTGCTCCAGGACTAGGAGGAGCAGGTTAGTAGTGTACGTGCAGCATTGCACCCATACAGAGCTGGCCTGGGGATCTCTGCATCATGCCAGGCTGCATCCCCAAGCTGGATAAAGCACCTGCAGATAATTGGGAGCTGCCTGTGCCTGGCCAGAGGGCAGTGTGAGGTTAATGAGACATTTGCAGGCTGAAATCTTTTTATTTTTTAATTCACAACCCCAAAATAGCGAACTGTGGTGTTTGTTTAGATTTTTAAAAGGCTTTTTGCCCACATTGGCATAGAACACGTCTTTTACTTAGTGAAAGGCTGCTGTGGACTGATTAAAGCTCTTAATTTCCCTTTCTCAGGCACTAAAACCTGTAGCTCAGCATGGCTTTTCTGATTTTCCTGTTCTGTAGTTTACTTTCCATATTTAGCATTCGTGTATTTTCTTCCCTGATTCTTAATGTGCTTAGCCTGGTAAGTTGAATATAAGTTCTTTATAGTAGCATCTGAGATCATAATATGTCTGTATCAAAGGGCAGAATTATTCCCTGTTGTTTGTAAAGGAATTATTTAATAAGTAATCCTTGTAAGTGTCAACATTACACACGAGATGACATAACACTTGGGGAAAGTAAGGACTAAGCCAATATTCCCACACCAGCTTCAAAGCTAAACATGCTTTCACATACAGATGCTTCCTATTTCTCATCTGTGGCTTCTATTTCCTCCTAATTGGAGTTGACATTGGAAGTACCAGTTCCCCTTTTCCTCCTCCTGGATGTTTTGATTGGAATGTTAATACCATCCTCCTTCATTACCAGGTTCTGTGGAGTGGCATGCCGTGTGGTTTAAGGTATAGGATCAGTTTTCCTGTAGAAGCTTAGCCTGACCCAGTGGCAGAGGAGTGTTAATTCACAGCTGGCTACAGCTGCACAGCAGCCTGAAGTTCTTGTGTGCCTGCACTCTTGGAAGTGATTGAAATCTGGACCTAGATTTTTGCCTTTCTGGCCTATCCTGCCCAAAAGCAAATTTCCTCTTTGATGAGCACAGAGAGAATTGGTCTGTTCACACACACACACACACACAAAGTATTTTTCCCCTAGTGTTTCTACATGTTGGAAACATCATTTTCTGCAAAAATCTGAAGTTGTTGGGCGTCTAGGTAGCAAAGAACTCCTCCAACATAAGAGAAGCCTTCTGTTCACTGCAAAACTCCTTGCCATCTCTGCCCCTGCTCTGTGCATCTCTACCAGAGAAAAATCTCCCCCACCCCCCAGAAACATTAATAAATTTCAGTGGTGCGAATTCAGAACATCATGGGGAGTTTATTCTTTTTGATCAGAATTGCCTTGCTAACATAACACAGCGTCCTGGAATGGTGAGGGTTGGAAGAGAGCTGCAGAGCTCATCCAGCCCAACCCCCTGCTAAAGCAGGTTCCCCTCACTCAGGGGGACACAGGAATGTGTCCAGGTGGGTTTGGAAACCTCCCAAGAAGGAGCCTCCATGCCCTCCCTGGGCAGCCTGTGTTTTTACCTGAACACCAAAGAAGCTTCTCTTCATGTTCCAGAGCTTTTTGTGTGTCAGCTTATGTTTGTTATCCCCACTTCTGTCATGGCACTACAGAAAAAAGTGTTGCCCCATCCTTTTGGCATCCATATCCCTAACACTTGCCTTCCTGAAGCAACTTCTGAGGTGGGACAGTGTGGAAAAGGAGAGGGGAAAAAACCCCAGAACAATTGTGTGTCAGTCTAGGTGCTCCTGTCCCCAGCAGAAGGTCTGTGGATCCCAGGATACCTGCAGCTTCCTCAGCAGTTACATGGTTGTCAGGAGGTTGCAATGATTTCTTGAGGGCTTCAAACATGCATTTAATCTCTTCTCTCAAATCCCCCTGACATGATTACTTGTTTTAAGCTACTGGCTTCTAAAAACACATTTATCCCTAAAAGAAGATGTCTGAGATTTCCCTGCAAAGCTTTCTTTGTGGTTCATTGAGGGCTGGATGTGAAGCCACCCATCATTCTGCTGAGACCTAGGTACTGAGCAGATATCCCTGCAACCCAGGACCCTGCTCAGTGTCCAGCTCAGAGCTGACCCCTGGTCTATGGGCTCCCTGTGTGGATGAAGGCAGCCTTTCATCCACCTGCAGAAGTAACACCCAAGTGTGATTCCTCAGAGCTGATTGTTGCACCCAACTCACAAAACTAGGGTCCTCTACTGAGTGACTGCTGGTGCATTTGCAAGTCTTGGGGCAAAGGCTGTCTTGTGCTGTGTTTACACAGCTGAGGCTCTGCTGGGATGTGGCACTGCAAATAAGACTAATAAAGTAACAATGCCTGCCTGAGTCCAGGGGGGCTTTCAGCCTCTTTTCCTTACAAGGGTATGTAATGTTACAATGATACAGGGAATCTCTGCTTCCCTGGTGCTGACTTGCCAAATATGCAACTCTGCCTCCTTCATTGTATCTATTTTCAGGATCTCTTTGGCTCTGCTGTATATGATGTCTGTAGGCATATCCAGGTGCCACAAAGCCTATACTATAATGATGCTGTTTTGTATCATCTCTGTGCAAGTAATAACTCTGTGCAATCATAGCACTTGCACAAAAATGAAGGTTTATTGTTATTGCACGTTGCAGACAAACTGGTGAAAAATGGTGATACGTTATGGATCACTGGAGAGGATCCTGAGGATCTATTGTGTAGTGTCTGTCCAGTTTTCCATGTAAGAGCTGTGTAGGTGCTTCAGGGCCTCTTGGGACCAGGAGGGATGGGAAACATGCTTTTCTTTCCAAGTGCCTTCAACACTAGTTCACACATGGGAAGCTTGGCTTTGCCTGAGACCCCTGTGTAGATGCAGTTGCCCTGCCTGGCTTCTTCCAGGTGCTGGGCAGGTATACAATTTCAAAGTATCTCACAGGGCTGAGACTTTTTGGCATAATAAGAGGAAAGCAACATTTACCTTGAAAATAAACTGTTCTTCAGATGTTTTTCACTTTTTATGACTGGGCTTGTGAGCTCTCTGCCTCTTTTTACACATGGCTAGCCTGAGATCCCTTGGTGCAAGTGATACTGAGGCAAAATGGTTGCTCTAAGTGTTCATTTTAGCTAGAGTAAATGACAAGGGGGTAATTTTCAGCTTTATTATCTAGGTTTGAGACTTGTACAATATTTTAGCAAGCAGTGAGGAATCCTGTATATATTGCACTGCTCTCTCTCAATTTCTTGTTCAAGTTGAGTGACTTTTTTTCTTTCTTTTTTTGCTTTGGAAATGAGGGAGAGGCAGCTGGCACAGGCAGCTTTCTTCATATGTCCAAGCTCACTCTGAAACTGTGTGAGGTCTCCTGTAGCCCATATCTGTGCTTCCCTTTAACAAACGCTGTGGGGCTGATTGGTTTGGGGCTTTGCATGAAGGGTAAGTGGCCCTCAAAGTCTATCATTACTTCATCAAAATAATTTCCATCCTTGATCTAAATGATATTCAATCTGTGTGTATTTTTGGAGGCAAAATTACAATGGCATCAGCCCAGAAAGCTTGGGCTGGGCACCATCTTTGAACAGGTTTGTATGCTGCCTGGTGTGTCTGTGGCACTGCTGCAATATAAATATGCCAACTACCTCCTCTAAATTTCCCATCTGTTTCTGTTGTCACTGTGTTCTTTCTGGAAACCCATGCAAAATATCATGGGGCTATATCAAACATTTTCCCTTGTCTTAAATTCCAGAGTGCTAGCAAAGTTTCCTAGAAGAGTGAGACCTTCCTTATCCATTTAACTCCTACCACATATTTCAAGGCATTCCTGCAAATTACCATCAGTGGTGACAAACCTACCTGCGAGACTTATGTGATGATTCTGATGGCTGTGCAGGCCTGTTTGTTTTGTTCTGAACTAAATTAATAACACTGAGATGGCACTTGCTCTGGCACTGAACTTTTAAAACTTTCCTCAATATACTAATCAGTGTGTCAGTGGAATATTCTTTCTGGATAGAGACAAGGCTGGTGAAACGAATTAGACATTCACATGGCATTGCATAATTCAGAGTGCAGGCATGGTGCATGTAATTTGCATTAATAGCTTCTACCACAGCAGCTTCTCACAGGTCTCTCTCATTAGATCGTATGTGGAAGCTTCCAGACTGTCAATCAATTACAGTAATTCCCTTTTCCATATTTATTCCATCACAATTATTGACAGTTACCATTAAGTGACATTAATATAATACAATACCACCTTGCATTTTCCAGTGCTCCTCTTACAGAGTGCTTAATCTGTGTAAGGCTGAGAGGCTCCATTATACAGGTAAAAGGTGTCTGCTCTCCCTAGCTCAGTCTAGTGTGACTCCTCTGTGGTGGGGAGGGGGACAGAGCACCTTATATTATGCTGCCTTGGAAGCCCTCCAGGGCTGCTCAGGAGCAGGGTCTGCTGAATTAGGATGGAGATGGCATCTGCCCAATGGTGAGCATGGGATGCCATGAGAGGTCAGCAGACTCACTGTGAGAGAAGCAGCTTTTATTAACTGCAGTAGCTCAGTGCAGCTTATGTGGCATGTTGAGATGCATCAGCCTGGGAATTTTAGTATGGTTGTGCTTATACATGCCCACTGGAGGCAACGACCTGATGGCAGCTGAAGAGCTGCTCTGGCTTTTCCTCTGCAAAGCATGTTACACTAACTGTGGTGAAAACTGAGACTGGTGGTCTCAGTGCTCCTATTTGAGATCCATCTTCTGAGGGTCGCTTTGAGATTACTCTGAGGGGTCAAACAATGGTTTGAATAAAGAAACCTATTATCAAATGTTATCAGAGAAATGTGAGTTACTTCAGCAAACGCTACATGGTGGGTCAACTGGAGCACTACATATGCTTCTGGCCATTGCTAGCCATCACTGGTCTCTCATTAGATGCTATTTGCTGAGACCTCTCCTATGGAGTTAGGAAAGCTTTTAGACACAGCTCAGAACTTCTCCTAGATTCTCTTATCCCTTAGATCCCAGATGTCCTCTTCTAATATGTAAAGGCTTAATTTAAAACTTAAAAGGTAACTTGTTCTTTGTGGTGGGTGGCAGAAGAAACATATCTTTTGCAGATCAGGAAAAAAGGAATTGGTTCCATGTCCCTCGTGGGCTCTGCTGAAACGTTCCTCCTTGACTTGCCTACACTGTAATAAAAATACTCTCTTAAGAATGTATTGAGCTCCCTTTGCATTTTTGTTGCCTTTGTTCTAGGGACTATTTCTGCCTCTTTTCAGTCTTGAGGTGCTTTTCCCAGCTTGCTGAGCAGACATGATGAGATTCTTTCACTGCTCCTCAGTAAACGCTTCATCAGCAATTCTGCACGTATCCAAGGGTTTATCTTCTCTTGCCTTTGCTGAATTTTCTGGTGCCTCTTCAGCTCTCCTCCTAGGTTGGCTGCTTTCCCACTTACCCTCCTCTTCTTTAGTACATGTTAGGTTCAGTTGCCACTGTGTCCCTGTTGAAGACCTTCCTAAAGCTATTGCTGCCAAATATGCTGGATGTCTTCTTTCTCACAGTGCTCCGCTTCCATTCTTGTCATTCATGTGTAACAGTTCAATGATCTTTCCCCTTCTCTGTCCACTGAGCTCATTTAAAATCCAAACAGTTTCTGTCTGTCAGCAATCCTGTTTGTGACTTTCACTCTGGTTACTTTTCTCTTCAAAATCTTTCCTGTCACCTCTCATCTTCAGAATTGTCAGAGCCTCTGCAAGACATTAATTTCCCCATCTATCTTTTGTTCCCATCCATGGCTTCTTGTTTCTCTTCACAAGTCTGCAATTGAGAGGGTCCCTGCAGTTTGTGCTGCTGCCCAGGTCTTTTTTGGTATGCTTGTTGCCTAATCTTCCCCAGCACAGGAGTGGTCTTGATTTCTGGTATCCACTGCTTAGGCTGTACCTCAAAGTTATGTGTTGTCACTCTAAAATCAGTTCTGTAGCTGCATGAAGTTCATGTAGTTGCTTTTCACAGTTTTAGGATCCTGAGTTTTGCTCACTCTAAATAGGGATGGTCTGAAACTTGAATTTCCCTTGTGTTTCCTTTATTACGTCCATATTTTAGGATTTTGCCTTACATAAGCATGGACTTTGGATGCACTACCAGGTGCAAGGTTTTGGTGGCAAGCATATAGCTGTTCTTGCTTTAGCCCAACTTGCTTTTCTCCAAAGGTAGAATAATGCTCTCAACTTGAGTGCTGGCTAAATAATACTTGAGCATTCCTAAGTAAATGTGACTTGATTTTTACAACTAGCAGATTATTTAGTTGGGAGCTTTGAGCACTGCACATTAAGCTTTACAGAGTTATCATTGCAAACTAGTTACAGTTAATGGTGTGCATTTTTTTTTCCTGATGATACAATCATTTGAGAGTTTGGCAGCATGTGTTCAAAAAGTAACCAGAATAGTATTCTTTACAGAATGGATCTCATTGCTTTCTGACATTTGCTTCAAAAAATGTTTCAGTGAATTTCAGTATTTGAACCAGAATTGTGTACATGTTTAGTCAAGAAATAAAACAGCATGTCATGTCATTCTGACACTTAATCTGGGTATTAATAGGTCAAGCTCCAGTGTGTGAACAGTGATTTTGGAATAAAAACATATGAAACTTCAAATGCTAAACTAAATCTGGGGATACTAACTATGACTGTTACATATTCTGTGTTGAAAAAGACTCAAGCTGTGTCCTGTGAGTTATTCCCTCCCTTCCAACAATAATTAATTATATGATGGATTGTAATCTATTGATGACTTAGACACGATACTCCCAGGAATCACTACATCTCCATTTACACAGGACTTGTGTGTTACTAAAGCTGATTCTACTAAAGTGGAATTTGTCTCCCCAATCCAGCAATATGAATGATCCTAAGGACTTTCCATGCAGGTGAAGGTCTGAAGGGAAGAGCCACAGAAGAATGTCAAACCCTTCTGTGTACGGTACTATTGACCTTCTTTAAGATCTGCTGATAAATACTAAAGTACTCTATAATAGAGTTGGATGGTGTTATAACTCTTGATCTAATGATGCTGCAGCCTGGGGTGGATTTGTGTCCATTGCTAGAGAGTGAACTGCTGTGCCACCCCTGAAAGCAAAACTGATACCAAATGCCTTTAAATGGCGTGGGAAACGTGTGTGCTGAGTGAAGTCCCATAGGATAATAACAGGGAGTGGGCTGCATGGAATAGTCAGGTGAGAGCTTTCACATCCCCCTGGAGAGACACGCAAGGGCTCTGACTTGTTAATGACTTGAGTGCTGCTTCAAGAGAACATTTGTGTAAGCTGTGGAACACCACGGTAGCATTTGCGTGTGATTAATGAGAATTTGTCATCTGAAACGCAGTCAGCGTGGTGCTTTCGTAGCTGTGTGCCTCGAACTCTGAGCCAACCCACGGTGGAATATCAGAGGAATTACTCAGCAGATAACTTCCATGTTGTTTTTGTCTGCTTATTCATCCCAACACTCATTTGATAAAAGGAAGGGGGTGTGAGAGTTTGCGTTATGCGTTTTTGTTAGTGTCTAAATTGTGGCTCTTGGAAAGGTCGTGAGTACTTGAAGCTGTCTCAGAGTGGTCAGACCATGGCTATTAGTCACGGAGCATTATTCACTCAGTCCCTTTCTTTCTTCTTCCCCATCCTTTTAGCTGAAGATGTGATCTTTGGTGAGGAAACAATAGCTAAAGGAAACTTATTTTCCCCTGGATGTTGAGTTCTTCCACCGGAATCTAATAGAAATCATTGACACACTGTTGGCTACAGGATGACCCGACCTCCCCTGTGACAGTTCATTTGAGCTGGATGCAGGACATGTCTTAGTAACCTTGTCTGCTTGTTTTCCTGTTGTGTCAAGTGCAGTGGCTTTTGCTGTACTCCTAGCCCTTACTAGGAGATCTGTCTGTGTTTAACTGGATTTCTCTTACAGGCTGCTTGTTCTGTAAAAATTACATAACACCATTCCTCAGAGTTTCTCTTTCAGTTGCTTCTTGGGTAAAATAACTGGGTATTTGATAAGTGAAAATCTGGGAGGAGTTTCCTGGATGAGAACCCTGGCTGACATACCTACTTTTTATAAGCAAAAAATGGTAGAAGCTGATGCTGTTAGATGTTTGTATTGCTGTAGAAGTCAGTGAATCCACCCACCTTGAACCTCTGTTTCTCTTGGTTCTGTATGGCTATTAAAAGGTGTTCCTTTTCCCAAAAGGAAGCCTGTGCCAGTAAAGTGAGTGGAAATGAGAAGTGTCAAAAACACAGGACAGTTTAGGAAACTAGCTGCTATGCATAATTCTGAGGCAATCAGCAGCTGCATTGCTTTTATAAGCCATTGGCTGTGTGAGTGTGAAGACTGGCAAAAAAGAAAAATGGATACTTCCTCTGGTGAAAACAGATGGAAACTATTTTAATTTGTCTACTTTTATGGTCCAAGATGAAATGGAAGAACTGTGACCTGTATGCCTTTGGAATATACCTCAAAACAAACAAAAGGCATTTTTCTGTTGAGGTGATGAACAGAAAGGCCATTCAGACATTAGACTGATAGAAATTCACACTAGGTTAGTATTTTATTTAGGATGACATCTAAATTTTATCTGGAAGCCAGAGCTTGTTTGAGTGAAGCCTTAACATTTATTTTGATGTGCCCATGAACAATGACACGTAAATGACAGACTAATCAACAGACAGCTACTGTGGTCTGATCAGATCTTGACGTACAGAATGGTTCCAAGAGCACACTCCTGTAAATGGAAGTTTTATGCAGTTTCCAACCCAGTTCATGGCTTTGTGGAGAATACTCATGTCTTGTTGGTTTCACAGGAGTGTTATAGCAATTTTGTTGTTGAAATATTTGTTATGAGTGGGGGAAACCCTCTGTTTCCAGTACCTGCATAAGTGTAAAACACTTGCTTTTCTGCATACAGTTTCCATGTGCTGTCAAATAGCATCTGCCTGAACAATCAGGGCTTTCCCTGGGGGAGCAGAGCTGTGGGGACAGCTGTGGCTGGAGCCCTGCATACCTTGAGCCTCATCTGAGGGCTGCAGAGAGGATTACACGCTGGCAGAGAGGATCTTGGCTGCGGGATGTAACCCTCAGGGAAATTTGAGGGATGTGGAAGAAAGGCTGTTGTTGATAGATCTGAAATAAGTGGTTTCATTCCATAGGTGTCTTCTCTATTTATTTGGTTTTCTTGGTGCTGTTGTGTCTTGATGTGTTGAGGAAGGTGTGCAGAAGTCTTGAACTTTCCTAGAGTTTAAGGTACTCAAGTTCCAGGGTCTTCATTACTTTGTTTCCCTAAGTGCAGTCTTTACTGATTTGTTAATTGAGTAACTAATTCCAGCAGTAATGATGGTGCTGCTGGGATGGATGTAAGGCCATAAATGAGTCCAGTTTGTGTGGAGAGGGGTATGTTCTTGCTGGAGCAGACCATGTAGCTGTGCAAATCACCAGACATGCTCTGGAGCCTGTGGGTACCTCTCTAGGCACAGGAGAGACACAGTGAACTTAAGACAATGCTGAAGCTCATCTCTGGGAGGAGGGGGCAAAGCCTCCTGCAGCTTTAGCTATCACTTCTCATTTTTGTTTGGAGATGTGATTACACTTTGTTCATCAGCAATGGCTTTCTGACATGCTCCCCTGCATTTCCCTCCCCACCTGAAGCTGTGTTTCACTCCACTCAGGGAGGGTCTCAGAGTGTCACCCTCAAATCTCTCTTTATGAGGATCTTTTGTGCCTGCTTGCTCTACTTCAGTGCAACAGGAGCTAGTATCTCTCAGGAGCTCAAGTCTTTGAAAACAGTTCTGCCTTCTCTTTTTGAGGGGGTTAGTTGCCCTTGTGCTAGCTGGTCCCTGAATTGTAGGTTTCAGCTGTATGGTCCTTACTGTGCTTTGTGCTGGCATTTAGTGTAGATACAGGTCCCAAAATAATCTCGAGACTTGCTGACTTGGTGGGGAGCAGATGTGCTGGCAGCACAGCACACTTGGCTGTGGAGAAGGGGGATGTTCTGGCTCTGCTTTCCTTGGAGTGTATCTCTTCCAGCTAGTCTCTTAAGTGGGGTACGAGGAACGATGAGCAGTGTGTCAGTCCGCAAGGGAATGGACATAAAGCAGAAAGACGAGGTGCAAAAAGGACAATCTAAGATGCACCAGGCCTTGTGTAATCAAAAGGAAATACTTTAAAAAAATCATCCTTAGTTTAGGGAGTTTCCATTCTTCTCTTGGCTACAGATTTGCAGTTGAATTATGCCAGCTTTGTACGTAATCATAGATCTATGCATAATTTTGATATTGTCTCCAGAAGCATTAGAAGCTTGATAGAAAAATTGCCAAGGGGGATTACATAGCTAAACCTTGAAAAGACACACAAATCAATCATGGTTTAGAGCAAAATCCTGGTGTGCTTTATTCAGCAAAGACTATTAAAATAGATGGCAGGAAAAACAGATTATCTGTTATTATATTATAGTGAGAGAAGGGAGATAGTCCAAGCAAAGTTATCTGGTCACCCCCTCACCACACTGTGAGGCTCAATTGCTTCAGTCCTTCCTAGAATGTTTCAAGACTCAGTGGCTTCTGTACATCTGCTGTGTGCTTGTTATCTAGACGTCTGCCTTTTTGCTTCACTTGAACTTATTGTAGATAGAGAATCATTATTCTAGCTACAGGCAGGGCAATACAGCCAGGTGTTATCTGAACTTTGGATGCAGATACCTGCCAAGCACCCAAGTCCTGATTTGCAGCAACTCGTATTGCACCTCTACAGAGACTCTTCTGATCTTGCCAAATGGAAAAGGATGGATTTGGGGATGAAAACTCAAATTAACTATTTCTAAGAGTGTGCAAGGCTCCTTTCACTTGGAGCTTTAAGCAAATAAAAGCCTAACTTATAAGGGGCGAAGAGTAAACCAGTCCTCACTTCAGCTTACTCTTACTCTCTCAACATGTTAATAACTGGTAGATCCTGGCAGAAAATACTTCTGCCTTGCCTCATGGATAGTATCTGTAGAATACATATGTGTAGCAAGCAGCTGAATTGGGATGCTGTGATTAGAAAATGATGTAATGCAGCAATAATCACTCCTGAATTGTTACTGATTTATGAATTGAGAATGTTTGAAAATTATGGGTGAATTTAGCTAGCTCAAGTGAGATTCACATCATGGTGGTCAGGTTGGTAATTCTGGGACTGCTGGCTGATGCTTTAGTTTAGGGCTTTGGCTACTTTGACATGGTTTCTTACAGTGGCTTTCCAGAAATACTTCTTATTTTGGTGAGCTGTCACAAAGGGTATGGGGAAGGAAAGGCAAAATGCTGATGGTTCTGGCATATTGTACTGACAATATTTGGAACTGTTGGTGGAAGAATGGCTTGACTCTGTCCATCCATTGCTCTAGACACGCTTCAGATGTTGGGACATCTGAAGAATGAAGCAGTGGATTGAGAGATGAAATGCTTGGGATGTTCAAAATCAGGATGCTGGTTCTGAAGTGAGCTTTTTTTTTTCTCTGCAATTAATGTTTGATGAGTAGTCTAAATATTATCTCCCTTATCTCTCATTTCCTCGGGCTTCAGTTTCCTGATGTCTCTGGCTGGTGATGGGCGGCTCAGAGCAATAAGTTGGTAGAACCCAGTTTTAAATTCATGTTTTCAGTGAGGAGCTGCTGGTAGATAACACCTAATAACAACATATCTAGCATTTACTTTGTACCTTCTCTTAATCCTCAAAGACCTCACCTGCTTTTGAGATGGAGCACAACACACTGATTGTGTGTGATATCACAGAATGGTTTGACAGGAGGAGAGGAATAGCTGCTTCATAGTAACTGCAAGGGGGCATAGTAGAATTATAATGATTTCAGTGAGCCAGAATAATGTTCCAGAAAGGAGAAACTGCCTTACTGACTGGGTGCCTGAAGAGAGAGATGGCTGCTATACAGGACCTGGTCTCTTTAATTGCGGGAAGTTTTTCTGCTATCTAAACGAAAACTGAACCTCTTCAGCCTCAGTTTAGCAGATCTGTCTGCTGGATGTGTTTAAAGCAAAATAAATGCAAGATATAATTATTTTTTTCTTTCTATTTTTAACTAGTCTTACTTGTTTTTAATGAGGTGGTTGGGTCCTGAATTACTTTCAGACTGGATGGCCCTGGTGTATTCCTGGATGAATGACCTTTTGTCAAAGAGGCTGTGGAAAAAACACGTAGAAAACATCCAGGCTCATGCCAGGTTAAAGCAGTCTTAGAGATCCTGCTATAGAAATATTGACTGTGATCAACAAGAGCCCAGGGAAGCCAACTGATTATGAAGACCAGCTGAAAAAAGAAACTGCAGATGGAAGCCAAGGGCTTTCTCAGAGTGGCTGTGGTAAAGGCACGTTGGAAACGAGCGGTGGGTGCGCAGCCGTGTGCCTTTGGGTTGGACGGGGCTTGTTTGTATGATTGGGTGCACATCCAAGTTCTGAGAAGTGGGGTGTTGCACCCTGGGAACCCCCTCATCGATTGGTTTATTACAGAGTAGTCTCTAGTCTGGGAGGGTTAGCTAAAACCAAGTACAAACCATCCTTGAAGGAGTTGGCTTTTCTGCATCTGGAATGGTGCCACGATCACTTAATATGAGGGAATGGGCCCTACAGTTAGGGAGGGAATGTTTTTCAAGATCTCTTGTTCCCAGCATAGCTATTGTGCTCAGTTGATGGCCATTAAACCAGAGGCTTATTTCATTTTTATAAGAATTTTCTTGCTTGAAAAAACCCAAAGTTATGAGCTGTTTGCCCTATATTTGCTACTCCCTGAGTGGAACACAGAGATGAAGGAGGAGATTTTGGTGATGGCCAACTGCTGATGGAGTGAATTGCTTTTAGCAGCACAGAAAAAATAAAAGTGTGAGAACACCATGAGCTATTATATTACAATTATCCTATTTTTGCCACTGTGGGCCTCTTCAGGAATCAGACTCTGAGTAAAATACCTTTTTTTTGTTGTTCCTGTAGCTGCTGGATATAAGTATGCACCTTCTCTCATTTTTTTCCAAAGTGTGGCTTTCCCATTACAGCCGGTCAAGAAGTGTCTGTTAATCTGGTTTTGGTTGTACCTTTGTTAGGATTTTTTTTTGAAATATCATATTTTCTTGGTAGGTGAGACTGTGCCCTTCATTATATTTAAACTGGCCCTGTGATTGAATAGATGCCAGTCCCTCTTTTCCCTTTTGAGAGTACACAGGTGGCCACCAACCCTTGCTGGAGCTAACTTGCTGAGAGCATAACAGGTAGAGGACTTCTTGTTGTAGAAATGTCACCAGAGTCTTCCTGTTACCTTTCTGTTGAGCTGTGCTCTGCCATGGGACTGGGCTAACTTTTTGGAAGGAAGAGATAGTTTTGCTGTGTGCATTTGTTTTTGAAACAAGCAAAACTCAATGTCTAGGAGTTAGGCTTTCAAGCATATAGTGAACTTGAGCCATCACATAGATTGAGATCATGGCTTCTGTGCCCAAAGATATTAGAGGATTTTTTCATCAGAAAAAAAGTGAAAATAATTCACATGTCTAATAAATTCAGATAATGTATTGAAATCCATCTTCTTCATTTTTTTTTGGTCTGTGTTTGGAATCAGAAATACCAAAATACCACAGGGGAGTCTGCTCTCATGTTGCTTCTTGCCAAGCCAGGGTTGGAAATACTCAACATTTTGTGAGAAAGGGCTTTTCTCTAGGGAGTTGAGTCCGTTTGTGCAGACTTGTGTGGTGCTCAGATGGTTCTAATCATTTAGATAAGGATCAAATCTTTCAGATGCTTGACTCTCTCCCAAATCTGAACCTGTCTGAAGGGTGATTCCTCTGTTTGTGGTCTTCTGAAAATCAAATACCAAGTTTACAAATGCTGCTGTGTACCTTGAACTCAGTGTTGCTTGTAACAGAGATAACTGAAAGCAGTTTCAGCCTTGAAGGCAGTTTTGCTCTTCAGGCTGTGATGGGGCTTTGAGGATATGTAGCCATCCCAGTTGTAGCCACTCTGCTGATTCTTCCACTTGTGTTTGGCTAGCAGCGGGTTTGCCTTCAGCTAGGCTGACACAGATCTGGAAGCATATGCAATGGCTGCTACTTCATGGAGTGTTTGAGTCAGGCCAGCATGCATCTGTTGTGGGAACAAATGAAAAGCAAGTAGAAAATCTTTTCTCAGTTTGTGTCACGTTCTGTGGTATTTTCTGCCTCCTCTGCCAACTGATCCTGAGAACACATGCCTTGCCTCTTTCCTCAGAACACTTTCTTTTCCCAGGTACTGAAGTGTTCTTCTATTCCTCGTCTTCCAGCACTGAAACAATCCACAAAACCTGAAATCAAGAAGGAAAAGAAAGAATTGTAGTGGTTGGCAGGAAATGGAAGCGGCTCCATAATGTTTCTAGATGTGTCAAGCATATGTTGTGTTGTGCTGGCACAGAAATGTGCAAATGCAATGCTCAGTTTCTGAGTCTTTCACATTTTAGGGCGTACTCAAAGTGGAATTGAATGATTCTGAGATTTGGGGTTCTGAGTCCTCTGTTTAGAGTGTGATCCTTACAGCACATATCCATGCAAGCTGCACCAAAAAGAGTCCTCCATGATGGTAGAGACTGCATTTATGGCAGCTTTGAGCCTTATGACAGGGAGCAAACTCCCGTTGGTCTGCTTCCTTTGTGAAGTCTGTCATGCAGGTGAAACAAAGTGTTTTATTTGTTTAAAGTCAGGGTTTATCAGAACATTCATAGTGCCACCTAAGATTAGAATGAAGATCTTCCCACAAGTTTTCAGGGGTCATATGGCTTTAATGAGTGCTCACCTTTTGAGAAACATTGAAGTGTTGATACTCCTTCCAAAGGAATTGTGGTGTTTCCACTGGGTCTGTACAGCGTGGGGTTTCTCCAGCTCCAGGAATGTCCCTGTCTTTTACAACTGCTTGCTCACTGCGGTCCTGGTACCAAACAGATGAACATCACAAGAGAAGGTAAGACCTGTCACCTTTGCCATGCATGCTCAGTTATCTGGATGCAAAGTACCTGTGACAACAGGTGGGTGACTCAGCTTCCCTCTCTCACTTCTAAAATCCTGGCCTTAAAACACACCAATCGCTTGTAATGGAAGCTCAATAAAAATTACATGAAACAAACTGAATGGAAGCTTTCCAGCATACAATGGGAGCATAAAGGCTATCTCCCTTCTAGACCTTGAACTTATTGATCTGACTGCCTGGACAAAGTAGAGCAAATCTCTCAAGTGTGGACTCCTTCACTCTCTGCAACGCAATTCTGTTGCAGTTTTCCTTCTTTGCCCTTTAATTTTGTCTCTGGTTATGCACTCCGATTTGGGGGAACATTTGAATTAAAAGATTGACCAAGTCCTTGCCTAAGTTTTGTTAAAGTCAACCGAACTTAAGCATAGTTTGAGCCAACTGGAGAAAGGAATTAAACATTTGATTGGGACTTTTTTTTCCCCTTCAATTCTTACTTAAGCTGAAAAATAATTCTTTTTCCATGCTTCTGATTATCCTTGATATTCACACACATTAGAAATAAACAATTGAGCAGTTATGGTTTCCTTTTTGGTTGTTGCTTTAAAGATAGTGCTAGCACTTCTGCTTATCCTGCTTGGTGGAAGATAAAATATTTAAATCTGAAGTAATTTCATAAAGCAGCTTCATCAGAGCTTAATTGTTTATTACAGTCTTCATGATTGTTGTGTAAATAAGATGAGGAGGTTATTTTTGGCTTCTGCCTGCTTATCCTCAGAAGGAATTGTAAGATGTGTACACCAAGATGGTGACTGAGTGCAGCTGGAACTCCTGATAAGTCTCACTTGTTGTGAGCTGCATGAGGGGATAATTACCAAGAAGAGGGTTGGAGATGAGGCCACTTGCAGAGTGACGGACCGCGTGGCACGCTTGTGATTGCAGAGCCAGCTCTGCAATACAGTGATGGCAGCTGCCTCAGCCTTTTTAGTTGCATTGGTCGCTGAGGTGCTCTTCTGTCTTACTTGGATTTCTGCCTGGGCTTGTCTCCTTCCTCCCTTTTGCCATAGCCTAGAAAGGAGAAGCTCCTTTGAGGCGAGCTCTTTGCTCTTAACCACGCAGGTTCTTTACACTTAACCAAAACACAGAGAATGTATTCTTTTTAACCTCCCAGGTGAAAAGACCTGTCCTGTTACACAGGGACAACAGAGCTTTCTAGTTTTACAGTGGGGTCAGTGCTGCCTGTCTGCAGCTGACTTCCATGAACTGGCTGCACTCAAAACAATGCAACATGAGTCCTGTGTTCCTGGGGTAACAGATGCAATCAGATGGAAGCCCTCTGCTAGAGTCAATGATGTGGATGTTGGTGAAGGCCTTGGTTTACTTTTCTGCATTTGTGTGTTCATATCAGGGAAACACATGAGTGTTATTTACCCTGAGATAACAAACATTTGTACACCTGTTTTCCAGCAATGAAGGAAATGCCTAACTACACACAGGGTGAATATAACAGGAGAATTGCTAGGTAGAGGGTGCAGGAGTAGGTGAATTGGAGGCGAGTTTGCTCTCTACTTTGCTCAGGTAATCAATTAGTTAAGTGCCTAGTAAGAAGACAGATGGGAGAAAAATTTACTTTAAAGAGCTATAGTCTACTCCTATCAGTCCTGGGTGAAACATCTTGATTTTGTTAGCTATAGTCTGAACTTTATGCTCCAAGTTGGATTTGTTCACAGCTTTTTATGTCTCTCTCTGGCTGTGAGCTTGTGGTGTTTGCCGAAGCTGTGATTGCAGTAGGGGAGGCTGGAAGGGGAGGGGGTGGACCAGCATTGGTGGCCTGTAAGCCAAGTCAGCTGTGGAAATGGTACCATTTCATTCAAGTAGTGTTGTGAACCCAGTGTAGTGGAAATGCCTGATGTCTTGTGGTAACAAATGCAACCAGGTGGAATCCTCTGCTAGAGACACTGGTGTGTGGATGCTACTGAAGGCATTGGCTGTAATCTTTTGTTTTGTGCAGTCCATGTTGGGTGCATGTTCCAGCTGAAGCCTGAAATTAACACTTTGGGTTTATTTTCCTGCCTCCAAGCATGTTAGCAGACTGTTTTATTAATTATATGCTGCATGGGCACAGCTGACCAATGTAGACAGTAACTATCACAAAGAAAGGGAATCTGAAACATCTGCTGCATCCTCTCACTTTCCAAACCCCTTCTGTGAGGACTGAAGCATCTCAGAATAGTTGAGGGAGGAGAGCCCTTTGTAAGAGAAGGTTCACATGAGCTGTGAAAAAGACAGGCCTTTGCTGTAAAGACAAGCTCTGCTGCTAGGGAAAATGAGTAATCAGTATGGAAAGACTTTTGTGTGTTGATCTGTGCAATTGTTTAGCTTGTGGTAGTAGTGGCATATCTAGCTCTCCCTCTGTTCCTAAGTTTACCCTCTTTAGTGATAATAGAAACACTTAGAAGGGGAGGAAGGGTAAATGATTTTCACCGTATTACTCTTATTCTTATTTTATGTGTATCTTTGCTGACACCACTGAAAGGACATAACCTCCCAATAAGAAGTGTATTTTTTAGGCTACAATATGTGTCTTTGTTTTGTTTACTGTGCAGCCATGGCTGTAAATATCCACAAAACATTCACAGTTCATTTTACTTGTGAAGATGAGGTACTGTTACCAAAGTTGACTAAGTGTTACAGGATCATGTGTTGAAGAAGTATTTTGCAGAAAATTCAAAGCCTCTGTACCTCAAGTGCTTTTGAGTGCTGTGTTTTCAGTGTTAGCTCTCTGGGGTTTCTTGCATGTCTCTCCTGCAGCTGAAGGTGATTCAGGGATCTGGGTGAGCCAGGGTTCCTCTGGGTTGCATCACAGGAAGGACCAGACACAGAAATCCTTTCTGCAGGAAGGCACAGGCAGTCAACTAGGTAGGTTAGTGAAATACATAAATAATAAGTGTTGAGGTGGAAAAAGGAAGAAAAACAGACTTTCTGCTTTGACTCTCTTAGTAGAGTGACAAAGGTATTATTGCAAGCCTCCTGTTAGCTTTTCTGGAGACTTGGCAGGACCATTACCTCTTAGGAAAGTGGTAATGACAATGTGAAAGGCAGATCATGGAAGGTAATAGGTGTAAATATCCTCCAGTAGCCTTAAGCTGCCTGAATTGAAGAGAAATGACAAGTCTTAAATACCATGTGAACAGAGTGTGGTTGGCATGCATAGAACGGGAAACATAACTGCGGATGAAACTGTAGACACAAGTTTCATGTCAAGTGCAGTGCCAAACACAGCTGTGCTCATGCGGTCTCTTGCTTGCAATAGGAGAATAACTTTCAGAAATTCATCTGTCTTTCACTTCCCCCCCCCCAAATTTCTTTCTGAGAAAATATCTTGCATGAAGAATTTGTTGGTGGGGGTGGGTGAAGGGAGAGAAATGCATTTGGGATGCAGGAGTACACCATGTGGCTCGGTGCTGCTGGCTTATCAGTCTTCTACTGTGATATACTGGAAAGCAGTTGGCTTGAGGCCCTTGTCATCCAAGTCAGCTGGTGAAAGCTCTGTTTTGGTAAATCCTTGTTATAGACTCCAGTTTGTTTCCTTTTTAATAGCATTTTATCTACTGAAGGCCTAAACTATCTCCTTGCTTGCTCTGCTGTAACCCCTGTGCCACAGAGAAGAGCTCCTTCCAAGGAGGAATAAAACCTCTGCTCTGCCCTATTCAAACCCAAGGGCTGCCTTTGTGCTGCAGCTTTCAGATTCCAAAGGCATTTTTTGGTTAGCAGCTCTGCTGGATGCACAAAGGGTCAGTGCACTAATAGGATACAGCACTGGGAAAGGACTGGGCTTTAAGGGACTCTTTGGAGATTTGATGCCCTGTGTGAAAGAGGTCAGCAATACTGCAGCAACCATTTTCATTTACTTGTGGAAAAAAAAAGGCATCATAAAATGGGGAAGGCCCCTGGAAATAAGAGACGCTTTAAATCCTCCTATCCTGATGATCCTAATGACAAATCCATCCATTGCTGATAAACCTAACCAATACCTTTACAGGACTTAACAACATGAAATAAATGTCCTCTTGCCTTTCTCCACCCCCTGCCAACACATAGCAGCTCCTTATTGTGTGCATTTATTTTAGAGAAGCTGGGGGGTGGTGGTGGAAACTTCTTTATAAGAGATGTTGGTCTGCACCTGCTCAAGAGCTCTCATGTTGATCCTCTGCAGAGCAGAAAACAAGCCAGTCCTTTGCAGAGAGTGATAACAGCAACTTTCTGGCACATTGGTTTATGCTATCCTAGAGAGAAAAATAAATTGACAGATATATGCAGAGACTGAGCAGCCCCCAAAATTCATGTTGGGTTTTGGAAAATCCTCTCTCCCAAAGCTGTCTTGTCACAAGGATTGTTCAGCTCTGTAAGAGGCTCTTTGATGCTTGGGAATGGGGGAAATGCTGATCATCTGTGCTAGGGTGAATGACATTGGTCCTGTGGGAAACTGAAGAGAGCTATTTTGATTCTGGCTTTGTCAATCTGTGCATGGCTGAAAGCTGAGAGGCACTGGAGCTTGTATCCAAACATAACTTGCACATCTGCAGTAGATATCAACAATGCTTACATGACTTTGTTCAAGTCTGAAATGTTCTTGGTCCATTTTCTTCCTTCCCAGTACATCAGAAAGCACAGGACAATATTGATCATCACGCTTCAGTGACAGGGAAAAGCTTTGTGGGAGTCTGAGTGGATATTTGCAGTTGTTTACTTATTAAATAAGGTTGTTTTATTATTTGGAAGTATGTTTTTAGAGTGTTATACACAGAAAACCCAACCAAATAAAGCCATATTGAGCATCAGCAGCATCTTGATACTGGATCAGAAGGTTTGGTTTAAATGCTTCAAAAAGAATATGTCTGCCCAGTAACTCTAATACCCCAACAGTGGGGACTGGGTGGAATCTGCTTGGAAGGAGTGGTCAGCTGTCCTCACTGAAGAGAAAGGTAAGTAGTAGTTAATCTAAGTCAACTTGGTCTGACAGATGCCACTACCCTATGCACAGGGTAGTAGTAGACGGGCAGAAGTCCAGGGGTCTCGAGCCTAGCAGGATGGATGTGTGTTTGTGTTTTGTGAGTGAGAGAGAGGAGTGAAGTGTAAGGAATACACTGTGAATGTGCTCCTGAATGTGGAATGCTTTTGGGGTTAAAAAATCAAGCAAAGAAGCCATCTCCTTGTGTTTTTTATACAGTGGTCAGTGAAAGGAGGCTGTAGGGTGACCTCAGAGACCTGTTGACTTCACCTCAGTGCCTCCTTCTGGAACCTTCACAACTGAAGTATTGGCCAGATAACTTGTGATTTCATACCCAAACTATTGCTCCTGTGATTGCAGTGTAAAGTGCTTCAGGGAGCAGAGTTTGCTGCTGCTGATGGCAAGCCAGCTTGCCACATAACCGGATGATAACCCCCAGCACTGGTGAAGGAGGACGGGAGAACATCAGAAGCAAGAGAAGGGCTGGCATGTCAGAAGCCTAGCTTAGACTGATTCAGGTTTTCATGGACCTGCAGGCTCAGTCTCACCCTTCTGTAGGACATTCCTGGAGAGCTACACAGTTGCAGGGCAGAAGCAGCACACTAGCTGCTTCTAGCTGTAAGATGGAGTTGGATTAAAAGGCAACTGAATCAAATCATACCGAAGCATCAGGATTTATGTGAGACTGATTTGCCTCTGGACTTGCAAAAATATGATCTTTAAAGACAATGCCTTTGTTAGCACAGCACTTCCAGCAACAGTGCTCTGGCATTTACCTAATGGAGAGTTGGTGAAGGTGTTGTAAGGTTCCTCTCTTTTCAGCTTGGAAGCGTTGATAACCTAGACCTAAAAACCAGAGTGGTACTGTGGTTTTGCAAGTAAACACATTTGTTTGTTTCCTGTCGCATTTTCTTACACCTTTGCCATGCCTACTGATACCATATCTAATTTATTTACAGACAGTCTCCCTATAATCATGGCAAGACTTTCAAAATGCAACAATGGCACTGGTGCTGTTTCTAAGCTTCCCAAGTCCTCAGTCCCCTTGGCGATATGGCTGTGGTGTGAAACGAAATTGTATTGTGGCCACAGAAGTCTTGGAATTGAAAAAGAACAAAGGCATTTTCCTGCCCATGCACTCCCCTCTCTATGGCCCATCCTGCATAAATTATTTTCCTCTGTCCACATTCTCCAAACCATGCCCTTTGCTCTGCCCTACATCCACTGGCTGGTATAATTTTTTGCTCCTTGGCCTGCAGTGATGACTTTCTTGTTTGTTACCACAAAATCTCTATTTCCATTGTATTTGATAGATTCCAGTCTGCTTTTTCACCCTCACTCAACATAAAGCAACAGGAGCTGTGCTGATTGCTCCTGAACAAAACTGTGCACACTTGGCACACTTACAACTTGGCAAACTCAGCCTCCATCCATCACTGTGACTGTTGAGCCTGTACCTTCTTTCCTTGTGTAAGATGCAAAACTGCATCAAGGAAGACTGGGGTTGGGCATACACTTTGGTAACTGCACTGGCAAGACTCCAGTTAGAGGTCTGCTCAGCAAAGACAGGGCTGTAACAAGTATCTGGCTTGGAGGGGAACAGAAACTCAGCCTTTAGTAGTGTAGGCTTTGTGAAGAGTTTATTAAGCCTCCATGAAGATGGCTACAGCTGGAAAATCATATGTTTCTCTTATGGTAAACAATCTTCTGCAAATGTTTTCAGACCCCTTGAGCTCTCCTTCTGTGGGCTTGGAATACACTCATGTGCTCTGCTTGGTTCCTCTGGTTTGGCTTCACTTTGAAGCCAAGGCCTTTTGTAGCTGTGCTCAGATGGCCTGCCTTGGGGTTCAGCTTCTTGAAGGCATGGAAGAAGTGATGGGTGCATGGCTTGTTCACTGGTGGTGCCAAAATGAGCTGTGACTCACCCTAATTGTGCAGACTTTCCTAATCCATCCCTTCCCAGTCTTTCTGGTGTGTTTTGCTGAGTTGTGAGTTAACAACAGTGACATTTAAAGCTTTGGTATCTGAGTGAGTCATCTTGGTGAGGGCAGCAGTTCCTAGCTCACTGAGATTTGGTTTCTGATTGCATCTGCAGCACAGCTGGATGTGCTGGTGTGCCATACCAACACTGGGCACCATCACTACCACTAGAACCACAAGTTTGTGGGACTTCTGGTACCCACAGTGCTCAGCATTGCTGTGGTTTCACTTCCTTAAATTGCATGTCTTTCTCCTTTCTCCTGTATACCAGGAAGATATTGTCCTTGTTCTTATGGTGAAGAAGAGGAAAGACTAATGCCTGGCTGACATGCCTTCTGAGGGGAGAGGTGGTCCTCCAAAAGCTGAGCTGTCCTGAAGGAGGGAAAGCTGTTGGGCCAGAATGCTCATCCTAAAAGTGGAAGAGGGGAGTGAGTTGGCCGGTAAGGTCCTGTACCCTTATGGGTCACTGGGCACCTCCTGTTGCTGCTCCACTGTCAGATGAAGTCCTATGGAAACAGGTTGCACCTCACTGCAAGGTCAGATCTCAAGGGGATGTCGTAAAGGAAGAGCTTTTCTTTGCAGCAGTCACCTTCATTTGCTATATCATGTCCTTGGCTTTTTCCCAAGATGACAGGCATTGTTCTCTCTTCCAAAGAGCAAGAGTCTCCTCTCACGAGCCCAAGTCTGTCTGAGTTACCTCAGCAGCCGTGGTGGCAAGGGATTGCTGGGTTTTTATTCTGTTTCAGTTTTTCAGTGATGAGGAAAGCAGTGGGAGGTGCCCTGGGGAAAACTTCCATGAGGTGTAGAAAAAGAGGAGTCCAAGCATTGGTTTAAGTATAGCAAGCCCACTGTAGTCTTGTGGTAGGAGACAAATTATAAAGGTTATTTTGAAGGCTGCTTACATTTCTGTTCTCTAGAGAGGCTTTTTGTGTTTTTTTTAAAAGGATATAGTAGTTGAGAAGGATGACCAGTCCAAGCAATGCCTGTCAGACACTTGTTATTGTTGGGGAGGTTTCCTTATGAATCATCTGTCTACTTGGTGTGTTTCAATTAAAATAGGGTCACAATAAAGACAGAGACAGGAAGAGGGGAATGGAAAGGATGAGTGAGTGATAGATATACATCCTTGGAGACCTCTGGGTATCCTATAGTTGAAATACAGGTCTGGGGACGGCACTGTGTGCCTCAGGACATGTATGCTGCCTAGGGCTATACTGATGGGGTGGTATACAGCCCTGTCCTTTTCTCTCTCCTGCTCCTCCTGCCTCCTTAAATACATTGGGGAAACAGCAGGATTGAATTGTATGCAGATGCTTTAAGTGTTTGGAGGAGAAGAGGGAGGAAAACCCCACCCAAATGCACCTTTGTTAAATATCTCCTGTTTATGCTAGAACAGTTACAACAAAGCAGGCAACATGTTTTGTCTACAGACTAACCCGTGCACCAAGTTTAGTATTAGCTGCCTTTCATTCCTTTTAGATAATCCCTTTCTGCTATTAATAGAAACACAAGTAAGCTTCCTGGTGACCGAAATTGCCTGGAGATAACAAGAGGGTTTGACTCTGTGTGTGAAGCTTTTTTGGCTGCATGGTTTTGGCCACTGTGCTAGAAATGGCCAAGAGATTTTTTTCCACCTTCAGTATAGGTGGAAGACTTGCTCTGCTGGATGGACCCCTCCAAGAGGAGAGCCCTCCTTGCAGGTTTTCCTGAAATGGGACAGGCCACTGAGCTCCTCGCTGCCCACAGCCTCGCCTGGTCCCCCAGCCTGCCTGCCCCACGCCTAGCTGCATGACCTTGGGTAGCTGAAGCATTTCTAATCCCCGTGTTTTTCAGCCCAGCTTGTATGAACACAGCTGTCTGAGAGAGTGTTTGCATGTGAAGCTGTACTGTCACATGCAAGGGGGGTAGTAAGTTTTGGCAGGGAGAGCTGGAGGGGGGAACACCTCTCAGCCTGCATCAATTGCAGCCAGAACAGCATGTCTAGCTGCAGCCAGAGCAGTTTGGCAATGCTTAAACTCTGCTAGTGAGGCTGACCGCTAATAGAGCTTATAAAGTCAGGCAGATTTTTGGCAAACTTTCAGACCACTGTGTTCCTGACGGAGCTCTTAAACGTCTCCTAAAAAAGTATCCAGCATTATCAGAGAGCCCTGTCCTCTGGAGCTGGGCCAGGACCTATGAATGAAACAAAGCTGACAGCTCTGAACTACAGCAGCTTTGCAGGGGGTGGGGGAAGCAGGACTCGAGAAAATAGAATATATTTCTCTGTTTTTGAAGTCTCCCATCACAGAAGCGATGTTTCCTGCCTACCTCAACATACTCCTGCTATCATCTTCTCTGCAGAAACCTTCAGAAAGACTGCTTGGTTTTTTTTTGAGGCTGTGCACCAGGGTTGTCTTATTTTTGAAACACTCAAACTCTGGAGAGATGCACCCCAAAGTGGTTTTGCATTCCTGAGGATTTACATTAGTTGAGATGTGGAAAGAATATCCAGAAGAAGATGCAAGTGGTAGAACATGGGGGAGAAATCCATGTGTCATGATCCCAAGCCTCTGGGATAATCAATGCAGTAGTTTTATATGACAGGGCCATATTAGAGTACAAAAATGAATCTTTTCAGTATTTTCCCTTAGGTATCAGGTCCAGCCCATTGTGCAGAGCCTGTTGACAAACTGAGAAGCTACTTTGGTGACCTGTTGTGCAAAGAAAAAAGGGAGCTCTCAGCATGGCTGAGTGCAGCCTGTCTGAAGGGAAATGGGATAAGCAGGGCTGGAATCAATCGGTTCCAGTGCAGGCTCCCTCGGGATAACCATCAGGGAAGGGGTTAAACCCTGCTGCATGTTTTCATGGGTGCAGGAAGCTGTAAAAGGTTAATACAACTATCAATACAACCTCTGTTGATGCATAGGATCCTGTGAGAAATAAGCAGAGAAAAGAAAGATGCCAACCAGCGGGTGTTTAAGTCTATGTGTATCTTCTATCCTTTGGTGTTAGCACAGACCATTACTGGCAGTCCATCCCTGAAGTTTAAATAGGATGTGAGTGCTGCTTGGTTGCTTGAGTGAAAACATTTTGCCTTTTTTTTGGCAGCTACAAAAAATGTTGGAGCCAAAAACCTTGAAGGATCACACAGTGTTCAACCATTTTATTTCTCTGAGTGTGTTTCTACCCACCCCCTCCTCTAGTCTGTTTATGTGAAATACTGGCAGAAAAGAGTAAATATAGAGAAATAGACAGATATATGCTTTTTATTAATTCTTGGCAGGCTGCTTACAGTATAGAGCACTTCTGAGGTGAATTTAGAGGAGTGTGTGTGTATATAAACAGTATCTCAGTACATTTTGGAAGTCTAGTTCTGATTTTGTCAGAGAGCATTAACTTCTCTTGTGCCTTTTATTTCTTTCCTTGCCTACATCCATTGCAAAGTCCATTTCCCTTTCTTTAGTTGTGTCCTGGCTGCAGGGAATTTGTGCCTCCATGTTGATGCCATTACTTGCCACTTTTTCTGTTTAAGCAATTTCTGTGATGGCCTCACCTTTCTCAATAGATTATCTGGGGTGATCTATGACTTGCTTCTGGACTCAGAGGGTAAAATTGACAAGTGCAAAAATTGCCAATTGTGAAAAGTGCTCAAACAGCACCAATTGCTTGCTCTGCTCAAGGTGAGAAGTTTATTTTTGTTTAAGGCCCTAGGTGCAGGGTTTTATTACAGACATGAGAGTGATGGCCACAAATCCTTTCAAGGAGTAAAGGAAGGTCGGTGCCCTATA
This sequence comes from Colius striatus, assembly GCF_028858725.1. Lineage (NCBI taxonomy): Eukaryota > Metazoa > Chordata > Aves > Coliiformes > Coliidae > Colius > Colius striatus. The sequence goes on from NC_084762.1 coordinate 6,406,459, forward strand.
AGCCAAAAAGAAACTCCACCAAGGGGAACAGCAGCAAAGAACATCAAACTGCAATTACATCCTAAAATACCTCTCCATTTAAGTGCTGTGATAAAGCCCTCAAATTTCAGCTGCCTGCTTGGTCATTTCTGACTCTGAGGCGTTATTATTGTAAAATAATTAATGACATGTCCCAGTTTCAGAAAGTGGGTTTAGTGGGATTTCTGAAGTGCTCTTTCTCTTCCTCCCAGTAGGAAGCCCAGTCCCTGTAAGCTGGGAGGCAGCCCTGAAGCAAGGCACAGTGCTACCAGTGAGAAACAGCATTTCCCATTACAGGGAAGGTGGGGGCTGGCACGGTGAGGATACCCAAGCAGGGAATGTGCCTCTGGACAGTGCTGCTGCAGGACAGTATAGCATGAAAAGCTCCCAGCTGTGCTCTTCCCTTAGGCACCACTATCTCCCACTACTACACAAGACTACTGCTTCAGTACTTACTGAAGGGAATGGGATATGCCTCCACTGAAGGTGGGAAAGTGGTCAGAGAAGCCCAGAGGGATGGAACCTGCAAGTGATGATGCCCCAGGAACTGCTAGCACTGAATTGGGCCTAGGTGATGAGCCCAGGGTAACAGCACACACACACTGACAGAGCAGCATGCAGCACTGCTCATCAAGTGGTCCCTGACAGGGAAGAACCTGAACTTGATCCCTTTCTGTCAGGAAAAGACCTTATTAGCATGTATAAATACCTAAAGGGTGGGTGTCGGGAGGATGAGGCCAGTGTTTTTTCTGTGGTGCCCAGTGACAGAACAAAGGGTAATGGGCACAAGCTGGAACACAGAAGTTCCACTTAAATACAAGGAGAAACTCCTTTGGTACTGAGGTGAGGGAGCCCTGGCCCAGGCTGCCCAGGGAGAGTGTGGAGGCTCCTTCTTGGGAGATTTCCAAACCCACCTGGACATGTTTCTGTGCCCCCTGCTCGAGGGGAACATGCTTTAGCAGGGGCTTGGACTGGATGGTCCCTTCCAACCTCCATCAATTCTGTGAAAGTTATATGCATATTACAAATGGGCTTTCAGTGTGCATATTTAGGGTATTCAGTCCATAATCAGCAGCACTGAGTGTGTATGGCAGGCCTCGTGAAGTTCACTAGGGATTTCAACATTTCTGCAGATTTCTGTGTAAAGATGTTTAGCAACTGGAGGTGACTAAAAAAAAAGTAAAAATCCCCTTCTTTAGCCCAAATAAAATCATAAGAATGGAGTTTTTGGCTTGAAACTCTGTGCTCTGATCTTTGCTAGTCACTTCTGATGTGCAGGCATCTTCCTTCTAAAAATAGGAAGTCTCATTGTGTGGGAAGTGTATTTAAACAGTGTTCTTTAGAATATAAATATTATTATTACTTGAACTAACCCTGCTGTAGAGAAGTTCACCAATTTGTGCTATGTGGAGGCTGCCTGCTGGCTATAGGAAGCACTGACTGCTTTCAAAAACGTGCTTTCTGGGGACACTTCTGCAACGTGATGCAGGGTTGTAGCTCCCAGCTTTCCTGTAGGAGGCTGTAAGACACCTCAATGCCCGTGAATTCCAACGCCTTTCAGTGCCTCTGCACCTTACAGGCTCAAGCCATTACAATGTTGAGTTGTTAATTAGCTTTTAAATACCACTGTAACTTTCATTTGTGATACAGATAATTTGCAATCATACGCTGCTTTGGATGGGATGAAGCTTAAATTGAATCTAAAATGAGGAACATCACTCAAAACAGACTGAAGCAGCTAATTATTTTATTAAAAATACAGCTGTGCTTACCATTTTAATAACCTTAACAGATCAAGGCAAATGTGCACAGGGAAGCCTTTAACTAGAACTTGTATTACCATGAGACTGTAGCCTTTGATGTGTTATTTCTAGTTTATCAAATGCCTTGGTCCTGCTGCTCAATTTTAATGCCTTGTTTGCTACTGCTTGATTAGGAAGTCAATAATTAATAAATGGGTGGTAAAATTAAGCTTAGAGTTAAGAAAAGATGTTTGACAAGGTGAGATACAAGTAACAAGGCTCTGCAAAGCTTTGGTTGGTCGCTCTTCAGCTGCCCTCTGACTCTTTTGAGTGGTTCATGCCAATTTTGTATCCTTGGATACCCACCATCTTATTGGGTAATTTGGGATGGGGATCATCTAAGGTAGGGGTGTGGGTTCAGGCTCTGAGGTAGAGGAAACTGAAGCTGGATGTCCTGCCTCCTGGGAGACTGATTATAGGATGGAAAAGATGAACAAATCTAGCTTGCCTCTTGCCCTTTCTAAGCATTTCTGTGGAATATGAACCCCCTTATTTAGTGAACTGCTTTAAATAGAATAAAACACAGGCCTGGGCTGCAAACCCAGAGTGAACGAGGTATTTCTGTAGTCTGAAAAACTTTTGGCTGCTTCTCAAACACTGCATCTCATGTTTGCCTTTGTGGTACCTTTTTTCCAGTTAAGGTCAGGACCTGAAAGCTAAGCTGCACTTTGAGGCAGCGTGAGGTATGTAGAGCTCCCCAGTTTGAAGAAATCTCATGAGATGGAAGTTTCACACCAGATTTTGAGTGTTTCTGACATCTGCCAATCCAGGGGAAGCCAATTTTAGCCTTGCTTGTGATATTCTGTCAAGTTTGATTCCAGAAGCTGTTAAATAAGGGGTTTAAATGGATCCAGGATACTGCATAAGAGGTGTAAAGGACTACAGATTTGATCAAAGGCCTCAGCACTTGAGGATTTCAGTATGACTCTCAAACCGTAAAGCTAGGCTAACAAGATTAGAAACATCTAATGCAACTCCAGTGCCCCTGAAAGCCATTTCACTGGGGTCAGTACTTTGAGAGAGCTGGGAAGCTACCTCACTTGTCCAGGGATCAGCTTCTGCAATGACTGCAGACCTGTTGGACAGCATAGCTTCTGAGGGAGCTGTTTTGTCACCTGGATGAAAATATCTGTCCAGGATGGGTGGAGGAAATAATTCACACCTGCAGTTGTGAAACTAGGCTTCAAGGGTTGCAGCTGCCCTAAGGACATCCTTGGCACTACTGATTTTGAAACTCAACACTGCCTACCCAGTTGTCCATCAGAAGAAATGCACAACATACTTTACTGCATGTAAATCAAGGCTTGGGGGGCTGAAGGGAAGGTGACAGTGTCACATAAGTGTGTGCTTTGATGTCTGTCTTCTCTTTCCATACGATATTCCACACCCTGATCACAAATCTCATCTGATAGATAACCAGCTCTGCTCTTCTACTGCATAAAGGCATCAATAGTTGGAACAGCTTTCCTGTGTCCAAAAGGATGATGCTATTGTCTGATGCATCATGGGGAGGACACAAGTATCACTGATGGCTCATGTTCTAATCTTCATTTTTCAATTGCACCATAGTTCTGTGAACTAAAGGCAACTGTTTGCCTTGTAGTTGCAGGGGAACAGAGATCCTGATGGGACGTTGCAGAGGGATTTTGTACCTGTCAAGTCATGAAAGTTGTCTGGGGTTTCTTACTTGTACAGCAGCTTAGGGATTTTAAATAATGGGGAAGAGATTCTCTTCCTTTAGAGTTGGAGCAAATGCAACTTTAAGTTTGGGGGAGAAAAAAAAAATCTATGAGAGCAATTGAGTTTCCCTGATGCATCTATCCCAGTAATTGATGTGACACCCTGCACTAATGGATAAACGGATTGTCTTTGTATTTCTGCAAAGAGAATGTGTCACATATTGAATAGTGACATTGATATTCTTATCAGATATAAGAGTTAACGCTTCTTTCTGGTAAATGGAACAGTTTGACCTCTGAGAGCTATTATCTTGCAGGTAAGTTGTCACAACATCTTTCTGCATTGTATTTGTTTTGAGAGTTCCACTGTAACCAGAGAGGTTGGGGAATTACCTTTCTTACATGAAATCCAGGGTGAATAGGAAGAATTATGTATCATTTTAAAGTGAACTATCAGTGTGCCTGGGAAACTGTCACACCATTGTATGGTTCCATAACTGTATCACTCCAAAGGCTCCTGGTGTTCTGTAGTAGAGCCCCCATGTGCTAGGTCCTCTATGGGGAGGGAGGACACCTCTTGCTCTGATGAACTTAAAATTTAAAAGGATAAGCTAGACAAAGTGCAAGAGGGAATGGGAGCAGACACAGGGAACAAGTCCCTCAAACTCTGTTTTTCTGGGTTGTGTTTGCCTTTCTTGTGTCTATTGTTTCTAAATTAAAGGATATCTAATGTTAGCAGTTGTGGTCTCCTCCCAGTAATTGCTGTTAAAAATGTTGCTGGGGTCTTGCAGGATATTTGTGGCCCTCCTGGGAAACACTGAGGAGAATTACAAAGCCACTGTGGAATGCAGTGATAAGAAAAAATGTGAATACAGCTTGCATCCAGAAAAATTAAGTAATGAAACTCAGAATTAGCATGCTACAAGTACTGAGACTGCCTTTTATTTAAGCAAGAAAGAAGACATTGAGGAACTTAGGTAAAAAATAAGGTTCTGGATCCTACTGTGTGCTCTGTTTTGAGTTAACAGTTGTCAGTTAAGTTTCAGCCAAAACAAAGGTTTCAGCTGATCCAGGCCTTGTATGGCTTTGGTGTTGGCCAGGAAAGTGTTGCTGGTGGCCCATCTCATTGCTCAGTGGAGAGATCTGTGAGGCTGAAACCAGTTCTAGAAGAACTTGGGCTCAAGCCAAAACCATTGTGTCAGATGCTTTGCAGAGAAGAAAGCAGTCAGAGGAATGTTTCCTGCCAGCATCGCTTCTGCCCTGGGGAGTGGTGTGCTTTGCTCTTATGGGAAGCATACAGTGGAGAAGGATGGATGGGCACAGGGTTATAAGCTCATAGGGTATGCCACACAGTGTTAACATTACCTGTAGGTAACACATATGTTAATACCTGCATGCATAAGAGAATAATATATCAATATGCATCAAGGTGATTAACAGAGTGGGACAAATCATAGACTATGACCTTCTGTTCAGAGATGGTGCCCTCTCCATCTTCTGTTTGAACCACTCCACTCTGTGTATTCTGAGGCAAACTCTCAAGTAGATCCAGTATGATGAAAATAATGTTCTTTGACGTAGTAGCTACTCATCAAAATATTGCCATCATCCTAACAGGGAACAGGAGGCAGTTCATGGAATACAGAGTCCTTGTCTACCCACGTTAAGCTATTACTCAGTAAACACACCTTTCCCCCTCACCCCCCTTCCTTTGAAGATGCAGCCCAGGTTTTATATTGCCTTGCAAGAGGCAAGCTAAAGATCCATGACACTTTTCAAAACAAACAGGCAAAGAGTAACCCATCTGCCCTGCCCATCAGCTTCTCAATAAAATTGATTCTGGATGTGCAAGGTTGTCTGTGAGCTATTGCTAAGTGCATAATAGCTGCAGTATGCTAACTCATTATTCTGTGAAGTGCTGTGAAATACCACGATTGTGAAAAATGCTACATAAACCCAGCTTCCAATCTAGTCAAGTGGCAGTCAGATGGCCAGACAGGCTGCCATAGCACAGCTCCATGATCTGCAGTCCAGTGGTTTTATGGCTATGAACGTCCCTTAGACTCCTTTGCACGTGCCAGAAATTACAAGTGCCCTTTCAGGTGTTTGTCATGCTCTCTCTTCTTGATTTCTCCCCCTTTGTGCTTGTATTTTGGGGTGCTGATGTTTCAGATGGTTCCTGCTCTAGCTGCTCAGCTTTATCTTTGTGGACTGCCTATCACTTCTCAATGAGAGTCAGTTATAATGTAATTTATTTTGTAAAGTACACCAGCTGTTTGCCAGTGGGTAACCAAAGGTGAAAGGAAGCAAATGAAAAGCAGATTAGAAAGCACGTTTGGGGGAAGGGAGGGTTTAGTGTGAGAGAAAGTGAATAGGGTACTGTTCAGAGAAGCAGAAACTGAGAAAATAAGGCATGCACATGTAGCTCAAAGGACTTCATTACAGCTAATTTAGGAAGATAACAAAGGAGTGATGTCAACACGATCCAAATGGGAGACAAGCACAATGGGAAGAACAGAGAAGAGCAAGAACAAATGAGTCATAAAATGGACAAATGTCTTCAAGTCTTTAGAGAGTATGTTTTTAGTGCCTCTTCCCCTCCTCCTTTCCTGTTCTCCAGGAAATGTCTTACTAATAAGAGGAGCAAAAGGGTTGGCAAGTTTAATAATGCCCTCAAGGTGATGAAATGTTGGTGCCTGATGAGAACAAAAACTTAGCCATCCAGTTCTCCAGCTTTGCTTAACTGTGAGCCACTCTTTCTTTTTAGTGTCCTATCAAATCTGGTGACCCACATAGAGTATTATTCATTGTGCACAAGATAAGGTATCATAAATTCACCCTTAGGAATGTAATTACACTGAGTGCTCAGAAGAAAGAAAGAAAGGGTCCCTTCCCTGTCGCCACCTCTTTTTTTTTCCCTGGGGGAATTTCATTGTAGAAAAGTAAATATTGCAGCTAGGCTTCTGTGGTTTACTCTGCAGAGTCCATTTAAGATGGTGATGATTAAGACTTGTGTTTGTAGTGCTAGTCAAGAGACCGGGCAGCCTTTAACAAGAGGGAGCTGTGGACTGATGGCAGCAGGACAGGGGACTGGCAATTAACTTGCACACAAAGATTAAACCCATTAAGACCCTGTGTAGCTCTAAACACTGAGCTTTTCTCCCAGTTATGATGCATTGCCTCAGCCTAGACTGCTAACTTAATGTGGGGTTTTTTTTCCCCCCTCATCGCACTAAGATCTTGTTCTTTGGCATGCAGAAACTCAAATACACGTACCCAAATTTAACATGTAGGACACAAGGATTTCTAAACTGAGCCGTGGAGGAATGCCAGCAGTGGGTTGTGGTGGTTGTCATCTCCTGACCTTCCTCAATGGGGACCTGGCTGGAACATGCAAGGGCCTTTGGCACTTGTATTCCCTTCACATGAAAGCTTGAGCAGAGGAAGGGAGAGATGGGTTTGGACTGAGTGGTGCTGTGGCACCGGTGCAGAGCAGGAGGGCACGTCTGGGTATAGCCAACATCCACAAATTCCAGCCTTGCAGATCAGTGTACATGGCTCTGCACTAATATCCTGCCACTTTGCCCCCACTTTGTGTTGGTGAGGCTGTTGTTCTGAGGACAAAATAAGCTGTAAAGAATGAGCAAAGCCAATGGTAACCTCTGATTAAGTCTTAATTCCCCAAACAACGTGACCGCTGTCAAGGATGAGCTTTCTGCTGATCTGAAAGCAGCATATGTCCTCTGATTTCAGTAGGGAAATGCTGATCTGCCAAGGAGTCTCCTGTTCAGAGGGCCAAGGATTCAGCTGGTAGGAGCTTCCTTGTGTCGGTGAACCTACGAGTGCCTTGGTAAACCTACAAGTGCCTCGTTAACATGGATGATGCCCTATGCCAGAGTACTTAACAGCACATGAATGCTGGAAAGATTGTGGATTACTTTGCTAAGCAAGCGTGGCTTGTAAGTAATGTGCAGCTGACCCTTTGTGACACTTGCATGACCCAGAAACAAAGCAGCAGGCTTTGTTTCTGCAGTAAATGAACAGCATTTTGATATTTTCTGATAATAAAACCTATGAAGTTAACCTTTGCAAGGTAAAGTTAAACTTCATTTCTTTTCAAATGTGCAATGTTTTCAGTATGTTTGTTTGCGTTGTAACCTAATTTTCCACTTCCCTCCCCTTGTCATACAGTTTTTAGGCCAGGAATGTGGTAATGAGTAGAGAGAAGACTGTCAGTTTAGACTGTAAAAAGGCTCTGTGAAAAAGCCGAGTAGAATTAAATATGGGATGATCGTCTGTAGGATTTCAAAGCCCACGTCTCCACTGGTTTAAAGCCACAGGATTGCTAATAAAGAATCATTTTATACATGTGGCCTACTGTGCTCTGTGGCTGAGTGTAGTTTGAATAATACCATGGTTTTTTCTTTCTTTTTTTTCTAAAGTGTTGCACAGAGGTGATTGCATGTGGCCCACTCTGCCTGATGGAGCCTGTTGGACTGCTGCACTATTGGGGTGCAGCCATCCTGTCCCTGGGGTTTTAGCATGTAAACAGATCTTGTTCTTCAATGGGATCCTTCTCAGGCTAAAGCAAGGTCCAAATTAATGTGCTGGATTATGTTACTTTGAAAATGGGAGCAAGCATTAAGTGGCCAACTGTGGATCAGTGTTAGAATTTGGCAAGGGAACTCTTTTTCATGCATCCCTTGGGTGGATTCATGCCCAGAGGCCAAGGCTTGTGATCTTCTTTACATTTAACATTTTGGGCTGTGAGATTTGTTTTGTTCTACTGTCTTCTTTGCAGTCTGTACACGTTTATGATTACCTTGGAGGCTGACTGTGCAGTGTTGGGTTTTTTTTACCTCTGATAAGTGGACCCAGTGTAGCTGAGGAGGGGAAGTGCAGGGAGTAGTGCTAGGTAAGTGTACGCTGGAGATGAATCGGGGTCAGGACACCGCGATATGTTAATTTGCCAATAATCATTATAAGTAATAGCTTTACTGATTCATGAGTTCCATAAATTGATTAGTCTCTCTGTTAATGAAGAGCTCTAATGCACTACATAGACAATAGATCATTCCTTTACTTTATGACTTTATCTGGCCCAGGGAACTTGAGCACACTGGTCTGTGCTCGTAGGTACCACTTCTCTTTTCTGATGTGCTGCAGCACAATGGGAGCATTTAGCATTGCACACATCTCACTCTGGTTTCTGCATGGAATTACTTGAGTAATTCTTTCAGCTTTCTTATGCATCAGGGTGCAAACTCAGCCTGGTTCCTACTGCATCATCTTCACCAAAAGCTGACTCTGCACTCAACCAATGCAAGACAATGTCTTGCTTATCAAGCAGCGACTTCCACTTGGAAGAAAGGACAGTAGCTTCTTAAATCACTTCTTAGAAACCCTCTCTTCCAATGAGGAAGCAGTGTCCCATGAGCTAGCTGAGTTTAGGGATTGTACTGAGAATGAGCTGGGCTGTTTGTTCATGTGGGTGAAATGGTGACCATTGGTGAGGCTGCAGGAGGAGTGGGTTGGGTCTTTGTGGGCTCTATTACATTGAAGAAGCAACCACCTTTCCCTCTTGATGCACGCTTTAGCGTGTTAGATTGAAGGATGCTCCTGGATGCCTGAACAGTGGCAGTGCCCTTTTAAAAATTCCTCCATCTTCAGTAAGAAGAGGGTTACTTTTTCCTTTTCAAATGGACTTTGCTTCAGTTATCCATGCCTTTGTCCCTTTGAGATGGCGTTGCCATAATACACTCTCCATGGGGCTGTGCGCTAAGCCCACTCAGAAACTGAAGCTAATGCAGAAAGCACTGACCCGCTTATTAAGTAGCGTTTCACACTGGGAACACATCACACTAACATGCCAGGGTCTGCACAAGCTGCCAATAGGTTTTTGGATGTTGGTGTTAACCTATAAAGCTATAAATGGTTTGGTACCTAGCCACTTGGGTCAGGAGAGAAGGCACGGTGCCTTTATTAATTATACAAGGCTCCAGCTGAGAATGAATCTGCTTAGGCTTCTGGAAACGGTTCACACTGGGCATGTTCAGAGGCTTAATGCAGGCATTAACATACTCTTACATTGCATCATTTAATTTGCATAGCAACTCCTGGGCTAGTAGGATACCTTCCCTCACACCTACCTTTGATGTTGCTGCTGCCACCTCTAAGGCTCTTTGTACACTTAGCAATCAGTGCTCCGGACTTAGGACTGAAGGGTGTTTTTACCCATCTGCTAGATCAGGAGAAAGCTCCTGTGTGGGACTCACAGAAAGCTCATAAACTGGGACAGATCAGTATTTGCAGAACCAGCAAACAGATCAGAGGTACTTTCTGAATATGTCTGAGTCTAGGGGAAAAGCTGCAAATTTGGGGTCTGGTTTTAGGTTTTGTTCAAAGTGCTTTCCAATTTCTGAAATGCCTTTCCTCTCCAGAGCAGAACAAGTAACATGGCACTATTCAGCCATTGCATCTGTAGACAGATCTGCAGCTACTTCCTGCATTTGCCCGTGGTGTTTCTCATTGGTAATTACAGTAATATTTATGTCTCTTTGCATTTTTATATGTCCTTTGTTAAGTTGATTAGAGGAGGCACAAAACTGCCCTTTTATAATATGAAAAAAAAACCCTTAAAAAAACCAGAGGACTCATTAGGAAGCTTGCTGACATCAACTAAATTGAGTTTCACCTCATATCAGAATGCTAATAAATAAGCCATGATGCTCAGTACATGGCTTTAACGTACCCACTCCCCTCACACAGCTTGCTGCACGCTTTGTACAATGCAGCTTTTTCTTTTTAATGCAAAACATTACTAAGTAAGTCAAGGGGAAATGGTATTTCATATTCAAGCCTTGTTTTTCCTTTCCCTTTCCCCTCAAGCAGACCTTAAAAAAAACCCCAAATCATTTGTCTGGTATCCAATCACTCCGATTATACTTTTTGCTTCTGCTTCTACATGTAAGAACCTTAAATCTAACACTTTCTTTTGCTGCAAATGTGATGTGTGATTTACATTTGTTTTTCTTGCAAATTAGGAAGGGCATAAAACACAGGCAGCTTTCCTTTCAGATGCCTCTCTCTATATAAAGTCAGGCTGGGAAAAGCCATAGGAGCAAAGAACAGGCAGGGAAAGAGAGTGACAGAGGGTGTTTTGGAAGTGTAAAAGGCATCTTTACAGCCAACAGACCAAAAGACTCTTGTCCCAGTCTGTATCTCACTCAAATATTTATGACAACAGTTTACACTCTTTTGACTTCTGGTTTCTCTCTCAGAAATCCATGTTTAGGTAGAAAATTTTAAAAGCCTCCCCCTGCCAATTGCTTCTAGGTCTGTGCCAGGTCCACGCTCTTGATCTTGGGCTGTTTTAGGTAACTAGCTTGGGGCTTTAAGGGGAGCTGTAATTTGGGTGGTGGTTATAGATACCAGCAACAATCAAGTGGTAATCAAAGTAGTCCAGTCAGGATGCCCTGGCAGGGCTGTGTGCCCACTAGAAACAGACAAGGGCTGGTGCCAGTGTCCTAAGCCCTGGGTGGCTGCTGCTGCTGCCACCCGCTGCCTGCCCCAGTGACCAGTGCTCAAACCCTGCCTGCCTGGCAGTGCTGCCATACAGACCATGTCCTTGGTGCTCCCACTTCCCTGGAGTGGCATTGTTTCCCCTCTCTGTTTGTTTGGTTTGTGCCTCTTCCTCTGTTTTTGGGATGGTTGCTTACAGCATCTTCAAAATAGGTAAGGAGCTGCCTTTGTGGCTTTGCCCTTGGAGTCTCAGTGGGGACTTGTCCCATCACAGGTTGGTACAAATGGGACAAAACGATGCTGCTGGGCCAGGGATGCTGCTGACCTTCCAGAGCCTCGAGGAAGCAGCGGTGTTCCATCTGTGGCTTCCTGCTTTGTAGGGCTGAGATGATCCCAATTGTTCAAAGCTTCTGAGCCAAGCAGCCCACTTGAGATCAAATCCTTATGAACTTGTTTAATCAGCCTTTTTTCCTCCTTCTTTCTCAGGGTTTTCTGCCTCTGCTGTGGTGCTGTGACATGCTCCCTGTAGAAGCTGAGTGCAAAACCTGCTAGCAACTTTAGGGGGTTTCTGGCTGTAGGCTCAAGGTCTGAACAGATTTGCAGCTTCAAGCACTTGTGCCAAGAATTGGGTTGCTTTGATCAATTAAATTCCCTGGCAGTGAAGGAAGAATAATAAAGGTTAGGGGGGCTATGCTGTGAAGCTCCATCTGCAGAAGAGTGTATCTTCCCACTGCTCCTGAATAGCACCAGCAGGGCCCTCCTCTACCTCTTTTATGGATTTAATTCTCTTTGGGAAGCTAATCTCACCCCTGCTGCCCCAGCACAAAACCCAAAGTGGCAATCTTGTGAAGCACAGAAAAGCAATTGGGGGAAACCTAGCTTTTTATGATAATAACCAAGGAAAGTGACTTGTACCACTGCTCTTAAGAATGCAAACATGGTCCCACATGAGTGTGGGGTAAACAGCATGGCTTGTATCTTTCAGCAAAACAGAAATGTGCTGTTGCTGGGGCTGAGGGTGTCTCCTGAGGAACTGTTTGCTTGCCAACAAGCAGGGCTTTGGTTATACCAAAGTCTTTCAGGTGACCTACTCTAGGTGGTCCTGCTGTGGCAGGGAGAGGGTGGACTAGATGATCTTTCAAGGTCCCTTTCAGCCCTTGTGATTCTGTGTGGAGATGATTTTTCTGGAGAGTAGGGGGTGCTATGAAGTGCTGGGAGGAATGGGGAGGGCAATATTGAGCTATCAGGTCAGGGATTTGCCTGTTTTCTTGCTCAGTTTTGGTGCCTCTTTATGCAAAAAAGATGAAGATGAAGCCATGTGCAGATGAAAGGACAGCATTCATGTTTCTCCCTGGCACTAGCAGTGCCATGGTTGCACAGTGAGCAGAGGACGTCTGCAGTGGAAAGCCACAGAGTCACAATTTAGGGTGCAGATGCCTTCATCCAACAGTGGGCTGCTCTCAGGAGGGCTGGACCCACTGTTGTGCAGCCCTCCTGCTGCATTCTTTGTTCAGGGGGATGTGTTGGCTGAGATACTCTTTCCTCTCCTTGTCGGGTTGGTTTTCTGTGCTCTGAGTTCTTTGACATGGCCTCTGTAGGGTCATACAAACCCTGGTGCTAAGGAGTCTTGAGAAGGTGGTGGGAGAGAGAAGCAGACCAGGAAAGGATGAGGAGGAGAGGTGAGACTGCCTTGATCTCCAGCAGCTCCATCCAAGTTGGACACATAGAGATTGTGACACTGCATCCCAAGGTGCTTTTAAGCAATGCAGCCCTTCCCAGAGGCTGCAGATCTGGGAGGTGGAAGGGTCATGGAGCAGCAGGCAGGGCAAGGCTGGGCAGCCCTGACTGTGTGTTGTCCTTGTGATGTCTCTGACATAGAGCAGCCAAGGTGGCTCCTGAGTCACAGCTCATCTCCCTTCCCCGTTCTCCAGCACGGAGCAGTCTCCTCACCCAAGGTAGCTGGATATCATTTCTGTGTGCTGGCTGCCAGAGTCATTTCAATTTAGCTTGGGCTATTAAATCACCTGTCTCGATGCCGTTTGTCTGGAGATAAAATTTGGAAAGGCAGCAGCTGGAGGAAAATTAGAGCAGACAAATGTGTGTAAAATGTTTCCCTCTAACTGCTTTCATCCCAGGCAATCCTTGATTAAATGATGAGGCTTAGAGCTATAAGTATCTCAGTTGTTTCAACTGGAGTAAGCTGAAACCAAGGTCAAATCATAGCTGGTTTGTGTCCTTTTTCCTTCTGATCTCCCACATTTCACTATGGTTATTTTATTTAGGTGTCTGCCACTTGCCATTTCAGGCTTCCAGGGGTATGTCTGCTCTGCACCTTTGTTTGCCAGCCTAAATGTTTCCATCTCACTAGTGGAGACAATGACATAATTTTAGATATGCCAGGGCCTAAAATTAGTGGATTTTTTTTTCCCCCCCCCAGTACAAATGAATGGGTGTAAGCTGTTTGTTTTTAACTTCCCCTCCTGCCTGTGAACTCCAGCAAAGGGAAATTAATTTTTCATTGTGGATGCAGGATTGGGGATGAGGGTAGAAGAGGATAAAGGGAGTGGAATAAAAGGAGAGCATCTGCATGTGAAGACAGGGGAATAAGAAGTGTGTGAAGCTCCTAGGTGGGAGTCTGATGTTGTTCCATCTGTTTCTTTAGTTACTAGAAGTAGTTGAGCCTCATCAGTTGTCCCCACAGCCCCTGGAGGAGAGGAAGCACTGATGGGGTCCCAGCCCACACGGCTTTGCTGACAGGTGCCAAGACAGCACACGGTCAGGTTCCCCCCGGGATTGCTCATCCACAAATGCACAGATCATCTGAGCTCCAAACTTGCTTGGAAAAAACAGAAGTAACCTGTGTGATCTATTTTAATCTACAAACCCCTTGCTCTGAATCATTGCTTTAAGAGCAGAGTTCACTGAATTCATAGTGAATTCATCCAATGAAGAGGTGAATTGAATGCTGCATTATATAGGGTTTAATTTACTTCAGCTTCTCCTCCAGCCCTGGAAATCCCGTGTTTTATCTCCCATACTCCTAGTTAGCCCAGTAAGGTTATTTCCCAGAAAACCTTTTGTAACATAAAAGTAATTTGCCCAAAAGGACTCCACTGGATCTGCCCACATTTGAATACAGAGTGGAAACACACTTTCTCTACAGCTTCTGTGGGATGTCTCTAATTAAGGGCACCCAAGGCTGGGGTGTGGAGGTGTGTCTCTGAGCCTCCAGAGCCAAATGTGATTGAGAGCATTCAGCTTTCCAATTCCTGCTTTAGTCCAACCTCAGTGTTAACACACAGGATGTGTAGTGATGGCCCTCCAAGGCCTCTTTGCATTTACACTTGTAATCTTGATGTCATATTAGCGCAGGCTTTTCCCAATATTTTATTTCATGCTTCCTTCACTGTAAATACCTGCTTCTTGTGGACACTCAGCTGGGCTGTGTCTCTTTTTCCCCTTTAATAATCTCTAGCTTGGGACCACTGATCCTTCAGTAACCTCTTCCTCTTTTTTTGATGTGCTCTCTGTTTTCCCTTATTTACAGCAACCGCCACGCTTGGGATTCTCTTGTTTGTCCTCTCCCACCTCTCAATTTCTCAGGACAAGCTGAAAATGAGATTTAATGGGCCTCCCACTGTCGTTGCTCTTTTGAGATTACTGGGATCAGATGTTCTTCTCTTGAGAACTAGATCAAAGAAAATGAGAGAGGGTAAAGACCAGAACACTCAGGAAGGCAACAGAGAACAGGGATAAAGCAGAAGAGTGGCTCTGAGCATGTAATGCGGTGGTGCAGGGTGTTTTGGGCTTTGCTGATGCCTTGCCGAGCTTTTACAGAAGCATCAGTGCCACTATTGTGTGAAAAGCTTAATTTTGTTGCAAAACTTTTCTTGTATGTTTTTTTTAATAAGGATTGTCTTGTGTTACTAGGTATAAACAACCCACTAGTTTTAATGTGGGATTATTTGGCTGCCTGATCCATCCCCATGTTCCCAGAAATCCTCTCTGTGTTAATTGCATTTCACTGCTGGGGACACCTGTTAGCAAGGGCACAGCTGAGCAGACACTTAATACTCCCAAATCTTTGATAATACTCCAGTTAAACATCTTTCTTGCCTTTCTTCTTTGTATTTTTTTCCCTTTTTGTTCTTTTAAATAAAAGAGAGCAACTGGTTGGACTTTCCCCATAGCAGCAGACTGAAGCTATTCTTCTCTGTAGCACAAGGTGAATTTGCAGCAGAGGAGTGGGTATTTTTTGAAGGCTGTCACTGCACTCCCCCTTTCCTCCTCTTCTGCCCTGATAGGGAGGTGTAACCCAAGGACTAGGATGCCACTTGGGCTTCAAAGGTCTGCTTTAAATTCCCTGTGACACCATAGCTTCTGCTGCACCCTTGAAGCTGTGCTGCAAAATGCTAACACAGGTCTCCAGGAGAGACAGGGAAGCTCTCACACACTGCTGTGACAAGGATTTGGGTTCCTGACAGGAGCCAGTTTGTGCAGCTTTACGTTTCCCAGATGCTGGTCCTGCCACCACAAGAGTACAAGGGGTAGGGAGGAGAAACCCAGCTCTGGCAGTGGCTGGGTGGCTGGCTGCAGGGGTGATGGAGGAGAGCAGCAAGGAGCTGAGGAAATCTCTTTGTGGCTCAGGCTCTCGATGCAGGAAGGCTGTGTTTTTGTTGGTAAAAAAATAATTGACATGGTATATGTGACTTTCTCGTTGGTCACAAAGCTCAAAGGAAAGAAGTACAATATGGCAAGGACTCTCTTGTTTGGATTTTTTTAAGTGCTGCATTTAATCCCCTTACAAACGTGAGGGAAACCTCAGAAAATTGTCAGTGTCTGAAGAAGGAGATAAGCCCTTCACACTGTTCAGTTCTGCAGTGTTTATTCCTTTCCCCCTTTATTTTCTTAGCATTGTCAGAGAGAGGTGGAAAGCCTTTGTCAGAGTTCTCCTGTAAAGCAAGAGATTCTATTTGAATGTGAGCAAGTCTAAGCACACGGTGAGACCCGGGGAGCGAGCAGCATCTTTAATTTCTGACTTCCCTTGCTCTTGTGAATTGTGACAGGAACTTACCACCACTCAGACTGCTCTGAGAACAGAATGGCTTCTATGCAAAACCACTAGACAAGAGATTCAAAAACCCTTCCTTTTTTTCCAGAAAATTACTTCATCACATATGAGATTTCTTTTTAAACCAACTACATGGGAGTTCTTGGCAATGATGGTCTCTGCATCTGATGGTCTAACTAGCATGAAATAGAGCTGCTGCTCTCATTTATATACATTACAGTATCTGGTTCCTCACTTGTGGTTTGGTAAAAGCATGAATTTTCGGGTTTTCCTCATGGGACTTTTTTGGCTTCTTTCACTTTACCTTTAATTTTCTTCCCTGCTATGCAGAAAGACAAGATGGTTATTAAATGGCTTTAGAAATGTTGCTGCAAGAGGCAAGAGAACATGCAGCATTATAATTTTTATTGCTATCATCAGTTTCTTATTCTCTTTTCAAGAAAGCACAACAGTAGCCAGGCTTTCTGGGGAGGATCATAGCACACTTGCAGTTAAGCTGGGAGAATTCAATATAGATATATTTCTTGGGCTAATATTTGTCAGGCAGATCACAGGGTACTACTTCTGAATAACTTTGTGTGTTCATTTTGATCTGTGTGTCACTACAAGATTGCAATCTCAGGGTAAAACCCCATAACAAACATCCAGGAGCCTTGGAGCATCCCAGTTGCAGGGAGGATATGAGACTGGTGGGAGAAGGGATTGTGCTAACTGGGTAATGGGATAACATGGGTACCAGTTAAGTTTGCTTCAGTGGATGTTTTGCATACAGGAGAGCTCTTGTCAGTTGGCTTCAGCCAAGCCCAACAACTTCATCTCCCTCTCCACCAGCCTCATCTAGGGGAAAACAGAGGTGGTAAGGCTGATGACAGCTGGAGAAGATGACAGATGCAGAAAAGATGAAGGAGGGATGCTGCTCCTTGGCACAAAGGCTGGGGAACATGCCTAGGGCCATGTAAACATCAGTGGCAGATATGGGCATAGGAAGCATCACATCTTACCCTTCTGATGTCCCCCACCACCAGAGCAAACACAGGGTTTGACCTTGTGCCCAGCCACAGACTACCTGGCCTCTTCCCAGTCCCTCACCCACCACCAAGGACGTGTCCTTGAAGCACAGTGTTTGCTTGGAGATGAGTGGGGAGATTTTTGGTGGCCACTGCCACTGTCCATTGATCTATTCAGGGTTGTTTTTTAGTTAAAAATACCCAGGTGACTATTTTTACATGAAAGTACACATGCCTTTCCTTCCTCCCTCTCCTAATTATTAAGTGCCTAAACCATATTATGAGATATTTGTTTTTATTCTGTGATATTTCGAAATCAAAGATGGTTTCTGAGGGAGGCAAGCAACCAAAATATTTATAGGTTATATTCCAGCTTGGTAGGCTCATTTAATTTAATTAGCTGTAATGTGGGTGTTTGACTCCTCTTGTAAGGACAGAAATAAGTTTACTACTTTGTGTTCTTTTACAGTAAAAAAAGAGAAAACGCTTGTTTCTATTTTTCTTTCCTCTCTTCTTTCTTTCCCTACTAAATACTTTATTTATACTGTGTCTATGCTGAAATTTCATTCCCTAAGTGCTAAATAACTCCCCCCTACACTTTTTTTTCTAGTTGGGATTTATAATGCACCCCAGTAAAAAACTAGGTGCTGACTGAGCTATGAACGGTGCTCCTTCATTATGAAACAGCCCTTGCAAACTTCTGGAAAATGGACCTACTGTGAGAATAAATCTTCTCCCTTGACATACAGCACTGAATGTGGCTCTGACCACATAAACTGCTCTCCCCATGATTCTGGGGCTGTTCACAATGCCAACCATTTATAAGCCAGTTGGCTTTACATTAATTAATTCCCAAGTCATTCACAAATAGCAACAATCACCTCAAAGTGCAGGGCTAGGAAAGGGCTGGCATTTTTGAAAAGGAGATCTGTATATAAAAATTTACCATGCTCACAATAGGGGATGAACCCAGCCCTTGAAACAACAATGGCTTTCTGCTTTTGGGCTCGGGGTCACGGCTTCTTTCGGATCAGCTTGTGGTGGTTTATTTACAGCGGGTGCTAATTTCTGAGCATCGGCAGGGCGTCCTGCCCCAAGCCCGAGGGGTAGGGCTCCCTGCACTAATGCCTGCAGGACGGGGCCAGGGAAAGCTGGATTGCCTTGGAGAGGAGCTCAAGGATCCCAGGAATGCCAGGGAAGGATTTGGCTTTGTGATATCCTCTGCCAGATTCCTAGCTACTTCTCACCTGGGTTTCTGTACTTGCCTGGACAAGTTCCGCTTGTAGCCTTCCTGTACAGTGTTTTAACATCATCTGGTAGATTTTCATGGCTGAGCCACTACTAGAAATACTTTTAAGATGCTGTACAAGAGGAATCTCTCTCCCCAGCATAACTTTTAGGCTTTTAAGAGAAGTTTTTTTAGGCATGATTTAACTGTGTACCTTGTTTCCCATGGAGTGCACTTTCCTATGGCCACTGTTGGCCACTCCTCCTGCCATCTCCTGGCACTGGTCCTCACATCCTGCTCTCATCTTTGCTTTAGCTCCTCTTCCCTGTGCCCCACTGAGCTTCCTTGCCTGTAGCTCAGGGTTGTTCCTCTCACTTTGCTTCCTGTGGGTCCCTGTCCAGCTAGGTGTGCTGCCTGTTGCCTTTCAACCCCTTCCAACTCTGTTACCTTATCTCATCCCTTCCAGACTTCCTTGTGTTTTGTGTGGTGGGTGTTGTGCCTTGCATGGACTGTAGATGTGTAAGGATGATACACTTTTTAGTGGAAGTCAACCTAGAGAATGATATCCTGCTGTGTTGGGGCCAGGAGTGTGTTTTTGTAAGTTGGTCATCCAGTTCTATGCCCGTGGACCTTCACTTCCCTCCCCGCCAGCCCCTGCTGAAACCAGAGCTGAGCTGCCAAGTGTGGCTTTAACTTGGCTGCCTTGCAGGAGAACATTATGACACAGGTCTTAAGGATGCAGTTACAAATGAGCTTCATGGGACAGAGCCTCACCCAGTCCATGGGATTGACAGTCTTCATTCACTAAGCAGCTCTTCAGGAGTCTTTGTTCATCATTTTCTAACGGAGGAGGGAGGAGCCGATCCCCTAATGGCAACATCCTATTCAGATGCTGCACTGAAGACAGAGTTATTAATTTACTCAGAGGGTTTTTGCTGTCATTCAACATGATAGTATCCTGAATGCTTTGAGAATGTTAAAGGGTTTGTTTTCATCCTAGAACCATGAGATGGAAGAGCATCACTTTCACCTCGTAGGTGCGAGCAGCAGCAGAGTGCAAGATCAAGGTCAAAGTGAAAGCAAGCTTTAGACACCTATTATTTTTTTTCTCTCCAGACTATGTTACATTTATCACTTTTCTTCTATGTGTGCATTTTATACAACCTACTGACTTCCATTTTGGCTGCCATTGCTCATTGGCTTGCCTCTGCCAAGTTCTGAGGAAGCACTCTGAGCTTTGCATTGGCGAGGTCTGAAAAAGCTGCTTGGTCTAAAAGACCCACCACCACAGGAAAATATAGCTCCCCAGGTCAGCATTTGTCTGCTCTTCTTTCTCCTACTGTAGCCTCCAGACTCAGTCCCTCCTCTTTGCAACATGCAAGAGCATTACAAGAAACAGTCGCCTTGGCTCCTCTGTCTTAGCTCATGCTCAGTGCCTCCACACCAGCTGAGGCAGAAACCATGTGGAGACAGCGTGGTAGATATTCAGGCAATTATGGACCTCAGACTCTGCCCAACAAAGTCCCAGTTCAATCCATTTTTTTCCTGATGCTGTTCAGGCTTCTCTATATCTATCATTCACGAGTTCTTTGTGCAAACATGTTGTTTACCTGATCCTTTTCCTCATCTGTTTTCTTGTTCCAGCCTTCTCACTAGAAAGTGCATTTGATGTGATGGCACATTGAAGCAGTGGCAGTCCTGCTGCTATGTTTGGTTGCAATATTGATACTCAACTCTATAGGTACTGTGGGATCTACACTTAACACTTAAGTTCCACAGTTCCAGTGTGAAATGAAGTCTCCCTGTTTTTTATGTGAGTTGGTTAGGTACATAACAGAGCTTATCATGGCAACAGCGTTTCTGCTGGATTCAGCAAAGATAGTGCTATACAAAATAAAATACATTGAGATTTCAGGAAAGTCTGTCTGCATTCTGCTCCCACTGAGGCTATCCAGGCCAAATTTTCAAACATCAGCTTCTAGTTGTACCAACACAACGAGCCCGTGCAAAACACAAATAGGGACACGTTAGGCTCTTACACGTGTGGGCAATGCCCATTCTTGCTGAAACGTGACATTCTGAGAACAGATATTGCAGAAGACTGGTACATATTTTATGGGACATCTTATCTTGCTAGAGACATAGCTCCTGTTCTTACTTTACTTTGCTTGATAGGTCATTTCTCTTGTTTCCTTTGGTGCTGGAAGTCTTTCTCATGCTACTTTCTGCATCTGGAAAGTCTACCCACCTTGTGCACGCCAATCACTCTATTTCAGATCTCTCCTGATCCATTTTATGCTGATATTCTTGCTATTGCTTTGTCTCCGACTCAAGTCTTGGACTGTCCCTTGCAGTGACTATTAAGCATGTGTATTTATTCATAGTCAATTGTGTAAGGGTGTGTGGTTTGGTGCCTTCTCCATTCTGAGGAGAAAAATTGATTTTATGCAGTTACTAACTTAATTGATGCCTTATGTCCAGAAGGCAAAGGCCTTTGTGTGAATAGCTCAATTTCTGTTTTAAAGGGGAGTTCCTTAAATTGTAGAGATTTTAACAGTCTGCCCAGGTCGAAGCTAAAGGGTAACAAATCCACAGGAAGAGCACAAGTCTCATGATTAGATCAGACTAGTAGTTTTAGTGCTGAGTAATGGAGTATTGGCACACCTTTGCCTTTTTCCTCCAGAAAAAAATGAGAGACAGTAAATCAGTTTGGAAGGGCTGGTTTATTTTGGCCTCCTGACACCACAAATGTTATTTCTGAAACAGCGATGGTTTAATTGCTCAGACTCCTCAGCTGCACAGGCAATATTAAATGTTTCCATGTAAAGGGTGAGGGACAGGAGCTCCTGGAGGAGGCAGGAGAAAGGTGAGCACGGCTGGGACAGAATAGAGCCCGTTGGATTGGCAGCTGTGGAGCAGCCACAGGAGCTGGAAGACTGTTGTCCCTTCACCCCCAGCCCATTATCTGCCTCCCTGGCTCTGGTGTGCTGGCACAGACAAAGAAAGATGGGTAACACTACTAGTCATTTTGTAGGCTTGCAATTACCCTAGGCAGTGGCCTGCTTGCTAGCCCTGTTCATAGAATGGTCATAGAATCACAGAATGGTAGGGGTTGGAAGGGACCTTTAGAGATCATCTAGTCCAGCCCCCCTACAGAAGCAGGGTCACCTAGATCAGGTCACACAGGAACGTGCCCAGGCGGGTCTTGAAGACCTCCAAGGAAGGAGCCTCCACACCCTCCCTGGGCAGCCTGTGCCAGGGCTCCCTCACCCTTACAGTGAAATAGTTTTTCCTTATGTTTAAATGGGACTTTTTGTGTTCCAGCTTCACCTCATTACCCCTTGTCCTGTCACCAGTTACAACAGGAAAAAAGTGATGCCCCAACCTCCTGACATCCACCATTTAGATACTTGTAGATAATTATGAGAGTCAGAGGAGGTGTGACTCCTACAACTTTTCCTCTATGTGCTGTGATCACTGAATCTCCATGTAGCCTTTTGTTTCTATGGCTTAGGTTTATGAGCATTTAGTTTTCCATTTTCTGTTACTTTTTCAAACATAACATGAAATTGCAGACATTTTCAGCCCTTTGTAAAATTCTCTCTCCTCATCACAATTTACTGCTCTTAATGATTTTTCTGACACGATTTAGTAGCACCATCCACTAAGTGTTCCTCTTTTTCTTGGATGCAGTGAGGTATATTATACAAGACACTATGGATGATATTAGAAAGATCCCAGTAGCGTGTAACATTCAGGAGAGTTTGCAGCAGTCATTTTTATCTGTCAGGATGTGCGTTACTTTGGAATCTTTTCTGTGGAAAGGGTGAGAAGAGATGCTCCTCCAGACAGCATTTGTCACATTGTCCTGGGGTTTCTGGGAGCTCCTGCAGGGCCTGGAGGTGGCTGCCGTCTGCCTGGTTTGATGGGTTGCGTGAGGATCTGTGGATCTGTGCTGGAAAAGAAAACCTCCAACAGTTACCATGGCCCTGGCAAGGCACAGGCTGTGCTCTCTGTGTGCCTTCTCCAGATGCTGGGCATATGGGCCTGTCCTGAGAGCTCCAGGATGATTTGGCTTGCTTAGTTTGGCTGAGGAGGCAGCTGGAGGAAGGAGTATGGAGAGAGACTTATTGCTTTTGCAGATAACAACCTTGCTGAGCTTGATTGATGGATACTGCTTTATCTGCCAGACATAAGCTAAAACTTAGGAAATGGAGCAGAAACAGGCAGCTTGGGCAGAGCAGTTGCTCGTAGCAGGGCGGTGCAGGGTGCCGATCTGGGCAGCGCTTATGCCAGGCTGCTGCTGTGTGCAGACAGCCTCACGGGCTCAGCTGGGTGAGAAGCACCTCACCTATCCCAGCACTGAGGGGCACAGAGCCCTGCAGCAGCTGTACTTCTGGATGAGATTTCCTCTTTCTTGTTTTTTCCAGTCATTTCTTTTTGCTGCAGCACGTGTTTCCCAGCTATGCCTCTGAACTGATGCACAGACCTAGGCTCTGCTCTCTCTGGCTTTAGCAAACTAGCTTCATGATGCTGGACACCCCTCCCACCTCCCTCTCCATCCCAGTTCCCTCTACCTGCCTTGGACTTGCTCCATTCCCATCATATGCTCCCAGCCACTTACTGAGTAGCAACGCAGAGCAGAGAGTAGCTTCCCTGCCTCATGTTGTAAAAGAGTCTAAAATGGAAAAGACTGTAGGGCTGAGGAGCTCCTCTAGCTAAGGTAGTTTATCCTGAGCAGAAAACTGGATGCAGCTGGAGCACCTTTTTGCTAACATACTCTGCATTTTCATTTCCTTGTAACTGTAAAGCTCTACACTAGACTGTAAACAGGGACAGAGCTCATACACTTTTTAAGGCCAAGTGCTGCTGTGCCACATTGCTATTTGCCACTGTCTGGAACCCTGACACCCTGGTCTTCTTCAAGTCCTTTGGCAGCTAAGATGCAGCTAATACAATAGGAGAGGACAGAATCTTTAAAAGAAGCAAAATGTAACACGTTTTGTTTCTGAGAGGGTCATGGAGATGACCTAATATTGCATGTACAGGGCATTCATCAAGTGTGTTCTAATTTAAGAGAGAACAGTTGGACTTTTCCTCTTAGAGGCGTTAATAGACTCAAAGTTGGAAGAGGAGACAAGGGCAGAGTGGATAAAAGCCTAGCAAGATCAGTGATGGTAAGCAAAGCCAGTAATACTCAGGATAATCTCTTCTCTGCTGCTCATTTTTTTCTTACTCAGCACAGAGTGTACCTGGCTGCTGGTTACAGAGGAAC
Organism: Colius striatus; assembly: GCF_028858725.1. Classification (NCBI taxonomy): domain Eukaryota; kingdom Metazoa; phylum Chordata; class Aves; order Coliiformes; family Coliidae; genus Colius; species Colius striatus. Next base: position 6,430,060 of record NC_084762.1, read on the forward strand.
TAAAACCAAGCCTGTTTGGGTGTTCAGTGCACAAGCTGGGAGAAATCTCTTAGATGACAGGAAAAGCCACCAATGATATTGTCTCTGGAAAGAGAAACTTGCTTCATAATGGATGTATCTACACCAACCCCTAGTTAGTGTTCATTGGTATTCCAGTTGACTTCAGAGCAGAGACAGCACCTGCTGAGCAGCTGGGAATAGTGGGACAGTCTCTGGATTTTAGGAGTGGCCTTTTGAGTGTAGATCAGAGGTTCCAGCCAAACACCGTTGGTAAGCTTTGGCTGCGGCTGCTCCTGCAGTAGTTGTTTCCTATGATAGGGAACAAGGCATACACAAAGCATCTGGTCCATCTGCACAGGAGAGGAAGGAATTTGCCCTGTGGCTGTCAGGTCAGTATGTATGCCTTGGCATACACAGACGTGTAAAAATCGTTTTCTTTTGAGAACTTCAATATTTTGTGCTTCATTTGGCAGCCTTGGGACCAAATTCAACAGTTTCTCCAGTGATAGTGTGAGTGCTAGTAAATCAAATATCCATAATCAAATAGCAAACATCCATAATGGGGGAAACAGATGTAATTTGCAATCAATTTGCCATTTTATGGAAGGGCAATGAAATGCTAATATCCCATTTGAAAAATATTTGAGGAAGATAATGAGGAAGAAACCAGTGGGGGATGGAGGGTAATTAAATAGAAAAGAAAATCACTCTAAATCCTATAAGAGAGGGAATATGAACTTTGTTGAACTTCCAAACTATTGGAGAATACAGTTCTTTTGTAGAGTTCAGAATTTCTTTAGGTTATTTTCAGACTTCTGTACAGTCATACCCTTGTTCTCAGTTTAGTGTTGGGGTTTTTCTTCTTTTAAAAGAGAATTATCTACTAGTATAGCAGCATGAAAGCAAGTAGGTTAAGGAGGTATGGTATCATGTAGCCGTTTTACTTGCCCTGCAAATAGCTTTATTCTTAGAGCTGTGCTCAGCTCAGGTAAATGTGGGTGTAAACTGTGAGTTCAGTGGAATCTCTGTGTGTCCCACTTATACAAGTCAGTCATTTTGCCTGTGTTTGAACTGTCTTTGTATTGAAGCTTTTAATTTTTATTTAATAGTTTATTTCTGATATCCCACATCACTACTGAGTCAAAGTATGGCATCAGGCAACCTCTGCTCAATTCAGGATAGGATTGCAAACCTGGGTTTCCAATATCAAAAGCCAGAGCCCTAACCAGTAGAGTAACATGTACATTTACAGCTAGGATAAAACCCCCTGGGTAAGATAACTAGGATCAGATCAGAAACACCTCAGCAACGTGACACAGATACCTCAGTGATGTCAGGTCAGATTTAAGAGAATGTTCTGAGGGTAAGTGAATATCACTGCAGGTCCTGATGGAGATTTGGTATCATATTCTGCATCAGCCAGTGGCACATCTACTTGCTTCTTGTTTGAGTTGGCTCTTGTACCTCTGATCCTTTCTTGTTCCTTTTCTGAGGTTCATGCTCAGTTTCATGGATGTTGGATGTTTCCATGGTAAACATCAGTAGATGTGGGGTGACAGCATTTGCCTTTCTCTTGGATTTCTGCTGGACTTGGACTTTCATAGTCTTGCTGCCATGAGTTTGGGCTGGTCTCTGCCTATAGTTACCATCTTGAAGGAAAATCCCCTCCCTGTTGGGTCACGTTATCAGGGACTTCCCTTTTTGATGCAGGCTTCCTCGATGCAAAACAACTCAATTGTCCCAGGCCAAACTAGAGACATCATAAAGTTTCAATAAAAAGCCATTCTCAGGGAAAAACAGGAAAACAGGGTTTTCTAGCTATGATTCACAGCAGCATCAGTTGCATATGTCCTGAGCTTACTCTTGCCTTTGATGAAGAGCACTTTGAAAGCAGCAATAGCTGGAAAATCAAGCAGGTTGTCCTCTTCCAGGCAACACAGTACTGACCAACCTGGTGTCTGTAGTCAAAGCACGTACCCTGTGGTGGATCTATAAGAATGCCAAAAATAATAATGGACAATTCTGGGCCTCAGCAGTTCCAGAAACTGGATATGTCTCAAAATGTGAATAGTGTGCTGTTATAGAATAGCTATTTTACAGGACAGAAATTAGATGTATCAGTCCTCAGATGAAGGGATTTTTTTTTAACCTTCAAGGACTGTTAGAAGCTCTGAGGAACAGAGGAGAATTCCCACTGTTCCCAGGAGCCAAGCTCTTTTTAAGCAACAGGCACTTGAAAAGAAGCCTTGGGAACAGAAAAAGCCTGGTTCACGGGTGGTTTTTTGCTACCTTTCACAAGTTGAAGGCTCAGGGTCACATGTCAATACAAGCTATCCGTGCCTATTTCAGTTGCATCTCATTTAGGGGTTGTGAGGCTTGATTGCCAGTTCTCAGGAGCTCTGGCCAACTAGGCATTGTGTGCCTCTTTCTCTTTGTCATTTGCCACATCCCCAGCTTGCCCTGTTTTTTTCAGATGTGTGAATCTGATGAAATGGGTTGGCAGTGTCTTATATCGCAGGTCCCACTTTCCTTCTCTTGACATGCAGCTCTGTGCTTCATCCTGGCCCTCTTTGTCATGGGAAGCTTGGATCTTTCTCTCCATACTGCCTCTTATTTGCTGTGGAAAGCTCAAGATGGCACAAATGGTCACTGTTATTAACTCCAATAGTTGTTTATTAAATAGAAAAAAAAAGCAAGGAGAAATGTATGCAGGGGGAGACCATCTTCATCCCCTACCCATCACTGGGAGATGCTCATCAGTTCAACACTGAACCTCTGGCAAGACATCAAGGGTGATGAATTTGAACTTCCCCTCAGCAAAGTGAGTGCACACCCCTTACCTGCTGTTTCTTAGGAGAGCAGGCTTCTTGGATGTTGTGGCATCAGTCACTGCCTCTGTCCATAGGTTCAACCTGCATTATGCAGAGTAATGGCAAGGAGACTCTTGTTCAGCTGAGGTAAAGAAGTGCTTTCACTTGACCTGGTCTGACAAGAATCAATTTCTCCTTGTGCAGTGTTTGCACAGTGTTGTGCAATGCTGCCAGCCCTTGCTTGTCGTGACAAACTGGATAGAGTCTTTGCAAACTCTGCCTCTTTCAGTTGTACCTTATTTGAGGTTATGGGTTACTAGTGCTACCCTGGCAACAACTGGAAGAACTTATCCTTACTGGGAAGGATTGTGGGTGCTTTCTCTGTGAGGGGAAGGATTTCTGTCTCCTCTGAGGTAGATAATTCACCACTTTTGTGTCTGAAAAAGAGGTGTTCTCCAATACTGTAGCAGGAAGGGATCCCAGCACTCACTGGGGGAAGTGGAGCTGAGTGAAGATGATGCCAAGTGAGCACTCAGTGAAGAGCAAGACTGGAGTCATCATGTAACCTGTGTGGTCATATGAACAAGTATGCTGTTTCAGGGGAGGAAGAGGCAGGAACTCCTGGAGATGAAGAGCTTAGCTGCACAGTCTCTCCTCATGCACTCCATGGAATGGGCCACTCCACTTCCAATTCTCTTGTGTGCACCCACTGAGAAACTACTGAGGGCTGCATCTTGAGACAGGGAAAGAAAAACAGTCATGAAAGACTAATTGCTCCTGGAGACCTGAGTTGCTTCTGTCCTTCCTCTGAGTTTATGATATTGTTGGTAGTCTTTTATGGCAGTTCACTTGAAATAACTGAGCAAAGCTTAAAGGTTTGCTCTGCTCACTGTTGTGTGAAAGCCCTGTACTTCTCATCCTTCAGGCACATCCTATTAGCATCTCTGGAGGGCAGTGGAAATCGGGAAGGCTGGGTTTTAAAAGATGTGACAATTAGTCCCAGAGCTGAAAAAAAACATTGGTTGCTCTGCCAAAGCTGTCAGGATCTGCAAATACCAGTGACCAAGGCCAAGAGATGCATATGTGAGGCTTTGTTGCATTCAAAACAACTGAGTAGCAAGGGTCAGCCACCAGACACTTCTTGGCTGCCTGGGTTCTCATGGGAGTGACTATCTGTGGTTTCGCTCCATGTTACTTAGCAGCACAATGGCTTTGCTAATTTCCTGGATCCACTGCCAGCATGGAGGCATTTCACTGATCTCTCCCATGCAACACTGCTGGAGAGCTTGGGTTGACTGTACATCTTGCTAGGCCATCTAGAGATCTCCATGGGTGTTTGACCATTGCTGGCTTGAAGAAGGGTAATGGAGGTTGTCTCTGAAGATGTGCTTCATCGCCAGCACGTAACAGGGTGAAGGGAATCATAGGTGCATGTGTCATGGTTTTCATGCAATGAGTAGGTCCCATGGAAGTGGTGCTTACCACTGCTTCATCCTTCATTTGCAGGTAGCGGGGGCTCTACACTGCATCATCTCAGTGATGATTATTTTAAGGGCCCTGAGGGCACCTCTGTCTGTGACTGTCCTCCTCCTTCCCTGAGTTCCCCCTGCCCTGCTGCTGTGGCTGTGGCCTCAGGACACAGTGACAGGCCCAGACACACATTTTGGCTAAGAAGGTGTCACTGCTGGAGACGCAGTGCCTGGGGTGAGTCCAGGCTGTTGTCAACACAGCCTACATGTGACGTGTGGGGAAAGGACAGGAGGAAAGGCATGTGCTGATAGCTGAGAAGCACCATCCCAGCAGCGGCTGGGGGCTTTTCCCAGGGCTGGGGTTACAGCAGAGGAGAGGAGCATCACGTGAGCAGTGCCATGTGCAGCTCCCTCACAACTCGGGCATCCTTGCTGCCCAAGCATGTGCCCTGGCCAGCTCTGCCAAGGCTGACTGCCTCCCTGCCAGGCGCTTGGCGATGAGTGGTCCCACATGGTTTAGATTTAGAGAGAATCCCCTTTTTGCATTCAGAAGGTCTTGTTTTCAGTCCCAAAGTGCCTCGCAAAATGAATTGTTGTTTTCTGGCCAGCCTGACTAGGAAACGTGGCTCATGCTGTTGCTGGGAACTGGCAGAAGTGTCCTGGTCTGCAGAGTGTAAACTAGGAAAATGCATTTGTATTCTCATGGATTTTCCTTTCAGCGGTGGGAGCGTGTTGCAGAGTGGTAAAATACCATTCATGACAACAATCCCACTGAGAAAAGGATTTTTTTTTCCTTTAAATTCTGTTGCCTCTGATTGTGGTGAGGAGCAGACACATTTCTCTTTAATTCCCATTGGCAAGGTCTCCAGGACTGTGCATGTGCCAATGTGTGTGCTGTGGCTGCTTTTGCATTTCCTCCCTCTCCCCCTCCTCCACCCTCTCCTTCATCTTACTGGTATTATGACCAATCCCTCTGCAAACACCTCTTTCACAGCCAATGTAAGTGCTTTCCCTCTTGTTTTTCAGCCTTCAAAACTCAGCTCTATCTCTTTTGGCCAGCTGCAGCCTTCCTAGAGCATCTTCTACCTGACAAAAGAAGATACCTTTGATAGTCAGGCACGACTGTGAAGTTGAAACACGTGCTTGGTTCAGATACCGATGAACTTTAATTTACCTCAATTCATTAGCAATGTTTAAAACCACAGTTAATGGAGGGCAGCCTGTAAAATAATTGGAAGTAAATGCTGAAGGAGAAATACTGGGGTGAGGAAGGAAGGGAAGTGGCTTACAGCAGGAGTCTAAGCCCATCTTTCATCTTCAGGACAGTCCAGTTTTGAACCCTGATGAGAAAGGTCATGAATTTTAAAATGTGTCTGGCAGCAGACAGCTCTAATCATAACGGCAGCGCTATCTGCAGTGCGTGTCTGACCATGTGAGACTCGCAGCTGACTGAAGAGGGAGACTGGCTTTCAAGACCAGGATGCTGCTTTGAGCAGGAAAGTGTGGGATAAGCAGAGCCGATGCCGTATCTGTCAGCGCTGGCACGGAGCACCCGGCTCTTGGGGGGCAGGGGGAACCACGCTGTTCCTGGCAGGGTCCCAGCAGGGCAGAAGCACTAAATAGCATGTTGTTTGCTTTTGCCAGCTCCTCCAGGATCCGCTGCTTCCCCTGCCTGCCCGTGATCTAGGAAGTATAATGTTTTACTCCTTCAGCTCTCAATCCTTGTTCTCAGTTTTAACACAGTTTCTAAACTCTTCTGCCCCAAAGTGTGCAGAAGCTGTAGTGCTTGCTGCAGCTACTCTTGGGAATTGTCCTTCTGCCTTTTGCCAGGCTGTGTTTGAAATCAAGGGAGGCTAATGGTTTGGCAGCACCTTACAGTGTTTCTGACAAAAGTGTTGTGGTTGGTGTCTGTGTCAATCTTAATTATTCTCTTAATTGGGTGCTGCTGAGGCTCAGACAGTTAAACAACTTTTAAAACAGGATGTGAGAAAGCACTTGATTCTCTCTCTGACTTATGTGTTTCTTCTAAGATCGTTCCAGTGTGCATCTACCCCATCTTGGGCTTTGCTCTTCCTAGCACTTACAGAAGCACAGTCCACTGGTGTGAATCACCACACCAGTGTCTAGACATGCTGAAAACACTTAAGCAACCGTGACATCTGTTTGGTTGACCTGTGTTGTTGGGAAACTTGACCTTATTTACAAACAGTTTTCAAAACCAAGTTTTGAGCATGACGTGATAATAAACGTGAAGCCTCTTCACACTCTGTGACCACATCTTCATGGTCAACATCCTCTCTGAGGAGAGGGGTGGGCTCAATCTGAAAGGTTAGGACTTGGGACATATGGGCTCAATTTTTAGGTCTGGCACACCACACTTTTCATCTGACCCTTGCTAAGTTGTATGCTCACTTTGTGTCTGAGATTAAATGGCCACGGTAATACCTGGGATCAGACTCATCGTTGGACTCTTCAGATTGTGGCAGCTAATTTGATCACTAACTAAAAATGATGTCAACATAGCTCAATGTCCTATTGTATAGATCTAGCGTTGTGTGAACAGGAGCAGGAGCCAAGCTGGAATTTCTCTTGCTTCTGCAGCAGCAGCAAAGTCCAAGCTGGGGTTTATTTTTAGTGTGTCATATTGCAATTGCTACGTTTTTGAGTGCATAATGTGGACCAGAATTTTCAAGAGCATCTGGTCCTTGGTTGCTGAGTGTTTATAGTGCTTCTGAATATGGGATTTAGGGCTCTGAAAGGGGATCTCTGGTAGATTTAACTGTTTCAGATATTATCTCCTCTGGTACCTCTGCCAAAAACTACTGTGTCATAGGAGAGGCACAGAGCACGAAAAAAGCACAGTGAGGAAGTGTCCCCCTGTGAACCTGGTGAGGACAGTGCCATGTTCTTTTTGTTCACACATCCTCTAGCAGTTTGTTGTCACTGTGGCAAAAAAAAAGAGACAGACTTACTCAGGTGTTGTCCCTAAGCTGCTTCTGCTCCGTGTCTGGCGAGTGTTTAGCAGTGTGAGAGTGATGGTGCTGTGTCTGTGGACAGGCGAGCTCTCCCACAGCTCACTCAGGAGCCAAGGAACCACCAGAGGGGATTTGGGAAGCCCTAGTTGTGTGCTGGTGTGGCACAAGTAAAAAGTCAATGCCAGGGAGCCTCTAAAGCAGGGCTAATCCCCATGCCCACAAGTAAGGCTGAGTTTACTTCTTCCCTGAGTGAACTACCGGGGAGTTTCCAAGAAGCTCTTGATTCTGAAGCGACTGCTGCAGGCATAAGCTGCTCTGCTGGAGCTGCACTTGACTTGTGGTTTCTTTGGCTGTATCTTTTACGATAGTGTCTCCAGAAATACAGAAGTATAATGAGGTATTTACTTGCCAAGCCTTTTCTGTTGTATTTCAGCCTCTACTCTCCCCCTTCCCTGGCTTATCACTGGTGGAACCGGGTGTAAAGTCCTTTGAAGGAAGACATCAAAGGACAACTGCATCTCTGTTCTTTAACCAGGCTTATAAAGAGATTGTGATAAAGGCCAACAATACATGTCAGTGTTGCCCAGTTATTGTTCTGGGCTTTGTACTTTTATTAGGAAATAATTTCTCACCCTGTGTGGCTCCTGGTGAGTTTTGTTTTCTGTGCTGCTGGATTTGATCTGCCCAGTGAAAGACCTGCTGCAGAACTGAGAGTTTCGCCAGCTGTGAGTTAAGAAGGAGACACGATTGAAAAAGTTCAAGCTCTGCTTCCTAGCAGCCAATTTGCCATCTGTCTCCCTCTCCCTCACACCCCTTTTATAGCAAAAATGCAAACAATTTGTTTGACCTCTGCTGAATCTGTACAACTCTGGGCTTTTAAAGTGTTGCTCTAACAAATAACAACCAAACATGACAGCAGTGACCCCGAATTCAAAACCAATAAACGTAGACAGTGGCGAAGCCTGATGCCAGAGATAGTAAGAGGCTATTAAAGATTTGCCTTTTCATTAATGCATCCCCCCTCTTCTCCCTTCACCTCTGGGGAAAAACTACAGGTAATGTCAAATCCCATCTGCCACAGTGTGTGGCTGAAAATTTGCTTCTCCTCCAAGGCAACAGAGAGAGCAAAGCCCTCAAATGTGATGCTCTGCGTGAAGAGGCAGGGTGGTGTGGATAGGTAATTCCCAGCACCCCACAACTTCCATCTCCTAATGTCCTGCCTCCACCTCTGACCTCGCACCACTGTGAACTGATTCAGTTTGCTGGGCCACCAGAAAGAGATGGTCCAGTGGGACTGGTGAGCTGAACCTCCTCACCGTGATATCTGTTTGATGTCACTCCTCACATCAGCTAGAGCTGATGTGAGGAGTGAGGGAGGGAGGAGTGGGACCTCTCTGGGAACACAGACTATGAAATACTCTTGCAAAACTGGCCTGTGTTTCAAGACTTTGTCTTGATGGTATCAACCCCCATGGAAATCCAAGCTGCTAGATGACTTGCTCTTGGTCTCCTTCACCCTCGAGTACTTGTACCCTCAATTCACATTCTTGAACAACTCTCAGGAAAAACAACCCCACACTTCAGTTTTCCATGCTTCAAACAAAACCTATGAAGTTCCCATTCCAGGCTGCTGAAGCAGCCTTTGCTTTGCAAGTAAATCTCTGTAGGAAGAGATGAGAGCTGGTGAGAAAATCACCTCATTGCTCGTGTGTTTTGCTGAGGTTGGAGGAGGGCAGCGTGACATTCTCACACAAACCAATTTCTATTTCAGCGTATCTTAAGTAGCTTGGAATAAGAAAAGAAAGCCTTCTCTTGGGTTTACTGAAACTATAAAGCTGTCATAGAACTGAGGAGCATCCTGGACAAATAATGGGGTGGCAGGGGCCTGTGTGAGGAATGGGGAAGAAAAGGGTTTAGTGTGAAAAATGAAGCTCACAACCAAAGATGGTCTTAACCTGATAAGTAGACTTGAAACATGAGCTGAGTCACTAATCCCCCCAGGACAAATCTGAATCCTTCTTTTGGGGATGTGGGGGCAACTTTATGCCTGCTGTGAGAACTTGGAAAAACCCTTTCTTAAAAGCAGGGAAAAGGGGACTTTCCATTGTCAAGGAAGTAGCTTGATTATCACAAGTTTGGTATCCTTCCCCATGATGTACTTTGGCTTAGAATTATTGGTCAAAGTATAAATATTGTCAGTAAAGAATAATGAGAAAAACCAAAACGGGGAAAAAAAAATCACAGCAAGATGTGCTCTAGAAGCCAGGAGGAAAACGCTTCTGGTTCTTTTTTTCCCATGGCAGAAGCAGAGAGGTAAGGCAGCTGCATTGCAGAAGAGCTGCCTGAAACTTAGGAGAGATGTAAGGAGGACATTCATTCACCCTGGTTAGGGGAGTGAAGTAAACTTTACTTTCAAGATACAAGCAGTGAAGATGAAGCAACCCAAAATCTCCAAGAGAAGCACCTGAAGGGAAGGGAGTCCAGTGCTGCCAAGCTTGCTCTAACCAGCCAGGGCTTCCAGGTGGCTATGTGGGTCTGAGAGCAGCATTGACTGGGTAAACAGCACACACACTCCCTGCCATCCTGTGGCCCTCAGTCTGCGGGGCGGGAGAGTGATGGGCTTGGCCCTGGAGAGTGATGGGCTTGGCCCTGGCCAGACTGCAGGCAGATCGCTGGGGTTCCAAGGTCTTTGAGCCTGTCTGTAAATATTACAGCAATCTAAAAAGAAATATCACTGTTTTCATCTTATAAATGGAAACTGAGACTTAATGCTGAGATGACTCCCAAGGTTGGGAGGTGGATGTATGGCAGCATCAGAAGCCCCAGGTGAACTCAGTGCCGCTTAGAATCTCCATTTGCCCCCTGCTCTTTGAATGTTGATGTACAACCTATATGCATTGAGAGGTCATATGAGCAATTTAACAAGAGCTTTCTCTGAGCTTTTACCCTATCCTGGTAAACCATGAACAGCTGTCCTGTGAATTTCCATTCTTCTTTCACCAGGAACTACAAGCCCATGGTTTATATACTCTTGGCCAACTGCATGGGGGTGGGGAGTAGTTCAAGAGGGAACCTTATTTCAAATGGGGAGCTCTTAGGGTTTTTCCTCATCTTTTTTTTGCTTAGTTACTTCATAAACTTTAATTCTAGTTACCACATAGCTCTTGGTGGCATTTCCATATCACAGAGCTGTTGCTTCATTCCAGGCTTTCAACAACTGAAATATATCATGGGATTTTGTTGTAATGCAGGAAATTGCCTGCACGTTAACAATCTGCCACTTCTGTAAACAAGAAACCCACTGATGTGACATGTCAGCACTTAACAGGAGGAGTCCTCACTACCTCTGCAAACTGATGCTTTCCCCAATGGAAAACCTGGGTGTTAGGCATACCTGCAGAATGATACAATTGTCTTCTTTTTAGGGCAAAGGCTGGGTGCTCGGGATAGCTGAAGGCAGAAAACACATTAGAATCCCTCCAAGCTTGTTCTTTAAGTGCACTTTGCTACTAAAGTTCCCCAAGGTCACAGGGTTGCATGTGGGGACTTTTTCCCCTCCCTTTATCAGCATATTAATAGCATGGTGTGTAACGTAGATGATAGTGTAGCTTTTTTAGCTGAGCCCGCTTGTCTCTTACATGGGCCGCTTCTTGCCTCCTGCTAGCGTGGCCGCTTTCACTACGTAATGACAGCTGTGTGGATATATGGACTGTAGCAATGGGCTGGCAGCCACTTCATTGTCAGCTCCCCTTTGTTCTCCCAGAAAAGAGAAGGCACAATAGGGGAAGGTTTCATCCACATGTCAGACATATGAGGGACAAAGGGCTGATGGGAACTGACTGAACTACACGGTCCGTGTCAGGGGGAGAAGCGCGCTCTCTCAGCTCACTTTAGCACTGTGTGGCTGGCCATTGTGCTGCCTGGAATTAAGTTACAGTAAAGCTTCTATGCTACTTTAGATTTTGCAAGTCTGTTTCACATGGTGGGTTTTAGGGGATATTAACCCTTTGCACCTGAGCTGCTTGTTGAATTGGTGATGGACATTCAACATGGGCCCAAGGTTGTCAGAGAGGCGCAGCAGCTCAGTCCTCTCAGGAGGATGTATCAGCTCTCTGGCACATGCAAGTCCTTAACCAAGTCTAAAGCACAGAAGCAGCAGACACCAAAGTGGAGAAAAATCACTGAGATTAACTGGAAGTGATCAGCTAAACTGTGTGAGAGAATGAGGCTGGGGCCTGTGGACCAGAGGGGATGTCAGTGAAGAGCACGGTGATAAGGTGGCTGTCTCCTATGGGAAAACTGGAGGGAAGAAGTGTAGTTCACACAGGTTAGTAAGAGGAGAAAAAGTCATAATCTCATAAAACTCAGTATTTCTATTGAGTCTGTATTTTTCAATAGTTATTAGACACATAAGTCCCTTTGCAGGGTCCTTGTTTTAAAGTGTTGCACCTCATCTAGTGCACAGTGTTTCCCAGGAGCTTTCACCCACTGCAGCCAAATGCAGGTCATTTGAAGGGAATCCCCTTTAGACTACTTCCCCAACCCATCTTACACGAGGTTTTCATGGGATGCATATACCTAAAATAAGTTAAAGTCACCAGAGAGGAGGAAAAGACAAGAAGGGATGGTAAATGTATCTGGGTTGGATTTTTCGGTAGCCTTATTTTTATTGTGCTGTCTCTACGTAAGTGTAAACCCTCAGTAAAGATGGGTATTAAATCTATGGAGAACATGACTGAAACAAACTAACATCATGATTTCCATCAGAAAGGGCTTGTTTGTCCACTGGAACTTTTTGGGTGAAAGAGGCAATAGAGAGGTGATTGGGTTTTTTTTAAGGCAGAAAAAGCGTAGTTATAATTGTTAAACTGTGGTGAATGTGGTTTTGCACTTGGCTACGAGCTGTGTAACAAGTACCAATGCAGCTCTTCACAATTAGATAAACTTACTTTTTTGCCTGACCCAAATAGAATTCAGAATAGCCTATCAAGGTTTTTAGTATCCTAATTTGGAACGGAAAATGTTTCGACAGTGTGAAAAATCTCACAGGATGTGAGAACTGTTTCCTGATGTTTTCTACCAAAATGAAACCCTGAGTGGTTTGGGGTTACTTACTGTCTTTTTAATCACTTGCTATGACTTTAAAAAAAACAGCTATCTGGAATTTCTCAGAGCACTCATTTCCATAATTGAGTATCTCCTACTGTTGTCAAATGAAGGTGTTCAGTACCTGTACTGAATCAGAGAAACTGTATGCAGTTATATGTCAGATTTATCTTATGTATTCCCAGTGGTTACAGGATGAGTTGGTTTATCTGTGTGTTGCTGTCCCAATATTTTGAGAGATCACTGAGACTCATTCACAAACTCCCCCAAGACAGAAAATCAGTTTAGTTAGAAGGTGGAAGATTTTTCTCAGTTGTCAGATCCAGAACCTTTGCTCTTAACTGTGTGTGTCCAGCTGTCAAAAGACAAGGAAGTTCCTCTGATAAGGTAATTTTTATTATTCATGTAGTGGTAAATGCCAAATATGCTGCAGTAGGGCATAAACCCTATGTGCCTATTACAGACTTAGTATGTTTTCTGCTCCTAACATTCAGTTCTCTCTACCCTTTTCCTTACTGGCAGCCACGGGGATCTCTGCAAACAGATGGAAAGAATTCTGTGCCAGAAGCACTGGTTTTCCATGTCCCCAGATCATGAGCTCTATCCAAGTTGGGATCCCAATGACACAGGATCCCTGGTCAGCTTTTAAACAAGGCACTGGTTTTGTTAATCACAGGATCTCAAGGGCTGGAAGGAAAGCTCATCCAGTCCAACCCCCCTGCTAGAGTAGGTCACACAGGACCTCGTCCAGGTGAGTTTGGAATGTCTCCAGAGAAGGAGACTCTGCACCCCATCTGGGGAACCTGGCTGCAAAAAGATACCCCTCCTGCTTAGCTCTAAGAGGCTGGGGGTATGTCATGTACTTCAGTCTTTGGAAATAAAATTCTCCAAGAATTGTGCTGCAATATATAATGCAGTCAAAGAAAAGGACATAAATATAATCACACTGTCCTACTATACCCTTGCAGGGAGCTAATGTGAAACAAAAATGCCTTATGCAGAAAGTCTGTTAGTGGAGATATTGCTTCCTCACAAAAAGCTTTTTAAAATAAAACTATGTTTCTGATGCCATTTCTCTTGGTGTAATTCCAATGGCCTTACTCTGCTCTGGCGTGAGATTTCCTCCGGTCTGTACTAAATCCATATGACATGACAAAAAGGGGCTCAACCCTCTTTGACATTTGTATTTGCAATTGTGGGTTTGAAAGTAATTGCTGCTTTGTAAAGGAGAAAAGATTTAAGAAGTGCAGTTGCAAATAGCTGAAGAATGTGCTGTAGTATAATTAACAAAACCCCAAACCCTAAAAAGATTATGTGAAAAGTAGAGGTGCTGGGAAAATAGTGTAAGAATTAAATCCTAGTGAAAAAAAAGCAGTGTACCTAGACCCCCAGGGTGGCCCAGTAGATCAGTAGTGGCACGTGACAGGGGCACTGTGTTTCTGATCTGACCCTCCAGCCACCTCTGAGACTGCAAGTCCATCCCTTGACTGGGAAAGGTACCTGCATGGCTTGTGGTGTTAGTACCTAAGTGCTGGCAAGCACAGTGTTGTAACCGTGCAGAGGAGAGCTGCGAGAGAGAAAGAGAGAGGGCTGCTTCACACTTCAGGATAATCTCAGAGGCTGATCTTCACTTTTAACCAAAACCTGTTTTCAGTGTATTTTTCAGGCTACCAGTGACAGGCATCCCACACACTGGCAAGCATCCACTTCTGCCTGCCCCAAACTGCAAAGAATTGGAGGGATTTAGGGAATTTGTTGCCTGCCTGAATACTTTCTTTGGCTTAAGCTGTACATAATGTTGTTAGCTTGGGGTCATTTAAGGCTCTTTCCTATCACTGGAATGCTTTTCTTTTCCCATATTGACAAAGGTGTGCAGACAGGGTTTAGTCTCCACTGTTTTACACCAAGGTTTAAGGCATGTTCGGAAATATATTGCTGTTGAACCTGAATCCAAACAGAGCAGAAAGCTCCTAGACTTGGATCTAAATCCACTAGGCACAAGTGGGCCTCCATCCTCTCCTTTCCCTCTGCCCATTCCTCACTAAAGCCCTGGTTCACTGAAGCATTCAGAAATGTGCTTAAAATGAACTATGCTTTAGTTCAAGTACTGTAAGGATGTGCTTGAATCTAGAGAGTTTAGGGAAAAATGAATTAGAGTTGTTTAGATTTATGCTGATTAGGCCAAACTGCACAATCTCAGAACTAAATAGCTGGGTCCTACTACAGGGTTTATTTGCTTAACTGATTATTTTCCCTGAGCAATAAAGAAATAAATCATTGCTGTACCTCTGAAGTAGAAAGCCTCTTTCAATCATGTATGTGCACACCTGCACTTTTTAGAATTCTACTTGTAAGAGATAATAACATTTCTTTTTAGACATCTAAAATAAACCAACTTGTGTTGTCATCATAACTTTGGGATTATTGTTAAGAATCAGGAAGGCATTTTTCACGTGTGCTACAGATGACATCTCTTACACCGAAGCTGACATCCTCATCTTCCTGCTGTATTTGAAATCACTCCTTAAGAATATGATTTTGAGAAAAAGACATTGCACTATATGGAGAAAGAATCCTTTCCAGAAATGAGAATTCCAACAGTCAAGAGAGGAAATTCCCATTAAGCAAAACATTCTAGAGATGAGCACTCAAAGGGGAGGCTACCCTGAAAAGGCATTGTTCCTATTTGAACAGTTTATCTAATTGCAATCTAATCTGAGGATATTAAAGCAATCCATTATATGGCCTGAAAATTAATGTGTGACGTATGTGTGTGGAAACAGACATTTACATGCCAAATACAGCAGCAGTTAAATATTTAAATGAATCTAAATAAAGGGCTAATATGGTGAAATGTTGCTGTGGAATTATAGCTGGTTTGTTACAAATGGGATTCTACCTTTTTTTAAATGTGTCTTTTAAAAATAAGTATCTGTAACTAAAATGATTCCTGAGGAGCTCAAAATAGATGGCTGTGCTTTTTGCTGGGTTTATTCAGATAAATGCCCAAGTACTTTGCAAATTGGCTTAAATATCTAGAAACTAATAATGCCTGATCTGAGAAAGAAACACCTGTCTCCCCCAAATAAATACCACTGCCCTCCTCTGTACCTATCCCTGTCTAGAAAAGCTTGCCTTTACTTCAGGACTTTTGTTCCATTTCTAATTCCAAAGTGAGCTGGGTTGACAAACCAAGGGCAGACTTAGAATGTTATGGATTTTTTTCCACCTTGGTTGATTAACCTCATACATTTTATTTGAATAATGTCTAAAAGCTCTAATTAGCAATGGCTAATCTGCCCCCCAGATGCTTGCTATTGATTTTGCCTGCAGTAAACTAATCTAATTGCCCTGCTTATCGGAGATAGGGTGGGTATTGAAATAATCAACTCGCCCCAGTGCCTGAGAGCCATCGGAGCAGCAATGGGGAACAGGGTGACTCTGTGGGGCATGGGGGAAAAAAATGGACCATGGAAGTGGGTAAAGAGAGGATTTACCCTGCTCACTGAGCCAGTGGGGAGGTAAGTCCTTGAGAGGCAGTGCCGCTGGTGGTAAGGGCTCAGACGTCACCCCACTCCCATGTGAAGAGTCAAACCCAGAAGGGAGAAGGGCAACATGTTGGTTATTGTGCCAGTAAAAAAAGAGGGGGCTTATCTAACAACAATCCACTGATTAAAATGCCTTTCAGGTCTTTGTCTGGGTCTCAGGGAGCTTTAGTGCCACCCTCAAAATGATAGTGTTCAGATAACTGTAACACAACATCTATTATTGCTTCCTTTGAAGGCATTGTGTTTACAGAGGCTTTGCTATTGTCTATAAAAACTAATGCTTCATTGAAACTTGGCTGCTAAAAAGCAAACTCTTTGGCTAAAAGCAAAGTGTTTAATAAAAATGAAGGCCCCTTTTGTTACCTATTTATAAAACTACCTAAAAAAATACCAGTTTAAGCAGATTTATTTTGTATTCTACTAGAGCAGAAAATGCTGTTTTGAAACTGCATTTCAGAAGTGATTAGTCAACAATGCAGACTTTTCCTGGTATTTAAAATGAGGTGTCAGTATGTGAGTTACACTGTGATGCATTGTTTTTTCACAGATAGCTTCTGGTTTTATTGAAGTTTCAATAGGATAGGTTTATCTATTTATTATCCATGTAAAAATGATATTAAGAAATAATCCTAAGTAGGTCAATGAGGGGTTTTTTCCCCTCTCAAATAGTGCCTTTGTTGATTTGTCAGCGCAGTATCCCGTTCCTCTCCCTACCTATTCTTTTTCTTGCAGTTTTTTGCACTGACTATGTGTTTTGGAAACAATCCAGCCTGATCCTACAAATCCTGTTTGTCTGTGTGGTTTGTTTTGCAAGAGCACTCACATGAGATAGGGGTGTGGGGGGCCTTCTTTGCCTTTTTTGGCCTGAAAAGTCAATAAATGATTGGCAGATCTTGACTCACTTTTTGCCGCTTGCCCTTGGACTGCCATGCGGTTTGGTTGCCACAGTTACACCCAGCCATCATCACACATCCCTCAACGTTGACCTCTTCCACAGCTTTCCTGTATCTTCTAGCAAGCTGCTTGGAAGAAGGAAAAGAAGGTTGGCTCTTTAGCATTACTACTGACATAGTGTGATGTTCTTGCTGCATGGTGACCGTCTCCCTTGGGCTGGCAACTAGTCCTCATCCAAAATGATTCCTCTGTCTTTAGTGATGTCCATAGAGCAGTAGTTTTTCTTGGAGGCTCAGTTTTAACTGTGGTAAGCGATTGCTTTTTTGTCTGGCTTGTGGTAGGCTTGGGAAGGAGTCCTTGCCTTCTGTAGGCTTTGTTTGGTGGGCAGTGCGTTAGCACTGCAGTGTCTTCCCTGAAGTGTCTGTGATAGTCATGTGTTTATGGGGTCAGATGTTTAAGTGACTGGATGCACCAACTAGAACTAAGACAATGGAGACATCAGCAGGGAGCTAAGGAGAGGCCTAGTAAGGACAGCTTACATGGACCACATCAACTGACATATTGAAGCCCTCAGGAAAAACTTAAGCATGGAGACCTCTCACTTTGAGACCTTACAAACCACAGTGCACTGCACTAGTTGCCTGTCCAGTAGCTGGTGGAGAAAAGATGCCAAGAGGCATGACTAGGTGGGGAGAAGGAAGAGAAACTGAACTAGAAAGCTTTGAACTTAGCAATTGGGTGTTTGTTTGCAGAAACTACAGCTGTGGAGTGAGCAGTGAGGTTTGGTGAAGGCTGGGAGATGAAAGTGAACAGTTCTGACAGTTGTTTCTAGTGGAGACTGAAACGTGATGGTACACGTGCAAGAGCTGCAAAGATGTTGCAGAAGCAATGTAGAATAAATGAAGGCCTAAACAAGAGACATATTGGTGAGGATGAAACCCTAAGGATGGCTTTTGGGTGATGCTGAGACTGGAGAAGCATATGGGCAGACTTTGTGGAGGAAAAGAGAGTGAGTCTGGAGCAGGAAAGGCTCAAAGAAACTGTTAAGTGAAAGCTAATGGGAAGACGTGTGATGTGGAGGCAAGGCTGAGGATGGGGGACTATCTTAGTGGCAAAAGGCTGTGTGGATGATTCATCAGCCTAGAAAACAGCACCCAATCTGAGGGCAGGTGAGATTCACCAGGAAGGGGGGAGCGAACAGCAGAAATCCTGGAAAGATAAGCATTGCGGAAAGGGCAGCATCGCAAGCGTCGGCATCACAGCATTTAGCAGTCAGGAAGAGGAGAACTTGATTGCTGTCTCCTGTTTTGAGCATAAGGAGGATTGCTAATGAGTAAAATATTTCGAAATGGAAGAAAATGTTGAAAGCAACAAAGTCAGTCATATTCTGAGCGAAGCCAGGGAGTCCTGCCAGACAGACAGAGGAGCCAATACAGTGAGTTGTCTCCTTGGTTATTCTTCTCTCTCCTTGGCATTACACTTACTGTTTGTGAAAGCTCCTTCCAGGCTGCTTGATTCATGCAAAGAGAGCAGGAGCGGAGCCCTTTTGCTTGGCTGTAAAACCCAGGCAAGCCCGAAAATTGCGCAAACCCTCCGAGTGCTGCGGAGGCTGGAAGGGGCTGGTGGCGGTTGCAGCACTCCCGAGTTGTTTAAGGCCCTCCTCTGCTGGGAGTTTTCAGTTGTTCCACAGTATATTAACAGCATAAACCTCCTCAGCTCTTTTGGGACCTCTGGAAATAGATGGGTAGTCAGTGTAGGGTACCGGCAGCGTGTGTGCTGATTGAGTAGTGGTTTAGTGTGTTTATTATTCGGCTTCTGCCCTGGGATGCTGTGCTAGGGGAGCAGGAACAACTGCTGCAGCTGCAGAGAGGGATGGGGAGGGAGACAGGCTGAAATGAGAGCACATCAAGTACAGGGGGAATGGGTAGGCTTGGGCAGAAAGCAAAAATTGAGCCTGGAGAACCTGTGGGGTGAGAAACATTAAAAGCTCAGCCATTGGGAGCTAAGGGAATGTGAATGAAAAGTATGAGCTATGAGAGGGAAATACGTAATAGCACTGCAGAGGAAATGGAATTCGTTGTCACCCAGCGTGGGTGGCTGCATTTCCCATCCCCTTGTCTTCACTTGGACACAGTTCTGCTGAGTGATGAGGTGACCTCAGCCAATGAGGATAAATTCAAGATCCATGGTATTGTTAGAGCCTGTTCTTGGAGGTGCATTTCTTCTCTTGCTTGGCAGAATTGGAATAGTTACTTTTAAATAACGAGAGTGGGATTTCACTATAAAATCACTGCTTTAAATAAACTGCAACTTTGTGCAGCAAATAGCTGTAAAATACCAACCCAGACAAGGAGAATGATGTATGTGAGGAGAGGATAGCAAGGAGAGAGTGAAATTCTGAAAAGAAACCTTTGTGTTTCTTTTCCTAAGCTAATAACTGTTTTGCTGGTAACCATATTGCTTCTCTGTGTGGTCTGGTATGCCATTTGTTTTCTCTTCACCAGCCATGCTGCAGGGAGTGCAAATTGAGCAGTGAGGTCAGTTCTGAATGGTGTAAGAAATGCATCTTGGCGTGCCTCAGATATTTTAAAGTGCATTCATGTGTACCTTCTTGAGGCTACGTATTCTCTGGGGCACAAACTGGGGCTTTTTTCCCCTGTCTGGGCTATTTTGAATGAGCTGTTTGTGCTGCCCATAAATAAAGATCTGTGATTCCTAGCTCTGCAGAGGAAAATCAGGGCACCTGGCATTTGGCAGTGAGTATCTCGCCAGAAGAGGCTGCAGCAGTTTTGGGCAGATTAATTAACACTTCCTTCCTTCTACCCTGAAGTAAGACCTAACTGTTAATTTTCATCACATCCTTGTGGATAGTGACAGTGTGGGTCTTGCAGCCTTTCCCTATAGATGCCTTTATTCTTGTCTTTGGCCTCCTCAGCTTCCACATTCTCTCTGTGCAAAACACCACTGCAAAGATTTATCTCCTGAAATCTGCTGCTCTTCCCATGTCAACCTCCTCCTGAAATCTCTCCAGTTTAGGTTCTTCATCACATCAAATTCAAGTGTCCTTGCTACTTGTTCTTCCTTTCACTGCCCTTGCCCAATTCCTTGCACGGATCTGTCTGTATTTCTTAGGAAATAATGTTGCCACTATACATCAATCTGAACTTTGAACTCACTTAATGATTTCAGCCAAACTTGACAGAACACTGGGCATCTCCAAGACCTGGTGCTTCTACAGGTGGTGTGTAACTAGGCAGCTAAGGGAAGGAGAGTCTGTGGTGTACTGATGTTACGCAAGGAAGGAGAATCAGTTGGACACTAGAGGAGTTCTCTTTCAGAGGTCTGACACTGCCTTGCCACCTGCATCTTGCCTTCCCAAATTAATTGCTGAGCCCTTCCATCACATTTCCCAGCAGAAGATGGCCTTCCTAAGTTGATTTGTTCTATGTTCCTTCAAACTGTTCACTGTTACCGTTCAAACAAGACCTTTGTGACAGGTGAGGGGAGGATGCAGTGTACATTTGGCTTTCACCTACCAGCTTCTCCACTCCTTCTTTAGGGTTTCTCCCTTCCCTGGCTCGCTCCTCTGTGTTTCTGCACTACATACAGGCACATAGCAATTTGATGTATAGTTTTAACAGATGAAGTCCCTTAGTGTGGATCTCGTTATACTGAAACACTTTCAGTTCTAATAAGTCTCCTAGGCCAGGCCACAGCAGGAGGGCTTTGACAGCACAGCTGTGCACTTTCATGGGCTTCACTTACTCTTTCTTGCTTGCTCCTGCCCCAGTATTTCCAGCATTATCTAAGCTATCTATTTGCATGTAAAGTGCTTGCTAAGTTTGCCAACATTTGCTTTGCTGTATGACTATCTTGGGCAAAAATCATAGCCCCAAATGAAGCAGTTTTACTACAGCAAATGCTATGCTCTGGGCCAGGGATGATGCCTCCAGTTGAAAAAAAAAGCATTAATATATTACTGGAGGAAGACTGTTCTCTTGTCTTGCCTAACCATGACTAACCTCCCCATGCCCCAGACATTGGGATAAACTTGTGGCCAAGGCTAACCCTCCTGTCTCTAGGTTCTCTGGAAAAACACTCCCGAAAGAAAACTCTGGTAAATTGACCTGTGCCTCATTGCCTCGTGTACATTTATTCATTTCAGTAATAGACACAGAAAAGGAAGAACACTTAGATAGCTGCTGTGAAAATGAGTGTCTTAAACCCCTCAATTGAAAGGAACATATGGAGGAAAGAGATGAAACAGATCTCCCTCCAAAAGGCCATTATTTGGCTACACCTCAGAAGGAAATAGTGTGCCAGCTGCTGCTGCAGCCCTGGAGGAAAAAACACTTTGCAGTGAGGTGGAAGGCGGGGGGGAAGACTAATGGAGTCTCTTAATAAACATGGACTTGTGTGTAGCAGAGAGAGGAGAAATGGAACAGTGGATTGAGATGAAATCACTGCAGCATGAGGCGTGTGATCTCGCTCCTTGCTTGACTCCTTAGTCCTACAGCTGAAGGAGGTCAGTGAGCTGTGTGGTGGGTACACGTTGTTCAGCACAGAGAACAGTCCTCAGCATTTATCTGTGCTCACAGCACCTTTGGAACCCAGCAAGGTCCTTACCCTTGTTTTAGAAATAGCCAGCTGCTCAAGGTAATGTGAAACATAGCTGTGTTGTGCAGCAGCCATAGCAAACAGTCTACAGGGCTTGGATAGTCTGAAAATCCTCCCAGCACAGAGCGATGCCACGTGAAGATGGTAGCAGAGGTCTGGAAAGCCACAAAGTCAGGCCTAAGCGCTCAGGTAGTCTATTCACCATTGTGACTGCACTGCATCTCCTTCTGGCTACTTGCCTGAGCTTTTCTCCATCATGTCACAGGGGAGATATGCCCTGAGACCCAGCTACAACCCAAAAAGCTGTTCCCTGTCTGTGCAGCCCCAGCGCCACGGGCATCGTGCCGGTGCCACTGGGCGAGCAAGAAATGGAGATATAAAGACATCATTTCCTCTTTTTTTCCTAAGCAAGGTTGCTATTCCATAGACTCTTTGAGAGAGAGAGGGATTAGATGGACCGAAACTCATTATCAGGGCAGGAGGGGGGAATCCTGGTGATGAGAAAGACGTCAGTGCATTCCCATCCCCACTGGGATAAGGTTATGTTAGGATGTTATTGTAGCAAGATGCCAGACTGGATGAAAACATCCACTGCTGTGCAATTTTGCAAAGCTTTGGAAGCAGTACTTGTTTTTCTTCAGTAAATCCATAAAGAATGAATTCAGGAAGTTCCTTTAAGATTATAAACTAAGGTAAAAGTGTGTTCAGCAGGAGGAAAGAAGAGCTCTGATATCACATCAAAAAGTGAAATTTAACTTTGTCAAGTGCATTTCTTCAAATGTAACTTAACAGAATATATGCTCATTGCATCTGAAATGTCAGAGGTTTGTATTTATGAAAGAGAGTGCAGCATATTATTCCCTAGAGGAGAAGTAACAAAACAAAAAGAAAATGATTTTAAAAAACCCCCATCGTTTTATGAATGCTTCTATTGAAATGACTAACAAATGCAACAGAGCTCCCAAAGCAAACAGCCAAACAAATATTGTAGCATATGTTTGTGTGTCTGGGAAAGTGTCAGTATTTTCCAGCTGCTCTTAACTCTTTCAGATATTAAATGGCAGCATTTCAATCGTGTTATGTTCCTTTTCTCCTTCATCCTTCAGTAAGTGCTACTGATGTCCCTGTCTCTGCCAGGAAGGGAAATTATCTCGATTAAATTAATAAACAATCCCAAAACTAGACCAAAACGTGGAGTGGAAAGTGCAACTAATTCAGAATATGCTGTGTGGTTGATAAAATCAGCTAGAATTTACCTTATCAAAGTCAGACAGTTTCAAGTCAAAAGCTCTGCTAGCTCACAAAAAAAGAAAGAGTGAGGCAGATCTGAGGGTGAGGGAGGAGGCTGCAGGAATCCCACCTTTACTACCTAAATTAATGGGTGGAGAGTGATGTAAACAAGAGGGCAGAGTTGCTTTAAGATGATTTGTCAGGTGACTCTTGAAGGGACTCTAAGTTTTTCATTTATTCTCCTTGCTCATGAATCCCATTAATATCTTTCTCACCTGGAGGCCAATGCAGTGAAATTGTGTAGTTATTTGGTGTCATTCATCTACAGAGGGTCTGTAAGTGTCTTATTAGACCAAACTATTTTCTTCTAACAGAAGAGAATGATTTCTGCCTATATTACATATGTCTTTATTGGTTGTGCTCTACTACAAGGCATAAAGATGGATAAACCCCATGCCAACACACACTGAGCAAATAGTACTCTAAATCTGAAACTTAGGTGAATTTGCCCAGTACAACTGTGTCAGCTGAAGCCAGCTCCTCTCTAATCAGCCTGCAGTGTGCATTTTGGTGCATTCGAGACAAACTGTGGAACTGCAAAGCTCCTGAGATTAAAACTGTGGACGTTTCACATTCATGAAGCGTTTAATGTCCTTCGATTTTTGTCACTTGGGACATAATGCACGAGCTAAAGTCAGGGTGACCCCATGGGCCAGGTTCCTACAGAGCTGGTACAATGTGTTTATTCTGTAATCCTCAAAACTAGGAGGGATTTACACAATAGACTGAGGGCTTCAAAGGAGTCAGTTCAGCCTTTCAGGTCCACTTTTTAACCCTTACAGTGCCGTCTCCTTACCAAGTGCACCTACTCAAGCATGAGATGAAGCCCCCAGGCTGTGGTGGGGAGGGATATGCAAGGTTTGGTCCCTGGGATGGAGATGGTGAAGGTGTGATGGGACCTGGGAGAAAACTCAGGATGAGGATGTGTCTTTCTTAGACCCACACTTGAGCCATACACACCTTTCTTCCTAGTCGTCAGGATAGCTCTGTAGAAATCAGTTAAGACAAATATTATCATACATAAGACTAAACACCTTCTCAAGATCCTGAAAGACCAGAATGAGCAACTTTTTTTTCCAGTCTGTGTGGTGCACAGTGCTCATGCTTACAGCTTGTAATACAAACTTTATGAAATGTCATTGACTTTTTTTTAAAGACAGCAAGGTCAAGACAACACAGAAAATTTCCCATTCCAGTTGATACATATTTTGCTTGAGTAAGATTTCCATCATCTCTTCCACTTGCTTTCCTAGGTAAATTTAATCATAATGAAAGGTGGGTTAGTACCTGAGAGATTGCTGTCCTTTATTAACCTTCTTAAAAGGTATAGCACTGATATAACTAGGAAAAACACCCCCACCCAATGCAACTCTAATCATGAATTTTTGTTTCTTCCCAAAAGGTCTCCCTCCTCTGATGGGCTTGCTGTGCATCATTTATGGTCCTCTAAGAAGATGCTTTGTGTGCAAGGCACAGCAGACACAGGTGGACACCTTGCAGTGAGGAGATCATCTTTGTAAGTACTGCATCCTTGCTTCAAATATATTGTTGCATAAATGCCAGCTCTTGCTGAGGTTAAAAAACTCCTTCAAAAGGTTCTATTCTTCAAGTTTTGTAGTGGTTGAATTAGATAATCTGTTAATCATTGGATGGAGCAAGTGAAATGAAAGGGTGTCATAAGAGCCATATGTATACTATGAATAGAAGTGCCAGGATTGTTAATCCACTTGTCTAGTGAAATCTTTTAAAATATCCTGTTTTAAGAAAAGGTAAAGAAATAAGCTGGGAATTTGAAGGATGAGACACCATTCAACTTCTGGTTTGTTTTTTGTTGCTTATCAGTCTTTCCACTCATTAGTTGAGGCTCGTTTCCAGTGTGGACTCTTCTTTCAGGAGAGCGCTCTGTCTGCTTTCTGCTGCAGGTTCTCCTGCCAGTAACAAAAATTGAAGACCTCAGGTATCAAATATGGTGTGCAATGATTATATATGAAAGGATTAAGGCAATCTGGAGAGGGTTACCTGCTTTACCACTGAAACTGGTTGAGTCCACACTTTGGATTGGTTTCTGTGGCCTTCTAGTTAGTGGTATCCAAGTAGCTGGAATAATTGTTGCTCAAGTTTTGATGTGCTTTGAGGTCACATTACATTCTGGACTTCTGGTATGAAATGACCTGTTTGGTTTTTAAGCTTAAAGTCAAACCTTAAAGTGCTTCATCTTGCAAATCATGCAGCTGCATCTTGCTAGTTTGACTGTAGTGATAACTGTAGGTAAATCCTTGATGCTGGTGGGTGCTTGGTGCTGGTCCTTGGTAGATCCTGCCTCAGTACTGGTGGTTTGCAGAAATACTCCTGTCTATGGTAAGAGTACTGCCATATAACTGTTACTGGGAGAGATTTTCAATGTGAAGATATTCTTTGGGTATAAACACTTCGTAGTGATACCAGTCTGTTGCTTTGTGTGTGAGTCAGTTTAGTTGTGACACAACAGTTTTTGCTGGATTTCATGTTATAGTTGCTGGCTACTCATAGCTGGAAGTGCACCACAGGAGTGTGTTGATATTGACAATCAAGCTGGCACACTGGATGGAGAATTTTATTACTTCACTGTAACTTTCAATAATGGTCCCACACCAGATCTCGTTGTTTGAGATGCCTGGCTAAGGAAACATGACAACTTCTTTAACTGCTCCTCTTGTCTTCATTAACGACTGAGAAGCTTCAAGGGTTTGGCGGCTGAGATCCGTGTAAATACCTAATTAATGATTTATGAGGAAAGCTTTTTACCAAAGTGCACCTCCCTCTCCTAGCAGACACGTGCAATCTATATAAGCAGTGGCTATAAAGTCTTGTCAGCTGCTTTGAGACCGAAGCCTAGCTGACTCTGGTGAAGGCATGAAATAAAAAATAGTCTGTGCCTCAGGAAACGTACAACCTAAAAGGCTATGTCAGGAAAGCATTGCCAGGAAAAAACAAACCCCCTCAATTTCCAGGGGGAAGTTGAAGTATAGATCTTGTACAAAACCATACAGGAAATCTACCAGGAGGGTTATCACAAGTTACTATGCTACTTCAAGATTGCTCCTAATTTATGAAGGAAAAAAAAATGATGGGTCTCGGACTTCTAAGATTTTGGTTGCAGTTCATATCTCTAGGTAGTCCAAAAAATAAAACTAGTCTTGGGCTTCTGCCATCTTTAGGCAAAAGAAGAAACGCTTCCATACAATATATGAGTACCCTGTACGAGGCAGTGGTGAGGCTGCACCTCATATACTATATTTGATTTCGGACCCCTCACTACAAGAAACACACTGAGGGGCGGGAGCGTGTTCAGAGATGGGCATCAGAGCTGAGGAAGGGCTGAGGCACAAGTCTGATGGGGAGCAGCTGAGGGAGCTGGGGGTGTTCAGCCTGCAGAAGAGGAGGCTGAGACATGATGACTCTCTGCAACTACCTGAAAGGGAGTTGTGGTGAGGTGAGGGTCAGTCTCTTTTCTCCAGTAATGAATGACCGGACAAGAGGAAACAGCCTCAAGTTGCACCAGGGGAGGTTTAGACTGGAGATTAGGGAGAACTTTTTCACCAAGAGGGTGGTCAGACACTGTCCCAGGCTGCCCAGAGAGGTGGGGGGAGTCCTCATCCCTGGAGATATTTAAAAGACATGCAGATGAGGTGCCGAGGGACATGGCTCAGTGGTGGGTTTGGCAGTGGTGGGTTTGGCAGTGTGAGCTGAGCAATTGAACCCGATGAGCTTCAAGGTCTTTTCCAACCAAAATGGTTCTGTGCTTCTGTGAGATATAACATAGCCTCCATTGACACCTGGAAGTGGTAGATGTGTAAAATCTCTGGTGAGCAGGGAGCAAACGGTGTGTAGGTCAGAGCAGGTCTCGCAAGCTGTCAGAGTGGGGAGGCAAAGGTTGTGCTTGGCAGTGCTGGCCGTGGTGCCCTCCTGGGAGCTGGCTGCCTGTATGCCCTTGGTCCTGGCCGCCAGCTCCGTCACAGAGCCAAATGTGAGAGCCACTACTCGGGGACATGATGTGGATTTGTGACACTGCCCGTGGGACTTTGGATCTATAAGCCAATGAATGGATTACAACGCGGCATAAATATAGTGTTTTCATGGATGACGTATAATCCTACTCAATTATTGTTCCTGTCATGTAAAGGGAAACTGTATCCATTTTTCTCATCCCTGCACGCTGACATTTCAAAAGGAAAGAAGTGCTCAATACAAAAGGTTCCATCTCCTAGCTCCTTGCATTTTATCAACAGTTTTAAAGCTTATATTTTCCGTTATTAGATGCTTCCTAGATTTAGTTCTTTGCATCTCTAGAAGATGATTATATGGGATATTCACTTGACAGGAGCATTTAGAGTATCTGACCTGAGCAGACCGCTATATCAGTCTCTGAATAGCGCGTGTCACATCGTCTGCTTTCGTTTATGACTGGATCACTGTGCCCAGAAACAGTTTTGCCTTCTGCTTTGCTTCTACAAACTCTTTCTGGTTTTGAGAAACCGCTGCAAGAGTCCTGTGCTTTAAACAATTTCTATCTCTTGGTTGTTTCAGGACCTGGCAAGATGTGAAACATCTCATTGGTAAAGATGAAACCCTTTTTATCAGTACCAGGCAGTTTTATGGGCATGGATGCTTCACAAGAAGCACAACAATAAGGGAAATTGACTTTGTATTTGGTTTCCTTTTAAGACTAAAGTGTCATCTTAGTTGTCAAACTGTCCTCTTTTTTTCCTTCTTTTCAAAGCTGCCCGGGCAGTAAGAACCTTTTTCTTCTATATAAAGTAAGAACCATAATATCTCAAAGTAATGTTTTATTAGAGAACAGATACATGTGATGTTTGTCCAGCAGGCATTTCTAATGTAGGACGTTACAGCCTTCTGCAGGCTGCTGTAGGTGCTGAAGGAGTGCTACAGAAACACCCAGCTCTTGTACAAGAGCTGTAGCTCCCCAACACTGTCTTGCCCATGTTTGACACTGCAGAGGCAGCTGTCCTGTAACATTCAGCTGGTTGTGACAGGCAGTGGTTTTATTCTGAATCCTTCCTTGTGTCTGAAAGCAACCTTTCTGGTTACACATGGAAACGTGGGCGTCTCAAGATGAATACAAATACGTTGCCCATAGTCAATCCCACGCAGAGATTTAGTCAGTGCCCTTTTCTTTCTGGTTAGAGAAGTTTTAGGGCACCTGTGGTATGCTCTGAAACTAAAGCAAGTTTCCTTGGTGTGAAGCAAATGCAGTGTTTACATTTTCCAACGTGGGTCGAGCTTTCTAGTTGAATGTTGCCCACTGCTTTTTTGTTTCCCTTCTCACCTCCATATACCCTTGCCACAACCACAGAACCTGCTCTGTGCTTTTGAAAGGGCAGGGTCAGACAGGCACTGCTCTATTTGTAACACAGAGAATGCTGCAGTTTTCAGCACAAGTGCTTTAATCATCCTTTCATCTAAAGGAGAAGCATCTGGTCCTAAATGTGTGCTTTTTTTTGCCCCTTCTGTTACAGTGCTACACGGATGGTTGATTAAACCACCCCTCCTTTTTCCTGGCAGCAGGGATGCGAATGCTTGCTACCTTTGTTTCCACTCAGGGCCTCTAAATGGGCTTGTGTAAAGGGAATAGTAATAAGAAAGTCCCAAGACTTCTGTTGGACCCTCTCCCCAAATTTAATCTGTGCCCAGGCCCCGCTGTTATGTACATTGCTGTGTCTTGAAAAAATATCAATAGAAAGAAGAGTGTTAATGAGATGATGCTGGGAATGCCATCAGGGAAGCCAAACACTAGGTGCACTTGTCTCACAACACCCAGAATGGTTTAGGACAAAGGACCTAAACTGCAAAGGGAGTGTCTTTAGCCTGTGGTTTACCTTAGGTTTACACAGATACTATTTAATCTTGCAAACAGAGCTATGCCAAGTAAGGTCTTCCCTTTCCTCTTCCTCCTGAAAAGCATTTCAAAATCAGTTTATTCCAGCTTTGGCATTTGAAAATGTAAAGTTAAAGAAGCTGCATTTAGAAAAGCCGTTATCATTACAATATGAACTATTGAAACATTAATATGTTGACACGAGATGTGATTTATTTCTACTTCTTCAAAGCAGTACCCCAGAAATGAGACAAAGCCACAAAGTGACCCAGTCAGTCTTTCAGTTTATTTGGTTGTGGCCTTGCCTGAAATTGGCTGAATAAGCCCTTGGCACATGTTCTTTTGGGAGCAATCTGCTTTTTCCCAGAAGCTGATGACCTGAAAAGCCTGTATCAGCAACACAGTCTGCATTTGCAGGAACTTCCAGCCATTTGCACTAGCTTTTAGCTATCCACTGTGCAGCGTCTCTCTTTCCTCATGGCTCTCCCAAGTGTGCTGTCATTTCCTAAGCCTTTAGATGAGGTGTTTTGCAGAAGCTGTGTTAGCCACCTCCTGTGTGTAAGGTAATGGGTCCCCTCCTGCATGGCATCATCTGGTTTGCTGACGCTTGCCTGTGTTCACTCTCACACGTGACAAACCATCAGCATTTCTGGATTTCCTTGTTTATACTAGGTTGAAAGCAATAAAACAGGACAGGGATGTTTTCTTTTCATCAGGACAATCCTTAGGGAGGTGGTTCTCAAACTTTCCAAGTGTGCTGCACTCCCCAGTTTTTCAGTGAAGGTGCAAACTGTTGTAAGGCTGGGGGCAAGGGGATTGTTCAGAGGCTCCGTGTGGATCCCTAAAGCTTTGCAGGTGGCTTGTCACTTCCTAGAGGTTGGAAGTTGAACTGAAGGAGGGGGAGAAATGGTCTTAACAGCAACACAGATGCAGGCAGTGTGGTCTCCTCTTAGGAGCAACTGTGCTTATTTTTTGGGCTGGTGCCAGGTCCAGGACAGCCATTTAGTCCCATGCACTTGGCTCAAGTTGCATTTGTCTGAGCAGCAGTGGGAAGCTGCTTTTTACCTTGAAAGGCCAGCAGCCCTTCTAGTCCCAGCCACTGGAACTAAGAAGGGAGAAAGATCTGAAAGCCTTGTACCTTTACTAAAGAAACATATATGATGCTGAGACTAGTGATGTGCCAAAAAAGGCCTTCAGCCAAGTGAAAGCATTGCTCCTTGACTGTATCTCTCTGACCACAATATGCCCATTTTCCCCTCTCTGCAAACTAGTCAGGACCTCTCAGGCTCTGTCCTGAGAGCTGCAAGAGATCTCAGTTCCCTTCTCCCTGCAGGTCCCCACTCCTTCCCTGTGCATGACCTGCAGTGGCATCCTTATCTCTGAGACCAAATGGCCTCTTGAGAGGGCAAAGCTCCTGGGGAACCATGCTGGCTACCCTGCTGTTCCCAGAGGATGAGGTCACCTTGTACCATGTACCTGATGGGCCTCCTTTGTCTCCACTCAGAGTTATACCTACCCTGGGTTAGAAGAGACCATACCCTTGATGGTGTGATATATGTGCTAAAGGTATGACCCACAGCAGAGAATTCTGCAGCATTGCTCCATGGAAAAACCCTAATGGAAACATTATGCCAGAAATAAATGTCCTTTTGCTGACATGGCTTATTTGGATCTGGACATCTTTGCAAGATGGGAAATCAACACAGGAAGGACTTCTTGGTTAGTACAAGCTGCGTTCACACCATTTGAGTTGTAAGCCCAGCCTTTCTTATCTGATGTGGATGTAGCAAGTTGTGCTTGAGAGTGCTTCATTTGAGATGACTCCCTCAGGTTTCTCACTACTTTAAATACCAACCCATTGAGGCAGGGACTCCTGTGCCTGAAAAGTCTGATAGTACTAAAAAACAAAAGCCACAGAGATGAGTAATTTGGTAACTCATTTACAACAGTTTTCTAGACCTGGAAGACATTTGTTTGCCAGCACAAGATAAGAGGATTCTTTCTCACTGTTTTTATGATTGTTGCACACGCTGCATTCTTCCTTGTGTGGGGAACAAAACCAGAACAGGATGCAAACTGCTTCAGGTTTCTTCTCTTGCTGACCTTGCTGCCACTTGTGGCAAAATGAAGACAACAAATCCTTGGAAATCACCGTGTGTGTGTTTCAATTTTTAATTGAAACTTTTTAGCCGAGCTGAAAGGTGGTGGGGGGAGAGGAAAAAACAAAACACCACACTTCCCCCCTGCTCCCAATGAAAAGAAACTAGAGCTATTAGATTCACTTCAATTGCCTCACCTGACCTGAAATGAACTCCCTCCCTCAGGCCTGTAAGAAAATTCAATTAAAAGGTCCATCTGTGAGGCAGCAGCTGAAGGGGAATTACTGTAGGGAGGTCCACATTTTCATAAAAAAAGATCCCTCTCCCCCTCCCTGCCTCCCCTCCTACCTCCTCTATCCCTGATTAGGCTTGTTCCTAACCACTAAACCACAAGTCCCCCAATTAACCAGATCTGACCAAGTAGCTTTTATATGCTCCATTCAGATGTAGAAACACTATAGATTTGGTATGTCCCTTAAACATCATGGGGTGGGAGAGGGGGGAAGGAGCGGAGGACAGAGGTTGGGCAGCAGAACAGCCTACTCCAATTAAGCTGGCTGATGCAATGGGATTAATGCCTGCTAACATGCAAAAGACTCCAGTGGCAGTGAAAATAATCACCATAAGGCAACAGCAGTGTGCAGTGACTTAAAAAATACAGGGGGGAGAGGGAGAAAAAGCTGGCTGCAAGTACCCTGTCTAGAAAGCCTTACCATCTTTCAACCCTTACTCTGCTCTTACGATCAGAAACTTGTCCTAGATGCTTGTGCAGGATTAGGGATGTGTTTGGTATTTAGTGTGTTCCCCATATTAAAGATGTGCTGGAGAGCCTGGGTGGGATCAGGGCAGTGTGAGCCAAGAGCCAGCTCCAGGCGTGCGGGCTGGGGGCCAGTGAGGCTGCTGCCGTTCAGGGGGAGGGAGATGGAGGACCAGGAGCCAGCATACCTTTGATTTTCTTCTCTTTTTTCAGATGCATTGTGGTGGGGTTTGTAACAAATAACTGAGGATTGTCCCAGACTCCTGTGTGGTTTTATGTTCTACTAGCAGTAAAGCTGACTTAGCCCGTGACTGAGAATACGTTCGCTCCCTATGCACTGGCTTCATTTGTCCTTGCACAGTGCATAATCAATCACTTGAAAACATCTAACTCCCAGTGCTCGCTTCCCTGGTGTGGTGTACGTTGTGTTGAGTTACATCAGTTCAGGAGGATTAGTTCAAACAGCAACACTTTGTGTTCCCATCAGGTAGGGCTCCCGGAGCAGAGCACAATTAAAATCTTCACGGCGCCGTGCCAAGAGACGCGTTTATTGCTGTTTGCTTAGAAGCAGAGATGGAACAAATCCTTCTCATGCAGTTTGGGATAGTGAGAGGGAAAACACACCCACAATTCGTGACAGGGAAGAGATGTTAAATGTGCTATTAGGCTTTCTTTTTTGCCCGAGAGTCTGCGTGTTTGCTTTGCAGATACTTGGCAGTGAGAGATTTCAGCCTGCGTGGAACAGTTTAGCAATTTGGTCCTTTGGTGTCTTTATTGGCTTGTTTTCACTTTTTCATTAAATATGTAAAATGAACCTTGTTTTACTGCAATATCAGCTGAAGCTCTATTAAAAAAAAAGTATAGACAGTTCAGACAATAAAAGACCTTGTAAATCAAGCAGAGATTGGTTATCTGCTCAACAAGATCATTAACTGTGCACAGAGGGAGACAGCTGAGGCAGGCCACTGGAGAGAAGATGCTAAAAATTAATTTCACAAGGAAACTTAGCCCTGCCAAGTTTGATTTGTTTTAGGGACACTCCCTTACTTTTGTTATTCATCTTTCAAGGCAGCTTTTGAAATCTCCATGGCTTACGAGTAAGGGGTTCGGGGTTATTCTTTTGCAACACGTATTTCAGCGAGACATCCAAAAATCTCACTCATATAAATTGTCACAGCTTGACAGACTTGGAACTTTATAATGTTAAATCAAGGCCTGGCAGAGGTGCATAGGGGAGGGTGAAAGAGTGTCACTGGCTGCTCCTATCCTCAGTGCTTTGCACTGGAAATGTTGAATATTGGCTTCCATAATGTGCCTATCATGAATATTGCGCATGGCACCCTCTATGCAGCTGCTCTGTGTGTGTGTGGTGTGTGGGGTTTGTTGGGTTGGGGCTTTTTTTTTCCTTTTGCAAAGCTCTCCAGCTGCTTTCAAGCTGTTCCTTTGAATCAGCCACAATATTCACATCCTCCTCCCCCACAACACTGAAGGACACTTGGCGATTTGTTTCTTGCCGCTCTTTCAAGCCCAGGTATCTCTCATGATTAATTGAGAGACAAAACTGAATAGAGGTTGGGTCAAGAGACAGGGGGGAGTGGGTCAGCTCTCAGTGGGCCAGATTTGGAATAAGGGTCTCTCCAGAGAAAGGAGAATCTTTAGCCTTTGCAGCCTTTGCCTCGATCTATTCAGGAAACCTCAGCCATAACGTTTAACACGTTTCTGCCTCTCTTTCCTCCACTTCGGAGGGAGATGGGAAAGATGATCTTGCAGAACTGACGTGAGAACCATTTGCTGAGTGTGGCAAAGGGATTTAGATTCTTGAGAGAGAAATACTCTCACTAAACTCTCTAACAAATAAGAGCAGGCACGGGTAGCCTTACACTCCAAGGCTTAAAATGAATAGTCAAATGACCTGTTTCACCTTCCTTGTGACGTGCCCTTTGCTTTTGTGTGGTTTTTTTTCAAGGCACCTGCCTGTGTGTTTAACCACCTCATAACTTTAAAAAGTACTCTTCCTTTATTGATGATAAATTTGGGATGCATCCATAATGCCAGGGATTAATGGAATATCCTTCATCAACATGAGATGAGATCTTGAAGAGCACAGTGATAGAATGTAATGGCATGGGCAATCACTTAGGGGCTAATAAGAATTTATGTTAAAATGGGAATCCATCAATTGTAAATGACAGAGAAGGAGAAAGACAAGACTGGCCTATTAGTCAATCACAGAATGTCAGTGAACCTCTGAAGTGATATGGCCAGGGGAAAAAGAAAAAAAAGAGTGCAAAGATAGGTCTGATGGATGATTTTCAGCAAAGAAGAGGAGAAGGGGAGGATTATTAGTCCACTGTTTAGGAGGCTTTGTCCAATTCTGGTCACCTCCACTGGCAAAAGGTGAACTCAGACTGGAGCAGAGACAGACTGCTTGGGCAAATGGCAAAATAGGGAGTTTATCTCCCAGGAGGACATTAGAAGAGCTGGGCTTGTTCAATCTAGAAACATTAAATTTAAGGCTACTTTTTGTCTATAGAGATACAGGGCTCAGCAAGAGGAAGAAGAGCTGAAGGGCAGTGCTGGTTTTGAGGATAAATGGATGTTAACTGTAGACATATGAAATTCAGCAAAGATTTCCCAGCTGTCCTGGGGAGAGGCTCCAGAGTGGTTGTTCTGTAGTGGGCAGATAGGATAAATGGCCTCTTTCATCTTATTCTGGTACCGAGTTGCTTAACCAAAGGTGGTTACTTATGTGAGGCAGTTACTTTGAGGTATCAGTGGACTGAACCCATGGTGTTCAATGTTACTTTTGGGATCTGTTTTTCTGTGTAGGGTGCCAATAATTCATGATAAGTGCTCTCAGATGTGCATGGGCACACACAGAGCAACCTGCATTTTCTCAGCAAGCCTGCATTGCCTCTCCTATTCTGCAGCGCTTGAGGAGCTGCTGTTTCTCTGCTCTTTGACCTCATCTGTCTTTCAATGAGAGAGGCCAAACCTCCCTGCATGCTTCTAGGGTTATTTTCCTGTTCCAATTACAGCCTGAGAGTAATCCACTTGGCCTAGGATGCCTGTTCATATCACTTATATTATTAACTTTCCTCTTTAATGAAGGCCTTTTAGCAAATACCTCACTCCAGATAAGAGCCTGCAGAGTCTGACAGACCTTCCTTATATCAGTCTTTCACCCTGAAGCCCTCTTCTCTCCTTCCCAGCACACCAGACACCCCACAAAATAACTGGGCTTAGGTGCCTGATACGCTGGTACCAGTGAGCATCCTGAGGAACCAAAAGATTGTGTTGTTACCACCTGTTTTACTCCTCTGTTCCATTTAGCCATATGCTTGTGTGCTAAGCAGAGATCTAAGTCTTCTTTACAGGGATGTAGACCACCAGCTACAACCTGAGCCATATCTGCCAAGGGCCCCTCCAGGCACTACTGCAGCATGAATAACAAATTCTCTTTCCAAAGGACAGTGTGGCTTGCTGTCACAACATTTGGGAGGGCAAAGCAGCCTGTACAGAGAGGCCAGATCATGGCTTCTGGCTCTTTCAGATGGTGGCAACCATTCTGGAGAATGAGAATGGCAATTGAATGCAATAGGAGGAAAGGGGGGAAAAAAAGAAGAATCCATAAAGAAGCCAAGCAAACACCCAATTATCTTGCAGTACATAATGAGAGCTGACAATGCTGTGGAAGGTTTTATCCATCAGCAAATTATTTATACTTGGCTAGGGAGAACTAATATTATTTCATTAAGAAAGTATATTTTCTCCTTTTCATTTCCCAGTTTCTCAGATTATTAACAGCTAACTTAAGGATAGTTTTCACAGGGGCTTTGGCTTTTTTTTAAATGGGGAGGTTATGTTTTAAGCCTACTAAGGTTCCTGTGCATCTGGTTTTGGATAACCTCCCTAAGAATTTAAGGGATGTGAGTTCATGGTGAGACAGAGCTAATCTCCAGCCCTGAAAATATGTTGGTACCAGTGCTGGCTTAGCTGAACCTAAAGGGAAAGTATCAGAAGTGGCTAGTTAATTAAAAAATACAGACCTTAATTTGGTATCATACAAGTGGGGCTGATGCTACACTTGGAAAGTGATTACTGCTGTTGTATGTGGTCACCTAAATCACATAGGAGTTTAGCATACCTCTTCCCCTTTGCACATCTGAAATACATAGTGTTGTGCTATGGTGTGACAGCTTTCTCCTAAGGGAGACGGGCAGTGGGTGCAAGTTGTGCTGCGTTACGGATTTGCAGCTTTGATCTTTTCTTATGAATATCTGCATGGCCACGAGCATCTGAGTGCTTCACTTACCTGTAAAAGTGGGATTGCTGAAATCTCTGCCTCCTGGACATGGTATCTGTGAGGCTTACTTCGTTATTGTTTGCAAAGCTTTTTGAATGTACAAAGCTCTATGCAAATATCAAGTTGCTCGCTTCCGTATATTCAGTAATGTGGGAGCACTTTAGGCAGATAAGATTTAATTAGAGACACAGAATAGTGCAATAACAGTAGGATTTGATGTCCTAGTATATCACTGCCTGTGCTACATGTAAATGATGAGGCCAGAAATCACTAGTGGAATTATCTAACATGGCTGCCTGAGTAATCAGCCATAAGAGCATCAGTGTTTGTTCCTGTTGAAGCTACTTCTGCTTCGCAGCTTATTTTTTCCATCTCATTTACTCGTCTTTGGAGAAGGTCCCTGTATAGGCACAGACGTCTGAACGGGAGATTTTAACCTCTCTGGTAATTGATTTGCTTTTCTTAATTATCTCTCACCCCCCACAGAGTTCACGCACCACATTTTACTCCAACACGGAATTCAGAAGAACACTTTGCCTTGATTTCCAAAGCTTAAACTTCTACTGTTAAAGCCAGGGAGCACCTTTCATATTAGCATGATTTATCCCTATATTTCTAACAGAAAGGTTTAGAAAGAGGAATGCAGGTTTCCCAATGCTTCCAGGAGTCTCCCACAATGATTCAAATTACACTAAAGGCAGACTTTTCTTTTCCCTTGGAGTTTATATGTTTAATATGGGCTTGTCTTTTGCTTCTTGTG
The DNA here is from genome assembly GCF_028858725.1 of Colius striatus. Lineage (NCBI taxonomy): Eukaryota > Metazoa > Chordata > Aves > Coliiformes > Coliidae > Colius > Colius striatus. Next base: position 6,466,566 of record NC_084762.1, read on the forward strand.
TTTTGCTGCTTGGGTTGTATTTATTCGACTTTTGGAGTAAATGCACATAAGTATGTGAAGAACTGCTGTAGATCTCGTAGGCTATAAATCACAGGGTCAAATTCTTGCCTCAAAGAAACCAATGACAAAACCTAGCCTAGATTAGACAGGAATTACGATTTCACCCATTGTATTAGTACGAAAGTGGTGTTAAAGCAATGCTAAAATAAACTGTGGAAGGTCTTTCCTGGTAAGTTTGACTATTTGTTTGGATTCGTGGTCCATTATTCAACTCTAATGACCACTATTTATTTGTTCAGACCAACAGCCTGAATTTTTTTGGACACATCTTTATTTTCTTAATGCCCTAAGCATGTGTGGTCTTCATTGCCTACATGCAGTTGTGTGGTCTTTTTGCCCTTATACCAATTTATCTGTTTACTAAATTAAGCCTATCATAAATATCAGAATTGAGCTAAGGAGCTTACATGTGGCTAGGTAAAACCTCACTGCTCCATAGAGTTTGTTTTTTCTGTGTTACCTGAACCCACCTGCCAGCTGTGAGAGTCACAGAAAATTTGTGTTTCACCTTTTTTTTAATAAGCAATTCTCCTTAATAAGAATAAACATCAGGAGTAATAACAACAAGACATGTCTTCTACCCAAAAATGCCAGCCTCTGTAGCAACCCAGTCTAGCTCTGAGGCCCAGAATTTAAATGCTAAGTATTGAAGTTCAGAGCAGCTGTAGTATTTTGGGCTTAAATACAGCTCTTTTTTTGAGCCTGGGTTAAGAAGCTGTGGATGAGAGCACAAACTTGAAGATCCTGCTGCTGTGTTACCTCTATTTTACCTTCGTTTTGGTAGCCTCAACAGGTTCAATGAACCATATCAAGGTGTAAGGGACAGTTTACAGTCTGATCTTGCTGTTTAAACCCCCGCTCCCCATACGAAGATGTGTTCATACTGCCTTAAAACTACAGTAGCACCGTGGGAAAGTGAAAGCGCTTTCTTGGCCCACTTCGACATTGTCATCTGGTTTTTATTCCATTGTTCTTGCACTGATGGGATGATTTCTGTTTCCTTCCCCGAAGTAGCTCATTTTGTGTGCGCCAGCTATATGAGAGGAATAGAATCATAGAATCATAATTCAATCAAATGGAGCAAACCCCAGGCAGATCACCCTTTCATCACCCCTGCTCCTCGGGTCAGCGCTCTCACCTTACGAGCCGATTAGGAGCGAAAAACTCTGTGCCAAAGATTCAGCCTTGTTTTGCTTTGGTTTTGTGTATGTGGATAATTCCCTGCAATAAATCTTCCTGTACACTGTCCCTTTCACTCTCTGATGTTAACAAGGCTGGGATCTGCACGTATACGTACACACATTGTCTGTCTCGAGCTGGCAATGTCTTGATAAGAGGTTCATTATAATCCACCACTGTCAGAAGCAGTTCTGAAATGATCTGCAAGAGGAAACATCATGTATATATTGAGGTTGGCTGCTTTTTTTTTTAATTAAATAGAAAAAGTGTCAGGAAACTTTCTTCAAAGGTGCCAGGCAGCTGTTTCTTCTGAGGCATGTTGTTCTTTTCTTAGGCAGTGGATCTTTGATAACTGTCTCTCAGCACCCTCAGAAGTGTTTTCCAGGTTAGGAGGATGAGAGAGAAGAGATGGCAGTTGTGATGCCACTGGCTGATAAAGCCAGAATGCAGACTAAGCCTTCAGATCAATAGGAATGCAGATGGCTGTAACACCAGACTGCCTGGTGTCAGCTCTAATTTTGCTTCCTTCAAAGAAGACCGTGCCCAACTTCCAGCCCTTGGAGTCAGGGGAGACCTCCCCCTGCTCTCCGTGCCTGTTTCCCCACCTCTGGCCTTTACCTCAAGGGTGTCAATAGATGTTTTTGCCATCTTGCCCCCTGTTGCTCCAGCATGCTAAGGCTTCCCCAGGCACCTGTACACTGTGTTGCCTGGGCATCAGCTGCCTGAGGATTTAGCCCTCACTCTTCTGATGTTTTAATCAGAATAAGATTTTATAGCAGTAATTACAGCTTTTTGGTTTTGGTGGGACAAGCAGGTTTCAGCTTTAACCAGATTTGCAGCCAGCAGGTGGGAGAGCAGAGCAGGGCAGGATGCTCTCAGCACAAAGAGGGGCTTTTTGGCTGTGCTGCCTTCGGGGTCTAATTCTTCCCTCACACACTCACAAGTTTTATGTTAGATTACGGTAACTCGGATGTAACAAGGACTATGTTGACTTCCTCCACAGCTACAACGTCGAGTAAAGGTGGGGATGAAATGCCTTACTTTCCTTATTTCTTATGTAAGGACTGAAGAGAGGCTTTGTTTCTGCTCTTTATTAAGCTGCTGGATTTTCAAGTCAGGGATGTGATCTTCGAGTGGGTTAGGAAGCATCTAAATACTGAAAGCATTTACAGAAAGGGCAAGGAAAATGAAAAGAAGGAAGGAAATCTTTCTTTGAAGCCTCCAATTTACAGTTTTCGTCCATTTAACTAACTTTGTTTACTGAGCATCAAGGAATGCCTGCAGGAAAAAAACCACACAGCACCTCAATTCATAATAGTGGGAGAATGCAAAAAAGCAGAAGGAACCCTCCAAATCTTCCTTGGTTGAATGCTGGAGATAAATGCAACTCATATCTCTGCATTTCATTCCTTCCAAATTCCAAATGCAACGAGCATTTACAAAATCAATTCTAATTCTGCAACTGGTGAGCCTTCTTGTGATCAGCTCAACAGAAATCCAGCAGTCAGGGACTGTTCTCCCAGACACTCTGGGAATTCTGAATTTGAGTGCAAAATTTACAGTGTTAGTAAATTTACCATGCTTGTTACTGGTGTGTTGGACTCCTGGAATTCCTTTGATTTCGTGCTCATATGTGCATATGTATATACATATATAGACACAAACAGTATCTATCAAAAAATCAAACAGCACCTTGAGGATTTGAGGCCCTTCCCAGACTTACCATGTATTTTTCTGCCTTCTCCAGCATAGAAACGTTAACTTCAAAATGAAATGCAGTGCCAGTGTATACTCAATTGGATTTTGAATTCATCTGAACTACAAAAAAAAAAGATGCTTAAATTTTGAGTTAGCTGATATGAAAAAAGCAATTCAGTAGGGGGGAAATAAAAGCTCAGTTTGATAGCTTAGCTACCTTGTGAGGATAGTTGGGGTTGGAGGCAGCTGACCCTACAACAAGCTGCCCTCTGTGGTTGTTATGTGTTGTGGTAGGCATCTCAAGAGGTACGTTTCTCCTTATACAAACCCACTGAGTCCACAGGCAGACAAAAAACAGCAGTGAGAGAAAAATGGGAAATTCTCTCACTTACCTGAATGGCTTTTTAAATTTAGAACATACTTCCAGGTATTTACAGGTCAGTGTTGTTAACTGTTTCATTGCTGGTCGTTTTACTAGGACCTTCCAACAGTTACACTTATTCATTTTGGCCACTCTTGCCCTGAGTCTGTTTACCTTTCCAACCTCGAGCCACAGCACTTGAACAGGCAGATCAATTCTTGCCAATAGCCTCTGATTTAGTAAATTAGAACATTTGCAGCTGCCAATTAAAAAGATTAGGGAGTAGGTTTCTCTGCCTTTGCTACAAATTGTCACTGCAGCACAGACTCTTTGATTTTTTTTTTTGTGGGCACTCTATAAAACTTGGTCCAGCAGGAGCAAGGGTAATTTGATTTAATAAGCTAATAAATATTTTTGAAATATGCTCCCTGCAGGTTATAAAAACAGAAGGGTAGAGCCATAACACAGGAAAAGGGAAAATTATGCACGTTAAAAAAATAGAGATTTGGGAAAGAAATCCCTACTGACATGACCAGAATTCAGGAGGAATTTCTGGAAGCTAAAAACCAGATATGTTCTTTTTCTCTGGTGACCAAGTGCCTTCTGCAGCGAGGTCCAGGGATTGGATCTCCTCAGCTACGGTGGATAATAAGCCGCGTGGCTCCTTTTCTTGAACGATCAGAGAAGGGAGCAAACCAAATGGTATAAACTTCTCTGCTGTGTCTGATTTGACATTAATTTTATGCTGCCTCTAAACTGATGATTTCCAACAGGCTGGTAAATAGATATAAATTAAAATGCGTCGTGGAAAGATGCCAGAGTCAGAAGTGGAAGTTAGAAATTTTGGCAGCTGAAGATGTCTCGTCTGTCTTCTAGGACCAAAGACAAAATGAGAGACATGCAACCTCAAATTCCCAAGTCCCAGAAGCTGGATGCTTCTGCTAAAATAACAGACAATGACATCATTAACAATGTTGACATTTAAATTGACATAATTAGATTCTTCAAGTTAATAACCCATCTGTGCCAATACATGGGTGATGCTTACCTCTGGCACTATGATTCCAGTCATGGTGCAGGTTTACATTTGGAGGCCTCCCTTGAATATATGGAGTCTTTTAATTTCATCTAATAAAACCTGAGGAGAGAAAGTGTGGTTCAGCTCCTTGGTTGGGTTCCAAAGCAAATTCTCTGCTAAAAACTTGGTAGGACATACATGAGAGCCTGAGGAGAATACCTATCCCTTAAGAAGCGCTTGGGTCCAGCTTTGGGAGAGCTCAGTTCCACCAATCCCTTGCTCTTGCAGAGCCTAAACCAGACACTTGCTGCCTTTTTGTGTTTTTCAGTCATCTCATGCCAGTCCTTTATCAGTTATCATCAGGGCATGGGTTGAAATTATGAAGCCTGGGCATCAGAACGTTAGCATTAGCAAAATCTGGAAGTTATTTGCTCAGAATCCTGCTGTGCATGTTTCGTTCAGACTTGTGAAAAATGACTTGGCTTAAGTTATTGATTTTGAGTAAGGACACAGTTAATGAGGATTGTGTCATTTGGCCCCAAGTTGTACCCTGAGATGCCTCTAACAGTGATTATTTGGAGGAAATCTGTTTGAAATAAGAGCAGTGCTGTTGTCTGTCTCCATCTGACTGCAGGTCTGTCTGTCAGAAGGAACTGACAAGCTGCATCGCTGCTAGGGAAGGGAAGGAAAGTCCTTTGATACCTAACAACAACTCAGAAATTTTCATTTCAACACTAACAAAATGAAATAATTCCTACTGATGCATAGAGAAACACGAGGGTTTGCTTTTTGGTTTTGAAGTCAGCATTTGTGTTGTAAAATAAGCACTGAAAAAAAAAGGCAAGACGAAAAAATGTAACAGATTTTGTTTAGGCTTGAGCAAAATGATTGCAGTCAAACCAACAGAACTTTGTGTTGATAAAAAAAAGTTCAGGCTTAGCTATGTCTTCATTGTCTTTTCAGCATCCTCACCGAGTTTAAAAGTCTGTTCTTTGTCAGTACCTTTCTCTGCATCCCACTGGGCAAAATAAATACCAGATCCTAATACGTACCACAGCTAGTTTTAGAAATGATCTTCCAATAATCTAGATCAAAGTATTAAGAAGAACCACCCAGGCAGCTGGCATATTTAAATTTTTGATCTGAATTTTGGACCAGGCTTCTCTTTCAAACTGGTGCAGGTAATTTTGGCACAGTGTTTTCATTCTGCTGTAGATGGTTCACACCGACTCAGGGATGCCACAGCACCTTGAGATGGCTTCAAGTTGGATATAAAAACCCCTCTGTTTGCTGGTCAGATTTTTGAGTGGAATTTTAAGATCTGCTCGATTTGACAAACAGTCTGGGACTAGCTGGTACAACAGACACAGCTGGGTTTAGCAGCAAAGTTTTGCATACATACCTGTGTTAGCACTCCCTTTCAAAAGAAATGTGTCTATTGCAAGCCGGATCAAGTTTGGATGATTGCACCTCAGGGGAGTTGGTAATAAGAAGAGAAACTTTTCAATACTTGCTGTATCTGGCAAATTGCTACTCTAGGTGGCCTGCTCTGACAGGGGGGTTGCACTAGATGATCTCTCCAGGTCCCTTCCAACCCTTAAGATTCTGTGATTAATGACTATAACTGCAAAAAAAAGCAGCATTAAAGAATTTCACTCTTGTTTTGGTTTTAGTTCTGCTTCAAACAGAACTGAAATGCACCTTTAATTAGAAGGCATGCTTCAGATTATGTCAAGCATTGCTTTACCTGATGAAGACATGCTGTTGTGTGAAATGTTCCTGTCTATTAGAAATGAATTAAGTAATAGCATTTTACAAGGATGAAGGCATTGCTTAATCCTGAAATCTGGTAACACATGGACTGTCAAAAGCCTCTGCTTTTCTTATCTCATTTGTTGGGGAGGTGGTTTTACATAGAATTAATAGTTTCATTTGCTCTGGGTGTGGGCCCTTTTTTTGGGTAAAACTCAGTGTCTGTGTGATGACAGAATTTTTGTCATTCATTATTATTGCCACACATTGAAGCATTTTACTTCAATTCAGTAGACTATTTTTGTTTCCATAAATTATCCGGTCTGTTTCAGACACAAATGATAGAATGGATGCCTCTGGTGTTAAGGAAGATAAAAAGGAAAGGAAAGATATATTTGAGATTACCTTTAGTGTCATGCAAGTTATTACCTAGCAGTCTGAGAAGAGTTTGTAGACATGTCTGATAAATATGTTTGGAACAAGCCTGAACTGGAACTAGCGAGGCAGACAGCGGAGCTGCACGTTTAGCTTTTGATTTTACCCCTTTCCTCAAAATGCAGATGTATTGCTTAGGATTGAAATTCATCATTTCCCAGTCACCTTTTTTTAGTTCAGTTTGTTTTGAGCAGACAAAAGGCGCTGTATTATCTTTCCTTTTAGTGTCCTCGATCACAGGTTGGTGGTGTGTCATTGGTTTTGTTCTGTTTCATCTACAGGTTGATGAATCTACTGCCTTTGTTCATACCATTGTGAGCAGGGAATGTTTCCCATGTTAGATGACAAGCAATGATAGAGGAAATAAAGCCTGTGCTTCTGTTTTGGTGGCATACTCAGGTGGGGGACTGGGAATATCTCTCTTTGAGAGGATGTCAGTGATGTGAGAAGGATGCTTTGCACATGCAAGACTTACAAAATGCTTTAATGTCATTGTGCAGTAGAGACTAGTGTAGGGAAGTTGTAGCTGAAGTGTTCTGAACCAGCCCTTCAGTATCAGAGGCCACATCCCTTTGCCACCAGTTCTCCACCAGTAGATTACCATGAAAATCAAAATGAATGCCTCTCTTGGGACATAAAAGGAAGCATTGACAGGAAGTACCAACAAGTTGAAGGTGTCATTTTCTAAGTTTGTGGTACTAATGCTTCCAGGTACTGGAATGTTTGGCCAAACCCAAGTGGAAGTTAATTTGCTGACGATAAGCAAAAGGTAAATCTTCTGGAGCAACTCCAGTGGTGGCTGGTTTGGGTAAGAGGTTTAAAATCCAGATCCACTCTTAAGTTTGAACCCAAGACCAAACAGGTCTTTCCATCTGTAGTACAAACAGAACCCGAATGGGAAATTCTTGCTATAACAAAGATAAAACCTTCCCTTATAAATGTTATCTGCAACATGCTCTTATTCTTCCTGAAGTCCATGCTTCAAAACAAGCATATTGACAGTTCTTTCTTTTCTTAAATGTTAGCATTTGCTTCTTAAGGAAAGAGAAGGATTGTTTTCCCTTTAATTAAAAATGGAATCACTTAGCAGCCTTATGAAGGATGAATGCTAGTGTAGTTCCAGCATTTCAAAATACTTTTGAAACCCAGCTTTTCCATTCTGCTGAGGGGTAGCTGTTGTTTGGAAGATTCTTTACTGGATTTTGCAGACACAAGAACTACATTGTGAAGAGAAGGAGGTAATCTTAACATCCAAGTCAAAGTAACATACTTTAGGGTGACAGGCGCTCCTGGTGGTACTTGGGCCAAACTGCATGGAACAACCATCTAAATTAACTAGAAGAATTTGATGTTTGTACCTATGCATGAAAATCCTACATGCTTCATTTGTTAAAGGGACATTGCCAAGACTGATAGGCCTAAAATTAGCTCTCCAGCTGTGTTTTGCTTTGCAGGCACGTGCATGTCTGTTCTGTTCCTGGAAGCAGCTGGGTGTTGAAACCCGCAAGAAACCTGCTCTGTGTGAAATGCAAAAAGAATATGTGACTCTTCAACATTCCTTCTCTTTTCTTCTGTCTGTTTTTCCCTGCTTCTCCCATCTTTTTATGATGACCAACTTTTCTGGCTGAAGACCAGACCTGTCTTCAAAGTTTCTTAGTGTTACATTTGCTTAGGAGTGAAAGCCTGAACGGTGAGGCCCCATTTTCAGCCAGCAGCCCAACATGACAGCTACAGAATGTAAACTGTGCAACCTCCTCAGAGCATGCTCAGTGTTACACTCCAGCTTGGATCCGTGCTTCTCCTTGGCTTACCAGCCTACCAGTGTCTTCCAAATGAATATCCAGCTTGATGCTGAGAAGGTAACACGCAATTGCAAGGAGTTATGTAGATTTTATGGTTACAGAGGAACTTGCCAGAAAGGTCTTTATGTCTAGCCTACAGCCTTTCCTCAGAGAAAAGACAAAGAGATTTCCTGGACTCAGAAGAGATGACTTTTAATGGCATTTTTAGAGGGTTTTAAGCTGATTCTCGGCTTCTGAATTATGACACCATAGTGCTTGAGCTGTTATGCTTTTCCTTCTATTTAGAAACACACAACTCCCTTTTCAGTGTGGAAATATGAATTGGAGGTAACCTAAGCAGCATCCCACCGCTGTCTGTGTCTCTGGGGTGTGAATAGCAGGTGAGACCTCCTTCATACATGCACATTAGTGAGGCTGAGTGCAAGTGGAGGGCAGCATCTGAGATGGATGGATAGAGATCCATTGTAGTGCTATCAGTTTGTGATGGATTTTTCAACTCATTCAGGTGTTGGGAAATGAGCTTCAGCCTCAAAGCATTATGCAAGAGCCAGAGGCTCTCCTTGAAGCTGGTGTGAAGAGCTTCTCTCTTCATTCCTCTCTCATGAAAATGTGTGTGAAGTAGCTAAGGCATACAAGGAAAAGGATTTTTTTGGTGAAAGTTATTCAGGCTTTGTTCTTAATAAAGGTGGGCCAGGCATGACTGTCACTGGACTTTGCAAATTTAAGCCTGATTTGGATTTTGACCGCTAACAGAACTAGCACAAAAGTAGGACAGCTTAAGATGGGTTTTCAGTAGACCTATTTGCCTTTTGCCCAGCCAGAAAGGAGCCAAATTGCACCCCTGACAGAATCTTATGAAAACTGAAGCACTGTGGAGCCAACTGCCAAGTTCAGTTACAGCTTTATGGAAGAGAATAAACATTGCACACCTGTAGACAAAGTATATGGGTCGGGTTTTTGCTATACTATGCCTATACTGAAAGCTTATCATCTGTTTGCTTAGCTGCCAGTTCCATTTAGGATAATATTTAACTCTCATACAACGTAACCACTGAGGAAATTTTAGCTTGAAAATCGTAACTCCTGTTGCTTCCAGGGGGAAGCAGAGGAGAGTTGGCCATTGTGTGCTGCTCTTCAAGTGCTTCACTGATAAATAGTTTTTATGAAAGGCTTGATAAAGTATCTGCTATTAAGGTTGTCAAGATGGAGAAAGTGAAGTCAGAGAAATGGCAAATAGCCTGCCCATATCTACAGGGAGTGTCAGGCTGTATTGGCTGGATTTTGCCTTGTATAACTAGGAATTTTAACAACCTGGTGGTGGTAGAGTTGAGGAAGCTCTGACCTCATGTTAGAACTGACTGATTTCCTCTTGCCTTGTCTATCACAATCCAAGCTGGGACCCTGTGAAAATGAAAGGCTTTATAGAAAAAGGTTTTCATGCAGCAGGTTTGGATTGCCAGTGCCTGAAGTGATTGATCACATCATTTCTGCGCAAATGCCTCGACCCAGACACCAGTGGGATCTGTATCTGTTCAAAGCTTGAGTGGGGTCTGTCAAGGAAGCAGAGGGCAGTGGTGATGAGTCTGGGACTGCTCTTCTCTCTGAACAGCTCCAGGACAGCAGGCAGGTGCCTTCTGGAAGGAGATCCTGCACCCAAATATCCCTTTTGCTTGAACATGTTTTGCCACTTCCAGCACAGATGAGTGGTCTGGGGATAACGGCGAGGGCTTTATGTGGGAGGTGTCCCCTGAAGGGATGAAAGCAGGGGCAAGCTGAGACTAGACGAGCAACAAACTCTTGGATACATTCTGTGTTTTTTCTACCTCCTTCCTAGGGTTTTTAATCTTTTTTGTGGTATGCTGTCAAGCTCTGACTACTTTGTCAAAAAACAAATCTAGCATTGCTGACCATCAAGCATCCCACCTTAGCCCTACTTGGGGACCAAGTCTCCTTGCAGTGCTCAGCTTTGTTTGCTCTCACAAAGGCAAAGGGATACTGCTCTGTAGCCATGTCTCAGGCTGAGAACTACATTTTAGCCAGAACCATATGGCTGCAGTTTTAGGAAACATCCTGTCATTCATTACTTGGGAGAAGAGACCAACCCCCCACCTACAAACCCTTGTCAAGTGGTTGTACAGAGTGATAACGTCTCTCTTCGTCCTCCTCCAGACTGGACACTTCAGTTCCCTCAGCTGCTTCTCATCATACTCGTTTTCTAGACCCTTCACTATCTTCATTGCTCATCTCTGGACATGCACCAACACCTTGGTGCAGTAGGAGGAGGGACAGGGGCCAAGCTTGACTGGGAAGAGACCAACTCTCCTTCAGCAGGAACTGCTTCCCCTTGATGATTATGGTAACAAATCCTGCTCTGCACCCATCTCCACAGCTTCCTGAGCTTTGAAGTGGCACATGGTCATCTTCTTGTATTTTAATAGTTCTGTCCTTTTGAGGGTGACTACATTTCACACTGTATTCAGCAGGTAAGCAGCCATTATAATCTCTGGGGCCTTCAAGGGAGTGCTTCAGGCACTGGGCTGCCAGAGGCTCTTGGCCCCAGCTGTGAGAGAGGCAAAGCTGAAGAAAAGAGATCAGAGCAAAAGATGCAAAGATGTTTTATTGCTTTTAATTCCAACACATGTACGATTTCACAGCACAGCAAGCAGGAATCAAAGCTTTTGCATAACATCCTCTCCCAGGGATGTCTCTTGAGGTCTGGTCCTCTCAGTCCTCATGGGTAAATGACTAAACTGAAGCTGTCACAAGCAGTGGCTGTGATTCCACTCAGGCTCCTGCTCCAGCCCAACACCATCTGCTTCCTTTGGCTTTGCAAACAGCCTGCAGGGCACAGCAAAGACTTTACCAGGGAAAGGGGACCTGAATGTCCACCTCAGGGTGAGAACTTAGAGTTTTCACTGTTCAGGTAGCCAAGCCACTCGCGTGCTCTGCAGCCAAGCGGCAGCTACTTGAGTGGTGAGCGAAGCAGGTGGCTGGCATTGGTGGTGTGGTCAATGGCTTCAAGAGAGACCATTGGCATATGCCACTGGCTGCAGAACAGCAGTGGCGAGGTAACTCTGCTGGCTTGTACAGGGGTCTTGGGCAACATCTCTCAGAGCTGCATGTCCCACAGCATGCCAGCTCCAATGCCTGCAGCTATCCTCTGAAAGGCCCCAGAGATACAAGGCTTGCTGCTGGTCACGCCTCACTCCTCACTGAGAGAGGAGAAGGTGGGGGAATGTTTTCCATCCGTTTTGGTGATGCACCAGGGTAACCTCATGGAAACAAAAGCCTGCTGTGACCTCCTGCAGCCCACCAGGGAGGGACTGCGTGTGTGAAACACCTCCTGAGCTGTCCCACGTGAGGCTGACTTCCTAATCCGAACCTCATTATTCACAGCCCTGGGGTGGAAGTGCGTGGTTGCCAGCTCCCCAATGACGGGTTCAGCCCACTCGGACCTCTCTGATCCTCTCGTGGTGCATTGCATCCTCCACCCCACGTAAGGAGTGAGCTCATCACGGCTCAGGCTGAGCGTGGCTCTCCCTCGCCTGGCAGTCCTCCCAGATTACAGCATGACCCTCAGCTATGAGTCACTTCTTTTCTCACAAGCCCAGACGCTGCGCTGAGAGGGTCATTGCTCATCTGCACCAGCGCTGAGAATTTACTGTGGCAAAGAGAGTTTGGTGTGTGCTGACTCCTTCTCCACATGTGACCTTTCTGACTTTCACTGCTCCTCCCACACAGAACATCTCTGTGCAACTACTTCCCTGAGCATGGACTGGCAGCACTGCTTTGGAGGAGAGAAGGAAAAATGCCATGGGGTAGTGCCAAGGAACAAGTGAGAGCCAGGTGCTGGATGTGCGGTGGGGCTTTCCATGGACTCATTTCTGGGGGTAGTACCTGGCTACTGGTTGTAATCAATACTTTATCTTGGGCAGTGATGCAGCTCTGAGTAATCTTCCCACACATTAGCAAGGATGAGGGAGGGTGAGCATAATCATAAAGTCATAGAATGGTGGGATTTGGAAGGGACCTTTAGAGATTATCCAGTCCAAAACCCTTGCAGAAGCAGGGTCACCTAGATCAGGTCGCACAGGAACGTGTTCAGGCAGCTTTGGAAACCTCCAGAGAAGGAGCCTCCACACCCTCTCTGGGCAGCCTGGGCCAGGGCTCCCTCACCTCAACAGTGAAGTAGTTTTTTCTTACGTTTAAATGGAACTTTCTGTGTTCCAGCTTCTTCTCATTACTCCTCAGTGACCACTGCCCCTGGCCACCCTGGTGGGGAGCATCCAGGTTGGGGTGAAGACAGCCAGGCTACTGAGCGGGTCACTGACCTCTTCCTCTCCATTGGACACGTGCACGTGGAACCTGCCAGTTCCCAGAGAACTCCCTTTTGAGGGCAGTGCTGCCGCTGCCTTTGGTCCCAGCTTTGCTCTGAGCACCTGCTTTCAGGCTAGGGGAAGATGTTTGGCCAGGGCTGTCCCAGGGGCGGGCAGGCAGGGTCTCAGGGGCTCCACGCAGCCTTGGCTGGCCGGGCTGCACAGCCAGACAAGTGAATCAGCACCGTCGTGACGCACAGTCACGGGAGAGCTGACTCCTCTTCGGAAGGCTGCGGGGATGCCATTTTTAGGGAAAGGCAGCTTCAAAGCGCTCCTCCTGAGCTCCACTTGTTTCCATACTTAACGCTTCTTCCAGTGCTCTCAGAAGAGGCAGAACTCGTCTGAAACTCCGTCTCGCTTCAGTTTGTTTGTTACCTCTCTCTGGAGCGGTGTTCCTCCTATGTTATCTGTTTCAGCATTTTGCCAGCTTGGCTAAGTATCTTGTAAGGAAATCATTTCTAATAAAGCTGGTATGCTGGGGTTTATCATTTATAAGTGTGGGTCAGGGTTTAGTTCACTGTGTTAAACTCTCCATGCTGCATGTGATTTTTCAAGCTTTGTCAGGAACAAAAAGTTCTGGGGATGTGCAAAGCATGACTGCATGGTTTCCATGGAGACTCTGCTAGTTAGGCTGTGGAAATCCTGAAAAGGCCAGAGGATGACTGACAATACAAGGTCTTAGCGGCTGATCTGAAGAGCCAGACTGAATTAATGAGATTTTTCACAGAGAGTTATTAGCAAGGCTTGCACGGTATGGCACTTAGGCCTCTTTCGTTTTCTCAGCTGCAGACTTGGAAAACAGAAATGGAAAGATTTAATTGCTGTTTTTTAAGCCCTTTTAAGATTATTTTAACCTATAACATTTTAAGGATGTAATGAAAAGCAGGTTTGTTTGCTTTTTTTTATCATTCGGTTACTGTTATTACTGTATTTTTTGGTGGCAGTTGCCCTTTATCTGTACAGAGATGAGAAATTCAATAGTACTTATTACACTGAGCAGTTAATTCCCACATACTGTGAACACATTACTGTTCAAAGTAGGTTATCTCGAGTTCCATTTAGAGCCAAACACAAGATACCGTGTCAGTGGCTTTATATCTCTTAGGGCTATATTAATTATTTATTACTGACTGCTAACACAAACTGTTAACTCTGGCTAGTAACAGCTTGCTCATTTAGCCATCGCTTACTGCTTCCTTCCCGTGTTTCCACCCACCTCCTTTTGCCAGTCATGAATCCATGTCTAATTTTGCACCTGATCCAAACAACCCCAAAACCAAAGTTTCCATCAGGACCCGACTTAAAAGTTTTGCAGTGTCTGAACGGAGGGATTTCATAGCGTCATGAACAGGTGGGTGGTTAATGCTTAAAGGGAAACACCTTTGGCCGAACTGGAGAGATGCATCTGCCTGTTTCTGGTGTGAATAACTTGTTTGCAGCTTCATTTTCAACTGATACGGCAAAATGTTCCGGTGCTGCTCTCCTCTCCCTGGAAAGCGCTGGATCTGCTGAAATCAGCACAGCGGGTTCAGCCAGGCAGCGTGTTAGGGACTGCAGTTTCTTGTCGGTTTGCACAAGTGCACATGCCCATATGTTTCTGGGAGATGTAAAAGCATAATGTTGCTGCTGAGTAATCCACAACAAACGCACATGCGGGCTGCATTCCTTGGATTCCTATACAGTAGACTAATCCACTTAATCTGGCTGTTTTCGCTTGGCTGGCTGGAATTTCACAGTCTCCTTTGATTTACTGGTTTGTAAATCTCTGATTAAGTGCTGGGGGGTGGGGATATCATCTCTGAAACCTCCATTTTTTTCCTCTCAAATTAATTTATGGAAAGGAAATGTGAAAGTTGAAATGGGATCTTTTTTGGGTCATCATTCTGTCACAGTCCTATAATTTACAAAAGAATGTTTCTCACTAGTTTTCTCTGTTGAGTTTTCTCTGTTCTCTCAGCTCCTCTGTGCACAGGCAATGTCTCCCTGTGCCATGTGGCAATATTTCACAAGTTTCTTCGTGATTTTTTGCTCTCCTCCAGTTGTCTCTCAAACCTAAATGCCAACCGAGATGTGTGGCAGTTATTCTCTTTTCTGTTAATACACCAATAATTACTGACAAGCGCAGAACACAGGAGCTTTAGGTGTTGGTTGTGAAGCAAATAGTCAAAAAGCTGCTGTTCTGACTGCCTGTTGAAGAGGCACTGGAATAGCACGGGTATGCATGTGAGATAAATCCCTGGCTAAGCAGGCAGATAAATGAGGGAGCGTGGCCTCAAACGGTGCTCAGCTGATACAAACATCAATTTAAGACCTGCCCTTGAAATAGGAAAGTATAAATAAATAGTAGAGGTGGCTCACCTGACTTAATGAGTCATAAAAGATGGGAAATAAAACATTGAGCTCCTGAAAGTAAACCCTTTCATTGAAAGTGATGAATTACCACAACCCGTTGCCTCCTGGGCCACGGTGCTGGCCACACCTTCACCAGCCGTGTGCCGGACCTCAGGCAGGGCTCCCGCAGCGGCTGCTCTGACTCACGGCCACTCCTTCCCCTGCCTGCTGCATGCAGCTCAGATGACTCGGCACCTGAGCATGGGGACCACTTTCCAGCTCAGCAGAAAAAGTCCTCAGCAGCTCCACCGTGTCTTTGACAGACTCAAAGGAAGAGCTTCAGGTTGTTGCTGTCCTCCCCCTCCTGCAAGCACGTATCCCAGCTGAGCAGCTTGCAGGTGTTCCCAAAACCATGGGAAGCACCTATCACTGGAGTCAGACCTAACTATCCATTGAGGAATTTGGCAGAAAAAGGGACTGAGGAGGTGAGCAGGCAAATAAGCAAGCATACGGGCTACCTGATAAGTAGCTTTTCTCAGGCAGAAGGGTTAAACACTCCCACGCTCTCCAGGGCTGTCCGAAGCCATTTACAATTAGATCCAAACTGGGTTTAGGCAACAGATTTCAGTCTGAGCTGAATTGCCCAGGCTTGGGTCTGAAGATGCCAAATCCTGTGAGCTCACTTCTGCCCAGAGCAGCCTTTCTCACAGCACTACTGGCATCTGGGGCAGTGCCAGCTCCCAGGGCAGAGACACAGCCCTCTCCCAGGATGGACTGTGTCCGTGGGATTTCAGCTGCATCCCAAGAGGAACTGCAAAAGAGATTTCCCTAACCTTTGGTTTTAAACCAGAGCTAAAGCCACTGGGTCAGTCAGGCCCTTGGGTGTTGAGCTGATCTCATTCGAAAACTTGGAAGTTCTTGCTGGGATATTTTGGCTTTAGCAGGCCTGAAATGCTCAGAGGAAGCATTAGGAATGCTGTGAACCTCACCACCCATGCTGTTAACCTCCTACAGCCAAGGCAGCCACAGTCATCCTTTTGAGAGGGCTCCCTGGGTAGGATTGCTGCAGCTGAAAGAGAAAGTCAGGAAGATAAGCAGCAGTGGGCAGTCAGCAGGAAGAAATGTAGTCTCACCAGGGTATTCCCACAGTGAATTGGTAAGAAGGGCGATAGCTAAATGCCACCTGAACTTTGAATTCAAGACGTAGAGGAGATAAGTGAACCACAGTGACTCAAAGGCAATACATCTTCTATTCCAGACAAAATTAATCCAAGGCTGCTACAGGAGGCTAGAGAGGAAATTTGGAAACCCCTGTGGAGTGAGTGTGTGCCAAACTGGAAACATACACACTGTGTTATGACCTGTCAGCCTGTGTAAGTCCACGCTGCTGGGGCGCAAGCCAGGCCCTTTGGCTTTCTGTCCCTCACAGTGCAGACAGTGCTGCTAAGAAGGGATAACACAGGAGCCCACAGTTGGGTTTTTGTCAGGCACGTGGCTGCTTTTAAATAAGCATAGGTGTAAGGGGGCAAGAGGGAAAATATGAAAGAACAGACTGAGACTTATTGTGATGCCAGCTGGTTCAATCAAACCCTTTCTCAGGTGTACCCACACTTTCATTGGCAATACTAAGGCTGACCTGTGCTAGGAAATCTCAGGAGGGAATTACCATGACCTTACTGCGAGTGTTTGACAGCATCCTGATGTGCTGTTGATCCGGTGGTCTCTCGTAGTGGGATTAGACAAGTCTTTGCGCCGTGTTTACGACAGGGCTGCTGAAGGGTTGGGCGCTGCTCTTTCACAGTTTGCAGTGTTTGATGACACTGTGGGTTTGCCAGTGTGTTGTGACCCACCAGGTCTTGAGCAAGTTGTGAGAGAGGACATCCATAGACTGAAACTTGCTCCCTGCTACCTCCTCTATCCTCTCTCTGTTGCGTGGCTGGGAGGTGGTTCACAGCAGGAAGGTTATCTTTGCCACTATCAGGGCTACAGGCTTTGTTTATTTTTAGATTACTCTGCAGAGTCTGGACAGAGTGATAAAAAGAGCCAACCTAAAGGGGTCTGTGCATGCCAGACTGTCTTGCTGCTGCTGTGACTGAATACATGGGACAGCAAAAATGTGAAGGGATGGGTTCAGTCTAGTCAGATTGATTAAAGAAGTGTCTGCCCTCACATTTCGAGCTGCAGATGTAATATGGGGGTGGGCTCTGATTAATTTTGGTGCAGAGGCTGCAAGGCAGTTGCACTGAAGAGCATGAGACCCACGAGCACAGCCTGTTGTTCTGGCAGCTGAGAGGACAATGATTTCTATCTGAGAAGTACTAAAAACTCCTCAGGAGAAGTTCAGATTATCTTGAAGAGCCCTTTGTTGGTGGTGGTTGGTGGTGAGCTACGAAAGGGAGGTGTGCCTGAGCCCTGCTCTGTCTAACAAAGATGGAGAAACCTTTCTCATCTTCTGTTGAACATTTTAAGAGTGCATGGTTTGTTGTCCTTCAAAGGCCAAATTGAAAAATGATCTGGGAAGATTATTGCTGTTTGTCAGGCTCTGTTGTTTTAGAGCTCACTGGGGATGAGGAGACGGAGCCTGGCAGCTCTGAGCCCTTTGGCTCCTGCCCCTAAGCAGAAAGAAGGGCAGCATAGGAAGGTGAGAAGAGCAACTCTCCTCACCATCCATCCCCTGTGGTGACAGCAGCTCTCTTGCTGATTGTCAGTGAACTTACTGACTGCTAATGAAGCGAAGGGAGAAGTGCTTTTCAGTGACATCCATACAAAAAGGTATGCCACTGAAAACTGCTGGCTATTTTTGGAGATTCCCCCCTCTCTCCAGATTTTAGCATCACCCTGAGTTTCTTTGGGTGTTTTGTTGGTTTGTTTTTTTGCAGCAGTGAAGTTAATAAAGATGGATATCAGCAACAAACTGTCAAATCCTGAGCTGGAGAGATTTTTTCACTGAGTGAAATAGACCAGGGAGAATAAATAATCCAAGAAGTGGTAGGGCTTGTAAATATTGACATGTACAAGCAAGGAACCAGAAGTTGGGCAAAATAAAAAATGGGTTGGGGATTGCTATTTTTCAGTTTATTGCTTGGAAAAAAAAAATCTGCATTTACCTGTCATCCTGTCTGGGGAAAAGGTAATATTTTTCAGTTAGAATAAAAGGCTTTAAATATTTGAAGGGATGTATTGCTGTTTCTTCAAGCCAGTGTCTTTATTTGAGGGTCAGCCTGCCTTCCTTCCCAGCCTTTGGAACTCTGGTCAGAAATAGTGCTTTTCCCCTGTGATGTCTATAGAAATATCCATGGAGGAGAAAACTAAGGAAGGGGGAAGGAAAATCAAGATGAGAAGCAGAAGAGATCAGAGAGAGTCTGCTCTTTTGTCAAGCTTCCCACCAGGGTCTTTTGAAGGTCTCCACAAGAATAGGTTTTCTCCTCATCTGGAGCCTGAGCCTACTGCTCAGACACTTCAGCAACACATTGCTTGGCCTCAGCTTGCAGACAGAGAGGTGCAGAGCTTCCCAGGTTCCACTACCTGTTGGTCCCTCTTCTATATGGGTGACAACTTTGGCTCCCTGGGGTCTGCTGCCATGATATGTGATTGCCATGCACCAGCTAGAGAGCTAAAAGCATCCTTAACACTTCCTGCTTTGTTTTTTTCTTCTTCATTAGTCTTCTTAAGAGCTCTAAGAAGTCTGCTGGGACTAACAGCTGTAGTTCAGGTTGCTGGGTTGGTTAACTGGTCGGTGACCCAAGTTGTCCTTTCCTCAAGAGAATCTGTCATCTTTGGTTTGCATTGCAGCCCTGCCTGTACACACTCTGGAAAGACCTTTGAGTATTGTGACCATACACAGAGCAAACCAACAATGTAACCCTGCAAAGGGGCTGTTTTGGAATCTTTTAAAGATGGAAAATCATTTTGTTCCACCGTGTGGTGACGTAACAGGCTGCCAATGGCTGTGAATGGCATCTGCAGTAGCCAGTAGCATTTCAGCCACAAGTGAAACAGTAGTTTCCAGCTACTTAATGAAATTAATGAGGGAAAAAAGAGTTGTCTTTAATTATTTCAGACCCAGACAGTTAAGGCAGGTGAACACCATCAGTCTTCAAAGAACATCCTGGGGACATAGCCAAGAGAGTTCTTTTTTTCCCTCCTATTGTTGTTGATCTAATATCTGCACAAGTGCCCATGCAAGAGGATGATACAAAACTTGCACAATTCAGCTAAAGTCCCTCTAAATGACCCCCCCCTTGGAGACTGTTGGGAATGTAATGAGGTTATTGTAGCATGTGGGAATCAGCACTTGAATGTGTGTGCCACGAAGGCAAAGGTGGGGCTACCCCGTCTGGGTTAAGTCAGGGAAACTATGGGGTTGAGATGAGCATCTTGTGGCAATAAAAAGAAAAACTAATCCAAGCAGGCTCCAGTGAACATGTTTTTATTCAAAAAGCAATCAGAGAGAGGAATATGACCTACCAGATGGAATTGCAGAGGCAGAGGTGAAAGTCAGAAACAACAATAACGAAACACGATCAAGTATAATGTTGACGGAATGAAGATATTGGAGAGAAAAGGCCCTGGTGGGCCAGTTTGGCTCGTCTTGATCCCAATATTTCATCCTCTTTTAGAAGAATCCTGGAGAAAGCCATGTCACAGCACTGTAAGATGTGGAGGCTGAGTCAGGCTGAGGGCTTCAGTGCCTGCAGCTGGGCAGTGGGGTTGAGGCTCGCTGCCTGTAACCTTCCTGGTAGGGTGGGTTGGGTAGCAGGAAGGGCTGTTGTACCTCTCATCCTTACAAAGGAAAAGGTGCTGAGATCTGAGTAGTGCTCCAGTTTTCCCTCTCACAGTATCCTCCAGCATCTCCTGTACTGACTGTGAGGAAACTGGAGAGACACTGGATGTGAACTTAACTCTCTTATTGCTGTACAAAGCATTTTGTGTGCTAAGTGAAACTTAGATCCACGTTAGGACTCTTCAGCACTTCCCAACAGATTTAAGAGAACCTTAATGTAAATGAGAATCAGACCCACTGTGCCTATAAATTTTGGTCAGAGCCAATAATGGTCAATAAATTCACTAGGAAAATTAGAAAAGCAAACTGGAGCTGCTGTGAGGAAAGTATGCTGGAAAGAAAGGAGCATGCTTTTAAAAATTGCCAGATGTCTGGTTTGCTGTTTTGCACCACAGGGCTGGCTCTGGGTGCCTGGGACAGCTGCTGGCAGGGCTGCAGGAGCATGGAGGGGAGCCCACGGGGAAGGGCTGTCTGTACTGGAGGAGATGCCAGGGAAGTGGAAGAGTGAAGCTGCAGCATCGTGCAGAGCTCTGTCAACTCAGTAATAACAGGGTTGTTTGCTCGGGCTTGGCTAGATACCAAGTCAGGGTTTTATGGTGTGAGTTCATCTGCTGGCTTTTCCCTTTACATGATGTAATGCTCTCTTTGAGTGCAATATTTATTACACTCAGCTCTGTAGTGGGTACGTGTAGTCGTAGCCAGCCTCAGAAAGTTTGGAAACAGCTTCTCAACCTTATTTGCATCCTTTTGGCTGACCTATGACATAATCCAAGGAGGTTGGTGTCTCTATCTGTGCTCCCCCCTTGCTCTCTCCCTCCTCCTCCCAACGGTTTGTCAAACTGTCTTGCCTTTATCTCTTCTCACAGGCTTTGCACCAAGTCACGGGATGATTTATGCCCTGATAACTTCTGCTTTTAAATGCCAGGCTAAGAAAAGCAGCCTTTGCAAAAACAACTTTTGTAACTCTGCAAAAGCACTGTCCCCATTCTCACTTGGAGACCAAAAACGATGTGGTAGAGGGAGGATGGGTGGGAGGAAAGCCTCCCTGAGCCTGGGATGGTGAGTTCCAGCTGATGAGGGAGCACAGGGTGTGCATATGCATCACCCATTGCCCTTGTATCTGCATCCCAATCCTCTCTGCTTAGCATCCTGCAGAGCTGGAAGTTGACATGCATCTTGGAGGGGGCCAGGCCTGAGTGTTTGGACTGTTGGTGGGAAGGTGTGTGCTTTGCTAAAGGAGGAAAATGTTTTGCAGCTTTTTATTACAAGCTTCCTCGGTGCTGGGGCTTAGGAGGTGGCCAGGGATGAGGCAGACAGCTGGAGCTGCATATCCTGCTGCACTGACCGCAGCATGGGGCACACCAGAGCGGTGAACACGCTGTGGCTCCCTGCCCTTCATTCATTTTTGGCCTTGAGGTTTATCTCAGACCTCCCCAAGGGCAACTGCAGCTGTCTGGGGAGACAGACAGCAGCATGCCTGTGCACATCTCCCGTGCGCCCTGGCTATCAGCAGCGGCATTGTGTGCCAGCCCCGGGACTGCAGCCTGACGCCAGTCCACCCTGGCACCTCAGATGTGTGCATGGCCATGGGCACACACTGTGGTTTTGTGTCTTAACACCACGCAGTGAAACCTTTAAAACAACTTCAAAGTGCTCCCACTGTAATTACAAGACAAGAAAGGTGAGGTGGGCACAACAGGGAAATCACAGGGATACGTTTCCAACAACAAACACGTTTTAATTGTTCTTACTAGGTGATTTTTTAAAGCTTCTTTTTATTTGCAATGAGGAGAGTGAAGGTTTTCCTCTGCTTGGCCAACGTGTGTCTGAAACCATTCTGCCCCCTTGAACAAAAGCAAGCAAGCAGTGCTGCAACTGAGGCCAGCACCTTGAGTTTCCTCAGGGGGAGAAAGCACGAGCAAATAAAAATCAGGTGTCAAAATGAAAGCTGAATCCTTACCTTAACTGAAACCTCTGCAAGAAACACAATGAACACAGAGCAGGGAACAATTTAGATTTAGGTACAGATTTTCTGTAATTACTTTTTGTGTGGTGTGTTTGGTTTCTCAGAGCATTTATTGTTTTCTCCCAAAGGACACGGTAGTACTTGCCTCAGCTCCTAAACAAACTCGTCAGACCTGAGCACAATGTTCACAGCAAAATATGAACTTAGTTGCAACTTGCTTGGTTTCTGGCTCCTTTACGATCTCTAAGCTCAGCCTTGGTTCACTGAGAGGTTTGCTAAGGACCATGAACTTTTAGAGGGAACATGGGCTGATTTATGGGTCTGCATGAAAAATCCATGTGAAATTTGCCTTTCACATGACCGCAGTGCAAAAATATCTCCTCTCCCACCGAACCCCTTCCTGCAGCAGTGGATAAACACTGGTGTGTTTTATCTCCTGGTTCTGCATGGAGGCTGCCCAGCACAAGCAACCTTTTGCTTAATTCCTTGTAAATCACCAGTGGTGCTAACAAAATGTTTGCAGCTCTGAGGTTAGTACTTGGTAGTTTGTTGCTGCTAGCGTGAGCCAGGCAGGGGGAAAATGAGGCTGGTTTTGATTTATTTTACCTTGACATGAACACTGTTGTGCATATTTCACTCGGGTTTTATAATCACAAAATGATGGGGTTGGAAGGGACTTCTAGAGATCATCTAGCCCAAGTCCCTGCTAAAGCAGGTTCCCTTCAATCGGGGGGCACAGGAACGTGTCCAGGCAGGTTTGGAAGCCCCCAGAGAAGGAGCCTCCACACCCTCCCTGGGCAGCCTGGGCCAGGGCTCCCTCACCTCAACACCAACTCCTTGTGGAGCCTTTTGTGTTTCATCTTGTGCCCATTACCCCTTGTTCTGTCACTGAGGACTACAGAAAAAAAAGACTGTTCCCATCCTCTTGACACCCACCCTTTAGGTATTTATAAGTATTGATAAGGTCCCCTTTTACTCTTTCCTTCTCCATGCTAAACAGCCCTAGGTCTCACAGCCTTTCCTCATCCAGGTTGTAAATGAAGATGTTGAACAAGACTGGCACTTCTAAACTGTGCCTAAGACTTTTTCAGTTGTTAGCAGTCATTGGGACCTACCCTGGGCTCAGGACAGTCCATCTCCTTTTCTGCAAAGGGCAGCTTTTCCCTTGTCTGGGTGCACAAAGCTGCTTCCTACAGCAGCCTCTTCAAAATCAGCCACTTCTCAGGTTGGAGCAGCAGCTACACACTGACCAGCCTGTGGGGACTGGATATCAATCTGCAATGCCAAGGGCTCTGCTTGCACGTTTATAGAATGGCCTATGTTGCCAGAGAGAAAAGGACAAGGTGCTGCAAATGAAGAGACCTCAATGGCTTTGAGACCTCTTGAAAGAGATTTGACCTTGGGAAATTCATTGGGAAAATGGCCTGACTTATCCAAATCATTGGAAGAGGCCAAGTTTATCCCCAACACACACCTGAGTTCCCCTTATCGTAGGAAAAAAACACCAGAGAAAGAAAATATTGTGGGTTTGGAGTTTTTTTAATCCTTGCATGCCTCATTTTAAAACTAAGTAGAAAATTACTTCTCCAATTTGGAAATGCCTTTTCACTTCACATTCCAAATTAATTTAGAGTAAAACAAATGTGTCCAGTTGTAAAACTTGTAGGGAAACACTTGGAAATCTCCCAAGCATTTTGATGGAGCAGCTCTGACTTTTTGCTTTTCCCCATCCTCAAATTTTCTCCTGTTGGATTGGTTTTATCATCTTTCTATAAGGTGAGCTAAATATTACATATGACAGCAGTTCCAATGGGACCAACAACTGATTGTCACTCAGCTCTGCTCAATGGCTACTCCTGCAGCTCATCTATCAGCCAGAAGGATCGCTGCAGAGTTTCCTGGCACGTTTCCCTCTATGCTTTGTCCATGCAGATGATGTGGATTAAGCTGGGAATTGAGAAACTGGAGCTGATCCTGGGCCCCTCCTGCACTTCTGAAGAGCACAGATGTGCAGAGCCCATAGGCCAGCCCACAGGTAATTTCCCTTATTGAGGACCTTTCATTAGGCTGGCTTTACTCTTGATATATAGCATTTCTTCTGCTTCAGACTTACATTACTCCACTGTTTATCACTCTGTGGCTTTATTTTATGTTATCCCTGGCCCGTAATGACTCATCAGGCTGTGAACACATATAACAAAACTTGAGCTGCATTTTTCTGGCAGAGCTGCAAAGAGAGCTCAGTTCACGAATTTCCAGCAGCTCTCCTGATCCTCTGTGCTTCATAAAGGTGTGAGTCGATAATTCAAACCAGCATCTCACCTGCTCTGAAAATACAATCACTTTGAGGGCAAATCTGGCTTCAGAAATAAAGGCTTGTAAGATTGCAGGGATAAAAAAAAGAGAAGAGAGCAATTTCAGGGCAAGGTAAGCTGTTGTTTTGTTTGCTTCTACCCAAAATACAGGAGTGTTTTATGTCAGAGGAGCTTTTCCCAGTGGGAATGAATGAGAGACTGTAATGGATAATAAATGCTGGGGGTCAGGAGGTTTTTAAACATCTTTTGCAGCGTGCACTGGCTTTGAATGACTCATAGTCCTTCACCCTTTTTGTTGCAGGCAGCATGTATCACCTTCCCACCTCTCCCATAAATGAAGTGCAGTGGCAGAGCATTTCAAGTAAGACCCAGAGGGTCTAAGCTGGAGGTTCAAGTCATGCCTTGGACTTCAGCTGAAGCCCTGGAGATGACGTGGCTGCTTGTAGGTGTCTGGTTGTTTGGACAGGGAGTAATGGAGACTGTCAGGGACGTGGTCTGAGCATGTCATAAATCCTGCTGGTCTGAGAGGCTTGCTGGCTTAGGAGGACTCTTGATCTTTAACACAGCTCCCTACTCACTGTCACAGCTGTTACTTGCTATGGGAACATGAGAAGAGATTTTGAGAACAGCATTCCCAGCCACTCTCATGAGAGTTTGGATGTGGGATTATGGGGGAATATCCTTATTTGTGCAATCCTTCAGGCCCTCTAAAGCATCCAGCAAGGTCCCTGAGGAAGACCTCTATCAGGCCATAAGCTGCAGTTTGGGACCTTGTCCTACAGCATCCTTAGACTGTGCTGTGTATCTTCCCCACTGACTTTGGTATCTGCTGTGGTGCCTTGTGAGACCCACAGCCATGCTGCCCTTCCCTTATACCAGCTGAAATCAAATCTCCCCGAGCAGATTCTTACATCTCAGTCTCACCTGAGCCCCAGGGCTCTCAGGGGTGATGGAGAGTTGTTGACTATGTCCAGTACCCTCGTCCAGACCAGACAGTGGGTGACCATGAGGGGCCTCAGGTAGATGTGTCAATGCTCCTGGCTGCTCAGGATGTGATCCTTTCTTTTTCCCTTTCTACTTTCCTCGGGGGAAAACCATAATAGGATAGCTGGCTGAAGCCATGCCTTCAGAAATGGAGATGCCCAAAATAAGTAGTCACTTAAAAAGCAAACGAGAGAGCACAACCTGATCTTTTGCTTCTTTCTGGTCCTGACTGTTAAGTGAGGATAATAAATGGTTTCTCACTTTACAGAGCAGTATGACATGAAACACGTCATCACGTGCTTCATGCAACAAGGATGACTATCACAGGACGGAGAGGGGAAAAAAAAGGCTTCCTCTATCAGTTCATAGTATCCCTTTCTCTAAACTCCCTTAACAGCTACTAAAAAGGAGCCATAGCTTCTCATGGAGCTCTCAAATAGGAGGGTGAGGAACCCCGTCCTCTCCAGTGATGTAGGTGTGTTTCCCTTGTAGCCTGAGCCCTGACCCTGGCCCCAGCCTTCACCTCTCCCCAGGGCCAGCATTGCCTCAGTGGGGGCTGCTTCTCCAAGGCAGAGAGGGGATCTGCATTCCCCTTGCTGGGAGGGGACATGGGTTAAATAGATAATCTCTTGGTGGACCTCTGGGTCCTCCTACGTTGCAGAAAGGTGGGTCGGTCCTCCTACCAGGAACCAGAAAAATAGACACCCCTCCCTTGTCATCAGATGACAGTCACAGGAGATTTGTTACATCTGCATACAGTTTTTCCTCTTATGGAGAAGTGCTCAGCCTCCCTCTCTCTAGATGCAAAAGCCTCTTCTCTAGTGTGGGGGCAGTCCCTGCTTGATTCAGCCCAACACCTGCATGAGCAACCCCGCTTCCTCTCACGGGGCCTCCACGCGTGTGAGGGAGGGAGGGAAGGAGGGGGGAGCAGTGCTGAGATGAGAACGTCTTGCTGACTGATACATTCCTCATCAGATGGCCTCTGTTAGCTGTCTTGGAGGACTGCAAATTCAAATGGAGAGAAAGTTGCCACATCAAGGAATGAATAAGTAATGAAATAACTCTTGCTGCTTCCCCGTGCAACGCTGCAGAGGGACTGATGCAATTAGCCTCGCTTAACAGAGGGGCAGATGTGCTTGTGCAGGCAACAGTGGATGTTACCTGGAGATAGCAGAGGTGCAGGCACAGCTGGCCAAAGTCTGGCAGCAACCTCCTGCCTGCTAATGCAGCTGGGGAACATGTCTGAGGGGAAAGAGGGATGTTTCTTTGCACGGATAGCCTTAGGGGCTGCAGGAAAGGGCAGCGAGGCAGGGCTGAGCCCCTCTGGGCACACTGCAGCCTCATCAGGGTGCTCTTTGGGGCAGCAGGGTCACGCTCAGAGACCCAAATCGCCATGCCACACGTACCACAGGGCTCGTTGCTTGCAGACTGGCAGCAGTTTGGAGTCCCGCCATGGTGGAGCACCGGCAGCCGCCCCAAACAAAGGCCAATGGCCTGACCCCAGACACTGCCCTTTGAAAACCTGCCGCCGCCGCTCCATTTCGGAGCCTTTTCCCCTGCAATAGTATAAACAAGCTGTCATCGTATTTTTCAATGAAAAATACTTTTGCTTGGCTCGGTTTCACGTTGCACTGTTACTATTTGCTGTCGCAGAAGCTGCAGCAGCTATAAATAACCTCACCACAAGCTCCTCTCGTCTGTGAGCTCTGGAGCTTGCTTCGGAAGAGGCAGACGAGATTAGGATCTTGTTTTGAAGGGGAGAGTCTCCTGGCAGAGGTGAGGGGTGGCTGCTGGCCCTGGGATGCTTGTGGTTTGTGGGCCTGAGCCTCCGCCTGGCTTCCTGGCAGAGGGTGCAGGGCTGGCCACCCAAAACCGCTTGCACATCGCTTGGGGGTGATGCTGGAGCTGAGAGCAGAGAATGAGGGCAGGCAGCAGCAATGCCCCACTTCTTGGGCTTTTTTGGCTCTGTTTTCTTCCACACTGCCAAGTTGGATGGGCTCAGATGAGCCTTAGGTCTGGTGCACAGGGAGAAGTGGGAAGGAGGGAGGCAGGCCTCTGTTTTGGGGTGGAACAGTACAAGAGTGACACCTTCCCTGTGTGTGCTCCATCTCACTAGATGATTGCAGAGCCCCTAGCTCACTGAGAAGCCACACAGCCGTCTCAGGCACGTGCTTTACAGGCAGCTTGCTCAACCTCTGCTGCCAACCAAGCGTGAGACACACCAGACAGGTTTCATACATTCACAGAATCCCAGAGTGGTTGGGGTTGGAAGGGATCTCTAGAGATCATCCAGCCCAAGCCCCTGCTAAATCAGATTCCCTTCAATCAGAGGGCACAGGAATGTGTCCAGGTGGGTTTGGAAACCTCCCAAGAAGGAGCCTCCACACCCTCCCTGGGCAGCCTGGGTCAGGGCTCCCTCACCTCAGCACCAAAGAAATTTTTCCTCATGTTCAAGTGAAGTGTTTGCTTTGTTGACCAGAGCTGTTTTCTCCATCTGCTCTGTTTGCTCTGCCATCCTGCTTTGGCCTCGTTCACAGCGATAGCTGTGTCCTGCCCAGCGTGCCACTGCTGATGGTAAATGTGTGACTTGCAAAGTGGAGTGATGCAGTTACATTCACTGCACTGCATTCACATGCCGTTACATACACTGCCCACGCTGGAGTAAATGCTCTGAGCTGATGATGCCCTAGATCAAACTAGGAGTGAACTTCAGAGAAAACTGGTTTTGACTGCAGGCTGATTGAAAACGGTGGCTCAGTTCCTAAAAGCAGAGAAGCATTTGTTTCCATACAACAAGAAGAGGCTTTAACTTGTTGTTCAAGGTCTCTGGCTGTGGTTTCACGTTTATAGTTGGCTGCTGCTGAGTGAGGTTGGTCCTCCTCCCTCTCTCCCGTCCCAAGCCATGGAAAGTCCTGCCCTTCCCCTGCTCCATGTCTGACGGGGAGTTTGACTAGGCAAAAATTTACCCCCTTCCTCTTCATTTTAATCAGAAGCAGTTTTCTGTCAGTTTAGCTCCAGTATCAGGAGTGAGATGAAAGGGAAGGAGGCTTGTCCTGGGTGGTTGGCAGCCTTTGATTGGCCTAGCCCTAACATCCTCTCCCTAAGCACTGAACTCACATCTCATTTGCCGCTGTCTGCCCTCTGCATGCTGTATGCAACATAGGCAAGGCTGCCTGAAAGTGCTGCTCCCCCATTACCCAGGGCTCAGGCACAAGACACAGGCCTGCAGATTTCTTCCCCAGTCCTTTTGTTTTTGTGATACTTTATTTTCCCAGCCAGACAGGATGAGAAACAAATACCACCAAAATACTATGAGAGAGAGGCTATTCTTGAAGTGTTTATAGCCCAGCCTCGC
Organism: Colius striatus; assembly: GCF_028858725.1. NCBI lineage: Eukaryota > Metazoa > Chordata > Aves > Coliiformes > Coliidae > Colius > Colius striatus. The sequence continues at coordinate 6,494,981 of NC_084762.1, forward strand.
TGGAGAATGTTTGGCCACTTCCCAAGACAGCCTATTCTCCCCGTGTTTCCAAGCCAATTTCTGAACTCTCAGGCACTTACCCAAACAGAATGTGGATTTTTTTGAAGTTTGCTTATCTCTGTTTACAAGGGCCTCCTGCGAGGGTGAGCCAGGGGAGGGCAGCTGAGGCCAGAGGTGCGAGGAGAGAGCAGAGCAGGGAAGCTCTGATGAGCTTTGCACGTGAGAGCGGTACCCAAGTTCTTTCTGCCCAAGTTAATGGTCAGCCTGACTGTATCTAGCAGATGTCTCAGTTGCAAAAGGCTTTAATAAGCTTATTAAGTTCATCAGGTATTTTTGATTTATGAAACTTGAAGGTCAAGCTGATGGAGGGGGGGCAGGGGGAAGTGCCTGATCAAATGAGCGGATGAGCAGAGCTGGAATTTCAGAGCAGCGTTCTCCTGCAGCCTCAAAGGGGTGAAGGTGAAAGCTGCTAGTTTTTCACACCTCTGTAAAGTAGTGGTTGGCCTCTTCCACTCAGCCTGGCTACAAAAAGCAGCCTCTGCCCCCACCTTTCTCTAGCCTCTTCCCAACAGTCACTCGTTACTTATTAATCTTGAGGAGATTCTGCTTCATTAGTGCTGGAGAATGGCAAGTGTTTGCTAAATTCTTTCAGTTTCCTTCTTATTCCAGTGTGTTTCCAGTGCTGGTGTCTCGAAATCTCTCTGCTTGCTGTCAGATACAGAGCATGAGAGCTATATCAGTTTAGAATGAATAAAACCCCAGCCAGAATAGGGGTGAGAAGTGAGCTGTGCGATTTAGGGAATGGCTGTGCATATGCAGTCTGCAAAAGTGCTGTAAAGCAATAGTAACCAAACCCCTTGTTCTGCATGTTGAAGGTGAAATACAAACCAATCAGGGTATGAGTCAATGGAATATATGCTCCTATTGATAAAATTCTGATACATTGCAATGTTTACTTGCATGCTGCCATCCAATATCCTCGGTTGCTGCTCTCGATTACTGACGTTGTTATTCAAGCATGTTTCTCTTCAAAATGTAGTAAACTATTTCTATCAGCTTTGGAGTAACCCAAGCACTGAGAAAATGTTTGGGAATGCACTGAGTGATTAGGCAGAGAGAATGATTTTGTTTTATTAATTGGCTATTAGGACAAACTTCAAGGTTTTAGAAGTAGCAAACGACGTCAGTACTACATTCATTGAAACTCGTTGCTGTTCGAACTGCCTGAGCAACAATAATGAAACCCTTTGGTTTTACATGAACGTGGTTTTTTCTCTCCTAAAGGGAGCTCATTTTCTTTCCCATGTGCCATGAACAAAACTGAGTGTGTTACTCCTAGTAAACCATGTCTGTATAAACCAGGTAAATCAGATGTAATTCCTGAGATTAAGGAGAAAGCGGCTGTATTTTCATTGGGAGCAGCTTGTTTTTTCAAGTTATTTTGTTACAGTTTTCCAACACTATGTAAACAAAAAGTTTAATCAGGAACAATAGTAGGGGAATCTTAACTTTCCTTTTTCCTCTATCAGTGGAAATAAAAACCATATGCAATAAAGATACCGCAGCTGCGAAACAATACCTTGCAAACGATAACACGGGGTTTATTTTCACTCTGAGAAACGTGGCACGAGCCACAAAGTTCAGAAGCCAGGTTGCAGTATCACAAAGACTTAAGGCAGGCTTCCTCTGTGCAAAACCTTCTGTGAAGTCCTTGGCAGAGTTGAGAAATCACAACGGTCACTACAGTCTGCTCCCCCCCACACACACCCCCTCAAGTTGGTTGGGTTTCTGTCTCTAACGTCAGAGTGTCTCTAACGTAAGGCAAAGGTGTGAGTGTGTCCAACCCAAAACACTCTCCTGCCAGCGTTTCTACCTCAGGGAACAGATGATGGGGGTAGATACGTGACTGATATTAGTCATGTTGGTGGGAGGCAACAAGATGCCGCTCAGATAAATGCCATGCAGGAACCTAAGGATTTGAGCAACCTCTTAAGTTGTGCACTCAGTGTTTTGTATGAGGCTTGAGAGGTGTAGTCAGTGCAGTCACTTGTCACAGTAGGAGTAGAAACAGATCTCTCTGAAACTGTTGAAAATCTGAAGCCTGTAACCCAGTTCCTGCCTAAATTTAGCATGGTGCATTGTGTGACAAGACACTGACTCACTGGAGTTACTCATAACGCTTCAGTCCCTGTGAAGTTGGTACCTTTCTGGTGAACTTCCAAACTCTTGCCTTAAAAGCCACCTATTGTTAATTTGTGCCTGTAGCTTTTCTGAGAAGGTTTTGCTGAAAGAAATGTTAATAGAAAGTGCTGTTAACATTCTCATACCCAGCCCTAATACATCATTTCTGAGTATTCTTTGCCACTTGAACACCGAAGTTCACTCCTAGCTTTATCGGCAAGTTCTTCAATAAGTTGATTTCTAAATTAAGTAACCTCTTCTCACAGTGTCTTGAATGGAAGGGAAACAAAGGGTGCTTTTGAAACCTTCTGCATGAGTGGTAAGCATTAAACTTTGCATGTGCTCCAAGACAAACCCATGGAGAAAGGGGCTTTTATCAAAGTGTTGCTGTGTTTTATTTCAACTTTAAGAATACCCGTGTCCATTCTGACAGCCTGTGGTTTTGCACTAAGGTTTCAGAGGTGAGCCTGCAGGCTTTCTTGTCTCAGAATCAAGTGGACTGTCAAATCTTTTTTCTGTGGGAATTTTTGCAGATAGGTGTTTTCCTAAGCAAGAGAAATCATAAAAAGATGGAGGCTGATGAAAAAATTGCTTTCCCTCTGACTCTTACGGTACAGCCTGTTCTCCAGCCGTGCATTGAATCTTAGGGGAAATCAGAAAATCTGGTTTGCAAAGCAATAAAAAAGCAGCACATCCTTTTTCTTTCTTTTTTTTTTCCTCCCCCTGCCTGTGAAACCTCTGAATTCAGATTTTCCTTAATGCAGCAAGCATGGTGTTTTGTTTTTGAGATGTTAATGTTTTATTCGAGTTACAAGTTTCCCTTTCACAGAAGCGTCCTTAAACCAGGCACCCTGTGTCCAGGCTATGCCCAGGCTGCCAGACCTCCCTGGCTGGAGGGCACAGGATCTGAAGAGCAACTGGTTTGACTTGTATGCATTAAGTCTGTCTTTGAAAGACAGATACCGAGTCAGCACTCTGCTGTTGCCTGCCATCAATTTGTTTAGAGATTACTCTTCCCTTTTGACAAAGATCATTTTTAAGCTTCAGAGCCAGGCAGCCCCTGTGCGCTGTGAAGTAATGCAGGGGACGTGGGCTGACACCAAGCAGTGGTACCTTCAAGAAACTGATGCCCAAGGTCCAGGGGAGGAGAGTGGCATTGCCCAGGCACAGCAGAGCCACCACAGCTCCCTTGAGCAAGGGGTAAAAATGCCCGAGTCCTGCTTGAAGCTGCGTTTTCACCACTGCATTGTGGAGGGAAACGACAGAGATGCGTTGGGCCCATTTCCCTCAGGACTCTGGTTAATTGCTTTTGTTTAAAACGAAAAAATGGAAAAGCAAAGTGCTGACAGGGTATTGTTGGCTACTGTAGACAGGATTTAAACATGGTTTAAATCAGCTAACAGGGTAGCAAAGTACACTAGGTTCATTGCCTTCTACTTTGTGTGCCCAGGGAAAGAAAAACAGCAGAGTCAAACTTACTGATGGATTTTCATCCTTCCTGGACTATCAGCTAGGCTCCTGCTACTGTTTACCCAGCTGAGGAGGGTCTTTAAATGGGTGTCTCCATTTGCATGGATCTCTCCCCATTGTGAATAAGGCAATGACTAGACAATGAGGCTGTTACAGAAGAAAGATGAGCTGGCTGCAGCCAACAAATCTTGCACTCTCCATTTACAGGGCTATAATTATCCAAAGTTTTAAAACACAATGCTATCTGCTGAAAGGGACCATCTGGGTGAAGACCAAGACATCCCAATTAAATGATTGATAAGCAGCTCGTGTGCTGGAGGAGCACATGCCACCCATGCATTGCAGTTCTAAAAATGCCACTTGCCTTACCAAACGTCTTTAAGGAGTTTGTGTGCAGCATGCACTGTGGGAGGGAGAGAGGGATCAAATATGTTTGTGTGATTCAAAGCAATGCAGCATGAATAAGGTCAGCCTAAGGAGCCTGGTGGAAAGAGCTCTGGGAGCACTGAGGTGCAGTGGAGGAGTAGTGCCTGTTTGTGCTTTGCAGTTCCCTATGTGAGGGCAGTGTTGCTGACCTGAAGGATGTTACAAGGAAGTGATAGCATCAGAGAGGGGAGGAATGACAAACCTGTGCTGACAGGAGGCCTTTTCTTGCTAGGCAGGAGAGTGGGTTGTCCCTCAGCTTGCAACAGCAGCGGTGTAAGTGTGAGGCTGTGGTGGTGGAGGAATCTGTGCCATTTCTGACTCATTAGGGCCTGTGTTTCGTTTGGTACTTTCTCATACCATAGCAACAGTGAATGCAGTTTTGTGCCATTACACCTTTGCAGTGCACATCAATACTCCTTTGCATCTCTTTAAAGCAGAAAGTTGAGCCCTGGGCACGTACACAGTCAGAAGTCTGACCTGGGGTACCTGCAGTGAAGTAATGTAGCCAGCTACAGCTGATTTGCTTTACAACAACCACTCAAGTCTTCCTATCCCTAGGTTATAAAGACAGATGGGGTTTTGTGTGACAATCTAGGCTGACCACAAGCCTTGCCTTGATTAGTTCTTTTAATTTGGTAAATGGTCTGTCTTGAGTTTAAGATTTGAGAGAAGCCCCATGGGGCCAGTCCATGCCACACAAGTCCCTGGCCTGCTCATATGTCCCAGCAGAGGTGACAGCAACTATAACAAGAAATGAAGTTTAGAGAAAAAAGGTTCTTCATTAGCCACGTGCCAAATCACCGAGGACCTCATATGTCAATGTGCTGGGCTGCCATTTTACCCTAGGAACCAGAAACCGAGAGAGTCCTTAGATGATGACTACACAACGTGCTCCTTGTGTGAAACAAGGCCTGTTGTCACTATCAGGTGCTAAAAGATGACTGACTTTAACAGCCTTTTACGATGCCTTGCACTAGCTCAATCTGCAGGTGACAAAGGCATTGATTAAGTGTTATGAGACCAATAAAAAACACAAGGTCACATCTGCTTGCCAAGCCGGGTGTAAAAACACAACCTCACCCAGAGCTGAGGCTTCAGTGTTTGAATGAGCTTTAGGAAAATCCCTGTGTCACAATCTCAAAAAACCACATGAGACCTTCACTTAAGGAAATACACATGATTGCTGCAATGTCTCCTAGAAGCTGCTTTCTCCAAGTACAGGTCACATTTTCATATGCAAGGTGTAGCTATTCCTGTCCTCCCACCAGTCTTCCTTCTCAGCCTCACTGAGCTAGAGGCACGTCAAGAACCATGAGTTCTTTTAATGATAGAGTAGGCAGGTGCCACTTCACACCACCTTCATCTTCATGTCTGTGTATCTTCATGGAAGATATGGTGTAACCAGATGCAGCTTACTTTGCTCCTTAAGAAGACACCGGATGGTACTCAATGGCACTTCAGCTGAAGGAAATAAGGCTTGATTTTCTTTGTCCCTAAAACCTCAGTGCCTCTAAAAAAGGAAGGAGAAAAGCAACTGTAAAGTTAAATGAAGTGCCAGTTCTTTGCTTCCTTCTTATCAAAAAGAAACTTAATTTTCTCTATTTAATAGCAGAATTTGTCACGTTGATTCAGTTGTTGGACTGGTCTGGTTTCAAGTGGTGAAAACATGGACGTTTCCTTACACTGAGACATGGATGTAGGTCACAAAATTTGAACCTGTCTAAAATACTACTCAAATTCAAGGTCCAAGTGATTGATAATGGGAGCTGGTTGTATCCTTGTAGGGAAACTGGAGTTTAAGGTGTCATAAACATAGGTTTCATGTAGCAGCCATAGTATTTGAATCTGTTCCCTGATTCATTAAAGGCTTGGTCACGAGAAAGGGAGAAGTGTTTGGGTGGCAGACTTCAGGTTTGTCTGCATTTGTTCATCTTCTAAAGCATTGTCTAAAGGCTTAGCTGTGACCTGTCCATTCTTCATGCATTTAAGACATTTACAAGGCAATTCCCTTCTCTGTGAAATACATTTCTCTACAGATAGAGTGTAGCTGGGATGGAACTTCTTTTTTTCCTAGACTTTTTTGCCAGTCCTGCCTCACATCCTGGGATCTCTTTCCTCCAGCACTCTGTGATCCAGCCTGTTTATCATGTCTGATGTATCTCAGCCTTTGCACCACACTCATCCCCACGGTGCTCGAATATCCCAACAGCTTGCCTTTGTTGCCTTTCTTGCCCCATAAGTCTCACTACTTTAATAAAGAAAACCCTGGGCCAGCCTTCAGATAAGACCAGCAAATCCATCTTTGCCTGATAATTCCAATGTAAACAGCCTGTCCTGCACCTTGATGGAGGAGAATACTTTCCAAGCCGTGTCCAGGGAAAAAAACAAGGCAAAGTCTTTGTGTCCTCCATCTCCTTTGAAAAGGTTTTCACATGACTTGGTGACCCCTGGCTGAGGCAGCAGCAGGCTGTGAGACCTGCTGCCGTGGCATGCTCTTCTCCACCCCCTCATAAATTTGACATCAACTAAGTTCCCAACTGGACCTCCTGAAACAGCTCCCTGGCAGCAAGGGCTAGTGTTGGACAAACATGTGGGCTTGTCTCCCTCTCGTGGTTGGCCACATCTGGGCTTATTCTGGGGTCGTTTTGCTTGCCTCAGGGGTGAAGGTTGGCCCAGATGTTCCAAGGCTTCAGCTGGATCTGGGATGACCTATGTCAGTAGCAGGTAGCTGTTGACTTTCTTGCTGGATGTCACTGGAGCTCATGAGGACTTCAGCATTTTGTATGCATGTGGTTATGACTATGCAATGCTTTAATGCACTGTAGGTATGACTTCTCAACTGACCAGTCCTACAAAGATTAAGGCTTCTGAGTTTCCACTTGGAAAAGGGCCTGGCTAAAAGAAGGCCATCTCTGAGATGGCTTTGCTGACAAATGCCTACTAAGTGTGTTACTCGAAAAGGATCACACTTATGAATGTGCCAATCTGACAGCCCCAGAGTCATGGGAATCACTGCATGAGTGCTATGAAGAGCCTGAGCATGTTTCCACTTGGGAAATCTTTTGTGCTTCTGGAGCTGAAGGTCTACATTACTTGTAAGATATGAAAAAAAGGTCATACAAGCGTTACTGGGAGTCAAGGGCAAAAGTTGAGATGACAGTCTATTTTTTGAGGTGAATTTGTCATGTAATAAGCCACTACATTCATCTTTGAAGAGGGGATATGTCTGGCAAAATTCCCCAGTTAATCTCTTTACTACAGCCCACAACACACATCTGTGACTGGGAAAGTGAGGCACCCAGCAGTTCCCGCATGGCAAGGGTAATATCACTTAAAGACCAGTTGTTGTTATGAGGAGTATGCTTCAGACAGCTTAAAATATTCTGATTTCACTGGGTGGAGGCAGGGAGAAGTTGACAGACGGCCCAGTTCTCTGCAGGGCTGTCAGAGATGAAGGTATATGATGGGTCAGAGCTGAAGGTGTGTGATGGGCATAGAGCACCTTGCTGTTTGTCACCTTGTTCAGATCCAATTGTCCACTAAAAATGCAATGGTGGAGGAAGAAATGCCAGCACAAGATGCTGTAGGAAGCAACCCTTTTGTTGTTACTTCACTAATTATTATTTCAGAGATGGGACCTCATAACTATGGGTACTCAAGAACAAAAAGTAACAGATGCACATGGGAGCAGAAGCATCACTGTTTGATTTTCAGCACAGAAGCATTTCCCTCTGCTGCCAGGTGTCTCTGAAGTCAGAGTGCTTCTTGCTTTGTTAGAGATGTTCTCCTGTAAACACTTTGTTGCTGCTATTACATTTTCCCGTGCTGAAAGTCTATCGCAAAGACTCTTTTTTTCGGAGGCATTGGCAGATGGCAATTAGCACCCTTCATTTTCTTTCCCTATAACTTCAGCAGGTTGGGGTTTTTTTTTCCTTCTTCCCCTGCATCCACTTAACAGTTCCAGACATGCCAAATCGCACGCTTTTGGAGGACTTGTTGCTAGTAGCAGATCATTGATTCTAAATGCCCAAGTAGCGTCTGAACTATATTTAGAGCAAGTACACGCCTGCCTATTCATGATCTTTTGTGTGTAGCCGGGACAGCTTGATGCCAGCATGCAGCATAATCAGCTTCTCCTTTAGCATCAAAATCCCATAGCTCTTCAAAGAGGAAGGGTCAGGGGGGAAGGGTGGTGGGCAAGGGAGCAAGGATGGTAATTAAATATGACTTAGGCAGAAAAAAATAGTCATTGAATAGTAAATTAGCCTTGCTGTTTTGCTAATGTTATTGCTCTCTTTATAAAGTCCCAACTGTGTAATTATTGGACACTCATAACTCCCATAGACTTTCTAGAGAGTTGTACTGTATTGAGTGAGGCTGGAAGTATTGAGAAGTTGTCCTTTCCCTGGAGTGTTAAAGAAAAAGAACTGACAAAAGTTCCCGATTCAGAGGATTTCCATTAACTTACAAGGCAGGCACCTCTTTAGTAATTCTAGGTAGTTGTCCGACATCCCTGCATCTGGAAAGACATCTGGAGTACCAAGGCAAAGCCTATAGCAAATGTAATGTGATATTGAGGTCCTCAGAGTGAAGTTTAACCACACAAAGCCTGGTCATTACACTTATTTTTATCTGAACCCATTGGTGTGCCAGAACACGTAGGTAAAGCCTGAAGAGTTGGGGCTTGGGTGATCACCCGGGGAAAAAAATTTCCAACTCTAGTGACTTGTCTTTGGCACTTAATGACTTGTATAAAGGCTCAGAATTTATGGATTCCAAGTATTTGGTTTTTCTAAGTCAAATTTGTAGGTACTTAGTTCTGCAACATTAGAGGAAGACGTCTCTCCTGTGAGAGACAGGCGAATTCAACTGATTTGATCATGTAGTAGTAAATAAAAAGATGGTCAAACTTACTTGCTCATTCATTTACATGAAAACTGGTAAATTTGGGTTTATGATTGACTATACCACTAACTTCTGTCTCATTTGTGAGAATGTCTCCATTAAACTTCTAACTCAGGAGACAAACCTTAAGTATTTTCCTCCCTAAGCCTCTTAACTACATCCTCCCCTTCAACTTCTGTTACAGTGTAAAGGCAACGAAATCCAAGCCCAGCCTTTTCATAACATGTCGTTTGCTACTGAAGGAAAAGTAATGAATGAAACAAAAAAGATTCCCTGCTCTGGCTTGTCACTGGAAAACATTTTGGCTGGTGTCATTTGACTGGTGCAAGTGAAAACCTGGTCAGCTGTCCGGTGTGGGTGGATAGGGAAATGGGTGAAGAGCTTGCCCCGCCACCGATATGCAGCTGCAGAGCATGGGCCCATCTCATGGAAGCACACAATTGAAAACCAACTGAAATGTTCATATGATTCCCAGTGAATTGCACTACTAAGTAAGAGAACATAAAATGTCTACTTGATTTTTAAATGTTCTAAATCTATGTGCAGTTGATTTGCTTTGAGAACCACCGTGGATGTTTCTTTATACCTATGCACCGTTGGGCCTCTTTGAGAGAAGGTTCTTATTGTTCCATTAAAATGACTCCATACTGTCACCTTTCTAGTTGCAGCACCGCTGCTAGAGATGCAAACTGTGCCTGACCAGCAGATTGTAGGTACTAGCTTATGCCAGAAATAGAAGACCCTGTGCCTTCAGCTGTAACGAGCAGCTGAAATGTTTCATTCCCTCTGAGCAGATGTGTGGGGTTTTCTGGCAGAAGGTGGGGGGGGGAAACAACGTGAGTTTTCACTTTATACTAGAGCCATCTTACCAGTTATCCAATAGTTGTCACATTTGCTTCATTGCAAATTGAAGCCCTGGGAATTAAAGAGGGAGAATTTCTGTCTAGACCTTATTGATGACAGTCTCTGTGGGACACGTCCAACATCCCAGGGAAGGAGGTCACTTTCTTGAGTGCAGATGGAATAAGGCTGTGACATCTCCTGCTTGCCACATGCCATTTCCCTTCCGTCCTGCTTTGCTTGAGAGGAGTTCAGTTTCTGTCTTTCTGAGTTCTCCTGATAATATAATCTTGTTTGGAAGAGATAAGTATAGCCATTTCACTATTAAAATTGACCGTGTACGATTACTTTTTTTGTCTGAGAGTCACAAAATTGGACACGATTTCTGCAACGTGCTTTGGGAATGGTCAGCTATCGATTAATCCTCTGTCAAACAGATTGTATTTGAAAACAAGACAGGTCTAGAATTCATTTTTTGACTGACATTTCTGAACCAAATAAATGAGTTTTATTTGTGGTTTTGGGATGAACTGTTAAGTAGAAAATGTTCTGATGTTTTCCCCAAGGAAAAGAACTAGGAATCCACAGCTGTTAGGACAGCAATCAAAAGTGTTTTTGTTGAAGTGATGCATGGCCTAAGATAAAGAAGGAAATTTGGAACCTCAAAATGTTGAAGTTTATGGCTCAGTCTCATCAAATGTAATCAAAAACAAATGATGAAGTCCTCGTCTTGATCTGAGTGCAGAAGGTATTCTTGGCACTGCTTGAAACTGTCCATCAGATGCTAACCAGGAGGGTGGTACAATACCAGCAATGGTTGACACGAGGAACAGAGACCCCTCTTGTATTCCCAGTCAGGTTTCTGTGTCAGTGGAGGACTGCAATATTCAAGTATGCTCTGTGCATGTATGGTGAGGAATTTTTCCTAGACATTGTAAGTGATGGAGGTTAGAGTTACACTGCAAAGATACTCAAACAAAACCACAAATGGTTTTGTAAATGTGCCCAGTGCACCAGATTATCTAGTGTTTTGCCTTAGCAGGAAGTGTTTTAGCTGTTGCTCTGTAGCAAACAGCATTGCAATTGTGCAAAAGCTTGAAGTTTGACTGAAGAGGAAGATGGTTTTATTTTAAAACAAGCAGATTTTCTTGCTCACATTCCCCTACTTGCATATTCACAAGCCTTTTGAACTCTTCAAGAGCTGAGAATGAATAGGAACTTTCATATCTCCATCCTTTCCTGCCTCTGGGAGTTATTAGTGTTTACTCAAAGTCTTTCATCTCTGTGTCTGGATGTCTTAAAGTTCCAGCCTTGTTCTTCATCTTCCTCATCACCATCTCTTAACTGCCATCCCTCTTTTTAAGCAGTCCGTTGTTTTCCCTACCTGGGTCTCCTCAGAAGCTGCACATGGATGTGCTGTGATTTTGGTGACCTGCAGAGCTGGGTGCCAGCAAAACCTTCTGTCGCTCCTTCTGGTGCTTTCCCAGCTCACCGTTCCCACTCATTCTGCACAGGACTTAACACTTCCATTCCAGTCCTCTGTGCTTCTGTGCCCGTTTTGTGTTGGATTTCCTTCTTCTTCAGTTAAAAAAGGGCAGATCATTTTCTCTGGTAGTGCAATACTTGTGTGAAATAGCGGTGAATCGCTCACCTATTTCTAGCATTTTGTTAGCACTATGCTGACAACCTAAACCTCCAAATTAGCTGTGCCACAGGAGAGAGTGCCCTGGCCCTGATAAAAGCAGTCACAAAGGGTGATCAGCCCTTCACAGTAGCAGCTTCAGTGCTCATCCTTCTTCAGCCTGGCAGGAGGTGGTTTGAATCGAGCCAGACTTAGAGATCAAAATCTGAGGAGCTGTTGTCAGAATGGACTTTTGTCACCCATGATAATAACACTCCCTGGCATCCGTGATAGTTGGTCATCCTCAGGGCTGCCACAAATGCAAAATGAACACCCTTGAATAAAGCTGAGCTCAGAAGGGGAAGCCTCCAGTGTCTGAAATCAACTGCAAGTAACTCAATGTTCCCGCTCAGCTCAGGTGGCACCGGATACCCATCTGGAAGGAGCTGAGGAAACAAAGGAGCAGCTGCGTTCTCTGCCCAGAGCAGGGTTGTATGTAGGGCTTTTTGGAGCAGGAGGAAGGGAGATTCATCCATTATTAAAACATAGATAATAGAAACTTTATGCCCCACTGATCTTGCATTAGACAACATGAACTGAAAGATGAGGTCTCTGCTAATTCAGTGCCTGGTACTCTGGAGACTGGCTCCCATGTGAGGGGGAAGCAGACAGCTCTTGTCTGTCTTACTTTGCCTGGTGGTAATCCCAACCACCTGAGAGGTCAGTGCTTCTTCCCTGGTGATGGCCTCCTGTGACAGCTTCACTTTGCTGGAAGAATAAAGTTGTCAGCAAGAAGGAGAAGAGGAGTATCTCCCATGATCCAGGCTGTGGCCACTGGACGCAAAATCAGGCCAAGTGAAACTCCATCCGTGCCAGATCAAGTGCTTAATGTACTACACATCCCTGACTCTCTCCTTCAGCAGATACTCTAACAGCAGCACTGTATGCAGAAAGAAAGTGTCCCACAGGCAAGCTCCATCCTTCCCAGAGGGCTGGAAAAAGATGGATGTGTTTACATTCATTTCTTGAGGAAGGCACTAGCACACCATCAGTTATTCTCAGTAAATAAGAGCAAGCTGGAAAACCTTATGGTTAGCCTCTCTCTCTGATGTGTCCCCATAACTTGATATGATACAGGCCTTTTTCCTTTTAAAGTGTAGGCTTTGAGAAACTGTGCCCTATGTAAAGCTACAAAGAAGTACAGGAAAGAATGCTGAACCTAATGGGTCTGGCAATCCACGTTTGATGTGACAAAATCTGCTAACACCCCTTCCCTCTAAACAGAGTGTTCAAGCCTTTCTGGCTTGAAGTTCCTCAAACGAAACAAAATGTCTGTTTGGGACACACTGTAATCGTGGGGTGTTTGTGATTCAGAGATGGGGGTTTTATTAACATTCTACACAACGAAACACTAACATGTTTTCTCAAGCTGAACCATTCAATTCTGTCCCGTGCAGAGCTGCATTTCTTTTGGTAATCTGTGCTTTTGGCTAAGGTCCCAAACCACTGGCAATACAAGTCCTTAGCAGCTGACTCTTTATGGTAGTTTTGGATACCAGAAGCTGAAATGATGAAGTCTGTATTTTTGGGTTTTTTTTCTTTAATGGGAAAAAGAAAACCATCTGAGCTGTATTTAAACCAAAAGCAGACTGAGCTTCATCTACTGCAAAATGTGAAATGTGTTTCGCTTATTCTGAGTATTTTCAGATATGCTGGTTCCAATTACTGAAGAAAACATGAGCCTGATGTTCAGATAGTGATATTGTCCACATATTTTTAGTTTCAACGTTTCACTGAGGGAAGCAAGAAGAGAGTGAGAAGAAAGCATCTACTTGTTTTTATTCCTTATTCACGGCTCTCTTCTAAATGGCACAAATCAAGCTTTGAGGGGAGTTTTCAAGGAAGTGTTGCAATAAAGAGACATTAATTGTACCCAGTGTGCATCCCATTAGAAGCAACTACTATTTGAAGCATTTCAGGATGTAGGAACAGATCTCTCCCATGTGATTAGCCATAGAAAGCCTCCCTTGTTCTCTTGGAGTGGTGCAAAATGGACTCCCACTGTCGTGAGAGCAACCCTGAACGTGTACTTTTCCTTCTCAGGGCAGTGTAATGCCAGAGTGCAGACATTCAGGGATGTATCTTTGGTTGCAGAAGAAGCAGAAATAAGCCCTGTTGCCCTGGTGTGTCCTTCCTCCCCCTCATTCTATATCTCCCTCAAATGCTGAAGGATATAGTGTTTTGAATAATTGACTTAATTTCTAGCTTCCTTTCCCACCACTACCGACCCCTAAAATGGCTTGTAATTATGCACTGTGACTGTGTGGCTGTTGCTCCCTTCCAGACTGCATTTCTAGGTGCTTCTCAGAGTTCTGGTTCATCTCAGCTTCTTCCTCTAATGCATTATATGATGTGGGCATAGCCATAATGTGCTATGCTTTCCCCAGTGGGAGAGCTGCATGGGTGGAAGTGGGGTTTGCTTTTGGGTTAGAGAGGAAAGAGGGATTAAGAAGGTTTTATCTTTAGGTCTTTCTTTGCCCTTCTTTAATATTTATTTGTAATGAGTCAGTTTTGAGAAGGCCAGGAACTGAAAAGGAATAAGTCTAATGCTGCTCCTTAGTCCCTGATGAAGTTTATTCCCCAGTCTTAGATGGCCTCTCCTAAAAGTCTGTTGCCTGCAGTCTCTCCGGGGGGTAGACAGGGCAGCACTGAGACATGTAGTTCTTCATCTGCTCAAGGCGTGTTACACTCACACTGGGCCAAAGGACTGAAAGGGATGTCAGGTTTGATGAGGTATTTTATGGCATGTGACTTTCCAGACCAACCAGCAGGTTTGGTCACTCCTCTAGCCAGTGTTGGTACGAAAATGTGCTGTAACGTGAGGCACAAGCTGTGGTTTCCAGCAGATTGAGAGGTCTGTGATCACCTGCAACACAGTCTGTAGTTACCTGGCAAAAGTGTGTTTTTCTCTCTACTTGCTGCCTCGACACAACAGAGACAACCCAGGCTCCAAAACCCTTCCAAATTACCAACTGGCTTAGCACAGACAGTGATGGAAGGAGCAGCCCAGACAGCTGAACCCAGCAGGGTGGAAGCTTGTTGTGGCCTTGCACCATCATCTCCTTAAAGTGTGTAATGGGTTGTCTGGTCTTGGTGAGCCCTTCCATCATCCTCAGGGCTCAGGTGCAGATGGTGACAGTGGGGAGCATGTTTTACTCCACCTCTCTGGGGAACGTGATAATAATAATTTCCAGCCTCCATAATTGGTTTTACTCCCTGCAGGTTATTTCCAAAGGAGAAAAAAAGGTCAGAAAGTATTTAAAACAAAATAAAAGTTAGCTTTGGAGAATTCACAAAGCAAGGGGAGAAGCATCTTGGCAGGTTGTGTCAAGATTGCCAGCAGCTTCATGCAGAACCAGAGACACTATCAATGGTTGCAAACTTGTTCAGTCCTTGTTTCTGATTCCCCCTCCAGTGGAGGAACATCTTTTCTCCAGTTCCATCCTTTACCTCTGCATTTGGCAATTGTGGTGATGGCAAAGCAGAGAAAAAACTCTTTCCTCTTAATCATCTTCACCTTCTAGATGAAAGCCAACAATGCCCTTGGAGTCCACGGTGTAGGTACTCACTTCCAGCCGGTGTCTGCAGCCCACAGCTTCACTCACCAGCTCTTTCTGCAGGGGAAGGCTGGCATTCATCATTGCTGTGCAAGGAGCCCATCTTCTGTGCTTCTTGTCAGCAATTCCCTTCACTCAGCCTGCAGTTCAGCTCATGCTGTTCTTTTACAGTTCTTTGGGTTCCATTTCTGCAGGTAAGGGGAAAACTCCCCCCAAAAATGAAGTAGATTATTTTTTCCCCAGATAGAAAGATGATGAACCAACACCAGTAATTGCCAGGCAGCTGTACATATCAGAGATGATACTAGTGTAGAGAGAAGCTGCCAATGTTGCTGGTTTGCCCCTATTTTTAGTATTTTCCATGTGATTAATTAAGTAAAGACTCTTTTCTAGGTGCATAATATTTCCTTGCAGAAACCAGTGGAGTTTTTCCACAGACTGTAGGCCAATTCTGATCTCACTTACACCTGTGTAAACCTGGACTAACTCCACTGGAGCCTGTCCATCTAATCTAATCTAATCTGCCTATTTTTCAAGTGTGCTGGGCATTAGGGTATCTCTACAGCCGTGCTTATCCCCAAACTTAAACCAATGTCTAGCTGGGTTCAGTCTTACTCACCATGTCCTGTCCTTCATATATAATTTATCAGCCAGAATGATGTTGGGTGATTTGCACTCTGAAGTAATCATCACTCAGGCAGCAAGATGATGGATAGGTGGAGGGAGAGCAGATGGTATAAAAGATTAATCAAAAAGCGAGAGTCGGTGCCACCGCCGATCCACAGCTAAAGATCCTCTTGGGTGTGAAAAATGCTGGGATAATGGGGAGGTATTTGTCTCCTGAATTTGTGCTATTACTAGAAAATCCTTCCTCAGTGCACAGGGCTGAAAAGGCTGGACCACGTCTCCTCCAGGAGCACGACTGCGCTGGGGCAGCTCAGCCTCTGTTCCCTGCTTCAGCAGATGCTGCCTTCTCCTTTTCCCCCTCTCACATGCCATTTACTCTGGCATGAACACAACCCAACCCCTGTGCCACTCCTCCCTGACCATCATTTCCTATTATTTAGTATTGCTGCTCTCCATGCATAGATCCCTCTCTCACTTGTCAGGACACCCCTCCTGCCTGTCTGCTTCCTCTTTATCTGGGTGTCTCCTTCCCTGTCCCACCAGACCTCTTTCCTCTGGGCAGGAGGCTACTGTGGCAGCTATTGCTCTATTCCCTCTAGCAACACCCTTTTCTATACCTTTCTTGCAGCCAGATATCCTTCTGCTAGAGATGCTTTACCTGTCTCATTTGCATTCCCCTTTTCTGGTCATTTTTTGCTGCACTAGCTTCTTTTTGATTCATATTTCCTCTCTGACACTTCAGGTCCTCCTTGAAGTTGGTCATGTACATTCCAAAAGCAGGCAAGTGTGAGCAAATGTGAGTTTTCCAGCCCCAAACCATGGTGGGACAAATGCCAGTCTGGAGCCAGAGCCAGGCAAAAGGGAAGAAGCAAGAGGATTAGGACAAAGAATTAGGAAGTAAGCCTCACCATCCCTACTGGCACTATGAAAGGCAGGGCAGAAACTGAGAGTGATGCTGTGAAACTAGACCTGGCCACGAGGTTTAGGCAGGACCAGAGGAGAACTGCTGAAACTGGTAATGAGAAAAAGCTGAGAGTGATGTGGTGCACTAGACCTCAGCCAGGGGAGACTGAGCATGGAAAAAGAGAGGAGAGAGGATCTCATACTGACTGTTAACTCATCAGCAAACGCTGCAGTCACTGCTTTTTCTGGGGCAGTGAGAAGGCTTCCCGCTTTGCTCTGAATGTCAGAGTCGTCTCAGTTGCTCTCGTGCAGCCTCAGCACTATGGCATGCTTGGCTGGTGCCTTCAAAGCCTGTCTTCACAGCACAAAGTGCAATAAACTCAAACCCATGACTAGTATCAGGCCACTCATTGCAACTCCACTGGAGCTGGTAGGCTTTAGTGTGAGCCAGAAATGACTACACCTCCAATTTGTTTTAAATTAAAGCTTCAGTTTTGCAAGAACTTTTTATTGCTCCAGGCAAGAAGAGAGGTGGAACCATGTTCCACCCTTCCAACATAAACCTGAGCTGGGCAAAGCCCACTGTGCCCCAGCTGTGCAATCCTTCTGCAACGCTTCCTGTTGAGCTGTTTCATTTGGTTGCCATTGGCCAGCCTTAAAACCTGAGGGGTTTAAGCTGCTGTACATTGGTGCAGCTCTCCTGGAACGAGGCTCTGTGGGCTGCCTTCGAAAGAGTCTGCAAAAAATAACTAAGAAGAGGAAACCCTACTGTCAGTAGGCTTGAATTGCCAATACATGGGCACTTCACTAGAACCATTTTGGGCTGCCAAAGAAAATGGAAATGACTGAAAATCACAAGAAGAGTACTGTTTTACACTGGTTAAGGATCTGTTCCTGCCTGTTCATTGAGTAAAGAAATTAGTTTTGAAGAGGTGATCAGGGTATGGTGAGCAAATATTCCAGCTTAGGCTCAGAGCTGTGTGTGTGTTTTATAAAGGATTTTGAAAGCGGTCCAAAACGTGATCACATACACTATGTATCTGTTTTAAGCTGTCCTGGTTGTTTAGTAGGGGATAGCAAAATGCAGGAGGAATCATTTGAGCATGGTATTTGGGAATACTGTTGTTCCAAATAGTACTTCAGTAGGTATGCCCATCTCTCCTAAACTAAAACTGAGCATTTGAAGTCGTGTTTTAATATGGTTTTGTGTAACATAAGCTCAGCTAAAAAAAATGGAACTAACTTCAAAGCAGCAGAAGATCTTCCATCCATTTCCAGTGGTGTCACGGTAATTTATCTTTTCCTGAGCTCTCAGAGTTTTTGCATGTTCTATGAGTAAGCACAAACATGTTCTTTGCAGTGTTTTATTTCTTCTTCTCTTAGAAGTGGCTAGGGGATGCGTGTGCTGTTTCAGGAAGGGTTTTGAGATTTAGTGTTGTTCTGAGAAGCAAGAAAGCCTTCAGAAAGAAAACTGAGGAGTGCTGAAGGTGATGGTTTCCTCAAAGATGTCTGAGCAGCTTCCTTGGAAGCTGCCACGTGTTTTCTCATGTTTCCTCCTAACTGTAACTTCTAAATACTGAGTTTGCAAAGCGTTTTTGTTTCACAGAACTGCATGTGCCAGTATACAGACATCTTTGAACAATTCTGTTTCATTGTAGTACTCTGTCTGTAGCAGAGACGACTGTGAAAGGTTTGGAGCTAGATTCAGATACCCAACAGAGCCTGGAGCTGTTTGGATCTGAAATCTGAAACCTGTTTGCTATCAAACTCAGGTTATTCTGCTGATATTCTCCAGCACTTAGAGAGGAAAAAGAGTCTTTATTGCCTGCTCCAGGAGTCTCCTGGAGGTTTTCAAAACCTGCCTAAAGGCATTCCTGATCTAGGTGGATCTGCTTTGGTGGGGGGGGTTGGACTGGATGACCTCTGGAGGTACTTTCCAACCATTCTGTGATGCTGTGAAAAGTTTTTCAGCCAAGTCCTGCTCACTAGGCTTGACTAAGTTCCTGTGGCAGCACCAAACTACATGCATGCAGTGCATGCAGGCAGTGTTCAGCCTTGTGAAAGGAAATGCTGCTTTCACAAAGCTGTATTTCCTCCCTCCCTTAGTTAGCACTGGGTTGCAACTCCTTTCTTTGGGATTTGCCCAAATCTTTTCCATTCCCAGCCTTCAGGGTACAATGTGGCCTCTCTATAGCCAGTCATTAATAGGTAAATACACTGTTTGAAAAAGCAACTGGAGGATTACAGGAGTAGCCAGAGAAGGGGAAAGCAAGCAAAGCTGCTGCAAAGGGAGAAACCTATGTTGTAGTAGTGATTCCATGCATGTTCTGTCTTTAATCTCTCCCCTCTCTGAATATTTGGCATGTGCAAATGACATGCATTTCATATAGATCTCAACCATGCCATGTTTTTCTATAGATTACCTGTGTGTATGGCCTACAGTCTATGATGAAAAGCAGAGGTTTGTGTTAGTTTAAATCAACATATGATCTCAGCAGTATCTGAAACATATGCTACTTACCATAGCATTTGCATGTGCATTGGGATGTTTTTGTTCCACTTGGGTTATCTCAGAGCCTTAGGGCCTACCCCATTTGCACATGTTTGACTTAGATGGATGCAAAACTGCCATATGAAAATATAACTGTGGAGGAGAGGAAGGGGGACATTTTAAAACTATGGATTATCTTCCTCCTTTCCTGTCAGTTCTGTGTCTGCATCCATGTTTATGTGCATGTGTTGCTGTCACAAATGTACCTGGATTTAGTTTGAGGACAAACACTCCTAAAGCTGCATCTTGCAGCATTATATAAGGCAGTTCAAAACAAGGAATCAAAGCTGCTTCTTTCTCTCAAAGTACAAGTGGGGATTCCTATTTTCTCTCCCCTTTAACTTTTTTCACTGTCTTACATGCACCTACAAGCTTGTTTCCATTATGAACTGGACCATCCATGTATATATGAATATCAGCTTTGGAGAGAGGGTGAGGCAAATTCATAGCATTTTCTCTTCATGGAGCAGATGCATTGACAGTTCATAAGTTATTCATGCTCATTGCCCTCAGGGATCCATTTATATAAGCTAGAGAGATATATTGGGTGCCTGCCAGTCGCTTATGCCTGCCTGTCATATGGCCCCCATAAAACCATAATTGTAGCCCAATCTATACCGTATCATCATTACAACATACTTTGCAGGAAGAGAAATACAACTGTTCCCAGTTTTCTCAGGGCAGAGAGGGCTCTGGGGAACTTGAACTAATTGTCCCATGTCTCAAGAAGTTCATCCTGGCTCTCTGAAGTTCCAAAGTAACTCTGTCATCTGTTGGACCTCTGTTGCCCTCTGTGCTAGGGTGTGTAGAATCTCCTGTCAAACACTTCACCAACAGAAACCAGCAGATTCCAGCTTGGCTGCCACAACTCCATCTCTAAGCATCAACCTTGTCCTTAGACCCCAGCTCTTTTCTTAAAGGAGGATGCTACATTCAGTGTGTCCCACTCATCTTTTACCTCCCCTTCAGTCTCCACTGAAATTTGCTTGCCAGTGCTGAGCAACGAGTGGATCACAGGTCTGAACATCTCCATCAATGGACAGAGCTATCGATATAAAGATTTCGGGTTCGTTTGGTTGGGTTTGCATTTTGTAACAGCTTGAATGCATTATGCAAAACAAATGTATGCTTGGGTGCCTTCTTATGTGCATCATTCCCTGTGCTTCTTATGTGCATCACTCCCCGTGCTTTGTTTGCTGTCAGAATTGCCTGCTTGTCTAAGTTAGCTGTGATGTCCGGCTGCCAATTCGTATAGAGCAAGAGATGTACCAGTGATCTCTGAGCCTAGCTCAGCTGCCCCTGTGGAAAAAAACTCCAGGGAAAGCTGGGGATGCACTGCTGAATTAATCAGGAGGAGGAAGTGTTCTTGGAAGAGGCAGCACTTCCTTTCATGTAGGATAAGACGTGGCCAGGTGCCAAGAGTGGGGAATGGGGGCACGATTAAAGACCTGGATAAAGGAGGAAGCGCTTTTCCCTGCAAAGATGAAGCATTTTCCTAAAACTTGGTTTCTTATGCTGCTTGGAAATTGAGCTGTTCTACCCTTCTTTTTTTTGCTTTATCTTCTGCTTCAGTTGCAGATTTTCCCTCTTACTCAGCAGTCCAGCCAGTAGAAATGAAATTTCCTTCCTGTTTGAAGCTTGCAGATGCTAGATTCACAAAGGGGCAAATGAAGAAAGAGTGCAGGCTGTGCCCGTTTTTGGCTGCAATTTATCCCCCGAGGCGTGGATGATGGAGAGGAGCACCATGACCCCTTTGCAACTTTATTCCCAGTATTACACCACTGACATCATCAGAATTTGTTCCACGCTCAAATTTAGCCTCATGGTGGAGATCAATAATTTGCAGATGCACATGTTTGTGCACACACACACACACAGAGAGCGAGAGGGATTAGAAGTGTGTTTCATTACTCCAGTCACTACCAGGTGCTCAAGTGTAACAGGGTTACAGCCAGTGTGATGTTTATACAGCAGTGAGACAAGAGTTGTTCTCGCCTGCCGTGCAAATCCGTTTGACTTTGTAACTCTTTGACCGTCGGCCTCGTGACGTTGCCTTTTCCCACACCAACACCCCCCCATCGCCTTGTTCTCACTGCCTGCCCGGATCCATTTCCTTTCATTTTCATGCAGAGTATGTCAGGGTTTCATAACTCAGTAAATCAGCTCTCTCTTTTGATCCCTCCCACCAGCGCAGCTGTACATCCGAGCAGCGTCCCGTGTTTCCCCGGGGTGGGATGCCTGCTGTGCCAAACGAACAAGGAAGCCACTCCACTTTGGCACTTCTGTTGCCTCAGCCTCTCTATGCAAAAGCACACATATATATGTGGGTTGGGGTGTTATTTTTCAGCAGGCAGACATCCGCCGGAGCTAGCATTGTTTCCATTGATTGCTGCTGCAGCTCTGGAGGCAGCAGGACCCGATCCATATGGAAACAAGGTTCCCATAAATCTGTCAGACTTGAATTCTCTCGCGCAGCCTCATCCGGTCGCTTGCTCCTATTTTCTCCTTTCCGTGTTTTCAATTCTCCATCGAGTGGAGTTCAAACAAGCCACTTATTTGGCAGTGCCCTTGAAATAAAGGCCTGGTTTAATTGTGGGAACATAAGGTTTCCTCATGCTCTGGGAGAAAGAAACAAAAGTATATTCACAGGTACTCGTGTATCTGCTGCCCCGTGGCACACACGGGGTAGAGCTCTCCTGCGTACCTCTTTTAAGCATGCAGGGGCTGAGTGCTTTTCAAAGCCCCTGGATTAGACTCTTTCTTCTGTTAAGGAGTGGCTATTAGCGTTTGATGCCTTCTGCCCTGCCTACTGCTTTTATGCTCCATTGGCACCGTTTCAGAAATGACATTATTGCGGGATTGAGCAACTCAGGGGATTGAGAACTGCAAGAGTCTTTCCCCTCCAGGTCAGGAGTTCATCGCTGACCTGGACTAATAATTAGCATCTGAAATGAGTTAGGGATCTAACAAACACATACCCTATGCTCCCCAACACAGAATTTTCCTTTATCAGACACCCTCTGAAGGTGCTGCAGAGACACTTGCAGATAGAAACTGTCCTTTCAGAGGTGGTGCCAGGGCAGATTGCCCAGGTCGTGTGAGGCCATGGGGAAAGCCTCATCATGACATTACTGAGGATGTGAGAGGATGCTAGACTGAGAGGGTTGTTTGTAAGCAGAAGTATTTGCAAGTTAACCAAGCTCTGCCTGGTAAAGCAAGAGACTTTAGACTTTAACTGTCCATCCTTGTGTTTCTGAGGCAGGTTATCACTGTGATTTAGAAGGAAATGATGATAATTTGTTGTCACCTTTAGGGCTCAGAAGGTGATGTGGTGTTAAAATCAAAAAGGATTTTTTTCTTCAGCTTAAGCAAACTGTGTGAAAGAGAACTTGCTTTCCATATGATACAAGATACTACATAGATACCACATACCTGACCTGCTCTAAACCCATCTGTTATCAGCTCTAGGCAGCACCCATTTATCTTGGTGGAAGAGCTCCTATGGTTGGTTTAGTGGCCTGTTTATGTTCATAAATCCAACAACACCACAGCTGCCTTAAACAGCTTAATAGGATTGGTTACTGTACTTTGTTCTTTAATTAGAAATATTGATAAGCAGTCTCAAAACTAGTGGCTTCTCAAAGCCTTTCATGTAAGAGTGGCATTGACACAGAAGTACAGAATTCAGATTTGCTAAGATGCAGCTGAGGGCTCTGTCCTTCAGTCTTCCCTTCATCTTTGTACTTTTCCCCTCCAGCCTTTGAGGTTTTCTGCTCTGGTGGCTTTATTATATGACCTGTTTCAATCTAAGGAGGTTTATTCATTTGATTTCTACAAAACATTAGTGTTTCAGGTTCCCTTCTCCTCTTACAAGCGTCAGGGTATTAAAGCCAGTGCATCCCACTGGGCCCACTGCCCTCCCTTTCTCTCCCTGGCACCGAGCATTAAGTCTAGAGCCAAGCTTGTTTCTTGGCCTGCATCCGTGGAGGTTGCCACATCCATGTGTGGGCACCTACGGAATACAGTCTGTCACGGAACCTGTCACCCAGTATGAGTCAGCTGCTGGGAGAGAAGCCGCTGGACAACCACGTGAGCAACCACATTTATCAATTCCTGGCACGCAGAGAGGAAAGGGGAGGAAAAACCCAAAGGCTTTCTTCAGGCTGTGTCACACATGGCCGTACATGGTCTCGCTACCCAGGCAACACCACGGCTATTTGCCTTCCCCCTGCCTTTCTCCGTAATGCTCGCTCCATGGGCAATGTTTGCCTCCCTCCTTGGTTGCCATGCTACTGTTCCTTCCCTTTTAATCCCCATTAAAGAGTCACTTCTACTGTGATTTCCTCAGGAAATGGAACAAACTTGAGTAAATTCTGGAGTCCTCTGCCCACTCTCTTCCCCTTCTGTATTCTACATGTCTACCTTTTAGATTATAAGTGATTTGTAGAGAGGCTTAGCTTTAGCTGGAGTCTTGTACATAGTCAGCTTCATTGTCATCAGTAAATGACAGTAAAACCCAGGCCTCTCGCTTTCTTCTTTTCCTTTTAAAAATGAGAAATCCCTTGAAGCTCTACAATAAAACTACAAATCCACAATGGTTTGACTGTGGTGCCTTAAACAGGTGCTTTATCCACTGTGCTGTTTGAACTGTGGCTGCCAGCGTTTGTGACAATCTAACAGCAATGCTTTGTCCACTGCAGAAAGCCTAATTGCTCTCCATGATGGCAGATAAATCCATGGAGATTTTCAAGTGGAGGCTTGGATTTCATACTGGTTGTGTTGTACGATGCACAGCACTGTCTCCACAACACAGATTTGTAGGCACATCCATTTGCCAGACAAGCAGTCTTTTTTGTTAATAGTTATTTATTTGCTTTCTCTAATTGGAGAACTTATGTGTTCCAAAATGGAAAGCAGACATTTTACACTGTGAAGAGTTGGGGCATGGCTATGAGAAGCTGGTGTGACCAGAGAGGAGAGGCCAGTTTATTGATCAGGACATTAATCTTTATCTTGGAAGATGTGCTTCACTTCAGACTACCTGGATGCATAGATTAAAATGCCTTATTCATCTAGTGTCTCTGGGCATTTCGGAAAGACTTAGGTTTAGCTCCTAGGAAATCTGGAGATCAGTCTCTCCTTGCCTGAGTTCCCCATAGGAAAATCTTGCTTTGTCCAGCATGAACTCAATTCCTGACTGTCAGCATCTCATGGTGAAAATCAGGCTTTGCACTCCCCAAATGTTGTCGGCTTAGGGTCATTCTGGAGCAGCTTCTGAGAGCATATTTAGACAGCACAGGTCCATCTTGAAGCTGAATAGGTATGGGGAAGCACCTAAACATTAGGCTGACTCATATCACTCAAGGCAGGCAAGGCTAAAGCAGAGACTTGACAGTCTGGAGACCTTCACTCTGCAGTGGAACCGAGATGACTCTGGGTCAGTCTCATATTATTTCCTTCTGT
The DNA here is from genome assembly GCF_028858725.1 of Colius striatus. Lineage (NCBI taxonomy): Eukaryota > Metazoa > Chordata > Aves > Coliiformes > Coliidae > Colius > Colius striatus. The sequence goes on from NC_084762.1 coordinate 6,519,585, forward strand.
GTGTCAGCATCTTTACATCCAAAGAAAGCGAGAAGGTGATGGTGGCTGTGGGTTTGGGCTTTACCCTAAATGTGTAGAGCTCACCCAGGATCCTGCATGCTGTCAACTTTCCCATGAAGACATTTGTCTCTGTTGTAGAGTTGGTGGACGTCACCCACGTATCATGCCATCATTTGGAAAGGCATGGGCTGGCCTGCTGAGGGAAGACCAGACCTCCAGTTTGATGAGGTGCCCGGAGTGTTAAAGGACTGGCAGGCAGAGAGCTTGCTGTGCTAATGGATGAGGATTTCTGCAGGCAGAAGGGATGTGCCGTAGTTGGAGTGGTAAATCTGTAATGACAGACGTTTGTTCTATATTTGTGAATGACCTGATTTGGCATATGCATGCGGTTCATTCTCCTGACAATAATGGGAACATGGTGTGAGACAGACAGAGAAATAAAGCTGTGGTTAAAGCAAAGCTTTACATTTAGAAACATTTTGGTTTAATGTATTTTCCCCACCTTAATTTCTCACCTTGTTTTTGGGGTTTTGGGGTTTTTTTTTTTGGTAAAAAAAAAAGCCTGTGTTTGAATAGTCTTTGAAAAGCTTTCAGCTCTCCTCCTCCTTCTTTCTCCTCCTCCCTCACCTCCTTCCTAAGCTCCAGAGATGAGTGTAAGACATCTGTCAAAGCTGTGGTAACGGATTTCTCCTGATTTGTGAGGAATCTGTCAGAGCATCCCCGGCTGCCGCGGTCTCATCGCCGGGCGATAGCTGCCCTGGGACAGAGTCAAGCATTGCCAGCAGACAGACCACTTGATCTTAAGGTTAATTTGTCCCTGATCTGCTGAGAGGGGAAAGGAGAAATTCCTTATAAAAAGAAAGAGTTTGGAGGAGAAGACACCAGAAACTTTAGGAAACATCATCAGGGGCTGTTGTGCCCTCAAAGGAGAGCCTTTGTCTCTTTCTGCTTCACATTTCTCCCTCTCTCCTTCAGGAAAAATTCCTAAACTGCTTTGGCTTAGTACCAACTATTCCTTTGGCCTCCCAGCCAGAAAAGCTCACTGGGGATGGAGAAATTGCTGTACACAATGGTTTTGAGAGCTAATAACACATGCATGCGGTCCAGCCTTGAATTGTGTGAAATACGGTGCATAGCTTTCAAGCTTGTTTTGTCAGAGGCCTTGACTGCTTAAAAGCCTTCCAATCCTTCTCCCATCTCTCTTCTCCTCCCCCAGTAAAACAAATCCCACACGTTTTCTCTCAGCTTCCAGCATGTGTGACCGTAATTGCGTCTCAGATGCTGGCAGAGCGCCTGTTCTGGCAGGGGATGGGGAAGGAGTGGGGGAAAGATGCCTGTGGGACCAGCTCGTCTGGGAGAGGATGTGGGGGCTGAGGGACCAGGACTCTTGCTCTGCTGGCTCTGCAGAGGAGTGGGATGTGCAGGGGCAGGAGGGGACCTGCCTGGGTGGCTGCTTCCTTCTGGAGGAACTGCTTGGGGCCAATGGTTATAACCAGCAGTGATTAGCTGAATCAAGGGCCAACTACAAGTGAACTAATTACATTGGTGCATTGTAATTCTTCAACCCCATTAGTACAGATGGGTGCTCCCATGGTAAATGAAGACATTCCCTGTGTTAGTCATGCTGCTGGATCCAGGAAAGTGTGGTGCTGGCTTTGCAAGTGAGCAAGACAAACCTGCTCAGTACCTGGCCCTTTTTGCATGGCCTCTAGCATGGCTACTTGTGTTAGTTAAACTAAATAAAGGTGTGAATCGTGCAGATCTCCAGAGAGGGTAACTCGTGGCAGTTGTGTGCTGCCTAAGGGAACAGTTATCTGTCCTCATTATGACCCCCAGGAACTGATGTGATAGAAAAATCAATTTCATTCTGAAAGAACTTACCAGTAAAGACAATTCATGGAACTTATTTGCTTGAAGTAATTTGAACTTGAAGTAAGCACAAGTCTGGAAAATGTATCAGGGATAGCAGGCATACCTCATCAACACTTGCAAATGCCTACAGGGGGTTGTGAGGAGGATGGGGCAACACTTTTTCTGTAGTGTCCAGTTACAGGACAAAGGGTAATGGACATAAACTGAACACAAAGAAGTTTCACTTAACCTTGAGGAGAAGCTTCTTTGGTGTTGAGGTGAGGGAGCCCTGTCCCAGGCTGTCCAGGGAGGGTGTGGAGGCTCCTTCTTTAGAGGTTTCCAAACCCACCTGGATACATTCCTGTGCCCCCTGATCTAGGGGAACCTGCTTTAGCAGGGGGTTGGGCTGGATGAGCTCTAGAGGTTCCTTCCAACCCCACCATTCTGTGATTCTATGATATCCCACTGGGGCTAGCATCTTCCTCTACTCCTTGGTGCTCTGTTTCAATGGATAATGCTTACAGGAGGCTTACGCTGTGATCAGCAGCGAAATAATTAGTTGCTGTTATTATTAAGCGTCAGTATCCACACAACATGAGACCTCCAACTGAGCTGCTACTTCCAGCTCCTTAAGCCTGTATCAGGATGCATGGCAGATGGTAGATGCATATTTCCCTCCAGATTGTCCTCGAAAAGCAGGTAGAAGAACAAGGATGCAGTGTGAGGGACAAGGATGCAGTGTGAAGGACACAGATACAGTGTGAGGGACACAGATGCAGTGTGAGGGACACAGATGCAGTGGATGAGTAAGCAAGGACAGGGTGTGTGCAGAGAACTTGCTGCATGTGGCAAAAGAGGAACAGCAGGAGAGATGCTTGGGACTCCAAGCCCCCATCCTCACCCTGAAAACTTCCAGCTAAAAAAGACTAGGCCACTTTTTTCCTACTCCTGCTGAGAGGATGAGAGCTCAGCTCCACAGCATAGTAATGTTATCAGTGTACATTTCTGCCACCATCACTGATATTTTGCCTTGGTTTACGATGGTTGCAGTAAATCCTGGGTGTACACATGGACACTCTTATGCTAGTCACTTAAAATTAACACCAGCAGCCTGAAGACCTTACATCCTTAGGAGCATCCCATTATGGAGCATCTATTTCCCCAAGGTCAGCCAATCATTGGAAGAGTTTACTCCCAAAGGCTGTGCAGGCTGCATCTTCGGAGGTTTTTCAAGACCAGACTGGACAAAGCCATGAGCAACCTGGTCTGATCTCATTGCTGGCCGTGCATGAGCAAGTGATTAGACTAAGGACCCCCTGGGCTCCATCACCCTGAGTGATGATCCTGTGGCCTTTATCTAGGGTTGTGTTTTATGTTAAAAACACTGTGCTCTATCAGCCTAGGAGCTAACATGTTCATGGCGTTTTCCCCTGTGCAGGGCATACTGAAGGAAATGATATGCATATGGATACAGGCAATCTTGGTTTCTTCCCATCTCTATCTTAGTGACCAGGGCAGGTCAACATTAATTGTGAATATTTCTCAGGAATGTTATTTCTTTGTGGTTTGGCACTTTTCCCTTAAGCTCATAAAGTCATTACTCACCGTTCAGTCACACTTCCAACAGTGACTGAATACAGCAAAGCAGCCAAGTACCTATTTGCCAAGCTTTCCTTGTTTAATGTGATGATACTATTTTCTTTCTTAGATGGATACTTCCTCCACTCTTCACCCTTCCTCCTCCTCACCTTCCCTCCCCTCTACAAGCCGCCAGTGCCAGGATGACAGTTCTAAGGCTGCTGGCAGTTTGTTGGCTGTTGCAAATCAAGGACTTTTAATCACAGCATGATGCCATCATGTGAGCAAATACCATATTGATGGTATTGGCTAATATGCTTTTTCTTTTAAAAAAAGCCCAAATTAAACAAGAAATCTTTTTAGGGAGATGTTACATATTAATGGAGTGATAATTTGAATATGTGCTAATGCTTTTTGCACTTGGAATACTTAATTGATTAATATTATGCAGATAAAGATCTATAATTAACTGATAAACATTAAAACATTAACAGATAAAGATTTATATTGTTCCTGAGGAAAATGATAAGAGTTCCCTCTTGGGTGCACCCTTTTAAGAAGTGATAAAGAGAAAAAAAAATAGGAATACAGCATTTAGTGTGGCTTAAATGTAACTTGCTTTATTTGTGCCGTTGCTGAATTAAGATAATGAAACTTTGCACAAACTTTAAATCATTTTTGAGAGAGGCAGAAGTTAATTTCAGCCTCATTGTAGTACTTTTAATTTCTGGGAAAGTATTCAGGACCAAGAATTGCCAGAATCAAGGATCAAAGGAGACAGACAGTTTTCCTTCTGTACTCCTCATCCAGAACTCACCAGAAACCACAGCTTGCATAACAGCAGATCAGAGATTAAAGGCTGTGCAGCCTGTCTTCATGAGACTAAAACTTTGCTCACAGATGAGGATGCCCATCAAAGCTTGTCTAAAGGTTTCACGTGACAGGAAAGACACTAATTTTTCACGCAGAGCGGTTCAACGGATTCTCCTCCCATGTCAAAAGTAGAGCCAAATCAACCCATTGGTGTGAATTCAGTGGAAACATCTCCCTAGACTTTGCATCTGGGATTAGCCTGTCAGACTTCAGGACCTCATTCCTGCTGATCCACCAGACTTTGCTGCTGCTCTTCTTAAGGACACTGCAGCCCTTAACTCCAAAGGCCCAAGGACTTGGTTGTTCACTGCTGTTTGCTCTTGATGGCACGCTGGACATTCCCTAATATTGTGCCAGTGCTGAGTCCAGCCTACCTTTTCAAATCAATCTTGTATGCAACCATTTTCAGCCACTAATGTTTTCCTTTTCTTAGCTTTTTTCCTTTTCATAAGGCTGTTCAATACAGGTCTCTTGAACTGTTCCTGCAGAACAATGCTAACATGTAATGATCAGTACTGTCCTAATGATGCTGATCTTTTAGCCTCTATGCACTAGATATTTGCATGGTAGGATGTATTTATGATCACTTCTCCCAGCAAAAAGAGATAGTAATTATCAGTAATGTATGGGCTGTTTACCAGACTTTTCTCAACACCTCTGTCTTTTGCTGTGATAATGTACTTTTGAGTCAAGACTTTTGCATTCATCTAGGTGGGTTCATTATCTTTCACTAGCTGTGTTTCAAACTGACATCTGTGGCTTCATGCTTCTGAATACAGATCTGAGAGTCTTGAATCAACTACACTGCACATAATCCCCAGAGGCTTGGATATTTTTTGAATAGGCAGGACCCCCTCGCCCCAGTAATCAGTCTGGAACACAAAAAACTCCACTTAAATATAAGAAAAAACTATTTTACTGTGAGGTGAGGGAGCCCTGGCACAGGCTGCCCAGAGGGGTTGTGGAGGCTCCTTCCTTGGAGGTCTTCAAGACCCACCTGGACACGTTCCTATGTGACCTGATCTAGGTGACTCTGCTTCTGCAGGGGGGTTGGACTGGATGATCTCTAAAGGTCCCTTCCAACCCCTACCATTCTGTGATTCTATGAAATGGGACTGTTTGGTTAGCAAAGAACTAGTGTGAATGTGCCGCTGCCAATCCTTTATCCTCCCAGAAGGTGAGAGCAGGCAACAGCCACCATCATCATCCTCACCAATTCCTTTTCCCAGCACAGCCCTGTCTGGGAAGGCCAGCTCTGTCCAGGCAAACACCACTGGTAGATCTCAGCTCTTCCCAAAGGCATCTCTGATGACTTCTATGGTGTGACATGGTATATCTGTTGCTCTTATCTCTCTGACTGCATGCTCACTTGCAAAGAGAAAAGCCCTTCCCACATGAATAAATAGAGGTGCAATAATCATGTGATTATATCCAAACTAGTCAAGAGACCCAATGTATCTGAACATACAGCCTGGGCACCCTTCTCCCAGAGTTTTGTCTTGTTTGCTGACAAAGAACCACAACTCAAACACCTTTCATTTTTTCTTATGAAAAAAAAAAAAGGCTCCCTTGCCTTGAAATGTCACCTAATTTCACCTAGAAACATTCTGGACAGTTAGCTATATTCAGAAATCATGTCCAAAGCAGGCAGCTATGTTACCTTTGATCTGCCTGCCTGTACTTCAGAACTGCAACCTACTTGGACATGCTCACGTTTAGCTTTCCTTGGCTTTGCTGACTAGGGTAACTTTGGTTGGAGGAACAGCTTTAGGAAATGTTGATTAAAAAAGTGTTGAGAAAAAAAAAATCAATCTGCTGATGTGCTAATTACATTGGCCATATTAATGGCACAGACTGCTCATTTTCAGGCTCTGTTGGAAAGATTACCCAGAGAGGTGTTACTCTCTCAGTACAGTGTCAGATGTCACCCTGTGGTATATTAAAGCCAAGTTAAGACTGTGTTGAAAAATGCTGGGGTTTTTTTTGTTTCTGTACAGTGACACATCCAACAGTAGATGGCATTAAAAAGAAATCCCTTTGCAGAAGAAATGTTAATGTGGACTGCCAAATGGGAGAGATTTTCCATAGTTTGCTCTTAATGTAAGACCTCGGCTCCTGTGGAACGCGCTGTCATCTAATGAACAGCTCCTTAATGAGAGCAGAGAAGCAGGGTTTCACATCCCTATGAGTGACAGCAAAGTTTGGGGAGTGTTGTATCTCGTTTGCTTTCTTATTCTATTTAATACAAGCACTAATTGGCCTCAAATAAACCTGGGTAGAACACAATAGATTTATGATATTTTATTGCAAAGCCAAAGCAGGTCTCAGGCATTCAGTGAAACAGGCTCCACTTTTATGAGGTAATTATGATTTAGTGTTTACCATCTCCCTGTTGGGTCTGTGGGTTGCCTTTAAAGTGGCTTTGGGATTAATGACAGAAGTAGAATTTACCTTTTCAACATGTAAAATACAGGAGACATTTGTTATTTTCCTAAGTAATATTTCTTCTCTGCCTTTACATGGCTTTTTTTGTCTCAGAACAACACCTATAAATTATTCCCAGGGGATAGGCTGCTGCATCATCAGAAAATGGTTATTTTGGAAGAGTTTGGGGAGGTTTCTAAGAATTCAAGTATTTCTTCTAGTAACAGCAACATTCATCTTCCAAGGTTCACTTCTATCTTTCACCTGGAAATAAAGTTTAGTTTATTTGAAAGGACGTAAATGAAGTTTAGGAGGTGACACCTTCACACAGGCTTGCTATTGGGTTTGCTGCTTGGTTTTGGGAGAAGACTTAGGAGCTGGCTCCCTTTGGGATTTAATTTCACAGGACTATGACCTCAGTGGAAGCTCATCCTGCTGTGCAGCACCAGGCCAGCAATACCATCCTGGAAGGGCAGCCAGACAGCTTGCTAACAGCTCTCAACCTGAGCTTTTCCAGTGGTCCTGGGAAATGAGACAATATCTGTCCCTCTTGTGCCCTTTGTTCTTTGTCCATTCAATCATCTTGCACATTCAGCAGCACACCTTAACTCAGTGTGCTCAGCAAACCCAACACCTCACTCACAGCTCTGGTGAAAGCCCTTCCAAAAGTCTACATGTTGCTTCTTTCACACCTGCACAGTTTGCTAAAATACCTACTCTCAGAAACCATTGTTTCATGCACTAATATGTACTCCAGGAGTATTTTTGGTCACTAAAATACGAGGGAAAGCAAAATCCTGCAAACAGAAAGCATCATAGGGTTTATATATAAACAAAAAGCATGTCTGTGTTACAGAGAGCTAAGCATGCAGCTGCTGTAAACCCTGAGGTTACTACAGAGGATCTGTGGAAGGTCAGCATGACGTTCATCGATGCCTCTGTGTACTTTGTGGTGTTGTTGATAATGTAGTTAACGTAGCATCATATGAAGGATCAGCACTAAATTTCATCTGTGACATAACAGGAGTTGGAATGGCAATATAAAATGCTCCACACAAAAAAATTAACTCAATTTGATGTGCTAACTTTATAACAATAATAATTCAATATACAGCAGGAAACATTTGGTTTCAAACCATTTTCTAGATATCCCTTCAATGACTATACTGTGAGAATGTATTTCACATCATTTTTTACCCTTTTGTCCTAAAATTTCCCTTAATTTCTGCATCAAGCCCAAGGCACAGATCAGGGCGGGGAGGAGGAATGGGAAGATTTTCCCAAAACAGCTTTTCACTGTGGGCTTTTGCATCTATAGCCAGGGTAGGATAGGTATGAACAGAGCAGTGAAACTGGGTTATGGCTGGAGAATAAGGAAGGATGTTCTCTTGAATGCTTAAGACCCATCACACCTACCATTTGGGAAAAATACTAGACTGTAGTAAAAAAAAGCAAAAGGAGGGGGATAAAAAGGGGATCTTAGAGGCTGTTTAAATAGAGGCAGCTCATCTAGCTGGAAAGGTGGGTATCTCCATCACATGTACTGCCAAAGAGGTGACAGTCTCACGTGGTGCAGAAGACAATGAGGGGCATGTAAAAGAGGCACAAGTAAACAAGAGGTCACATAACAACAGACAGAGAGTCAGAGGAGAGCTTTGGAAATTGTGTAGGGCATTTTGAGATACATGTGAGGGGGTGGCAATCCTGATAGGAATAAACCTGATGTGCACATCATGTCATATGTAAAGGACCCTTTTCATTACAGCAAGCTTAAACCTTTGGAATATATTTTCATAGTGATCTCAGAATGACATTGTAGCATCTAAAGCAGAAAAGGATCAGCCAGAAACAAGTTAAGAACAGTTTAAATGGATAGTATTTTTAAACACAAAAAGAAAGGAGGAAAAAGCTTCCTCAGAGGACAACTTAAAGCAACAATATGTGTTGTTTTCAGTGTGTGGTCAACTAAGCCTGAAGAAAGAGAAACCTTCCAGAAAAGTACATCAGATTGTCACTTTCACAGTGGCCTGACAAAGGCAGGGTCTTATTGAGAAAACCTGAGAACAAATACCAGAATGGCTTTATGGATTAAGGCAATGCATTTCATGAGGGTGTGAGAAGCAGGGAGAGAAGGGACAAACTAAGTGTCCCTATGTAACTGGAGCCAATACTGTAAGTCCTAAGTAAACAGGTGTTATTGAATTTCCAATCAGGCTTTAAGAAAGCAAGACAAGACCTTGAGAATAATTACATTTGATGGTTTTATTCCCCAAGCAAGTAGGGAATTAAACAGAAAAATAACATTGAACAAGAATTTAAGGTTTTGGGTTTTTTTTTTTCCTTTTTGCTAAACTAAAAGCAGAAAACAAAACATGGGACTGGAAACTTTCAGTGAAACCCCAGGCACAGCTTTTGATGGTCAGTTGTCATGAAAGCAAAGGGGAACATCAGAAGTTTGCCTTCCCTAGGACCAGAGGTTGATCACTGGGGCTGAACACCCCTGAGTGATGCTGGGAGGAGGTCTCTAAGGAATCAGTTTGTTTCCAGTCTTCCTGGGCAATCTGAATGCAAGCAGTGTTTTATAAGGAGGATCAACATCTCTCATGCCTCAGCAGGTTGCTGTTGAGGTGGTGGTGAGCATGTTTGGGGAGAAGACAGGAGCCCTGAAGACTATTGTATTTCCATGCAAAAGTGAATCCCAGTTTTCCCAATTCTTTGGAAGGAGGACTGGAGAGGATGAAAACACGCAGAAGCACCTCGTAAAGGGAGGAGAGAAAGTGTGAACCATCACCCCATGTATATGGTTACCACACAACATATGGAATTAGAGCCTAGACCAGAAGGGCAGGACTGCATTGAAGCAGGAAATCTGATGTATAAAACCGAGCAGAGCATTGACCATTCATCTGCATTTCCTCATGTCAGGGTCTGTACCACAGTTCCACCAAAACAAATAGGCACATCAAGTTCACCCTGCTCTAGTAACAGGAGCTCACTGGAGGCAGACTTTGGCATTATGTGAGAAATATGCTTCCTTTGGGAACAGTGAGAGGTATTTGGAGTATTCTGCCAGGCAGAGTGTAACTGAGGCAAGTGTGCCAGTTTATCTGTGTTACTTTTAAACATAACCTGCCTCAGAAGTTCTTGAAACCTTTTCAGTGTCTCGCTCCAGGACTGGATGAAATCTCTTCAGGGGGTTTTATTTATTACTGATTTTCCATCAGGAATAATTAACTCCATAACCTCCCCAAGCCTGCCTGCCCATATCCATGTGTGTCTCTCGTCATAATCTGACATCCCTGATACATAGATAATTTATGAAAACAGAGTAGACTCTTTTTAATAATTAACTAATAGATAATAGGAGGGGACTTTCCCCAACAAGTGCAGCAGCTTTGAAGTAGAGCAGAGCCCTGAAAGCTTGGTGGCTGTGGATAAATCCTATTGAGAAAAAGAAAACCTGAAGAAAGCTGCTATCCTCACACCGTATCATTAAGTAAATTAAAACACTGAAAAGGTTCTTTTTTGTTCTTCAGCGCCTGCACGTCATCCCAGTAATGTGTGAGCAGGAGGCCTGTGGCAGGAAGCCAGCTGACTGCCCCAGACTCAAATCACGTAGCATCAACATGGCCCTATTCTCTCTAAATTACAGGGCAAACAAGAACACAGGTAAAATTAGCCCTGGCTGTAATTATACAGCAGAAACGTGCCGAGGACGTAGAATGATAAACGGCAAAGGCAGAATGTGTTGTGTCATATCGTGTAATCTCTCCTGCTGCAGAGTTGAAAAACAAAGGGAGAGTTGTGCCTTGTTTGTCTAACGTGCCCTATATCACAAATTAGAAATCCTTCCTAATTAAGATATTGTTAAATTTCCTTTGTTAACAATTTTTTTTAAACAATGTTAATTAGTGATCATTGATGACACTTTTAACGATGTTAATTAGTGATCACTGTTCATCTAACAAACAATTAGGGTGATTTGCGCTGCAGTTCTCAGGAGCAGAAGTGCATCCCTGAGCCTTCCTGCCTTTTTACCCCCAGGCTGCTTGAGCTGAGGGAGGGCATCTGGGAGTGCTAATGTGGTACATAGCCGCTTATTTAGCAGAAGCGATGCAGGGAAATCATGTCTGGCTTATGAACGTTTAATAGTTCAAAACAGCTGTAGCTTCACAAGGGTGTTCTCATCCCACAAGCGCTTCACGAGGTCACTCAGACCATTTTTGCACTAATGTGATAGAGTACAAGATGAGGTACATGCAGACACTCATTTCCCACTATTTCATTAACTCTTGGCTAGCTGTGGGGATGGCAGTGGCTCTCGGAGGCCTGAGGCTGTCATGGTGCTCACATTTTTACTGCAGCATCATCTAACTCCAGCCACTTTCTGGTCTACCTGCTGGTGAAAGGAGCAGCAGCAGCAATGGGTGCTGTGGCCCGTGTCCCTGCTGCCTCTGTGAAAAACAGGGCCAAACACAGCCAACAAGAACCACTGTCACCTTTGCAGCACCAGCCTCAGAGCTGATTTGTAAGAGAGGTCCCTGAGAAAGAAGGCTGTTAGCATCGGGAGTTAAGAAGGGGCTTGAGAAATCAGCTTGTCAGTTAGACCACAGGAGCATAGAAATGGGACTGCATTTCCTGGCAGACAACCGGAGGGCAACAGGCTCTGACAGATGTTAGGCTTGACACACACTTCCTCTCCACAGTGGGCATAGATTCATAGAATCATAGAATCATTTCGGTTGGAAAAGACCTTTAAGCTCATGGAGTCCAACCCCTCCCCTCACCCTGCCAAGCCCACCGCTGAACCACGTCCCTCAGCAGCTCAGCTCCACAGCTTTGCAATATCTCCAGGGATGGGGACTCCACATCCCTCTCTGGGCAGCCTGGGACAGTGTCTGACAACCCTCTCAGGGAAAAAAGTTCTTCCTAATCTACAGTGTAAACCTCCCCTGGTGCAACTTGAGCCCATTTCCCCTTGTCCTGTCACTTGTTACCTCGCTACAGCCTCCTTTCAGGGAGTTGCAGAGAGTGATCATGTCTTCCTTCAGTCTACTCCAGACTAAACACCTCCAGTTCCCTCATCCACTCCTCATCAGACTTGTAGCCTAGACCCTTTCCCAGGTCCATTTCCCATCTCTGGACATGCTCCAGAAATTCAGTTGTCTTTCTTGTAACAAGGGGCTCAAGTCTCAATCTAGAGCCAAAAGATCTATCAACAACTTGCCAACCTTACCCAACAACTTCAGCAGAAGCTGGGTTAGATGCTAGTTCAATTTTAACCCCCCCTCCCAACATTGTAAAGACTTGCAATGAGGAAAATGGACAGTCTGGAAGTTGAGCAGTGGGATAATACTGTGCCAGAAACCTCATCATATTGTCCTGCTGCCAGCAACACTGGGGCCATCAGAGGTAGGGCCATTGTGCCAGTGTTGGCCAGTAATGCATACAGGATGCTAGCAGCTGCTCATGTTATCACTGGTTGTGCTTCTCCTCCAGCCAGGGTGATAAAACAGCAACATGTGGTGTATGTCAGTGTTCCTACAGCAAGTGTTGTCAGTGGAGCTATGCAACATGGAAGGCTTTTAGCATGGATTTTGCTAGTGGGGGCTGTTACTGTGCTTACCAAGTGGCACTTTGCTGTGAGCCTTGCCTAGGGAAATGGTCTAGAACCCAGCTGCATTTACAGCTCCTTTTCTCATGTTACATTTGCCTATGGCATGAATACTTGCTGTCCACCTGTGGTTCAGTTGTGTAAACGTATCCACCTTTTGTTTGCATTCATAGTCTATCCCCTCTGTGATACAAACCCCAAATTGTTCGCATGTTGCCATACATGAACAGGTTTTGGCTCCCATTTCCATCTCCCATTTGCTGCAGCAACATTTCTGTGTGTAACACCCTCTAAATGTTGCCTGTGGATCTGGAAAATCATCACTCATGCAAACCTGACATAACAGATATGTTCTTGCCTTGCTCAGCTTAGTGGGTAGCATTGATATGATTAGATTATAAGGGTGAGCCATTAATCCCTCCTTTTCCTGATTATTATTGACGAATTTGGAGTGTAAACTAACAGTAACCTGCTTAGTTCCAGCGACATTCTCATGAATATAAATGGACCAGTCCATCAAATTTACATTTATAATATGCCCTTTATTCAAGGACCTCAGAATGGGAGAGGCAATCAATAGAAAAATAAAATTGTTAGCCTTGATTCAGTAAGAGAAATTCAACTTAGGAATGTTAAGGTTTTCTGCTGGCACTTTACACCCTGGAGTTGAGTGGAGTATGGCTGAGTTACACCTTTCACCTTGCCACTCGGGTCTTGCTGTTTGTGCGTGCATCTAAGTGCTGACACAAGCAAAAGGATTAGTAGTGCTTGTTAGGAAGATGCTCTGGACCTGCTTTTTTCCAGTAAAGTAGCACTGTCTTGACTCCCCATTCCCTAGGAATGGCTTTACATACCTTTTCATCAAAGACTTCCAGTTGCCAACACGTTTTCAGCAAAGACTTGACATTGCTCTAAAACAAGTAGCACTTTAGAGAGTGGCTGCAGGGAAAGGCTGAGAAGCTACTCGCCCTTCTTCCTACACAAAAATCAGATGCTGACCCTTGAAGAATCAGCCATGGCTGATGACAATAATGTATTCCCAGTTGTCCAAGTTGAGAACCTACAGCTCAGAGACTAAAATCACATTTTAAAGAGCAAATGCATTTAGGTGCTGCAGGGCTTGTCTGTGGCAGGTTTAGGCCAGAGTATTTGACTTTAGACATTCACATTTGAGGAGGTGCGAGAAGGGGCTGATAAATGCTTGCCTGTGTTTCTGGGTACCTTTCTGTCATAGAGCAGGGAAATTTTATTACCATTTGTATTATGGATTATGATTGTCAGGCACAGATGTGGAAGTCAAAACCTATTTTCACTTCCATGGGGACAGATGGAAATTGTAAGTTGATTTTCACCTTTTAAAGAATGACCAAGGTCATTGTTAAATTAGATGAGATTTGTTCTATGTCTTTGCTGTGTTCTAGATTCCAAGCAAGTATGATTTCTTAGGTATCCCTAAGGGGAAGTGGAAATGTTGTGTGAAGGTAATGCTGGCAATATGTTAGCCACAGAGGAGGAGTGGGCTATAATTAGAGATCCATTTGCACCCAGCACTCTTCTGTACTCATCTATAAATGACAGCAAGGTGCTGCATTCCCACCATCCCGTGGATTCCCACCTTTACTAATTCCTTGAGTCTCCACACTGCTCAAGTCAGTTGTTTGTGACATCATTACAGTTTCTAAGCAGGATATTCCCAAGAGCCACAGCAGAAACGTGGGACACCTCAGCAGCAGAGTGACTGACTTTCTTTGCTGGTCAGAAGTCATCTGTAAGCATCACCTTACACAGCCCTTCTGTACCCAGTGCCTTGTGTTGTAATATTAAACTGGCAAAAGGTAGCAACAAAAGGCAGAAAGCAAAGGAAGAAAGAGGTTCTTAAGTATTTGATCTGCTCCTTTCCTATTTCAAATGTCTCACATAGGCCTGCTCCTGAAAATCTGTTGAACTCTCTTGCAACTATTGGTTGATGATGCTAATGGCTTGGAGATTGCCAAATCTGTAGGGGGTGAAGAGCAGGAGGAAGGTTTTCTTTATTTCCCAGTGTATCTGCCCCATTTATTTGCTGTCACAAAAGAAGGGCTAATACTATCTATGCAGATATGCATTTTTCCAGGTTATGTTTAGGACCAAATATACGGGGAGTGAGAACACCAAAGAGATCTGGAGGTGTTTTTAGTGTCTTGTGCTGCATGACTGCTACAACAGAGATGTAACATCAGCCAGTCTGCTCTGCTGAAATACCAGTGCTTGCAGATAGGCTGCTAGCTGGCAGGATGAACTGAAGCTTCCATTGATGCACCCAGTTCCACTGGGCATGGCTGGCATGCACTCTCATGCAAAATGTTCAGCTTAACTGGAATTATTTGTTTTCACTAAAAACTTACAAGTCATCCACAAAATGAATTTTAAAAAGAAAAACAAACACCAAAAGCCTCAAATCCAAAAAAAACCCTCCAAACCAAAACATGCTGGTGCAAGTACTTTGCAGTACTTTGTGATAAACCTTATATTTTTGGTCATTTCCCAGCTGGAGCATAAAGAAAGGAAGCACAGAGGGGGAAAAAATGCAGTATTTAGGTCCAGATCACTGAGAAAAATGCTGATAAATGGTCAAGAAAATGCTACTGGATGTGTGCATTTGTTTTCTTAAATGGGGATAGCTAGTGTAGTGTAAGAAATCTAAATCAGCTATTTTCTGTTTGCACAGAGAGCTACATCTCCTTCTATCTCCTTCAATTCTTTAACCAGTGGCAATTGTACCTCACAGCACAATCAAAAGATGTTCTTCCATGTTCTTATATTGAATGCTAGATACATAAATAAACTGTCTGAAATAGAAGAAACTAACTTGAAACACAGCC
This sequence comes from Colius striatus, assembly GCF_028858725.1. NCBI lineage: Eukaryota > Metazoa > Chordata > Aves > Coliiformes > Coliidae > Colius > Colius striatus. Next base: position 6,534,786 of record NC_084762.1, read on the forward strand.
GTGTTGTCTGCTCTTCTCTGCTCTTTCTTCTCTCTTGACTTTGAAGGCTGCTGCTTAGGAAAACACGTGGAGCATTCTTTCTGACTGAAATAATGGTATTTTATACTGCTATGAATTTATGAGTGGATAATTAGCTTCTAATTCCTCCCAAGTGGCATTCTCCTGTTCTTCTGCTTTCTACTCTGCTCCGCCTTCCCCAACTCTGTTACCCTTTTCCTCTCCATTCCCACTTCTATTTTTGTCACCAGTTTTTATCTCTTTAGTCCCCACTGCCACTTTGTTCACCCTTCCTTATCTCATAGTATCCCACCTTGTAGTCCTTTTCCCATGCTTTCTCTTCCCCACATCTTTCCCTGGCCAGTTCCCAGTTGCCTCCCTCTCTGTCTGTGGCTCTATGGGCATTTTTTCTCTGCTTATTTCTTCCCTCTGCTCTTTACTTTCCTTCTGCCACTGTGAGATGCAGCTGAAGGCCACCTACCTTGTGAGGAAGGCAGGTACTTTAGGAAGGCCCTAATAGTCAGCTTTATGGTCTGTGGGCTGCCTGGCAAGCTAGAAAATTAAAATGTAGCATAGAAATGTTCAGTCCATCATATTATTATGCAAAGTGTCATCTAGTGGCTCATCTTATCAAGAAAATTGCCCAGCACCATCACAGTTTTCTTCAGTCTTCACAGTCCTGGTCACTGCTTCGTTTCCAGTCAGGAAGGATTTTCTTAAACAGTAAAAATATCCATAATGAGTCTGTGCTCTGAATGATACTCAGGCATGCAATCTCTCACTCTAATTTTCAAACCTGATTGTCTAAATGAAGGCCCCCAGTTCTAAATTTCAATTTCCAGGCAGACATTTAGGCACCCAATACCCCTTTTAATCTCCTAAGTGCCAATCTGAGCAATGCAGCAGGTGAGTGGGCACCTTCACTGAGCCATCACGTGCAGAATCATAGAGTCATAAACTCCTGTCAGTTGGAAAAGACCTTTAAGCTCACCGAGTGCAACTGCCAACCCAGCACTGCCACAGCCACCACTAAACCATCTCCCTTGGTGCCACAGCCTTGCTCTGTCTCATCAGATGCAAAGATGTTGCTGTTCATTGTTCCACCAGCATCTTCCTCCATCAACCTGCTCATCACTTGGCTGAGTATTGGGGACATGTCCCCATGTCCCATTGTCCTTCACGTGAGTCCTCAGGCTCCACCAGCACATCCTACACTGCACACTTTGGGGCTGTTTAACCAGGAATTGGAGGAAACTGGATGATAACTGAAAGATAATGTGAATGCTTTCGCCTTTGCAGCAAAGTGGCCACCTTTGGGGGCAGCTGCTGAGTCTCACACTCCATAAGAAGAGACAAAGCTCAAAGTAGTTGTTGACAGTGTGGTTTCCTTCCCTGGACTTTGACTTGCTCTCAGTATGTAGCATGAAGGATCGCTCCTCTGCTTCAAGCACCTTCTCAGCCCAGTTAAGAATCTCTCTAGGACCATCCCAGCTGCTTCACAAAAGAGAAAAGGGAAAAATCCCAAGCATCCCACTGCTCTTGGGCATTACTGGCCTGATGGACTCCAAATGGGATTGCAAAATGGGGTGTTTACAGCAGAAGTGGATGGCAGAAGAGCATGGCTGAGCACTGCCAGGCTGGGTAGGCGGTTGCCCTTGGCTAGGCTCAAGATGCCCCCAAACAGCCACAAAATGAAGCTATAAAACCCATCAGTAACATGCACAGCACACAAACACATGGGGAGATACGAAGGCATTTGTGCCCTGAAAGCAATCGTATTCTTTGTTTTTCCCCAGTTTAATGGAAGCCTCCTCCAAAGCACCCAGCGACTGATTTAAATCACAATGAGGCTCTGACTCTGGCTGACAAAAAAACCCAAGGAAACAGACATTTATGGTTAAAATCTGGTCTGACACCTGACCTTCACTGTGACTGCCTTGCCAGCAAACAAACAACCCCCAAAAAGCGCTCAATTTAAAGCCTGTCCTTGTTAACTCGGAGTGTTAGATATAACTGTGAAATTCCGGCTTTTGTGGGGTTAATTGCGTAACTCTTTGCTGTGCTTTAACAAGATGTTTTGTAGCTGAATAGCTGTGATTTCCTTTGTTTCTTTCTGTGGGCCGAAGGTAGTTTAAGAGGGGAAATTAGCCATTTAATTATTATGAGTGCAGGAGAAGTAAAAAGACCATATGGTTTGCTGTTGAAATTAGTCACAAGAAACTTTTTTTTTTTTCCTTTAAAAAAAAAAAAGAGTGATATTTTTAACAAGCAGATGTGAAGCCACAGCTCTCCCACAAGAGCTTTGCCAGGCTTATCTATTGTATGAGTGCTGCAGAGGGGTATTTTTAGCACAAGGGGGTCATTGCGTGGAGAAAGAGGGTAAGGAGGAGGGGGTTGCAAAGCAAGCTGGGGGCAGAGCTACGGGGAGAGGAGGGACTGGTCACTGAGCTCAGCACTTCTGAACTTCATCTCTGGGACTCAGGCTCCAGAGCATCAGCATATCATCAGCACAGCAGGTCTGTGGTGGCATAGCAGGCAGCACTTGCTTTCCAGGAAACTGAGCCAAACTGTGTTGCTCAACAAGGCAAAATGCCACCCGTTGACTAACGGGTGCGAGATAAGGACAGGAGGCCAGACGAGATGCACACTTGGCTCCTGGCTCCTCATCTGGGTGGGAGCAGGGAGAACTGCCTCTTGCAGATGCATGGCTGCTCCTCCTTCTCCATCCTCCTGGGGGCCGTTGGAAATCTTTGCTTGATATCTTTGGCACCTGTAACTACTGCGTGTTGACCCGTGTACCTGATAAGCCAGATCCTGTTGCGTAACTCTGGAAATTCTTTCCTCGTGTGTATTTTCTGTTTCTAGCCAGCTCCACTCTTCTTTATTGCTCCTCCATCTTGATCTTTTTATCCTTACCCTTTTCTTTATTTTTAGGGGAGCTTTCATAAGTGAAAACAGAGTGAGAACCTTGCCTTTACCCACAGTTTGTTGCCACCTGTCTAGATACGGAGGTCATGTTAGAGAGGCACAGATTTTCTTTATAAAAGTTATGCCCAACTTGATTTTGTGTTAAAATTTCACAGAAAGCAGAGAAACCATAAAAGAAAATATGACTAAGGGGAGCAAATGTCTCCGTGTAATCCTGTAGGAGAACTTCAGAACATATGAATAACAATAACAACACCAGGTTTCTTTTGCACTGGCTCCTGGCCAGACCAATAAAGTACCACCCAGCGAGAAATACTCTGTTTTAGCTGCTAACCCATGCAATCCTTTTGAAGTTGTTGGTTTTGCAAAGGGTAGGTTGGAGCAGGATTTGAAACCCTTCAGGAAATTTTGAACAAAGTGCTTGATCATTGCATTGCTCGTGCTTCAGTGCAGGAACTCAATGAGGTTGGCAATTACCGTGTGCAAGAACATGTCCACTCTTTTTGAGGCCTCGCTGACGTGGGAGAGCTGTGTTGATTTGCAGGCAGTGCTCCTAAACCTTTGGGGAGTTACGAAGCTCCAGTGTTTCATTTGAATCTTCTTTGTTAAGTTTGTGTTCTCCAGCAAGCATCTCACCTCTCCTTTGCTGCCCAAGGGCTTCTGATAACTCCTGTAATACAGACAGGAAAGGAACCTGGTTTGCTTCTCCTTGAACTTCAGGAATTATTCAAGTGACCTTATCAGGATAATTCAATAAGATCTTCCTGTGCAAAAATCACCCGAGTGAATGGCCTACGATGTCAGTTCCTTCCGTTCCTTTCTTCCTGCCTTCCTTCTTCTTCTTCTTCCCTGGTTCTTTACACCAGCTCTAATTATTTGGTGCTCGAATGATAAATGAGTTTCAAATAATTAGAGGCGGTATAAAGGGCCACAGCCGGGAGATTTATGCCAGCCGAGCCGTCTGAACAAAGAGCCTTCTGTGGGTATCGTTTTTCCTCTCTGGACTTTGAAGCCCCGTTCTGCTGTCTCCACCTTCAAAGAGCTATATCATTTTTAACCCACATAATTTTATCCCCCTTTTTTTCCCTACCTGTGCAATGTCACGGGCCCTTATTAAGGAGCAGACCAAATGTCAAAGTTTTGTTGTAAATCAGCAGGAAACCAGTAACAAGTAGGAGTGAGAGGGCTCAAGGGAGGCCCTATACAAGGACCCAAGTCAGATGTGTTGCCAATTCATTAGAAAGGAGTGCTGTAAAAGATAAACCTCCTCCAACTTTCTTTAGGACAACCCAGGAACAAGAACGACATTGGATTACTTTTGCATGGGCCTCTAGACAGACCAGTCCTGTCATCTGGAAAGAAAGGTAAAGCTGCCTGACTTCAGCGAACATTAAGCAGGGTTCTTGTCTGCTGCTAAATTGCTTGTGAAAAAGTATGAATTTTTAAAGTCAGATAAATAAATAAATGTGTGTCTGGGACAAGGACGTGCTGAGAAAGAACCTCAGAGAGAGAGTGTGTTATTAGCAATCCTCGTTCTTCTCTCCTGCTCCCCTGGCGACTCCATATAAACTTTGTAAGGAGCCAGACTTGCCCTATCATAAAACACCACAGCTGAAAGCCCTCCTTCTTTCCTTCCAAGGCTCACTTCATGTTCTGACTGTGAAATGCTTCTGCTGAATCAGAGCCATAATTTTGCATGCTGCTATCTAACAATCTAGAGACAAATTGCATTGCAAAACTGAAGTGAAACTTGCTTTCTTTTCAGCTTTCAGGGCAGGACTCTCAACTGTGCATGTGCATTCATGTATGACTATGTGAGGGGAGGGAGACTGAAGGTGGAGGGGTGGGTTTGGCACAGAAGTACTTTGGTGTAGACCCGTGGAAGATGTTTCTCTGTGGAAGCCTCCTGGGCTCTCTAGTTCTAGTATATATAGTGATGGTGATGGCATTAAACTCCTGTAATGCAACTTTTCTTGGTTATCTGTAAAAACTGAGATGTCAGGCAATAATTAATGTTTAGAGGAACACCCTAGTGTGGTGCTGCTTTGCTGCAATGTAGGAGCAGGCATTGCCTGCTGCAGGAGTAGGAACTGGTGTCTTTCAGTATGTTCACAGTTGAAAGGGAATGTCTTAACTTCATAGAATCATACAGAATCACAGAGTGTTAAGGGTTGGAAGGGACCTCAAAAGCTCATCCAGTCCAACTCCCCTGCCAGAGCAAGAGCACCTAGAGTAGGTCACACAGGAACTCATCCAAGTGGGTTTGAATGTCTCCAGAGAAGGAGACTCCACAGCCCATCTGGGCAGCCCCTTCCAGTGCTCCCTCACCTCAACAGGGAACAAGTTTTCCCTTGTATTTCTTTGGAACCTCTTCTGTTCCAGCTTGTACCCGTTGCCCCTTGTCCTGTCATTGAACCTTTCTACCAGGACTCACCTTGCTTTGCCAGCTGCTGCAAAATCAGAACTGAGAACAGTGAGTTTGAGAGGCGTGCATCTCCACTCTCTCTGTCTCCAGGATGAAGCCACAAACTCCCTCTCAGTTCTCTGGAAAGACTGTGTTTGTGCAGCTTAGCATGAGAACACAACCAGAGCTTCTCCTCTCACTTTTCAGCCAGCAAGGATGAGCAACCACACATCAATACAGTGTCAGAAATAGAGCATTTGTGAATGTTGACTGAAACATGGGCACTATGTACAACAGTTTCAATCACAGTAGAAACAATTGCCACGATGATGTGCCATCAACATTTGATCGACTCATCACTTTAAATTGTTTAGAAGAATTGGGCAGTTTCATGTCCAGGCAGACAGTTGAATGGAAGAAAGATGAACCTATAGCTTTGGTATACAAAAAATATGCAATCTGGAGAGAATGTAAGGCAACATTATATATCAGAATATGCAGAGTATCTCTTACCAGTGCAAGAGATCCAGTGAACACAGAAAAAAACAGAAGAAACTTGTAAAGTAATCCTGGTAGAGAGTAGCTGGGGAAACTGGAACTGGAAAACACATAGAAAGGAGAGAAAAATCAGGGGCAGAAAGCAAGAATTAATTTGACACCAGGGAAGGGATGCAGTAGCCTGTCAAACTACACCTGCACAGAGCACTGAGGAGGCAGTGGTGTTAAAGGTGGAGGAGACAAGGATACAAAAAAGGACAAGGAGAAAAAAAAAAGGAGGAAAAAAAAGCAGGCCAGTGCATCTGATGCCACACTGGTAAAGCTGGTGGATTATGGATGTGGTGCTCAGGGAAAGAATCCCATACTTTACGTGGCTAAACTACATGTCCCGGTGAACAGCTGATTTGCCTGGTCTCCGTTGCATGCATCAGGTCTCTGTGCCACATCTCTATTAACAATTGCATGTTCTAAATGATGGAGCTTGAAGAAAGGCAGTTTGATTGCAGCAAGTCTTGTAAGCAGTGTTAGTTAAACTCCTTGCTGAGCCTGGCTATCTCCAAAACCTTTGCCAGGGTGAGGATCTATTATCTTGAGAGTGTCTCTAAAGGCTCTGTGTCTGTCAGATGCTGCAAACGCCATCACTGAAGCAGTATTTCCATGGGCAAGCACAAGACCACCCTGGCAAGGGGTGATCTAAAAAAACCAGGAGGATACTGAGGAAATGTTCTTAGCAGAGCAGTGCAACAGGATTTAACTCAAAAGTTTTTGTAATCTTGGCTGAACGCATTTACAACATCCATCTCGTTCTCTAGTTAGGTGGTCTGGAGGCTGAATTCCTCCCAGGGGCCGACATATTAAATATTTTGGGAATTCTGGCAGGCTCCACACAACTTATTCATGCTTCTTGTTTATCACGGAATCACAGAATGCTAGGGCTTGGAAGGGACCTCTAAAGATCATCTAGTCCCACCACCCTGCTCAAGCAGGTCCCACTTAGGTCACATAGGAATGCGTCCAGGTGGGTTTGGAAACATCCAGAGAAGGAGCCTCCACACCCTCCCTGGGCAACCTCGCAGTGTTTCTTTGCATAATGAATGGGAAAGGGTGAAATAAACAGCAATGTTTAAAACAATAGAAAGGGTTGGATTGAGACATTGCTGACTGGCTCCCATTTAGATTTTCAGCAACCAGGCAAAATGATTGTTTTAGAAATAATAGTGCTTTTTAGGCTGGCCATGTTACCAAGAGTCCTCTTTCTTCTTTGTGGTATCACTTGGGATGGAGTAGAAATGCCTTCCCAGGCTTAACTCATGTCCAAGTTTGTTTTTCTGAGCTCAGAGTGCCTCTTCTCTTTCCCTTGCAGCAGACAGAGAGTGCCTCAGATAAGAGATCTCTTGCAGGTTCAGGCTGCTGAAAACACATTTGACCAGCAGCTCAAGACAAACTGTCCATAATATTTTCCAAGTGAATGGAGATGGTTTGTGTTTTTCACTACGGGCAGGGAAGTGTCCAAAATGTTCAGCTTGTTTGTGGATGTGTACAAGGCACCCAAAAGGCTGCACACAAAATAGCTCAGGTGCCAGTGGGCAGCAGTGTTCTGGATGCTCAAAGGACAAATGGACTTTGTTGAAGGGAGCAGAAAATGGTGTCCTTCCTGCATGTCTTTTGCTCTCAACACTGCCCTCCCTCTTACAGGGTGTCCATTCAAAAAGGACAGATGTATTATTGTTTAAGTCACTGTCAGGGGTACAGGGCTCCTCTTGTCTCTTTGATGTCTAAGTGCTTGGGCTGTTGGTAAGGGTGGGACTCAAAAAGTCTTTGTTTTCAATTAGTTTCCTTTAACTGAAAGGGAATTTCAGTACAGATTTGGGAGTCCTTTACACAAAACCATACAGTACAGTTTTAATGCAAATCTGATAGGTCAAATTCTGTCCAGGCTTTAGGATGATGTGGTCTCTCTGGCTTTGAGTGTGCTCTCTGCATAAATCTCCCTGAAACATAAGCCAAATGACAGGTTCTTCATTGAGGGAGAGAATCAGCAACTTGCATATGCATCCAGGGATTTAGCTGAGTGCATCACCACATACACACAGTGCAGTTCACGTAGCCAGGGTAGGTTCTAAGTGCAGAGTTAATGGCCACTCCTTGCTGGATCTTCCTTTGCAAAGCAATGAAATGATTTCCAAAACTGCAAATGAATAATTCATATCCTTCCACAAAAATCATGTTGTCCTCCAAGTGCTCTGAGGAAGCCCCTGATCCTGCAAACAATTGCACCGTCGTGTAAAGCAGGTTGCAGGTTGAGAGCATTCCTTGCCATGTCAAACCATCATTAGCTTTTCAACAATATCAGAGGAACATATACCTTTTTTTTCCCTGCTTGCTTTTGCACACTGTAGGGCACTCAGATGCTCATTAACATACATGTCCCTTCCAATTTCACTTTCATTTGCACCATGTTAACAGCCACTTTTTCATCTTTGCTCAGACAAATGATGGCCTTTGCAACTAGGAATAAAATTAGTTGCAAATGGGAACCTGTTTTAATGAGGCCAAATTGTTCTTTAACTCTGAATGTGTACAGTGTTTTTTCTCCAAATCTCCTTTAATTCCCCCCTAGTATTAATTATATCTTGTCATAAACAGGCCTCAGAAATGCTTGCTCCTCCAGCAGAGTTCGAAAGGGAGCCTTATGCCAGAGCACCGTATTAATAAGGTAACAAAAACAAGGGGAGACAACACAAAGAAAGCTCCTTTTGTCTAATTGTTCCAAAACTTCTGGTTAAAATATATGAGATCACCAGGATTTATATCAGCAAATTTGTCAGCTCCTCTGTATTTACTGAAACTGTGACATAAATCAAAACTGAGACTCTTTCCAAGAACGCATTATTTGTTATCGAAGTATGTGTTAGTGACTCACACGTGAATAAGGTGCCTCTGTTACAGCTCTTTATCAGAGAGTTTTCTTGGCTTCCATTTCTTGCGCTGCCACTGCCTCTCTTCATAACCTTAGGGATTATTTCCAAGCATGTGCACATGTCTGTGTTTGTACATACATACATACATACATACGGACATCTATAAGTACAGATCCGGTCATTTCATGCTAAGAGGATGTTTCAAAACACTGTAAAAGGCTTCATGAAGATGACATAGAGACTCTGCTTGTTAGTATACCTTCTTTATTTAACTGTACATATTAGCCAGAGCTACTCAAGCTACATCCAGGCAGGTAGGGAGTTCCCATCCATGGGGCAACCCCAGTTTTTAGGTGAAGGTAGATCAGAAGCAGCAACCATCTGCCATAGCTCTCTCACTACCACCCCAAAACTACTTACAGTACCAACAAGAAGGTATTGTTTCTTCATTAACCCAGCAGTTCTTGCCCAATTAGAGAGTTTGGAAAACTCTGTGTTGTTACAGTGCCATCTGGTGATTCCCTGTTTAAGCGGGGGAAGCTCCTTCATCAGGCACATCCAGCAGCATCATTACCATTCTGCATTACTTAGCATACTTCCTTCAGCAACTTCTCAAGCAGGATTTAGTCCTTTTTAATTTTTTTTTAAAACTCTTTAGCATTTTAACGTGTAGGAAACTTCAACAAACAGCAATCAAAACATTTTCCAAATGTTACTTTTAATCAAGTTTATCAGTAGCAGTTTGATTTGAGGAAGCGGAAGGCGATGTTGTACTAAAGAGAGTGTTTCCTAATCATTCATAATTCATCAGGAGCCTGATTGTGCTGGTGCTGCACCCCTGGCCAAAAGCACACACTCTTCTTGCTGCCAGAAAGTGCTGTAGGGATGTTGTTAGCACCCCATAGACATTTGTGTGCCACCTGACTTTTTCAGGGTGGTAAGTGAATGCTGTCAGCTGCTGCTCCTCAGTGGAAGCCTTGTCCCTGTGTTACTTAGAGGAAGATGAGTTGGAGACGCTCATGAGTGTTGAACTGGGGTTAGAGCCACAGATGCTGAGATAGAGGCACATAACATTCCAAATGCTGAGATTAACTCTTGAAAAGCTGTAACAAATTCCCCAAGTCTCTTCCATCTTTTTGGTTATCTTGCTCGCTTCCTTATCGCAGAGGAAACACAGTTCCCTCTTCTTCCATTCAGGTGTTAGCCTTTGTCTCCTCTGAAAAGTAACAGCTCTGTCCCTCCTAAATGTCTGCCCCACCAGCTCTCTCTCCTTTTATTCAGCTCAGTTCTAGTCTGCAGGTGAGAGGATTCCAGCTCAGGGGGAGGAATCCCACTGTTCTGGGAAACGGCACACAGTTGAAAACACTGTTCATGCAGTTGTGATGGGTATCGACCAAAGGCCATTTTTAGAAACACATTCCCAAGAGCTAATGAAAACATATCGTGTATGTGCTTCAAAAAGCAAAGAAAGAAGTCAGAAGCAAGGAAGGTGTGATATCTGCAGGCAGGGCCAACTCCAAGAAGAGTTTGCTGTTTAATTGGCCAAGTTAAACAAGATACAATTAGGGCTAACCTGGTCCCCTGGGAATCATAAAGCCTTACTTGGAAGTTTTGGGGAGATGGTGGGGAAGCAGTGGCTTGAATTGTATCTTGTTTAACTTGGCCAGTTTAATCAAACTTCTCTGACTTGGCTTCTTTCATAGATGTCACACTTTGAACAGCTGACTAGCTTTTCTTTTTTTCCTCCCAGCATAACTTTTTCTGTGTATTAACTGCTCTAAATCAGACAGAAACCATATTTTTACAGGAGGGGAAGAGTTTCAGTTTATTATATAACCAGATATGAATAATATTTTTAATATAATGGCTCAGGTTCTCTGCAGCTTAAATGCTGGAAAACAAAATGCTGCTCTGCCAGTCACCACCAGCCAAGAAGCTGATCATGTAGAGACTCATTCCATACTTTTGCTCTACCCAGGAGCAAAAGCTGCTTTCCATACCTCCTGGACTACCAGCTGCTCAAGTCAGGCAGTAACCAAAATTACTGATGCATTCACTTTTCCACCAGCAGGAGATTGGGACAATCCATGTGTGTGGTAGGAGGTCATTGCTATGGTTGTCCCACACGTCCCACACTGTTAGAAATGGCTGAGACGGTTAACATTGGAAAAGCAGCGCTGGGTGTCAAAATCCAAAGATATTTAGGCCAGTTCAGAGTGACTGCTCTGCCACACTGCAAGTTTCTCCATGTCCCTATGCTGCTGAAGGGACTATCCAGAGCTACCAGGTCTTCCGAGATGCTCTTCAGGGTGATTAATACAGCTCCTGTCTCTATTCATAGCAACTGCATGTATTTGGGGAGATGTGATCTGAAGAGCTTAAGTGGTGAGGGAGAATGGAAGCGTGAGACTTTTGGCTAACCTTTTCCTAGGGTAACATCTTCACCATTTTAGACCAGAAATGTTTGTCAGGGAAGACTTTGAGCACAGCTGATCCTGCCTTGGGGCAGGGCTCTGGATGAGAGTCTCCTGAGCATTGTGAAACTGTGGCTTTAAGGTTTCTGGATTTTTACTTGGGACTTTGGTTGGGGTTTATTTTGTCCAGTCTTCCCTTTCAAAGGAGAACTTTGATAAATTCATTTTTTCTTTGTAAGGAAATTAGTCATGACAAAACTGTTTATAGTGCTGTTTTATAAGTGAATGACAAGTCTCATTGCAAGACCAGGGATTGAGTTGATCAGTTCCCTTTGCCAGACACCTGGTTGGGGCCCTTTAAGGCTTAGGGTGTCACTTAAGGCTATAGCTGAGCTGAACTAATCACCTCTGAGCTGCTCCAAGGGGCAATGTTACTCCTTGTTTATCTCTCTTGTCCCTGGCTACTCATCCCTTCCCATCTGGCTCCGTGTGAGCCAGCACTGAGCCACCTCAAAGGGCTGAACCAGCACCAAGTGCCTCTCTTCTTCCAGCACAGCTTTCTCCCAGCTGAGACCCTTAAACAAGCTCACCACGAGGTCAGAATAAAGAAGAGCCAGCAGCCTGCAGACATAAGCAGAAAGGGAGATGCAACTCTATGGAGTGCTGTAACAAAAAAATAGAGCGCTTTGTTAAATCTGTTGGATAAATTGAGGCCTCGACTGTTTGTCAAAGGTCTCACTCCTTCAGGGCATAATGCAAAGCTGTGCTGTCACCCCCCTGGCCTCACTGAATGCCCATCCATTTATTCCTGGCTGTGGCACAAGCCATAGGGCAGACACAGTTGGGGATCCAAAAAAAAGTGGCATGTTTGTTCTGGTCTCAAGATGAGCTTTTTTGTAACGTGCGGCACGTCAGTCACGTGAGACAAACAGCCGAAGGTGAAAGAACTTACAAGTGCTGCTGATGGAACTGCCCTCATAAAAACAGAGTGTCTCTGGAGTTCTCATTTTTCTCATCTTATTTCCCTTCCTTGGGGGAGCAGGGGAAGGAGTAGAAGGAATTTTAAATATCAAGCTGTGTTTTGGACGTTAACTTCCGCAACGGTAACTTGGCTACGTGATACACAGGGAGTATTTGCTATTATTTCCTTGGGTTTTGATGGACAGATATGGTTTTGGGGTAGATTTGTCATTCATTCCCAACAATCTTCCTAGAGGGATGTTTGTGGGCAGATGTGTTGCAATGAAAATGAAAGGCCTGAGTGCTTGTAATACGTGCATACAGCGCACACCTCTCCGCCAAGCCTCCTGCTGAAACAGGCCTTCACACCATTCTCCTAGATATGCCTAGATAATTCAAGACAGCATTTTTCTACCATTCTTATTCTTAGGAAGGAGAGCATTCGGCAGCAGGCACCGTTTTTGTCGTGCTCCAAGCCTCAGCTCCTTCTATTGTTCCTCTTGTCAGTAGCAAACTTTGGGACCTGACTTAGAAAGGAGAAGAAAAGCACCCAGCTGAAAGCTCCTGCTCCGTGCCCGGCAAGGGGGGAGGGTGGAGAGGAGAAGGATTTGAGTTGCCTAGTGCTGTTTATCTCTGCTTTTTTCTTTCCCCCTTTTCCTTTTTGTTCTTCTGGTTCAGTGTAGCATGAAGCAGGATGAAGGGAGAAGAGATGGGAAAGCAAGGGAGGGTTGTGGGGTCAGGAAGGCCTCATCCTTCCTGAGCACCATTCCCGCCCGCTCCGGAAGGGCCTGAACTCATCGCTCCCCCCTCCCTGGATCAATTTGTCTAATCTGTTTTATCTCGCTATCTAATCTATCTGTTTCTGCTGAGCTATCCATCTGCCGCGTGGTATTGATCCCAACTGTTTCGTAATTGTATTTATAAAATGCCCTTTCACCCTCTTGGGAGTGGGGGGTTTGTGTAAGGGGGGATGCGGGGGTAAGGGATGGAAATCACACACCCCTCTGCTCCTGATGGCAAAGGCACCAGCACCCTCTATGAGCCCGCCAGCACTCTATTTCTTCCTCCTCATGCCAGCCCTTCCTCATCCCCCCACAGATTCCAAGGACCAGAGATGAACAGGTAGAGAGGCCAGGGGAGTGCAGAGCGGTGTGTGGTAGCAGAGGGATGGATGACTGCCAGGAGCAAAGCCCTTTGCAGAAAACAGAGTGGTGGCTATCTCCAGCCTGTTGCAGAGGAGCTTGCTTCAAACTGAAATACATTTCTTTCCAACAGTTAGCTAGAGCAGGCTGAGACTGCCAGATCATCTCAGGGGAAAGTAAAGGGTGAGGGAAGAAAGTAGGATATTTGTAATTTGGAAGGAAAAGGTTTTTTTATCCCCACACAAAGTAACATTTAATCCAGAGATGAGAAATGACAACTTCTAAGCATAACCAGATCCTTAGAGATGCTCACGAATATCCTCTGGATAAATATCTGCCTCCTCCTGACTCTTGACTTTTGTCTGCCAGGACAAGTACTCAGCTGTTTGCCATAGCCATTTCTGTTTGTCCCTGTTTAGGCAAGAGCTCTTTCTCTGCGTGGGGGCTGAGCATTTTCTCAGGTGCATCTTGTTTAAAACTCAAGACCTATTTTAGTCCTACATTTACCTACATTGGCCTCCACACTTTAATCATAGAAAACACTATATACCGACAAAGCTCCCTGCATGATGAATGTGTGTGTGTGTGTCCATGTCTGTATCTTCTCCTCATTTTCCATCTCTGGAACATATCACATCTCACCTGTGAGATATATGGGGAGAGTAAAGGACACTGGGGTCACGCTGGTCTCTGTTTACAGACTTCCTTCCAACGTCTTCTTAAGCAGGAAGTGGTTTGTGATTTTTTATATCAGTAAAATGCTTTTATCATGTATTTATTGTGCATGAATAATCAACTAAACAGTGGAGACCTGTCAGTTCTGCTCAGTGGTATTTCCCCATCCAAAGCATATTAACTCCTGAACTGCACATAGTTAGATATGTGGATAGACATCAGGATTGCAGGGAATGCCAGAGGCACCAGTGGGCAAAACCCAAATGGCTCGGAGCACTGGGAAAGGCTCCTTTGCGAGAGCACCAGGCTGCCTTGTGCAGCAAAGCACGTTTACCACCCTCTGCAGTTGCTTGCTCACTAGCAGAAGAGGAGGTTTAATTTGCTTTGTTACGAAATAACCTTTGAATCTAGGCTGCAGCCAGGCAGTGTCTGCATGAGACTCTGCTGAGCAATGTAACTGCTAACTTGGGATCTGAAATATCTTCATTATTGCAGCAAGGGACACTGAGCAAGCTACAAACACTTTCATTGACTGTAACACCTGAAAGCCCCTTTCAAATGCTGGCAACCCACTTTGCTCATGGAAAGATTATACACCTCTGCTCTTGGCAGAGACAGACCTTCTGGCTGTAGATGAGGCTGGTGCTGAAGGGGCATCTCCAGCCCCGTGGAAGAGGGTTGCATTTCTACATCTATTTATGACTTGGTCCATCCTCAGTCATCTGCCTTTCATTAGCAAGGGTAAAAGCAAGATTGCATTTCAAGACATTATTAAAATGTGCTAGTTGTCTAAAACTGGCATTTATCATGCAGTTTCATAAAGTTTTATGTTGACAGTGTGACGCTTTAAAGGGCCCTTTCTGATTAACAAGGCTCAGAATTGCTCCCCTGGTTACGTTTTAAGAGAGAGAATAAAACGCTACGGATCTTGAAACAGCTGAAATCATAATTGCCCAATATTATCAGGACAAAGTGGAGGCTGTGATCAGCAGACCCACATCAGCTTCCCCTGGTGACTCAGCAGAGGCTGACGGTTGCTCGGCAGGTATAGCCAGCGGGATGGGATCACAGCCAAATTACACTTTGGCTGTTCCTGCCCTTGTGTGAACCACAGGGACCGTGGCAAGGCCAGGCCCCTGCCTGAGCCACATCCCGCGTGCCCACACTCGCACTATCTTTGCTGTCTCCAAGAAGTTCAGCAACCTCCATAAGGTAGGAGTTGGTGTTTGCATTCCTGCACCCACAGGCATCCATGATTTTTACTGTCCTACAGTTCTTGTTGTCTCTAGGCAAAATCAGATCACATGTACTGTGTTTTGACCAAAGACCTCCCCTTGCCCTCTATTCTGGCAGATCACCCACAAAGAGCAACATGAGACCCTCAGGACACCTGAACGAAGCTCAAGCTCTCCAAACAGCAGTGTAACAGCGAAACAATATATTTACTGGCTAAGTGCAAGAGCAGATACAGGCAAAAAACTTCATTAGGTGGGCTGGGCAATGGTGTTGGTGACGGGGACACTGGGCTCTTGTCAGAGCTGCTCTGCAAATGTAACGTGATGTGCAGGGACATCGTGGAAAAAGTGATTATTTCTAGTTTTGTTAGTTAGAGGTATATGGCCTCCCTTTATCCAAATCACACATTCTTCTCTGTGCCACACATAATAAAACCTGTCAGGAATATTGTAAGTCTTCTGATTGTCACAGCTGTTCCTTTTACCTGCATCTCGAATAGCTGGGCTTTTTTTCTGTTCTGCCTGAAGTTTGTTTTATTGGTTTGGTTCACCTGACCAGCATCAGCACGTTCCTTAGGGACTAGCAGCATATCATCAGGCTGGTGGTGGCTCACCTGGAGGAAGGCTTTGGGAGCAGAGCGCTGAAATACATAAAGCAGCGCCTGCTCTTTTACTTAGGCAATAAATCTATTGCTTTATTATTGCTGTTGGGAAACTCGGAGCCAAATTCTTTGCTGCCAAAACATTGACTTTGGTGGAGTTCAGCCAGCAGAGAGGTTTAGTTTCCTGTTTTTGTTCCAATTCGAAGAGTGTGCTCAGCTCTGTTGTTGTTGTTTTGCTTTTTAGCTGTTTTAATTTAAAGTAATTACGTGTTGTGGGTTGGTTGGGGTTTGGTTTTTTCCTCTTTCATGTACCACGCTGTTTGTCGCAGTCAGAAGCAAACAAAAAGATATGCTGTTGCTACACATCCTCTCCTTTGTTCTGGAGTTGTGAAACTCGAGGTCTCATCCAAAGGCAAGGCTCAGCCTGGGCTGAGCACAGCTTGGCATGACCCCCTGCCCAGGTGTCATCCTCCTGAGTGCCTTCAGCCCAGAGACCCGGGGATGAGTCTGCAGCTGGGTCTCGCAGGAGACTCTGGCCACTCAGATGGGGTCTCTACTGACATAGCAGCTCTCTAGTAACCCTTCTCTTGGCTTCTCAAAGAGTCGCTTACATGTAAGTTGTGACTTGTCCAGGCAGGTCCTGTGCCTCAGGTGCCTGGCAATAAGACACTAAATTGTTTGCTCTCAGGGCTTGTATTAACTCTCTCTCTCTCTCTGTATTAGGGCTGGCACCAGAGGGCCCCAGCCTAGTTGGGACCTGCAACTGTTCCTTCAGTGTAAATGTTATTTATACAGTGCAATTTAGCTGAGGTTTAATGTAAATTGCTGCCAGCACTGGGGTAGGTACCAAACTGAAAGGATGTGTTGTGAGACGCTTTGAAGACCCAAAAGCACAGAGCTTTAAATGCCTGTTAAACATAAGAGACAGCTTTCTGGGAGAGGTGAAGCAATCCAAGTAGCAAACTAAGAAGTAGGTCTCTCCTGAGCAAACAAATTAAAACACAGGTGCAAGGCAGAGCCAGGAGCGTGACCATCTTGCCTTGTCTTGTCTTGCGTGCTCCTGGCCGGCGGCGACGCTGCGGGCTCCCTTCTCCCCAGTCCTTGCAGAATGGGCTTAGAGGGAGCAACTTGCTGTGTTTCCGTAGGCCAAAATCAACATAGGCAACACTCTGTCCGTTTATGTCAGAGAAGGACTAAAGGCAAACACACATAAATATCACACCCTGCTATTTGCACTTGCATCATACTCAGAGCTGGATTCCCCTGAGGCTTTCCCCATTCCCCCCCTTCCTACAGAAAGGAATCAAAGGAGCCAGCTCTGCCCCTGCAGAGGCCCTGAGCACCAGCTAAACTGCTGAGCTTCACCATCTCGCCATCTTTTGGAACAAGCAAACAGCTGGAATCCCACGACACAGGCTACATGAACTTTTGGAGTATGTTTTCACTGGTGCAGCATCGATTTTACTGGGATCAATATAAATATTACTTTAGCTTGCAACTGCTAATTATATCAACATAAACTTAATTTATGGCGATGATCACAGTCCTAGTGCTGTGCTGCTGCCAACTCTCACAACTGATGCTTTGAGACATCTTGTAAACCTAGCCATTAGCAATCAAGTAAATGCTCCCATTACACATTACTGATACTGGCTAAAGAACTTTTTAATTGACTTCTTGCCGTTTATGGCAGTTGGTGCAGGCTGTGCCCTTCAGTTCAGGGTTCTTTTTCATGTTTCCTATCTGCCACTGCTTCAATAGCTGCGGGTCCTATCACTTAGAATGTAACGTTACAGGCTTGAAATTGACAACACTGAGGTTGTTTCACTTGGGAAGAAATTGAACAAGAGGGCTCAAGGTAAAAGTCTGTGAAAGAATGAATGGCATAGAAAAAGCTGAATGGTAGCATCTCTTCTCCATCTGCTGAAATAAAAATGCTTAAATAGGCCCTGAAATCAAAAGGTGATAAACTCAAAAGTGGCAAATGGGGTTTTCCCCATAATGTGAAAACTTGTCTATCAGAGAAGATCACTAAGGCCAAGAATTCAGCAGCTTTCAGATAGGGATTGCAAATGTATGCAAAAGCCTACCAAAAGAGGTTATACTAAAAGGTAAGATTTCCAAGGAAGGATCCTATGGTTTAAACTGCGCTCTAACAAGCCAGAGTTAGGATGACATCTTCATAAATCCTGGATTAGAAAATAAGGGTTTCCTTCTTCCTTTCACACTGAAGCATCTAACAACAGCCGTAAGGAGAATAAGGAAAACCATCAAATTGGTTGTAGTCTCAGAGTTTCCAGGTTAGAGATAAGGTGTTGGAATTTGAGATGCTGCACTGTTGAATGAAATCTAAGAAAACCTTTTTGTGTGGGGGATTTCCAGTGCCCCTGTCTGCAAAGAAACTCCCAGGGGTATCAATGAAATAGGGTTCTTCAGTTGCACTGATAATATGGCAGCGAGCCAGAAGGCAAATTATTATAATATGCTTGGGATGTGAAAGTTAAGGGCACAGTACAATAGCATTTAGGCTGTTGTGGTTTGCAGGGAGCACTGAGGAGTGGGTAGAGCAGGGGGAACATCCCACTGAATGAGGCAAACAGCAAGATTGCTGGAGTTTTAGTTCCCAAATAAACCACAGTGACAAAGTTTCACACTTTTGAGCAGCATTCAGAGGGCAAAGTGCCTGTGCATCAGACTGATGGAGCTTTTGGTTTCTTTTTAACGGTACATATTATATGTTTGTGGAACAGGCTGCCCAGAGAGGGTGTGGAGGCTCCTTCCTTGGAGGTCTTCAAGACCCACCTGGACATGTTCCTGTGCGACCTGATCTAGGTGACCCTGCTTCTGCAGGGGAGTTGGACTGGATGATCTCTAAAGGTCCCTTCCAACCCCTACCATTCTATGATTTATAGATGTGTATGTTCCTTATCTAGAAGATGTACAGAAATGCTTATATATACATAAATATCTATATTAGTTATGTATATCTATAGTTTATATGGCATCACTTATATGATGCACAGTCATCACATCAAAGGGTAACTTACTCTGCTTACATCAGAGGTTTAAAATGATATTTAAATACATTTCTTTGAAAGCACAGAGTATCCTGAGTCACATCCATACCTTGTCAATACAGGAGATGTCTTTCAAAGGACAAATCTCCAGATCAGCCACTGGGCTTAAGGTCAATGGGTTTTGATGATTGCAGGGGACATTTCTAAGTCTTGTGTAGCTCTGAAGTAGCTGGAGCAGAGGTAGGTAACATCTTCCCGTGAGGATCCCCACCAGGCAGGACTCGGCTTTCCCTTTTATAAAGGGATGTTATAAAATGTACCCTTATAAAAGAAGCAGTGAGTATTAAAGCACCTGCGCTAAGGAGCCCTCTCAGATTATCAGAAATCCTGATTCCTCACTAAGATTTCTTTCACCAGCTTGTAGGGTGTTTATTGGTCTATATTTAGTTTTGTAGAAGGGTTTGCTAGCCTTGGTTTCATCTAGAACTGAGGCTTCAGGTGAACTGAGTAGAAATGCATCCAGGCGAAGCTGTTCCCTCCGCGTGTTTTGTGTGCATCCCCATCACAGAGGAAAGTCTGTGTGCTGAATGGCAGCTCGATCTCGAGACAATTCTGTTTTGGCAGATTTTCAGAAACAGTTCCTGTGTTTTGCCTACCTGATTTTCCATCTGTTGAATCTGGTGACATTTGTTAGTGTGCAGCTGGGGGGAAGGAAAAAAGAAGTGCAGGCGACAAGCATGAGTGCTGTTCTCAGGTGGCTGTGTGTGTGCTGCAGATGCAAGCCCTCCAGAAGTGGTTCATCCCAGCCTTGCTGACTGGGACCCTCCAATATGTAAGCTTGTGGCTAGCTTTTCACTTAGGATTTGCTCCCAGTTTGATTGTGCTTATACTGGCATTCAGCTAGTGTCCTGTGCTTGGCTTTAGAGTTGAAGACTGCTGCAGTGAAGAGGACAGACACACAAACACAATCCTGTTCTGCATAGCAGGATAAACTTGATGCTTCAATTATCCGATTGTTCAAGATTCTGTCACCTGTTGGTTTTTTAGGTCTAAATACCTTCTGTTGGCAAAAAAAAAGCACCCACAGTTCAAACAAGAAGGAAGTAATCATTGTAATGAATCACAGTAAGCAAAGCAGGGTCTTTAACTCCCTCCGAGGATGTTTAGCAGTGTTCAACAGCCCACCCATTTAATGGCATAAGATGTTTGCCATTACAGTGAATTTCCTGTTCTGCAGACGTAAATCTCTGCTTGCGTGCAAAGCAACAAGGTTAAGTAGCTCTTGAGATCATGTTGCATTAAGCATAAGCAAGTGGATCAGAAGTATCATGCATGCAAAGGCTAAGACAATAGCTGTGAGAAGAAAACGCTGTCTCCAAATCAGATCCCAGGGATCTGCCTAGCACCTGGCCCACAAAGCTACAGCTTATGGAAATAACGGTGGCTGTATATTGATAAGCATGAAAGGGATCCAACACTCCTCTTTTCATCACCTTGGTGCTCCTTGATCAGTCTAATGACCTTCCTAAAAGCTACAGCTATAAAACTGTGTCACATCCCTTGGTTGTGCTTAGCCATTGGGTAAGAAAGTGTAATGGACATAAACATCCCTCCTGCTAGGCAGCCACTTCAGAGTAATTTAGGCTACAGATTTACTCTGTGCAACTAGAGTGATTAAATTATGAGTGAGACATTCTGTTGTGGGAAAAAAAAAAAGAGCAGCACCCTCAAGGCTTTAAGCTGATACATTCACCATAGAAACACCAAGAGAGATAAATATTTGTTTCGTTAAAATTAAGGCTGTTTTTCACCATGACATAACCTTAAAATGGAGAAATTCAGTCGTTAAAACAGGACAATTTTGAGAGCAGTTAGTTCCACAGCATGGCACACCCCACAATATTATGCCAAATTATAGGTTAAGAAACGTTGCGAGTGAAATGGCTTAAAAAGCTTTAGCTTCAAGATTAATTCCTGACTTTCCTGGTCTTCATTCAGAAGCTCTGAAAGGTTGCAGCTGAGTCAAACAAAGCCCTTAGATGTGGGATAATGCAGAGGGAATGTGATTGTTAAGGTAGCGTCACAAGAAGATATCGTCCCCAAACTGGCTGCTTCTTTTCTTACCTTTAATACACTACAAAAACTGATTTGAACTGCAGTTTAATTCATCAGGGAATTGTAAAGAGAAATTTAGAAGTGTCCAGTGGACCTGCAGCCCAATGTGAAAGAAGCATCCCTAATATTCATAAGGAAACACTGAAAGTTTCTCTTCTCATCCAACAGTGACCCCTCATGCACACTGAATCTGGAGTAACAGAGAACGTTCTCATATGGCTTTCAGGGGAATGAGCACAGTGCTGTTCAGGTATTAATTGAGCCATGACACAATTTAACCAATCCATAAGGGATTTTCATGGGAAAGGATCTGAGAGTCGTGGGATGATGTCTTTGACGATTCAAAGACATCAGGAATGGCATTCACTGGAGTCACTCACGCAGCCTCACCAGACCGGTGAGTTTGTGAGTCAGAGGTCAGCTTAGGTTGACTGTTCCTCCTTCTCTCCCACTGTTCTTATTGACCTGAAGTTCCTCCCAGTAATAAAGAGACTGGAAACGAGCTGGGGGTCATTAGCACCGGGTGATCTGTCAGCTCTTGAGACCCCATCAGTGAGTGGCCTGCAGACCATGACATAGGACTTAAAAAGGAACTAGAGGCAAAGGAAGCCAAAGCTTT
The DNA here is from genome assembly GCF_028858725.1 of Colius striatus. NCBI lineage: Eukaryota > Metazoa > Chordata > Aves > Coliiformes > Coliidae > Colius > Colius striatus. The sequence goes on from NC_084762.1 coordinate 6,556,313, forward strand.
GTTTATTAAAAATCCCCAAACCACCTTACACCACTTTCAAGAAATCAGTTTAACGTGGATCTAGTTTAACCAGTACAAACATCTTAATTAGCTGCACATAAACCAATTTAATCCTTCGCTTAAATCAGTTTATAGTGATTTATCAATGCAAGCTAAAAACAGTGCATGTAGGGATTACACTGGTTTAAATGTCTACATTAGAACTATGCACTGATTTAATTAGATTGATTTTAAATAGATTTGATTATGTAAATGCAACTTTTTGTCATTTCATTGGCTTATCGATATGGTAGTTAATTAAGCAGGAAAGATACGTGGAAAGAAAGACAGATCTTGTTTTAGATTAAAGAGGCATTCATGAATAATTTATTCTGTTTATAGACACTTGATAAAAATCCTGGCTATTTTGATTTTGTATCCTCTGCCCTTTACCAATTGAATGAAATTGTTTTCATGCCAATTAGATGCATTATACCAATATTAGGAGCAGGCCTTGTGTTTTTATATCAAGGTGGCTGGTTTGAGACAACTATCACAATAGAAATACATAGAGGTGAGAAGCACAAGTAGCCAAGGTCAGCCTGAGTGGAGATAAAAGATTGCCATTGTTCTGAGAAGCTCATAGTGTGAGTACAGGATGAGATGGGTACAGGCAGATGTGAGAGCCCACACAAACCGTCGCATGGTTTTGGTCAATGTAGGAGGCAGAGATCTCAACTGTGATCTCTTACTGGGATTTATTGTGATAAGGAAGAGTTTTAAAGATTAGGAGGGGGCTAGTGAGGTGATTATGTATTTTATTGGAGAAGGAACTCCAGGAAGGAGTGTGGGTATGAAAATTGATGGCCTTTGGTACAGAGCATGAGACATTACTGCAAGGATAGTATAAGACAGCCAGCCTCTGTGCACCAGGGAACTAGAAACAGCACAGGCAAACCAGATGGGATCAAAATAATGGGCAAGGACCATTGGCTTTCTAGGAACATCCTAGGTGAGTAAGAGTAAGGAGTCCAGACAAAAGGATATTGCAGTGATGCAGATGCAGGAGAATTTCAGCAGCATGGTGTGACACGGATATCACGCTAAGGCAACGTGCATGTGCTTTGGCAGGAAACAAGAACATAAAGGGAGATGTATGCTGAACACAGTGCCCAAATAGCAGCACACAGGTCTGAGCAGAGGCTGACACAGCAATGTCAAAAGACTGAAGGCACTCCATTTTTTAATCAGTTACATTTCTAATGACAGCTAAGAGAGGTGTGAGAGGCAGGGCGGCTATGGCTGTGATGTTGGCAGACTGGGACAGGAGATACTGACCTGTGAATTGTCCTCAAGTGTGTGATTTATGGATGGCTTATGCTTCAAGGAGGCTCAAGGTGGAGCACTGTCCTGAGCTTTGCCCAAGGCAAGGTAATTAGAAGCTCTGGCAAGAAAGATTTCTCTTGAGTGCAAGGCATGAGAGTGTCCAAGATGCAATGAGAGGAAAACAGATCCAGACAGTGTTTGACTGGATGTATAGGTGAATGCATTTGGAAAGGGAAGGAGAGAGGCAAGAGCAGTCAAGAATCAGAGTTCTCCCTGAAGTGAGGTTACTGGATTTCTTTCTACAAGGAGAGAAAAGAGCCAGGAATGAGTGAGAAGATGGTATTTGGGGATGGCAGGCAGCTGTGGGATGGGACGTGGTAGGTCTAAACTTGATGCAATTGAGGAGAAAGGCATGAAGAGATACTGTGAATTTGCAGTGGCAGGAGGGAAGGGGAAGGTCTGAGAAGCACATGGCAGGTTTGTGGGAACTAATGATTGGTCAGGGCAGGAGGGAGCTCTGCCAAAATGAGGGCTGGGACGAGGGAAAGGCTGCGGGGAAGGCAATTGCAAATTTGAAGCTGATGTCTGTGGTCATGGATCTTTCCTCTGCCCTTCCTGCATGGAGATGCTAACCCAGTGTGATTAAATTATTTCAGATTTTTTGATTTGGAGGCAGTTTCCTCTTCCTCAGCAACAGTATGCACAGTCATCTTTCTAGTTACAGCAGGAGGGCTGTCATACTCTGCAGGCATGGAGCTTGCACTCTTTTAAAACACAACGGTGCTCTAGGATCAAAGCTTGCAAGGGTCCTTTTCAATTAGGATCACTTTATAGTTTGGTGATTTGTCTCTACACCTCTAGCTTTAGCCAGTTGCATATAAACACCTTGGAAACATGAATTAGTCTCCAACATGATGATTCTGTGAAACAAAAGGTCTGAGAGGTGTGAACTGCTTTATAGGCTCCCAGGAGCTAAGCCCGAGACTTAAAATGGCAATTTAAAAGCGAGTGTCAGTATCGGTCAAAGCTGATCTTGTTAGCTGAAGACTGCACTTAGATCATGTGCCCCACAGCTTCATGCTTCCATCCCAGGAGGTAAAGCCCCACATTTAGTAGCTCCAGCCCAGCTGTCACAACCTCCATCCTCTCCTCCCAGCTGCTCCCACACTGAGAACGGGGTGACAGCAGAGACCAGCACCAAGCACCAATGTGGGATGAGCATTTAAAGTTGCATTTCACAGGCAAAGGCTGCAGCCAAAGCTGTATGGGGCATGGGGGTTACCCTGGAGCTCTGGAGGAGCCCTGGGGTGGCCCTGACTGCTGCTGCCTCCCTGCACTAGGAGACCCATGGCAGGGGATGGGGCAGAGCAGCGTCACTTGCTGCCAAGCCCCGGGTGGCAGCAGCTTCTTGTTTGTTTTCAATGAGGGTTTCATTTTCCTCCTTTGCTGTGCTTTCCTCCTCACGTTGAGACGCTGAGTTTTCACATGTGCCTCTCTTAAGGCTATATTTAGGACTTGTTTTCTAATTTGGCACTGCTTAGCCTCTCTCAAGTGGATTTCCCTGGGTTTTTCCTCTTTATTTTAAGCGTGTGATACCTTTAAATGTGTAAATATCTACCCTAATTGGAATGCCTAAACAGTCACTTCCCAAACTGCCAACGTGTTGAAATCTGTTGATGTGTGCAATCTCAAAGTTACCATGACAACCACCTCCATTGCCAGGGAGACACACCACATCCCCTTCAGCTTCTGGAGGACATCCCTTGGACTTCAACTTTAAGGACAATGGGTTTTTTCCAGCTCCTGAGTCCCAGCAAGCACTTGCTGGGCTATAGTTATGTCCTACTGGTGGAGGGGAAGAGGAGGGAGCCCTGGTTTGCTCCCAGGCTGGGAACAGTGTTCATATCCCCAAGTCTTGTTGCAGAGTTGGTTCAGTCCGAGCAATCCAAGGGTGCCATCACCATTGATCACTCTGGCTGGGGCAGGATGCAAGTGGGAGTCTCATGGCATAATATCTGAATTTTGGTCACAAATGGATGGGGACCACGTGAAGTAAGGAAGGAGGTTGGTTCCTGTGTGTTAGTGGGTGTTGGACAATGGCTCTGTGCAGTGGGGAGAGTCTCTAACTGCTGCCTGGGAGCTGCTGTGTCCATCACCACTGCTGCTGCCAGGGTGGCTGCAAGGTACTCCTCACCATGGCTGGTCCACCTCCAGTCTGAAAGGGTGATCCTCTGGAAAACCTGAGTACATTGTGGAAGAGACACCGTTAATAAATACCTCTTCCTAAGAAATGGCAATCACCTTTGTATCCTTCAGTTTGTTCTCCAAGGCAGCTCCTTCAGAGCAATTTCCACAAGCCTTTTCTCAGTTTGCCACACAGACTATGCTTCTATACTGCAATAAGGCTGCGTGTGTGGGGTTTGTATTCTTTCCTCCTTTTGTGTTAAAGCATTATGTGAGGAAGGTGATGTTTGCAGTTCCTTTTTTGACATCCTTTTGTCCTTCTTTTATCTCAGGGTTTCGGTCCCCAAAGGATCCAGAACTCTATTGCAAGAAAACATTTGGAAAGAGGCTCAAGCGCGTGCTGAGAGTTTCCTGGACTGAGGCTTCCATCGAAAACACGCAAGGCTGGACTCACAGAGCTGACATCCACAGTTTGCCACAGCTTCCTGGGTATGAGAATTTGTTTTCATTTTACAGTTGAACAAACTCCAACAACAGCAATGTGGCTGTGTGGAAAGGTTTGCCTTTTGTCTTGTTCCTTCTGTGAAACTTGTCTGGGCTTTCTGGAGAGAGTGAGCAGTTTTTTATGGTTACATTATCCAACATCAGGCAAAACACAGAAAAACTTTGTGCTTTTAATAGCTCTGACAATTGCAAACCATTTCATCATTAAGTTTATTTTAATAATTAACATTTATTTATATATACACATATGTTTATGTATATATATAACCTCTCATCTTCACAGATACAGTACCAGTCATGATGAAAGCAAAGAGCGCAACAGGCACTCTTTACTCCTGTTTAATATCCTCTCCAGATCTGTTTTACTAACATCAGCGTTCAAAAATCATGTTGAAAAGCCTCCCTGCAAAACTATGCATTTGCTCAACAGTCATCAGTACTTGCTTAGCAGGGAAATAACAGGCTGGTTTTAAAGTTTGGGCTTTAGTTCTGCTATCGAAAAAGAAAACCAAACCGCTCGCACTTTGAACTTCTGGGGTTTGCATGAGTCAGGTTTAACTCTGCATGAGTGAGGGTTAGAAATGTCAAGTGTTATATTCTCGTGAACAAAAGTGACTCCAGCCAGGAGCTGTTTGCTCTTGTTCATTATGGGCAGCTCCTGATAAAATGTTGGGGTGACAGTGAGCCAGAGTCCAGCTCAACCAGAGGACTGCAACCCCTCAGCAACCCAGGAAATGCATTTTTGTGCTTGCTATGCCAGTGCATTTCTCTTACTCTAGTTTATGTGATGTTTACTACGCCAAAACTCAACAGTGCTCTGTAATAATTAAGTTTTATGGCAAGTTCTTGATAAATCATCTGTCTTTAACTATATTCCCATCAATATCCAGTGGCAGCATGTAAGGAGGAGTGTGTGAGCACTGTCTCATGCACTCTGATCAGCTCTGATCTGCCTTTTGACTCCAGCAGGAAGGGATAAATCTATCCCGGGTTTCAAAGCCCCTCCTCAGCTGCTGTCAAAGCATTGGTTAAGGTTCATGGGAAAATACAGCTTTTCTCTTCCCTGAATGATAGGTTGGCCATTTTATCCGTTCTTTTAGTAGTCTCAGCTGCCTTCATGTTAGCAAGCTCTCTCCTGCCCTGTTGGTGGTTTATCAGAGGTCTATCTTGTCAGGTCCTGTAGCCTTAATAAGCATTGCTTCAATATTTTGTTCTAAATTTGTTCTAAATTCACTAAAGGTGCCACTTCTGCTGGGATATGTTGTGCACTGTTTTCCCAGGGAAATCTCCAACGTTCCTGCTGCCCCTGGGATCAGGAGGTGCTTCCAGAGTAGCAAGTGTGCCACAGGGACAGGACATAGGCTGTGTGCTTTATTCCCCTCTGCTCCCAAATAGCTGCTTTTATTTTCCTCAGAGTCAGGCCTGCAGTTCCTTGCTGTTGCAAATCAGGGTAGTTTGGAAGCCTTTAAGCTAATGAAAGCGGGGGGGAAAAAATCATCTGTAATTCAATTACAGAAGAAAGCGATTGAGAAGAAGAATGATGTTTCCTGCCCCCTTCTCTAGGCATGATAATTTAAACTACACTTCTAATCCTACATATTTTAGTAAATGATCTGCATGAGCTCAACATGCTGCTGACTCTTCCCTGTTCCAATTAGTTTATTGCCTGCACAGCCATGCAAAGCATCCCCCTCTCAAATGAATGTCTCCATTTTAGAGGGAGCTGTTCTTTGTCCCCTCTGTTCCTTCTTGATCTCACTGACATAGGCTGCCTGGGGAGAGGAAACTTTACTGCCAGCTGCCTGACTTTTATGAACAGAGGGATAGGTGGCTTCTCCATTCCTAGAGTCTTCTCCCTGATCTCCAAAACCAAAAAGGATTGCACAGATATCTAAGCCCAAAGAAGCCTACAGAGAGCTGGATTTGTCTACCCACTACCAGTCATCCGTCATGAATTAAGGCAGGAAAGGGTGAGGAAGTTTATTTTCCATTCTAGCCCTGTTCCTTCCCTGAAGATTTTTACTCTGAGGGGAAATGAAGCACGGGTTTTTTTTTCTCTGAATACAAATTTCAAGCAATAAAAGGGGAAGACAGTCTCCTGCAGAACCCTGGGTATGTGTGTCAGAGGTGCTGCGCATCCTTTTCAATCCTGTGTGGGTGCCATGACCCTGGGGTCCCTGCAGCCCCAGCTCAGCTCAAACCTGGCACAGACCTTTTGGGCAGAGCTATACTCGTGCCAGGCTCCCACATGAATGTAAAGCTGCCACGGGCCAACGTGTGGGCACACAACAAGCCACAAAGTTCTGTGTGATTTCAGGCAACCTGAGGCTCAGCTCTGTGCTTTTCTTCTCCTGCCCTTTGGGCATGTCATCCCACCTGTTTGGGCTCTGAGTTCTCCAAGGCAAGGGCTCCTCTACCTGAGCACACAGAGGTGCCTCAATACCACAAGTTAAAATGATTGCAGTGGAGGAGCATCTGCAAGCCTAGTCAGAAAGAATACTGCTTGTTTTCCACTGAAATAACCAAACCCGACACAACAAACCCAACATCAAAGCATTTTAATAGTGTTTAAGTAATGCTTTTTTAAATGCAGAGATACTTGTTTTCTCACTCGCTTGTAACAAAACCTATTACATGTACGACAGTGCAATCCATCATAAAGGCAATGAAACATGTAAGGTGGGAGGAGGAACTCATGGCATGTTTTTAATAGACGTTTCTTCCCTTCCCCCTCCAAACTGAATGTGTTTGTTATGACTTTTACTTAAAATGGGGAAAGGAGAGAAGGAGGGGAGTATGTTCTCAATGCACTGGAGAAGAAGGAAGATTTGGTTTATTTTATTTTAGTAGCTCCAGGCTGCCTTTGAGTAACTGAGTATTACAGTCCTGCTGCATCTCTAATTATTAATAAGATCAACTGCCCCTGAATTTTCTTTTACAAACTAATTTAGATATGTCAAGGCTGCAATTATTTTGAGAAAGATCTGACTCTCAGCTTATTCATCTTTCCTCCTACTCCCTGAGAAAATAAAACTGTCAGCTTAAATGCCCTTTGAAGTCTGTTTTAGGCGCTTGATTGAAAATTAAATACTGCCTCGCTGCTGTTAAAGTGCTCAAAGTTCCTTTTCTCTCTTTTTTTTCTTTCCCCCCCTTACCCCCACCCTGCAATTTGCAAAAGATAATGAACCCTGAGATCTGGCTTATTTCCAAACACAACGTAGCATTGCTGTGGTCAGCTGGCACCCTGCCACCAGCCGCGATGCAGCACCGTTGGCGTCAGTGGCAAAGCACCCGAGCCGGCTGCACCCGGGGTGGGAAGGGGCTGACCCTATGAGGTGCTGAGTGTCCTCTGGCCCTGTCTGACTTTTCAACCTCAGGCAACTGAGCTCAGTCTTAGTCCCAGAGAGCCCCGAGCTTTACGGGGAATGTCTCTGAAAACTCGTAAAGATCAAACTGTTTATTGGCGTGAGTGATTTGCTTTTATTTGGCAGTGTTTGTAGAGCCCTGGCAGGGAAGGGGTGGCTGGTTGTCAGCCCAGGCTCATGTTGTAAAACTTACTGTATGTCAGGTGCCTCCCAAAATCCAGCTCCTATAATCACTGCTTGCTGGAAGCCTCCAGAAAGACAGGAGGAGAGGAGAGGAGAGGAGAGGAGAGGAGAGGAGAGGAGAGGAGAGGAGAGGAGAGGAGAGGAGAGGAGAGGAGAGGAGAGGAGAGGAGAGGAGAGGAGAGGAGAGGAGAGGAGAGGAGAGGAGAGGAGAGGAGAGGAGAGGAGAGGAGAGGAGAGGAGAGGAAGAATTTGGGCTCCCATTTGTTAAATCCAGTCAAGCTTTCATCTTCTGGCTGAGGCTGTGCAGCTGGAATAGTCCCCTCGGGATGCTGAAACAACACGCCTGGCCTGGGCTACATGCTTGTGCCTTGCAGGGATGGAGCAGCATTTCCCTAACCAATACAAGGAATGGGATCTACTAGCACAGCAGAAAGCTACCCATGCCTGTATTCTAAAAGAAAAGCTAGTTCTTGTTACAAAGCAAGCTGAGCCCTTTGAAATGAGGAAAAACTGCCTCATTTTGGTTTTGTTTGGCTTAGGCTGGGTTGCCTAGTCAGGCAGCGTGACTGTGCAGTGCCCTGCCTGCCAGCTGGTGCAAAAGGTTTGCCCCCTTCCTCCTTGTCCCTCTCCTCCCCTCCCAAATTCAAGCAGGGTCAGCAAAAAGCCTGACAGGAGGGACACTAGAAGGCAGGCAATTCTTCAATGCCCCTTTGAGCATCCTCCACCTTAACCCCTGCCTGATGTGGTTTATGACTGAGAGTTTCTTTTCTATTGACAAACAAAGACTTTTCTGAAAAGGGAAGAAGCTGACAGAGCCTGGCCAGAGAATATCAAGCTCTCAGCACAGCTTTAGCTGCACCAATTCATTTATTTGGAGGTCTCAAGCTAGTATTACATTCAAGGTGATCATAAATGCTGTCCTGCTGGAGCAGCAAGGTGGGACTTTTTAGTCCAGTCCCATCTAGGCTGAGGTTTGTTATGGAGACAAAGGCACAAAGTGGAGACTATGGGTCTGCTCTGCACAGCAGTGCTGTCGTGGGGAGACTCTGGGAACGTCTAAAGTGCAAACCTGTCACCTGGCCCCCACTAAAGCTGCTGGAAGTAACTGGAGAGCTGTCTTTCAGTGGGCTCTGGGAAGCTTGGAACTTGAATGCCTGTGGACAGATAGTAAAACACACTAGATTTCAGTTTTCATCTTCTGACCCAAGAGTTTCAAGGCTGTGTTATGCTGAAGAGCAAGGATGTAGCTGGTAAGAAAAACGTGTTTTCTCTTCGAACCCAGATTAGTGTTTTACCTGTGTTCAGCTCCATACAACAAGAGAAATAGATATGAAATTCAAACCATATAAATGTATATTTGCATAGCCAAGTATACAATATGCTCCCTGTGTAAAATGCATGCCCATACAGAGTAGAGTTACATATGAGGTGTATGCTGTCACTGATGGCACGGTGAGCGTTTCCTATACCCTGATCATAGCAACCACACACTGTGTGGAGAAGCTTAACATTGAAACTATGCTGACAGCACTTGACTCTGAAAGACAAGACAGCAAGGCCCTCGTAGGACGCTGCTGCACATTTGTCTGTCAAGCCTATCTGTCATTGTTTACTTTCATTTTGTCCCCTTGTGCTCCCAAGGTATCGACAGCGTTTTGTCACGACCACGTTTCACAGTCGAACCTGTAGTTTCAATACACAAGGGGACAGACAAGGAGAACGTTAGGATGTAATGTGTGAAGAGCACCTTCAGGATATTCCACCCTCTCATTCCACACCTTGTCACTGTAACTCTAGTCCTGGCCTTTGTGAGGTACTGCGATATCAGGTGGGAAGTTTTGCCAAATGAAACACAAGCCTGTTTAGATCCATTTTCACCAAGGCTTGTTTCCAATCATAACAACATAGCTGCTCTATCAAACATATTACCCTACCATCGTTTATCAGTGAAGTTAGTATCTTTATGCCTCAATGTGGATAGAAAAATAGTGGCTTATTTTGAGGCAATTTTCAATGTGAAAAATATCCTGTGACTCGCGGATTGTTTGAAATGGGGTTTTTTTTCCCCCCTTTCCAACAATGATTTTAGGAACTTAGACTATAGCAAGGTGGCATTTTCCTATCAAACACACTGTGGTTTGCCTGTTGAATGGTTACAGGGCAGGAGGTCTCACAGAGGAGGGTTGCTGACACAGACCTACCCAACACTGGATGAAAGAGGCCTTGCAGTTCATGTTACAGGACATTACCTTCAGTCGTTTGAAGCTTTGGGGAAATATTGTCCATTTTGACAGAACCTTTTCCATGTTGAACCAAAACATTCTGGTTTTTGCTAGGAAAAGGTGAGAAAAGACTTGCCAATCAGGGTGAAATTTTTCATGTCTAACGTATTTGTCTTCTCTGTTCACCCTCCCTCTCTCTTTTTTTCACAGGGAACTTATTTTTGTAGACTAACGTACACTATGAATAGTGTGAGGGAGCTGAAACTGCTAGAAGGATCTCAGCCTTTTTATTTCCTGAAGTGTGTTTCATTTTAGGAACATCACTGGTGCTTTTGCATTTAATGTATCTCCTTTGAAAGGGAGCATCCAGCCTTTTTGTTCCCAAAAACAACGTGTTCATCAAGGCTGCCGTGGGTCACAAACACATGCGCACACACACACACATCTCTTTTAACTTTGCATTTAGGCTCGCTGTGATTGAAAGTGAATCATCTGAAGTGACATCCTTTAAAAGACCTTAACAGCTCAGCAACTGCCATAGAAACAGGGAGCTGCTACAAAGAGGAGAGTTTCCAACCACGGCTGCCTTTTAGGCCTGGAGGAAGAAGCACACACTTTGCTCAGGTCTAGAGCCTCAAACAGACGGGGCCACCAGCCAGCCCAGTATTGTAAGCCCAGGCTTGAGTTTCCTTCAAGCAAAAAGCAGGTGCTCAAAGCCTCATGCAAAGGGTCCTGGTGAAGGTCACTTTATTTTTATTGAAGTTGGGTAAATCACTCCTGAGCACAGTGACTGCCTTGCGTGGGGGAGCAGGCTCTCTGTACCTTTTACATGTCTAAGAATGACCCATAATTTAGTATGTATTTATATGTCCCTATAGCCTGTGTCTCAGGCTCTCGTGTATATTATCTTTGTACAACAGACCATGCATGTTATTTTTAAATCCAGTTTTCCGTCTCTTTATCCCATTCCAAAAACAATAAGCAAAGCTCACGAGGAGAGGGAGCAATAACATATAACCTCCCTATAAACACACGGGTATCGTTCTGCCTGAATTCCTTTCCTATCTAGCAGCCACCCCAGAGCTCAGCTCCTCTCACAGCTCGTGGTGCTTCCACTGGATTGGGCTTTGTGTTCCAGCAGGAACCAGTGTGTGCTTATACATACTCTTCTGCACTGCCTTTGCTTGCCTGAAAGCATTTTTAAAACCACTGAGACGCTTTCCACCCATGCTGTTTAGCCTAGAAATGAGAAGACTAAGGGGGGGACCTCATTAACTCTTACAAGTACCTAAAGCGTGGATGTCAGGAGGATGGGGTGGCACCTTTTCCTGTAGTGCCCAGTGACATGACAAGGGGTAATGGACACAAACTGGAACACAGAAAGTTCCACTTAAACACAAGGAAACTTTTTCTGTGACTCTATTTGGTCCACATACAGTGGATGTGGTGTTCCTGCTGCCAGCTCTTGAGGCTGGCACTGAAAACTTCAGGTGGACGGTTGTGAGACAAATGTTTCACCTCAATAAGCAAAACAGTGAATCTATTCCTCCTAGTTGTGGGGAAAAAAAATGAGACACAACCTAGACCTACTGCCTCTGAGCACCCAGTAAAAAAAAAAGCTACATGACACTCCCATCTTGTCCAAGAAAGGTGTGTTTTTAAAGTGTGGGCATTTGGCAGATGTTGGCTATGGCATTGCCATGAGATATACGTAGCACAAAAATAGCTGTGATGGTATTTCCTCCTGTTTGCCTCCTAGGTGGGGAGATGTGGGAAGATTTCTCTCTCTGCTGGGCTTGCAGCAGTGCAATGTTTGTTGTCTTCTGCCTACTGTCATGTGCCCCATAAAAGCCAAAAGGGGCCTTCTCTCTATTGAAAGAAGTACTTGGCATATTTGGAGCACATGCTGACACCAGTTGCTTTTCAAAGGCTCTGTAAATTCCAGCTCACTCTTCCATCCCATTTTCCATTCAGAGACACAGCAAGGGGCATTTGGCAGACCATGAAATAAAACTGCATGTGCTGTAATCCTTTTCAGGGTGAGGCTCAACCTCTGGCTCCCTCTCCTCCCTCCCTCTCCTCCCTTTCACTCCCAGTCTCTTTCTATACAAGTGTGACCAACTACAGGAGCACCTTGCTTGGATTAGACAAGGTCATGGAAAATGCTTGGAAAATCTAGGGCTTGTTATGAGCTCAACAAGCAGCAATACTGACCTTACTACTTTTAGTAGCACAGGGGGTTAATTCCACCCTTTTGCTTTCTCACCCTCCTTCTGTTGCTAGCCAAGGTTAACTCTTTGCAGGGTTAGGAAAGGCTGGTCACTTTGTCAGCCGTAACAGAAAAATGCAGAGTGTCTAAATCACTGTATTGTACTTGCAGACAGGCCAAAAAAGCAGCTCTGTGATTTGTGTCTGTGCTCAGCCACGTTTGCAATAGATGTGCTGAGCACTTCAGTGCATTCCTGGATTAATTTGATAATCCCTTTCTGGCACCAAAGGAGCCTGCTGCCCCACTTGAAAGATAAACCCTGAGAGCAAAGAGTACGTTTTTGGGCTTCAGTATCTGTCAGGTCTTACTCTGCAAGGGGACCTTTGGAGTGCACCAGTGCAAAAGTGGTGCAGAACAAGGCAGTGGAAGCGATCCTCAGGAAAATCAAAGGGATGGAGAGAGAGACTTTGTGGGGATAACTTGTGAGCTTCAGGGACCAAACCTACTTAGTTATTTTAAATTGGGTTTGTTCCATTGACTTGGCTTCTCACTTAGGCATAGCTTTGTGTGTCTCCTTTAATTTGAGGCCTCTGACTAAAAGGAAAACCCCTGTTTTCCCAGTATCTGTTTTCCTCTGCGAGGTTACGGTTCCACCTGCCTCGTGGGTCAGTATTGCTGTGGCTCCCCTCTCCACCTCTCGCCTTCCACCTGCCTCCAGCCACCTGCTCCCATTCCCTTTCTCAGCTAAAACACTGGCAAAATGGGTGCTGGAGGCACCAGCCAGGCACTAAAAGCAAAGATGGAGAGATGGGAGCTGGGAGGTGAAGGCACTGATCAAAAGCACATGCAGAAATGCCTATGAGGAAAGGGAAGACTCAGGAGGGAAGGATGAGTTAATTACCTTAATACCAACCAAGTATAGTAGAAGGGCCACTTTTATTTTGAGTAAGTAGCTTTCCAGTATGTGACCTTGGCAAAACTTCCTAGCCTCATTTCTGCAAATTGAGTTTAAAAATCCATTCTTGATTTGCTTTCAGCAACTTGGAGAGAATTCATATCTAGATGCAAACCTCATGGCTTGGTCCAATCCTTTCTGCCTCTCTCTCTCTCTCCATTTATTTAGTTTCCAATTTATTGCTTTCAGATGTGGGCAAAGGATAAGGCAAAGTTGTTTTGTTAACTTAGGCCTGTTTTAGCTGTCTTCCTGTAGAATAGACTTCAAATACATATTTGTACATACTTGTTTTGGTTTAGAGATGTTAGCAAACTTGAATACATTCATGAAAATAAGCCATATTCCTCCACATACCTCTACACCAGGCACTTTTGTACAGAGGCATAGTTTTTAATTGCCTTGTTTTTTAACCCAGTGACATTAGAGAAGCACAGAAGCAACACCGATGAGCCCCAAGGTGTGTTTGCTTAATGTCTTTGGAGATGCTGTAAATCCACTCTTACTGGGGTCTCCTGTAATTCAGAGAAGCTATGTGGAAAGGGGAAGTGCAAATGCTGATCTCAGCAAAATTGGTACAAATTTGGGCAAAGGATCAAAGATTCTGTTTTTATGGAAGCCAGCTCATCAATCCTTGTCTTTCATGAAGCAGATCTCTTTTTCTTCTCCCCTCTTTTTTATTCTGGTGGTGTTGTTGTTGTTGTTAAAAACATGAAATAGAAAAGAAATGCTTTATCGCTGGCCAGAGCACGATTTCCACCAGCATGTTAAGGTTTCTTAGCCTTAGTCTTTTATAACAACCAGTAAATATCCAAACACATCATTGTGCCTGATAAAAGAACAAAATACTAACACTGTATGACATCAGCCCAGGCAACTGGCTAATGAGTTGGCTTTGTTTTCTTTCAGAACTATAGGTATCAAATTCAATTCTGCCCTGGTATTTACTGTCAAGTGGCCTACTTCAGATTTTAATGATCTCTTGAGACCCTGGCCTGACCCAAAATGTTGTTACAACTCGGCCCATGCCACTATAATAAACTATAAAGCTGTCAGATGGTGCCCCTCGTTCAGTAATTAGAAACGTCCTAAGACCAGTGTTAAGCACTGTGCCTAAAACCAGACTCGAGCAAATGCCAATTGACAAGAGATTCATGGTCAAGGTGCTGAGTGAATTGCTGGCTGAAGAGGGAGGCCACAAAAAAGAAATGAAAAGAAACCTTGCTAAGCTCCCCTTTGGGAATGATGCAGTAGCCTCCCCTCTACATAATCAACAGCTGCAGGAGCAAAACCATTGCTCATCTGTTTTCCTACCAAGTGGAAAATATACACTGTGTGCACTGTGGAAATGGATATGTAGGAGTATAACGATGCTATAGATAGAAAACACTTATAAATGCCTAGTTGGATGGTACTTTTCAGGCAAAGAACCAAGGAAAGAAGAGAAAAGGGCCAAAATATGCTTTAAAAAATGAGGAGTAATGAATATATTCTCTTATGACTGCACATTATGAAAGTAGAATTAATTTATATCACATTTCAGCGGTGTTATACCCTACTCCAGACTTAATTAAACCAGATAAATAACCTGGAGTGAGGAATGCATTCCTGACACTTGTCAGCTGGGGAAGTCTTTTGTCATAAAAATAAGGACTAACTTTATGCAAGGTGAAGACAGCTTTAAGTATTTTCATAGTTAACCCAATCTATGCTGCAGTTTCTAAGTAGACTGTTAACACCCTACAGAGGCTTTTCTGCTTGAAGTCCTTGACACACCCCACATCATGTTGGTGAGATTAATGTCATTTAGTGATTCTGCACCTTTTTCACCCTGCTCAGCTAAGCCAGGTCCATATGTTTTAGTCAGACTAGATGATGTGTTTTAATGCCTTTCCTTTCTGTTCCTTTTTAATACCTCCTTGAACCATGGAGGCATCTCTCCGTGTTGCAGTGGCAACATGTGCAGGACAGGAATGCAGGGGAAGGATGTTGCTCTTCCTCCCAAATGCCATATCTTACAGACTCTAACTTCCCTCAGGTGTTGTAGCAGAGGGGCAGTCCCCAAAACTAGTAATAGTTTGAATCCCATTTCATATCCTCATTTCAGAAGGTTCCCTGGCCCCTCAAGTGGGGGAATTGCCCAGGTACTGGAAAAACTCTGATAGCATCAACAGTAGAGCTCTTGCTCAAAGAATCATTAGAGCAGCTTCTCTCTGCTGTCAGACCTGGTGCTGTTTGGCCTGGAGAAGGGAAGCCTGAAGGAGAACTTTATCAACACTTACAATACCTAAAGGGTGAGGGTCGGGAGGATGGAGCCAGTCTTTTTTTCTGTGGTGCCTAGTCACAGTCACAAGCTGGAATTCCAGTTCCGCTGGAACATGAAGAAAAACTTATTTCCTCTAAGTGTGAGGGAGCCCTGGCCCAGGCTGCCCAGGGAGGGTATGAAGGCTCCTTCTCAGGAGGTTTCCAAACCCACCTGGACATGTTCCTGTGTCCCCTGATCAAGGGGAACCTGCTTTAGCAGGGGATTGGACAGGATGAGCTCTAGAGGTCCCTTCCAACCCCCACCATTCAGTGATTTCTGTGAAATGAAGGAGATGCATTTGCAGGGTCACTTGCAAGCCATCATGTTCTCTGACAGTAGAGAGTTAACTGCATTTACTGTGTTATTAACTCCACTAATCCTCTAATAGAAAAACCCCCAAATGCTCTTACAGAGAGCAAAAGGCACTGCTTCTAAATATATATATTAAATCCTTACAGTCTAGCAGATCAGGAACAAGTCCTTTTGTGCATCTTTGTACCTTATAAAGATGCTTAAGGATCTTACACATGCAATTCATTGTTCCTTTTTAGGTCATGTCTGGGAGTGAGGGAGGCCAGCACAGGAATGTCACTCTCCTGCTTTGGGTGGTGTAGACCTCTGAGAGGGCTTGGGACAGGCCCTCAAGCAGAGGAGAGGAAGCAATTAGAAGGGAAAAGACAGTTTTCAAAGCCTTCATAATCAATTGTCCCAGAGCTCAGGGAATGAAGTGTGACACAGAGCAGGGCCATCATGCCTTTCCATCATTCTGCCACTGGGCTTCAGGATGGGGGAAAAAAAACACACCAGGAGACTGGCACTGCTCTCATTGCCCTGGCAAGGGGAATCCACAGAAAGAGGCTGCTGATTGCAAATGTGACCCTGTTAGGAGTAGTTCCCAAAAATGGAAGATAGAGTAAGCATGTGATAAGATTAATGTAAATCTCAGGTGACTCTTTGGAGGATACAGCAAAAATGCTGACTTAATGTATGAAACTAGATTGTGGTTTGAGTGAAAAAATCAAATCACCCCGTGCAAGGTTGAAGTAGAGAGAAGGTACAAATCAGCTCTCAAACCTGGCATGTAAATGATTGTATTGTGTTGGGCCATGGCACATCTCTGTCGCTCTCTCACTGGTGGGATGGGGTTGATCCCACAGACATGGGACCAGAAACCTTTCCTAAGCTTCCCCAGGTTTTTCTGGGCCTCTTGGTGACAGTTTTCTGGGAAGAGTGTGTCACAAAAGAGCCCATATACTGATACAAATGTGAGCTGGTGGTTTTCCCTGGCAGGATTCCCTGCTGTAGAAAGGTTTAGAGCTAAGTTTTGATGTGATTTGATTTTAACACAGCACTTGATTTGGAATTGGCATCTCTTATATGATTTAATTGCATTTCTTTTGTGATAAATCTATGAATAATGCTAGAATTAATATCCATCAGATTAGTAACTGCCTGGGATAGTATTTAATCCACTTTTAATTTGAATGAGGGGTTTCAAAAATCTCTTAAGTACATTTTTCACCATTGCCTTCTGGGTTTGGTCCCTTTCCCAAGGACATCAGTCAGAGTAGTATCAGAGACTGAAAAGGTCACTGGTAGAACAGCTCTTGTCTTTTGGATGACACTTGAGTTGGCACACAGAGATGCCAAACTTTATCTGACTGAAAAGAGGGCAGACACAGTGATGGGGAATGAATGAATGCATTGACATAACTCCAATCTGCAGTTGGCAACTCTATGAAGCAGGCCCTTTATCCATATAACCCACTGAGAAGTCTACAAATTCAGTTTTCATGGGGAAACAACCTCAGGTATCTTATTTGAGGGTCAGCAGAAACGCAGCACAGCCAGCATATAACCGCAGAAGCTTATGTTTCCTTCTCTTCTCCATCTTGCTCATTTCTCTGTTAGCTACCTGGGAACAGCAACAAGTGTCTCCAAGTTCCACCTTCTCAGGTAGAAAGTGTTTGCAGAAATGCCATGTAAGAGAAGTACTGGGTTATTTCTCAGGTTTTAATGTTCCAGAGTTGGAATTAGGTGCTTTGCCATCAAGTAGGTCAGACACGTGCCCAGCTTGTGGACTGAAATGATAAGGTGGATAGGAAAAGGAAGCAGAGGGTTGCTCCACATGTGGTTGTAATGGATGTTTAGATTGGCTGTAAATGTTCAAGCACATGTTTGTTTAGAGTTACCAGGATATGAATCAAAGAAATAAAAATAGCAATGCATTAAGGCTTAGAGAAGCTCTTGGGAAGAAGCAAATTCATATTTTTAAATGTAAATATTTTGACCCAACCTATTAGTCATGCTCTCGTGCTACAGTGTGAGAGACCTGAGTTTGATGTGGTAGCTCATCTCTTGTTTGCCGCAGGCACAACACATCATGCTTCATCCACCAGCACCTTGTCTAACTAGTGCTATTTTCCAGGTGACAAATACTTGTCAAAAACTTGTGCTTTTCAAAAAACACATGTCTCTTCAAACTTTCCATTTTTAAGCAGCACATTCATCCCTCCCTGGATTATCATGTTACCCAGTGGAAAAAGAAAACAAATCAAAAGACATTTTCCTCCAGCTTTGCTGTTGTTGGTGTGTGACACTGCCCTCAAGTCAGCAAATTCCCAGTCTTAGCTCTTCTTTTAATATCTTTACTGCTGTGAGAAGTTGCTGGAGACGATAAGAATACTTCTTTGTTATATCAGTGAGTTTCCTCTTCCCTTTCTCCCTCTGCTCCTTACAATTCCCGTGGATTTATTTAGCTCAGATTTTTAAAGAGAGTTTTAAAAGTTGAATAAGTGATTAATAGATGTCAGGACATCACAGGAATAAGTATGTCGTAGATGGTTAAAAACCATTGTCATTCAAAGATTCAACATAGTGCTCTGTCAGTTTTTGAGATACTGTATCATTTTATAACAATATCAATTATTCAATTCCAACATCCTCCTAAGATATTTATAAATATAAAACTATTACTAAATATGAACTATATTTGCAATGATTTACCAAATTGTCACAACTGATGGTAATTGGAACCATTAGCTGTGCTAAGAGATGCACGTCAAGAGAGACGATTGCAACAACTTTGGTTGTCTGGCTCTGTCTAGCTTTTCTCAAGAGTGCTGCTAAGCCAGAGGAATCACCTAGAGTTTACTCAGAGATAGCCCCTAGTCATGGTACAAAAATGTTACAGTTGAGGGAAGAATGAGTTTAGAGCTCCTGGTACCCTAAGTAGAATTGAGGTCCAGTCTGAATGTTGTTTCCTCCTGCTTCATCCTTCCTTTGCGATGTACTACTTGTGATGCTTGCAAGATGTGAAGCTTTCTTTGGGTAGCACAAGCCTTGAAGCACACTCTTCTGCTTATTTAGCACTGTTAATTAAAGAAAGTCTATTAAATGAGCATACCACCGTCTGCACAGGCTCCTTATCTCTAGGGGAGCCGTTCAGGCTATGGATAATATCTCTGTGTGAGTCATGCTGCTTTGGCAGTGCACGATGGCAAGAGCTGGAAATGCCTAGAACAGTTGTTATAACCATAAGCATTAAAGGTTAGACTTAAAACCTGGGTCTGTAGAAGAGGCATTGCTGAGGTGTGGTAGCCCCAATTGTTGGAATTTCCTTTTTCCATTGGTCTGGAAAAAAAGTAGGAGCCCACGATAGAAAGCTTGTCTGCTTCCTCCATTTCTGCCTTACAGACCAGCTACTGTGAGGAGGTTTTATTCCATGGAAGCAGTCAAAATGGGTTTATAATACCTGTAGATTTATTTTTCAGTATTTCCCCAGATATATTTTCAAAACATTTGATAAATGCTACGATAAATAATGGAATTGCAAACGAAACAAAAGCATCACGTGTCGCAGCCCTGTGCTCTGCCAGCCTTTGTCCTGAGTGACCCATTCAAGGAGAAATCAAGCAAAGGCTCCTTTGCCTGGGCTCACTTCCAGTCCTTTGGCAATTTAACTGTATTTAGGCCAACTTTCTTTCTGAAAGTTTCAATTCTTACAGAATTTCTAGACAGCAGTAAGAAGGAGAATAATACAGTAGCTATATCTGGCAATAGAGTGTTACCAACATTTTTGCCTATTTAATGTCTCTGAGCTCTTTTTTTCTCCCCCCTTAAGTCTTTTTTGGGTGCCTATTATGCATGGGGAAAAAAATAGACAAATGTCTGTATTTATTGAGATTTTTACTGTAATATAAAAGATAACTTATTTCCATTGCCTACTCCTGACCAGCTGGTTAATTGACTGAGTAACAATGGACTGACTCTGCCTCTTTCTGCCTTTTTTTAACTCTTTCTCAGAGACACACAAAAGTACTTCTTTTTTTTAACTCACTTTGTGCCAGCTTAGTTTTTCATCTAAGAGGTCGGTGAACTGTACGGTAAAAGTATTGGTATTGAAAATTAGATTGGGGATCCCTATGGGATAAAGGATGAAGCAGCTGGAGGTTGAGCCACGTCAAAAGAAAAGACAAGAAAAAAGCCAAAAAACCCAAACTGGGCTACTACAGATCACTGTTGATCAGTGTAGGAAGCCAAATGTGTTGCTTAGCTCCAGCCACTATATCAAATCATATGAATTGTACCACAGCTCTCAGTGTCCTTCCCAGGTTGCTTCTTTCTCTTACACTGTCCCTCAAAGTCTCTGTCTGCCTTGGAGGTGACACGCTGATTTCCCATTGGAGTTATAATTGAAATGAAGTCACGTCACGGTGACACCAGCACAATTAAATAATAAATAAAGGTCATGATACGTGTTTATAAAAGCAACTATGAGATATATATAGGTATATAATGTGCATTAGCTTGTTTTTTAAAGGGGGGTTTTAAAAAGCTCAATATAAGTCAAAGTAGATGGCCCACATTTATTACCCTTCTGTTCTAATCTGAGGGTTTAGTAAACATGAGCCTGTGTTACTCTCTCTGTTATTTGAAAAGGAAGACTGAGATATTAAATGTGACTTTCTCCTGGTCAGAGGGCAGGGAGCATGGGGATGTTTCATATCTCAAGCTCCTCAGCTGCTCTGTCATCTCTGTTGCATTGATGTGTCTGCACAATTCCTTATTTAGCTATAGGCTAGAAGGGAGCAGGGCAGTCCTTTATTAAGCCTAGAATCCTACCAACTCTATTCCCACTAGGGCTGTTCTCCAACTCTTACAAGCATCCTTCCTGTCCATTACCTTCCCCAAAGTACCTGTGCTAGTTGGAGGTTTTACTGTATCTGAGGCAGATTGCTAAAACTAGACACGATATGGTGTTTGTAGGAAGCCAGTTAAAAGCATTAATGGATATTTTAATTTAGAGGGGCTAGAGGTGGCCAAGCCATGCACCATGCCCAGCACAGTGAAGAGCTGCATAGGACAGAAAAGGGAGGGAAGAAGCATTCACACAGCTCTTTTCTCTGGGGAATTAGAAGTCTGCAGGGGACATCAGTTAGTCCCAGATCCTCAGGAAACAGCTTGAGATTTATTTATTGCCATGTAAATAGCCTAGAATAATCCCATGCCAGATGCCATCTTTCCTACCACATTTTGAATAGAAGCCAGGCTGCTTTCCTGCCATTTGAATGGATGTCCCTGAAGGAACTGCTAATGTTTGCACCATAGTGCAGGCTCAAAACACACAGCAAGTCCCGTGGCTTGCAACGACAAGGACATGGGTGGGAAGGGGAGAGTTAACTGACATAGACATAAAAGTTTGGGCTCTAAACTTACTGTTTTGAACCTTATCTTCATTTTCTAATCCAGATGATTATCTTTTCAAGAGTCCTTACTTTATTACCTTTTTTTCCCCCCCCTCTATCTCTGGGTAGTAAATGAATCAACCAGATTAAAGTTATCACACAAATAATGAAGAGAAATTAACCCATCTGGTCATGACCTGGAAATACAATGCCTAACTGGCAAAGGCCCAGAGGAACTGGGACTCTGAGTCCGTGGGGTCTTAACAATGGGGCAAGTAGGGACATGGAAAACAGCAGCTGAGACTCCATGGGCTCACTTTAGCCTGGAGCATGTTGTGTGTGAGCAACATTAATAGACACGAATTTTGGCTCCAATCCTACAAAGGCTTAAGCCTGCACTTAAGATGCACAGAAGGAAGATAATAAAGCTTGGAGTATGCAAAGGCTTTATGGAAGAGTGGCAATTTTTTCACCCAGAAAAAGGTTTTGCTGCACAATTTTTTGTGCCTCAGAATATTAAGCAGCAGCAGGGTTCAATGGAATCATATTAATAAGCACGGATAATCCCATCATCTGGGGCTGGGCTGATGGCAAAGCAGCTCTGAACACACACAGCTGAGTGAAAATTTCTTGCAATTAATTGGATTTTATTAAATTTCTCATTTAGTGGCTGAAGGAAAAGAAACAGACCAGAGACAAGCAGTAACTTGCTTGCTAACCTGGAGCTGTGAGTAATAGCTGTGGATGTGGGAAACTGCGTTCCTCATTGCATTAGGCGAGAAAAGTGCTGATAGGGGCACAAGTGCAAGAACCCAGTTTCTCATGACTTTTCTCCTTGTCCTGACCTCCTCCTTTTCTGAAGGAGCAGATGAAAATGTCGACCCCCAAATGGCTGTTCTGATGCTGGTAGGTTTCCATTTGAAAAGTTGAAACCTTTTAATTTCTGTTCCTGGGAAGAGGGAAAACCCGTTTCAAGGCCTTGAAAGCCACTGAGAAATGGAGCTGTCAGTCTCCAGCCAGCTTTAGATTATGATCTGTGAGCTCAGGTTGGGGGCACGTAGCCATCGATACCATCCTTATACTTCCTTACGTGGCACTTGGCTGTGCTCAGAAACATGGAATCTTGATTAAAATCCCTCACAGCCAAGTCCTGAAAAATCCCTGAGTGAAGCAAGAAGTTGCTTTTATTATCTTGCTAAAATTGTGTGTGACACTGTGAGACTTACACGGATACTAAATATGACATTGGATTTGCCAGCTGATAAATCCTTAACTAGTTTTACACTGTGCCTTGCCTTAAATGATACAAATTGGGCCTGGTTTCAGCTCCTTTTCACATCTGTATCATCAAACTGTATTACCTGGTGGAAAGTTGGTTTGTTTTATACCAGCAACTTGAGTCCTTTTTAGTGACACTTTGAATACAAAGTTGGACAGAGCAAAGGAATTTCCCATACAAACCCCACTACATTTTGCAAACACTCCCTCTGCAGTGTGTAGATAGGCTTTGTCAGGACCCACTGAAAAGTCTCAGCGTGCTCTGCCTTGCATAGTTTTCCATCATGGATAACACCAGGGATGTAAAAATCATAGAATCATAGAATGGTAGGGATTGGAAGGAACCTTTATAGATCATCTAGTACAACTGCCTTCCAAAAGCAGGTCCACCTAGATCAGGTCACACAGGAACGTGTCCAGGTGGGTCCTGAAGACCTCCAAGGAAGGAGCCTCCACAACCCCTCTGGGCAGCCTGTGCCAGGGCTCCCTCACCTCAGCAGTGAAATAGTTTTTTCTTATGTTTAAATGGAGCTTTTTGTGTTCCAGCTTCATCCCATCACCCCTTGTCCTGTCACCAGATACCATTGAAAAAAGAGATGTCCCAACCTCCTGACACCCACCATTGAGATATTTGTAAATATTAATGAGATCCCCCCTCACTTTTTCTCTAAACAGCCCCAGTTGCCACAGCCTTTCCTCATAAGAAAGATGTGGAGAGCTGACAACATCTGCTAGATCACCTGGTTTTGGTCAGATTTGTACGTCATAGAGTTTAATGTAAACGTTTTGTTATGAAGGTCCTGCTATCTTTCCAACAAGCAGCAGCTTCCTCAATGTGACAACAGGGTGTCCAAGTACTGTGCACAGCTCCTGATGGCTCAGGCATCACAAGTTCAGTGTCAGCACATTTGCTTCCTGAAATCTTGTTGAACTGATTTACAGTACCTGAGCAAATGAGAATTAAGAGAAGCAGTATCACAGCTTGGTCTCACATGCACCTATAAACACGTGAAGTCGAGTACATATACACATAGAATCATGGAATCATTTTCATTGGAAGAGACCTTTAAGATCATCAAGCCCAACCATTAGCTTAACAGTGTCTAAACCCACCACTAAGCTATGTCCATGCCAGGCATGCATCTATATGCATGAACACAGTTCAGCCACATTTTACTACCATCCCTGCAGTTTCTTAACATCAATGTGACTTATTCTCTGATTTGTGTCACGTGTGTACAGATCATGTCTAAAACCATTAGAGGATAAGGTAACCTGCAGATGACAGAAACCTGTGACAAGTTGCCTCACTAGCCCAGGCTGTTCCCAGCAAAGCCTACTGCACATTTCAGGTCCCTGCTTCATTATCCGTCTTTCCTTTCTGGCTGCTTTAATCATCACCTAATAACTTTCAGGGTTCACCCTGTTACAACTGAACAGGCAGCCAGGCAGCATGAACAGCTAGCTGCTTCTGGACCAAAATTTGGCAGCATCCAGCAGCTTCTACATCAGTGGGGCTTCTCCTGCTTGCTGTCAGCCCCCTAAATTTACAGTGAAAAAAAGAAGCTTTCTCTGTTTCTCTCCACAGTAGTTGAGGTGTTATTTTACCACCAAAATGCACCTAGATTGCAGAGAGCTATACTGGCAAGGATTAGCCTTTTTTTCCCCCCCCTATACCATTATGAGCAATACCAGCCTGTACAATCTAAGCTAGAAGCATAGTTTCTCATTTGTTTGTTTTTCTTAATTGCCCTACAGCAGCTGCCTGTCTGTTACAGAAAGTACCATAACCCTCTCTTCACAGCCAGGGATTTACAAGGCACAGATTTAGAGAGGAATCTGGGCTACCCTAAAATCCACAGATGAAATTCCAGTCCTGACCTTGGCAGGGCTAGGATTTCACCTAAAATGACTTGTGTGATGTATCACGCAGAAAGGCTGTGGTGTATTATGGGATTAAACACTGGTTTGGGGAAAAAGAGCCTGTTTAAAACCTTTGCCTTTTTAGGGAAAAGAAAAAAAAAGAAGAACATAGTTTGCAGAAATAAAAAGCTTCTTGGCCTTGTTAATTTTAGTGGTAGTTTGTCATGATATTTCTTCAAGAAGAACTCAGAAGGAAGTAGACATTTTGTTGTGTTTTGCTATGAGATCGTGGCTTTTTTGTTTGACTCTGTATTTCTGAAATCTATGCCACATCGTTATTGTGGGAAACACCTGAACTTCCTCTTGCTTTCCTGAGTGAATATGAGGACCATTGAGTCAAAAAGGCCAGAACAAAATTACATCACTTTAGCTTTTCAATGTGAAATGCTCAACTCTTGAATACATCCAAAAATTAAAGCATTCAGACTTTCTGTACCACAAGGAATTCTCACCATTTCTGCTCTCCTAGTTTGGAAGCGACAAAGTTCCCAATCAGACTTCTTTCATCTTCCCAAAAGAAGCCCAGAATTTCTGGTTTTCAGACATCTCTTGCAATGTGTCCCCCATTGCCACTTGAAGTATCCCCTCTCTGTTCTGCCTGGTTACTGCCTGGCTCTGGACTCACCTCTCATAAACTTACCCGTTGTGATGATGACATGGGTTAGACTGGTTTGGGTATTCGGCACAGCCAAGCTTGTCTCCTGCCTGGAAGGTGAGGGAGGGTGCAGGGGAGGCTGTGTTTCTGGATGAAGGGATCTGACCAGTATTCCTTTGGGAATAAACCCAGGCTAACAACTTATTTCATACCAGTTAGTGCCAATCACTTGTGCCATCTGTGAGAGCTCCGGTGCTGCAGGCTGGCATAGGACTCAGGCAGCTGCCTTCTAGGTAGAAATCTCTGTATCCCATTATACACTCCCTGAGATATCCAGGTCCACTCTGCTTTGTTTTCTCTGCTCCCTGGTGTTTATTTTCATCTCTTATTTTAATCTTCTGAGCCTGTCATGTGTGCCAGGCAAGGACATGCTTCCTGCACAATCTAGCAAGCACATTAGTATGGTTTGTTCAACTCCACGTTTGGGTATCAGTAGTGCTTTTTTGCTCTCTGTCAAGCATTTCTGTTGCAGCAAAGTTTCTCTTTCAGGGTTTCATATGTCAGATTAACAGGCTGCCCTGGGTCTGGCTGGGATGGGGTTGTTAGTGTTCAGAAGCAGGTGAGTGGACCATGGCCTGGCTGTTCACTCTCTGCCTTGGCTTTGCCCTCGAGTAGTTTCTCTGGGCAGCATTCACTTTCTGTATTCCTTCACTGTTGTTATGGCTGTTTCTTCTCTCCTTGGTTTGTTCTATTAAATTGTCTTTATCTCAACACAGAAGGTTTTACCTTTTCCTGCTGATTTTCCTCCCCATCCTGCAGAGGGGAGAAGGAGTGAGTGAATGAGCGGCTGCTTAATACTTTTTGCTTCTGGTTGGGCTTAAACCCCAACAGAGGGCAAACATTTAATGGAATTAGGGAGAAGATGCTGAGAGAAGAAAGGGCAGCTCTATGGAAATGGTTCAGTTTGGGTTTGGTTTTTTGCAAGGAAAGGGTGACTAGGGACAGAAGACAATCAGATTTGTTTCCACGCTAAAGATTTGCATCCACACCAGGGCTGAGAAATAAATAACCTGAGCTAAAGAAGAGTGACCTTAGGCCTGCTAAAGTTTGGATGTAGCTATTCTGCAAAAATGACCCAGGAATTGTACTTGGCAGGTAAATGAGGGGAAAAAACCAAACCTCAGGACTCAGTTACAAGAACTCAGAGCAGCTGGGATGCATAAACCTTGTCAGTATAAAAGGCCTCAGTCATTAGGAAAGAATGACCTTTGTTTTGGTTTGGTTTGATTTTGGAGGGGAGATGTATGTTAGGGCTTTCTGGGCTACTGATGTCCTTGCAGAAAGCAAGGTGCTCCTGAAGCTACTAGTGGCAGAAACCCCAAGGGCTCATTGCAGCAAGGCTGAGACTGCTCTGCCACCCTCTAGGTTCAACCAAAAGACCCTTTGTTTGGGTTTTGTGCCTGAAGAGATCAGCTCCTATCCCTCTTGTTTTAATGTATCTTTAATCTCATGAACTTTATAGGTAAACTTTGTGTTTTAAACAGCAGTACATCCCTATTTCATATCAAATTGTGTATCTGAATATATATAGATGTTCTTGTCCTGAACTAGAATTCACGACCCATGAAGGGCAGCCCTGGCTTTTCACACTTACATAAATGACTATTATCTTTGGAAAAGCTCCAGGTGTTTTCTTCTCAAGCAGTAAGACTTACAGCTGGAACTGCCACTTCTT
Source organism: Colius striatus (assembly GCF_028858725.1). Lineage (NCBI taxonomy): Eukaryota > Metazoa > Chordata > Aves > Coliiformes > Coliidae > Colius > Colius striatus. The sequence continues at coordinate 6,582,760 of NC_084762.1, forward strand.
CAGCTAGCTACTTACTTTTACTAACTGTGCTAGGAATTAGCTTTTCACAATCTTGCTGTTGGCTCTGGGTGCTTTGAGGCACTTCTGGGCTTTAGTGCTCCATTCCAAGTATTTTCTCGAGGTAGGTGATACCAAGAGCTGCAACATTACAGCTGTTTTACTTGCTTAGTTGAACAGAGGTGAAAAAAAAACCAACCTAAGGGAAAGAAAAGGGATTGATTCCCCTATATTTTTTTGCTTGTAGTCTGTAGTTTCTATGCAACACTTCATACAATTCCCAAGTATTGTCTGAGATCTTTTTGGCAACTCTTCTGTTCCACCAAATCTTGCATCAATATCTAACTGGAGAATTTACTCATAGCATATTTTATCCAAGTGTCGTTAGTAATGTGGAAAATAAGCCAGTTCTTGTGCTTTGCTGATGTTGTACAAGTGGCAGTGCAAAGGCCTGGCCTGGCTTTGCTCCGTGGGGGGCTCTGAGTACCAACCCTTTGCCATTCTTGCCCTGGGAGGTAACAGCATATAATACACTGCTCTTCTGACTTCTCATTATTTCCAGAGGAGTTTCTTGCTTGGGAGGAGCTCCAACTAATTTCTGTGCAGGATAAGTTGGAGAAGGTCATGCAAATAATCAAGAGGGAGCGGTAAGAGCAGAACTTTGTGCCCTGAGGCACCAGGAATGGGAGAGAAGACAAAAGCATGTGAGAAAGATAGGAAAAATATAAAACACTAAGGGAAGGTGGGACTGATAAAGAGGGAAAGAGCTGCAGCTGGGAGTCCTGCCAAGTGACTGCAGTGCAAGTTGCATGGTCGGTGGTGCTGTGAGGCCAACAAGGAGCTTGGCCCAGAATCGTGATGGTCTCCATCCCGTACAGCCTGAAGCTGGTAACTGCACAACATGAAAAGCGGGCCACAGCTGCCAGAACTCAAATATGCAGAGCTTTGTGTTATTTTTCTTGTGCAGATTGGTTATTCTGCTTAGAAGATACGTTCTTTCCAACTAAGCAATGGTATGTGTGTGTGTGTGTGTGTGTGTGAAATAATGTCTTGTCCTGCTCCTAATGCCAAATACACCACGGGATGAACACACCTTCAGGTATAGCAAGAATCAGGATAGGAAAGAAGGCAAGAATATAACAGTTCTGAATCCTGGCTACTCTTTCTGCAGCATTTCCAATTGGGAGGGGCAGGTTTGCCCCTGGCCTGAGTCTATGAAGTAGAGATGAAAAATTTTGTGATATGAATCTGAAAAATCTTTTCCAGACTTTCTTACTAATGTGGTAGGTTTTTGTTTGCTTGTTTTGTTCTTCAAAACGTGGCCAGCATTGGAAATGTTATATGCCTGAGTACAAAAATCACACAAGTCAAAGGCAGGATAATGAAAGCCATACTTTCACCAAGCTGATGAGATAAAAAATAAGGAGGAGCGTGTTAATACAATCACGGGAGCTTTGACTTGGTTATCCCTTCAATCATCTGCATCTAGCAAGTCTGAATTTCATCTCTGCAGGTGTTAAGGATAAACATCAAATGTGGACAACCACAAAAGCTTTTTAACATGGGCTTTAACTACCAAGCACAGAAAGATGTTTTGGCCTTGAAAAGAGGGTAATAAGCAGCCCTGCAGTTGAACTAGGTTGTCCCAGAGAAGAGGAGCAGCATACACAAAACCTTCCTTTATTAAGTTAGGAAGAACATTAGTGTAATGGCTGTTGTTATTTTTATATTGTGCATTTAGATTAGTAGTGAAGAAACTACTTTTAGTCATTTGCAATGAGGAAAGCACTTATGCACATTATATAACTTTATGCAGGTATTAAAACCATCTGAGATCTCTAGAGCATTTGCTGAATCAAACTCAGTACTTATTAGTAGATTGCATGAAAAGCCATTTTGTATACACACAGCTTGAGTTTTCCAAACCAAATAGGAATGAGAAGGATTTCCATGACTCTTGGATTTAATTGCATGATAGAGAGTGATTGGAAGGAGAATCAAAACAGTCCCCTGTAGCTTTTAAGGCCATAAAAGGAGATTATGGGCAATAAGTAGAAAGGGACAATCTGATTGTGCTTATTACACCAAGAAACGGAAAACCAATACAAAAGAGAAAAATGTGGAGTTTTAGAAACCTTTGTCTTGGGAAGCTTTAGTTGGTTATCCAGTTAGCTATCTGAAAAATGTCTTACATCAGGCTCCTATCCAATCTTTGATGCACCTTTGTGCAACTTGAAGGAATACTTGGAGCGTAGCAGCATCCTTTACAATTATTAAAGGACCACTAAGCCTGGTACTTAAGAAACTCAGATCCCTTCCTTCCTGAGCAGTTCTCCATCTTCCGTAACAACGCATTAAGTGTTATTGGTAACGAGAATCAAGGCATTTCTATATAGTCCTTGATTTTGATCTTTGCAGCTTCCACTCCAGGTTTCAAGGGAAAACATTAATGTAAAACGAAGGCCTTTGACAGGTGCAGGGCATGATTCTACATCCATTGAATCAAGGAGGATAATACCTGTTACACTGTTGTTCTAGAGAACAGGAACTTTGATACCAGTACTAACCACCCTGGAGGAAAAGTGAGAGACCTGAGACAAGGTGTTTAAGCAAGTAGATGGATTTGATCTCACTTACAAAGCAGAGAGCTCAGACCACTTTTGCTATAAAACCATCAATTGTGGGATTTGCCCTGAGCTTTCTTGGTTCCCCTTAAATTGTTTTTCAGTGTTAGAAATGTGTGTGCATACACATACCATCCTCTAAGATCTCCTTGAAAAGGGGAAATTTTGGGTGCTCTACTGAGTCATTCTGTGCATTTTTGGTTTAAAAAAACCAAACCAACAAAACTAACACAACAAACTTTTAAGGCAAATAAAGAAGCAAGTCATCCCGTGTGTTTGCATGGTTGTGGGGTCATGATTCAGAATGAGGTCAGAGCAACACAGACAGTCAGTCAGTCAGTGGGCAAAGTTACTTCTGTTTTACCTGTTTGCTCATGTATTTGTTGCAAAACACATGGCCCAATTCTTCTTTCATGCCTATGTAGGTATGAGACGTCTCCATACTAAACAGAACAATAGTGGAGGAATAGAGGAAAGAAGCTGGCCTATTTATGATTGTTCTGCTACCAATATATTCCTTCAACAGCTTGCCCAAATTAGACATAATTGCATCTACTCTCTGGAAGAGTGGTTCTGAATCCTGTACCTATAATTTTCTCTCTTGTCAGAAGATGCTTTTATAATACAATCTGTATTTATAACTGGATTCTGCACATCCTATTAGATGGATACTTTAATATTAAATACTTTGCCCTCTGTTTGACTGATGGGTAAAGGACAGGGGGCTTTCTCCAGCAACATAATCCATCCCATTTTTCCAGGTAAAATAATTCTGTTTCTCACTCAGCACTGTAACACTTGTCCTGTTCCCAGGGTCCTTTTATAAGAAGAAATGATCTTTCTGTGAGAGCTGCTTTTTTTCCCCCTTAAAATCTCTACTCAGGCTTCCTCTCTATCAATGGAAAAGAAACTCTGGCATGCTGAAAAACAGGGAAAACCTGTAAATACCCTGCCAAGCTGTAGTCAGCAACACAACGGCCTGGCTTTACCTCAGGACAGACAGGGGAAGGAGTTTGCATGGTGGCCTTGTAGGCAAGAAGGCCAATGGCATCCTAATGGGCATCAAGAAGAACGTGGGCACTCCTTCCCCTCTGCTCTGGTGAGGCCTCATCTGGAGTCCTGTGTCCCCAGCTCAAGAGGGACAGGAACTGTTAGAGAGAGTCCAGCGCAGGGCCACCAAGATGATCAGGGGACTCAAGGATCTTCCTTATGAGGAAAGGCTGCGGGAACTTGGGCTGTTTAGTCTGGAAAAGACTAAAGGAGGACCTCATTAACTTCTTTCCTATGAGGGTGAGGGAGCCCTGTCCCAGGCTGCCCAGGGAGGGTATGGAGGCTCCTTCTCAGGAGGTTTCCAAACCCACCTGGACATGTTGCTGTGTTCCCTGATCAAGGGGAACCTGCTTTAGCAAGAGTTTGGGCTGGAATAAGCTCTAGAGGTCGCTTCCAACCCCTACCATTCTGGGATTCTATGATTTAACATAGAGCAGCATCCACATCTAAGTGTGACTGCAGATGAGGCAGAGGAGGCCTGTTTTCGCCATGCCAGGAGACCCACCCCCTGCTTCTAGTGCAGCAGGTCAGAGAGGCAGTTGCCTTGCTGAAACCCTGGACCTCCCCTGCATTTTGGTTCCCCTTCCCACCTTCATTCCTCCTCATCTAATTACTGTGTGAGCTCTTCAGGACAGTGTCTGTCACTGTGTGCCTGGTGCTGTGGGGCTCTGATGTGGGTTAGGGCCCTGGGGCTCTCAGTGCCATGGAAGTCGTTAATAGGTCAAGAAAGAAAATTGTTCAAGCAAGGATGGAGAATGAGTAAAACCCTGAAAATTCCCAAAGGTTTCCTGGCCTGAGCTTGGAGCAAACTTTTCTTTGAAATGTGAGATTTTGGCTTAACTCTTCGATGTTGCTTCTTTTTCCTGACTGAGGAATGGTAGATTTGGCCAACTGCTCTGCTTCCCTCTTCTCTTGCTTTCTCTCCTTATCCACTGATAAATCCTCTGCATGGGATGGGATTCTGGCTTCCAGGGTTCTGTTTATCTCCAGCAAGGGAACTGGACTGTCTACTTCTCCACTGTAATCCTCTGGTCCACCAGTTTATTTTGTCAAGGAAGCATTTGGTTTATTGTAATATCAGTGATTCTCATATTGGATGCAACCATTTAAAAAACCCAGCAAACAAACAAGAAACCCCTGTAGCTAAAACCTTTACAATTACGGCATCAAAGCAGAAGCTTCTCTAACCTAACTGGAAGTGGGGACAAGGAAGGGGGTGCATTGGAATGACTGTGTTAAGTGCTGCGTAAGCAGGCACTCCTCTGCTGGGACCCATGAGGGAATTAATATTCCCTTACTCCCCCATCCCTCCACCACCAGCTAATCTGTGCCTGCCCTCTAATTTCCTGGCAACTGCTCTAATGTACAGGCTAATAACTTTTGCAGCAATCCTGGGAGACGTCAGGCCAGCTATGGGGTTATAGGCTCCAAAGGAGGATTAATTAGGGGAATTGTGGCATCTGCAACGGGGGAGCTTTTGAGAAACTCTTCATCCAGGTGATGTGAGCAGGAGTTCAGACAAGCACCCAAATATTTCTGTGAAGAACTGGAATGCCACTCCTAATTGAAGTTCAAGGACTACTAAGTCCCCTTGATGATTTCTCCTCCTTTCTTGCTCAAACTATCTCTTTTGTTGCTGTTTCCAACTATAACTTAATGAAAACACATTTGAAAGTAAAATGATGGATTTCTCAGGGACTCTGACCCTTAGGGGCAGCCACAGAGATACTGCAGAAGGACCTGAGTACACAAGCTCCTGTTAATTAGAGCAGAGTGAGTGATTCATAGAAAATAATTTATTCAGTTAATCTAGCCTCTCTTTTGCAAATTGCTGATGAAAAGTGTACCATTTTCTTGCATTCAGCTGCTGAACAGCCAGTGCTTTCTCTGCCTGGCGCTGACTCCGAGGCCATTGGGAATGTAACCTCTGGCTTTTAGCTTTTTCAGTGGACAGAAGTACTGGCGTTGGTGTTCTTCCTTGATTAAACAACAACTGGCTTTTCATGTGTGCCTTGAAAAACTGATGTTCCTTGTTACAAATGTAGAGGTGACCTTCAGTGAATGTTATTAACCATGGCATAGAAATAGCTCTGCCAGTGAACCCATTTGCTAGAACGGTGATCTGGAAAGTCCGTTCAGCACTTCCCCTCCTGTGTGTCTCTGTGAGCCTTCCCCTTTGGTGTGCCTGGGGAATTTCCACTCTTTCTCCTTCACCAAACCCGTGCAGAGTCCTTTGCTTAAGCTCATCTCCACATTGAGGCAACCTCTCCAGAATATCAATTGTCTGATCAAAGCAGCCATGAAGCACAGACGTCAAAGTCATAAAACTAATAGCCAATAATCTGATGCCTGCTTGATGAAGTCCTTGTCAGTAAGGTGGATGTTTATTCACCAAGAAGCAGTCGTGATGCTTACAGTAAAGATTACACAGTACTTCCCAAGCAGCACAAACCCCCTAAGTCATACCTGTAATGCCCTCACCCACTACCAAGCAAACAGCCCTGCTCCCTAGCCTTGCAGCATTTCCTTTTGTCTGACATCCACACAGACCTTGAGTATGGGCACCTGAATTAGTGTGTGTGTCTGTCTGGGTTTAGGGCAGAGTCCTGGGCCCCAGTGGACTTCTGCTGCCCTGAGAAGACAGATGCATCCGAGGTGCACCCGAGTTTGTATGCTGTAACTCTACACTCCGCAGTAGTTTTGATAACAACTTTTCTCATTCTGTCATCAAAACTCATTTTTAATGAGCAAAAGCACTGGGTGAAAATGAATGCATGGCAGCATCCTTGTAACCGGTGCATAATATTTCAGTAATAGGCTTGCAGGATGTTTATTCACGTGCCAGACTCATTTATCAGGTATTGGATTCAGAGGATTTCCCAACAGGATATCTGCAGAGATTAGTGAGCTAGGCAAATGTGCTTTGAACAAATGCATCCTTTCATCAGGCAGCCATTTGGATAATTCCAGCATCAACACACTCGCCTCTGGAATGGGTCAGCTGATAATTGCATTAACCATTTTTCTGGCAGTCATATGGATCTATCCCTTTAGATCCCACAAGGACAAAGTTAGGCCTGTGACCTCTTAGTTAACAGGAGCCTGCCCATCCTTGCCCCTGTGCACATGCAGTTTCAGCCAGCCCGACGTTGCCCAAAGTAACTTTCATTGCCTGGAAAGAGCTGCTGTATCAGAAAACCAAACACATGCCATGAGACTTTTGTCTGTACAAGTTGACAACGCTTTGTTTTGAAAAATAATGTGAGACAAATAGCCTTGAACATTTTATTTCAGAGCATTTGAGAATAAAATACTCCTCATTTTCATCTTCTTGTTCTCCAGAAGGTATTTCTATTTCGGTTTTCAAAGCTGAATGTGAAATGAAACATACTTTTAGCAGCAGAAATTTGTCATCTGAACTTTTTCCCCCTGGAAATTTGTCTTAGGAGAAATTTCCAATGGATGGAAATTGCAGTTCACCAAAATGAATCATTTTGGTGAAGGCCAGAAATTTATATTGGAATAAGAGGAATTTCCATGGTTTGAGAAGTAGAGGAGCTCAGCTGTAAGACAACAAGTAATGCAACAGATATGTTGGAACCCAGGTTTTATCAGCATATTAATGAAGACATAGCAAAAAGTTTTGTTAGTCTTCTTCCAACAACTGACTCATTCTTTTTCCTATCTGCTGTATCCTATAAAATCTCTGGTCTTAAATGCTGCATTGAATAATCATGGGAAAACCAGTCAGGTTGGCTTTTTAAATGGCCATTTATCTCTTAATTGTCTTTTTAGAAAGATAAGCTGCCTTGTCTATGACATGAGGCTCTATTTGCTATACCTAAAGTGGAGAACCATCATTCTTTCAATGATTTTTGAAAATATAAGATACCAAGCTTAATTTTTGTAAAAAGAACCCCAACTACCTAGTTTTTCTGTGCCTTGAGCTGTAGAAGTACAAACAAACCTGAGGATTTAAAGGTGGGCATGTGATTTTTCAGCCCGTTTGCTTGTTTTTTGTCATCTTTGTTGAGCCTTTTAAACTGTGGAGGTATGACACCAAATCTCACCAAGTCTTTGGCATGAAGGGAACCAGGGCCATGGAGACAGCACAAAAGGAAAGAAGGGTTTTGTGAGAAAAAGAAAAGGAACAAGGAGGGTGAACATGTTTGCGGAATTAGGAAGGTGGCCTAACATGCTTGTGTTTTTCTTGCTTTTTTATGTTAGTGGGACAATGTTATTTGTAAAGCATGTTTGTCAAAGCAGTGGTATCCTCCCAGCAAGCCCCTTACCTCGTTTGCATCCTGTCAAGGTCACTAGTTGCTCATGCAGGCTATTGGATGGAAGACTGGCACTTGCTCCCAAATGAAGATGATGAGCCAAACCGCTTTCTTGTTTCCACTGTAACAACTTGAGCCTATGCCTCAGGCTGCAGAGCTTGACTTGAGTTCTGCAGGCCCTGGGAACAGTGAGGTAGGCTACAGATCTGTGGTTCAAGCTTGGCCTGCTCCAAAGACACGTGGCAGCTGTGTGCTCCACATCTGGATTCAAGTCCTCATTCCCCAAAAAGCCCTGCTTGGAGCTCAGGGGTGTTCCCAGCTGCAGGCTTTGCTTGTGCCCATCTCAATGTATCAACAATGGTGTGGGAGCAGGATATGGACCTTCCACATGTGGTTTTGCCATGGTGATTAGCAGAAACAGGTAGGGCATCACCACCTCATCTTTCCCTGCCAGATGGCCCATGTAGGGCCCCAGAGTCTCAGTTCACACCACCATGATTTACCACAGTGGCCCCTTTGGGCTCTGCTGGAGAGATAGGCAACTGGCACGAGACAGTGGGGAAGGATGCTGGCTCCTTCAGATGGCCTCAGCATGGAAATGTCTGAGTGCAGCAACCCTTCATCAACATGGAAAGGGAAGCCAGAGAGCACTGCTGCTTTCTATCAGGGCGAGTTTAAAAGCAACTTGCCAGCTGACAGAAGCAGCAGCTGCAAGGAAATTTCCCCAGCATACACAAAACCACCCTCACTCCTTTTAACTGAAAAAATTAAAATGACAGCAATGTTTTAATCTACTTGGGCTGAGCATGAAAGTGTGAGTGGGTGAAATAGCTGGGGAAGGGAAGAGGAGCAGAGGAGAGTGGCTGGCTGCTGGCATATTTCTGAGCTGAGGGATGGTCTCTGCCTAGCAGGATAGTTAATCTACACAAAATGCTCTGGGCTCTTGTCTCTATCACATCATGCTACTCCAGCCTTTCATACCAGATCCCTGAGATGGAGACTGTCACTCTGACAGAGGCAGAGAGAAGAAGGAATGATAGAAAAGATGGGTGAAAAACAAACCAAACCCCCACCAAATCCCAACACTGCAACTCAGTAATAACCTTGCTGTCAGGTGCAGGTTGAGCAGCAATATTTTTGAGGCATGAATGCAGGTGGAAAGATAGAAAGCCAGATGTGTGCTTCTGCAGGATGAATCAAGGCTGGGCTGAAGGCCTTGGAGAGTAAAGTCAGCAAAGCTCCACAGTAATGGCTCCGAAGAAATGGCATTTAATAAGGAATCTGAACTCGTACAGCCTAGCCACAAGCAAACCAAGACTAGGGCTGGGATTTTATTTTTGGGGCTGTTAAATCCAGGTGGAAGAAGCATATTGATTGCTAGAAAAGAAAAATTCAGAGTCAGGAATGCTTTGATAACACTTTTGTTTATACCCATAGACTTTCCTATACAAGGGATATTCTGTATTTCTCCAAACTGCCCTTGGTCTCGGGTCAAATATCCTGGTCTCCTTAAGCCAGGACTTTTGCCACTTCCTCCCTTACAAACTTATGGAGAAGGCTGTTAGCTCCCATAAATCAGAAGCTCTGTCTCCAAACTATTATGGAAAAAGAATTGTTTGCTCTCCACCTCATTGCTTTGCAGTGGGAGTTGACAGACCCATGTCATTACCTGGTCCACAAAAAAATCCTTTATTAACAACACAACAGCTGTTCCCAGATTACACCTCACAGCACAGAGCAGAAATGTCCTTCTTTGGCCCCAAATGGCTGCAAATGTCTTCTCAGCTTCTGTGGCTTGAATTTGGAGCTGTGGCAGCTGAGGGAAGCACAGAGGAGAGACTGCCTGTGCCCTGTGAATGCTGGGGTGGGAGCAGGGAGCAGAGCAGCTTTTTGAAGCAGCTGATTCCACCATGAGTGTTCAGAAGTGAAGAGACTGCTGCAAAGCACATCTTAATAGCTAAAAGCTGTGTGTGACTTCACTTTGAGACCTGGCTGCTGATCTCATAGCTTGCACTCACATTGTCCTTTCAAGCTGCTCTCCAAAATCACTTATCTACTTCAAAAAATATTTGTGATGGAACCTGAGGTTCTCCAGTAGCTTGAATTCTAAGGAAAACCACCAAATATAAGAGGATTCAGGTCAGAATAACATGTTATCCCAGGATGTTTGAAGATGAGGAAATATTCTGGGGACATTCCAAACCCACCTGGACGAGTTCTTGTGTGACCTACTCTAGGTGCTCCTGCTCTGGCAGGGGGGGTTGGACTGGATAAGCTTTCAAGGTCCCTTCCAGCCCTTAACATTCTGTGATTCTGTGATAACTAAAGTCAGTTGAATAAAAGGACTTGAGGTGGGGAGGCTTGAGGATCATTTCATTTATTTTGTTTGGGCTTCTCAGAGAAAAAGAAAAGCACCTAGGGACTGTTAATGTGATTTTTGAATCTGCAAAAGCCACAAATCAAGGAATTTGTTGGAAGTGAATAGACAAAGAGTTGGTTTAAAGTACATGTTAGAGGAGTAGAGAACTGTAGCTGCTCTTACTGCAACCGCCACCCAAGGTACGGGTCTTGAACCAGCCTGTCACGCAAAGACAGTGCCAGATGCCTTGTGGAAAAACCCTCTGGGTGCCTCCCTCCCCTGTGCCTGCAGCCTCTGAAGGGCAGAGAGAGAGAGAGGGTGGACAGAAGGTTACAGCAAACACCTTCCAGCTGGTAGGAAGCTTTCATCTGCTCCAAATGTACAGCAGAGCTGCTTAAATAAGCTGCGTGTTTATCTTACGTCTCCTCAGAGAATTATAAAAGTGACACTGCTGTACCTCAGTGGAAAGGCAGCAGGAGCTGGAAAAGTAAACAGAAAGGCCTGGTGGATAGATTTATAAAAGCTTCAACCCTTTTCTGCTTTCTTACTGTAGATCTAGTGCTGTCTCACTGGAGGTGAAACATGTGATAGTCATTTGACATGCAGATATATCTGTGGTTGTTGAGGTGCCAGGTTGACACCTAACATGGACATAAAAAGGGGATGGAGTGTGGAAGTAATTTCTGTGCTTTTTGTTGTCACTCGTTTGAGGTTTGGGTGTAAAGGATCATGAGAGGTTTTGTTTTCAGGTCCCTGTTTTCATCCCACCTCTCTACCATTAGCAATATTATCCCTTATCAGTTTTGTTGTTCGGCTGTCTCTGGTGGAAAACTTCTTGCAGGCATCAACAGTAAAGCTCCGTCAGGTTTTACCTGGAATGTTTTATCTCTTGAACAAAGACTCCTTTCTCTCATATCTGTTAATAAAAAAATACTTCAAAACCCCCTGGAGCTTTTAATAACTGTACAGATATTAGAATAGGTGGAAGATTTAACAGAACAGGGGGGAAGCTCCTCGGTGCATCTTTTGCTGTGAGAGTGCTGTACCCAGCTCACTCAGTAGTCCTCTGTTTCCACCTACACCCGAAAAAATCCTTTGACCCTGGAGCAGCCTGGGGTTCCTTGGGTTGAGGTGCATGATGATGAGGGCTATGAGATCAGAACTGCCCTCAGAGGTGTACATAGCCATTCTCAAAGAAGCTTTTAGACAGACATCACCTGAGGACCCGTCTGAAGGAGGATACAAGGTCTTTGTAAAGCAGAGCAGAGCCTAACACTGCCCTCTCGCTGTGTGATGCTCACCTGACAGCCTCAGCATAATGCCTGGGAAACAGAACCATCACCCTTACACAGAGGTCTTCTCTGGAGAGGGGAGGAGGGAATGATGTCTGTACTTTTCAGCTTAAAAGGAGGAAAAATTATGAGCTTAATTGTGAGCAAATTGTTTGAGAGCCAAGTTGCACAGGTAGCCTCACTGACATTGAGAGGGCAAGACTATCTGTTTCTTTTAGCCCCAAAGAAGTGAAGCACCTCTGTTCAAGAAGGACCTCAGAGCATGAATATGTGTCTGCTGGTCTTGTGTGCTGGGGCTCAGGTTCACGTTGAGCAGGGATCCCTGTCCGAGGGTGGCTTTGGCCCATGTTTACAGGCTTTACTCTAGAGAAGGCAGGAGCTACTTTCATGAAGCAGGGGTTTGATCTGCTTGTTAGAGGTGTGTCAGCTATGGTGGTTCATTTGTGATTTCATGGTCACCTTAAAGGCCTGTTTCTTGGCAGTCATTGCAAAATGATCCGGGGGCCCAGTCCGCTTCTGAGCCTTAAACCCCACCAGTGATCACATCAGTAACCTCCTCTCAGGTCTCACTGCATGTTTCTCCTGCCAGAGAGGAGGGATATTTTCAGCATCCCTTGTTCAGTCTTCAGCAAGAATGAACAAAATAAGCATCAACATCCTTGACTCATCCCTTCCAGGTCCACGCTGTGGGCTCACTAGTAATATTCTTGAGAGGGTCCTGTATTTCCTTTGATCCTGTATTTCCTTTGGTCTTGTATTTCCTTTGGTCTTGTATTTTCTTTGGACTCCTGCTACACAGCAAAAGACAGGAGAAATGTTTGCAAAGCAAATGCTTCCTGATGGGCCTGCCCCAAACTCACCAGTTACAAGCCATTTGAATGGAAATGACGCTACAATTACCATCCTAGAGCTGCATCCAACCTCAGCTTCTGCCAGCAGAATTTATGGGGGACCAGATGGCAGAAATCCTACCCGAGCACCAAACGGTTTGAACTGCTCTTTTTGCTGGGAATTTAAATGGTCCATATGCTGAAAGTATAATGCTCAGCTGCACCCTGGCTGCCTAGCCAAGGTCTCTGCTGTCTGGGCTAAAGGGAACGAGCAATTAGCTTGTAGCAGCTAGGAGCTCTTATCCCCCCTTATGTCTCAATGTCAGACTGGGCTGCAGTCAGACACATGCTGCAATGTCTGATCACGTAACCAGAGGAGGATGGTAGTGCCTGCATTTACAGTCTGACCGCCAATTTGGGGATGTTGTGAGACAGGCCTGAGAGAAAAGCAAAGACAGAGTGGTCTGGGTGTCTGATCTCCCCTTTTGCTCAGATATCTGCTGGTGAAACCCCAAACTAAGGGGTTCAAAGGGCATAGTTTGTGGTGGATTTCAGAAGAGCACAAAAGCTGCTCTCCCAAGGGGATTTTCAGCCTCTGATTTCCAGGAGGCTGCCAGTCCTTCCCACAGAGAGCTGCTTTGCAGCAAGCTGCGTGGTGCCTGGAGCAGAAGGTCCTCATCTCCAGTCACAGGTTGCTCGCCTTGGGGCCCCACTCTTTCATCATCCGGGTGATTCCATTTGGTTGCTGGAAAGGACTTGCCTCTCCCCCAGTTAGATCCCCTAACTCCAGGCACCCTTTGTAAGTCATCTTCCAAAAATCTGCTGTCAGCCTGGCTGAGGCTGTAGCTGCTTCGGGGCAGCGATGCCCTTTTGTGTGTGTGTGTGAAAAGGTGACTGAGCACGGCGCTTCACATGAGAAAGTTCCCTGCCTCGTGCAGAAATGTTACCACTTCTCCTGATTTATAGCCTCTTCCCTGACTCATCCATTCTCTCCTTGTCTCTTGTGCTGCAGATAAACTCCAGTTGGATGCCTTGGAGGGCTTTGCTAAAGTAACCCCTGGAGAAAACTCCTTTCCCGGTCAGCTCCCCCTGAGTTACTCCTCTGCTTCAAATGTACTCTCACTGTCCTGGCTGCCTCTAGATTTATTATGTAACATTTGTCTAATTTAAATTGCTTTTTCTGTTTAGCAGCCCAGCTGCCTGAGAGATCTGCCTCACCCTGAATCCAGTTACATTGTTGTTCATTATTCACTTTCTCCCCCCTCCAGTTCTGACACTACCAACCAGGGTTGGTATCTGGCATCTGACATCCTTATCTAAACCATTTACATACATTCAATGCATTTAATAGATAAGGAGGTCAGGTTTCTAGAAATCTTGCAAGGTCACTGCAAATAAAGCTGCCATTTGGGGTTTTTTTTTGCTTGTCCTTTTCATATGGAAAGTTGTATTCTGATATTCATAAGGAGACTTTTATTAGCAAATGTAAGAGTGCCTTGAAACAGATATTTTAATCATGCATGTCGTTTTTTATGATTGTGACTATTAGCATTTAGTGTGCTTGTTATCCTTGATGGGTTTTTTTTGCCCAGAGGGTCTCCAGATGAACAAAGCAGCACATACTTTGGTACATTAGTCTCCCTGTATCTGTGAGTTATTGACCCTTTAAAAAACACTTTCTGCTAAAATATATGTGTATATACAGTGATGTTTCTAATGGGAGAAGACAACAAGCATTTCCCTGTGCAAGTGACACTTTCTAGCTGTCCCTCTCAGCCCTGTGTCAGAACTAGATAATTTCCAGGGAGCTCCAAGCCTGTAATAGGAACCCAGATCTCCTTGGAGGCGATGCTTTAAGTACTGCTGTTATAGTGAACAGTAAATCAAACTTGTAAAAGGTTTTGGGCTTGTGAAGAAAAGTTCTCCATAATGAGCATTGGGGCCTAGGTCCTTCAAAGAGTCTGAATCCCAGCTGGGGCCTCTGAAGCTGTGGGGCACTGGTACCTCCTCGTATTTTGCTGTCAGGAGAAGGCAGCTCAAGCCCCAGCAGAGATCTGAGCAGTCTCATGCTCTGTAGACGTCACACCATGAAACTTTTGCCACTAACTGGGAGCAAGAGCACACTGGGCTTTCTGATGCCCCAGCAGCATGTTGCCAGAGGACAAAACCCAAGGAGGAACCAGTTGGCAGAAAGCCCCTTAAGTACTGGCAGTTGGCCATAAATGACAGTTGCCTGCAGGCTGCTTCTAAGCTCTGCCTGAACACTTCTGCCCTGCATGTAGTTGGCTCTTCTGGAGTCAGCTGGGTACTCTTCCTGCATGGCTCCCCGTGTTTCAGAGGTGGGAAGACATGGTTTGCAGGTTCAGGCCAGGCTGACAAACTCTCCAACCCTCCCCAAGGCACTTCATAGGAATCATGAAACCCTGAACTGCAGGAGGCTCAACCCCTCCTGTTGTGAATGTACTTGTCTCCAGCGTTTCCTTGGGCTCCAGGGCAAGTCTGTTCATTTCAGCAAAAATTATTTCTCTTCCCAAATACAGTAAATTGTAGGCAACCCTTAACAGTACCTACAATCCATTTTACAGGTGTCAGGTCTTACATCTCAGCAAGCAGACTCCATTTTCACAGAATAAGTAGATAAAGGGGTTGAAGCTTGGAAATCACCAAAGAAAATAAGTATCATGTGATGGAGGAGATGAAAAACTTTCTCACATCTAGCATGCACTGGGCTGGTATCTTTGTGGCTTGTGTTACCATACATTTCCTCCCACTAATCATGTCTCTGAAGTGAGGAAGTGCTGTCATTCTTACTGGATACATGGCGTTGTTTGATGATGGATAGATGGGAAACCTGTAAGAAAGCTAGAAAATAATCTAGATTTTATGAGCTCTGGACAAGGAAAGCAAGTTAGGTGGTAAGAAGGTGTTATGGATTAGAGGATAAATCACCAGACTAGGAAACCAGAGTGTGTTTTATCAGGGATTTATTGCATTTACCCTTTCTCAGCTTACAGTGGTGAAATAAAAACGTCAACAGTTGACAAAGAAATTAAACCAATCCAGTAGCTATGAACATTTTGTACTCCTCAGGTGGCACGAGTCACAAAACAGCCCTTGAGTAATATATGTGCTACATTTCAATAGTAAGTTTCAGTATTTGTCATCAAATGTGCTTTAGTACTTGAAGCTACCCAGGCACAGAAAAACAGAAAGAGAAGGATTTGTTTGCAGACAGCAAGAAGACTAGAGATACCATGCTAAATACAAACCCAGCCCTTCAGAAAACCACTCTGGTTGTTAGTAAAAGGAAACTATTAGAAATAAAATCAGTGTTAAAGTGAGAAAACTAGAAAAGAGAAATTCTTGCATGCTTAAATGCTAGATGTAAAACTAAATGAAGCAGGAAAAGAAATGAATTGCAGGAGATCTTTGCCAGGAACATGAAAAGTGCCAGCAGTGATGATGGCAGCAGAATCAGCAATAACAAATGCAACCACCTTTGATAAAAGAGTCAATGGAACCAGCAGATGATCAAGAAGCAACAGAAATATTGGAGAGAGACAAGGTCGTTGTGGAGGAGGAAAGTAGTTCTCGGTCTCACTATTCACCTGTGAGACAGGATCTCACACCACAACTGTATCTGATGCTGAAGAACCTGAGGAGCTATTTCAAACACAAGTGTCAATAGAAGAGTTTGTTGGACAAATCACCAGACAGAGGCCACTGAAGAGTTATAGGGGGGGAATTAAGATACGAAATTACTCAACAGCTAATTTTGGTATGTAACCTGTCATTTTCTTTTCCCCTGAATAACATACAGTGGCAAATGTGTCACTGGTCTCTAGTAATGACTGTAGGCATTGCTGAGAACTACAGGTCAGTTAATCCCTGTGAAAGACCAGTCAGACTCATAGAAACAATCATAAACCGAATTCTTGGACACAAAAAATACATACATGCACATTGCTGGTGAAGAGCTGCACAAATTTTGTGCAGTACCATTAAAACATATCAGAGAGGTTCAGAAGAGACAGCAACCAGCTGAATAAATGTGATCCAGCTGATATGCATTCTGTTTCACTGTGCTTTTGACACCATCTCTCACCACATGTTTTTAAGGAAGGGAGGCTCTCATGGAGTCCACAGGGCTGGGGGCCTGGCAAGGAGAGGGGAGTTACCAGGCAGCAAAGTTTTTGCTCTTATCTATGTATTCCTGTGTTTTCCAGGAAAGCTGGTGAGTCATGAAGTGACCAGTTCTTCAGAAAAGATGTAATTACTTGGGATAGTAAAATATGAGACAATGTTTGAGGGAGAAAATCCAAGAAGTCTACAAGTTTAGGAGTGATATGGAGCAGGCAAACAAGAAATGACGACTCCTCATTTCTGTCAGTACAAGACCCATGAAGTACCCCATAAAAACTGTGAAGCAGCAAGACTGAAATAAACATAGGGGTGGGGTTGTTTTGCTGTAATATATATACCTTTAAACTGTGGTACTCATTGCCACTGAGCATTGCAGGTGTCAGCTGAAAACAGGTTCAAAAACACACTAGGCAACATAGAGCTATCAGTGACTGAGACGTGCTGGCCACAGTGAATTTCAGATGAGACTCAATTTCAATAGCAGTTTCAATACCCTGTGGGAAAAAACCTCACGCTGCTGATGGTACAAAATGATACTTCTTGTACAAAATTATGTTTAAGATGTGTCCTTAGATGGTGAAGTGAGCTGTCAGTTTTGTTCTTGGCACGCTTGGTCAGAGACTGCAAAAGAACTATATTGCCAACAGAAACCAAACCACTTTTTTTTTGCAAAAGAGGATTGCTTTCAGGAGACTCCTGGAAGAAAAGCAGTGGGAAAAGCATTGACAATATAGTGCTGAAACATCTCAGTCTATTTTTTATTTTGAAACAACTTTCTGCCTTGATTTATTTTTGTGTTTCACTGTGTATTCGCTTTTTTTTTTGGCTACAACATAATATTAACTTTAAAAAATCAAAGTCAAACCAGAAGGTTTCAATTTCCATTACAACAAAACCTGTCAATCAACTCAAAATATATTGAGGGGTTTTTTTTAAATTCCCCTTTGCTGAGAATTTCAGACTTTGGGGGTTTCATTGCAATTCAGAATGAAGTCAGCTTTTGAAACCTGAAAGACCTTTAAGAAACAGGACTCCTGCCCTTTGAAACTTGGGCAAAGTCATGCTGTTTTCTTTCTCTTTCAGTTTGCTTGTCTGAAAAGTAGTGCCAGTGTCGTGGATCCATCTTTGCAAAGGCCTTTCAGACTGAGCACAGAGTAATCACACCTGTCTGTGTCTGGTGCTAACGTTGCACAGTCTCAAGCACCATCCCAATCCTTGCGCTCTCAACTCCGCCCCTCTTCCCTCATGACACTCGTTCACAAATTTCAAGGGTACAATGCATGGTGTATTTCTTGTGGCCCTTTCTTTTCCCCTTTCTCCTATCCCTGTCTAGTGTTTTTGATTTGCCTTTTCATTTGTGCAAGCTGCAAGTTGTTCCCTTCTGGGATGAGGGGAGGAGTTACTTTCCTGAGGGTTGTTGGATTTTCCCTCGTTCAAGATCTTTATTTAGTTAGTGGCTTATTGAGTGGAGCGCGCAAACTCCTTACAGTCTGACAAGAGCTGAATCAACTTTGACAGGACAGCGTGAGGGAGCTTACAGAGCCACCACTTGTGCTATAAATACAAAAAGAAGACCTCATTCCCTAAACCATGCATGCTATGTCCTCAAATTGGAGGCTCAAGCATGCACCGGGCTGTACGTTGGCTATCTGTGCCGCAGGGAATGTCTTCCTCGTTTTGTTCCCAGGATGGAGGCAACGGGATTGCTATGAGATAGCGTGAGGCAGGAAGAGTTTTCTGGGTCCTGGAATGCCAATAAGCACTTCAAACATCTTTCTTGGCTCCTAGAGGCCCTGCATCCAGCACCCTGGAGCGTGATTTCTTTTTCTAAAAAGAAAGCCTGTGCTATTTTTCATACCAATCACACGCTGTTCTAAATGGCTTAAAAGTTTCAAGGACTCCAAACGCTGAAAAACAGCTGCATGCTGATGTGAGCAGCATGTGTAAGGATGATTTAAATCTAGTTTTTATCCTATTTAACTCCCAGTGGATTTTATGTTTTCCATAAATGGCTGAGAAAAGTTCTTGGCTGGAAAGAGCCATAAAAACATGTCATAAATTCTTTGTAGCCTCAACATGAGCAACTCATCGTATTTGTATTTGTTTGTTTTCAGGGATTTTGTTTGTTTTCCATAACTTTGATATCTCTAGGATGTCTGATGAGTCTCCTCTTTCTCACCACTCTCAGATCCACACTGATCAACTGTCCTTTGTGCTTTGGTTTCAAGGTAGCGACCCAGATCCTGAACAGAACATCCATTGTCTGGGATGGCCCCACAGACTACCTATGGACTACTGAAATGTGAGTCTTCCTATAAATCTCTCCTGTAGGATAGTTATTCCCTGCAACCCAGAGGCCACAAGAGGCAGTAGGACTCCTTAGCAAGAGCTTGGCAGATTCCAAGTAGACGTTTTGGGTTTTAACCGTGCCCCTGCTGCTAACTTGGGAAAGTGCCCTGTGGCACCCAACCCAGCCCAGCAGAACTGCTGACAGAGGATTCCAGGCCCTCTCAAGCAGATCATAGTGTGAGTATTCACATCACATCTCCAGGGTCAGATTCAGTGATAATTTGACTCAAACTAATATCTACATAAGGGGGTTTTGCAAATTTATAATTTCCAAAGGGCACATCTGCTAATATTCTATTATAATTTCTGAACTCCATTCCTTTCATTAAGGAGCTAATTTTGTTCCCAAGAGGATCATTAGCTTTTACCCATTTTGATTAATTTAATTCATATTACCAATAGCTACCTAAGGCTTTATATGAACTGGATGGGAACTTTTAGCTTTTGCTTTAATGCAGTCTCTCACCATGAGAAATCTTGTCACTTCTAATTGCATTTAGAGGAATTTAAATTCAGTTCCTTTGACATTTTTTTTTCCAGATCTATGCTGAGTAAAGTGCGTGTGATGCTCTCCACAATGCTCTCATTCTGCCCTCATAAAAATGTTAAGCATAGGGGACTCTTTGTCCTGGATTATCCCAAAATCATTCTCAGGAGACTTGATCCCAAGAGGATCAAGATTCCCTCTAAGCTACAGAGCAGCTATTGCAGTGGAGTTTAGCCTTGGGCTCTTCTCAAGCCTCCCAGGAGAGTTCTTACATCCAACTTTACAGCTATCTTGGGCATTTGTGTAAAGCAGAGAGGAAGTGGCTGAGAGAATTGGCCACTTTCACCTGTTGTGGACACGGGGATGGTGTGACAACAGCAAGAAGGGACCAAAGAGTGCTTGGTGGATGGCACTTTTACAGAATGTAGGAGCAAATGCTGTCAGTGAATGGGCCAAATTTGGCTTCTTGGACACCTCTGATGTCTACCACTCTCACTGCAGTCCCTGCTAAGCAAAAGGCAGCGTGCTTTCTCTTTCTCTACTGTCATGTTTAAGCTGGAAGCACTGGCTGTGATGGTAAATATATCCATTACCAGCAATTTCTTCTTAGATCCTGATGGAGGCCTGACAGTAAAATGCGAGTCCAAAGCTTACAGGGTTGTTCAGTTTTCATTTCTATTGACTGTCAATGGGAATTAATCCTAGCTGCATGAAAAAAACCTCACCCTCCTCGGGCCTGAAATGCCACACTGCATGCTCCTAATTGCCTTGCTACTTTTATATGCTTAGCTTCAGCCGTGGGGGCTGTAGTTGTTCCTTCAGTTCCCTGATACTGTCATTCTAACTGGTGGGCTGTGATCACAGGTAAAACCATATGATACAGGAAACAGGCTTTCAAAGCCCTTTACAGTTGCAACTAGAAGTGGCAGAAACGCAGTCAATGTTTTGCACAAGCAAACTATAAACTGAATCTGAATTCAAGGCCACTTCCAACCCTTCAGGTTCTGTGATTCTCCAAATGACACATCCTTTGAGACCACACAGTTGCTGTTTAGAGACCTTGAACGGTCACCAAATGCAGTAGGAACTGTGGGCACTATAAATAGTACGTGCTGGGACTGATGTGGCAGCATTGGAGCTGAGCAATAGTGCTGAGAAAGCTCTGGGATAAAGGCAGAGATGTAAAAAAAAGTAGTTCTGGGTGCAGAGTTTGGCCCATACCATTGAAGCTAAGGGATATTAGAACCACTGTGATGTGAATTCCCCTTGCTGCCTGACTATAGTGCACAAGCAGAAGGCATCCTACAAAGCCTTACCTGGAGACAACACCAACAGCGTGGAGGAACAGTCAGCTGCCCTGTACATACAGCACAGAGACAGTAAACCCTTTACCTCACCAGCCTCTGAATCTTTGTTGACCATCTCTGTGTGTGTCTCCATAAGAACATTTGATCTAATACCCTTTTAAAGAATTTCCCTTAATTTTCCAGCATAACCCCCCAGTGAATCATTAATAAAACAAGATAAAGATCTCTAGCTAAGGAATTATTCTTATTATAAAGTTCCCAAGTTCTAGTAGCAAACCTCTCCAGGGCATATATTAAACCAAAAAAGTCCCACACAATCATTTAAATCTACAAAATTCAATTCATTTCTGACTCCCTCCAGGCACTTGTTTTATAGTGATCTAATAAAGGGGAGTTGTGGCTGTTAAATGATAAAGTCTCCAAAGGGGATGTGGGAACTCTGCACACTAGTCCCCAGCATTCACTGGGAAGTTTTATTCCACCGTCTCACCACCATCATGCAAAAAATTATTGTGGTTTTAAAGAAAAGCAGAGTCCATAAAATTTCCTTACAGTAATGTATCTCTTGAAGATACAGGTTACAAAAGAAATCAAGCACTTCATTGCTCCAGATATTATGTGTATGTCCTCACCAAATCACTGAAACTAAAGATGGAGCAGATGCACGTCTGCTCTACCTCCTTGCTCGTGCAGGAATGTTCCCTGCGATGCTTTTTCTGTTGCTTCCTCCAGTCTAGTTCTAAATTACCTGTGAGATTATCATTGCTGCAATTCTGTTGTGCCATAATGCACACAGATTCCCTGGCAGACAGGGGCTTTTTTTGCACAGTCTTGAAAACAGAGAGGAAAGGATAATAAAATACCGTCTCTCCTGATTGCATCGAAAGAATAACTGCAGGTGTATCGGTATCATCTGCAAAACCTCACTCAAGAGACATCAGAAGCTGTTTGGGTTTTTTTTATGCAGTTGGAAAATGTATTTACATAAGGTGTTGTGGTAGAAAAATGAGTTGCTTGCCTGATGTTAAACACAATTGCCTACCTAACGCAGAAACAGAGCTAGGTCAAGCTTGATAGTCGCACAGCTAGTTAGAGCTCACCTGAGGAACCCCAGGGTTAATCATCATCAGTTAACACAGGTTTTACAGTATCCCTTTTTGACAATGCTAAGAGATTATTTCTGTTCACTTTAAACTGTGTGGTAACTACTGCATTTTGTAACTTGCTGTATTTTCCTTGCAAAGATGAGGCACAAAAGACAGAAGTGAAGTTTCCCTCTAAAATGCAGAAAACAACCATTAACAGAGAGCCAGCTTTATTTCCAAGGAAAACAATTTGTCCTCAGGCACCCACACTTTAATGCATTAAGTGTTTTTTGGGGTTGCCACTGGGACTGAATGTGGGTTTTTTGGCCAAAGGCAGGCTTGTGAGAATGTGGAAGGAAATCGATAGGAGAGGTTTGTCTAAGGTTACATGTTTGTTAATGGTTTATTGATTATGCTATTGGTTGTAAATTATATAACTTAATAAAGCTAGGGACTCTTTCTAATAAAGACAAAGAAGTGATTCCATTAGCTGGCAACTTAAGGCAAAGAAACTTAATAATATAGCACATTATAAGACCACAGCCCAGAGACTGACAAATCCAATTCATCTTGGAAGTGGCTGTGATGTTGCAGGCACTGGGTTGTGTCCTCACGCTATTAGGCAGAGCAGGTCAGGTTTAAAAGAGGGTGAAGTCTGTTTTCTGAAGTTGTGACATGGCCATAAAAAGTGTCTAAGAACAGTGAAGTGGCCTGAAAGGAGCACCAAAGCTTTTCTGGAGCCCTGGGCACTGTGCACACGGTTGAGATGGTGTGTGCACCGTCACAGCCTTCTGTCACTCGGTGGTGTTAGCTGAAACTTCTTTTCAGCATCAGTTTTCTCAAAACTGCTTCTCAGATCTTCGTGTTTATGTCATGAAAGTTCTCATCACCCAGGGAAAAAAAAAATAACAAATCCTGAAAATGGCTTTAAAAGGAAATGAAATGGCCAATTCCCAAATGACTGAAGATTGCCTCTCTACAATACAGGCTGCCTCAGCAACCTGGTTTTTCAGTTGGCTGGGCACAGAGGCTCCAAATCCTGTGTCCTGAGCTGTGCCCAGCCTTGGTCCCTTCCCATCTGCATGCACTGCTGCCAGCACCCTCTTGGATCCAGGTTCTGTAGTTGAAAGTGGATGTCAAGGAGGTCACCTGGACCACTCTTAGGGTACTTTGAGCACCAGCAGTCCACAGGGAACGTGATGGGCACCAGAATTAATGCAAGACAAAGGCTGGAAAAACATGTCTGCTGTCAGGACAGGCTCCTGGACTGTCAGCACAACAGATAGCAGGGAAATCGTCCATCGGGCAACACAGGTACCCAACATCAGAAAGCACTGGGTGTTGCTGGGAGAAAATACCTAGAATCTGTCACTCTGGTTGATGAATTCAGGCAGCTAAAACAGACCTACTCAGGATTATCTGGTACGTTCTGCAAACATAGGGTCCTTCAGCTCCTGCCACTGGGAGCTTTTCAGTTTCTCTTCTTCCTAATAAACCCCCTTATTTTCTTAAGAAATTGAGAGGCTGGGGCCAGATCCTGCTCTCAGTTACATCTCTGTGAAGTCAAGGCAGTTACTAGGTGCTGAATGCTGTGTTGGATTTGTGTGGAGCTGCTGAGCCACAGGTGAGCACGGGGCAGAGCCGCCTTTTACCCCGCCCTGCACCCTGAGGGGAGGAAGGAGGTGGAGATACAGGATGGGATGTGTGAGCACAAGATGAGGACAAGGTGGTCTGACAGGGCTCAGTGTGCTGTGCTCTTCATCATCATCCTGTTCTGTGTTGTTTTCTGTTTGTAATGCAGTGGGTTGGTAGGGTATTACATTGTAGGGTTTTTGGTTTGCTTCCCCAGGTCGAGCAGTCCTGCCTGTTGTGCCCAGGACTGTAATTGGCAAGGGAGCCCTCCCTGTCCTTGGGGATTTCTAGCTGCCCTCAGTTACTTTTCAGGAGTGACTGAGAAGCTACCTGTGTTTCTTTGTTCTCAGATGGGCCTAAACCACGACCTACATGAAAAGCAGGCTCCAGCGTTATGGATTTGAAGTTGTGAATTAATCCCACAGGGAGACACATCATTGAGAATTTAAGAGGAGTGGCACAATAAAGCTGATTCTGTGTATTTGGGCTTGTTTAGGGACAGATGTGTCCTGCCCTACAGTGTCTACCAGTACAAACCCACTAAATTGTAACCAACATACTAAACTGAAGTCCATCCCCACAACTAACATCTTAGCCTTTCGGTAAAATCACTGCCATCACAATCCTGTAAGAGTAACAAAAGCCTCACAGCCCAAGTGTTAACTTAGAAAAGAACCTAGAGCTTAAAGGAAATGCCAAAACTTATGTTTTTTAAATAAAGTTCTCCCTGAGGACAATCCACTTTTGCTTGATTCCAAAGCAAGGATGAGACCAGGCCACGCTAGTACAGGAGTGGCCACGCAGTGTGTTCTGCGTGAGGCATGTCTCTGAGTGAGCCCTTGTGCCAGCAATAGGAGCTTTCCATTTTAAAATTGAGCAGCCAGTGAAATGATGGACTGACAGTGCTCTGCAGGGCACAAAACGAGCTCCAAAGCATACGACCCACATAACAGCAAATTATTCTGACTTGACCGTTACCCAAAGGTAATGAAGCTAATGAGCTAACGAGGAGCTGCCAACCCAGTGTTGGTCTCACCTGGGAGATGTTGGCCTGATCCCATACCCATTGCAGTGAATTATGAGTTGCTCAGCTGTTAGCATGGGAGCAGCCTCAAATCCTTCATTTGTCTAGTTTGGAGTTGAATTTAGGCCGAGGTGTGGGTGGGTGTGTGTACAAATAGTGGAAAGGAATAATTAAACGTGAATTTAAGGTCATGTTTGCAGGCTGAATTACTGCTTTAAGACAGGGAATCTCTGAGCTGATGGTTGGTTTTGCCTAATTGCCATCACTCTGAATTGCACTGTCAGTGCTGCCAATTTGCTGCTGACCCCAGTCCCCATCTCCTTGATCCTAGCTTTTCCTGGGCCTCCAGTTTCTGACTTCAAGCAAGCTGGAGAGGAGAAGAAGGGAAACTAGAAAAGCTGTAGCAGCACCTGGATGAGCACACAGCTTGCCCAGGTGAGCTGTATTCAATGGTTACATTTTTTTCCCTCTTTCTTTTGTCTTGCAATGTGTCATGTTCACATCTAGTTATGATCTCACAGTACAAACGCTTGGTAACGGTTTAATATTTATTCTCTTGAATAACCCCTCTAGAATGAAAGACTTAGTGTTTGTGTGATCAAACCACTGTAAACTCTGTATTCTCTGAGGTGGTAAGTTTTATATTTGCTCCCTAAGCTGCTTTGAACACTGTGGCTACTGCAAAAATAATGCATAACAATGAGTTTTTCGATAACAACATTTAACAGTTCTTCACTGATGAGAAGGGAAGATGTCTGATTCAGTCATAATTTGGGGGCTTTTTTTTATTTATGAGATTGTTAAATAAGCATGAGTGGGATACAGTACCCAGGGCTGTATTGGAAGTGCAAGCATCAGACTCCTTCACAAAATGATCCCCATTATTGCATGTAATTGAAAACCAAAAGAAAATAGTCTCTTTGGGAGTTTAACATACATGATCTCTTTTAAAGAGCTGATGCTGTGGGAGTTAAGCAGCATTAATTCTGTGTGTGCTCTTTTTGACTTGCATTATTTTTTTAATCCTTTCACTAACCAAAGATCCAACATCCCTGGTTAAATGTGCCTTTTAAAAATATATAGAAATTAATGCTCAGAGGCTAATGCCAGGTTGCTTTTTCTATGCATGACTTGGACATTTAACTTTATTGCTTATTGATTTCTGTTATGGTGAGACCCAGCACTGTCAGTCATTGCATTAGCTACTCTACAGAATTCTGACAAAGATGATGGCCCAGTCTACATCATCAGAAACAAGAGTTGAGTCAAAGCAATAAGCAGTGGCTCCTGGGCTGGGGAGAGGACGTGGGAGGCAAGGAAAGGCCAAGAGGACACATTTAGATGTTGCTGTGGAGTTTTGCAGGAGTCACTACCCCATTTTCCCAACATACCTTCCTGTATGTGTTGCATACAACTTCTTGAAAAATATACATCAGTGTAAAGTGAGAGAGAGGGAAAATGACTCCTAGAGAAGGTAGTGGAGAAAAAAGTAGGCTTTTGATGGGAATTGTATTTTATTAAATGGCTTGTGGTAGGAAAACGTTTGGAAATCACTCTTGGGGTTTCTCTTCTGCTTCAGTTCTTGGGTGAATATCTCTGATTTTATTGACTTAAATGAGTGGTGAAGTACCAACTGGGCAGGAAGCAAGGGGGCACATGGAGCCCCAGTCACAAGATGTGCCATACAAATATACTGAGGAGGTCTCTCCTGGTCTGGTGTCTGCAGGAGATGCTGACAGTGACACTTCTTTCACTTCCTGGGACAGAGTACTTCTTGTCCTCTGCCACAGCAAAGCCAAGGAAGTTTCTTGTTACCACCCTTGCAGTATCTGGGAATGACAGAGAGCGGGAGAAGGTGAGAGGAGAGAAAAGATGTTATTGAAGATCATAGGTCAGGTTCTGGGAAACTCTGTAAAATTGCACCAATTTTGTCTCCTTGGCATTTCATCCAAATGCAGCTGTGCTTTAAACCAGTCTGGGAAGCCTGTCTCTCCGGTGGAGCCCATTATGTGTTGTGCTGCACAACTTTGATCTCGCAGAACAGTCTCTTTACATTAAGTAATAAGGCATCATTTGGTTTGCATTTCATCCATTCTTTATCACATTTACATTCAGGTAATTGCTTCCACATGCTTCTTGGTCAAAGAAAGATCCAAGTGCAGTTCAGGCATGTTTACATTTATGGATGGATTGAGTATGTCAAGTGTCAACGCTTCATTGTTTGGGGGTTTTTTTCTCCAAAGTGACCATTTTGGAGGGGGAAGGAGAAGAAGAGTTAGTGATTCGTGTTTCAGGATTTTCCACAACTGCTCCCAACTGAGATGTTTTTCCAAGCCCCAACTTACTATACACAAAGCTTTAACACTCGCTGTGCCACCATGTTTATGTCAGGGTAGGCCTCCCACGCATTCAGTTGTGCATTGCTATTTAATGTGGCTTTAACCCTTTCTACACTACGAGCTGTAAATAAACTAAACCTGGTAGTATTTCTTCAAAGTGGAAAAAAACTTTATTTTGCCTTTCCTAGGAATTTGGGCTGAGTAACTCCACTTATCTCCTGTGCTGCTAGCAGAAACAGAAATAGTTTGCCAACTATAGCATAAATCATGAAGCCTGAGAGAACAGCAATGTGAACACAGTAATGCTAAAATATAGTCATTCTTTTTTACTTAAGCTTTTTTCTTTCTTGCATGAAAGCTACTGTTGAGAAGGGGTGGAAACAACACACAGGCTGTACTGGAAGATGTAGAACTCTGCGTGCTATATAAAGATTTAATCTTCATCCACTGACAGTTGTCAGCAGAGTTGACTTTTTTCTTTTGCTAACATTAATGGAAATGTAATAGCACAATTTACCAGATGTTTACAGCTGTTAAGGTGGAGGGAAATGGAAAAAAAGCCATGAGAAGACAAACCTGGGAGATGTGCCACCTGCTTAGGTGACAAGAAGTGTGAACTGAGGGAAGAATCTCTTATTCTAGGGTCCTTGCAAACTTTGCCAAATTCATTTGTTTAGGAACTGTAGTAAATACTGTAGGAGTGTTGCTTGTCTGGTTTTACTGATGCTGGGTAGGGGTTGGGGGTGGAGGAATGATATTTTGCTTTTTCCAAGGGAAGGAGCACTTCAGCTAGTCCCTCTTTTAAGTAGAGAGCAGTGAGCCAGTCACAATTGCCTGTTCTTAATCTGCTTGGCTGTATTGGTATATGAAGTAGGACAGAGGGCCTGAAAACCTGATTTGTGTGTAGATACTGCTCTGTGCTACTGCAGTATGGAAATCTACATGGAAACTGGGTGGCCTCCATCAAGTCCCACACAGATCATCTGTGTCTCCTGGACGCTTCATAGTCCTTAACATAGGCTTCCTGCTACTATCCTGCTCTTTAGTTCTCCCCAAACCCATCTCTTCTCTGGTGTGAACAAGCTCCAGTCCCTCAGCCTCTCCTACACAGGGCTAGCACCCCAGCCCTAACTACCTTTGGGGCAGCTTTGAGGGCTCAGAACTGGAAAAGGTGTCTAGTTGTGGTCTAAGGAGTGCCAAACTGAGTAGGGAATCTGTTTGATCTGTATTCCTATTTTGAGCCCCAAATGCTACTGGTTTTCCAGGCCTCTTGTGCTCAGTACCTATCTGCAGGGTTATTTTAGCAATAATGTGCTCAGGACAGTCTCTTGATAGAGCTGATGGAGCCTGTTAACTCTGCCACCCATCTGAACACCAGCAGCCACATCACAAGAGAAGCATGGTGATAACTGGTGCTAATGGGGGGAAGAGATTAATTTCTCCTGGTTTCTCCATAACCTCACACTTCCAACTCACTAGATGGAAGGAATGTGATTAAATTGGTGTCGATACCAAGCCTGAGAACGGATGTGAGAGAGCGAATTGGCAGAGCTGGAATTCAGATGGGATGAAAACAGCAAAAGGGAGCGAGTGTAAACTGTCACACTTTGGTGTTAAAGGTGCTTGGTCTGGACCCCAGCATTTGCATTGATGGACTTGGAACAAGATCTCCTCTGTGCTGCTTGGCTGCTCAGCCCTGCACCAAGAGGAGGAGGAAAGGGAATGCATGCAACAGGGAAATGCTTTTTATACTCCCCAAAACTTATCAAGGGCAGAAGAAAGGAGGTAGACATTTGGCATGTCCAAAGAGCCATATTCTATTTGGATCATTCACAGGCACATACTGAGGATTGCTTTTTCTTTTTGGGAGAAATACATTGAAAACCTTTGTAAGAAATAGTACTGTTGCAATGTTGTCAAGGTCACTGTCAGCCTGGGTTATGTGCTGTGTAAGTGCTGGCCACACAAATCAGGCTCAGCTAAGGGCTGTAATTCATGCACTCAGCATTTTGTGGATTATGCCCTTTAGCTTTCCTTCATTGCCATTTTGGATCTTCATTTATCCTCTGGCGTGTGAGTGTTGCAATTTCTGTTTGGGGAACCTTCCCTGGGTGGTGCAGTGTTTTACTGCATATGCCTTAATCACAGGTGCACAAACTCATCCTGTAGTATAATGGTTGTTACTATCTTTGAATGCAGATGGTTCACATTTGGACAAAACTACAGAAAAATACAGGGGGAGGGAAAAAAAATCCATGAAAAAGTTACCTAACCCCCAAGAAATATCCCCAAGGAGGCTCCTATAATTAGGGCACCCAGAAGAGAGTGTCATCCAAACTTATTCAGGAGCTTTCCAGGTGTCTTAGCTCCTATAAATAAAACAATTTGTGATATTTCCCACCTCATGGATTTATTAACTGGCATCCTGATTCTAAAATGTATTGTAAGAA
Organism: Colius striatus; assembly: GCF_028858725.1. Lineage (NCBI taxonomy): Eukaryota > Metazoa > Chordata > Aves > Coliiformes > Coliidae > Colius > Colius striatus. The sequence continues at coordinate 6,612,008 of NC_084762.1, forward strand.
AGTACTGCAAGGAACAGTTCCAGCACACATACATGCTTTTATATTATCTTACAAAAGTAAAGGCATCAATAATGAGAATAGTGGTGGAAAGTACATTTTTCTGTCTAAGCAATCTGTGTCATCAAAACAGCCTTTCAATTGTGCAGTCCACAACAGTTTCCCTTTCATAATGAAGTGTTGCAGTCCAAAGAGTGTGTGCACATGCCCATGCCCTGGATGCTGGGCTAGCTGAGGCTGGACTTTTGAAATACAAAGGAGTACATATTGCAAGGACTGTCTCTTCTGAGATGTTGAAAACCATGTGTAGCTCAATCTGTAGGACTGTCAGCCAACAGGTGACTTTAATTTCTCTTTTTCTTCCCTGTTAGTGCTGATGCTGCTGTAATATATTAGCTTTTATCCCTAGGTTGTCTGGTTTGCATTCACCACCTTTTTAGCTGATGTTATTTCTTGTGTCGTACAATGCCACAAGTTTCTTTATACCAGAGATGCACAGATGCCTTCAGCACTGTAGGATATTGCCTGCTTCTTCCCCAGCTCTGCTTCACTCAGGCATCTCAGCATAAGGTTTTCATCCTCCTTACACGTTCTAAAGTCTTCGATGCATTGAAGTGATGTTGAACCTCATCACTCCTAGTGCACAGCTGGGCTGACAGCAAATCCCCAGAATCAACCAACTTGAAACTTCTGAGGCTGAAATTTGACTCTGGGTCTTGTTGCCTCAGGCCTCCATCTTCTGTATTGCAGACAGGGAAAAAATGATGGGTACAGTTGCTTCCAGAAAGTCCCTTTATTCATTCTGTCCTAAATAATCCTTTTTGTACATCTGAAGAAGTGTTTCAGCCTTTGCTGCTGATTCATTATTAACCCCTTTCACCTGAATTTTCCCTTCCTCACTCTTGCCCTCTGCCCTAAAAAAAATAATGATAATAATGACAAAATAACAACAAAAAAGCCCCTGTGACTTTCAGGTACTAAGCCTCCCTGACCAAATGGAGAAACTTGATATAACCTAGGTCAGTTATTACACCTGCACGTTCTGCTTGTATTACTGCTGTCTGAACAGTCAGACCACTCTTGATGGTGTGTCCCATGTTGCAAAGTGACCCTGGGCAGGCTAAAACAGCGTGGTGTTTTCCCTAATGACTTGCCTGTCAGTGGGGAACAGGTGGCTGAAGATGTGCTTTGGGCACAAAGTGAAATTTTGAGGAAAATCTCAATGATCTGAGTTCCTTAGAAATGCGTAAAATTATCCACGCTCAATCAATTATACACACACACATGCTCTCTCTCACAGGAGAGGCTGGATCAGGCATCTGCATTATTTGATGTAATTATGTTGGTTGTAAAAGAAAATGCAATTGATATGGTGCATTTCTGGGTTTATTTGCCATATGCAACACACAAAGACAAATGGTGTCTCTGGGTCTTTAGTCTTTATTTTCATGTATGTTACAAACATTTAGGAATTTATTATTTAAAAAAAGAGCAAATGTGGCATTAGTTTTTCATGCTTTCAGTAAATTGCATGTCCTTTGTAACCATTCTTCTGGTCAGGAGCCCCTTGGACTCCACCACTGGAGACAGAGGCCCCACTGAGTGATGCACAGTGCTTTCCTTCCATCAGTGCTTCAAAATCAGTCAGAGGATTAAAGAAAGAGCCTCCTTATCACAACCTGGAACCCCAAACCACATTAAAACCCCAAATGTTACAGTTTGATTGTTGCAAGTTTGTAGGTTTTGGGGGTTTATTTTGGTTTTGTGATTGTGTTCTTAGCTGCTTGCAGATTCTCACATGGTGGCATAAACACTCCCGTTCACTCTAGACTCCCCTTGCTTCACCTTCTGCACCAGCAGCTTGGTAAGGCAAGTTCCTTGGTTTTGTATTCTAGAATCTCTCTTGCTTTCTTTGGTCCAAGAGAATGAGTCTTCTCTCCCGTATATTGTGTGTCTGAGTTCAGCTTTTCTCATGTCCTTGTTTGGTAAAGAATACCCCCTGACAACACCAAAAGCAGGTGCTCATTTCCCATTCCTCTAGCTCATGGCTGGCTCAGTACATCTCAAAGGTACAGACAGTTGATTTCTTCCAAGCCATGTCTTTGGCTGTCACTCATGTAACTTGACTGACACGGTTACCACGTTTGCTTCATGTTTTATAAACTACAAAATAAATGTCCTTAATATCACTATCTGCTTCAGTCACTTTTGCTGCTTTAAGGTTAGCAGTCTTATTGAAGCTTTTTATGTACTGATCTAGAGATGCCCCAGGGAAATGTGTCCCAACTTCTCTTGCAGAGGAAGAAAGTTCCTGTCGGTCCCTAAAGACTTCCAGAATGTAAGAAGGGAGAAAACATTTCAGCTTGTCTCGTTCTGAGATTTAAAAGTGAATGTTGGTTTAATCCCAGGACAGGTGCATGAAGTTACCTCTTCATCTTACTTGAACATCACATGAGAAGTTACATCCCATTTGCAGGAAAGGAACTCCATCCCAAATCAGGCTGAGAGCCCCAGTGGCCCCTCACGCTTAGCTTTTCATACTGCAGCACCTGTTGTGTTTGCTTTTGAAAGATGAGAACTGTTAGCTCAGTGAAAAGCTTAATTACCTGGCTTTGTGCTGCCACGGCCTCCTTATAACCTGGTCTTCATATCGTGAGAGCATTCTTGCTCAGAACAAGAGGGGTGCATGGCAAGGTGAAATAAAGTTGACACGGACTTTGTAACCGCTTCATAATCCCATTGTGTAGCTGTAATGGCATTTCATAGCTGCCTCTGGGTCCCAAAAGTTGCTGTAGTGCATGACAGTGCTTTTCTGAGGGCTTGTCAGTGCAGGCAGGTCCCTGACAAGTTACTTAGACTTTCAGGCTGTTCTGAAGACGCCACATGTCATTTGTTTCCTCTGCACGCCACTCAGCCATCCAGGTTGCGTTGTGGTGAGCCCACAGGACTGTCAGAGACAACTTAGACAGAACTTGAAGTCAGCTCATTTTTGCAAGTGCTGTCGCTGTTTAAGTGCTGGAAAGTTGTCATTTCATGGACATTGAGGAGGGTGAGCATGTGTTTCATATCTGGGCTGGTTTTCTGATGATTTGGAGACATGCTCTCTTTTCTTAGACATGTCTGGAACAGAAAACAAAAGGAAAGCTTAAACCTGAGAGTTCATATGAAGCTTCCCAAGCCTTGCACTTTCCCCTTGCCAACCACACATCACACCTTTGCCATTTGTTCATCACCAGAAGCACCCCATGCAAACAAAAGCTGTGGCTTCTTCCTCCATCAAGGAGCTTTACATGGCAAAAGACTTAGTCACAGAAGGAAATCTAATTCAAGTCTTCACACAAACAGGCTTTGTATCAATCTCCTGTGTGTTTCCACTTGCCTTTAACACAGGTCAGTGCCCAAAACGTTTTTGCCAGGTTGGCAAAGTCAAGTCCTAGTCCTGACACCAGTCTTAAACTTCATGTTGCCTTTGAGTTTAGTGGAGATTAGGCACAGTCTCCACAAGAGGAGAGCACAAGACAAGCTGTCTGAACTTAACAGGCATTTTAAATAACGAAGCTCACTTGTGAGATATGGGCAAAATTAAACTTTGATGAAGGTTAGGTTGGTACCTAAGACTAGAGTTCACCCAAGAGCAAGACACAGGTAACTCCAGCAGTGGTTATCTTCACTATGTGGCTCTGCTTTTGTTTTTTAACTGCACCACTCAAACTGGGACTTTTGTTTTACGCCTGGGAAAGTGAAATTCTTTCAGGCCACGGAGCAGAACTGCGGCATCTGTCTCTTCTGAGTGATATCCTTGCTTTCATACTTTCATCCTAACAAATTCCTGCAAGATTTATCTTGTCAAACTTTAGTCTGAATGGCAAAAAATCACTGGCAGGATTGTCAATCTAAAAAAGAGACAGGCATAAATTTAATTGCTCCCCGAAGACACATGAAAAGCTACATTTAGCTGCAGCTAATTAGATATTCTCCAATCAACAGTTATGATTCATCTGCTGAGGAACAAGAAGGCAAATATGAAACAGGCAGCAAAAGTTAAATCTGACCTCCCCAAATGCTGGAGTTGAGGGGGTTTTTTTTGTCTTTAATTAGAAATGCAGATGGTGTTGCCCTGTCCTGACACCAAAGGCTCACACTGACTGTGAGCCAGGAGGTGCAGAGCTCTGCATGAGGGGCTGACTTCACTGCCACTGCAGGCAAAGCATGGGTTTGCCTCTGTGAAGTGAGCTTCTTTCTCCCACCTTTCCCAGAACTACCAGCCAGCATGAAGGGTATGGATAAAACCCCAAGGAGGTTCTTTTCCAAGGATCTTAAAATGGTTGTTTAATGAGAAAGATGGAGCATCACAGAAATGCCTGTCCCCAGTGGAGCTGTCACCAGTTCACAGGTAGGGACACTGAGGCAAAAAGAAGGTGGACTTGGGCTTGTCTATCATGCTGACAGACAAAGCAATGCCACAGGTGGAGAGAGGACCTTGAGGGCTTGTGACTCTGTTTCAAGGGAGATGATATTCCCAAGTACCAAGCCAGAAGAGCTGTTGATGTGCCCTTAAACTGAAGAGTAGCTTGCACTCAGAGTAACTGGAAGCAGAAGTGGGCAGCAGGGTGCAGGAAAATGACTGTCTGGTTTGAGTTAGATCAGGGTGAGGTGAAACATTTCATCTCTTTGGGACTCCATCCTCTGTTCCTCATGCACCTGAGTTTCCCCTGGCTTTGAAAATACTGTGTATTTAAAAGATTTGGTTATAAATGAAGTACAAACACCAACTTCTGACAACCTGAGCTGAGGTGGCGTTAAGAGAAAAGGCGGGGAGGCTTGGAGGTGGTTTTGGTTGGTTTATGAGGAAGGGAATTACTTACACAGGTAAAAAAGATGAGCAGCAAGTAAAAAATCCCAAGGCAAGTCAGCATGAAAAGCTCAGCTTTGTATTTTTTTAGTTTTTCATCTTCTATCCCAGGGCAACCTAAAATGTAAAGCAAGGTGTCATGTTGTTCCACTGTTTGTGAAGTACTTTTATACTATTACCATCATGAAGTGCCACAGGGAGTATGGGAGAGGCAAGGGTCCCCACTATACCTGTAACTCTTAACTTGACTGTGCTGCTCAGGTTGTGTTCTCCACTCTGTTCCCCCAAAATGCACTTATATGTCCCACTGTTCTGGCTGGTGGCGTTTTTGATCCTTAGTGAAAAGGAGGTGTCGTTGGCGAGCTCCAGGGACCCCCCGAGGTCTTTTGGATAATGAGATTCCACATCAAAGGCTTTCCATGCTATTCCTTCACCATCTCCAGCCATCTGGAAGACAGAAATAGGTTTCTCATCTTGGGCAATAGTGTTGTCATCCCGAGTTTTAGAGGAAAGAGGGTTTTAAAGCCATCTTAGGGGTGAAAGGGAAGAGGCTGAAGAGAGGCGTGTGGTGTGGAGGGGAACCTCAAAAGTGTCCAATACATTCATGCTCACAGTCAAAGACTATTTGCATTTTTTTGCTTAAATAGACATTCTATTTGTAAATAGATACTACAGAGCTATTCACACAGCATCACAGAATGGTGGGGCTTGGAAAGGACATCTAGTGTTCAATCAGCCCAACCCCCTGCTAAAGCAGGTTCCCCTCAATCAGGGGGGCACAGGAATGTGTCCAGATGGGTTTGGAAACCTCCCAAGAAGGAGCCTCCACATCCTCCCTGGGCAGCCTGTGCCAGGGCTCCCTCACCTCAACACCAAAGGAGTTTCTCCTTGTGTTTAAGCAGAAGTTTTTGTGTTCCAGCTTATGTCCATTACTCTCTGTCCTGTCACTGGGCACTACAGAAAATAGTGTTGCTTCATCCTCCTGATACCCACCATTCGAGGTCCCCCCTCAGTCTTCTCTTTTCTAGGCTAAACAGCCTAGAAACAGGTTCCACAGCCTTTTCTAAGTACTGGAAAGTTGTCATTTCATGTACATTGGTGAGAGTGAGCATGTGTTTCAGATCTGGTCAGGTTTTTTTTGGTGATTTGGAGATAAGTCTAAAACAGAACACAAAGGAAACTTAGAGCTGAGTTCATCTGACTGCCTCACCTGGACGTAACCCTGCTAGAAACTGAAGATGAAAAAAGGTAGTGGTAGAGTTTGCTCTCTACACAGAGGCTCCAAAAGCCTTTCAAACAGAGAAAGTCCCAGGGAATATAGCAGAGGCAGCCCTACACAGCTGCTTAACGGTGACTCTGGGAACCAGAAGTCCCTAGGAGAGAATGGCAGCAGGCTGCACTCACCCTGCCAGCACCCTTTCTGCCCTGTAGCAGTGGGACTAAACCCACCCCCCTCCCAGTAGGGATGCCTCAGCACTGCCTGGCATCCTCCCAGCCACCTCGGAGCCCATTGTGGGCACGCAGCCCTGGAAACTGCACTTCCCCGTGCCAGTTTCTGTGTGGCTGACCCCTGAAACCACAGTGCCTCTCTGGAGGGATGAGGGTTTCCTCCCCTCTCCTCTCGTCAGCTCTTTGTTGGAACCAAAGAACCCAAAAAAATTGCTCCTCCAGGTTTGGTTGCATGAAGGTCACAAGCAGGTTCTGGTGCACTTGGGGAGCATTTGTGTGTGGAATCTCTTAATCATAACCAGAAGAGCTGCATTCCTTGGCACTGCTGAGAGGCTGCTGGAGGAATGAAGTGTATTCCCAAAGCAGTTTGTGCTGTGGGGTGATGGGATGCACTGAAAATGACAATTGGCCGGGAACCACAAAGAAGAGAGAAGTCACTAACTGGTTTTGAAAGGTGGGAGAAGGGTTTGCATTAGCTCACATCCCTTCTTATTCATCCATGTGGCTCCCTGGGATTCCAGGCAGCATGGCTTCCATGAAGGTTTCCCAAGTAATGAATTCAGCCTTTCTGTGGACCAGCAAAGCCAGACACAGCTCATACAGTCCAAGGCTCAGCTAGTCAGCCAAACCTATAACTAGTGTAAACCATGGAGCTTTTTATTACTGTTATTATTATTGTAATGGACACGTTTTTGGGTTGCATGTTGGTGCTTACTTTCTACCAGCATAGCTACTGCATCAGGGTAGTACAGTTACACTGTAAGTTATTAAAATTAATGCCATTTCTCATACTGGGGCTAGGAGTATCTGGTTTCCTTTTCATGTAGTTGCACAAGGAAAGCATACGTGGGGGTCTGGACAGAAATATGGGCCTGGTGCTCCATTATACATCACTCCTTTTGCAGCCCTAAAATGGTGTAAAACAAGCTGCAAGTCAGGGAAGTTTTCAGAAGCCAAGGAATCAGACTGAAGCACAAGATTGTCATAATTGTAAAGATCCTTTCTCAGAAAGGTGCAGGGTTTTTTAGTGCATCAGCTGTAATTCTTTGGGGCTTTCCACACCTTACCCAGCAAGAGGGAAGAAAGTACCATCTTCCTCTTAATCCCCCAGTAGATTTACTCCAGCTTCTCTTTCGTGTTACACTCAGTCCCAAGCAGCTGTGAGATGAGCAGTGTCTGTGGTGGTTTTCAGGCTTGCAGGGACTTCACTGTGCTACAAGGATTTAGATATTTCCAGGCCCTGCATGTTATCAGAGACGTGACCAGAGGAATTCCAATACCCAGGCTGGGCTCGGCTCTGGTTACAAGTGGGTCAATAGCAGTTAAGTGGATAGAGTTGACCTCCCTCAGATCTATTTTTTGCCACTCTGCTTTCCCTTAGCACCCTCTTCCTCAGTGAAATTTAAAACTGCCCATGGGACAATAAAAGAACCAGCCCAGCTGCCCTTGGCATTGCCCTGAAATGCAGATAGGAAATCTGAGCTACACACAGAGGATTAGTCCGATTTTCTCTCCTTTTCCAACTCACTGGTAGCATCAATAAGTGCTGTCTTGAGTGGCAAATAGTGCTGTGATTCTTGTGGCTGAGACCTGGGAGTCAGAGAACACTTTGGTCTTTCTGTGTGTGATGGTAATCACTGCTGTTGGTGTAAGTCATCGAAGCCCCTGCATCCTGCCCCTGCCCACGTGCTTCTTGCCAGCGAGATGTTGCTAAATGATTTAGCTTCCCTGTTTCACAGGGACACTGAGGGATAGGATTGATTGTTACCTTCAAAGCTTTTCAAAGGGCTCAAGTACAAGTACAGTGACTGTGACCCTGGAGAGAAGTCAGAACTTTGCCTCACACAGACCCACTCTGTCTAAGGCACAGCAGCCTCTCGAAGGCTGTGCTGAAAACATGCCTTTCCCTGCAATGGAAGAAAATGGTACTTTGTGCTCTGATCTGGCTCCCTCCTTTGTGAAGAAACCACTTGCCATCGTGATCATGAGGGTCGTGAACCTTTGCATTTGGGTAGGAGGAGGGGTTGGCATGCCTCTCTTTCTCCATTAACTCTCCCCTTTGCTGAAGAGCCGGGGCTGGCAAGGCAGGCGATGCTGGTGCTGCTGGCCCCGCAGCCTCCTGCATTTCTGAGCCTGCAGGGACACCTGGTGGCCTTTTTCCCCCCCTCCCGTCTTCAAATCCATCCCTATTCAGAGGTCACAGCAGCCCTTTCTCCATGCCGTAGACAAGCCGTTTTCCCACTGCAGTCTTTTCTCCCGTTATTAAAACCACCCACCGACTCCCTTCTAAAATTCACTAAGCAGTGAGGAAAGATGCCAGCAAATTTGCAGAGTGCCTCCCCATATCCCAGCAGTGTGAAAGGAAGTCCGTGAGATGTTCAGTAAGGTCACCATTCTGCCTCTTGCTCTATTCAAGCTCACCTCCTTTTCCCCCTAAACTAATTAAAATTAGGAGGACTCCACTTTGTTTGCCACCTCCTGTGGATTATTTAGCAGGCTCTCACTAGACAGATGATTTTGCAGCTCAGGCTCCCATGACAGTCCAGCACATACCAAGTGTCAGCCAGGTGATATCACAGCCCAAGGTAAATGCTAGGGGGTTTTACCTTATTAATTCCACACAAGCTTAGAAGGATGGAAGTGAAAAGCTGCTGGTGGGAGAAACCCACTTGAGGAGGGACCAACCTCTTCTTTACTCAGTGACAAAACATTTTTCTCCTGCCCTTTGATTGCATTTCATTTCCCTTCCAGCTCCCCAGCGCTGGCAGCAGGAGGAAAGGGAGCTGGTCTTTTCCTTCTCCCATGTCTGCTGTCAAATGGCTTTACCAAAATGCAAAAGGCAAATGGTGAGTGGTGCAGGGAGCAGCAGAAATGCTGTTGAATCTATTTGCATAAAAAGGATCTCGTTTCCACGCTGGCTGCTCCTGGGGGTTACTGAAGCAAGAATTTTGCTGGGAAATGGGGACCTGCAGGCTGGCAGCATCATTTCACCTGTCTGCATTAAACTACCCATTAAGGAAGTTAAACAACAAAAGAAATGTGAGTGTATGATTATTGTCACATAGACATTGGGCAGCATGTCTGAGAGAGGCTTTTTCAGGAATCATCTGCAGGGCCAAGTCTGTTGTTTTCCATCATCAGCTCCATAGAAATGAAAGGAATTGCTACCCCCAGGGGCTGGTACTGTCCAACACCTTCATTAAAGACTTGGAGCCTGGGACAGAGCATTTGCTCAGCAAGTTTGTAGGTGACAAAGCTGGGAGGAGTGGCTGACACACCAGAGGGTCGTGATGCCAACCAGAGGGACCTCGACAAGCTGGGGACATGGGCTGGCAAGGAACCTTGTGAGGTTCAGCAAGTGGAAATGCCAAGTCCTGTCTCTGGGGATGAATAACCCCTGGGGACACCTTGGTGGAGAGGCTGTGGTGGCCTGGTGGACACCAAGTTGACCATGAGCAAAGGCCAACAGCCTCCTGGGATACACTCAGGAGAACATCTCCAGCAGGTCAGGGAAGGGGATCCTTCCCCTCTGCTCAGCACTGGTGAGGTCACACCTGGAGTGCTGGACAGAGTCCTGGACTCCCTGGTACAGAGCCACATGGACACGCTGGAGAGAGTCTAGTGAAGGGCCACAAAGATGCTCAGAGATTTGGAGAGGCTGAGAGAGCTGTGACTGTTCAGCCTGGAGGAGACAATCCTCAGCCCAGGTGCATTCTCAAGTCGATTGACTGATTCCTTTTACATTTCCCCTAGCCCAGAGCTTATTGGTAAGAATAGTGGTGGCAATACAGTGGATCCTATAATGGGATAGCTTTGCATGAAAATACCACTGAGCTGATATGGTTTTTGTTCTCTGACTGGATGAATTATGAGAAATAAGTAGAATAAATATGCCTCCAAAGCTGAAGTGCTCTTTAGGCAATGTTTCCAGAGAACACAAAACAAGGTGTAAGAAGGAGGAGCACTTTTCTCAGCTGGCTGGGTTTTACTTTCAGTTTTGAAAACTCCTACAGCCTTACATAGCAGTGCCAACTAAAGGAAAGCAATTCATGCTGTAGTACCTTCACACAACTAATCAAGTAAACCCTAATTTTGTCATGTACTTATGAGAGCAAGCAGTTGTCAACTCGTGTTCTCTGCTCTCATCAAATACCTTTTCTCATCCTTTTTTTTCCCCCAGAGTAAGGTGGTACTCTGCCCCCCCCAAGTAAATCAAAGTGCCAATATAACCCACTTTTCCCATTATAGACAATTTTGATTTCTAATCAAAATGGTTCAGGTCCAAACCTGATGTCAATTCAAAGATGGAATATGTTAACATTGTTTTCTTCCGAGGGCAGGGTGATTGTAAAAATGGTTTTGTTTCAAATTATACCAGGAGTAATGGCCAAATTGACATTTCTGACTGCTAAAACAGGTCTTAAAACGATGCACAGCCAGAAGGAATTTATTTTCTGAAGCAAAAATATCTCAAATTCTGTCAATGCCTGATAGCCAACGTACAATGAACCACAACTGAGCTGGAACAGCTTAATAAGTGTATTTTTCAGCACAAAACCACTGTTGATTAGCACTGAAGGTACATCCATATGGTTCCTATACAGTGTCATGTAGGGATACCAATATTACATCTGAACAAAAACCCCAGACATAAATTGTGGGCACGTGTGAGTGAACTCTGACTGTGCTTTGAGAAGGGGTAAGAAAAGAAAAACCAAAACCTAACCCCAAAACAACAGCAAAGAAGCTGCATGTGACACATGAGCCAGCTGGAAAAGCCCTCTGACTCAATCACACAGTGTCTTTATTGTTTGGAGTTGTTTGGTTTGGGGTTTTTTTCCAGCCAGGGGCATCCAGTGATAGCTTATGTCAGGCAAAAGACTTGTTTAGGTCATGAAATCTTTTCCACTCCTCCCTTTCTGTCTAAATCATCAACATGTTGGAACTACATGGAGGTTTTATGAGGTGGTTCTCATTTTCAATGTGCTACACAAAGAGAAATTGTTCAGTTTTCAATGGTCCTACGAGGCAGAAAAGTCAGATTAACCAGATTCTTGTTTCTTGGATGGGCTGGAGAGATTCAAAGGAGTATTTGCACATACAATTCTCAGTGCTTGGGTACTTAGGCAAAAACGGCTCAGTTTTCAGTTCTCAGCTGGCAAACTTCCACACTGCTCAGAGACAGATTTATGGCATGTAGGTTTCCCAGCAGTCCTCAACAACCAACCACACCTAAAGTGTATCACAATTGTGGACTTTTTCAGGGCCACGTAGTGAATGGGATGAGAGCTGCAGCAGGCTGGAAGCAGACTCAGTGCTCTCCCTTCTCCCCAGTGTCCCAGGCCTGCCTCCTTCAAGTATTTCTAAGTAGAAAAGAATTTTGTCTGAGCTGACTGGCTGTGGTCCTGGCTCTACACAGAACTACTCACACGTGTGACTTCATGTGTGTGTGAATGATCTCATTAAGATCCGACAATGCTGGCTGCACGACAGGCTAAACACATGTACCCCTTTTTGCAGCATGAGACATTAGCAAAAGTGAAGGCACTGTTGAATGCAATCCTTTTTTTACATCCAGTTGGCTTTTGACACTGGAATATTACCTCCTTTAAACAGTGAGAGAGCTACCAAGATGATGAGGGGACTGGAACGTCTCTTATGAAGACAGGCTGCGGGATCTGGGGCTATTTAACCCGGCAAAGGGAAGACTGAGACAGGACCTCATTAACACTTATAAGTGGCTAAAGGGTGGGTGTTGAGAGATGGGGTGGCACTTTTTTTTCTGCAGTGCCCAGTGACAGGACAAAGGGTAATGGACATAAGCTGGAACACAAGAAGTTCTGCTTAAACACAAGGAGAAACTTGTTTGGTGCTGAGGTGAGGGAGCCCTGGGTCAGGTTGCCCAGGGAGAGTGTGGAGGCTCCTTCTTGGGAGGTTTCCAAACCCACCTGGACACGTTCCTGTGCCCTCTGATTGAGTGGAACCTGCTTTAGCAGGGGCTTGGGCTGGATGAGCTCTGTGAGTCTCTTCCAACTCCCACCATTCTGGGTTTCTCTGCTTATTTCTCCATATGTAACTGAACAAACAACTACTTAATAGTATCCTTCTTTTTGTTTTTCAAGCAGATGATAAACTCATTAAAAGTGCCCCTTAAGTGGTAAGAGCATGCAAAGGTTCTGGGGGAAGGAGGGGTTTGGCAGCACCAGCACTTTTGGAACGGGGCTGAAGCAAAGTTTAATTGCATGGATTTACTGCCACCTCGTACAAAGGTTCAGTCTAACAGCTGCTTGAACTTTACAGTCTGAAATTTCATCCCATTTGTTGGAATTGCCTTTTAATTAGCCCTTTTATGTGTATATGTGGTGTTTATTGATTAATCCTTCAGTGGCTGTTTTTCTAAAGAACAGATTGTTGGGTAGCCCCCGTGCTCTGCCATTCCCCCACTCTCCTTTTGCAGTAGTGGGTGAGGACTGCAGCACGTGGCCAGAGGGAGGAGAGGAAAAAGCTTCCTGCAGCTACTTCTTCAGCCAGCTCCACAAGCAGAAAAAGCGTGGCATTGGCTTTTGGCTTCTGTTTGCTGCCTGGCCCTCCCTGCTACCACCAAACTCAGACAGACACGATTCTGGAGGGTCCCCACAGTTCACCCTGCTTGTTTTGGTTTTGTTGACTTTCAACACTGCTTTGGGAAAGAATTTTCAGGGATTCAATCAACCTTTCTGTTTATTCTTCTCTTACCCCTTCTGCTCAACTCCTTCAGGCCCACCAGACGTCATGGTTTGCTTGCAATGAGATCCCTGCCCTGCATAGACTCTGTGGCAAATGTGGAGTCTTAAATAATTAGCAAGTGTCTGTATAGAAAATGCATGTCCTTGTCCAGTTTTTGAAGCAGAAAGCAAAAAAAACCAAATAAGTTGACACCTCCCCTAGCTCTGATAGTAATCTTTGACCAAATGCATTACTCTCTGTGTCTCCCACCCACGCTTAGTTCAGCATTCTGGAAAAAGAAAGAGGTTGTAGATGCTGCACTTGCTGATGGGCTGATAGCCAGATGTTTGAAAGAGCTCTTTCAGAGTTAGGTACCTTTGGATTGCAGTTGTCTAGATCTAGTCAGTAGGCAGATGCTCATTGTTGTACCAGCACTGAAACTCAGATGCAAGTTTCAGCCACGGAAGCCCTAGCTAATAGTTCAATAACTACCAGAATAACAACTAATAATCACTATAAATAATTTTATAGCTATATCTAACCAAACTACTGGGGAAGCCAAAGCTGTGGCTTTTATGCTTTGGCAGAGATAAATTAACAGGTTTTACCCACCAAAAGAAGGTGGATTTCCCTTCCTTTCCCCTGTCCACTCATCACATGGGAAAGAAATTCAACTCTGTAACCCTCAAAATCTTCATTTGCAGATTAATTTCCCACTATTACAACTGACAGTTAGTTGACTCAACAGGCAAGCAGATGACCACCAGTTAAGAACATGTGTCTGGGAGTGAGGAATATGGGAGAACAAAACTTTCCCCTTTTTTCCTGGTAATTTGGCTGACACCGTAAGCTGAACCTATGCAGAGAGATGCAAATGCATGCTGCCATTACAGCAAGTCAACAGCCACTTCTCCAACCACTGTCCTTCTCTTTCTAAGAAGAAAATCATCTTGACAGTGTTGAAAAAGACTATCTGCTCGTTAGTTGATTGATCCTTGTAGCCCTCCTGCAACCAGGTGGTCAGCAGGGCTCTCCTGCTGTGGAGATGGGAATTCTGAACCAGGCCAGCCAAGATTAGACTTTTATTTCATGACTGCAAAGAGATAACTCAATTTCTAGCTCTCCATCAGCGTTCTGCATGCTCTGCCCTTATGCCTACCCCCACTTTAGCTCTTCTATGTCAAAGAAAAACAGCAGCTCGTGCTAGGGGAGAGCTTAACACAGCACAACATCACTGATGTTGCAAGGTTCAAACAGCAGTTTTTGCTCAGAAGAAAACTCATGAAAAGACTCCTCTTTAGAGTGGGATATGTACATGAGGTATCACCTGAATTCTGATCCCTGGAAGCCAGCAATAGTTAGAAAAGGGAAGCCAAGAGCATCTCAGGGATCATGCTCAAATTGTCTGCAATGACATAGAAAATACCTGTTCTCGGGGATCAGCTCAAATGCTTTCATTGCTGCTTTATCTCTGCTGCACTGAGAGGTGGATGCCTCTTCATGAAATAACCCATTTTGTACAAGACAAGCCAGTATCAGGTAGGAAAGCAAAGCAGACTGCTCAAGGAACTTAGGCTTTTTCCTTACTTTATACCAAGATGCTGTCTGGTGGGTGACTGAGGAGTCCTGAAGAACTTGACAGGGCAGCAACACCTCTTCAGCACATCTCACAGCAATATCTGGGACCTCCACAGAAGCCCCACTGATTGAGCACCAAACTGCAAAGTACAGGTACACGTTACCTTTAAAAGAAACTGCCTGGGTAACCCTCCCTCCCAAAATATCTCCCCACAGAATAAACAGTAGGGAACAGAATGCAAAAGGCAAGGCTCCCCGCTTACCGCTGCACAGGATGACGAGCTGAGTGTGGGCAACAAAAGACATGGCTTTTACTGCTTCAGATCCCAGAACAGCAACACTTTGCTGCTCTGCAGAACGGGCTGTGAGAGCAGAGTGAAACTGACAGTGCTTCTAAAGTGGTATTTCTGGAGGCAGACTGGGGAATCCCCCAGACCTTATCTTGAAGGTTGATGTCACAGGGAAAATCCCTACGTGTAGGAGCCAGTGCTCCTCCCATTAAATCTCTAAGGTCACTCCCATTTCTGCAACTGTCTGCACTGGTAGATGGTCCACCTCCTTTTTATTTTTCCTCCTTCTGTTTATTTTTCCCCTCTGTATTGATCTGGATGGAGATAAGGTTCATCATGGGGCGCTGCGGGTCAGTGTTGAAGGGCATCAAAATGAGCATGGAAAGAATCTCTCTCTCGAGCAGCAAAATGGCAGGGTTTGTCAGCCTCCCCAAATCCCTTCTTAACCTTCTGTCTCCAGCTTTAACAGAACAGTGGCTGTGCAAAGGGTGACCATACAAAGTGACATTTCTGAAAACCACATTTAAGCCCTGGGGTTGTAACACCGTGAGGACGCTGTGCCTTGAGTCTAAGGGCTTAAGGAGGAATTTGCAGCGTGGCTGAGCAATACAAACTCTATTTCTGTAGTGTTACCCATGTAAATCCCCGTGTAGGCACTCATGATGTAGAAGCAGCTTAGCTTCTTAGTGTATTTTATTATTATCAAGACAAGCAGAGGCAGCTGGAGTGACATAATTCTACCAAATTATATGCTGAAACATTTCCTCATTAAACAAAATACAAATCACAGCAGGTCCCAGAAGAGGAATCGTTTGGACATCCCCTCTAGATATCTGAAAAAGAGGAAAGAAACAGTCCTTTCCTTGTGATCTTTAAGAGCTGTTTCCCCCTGGAGAATTTCTGAGGAAGTCTGAGGCTGATCACAGCAGCATTTACAAATAATGAAACTGAGAAAGCTGCTGATCTGTTATTTTTGGAAAAGGGTTCTGGCTGCTGTCTCTAAGCTACTGAGATCATGATGGAGAGACCACTGAGGAGGGGATTTTTTGAGTTTTGATGGGTGAAGTGTGTGTGGTCAGTCCCTTTTGAAAGCCAGGTTCCCAGAAACCACATGAGGCTGGATACCCTAAAGCCAAATCACCTCTAGAAAGGTTTTTGAGAAGTCAGTTTGAGAAGTCCTCAGCAAAGTCCAGCTTGGAGGGTAAACCCTTGTGTGTGGGTAATGCTTTTGGAAACTCCAGTGTATTCGGTGAGGGAAGTCAGAAAGCAAGGCCTCACTGTTGAAAAAGTCTACTCATTTTTAAAGCTTTTAGCTTCTGTCTATCCCTGACTGACATAGGAAATATAACGGGCTTTAAGCTTTGTTTTTCTCTTTGTGTTTTCTGGTTTCAAGGAGCTCAATCCATTACTTGGGAGACAGGTACGAGGAAACTGTAAATCCCAGTGGATCTCTCTAGAGGAGTAGGCAATCCTAAACTCTCATTGCTTTCTCCTAAGTGAAATAATAAAGCCCTTGCAAAGACAGAAGTGGGAGGGAAGGACTTGCTAAAGGAAATCTTGGAGAGAAGAGGGCTCCAGTTAATACATTTCACATCTGTTCTTCAGTAAAATGATGGCTCTCCTGCCTCCCTGAGTCAGTCACACATCAAGCCCACCTCCACAAAGGGCACTTGGCTTTCACCCAAGTGCCTCTTTCTGTGAGTCCTGAAGAGCTACATATTTACCCTTTATAAACCAATCCAGAGGCTAAAACCTTCCCTATCTCCCCTTTCATTGTGGGTGAAAGCCTTAGTGAGCAAATCACAGTAAGCTCCTGCCCCAAAACTGCCTGATCAGGTGTAGAGTGGAGAGGCTGTGTCATGCCTAAGGCTCAGCTCCCAAATTTGCCCACAGTAAAGGTAAGCAGTGAGGAGTCAGGCTTCAGCTGGGGCTAGGAAATGTACATTGCCACACACACTTGCCAAGGTGGTGTTAAACAACATTCTTCTTTGGTTAGTTAAAGTACAGGAGTTCAGACTCTTAAAAACACATGGGGTTTTTTCCCTTCTAGAACAGGCATAGCTTCCAGCAAAACAGCCCTTTCCCTCCAGAGGTATTTGCAAGTTCAGCTGCTGTTCCACAGCACGGATTGTGAAGCAGGAGAACAAGATATGAGAAAACAAAAACTGAAACTCCCTTTGGTGAGGGAGGAGAAATCATGTTCCTTCTAAACTTTCCCAGGTTGGGATTTTTTTTCTTGAGGTGAACTTTAAACTGTCTCTCTGTTTTAACTTTGAGTCCCCTTTATATGGTTTCAAAGAGAAAGCTTTTTCACGCCAGAGCCCTGGAAGCTCTTTTGAGTTTCACTCCAGGACTGTGCAGTAGAAGCAATGGGAGCTCAGGCAGACAGGTTTGGCTGTGGGAGCAAGGAGAATTGCCTGTCAGCCTTCTCTGTGAGAAAAAGATCCACATCTTTGCAGGGCACTAAGGAACCGCAGGAGCTGCGTGGGTATGTGAATAAGTGGAAGTTTATTGTTCAAACACATCGTTCTGTGGACCTAGTGAGAGTTGCTTTCTTACAGGTGTGTCCTATTGCCTCTTCCTCTCCTTCCCTGGCCTGTACCACTCACTACACCAAACATAAACCCTCAGTCTTACTGAACAAGAAGCACCATCTGCTCTGGTGAGTCCAGAGCCACATCTGTGATGACTGATACCAGCAAGCAGTGTGCAAAGTGGCTGCACTCAGCCTACCTTTCCCTTAGCAAGGGCTCTCCTTTGGATCTCTGGCTTGGACCCAGCTGCTGATTTTCATGAATTTCACAGGCACTTAATTCTCTTTGAGCCCCAATCCCTCTGTCAGTTTGATAGAAAGCAGGTTCAGAACATACTGGCTGATAGACAGCCAGATGGCATGATCACAGAAATTCGTTCTCTGTGGGAAATGAGGCTAAAAGCACACGGATGTGGGATGGATTCAAGGGATAAGGTTAGAAACTCCAGACCATGTGGGTTTTCTCAGTGTTGACAGAGCCTTCAGAATGCCATTTGTATCTTTTTTCCTTGAGCCAGGTAGGTATTGGCTCCTTCAGATACTCAGCTGGTGGACTTCTGTGGGGGTTTTTATTGCAATGTGTGGCTGCAAAAGCTATGTAAGATTCCTTCTTATTTAATGTATTTGTCCCTGAGTGCCAGCATTCATCAGGAAGCAGAGAGTTTAAATAAAACCCTTAAACTTTAGGTCCCTACTAGAAGTACACTCTCCACAATGAAGAATCAAAGGTTAAGACAGAGATGTCAAAACAGCATTTAGTATTTGTGCCAAGGCACAGACTTTGCTTTATTGGGATATGCTTATCAAATGTTGTTCCACAGTATTTATGTTCCCACTTGGAATAAGGTCCATCCATGTGCCTCACATCTATTGTGAAGCCTCTGGGGAGGGGAGGTTGTTTACCTATGTTTATAATTATTAATCTCCAGTGCAGTTGTAAAAGCTGTCTGCTTCAGTTCAACTGACAAAACCAGGAAGGCTTTTGTTTTCTGTTTTAGTAGGCAAACGTTTTTTTAACTAACATGCTGTGTGTAATGTGGCACTGTCAGTTGAAGGCACAGTGGCAGAAGACCCCACAGCCACCGATGCAGAGCAGTAGGGCATTTTGAGGGGCTCAGCAGAGCTGCAGTCACAGCATTTACTTTCCTGTCATGCTTGGATCTTGACACTCACCATACCAGCAATTAAAAGCAACTGAGATTTTCCAGGCTGCAGCTAATGAGAGGCACACAGGTTACTCACAAGCTGGAGTTACAAAAGTTGAAGCACAAAGTTCTCTGCTCCTTCATGGCAGGTGTTGGGTCAGGATCTGCATTTGCAGTTGTTTAAAGAGTGGCAATCCAGGGAAAAACCAAACCCCTGGAACTGTGACCTGCTGGGTGGTGGGGAACTTTTGTGCTACAGGCTGTCTTCTGCTGCCAGCACCATAAATCACACCAAATGAACAACACAAATGGCCACTCCTCTGGGACGCCTGGACTTTCAAGGGAGATGGTTAAGATGTGCCAGCCCTATTTGTCAAAGCAGTGATTAAGCATACTCATGTAGAGATTGAAATGTGACCCAAAATACAGACCTAAAATGGAGAACTCTCAGAACTCTCTAGAAACTGTTGTCCTGGGACTTTAGGAATTGCATTTAAGCGAGAACTGAGGTCTATATATGATACTGTTAGAAGTGGATTAAGGCTGTACTGAAGCACCATTACTCCAGCATAGAATCATAGAATTATTTTGGTTGGAAAAGATCTTTAAGATCAGGTCCAACCTCTCCCCTCACACTGCCAAACCCACTGAACCATGTCCCTCAGCACCTCATCTATGAGTCTTTTAAATATCTGCAGGGATGGGGACTCCACCACCTCCCTGGGCAGCCTGGGACAGTGTCTGACAACCCTCTCAGGGAAACAGTTCTTCCAAATCTCCAATCTAAACCTCTCCTGGCACAACTTGAGCCCATTGTCCTATATTTCATGACAGGGGAGTAGGGACCACAGAGAACAGCAGGCAGTGGGCTATTGGGTAGCAAAGCAGACCAAGGTGCTGCACTCAAACTGTACTGTCCACTGGAGGTGCACACTGAGGTCTCGTTTTTCACAGGTCCCTGGTCTCTCTTTTGTCACCAGCAAGATAAATGGTGCATTGCCAGGACTGGGGATGTCTTGGGCCACACTGTGTGGATTTTAGTGGACTCTCCATTTCTCGCCTTCTATGTAAGGTCATCCATATTGCCTTGTCCAGAGGGTAAGGAGCAGTTTATTCCTGCTGTCTCTACCAAATCCTGCAACAGTAGTCCCCACATAGTCCCAGCCTTCCAGAGCTCCTTCTTAGACCTTGCATGTCCTTACCACTCCTGGCCAGGCACTGTTTTATTAGAGATCTAATGTTAAGCTGGTCTGCCCCAAATCATGCTGTGGAATTAGTCCTCCTGGTGCTTCTCTCTGTTTTCTCTGTCTGTACATCCTCCCTAGACATGCACTCTGTGGGACTGGAAGAGAATGAAGGATCTCAGTACTCCTTGTACTCCTTACTGATCCCACCAGAAATGTAAGTCTGGAATTCCCCTTGGGAGCAGCCTGTGCTAACAGCAGGACTCATGGGGTGCCCTGACCATTGGGTGCCATCTGGGGACTTGACCATGCACACAGACCGACTGTACCGAGCTGGGGCCCCTCTCCTGGTGCCTCCAAGACCTCTTGTTGTGAGTGGGGTTTTTTTAATACCTTCCCCATCTGAGGTCTCACTGAGTCATGGGACTTCCTGATCAACTTCCCCCACTATCCCCAGCAGCAGAAAGAGGAAGCCTGGTGACAGAGTCCTGGTGACTGTGTGGCCTATATCCATTCCCTTTTCCTTTCAGGTCTTCCAGCATGACACCGGTGAGCACTGGCCACTGGCTCCTCAGGATGATGTGCTTTATATCTCCCTCTGGTTCCCTGTCTGTATGTTCCCAACCCTTTGACCTTGATCTCCCTCTCTTCTCTCCTTCCTTGTCCCTCATGATCATTTGGCATTCCCCAGCTCTTTCAAAGAGTATTGGACCAGTGCAGGCATATAGTGACACAGAATACTTGTCTAGCCTGAAAAGAATTAAGGCAACTCTCCCCTACAATGTATAACAACTTTGTGCCTTCATCAGATTGTCTTCTCACCATATGCCCTTTTTTCCAATTCATTTATAAATAGGTTAAACAGCAGGAGCCCAGGAACAAAACCCCCTCAAATACCACTGGAGACCTCCCTCAAATGTGAAGGCAGGCCATTTATCCTCTTTTAATAGCTTATGCACATGAAGACTTTTTCTCTTGTCCCACAGTGCCTTAATTTCTTTCAGAGCTGTTACTGATGGACCTTTATGTCTTTGGAAATGGTTGCTGGGATTCTATATGGCTGACCTTGTTGTGGTTTTCATTTAACTTGCCAGAGTTTATGATCCTTTCTGGTTTTCATTCTTGGACACAACTTCTATTTTCTCAAGAAAGTCTTCTGCTTCTAATAAATTCCTTTTTTCCTGCTGTTAGCCATGTCAGCTTTCCTTTTGGTCTTTCTAAAGTCTTTGTCCATACACAGAGGCTTAGAACAAATGTACTCCTACATGTTATGTTTAAATACTCACCACACAAACGTTTTAGCCTTCAGGCATCCATTTTAGTTGCTACTTAACAAGGTTCCTTGTTCCTGCGTAATTCTATTGTAGCTGGGGTGGTTTTTTGGCTTTTGCTCCCTAGGCAAGAATGTTGAGCAGGGGCAATTTGACCCAGGTTCTGCCTGTTGCTCAGGACTAAAAGTTTGTTCTTTTTTGGTAGGATCTTGCATGCAGCAACGCTATTTTGTTTCTCTGCAGCATCATTCACCCAATATCTGCCCAATATGCAGGTGGGAAGTTGGTATCTCCTGTTACACCTGCATTTCTTGCCCTGTCAGCAACTCTGACCTCCCTCAACATGTAATAGATACAGACATTTGATCTAACCCTGAGATGACATATTTCTGATTTAAGCCAGGGATGTCAGGCTGTATTGATTTTGAGCTGCTTGTAAACATAATTAGCTTGTTACTTTGATTTGTCAGGAAGCTTTCTCTAACATGTTACCACTTCTCTACTGCTGCTGCCTCCTCTGTCTTTCTATATACTTTGTACCCTGCTTCTGGAGCACCCGTTCAATTGCTTTCTTCCCATTAAGTTTCTCATACACATAGTAGGAGATCATCCCTGTTTGAAATCAGTTTTGTTTCCCCATCTTGTTTCTTAGACTTTTACCATATTTGAAGAAGCTTTTTCTTTCTCTCTATCTCTCTCTACTGTTGTGTTAGGTTTGTGTGGAGCTGGTTTTTCCTTGGTAGCAGTGAGAGGGGGGGCTGCAGTGGTGGCCCCGTAAGCAGTTCTCAGAACTTCCCCTGTCTCTGAGTCAGACTCACCACTGGCCTGTCCAAGCCAACCTGGTGCCTCTGCCATCACTACTTTAGAAGGGAAATCAGTGGTGGAAGGAGTGGGACAAGATGGAGATGACTACCTGGGCCCCACAGTCACTGCTCCATACACTGTGTCCAAAGGCTCTCTCAAGCCTTCACCAAAAGCCTGCCCAGACATTCCACACCACACACTCCTTTCTAGTATCACAAGACCACGTGGAATATAAGCCTAATAAAGCATAGGTGTCACTCTACCACTGTATCTTCCTAAAAACTGGGATCTGAAGAGTAATCTCAGTACAAAAGCATGTGTGTCCTCAAGCTGTGAGGTTGTTTCTGTCCCCTCTCCAGGATAAGACTTCTAGCCACAGCCTTTGCCTGCTTCAGCAGCATGGGGACTGGAGGCAGGACTGCTCAGTGATGATCCTCAAGAGACTCTCAGTGCATCTGTCTCTTAACCTGAAATCTTTCACTTCAAGTGTCACGGCTTCAAGGTCTAGGAGATTGGGCTAATTGTACTGAATACACATCATTGTTATCTATGAGCTGGGTAGATAATGATTTGTAGTGCTCAGTAGAGTGAACTGAAGACTCTTTGTCCACTTGCTGTGTAAATAGCCAGCTGCTGGTTTAGGTTGCTTATGATTGAGAGGGGTCTGATGGGCTCTATCCCCAGCTCCAGGCACATCCACCCATTTAGACCTGTTGTGGGACTTTGTTTTCTCTCTTACTCCTTGCCACTTGCGTCCTGACAGGGGAAAGTGAGAACAAAAAGCACACTGTAAGGGATGCTGAAATAAATAGCTGTTGATAATTATGTACTGTTACATTGCATTGCCTTGGGTGTGATTTGAGTCTTCCTCTTTTTAGGTTAGAAGGACATTTTATGAATATTTTAGTTCAATTGCCCTGAGTGGAGGCATCTTACAGGAGTTAGAAATGATGACTTGGAAACAAGAGGCCTTATATTAAAAGCACTGTTGGAGTTGAAGTATGTTCAGTCTTTTTGGTTACAGTTCTTCTGTATAGTGACAGTTGGTCCTTTCTTTTTTAGCTTTCAAAGCAAAGATCTACTGCCTGAGAGCTCCATTGTCATGGAAGACGAAACTCAGGAGGCAAAATGGAAAGCAGCAACACCCAAAAAGGACTGTGAAGCACCAGGTATGTAATTACCACTAGAACAGCAGCT
The DNA here is from genome assembly GCF_028858725.1 of Colius striatus. Classification (NCBI taxonomy): domain Eukaryota; kingdom Metazoa; phylum Chordata; class Aves; order Coliiformes; family Coliidae; genus Colius; species Colius striatus. The sequence goes on from NC_084762.1 coordinate 6,635,013, forward strand.
TCATGAGAGGTAGCCTCAGATGGAGCCCAGCCTGCCTGGGGATGAGGGACCAGGACAAGTAGACCAGGCAACTCTGTCATCTGGGTTCCCACAAAGTCCCTGTGAACCACTTTCTTTGAAATAAGATACCAGACTCTCCCAGACCTCAGCTGCTACAGACTCCCTCATTCCTTCAGCCCAAAGCTCTGCACAGGAGCTATCATCAGCAAAACCTTTAGTAACCATGCTGATGCACACAGGAGATGGAAAGGGGAACCACTGTTTCTTGAGGGGGAGGCTGAGGAAACAGGTGACGTGGTGGGAGGACGAGCAGTGAGAAATGGAGAAATGAAAAATAGAAAGTTTTAGCTAGAGCTGTGACAAATATAGTTGTTCTAAGTGTAATGGAACTTAATGTCAGAGGGGGCAGAGACAACTTGGTGGCCTTTTAAAAGAGGAAGGAGTAACAAATATGTGAAGATACTAAACTAACCTATGCCATGAGGGCCTTGACTCTCAAGCTGAGAGTTCACACTGAGTTGACTAGAAGAAGCTACTGGTCCAAGTTGCCCACACTTTGCCACAGGTTACTGCCCCATCACCGACTTGTCAGAAATAGCCAATGTGTCCACACCATAGGCAACAGACTGACATATTGACATAAACTCAGGTGACTGTTGCTAATTCAGTTTACTAGGATGTGAACTGTTGGTGGCCAAGGGATCTCCTTGATCCCTATCAGGTTTATTTGAATATGTAACCTTATGAGGTCAGAAACCTGGTGAGCCATCAAGGTCTAACCAGACAAGTACCGATGTCATTGGCCAAGACCAATACTTTTGATCATCTCTGCTTATACTAAGGAACTACAGCAAAAAAACCTGCTCCACCAAATGAGTTGCTAAACTAAGCTTAATCCAAGCAAACTTCATTATTGGGACCTTGGGCACATGCTCTGATAACCACAGGGCAAGTTACCAGTGCAGAGCCAAAAAGTTGCCACCCTTATGCCTGGTGCCAGCTTTGCCCTGCTCCTGGAGATTTGGTTTAGCTCTGATCCCTGCATGTCCTAGGAAGAGCTGCTAATAAATGCCAAGTAATCCCACAAGAATCATGATTAATGGGATCCTGATCAGTTAAATAATCAACAATTTAATAAAGGATGAGCTTCTATCTCTTCACTTCCACGGAGACCATTAATGCATCATTTTTTTCCCCCTCCTTAGCCATTTATTTCCACAAAACTAGTTTGAATTTCATATTTTTGAGACCACTCTCCCTCTGAAACTTATCTGAAATTGCCTAATGGATTCCAAAGTTATTAGGAATAGCTAGATGCTTGTATGGATGTTGACAGAGATAGACACAAAGCATTATTGTATTAAGAAAGCATTCAGGTTTACAGCAACACAGATGCTTAAATCACATTAAGATCCAGCAGACAGCTACTAGTATGAGGGTGATGTTTAATTTCTACTGAAGGCTGCCTCACTAATAGATTGAGAAGCTGAAAGAGCTCAGAAAAAAGTAGCCATAGCTCAGACTTCACACCTTGATGGTTTTCTCTGGGAAAGTGTGATTGTACAGCCAGGACTTGCATAAATACTCTTCAGAGACTAAAAAGTTTGCTTTGCATATCTAATTCCAGTTCTTTCAAAGATACAGTTGTCATCTTTCTGCTCTACAGCACTTCATAAATTAACCCCCCCTCTCACTGTGTCCACTTCCCATGTTAGCCTTTCTCTTCACCTGCCTTGAGACTTGAAGGAGCAGAGGTTGCTGCTTTTACTGACATTGAGCTTCTCAAAAGGTAAAAACCCTAATTGCTTTATGTGAGTATTTGTTTCTCAGGGAAGTTCAAGCTTTAGATATAAACACTTGTGAGTAATTTCTCCTTAGGACTATGAGATCTGCATTTGATATTGATTTAAGCTTTGGGTTACTTGTTCACATATTTTTGGATAAGAACAGATTCTGCTTAAATGCTTCCTATAAGTCAGGTTAAACACACTCTAGAGAGCACACCTGAGCCAAAGGTCAGTCTTTCTCAGCAAGCCAGCCAGCAACAAACTATTCCATGGTTTCCCAGTTTTGGTACAGAGGGCATATAAGGTAGACTGTAATGAAGTTATTTTAATGTATTGTTAAAATCTCTTGTAAAGTGTTGAAATGTCTTGCAAATGTTAGCTTTAGTGGCCTGCAGTGGATAGCAGCTGAGTTTCTACCTACAGTATTACTTAGTTTGGAAAAGTCCAGGTCTTCTGACAAACTGGTCTGGCAACTTCTACTGCAGATTTACAAGTTGAGCACTTTCCCCTACCTAAACAGTTGTGCCTTTCTGAGAAGTCTATTTCTCCTAAGACTTAAGCTCCCTTTCAATTGCAGTCTTGTCTGTCTTTGGGCCACCATTCTCTTAATGTAAAGCATCTCATTTAACTGATCTCACTGCCATTGACTGCACTCTGTTTTTCCCATGGGAAGCTTGGTTACCTCAGAGAGTTGTGCCAATTCTGTCAGGGAAAAATCTCCACGTTGGACCTAAGCAGAGTAGTAAAAACAGGGATGGTGAAATAAAAGCTGTGGTCTGTCACCATGTATGGCTAGAAGGAATTACTGAAAAGCTCACTGTGCTCCCTCAGGCTCTGAATCAGTCTGGGTGATACAGTTTAGTCTGTGTATTTCAAAAGCAGAAGTGCAATCAATTTTGCACGAGCGTTCAAAATGTCAAGGCCACCCAAAACAAGCAGTGGATGTGTCTTTTGTCCAGGATGATGTCTCCTTACAGATTATTCTGTAAACTGTATTTTAAGCTAAAACTCTAGTTTGTTCATTTTTGGACTGGACATGTTTTTGGGAGGTGAATGGAGGAAGTAATACTCATCCAAAGACAGAGCAACTGTTAGCTGGTCAGTTTGAGTGGTTGTCTTAAATGAAGGTGGGGAATAACAAGTCACAAAGAAGCCATGCCATGTTTCCAGGAGAGAACAATGCATTTGTTTCCTATCTATCTAAAGTGGCCAACCAAAATGGCAACTTCCCTCAGCAAAAAGATAGAAAAGCAGAATTAGATGAATTTGAAAATGCCACAAACATTTCAGCACAAAGCCACATATGCCATGGAGACTGAGACGTTTCCTCCTGCCAGTGGAAGTGGGATGGATGTATTGTAAATTTTTCTTGGTGGCTCTGAATGATAAATGTCAAAAACCAAGTGATCCTAGAGGGAAATCTATTCTAGCAGGATTCCAAATCTGCTCTGAAAGCATATTCAGCCTGAAGAAATCGATGGACCTGGCATTTTTCAGAAGCCCTTGGTTTTCTCCTTTCATCTGCAGTTTTAAAGCATAGATCTGTAATATTTTTCCCCACAGATTGGGATTTCTCCTGAGACGACTTCCCAACTTTTCAAACACCATTTCACCCTCCTTAGTTATCTGTCCTGATATTTTAACTTTCTAAAATTTGGAATCAAGGAATTATCCTTGTGAAAAGTCTGGTCATGCAGTTAGAGCTTACAAGAGCTCAAGTTTGGGGCTCTTTGGTAGAGACAGACTAGGCAGTCCATGAAAAGAGCCAAAGTATCTCTCATTTCCTCTGCTCTGCTTCATTCTCTGCTTTAGGAATCATTGCACCTTAGAATTAATATTACTGAGAAATCAATCTTTCTTTCTTTCTTTCTTTCTTTCTTTCTTTCTTTCTTTCTTTCTTTCTTCCTTTCTTCCTTTCTTTCTTTCTCCCTTCCTTTCTTTCTTTCTCCCTTCCTTTCTTTCTTTCTCCCTTCCTTCCTTCCTTCCTTCCTTCCTTCCTTCCTTCCTTCCTTCCTTCCTTCCTTCCTTCCTTCCTTCCTTCCTTCCTTCCTCCCTTCCTTCCTCCCTTCCTTCCTCCCTTCCTTCCTCCCTTCCTTCCTCCCTTCCTCCCTCCCTTCCTCCCTCCCTTCCTCCCTCCCTTCCTCCCTCCCTTCCTCCCTCCCTTCCTCCCTTCCTTCCTCCCTTCCTTCCTCCCTTCCTTCCTCCCTTCCTTCCTTCCTCCCTTCCTTCCTCCCTTCCTTTCTCCCTTCCTTCCTCCCTTCCTTCCTCCCTTCCTTCCTCCCTTCCTTCCTCCCTTCCTTCCTTCCTTCCTTCCTTCCTTCCTTCCTTCCTTCCTTCCTTCCTTCCTCCCTTCCTTCCTCCCTTCCTTCCTCCCTTCCTTCCTCCCTTCCTTCCTTCCTTCCTTCCTTCCTTCCTTTCTCCCTTCCTTTCTCCCTTCCTTTCTCTCTTCCTTCCTTTCTCCCTTTCTTTCTCTCTTTCTTTCTCCCTTTCTTTCTCCGTTTCTTTCTTTCTCCCTTTCTTTCTCCCTTCCTTCCTTCCTTCCTTCCTTCCTTCCTTCCTTCCTTCCTTCCTTCCTTCCTTCCTTCCTTCCTTCCTTCCTTCCTTCCTTCCTTCCTTCCTTCCTTCCTTCCTTCCTTCCTTCCTTCCTTCCTTCCTTTTTGAAGATTTCACTAGTTCTAGTTGCTCTAGCATTCCCCTCTTGAGTAAAAACAGTTTCTAAATCTTTTATGAAGGGTATATACAAGAGAGAACAGTGAAAACAATATTGGGATCTTAGTCTAAATTCTGTTCAGCTTCTGCTCTTCAGTCACTGTTGGTATAAAATGTGAAAAAACACAGAAGTGGATACATTGATTTTGTTTCATTTGCAACTGTTTTATTGTCCAGTGTAGAAGTGGATACTCCACATATACAAAAGGAAAGTTCTGAATCTGTGCTGGTTGTTGAATCTTCACTGGGATTTTTGTTTCCAACAGTTTTCATTTCCACATTCATTTCCTTCCTGGCCCTGTGTGCTGTATCTCTGTCACCAAAAGCAGCAATGTGTGAGCTGTGTAGTTTGAAGAAATAGAAGGAGAGATGGGGTGGGGATCCTAGATCCAGACTATCCACCAGCAAAGCATCCCAGCAGCCCCACACTTGGCCTTGTTCCAGTGCCACATGCACTTGCTGCTCCATAATTAAGGAGGCCAGAGCTTCAACCACCAAAGATTAAGGTCAGTGATGGGTGCAAGTTGTCCCTCTGCAGACCTTAATGGAAGTAAGGCCTCAGGCTGCCTTGCATTCTCCAGGGATTCATGTAGAGGTAGTTAACTTGTTGGAAAGCACAGAATCAAAATCATGTAATCCCAGAATCATGGAGGTTTTTAAGGGGGCTCTAGAGCTCATTCAGCCCAAGCCCCTGCTAAAGCAGGTTCCCCTTGATCAGGGGGCACAGCAACATGTCCAGGTGGGTTTGAAAACCTCCCAAGAAGGAGCCTCCACACCTCCCTGGGCAGCCTGGGCCAGGGCTCCCTCACCTCAACACCAGAGGAATTACTCCTTATGTTCCAGTGGATTTTTTTGTGTTCCAGCTTGTGCCTGTTACCCCTTGTCTTGTCACTGAGCACCACAAAAAAAAAGACTGGCCCCATCCTCTTGACATCCATTCTTAAAGTATTTCTAGATATTGATAAGGTTCCTTCTCAGCCTTCTCTTCTCTGGGCTAAACAGTCCCCGGTCCCACAGTCTTTCCTCATCACAGAGATGCTCCATTTCCCTCATTGTCTTGGCAGCCCTCCTCTGACCTTGTCTCTCTTGAACTGGGCAACCCAATTGCACCTTTGTATATTTTTTTTGTAGTGGAAAACCACAGTGCCAGGTATCTTGGAGAATTCCTTTGAGTTGAGGACAAAAACCAGGCATTTTGGTGAACTGACTCTAGGTGGCAACAACACACTGTGTAGCCCTTACCAGGGGCTAGTCAGAGGAAGGCTGTTTAATGATGCTTAGATGCAAAAAAATTACAGCATTTTCAGTACTGCTTCTAGAATATTTTCCAGCCAATTGCACCAGCTGCACATTGCTAGAAACGTTTCAGATCCTGACAGTTTTCATTGTAACAGAGGACCTGGTTTTCAACACGTACTTTGAATAATATGCTGCACGTTTCATTTTGTAGGCATAATACAGCAGGTGTGCAGAGGAAGATTAGAAAAGTATTCTCTTTTGGTTATCCTGCTTGGCTGGGCAATCTCAGGAAGTGCCTGTATCATCCTCATTTGTAATGATGCCCACAAAAGTGCACAGATGGGGATGTACAATTGCAGTTCTGTAGCATTCGCCAGCGCTGCTCTCGAAATGCCACTTCACCACCTCGTCATAAAACCAGCCACACACATACCTACAAAATGCTTGCCACATCTTCTGTGTAAAACACTGTCTTATCTGCCAAGAGATTTGTAATGCATTATTTCATTCCCTCTTTACTACATAGGCAGCTTCCTGGGCTCAGAAGCAGATAAGCAAATACACAATATACATAAAAAATAAGTGTGTTAAACTGCAGTGTTTTTTGTTGTCCTGGAAAGCCAGTTTTACTGTTAACTCTGTGTTGTGCAATTTAGTGTGCTTAGCTTTGCTTAGTTAGCATGAGTAGCTGGATTTGCTGAAGCCTCAGGCCACAGGCTGTAAACTTTCACAGAGATTGACTGAAAGTGTACCTACTTGAGCAAAACGCAGCCTACAGAGCTAACCCAAACCAGAGGATAAGGAGGCTACAGCTACCAACAGTAGCTGCAACTGAACAAGATGACAGCCTGTCTGGACACAGAGAAAGAGCCTATAAGGAATACAAAGACCCCAGATCCAAATCATAGAATCACTGAATCATTAAGGTTGGAAAAGACCTTTAAGATCATCAAGTCCAACCACTAACCTCACACTGTCAAGCCCGCCACTAAACTAAACCATGTCCCTCAGTACTTCATCTATGTGTCTTTTCAATATCTTCAGGGATGGTGACTCCTCCTTGGGCAGCCCATTCCAATGCTTAATAACCCTCTCAGTGACAAAGTTCTTCCTAATGTCCAATCTAAACCTCCCCTGGTATGACTTGAGCCCGTTTCTTCTCGTCCTGTTGTTCGTTACTCGGGAGATTGACCCTCACCTCACTAGAACCCCCTTTCAGGGAGCTGTAGAGAGTGACCATCTCTCAGCCTCTTCTTCTCTAGGCTAAATAACCCCAGGTCCCTCAGCCACTCCCCATTAGACAGGCAACTGTGGTGACTGTCTCTGGACACACTCCAGCACCTCAATGTCCTTCCTGTAGTGAGGAGCCCAGAACTGAACACAGCACTCGAGGTGCAGCCTCACCAAATATTGCTGTTGAACCAAACCATCATGTGAGAGGTGGGTGAATGTTCTGTAAGGATATAATTATGCAGGGATTTATTTGATTATGTTCCTTTTCTTTCCTCTCCCTCACTTTTTTCCTCCTTCTCCATTCCTTCTAGGATGCACCCAGCACAAGCTGTTCCTGCTGCTGTACTATTATGAACTTCAGTGCCTGAGACACTGCTTTGGGAAAACTAGGGTTGGAACCTCAGAGTCAGCTAACATGGGAGAGAGAGAGACCCCTTACCCCTTCAGATCCTTGGTAAGGGAATCAGGGATAAGCATGCTGAAACTTGAAAATCTTAGCTAAATGATATCAAGGATGAGATGTGCACATACAGTCCTTTAGATACAAACTGTTGGCCAAGTCTGGGACTGAGACTGGACCCAGTCGCATTTAGACTCCTCACTGAGAAGGAGTTTAGAGAGCAAGGTGGTCCACTCTACACCTTGTGACTCAACAGGAGAGTCTCCCTTACATATTTGCATCTCTAATCTCTGTGTACATTCTTCTAAATCAATTCTAACTCATTCTTCCTTTCTGTGTTTCCCTTATGTAGTAAAAAATGGTCAACCTTGCCATCAAATCACTAAATCACTTTTGTGATGGTGTTTCTTTAAGTGATAAAAACACTCTGTAGGATCCCAAATTTGGATCTGTGACATCTTTCTGCCCCTTGAAGCATTTAAATCTGTTATTGATGTGATCACAGGGAGAAAGCAGAGGAAAGACATACTGATTTTGATCACCTTTTGCAGCAAAGAACTGTCAGTGTATGTGTACTTATATACTAATAGTGATCACAGAAAGTCTTTCAAGTGTGATGACATCGTGTTTGTAGCAAGGCAGAAGTGTCTGATGGCATCTGCAGGATAAACTTCTTTACTACTCTGTCAAAGTGACAAAGCTGTGAAACCCTGGGATGGAATCAGTTGTTTTGTGTAATTGACCCATTCACTGCACAGTGTCAATTCATCTCTTCTGGAACTCTCTCCAGTATTTCCAAACTCTAAGCTGCTTTCAAAGAGAGGAACTGTCCTTCAGAATCTAAAAATGTATCACCTGAAAGAGGTTTCTTCCTTTCTTGCCAAAGTGTGGAATAAACCTAGTAGACTAATATTGAGAATAAATGTGTGTAAATTAATCAGAATTTATTCCTACTAGGCATATATGAACCTACTGGGGGTGGGAGTGCCCTAAAAAGGAGACAAAAACAACCTTCATCAACATCTTAAGGTACTTGGTGTCAAGGTGCTTTGTGTAACTCTAGTTCTTGTAAGGTTTTTTTCCTTTCAGTTATAAAATACATTGTTTTCCTTTTGTTAAAAAGGCATATCTGTAAAACTAACGCTGCTAATCATGGTGGGTATTTTCAGTTGCATTCCAAGATACCTACACTTAGTATCAAGGTCTTAGGACCCTTACTCAGAGGCATGTATACCACCCTGAGAGCTGTAGTGAGAGCTGAATACACCAGCACTGAAGACACATTCTGGATGGACCTTGAGGGCTTTCTCAGCCTGTCTCCTGCAGAGGTTGAGGAGACTCTTGATGGAGTATCATCATGTATAGTTATCATAACATGGCTTGGAACACCTGCTCTGGATGTCCTTCCATGTTACAAGTCTTCACTGTGACATGTGTAAATGTGGCACTGAGGGACATGGTTTAGTGGTGGATGTGGCATTGCTGAGTTGATAGTTGGACTGGATGATCTCAGAGACCTTTTCCAACCTAAAATGATTTTATGCTTCTGTGATTTATGTTTCTAAATACAACCCTAATTCTTATAGACTGCTTGAAAAGTAAAGCCTCTCTGTAGCTGATCTCTACTCTCTCCACAAGCTGCAGAGACCTACACCATCCTTGGCAGACTTTGATTATACAAATAAAACCAGACTTTATGTTTTGTGCTTATCAAGTAAATCTGGAAATGGTGAAAAGTGGAGTAAAGGAAGACTCCAAATTAAATGCAGCCTGTGCCAGTTGACATCTTTCATTGATTAATATTTCAAAACTGTATTTTTTTCCTAAGTAAAAACTGCTTTTCTGAAACTCTTCCCTCATCCTCAGTTTCATTTCAAATCCTGGAGTTACTGCCTCTTCAAACATTTTGATGTGTCTTCACTTGCCACTTTGTTTCTCCAGCTGACTCCAGCAAGACAATGTAAGGCTATTTCTTTTTCCATAGGCAAGCTGCATTTAACATAAGAGTTAAATTTGTTATATGCAAAACTGATTTTAGAACAATATGACCAATTAATGACAAATCATTGATTCAGATATTGAAATTACTGCTGGGGCTTACAGATCTTAGTGATGCAGGAACATTTATTCAACACTATTTTGCCTGCAGTGGCCTTCTTACTATTATGCATCATTAGTTTCTTTATGTGCAGTTAACCAAAGAACAAGGAAATAGCAAATTCGAAGTAAAGAGGAAGTTGACTGAAAAAATCTATGTTGTGTTTGGCTGCTTGGGTTTAATCTTTTAAACCTAAAAAGCTGCAGGGTTTGGTTTTCTTGGTTTCATTTTGTTAAACTTGAAGCAGCAGCAAACTGCGACTAGAGAGGTTATAAGCATTAGGGCTTCTCACATTCTTTCACAGGTTATTATCACCCTACCAACTTCTTTGTACCACACAGGATACCTCCAGGAACTAGTACACCTCAATAAAACTGAGACATTAACACATCATGTGAATTCCACCAATTTCATGCCACTGACACATATGGAATCACATCCCAGAAGAAGGTGAGCTCCTATTACATTGGTACTGTCTTCCTTATTGCTGATCAGGGCAGGGGTGGGAGGTCTAATGGTCCATCAACATTTCTACAGAAATTCACCCTGGCTCAAAAAAAAACCCCAAAGAGAAACAGGGAAAAAAACCCCATGAGATAGTTTTGATGGCAATTGGCTACTAAAATGCAATTGTTATGCTTTCCTGCAGTTGCTTGAGCTGTGCCATCATGTTTCCTGACGTGGATGGGGAACGCAAAGGGAAACAGCCATTGCTGGTACCAAATTGCTGCACAGACTCCAGCTGTGAGACAGTAATTGGGTTTTTTAATGTGAGGCAAGGAAAGAGGAGCACGTTTTGAATCTGTTATAATGTAGCACAAGTTGGTCGATCTGATTGAGCAATCTCAGGCTGGTTTAAAGCACAAACAGGATGGGTAAACTGTGGTTCCTGTGTACTGAACAGATAGCTTGAGCCTGAGGACTTGTTTGGATGATGTGGCTCGTAAGAGAGTAACGTAATAGGTGTAGTAGTGCTCTGCAGTACTGGCATCGTAATTTGCCATCACATTTAAGCATGATTCAATTTTATAAGTAATGCTGTGTGAAGTATAAGTAGTTTTCAGTTGGCTGAACATCTTGGGATATGTGTGGTCTTGCCACATTAGTATCTTTCCCAAGATGTACGAAGTCCCTAATTTGTTTTGCCAGGTACATTTATTATGTTGTTGTACTGAGCTCCTGCCTTAGAAAAAAAATCTATATAAAATGGGTAAAACTAATGGGTTATGGGGGAAAAAAAGTCTCACAATGATTTTGGAGTTTTGTATGACTAATGAATGCAAGTCTTGAGGTGAAAATTTCAAAAGTGACTCATGAACTGGGGATTGTAACATATTAAAACAATGTCAATGTTCTGTTTCCAAAGTACCTGGCTTCTGTGGGCTTTCACCTAGTGACTTTGCATCTATTTAAAGAAAGAAGAAAGTCTACCCTGAGCTGGGTTAAGTATGAACCACACAACAGGTTACTAGCTGTGGTAGTTGAGAGATTTTTTGGACTGGAATCAGATGGTGCTTGGCAGAGTGACAGAATCCCAGAGTGTTGGGGGTTGGAAGGGACCTCCAGAGCTCATCCAGCCCAAGCCTCTGCTAAAGCAGGTTCCCCTCAATCAGGAGGCACAGGAACATGTCCAGGTGGCTTTGGAAACCTCCCAAGAAGGAGCCTCCACACTCTCCCTGGGCAGCCTGGGCCAGGGCTCCCTCACCTCAGCACCAAACAAGTTTCTCCTTGTGTTTAAGTGGAACTTTTTGTGTTCCAACTTGTGCCTGTTACCCCTTGTCCTGTCACTGGGCACTACAGAAATAAGACTGGTTCCATCCTCTTGATATCCACCCTTTTAAGTATCTACAAGTGTTGATAAGGTCTCTACTCAGCCTTCCCTTCTTCCCAGTTCCCACAGCCTTTCCTCATAAGGAAGATGCTCTAGTCCCCAGATCATCTTGGTGGCCCTGCACTGGACTCTCTCTAGCAGTTCCCTGTCCCTCTTGAACTGGGGAGCCCTGAACCATACTCATACTCCAGATGAGGCCTCACCAGAGCAGAGTAGAGGGGGAGAAGAACCTCCCTTGACCTGCTGCCCACACTCTTCTTGATGCATCCCAGGATGCCCATTGGCCTTCTTGCCCATGAGGGCACATTGCTGGCTCAGGGTTAATTGCTGCCCACCAGAACTCTCAGGTGTGTTTCTTGGAGCTGCTCTCCAGCAGGTCAATCCCCAGCCTGTACTGGTGCATGGGTTTGTTCCTCCCCATGTGCAGGACTCTGCATTTACTCTTGTTGAACCTCATGAGATTCCCCTCTGCCCGACTCTCAAGACCTCACTGAATGGCAGCACAGTACTGCCTCAAGCATGGACCATACAAATGCAGGGCTACACCTGTCATATGGATGTGTCTTTAGATACCCAAATCCCTAAAGGTCAGATTTGCAAATGAGTTTTAAATGTAGAGTTTGCAATTTCCCAGCAATGTCCTCGGTGATCTGTGGCAGGAGAATCACTCAGTGCTGTGCAAACAGAGACAATGTTCACTCAGACACAAATGAATGACTGTGGTGGTGGGATGTTAAGCCTCCCCAGGATGAGAAAGTGAATCTGCATATCAGATGAGAACCAATATAATCTGCTGTCATCTCTCCTCCCTCTAATCACCAGCAATAGATGCTTCATAAGTTTCAAGAAACTCAATGATTTGCCCAAAGAGGAGTTTTTGTTAATGCTCCCTTCCCCATCCCTCTGGCTTAATGACAGGCTTATGCACTGAAATGGGAAAGTGTCTATCTCTTAACATATGTTTTATGCAATCTAATCCTTTCTTTAAATTTTATCTCATGTAACAGTGAATACTCTCACTTTAATAGCTAATATTTCTTTTCATCACTTTCAAATTTGTACCTTTTTAATTCCACTGCATTAAGTCTTGCTCTTAAATTATTAAAAGAGGTGACTACAAGTGCAGAATTTATCTTCTTTGTGCCACTCATTAGTTTTTTGTAAAGCTTTATCTTGTCCTTTCCTCATGCCATCCCTAAACATGTCTAATCTTTTCAATTTCTCCAGAGAGAAAATTTTCTCTCTCAGCTTCTAATCATTTGCATTGCCTGTCTCCAGATGTTCTCTGGATTTGCTATCTCTATTTTGCAGTTGAACAAAGTAGTCAAGATGGAGCAGATAGCCAATCTGTGGGAATTACAGTGTTTCCAGTCTGATTTTTTGTTGTTCTCACTAACATTTTGTTCAGCAGTGCTGTCCACTGAGCTCTCCACAGTAATGCCAGGATCCTTTTTTTCTGAGCAGTTATACTCAATTAAGATCCCAGTAGGTTGTGTGAATAACACAAAAGATGCCATCCAGAGCTAGGCTTTCCTGGCTGACTGCTGTGGTGTTTATTCAGCTACTTAGGTTAGGCTTCTCTTTACTATCTCTGAGGTCTTCTACAGTAAGGGGAAATTAAATAATGGAATGCATTCTGTAGCATCAGGGCTACCCAGACGATTCAGGGAGTGGAGGATCTCTCCTATGATGAAAGGCTGAGGGAGCTGGAGCTCTTGAGCTTGGAAAAGAGGAGACTGAGGGGTGACCTCATTAATGTTTACAAAGACATAAAGGCTGGATATCAGGAGGATGGAGCCAGGCTGTTCTCAGTGATGGCCAATGACAGGACAAGGGGCAATGGGTACAAGCTGGAACATAAGAGGTTCCAAAGAAACACAAGGAAAACCTTCTTCCCTGTTGAGGTGAGGGAGCACTGGAAGGGGCTGCCCAGATGGGCTGTGGAGTCTCCTTCTCTGGAGACATTCCAAACCCACTTGGATGAGTTCCTGTGTGACCTGCTCTAGGTGCTCCTGCCCAGAGGGGTTGGACTGGATGAGCTTTCAAGGTCCCTTCCAGCCCTTAACATTCTGTGTGATCCTGTGATCATTCTACCCCTTTCCAGATCAATAATATTTTTGGCATACCCTTTTAACACATGTGTTTCCTTGGGGTGCCATGTAGTCAAAGGAGCCCTATAAGTGTATACACTTGAGATATATTTATGTGGCCCCACACAGAGGGTACAAACACAGTCAAGCCTGTCCATATTGGTATAACACCACACTCCAACTCATCTATTGCCTGTTTCTCAGCAGGCTGCTTCAGTGTTTTGTTTTCAGTAACTCAGCACAGCACTACACAATAAAGGGCAGGCATGAGCCTGGCCATGTTGAAAGTCAACCAGATAGAAGTAATGTTTTCTTTCCAACAGTTTTCTGTGCTCAAAAGTACTGTCTCTCCCACCACAAGTTTGAATAGGAGCCTTTATAAATCTCTGATAGTTGTTTTGTTAAATGATCAGCTGCAAGTCTGAATATATTTATACACAATTGATTTTCTTTATGCCAATATATCCCCAAGGTGGCTAAAAAAAAAGGTATAGAAAGACTGGGAAGGCAAGCATTTTCCACTCCCAGATGCCATGGTTCTGGTAACTACAGTGCTCTCTCTTCAAGCCTTCTTCCCCCCAACAAGCTTTTCATGTCTCTCACCCCTAAAAAGTCACTGCTGCTGCTGCAGTGGCTCTAGGCAGTGAGAGTCACCTGTGAGAAGCAGATGGCAGAGCTGGGGAAGGCCTGTGTCCCCTTGGCACTCCAAACTCTTTTGTACTGCTGTAGCTTGGTCTCTGAAGGACATCCAGAAATCTCAAGCAAAGGTTTAAAATACACTTTTTTGCCTAAGGGGAAAGAAAAAAGAAAAAGAAAACAAAGAAGTGTTGATGTCTGAGGAAACAGCCGTGGGGAAAGCACATTTTCCTTTTACAAAGCCAGAACCTTGGAGTTCATCCCCTGTTTTAGCATATTCATGTTTTACTGCTTCCTTCAATTATCATTTCAAATCATTTTCCAGGCTCCAAAGTCTCTAATTTCCAAAGGGACTGCTATCTTATAGATGCAGGGGGAAAAAAAAAGGTTTGCATTGTCTCCTGACAGAATTCTTATTAAAATTATTAGATTATTTAAAATTTATATTACACATATCTAAGAGCTGGAATTAAATTAGGCCCCACTGGGCTTGCCATTACCCAAATGTATAACTAAGGACATGCCAGGTCCTCAGGAAAAAAAAACCACTTAATTCTAAGGTAAACTCCTCTGGGTAGAAATTGCCTACTTTATCTTTTTTGTTCTATGGAAAACCAAAATCCTAGTAATCATAATAGTAATGATGATTAATATTAGTGTTAAATACTTCAACCTTAACACAGCTTACCCCACTCTTTTTTAGGAATATGATGTGTTAAGTTGAAGCATTCTGTATTTAGCATTTCAGTGCTGTGCTAAGGATCCTTTGCTCTGCTTACAGGGAACAAGTAGTCCATTGAAGTAAGTGTTTGGTGGGATGAATGGTGTTTGGAATAAGGACAAATGGCAAAAGAGAGGGGACACCATCAAGAGCTGTTCTGCTCCACGTGAGTGCTAACACTTGTTCAATGTTCCACGATGAAGTCCTTCAGTACAGAGAGTTATTGGAAAAACCCCTTCCTGCTGAGAAAGACACACGTGTCAGTGCTGAGTCACAAGTTGGCAATGGCCACATCAGCACACATCTTTATAAATGTTCTTTTTTTCCCCTCTCTTTTTGTCACCTTCCCCCAAGGAAGTATATGTTCCCTAAAAAAACCACATTGCCAGAAGGCATTCCAGTTGCAGGGTTTAAAGTATTGTCCTGAACCCAAACTGGGAGAAAGAGGGGCAAAGCATCAAAACACAAAGGCAGGATGGCTTAGTGTTAAAATGTTACAAAATGTGATGCTGATTGAATAGTGATTTGCTGCTGCAATGGGAGAATTTTGTATCTTTTCTGTTCCATCCCCCTTACTATAGCTATAGAAGTACTGGGACTGCAAACAGCCTCAGCATCAACTTGTCACGCTTGCAGCTAGTGCCCTACTTTGTAAATGCTGCTACAGAAGTTGGGATCCAAATGACATGAAGCTAGTTAAATACATTTCGAGCAGAGTTTAAAAACACAAACCAGTCAAAGATTTGACAAGCACTACAGCAGTAAACTGGCAAAGTCTCTGTCCTGAAGATACAGCTGATATCCATCTACAAAAATGGCTCAGCTCTGTTAGTATCATCATAACCTTGACAGGAAGAGTAATCTAGAAGGCACAGATACCTGCACAATGCTAAGACATACAGGATTTGTGCCTGCCTGTGAGTCTTTTAAGGTATCACCCAATTTTCTCAATGGCACCTTCTGGACATGCTATTCTTTACCTTCAGCCTAGAGAGGGAAACACGTTTAGAAGTCTGTGTGTTAAAACTGCATTGAAGATGAAAAGCCCCAGGAACACACAAAATAATACCATTCCCAAGTGCTTTTTTTTAAAGAACTGTATTTATTATGAATATTGTTACTCTATTTGATGAAAATAATGAAAGCATTCCTTAATATACAGGAAAAACGAGCAGGATTTCCCCTGTGCCATAAGATCCGGCGTGTGGCAGATCTTTCACATCTCTAATGTCACTTTTCCCACCTCATATCACATTAATTTGCTGTAAGGCAGAACAAAAAACTATTTCAGATCTGCTACTGGATTTATCTTTCATTTTTTTAGCATGCAAATTTGGTAGATAAATACATGGTGACCCCCTGCTTTTCAAACCCAACCTTCTGTCTCTCTCATTTGTCATTTGGCTGTGTTATGGTCTGCCAGCAGCTCTGCTGTAAGCTGTGTTGTTTCATGAAGAGCTCCTGTGGGGGGTCTTTCTTGGCAAACTCTTCCTAAAAGAGTATTTTCTGCAGTGTGCTGGCAGCTCTTGGCACAGGTTTGTCAGCTCACAGTGACTTGCAGTGCTGATACTTAATAGTCATCTCCTGTAGCTCAGCAGTGGCAGTAGCTGAGACGGGTAATGCCACCTCTGAGTTGCACCTTGCATGTTGGGTTTCTTCTGTTTGGCAAACTTGGAAGGACAATTTAATCAATATAAACCAGGGAAGGAGAAAAGGAGAGATCTGTCTTGGAGTTTGAAGGATGTTTTATCGACATAGGGATGTTTCAGGGAGAGAAATTAGAAGATAATAGATTCAACAGATGGATACTACTGAGCCTTCAGTGAATGAGGAGGAGAGGAAGAAGAAAGGAGTGACTGTCTCAGTTTTTGTCAGCTGTGCCAAGCAGGGAGAAGGATGTGAAGACGAGCATCTGTGACAGGCTGTAGGAAAATACACCATACCCCAGAGTCAGGATAATGCATGGAAGACCCTGAATCTCATAGGCATCAGGATGCAATGGTGTCTTCTACTCTCCTGGCTGCTTTACTTTGATCCATTCTCAGTCTTTCTCTCTTCTTTCTGCCCACCACCCACATTGCCCCTCCTGTTTAGTGCCTGCACAGCACCTAGGACAATGTGTCCTACTCCTCCTCATCCCATAGCATCAAACAAAACGCATCACTGTGGCCTTTGTCAACGGAGTTGTTGTACAGAGGGGTCCCTGCCCCATCTTTTCACATAGTTCCTCACCAGAGGACTTGGGGCTAATTGCTTTTACAAAATGAGACATCATTGCTAAAAAAAGTGTAGTCCTAGGTTTGTGGTTGTGGTTTTGTTGTTTCTGGGGGTTTTTAGTGGTGATACTCCAGGATCAAATGGGTAAAATATAGGAGGGAAGGAGTAGGAGCTCAGGTCAACCCCCACATCATTTAACCATAGGGATGCTCCCCAGGTCTGCACTGCCTTGGGGTCTGCTCTTAATAAGCGAGCCAGCGAGTGAGCGTAGTCCTGCGTGCGTTTGGGGAGAGCCGTCCCTGAGGAGGCAGCTGCGGTGGGGCGGGGGAAGACACCTTGAGGTGAGGGCAGCGAGGCGCGCTCCCGCCCCCCCGGGCCGGGCTGGGCGGTGCCGGGGACCGGCTGCAGGCGGAGGCCGAGATATTCCTGAATGAACGGCTCCCTTCTCACCCGCACCTCCTCCCGCCACTCGCCGGTGTCGCTTGGAGGCGCAGCCAGTTTCTATAGCGACGGCGCTGATCCGCGGCTCTTCCGAGTAGTAACAAAGCCGGCTGCCCGCCGCGGCTCCGGGTACGAGGCTCCCGCTCCCCAAGACACCCGCCCGCCTGGCAGCGCCCCAGACAGGTAACGGAGTAGGGGCTTCCCGGCGGCCGCCGCCTGCCCCTGCCGCGGCCGGGGCTCGCCGTGGGCGGGCTCGGGGGGAGCTCGGGGACGTGCGGCGGGTGACGGCCGCCGGAGAGGCTTCCCCGCGGGCCGGGCGGCGGCGGGCGTCGCCTGAGGGGCGGCGGCGCGGGGCTGCGGGAGAGAAGGAGACGCGCCCGTTCCTCCGTGGCGAGTGATGGAGAGCCGGGAGGGCTCCCGCGGGCGCGACCGTGGCGGCCCCTCTCCCGCTTCGCCTGGGTAGCGGCGGTTCGGCTCCCGGATCGCCGGCGCTGGCCGGGGTGGGCCCGGCAGGTCACCCCGCCTCACCTCTCCCGGCTGATGGGGAACGGGTACAAGCGGGCTGCAACCGGTGGGCTCGGCTTTCCCTCCTCAATTAAGATTTCCCTTGGTAATGATCGTTTTATTAACGTCGTTGTTTTAAAATGATGCTTTTCCCCACCTCCCGCCCCCACCCCGGAAATTTTTTGGGTTTCAAAGTTGAATTTGTTCATCTTTATAAAGTTGAATTAGGATGATAACTTTAAAACGCGTTACTTAGCTCAAAACGTGATTTCTAAAAGGGTTCATATCGAAGAGTAATCACGGAATTGCTGTGTGTTTTTTCTTAGGAGTAAGCTCACTAAAAGGTTTTACATTACGAGCTAAGGTAAGATGGTAGAGATGATAAACGTTTGCTTATCTCTACTGGAGGTACCAAGGTTAGCCAAGAATTAGCCGCCCTTAGGAGGGTGAATGGGAAGGTCATCTGCAGGACAGTTGCCTGAGCACTGTTTGTAGTGGCTGTATGAATAACCATGCCTTTCAGCAGAAGCTTAAAATTCAGAGCAATTTCACAATGATTACAGAACGGCTGACCTTGTATGATGAGGTCCTAAGGAGCTGACATTGTGGTTCGTTGTGGAGAGATTTAGGAAATAAACTAGTTGATGGGCCAAGGCAAAATTGTACTGTGATGAGTATCCAGCCAGCAGGGTGCTCTAGATGGGAATCTGCTTGGATGTGAACAAGAAAAAAAGAGGAGAGTGTGTCTGAGTGGACAGGAACTGAATTTTAAAATAATATGTAATCTAAACATCAGGCTACTTGAGATTTAAAACACTGTACATAGGTAGTAATCTTGATATTGAAACACAAAGGCTGAGTATTGACTGGAAGAAGTTTGACAGGTATATAAAAATAATGGCAAATACCATTTAAGTAAACAAAGTGAAAGTATTTCATAGGGTGGAAAGGGAAGATAGACCTTTCCTCAGCAATTGTGGATAAAAGTAGCATATAAAATGGAGACAGGCTTCTCTTGCAAGAGATGTGTAACTAAAGTTTTAAATGAGTTAAGGTTAAACATGAATATGAATTCTCAATATGAAATATAAATGAGTGATATCATTGCAATATAGGGTGGAAATCAGATGTAGTGTGTTAAAAACAACAACCTGTGGATTATTTTAACGTCGATTGCAGTGGTTTGCTCAGTGTTTGTGTTTGTTCTTTGCTTCTTTCAGAAGCATCTCAACAGTTTTGTTGAAAAAGTTATATAACCTTCAGAATGACCTCTGTTTTTCATGCAATGCTGAAAACCAAACCCTGGAGTTTCTTAAATGTGTAGAAATTGAGACCTTGGATTAGTTTAGCATGACGGGAAATGACATTTCAAGAGTGTACCCTGGGCTAACTGAAATTGAATGCACCTAGCAGGGTATAAAAAGGTTAGCTGTGTATAATAAAGACCTGGAGACTTCTGTTCCATTAGCTGCGTGGTAGAGAATGGGAAACATCTCATAACTTAATATAATTTTACCTTAAAAGCCAAAGGGATAGGCAAAATATTTGTGGTTACACTGCCATTTGACTTTTCAGTCCTGAAATTGATCCATGTAGAACAATTGTAAACTCCTCTTAATGACGTTCATTCCTCACTGCAGACCCATAAACCTTCAGTTTTCTCAGGTTTCCCTACAGCTATTCTCAAGTCCAGATTGTCACACCCCTTTCTTTCTACTAGGTTGATGTTCTTCCCAATAACTTGGGCAATTCCTAACTGAGGGAGGAAAGCTGAGAGATACAGTCCATCTCCATCCCTCCCCTACTTTCTGAACACTGCAGCACCAGCAATAGTAAACTTTCTAGATGCTGCTCTCAAAATACAAGACATATCTACAAAACACTTGTCAACTTGAGTCTTTCAGAGAACCATAACCTTGTTATACTTTGGCTAAATTTCTTGGAAATGTCAAGAGACATCAGGCAAACCCTTAATATGAATTTCAGGTCCCTGCTTAACACTTTGGAGATGCTCTCGGGTTCTCACAGTACCTGAACTAAACATAAATTGCTGGCTGTGTAATATAAACTGTGTAATAGGTTAAAAGCCACACATCTCCTACTTCTTGGTGTGTCTTTGCAAATGAATTTGATACATAAGGTATGTTTTCAGGAGGCCTAAGCACTCTATAGCTTAGCACAGCACTCTCACACTTGCAAACGATTTCTTTGTACCAGAAAGTCACACTTACCAAATGTTACACCATTCTAAGGCCCACAGTTGCCCAGACTGTATTACTGTGTGAACAGTGGTTTACTTTGGCTTGGAAGCGCCTCAGCACACAACGTGTGCAAAGGCCACAGGAGAATTTCCTGGGCTTTGCTCTCTGAGGATCCCTAGTACTCTTTAGCAACCTCTTTGGAAGGACAGAGATCACAGCCTCTAGACAGCAGGTGCTGTGTTTCCCTGTGTACTTGAAACTGCTGATGGCTACAGCAAACACACATATCCCTCCAGGAAATAAATCCCATTTAACAAGGAGTCATCAAACTTAGAATGTAGACAAACTAAATGTTAAACTCAGACCAATTCCAAGAGGAATACTGAGGAGCAGACTCCTGCAGTGGCCTTATATCCCTGTACAGCTTGCATAGCTTTAGAGGATGCTTTAAAGACGGGTTGAGAACAGGTTTCCTATAAACCTAGTCTCATAAAGGTGTGAAATGACAGTCTGAGAGACTGGGAACTTAGTGCTGGCACTGTTATGATCATGAGAAGCCCTTAGAGATGTGAGACTAGTGGGCTATTGTGTTCTTTTCTGGTGCTGCCTCAACTATTATATTGTTTTTTCCTCTGATAAACTTCATTGGCAACATCTGTGGCAGAGCTGGTGGTCAGGAAACCCAAACCTTTCAATAATAGTTTCAGGGCAGGTGGTGTTCCAGGCAGGGTAACTCATCCTGGCAGGCAACTCATGGCAAAGAAAGAAAACTACTGTTTCAGATGGTAGATGAATAGCCAGTCTGTAAATCACAGGCAGGTGATGTGCTGCTGTGGACAAAAGGGAAATATTCCCGTCTTGGTGACTCACAAGCAGTGGCCTGATCAGAGTCTGCTTGAAAAAATATCTGACCTTGAAGCTTCTCCTGTGGAACAGCTTTATGTAAAAGTATGTCTTTACCCCTGAGGAGCTTACCCTGCAGATGTTTACCAAGAACCTGCAGAAGCCATTTGCCTCCTAATACATGACAGGGGACCTGGAATATCTCCACAGTAGTATCCTGTGGTGGAAACAAAGCTGCTAAAACCTCAAGCTGATACTGGCTTTTGATTCTTTGAACAATTCCTACATCTAACTCTCAAAAAAGCTTGAAAAGGCTCACTAGTGCTTCTACCACTGTTGAAAAGATTTAGGTTATTTAACTAGAATTTTATAAGCACCTTAAGGAAAAATTTTAGGTCGTGTTTTAGTCTCCCCTTGTTCAGGTGGAGTGTTGTATAATGTGTGTAAGGAGGGCTTTTATCTTCCTGTATCCTTTTCAGTTCACTGAGTTGCATGCTGTTAAAGTGACAGCCAAATGAAAGTCAAAGAATGTTTGGTGCCTGGTTTAAATAGTTAATTGGAGGGAGCTGTGAGGCCACAAATTCAACAATGAGAATAAACCAGAGCATTTGCTAAATAACCATCAGCTATCCCACACACGCAATGAAGCTTCCTGTGGAAGAAAATGGTGTGCAATTATATGACTGAAACTGTACTGTAATACATATATTCAAGGGAAAGCTGATGTTTTGTCATGCTCTGGTGCTTGGTATTGCTCTCAGTACGTTACATTTTACTGTGTCCACTAAGTGAAGGAGTAGGTTTTGTACCTGATGCTTCTATTCCTGTAACCAAGTTGCCTCTCATTCTGATAAGCCAGCAGACTGGTTTTAAAGACGTCACTTAGAATCATAGAATGGTAGGGGTTGGAAGGGATCTTTAGAGATCATCTAGTCCAACCCCCCTGCAGAAGCAGGGTCACCTAGATCAGGTCACATAGGAACATGTCCAGGTGGGTCTTGAAGACCTCCAAGGAAGGAGACTGCACAACCCCTCTGGGCAGCCTGTGCCAGGGCTCCCTCACCTCAACAGTGAAATAGTTTTTTTCTTATGTTTAAATGGAGCTTTTGGTGTTCCAGCTTCATCCTATCACCCCTTGTCCTGTTACTATCTACTATAGAAAAATAGGGATGTCCCAACCTCCTGACACCCACCCTTTAGATATTTATAAATGTTAATAAGATCCCCTGCCTAGACTGAGCAATTAGCTAAGTGGTGAATATCTCACACTGAATATTTTGTTTTTTTGAGCTACTGAATATTCTGTTTTCATCTCACTGTTCTTGTGAGATACCATCCACTCATCCCTTTATAGAGTGAACATCAGAACTGTGCAAAATATCTTAGTTTAACCCAAAGCTTAAACGGTAACATCATTTAGAGGTACTAACCAGCTGTGTTTCCCTCCTCACTTCTCCCATGTTGCTAAATCCATGTTGATTAGATTACACATTCAGTGATTTGTTCCCCATGCCTTCTGTATGTCCCTGCTCATTGCAGGGGGGTGTGTACTAGGTGACCTGTAAAGATCTTTTCCCATCCAAACTCATGATTCTGTATTCTCTCAGATTCTTTTCCATTAGATAGTTCCCAGAGTCTGGTCTGATAATTTCAGACTCTTTATCTGTTTATATTCAGATGCATTTTGTTTGAATGAGTCTGGTTTGCCAAGTAATCCTGTCCTCTTAATTATTTACTTGTCTCTCACATTTTTGTGCAATCCATACTATTTATCAGAAGTTATTTTATATGTCTTTCAAGTCCACTGTTGAAAACACTTACTAGCCTTGTCTGCAGTCCCTCCTCTCCCTTAAAAGTAATAGTTCTATGTCTTTTCCTGCAGGTTTTAATGGAGGAAGGTCAGGGATTTTTTAATCTGCATGTTTCATTCACAGCATGAATACTTTTCTCTACAGAAATCTGAATCAATGACACTGAAGTTAGTTTTTAGTTGCATTGCTAAAGAGCAACGCTGATTTCTTTTGTTAATTCCTCGTTTTGTTTGTAACACTTGAACAAAGTTGTTAGGTGGAAATGCCCTCTGTATTTTTCAATATTCTGATGTATTTCTCCTTTCTTCTCTGCCATCTCCATAGCAGTCCTGAAGTTGTCTTATCCCACTATGGCTCTCTGAGATTAACTCCTTGATATTTGTGTTATTAAGTTCCAGGTCAACGCCTTGATTAACATTTGTTAAGTAAATGGAAATGAAATATGTTCTTACTAAACAGATCTATCTAAAAACACCAAAAGGGAGAGCACCTTCTTGACTGCATAGCTGATGTCATTCTTCATTTGGCCATTAGGAGGTTATTTTACACTTGAGAAGACAGGCATGGGTACCTGCTCATTTAAAGATCAGCTGACAACGAAACACTTCACTTGTTGTCCCCCCTGTCTTTTAAAAGCTAGGAAGAAGTATTTATCTGGGAAGAGAAAAACTGCCCAATTTACACTGTCAGTTTCTCTTAGCCTGAACTATGAACACCTTCATTGTAAAATAGCATGTTTTCTACAGGTCAAAGACAGGACAGAGAACATATCAATGATGAATCATCTGTTTTTGTTATCAGTCAGTCAGATACTTTGGTGATGGATGGATGAATGAATAGCTTGAGCCCAGAGCTGTGAGCCAGCTTGGCAGATATGCCCCTGGAAGCTCACCAAGATGCTTTTTCAAGCATCACCTCTATTTTATGTGTTATATTTTGCCAAATCATGTCCTAGAACGTAAAGAAAATTTTAACAACGATAGGATCACGCTCAAGCATACATTCTGTGAGACTTAAGCATGTACCTACTTGCACATGTATTTAAGTAGGGATCTGGAGAAGGATGCTTTCTTGGATGGGGAGATGGAGAAACAGCTCTTACAAGTCTTAGAGCAAGGCAGAGTTGAAAACTAATGGTGTGCAGTTGATGTAAAAGTGAAGTGACATTGCATATCCATGGATCTCAGAAAAATGGCAAATGAATTAAGTCCTCAGTAAATCTCATGTCATCTGTCTCTTAAGAATAAATGAAACTTTTCTTACGTGACTATTTTGCCATCTGAGCGGCAAGTAAGAGCCATTTACAACCCTGGAATGGAGAAACACCGAGTGCAGTGGTGTATCCCTACCTTTCCCTGGTATGGCTTGTCCCACTCTAGTGTGCTGTGCATATAGATCTGTCAACATTTGCATTATGAAGCTTTTTTTAAATGAATTTATTGTAACCTGGCCAAAATTTTTGCCTCATCATGAAGTGTTTTAGGGACTGAGGATAATTTTCAATGCCTTCATCAGTGTAAAGGTAAAACTTCATTAGTGCATGTTGACACAGTCTTGTTGAAATATGAATGATTGTCTTTGGGACAGTAACACAAGGAAAGAAACTTTCTGGGGTTCTTTTTAATGCAGTGGTGTTATTCTGGATAGAAATGGCTATGAATAAGTTGAACTTCATTCCCTGTTAAAAAGAAGTCAGCTGCCTATTTTACCATTTCAGTAAAATTATTCACAGAAAGAAATATCAGTTGTGCCACTCCTGTAATTTGTTTTCAGTTTTAATAACATTAATATGATGCTTGGCTCATTGTTTATCATGCATACAGATAGCTCACATAGTATGTGTGTGTATATTCAAAGTTCTGTAGGTCTTTTGAGAAGATAAGAGCTTTTCTGTGCTTATAGTCCACACACACACGTGCACACACATTTATATATGCTACCCTCTAGAGCTATAATACTTTTAATTATGCAAGTATACAGACATGGAATATTCCTATTTGCCAGACAGACCATGGGTATAAATTGACCTCACAGATAGAAGTGTGGAAATTGCTTACATACAGTGCTGTAAATTGCTGTCCAAACAACTTAATCCCTGTCATCTTTTGTTTGCCTGTTGCTCAAGAAAGAGAAACAGTTTCACACAGTAGGATAAGTAAAGAGCAGGACATAATCCTATACAGGTGTCCAAAACAGAAGCATCTATCCATGCAGCAAATGATCCCACTGCACATTTGGTCCCTCCTCCTTTTTATTGCTTCAGTCTGCACCACTTCCACTATCAGAGTGGTGTCTTCATGCTTATCACAGCTTTGTATTTTCATGTATGATGTTATCTGTGTGAGTACAGAAAAACCAACCTTATTGGAACACAAGTATTTTTTTAAATGGTCTTTCAAAGAGTTAGCCTAGATGTTTTATTTTACTGCTCACACAAGCAATGTCAACCAGAGAACTGATGAAGAGCAAAAAGATGCATGAAATAACACTATGACAAATAAAAACACCTGGGAAACAAAGGAAAAAAGACTCATCAGCACATGAGTGTATTGATAAGTAATGTTGGTATCATCCCACTGCTTCTGGCCCAGAGCTCTTTTGGTCATGTTTGGAGAGTTGCATTTGTCTTGATGTTTGGAGTATTGATGAGAGGCAGCTTCAATCAGCATTTTCTTCAATGTTTGAATGTGCAGAAAATGAAAATTCAAGTGTGTATGTATGTGTGGCAGTAATGCACATAACTGATGGTTACATTGGTTATTTGCAGTTAAAAAGTTATCAATGCCGTTGATGGGTGAGATGCAATACAGCCTTTGCTGTGCAGAATTTAGGGGCCAAACAGAAGTGCAGCAGATAGGGTATGTCAGAAAATTCCAGAGAAGGAGATGAATATGATTTGATGTTGATTTTGAGTGGAAATGGATTGGAATAGTTTGCTGGGTTTTGTGGGGGATTTTGTTTGTTTTGGTTCTTACAGTAGATACGGGTCTTTGGGGAAGCAGTATGAACTAGAATTGGGATTTCTGAACTGGCATATTGATGAGAATGAATTTCCATCCTAGCAGCATGCTTGTTTAAATACCTAACTTTGTCCTACCAGTACACACTCCAATGTTTAGATCAAATTTTCTAGACAATACACTGAAGGAGTGTAAAGTATCCAGGCAAAGTCTGAAAGACTCGTCGGAAAAAAACCAAACTGAACCCATTGCAAGATCGTGTTGTTCTGAGAGAAGAAACAAATCTTGGGAAAGCAACTTCATCAGCATTCATAGCACTGAGCAGTGGCACGGTTCCTGTGAAGCGTGCTCCAGCAATGACATCATTTGCCTCCCATGACATACTGGGCCACTCAGACTGGCACACAAATACTGAGCAGCTGCCCCGCACAAACCCAGTTGCGTATCTAGCAGAAGAAAGGCTCTAGTCAGAGATACCATTGGTTATTCGCCCATCTGTGAAAGAAATGCAGTGTGCCAGGCAGCAAACAGCAAGCATCATACATTCACTGATGAGTAGGGTTATAATGAGGAAACCACAGGGAATTATGTTGGCAGGAAATGGGCAAAGATTGAGTGTCTGTTCCCTTAAACCCACCATTTCCAGTGAGGACACTGACAAAGCTCATTTCCTGCCTCCAGATCCAGATGGCCATCAAACTTTTTTGCCCTCAGTTTTTCCTTTCACATAAGCAAAGGATTACCCTGCCACTGATATACCAGAGGTGGTCCTTGATCTGCTGGAGGTCTGAGAGGATGGACACTGAAGCTGTGTATCTCTGCTCTGCCAGCTGGAAAGACTGAGGTTAAGAGTTGTGGCCGCCGCGTTCCCACAGACAGCTTTTAGGCTCTGAGGTATGACAGGAAAGATACGTGCAGGTCACACCACGTTTAGGATTTCTCTTCATTACATTTGGAACCAAAAAAAGGCTGTTGTTAAGGAATAGAAGAGTACAGGGACATCTTTGATCCCCTGCCTAGACTGAGCGAATTAGCTAAGTGGTGAATATCTCACATCGTGCAATCATTATTGTTCATCATTGTGACAGGCCGGAAAGAGCAAACATAATAATTAATATGAGGCATTGTGAGGAGGGCATTGTGTCCCAGCTTTAAATTGTTTAAACAAAGCTTCTCTTTTATTTAAATAACTCCCTGATAATTCTGTTAAATCTTTCTTTTCTTCAGTCTTGAATCAGCCTTTAAATAGAGAGATCTTGTGTCCTCTGGCTGAATCGAGCTTAAAGGCGGGAATGTCTGTTTGTGTGTATGTCTCTGTGTGTTGCTCCTTTATTCATCAGTATCCCTTTAGAGTACTGATTATAGAGCACAGCTGTGACTGAATATTATTCTTGAAACATCAGGTAAAATTACCTAGCTAAATATTGTTGTGCACATGTGCTGCTGGTAGCTGAAAGCATTAATTTATCACCATAAGTGAAATATATGGAGACACTTTTCTTCTGCGTTTTCAGAGATGCGATGTTTTATTCCAGTCACTAGCAACAGTATTCTACCTGATGTGGCTTCTTTTATTGAGGAGATAGTAGTGCTCATTTTCAATGTGAAAATTGCCATTTCAGCTTTTATTCTGAAATATCACTTATCTCTGTTTTCCACAAGATACAGTGCTGTATTCAGAAGCATGGAAAGTGTAATGGGTGAGGCAACACATTCCCTCTTCTAACTCATCCTGAAAAATGCTGTTTGTTAGACCTGCTTTTGAAAATCAGAATCATGAAAATCATAACACATTACAAAGGAAATGGACATGAGTGGTTAAATTTTCAGATAGAAATACACACATATAATATTTATATTTGTTTGACAGTGCAGTTCATGCAGGGTTTGAGTAAAAGCAATCAATGGCTGGTTTTGTTTGTATGTTTCTTTTAATGATCATTCACAGTGGTACAAATATATAATCAATAGAAGCCCAGGGATGAAGACAGGCACATGGAAATGGTGTTAAGTGCTTTTGCTGAAACTGAGGATGCTCAGCCTCATGTTAGAGAGGAATTTGCCATCATCATGGATGACACCACCTCCAAGCTATGAGCCAGGTGGCAGCTCCACATAGGTAAGGGGTGAAATGTCACCTGCTAAACAGACTCAGGGAGAATTTAGTGACTCTTATAGTATAGTCAACATTTCCAAGCAGGTATGTGCCTAGTTAGGGATTATGGAAGCCGAGAGAGTATTAAGGTAGCTTTGTTTCTCCAGAGCAGCACTGTGATCTGAACCGGCCGCAGGTGGTAGCTGTCGATGCCTGTCAAACCTCTTATATACTGTATTCAATTTATTATGTGTTATGTGGCTCTAAAGACTACCTTCAGCATTTTCAGAGCATAAAAGTTAGTTTCATATTCCTGAGAGGGAATCTGGCACTTGAAATAATTCCATTCAGTGGATCTTTTTGATCAGAAGGGTGTAAACCTCTGAACTTCAGGGAGGTGGGACTGCAGTACCATCTCAGTTGTTGACTGAGACAGGATCAATCACAAAGAGGACTATGTATCCACTTAAAAACATTGCAGTGGCCAGGTTGAACTCCCCAGTTTGCAGACCTCATCATGTCATGTTCTTCACAGTGCTGAGCAGACTGCACGAGGCTGGAGCCACAAATAATCTGTCACCTGTATTGCAATGTTGCTGTACCTCTGGAATGAAGGCATGATATCCAAAATCGTGCACATCTGTCAGCTCTGCCTCAGACCAGGAGCTGTGCTTGTTAGTTTGCTTGTGAGAAAATACCATGTCTTAAAAAACATGGAAGGATCTGCTGTGAACCTCATCATCCACTCCTTGTCCAGCCTTTACCCTTAATAGAATCTCCTATTAAAAGAACCAAGTCATTTGTCACATTGATGGTCTTACAACTCGAGGAGTAAGTGTTGTGAATGCATCTCTTTCCTGCATCACTCTTCTCCCTCCCTACTCTCTTGTGTTGTTTTTTGTCTATTTGTTTGGATTTTCTTGGTGTGGGGTTTTTTGTTTGTTTTTTAAAATGTCTACAAACACTTAGGATTAGTGTGGGTGCTCTTGATACTGACAGACTTTGCTCATACAACAGGAGAAATCAGTTTCCTCATGTATCTTGCTTTGTCTGGCTCTTTAACATTTCACTGTAGCTATTTTACTGGTATTTCCAGTATCCAGATGAATTTCACATTTTGTTCCTACATCCTCTCCTGCTTTATCATTCTGTTACTATTTATCACGTTCATTCCCATCAGCATGGTGGGCAACAGAAGCCATATCTCATTTCTCCATTTCTTTCCACATTGAGATTAGTACCAAATTTCCCCATCATCTATTTATATAATACACAAATTTTTCCTCACCTTCCATCACTGCCTATGCCTTAATATTTTCTTACTTTGATTCCTGTAACTTGTAACCTTCTCTATCTTAGCTGACCTGACACTTCCATTGCTTCCCTTCCCTTTATCCAAACCCCTTGTATCTATTTTGGCCATCTTCCTAAACCATGTAATTCTGCATCTTTGAAACTCCCTGCACATTCACCTTGTGTCAACTCAAACTTGGTTTTATGACACTCAAACCTTTTCCCCCTGTACATGCTTTCTGCTGTATTCCTTAGCATGCCAATTTAAAACCTGTTTTTTTCCAAAAGTGTCTTCACTTGCAACATCCACTCTAAACATAAAACTCTTTCAGGTTCATCATGCCGCTGTCCTCTCTTTCCTTTGATTCTAAACTCTCTTCTGAAAGGATCCCAAGACTCTGAAATAGCAATGCTGTAAATTCTATTCAGTGCTCAGTTACACCCCTGCAACATCAGTAACTCAGTGGAATTGAGCTCAGTGGCTTTGCACAGGTATAAAGAGCATTTACTGCAGAGTGCTTAGAAAAGATAGTGGGCATTTACTTTGAAGGTCCTTTTTGGTTCTATTTAGATCTAGTGCTTAATGTTGTTACTAAGGTGTCACTGCAAGATGTCTTACAGTCTTTAAAGACAATTACAGTGCCTAGTGCCATAGTTTCCTTTTCTGAGTAGCTGAGTTAAACTCTTAGTGGATGAAATGGTTAAATATTTAGCTATTGATTGTGAGAGGGACCTGAAGTTCTTTCAGAACCACTGGTGTAATATGGCAGGGGTTCCACCTGGTGTGCTCACAGTGAGACACATCTGAGGCTGTAATGTCTCATTTGGACACGATACCAAGTCTGTGTGAGTGTATCAAATACTTCATTCACATAATGTTTGATCGGTGAGTCCTTCAGACTTGATATCCTGCCAGTGGGGCTGCCACAATTTGTGTATTCATAAACACTGCCCTTGAGATCTTGTCTGCTGCTTTCTGCACAGCCCAGTGTATTAAAGGAAGTTTATCTTGTTCAGTAGGGAACAGTATCCTGCAGTTTTTATGAATTACTAGATGCCATCATAGTTCTTTACTGATGATGTTCCCTGGTTGCAATTATGTATTATGAAGCACAGTTGTTTCCAAGGTTTAATAACTTGGCAATTAAAATTAGGGTTTTACTTCAATAACAAAGCCAAGGAGAAATTAATGGTTGATTGTGTCAGTCTCCTAGTCAATTCAATCTGACTTTTGCCTTAGCTGGGATTACAGATTTAGGAGCTGAATAAATAAGGCAGGGCCAAATATTAGAAACATCACAAATCGGACCAATAAAAGCATATGGGATTCTTCAGGTGCTTAATTCTGCCAGCTTTCTCCCTGTTACCCCAAGAAACAAGATTTTTTTCTGGAGGAAGGCCTGCATGTATGTCCTAAGAAAATATTTGCATCCAAGATTTAATTTCTGATGTCATTTTCGAAGTTAATCTCAGTGAGAAGATTTGATGAATGAATCCCTTAAGTTTTTCTTAACACATTTTTACAACTAGAGGCTACTGTAAGGAAAACAACAGGATGAAGAAATATTTTTTCCCCAAACAAAGAGCTTTTTAAAGAGAAAAGCCAATGAGATTTGTTCACATTATATTTGCAAGCATTGCATCTCGTTTGGTTGAGTCTCTCTTGATTTACTCAAGAGGATCTAGTTTACAGTATCTTTGTCTAATGAATTATCAATGCACCCTGTTGCCATTTTGCTAATCAAAAGGCTTTTAACCACTCTGGCCTGAAAGTAAATTATTTTTATTGCTGTACCATACCACTTGCATCACTGCAAATGCTGTAAATGCTGTAAATGCCTTTTATTGATGCATTTGAGTGGGATCATTGAAAGCTAGAGTTGACAGCATGATATTCTATCACCTTTTGCTGTAGAAATGGAATGCTTGTTAATAAGACAAAAATGCCAGTAGGACTGCCTGAAGTAAGTCAGAATTTTCAGTGTGAATCAAAAGAATTTCTCCAGGAGGTAGGCATGTCATGGCAGCCCATTCCCAGCTACTCTCATTCAATCCAGTGGAACCACAACGATAGCTCTCATTTATCTGAGTGCATGCACTGCAATTGTTCTTAGAAATCTTAGATGTAGAATTTTTTTGTGTGTTTGTTTAAAGCCATAACTGTTAGCAGCACGTTCAACTAATCTGTGACCTGCAAGCTTCTGTTTGAATTCTGTGCTTAGAGTTTGGTCATTGGACTTGGTCTGGTACGTGAAGCTGTGGTTGTGGCTGCATGGGGGGCTTTTTGCAGCAGTCATTTGGTCTAGTGAATCCACAACATGAAATTCACTACCATCAATCCACCTTTATCTAATGATCCTTCCATGTAACAGTGTTCTGTGAAGGCCCTTCAGAAGGCACTTGTATGGAGGAACACAGATGTGATTTGCATAAAGTTTTGAGTAAGTGGAGATGAAAGTCTCTGTTTTCTGTGGCTTACTGATCCTCTGGGATACCTGGTTCAAATTAAGACATAGCTAAATTTGAGAATGAAAGGTAAAACTTTTCCTGCCTTCTAGAATATCTCATATCACGTTTCAAAATGCAGCCTTCTGTAGCTTAACATCCTACAGTGACTGGTTACAGATAGGCAAGATAGCAGCACAGGTTGTAGACAAACCACAACGTATTAGCACAGGATAATGAGGGCTGAAATGATTTCTAAGCTTGGCTGAATGTCCTACAAACAAGATGAACTAAGCTCATCCAGAACTACATGTTGTTATAGATAGGTTGCTTCCAGTACCAGATCTGTCTCAGTTGTATCAACACTGCACTGCAGTTTAAAGTGTAGATCTACTCGCTGTTGCAAAATACATCCACCACAACCAACGGGAAATGCACTCCAGAGTGCACATGTTCAGGTTATACTTTCTGAGCGAGCCCTCCAGAAGCAGAGAAGAACAAATATGAGCCCAGAAGTCCTCAAGGAATACTGTAATCATTTGACTCTGGAGAGGACATTAGAAGTGATTTTCATTCAATTTCACAGAGAGCTCCTTCTGTCAAGAAGCCAAGCTCAAGGAAAAAGGTACATTTTAATTTGCTGCAAATGACGTGATCTGTGTTTGTGGAGATGCGAGAAAGTCAGATTCACAGTGGATAGATGCTCTGCTGCCTTTTGCACTGATTATTAGTGCAATATTTGTAACTTTATAAACTGTGGTCTGGTAGGCTGACAAATAGTAGTATGCTGCACTGGTGCTTGAAGCATGGAGCTTGGAAAAGTAATAGCATAAATGAAAACTAATGCTCCTTAGCTTCCAAAGAAATACTACATTTCTATAGGGGTTTTGTTTGGAGATCATCATCTCTTTGTAAATTGTATGCATTCAGCACACTGGAAATGGAAACATAATGAAATGTGTTATCCCCTAATGTCTAGTAAATAAGGTCATTTATGCATCTTTCTAGTATCCCTTTTTCGCAAACAGACTTCAGTAGTAGAACATTCACAAGTCTCCTGTTCACTTTTGTAAAAGCAAAGCAGATGAGATTCATCATATTTTAAAGAAAACAGTAATTTAAAACATCTTGTATTTTAAGATGCTCTTGGTTGTGTTTCTTTTCTATCAAATCTTCTCTTGGTTAGTAGAAGGTAAGAAATGTTTTTCATTTCCTGCTTTATTCCATGAGCCTCAGCCAAGCTGCTCATTTGTGGTAACTGTATAGAAAACCTGATATCCTTGGGAATACCCACTGAAAAGCTGCTGTGTTGGTGTTGGGATTTGTATTACATTAAGTGAAATTCAGAACTTAGGCATTTATATTATGATAAGTGAAATTCAGAACTTGTTAATGTTCCGTGTTTTTCTAGCCTTGTACTGTGTGTTGCAAAACACTACATTCCTCATTCATTATTACCAGTTAAGAAAATACCAATACCCAGTCTCAGTTGCCTATTTACTTTACTTAGGGTTAAATTGGTAAGTGTAATGACTCTCTGTGGACCAAATTGGTTTTTAAACCTTTAGAATTTCATTTAGTGCTCTTTCTGTCTGTTTTGTGGTGGTTGTTTTTTCCTTTCTTTGTTAATATTTAATATACAAAGTGTGTTTCTGAATATTACCTTGATTACTTCCAAAACTACTGAAGCAATGCTTTCCTCTCCTGGATTTTGTATTTTAAATAAGCTCAACTGGCACACTTCAAACATTTTGATTTAGTTCAACTTTTTAACTGTGGTTGAAAAATCAAAATGCTGTAGCTCTGCTCAAAGCAAATCTGGAAAGTCCAGGTTCTTCTTGTCTCAAAACAGAGTTTAAATAACTCTTGCTGAAACACATTTTCCAATTGCTTTTCAGACACGTGTTGATCGGATTTAGACTTGATTGTCTAGCTGCCACTATGGCTGTGTATTTCTATCACAGACATGTGTGAGGAAGATACACTGCATTCTTAACTGGATTTTGAGACACTATAGACAAATTGTCTGCTTCTCTCTGATACTCTTATCCACTCCAAAGGGCACTCCAGACCTGAACGTGCTTCCAGAGGTAGCAAAAGTCTTAGAGCAACCCCTGGTTGACCAAGTGCCTTCAGAAATAGCCAGAGGATACAATATTTCGTAGATTCACAGAATGGTTTGGGTTGGAAAGGACCCTAAAGGTCACCTTGTTCCAGCCCCCTGCCTTGGGCAGCGACACCTTCCACCAGACCAGGTTGCTCAAAGCCTCATCCAACGTGTTCTTGGACACTGCCAAGGATGGGGCAGCCACAGCCTCTCTGGGCAGCTTGTGCCAGGGCCTCACCGTGCTCCCAGGGAAGAACTTATTACTCATGTGTAATCTAAAACTCCTCCCTTTCAATTTAAAACCATTAGCACTTGTCCTACCACTTCTGGCCCTTGTAAAAAGTCCCTCTCCATTTTTTCTTGTCAGCCCCTTTAGGGACTGAGAGGCTGCTCTAAGGTCTCCCTGGAGTCTTCTCTTCTCCAGGCTGAGCAGCCCAATCTCTCTCAGCCTGTCTTAATAGAAGAGGTGCTCCAGCCCTCTGATCATCTTTGTGGCCTCCCCTGGACTCCCTCCAACAGCTCCATGTCCTTCTTATGCTGAGGCCTCAGAGTTGGACACAGGTGAGGTCCATGAGAGCAGAGCAAAGGGGCAGAATCTAGTCATGCTTCAATTTTTTGACTGGATGATGTAGTCCAGATTAATTTTCTGTAATTTTGGGTTAACTCCCAGATTCTATAACATAGAAACATATGTCCAGACAAAAAGAATTCTGTCATATTTTGGGGATCTTGCATTTTGTGTGTGTGTCACTTAAATATCTTCCAGTAGAACAGTAATCTTTCTTAAAGAAAGTGATTTACTTTTATTTCTCAACTTATTTTCATTACTTACATGCAGGCATACAATAGTGAGTAAAACAAAGAGGTAAACTTCTATGGTGCTTATGTATTCTGAAACCTAATACAAGATCATATTGGCTTTTAATAATGCCTAAACTAAAGAGAAGTGCATGACATATTTGTAGGTAGTACAATTAAATATGTATGCCTATATTAAGAAATACTGTGAAGCTTTTTATTTATTTATCATTTTGCATCTCTTTTTGAGTCACATTCTAGAATCAATGTCCTACAGTCTGTTCGGTTCTCAGAAGAGCTTCTAAAGAACACAAACACTAAAGCAGAGAAACAGAAATCTTATTTGAGAAAGCTGCCCAAACCCCAGCCCTGCTACCAAAGAGAATGTCTGGCCTTTCCTTTAAATAATAGTAAAGTGATGACTTCTGTTGTCAAATATATTCATATTGGAGTAGATAATTCCTTGGTTTCAGAGTCGTAAAGGAAAAACCATCAGAAGTGAGAAAACACTAAGAGAAAATGCTAAAACAGCCCAAGTAAGGCTGTGAAACAATTAAAGATCATGTTTAAAGGGTCAGATTGTTTAATTAGCATATTTCTAAACTAAAGTGTTATTTGCAGCCATATCTTTTGACTATCAAGTTATAATAGTCAGTTAAAATCAAGACACCTATGAAGAGATCAGATCCTTTGTCCGTTTTATTCTTCAAACAGCTACAAAGCAACCCACAACTGTGTGGCATATTAAGTAGTCATTCAGCATATTGCTGTATAAATAACTCATGAATTATATATGAGGGAGAAATCCTCCTTCAGAAATACTGGAAGAGATTTTTCTTGTGCTTTTAAGTTTAAGTAATACAACTTTTTCCTTTTTCCCCCACATCACAGTCAGTTTTAAGATTCACACTGTAGTAGCCTCTAGCTAGAAAGAAAGTCGTAGAGGATAACAATGTTCCAGTAAGGCACTCACTGTTTATTCATACATTTCTCCACTAGTACCTGACACATTGAGTTATTTGAATAAGGAAAAAAAGTGTTGTAAATGATACTCCAGAGGAAATGGGGTCTGGTGGTACTGAATGTGCACATGCAAAGGATGTAGAAAGTACCCGAAGAGCCAGTGTCACAATATTGAATGAAGTGAACGCTGTGTTAGATGAAAATATCCCTGCCTACTTACCAGAGGATGAAATAATAAAAACACCCTCACAACTGTAACTGTTTCTGTGGGGTTTTTTAACTTAATTTTTAATAGAAAATGGTACGTTAATATTGCATGACTCCCCACACTAAATGATCAGAGACCCACCAATTCTGCTCCAAATGTGACAAGCCACGATTTTCTCTTTTGTATTTTGGTGATATTACTGTAGAGGAATGAGACAGATCAGGCAAGGACTGTACTCCAGCAATAACTTCTGATAAAACTACTTGTATTTTACATGAGTCCTTTGCAAAGCAGACAATAATGCACAAATGTTTGCTGTGTGTATTGTAGGGTTTCTCTTTCATGCCTACTCATCTGAGAAATAATCTCATTACTTATCCCGGTGGAAACGATGTTGTTGTGAAAAGAACTGAGGCATTTTTGGGAGCAGTTTATACAGCTGACCATGAACAGAGCATGGATCAGCACACCACATTTTGTAACTCTTGTGCAAAGTCTCACGTTGATTAGTGTTGACAAGGAAATGCCCATTGTTAAAACCCATCTGATGTTAGCAGAACTGTGGCATGAAGCAGGTTGGACATGTGATAGCTGCTGGCACTTTGAACAGAGTCTGTTCAAATGTCAGATGAGTAAGGCAGTTTGGGGTGGGTTGGTTTTGGGTTTTTTTTTTTCTCATTGTGTTTAGCTCAAGCTGGAAAAATCTGGTGTGATGGTCATTCGTGCTGAGTCAGAACTCAGCCAAGCTGCTAGAGTGTGAATGCAGAGGTCCACAGGAGATGGTTGCTTGCTGATCTGTGCTGGAGAAGAGACTTTTTGTTTCAAAACGTTGAATTCATCAAAGAGCTTCTTTAAGATTTATCAAGGAAAGCACTTCAATATGTTTTTAAACATATCTTATCTCTTAGCTTGCTTTGCTTTTGGGTGGAGAGGTTTTTTTGGGTGAATTGTTACCATTTGTGACTGTATGGTGTTTAGGAAGAGATAGCACTTCACAGTGTTTAGTGCATAATATTGAAAAAGGCTTAAAAACAACAACAGATCTGTAAAGATAACTCTGGATTATTTTACAGACATAAATTTAGTAAATGGGATTTACCCAATATATTTCTCTAAGCAGAAATCTTAACATATGGATATTTCCATCCAAAGAAATAGGATTACTTCCTCTCTTTCAGACAACAGATTGAAAAGCCTCCCAGCTGTATTCCTCCTCTTCTAATTTTGTTTCCCTCCTTTCCACCAGTTTTTGCCTGTGTGAGAAGAACAGGCATTGCTTGTGTTTCCTGCAAGTGAACCTTTGCGAGAAGTTATTTTTCTTGGAATGTAAGTTTCTCTGTATTTATTTTTCTCTTTATATTGGGTTGGGAGTTTTTTTTCCTCCTTTTATTCCCTAAATACACTGCTTGCATTTAGAGGAAACTTTAAAGGCCTTTGAAAATATGGCATGTTGGGTGACTCCATGGATGATGTGTTGTGGAAGTTAATTGCTGACCTCATGTAGTTGTTTTAGGTTGTATATGCAATATTGGCGAATTCCCTTTAGAGGAAAGAAGTGTGAGAGAGATCTGATAAAAAGTTGGTTTGGTAAACTGGACAAGGATGATCTTTTGTTAGGAAACTGGTACTTTTATCCCTATTTACTTTGTTCCATCAGCATGACTGAACTCCAGTATTGAAAGTTTCACATACAACTGATTGCTTCTTGCCTCTCATAAGAACACTTTGCCTAATGCAGTGTTTGACAGATGAGTGCAAAGAGGGGCCATAATGTGTTGCACAACCCATTCACTTTCTGTTGGAAAGTTACTATGTATTGCATAATAGATAGAAGAATGACAAGTTCTGCAATTGGGTTGTGTTGATCCCATCAGATAGATTCCACAGAAGATAGAATAACAGAAAGTGTCCAGGCTTTCTTGTAAAAAGGAAATCACATATTGAATGGAAGAATTACTGTCTAGGAGAGATGTTTAGCTGCATAACTGTGTCAGCCTGGTTCCTTATTCAGTAAGGGACAAAGCTTCTCAAACAGGCCACATAAAGTGAGTTCAGGATACTGAAACATAAAATCATAGAACGATTTAGGTTGGAAGGAATCTCCAGTGAAAGTCCAGGCCCCTTTGCTCAAAGAAAGGCCACATTCCAAGGTAGAGTGGCTTGACCAGGGTTGAATCCAGTCAAGTTTTCAGTATCTGTAAGGTTAACTTAATTTCTACCTCTCTCACAATCTGTTCCTGTATTTGAACACCTTGCAAAGTTTTTTCTCCTAATATACCTAGTTGCAATTTCCCTGGTTACAGCTTGTGTCTGTTGGTATCAAACAAGCAGCTGAGACACCTCTAGCTAAAAATAAGAAAGCTCAAGTAGAAAGCTGGACATAAGTAGTAGTTTAAATTCATGAAAAAAACAACCAGAATTAGTAAAAATAAAAACAATGCTGAAAAAATTGATATGGGACTTCACTTTGACCCCAAGTCAATATCAATGTTGTACTTGAAGAGGTTAGGCTCATCAGAGGATTTGCCCTCAGGAGTATTTGCTTGACTGCTCTCTGGATGTCAAGGTCATAAAGAACAGATTGCAGCCCAATGTTTTAAAAAGCCCAAACATTAAGGGACACACCCTCTCATGGCATCATAAAAAAGTGACTCAGAAAGAAGAGGTAGACAAAAAGCAAACACACAAACACAATCCCTTTTTTTTTTCTGTGTAGTATTGCAGCTTCTTTTGCTTTCCACACACAGAAAGTATGTGAATTCCCTCCTCTTAGGTGAGTGACCAGGATTCAAAGGGGCAGCAGTTAATGTATTCCCTACTTTAATTCCTTATTCTGACAGCTTCCATTAAGTACCCACCTGGGAGACGTGCAAAAGACAAGCTAGAAAGTCTTTGATGTGGAGTAGAGGTTGCTTGAAGGAGTAGCTGGCCAAGAAATGCCTCATTTTCTCAAGAAACAAAGCTAATTTGAAGTCATATTTCTTTAAAATGCTCAGTTTCCTTATATTTGTAATGTCTTTGGAGAACTTTTTAGTATATGTGGTGTCTAAAATAGCAGGGCAGCATTAATTGAGCTCAAAAAGGTGTCAGTTCTCAGCACAGAATAAATAAGCAGGAAAATGGGTATTGAAATACAGAGAATTCCCTAAGAAATCAGGAAAGCAAAAAAGACAGAAGGAGCATCTAAAACCACCTTAGGACTGAGAAGGTAAAAAATGTATGAATAGCATTAATAGGAATTAGGGATTAAATTTTAATTCTTAAAGAAAAAGGCTGTATAAATGAAGAACAGTAGTAGGCAGTAATCACACTAGAACACATAAAGAGAAACCCAACATCTAAACTTAGCCAAAGGAAAAAGTAATCAACAATGGTTTATTACTGCTGGATGTGTTTTGAAGAGAATCTGTGAAGAGAGATGACAAAAGTAGCTCTGTCTTG
The DNA here is from genome assembly GCF_028858725.1 of Colius striatus. NCBI lineage: Eukaryota > Metazoa > Chordata > Aves > Coliiformes > Coliidae > Colius > Colius striatus. The sequence goes on from NC_084762.1 coordinate 6,674,084, forward strand.
GACAGTACATTAAGAAGTTTGGAAAGAATTTGTAGGATAGCTCCTGACAGAAATGACAGCGGAGGATCATTGTGTTCTGGAAATGAAGCTAATGGTCTCAGTTTAGCAACTGGGATGTAGCTTGTCCCAGGGACTTGTTACTCCTTGTCTGAATGCTAAATTTGGCCACTTAAAGATTCCTTTTAAGTGAAGAATGAGGAAAACACTTTCAGTTTGAAAACTGATTCAAGCACTGTGAGGGTGAGGGAGCAGTGGAACAGCCTGCCCAGGTAGGGTATGGAGTCTTCTTCCGTGGAGTTCTTCAAGACCCGCCTGGACATGTTCCTATGCGACCTGATCTAGGTGAACCTGCTTCTGCAGGGGGGTTGGACTGGATGATCTCTAAAGATTCCTTCCAACGCTACCATTCCATGATTTTATGATTCAGTGATCCATGTCTGACTAGAACTGGTTGGAAAGTGAGCTGGTTTTTGTTAAAACCTACTCATTAGAAAGGTAAACACTAAACCACAAAGCTTTTTCTAGGTGGGAGAGTTTTCAGAGAAAGGTCACATTTTTCCATGAGAAGCAGATCCATTTTCTGGAGGATCCACTAATGTTAACTCTGGATTAACCAAAATTAATGAGAAATCTAGTTTTGTGTCATAGGATGACATTTGCCAGCCTTAACTGTGAAGCATGAACATATTAGTAATCCAAATTCACCTCAGGTGCAGGTAATGATGATACTCAAGATAGAAAAGTTCAAAACCATGTTTTGTGGTAGCATCTCAGGACATTTATATATGCCTAAAAGCCACCTAGAAGATGATATTTAGAATGAAATTAAAAGAGTAGTAGAAATTAATAAGGAAGCACACGGTGTAATGAAGGACAGAGGATGGGTTATAAGATCTGTAAAAGATGGGCTTTTTGTCTCTCATGTTTATCTATTTCTGACAATTATGGATTGACCTTCTTGTGTTTGTCTTGCCAAACAGAACACACCACAAATATAGTTGCAGTACAAATAATAAAAACAACAGTAAGGCAGAGATGAAAACAGTACAGGAGTAAGGCAGAAAAAGAAAGAAGCTGGGAGAGGGCAGGAAAGAACTGAACAAAACGGAGTGAGGGGTGGGCCATGTCTGTTATAAGATCTTTGGGTTTTTTCTTCATGATGTTGTCACGGCTTTTTTCATTACTGCATTGTCTGAAGTGTAACATCTGTGCTTGGAAATCCAGGAGGTAAGTTTTAGAATTTTTGTTGCTTATAGAAACTACATCCTACAAAAAGTCAAGATAAAGAATGGCAAAGCCTTAAAAGGCAGTGAGAACAAGAGGCCCTTGAGAGATACTTTACTGTATTGATGGTTGGTAAGTCAAGTGTACTTACACAAGGAGCATGTTGCTTAAAAGAGAGAACTTTCTGCCTATATTGAGCTGGGCCATGTTTTTTGTACTCTGTGCTTGGTATTTATTGATAATGCAAGAGGCACCTGGACACAAATGCCAACCCCCATCATTTGACTGTGGCAAGTTTGACTCTAGCAGAGAAGGGATAAGTTTGAAAGCCTGTAAAATGTAGGGTCAGACTCATCTCTATGAGCACAGTACATAGTCCTGGTTAATGTTTTCTTTATAACACCTGAACTTTTTCTTGAAGTCATCAGAATGGATGCTCACAAAAGATGTCAATACAATCATATGTCAATAAAATATTACCATACCTTTTTTCTCTACTCACCTGTCAGTGTTCACTGTTCTTTAGAAACTGAGTTATCTTCAGTACTGCTGCCCCTCTGCCAATCTGTTTGAAATTGGAGAGCAGGTTCACAAGTTACTGAGAAAGACAAAAAGCTGCAGGGGTCAGGTCTCATTTCCTTGGGAACACAGAGTTTAAACAAACGGTCACTGATCAGTGATTAGATTGCAGCTTCTGCTGAGAACTTGATGGGATGAGCCAGTCAGTTACGAGTCTAAAACAAATGTGTGCAGTGTGATACTAAGTTTTATCAGCGTGACTGCTCTATATGCCACAGAAAAAACCCAAACTCTACCTTAGGGGTATCTTTAGCAAATGAAGCAAGGCTTGTCAAAAGTGGAATTTGCATATTTCTCCTGCTTCTTTTCTTCCACAACAAATCCCCATCATCTCTTTCAGATGGATGCCTGTCTCAGAGTTAGACATGCAGTGCATAATCCCTAGCAGAAGCTGAACATGGATGGTGCCCACTGCTGCTTTCTCACGACGACGTCTCCAACTTTCCTGTTTGAGATGGGTAATATGATCATAAGGAAAAAGTTCTAAAGTAAGCCCAAGTGACCTCTTTATCCCTTGGCTTCTCTCTCCTCAAGTCTAAAAACCATCAGAAGAAATGACCAGTCAACTACCGGAGGAGTCTGTGGAGACTCAGAGCTCAGATGAGCTTGAGTGCAAGATCTGTTACAACCGCTATAACCTGCGACAGAGAAAACCCAAAGTGCTGGAGTGTTGTCACAGAGTATGTGCCAAATGCCTTTGCAAGATCATAGACTTTGGTGATTCCCCTCAAGGAGTCATAGTATGCCCATTTTGCAGGTTTGAAACGTGCCTGCCAGACGATGAGGTTAGTAGTCTTCCTGATGACAACAACATCCTTCTGAATTTAGCTTGCGGGGGAAAGGGAAGGAAGTGCCTACCGGACAACCCAACAGAACTGTTGCTGACTCCCAAAAGGTTGGCGTCTCTGGTTAGCCCTTCTCACACCTCTTCTAATTGCCTGGTTATAACAATCATGGAAGTACAAAGAGAAAGTCCTCAGACTCTGAACTCGACCCCCGTGGTGGAATTTTACAGGCCTACGAGTTTTGACTCTGTTGCAACTGTTTCCCACAACTGGACAGTGTGGAACTGCACATCTCTGCTCTTCCAGACTTCAATTCGGGTGCTAGTGTGGTTGCTAGGGTTGCTGTACTTCAGTTCCTTGCCTTTAGGGATTTATTTACTGGTATCTAAGAAAGTCACCCTTGGGGTTGTCTTTGTCAGCCTTGTTCCTTCGAGCCTTGTTATCCTCATGGTTTATGGCTTTTGCCAGTGTGTTTGCCACGAAGTTCTAGACTGCATGTCATCTTGACAACAAACACAGTAAAATAAGATGTATTGCCACGTGTGTAGCATAGTTGATTTATCCCATCTTTGTGTTCTTATTTATTCTTATTGTTGTCCATCCCACTAAATGGAAGCAGTGGCCTTAGTTATCAGTCCTTTTTTTTCTACTTGATTTGCCTTTTTTTTAAAGCTGAGTAATGGAAGTACAACCTACATGCTGATTTTAAAAGGATGAGCTATAGAAAGGAATAAAGCAAGATTGCCAAGCGTGGTGCCTGCTGTTGCTGACACTCTTCAAAAGAGTAGCCCTTTCCTTTCTTTCCATTGGCTTGATCGTGTCAGTCAAGGCTGCAGGATCCACCCTAGAAAAAATTAGTATGACAGCTACCTTTCCAGGTCAAAGTACAGCATCTCTTCATCCAAATCTGTTACTTGTCATTCCTTATCATTTATAGCTAGCAAAACTACATCACTTTGTAGGTAATACAAGACAATCTCCTGTTGCTTTTTCGGTTCTCGTTATGGCAAAACCATTTGTGGGAGGCCGATGGTTGCAGACTTTTGCATTCTGTGACATGAGGAATCTTTTTTTTCACCATGCTAAAAACATATCTCTAAAACACTTTCCCCAGACAGAAGCCCACTTATCATGTAGTTGTGGCTCCCTCTGAGATATTCCAGGGACCCAGCCACATGTTTGCTCTTCTCTAGGTGTAATCAGTTCAGTGTACATACACCTTAGGCTTCCCTTTGAGGGTTCAGAGCTCTACAGGCTTCTCTAGCTCTGTTCTGCTCACTCTTCTGCCCCAACATTTCCACCAGCACACCACATTTCTAACCCATTAGTCCTCCTAACGGATTGCCTGACCATGCACAGAATTTGGCCTGTGTGACTTTAGCTGCCAAGATACACTTTTCTTCCCAGACATTAGGAAATGGGCCTTCAATCGCCAATACTCACTTCAGAAGATATCTGAAACGCTTAATTGAGGTTTGAGTTTGTTTTTCTGAGTTCACAGAATGAACATTGTGTCCCATGACTTTGGGAAGGTCTCAACTTAACATATAGTCCTTAAAAATGTTTAGCACCCTGGACTCCCTCCGTCACCATTGTGAGCTGATAGTGCTCTAGATGTGGCAATTAGCATGTCTTGATTAGTTGAGTTCAGAGGAATTACTGATGATTTATCGTTCCACAAGCCCCAAAAGGTTTGTTTGTATGTTGCATGGTTTAGGCTACTTTTTGAACAACTAGAAGAGCACACGAGAAGGAAATATTTAATGTTTACGTGTGTAACCTGATGTAGTGAACACCACGGCTGCAAACTCGTTTTCCCACGCAAAGCAGGGTAAAAACTGAGGAGTTGAGCAGTGCAAGCATGGGGTTTTTTTGTCAGGCATGAGATTGTTGCTTGAAGACTGAATGTATGGCCTAAAACCACATTCTTTGAGCAAACTGCCTTTGGCAAGAATGAAAAATGCCGACAGGAAAAGCAGAGCGTAGGTGGCGGTTGTGTCTGTCAAGAGGATTTGAAGTCGAGCTGATCCAATTCTTACCGATGGCACAGGTGGTACCTACAGTTTCATTCCTATTGCAGACTTAGGGAGAAATATGGAAATGCAAAGGTCCTGCTTTTCTTGACACTCCTTTTCTAACCGTGCATATACACGTGTGTGTACGTACACACAGACACACGTGTAAGAAGGAAGCTTACAGCCAAATCACAGGATTTGAGTGTATGGAGTTAGGAACTATGTACTGAATGATTAAAGGAAACGTTCCAGACTTTTCTGTAATGACTTAAGAACAATTCTAACTGCAATATTTTCAGAATTCCTAGAAATGATTATGCCTAAGTAACCGTTTTTTTAATGTTTGTGGTAAATCACATGTAGTTAGAAGAGGTGTCATTTCCAGTTCGAGGTTTGAACTCTGCAATTGTAAGTATCCAACCACAATTTTGTCAAAAAGCAAAGAGAATAGAAGCCTATGTGGTTTTATAGTACTTCATAATTTGGGGAAAAGATGTATTTGTAGTGTGAGGGCTTTCTGTGTTTTAGGATTTGTTCAAATTGTCTGAATATAATGTCTCTAATAAAGGGCTGGCTAATAGAGGAAGTAATGTCTGACATACATGTATTACCTCTGCACAACATGTCTACAGTGCTACCTGTTGTCTTTTCCTTTTGATTTTCAGTTGATTAATATTATTTCAGCTCCAGCATCAGGTATTTTGGACTCTGTTTTAAACCAGAGCCTGATCTCGGCAGGATTACAGTGGTATCATAACACATCACAGCTCAAATAAATACACCCGTTATTATAGTTCATTACTTTTAAGAGCTGCCAGACTGTTTTTATGCTGTTATTTTAAGACTGTGCTGCAATACTAACCCACTCAAAATGCAAGTGTGAAAAAAACCCCATATTACATTGCATAGCTATCGTGCTGCTCAGCCAGAGCACGTTATTACAGCTCTGGGCTCATAAAATTCCAATGTGACTTATCACGTGGCCAATGAGAATTGCTAGGAGGCCCATATCTCAATTACTTGTGGAGAAGATTATTTGCTATGTGACTGAGACTAGAAGAACCTCAGATGTTACTCTTTCATTATTTTTATTCTCCACTCTCCTTAAGACTTAGAACTGAAAAATCTCGTATCCTCTGCCGTGGAATAACGGTTGAAGTCGGTGTAAATGGGGCTAGAGTCAAGTCCTGCAGACCTGCCTGCCTGCATTTCATTGGTTTTTGTCTCCTTGGAAAGTAATGTTTCCTGTGGTCGTAAAATACAGCCTGCACACCAAGGATTTTATTCCTAGACGTGTGACTCAGTTGGGTACAAAGTGTTAGAGATTCATTACTCCAGGATTAATTCAGTCCAAATGAGAATGTTTTGGTTTTAATTCCTGCTTACCCTATAGGTGTGGACTGTATCTCCACTAGCTGCTGCTCATTTACGGTATGATAGGGTGGTATCTCCTGAGGACTGGGACAGGATGATGCAGTGGTAGTTGCTGGGCACAGCATAGGAAGGACCTGCTGAGCTGAGCTGTCTTCTGAGCAGGACTCAGGGAGGGATGAAGCTCTACTGCAAGCATAGCCTGAGCCCAGAGTTCAAAGGGCAATTTAACAGGGAGTAGGTTACCTGAAAGGCAGGGCCTGTGGGTTCATAAAGGGGATGTGGGACCTTGGGGCTGGGCTGTGGCTGAGGAGGTGTGCAGAGTGCAAAGGGAGTCTAAGCCTGGGACAAAGGAGCTATGCTTTAAATAAGGAGTTTGGGGTAGAGCTGCTACAAAGGGAGTTGAATGCTCATCATACTGACTCTTCTGGGTTTTACAATTAATTTGGTAATTAACAATCACCTGCTACTGCTACCACAGTCGAGTATTTTTCTTTTCCAAATGGCAAAGTATGAAACTTCACAATTTAAAGAGACCCTCAGATTTGTGCATACTCTGTGAATTGTGTTAACTGTTCAAAGCTACAATCTTTCAAAGAGGATTGAGCAACATAAGGGCTGATGTCTTTAATTGAGCTGTCGTGTGCTTTGTCCTTCTCTATGAAATTCTATATGCTAATATAAAACACTTAAAAAAGGCAAACCTCAGGGCCGATAACATTTTTTAATGTGTCTAAGAACAGATGCTCTTCCCAATGGATTTTGTTACTCGGAGACAGAGCCGAGTCCAGAGCTCACAAAATAGACAAGCACAGTGCAGGGAAACACACCTAAAAGGCTACACATCATTTCAACCAGAGGAAGGGGAACTGAGGAGGTTCCCAGGAAGATGGATGATGTTATGTTTGAGGAGAGTTCCTTGTTATTAGGGCACAGAACCACTGTTTTTTCCTAATTCTAACCGGTTTCAGGGTTAGTTTCAACTCACTTTTCCCCATGGCTTTTCTGCTCCTTCTGCTGGGACAAGGCTGTATGGATCTGTAGATAAAGAGTATTCTGAAACAAAACAACCTTTCCTACTGTCCTGAGTTTACAGCCCAAGATTAATACTGAAAGGATGGCAAATTGCAGGCAGCATGTGTGAGTGAACAGGGTATAGAGGGGCAGTGGCAGCAGGTTGTGACAACAGTTTTGATGGCAAAGCAAGGAAAACACGAGGCTATATCCCGCCTTACCTGGGCAGGCTCAAAACTAGTGAGGACCACCAAGAGTTGACATACTCCCCTGCATTGCCTCTGTGACAGTTCACTTGTCTTGTACAGCAGTTGTACATCATGATTTTATCTTCTTGAGCAGATGATGGGTATAGTGAAAGGTCCACAGTGTCCCACTCATAAACAGGCTCATTTTAACTATCCTAAGATTCCTCTGGGTGGTTGGTTGGTTTGCTTCTGAATTTCTTCCTATTTCTCCAAAAGCAAGGCAGTGAGCTGTGTTTTAAACAGAGCAGTGCCTTCAAGGATTAAAAACAAATGGAGGCAAGAAGAACTGAGGCTTTGGAAATAATTTGTAGTTCTTCAAAGCAATGGAAAGAGACTGTTCTGAGAGTCTACGTTTACTTTTGTCCTTGCAGATTAGATGTTATCCTTGGAGTGACATCTGTAAATACTTAGTGCTGGAGATTCCTGAGGGAGTTTATAGGTCTGCCAGATCTTAGGCACAGCCCCCATACTCCACTGCTTTTCTGTAAAGCACCAGTCTCCCTTTTGCGTCAGCTCCTCTTGTCACAAGTTGAACTGTCGCTGTTTCATAAAGAGTTCTGGCAAAGAGAATAAACCCTCAGTTTGGGTACAGTAAATCATCTCTTTTAGAGACGTGTGTGGCAGTGCTTTCAATGCGAGACCTTAAACAAAGCCAAGTCATCTTCCAGTCTGAATTGCTAGCATAAATTTCATATTAAATCAAGTTTCATTGTGTTGGGCAACACTACAACTAAAAATCCTTTTGTTGTATTTCTGCCTCTTTCTTGCATTCTACAAACGCTGTTTGCATTTCAAAACAAACCCCCATGTTCAATCCTAAAATCAAAGATGGGTAGAAAGAAGCCTGGTCAGTCATATTCTCCATTTCCTCTGCCACTATAGAGATGAATGCTTTGTCTAGTCTGATTTTAAATATCTCAAGTGATGAGACCTCCACATCTTCCCACAAGGGACTTTCCAGCCATAGAATCACAGAATGGTAGGGGTTGGAAGGGACCTTCAGAGACCATCCAGTCCAACCTCCCTGCAGAAGCAGGGTCACCTAGATCAGGTCCCAAAGGAACATGTCCAGGTGGGTCTTGAAGACCTCCAAGGAAGGAGCCTCCACACCCTTCCTGGGCAGTCTGTGCCAGGGCTCCCTCACCTCACAGTAAAATAGTTTTTCCTTATGTATAAATGGAACTTTTTGTGTTCCAGCTTCATCCCATCACCCCTTGTCCCGTTGCTAGCTGCAACAGAAAAAAGTGTTGCCCCAACCTCCTGACACCCACCCTTTTGATACTTGTAAATACTAATGAGATCCCCCCTCAGTCCCCTCCAGACTAAACAGCCCCAGTTCCCACAGCCTTTCCTCACAAGGCAGATGCTCCAGTCCCCTGATCATCTTTGTTAGGAAATGTTTTCTTCATACCGATCCAGATGTTGTTTTCACCTGCATAATGGAATCCTTTTATTCTGCGCCCACTGCTTTAACTTTTATGAAATCAGGGAGATGTGTTTATCCATTTCATACTGCAGCTGAATAATTCATCATCCGTGGTGCTCAAGTAATGGCAAGAGATAAACAACCAAGTTGCTGAGCAGCTGATACTTCACCGAGATGATGTGCCACGTACCAGTAGCCGTATTTGTTGGCAAGTTCTGGCTAACAGTTCTTTCCATGTTGGGGAGTGAAAAGTGTCAAGTGAAACTGAAGAAATACGTCTTCCTGAGAGCATGCATTGTAATATTACTGACATTTCAAGAGGTGCTGAGGCAAACAGCCTGCTTCTTTAGCTCTTTTCTTTCTAGAAGTGAAAGATTTTTATTAAAAGAACACTTTTAGAAAGCGTCTCAACGTCTTTTTCATCAGGAAACTCCTGAGAACCACCCTATGTCAAAACTCTTCACGTTGCTGAGAGACAAGGCTCCATTGATTGCCACTCCAATTTTTGCTGACAGCTGAGTTCAGAAGGAAAATGTAATCCTGCATGGGGGAGAAGAGTTTGAAATGATGCCTTTGCAACTATGTCGCTGGGATCCGATCTGTACGTGAAAAACAGGCTCCTGTCTTGACAACAGAAACAGTGTGTTGCTGATTTAATTACAGCGTATTAGATAATGCTCTGCCTGCCTCAAACGACAAGAAGGAGCAGTGTGACTAAGGAAACCCTAGGTGGACAGATAGGCTTCCTATGGTTTTGCATTCAAAAGATGCTTGCTTAAAAAAAGCAGTGCTGTGCTTTATGAGAGAAGGCTGAGCCTGACTCATGGGGGTGGTCTGCTGGTTCAAGCAGGGTCTCTCTGACAATGAGTGCTGGTGAATGGATGTAGGAAATTATCTGTGAGAGCCTCCAATATACCTCCTCATTTACAGCAGTCTGCAGCTGGGAGGCCTCTGGAGATGGAGGTTGTGTCTGTGGGTTAGATTCTTGCCTGGGGATTTCTGTGAATTCCTTTAAATGTTGGTTTTAACTCATTCATAGTCTTGGCATCTATAAAATCTCACAGCAGCAAGTGCCATCATTTAATAATAGACTTTGTGAAAAAGGTCTGCTTTGTCCTAAAAACCCCTAAGATGCTACTGATGTGTCCCTTGTTTTTTCTGATAGGAAAAGCAGTTCCAAGGTGGGATTGCACGTTGTGTCCTCCACACCCCTCAAAACTTCATCTGTATGTAGAACATTAACATCATGGTTTTATCCCTCATACTTCTTGACTGCCTCTTTTCCAAGCTGGAGATCCTCATCAGTTTGATCTTTCCCTAGATAGCAGCCTTTCCACTCTTGACACTATCCTTCTTTTCTGAACCTTTTCTACTGCTACTTCTTGGGTTTTTTTTTTTTTGCTTTGAGGTGGGACATAGAAGTCAGCAATAGGTCCTAATTAGTGTCATTTGTTATGGTTGTATGGCCATGTGAGACACCTGTACTCCCACGCTGCTGAAGTCACCTGGAGGTGTTACACCTGACTACTGGTAGCTTATCCATCGTGCATTATATGGAGGGCAAAGAAAGATGTGCATTGGTAAACAGGCTAACAAGCGTTTGTCTCATGCATTCTATTCTGTCTGCTGAAATTGCCCAGTTCACGTGGGTGCAGGAGATGGTAAATTCCAGGAGAATATTGAATTTCATCTTGGCATAGACTGTAGAGCTTATTAGCTCATTAAGGATGTGGCCTGACATTGCTGGACCGAGCAGCCACTCATCAGCAAATGCTATGAGATGCCTTGTCTCGCTGCCACAGTGATGTGCCTGCCTCACCCATCCCAAACTACAGCCTCTAGCTTTTCATTGCCACTTTCTCTTTAAAAGAAGATCTTCTGCTTATTCTTTCCCCAAAGCTTGTGGCCTTTTTGGTGTTCTCCTTTTTCTCAGTCCAACAAAAGGAGATGCTGACAGATACAGGTAACACTGCTTTATAGAGGCTGAGCCCTTTGCATTTGATCCTTCATATTGCCAGTTAGGGGAAAAGGTAGAGGTGTCTGCCTTCAGCTCACAGGGATGTAAGCAGGGAGATTGACAGCTTGCTGTCCTGGACCCCAGAGAAGGCTCCTTGCAGCCTCTGAAGGACTTCTTCCCATTGATGCTCTTTACACCAGCGTTCTATCTTTGTTCTTGCTTTTACCTAGAAATCCTGAGTCACTGTAAAAAAACCATTACAATTGCATTATAACTAGACAGGGCTCATTTTCTCTCAGCAAACAATAAAATGCTAAGACTGAAACTCAGGATTTTTGTGGCGCTTCCAGGGTCAGTTGCAAAGCTCTGATGACTTTTTTAATGGGTTTTGGTAGTGAAACATGCTAAAGAAAACCAGGTCAGCGAGGCTGTTATCTATCATGCAGGTAGTTAATGAAACTTCACAAGAAGGTTCTGAAAGTGAGAAAGTTCCTTGAAGGGGAAAAAAAAAGAGGGTTAACCATACAATAAGGCTCAGATGGAGAGGATGGAACTCAGGATGGAACTTCAAGGTGAGAGTCTGGAGAAGTAATGCACAGAGAGATAGAATGTGAAAAACACGTGTAAGCTCCAAGGAATTACTGACACACTGTAGCGTGCAATTCCTGATCCAACAAACTGGAAAAGAACCCAAAAGGTTTAAGCATATATTATTTCACACTTTGTCTCCTAAAATCCACTGGTTTTATATTCTAGATCAGCTTGAGGTTTACCCAATGTAATGAGAGTTTTATGAGAGGAGTTTGCTGGGATTTTGCCTTCTGTAGTTGTCTTTTTTTAGCTTTGTGAGGAAAAGCCAAGTGCGGGGACTTGTTTTTGTTTGCTTTTGTTTTCAGGAGTGGAGCGATGAAATACAATATCACACGGTAGCAAATGGCAGAAATTTAACTGCTCCTATCTGAAATAATGAAGTACTAATGTACAAGCAATTGTTTCACTCAATAAATTAATTTTTCAGTAAAGATTTGTCACGGTGAGCATATTTCTTAATACCTGCATTTGGCAGTCTTTCAGATTTCATTCCTGTCATTCACTGAAACAGGTTGAAAAAGAGACTGAAGGTGAGTATGTGATAGTATTTCACAGTATTTTAACCAAATGGGACAAAATATTTCTGTTTACTGCATGGGAATGTGTTTTCTCTAAAGGAAGATTATGAAAAATGAATGAAAAGATTACTGGCCACTGATGTAATTTGCATTTCAAATGTATGAGACTTTGGTATAGTGAAACTCAGCCAGTGGCTTCTTTGGGGTTTATTTTTGCATTGCAAAACCTCACTTGCCATACTTTGCTGCTTCTTTTTCCCTGATAAACTGAGGGATGGCCTGGAACTGGTAAACTTTCTGATTTCCAGATCTCATGAGCATATAGTTGTTTGAACCCTAAAGTTCTGTGTTAAGCCAGCTCTTAGCTGGAAGTGAAGCATCCTTGGTAAAAGGTGGAGGTGTACTCTCTTTCCCTCTTTCTAGTGTTGAAATGAAGCTCAAATGAAAATGTAGGCATTTCAAATTTCCACAGGCAATTCAAACAGGAAAGGGGTTTTTTTTCAGCTTCATTTTTACCATACCAGAATTTCAGACCTTTCTTTCCCTTGTTTTTTCCCTGACACAGCCCAATGTATAGATTTAGGAAATCAAGTGCATTACATAAGCAAATGAGAGAGAATGTGATCTTCACTCTGAAGTTCTTTATTTCTTTGTTGGACTGTACTGATAAAAGTACCATAAAAATGGAGAAGAGGCAACTTTGTTAGGGATCCCAAGTTCTGTGAGCTTTTAATGTTCATCTGGAATCACTGGAACCTCCAAAGAGGAAAATAAGCAGAGCTTACACCCAGATTCTCGATATGTTAGAGCTAAAAGCCAGCTCTCCTCCTCCTCAAATACAGAAAGTATCAGAGGCTGCTTTTTCATTGCAAAGGATGTGAACGTGTTCCTCTTGCCATTGACACATCATTCAAGAGGCAGATGATTTGGTGGTTGGTTTGGTTAGAGGCATGGGTATTTGAGCTGGGACTGAACATCGAGTAGCAGCAGGGAGATGCACCTCAGCATCACCTGGTTGTACATCCCCATAGCAAGTGGGTGAGGAAGACCAGGAAGGCTGCATCTCCCAGGCCTTGAGCTATGATGACGTTTATCATGGAATCATTTTGGTTGGAAAAAGACCTGCTAAAGCTATCTCAGATCTTCAATGGTCCTCTTCAGAAAAGGATGGGAGAAATAGCAGGAAGAAGGAAGGAAACAGGTATGTATGCTTATTATTTCTTAAAGATGGAGTAGGTAGGAGCAGGGAATTATTGATTGCTCAGCTCTGCAGCTCTCTGTGGTTCTTCTGGTCAAGCCAGTTACATGTTCAAAGGGAGCAGCTTGATCAAGAGCAAATCCTGGCAAGCTAATTTCCTTCCTTCTGCAGCAAAGTAATGGGCCTGGTCAGTAAGGGAGGAACAGTAGATGGCCTACATTTGGGATAATAGTATGGTTTTTGTTACTGCCTCATGAAAAAAAGATGTGTATAATCTCATAAACAAAAAAGACAGATGTAGGAAACTACTGGAAGGTAGCAAAGATGGCTATTCATACCCAAGATCCTTAAAGGATGACTAACCAAATGGGGATGAGAATGGATATACCAATGAGAACAGTTACCCAGATTAATATCCTGGTCTGGATCCAACATTTGCATTAACAAATACTGAAGGATGTGCATATTGAAGATGGTTGCAGGGCTACTCAGTGCTCCCACCATGATTTTGTCTCTGAATTATTGAAAAATGGCATATTCTTTATGGTAAAGGAGAAATCTGCCAAGGTGAAGGTAAAAGCATAAATGGAATAAAATGCTAGAAAATGTACACTGCATGCTTCTGAAAAAATCACCCAAGATTTATTTAATAACCAATTGTTTCAGCAGTAAAAGACATTTCCTGCTCACAAGGATTTTCTTCAACTGCTGCCAAGCACAAATCAAGGGGTGTTTACTTTGGTGCCTTTGTCAGACAGAGAAGGATTGTTTAAGAAAGTCAAAACCAACAAGAATGTGAAAAATTACATTTTTTAAGTCATTTAAAGCCACCATACAGAGTCTCAGGCATTAAAGGACACAGAGGGCAGATGTGGTTGGTTTGAAAGAAGTGTATGCATAAGGATGGAAATATATTTAACTCACAGGAGGAACTTCAAAGAGGGAAACCCTTCTGGATCCATGGGTCTGGTGTTTCTTACACAGGGAACACAGCTCAGTCTTGAGAATGGAAAATGAGTGTTTCCCCCTACCCCTAGTGTGGACATCCCAATCGGTAGTGTGCTTGTGCAAAAAAATACTGACCTTATCTGCAGGCAAGTCACAATTCACTCTGTTTCCACATCAAATACCAGCAGAGAGAAAGGAAAACTGCACATCAAAGCAGTGTTAGTATATCTTAAATCCTTGTAAGTTCACAATTTATCTACTGTATGTTAAATATACTTCAGGTGTGTAATTATTTCAGTTTTACCTACAATGTCCTTTTATCATATGGCCATTGAAAGAGACTTTCATGAGTATTTTTTTTCTTCCAGTTGCTTTGTTGTATGACTTTGCTTTTGAATTCCTCAAGCTGACAAAAGCTTCAGTAGTTCAGCCTGCCAGAAACTCCTGTTGGTCCCACTACAGCACTTTAATTGCAAACCAGAGGTGATAGCTCATGTTCAAGGAGCACAGATACAGGTAGGACCAGTGATCTATTTGAGCTCTGTTATAGCATCAAGTCTGTCAGAGAGCACTCAGGGTGACATAGAATGAAAATTAAAACTAGCATGTCAAGGGAGCAGCTATTGGTACCGAAACCACTCTGGTCCCCAGCATGAGGAGAAATCTATCCAGTCCAGGTGTGGAAAGCTGTACACTCCCTCTGCACTCAGTTACCATGCAGCACCAAGTTGTGCCTTCCAGTAGTGTGTGAAGTACCTGATGCTACTGAAGTCCCAGATAGGTTTGTTCTCATTTATATTTTTCTCTGGGTGGGGGAATGAACATTTTGGATGCCTGCTAGATCTAATGGGTGAAAATCAAATCCCACCAGCGTGCTCTTAAAACATAAACAGGACGTGCAAGGTTGTGATAATGTTAAAGATGACAAAGCAAAACAAAATGATCTTGCAGCAGCAAGGTGGTAAACGGGAAGGTGCCTTCCCAGAGCAGCTTATTAGATCCTAGAAGGAGGCACAGGGGAGGATCTGTTTCTGAGAAACAGAATCACACAGAATAGTGGGGATTGGAAGGGACCTCTAGAGCTCATCCAGCCCAACCCCCTGCTAAACCAGGTTTCCCTCAATCAGGGGGCACAGAAACACATCCAGGTGGGTTTGGAAACCATCTGAGAAGGAGCTTCCACACCCTCTGCAATGAAACATCCACAGTACTGGATAAAGCACCATAACAAAGTGGTTTTTAGTCAACTTCCAGTTGCCATAAACCGTGGGGTGCATCCAGCACTCACAGCAGTGTTTTAGGAAAGGCAGCAGAGAGTAGCAGGAAGGTAAAATTTAGCTTGTTCAGGGGACCTGCTGTATCAGCACAGACCCATCACAACCTCAGGAGGCTTCCTTAGCACCCAAGGCTGCCTCCCCACCTACACCAAGTACTTGTATTCCTCATCCATGGCCCAATCCCACACGAGAGCTGGACCTTACTGATAATGGGAATCTGTGCATACAGTGAATGGTTTTTCCCTCTGCTGCCAGAGCTTTGGCCTATGCTGTCTGGCCAGCTCACCCTGAAACTGCAAAGAGAGATGGAAATGAGATGGAGAAAAGCGATTTTGGTCTTCATGGAGGCAAATTTGGGTCCTGTGAGGCTTCATGGATGAGTCCTCCAGCAGCAGGGATGCAGTTTCTGCTTGTTGAGCACTGCTTTTATCTTTCTACATTACTATGTTTCCAAGCCCTGCCACCTTCTCTCAGCAGCATTGAAAGCCCATAGTGGGATCTAGAAAGGGGTTGGAAATGAATATCACCCTTGATGGGAAGAATCCCTCAAGGTCAGCCTTTTGCTCTGGAATATTCATTTAAATTTGGGGTTTGCACAGTCTACCACATTAGATGAGGTTGTAGTTGGCCTCCAGCTTTGAGCATCTCCTCTCCTGCTTCAAATTTATTGTCCAGCTTGTATAAGCAGAATGGTGCTCAGTTAAGACCTTGCCATTTATTTTTGCAGTGGCTTAAGACCCATCTTGAACTGGGACACAATGGTTAACATTAATCTGGCCAGATTTCCCTCCTGGTACCTCATTTCTCTAAACCATTTAAACCTACAAATTACTAAACTTCTGCTAATTAGAAGGGGAAACAAATGAAACTATATAGTATTAAAACCTTGCTAGTAATGGGTGTTTGTACACTCAATGAATGTGTCCTCTCTTTTGCCTTTTGATAGTGTTTGTAACACTGAACTGTTAATTACAGTCCTGTTTAATCTTGAATTAGTAATTACAGTTTGCTGTAGTCTAACTCTTCAAACTTTTAACTTCTATTTTACAAAGCTCTCTGATGTTGCATAAGCTTTCATTAGTACTAGTCACTGTTGACATCAAAATTAGCAAGTAAATTTAGCACAATGCACTAATGTGCAAATAGAATGCTTAATGAATCTTGGGGGATTGTTTTAGATCATCCCTTTTACCCCCTTAAGACTACAGCAGCAATATGATGCATCTTTACCTTCCACAGGTGCTAACTGCCATCGTGCATTCTTTCAGCTTTCTGCTGGGCTTCTCTGCAGCAGCAGGAGGCAATCTTCACAGTTCAAGCAATAAAAAGATTAAACTGTCCCAACATTATGATAAGATAAACCTATCCACCTGGCCACGTTTCATTTGCCTTTTACAATCCATCATCAAATTTTATATGGGACCTGTTAAAACAAAATGCTTTTGACAAAAGATGGAGATGATCTTGGAGTCCTTTATTAACGTGGATGATGGTAGCAGAAGAGGTGTAAACTGCTGATACACTGCTGCTCATTATGGGGATCTTTAAAGGTAGTAATGGACAGATTTACAGCACTCAGCATTGTCTGATTCATCTCAAGTAGAAATCATCCCATAGATTTCTGTGACATTCTGTCTTAGGTGCTTAGAATGAAAATGATAGAGAGTGAGGAGCTGAACAAAAGGCAGTCTCCTAACTTCTCAGAGTCCTGAAAGCCTGTAGATTGCAGGTTATTATAGTGCCTAAATGATGGGGATATTTTGGATAAAAACTTTCTTTTACCTCACTGAAGAGTCATAAATCAAAAAGCAGGGGGTGCAACGCAAGGGAGAAAAGCTTGTTTAGTCTGACTGTTCTACTGTGGTTTTATGCCTTTGCTTTCCAAAATGGGCTCTAATTGTTTCTTGAAATGCTCCTGCATTTAGCTCAGTACTTCTGAACTCAGGGTTTGTTTTTTTTAAAGAATTTGAGCTGGTTCTTTCACCAGCAAACTCCCAGGAAAATGCAAGCCACAACAGTGGCTCTTTCCAGCTGCAACACAGAACCAATACTCTTAGGGCAAAGAGAAAAATACCTTTTCCTTTCTAATATGAATGAGAGAATAATAACATAACATAACCCATAACATCCTCATCAGAAAGCTCAAGCAGTGTGGCTTGCATGAGTGGCCAGTGAGGTGGATGGAGAGCTGGCTGAATGACAGAGCCCAGAGGGTGGTGATCAATGGCACCGAGTCGAGTTGGAGGCCTGTGGCCAGTGGAGTTCCACAGGGATGGGTTCTGGGGCCAGTCTTGTTCAACATCTTCATCAACAACCTGGACGTGTTGAGTGTACCCTCAGCAAGTTGGCTGATGACGCAACGTTTACAGCAGTTTGTCACCAATTTCATGAAGGCTGATTGTGTGGATTGGCTCAATGTCAAAATACATGATTCAAAGGTACAAGTCTCATTGAAGTAAATCACAGTTTGTCTGAAGGATATGCATATGTCATTTGAAAGGTTTCAGGTTTAATGTCATTAGGCAAGTTTCTGCACTCTCTGACACCTTTGGAGTTGCAGTAACTGAGATGAAATTGCCATTTCTCTTCCACACTAGGAGAGAAGCCATTGCTGCTGCTAACTTCATTTTATTTCATCAGCTTCAGTTTCTTTGTGATGCCAACAATCCTCACCTGCTGACCACCTTCTCAGGAACTGGACCCATTCTGCCTGCCAGCAGCACACACACACACAGGCTGTTAATTATTCAGTGTATACATGGCCAGAATTAAAAACAACTTGCTTCAGTGCATCCTCCAAGAACACTGCTCATTGCAGGGGTTTGAACCATTCCTGGATACTCTTCCGAGATGGATTGGTTTGGAGGCAACTTCATCTTGCATGTCAGATTCCTAGTTCTTCTGTCTTTATTTCTGGTTTAAATTACTGCCTTTTAAAAACCTTACTGAAATGAACCATATCACAGAGAATGCAAAGCCAACAGCAACTTTTGCAGTAACAGAGGTAGGACTCAGAGGAGAAACCAAACTCTGCAGGGAGAGGTGCTGTGTGATGAAAGAGCTGCAACAAACACTGTTACCCAAGGAAAGCCCTGTTAGGGCAAACCGAGGGTGTTACCTCGAAGACCTGTGAAAGAAGATGGAATCAAATTCACATAAACACCTGATGAAAAGAAGCCACAAAGAAGATGCTGCTGAGAGGCGTGAATTGGAACCACTGGGATCTGCAGAGCTAACAAAAGGCTCATTTCTCAACCGTAAAAGGAGATAGTTTGTACAAAGACCACAGAAAATTCTCTGCAATTAGCTTCTCTGCACAGATGCTACTCAACTGGATTCGAATTAGGGAGTAACAGCTCCTGTGCTTGCTAGGATTCATCTGCATTTGAAGTATTAAATTCAAATATAGATGATCAAACAATGTGGCAGGATTTATCTGTTAGATGTATCAAAAGAACCGACTGAGGCTTGAACTGTCTTTAAGCCAGTTAATGCATCGGGGTGCTTCTCCTCTCTTTGATCATTTAATCAACCTTTTTTATCTTTTAAGTTTTCTTTTTGTGTCTTGAGAAATAGATACTGTTCCTTCATAAGGGAGGTTGCTCAAACTCCCAGTTCTTTATCGCTGAGAGCATGGTGGGAGGGGTTTACTCTGCTCAGTTCCCATTCTGGATGAAGAGGGGCAACATTCACACTCCTCTCGCCTACTCCAGCTGCCACTTGAGCAGCCAGCAAGCCAAGCCTTCCCCTCTCCTCTCCTGCTCTGCACTCAACTTGCCAGTCTCAGAAATGACCAAGCAACTTCACAAGGAGGTGAATCACTTTGATACCTACTGACTTGACAACTCAGCCTCTTTTCACAAGATGTTGCCTTGCAAAAACTCAGGGTACAAAAAAGCATTATGAATGTGTTTGTGCTGCAAAGTGTTCTTTGTGAGACAGCTGCAGAAAGTACTTTTTAAACATCATAAGCCTGAATCTGTACTTATGAAGTGTAGAAAAGAATCATGTGTTCCCTCTTAAGTGTTTGATTCTCTATGTAAAAAATACTGCTTCTCTTTTTAACAGCCGTAATGGACAAATACCTTTTGCTCCTGATTCCCTGTAAACAGAGCTTCCTAAGTGCATTGGAGAAGATGAGAAAACAAACACATACCAGATGTTAGTCACACTATGTGATGCATCACTGGAAGGTAGTTGGATATCGTGGTGATGGCTGCAGCATAAAAGAAACTAGGCAGAATAGAAACTAGCAACCAAGAAGCTTTTGAGCTGCAATGAAAATAGCATTAAATTGTCCAACTGTGCAGCACTGGTGCCCTGTTTTATTGTACAGAATCTCATAGGTTTGGCATTATCCTCCAGAATACTTCATTGGGCCAAATTCATTCTTAGTGTAACTCTATTGACCTTCATAGACTTGCACAAGAGCTTAGTTTGGTCTGGTTTTGTCAGGAATTTTCAGCATGCAACATCATTCCTAGGGGAAGATTATTTAAGAATAAAAATGTTATCTTCATTTTGAGCCATGATCCATCTTCCACTTGAGACTCAAGAGAAGGAAATAAAAACATCAACATTTTAAGTATTGGCAATAGCCCAGGAAAAGAAATGAGAAGAAATTAAGTTTTAAAATAGGGTTTTGGGGTTTTTGTTTGTTTCCATAGTTCCTTGAGAAATGTTTTTATGATGTTGGAGGGAAAAGTGTTTTGGGGGGCTTTTTGTTTATCCTATATTTAATTGGATTCTGTCTTCATGATTAAAAAAGCTTCAGTCAGCCCCAGAGAGTGATTAGGCTATGCTCTAACAAGGATTACTGTTATACTAATGAACTGTAATCATTATTTATTCAAATCAGTGGAACAATTACCAAAGACAATAGAAGCTAATGGAGAAAGAAGCAAAGGAGGCCAGTAATGACTTCAACTGCATGTTGTCAGCCACCCCAGCAGAACAAGAGAAGCCATCTAATTGACACCCTGAATTGGAGGCCTACTGATACTTGCTCGTGAGTCATTAATTTCAACCATCTTTTGAACCACAACTTCTTTTTTAAAGGACTATTTTTTGGGGGGGAAGGAAATGGTACGTAGGATATGAACACTAGTATTAGTATTAGTAGCTGGTTGATGAAGTAAAATAGCAGGAAAAAACCTAGAGGGATATATTTGCCTGGTATTGAGACTGTATTTGAAATGTGGGGTGTTTTGCTCATTGTCTGAAAGACTCCAGACTGCAGGATTGTTGCAAATGCTCATGGCTTTTCATCTGCATATTTAACCCACCTGTTGCTTCCAAGCTGCACTTCTAGCATTCAAAAACCCCCTAATTCCAGCTGCATTTGAATTTCATGGAAAAGTCTGACAAATTGTGGTACAGTACTGGGGTTTAAGCTGGGCAAAGATCCTGACCTAGAGACAAACTGGCTGACGCTCAACATCAGTATTTAACAGCCCAGATTTGCCTTGCTCTCATCTAGAATGAAATGCTTTGATTTAGTTTAACAAAAAAAGGTTTTCCACTGGTTAACTTCCAAAAGTTAAGAAGCAATGTTTCTATTGGGTAAAAAAAGAGGGCTTTTGTGGAAACTGCCTTTGCATTTAGTTATACTTTCACATTCACTTTCCACCTTCTGGAAATGGGACCTGATACCATTTAGGGCTCGCTAGTAACATAAAGAGAAGAGGCTGGACTTTGAAATCACAGCTGTTTAATTCTATCACTCCCTCTGAAGTCCTTTCCTGCTCTCCAGGGTCCCAGCTACTAGGTTTGTGTCTTTGCTCCCCCATTGAAGCAATCCCCCCAAACTCATGGGAAGTAAGGAGAGCAAGGTTATTTCTTCTAGTGGGTATGTCCCACCTGAGTGGCTGTGGGAGACACTGACAGGTGAGATTTCGTCATGTTAACAATGCATGTGCAGTGCCAAGGGATCATTAAAATGTAAAATCACCTGATAGAGACTATTTTAGCCCTTTGGAGAGGGAAGAGATGTGCTTGTTTTCTTCCTTTGTCGCCTCACATGCATTTTAATAACTTCACGTGAGGAAAGGCACGTGGCAGGGCACAATCACAGCCTGGGAGGATATCACAAAAGAGCTGAGGTGCAGACATGTCTCAGGCATTGGATGCCTGAATAAAGGTTCAGCTGAAGTCTCTTGCACTCCTGCAGATGTGAGAAGTGTCAATTGCCACAGGGATCCACGAGCTAAATCCTTTTCTCCTAATGAAAGCACAGCTATCATTTTTGGGCTAGTGAATCCTTGGGGCTCCAGCAGTACTGCTCATCTGCATCACTGCCACCATGAGATCTGAGTCCATTGGCCTTCACCTCCCCAAGTTTGTGCCCATTACAGTCCGTTGGTCAGAACTACGCAGTGTCTTCAGTGCCAGCTTAACAAGCCACGATACCCTGGCTCCCAGCAGCGTGGCACCTTCAGCTCAAACCTGAAGACACAGGTGATGAAAGTGAACGCCCAGATGGATGATATGGATTGAAAACAGAAATTCCACCTTGTAATTTCAGATAAAGTCCCCAATTTTGTTGTGTCTGAGTTCCGAAATGCTGCAACAAAGAGGCACTTTTGCCGCATAATCTTCTCATTTGTTTTCTGAATCTTTCATTCAGATGTATGCAGATGTTCAGTCTGCAGCTATGCAAAACTTCAGCTGGTTGTAGGCATAGAAAACACCATAGCAAGTGTTTGCATAAGCAAAATCCCTCAGCAATGCTGACTTGAAAACCTGAGGTGACTGTCGCCGCTTCATATCTGCATAGTCGGCTGATGAGTATTTAACTTCACCTCTTCTGAGTTGTGTCTTGTATCAGAAATAGTGTGAGCAGCAGGACCAGGGAAGAGATTATGGCCCTGCACGAGGTGAGGCCACACCTCGAATGCTGTGTTCAGTTCTGGGCCCCTCACCACAGGAGGGACACTGAGAGGCTGGAGCGTGTCCAGAGACAGGCACTGGAGCTGGGGAAGGGTCTGGGGCACAAGTCTGATGGGGAGCAGCTGAGGGAGCTGGGGGTGTTCAGCCTGGAGAAGAGGAGGCTGAGAGGAGACATCATCACTCTCTCCAACTACCTAAACAGGTTGTAGCGAGGTGAGAGTCGGTCCCCTCTCCCCAGTGACGAATGACAGGACATGAGGAAATGGCTTTAACTTGTGCCAGGGAAGGTTTAGATTGGAGATTGGAAAGAACTTTTCTCCTGGGAGGGTTGTCAGACACTGTCCCAGCCTGCCCAGAGAGGTGAGGGACACCCCATCCCTGGTTAGTGGTTGGACTTGATCTTAAAGGTCTTTCCAAACTCTTATGGTTCTACAGTACGTGTACAGCTTGGTTCTTCTGAAGCATTTATGACTGTGTACACAGCAGCCAAAACGGAACTTCAGATGTCATTGCACAGATTCCCATCTTGTCCTTGAGCCTGTGTAAAAAGAAAGTGCTGATACATGCTTCCATGCTTGCAAAAATGCTCCTGGGTCCTACTGGCAGACATTGCTCTGTTTCCACCACTGCTGTTATAAAAGCCCTTTGGAGCAAAGACAACTCTTTTATTTCTGTGTGGTGCTTAGCATCGTCATGTCCCGGTCTGGGACTAGGACCCTGAGATGCAATGGGAACAGCAATAATGTCAGAATGAAGGCACTTGGAAAATTGTGCTCAGCTGGCTTTCCCTTGCAGGAATTTGGCTTTGCTATTAATGAGGTCATGTGAAAAGAGCAGTTAGTTAGTTATTCGTTATTTTTGCATATGTACAAAAGGCTTCTGGAAGTTGCACCCTCAGCACCTTTTACACCACTGCAAATCATCTTTATAAAAATAACACTAAACCAAAGTGCAGAGCAGCCACTCAAGTAAAAAATACACTTGGCAAATGCAAAGCTGGAGCCACTTTGTTTTTTTACACCAGTGAGATTCTGTCCCCTGTCACAATCCCAGAGAATGATGAACCCATAGAATGATGAACCCATAGAGTCAGCACACGGGAGCTTTTTCAGCCTGTGAGAGCTGTGAGTTCCAGAGCCTGAAGGACAGATGTAAGCTCTGTGCAACAACTTGGGACTTCAGGTGTCTTTCTTGGTACAGCAAAAGAGGTGGTGTTAGTGCATGTGAGATTCCCTATATTGCCCTTCTGTGTTTTTATCAATCAGTAAATTGTATCTGTTCTTCCAGCTATTTGTGTGTCCAACATCATAGCAAAAGAAAAGGAGCAGACTTACACTAGATATGAAGCATTTGGATCATTTTCCCATCAACAGGCCTGTATAAAAGTAAAGATACAGCAAAAATGATTGGAGTTGTTACTAGGTTAGGGTCTTTCCCAGCTGAGAAGTGATGGCTATCTGCTCCTGCTGCATTTCAAAGTGTTTCTTTGGATTACAGTTAAATGAAACAGCTACACACTTTCCAGAGCTATTTCTACTGAAATGTTTAAAATAATCTTCTGGGTGATGTTCTTTGGCAACACAACACTGTACTCTGTGAAGATGTCCTGGCTTAGTCATTCAGGCTGATTAGGCACTGCAAACTGAGTGATCTTTCCTAGGAATTATATTTACCCCTTTGTTTCAGTATAAAGTACTGTCTTACCCCTTTGCTTTTTCTTTTAATGTGTCCACGTTTGTCTCACTGTTGTGATTCCATCAGATGTCATAAGCTACGTAAGGATGTGTTCAGCCTGGATTTTGGAGGAGGTGCTCAGAAGGACAATCTGGGCAGAGCTGTTGCTGATGCTGGAGACCCTGCTGGAGACCCTACTGCATCCCTTCCCATCAGGACCATCAGCTGTAAGTACCACCAGCAGGTATGGGATGGGAGGTAGAGACAAGGGAAGCTGGAACCACTTCATAGGATCAAGAGTCCCACATCTGGAACCTGCTCTGGCACCAAATCAGTGCTCAGAACAGGCTTTAGATCCCATTTCAACAGTAAGATGGGCAAGCCCAAGATTTCAGGAACTGACTTCAGCTTTTCATAGTAACCTTAACAGAAGTGAGATAACTGAAGCATATAAAGGATTTCTACTTGCCCTACTGAACTGTAGGGACTTGCTTACAAGTATATATCCAAAATTGAGTCACTGACTATAATTTAGGGGCTTGACATCTGTACCATGGGAATTAAAATTTCCCACAGGGGTGCCAGAAAGAGCATTAATTAGTGTTTCACAGGCAGAGGACATCTCTGCATAGTACTTGCAATGGAAAGATGTAAAAGGAAAGTCTTCAGTGTGTTTCAACTAATACAAAACTCTTCCAAAAGCCTGAGTAACAAGGGACCTAACCATCCCAACACTCTCCTGTCTCAGTACTCCCTCACTCTCACCAATAGCACCAAAATTGCAGATGTCTCCCCCATGTTTCCCCATGAGATGTGCCAGGAAGGAAAGAAGTTGCTGGTCTTCACTTTCCCTTAGGAAGCTCCCTTAGGAGCTCATCAGAATCTCCACCACATCTGCAGCTCTGTGCTTTCCTGCTCATCTAAACATCTCAAAACTCTCACTCTCACCAGAGCCTAACTCAAACCTGATAGCATCTTGAGACCACCTTTAATTAGTCTAATTAAACTAATCCTGGGGATTAAAATAACGTGACTGTAAAAATATTAGAGTGAATTGTGCAAAATCTGGATGAACTGAAACTTCCTAAAGCTGAACAACTGTATGAGTGCTGAGGACACAGACTTCAGGGTGACTAAGCACTGGGAGTCGTCTGGGGCTAAACAACATAAGCCAGAAGAAGGGGAAGTAAATCATCCTGCCTGAAATGAGAAGACTGGTGGTGCTGCTGCCAACATGTGAGTGCAGGGAAGGGGATTAGAAATCTGCATCAAACTGGGAAGTCAGAGATAAGCCACAGAAAGACTTCCCAGATAAGAAGAGAAACCAGATGGAGATGGAGAAAGGAAAAGGAAGATCCCAGGCTCAAATATTACTATTGGAACAAGCCCTCACAAGAGAGAAGGGGAACTTGGATTGTAAGGGGGTAATAACCATGGGATTTATCGGTTTGGGACAGCTCTGCTAAGAGAGGTTCCAGCTTGAGCTGGAGTCAGACTCTTCTTTAGGGTGAGGGGAGCAAAGATTGCATCCAGCCACACCTACACTCCTCTGGGGAGCAGTTTGGAAAGCAAGGGGGTCCAGGCTGAGCCCCACGAGTTGCAAGGAGAGCCCCTGTGAGAAGCTCCTGTGACACTCCCGTCCTGTGGAGCTCAGCACCCACACCTGGCAGCTCCCCGCTGGACAGCTCTGCTTTGCCACCAGCCTTCTGCAGCCTTTGCACATTTCAGGAACTCGGCCACTTCAGCTTCTCTTCCTGTATACTTAGGGGAATCAGATTCTAGAATCCTTTCTGGAACTAGGGCTGCTGTATTGACTGGCAAAGCAACTCTTTTTGGAGCCTCAGCAGCTTTTCTGTTCCCCCGATTCCATTGCTTTGCCTAGATCAGTGGGCTTTGCAGTGCATCAGTATTTCTTTTGAGGCTTATTAACTGCCTCGAGGAACTTCAGAGTCTCTTCTCTATTTTATAGGACTCCCCTGTGATGATAACAGCCCCCTTTCTTTCCAAATCACACCCTGAGCATGTATGACTCCAGAAGCACACTTTGTGGCAGTATAAATACTGGCTCTGTTTCCTTCTGACAATCCCAAGGCTCATCTTTCCGAGCAGACATGTTCACTGGCAGCAGTTCTGCCCCTAGCTTTTCTTCCAGGGTGACAACAACATATCCAGCCTTTCACTCCCCACCTCTTTATCATGAAACTGCTTCCATCTGTAAACAGTTCCCAACCAGGATCTTGTAAAGCAGCATGACTGGAGCATAGTTTGCAAACAGTCCTGTACCAACGCTCCCTTTTCATGAACCTGGATTCAGGGACACTTTCATCACTATATCTTCTGCTTGGTACTGTACCATCCTCCTCAGGGCTAGCTAATGATGTTCCTTCTGTTCCAGTCCCACTGCAACTGCATGTGGTACATCAACAGTGATTTTCTGTCTCAATTTCCCTGCATCTTGTACTAACAGCACTGTAGCTGCTACTGCTCTCAAACATCCTGGCCATCCTGAACTTAATTTATCTAATTGCTTAGAAAAGTAAGCCACTGGTGTTTTCCCAGTCTCTCCAAGTCTGTACAAGCACTCCCAAGGCTTGTTGTCCCCTTTCATGCACATGTAGTTCGAAAGGCTTTGTCAGATTCGGGAGCCCTAAGGCTGGAGCACATCATGAGAGCGATTTTTATCAAATCCTTCCTTCATTTTTGAGTCCACTCCAGTAATTCTCCCGGCCCTTTGACAGCTTCAGAGGTTTAGCCTTTAATCCCAAATCAGGGATCCAAAGGCGACACCATCCGGCCATTCACAGAAATGCTCAGAGTTATCTTTTTGATTTGGGGGGTGCAATGGGATGAATTCCTAATCTTTCAGTTCCTCCCCTTTCTCCCTGGGATATTTCAGATCCCAGACAGGTGACGTTTTCGGGCATATTTTGTACCTTCTTTTGTGACACTATATCCTACTAACCTCAAAAAAGTTCAACAGACAGTTGCTTCTTCACATTCTCCAGCTGTGCTGGCTCCCAAGAAGATACCATCTCCATACTGTAATAAGGTAACACTGGGGGTCTTACCTTGCCATTGCTCTAGTTCTTTTGCAGATGCATTACTTGATCATGGGGCTGTTCTTGAATCCCTGAGGAAGTAGGTCCAGCATCACTGCGTCTTGCCTCCTGTCGTGGGGCTTTCCCATTTAGTGGCAAACAGCTTCTGACTTTCTTCCTCCAACAGGATGCAAAAGAAAGCATCCTTCAAATCCAATACTGTAAACTAGATGTTAGACACAACTATTGTAGTTAGCAAGGTGTAAGGGCTGGGCACCATGGTGTACATCAATCACTATTGGGCTGATAGTTCTCAGCTCTTGTACCAAAAGCATTCTTTTATTGGAGTATTATACTCTGATTGGCATTCTCCTAACAGCCTCTACTTAAGAAGATTGTTTCTTATAGGCTCCAATCCAATATGGGCTTCCAGTTTCATAGGATATTGGTTTTGTCTCACAAGTTTGGCTCCTGGTTTTCATTCTGCTTTAACTGGTTCGACTGACTTGACTTTTTCAGGTTTCTCAGTGGCCCAGACAACAGGAATTGCAGCATCCACAACCTCAGAGAGGGCATCAGCTGCTGCTTCTCTTTTCTCATCATCTTTCCCCCCTGATAATTCCTGCAACACATACATCTGTGGAGTGTGCATGTGAACTTTATCCTGATCAGAGATCATTTGTGCTCCCAATTTATTTAGCAAATCCCTCCCCATCAGAGGCAGCATTCTGGAATATACAAAAGCTCAGGTGAGAATGTTTTCTTTTCAATTTTACACTTGACTGGCTGGAAAAGGGTCTAACCTCTCACATTGATCTTCTCCCAAGTGAACCTTAGTTCCTGAACTTCCTCTGAATGCTTAACCTCTTCCATGGTCCCATCCTTTTAGGACACCTGTGCCCTGAGAGGAGGTTTGGGCTGGTGCAAAAGCTGTCACCAGAATCACCACTAAGTTCTCTTTTTCTCTCCTTTCTATCTCCTCTCCATGGTTACATACTTTGCATGCAAGTTCTGTTAACTGAGATGTTGTCATCCACTTTTTGCAGCTCCTTTCTTACACCAGGTGCTGACTGTCCCACAAATGGAGTAGTAAAAGTCATCCTGTCAGCCTCATCCTCAGGATCCAAATCTCTGTCCACCTTTGGGCTACTTCACGTGGTCATTGGTAAAAAGCAGAGGGATTCCCCGTCTTACCTTGTGTCACCTGATACAATTTCACACCATCTTTAGGTCTGGGTACTTCATTTTTACCCATTACTTACATTTTTTACCCATTTTTAACGCTGATACTGTTTAATCATTAATCTACCTGCTCCCAAATTTGGGTCTCAATTTGGATCCTGAGTTGGCAGAAATTGTTGGGGAGCTTCTCTATTTTGCCTCCCACTTTCCTCCTTTTGCCTTTCCTATCACCACCCTTTTTTCCTCTGGTGTGAACAAACTAATAGCACTTGAATGTCTCACCAATCTGCACTATTATTTCTGATGATCATTCTAAAGGATTGACACACTTCTGGATTGTCCCCGTATGACCCTGCAGACTCTTTCCAATTCATTACATCAGATGTTGAAAATGGTACTTCAGCTTGAATGACTGCATTTTGCTGTGCCTCAGTCCTTCCTGCTGTCAGGCCAAAAGTCTCATTACCTTTCACTCCATTATCAACACTTTCTAACTGTACATCCTTCTAACTTAAAACTTTCCACATGCGGAACACCACCACTGTTAAAGTTCTTGTCCTCTGTCATCATTAATCCATTCAAGTCAGAAACCATCCATTAACACTGTTTCCTTCTTTTAGGATCATTTCTCAATGTAAAGAACAAAGCCACACATGGGATTTCATTTACAGGATCACAGAGTCTCAAGGGCTGGAAGGGTCCTCGAAAGCTCATCCAGTGGAACCCCCCCACCAGAGCAGGGCCACCTAGAGTAGGACACACAGGAACTCATCCAGGTGGGTCTGGGATGTCCCCAGCGAGACAGTTCTCATTTATTTTCCCAGAAAAGCACATTCTAAACCACAATTTCATACACTCATCAGTGTCAAACATCCACAAAACCCTCTAAATTCCCAAATGAGTGAAATCTCTGAGCCCCTGCTTTGGTCCTGATTCCGATGCAATCCTAAGGGAAGGTGAAAGTCAGCCACTTCTCTCCTTCTTGGAAGACCTCATTTGAGAGCAACTGTAAGACATTTTTGATTCTGGAGAGGAGGTGTTGTGAGAGTCAGATTGATGAGATGGAAAGTCAGCATGGTCAGGTAAGGAACAAAGCTCTGAGCCCCAGGTTTGGTGGAGGTTCTGCTGAGCTCCTGGGGGCAGATGAAGGCCAGCAGCTTCTTTCCTTCCAGGAACTTCTTACATGGGACCAGCAGTGAGATGTTTTCTATTTGAGTTCAGACCACTCAGTAGGTGGGACAGCACCAAGCCCAGCATTGGGTAGAGATGCACTCCAAAAGTGAGATTAAGCCTTGCACTTCTTTCCCATCTTGACACCTCTCATCCAGGAATAGGTGTGAGACATTTCTAGTCTGGGAGATTGGCTCTGATGAGGGTGAGATTGAGATGGGAGAGGAATGAGAGGCTCAGCCAGGGTGGTGTCCTTGCCTGGCTTGGTCTCCTTGTGTGGTTAGGAAAAATCATGGTCATTTGCAAATGCTTATACCAAGAAGCACTCAGTAAGAGCACACACCTGCAGTTTTGTCTTCACATAACAAGTTAAATAAAAAGACATGAAGATAATAATCAAGGGCTGCACTTCTGTAAATAGAGAAGCAACTTGTTGTATTAGTTATATCTGCTTGTCATGTCATACCCAACTTTTAAAAGCAGCCATTCAAGGCTGAGGTGTAAAACATTGGTGTCACCATCGTACTCAGTCTGCATCAGTTGGATGTAATGCAGCATTGGGCCTCCTTGGCACACAGAAGGAAGACATTCCAGAACCCTGGCTCATTTGGGAAGCCACTTAACACACTTCCAACACCGATAACAAACGCTGTGTGGGCTCAGAAAGAATGCACACGTTAACTTCACTGATTGGAGCATTTTTAACTTATATTCCCCTTAACATATTTTATCCCATTTTTTCCACACTAAAGCTTTCCACTTGTATAAAACCTTCTCAGTTTTTACTGACTGCATTGTGTGCTTCCAGATAAACAGTGTACTTCAGCTCTTTTAGTGATTATATGTCCCCCTTATCCTGGGGCTCTGTTCACACGTCTCTTTAACAGGCAAAATCAAAGCCCCCAAAAAATCAGTACAAAACCAAATTAGATGTTTAGGATTCTGTCTCTGGTTTAATTTCTAAGCTTTTTGTTTCACATCTTCTAGAATGTTTCAAATCATAGGCCCACACAGTATCTGTTCCCTCTCCAGTAGTACGATCTGGGATCCAGCAAGGGAAAGGAAAACGACAGGCAATGATTCTGGCATTACATTCAAGTTCTTCTTCCAGCTTCTTCTCCAACTGTGGCATCTGTTGAGCAACAATAAAAAGCTTTCAGAAGCAGTAAGAGCCAGAAGTTTTCTCTTTAGAGTCTTAATTCAAGCATTCAAAAGGTAGGAAAAGGTCTGAGGAATTTTGGGGGAAAAAAGAAAAGAGGAAAGCACTGATGATAATACATTTTGGCTTTGACAAAGGATATCTAAAGTGGTTATTGTGCTCTGATTGGTGAGATCCAAAAAATCCAAAGTTCTAAAAATTCAATCAAAAACTGTAGATAATCCCCCTTAGATTAAAAAAAAACCCCAACCCTGCAAATTAAGGAAAGACTTTGCATGATCTAGGTGAACCTGCTTCTGCAGGGGGGTTGGGCTAGATGATCTCAGAAGGTCCCTTCCAATCCCTACCATTCCATGATTCTATGTTCCATTTCATGATTCTCTTCAGTGGGATCCTCTGTGGAGAAGGAAAGTTCAGGCTCCTGAATTGATGCTATTTATGACACCCCAAGTTGCAGGAACTATTGGGTGATTCTCAAAGGCCAAGGCCTCTCGATTTCCAATCTAACCCCAAAATAGGGACACTCAAAGGACCACACAGCCAACAACCCAAAGCAAACAACAGAAGTGTCTTAGTCTTCCCCAAAGATCAATACATCCAAGTTGTAAGCTAATCTCGGATGTGCAATAAAAGCACTCTGTGACAGCATCAAATCAGACCAGTATTATTAATGAAGCTAAAGGGACCTATTGCCCTCAGTAAAATGAGACAATGCATTATGGTTTCTAGAAAATCAATTTGGTCATTCAGGAGGTTAAGCATTCACAACTTCTGAAGCCAATTTAAAGGGAATCATGAGCAAACAAATGCTCAGCAGTCGTTTGAATGATTGTATCTGTTACATTTATGACTACTTTTATTGGCAGGATTTAGCCTAGTATTTACTGAATTGACAGTAAAGTTCTTCTGAGCCCTGTAGCCCCACCTTCTATCATAGCTGTTCCTAATTTAGCCCACTTTGTACTATTACATTTCAAGTGAAGCCAGTATTTCTGCTGGGTTTACTCACATTTTGCCAGAGCATTGTGTTTATTTCTACTTTACTGAAACACCTTTCTTCACCTGCACTTTTGCCCTTGGTAAGAACTTCTGACTGACTTCAAACATTTATACCACCACCTCTCAGAAGTCAAGGTAAGGAACACATCACATCCAAACCTGGCAACATCTGTAGCACAGGTAACATCATCCTTCTCACTAATATACCAGCCACAAAAAGTAAGGGGGGGGAAAAAAACCCCAAACACGCTTTCACTTCAGTTTGCAATGTGAGTTACAATTTGAATCTGAAGTAAGCATTTAATTCCTGTGATGTTGAAGAAAATGCAGAGAATAACGAAGCTTCATTATGTTTGTTGTTGCATCTTCCTCTTACTACTACTACAGAAACATTATGAGTGGATGTTGCATGGTATAGCATCACATAAAGCTTCATCCCACATCTGCCTTAGCAGAGGACAAAGCAATACTGAAGCTTTCATAGGACATTTCTGTTTCACTCCTCCATATGCATTCAACCCATATAGAAAATTCTAATAGTAAGTCAAAAATGTCAAGAACAGTTAGATACGTTTCTCTTTTCTGGGAAAAAGAGCAACAAAGCAACAGTGAAATGTCAAAATATTTGTACTAACTGCCTTTGACATCCTGGAGGTTGGTTCATTTCGCAGATGGAATGTACTAATACCGAATGCCCTGGCAGGGAAACAATTAAACAATGCAAAAGCAGTAAACTTACCATTTGAGGTACTCCAAAAACAACAACATTTGTATAATGGGAAAAAGAAACCTGAAATAAAATTTGAGAACAAGTCTTAATGAAAATGGCATTTCTCTTTGGAGAAGTTCTCCCATGCTTTTCCCTTAATCCCTCTAGCTGTGCTGCATTCAACAGAGATTTAGACCAAAAATAAGAAAGGAGATCCCATATCAATTTTTCATCACACAAATTTACACATAAAGACAACTTTATATTGCTGAACAGCAAAATTTCCTACTGCCTGGCCAAGAATATGGCACCAATCCTAGAAGCCCAGGAAGTCTTCATTTAGAAATTACCTATGTGATTTTCCTCATAGCTAAGTTTTTCCACAACTCCTCAATGTATTAAGATGGTTCATGTTTCAAGTGTTGTTAAATGCTAGCTAGGTCTAAAAGCTTGCCAGGCATTCCAATGCCTGGGTTCTTCCAATTGGTACCACAAAATTTTACAGTGCTCCTCTCTGAACAAAGATAAAAACAGTACATTCACACTTTGCCCAAAAATTCCTGGGATCATAAAATGCCATTCTTAAAAAAGGCCTCCAACAAATCTAACAAAGCAAAAAACCCTAAGCCAACCAAACAAAAAGAACCCCCCCCAAAAACAACCACCACAAACAACAAAAGCCAAAAAGGAACAAACCCACAACTTTGGCAGGAAAAGCAGGGGAGATAAATATAACCCCACAAAGAACACCTTATTAAAGATGCAATTGTGACTCAAATGATTGAAAACTGTGGAGAAAAAACACCCTGAGTCATGTGTACCTCAAGTGTGTTAAAGCAACACTCAAACCCAAGTAACCTACTGCACAGCTAGAGAACACATCTAATGACACATTGTGCATATTCAGCATTTTGCTCCTTTCAAGAGAGTTCTTCCAAAGAACAGAAATCTCTCCAACATCTCAGATTCATTCTAAGGTACTTTGCCACCTACCTTCCATAAGTCTGAAATATAAAATCTGGTGTTCTGATGCACCCCGTCTCTCCAGGCACGGTATCTGGAGTACCAGACTAGCCAGGGATTTAATTCATAACCAACAGCTTTAAATCCCCTTTTTGCAGCTGCTATCACCTATGAGGAAGAAATCTTCACTTAGAAACAGAGGGAGTGTATCATCCACATGTCAATGACTCGATCATTTATCCACACTAAAAAAAAAACCCAATTGGTTTGGAAATCCATGCATCCGTCCCCCCCAAAAAGCTGATCTTCTCTTCAGATGCTTTGAAGTAGCACTTCCTCAGGTGTAACTGGTGGATAAATATCACCATGTTTTTCTTTCCAAGCATGGTAAAAATGTCAGGTTCTTTTAGTGTACTTGTAAATGCTGTATGCATGATGGACGATGCAATACATTAATGGTATGAAACACACTGTCCACGTAATGCTGTTTGAGAAGTTCTATTAAGAAGTGTGTACTTCCTGATTTCACCTGTCCTGTCATTGGTAGTTCATCAAGCTTTTCCTGATTAAAATTTGCCAAAACCTTTTAAATGATGACTTAAACCTTAATTCTAGAAGCTTCTGTTCACTGCTGGTCTGTTGGGGGTTAAAACCTGAGTGTATTCCTTTGGTTTATATTGTAAAATATAACAAATTACCTTTTCTCTTAGTAATTACTCTACTTTCACCACATTGATTTTGAAGCCAGGCAGCCAGCACTGCACAAAGCTTTGAGGACTAGAGTTCTAACCAGACTATGATACTAATCTTTTTAATCCATCACTCATTTCTCATTCTCTTTTGCTCTTCTATCACCTTTATACACTAAGCATAGAGCTGCAGCTCCGAAAGCACAGTGTTATTTAAACTCACAGCCTCACACGCTGCAGCTATAAACCAGTGTGGAATCCCAGCTCTCTGATCACAGCTTTTGAGGGGAATGCAGTGCAATTCCCCCCAGCCAACAGGATGAGGTTACAATTTTGTATGCTACCTGGTCAAACTGAAAGTAAGACTAGAGCAAAAAATATTGGTTACTCACCTAAACATAAGTTAAACCTTGATCAGCTTTGAGCCTTTTCAAAAAGCTCAAACAAAACCACAGGATACCAAAGAAAAGATATTGCTAAGTATGAGAAAACAGCAGCTAGAGCATCTGGCATTTTTTTGTTTGAGGTGATAAAGAAGAAAGGCAATTTCCATAACTTACAATGCGGCCATCTCCACTGCCAATGTCAACTACAGAGCCACTTCTGTTTTCTAACATCTTCAGCACGTTCTGGATCTGTGTGGAAGTTGCAGGAACAAAGGGCAGGCACACTTTCCTCAGAGCCGGGGTCACGAACGGGGTGGCCACGGCATAGAGTGCCACCAAGGTCCCACCGACACCAGCAGTAACCAAGAGCCCCCAGCTCCTCCTGGAGCCCCTCTCGCCATCCTCTCGTGGGCCTGCTGCTTGTCTCTCCTTCACCAGTGCCTCTGGCATCACCCCTAGAGACAGACATTAAAGAGTATTTTCTCTAACAGCTTTATTCTGTGCTCACTGAAAGACAAAGCAGTATTTTCTATCAAAGAGATGGGGCATCAAGGAAAAAAAAGAGACAACCACTTTGTATTCCTTTAGCCAATTCCTGGAGCCTAGGGAAATGTTCTTATTACCCCTGTTAAGATGCTGGAGCACAAGGCTCTGAGGGCAGGAAAGTGGTTTCTGAGAATTCCAGAGTGGTGGGGGTTGGAAGGGCCCTGCAGAGCTCATCCAGCCCAAGCCCTGCTAAAGCAGGTTCTCCTCAAGCAGGGGGCACAGGAACATGTCAGGTGGGTTTGGAAACCTCCAGAGAAGGAGCCTCCACACTCTCCCTGGGCAGCCTGGGCCAGGGCTCCCTCACCTCAGCACCAAAGGGGTTTCTGCTTGTGTTTAAGTGGAACTTTCTGTGTTCCAGCTTGTGCCTGTTACCCCTTGTCCAGTCACTGGTCACCCCGCTCTCCTGACACCCACCCTTTAGATAACTTAGTGTGAATCAGGTCCCTCCTCAGGGAGGAGTCCCCATCCATTAGAGCCATTTAAAAGGCACATAGCTTTGGTGCTGAGGGACACGGTTCAGTGTGATGTTAGTGGCTGGACTCAACGATCTTAACATCTCTTCCAACAATAATGACTCTCTTCTCCAGGCTGAACAGCCCCAGGTCCCACAGCCGTTTCTTACCAGAGAGATGCTACAGTCCCCTCAGCATCCCGGTAGCCCGGCGCTGACCTCTCCAGCAGTTCCCTGTCCCTCTTGAGCTGGGGAGCCCAGAACTGGACAGAGATCTCTGCCCGTAGCTCTCCCGCGCCGGCCGTGCGGCAGCGGGCCCGGCACAGCTCCTCTCCGCCACGGGCCGCCCGGGAGCCGGCACCACGGAACCGTCCCCGGGCGGTTGCTGCCCGTCCCTTCGCGGGGACTCTCCCACGCCATTACCGTGCCGTGCGCCTCGGCCGGCTCTATTTATAGGAGAGGGCAGTACCGCTTCGCTCTGCGGGGGTAGACCGAAACCTTTTTGAAGCCAGATCGGAGAAGAGTGGCGCCCAACCTGCCGCCACCTATCCGCCCCTACCCGTTGGCGCCCGCGTCCCTCAGCACAGCACGCTGGGAGCCCTTAGCGCCCGCATTCTCCGCGACGTAACATCCTGCCTCCCATGCCCTCACCCCCTCCCCGCAGTTGGGAGGGGCCGGGGCCGCCAGCGCCACGCTTCCGGCTGCGCAGGCGCGGGGCCGCGCGTCGTTACGTCACCGCGTCGGTACGTCAGTGCGCGGCGCGG
Organism: Colius striatus; assembly: GCF_028858725.1. Taxonomy (NCBI): domain Eukaryota; kingdom Metazoa; phylum Chordata; class Aves; order Coliiformes; family Coliidae; genus Colius; species Colius striatus. Next base: position 6,709,853 of record NC_084762.1, read on the forward strand.
CGCGGCGGGCGCGGCAGCAGCGGTGAGGCAGCAGCCATGTCGGCCATGGGCACGCTGGCGTTTGATGAGTATGGGCGCCCCTTCCTCATCCTCAAGGACCAGGAGCGCAAGACGCGCCTCATGGGGCTCGAAGCGCTCAAGGTGAGCGGGGCGGTCGCCCCTCCGGCCGCGGGCCTTCGCCGAGCTGCGCCGCGCCGTGCTGCTGCTAGGCCTCGGCGGGAGGATGGAGCCGGCGGGGATGAGGCGCCTTCTCCCTCGTGTCAGCCGTCCCCTCCAGCAGGCCGCCGGCCCTAGCTGGAGCTCGGCCGCTGTTCCTGGGGAAAGCCGCGTCTGAGGGAGTAGACGGCTCTCTGTCACCGCCTGAGGCTTCAGTACTGACGGAATAGTCGGAGCAACGTGCTCCCGGTGCCTCCGTTTAGCTTCCCTGCCTAAAACCTCGAGGCTTTCATTGTACCCACTGCACTTTTCTATGCGTTAGTGGTGCATGTTGGGGATTGGGCTGACATGATCTTTAGAGATTCCTTCCAGCCTTTAAGATTCCCTATGTGTGTGTAAGCCGTGCCAGAAAACGCATGGGAAATGTTTCTGGCATAAAAGCTGTGCGTTGCACTTGGGGAAATGATCTAGTGGTCGATAGGGCTGGAACAAAGCACTCGATCTTAAAGGGCTCTTCTAGCTGAAACGATTCTATGATTAAACAAACATATTTCATTTCATAGTCTAATCTCTTTTTTCAACATGGATGCTAACGGTTTAACTGATGTCTTCTTTGTTTTCTAGTCTCACATAATGGCAGCAAAGGCTGTTGCAAGTACTCTGAGAACATCTCTTGGGCCCAATGGTAATAATGAAATAATTTTAATGGTTCTTTCTCAGCAATTGGGTAGAAGCTTTTTTTGATTTTTCTAGAATTTTCCTTCATGCTTTGAAAATAACTTTTTTTTCGTAGGCTTAGATAAAATGATGGTGGATAAAGATGGTGAGGTGACTGTGACCAATGATGGTGCTACCATCCTGAATATGATGGATGTGGATCACCAGATAGCCAAGCTGATGGTGGAGCTGTCTAAATCTCAAGATGATGAGATTGGAGATGGAACTACAGGAGTGGTTGGTAAGAAACAATTTTGAAGTTTAACTTAGCTTTTGCAGCTTTCAATGATTTCTTTGGCTGTCTTGATATTTGTGGGAGGTGACAGGAGTTCTTCTGTGGCAGCTTTACAAAGCACTGATTGCTTCAGTGTTCTTGGCAGTTGTTGTGTTAGGCTTTCCATCAGAGAGACATTGTCCTTTCTAAGTCTGGTTAAGTTGGAAGTTAGTGCTGCATGTGCCCTCCATACTTTCAACATTTTTTGGGGTGATTTTCTTCTATAATCATATACTTGCCCCACCTTGGTGCCCAGGCTTCTCATTGGTCTGACACAATACAGTTCTTTCTAAGCATAGCATGTAGGGGATTGTTTAGGGGTTATTTTGTCATTGAAGAGACCCTGAAGTGATCAAATAATATAGAAAAAAAAGGGTCTCAGCAAGCCTCTTTTTTACTACTGTATTAAAAATAATGCTTCAGTCTTTTGAAACTGTGTTTTGCAGTTCTGGCTGGAGCGTTGTTGGAACAGGCTGAACAGTTACTAGATCGTGGCATTCACCCCATCAGAATAGCAGATGGTTACGAGCAGGCCGCCCGCATTGCCATCGAGCACCTGGACAAAATCAGTGACAGCTTTCCAGTCGATCCACAGAACACTGAACCTCTGATCCAGACTGCAAAGACAACACTAGGCTCTAAAGTGTAAGTCACAAACAAACTTCAGAAGGATGCTTTGGTTTTGCCTCAGAAGTGTTTGAGTTAAAAGGAGAAGTCCTGGAGTTTTGATGGTTTCATAGAATCCCAGAATGGTGGGGGTTGGAAGGGACCTCTAGGGCTCATCCAGCCCAACCCCCTGCTAAAGCAGGTTCCCTTCCATCAGTTTATTACATTGTTTGTGTTCTGGGAGTGGCTGCTGAAGGCTCTTTGGTTTTTAGCTCAGTTGTCTTGGGATAAGAGATTGTGAATCTTTTTTTCTTCCACTCTGCCTTTTCTTTATAAGTTCTATATGTAATATGAAAATACATACACTGTAAGGGCTTCAGTGATCAGGTGAGGGAGCACTGGAAGGGGCTGCCCAGATGGGTTGTGGAGTCTCCCTTCTCTGGAGACATTCCAAACCCACCTGGATGAGTTCCTGTGTGACCTACTCTAGGTGGTCCTACTCTGGCAGGGACGTTGCACTGGATGATCTTTCGAGATCCCTTCCAACCCTTAACTTTGTATGATTCCTTTGCAGAACAGTTGTTTCTGTGAGCTGAATGTTTCCTAGTAGTGAAATCTTCTCACTTGGCTCAAATCTATGTCTTGAGACTATGCCCACAAAGGTTACTCAGAGAAACCACGTTGTGTGTTGTGTTTTACCATGTTTAGCATCTTTGATTTCTGTGAACAAGCAAGCAGGACCCCCCCCCTCTTTTTTAATGCAGGATACAGAAATCATCAGCTATACTTTTATATAGCCATTAGCAATACCTTTTTGTGTTCAAGATTGATAGAATCACTTTGTTTGCCTTCCAAATTGTGGAGGTTGTGATGTGAGGGTGAGGGAGCACTGGAAGGGGCTGCCTAGATGGATTGTTGAATCTCCTTCTCTGGAGAGACATTCCAAACCCACCTGATGAGTTCCTGTGTGGCCTACTCTAGGTGGCCCTGCTCTGGCAGGAGGGTTGCAGTGGATGATCTTTTGAGGTCCCTTCCAACCCTTAAGATTCTGTGAGATGTCTTGCAACTTCCCTGTATCGTTTTGTTTCCAACCCCAGAGTGAACCGTTGTCACAGGCAAATGGCAGAAATCGCGGTAAATGCTGTCCTGACGGTAGCGGATATGGAACGTAAAGATGTCGATTTTGAGCTGATCAAAGTACAAGGCAAAGTGGGAGGCAGGCTGGAAGATACACAGTTGGTTAAAGGAGTGATTGTGGATAAAGATTTCAGTCATCCACAGATGCCTAAAGTAAGTGATGTCCCTGTCCATGTCTCTCATCTGTTATGGCTTTAATAAGATTTTCTAGCTCCCTTTAAATGCTCTCCTGGCATTTCTGAAGTATTTAGTGCTTTGCCTTGGTTTTTCACTCATATATCAACAGAAAAAGGGGAGTAGAGCATTAAGTTTTCATGTTGGGAGACCAGGTCAGAATTTACAGCACTCTTGAGACTGGGAAACGATGGGGTGAGGGGGGTTACTGTACAGCTGAGTGAGGGCAAGTGCAGAGTCCTGTGTTGAAGCCAAAATAACCATTCATCCTGTGTAATAAGGTGCTTAATGCAACTCAGTAGCAAGAAATGCTTCTTAAGCTGTGTGAGTTGCCATGTTGTCCTGTTTGGACCACCTAGAAGCTGTCCTTTTATGCTATTTGCTGAAGGCAGGGTCTCCAAATCTTTGTGCAGTGTACTTTAAGAAAGATGGAGGCAAATTAAGACTTCCTCTACTCTAAAAACATTTCTCTAGTATGTGGCCCTGTTTATCTTCTAAAAGGAGTGAGTCTGGTGGAAGGCAGCAGTTGTATAGGTCAGTGGAGGTATCTATGAGAATGAGTATGTAGCATTCTTAGTGGTGACAGTGGAGAGGGCAGGTAATGGGTTCATAGGAGAGGTTTTTCTCCTGTCTATATAAACATGAAGCTGTAAAAAAACCTGGTAAAGGTTGTTGAGGGCACTTAGACAAACTGGAATTTGTTCTGAGAGGGTTCTAGAGACTTCTGATGGAATTCTTTGGGGACAATTAGTTTTAGAGGTCAAGTGATCTTCAGGTAGCCTACTATCCCTGTGCTTGTAGAGATACATCTGCATGTTTTGCAAATAGAAGAGTTACTGCTGAGGGCAAAACTCAAACCTTTTTTTCTTCTTTTTTTGTTGTTTGAATTGTCCAGGAGCTTAAAGATGCTAAAATTGCAATCCTCACTTGTCCATTTGAGCCACCCAAGCCTAAAACCAAGCATAAGCTTGATGTCACGTCTGTGGAAGATTACAAGGCACTGCAGAAATACGAAAAGGAGAAGTTTGAAGAGATGGTGAAGCAAGTAAGTCTTTTAGATGATTTCTGTTAAGTTTTCTTCCTAGACTTTACACAAATTGGCATAATGCATTGTTTATTTCTGGTAATGAGCTAACAATCCTAATGGGAGGCAGTTTTAAGGCTGTGAATATATCCAAGCAATTGTAAGGCTGTGAATATAAGCAAAGATTACATTAAGAAGGAGCTGCCCCCCTGGTTTGGTAGTTTACTTTGATCTGTGTGGATGCCAGGTGGCTCTTTTTCAGCCTTGTGCTGAGAGAACCAGGAGAATTAAAACCCTGACGAGATTGTTTTTCATTCCCTTGTTCATTGTGATCAGAAGATTGATGTTTCGTGTTGCTTTCAGATAAAGGACACTGGTGCAAACCTTGCTATTTGCCAGTGGGGTTTTGATGATGAAGCAAATCACTTGCTGCTCCAGAACGAGCTGCCAGCTGTTCGTTGGGTTGGTGGACCAGAAATCGAAGTAAGTGAAACCTTCTGAAATCGGTCTCTCTACCAGTTCTCAAGTGTTTCTTCAGTGAGAAGTAATGTGCTGTACCAATTGAAAGCTCAAGTAGAGCTGTGTCATCGTATGTAGGGGTAGGTGTTGGAAACAGGTCAGTGGGCATGTGTGGGAAGATCCTGCAGTGAACAGGATGATGACTGGAGTGTGTGCACAGTACTTGTGAGAAGTTGCACGTGGCCAGGAGTGTTTCTGCATCAGCCTCAGTGTCTGCAGAAACAAAGCATCGCCTGAAACACTCTCAGCTGATGGGAAGAGAATGTTTAGGACTTAGGCATTCCACAGATTCTCTTCCACTGGTTCTGTGTTCTGAAAAACATAAATGAGAGGTCTCCTCCAAATAACTGCTGGCTGTGTGACTTCAGTTAATAGCCATTGCAACCGGAGGGCGCATCGTGCCCCGCTTCTGCGAGCTCACGGCGGAGAAACTGGGCTTCGCGGGTGTCGTGCGAGAGATCTCCTTTGGAACCACCAAGGACAGGATGCTTGTCATTGAGCAGTGCCAGAACTCCAGAGCTGTCACCATTTTCATCAGAGGAGGAAATAAGATGGTGAGCTGCTTGGTTTGTTATAAATGTTTGTTACAGGTGTCGTGGCTTCTTTAACAGACGTTCAACTCTTGTTGGTTTTGTCTGAATTTCCTTTGCAGCATGGACAAGCAGAAAAGGGGAAGGCTTGTAGGTCTCTTCCAGCTGAAATGATTTGATGATTCTACACAGTCACTTATTGGATTCATATTCTGCTTTTGACTGAAACCCTTTTCTCAAGATTAGCCCATATAGTTCACAACCATAGAAATATTTTTACTTGTGGATGCTCTACTTTGTTTTTCCCAGCTTTTATATGTGAAGACATACTGGCATCTATTTTAAATGAGATGTTATTGTATGCCTGGGTGTGGCACTTCTCATTCAGTCCAGTTCTTATAAAAATGAAACAGAATAAACCAAACTTCCCACACTCAGAGATGGAGACCATTTTAAGTGCTCATGTGCTCAACCTGCCTCTTGGTTGACCCATACTAAACAGAATTTAACACTAACAGTACAAATCCTATATTTGAAAAACCTTAGGGAGAAAAGAACATAACCCCTAGAGCTGAAGAGTTCTTTAAGGAAGCAGAAATAGTGGTTTAAATGTTAGTGTAGTTTGTGAATTCATTCTGTTTTTGTTAAGAATGAGTCGCCACTAATGACAGACTGAATGTAACGTTGGCATTTAAATGTAAGCACGGGGAGATCCAGTGTATGTCTTGGAAGTGTGCAAGATTGAAAACCTTATCATGTAAGGTTTTGTTGTTTCAGTTCATATTAACAAATAGAAGGTGTGGGGTTTGTCTGCTTCTTCTCTGCCACTGGATGGATGATGTTTTATAGTCTCAAACAGCACAAGGTAGCTGAAGCAGAGCTGCATTAGAGCAGTGAGAAGATCCTCCAGTCAGTTAGCAGTTTCTGTTTCTCAGTTAGGAAGTGTATCTTCTCAGCCTGCAGTTGTGCTCTTTGCAAAAACACTCTTTTGGGGTTGCAGATCATTGAAGAGGCCAAGCGATCCCTTCACGACGCCCTGTGCGTGATCCGCAACCTGGTCCGGGACAACCGCATCGTGTACGGTGGGGGGGCAGCTGAGATTTCCTGTGCCTTGGCGGTCAGTGAGGCAGCAGATAAGGTAAGAAAGGAACACTTCATCCTGTTTGAATTGATAAAGGGGAAAATAAGGGTATGTCCATCTGAAGAGATCCAAAAAAACCCCTTTGGAGAGCTTCCAGAAAGTGCATCTGATGGAACTTCCAATGTTAAAAGTTTTCCTTCTCCTCCCTGTAAAAAGTCTTCTCTGGTACTTTTTGCCTTTAATGAGAAGAGCAGTTTAAATTTGTTTTCATTTGCAAGTTGTTTTAATTGGCAAGTAATGATCATCCAAATGCATTCAGTTTGGTTATTGAGATGCATATTCCCAAGCAAGTCTGCACACGGTCTCTGTAGGTAGCGTGAAAATCTACTTCTGCTCACATGAGGGTTAACAGCTGTGTAAGTCATAGAATCATAGAATGATGGAGGTTGGAAGGGACCTTTAGAGATCATCCAGTCCAACCCCTCTGCAGAAGCATCCAGGCGGGTCCTGAAGACCTCCAAGGAAGGAGCCTCCACACCTTCCCTGGGCAGCCTGTGCCAGGGCTCCCTCACCTCAACAGTGAAATAGTTTTTTCTTATGTTTAAATGGAACTTTTTGTGTTCCAGCTCCACCCCATCACCCCTTGTCCTGTTGTTAGCTACAATAGCAAAAAGTGCTGCCCTAACCTCCTGACACCCACCATTTAGATACTTGTAAATATTAATGAGATCCCCCCTCAGTCTTCTCCAGACTAAATTTAAGTGTCTCTTTTTTTTCCTTAGTGCCCATCCTTGGAGCAATATGCCATGAGGGCTTTTGCAGATGCCCTCGAGGTGATTCCCATGGCTCTTGCAGAGAACAGCGGCATGAACTCCATCCAGATGATGACCGAGGTGCGGGCCAGGCAGGTGAAGGAGAGTAACCCTGCCCTGGGCATCGACTGCCTGCAGAAAGGAACAAATGGTAAGGACTGCAGTATGGAGAAGGAGGGATTCTGTGCCTCAGGACATCAAAACACTATTTTACCTGTCAGACTATTTTATTTTTAACCCGTGAATTGCTTGGGTTATGAGCTCTTGGCCCTTGCCAGAGTCAGTGCTGATGCAAATGGAGAGATCATAGAATGGTAGAGGTTGGAAGGGACCTTTAGAGATCATCCAGTCCAACCTCCCTGCAGAAGCGGGTTCACCTAGATCAGATCACACAGGAATGTGTTGAGGCAGGCCATGAAGACCTCCCAAGAAGGAGCCTCCACACCCTCCCTGGGCAGCCTGTGCCAGGGCTCCCTCACCTCACACTGAAATAGCTTTTCCTTATGTTTAAATGGAACTTTTTGTGTTCCAGCTTCATCCCATCACCCCTTGTCCTGTCACTGGATACAATAAAGTGCTGCCCCAACCTCCTGACACCCACCCCTTAACATATTTGCAGATATTAGTGAGATCCCCCCTCAATCTCCTCCAGACTAAGCAGCCCCAGTTCCCACAGCCTTTTATCATCAGAGAGATGGTCAAAGGTAATGGGCTGTTCTTGAAAACTACACGGGAATCACAGAATCTCAAGGGCTGGAAGGGACCTCAAAAGATCATTTAAGTCCAACCCCCCTGCCAGAGCAGGACCACCTAGAGTAGGTCACACAACAACTCCAGGAAATCCAGGTGGGTTTGGAATGTCCCCAGAGAAGGAGACTCCACACCCCATCTGGACAGCCCCTTCCAGTGCTCCTTCACCCAAACCACCATCTCAGGTTGCTGTTAGCTCTAGATCTTAGGGGGATATCTAATCCTTCTCCTTTCTTTGACAGATATGAAGCAGCAGCATGTTATAGAAACCTTGATAGGTAAGAAGCAGCAGATCTCTCTGGCAACTCAGGTTGTCAGGATGATTCTGAAGATCGACGATATCCGTCGGCCTGGAGAATCTGAAGAGTGAAGGCTGAAGAGCCCAGAAATGTGAAGGGGGCCCCAGCAGTAGTGGAGACAGTAGTGTTCTGATGCTTCAACTGTTTGGACACTTTTTGTTTCAGATACTGTAATGGCTAATTGCTGGAAATAAAACACAGTTTAGCACTGGTGGTTTCAAGGCTTGTTTCAGAAGTGCCATTGCATCTTTTCTTAGGTGTGAATGTGTGTAGAAAACACTTCTTGAAGGTAGAGGGGGAGAAAAACCCCAAATTGGCACAATACTGAACTTCTCTGGGTCCTTTTCCCTTGCTCCTGCAGCTACCTGTAACCCTTCACTTGCTCTCCCACTGTGGACAGGGAAGAGAATCACAAAGGTAAAAGGGAGAGACCTGTAAAATGTGCCAAAGAGCAGGTGGCAGGGAGGGGGAAAGCTGTGCCTGTGCCCCTCCGATTGGGTCCCAGCAGCTTGGAGCTTACAGACAGTAAGGACAGGCAGAAGCTTCAGCATGATGTGCCAGTGATTTCTAAGGCTGTGTGAGCTGAGAGTTGGTCACAATTACAGGGTGCTGTGTTGTTTTTGGGTGGTTTTCTTTGGCTCCCAAGGGCAGGTCTGGTCTATAAACAGCTGCCTGATTCAGCAGCCTCTGGGAACATGGGACAGTTTCTTTATTAAGTGCAAAACTCCTGTGGCTTTGCTGATCTGACTTAGGGAAATCAAGGGTTTGTGCTCTGCACAAATGGTTTTTAATGTTCAACCCCATCTTAACCTGGAAAGTCTGAAGCTTCATGATGGAACTTTTGATGAAGTTGGGGTTGTTTTTAGAGGCTTGTAGTGCTGCAGCCCGGGTCCATGGTGGTAGTAGTGCCAAGAATTGTTGCAATAGGAGGGCAAATGACTCTCATCAGTGTGCAACACCCAACTGCAGCCATTCAACCAAAGGAATGCAACCTGTGGAGCCCCAGCTCGTACCCTTGCCCAGCAGGACTCATTGCATCTGACACAACACTGGGCTGAGGTTTGCCTCTGATCGAATAAAAGCAAGCAGACCTCTCCAAATCATGACAAGGCTGGTGGAAGCCAAACACGGATGCTCATACGAATCGTGGTGGGTTTGTAACCATGAGGAAACCAAAGCTTTGCCTAGGCCTGTGGTTGGGGCTGGGTGCCACTGACCCCACGGTCCCCGGCTGCGTTTGCTCCAGGGATGTTGCTTCATGCGAGGTTCACCACTAGAGGGCAACATGGGCTTAGAGGCTCCATCCAGAGGGCTTTTAGCAGAGCTGAAGCAGCCCGGCAGCTCTTTCCCAGCGTTGAGGGTTGTCAAGGATGAGAGCTTTTACACGGTAGTGATTTAGCAGGCATTCGAGATGTGTCTAATGCTTTGAGCTGGAGTCAAAAGGTCGATTTTAGCATCATTTAATGATTAAGCCATGTAAAGATGAGCAAGGTGATTTGATATATCTGTTATAATAAAACCAGGGACTTAGTTACAGATTCAAGAGTGACGACATTCACACACCACAAGGTTAAGTCAAAGCATACAGATGTGTATCTGTATAAACACAAGGCACACACACACATACAGCAACATTCTGGATCCACTTACAATCCTGAAGGCAAATGTGTCTATTCAAACACACAGATGAGCTGGAGGGAAGGATAGTCAAAGTAGCCTTTAGTCAAAGCTTCCCCTTCTTGAGTTTAAATACAATGCCTTGTCATTCCTCAGTTGAGCCTCAAGATGGACTATTTCGACCTGGCCCTTTGTGAGAGACCTGAGAGACCTCCCAGCCCACTGTGATCCAGGAGAATTCAAAGGGTCTCACCTAGGTCATTATTTACAGGGTCAGAGACAAGAGGCTTTTGACAGGTGCTTTTCTCTTTCACCCCAGCATGGATGATGAAATATTTTGGTGCTTCCCACTAATTGTACAGCCCCAGAAGTTGCTGGATTGTGAAGTTCTGGTCTCCCTCCTTTGGGCCACAACCCAGGTACAGGCTGTCAGGTGGTGATTAATTGTTGCTGCCATTTCCAAGCCATAGGGAAGGCAGGAGCCAGGTACATCTCCTGACTTAGGTTGGTAGGAACCCAATAGCCCAGGAGAGGGAGAGTGTGGGAATTGCACTGCCACACTGGCATGGTGCACATAATCAGCAAGACCTGAATCTTTCCCAGTTTCCCTCAAAAGCTGTTACTTGAGCTAATTTCATGTGGCCTCTTAAATTCAAGTTTTCACATCTGCCCAAGATGATGCCCTTACCCTGGCCCTGCCTCTTTGTCCTGCTAGTTCTCGTTCCTATTACCATCCAGCTTTCCCCAACCTTGTTTCTTCTGCTGTATTCCTGGGCCTTGGTTCCTTTCCTTGTCCAATCTCTCACATCTCCACCCTGACACAGAGACTTTGGAGGGTCAGGACATGAGGCTGCTGGGAGCACAGCACGCAGAGTCCTCTCCATCCCTTCCAGTCACACCTGGTCTGCAGGGCTGGGCTTCTGACTTTGGGTGCACCTCAGTGAATCAGAGCAATCCATGTTCTTTTTCAACACAGTTAAGCAAAGATGTGAAACAACATTCTTTTTTCTCCAGAAACTGTCACTTTTAATAAAGCATCTATTTTTCCCCTTGCTTAGGAAGAAAACCATTCTGTTTGAGCATTTCTGACTGTGTTCTGCATGGGGAAAGGTGCCTTATAACATGATCAGTTCCTGTCTGAAGGATCTGATCTGACAAGCTTACAGGCAAGAGCAGGTAGGGTCTTAAGTGGAGCAAGTCAAGCATCTTGCCAACATGTGTGTCTGCTAGCTCTCCCTCTAATAACAAGACACCTGGGTATTAGATTATTTAGACCCAGAGCTACTTAAACCCAGCTGACTGGCTCCAGAACTTGTCTTTATGCTAAGGCTGTAAAGAAAAGAGCTGCTCTGCTCTGTGGCAGAATGGCACAACTGGCTCTTGCATTGGTAAAAAATACTGTTATATTGGACATGGGAGTGATTATTACACCCCTGGACTCTTATTCTCATCCAAGGAAGGATGGTTAAGTTGTGAGGTTTGAGTCTGGGAGACTTGCCTTCTTTGTCCTCCCTGCACAGAAGTACCTCTCCATTTCACATCTTGGAGGGTTTCCCAGGAGCTCTCTGCCAGGGAACATTTCTCACCATGTTAAAGAGCCAATTAAATGGACTGACAGTGTTTGCTTTGTAAACAACTCATCTCTGTGAGACAAGAGACACAGTTTGCTGAACTCAAATGACTGTGGGGGGTAAAGCTTTAGTATGTCTTCTGTGAGACACAGCCCTGTGATACCTGCCTGGTGTAGTGGTGTCCTCATGAGATTCCTCCCTGAGCTATTTGGGACCAGTAATTGTGTTATAGTGAAGCTCCTGCCCCTCAGCAGCAGCAGGGGCACTGAGACAAACAGATCTCTGCCAGCTCTCTGGTGTCTGGGTGCCCAATGAATGTGGGACACTGCTGGGAGGGCCTTGGGCAAGCTCCCCTTGCTTCCCCTCCCAGGGAGTTGACTACCTGGGCTCAAGGCTAGCTCTGGCCTGGCACACCTGTTTCACCTCGAATCAGACTGCTGGGAGTGAGAACGAGCTGGGAGAAACCCTCCCAGTTTTGCTCCAGAGCTGCATTTAAGCTCAGCCTCATGCCCTTGCCCAAGCTGTGGTTTCAGCTGCTCCTGTGATGTGCTGATGCCAACGCTGCTTTGACTCCCTGGCTTGTCCTTAGCTTTGCCTTGTTAAGCTGAGCTTTGCCTGGTGGTCTTGACTTTTCACTGATCCTGATCACCATGTCTGGACCTGCTCTGCTTTTTTTTTGGCTTGAGTACAGTCATGTCAAGGAGCTCAGGAGGAGAACAAAAGCCAGCAGTTGTCTGGAAGGAGTTGTCTGCACCTCAGGCCGTTGAAGACACTCTTACCCCTGGGGAAGGGCAATGGGAAGACGGCTCCTCTGCAGTGTATGAGCAAGAAGGGCTGTGCAAGCAAAGGTGGAGTGGGCAAAGGAAAACCAAAAAGCATCTGTTTCTCTGAAACCTGTAAGTATCTAAGTCCATTCCTCAAAAGTGTCATTTATTTCTTCATCTCACACCAAGAAGCTTCCCAGCTGGCACAAGCAGAGCCCATGTACACAGGGGACTATCTAGTGTCACCTCAGCTGCTCTGAGGCATTGGGGCCTCAGACTGTCTCGGTTTCAAGGAGCTGCTTTGATTTATGTGCCTTATGGCACCTAGTTCTCAGAGTATTGTAAAGAAAACCCTCTCCAACATTAAAATTGCTGAGTTCCCGCTCCCTAACTGGCCTGTCTCGTGGGGAACTGCTCTGCCAGCTGCTCATATTCATCACTCATTGCCCCTTCCCATCACCCAGATCACAAGTGCAAAGCCCTCTGCAATCTCCTGACCTTTCTCTCGTGCATACACCACCAGCTCTTCCACTGCCAGGTATGTGTCCCCATAACCCACTGGCAGGAGCTGGTGGTCCTCACGCTCAGCTGGGTTTTCCAGTGAACACGATGCTTCTCCAAGGACCCTTGGGCCACCTTGTGATGTGCTCACCTCCAGGTGGCTGTTGATTCTCCCTGTGCTTTGCTGCTGGTTGAGTTTGAGGCTTGGTGTGAGCTGCCATCAGCTGGTTTCCCATGCTTCACATGCAGCTACTGTGCTGGCTGGCATTTTGCAAGTGCCTTGACTAGACACTTAGACGTGAGGTCTTCTCATTAACACGTCTCTGGTAATTGGGAGAAAGCCAAAGGCTGGGAAAGGCAAGTTTCCAGCACTGCCTTTGATTTAAGGGTAGCACTAATAGTTAAGGAGAGGTGAGCACTAGTGACAGTGACTGGCAACAAGCTGAGAGGGGCAGAAAGTGCTGTGGAGAGAGTGACTGAAATGACTGAACACCCACTCAAGAAAAATCCTTTGCTGAGTAACTTCAGCACAAGGCTGCAGTGGTACATTCTCTTAAAACTTGCCAGGCTGCCTCACTTTCCAGCTATGTTGACTCACACCCTAAGAAAAGCTTCAGCTATGAGTCCCACGGGAGCTCCATTTCTGAGCCTTCAGGATCTGGGTCAGGCTTTCTATCTTGTTCCTCATGCTGGGACCACCAGAGGACGAACAGAGCAGCACAGCCTTGCCTCCTCTTTCTTGACAGTTTACAGCCATTTCTTCTCTTTTGGCCATACAAAAAACAAGTGTGTGCCCTTCAGCTCCTGCTTGTTTAGGAAGGGTGGGCAAACATCAGCAGAGATGTGCCTTCTTCACGACTATTATTGCTTTTGAGTGGAAGTGCAGAAGCTAACAGAGCCAAAAAAGTTCAGTGGATGTTTAGGAGTGATTTAATTTCTTGGCTTGAAACTAAACATAGGAGAAGATGAAACCCAGTTCTGGAGGGAGCAGTTTAGAGCTGATGGAAAACAGGTCATGTTACTAAGTCCCAGGCAAATCTGGATTCCTCAGGCAGGGGTTAGTGGGTATGAGTGTTTGAATCTTTGGCTCACTCCCAGCATGGGAAGCTTCAGCTACTGCAGTGCAGCAGTGTGAGCATCTGAGGGACTGAGATGTGATAATAAGAATCCCTCCAGTGAAACAATCCCTTTAAGGTACTGCAAAAACTAGATCCCACCTTCCTTCAAGAAACTTCTCTGCAGGTGAGGCAGAACTGGGACAGGAGCTTTGCACACCAGCAGTAGTGCAGTGGGGGGGATATAAACCCTACCTCTGAGTCTCAGCTGTAGGTTCTGCCCCAGAAATTCTCTGGTGCCTTGATTGTCCAAATCAGAGCTCTGGTCCTCTTGGCTTCTGATCTATGTGCCAGGGTTTCTGTGGGATATGAGATCTGAGTGACCCATGGCAATGCATGCCCGGACTGTGCTCCATGGCAGAGCAGGGATACAGAAAGGGTGTGAAGGAAATCATTTACACCTCTCCCAGTTTCTGTGCTGTCAGAGTTTACTGGTCCCAAATCCAGGCATGTTGAATTTATCTTGTGTACAGTTTACTGACAGTAAATGTGTTCCTTAATCCTTTCTGTGTCCTAAGAGAATGTGGGGATGTGAAGACAATCCAATTGATTCCTCATCTCTGAGACTGAGAGATCTGTCTCAAGACATAGGTTGGCTGATTCTTCTGTTCTTAAATGCTTCTTTTCAGCCCCAGGACACAGGCAAGGAATCATCTGCTTTAGGTACTGCCCAGGCATGAGTGGTGTGTTAGTGCTTGCCTCACAAACTATACAAAGGGTGAGGTTTAGTCTTTTCATCTGAGCAGTATGTCTCTACCTCAGCTCTTCTCAGGCTGACAACTAGGAGTCTTTGGTTCCTAATTGCAGCAAAATGATCTGGCAATGAAAGGGTGAGTGGATTTATCACTGGAGGAAATACATCTTTGAATGACAGAGGCAATGAAGCTGATGAAGGATGAGGGAGACAGCTTTGTGAATCAGCCTGGAGATTTCTGCCAGCATCCCACGACACACTGACATGAAGGGGAGAGCCAGAAAAGGGAAGTGAAGGCTAACCTAAAGTGAGCCTGTAGATGCTCAGGTTTTACCTTGGTAAGGAAAGGTTTCTCACCTCTAGCAAAGAGTTTTCCATTTCTTTTTCTTTGCCATCATCTGATTAGGAATTCCTATGGGCAAACAGAGATTTCCCAATGCCATTGTCCTCAGACCTTAAGAAAAAGCTGAAAGCTGAGGAGGAGGGATGTGAAACCCAACTTAATCCAACCTGAGCATTGATTCTGACCTACTACTCTCCCCTGCACCTTTCTAATACATGGATGCTCCCCAGACATCTTCTGCTAGCAAGCCAGAAACAGCCTTGAGAGCCACTGAAGAGCAATGGAATCTGTATCACAGCTTGGCAAAATGAGCAGCTGTGGCCAAAACTGGGAACAGTCCCAAAACAGGACTTGGGTCCCTACAGGCCTTTTTATCCCTGCTTTCCCCAACATTAGGAATTTAGAAGCTATGTGGATTGTGCTGGATTGCTGGTGTAAGATCCAAACTGCATGACCATAGGCTGGTCTACTTTAATCAAGATAAGAGAGATGAGGCATTAAGTGACCCAGAAAGAAACTACTGGAAGTACTCAGAGGAAAATGTTTTGACTGAACAGAGAGGTATTGGTTTTGGTGCCTGCCTTTCCGTGGGAAGGCAACTCCAGCAACAGAAAGGTCCCAAATCCTTTCCTTCTGTTGAAATACTGTATGGGGTTGTGCAGATGGTTACTTTTGTTAGACTTCATGAATTGTCAGTCAGCTTTCACAATTGTTTGATTGCTGCAGGAGTCTCCAGATGGGAACTTTGAGCTGTCCTGGAGATCCTGCCAGGCAGCTCCTGCTGTGCCCAGACCAACTGATAACGTTTCAGTGTCTAGATTAACATCCTGGGTGATGAATTATGGCCATCTCGGAGACTTTGAGGGGAGGGGTCTGATATAACATTGATCAAAGTGTGCAGAAGCCCTACTTGGGGACTAAAGGAATTGTCTTCCAGAGCTGTGAAACTCATCACAGCCTGCTATGGGAAGGGCTTAATGCCACATCTCTTCTGGATAAGCTGTGAGAAAGGCTACAGCCTGCTGCTGGTGGCAAAACACAGAAAGCCCTCTTGAAATTCTTGGTGTGTTGACTGAATCTCATAATAGTAAGAGGGAACAAAACAAATGGGTTCTGACCTCTGGAGGCAATGAGGGGTTGGCACACACGATGGGGAAATGATGGCACTCACAAGGCAGGCAGAACAAGGAGTCCAGTGAACTGCAGACTGAAGGCAAGGTGGAAGGAAGTCAAGGCTTTTGTTTCTAAGAATACAGGTCCCAAGATGAAGCTCAAAGGATGGGAGCTGATGGTAGGAAGAGGTGGAAAGGAAAATGGGAACTTGGGGTTAGGGCTTCTGGACTTTGCCTAACTCTGGGAGAGCAGTAATACATCTCTGCTGGTTAAGGACACCTGAAGTCAGACTTACTGAATGCTGTTCCCAGCTCCTGCCTGCTGGGTTACCTGAGTTACAGCTCAGGAGTTTGCTCTGTGTCCAGATTTCTCATCAGTGATATTTCCACCCATTGAACAAAACTGATTCTTGGTGGTGGGTGGACAGTTACCTTCTCCTCTTGAGGTCCCACCATTCCTTTGGCCAGTGCCACCTGGCATCCCTCAGATACCATGTGCCATAAACTCATCTCTCTCCCACAGTGACAGAAGGAAAGGACAGAGGCATCCTGTTACAGTCAGGTCTCTGCCAGCCCTGTCCCATTAATGGCATGTCCTTGTGCAGCCAGGAAGCAGTGGGAGGGTGGCAGGTTGCTCAGGGGCAGGGCAGAATCACTGCCTATTGTGCCTCCCACTTAATCCCCAAATTTCCATTATGGGAGCAGCACAGAAAAGACCAACCAGTTCAGCAGTTCCTGGGGTAGCCCAGCAACAGTAAACTCAAACAGAGATTGGCAATGGCTACCTCCAAAGACATGCAGAGGCTCACCAGAAGGTCCCTCTGCCCTCACCTCCTCCAGCACTGGGAATAGAAGCCATTCAACCTTCCTGCTGAAGCCCACTCCTGCCTTGCTACCAGCAATACCTGACCCTGCAGCTGTTTGATAAACAGTTGTGGTGGCATAAAGGTGCTGCAGATTTCTCTGAAGCCCTGTGAGCTGTATGGGTGTGAGAGAGAGGAACCTGAGGACACAAGTGCATGTCACTTCTTGCTACTGCTCCCCAGAGAGTAGGAGGATGAGGGGAAACATGATTACTCTCTGCAACTCCCTGGAAGGAGGTTGTAGGGAGTCAGTCTCTTCTCCCAAGTGATGAGTGGTAGGATGAGGAGAAATGGCCTCAGGCTGCACCAGGTGAGGTTTAGATTGGAGATGAGGAAGATTGTTTTCGCTGAGAGAGTTGTCAGACACTGTCCCAGGCTGCCCAGGCAGATGATGGAGTCCCCATCCCTGCAGATATTGAAAAGCTGTGCAGCTGAGGTACATGGGTCAGTGGTGGGCTTGGCTGGGTGAGGAGAGGGGTTGGACTCCATGAGCTTAAAGTCCTTTTCCCAACCCAAACTGTTCTATGATTCCATCAGTGGTGCAAGGAAATGAACCAATTCAAATGAGTCATGACTGAAAGACAATAGCACCTCTCCAATCCAGCTGAAAGGGGCCCAAAGGTATGGAGGCTTACCATCTGCTGATCTTGCTCAGTTTTAGGGATTTGGGCACTGAAGCACATCCACATCCATGAGCCTCAGGGAACTGGCCCATAGGTTACACAGGGCTTAGCATATCATGAAAGTACAAGTGATTAAATGTGTTTTGTTTCCTACCAAGAGGGTTGAGCAGCAGAAGTTATCTGGAGAGGGGTGCAAGGAAAAGCAGAGAGAGGCTCTGAAGAGAGAATGGTCAGAAATTATGCCTGCCTAAGATGCCCCTGGGGAAGGCAATTGTGAACTAGCTCTGTGTTTGGCAATCTCTGCAAGATTTACTGTCCTGAAGAGGAAGATGAAGTAATTCCTCAAGGCAAAGTGTCAGCTGCAGCAACTGTTGATAGCAGAACAAGGGGATGTGAAAGCTGTCACTGCCTGGCTTTGGAGAGAGAAGCTTCAGCAGATGTCAGCCAACATCCCCATGTTCCCATTCCTGCTCTGTTTCCATCTCCTGCTACTCCAGTGGAAGACTACTGGCTGAGCTGGGGAAAAGGAAAAAGTGGCTCAGAGCTGCCTGTTCAAGCATCTGACATCTCAGTAGCTTCTAGTCATGATAACAGGACTACTTTGCCTGAAGCCAGCTCTATATAGGTGGATATCAGACACAAGCTAAAAACCAGATTGTTTTATCACTTAAGGTAAATTTTCTCCTAAGCACCTCACCTAAATCAATCTGTTCAGTCACAGATCATGTTTCCCACTAAAAAATCTGTCAGCAAAGCTCAAGTGGAAGGTGCATTCAGTCAGAGTTAGCACACAGGAGCTGGCTATGACAGCCCAGAGTGGGAGCAGGAGCCTTGTGTGATTCCACCCTGAAACATCAGAGCCAGCCAGGGACATGAGTCCTTGATGGGAGAGTAGCTTGTAAACAGCAAAGAAGGGTTAAAAGTGCAATTACTCTGTGTGCCAACTGTGACCACCTTCTGTCATCACCCTGGGACAGGCCAAATCCCCCTTCCTCCCTTGCTTGCACAAAGCTGGGCCAAGGTACAGGGCTTATAAACATGCCCAGCTGCCTGTCAGCCCAGGGGAAAAACAACAAACAGACCCACAGCAACGGGCAGGCCTGTATATATATGGGCAAGGGCAGACTATTGGCTGGGGAAGCTGGCTGTCAGACCTTGGATGGATCGTAGTAGGGAAGTCAAGGGTAGGAGAGAATCCTTATGGGGTTTAACAGTGGTCACTTCACTTGTTGTGGTCAGCACTGACACAGATAGCCCAGCACAGCATAAGGAGGAGTGAAATGATAGCACAGGCAGCAAAGTACTGTCCAACCCAAGCTCCAGGATGTGCCAAACACTGAGGCAGTTCCTTTGCTCTCACTATCTAAGGCATTTCCCTCTGGTTCATGCATCTCCACTCAGGGATATAGAATAGAGTTAGAAAAAGGCTAAAACTTCATGACCCCTTGCAAGCCAGTGATGAGATATTTTCTGATCCAGTCACTTTCAGTCCTGCAGCTCTTTGTCCTTTGATATGACAATGGGACTTCATGATTTCTCATGGTTTCTCAGCTACAGGCAGCTGTAGAAGACATCAGCTGTGTTGCAGCTGCCAGCAACATGCTCTTGCACGAGTAGGAATGAAAGGTAACAAATTGCCCCCATCTTTATCTCCCAATTATTGTTTCTTTCCATCCCTATTCTCGAAGGACAGTTATTCAGAACAGGTTGTATTGTGGTTCCTATCAAAGCTCTGACCTGCTTTGTTTTTGAAATGAAAGTCAAAACTCAAGAACAAGCAGTGTAGGAGGCACTATGCATAGGCACTATGCAGTCTTGCTTCTGCTTCTACCATATTCCCTGGCCTGAGGTGCCTTCCTCCACTCAATTTTGGGATCTGGTGCTCAGTCCCCCTGCACTCTCAAGACTTGACACCAGTGTGCAGAGTGGAAAGGGTCACACAGGATGGTCAGACTGTGCTCTTGTTCAGGAGACAAGGCGGTGAGGGAATTCTGGGGAATAGGGAGAATGACTCCTTGGCTACCCTTCCTAAGGAACTTCAGTCATGGTCACAGTAACGATAGTTATCAGAGATTAAGTGGGAAGGGGTGGAATGTTTTGGAGTCCCCATCCCTGGAAATATTTAAAGCCATATAGATAAAGTGCTGAGGGACATGGTTCAGTGATGGGCTTGGCAGTGTGAGGGGAGCGGTTGGACTTGATATTAAAGGTCTTTCCCAACCAAAACGATTCTATGATTCTATTCAGGAGCCATGTGGAATGTGCAGTGCAGAAGAGGGAGAAGAACCCATAGTGAGATACACAAGGGGATTCAGAAACTGACTATACATCCTACCAAAAGCCATGGCAAGAGGGCAATAAGGCCTGGATTCACTTTTCTTGTGTGCAGTCACTGCAGCCAGAACTGGCAAGCTCTGTAATTACCCAATTTATCTCTTCATTCCACCCCGGAGAGGACTGAAGTACCACATCTTTCCCTCCCCTTTGGAGCCACCTGATGCCTCTTTGGGGATGACACCAGATCCACCCCATACCTTGTGCCCACATGAGCTGAAGTGTTGCCCTTTGCTGCCCTGGGAGCCTGGCCAGCTCTGCTGCAAGCCAGGGCTGCAAAGGGCCAGCGTGGCTGCACGCAGCTCCCTTCCATTCAGACACTCCCAGCAGCTGCTGCGGGGGTGATAGGGACAAGCAGATCTCTTTTCAGACCCCCTGGGGATAGACTTCAACAGGTCTGTTTATTCATTGATTTAAGAAATCCATTTGTAATGATGATTAAGCCATACAGGGGGAAAAAAGATCCCAGGCTGGGTACTTGTCTCGGAGCAGGGCTTTTGCCACTGTCCACTCCTCCATGATGCAGTCACAGTGCTGATTTCAGCTCTCTAGCTACATATTACACCACTTTTCAGCAGTAGAAGATCTCTCTGTCAAACTCTCAGAGCTCTGTGGTAAAGGAGACAGCAAAACGATCGTGTTTGTCACCACTGCTTACCACCAAGAGCCTCTGTCACACCCTCTTTGTCAAGCAGCACCGAATCCTCAGTCCTCATCAGCATGATTGGATCCTGCAAAAAACCAGCCTTGGTCCTGATGGAATCAGACAGTTTGAGCTGTTTTCCCTTAAAAATTTGCTAACTGTTTCTTGTCAAGCCAGTTTAGCATCGTGTGTCCAGCTCTGCTGAGATCACTGCCTGCCACGCTGAGCAGTTCCAGAGCAGAGATACTGGGAGCCTCACACATCTCCATCTGCAACACAGAGTGTCCTCAAAGTGAAAAAAGATCACAGAATCACAGCATGGCTGAAGCTGGGCAGGGTCTCTGGAGATTGCCTAGTCCACTGTCTGTGCATCTATCACCTGGTCCTGAACACAAGGAAATGGGTAGAAATGCACAGCAGTGGGTAGGTTACAATGTGCAGCTCCCTGTGACTCTTTCCAACACCTCACCTCCATTGCCACCACCACCTTTTTGGTGTCATCACCCATCCCCAGTTATCATCTGCATCCACATGATGGGGGATGCTCAGCTCCTCCAACCTGCTGCCCTTCAAGACTCCTGTTGGAAGCCCTAGCAGCATCTGAGGCTGTTCCCTGCCTCATGCAGGTTGTCCTGAGACAGTCACGGGCTCTGCTCTCCCATAACAAATGAGTCCCCACAGGCATTTTATTATGAGTAAAAGAGCTACATACAGAAACACAAAAGTACATATTCTACTCTATTTCAAAGACCAGGTAGGTGCTGCAGCCCATAGAAAGCACCCCGGAGACCCTCTGGTCAGGAAGCAGATGGCTGCTTCACATCTGTACAGACATTTCCAAGAGAAAGGAAAGTTTTCAAGCCCTGAGGCAGCACAAGGTGGTGGCACTGGGCAGCACGGCGCCAAGGGTCGAGGACCATCAGCTGTGGAGGGAGCCTGGCTCCACGGCAGCAGGGACAGCACTGCAGAGAAGTTGTTCTCTGGCTCACCGTGACCTCTTGCACCTTGTCCACCGTGATGCCCCAACCACCAAAGATCCTTGCGAGGTGAAACCCACCTTCCCTCCTCCAGTGGGGAGCAGGGCCTAGGGCTCCACCGCAGCCCCCTCGCTGCGCCCGTCCTCCAGCCGCCAAGGGCAGTTGACGTAGCGCAGGGCCCCGCTGACAGGGCCGCGCTTGGCGGGATCCAGGGCCAGCAAGCTCCGCAGCATCAGGGCTGCCTCTGCTGTCAGGCGCTTCCAGTGGCGGGGCAGGTCCTCCTCCAGGCCCGTCTCCTGCCACAGCATGAAGTCCTCAAAGAAGGGGTCGTCTGGCAGGCTCTGCTCCCAAGGGAAGTAGCCAGTCAGCAGGCAGAACAGCAGCACGCCGAAGGCCCAGGCGTCCAAGCTGGTGTCGATGGGCACCCCTTGGGCATCTGTGGTGTTGCTCAGCTCCGGGGCCGTGTAGGGGATTACTCCAGCCACCAGCTTGAGCTTGGTACCCTTGGGCCTCGTGAGCCCAAAGTCAGTCAGTTTGATGCGTCGACACTCGGGGTCAAAAAGCAGCACGTTCTCCGGCTTGACGTCGCGGTACACGAGCCCTCGGCTGTGGATGAACTCCAGGGCGCTCACTAGCTGCTTTGCACAGTGCTTGGCAGCTGGCTCAGGAATCCCATCCTGCAAGGGGAGAAAGACAGGCAATACAGCATAGCCAGAGCCCCTTGGCAGCCCTGCCAGCTGGGCTTTCACCTGCATGCTCTGCACTGGGGAAGACCTTTCCACTTCTGGTCTTGCAAGCCTGAAGCTGCTTTCAGTGCTGCAGACTCTAGAGTCACTCACTGCCTATTGCTTTTACCTCCCTGACAGCCAAACGCTACAGTGCCAGCCACCATGGCCTTGCAGCAGCACTCACCCGGGGTTTGATGATAGAGATGAGGTCTTTGTGCAGTGCTGGTTCATAGAGGAAGCCATAGTACTGGCTGGACTCGATGGCAATTCCAAACATACCAACGATGGCAGGGTGGGTGGCAAGGGACAGTGCCACGCAGTACTCATACAGGAAGGTGTGTAGCTTAGTACTGGCTTTGGGTAGCAGCTTGAGAGCCATAGGAGTCCCTGGGGATAGAGAGAATGGGTTAAACTCCTCTGAAAGTCACTCACACAAAGGCCAGACAGAGAGGTCATTGAGCAGTCATAGATCTGGACACTTAGTCACAAGCAGGGACACATCCTGTGGAGACCAGATCTAGGAGCAGGGACTGCTGTTGATGTGGGCTTTGAGCCATTCAGTGCATGCACAGGAGCACTCAGCAAAGGAAGGGAAATTCAGCCTGAGCTGGAACAACTGGGGAAAGGTCAAGGGGCCAAGGTCTTGAGCATCCCCACCTGGGACCATCACCTGTACTCATTACCCATGGGGCCGGGGGCACTATTTAAGCTAAGGCTTGGAGCTTCACTCCTTCTCTGAACTGTGTGGTGAGGGGCCTGTTTTCCATCATATTTATGCTGGTGAGTAGCCATCAACCCTACTGATCTTGATTTGTGCATTGGTTTTCCAACTTGACCTTGGACCTGCTTTATCACCGTAACCTTGCCTGATGTTCTGTGTTGCCCCGTGGCATCTGCTGTTCCCTGTCTGAAGAGGTCCCTGTCCTGTCAGACACCCTGGGGATTCCCCCACCATGCCTGGTTCCTGGCCCTAAGGAGCCACCAGCCCAACCAGTGCCCTGGTAAGCGAAGAGTAGGGAAGGTACAGCATCTCACAGAGCACAGTTGATTCCTTACCTCTCTGCCTGTGGGTCACTAGCATCACGTGGCCATACTTGCCCCTGCCCAGCTCCCGAATAACCTCATAGTGCTCAGCCACCTCAGCGTGCACCAGGCTCTGGGCTGTGATCTCCAGGAGCTCATCCAGTACGGTTGGTGCTGCTGTCCCTGCTGCTGCCACAGCTGAGCTCTCGGCCATTGCTGCAGAAACACCACAGCCCAGGTCAGGAACATTCCAATATGCACATGAGAACAAAAAACCCCAAACCCAAACCGATTGGACATGTTTCTGCCTCTGAGCACTCCCGCAGAGCATGTATGAGCTCAGGATCATTTGACATGAAACATTCTGACTCACATGATTGATGCTTTTTTTTTTTGAGGGAGGGAATAGGATCTCAAGTTGCTAAAAAGGAAGATATCACCCTGAGAAAATGAGTAGGAGCAGAAAGAATGGAGCTTTCCCCCTTTGTTATTACATTACTCTGTCTGTGACTGCAGTTTATTACAATCCCTTCAACTCCCAATCGCCACTGCTGCTAAGCCTGGTCATTCTTAAGAATCCAGTAATTTAGTAACAATTATTTAAACCTAGGAGAACTACAAAAAGGCTGCTTTTATACAGGAGACTGGGGCTACTTGTGTGACAGTTCCCATTCTTCTCCCTTCCCTTCTCTCTTAGATTGCATTGCTTAAATCTTACCCAATTTAGAAGTACCAAGTAATTGGCTCTTCTGCAAAGGCTTTGGCTTGGTGTGAGAGCTGACAGTGGTCAAAGTTAATAGAGTCCCCAGGGAGTTCAAGAATGAACAAGTGCATGCATGGGAGGAGATGAATGGAAGGTTGAGGAGAAACTCCCAGTGGAAAATGGTCTGGAAAGTATTTTAGAGATTTTTGCTTTGATGTCCTCCTGTTTGCTGCCCAGCCGACACAGCCTGTGACATTCCACACATCAAGGGCATAGCAGAACCCACAGACAGACCCACTCTGACACCAACGTTTCCAAACTGCCTCTTTTAGGTGAAAAAGCCTTTTGAAGAGCCCTAGCTAGGAACATGGATGAAAAGCTAAATAGGGACTGGAACAACGGGAGAGATGCCTGCTTGTCTTGTGCAGGACAGAGGAGATTTATACTTGTGGGAAAAGAATATATCAAAAGATCTCTTCCGTAAGACAGTGATTCTCCAATATTGAATTCATGGTTATTTACAAGTTCTTGACAGCAAATGGTTCATGATCTTCTCAGATAACTTAATTCCTCAAACTTGAGTTTGAATTTCTTCCCTTGTGGGCTGGCCACCTGTTAGTGCTATACAACCCAAAGGTTAGAATCTTCTCCCTGCACCCACTTGATATATTATTCACTAATGATATAATTGTCAAATATCTCTTCATTGATCTGTTTTTATTTGTATTGAATTGTTTATTATATGATTCACCTACTCTCTTTTTTTTGTATGATTTATTATGTCTCCTCTTTTTGCTGTGTGAAAACTCAGCTTCTCTGTATACTCTGAGTTCTCACTGCAGGTTTGAGAATCAAAGCATTTCAATCCAAGCCCTCTTGTGTCCCTCCACTCTGCACTTCAGGTGAATTGCAATATAGATGACAAGGATCTCTATGTCTAGCATGGCCTTGCTAGCAGGAGAGGGCAGGTTGTCTGTGACCAGAGCAGAGCATCAAAGTGAAATAGCCTGGTTGGAAAAACAGATTAGGCAGAGGGTATTGGTAGAGTGTGTTGAGAGTGGCGATCTTGTGTGTCTGATCAAGGCTCCACATGAGGGAAGCCTCTGCTGCAGTCACTCCAGAACAGTTTGCTGTCTTTGGCCCTTGCTGCCCTTGAAGAAAAAGATAATAAGACATGGAACTTAATCTTCAGAATTAATACTTCATACTTCAGAACTAACACTTCAGACACTGAATTAGTACTTCAGAAAATAGCCAAAGCTGTCAGGTCTTTCTCTGAGATACCACTGCCACTATCTAGGAAGCTATGTGAGGGCCAAATTTGACTGACCACAGGAGTGTGGCTGGGTGTTTTGAACCTACCTCTGCCACCTTCTGCTATCCTTCCTGTGCTTCATCCCTGCTAGAGGCAGAGAAATGTTTCAGCTGTCTCAGCTTCTCGTATCAAAGACGCTCCATTAAAAATGGCCTTGAGCATATGGCACATAGAGTCCATTTTCTTGTCTGACCTTCTACAGGGCTTTAACCCAGACCAAATAACCAACCACATGTGGGGCACTTACAAAAAGGCATGCAGGCTTGATGCAAAGACAAATTTTTAGGTCAACTGTAAAAGCAAGAGTTAACATTCTGACTGTTACATATCCTAATCTGACCTTACCTAACTCACTGCAGGAGTTTCTCAGCTAGAGAAATGAGGTTTTTAGTGACTGTTATATTTCTCCCGACTCTTGCAGGGTTTATATGCACTGTGGTCAGAGGTATGACCACAGCCTATGAGAACATAGTTTTTAAACTACTTAGACTCCATAAAACTAACAAGATACAGCCTGAAACTTGGGCTATGTTTAACCAAACTTTTATTTAGGCTTCACAAACCGTCTGGCATGCTGTGCTTTAGTGGTGCCCACATCAATTAGTTTAAAAGCTTCCAGGAATTGTCATCCCATCTTGAATCTTGAGTAAACATCCCCATGCTCTCTGATCAAGAAACCTCTCAGTCTCCTTGTTGTTTCAATGCCTTCAAGCAATCTTCTGCCAATTTCTCATTCCAAGGACTTTTGTCCAGCTCTCAGATCTGTTTTATTGCTCTTTTCTTAAGCCTCACCGTTTTTCTGCCTCTCACTGACTGCTTCTGTGATTCATTCATCTGGAATTACCCTCAGCCTCACACTGTGGCCCCAAGATCTCTTTTTGCAGGAGCTCTACACGAAGAATCTACATTGCCTTATACATCCATTACCAAATTACTGAGGGTTTTTTTGGTGGGGAAAAAGCTCCATTTCCTTTTCATGTCCCTCCCTGGGTGCTGCCTGCCTTGTGCCTCCCTGAATTATTGTATTTTATTGCTGTACTCACCCTACACAATTCATTCTGTTAAATCCCGACTCTAATACTTTTACCTCTGTCAATGATCTAGAAGAAAGCACTGAAATCATCCAGAAAAGGTTTGTAAGTGGCACAAAATAGGTTTGAGTAGATAATGCATTGCATGGTAAAGCTGCTGCATGCACATACCCACATGCAAAA
This sequence comes from Colius striatus, assembly GCF_028858725.1. Classification (NCBI taxonomy): domain Eukaryota; kingdom Metazoa; phylum Chordata; class Aves; order Coliiformes; family Coliidae; genus Colius; species Colius striatus. The sequence goes on from NC_084762.1 coordinate 6,736,072, forward strand.
GCATTTTAAATGACCAAAGAAGGCAGGAGTTTAGTCTGGCACTGAGTGACAGGAAAGAAATTGAAATGTCATATTAATCAGACAAATCCAAGTTCTTCATGCTGCTTTGTAGATAAAATGGGTACTGTTTAAACCCAGAAATGTAGATCTGGTATAGCCTCACTTCCTTTGCAAAGGAATATTAGGATGATATAGAATTGTGCTACAAATAATCCACAGTGATATTGAGACACATCTGAATGTTACAGAATGGAGTCTAAGGGAATTAAGGGTACAAGTGTTACTGATGTTGCAGACTCCACTTCTGTATTCACTCTGCTGAAGAGAATGCCCACGTCAGACACAGCAAACATCATCTGTGAGAGGCAAGCTAGCACTTTCTAGGTGCTAAATTAAGAAAATGAGCTTCACTGTGAACAATAAAACCCCCCAAAAAGATATAGCAGTTCAGCTTTACATAGACTATAACATAGATTATAACAAAAGAAGAGATCCATTCTGAGACAATGTGTGTCTCACAGCAAACTCCAGTTTCTGCAGAGGTTCCTGCACACAGATGCCCTGAGACAGTCTGAAATTTCATCTCTGAAAATCAGCTGAGTTAGGATAGCTGTATTTCTGAAGAGCTGGCCACCTGCTAATGACTTCTGCACTCCAACTGAGACTATCATGCACAAGAGGATTTGGTACTTTTACTAGAAACGCATTCCTTCCATTTGCTCTGCTTGGCATTCTTGTTTCCTTTCTAATGATGCTTTTTGGAATGTTAAAACAAAAACCCCTAGATGTCAAAGCCTGCTTTCTCTAGGGTAAATTCCCTGAACTGTTCTGGAGATCTCTGTCAATAGAATTAGCTCTTGCATGTTTTCTGTCTTTATTAACAGCATGTGAGGTCACAATTCCACAAGTTTGCTGGGAAAAGGACTGGAGGAGAACTGTGAGAATGACAACAGGGACTGACAATTCCAAGGGAAACTTCCAGAGGAGCAGTGTTTTTTAGCTTATCAAATAGTAAAGGAGTGATTCTGTCATCCATATGTACCTTTACGGGTACTGAAACTTCACTAAAGAGGGCTCTCCAAATCACATAAAAGCATTATAGTGAAAGCAATAGCTGAAGTGAGGAGATTTCTACCCCAATTGTGGTGCAGATTTTGTGAAGAGGGATATTTGCCCCTAAAAATCTCATCAAACAGTGTGGAAGAATACCCCTCCGTCCCTCTTTTAACTCAGTAAGGGTGGGGTTTTTTTTCCACTCTAGTGCAAATCACATCTAATACAGTCAAGGGATCAGAACAGATTGTCACAGTGGTTGTTTCTGGCCTTATTGCCGATAGATTTATGAGCTTCTTGCTAAAGCTGGTCAGCAGGCTGGTGCTTAACCTCTCTGCAGGGAACCGTGTGACCGTCCCCTTAGCGGAACTCCGTCTTGCGCTTCTCGGGCAGAAACACCTACCAGCCTCCCAGCACAGAGCCCCACACACCTCTCCCCAGCAAGCAGTACCTGTACTATGTCTGCACAGCAGCCTCCTCAGAACTGGGCAGCAGTCTCCCCTTCTACATCAAACCCTTTTCCCGACCAACCGGCAGCAGCGTCCCACCAGACGCACCCGGGCGCAACACAACGTTCTGGGGCAGAGCCACCCAAGGAGCTCACCATGGACCAGGTGTTGGGGTATGGGTGCACTCCACGTCGTGCCAGCAGCCACGCCAGGCTCTCCAAAACCAGCTTGTGAGGGATGGGTGCCCTTTTATGTGCCTATCCAGTCTCCTTCATCCCACCACGGCTGTAACCTCGTCCCACGCTCGTTCACGGTCCGTCTGAAGGCTCTCACCTTCCCTGGCAGCGCAGCGGTGGCTGTGGGCTGCCTCGCTTCCCCCGCTGCAGCCTCTAGGCTGGGTTCAGCCTGTGCTGAGCAGCTGGAGGGGGCTGCCAGGAGTTACAGGGCCAAGCGTGACGCTCCGCCTCTTCCCCACGTCCCTGGTCCTGGGGGCATGCTGCCTGCCTGCTGAAGGTCACCCCTAGGAGGGAAGAGAAGAAGGGGAACAGGGGGAGGAATATCAGGTGGGGCTATCCATCCACCCTGCTTATGGAGGCAGAGGTGTTGCAGGCATTTGAGTGAGGTGGTAACTTCTGCTCTACCCATCATAAGCCCCAGGGACCCTTCAGCACACCCACCCTTTTCAGCCCTTCCCTTCAGCTTGGACTCTCGTTATAGCTCAGGGAGCAAAGCAGCTCCCCAGGCTGGTGCGTGGTTCTTGCTCTGGGGCCACGCCAAGCCAAAGCACATTGGCAGTGCTTAGGAAGACCGTGGGCTGTCAGCACTTGCTCTTGGCTACTGAAAGGGCCAAAGACATGTCAGTGCCTGTGTCAGTGAGCATGGGAGATCAGGCACAAACCATAGCGGGCCCGATGGGTAAGACTTCCTCACATATACCAGAACTACAGAGCATTGGCAACTACAATAATGTACAGGCATTTCACCTATTCTCAGTGCCTTCACCCAGACTATATTCACAGAATCTTAAGGGTTGGAAGGGACTTCAAAAGATCATCTAGTCCAACCCCCTTGCCAGAGCAGGGCCACCTAGAGTAGGTCACACAGGAACTCCAAAGTCCTCTTTCTTTGAGTGTGGAGAGCAAAGCAGCTCTGGGGAACATGGACGTCGTGTAAGTCCTGGATCTGTGTTTATGTGATCTTGGGTCTGAAGCACTGTTTTTGTCAATAAGGAGATGAATCAGTTTGTGTATCTGAAGCTGTGTCATAGCACCAGCCCCCTGCTGTTCTCCAGAGCTGGGGCCTGAAGAATGTTCAGGTATGGGAAAGACCTTCAATGTGCAAAGTCCCTACAGGCAGGAACATTACTGACGGGCGCTGTGTGAGTGTAAGAGGAGAAACCTATCCAGTAGCCAAAACTGCAGCACTGGGATGAAAGGTGCAGTGCAACTACTGGTCCCCAGGAACATGGCTCCTATAGTCTTCTGGGGGACAGAATGAGTGAGACTGTTACCTGTACTTGAGATACATGTCTGAGGTCAAACAGCGAAGTGTCCCTGGGGACTTGTTTGAAGTCACAGTTACAAGGCAGGGCTGAGAAAGGAATCCAGGTGCCCTGACTCCTTGGTCCCTCTCTCCTCCATTCCAATCACTAACTCAAATCTGCTTCCTAGGAAGAAAACACAGTAATTTTCTTGATTTTTCCATATATTTTTTTTCAAGAGACAGATTCTCTGTTTTCCATCCCTACTGGGAGTGAGACTTGTTGGATGGATTTGCCCAGAAAAGAGCTCTCTCTCACAGCCTTATGTGCAGTGCACCAACAAGTAGCAATTTGGCTCAGGGCTTGCCCCCAACCTGCAGTTCATCTGACACTACATCTGTAGTGGTTACAATGGAGAGAAAGTGTCAAGTTCTGCATATCATGTGTGTGAGAGTCCCTGCTCTCTATTCCCTGAGGACTGGGCACAGAGCAGCTGTTGAGAGGTCCTGGGACCTTCTGTCCTACTAATGGTCAGCATTTGTGTATTTCAGGAGCTCTGTAATGTAACGCCTACACCTCTCTCAGCCATACACACATTTTGCTCCACTGGCAAAGACAACACTGGTAGAGGTGGAAATATGATGTAACCAAGATCTCCTTTCTCTTTCAAAAAGCCGATCCCAGGTGGTGGACTTGAGGATATGCTGTCTCCAGCCATGCAGAACAATTTGCCTTCACTACCCACAAGCAGACCCATGAAGAATCTCACGTTGAGTCAAGACTGATTGTGGATCTCTGCACACCCTTCAGCTAAACTCTGTAGTGGAAAAGAGGAAGAGTAGAGAAATTACAAGTGAGTATTAATGGCACTTCTGTTCATCTTGCCTAATATTGTCCACTACAAAGATTCCTTTCAGATGCACGTTTATGATTTATGGCACACACAAGGTTTGGGGATGGCCTGTGATATCTAACAACAACTATGTCATGAAAATGCATCCTTTTCCAGCTCTGAATTACTAGTTAGCATGATGAATATCCCGTTCCTTGTGTGCCTGGCTCAGAGGAGGCAGCACACCAGAAAATAATGGAATGTGAACCTTCCCAGGAGCCAGATGTGGCAGCCAGTGTCACAAAGTCGTAGCAGTGACAACTGAATGAGGAATAGCTGGAGTAAAAAAGCTGCAGTTGAAGGGGCCTAATTGAGAAAGGCTCTCTCACAACTCTTTAGTCTTTCCTGCTCTTCTCTTATGGCTCTTCCTTGGCATATACACAACAGCCCATTTCACTCCCATCAGAATAGCAGCAGTTCTCTGAGCAAACAATGTACACAACGCTAAAGGATCAGGATTGAATTCCTTTTAGTGCTCAAAGGTAGGATGATGCCAGCTGTATGGTCACAACTAGAACACTGCCCCTTGGAAGAGAAACCCACCAGGCTCCAGAAAGTCCTCAATGAAGCACTGAGTGGACTGGCTGTTCCAACACACTGTTAGCAAGACACAGTTTCTCAACTATTGGCCTTAATATTTTTCAGCACATCTCTGGCTAACAAGTCTGGCGATTTCCACAGGGTGTATGTTGGGAGAGGAGGTCTGTGATCCTGTTTTAGAGCTACCCAGCCCCACATGTCTCTCATTTCCATCCTGTACTACCAGAGGCACCGACAGCAGATCTGTGGTGGCAGATCTGATGCCATTTGAACTCAAAGAGTGCTCTTTGGTGGTATGAGGGCTTATCAGCAGGGATATGTGTGAGAGAAAGCTTCTGAAGTACAAACATCAAGCTCCTCTACTAGACCCTAAAATAGCACTGCTCTTTTAATATTGTGGTCTACAGCAATACTCAGTTTGTCAATTTTTATTCAAACTGACTATAAGCATGTCCTCAGGACATCGCTGATGGCAGATCACCAGAACAGCCACAATCCTGTCCTTTTCAGCACTCAGTTTTGCTCAACCCCTTTCAGAACCAGCTTTGTGCCTGGCTCTAGGGTGGGAAGAACCCTTTGACTTTCCCCATTGCCTTCCTACTTTTTATATCACTAATTCTGTGAGCTGCAAACACTTTCCTTCCCTGCAGCCTTAATAGATAGGCAAGCAAGCCAATCTGCAGGGTGCTACAGAGTGAGGGCTGCCTCTCAGACAGAGAGCCGAGGCCCTGAGCTCTCCCCAGCACAGGCAGGGTGCTCAGAGGAGTCCACAGCTGCGCAGACCATTTGTGCTCTGAGATCATTCAGAGCTACCCCATCGCTGAGGAATCTGCTGGCTTCTGTCCTGATAGTGCCCTACAATGTCCCACCTCTCCTGACAGCTGACACAACACTCTTGCTGAGCCTAGGCCCTGCTTCCCAGAGGTGTTTCCTAACCATGCTCGCCAACTTCAGCAAAGTCCCTCTCACTTGAAACCTCTGGTTACCCACTGAGCAACAAATCGGCTTCCAAACACCCTGCCCAGTCCCATTGCAACCTGCTCCCTTTACGTTGCTGCTGGGTGCAGAGTAGTTGCAAGAGACAGTGCTAGTCCATAAGCATGGATCCCAATGCCTCAGAGCACTGCTGGGACAGTGATCTTCCATCTTGCCACAGGGACAGAGGCTCACAATAGCTGTGCTTTTAACTCTTTCCATTGTGATCTCTCCTAGCCTGTCCTGCAGGGCATAAACCAATACATGATATCCGGTATTCAAGATGCACATCAGCTTTTTCCCTGGAGCTCAATGACTGTCACCACAACTACAGCTAGGAACTGTCTGGGTAGCAGCTCAGCTTGCAGCATCCACCCTGGCCTGGTGAGATAGGGACATCTCAGGAGGTTGAGCTGGCTGGGGCTCTGGACAGCCTGGAGACAGATCCTGGGGAGGGAAAGGCTGCAGTAAGGCTTTGCAGGACTTGCTAATGGTGCCCTACATTTAGTTTGGCTGCTGCTGCATAAGCCCATTTATAGAGTAGCAAATGACAAGTCCAGGATCTCCTTCCAGGTCTGCAACTGCAGATCTCAGCTCTGAGTTCAGCATCATGTAGTAACGTGTGAGATTATTTTCCCAAAACATATTACCTTCTGTGCATCTTTGTTGAAGCTCATTTGACACTTTTTCTGCTCGACCACTTAGTTTTGTGGACTCCTTCTGAAGTTCCTTGCCAAGAGAACAGGATTTGGCCACGCAAGGAAAGCCAGAATCATCCTCAAGCTTGGATTTCACCATTCAGGCACTTCTCCAGGTCGTCCATGAAAATGCCAGGAGCAATCCTTAAACTATCCTTTGAAGGGAACTTCATTGCTCTCTACAGCTTCCTGAGGAGAGGGAGATGCTGATCTCTCCACCCTGGTACCCAGTCATAGGACAAATAGGAATGCTTCAAAACTGCACCAGAGGAGGTTTAGACTGGATATGAGGAAACATTTCTCTCCTGAGATGGTGATCAAACACTAGACTTTCTAGAGAGGTGATTGATGCCCATTGCCTGTCACTGTTTAAGAGGTGTTTAGACAGTGCCCTTAAGATGCATTGACTTCTGGTCAGCTCTAAACTGGTCAGGCAGTTGGACTACATGATTGTTATAAGACAATTCCAACACCCAGCTTTTTCTCTACAGACATTTATATATTTATCTGTCTTGCTGTTTATTATAGACATCAGTCTCTCACTGCAAGTGGAATTCAGACGCACCAGTCATTGTTTTTACAGTGAGGGGGATATTACACTGGCAATCCATCAGTGCTTGGGCACAGAGACGTTAATGACAGGTTATACAGCTTGGATAGCAGCTCACAGTTCCACATTTGAATCCCTACAGGACTTTCAGGCAAATGTCATGCAGTCCTAGTGAGTTATTAGCATTGAAAGTATCTGTCTGGTCTTAATTCAAACTAAGCTGTCTCCTCTGATCAATCTACTGTGACTATGACACCAGGAGTAGAAACCTCCTCACTTTCACCTTCAACTGGAAGGTGAAAGAAGCAGCTGTATCCCAAGGCTTCTCTCCCAGACAGATGTAAAAGAAAGGTGTGTTAAAACTTCCAGGAGGAACATTTGAAGTCTGATGTCTTAACAAATTCACCTTTGGAGCTCAATTCTCATGTCTGTTTCCAAGAATCACGGCTGCTGGTGTGGCCATTGCTGCATCTGTATGATGATACTATTGAGAGACAGAGAAAAGAAATCAAGAAAGTTCTTCTGCAATGATTTTTCTTTACCAGGGAGCTCAAATAATAAGATCATTGTTTAAAATAAGTCTGTAGTTTTGACTCCTTGAGTTTAACAGCCCAAGAAAGCCTGAGCATCAAAGCTGCCAGCAAGTCACAGTGCATACTAGAGGCAAAGACAGCACACAGAGCTCAGCATTTCTCGAATTCAGGCTTTGGTTGTTCCTAGCTGGGCCCTAAAACTGTGCTTGTAGTTAAGAGATGTCATCTGAAGCAGTAACACATGACTATTTCTGACATACAGCAGTGCAAAGAGAAAGCTGTGGAAGGATGTACTGAGCAAGTTTGGAAAACTCCTGAGTAAGCTTGGCCAGTAGGATTGGACATAAGAAGATGCTAAACCACAATGTGTTGTCCAACCCATGCAAAACAGGGAACAGAAAAACAGGTTTTGGCCTTGTTCTTCATCAAGCCATAGTAAACCCACCAGCTACAGTAGATTTGCTTCAATTTGCAGCACATTTGGCTCAAATTGTTCTTCTATTCCAAAGGAGATGCTATCAGCACGATTCCAACCACATTATGTGCAATGTGGACAGACTAAGCCCAGAATAATAAAACAACCCAGCCAAGAACCAACAGCAAATAGTAAGAACTTGAATCCATGGCTCATTTCTTGAAGGGTTTTATCTCATGGACTCTTGTAATGATTTTTTTAATTGGGGAAGGGAGGAGTGAGAAAGCCCACAGCCTTTCTAAAACCACAAATGCTAGTAATTTCTGGAGGAATCCATAGTATTCAAACTGACTGTGCATCATTGCTCAACCATCCTCCCTCCTGAGATAAGTGATGTTCCTGCTCTTGACCGTTGTGCCTGTTTAGCTCAGAACCAGCTCACAGCTGCTGGCAAACCTGACAGCACAGCTGAGATAGCAGAGCTCATGGGCTTGCAATACAGCAAGCTGGTCTTCCCATATGGGCACATCTGTGTTCACTTGTGTCATTGCTATCAGCATCATTCTTTTGCTTCAATGAAGTTCAAAGTGCAGCCACTGATACGGACTTTTGGAGACAAACAGCTGTCAGTGACAAAACCAGGACATTAAGTAGATATTTTCCTCTGTTAGGAAAAAGATGCACGTCAAAGCCTCTTCCATACTGGCCATATAAACTCTCTAAAAACTATCAATTCCTTGGAGTCCCTGCACTGTACACTACTATTCCTTCAGAGGGGGAAAGGGCAAGTGTATTTGTGATGATCTGGATCTGGCTGGAGAACAAATCAGGTGCCTTTCTGTAATGTTGCCTGGTGGCTCTCAGCCACAGCTTGGAAAGCTGAAAGCTCTCCAGCTAATGCATTATTTTCTTTCAGTGATCTCATCTTTAAAGCATCATTTCCTCAGTCTTAGCCTCTCCCATAGGGTCAGTAAATTCCCTGTTCAAAGATTTTAATTCCTTGGTGAGTGACAAGCTGGAATGGCGATTCGAGCCCTAATCCCTGTTTTGAGTGGTGAATAGAGCATCTTGTCATTAATGCATCAGACAGATGTTATCAAAAGTATCATGGGAATAGTAAATGCCAGCAATCTGAGCTAGCTGGGAAATGCTAAGGCTTGGGATGGTCCCCTCTCCACTCCATCAGGGTGTCTTTGTTGGGCCCTCCCCACCTTCTTCCTGCTGGTATACCATGAAAGGGTACACACATATTCTTTCTCTTTCTCTTCCATCTCTTTTCCTTCCTCCAGAACCATCATTCCTCAATCTGCCTAGGGAAAAGGAGGAATAAATACTTAAAACTCATTCCACTTTATTAATTCCTGATTGATTTCCTTCTCCTTTAAATTGCTTTCCATCTCCTTATCTTTCTGCTGAAACATCCTGACATGTTGTTCTTCTCCAAAATCCTTCGCATGTACCACTTGGCACCAGCCCAGCAGAACAAGCAAATTTGGAGAGGCTGAGCAAGGGAAAGGGGTGAGAATCCAGAAAAATCCCAGATGGCTGTTGTTCCCTAAGATGTTTTCTCCAAACAACCAGGCAAGATTCGAAGTTTCCTCAATGGTGAAAGGAAAGGAAAGGAAAGGAAAGGAAAGGAAAGGAAAGGAAAGGAAAGGAAAGGAAAGGAAAGGAAAGGAAAGGAAAGGAAAGGAAAGGAAAGGAAAGGAAAGGAAAGGAAAGGAAAGGAAAGGAAAGGAAAGGAAAGGAAAGGAAAGGAAAGGAAAGGAAAGGAATTACCACAGGTGTCACCATCTGCTCGACAGTCTGAAAGGGGAACTTTGTTGAGGAGATTTGTTACCCCATTCCACTCCTCACTGTCTGAAATCCAGCATTCTGTTATTTACTGGACTTTGCTATACTTCTGAGCAAAGATGAGAAACAGGCAAGTAAGGAATCCATGCTGAGGGAGGTTTCTGAAAGAGGAGCTAGGCATCAAACTCTAATCCCTTATCCCATGGGAGGTCTACAACACTTTTTGAGTCTACTTTTATTTTTGCTTATCTTAAATGAAATGAAGCCAGATTTTTGAGTCCCTGTGACAAGACTACCTACCTGAAAACTGGTCCCCTCACTGCACCCTTTTTAGAGGCTAAGCCAGCACTCATTGCCTGTGGTGAAAGGTATTGAAGAGTCATTATTTAAAGGCTTAAAGTTGGATTAAAACCTGTGCTAGGTAGGCAACTGCAGCCCTAAATAACAAGCTTAGTGTGCCTGTGGATGTGGCCAAAATGAGTTACAGCAAGCAGTGTCAGAAACTCTGACTGGTGCTGGGGGTTGTGAGGGAGAAAGGAGTGGAGGACACATGCTTAGTGAAAGAGATATTAAAAATCAGATGATCCTGATGTGTAGGAAGGGCAGACAGCATAGTAAGAGGCAATTGCAGCTGCATCCAGATGTCCACAAGCGTTTCAGAACCAAATAGGAGGCTTAGAAAGGGGGAAACACAGGCATGTGTCAGAACAAGAGCAAAGGAGCTAAGGCAGCAGCATAGATTACTGCTATCAAGTGACACAGAGCTAGCGATAAAAGTATTTGCAAATGTGTCAAAAATGAGAGAAGGACAAAGGAAAGCACTGGCTACTAGCAGGAAGGAGAACTAATAGCACAAAGTCCAGTAGAGACTGAATTGTCAGGAACTGCTTGGTTCAGTCTTCACAAAAGTTAATTTTAACCATATTCTGATTAAAATTAATTTTACAGCAGGAGTACAGGTGTCCTGAGGAGGAAGGAGAATTAAAGTGGAATAACTAAGTGTGACCATGTTTGAAGCTCAGGGAGCTCAAGCAGCTCTGTGAGCCCCGAGCTGTGTGACTGTGCCTGTGACAAACACAGAGGACAGCCTTCCCATGGATGAAAGGAAGGCTCTACTGGTAGTGCCTGAAAGATATGAAAACAGATGATCCAAAAGTCAGTTGACAGATATAGAGTGGATAATAACGTGCTAAAGGAAATAAGAAGGTGGCAGCCAACAAGAAGCTTCTGCCTTCCTAACTAGACAAGTCTGGAAGTGGAAGGAAAAGAGGGATTGGAAGCCTTCACTCCTATTTTCTTCCTAAGCTCTGTGTATGTCTGATGGTAGTCTCTTATTCCTACTTTGTTCTTCTTTCTCATCTGAGTTTTCCTGCTCTCTACCGTCTCTTGGTGTCCTATCCTCTTCCCACTTGTTCAGGTCCTTTTCCTCTGGTCCTAAACGTTTCTCTAGTCTCCTAACTCCAGTCACAGTTACTTTTTGCAGCCTTCTTTCAGTTTGCATTAATTTCTTCCCATTGTCCTTCCCCTTCCCTCTCTCTAGCTCTGTTTTTATAAATTCTCAATAGGAGACTCTGATTCCAAGGTAACATCTCAGCCTTCCAAACCAGAGCTGTATTTACCCCAAAGCTGAACCTCTCAGGAGCTGAAAACCTCGCAGCTCAACAACTCTAACCACAGCTTTTTGGGACAGTGTTTCTCAAGCATAGGCAGAGTTTCAATGATTTTTTAAAATCAGATTGATATTAGTATAAAAAAGTGACATTTTCAGATTCTAGAAAATATTCCCATGACATTCAAATAATTTTAGGATACACAGGAACAAATGTAAGAACCTTTTCTCACATTTACAACTTTCAAATGGCTTTGTAAAGCCGTTTCTAGACACCTTTTTAGAAAACAAATGCAGATGAGAAGTCTTATTGCAGGACTTGCACAGAACATTTTGATGGGTTTAAGAGCACTTTAATCAACGGAATCTGTGTTATTTTCTGATTCCCTACAACAATTGGTTTGTTTTACAGGCATTTATTTATGCTAAAGATATTTATTCAGCCAGTTGATCATATCCTTTCTTCCTTCCTCAATGAAAGGTTTATCTTGAGGGTTGATAGCTTCTCTTTTGCGATGTACAAACCCATGCGTCTGTCCAGGGTAGACTTTAACTTCATAATCCACTTTGCAGCTTTGTTTAAGTTTCTGCTCCAGGTCAGTGACCTGCAACACAGAAAATTCCATGCTAGATGAGTACAGAGTTAACATTATGTATCTACAGTCCTCAAATTGCCCTGTTTTTTTTCCAGTTGTCTGGGAGTCAGATGCAGTGTGTCCTCTCTTTTGTTTTCTCTTCTAATTTTATACCCAAATGTATTTCTGGTAATACACTTTATTTAACTAGGCTTTTTTTTCCTCCATGTGGTGATCACTAGGCAAGTTACTGCTTATAGACCTCTTAAAAAACAAAAAGGAAATGAGGTAAGAGTTTGAATGAATAACCCACTTTGCAGTTTTGTTTGAGTTTCTGCTCCAGTTGAGGCTAATTTGAAATAGAGAGAGGAGAGGTACAGATATAAAATCATCTGTTCAGAGCTACTGGCATTTTTGGCAGGAAAATTAAAAGGCAACATCACTCAATGAAAGCATGTTGCTCTTTGATCTCCTTAGTAGATAATTAGCTTTCCCCAGTCATTCTCTACCTGGGCTCACCAGGAAGGCTGTTAAGAGTGCCAGAAAGGAGAATCTCTGCAGGACAATGGGAGAAGGAAAAGGACAGTCACATGATTTTTTACATTCTCTTGCATCTAGTGATTTATACACTACCAGTATGACTAAAGAAAATCTATCTTAAACTTGACCGAAGCCTTCCTTTGGATTCTTTCCCTTTTCCTCTTAGGAGCTGTCATATAGAAATCATCCATAGTTTGCAACAGAAACAAAGCAGTTTTAGTGTCACTGTAAAACTATTTTACTTAGGCATAAACTTAAATTTGTGTAGAGCTACTGTAAGAGTTAGTGAAAGAGAAGTGCAAAGTAGTTTTCTACTTTCTCTTAATTAAATACCAAACAAGCGTGAAAAGCATTAAAAAGACAAATACTTCTGATGGGAGACTCACCTGCTCCAACGGGATGATTTCATCCTTTTCACCAAAAATGAAGAAGGTGGGATGAAGCAAATTGAGTCCGTTGTCAAAGAACTTGATCACTCCTAGGGAAGGAAGGGAGGCATATACAATCAGTCATGCTTAAAGTGGTTAAATCATTACCAAAGCTATACAGTCAAAATAAAAGACATTCTGATCAGTTAGAGCTCATCAGGTTGCATAAAATGTGCTTTGCTTGAAAGTCCCTTTTGTTGTGAGAACATCCTGTGGTTTCAAATGGCACTAAAGATAAAAGATCATCTTAATCTAAAAGTCAGGGAAGAATTTGTTGCATTTGCCTCATTCCTGTGGTTTTCTTTGGGCATCTGTTTAGTAGTAAAGGTAGCCTGAAAGCAGTAAGAATGGAAGTGTGAGAGTGCAAGGGTTAAAACAGGGAGATGAATAATGGTTCATATGAGTAACAAGAGACTGCTGACAGCAATAACACTGAGGACTAAATTGTTCATGTCATGACCTGAAGGTCTGCAACCTCTGCAGCTTCCAGCACAGATGTCTCATCAGTGAAAGACCTTGCACTGTAATAGGATAACAAAAAGTTTGCTGCCACTTCTTCCCCTGTTAGCTCAACAGGGAAATTGAGTACAGGTATGTGTCAAACAGGTTTTCCAAATAATGAAAACCACATGTGGGCAGCAACCTGTCCTGACTCATGCAGACACAGTAAGCAAGATACCACGGTGGAGATCCACCTCATAATAACCGCTGCCTCCTAAAAGATATAAAAATGTGCTCAGAAACCACTTTGTCATTGCTAGCCAAGAGAAACCTGAGCCATAGTGAGGTCTTGACTTTTGGTCTCCATTGTACAGTCTGTTGCACAGAACCAATCCTGGCCACACCAGTCAAATACATAGATCTTGCTGGTTATGATTAAGTGCAAAAATGTGAGTGTGCAAAATTAAATGCTTAAAGATTCGTGTAATAGATATATCTTCTTCCATAAGATGTGGCACTGAATTTTGTTACAGTAGTATCCTACAGAATAAGCTCCTGCACCAGTCATGCCTGCTCAGAACAAAAGGTATTTGAGACTTACCATAGACAGACACCCCTGTCTTTAAATGAGGGTTCTTCAGCATTAGATGTTGAACTGCTGCTCCACCCCAGCAAAACCCAATGACACCGATCTTCTTTGCACCACATTGTTCCCTTAGATACTTCAGGACAGCATCAACTTCTCTGAGACACGTAAAAGAAAGTGAATTAAGGATCTATCTATATGCCCCTGCCCAGAGACTGGCTGGGTATTGTCTGCTTATAGGGGATGGTGAAAAACTGTATTTGCATCACTCCTGTTTCTTCTCTTTCCTTCACTTATCAAACTGTCTTTATCTCAAACCATAAGTTTTCTCATTTTGTTCCTCCTACTCTCTCCCCTGTCCCTCTTGGGGGAGTGAGGGAGTGAGTGGCTGTATAAGTGCTTGGCTGCTGGTTGGGGTCAACCCACAACACTAGTTCAATATTAGTCCCTTCTAAAATACAAAAGAAACCCCAGGGAAAAGACAAAGGACAAGATCTATCTTCTTAGATCACTGTTACTGGAAGCTAAGGTGATTTTATAAGCAGTAGTCCAATTCATTTCAAAAATGGCAATAGCTGTCTTACAGGGTAACCCAAATAAAAACCTGGGACACAGAGCCAGCCAAGAGCATCCCATTATCACAGATGTGGCTATAGATAAACCATCTCTCATCCAGGAGACAAACATTTTATGAAACTGTGGAAGTAAATTTGAAATAGTCGCTCCAAAATCAGCAAGAACATGATGCAACCAAGCTATGGGTCAGATAAAAATGGGAAAAATCCAGCTAGAAGAATGGGAAAGCATTATGCTTTGAACTAGCTGGGATCTGATGGGAAGCAGGACCAGTATTCCCTAGTTAAATACTGTCTGGTGACTACATTAGCATCCTATCTGAAAGCCCTGGAAGTTGTGCCTGCCTGCAGGAACTGAATCAAACTGAAGTGGAAGGAGTGAGTTGGATTTTTTTAGCCTCATCTGGTTCTTTTCTTTTGAGACTTTCCTTTGCCCAGGTAAGCAGTGTGCACTTTTTGCTCTTCTTCAAAGTTCTTTCCAAAAAAACATCCCTTACATAACCACTAGCTTGATCCACAATCTGCATGGAATTTCTGTTTGTGGACATCCAGCTGTCTTTGACCCAATAATAATAATTTAGCATCTAATCATGCATGTTTCCTGAGGTAAGAATTCCCATGAAAGAAGGACATCCACTCTCTGGACAAGGAACAAGGGTTGTACTTGTCTATTTTGTTGGCCTGTCGGGTTTTCAGCCACTCATCAAAAGCAGCCCAGTCATTAGAAAGGTTCCAAGCTTCTTGTCCCACAAAAAAGTCTGGGCAGATGGCTCTGCAAGAAAAATGAAAACAGTTTATGTGCATTGAGAAAGGATTAAAGGGAAGCCCACATGTACTATGCAACAAATCCATTTTGTTGAACACACATAGAATTTAATCAAAGCACTATACCAGCAACCCTTGTTAATCTCTTGAGTCTAATAAAAGGACTTGGCATAACTTCCAGGTATATTTTTACCCTGTTAAAATTCATTACTTCATTTGGCAAATGATTACCTGTTCTTGAAAATCCTTAGTGGTTTCCTACCAACTTACAAACCCCCCTATCATTTACTTTTGGGCTAGAAGAAATGCTAACCCAGTAACACAGGGCAGAGGATGCTCAATGTACTTTTCATGTGTCTGAGAACTTGTTTCTTCCTTTGGCACAAGCTGGTACACTTTACCTTCATAGAATGCCATTCAGCCTCTCTGGAATTTTTACTGTAACAACAAAACTGGGGCTTTTCAGTCTAGAAAAGAGGAGACTGAGGGATGATCTCATTAATATTTACAAATATCTAAATGGTGGGTGCCAGGAGGTTGGAGCATCCCATTTTTCTATAGTAGCTAGCAACAGGACAAGGGGTAATGGGATGAAATTGAAAGACAAAAAGTTCCATTTAAACATTTACTAAGGAAAAACTATTTTACTGTTTAGGTGAGGGAGCCCTGGCACAGGCTGCCCAGGGAGGGTGTGGAGGATCCTTCCTTAGAGGTCTTCAAGACCCACCTGGACACATTCCTATGTGACCTGATCTAGGTGGGATCTACTTCTGCAGAGGGATTGGACTGGATGATCTCTAAAGGTCCCTTCTAGCCTACCATTCTGTGATTCTATGGTTCTATGAATAAAGTTGCACAGATGCTATATTGGGAGGGAGAAAGTAGTCAGCTTTGGGTTCATGGAGCATGAAAGATGCAGAATAAGGTTTTTCCTCTGTTTCCTCTCTTTTCTGTACTTGCCTACTGTCTCATTACTAGGCAGGACTAGGACTACTCAACTAGGCTAGACTTCTTACACTGTACTAGCAAACAGGAAAGTCTTTAGAGAAACGTGGAAGTGAAGCCTCTGAAATTGTGTTTCTGTGGTGTAGATGAAAAGGAAATAGTTCAATAACCTTTCTTATTAAAAAGACCCTTTGCAAACAGTAGTATTTCTTACGTGTATCCATTAGTTGCAAGCATATCAACTATATATCTGGTGTTTGGGAGTTGCCATCCAAAGATATCATGAATCACAATCACAGCTTTATCAGTGCTGGCAGGTGCTTTGCAAACATAAGCTTTGATGTGCTCAACTTGTACTTCCTGCCCACGGCCTCCATAGTCAAATTTGTCTCCAATATCACATGGGCAGGGCCTCGATTCGTTAGCCATGTGTGATCCTAAAGAACAAAAATACCCATTCAGTTTTGAATCCCATAGCATATCACACTGGAAAAAAAAGATCAAAATACAGTAGCATCATAGACTGTTGAATTTTTGAATCAGTATAGTAATATTGTGAACCTGCTGGTTACTGTGAGATCAAAAATGCAACGTTAGCCAATAAGCTCACATTGGGATGTCTTTTTCATTAAGACACTTAGATTAAACATGGTATGTTTCTCCAGAGACTTAAAACATTCCATAGTCGACTTTTTCAGTGTGAAGAAATCCCTTTCTAAACCAGCTTTAGCCTCAGACCTTGTAGACTTTTGAAGGAGGATGCTTAGGACAGTTGTCAAGAAAAATATACAAGTGGAAGGTAGAGTATAAAATCATATTTATTGAATAATAAAGAACGTGGTCAAACTCTAAGGGAGGAAAAAAGAAAACTGAACATAAAGAAAAAAATCCTTAAGTTGACACAAACATTTTATCAAGAAGGCAACACCAGAACATGGTTAATTTTTTACAGACCATTCTTTAAAAGAAAATAAACAAGGCATTCACAAAGGTCAAAAAATGCCACCAGAATCTAGCACAGGTTTATTTGGCTCCTTGGTTAATGATTTTATGCCATGGACTGTGCCAAATGTAACTTACAGAGAGAAATGGGGAAAATCAGGCTACTCAACAGTCCCCGAACTAGTGGGACTTAAATACTGGTGGTTCTAAAAGTACAGCTTTAGGAAAACAAGCAGACAAGCAAAACACCCCACAGTCAGATTTGCACAGATTTCCAGGGACCAAGATGTTCTGGATTTGCAGGCTTCAAAATTCAGAATGTGCCAAGCAGGTCTTGGGAGATTTCATTTTCACAGGTCATTTTGAGGCAAGCTGTATCTTATATGAAAGCTGTGTTAACTGTGGGTGTACATTTATGCTAATCTACGCCTACTCATAGGTAGTTTTTTTCCCCACACGTAGTCTCACGTATAGGACTTCTAATTGAAAATGAGTCTACTAGAAAAAAACAAGTTAATAGATGAGCATATCAGGCAAAATACAGCTTAAATATCGGAAAGAGTTGACAACTAATTTTCCACCTACAATTTCTTTCTAATTAGGCTAAAATATAACAAAAGCAGCCACTGAGTATTAAAACAAACATGATTTCAGAACTCGAGAAACACCAACACAATGCCCTTATGTATGCTTATATATTCAGTATTTCCTTAAAGGCTTCAGTTGCAAAGATTTCACAATATCTGATAAAATGTAAAACATGAAATATTGGAAGATGCAGATACAGCAGCTGAAGAAATCACCAGACACAAGCTTATGAGGGATGATGCGGGCTTGTATGGTTTATAAGCCATATAGACTTGCAAGCTGCGTAGCATAGTCAAAGCATTTTGGTGTTTCTACATTTGCCATCCTGTGTATTACATGCAAACAGTATCTTCTTCCATTTCTAAGATGCTGCTGACACATTCCATAAAAAAATAATCTCCTACTCTTACATCTGTCAAAGTTATTCTTTCAGGAGTGTCTGTAAACCTATAGCCTTGGTGTTCCAATAAATCATACAATCACAGAATGGTAGGGGTTTGAAGGGACCTTTAGAGACCATCTAGCCCATCCCTCCTGCAGAAGCAGGTCCACCTAGATTAGGTGGCATAGGAACATGTCCAAGTGGATCTTGAAGAGAGGAAGGAGACTTGCAAACACTTGAGTCTTTATTTAAAGACCAAACAATAGAATTCATTTTCAGAAACTTGAACCTACAGCCAGCCAAACAGAAAGATATTGCTGTGTGTCTCTTTCAGGAGGGAAAAGAAAAGGTTTCTGAACCCTCATCTCAAAACAATTAGGGGAGAAAGTAGCTTCCTCATAGCATTTAAACGAGCATATGCTCTTTAAAAAAGCAAGTACCTAAAAATGAAAGCTCCCCCAAACATGCTGAGAGCAACCTCAGCATGCACTTGTCTTCTATTTCTCAGGAGGAAAAGCCCTGGAAGATTAAATAAACCCCTAAAGCCTACACATACCTGTAGCACAGTAAGTTGCAGGAGCTCAGCGTGGATGGTTATCGCTGAATGTGATCCCGAAAGAAAGTGCTGACTCATAAAACGAAAAGGAGTGAGGGCAAGGATCAAGTTTCTTGACACAAGAATTGCGTAAGTTACTGCCTTTATCCTGTGATTTGCAGAGTCACTGCAAGTTGAAAGTTCACTCGTTTTAAAGCCATTAATTCCACTGCTAGTGTAAGCAGAGTGGGCTGCTGTGATGAGTACTGCTGCAGCTGAATCTTCTTTTAAACTCACACAAGAGGATATTAACCTTTGGAGGTCTTTTCAGCCTGTGAAACATGCTGACTCAGCTGAGCAATTCAGATAAAATGATTCTTTCAAAAAAGGGTGTTCTTTTGGTAGTATCACTTCAAAAGATTGTGTTGACTATTCGTTTATTGGTAAAAGACATACCCAAAGTCATCAGTGGGATGATGTAGTGGAGACATAGTTTCAAAGCTCCGTGCAAGACAAAGCTTATATAGTATAGGAACAATATGTTCTCTTTCAGAGTGAAAATACCTAACATGTGAAAAGGTAGTGGTTTTGTAGACTGCTGTACATATCCTTATAATAAGTGTTTAAAATACTGCTGCATTTTTATCTTATCACAGCGCATTTTATCCATAGGTTTTTCTCCTTTTGAATTAAGCTGGCTCTCTAATCCTTGTATCCCTCCAGTTCTCCTGATTTTCTTTTTAATGGATTATTAGGACTAGTCTTTAAAGTGTTTTTATCTGAGGATATTAGCAATCCATCATTCACTGCTTCCTCAGAGCCACATCTAAATGTAGCACACCTTAGTCTTAGCCTTTTTTCCTTGGGAGAGCAACCAGCTTTACAATTTAGTCCTTGGTATATAAGGTGTTTTCCTATGTTCTAAGCAGCTTTGTCAATGTTATTTATTTACAGTTCCTAAAATAGAGTCAAACAAATGAAAAAAACCCTAGTACAAATTGCAGAGTGAAGTCATAAGGTTCAAACTTCAACCCTTTTGCTTTGATTTTGTTTTGTTTTTTTGGCTTTTTCCCACTTGTATACTAGAAACAACAAATTCCATCACACAGGGAGCTTAGATACCCTATGGCAATTTCAGAGAGCTGTAGAAAAATAAATGTGACAAAAATAGGCTGTTTAAACTGTTCCTAGAAGAGAGAAATGAGAACAATGCTTGCAGAACCTTCTCTCAACTAGGGTTGCTTAACCACATTTCCACTCCCTTAGTTGCAACAATGTGGTTCAGGAAATTCTTTGCTAGATGTAAGACTATTCCTCTTTACTTTGATGTTGACATTAAACTTCGGAAATTAAATGCCTTTTATTTGTTTTCCAGTTGTTTCATATTCTCTGCAATCTGTGCAGGTATTTTACTTGGAAGTCAGAACTTAGTTCAACACATTCACAACCTCCATCCATGTGGTTGGTTGTGAACTGTCCTGTAAACACATCCCTCTCTGGGATCTCACATTTCCAGCTCGTACTCACTGACTTACAGTTTTATCACCAGCTTGTAGTAATTGCTGCTACTCTTCTAATAGATGCTACATCCAAGCAGATTTTGTAAACTTCTGAACCTACTATTAGTCAAACTTACTTCAAGCATTAAGACAAACCTCTCAGAACTGGAAAAAACACAGCAGATTAAAACATGACACTGCTGGGCCAAAGAGAAACTTCTTCAAGAGAATATAACATGGAGATATCAAATTGAATCCACTGAAAAACCACATCTAAGATATTCTGTTTGCTTTTTCTTTAATTTCTATATCAAGCTTTCCCTTCCAATTTTCTAAAGCATTATAAAGAAGTTCCAGTGTATTGCATAATTGTGTTTCAAATTCAGCTGCTTGCTCTTTTCTTAAACAAATTTATTCAGGCCAGTTGATCACGCCCTTTCTTCCTTCTTCAATGTAAGGCTTATCTTGAGGACTGATATCTTCTCTTCTGCAATGTACAAACCCCAGGATAAATTTTAACTTCAAAATCTTTCATTAACATCTGGTCCAGCAGTATGATCTGTAAATAGACAGCACAGTAGTAGTTAATATAGACGTATTAAACTCTGCCTGTCCTCATACAAGGGGTGATGGGATGAAGCTGGAACACAGAAAGTTCCACTTAAACATAAGAAAAAACTATTTCACTGTTGAGGTGAGGGAGCATAGGCTCTGAGCATAGGCTGCCCAGAGGGGTTGTGGAGGCTCCTTCCTTGGAGGTCTTCAAGACCTGCCTGGACATGTTCCTATGCGACCTGATCTAGGTGAATCTGCTTCTGCAGGGGGGTTGGACTGGATGATCTCTAAAGGTCCATTCCAACCCCTACCGTCCTATGATTCTATCTTATTCATAGTTCAACTCCCTGATTCATCACTCAGACGTTAATAACCAAGCTCCATATGGACAAAAGGAAAAATGAAATGATATAAAGAAAAAACACCTTTGCAGCAAGGATCTAGAAAACTTTATTAGAACATGAAAGCAAGCCCAATAATCTGCAAAGATGTGGATATAACAGAAGCCTTTCCTGTATGTGAAGTATATAACAATTGTGAATACATTACAACTGAACAAAAAGCTTCCAACAGATACCTATCATTGCAACCTACACAGTTTATGGGTTCCCAGGGCCAAGAGAAAACAGTGGCAAAGGATAGCTCCTTGAATACTCCAAAGCAGCAATGGCATTTTGTTAAAACTTTATCTGAGTTGCCAGCCATAATTTTACAATAGAAAGTAACTTAAAGAAAAAAAATATCTGGTTTTCATTGTCTAGGTTACATTAGCCCTTCTCTATCTAGCTGGATTTTTTTCCCTATTACTTGCTCTTCAAACACTATTATGAGTCTAACTCCCAGTTCAGACTGGAAATTTGCAGAAGTGAAAGAAGTCAGATGTCATTGGCATAGTTGAGGAAGGGGAATGAAGTTATCTTTTTCAGCAAAAATGGAAAATGTAGGGTTCAGGAGACTGGATATATCATCAGATTAGTCCTAGAAAACATTAAAGAGAAAAAAAAAACCCTCTTCATTTGACTCTGAATGTGAAATCCAGACTCAAATACAGCACTCTGCTTCTGCAGTGAGAAGTTTTCATGCCTCAAGCGCTATGTAGCCATCCATACTAGCTGTACTTTCAAGCTACTGTAACCACAACTCCTAGAAGAATATCTTCCCAGATTAAAACTCCTTTCAAGCCAGTTTCTTAAGATACAGAGTGAATATCTGAATGAGTAAGGCTTGGAAGGTGCCTTCTGTGCATACAAGCTTGAGTTCTTTTGAACTGACTGTGAAAGTTGATGCTTGAGTAAGTAGTCCAAAATTTACATTGTGAGAATGTTAGCAAAGGGCAGCTTAGATATTCCAGCTTCTTGAGCAGAGCATAAAAGGAAAGCTGGTGTTAAAATAACCACAATCTAACTTTACAGAGTAGCTAGAGCAAAAATAAACACTCTGCTCACGGGTGAAGTTCTAGGTCTGCAGCGTGCAGAGCAGTAGTAAACAGGAAAAGGGAGTTAAATTGGGAAGGTGACTGAAGGACACATCTGTCTGTCCAGATATGAGATAAAAACGTGGCTCCTATGACTTATTCTGAAACTAGGAATAAAAATCCTCACCACCATCTCCTTTGCAAAACATCCTTCCTACTCAGCTGAAAATATCCCTCCTCATCAGCTGACAGCCTGATTTGAAGAGATAATGCTAGATGGAGTACTTAAGCTACATAACACACATATGCATGTGTATTTACCTACCATAGAGAGACACAGCAGCCTTCAGGTCCGGGTGTGTCATCATCAGGTGATGTACAGCAATACCACTCCAACAGAAACCAATGACCCCTGATTTCTTTGCACCACATTGTTCCTTTATATGTTTCAGAATGGCATCAGCTTCTCTGGAACACACAAGCAAATGCAAATTAAGCACCCATAGTAAAACCAGCATTTGAAAATATAAAAAGAAGATACACAGATGCATATAAGTGTCTCCATATCATGCTGCTACTATGTTTTCTTTCATATACTTTAAATAAACCAGTATTTCAGACAAATGTTAAGGATTGCTAATCTGAAACTACTAGAAGGAGAAAAAAACCCCAAAACTGAATGGAATGAAATAAAAACACAACATGAATAGCATATGCCAAAGGAAAGCTAAAGGGATGGAAAGTAGATGGTTGATTAAACAGCCATCTAAGATAATGTAGATAAATGTAGATTGAAAAAGTAATAAAAACCTCTCCAGAGAATGCTATTAATTAGACAGACAAAATGTTGACAGTAACTGTAAGTTAGAGTCTGAGGTATTTCTAATGCAGGAAAGTCAATGTAACAAACATCATCTGTATTCTCAGAATTCACAATGGAGCTTGAAATACACCTTGCCCAGATGCTGCATTCTGAAAACACACATTTATCCCTGAAGCTGGTGTCACCATGCAGAGGCAGTAAAGGAAAAATACTGATGGGAGGGAGGAAGCAGTTAAGTCTTTTATATCACCTCAAGACTGTATTTTCAGCCCCAGTTCCTTGTCCCTTGGGGCACACAAGCTATATATGCCGTTGACACATCAGCCTTGCAAATACCACGTTATCTGCCAAAACAAAAACACATGCAGAAGCAAATTAAGTGCCAAAAAATTCTTTCTTCACTGGAGCTGACACTTGAAACATGTGAATTGCCTGTAAGAAATGCCAGGCAGAGCCCAGCCCTTCCTCGCCATTGCAGCAGAGAAGGGATAGGTTCTAAACGAAAAGTTTCCACAACATCTGACTCTTCTGAGACAGGAACTCTCTGGAAATGATTCAGTTATGTCTCCCATAACCTTCTCACCAAATACCTAATCCCAGAAACCTTCAACATATCTACTCCCAGCAGTCCAAGAGAGATATTTGCTCTCCCAGGAAGTTAATTAGTTTGGTCTTTAATTAGTCTGAACCTTTCCCAGTATTGTCTTGCCAAAAGCTTCCTTCTGTGTTACCAAGACAGCTCAGCACCTCTGCTACTGACAGGTCTTTGGTGATAAATGCTCAGGCCATGTTGCACATGAGAAGGGAAGACATGATACTCCTCTTGGCTCCCAGCACTCTGTCCCCGGAGGCAGCTGCCAGCCCTCATTGTACCCTCCCAACACATGATCCAGCCATTAGCTACTGGGACCAGTTACACCATCCAGGGCAAGTACCACGCCACAACTGAAAACTCTTTTCTTCTTTCCACAGCAACATCTTAAACTGTTAGTCTGTCACATTCAGTGAGACTCAAGATGAGAGTTATGCTTTCTCAATGCTTGCATTACTGGTCATTTTAAAATCATGCTTTTTGAGGCAAAGAAGCAACTTGCAGTCTCTTTCATCATCATCATCAAATGACAAAACTCTCCTCTAAGTCACTACTGAAGAGATTTGAACTCTTTCCAAAGCAAAATGAAAGGTCACTTCTAATGAGTCATTAAAAAGGCCACGTTTGCTGGTAGATCAGCTGCATCTAATCTGAAGCAAACAAAAATAAAAGAGGAGGGGGGAAAAAAAGCAGCAATATCTGACAGAAGAAGGCAATGTGATATCCATCTCCCTGACATCTTGTTTTTTTTCCTGGCATCTCGAGTTTTCAGCCAATCATTGAACTTGGACCGGTCATCAGAAGATTTCCAAGCTTCTCTTCCTGCAAAAAAGTCTGGGCAGATGGCTCTGCACACACAAACACACAGAAGTCAAAACTGAATGAATTAATCAAACACTGAGATTATTTTTTTGGCCCTTCATAGCATTGAAAGTTTCTAGCCAGGCATAACTTTGGTTTGATTTCTTTTTTCCTGAGAAGTAATGGTTTTAAATACCATTGTGAACCATTCTACACACATGCCTGTGAGCTTTAGAAAACATTTTAGTGTTCCATATAGGCTTTTTTTCAACAACTAAGCCACACAATACAATTTTTGATAGAAATCTGGAAAACATTCTTTTTCTCCCCAGTATTTTACCCCCTTTGAGTACGTAATTTGAAGCTATATACAGTAAAACAGATCATCTTGATGATCAAAGCAAGTCCTGACTATGGCACTTTTAGATTTTGCATACAACATAATACCATTGAACAGAAACCCATCATTAATGGGTTGCATTTAAACAGACAGTTACATAACATAGTAAGCATGAGGCTTACTTGGGAACTAGAAAAAAGAATCCAAACACCTGATGGATTGAGGTCAGCAAAGAACAAGTGAAGGGACAACATGTGGGAAGAAAGGGAGGAGTGTTTTACTGTGGTCATCATTTGGTGACTGGAAAAAGTGAAGTTCAGCAAGAGTCCACTGAGTACTAAAGAGTTCCTCCATCATGTGAGTGCCCAAAGGCTGGCTTGGGATGACCTTGGCTGAAATGTGTTGTGTGACCAGCAGCAGCATTGTGTGATGTTGCAGTCACTAGTGGATAAGGCAAAGGGAAACAAGCAGGGACTCTGGAGGTGTCCACTGTTAGGTCACCCTCATATGTGTTCTCTCTGCTGTATATTATCCCATGCTCAGTCCACAGACAAGCAATGGGATCCCTGAGAAACTGTTATCACCTTTCACTTATTGAATGCCCTGTTTTCACTTATTGAATGCCCAAGTTTAAGCAGTGGAGAATTGCAATGACATTAACTTGGCATTTTGGAGCTAATATTGTTTGTCATGGTTAAAATTCTCTTAAGCAGCTTCAGTATACCTCCATTCATATTTGTTTGTATGAGAAATATCTTATCTTATGATGAGCATACAGAAACAGAATACCTTCAGGGTACAATTCAAATCAAGCTTCTCCCAACTCACTGGCTTATCAAATTTTAATGACATCCCAAGGCAATCTGATTTTGCAGTGTACAGGAGATAAACAGATAACTATTCAGCAGTGCAAAATAAAATGCAGGGTGTGACAATGTTGCATTGCAACCAGGGCTCCCTCTGCATATCTACAGGCATAAGGAGGAGGTGACATTCCACCTTTTGTCATAACCCAGCAGGCTGCAGGGTCTTGCTGCATGCAGGGACAAGATAGCATCATAGAATCATTTACTTTGGAAAAGACCTTTAAGATCATAGAGACCAATCACTCACCTCACACTGCAAAGTCCACCACTAACCCATGTCCCTCAGCACTTCAGCTATGTGTCTTTTCAGTATCTCCAGGGATGGGGACTCTACCACCTCCCTGAGCAGCCCTTTTCAATACTTAACAACCCTCTCAGTGAAAAAATTCTTCCTAATCTCCACTCTAAACCTGCCCTGACACAACTTGAGCCCATTTCCTCTCATTCTGTCATTCGTTACTGGACTGACCCACACCTCACTACAACCTCCTGTCAGGGAGTTGTAGAGAGTGGTCACGTCTCCTCTCAGCCTCCTCTTCTCCAGGCTAAAAACCCTCAGTTCCCTCAGCCTCTCTTTATGAGACTTGTGCTCCACATTCAGCAGCTTTGCTCACTGCAGCTACTACAACTTCCCACTTCCTAAGAAGCCAGGTTCCTCTGACAGTGGTGTGTGTACCTTTACTGCAGGATTTGACAGGGATCATTCAGTGTTGACTACTGCAACTTGAGCTAAATACTGTCAAAGTCTTCTTTATGACAATCAAGGAGAGGGGCCCCATCTTGTGGACATTTTCTGGAGAGAATATGGCTGAGAAGCTGTTCACAGTGCTTTCAATGCAGTGCTGAAAAGCTGGCTACGATAGCCATTTGCATCAGGTCTCACCTGAGCTAGAGACTTGTCTGGGCTGAGCAGGTAGGTATTATGCATAGAAAACACCTCCTTTCTTCTTCTTGAGGCTAAACATCCTCCCTTTTTCGCAGGTGTGAGAAACTCTGTCCCAATACAGCTTTTAAAGACCTGGAGGAAAGTTTACACACTGCCTGCAAACTCCTTACCTGCACACTGAGGAGAGGGGTGATGAGGGTAGAGGGGGATGAATCGGGATGAAGTCAGGGCATCCCTCACTGCCTTAGTCAACCAACCAAGCCTGGGGACAATTTATCAGGGGCCCCAGAAACCAAGGTACCTATGGCCACGTGCTGTGACCAGCAGGAGAGCCCAGATTCCCAGAGTGGCTACAGACACCTTGTACCAGCCCTGACTGTCCAGGCTCAGTGCCATTTGGAGAAGAGTACAAACAGGCTGTTTACACAACCTGCAGTTATCCTCCACCTGTGCTATCCCACAGCTACAGCACTTCAGCTCATTAGCTTCAGTCTAAGGAGGCTGCCAACTGAATTCTTATTCTTAAGAAGCTGTGTAGTATTTGGTAAAACAAACAGGATAAAGCTGCTGTGCATGCACTGCCTGATTCTAGGCCACTTCAAATAGGTTTTTAACACCAACAATGCAACTGGCATTTTTTCAGTTCAGGACAACACTGCTTTCCCAGCTCCCTCATATCTGTATTCTCCTGATTAGAAAAGCTTCATCATGCTTGTCCCTTGCCTTCTACAAAAATAACATTACATATGGCACTGCCTTTGCAAACCCACAATACTTGGAGGATTTTTCTGAGGCCATGAAGGCATAGAGGGACAGCAGTGGCTCCAAGGGCTGGAACTGCCTTTGGGATATGCAGGAATACTGCAGGATTAGGATCTGGGCATTTGGCTACACAAAATGCAGATGATAAGCAGATATGGCCATTTAGGGACTTGGAGTAACAGAGACTGGGGTTATCATGCAGAAAGCACCAGGTGAGCATGGGGATTTTGAGGAGTCAGAGGAAGTTTGGGGTCAAAGGTGCATCTACAAGTCACTTCATCTGACCTCTTGCATGGACCAGGGCAGCCTCTGATCCAGATTAGGCTACTCAAGGCTACTCACTCTGAGCAGTTTTGAAACCCTCCAAAGAGGGAGATTCCATCCCTTCTTAGAGCATGTTGCTCCAGAGCTTGGTTGTGAAATATCACAGAAACATAGAATCATTTTGTTTGGAAAAGGTCCCTTCCAACTCCTACCATTCTATGATTCTATGAAAAGGCCTTCAAGATCGTCGAGTCCAACCCCTTCCCTCATACTGCCAAGCTCATCGCTAACCCATGTCCCTCAGCACCTCATCTATGCATCTTTTAAATAGCTCCAGGGATGGGGAATCCTCCAACTCCCAGGGTAGCCTGGGACAGTGTCTAACTGTCTAACTCTCTGTGAAAAAGTTCTTCCTTAACATACTGTCTGCTGAAGTATGCAGACAACTAGAATGCAGTGACCCTAGATTCACACTGATAGGATAGCAATGTCTGAAACTGCCAGGGAAAGTAATATCCATGCAGATAGCTAGCCTTGATTTATTGCTACATTAACGTCAGGGTGAGTAACTGACAGATGTTGTAGAGAATGAAAAGAGACTGGTCCCTCAGAGGATCTCTGAGTAAACCAAAGTTGGCAAGTCATTACCAAGACAATGGAAGAAAAACCAACAATAACAGCAAAAAAGGTCAGCACGTCAACAAAAGTGGAGACTGTGTCATAATAGTAAACAGGGATGCTTGTTGTTATGTACTTGGGAGGAGATAAGCACAATAAAGGGGGAGAACTTGAAAGAAAAATGGAGTGGGATATAATATAAAGCAAACAATATAAGCAGGACTGAGTGGGGGTACCTGTTTGTCAGCCCTGTGCCCAGTTTGGACCAGGACAATAAACCCAGTGTTCCTGCCTGTGTTACTTCTACAGCCAGGAGGGACTGGTAATATTTTTCCTGTTGTTGGTGGAATACTAGAAGTACCTTTCTTAACCTGGAGAGTGTCACCTAAAACCATCATTTCTTCCTGGTTCCTTCTCATAGCCAAGTGATTGTTTCACACATGGGCAATTCTGCTCAGTTCAGCAATACATCTGGAACAAAGGTTTTGTAGTTAATAAAAAAAGATGCTTGCATGCAAAACCAGGTTATTTCCATGTTAATGCTGATGACCACCAATCACCATACTAAAGTAATGCCTGAAACTACTCAGGTAGAGTCATGATGAAGTCATGCTCACTAGCAAAGACAAATGGATAAAAGGGATGATCACCATTGATGTCATAATGCAGAATAATGGAACAGACACAAGGCAGGATAAATTCAACCAACTCTTTAATGCCTGATCATCCTTTAGTCCAACTTTGATTTCACAATCTTGTGTAAATCTTGTTAAAAAAAATAATTAAGGCTTATAAATTAAAATGTTGCTACTTTGTTTATGACAATTCCCAAAACCAGATCGTTTTTCCTTGACTGTTTTCTTCTCTCAACCGAAACCAAACACTGATCTTGAAGCCTACTGTTACTTTATGCTTTTGTCAAACGAACGTTTTGATCCAATCAATCATATCCTTTCTAGCTTCTTCAATATAAGGTTTATCATTAGGTTTCATATCTTCTGGCTTCAATTGTGCAAACCCATGAACTTGCCCAGGATAAACTTTAATTTTATATGGAACTGTGCAGTACTGTTTCAGCTTCTCCTCCAGTAAAGTGATCTGTAAAACAAAGTGGTTTTCCATTATTTTGGTGTTCTTTTTTTTTGTTTGACAAACTTGCCATTCTCATTTCTCTGCATCTTTATCTTTTCTCCACTGTCAAACTTGAAGCAGGTTGTTGTTGCTCAATGGATGAGAAAATCTCTTTTTGGAATATCACAGGAAGACTTTTTTTAAAGTGTGAGTCTAAGAACACCAACAGTTACTGCTATTACTACAGATGAACTTCTAGTCAGAGACTTAGGCTTGTAACTTAAGCCCTGATCTTGGGTGAACATATTCTCTAAACCTCAGTGACTCTCAGTCCAAAATATTTTGATAGGCTTATTAGCAGAGTTTAAGAAAACACAGGGGATTATCTAAGCTTACTGTATAACAAAAGGACACTCGTCCTGCACAACCTTTTGATGTACACACATGCTTACAGAGTATTAACCATACAATATGTACCTGCATACATGTGTGGACATGTTTTTTTGTGCTCCTTTCCATTAAAAAGTCAGGAAATATGAGAATGAGCATTTATTTTGCCCCTGCAAGCTTAGTTCTGTACATTGTGCAGATTAGAGACATCACAGTGACTTATTGCATGTTCGATTTTCTTTTCCCCAGAGGCCTTTATTGTTCAGTGCAGAAAACAATGTATTTGAGGATTATTCTTGTTTTAAATGCAGGAATTTTTCTTATACCATCTGCAGTTAGCTCAGAGAGAAAGCTTCAGGAGAAAAAAAGGTATGGTTTCAATGTATAACACATGATGGAAAGAATGTATTTGTGAAAATTGTGCCCCTGGCAAAAAGATGTTTTGCTAGAAAAAGAGGACAGAGAGTGAGGAATTTGTTTTCTTGTGCAGAGAAGACACATATTTGAGGTACAGAACAATATGCTGAGTAACACAGTCAGAAGTAAATATCAATTGGCTTCTGCATTCCCAGACACTGCGGGGTCCCCAGTTAGACTACTCCTACACAACAAACTGTGCTAGAAGTGGTATGTTGCCCTTGTCACTGAACAGAAAGAATTCATGCACAGAAGAGGGCACCAGTTTCCCACCCAATGCCTCTCTCAGATGCTTACAATAGGGGTCAGATCAGAATATAAATGGCAGTCAGGAGTGAAAACAGAGCCCACAGGTTTTCAGCACCTTAGTTAAAACACACGCCCGCTCTTCTGACGCAGTTCATTTTATCTTTGTGTACCAAAATCATGTAGTCATTGGTTCACATCACCAGAAAGTTCAGTTACTGATCTGAAACGACTTTTCTTTCCATTCAGTGTCCAAATTCAGCCGTTTAACTACCTGTTCTCTCATTCATAGCAGCAGTAGCCAAGTTTTTGAGATGCTTGGCTCGTACCACTCAGATCTCACTGCCCACTTTCTCATTCTGCTTGTCCAGCCACTCAGAGGCTGCATTTCCCACCTCAAAAAACAGATTTAAGTAACCTAAGCAAGATATGGGGGGAAGTTGAAATGGAAGCAGAACAATCCAGCCTGTCTTGTTTTACATGTTTGAAAATACGAAGCTTGTTTCTAGCAAGCTAAGATACACGTGTAGGATGAAAAAACTCATGGGAAAAGGAAAAGCATTTCTAGCACAACAGCTTACCTGATCATAAGAAATAGTGTGGTCTTTCTCACCAAAAATGAAAAATGTGGGATTTAGTAAATTGTATCTTTCTTCTGAGTCTCTAATTATTCCTGCAATGTGTTTAAGAAACAGTCTGTTAGTGAGGGGCACAGTCTTGCAAGATTAACAGTAAAACAAAAGACAGAATGCCTGTTTAGATTTACTTATTAAATACTTTTTTTTTCTTTACATTGGGACAGTTTCTATTCCAATGGGGAAATAAAAAAGCATTTGGAAAATGCATTTCCCCACTCTCCAAGCACTAAAAAAAGAGATTAGAACATTTTCTAGGTTCCACCATTCTTAAATTTTGATACCAATGCAGCGTATTGTTGAAATCATCACGACTAAAGTCTACAACTCACTTTTGAGTCGAGTCGTTAACAGAAATTGCTACAAAGCAATGACTAGAGTCACAAACTATGCAGAGTCAGGTGAGCCCAGGTAAGTTTTCATGTGTTCTACACTACCATAGAGGGACACCCCAGCGGTTAATTGAGGATTTTTCAGCATCAAGTGATGTACTGCCATTCCACCCCAGGAAAACCCAACGATACCAATCTTCTTTGCACCGCATTGTTCCTTTAGATACTTCAAGACAACATCAGCTTCCCTAAGACATATAAACAAAAGCAAACTAAGGAATCTATTGCAGAATCAATACTTGACAATTTAAGAATCAGAAGAGATACGTGAGAGGGGTTTTTTTCTGTGTCTGCAGCCCCAATTATTTAAAACAGAATACTTCAAAACCACATTTCATCCCAGATCGGTGGCTTCTGTTCTTAAACAGGAGTGACCATCTCTGTTCTACTTTAAGGAAGTACAGGTACTTAAATACTTACCTGAATTGTGACCTGCTCCTTTGTTTTCAAAATAAGCAAATTTTTAATTGAATCACTTTGTCTAGGACAGGACAACTAAAGACAAGACATATCTGCAAGTAGAACAACATCTTGCATTATGGATTGTAGGAACAGATAAGCTTCACTGTGCTATCTCTGCAGAGTCCACCTATTTAGATAAAGATTTAGCTTGAGTATGTCATTCCTGTTGCATGAGTTAATATTAAAATATCCTATCAACCCCACATGCAATAATAACGTACTAAAGTAGCAATTACTCAGAGTTACTCAAAATTAAACTGACAGTAACAATACTGCTTTAAAAAAAAACAGGTATTGCATGAGGTATAATGCAAAAATATGGAAATTGGTTTTAGTGTGGGCTAGAGCAGGTTGATTATTTCTTTTAATTGCTAACTTCTTATGTCTCAGTAGTTTTATCCTGTCATTATCTACAGAGTTTTAAATGAATTTTAAGTGCAGACTGCATATACTAACAACTGTTGTCAACTATTAGGTATATTAGTAGAGTCATCACAGGTTTAGTTAGGCTGACAAAAAGAGCAGCATGAGAGTGACATGAGGAGGAG
This sequence comes from Colius striatus, assembly GCF_028858725.1. Lineage (NCBI taxonomy): Eukaryota > Metazoa > Chordata > Aves > Coliiformes > Coliidae > Colius > Colius striatus. The sequence goes on from NC_084762.1 coordinate 6,767,943, forward strand.
ATTGTGTCCTGGGCTTGTATCCAGGGGGTGTGCTGTGAATCAAGGGGGTCTCTCAGATTTAGTTTGCTTGGAAGGGTACTAAGTCAGTCGTGGATATGTTGAGTGCCTAATGCTCCGAAAGAGCAACAGATCTGACCTTGTGGGCAGCTATGAATGAATTCTCAAAAGACAGCATAGACATGTCCTTGAGGTCTTAACTGTTCAAGATATGTGATATCTGCTTACTCTTTGGAGCTGGATTTTTTTACAAGTGCTAGTCATTTGTGTTTTAAGTTGCAACTATACGGTCAAAAGCTTTGCTGAGAGATGCTGAAGTTAGGCTGGGACTGCTGGGACCTCTTGAAAGGGTCATATGAATACTTGTGGCTTACAAAATGATAGCTAACTAGTAGAGTGTCACTGCCTCATTATCATCTCCTGAAGCTTTAGGCTGTGATGATAGTGGAAGGTTTCCCTACCCATGGGAAAGGGGTAGATGATCTTTAAGGTCCCTTCCAAATGAAACCATTCTATGATTCTATGATAGCTGGTGAAGAAACAGTAATGTCTCCTATAATTCAGGGAAGCCTTGTTACAGGTACTGCTAGACTTTACAGATAGTGGTGTCTCTGTTTCACAGTACAGCTGATCAATGTAGATTTTGGGCAGTCTTACAATTTGGTAAGTTCTGATCTAATGGTGCTGAGGAGAATATCACCTGCACTTGCATTATCACGAGGCAGAAAGCAACGTTGGCAAGTGACAACTGGCAGATAACATGAGCAGCTATGGAACAGTGATATCTTGAGGAACTGGAGGCAGAATCTCACTTGTGGGTGAGAGTTCTGTGTATTGCACAGCCTGTGGAACACTGGCTGTGAGACTGTGTGGCCACTATAATGTAATCAGAAGAAGGTACAGGAAAACAAGATGGGGACAATATGCAGAGTGATAGATGGAGTAGATGATCCTTTCCAAATCCCAGCCAAGACAGTATCCAGAACCACAAAACTATCAAGAATAAGAATTGTGTGTATGGAGCCAGCTTGCCCTCCTTTGAGGTGCCACTTTTAACATTTCATACAAATTCCCCTTGTTTGCTGGACGCTTTTTAAAGTCCCAGTACAAATATGTATCTTACTTGTCTACTTTCATAGGATCATGATGCTTCATCCAGTCAGCAAAGTCAGCCCAGTGATCAGTACTTTTCCAGGGTTCTGTCCCCTTGAAGAAGTCTGGGCAGATGGTTCTGTGTGAGACATGGAATCAAGTCAACTTTCACATTCACGTGGAGAGAACTCGTGGATGTCTAAATGTCTCCTGCTGTCCTTTCTACTCCAGAGTACACGTCTACATGGTTACTATCTGAATCATATTCTATTCATCTTGCTCAGGCAATCAGCAGAGCAAAAAGTATGCCTTTCTATGGAAAAAAAACAAACAAACCCACAAATAAACTCTCATTATTCCTTTAGACATAATACAAGAGTAGTTGCTTACATGTATCCATGACCTGAAATCAAATCGACTATGTATCTAATGTCTGGGAACAGCCATCCAAATACATCATGAATCACAATCACAGCTTTGTCAGTGAAAAAAGATGGTCTACAAACATATGCCTTGATGTGCTCAATTTGTACTTCGTGTCCAAGGCACCCATATTTAGATCTTTCTCCAGTATGATATAGAAAAGGATCAGCCATTTGGAAACCTAAAAAAGGAAGAGTAAGAAAGTCAAAATCATTTGTTACTGTGAGTTGTGAAAGGGAAATAAAGGCAAACACAATATGCAGAAAGTAGTTCAATAACTTCTGTAAATAACATTGGTGTCTTTGTCTGAAAGGAGAAGGAACTAAAGGACAAAAGGCAATGTTCCAGTGCAGAATTGGTCTTAGTCCATTCATTGTGTGTTATGAAGCTGAGAATGAGGACAAATACTAAGAGCAAAGTTATAAAATTACAGACACATTTGGTTTGCTCCCACAACACTCTGTCAGCACTGGTGTGAAGCAGTATGGCTTTAGATATCACTGTCTCCCCAGGCAAGGGACCATCATGTGTGTCCTCACAGTGAAACCTATGCTAGTTTCACTGAGTTATGTGATGAGGAAGGACCACAGCACTCAAGTGCTACAGAAGAGTGTTCAGTGCTTCTCTCAGTGCTGGCATACGCTTTTGGTAGCGACATCACAGCTGTTCTGAAACGTGATGTATCAGGTGCAGTTGGTGAATGACTGCAGTACAGATTTGTCAATTAGATTTCAATGCCTTGGGCCCATATGCCCTTGCAACAAAACAAGCAAGTATGCAAACGTCATTCAAAATATCTGAGAATATTTGGTTTCGCCTCCTGTCCAAAAATGGCAATTACAGACAATGTGCCAGGGGCTGTGTTAGCGAGATTAAAGTCAAAAGTTGTTCCGACTCTCTGTGTCAATAGCTTGGAATGGACTCTATGCAAAAAAGTAGATTGTAATCCTGTAATTAAAAGTAGTGTTATAATGTGCCTATACAAGAAATCCAATTAAGTCTTCAGGGGCAGTGTTAATGACAGCATTTCCCAGCCAGGTACTGACTTTGAAACCGTCCTTGGGGATGCAGTACGCATACCTGCATATACATTATGACTGTACGTCCCTGATCACTTCTACATCAGCCTATTCTTTCTCTTTGTGTTGTAACATGTACTTCAGAAAACTATCTAGTCTTCACTGAAGTGTGGCAAATTCTGGTAAAAAACATATACCTTCCTCAAGTCTCCTTTAACTACAGCAGCAGAGAGGTTTGCCTAGGTAATACGGACACGTTTGAAACCATGGTGCAGTCAGACCAAACAGCAGAGAGTCGATGCTGCAGAGACTCACTGCTTGCTTTTGCCTTACACAACACTTCCCACCTCACATGATTAACACAGGCTCAAAAGCAGGAGCCAAATTTTATAATGCATTTAGACTGCCTTATACCCAACAGAATCAGCCTTCCCAACATGTAGTGAAGGTTCTTCCTCATCCCCTCCCAACCCCTGGGGCTGCTGTCACCAGGTCTGGCAGAGCCAATCTGAGCTTGAGTAAATAAGCTTGATTACAACCATAACCCCTGGCTGACAGAGCGTAGTACAGAGATACAGGAACTGGGTGGATGTGGCTTTACTGCTAGAATCAAGCTGCTTCAGAAACAGCCATGAAGTGAATGATCTCACATTGTGAGTAGTCCCCTGTTCTGATCACTGAGAGCGCATTATATTTGTTAATCGTCCTCCCACCTCTCTCAATATCTGAACCTCAGAGTTGGTGCTAGGAAGCATAAAGTAGCCTGATCTTCAGGACTAAAATCCCCATTGTTTTGGCATCACAGAAAAGTGGAAATTGTAACACACATGGGAGAGTATCTCCTAGTTTAAGCACCCCCTAATAGGCCTGGAAAAGGCTTGAGAGGTGTCTGTTCATGCAAAAGTGCATCCTACCTCTTTTTTTTCCAACCTAAGATGAATAAGCTTGTTGAAGTGCAAGAGACTGCAGTGGAAAATTCACAGCCACTCCCAAAGATAACTAACACCACTAGTTTCTAGCAGCCACAACCTTACTCCACTAAGGTCTTTTGTTCAGAAGGGCACAACCTATGATATCCCCTTCAAGGAAGGAGTGATTTAGAGGCATTAAGCTTTGCAATAGTTGTGAAACAGCCTTCTATCTGTCGGTTGCTTCTCAGATATCATTTCTTTATCCTATCTTGATGGATGGCTAGCCAGCTGGCTCTCCTTCAGGCACCAGGATGAGGAGAATGTTAGTAAATAGTCAGCCACACCTGAACCGCTTAGAAATCTTGAATGGGATCCTGTTCAGTCAGAAGCTTTATTTGTTCCTGCCCGCTTTGTCCCACGCAACGTGGTGTGGCAAAGTAACAAACCAGGATATTTCCTACCTATCCTGTCTCACTTCATTCCCTCTTCCCACCAATTTCATCCACTACACTTTTCCTTTTCCTGCTTTCCCTGAAGCACGTTTCCAAGCACGCAGCATCTCGCCTTTATGCCTCACTCCTCATCACTGAGCTCCAGCCCAGAGGAGATGCAGGGCCTGGTGGGAAGCCAAGAACAGGGGAAAAAACTGACTGCTGCTAAGAGGCAAAAAAGACTGACATCCATGAGTCAGGCTGTCAGCCTTCTGCCTGTTAGGAGAAGGCCTTCTTAGAGTTTCTCCTTCTCACCAGTTGTCCTGCTCTTCCATGGGTGTCTTGATATCATCCCATTTTTGTTCAAGCAACATAAAAACTGAGGACATTTACTATTTTCCCAAGGCAAAGGTGAGCTTCCTTGGGTGGTAGGACAGACTCAAACAACTATATTTTTAGGGAGAAACAAATCACATGGTTAAATCCTTCTGAGTGTTAGTTTTCAATAAGAAAAAACTAAATCTTGGAAGGTGAGGTTAAAAACCTTTAAAACACAATCAGCTGAAACAGAGGCAAAGATAGTCCTCAGGATATGCTAAGGATAATCTCCACTTCTCAGAAAGTGAGCATAAGCACGTGATCTCAAAGCAACATGCTTTTTGGCAGGACCTTGGGCTAGTGATGCCAAGATGTGACACCTGTGCCCTTTTCCTGGGTCCAGTGATAACATTTTAAACTCCAGCATAAATTTGTTTCAATGGTAAGTGTTCCAATGGACTAAACAAGGAATAGAATAGGAATCAATTACCATAAGGGCAACAAGAAATTTTTACAGTCCTTTAATGTGACCTTGCTACTGATGGATGCAAAATGGTTATCAATGTCCTCAGAATTATTGTTGTGCCACAGCTTGCAGCAAGGACTCAAAATAAAATCCAGCCTTTCCCAAAGCTGACACCCTTTATCTTCACATTTGTTCCCTAACTCTTGTCTTTGGGCATTTTTTTACTGATACCAAAATAAAAAGCTTCTCTGTAAAAGAGTTTTTTTGCAGAATGTTTCTTTTCAAAGAGCTGTATCTAATTGCTTAACAATTTCAGATTTCTCCCTTTCAGCACAGCTAAAAGCAGTTATCCTTTCTCTGCTGCCATCTCAGACTTTGTGGACCAGCTTGACATCACGTACCTGGAGTTCAGGATCCTGTCTTAGCCCAGCTCACTTCTTCTGCTCAGAGGGACACCAGCTAGATATCTCTAAACACAAAAAGAAGAAAACCAGTTCTGCTGACAGTTTTGCTCCTGCTGCTGCCCATCCAGTATTCAGATGCTCTTTGACTCTTCTGCAGGCTTTGAGACTGGGGAAGGTGAGGAGGAGAGGCTTAGCACAGGAGCCATCCCCGCAGGAAGGGGTGGGGACACATCATGCAGAGAGGCAGGGTGCAGCACGCTCTGCATCACTTGCCTTTTTACTCTACCCTTAATTTATTTATTATTTAAGGAGTTTAGAAAGCAAAATGCATGAAAACACTACACTGCATTTCCCCCAACCCCTCACCATCTCTCAAAATGTGTGTCGTTCATAACAAAATACTACGGAGAAGTTGAAACCAGGCTGCTGAGTCTTACTCTCAGCACACTTCAGTTTTCTGGGAAACTTTCTCTTCCAGACCTGTTCACTGCAAAGCAAAAGATGTGTGTGATACAGCTGTTTAAGACACTGTAGAATCTCTAGACCTCAGCATTTGTGACTGAGATGTTTAGCATCAGTGGTGCATTGTCTTATGGTATCTTCGTGCACTTTGGTTGTCCATAATAAATGTCTTTAGTAGGATTTGTACTGAATCAAGATGAATCTGTCCCTACAAACGCTCAGAGTAGAAAAATTTTGGAAGTCTCCTCAGCACACTGATTAAACATCTCACAGCCACACCCACAAATATTCCCAACAAGTCCAAAAGCGTTCAGGTTATTTTTGATTCGACTTGCTTTCGACAAGTTAGAAACATTTGAGTTTGAGACAGTTGTTATTGATGGTGACTCGTTGAATTTTTCCATTCCTGTTTCTTTAATGGCCTTGTAGCCAAGGAGCATTAGCTTAGCCCTCAGGCTGATGTCTACTGTAGCTTTCATTTTCTCTGTGCCTGCACATGATCTGTGTGTGTGTGTGTGTGTGTGTTGCAGGGGAGGAATGAGAGAGACAGAAGAGCTCAAAGAAAGCAGCAACATCGTTTCAAGACAAAGATCAATATAGAAATTTTACTCTATGTGCAAGCAAGGCTCACAGTCACTCAGTAGATCCTTAATAGTACTAAGCAGTACTACTTAGTAGCACTCTGTGTGGTAGTGATCACTGTTTAATCTGAGGACTATGTAAACCCTGTGATCATTGGTTTCATTTCACCAAACTTCAGACATTTCCAATGAGGATGTATACATGTCAGCAAGGTGTTTACACTCCCACAGTTGTCACCACAATTTAGGGTATGATTCACACTCTATGGGTGTCTTCTCTAGAATGAAATGGATGGCTCCCTTCATGCCCTGTGCTGATCATGGAGTTTAAGGGCAGCCTAACCACCCAGTGCAGATACAGATTCGTGTGTTGAGTGCATCATCAGGCAAGATGAGTCCCACGTCTGCGTGCTGTGGGAGCTACATGCAACTCAAAATTAAGGTTTGTCATGACTGGACAGAGGATGTTTGTCCTGTCATACCTGTCAGTTGCTCGGGATTGTACAAGAAACCATTAAAAAGATTGCTTGTGTTGCAAGGGAGGGAGTGGAGAGACCTCACTGAAAAGATCCAGTTTATACTTTAATATTAATGGAATTCTGCTTGAGCTTGTCTACCCCAACCCCAGATGGGCACACTGTACTCAGATCCAGCAGACTGAAGTCTTGTCTTCCTATCTTTCCCCCAGCACTTGGGTCTGTCTGAGTTGTGGTCCCCTGCGGATCAGATTGATCCAGCAGAGCCAAACATCTGATCCCACATGCATCTCATGACTGCAAAGCCTGTCTCCATGCCCAGCACCTCTAATTGGGGGTGATTAGGGTGAAAGGAGAGCAAAGGACTTGCTCTGCTGTAATGCAAGCCTTTGCCTGCACACTGTGATTATGTTTGATCTGCAAACCCTAAATCATTTAGATCTCCCCTACTTGAAGAGATAGTCTCTTCCACCATAAGATTTAATCACCTCTGTAATGAACTCAGGATTATGGAGTTCATTGCATACGTGCAGTTCCTACAGTCTCAAGCAGCTTAGACATTTATTCTTTTAAGGCTGCCCCAACCAACCAAACAAGAAGACATGTGAAGGTTGGAATGAGCACAGGGGATTCACTTGTTCAAACACACAATGGTCAAATTTCTCCTTCACCTGAAACACATATATGAAATCCTCTGAAGGATTTCAACACAACTCCTCTGTTTGCTCCACCTGGTTTTATAGAAATGGGTGTAGAATAGCACCTCAAAGTAAACCCTCGCTGCTCTTGGCTGCACTTTTAGCTGTATGTTAACATAAGAAACAAGATCCTAGGACATGTAAGCCTGATATCCTGAGGCAAAATAGAAAGATATTGTCTCCCAGAAAACTACTGGAAGATAAAACCCCAGAAAGGCAAGTACTCTGCTGGTATCTAGTGCAGAAGTGAGAGTTCAATGGAGAGAGCAATGGACATGCTTAAACGTGCTCCATTTGCCATCACCTGGTAAAGTATTTGGAGGACTGCTGGTAGCAACAGACTCGTCAGAAGGTTGAAATCATTGCAAATGTTACCTTTATGTTGTGAAAAAACAGTTCAAAGCACCTGTGGTGAGTGATGCTCTTCTTGCAGCTTAGAAGCTGCAGACAAGGCAAGAGGGATGGTGAAGTTCCTCTCTCCTGTTACATGGCTCCTGCCAGCAATAGCAACCTCATTATGAGGTTCCCACTACTAAGAGTACCTGTCAAGGAACCACTGGAGAAGCTCTCAGAAAGGGCTAGCAGAGAGGCATGGTGGAATGGAGTCAGAACAGTGCAGCTCTACAGGGTCAGCTCTGATGCCAGGGAGGGCTCTATATGCTGTGCCTGCCCTGAGAGCAAGAGGCATCCTTCGGGACTTGGGTGGCTACAGGAGGGGAGTACAGCCAGTCTTTCTCACACAACTTAATTGAAAAGAGAGGGCCCAATTAGTGGGCTTGTAATATGGGGCTGGGTTTGTGGCTTTTGTATCTGTATGTTAGCATGATTTCCTTCCCTTCATCCAGCAAAAGGCTGTATACCTGAAGTTATCTACTGAGTCATCACTTGAGAGTGAAGAAATACAGTTTAATAACCCTGATTTCATTTTTCAGGTTTCTGACTTTGGTCTCCAGTCAGTGTTTGCATAAAACTCTTGGAAACTGAGCCAGCTCTTGTTATTGCCCATCAAAGCCTGGCAGGAGATTTATATGTACAGATACTTTCACTGTCACCAGTGGAAAAGTAGTCTCACACTTACAATTTTGTTCTTTACTATTTATCTAGAGGTTGTTATAGAGTTCATGGCTGTCTTTGTCTGGAGCATTAAAAGGTACCTCCAGGAATTCTCTGTTTTGGTTAGTAGTGATCCATGTTCTTGCTCTTTCCCATGCTTTCCCATGGGTCTAAGAAGAGAGGCTTCAAAGCCTCTCCTGTGTGGGAGTGACCTTATCTGCTTCATCTGGTGCAGCATTGGCAACCACAGCCATCTTCCCTGCACCAAGCAGAGCAGTCTCCCATCCTCATAGACCACCAGCACTCAGGCCACGGTGATGGCTGACTCTTTGCTGTTGATCTTTGCATCTCTTGGCACTCCCTCGTGCTTTCATTTGCTGCTAAAAAATAACAGACCTAGTATGCCACTATCTCTCCCCTTTGGCCATCTCTCCCTTGTATCCACTTCCTTTCCTGGTCTTCCACTCCCTCTCTGCTCCCCCACGTTTCTATCCTTTTCATTCCATCACTATAAGTTATTTGAAGCCATTGGTGTCAACTTGTTTCTGGTTGTCCCTTTTAATGTCTTCCTGAGAGTTTCACATTTCATCAGCAAAGGTGCAGATCAGTTCTTGGAGTACACAGCTCCTTTTCTCCCTAAAATCAAAAGTATGGCTCTGACCACAGGGACAGAAGGATTATCTGCAAAAAGAAAACTGTTTTCAACAGGCACGTTGCTAATTTGCTTGTTGACATGTAGAACCGGTTGACCCAACAGCTTCTGGGTTTCTCATGCCTGGTTTGGATTATTTTTTACCCAAAATGAACTGTGAATGATTAGTCTCAGATTCTCTATATTTGCTGAAAGAGCATGTGTGACTTCAGAGGGTGTGTTTTGTCAACTTTATAGGAAAAGGGTGGAGTGTAACTATAATTACACTAAAGCAATAACAAGAAGACCATTTTAAACGGTAGATGACATGCAAAGAGGCGTGTTAATATTACCTAACAGTGTCCAGGTGCTTCTAGGTTATTCAGTAGTTCCTCACTTTATCAAAAAACACTTTTATTGGAATTGCAGTACAAGGCACGAGTCCAAATATAACAAATAATAATAAATGTTAATATGAAGACACAGGGAAAATAGTCTCAAAATAGGTGCCTGAGATCAGAGGCAGCATTATTGTTGCACTGAACATTGTAAATAGAGACAAGAGCAAGACAATAGAATTAAGATTACATAGATGGTGCGTGGATTAAGGGCTTCTTTCTTTATCTAGAAACATGAACATCAATTTGTTGCAGGACTTAAGAATATGTCTATTATTTTTTCTCACCAAGTATTTTGTCTTCTTCTCTAAAACCAGAAAAATTTGGAGCATAGAAATGACTAACAAGTGCTTTTCCTTTCAATTATCCTCCATTCAGACTATTACCATCAAAGATTAATTCATTCTATATATTTAGTCACTCAAAGCTGAACTTTGTATGTAGAATTTTCCCCATAAATGTTACTGTAAAGATACATATATTTGGTCTGTTTTGCCCCAGGACACAATTGTTTTCTCTTTACTTTTCTTGGGATGAGTTGTCTCCTGAAACAAAACACATCTCCTTGTCCTTGTTTTTAACTTCAGGAACTTTATGGGATTAATGAGCTGAAAAGGAATCACTTTGTTTGCTGAGAATTGAGGCTGTGCTTGCACTAAGACCTAAACACAGCTTCATTCTTCAGTACATACAGTTGCCTTGGACAAAAAGCTGCACCTTATGCCAGCAGAATCTCCCACATTTTTAAGAAAAGGTAACCTTTGTGAGTAGAAATCTGTCTTCCCCTCTGTAAACTCTTCAGCGTACACTTGAACACTTTGAGATTTGCCAAGAGATCCTTCTTAAAGCCAAGAAGATCCCAAAAATTCCACTTACATATGATCCCAAATTGGCTATACACCTTCTAGATGAATATTTAGAGTTTTTTCCTAACTGGAAAAGGAGGAAATGTTTGCTGCTGTCACTGACAGACCAACAATTCTAGCAAAAATTACTACATTAAATCTGTGGTTTAAACTTCAACATTTTAAACAGAGTGCCAGGTAAAGTAAAAAAAAAAAAGCCTTCTTCCCATCTTTGCTTGACTTTAGAAGTCCTGTTTTGCAAACATGTCTATGCATTACTAATCTTGAATTGGATCCAGGGCAGCTTTGGACTGTATCCCACAAAGCAATACAGACGCCCAAGTGCAACATCAAAGCAGCAAGTTTAAGGAAAGTAAACAGAAGAGCTTCTAATTATATTACAAGGTTGTTACCATACACAAATCAATCCAGAGAAATCAAGGTACTTTATTAAATACATTTGCAGAGAGAACCCCTGTTTTTATCCTTTTCCTAAATTGAAACAATGAACTTTGACCTAAAAGAAAGAAATGACATTTTGGTGTAATCCTGCAAACGGCTGAGTCTGTGCTGGGAGTGTCTTTACCCTACAGTCTGTGCTAGTTTAATAAAATCAGTTTCTAAGAGTCCCTGAGTATATGGTGGTTCAGAGAGGATGCCTGTTGCATGTGTCATCAGATGTTGTGATGTGGAAGAGGTTGTCTCCCACTGCTCACCTGAACAAAGGCTACTTGTGCCAAAGCAGCCGTGCCACGAGGAGTGAACTCCCAAGCTTGCTCTTCTACAGCTCTGTTTGGTGAGCTAGCAAGTCTCAAACTGGAGGTTTCAGCAAGGAGAAAACATGAGCTTAAGCAGGAACTTCAAGGCCTTATCAGATTTGCTCTCAAGGGCTGATATCAGCATCTCCAGTCCTGAGAGCTATCAGCATACTGCTTCCAAATGCACGTCAGTCGCCAAGATAGAGCCACAAGGAGATCTCAGAGAGCTATCAAGTAATGAGCTGTGAGGTAGAAAGTTTAGGGCCACCTTATGCAATCCTTCACAAGCTTCCTGTCTAAGGTGCTTTGATTTTTCCCCAGGAAGCTATAAAGATTATGACCTATCTGGACACCCTAGCTACCATAAGACACATCCCTTGCAGAACTCTGTCTTGTGCTGCAGCTCAGACCTGAGGCTGAGCTCATCTGTTCACTATAGCTTGTTCTCCTGGTTCAGGGGGAAGAAACTATTCAGACCTGAAACTCTTCCCCAGCAAGCTGGAATAAAATCTTCAGTCACCTGCCTCTCTTCAAAGAGACCAACAGTCTGCACCACAACTTACTAGCTTTACTAGGTCTCCTGGCTTGCTTGTAGGTTTACTTGGGGAGTTGACATCTTCTATGAGGTCAGACCCCAGTGCGTTTCCTTTCCTCATTGTACAAACATTCTCATAACCCCAGATACAAACAGGAATGAGTTCTCCAGGTTGTGAATGAGTTTCTAGCTTGTTATTTGGATAAAGAAGATGGGATGGGGGGAAGGAACTTAGCCACCTTCTCCACAGAAGGAATTCATAGCATGTCTTTACCATCACATACTCTTTCTCGTGAGAGAGTGAGAGATTAATGGGATAGCATTTGTGAGAGAGTGAGAGATTAATGGGATAGCATTTGTCTGAATGGCCACACAAAAAATAAAACTTGGATATAAAGGAGACAGGAATAATGCTGTGGGAGGAAGTCTTGGATAGTATGGTCCTTCAGGACCTCGGAATTTCTGTCCGAGACATATGCCCTCAGTGTGGTCTGCAAGGCTTAACATACATAGATGTTAACTCAGAGATCCACCACGCTCATTCATGTGGAGTCTGCCATACCTACACATCTACTACTTACCCACTGTCTTCTTTGGCAAATCCTGCCTTTGTACAGCCAGTTACATTTTCATGTGAGTAGGAGCCAGAAGCCTGATTCATTCTGGTCAGATTTCAGTATGTTATTAACTATTCCAACACTCCATCTCTGGTTTTAAGCAGAAATCAGTGCCTGCTGCTGATCTTTTCCCTTTCAATTTCTTAGAAAGTGTCACCAAAACTAAGTTGTGATCACATAGATTAGCCTGAAGATATGTATTTATCCTAAAAAAGCCCAGAGACAGCTCATTTCAATTCTTCAGAGTTAAACCCCACAGTTTAGCTGAGCACAACCATTTGTGTATATTATGCAACAGCCATGACAAGCTCTTTCCAGTGAGAAAAGATATAAATGCCAATATTTTCAAACTTAAAACTCTGGAAGCTAAATGAATTCCCAGGGACAACTAGATATCATGTGAGCTGAGAGCAAAGAGTAAGCATGGTATGACTCAGAAGAGCAGCAATGAAACTGCACATTCCTCAGTGAACTTGGGAATTATGCAAATAGAAAGTCAGAAATTAAACAACAGACACCTTCCTTGGAACTCATAATTAAGGCTCTTCGTTGCCACACAAGATGCATTTATAATACAGGTTGCTTAAAAGACCTGTTTTATGTTTTCTCCTTTGATGGCATGAAATGGTTTTGTGAAGTTTGGGAAATGAGTGCAGACTTCAAAGGCTGCTAGGAATTCTTCATATTCTTTAGATATGGTATCTGTTTGAGGAACTCTTCTTTCTGTGATCTCCCAATAGCAGTTGAAACCCAACAAATGTAACTCCCTTGTCACACTTGTAACTTTCTTTTCTCCTGTATTAAATGGCTCTCCATTTATCTTAAACATAAACTTCACAAAGAAAACAAAACTCTCTGAATTTGGGGTTTTGTTTTCTGAAAACAGGAAATAACATCTCTCTTTTCCCAGCTTGTTGTCTCCACATTTAAAAAAGCAGACAAAAAGAACAAACATGACTGAGATGCTGAAGAAGCAGCTAAGCTCAAGCCAAGCTCAGAAGAGCCAAGCCAGTACAGGTCCCAGTCCTACAATGCACATCATTCCACCACAAGGCTCCACACACTTTATTCCCTGAGCTCCAGGAGGGACTTTATTTGCCTGTGGAGCATGACACTAAACACATACAGCAATTTTGTAAGTACAAAGCAAAGGGTAATGGACACAAGCTGGAACACAGGACATCCAACTTGAACATAAGGATGTTCGAGTTTTGCTGTGAGGATGAGAGCCCTGGCACAGATTGTCCAGGGAGGCTATGGAGGCTCCTTCTCTGGAGATTTCCAAAGCCACCTGGACATGTTCCTGGGCCCCATGATCAAGGGGAATCTGCTTTAGCAGTGGGTTGGGCTGGATGATCTATAGAGATCTCTTCCAACCCCCACCATTCTGTGATCCTGTGTTAATTAGAGGTTATTCTAGCGAAGATACAGCAAGATACATTGGCCTGAGCCAGGATAGTAGATCGGTAGCCCTGACTGACTGTCTTATTCAGGTGCCACCTGTGCTGGCAAGGTGCAGGGCAGCTGCACAGGATGCTGCTTCAGATATTGAAGGCTTCAGACACCTTGAAATGCCCTACGGCCATTCAGGTAATTGGCTTAACCAGGTGGTAGGATTTGAAGAAAAACATTTCCCAATATCAGCAGCTGGCCATTCCATGGCCTGTGCAATTAGCAGATGGCCCCAGCTGAGTGCATACCACCATGATCCCTCCTGGCTGACCCATTGAAGGCCACAGAGATGCTCTATCACCTCTGCCGTGCTCTTCTATAAGTCTCTAAACCAGCTCCTGGGGCTGGTGCAGAGGTTCCCTCTTGTGGCACCCATGCAGGTCTGTCACATCTCTGTATCTGCCCACACTCCTGCATCTGGTCCCCAGCTCTTTGTTGCCATGAGGCTGCCACTGCACATTCCATAATCTTCTTGTGGACTGAGATTTTTCTGAATGACCTTCAGTTCCCTGGATTCTCTTTCTTCACCTTACAGATGGCTGGAACACTTGTCTTTTTTCCCATTTTGAAGGACCTTGCCGTATTACCAGTTCTTAACTTCTTATAGTCTCCTAGCCCTTCTCAGTCACTTGTACACATACCCCCTCCAACTCATCACATTGATCTTGGCCATGCTATTCACCATAAACTCTTCCACCATGCTTTGCATCTGTACAGCTCCTGGTTATTCTTCCTGCACTCCTGCACTACAGGACTGTGGTACACAAAGGGAAAACTTGGCCAGCTTCAGCTTACCCCCATCCAGGGGGAGATTGAGAAAGAGAGTTGTCCATGAGCCTTTGCTTTCCTTGAAGCTACTGTGAGATTCAGGCCTCCTGGAGAACTTAACCATATAAAACTGTCCCCTGCCCTTCCAGAGAAGCTGAATCAGGTACTGGCTCAGGGGAATCAGGAGTGTGTAAGGAAAGCAGAGGTAACACTTCAAGAAGCTACAACTAATTTGAAGACCCTCGCTTTTCTTCCTTGTAGGAGATCAATAAGTGGAGAAAGGAGGAAGTGAACCAAACTTCAAGATCCAGGGAAAAATGAAAGAGAGGGAGAACCCACTTTGAGACCCTGAATATAAAAGCTCTGGCTAGAATTCTGACAGCATTTTGTGTTCTCAGGGCTCAGCTGATAATGAATCTGTCATAAGACCCTTCCTTCTAAAGTAGGGATAAACTAGACATGTCTATAGTAGGGACTTTCCCAGATGTTCTCTTTTGAAAAGGACAGATTCCAAACATGCCTGTTCTCAGAAGCTGAACGGGGATGCTGAATTGAGCTGCTCAGATACCTTTCAGATGCTCTGAGGACAAGGTCATGAGAATGAGTCACTATTTCTGCCATTTCTGAACTGCCATTTGTGTGTGGATCTTTATTTTTGTAAGATGATTACTGTATTAAAGAAGACTCTTTAAAAAATGTTCACTTCATCCACAAAGAAGAGTGAAGAAGATGTAGATTTCTGAGCTGTGAATGTGTTTGATTTTCCATGTCAGTCACCCAACTGAAAATCTGCTTTACTAAGCCAAGGATTTTGCTCTTCTTTTTAGACATCAAAAGCACTAAGTGGTTTCTTCACTGTTTTTGCTGACTGAAGGCAGTACACACAGCAAATAGATTATTGCCAAATAGAAACAAGCAAAAGTTGCTGTTCATGCCCAAAACCTCAGCGGGCAAGTTACAGTGAAGTGAAAGTCACTACAGAAATGAGACAGCCTCATAAAACAAAGGTCAACTTGCAATACCTTCA
Source organism: Colius striatus (assembly GCF_028858725.1). Classification (NCBI taxonomy): domain Eukaryota; kingdom Metazoa; phylum Chordata; class Aves; order Coliiformes; family Coliidae; genus Colius; species Colius striatus. Next base: position 6,783,305 of record NC_084762.1, read on the forward strand.
ACCTTTAGACCATAGCTCGTTTCTCCCTGGCCATCTTTTTTCCTGTTGCTGCAAATGTTTGAGAAAAACTAATTACAGGTAATTAAAATTCTAAGTTCTGTATTTGTCTTCCAGTCAGTGCAGCAGAAGCAGAGGCAGTAACATCAGTGCCATTAAAGAAAGTGTCTGTAGCAACTACGTGGATCATTCTACACAATAGACACACTCTGGTTTTGGCAATCCTGACAGTTTTCAATGAAACAGAACTGAACCTTGCCCTGAGGAGTTCAGTTTGATTTAGTTGGCAGTCATAACCTCCAATAACATCTGGAAGGTCAGGGAAAGGGTTTCTGGGAAAATAAAATTGCTCCTGTCATCATCTGTAAGGATATTTTCACAGGTTTCAAAAGACACGAGAGCCAACACCTCTTCAGAAGAACTTACAAGCAGCCACCAGACAATTGTAATGTTTCACACCATACCTTCTATTACCAAGGAGAACAAGGAGAAGTATAAAAAGAAATCAAATCTATACTAATGACACAAATATCTGTTTAAAAGGTTCACTTGAAGTTGATGGAAGTGTTTTAGGTAAAGAACCATATGCCTCAAATGATACTATAGTTATCAGGAATGGGATATTCTGGAAGACAAATACAGTCCTTTTTTCTATATTGGGAACCCAGGATTCTTTCATCAAGCCAATGTGACTTCACAAGTCACATTTTCTTTCAGGAAGTTTGGTTTAGGTAGCTACTAATTATAGCCTAGGTCCAGTAAGAAGCAGCCTGACACATCGCCCAACACTGAGGCTACAGAGTCGGTATTTAGTGTCAGTCCAACAACCTGGGCCATTCTCCTGGTGCAGCAGTAAACATTATTGCATGCTCAGTACATCTGAGAATACTTTATTCTGTCTTTGTTCCAGGAATCTGCTGTCACAGTAGCTATCAGCTGATTAGGAGCAGTCTGTGAGATGTGGTGGCAAAATGGCTCATCACCAGGAAGCATGTCCTCTAAAGGCCCTGCAGTGCACGGGGAAAATTCAGGGTGGCAATGACTTTCACAATGTGTTTTTCTAGCCCATAGACCTTTGTGCTTTCTGATTGTGCCAGGTTAGTTTTCCACAGGCCATACTTTGTGCTATATACCAGAGTGCCTGCACTAACATCACGGAAGCTCTAGAACTCCCCATCAGTGGTGCATCAGTTGTTTAGGAACCAGATACATGTTCACCCCAAATACTACTTGTTTTTTTTTTTAAAGAGAAACTGTCACCCATTTGATTTTCCTTAAGATAATCCATTATGTTTTCCACATTTCTGTAACTCACTCTTCATAATCACCTGAACAATTTTTGTGGTGTGAGTCAGGCAGTTAAGGAAAAGAACTGGAACAATACTGAAAAAAACCCAAACAACTGGCAAAGAGAATAAATGCATTTGGGAATGTTCAGCTGCAGAGAAACTGGAAAGTATTAGCTGTCACTGTTCAGGTTTTTGGATGCTCTGAACGTTCAAAATCAGTCTGAAAATGTAAGGGAATAACTGTTATGAAGTGAGAGAAAAGGTGGGAATGTCACGGTAGGAAAGCTGATTAGTTTCAGTTTTGCAGTGTTTATTTTGTCTTCTCTTAAGAGAGCTTTGAAAAAAGACAATGTGTTTTCTAAGCATGTAAATATGACAAAACCAAAACAAACCACGACTTCCCTCTGCTCCTCACACCCATTCTAAATATGCCCTTTTTAATAATAAACTGATTTCTTCAGTTGTAAGTGGGAGTTTTTGCACTTTGCCTTTCTGAGAGGGAGGACACAGATGAAATGAATATGATAACATAGCCCACGTGTTTTATTGCAGTACTTTACTGTAATTGCAGAGTTATCAGAAAACAACACCATGCTGTCATGTGTTCCTGATATTATTGGTTATACAGGCCAGTATCATACATCCCACTATCTTGAAGAAGGTAATAACTTGAAGGTACTAATGTGGTTAAAGTTGAGAAGAAAAGTTATAGGACTATAACTTTGGCATGTGCCACCTCTGCACTTTTAAGTCCAGACTTGAACTACTATCCACTTTACCCCAATATGATGGCCAAAGGCTTTAATGCATAGGGTTTAATGAGTGGTTGGACACAAAGGGTCATATGGTAAAGAGAGCTGGAAGTTGCTACGACTCATTGATCAACTAGGGGGGTTAGAATAGCTGCCACAATGGAAAAGTAAAACAGTATACAAGTGCATTTCATACACTTCCTATTTACCCTTAATTAAATGAACCTCTTTTCTTCCTTAATAAGACTTTTGCCAACTCTGCAGAGACCATCAGATAACTTGCTGTGCACCCAGCAGAGGACAAAGTTTGACCGTACGCGGCCCCAGCTGCTGAGGCCAGCAAGAGTGGAAAACATAAATGATGAAGCCAAAACAGAGTTGTACGTTTTACCGATGAGTTTATTTGTTCTGTTGGAAATTTCGACAGGAGCTTTCTCTTCGGTTTGGGGCAGTGTTTAGAACCCTATTTCGTCTCCCTTCCATTCTCTGGCCGGCACGGCAGCTGCTCAGAGCGGCGACGCGCTCCTGTCCCGCGCGGTCCCGCTGGCTCCGGCCCGCGGAGGCAGGGCCAGGCGCTGCGGGAGGAGAGCAGCGGCCACCGGGCTGCCCGAACGCCCGGTAACCAAGGCGGCCCCGCCGGGCCGAGCGTCTGCCCGGTGAGCGGCCGGCTCTGCGGGGCCTCCCGGCCGCGCCGCCCCGCCAGGCGGCGCCGGCAGCGGGCGCGGCGCTCTAGCCCCGCCGTCTCGGTCCCTCCGGTGCCCGCACCGCGTACCCGCGCGGCCCCGCCCCCAGCGGTCACACCACTCGCTCGGCCGGCGCTGCGTCAGCCCGACAAGATGGAGACGGCCGAGGAAGGTATCGCGCTCGCTCCGCGTAACGCTGCTGTCTTTTCTCGCTCCCCTTCCCCGTCCTCCGGCCGAGCCGGTGCATCGCCTTCGCTGCCCTGAGAGGCGGGGGGGGGGGGGAGGGAGGTGATGGGTTGGGGGACGTCCCTGGGTGCGGTAGTCGTTGAAAGCGAGACTAGGGCTGTTTACGCCCGCACAGGGCTTCCCATAGCCGCGGCTGCAGGTGCCCGGGCCACCCCCCTCACCGTTCGCCCCGTCCCTTATGCCAGGGCCCGGCGGGCGAGGGCTAGCGGGTGCCCCTTACATAACCGCGGCCGCTGCGAGCCGGGGGAGGGCGGCGCGGTGCGGTGGCAACACCCCGGCGCGGGGCCGCATCCCGACACAGCTTCGCCCGGCCTCCCCCTGGCCTCGGCGACCCGCCGCAGCGTTCCCTTCCGGCTGAGGCTTCGCGGGGCGGGGGCTCAGGGGGCGAGGTAGCGGGGATTGTGAAAGGAAATCCCGGGGGCGAGAGCAGGAGCCGAGATGCCTGCAGCGGGACGGCGTCAGAGGCCGTGAAGAGGGGATTGCCCTCAGTCCAGCAACATCCTGGCTGGGGCAGAGTGGCTGTGGGCCGGCAGACGCTGTCATCAAACCCGGCCCTGGAACTCGGCGGGTTTTAAGTTTCCCCTTTCAAGCAGAGTACTAATAGCAGCTTTGGTCTCTGCTGCTGGTTCTTTTGCAAGGTTAACTTTGTTATGTATGCTGGGAAACCTGACAAATCAAAAAATGTAGTAAAGTGGTGCAGGAGTTGACACGTTTCTCTTCTAGAGGAAAAAAGGAATTGTCAAACAGATCATAGCCGTGTTGTTTTTTTAATGTCTAGTTTCCATTTTTAAGCGTACTGCTTTGAGATCAAATGTGGGCATGTCTTTGTCAGCACTTTTGCTCTGCTCAGGTGATGTCGAGGAATTGTGTAGTTAGAGCTCGTAAGGCAGAACTTGCATAAACCGAGACTTCACATTGTAGCACAAACCAAAGTAAATAAAGGATGTGTGTTGTGCTGTGTTTCTTGCAGTCTTTGAGCTTTGTTTGTCATCTCCAGCAATAACTACAAATATATATCTTACAGTAGCGAGGCAGTTCCAAGAAAGATGTCTTTTGTTACTTTGGCATCATTTTCAGTGTAGCTTTTTATCTAGCAGCACTTGATTCTTTCGAGCTTGAGAGGATTAAAAAGGTAACAAGCTGGATAAACATGAATTGCTGGATGAAGTAAGACAGTGCCTTTGTAGAAATGTCCCTTGGATTGTCCTGTAGACATCTTTAGTACTTGTGGGAACAAAGTTTGTCAAAATATTAGTGTTTTTTAAAAAAAATGGCAACTTTGAGAGCTGTTTGTTGCAATTTGGTCAGGGCCCAGTGACCAACAGTTACCTACACTGGTGAAATTAACAAAGGGAAACTTTGATCGCTTGGCCACCGATTGCCCCGAAAACAGATTATCACAAACTGTGAAGCAAATACTCAGAAATGACCATCTGAGTTCCCAGTAGTTGGTAAATCCATCTCTGTGGATTTGATTCAAGCAGCGTAGTTGATAATTTGTTACAGGCTGTTAGCAGTGGTAGACTTTGATCGTTCTTGCTTTTGTAGGACTTAAGTAGGTGAACAGAGCAGATCAGGAAGAGAAGAGGGAAGGGAGCTGTTAGCTTTCTGAGTTTTATAGATATATAAGCACACACACACAAACACATATATGTGTGGCCTCAGATGTATTGTAGCCTTATCAATGTTGCCCTCAAAAGCCCTGAATAGTAGGATGGAAGTAACTATATATATATATACTCACTTTCCATAAATACCACCAGAATGTTACGACTTCTAGGGTTTCAGACTTCAGCTCCCATTACTAGAATTTCACCACACTTGCCAGAATGCTGTAGAGGTTTCCCAAGGTTAGAATGCTTTAAACACTAGTAGCAGAAAAGCCTGTGTTAGTTCATTAAGGAGGAGGAAATCAGTGCTCCCATACTCTTGTGTGCCTGAACTTCTGCTACGAAATGTCAGGTGGACTTTGCTAGCTGTGGATAACCCATTAACGCTATTATGGCATTTGTGTTTCGGATGGGTTTCGTGCTTGATTAAACTGTATTGTGGAGCTAGAAGACTTAGCTGGATGGTGAGAGCTCGGATAAGAGAGGCAGTTGAGGTTAAGTCTGACGTACTCTGCCTCAGAATGCATGTGAGAGTTGCTTCTCTGTAGCACCTGAAAGCGCCAGATACCAGGTTTTGCCCGTGAGAGGTACTTCTATTTCTTTCTAGTTAAATCAGTTTGTTGCTCAATAACATGACCTTTACTTTTGGGTGTTACAGTGATGAACTTTCAGTTTGAGAGGTGATAGGCAGAGAACCATTCTCTGGGCAAACAAAAAATTACTCAGGGTCATTCCTTCCAAAGCACACGCATGAAGAATGGAATGCAGAGTGTGTGTGCAAGTAGAAAAATAGGGTCTATTACACAGTGGAATTCCCTCTGAACGTGACAGTAGGTCACAAGGTGCATAGCTTTACATGTTGACCCTCAGTGGGGTTTATTGATTTGGGGCTATTGACTGCTTAACAGTCCAGATTGTTACACTCATGATATGTTTATTTGGGTTTACAAAACAAGAAGGAATATCTGGAAAGTCCTATAGCCTTTGGAAAAAAATAAGTTCAAAGCTTAACTTATTTTAGTGAGGTAGCAGAGGAAATCATTTTCCAAATAAAGAATTCATTTGTTTTCAGTAAAGCAAGTTATATTTATTCCCCAACAGTCTTGAGAATAAATGAACAGTCTGCTGTGAAAGCCCATGGACCGTTAATAAGTGGGTTCAGAAAGCGATGGGAGCCTTTCAGAGCACAGCCTGCTTTTAACATGCTTGCTTTGGTGCCAGGGGGTGTTTATAAAGCAGCGGTTTCACATCCTGTCTCTTGTACTGCCTCTGATGCTTGTCTTATGAGGCTGACCCAAAGTTGTCAACTTGCTGTAGTGAAACAGCTCTCTTTGAAAGAATGCTGGAGGAGGGTGGGCACGCCACAGCTCATGGGTAGGTTCTGCCTGGCAGTTGAAGAGACCTGTCCTGGGCAGACATCTGGAAACACTTTCCATGATCAAAGAATCACTTGTTAGGTGAAGTAGCAGTTCTGGTCGTTCTTGTCAGAGAAACTGGGAGCTCTTGGGGTTTGTAGCAGTCTGTCGCAGCTGTATTGAGCAGTGACAGAAGTACCCTTTGTGTCTCTTTGTGGCACCGTTGATGTGCTATTGAACACACGTTTCTGTTAATTCTAGGTGTTCCACCTGCATGAATGAATTTAGCTCTCTCTTTTATAGCTAGAAAATGACCTTTTTTCCCTTTGTAATGACTTCAATTCTGATGCTTTATGTGCAGAAACCATTCTGATACTGAGCAAACTGCTGATATGGTTATATTGTGACTTCTTTATACAGAAATTCTTAATGTTTGGTAGCTTCTGGAGCTTTTCTGTAGAAAAACAATACCTTTTGGAGATTTTAACTAGGAACAATGATAGGTTATTCAGGCTTCAGATTGCATGTTTTCAGTGCTCTTACGTCAGTACTCTAGGTTAGAGCTTTTCTGTGTATCTGTTAGTCTTTCAGGTTTGCCAGATGGTGGTTGATAGAAAAATAATTAACAAAATATAAAGTTATCTATACAAATGCATCATTTATGTTCATTTCCTTAATATAAAGAAAAGGAGTAAAGGGAAGATACCATGCATCTGTCAATAAATGAATAAAATACTTGAGCTTTAGTTACGTTTTCTTGTGTGTTTAAATGCTCTGGGTAACCACATGGTATTCAAATAGATGTCTGTGCAGTAGGGGGAGAGGTTTACAATCACTTTTTTGTCCACAAAACATCTTGCTCTCTTTAATTGTAAGAAAATGTCAAAAACAGAGAATAAAGTGCGTGCAGGACCTATCGAAATTACATGGAAACTGAAATGATTAAATAAGGAGTAGAAATAGTCTTGTGACTGGGCTGTAGACTGCTGAATGAGTGGCCTTATTCAACTCAGGTAGCAAACTCAGGAAATAGCTATTCCTGTTTGTTATGATGGTGGTTTTCCCTTTCATCAAGGGCACCAAGAAACATCCATGTTAGGTTCAAGACTAGCAAATTCCAGGTTTAGGATCATTGTTAGACATTTAGTAAATCTCTTCTGCTCAGCCTCCATTTAACTTGTTCAATACTCTGATGGAGCTTTTCTGTTTCAAATTCTCTGCTTTCAGGAAGATTATCCTTAACAGTCTAGATGTTGTTTCAGTGATAAGTTTCTCAGAGAGACCACCTCTGTGGAGTTTTACTCTGTCTACATCCTAGAAATCTTAAAAATATAATAAGACACATTTGGGGGTTTTTATAACACGATCAGGCAGTTAACATTCTTGTTGCCTTTTCCAGTGATCTTTGCCTTCTTGTCTTGCATCAGATAAAGTCTTTCATCCTCTTTCCATTTATCCTGGCTTCATTTTACTACATGTCAAAGTTTATATGACTTAATAGTGCAATTTATGTTGTAAATTTGCCTTCTTTAAGCAATAGCTTAATAAGCTTTATGTCCTTGTCAGCAGATATATGCAGAGTCTGTCGATCTGAAGGAACTCCTGAGAAACCCCTCTATCATCCATGTGTTTGTACTGGCAGTATTAAATTTATTCATCAGGAATGGTGAGTTCTGTGGGATTTTTTTGCTAGTAAAACATAATAACTTGTTTGTAAAGACAGTACTTCTAAGTCTTCTGGTTAGCTAGTAAGAAAATCCATTTTTCAACAGAAATGTGTTAGAGGTTTTGATTTTGTTTTTACATTGTTTCATTACAGTTCAGAAAGAATTTAGTAATTCTATATGAAAAGTACTGATAATTGTTTGTGGTTATGACTACAGTTCTACTCATCTGCCAGCTTTCTGAAAACTAAGCAGAAAAATCAGTGTGTTGGGGGTTTTTCTCCTCGCTTTATAGTTATGAATAACAAAAACCATCCAACCTCATGACAAGAAAATAGCCCAATACTTATTTAGTCACTTTGAGGTGTAATTTTGATCAGGGAATCGCTGCAGTCAAAAATGTAGTTCTGATCTATAGCACACATACCTTTTGATGGTATTTTAATAGTCATTTTTTCAGAAATACAACAGTTGAAAATTGTAGTTGTGTCCATGCATGTGTCATATCTTGAAATATTTACAAGCACTGGTGTCACTAGTGGGAGTCCATGTCAGGATATTTGCTGTGAGTTATTCCCCCCTTCAGTCACACACTCAAAGAATGTACTTCATCAGTAATGTAAGTGGTGTAGTCGAAGAGCCTTTATTAATCATAGTCAGCTTGCCTTTTGTACATTTTGAAACTTACTTAGTGGATGGAATGGACTTAACAAGTGTGATCATTTAAGTTCTACTTGATAGTACCAATATCCTGATTTATGTTGGAGAAAAAGAAGAACTGGTGTGTTTCCCTTAATGGAGGGATAATGCAGTTAAGTTGCAGTAGTGTATATTGATACGATTGCTTTTTCTTGCAGCTTAGTTCAGTGGCTTAAACACAGCAGAAAAGAATACTGTGAATTATGTAAGCATAGATTTGCTTTCACACCAAGTAAGTATGTTTTACCACTCCTATTTGTTCAGACTTTCTTTTCTTTTGTCTTTTTTTATATATGAAGCAATTACTTTCTCATTGAGCATGACAGGTGCAAACTTGTGCTTCAACCTCTATATTCTTGTTTGAGTTGTGGGTTTTATGCATGTTATTGCAGGCTGTGTGAATTGTTTAAATAATGGGTTATCTGGTTCTTTCATAACCTTAAATGTGCCATTAAAAAAGTATTGTTTTGTACCTTTTCTGCCTACCTCAGTCCCATTGTTTTGTTGCCAATGTTTCAGTATATGGTGTGTTTTCAGCTTCATTGATAAATTTGAGTGTTTGGATTTATGAATATTAAGGTGAAACCACCCCAAAATCTGAATTTGAAACCAATTTTTCAGTTCCTTTGAACCATCCACCTGCAGCACTACCTCATGACTTCTGTCACTTTCAGTTCAAGTGATCTTGACAGCTAGTGCAAATGATAATGATTCCACTTGCATTTCAGTATTACATTGCCTTTTATTCAACTATATAAATGAGGCAACTTATGATGAGGAGTGACTGTACCTTCATCAAGTTCCCAGAGCATTCTTAATTACATTTTAGCTCATAATGGTAGAAATAAGTGAGGTCTTTTGGCTTTGTGGAACAGGTAAAGTGGTTTTTCTTTACAGCTGCTGAGCTTGGGTCTTTGTGGTGCAGATATGCAATTTCTTTTTGTGTGTAAATTGATAAGCATGTGCACTGCAGAGACCATCTTAGGAATGGTGAAGTTTGACTATTTTTAGGTGTATGAGGTACAATAAAAATCAAAGCTCCTTTTCAGTGTAGCTGATCCCAGTTAAAAGAATAGAGAACTCTTCCTTCTCCCCTCTCCCCTTTCTTGATTTGGTTTGTTTGGTGGTTGGTTTTTGTTTTGGTTCTTTTTTACTAGTTTTGTATATTGACAGAGAAAACTGATGGTTTTGTTCAGCTATTTCCTGTTCCAAAAATCCTATCATCTACCTTCTATATATTGAACCTCAGGATTTTCCATTTCTCCCACCAATTAATTAGACCATTTTTTATATGACCGGCAGTGAAATTCACAATGTTGCATCTGTCTTACCACTATGGGAAGAACCCTGTATTTTGTGTTGATCTCAGCAGTACTTTCAGGTTATTCTTCTTAAGTGCTACAGACACTTGTGTAAGAAATGCAAGAGAAATGCCATCTGCTTGCAGATCTATAAAGACATTATATTGCTTCTATTTGGAAAGTTTGCAAAGTAGAAGTGAATCCCCAGTTCTGGACCTCCCTACATGCTAATTATTCACTTTGAAAATTGCACACTGATACTAGGTGCTCTGCAGAATTTAGTGTATAACACTGGAAAAGTGCCTTTCAGTGATGTGATAATTGTTAAGAAAGACATTCTAGTTTTATGTGAAAGACAAAAACAGGCAAAAGTGTATCAAGTTTTCCTCAGGATATTGGAAAAAGAGGATGAGAAGTCTTAAGTAAAATGTACTTTCTTGTGTGTGTTATTACTGATACTAGAAAGCTTATTTGCTACCCTTACCAGCAGAGGTGTTCCTGCAGAAGTTTAATCCTTCATTGACACGCTGCTACAGCTTGCCATGTAGTTGTAGATTAAGGTCACGTGGGAAAAGGGAATTGAGTTACTGTGGCTTTAACAAGTTATCATTTGTCATGGGGAGCCTTGAAATTGGTAATGAGCAAACCTCTTTTTTCACCGTGGAGTAGAGTACTTCCTCCACATTCAGCCTCTAGCAGAGGTCTCCTTATCCTCCTGTCACACACTGGTCAGACTGAGCACCCTCAGCTGAGAATGATTTCTTGGCTTTCCACATTGTACAATGTGGTTTTTACAAAATACCAGGCTGCACACAGTGGTAGCATATGTCAGGTACCTAGCACAGATTGCTCAAGTCCTCTCTACCCTGTGTGTCTTCTTTCCATTGTGTCCCTTGCACCCAACACTCATGCAGTTCTAGTTTCTTTAGTTCTCTTATTACTCTATTTGGACGATAGTGTGGGTGTCCACTCTGGAAGCTGAATCTGCTTGTGTGAGCTGGGAGAGAGCCACAGGTCCTGGAGAGAGAACGATAAGGCAGAGATGGGATTGATGTGTATGTATCCAGTCATCCAGAAGTTGAGTCTGGCCTTTCACCATACCAGGTTTAAAGCACTTTCAAATAAGTTAATTCACCATGGAATGTGTCAAATACAAGCATGTACATAATTATTATCAGTGCTTCAGTGGACAGGCACTAAGTTGAAAATAATAGTGCAGTAATGCCAGCAGCTCCTCTTTTAGTTTAGCTTGGTTTGTTTGCTAAAGTTGTCGCTGTTCTGTCAAAAATGCTCCCATTATAACTTTTAGTGTATGAGCTATTCATAAAATATTCCTAGTACATATATTCTTTAAGTTCTCTACCATCTTTAAGGTCTGCAATGTCTTGTGGTTCTGTTAACACATGAGCTGTTAGGTTTGTTACTCTTTGTAAAGAAGGAAGGAAAGAGTTAGAGGGTTTAACTTGCATCTTGGCAGGAATACAAAGGAACTGATTTTTCTTTGGAATAATAGCATGATTCTCTAAAAATGTTGAGTCATGTAGGCAAATGACTCAACTTTCAAATGCACACTTTGAAGCTAAATATTATCTGTTTTAAAATTCATTCATTTTCTGCAGTTCAAGACATGAATTAATACAACTGCTAAAAACCAGCTTTGGTCTTATTTTATGTCAAGCTTGTTCATTTTTAACTTGTCTGTTAAAATATTCTTCAGTTTATAAATTATTATAATCTGAAATGAGCTTTTGATTTATGAAAAGTTACTAATTCAAAGCTTGCATGCAGTTGGACATCTCTGTGTTGTTGTAATCCCTGTTTGTTCCTATTCTTGCTCTTTCCTGTTGTTTTCCATCTTTGTTTACATGCAACTGTTGAAGTTTCTTGTATCGGGAACTAACTGTTCCTATGAATCATTTGGATTGATTGAGTTCTTAAGCTATTGTAAAGCACACTGAGATTCTCCACATGAAATACTTAATGTTGGGATAGTGTTTTTTAATTAATCCATAAGCCTTGATACTTCTTTGATTATCTTAAAACCTTTTGGATGTGACCAGCATGTCAAGCTTAATGTGAAGGAGTTCATGGTTCCTGGATTTTAAGACAAAAATGAGTATCATTCTGACAGAGTTATAAAATAATAGATTATATATTCATATTTTTAAGTAAGTTGTGTAAAACCCATCATTTAATAGTCACATTTTGTTTGTAGCAGTGCTTAATTATTAAGCTCCAAGCTTTTGGATCTTTAATTTTGTGCAGAATTCATTCTCTATAAAGTGCTATGTAATCGTACTAAAATGAGTTGATCCATTTTGTTGGGCTCATCGTTTGAAGTCATTAAGGTTTTGTTGAAGGATATTATGGACTATTTTTTTCACCAGTTCCTTTTGACAAGCTTTTATCAGAGTAGTCTTCCAGCTTTAGCATTTCTAGAAAGTCTGGTTTGGAAAAGCAGGCTTCTGAAATGAAATACTGCATGTTGGCACAGAGTTCCGAGGTAAACATGCAGATGCAATATGAGTGTCATTCCAGATGTTTTGACCCGTGGTGTGCATGACAAGGGGTGATGTTTTTCTCCTTTGGCCTTAGCAAAGTCTGTGTAGATGTCAAGCATGTAAGAGACAGAAACATAGAATGGTTTGTGTTGGAAAGGTCTTTTGAAGATGATTCTAGTCCAACCTAAAGAATAACCGAGCAGCCTTTTTTTACCAAGCTAATGCTTTAACCCGAGAGCTATAAAACACACAGCTTTTACTTATGACTTATGTAATCTTATTTCATGATCAGTGCACAAGAATGATTGAGATGACATATAAGTGGCTTGCAAGTATAACAAGAAATAGAACATCTATGGGTAAAAGGACTGGGAGCGTGGAGGTTCTGTCAAGTAGGCTAAATGACTGTTTTACGTAATCAAAGGTAGATGTTTTGCATTCTTCCACGCTAGGCATACACTTCAGGTTACAGGCAAATAAATCATCTGACTTGGATGAGGAAAGAGTGAGAAATGAAATAGGATCCAGCTGCATTATGACAGCTGTGGAGGAAAATAAGGCTGTTTAAAAAAATGAGCTTTCAGAATAAATAGTGGTAGGGTCTTTTGGATACCGTATGTGTCAGCAGGCTGTTGCTTTTCTAGGTGTCTTTCTGCAGCTCTGCATCCCTCAGTGAGATGATGCAGTATATAGGAAAGGCCTCGTGGGTAGGCATGAAATCTGTAGGTATAACATAAGCTGGGAAACTATATTTAGGATCTGTATTTCCTTCTAGGGAGAAGATTTGCATTTTTAGAATGCTACTGGCCAGTAACATGAAAACTACAGATAACTTTCTGTTGTGTTTTATACTGTTCCATAACAATTGTGTATCTGACTTCTCTGCAAATGTTTGAATATTTCAGAAAGTAACCACTTTTTACCTTGTGGCAGAGCTATAAATGGGGAAGGTAGACATGTTTAAACCTGCACAACCTATTCTGGTTCATTGGGAGTGAGCCCTTAGGAGTCGGTCTCAGACCGTTCCTTTGGGATCAGTTACATGATTCTGCTACTGGCATGGGACAGGAAAGAGGAGCAAGAGAATTTCAGGATTAGGAAAGCATGGTGTTGTCTCTGTGTTGGTCCAAAAAGACCTTGTCACTGCTGAGATGCTGCTCTGATGAGAGCTCCTTTCTATACTGGCCATGTTGTGACTAAATAGGTCTCATGCCTCCTTGCAAGGGAAACTGTGTGGGCACTATAGGTTTCATTTGGATTAACTAGTGGTACTTTGAAAAGCTTAGGAAAGAGGTTAAATTGAAAGTGGTTTGTTTATTTCTTTGTAAGTTTGGTGGGAATTAGAGCATTCAGGTTCAGCAGGTTTTTCCTATTGTGTTTGTCAAAGTGCAGTTGTGTGATGTTTGTACTAAAGAGCCTCTGAGGAAATCAGAATGAGAAAGCTTCCTGTAATAAACTTGAAGTATCACTTTGGGAAGCTACAGTATTGGGAACATTTTTCTTTATGCTTTCCTGTTCTGATTTTTTTTCTTGGATGAAATCTATTGACAATCTGTTTCCCTGGAAACTACAAATCATTGTTGCCTGCTTACTTTGTTATTTTTTCAAGAAGGAGGAAAAATTCCTAAAGACAGCCTTGTATTTTTCCTACCTTATTTGTGTCAATGTAATAGCAGGTTTGTTGTCCTGAGCTTTCTGCTTTGGAGCAGCAAAATTAAGATTTGTGTTCCTGGAAAGATTAGACTTGTGGGGTGGGTGTGGGGGTGTGTTTGTAACAAAATACCCCCACCAGAAAACAAGCATTGAAACAGAACCACCAAACTTAATATCCACAAGTGAAATAGCCATTACACAGCAAAGGTGTGAGCTGAGTATCCAGAAAGCTTTCTGGTAGTTTTCCTATGGCCTGGTCAGCTCAAAAGTTGAACAAAAGCCATAAAGGCTCACTTATGGTAAATAATGGGGGAGAAAAACCCCTTTCTTGAACTGGGTTAGGAAAAATTAGCTGGGTTGGGAATTAGAGGATGAAGGAAGGATGTGGAGGACGAGTGTGTGAAAAGGAATGAAGAGGATGTATACTGCGGTGGCAGAGGTCAAAATCTCAAGCATCACAGTGGTAGTGGAGAATGGATAAAAGGGAGTGGAATGTGGAGGGAAAATGGCAGTAGATGACAGACACAAGTGAGGGGATTAACTGTGAAAATCACTGGCAGCAAGCCTCAGTGCTGCAGTGTGCTTGCACAGCAGGAGTTCCTGTCATGCTAGAAATTTTTGCATTTCACCCACCAGTTGGAGGACATAGAAGGGCTTTATCTTATCATCATGCTATAAAGCTTATAGTGCTAGAAGCTTTATATGTTTGGAACTGTGGCAAAGCAGAGGAAGAGGTCTTTCCCCCTACCCATGCCCTCAGCTCCTGAAAACATTCAAACTGACCGGTTCTTTTACATTTGAGAGATGTAGTGTGTCATCTCTGAGTAGCAGCTACATTGGCCATCTATTTGAAGGCTTGGTTGTAATTCTAAAGCCTTTAGAAAAACGAGCGTGTAGAGGTGCTGACATTTATAAACACTTCACCTTTACCAAGTGAGAATAGGCATCTTTCTTTTTCTGCAGTCCCCTGAGTGTTCAGTAATTCCTGAAAGATGCATTTTTAAAAAACTGTAATCCCTTCCAACTTCCCTCACCAGATAAACATTAACTTTGCAGGGATGATTTTCTTCATAGCCTCTGTTGCACTCCCAAAGTGTTGAGCCTGGATACTTACCCACTGAGTTCAATTTTGTCTTGAGTGATACCATAAATATGGAACAAATATACTCTGGTATATTTTAGCTCCCTTAACAAAGATCTGCTTGTCTCCTGTGATGCTTTTCCAGAGTGTTTGCTTAGTGTGAGCTGAGAGATCATTAAAAAATCTTTATCTGTCTTTTTTTTTGTGGCAATACCAATTATGTGCTAAATCTGTCTCTAATAAGACAACTGTAAATTGGTTGTCAGTGTCAAAATGTGTTTGTGTCCTGGTTTCCATTCACTGCTCTGGCATTACAGCTACACTTCTCTAGTGTTATGTTTTTAATCCTTTTTTACAAATTCCAGTTTTCTTTATCTGACAACTTAGAACCTTTGAAATGTACAACCAGTTACTATATGTGTTATGGTTATCGTTTTGTTGTTACTTTGTCTCCAATGGGTTGATACTTTGTGTCAAATAGAGTTCCCATTTCCTCATGAAATACACCAAACTCTACCACTTTGTTTGTTTGTTTGCTTCTATGTGTTGCAACTGCTTTTCTGTGGTCTGCAGTCCTCTTAACAATACAGAAGCTTAGCAAGGTATTCCTGGAGAGAGAAAAGGAGGGTTTTTTCATCCCATTGAGGCTTCCTATCTGGGATTAGTAAACTGACTAGGAATGTTGGTAAAGTTAGCAGGGGTGTTCATTAGAGAAAAGGGGGGATGCCAGTAGTTTGAATGAAGCAATATTTCTCTGACTTCTGAGTCAAAGAATTGTCCATGGGAAGGAAGGAATGCTTTAGTAGCTCTTATAAAAATGGATTTTCCTTTTGTACTTCAAAGTACATGAAGTTTTAGAAGTTTGTCCTTTAATTAAATGTGTTAAAGTCTCCAAGCTCACCTGTTTCCAACTGTTAAACATCCAGGCAGGAATCTTCTTTATTCAAATCTGTTAGTGATACTGTGCCTTACAATTTAGTACCCATGTAAATGTGCAGAAACTAGTGTCAAGAGATTGTGTGTGTGAGAGAGATGGTTTCTAATTGCCTGCAAAACAAGAAGCCCTGTCACTGTTTTTCTTGGCTTTTGAGCAGGGATGGGTTTGTGTAATATGCAAGAATTGAATTTAAAAAGTCAAGAAAACTTACTATTATGGAAATGTCTATACAGGCTTAAAAGATTTGCATTATGTTCCTTAGTAGGAGTGACCTTAGAAGAGATCTCATGTGGCATAGAATAGATATCCATTGAAAGTAAAAGTCATTCTTTGTAAATGTCAAGATCTAAAAGTACTTAATCAGTTCCTTTCAGTTTTCCTGTTTGTCTGGTGCTTTCATTTTGCTCTTTCTGTATGTGCTGCTGGATAGCAAGTGTAATCTAAAGTATCTATCACAAACAAATTGGCAGCATCTAAAATTGCTAATTGGTCTTGTTCCTCGTGCTCTTTCCTTGAACTAGGTTTGTAAACAACAGACAGGGATATCTTTGAGGTAGTGCTGAGTGGGAGGGCTGCTGAATTTAGAACCTGCTTTTTATTGCAGGCTTGAGCATATTTTGAGTTAAAGTGAGTTTACACTTGGTAAATAAAGCTGGTAAGGAAACTTCCCAAGTCAAAAACTAGCATAGAGTTTATTAGATTTCCCATTCTACTCAGTACACAATGTAACAAATGTGTTGTGAAGGGTTTTTTTGTTATTTGTTTGGGCTCATCTCTTGGGAACCTATAAAATACAGTTATTCTTCTAGTAAGCTTTTGCCAGATACAAATATTTTGTAGTTGGCAAGACTTTTACATAAATGCTGCTTTAAAGGAAGAACTGTTTCATAAGTGGCTTTTCTACACAGTTTATTCCCCAGATATGCCTTCAAGGCTTCCAATCCAAGACATCTTTGCGGGACTGGTTACAAGTATTGGCACAGCAATACGATACTGGTTTCATTATACACTTGTGGCCTTTGCATGGTTGGGAGTAGTACCTCTTACTGCATGTAAGTATACCTTTGTTTTGGAACTGTGATAGTCATATATGCAGGAAAATACACCACGTTCTGCAACAAAGTTTTGTGAGACTGTTGTTGACTTACTTGAATAAAAATCATAGTCAAAGACATCATTTCAGTTCCTTTCACTCTAAAGTTTTAGATATTTGACTCTTGAGCCTCTAGTGCAATGCAAGAAGGTGGTAAGAGAGGAGCATATGCATAAAAGGGCTTTTGGACTTCTTATTCCAGTTAAATGCCTCTTTTCAATTATTCTCTTGAAAAACTACATGGAAGTCTTTATTTGATACTGTGTCATAATAGTAGGATACAAGGAATGTCCTATTTTATCTAGCCATGTATAAAGTGCAATGTTTTTTAATATGAGAAGTGAAGTTAATTTACAGTCATACATGAAGTGATAAGTAAAACTCCTCTTAAAGAACTTAAACTGAGGCCTATAACTAGTAAAAGAATTTGACAGAAAAGGAGAGTGCACATTTACAGTACCTTAGCATTCAAGCTGACTTTTCAAATACAGTTGGAAAGAGAAGTATTGATGCTTCAATAAGCTAAAAATATAGAGAAGATGGGAAAAAAAAGCAAAAGGGAATATGATGTTCAGTCGAGGAAATGATTGGAAGTATATTTTTACAAACAGTAATAGATCCTTTGAAGAAAAGAGCAGGGAGCCAATAACTGCATCTCCCTAGACAGTTTCTCAATATGTTGTGTGCTTTTATTTGTAGCTAGCACAGTTTAAGAATAGTGCTGCCATCAGTTATAAAAGAGTGATCTGGTTTCTGCAGCCTGTCCTTCCTGTGCAAGGAAAAGAGCTTTTCTGAGCATGGAATAAACAAGATTTACAAACTACTGTGCATTAAAGCAAACACAAAAAAAGTCAGATTTAATTTTAGATGAAATCTTGGTTTGTAGATGAATCTTAGTTTTCTATGCAAGTGTTGTATACTTTTCTTACCAAAACTTCAAGAGGACAGCAAAATCACTTTCAATAGATTAGGGTAGTTACGTTTCATAACTGAAACTCTGATGCTGCCTCTTCAGTAATACTGAAGTGTTACCAGAAGGCACCACCTAAAGCTTAGTTATAAATGATCTTTGTAGTGTAAAGAAAAAGTATTTTGGGGTCTTTGATACTCATTTACTAAACCAATATAACTGACTTGGGATTTTTATGGTCTTGAGTTCTGTGAGTTCACTGAAAACTGAGATTTGCTTCTTATTGCTAATTTAGTTTGGGATAGCAGGTGAAAAGAGGGTACCTGTGCTTCTTTATGAGTGAGGCTATAACCAAAACTGAATTTATACCACACTTGTTTCTTCCTGCAGGTCGTATCTACAAGTGCTTGTTTACTGGCTCTGTGAGCTCACTACTGACACTGCCATTAGATATTCTGTCAACGTAAGTACTTAAAACTGTTTGATACAAAAAACTTTCCTAATCAGTGAAAATGGTTGCTTTGGAACTTAGTCTCTTTTTCTTCCATTTGTCCTTGTTATCTTCCATCATCTTACATGAGCAGCTGCCTGTTAACCCTTTCCATAATGAGATCTATGGCCAACATTATTACACTAGAAATCACTTGACTGACAAGTTCTGTTATTCAGAGTCTTTGGAGCTCGAAAGCCGATTTCAAAATGGGCCCTGGTTACTGAAGATTTCTGTTTCATGTCAAGAAAACTTACAGTGCAAAACTACACTTAATTAACAAAATTTAGTTTTGTACAGTTTAAATCATATGCCACATAGTAGAATATTAATATCTGTTGCAAATAATATTTGTCACATGTTGCTTTGATCCATTTCTATATTTCTAATTGGATTATAACCATCCTGAGGCTCTTATGTGATAAGGATCTTTTAATTGGATTACCTTCTAGCTGGCAGTTAAGTTGTAATGCTTTAATTGCCATATTCTACTAAATATTGTCTACCTTTGTCTTTTTGACAACAATTTTAAGAATCAGTAAATAAAACACAGCACCATTTCAGGTTGTTTTTTACTTTTTTCATTAACTTGACCATGAGCAACTGAAATTTGAGTAGAATCAGTTGCACATTAAGCAAACTTTGAGTGAATGTCCTGTGCGGTTCGGATTTGTCATCTCTGTTGGGCTGTTTGATTTGAGACATGAGGTAATCACAGAATCTTAAGGGTTGGAAGGGACCTCGAAAGATCATCCAGTCCAACCCCCCTGCCAGAGCAGGACCACCTAGGGAGATACTCACTTAAGATCAACAACAGTATTTTTCCTGTCATCTCCCAGTAAGTGTAGAGATGCAAAAAGAACTGGAACATTAGTGGTTTGAGTCACCTGTCACCTTGTGCTCTGTTGTTTTCATCTGCTGCATCTCCCCAAAGTGCAGAGCAGTCAAAGGCAAACCTTGCAGATCCATTCTTCTGGTTGGGGTAGCTCAGCAGATAAAATGTTTCAGTGGACTGTGTATTATGCCTCTTAGCTGTTTAAATAGACCTTTTACTGTAACAAGTTATTTACTGACTACTGTGTTTCCTTTGCTGTTTTTTAAGATTGTTTTTCCTGAACTACTCTTGAAGCTTTTTTGCATATTGAGTCATATCCTGTTTTGCAGGAATATTTCAGTTTAAACAGCAGTGATTTCACAAACAGAACCAGAGGGAAATAAAACCTTTTCCAGATCAGTATTTATAAACCCATTTGCACACAGGTACATACATCCTTCCTAAAGGAAGCCTTCTCTGAACACATCATTTAAATGAATACTGTCTTCAGCTGAACATATAAATAAATCCAGCTTTGTTTTTCTACCAGTACCAATTTACTTGTTGATTTGTGGTAGTTAACAGTGACCAAGTTTAGCCTTATTAGCAACACTGATTTGTCATTAATGTTTGTGGTTTTGCTTTCTTTAACAGGGAGAACTTACTGGCTGACTGCTTGCAGGGCTGTTTTGTGGTAACATGCACTCTGTGTGCATTTATCAGCCTTGTCTGGTTACGTGAACAGATCGTCCATGGAGGAGCACCACAGTGGTTGGAACAAAATCAGCAACAGCCCCTCAATGGTGTTGGTCAGCAAAATGAGGTAAGACTTAACTGCTTGGTAGAAAATGTATTTTTGTGAATAAATATGTTATCAGAACCCAACAGTAATGTTATTCTACTGCAGAGTGTCTTTATTTGTGTAGAAGCAGAAGCTGAATGTGTGTTCCTGTCTAAAGTCAGTGACAGCACTGTTACGTTCTTAAAGCTCTGTAAAATGGAATGGTAATGGATTTGTTACAGTGTAATTTTTATGAAGTAACTTTAACAGTTTAGACTCTTATATTTTTACAGGGGTTTTAAAGATGATTTAGTTCATATAAATCTGAATTGTCAGACATAGTCAATGAAGATGCAGTTTGCTTTTATTTTTTAATTTGAAAAAGTATTTCAGTAGTTCATGAGGTGACAATTCACTCTTCTCAAAGCAGTTGGTGGTTTTGTTGAAACCTCTGAAGCTGGAGCTTCTCTGCCCTCTCCACAGCTGCCAACATGGACACAGGTGCTCCTTTAATGCTTACAGGAGCCTCTTAGGCGGGAGAGGAGATAAAGCAACACATGCACAGGGGGGAAAGAATTGAAATTTTGTTTTCTTTTGTAATAAATATCAATTTTTTAAAGGCAGAGATAGAGATCCTGAGCTTGATGACAGATGTGGGTTGTTCTTGAATGTTCATCTTTCTAATAAAGTAATAGTTAATCAGATCAAGAGAGTTCTCCTCTGTGGTGTAACCACATCTGGAGTGCTGTGTCCAGTTTTAGTTTCCCCTAGTACATGGGCTTACTGGAGTGATTGCAGTGAAGAGCCAACAAAAATGCTTAAAGGACTAGAGCATCTGACATATGATGAGAGGCCTAGACAGCTGGAACTGTTCAGCTTGAGAAGGCTCAGAGTGGGCCTTATCAGTGTGTATAAATGCCTGATGAGAGGATGTAAAGAAGACAGATCCAGAGTCATCTTGGTAGTGCTGACTGACAGGACAACAGACAATAGGCTCAAATTAAAATCCAGAAAATTCCATTTAGGGAAAACAAAAACCCACCACAGATGTGGGTTGGTTTGGGTTTTGTTTTTATTAGTTATTGAGGTCGACTACTGGAACAGGTTGCTCAGAGCTTATGAAGTCTCCATCTCTAGAGTTACTCAAAGTCAACTGGAAACAGCACCGAGCAAGCTGCTCACTGACCCTACTTTGAGTAGGTGGGTTGGCTGGACATTCTCTAGAAGCCTTTTCAACCTTTGCTACTCTGTGAAGAAGTCTGAATGTTTCCCTTCCTCTTTTAAAAGGTTTAGTCATCCCATATTTAATGCTTACCTAAAAAAAATCACATTATTCATTTTTTATGCTATTTTTTGTTTCTACGTACAGGAGAAAAATACAGAGAGAGGTTGATCGATTCAAATTAAAACCAAATCCTGTTTCTGCAGGCTCAGGCTGTTGTCAATGGAGGTGTTGAAAATGCTGTGCTTGACCAACCTGCTAACCCAGCTGCTGAGAATGTAGTTGTAGGCGAGAACCCTGAAATTCAAGAAGAACAAGTAGACGAAGAGGAGGAAGATAATGAAGATGAAGAAGATGCTGTAGTAGAAGATGCAGCAGATGCAAACAATGGAGCACAAGGTAACAGGTGACTCAAACTAGTAATGTTCTAGTTCTTTTTGCATATAAATGAAAACACTGAAAACAGAACTCTCATAATTCAAGGAAGTTGTGTAGATTCCTGCTTCAGCTTATTTGTCTTGGTTTTGCAAATGTCATACATTTCTTTTGAATGCTGAAGCATTTGGTTGTTACTTTCAGCAGTTATGACTCAAATGTTATGCACTTAAGTCTTTTTTTTTCATTTAAAACATACCATGGAGTGGTTACATCTTGTTTTGGATAAGTCTAACAGAATGGCTGTTGTCTCCTCAGATGACATGAACTGGAATGCTTTGGAATGGGATCGAGCAGCAGAAGAACTTACTTGGGAGCGAGTGAGTGAGAATCATTGTCTTGAATTGAATAATTCAGACTGACACTTGATTTGTAGTATTGCTGTGTTAAAATCCATTTGGGATAGATTTTCCACAGAAGCTGCTGTCTAGTGAAAACTATCAGTAAGAGGCTTAGTGACCTAAGAAAGTCATTGTATTAGAACCAAAATGTTGTGCTGCTTGCTAACTATCTGAAAGGCTTTTGTTTGATTTGAAACATAGTAGCAGCTTAAACTGTGTTTTAACACGGACTTTGTGAAATCTTCAGCTTAATTGGGCTTAGAAATTAATTGCATCTTGCATTGAGAGTGCTAGGCCAGGTTAGGTGTACATAGGTGTTGTGTTATATGTAGTTATAGATAAATATAGTTTAATGCTTAACTTTTTATTCATGAAAACATTGAACTAAAGCAAAGAAAACCAGAAGTGTTGATTAATTTCCTTTGTTTACATATTTGCACAAGACAAATGTATTTTTTAAGGGACGGACCATGTCAATGTAACATTGCTTCTGTTTTTTTTCTGGATCACAAATTCTGTGATCAGGGGATGAGACGCACACACACTGTAATTGTAAAGTAGTTTAGAGGCTTACAACCTAGTGTTTTCTAAGTGGTTTAGAAGTAGCCAGTGTCTTGAGTTCAAAGCTGAACATGTGCAGCAAAATCTACCTGAGGGTAGCTACAGCAGCTTCATGTCATTTACCAGGGTCACTAGTGGATATGGCAGTCGTCAAGCTAGTCATTGTATTCCTAGGATGTGATTGCAGTGTAGTAGAAATCCAGTTTTTATCACAAGGAACATGTCTTGATCTTTGTTTTGTATCCAGTGAAAATTTCTTGTTTTGAAAGATATTTGGTGAGAAAGAGCATACATAAATACAGGTTTCTGAACAAATCTATTGTGTATCTCAAGGTGAAAGTATTCTATTTCTGAACCCAATTTATGTCCTGGGAAGTGTTGGTGTACTCCTAATTGATAATATTTTTGATGCCTGTCCATGAATGTAGAAATCAGTTTCAGCAAACTCATAAGCATTCCCAATCCTGTGTGCTGGCAATAGACAACTAATTGGCATTTAGCATCAAAAGTGAGGTAGGCATTTTCTGCTATTTGATCTCTTTGAAAATAGCATGCAAGCTTTCTGGATCTTCAAAAATATTTACATCTAGACTGACTTTAAAATATGAGCAACTTAAAGTCTTGGAACTTTGTGTGAAATCCTGTTATAAGATAGCCTTGAACTTGGTAATTTACAGCGGTAATCATGGAGTGGAAGTGTCTGGATTGAAACAGTAGGAAATCCTTTAAGTGGGAGGAAAGGAGAGTTTGGGGTCCTTTTTGTTAATAGATACTCTATTTTTGTCTGTTCTGTGGCTGCTTCCCGTAACAGCTGCGCAGAGGGATGGAGGATTTGTTTCTGCTCTTCCCTAGCTGTAAACCAATTCTGTTCTAAACTTAACATACAGTAGACCGACATTATCCTGTTACTAGCTGCTGTTACTCATTGAAGTAAAATACTAACCTTTGACTTTTCTCAGTGCACCGTGAACTGATAGTTTGCAGTTAGGAAGCCAAAAAAACCAAAAGGTTGCTCTTGCATTTTAGTATTGAGGCGTTTTAACGTGGTTTTAAATAAGAGTTCAGTCTTTTAAAAATACTGAGTCTTTGTCAGAGTCTTCAAAGTCTTGGAGGGAAATACTGTGTTGAACAAGAACTTAGTTTCTCTATTTATCTTTAAGAATTTATGTCCAGGTTCTGTTGGTTGAGTAATAAAAAAAGCTTTTGACGGTGTTGGACATGAAAGAGGCTTTTAAGAGGCTCGATTTAGAAGCACATTGCTTAGCTTTTTCTGATGAGTAACTGAAAGTAACATTCTGTTCTTTACAGATGCTTGGACTTGATGGATCTCTGGTTTTTTTAGTAAGTGAAATCCTACATTTCAAGCATTTCTATAGAAGACTTTTTAAAGAAGTAAACTGTGTTTTTGAAAAAAATTACATCATTCTATTTGAGGTCCCTGTTTTCATATGATACATATTCTTTAAAGAGACTTTCATCTAATGATACCTTCAAGCAAACTGTCTATTTTAGGAGTTTCATGGGGTAGAGTTGTGTGAATGTGTGTTTTAAAAGTGGAGCTTTTAAAAAGACATAGGTACCTTCAGACCTTAGAAAAGCATATACTGGAAAATACATGTCTGTTCTAGCCTGAAATTTTGCACTATGTTACAATTAAAACAGTCTCCTCATTCAGACTTCTCTGACTTGCCCTACTACCACTAGAACACTACCACTGAATTTTTAGTGTAGACTAGGTTTTAAAACTTATGATCTTCAGTTACATTTCTTTATTTGGTTGGGATTTTTTCTTCCTCCCTAACATTTTTCTCCTCTTCAATATTATTTTAATTGACATCAGTGTCAAATATATATTTTTTAAATATTCACAATAGCCAGTCTGTCTTGTGGAGTTTGTGTCTTGTCAATTGGTTCCAAAGATCTTTATGATGATGATAATTTAGCAAAGCACTCCTAAAAAGGCTCTTGGCTTTTCAACATTGATCTGTGGGTGAGCCAATGTTGGTTATCTCCCTAACAAATTCTTACATATATAAGGCAAATCGTAGAACAGATAGAATCATAGAATGGTAGGGTTGGAAGGGACCTTTAGAGATCATCTAGTCCAACCCCCCTGCAGAAGCAGGGTCACCTAGATCAGGTCACATAGGAACATGTCCAGGTGGGTCTTGAAGACCTCCAAGGAAGGAGCCTCCACAACCCCTCTGGGCAGCCTGTGCCAGGGCTCCCTCACCTCAACAGTGAAATAGTTTTTTCTTATGTTTAAATGGAACTTCTTGTGTTCCAGCTTCATCCCATCACCCCTTGTCCTGCTGCTAGCTACAAGAGAAAAAAGGGATGCCCCAACCTCCTGACACCCACCCTTTAGATATTTATAAATGTTAATAAGATCTCCCCTCAGTCTCCTCCAGACTAAACAGCCCCAGTTCCCGCAGCCTTTCCTCGTATGAAAGATGTTCCAGTCCCCTGATCAACTTGGTGGCCCTGTGCTGGCCTCTCTCCAGCACTTCCCTGTCCCTCTTGAGCTGAGGAGCCCAGAACTGGACACAGGACTCCAGATGAGGCCTCACCAGGGCAGAGTAGAGAGTGAGCCCATCTTCTAGTGGGCTTTGTTATAGCTTATTTGAAGGGTTTTCTCTGCTGCCCATCCTGCCTGGCTGTTGAAGATGTTTAGTTCTTGACTTTAGCGGTCAGGGGAGAGAGAGTGCAAAGAGACCATGGCAACAAAACTTCAGGCAATCACAGCTACGTTCATTGAGTACCATCATTTATTTTAAGATGAGAAGTCATTTATATTTTAAAAGGAAAAAATACCTGTGCTCACTTCCAGAAGTATACATTTTACTTCATTTAATGTGTGAAAGGAATACAATTCTCAAGTATGAATGTGTTTATTAGATACTGTAGTAGATAGTTTATTTCAGACATCAATCTCATTTTAAAGTCTCATGTTTAAAATAATATAGCTTATTTTGTCACTAAATAGTAATGTCAAAGAATTAACATTCTAGTGTACTTATGTCACGTCTCAGCTAAAAGTAATGTTAAAAAAACAATGAAGTAATTTCTAGAGTGAGAGCTGTTAGTTTTGGGTTGGGGTTTCTTGTGAAAGTCTTAACTTCAGCTCAGATGAACTCATTTTAAAACCTCGTTTATAAACCAAATATCCACATACATTTTGCATTATTGTTTTTAAGGGTGGAACTGTGTGTATTGATTTTAAAATAACAGCTTGTTTTTAATAAATAAGAGTTTTAAAGCAAATGTAAGTGCTCTTACCTAGGTAAATGTGCATGAATGTAAACAAATGTCTAAATAGTCTGTCCTGCATGTTCTGTGTTAGAGCAAATTTCTTGTTGTGATAGTTCTGGTAGTAACAGGCAGTTGAAATAAGTGTAGATACAAAAGTAAAACAACTTATTGAAATGATTGATACTTACATACTGTCTTCCTCCCTCTTTTCCCCATGCTCCTCACAGGAACATGTCTTCTGGGTGGTATCTTTAAATACGTTGTTCATACTTGTATTTGGTAAGTATGTTTTGCTTTTAGGCTTGAAAAAAGTGCTTCTTTGTGAAGAGGTAATTCAGGTTATTTTTAAAGCTGTTCTTTCAGAGTAAATGATGTTGTGACATCCAAAAATGGAGCCACAAGCGAACTGAGAATATGCATATTAAATCTTGATTACTTCCAGTTTAGTCATTTATAATTCCTTTAAGTGAATAGGTTTAAAATTGGAAATCTGCCAAAATCTTAATGATACTAACCAGAGCACAGAAGATAATATTTGACTGGAATACTGCTCAATTAAAGGAGCAGCCTCCTGGATTTTAGTTCCTGAGCAAATGCAGTACTTGTACGAATGGCTAGGATATATTTTTTCTCTTTGTAGTTTTTGCTAGGTGTAGTTAAACTACTTTTTCTATGATGAAACCATTTTTGGAGCTCAAAATTGGAAGGAAGGAAGACACACAAGAATGTATCTGTGTGAAGTTGTCAAATATACTTTCATTATGTGTCCCAAACAACTGTCCTTATACAACTTAGACTTGACATAAGTTTTAGAAAACAGGAAATTCTAATCAGTGATGGGTTTTTGCTTTATTTTCCTTTCTGGTCCCTGTGGGTGCTGAAGCTGAATTGCAACTTTAAATGTTTGGAAGATTCTGGGACTAGATAGGAATATTTCAGTGTTCTGATTCCTTGTACAATCAGTGATAGGAAAATTTCTTGAACGTGAACTTATCATGACTTAAAAAGAAATAGTAATAAATTCAGTCCCCAAACCACAGGTGTGTGTTTCTCAATCATTTGAACCCTGAAATAAAATGATAAAATGCATTACCTTATTGTAAATAGCACTAAGATCCCTCTTGAGAGTTTCTGGAATTCCTGGTTTGTGTTTACTGCTTGTTATATGTAGGGTAAACTTGCATTTTTACTCTGCTTTTACTGCGGGAAGGAGGGTAACAAATTTCTACTGGTCTTTTTTAGGACCCTCTTGAGAGTCATTAGGCTGGGATTCAGGGTTTTAGTGATTTGAGTTGGTTTTGGGTTGGGTTTTTGGAGGGAATAGGGGGTTGGGAGGGAGGAGTGGGTTGTTTTTTCCTCTACTGTTGTACCTTATAGCTGTACACGGGAGAATATCAACTCTTCCCTTTGCCTCAATTTCACCCGTTTCACTGCTAACAGGAACTTTTGGATTATGGTGCTTGTGGTCATTCCAATTGTTAATTTGACACAAGTGTATGGAGAAGCATTTTAGTGACAAGATGATGCATTTATTTCAAGAGACAGTGGATACAAAACTCCACTTGCTTTGAATTACCAGTTTAGAAAGGGATGGGTTGTGTCGCTTTGTTGCTCTTGAGTGGTTTGTCTTGGTAGAAGAGTTAAGGCTTTAAACACTCAATTCAACATGTTTAAATAAGTTTTTCCTGGCAAAGTAAAGCTCACAATACCGAATCAGTGGTTTGAGTGTCTCATTACTGAAATGAATCAGCAGATGAAAAGAAAATAATATGAATTATCATGTGTGTTTAATTCACAAAAAGCCAGAACTTGTAATAAGAGTTGGGAAATAATTGAAAGCTTTCTCTCTGATCATTAATCTATTCTAATCTGTAGTTACCAGCAGTTAATTAGGGCTTTTTTTGATGCTTTTTTAATAAGTAGACAACAACTGTGAATTTTCTACACTTTTGATTTTAAATTCAATAAGAAGTGAGTAATAAGAGTAACTAATATGATTGTCATATAGATGCATTTTTGGTAGCTCTAAGTGCACTTCAACAAGTGGGAAACAAGCAAGTAGAAAAGGGTAATGACTTTCCCAAGCAAAGGAGTAGGAGATCTGGGAGTTTAATTTCTGTCTCTCAAGCCTAGTTATTATCTATCCCACTAAGTAATACTGCCTAATTTACGACCATCAAATCTCTAGTTATTTGGAATTGCAGTTCTGGTGAGTTCAAATACCACAGGAGGTAGTTTCTAGAAGATAAAACAGAAATCAAGCATTTGGAACCTTAGTTTCTGCATTTCTTTTCACTGTATTCTTAAGAATCAAAGCACTAAAACTGAATCCTTGCTAAAATAAAAGTCTCATCTGACCAAGATGTGAAATGTCGCGGTCTCTCAGCACATGGGAAAGCATGAATATACAGCAGCCTAGGAGTCTGATGCCACCCTAGTATGTAAGAGTGAGAAGTTCAATTTACACAGAGCAAGATGAACTAAGAATGAATAGACTGTCCTCTCACTCCATGTAAGTTTCATGTTGCTTTGTAGTCTTTCAGTGTGAATTCGGATCAGGGCTCCTCAGCTCAGGAGGGACAGGGAAGTGCTGGAGAGAGTCCAGCTCAGGGCTACCAAGATGATGAGGGGACTGGAGCATCTTTCATATGAGGAAAGGCTGCGGGAACTGGGGCTGTTTAGTCTGGAGAAGAGGAGACTGAGGGGAGATCTTACTAACATTTATAAATATCTAAAGGGTGGATGTCAGGAGATTGGGACATCCCTCTTTTCTATAGTAGATAGTAGCAGGACAAGGGGTGATGGGATGAAGCTGGAACACAAAAAGTTCCACTTAAACATAAGAAAAAACTATTTCACTGTTGAGGTGAGGGAGCCCTGGCACAGGCTGCCCAGAGGGGTTGTGGAGGCTCCTTCCTTGGAGGTCTTCAAGACCTTCTTGGATGTGTTCCTACGTGACCTGATCTAGGTGAACCTGCTTCTGCAGGGGGTTGGACTAGATGATCTCTAAAGGTCCCTTCCAACCCCTACCATTCTATGATTCTATGATTTTCAGTGTTGATAAAATCACACAAATATAACACTCACAAATCTTTGCCCAGAATGTAATTTGTTTTAGTTGTTTTCACAAAATTGCTAAGAAGTAGAATAATTACCATGTTACAATATACATCCCGCAAATAAGGCTCCATTTCATGACCTTTTTTCACCTGTCTGCTTATGTTCTGCAGCATTTTGTCCATACCACATTGGTCACTTCTCCATTGTTGGCCTGGGCTTTGAGGAATATGTAAGTACTGGTTTATACTCTCAAAACCTGCCTGTGTGAGTTGATCTAGGTGGACCTGCTTTGGTGGGGGGGTAGGAATAGATGACCTCTAGAGGCCTATTCCAACTCCCACCATTCTATGGAGGTTTCCTTCTTTTACCAAAAAATACTTAGGTTTAAAATTTTTTAACAGCTTTTTGTTTCTCATGTAGTTTTAATTTGTATAGAGTGATTTTCATAGTCGATAATAGTGAAAGCTCGGAGGCAATGAGGTAGTGTGACAGTCTTTGTTTTATATATAGAGGTTGTTTTGTGTATGAAGAAATGAATTGTTGGACTTTCCCAGTGAGTGAAAACATTTTCTACTCTTGATGGAGATACCAAAAAAAAGTAGCAGATTATTTAAATATATAGAAATTAAACTCTTCATTCTTCTTAAATTGAGATTTGGAGTTTATCTTAATTACATGAAAAAGAGAGATAATCTTCTAAGAGACTGATAACTTTCCTTATTTTGTTCCCCTCCTCTCCAGGTTCAAGCATCTCACTTTGAAGGCCTGATTACAACTATAGTCGGCTATGTTCTGCTAGCAGTGACTCTAATTGTTTGTCATGTATCCTTTTGTCAGTAGATACCTGGTTCAGATTTTATGTGTAAAATAATGTTTACATGTACATTTACGTTGCAAATGCAATGAATTTACCATTTTGCTCTGCTCTTTGGTTGAAATGAGAAGAAAAGCTGTCTTCTGTTCTCTTGGACATCTAAAAGTTGGCAGTGTGACTGTATTCTTCAGAACACTCACACATGTTTAACAACACAACATCATAAGCTTTTATACTTGCTTAAAGGCCTCCAACTAAGATCTGAAAGTCTGTCTGAGAAGATGAGTGTAGAACCATTGTTTTGCCCTCACTGACCTTACAGTATCCCTGTGCACTATGTAGTTGCAACACAGAGAAATGGGATTATGGAAATATGTATGATGAGAAATTCATTCACATCTTTTTGATCCTGCTAGATTTTTAGAGTGTTGGATTGGTTTCGTTTCTCTTATGTCCCTGAACCACTGAGAGTTTTCAGCAATGATTTCTTTCAGGAGGTAACACAGAAAATTAACTAACGGCGGTGTCCTGAATGCTGGAAGGATTTAATCCCAAGTAAAAAGTCTACATTCTAGCTGCATGATTTTAAAGGGACTAAACCAACTTCAATTTCAAATAATAATAATAATAGCATAAGAATAATAGCAGCTCTTTGTCCAAGAGTACAGAAAGCTAAAATCAACTTCAGACCGTACTATACCATGGTGAAGTGCAAATGTGGTAAAAGAGTTGGTTGGAGTGTCTCCCTGTTACCTCCTAAAACTAAACAAGCCCCTGAATTGCAATATGCAGCCAGCTTTCCTTGGGAAAGGTGACAATTTGTTTCAGACTGCACGAAAAGGAAAGCTACCACTTAAAATATGTGACCTGATCTAGGTTGACCTGCTTCTGCAGAGGAGTTGGACTAGATGATCTCTAAAGGTCCCTTCCAACCTCTACCATTCTGTGATTCTCTGGTTCTATGAAAGTAGGCCTTCAGTTTTGAAACTTGCTTGTTTGATTTGTCGAAGTCAACTGTATATTTGTTGAGGAAACTTTCAGAAGGAGGGTAGTAGTAGAACTATTTATTTATTCAGTCATTTGTTTATTTTAGATGCATGTTGAGGGAATTATCCAGCACATCAGATTGTGACTTCCAGAGTCACAGCCAATTTTGGAAACAGCCCTGATAAAACACACACTTCCTGTCTCACTTTTGTCCTTTATAAAGTTTCCTGTTATTGCAAGCCATGTAATAGTGGTTTATATTAATCAAACTATCTTACAAAGTATTTTTCAGTGTTATTTTCTTGACAAAACTATTCAGGGTTTGGCAGCACTTGTTAAGTTCCAACGATCACGTCGTTTATTAGGAGTTTGCTATATTGTTGTCAAGGTAATCCTACTTTGCTCTGTATGTGTGTGTGGAGCAAAAAACCCTCTCAATTTAAGCTTACATTATCATTTTTCTTTGCAATTTCTGTTAAAGCAGTGAGATGCTACTTTTCCTCTTTTTTTCCTAAAGGTTTCCTTGTTAGTGGTGGTTGAAATTGGTGTGTTTCCTCTCATCTGTGGCTGGTGGTTGGATATATGTTCTTTGGTAAGAATGGAAATAAATGGGATAAAATCTTTTTTTATTGGTTGCTTATATTTGAACGAAAACAAAGGTTTTATGAGAAGAAAGTTGTTGGTAGGAGTTTGACAGCAGTCTTTATAAACGTGGTGGTTTCCAGAGGGAAAGGGGTTTTTAGGTACTGCTTTATGTTACTACATACAAATGAACCTGCTATTATTAAAATAAGAAGATGTTAATAATTCTTTCTGCATTTTCAAGACCACTGTGATAACAAACTTAGAGACAAACACGTACTGAATAAATTTCTTCATGTAGCCATCTTATGTGAAGTGGTAATGACATACATTAATAGTTGTCCAATCTCTTTCTGTTTTGAGTAAGATATGCTTGCTTGTAATTGAGAAGGACAGTTTTTCTGTCCTAAGAAAAAGAGATCCATTTCAAATGGAGAAAATGTAATTTCTTCTGTCCTTAGTAGAAGAATTCTACTGAAGGGAACAATTATTTGCTCCTATGACAGTTGCCACTTTGAGCTGATTTGTGACTTATGTAAGGTACATTAGTGTTGAGGTTGACTTTCTTCCGTCAGAAAAAAGAAATTGATCAGGAATTACCTTCATTTGATGTTCTTAGTGTAAACTATTCCCTATATTTATTGTAAGCAGGAGGCAGACATTTAAATTGAATGCCTATTGATATGTATGAGCTAGGTTAAACAAAATGAGTAACTGTGGAGGTTTGCCAAACTTTATTCATATTTACTTACTACTTACCTTCTAGGAGATGTTTGATGCCACTTTAAAAGACAGAGAATTGAGCTTTCAGTCTGCCCCAGGTACCACAATGTTTCTGCACTGGTTAGTGGGGATGGTTTACGTCTTTTACTTTGCATCCTTCATCCTTCTTCTGAGAGAGGTAAGTCTGCATGGAAAAGATTGGTATGTAATGTAGTTAAAGAAGCTTGTATGTTGAACTGTTAGTTAAATCTTTCATGTGTGGGTGTTGCTGCTACTGTGTTTTATGTGTGTGTGTTGGATTATGAGCCTTACCTAAAAAGAGGCACACCAGTACTTACTGCAGTGGAAAATTGTGATTTAGAGTATATTTTACCCACAGGTGTTTAGTTTATGGACACTATGGGTGTTGCCTTCAAATGAATCTAACTACATTCCAGTTGTTTGAGATTGATTAATACCTGAAAATTAAGCTTGGAATTGGTTGTTGCTTCTCCATGATAATTCTTCCTTTGTTCTATTTCTGTACCATTTTGTTGAACTTGTTATGTTTAAAACTTATTCATTTGCTGCAATAGTGTTACCCAGAATTAAAAACAAAGAGTAAAAAGATAACTTTCTCTTCATGTATTGTTTTCTGTTTCCTACTTCAGGTGTTGAGACCTGGAGTCTTATGGTTTCTCAGGAATTTGAATGATCCAGACTTCAATCCTGTGCAGGAAATGATTCACTTGCCCATTTATAGGCATCTCAGGAGGTTTATCTTATCAGTGGTAAGGGCTTTTCTCAAATTTCTGTGTTGGGAAATAAATTCCATGTGTTACCTCCCCTATATGCTACTGTGTATTTAAAGAACAGCATCTTCACTGTGAAGGTGCTTAGGCACTGAAAGAGGTTGCCAACACAGTTTACATCTTAAGAGATACTCAGAACTCAACTGGATAAGGTTCTGAGCAGCCTGATGCAACTAGCTCTGCTCAGAGCAGGGGGTTAGAGTAGTTTACCTCTAGACTCCTTAGGCAAAATCACAGGAAATGTTTGTGTATTCAGACAACAAATGTTTATTGTTATGGCTATTATAACTCTTTCAAGATGCTCTTAGTTACTGCAGTAAACATTGTGTGTCCAGTTCAGCTAAAGTAGTGCCACAGAGGAGTAACTTTCTAGTTCAGTTTTGCATTGGGTTATGCTGATATATACCCAGTGGTGTCTGTTTTCAGATTATCATTGTAAAATATTGAAGGCAATTCAAACTTTTTTTGCCTGTTGCTTGTTTGTCAGAAGTTTGCCTAGCATGTGGTAAGGGAGGGGTCTTGGGCTGGTTTTGACGTGTCACATCAACTGTGAAAACTGATATACCAGAAACATTATTTTACATACCGTATTAATACACCTAAAGTGCTCTGATCAGTGAAAGCTCATTTATATATTACTTCTATTAGGGAGCCCCTCAGTACATGAGACAACCTGATCTGTCCAACTTTTAGAGTATTTTCTTCTTAGATAGTCCTAATGCTTTAGCTGCCTGAAACTTTGTGTCACAGCCAAATGTAAGGAAAAGCCTACTGTTAGTAACCACATGCTGCAGGAAACAATATCAGAGAGGTGGGTGGGAAACTAGGTTTAGTTGTTTCTGCTTTCACACTGACTTAATGTCCTTGTTGCAGATTGTTTTTGGATCAATTGTACTGCTCATGCTCTGGCTTCCTATACGCATCATTAAATATCTCCTGCCTAATTTTCTTCCATATAACGTCATGCTCTACAGGTAAGCATTTAACTTGAAAAAGATCTTTTTTCAGTCTGCCTATAACTAGAACAAGGTGCATTTGTGCTCTTTGAGCTTTAATTTGACAGATTATTGTGTTGTTTTGTTTGTTTTCAATTTCAAAGTCATTGTTCTAGAAAAGGAAAAAGATAAAGGACGTAGATACGTCATAGAGTTTGCCAAAATACTTAGAAAAGTAAAACGTTTTGTATTACTTCCATAATAACAACTATTTGGTTTTTCTGTGCCCCCAAAACAATATCCCCTCTGTCTTTTTGGTAGCGAAGTTGCTGCCAGGTTTGTTTTTCGCATTCATTCCTGATTATCATTGCTTCAAGAGTAAAAGAATATCTGTAACTGCATTTCTTTTAACTGATAACACTCTCTTCCCTTTCCTAAGTAATAATTGAAACAGCAGTGATAAAAGCAAATAGAAGAGCAAATCTTTTTTCAACGTTTTGTCTTAAATTTCTTGTGTGCTTGAGTGCCTGAACACTCATGAACACTTAACCTGTGCTCAGAGTAGCATGTAAAGAAAAATATCTGCAAAAAGAACTGTTCCTGTTGACATTCTGTGTAAATTTTTTTGTTTATAGTGGTGTTAGTAATCTTTTACCCTGAATATCATCATAATGCTCCTTATGTTTGACTTCCTGTTCTTTTCGTTGTTTCTAGTGATGCTCCAGTAAGTGAACTTTCCCTAGAGCTCCTTTTGCTTCAGGTGGTGCTTCCAGCTTTGCTAGAACAAGGACATACAAGGCAGTGGTTGAAAGGTCTTGTACGTGCATGGACTGTAACTGCTGGATACTTGCTGTGAGTACAGAGAGACAAGTATTATATCCTTTTAACTTTTAGCTTTCAATGAAGCTGAAGAAGTGAATACCTCTAAATTGGGGATTTTAAAGTTAAAAGTTCAATCTAAAGAAGGACGAAACAGTGTCTTTGTCAGCTGAAGCAAATGACTGTAACAAAGTGAGGTTCTTTAATTTAGACTGCCAGGCAGAGTTCTCACACTTGAAATTCTTTTTCAGTTCCTACTTTGTTTGCCAGAATAGTCAAGAAAAAGTCAAGCTGATTATGTTTCTGTAAAGTTTTACATTTAAATTCAAGTATATTGCCATTCTCTCATGTCTTGCTTGTTGTGATGGCAATACAACGCTGTTGGGATGTCTGAGACTCAGAATGTGAATGAAACCCTTTTTTTTCTTCAAGTGCAATCCAAATTACTTATTTTAGCTTCCCATAAAGAAACTCTCCTCATCCTTATTCTCTTAGTTTACCTTTAGAGAAGTTCTATTTTTCAATTACCCATGTTGTGATAATATTTCAGTAGGACACAAAGCATTTCAGAGATGATGATAGAAATGGCTTTGCTTTCTCCACTCTTGCAGCTGTTAAAGAACAATTGTGAAATATCTCTTCAGCAGTTTTAGTTGAACGCTGGTGCAATTTTTTTTCTTCTGCTTGTCTTAAAAAACCAACTGCTGTGAAAATGTTTTCATGTCTGACAATAGAGTATTTCCATGCATCTTACTGCTAATAAAAATTCTCTTCAAGCTGAGGAAAATTCACCTCTAAATCTACATATTGGGGTTTGGTTTTTTAATCTCAAATATCTATTTGTTAACAATATATGCAGGGACTATAAGCAGAATACTTTTTAAAGTAGGTTGACTCATTCTAGGATTGATGTTCTTGAATGGATTTTGAGTAATTTAGAACCTTCTTGAAAGGTTTAGCTTAACTGTACTTTTGAAAACACATCTACAGCAATCATAGAATCACAGAATGGTAGAGGTTGAAAGGGACCTTTAGAGATTGTCTAGTCCAACCCCCCTGCAGAAGCAGGTCCACCTAGATCAGGTCACACAGGAATGTGCCCAGGCAGGTCTTGAAGACCTCCAAGGAATGCAGTATTGTCTTTGTATAGTTTAGGTTTGAAGGCAAAGTTTTTCCAATAGAGCTCAGTAGCAGTAAAGTCAAAGCTGTCAGTTGAACTGCCTGCTTACACAAGCTGAAGTACAGATGTGATTTTTCTTGAATAGCAGATGTTTTAAAGCAATCAAACACATAAGTGATCTTTAGTTGTGTCTGTATTTCCACTGTTTTAATCTGCTTCCACACTAGCATTTTTCTTCTAAACTCTGTTTAGTGTGCCATTGAGTACCTTAGCAGAAACAAGTTTATCAAGATTCTGCCAGGACTCTTGTGTAAGTTCTGTGCAACTTTTCTGCATTCTGAGTAAGCCTATCTTTGTGCAAGATTTTCATTCCAATCAAACAGAACAAACCTGAGATTTTGATTTGTTACAGGGATCTCCATTCTTACCTACTTGGTGACCAGGAAGAGAATGAAAACAATGCAAACCAGCAGCCTAACAACCAGCATGCTCGCAATAACAATGCCATTCCAGTTGTGGGAGAAGGTCTTCATGCAGCCCATCAAGCCATACTTCAACAAGGAGGACCTGTGGGTTTCCAGCCTTATAGGAGGCCTTTAAAGTTCCCACTCAGGGTAGGTATATCTAACACCTTAAGAGAAAAGGGAAAGACATTTGTGAAATGTGTATAATTTTTCTGTAAGAAAGATTTGGTTCTATGATTCTGTATCAGAAGTCAAGTGGTGGGTGATGTTGTTTTGTGTGTTGTACAGTTTGCAGCTTTCTGAACATTGGAGTTATTCTCACATATAGCTTTTTGCAGCCTGTAACTTAAGACCTTTGTTTGCCATTTGATGTATAGCTCCCATACATGTTGTGTATTATCTATTAGTTTATGTCTTATTTTTCCTAATAGTAATGGAGAGAAATACAACAACTGTCCAGCAAACAGGTAGTTCAGGAGAGTTTTTAACAGGACATAGCTTTTAAGAGGGCATGCTTCAGTCTTTTAGCTGAAGAGTGTTTTAAACAACTTTGCTTTATTGAGAAATTAAATGGAGGACTTCTGTTGCATCTCTATTAAACATAGAAAAGGTGTTGTAATACTTGGAAGTTCAAAGTCCCTACTATTACAAAGGAAACTTTGGTAAATACATTCTAGCATACTAGATAAATTGTTTTGTTGCTACTAGAACTCTGACTTAATAAAATATACATTTAAAAATAGCTCATTGACTGTGGTTACAGGTATAGCTCAAGGTTGGAAGTAATGGCTACAGTTAAAATAATGTAGTATTACTTCTATAGTTTCCTTAAAATGCGGAATCTATCTTAGAACAAAGTACAAAATAAAGCTTTTTTTTTTTCTTATCTCAACCCAATAGAACTGAAAGCCAAACTGAAAGTATTTTAAGATTTCACAACTGTTGAGCTTCTGGGTATTTGAAGTTGAGGCTTTTTGGGGCAGGAAGTGGGGGTTTTAATTCACTCCACCCTTCTTACCTTCTAAAATGGCTCTCCACAAGAATACAAGAGCTACAACACTGGTTTTGAGGAAACAGTGAGAGGAAATTGCTCAGAGATGAAAAAAGGTAGGGAAGGAGGACGAATTGGCCCCCATAGCAGCTGCTGCCACCTCAGTTTGATCATAACAGGAAGCCAGAGCATGCTCTGAGACCAATTTAATCTAGCATAAATATGCACAGACTGCTCAAAGGAGAGCTGCTGGTCTTCCCATGGCAATTGATCCTTTCTTCCTTTCTTGGCATGGGTACCTATGCTAGAACATGTATGTGGGGAGCTGGAACAGAAAACTAGTCCAGACAAAAACTGAGGTAATATGCAGGAGGTGTGTGTTAGTTAGTTTGAAAGTTCAGGTAAGACTTCATAGTGTAATTTTTAAAGAAAACAATATAATACTTGTAACATTTTCCTTTGGCCTGAGTTAAGTTCATAAGAAGGTGCTGGAATGACAAACAAGTTAATTGAAATTAGCTGTCTGATTAGCTGCTATGGAGGTAATTAAAGTGGATTCTTACTGTGACCTGGTGATATGGAACAACTGCAGTGTTGGCATCCTGCTTTCAAGGAAGGGGTGTGTTAACCTAGGGCTTCATGAAATCCTTTCTAGAACCAAGTTTGCATGAGTTATTTTGGTTTTGTGGATACCTCTAGATAAGAACATGTACTGAAGTCATCTCCTCCTCTCAAACTA
Source organism: Colius striatus (assembly GCF_028858725.1). Taxonomy (NCBI): domain Eukaryota; kingdom Metazoa; phylum Chordata; class Aves; order Coliiformes; family Coliidae; genus Colius; species Colius striatus. The sequence goes on from NC_084762.1 coordinate 6,820,997, forward strand.
TTGCAGAGTATAAGCTTTCAGTAATGTGATGTGCTGACCTTGAAGTGGAGATAACAACTAAGCCACTTCCTGTTCAGCTCTCAGGGGCTGTTTTTTCTGGTTTACTTACCTTCATCTAGACTTTAAGTTGTTCTTTGGAGACTTCTTCAGAATGTAGAAAGAAAAAACCCTGATTTAACTGTATTTGTTTCCATTGTTTTCATCAAGAGATGCGATGAGCACTTGCATCTCAAACACGTGGTAGCTCATTGATATGATTCTGTGTCCCTGGTTCCACTTGTTTGAAATACTTAAAGAATGAATCAGTGAGGATCACTGCAGGTGCTTCAGTTGTGATTTTTGGTTTGTTGACCTCAGATAAGTTAATCTTATGAAAACTGTGTCTCTTACACAGACTTCCACTATGGAACAATACAATGTTTTGTTTACTTAGGGGTTGTGGAGTCTCCTTCCTTGGAGGGCTTCAAGACCTACCTGGACATGTTCCTATGCGACCTTATCTAGGTGACCCTGCTTCTGCAGGGGGGTTGGACTAGATGATCTCTAAAGGTCCCTTCCAACCCCTACCATTCTATGATTCTACTTTCCCAATTGGGATTTTAAACACTTGGTCAATGCAGAAAGAAATTATTTTCTTAATGTAACACCAAAGAACTGCAGTAAATCTATATCCAAGTGTTAATTTGTACTCTTGTGACTGTGTGTTTTACTGATAGAAGCTCTTAAAAGAACACAGCACTATAGGTGTGCTGCATCTGCTGTGGATAGGTTTGCTATCACTGAGTTAGTCATCCAGCGAGACATCAGCTGCTATTTGAATGTTCTAGATTAGCAGCCTTTCTAGGATGATACGTCTTTTAATATGTTTTTCTTGGCTTTGGATAAGCAACTTTGTTACAAACTGTTTCTCTATTTTTTCTCTCTTGCAGATATTTCTTTTGATTGTTTTCATGTGCATAACATTACTGATTGCTAGTCTTATCTGCCTTACCTTACCAGGTAAGTCTGTTGTAACACTACAATGAAAACCAACTCCCAACTCTGTGTGTTGCCATGCTCAGCAATGGCAGATGATGGAAAATTGTCTCATTTTTAATAGTACATCTTCAAATTGTAATAATCTAAATGTCAGAGATAATACATGTATTTAAATAAGGGACTGACATTTCCTTTGCTTTGTTGTCGAGAAATTTTCTTTTAAGGCTCCAAGTGCTGAGACAATCTCTGTAGTAATATTGAGAGAAAAAGAGAAGCACTTGCTTTACCATTTAGAGAAGGAAAATACATAGGTTTCTACAAGGTCTTCTGTAGGATCTTTAATTAAATGTTCTCAAGGTGTCAGCATGACAGGTCACTAGGAGACTTTGAAGTGATATCTATGCCACTTCTCATATATGAATGGATGAGGACTTTAACCAAATCAAAACCACTTTTGGAATAAATGAAGACCTAGAAATTATTTGGAATTCTATAAGCTGGCTACCACAGTACCATGTCATTTTTATCTCCTTGTATTAATGATCCTCAGGTCAATAATGTCTAGAGATCAGTTAGGAATTTTGTGATGGTTTTAATAGTAGTACATAAAATAGTTCCACTGTAATACTAACGAATAGAAACACTATTAAAAAGTGAAATGTAGTAAATGAGTCTCCTGTCTTTGTCAGAGCTTCAGAAGCCCCATCAGTAAGCCTTAAAAATTTCATGAGGCAGTTGAAATAACCCAAATATAGTTCATTAGATTTAAATTCAAGCTTATGCACTAATCCATTATTGCCTTTGCAGTTCTGAAAGTTAGTGTTTAGGCTCTGAATAGTGCAGTATTCAGTGCTTTGTTTTGTTGTAGTTCAGGTCCAGTAGCTGGCAAAATGACATTTTAAGGGGAAAAAAAACTTAAACATGTATTTTATATAATCTGTGTAACTATTTATGTAGTGACCCACCTGGACATGTTCCTGTGTGACCTGATCTAGGTGAATCTGCTTCTGCAGGGGGGTTGGACTAGATGATCTCTAAAGTTCCCTCCCAACCCCTACCATTCTATGTTTCCATTTCACACATTGATAGGTACAGCACCAAAACACTATTTGGTGCTAAATGCTGTTTGTGCATTGGTATTTAACAATGCATTTGATAAATTGTTTGGTAATAGGCATCCTTCCTTAATACATCAAAAAGCATTACACTATATAACAATGTTTGTGTTTTCAGTGTTTGCTGGCCGATGGTTAATGTCATTTTGGACTGGGACTGCCAAAATCCATGAACTGTACACAGCTGCTTGTGGTCTTTATGTCTGCTGGCTAACGATCCGAGCTGTGACAGTGCTGGTCGCCTGGATGCCACAGGGTCGGAGGGTGATTTTTCAGAAAGTCAAAGAATGGTCTCTCATGGTGAGTCTTCACTGAGTTATCCAAAAAGTAACTCTCAAAAATTGGTGTTTCACTTCTGCTTGCACTTTATACAGTGTAGATGTAGACTGCATTTTCCTTTTCAGACCATTTTGAAGCATTTGCAGCTTTTTTTTCAACCATTGCATAGGCTGACTCTATTTTGGGAAGCTATTTATCACAATGTTAAACAACCAGTGTAAATGAGTTTGTGTGTATATGTTTATCTATATATTTATGTGTTTCTGCTTTCCTTTAAAAGTGAGTATATTGCATTATATTATCCCCACATGTGATATGTACTCAAATCCATTTACATTTTCACATACACCTGGAAGCTTCAACTATTACTCATTTAGCAACTTGGTATTATCAGACAGATGATGCTGAACATTCTTCTACAAAGTAGCTTGCTGCATATTTTCAGAAAGGTCTTTATGATTTGTCAAAATCATTGGTTGTTCAAATGAATGTTTGGAAAGAAAATATCCTTTTTTTTATTACCAGGAGTTCAGATTCTCACCATGGCAACCAAACTATATCCCACTCTGTTTAATCTTGGTTTTGGGGATTTCTATAGTAGATTTCTTGCCTTAGTATAGTCATTTCAAACATTCATTGCATAAATGGTGTCTTGGGATGGACCTGCTTGTGTGTTTATTGGACACACAGTGTAAGTCTGTATTTCATGTATTACCACATTTTCCAAATAGCTCATGCACCATTTTCACTTAGGAAATCTTTAACTCTGAATTTTCTTAACCAAGCTTAAATATAACGCTGTAATTGTCCTTTGTCCCTTCTCTTGATCATGTGAATGGAGTCAGACTAGTTTTGTATCTGATTTATTATAATGCAAGTAAAGTAAGAGGATTTCTAGAATAATAGTAATAACAAAAAATAATCAGGAGGGATATTTGAAGTAGCTCTTCAGTTTTTGTGTCAGAAATACAGACACCAGTAGGCACAGTCATGCCTTTTTGTGGAAGGTGCATGGAAATCTTGAGAACCTGAATTGCAAAACTATGTGTGTAATAAAAATTATTTCTAGGGCTGTATATGTATGAATTAAAGGTCTATGTAGAAGTGGGTTTTTTTTCTCCCAGCTTTGTCTGGCTTTGTAGTTTAAGTTATACTTTGAAGTCTAAACAAGAGGAATCCTGTGATAAACATATTAATTGGATGTCTTGGATTATTTTAGATAATGAAGACGTTAATAGTGGCTATCCTGCTAGCTGGTGTGGTTCCACTTTTGCTTGGTCTTCTCTTTGAACTCGTCATCGTTGCACCTTTGAGAGTTCCTTTGGATCAAACACCTCTCTTCTATCCTTGGCAGGTCAGTTGCCCTCATTCTTTTCTTGCTGTTGATAGATTTCTTTACTTAGAAGAAAAGAGTACAGGAGTTCTTGTTTCATGTTGATACAGTGCTTATTTTCCACAAGTATTTTTCTGTGTGGCAGGGAAGACAGCCAGCGTGGATGTGAAGATTATTTAAACCAAAAGGATATGCTTAGAAATCTTCATAAGAAATGCTGAACTCTGTGAGATGACAAAAGAGCATCTTTGCATTTCAGTGGTCAGATGGGCACTTTTTTCAGTAGCATGATTGTAGTTAGATACATAAGTTAATATCCCTGTATGTACATATGCACAGACATACATCTTGCATCTGACCTTTCTGGAAACCTTCCTGCCTACAGTTATGCAGCAAGAGGTTCAGCTGATCTTTTTGTCCATACAGGGCTTTAATTCAGTGGTGATTTCAATCCACTATGAATGGAATTTCATTATGCTTTAGGATCATTCTGGTTTTAGGTTGAGATGTCAAATCATGAATACCAGATATTGAGGTAGTACTGTTTTGGCTTTCTTCAGTCAAGTCTCAGAGGCTAAGTGAGTGCAAACTTTTTTTCCTACAACTTGGTAGAACAAATGGAGGTGCAGTGAATGGAGTGACAAGTGCTTGCATCGCCTAGGCTAAATTATGAAAGAGATTTATTTTCATATGGCAGAGCTTCCTCAAAATATCAGGTTAGACGGATTTGAGACTTGTTGTAAATGAACAAAGAGATGCTGAAATTGAGAATACCTTCCATTCTTCACAAAAGATTATACAAAGGTTACATGCTTGAGCAAACACAAAGTAACTTTAACACTGACAAGTTTTTAATATTTTTTAACATATCTGGGAAAACAGATGTTAACAAAAGCTATCTTTTTAAACAACTGGTTGAAAACGGAGCAGTGAAACAGGCTGCCCAGAGGGGTTGTGGAGTCTCCTTCCTTGGAGGTCTTCAGGACCCACCTGGACATGTTCCTGTGTGACCGGATCTAGGTTGACCTGCTTCTGCAGGGGGGTTGGACTAGATGATCTCTAAAGGTCCCTTCCAACCCCTACCATTCTATGATTCTATGACCTCTTAGTCTTACCAGTTCCTGGTTGGGTGTTTTTTGCCTTGTCAACCAATACTTTGCATTCTATTTTTCTGGTTTGATTAAAAACTCTCTTACAAATATCTGTAATCCAGAAAGGATTGACTCCTGATGTGCAGTGTTTACTACAAGCCTGTAGTTACACTGTGCTCTTTTAATTCCATACCATAGTATTTGTGATAAATGTTAAAGCATCAATTTTCCTCCTGATAGTATGAGAAGAGTATTGCCTTACTTTGTTTAGCTTTTCTTCACATCAGGTAGAGTTTTGTGAACAATTAAAATTTTAAAGGAAAAACCCAACCACCTTGTTTCCTGACTTGTGTGAGCATCTGTGTATCTTGTGTGTCTCTCATTTTGATTCCTTTAATTAAAAAAAAACCCTCTAGTTTTGTTACTAGTGTAAATTAGTTTTTACCATGATGTTAGTCTCATGCTTTAAGTAAGTTTAGTGCTTTTTATTTTAGGTTTACCTTTGGTTTAATAGTAGTAGCTGATTTTCTTTGTCCCAGGGAACAGAGTATTTTACACGTCACTTAAGCTTGAGAGCATCCTATTTTTCTTAAGAGTTTGCAGGTGATGCCTCGTAAATAAAAAAGTAGTTATCTTCTCACAAGTAATATTAACAAAAGCTTTTGGTTGTCAAACTGTATTTAAATATATGTTAACACTAACAGTTAGTTTTTCCAAAATTAGGATTGGGCTCTTGGAGTTCTGCATGCCAAAATAATTGCTGCCATAACACTGATGGGTCCCCAGTGGTGGCTGAAAACTGTTATTGAACAGGTAGGAAAAATCTACCCATTTGAATTATGTGTATTTTCCATTGTCCTTTGGTTACTAAGCAAGACAGAACAATTTCTATGAGCAGTTCTGAGTCACATGGCCTGTTGCTTTCTTTGGCAGAAGTATCTTTTTATTATAACCTTCAAGTTCAATGCTTGTTATCTCAAGGAAGTATCCCAATTGTTTGTTGGAAAGTATCTTTTCAGCCCTGCACTGTATAGAATGGCTACAGTGCATGTTCTGACCTTTGTACAAAAGATGCCTCTCTTGATTAAGTCTAGCACATAGTCCCAGTTAGTCAACTGTATACTGATCACTTCAGGTGACCACTGGAGGAATGTAGTTCTGTGAGTACCTTTTGATGCATATCCATGCCTCTTCCTTCCATTTTGATGGCTCCCCCTGGGCCTGTTTGTTAAACACACATGCTCTCCTGAGGCATCCTTGGAAATGGTTACATCCAGACTGGGACAGTGGCCATCATATGGCTGTATGTTGTTAACCACTTGAAATCAGTCTTTTCCCATGATTATTAGTCATGTTGAGACCTCAGCTCCTGGTAGTAGCTGCAGAAGCTCAAGAACTGTGGAGACCCTGTCTCCATATGCAGAGGCCCTGGTCTGCCCAGCCAAATACAGAATAAGATGCTATTTTCTGCCTGTGTTACCAATTTAATAGATTTGATGTATTAGCTTATACAGGGTCCTTGTTCAGCAAGTTAACAGTACAAAATGATGTCAGGTCACCCACAAAACCACCATCCACCTTCTTTGGAGACATTCAAAAGCTACCTGGATAAGTTCCTCTGTGACTACTCTGGGTGGCCCTGCTCTGGCAGAGGGATTGGACTGGATGATCTTTCAAAGTCCCTTCCAACCCTTAAGATTCTGTGATCTACAGCTCTATTTAAGGATCTTTCAGATGGTCACAGTACTATTCCAGATTAAATTGCTCTTCTGGGCACTGTTTAAATGATTTCCTGGAACCCTCTTGATGTAAATTGGCACAAAGTTTTTTCCTTCTTCGACTGTGGCTGTCATGTTTTCCTTCAAGTTGAGGACACCTCTTTCCTCTGATCAGGAGAATTGTGTAAAATCTTGTAGTTCTCACTGTAAGCACAAAGCATGGCTTTCTTGATTGATCTCTTCTTCTTCTACCTTGTTCTGTCTGTAGGTATATGCAAATGGGATTCGTAACATTGATTTATACTTCATCGTCCGGAAACTGGCAGCACCCGTCATCTCCGTTCTGTTGCTTTCCCTGTGTGTACCATACATCATAGCATCTGGGGTTGTACCTTTGTTAGGTATGTGTACATTCACAGCTCCTTGTTATCATCTGATGGGTTAGAGGGATGTAAATGGATATCTGTGGAAACAAACCTTCAAGCTTTAGGCTATTTAAACCAACAGAACAGCAAACCCACCCAACTGTTCTGCCAGCAAACGTAAATGCTTAAGGATTGCTGTGTCATCTTGAAAGTCTGGGCTTTTTTGAGAGATGCAACACCTTATTCTGACTGGCTTTTTAGTAAATCAAAGTGTAGAATACACCAAGAGTATGAGAGTGCACAGCATCTGACAGCACAAATGTATTTGTGTTACTAGTTAGGGAAAGGGATGATTAATTTCTGTTTTCTTTGGACAACCAACCTTTAATTTTAGTCTCTCTTTAAGACTGAGATGGACATCTTTTCTGACTTTTCAGATCCTAAAGGAAGCTTAGAACAGGTGAAAATACTGGCTTTGTTTTGATGTTTTCATTCAGTGTTAAAATGAAATGGAAATTGTAGATATGGTTTGGGATTTTTTCAGGTTTTCCTCTTCATCGAGGGAAATAACTTCATTAAAAGTAGGGTAGTTGTGTTTTTTCATCATCAATTGTCTTTTGCTAGTGAGGTTTGTTAACAAAGTGTAGAAGTCCTGTTTTATTCTGCAACCTCTCACTTGAATGCAGAGTTCTGTATCAGAGGAAAGTCAAGACTGTAAGGCAGACACATGTCAGTAAGCAGGAAGAGCTGCTGAGCTTGATGGGTTGGGGTCTTTTTACTGTGGATTTTCACTGTTAATGGAAAACTTTAGACTTTAATGATTGAGACAGAAAACAACAGCAGCTGTTAGGTTGGAGCTCTGCAATAAATCGTACTTATTTCAGAGCCTTTCTACTGCAGTTACAGTATAACAAAAGGTAGAGAAGCAGGTACAGAAGCAGAAATGCATGAGTTAGATAATGTGTCTTGTTTCTTAGGAGTTACTGCTGAAATGCAAAACCTCGTTCAGCGACGGATTTATCCTTTTCTGCTTATGGTGGTGGTTTTGATGGGAATTCTCTCCTTCCAAGTCCGTCAGTTCAAGCGCCTTTACGAACACATTAAAAACGACAAGTGAGTATATAGTGCGTTGGGTTTCGGTTGGTTGGTTGGTTGGTTCTTTTTCCCACTTTAAATTGTGGTAACAACTTCAGATTGAATTCAGGTACTGTAGATACTTAGGGAGAAATGGGATTTTAAGAAGCTTCCTGGAAAAATAACCCTCTGAGGCAAACCTGAATTGTTCTTGGCAGATGTTTTATCTGTGGTTCAGGTAGGCAAACACAACCGAAGATGCTCCCTTACGTCTAACTTGATTGTGTTTTAGCACAGATGAAGTTGATTGCTTGTTTATCACCCCTGTGTAATCTCAAAGTACAAGTGAATGCAATGATTATCATACAGTCATGACTCAGTCTTGCTGCTTATAAAATCATATCTCCAAACTTTTCTGCATAACTATTTTTCATATTCTTTCTGCTCATTAGTCCAATTAACCCATTAAAGAACATTCAGTTGATTTGATAGTTTGTCCCTACCAAATTCTATCCTGTTTTCTGATACTTTCAGTAATTATTGCTCTGTATTCTCAGATGCTTGATAAAATGTCATTTTTTCCAGTGTTTTTTCTGGTTATCCCGCTTGCCTTCTCGGCTTTTTTGTGTGTGTTATTACCTTATTTTTTGTGTTACTCTAATTACATTGTGTTGGTTATTTAGAAATATAAGTTTGGGACCCCAGCAAGTAGTCTTCCTAGGCTTCTTATGCATTGAAAAGGAGTAAATGAGCTTGTTGTGTTCATGTCCTTGAGTTACCCTAGAACAGTTTTGCTTTCCACTGTCTACAAAAGGAGTCGAGCCTAAAATAATCTACTTTGAGTCTTAAATATTAGGAAGTGACTGAGACATTGTTTATTGTAAATGTGAAATTAATAGTATCTGGAAATATTAAGAGAGTTGTGACTAACAAATTAAACTTTCAACAGATCAGTTGCTATTTTAGCACATTTTATTTGATAAGCTGCTGTAAATCCTGTTTCCCCACCTGCCTTCATAACACGTTCTCTAGCGTTTGTTTCATGGTCATAGAATAGTAGGGGTTAGAAGGGACCTTTAGAGGTCATCTAGTCCAACCCCCCTACTGTAGTATGTGTAGGTGGTGTTTATATCTACAAAAGGCTTTTGAGCTAAATGTTACTATCTCTCAGGCAGAAAGCATATTGAATTGCAACTTACATTGATGTTACAGCCTGGTTTCTTGTGTAGATAAGGCATGTCAAGAGTGTACAAAGCTGGGAAATATATATATAAATGAAAATTACTTTATAACATTTAATAAGTTCATTTAATTACAGTCATCCTTGTAGACATTAGTCAGGAAATAGGCAAACATGTAGTCCTGTTAGCCAGTAGAGATTTATTGTTTAGAAATATGCTCAACTAGATGTTTCATATAACAAGCTTCAAAAGCTTATACAAGTGACATGCTAAAATATCCAAAACCCACCTGGCAGTTGTTTGGCTTTGGTACCATGAGAAAAGGAGCGGTGGTGGCAAAGTTTCTAATGGAAGGTTTCAGGAGGAGAATTCATTGGTGTGTGTGGCTTTTCTATATGTAGAACTATCATATGAATAGGAAGCGTGGCAATGAATTTAGATGGCAGAAAGTAGGAGTGTGAAACAATGACACAGAGGAATTCTGTGGAAGGCAGGAAAACTGCTGATGGAATGGTGACATGTTGAAGGAGAATTTAAGTAAAGGAATCTTGCAGCCCTTAGGCTTGACATGAAGTAGCATTAGTGTATTTTCTCTCCCTTTAAGGAAGACTGGGCTGCAGTAAAAGTTCTTCCTGTCCCATATTCAACCAGGACATTTTTCACTGGATACATGAGCTGAACCTCCCTTACTCCAGTGCATGTTCTGCATTGTGGCAGATTCTTTTTTTCAACTTGGAACCTCATTAGCACTCGCATTTGGTTTGACACCTGACCTTTTGTTCCAGATGTTCAAATGCCAGTGGTTCAAACAGTGTGAAGCTGCTCTTAGAAGGATCATCCAGCAAAGGAGCTGGGTATATAAATAATGCAAACACAGTCTTTGTATTTCATATCTTCATTCAGCTTATACATGTCTGAATTGTATAGCTACTGAATTCAGGGCTGTAAACACAAGCCTGTAATGCTTAACATATTAATTCCATTGTGAAATGCCTGAATGCTGAGAACCAGGATGAGGATGGTTGGGGACCGTTAAGGGGGGAGGGGAATGATGACTTGTAGAATAACTTTTATTGATATGAGAAAGCTATTTCTGCAGCAGAGGAGATGGAGTGGCTTCATGTTACAGAACTGTATTAACTTGTGTTAATTACTCCCAGGTACCTTGTTGGACAACGGCTTGTGAATTACGAACGGAAGTCTGGTAAACAAGGCACATCAACAACTCCACCTCAGTCTTCACAAGAATAGATGGTCGCATTAAACACCTTGAACTTCCCTTTGCCTTTCATGTCCTTATTTTTCATAGACTCTTCTTCAGTCTTTGGATATCTCTCCCAAGAATTCTCTCAGCAGTGTTTCAACTTCTGTTAATAGCATGCAGATAGCAGTTAAGGACTCAGCTCCTTATCTGCATGTTCTGATGTTATCGATGCTGTCTGAGGTCTGTACATGTGTAAATAGAAGTATCCTGACACCCTAAAACCTTGGATTAAAAAAAGGAAAAGAATGTGCATTGTACATCTTTTAAAAAGTTCTATTAATTTATTAAATCTAGTTGTCACTTTATTTTGGACTGCTGTTCTGTTGACAATGTGCCACAAAGCAATAGTGCGAAGAGGCAAGATGTTTTTATAAAATTTGGAGCTTACTTTATGGTGTTCATAACAAATTCTTATTGTAGTAACATAGTATGTTTGGGGTTTTGGTTTTTTTCATGAGTGGAAAGGCCCACACAGAGAATATCAAAACTGAATAACTGTCTTACAGTCAGCAGTGAAGTGGCTGTGGTGAGAACGTTATGAACTCTGTATCTTGCTATCAAGTCTTTTTTATTGTTTTGTATAACACCAAAGCTGTTGTACATTTTTTTTTCTATTGCCTGATTGTTTTTCATGTGTCTGAGTTTGTAATATTGTACAGTTGCTGTTAAAATCAAGAAAAATATTTCCTCTTCTGAGAATTCAGATGTACTCGTTGAGGCTCAGCTGGGTTTTTCTGTTTCGTGGCGGGAGTTGGGGTGGCTTTGGGGGAATCAGGAGTTCCTGAACTGAAACAGCAAGTAAAAAAAAATTGCTAAGGCTAGGTAATGGAAGCACTTAAAGAGATAGGTTCACAGCTTAAAATTGTAGCCAATTTCTTATCAATACTAGACTTTTTCAGGTCCTCGAGAGGGAAGGGATGAACCTTAACTGATGTGTTTGCACAAGAAACAAAGAGCAACATTTTGACTTGGAGAGCTTCAAATCTTTGATGCTGTAAGTTACCAGAGTTGCAAGTTGTAGTATAAATCAGATACTGCAGAAGTTCTTTAAGGAAAAAAAAACCAGACCTCCCCCAACAACAGAAAAATCTCTCAGAATTGGTCACTGTGAATTTTTATGGGAATAATGTTGAGGAAGTGATTCAATGCCTACTATGTATTGCCTGTGGGGCGGGGAAATACGTGTGCTGTTAAACAGGCAAAGAAATGTTAGCAGGTTCCTTTGCAAGGACACAGTCAAACCAGAGCCACCAAATCAAGTCTGTGTTATTTCTGTATGTTGATAGAGTTCTTTTGCAGTAAGGTTTGAGGTTCTATTTTATGTAGATACTTTAAAGAAAATACCTAACAGTATGGCAAAGCTTTAAGTAGCATCAAATCACATGCTTGGATTGCAGTATCTCTCCTAGATTAAATGGAGGAAAACGTGAGTATCCATTGCAGTAATCAGAAAATCGACGGAACGTTTAACTTGCTACTCAGTACGCTGTCCCTCAGTCTTCTGTACTTAACTATATGTGTGTTATGATTAATACTTGAGAAGCTGGCAGGTGCTTTGAGATTGTCATCTCCTTTTATTGATATTGCATCTCTGATCTGGTGTGTTTTGAGCTAACGTGGTCCGGTAACAGCAGTGGCTTGTTTTGTTGTGGCGTCAGGACTCGTGTTCTAAGGCAGCGAGCACATGCCAAATGCACCTCAATCTAGTGGCAGATGGATTGGGCTGTCACTGTCAGAAGGGCAGAAACTACTGTTCTACAGAATTATCGTTGTACTGATGATGTTGAACCACAAATATTAATTACCCTTTGGAGTGATCGATTAGGAAACTTCCAGTGAACTGAAATCATGAGAAAAATAACCAAAATATTGCGCTCTCATTCACTGTTGCTGACTAAATGCTAGATTGAGTATTTACCCCCTGTATTTTTGATCTGCATAAGTATTGCATTTGACTATTTACAGTGGTGTACATTATGGGACAGATATATTTTCACACTATTAAATTCACTGGTAACATACATTCTTACTTCTGCCAAGAGTCTTGTCTTTTGACATATCTTTTGTAAACAGTTCCAGAATGGTTTTCCCACTCAAATCTTGCCAGCACTACTGTGCATCATGCAGAGTTTGGTCCTTGTAACTTTATGTTCCAGACAAACTGGTCTTTAACATTAAAATTTATTAAGAAAAAGCCTCTTTTTTTTTTTGCCCCTTTTTTGTTACTGTTATTTTACGAGTCAAGACAGAGGAAAAGGGAATCAGGCCAGTCATGTAATGTGAACTGTAGGTATTTTAATGTAGCTTATATTACCTGTATTGGCTGTTTGTTACGGAGAACTGGTTTCAAACCCAACTGTTGTGTTGGCTTTTGCACTGCTTTATGCATCCCAGGTGTGGTGAAGTTTGTTTCTAAAACTGTCTATTGTGAACTTTCCAAAAATCTCCTCATCTCTTTAGTTTTTACCTGTGTGTTAGAGAAGAAGATGGATGTTGTATAGAAGAAGAATTAAATAACTTTACTTTTGTATTGGTTTAGCTTTTTAATAGTTTGCTTTATTTGTCTTGTGTGTACTCCTTTGGGATAGAAACTTGATAGTAAGCATGGCATTGAACTGGCTGTTAGTGAACTGTTAGCAGTTGGACTTGATCTTAAAGGTCTTTTCCAACCAAAATGATGCTGTGAGACAGCTGCTGAGCTCTATACCTGTGGCTTTTATCTACAGCATGCTGTGGTTTTATGTTACTGTTGAAGTGGGAGAAGGGGGGGGATGTATGTATGTGTGTGTGTTTTTTTACACAGATTGTTTGATACTGATTAAAAATAGTTAAAACTCTGCATCCTTTTTCTGACTCCCCCTTCTCCACTGGGTAAAGCTTAAGTTACTTATTCCTTACTTATTCCTGTATTCACATCCCTTCTCAGCTGAGTGCCTGAATTCTTTCTTTGCTTTCCCTTAAACTTGAGCAAAGGTCTTCATAAAAATCTACACAACAGCCCCACTCTTCTTCAGAGAGCTCTGTAAAAAAAACCCTTGACCTTACAAAGCAGGAAGGACGGTGGTTTGTTGGTTCTACTGCCTGGCATGCTGCTCGGTGTCATTTTGTTTCCTCATACCCCACTGTTTGTTGAGATTGGAAGTTCTTTGTGGCAGACTGGATGCTCTTGTTCTGCTTGCCTTGTGAGTGGGCACGGTGCAGCCCGAGCAATGAGTGGGGCTCTTAGCAGAAATGGTGATACAGATAAGAACATCAGAGAACTGAATCTTGACAGTATAATGAAGGTCAGGATGCAAAAAAGATGAAGGAAACCATTTTCTGAGGCAGATAAGGAAATTACATTTACATAGCTTGAAAAATTAGAGCTCTCTCACTCTATTTGAGTTCTTAATTAGGTTAATTGGAACTAAAGAATTGCATAGTTAACAGCCATTTTATTAAGTCAGTGATTATTCCAGACAAGCTGTGCTTCTGGCTTTAGGTTCTTCACATTTACAAGTCACTGTAAATTGAGAAATGAAATGCCAAAATCAAAGTTACTCAATAATTGAAATCTTTACTGTTTCCAAAGATCAAATAACTGTTCCAAAACCAAACTGAATGTTTTGAATTCAATACAGCGCTGAGGGGTGGAGCAGTGGCAAGATTATTCCACAACATCAGTTTTGCTGCCTGTGTGCTCACTTGTCATTATTTTATTTGCTGAGTAGTGGCTGATGCCAGAGCTGCATAGACCTTCTTATTTTTTTTCCTTTTATAAGAAGAAATCAAACATCCTCGGAGTTGCCTGAGACCAGGTTGCAGAGGGGAGGGCACTTAAGCTTACTTGTCTGGTTTATATTGAATCACTTGGCTTTTGAGGAGTATTTCTGTCCCTGGAAAACTTGGATGCAGGTTTTACCTAGAGAGAACAGACTGAGTTGTTGCTTACAAAAACAGAGAACACTGCAAAGCTTGTTACTTCTTTATATTAAATAGAATGTAGGTATGAGAATACATATGACATTGATGTGCCGTGTTCAGTAAGTTGCAAAAACGGCCTGGTGAAGTTCAGTAAGGACTGTGCTGAATCTAAGGATACTGCTGCACTAATATGGGATATACCTGGGATATTGTGGCTTAATGTGACCAGGAGTCACAGGAGCAGGCAGCAGCCTTCCTCAGTTTGGAAGCCAAAACTGAGCAATGTTGCTATAAAGCAATAGCTGTGTCTATGGGTATACTTCTAAATGCTCTTTATGTAACAGGCATCCGTAGAAGGCGTGGGAGGAAGCACTCAGTGTCTGGGAAGGATCTGAGTGGTTTCTTTCACTGAAGCTACACTTGTGTTATTTCCTACCTGTGTTTTCATGCAAGTTTCATCAGCTTTTTCTTAACACAAATTGTTTAGGCCTTATCACCTTTATAACTTTGGGCCAAGGTTCTCAACGTGATCCATCAATGTACCTCTCACTGTGCATTTCTGTGATCATTCCTCCTCGTTTGAAAGGGATTTGTTGACCTAACAGCCATGTGACTTACCTGTGTAATCCCCAGTCTCCTTAAACAGCCCTACATTGACCTGCATACACTAAACCACCAGCACTGGAAACTGAAGCCTCCTTCCTCCTTGATCTTTTACTCACCAACTGTTTCAGAGGTTATTCCACTCTTTATTATTTGTTTTGCTGTCCTAGTCATCTTCCTTTTATTGCAGTAATCTTTTAAGTGGATGGTTTAGTGTAATTATGTGTGAAAAGCATGCTACTTACAGCCAAAACTTATTAGTTCCCTGAATTATAAATGACTTCCTAAAAAGGACTCGGTGATATCCCAATATTCCAAACTTAACATAATTACTCACACCAGGAGTAATTAGTAGAAAATACACAGTGCATCTGGTTCTGCTTATAAATTGAGAGACTGTGTAGTAAGGACAACCACAACTTGTGTCACTGCAGGGTTTTTTTCTGTTCCATCCCAGGTTGCCCCTGCAGTTAAATGCCTGATGATTTCTGGCCAGTGGGGGTTAAAGGAAAGAGCAGAGCAGTGCCTACGCTCCTCTGTCTGCAAAGGAACAAGCAGCATATCCCCTAGAGGGGTTTTTATTCCTTCATGTAGTGTGTCTTGTTAATTTTTGTTGCATGGAAGCATTTATACAAAGATTAATTTAGTCACACCTGTATAGATCAACCATGTTCCTGAGCAGCTTGCAATTACTGTTTTCACAGTGGTTTAGTTGTAGCCTTTTTGCTTTTTCCACCAGTTTGCAGTTCATATGGAATAACATTTTTTATGAACACACATTTTTTTCATAAGTACTCTTAGAAAACCTTCCACCTACGTGTTGCTGTTCCTCATTATATGGTCTGGCAGCTTTTTGTGCATGATTTCCCCACACTGGACCAAGAATTTGAGGGTATGACATTTACTTTTTGATCATTTTAGGATAGTTCCAAGGACTGTGGGTGAAAGAGAATATGATACTTTTGCTGTTTTCCTGTTGGACACATTTGATAAACTGCATTGTGAACTCAATTTATTTAGATTCCACTCTGTAAAGCTCTGCAGGATAATGTTTGCTGCAGGTTTTTTTTTTGCTATAGTGTTCTTAATTGTTTTAAAGCATCTGCCCATTTAAAAAAGACAAAACAAGTTTATGTCATTGATATGCCAGAAGGTTACTGCAACTACGTGGAAACAGCAAAGTGCTTTGAGGCCCAGTAGTTGGGCCTTTATAAATCTTTATGAAAGACTTATCAGTTGTTAAAATCCGTGTGTGTTTTGTTTTCCAAAGATTGTGATTTTTGTCTTTGTCCCGCTTGGCCTTTGTTCATCGATGGGGACATAATGTGGATTAAGAAGGGCTATCTTTCTGTAAGATTGTGTTCTTTTTCAGTAACTGGCCTGTTGAAGCATGCAGCACCTCCATTTCTGTGGAGCAATGGTTTGTGAAGGCTTGCTGAAGCGAATAATCCTATTAAGAAGTTCATTTGAGTACTCAGGCTCTTTCCAGCCCATGTTAGAAGGGACAGGAGGGGTATTGCTTTATCATCAAGAGACCCTCTAGTGTCTTTACAGAGGATGCCCTTCAGGTTACCTCTGGTGCAGTTTTCATCTGCAGTTGAATGAGCAGTGTCAGGTGAAGGTTAGTGTCAGAGCTTGTCTGTCAGAGTCCTTCCTGGGAACTTTCACCAAAAGCAGTTTTGCAAAGTCAAGGATTAGAATTTGATTAATGATATTTTATTAAGGTGACAGGTGTAACAGGTTTGAGCGTGCTGTTGAGAAATACTTAGTGCAGTCGTGCTAACCTATGGTAAAAATGACAGCAATGCTTATCCCAGATATTCCTCACCACAGAGCAAAAAAGCACAGGCACTTTTAACCCTTTGTGTGTGTGAGTCCCATAAGCAGAAGTCTTGTAGCCTTCCACCACTCTGAGGCAGAGAGGGCACTTGGGTTCCTCAGTGTGCCAGAGGTTGTGCCAGGTTTGGGGCAGCAAGTGTGGGGAAGCTGTTGGCACCAGCCCTGCTGTGCCAGGTGGGCACAGTCCCTTCGTTTTGCTGCCCTGAATTTCCAGGACCGTGAGGCCGACCAGAGGTGCCTGTGGCTGAGCTGCTTCGAGTAAGGTTAGGGAATCCTTTGCCCGCAGTTTTGCGTGTCGGACAGTGTTTGTTTATACCACATCTAAGCCTGGAAAGGAGATGTGGGAGAGCTTAAGGCAGGGTGGATGTGCCACACCGCTGCTGCCCACAGAGCCGCCTCCCGCGGCGGTGTTTCAGCCCTTTTCAGAGTCCATAGAAAAGCCGGTGTTGCCTCAAACAACGCCGGCAACATCCCTCTTCCCGCGGCCCGCCCCCGGCCTGGCCCTCCTCCCGCGTTGCCGGGCAGCGCGGCGGAGGTGAGGCGGCCGCCGCGGCCTGCGGGTCGGTGCCGGCGGGGAAGCCGCTCAGGCCCGGGCGCTGCCGTGCCAGGGAGGGCCCAGGGTCGCTGTCCGCCGGCCGGAGCCGTGGGTGAGGGGGCGGAGGAGGGTCTCTCGCCGGACGCAGCTCGCCCGGCGCCGGGGCCTGACGGCGGCCTCCACCGGGCCCTCACGGCGGGGAACCGTCACCGGGAGCTTGGCAAGGTCGGGCAGCCTTTGGGTTTGGCTCCTAGCCGGGACACCTGGGGATGATTTTGAGGGCGTGAGCAGTCAATAGAAATAGAAAATAAGAGCAAGTGGGAGGTGAGAAACATGATGTTGATTTAGTGGCATGAGGGCACAAATGGTCGGTGTTGGCTGGCCTGGCTGCCTTTGGCTTTTCCAGTTATATGTGTGTACATAGGAGATTCCCTCTTAACATAAGGAAACCCTGTTTCAGTGTGAGACTGACCGAGAACTGCCTCAGATTGCCCGGGGAGGTGTGGAATCTCCCTCTTTGGAGATACTCAGAACCCCGCAGGGCATGGTTCTTGCAGCCTGTCCTAGGCGACAGTGCTCCAGCCAGAGCTTGGGCCAGGTGGCCTCCAAAGCTCCCTGCCCACCTCAGCCCTTCTGGGGAGATTTCTGTAGTAAATTTCTTACTATAGAAAAGCAGCTCTCATGCTTTTTTCGCTTGCTACTTTTCTGATTAGTGTTTTTTATCCTTGTCTTTGGCTGCTTCCTAAGGACACGTGCATACACACATGTATTCCCTCCTCAAGGTTTTTCTGTTCTCTGACTTATCCTGAAATCCCCAACTTTTTGCCTTCAGCTTCAGCCCCTTGGCTAGAGCTGTGTTTTTAAGTCATTACTGAAAATGTCTCATGTAGTAATTAAATGCACACTTTGAAGTCTGTCCCTGACATAAATTTGCTGCGTTTCTGAGTAATGAAGTTGTTGTACCTTGTCAGTGTTTCTCCAGAAATGAAGTTCTAAGTCTGGTTTGATCCTCAAAGGAGCCTTGAGTCACAGCACTCCAACTCCTCCATCTCTGGCTATTTTTTTTTTTCCACTGCAGGAAAATTCACATGATAAGGGAGAAAGCCAGCCACCTGACAGATACATTTATTTTCAGATCAAAAAAGTTTCTCAGCCCCTAAAGGGATAAAGAATGCTGTCACACCTAATTTCTTTCTTGATGCCATTGCTTTCACTGATCTTCCCTTCTGTCAATAAATGACGTGGTTTCAGCTCTTGTTGCTAAATCAACTTAAGTAGGCTGTAGTTTGCCCAGGAAATGAGGAAGAGAATGCACAGATTTCCCACCAAATATGCCCCATTGCTATAATGGTAGAAGGACCCTATGATAACCTTTTGAATCCTGGGCACCAGGATTCCTTGCAACAAAGAAATTGCATCCTGAATGAGAGAAACTGACCTGTAGAACTGTGCGAGCAAATTGTGTGTGATTGCACACACAAGGTGTGATTGCAGCGCGTGGGAATGTTTTGTTCATCACTGTAATTTTCTGATGTAAAGTCTACCAGCAGCACAAACGAGTAACTTTTTGCTATAGTGTGAATTTTTGAGTATGGAAACACAAAATTGTTGATTGGCACACCCTACTTTCTGTACAGAAATGACAAGACTGTCCTTGGTGTGCAGTAGTGAGTTGTCAACATGGATGGCTTTCGCAATAGCACGTGGGATGTGACTTGTCTGCTCTACCTGTGTAGTAAATTTGTACTGGGGTAGGTTTGAGAAGGAAAATCACCTTCAAACTACCTAAAGATACCTGTTAAAGAAGCAGTTCTCCTTACCTGCAGGTTGGTGTCCAAGCTCCAACCTTTTATTCAGTGTTGCCATCAAGTTTTTGAGAGATGCAGAGTGCTCATCTGTTTACCCTTCTGAGTGTGCCAGTTCTCCAGCAGCCCCAGCTGTCAGATAGGAGAAGAGGGAGTTTGGCTCCAAGCACTGTTGGCCCTCATCTGCACAAGCAGTTTTGCATTCACATTCTGCACCTGTGAACTGTTGTTTTCTTATTATTTCTTTCAGGTCCTTGTAACAGAACACGAGTGGACCATGCCTCTTCCAGAAACCATGTTCTGTGCTGAGCAGATCAAAATCCCCCCTGAGCTTCCTGACATTCTGAAGCAGTTTACTAAAGCTGCTATTAGGACTCAGCCCCACGACATTTTGCAGTGGGCAGCTGCGTGAGTATGATGTTCACAGAATGTCCCCCCCAAATCTCCCACCTCCTCTTTATTGTACACTGGAGCTGGCTTTGAGTATTAAAGTCAACTCATATGTTGCATTAATGCAGCGTGTGGGCCTTTCAAAAACAGTACAGCACTTGTTTTATTTTCTGTTTCATTGAGGTTTAGGGCTGGCATATTTCTGGGATAGTTTGAGTTCCATACAGAAAAATGCATCTTAATTATTTTTGTTATTCATTTCTCTGTCTTGAACACCAAACCTTTGGGTTTTTGTTTTCTTTTTGTTCTTTGTGAGATTTAATTCTTGGAATTTAAAGGAAACCTAGAAAATAGCTTTCTAATTCTCAAGCTGGTTTAGGATTCTTGTTTCCAGGAAGGAAATGAAGGAGTTCTCCTTGAAGGTTACTGTAATAGGAAAAGAGCCTGAAACCTTGTGATCTTAAAGTTGATTTAAGATGTTAAAATGTTTCTGCTTGAACTTTTTTTTCCTTTTACCTCAACCACTCATCAATTTTTCCTGTCCCAGTTTGTGTGGGCAAGCTCTTGAATGTTATCCATGAGATGTCCTCAACTGGGGGGACTGAATAACATCCCTACTGTGTACATGAGGGATAGGAAGCTGTTAATAAAGCCAGGCTAGGGCCTGGCTTGTCCCTTAAAAAGAGAAAAAACCCTTGAACCTGAATTGCTACAGCTGCAAATGTTGGAGACAGGCAGTGGGAACATCTTGAAATAGCGTGGTGTTTCTTGGGAAGGTGATGGAGGTGGGGTACGACATTCCTCTGGGTGATGGATGTCCCAAGAAGGACGAGTGTATCGTGCACAAAATCAGTTCAGTGTCTTAAGGACTACTAGAATGTTGTAGAAAGGAGCGTGTCAATTTTAAAGGTCGTGGTTTAAACTAAAAGGAAAGGTAGTGCGTGGCATGGGGAGGTGGGAGTTGTGTGTGGGGGCAGCTTGTGTGGGAGCGTGTGGATGCAGTCACTGCGCTCTAAGAGCCTTTGCCTAACGGCTGTGGGCACTGAAGTGTGTTGCTCTCGCCATTCACTTAGGTATTTTTCAGCATTGTCAAAAGGTGAGCCCCTTCCTGTGAAGGAGAGGATGGAACTGCCTTTAGCAGCAGACAAAACAGGTGCTGGCTTGACCCCAGGACTCCTTAAAGTCTTGCATAAACAGGTACAACCAGGCCTATGTCAAATGCACAATGCTATTGAGGAATGCTGATGTGTTGGTGATGGCTGGGGAGACTGACTGTCAAGTATTTGATGTATTTTGGGCAGGGGGATGTGTTCTCAGTTTCCTTCTCGTTTTTGGAGTTCTTATTGTGGTAACATGAAGCTGTTTAAAGCTTTCTCCCAAAGGCACCGTGAGTGTTACAGAACTGAAGGAAAGATGGAAGAACCTGTGCTTGCCAGAAATGCAGCTGGAAGCTATCCTGCAGCTGGATGACTTTGAGGAGGAGGTGGAATGGATGAAGATTCTGGCCCTTGGGTGCAGCGTGCTTGGCAAGGTATGTTCGCAGCAGGAGCCCTCGGATCCAAACACGAACAGTCCTGTATGATCATACATGAGTTAGACCAGAGAACAATTAAACCAAATGGGCTTTGGGGAAGGGTTATTGCTTTTGCAGCAGCTGGCAAAGTGACTTGTGTCTTTACTTGTGTTCACCATCAACTTTTGGTCAGGGGAGCTTAACCAGAAAGATGGTAGTAGGGAGCAAGCATGTCTGCAGGAAGCTTAGACCGTAAGAGTTCAAGGATGACAGAGGAGTGATGCTTTTGGCATCAGTGTAAATGTCTGTGGAGGAGAACTGGAGAGAGAAACAAAAACATCAGTTTTTAATTGATTATGTAGTCAATTAAATTTTCACAGAAGCAGTTACTGTTACTAAACCTACATTTAATTCTTTTAATGTCAGTAATAAAATCACAGCAGAGCATTTCAACAGAACAAGACATTCTAAAATGCATCAAGTTGATATTCTCAGGAAATATAATACTTTTAATGATTTCTACAGTATGGTACTAAAAAGGAAATACATATTAAATAATATCTTGAGAATGTTGCAATGTTTGGAAGCCCTAAATGTTAACCTGGCCTGGCAATGCAACTGTAGAGATATTACATGTTTATTCTACTGTGTATTTCTTGATTCCAGTCTCTCTCCCAGTATAATTATGTAGTTTGGGTTCTTTCTTTCATTTAAAAATAAAACCCCAACAGCAAAAAAAATCAAACCAAACCCAGACACAGGAACATTATTCTGAGGGAGTTAAAAAGATGGAATTTACCTCCATCAGTCCATCCTGTCAAGTATTAAGTGAATGGTTTGATTTCAGCTCTTTATAGTGAAACCTAAACATCAGTTTCCTAAATTGGAGAGGAAGATGCACCCAAGAACTGTACATTCATTTCCTGCAGCTGTAAATTGTGTTCATGGTTTAATAGGGTTGCAGTTAAGGTACCAGAGTGCAGACAGTATGAATGACTTGAGAACACCAGTCATATTAAGTATCTTTCTGTAAAGTTATGAAAGGCCTATGTGGGGTTGTTTTTGTTCATTTGCATCTTTGTTTTAATGGCATCCAGGTAGCCTTTGACTCAATGAAGCTCAATGCTGGATTTTTCCACGTTTCCCTGTATAGCTCAGCATCTGTAGGGCACTGGATTATAGACACCCTATTGAATAAAGGACTTTTTTCCAAGTATATTTGGAAGTAATACTTTGAGGCCTGTTTGTTTTTATGGGAACTTGGATATTATTGAGCTTTGGCTAAATTGAAGTGTTCTTGAAATGCTTTTTGCCTCGCTGCTTTATCCATAAACATCAGCATTCCTAAAAACTAATATAATAATGTTATGTCATCATAATAAAAGTCATCAAACCCATATCAATTGTCTGGGGTTTGGTAGATTTGTCTGTCTTAGCTCCTGCTGAGAGTGCAGTTGGATCCATTGAGATAAATACAAACACAGATATTGCTCTGTATGGCGATGCAGGAGCCTTTACCTTAGCAGAACAGAGCAATTTGGTCATATTGGAGATAGGGCTCAGAGTAGCCCTTGAAAAATTATGGGATTCTGCTATTTTTTTACTTCTGTCATTACTAGAACTTCATCATTCTGTCTGTTACTGGAGGATAAATTTGAGGTTGGAAGGCAGGTAACAATGGTAAAGCCTTCATCTCATTCACACTCGCTTTGAGTGGCTTAGAGCATGGATTTTGTTGAGTCTTCAAAGGATGTTCAGGGCTCTGATCCTGTTTCTTTCCTTTTTTGGCTGATCCTCCCCAGTCCTTACTGAGTTCCATGAAGCATGCCTGTGAGGTCTTGACAAAGGACCCAGAAGGTGGAGGAGCTCGTGTTCCCTTTGAAACCTTCTCCTTCCTCTACTCCTATTTGGCCCGAATTGATGGAGAGGTACCAGAGGAGCAAATGGAAGCATTCCTCCACAGAATGAAAGAAGCAGCGTGAGTACACATCCCTGTGTGGAATTTGAATGTATTGATCCCTGGCTTCTCCATAAACCTTTAATTTTGGGTGACTAGTCTAGCTTCAGATGGCAGGAATGGGTGTGAAGGTTGACTAAGGTTATATCAAACATCTACATAGTTCTTTCTTGTTAAGTGCTCAGCCTCAAGCTTTGAACTGGTAAAGGATAAATTGTTATTTACCCATCTTTCTTTGAAATACTGAAGTCACTACCTGGTGCTGTCATTTTTCCCTCTAAGAAGCAATTAGATACAAGTTTGTATCGTCTGCATCTGACATCTTATGGGCTGCTCTTTTGATTTAACATAGATCATTAACCAGAGAGTCTTGGACTGGTCTTGGTGTTGGTTGGCTTCAGGGGTGTAAAGCACAAAGGCAGGATAGAGTCCCACCTGCACACCTCATCCTGGTTTGCTGTTTGTACCAAGCTGGGGTGATGTGGTACACTTCAAGTCTGTTCAGTTCCACTTTCTGCTTGCTCTGAGGTTGGTGTATAGTTGGGTGTCAATCTTGTCAGTGAGCCATGAATTGATGCAGTTCTTCACAGCAGGAGACCTGTAAGCTGAAGATTAAGCAAAAACTCACCATCTGGCTATCTGGTTTGCTGTCCAGGTTTTCTCTGAGCTCTTGCGTAATTAGAAAGAACTTTTTCCCTGAGAAAGTTAAGTATTGGAACAGGCTGCCCAGAGAGATGATGGAGTCCCCATCCCTGGAGATATCCCTTTGCATCCCTGCAAAGGCGTGTAGCTGAGGTGCTGAGGTTCAGCGGTGGGCTCTGCAGCGTGAGGAGAGGGGTTGGACTTGATGAGCTTAAAGCTCTTGTCCAACTGAAATGATTCTATGATCTTTGTCTTGCTTCATCATGAAGAGGCAGCTCCCTCCTCACCTCTTGCTTTCACCAAGCAGTTTGTTAGCAGATGATGCTTTCCCTCAGCATTACCAGCTGTCCTTCTGACCGGACTGCGGAGAGAAAACCCAGTTGACGATGGGTCCATTCAAATGCCCTTTTCTGCTGTGCTGTCACCATCGTTGGTGCTCCCAGCTTGTTTGTTCCAAGTACTTCTGGCTGCACACTTCAGGATGAGCACCAGGGGATGTAGAGAGTTTAAATACCTTTTGTTGCTGGAGCTCACCAACACTGTTCCATTGCTTTGGACTGAGGGTTGATCACATTTTTGCTGTTGTACAAGTTGACAAAAACTTCAAAGGCATAGGCTTGTACCAAGAGCCCTGCTGACCCAGGCTAACTCAAGCTCACTGCTATGGGGCACAATCTCATCTCCAATACACTTTGATTGGTTATATGAAGTTTTGTGCTCACAACATTATCAAAACAATCCATTGAGATACTGCCTATATTCCTGCTAGAATTAAGCATGGAATCAGCATTCGGAATGTATGAAAATGAGTGTTTTCAATCCAGCTCTCAGTGCTAAACTCCCACTCATCCATTGTCATGCATGGGTCACACAAAATGCTCTCTAACCAATTTTAAAAGATCCTTAACAGGCTTGTCCTGTGAATGCTGCCTACGTGGCATGTTTGCATACAGATACTTACTCATCCTACCATCCACCTGTTTTACACTGCTCCCAGCTCCATGCATACAGGAGCTCAAAAATGCCTAAGCACACAAATAAACCATTTTGTCATTACAAGATTGATAATTTAGAGTAAAACCCACCTTTTAATCACACTGCTCTCGCTTGCAATTAACATAACTCTCAATGGTATCTTGTCTAAGATGGGTTGACCATGTTCTAAACCATTTGCTCTTTTCCTTTCCAGTGACCGACAAGCGGGCATGGTGCTGCTCAGAAACTTCCTGCCCCAGCCCTCGACGCTGCTTTGAACACGCTGACTCTTCAGAACCAGGTGAGAAGAAAAAAACACCCTAAAGGAACAGATATATGCAAGAACATAATTTGTTTTCTAAGGACTATGACAAGATCCTCTTCTCTGGAACTTCATCATCCCACTCTTGGACTTGCCCTTCAGGCTCTTCTGCCTCACACCACTACCGATGCTGAGTCCCAGGGAGTGATACCTTCACTGTTGGTATGGAGTAAAAGGTGTTTTGGTGTGTATCTTCCTCACTTTTCCTTCCTAAGTGATTGTAAGAAAAGCAATAAAATGCAGAAATACATTTAGAGGTGACTGGACAGATGCTATTGCTTCATTCCTCTTTATACTTCTAGTACCACCACCTTTGGTTTTGGCTCTTACACAAACACAGATTGCCTTTTGACTACCTTGTCTGCATGAATACCCTCTATTAAAATGGTTTTACTAAGCCTTACTCAGGAGAACTTCATCAGGACCCTGTGGCTCAGCTGCCAGAAGAAACATCAACTCAAGAAAGGATTGCAATGGTTCCATATAGTCACTGGTTTATCAACCTCTAGCACCAATACTCACATGTCAGTTGACGTGATGGGAACTCCTTGTTCCTGGAAGGAAATGGGTGTCCACTTGATGTCTGAAGATGGCAATCAGCATTGTTACAGTTGTCCTTGGTGCCTTCCCTACTACTTTCCAGGAAGAGCTATATATTCTCCTTCTCTTTTCTCAGCATTGATTTGAAATTTCTTTGAGCATGAGCTGGGCAACAGTAACTTTCCTGTTGTCCTTTTTACCACTTCCTGCAGCTGAAGATGTCCCATCCTGCTGGAGAACTCAGAAATCTGCTCTCTCAGCTCTGGTACACAGTTTAAGTAGGGAGGAAGAGCTTTTTGGAACACTGCTCCCAGAGGGGACAATGCCAGAGGTGGGAGGGTAGCAGGGGGAGCTCTCTCCATGCCCTTCCTGTTTGCAATGGATCCCAGACTCCAGGGAGTAGCTCTGTTCCACACCCACTAACCAGGCAGGAAAATGTGTATAGCCTCTCACAAACTGCACCCTTCAGCCTCAGAAAGATTAGAGAGATCCATATAATTTATTAATAGAAGCATTACTGGTAGGTATTTACAGTTTCTGATATATACTAAACCCCTCCCACCAAATCCTAACCCTGTTTCTTTTTTGTCTCCAAGCATAGCTGTGATGCAACACCACTATTATGTGCACAACATTACCATCCCTTCCACAGCAGCAGTGACTTTTTGAATGGCTGACAAACAAAATAATCAGGTTCTTTTTTCTACTTTCTTCTTTTATGACTGTGATACTTGTCTTCATCCCTGAAACAAAACCATAAACATTGTGTGGGCTGTTAAGACTCAGGCTGACAGAATCTGAAGGCAAAAAAAACCCAAACCCCACAAACTTGGGAAATGGAAAGCTCTCATTAAATGTAATCATGTTCTCTTCTCAGGAAAGAAAGTCAACTACTTCAAGACAGTTTATTTCCCATGCTGTTTTAATCAAGGTCCTGTCATGCAGTGCCACAGTGGCAATTAGTTTAGGATGAGTGGCATCCCTATGCAATGAAGCCAATTTTGAGACAGGCAACCCTTGCCAGCCTTGCAGTTATGTGCAGCCTTTCTTGTGTGTAACAGCCTAAGGCTCTGCTCCAACACAGGTCCCACACACCAGGGCCTTGCAGATCCAAATGTGCCCTTGTTGCTGGCATTAGGTGTGGCCTCAGTTTGTTTCCTTTTGCCTAAAAATATGTCCAAAACTATTGAAGAGCAAGAGCACTGTTTTGAAGCTTCTACCATGGAAAAGCTAGTCAAGTGTTTGTATCTATATACAAGGTAGTGACACAGATCATCCTATTTAGTAAGTCCCAGTGCAAAGTGGAGCAGAAATCAGCACTAGACAGGATGAGCCAAAGTGGAGCAGAAATCAGCACTAGACAGGATGAGCACACTTGGTTGGTTAAACGGGCAGATGTTGATAAAGGAGTACAACAGCCTGTGACAACACTGTGTGCTACACCTGCTCGTGGAAGTGCCACCTTTCAGACCCAAGAGAATATGCTGAAGTCTGGATGGCAGTGTATGATCTCACAGCAACTTCTGTTTAGCATCAGCCTCATGCCCCTGCCTTGTTATACCGTATGTGGGATTAACCTAACTTCTTAATTGGACTAGATACTCCAATTCAGAAGCAGCTGTCATCATTGATGCTCACCTCTCTCTCTTTCTCCGAGACTCTCTGCCTCTTTCCCGGCTCCTTTTTCGTTTGCTTGGGCTCCTGCTGCTGTCTCTCCTGTGCCTGGGGCGCTCGCTGTCCCTGCAGCTTCCCCCCGACTGCCGCGACTCTGCCGAAGCCGACCGTCTCTCCTCCTTCCTGGAAAAAGGTTATTCATTTTAGCCAAGAGAGAGAAAGTTTCTCAGACACTATTCTTTTCAGCACATATCTTTTATTAACCCCCTTCATCTCCCTAAAGCAGTACCTCCCCCATGAGGCACAAAGTCCATGCTCTTATGTTTAACCTGGTTAAACAAACGCTTCCCCCCAAGTCTTAACACCTACTGTCTCCTGTTTCTTGAGCAGAGAAGGGGCTCACTCTGTTTTGCTTTCACTCCCTGACTCTTCAGTCACCTGCTACCTACAGCTGCAGAACCCAGCAAGCCTGATGTACGGCCTTGTCATTCCCCTTCCTTTGAACACTGAAAACAAACACCTCCAGCATCACCTTCTACACCTTTCAACAACATTCTCATCTCAAATATCTCCTGAAGAAGCACAAATAGGCTACCACTAGGTCACGATTCCATTTCTATTTCAGCAACAGATGTCTGTGCAGTCTTACTTGACACAGGAAGAAACATGTATAGAAACCCCCCTTATCCCCATATTTAGTCAGTTATGGAAACCCATCTGAGGTATGTTATTCTTATCTACCCTAGCATTTCCTCTCACATGGTAGGGAAGAGGAAGACACTGTGTGCTTATATTTTCAAGTCTTCTGTTCCCAGCTAGCAGCATTGAGACACAGAGGAAGCACTATTCATTCCTCAGCTCCACCAGAAACTACCTGTTCACCTGGAGTACTTGCAGCTCACCTCCTTACCCCTTAACAAAAAAGCTAACAATGCATTTTTCAACACCCTTCATGCAGGCAGAGCTTCTCAAACAAGAGCTTAAGAGAGTATAAACTAAACTGAGCCAAGATATATGCAAAGGCTGCTATGTATTATGAGAAGAAGGTGATAAGATACAATTAAAGGCTATGATCGCCTGCTCACATGCCTGACAACTTTGTCAACTGTGCCATACCTTCCAGAAGATTTTGACTTCCCTCCTCCACATATCTCTGCGTTGTCCAACCTATTCTCCTCCTGCCAGTGATTGCTGAGTTCTTCCATATGCACACCAATCACATCCCGAATCACCTGGAGATACAGACACATTAAAAACCAACAGCAAGGAAAGCAGCATGTCACACTAGTGGCCTCAACTAGCAACTAGACAGCAAAAGTAGACACGTGCAGAAAAAAGTCTCCCCCACATCTCACACAACAGCTGTTGGAATGGAAGGTCTTGCTTGCAGAAACAGGTATTTCAGCATAAATTTAAATAGCATCATTTTACAGCAGACAGTCAAATAGATCTTGACAGTATTTTCACCTTCAAAATTGAATAGTCAGAAACACCCTGGTTATTTGTGACCTGTGACAAACCAAAACCGGACTCCTCTATACTCTGCAGCTCTAAGAAGGCAGGGTACAAGAAGTGGTACAATAAGTCTGAAAAATGTCTGTCATCACTATGCTGATACACAATAAGCAAAAAAACCCTGTTTGTTTTCAGCTCTCACCTCAGTGTACGACTTCTTTGTTATATGGACATTCTTAGCCCTGTACGACTGCCGCCGCCTTTTGTAGTCTCGCATCTCAGCCAGGATTTCAAGATGAGACTTTGGACCTTTCTGACTATCATCTAGCAAAAAATCACAAGTGAAACAGATGGTTGTTAGCAGGACATTAGCAACCAGAGTATGTATGAAACCAAATACACTGTGTTCCTTCTGAAGTTTCACCAGTATTTAGTAACTAGTATGAATTTAGCACGTGTCCCCTCCAACCTACTCACTAGCTGTTGACCCAAGCCTAAAAAGCCCCCAAGCCAATGTTATGTTATCTCAGTCTCCTAACAGCCATCACAGAATGATGAGGGTTGAAAGGGACCTCTAGAGCTCATCCAGCCCAACCTCCTGCTAAAGCAGGTTCCCCTTGATCGGGGGGGCACTGAAATGTGTCCAGGTGGGTTTGGAAACATCCAGAGACTCCACATGCTCCCTGGGCAGCCTGGGCCAGGGCTCTCTCACCCTCACACCAAAACAGTCTTCCCTTGTGTTTAAGTGGAACTTTTTGTGTTCCAGTTGATGTCCATTACTCCTTGTCCTGTCACTGGACAGGACAGAAAAAAGTGTCACCCCATCCTCCTGACACCCACCCTTTAGGTACTTATAAGTGGTGATGAACAAGTGATCCAAATCAACATATGGGCTTGCAATTTGATCAAACACCTACAAGATACAGGCTACATTTTCAAAGCCAGTATTACAATAAGGCACCGAGATTCTGTAAAACATTTCCCTGTGTAGATGACAAACACTATCCCCTAACCCCTAGGCATAGCAGGGCCCACAGATGCTGATATTGCACTTGTTATAGTTACAAAGTGGCATGACTCAACAGGGATGAGAAGTCTCAGTCAAATACACCCATCTGTATATTGCTCAAGAGCTCCATCAGATGACCTTCTTGTTTGGCTTTTAGTCCTAAGTGATCTTTCATCTCATCACCTCAAAGTAAGCACTACTCCAAGCTGAACAGTAAGTTGGCAACATGAAGCCACCTGAAGTCACAGAATGGGGTTGGAAGGGACCTTTAGAGATCATCTAGTCCAACACCCCCCTGCCAAAGCAGGTCCACCTAGATCAGGTCACAAGTCAGCTGCAGCAAATACAAAAGATCCACCCACTAAGATATGCACAATACATGTACCAAGAGAGGAACACACAGGCTTTCTCAGAAGAGAAACATCACAAAGGAATCACACTACTGTTCTCTGATACCAGGTCTTCACTGGGGCTTTTAAGAACAGCCTGCTTCTCACAACAAAAACAGGACAAGCAATTCTGTTTGGCTTTCAACAAAACTCGCTATCTAACTACACAAAGTGAACAGTTCTCAGCTATAAATTCAAGAAGAGATTGTTTCCCATACCTTGGGTGATTTTTGCTGCCAAATCCACAAAGAGATCACTGTCGTTTTCTGTTATTTGGGACCTAGACTTCTGCTTCTTTGTCTCCTCAACAACGTAATCGTAAAGAGCCAGGCGGTCAGCTTGAGTCAGGTCACAGGTGAAACGCTTGTGATTCTGAGGAACTTCTACAGGCAGCAATGAGTAAGAGGCTGGAGGTTGAACACAGAGCTGTTATTAGCAAAACAGCAAGTGACGCTGGAAAACGCAGAGCAGCTCGACAGATAAATAACGTAGTAACCACTCGTGCTGTTTTCATCCTTCCCCTACACATCTGTAAAAAGTTGCATCCTTCTTAAGTTGAAAGGATAAAAATTGCTCAAGCAAGAAGAGAAAAAAGCCCCAGGCAGACTGTATAACTTCTCATGACTGCTTACACTGCTCCTTCCAGGTCTGCACACACCTCGAAGGGATCACGCCAAAGGACACTCTGTATCGTCCCGTCAGCTCTTGGCTTACAAGCTAAAGCAAGAGAGAGGAGGCTACAGCTCTAACTTGTGGGTTTCTCTTACTCCTGAAATTTTCTGTAAAGTAATAGCTGGAAAATGTTCTGCCAACAAGAATGAAAGCTTCTAGGAGACTAGACAACTGGGTAAACAGTCTCACTCACATTGTCACTTTCTCTACAGAGCTTTTGTAACAGACTTGCCACAGGCATTTCTAGCCAAAAGGGCTACAGAGGCACTTTGAAAATGCTCCAGATCAGTTCACATAAAGAATTTTGGAGTTAAGAAAACAAACACCCTGCTTGCACACTCCTCTTCCCCTGATTGATCACCCCAGTACTCACTGTTCCCCGTGTTAAAACATGTATCCTCCAAACAAACAATAAATCCATTCTCAATCCACTGCAACAGCAGCAAAGTGACTACCCTGAAGATCCAGGACACCACGTCCCAGGATATCACCTGCAGGAAAGCATTTTACTCAAATTCCCAACAACTGTTGACCTGACCTCCATAATCCTGCTCCCACCACACAACCTCCTCCCTGCAAGGCACAATCCCACACAGACAGAAGAGCCTACATGTGGTGTATGCTGGAGCCTCCACAACAGCAAGGCTACTGCTTCTCTGGATTACACAGCCCTTAAAGGATACTGGGCAATCTTTCCCATCCTGTTTTCATTACAGACACCAAAGAGGAGGAAGAGAGGCTGCAATAACTGTACAACAACAAGCCTAAAAGACAAGATTTCCTCATTACTGTACTTGAAGCCTAAAGCAGAACTTTTCTAATCCAAACTCACAGCTGTAAATGTGAGCACTAGAACTTTATGTTTACAATGCACTGTTGTTCCAAGGTCATGGAAGCACATAAAGGTGCTCTAATAGTTATGTGCTTGTGATCTTACAAGGACTTCGCAACTTGTGATTAGACCAGCTTTCCTGCCCTATTAAATAGCTTTTCTAAACATGGTTGGATTTTTATATAAAACAAATAAAAATACTTCCTTTGACATAGTCAAAGAGAAATTTGCACTGACAAATGCTTTCCATTTGTTTCTATTGCCAAAGACTTACCATAGAATCACGTCATTTAGGTTGGAAAAAACCTTTAAGCTCATGGAGTCCAACTGCTCCCCCTCACACTGCCAAGCCCACCACTGAACCACGTCCCTCAGCACCTCAGCTCCATGGCTTTGCAATATCTCCAGGGATGGGGACTCCACATCCTTCTCTGGGCAGCCTGGGACAGTGTCTAATAACCCTCTCAGGGAAAAAGTTCTTCCTGATCTCTGATCTAAACCTCTCCTGGTGCGACTTGAGGCCGTTTCCTCTTGTCTTGTAACTCGTTACTGGGGAGAAGAGACCAACACCCATCTTGCTACAGTCTCTTCAGTGAGTTGCAGAGTGTGACAATGTCTCCCCTCAGCCTTCTCCAGGCTGAATGACCCCTGCTCCCTCAGATGATCAGACTTATGCTCCAAACTCTCCAACAGCCCATCTCTGGACAAGCTCCAGCACCTCAGTGTCTTTCTCATAGCAACAGGACTTTAAACAACAATTCCAAGTCAGTAAACCTTACCACAAGCCAAGACATCACAACAAAAACCACCCCAGCACAGTTTTAATGTTATCTTCAGAGAAAGGCAAGCGTGCAGTGGCAGCTGGACAGCCAAGATTGGCATCTCATGGCTCACTGAGGTGCCTTGGCAACACAACGCCTGAAAAACGGTTTATCTGTTTCTTCTTTGCTTGGATATTCTTGTGGCAAATTACCGAGTTACTTTCAGAGGAAACACATCTAACATACTCCAAACACAGTGGCCTGTCACTTGAAAGCTCCTTCCCAAGCAACTGACAAAGCTCCATTTGCTATGCCAGAGAAACAAAGACAACGTGAAAAACTCTGCCTGAGCAAGCACCGCTGCACCAGACCCTCAGGAAAGCAGAGCAAATGCACTTTTCCTTCTGCATGTATGTTTGCCAAACTAAAGGATTACAGACAGTAAAACACTGTATCTTTCAGGTTTTGCAGTAATCTCCAAACCATATGCTGCAGCTCTACAGTGGTTTGTAGCCCTACTTTTCAATGTTGGGCTGAATTCTCAAAGAGAAGCAGAGCTCTGCCTTAACCTGGTACCCAGACTGGTCACCAGACCCACTGGAAAATGAAATATCAAGGAATCAATAAGCTAAGAGCAGTGGCAAAGGACAATATCATATTTGCAGATGCACCAACACATTTCTTACACAACTCCTTAGGACAGACTTAAAACAATCCATCATAATAACAGGCATGTCATTAGGTTTTTGATCTGAGGAGCGGCTGGCAACCACACACAGCCCACATCTAGCAAATCCTTGAACAAAACATGACGTGAAGAACCATCATATGAAGAACAAAGCTAGAGGCAGCATTAGAAGAGTTTCAGCCACAAAGAGCAGAAGGGTAACAGAAAACACACGCAGAAAGTAAAGTGCAGGCAGTGGGATGAGAAGTGAAGGACTAGCACTTCTGAAGCGAAGCTGAAACGCCTGAATTTTGCAGTATTGATTTTCCTAAAGAGGACCAGACGTGTGAGCACAACAGACTCAAATTCTCTTATCTAGTTGCCCTAGAGAAAGCAGTTATGCTCCAAAATATAAGAGGGAAAGGAGATAAACAATCCACACAGCGGTTCACAAGTAGAACAAAGGAAGCTGTGAGGGCAGGGAGACAAGAGCAGCTCTCCACATAAAGGCTGACAAAGTTGCCTTGCTTGTACTCACCTTCACTGTAGCCTGTACCTTCTTTTGCACTTTGAGCTCTAGCTTGTTTAACAATGTGAAACTGTAGCTCTTTATCTGCAGACAGAGAAGATAAAAATATCACAGAACTGCCCCTACCCAGGGGTCTCCTCTCAGCCTCTGTCTCCCCTGTGGATCTCCCCTCAGCCTCTGAACTCCCTGGATATCTCCCCTTCAGCCCCTCCACCTCCGTGTCCTCCCCCCCGGAATGTCCTCCCAGCCTTCAACCCCCCTGGGATCTCTCCTGAATCCCATCCTCTGTGCCCACCCCAGTCCCTGCTGCACACCACTGGGGCAGGGGGACAGCTGCTGCTCACCCATTGCGACGCTGGGAACCTTCAGTTTTTCGTAGAAGAAGCGGGAGTCGTACATCTCAGCCTGCGGGACCAATGCTCAGTCAATGGACGTGAGATCACCCTCGAGGCTTCACGTTCAGCTGCCCAGCCGCCGCCCGGCCCAGCCAGCCAGGGGCACAGTCCCATGCCGCCCTCCTCCCATCACGGCGAGCCCACCCGGGCGCCCACCTCCTCCTCGGCCGAGTAGCCCATCTTGCGGAGCCGGCAGGACGCGGTGTGCCTCTCCAGCGAGGCCCGGGGCACACGGTGATGGACGTCGTAGGGACATGGCACCCGCTCCACCTGACAACCAGCGGGACACAGGTCAGGTCAGCGCTCACTGCCGTCCCGCTACCACCGGCAGACCCCCGCCGTCCCGCTATCCCTGGCAGACCCCCACCATTCTGCTGCCCACTGCTATCTGTAGCAGAGCCCCGCCATCCCGGCGCCCTCTGCTATCCCTGGCAGACCCCCACCATCTCCCGCAGACCTCTGCTGCCCCGCTGCCCCCGGCAGACCCCCCCACCCGTGGCAGTCCCTCGCCACCCCCCGCTATCCCCAGCAGACCCCCGCCGTCCCGCTGCCCTCCGCTATCCCCAGCAGACCTCCACCGTCCCGCTCTCCCCGGCAGATCCCCGCCGTCCCGTTGTACCCGCTATTCCCAGCAGACCCCCGCTCCCCCCGCTATCCCCAGCAGACTCCCGCCATCCCGCTCTCCCCAGCAGACCCCCACCGTCCCGCTGCCCCCCGCTATCCCCAGCAGACCCCCGCCGTCCCGCTCTCCCCGGCAGACCCCCGCCGTCCCGCTGTACCCGCTATCCCCAGCAGACCCCCGCTGTCCCGCTGCACCCCGCTATCCCCAGCAGACCCCCACCGTCCCGTTGCCCCCGCTCTCCCCAGCAGACCCCCACCGTCCCGTTGCCCCCGCTATCCCCAGCAGACCCTCGCCGTCTCGCTGCTCCCGGCAGACCTCTGCCGCTTCGCTGTCCCCCGCCGTCCCGCTGCCCCTCGCTGTCCCGCTGCCCCTCGGCAGACTCCCACCGCCCTGCTATCCCCCCAGCAGACCCCCGCCGTACCCCGCTACCCCCGGCAGCCCCCCGCAGCCTCCGACTCACCAGGTCCCCGAGCCACACGGAGCAGTTATCCGCCATGGCGCTGCGGGCGGGGCGACGCACGGCTCGGGCCGCCCTCATGGCCGGGCACTGCGCAGCCGCAGCCGCAGCCGCCGCCGCCGCGCGGGGCGCCGCCAGCCGGGCGGGAGGAGGCAACGCGGCCCTGGGCGAACCGCGCGTCTCGCCTCGCTCTCCGGTAGCGGGAAGCGGCTGGTGCGGGGAGCCCGAGCGAAGGGCCGCGGGCAGCTGCCCCACAGCGTGCTCCGGGGCCGTGCCCGGTCACTGAGGGAGGCCGAGGCCCAGCGGGCACCAGCAGCGGGAGGTTGGCCAGCGCGGGTGGAAGGGGCTGGGTACAGAGCCTCCGGGGAAATCGGGTCCGCAGCGGCAGGTTTTCTGGAGGACCTGAGGCTGTTGATCGACAGCGTCTGAACACGAGCCAGCAGTGTGCCCAAGAAGCCCGGTGGTATCCTGGCTTGGATCACAAGCCGTGCGGGCAGCAGGAGCAGCGCAGCGGTTGCGCCGCTGTCCTGGGCGCTGCTGGGGCCGCAGCGTCGGCGCCGAGCTGAGCGTTCGGCCGTGTCCAGGGTGCTGAAGAGTGTCCAGGGACGGGCAGCGGGGCTGCGGCGCCGGTCTGGGGGGAGCGGCTGAGGGACCTGGGGGTGTTCAGCCTGCAGAAGAGGGGCTGAGGGGAGACGTGATCACTCGCGGCAGCTCCCTGACAGGTCGCTGTCTTCTCCCAAGTAACGAGTGACGGGACAAGAAGAAATGGCCTCAAGTTGCACCGGGGGAGGTTTACACTGGAGATTCGGAAGAACTTTTTCCCTGAGAGGGTTGGCAGACACTGTCCCAGGCTGCCCAGGCAGACGATGGAGTCCCCATCCCTGGAGATATTGCAAAGCCTTGTAGCTGAGGCGCTGAGGGACATGGCTCAGTGGTGGGCTTGGCAGGGTGAGGGTAGGACTCCATCCTAATGGTAAAGGTCAACCCAAGCGGTTCTATGATTCTGTGAGGGCTTTGGTAGCCTCTGCTCCTGTTTGAGCTTCTTGCTATAAAGGAGCAAAGCAAACCCTGAGAACAGCCATCTTTTTTCTTCACCGGACCCAGGCCTGAGCAGCTCACCAGCTTTATCAAGAGGCAGTCTCTTTTCTGAGCACAACTCGTGCCTGCTGCACACTTCAGAGCAGGAGCCAGCACCCAGAAGCCTGTGCCTGTTAGTGATGGGTCAGGAGGAAACTGGGCCCCTCCTGCCAGCTTCCCTCTTGCAAGAGGAGCACAGTGCAAGGCAGCAGCCCCTCGTAGCACAAGGTGCTTCCTAATTGATGTGCTGTATGACAGCCAAAATTCTGAGAGCCTTCCCCTCGAGGCTGAGGGGGCATCAGGACTCAACTGTAACATAGGATGAGGAAAGAACAACTGTCCCAAGGAATATATTTCATAAGATTCACATTAGTGCTTGCCTATTTTTGTCATCTTGTAAGAAAAGCACAGATGACTAGAAGGAAGAGTGGGCTTAACAAGGAGGGGGGTGGTGGGGAGAATGGCTGTTGTACATCTGTTTCTGTTAGCAGATTACAGCCCTTCCTTTCCTGCACGGTGAATTTGAGACTCAGCTAGGACTGAGGACTGGTAGAGATTAAACAACATATTGATTTTCTTCTATATTAAGTTGCTGATTGTGAATTATGATCAGAATAGACATTTTGCTCAACTGAACAATATTTTGAATCATTCCAAATCACCTCAGGAGTTTCTTTTCCTTTACAAAAAACCTAGTTCCTGGGGTCATAAAAGGATCAAAAAGTACTGTCTCTTTTTTTTTCTCCCTATCCTTTATGGATTTGGGGAAACACTCAAGAAATGGAACCACTGGGATGAATGTTTTCCTTCCTAGAGCTCCAGGAGAAGCCTCATTCCTGTGATGCAGCATTATCAGTTCGGAGGCAGCTTGTGCTGAGAGGTCTGTCTGCCCTTAGATACAAAGCATTGCTTAGAGTTGTGTTTGCAGTTCCTCCTGGAAACAAGGAGGGGGGGGGGGAAAGCCCATGAAAGCTCAAATTATTCATTCTTTTAAACATGCTTCTAGTAAAGATAAATGAAATAAGCTTTACAACAGCCTTCTCAGGCCTTACTATGCTTGGCATGCATGTTTCTGTAATCTCTCACAAAGCACAAAGGCACCTGAATTTCAACTTTTTGACATTGCTGCTGTTACCCCCTATCTTAGACTTCAGCTAAAATATGCCACACTCCAAATCTGTAGCAGAGAGTCAGCTGAATCAGTGTCATCATCTACTGGGACATGAGGTGAATTGCTCTAGCATGCATGAATCAGTTTATAGAAACACTCTTCAAGGCTTAGGTGAAATACCCTTCACCAGACCCCTGGCTAGAAGTCAATTCTCCTCTTTTACTCTCTGAGTTCCAGTTTGGTTGCTCATCCAGCCCATCCCAAAGCATCAGTGTGGTGCTATGCAGGTGCTCATGGCAACCAGAGAAGTGCTCAGACCTCACTGGTGCCTCTTCTAGGGGAATGCAGCTGGTTTACTCTTGAAGCTCTGTACTGCTCAGCCTGCTACAAGTCCTTGGCTCCTGCATCTTGATGCTTACTTTTTTGTAGCTTAGTCCAGTTCACAATTACAGCTTAAGGTCTATTTTACAAACTGCAGTACACCAGACACTTCCAAATTGATTTACAGGCAGTAACTCTAGCATCTGTTAATAACTTATTGATTATTCTTGTGTATCTCCGTGTGGTCTCTCATAGATTCTTCAGGTTTAGATGACTTATCACGTTGGTATCACCCTTATCTTTCAAGATAAAGCTTGGTGCTGCCCCCCTGTGCCAGGTTCATAGGGAAGCTACATAACCATCCATGCTTAAATACAGAGACGAGAGGTATTGCTGCAGCGATATTGACAGAAAACATTCTCACTTGACAGAGCTGGGAATTCACCCTTAAACAGCCAGAAGTAAGCCTGAAGTCCTCTTGAACGCTCAGATTTTATGATGTGTGGTTTTGAACTTGCTTGGGTTTTCACATTTAGGCCTGAAGACATTCACAGTTGCTGAACTTCAGTCCTTGGTCCTTTACCTGCTCTGCCTTTCCTTAGCTCAGAGCTTTCCATCTCTCTGGGGCAGCCTGTGTCAGGGCTCCCTCACCCTTAAAGAAGTTTTTCCTTGTGTTTAAGTGGAACTTTTTGTGTTCCAGCTTATGTCCATCACTCAACAGTGTCCTGTTGCTGGACACTACAGAAAAAAGTGTCACCCTCTTGACTTATAAGTGTTGATGAGATGCTCCCCTCAGTCTTCTTTTCTGCAGGCTAAATGGCCCCAGACCTTGCAGCCTTTCCTCGTAAGAGAATTGTTCTAGCTCTCTCATCATCTTGGTGGCTCTGTGCTGGACTCTGTCCATCAGTTCCCTGTCTCTCTTGAACTGGCGAGCCCAGAACTGGACACGGGACTCCAGATGAGGCCTCACCAGGGCACAGCAGAGGGGGAGCAGAACCTCCCTTGACCTGCTGGACACACTCTTCTTTATGCCCCCCAGGACACACAGACCAAGCCACCTGCTTTTGCTGCACCTGCAGCCTTGTACAGCTTTAGAGGTCTCTTTCAAAAATGTGGCCTCCCATGCTCAGCACTATTAGTGCAGTGAATGATAGCTGTCCCTAGGTGTTGCCATTTCTTCTCATAAAGGTATGTGAAGCAAGCAACCTGAAACAACCCTTCAAAGGAAGTCCACAGGAAGAAGAAACTTAACTCATCCACCACAATTCATTCGGAAACAAGAGTCAGCAGATGCAACCACAGGCCAGGTTTTATAACAAGCTTAATAATCTGGGTGTGGATTTGCAAGTGCTGCCTACAAGCATCCTTCCTCTTGCTGGAGGATTAGCACAGGGGATTACTGATGCCCTTTGAAGAGATTGGCATATGCCCAGATGGTCACACCGTCTCAGGCTTCCCAAGTGTGTTGGGGTGGGGAGAAAGAGAACGCAATTACTCTTACCTCCAAACAAGAAGGGTTCCTTAGCCAAGCAAAAGAACCCATTTTGCTCAGCTTGTTGTTATTTTAGCAGCTCTGGCCCATCCTGCTGTGCATCCTCTAACATAAGCTTTGTCTCTTGTGGGGCACAGCCTTCCAAAGCAAGCAAGGGCTGGACTGTGGTGAAAAGGAAAAGCATCCACCCTCACCTGGCTTCACCAGGCACATCCATCCTAGATCCACCTGATCTAGGTGACCCTGCTTCTGCAGAGGGGTTGGACTAGGTGAACTCCAAAGGTCCCTTCCAACCCCTACCATTCCATGATTCTATGATCTTCCAACCCCAGCACACACTTCCCTCCAAGCACAGATGAAGAATAAGGTTCTTTTAACAGTTGTTTACTCCACTTTCCACTCAGGCAAAAGCCTCTCACGTGCTGTTCTTCATGCCTGTCAAATGCACTGTGCAGTGAAGTGTCTCACCTCAGCTGCAGCTCCTACCCACCACAGCAGAAGCAATGTCAAAACACTGCTAGGATGTATCTTAAGACAACAGCTCTGTTCACACTTCAGCTCTTGGCAAAGCAAAAGCATGTCAACAATCAATCCAGGGTCCACCTAATCCATACACGCACTTGTAAGCTGTGTTAAAAGAGCTACTTTACAACTGCAACATTTAAGCTGCAAACTCCAACATAGGAAAAGCCAGATGATTAGTTGAGGGTCCATGCTGCAGCCTCTCAGCTCTGTGGCATGCAGGGAGAACAGCAGTGTCCACACAACAGCCGGTTGTGCACATACATATTTTACATGGCAATGCAAAATGAGCTGAATTCAGATGCCACACACATGGCTGGGAATTACAAAACTATCTGTAGGGCTGCCAGGCACCAGGATTACTCTGGGCTATTCCTGGCTCCCCAGGCAGAGTCTTAATGGGTATGACCATGATTACAAGCAGGATAAGCAAGAGCCCATGTCTGGAAGGGCTCCCTCTGAACAATCTGTGACTGCCTCTAGGGGACTTGGAGCTGTTTTGCCAGCCATACCTCCCATCCCAAATCTAGCAGGGACTCCCTTCTTGCTAAAGAGGAAGGATATTTACATGTCTTACAGGAATGGAGATGCAGGGATACTTTAACTCAGTCTTGCCTTTCCTAGGCTGTAGTTGGCTACGTAGGAAACCAGGAGGAATCAGGAAGAAACAGTGATTTAAACCAGATACTCTTGCTAAGTGTAGTAGTATCATCTCTGCTCAAAGCTCCTCACTCAGTATGGGGAAATAAAGCAGCTGCTACTGTGTACCACTGAAAAATGCAAGATCCTACAAACCAGGCTTTATTTTTTTGCTTGCAGACATAAACTTCAGACATGAATCCCAGATCCAGGATCCCACTCCCTGATACTTGGGCTTTCCTCTCATTCCTCGTGGGATTGCTCAGGTGCAGTCACACAGGCTGCAGCTGCAGGGCAGGAGGCAGAGAGCTTTTTCTCTACCTTTTCAACCTCCTTGCCATGGGATCTGCAGGGGCAGCAGTGCAGCAAGCTGTAAACACACAGTTACTAAAAAAAAGCTTTAGCTGTGTCTCCTCTTGCTTATAGAAAGCAAGCCTGATTAAGTGTGTCATTGTGGGTTTTTTCCTGCATGACCCTGTGGTGCAGAAGGTTGCACCCAGGTTGTGTCACTGCTTACAGCCTGGTCATACTGATAAACAATAAGGCCACCACCAGTTTACCCCAGTAAAGGGATACTTGGCATAAGAGCTAAATGCCAATCAGTCCTTTCTGAGAAATCCTAGCTGCCCATGGCAGCTGTGAAACTCAAAAGGTGTCTGGTACCAATGCTGCTCGTGCAAAGGGGCAAAGCTGCCCTGGGCAGGAGACAGTGGTCTCTCCAAACACCCCAGGAGGCTTTCACAGAGGCTTGTGTTAAACAGACAGAAGAGGAAAGGGAGGTTTTGGGATGGGAACAGCTCTGGAAACTTTCCCTTGCTACAGCCCAGCACCAGCTGAGGTTAGAAGTGGTGCAGCAAAGCCTCACAGCACAGGCTGCTGCCACAAAGCTCATCCAGATGTGCTCACATTCCTCAAAGAAAGTGTCCCACAGCTTTGTGCTACCCTGGCTCTTCTTTGTGACACCCATGCCTGCTGCAGGCAGTGGTAGGGAGTCTCATGCCTGGGAAAGGCATAACAACACAGCTGCAGTGATATTTCAGTAACAGAACAGTTGCACAAGCCCTTTCCTTCTGGAGGGGTCTGTTGTCTTTACAGCACCAGGATTAGCCCTCAAACTCCTCCCAGTGTGAACCTGGAATGTGTCCATCACCTTGCCTTTTCCCATTTTATTTGGGAGTTTTCCTTCACAACCCCACAAGGAACCCTGGAAACCTCCCCTCTCCCTTTCCCACCCTTCCAGGGAACCCACACAGCTTCTAGGAGCAGATAAGGCCGGCAGAGCCCAGGGCTGTGGGCAGGTGCCTACAGTCTGGCAGCAAGAAGGTGGGCAAGAGAGACACAGCAGCTCTCCCAGCCAGCCCAAGCCATGCAGTGCCTTACTGCCAGCCAAAATGGAAATGCTTTCAGGCTGATGTTTGCATCTTTCCTCTCTGGGGCTATGAAACAGATACAGCAAGATTTGGAGTGGAAGGACTCGTGCCAAACTCGAGAGTGAAGGCACCAGGAGACAGGCAGCTGGCAAATGCCACATGTGCCATGAGCAGTTCTGCAAAAACCCTCATTTCCTGCAGTGAGTAAGTGGACTTTTTGAGCTTTGAAAATGAACATCTCAACTTAGGAACACTCCTGTGCTTGTCAATGGCTTGGCTTATTGCAACACTACTTCAGACAACACAGGATATTAGAACTTGTCAATTATCCTTTGATTTTTTGGGTTTTTTTTCCCCCACCTCAGTCTGAATTGTGATTTGTTTAAAGCCCAGGGGATTTCACAGGACTCTGTTGATTATAACAAAATGACAGTGGAAGAGA
Organism: Colius striatus; assembly: GCF_028858725.1. Lineage (NCBI taxonomy): Eukaryota > Metazoa > Chordata > Aves > Coliiformes > Coliidae > Colius > Colius striatus. Next base: position 6,862,795 of record NC_084762.1, read on the forward strand.
CACGAGGTTCCTTCAAGCTTGGCATTGCTCTCTTGTTTCTGAACTGCTGCTTCTAAAAACACCTTCCCCACAGCAGCAATTCCCCAGGCCATCATTCTCTAGCTCTTGCTCAGAGCCTAACATTATAAGAACCACCAAAACAATTTCCAGAAACAAAAGGTGCCTCCAGGTTCATCTATCTGGAGAGATTTTTCAGGAGGCTCCTAGGAATTTTCCAATATCTCTTCATTTCCCTTCTTCTGCCTCACACCTGACCTGAGTAAGTTGGAAGCCAGAGGTTCTGAAATTGAGGAGAAAATCCCCACAGAACTGAGACAGCTTTTTGAAATATTAAACATAGATCAAATGGGTATTTATAAATTATATCTATATACATACACTGACCTTTTAAATAGATATGTATGAATGAATGTGCATATATGCAGAAAAGGTCAACATTATGATTAAAGAGCCTCAATATTTTTAGCTGTTCTGTCTAATTGAGGAAAAATTTTTAGCAGAGGTCACTTTGGAAGGCAGTTCAAGCTTGTAATCATTCCCTTCTTCTGCAGGTTTTATAGGCTTACCGGTAGAAACCTTTCAGCTTTGGAGAAAATCCTCACACACCCTTTCTTTTCCCCACTAAGCCTGGTAAATTCCAACCCCCACTCTTTGTAACAGGATGTTTTACTTTTAATTAGTGAGGAGAGGGGAAACAATTGCAGATTACAGTATGATTTTCTCCCAACAACCCTAATTTAAAGTGAACTAAAGGGCCTGTGTGAGACCAATTAAGGAAAGAAAAAAAAAGTGAGGTGGGTAACAGATGGTCCTACAGTTAAGGGAAGCTCTGAAGTGAGCTCAGACTAAGCTATTAGAGCCTTCCAAATAAATAGACCAAAATAGCCACTGCTAAATCCTGGGATACTTATCAAATACACAAATCTATCTGTAAATGAAACTGTGCTTCTACTAAAGGCAAGACTAAAATGTAAGCCCCCTTTATTCTTCCTATCACCATGAGTATCCATGAAAGCAAAGAGCAATGCATGTTTGAAGTGCCAATAGTGAACTTCTGTAACATACTTTTGTCCTGTCAGCCCCATACAGATGTGAAACCAAGAAATGCTTGGTTTGTCCTTCTTACTACAATGCAGAAAGATCTGGTTGCAGTTAATCTTGCTTGTATTGCTATATTCACACCTCATCAAGGGTCCCTCTCCAACGAAGCAACCAATACACACATTTAGCTTCAAACAGGCCTTGCTTCCAAGCTGTGCTGACTTCAAATCCATGGGAAGAGCTACATCCTGACAGCACTTGCTGGAGCATGTCTGGGTGCAACCTGCCAGCTTTTGGATGTTCTGAGATCCCTGGGAGAGCTGCAGGCTGCATGGGCAGAAGCACGACTCTGCCACCACTGACTCTGCCCGAGGATGAGCCTTTTGATTTTGAATGAAGTCTGTACTTTTCCCTCCTACTGCAAACATAAGAGAGTCAGTGCCACGTGCCAAACCTTGAAAACTCCTCTTGTTGCACCTTTTTTTACCAGTTTCCTAAAGATGTGAGGTTACTGTGGCCATATTTAGTATATCACTGTTTTACCTCTTTCTGCCAAAGAAACCAGAGGCAGGATTTGCATTTAAAGTTGACCAAGTGGAGAAATGGGCTGCAAAAACAAAGGAGGATGAAGTTTTGTCAAGGCAAATGCAAAGCATTACCTTTGTGTAGGAATAACCAATTTAAGGAGTAAAAATTGGGACTACATATCTAGGAAGTGATAAAGAGCAGGTTCTGGGTATTACAGTGGACCATAAACTCAACACAAGCCTGTGGCAGGCTGCTGTGCAATAGGGAAGCACTATACAGGACTGTATTAAAAGGACACTAGCCAACAAGACCTACAGGAGCTCCTGCAAGTACTTCTTATGCTCTGTTGAGCAGTTTTAAGGTCACTACTGGAGGTATATGCCTTAAAAATGAAAGTGATCTGGGAGAAACTGAAGTCAGAGAAGGGTGTGGAAACTCCAGGGCTGTGAACAAGTAGGTACAGATTAGCTAAACACTAAACTGACATCAATAATGTTTTCTCCTGTGCTCTGGCAGATGGCATCTTGGAGTTCACATCAGCTCAGCTGTGAGCAACTATAAAACACATGTTCACAGGAGAATGTGTCTTCACACACTAAAGCTGTGCATGGAAGCCCTTGCTTTTAGCTGGTGGTCAGAGCTCACTATCTTTGTACCCATGTGTTTGAACTTCAGAAGACAGTGTTACCCAGTGAACTGGTGTTAAGGGGCCAGAGACTCCCTTAAGTTCAAGGGAAAAGCCCTGAGAGCGGGAGAAAATGCACAGTCACAAAGAATCTCTTCTCTCATAGAAACCTGGAAGCAGCACCAGGGAATAATCTTATGGAAAAAGAAAGCAATGTTTTAAATCACCTGGGCATTTGTTTTTTAACATGGAAAGCCTTTAGACATCAAAAGCATCCTATGGCAGGTCCCTGTCAGCTCTCCTTTCTCCATGTCTCAGTTTGCAATTTGGAGGCAATAAGGAAGGCTGTTGTATGGCTCCTCTGTGCAGGCATTTTTGGCAGGGGCCTTTCCTGAGCTCCCCTGTGATGGATTTCATCACTCCTCTGCAAAACACCATGCAGTTAAAATGCAAAGGAGCATCAACACAGATTAACTAATGAGATTATGCTCTTGATTTCCCTAATGGAGAAGGGTCATGAAGGTCAGGGATGTTCCTGCCTGGCCACGCATTGCTAGAGAGAGACTTCCACAAAACCAACAAACCAGTTTCTTATTGTGCTACCTGAGTCCCTCACAGACATGCTTGGCTTTACCCTTCTCATTTTCTTGCAGGAGGGGAAATGTGATTGCAATTAATCTTACCCAACAAACAGCAGAGCCAAAGAGACAGCAGGGTATCCTGAAGGCAGTGATGCAGCTGGGCAGCAGAGGCAGCATGAGAGTTCAGTCTGACCTGATTGGGACTCCCCTAGGGGTGTTGCTTCAGGTGCAGGTTGCTCACATCTCCCTTTGCAGCTGTGAGTAAATAGCACCATACATATCCATAAAGAAAGCACTGGTTCAGCTCTTGCCTACCTCTACCGTCACAGATCGTAAGTATTGTCATGACTTTTGCAAATGAGTCAGATTCTGTGTTCCAGTGATGTCAATGTCTACTCCTCTCATGCTTCTGCAAGCAAAGCAGCCCTCTGGCTATCTCACACTGGAAAGGAGGCATTTTGATAGCAAAAATGACTTGGCAAGCAGCATTGCTACTGTATACATCAGGCTGAGCTGGGGGTAAGGAGAAAAGCAAGTGTAGTGTTGCACAGTATGAGTAGTACTCTGAGCTTTTATCTTCAATATATGTAGTAGTAAAGTAACCTTTAAGAGCTGTTACAAGAGAAAAAGGATATTCTTTCATGTATACATGCATAGAAAGAATGAAAACCAACCTATCACCATGCAGCACAAAGTGAATTACAGTCAACACAGATTTTTACAGGGAAAAGAGATAGGTTTTATACCTGCACTTTCATTGAAGAGACTACTAAGGGATAAACTAAGGGATCATGCTCACCTTAGCTCCTTATTCCTTTAAATTGCATGTAGTTTTAAGCTGCTATATGTATTCACAGAATCTTAAAGTTTGGAAGGGACCTCAAAGGATCATCCAATGCAACATCCCTGCCAGAGCAGGACCACCTAGAGTGAGTCACACAGGAACTCATTCAGGCAGGTATTCCTGTCTTTACTTTTCACTGGTCATGTTGGAAGGTAAACTTGCCCTAGAATAATTCTCACCTGTGAGTAGCACAAAGGCTAATACCAAGACCTTTGCTCTTTTTAAGCTGTGGTAGCCAATATGACTGCTTTTTAGCTAGTTCAAAATATGTTCAACTGTTTTGCTATCTCTTTTTGAAGCTTGTTATTTCCCAGCTGGGAATATAGCAGACTGTGGGCTGAGGCAGCTGGCAGATGGACAGAGAGGAAGAACTGCCATCCCTCAAGAGGCTTCACCCACACTCACTGGGGACTTGGTTTCCTCAAAGCAATGCCCCAGTTTAGGTTATCTGGAAGCAAATCAGTTCTGAAGAAGTCTTATGATACCCAGTGCTAAAAGAAACAGAGTCAAGAGCTCTAAGATGTACTGCTACATCTCACTCACCTTTAGAGCAGCAAAAGCCTCTACAATACCCGAGAAGTTAACACCAATTTTATCACAAAGACACTCTTTTCTCTCTGCACACTTCATTTTCTTATGTTTTAAGTTATGCACTTTCAGAACTAATGGAAAAACCCACACAGCTCATTTGCATTTTAGCATGATAGCTGCATCAAATGCCTGATACAGTAGAAACACCAGATACTCCAGCTCAGCTTTTTTGGGGGGGAGAATGCTACTAAATTATGGTTGTTATTTTAGACTACTAGTCAGATTGGTTCTTTAGAGGCTTCTGTCTGTCCAGTCAGAAGGCAGAAGCTACAGGCACTTCAGGTAAGTTCAACTTTCAGTGCTCTGAGTGCAGCTGCCATCTGTAAGCAGCCATTTCCAAACAAAGGGAAAAGCACAGTATACCCTTGGAGACCTCCTGGGGTTTACAGAGTCGTCACAACAGTATTCACTCAGCAATCACAGTGAGTTATTGGAGTTGCCCTACGCTGCCCTACTCTTCCTAAAGTGAAAGCTTCCTCAACTTTACAAGAAAATGCAGCATATTAGCTAAAAAGGTAAGAAATGAGCACTGGGCTCTCCCAGGCAATTTTCAGTTGTGCTGTAGGAAGGCCATAGCCCTGTGACTGACTGCTCCCATGCAACTGCCTGCATAGCACTGCATACAGATTAAGAAGTGCACTCATACACTGTAAATTACAGGACTAGAGCCTTAGACTTTAAATCCTTCACCACAGGAGTACCCTTTTAGCAGGAATTATATGCAATGCATAATAAAAGCCTTATGCATAGCATAATAATGACCTACTATGTTGACCCATTATTCCTGATGGTCATATTAACAGTTTGCTTTATGCCAAAATCTCTAGAAGGCACTAAAGTATTTTCCTTTGCTATCCTAACCTCAGGCACAAATATTGTATATACCTAAAACCTTGGGGGAAAAATAGCAATACATAGGCATTCTTCATCCTCTTATTAAAAGGTACTTTCTTAGGGGAAGGTTAATTATTTAACAAGCAATTCAATTCACCTCATCAACCCACTTTGCTTGTTCTTCTGCAGCTGGCTACTCCAGGCTGCTGTGCCTGCTCCCATAATGCCAGCTCCATGCAGCCTCAGTGTACTCATCTGCTACAGCCATGGCAGGAATGGATTTAAGAGGAAGAAGTCTTCCCCGTTTAGCACTGTCTGATGCAATCTTACAGTGTTGAAAGAGAGGAGAGTAACAGGAGGAGGGACTCTCAAATGGTCAGTTTAGGATTGCATCTGATCTCATGTAAAAATATAAAGAAAACATGTTTCCTTGTAGCAGGATCCTACTACAATGAGGTGCCTGAGCCCTTGCAGCTGTGCAGAGACACATCATACAGGTGACAGTCAACAAAATGGACAGAGAAAACAAGAGGGCAGTGATAGCCCCAAGTATATTCCTGAGGAACAGACCCTCTTCCCAGAATTGTAGCTCTGCATCCCACCTGCTGACTTCTCTCCCATCTGATCCTTCCAACACCTGGTTAAATAAAAGTGAATCATTATTCTCTTTTACCTTCCCAGACATCTTTTCCTAAGTCTTTCCTGATCAGTCTGAGCAAATCCCCATCCTGGGGGGGTTCCCATTACTGGGAAAAAAGACTATTTTTTAGGCCTCTCCTTTGTATTTGAGTGTAGGAGCTTGAATCCCAGTTTGATCTCGCTGATATGTCCAAATGCCCATTGTCAGAGCTGTGCATCAACGTTTCTGGAGAGGGTGCTTGAACTCTTACTGTATTCAGGACCCAATAGGCTGCTGAGTGTGCAAAAGGGAGCTTAAACATAGCAGCATAAGAATAGCTGCACTGCATCAAGACCAACAGTCTGTCTGAAAGTGTCCTCTACCACATGCCTATAGGGAAGCATAGGGGCTGGGCAAGCAGGTAGAGGTACTAAAGCAGCAGAGAAAGTCTCCTTAAGTCACTTTCCAACCCCTCTGCCCAGCCATAGATTCAGCCTGGGATGACTTAGGATTTATCCACAAATCCAGCTTCTTTGACCACGTGGATCATTCAGGGTTTACTGACAGCCATTAAAGCCAAAGGAGTGAAATGTTTTCTCTTTTAGAGCTATCCTTAGGGTATTTAATTAGAAACAGGTTCCTGACCAAAAGAATTCCATCAGATTATCTTTCATGAAAGCATTACTGTGAAAGAATGTAATTGCTTGGGGAAGATTTATCCCATAAAATGTTCTTCTATTATAAAAGCCATTTATTTTCATGTTCCATGTATTCTACCAAGCAATGAAGGACCATAACTGTGTGTATGGCTGGTTTTTAAACTCATCATTATAGTATTTTAAGATGATTTGACAAAAATCATATTTTTGGCTTCTTCATTAAGGCAGAAATTAAGCTCTTGTCTCTCAAGGAAGGCTCTGATGACCAGGTTAATACTGAATCATCACTCACTTTCTTGAGAACAGAGTAAAACAGAAAAGAAGATGCAAAGAGCTTATATATGTCAGAGTTTGTTTGATTTTTATGATCCTTTTGCAGACTTTAATACATTGAGCCCTCTAATGACACTATTCTGAGGCCAACAGGATCTCAGCACAAACACAGCCTTGCCCTAACACGGCTTGTGCAGCAAAGAAACAAGATGTTCAAGAGCTTAGAAGTATGATGTGCCAAAAGACACTACACATTGTGCAGCAGTGTACCCCTCCAGTTAGGCACAGCCTGACCTTTTCAGAAGAAAGACAGCAATGTACGTTCATTGGTAAGAAATTATAAAGGTGGAGTGTTTAAAAGCACAACACTGGCCTAAAATGCTGCTGACATTCAATTGTGCCCTAGTGGTAGGAGGTCAGGTATCCTGGGTGTGGGTTCACAACATTCCTGAAGTGATCTGTGTCCACAGGTCCTAATGCAAGCCTGATTCATAAGCAATTTAGATGTTTTGTTTAAACCTCTCTCACTCTGTGGGAGTACTTTCCACTCTCTTCTTATCCCCAGGACACTGAATACTGACACCAAAAGCACTCAGTCTGCCTGTATGCTGTGATAAAGATGTAAGTCTGCTCCAGTAAGCAGACTCCTCTTGTTCTCCAGAGTGCAGTACAGTGGCTAGTGGCATTACCAGACCTCTCCTCTGTGCACATCAGTAGATGTGAGTTCAAGCTACATCACATTAACCTTGGTTTAATCTGCCACTGTCACTTGAGTAACAGCACAGTTATCAAATATGTGGGGTGGTCTTTCTCCTGGAAAGAGATTTTTACTCTCTTAGGTGGCCTCAGGCACTGCAAGAGCCTGAAATAATATGTTCCTCACTAAATTTGCCATATAATAACCTCAACAGCATTCTATCAGATCAATGTCTGGTTTCCCTCATTTATGCCCCTGAAACAGTGCCTTTGGGTAAACTGTGTCTTTCATCATTCCACATTTGACAGTGGTAACTTTATTCACAACACTGAGAAGGAAGCATTTCCTTTGCTCCATAGACAACAAATATCCCAGAGAATTATTCCTACATTAAGCATTAGGAAAGATGGTACTGGAAGATGTTGTTTCCCTGAACAACTAATTACACTTACTGGGAATGACAGCTTAAAGAGCAATGTAAACAAACACAGTGGCGCAGTAATTCCCTCAGGATATGCCATGTGCATTTCTGTAGTGAGCAAAGCCAACTGAGACCCTCTTGGCCCAAATGTCATTAGTGACATTTAAGCAAATGCCAGTGCATGCTGATGTATGCAAAGTCCAGGGGCTCATCAGAACTAGAGAAAATCTCTCCTGTGAATTTTCAGTCCACCAAAAAGTTTCAAATAGTTTTCTCCAAGTATTTGTTGTCATTCCCACACTTTAGCCTAATACAATGATCTCTAAAGGTCCCTTCCAACCCCTACCATTCTATGGTTCTATGTTTTCTTACCTAATTCAGCCACTGAACTAAGAATGTAATTTACTGGAACAACAGACTTCACACTGCAAGGTCACTAGAAGGTTGAAAAAATGATCTCTTTTGTTTGAAATAACCCTAAATTCCACGTGTCTCTACTGGAAATACCTAGTTACACCAATCTTTCAGGCTAAATGCTAAAAAGCTAGGTGGAATTTCTACTCCTTCATTTTGGGTGGCCACAGTGCAGCACCTGTACCTGGGCCAGGTGTAGGATCCACTTAATGCTGTTGGTGGAGAGCAGAGTCACACCTCACACTACACCTTGCTGTAGCTGGAACCCACACAACTGCCTCAGTTTGCCATAAATCTTGTGTGAACATGTTTAAAACGTTAACTAGATCACTGTGTGGATTATAGCAAACTTTATTAGATCACCCAATGGCCTGGTGATTGAGTGGTGTTCAAATCATGTAACCTAATTTTGCAGTTTACCCTAACAGCGTCAATGAATCTTAAGTTGCTGCTACCTCAAAGCTGTGTAAGATTCATAACCACTCGTTTCCATGGGAGGTTTTCCTTACTCTTTATATTACACCCATTAGATATAAACCATTGGCCAAGTCTGGGACTAAATCTGGATCCTCTCTGAGAAGGGGTTTAGAAAGCAAGAGGGGTTCACTCTGAACCTCGTGACTCCATGGGAGGATCTTCCTTATGTTTTTGCACCTCCAATCTCTGTGAACATCACTCTAAATCCATTCTAACTTGATTTTCCTTTGTTTATTACTTCCATGTAGTATGTAATAGAGTCAACCTTGCCATTGAACTCTGTTAAGTGGCACTTTTACAAATTCCTGTTGAAATCACTTTAGCTGATACTGCTGACACTGATTCTTTCACACCACCAGCCCATATCTGCCTCTACTGTGTTGGCTTCCCCTTGTCTGCTCTTGAGTCTTTTTTCCTTACATCACAAAATCTGGAATGACTGAACTTCCTTGTAAAATCTGTGACTATTTCAAGAGTTGTTACAGCTTTTGCTTGTTTAAAACAACAAAAACATCCCTTTTAATATTCAGCTTCTGCAGCTTTAAGCAGAGGAACGGCTCTTCTTTTCTTTTTCAGCTTTCTTTGAACGTCTTTTACCTGTGATTCTGTTAGGAATCAAGCACAGATAAATGAATTTCTTTTGCCTGTGGTTAATACAAGCAGAATTAATACAATTGAGATGGGAATTCAAGATCCAACCTGCCTTTCCATTCCTTTCATTTACGTTTCACTGAAATTACCTTATGTCATCAGTACACAGTTATGTTGGATTTACATGCCACAGAGAGCAGCCAGCTTCAAATGACAACTCTCTACCATACCAAACCCATAACATTTCTGTACCTTACCGAGCATCTATATTACTATTCACCAGATGCAAATTTCTTTATGTAATTCCTGAGTATATAAATGCATTATCCCCCTAACAAAGCCCTTGGATGCGCCTCTTAGCTTGTGCACGACTTGCTTATGTTGTTTTGACTTATAACCAACATCCCTCTTCCTCTTTATATTCAAATGAGAGATTATTTTTTGGGACACAGACAGGAATTGCACATCTCTTCATTCTGCTCTAATCATATTTGAATCATTTAGGGGAGCAGTCATCTTGACAAGAACTGTGCAAACCCGATCGAGTTGTGGTGTGTGGAATTCCTTCAGATGGCAAAGGCATCAGAATTAACAGCAATTGGGAATTGTATTGAATTAATTTTCATTTAAAAAATCAGAATCTTATTTTTAATTAACTTTATTTCTTAATAGCATGTAATAAACAGCAGTTGGTAGTTTTTCCTCTTCGTGTTGCTTACACTTGGATAAAAATCTTTGTCGGAGCTCGCCCTAAGCTGTTAACAAAAGCCAAGCATGCAAAATGAGTGTTCATTCTGTTGTTTCCTCTGGTGTTATCACTTGAATCCAATTTCCTCTGAATCTTGTGAGTTTTATTCTGTTTTCTTATACTTCTATGATACATTTCCTGCTTTAATGACTTTCTCTCTACATGGCACAAAGACATCACTGAAAAGCCCAACACAGAGAAGCTTTACAAGCCCTTCTAAGAACAAAAAAACACCTAAAGATGATCCAAAATCTGGTGAAGTCTGGGAAAAACTCCCCTCCCCATATCCTTTGGAGTGGCTCCCAAATGAGGTGCTGCACTTTTCTGGCAGACATCCCCTCCAAAAGGAATGCAATAATGAACTGGCTCCAGCTTTTGTTCCCTACATCCCTTGAAAAAAGGATGGTAACACCTCAGCTTCTCACTCAAACAGTCCAAATGATGAGCCCAAGACATTTGAACAGGAACACACACAAGCACCTGTATGCTAACCCTGTTCTTAGAGACTCTCACTGTGGTAAAATGAGAAAATAAACTACTTAACTGTGCAAGCAATTTCAGCTGGAGCCGATTATCCATCTACATCTACAACATCTGTTAATACAGTGCAGCCTGGAAGCTTTGCCACTGACAGATTAAGGTCAAACAAATGATCACTCCTACAAGATACTCTCCTCTTCCTAAACATATTTTTCCTCCATTATGTTATAAAATGTTGATCAAAGAGCCTATAATAATATTACATTAGTATACATTGCTTGTAGTGAAGCTATAGCAAGCTTCTGGAAGAACTCTGGAGTCCAGAAAAGGCAGATGGTATGTTTAAGACAGAGACTCTGATCTCAGAGCTTATAGGCCAAAAAGGCAAAACACAGGCAAAAAGCCTGCAGAAAGGGCTGTTATTTCATTGTATGGAGCAGAACTAAAGCATAGGCCTGGCAGGAACGGGGCATAGGAGGTTTGCAGACACTGACACAACAATGGCAACTTTAAAGCCAGCATCCAGGCTGAAACTCCCCCATGATATGCCTAACAATCTTTTCCCCCAAACTTCCATTTGTGCTGCCTTGTTTTTGCAGAAGAACCTTTTTCTAGCAGATTCTTCAAATCAGCTGGAGACAGCTTTGAAAATGCCAAGCTGCAGAGCTGCATGCACACCAAGACAAGGACTTGGTATGAAAAGCATTAAGCAAACTGAGTTATAGGGACTGCTACTTCTGCAGTCCAAAATAGAAGACGTTAGAAACAGATAATTAGTAGTATTTAATTTTATGACTGGAAGGTTACAGGTAAAAGGTAATTCAGGCATGTTTCAGATTCAGACATAGGTCTTAAGTACTATATAGGTGAGTCTCATTTGACACACTGCTCAAGTATTTCAGATCTTTGCACAAGCTGTCTTTTACCCCTTCTCTGAGCACGAGGAAAAGCTCTTTCCTCAAAGCCAGACAGAGACAGACTATGTAAATCGAGGATACTAACACTGGCCTCTTTTTTTTCTCCTTGTGTGTAGGGCTCTTTAATACCTACTGATGAGAAAGGCTGCCTGCAAGCTGGGTACCGTTACATAAACCGAGCATCCTCGCACCAGTAATCCACAGCTGCCTCACAAATTCTTGTGTAACAAACTGGCAGGCTCGGTGTGTATGTTGCCTCCTCTCAAAGAAGCTGCTTTGCAGAGGATCAGAGTCTACTTAGCCCATCCCACAGTAGCTGAGCTTCCACTGCGTCCCATCTGTGCCGTGCACAGCACAGGTAAGAAAAACAATAGCGTGTCACTGCTTAATTAGAGACCATAATGCAACGCCAGGCACAGGAGGAGGCTCTAGCAAAAATGTTTTGAGCTGCACTTTTGAAGAGGGACTGGTGAAAAACAGGAGTTTGCTGAAAGTGAAAGCAGTCTGGCAGGTCGTTCAGAAGCTGCTTTAGTCCCCATCTCACTCCAATGTTCATATTTCCTACTAAAAGGAAAAGCAAAGGAGAAAAAAGGAATAATAAAAGAAGTGAAGCAAAGCCTGACTTTTAAAACAGAATGATGTACTGTGAAACAAATCTTGTCATACACTAATAAAGCTTTTTCAAAGGAAATGAAGCACAAAGAGACAAGGGTCATGAGCCTTCACTAATTTTGAGCACACTACTAAAGCTGCTTAGGACTTGGATTTTGACTGCACGTATAACACAATTTAAATGGATTTAGATACCTAACACACCTGCCTAATCACCTTCATTCTTCCCTTCAGGGTTTCACAGGATGCACACTCTCTACAGCACAGGTCTGTTTCAGTTGCAGGGCTGAACGGGCAGTATTTGTGATAAAATGGATGGAGGACTTTGAAAAGAAGGAATCAAGACCTTGTGAAAACCAAGAACGCACAGCTAGTGATCACCAGTCAGCTCGGATCAAAGGGCTGAAAGACAACACTGCTGGGAAACAGAATTCCTCATAATAGTTATGAAAAGTCAACCTTCAAAGAGGACACCAGAGCTTTTTTGATGTGTCAGAACAGCACACTTGTCCTTTCTTTTTTTTACCCTTCTTGAAAGCAGCAAATCAAATTAGGGCAAAAATACCTTAAAGTCACAAAAGCAACCTTCCTAAAACCTAAGGAATTTTGCCTGAGCATTTAAAACAATCATTTTTAAAGTAACAGAACAGGATTCCTTACAGTGGAAAGCTGCTAATTGTAAAGGAACAGAACAGGGTTGTGTGTAACAGGGAACTATTAAGCTGCCTTATTTACATCAGGACCCAAGAGGCTGAAGTGTCTGTTACGGAAGGTCTGATATTGATCATGAACTGCAGAAACTTCTCTCTTGAAGTCAAGCACAGGTCTATAGCTAATGAAACCTGTTCCACACTAATGAAAGGCTGCTCAGATGAAATCACACAGGAAAAACTTGCAATACAGGAACTGAAGTTAAGGCTAGATGCAGAAAAATAGGCAAGAACTTGTTGGGTTGTAGATATCTATTAATTCTGAAAGACTATTCTGTCTGTAGAGCACAATAATGGGCCAATACAGGATGAGACTGCCTGTTTTACTCCTAACCTGTAAATATATGTTCCTCACCACAACTGTCAGCTCTGGGTATTTCTAAACCAATGATTCCTAAGTGCTAAATTTCAGATCATGCAGAGTTTGTACTAATTATTAACTCACTTGAGGAGTCTTTGAGATACTATCACACTGTAACCATCAGCAAGCATTAGGGAAGTAGGATCTGTATCCCACACTGGAGCAGAATTAGCTCAGACAGGGTACAAATTTGGGGGCTTCTCCCATATTTGTGCATCATTTGGTAGGATGGATTCACAGTTTTCAGGGACTGCCATGCTCAGGCTTTCAAAGATCCTTGTACTCAGCAACACAAGTCCCCATATTATCTTCAAAGTCATCGGGTGTTTAAAATAGCAGACTTCTTATTCCTTGTACTCACCTTTCTAGTTTAGAAAGCAAGAACGTTTAACTTGGTTACAACAACCTCTGGCATACAAACAAGTGTTCAGATTTGCAGAATTCACAAGACTGTGCAGTCCTTTGGGGTTTGGGGCTTTCTTTAGGTTTCAAAAGTTTACAATTCATGTCACTGATTTAGCTGTCAAAGTCCAACCACAGATTTTAAATTGGAAGACACTGACCTTGACCTCTTTATTTCAGCTTCACCAACTGAAAAGCAGAGATAACAACATTTACCTATCTCAGTGTCTTCTGGTTATTAATTGCTGCTTCTGAAGCAGTTTGACTGTGGAAATATCATCCCTTGATGCTGCCTTCTTCCAGCAAGTGAAGGACTTTCTTGTTGCTGGCTATGCAAGAAGCATTCAGAAGGAAATCACACTAGACTCATAGGATGTTTCCAAAGGAAAGGAAGCTACACAGAAGCATTCAATTCCTTTACTGAATCAGTGACAGACTTTGTTTTTTGGGGTTTTAAGGAAATTACAGGCAATGAGAACAGTGCAGGAAAGAAATATTGCACTCTCCATTTGGTATTACTTGTTAACTTGCTCTGTAGAGGGGCTCAGAAAGACCCTTCATACATTTTCTCTACGGCATGATATGCTTTGAACCATGACAGCTCTTAATTTCAATACACTATATCCATCCAGAGGAATATGGGCAGTAACAGAACTGAAACCAATGCAACTGCATGGAATTTACCACAAAAGCCTAGTCAGTGTTATCTACTGCCTTATCCCTAAGTGCAAATTAGTGGAAGTGCATTTTCTTAAGTGTAGGAATCCTGACAAAAAAGGAGATGCAACGGAGTTAGATATTTGAAATTGCTTAAATAATGATCACATGGGAGATTTGGTTCCTGCAGAGGTATGTTTTAAGGATAATCTGCTTTCACTTGAGCACCTCCTGGGATAAATCCCACGGTGTTTGCAATTTGTGAACAAGAAAACAAGAAGAAATAAAGGAGCCATTGGGTGAGATGAGCACCTGTTTGTTTGAACCTGGCAGCATGGCAATTTAAACAATTTCAGGAAAACATTAAATAAATCACCTTGAAGAGCATTGCATTCCTGCAAAGATGAAAATGAGCATGATCCTATTAGAGACAAGGAAACCTAATAGAGAACATGCATCATTTGAATATAATGATAGTCCCATAGTTATTCTATGAGTTTCTAAAATGTTTTCAAACCACATATTCCTCTATCAGGGCATTAATTCTCCAAATCACTTAAATACATGCATAGAGCCTCTCCAGAATTTCTAAGCATATCTGTCTTTCAATGCAAGCCTGTAGTTAATCATATGATTGCATACTCTGGTGAAATGCCAGTTAACATCAGAAAGACCAGTTATCTCAGGAAGAGGTGGGAGAGGAAAACCAAGACATCCTCTGGCTGTGATTCATTGCATATACAAGGATTCACATTTCTAACTATAGATTGTTGTTTTTATCTTGATACCACACAAAGAAACAAAGTGATCTTGGATGCATGTGGCCTTGCTGGAGAGCACTTTGTTTCTTGGTGTCCTGGTTTGTATTTAAGGATGTAGAAGAAAAAGAGTTGGAGAAAAATCCAATACACCAAGTGTAAGAGTGCTTTTCATAGAGTGCCACTTAAAATATTTGCTGGCCAGCATTCATTATGTCCTGAAAAGAGAAATAATTCCATGGCAACCACTTGTAGCCTTTGATGGAGCTACACCTTACGTATTCAGATGGATTCCTCTAATGGTCTCGGTGAGAAGCCTACCCTATTCCCCATCTGCCTGGCTACACAGATTGGAACAAGTCATTTAAACTATGAGTCACTTAAAGCATTTGAGCAGTGCCAAAACAAGACATCTGTAATGTTTGATGTTTTATTATACAATGTTCTGCTGCATTTGAGTAGTCTCTAATTCAACTTCAGCACCCACAAAAAGAGCGTGATATTCACCTTTACAATGGGAGCTGAGATGCTTTCCTGATGTCACTCAATGTATATTCTAGACCACTCCAAACCTTCACAGGAGGGTGAATAATAAAATGAGGTGGTATATATGAATAAATTATGGCAGCAAAACTTCTGGGTTTTCCCCTTTGATTTCTTTAACTTGGTGAAATGATCTCTGTTTCTATTCTTGTATGAAACATTTCTCCAGTACTGGATGGCATTAGATAACAGCATCCAACCCCCAGTTTGAATTAGACAAAACTGAAGTAGAAAGAGGATTAAACCCATAATATTTCAGAAATAGAAACTGGGTCACATATTAAGGCTTTCTCTGGGGTTTGCCAGAAAATTGCAATTAGGATGAATTCAGTACTGACTTCTTTACAGTTTACCGATGCAGAGCAACAGTAAGGATAGATGGACACTCATTGGTGGTACTTCCACGGCTTGAAGTCAAACACAATCTGAACCTCTATAAAACTGTAATGTCCATATGTGCCAAACAACCCAGGAGCAGAGAGATTATTGTCACTGAGGAGTGAAACGTCAGGGATGGAAAGGCTTGAAGCTCCCACGGTCGTGCAGGAAATCTGTAGAAGAGGAGTGAACCGATCTCAAGCTTCGGAAGTACAGGAGTAGATGTGCTACACGCTTTCTCCATATGGAATAGCATCAGCAGGCTTATTCATACCAGTAGCAAACTAACCTATTTTTGGTTGCATAATTTGACCATAAAGGAAGAGGAATAATCTTAGGAAAATGTGAAACAAAATCATGGTTTACTCCCTGTATGTGGGAAGAAATTCCTTTAGGGAGGAACAAAGGATTTTGGTATAAAGATAACAATAGTTATTTCTTTTAGATACCCAACAGAGTGACACAGTTTCACACAGGTATGGGGAGAGTCTTCTGCTACACTAAAGTTCAAAAGTAAAATAACTGTTCACAAATAAGTTCTCATGCATATTAATCCATTAAAAAACCCCAACCCTGCTGAGCCAATAATTATCATCTAGTAATGGAGCATCTATGGGATTCCCCCGCCCCAGTAGTTTTATACATGATTCTGTGATTTATTAATATCCAGTATTGTGTTGTTTGGGTGAAAGATATCAAAAAGCAGGGAAAGAAACTTAAACTTATTATTGAGAAGCATTTTGTTCTCCTGCTCTCAGTCTTTGTGAGCCTTCATCCAATGAAACAGCCAGGCACTGACATTTCAAACAATGACTGGTTCCACAATATTACATGCCTATGTAGCATTTTAGGAAATAATATGCAAAGTGAAAGGAAAAAAGAGAAGTCTTTTGAAGTGGAGATTTCAATAATCCATTCTTCAGAGATGGCAGAGCCCTGGACAAAGGTCTTTTGCAAACTTCTGTTTTCCCTCACCATATTAATGAATTGACTTCTGAACAATAACAATACATTTTCATCCGTTTCTCCTAAGAAATTCCCCAAGACAGAAAAGAAATAGGAAAACAGAAGTTCCACACTGAAGAACTAGTGAGAAGCCTCAAGGATCTTCACTATCAACACAATCTACCGTTGCATATAGCTGGGAAGAGCAGCTCTGTGGGAATCCGAACTGTATCCATCTGCCCCCTCTTCACTTGCATCTGCTCCTCCACTCTCAGCCTTGTACCCACCACCTTCAAAAATATCAAACCACCACACAAAAGCACAACATTAGCATATTTGACGTGCCTTACCAACACTACAACAGTTGTTCTTTATAGTCCTTTATAGTCCTTAAACGAGTTTAAGTGGCTTCCAAACTTCCTGTAGTGAAGCTGAGCCCCTCCAACCAGTACAGATGTGGTAGGTGCACAACTTCCAGGTGCTCCTCACTGCCAGGAAACTGCTCTCTCTGCTCAGAACAACTTACACTGAGAAACCTACCTGCCTCTAACCTCTGCTATCCCCATGGAGCTCAGCACTGGCACAGCTTGCAGGCTTTGACTACAAGCTAAGCCAAGATCAACTAGACACAATGCCATGCCTCGAGGAAATCATCTTTTTCTATAACAGCCCATGCTTTAGTGAAGGAGAAACAAAACAGAGGTTCATATTAAAAGCAGAACACAAATGATGTCCTATCTAGTAAATGAAATTAAAGGAACTAGTATTTTTACACTTGTGTCCCTTCATTGTGTTCACTGCACAGACACCAATGAGCTGGTATTACAGATACTTTAAACAACACTTCATCTGAGTGAGCACCAGCTGGAAAATACCAGCAGCTGAGAAAACACTAACATTTAGCAAAATGAGTGCTAATATTTCTTATTCTCTGCCTCCACTCTCATTATTCAGCTCAAGCCTTTGGTTTCTAGGGAACATATTGCAACTTCCACCCATGACTCCTTAGCAGATGTTACTTCTCAGATCAAGCAGGATTTCACATCAAACCTTGGGCAGAGCTTAGGAAAACCGAATCTCCATCCCTGCTCCTTCCAAAGGACTTTATAAGTGGGACAATCTTAGCAAGTTCTCCATTTGTTCATTTGTAAATGAAACTTAGAGCCCTCCTCCCTCAGTCCACCTCCAATTGAGGAAATATGAAAACAAACACTGTTTTTCTTTTCTAAGGTGTACAAACAGTGTAAATGCCCTACCAACAAGTGCTAAGCCTCAGATTATGGTCTGGTAGGGGTTTTTTTACAAGCAGATAAACTAAGAAAGAGAGAAATAGCCTCAGAATTGCAAAAGTGAGTGCACAGATGTCAGATGGGAAAAAAAGGCAAACCATATGGAGTCGAGTTCCTGTGTGACCTACTCTAGGTGGTCCTACTCTGACAAGGAGGTTGGACTAGATCAAAGTCCCTTCCAACCCTTAACATTCTGTGATTGTGTGTGATTTTGCTATTGCACATGAAACCCATTAAATCTCAGCCTCAGAGTGGTTTATAAATGGAATGGCTTACAAACCTTAACGAGGCAAACTGGGGGCACATGATGCTGTAGCCATTCCAAACATGGGTTTCTTCAAGGGAAGCTTTGTCTGCACAGGGACAGGTGGGATTTGTGATGGGTATTTTAATTTCCTGCCTTGTTAATTCCCAGCAATACATTTTTATGAGATACTAATGATGATAATGACTAATAATTTGAGGCTATTTGCTTTAAGATGCTAGTGTTTATTTCTTTGCTCTTATCACAAAGTTTAGAACTAGTTCACTAGTATGTTTTCTAGGTGAAAAGTCTGAGGCTATCCTCTCACAAAGGCCACGAAAACAGCTTTCCCCTTTTCTTTAAGAATAATTTGAAAGCATTTGCAGACATTCTGTGGCCTTTCTTCACATCCATTCACACAACAAAGCACAAATGACAAAAACCTCCTGTTTGCCACATACAAACCGTGTCACTGAACAACTCATGAAACCAGGATCTGGTTTAAATCTATAACCATGGCCAAGCAGAGGAGCCTTGGTGGGTGGCTCTGACAAGATGAATGGCTGCAGCACCATCTTAAGGAGCCACATAACAGTTTATGTTCAGTCAGCTGCACCTTTGTGTGGCAGCTGATTCCCAAGCTGCGTGGAGATGGAAATTACTTGAACTACAGTTTCAACAGTGGTTGTAAAAGATGGAATGGGAAACACAGTTGTGTGCTCTGTGCTAGCCTGATGCTTTGCTTTGAAAGCTCCAGCAATACAGCACTATTTCCTCTCAGGTGAGAGGAAAGCTATCATTGCTGAGGTCCCTGCAGAACTGCAACAGCTGTGGGAGATTAATTTCTCCTCCATTAATAAGTCAATAAGCTAAACTCTGAACACAGGGGGAAAAGGGATGAACATTCAGAATCATTTTCCCCCCCTTGTATTGAAATAACTGTGGTTTCACTGTGGTTAGAATTGGTGATTTTCAGGACTGAGGTTTTTTTCTATCCAAGGTTGCTGGTACCTGCATCTTTGTTATCATATTTCCTATAATTTTTTAAGGAGCCATCTGGTAGATCAAGCAAATCTTTACTAATTCTGTGAACTGATTTTTCTAAGACAGAAACAAAACAGGTCTACTTGAAGAATCAGTTCTTAGAGATGAGATGAACCTTCATCCCCCTCCCCCAAATTTTTGTTCCCCTGTAGTTAGAATTAGCTTTTTTATTTTCCTGCTATTCAAAGTTACTAGAGCCAAAAGGCTTCCTGAGCTTTTATGTGTTCAGGCTGAGAACAATGCAAATGTTCCCTGCCAGCTGCAGTTGTCAAGAAAAAAAGGAAGTTCTTCCCAAGTATGAATTCTGCTCTAAGAAGTAACACTCTGATGAGTAGATTGTTGGCCACACTGAGGAGGAAAGTCAAAGTTAATGGAATGGACCCCTTAAGATTGGTGAATGCAAATGCTTAAGAAAGGGATAGGCAATAAGAGTACCAAGTTAATCCCATGGAGCTGCAGGTAAAGCCAACTCAGAAGCATTTGCTTTGGAAGCAGAGACATGCAGCAGAACTGGAGGAAGAGCCTTCCTTTACACAAAGAAACAAGAGACAGGCACATGAGCATGGGCATGGCTGCTAATACACGTCAGCTGTGATCTCAGAGGGGATGGAGGTGAGAGAATAGTTTAATCTCCTTTCTTCCCCGTTTAGCTTCTTTGCAGAAGCAGCCAATCATGGAGCTAATTATTACTCATTCTGATTACAGCTATCTTCCTGCTGGGTGCTGGGCTAACCCTGCTAGTTACACATCAGCAAGAAGCACTGGCCTTTGTATCACACCATGTTTTCTGCAAAGACTGTAAACACCCACTCCTCTGGCTTCTTAACTCACAATTATGTTTTACTTTTCCTTCATACCTTCTTTTAAAGTAAAAAGTGTGTATCATCCTCTGCTCCACCTCATGTGGAGATACCAGCTCCTTTCCCTCCTGTCAAACAGAGAGGGACTGAGGCCCTGGACAGTCATCTGCTGAAGCATATAATATTAATGGGGTTTGCTTCAAAGTGCTGTTGAAGAAACCAAATATTGTATTTTCTTGGCCAAAGGGCTTTCCTCCCCTGTTGCTCTGCCAGAGAAGGGGACTAATCCATGGCATCCTGCAACAAAACAGGAACTCAATTTGGATGTATATTGTTTTGGAACATCTTTCTAATGAGGAAAGGCTGTGGGACATGGGGCTGTTTGGCCAGGAGAAGATTGAGAGGGGGCCTTATCAACACTTTTAAATACTTAAAGGGTGAGGGTCAAGAGGATGGAGCCAGTATTTTCTTCTGTAGTGTCCAGCAAGAGGAGTAGGGGTGATGGAGATAAGCTGGAACACAAAAAGTTCCATTTATACACAAGGGAAAACTTTGGTGTTGAGGTGAGGGAGCCCAGGCTGCCCAGGGAGGGTGTGGAGGCTCCTTTCTGGAGGTTTCCAGACCAACCTGGACATGTTCCCGTGCCCCCTGCTTGAGGGGAGCCTGCTTTAGCAAGGAGTGGGGCTGGATGAGTTCTAGAGGTCCCTTCCAACCTCAACCCCTCTGGGATTCCTCTCAACCTAATCTCTAAGTGCCTTCCACAAAAAACCAAACACGTGCCTGACATCTCTGCAGTTGTTTTAAACTACTGTGTCTGTGACATGATTTAATGGGTCATCTGTTTAAAGCACAGGAATTCTGTACAAGCACTTTCCTTAGTTTCAACGTCTATTTCAAAAGCTGAACTCTGCACAGGCTGCCTGTATTCCTGAAAAGTTTGGCGTGCGCGGCTGTATTCGTGGCTTTTTCAGCACAAGACCAGCGCCAGCCTCTGGCTCACCTGCACCGGGTCCCTCCGGCTCCTGTCCCACCCGCGGGTGGGCTCGGTGAGGGCTCTACAAGTTGGAGTTTGCCACGTGTCAGCCGCGGTTCCGTGTGAAAGGGGCAGCGGCTGCTGGCCGCTCCGCTTGCAAACCGCCCTCGCAGCGTGGCCCTGATGTCAGCGCGCTAAGCCCGAGCTTCTCAAAGAGATGCTGAGCGGATTACGGGCCGGGACTCCGCTCACTGCCTCCTCCTCTCCCCACAGCTGCCCTCCCCGCCGTTCTGCCGGGGCTGAGGCAGCCGAGCCCGGCTCCGGGGAACCCCCGAGCCGCAGCATGCCCCGGCCCGGGGGCGACCGGCCGGCGGGAGAGGGCTGACACAGGCGTGAGGGAGGGAAAGGGGGAACCGAGGGCTCCCTCTCCCGCCGTCGGTGTGCCCGGGGAAGAGCCGCAGGTCCCGGCGGGGCAGCGCTCGGAGTGCGGGGGCTGCCCCTGAGCCGCCCTCCCCCGGGCAGAGCCCCGCGGCCGGCGGGGCCCGGGGGCCGCTCGGGGCGGACGGGAGCTGCCGCGGCCCCGGGGCCACCATGGTGCTGCTGTCCGGGCACGGCGAGCAGCTGGCCGGGGAGCGCGTGTGCCCCGCGCCGGCGGCTAAAAAGGAGCCCGGCGCCGAGGCGGAGAGCGGCCCCGAGCAGGGCGCGGCAGGGGCTGCCGCCGAGGGGCTGGGCGGGGAGGAGGAAGAGGAAGAGGAGTGCGAGGAGTACGAGGACTTCTCCGAGCTGCCCGACACTTGCAGCATCGCCTCGGACGACTCCTTCTACCCTCCGGGAGGGCTGGAGGATGAGGAGGAGGATCGCTGGTCCCTGGAGCAGGACGATAGAGACAGCCCGGAGGCTCTCAGCTTCTTCCGAGCCTGCTGTACCAACAACGCCGTCGTGCTCAAGGCGCTCATCCGTCAAGGGCCCGAGGAGGAGGAGGTGCGGGAGACCGACCGCAACAGCCGGGTGAGCATCCCGCGCCGCGTCCCCGGGGAGCACAGCCCGTGCGGGTTGGGTGACACGGCTCTCACTGAAAGGGTGCTGGTCCGCAGTCCCGCGGGGCACGGGACCCCCAGCGGTGGGGATGAAAGAAGGGCGTGAGGTTTCGCCGTCCTGAGACGAGAGTTGTCGTGTTTGGCAAAGGAAAGGTCCGGTTTCTGGGGACAGAGAAAGGTCGGGATTCCAGTTTTCCCGCCGCCAGTTTCTAGTCGTGTCTCGCTTTCCCACGGTTTATTTAGGACAGTGGCATCTCTGGCAACGCGTTCGGCAGGGCTAAACCTTCCTCTTTACTCTGCAGCCCATCCCCGGCAGTGTTTTTCCACCTGCGGGATCTGAAGCGCTGATTAGTTTGTTTTCTTTGTTGGGGGACTTTCCTTGTGTCTCAGGTGTACGTACTCGTAGGATTTTTCCTACAAAAATCTTTTCTTTCTCCGAAAAGGACTGGTTTCAATACACGTCTGATTTACTCTACGTTTCTGTAAAAGGTACGAATACAAACACGTTGTATTAACAGCTCTGAGAGGGCAGCGATCTCCAGCTTCACACTTGCCACCTGCAGCTTTTGAGCCACTGATTAGTTTGGTTTATTCGGTTTGTTTCTTTAGCTCCTCCCAAATGATCAGCTTGCTCCCAGCTCCTAGAATGCCAAGCGGGGCTCAGGGTATTCCTGTGCTAAAATCAGACTTTTCAGAGTTCTCCTGGTGTTTTCTTTGCTGCTAGGGAAGTATTTTTGCTCTATTTTTTGGTCCACGGTTCAGTTTTTGCATGTTGCTGTAGTTAATTGCAGGGTCTACTTTAGTAAATCAGAAGTAAATACTTTACTAAATCAGAAGGTGAAAACTTGGGGGAGATTTCCCGAGTAATGTGTTTGAACATGTTTGAACAATATTGGAGATTAGTAACAGCAATTCCTCTCACTACTATTACTACAATTTAGATGAAAACCAAGACATTTTTACTTGTAGTTTGCAATAATCACTCTCAAAAAACTTTTCTGTGACAAGAATGTTCTGAAAGGGAACCAATAATTGAGCAAGTGACTTGCACATTTTGACAACAGAAATGGTCTTTCCATCAATCCTTGGTGTTTGGAGAGAGGCTTTTCTTGTGTCTGAGGTGTATGTACTTGTAGGACTTTCCCCTACAATTATCTTTTCTTTCCCCCCCACAAAGGATTGGTTTTAATACAGATTTTTAGTGATCTGATCTACTGTACGTTTCTGCAAAAGGTACAAATACAGAAGGTTGTATTAACACATCTGAGGGGGCAGCAACCTATGGCATGGCAGTGGGAATGAGAAGCAGAGGGTAAAAAGGTTTTAAATCAACTTTTCTGTCCTGGGCAACATAACTCTGAGTTGGTAAGATGTGAGATCCAAGGATGTGTTACAGGAGATTTTGAAGATATTGCAGATACATCTATTCTATCAGATCTGGGCTTCATTAAAGATGTGGAAGACAGGAGCCCAGTTTCTCCCTCCACACGAGGGAATATAAACCCTCACTAAGTGCCCTAATCACAGTGATACAGAACAGGACTCTAACTTTGACAGATGTGAATGGGATGGGAGCAACTTTTCTGCTAGGAAGCTGAAATGTCAGGTGTGACTGCAGTCCCAGTGTCCCCACAGTGAACATCAGGGCAAATTCATCATGTTTTGCAATAGAAAAGCACCTTTTTTCTTCAGGGAATTTTTTTACCCTGCAAAAGGGAAGTTTCACTCAGGTCTTTTATTGCCCTTTCTGTGGAATTTGTGCAGCTCTTGAGTTTGTATGTCACAGAAAGTCATTGCACATTACTCATAAACAAAACTTAGTTTTGCTGCCAAAACCTTAAGTGAATGAATTACACACGTCACTTGTGCTAACAAGATTTGTCACTTGAACTCTGACTGTTAGCTTTTCAGCATGTTCTTTCATCAGGATACCATTTGTTTACCAAGCTATCTGGCATGCATTTATTGCAAAGCATCTTTTCTCTCTTTCTCCCCCCTCTCTTTCTCCCCCCTCTCTTTCTCCCCCCTCTCTTTCTCCCCCCTCTCTTTCTCCCCCCTCTCTTTCTCCCCCCTCTCTTTCTCCCCCCTCTCTTTCTCCCCCCTCTCTTTCTCCCCCCTCTCTTTCTCCCCCCTTTCCCTTTCTCCCTTCTTTCTTCACTGTAAATAAGTAACAGGGATCATGTTTCTTTTCTGTGAGTCAGGAAAAAGAAGAAAAACTGGCTTTTTGAGAAGTGGGGTGGTGAAGGGAGAGCTATCCAACAGAGTATGTTAACTGTTCTCACAACCCTGATCTGATAACCTCTGTTAAGAATGTACAGTACAGTTTCCTTTTCACTATTTAAAACTGGGTTCTTTTCAAAACAAACTTGTCATGGAATAGACAAGTTATGGTAGGAAGACAATACAAGTTTGAATTCTGCAAGTAATTAAGCTCAACTCACAAAACACAGCGTGAAGGAGAATTTTCTAATGGCTAAGTTCTTTCAAGGAATCTGGGTACAAACAGTCAGAATTTTGCCATTGCTTTGGTTTAAAATGTTTATCTTATCCCTAAAGTGTAGGGATTTAAGATTAGTAAGGAAGTATTTCCAAAAGTGCTGGGATGCAGAGCATCCTTTGTATCAAAATGCATCCACTCTGTCTTTGGAGTCTATTTGCCAAAGCTGGATAGTGACTTTTCGTGGGGTTTCCGCTCTGTTCCTGAGCTGCAGAAGCTCCTGCCAGGCACAGGTTTTCATTAAATTCACCTTCCTGCAGTAAACCAGACTCCACAACATCTGATTTATTAGTCACCACATGTAGCCTGAAGACCAGTACCTTCCCTGTCTTGTTTTCATTACTGTCAAGACAGCAACAGTTTATACATCATTGTCTGCATCGGATCCCCAAAGGGTCGATCCCTGCATCTTCTGTTGCGCTGCTGTCTGTAGCCAGAGTCCCAAAAGACTGGCCTGGTACTGCTCATTTCCTCCCCTTGCCAAATGTAATGCTGAAAGGTTTGAAAAAGAACTATGACAGCATAGAACATACTAATTGTAGGTCACGCAGCCTCTCGTCCATTGACGTTGATGTATTTACTCCCCTCACGCTGGCAGGAAAGAAGGATTTGCAAATACATATGAGCAAATAAAATCGTGGCTCTGGTGAAATCTCCTGATCTGATTCAGACCAGAGAGTGTCATCTGGATAACAATGCTGCTTTTCACCCCGTAATGATGATGGGGGGACTGGTTTTGCCTCCTCACTAGCCCCACTTCCACGCTCGCAGATATCTGCATCTCATAAGTTGAATGTTGCTTAATACTAAATCTTGCCTGGTGACCAGGTTTATAAATACACTCAGAAAGACAGAGTTTCAAAGTCTGGTGTTACTTAACTGTGAATGCAGGCAAATTTAGAAATTTGCCATGACAATAGAGAAGGCAATAAGGGATGGGGGAGAGAGAGAGAGAGAAAAGAAGGCAAAGAACATTCCCTTGCCAGATTGAAAATAATCACTGCAGTTCATCCTCAGGAAGGTTTGGTGCAAATCATCCATGTGGTATAGTCTGGTGGTACAGCAGGTATTCTGTAAGTCCATATTTTAGAGTTGGCAGAAGTGTGAGACTCTTCTGCTGCAGTCTTTCAGCTTTTATTTATGTCATTGTTCAATGAGTCTTTTGTCATGTCCCACAGATAACTAGGAAGTAAGTTCATTATTATATAGTGGGGATAGTATATTTATGATCTTCGTTTTGCCCCCTTTAAAAGGTGGAAAGCCAAAATAAAGTATATGGATCAACTTCCAAGCTCTTCTCCTTTCAGAAAATATTCCTAAATCCACAGATGAGTGTTTTTTCCCCATTAATGCATTACCCAGGATGCTGTGTCTGGAGTAAGTTTTCCTTTGAGATACAATAGTTCTGCAGCTCCACCACCAAGTGGGCCTGGATTTGTTTGTTCCTGTCTCCTTTTTCTGCTGAAGGAAGAAAACAGGGGCTTGAATCCTGTTTTGTTCCTCTTGATCTAAATTGCTTTTGATTTCCCCTCTGATGCATAGTTCTGTGGAGGGACAATGATGCATCAAAAGCCTGGAAGTTGCTTTTACTGAATAAACAAAAATAAAGCAGTGATGTCTTGGCCAGAAACCTAGCTGAAAAGTTTAGAAGGTTGTGCCAACCATGGAATTAAGCCCAGAGAAGCAGAAAGAGGAGAGAAGCTTCCTGGGGGGTGGTTCATATCATAGTGTAGTGCATAAATTTGGAAGGTGATTTTCGTACTCTCCTCAGCAGAGGGGAGTCATTTTCTCCAGAGGATGATTCAAGCATCTATGTTATGCTTATGCTTTAACTGCTGTCCCACCTCACTCTGCCAAAAAGCATTCATCTGTTGGCTTTTGAGTTTGCAGAGACTGGGCACATGAGACTTATGGTGTGGGCACAAGAAATACCTCCTGAAGTGAACATGCTGTGTTGCAGGGCATCAGGAAGCAACCCCCTGAATAGAGACATTTCTCTGAATGCAGCCCAGGCTGCAGGAGGGTGTTTTGGAATAGTATCACTCACCTAATCTCCTTATTGGACCCATGAAGGGCAACTGAAGCATCAGCCACGTCACGCTGGTCTCCCTGCCCTGTGCTGCAGGCTGCTGCTCAGCAAGGCAAAGCAGCCCGTGGGCTCTGCTGCCTCAGTGAGACTCTGTCAGGCAGCTCAGCTAGTTTAGGGAGCACTACCCTTCAGAGCTTTTCACAGAGAGATGCACAGTGAGTCCTTCACAGAGTTGACACCCAAATGTGTCTTTGCCAAAGGGCCGTGCCCCTAAAATCATGCCGGGAGAAGGACAGGGAGCCAGTGGTTCAGTTCCCACCTCCCAGGTAAGGGAACATTGTACTGGATAGTGCTTTTCTGGAAAGCCACATGTCACACAAAGTGACAGAGCTTGTGTAACATTCCATTCACCTCTTTTTATTATTTTTGTTATCTTCACAAGGCTAACTTGTAAAAATACCAAATGAGGAGTGCAGCATTGTGTGGTGGGGGATAAAGCTCTCGCGGTCACGTATTGCCTGTCAGTTGTCACGGCACACAGCAAGAGTCATGAGAAAGGACTGGAAGAATGTTGCCTGCTACAGTGCTGGGAACTTTTTTCCTCATTTTCATAGACAATTTCAGTTCCCTCACCTTCTCTCATAGAAGGTATTCTCATGGGAGGGATTGGATTGAAACTTAACATCATGACACCAAGCCATGAAAGGGAATTTTTTTAGGGTGGAAATAGTCTCAAAAAGACCCAAATGACAAAAGTAATCTAGTTTAAATCCTTCAAAAAAAGTTCAGAAATACCCAAATGCTCTAACAAAAAGTCCCTGGGAGTATGTATGTGTTTGTATGTGTTTAAAGAGGAAGTGAATGACTAAAGGCAAGGAGTAGGAGCTGTCAAAATAGAAGCTGCTTAAAACAAACTGGGACCTCTTCAAACACTGTGATCACAACTCAGTTATGCAGTTAACAGGTAGTAAGATAAAAATTGTACTTAGTGTCAAAAGCAGCCTTAGGTAATGGATGTAACTCTTCCTGGAATGGATAGATCAGGATTTGAAGACCTCATCGATACATAAAAGCTGTACAGGTTTAATCTAGTCTCAAGTGATGCAGCTTTTAGAGAAACCAGGTGAGGAGTAGTTTCCTTAATGAATTTTGACAAATTGCTTACTGCAAAGCATATGGAACAGGAGGGATGTTTTTAGCCTGATGGTAGCCCAGAAGTAAAGGTCAGAGCAATCTTGTGTTCCAGTTTAAGCAGTGTTTCACCATTAGTATATTCAATCAAGAACGTGGACTTGCCAGAGCTCCTCAGAAATGCAGGGATGATCCTGCTTACCCAGCTGAGCACAGGTTGACTCCAGATGTAATAAACCATAGCTACATTTAAAATCTAATGATAGTCTAAGAAGACTGGTTGCCTGGGACATGTCATCCACAATTATGACAGATCTACAATGGTGTCTGTAATAGAATGTGTCTGTAAGACAGGTAAGAAACGTGACCTTGGGATGCCATGGTGCGTTTCCCCAGGAGGATCTTTGAGGTTTGTTTCCCACTGCACAAAGTGGCACTGCTAATTCCTTCATCCCATTAGGAAATGAAAATTACATTCTCATGGAGAAATTAATCAAGAAGGAATATTGGCACTAATTTTCTCCCATAAAGGTTACTAAGATCCTTTCCCTGAAATGTTATTGAGGCATAAAATGCTCTCCAAACACCAAGATTTAGATAAAATTGAGTTTCTTGAAGCTTTTAAAAGGGTTACTTGGGAGTAATGCATAGGTATTGTAAACAGCTTTCAACAGAAGATCCTTTTGGTGTTGAAGCTGCAAAAAAAAATGAGAGTAGGTCTAAAAGAACTTCAGAGGGGGAGTTTCAGCAAAGTCCATGAAGAGCAATTTTCTTTACAAAAGTCAGGTTTAAATCCTGGAATATAGCAAGTGGAAAAGGACAGTGACATTGCTCTCCTCCTTGCTTCTGCATGGCAGTCTTCAATCTTACCATAAGATATAAGAAAACTCTAGAAGCATCCTAGAATACAAAAAAGGAACTTTTCAGAACCTTTTTGCTGTCTGTCCCAACAATCTTCTATCTTCATTCTAAAAATGAGCAATTTTTAATATTTCCTTCCTGGTTCTGCTTTGCCTCCCTTCCACTGCACCAAGCACAACGCTTGGAGCTCAAAAGCTGTTTTGGATAAATAGAAAAGGGGTGGTTTTAGGAGCCTCACATCTGGGATATGGACAGCACATGGCTTTTTCAAATTGAGAAGCAGAAGTTAAGAAGCAGAGGGTATCTTCTGTTAGTACAACAATATACAGAGGTTCACAATCCCAAAAGCCTCCAGATGCTGTTCTTGCTGCTTTAGGTTTTCCATGCTGTGTCTATATATTCATTAGAAGATCTTGTCTTTGTAAGCTTTTAAGTTCAAAGTGTCCCAACTAGCACCATTTGAAAGGACGAGTGATGTTTCCTGCTATGTTATGGTTTTGGAAATCATTAAACATCTTGAACCTAAGACTGTTATAATACCTGTTTGCAAATGCCATTTCAGATATGATGAGACAGTTTCAGGCAGGATTACAGAGCTAATATGATGCTCCAGTTTTTCCCAAAGTGATAGTTTTGTCATTCATTTCAGGACCTTTTCCACTTCTCATCGTTTGCTTATAGAAACCATTCTGTTCTGTGTATCTTTGTAGCAATTAGGATAAAAAGCACATCTCTTGCTAATGATTTTTCTGCATGTTCTGCCTGTGGCTGCTCTGTGGAACTGGGTTTAAGTTTAGTGACTGAGGTACAGTTGAACAAATGCCACTGACTAAATACTGCTGGTGGATTTTTATTTCAACTGAAAACAAAATGTGATGTGAAAGCATCCCACGGGCTTTACTGGAGATGGGAGTTCACCTTTAATGTTTTCACAAGTGAAGTTTCTCTCCCTTTTCAATTGTTTAAGATGTTATGTCATATAGGTTTGAATTTACCCATTTCTAAGGGTTCTTTCATCACAAACAAAAATGAAAGCCCTACAGCCTGGGCTAAATAGAATCCTATGGCATACCCAGTGCGTCACAACAAGAAATAATTAAGTAGTGTAGGAAGAGGAGGGCTGTCACAGAGGTTGTAGTGGCACATCTGGCAGCAAATTAGCCATTCAAATGGTAAACCCCACAGTGTGGAAACAGTTCCTGTTTTCCAAATGTATTATTTTCTTTTCTGTCTGTTAAATTCCACGGGGAGCAATTTGGAAGCAAGCTGATGCAAAACAGGAACGACTCAGGGCTGGCCTTGTGTTGCGTCACATTTTGGAGTGTGTATAACAACTTGAGCCTGATTCTGTAACACTCCCTCACAAATATAAGGGGTTTTTTTAGTCTTTTGACTCTTTACTTAGTATGTGATAAGTCCAATCTATGGGACAGCCTGTGTGTAGACAGAGTGACTGCTGACAATAAGAGGTGCTGCCAGCAGCCGCCACAGCTCAGAATTGGGCCCTCGGGAAGTTTTGTCTGTTAACTGCTGTAGAAGTGAGCTTATGTGTAAGCCATTGTTATAACTTTTCTGAAGCAGTAAAGCATCAGATAACATATTAAATACTTTCATAAAAGCAGCTTTTCAGGAGGCATTTGGCTTTATTTTTCCTTTATTTTCTTTGAAAGCCTAGGCATCTTGCTATTTGTAGCTCATATGAAAAACCTCTTCACCATTTGATTGAGAAACTAGCCATGTACTCATAGGAATTGCTTTAGGTGTGGATGAAAGGAAAGGGAAGGCTGTTTTTGGAAGGTGGCAGGGTATTTCTGTGTACCTGGAGATATCACATGGGTTTGAAAAGGCTTGGTAGTGTGAGGTGAGTGGTTGGACTCGATGGTCTTGAGGGTCTTTTCCAACCATGATGACTCTAAGACTGAGCAGAATTTTCAGCTCAGGTCCATAAAGGAGTTCATTTAAAATATTTAAAATTACATTTATATTTTGACATTTTAAAGATATTTAAAATGTCTTCCCCACTATCATTTATGTAGGGTGGGATTGAATCTGCCTTGCCAGCTTATCTATCGTGTATGGAAAGGAGCTGATTGTGTTTTGGTTGGTTTTACTGCTGTGCTGCTGTACGGTCCATGGGCATTCCTCAGCCTGGTAAATTCTTCTTCTCATAAAAATGCAATAGAGATGCTCATGCATGAATATACCCATGAGCAAAACTGCCCTTGGAGTAGGAACCTGAACTGGGTACTAGGTATATGACAATCTTGTTAGTGCCTTACTTGAATTAAAGTAGCATGTGTGAAGTTTATTGAAGTGAGACTTCTCGGTGCATTTACAATGCTCATCTCCAAACAAGTTCCCATGAAGTGTATCAGATCTATTACATACATGTGGAAAACTCCCTGCAAAAGCAAAGTAATTAAATGTGGCAGGTGAGAGTTGCTTCATCAAATTACACCTGTTGCAATAAAACAGTTGCCTGAAGACTGAAAAAGTTGCTTTTGGATGGAGCATTGGAATGAGCTGCCCTGATGGGGTGTGGAGTCTCCTTCTCTGGAGACATTCCAAACCCACCTGGACGAGTTCCTGTGTGACCTACTCTAGGTGGCCCTGCTCTGGCAAGGGGGTTGGACTGGATGAGCTTTCAAGGTCCTTTCCAACCCTTAAGATTCTGTGATTTTAAAAAGATAGATATTGCAATCCCTTCCCCTCATCCTGGTGGGACGACCTCCCAATCATCTTATGAATCAGATACTGAAATATTTAATACTCCAATGAGACATTTTAGAAGTGCTGAGAAACATCAGCATCCCAGAACAAAAAGAAAATTAAACAAGGGAGAGACAAGGTGAATATATGTCAGCCTTTCCCTCCAAATTTATCACCCAAATGACTTTCTTCTAAGGTGCAAAATTGTGAAATGATTTAACTTCCTAATGTCATTTTTTCCCTTTCTGTGAGCATTCTTAGCTTGACCTAGTTTATGCTTATTACAGTCAGTATATTTGATTTATGAGCAGAGACTCTGTTCACAGATGAATACAGGTAGAGCTGAGGTATTTTGATGTACAGCTATGGGATTGTTACTGTGCATTTCACAGATCACAAACGTGCAGAGAACTGATTGTCCTCTCTGAGTTCAAATAAGAAAAATAAACCTGAAGGTTTCTAGTATGGTGATGCTGTTCCCCAGCGCTTCTCACATCTCTTTTCTGCTGTTGTTCAAGCTATGCAATCCCCTAGCTGTCAGGTGTCAGCCATAAATACTGTGATCTTTCTTTGGAGCTTTAGTACCTGATGCTAGATCTGTAGTGGGAGATCTGCTAGGTCTGAAGTGCAGAGCTTCCACTCCCCATGCAAAAGAGAAAATCCAATCCTAGTATCTTCTGAGACCACCAGAAAGATGCTTTGCCTGTTGAACTGTTAAGTGCAAGGTGACCATACTTCTTCAAGTGGAAAGTGTCAGCTTCGCAGCCTGTCTCCAGATCAAGGCATTCTGAAAGAGTGATGAAAAGTTTAGTAGAAGTGAGAGTGAAACCAGAAATTACTTAGGAAATTGGTTATAAATTCTCTGAAAAGATTTTACATCTCTCTAAGCTTCCTGAGTTTTTGTCCTTAAGCAAATATTTAGGTAAGAGATCTCTCATGCAGAAAGGCACGTACTGATCAGGTTCCTCATGCCACAAACGATTTAATATGAATGAATGAAGCTACACAGAAAGTAAAATGCTATTAAATTAGTAATTTTCAAATTTGGGTGTAAAAGCTCTTTTTCTTGTTCATGAACTTAAAAAAGGGAAAGAAATTATAAGCTGTCAATCTTCCAATAGAGGCAAGACCTTGATGTTTCCTCCCTGTGCTTTCAAATATCCATCTGAGTAGGATAAGTTAGCACACACTTTTTTTTAAAGAGGGGAGAAACCCCTGACTCAAAAATAGGAAGGATCATAGCCTGGAAAAGAGTTGTCCTTGAAATCATTAAGGTACACATGTCCTTCAGTTTACTTCTCCTGTATGAGTCATTGCCTTTGTGTAGCTGACGTGATTTCATCTGACCTATATGTTCTTCCTGAGGCATGGAAGGGGGTTTTGGCTGTTATTTGGTAGAGCAGTGAGCAGAAAGTTCTTTGTGAAATAAACATCTCAGAATCTTTGAAGCCTACATAGTTAGATTATCACTTAACTTTTCAGAATGATTGTCCATTTCCTTATCAAAAGAATGGGGTGGGAGAGTCAGTCCTAGCAAAGGAGACATTCAGCACTGGGTGATAAAATGCACATTAGAGTAATATATATATATATATATATATATATATATATAATATAAAAGCAGAACAGAAAGTATAGACCTCTGTGCATTTGCTTCTAGAGCTTCTGGTTGAAGAAACAGCATCTGTGCAGATTTAGTAGTAATGAAGGACAGCATTTGTTGCTCCCAAGTCCTTTGTCCATCTGCAGGACAAGAGAAGATCGAGCTCTAGCAACAGGTTGTGCTGCTGATGGGCCTCAGCTTAGCTCCAAGGGGAGCTCTGTATGGAGCTTGGAGGTTTAATGCTGCTGAGGTTTTACTGTTCTTGGCTACACACTGATGGATCTAAGGATGCTCCTAAAGGTCTCTTGCTGAAGGAGGATGACTAGTGCTCCACATAGTTCTGACAAAACAAAGAAGATGTAGACTAAATATTTACCATTTAGCATCTTCTTTGTGGTTGATTTAATCATCAATCAAATATAGAAATTTCTGCCTTCTGGTTTTGCCTCCTGTAAAACTGCTGGATTCTCCATAAGTGTGGCCTGTGAATGACTGCTAATTGAACAACTAACTTGAGAAAAATGACTTATTGCCCAATCCCTGACGATGCTTCTTAATGATTTAGATGAATGAAGTGTATTCATTAGGAAATGAGATTCTTAAATCCAAACACAGAGGCAAAAGATGCCTTCCTGCATTTATTGCACAGTTAGACCTGAGATAAACAGGGTGGTCACAGGCTCTGTAGAAGAGGAAGGACTGTACCAGTAGAGCCTCACTCAGCTCTTGCCACTAGATAATGACATACAGTATGACTGTGTGCTACATTTGCTTATTAAACTCAAGTTGCAGCCCTGTAGCTGACTTGAGACAGGTGAGATGGTGATGCTACTGTCTCTCACTTGGATATTCCAAATATGATTTTCACCTTTGCTCAACTGTCTGCTCATACACAGATTACAGCTGTTACAGCTGATTACCTGTTACAGCTGCAGTGGATGATGAATCCTTATTTAGCCAATTGAGATAATAAAGAAATTAGAAATGGGAAAGCACCCTTTAGAACCGTTTTCTTCAGCATTTTTAAAATGGTGAATCTACAAAAAATAGTGAGCTACCAGTGGAAAAAAGATCACTCTGAACAAATTAATTCCATGTCACAGAGTGTGTTCTCAAACAATCTTCCCATTCCAGGTTAAACATTCTGCAGATTAACATCATTGTGGACCATTCCCTGAATACAGCACTGAATTCATGTGAGGCTGCTCACTAGGACTTGCAAGCCAGTAGTAGCAGTGTTTTTGATTTAGTCAAGAGCTGGCCTCTGATCTTTGAACAACATAATTCTGCCTTTTGTTAAAACAGGTTCACTTTCCACAGGGTGATGTTAAACTCTGAGGAAGGAACCATTCCTTAATGGGAAGTCTGAGGCACAGTGGATTTCCTCTCCAGTGGCTGTGTGCAGCCTATCAGTGACTTTATTCCTAAAACAGACAGAACCATAGTCTCATGGTTTTTATAGAGCCAATAGTACTCATAGGTATGTCACAAGAGCATAACCTTCTTTGCACATGACCAAAAGCATATTTATATTAAACCTGGAAAAGTTCTGCTGCAACTTAAAATGTGACCATAGTCACCAGTGTCTCAAACAGTTATAAAAGATGAAAACCTTGGGCAATAAGTTTATACTGTTCAGTATTAGCAATGTGAGTTCTGTATGTTACTTGATAACTGCACACTTCATTGGAAGGGAGTGTTTCAGCCCAAACTGAAAATCTCCGGTGTTCAGAGGCTGTGGATTTATCAAGACTGTGTTTACAGAAACTCCACAACAGTTACTAGTACCTCTTTTCTCTTTCTTTGTGGAGATCTACTTCTCAGTGCAACTTGTGGAGCTCTAGTAATAAGCAGTGCATAGGTGGGAAAGAGTAAAAGACTTCTTAAGGCAGGAACTGTGGTACTTTCCTCCAAGTTTCACAATCCAAGGAGTAATACTTAAAAATATTAATGTTTTGGCCTCCAGCATGGCCATTTCTGGTATCTTACAGCAGCTACATTGCAGGGAGCTCTGGGATTACAGGATTGCAACCCTTTAGGATCACAGGAGTTGATATTAATCCATCCATACCAAAATCCACTTTAGGTTTCTATGTGAAAAACAGACACCTCCAGTCAATTCACCACAGATTCACCTTTTGATCAAAAGGTGTGTTTTCTAAGGAAAAGCAGGAGACTTTTGTCATTTTCATGCACAAAGGAACACTTTGCCTTGTTAGAGCTGAGGAAAACCAAGAAGGGGCGTAAGTGAGATGTCTAGGTAAAATCAATGCATATCCTAGGTAAAGGAAGCTCTTTCATGGTGGAAAGTACAATGATAAGGGCTTTGAAGAACCAGGATACTTCAGCATTTAAAGAATCATTGTCACTTGCACTTGTTGATAATCTGAAGAGGCAAGTTAATAAGACTCCATCAGCAGGATCTGTGCTTGGTAGAAATAACATAACACCTGGTACAGCTGGAGAACCTGTTTCATGCCCACCAATGATATTTCAACATACATCTTTTCCTGAACATCAGTATTTCCATTGCATTTTTCGTGAACTATTGATAGTTGTTACCATGTTATCCTCTTGGCTGAAAAGAGGGTGTTGACTGTTGCTATCTGATAGCACATCTAGACTGGTTTGTAAGGTGAATCCTATGGGCTAAATACTCATACATCTCTGTCATCTGAGCTTTGCAAGGGCAGCTGGTCTTTTCCTCTCTCTTTGTTTTCACTGGGGGAGAAAGTTTCCTGCAGTTTCCTGGTCCATTCAGTATGTTCCAGGATCAATAAGGCTTGTTATGAGAAGATCTAAGATCAGTAGGGAGAGTTATTATTAAAAGTGTTATAGAAAAGGAAGCAATGAGGTTCAAAAGGCACAGCAGAGGGGTGGCTGGGAAGAAGAGAATGAAGATGTTACTCATCCATTGATGTGGTTATGAAATTTACTATCCAATGGTAGACTAGGACAGAGACTGGGTTTTTACAGCTGCTTTACATCAAAAGGGGAGGAAATTTTGGGGGGTTGGACTAGATGATCTCTAAAGGTCCCTTCCAACCCCTACCATTCTATGATTCTATGAAATAGGCTGGTACTTTTGTCTGTGGTATTATGCAGTGTGGTGTGTAGTGTGCAGGCAGTCCCTCATCAATGATGTCCCAAGAAGTGTATGCAGTTGCTCATCTTGGTGAGCACAGGGCCTCTGAAAGGAAAAGCTTTCATTCTGATGGGTTGGGGTTTTTTTCTCCATCAGGTTTATTTCCTTTTGAGTAAAAAGACTTTATTGAAGTGGCAGATTAGCCACTGGTGGATAGGCCTCTTCTTGGACTCTTTCTTTACAAGGTTTGGGTCTGGTACAATTCCACAACTGAGAGGCTCAGAGAAACACGAGCCAAATGAATTTAGAGAAGTTAGTGGAAGGGAACTGAGACTTCTTGGTAAGGTCTTTCCTGGCATAACTATAGGAGCTCATTGCCACAAGAGGGTGCTTGCAAGCTCATATCTGTCTCTTCAGAGAGCTCCACGGTGAAAATGCACTGGGACCTTGAAAATGTTGTTTACAGAAGAGACCAATTAGATACAATAATAGATTATGATGGAGTAGAAGGCTGTACATTTATCTTTTAGCCAGTGCCAAACTGAAATTTATTGCTTACAAAGATTTGGTGAGTCATTACTTTTGGAGCGGTCTCCAGAAAGAAAAACCCCTCTGCATTCAAATACTCTGTTTGGCCTTTTGCAAAAGATTTAAGCTATGGTCAGTCCCAGAACATCACAGAAAGGAAGATGTCTCTATTAAATGTATAGAGAGAAGCTGTATCATATGCCTTAAAGCCAAAGGGAGTACTTTTTGACAGTTTTGTGCACTGATATAATGCATTTCACATGGCTTCTGAAAGCATCACAAAATATGTTTTTAAAATGCTGTAAACTCTTGTTTTTACCTTAAATGTGTGTGACTATATCCATCTATTTAGAGACCAGGAGAGAAGTTAACAGTAGTGTCTGTCAGGCCCAGGACTTGGGAGTTCTTCTCTAAACTGGATTCTGAATGTTCCTAGAAGTCTTATGTGTCCTGAGAGTGAACTGGATCCAGATTACATCAGGGCTGGGTTATGCTGTTTGATGTTATGCTGCCTTTGGCTATCATTTTGTTTAGCTCTTAGGGGTTTTGCCTTTCTAACCTCCCCCCCCCAACCCCAAATGCTTCAATGATACAATTGATGGAAAGATTACTATTTTAACATTGGATTTTGAAGTCATCTGGCAATTGAGAGCTTGTCCAAAATGTTTTAGAAATACTTATTTCCACAAAAGGTACAGTTTGAATCTTACTACAGACTCACTTTGTGTAGCAGTTGGCAGGTGCTCCCAGCCTCACATCTTCACAGGAAGAGGCTGTTTTAAATCTATTGCTAGCCAGAAACATCTCTTCCAAGCAAAGCCTAATAATGTGCTGTTCATTTAGGGATCCAGAATTACATTATTCTGGTTCACAGGATGGTTTAGAGCCCTTGGAAGCTGTGCTGAACATGGCAGAGCAAGCCAGTGAAAAAAGAAAGAACTGAAATTAAAATCACATTATGACAGATTGGTTGGGGTTGGAAGAGCTCATCCAGCCCAAACGCTGTTAAAGCAGGTTCCCCTCAATCAGGAGGCACAGGAATGTATCCAAGTGGGTTTGGAAACATGCAGAGACTCCACACCCTCCCTGGGCAGCTTGGGCCAGGGCTCCCTCATCCTCACAGCAAAGTTTTTCCTTGTGTTTAAGTGGAACTTTTTCTGTTCCAGCTTTTGTCATTACCCCTTAAGATCAATCCACTGTTTTCTGGGGCAGGATCCTGACATCAGTGGAAGTTCCCTCAGCCCTCTGCAGTTAATGGTTTGGGTTGCTCATGTTTAAGAGCACAAGTTCAATACATCATTTTCGTTGTTTTCTGAAGTCAGGCTTCTCACTTTTCTGTCTCTTTGATTCATAAGAAAAGACTAGGGTAAGTAAGCCATTAGGCTTACTTTGCTTTTACTTTTCATTTGTCTCTTCCCTTACTTTTAAGCCAGAGCAGTGACCTGCATCTAACTCGGATCTCAAAAAACGTGCATAGCAGCAAGGGATGTATAAATCTGGCTGCCACATTTCATGTGTTATTACTGTCAACACTATCAAAACTTAGTACTAACATTTGACAGCATTAACACTGATTAGTATGTGTTACACAAACAGGGAAGCTAGGATTAGTAAGGCTGTGTTATTTGTCAGGGATCATCTCTATTTAGTAGTTGTACCTAACATGGCAGTCACTGAAAATGTGACATTTAACCTGATAAATAATGTTATTTCCTTTGCCATTTTCCCCACAGTATTTTCTCTCCTTTACATCCAGGGACCCCATAAACAGAACATAAAACCCTGAAAATGGAATCCTTAGATAACTTCTTTTTAACGTGTGGATAATACCTCGGTTACCTGTCAGTTCATTTAAAGCATCTGCTGCTTAGATTAAACAGTATTTCCTTAGTGTTTCCTTGCATATTCCTTTCCTAACATTCCACCTTATTGACTCCTGCTGTGACCAGGGGTCTCACATATATTGCAAAGCTTAATTTTGGACTGATTGGATTATACACCAAATGTCACTTCTGTTTTCAGTTGAGGGAAAATGATGTTTCCTCTCTTTCCATATGAACTTCATTCTGTATGTTGCTGTGTTGCACAACAGTCTGCTGCCATTAGCAAAGGCACTTATCCTACCTGATGAAACCTCAGACTCAGGAGTACATTCCTAATATAGTCCTACCAGCTGTCACTGCAAAATAATACATTACTTTAACAAAATTGATGCTGAGCATGAATGTGTAATACCTGCTAAAATCCTGGGCAAGGATTCCATGGCAATGGAATTGCATACAGCCCTCAAGTTCCCATCAGCTTAAGGGTTTCTGGTTTCCCATTGAATTATTTGCTTGATATTAGAAAAAGAAGGGTTAATCCACCATAAGCACCTCTCAGCTCTGCCATGTGATTAAAAAGTGTATTTCCCATATATCCCATCCCTTGAAATATCTCTGGCTGTGTACTGTGTGTTTATTTGCTTTCTGTGAACCTTATGTCTCCTGGCAGTTTCTGCCAGCTGCATGTATCACTAGTGACCCTGGAATGGATTCAGACAATGTTATATGTTAGTAAATAAGGAAAGCCACACTAATTTTATTACCTTTTCTTCTTGTCTGATATATTACACAAGTGGCATTGTATTTTTCTCTTGTGTAATGCAAGCTCTCCCAGGCAGAGTAAAATTAACTTTCAGGGGACTATTTTTAGAGGTGATCAGGGAG
Organism: Colius striatus; assembly: GCF_028858725.1. Taxonomy (NCBI): domain Eukaryota; kingdom Metazoa; phylum Chordata; class Aves; order Coliiformes; family Coliidae; genus Colius; species Colius striatus. The sequence continues at coordinate 6,902,039 of NC_084762.1, forward strand.
GTTTGGATTAGAATAGATTAAGCAAGGACTTCTGCAGAGATGATACATATACTAAACTATACCTTTACTTAAACACATGTGGCCTGCCTGAGAAGCATTTATGAAATAAGTTGAACACATCCCACAATATAAAAGGGAAAATTGGTGTCTGTGGACTGGTCTGTTTCTGGCTAGAGAAGTGCAGTTCACTGTGCTGTGAAATGACTCTGTGAGAGCTCACATTGCTGTGAAGCAAAGGTGGCAATTTCATGCCTTCGGTATTCAGATGCTGGAAGGGGCTGTGCCATTTAAGTTGGCTTTTGGATAGAAGATTGTGCTTCAGGCTTCTGTGTTCCTCTGCAGTGGAGGTAGAGAGTTTTGCATACTGCTGCTCCATCCCTGCTTGAATACTCTTTTGCACTTGTTGCTTATCCTGGCAAAATCAGCATCTTCCCCCTTGCCCCCCTCCAGGCACGTGTCCAAGCAACAGTCGGACAAAATCCGTTTCAATTCCCATCTCTGTTTTCTTTTCTCACTTCTGTGCGACTAAGCTGTTGCAGCCCTTTCTCTAAAAGGTCAGCTGAAATTATTTTGTGCAGATATTATTCAAGCTTATGTGCTTGATGGATCTCTGTAGCACATAAACACCGCTTCTCACGGGACTGATGACCTGAGTAATTACCTCATCTCGCTCGCCGTTGACCTAATCAGCTAAACCAATTATAATATAAGCTCAAGCCACTTACAAAAAGTTTCTCAGGGCTTTATTTTTTTTATGCAGACTGGAAGGTTTTGTGCATTATAGGCAAATTAATGTATAGTGGGTAGTGATTCTCTGTATGTGAATCACATTATCGTGAGTGATAGTTACACATAGTTCTAATACTTATGTGTAACAAAATATTAAATCCACAAATGATTATTTTAGCAAAACAACAAGAAAAAGCTTAAACACAGCTTTGCATTCCTTTATGTTTTAACTATTATTACATCTCTATTACTCATAACAACATTTGTGATAAATATGCTTTTAACTTAGATGCACTTTTCCCAGTTGTCCCTGCATATGGTTATGGATTTCAAAGAATAATGATTGAATTCAGTTACATGCAGTTTTAATAGCTGCTGTTAAACCAACTTTGCAGAGCTTTCATGAATACCTACAGATGCATGTAAAGTGAACTGGACAGTTGTTTGTCATGATGATTCTAAAAAGCAGTGGGTAACGTCAATTAAGTCTTTTGGCTTAATCGACTCATTTTTGTCTGAGATAATCACAGAATCTTAAGGGTTGGAAGGGACCTCAAGAGATCATCCAGTCCAACCTTCCTGCCAGTGCAGGACCACCTAGAGTAGGCCACACAGGAACTGGTCCAGGTGGGTTTGATGTCTCCAGAGGACACTCCACAACCCATCTGGGCAGCCTGATAATAGGTAAAAAGTTACAATAAGCCATTTTGATTCATAGCTTCTTGGTGGGATATAAGTTGCCTGAAGAGATGTTTTTAAAAGCTAAAATAACTGCATGCTGCATGTCACCTGGCCTGCTCTTCAGCTTGAGTTCATTATTGATCCTCTAGTATTTCTTGTGATCTCTATTTAATGATCTAGTGTACAAACAGCCTTACATCTGTAATTTTGTCATAACATCCGTTTTATAGAACTGGCTCCTGAGATATCCATGACCTCACTTAATCAGACACATTGTTATGTCATTAGCCAACACGCTTGAGCAGAACAGAGTGTGTTTTTATAGTGGCAGCACTATCCCAGACTCACATGAAATCAAAGGCACGTAAAGATATATCAGTTCAAAAGGAATCAAAAATTTCCTGAGACTATTTTACTCTATTTCAAGTTAACACTGTTGTAGGGAATTTTAATGCAGCACTTTTAGTCTTCTTACAAAACAGCACTAAGAAACTCTTAGGATTCATAAACACTGCTTGAGGAGGGTGCTGCAACATCTGACCAACTTCAGGTAGTCCTACAGCTGAAATATCCATTCATGTACTTTAGGATGACATTTAAGAAGTAGTTAATGCTTTGTGTAGAACATGGATATAGGTAATTTATCCCCAACTGATTGTTTTATCATATATTCTAAATAAAGTGTTATTAGTTTTATCCTGTTACTTCAAAACAAAGAGGTATCTTTCAACACTGTGCTAGATACATAACAGATACTATAGAAAAACTATGGGGATGCTCTGTGCAATGCCAGATATTCCACAGAGGAAAGACAGCCCTCAACATCTGGCAGTATTATGGCTTCTCCTTGAGAAAAAAAAAAGCAGCAGCCTGTTACTGAGCTGAATATCAACCCCCCCTTATGTGCAAAGATCGACAGTAAATGTTAATATAGCTGCAGTGATGGATGACTCATGCTTTCTTGTTTGTCACGCACAGTCTGTACGTGATACCTGAAAAAATGAAATAAGAGCTGTTGCAAACCTCAGAGAAGCCAGCGGCAGCAGTCTTCTGTAATGAAGTAAACCCCTTTCCTGTAGTCTAAAGGCACCAGTGTTGTTTCATGTTTAAGGTCTCTTCTGCACAGAGGATCTAAAGCAGCTTTTTTTCCTGCCTGTTATGTTTCCTTGGTGTGTGAGAATGATGGCCACTGCCTAGGAGAGAGCAAGGCTTAGCTAACTCAATAGCCCTCGAAAAGCAAGGATGTTGTGCTTTCATGTTGTGATATATGTACAGTTATTCCTTCTAATAATTGATTATTATGATCATATATTCATGGGCATAGTCTGAGTTTTTATTATCCTTTAAAATAACTGGTGGTTGAAGACATGTGAAAGGGAAGAGAGGGAAAAGGATGCTGTTGATCAGGGGACTGGAACATCTTTCATATGAGGAAAGGCTGTGTGAACTGGGGCTGTTTAGTCTGGACAAGTGGAGACTGAGGGGGGGATCTTATTAACATTTATAAATATTTAAAGGGTGGGTGTCAGGAGGTTGGGACATCCCTTTTTTCCATGGTATCTAGCAACAGGAAAAAGGATAATGGGATGAAGCTGGAACACAAAAAGTTCCACTTAAACCTAAGGAAAGAACTGTTTCACTGTTGAGGTGAGGGAGCCCTGGCACAGGCTGCCCAGAGGGGTTGTGGAGTCTCCTTCAAGACCTGCCTGGACATGTTCCTATGTGACCTGATCTAGGTGACCCTGCTTCTGCAGGGGGGTTGGACTAGATGATCTCTAAAGGTCCCTTCCAACTCCTACCATTCTATGATTCTATGACTTTAGGTGCACAACAGTTATTTTCTTGCAGGCTACTTGTGATGCAGACCATTGCTTCATCAATCATTTCAAAAAACAGTTTGCTGAAAGCAATTTTGTGTCAGTTATATTTATTAATTATTGAAACAGTTTGTGATATATTATGGCTGTGAGTAATAGTATTTATTGGTATATGAAGTTAAAGATTCCAGACTAATAACTTGGTGTTATATTTGATTGATTGTGCATCTTGGCTGATCTGTTTGTACTAAAATTCAACAAGAATACAAACAAAGCCAGAAAAAAAGAGAGACAGGGCAAAAAAGTAACCTGAAGCCACAAATTACTGTGGTATCATTGAAGTGGGATTTGGGAAATAACCATCAAACCCAGGGGTTTATTGCAATTTTTATTCTACAGTTGTAGCTTCCTGTGCCTTAAGATCTGATGCGTTCGGAAGAGTTATGCAAAGGAAAGCACTCCCTCAGTGATCCATCTCACCCAACTCCTTGTGAAACATATCACTGCTGAGGGTAACCAGACAGCACTTGCATCAGCTTTATAGCCCTGGCCTATGCTGGGAACCATACGGTGGTGAAACGACTTGGTTTTATGTCCTGATGCAATTGCTGTTTTACTTCTCAACCAGGGAGTGCTGGGCACACTCTATTGAACACCACGTTCTCACTCTTATCTGGCCCACTTTGGATTGGTACAACTGTCCTTTAAAAATGCTTTTTCCATGCTACTGCATCATGTAATCCCTCAGAAAGCTCCTACTCTCTGTTGCCTTATCCTTAAGCAAGCGGTCTTTGATAGCATCTTTGGAAAAGAAACTTCAGGAAATGTTATTACCTAAGTAATCTTTCTGGTTTATAAACTCAGAACAGTGAATGAGGTAGATTGATTTTGAGATCATTTGAGACTCATGTCTGCTGAAATCAGAATGCCAGTGTGTGTTAGATGTGACAGATCCAATCTGATGCAGGTATCCACTAAAAGTAGGACAAAAGTCCCTAAATACTGTCATACAAAAGCCTCATACAAAGAGCCAGTGTTTGTTGTTTGTTATCCTTTGTTTTACTGGTTTTCAGTTTGGTTTTCTTTTAAGGAGAGCAAAAAGAGAACAATTGGCAAATGTTGTGTTACTGTCAATAATTTCAGGTGTCCAAATGACTGTACACTTAGTTTGCTGCTCTCATTGGTAACTGCCATTTTATGCAATGACTGGGTGATGTTTTAAATCTGCAGAGGTTTTGGAGTTGCAGAGACTTATGTCCTGAACATGAGGTGAAAAAGAAAACTATTCAAGAACTAAAATAATGCTCAAGTCCTTACCAAGTGGAGACTGATACAATTATTTTTGTCAAGCTAAGAATGATTACATTGCAGTAAAACTTTGATCAATCTGGACAGTCTCACCAGGAGAGTACATACATTTTAGTGACTATTCAAGTCACATCTATAAGTAAAAAACTTAGAGCAGAAGCCTCTGTAAAGTTTCAGTAGAATGGTTTGAAGTATTGCAGGTTCTTCACAGGGAAGTGGAGATGGTCTTTGTAAAACAGTGCTGGGTGTTGCTTCATACTGAGGACAAGAGTGAACTGAGGATCAAAGAAATCAGAGCAATAATTTTATTGAAAGACATAACTGGGAAATACCCTTCATAGCCTGTGGGCATCCCAAAGGGTTGCCATTGCCTCTGTATCTTAATGAAGCTGTTTGCCACTTAAGACAAAAGGACTGTCCAGGGTAACAATGCAACAGGACACTGAAGTGCTAACTAACTAGTTATAATGACAATAAATCAGAAGGAGTGGCTGTTTGTCTGTTGCTCAATGTCCAGGTAGTGTCTGTGGGGAAAAGAAATGCAGAGAGTTTAGGCAAGAGCTGCTTGGAAAAATGATGGAGGAGTCGGAGCGGGCCATTCAGTTTTCATAACCGAGTTCTCCTTCTTGTGAGTCCGTGGTCATGAACTTGCAGCATGTCTATGTGAGGTTGCTGTAGGCAGGCAGGGTTACCAGAGAGGTTGAGATTAGTTTCTGTCCTTGTATTTTTCAATAGTCAGATACTGATGATGAGCTCTAGAAAACTGAGTCATGCCTTGGCGGTGTAAAGGAAGCACAGGGAGCACTGATTCATCCACACCTGCCCTCCCCTACACCCATCCACCCTGTGCAGATGAACACTGGGCTGCCTGAGTAATCCTGTAAGACTGGAGATAATGGTTTTAATCATAGTGGTCGACTGAGCAGCCAGGATTAAGTACTGTAGTTCCATTTAATTAATGACAAGTGTATTTTGCTGTACTTTAGGGAAGCTGTCAGTTTGCACACTATCTGGCCACCAGGTAGAGTTATAAGGTTTACCTCCTGGCTTGGCTTCCTCCTGGAAGTTTTACAGCTTCCAGCTGTCATAAAGCACATTAAACAGGAACACTAAAAGAGATTTGATTTTATTTATGACCATAACAAAGCTCTAGTTCTAATGGGAAAGCTGAAGTCTTTAAAGATAGCAACAGGCAGTACAAACACAACTCCTGCCTACCGCTTCCCCTTCAGAGAACGTGTTACTTGCTTTTCAGTGAATTAATATTCAGAGCAGGTCCAGTTCATCTTACATGCTGGGTTCATTTTAGTATATAATAAAACTTGATTTATTCTCATTTGGATATAGATGATATAGCCATATAAGCATAAGCCATTTATAAACACTTTCCAAATAGCATAATATAATACCTACTCTCTTAGGTAGTTCTGAGGAACACCAAATGTTACTTGCCAAAGGGCAGAGATAAAAAAAAAGCAGTGTTTTGGATCTGAACATTGTGCCTGGAGCTAATGTTATGCTGATACTCTTTCAGTTGTTCAGTCTGGAAACAAAAAAACACAACCCCCCCCCAAAAAAAAGACTAGTATGCTTCCTTAGTGAACTCTTCTGAGTCTGGCAAACCTAACTCTTTCTTTATATTTTACTTACAGAATGGTCTTATCGTTGCCTGTTACCAAGGTTATGTGGATATTGTAATAGCCTTAGCACAATGCCCTCACCTCGATGTGAACTGGCAGGACAACGAAGGGAACACAGCTCTAATTACAGCTGCACAGGCAGGTAAGGCTCTTTGTTTCACCTCTTGCATACAGGGTTTGAGGAGGGAGGTGTGCTGTGGCTACTATTTTCAGTACTTTTCTCAAAGCCCTAAAAGAAATGAGACTGCATGAAATAATCCTGGCCCAACCCATTTTGATTATTTTCTTTGAACTAATTAATCTACAGTATTTAAGACAGGAGAAGCTATATATTTCTAGTAGAGGTAATCAAATATTTTAACTTAAAAATAGAGAACCTTGCCCAAGGGTGCAGTTTGTTCTGACAAGAAACCAGTCAACAGTGTGGTTGTGTAATGTTACATACTGGTGCTGGTAGCATTGTCATTTCTTGTTGCAGTGGGTCTGTAGTAATTGCTGACTGTAGGAAAGCGTTCCATCAAAAAGAAGTATCTTAGCTGCTAGGACATTCTTCAACCACTCCACAGTTACATGCAAAAAAATCCCTATTTACATAGCCTTAGGAGGACTCAGTGTTTACCAACGTTGCTTTTGTAACACATGTTAATCCTGACACAGATAGGAGAGAGCAGAGTTTACCCACAGGTTTTCTTTTTATCCCATCCACCATGGTAATATTGAGGCCACATAAATGTATGAGATGCTCCCAGTAGAATTATTAGTTTCAAGTCTACAGTGACATTGCCAGCTGACATTGACAAGTAGTACCAAACTTGGCTTTGTCTTGTACCACAAAGTGAACTGTGCTAAAGAAGTGACTGAGAGATAGGTCTTGAATACTGGAAGAAAGAATTGTGACCAGGGTAGACATGTTCATGGCAAAGTCCTGACTGAGTATATAGCAGCTTTCCAAAGAAAGTGGAGAAGTCTCCCAAACACTCACCTACTTTTATTTATCTGCCTTGATAAAAATTTGGACTCTAAAAGGTTTAACACTGACTCTTTCCTGACCTTTATAACTCACGATAAGGAGCTCAGAACTAATCCAGAGGGCTGACATTGACTTGACACTCTGTGCCAGTGCTTGATATTGATCCCCAAAGCAACTGGAAATGACTGTAGTCAGCAGAAGCTTATACAAACTCCCAACAACTCGGATGTTTTCCCCTGCCTACGATAATCCTGAGCTACGGTGTTGACACCAGTTATTTAATTCATTATCACAAGATACTGCTGGAGCGTTAATAGAGTTTACAGTGAGGTTAACATTGCAACCAGAGCAGCTGCAGTGCAATAGATGCTGCTTAATTATTGCTAAATGTTAAGTAGTAACACTGAGCAGTGTACTACAAAGAACTGAAAGCAAAGCTTATGCAAGCTTTCCTTTAGTGGAGGGTTTGTTTAGTTAGGTATTTAGCTTTAGGCCATGAAAATCAAGATTATTTTGCAAAGTACATGATTCTGAGAGATTGCTGCTATTCACATCAAAAGTATAGGCTTTCCTGTGGAAGGTCTAATAGCAAATCTACATTATTTCAGTGAATTGTAAGGTGATATCAGAAGGTTTCAGAAAGTGCTGCCATTTTTGTTATGACCCACTGACCGTATGGGCCATCATGTATGGACAGACTCTGAAGAAAGGAGCTGGATGGGAAAGAAGCTTCAAAAAGGGTGAAGTGAGGAAACTCACATTCAAACTTATTTTCTCAGTTCTGCTGCTTCTGAGGACACAGCTACATCAGTGTCAGTATGTGGTAGCTGGCATAACCTTGTGTTTAAAGAGAATCCCATTTGCTCACAAAGTATAGATGTTTTACATTACAGGGACCAGTTTGGGGCAAGGCTGTAGAGCTGGGAACTGGGAACACAAAATCAGAAGTTATCCCAGTTTCTGGTTATTAAGGGAGGTGTGAGAACACAAACACCTAAAGCATCCAGAGGACAAAAGCTGCTGGATACCTTCAGTTCCATCCATCCCTCAGAAAGCACTCGCCCTCCCATAGATCAAACACACACTTTTTGCAGGTACAATCCGAAATCATGATGTTATATGACAGAACATCTTCCTTACTACACAGCTTATCCTTTTGCCTGTATTACACAGATTACTAGATAATGTTGTCATCATTATAGGCATTTCCTCCATGGCAGCAATGAAGTGAAGGAAGTTATTATATGCATCTGTGATGATCTCTAGATATGGCTCACAGGGCAAGGAAGGGTATCCATAGCACACTGGTTCTGGTAGCACATCGATCTGGCTTACAAGCAGCAAGAGCCTGATGCAAATTATCATCAAACTGACTGAGGCCAAGCTAATTTATTTTAGAGATTCATACTTTCATGGCAGACTTTAAATCATGGAAGACTTAACTGGTTTGTGACTTAGCCACAAGCTTCTCTTTTGCCCAGACATGGGACAAATGAAGCAAACTTCGTGGCCTTAAATCAAAGGTGTATGATGGAGTCTGAACAAAAACCTGGCAGCCCTGAGTTTTGCTTCAAATTTGATATCTCTTTCAATTAGAAATTTAAAGCAAACCTCAGCTGACAGAAGCTCCTGCAGATTAAAACTGAAGTGGTTTTCAGGAATCCCTGAGACACAAAACCCCTGACAATCACAAACCTCTTATTTTTGCTGCTATTTTTTCTTTTGCTAGTATTTTTTTTGCCCAACTGTGTAGTCTCCTGGAGAGTTTTGGCAAAGCATATTCTTTCAGGACTGACTGTTAGGATCCTCCCAGATTTCCAAACATTTCTTACTGCTGCTATACTTTTGGCATAGGGAAGAACATCTTTAGTAATGTAATAATGGCTGAAAACTCTTTCATCTTATTATTTCTCCTGGTTTCAGTTTCTGTTTCTGGTTTCTGTGGTCAAAAAGCAGTATTTCAGCTGTTCCAAAACCCCCATGAAGATGCATGCTGTACACCAGAGCATGTCCTGCAAAACAATTTGAGCACAAAGACCCTCCCAGCAGTAACCAGTACCTTGCTAGGTTTTGATCTTATGCGACATGAAGTCATTGAAGCTGAAGCTTCTATATGGAGTAAGCAAGACTTGGTCACTTAATCCTGCCCTGAACTCACTTCATTTTTGCTCAGCTTGAGGCAGTTTGCTGTATCTTTATATTTCATTTGCATCAGACTGCACAAGATAGATCTCCTTATTTGGTTTTCTGTGACTCTGGTGTTACTAAGCTGATGTGTGATATCTCTACCTCTGCTCAGGTTTCAGGAGAGTTTCCAGTTATGCAGGCAAAGTAGCAGAGTTCAGCAAATTCTAGGATATAGAGTAACACTTTGGAAAACATCTTAAATTAATTGCTAAAGATTTCCTAAACTTGCTTTCCAAGGCAAATGCAGGACTGTGTTGGTACAGAGCTACTGCTGATGCACCAGATGTGACAGTACAGACGTTTAAAATTGTCCTGTATGAATTACAATCCGCTTTGGTAACATTTCTAGATGACTTTGAATGACATGCATCACAGAACACTCAGCTGGACTGCAGAGTGAGATGAGAGAATATTTTTACAGCTCCTAGTAATTAAATTGTGATTGTCGCAGCTGCCTGACAGACTGCATTACTTTACAAAGCGTCAAAGCATCATAAAATGAATGACAAGAGAAGGGAAAAGCTGTTTTGAATGAGTCATAATGGCACTAGATATTCATCTTGTTCTCATAGCCCAATTATAAAGACTTGATGTTTTAATTGGTCTTCCAGAGATGCCTTCATCTACTCCGCATGCCCTTGCTGACACTAGTCAGCCTGGGCTACAAGGCACGTGAATAGCAGCAACAGTTGCTCTTAGAAACAGAACTGAAATAATTCATTTTACTACCAAAACTGACTGTTTTCCTATCGCTGGAGAGCAGACAAGTGGCTTTACACTGTCAGATGGAAAATAAAAACGTGAGGTTATACACAAAATATTCCAGTGTCTCATCTCAGGCCTGGCAAGGCTCATTAGTGTCCTTGGCTGGAACTACCACATGTAATCACTTTTTAATGAAGTGCCAGGACTGTAAGGCTCAAATTTACCAGGAGAAGGGAAAGAGCTGAGCGTTTGCAGTCAGTTCCCCTCGGTGATTGGCTTTCCTTCCATAAGCTGTAAGATTCCCTTTGTAATGCTGCTCGCTGAGTAAAGAAACTGAGGCCCCTTGCAACCTCAGAGTGACCACCTAAATTATTCCCCCCTTACTTTAAACTGTCTTTTCAGAGAGAAGAGCACCTTGACAGAAGGTGGGAAGCCAGGTTTCCAGGTGCCTATCCCAAGCCTATGCCAAAGTTTGACCCTAAGGCTGCTGACTGCAGTGATCAGAGGAGGATACGAGGAATTAATTACGTGCATTTTTGTCCAGTTATCAAACCTACAAGAGTAATTTTTGGTTTAACTTTGAGACAGTGTTTTAATTCAGTGACATGTTTTCTTGGCTTTTTCCTTTCTTCACAGGGCACATAACCATTACAAACTATTTGTTGAACTACTTTCCCGGGCTCGATATAGAGAAGAGGAACGCGTTTGGGTTCACAGCGCTGATGAAATCCGCGATGCAGGGCCGAACTGAATGTGTGAAAGCCTTGATGTTGGCAGGTATGTCTAACTGTCAGTACTAGACAGTCACATGCAAGCACCAAGAAGGAAACTGGCTCCTGGTGTGTTTACTCTGAGTGGTGTGGTGCAGCCATTTCCCTGGAAACAGCTGCAGCTTTTAAATAAGTCACAGGTAAGGTGGTGAAGGCACGTGCTGCAGGTGAGGCAGTGTCCAGTTTGCCTGTGGAAACTTATCCAGGAGCTCTCCAAGAGCTCTCAGAGTGAGATTCATTGTCTTCAGGACTGTTCAGGGAGTGTGATCATCAAGATTTGTAGACAAAAGAGCTCATGAAGTTCACGACAGAGCTAGGAAAGACATGGAGGTCTCTTGCTGCCAGCTTTGTGGGTGTGATAGTGCAAAGGTGCATGATGGTGGTGGGACTGCAGACAGACCTCCACTTCTCTCTCCAGTCATGAAAGGTCCTGGGGCAGGAAGTGAAGAGCTTTGGGGGCTCTGACTCCTGTTAAAAGAGTTGAGTGTAGGTTTCCTATCCCACAGAGGACAGTAGTGGGAAATCTGGCAATATAGAGCACAACTTCTCTTTCTAAGCCCTCTACAGATCTGAGTTTGGTCTCCAGGTTTATGGGCAACAGAGAACCAGCAGGTCTGTCTCTGCTGTAGGAGGGGCTGTGGCACAGGGAGCGAGCAGATCCATCTCAGCCCACCTGTCTCTCTTTGTATGTGGGCACAGGAAACACATTTCTTGCTGTTGACTCTTGACCACGGTTGATGTAATGAGTGATAGGACAAGAGGAAATGGCCTCAAATTGTTCCAGGGGAGGTTTAGACTGGACATTAGGAACATTTTTTTTACTGAGAAGGTTATTAGACACTGTCCCAGGCTGCCCAGAGAGGTGGTGGAGTCCCCATCCCTGGAGGTATTGCAAAGCTGTGGAGCTGAGGTGCTGAGGGACGTGGTTCAGTGGTGGGTTTGGCAGTGTGAGGGGACGGGTTGGACTCGATGAGCTTAAAGGTCCAACCAAAATGATTCTATGAATCTCCAGCTGTATGCATTGAGAGGTGAAGGGGTTCTGGAAAGGAAAGTCAGAAGGCTGAGAGGCATTGGGATGACAGCCTCTACAGCAGCAGTCCCAGCATACTGCACCTTCTAGACACAACATGGTATGTTTTTATTATATGAAGTGGTGTACAAATTATTAGGTGAGAATTAAATAACTGGCATATATTAGTATATATTTGCATATTACAGTTGCAGATATTTGACACAAATGAAATATTATAGAAATTACATTAGGCTGCATGTGAATGACCAAGAATCCTCCAGGTCCATTTCGTTGAGAGATCTTGAATAAGTCATTATTCCAGTCATTTTACTGTTGCAGCAGTCTAACCCCTCATAACCTATTTCAAGTCAGAGCCATTTATCAAGCATAGTGATATTACTTTCATTCATTTCCATAATACCCAGTTTCTAGATGTTGATATGACACAGGAAATGTTTGGATTGATGTAGTAACTAGCATCTTCCTTTCTGCAAGGTTCTGTAGCCTCTTACACAGCTACCAGGGTTTGGAATTGGATAATTCACTTTGGAGTTAAATTGTTGTGAATCAAGACTATAAAATGAGTGTCAGAGCTAGAGTACTGCTAGACACAGATGCACCTTCTGGATTAACACATACTTGGTGCTGATGCTAGTTCAGAATTTTCCAGTATGTGTGATAAATTCTCACTTAGAACAAAACTTCAATCCCAAGACCTTAAGACTTGTTAAATGGATGTTACAGTGTCATGGCTGGAGATCTGCTGGAAGCTTGTTCTTTGAGTTTTGACCACTAAAAGGTATTTCAGAACCTTTCCATCTGTGTAGATAACTCAGTCCTTGTTATTCCATTTCTTGTACAAAAAGTATCAATATCAAACTTCACTGTGTGGTTGCTGCCTCTGGCATCTGAACCTTCTCGTTTTCATGATTCATAAGAAAGTAGAATACTAGGGAAGACAAATCTTTTACCAGACAGAAAATTGCTTTGTTAGCTTTGAGTTTACCCACAGGAAGTTGTATCGGTCTGTTTGTGCATCAGAGACAGCGAGGATACCAAAGATCATTTATTGGCTAAAGAGATGTATAGTTAATAAACTTGAGATCACATCTGGAATATTGTGTCCAGTTCTGGGCCCTTCAGTTCAAGAAGGACGGGGAGCTGCTGGAGAGAGTTCAGCACAGGGACATAGAGATGATTCAGGGAGTGGAGCATCTCTCTTATGATGAAAGGCTGAGGGAGCTGGGGCTCTTTACCTTGGAGAAGACTGAGGGGTGACCTCATGAATGGTTACAAATATGTAAAGGGTGGGTGTGAGGAGGATGGAGCCAGGCTGTGCTCAGTGATGGCCAATGACAGGACAAGAGACAATGGGTATAAGCTGGAACATAAGAGGTTCCAAAGAAACACAAGGAAATGCTACTTCCCTGTTCAGGTGAGGGAGCACTGGAACAGGCTGCCAAGATGGGTTGTGGAGTCTCCCGTGGAGACATTCAAACCCATCTGGACAAGTTCTTGTGTGACCTACTCTAGGTGGCTCTGCTCTGGCAGAGACTGGATGATCTTTTGAGGTCCCTTCCAACCCTTAACATTCTGTGATTCTGTAATACATTTCTAAATTGCAGTTTATATACATGTTTTGGTGAGCATTTTGCAGATCCTCACATTCTGAGCTCAAAATAGTGCCCACAAAGGAAATGTGGTAAATTAATTGTCTGCACTCAATTGAGTATTTGATTGTTGTTAAGCACCGTGTACTCTGGTGAAATGCAGGGAGGGAGCTGTTCATTCAGAATAGATTTAGAAGTAGTTTGGGGATTAAGAGGTACTGGGTGGCTGCTGACAATAAAGTGTCAGTTTGTTGCAGAATGTGAAAGAAACTGTTATTGAATGATTTCAGGTGTTCCTGTGTGACCTGATCTAAGTGAACCTGCTTCTGCAGGGGGGTTGGACTAGATGATCTCTAAAGGTCCCTTTCAACCCCTACCATTCTATGATTTGGTGAAAAAAGCCTGATTTCTCAAACACAACAGTAACATTAAATGTACAAGGGCATGGAAATATAGGGGGGAAAACACCTCAAATCAGCTGTGGGTCTACTTGCATAGCTACAAAACAGGTATTTTTGAAAACAGGTGTTTTAGAAGGTTTTATCTGTTTAGTGGCTTGGTTAACACATCTATTGATGGGCACCTACCTATGGCAATGCAGGAGGCCAGTAAAGGAAAATGACTCACCTTCCTGGCTGCCTAAGCATGCATTTTTCACAATCAGATGGGGAAGAGGTAAAAGCCATGTGTTGCAGATGGCTGGAGATGGATTGTCAAAGTGCCTGACCTCTCTGATATCTGAGTGCCTGGAAGGTGGCCAAGGTCAATCGCTACAAGATGAAGGCGCTCTGAGACACTTGTCCATAATGTTGCTCTTTCCAAGTGAATCTTTGGAACATGTGAATTTGCTGTTTGTGAGCGCACAGGGAGTAAGAGGGGAAACCCAGTCCGCTCATCAGCAGTTTGTCACAGGCTGCTGCGCTGCCAGGACCACGCTGCTGCCAGCAAGCACAGAAATGCCAGCTGTAATTCACATGTCAAGCCCTGCTGTAATCTCCAGCGTAAACTCAGTGCTGCTTTGCTAAAGTCGTCAGAGTGGCTGTGAATCTGGAGTCTGGGCTTTAAATACTGCGTATAAAACAGGTCAGTAACAGATGCCCGAGCTCTTTCATTGTGTTTTAAAATAAGTCAGGAGTTTAGAATCACAGAATGTGAAGTGTTGGAAGGGACCCTGAAAGATCATCCAGTCCAACCCCCCTGCCAGAGGAGGGCCACCTGGAGTAGGTCACACAGGAACTCATCCAGGTGGGTTTGGACTGTCTCCAGAGAAGGAAGTCAGGAACACGACCTCTTCTTATTGCACATTCACTTTGACACAAGTATTGTTTTGTGTTGTATGTGATGTTTTCTTGCAGCTATCTGCCAGGTCCAGCTGTGATCATAGCAACAAAAAGGCAGGCAGTTTCACTAATCAACACTAACTGTTCTTTTCTTTGAGGGGCAAATGTTCACGCGACCGACCCAAGCCGTGGACTGACTTCGTGGGAATGGGCTTGTTACACAGGAAGATCAGAATCTGCCTTCATCATGCAAAAGCTGATGGACAGACCGTGCCCAGATCAGTTTTGTGACCAATATAAACCAGAATGGCCAAAGATGAAGGAACTTCTTGCCAAGGCTGCAGAGCCAAAGACCTGTTTGCAAAGGATTTCTGAGTGTGTGAGGGCGGCCGTCTCATTCCGGTCTTTCTACGGCCCAGAAGAAGACGGCGTCCTCCACCACATGGTGAAGGTGACCACAAGCTTGGGCAGCCCTTTCATCGCTCTGTCCTGCCGCACCGTGTGCCCTGGCAGCCCGCCTTCTGTGGGGAAACGCAGACTGGCTGTGCAAGAAATCCTCAGGAAGCAGAGAGCCGAGGAGATCCGATCTCAGGACAAAGATCACTTTAGCAGCTACGAGAAGCTGTTTCAGAACTCCAAAGTCACGCTGATCCCCAAAAAGAAGGACCGGCGAGCCAGCCTGCAGCCCATCAGCCTCACAGTGTCCCATGTGAACACCATAGCCACCAGGAAAGCGAGCCTCTTGCCACTCCACCTGCTCAGGAGGAGCAGCGTCAGGCCGGGCTTCGTCATCCCCAAAGTCCGGATCAGCAAGGCTCCTGCTCCCACCTTCCAGCCAGAAAAGGCAAGAAGGAGGAGCAGCGCAAAGGATGACCCCTACTTGCAGATTCCCAAGTGGAGGTACAAGGAGTTAAAAGAGGAGAGGAAGAAGGCAGAGGAACAGGAGAAGCAAAAAGCAGCGGAGGCTCAAAAGCAGAGGCAGGTGTCTCCAGCCAGAAGCAGGACCTGATTTAAAATCCTTTGCTTAGAAGGTTTGGGAGCCATTACTCTTGTTATCTCGGCAAGGTAACAGACCGAATGCTTTCATGCATGCCCAGTGCTCACAGAGCTGGAATACTGGCCTTTAAGGTGCAGAAACAGGGCAAGGGCTATGCCACGGTGTGTCTGGTGGTGGAATGGGAAGTTATCACAAGGTGTAAGATTTACCTGCCTGCTGCTGGTCATGGGAGGTTTTAAGCGGTACAGTCCTTTTGCGGTTTCCTTTTCTTCCAATTCCAGGTGAATGACTGAGAAACAGCTTGAAAAAGCATGTGTGTGTGTGTGTGTGTGTGAAAGGATCATATTTTGTCTTTGTTCATTTTGTAATGGACAAAATTAAGGAGTTGTGCTTTTGACACTAGATCTTGCTCCCTCTCTTTGTTTAGGTAGGTGTATTGCAAGGTTTTCTAGTAATAATGAAATGTTTAAAACATACCACAGTGGTGGCAGGCACTGAAAATCCAGGCATACAATTGTTCTGAACATGCTAAGCACTTTATTTTCATTCCAGTAATCAAAGTTAAAGATGGGATAGGTTTTAAACTGTACAGCTCTACACAGTCTGTGTGGATGCGGTTTGTAACACTGTTGTGTGTTCTGCTGACTATAAAAAGGGCCACAGACGAAATATTTCTCTAGCTGAGGTATTCACATCCTCTATAAATCGGATTTCTTTGGGGCAACAGCGAAGCTGGGTTAACTTTTGAATGCCATTTTCACCTAAGATTTGCCTCTTCCCATTAGGTTTCTCCGTACCCGTTATCTGTTGTCTCCTCTTTAGTCTCAGGGAATTTTTTGTCATTAACTGTGAAATAAGGGAGATGGTGAGCCAGAGGTAAGCTTTTTTAATTTCATTTTTTTTCAAGGTGGATATTGAAGGTCCTGTTTGGAAAAAAATAAGCTCACCAGCTTTATTGTGAGCTAAGAGCCAGGACAGGAAAATTATGCAGCTTCCAGAAGTTTCCCAGGTCCCAGCTCCAGCCATATGCTATACACATCCAGTCAGAGGTGCAGTATCAGGCAGCTTGGCCACTAATGTTTGGAAACAGTGGTCAGATGTGCTGTGAGCTTTGCTAGTACTCCTCTCAGTGCTTGGAGGAGGCAGTACCTCACCTCCCTGTCTCAACACTGGGAGAAAATCTTCCCTAGTATGTGAGTGCACTTTAAAGTAGTAGTTCCCACAGGCTGCTGCAAGTTCTTGTGGTTCCCATTAAGCCTTCCTTTGGTTTTACCAAGTGGAAGGGTATGCCAAACCCTGGCAAATTCAGTAAACCTGCTGTTTATTGAAGAAAGCCCACCTTTGTAAAAGTAGAGGTCAAATGCAAACAGAGAGTCATGCAGTACGTGCTCAGGATGTATTTTTGCTCAGGCTTTGCTCCCGTTTCAAATGAAATGTGCTGCAGTGTGTCCTCCTGACACTGTTGCTTTGCTGGAGCCCAGGCAGTTGCTGCTGTCACCAGTTTCTCCCTTCAATTATAGAAAGGGAAACCTTCTCCATCCTCTACTCCCACAGCACAAAAGCTGTCCAGGATCTCACTGAACTTGTCATGAAACTGTGAGTGCCATGGGAGCAACAGATTCAGCTGATTGAAAACCAGCACCAAGATTGGCATTGCCACATAATGCCTGCAGGGTCAGGGCTTGACAGAGGGTATGGCAGACCTGTGAAACAAGATTTTTTTTTCCACACAGCCAGTTATTTGTACTGTTTGCTGAAGTAGCTGTGGTGGCTAGACTGCATTGCCAGGTAATCTCCCAGGTCAGAGTTGGAGGAATATGCACCCTGATAATAAACCTCCCCAGCTGTGTGAATATAAAGAGGATTTTTAGTCTGCAAGGACGAGTGCTGTGCAATTCATACAATGGATTTGGTGTGACCAGAATATAAGCTGAACTCCTTTCTTTGGAGAGAAGGAAGACAGTCTTTTAGCTGTGTGTGGCAAAGCTATCAGGATGGGATTTGGAATTGGTACAGTGGATTGAATGGTTTAACTATGACTTCTTTGTTTACTGCCAGCCCAGTGTACTGAGGATTTAGCAGTCAGATCACTATGTGAAAAGCAACCTATGCTGTGGGTGAATTTGCTCTCTCAGTATCATTTTCAGGAGACCTCCAAATTGACAGGTGCTCTCAGGGATTAATGTACAGTATGTTAGAATTAGGGGCTGAAAATGAAGCCTGTTTTCTACCCTTTGTACTTTACTGTGCATATATGTGTATAAACATGTGATATTTCCATTAAAAGAGGCACAAGCTGTTCAACTTCTTTGGTGACCTCATTCTTCTGAGTGGTTTGGGGATGTTGCCTTTCAGGAGATGAAAAAGCCCACTCACTTTCACCAACAGAGTAACTGGCATCATCAGGAAGCAGTCTGGTTTCCCTGGAAGCAGCTACTGTGAGTTAACTTCTTCTCCTTGTGAATTCTTCCCTAGGAGTAAAGAGATTTTGGTCATCTTGGTGGTGAGAGAAGCTGTTGCTTTTCACATTGCTCTACTGCAAGCAGGTAGTCCTCTGGCACTTAAGTCCCTGTTAAGGATGGAGAGTGCAGATCCATTTTGTGAATCTGTGTAAAGCTTTGCACTTGCCAGGTTGGGAAGTGCAGGCACAGGTCTCTGTCTTCTCACTGCCTTCCTCCCTGCAATTCCAGCTTACTCATCATCACCATCCTCACTCAAAATGCTGCACCTCTTGCTTTGCTTTTTTTTGTCTGTCTGAAAGGTCTGAAGGATGCAGTGGGCAAAGCTCCCACAAAACATGCCTCAAAACGTGTGGCAAACAGACCACAGCATGGGAGGAGGCACACCTGGCTCTCCTTCAGCTGTCTGTCCCTCTTGAGCTGTTGTTGCAGTGAAGGATTTGATTTCTGTTGGATTTCCACACATCTAGAGGGGTCTGGTTTGTGTTTTGCTGTGGTTTTTCTTTCCAGGAGGCCCATAACTATGAAATGCCACAAGCAGTACCAGCTGTACCTCAGATCACTCCTGGTTGCTCAAGCAGGATGGTTTGCTTCCTAAAAAAAAAGCATATGAACCCTTGGCAGCATCTCCTGGCAGCTGGTGCCCCTGAGGGAAGGCAGATGGGCTGCTGCAGGAGGATGCTCCCACAGAGGGGAAAGGGACACCGATTCTGAGGGTGCAGGATGGTTTTCTACTTACTGACTTACTCCTGCAATGGGTATTTAATGTATTGACAGTGGAAAGTGAAATGCCAAGTGCTTCCTGATGCTGTCTAGAATGATATTGTGCTCTTGTCTTTGGAGAGCCAAGGAAGGACTGCCAATCTCATGGAACACAGAATTACATGCAATTGGCTTCTTGTGTTACAATGTATTATTCTTTTGGGGTTTTTTTAATACCACTGAAAATTGTTCATGGAATTGTTTTGGTTGGAAAAGACCTTTAAGATTATCAAATCCAACCCCTCACCTCACACTGCCAAGTCCACCGCTGAATCATATCTCTCAGCACTTCAGCTATCTCATCTTTTCAACATCTCTAGGGATGGGGACTCCACCACCTCCTGAGGCAGCCTGGGACAGTGTCTAACAACTCTCAGGTAAAAAAGTTCTTCCTAATCTCCAATCTAACCCTCCCTTGGTGCAACTTGAGGCTATTTCTTGTCTTATGACTTGTTACATGGGAGATGAGATTGATCCCCACCTCGCTACAGCCTCCTTTCAGATTCCTTAAAACTTGACAAAAATGCTCACTGGGTGCTTTCTCCTTAATAGTCCTGAATGCTCATGTTTTCCTCTAAGGGAGAGATACTAGAGTAGCTGGTAAAAAAAATCTTAAATACAAAAATAGCCTAGAGAAATGCAATATTCTTTTAGGGCATTTCTTTTTTAAACATCAACATTTCAGCAAGAAACTTCCAAAAGCTGTGACTGAAATTAGGATCTAATATTCAGGATATACCATTTTGCAGATGGTCTGAACTGCTGTAGCTCCAGCAAACATCTAGCTCCAGTTGTTTGATGTGTTTCTGGCCACAGCCCTCAGGCCATCTCAGCAAGCAAAAATTACTGTATATTCATAGATACCTCCAAAGGTATAACAGGCTGTCAGGGCTAATTTGGCTTTCTATAGAGACTAGAAATCTTCTGCCTGAAGAATTCCTGTTTACAGACAAATATATAGCATTTAAGGAAAAAAACCCACTGCTAACCACCGAGTAGCATAAATGACATCAGCTAGAGCCATGCTTAGACCAACATGTGTTTTATAATGCCAAATACACTGAATAAGGACATCCCAAGCTTGGCAAACTGGATGCCTTAAATCAGTTCCCTACCTATAAAAATAATTGTTGTATTAATGAAACACAATATTAAATGAAACCATAGGTATAAACCTATCTATTGGTAACATAGTCATCCATAAATGTCATTCATATATTAAAGTAATATATGTTTTTATAGATATATATTCATATAGGCTTAGAAATGTATAAAATACACATGCAAAAAGTCTTTTACCTCCCAGGGACAATGTGAAGCACTCAAATATGTTAATGATGACAGTCTCTGAGAAAGCTAGCATTAAATACTTGTTCTCTAAGAGGGACAAATCATTCAGGGTATAATATGGAAGCTACAAAGAGAAAACAGACCAGCTGCCTATCCACTGAACACCATGGAGAGTGTGCATAGGAAGAGGCAGGGGACTGTGAAAAATTGTGCTTTATTGGGTTATTAAAGCTATTCTGCATATTAATTTTGTCTAGTCAGGTTTCCATTTGGCACTTCTCTTGGCACACTTGAATTTATGATGTTTGTAGCATTCTTTTACAGCTACAAAACTGCAGAGGTTGGTGGATAATTAGTGGGTCAAATGCTACTGTTGCGGTCAACCCTTGGGAAAATAGAAGAGGTGGGGAAGATGGATTCAGGTGGTCTCTTGTCTCCATGCTTCCCACATGAATGACAGTTCTCTACTTTGCCCAAGCCCTTCCTTGCAAACAAATGGAAACCTTCAAGAGGCAGATGTGCAGAAGCCACGCTCGCAGGCACCATCCCAGATGCATTCAGTGACTTCCTGATTGAACAGTGAGCTCTTGAAAATGTGCATCAAGAAAGGAAGACAGAAGTGGCTCCTGCATCTCTGCTTCGTGTGTGTGCTCACAGTATTTCTACTTGTAGTGCCACAGTGACGGGAATCTGCTCAGGGCAGCGTTAACCACCAAAGGTACGTTCTGAGTCTCTGTACACAAGCCTTCTACTGACAAAAGGTGATAAAATATTTACTTTCCAATAGGAGCTGAGGTTTCCCTTTGCTTGCTGCCACTACACTGAAGCCAGCTTCCTGCAGGAGCTGGTAGCAAGGAGATGCTCAGCATTACTGTGTGACAGTGTTAATGTGACACAAATTAATAAGCAATGCCATTAAGCAATGGTCCCACTAAAAGTTCTGTTCCAAAACAGCGTTTCAAAAGAATATATAAATGTAGTTGCACTGAAAGCAGAGGTGCTGGCTTATCAGCTTGACTGCTTTCCCAGGGAATAGTTCTCATTCAGAATTTATCCAGCTTCTGTGCAAGGTATATGTCGTCTTTGACCACCTGGAGTCACAGCCTCCTGAAGTGTATCCTTTTAAGTGAAATAAAGCAACACTTGCTGGGTGAGCAATAGAACTGAACAGACTAGTTGTAGTACACTAATTTTGCTCTGTTTCGCTCTCAAAAAATTGTTTTAGCAAACTCAAAATTGATTGACATGCTTAGTTAAAGTCATACTTGGTAAATGTGATGGTTAACCGACTGGCTGTGAGGTGCCCACCAAAGCTGCTCTATCACTCCTTTCCTCAGATAGACAGGGGAGAGAAAATACAACGAAAGGCTCATAGGTTGAGATGAGGACAGGAAGATCACTCAGCAATTACTGTCATGGGCAAACCAAACTTAGCTTGGAGAAATTAGTTTCATTGATTACCAATCAGATCAGAGTAGGATAATGAGAAGTAAAACCAAATCTTAAAAGCACCTTCAACTCACCTCTCCTTTCTTCTCCAGAATTAACTTTCTGTTGAATTTCTCTGTCTCCTCCTCAGCAGTGCACGGGGATGGGGTTGCAGCCAGTTCAGCACACGTTTCAGCTGCTCCCTAGGAGGAGGACTCCTCACACTCCTCTCCTGCTCCAGTGTGGGTCCTTTCCATGGGGTCACAAGTCCTGACAGAAAACCTGCTCCAGTATGGGTTGCTCTTGCTGTGGGTCTACAGGTCCTGCCAAGGAGCCTGCTTGATCATCATCTTTCCACAGAATTACATCCTCCTTTGGTCATCCCCAGACTCCAGTCTGTGTTCTTCCTGGGGCTGCAGGTAGATATCTGCTCCCCCCTGGCCTCCACGGCTGCAGGGCAGGGCCTCACCATGGGCAGCAGGGGAATCTTTGCTTTGGACTTGCAGCACCTCCTGCACTGCCCTTGGTATCTGCAGAGTTGTTGCTCTCACATTCTCACTCCTCTCAGCCACAAGAACCAGGCTTTGCTGTGTGACAGCTGTTGTCTCAGTCAGGGTAGCTGATGGGCACTAATTTTAGGTGTCTGCTCAAACTGGGTTGTCCATGTTCTTGGGTAATCATTTGCCCACCAACATGCCCATTTATAAATGCCCTGAATTACCTGAGGCTTTCCATGCCTAAGCTATTGAGCTCAAAGAAAGTCAAGGATAAAGTGCTGAACTTAAACTGCATGTCACCTGTTCAAAGAAGACAGAGCCAGGTATCATGGGCAGGTCTTGTCAGTATTTAAAAAAAACCCCCAAAACAAACAAACAAAAACCCCAAATAAAAAACCCTCCACCATTGGAGTGGTTAAACTGAAAAATTAAGCTGAACAAAGGTGCACAGACTCTCTTAGGTTGGTTTTAATAAGGCTAATATTCACTTGACTTAATCAGAACCAGCTTGAGATTAAAGCAATATAAGTAATTCATCTTGAAATCAGTTTTCACCCAGAGAGTTCTGTCAGCTTAACTCTTTTCAGTGCAGAGTGCTGCCCTGCCCACTGAGCAGAAGAGAGGCATATCCTTGAGCTGAGGGAAGGCTCTGCTCCCAGCTCTCTGCTAACCCTTTCTGATTTCCTTGCAGCTTTCATTTTCCCAACAGCACCATAAGGTACTTGTTTCTTTTCTACAGCTTGTCTTTGATGAGCTCTTACACAGCAGAGTCAATGGCACCTCCTTGAGCAGTTCAGTACCTCTTGCTCTCCATCAGCTAATTACCAATCTCACTTCCATTAATGCAGCTCACAACTGCCAGAGACCCTTCTCCTCACACAGCACCACGCTGCAGCTTTCTATTGTTTGGATTTGGGAAGATTTAAACCCTTGCCTGAGGTGCTGGGTAAGAACGGTGTCGTCACCGCCCTCTGCAGAGAACTGTTCTTTTTCTATCAAGTAAAACACTGGCTTAATCTTTAATTCAGGGCTGCCTTCTGAGGATCACAGCCCCAGCTCAGGAACAAAGTGAGCCTGACAAGAGTGAGAGGCAGAAGATGAAATATTAATCCATGCTTTTGTGACATCCAGGCTGGATTACAGTAATTCCCTGTCTGCAGGTCTTCCCAAGGCTGCCTTCTACAAAGCACAGCTCGTACAGAAGCCAGTGGTGGGATTTAACTACACACAGTAGACAGACAGCCCACCTCCCAGACACTAAGCTTGGGGCTGGCTTGGAGAACTCTATTCCTTCTTTATCTCCAGGTATGCTCTTCAATTGCCAGGTATAGAGCACATCTGTAACTGTAGCTACTTTTAGGCACTAAAAGTTTGTTTCAGGATGTGCTTACCTGTGCAAGAAAGAAAAAAAAACCCCACAAAAGACCTATAAATATATTAGGCAAAATCTACATACCAAATCCTGGGTCTTTTCCTCCTAAGGGCAGCATCTCAGGACACAGGACATGTGCTACATTGGTCACTCTTCTGCTTTTAGGGGATTGAGTGGCATCTAGTGAGCACAAGAACTAGTTAAACTGAAAAAGCAACACAATTAGGCTTCAGTTTTCCCATCACTTAAACAGAGCTATTTTCCTAAATCCCAAGGTAACTCATAAGGTCAGCTCTTGGCTCTCAGGTAACGAGGGAAAAGGACCAGCAGGAAAAACCATAGAAACCAAACCTCATAATGAAAACTCTGTGAATCGAGCAAACAGAGCACTTGTCATCTATTGGCTTTGGAAAACCACAGCAAGTTCTTTACAGATGGCAGAGGCAGTTTGGACAGCAGGGGCCAGAGTGGAGCCTGGGGCTTGTCCCCATGGCAGTCTCAGCTGTGAAATGATGGGGAGGCCAGATACATCCAGAACATAGATCATCTGCTGCTCGTGGCTGAACTCATACAGCTTCTGAAGACAAAGAAGTGCAAGAGTGCTCATGCATTCCCCACAGTACAGATATACACCATTACCGGTATCATCCTTCAAAAACCCATGGGAAAATAATGTAGTACTGCCCTCAGAGGAACAGGAAGCTGACTGATAGTGTCTTTAGCCTGTTTTTCTCACCAAGTGCTTTGCTCAGGTGAACGAGTATTTGCTGTATAGCAAAAAGCACACTGTGAAAGCTTTGCCTAGAAATGCAAGGCTAAAAAGTGTTTGCATCACCTACCACCATCATGCCTTACTTTTCTGAAGACTTCCAGCTTTTTGGACATTCCAGTGAGCTCTTTAACAGACTTATGAAGCTATGAAAGCCAGGTCCATGCATTCTAAATGCCATTAAACCCCTGTGTTGTCATTTCCCATTAGCTGGCCTCTTCTGAAAGCCTCGTGCCAGCTGAGAAGAGACATCAAGGAGCAACACTTTGAAGGAATTTAAATGAACCTGGGGCAGGAGAAGAGAGGAGAGGTAGTAGCAGCAAGTCAAACAAAACCAAGCTCTAATTTGACAGTGATAATCCCCCACTAGAGTTACTTAAAAATCACATTAACCTATGGACATGAATCTTCTTATCCCATCGTAGTTTTGCACCAACCCAAAACAGCCTTCAGATTTCTAGGAAGAGGGAAGGGAAGAGCAGAAGAAAGCAGAATTTCCTTCATTCCTGTCCTGAAGGTCTCTCCTCCATGCCAGAGCAGGTCTGCCAGTCACATCACAGTTTCCAAATCCAACCCAACCACGTGATAATAAAGCATATGCAATGAGTACGACATTCTCAGAGCAAGCATTGATAAATGCTTTAGAACAGCAGACATTTCACGACTGCTAGTCTGGCAAGATTGATTTTTAAACATGCTGTGCAGTATTCAAGCATCAGCTTGTCTCAGCTCCTTTGAACTTGTCCAGAAACATAGCTGAGGCAGGTGATATTTTGATGGAATTGTAGAAACTTCCTAGGCAATAGAGAGAGACTCACAAATGAGCATGAAGCAGAGGTATTAAACTAAGCATGTCACAGCCAGCTGAGCCCAAACCCTGCCACAGCCTGGAGGAAACAGCACCTTCTCATCTGATTTATACAAAGTTACTGACCTAAAATATAAACATAAACACCATGGCCAGTATATCAGGCATCTTCTTTTGATGTGAACCTGAATGTGTTTCACTTTGCTTTCAGCTTCAGCTTTAATGCCACTGCCACTCTCCAACTTTGGGTTTTGGAGCCAACAGTTCCCTTGAGACACACAAAGAGTACTTCTTTTCTTAGGGACAGTTTCAAGCAGTCTGCAAACTCACATCTGCAAAATACTTCTGGAGCCACTCAGACCTTTCCCTAGGAGTCCCTGTAAAGCATTTCTGCTAATTTCAATTATATTGGCATCCTCCCTTTAAGAAAATATCTACTGAGCTGGGCAATGAATGCTGGGATGCTGGCAGGGCACACAGCTATTGAAAGGCTTTTTCACATCTGTTTTCACAGGCAAACCCTATTCCATTGTAACAAGAACTGGATACATTTTACTGGTAAGCAATCAATTTCTAAGAAAGATAACAAAAGCTTCCACTGAAATGGGTTAGAAATCCAGATCCCTTACAATCTGAGCCCATTTCTCAACACCCCGCTCCAGGCGTTGCTGTAAACACTGCTTATTGAGGGACTCGGCTTTCATTAGGTTACTCGTAAGCGTCACTGGCAGACACAGCCACATGTGGTGTGTAACTCCACATATTTTATGTCTGCTGCGATTTCAAAACACATCCTGTGGTCCAGATCAAAACAGCCTTGTTCCCTCCTCTCCTTTCAGCTGCTCACCAGCAACAAGCCTCCACAGACTTGGTGTCTGATGGCTGGATGCTGCTGCTTTCCACAAATGCCCTACGTGCTCTTCCAAACTCCTACATCAATAACATTTTGGGTGTAAATCTCAGAGACTCTCACCAAGAAAGAGTGTAGAGATCATGCTAGGTCTCTGTCTAAGACCAAAACCTGTCCACTGCATCCAATCAATCAACTGGGACAGAACAACAGAGGGAGACTCACTTCTAATATGAAAGGTTGTTGAGAACACTCAAAACCACTTTCTGATACTTCCTATCCTCTTTTAGGCTTTGTTGGTGCTCAAGGGCAGCCTTGCAAAGCCTTTTCCTTAACTGTTTAGTTTTTCCACACAGTACAGATCTGTTGTGGCTAGACTCTCCCAACTCAGCTGACTCCAAGGGAAATTTCTGAGCAAACCAAAGGCACCTTTCCTGTTTCTCCCCTTGCTGAGGAGCTCTCATCCAGCCATGTCTGCAGCAGCAAGACAAAGTAGTCCTGCATAATTATGTGAGCTGCATTCACTTCTTTTCTGAATTGGACCTTCCTTAAGAGGTGTCACTTCTGCTTCTTCCAGCCCTAAGTTCAACACTACCAGGGTGCATTTCCAAGAAGGCTGTAGCATTTCGCTTTCAAAATAACAAGGTTAGAGCAGACCAGCTGCCACCATGATCTTTCACAAATTCTGTCTGCCTGGCAAACCATCCCTCAGCAAATGTACAGAACATGGCCACCTGACTCTGAGCATTCAGTGGCAGGTTTAGGGAATGAAAAGATGCGTGTTCATCTTCAGGTCTCTCCCCTGAATGCTCTCCTAGCCACTGCTGTTAAGACAGCTAACCACACCTGGACTTGCTCTCACCTCTAAGAAGTCTACTCCCCACCACAAAACAGTTCCAGTCACTATAGCAAGTATAATCTGTGACTTTGCAAGGCATATGCAGAAGCAAGGACGCAGCATGGCATGCCAGCCTGTCCTTGAGAGCAGCAGCACTAGGAAGTGAGATGCTAGCAGATGGGATGGGCCCACATGTTAACTGCTCCTGCCTCTGAGTGACTACAGACCCAACAGATTTAGTTTACAATTTAGGTCCCTCCTCCTATCCTTTACTTGATGTTTTGCAGAGCCTTTCTCTGAAAAGAGACTCAGAGAAAGTCTCACCCAAATCTGCGCTGATCACACTGAAGTGATGCTCCAGCCAACTCCAGCAGATGCTGTCAGTAAGCTGCACAGGGATCAGAGATTTGTTCTTAAGCATTTCTGTTAAGTTTGCAGAGCAAAACCAAGTTCACCTCTCCTTTTACACGTGAAGAGCTTTTGCTCTACAGTTGATGGAAAGCAATACGTCTTCAGCTGTTTTGTTATTAATGCCAGCAAATATGGCTGAAGATACACAGGGCTCATATTCATTGCTTGTAGCTTATATTACCCATTAGAACTATAATGCTATCTAAGTAATAGTCTCCATTTACATCAGCTCCAGCATTTTACCTTGAGTACCTATTATAAGCTATCAAAATGCAGCGGCCTATAACGAACACAAAGGTGCCATCTTTATTTAGACACCTTTCAGAGTAGTAGTGCTAGGTCACTAATGCTATTTAGAATTGCTTCTCAGGGTAATTGGTACACCCCTTCTTCCTGAAGCGCCATGCTTTAATCTTTTTACTCTGTAATCTCAGCTCCTTACAAACAGCCACAGAAATGGTTGTATTTTCAGAACATAAAGGACAATAAATTAAGAGTGAAGTCCCTGCTTGATTCTGACTATTAAAAGCATTTCAACTCTATCTCCAGGCTGAGCAGTTATCTTGCCAATTGCTTTGCAGCCTGGTTTGGTTATAGTAAAGGAGAAACTGCAGAGCAGTAACCCTCAGACTGCTTTTTTAACTTAGTGTTTGTATCATTCCTCAAAGAATGGCTGTGGTAGGGCTTATGTTTGTTTCTGTTGAAACCCACAGTACACTCCCTTATTAAGAATTGCAAAATTAGGGTATTTCTCCCTAGTTATTAAAATATAGCAATACTAAATGATACAACATGTATATGTAAAGATGTACATGTACACCTGTGTGTTATACCAGCATTTTCCCCCCCTTCCTATTTCGTAAGCTAATTTACTCTGAAGCATTTTGTTCCATTGTTTTACAAATAACTCAGGTTACCACTCATACCATCTGCACAGACAGGTGCTCCTTCTTGCAACAAGTTCTACTGAATTCCAGTCCCCTACTTTTGAAATCATGAGTCCTACACAACAACAGGCCAAGGTCAAATTTTGCATGATGAATTTAATTTTGCTCCCTGAAGCCAGGGCTTTACAGCACATTTGTGAGTCAGCAAAAAGCCCAGAAATCAATGTTTAAAAAGTGGTTTAGCAGCCACCAAGCTGCAGAATTGAAGATGAGACATAGTCATCTAACACTGACATTCCTCTGCAGAACTCCATAAAGCTAAAGATCTCCTCCTCCACTATTCTTCAGATTGATATGCCTTGCAGTGTGTGAGAAGAGAGACATTTGGAGGTCTCTACCTCCTGTAAAGTACCTAGTTTGACACCCCAGTCCTGCAACATCATAGAATGGTGGGTGTTGGAAATGACCTCTAGAGCTCATCCGGTCCATTATCCCTGCTAAAGCAGGTTCTCCTCTATCCAAGGGCACAGGAATGTGTCCAGGCAGGTTTGGAAACCTCCAGAGAAGGAGATTTCAAACCTTCCTGGGCAGCTTGTTCAAGTTACCTTAAGTACTTGGAGACTATCACTGAAGTTAACACAACTCTGTAAACACAAAGTAAAAGTCCTCTCTGAAAGACTAGTGGCCTTTGTGAGATGGGAAAATAATCTGCCTTGACAGAACTTACATCTGTAGGGATTCTATATCTCCCAGGAGAGATCTGCTTAGATGCCATTGGTAACATTTCCTATAACTCACCAGAGATAGATTCTGCCTTTTAATCATTTCCCACTAAACAAAGTCATGCCTGATGCCAAGGACCAACCACCAGAGAGTGACATGTGCTGTGCGCAACGACAACCAGGTAAAACACGTATTTATGTGTCCGTAAACAAACCAAGCATACAAGCCAAGAAAGAGGAATACTAGGAGTCACAACAAACACATCACACTCTGTACATTCTAGAAATATTTATCTTAGCAACAATTGCCTAATAGTGAACCAGCTATTAGCATGCAAAGTGTAGGTTTCCAGTGTGTACATCGTGGGAACTATTTGGCACAGAGAAAAGCAAAGCTATGTGTTTAACAAACATCATCATAACAAGTTCAGTTGAAAGGCTTATTTAAGGCTTCAGCCTTTTATTCCAGACATCTCCAGCTGTCACAATTGTCACATCAGCAGCAGGCTAATGTTTATTATGTTCCGAGTGACAAATCAGGTCCTAAAACAGAATTCTTGCATTTGCTATTCATTCTCTTTTATAAAGAGAGTAGGAATTAGGTAAAGGAATCAGCTTCTAATGTAGAGGATTTTATTTAATTAGCAACTCAGATTTAACACACTGAAAAGCTACCTGCAAAAAGGATGCTAAAGGTGTGCACCCAAACTGTATGTTCCAAGGAGTTCTCTCATGTAGCTTAATGCCTCTAGGATGAATAAAATATTATGTCTTAGTTTTCAAAATCGACTTTTCTCTCTCTTTGTAGGTACACACACACTAGAATATTAAGTAGGTCTCAGTTCAACTAGACTATGTCTCAATTCCACATCCTGCATGCACATACACCCAGTGCTGGCTTTTGCAGCAAAGAGAGATGATACATATTTCCTTATGCTAAAGCTTTTAGGCTAAAAGAACTGTAAGTTTGTTAAAATATGTTTGCACTTGCAGATTTTCCTCATCCCAAAGTCTCTCCCATTCAAGAAGACTTAAGGACGTGTAGATTTACAAATCAATGGATTGTACTTTCAGTGTATAATTAGGCAGTGAAAATTGAGGTCACTAAGCAGCATAAAGAAATGGTCAGTAGCCAGTTCTGAAACAAGACGATAGCTCAGTTTCTTTTCTTTCAACATCATGTAAAAACAGCTTTATAAAGCACAACTGAATCCACTTCTGTGCTGATCCACTTACTATTCTAGTTTTAATACTTCAGGGTTTACTCTGCTATTGTCACAGCTCCTGCTCACTGCAGATTTAAATACATCAAAAACTGAGGCGCACAACAGTCCACTGCCATGTCCTCCAGTCTGCTGGTCTTCCAGAGACAAAGTTACAGGTCCTTTAGGTTCCTTCAAGTTCCCCACTACGTTGTTACACATCCAGTTGACCTGCTCAGAGCAGTGGCTTGGAGCTAAGAACCAGAACTCCACTCAGCCCATCCTTCTACGAAACTTTGATGATAGGATAAATAAAGGAGGTGAAAAAGACCAGGTCCATATTTCTGCTTTGTCCTGCTGCATTAGGACTATTGCCCCTATCACTGTCTCCTACCATCTCTGCCTTCCCCAGTAGCTGAAGGTTCACCTCGCTCCCTCATAAAGTGCTTCTGTGGGCTCCCCCTTTATTCCTTGACCTCAGCACTAGGAGTTGCACAGAAGGAACCTGCCATTCGTGGCACCTGTTTGTGAAAATCTGCTCCAAATTCACAGAGACAACCACGAATTAGAACAGCTTTTTAAAGAAATGAACCATGAAGTCAGCAGAACTCAAACAAGTGGAAGGCTAACCCTCACTGCAGAGTGATACATCACTTGAAAAATGAAATGCAGCCTCAGATTAGTTGTACATAAGAAAGAAGGTGCATGCTTAGAAATACGGCTGTTAAAAAAAATACTAAGCCATGTTTTCAGCTAAATACAGTAGGTTCACAGGCAAGAGTGAACAAGAAATCTGATGCCTCCCCCTCAGATCCAAACACTGGCATGCTGTTGCAATTTTACTCAGAAAGGTATTAAACACATCTGTGGTTTCAGTCATGTCTGAAACATGAGTTATTTCAGCTGGTGGCAGCAAGTACAGATTAGGAGCTAACTCCTGCCTTTCAGGTTAACTAAATCTGCTGTTCTTTATCTCAAGAGACACTTCTGTTTTAAGAGGGAAACCAGGTTAGTTGCAGTACTCCCCAGCTATCTCACTCCTCTGTATGTAAGCAAGTGATGTCATTATCCTTCTTAACATGGTATCAGACACCCATTGACACGAGACAGCCTACCAAAACGGCTTCTGGTTTTTTTACATACCTTCACAACCTGCCACTTATTTGTCAGCCAGAAAGAAGGACAAAGACCATTTTGCTGAACCAGCCTTAGTCACAAACAATGTGAGAACACGCCAAAGGTAATACACGTGTCCTTACTGTTAGCTATAGAGAGCTCACAGCTCATTAACAGCTAAACAATTTTTATAATCCTTAAAATCACTGTGGATTACAAATGCTTTTCTCTTTCTAAAGCTCCGAGTGACCTACAGAACCTACAGCCACTCTAGTTTTCTAAAAATACCTCAAATGCAAGCTGGGCAGCAGAGATTATGTTACAAGGCTTCTTTCAAGGTCACTTGCAAGATCTATGCTTGCAATGGCTTCAGTATCTGTGTTTCAGTTTCATCCCTGGTAGCCCTGGGAACGTGTTTTGCAAAAACTCATCAGCATCCATGCATGCCCATCAACTCCAAGCAGCAATAAATTACATTCTCAGGAAAAGGTAATGTATTCTTTTTCTTACCTCTGAGAAGCACACTGAAGAGAAGGGAAACAGTCTTTCCAACAGAACTGACTTCTTCGTCCGTGGAGTTCTTTGTCAAACACAGCCCATTCCACCTCTCCCCTCAGGCTTCCCATCAAAATACCACTGCTGCCATTTTATGAAAAGACTTGAAAAACAGTATATGCTAGATGCAGTCTCTTCTCTGATGCAAGTGGAGGAAAACCAATAAATAAGCATTCTTAAGGAGACCCAAGCACACAGTGATAAGGAAAATACAAACCTCCACCTTCCTAAGAAGTGTGCACCTCAGAGGTGTGCTAAGAGAAATTCAGAGGAGAAAATAAAGTAGAGCAAATCAGGTACTTTGTCATTACCTTTACTTATTTACATAACACAGTCATGCACAGTGCTTACCAAAGGCTACAGTTACAACATAGATTTATTTTACCTGTCCATTGAAGAAATCTGATGGAGACTTACTGCTGTAGATTTGACTCAGTTTCTTCTCATTGAGGCTCCTCCAGTCACTATGACCTGCGTTCCTCTTTTACTGACAGAGCAGACAACATGAGCTGTTACCAGTTATATTTAAATGCCTTTATCTTGTGAGGGAGGAGGTTTGTGTGCAAAAGATAACCAAAACAAAGATGTATCTTCTTAATTCTTTACATCATTTGCAGCACCATCTGACCAGCATCATCTCTTCCTGCTATAAAACTGGCTGTACCATTACTGGTATCCCCGCATTTTCTAAAATGCAACAACTCTTAATCCTGTAGCTAAAGGCAATGGCCTAGATTTAAATCTCATTTTAAACTTGGTATACCCAAATCTGAAGGGGATATAAGAAGTGGTTTTATAAAACCCACACCTCCCTCTTCCATGAAGATGGGCAGTATTCAGAAGAAAGTTATTCCAAAGGGATAGAAACATATGTCCAATCTATCCCCCTCACCTTTGTGTGAAACAGAAGGCTGTGAATGTTTTTGTTAAACAGACAGGAGCATGTGATGATCATATTACCATGGATAAAAGCACAAGACTTATTTTTCAAGACATAAGATGACGTAAGGGTAAACCACACTGTCAAAACTAGTGGGAAATGATTTCTCATTACTAATAACATTTGCAATACTGCTGACAGCAGGGCCACAGAACTCGGGAGTAATTATGGACAACTCAGTCAACAGCATGTCAGCCACCATGCACATGTATTTTCCCCAAATTTTCATGACATTTACATAATGTGGTGCATCTTTATGGGAGTACAAAGTCTAAGGATGTAACACTTCAACAGTCCCGGGCTGGTAAATCTATATCTGCACTTTATCACATGTATTTGTTGTATTAAATACACTACAAATACACTAAAAATAGGATGCCCAAAGCATCAGAAAGTTTCCACAAACGCTGCAGCCATTTCTTCACACTCTTCTGTGAATCCCTTGTGTTAGGGCATGCACTACCTAATGTTAACTGCAGCTTTATTAGAAGCGTGCCACCTCTTCTGATTCCAATGTTTTCTTTTTCTGAAAGAAGATTAGAACTTGAAAAGCAGTGGAAAAATACTAAACTTACTTACCATACTGATTTATCACCAGGCTTAGATTGTCTAGCTTCTCCAATTTCATAGTGGAAAATAGCAACTCCCATTCTAGCTGATAGCACCTAGTTTTTCTTTTACATGTGACTGGACTATCCAAAACAGCTCATCCTAATAAATTTCACTGTCTATAAAATGTTGATCAGTTGTGCAGCATTCTGTAATAAAAATCCCATAAACCACATCCTGCTGATTTCCATTGTACTTGCTGAAAGAAAAGCCTGATACACAACTTCATGCTTTATTGTTGCATTATTGCCACTTTGACAATAACATCTGAACATCTCCTGTGCTTGTATGTTACTGTAACATATTTTAAGAGTATCAATAATCAACAGTAGGCAATCCAGATCACCAGTTATAATTCTTTATTTTGGGCAAGGTAACGCCTTGGCAAGGACACCTATGAATAAACATGGATACTTCCCAACAACATATAATATGCTTTCATATAGAGACATTTTCTAACCATCTAAGAATTCCTGCACTCTAAAAGCCACTAAAGATATCTTCAGAGTTGTAGTCCTTTGTACAAACTTACATATCTATCTAAAGACAAAATCTTGTCTATATATTGTATTGTCTTTATATGCTGTATATATTGCATTAACAACCAGAAGCAGGAGTTCCTAATTCAAAAGGATCCATGTTCATAACCTTTAGTATTAGAATGGAAATGTGGTGTTGCTTTCACAAGCATTTCTACCAGCTGTTTCTAGACAAAGAGTAGAGGTACACAGCCCCAACTAATCATGTGTTTCCACAGTGAGGTACATTTTCTTTTCCACTGCAGTTGATGGAGTTGGGAGTGATCCAGCTCATGCTGAAAGACACTTCCATTTGGCCAAAGATGCCATACTTAAAACTCTCCCAACTGTCTTGCCTACATCACCATCAATTACAGGTTGAGTCTAGACACTACTTCAGACGTAGACACACACCTAGGAGAGCTAAATCCCACCCAGCTAACTCTCAAGCCAGCAGCTCCTGGTAGCAAGTGACTGCGATGATCTTCGCTGCTGACACAGCACCCTGACAGCTACCAGCAGCACCATCCGTGACACGCCACCGCTTTCCCTCCCGAATCTGCCAATGAATTACCTCCTGCACCTACTCCACAATGCTACCTTTATGAATGAGTTACTCATGTGTGAGTCATATGCACACTCAAAAGCAAGGCCCCAAATGTACCGATACAAGAAACAGAAAACGTGTTTCTAAAATGGTGCCTGTTCTAAGAGAATTAACTCTTATAAACAATGCTTGTTCCTTAAGGCAAGTACTGTTATCTACTCAAACTGAAAAAATAAGGGCTGCATATACAGATTGTACATCCTTCCTTGGGTGTAGAATAAATAGAACCATGCACATCCTTTGTAAAACATCATTTCCATTTCAAGTCTACAAAGACATGGAAAAGTCAGGTCCCTCTGACCCACATGAAGTGAGTTGGTCTGTTGCAAATGGGCTGTATTTCACACATTTTTTGTTGGTTTCAATCAGCTGCTCGGGGAATAATTATTTAATCTGTCGAAATTTTGAAAGAGAGTAGTTTAAAACCTCTCCTCATTGGTTTTCTATACTACTTGACCTCCAACATAAATGAACTAGCAAAGCCCTAAGTGACCCCAAACCTTCACCAGTTTACCAGGTTAACGTTTGCAGCACTAGTTCTGGTATCCACTTTTTTTTTGGACATTATTACAAGTTTTATAAGCCTAGAGGGTACTAAAAGCTGTACTGTATATACAGTCAGTTAAAAATAGAAGTACACTTGAAAAATGTAGGTGGAATGTTTAAAATTTTCTTTCCTGGCTTTTACAGAGATGAGTTGCATAAGAAAACGACAGAGCTAAGCGACTTTGAACTGCGCAATCAAAAGATTTAATTATGTGGCCAAAGCTAATCCGATTGCTCTATTTGAAAAGTAACTTTCTAATTTCCTCATATCACTACTGTCCTTGTTCACAGTAATAGGACTAGGAAAAAATATGGTGCACAACGGAGGTTGGGTCATAAAGTTAAACACATTCACTAATGCCATCTCTTAATTTCAAGCAATTATCTCAAATTGTAAGTTAAAAAAGGAAACAGATTTTTCACCAGTTTAAGTTCAATTTTAGAGGGTCCCAAGTTCCTTCAGCTTGTTATTGGAACTGAGAAGTCATCACCTCATAAAAATACATTCCCCAGTGAGATCTGTGAGATCATAAATCAGTTGTCTACAGCAGCAGTGTTCTGGTAACTCTGATTTCTCTCCCCTCTCGTATCTACAGACTTCCAAATGGAAGAACCTCAGAAAGGGGTGTAAAGAAGATTCATCTGGATTTCTGCCCATTTGGGAATGTTTTTGGGCCTTTTATCATCTGACTAGTTGAAATCAGAGGGCACAGTCACTGGGATGTAACATTGCAGGATACTGAAGAGTGCAAGGGTTCTGTAGAATTAAAACAACCACCAGTTTCTGTCTCAGCACACACAACAAAACTCCCTCCAGATAATAAAGGTACCAGTACAAAAGGGCTATTCTTCCTCGCCGCCTCAGCACAAAAGCTACATAACTATCTGCTATTGCAATGCCACAGCTAAAAGTACAAGTTCTAAGCTCATTAATCGTATCATTCACACTGAAGTTTTATCTTGGCAATAAGAAAATCTTATAAAAACCCCACCCCTGATCGACAAATACTTAAAAGAGATTTTTCCATCTGGGATAACAACCAGTCAACTGAACATTCTTCTTAACTCTCGAGAATTAAAGTGAAAAAGCCAGCATATTATTTTAGAGATCAATTTACTGATTTGACAGTGTGAATCCTAACGGGTTTTTGTCTTCTCTTGGAAAAAAAACTTATTCACCGATGGCAGTTTGGCTGAGATTTTTCATAGAGAGCTCACTTGCGAGGCTGGTGGATGTGCTGTTTGACATGTTGTGGGTGAGGAAGCTTTTCCACAGAAGGATGTGGTTTCTGATGAGCCACCTGAGCCGCAGCTGGAGGGAAGTCTTTATCGCCCTGTTCAAAGAACACACCAGGAAAAATCTAAGAAGTCTTTAAAGCATACTTTCCAGTTCAAGTGGATGGAAGTTTCTATAAATGCAAAAAAGCAGATGGGAAACAGCGTTGCATGTTACTCAAGTCCTCCTGTACACAGCCTGTCTTGCCATTCTTTTAGCCAACTTCAACATTTGTCAATTGCAAGTTTCACTTCTTCCAATTACAGTCACCATCCAAGAACACAGTATCTTAAAGTGACTCAAGGGGAAAAAAAGAAAACCCAAACCATTCCTATCTTCAGTGCTTAATAGCTTGTGCTAAGTCACTTTCACTGGCTCTGTATGGTCAGATCTCCTTGATCTGTCTGGTTGTCACAAAGCAACCAGAAAGAGAAGACTGTTTTACAAATAAGGCAGTATGAAGAACTACCTGCACAAGAAAACCTACAAAGGAATGCCAGCTCTTTAGGAAGAAAGGCAGGATCCAGATATGCTTTGACTCAAATCTTAAGGGTATCTGGCTTTTAATATCCTCATTTAACCAGGTCTGCTAGTGAGGGTTCTCACGTGCTGCTGTTGGGCAGGTTCAGTTCAGGTCCTTATACCACCTATTTACAACTGTCATTTCTAGTGTCAGCCCCATGAAGCTTTCAAAAAGCAATGGGAAACAACTACTACCAGTGGTCAGTGACAAAGGGAGGAGAATAGCACCAGAGCTTTCCTCTTTAGCAATTGGGGCAAACATAAGTCAGAAACTCCCTGCATTCCATCAGCTCATGGGCTGACAATCTTACACAGAGTTATTTTGTAGAAACCTGAGGTCTCAGATGACCTGTTTCATACTTGATCCCATTTCAATCTCCTCCAAATTCTTCCTTTCTATTCTGACATAATTTCCTTTTTATCTTGGTCACAAGGTTAACTTTTTACATTTCTTCACTTTTTTTTTCTCCAGCCCAAATTTCTTCCAGTTTACAAAGATCTCATCAACTTGACATTTTCTAACTTGCTGTTTGCCTTTTCCATACCTCTCTGACTCCTCACATCTCGCTGTCTCAAACAGACGGTGCAAATGCAGCTCTCCTATGACTTGGGGCTACTGTAATGATTGAGCAGATGACAGCCAGTCTGTAAATGTTAGCAGGAAATGTCTATCTTGGTATCAAAGCACCACAGAAAATTCCAGTTGGAAGGGACTTCAGGATGTCTCTAGTCCAACCTCCTGCTCAAGTTAAGAGTTCACTGTGAGATCAGACCAGCTTACTCAGGGTTTTATCCAGTCTGGTCTTGAAAACTTCTAAGGACAGAGACTGAATAACCCCTCCAGGCAACTTGCTCCACTGCCTTCATGTCCTTACAGTGAAAAAGTTTATTTTTCTATGGCTGGTTAGGCCATTCCATTTGTCTGTTGTTTCTTGTCTTCCTGCCATGCACCACTCCAAACAGCCTGGCTCTATCTTCTGGATAACTTCTGTGCAAATGTGTAAAGGCTGCTTGCTGCTAGGTCTTCCCAAAAAAATCATCTCTTCTCCATGCTCATCAAGGCCCATTCCCTCAGCTTCTTCTTCCAAGGCATACGTTCTAGCCCCCTGACTACCTTTGTGGCCCTCCAGTGAACTCTGGTTTATCATCACCTTTCGTATGCTGGGGTGTCCAAAACTGGATAAACTATTCCATGTGTGATCTAAAGTGTGTTTGAGCAGATGAGGATCTACCAGCTTCTTTCGATCTACCAGCTACTTTCTGGTTAGTGTAGCCCGAGATGCTATTGACTTTCCTGCTGTTTAGCACTGATGAGGAGCCTTCTGTTTGTTAAAGACATTAAACAGGACTCCACTTGACACTGATGAGAACTATTATATACCAGGAAACTTGGAAATATAATTGCAAATTTGCTCTGGGTTCAAAAAAGTATTGCTAGGCTGTTTTTATTACACAGATAAATTTTGGTATATGTTTTGGAGATATAAAGTCTCAGTAAATGACAGAACAATTTTGCTCTTCTTAGGTTAATAAATAAATCTGTAGCTAACAGTTTACCGAGGATAGGCAACCTTTTGCAGACCTACTAAACTAAGGGCCTGTGTTTTTTATGCTGAGATTTCCCAAGTTGTTCATTAAAAAAAGAATAAATCACTTCCCTACAACTGTTAAAGTGCTACTGAAATTACTAAACGTTAATGCAATAATTTGTTACAAGAAATTATGCACCTAAATGCTTAAACAGGTAACCACCTTGATGCAGAGGTCCAAGAAATATAGCAGTATCTGTCCACTACCCTTCTGGCTTGGGAAAAATGCCATCAGCTTGCTCTTTGCACTTACATGGTCTGACACAAGCACAGTAAACCACGTTACACAGCCCAGTGATGTAAGGCCATCATGATAAAGGTACCCATCATGTAAAGACAGGAAAAAAACTCTGTCACAATGCACAAGGCATGAATTATTGATCATACAGTTAATGGCTTGTTAACACTAATGATTTAGCTTATGGATTTCCAGGTCCTGGAAATAAACAGGGAATAACACCTTGAATCCCAAATACCTCAAAGCACATATAGCAACTGAAACATGTATCTTCAAACACGTTATCCTTTCACTCATCACAGAACAAGCTATAGCAGCAGACTTAACATGCAACTGCTTTCAAAGGAAATGAATGCAGTAATATCTAGCTTGGATATGAAAAGAAGATCCAATAAACTTAAAGTGCTAAAATTCAAAGTAAAACAGTGGAAGTAATTTCAAGAAATAATTTCAATTTCACAAAGCCAGAAAGAATGCTCAAAGGGACTTAGACAAATATGCAAAACATAAAGCCTCTTCTCATAAAAGAGGAAGGGTAATGAAAAAGGTTAATTCTGTTCTGATCAGTGATAGCTCTGAAAAGCCTACAATAATTTTTCCACAATTGAAAGAATTTTAATGATAATCTTACCCTAGCAATGACACCAGAGATGAACACCGTTGGTTTAGGTGGGCTGAAAAAAAGAAGAGGGATTATTTGTACAAATTATTTAGAAGGTAGAAGTGAGAAGTACATGACATACACAATGCAAAACAATAGTGGCTTTTTTTGACAATTAACAACTGTTTCAAGCAGACAAGACAAATTTTCTCTTCAAGTGACTACTGCCTTACTATTACTTGCTGCAGCCAAGAACAGACCTGTAGGTTTTGGCTGCTATTACTTTGTATAAATTGTGACAGCAGTAAAAGGCTAGTCCAACAACACTCTGTTCCTTTCTTAAAGCTGAGAGTCTTTCTTTGTTTGCACTGGTCTCTTAAGCCTCAAATTTTATATATATACTGGCAGCAGTATTTCAGGTTTAGTGTATTTGTATTGCAACAATGAAAACCATAGTTGTGCTAAACTTGTTTGTCCATTGGTTCTTTTGCATTGGTTTCTTAATCCTCAAATGTTATATACAAGCTGGGAGCAGCTTAGGCTTAGTATATTTGTATTGCAGCAATGAAAACTGTAGTTGGACTAAACTTACTGCTGTGATGGAGAATAAAATAATATTCAAGTTTACATCTGTCAATCAAATGGATTGAGATTCTGAGTCTCAGAAAAAACACCACCCAGTATATTAAGTCACACACTTTCAAGTAGATATTTATCTACTCTATTACAAAGGAAGAATCACATCTGTATTAAATGTCAAAACAACATAATGCATAGTCTGCCCTGCTTTTTCATTTCTAGACCTCAATCCATGCCAATAGGAACTGACTCTCCACAGGTAGAATTTAACTCTGAAGTTTGGTCAGCACGAGCCATCTGTTTCCCTAGGCCACCAATCTACTGAAATGACAACTTCTATATGGAGGCCAAAGTGCAGCCACATCTAACAGTTCACCCCGGCACTGTACATTGTCACAGTGTCTAAATTATAAATACTCTGCAACTTCAGTGGTCTCCTGGGCCAGTAAAACTATACACTTGCATGGAGTCTGCAGAAGGACTGAGACCAGAAGCTCCAGAAAATCTCCACAATAGAGGTAACACTTCTGTAGGAAAATCAAGTAACCTGAAGCATTGCAAACAAAAGTGAAGTGCAGGTGTAAAGCTGGACCTCCCTCTAAGCATGTTCATAACAGAGGACTCGGGGAGTTCATTACCTTGTACCATGAAAAGGGTCCCTACCCTGTGATGTCATGGCTGACAAGGTAGGAAAAACATGAAGCAAACACCAATCAAATGATTTATTAGAGGAAATACACTGATTATGATGATACACTTTACAACTACACAGCTTGTAAAGATTTATTGAGAGGATGTTATGTGAAGTTAACAAGCAGCACAGTATTAGACCTTGATAGAACAGTCTGATAAACATTGTCTGAGCCTTAAGTCACAGCATTGCTACACAGTCTCTGAACACCCCAGTTATTTAACAAGATTAATAATTCCTTCTAGCATTTTTTTATAAGTCAGAATGAGAAAGAATTAGACAGAGAGAGAAAGGAAGGAAGTTTTGCTCAAAATATCTCTATTTAAGAGCATCGGTGATATTTCCCGCAATAAGAACTAATATTTTGGTAGCTATATTAGACTTCTTCAATCTAATTTTCTGTTGGTATAAACCAATAACAAGCAAAGATCAATAGCAAAACACTTTCATTTTATTCTAATTGTACTGAGGCAATTAGTATGCTCCGGTCTGCATGAGATTTGCTGGATGCCTAATAATAAACTCATAGAAATAACTGACTGAGAAAACACAGATGTACTACAGCAGCTCAAGGTACCATTCATAAACTAACATCATGAGAGTACAAAGGAAACAAATAATAAATGGAAAAAAACCCAACCGTGTTGCCAAGTTATTCTTCAACTATACACAGAATCTGGCTTCAGAAACAAAGAAACACCTATTTCTTTGACCTTGCATTATTAACAATATTGGA
This sequence comes from Colius striatus, assembly GCF_028858725.1. Classification (NCBI taxonomy): domain Eukaryota; kingdom Metazoa; phylum Chordata; class Aves; order Coliiformes; family Coliidae; genus Colius; species Colius striatus. The sequence continues at coordinate 6,943,163 of NC_084762.1, forward strand.
TAAGTGAGAAATTCAAATCAGATGGATTTTTTCCCTTATATTCTTATCATGAGCTTTGAGTGTTCGCTATCCTCAGATGATGCATGAAATTCAAATCAACACTTCCCCAAGAGAAGCATTCATTTATGTATTTACTGTATTCCTTTACTGCATGTGCTATGACTTGTCTCACCACTATCACACTGTTATCTGCTGGGTGTTTCCTACTTCTTGCTTTAAAAACAAACAAAATGCTTCATGGTTTTGGCCAACAATGACAACAGAAAGGAATCTCTTGCAAAATGGTTGTTTCAAACACATAGAAACATAGAATGTTAGGGGTTGGAAGGGACCTTTAGAGATCATCTAGTCCAACCTCCCTGCAGAAGCAGGTCAAAATTTCCCACTGCAAATCACAAAAAACTTCTCAGAAACTCTGGTCTCCTGTTTTAAATGTCATGCTACTAATATTCAAAGGACCCAAGCTTGCAGGTGCTAAGTTCTGTGGCTACACAATGGAGCTGGGTAGAGTTAGAATATTTGGTATATTTCTGTATTAATATCAGTTGTACTTAGTTGCATGTTCTTTTGTCCAAGGAACTAGGCTGGAGATCCTAAAAAGATCATTTCCATACTCAGTTAAGCTAAAATGCAGTCTGAGGTTTATGTTTCGGGCAGTACCACAGACATAGCTAGCACATCTTTATGAAGAGGATCAAAATCAGCAATACCATTTCGCTGGTAAGAACTATATCCTTCAGATATAAAGCATTTCTCTTGAACTCTAGCGTGAAATAACTTACACAGCCTTATTTTGGACTAGAAGATCTCTAAAGGTCCCTTCCAACCCCTACCATTCCATGATTTATACGCAATTGGTTCTGTACTGTCTTTAGTCATACTGTCTTAGGAACATGACACAAATTAAGACTATCCTATGGGTGTCTGGTAGGCATCAAAAGAGCTCACACTAAGTCACCTTGGGTTTCCTGTGGAACATTTTAGGATAGCACAGGGCAATTCACTGACACATAGGGAACAATCTAATGGCAAGCTAAAGCTGCAAAAACTTAGCTGCACACAAATGCAGCTGGAACAGTTTCGTCCATTGATTTTCACCCTTCTTTGTTCTCTTTGTGGATTTTTCACTGGATTCTTCTTGGTTTATGCTAGATTTCCAACTTTTAAATGGAAAAACCAATGGGAATGCTGGCCTAGCTCCCAGCTCAAGCACCTCTACCATCCATCTAGAAAGATCTTTTACAGAAACCCCAACCTTCCTTCCTGGGTGACCTGAGCTCTCACACTCAGTATGGGCACACATAGTAATGAGGCTTCACCTCTCTACTTAATTGATTACAAAGGCAAAATACTTCACTCCTATGGAAGACACACCAGCCTATTAGGAAGCTCATTTTCATCCATTAATTATTCCCTAGCAGGGAAAAAGACAGAAAGCTGGCCAGAAATGCAAATTGAGTTGAGGTTGAGTGCGTCTATATCGATGTTCTATGTTAAAGCCACTGGCTTTCCCCCCATTTTTACCAGATTACACAGTCTCAGAAAAGATCCTTAAAAAATTAATATTATCAGTTATTTTTGATGATCTATAGAACCAGAATCAGTCCAGAATATATATAATCACACATCTACACTAATGAAGAAATTCAACGGTTCAGAGAACGGCCTGGATAATCAGTCAATGATTCACACTTTAATTTCATTCTTAATGAGAGAAATCTTTCTACAGATGAACTTCCTTCACAATAAATTGAATCTCTACTACCAGACTCTTAAGCTACTGGCTTTTGTGGGTCTAGATTAGCTGCCAGGACCATATCTCTGTAATTGCATTCTGGGACATCTACTGGGATTGCAGCGTTGCAACATCAGTCATCATCTTTCCCAAGTACCTACCAAAAATAGCAACAAAAGCAGAGAATAAGCACAGACGATCATCTCTGCGTTTGTTAAACCCTTTCAAGTGCTTTAAATTCTAGTGGTGCTTTATGCAAAGCACAACCTACATTTCCAGTATTTTGTAAGCTGTGATGGTTGCTTTGAGGATATACTTAATCTGATGAAAATGGGTTTGACAGATGTTGTTTTGAAGACGCAGCACTCCTTTGTCTAGGCATCAGTAAACAAGGAAGCAAAAGAAAAAGTTACTTTCTGACAAAATCTTGGTTTTTTAATACATATATATGCTTCACAGCTATCTAATGGACACATTTAAAGTTAAATAATAGCCACAGCCAAGGAATGTAAGGAATACAGAGGTGTGTTTGCCAAGACTGCTTAGTGTATGTCAATACCTTCAGAGAAGATCCTTATTTTATTCTAACATATGGAGGAAAACAATACATCTGTTAAGATGTGAGTGTTCAAAGAATCTACCCTGGTTTTACATGTGCAATGCTGCTAAGAATTGCACCTGTTTAGCATCAGACTCTGCTGAATTAATTTGTCCTGATTGTATTCCAATAAAATAGAGATTTCTATTATTACATAATATTTATCTTAAATAAAATCCCCAAAGAAGATGCAATACTTGAAAAGATCATTAACTACATGAAATGAGGCATTAATAATACTAAAATCTTAGGCCTTCACCTTAGAGGGATTAGTAGAACTCGAGCCTGATGTACTATAAAGATGAACACAGAGACATTGGAACTACTGCGAAATCTCCTACAGGCCAAAGAACGTACATAGGGCAGATGAGTTTTTTTCCCAGCTCCATTTAAAACAGAGAAAGCGAATAAATTAGGTTTCAAAGTTAACAAGGGAATTTTATAGTTATTAACAGTATCTATATATATGCAGTGTATGTGCATACACACAGTACAGATGCACACTATGCATGTGTACATATATATGTAGATCACACACTTTCACAGCTGTTTAAGGGTGATCCCAAATGCAGGTAACAGCACAACATATTTCCACAGCCACATGAGAAATTCACTCCTGCAGTCACTCTCCTGTTTGCAGCATTTGAGTTGCCTGATGGGACAGATCTGAATCTCATGCTGGTTTCCAGTGGCATGATCCAATGAAGGAAGGACTATCAGCACTGCTTACAGTGTGATCCAAAACAAAAGCCTACATTTAGAACTGACAAACCAGGGAACAGAATACTACATATGCATCATTTACTGGAAGATGTCCCTACCCATAGCAGTGGGGTTGGAACCAGATGATCTTTCAGGTCCCTTCCAACTTAAATCATTCTATGACTCTATGACCATTCCTTTCCATGTCAGCTATATAAGTTCCTGAAATGGGAAACGGGTCGTACTGCAGCCAGTTAGTATGGAAGGCTAGTGTACTATGTTCAGTGGTGATCAGAAAAATCAAAATAACATGCTAAGACAATTAAAAACCGAGGAAAAGCAATGGTAAAAACAGTACTTCACAGTCTACCTCATTGAAAATACTGTATTCGGTCCAGGAACATCATAAGCAAAGCATTAGTACAGAAATGAAGATGGAAAAAATGGCTGAGACAGCATGGAAAACCTTCTATATGAGGAAAGAGCTAAAAACTATTTGTATACAGTATACAAAAGAGTGGAGAATATTGCTCCTATTTATCTTCTTTATAGTATAAGAAAGTGACAAAGTGGAAGAGATACATTTAAAACTAATACTAGCAGATACCTTTGGAGTACCATAGAATTAAATGCAGAACCTTCCTGAAAATGAGGCAACATCAAGAGTTTAATGAGATTCAAACCCAGAATTTGACATTTATATGATGCAAACCCACTCACGGCAGTTTGGACAATAAAAGTTACATGAATGCTGATGCTCCGGGGCTCAATTTATCCTTAAACTGATCAGGACTACAAAGAAATCTCTTCTGTATGGAGATGAAACTTTGATATGTCAGTACCCTTCCTGCCTTTAATTAAATATCATAAGAGATTGTTTTCCTGATACATCTGATTTATCCAAAATTCATCTATGTACTGTATCAGGGTATAAGTACAGTCTCAAGATTCCCATTATGCCAACATTATAACAGGTTAGCCTGCTTTAAAAAGGACAGAACTCCACAGATGCAAGGCTTTTGTCAGCCTAGAAGGGGTTTTTTTTGTCAAAATAGGTATAAGAAGCTGAATACATTAAAATTACACTAAACTAATCTAAATGGGAATGACTCACGTTTGTTCATACTGTTCATTTGATCACCTTTTGCTGTGTAAGCGGGCCTGGCAAACAGACAGATGAAACACATAACAGCATGACATGATATGTCAAAGACTTAGGAACTACAAGTCATGTCATAATCTTTAACTACCACAGAGAAATGGTAGACTTCGTAATTTGGTGTTTCCTTCCTTTAATCAGACTATCCAGTGGCACGTACTGCTACTCACAGCTGGCCTATAGCTATGGAAAGCAAAGGAGAAACTCCTGCGACAGGCTGCAGACCAAAGAGGCAGCAATGCAGAACCTAGTGCTGTCCCGACTCCCTGAACCATCAGGCAAAGGCAGTAAGACAGCACACACCTCACCCCACCAGCAACCCATGTGTGGGTGTGTAGATTTGCTTAAGGGCAGGAGAGCTCTTCAGAGTGCCCTGGCCAGGCTGGAGCAATGGGCTGAGGCCAATCATATGAGGTTTAACAAGGCCAAGTACCAGGTCCTGCACTTGGGCCACACCAACCCCAGGCAACACTACAGGCTTGGGGATGTGTGATTGGAGACTTGTCTTGTGGGAAAGGACCTGGGAGTGTAGATCAACAGATGCCTAACACTAGCCAGCAGTGTGCCCCGGTGGCCAAGAAGGCCAGTGACACCCTGGCTTGTATTAGAAAGAGTGGGACCAGCAAGACCACGGAAGTGATCGTCCCTTTGTACTCAGCACTGGTGAGGCTGCACCTTGAGTACTGTGTTCACTGTTGGGCTCCTCACTACAAGAAAGACACTGAGGAGCTGGAGCATGGCCAGAGATGGGCAATGAAGTTGGTGAAGGGTCTTGGAGCACATATCTGATGAGAAGCAGCAGAGGAAATCTGGAATATTTAGTCTTGAGGAGGTTAAAGGAACACATGATCACTCTATAACTCCCTGAAAGGAGGTTGCAGCGAGGTGAGAGGCGGTCTCTTCTCCCCAGTAATAAATGGCAGGACAAAGGGGAAACAGCCTTAAATTGCACCAGGGGAGGTTTAGATTAGAGATTAGGAAGAACTTTTTCTTTGAGGGGGTTGTTAGACATGGGAACAGGCTGCCCAGGGAGATGGTGGAGTCCCCATCCCCGGAGATATTGAAAAGACGAGCTAGCTGAGTTGCTGAGGGACAAGGCTGGGTGGTGGACTTGGCAGTGTGAGGTGAGGGGCTGGACTCAATAATCTTAAAGGCCTTTTCCAAAAGAAAAGAGTCTACAACTCTATATCACTTGAAAAATAAGCAGAACCTTCTACTGAGCAGCTTGCCCTTTGTTTCCTCATCCATTTCCAAATAAACATTTCCTTCACTCTCATTAACAAATTTCTTAGGCAAGTAAAATTAAAAACGTAAATGAAACATCATGATCTAAGAGTTACCCATGAATCCCCCAACTGTTCCCTATTTGGAGCAAGTTTTGCTATTTTCTACCTTGCCCTGGTGTGTTATTCACTCAGTGAACTGAAAAGTCTCCAAATACTCCGAGCAGAATTTCATCGTCAGTCAAAAAAACTCCAGACTCTAACCCTGCCCTTATCTTTCCGGAATTAAATGCATTTTGGTCAGTTGTTTAAATCATTCCACTTAATCTTCAAGGTTGCTTGGGAATTCATATTTTCTGGTTGCAAAACATGAAAGCTAACTAGTCTCAGTTTCAGTCTAATGCCTCTTTCAAGACGTCCAGATATGTTTTTACTGGGGTGCTTATTTGAACTTACATAGTTGCCTTTGATTTTGGCATTGTCTGCAGAAACAAATTCCAAGATGGTTAAAGACATACCGAGATGATTAAAACCACATTTCTCAGGAACAGAGTAAAACTAACAAGCACACTGCTCATCAGCTTGCCTGATATTATAACCCACTGGTTATAATACATTTAGGTTATTAATTTTCTGGACAGAAAAGTAATAATTAGTCTGACTGACTACCAGAGGGAAATACTCTAGCTGATTGCATGGGGACACACAGTATCTGATATTCTGTGATAATTTATCCTGTTGAGGTTATTTATTCATCTGCCATAGCTTTGAAACCTTTAAGATCACCCACAGGATGGCACTGTTGAACCTCTGAGTAACCTGCACAGTACGCAGGGAACAACCTGAAAGAAATCCAGGTGCTGTAGCATACACTAAAAAGAAGTAAAAAGCAATACTTCCCCTTGAGGATAAATCCTGATAAAACACAGTATGTATATATACACACACAAATTCATACACATACCTACAGACAGTATTTTTGGTAAACAATTTGCTTGTCTCCCCATGTGCCAATATAGCCCATGAGATATCTTCCATGATATTGTTCCTCTTCCTATGCAGGCAAAATTAATGCAAGTTTGGATGAAAATTTTAATGACTATTTGTTTTGCTGTTCACATACAAGCAAATTGGGTGTCCTGATCTTTTAATGAGGCAGTAAATCACTGGTCATTGTATTTAATAGCAACTGATTGACATTCACCGTTCTTACATTCACTGTGAACATACTGCAGCACGTGGCCTGATTAATCCCATCACACTCTCATTCATCTTTGGTTTCAGTGCATGTGTTAGCCATAAAAGAAAATTATTTAAGAAAGATATCCACCATCTCTTTTCTATATTTTTGTACATGACATTGCTATCAGAGGGTAAATTTCTCTTTCATGCCTTCTTCACATCACAAAATGAAGATTTGAGTAATTCACCTTTTCTATAGACTCAGAGGATTTAGAAAGAGTCCATCATTCTCCATCAGCCTGTTCATTTATTAAGGTTCATCGCTATTATCTCAATATCTACATTAGCTCTTAGTGAACATCAATGAAAAACTTCTCACAGGCAGTGACTGCAGCATTAGCTCATTGTAGTCACTTAACTGTGGCAAAAGAGAGAGCTGTGAAAACTGACTTAAGGTGACAACTCAAAGAAAATTCTCAAAACGAGGAATAAAGCAGGGTAGACTTTAAGCATTAGCAAAACAGCCAGCAATGCCCATGGTGAAAAGGGGAAAGAAGATCAAGTCTTCCATGTATTGGTCAAATGCCGAAGTGCATCCCTGTGTTCGTTCTCCTGACAGTATACTGAGAATAACATCACTGTGCGCCTGCACTCAGCTAAACCCTGGAACCTAGAACTCCTCTTTCTTCAGACATAGAAAACAAGGAAGACATTCTTTAAGTATGTCATTTTATATTTAGAGCTCATAAAAGAGCAAAAGAAGTAAAAGAACCATTTTCAACTTAACTGCTTACACTAAGAAATCCCCTCACCTGTAATAAACTTGGCCCAGCTAGGTTTTTAATGTGACAAAAGACAAGGAACAAAGTTCTCTGAAAGGGACTCAGACAGGAGTGCATCTTTGCTTAAATGAACTTGGGGAAATTTAATTCCTCCACAGAGGAACTGACCTCTGTTGACCTGAGAGGAAGCAACCACTTCATCCCTCTCCTACCATTACTACACCTGCTGCTGAGCTGTAGTGGTCAGAAAGGCCACATCTTCCTTTTCCATCTAGAAACATTCAGTCACTTGAACACAATCAAAACAGGTTGTTTCTTAAGGGTTTAATCTAGAAGAAAAACGTCAGATATTACTACAACATCCTGCAAAACTTCCATCAACAATGGGACTGGAACTTGGTTCCAAGAAAATACACAGAAAGTTACCTCCAAGAAATCAATAGCCATGGGATTCAAAGCATTACAATCTAATTTCAAGAGCAGTTCTTAGATGGTAAGTTTTCACACAATGTGAAATAAATATCTAAGCTTTTTACAGTGATAATAAAAGCCATGGCAATGCAAATGGATCAATGTGCTGTTAAATCTGAATATAGTTCTATAGTAGTACCCATTCATTTCAGAGGGATGTAGAAACCTTAAAGCAACTACAAACTCCTGAATGTTGGTAACAATAGTGATTTTTCTGTTAATCTAAAAAAGGACTGCTAATTTCCCAATTCAGTCTGTTAGGTCTGTCACATCCAGGTGCTCCATTTGTTTGAATGGCTCTTAATTGCTTTAATAATAGCTAAAGCAGTTAATTTCTTTAAAGTACTATATCACCTGCAAGAAGGCATCTAACCACTTGGCAATGTTACCTTCTACCATACAGAACAGGGTTAGATTACACTTTTTCTGTTTGTGATGCAAACAAGAAGCTTTGCTTCTTTGCTTTGCTTCTACAGGACAAATAGATCAGTCTCTCTGAGGAATGAAAATGCAATAAGCATGCACAGCCTCAGCCAAGTTCCATTTATTAAACAGCAGCAGTACTCTTCGTACTCTATACCAGTAGTTTGGACTAGAATCTTACACTGGCCATTTCCATACAGAGCACAACAGAAACAAAAAAAAAGGATACTACAAATGGCTTATTTGACTTTATCCACTACCTGGTGGCATGGTGCCGATTAGAGTGCTGTCTAATCACAGAATCTTAAGGCTTGGAGGGGACCTTGAAAGATCATTCAATCCAATTCACCTGCCAGAGCAGGGGCACCTAGAGTAGGTCACACAGGAACTTGTCCAGGTAGAGCTTGAATGTCTCCAGAGAAGGAGACTCCACAACCCATCTGGGCAGCCTGTTCCTCATAGTGAGGAAGTTTTTCCTTATGTTTCTTTGGAACCTTTTATGTTCCAGCTTGTACCCATTGTTCCTTCTGTACTTGTAGCTGAAGGGTGTACTCAGCAAGGATACCGTTTTTCCAATGCAATTGCCTAGTGATAGCTCCTCTGGCCAGTTGCTCTGGATGTTATAACAACTGACAGCATAATAAGTCATTAGCTTACTCAGATTTGAAATTGGGGACAATGAGCATAAGTAAAAGGTACTTATTTCAAAGGTAAGTGTACCTATGTAAGTATTCATTTAGGTTAGATTAGCATAAATACTTCTTCTCCTAAAGATTCCTTAGTTCCTCTGTATGGTTCAAAAAACCATTTGTTATCCCCATGTGTACTTGGACACATAAACATTTTAATGAATAGCTTTCTATTTGCTAATGAACCAGGATGCACCTTTTGTAGACGCCTATTAACATGCAAATGCAGAGATCTCTCCTGATTCAGAAGGTAATTTTTACTCTATGAAGTTCAACAGAGTGGAGTCTCAATATGTAATGTGAAAATTAATGATGCAGCAATCAGACGTTCAAACAATTAAAAAGCGGAAACGGTAGTTGTCACAATAAGTGCACCTTCTATCATACACACAACCAGCTATGCATGTTTGTAAACATCATACTGTATGGCTTTTCATAACATGGTATGACTTACTGAGAGCTTAATCTTTTCAAACGTTCATGTTGAAGAAATACGTTGTAAATATGAGCTATTGCCACAACAACATATTTCCCATTATTTCTCTCCTAGTTCCATTCGATTATCCTTCCCACCATTAAAACTCCCCAACTTGCTGAGACATCCAGCTGAACATCTGTGCAATGCTGACTATTTTAAGAATTCAATATAAAACACGTGCCCATTTAGTTTTCGTTAAAAGAAGCAAGTGGTTAGAGGGAGCTCAAGATCTGCAGGAGCAGAAAGCAGAGGAAATTTTTTAATGGTACTTTTTGTCAGGTACAAATCGAGCAGTGAAGATGGACTACAATTCAGGCTGTTCCCAGACACATAAAGCTATGGTCTGTTAAATATCTGGTCTCTGACAAGGACTGAAAATCCCCCATCACATGGATTACTACAGGTTTTTAGTGACAAACAGATAGTTATTCATAAAAGCAAGAAGCCAAATTAATGCCTCATATATTTACTACTTATATTGTATTCACTTATGATCCTCCTTTCTTCTTATTTCCAGAGATCACATGAGTATGAACACACTTCTGACTAGCAAACATGTTTGCACTCTTCATTTCAAATCTTACCCACTCAGTCTCAGTTTACCACCACAAAAAGGCAGAAAGAGCAGGTGTAAAGAGACTGTCCTTAATTTACCACAAGATCAAACCATTTTCTAATTTTCACCCTGTATATTTATGGAAAACCTTTGTATTAACCAATGTGGCATTCCTATTATTAACCTTCATTTTCAAGAGAGAAAAACAGACCTCTTGTGTATACTTGCTTTGAACACTTGCCTCTATGACATTGAAACTGACAGAAGGGCACTGGGCTCCTGTCATATTTGTTTAAAATCTTTATCCAGAAGTTGTCCATGGAGACATACCCTGGGCACTTAGATGACAGCAATGCTATTCCTGCAACATAATGGCCAGCTGCAAACTGAAGTTTAATTTCATTTTTGCCTATCAGAGGGATCTCTTCTACCTACTTTCAGTTGCAAAGAAGGAGAAATTTCCACAAATTTTACAGCAGCAATCTTCATTCATAACTGTAACACATCAAGAGAAGCAGAAAGTAAAATAAAAAGGTGCCCAGGAGCTTTAAACCAGAAAAGGAAGCTTTGTTATGAAGCTCTGCTCTGAAGAGAGGTAATGTTTCCTGATGGAAAGGAGAGGATAATAGAACAATCCATGTCTCAGAAAAAACTCCACAATGCAATCATGCTATTTGATCTGTGAGAGTGAGATGAGAAGGGCTCATTCTTTCCAAGGACAGATAGTCCAAAAATTTTGTGAGTACTGGGCAGAAGTAAGGTAGGAGAGGAAGCTGTAGAAGCAAGGTAAGGGAAAGGATGGGGAAAGGGGAGGAAACAAAAGAAGGAGAAAAATGAGATCCTCTCTTTTGCATCACTGATGAAAAAGTATCAGGAAAAATATCCTAAACCACAGTGGAAGTATTAACTCCCTGTGACAGGCCTAGATGACAGGGCAGAAGTGACACCCAGGGACACGCTTCAGTTACAAGAACTAGGTAGCTTGTTTTCTAGACAACAGTAGTACTAGAAAAAGCACTTGAAAAGACAATGCAAAAACGCCTTTAACGTAGACACCCCAGGGTATCAGTAATAGGCACATTGCCACCGGCTTACTGCCTCATCCAAAGAGCTCAGTTAAGCGTACAAAGGGAGATAACACTGCTGCACAGTTTCTCTCCTCCTCTTTTTCTGTGTGAGTGGGCTAACTACAGTCACATGTATGCAATTCCCCAGGCACATCTTATCAATGTCATGTGGAGAAATGATCCAAGTGCTGTGCAGCCTATGCAGAGCACTCCTGGTCTCTTGAAAAAGAGCATCAAAAGACAGATTTGCAACTCCTATGAAGAGCATTGATAGGCTATCAGCACTAATGAGCCACCAGGAATCTATGTACGAGTTCTGGTACCTCTGCTATATCCAGAACCTTAGTTTCCATATAGAGCACTAGAGATCCTCAATCTTTAATGAATCAAAAGATTATGACTTGAGTATTTGAAACAGGAAGCCCACAGCTGTCCACAGCACACATAAGACACATGGGGAAATTGCCCACTCTCTGTATCTGCTTTGTGCTGTCATAGTACAACCATGATGTGTGGTAAAAATGATACACCCAGCATTGTGTCAAAGGGGAAGCCATGATCATCCATGGAAGTAGCACAAGTCATGCTCATTTTAGTCTGCACTCGCTTTGCAGACCTTAAAGTAACAGTAGGGTGTTGACACAGAACGAAAACACTAGGAACCATGAGCTAAGCCAATTCATTATTAAGAGAGTCCACTCTCAAGTAATTCCTGTCTGTCTTCCTCTAAGTCTCACAGACTGGCAAGCACCCTCTCCTAACTTTCTCATCAATCAATCAATGTTCAGAAAGTCTCATTGTGATTTCACTTAGTTTTATCTCACTGTCATTCTTGGCATATGAAGCAATTTGATCAGCTGTTACTTTTTCTTTTAGGTATGGTAATCTTGAGGAACAAATTAATTAAAAACTTAAACCAGGCTGACAGGTGTGACTAGGCAGTGGTGGGGTTTTAATGGAAATGCATATTTAGAACCTCAGGAAGGCCTGTAATTATTTCAGGTAGGTCAGGTTTTGCATCAGATCAAATTATTAACATAGCAATGTGAAGGTGTGATTTGGTGGTGTTTATGTCCTTGGAGAATCTAAGGAAAACCTAATCAGTATCTCAGGTATAGTGTGCACAACACAACAGTTTCAGAAGCAGTTTGTAAAGTGAAGATTGGGTATTTTCCTTAATATACCCTGCTGCAATTTACAAAGAGGTTAGGCATTCACAATTTCACTTGATTTAAGCAGGAACACCTTACCTCTGAAAATTGAGTGAAAAGTACCAAGTAAGGTAGTTGCACTTGACAAACCACTTCCAAATTTTCAGTAGAATGTGTAATTTAGCCAGCATAACCACTGTCAAAGAAGCATGGTAAAACAGAAACATCTGACACAATCTTTGGAGAAAACAGGAAAAGAATTTGAGCACAAATGGACTGATTAAACACAAGAGAGCAAAAACAGTCATTGTGTGGCGGTGGCCAACTATCTTGGGTTTTAGCCTATATAGTCCAATTTTCAATAGCTAACATAGTTTTTCCAGAAACAGTTTGGTTATAATAAGGAAATATAATATTGTGCAAAATGTCTACTTCACAGTCCCCAAGATAACAGTCCTTTGAAGTACAGAACAAGCAATGCAAGCAGAAGCCAACTCAAACACCATTGCTAACGTGACCTTGTCCCTGGAGCTGCACTTCAGTGGTTTATCCGACTGCAGCTCAGGCTCTGTTAGCAGTGCCCACAGACACCAGACCACAGACATAACTCTCATTACCACAGCAATGCACAGTTCAGTGCTCAGCCTGTCTCTGGGGGTTCAAATGCCCATGGTGGCTGTTTTGCATTGAAGATCCCTGGCTTGGGTCAGAACTCAGATCAAATAGTTTGGACCAGTTAAGTTGTAGATAACCAAGACATGGTTTCTCATTGTTGCAACAACCCAATGTGTAACATCTGGGTATGCATGCATAAGGTGTCACCCTGAAGAGGTAAGATAGTTTTCCCAGGTCATCCAGTTGTATGTGCTGCTTGGGTGGCTCCTCCTGCACAACCATACAAAAGACAAGTGCTTCCTCCAAGACCACTCTTAATAAAGGTCTGCCACTACACTTTAGCTTGATTTAAAATTGCTGTCTTTGGAGTAAACAAATAAGCAAACAGGTTAAAAGAGTACCTAGGAACTGCCTTTCATTTTAGTGGGTCTGAGATGCTTCATTCTGTTTATAGCTTGGAACAGGAACCCACAACATCCTCTTAGAAAGGAATACACAATATCCTTCACATCAAAGCTTGCTCCTGCTGAGATAATTTCCATAGCCAGGAAGAATGTACATTTCCTAAATTAGACCAACATCAACACTTTAAATAATAAGCTTCTCTTACTATAAGACATAGGGACAAGGCTTTTTTCCTGTTGAAAACACAAAGCTTTGAATTAACACTTCTGTCCATGACGAGTTATCTTTATGTTTTTACACAACAGTCCAGATCTTCAGACCTTATTATCTGAAGAAAAAAACCCTACCTCGTGCCTTTTACTCTTCTGTGTGTTCAGGTCCATTAATTCAATTAAAAAAAATAAATCCAATGCATATCTGGATACATCTTAGTGAGAATCAATCCTTTATCCTTAATAAAAAAAGTCTTTCTTTGTTTTTTTCAAAGTCCCATTTGGTTCATGAACCTGTCCTGCAATTTTGGCAGACATGAGTACTCCCCAAAACAATAAATAAATCAGCCACACTATGGCATCATTGCTTCTATGTGTTGTTCCTACTATACACCATTTCAGGGAAAATCCTAGGAGATCTGAGTGCAGAAAATGAGTTTCACAGGTCAGGTAGGAACAGATGAAGACAAAGACAAAAGATTGGGAATTGTGAAAGAGAGGTAAAGACACCTGAAGTTAAAGTGGAGAGAAACCTAACACTGTATGCAAAGTGATGAAATACAACTGTAGAAGAGGCTGCAGAAGACATCAGACTAAATTTTACAACCAATACACCTCATTTCTCTCCCGATTTGTAGATTGTTACATTCACTGAGACTATTAGTTACTTAAACCAGAGGGTAAGTGATAGTAGTAATGAGCTCTCATCCTCTGCACTGGCGTGCACTGTGTGAGGTAAGGACACATTGCTAGTATCTTGTGTGTCTAGCTCATGGCCACACAGGAGCATGAGAATTAGAAGCAAATATGCTTTCCTGGACTTCCTTCTGTTTCTCAGATTTAATCCCTTCTGCCATTCCACTTTGAACCTTGATTTTGATATCCTCCTTCCTCTCCCCCTTTCTACCTAGCTCCTTATTAATTTCAGCAGCCCTCTCAGTTTTGTGCCCTAACTAGTACAGTCCACGTCTCTCTCACACTTAGACAATTCCACCTTCTCATTATCTTTTCAGATGATTACAATCTTTTCTTCCACGAGCTGTCTCTTACTCCCTGTGAACCTCCCTTCTTTGTCCTAGAAAGATATTCATCCCCTCAGGATCTTTCATTCTTTTCCTTATTATTGAGCTCTGATAAATTACTGCTTGGAGACCTTAGTCCCTGGATATTTCTACAGTCAGGATGTTCCACTGTTCTACTTCTTGTTGCTGGATCAAAAAGGAACTTACAGAAGCAGAACATTTCCCTGCTGCCATTAAGCGGTCCTACTGCAGAGCTGACAGCAGATTGCAAAGAGAAGGAGAGGAAAAAGCAATCATTCAGGAAGGAAACAAATGCCAACACATATTTAAGTGTTGACTTGAGAGTTTTTGTTAAAAATCTTTCTGGTACTTTTGTGCAGTTTTGGCCACTGTCACTGGGCAAGAACTGAGAAACATTATGACACTTCTTCAGGTAACCTGAACAACTGCTGAAACAAAGCAAAGCAAAGAAACTGGTGGCAGCAGTAAAGAGAGCTGCCTACAAAGACAGCACTTAATCCACATTGGTGCCTGAAGTCTTACCTTCCTGAGAAACCACTGTCATTTCTATTTCAAAACCAGCCTCACTGCTTAATTTTGGAGAGGACCAATTGCATTCTGTGACTGCTAAAAGGTAATGCCTAATTATACTAGTTTGAAGTGATAACAATAAAACTTTGATGATTCATACAATTGGTTCCAAGCTTATCTATTCCAGTTGCCAAGCAGTTCTTTTCAGACTTTGCTTTGATCAGAGAAAGTGACCTTGCTGTCATTTTAATACCAACTGTAAAATAAGCTTGCAATTATTTCTTTAAAGTTCAAGTGATTCTAATGAAATCTCTTATGACCAAAAATGCAAATTAATGCTTCAGCTCTACATCTTGATAGTTTAGGGAATTCAGATTGTTCTCTGTCCCACATACACTAGAGCAGGGAAGAAAATATTAACAGGACCAAAACCACTCTGGATAAACACACTAACATGTCACCAGAACTAGTAATATTTCTATGCCCATGTTAATTAGCAAAGGTTACAAAAGAAGCACACAACAGTTTTTCAAAGCATTTGATGAAAAGAACACAAAAACTTGACTTATTTCCACACATAAGCAAAATTTGTAGGCAGCTGTTCCTAAAAACATGCATGTTTCAGCTCTTCTGTTCTCATTAAGTCAAACAATGGTTAGATAATAGAGCTGAAAACGGTTTTGGTACCAACGTATTTATCGCGTTTCCCAACGCATCAAGCTGTCAGGCTAACAATTACCTTCATTTCCAATTAAACTTGACAGGCAGTCCCTTGGTGAAAGAACATGTGTTAATTTACCTAAAACACATACCTCTTCTTTCAAACCTCCTCCTCCACCAAACATACAGCTATTGTGTTATTCTTCCTGCTAGGTGGAACTGCTCTTCCTGCCGTTCCACAGACTCTACTGTGAAGGCAGCAAAACTCCAACGCCCTCAAGTGCAAAGATTTTTCTCGCCTCCCTAAAGATGCAGACATGAAATCTGGACTTAAGTGTTCCTGTCATTCACTAGAGCAGCTACTGATAATGCATAGAAACAGAATGCAGGATAATAAACGTACAAAACCAAGAACAAGGGAGGTAACTTCACCGACATTAGCCTGTTAAGTGAGGATGATGACACTCTCTGATGAACTGACAATAAGCACAGCACCCTCTATGCTTCATTGCTTAAACTCAAACAGATTCTTCCTCTATCTATGTCCTTACTGTTTTGCAACTGAGGTCTACAAGGTGGCTCCAGGATCGAGTAATAACAACCAAAGTAACAGTGAGGATACTTGATGTTTAGCTACCAGAAACCAAGGACACTGCAGGACAGCTGCCTTCCCATATCTAAATGAAAGGAAACCTCAAAGAAATACCAGCAAGCCTTGAGGACTTGGTATTTTTAATTCAGTATCAGAGAGTGTTCTCTCTCAATTCACGAGCTCATCTTGCCTCAGGAAGAGGTGTCAGACACACAAGAACGAGCAAACTATACCAGAATCTGATTGTAAGGCAATTTCTTCCTGTTGTATCACATAGAGGATGGCATCTTTTTGAGGAAGATAGTTTATACACACAGTAGCAATGCTTACAGTCTCATTTAAGTCTTTCTTTTTAAACCTTTCAAAGCTTGTTTGCAATGGCATCAAGTTTCTGGGTCAAACACACTTCAGTTAAACATTCCTTTTTTGCTTGGACTTTTAAAAATACAGTTATAAGCTAGCCAATGGTCTGAAAGTTAGCCCCACAAAATAGAAAATAACCTAAGTAAAGCACTACCTGTAGACACAGAACCACAGAATGGTTTGGTCTAGCTAGAGCGGAGCAGAGGGGCAGAACCACCTCCTTTGACCTGCTGCCCACGCTGCTTTGGATACAGCCCAGGACACCGGTGGCTTTCTGGGCTGCAAGTGCACATTGTCAGCTCATGTCCAGCTTTTCATTCACCAGTACCAAGTCTTTCTCTGCAGGGCTGCTCTCAATCCATTATTCTGTACTGATATTGGCAATTGCCCAGACCCAGGTGCAGGACCTTGCACTTGGCCATGTTGCACTTTGTGAAGTTCACATTAACCCACTTCTCCAGTCTGCCAATCCTGCCAATCAACCACAACTCAGCCCTTCTGCTCTCTTAGGCAGGAGATGCCAAAGTATCTGGCAGAGCTGCTCTTACTCCAAACACTGTTAAAAAGAGAATGTCAGACAGATTTTCCTAACCTCCTCAAAGCACTCTTGCAGCATGTTTTATTGAAGAATTTCAAGTTCAGCAGTTCTATTTACTGCATGCCAGGTAATGAAGAACAAAACCACTCCGGATTTACATATTAAAACCAAAACTTTGCATTTGACTCATGAACTTCAGCAAGAACCAACACAGACCTCCACAGAGAGTGGCATAGTTAACTTCAGATGCAGAAGTTTATTTTGTAAATAAGTTGTGGAACTGTGCACTGGATACAGCTTCTCATTGGGCCCTGACAGAACATGCAGCAGGAGGACATTGTACCTCAGTGGTGATATCATTGCAATAGAAAGCAAAGGTCCTAAATGTAAAGGGAGATACATAGGCGAGCAGAAGTGTTTAAAGCTAGCACCTTCATACATCTGCTTACTCTAAGAAGACTACAGCAATCTGACTGCCTTGCAGGGCTCCTCAACAATACCTCATGTCACCTGGGCTGAGCTGAAGCCAGACTGCTGTCCTTAAAGCAGTGCCTAAGGCTCTGCAGAATATATTCGTATATTACCCAGAGCAGGAGACACTGCAGATACTAGTGGATGAAATACAAACTTGCCCCTGGGGCAAAAGAACTGGCTGCAATTCCTCTTACATGACCACAGACAGGTGGGAACACAATCCAACGGTACTTTACAACCAATTTTTTCTCAGAGGCTACTTAAAGAAGTAAACATTTTTGTTTACTACATGCTTTTGTTTACTACAGCGAGAACATAAATTAACATAGTTGTAGTTTCTAACTCATCATCAGGCTCATATAAACAGAATCATTCACCTCTACAGAAACACCAAGGGAGAAAAAGAAGTCAGAACCCTGGAAAATCCATGGCATTATTGAAGGTTACTAAATACAAGGACACAAGAGGCTGCATGTTTTCAGAAGACTCTTCTTGCCGCAGGAAATGGTGCTGTTTCACTAGCTTTCAGCGATTTACTTTTTAACACAGTTGAAGAAGTGCCTTTGGTCTCAACTACTGCGTGGGCACGTGACAGACATCAGTTCTGATCGTTTCAGGATTGTTTGTAACTACTAGCTGACAAGTGCTACATCAGAAGCCAGTACATGCTGCCAATACTACTTCTACCAAGTGTGAACTCTTCCAGGACACTGTCTCCAAAACGACATTGCTTCCAAATGATTTCAAGATGCTCAGCGGCAGATGGACTGCAGACTTGCATCCTAAATGACAATTATCACACCAGGAGTGCAGTGGGAAGGGGGCTGAAGAGAAACTCATTACTGAATACAAGAAGTCACGACCATTGAGTACTACACACTGAATTAAAGCATCTCTGTTCTGCAAAAAGATTCTTTCAGGCTTTTTCCCATACAGAGATATTTCATCTCCTCCAACAGTTTACTTTAGGAAAGTGAAAGTGACGGATGTACAGAACCAAATTAAGCTTTTAGATAAAACCCATCCATGTCTTGACATCTATCCAAAGACTGACTAGTCTCAGTAGAATTTATTTGCAGACAGTATGTTAGTTAGACCTGCATGTGGCACTCATCTATACTTACCAGGTTGTTTTGCTCAATGTTCAACTGGAAAAACACAGACATTTCTCCACAAAATCTCTGCCAGGTTTGTGGTGAAATTCTTTTCTTCAGACAATTCTTACATTTCCTTCCTTTTCCATGTTTCAAAAGCTAAAACATGTGGTTTAGGTGGTTCTTCCCCATCCTTTTTAGTCAAACTGATTTTGGCAGATCATGAATCATCAACTAACACTGCACTGTAGCTCTTACCTCCCTTCGTCTTAAGAAAAAGGAAATCAATCTGAAAAATGTATAAATCAAGGCTCTTATCCTCTCTTTGCTTTTCTTCTTGTCTTGTACTTGCTAGAAAAGCTTAGTCTGTATTTATGCCCATGATTATAGTCTGAAGAAACCAGAAAACAATTAATCATATCCAATTTATGCCACATATTACTGATAATGGATACAAATCTAAGCAAAGCCTAGGAGAGTTAAGGTGCTAACTCACACACTGCTATGCTACAACTGAACTCCTGGAAGCATTCCTTGGCAATCCAATCTTAAAATACAAACCAAAACAAACCAACTTATATGTGTGTCTTGAATTCTACTCACCCTGGGCTAATTCTCAGAATCTAGCCAGGAGAGATTTCTTGAGATACTGTAAACAATATCAGGGTTATGTCTGAGCAATTAGATTTACATTTTCTCTAGTTCTTTTTGCCTAGGGAATCATGCAAGATTAAAGGTATTAATAATACCACATGCAACAGCAGTGAATCCCGAGATAACACTGTTGAGTTGTTCCCTGAATTTGCTATAGAGCCCACAGATGTGCTACAGACTAAATAGGCAGAGGATACAGAGAGCAGATCCTCATCTAAGACTACAGAAGCCTGTTGACACCAGCTGAGAGTCTAGCCTACTTATGCTACTTAAAACAGGGTTAAGAAAAGCAGCAATCTGTTAATTAGAATTTGGTTTTAAAATGCCTTCCTAGAAGGTGCTCTGATGCAGGCACCAAATTCTTCAAGTCCCTAAAAATTAATCACAAATGTTCTGCAAACTACGCCACCACAGCCACCAGGATGCCAAATTCCCAACTACTTTGGTTACTCTATTTCAATACATGAATCCTTTCAGCACAGCACAGACATGTGACTATTGAAATGGCAACTGATCTTTACTGTTAACCACACGTTCACCTTGCTGACTCTGCAGGCAGCAGTGAACATGTGGGGAAGGAGATGAGGACAGAGATGCAGAAGGGCCCTCCTGAGACCACCGTCCAGAAATCTGGTGCTCAGGAATTTCCCAAGCCAGAGAGGCTGGGTCTTTGTGTTTAGTAGCTTTCAACAAACTATTTTCCATCATTTTTTGAGTGACTTTTGTAAACCAAAATGACTTTTTTTTCAGAGTTTAATGATGCCCTTCTGGCGTTCCTAACCATTGGTAGGGCATTTAACTAAGTAAAATAGCTTTCTATCACCTGCAGACTTGAAGATTTCATTGTTTACTTCCTCCTTAAGGTCATTGACAACTATTTGTGCTTTCACTGTTTGCATATATGAAGTAATATGTCTACCATTTCCTTAAACATAGCTTTTGTTTATTCACTCAGATCCTAAACACATGAATGTTTGCCCAGCATTGCCTTCTCTACTGAAAGGTGAGATGGGCTATGGGATCTCATGGCAGTAAATGTTGAAATGATGGCAGACTAAACATAAACTGTGAAGGGGTTTAGGTTTATATAACATAAACTGTGAAGTTTATGTTATATAAATGTAACAATGTAAGCAATATAACTCCAACAACTCCAATGTTAGCAAACATCATTATCAAAGCTGTGAAAATCTGAGCTGACTTCTGGCAGAAATTTTGCTGTTAGGTTCTTTGTCTCACTTGATTAGCTCTTTCACCATGTTTTTTTAGTAACATAATAAAGTTCAAATAAAAGCAAATGATGCCACAAATCTCAAGTTATTTACCTGGCCAGGTTTATCTCTTAAATACATACAAAGAAATTAAGGAAATAGTAAAAAGAAGTAAATAAGGAGTTAATTTGTTTCAGAAATGTGAATGCTGAATTAGATTCAGCATATGAATATATTACTTAGTTCCTTTGTTTGCATTTATTCTGTATGCCACCTAGTGAGTGTGACAGCATTAGAAAACTTTAGCTCAGGATTTTCTAGAGAGAAAATGAGTGAGCGTTCAAGGTAAAGTTACCGTAAAGTTACCCCAAAATACAGGATACGTATCTTGTCTAAATATTTGATGCAACTGGTATTAAACTCTGACAGGAGGATCAAGTGAAGAAGTCTATTTGGTATGCACAGAATTAAAAACAATGCAAACAAGGCTCCTGATTAAATAAACTGAGTTACCATGGGATATGGCAGAAGACACTCTTGAGGATCAGAAACTGGAAAGGATAGAAATAAATCAAATACCGTAATGATGGAGGTTAACAGTGGGATCCTGCAAGAGTCTTAAAATGAAGTCTAAAGAGTGAGATTACAATATATGCTAATGTTAGTGAATTATTCAGGGTAAAAAAAACCTGAGCATATACAGTTACAAGGGATCTCAGAGGAACAACGGAACAATAAATTGAAAGAGAAAGATGGCACCTTGATAAATGCAGAGTATACACACTGGGAAAAACAATCCTAACTGCACATACATAATGATGGGCTCTAGACCAGTTATTCAACTTGTAAACAAATGTTGGAATCACAGTGAAAAGATTTTTTAAATCAGCAGCTTAATACCCTAAAGGTAATTAAAAAGAAAACTGGAACATAAGAACAATGTAAGGAAAAGAAGCAGAAAAATAGAACTATGCCAGTGTGTAAGTGTGTGGTATGCATTTACTCTCCACACTATAATTCTAGTTATCCTACCACAAAAACAAAGATAAAAGAGAATTTGAGGAAAAAGGTACAGTAGATAAAGCAAACCAAATACAGTTATTCACTATTTCTTAGCACAGAAGGCTTGGAGGGCACAGGAAAAAAGTTACCAAGCAAGCAGAAAGAGAACACTTCTACAGCATACACTACTTAAGACTGTGGTGCTGCCTTCACAGGGGGACAATTATCAAAGTGAGAAATGCACATATGCTCAATAGAGGGCTAGAGAAACAAGAACTAGGTCCAGTGGCAGTAATTTAATACGAATGGCAGGTTTCTAAGCAGCAATTTGTATTGCAGAGAGTTCATGGGGCTCATTCCACACCGGCCCTTCATCTACACTGTCCTGAAGCACCATCTGTTGTGGAGTGCTGCACAGGCAGAGTTTTGTGCTGGCTCTGCATAGCCATTCATATTCTTCAAAACAGAAGAGGAAGGAAGAGATTATAATGAGGTTATAACTCTCCCTTTCCTTCATTGTCTTAATAGTTATTTATTAGTTTAGAAGACACGTGAACAGGCAGGGAGAAGTATGAGCTACACAGCATCTTAAAATGCCATTATCTAATAAGCCTACATAAATTTTAAAAAGTGTTGCAGAGGAAGCCCAAATCTTGTGCATTAACTGCAAGCAGTTATCTTTCCTTTCCTCCTCCTGCTCGTGGGGGTAACTGGTCTGCATTAATGTGCCAAACTTCCTCTTATCAGTAAAAAGTGTTAAAACCTGAAAGAATTATCAAAGCAATATAAAACAAAACCACTCAAAACCAATCTTCTAGCCTATTTATTTGGTATGAACAGATTTCAAAACAAATGCCAAGATAACCCCTCATTAAACTGAGTTACCACGGGATGTGGCAGGAGACATTCTTGAGGATCAGAGACTGGAATAGCCAAACACAAAAATGACACATCATTGCTTTAAAGCGTACGTGACTATTACATATGTATGTGCAGCTGATAAGCACCATGTCTATTTATTTCACAGTCTGACACAGACAATAATAGAGACAAGTTCTGATAATCAGATCAGCTAAGTTGTTAGTTCTGCACAGGAAGAGGTACACGTATGCAGAGGAGTCTCAAGATTAGCACTTTTTTCAGCCCAAAAAAGGTGATTTTAGGAAACTACAACATGAAGACGACAAGTGGCAATCATTAATACAGAAATAATTTCAGGGGTAAGACACAGCATAAAATAAGAACATGAAGACTGGGAAACAATGTTTCTTAAAGGGACACACTCCAAAGGGCAGCAGCAGGAGTAAATAACACATTATCAGCAGAACTACAAGTTTTCTATAATTGTGCTTGCTTATAAGATATGAAGGAAAAATGTGGTATTGACTTCAAAGCCATTTAAAGGTCATCCAAACCAAGCCAACACAGGGAAAGAACCTGAAGAGCAGATGTTATCAGCCAGAAAGCCTACGTTTGGAGAAAACAACAGAACACGAAGATCCACTTCTTAGAAGCTTTTGTGGTTCTGGCATGTTTGGTTGTGGTTTTTTTCCCCTATTGTAAACTGGCACAAGAATAAAATCTTTAAAACACACCATCAGAAACAGAATTGTGTAATGTCTGAAAACGGGAAATTAATGCCACAGCAGTTTTCAAAGCAATAAATAAGCACGTTAAACTTCATTTAGTCAAAAGCCTTCTAAACAGCCTCATGTGGAAGAATTTGTGGTAATATTATTAGTGTCACTGTTGATATAAACCAGCATACACACAGCTACATACACTCTTCCTCCAGAATCATAACTTAGTATGATCCTAGAATCACAGGAAAATCACAGTAGGTAAAAATACCCAGTTCAGTTCATTGAAATGTCATCCTATCACCTCCAATAAAAGGCAACTTCTTAACAAACAAACCAAACAAGGCTGTGCATTAACTGGTCAGTTAATTCCTTAGTGGCCCACAAACTCAACATCCTGATACACCGCATGCAAATACTGTTGTTTAGTAGCAATAGTGATATGTATTAGTAAATATGCTCTACTTTCATGCAAATATATTGTTTATAAAAGACATGTAACTAGCAATGGCAACCTTCATAAGGAAAGAAATGCAAAGTACTCTTCATCATCCTAAAAATCACTAAAGAGTATAGTTTATCAATACATCTTCTAAATGCTAGTAGGAGGTTACAGTCTCAGAAGAGTAACCAACAGGACGAGAAGAAAATTAAGCTTATTATCAACATTTCAGGTGTACAAGGATGCATACACTCAGTAATGAGATTTCATCTGAATTATTTTAAATAATTCAGTCATTCCAAATACTCTCAAAAAAGACACTATAACTTAAGCTGTTCTGGTTTAAAAAACACCCTAGCTCCTCCACTATAATACCTGGAGCTCTGCATTGCTTATCTATTTATTCAAAACCAAAGTTATAGAGTAGGCTTTGGGAAGCAGTGACAAACATTCAGCACTGCAAAGTACAAAAAAAACCCCCAAGATCATTAGGGAGAAAACAAACTGCTTTAGTTGTACCCTGCAGCAACAAAACCAGTCCTCTTTGAAGGCATTAACAGCTCCAGGCTCACCTTGTTACATATATTCTAAGGAATGAGTACCACAGAAACGGAAACTCATCAGAACTAAGATCTGTGTGAATGTTGCTGAAGTGTTTTATTATAAATAATAAAAGTATTTTAAGTGCCATGTATTTAACAGGATGCCTGTGACCAAGATGCAGTTATTGGCATGTTACAATAAAATCAGAAGGCAGCAAGCTTACTGCAGCAAACACTTTCCCATCAATTAACGTGCTGCAATGAGCAGCTCTATCAAGTGCTACAGGAGACTAAATAAAACTCTGATGATATCAAATGTTTTCAGTGCTGTCTTTAATTATCTCTCATGTATCTCCTGTTTCTAGTATCACTGGCCTCGGATCAGCCAAGTGAAATTCCCTCCTGTTTCACCCAGTGACAGTTAGCAAAAGGCAATTCTAAGTTTATTTTAACATTAAACTGCTTTAAACTTCAATGCCTGATGCAGCTGAGGCAGAAGAAACTTAAGGGAGATGAAGGTGCTACTTGAAAAACTAGATCCCTCTCCTTAGCACACATGGTGTCAATCTCACACACCTCCTACTCATTTTCAGCTCATGATGACTCCACTTCAAACACAGAGTTTTTGATTCTAAATAAATGAATAGCATCTGGTCCTCTGGCAGCTTTATCCAGTAGAAAGTCATACCTTTAAAAATGCTCTCAGCCTTGCTGAAGACTTCATACAGATTTGGGCTTAGTTCACATAATGAAAAGGATCACATAATGAAACCCGTGGGTTTGCAATTTGTGCATTCTAATGCATATATGGTATCTATTTCAACACTGTGCCTTCAAACATGTGACCTTTATCCTATGCATTCCAATACTTCTGAAAGACAGCATGAAACAAAATGCTATGATTCAAGCTATTAGCTTAAGATAGTTTACTTTTCCATACAGACAGGGAACACTGTGCTAAGCTGTGCCACTCGGACACTACTTCTCATCCATTTTCCTCTCGCATATGACTCAGCTTTTCTCACTTTCCTTATCACACAGAACACAAATTATAGACTTCCATTCTTTTAAAACCTTTTTCTTACATCAGCTTGGCTGACAACTCAACTCAGCTTTCCAGTTAATTTCATAAGACAGCATATGTTTCTTTGGGACTGAACCCGGTTCTCACTGAGCTGGATGGTGTAGCTGCTATTCACTTTGAGGAGGGGAAATATCAGATCTTTTTTAGTTCTTTCACACATGCACATAGTACTTTGGGAATATGAAAAGAGCTAGCCATGTAATGTCATAGCTAGCACTTACACTGATGGATTTATCAACTTACTGCTTCAATCATCAAGAAATACTGTAAGCACGAAACAGTCTTTTAGAAAAAGACTCACATCTTCCTGTAGGAGAACGCTTCATTCATAATCTTGTCTAGCTTTTTCCTCCATTCCTTACATTCACATATATTTTCACTTCTTTAAATGGAGATATTCACAGCCTCTTTTCTTGCCTTACAGAAGTTCTGCATTTAAGAAAAATGAGTATGATGTTTTCTATTCTCTGTACTTGTAGCTAAATGTATAACTGCAGATGCATTGATATGGTTCAACATAGGTCATAGCCATTACTTTGCTACTTCTCCAAGTAACTGGTCATCTGCAGAACGTATTGTCCTGAAAATAACATGAAAAACGCTAGTACTGGTGTTTGGTTTTATAATTAAACAAATTATGGATGTATAAACTTTATTAGACTCGAGTCTCTGCTCATAGTAGAAACTCTATGCAAAAGATTAAGACGTGAAGATGAATAATGAGGTAGGAATCTGCATTAAGAGCAATATCACTTATGTAAAGGAAAACACTGTGAGGCTATTAAGCTACTCCCTTAACTGTGAAGCAAATTTAAATCCAAAATAGTAAAGATAAGAAGGAAGAAGGGAAAAAAAAAAAGACACTAAGCACGGAACCTTATTGGAAAATAAAGCTGTTTTGGAGAAGGTAGAAAGCTATTTCCCTCACTGTGCTATGTTCTGTGTTCTGCTTAATAACATTATGAAATTACAGTTGCAAAGTTTTTACAGCTCTTTTGCCAGCAGAACTTGCTGTTAGCCTTCAGAATATTTAACCAAGTAAAGTTACACCAAATTCTGGTGTGACAGTGGGATAACGCCCAATGTTTGCTGCAATTTGCATCTCACAGCCAGAATGCTTTTTCATTGCATTCCCCCTAGATGTTTCATCCTCTAAGGCAAATTGCCTCCAAAACTCCAAGTAATGAGGGCTCTAAGGCCCATTACATAAAAACCCTATCCATTATGTTTCACTTTTTATATGGTCAAGTATAAAATGGCAATATACAGTCTGAGAACAAAATCTTCGTGTTAAGTCACACCAGGTCACAGAGAAATCAGAATCAGGCCCCCAAAAGAAGGGGAAAAAAAGAGGTAGTTACAAAAGTGGTGGAAGAAATGCAAACTCTGTCAAAGAGGAGGATCTGGATGCTGATGATGCTTGTATATATAGTATCATTTCACTCCTAGAGAGCCACCTCCACTGACACAATAGCCCAAGGGAATTTTTAAGCAAACACTTAAGTGGCCTCGCTGCCAGAAAGGGACACTTGGTCAATCCTCTACCCACCAAACTTGCAGACTTACCTCTCCATAAACTTATGCAGATGATGTAGCAGCCTGTCTGTCCAGACCTGTTTGTTTCTTTTAACCTTAAATATTCACTATGTCAAGTCAATGCCTGCTTACTTTTCCAATGTTTTGGTTTTATAGATGCATGAATGCAGGTAAAGAGAACTTTTTTCAGCTTTATGTTGGTGAACCATATAGCACAAACACTAACAGGCTATTCACTCTGAGGATTTATAGAAGCACCACTCTACCTGCTCATGGAGGTTTGGGATTTCCCTTTGTCACTTCAACAGACTCTGCAACAGACAACACTAGACCTAACTGGACTGAAACATCTTCAGCCACGACTGAAACTACCTCTTGTTGGACTTGTGTGAAAGTGAGCTGAACACAGGATGTCATTTCCCAGGTCTCAGATGTGCTGAAGGGCACTATTCTCAAGTCAAAAGAGTAAGGACATGAACTCTACAGTTTCTGGCCCAGCTAAATAATCAGAACAACAGGGTAAAATACAAGAGAGTAGAAATAGTTTCAAGCATTTCCATATCTAGGGCACAAACAAACATACAAACCTGCTCTGATGGCTTTGTTGTATAATCTGCTTTCTATTTTTAACATTCTGTGTGATGTTTGGACAACAAGGGTCATTACAAGGCAGAAACTTAATACATTTCAATGACAGCAAAATCTTCAGTGGCAAATGAAAAAAGAAAATAATGCCTGTGGCTTATTTCACATCAGTTCCAACAGAACAAAGCGAGGGAGAGGAAAAATAAGTTTACTCTTGAATGAAAGATATACCCATGTACATATATAAAAGTATATATATATTTTTTGAGATTTCTACCACACTTCTGAAAGAAAAACAATAAGCAGGTGTAGCTTAACTAGCATATTCAGACTTAACAAGTAACACAGTAAACTGAATTAAACTCCAGTTTGCGTAACCTGCTCTTTCTAGAGCAACTCAAACATAATGCTGGATTCACAATCTCCAGGTGAGTTTAAGGCACAAACCACATACAATTTACATATATATACTGAGAAATCACTCTACTGCATTTATTTTCAGTACTGAAATCACTGTGATTACTCACTTTGTTTCAGAAATATAGTAAAAGAGAAGGAAAGAGTCTTTGGACACGAAGGCCTTTACCCTGTTTGTTAAAAGACTGAGACAGATATATGCTCTGATTTTTTTTTAATCCAGATGCTGATATATCATTACAGTTTCTTCATGAGGTCCCACAGTGACAATGAAGCTCTTGTGCAAAACTGAACAAGCAGATCTCATTTTAGATTATCTTTCAGGAGTATTTATCATGGCTAGAGTCAGATGCTGGCACAGGAATGCACATGAACTGTAAATCTCAGTTAAAGATGCATTATAGGCTTCTAATAAAGCCCAGGACTATGAGTAGCCTAATTATTCCAAATATTTTCTATGACAACATTCAGTCTTGAAAATTGATGGCTTCGATCCATAACCCTACTTCTAACTATATGTTTCACCTGCATCTAGAGCATCACAAAAACCCCTTCCAGCAGCAATCAGTACCACTGCCAAAGCAATCAGATCTGCAACCATAGCCAAAAACCCAAATCAACACAAGTCTTAAGCAATTACAGAAACCTAAGAAAATCAATAACAAATCAGACCAGGAGTTCATCCAGCCAGTATCCTTTCTCCAACCAGACTGATCAAAAAAAGTCACTCTTGTCTTTAAGAACATGTGGGCTAAGCATTCCACCTCACAGTCAACTTTACTGCTGACATCTTGACCACAGTGGTGCCACTGGCTTTAGATGCCACATACTTCTTTTGTTTTAGTTCACGTAAACCAAATGATGCAACCCCTCCCTTCTTTCATTGAATCTTCTCCATATAATCATATCCAGCCATTCCTCCAAGTAAAATGATCTTTTTATATTAGGCATATAGAATTAATTCCATTACAGCTCAAGGCTGAGAACTGTCTAGTATAAAATGTTTCCATTTGTGTAAAATCATCTCACCACATCTTATTTCAAAGGATCACAAATCAGCATTATGACAAGTCAGCCTATCACTTCATCAAGTGGTAGGTTGTCAGAACGATTTTATTTTAGGAAACTGAAATGAATAAGATACTTTGCAGAGTAAATTAGAGTAATTGGATTGCAGGTTGCTAAATAACAGAGAAAAAGAAATGTCAAAGAAGATAAACCTGCTTAAAGTCACCTTTATCACAGCACAACACACTTCAGAGACGTTTACCTGTAGCAGTTTTCTTTACATTAAGAGTAGAAGAAGCACTGGCTCAAAGTCTTTTCAAGCAAGCATGCTGCAAAAACAATGCCAGCTGTCTCCAAAGGCACAAAAACTTCTCTGTAACTACAGCTGAAAGCTTTCTTGCTGAGCAGCTGCTCAGATTTGTGGGGAGGACAGGTGCTCTCAGAGCTCCCATGGAACTCTGGGTGAGCTCACAATCTTCTGCCCTAATTTACTGCCAGTTCCACTAATCTGTCCTCAACTATGCCTGCAATGAGATTAAAATAATCACTCAATCACCCTACTCTCCCTCTTCACACACACAAATTACTCTTCTCTGGTTTATTATTTTCTCTCACATCACATCACTGTCAGCTGCCCATATCACTCGATACACATTGCCTGAAGGGCTGTTTCTGTCTTCTGACTTTAAATGCAATGGGGAGGAAAGATTGCATCATATCTACAATACTACCTTAAAATGGCAAAGACTGAAAACAAGAGAGTAGCAAGTTAAAAACTCAGAGGTCTCTGCATCTGCTTAGTAAAGGGATGTAAAATACCACCTAGCAAAGCCCCAAAAGTACAAATACACTGGTGCCAGAGGAAGCAGAACAGAATGCTAGCGGTCTCTTCCCCCTCCTGATAAACTTGTCCCCGACTCCTGAAAAACCTCACTCCACAGGCATCAGAAATCCAATCACCAGGAGCAGCCACAGAAGCTCCAGGGGACTGCACCTTGCAGCACAACAGCAGCTGACACGCTGCAAACGTAATTTAATTTTGACAAACAACAATTTGATGTACCATGGGCTGTGAAGTTTGCTTATTCTGTCTATGGCTAAATAGCTTCTTGCTCACATCTACAGCTTGTACAGCCACAGGAGCTGTACAAGTATTCCCACAGGAGCCTACAAATAGGCACATCAAACTCTTTTCCTCAGACACAAAGGTTTCCCAGTTCTACCAGGAAAACAACTTCTCTCAGACTTGTAAACCAACCATCAGTTTTGGTTTATAATTCACGCTGGTTCCCATCTAACTACACTCCTCCTGTCCCTCCTGCTGCTTACTTTCTCAAGATGATCAAATCAAAGAAATAAAAAGTTCAGACTAATACTTTTAGTATTAATATACAGGCTTGAGAGTAACTGTATGCACAACTGCCTAATGGGGACTGTTAATGTATCCTCTACAAACAAACCAAAGCAAAGAGTGCACTCTAAGTGCATATTTTGACAATAAACTGCATCAGGTGGCAGAGGGGATGGATTTTATAAGGTACAACAGCTAACTGTTCCCTAGTTATAAGGGAGATCTAGAGGTCATCAAACTTTCTCCTCTGCCTATGAGCACAAACATTGCTCACAGACCTGCTTCACAATATTAATATGCCCAATTCTGTTTGCCAGGCTTTGTTTTTGCATTGTGGATTGGTCTCAGGGCACCTGACCTGGACTCTGCACATGACACTAAACTGGAACAGTCCGAGGAGACACCTAACACATGCCAGCTAGGATTGATCTTTCAGTCCAGACAACCAGACTAAGTTATCTCCAAAACACACATGGTGTGAACATAAAGTTCCCCTTTCAGATATGCTTCTCTAGTGTCACAGCACCTGCTAAACATGGCCACAAATATCCAGGTTAAATTTTAACTGTTCCCTACACTATTATAGCGAGAGGGGACAATGATAATTTTGTTTGAAGAAAGGAATAAAGCAGATAGCTGTCTTGTAACAGAGGTTTAGACCCCTAAGCAGGTGTAAAACATTTTCTCATTTGGATCCTAATGAGATTCCTTCATTGTGAAGTTGGCACAGAATCCCAGAATGGTGGGGGTTGGAAAGGACCTCTAGAGCTTATCCAGCCCAACCCCCTGCTAAAGCAGGTTCCCCTAGATCAGGGGGCACAGGAACACATCCAGGCAGGTTTGGAAACCTCTAGAGGAAGAGACTCCACGCCCTCCCTGAGCAGCCTGTGCCAGGGCTCCCTCACCCTCATAAATTCATGCTAAGGAAACATAAAAATGAGGAGGTATATAACACCGTACTTGGCCTGGGTGAGATGGAGTTAATTTTGCCCATAGCAGTCCCCATAGTGCTGTGCTTTGTACTGGTGGCTAGAAAGGTGTTAACACACCAGTGTTTTGGCTACTGCTCATACAACATCAAGACTCTCTCTCCAACATTCTCCCTCTCACCACTTGGCTGGAGGTGGGCAAGATCTTGGGAAGCAACAGAGTCAAGACAGCTAACCCAAAATGATCAAGGGGATATTTGATACCATATAACATCTATTCATGGCAGGAGGGGTGGTGGCATTTCTTATTACAACATTTGTCTTCTGGAGCAATCAGGAAGCAGGTTGAAGCCTCACTTCCCAGGAAGTGGCTGGACATCGCCTGCCGATGGGAAGTAGAGAATAAATCTTCTGTTTTCATTCCCTTTCACACATAGCATTTGCTTTTGCTTTATTAAACTGCCTTTATCGTGACCCAGGAGTTTTTTTCCATCATCTTACCATCCCCCAACCTGCTGAGGCAGAGAATGATAAAGTGTCCAGTCAAGGTCAACCCACCGCAAACACATCAGGTGAAGTTTAAATTAAAAAGACATGATTCCTTCCTTTGGATGAAACTTGACTGCAAATGCAGACTGTTCCCACTTATATGCCACTGAACAGAAAGACATGATGATCAACTTGGTTAATGAAGCAATGGAATAAAGTTTCATTTTTCTGCTTTTCATTTGAAGATATTAATGAAAACTACTTTTGCCTTCTCATAAACATGTTTCCTATTCAAGTTATGATTTAGTAAATAAACTGTGTTTGTGCTTATTTATACATTCTCCTCTTCTCCAAGCTGAAGAGCCCCAGCTCCCTCAGTCTTTTATCATAAGAATAAGCTAGTACATAAAGATTTCAAGTAAATATAGTTTTGGCTACAAATTAAAAGAGCTAGCCAAGGAGAGAAGCACAAAAATAGGTGGCTTTTGTATGAATAGTAGTCCACTGAACCTCTCTGCTTTCACCACAGTTACCTGATAAATCTAGTTAAAACCACTAAGTAACTGCTGTCTGTCTTGGTATCCTCCACCACTAAAACTGATAGATTCCCACCTAAAATAATATTTGTTTCTTTAAAAGCACCATATTGTCAAATATCTCATAGAGAAAGGAGTACGGGCTAAAGGGTGGAAGAAATCCCCCAGTACACAGCAAGACCACTCCATACGTTCAAACTGACAGCCTAACACTTGTGTCCAAATGTGATTTGTTTCTGTGTCTCTGCAGAGTCTAAAAAACGTTCAGAGATTTCAGGAAAGCTAAGGCTTTACTTTACTGTTCTTTTCTAATCTTCTCTTACCTGACACTATCATTTAAAAGAGGCCCAGCAAGGTAAAAAGGTCTCAGTTCTCTTGAAGGAGCATGTAACTTGCTATCACTTTAAATCAATTTTGACACAAAACCAACTGTATCTTTAGTTTGCTATCCACAAGGAAAACAAATGTGATAAAGTTCAAGGTATCAAGGTAATGAAATTTGCTGTACCATATGTACCAAAGCAAAGTGCTCACCTGCTGGTTTCCCAGTCTTGGTCATCCTTATCTTTTTCTTCTTTGGCGTCAGAATTATGTGGGTGCTTCTGCACGATCCGCATCCCACCAGCTTTCACTGGAACAAAAATGAGAAAGACACAACAAACCTCAGGTAAATCAGCATAAGTGAAGGATGTTTTAAGGACCACCCTCCCTCCCTTGCCCCCTAATATTTTGCAGAGCAGTTGAATAGCAGCAATCGCAGTTTGAAAAAAGGGCCCAAATTGTTTAAAAGTGGCAAGTCTGGGGAACAGCTACTTCAGGATCACATCTGCCATTCTTTCACATCATGCCATCTTTGCTCATCTTGAGAAGCCACAGCTCACTTTAGCACCTGCTTCCAATATCATTTTAGATAACTCAGTTCTGTTTTAACTCTCTCCCCATCCTTACTGACTTGCAGTAGTCAGAGGCAGTGGCTTATATAACACTATGCAAAAGGCCACAAACATTCATGTTAAATACTCCCATAAAACAGTAAGGTTACTTGCCATTTCAAGCTAAAAACTACAGCTATAATAATAGTATTTATACAAAGAAGTACTTGTGGACAGCATAATAAAAAGCAAAGTTTAGCAGGACTCTTAACTTGCATTTAAATCAGAGCTTTTTATTGTGCAAAACATAAGCGTTTACCACGTTTCAAATCCTTGCCATGGTTTAGTTTTAGAAATGATGCAAAGCATCCCTTTGAAACACAAGAGGTGAAAGCAAACCTACTTCTGTCCACCATTTATCCCCTTCTAAGTGAAATATAAAATAGGAACTAAGCCAGACCTAACACTGCAGCTATTAAGCAGAGCAACAAGCAGCCTGTTCTTGGTCTGCTTTCTGATTTAATATTGTACTTTTTTCTTCAGCCACTGCTACACACGTTTCCAGGAGAGCACAGGGTAAGATGATACATTTGTTAGCTAACTGGGATGGGTTACATCACCATCAGCAACCATGTCAGAAAACGAGGACAGAGGTCAGTAGTCGATAAAAGCACCTACAGACACGATGATTTGTGTTTCACATCACTGCGTCTGTGGATAGCCTCAATAGAGATGTCACAGCCAGAGCCAGATGTCACAGCCAGACTTGCCAGAGCAGCCCTCAGAAGGGGCCAGAGTGGCTTAGCAGCATGGCATGGGGAAGCCCTACTTCTGACAGTGCTCCTGTGCCCAGGCACTGAGGGACGAAAGCACCTCAGAGCAGTTCAGAGTCAGTCTCTGAAATCTAGAAACAAGTTTAGTTCTCAATTCTTAACCAGGACAACAATGGAAAGGCCACTCCCATGCATAAATTTTACAGCCTGAGTGAAGGCAAACAGTAAAGTGACCTGCCCTAGGAGAAAGTGACAGCTCTTTGGCTCTGGTATTTTTTTAAAAGAGACTTTAAGCTTTGTGTGACATTTCAAAGATAAAACTTGTGATTCAATAAAGGACATTAACTGAGGACAGGCAGTCAACAGACAAAACTAAGAAATATCTTTTAAAACCTATCAAAAGTGTGTCCCCTGATCATGCATTTGAAAAAAACAAGACTCCAAACCAACCCACTAACCATACCGTGTTCTCTCTCCAGCATAAAATTTATGATGGTTCAATTGGTGAGAAATGTTTTCATACAGGACAGGGAATGACAGAAAGGTTAGGCAAGAAATAAATGTATTTTTAAAAATGAAAGAAAAAGTAAAATCCCTGGTAATTTCTCTTGATGCAAACTCCTAAGAAATTTAAGTTTCTCTGCACAAGCAAAGATTCTGAGCTCTGTCAAGTGCTGTCTTCTTCTAATATCTCAGTTACCCAAAGTGATTGGTTATGTTTTATTTAGATTCATGTATAAATTTAACATCACTGCACAATCAGTTTTTATTAGCTCCCTTTCAAATTACTTTTTGTGGAAGATGCTGTCTCCACAGCAACATCTGCCAGGTAACAAACAGCACTTCTGGATAATACATGAACGCTTCCATGTTCTCTGCCACCTAAACTAAAGGAAATAATATCTGAATATTTAGTGCTGATTTAGGTGTCTTAAAATCTTGCTCCTCTCATATTGTGTATCATCAGGCCACCAAGCCACTTGTTTTCTCTTTATCTGTCCCTCACAAAGATTTGTTAACATGTTCAGACTTGTCTTTACATAGAGTTAACAGGGATTAAAAAGAAAACAACCAGATAATTAAAAGGCATAATAGTGACTGACAAGTACAGTAACTTAATTTTAATAGTCTCACTTTTTGCACTAATATCAACACACATAGTATGGATAGCTAAAAGTACATTGTTGCATAATGGAATAATCTTTAGTAATCCAGGGTTACTGTGCAGATCTGGGAAATCAAAAGAGGAACCCAGAAAAAAAAAGTGTAGTAATAGTGTGTATTTCTGACACCAAAAGTGAACTAATTAGATCATAGATCATACATACAGCTGATGTAAACCTCTGCTACCCATGGCACAGTATGTTCGTCCCAAATCTGGCTTCAAGAGACTTAGCTGAAGAGGAGAAATACACATGCAACCCAGTGTAGCTTCCCCTTCAAAAGGTTTCAACCAAGCCACACCTTAGGGTTAGACAGAGGGAAGAAACAGTGACTACATCCACCAAGCTAAAGAAAAACCCACTCCATTTGTGACATTTTCTTGGGACTTACAAGGATTTATCCACTTCTTACTCACCCAGAATTTCCTACATAATTTGACAGATGCTTACCACAGTGATTTTGCCACTTAAAAGTCATTAAACCACTTTCCACAACGGTGCCAGAAATCAGTGCTCAGAAGATGGTGTTGACAACACCGTGTTGGGGTTAGGAAGAAAGCAGTTCCTGTGCTAAGAGGATGGAGTTGCTCAGGAGAGGTCAGGTGAGACCCATGCTAAGGCAGGAGGGGACCAGGAACAGCTCCTCATGGTGAGGATGGCAAGAGGCCACCAGCTTCTAAAGGGTGATAATAAAGGAGGGGATCATCTGCCAGAATGCTCTGAGAAAAGCAACAGCACAAGTCTGTTTGCCCCATTGCTGGATAAGAGTTGAGTTTTGGGTTTTATTTATTATCAGTCATGTTTTCTTCACAGAGCCAGTCAGGACTATCTTGTTTGCCCTGTGAACACATGCCTGCCTTCCTTTTATGAGTATGACTGCTCCTTTTGGAAATGTATTTAACAACCACGTTAATCAATTACCACTCAAGAGATCCAGTGGAAACATTCTCAGTCTCTTTACCCTTTTTATTCCCCACTGCTGTGCTTCTTAAGGACTGCTCCCAGTTTCTGAGACTGAATTCTGGAGCAAACCCCATGGAGTTGCAGCAAACAACCAGAGAATCACCACTGCTCAGGGACAGTTCCAGCCTCAACTCACAGACTCAAGACAGTCCTTCCAGAGGAAACCTTCCAGCTCAACTCGAATCAACCACTGGTCACAGCAATTGGACAGGGACTTCTAGAAATCCAGAGCATAATCAAGAGCTTTAGCAGCTTCTCATTTTCTTTGATTATAGTATTAAATATTAACACAAAATTTATTTCTTATGTACTGTGTAATAAAAGATTCCATTACATTGATAAGATGTATGAAAAGCCAGGACTGAGGGAAATGCAAAATATACCATTCTGCAAGCTTAAGGGAGCATACATCAGCGTCTGACACAATAAGAACAGAAGTAAGGGTTATTACACACTTTTGTGCCACAGAAATCTTGGCTCAGAGCTGTATTTTTTTAATGTAGGAAAAAGCACGTAACTATTTTTCAGGAACCTATTATAAAGCTTCATAAATAAACTATTAACACAATCACCTTGCTTTACTCCTCCATGGTACCTACTAGAAAAAAAAAATGAACAGCTAAAAACATAATTACACAGAGCTCTTTTGAGAGACTGCTCTCAGCAATGTATTACAGATGCATGGATCTCACTGAGAGACCAATATTTAACAAAGCTTAAGCTGAGGCCCTCTTAAGGTTCAAAAAGGAGTTCAAAGTTGCTTCATTATCAGCAAGGTCTTGAACTTTCTTTCCATTTTGTTATCCTGGCTTTTCAGGTGGGTCTTTTTTCGTTTTTTCCCCCACCATGTGAAAGATCAATGCAGAGGGGAAGCTAACAGACTGCACAAAGTCAGTATGTAAGGGCTAACAGCATATGAAAAACAATGGATTCATCAATTCGGCTTTAATTTGGTGATCCAGATCCCTCCTAGCATTGACATGTCTAATTCATACTCAGTGGGGTAAGACACATCTGTAATTACAGCTAAGGCTCTTTTTACAACTGTATGCAGCAAAACCAGAGCTTTAAAGCCATTAGTCAAAAGAGATCCCCCATTCACATCTTTGCTTTGCTAGGAACTTGCCTTGCTTTTATGAACACAATTCCACCTATATTTACATTGTCATCTGTTATTTATTGGTTATAATATTTTGTAACTTTCTTTGTACTAAAATTCATTTGCAATCTGCTCTATTGCACTATATTCTTTGTATTATCATCATATTGCATTCAAGGATCTAAACATAGCTTCGGCCCCTAGAGTAAATATAAACTGTCACCAGTCAGCACATTTATCGTCAATTTCCAAATGTGAAAACCACAGGGTCACTTTCCTCTGCCAGCCAGCTCAAAATCATTCTCCTTCAAAACCAACCTGAAGATACTGTAAAGCATTAGGGTTGGGATTTTTTCTCTGGCTTTAAAGACAAGCTTGGTGATGGTCTTGATTCCAAAGCTGAATTGGTATATACACATAACCCCCCTCCCCTCAGCGATGTTAATGGTCTTAAAAGGGACATAGCTGAAAAAATTCTTCAGTTCCTATGTGGATGATTGTTTTACAATGAAAAATACTACTACTACTGCTACTGGAATACTGTGTTAGCAAGGGAAACCTGTACTGTGCTCCAGCTGTGCTTTTGCACTGTGAGTTGCTAGTTTCTCAGGGGGCTTACTTTGTCTTTCAAAAAATTCCACCTGTTTCAAGACAATTTTTGAAGCAAAACTCTCAAATGTTCAACATCAGAAAATGCAGACAAAGCACCTAAATGAAAACATCTGCCATTTATCCTTTGTCCCCTTTCCATTCATGGCAGCAGCAGCGAGATACAGCTAAACCAATCTAAGATCTTAACCATCCCTTCACACTGAAGCTGATGTTCACTTGACCTCAAGGTGAGCCAGCTCGAGGAGCTAGGGCAGCAAAAGCTGTCAACACTGGGAAGGGCACTTTGCTTTGGTTCCCTAAGCCAGCTCATCAGGCCTAGTAAGAGCTAATGCCATGACAAGGGAGTTTGCAG
Source organism: Colius striatus (assembly GCF_028858725.1). Classification (NCBI taxonomy): domain Eukaryota; kingdom Metazoa; phylum Chordata; class Aves; order Coliiformes; family Coliidae; genus Colius; species Colius striatus. The sequence goes on from NC_084762.1 coordinate 6,981,085, forward strand.
AACTGGGATAACTCTGCTCAGCCAAGAGATTGGCTTAACTGTACCACTCAGCTGTGTTTGGCATGTACCGTAAAGCCACTATTTCTCACTTCTGTCATTGATCTAAAAGAATTTCAGGTCCTCTTTATAACAGAAGCAGAATTCAATTAGGGTTCAAAATCTGTTTTCAAATGGCTTTAAATCTCATCAATTGATTTGAATAGAAAACTAACCACTCTCTGAATTGAGGCTTTCAGAAACATTAAAACAAAAAACTTGAAACAACTCAACTATTCTACCCACAAAACATGAGAAGACACGTGAAAAGTTGCTGGTGAAGGGACCAGTTCTATTTTTTTTTAAGAAAATAGAGAAGAAAACCCAACAGTATGTGAAGGAACAGGACAACATGGACTAGAAGATCTTTCGGGGTCCCTTCCAACCCTTAAGATTCTGTGATATTGTGAACCACCAAGCCCCACTTGTGCAGAGAGGAGCCATTGTCTAAGGACAGTGGCAGATCAGTGCCCTACCAATGGCACTGGCAGCTCCCGCTCTGCTGCCCTTCCACCCATGAGCACACAAGAACAAGAGGAAGAGGCCAAAGCTCCTTCGCTGGGCAGCCAGCAAGTGCCTGGATCTGTTTCCTATCCTGGCAACCCCCAGAATTAAAGCCAGGAGCCAGCAGCTTGCTCCAACACTCGCACCGTAACGCCCACTGGCAAAATAGATGCATAAAGTACTATTAATTTGCCATTTGTTCACACTCAGCTTGCACTCTGCTGCAAACAGCCACGCAGGCTGCAATGTGGCTGAGACTGCTCCTTTCCCCTTCTCACTTCTGTCAGCCCCAGGCACTGGTTTCACAGGCCTCTGCCAATCTCTTGAGGACGGGATGCCCTGACGGACAAGAGCTGATAAAAACAACGCTGTCTGCGGGGTCAGAAGCTGGAGATGCCGAACAGCACAAACTCGATGAGGATTTGCCTGCAACCAGAGAGCTGCTCTGGGACAAGCCGGGCTGGGAGCATCGCCCCGTTACTGATGAAGGCTGCGAAAGCTGAGGGAGCGGCAGGCAGGGACCAGGCACACGCACACCTGCCAGTGACAGCAAGCCGGCTCACACGGTGCTTGCCGGGAGCGGCGGAGCGCGGGGCAGCTACCCGGGACTCGCACCCGCCGGCAGCGGCGGCGGGACAGCCCCGACACCGCCTTCAGGCGCCCGCAAGCCGGGGACTTGGAGGGTAAGCCGGTGCCCAGCCGGGCGATCCTACCCGCGGGGAAGCGGTGCCCCGGAGGCGCTCGGTCCCCCGGCCCGCGACGGCCCAGGCCGCCCCGGCCCCTCCCCAGGGATGGATAGGAAGAGAAAGAGCGGAGAGACGGGAACCGGCGGCCGTACCAGCAGGAGGGTGTCCGGCCCGCGTCTCTGCTTTCTCTTTAGGAGGCGAAGACATTTTTACTGTGGCCCAGCTCCAGCACCGCGCACCCCGACAACGAGCAACAACGGCCGGCGCCCAGCCTGCCCCGCGCTGCACTACAGGGCCCGGCGCGGCTCCCGCCCTGTCAACGTGGCCGCCGGGCGCCGCCGCCAGGACGCGCCCACCGGGAGGCGGTGCCCGGGCGCGCCCACGGTTCGCCGCCGCTGCTGCCGCCGCAGCCCCGCGCCATGGCCGGCGGGGACCCAGCGCCGCCCCGGCGAGAGGCTGGGGCGGGCCGGGGATGTGGCGAAGGTGGAGGTGGCAGAGTGAGAAGCCGGTTGTAGATTGAGCTGAAGGAGCCATGCAACCAATTCCTCGCGCAGCGCCTGCTTGCTTTCGCTTTACTGTGTCCCGTTTCTCTGTCGATTTCCATTTCTCCGCTTGCTTACCTGGCGGTTTGTTTGCTTGTTTCTTTTTTGTCCGTGTTTTTAATTTCTCGTGATGCTTTTTGCCGCTGCGGAGTGTGCAGTCAGAGCTGCGAAACTGCCACCACCCTGCGGAAGCCTGCCTTTTTTATTTATTTTCCTTTTTTGTTGTTGTTTTGCCCTTGAGCGGTATGAATTCGTCTTTATGTAACTAGTTCCTGCAACAGACTGCCTTTTAAAAGCCTGCTTGGCTAGCATATGCAATTTTAGAGGGTAATACGCCTTTTTATTCAGATTCTATGAGAAAACAGCACATGATCCTGAATTATGTGCTTGTATGCTTCAAATAATACTTATCATAGAATCATTTCTGTCGGAAAAGACCTCTAAGATCATCCCAGTCCAACTACTAACCTCTCACACTGCCAAGGCCACCACTGAACCATGTCCCTCAGCATCTCAGCTACACAGCTTTGCAGCATCTCCAGGGATGGAGACTCCATCATCTCCCTGAGTCAGCCTGTGCCAGTGTCTTAACAGCCCTCTCAGGGGAAAACCTCTACCTCATCTCCAATCTAAACCTTCCCTGGCACGACTTGAGGCCGTTTCCTCTTATCCTATTATTCAATACTTGTGAGAGGAGACTGACCCCCAACCTTCCTTCAGGTAGTTGTAGAGACTGATCATGTCTGCTCTCAGCCTCCTCGATTAGTGGCTAATTGGCAGTTCCCATCTCCTGCTTTATTTTGTTCTGCCAAACCACATATGTCTCAAAGTGGCAAATATAGGCACTCATATTGCCAGTGCTTCAGATCTCATTACTTCTCAGGGTTTTTTGCAGCCACTTCAGTTACACTTTCCAAGTGATGTGGAAAAGCACCGAGTATGATATCTAAATTCATTATATTAGCAGCAAAGCATTAGCTTTGAGAAGTTGGGCTCTCCTGGTTTTCTTTTATACTTTGAAGTAAGGAAAGTGAGACCCCAAAAGATGACTGTGTGATGGTTGGAAGTTGAAACCCCCCCCCACAATGTGCTGTAGTAATACTGCATCATGGGTATGTTACAGGGAAATTAATGTGGTAATATTTTAGCTCTTTTCCATCACCTTGTTACAATTATATTACCATTGTTAAAATATACATGCTTTTTTTTCCCCAACAGTCCAAAATATAACCACATCATAGTAACCTGAACAAGTTGCATGAGCACCTTGTTATAAAAATGCTGTAGCTAAGTTATTGCACTTTGCTGCTGAGTAATTTCAGTTTCTTACACATATATCACTTTAGAGTCTCAGATTATATTTTCAGCACTGCCACCTTCTGTGTAGCCTAACACAAATGACTCCAACTCCCTTTCCAGTCTCTGTCAAAGTCTATTCAGATCCTTTTTTTTCTAGGGCAGAATTATGTCCCAAGTGGAGATTTTAATGCTGCTTTGCCTACCGTCCTCTGGATTTGGATTAAAAGATTATATCTTCAGTAATTCACTGTTTCCTCAGGTATGTTTGGTTTGGATTTCCCTGTGCTGGTTACTGGAGGCACTATGAATGAATCTAAACCTGCTGCTATAGAATTGAAATCAAAGACCATGTACTTGACGACATTAAAAAACTCCACAAGTTAATGTTTTTTTCTCTAAGAATCGGGAATTGTTTCATATTTCAGTGTGAAGATTTGGTATGTGGAGGTACACTGGGAGGAAGAATTACATCAAAGATGTGCTTTGGCTGTTCTTGCAAAAGCTGGCAATATTTCTTAATGCCACATGCAGGGCTAAAGCAGGGGATTTCCTGCAAATGCAGCTATGTGTCAGGTTTGGAAGCTGGGATCCCAAGGCAAACTCTTGCACAAGGATGCACAAGGTGCACAAGGATGAAGGAGTGGAAGAGGAATGAAACCAGGAAAAAACAAGGCATGAGAGGACTTGGCCTGAGTGGACAAGAAGATGAAGACAATAAATTGAGGAAGGGGCTATGGAGAGGTGACATGAGAATTGTGGAAGCAGAGCGGGTGCCATGGTAGGAGATAAGAAACATCTTTCCTCAAGCAGTGAAGTGGATGCCAGGACTGGTTGGGTGAGATGAGGATCAGAGCCCAGGGGGAGGGAGGAAAGACTGAAGGTAGGTCAGGTAGAAGCGAGGAGGGTGTAGAGGATCAGGCTTGCAGAAAGGAGAGGGAAAGATCTCTGCTTTTCAGAGCCTGGAGGTTCTCAGACCTCGTTATACTTGTCAGTACATATAATAACTCATTTCTTCAGTGACAGGGGACTGTGCAAATGCTGTTTCTGAGCTTGCAGAAGAATTATATAGGTGTCAGTATGACACCATGGGATAGAACTTTGTTTTCAGTTACTGATTCCATTATCGTTCTTAAAATGTTGCAAGAAAAGCATAAAGGAGACAAAAATCCCAATTTTTTTTTAAAAAAAGAAAAACTGAGCTTTCTAAAATCAAGCACCTAAATAAGGAGTTGCCATCAAGGTTTTAAGTGAGATTTCACTTTTGTGAAACAGAGTGATTGTTTCTTTGGCAGGTCGAAGGCAAAGTACATTCCTCTGGCGAGCAGCACTGCCATAATATTAATGTCCTTCTCAATTATGCTAATGTACAAGAAATGTATTCTTAATTAATGACAGGTATTAAAAATGCCAGGAGTTGTCAGTCGCTTTGTTGTTTCCAGCAATCCCATTGTTTGTACCAGCACTCACAAATAGGAGCAGTAGGGAAACCTCAGCGGAAAACAGGCCATTTCTTTACAGAAAGTTGGCAGTGGAGTCACTTCCTTTGCCAAACCAACCACGCCTGGTGCTGACAATCCTTTCCCAGAGATTGCAGCAAAGACAAGTCTCTACTGGAAAGCTGGTGAATGACAGCATCACCAGATAGGGCTCTGAAATGCCTCTGTAAATAAATCAGGCTGCTTAGAACACCTTTATTTCATGTTTTAGCATGTTTTGAAGACCGGTGAATATTTTAGAATAAGAGCACTTTTTGTGATGGATTCCACAGCATAGCTCTCCAATTAATAGATAAGAGTGCAAAATAGACATCTTAAGTATGTGTCATTATCCAGCACAACCAAGGAGTACTCTCCAGCTACTACTAAAATAGCTAGCAGAATAAGCCATTTCTTTTGTTGTGACGATGCAGGCAAAACCCCAGCTCCTGCATGAAGAAAACCCAACCAGAAATAGGAAAAAACTCCTTTACAGATCCTAAAGGTTAAGTTAAAAAAAATAAACCCCATGTGAAGAGATTAGAAAGGAAAGTATGCAAAAACACACACATAAAAACTGTTTTCAGTGGCAGCTGGCCCTTCACAACACTTTTCAACAGTAATGCTAGGTTCTTATTTTTGTGCTTTAGAGCCCAAAGTATGTTCAGTAAGCAGTCTATTTTAAAAATAGGCAGTCTGTTGAACTATGATTAGGACACCATTTATGTCTATTTTGAAAATACTCCCCAGTACTTAACAGATGGCTGCAATTGTGGTGTTTTCACTCAGGGCCCGAAGCAAAGTGTTCTTTCTGAAAAACACAGAAAAAGCCATTTCTGGGGTTAAGTCTGGAAAATTATACTAGTGCATCCTAGGGTCACTTGACACTTAAAAGGCAGCTAAATGTTTTGCCGCTTAACTACTGCCATGGTTTCCAGCACACATATGCAAACACATGCTGTAAATCCTGAGAAACATGATAAACTGCTCTGTATTTAGCTATAGGATCAGCAAAACTGTCTCAGTGAATAGGATTTTAGCAAATTTATAGATAAGCATCGAGTCAATGAAAACTACCAGCTAATTTTGATAAGGCATCCAAAAGAGTTTTGCCTGGAAACAATCAGTTGTTTTGAAAGCTGGGTTGTTTTGTTTCAATGCCACGTTTTAAGGTCTTGCTATTTTCACAGGTTAAAAACCACTAAGAAGCTAAATTATTTTTCTCTTTTTTTTTACTTTTTTGTTTTTCCCCCAGACAGTTAATAAAAATGTCAGTTCTCTATGTAGTTTTAATCCATTGGGACATTTTAAGGGCAGCAGGATAGTTTCAGAGAACCAATAAACCAAAGGGTTTTCATTGGAATTTGATGCTTCATTCTGACTTTTTGAGTTTGCAGATTTTTACTTGTATATGTCACCAAGCACTTCTTAAAACAGTGGGCTTGCAGTCTGATACAGTCACAAGACTGGGAAGTTCCCTGCTTTCCTACTTCCATGGAAATATGTAAAACCCTTAGCAAAAGCCAAATAGTGGTTGTTTCAGTTCTGTCCACTGCTCTTCTGGATAAAGACAAAAGGGACTTTTTTAAAGACTACAGTTTTCTTGGAAATCTTGAGAGATCGTATAGGCCACCATACAAAAGGTGATTTTGTTATACTGTGCAGATCTGAGGAAACAGTTTGTGTAAGAAAGCAAGCAAACAAATCTGGGGCAAGTAGTATCATGTGCTTTAGTAACAATTTTTCACCCTTCCCTTGCCAGCTGTTGTTGCCTTGACTCGTGGAAGTCACTTGAGTTGTCAGTGTTTGCTGCTTTCTCTCTGTCTTGATGATCTCATTGATTCCATGTCATTACTCTAACTGTACTATTAACTCTGACAAGGAACACAAATTTATTTACTAGCTGGAATTACTAATTCATTTTTTCAGAAAAACCCTTATAATGTTTTTTCTTTAGAATTAGAATAAGTTCCCACTGGGGGCAAACACATAAATCTGTTGAGTGTCAAAAGTTACTGAACTGAATCATAATGTAACTGTAAAACTCAAGCACTCTTTTATCTTAACATTTGACTAAATTTTCTTGGAAGTATTTGTGCTGAAATTATTCAACAGGTCTATCTAATCAGGAAGGTGGAAGGATGCTTTCATAAAGACATGTTGCAACCTTACATTGCTCTCTTATGTTGTCACAAAGTTCAGACCCCTGAACAGTTATCAAACATTAAATCAGCATAAAAAGCAATTTCTCAGTATGGCAGATTACTGCTGAGATGTGCTAAGTTGCTCTGTATGCTTTTTTTTTTTCCACAAAAGCATTCTGGTTTTCTAGTTACAGTTATCTTAGATGCAATTACTACTTTTCACATTTGCTTCTCCCCACCGTTCTCCCCACGGTGTTATTTTAGCTGTAAAGTTATAGATATGGTGCATGCTAGAGTGGTATCATTTTTTAGAAGATGCCTTTTCTTTCAAGAACAGTTGCAGGTTATTATTTGGCATACAGCTGAAGAGAAATTTAGATTGACTTCATGAGAGAGTTCTGCTTTTAAGGGAAACACAAAGGGAAACCACTATCACAATATGGCCTCAAGTTAAGCTAAAATTTAGTGCTTTTCATTAATATCTTTAAAAACTTTCTCCTACTATATACTAAAAGGAAAATAAAGCAAAATAAAGTGAGTAAACCCTTGTGAGTTTCCAGAGACCTGGTTGTTCAATATATTGCTGTTCATCCTTCTTGTAATTCAGTGTAATTCAGTGCTGCCTTAGGACACTATTCACAGTTGTAACACTACTGAAGTATTCTGATACAGAAGATTAAGAAAACAATTTATAGATTCAGAGGAATGAAGAGAGGAAGGTGAGAGAAGGACAGAGAGAAGAAGAAAAGAGAAAGAGAGAAGGAAAGTAACAAAGGAGAAAAGAAGAGGAAGATGTCTAATGCAACGGGGAAAGTAAAAGCCATCCTTTGGAGTTTTTTCATCCAAAGATCCCACCATTCTGCATAAAGGCCATAATTTTCATTTTCCCCAGCCTTACAATAGGTAAATGGAAGTACAGAGGTAAAAATAAGTTGCAAAAGCCAAACTAGCAGCAGAGATGAAAACAGAACCCAGGCCTCTTGAGGCACAGTTTTCTCCCTCCATTAAGTCTCATTAGTTTGTGACTTACTAAAGAAATTGCTTATTTTATCATTACAGATAATGGTCACATTACTGCAGACCAGTTAGAGAGGGTCTTGTTCTTCCAGCTCTGTGCATGACAAGGCTTTTCTCCACACAGGTGTGAGCCTCTTGAGTTTTTGAATCACATGGCAGCTTTGGTGTCAATGGGAATGAGAACTGCAATTGCTCCTGGGAGCTACTGGTATGGTTCCCTGATGAGGCTCAAGAGAATTAGGTGTTGTGCTTGGCTTTGTCTTACCACTGCTTCTCTGTTCCCCTGTTTCCCATCCCATTCTGTCTGAGATTACAACTGGTTTGGACAGGTGAAAGGTGTGCTAAGGTTTTACAGTAGTGATGAGAACTGAGAACCTGGCTGACTGCAAGCCTTACAGTAAGCACTAATTTACAGAACTGATGATTTCTTATTGTCTATATTTCATATTTAAGGTCACATCCATGGGAAATAACACCAAACATCACTGATTTCAATATCTTCATCTTTTTTTCTGTTCTTCTTTCCTAGCTATTAGTCCTAGTTTCAGAGTGCGGGGTGTTGTGGTTGTACCTGAATAAGGACAGTTGGCCTAGCTTCTAGGAAATAACTTTTAAGACTCTAGAGTTGACTGTTAACAGGTGATAAATAGCTGCCATTATCATAACCATGTCAGAGGTCAGCATCTTTCTGTACCTGACAGGATGGTTGTCTTGGACCTTAGGCACAACCAGCCAGTCTTAAAACATGAGTGAAATTGCTACTTAGCTTCCCACAGTAACAATAACTGACACAGGCTTTACCTGACCCTGCTTTATCCTTCCAAGAGATAGCCAGACCTATTCTAAAAACCACTTTTTTTTTCCCCTGGAAGAGCCTTAGTTTCAGGCCTTTGGTGGTTGACCTGAGAGTTTTGTTAACTTTATAGCAAACATATCAATTGCAAAGTTTGGGTCTTTAGTCTATGCATTATTTATTTATGTTCTTTCCAGAGAGTGTTAAGTAATAGACAACAAGACTTTATATATTGTGGTGTATATTTAGTCCAAATATGTCTTTGTGTAGAGTAATGTAGTTGGGTTTTAATCTTTGAAGTGATCTTAATTCATAGCTCAGTTGTAAATCTACTCAGTAATTTTCCTTTAGAAGCACTACTTTACAGAGAGAACTAATTGATAAACAGCAAAAATCTCATTTCAGTTGAATTCTAGATGCTAGATTTCCAACTATAATTCTTCTTCGTTCTTATTACAAGGAATCTGAGTGTGTCAACATTCTTATTGATGTTTTCTGCTGAATGCTTTGTTATAAACTCAATGTAATTAAATGTAAGTAGACTGGTATTTCATCACAGCTTGAGGGTATAGGCTAACACATTCTTTCTCCTGTTATCTCAACAATCCTTTCTCTTTTTACATGAAAAGAATGCAAAGTATCAGCATTCTTTAGGGTTGGAAAGTCTTATGACCTCTGCTTAGGGAGCTGCAGCATTTGAACAACGGTGGAAGGGTTGTTTTGCTTTTCAGTTGTGTTCCAGAATTATGTCAGTTTTAATGAGTATATTTTCAAAATACTTGTTGTCTGAGAGCTAAAGGTTCCAAGACATTTTCAAGTGTGCATCTATATTTCATTTTTCTTTGCACAAAGATTTGGTTTGTTTACCAGTTTTCTTTTTTCAGTCCCACTTGTCCAGGCTATGTAATTTCAATTAATTTATTTTACTTGCTAGTGTGACAAGTTTTACGCTTCTCACAGAACTCTAACTTTATGTTTGACAACTATCCTGTGTTAAGCATTTATCAAAATATCTTAGAAGATTTTTCTGTGCTTATATTGAGTCTGTCTGGAACAGAGGTAATTCCTGTTGTAGCAGCCCTTATAGTTCTGCTTTGGATTTGTGACCAAAACCATGTTGATAACACAGTAGTATCCTTGCAACACATAGAGGACAATGGCAGGGCTGATAGTCACCCACAGCTCAGGGAGAACCCCAAGGCAGGGGGAGTGATTGAGCTCACTGAGAATCCTGTCTAAGGGGGAGTAATTATTGAGGACCCCATGCCAGGGTGAGTGGCCCCAGATGGTCCAAAATCACAACACCCTCTGCCCTCTCCTATGGCCATAGGGACTTCTTACCTCCCTGCTACCACAGTCTGCTACCACCTTGCTGTATACTACTTTCTTGCCTCCCTTTCCAGCAAATTCCTGTGGACAGTGAGCTACCTGTGCCTTTCCACTTCCCAATTCACTGCCACTACTGCATTTTGATGAATTACCAGAGGTTGTGCCAGCCACTGAGCAACCTATTGACATTGCTTTCTTGAAGAAATACCATCCCTGGATCTTGAATCCTAGCAAATTGAAATCATGATGGTGAGCTGGTAATAGCTGAAGTACCAATTTGGTGTTACAATTTGCAAGCTGTGTTACAAGGCCGTGGGGAAGAATGACTGATACTGCTAGGTCAAGGAAAATGTGTATCAAAGAACCAGTTGAGGGTCACCACCATCATTTACGGACACTCTGTGAGGATAAAAGAGGGGCTGAATGGATCATTCTGAGTTCATCACATCCTTTTGCCAATATCTGTCCTACAGGAGTAAAGGGATCCATAATGCTTGTTGCAGCTACATCATTTATTATTTTTTATAGGCCATTTCTTTCCAGCCCTTTACTGTTTTAAATTCTTGACTCTTACAGTACTCCTGGTTTCCTCTCAAGGACAACTGTACTAGAAATATTGTCTCTTATGGTCATCCTGAAACAGAGCCTCAAATTCATACAGATTAACTCAGAAAGTCCTGGCTCCCCAAGCTACCTCATCCTTCTGCCCAAGGATTAGTGCTCCTTCTCTGCCCTTTTTGTCTACTCCTTATCAACCTGCTTGCCCTTTTCCATAGCACAAACCTAATCTTAGCTTCCAAATCTGCATCTGGCAGAGCAGTGTGAAAGTTTATAAGCTGCCTTAAAGATGGCACTCTACATTGAAACAGAACTGCACATTTGCTGTCATGATCACCAGCCACAAGTCACACTTGACTGTCTCCTGCCCATCAGTTAATTGTTGTGTAAATTCTATCACAAGTTAAAAGCTCGTTCTTCAAAAGACTCTTTATGGCCTGCCTCTGCTTCTATATTACCTGTTGCCAACTCTGGCTTTTCCTTTCTCTGCTCTATTACTATCTTTTCCCAACGTGACAATGAAAATAACTCTGCATGGTCCCATTCCAAATGTCTTTCCAGAAGATTAGCCATATTGCTACCAACTCTGAACACCTGATGGAAATGTCTCCACTGAAAGATTGTTCAGGATTAAAGCCCTGTTTCTTTGCTCTGTGCAGTCCCATATGTCAGTTGAATACCCATTTTTTTTTGCCTGCCTTCTATCCGTGTGATCTTGTTTGTCCTTTGGAGACAATCCTGGAGCAGTTCTGCTGTATCAAACTCACTCTCAGCACATGAAAAATATATGAAAACAATGTAGCTGTTTTTAGTCTCGTGGGCACTTCTCATATCTCATGACTCCCAAGTCTGCAGGGACAAAAAACCCCAAAATGAACAATCCCAGATAAGGAATCTCACACAACCCTCAACTGCTTCCACTCCTGGGCATCTCTGCTGTCCTCTCAGGGACTCTGGGGAAAGTAGCCTGTGCCTGGAGAACCTGTTTCTTCTTGCAGTGACCTTGGGATCTTGCTGCAATGTCTGAGAAGTGCATGCTGCACCGACCCAAATTCTCTGTGTCATGGACCAAAAGTGACTCAAACTCCCTGCTACAAACGTAGCTGTCAGCTGCGGATACTCTTCAGACATCCTGTAGCTGACTTACCCTTTGGAGTAGAGCTCAGTTCCATTTGGTGCAGTGATCACAACTGACAGACAGATGTGGCATAGTCCATTGTTGTGTTTGTACAGAATATGGATAAAGTTTTACATGAAACAAAACCTTCTGATGGAGGGGATGATACCCATTGACTTTCAGAAGTGGTTTTGGTTTTGATCGAGTAGGAAGAGAAGAGTATCAGCTGGTGACAAACTGATCAACAGTTTGCTAATACTCAAGTCAAGGAGATAGCTATGTCTGGTTTCCCAAAAAGAATGGTGTGTTTTTAGAGGCAAAGGCAATTAATAGTCAAGAAAAATAACCAAAGTGAAGGATCACCTTGTACTTAATAAAAGATGGTTTGAAATTTTATGGGAAGGGAAATTTGATTTTGAACACATCCTTAAAATGTGTTTAAAGGTATATAATTAGGAAAGGTAGCATTCTTCCCAGAACCAAGAACCCCTTCCATGATCTCAGCCTGAGGATGTAGTTATTTTAAGGCTGGATCCTCTGTCAAGAGGATGTGAATTTCGAACAGTCTTTCATCTGCCTTCTAATGGGTGAGAGGAAACTTTAGAGCCCACATAAATAAAGACCAAAGATCTGCATACATTTTCCATTTCCTTTTGACACTTGGACTTCAGTAAATTTTGCAGCCACCTATTTTAAATTCTGTAGGCAAACATTTTTCTTTCCTTTTACTGAAGGCTGAATTAAAGATGATTTCATGGTAAACATCTAATGACTTAATCCCATAGGTGCAGCTAGCCTTAGAACTGGCTTACTGCAATATTCTTGCAGTGCCAATCATCCCAATGTTTGAGGGGTTCTTTTTTTACCTTTTTGGAGCTTGTCAGATAGGTGGTTAAATGGAAGAAGCATTTTCTGCTGACCAGTGCTGGTCAGGAATGCAGCAAAATAGTGGAGGAGAATGCTTATCCAGAGAACTCTGCCAGTTTGGGTGCCAAAGTATTTTCTAACTCTGAATGAAAGGATTTTTTTAAATGTCGAGTTGCATAAAGTGAAAGGCATGCAGCACTGTGAGAAGCAGTAGGAAAAGGATCTGTTATAAATATTTGAGCTCTTGCTGAGGTATCTTTTCTCCTTTGTCCTCCCTGGAACAGCTAAAACTAACATCTCTATTGAGCTTAAAGAACGGGGTCAATCAACTATTGAACACAGAGCATTTGTCACCTAGAGGAATGAATAATTAATGTAGCCTCCCTAATCTGATATCAAAGGGAAGGAAATGTAATAGCAAATATGACTATACATAAGGGGGGAAAAAAGACAATACTAACATCCTATCAGGTCTGTTTAAGTGGTCACACACATGAACCTGAGCTGAGAGTGCAAACTAAAATGTGTAGTGCAAATTAGGAAACAGAATAATTTCTTTTGCTGGGAAGAGAAGTGAGATGAAGGCAGAAAAGATTTCTGAGCCTGTTCAAAGGAAGCAAAGAAAGTATTTCCAGCAGGAGATTTTGGACTTAGAGATGAAATCACTGCTGCTAAGCTTGGCTATTCTCTAAGGTAATGAAAGATTCAGGCTCGTTGTATTTCTGTAGCTTCATCAGTATATCCTGCCTCTGAATATAACTTAGGCAAATCTAGTGGTAGAAAGTCATTTCATTTTCTATTCACTGCCAGAATATTTCTTTTTAATAGTTCTTCTTCTATTAAAAAGTAAGAATGTGTTGGAGGAAAAAAGGTGTGTATTCTGAGGCTATTCCTAGAAGTTTGGTTACATTTTTGAAGAGAAATCTGTAGTCTAAATGTTCAAAATTGCTCTAGAGCCAGTACAATCCACAGAGACAGTGTGTAAAAAGGGAAGCAGGAACTTGTGAATAGGAAGTGTAAGCACAAGAACGTTTTTGGAGACTTGTTGAAGTCCCCAGAAGCCACAGTGAAATTTATGCATGTTTCTGTTTTGGGAAACAACTGAAAAACTGCATGCAATCAGAGTTAGAAGTGTGGAAAAGATGGGGAACTGACAGTATAGAGGAAAAAAATACTCTAGGGGTCTGTATACACTTTTTTGTTGTCTTACTGTGTATAGTTTTCTCCATGAGAAGTTTGTGCCAATCTGTTCAAGTATGCAGTTTAAAATGAATACCACAGGCATTCCTAATTTGAGCTTTAGCCAATTTATTCTATCTTTAATTCAGAACAATAAAAAACTTGCATGTGTTATACTAAGTAAGAAGGTCTACACAGGAATTTACATTAGTCAGACTAGATTGGTTTTAACACTGTTTTAAATTAAGTCTGTGTGTCTTTCTGTTGTTCACTGTCCACATCAGGGATAACCTTGATGAAAATATTTCACTGCTGAGGAGGTACAACTGAAGATTTACCATTTTTTTTTCAGAGAAGTACTTTGAAAAAGAAGGTAGAAATAGGAAAAGTTGACTGCCTTATAAAAAAGAAAACAAACCACCTCAAACAGGAAATTCTGCATAGACAGCATAAAAATGGACCACAAAATCAGGAATTAAAGACATTGACAGACAGAAAGATCTGTTCACTACCAGCATTAAGGAAAGCCACAATCATTGGTACAGGCAGAGAAACATCACATTTAGCTTGATGAAGAAACCAGTTGACAAATTCAGTGAATTTAAAGAAATGTCATGTTTAGCACTCTGAAAGATGGAGGAAGATTCAGTGACATGTCTTTGTTTTTAATGGATTGAGGAAGAGTCAGAAAGGCTGCTGCGTTTGAGTGTCTTAGGCAAAGAGGAGCGCACACTCCTCTTTGTTCATGTTCATGTTCATTCCTGCTCTCTTCAGCATGTAAGAGAACTGTTATCTGGACTTAAAAAAAGTCAGTGTTATGTCCTGCTATGAGGTGGGTGAATAGCTGAAAATCTGTTCTGGGAGGAGGAAACAGTACTCCTTTCTTAATAGGTTGATGTGAGGATTTTTCTCTCCTCCAGGAGTTCATACATCTTCATGAAAACATAGGAATGAGTAGAACGGAATCTGAGTAGAGGGCAGACTGTACAAATCCTAGAGATACTGCAAAGTACAGAACTTGAGAAGAAATAAAGGGCAAATTTTGCAATAATTATACTGAAAAATGTCCTCCTTTTTCAACAATCTGTGTGTTGTAATGAGGTGACCCCGAGAGAAATATGAAGAAGGTAAAGCATATGAGATTCTTTCAGTAACACAGCAAAGGAAAGAAAGCACCTCTGATAATAAATGTAAGCTAGGACAAAAAAGAAGGCATAGCTGAGATATAAGAGAATCCATGAACTAAAAATACCTAGTGGTAGTAGTAGGAGACCATTACATGGCTGACTGCAGACTAATTGCATTTGTTCAGTCATTGTGAAAATGGATACAGATGGGATGCACGAGTTTGGAAATATCCTACTGTTAAAAGAGAGAATAAAGCAAATGTTACGTGATAAACCATTACCTAAGATGATGTTGTTGAAGAGAATTCAGAAGGTCATACGTCTAAAATATTCTTTTCTGCTTTAGCAACTCTTTTAATTAATATTCACCATTGTTTTCGGGCTTTTTTTTCCCATAAAAATAGAAACGTAGGATGGTGATTGGGGGGGGAAAGGAGGTGGCAGATCTTAGCCAGTGAGATAGGTTTCTGCCACTGACTGAAGTAATATAACACTTCCTTGCTTGAAATAGAGCTTGTTTTTGTGAAAATCTGTTAGAGTTGGTTGCTCAATGAGTATTTTGCCTTTTCTTCACTGCTATGGTATTGGAAGTTCTCACTAGAATACGTTTGAAGGCACAGATTTTACAAGCCTTTTCTAAACAGAAACAGCTGGGGAAACAGCTGATATCAAAGTTAACCATTCCTCAGAGGTATGAATACAATCCAAATTAAAAGGGAGAAAAAGAAAAGCCCGGACCAGTTTTTGTATCTGGTTTTCATATACCGATAGTATAACAAATGGCAACTGGGACTCACAGCTCTTATTCTCAGCTGCTCTGATTTTATTACATGGTTCCTGGAAAGTTACATTGAGTCCCAGCAAACCTTGTATTGGGCAGAGGGAAAGCATAGAATGTTAAAACTCTGTCTCTAGCTGCATAAACAACATTGTGGAGTCCTACTTAGTTCCCAAGATAGTAGGAGGTGGCTGATGCACGCCAGGGATTAAATCTTCCTCGCTAGTTAATGTCCATCATTTCCCACCATTCAGACAGATTTACCAGTCAGAGACACTGGGCAGCCTTTGGGCCAGATGGCTGGCACATCTTTCTCTGCAACTGAGGAAGGAAGCATGTTACCCTTCATTAGAGAAATCATGAGATGCAATTGGCAGTGCATTCCTCTGAGTAGGTTGACAGCAACATTCAATGTATTAGAGAGCTCCTTCACTTTGCATCTCTGTACCCCAGGTTAATCAGCTTTACTGCATGCACTTTTGTGTTTATTTGTCTCTCAGAAACACCATGATGCAAAACTAGTACATTTTTGTTGTTGCTTTGGTTTTTTTTGCAAAGTGCTTTGAGACTGCTGGGTAAAACCAAAAAGAAAATGCAAAAGACATTTTGTGGATAGATTTAAGTCTGAAGATTAAAGTGTTACTACGTGCTGAGCAACGCTGAAGCCTCTATGGCACTTCTTTAGACTCTTGTCAGAGCCTAAAAGTCAGAAGTGCAGGTTTCTGAGCTCTGGTAATTCAACACAAATTTTCATCTGTTTTGGCTAAATTGCTACAAACTTATGCAAACCACATTAATTTGATAAGACTGGGGATCTCTTTGTATTGCAGCAGGAGGAATGTGTGAGAAAGGACCTTAACGGCCTTTGAAGAAAATTCTAAAAAGCCACAGGAAAGATTAAAATGATACCACTGAAACTCAGAAAATTGAATTGTCAGGGGAAAAAAGAGCTTGGAAAGAAAGGAACAATAGGGTGGGGGAGATGGAGACACTGGTAATAGTTTCAGTGGCATTTATAAGAAAGAGGAGGCCAGGCAGAGCAGTGTACACCAAATAATTGTGTCTGAAGCTTCACAAGTCAGAAGGAAAAGCTCACATACTTTCTACCAATAATCCCACGTTTGTCACATCTAGCTGACTGCATCAGGGGAGACTGAAAAAGCACTCCTGCAGGTACATAACTAAGAAAGTTTAGAGACCATTACTATTCCCTCTGTGAAAGACAGATATTAAATATTGAAATCAATTTAAATGCAACCATTCTAAGTCAGAGAAAATCCGCAAGTGCATCAAAGACACGCAAGGATTTGGGTAGCAGGATTTCCAAGGGAAGGACCTGAAAAGCAATTACCTGAGATGTAATATCTAAGCATTTGTCAGCCATGTCAGAAAACCAGGTGCTTAAGCTGGTATGACAAAGCCATTGCCCAAATGTTTGGGCTGTGGCTGCAAAGGAGAGGCTCTAATTAGTATTTGCTGATGTGTGTCCTATGGACTCCCAATCTCAAAGGCCTTTGTGTGTTCTCCCAGCTGAGCCTACAACAGACTAGGCAGTGATGCCTAAAACAGGCTACATTTCCCACAGTGTCACTAAAACCATGGCTGAGTGAGAGCCAAGCTTCCCAGCAGACTGGCTGGATGGTGGAGGATGGTTGGCAGAGCAGAGTACAAGAAAAACATGTTACAGAAGTTTTTGCACAAGCAGTCACTGTTAATGTATAATCTTACCTAGTATTTTATCATTTATCTAAAGTCCTTGCTGTCAAGATTTTCAAGGAATCTCTTATTTGTTTCCCTTTAGCTGACTATATATATTTGGGGGAGGAGGGGGTTGTTTGTTTTAGTGGTTGATAGGGCTAGGACAAAGGCTGGACTCGATCTTAAAGGTCTCTTCCAGCTGAAATGATTTTATGATTCTATGATTCTAATGTGTTATTGTGTTGGTTGGCTGGGTCTGACTTAACAGCTGGCTCTGGATTGCCACTGGGTTAATTATTTCCTCTTGTGTGCCCCATCAGCACACAGCCCATAGTTACTAGGTGCTGCCTGGGCTGGTACAGAAGCTCCTCAGCTCCACTGATGGTGGTCACACTTGAATGATGGCACCCACACATTCATTATCTAGTATAAAGCCCCTCTGTAAATCATTGGTAGCCACTGTCTCTTTGAGCTAGCCCAACTCTGCTCTCCTGTTGCTAGCACAGTTAGATTGTCCTTGCTGTCTCACTAGCTGACCTGGGATGGCTGGAGCTGCAGCAAACACTCAGCCTTCTCCCTCACAGTATTTAATGGTTGATTCTGTGACATTTCTTTTACAACATGCTGTGTATATGTACAGATCAAACCAAACCGCCACTCAAGGCCTTGAGGTGTTTCAATGAGTGAATCATCCTCTTGGCTATCATATAATCTTTTAATAAGTTAAGTTTATTGGTTGGGGAATGTTAATGGGGAGAAGATCCAGAGCAGCAGGATTCATTGTGTGACTGAAATAATGTCCAGGCAGAAGCTGTCCAGAGGCCTGATGTGATAGCAGCTTTAACTTTCATGCCTAGAGGTGAAGTACAAGCCTGACAGTGTATTCTTGCCTGAGTCCAAAAGTTTATTTGGACATGGAGACATGTTGATGGTAGCTTCTGGCAGTCAGGATAAATGGAAACTTGTGGTCAAGCCAAGGAAGCTGGCTGGGAGGAGTGGATCGCTGCTTGGGTGAACAATTGCATTGTGCATCACTTGTCTTTCTTGGGTTTAATTTCACTGCCTTGTTATCTTCTTTTTCATTACTGTTATTGTTGCTATTAGTCTTATATTTTAATTTTTATTTAAATCACTAAACTGCTCTTAACTCATGAGTTTCCTCTTCTCCTCCCAGTCCTACCAGGGGTGGGAAGAGGAGTGAGTGAATGGCTGCGTGGTCCTTAGTTGCTGGCTGGGGTTAAACCAAAACATCTCATTATGCCTTTGGCATTTGATTTATTTAGTGTTTCTGTACTTGAATATTTCATTGTCTTGCTTAATCATCTCTCAATAATTAACGTTAACAGATCTTCAGGGACTTCCCTGTCTTCGGAGAGCATTGACCATCTGCATCTTTTAACATAGTACCAGAGTCTCCCAGTATTTAATTAAACACCCAGTTAATTTAAATTGTGAAAATATAAATGAGTTTTTTTTCTCTCTCAAATTACTCTGCTAAGTAGTTATTATCTAGCAATGTTTTTATTTAGTTAGTATGTTTAGTTTCAGAAAATTCTTTATAGTAATTGCCCTACCTGAATTGAAGATGTAGGAAATACTCTGTCTTAGTCTTCACATCTTGCCAGATATTTTTATTGCTTTCATGACATTTCCTGCCATACATATGTTCTGATATTTGGGTTATGTGTCTGGTAAATTGAGCAGACGCTTCAAGTGGTATGACTTAGTTTTTCCACCAGTTGACAGGTTATAGAGGGGAGTCCTGAAACCATTATTCCCATTGTAAAACACTGGCTTTTAGTAAGACAGACTCTTCATACTTTATGGAAAGTTAATCAATGAGAAATAGCACTGAACAGGATTGTTTGATATTTTGATATGCACTGCATGGCAAATTCCAGCAGATTAGAAAGAATAGCACCTGGGTGTGTGGCATATGTGCCTATGAGTCTGCTTTAATTCTCTGCACTGTGGTATCTGAGGTGGCCTTAAGGAATTCACTTAAGACTAATTCTTTGGAAAGCATCAGTTATGTGCCATACTGCCTGATATCATAGCTTTTTTGTTTGACATATGCAGCTGTCTGAGTGAGAGCTATCACTAGGAAACAGCAATGAAAGATCCCACTTCGTCTGGTGCTTGAGGAAGATTCAAGTCCACATCAGTGGTTTCCTAGGGGAACATTCCCAACACTGCACAGTTTGTTATCCTAATGGAACTGAGAGACACCATTGCCTCTTGGCTGTACAGACTCAAGCACACGTAACCTAAGGATCCTAAAAAGGATCAGTCTGTGTACAGCAGCAAAACTTTAAGCATCTAAAAGCTTGACTGCTGGAAACAAAAAGGCTTATTGGAGTAGAAGGGAGCTTTTAAGGATTAGGTGCTTAAATTGATTTCTGGCCTTCCTGTGCCTCAGCTTATCAGCACTGAGGGTAATCACATACCCCTTTACTCAGTGTTGTGAGGATGAATAACACAACGATTTTGCAGGATTCAAATAAAAGAATAATGAGGGCCAAACAAGGACTTGGAGTAGTTTGACTATGAGAACAGTAATGCAGTTTGACTGCAGTAATATCTTTCAGTAGACTGTCTCAGCTCTGTCAACTACAATTGACTTCAGTATGGTAAATTGACCATGGTGTTGTGTTGAAATTTCCAATTCCAGACACCTGTGCAGCCATTTGGGTGGGCACTGAAGCAGTAGTATGTGCCTAAACCTGGTTCCTCTGATATGACTTTCAATGAGGATACCAAAAATTGATATATGTAATTATCCTTGCCCTCCCCTTCGTTCATTGGAATCTCCCACATTACTCAACAAGGTCCTCAAAGTATACCGAGGTCCCAGATAGGCCAAGCTCTCTCTGCTTCACACTATAAGCTACTTGACAATGCTGTGAAGTGTAACCCCCTTCAGCCTCCCAAAACTGGAGATTCTTTGCAGAGTGATGTGTTCACCCCTTTCCAAACCAGACTTACTTCATCTTACTGTACACTGGGTAGCAATCTATCTGATGCCAGCATTTGAGTGCTGTTAAGTGTTGACAGAGCTTCTGCAAATGGGAGTTGTTCAGCAGCATGGTCTTTGTGAAGGGAAGTTTTGTAACTATTGTTGCTCTAGTAGAGAGATCTGGACTGTGAATTATGTAGCAATTAGTTGATGGATCATTAGCTGATAAGTTTTTCACTCTGCTCCCATTGTAAGCCTTGGCAGCTTTGCAGTTTAAATGCTCTCTGCTACATTTCTAAACTATGCTTTAATAGAGTACCAAGTCTAGTCCTGGCCTCAGCAACCTGGGTTAGGCAACTGTGGTTAGATAACTGATGGTTAGGTCTCTGTGGACTAAGTCTATCAGAAATCAAAGCTATGGTTTTCATTGCATTTTTTTTCAAACATGAGCAAAACTTCTTTGTACTCAGAGGCAGTTGTATCAAATTTTCAGTCCTTCCCTGCACACAAAAAATCTCTCTGGCTGAACAAAAAGAAGAAAAGATTCTGCAGCAGTTTTTTCCTCTGAGATTTAACAGTTCAGCTACAGCAACCATATCAGTTGCTACTTTTCTACTTATTAAACTGAGTGACATGGCTTTTACAGTTCACAGGCAGTTGTGGTATAATGCAGATAATTCCTTATCAATTTAATGCAAATTAACATTTTTAATTAGTTGTATTTTGTATGTTGTTACTCTGGGCAACTTCAGGAAATCCCAGTAAAACATAAGCAATACAAGTATCTGGGTTTTTTTGCAGATATCAGAATGATAACAGGTTGTATGGATCACAATGCTCTGTTGGTATAATGTCTTTGCTCATTTCAGATGTAGTTTCAAGTTTTGAATCAGTTGGCCTGAAGATCTTCCTTAGCTGGCGAAAGCTATGTATTAAACACACAGTGCTAATCTGAGGGTATTAAATGGAGTTACAGTCCATTTAAGCAAAATTCTGCTACAGTGACAAGAGGTTTTTTCCACTGTCCTACATTTTGTGAACAGTGAGAAAATTACTCTAATTGGCATCAGTATACAACTGAAAAGATAAAAGATAACACATTGTTCTCTACAATTCTATGCAGTCTAATATATGCACTTTAGCTTTCCCTTTTGAATCTGTATAATGATTAATTCATCAATCCTCTGATATGTATTGCAAAAAGTTTCCCTCAAATCAGGTGGCAAACCTGATGCCTCTTCTGTGTGAATGGTATTTGCAGTGTTTTCAATGAAAATGCAAGATGTTCTAAGGGTTTTGCAAGCAGTAATTCAGATAAAAATGTGTTTAAACACACACTGTGGATTGTTTAAATTTTAAGATTATTATAGGTCCACGGGCTGTAAAAAGACAAACATTAGATCTTAAAGAATCTTTTTGTAACTGAAGTCTGAGTCTTGAAGAAATAGTTAGCAATGTTTGATAGAAGCTGAAAAAATGCAGACTTCATTTTCATCAGGTACTGCTGAATCATGTTTCTACTTTTAGAAGTCTTTTGAAATAAGCTTAGCTTTAACATTTTGGCTTATTTTTTTTTGCTAGATAGGGAGAAGCAGAGCTTCACCTGGTTAAAATTGTTGAAGAACTTCAAAAGCCAGTAAAGAACAGATTTTTATCCCAACTGGACATGTGAAAGATTTGTATCAAAACTTTTCACAGTACTAGTTCTATACTTCTGTTATTCTTGTATGTTCCCAACATGTAAGGCCACCTTCAGACAAACACAATGTAGCCTAATTTTACATCTTATTTTTACAGTTTTGGAGAACACAGTGAAACTATGAGTAGTCTTTCCTCCAGTATTTCTTCTAATATAATGGGAAGACTTGCCTTCTGCTGTGGTAGTTTCTGGTGACAAGCGAGTCCAATCAGCCTGGGCAGAACAGCATGCTTGTATAAGTTTTGTTGTACCTGGCACAGCAGTGGGCAGCAAGGTGCCAAGTCAAACACTGACTTTCTCAAAACTCTGCTGATCTGTTTCCTGATCAT
The DNA here is from genome assembly GCF_028858725.1 of Colius striatus. Classification (NCBI taxonomy): domain Eukaryota; kingdom Metazoa; phylum Chordata; class Aves; order Coliiformes; family Coliidae; genus Colius; species Colius striatus. The sequence continues at coordinate 7,003,218 of NC_084762.1, forward strand.
GGAACTATCTGACTTCCTCAGACCTGAAAGTTCCTTAGAGTGAACTTCTCACGCTGCCTAAGTTTCTGTGCATGAGAACTCAAGACAGCAGCTTATTAGTCTTCAGTTGTGTTGGACAATAAAGACTCCAGGAAGGATAGGGTGAGAAGGCAAGGAGTTACCAGATGTGAAAGAGCATCTGGAATGCATGGAGCTATGCCTACAGCTAGGTGATGAGCCTTATGGGTAAGGATTAGTAGGTAGACCAATATGGGTGACATTGTTGTGGGTATCTGCTGTGATCAGGATGAAGCCTTACATTCACAGATCTTGGTCCTCTTGGGCTCTTTAACCACCCTGATACCTGCTGGAGGGACAACCCAGCAGGCCAAAAGCATTTGAGGTTTTTGAAGTGCATGGGTAACAACTTTGTGACACTGAATACTGAGGAGCACACAAGGAGAGACACTCTACTGGTCCTGATACTTATAAACAGGGAGGATTTGTAGAGGATATGAAGGTATAGGGGCAGCTTTGTTTACAATGATGGAGAAGTTCAGGATCTTGTAAAGAGGGAGTAGGGCTAAAGCAGGATGTTTTTTTACAGCATCTCCTTGGTCTTCAGGAGAGAAGACTTTGGAAGAATCTCCTGCATTACAGCCCTGGAGAAAAGAAGAATCCAATACTAGTGATCAGTATGCAAGCATCATCCCCTCCAAGCTGAAGAGTGATCTGTCTTGATGAGTAGGAAATCAAGCAAAGGCAACAGGAGTGCTACCTGCTTGAACCTAAGAGGAACACTTTATTACTGTGAGGCTGAGTGAGCAGTGGAACAGATAGTTGAGAGAAGTTATGAAGTCTCCAAAAGCTGACTAGATGTGTCCCTGAGGAGCCTGCTCTAGGTGACTGTTTCGAGCAGGGCTTTGGACTAAGCTATCTTCAGGAATCCTTCTGGATTTGGTGATTTTCTGATTCTGTTTATCTCAGTTTCCAAGGTGTGTTTGTCTATGTCAAGGGTCACTGAAGGTTTCTAAGTCCTTAAACACTGCAATAGCAGTAAGAGAAATTATCTATAAACCCTAGTTTTGAAAATATAGTTTTCTCTGTAGTATACTGAAGAAGAGCTAGTGATGTCCTCATTCATGCCTAAGTACATTGCTCACTGAACCCTGTGCAGTTTAAGGTGTTTTAAGTACAGTTATTCACTATTTGCTCTGTAACAGAGATACAGTTCAGTCTGCCCAGACACATATGAGAGCTGTATCAGGAATTTAAATTGGCATGGAGTCAGTGCATTGAGTGCTATACTCAGATTTCTTCCATCTTTGTTTTCTATCATATTTTAGCAGTCATTTTGTAGACTGCAGTGCCAGGATTCGATTCTGGTTCAAATGTTATTTATGTATTTGTTGTAAGAGGAAATTTACTTTGGTATATATTCTGAGTAACACAATAGAAATATTCCCCAGTTTGAAACCCTAATGTTAAGTCACATTGTGTTATTGTTTTCCTGTCATGACAGATTTCATCAATGCCAAGCAGGGTACTTTTCTGTAATGCCATGGCAGATTCTCAGTGGAACTGAGTTTTTGTCTATTGTGTTAATGAATGGTTTAATAATACAGTAAGAAAGACTACTTGCATAAGATGCTTTAATGATGGATGTCAGAACAGTTTCTAGAATGGATTTGTTTTAACAAAGGCAAATGTGCTTCCTCAGGCATCTGTAGGATTGCTACTAATAAAAGGAACGAACGTCGTTAAATTGGTAACATCATGTGCCTATGCTTTTATTACCCTTACTTTTTCTTTTGTTATGTTTTACTAGATATTTTTGAAACATGAATTGTAAAACATTCTTTGTTCCATTTCTCGGTAGAGTCGAAGAAACTGTGTTCATTGCAATGTTCCCCACAGCACGTTCCCCTTCTAGCATGTATTGTCATATAGCCAAGCCACACAGATACAGAGGTTAGAAGACTGCTGCATATCTATTAGGCTGATGTTCCCTGGAATAAAGACTCTACAAGGCAATTCAGATTATTATCCTAAAGTATGAAGTACCAAACCTTTCTTCTTAGTGTTTGTGTAACGAAAAGTTACGTGTATTTTTTTGTCTGGTACCACACACAGAAGCAAGATTGGCGAGGAAAGAAGTTCTGAATAAAAGTAGTAGAAGAAGAAGAGCTTTAAGGACAGTACAGGTCTCTTTATAATACTGAATCTCCTTAGGATTATTAAATAGCAAGTCTAGTTGAATATTTCCTGCTGTACTGTTATACTAGTCTCTAAGATCATGCACAAACCAATTGTAATTAGGAGTTGATACCTGCAAAATATCTCTTTGCTTGCTGAAGTAGATAAAAAAAGTTTTAAATGACATCTATCTTGTCTGAAAACATATTTATAGTATGTATCTTCTGTTTACATCCTAGGTAATGCACTCAGGAGCCAATCCTTCCTCCACGCATGAAACTCTCCTATATCTGAGCAGAGTAAACCTCAGATCAAGTTATTTACTCAGTCGTCCTTACTGTGTGTTTGCTGCATAAGAAGCAAGCAGTTGCAAGATTATAGGAAATATAATTTAACTCAGGTCTGAAATCCTGCCTCTGGCAGTGGCCAGCACTTGATACAGCAGAGGAGGGCAGCAAACCAACCCCCCCAAAATCAATAGTTGAGCTATCTGATTGTGCGCTACTAAACATCAAGGGTAGAAATCTTCACTCTTGCTAAGATCATTGTTAGACTTGGAGCAAAAGACATGAATGCCCCTGTTTCTATCATTTATGTCCTAATTTTGTCCAAAATTAATTTGGCTGGTAAAAGAAATATGTGATATACACACAATATATCTATTCACCCATATCAAGTCAATCTATATATATATGTCGGTATATCGAGTAAAATACATGCAGAATACAGTATGATTTTAGTCAGGCATAATACATTCATTCTGAGAAATCTTCCACATTGTTCATTTCATTGGTGAAAATAACATCTAAAGGTCAACTGCAAATTGTTTTTAAAGTATTCTTTTCCTGTGGATTTTGCCTTGACAGCTGCACTCTAAAGCTTTGACAAGTTTCCAGGGGAACTAATGGCTACAAATGTGACTGATAATTGAATAATACGATTTTATTTCCTAATGGTACTACTAAGTATAATTGGCACAGTGCATGTCCTGAAATCCTTGTGTCTTTAAAAAAATGGCTCTTCTTTCTTCATTTCTATAGGCAACACATAATTAGTCTTCACTATTACACAGAAGTATGATTTATTCTTTCTCCTACCACTCTAGAAAGCTGGAAAAATGATGTTTACAAGCAGAGCCACATCACTACTTACGGGATTTAGATCTCTAAGACCAGCATTTTAGTCCTCAGAAAACTGTGCTCTGCTCATGCCTAACTCTCACAAAGCTGACTTGTTTTTTTCTCTTAAATATTCACATTGCAAGTGCTCTTCTGCTTGTGAGCAAACTTAGAAAGGTCTCAGTCTTGACAGGACAGAACCTCTCAAAACCTACTCATGTACAATCCCTGTTATCAGCTGTTAGAGAGGTACTTGGCCACCTATTTTGCCAGAGGGACCTTGTCAACAGGCACTGCCTAAGTGCACTTAATGACTGGTTATGTGCTTGGAGGGCAGCGATGGGTGCTATCCTCCACTTCCACTGGCTTCTCCACAACAGCTCTATGGTCATTGCACTGCCTCAGGCAGTCTGAATTTAAGTCCCTGCTTTTGTTTTGCAGAAGCTGGTTTTTAGAACCTAGCTTTGGCGAGACATAACATTAGATGATTTGCTCATGTTCTGTATTTAAAGCTTCTCAAAAATGTACCATAATTGATTGAATAAATGGAGTACTTCATCTTGGAAAATGACAATTTTTAAACAGGTTTTATAATATCCTGTGTTTGGTATTTCATGTACCAAGAAACCCTGCCATCCAAACAGGTTCCCTGAAAGCAGGAAGTATTCACACCTAACTGTTTTAATCTAAAAATGCTGTTTTTTCTTGGGAAGGTCACTTTTCCATGACATCTCAAGCCTAGAGCTCCCAGCTAAAAATAGCATCAGGGACCCCAGATATGCCAGTCACTTTTTCAAGGCAGCTTCTTAATTATAGACCAGCTGCAGGTGGTGCAAATATCTGCAGTGCAAACCCACTGCATCCTCTAGGGAAGGAAGAGAGGAGAAGGCAAGAGGGATGTGCCAGGCACGAAGAAGCTGCAAGGTTCTAAGAGGACAGTATGGGACAGATGTGATATAAACCAAAAGCCCCTGGAGATAGGGGAAAGGAGATCAGATGGTGGCAGACAAAAAAGAAACCTCTACTAGGGTATTGATTGCTACTTGCTATTTAGGGAGGCATCAGACAAAGTGAGATGGTTGCAAGTTCATGAGAAACACATAGAGGCAATTACTTCTACATCTTCCAAAGGCTTTTCTGTCAGATGATGCAAATGCTGGAAGTTTCTGTGAGTTAAGGGTCAACTGGACAATTCTAGGGAAAAGAAATTTAACTAACTGAAGGTTATTGGGTACCAAGTTACCACATCTGGCTCAGGTGACCCCTGAGTCATAAGCTGTGGAACAATGTGAGAGGATTTGGGGAAGGAGAGCACATTGTTGTGATCAGCATCTTGTTATAGGCATATATGTGGAGTCAAGAATTTCTTGTTAGCCCAGTTAATGTTTTAACAGTCCATGTAAGAATTGACACAAGTAGAGGAGATATGGAAGGGATGTCAGGCTCCTCCAACGTTTAGGGCAAGTCATCAGATCATGGTGAAAGATGCTTCTGCCAACCTTCATTCAACACTGACAGAGTTCCAATTTTGCTCCAATTTTAGCGTCTTTTGTCCTTTTATATTCAATCAACCAGCACAGTATGTCAAACCCTTCAGGGATGAAGAGCTCTATGGCTCTTTCAAGGAGGGGTCCTGATCTTGTGAGCCATCAAAACCATGATTCTGCTTTGGTAATGTGCTTTAACCTCAATAGTTTGCTACTTTATTTTTCCCCCCCTGTTCTTTGTTACTCTTCTTTCAAATCAAATTAAAGTTGAAAGCAAGAAAAAGGAAATACTCAACTTTTTAGTTATTCGTGGAGTGTTTGGCTGGAGTTATGCTGTCAGACTCAGATCAATAATCACATCTGACAACTTCAAGTGAAGGTTTATGCTTCACTAAAGGGAAATAAAATAAAAGTTTTTATAGAAGGAGTTTATTTGCAAAATGATCATCTTTCTCCATTACCTTACTCAGAGATATCACAGAGATTGACTGCATACAAGACACTGAATAGTACTAAAAAGGCCACAAAGTGTTTATTTATAGACAGCTAAATTATCCCCAGAGGCCTAACTTAACTGCAGCACCCTTTTTATCCCAGTGTAAATGGACTCTGATTTTAAAGGCAGAAGCTGGCTCCTAATATATGTTTAAGTGATCTTCATCACTTCTCACAGCAGAAAATTCCTCTTCCCTTTTTTTTCTTGGTTTTTCTTTTATAACAGCACGCAAATGCCTTTCCATTTCAGCACACAGCATGGGCAGAAAAAAAGGCTCAGGGGCAGGTGTGTGCCTGGCAGAAAGGACAGAGAATTGCTTTAGTGATTGAAATCGTGCCCTATATTTAACAATGCTGAGAGAAGCTCAGCAGTGAATTTCCTTAAGAGCAGAACTTCTTACTGTGTCTAGATAATTTCCCAGAGAATTTAAAGTACAATTCCAAGTGGTGTTTAGACTTTTGTTACCTTAAAGTTAATATATAAACTTTGCATAATAACAGTCCAGCAAGTCCTGTATTTCACTAGCTACAAGACAAGGGAATACTATTATTACTATTGCTACTACTATTCCAAGTGTTTTAACTGTTGTCAAATGAAGGTAGCAATCCATACCTCTCATTGGGTTAGTTTTGCTTGATACATCTCTCTGGAATCAATGTCTTCCTTAATGTTTTGGAATGAAGAACACAGATGTGTTTGTTTTAACTGATCTTTATGCTTGCTGAAGGCTATAGATATCTTTTTATTGTTGTTTAAAGCCATTTTAAGGCTTTCCAGTCATTATTTGTTGTTTATAGAAACATTAATGTCCAAAAATCCATTCCTCATTGCCAATGCACCTGCATACAAGTTTTTAGAGCTGTAAATTTGTGAGATTTCTTGCCCTGCTCATTCAGTAATGCAAGAAACAGCTACTTTTACTAGGCACTCTACTTGGTAACTGAGAAAAGCAGTTCCTCCATTGAGAAGCAGACAAGAATTCTTTCTTCTTTTGAGATCATTTGAAAAAATACTTTCTTTTTCAATCACCATCAGGCATTCAGGTTAGAGTGAGGCTTTACTTTATGGGAAGGCTTATGAAGTAGAAGTGCATCCTATATCCTCCAAATATTTATATTCCAACGCACCAGCCACATTGACATTTATGTTTCTACTTTGGCAGGATTCTTGATATCAAGCACATGGAGAAGAGGTTGAAGGACTGGACCAAGCTGAGATAGTTTGACAGGTAGGAGAGTTACTCACCAGAGCACTGGACCAGGATTCAAAAGACTCAGTTTCAGCTGAATCCCCATTTTGATGTGGATAGTGACCTACAGTTTCTTTCTGCCCAAGCAAGTAACCAAATCAGAAAGTTAGAGGCATGTTTATTCCCTATTAGTTTCATATTAAATGAGACTAGTGTAAGAGAAGTAACAGTGTGCCCCATGTCTTTTACACCAGGATGCTGCAGCCTGGTGGCTTTCAAGTTATTGCAGCTCAAAAAAACCCAAAGAAGAGTGCTCTAGTCTCTTCCCAAGGAGGCTGGAAAACTTTGCTATAGCAAAATATATTCTTTTGCACAGACTTCATCTCCAATGCAGTACAACACACTTTGCTGTGGTAAAGCTTGCACTTAGGGGATTTCTGGAGCAGAATGGTCAAAACAGTTTTCCTTCTAGAGAGTTATATCAAGAGAGAGCTGAACCAGAAGCTCTCACGTCACTACCTGAGCTGTCACATACAATCTATTTCTGTCCCCATTTTTTCCTGTGAGATATTGCCTGTGGCACCTGACCCTGGGAGAGAATGAAGGAGCCTGAAGAGAGCCAGGCACCTTACTTTTTGTTAGGGCAAGACATCAGGGCTCTAAAGAGGGTAGAATGTAAGACAGACATCTCAGCTTTTTGTTTTCCTTTCTGGCTAGGTAAGCTAGCTACCTGACAGTGCCAGCCAACTGGCTTATGTGGGTCTTTTAAGCATGCAATCCTCTGTCTCCATACAGGGAACCTAAGCATGAAAAAACTTCTGTATTCTGCCTCATTGATGGCTCCATGGCCCCAGTGTGCAAGATTTAAGAGTGTGAGTAGAAAAAGTTGACACAGATGTTAGTCAAGTTGCTTCACACTCTACTCAAAAGTTTTCTGGATGCTGATGGTAGAGCTCAAAACAAGCTTTGGTTTAATGCAGGTTCTTGCTTACATAAGTCTAGCTGGAAGTCTTGCAGCCAATTGAGGTTATTGTTCAGAACACATCTTTAATCTAGTTTTTGGTTTATCTTATACTTTCAGTAAATATACACATAGCCTGTAAATTCAATACACAATTTTAAGTGCATCAGTGTTCAGATGACTAGAGGCCAACTTTTCATTGTTTTGTCATAACAAACTAGTTAGTCTAAGAAGCAGACACTGAACACAGCGCCACTAGCTTTGCTTTGATGCTTTTCCTCATGTCCCCTTTTCCCAAAACTCCCAGCAAAGTTATAAAAAATTGAAAAATAGAGCTACTAATGAGCCTCAGCCAACATGACGGTTTTTTCTTCTTCTTTTTTCCCCTGTGCATCAAAGAACTATACTCTTTTTTCCCCCCTCCCTTTCAGTGTAGTACAGTTCCTTAAGGCACCTCATCATAAAAACGTTGGCTCCAGTCAAGGAAAGAGAGTGAAATGTTTAGCCCAACCTAAGTCAAAGCCTATTGAAAAATCCCTGTCAAGTACATATTCTAATGCTGCATTCCTTGACCACGCTTTCTTTCTGAGCAGTCTGCCTGTAGCCTTGTAATTTGCAGCTAGATCTCAGAATTCTCAGAAGAGGGCTGGTGGAATGGTGAGTAGCTAAAAAAGAGCATCAAAGGTAGAAGTAAAATTACTAACACTGTGGTTGAAATGATGTGTGAAAAACTGGAATAAAAAAGGTGATTAACTTCGAGGCTGTTGCCAGAGCAAAGGCAGCATAATGAGCACTACAGATTATTCAAACATGGGAGGATTTAGTTTTGTTCCTAAAATAGTATCTAGATTACCTTTTTTAATGTCTTCTTTTTACAGTCTTGTTTGCAAGTAATCCCATGAACAGCTGTTTAGCTCAACACTTTGAGCAAAGAGCCCAAATGGCTGACCTGATGTAACCTCTTTTCCAGCTATTACCCCTCATCTAGACTGTGGTCAGAGACTGATGCTGCTCTGCACTGGCTGGAGTTAATGAACAGATTAATTTCCTACCCTATTTTTAGAACTTCACTGGAAAATAACCCCCAGTAAATAAGTCAAGCTACAGGCAAAGGTAATAAAGACTTTACCACATAAAAGGGCAAACAGGAAGTAATTCATTAAGCCTGAGATGTGCAAAACCACATTGCAAATTACACAGGGAGGATTTTATTGTGGACTGTTCAAAAGGTGTTTAATTTTTACTTTCATACACACGCTTAAAACCTTTGGATGCTCCAATTTTGCCCTTACAGATAAATCCACCTTCTGAATGTTGGATTGGTTTAGGACATGAGTGGTTTCTTGGAAAAGGAGGACATTGCCTCATTTGAATTTTGGCTTCTATGAGTCAACATTCTTTGTATTATTAAAATTGTGCCTTCACAAATGTAGAAAGCAAAATTTTGCTTGTGAGGACTTCTCTCCTGACTCTTCCTCATCTGATTCTCTGATCAACCAGAGGTTTGCTTCATCCTGCCACAAACTGATAGGCATTTCATTTCCTTAAGCAGGTTATGTTTGGGGTTTTACCTTAGTTCATGTGGGGAAAAGAGGGTCTTTGCTTGGGAAAAGCCCCCTGAACCTACAATCTAGGCAACTGATTCGGGCCAGCAGGAGTAAAGTCTTTCCAAAGAAATGAGAGGACACGCTCATTTCTGTCTGAAGAAAGAGATCCCTTGCTGAATTTTCTGTGCCATAAAAAGAATTTCTCCACCAGCCAAGATTTGCATCAGCGTGAGATTACCCAAGGCTCAAGTTAACTGCTCAAAACTTTTGCTTCCTAGAACATTTCACAGGACTTAGGCTCATATTAAATGCTCCCACTACAGAGCTAGGACCAGGCTCATTTTGCCTTACTCCTTATTGTGTTATGAGATATCACATAGCCCCCACCCAAGCAGTGTACTTATGCTAATAAACTGAAATCTATTTGTGAGTGGGTTTTTTCTATTGGGTTTCTTTTTTTATTGTCATGCAAGATCATGAAACCATTGGCAGTTAAGAGCACTTTGCTCTCAGTACAACACCAACATTTGCTCTGGTTTGCTGTTTTCCCATCCTCCACGGCAAGGCTGGCATTTGAGGTTCTGCACTGTACTCTTCTCACAAAACTCCAGTGAAGTCATTCCAGAGCAACTTCACCGACTCCAGTGGAAGGGGGAAGTGTCCAGTGCCTTTGAAAATCAAGCTGCTTATTTAAGGACTTAACTGCAGCCACACAAGTCTCAGTGAAGCTTATCTTTCAGTGCTGAAATCAGAGGATGATAAAGGGGTACAGAAGAGAACTACAGGACAATGATGTTGCAGAGACCTGGCAACTGTTAGGCACACAAAGGAAAAAAGAGGAGAGAACTATGAAATGGGCTTTGAAGGAGGATTGGGGGAAATGATTTAAAAGCCACAGCCCCTCTTTCAGGCAAGGTGTCCCAGCTGGATTTCAAAATTTTATACAGATACTCTAAATTCTTAAGGTTTGAAGCCTTTGTTGTATACCTACTGGAAGAAAAAATTCAGGAAATGTCCCCAGTATTCCCAGCTAATCTGACTGGTTTGGCTGAGAGAGTGCCAGACAATTTAGATTTTCTGTTCTGACTTAGGGGAAAGCTAATTCTACAAAACCCAGCAGTGACAGAGGTGTTTAAATGAGGTAATCTGATGAACAAGAATAGAAGGTCTTTTATTATGGGTAGAACTTTCAGCCTAAAGAGTGTAGTGTATATACATAGCAAAGAACAGAGACGATGACAAATAAGAGCAGAATTGGTTTTACTGCCCAAGTCAAGCTGGTGAAGTTGAGAGCTCTTCTACTCTTTGTGTTCTTAGCAGTGGAAGATATATATGGTCATTCAATAGACTTCAACAACTACTTTGTAAAGCAACAGCTCCCTCAGAACTGCCCCTCACCTTCTACATGTGTTTGTACTCAGCTCTGAGTCATGGCTGCATGCTCTGGTTTTTGTATCTGGGAAGTCAGTCCACTTCTGTCCCATGATGGACATAGTCTGCAGACAGCAGAGTGTGATTTCCCCCAACATGCAAATGCTGACACACCAATGGCATCCCACTTATTAATTGTACATACGTGAGGCTGAAGGCAGAGGCATATTTATTCTAGAGGAACAAATCAGATATTAAGAGCTTCTAGAATCATTTCCATGCATCAAAATCATAGAAGGGCAAAGCTGAAATGCTCCATAAGCTAAAATCATTTATTTTATAGCTAAAGTAATACTTCTAGCTTTAAAGTGTTATTTTACAGTGACAACATTTTCTCTCCTGATAAGGATTCTTTTGTGTGAAAAGTTTGACCTAGGAGATAATATCTGGTTCAACAGCATTGGTGCTGACTCTCCTTCCCTTATATGAGATGAAATAATTCACTGAGGCCTGACCAAGCCTGCCTGCCCTCTCAGGACTCTAAAGGATGAAATATGCTATTTGGCTGGAGTAGCTCCTGGCATTTACAGTTTTTGCAATCAACAAAGGCTGTTGCTGCCAAAAAGATTACTTTCCATAGCCTTGCTAATGCCTGGGAGCCTGTGTAGAACAATCTGCATCCTGCAGTACACACACAAGTCATGAGTACAATAACCCAGAGAAACCCTCTAGCAGCCGTGACAGTGCAATCTTGTTTCAATCTAATCTGCCACCAAAAAGCCACCATCATCATCATCGCTCTCAGCTGCCCTGTCTCAGAGAGAGAGTGCCAGGGACCAGAAGTTCACAGCTGAGGCAGCTTCAGGCCAGTGTGCAAAATTCTCTCCTACAGAACATCCCTGCAACGAGAACTTAGTGACTTGCTGGACTTTCTGCTTGGAGGGATATTATCCATGTTTCCTCTCAAAAGAATTAAATCCTCCCTTTTGAAACTCTAAAGCCTGTAATCATCTCAACTTTAAGTGATAGTGACAGATGGTCTCAGATGCTATGACTCTAAAAAAGTAACAAATTCAAGGATACCAGTGAGCAGGTCTGCTTACATGTAAAGCTAAAAAAAACCCCCATGATAATTAGCCATTGTGATGGTTGGTTGATTTGCTGTAGTTTCCAGAGGTTTCAAAATGAAAATCCCCCATTTAAAAATGCTTTCTTAAACAGCAAATCCTACCAGATAATAATGGAAAGATGGCAATTCCAAAAGCTACGGTATTTGAGGAAGCTCTTCACAGCACAGGGGCTTCCCCAAGCATATGAGTTCACAGCATTAAAGCTTTTCTGATCTGCCATTGAAGGGGATGGTTTAAATAGCCATGCACATAATATCAGAAAGATCTAGTGCACTTTGCTAAGGTACTGACGTTATGATTTTGTGTTTTCATTGCTTAGGGGCTACATTTTTAGGTCCTCTCTCAGCTGCTTGGATTTTGCCTTGCTACACAAAGTTTTGCTCATAGACTCATGGGAGTCCTCCCGGAGGAAAGTCCCACCTAGGAAAAACCCATCAGAGTCTTGTAGCAATTTAACAGTGTTTTTATGTCCTTGTGGTTACAGATTTATTTAGGATGTATTAATATCTAAAGATCTCAAAGTAGCTTCAAAGTGAAAAAAAACCCAAACTCAAGAGACTGTGGGAAGACCATCAAATCACAAAAAACTTGTGAAAGGAAACGTTTTTAACCCTTTTTACCAGGAAAGTCCTTCTTTTCTTCTTTTGCTGGTATCAACCACAGAACTGTATTACATGTGGAATCTCCCATCTTCCTAACCCTTATCCCAACTTCTCAAAATCCACAGGGTAGAATATGAGCAAGTATATGGCACCTATGTTTCTAACATACTCTTTAGAAGTAACACAGGCTCCATAAAAATGCTGTAAAAATCAACCATAACTTGATAAGGTCCCACGGTGAGTAGAGTCCTAGGCAAAGTAGTTATCTGGCTTCTGGTTAAAGCCATGGGGAAAAAAATGGTCACTAGGTGGAAGGAGAAGAGAAGCAGAATTCTTCCTATTTTGCCTGTACTCAGTCTTAAGATGCCAGACTGACTGCTGCTATCCCAGAGGTACCAGGCTCTCCATGAGATAGAAACTCTGGTTCCTCCCAGCACTTATGATTTCCATCTCTCCTCTCCCTGCTATAAGTAGCAAGCCCAAATCTCCAGCACTCCTTTTTCATGACAAGGGATTGGTGTTGATCTGTTATCACTGGGGGAGAAAACACTAGATTTTGCATGTATTTCCTATGCCTTGAGCCAGCTCTGCTTATGCATGTCACAGCTGGAGCCTGATGATAGAGATCATTTAGAATTTGGAAGATACCTCATCCATAAATAAAATATCAGCTATACAAAGCAATGTAACTGGAAAGGAAATGAATTTTTTTACATCACCTGTAGTGTGTTCCATAATCCTCTTCATCCACAGATGTGCATTTCCTCATGATCAGAGCTTCCTGGAGAAAAATTTGGCTTGTGAGCCTTCTAGACCTTCCTCAACCAAGCTCCCAGCATCTTGCACTCACATGCCCATAGTCACCAGGGATGGTGTGAAATGGAAAAGTCAGTCAGGGAATATTGGAAATGAGAGTGTTGCTTAAAATACTTTGAGGAAGCAGCTTATTATTGGGTGACAAAAAATTAGGAGCCAAGGTTTCATGACTACTACAATGACATTTTATATCCTTCAGAGCACTGAAATGGCACTATCAAATCTGTCCTTGTGGTCAGGACTTTAAAAGGCTAGTTAAAAGTCAGGTTGTACCATAAACTAAAAGACCAGACTTTTTCAAATAGGGAAGATTCAGGATAAGAACAAAAAGAAATAAAAGGACTTTTTTCAAGTCTCTATTATGTCACCATGTCTTTTCAAGGCAAGTTCCTCCTTACAGGCTTGCTAACTTCTGATCAGAACAAGATCTGTACTATCTTTAAGTTGCTATGTAGGAAACATTTTTCTTGCTGTTACCTGTCCATCTGATTTTTTTGCTCTTTGGCTGTGCTAGAGGCTCCTGCTGCTTGACTTTCTGCTCTCTGCTTCCCTTCAGTTGGGCCCCTTCTGTCTTCAGATGCTTTTCAGTTGGGCCCATCCTGTCTTCTGATGCCCTTCAGCTGGGTCCATTCTGTCCCCTGATGCCCTTCAGCTGGTCCCTTACTGTCCCGTGGTTCTTTCTCTGACCATACTCAGTAACTCCCAGCGGAAGGACAATCTTCTGCTCCATCTAGAGGTTCCTCCTGACTCAGGCTGTAGCAGCCAGGACAGGGTTGTGAAATAACACAAAGCACATTACTCAGTAAACCACAAACACAGCAGATGTCAACTGCCAAAGTTACTTCCTTCAGCTACCTCTCTGTTGTTTCTGTGGGTCTGTGGACAAGAAATGGCATACATTAGTTCTAACATTAGTGTCTGTTAGAAATACTGATTCTACAAATACTTTAATATTAAACACCCCTGCTACCACATAGGTAACAAGGAGAATTCACTTGCAGAAACAATAATCAAGCAAACTGTACATAAGCACCTAGAAGGTAATGATGGGAGCTGGCACATCAAACATGGATATCCCAGTCTGGTTTTTTTTTAATGCCAGAATTACAGGTCTTAGGTATATGGAGGAAGCAACAGATCTAATATATCATGACTTTAGAAAGACATTGTCGTCTATTACAATCTATAAGTAAAAGAACCATGGACTACTGCATGAAGGAATTTTATACATGAGAAGAATTGTCTAGAAAATGAGACCCTGTCATAACCACAATTCACTATCAAAATGGGAGAAAATATGTTAAACAGTGTTCCACCAAGGGCCAATTCATATTCACTTCTTTGAAATGAATCATGAATGATCTGGATCAGGAAGCTTGGGAAGAGAAAGTGGGACAGTGGAAGCAGTGGAAGGGAAAGTATGACTACTGAATCTGAGGATGGTGTCAAAACTAGGACAGACCTTAGAGAGCAGGCTTAAGATTCTGAATAATATTGTTAAATTGGAGGAATATTCTGCAAATAAGACAGGGTACCATTCAGTAATGAGGAGTAATACACTGAGACAGGACCAATCCTTTATGTAAACAGAGGAGGAGCAAGAAGTGGTAAGAAATCATTCTGCAGACAAAAACCTCCAAGGTTTTGTACTGAAGAACATAAGTCAGCAGTATCACGTTATTGCTAGGAAAAAGAAAAAAAGGCACTAAACCCACTATGCTGAAAGATATTTTCTATTCTTATAACTCTATATATAGGTACAGAAAGAAAGGCTTGTACCATAAAAGACTGAATTCCACCGCAGTCAGCATTACCAGGGTCTCAGCAGGAGTATTGTGTCCACTTTTGGTGACATGCTTCAAAAAGGACGTGCAAAAGAGAGAACAATGACAGCACTGGAAAACATCACCCACAGGGAAAAGTTAAGTCTGTTGAAGTTATTTAATCTAGAGAGGAAAATATCTAGGAGAGGCATAATAACAGTCTTCAGATGTGTAAAGCTGTTGCTGCAAAAAGCAAGTGAATAAGCTCTTTTCTACGTTTGTAATAGGCAGGGGATAAAGTAATAGGTTTAAACTCAGGAGGGAAGATTCAGGTTAGACATCTGGATATCAGGCATGCTACATGTTCCCACAGAAAGAAGAAAATTTAAGTCAATTGAGGTTGATTTATCTCAGCAATGGAACTGCACATAATGGAGACTCAGGGAATGATCAAAACTTTCCTGACAGTTACTGAACGTGATGTTACTCTATTGATACCAAGGAATGAGAGAAATAGGGGAAATAATACAGGTTGAGATGTGGAGAGAGGAAAGGTGTGGAGTACAGTGTAAATAACGTTGCAGAAGAAGGATTAAAGAGAATTGAGAGGCAGGAGGTCAGAGAAAGCAATGGGGAATAAATTAAAGCAGTGAGGGGAAACTGAGGATGCATCCAGAAGATAAAAACATAAGGACAGGGATGAGAAAAAGAAGACCTAGCACAGAAGATCCTGTCCTAGCTGGATTCCTTTAGATGTCTGGGATATAGACACAGAAAGATGGTCAGAAAGATTTATTGCCCCCTAGATGTTTCCAGACCACACTGCTTTCCAGATACTGCCACAAAGTCCTCTATTTGCATTCCTCTGCATCCAGTAATGCCCATGAAACCAGCTAGCAAAGAGCTTCATCACATTCTTCTTCCCTGTTTTCTCACAGCAGTTCATTGCATAGCCATGAGAATTTTGGGTTACTGATCTCAGAGATCAACACTTCAGCAAACTTGACTGTCGTGGGTTCAGCCCAGCACAAACGAAGCACCATGCAGCCACTCACTCCCTCACTCACTCACACCCCTACATACAACCTCATCCCAAGGTGGGATGGTGGAGGCCCCAGCAAGATGGGAGGAGAAAAGATAACCAAGGGCCTTATGGATCAAGACAAGGGCAGGAAGGGCTCACTGCCAGTTATGGTTCTGGGCAAAACAGACTCCACTACTCAACTTAGGGAAGAAAACAAGAACAGTTTAATGTACTACCAGTGAGAAACAGAACACACAGAAAGCAAAAGCAGAGCAGGATGATGAGAAAAATACAACTATCACTTTAAAACTTCTTTCCCCACCTCTCCCCAGGCTCAGCTCCCTACTCCTGATCTCTCTACCTCCTCCCCCCTTCAGTGGCATAGAGGGTCAGGAATGGGCAACGAGGTCAATCTCTCACAGATAGTCTCTGCTGCTTTTCTTCTCTTCTCAGAGGCTCAGAGGATGATGACTCCTCCCCTGCTCCAACACAGGGTCCCTCCCACAGAATACAGTTCCTAATGAACCTCTCTGGTGTGAGCCCTTCCCAAGGGCTGCTGTAGCTGCTGACAGACTCTTCCCTGTGGGTATCCTCTGTGGCAGCAGAACTCCAGGCACGTTCTGCTCCAGTGCCACTTTCCCACAGAGTCATGGCCCCTCTGGGCATAGCCTCCCCTTCTGCCATGGGCTCCTCCACGAGCTGCTGGCAGATCTCAGCTGCACCATTACCCTCCGTGGGTTGCAGGGGGACAGCTGCTGTCTCACTACAGGATGCAGGGCAGTCTCTGCTCCAGCACACCTCCTCCCTCACTGACCTTGGGGTCTGCATGACCACTTCTCTCTCCTCCAACTCCTTCCATCACTTCCCAGAAAGGGAAACCCCCCTTTTCTGGCTTCTTCTTAAAAAGTGATTGCAGAGGTGCCCAATTGGCTCAGCCAATGGCACCATTCCACTAGCTCATGGCTTTTTATTCCTGCAGCCTCCTTTTTTCCTTATCCCATACTTCCCAAAAGCTGACACATGAAAATCAAGGATGCTGTAGGAAACAGTGTAGTTTGATGCTGGACTGCCTCTTCCATCTGTACACAGCCTTCTCCTCACACTTCATGCACTGCACAACAACTGAAGCCCAGTAATTAGACATCTGAATAACAATTCTGAGGGTCTGTCAGTAGCATGCTGACATCTCTTACTGCTATAGTATAAATATAAAATGATCATCATAAACTTGCAGGGCATAGTTAACAATGCTCAAAGCCAGAACATAGAAACAGCACTGAAACAGTTGCCCCTTTCAAGCAGGCGTGCTCCCACTTTTTCTGTGGGAGTGGAGAAGAATCCCCAGCCATGAAGATTACTCTGTGCAATGCTGGTGTCAGTGGCAAAATGACAGGGAAGGGAATCCTCAAACTGCATGCAAGAGGGAAAGTCAACTGAGCAATTTGCACTCATAGCACAAAGTGGAGTGTTGCATCGTTGGATTGCCAAAGAATTTAACTGCTAAGATCACATAGAGGAAGCATTTAGAGTTTGTTGCAAAAGCCATAGCTTCTTAAAAAAAGCTGTTTCCTCATTAAAGTTTTTGTTCACATGTTATTCATTTATCAGCTAATTCTCTGCCAGTGCATTGTCTTGGAATGACAATATTTTTCCCCCTCAGCAACACTGTTTAATGTGATGAACAACATTGTCATGATGAGCTTCAATAGTTTCCCTCTAGCCAATAATTGATTGAATTACAGCCAGAGTAGAGGAACTTTAGGGAGTTAGAAAGAGCCCCCAATAAGTCCTTCTGTAGAAGGAGCTGAGCACTCTGGTGCTTTATTACCCAGGAAAGGGGTAAAATGACTTTGACACCAATGTAAAGCAGTCACAAGCTCAGACTTGCTAAAGTTATTGGGGCTTGGGGGATGTTACTGTAAGGCAGCATTTTTCATCATCTTAGGAAAAATAACCATACATGCAAAATACAGAAGCCTCCAGTTTTTATGAAGCCCTGTTTCTTGTGGGGTTTTTTTTGCTTTAGGGAATGTTTTCTAGCTGGATTATCATTGATATCAGTATACTTTTGCACTGCAGGTTTGTTTGGCTTGGTGGAAAAACCCATAAAACAAAAATCCTGGTAATGGATATTAAGATCTGTCAGGCTGAAGATAAAGTCACATGAACACAAGGAAAGCAAGGTAAAAAGGGCAAACTAATGGCAAACAAATAGTCTCCAAATCTTGTGTGCAGTAAAGCTCTCAGAGGCCAAACACAAAGCCCTGCTTCTGTCATCCTGCCCTTTTTTGCCTCTTGTATCCCCCCCTCTTAAAACAATTTCCTAATCAGAGAGGAAGGAAAAGTGAAACTGCACAGCCCTGAGATCCCAGCTGTATGGTTGTCCAGTGCTTCTCCCTACATCCTGGACTAACACAGAAGAACATCCCTAGTGTACAAAGAAAAAGTGCTAATGATCTTATTTCCTCACTCCCTCAGAGATAAAAGACAGCTTTCCTGAAAGGGAGTTGCTGTGAGAAGCTGTCACTGAAGTGAAGCAGCAGCAGGCAGCAGGTTGCCTGGATTTCACTGAGAGCAGAGGAAATGATTTCCTTGTTTTGAACAGCACATAAAGTTCTCCATTTGAAAACAAAATTCAGAAGTCTTGCAATGTAAATCTAGCCCTCTGCTTTCAATTTAACAGGTTCATTCTCCTTCCTTTTCCCAACTGGCAAGAATGCACTGCTCTGGTAAGATTCCCTCACACAGGGAAAGGATGAAATCTCAGCTCTCAGTCTTCCTTCATTTTTTCAGTATGCATTTTCAAAAGAGATGAAAGCTCTAGAAAGTATTTGCTAGATGTCTCAGGTAGTTCCTCCATATCAAATACTGGAGGTGTTCAACATAAGGTGTCTTTCATATGAAAAAGAAAAGCCCTAAACCTCTGATTTTATGTGTGAGAGATCATTCCACCAAAGCTTAAAAAACTTCCTGAAATTGTTTACTGGTTAGTTGAAGGGGTTGGTTTGTTTGGTTTTCTCACCTTGTTTTCACTAGGAAATCTTTTTCATTAATTTAGGAGAATCAAATAAAGCTGTGGTGCTGGCAGGGGTCTTCAGTTGGAGGGAGCTGGGCTTGTGTGACTTGGGAAGAGGAAAATAAGGGTCCATATAATAGCTGCCAACAGCTACTTTAGGGGCAGTCTCACAAAAATGGAGGAGCCCAATTGTGCAGAGCAATCACAAGTGATACAGCAAGGGACAAAGGACACCAGCTGTGTCTTGGGAAATTCAGGTGGGTCTCAAGGTAAAACTTCTTTACCAAGAGGTCAGTGCAACACAGGGACAGCTTAACTGTGAACACAGAAAACACCAAAGATTTTAAGACTTGGCTAGATAGGTTTTAGAGGTCTCTTTCCACCAACGTGACTCAGATTCTCTGCCCTGCTCACCAACATGTAGTACAAAAGACAGTTTTCATACCATCAGCAATCACAAAGCCATACTAGAACATCTGTCCACACAGTCTATAAGCACAGTAGTAATATCCCAGAAGAACTGTATGACATTTTTCCCAAGGAGAAACCATTCCAGCGGTTCCCTTCTCAGGTTTACTTTTGACTTCAGGTGTTTTAGGCACAGAGTGTCCAAAACAAAGATGCTTTCCTGAAATAAGAATCCATACAACAACATTTCTGCCTTCCCCAAACAGAAAAGTTAATATAGGCCTTCTGATGATTGTTATGTTGAACAAGATTGACTAAACACTGCTGTTTTTTTTGCATAATGATAGCATTTAGCAGCATCAAAACATCTTTCACTACTGTGCTAGCTTCTACACATAGTAAAGAGTGAGTCATTGCCATAATGAATGGGCAGTCCAAGGCAGACAAAGAATGGAAGAAAGGGATTATATATAGTGGAGAGATAGGGAGATATGCAGTGATTCACCATGATCCTAACGTTGCTTGGAAAGGGGAAAGATGAGATATTAGATAAATGCTGTTCTCCTAAGAGATGCTATTCTCTAGCTCAGCGCTACTGCAACATAACTGTCTTCCAATAATTGTTAAAGCTGGTGGGTTTGCGTTTGGTTTTTGGAAGAAAGGAATTGAACAGAGTTTTCAGAAAATCACATTCTTCAGGCTTCCAGGGAAAACAGACACTTTCATAATGCTTTTGATGAAATGTCCTGAGTCTCTGCCCCTGCTGCTTGCTGCACAGGCGGAGAATTTCCCGCAGATTGTTTCATAAAGAACTGCAGACAAGTTTTTGTGACAGTTTTATTTCATTCACTGCCTTTGAGAGTGTATACATGTTGCCCAGGGCAGAGGCACAACTCAGTGGCAAATTACTGAAGTCACAATTTGTGTCTGGATATTCCAACAGCAGAGTCATGCCTGACTCATTTATAAGGGGGGGCAGAAACAATATTCTTGGCAAACAAACTTGTGGATGTAAAGCTATGGCTTGTAGTGTACAAATGCAGGAAAGAGTCCCCAGTGAAGCCTGAGCTGGTTTGTTTCTTGGCTTTAGCTGACCTGACAGATTTTTCTTGTGCTGTTCTGTAGTTTCTGTAAGCCAAGGGTGAACACCAAGGCCAGGCATTTCAAATGTTGTTTCATCCTTTAGGAATCCCAGATTCTGTTCAAAGCCCACCTCTTTGCTTCTGCATGTTGAGATGAAGTGCTGCCTACAGGGTGCTTAAGTAAGCACACTTCAGCTACCAGTGGTAGGTGTGTTACAAAACCAAAATCAACCAAATCAACCATACCACACACCTTGAGAACAGCATAGACAAAGCTTTTTGGACACTAGGAAGGTGTTGGTGTGTATACTGTAACCATATGCACGGTCGTATGTTCTGCAAACCTTAGTGAGAATATGGGTCTTTCTGGTGGTTTTTTGTAATGCAAAGCAGAGCAGGTTTACAAAATGCATTTGCTCCAAAGCTCTTGTTCATATTGCTAGTTCATGTGAGAGAACTTACGTTGTATGCTCAGCCTTCAAGAGGAGACATCTGTGGGGGTTTAAAAATAGGCTGAACAAAATGATGGTAGAAACAACCCATTCGCAGCTACTAACCATGGAGACATCAGTTCTAGTTCAGGAAGTCTCTAGAGGGATGACAATTTACTGGAAGCTGTTCACACTCAGAATCTATTTATACTCAAAACCTTGTTACTGGCAAAAGGGAAAGCAGTTTAGCATCAGTGTTATTAATGTTTTAAGAGTCTGATGGTTCAAATTACTAGTGCATTTACAACTATATGCACTCTGAGTCCAAATTTAATACAGAGAGAAACCTCAATAGTAATACAGTTAAAGTTGTCTTACAAGAAGTGCTAAAATCAAGGATCTGAACCTGTCTCATGAAAAATGGAGTGGGGTTGCAAAAGGTCATCAGTCTCCCAAGGTCTTTGCTGTGAGCAGTGGCAGAGGTCCCATTCTCCTCAACCTTGGGTCTTCTTGGGGATACTTTAACATAATATTTCACTACAGCCTACCTCCTTCTCCCTGCTTCCCAGGTAAAGTTTGGGAGCTGCACACTGCCCTCGCATATCCAAACAGTCATTTGTCTTGCAATTATTATGTAAGGGTGCCAGATCCCTACCAAGCAAAGAAAATGCAGGGATGCAACAGGCATGCAGCCACTAGAAAACTGCTGCCACGGCTAAAGCTCGTGGCCTTTTACCTCTTACTGTCAAAGATCATATCTACAGGGCTACAACTAGAAGACCCTAAGAAAAGATTGCTCTGGTTACGCATTACCTTACTTTATAGACTCTTCCATGTACATTTGTTGTTGGCTGCTGCTCAGCTGAGGATCCTGGGCTAGAAAGATGTTTGGCTTGACCCACTGCAGTCCTGTTTATGTCTCTGTAATTAAAGACAGAGCCAAGATGCCAACTATACATGATGCCAGTGCCTCTCAGCCTTCTGCATTTATAAAACAACCAGCCAAAAAAGCACATCTTTAGCAGGGAAGGATCCTGGTTTGCACTTCCATTTGTCTGAGGGTCCAACGAGAGAAAGGTTAACAATGGATCTGAAGGAAGGGCAACATTAGTGAGATGAATGAGAGAGTTTGCAGAGCTGGTGGCATTTTGTGGCAGGGTGATGAACAAATGATAGGAGGCCACAGAGAGTGAGGTTAGCACAGGAGTAAGGAGTATGGGAGAACTGAGAAGGTGATAATTGCTCATGTAAATACCACCTTCTATCAAGAGGAGACCCACTACAGATTTCAGTAGTCTTTAAAGTGAACCTGATTGACTTATCATAGAGTTCCTGTCTGAGTACCCACCAGGAGTTTACATGTCTCAGCTGGGGAGTGATAAATGCAAATCCTAAATTATGTCATAAAAATTATAGCCTGAAAAAGTTGGTTACATTGCACATGACACCGCTGTGGAGAAAACACTTGAGTGTTTGAGAATGATTTTCATGTTGCACAGTATCTAGAGTATCTAGACATACATCCAACATTGGAATGAACTGGAGTAGCTCTAGTGAGATCAGTGATTCAGATTTTGTGGACTAGTATTAATCTGACCCATACTGACTTTTTGTTACATTGTGTATTAAAATAGTGTATTGAATCCAAACATTTATTTTCACAGATCAAAATGGTAAGAAACTCCTGGCTGAATGCTTTTTTGGAATATGGTTTTTTTTGAACGTGCTCTTAGGAACTTGTGGAAGCTATTGATCCAAAAAGAGTAAGGTGACAGATCTGCATTCTTACATACTATGTGTTGCCTTCATAAGCCAATTGATCTAAACAATCGGCTTCATGCTGAAGCATGGCTGAATTTCAGTGTTAACTGTTACTTTACCTCTGTTATTAAATCACTTTCTAAATGAGATCTGTCTAATTAAATCATTTTAAAGACCAAGTAAACAGCTCCAAATTTGATTAATTTGCTATTCATGAGTCACGCTAAAGTCAGGAGAGGCTTTGTTTAGTGGCAAATTGATATTAAACAATGCAAGTTCATGTTCATACAGTATTAACTGAGAATCCAGTAGAGAGTATGCCTTATTTCAATAGTTTCTGACTGATAAAGACTAAATCATCACGTTTATTCATTTATCCTTGCCTGCACTGTAAAAAGCTAGGAATGTTTTCACTGAATTCATTGTAGTTGCTGAGATGCAAAGCTTGTAATCAACAGAAGAGGAAAGCCCATACTCCCTATAATGTGAAACAATCCCTTTATTTTTTGGAAGAAAGACTGAGACAGCTACAGGGGAATTACAGTGACATTTTACTGTCATGAGAGAAGGGTCAGGCCTTGACATTCCTGAGATGAATGAAAGGCAGCAGTTAAGGCTGTCATCTGTTACACGGTTGTGGGGCTTTTTTCTTGCTTTTTATCCCCTCAGAAACGTTATTCTTAAAGCCTCAGCTCTTGGAATCATGAGACTACACTAGGGTTTTACTTCTCTTTTTAAGACAGTTTTTAAAGTCTTGGAGACTGCTGGACATCAAGGGTTGCCTGTTCTGTCACTTGTGTTTGTAGTTAGCACTGCAAACGATGACCCACCCAAACAAAACGTCTTGACCCTTCCTGATGAAGGAAAGGAGAACCAGCTCAAGTGGTTCTCTCCACTCAGTGATGCTTTCCAAGCTTACTTGAATGCCTTCTTGTTTGCCAGGTGTTTGCCATCATCTTATCCCTTTCCTCCCATGTGAACTTAGCAATATCTATTTTTACATGTCTATATCTAGCATGAGTATTGTTCTCATATGGTAAGATGGAAGGGCATGACTAGCCACTATGCTGATACTGGATGTCACTAAATGTAATGATGAAATTTCTGCTTTATTGTCCTAAAAGACAAGTCCTTGGTTTAAGGAAAGTTGTGTAATCTCCCTTCCTAGTCAACAGAAAAGAAAATAAGCATTTCCAGAAGTCAATTAATCCAATGCTAAGATGAATCCCTTTTTATTACAGAGAAAGCCTAAATAACTAGCTTAAACTAGATGCCTCATAAATGGCTGCAGTTTGATGGGAGGTGTCTCATCCCACATCTGAGGAAGAAAAAGAGCTACAACCTCTACAGACTGAAATTCAACATGGTGCATAATAATCTTAATGGGGACTACTTGAGAATCCATCACTGATAACTCATTCAGAATTGCAACAACAGGTCACTGAATTGCTATTTATAGAGAAGCTTATTATCATTTATCCTACTCAGGTTGAGTGACCTTGGAATTTCTGCTCATCAGACCCTTGAAATTTCATTTATTGCCTAGTCTCTGGCAAGGGAAGGAGTCCAACTACATGCTCTGTTTGTTAATGTGAGCAGTAGAAGCTCTATTTGCTACAGCACTCTAGCTCTTCATTTGGGCATTTTACCTTTGCCCAAAGTCGACAGCAAGGTGTTACTGACAGTCTGACTTTCTAAAGAATGGATGAGCCATTGAGGTACAACCAAGCACAGCTGCTGCTTTCTAAAGTTTCTTCTGCCCTTTTCTCCCCTGTTTTTCTTCCTCTTACCCCTTTCCATCACAGGCATCACGAACAAAGCTTTCAAGGTGGGGTATCACAACCCAGGATGTAGATATGAAAACAGAGATACAGAGAACATAAAACTGTGCCCAATGCAGAGAGCAAACTTCATTCTGACCAAATAAGCATAACCTCTCTCCCTGCTCCAGGGAGACCAACTTTTGTTGTTGTTTTCTGTCCAGTGCAGAAGGTTGTTTATTTATATTGTTTTTATGTAAAATGATATGATTTCCCACATAGTGGAAAATCAGGTTCCCAGGCAGTTGCACATCTAGATACAGGCACAGACACAGTGGACAAGCTAAAGGCATTCTGGCTCTTGCTGACTTAGACTGGCTGGTCCTTTCAGCTGCAATAACATCCTTCCTGTGATTGCATTTTGTGCACAACTCCCTATAATTTTTAAAATGCAAGCACAAACATGAGAAAAAACAACAGGAGTAGGTCTGCCAATGAACCATGGGTAGCATCAGGGGGACTAGGAATTGTTTTATCATGAAGTTTTTGTATTTAGACGCAATTTTCTAATCAAAGACACATTCTTCAGTCACAAGTGGCTGTATTCTTAACACAGTGCACAGGACAAAGTTCTTCAATCTATTTTCACATTTATATCTGGTCTTTAAGTGGTCATACCACTTTTCTCCAGAACTGCAGCCTGTTACAATAGATACTGTCCCATTTGTTGTTTTCAGGCTGCAATCACTTCATTGCAGAGGGCAACTCGATGTCTCAAGCTTCGCTCTTTCATCCACAGCCTTGGATGGAAGTGTGTGTTGACATTGGCTTCATGTGGATATTCAAGTCTTTTCTCCGTGTAGGCAGTAGTAAACAATTCTTCAAGCCAGAATTCCTGTTGGAAGTAAGGCAAAGTAAGCACATAGCCCCACATTTACACAATAAATCCTCCAGTTTGTCCCAAATCACCTTTCTATTTTCTGCAAATTGGTTTTGCCTGCTGCATCAATTAAAGCCTTTTACTAGGGAAGGAAAATACCTGAGAGTGACAATTTTCTTTAAATGTTCCTAGGTAATTCCTGATGAAAAGCAGTCAAACAGACCCAAAGATTATCCCAGAAAACTCATCCAGTTTCCTCAGTTGCCACAGCTTACAACGACACTGAGAATGGAGTGGTGGAAGGATTTTATTTGCCACAGCCCCCCAAGAAAGGATTTAGTGCTTTGTGATTAAAACCAAGAGCTGAAGGCCAGGCTTTATATACAATGAAGCAACCTGGGTTCCCAGAAGTGACTGCTTTTCTCAACAGTGTATGAAACTTCCTTGAGGAAGCACTAAAAAAAGCAGGACAAATAAAAAAGCATCATTTGTTTCCTAAGTTCAAATGTCTGGTTTAGATGGCTTGTATGCTGATGAGGTGAGAAGCCACTTCTGGGAGCAAAGCACAACCTAAGAGACTGTCTGTTTGTATTTAGCTATTTGTTTTCCACAAAGCCTTCCCCAGGACTCTCAACAGAAGACCCTACAGTTGAACAAAAAGGGAAGAAACTCCAAATATGCTTCCCATCTGGCTCTTGGGCTTGTGAACCTGAATACTCTTAAATACTCCAGGGAGGTTATGTGAAAACTGTATTTGCTGTGTAAGGCAGGCTCTGTCCTACAGCTCTGGTGTCAGGCTGTTTGAAAGGATAACTCCTCATCCAGGATCCCTGACATAGTCCCTTCTCAGAGAAAGGGAGCACGTCCATCTGATGTGCTCTTCTAAAGTCAGCCCTGTGAATACCACAGAAATATATTTACCTTCCATAGCACTGGTATTCCTGGGATGTTAATACTCAAACTTACTCTCTTCTCTACTCAACACACAAAATACACAGGTAAACACAGCAAAGGCTTGCAAATAATACAGAGTTTGGTTTTTCAAGGGCATTTGCTCTTCTTCATCTCACACACCGCTCAGTTATTTAATCCCTCAAAATTTTCCCTTTGCTTTTTCCCTCTTTTCAATTTTTAATAGGGAGTATAAAAGAAAAATAAGTTCCTGTTATTTTCAAAGCAGCTCTCCATGTCTCCCCTTCATTGTTTTAAATGGTATCTCTTTCTTTGTCCTATGCACTGTGTAATACGCAGTCCCTGTGGACTGTGCAAATTGTCTTCTGTAATGTCTACCTAAAGGCAAACTACTCAAAGTGTAGCATAATCTTTCCAAGCCCAACTCCTTCTTTTGTAGCAGGCACATAGTAAAGATAACCAAATGGCTGGCCACATGGGGCCTATTCATAACCTCAGCAGGCAGTTCTGAATTTGAAACATATTATGCAAACAGGAGCTTATCTAGGTAATTGCTTGTCATTAAGAAAACAGATACTCTGATTGTTGCTGGATATGATGCCATTCACATTCTCTCAATTTTGTGGATCAGTGGCAAATTCCTGACTCCAGACACTTCTTCTCCTGTCCTTTAAGCAGTTTAAGCTCCTTGTAGGCTGTGTTCAGAGAATTGAATCTTCACATGTTGAAATTACTGCCAGAGGTTCAGATTCCCACCTGTGTGTTCGGATTCCCACCTCTCAAGAGATCCATCCAGGCCCTGGGTGGGTTATTTCCTATGTATGTTTGGAATCAGTCAGATAACAAAGATTTCCATAACTCTGGCTGCTTTTCAAGTTGTTTTTTTTTTTTATTCCATTCCTTTGATCATTATTTGGAAGACTCAGAGAGTTTCAAAAAACCCTGCAGCTGACACTCTTCTGCATTTGCAAACACGTTTCATAACAACTTGAAATACCCAGTCATGTTGGGAGAAGGCTCTGACCCTACACTGCTCTCTGTTTTCCAATGCACTGTACTGAATGGCAGCTTTTAATTTTTCAGTGTGAGCCCAGATACTTGACCTTTAAAGAGTCAGGACTCATGGCTTGACATGAAAAAAAATCACTATTATAGGTTACCTTTAAAAACCCACTAGGCTATTTATGTTCTCCCTGCTATAGTACACAAGCACAGTGTAGAGTTGTCCCTCTTGCATGGTGGCAAACATGCACCAGATTACACAAGGACATAAATATGTAAATATATAAAAGCATTTCCTCACTTTTCCCCTCTATCTTTTCAATCTACACTTTGCATGTAGTATTTGTACACAGCTCCTGGTACGCCTGGCCATAAGGGAAATAACTTTTTGATTCACAGCAGCACATAATTTACTGTGGCACAGGTGCATATTTGCAGGTGAGACAGTGCATTACACCATTTTTTTAGATCATGTCTGGTTTCCTTTTCTTACTAGCCAGGTTATTTGCTTGGCCATTGCAGCTAGAAAATAGTATATGCTTACAGTTTTGTATTGCAGTTTTCAAACAAGGTGATCCTGCTATAAGCAGATATAGAAGACAATATTCCAGATGAATGTAAATAAATAAATACAAGGAATCCTGTGAGATGTGACTAGTTTGGGGTTTCTATTTCTAATTAATGACTACCTGTGCTCTGTTCATTTCTATTTTGAATTAATGGTAAAAGGTGGGTGTTTTCTTGCAAAATCGAGGTTGTTTTACAAGAGTTTGATATTATTTCTTTGATTTAACTGTAGGCTTGACAATATTAACAGCTGGATGTTTACTGCTTTGTACTTGGTCCTAAAGCTCACTCTGAAGAACAATGTAGGTGTAACAAACATTAACAAGCAGAAGGGCACATGCTTGAGATCCATGCTAGTCACATCTCAGTGTCCTGGAATCTACGTTGCCAAATCTTGTTCTTGGCTTTGGTTTCCTTCATAACATTACAGGGCTAAATATTATTAGTGCTGCTGAAAGCCATTTTGAATTTTTAATTCATCTGTTTTTCTCAGAAGCACTGGAAGGTGACATCTGACTAACAAGGAGGTTTAGCAGAGATGACATTAGCTAACTAGTAGCCTGCAAAAATGTTCCCATATAAATGTTCCCATAATCTGTCCAGAGATCGCAAAACAATGATATTTCACTTGAAAGTAGACCTGAAACTGTACCCTTTCAACTGCAAACATGTTAATCATCATTCAGGAAGGCTGATTAGACTTAATGTCAGTAAACTTAAAGACTAACTTAACCAGTCTCCCTGTCCATCAATCTGTTGCTCCATATGTCCAAAACTACAGCAGAGAAGCGTCTCAAGAGACAACAACACATTTTGTGCTCTGAGGCATCTGTCACAGCTGAGGCTGGGCTCTGCCTCCTGAAACACTTGCACCAGTGCCTGCAACTGCATTCCCCATAGCTGGCATCCAAATGAGCCTGCCTACCAGTTACTCATCATTTCCCAGTTGTCAGGAAAATGTGGAGTAGTAATCTGAGGTCTTACAAATTGCAAGCCTTCCCTTGAAGATGATAGTCAGTCACCAGACAGATGACAGAAGGTGCACAGCCCAGCAGGTAGCCTAGACAAGCTATTAGAAAGCCTCTAATGGTACAGGAGCTATAGCACTGTCAACAAACATCATAAGCAATGCTTTGGTTTATTCTGTAAGAAAGAAGAAGTGATAAATGTGTAAAAGAGCACTGAGACACAGCAGTGCCATTTGCCTTGCTTTTTCACAGCACTGAATGAAAGTCTAGACAAGCCACTTCCTTGGGAGTAAATAGGAAAGGTAGTTACACGTACTCACACAGCTGCCAGGAGTGTTCATTGTATTAGGAACAGCGTGACTGGCAGGACTAGGGAAGTGATTATGCCACTGTACTCAACACTGGTGAGGCTGCACCTTGAATATTGTGTTCAGTTTTGGGCCCCTCACTAGAGGAAAGACACTGGGGGGCTGGAGCATGGCCAGAGATAGGCACCAGAACTGGGGAAGAGTCTGGGGCACAAGTCTGATGGGGAGCAGCTGAGGGAACTGGGAGATGTTCAGCCTGGAGAAGAAGAAGCTGAGAGGAGACATGATCACTGTCTACAACTCCCTGACAGGAGGTTGTAGTGAGGTGGGAGTCAGCCTCTTCTCACCAGTAATGAATGACAGGACAAGAGGAAATGGGCTCAAGTTGCACCAGATGAGGTTTAGATTGGAGATTAGGAAGAACTTTTTCCCTGAGAGGGTTGTCAGACACTGTCCCAGGCTGCCCAGAGAGGTGAGGGAGTCCCCATCCTTGGAGATATTGCAAAGCCATGTAGATGAGGCATTTGGAGACATGGTTTAGTAATGGGCTTGGCAGTGTGAGGTCAGTGTTTGGACTCAATAATCTTAAAAGTCTTTTCCAACTAAAACAAGTCTATAATTTTGTGATTCTATATACTTGACTCTAATACAGATCATGTTTCACTTCTCCAGGAAACTGATTTAAAAAAACCCCTTTGTCACATCATCTTTTTTTTTGTCACATATCAATGAAAATGCATTTTGTCCCTGTAATAGGACAGGCAATCTTTCTTCTTTAAGAGATAATAAGGCTTAAGGCAAATCCCCAGTATGCTCCATGATGTGACTCTTTTAATGCAACAGATGTTTAAAGGTGCCACAGGCAAGCTGGGGAAGGAAAGCCAACCGTTAATCAAAGAGCAGCCCCAGATCAAAAATGCAGCTGGCAACTCATTTTAGAGTTGTTGGGAATTTTTTTAGCAGTTGCTGTTTTGGGAGAGCAAGACTATCAGTATTGCCTCTGCTAAGAGACTTCATGTGAAAAAGCAGCTGATGAGTAGAAGTTAAGTCTGGGGAAAAATCTTGTGATGTAGAAAAACAAGCAGAGAAAGGATTTTCCTTAATAGGGTTTGTAAGATGACTCAAAGTAGAATGTTGATATTCTGGGTACTGTTTCAGTATTAGGACTGTATTTGGCTAAATTTGGTGTGAGACGTGAACCTGATTGTCTTGACTAAAACGGCCTTTGATCTCTTCCTCTGTGTAGTTGGTTGAACTGCCCTCCTCATAACCTTTTCTCCTGAAGTAGGTCAAAAATCTGCCTTGCTTAGCATCTCTTGAAAGACTGTGCTCTAAAGGAAAACTTTGAATATGTTTAAAGATTTTATGAAATATGTATTCATAATGTAAATAGATAATATACAATATATAGTACATAAACATGTGATATACTACAGATGTATGTACAATAAGAAATTACAAAGCTTTACAATACAACCAAAAAGCTCACTGAAAACCTTTTGACTTGCTTTTCAGGTTATCTTTTATCAGTGCTTTCAGTCTTCATTGGAAAACAATAATTAAAGTTCACTGCAGATCATGATTTCTAAGGCTCAAATTCTCCCTCTCTCTTTCTCCTGGCAATATTCTGTGTGCTTTTGTAACCCCTTTTTACTTCCATCTTCACAAACCTGCTGTGGCTCCCTAGCCTTTAAAAATGTTTCTTAGTCATTTAGATAAAAAATTGTTGCTAGGCACACTTTCCATTCTTATTTTTGGTAATCACTTTTGCATATTCCCTGAAATGCTCTCTCTTGATATACACAGTGTAGCTAGGCCAGAAAAGAGCTTTTTTGGGGGCAATATTTAATAAAGCTGTTCTTAGCCTCCTGAGTGTTGGAAAGGATAAGTGCTGCGATAAGTGGCATAGTGTTTGCAAAAGGTCCTGTCACGGATACAAACACTTCTAGAGATAAAAAACAAGGTAGAAAAAGATGAACATGTAGGCATAACATTTCAAGAAAGGACGTGGTGGGGTTAGAGAAGGTACAGAGAAGAGAAACTGCAGCTATCAAGGGGACATGTGTTAAAGGGGACAAACAAGGCTGTGTAGCCTCTAACATCTCTTAGTCCTCTAACATAGTCCTGATGCTGGAGGGATACAAGGAAGGTGAACTGCAGAAAGTGTCAATGTGCCACTTTTAAGAGGTGGATTGTTATTCCAAATCCATCAGGCATTTCATACATCCTTAATAGGTAATATAGTAAAGGGTAATAAGGAGATCTCATTACCACCAGTCTATAAAATATAAGCAAAGAGACAATTTATTCCACAATCAGCAAAATATAAATGAAAAATAGGAATTGTTTTGCATATTCCAAATTCATGGCAATCATTGTGAGTGATGTGGAGTTAAGCAGGTCACCCAGCCCAGACATGAGCCTATCCCCCAATTAGGGTAACATCAAGAGGAGTAGTTTTCAGCTAATCCCTCAATACAGGAAGAGATTCTTTCTGGGTAAAATTTGCTAATTTCAGTATGACTTGGGCGGGTTGGTTTGTTTTTTGGCACAGTTATTCTCCTGCCCATGTGGAAGAAGGGAATTAATTCAGAGTGTATTGCTGTCACTTTCTACAAAGGCAAAGACTTTAAAGGGCAGGCAGTGGAAGGTAACTTCCATAAATGCAAATGCATTTACTTCTGCTTCCTTAACCGTGGTAATTATTTATTCAGGAAACATCACTGTGTTCAGTTCCTTCAATGCACAGCTTTTGGCTCCTCACAAAAGAAAGCTGATGGACTTCATTAAGCAGGTGCTTTTGTAAGCTTCCTTCATGTAAACATTTTCTTGAGTCTGTACCTCTTCAATGGTTACATCTGCCAACTTCTGCTGTTTCTTATTATTATCTGCCACTGTATGGAGTTGTTTTTCTTTTGCTTTATGATTAGAGCAGCTTGAGGACCTGCACTGCCAGAGCTGAGCTCTGTGCTACTGAGAGACAATGAACCATGACCAGTAAAATCTCCAGTAGCACAAGTAAAGTCCTCAATCTAACGGCTGGAAAACATTTTAGAATTGCAAAACAGGAATGAAACTGCAGGCTGTGACAATGTGTTTGGTATGAATACACTAATTCTTATGACTTTTTACTGTGATAGAAAACCCAGGCTTTGAACAGCCAAATTAATAGATGTTTTAGGGAGTTATTGTTATTTTTACTGACAGAAAGAGACTTTTGAAAAAAAAACCCATCTTTGAGTTTCTAGTTTAATAAAGCCTTGAAGATTTAGATGTGTTTCAGTATTCTGGCTTCCCTCCTCTCCGTGACCCTCTTATTAAGCATGGATATTGTACTATGAGAGCCTCTTGATGTGGGGCTTTAGAAGTTACTGTGCAGTAATGTTGCCAAGAGCTATTCCTAGTGCTGAATCTCTAAATTGAAAGGGAATGACTGAAAATTCACCTACCATACTATTTCCACGTGAAGTCACAACTGTAAGAAATGTTCTACTGAAACTTTGATTCAGAGAGACTTTAATTGCTACTGACATTTCTGAAAGACACGTGATTGTTTCCACGGTAGCCTCAACAAACTAGTGCTGTTTCTAGGGGGAAATAATCCCACAACAACAAAATAGTCCACCTAAAGAAACAGTCTGGAAAGCATGAAGAAGCATTTAAAATCTCCAGGAAAACTAGAGAACACCTGGGACACTGAAAGCAGCCTCTTGCTCTAGGTCTGCAAACAGCAGCTGCCAACAAACTTGCACAAAGGGTGACTTCAGTTTTTAATTCTGATGTTTTTACTAATTTTTGGTTAACTGCACATCTGCTTTACAGGCATGTGAACTCTGTTTTCTGTGTTTAGAGGGAGTACCAAAGAAGGTGAAAACAAAATGATTTGTGACTGTCTTAAGACTAAGGAACATACTCTGCAATGTTGGCGATAAAACCAAACAGCAAAGTTTATCTTGGCATCCTTGTTACTGTCATCACCGAAGAATAGCAAAAGAGAGATACTCACATCAGAGGAATCCATTCTGAGAAGTCACAGGCACTGTCACCTCCACATTCCAGAAAAAGGGGAGCAAGGGTGGCTGGTTTTGCCTGATGAAACCTTAGAAACAACCTTAGTTTTTAAATTAGAACTCCAGGACCCACTGACAATAGAGCAGAGACCATGAAGTTCACAAAAGGCTACTGCACAGATTAGGGATCTGGCTCCAGGTAATGCAAACTATGTAAGGACTTCAGTTTTACAATGTGGCAATTTTTGACTCTTAACTGCTACTGTTGAATTTGTTTCTGAGGGAAAAGGAGGTTTTGTCATGAGTTGTAACAGGTCACTGAGCTTTGGGGATGCTCATGATCTGAGTCCAATGCTATGAAAGAGAACTAGAGCACTCCTTAGTCATCCTTCAGTGAGAGCAAAAGGATGAAGACAGGGGATGGGCTGAATGTGCCCAAAAGAGAAGCTGGAGACCTGCAGGTATGTTTCTTGGAAAAAGTGATGCCCAGAGACACTTACAGAGTGAGGACACGTAAACTGAAGTCTAATGGGACAAAGGCCATTCAGTATTTACCACCTTATGCTCAAAACCACATGTGACAGGACTCCAGATGGTGTACAAATGTGAGGAGGGTTTGCCTGGACTTTTTCCTGCAGTGAATTCCCTAAGGAGCTTTTAAATTCAGAAAGCCTCAGGTTCATTGCAATACAAAATTCCACTGCTTGCATTTGGGAAAGGAGATGGTACAAAGGTACTGATGGGGTTGCAACACCAGAAAAGGGGCAGCCACGGACTTGAAAGGTAAAGATCCATCAGGAATAGAGTGTTCAATCAAATGTGTTGTTTTTTTCAAGTACTGATACGATTTCAACTGTCATCAAGTTGGAGTTGGAAGAATTCCCCCAACTAATTCTCACTATCTCAATAGCAGGGCTTTTTTTTACAGAAAAGTTTATTGATTTAATTAAGCTCAAAAATATTGGCTTCATGGCTGGTTTTCTTTTCAGCTCTTGCATTCCTTCCATACTGCTTTTCTAAAGAGATCCTCATCCAAGCAGGCTCACAATGTCTTTATCTCCACTTTGTAAGATGGTAGTAATTAGCCGGAGCTTTGCTGAGTTTGTAGAAATCTTGTGAATGAAGTTATTACAGTAGAGTTTAGTGTTTCAGCCTCTTGCTTTTATTTGCAAGATTATTGGCTTGAAAAAAGAGACAGATTTTGACATCGTGATGACTTGTAGATAGTTGAAAACAACGTCTCCAGGTTGGTTTCTTCATTAAGTGCTCAGTACAGTCCTTTATTTAAGGAGCACAGTGATGTTGTACATAGGAAGTCCAGGGATATGGTGACAAGTATGTACTGTTCAGATTACATGATAAAACACACACTGTCATCAATTTAGTTATCACGCTCCAGCTGTGGTTAAACTCATATATTTGCATCTTGTTACCACTTTTTGTGGGTTTGGATTTGCCTTTAGTTTAAAAGCAAAGAAATAATCTGCCTTTTGCATTCTATTCAGTAGTGATTCAGACAAGGTAAAGCAAGTCGTGAATTTCAATCCAAAGAAATTTAGTGTTATTCATAAAAGCATAAACTTAAAGGTCTTTAGAAACAACGTCTTCAGTTTCCTCCTATGAAAAGAGCAATCTCAAAAAGATAAATCTCTCCCAGGCAAACTGGGCAGCTGCCAATGCAGCTGTCTGTTTAAAGTAAAATGCTTTGATAGAGTGGGGAATAAACTGGTGCTGGAAGGTGCACAATAAGAACAAAAGCAAAGGTGGATATGTTTACAATAAAAGCCATCTAACAGGGAAGCCAAACAAGTGTTGAGTTGGCTTCTGGCTGAGAGGTATACCAGGTGTGAATGGCTCCAGTGACTGAAGGGACTTTTGAATCCAAAAGCAAGAAGAAATCAGGCCAGGATAGGAGTGGCTGCCAGCTTCTCCCTTAAGGATCAGGTGATGGGAAGGAAAAGAAAGACGATGAAAGATCAGCTTGGATTCAGTATGGGAGCAGGAATTAAATACTAATAAGTTTCAATTTCCAGTAATGATATCCAAGGATATGTAATGGTGTCTGTAGACCAGTATTGTTCATCTGTCTTGATCAGAGGGTTAACTGCGAGAGCCAAAGACAATTTATCAGTGTATCTTCTAAAAGCTGTTTATTTCACACGGGGATTTACTTCAGACTCGAAAGTCTTAGAGTCCTTATGGCTAAATAACTCAGTGCAAGAACTGAAGTATGCAAATGATTTTATGACAATTGCAGCTCCTTTTCTTTCAGCAAATTATTTGCCAACAGCCTATGAATTTTGAATTTGCTCCAAAGCCAATTTCAACATAATTTTAGCATAATTTTTGTCAGCTTGCCATGATGAGTATTCATTGTTTATTTGCTCCATATGAATATTCATTCAAATTTGCAATGATGTTTCTCTCTACTGATTTGGCAACAATCACATACGCAAATAATTCATTGAATGCATGTAATTTTTAAATACATCTTTGGTCTGAAGTCTACCAAGAGCATTGCAACACTGAGAGAGTTTTTCATCCAGACACTCTCAAAAGTATTTGTGTTGGTGCATTTGCTGTTTGGCTTTTCATAAAACTTCATTAACCCATTATCTTCAACTTGTCCAGTAACAGCTTTGCAAAGCTGTTTCTGTTTGAACTACTGATTTAATAGTTTATTCATAGACTGAAAGAAACAACATCCATCATTTAAGATTTGGTAAACCCTCCCATGTTGCCTGTAGGTTCGGCTGTGAGTGTGTTACGAGCTCATACAAGATACAACCTTTCAACTACAGCTCTTGAAGGCAACTAGCTGCTTACCAAGGAGACTTCAAGATAATATAGTATAGTGGTGATGATTTCAATTTAATGATGCAATTTCCTGATGGAAAGAAAATAAAAATGGATTTTCAGATGGAATATTCTCCCCTGCCTTCACAATTTATTGTTAATGCCTCCCAAGAGAACAAGGAAATAATAAGGTAATTGGGAGTCATTTCTTCTAACTTTGCATTGATAATGACACACAAATACTGTCTCATGGTAGTCTTTTCAAGAATACTTTCAATCTGAAAAAAGAGTCATTGTTAAAAGGATAGTAAAAGGGAGCCACAAATATTGTAAAGGGCTGATGAGGTTCAAGCATTTCTTTGATAGAATTTTTGGGCAATATATTGTGAACGTCTCTGCAGTGAATTGTTCCAGAATTATTTTCCAGTTTACAGCTTCTATGATTGTCTGAGTAGAATAAAACCTGGGAAGAGAGTAAAAATAAAGGAACACTAAAACTTCTTCACCTTCAGTCATATTTAGTGCTTGGCAGACTGAGGAATTTATCATGTAAGTGGACTAGTGAGTTTCTGTTTTCATGATTGGTATGTGTGTGTGATAAGCTGTTTCAAAACCAGAATATTTTGGATGCCAAACATGTATTAAAATTACCACTTTATATGTATTTAGTTCACTTTGTTGGCTGTTTGATATGATGAAAAAATCATTAAGCCTTATGGCCAGGTTCTTTGCTATACTCTGCAGGTAAAAAGGGACAAGAAGCATGGCTTGGCTAACTGTTTAACATGATTTACCTTTTACTTGGATTAATGGAGCATAGTGCTTAATCTCCTGCTCAATACCCCACTTCATTCTTAAATCAGGTAGCAACTGTTACTCAAAGCATGAAGTTGGACTCGAATTGGCAATCAGACACCTGGGATGTGTGGAACTGAATGTATGTGTGTGTATCTGTATGTATATATACATAATGTTTATATAAAAGCATGTATATATATCTATGTGCCTGTGTTTGTATGCATGAAGAACCAAATATGCATGCATATTGCATTCCTCCAAAATGCAACCTGCAAGTACATTCCACTTAAGAATTTTCTCTGACTTCACTGCTGATATTTCCATGTGGGATTTTTGTTGTTGTTTCAAAAATAAGCAAGCAAATTCCCACCTGAATCTTTCAATCTTCCACACCCATTAGTCACATTCTTTTCCTTGTGGTGAATCTCTAAATTTATCTTGGTCACTGTGATGAATTCACCCTGTGCTGGTTAATGATGTACTCACAGAGTCAATTCATAAAACTAAGTTAGGTATTTATTAAGAACAATGATGGAGAGGTGCAGTTGTACCTGCCTTCTAGCAGTGTATACACGGACTTCAAATCATGCCCTCCTCAGACTTACTCTCTCCAATTCACTTTCAGCTCAGCAGTTGATTTGAAAAATAGCTTGTAAGGGCTTGGATTTCTCACAGTTATTCTACTATCAGTATATCACTGTCATATCTGTATGGCACTACTATAAAGCTACCTGTGAAGCAATATGTATTTAATATTTTGCAGTGGGGCAACTGGCCTCAAGATAGCATCTCAATAGCAGGATATTGACCTATGCAATTAGCACAGTGTTTGCAATAGAATCATCTAGCTAATTGCCTTTGCTAGGAATCCCATTGATGCTCCTCCTTCCAGTAAAGAAAAATACCTTGTAGGGAAGACTTTCATCTGCTTTCCAACAAAATCAGGGAAGATTTGGGCAATACTTTATGTATTGTTGCATGTGAAAGGAATGCATCTTGGAGAAACTGATGGTAAAATCAGAGTAAAACCTGCCCCAACTTGTGACCTCCCATTTCTTTACTGGCACGTGCCAGCTCAGTAAGCATCCTGAACTTAATTAAGCTAACAATGTTTGGGCTTGTGCATGGGGCAATAGCAGTGGTTAAACTCTTCCCCCTTCCAAAGACAAAAGGAAGAACTCCATCCCTTTGAAATGGTCTGAGGCCATTCACTAAGAGTGGGCAGCCAGTGACTTCTCTCAGTTCTCCCATATGATTGTACCAAAAGAGGCAGCAAGCTGACAGCCAGCTAGGATGGATCTTTCAATTAAAGACCATGTGTTTTTTTTCTCTGGAAACAGAAATTGTTCTCTTTTGCACAGTAGTTAATTCTTCAAAGCATGTGTTCAGAAAGGTTAGTAAAATCTAATTCTGTGCAAATGACGTGAGACTTTCACAAAGTGATGAGAAAATATTTAACTACAAACGAAGGCTGAGGAGCTTGTCTACTCACAATTACAACAGAGTCTGCAGAACTTCATTGACCTAATTACTGTCAAGAACTGTTTGAACAGTTTTGAGTGTAAGCTCGAAACTACAGATGATAATTGCTTTGGTCTGAGTGTGGTACCTTGCCATAGTCAGGATTTTTAATTTATGGAGTATAAGAACAGCTGAGGCTGTTTACCTTTTCAAGCAAAATGTGCCTTGCTTCCCAACTCTTTTTGTTGCTCAGGCTTGTTCAGAAACTCACTGTAGATTTCTCCTCCCTTTGTGTAGGGTTCTTGCTTTGGAAAGGAACCAGGATACCGAAGCATCTTCCTACTATGAAACAGGGATGTGACCCCAGGGAGCAGGAGTGAGGCATACCCAGCTGGCAGGTGAGACTGAGTACTATCACTATCATCTTGTTTCTCTAATATTGATCTTTGCAACCTTGATGATCCAAATTTCTGTATGTGATGCTATTACGAATCTCTAGACAACACGCATTAAGGTCTAGTTGGATTGGCTTATTATCATATCAGAATTGTGCTAAGAAGACAGCTGCTTAAAGAAATACTTATTAACCAAATATATGTGCACACACACACACACAAACTTTGAATACATATGTAATACAAATATATATGAATGATAATGCACAAGTCTTTAAACATTCTTTAAAGAGTCTGTACTTCATTTTCACTTTTTGAACACCAGCTTCAACCTTGGCTTTCAGTGCTTTGGCTTTTCTTACTCAAAACAACTACAACTTTGTTGTAGTGATAACAGGGTTGGGTTTTTTTTTCACTAGTAAGAAGATTTTACTTTGAAAGTATGGTTATTATATCTAGATTCCAAGCCAGGTTCATAAATAGACATCAAGATCATGATGTAAAAGGGAAATGAAATTTGGGAGACCAGGAACTGATCTCAGAAAACTAGAAACTAAATCTTTGGAATGTTCATGTTTTTGAGTAACAGTAAAGTTTTACTCCTCTATGTTAGTCTTATAGTCAAGTTTAGGACTGACTTTACAAGGAACCTCCTGATGCTTTGAAATGTAAAAGCCTAACAATTAGAAGTCAGCATTTCTGGTGTTTGTGTTCATATTACAGAGAAGAAGCATAAGGTTTAAGGCATCGTTAATCCCTTATGAAACTGTGAAATGATTGTCACCCAGTCAGGAGTTAAGGTGCAATGAGCTTCCAGCTGCACGAAAAGCCAGACTTCAACCTCTCTGCTGAGACAGAGGCTCCTTTCATGAAGCATGTTGAGTGGTGTGAATTATACCTTTACCCAAATTACATCACCTGTAGAAGATGTGGGCTAGCAGCGTGTAGGTGCAACACCTCTCCTTGGTGATGAAACAAGAAGTGAAGGCTCAGTCAGATGGACCTATCCTGACAGCTTGAAAAGAATGACAGCTCCTAGACCCAGGAGGGGCCATTTCCCTGGAAATGAGGGTCTTGGCAGAACGTATGCATGCTTCTCTCAAAGAGAAATGCCATTTAATTATCAAAAAGAGGAAAAGAAAAGCTGCAAACAGAGACCAGTCTACAATGCTGTGATTTGATACTGAAATAGTGTCCTCCATGAGAAGAGATGTTGCTTGCTGTATGAGATCTTTGCAACTGAGGTGCTAACTGATTGTGGGTTCTGTTGGAAAAGACAGCAGACTCATACCTAGAGATGAGCAAGAAAAGAGGCAATAGCCCTTGGCCCAAACTGGATGAGAGTCATAACAGCAATTTGAAGTGAAATATTTTCTTAAGCTCAATACAAAAAAAATTCCTTTCCTGTGGTCAAATATGTGAGAAGCCGAAAATGTCAGATAGGAGCCACTTGTGCCAAGAGGATGTTATCTGTTGTTACTGTAATATACATCAGATGTCAGAGAAAGGACTGCTTGGTGAGCCTGAAAGCTATAAAAGTCTCAATGGAGGAATTACAGGCTGCTTTACTGAGCAGTGTCTAATATTACAGCTGAGTTAACATAACAGCAACACGGGAAAACCCCACTACATCTCTATGCAAACAGCTGAGCTGTAGTGCCCTGAATTGCTCCATGCCCGATTTTCACCATCCTCTCGCTCACACTCGCTATCAGTCAGAACAACATTGCAAAACAGGAATGTCATGCAAAAGCTTTTAGGGTTTTAAACATTGTGCCTGGTGTTTGGGCTCCAGGGAGTGAGCACACAACCAACTTCAGGGAGAAAAAAATCAGTTTTAAGCAGAAATTGTACTGATTTACCTGGAAATGAGGGAGGAAAGGAAACTCTGAGCTGTGTTCAGGGTACAGAGGCACATTTTGTGCCTGGAAAGCCATGCCAAAAGTTAAGACTCTGATCCTAGGAATCGTTTGTGGCCCTGTACAGCTCAACACGTACGAGCTGTGGGTCTCTTCATGTAGGCAGTATTACTCACATGCAGAAGCATCTGCAGGATCAAGCCCAAATGATCAGTCCCAGACATTGTATCCATGATTCTCTTTTCTCAGGCCTAGTTTTAACCACCAGAAGGCAGGTTGTGAATAAGCAAGCCTGCTGCCCCAATTACACAGTGAATTGTGCTCTTAATCACTGTAAAATGGTTTAAAACACAATAAGACTAAAACAAGATTGAAACAACCTTTTATCTTATTTGAAATGCATCTTATTCATTTTTTTTCCCCCTCACTGACCCTGAAAGCTATTTCATTTTCATGTTTGGCCAGGCATCCATACCCTTTTGAAGAAAAATAAGTGTTCTCAAATGGAGAAGGCTTGGACAGTTTCTATTTGCAGACTAAAACTGGAGTGGGCCAGCTTTGACATCGGTCCTTTAAAAATTAAACTCTTTTATGTATTTCTGTTGCTGCTATAATATTCTAAATAAGCCTCCAAAACCTCTTAAAAGGGAAATTAACATCTGGTGCAAGAACTTCCATGCCAATATTTAGCCTCATGGCAATGCATATTTTAGCCTGAATTTCACCTCAAAATGAAAAGGCAGCAGGACAGCAGTGATTCAAGATCTGTCAGGTTGTGCTTACCTGTCAGGTTTCTTTCTATCATCTGCCAACTAATTAAGGTAACCTTGTCAAAGAATTAAATTAACACTCCAGTGAAATGACAGAGTTTTTGATGTTCTGGTTTGAGGTGAACCTGTTCCTCTTTTCTTGGCTGCAAGTGGCTGTTGCACACGTGCTTTCTGCAATTATTTTCCATTGCAACACTGAGACACAGCAAAGATGATTCATCTTTCCTCTTCCTCAGCCATTTTTTTCCCCCCTATGCTTTCACATTGAATTTTATGCACATTAGCCAAACAAAACAAGAGTTGCACTGTAGAAGGCTTTTGAGTAGTAAAACCAGAACACAGCAAGTCAGAATATGGTGCCCAGTTTCTCTGGCTTTACTACAGACACACTGTGAAGTCATAAGCTGTTAGAAGATACACTTCATGGGAAAAGATCAGGGACTAATTTTTCTAAAGGAACTCATGTTTGCTACTGAGACCTTCTGCAATGAGTATGTGCCTGTGAAAATGATATTTGACGTGCTAAGCATTTTACAAAATGCTTGATTTTATTACTGTACATTCCATTAATGTATTTCTTAAATGCTTGTTAGGTTTACCTATGTGCTTTGCCTTACCTTGAGTCTTCATCTATGTAACAGTGTTTTGCCCCTTACACACATTTGGGGTAAAGGAATTCATTAGTGTGTAGAACACCATCACAACCTCCAAAAAAATCACAGGGACAAACCCAATGGGCAATGACACTGAGTGAGCAGGAACATACTCTATTGTGTATCTGAATCAGAATTTAGAATCATTTCTGTTGTAAAAGACATGTAAGGTCAAGTCCAATCACTAATCTACGTGTGAACCCCACTTCCCAGGTGATATTAGCACCACCTCTGAGACCTGTGATATGATAAACACAATTAAGGTAAACGGGATGGGCTAGGAACCATAGATGAGTTTTCTTCAAGAGCTTCCCAGTACTAACAACAGAGCTGAACTGGACAATAAAGTTGACTTGTGTGTGAAAAACTCAAACTTGCTTGTGAAAATATGACAAGTGAAAAATGTTAAGCAGTGTTGTCTGAAAGAAGAGTTAGCAGTGGGTTTTACAGCCCTCCAGGGAGGGGAAGACTCAAGGCATTGAAACAAACCATTTGCAAGCTCATCCAGGCAAGAGAACAAATGATAAGGGATACAAACATGCTTGATTGTGTTAGAGGTAAATAAGGTATATTGGAAATTAATACTGAATTAATTACCAACGCCTGGAGTAATTATTTTGCAAGAGCACCACATGAAGAGAATGCAAGAGAGGAATTAAATAATGTAAATCCAACTGGGATGTGACTGGCTGCATTTAGAAGGAGCAAGTCCTAAAAGCAGGTAAGAACATGAAAGTAAGGCGTCTCTTGATGAAGTGCCAATACATTTGCTGAAGGGACTTGTTATGAAAGGCATGTTTGATTGCTTTCCTAAGTCTAAGAAAGTACTAAACCAATGTGGTAAAAGCTTTGCAGTGTATATATTTAAGTGTGGAGAAGTATTAAGCTCAGCACAAGTTATCCAAGTGAAATGGTGTTGCAGAATATGAAGCCTTGGCATAGATTGCTGGAAGTGTCTCTAGAGAGACTGAAATTTAGATGTGTCAGACAGTTTTGCAGTAGGAAAGAGTGGAAAGCTTCCTGTGTTTTCTTGGAAACTGAGAGAAAAGAGGTAGCTACTGGAATGATCTTTGTAGAAAAAGACAAATGCTCAATAAATGAGAACTGCAAGTCATCATAGAATGATAGGGGTTGGAAGGGACCTTTAGAGATCATCTAGTCCAACCCCTCTGCAGAAGCAGGTTCACCTAGGTCAGGTCACATAGGAACATGTCAGTTTAGAGAACTTTGCTTGTGCCAGCTCTGCCAAATCAGGCACTCAAAAGTGAGGAAAATATGAAGAGAACTACCACAGAACACGTTAATGAGATGCAAAAGTCTGCAATGGCATATTAGCTACATGTTAACGATGGCAACACCTTCTTACATAGACATGAGTTAGAGTGATTGTTGGTAAGGCTGAAGCCTTGATGGATGGTGAGAGGCATCCTCTATAAATGAGAGTAAAGGACAAGACCTTAGAGGACACAGTTCTAATACCTCTTTCTCATCACTTTTTCAGTGCACCTTAGCTCTATGGTGTAAGTGCCACTCAGATTGATTCTATTCTTTAAAGATAGTCTCAGTGTGGGAAATCAGTATGCTTCAATTTCTGGAAATGATGCTATTTACTTGATCACATCGTTGACTGCTCTTGGAAAGGGAAAAAAAGGAAGACATGATTTTAGTTCAGGTTGTTCCAGCTGGGGGATATAAAACTCAAAAGGCTAAATTTTGAGTGGCACATATGCACCTCAAGACTGTATTAGTAGGGTGGCCCTAAAATGACAGTGAAAGAGACAGTCATAGGAGAGGCCATGTTCCTCACATTCAGACAGGATTTAGCAGTAAGTAAATTAGTAGGAGGCAGTTGGCTACACACGTAGTAAAGAAAGCTGCAAATGTTGCTAATTCTAACCAAGGAAAACTGTACAACAGAACTTTCATGATTTTTGCCCCTTCTCTGTCTGTCATTACCAAAAAGTGCTGTACCCTTTGGGAATACAAAACACAGGGAAAATGTATTTGGCTCCTCAAACACAAACAGGCAAATAACCCGTGCTGTGGACATGTACAGTTACCTCATCTTCTCATAGGAAAAAGGCAAGCTGTACATACACAAAGCATATATATAGACTGACACTAGAATCTCTCTGGTTCTCCCACTGTCAAAGAGCTTTGTTCCAACAGCTTTGATGCTCAAGTTTACGACAATATCAATGTGCTTATGACCATGGTTCAGGCTGCATGTTAAATCCTTCATAAGGCAGCTGTAACGTTGTTCGTTTGGGCATTTTACTGCTAGGCAAAAGGAGCTGAAAGCTGGATGTAAAAGCTGGACCAAATGTACTGAATCCTTGACTTGTTCTGCACACTGTCACCAAATATTGGCTTGGTTTCTTTTTGTGATGTTGGTAATCCATTGCCCTCCCAGCTGAGCTCTACAGATACAGCATGATGTTTAAGTATTAGGTATCCCTGTGATGATTTTCTTTTATAGACATCTGTTGGAAGGTAAAAGCCTTTGAAACAGAACCGTCTCTTTGGGCTGTTAACCCTGTGACTAGCTGCTGCCTTGTTAGTTGTCTAGCAAGTTATTTATTATGTTGGTCTCTGTAATTATTTTCTCTAACATTAATCTGGCTACAGTTGGCATCAAAAGATGGGGATTTTGTTCACACAGTTTTTCTGCAAGAAGAAACAATTCCTTAACATGCAAATGAGAGAGGCAAAGTTGGATGAATTTTAGTCAGCATGTCCTTGAAGGAACAAAAGGCTTTTATGACAAAGTCAAGGTTACAGCTATGTCCCTAAGCATGATGAAAAAGCTGCTTAACCCTTTAGAACAGATAAGGGGGAAGAGTGGTTCCTCTTGAAAAAAGATCTTACTCTTGTGTAGCATATTAACAAAAAAATGAGAGCTAAATTGGTGGGAGGGATCATATGCAGGAGTTGAACCATAATTTGACAAATGCTGCAGCCTTATCTTTTGTATTTTGCTGGACAAAATATCTAACACAGTTAAAACAACCTGTCCTCATAGACACATTGCAGGAATTCACCTGGAAAATACCTTGACAAAAGAAGTCTTTCTACACTAACAAGTGTTAGAATTGGCAAACACGATTGGCTTCAGTTA
Source organism: Colius striatus (assembly GCF_028858725.1). Taxonomy (NCBI): domain Eukaryota; kingdom Metazoa; phylum Chordata; class Aves; order Coliiformes; family Coliidae; genus Colius; species Colius striatus. The sequence continues at coordinate 7,047,852 of NC_084762.1, forward strand.
CATTGCTATGAAAGGACAGTGAACTGTAAGCTTTGAAGCCTGACAAGGTGTACTGACATACAGATAGATTCTTCATAGTTTGAAATGCAAACCCAAGCAAGGAAGATGATCCTAATGAGTGTGGTTTCCCTTCAGGATTAAAAAGCAATGTTGACTTGCTGAAATTTATGAAAACTCTCTTCAACAATTCCCTGTGTACGTGGCTTCTAAAAAAAACCACCCCCACATATCTAGTTGAAGAGCTCAGTTAAAACAGTTGTTTGTCCTAATTCAGAACTTGTTTCTCCAGCCTACATCATGTCTGGGGAGTCCAAAACAAGACATGCTCCCTGCAACACAAAATAGTTATTAACTTTGATCACTTGGGTGAGCAAATGAACTCTAGAACCAAGTTTTATCTGAGATGAAGGGCTCTAAGCACCTCTAAACACCCTCCTGTATTAGGCTCTCATTTTCACTTTGATGAAGACAAGACAGTTTTATAAAGAATTGATCACATTTCTTCCTTGATGCTTCTTGAAAGCAATAAAAAGCCAGGTATGCATTATTTGTTTATGACTGAAAGGCATAACTGTCTTCAGTGCACTAGTAGTAATTGCAGACAAATATTTTGTTTTCAGAAAAATCAATATGATCCATATTGTACTACTTAGCTCTATCAACATGAAGGAAATTAAATAAGAAAACAATGCAAATCAATTATCAAAGATATAAAAAAACCATTCATTTTGGACTAGGTGATCTCTAAAGGTTCCCTCCAACCCCTATCACTCTATGATTCATATATGAATGCTACGAGGGTGACAATAACAAAGACAGTAACAAAAGCATAAAGGGCACAAAGAAGAAACCAGTATTGGATCTCATCTATCTGCAGTGAATTCTGTCTATATTTTAAAGCATCTGTGCTAATCAGAGCCAGCTGCAGTAGGTCATAGACATAGGGTCCTCTCTCTGAAACTGAAGGCAAGGAGAAAGGGTAACTTCAGCAAAATCTCCACCTCATTAAGTATGATACTTTAATTGTCTTACAGATATCCCTTCAGTTGGACCTGGCCTTCAAGAGGGCTTGTGCTCCACAGGCTACTGAGTCCCATCATATTCCAGCATGAAGGAATGCCAGGCAGCATTTCCTTCTCCTGAAAGCTTTTGATTTTATGGAAGTCTGACCCTGCATTAACAGAAGTGCCCAAGGAATTTTTTCATTTCCAACAAAGTAAGCCAAAACCCAAAGCTGAGCAGCTCTGTGGCTTTCATAGCTGAGAACTCACTCAAGTAATATCAAAACAAACTTTTGATGTCCTTACCTATAAACTCTCTACATATACATATGTGCTAGGCTATTTTACAGGTCTTGAGTATTGTCTGTGCTTCACAACAATCCCTTAATATTTCCTGATTGTTGATGTGATTTTAGCAAGATCTTTTGTGTCTGAAGGGCAGACATTCAGAGCTAAGCTAATTTTCCTTCCCTAAGCTTGCCTGGCCTGAGAAATGTCAAACAGGAGGTTTTCTTTTGGAAGCATCCTCTTCTGGTATCCCTCCAGGGAGGGAAAATGCAGTATCTCCAGTATCTCCCTCACATCCCTGCTGTTAACCAAGTTGACATCCAGTCCCTGTTACTTCCCCTCAGGCTGATTGACTTGTGGGCACATCCATGCTCTGCAATGCCTTATCAGCTCAACCTGGGATGCAGCTCACATCCTTACTTCTCACATGCCGTTCATGCCTTAATCTACAACTCTTTAATGGGTTATGCTTTATCCCTCCTGTATTTGGATGAGTCTTTTTTGCTTTTGCTGGCTGCTGAAACTGCACAATTGAGCAAGGCTGAGCAAAACTTCAGCTCAGACATATGAGTACTAAGACAGCCAAAGAGAAATGGATAAGAGAGTTGCTGTTACAAAAGTTTCCAGCATGATTTTTTGCAAATAGTGCTAAAATAGGTTCAAGACCAGACAAATCCAGACAGAGCCTGAGGCTTAATACATTCTGTTATTGTTATAAAGCTTAAAACTTGCTATTAATACAAATGCAGCATTTACATTAATAACAGTATTCTTCCTTGACAGCCTTGCTGACCTTAACTTATCTCTGCCCCATTGTCTCTGCTCAGAGAAGTCCTGGTTGCCCCACAGCTCTCCTCAGCTCTTGTGCCTCTGCCTGTGCCACTGATGCATGGGATGAGCCACGTTTCTGTTCTGCTACCACCCAGATGTGGCCATCAGTCTCATCTCCTCTGGGGCAGTAAGAATGGCTGATGCCCCCCATCCTGAGCAAAGACATTGAAAACACACAGCAAACTGCTTGTCCAGCTTAGCAGGCAGCTGTGCAGTGTTGTGCAAAGACCCAATAGACTCAGTGCACCTCTGCCTCTCATCCCTTTCTGTAATTACAGGCAGGGCCATTCTTCCAGAGGGCATTTTAAAGGGCCTCAGGACCTCTACCTTGCAAGCCTCTCCCAACAGATCAAACTGGTTTGACTTCATGAAGGCTCAGTTAACAGCAGTTCCCAGTGGCAGTATTTCTCATCTTCCCTGTCGACCCAGGTACAATAACTAGTCAGGTCTGCAAGGACTTGATTGCCAGTGACAACTGGGTTCAGTACCCTTTAGAAGCATGGGCAAAAAATCATGCTGAAATCTTTTCTTGCATTCCATAAGCTGAAGTTCTTTGTTTGCTGTGGTGCACTCATTGGGAGTATTTTACTGCAAGGGAGAAAAATGAGAACCGAACAAGGAGATGAACACAGCAACCAACTGTACCCCAGGCAGTGCCTTGCTCTGCCAGCTAGCTCTCCAGCCAGCTCTGCTAGCTGCTCCTGTTATTTCACCATGCCACAAAACTGATGTGTTGCTTAGGACCTGTGAAGTCCTTTTGCATACAGGATGTTCCTAAAACAGATTCTTCCCTTTACAGTTGACTCAAAGTCAACACACACACTCAAAAAGTGGTTTTCTTTTTTTTTAGAGTGTGACTTTTGCATCCCAGAATTGGCTGATATTGTTTTACCTTAGAGCAATTACCCCAGCATTTAACTGGCCTGGCCATCCATGCACCTACAGCTACAAAACCTTCTCTGCTTTACAGTCTGCTATATTTTTCAGCAGAAATGCCTCCCAAGCCCAGTGAATCAACAAGTACCAGCTATCCCTGTTACAGGACAGCCCACTGGTCACTCCACTTATCTTTCCTTCTCTGAGCTGGGGTTATTCAGCCTGGAGAAAAGGAGGCTGAGAGGAGACGTGATCATTCTCTGTAACTACCTGAAAAGAGGTTTAGTGAGATGGGGACTGGTCTCTTCTCCCCAAAAGGAGAAGAAACAAAAGGAAATGCCCTCAAGTTGCCCCAGGGGAGGTTTAAATTGGAGATGAGGAAGAACTTTTTTCCTGAGAGAGTTGTCAGCCCCTGTCCCAGGCTGCCCAGGGAGGTGGGGGAGTGCCCATCCCTGCAGATATTGCAAAGCTGAGGTGCTGAGGGACATGGCTCAGTGATGGGCTTGGCAGGGTGAGGTGGGTGATTTATTTTAAATAGCAAGTTAGGGTGGTCACATCCCCTTTTCACTCCTCCAGCCCTCTGTGGGCGGATTAAGGTCTTGAAGGAAGGATCATGAGTCTGGTTGTGGCAAGAGTCTCCTTCCTTGGAGGTCTTCAAGACCCGCCTGGACACGTTCCTATGTGACCTGATCTAGGTGAACCTGCTTCTGCAGGGGGGTTGCACTAGATGATCTCTAAAGGTCCCTTCCAATCCTACTATTCTATGATTCTATGAAATATCTAAAGGGTGGGTGTCAGGAGGTTGGGACATCCCTTTTTTCTATAGTAGCTAGCAACAGGACAAGGGGTAATGGGATGAAGCTGGAACACAAAAAGTTCCATTTAAACATAAGAAAAAACTATTTCACTGTTGAGGTGAGGGAGCCCTGGCACAGGCTGCCCAGAGGGGTTGTGGAGGCTCCTTCCTTGGAGGTCTTGAAGACCCGCCTGGACGCGTTCCTATGCGACCTGGTCTAGGTGACCCTGCTTCTGCAGGGAGGCTGGACTAGATCTCTAAAGGTCCCTTCCAACCCCTACCATTCTATGATTCTAAGACACAGACCTGATGTTTTACTTTCCAGACACATACTTGTTTGCTGAAATTCCTGAAAATATTGTTGGCTATGCAGTGGGGCTCCTTGAGAGATGGATGGCCTTGTGAGAGGCAGTAAGTACTGTCCGCAAGGCACAGAGCAAATCTCTGGAAGTAAAAGAGTAGCAGTCTTTCTGGGATAATTCATGATTCCTGGACATGCTATTGGAAACACAATGAAAGGTTATATAGCTAATTTCCCACTTTTTCATTTCCCTTAGTTGAGCAGGTCAGGTTTAGCTAGGACTGAAGTTGTTATGGTTTATAAAACTTGTTTTATCTTTAAAATCAAAGTTAACACAGCAGACAAACACCACAAACTGTGGCATGGCAGAGGCAAGATGAATGACAGCCATCATTTGTCACTTTAGGAAAGAGCTGGAAAATCCTCCTGACTTCCAACACCTGGTTAACCTTAATTTTGCTGATTTACACAGTTGTTAATTAACTACATATAGTACAAACAGTTACCCTGATAGATCTGGAATTTCATAGTCTATTACAGTACATCATTTGCATTTGCATCAGTGTTGTTAGACCAAAACACTATCGTAACCTATGCATGCACATCAGAATTTAGGAAGTTGACACAACCTGTCTCCAACTGTATTTTTCAATTGCATGTATTAATGCCACTTTTTCAATTTTTAATTAGCCAGAACACACTCCCCAGGCCATACCAACATCAAAAATGTTATTGCCCTACACCTTAATTATTGAAGGTAAAAAACAAGCCCCCAAAAACCCAAACTGCAGATGTTAGATGTGGGAAGGGTAGCTCTCACTTTCCCTTATGTTCAACTGCAGATTTAATTCTGTGGGTCTCTGGCTTCCGACTTTATATTCCCTTCTGACTGACCTGAAAGACATTACTGATGCCTGTATGCTGGCAAAGAGCCCTCCTCCTTAGTGGAGGAGTAACCCTTGGGCAGTTCCTCCTCATTCAGGCAGTTTGCAGCCTCCTGCTCGAATACCTTCACGCTGTTTGCCAAGCCCTGAGCCTGGCTCAGGGGTGTGAGCTGCTGCCCATGCTTTAATGAACCAGCAAAACAGGCATGTTTCCAGTTTGTTTATTTTAAAATTTGAGTAAATGTTGTTTGGGACATTGAATTAAATGTTTTACTAACTGAGATTTCATTTTTTTCCCTCCATCACAAGTAGACTGGGACTGCAAGAGCAGGAAGAGTCGCCGACATGCAAGCCTTGGCTCTGCCACCTGGGTTTTGGTAATGGGAATGGAGTGTGACAATTGTTAATGTTATTAAAAAGGAACCAGAATTAGAAGAAGAAAACCACAAAGAGATGACCTCTTAAAACTAATCTAAGTGAAGGTAAAGTAAAAATCTCACCTGGAAAGCCCCTGGCTGAGCTGCAGCAGAAAGGTAAGGCAGGAGTGGCCAGTCCTGAGCTCTCAAAGCTGCAGCATCCTCAGTAAATCACACTCCTTTGCCCCAGAACACGTGCACTGACAAAGACTAAGATGCCTCTGACAGCTTTTACACACTCTTGCCATCTCTTGGTCCTCAGTGGCCCCACAGGCTGTGGGCTGCCCCATGTGCTGCCACAGCTTGCCCCATAGGCCCCATGGCTGAGGACACCCCAAAGTTGAGGGGTCTTTTCTGAGCAGCTTTTGTACTGTTCACTCACAGAATCACAGAGTCAAAAGGATGGTGGAGGTTGGAAGGAAGCTCTAGAGCTCATCCAGCCCAACCCCCTGCTAAAGCAGGTTCCCCTTGATTAGGGGGCACAGGAATGTGTCCAGGTGGGTTTGGGAACCTCCCAAGAAGGAGCCTCCACACCCTCCCTGGGCAGCCTGGGCCAGGGCTCCCTCCCCTGACTGAGGGCTGCTCCATCTGTGTAACAGGAGGCTGTTATTCCAAAAGCACCAGCCACTTCCTTTGTCCCTTCCCGTGACAGTGAGCCTGCAGTGGTAGGCAGGGTATTAGAAGTGCTGTTTGTCACATGTTACAGTGTGCCTGTTGTTTGGCATATTTTGATTTGCTTAATGCTGCCCCAGCACTGCAGAGTGACCTTCCTATTCCCATGCAGACCTCAGGCAGAAACAACACAAAACACTGTTCAAATAGTGCAAATTCTCCTCCCCTCCTACCACCCTAATAACAAATCAAATCCAGGGTAGCTTAGAGGAAATGATCATGGGGTTAGGTTTTCTTTTTTTAAGGAAAAGGCATAAGTCTTGTTTTAAAAGGACTTAAATTTTTATGGAACACATCAGGCTTTGCCTAGAAGAGTAGATGACCTTTTTTTTCCCTATCAGTTGCTATCTAACAGAGGTAATAAATGATTGTTTCTGTACATAGTAGCCTGAATTCTCTGCCACACGTTTCCTCTTCAGCCTTGATGCCAAGTTATTGTCTTGACATGTTTAGTTATCAACGTTTTCTGCCTATGTAGCACCAACATAAAACAGGTGAGTTTCATAACAAACAATCCTTGTAGCCACTGGGCTATGTATAAATGAAAGCAAACAGCCTGGTCACCCCTCCCCTCAAGGTGTCTGGTGAAAATTAACCTCATCCCAGCCAAACCCTGACCAAAGTTGAATTGAGTTTGTGACAAACAGTGAATTGGCAAAGTATTGCTATGTTGTTTTCCTAGATTTAGTAGCAAGCTTCAGATTGTGCCTGACTGGAAAAGAAAGGTGTTGCAATGTCTGAAACTACTCATCTGGCTACTGAAATTAGCTGGAATAACTGGTCACTGCAAGCACTTTTATATATGTATCTATACATATCTATAGATCTCACTCTCTTAAAGCAGTGAAAACAAAATTACAGAGACTCAAAGGCTCTCTAGTAAGTTTTGGCAGGTATTAGTAACTCCTTTTTTTCCTCCTTTTACCTATTCGAAGGTTGCAGCCTCTGGTGTTCTGGCAGGAGAGGCCTCAGTGTACTCTTCCTTTGAGAAGGTTGCACCACTTCTTCACTTGTTCTCACCCTTGGCATGATTCATGGCTTGGTGAAGCTGATGGAAGCCCTTCCAGGGACTTCTGTGGGCTTTAAAATTAGATGTAAGCTAAAGGTTTATACTCTGCAGAAGTTTAGCACATCCTTCCTTCTGGCAAAGCAACACCAATGCCTACAGAGGAAGGAAACTGCTTTTAAAATTGCTTTACAAATCCTAAAGGGTTTTTGGTTGGCCATTAGGTTTAAGACTAATGCATTGGCATGGTGTCTTGCTAAAGTATTGCACCTGGCTAGCAACAGTACTCATGTATGTGCCTTACTGGGCCTGCAGAGGACCGTGGTGTGCTGATCTTTTGAACAACATCACCCAGTCGTTATGCTGCCAAACCCAGGGAAGGCATTGGACAGAAAGAACTCGATGTGGTTGTGTTAGATGGAGTTGTTTGGTTTGGACCTCAGAAAAGTGGTGTAAGAGTTAGGAGCTGCTTAACCCAGGCTGTCAAAAGATGTGGTAGTCACTGCTTTTCTCACTTGTTTTTCAGAGCAGCCTGGAAGGCAGGGATGCCCCCCTCCCTATAGGTACCAGCTGCAGGCTTCAATCTCCTTGCCTGGGGATGAAACCCATATCTCTGATTTTCAGACTACTCTCTGAAACTAGCTTTAGGCAACTACTTAAAAACTGGCTAGTCCCCTGGAAAAAAAGGACCATCACTGCACAGTTCTTCAGCAGATGTTGGTACACATCTGGTCTCCAGAGAAAACACTGGGCTTCAAACTGCAAGTGGCTGGAGCTGCTCCTCAGCAAGCCCAACCCCAGCACTGGAGTGGCCACTAAGACACACACCTCTACTGAGTAGTCCCCAGCTGATAGAAAAGAGCCCTTGATGGCAATGTCCTTTGCACGCACCACGTCCGTGTATCTGCAGGGAGGACCACGCTCTGCCACTGAGGATGCAGGGCAAGTTGGGGGGTGGGTTTGCCTCTGATTTGACTGCTTAATGTCTTTTTGACTTAGTCTTGGACCGAGTCTTAAGGTCTTTGATAAAGTCTTACCCTTCTCCTCCTTCACAGCAGTAAGCAGTTATTACCCTCGTGCCCAGCATCTGCTGCCTGAAGCTGGAAGTGCCAAACAGTGCCCCGTGATTTCCCTCTGCTGAGCGTAAAGCTTCATGTGCATCACGTTGCTGCTCTTAAATGTTCAATACATTGGCTTGTTAGTAATAGCTGAAGATCTTGATGCATTAAAAAAATCTCTCGTTGGGTTCATTCCACTGTTAGTAATTAGGGGTGTGTATCTGCCTTCTCACACAAGCTCTGAGTTTCTCTGTATTTTTAGCCCCCCTCTCTCTCCCCCAGCCACGCTTTTGGATTGTTGTCTCCATCCCTCCCACCCCTTTCACCACTCCCCATGACACAGCAGTAACACTAAACTCAGAGCTCTTTCTGCCTGCCAGCAGGAGAGGATGACTAACAGGGGTGGAGGAGCTGAGAAAGCCTCCCTTGCAGCACACTGCCTCACACAGCCTCTGCTGTGCCAAGGTATCAAAAAATTAAGTCAGCATTTCTGATTTGAGCTGCAAGTCTCCCTGCCCAGAGACTTCTACAGGCTCATACAACCCAGTCCCAGGAAACAATTATGATTTGGGAGCTCTCATTGGCACTACATGCCAGGACTCCCAGCAGTGCATGAGTAAATTAATGTCTTGCTCTTTGTTTCTTGGCTGTGGTCTGTGTAACACTGGGGCCAAGATCATATTTTTCACAGCATGTTCCTACCCAGTGGCACCAGCATTGGGTTGTTGAGTTCTTTTTCTACAGGTGTAGATAAATTATCTCTCTGTGAGCAGTGGCAGCTGAGCTCTTGCAGCCATAATTAGGGGTGAACTGGGTGGTGTTCTCAAAAGTACTTTTCCCCATCATGTAGTTTGGGCTTATAAACCTGGAGGAGGGGACAGGGGAGTGAATAACTCAACAGCTCAAAGTTGACTATCCAATTAATATTTACAATAAACAAATAAATGGCAAGGGTTTGTTGGCTGCATGAAGCCAGGCATCAATCTAGGGAATCCAACTCCTGAGTTCAAACATATTGCACTATAACCAGCGATTCTCCACAATACAGTAGGATTTATTAATAGAAAATATGTCAATATGAGTTTTCCTTTGTACATGTCAGCAACATGTACAGTGAAACACATTTTTTTCTCTCTTTTTCTTTCTTTCTCAATCTATATCGTTATAGTTCTTTTGTGTTATCTGACATAACCATTTCTATTTTGGGCTTTGATATGTTACTTGTCAAAATGTACTTTCAGTGTTAATATACCTTTAAAATCATAGTTTCTCTTTTAAATATTGAATTCATATTCTTTTCTTTCTTGTTTTTCTTCTCTTCAAATCAGTATTGCTCACGTTAGTGCAAATTTGTTAAATCTTGAGATAGGTTAACCATTCCTTCCAGACCATAAACAGCATTTAATAAAACAGTGAGATTTATATAGCTCTACACAGCTGAACAAGATTCTAATACGAAGCTTGTTAAAAATAAAAGAAGTCCAACATTTTACAGTACATCAATTGCATTTTATACACCTTTTTTTTTTTTGGAACACTTTTGTCTCTTGTCTATTTCTGTGTGTGATCTAGTACACAAATGAAGGGAACAGCAATAGGCAATGATACTTTCCTCAGTATTAAAAAGAATGCTTCATCTGTTTCTTGCTCAGTATGGCAGCAGTGTTGGATTTCCAAGCCTGGAAAAGAAGCCAGGTAATTCAAGACCTCAAAAAACCGAGTACAGCAAGAGTGAACATGAGCAGTCAGAGCACTTGCCACTACAGAAGAATGGGAACAAAGCAACACAAACTATAGACAAAAAAAAGGTATTTTTATGCCACTTGATCCATCCAGAATCTCTCACTTGAGCAATGGTCAACGTTTGACTCCAAGTAATTCCTAAGAGAAGATGAAAGGGGGCAATGTGGGCATTTCACTACTTTGAAGAATGGAAATAAATCCAACTTACAACAACCTCCTGTCCTAAGAACTTCCAACAGAATGACTGATGCTCTCAGCCTGCTGGCACTCCTGTGCCTGGAGAACTGCACCAGCCTGGTGCTTTACCAGGCAGCCAAGAAACTTCCACTTGTCGCCAGTGACATTCTTCACTTAAAAAAAAAAGGTTTATTTTTTATACTGAAAACGTGCTTTGTTCAAAAGAGCACTGCAAATGTCACTTTATCTTATTAAAATCAACATAATAAATAAAATATAAACAACCTGTGTCCAAAACTATGAAGAATATTTTGTATCTACCTCGCTATACATCTGGCCCACTGTGCCCCTCCCACCCACCCTTTCTTTAGTGGTTTACAAAGTTTTTTTGCATGCTGTTTTTTTTTTCCCCCCATTTACTACAAAGAGCAGATAAGGTTACATATCGTACACTGTGGGAAAAAGCTGCCAAAAAAACCAGGATTAAACTCTAGTACTAGATTACTGATAAACCAATTCTATGTCATGATACCTTCCCTGCAGGAACTGCTGGGGCTGCGATGATCTGCGAGAGACTTCTCCCCCTAAGCACAGCCAGAGAGGTATGCCAGGTGATGGTAAAGACTTATTACAAGGACTAATCACAGAGATGTTTGCAACCTGAAACAAATTCCTTAGCTGTAAATTAAGCGATTTACAACTACTCCCTTTGTGGCTTTTAGGCTGTGAAAACTGGATGTTGAACTGTTGCCCGAACCAAGGCAGTGATAGATTCTCTTCCTTATTTACAGAAGCCCAAAGCTAAAATGAACATGCCAGCTCTTCTGGCTTCTTAGCCTAGCTGCATTTTATTGGTTTTGGTAACTTTTTTTAAAATCAAAACCAAAATAAGTCTCTGTCCATCTTTTCATCTTTAAGGTTTTACTTTAAATGCACAGAAATGGTGTCTTTCGTATTTTGAGGAATGTGTTCTTGATGTTGGGTTTTCTTTTTGGCATGGGCTAAAAGAACTGATTGTCCTAATGGTTCAGAAGTAGGACCCTTCTCTGAAGAATTCAGAGACTCCAGACTTAAGTCTGTTGGGTCTTATGTTTTCCATTCTCTCGGGGAGATGGCAGAACTCTGCCTTCCGTGACCACTTGCCAAGCAGTGATGGGAGAGTAATGACCTTTCCTCAAAGAGGAGATCAAGAGATGCTATTTTAAAGGAAATGGCACCTAAGTGTGAAGGAGTCAGTGACAAAAAGATCTCACAACCCCTTCTTTTGCAAGTATGTGGCCTGACAATTCACCTGCTTCTGCAGGGGGGGGTTGGACTAGGTGGTCTCTAAAGGTCCCTTCCAACCCCTACCATTCTATGATTTGCTATCGATGGTTGAGAAAGTGAGTAAGAGAAAGCACATACTGGAGTTTCCACTGTATTAAAAAATAAACCTTGAAAAATCAAACAGAAATTGAAGCCTGAACAAGGAGAACACTGGATGAGAAGAAGGTCTTACGCCACACAAAGGCCCACGCTCAAACACACACACATACACACACACACAGAGAACACTGTGCATACATGGACACATGAGTAAGAATGTGTATTTGTATGGTAGGGTTCTTGGAAATAGACATTCTTAGCAAGTATGGACGACAGATCAATCGTAATTTATTTTCTTTTTAACACTGTATCATCATAAAGAAAACTGGTATAAATGAAAAAAAAGTCTATTTCAAATATCTACATCTAAAAGTTTAGGCAGTGAAAAAGCACTTTGTTGACAAGGAGTGTGGAATGATGAATGTTAATTGTCAGAAACTGCTGAATGCCTTTTTTTTCTTTTTAGTTGCCACAAACAAATTCACATATCAGAACAAACAATACTGCTAAATATTCCTTTTTGATTTTTTTGCCTTTTTTTGGTGTTTTTTTCCTTTTTTTTTTGCCTTTTTTTTCCCTTTTTTTTTTTCTGTTAAAACTCACCGGGGAAAAGAAAACCAAAAATAAAAACCCCCAAACCTGTAAATCCATACATCTTCCAAAATCTGAAATTGAAGCAATATTTAGAACCATAGATGAAGAAACACTGTGGCATTGGTGTAATATACACAATGCACTTGGTTGGTTTTTTTTTTTCCTTCTCTTTTTGTTGTTTTTCATCTGTAATGTACATCAAATACTTTACAACAATGCATTAACAAAAGGCAAGAAACATCTTGCTGTACAGAGGAAACCCCAAATGCAACTTGAAGCCTAGATTCACAATGAATGAGGATATTAAACAAAGTGTGAGAAGCTGTTCCCCCATAAAGTATGTCCGCTGCTCAGTTACTTGTGCTTAACTCTTGACCCACACCCACTGCCGTGTTCTCCCTCCTTCCTCCAGCCACGTTCAATATACAGCACCGAACTTTAGACTCTACAGGCCAACTGTAAAGTTGCCCCACACTGTAAAATATATATATGTATATATATTTCTTTCTAATTACTCCCAGGTTTAGCTTTCTTATCTTTTAACCTCCTAAAAAAAAAGAAATCTCTTAGTTTTTTTCCCCATACTGGTTATCTGGGCCCTCCTATGGAACAGGCTTTAACAAACTAAATTGGCAGGGAAAAAAAAAATGTCTTGTGGTATGCATGCACATGCACAGTTCCTGGAGCTTTTGTATCTGCCCAAGTCTCAAACCCAAGAGTCGGGAGAGGCTGGATAGTGGCTTGTTTCATAGTTAAGTTCACTATAGGGACGAGCAGCTGAATAGAAGTCGACGTAGTTGCCAGTTGACTTTAGTCCCAGGTGCATGTTGTATTCGCTTGCAGGTGGACGATGATGCACTTGGTCCTCAAAGAAGGACTCGTCATAGTTTCTTGTTGAATTCTGAAACGGCTGATATGGTTCATAATCTTTTCTGCTGGGCTCCTGTGGAACTGGCTGTGTTGAAACCTGAAAGACAGTAAGTACCCACGGATTGTAAGGCACAACATATTGTGAGCAACGGGACGGAAGGAGGAGTAAACCTCACAAATGTTTGTCATGCTGGAAATCGTAGAATCATAGAATCACAGAATGGTAGGGGTTGGAAGTGACATTTAGAGATCCTCTAGTCCAACCCCCCTGCAGAAGAAGGTCCCACCTAGGTCAGGTCACACAGGAACACATCCAGGTGGGTCTTGAAATGGCAAGTTCTGAGTTATCTTAACATCTGCTCAAGGTGTTGCTTGACAGTGAATCAATTCCATAGCTTTTCCTTGTCATTATATTTTTAAATGTATTTATTTACTATTATTATTAAATACATTCATTATTTAACATCACTGCTGCTAAAGATGCTGGTTTACTTCAGAAGTAGCTCAAGCAGTGTACTTTGCATTTACTTTTATATCTGTAATCATTTTTCTGACTATTTTGCAGCTACATACTGCAAATAGTAGTGGCCAAAACTTGGTATATATACACTTGGCATCCAGTGATACACACGCCAAAGGTGCTAAACATTTTGCAGCTGCCTTTGCCACAAGTGACATTCAGAGTGACACCATATCCTTAAGAACCATTTATAGTCTTTCAGGGCACTGATGTGAGAAAATCTCTAGCTAAGCATCCTGAATTGTGTTCTTCTGTTAAGCAGAACCATCTTCTTACCGCCTCCTCAGCACTTCATGTTGGCAATGCTGTGTTGTTGATACATTCCAGTGAGCTCCCTTGAAATATTTGTGATATGCAGAAAAAAGCCCCCCTCACGCAGCCCCTTAACCTGCCTGCCATAAAGGGCTGTTTTTCAGACAGCCCTAGTGAGGCTCTGTTTTTATAGATGTGCCTTAATTAATATTGGACATTTATAAACACATGATAAAGGTCTATGGCTGCAGAAAAATGTCTCTTTCCTGGAAACTGAGGAAATCCTATACTGGAAATACCAGCCATATGAATGGCATATATATATCAATACTGCAATAACCCTTTTTCTGTGAGTGCATTAGATTGGGATCCATGCTACCAGTTACATTTTTTTGCACAGGCCTTCTCATCCTGATGCACTTACTGCTTTCTGGTGTTCAGGAGCAGGACATAATAAAAGAATCCCAAAGCTCCAGACTGAATGGCTTGGATGTATATATCTGGGAAAGTGTCCTTGCTGATGAAATGCTAGTTTTTCTGTCACACATGCCCTGATGCATACATTAAAAACCAAATGAAATCCTTGTTGTAGTCATGATGAATGGAAAATCTGAGGGCTTCAGCTACATTGAAGTACAGTGTGCCTGTCTTGATTCCTTTATGATGACAGACTTAAACACCACAGGTAATTTTTATGCATGTGCTGTCATAACCTGTTGGGCATTTTTGAAACTCGAGCTGAAATGACCCATTAGCATAAAGCACACAGCTTGTTTGAAGCCACACAAACTGCTAGCATTTGTGCAAGGTTACTCAGTTCCTCTAATCCAGACTCACAGCCTTTATGATATACTTCATTTCCATACGAGGCGTTACACCAGTCTTTTTCCTAACATTTAGCAGTAACACTTTAGTCTCTGCACTTACCTGGTTATGTTTGATATCTTCAGCAGGTGCACCGTACGAATTCCTGTACAAAGTTGAGATTCCAGTGTTCTGAGCTGGAGGGAGAAGAAAGGAAGGAAAAAGCAGGTTTACCAAATATAGCTCTTTGGCCTCAAAGTGATTTCTTACAGCTCACACAATGTCTGTTTTCCTCCCCAAATCTTTAAAGCCATCTATCTGTAGACCACTATTTTATCTTCCTCCCACTGAACAGTCTTAATCTTTGCTTGTACATACATGTACAAGTTAGATACTTACTAATGGTTAACAGGCACTGTGTCATGTTCATGACTTTGTGCACTTCACACACAAATCAGTAAAACACGTTCATATGCAGCTGGCATTCAGTAACACGTCAGGTTATATATGGGATTTTATAACACACATACACAAAACATTTGTAAATACTGGGGTAGCAGTTGTAAAGACTGAGATTAAGAAACATTACATCCTTTCACCTCAACTGCATGATCTGGGCTACTTATCCTAAAATACTTTCGCTATGTCACGAAATTATTCATGGAGAAAGTGACTGAACGCAACTGAAACCCAAGTTATATGTCAAAAAGTAGTCTGTAGTTATACTGAAGAGGTCTGGCCACAAATGGTCTCAAATCCATGAACTGCTGTCACTTTCTTCTCAGATGTCCTACTATTAAAATGTGCAGACAAAACAGAGCTATGAGTTTGAAATCAGAACTCTAAAGACAAGGATAACACCATACAGTTTTGCAACGATTTATTTCCCCCTCAACCCTCCCAAAATCCACAGCAGCAGCTGTTAAGGATTCTCCCTGCACAGCTTAGTTTGCTGGTAGAACTAGAAAGATTGTCATTACTTCTTATATTTGAAAGAATAAGAGGGTGGTGTTTTGTGTGGCTGCTGTGCACCGTTTGTACTGGGCTTGTGTTATTAACTTTCCAGACACTATAATCAACAGTTTGATGCTGTCATGAGGATTCTCACTGTAAATAAGCATGTGCATGAAAGTGAAAACTGAGGAGCTGAGTCCATGGTAGAATTGAAACATATTGCTCATGCGAGTTCTCTCAGATCTCTGTGCAATGGTATAAAACCTGCGGGCACCAAGAGTGGCTTCGAACTCAAAACTTTTGAGGGTGAGGACTAAGCATCAGAGCTGAAAGTGGGGTAGGGGATCCGTGCTAGTCACATCACTATGGAAAAGTACAGTTACTGATGAAGTAACCCCTTTTTCTTCCTTTGGCAATCTGCTAGCATGGACCCCAGCAGGTACAACTGCCTCTACCTTTCCCTCCATCACCATACCTTCTCTAGAGAAAGGAATCGCATGGTCTTCAGTTAAAGTTGACTGAAGTATACTAATTCTCATCCTCACATCTGTCAAGGGTTCCATGCTGAAGGTATAATTTTTTGTCAGAGTTTGGTGCACTATTCCACGCTGCTGCTTTACAGATCTCAGGTGCCATTCTCCAGCATGTTCTTGAAACGGGACAAAGACAGGGCTTAATTACGGGGATGGGAGGGGTGATGAACCCTAACAGCTGTAAAAAAGATTTTTCACTTCATAGCCATTAACTAATGGGGGTGAAAAAAACTCTTGCTTCTTGAAGAGCTGGACAGTTATGGGGACAGTGAATAGTCCTGTGTAGGAAATGGAGAAGAGCTCTGGAAGTCTCCAAGGAGTGCAGCAGGATCCTTTCTTTGAAGATGGGAAGAACGTGAATGGTAGTAACGGATGTTTGTTGGTCTTTTAGAGTTGCAGGTACTCATAATTCCACCTATGTGCTCATAAGTGGTAACAGATGGAAATAAGGATCACTTGAGTAGTTTTGTCTTTGGCCACAGGTGTCAGTGCCAAAGCACTGATCTGCAGAGGTTCTTTCTGTTCAGGCTGTATTTTGTCACCTAACTTGAGAGATGTGGGGGAGTTGACTGTTGCCTCAGTGGTTTTGATATTGCAGCTGTGTCCTCTGCTTTAGTGTTTTAAAATCTCCCTCCTGATGACAGACTTTGGTATCAGAAGAGTCCACATCAGCATTGCTGTTCATGTGGCTTATCACAACAGCACGAGTCTCAATAGTACAACTGCCACATCTTTCTTTGATAACGTCTCTTTTACTCTGGTTTCTTTTGAGCCTTTTTGTTTGCCCAACAAAGTGCTAGAAGTTGAGTCATACAAATTCCTTTTCCCCAAGATCTAAGGATAGCTACCCATGTTGTGAAGGGCAACTTCTTGAAAAAAACTAAAGTGTTGGATAGTCATAAACAGAGGAACAATTTCTTGTATCCATTTTGTTTTCATACATGTAAGTGGGGCTGGAGTGTTGTGTGCAAGTTTTCAGTCAGATATGAATGAACGTATTCAGCTCAGACAGGACAATACTATTCATGGTTGGTTGATGTCAAGAATAAAATACTAGCATAAGGCACAATATCTGAGGGGTTTACAAGGAATCTGTGAAAAGTAGCAATCTGGACACATGCTAATTTATATGTGGTTCCAATAGGCAGACTTCAAGGAGGGTGATGATATTTCCATCCTTTTCCAGGGATATACAAAGATGTATTGTATATAAGTGCCACTAATAGCTGTGACTATTACAAAACCAGAAATAGTCCCCTGTTGATGCATAGCTGTCCAATGTATGACCATGACATTTGCACTGATGTGCTCAGAACTGCCACGTGCCAGATGGAAGACTTACAGTCTCACAGATCACATATTCTGGCAAATGGAAAATGGATAGGATCAGCTTGTGAAAATATCTGCAAGGTCTGTGCTGCTGATTTCACTGCAGTTGATGCAGATACAAATTCACAAGTCTAAAAATGCAAAAGAAACCCAACAAGAAAAAGCAGTATTCATCTTTTCTTACTGTAATAAAAACAACACATCAAATGCTTGGAAAGAGATATCAAGAGTTCAAGGAATCTTGGCTTAGTCTAGCTGTGAGGCTGAGATAATTCTGTCTCTGGAGGAAATGTAAGTTAAGCAATGTAGCTGCTAGCAGTGCATGCAGCCCCACTCCAGTACCTGCTTTTGAACACGCAGGCAGCATCCCTGGGAACTCCATTCCCCCTTGGCTGTACTTCATTGAGCTGTTGACTTTTGCTGTCCAAAAACAGAGGGCAAATGTAAAAGAAAGATGGGAGAGGATGAGCTAGATGAATGGACAGATACTGTGTGGTTAGTACCTGGGTTTTTGCCGTTAGCTCTGTATACATACCGTCACGGTAGAATTATCAAAGTGAGGTTAATGAAGTAATTATCTTCTTTTTAAAACATGGCAAGAGAATGGAAAAGGGCACACAGAGTAAAAGGTGGAGATTTTCCAACAGCCACAGTTCCTTACAGAGATGTGAGCTGCAGGTGAAATGATCTGAGCAGTGATGATGAGTGCATGTGTATGTGTGTACTTTAGGCAGTATCTAAACATCAAGTACACAATAGTACTGAGGAGGTAGTTTTTACTAGGCATAATGGTGAAGGTTCTAAGACTACCATCATCAACCTGCAGTACTTTCTGGTTGCATTCCATAAAGAACATTTCAGAAAAAATACCTTCCTTTTTCTTCCCCCTGTCCAGTTTTCAAGGTGATATTGATTTAAAAAAATTAACCCCGACCATATAGCTCCCCACAGCAGTTTCCTGAAAAGCTGACAACAGCTTTGAGAAGTCTGTCCCTCAGTGGTTTATGTGACAAAGGTATCAGTGATTTGAAGCCGTCACCATACATCCCAGCCACTTGATTAACGGCTTAAAAGTCAGCTTTCAGTCCTTTTAAGTACTTATTCTGAACACATATACAGACACTTTGAAATAACAAGGTGTCAGCCTTCTGCCCTCAGAAACAGACTGACAGTAAGAAAGGGAAGCTCAGCTGGACAGATAAGTTATCCTCTTCTGGTATGGCATCACCTGCTTTTTTCTGCTATAAGCAGCAGGACTCCATTTCCTAAAATTTAGTTCAAGACAGTAAAGAAAAATGCTTCTGTGCCTCACAAATCTCAGCTAACAGAGATCATTACCTGTCACTACCACTGCTACCTTCCTGCATGGTGAAAGATGAGGTAAGGGCATGAGAAAAGATTACAGTGTATTATGGTTTCTTAAAGTAATAATAAGTTCAAGCAGCCTGAGCATCTGTAGTTATTTTAACAGATGATGGTGGCTGGTTGTGTTGGGAATGTGCAGCTACTTGCAAATCAGTTTAAACAGTGACAGTATGAGATGACTGACTTTTGACAAGCCAAAGAAAATAAATTAATCAGAAGGTGGAATTGAAGCTACAGGGTGCAGACTGCAATGCACATATCAGTTCAGTGCAGGATCTAAGACACTTTAAAGTCCCATGGTAGTATACAGTAACCTTATCTTCCCTGTTCTGAAGGAAAACACCGTGGCATAAATAATGTTGTCACATGCACTTACAGTTCCTGTTTCTTTTTGAAGGAATGTAATAGTTTTTGTCTTAAAAATATACTTTCGGTGGTAAAATTTTATTATTGGTTATTATTTTCTACAGAGAAGTTGGATAATAAATATATGAGGCATCGTGAACCTGTGAAGGGAAGAGGGCAATGAGAACTTCGATATTGTTCCTCTATTTCTTTGCTGTTCTTACGAAATCAATATAAGTTATCTTCTTCAGCCAAACTGTTTACTTCAGAGGTTCTCCATTTTTCTCAGAGGTTTCCTGAAAACTCCCCACAATGGTAAGAAGCCAACATTTCCACTTCAAAAATCCATCAAAAAACCCCCTTTCATTTCAGGCCCAGCCAAGAGGTCATAAAATTTTTGAACTATAAACTGAGAAGAGCTTTGTAGAAGAGAATGGAGACAGTCATGGATAAATTGGAACTATAGCTGCGGCTCTACAATGTGTAAATCCATAAGTGAAAGAATGCTCTGTGTAATACATCAGCTTGGCACAAAAGACAACAGCAGCTCATAACATGTACCTGCCAGGTGGAACCTGAAAATAAAGGTATCTAAGTCCCACAGGCTCTGTGGATTTATTTGCTGCAGAGCAATGTCTGATGCACCAAATGAAATACAGGCACTGCAATGAACTTGTTACATGAATTTCTATTAGACCACTCGAGTAAAGCCAAAAGGTCTCACAATTAAAGTCACAAATACTGATTTGATATTGTTCTTTAAACATTTATTATTCAATGAGCTACATTTCTGTTACACAAATTTCACGCCGAATGCTGAAGAGCACGGCTCCTGTTGTCATTTTCTTTTGCTCTTAAAAGTGGTGCTTTATCTGAACTTAGATCAAATCAGCAGAGGTTTGGTGACCTGAAAGACAGAGAAAGCAATTTCTTAATTCCATATTCATCTGCACAATGGGCATGTGAGGGTGTGAAATATTGTGACACTCTTCAATGTTGTTTTGGTTTTGGATCTCTCTCACTGAGGTCAGGAGCTGGGAAAATAGTCGACAGCTGAGTATAATGCTGAGAGTTTGAAGTTTTCATACCAAAAGCTCACCCAAAAGACCAATAAGAACAGACAAAATACAAGCAGATATTAAAAGAAAAGATGATGAAAAAAGCAAAGTGGAGCAAAGGTTGCTGGAGAAGTACAAATCTCACACTCCAAAAATTACACTGAAAGGAAACAAGGGAAACAAGAACGGGGGAAGAAACACACTACAGCAAAAGTTAAAATGGAAAGGGCTGGGGAAAAAGAAAACCTCATTTTTTTAACATGTGGAGAGACATAAGCTTATTTGCAAGGAAAGATGGATTTTCCACATTGAAACACTTTTTTTTGATGGGTGAACCTTCTGATATAATCTGTTAGTCTGAATTTGCAGATAGAGGTACAACAAAACAGTGATGTTTCTGCTTTTTCAGTCTACTGCCCCTGCAAGATCCTTCATGGATCCTTGACAAAGTGCAAAACACCCCACATTCCTGTCCTTCACACTCACACAAGTAAGGGACACTGAAGTGTGTTAGAGAACCACCTTGTGCAGTGACTATGAAACAACCAAAATATCACAGATACACAAAATGCAGTACCTTGACTGAATCTGCTGCAATCTCACGTAGCACATTGCAGATGTTCGTTCAGGACACTCCCCACTTCTGTGGTTCCCAAATGCTCTTGACTGTCATTCTTCTTCTTCAGATTTCCACCTTCATGCTAATTAATGTTCTGCATTGCAGTTTTCACACAAACTCAAAGGCTGGCCTTTAGGTTTGGATTACACAATAGTGTATAACACAGTAGATGTGGTGTAAGCATCATCATGTCCTGAATAGAGTCTTGAAAGACAACCCATTTTGACATCTGAGCAAGACCTCTACAAACAGCACAGGAGAAGGCATTGAGAAAGTGTAGAGTGTAGAGTGACTCTTCACTGTTGTTTTTCACAGCATTTGGAGAAGAGGGCATCGTGATGCTCAGCACTGTATAAATGTAACCAAATGTTCAACAGAGGTTATATAAGCCTGTGAAATGGTGATGGAGAACGACACGTGTTTTGAAAGAGAATTAATGAAGAGGTGCAGTACTGGGCAAAGCACTCAAACTTTATAATTACTGAAACGCTAACAGGTTAATGAGCTCACCAGGAGAGAGAGGCCTTCAGTGAAACCTGCAACAGATGCCATAACATACACAGAGAAAATCATTGCATTTAAATCAGCCCAGCTGAGAAAGTAATGTGGATAGGCTCTACAAACAGCTACCAAATTTGCTGGGAATGACTGACGTGCAAAACAAGCTAACTGGTCTTGGAAAGACACTGCCTGCAAAACACAGATGTCAGGGATCACTGCACATGCTAAACCACTGTCATGCTTGCAGGAACAGCACTAGTTCATTCAAAGTGATGTACCAACCTCCTTCTGAAACAGAAACAAACATAAACTTAAAAAGAAATGTAAAATTCGTTTTAAAGCCTTTCTTCTGTGAATAAACACAGGCTTCACAAATCGTTTTCACATGGCATTGTATTCATTGAGATCAAATGTTCCTTCAGTTGTGTTTCTCTAGGTGGCTAAAACCTTGGAATCAACCAAAACAGGTTCACTCATCTCTACAACAGCACAGTAAATCCAGCCAAGCCCAAAAAATGAGTGGTCTGTCACAGCTGCTTTTAACATATGCTATGCAAGCACAACCTCACCTGTCATGGTGTCTTTCCTAGAAGTGTGTTCTCCTTTATTTCCATGGTAAGTGGCGTTTGTTCCAGTTGATTCATAGTCTGTTTTCCTTTCTTTTAGGCTGATCATTTCCCGAGGTGAGGCTGGGGCACTTGCTAGATCCCAAAAAAAGGATTTATTTTTTCTCACCACACAGGACTCAATGTCATGGTTAATTTCAGAGTACAAATTTTAGGAAAGTTTATATTTGTTAGCATACTAACATTAAACTCTCTGAGGAAAGACTAACACATTATGGGAGGAAAAGAAAAGGTGCTGCCATTTCAAGCATGGGAAAAATGGATTCATGGAACAACCAACTCCAAACATAACTTTGTCCCTGAATGTTTTACTCTTTTCACATACACCCAATGTCTAAGATGATCAGTATGATGACTCTAATGTTAACAAGCAGGAAAGAAAGGTGTTTTTCATAGAAAACATATAACAAAGAATGCCTAACACTGATGGGTAACTCAAGTAGTTTCTCTGTTTTTACCTATCTACTTATGAACAACTGCCATTAAAACTTTAAGCTATTATTAAAACTAAAGCCTTCCTTGACTATACTCATGGTATAGCTAAAAGGAGGAGAGCATGAGGTGACTGGAATGGTGGGCTTGTTTTAGCTGAACCTGCTTTAGCAGAGGGGTGGACTTCATGATCTTTACAGGTCCCTTCCAACCCCTACCATTCTGTGATTCTGTGACTGGGAGAAGAACTGGGTTTGTACTTCATTCTCATTCACTGGAGAATTCAAAGACGATCACTGGCACTGAGTCTGAAGGCTAAGAGCTTGTGATGCTCAGGAAAAGGAGATAAGCAGAGGGAAAAATAATAGCTTTCAGGTAAACTGACTTCAATATATTTAGGTGTTGGCAGATACAATGTGCTTTCCCTGTTGTGAGGGGCAGGGGAAGATGTGAGAGTTGAGTGGCAGAGCACCCCAGAGCCTCATGAAGGTACGCTGGTACAAAAATAACTGAAGCGCTTGGTGCTTACTTCCACACCCTCTCCTGCCTCCACCCAGATATTTGACATGTCAAAACCTCAAAAGCAGTAACTTTGCTCTTGCTTAAAAAGAAGAGGGTAAAAAAACAGTAAGATAAGCTCATTTGTGAAGCTTGGCTGTGAGTTATATCTTTCAGCATCTCTAAATTATCCTACATTTTTAGTTAGGGAGCAGGGAAGCGCAAATGATGTTGAATTCTGCTTAGATTGGTTCTGTTGGCTCTGTGGCCTCTCAGTTTCCAGAGCAAACATGAGATGGATGTTTTTTTTCTTAAGAAGTCATTAGAATTGGAGATTGCTCTTAAATTGCTTGTCAATAGTGATGTATTTCTAAAGCTGATAATCCAACAGATACAAAGAAACATAATGTTAAATTACCAAAACAGCTAATGGCAACTTGAGTTTAACAGGGAACAAACCAGAATGCAAACCTTGAAAAAATTGCTAAGACAGGAATGCATTTTGTTTCACATACTCTAGTAGTGCTTTTAAGCACTCTGGTGTTTTAAACGAAATTGACTGATAAAGACAAAACCATCTCTCTCGGTTCCCTGTGGGAATTATCTCTCTCCTCTCATGTGAGAGTGACTGGTTTCTGGCAAGTGTTAAAATCCAAAAGTGCCCTCTTTCAGAGGTTTTATTGGAAGCAGACATAAAATCATTGGTTGACATTAAACTGAGGAGTGATATCAAGGTTTTCCGCTCTTAATCTTAAAGGACATGGAAAAGAAGACAGAGCTTTCTATGCTAGTTTAAGCATCTTATCACCAAGTCCTGGGGATAGATGGGACATTGTGAGTTCATTTACTTCAATTCTTTACCCCAAGGTAGGATCCAATATACTGAAACAATTCTTGACAGGTTTTCATCTAAAACTAAAGATCTTTAATGACAGACATCACAGAACTGCTCCAAGCAGCCTGTTCCAGTGTTTTGTTTCCCTACTGTTAGGAAATGTTCCCTGCTGTCTAGCCTGACTCCTAGCTGCTCACTGTTCCCATTTGTCTGCTATGAAAGTAGAGCAAGTTCATGCTGTTTCTCTTCACAGCTGGCTGTTACATGCTTGAATACTTGGTGTGTACCTCTTCCCAATGCTCTCAACTTGTGTCTCTCTTATTCAAGTTAAACAATTACAGCCTATTCAATATGTCGTCATATCCTCACTTTTCCATCTCCTGATTCATGTGTATAGCTGACAAAAAAAACCCTAAATAATTTCTAAATAAACCCCTTTTTGTCAAGCCAGATATTCTCCTTGTAATTTATTTATCAAGGATTGGATTTTTTTTCCATTTGGCCAGCATCTCCAGTTCCTCAGTATCAATCTGAATTCCAATAACGCCCTTCAATGCACATGAGGTTCCTCCAGGCTTATGACACTCACAAAGGTAATAGACATCCTTTGTATATTATCTGGGTCAGTAATGAAATCACTGAAGAATACTGGCCCCAAGGCAAACTTCCAAACAGGAGGTTGTACCAAGGTGGGGGTTGGTCTCTTTTCCCAAGTTACAAACAAGTGATAGGAAAAGAAGGAAAGGCTTCAAATTACACCATAGGAGGTTTAGATTGGATCTTAGGAAAATCTTCACAGAGAGGGCTGTCAGACACTGTCCCAGGCTGCCCAGGGAGGTGGTGGAGTCCCCATCCCTGGAGATATTTAAAGCCATGTAGCTGAGGTGCTGAGGGTTGTGGTTTAGTGGGTGGGCTTGGCAGTGTGAGTTGGATTTGATATGCATACTACCAGACAGATGTTAACTTATACTGTTATGTAGAAATAGATATTTCTAGAGTTAAGCAGTATCTTATATTCCCACTGTCTCTGAGGTGTTTGGATTCTGATTATTTGTCCCAGCAATTTTCTAGCATGAAGTTGGGCCGACTGGTTTGTAATTACATGGGCTCTTCCTCCACAAACAGACATTGTATTTCTTCTTTTTCAGTCTTATGACAATTGATAATGGCAGTAAGATTTCATCCAAAGTTTCCTTTTAAGTATTTTCTTTAAGCAACAGAGTAACAAAAGTGAGGAGACAGTTCTGTCAAGAGACAGAACTAAGATCCTGAGGCCAGACATTTCAAGTGTGCACTTACAGTCAAAATGAGATTCTGGAGGAGAAAGAAAAGGAACAAGAGCCCTTTATGGACTTGTGTAATGGTACACTTTGAAAAATGAATAGCAGCTCTCACTGTACTGCTGTCTACATTTTCAAATGTCCTCAATGGCTGTTCTGCAGGACTGAGATGCAGCTTCTAGATGATTCACAAAACAATTGTCTTAAAAAAACCCCAATGCCACGATGCTGATGGCAAAAATCAGTTTAGTCAATTTTAATCTTAAATTAAATAATTTTAATCTTAAATGATTAAAACTGTGGTGTAAATTGAGATAGTTCTCATTAATTCACTGTATGGATCATACAGAATTAATAGCTGGTGTAAACATGCCACCAATGTTACTTGAAGTCCTGTAGTCAGTCTTTTGTAAAACTCACATAGGCATGTTTTATGCACATGTATATGCACACTTGTATGTTTAATACACACATCTATATGTGTGTGCTACATATATTTATATAATATGTATATTATATATCTAGTTACATGCAATCAGAATAAAACCTTGCAGAAACGTAATGTGGATCCTTTAACTCCTGCTAAGCGTGCAGAGTGGACACAAACAACACAGTGGCTTTCGTGACTAGCAAAGTGAGTAAAAGAATTTCCTCCAGTGACTCATGGGCACCTTTGCTCTGAGATTTAGCCAGGTAATCCCAGTCAGGAAAACACTGTGGGACAATTCACAGTTTCAAAGCTATAGAACAGTCTTTCCACTGTTAAAAGTTCACAAGGCGTTAACAAAGAAACAAATACTCAGGTAAGAGTATGTTTTGTGGCTTTCTACTATTGTCAGCAACAAATTCAGGTGTCAGTGACACTGATTAAAGAAGGAAAAGGACTGATGGCTTAGCTGTGTCTCCCTCAGCCCTGGAAGCCTGCTCTTACCTGAGCGGTTGTTGGGAGACATGCGCACGGGAGAGATGGAGGGCGTGCGTGATGAAGAGTACGGTCTTTGCCGATCCCTTTCTATTGTTGAAGATGAGGCTACAAAGTGATACTGCGACCATCCATCCTGCAACATCAAACATTGTGACAGCAGTCAGGGAAAAGAAAAAAAAAAAGCCATTTTAAGTTCTCCATTTTAAGTACAGAGTTGTTTCCACTAATGTTTTCACCACATACACACAAGTAGGCTACTGTGTTCTTCCTGACGCTGGGTGGCAAATAGTAGGGCAGGTTATGATGTGCTGCCTGTACTGACACACCAGGAGAAAAACAAAAATGCTGAAAAATTCTATCAGCTAACACATTTCAGAAAGGCTCAAATTGTGAAAAACTGTTCAGGCTACTTGATTCATTAAAAGCTCTCCCTTTTGCCATGTCTCTGTTTACACATCCTAAATGACATTCTGGCTATGAAAATGACTCCAAGTCCTAAGTCTGCTTGTTTTCACAGTGAAAATCACTTCTTTTCTTTACATCACTTCTGTGTTACAAGGCAATTTTGGCATAAATAGATGGGGAAGCTCCATGATCATCAAAATTACTGCAACTATTTGAATATCTATAGTCTAGTTATATTCATGTCCCATCTTTTCACACATGAGGGAAAAAGAATCAATGCCTTTTTCTCCATGATGCACAGAAAGAAATTACACTACTTCAATTTAAAACTGTGGGAATGGTAATTGTTTTTTTTTTAAAAGGAACTAAGTAATACAAATACTAAAACTAGCTAGTTCAGAAATAAAAAAGGAGTTCAAACAATTCATGCCTTGTTCCTGCACCATAATATAATGCAATAATCCAAAATAATGTACTTTACATTTTAAAAGGATATTAGAGGTGGTTTGAAAGTATCAGGAAAGAAGAAATTGACTTTTTCTAGTGCTCCTCTTAAATGACAGTATTTCAAATGTCTTAAAAGCATAGACAGATTTTTAACTGCTTTATCACTGCTTAATGGTAAATCTAAATCTGTAGCAGTATTTTCCCAGCATTGCACTGAAAGTGTGAGCCTTGCAAGAGTGCCTCCTGTCTGTTGAGTTCAGTGGAAATCAAGGTAGCACCTGGGATGGCACATTAAAAAATATGTTTGCAATGAAATGCTTAAAAAAACCCACACAACAAAATATTACCAGCAACCAGTTGGAATTTTCCTCTTGCTTACAGAAAAAGAATTCTCCATTGGGCTAGTAAAGAATATTTCCACCTTCTACCTCAGGCTACTCCAGACATCCAGCTCTGAATCCCACTCTCTCCCATTCTCTGCCTTTGTCCAGGATGTCTCCCTGACTTTGTTCCCTCCATGGAAACCATGGGCACTAGGCTCTTGGAATTGCAAAAGGAAACAGCTTGAAAATCCCCATTCTGTTAAATTCAGGAAAGGGAACTAAGCAAGAGTATGACACAGCAGGAGGAAAGCAGCCACTCATACATGATATAGAGGGAAATGTTCTAAGTAAAGGAGGATAAACAGAGGTGACACCTAATGACAGGTTTTGAATGTCTGGACTCCCTACATAATGCATTTGTATGAACATGTGTGTATCACAGTTGTAATGTCAAAGGGAAAAAGGAAGGAAGAGTCCTGATTGATAATAAGCTAAATGTGAGCCAGCAATGTGCCCTTGTGGCCAAGAAGGCCAATGGCATCCCGGGATGCATCAAGAAGAGTGTGGCCAGCAGGTCAAGGGAGGTTCTTCTCTGCCTCTACTCTGCCCTGGTGAGGCCTCATCTGGAGTCCTGTGTCCAGTTCTGGGCTCCTCAGCTCAAGAGGGACAGGGAAGTGCTGTAGAGAGTCCAGAGCAGGGCCACCAAGATGATCAGGGGTATGGAACATCTTTCATATGAGGAAAGGCTGTGGGAACTGGGACTGTTTAGTCTGGAGAAGAGGAGACTGAGGGGAGATCTTATTAACATTTACAAATATCTAAAGCGTGGGTGTCAGGAGGTTGGGGCATCCCTTTTTTCTATAGTAGCTAGCAACAGGACAAGGGGTAATGGGATGAAGCTGGAACATAAGAAGTTCCACTTAAATATAAGAAAAAACTATTTCACTGTTGAGGTGAGGGAGCCCTGGCACAGGCTGCCCAGAGGGGTTGTGGAGGCTCCAGAGGGGTTGTGGAGGCTCCTTCCTTGGAGGTCTCAAGACCCGCCTGGACACGTTCCTATGTGACCTGATCTAGGTGACTCTGCTTCTGCAGGGGGGTTGGACTGGATGATCTCTAAAGGTCCCTTCCAACCCCTTCCATTCTATGATTCTGTGATTCTAAGAGTGACGTCTGGGCTATGGCTTTCACAGTATAGTCATGACTTTCCTTAGAGCCAATCGTGAGTGTTTGTCCACAGGGGTCACTCATCTTTAGGACAACTCACATTTCATGACAGTCACACAAGAAAATACAAGGAAGAAACCCAGTTCTTTAATAAAAAATAGTAAGAGTAACTTGAAAAAAGAAATAGTTACTCTTTAATACCACTTGCTCATACCAAAATTTTCTATGTTCAATCTTTAATTTCCAATAAGCAGCTTCTATATAAGCTGCATCCTCCAACCTAGAGAGGAACAATGAGAGCAAACAAAACCATCTGTAAAATCCTGAGTTCTTAAATCACGCTGGAAATGATTAGACACTTTTTGATGCATACAAATATACATATATATAAAACATGTATTTATATATCGAATACAGATATTTTAAAAGAATAACTGATAGCTGGAGTAGCTTAAGTCCAACAATCTTATTCCAGCATCAAGACTGTAAATAACACACTGAGCACTGCTTTTACATCTCCTGTTAATTACAACTTGCACAGTGATTTCTCTAGTGTAAAAATGAAGCAGTAAAAATGTGAGAAGCTCATGCCTCTATCCTACAGAAGAAAAATGGTTCCCTTCTTCTTCCTCTGGGGTCAGAAGTTCTTACCAGAAAGGTGACTCTCTATAATTCACTCTGTTATGTTTTTCCAATCATTTATTTTCTTTTAAAGAGACCACTGAAGAGGAAGGGGAGAGACTCTAAATCTGACAAATGGAGAAGGAATAGACTATGAATTACTGTCTGCCTGCAAAAGGAGGAGACATCAGCCACGCTTACTTAGTGCAAGTCAGAAATGCTTCCACCTTTGTGCATCTGGATACATGCATGGTCAGACACATTCTTCCTTTGCACTCTTCTTTCCTTCAAATAAACCCCTGGCATGTAGCTCAGAAAAAAAGTGACCTTCCCCTAAAACCTTCTTCCTCTTGTCTATCCTGTCTCTGTTGTTTACAATAGCTGGACTTTGGTTCTAATAGGTAGCAGATGAGATAAATCCCTGTTATCTGCATAGTCCCATGGACTCTAGAGGAACACTGCATGGCACCAGTTCTGCTGTGCAGAATGTCCACAGGTACTTGGTCACTGTTGCTTTCTCAGAAACAGCAATGCAAGGTGCTTTAACAGTAGGAAGTAAAACCCAGCTGTAGCTGGGATGCTGGCAATAGCATTATTCCATGTGGCAGATGTCTCTCCTTCTTCTGCTCCCTGTAAATTTCCATTTTACTCCCTAGTGAGAGTATTGCCCATAATAAGGTCTTTATATAAAATCTGCTACAAACTCTCATGTTTTCAAGCCAGATCAGCTCAATAAAACAAGTCAGGCAAATGATAAACTCTAACACAAGTATTGCGGTGACTTGACATTCCCTTTGACTAAACAAGACATACTGCTATCCCTGAATGGCAACCTTCATGGTGGTTGTCAGCAGTATTATGGGCACCTCCCAGACCTGACAGTACTTCAACACTCTTAATACTTTTAAGTTCTCTATCTTTAGCTCTCTTCTGCTGCAAGGAACCAGCTTCTTTCCTCGGAAAGGTAAACAGTTTGCAACAAATTCATTAAAACTATCCTCATCAACAATTCCAAAAGCTATTAGCGTTAAATATTGAAACTAATTTTTAAGAGCCTAAAGGGAGTATTTTCAATTTAATGCTGAGATAAATACCACCTGACATGATGGCTGCTTTCATTAGTTTGTTTCAGCTCTAGTGCCTGTACTGAAATTTAATTAAATTGATTTGGGTACTTAAAGGTACAGTATATAGCAGTGTCCTGCAGAGAAGAAAGCTAACTCGAAAGCAAAGTGTGTGAGGCTGCATTTCAGAAACCAATCTACCAGTCACAAATGTGATCTAGGACAGGAAGAGTAAGACAAAAAGATGTGACAAATTGGAAAGAAATTCAATGCAATTCTGTTACAGAATGGATGCATTTGTTAAAAGGCTGCAGATAATTAATAGGCGGCAACTGCACACTACAGGAGGACACAGAACAACCAGAATAGAGAAATACCATTATACTTCCTTACCATAACTTACAAGGTATTTTCTACTGGGCATTTCTCTACACTTTGACTATAAGGAATATATGTATTCTCCCATAATTATACTCCATAAAGTCCAAACGTTAAAGCTTGACTCGCAGTGACGGGTTTCTGGTGATATGTTAGAATTGGGGCAGGGGATGGATAACCACCATAGAAAACAGAAGTGATAGTATAGTCTCACTGGTCACCTTCTACTGGGCTTATGGAATGAATAGGTCCTTTGCTTCCCTGCTCAAATTTCAGTCATTTTGAAAAGAAATACTTTTCTCCAGGCCCATGGGAAACAATGATTTTGTCAGGGTGACTAAACTTACTGTGTCAAACACTTATTGCACTGGTGTTTTATGGAAAATGTAATTTGCCCTTTTCCACATTATTCTTTTGGTGTTTAAAATGGAAGGGAAAAGAGAAGGCAGCTTTCTGTTGTGTCTGCAAGAATTGCAACTTTTCAGAACTCTCTGGTAGCACAGACCTAGACTTGAGGAGACGATTCGTGGAGGTGGGTGATATGAGACACACCATTTTCTCACTTGCAGCGCAGCGAACACGCTGGAGACTGAATGGAATTAAGCCCTGATGGGAACTGACACCACGCTGACACAACGGGGAATCAGAGCTCTGACCTGAAGAACTCGAGAGAGGAAAAAGTGCAGAGCAAGACGCAGTAAGGTGGTCAAGGAATGGGTGGCAGAGCTGGGGAGGGAGCACTGACGTCAGCAGCTTTAGCCTCGATGACCTTGTGGCATCCACTCAGAAAGAAACCTGACGTGAGCTTAGCTGCTGAGAGCCACTCAGCAAAAATATAAACAAGCCCTACCCTCTGAATGACTGTGCTGATTAGACACTGACTGGCTTAGAAAAAACATATGGTGGCTGCATATGTGTCAGTATCTTTCAGTGCTACAGGCTTTGACTCCTGTCCACTGATGTCCTAACACTGTCAGGAAGACAGACAGCAGCTTCTTGGAAGCAGAGAAATGCCAGTAGCGAAAAGAAACAAAACCGATGTGATCAATCCAATAACGAAACAGCTAAAACCTGAGAAACTACAGAGAGCGTCACATCCTTCCTCTTCCAAGTTTACAATCTCTCCAGCATGCTATTTCTTGCTTCAGGCCTCATCCTCTCATGACTTAATAGGCATTTTCCCAAATTACTTGCAGCACACAGGACCAGACTTGTTCTGTCATCCTACTCCCTTATCTGCAAGCCAGCATTTTACTGGTTCCAGGGTAGTAATTGTAATAATAACTGCTCCTGTAATGGCAATAAGCTGTAGGTTTGATAGGCAATGACTTGCAGGAATAGGTAAGTAGATCTATCATGGTGTTAGAAGTAGGTGACACAGCAACAAGGCAAAGTGTCTGTAAGGACATAACGTAGGATTGACTCGCTTTGCAACTCAGCCAGACATTGCTCTGAGTCGCTGGTGTTGCTTCCTTCACATGCTGAAGCACTGCTGTCAGGTTAAATGAAACATCCTGACTGGTGTGCACCACTGTGACACTGTCTAGAGTACAAGACAAATCTGATGTGAATTAAGTCAAGGCTCATCAGTCTTACACAGGTCTGGGCAATTCTTCACTGGGAATTTGTTGTCACAATGCTAATAAGACATAACAGAAATTAGAACTGGATCGAATTATTTACATGCATTGACATATGAAAGTTGTGTGTGTGGCTTGGCTGCAGTGAGAAATCTGAAATGGTAACAAGGTTGGGGTGATCCACATGTGTATCTCTCAGAGCTCTTCCACGGGATTCTTTTTAACATAATGGGTTTTACATGTTCACCAATGACCATGCTTATCATTATGCTTTATTGCCTGGGCTCATATTATTTTCTAACACAAGAGGAAGAATAAATACATTCCCTAGTGCTCCACAGAGGTCCTGAGCCAGACTTCTCTGTTTCTGCCAGCCCCATAGCAGCAGAGGCTAAACACCCCTCACCAACACACCTGAATATTCAGTGTGCCAGCAGGACTGTTCCCAAAGTGGCTGACAAAGAAATGTCAGCTGCTGAAGGAGTGATGGCTGTTCACAAAAAGGCCTCTGCCTTTGTATTGAAGTGTGTTTGCTTTCAGAGAGGGATTTCAACTAAATTCTTACAGCTTCAGTAACGCCAGACACACTTGAAAAACAAAACAACTGCTTTCAGATAAGCTATTTGATTTTAAAATAATGGTGTTCATTAATTTTGTCTTTGCATTTACAGGGCCAAATCCTACCATCAGTAAGCAATTCCCCAAAGGATTGTCCTTTCTGGGTTTGCTTGCATTGCTTCCAGGAAAACTGGAAATCAGCAGGGAATTCCTGGGCATTGATCTTCTTTATGATGTATTCTGAATAAATCTTGCTCCACTGATGGCTTTTTGCTGCTATCAGCTAAGCTACAAGCAATGATACACAGTATATTGCCATTTTTACTCCTAGGATTTTGTCTTTTTCCTCCAAGGTGATAACTCAAGGTATGCTGTTGAAGAGAGGAATAAAGATTGAGGAATAAAGATTGTCATTCTCCCAGCTTACACATCAGTGGTTGCTGTTTGGGTTAAACAACTTCATACTGATTCTGCACCGAGTCTGCAAGTGGAAATCTGAAGTAACTTCAGTGGCTTCAAAAGACAGAGGGCTGTTGACTCCAATTGTCCCATTACCCCTCCTCTCCCAATGAGTTATGAGCCAGGCCCTCAAAATCTACAAAGTGAAGACACAGATCACTGAAGCTTGTCTTAATTTGAGGATTTTAGTGTTTATGGTCACAGTCTTGTTTCCACAGCTTATGAAAGCCAGAAAATTACTTAAAAGAGAGAAATTATTCAAGTTTGGGGGATTTAAAGATTCTTACTTATTACTTAGTTACTTATCTCTTACAGGTTATGTTGGAAGTACAATTGCTTAAGCTGAAAGAGAAACACGTACTTAGGACAGCAGGAGGCTTAAAGAAGGGCTCCTAGTCAGGCAGTTATTAGCCAGAGCAAAACTGCCTGGCACTGGGTAAGGATTATTGCATTTTCTGTAGGCTCTTTAAAGTGATGCTTTCAGAATCGGTGGTTAAACTCACTCTTTTCATCATTTGGTCTATCTTCTCTACCTGTTTTTCTCCTGTCATCATGGAGCCTGAGGTACAATATTCTTCCCAGAGTATCACCCCACATTT
Source organism: Colius striatus (assembly GCF_028858725.1). Lineage (NCBI taxonomy): Eukaryota > Metazoa > Chordata > Aves > Coliiformes > Coliidae > Colius > Colius striatus. The sequence goes on from NC_084762.1 coordinate 7,081,204, forward strand.
TTTTTACCTTTCAAAACCCTACAGAGAGCCTTGGCCAGTTTCCTCTGTTTCAAATGCTTTTTGTGTGCAGTGTTACCATCTCCTAGTCACGTACCTTCCACCCTAATTTTACATCCCATCCCTTGATTGTAGCTATGAAGAGAGATGGGATAAGGGAGAGATATGTTAATTACTTGCCAAATCTATCCAAGTAAAAAACAGCCAGGTACTACCCCTCCTTGTTTTACACATTGGAACTCGGGGCCGCTTCAGGAAATCACTGAGGCATTGCTTTACCTATCCATAATTAATTATTGATTTCCTGTTGTGAGAGTTGCAAAGATGACAGGACCTAACCTGATGAATAGAATAGCTGTAAGAAAAGGGAACTGTATGTGAGGCAAAGCATGAAGGACAAGGCTTCAGATACGGCAGAGTTCATTATTCATTTTGGTGGGGTTATATGCAGATAAATAATAAACCTTTCATAACACTGCAATAAAATGAAATAAATTCGTTTTTCAAAGCATCACTTTGCCTCTTAAACAGAAACAAAATTGTTTTAACATATTTTAGAGGAAATGAAGGCAGTACTTGGACCTTCAGCTAGAATTTCTCTTCTATTTTCCCCAGTATAAGGTCTGTAAACTATAATTTACAATTTAAATTGTCAGGATCAAATAGAACCATTTTTGCTTGTATCTTGCACATACAAAAACCTCTTTGCATCTAAGAAAGTATTTACAATAATTTTTAACTTGCATTGTCATTTTCATTTCAGTAATGCAATTTCACCAATCTTAACATGGTTATGCCCTAAAAATGCAAACTCTGGCTCCTGGCCACAGAATCTCAGGGGCAGGATAAATAACACTTCATGCTCAGGGTAAGTTTCTTAAGCCTACTATTGTCCTTACAAGGGCTAGAAACTAACCAACACTTCTCACTTGTATTGTTCATGCACTAAACCATAAGGTCAACCTATATAGCTCTTCTATGATGCCTGTGAACATAAAACACATAACCAAACATTACCAGAATAAAATTCGCACTGTTGTCTCTTCTGGTGAAGAACATGGCAGGACTGACGAGGATGATTGTGATCAAGAGCCATTTGGACTTTGTACTTGCTAAAGAGTGGCACTGTGCCTAAAAGCTGGGGATCATTTCCTTCAAATGTGAAAGACAAGGAATTGGTGCCCCTCTGAAAAAATCACTAAACTCATGCTTCCCTTGGATTTAGGTCAGAAGTTCTTGCATAAACACACTTGAATTAGAGAGTTAGAGATCTGAGTGATTACACCTAAGCTGTGTGAGTTTTAAGGATGTGTTACCTTGAATACGTAGTTTACCAACACATTTAGACATTAATAATAAGAAATGTATATTCTATTTCACCAAAATACCTTTAAGAGTGTTTGATTGAGTAAAAAAGAGTTTAAGTATTGTTATCTCAAACAGGGACACACTATTGGGCGAAAGCCTACAACTCTCATTTTACAGGAACCACAACTCGCTCTAAAAGCACTTTGTAAAATCAAAAGTAATAGAAACAATTTAGAAACTCCCAGTGAAAATTGCCATTTCTGCTTTCTCTGGGAAGAAGATGCTATATATCTCTTGTATTGAGACAAACTGGATCAGCTAGTAAACAAAGCAAAATCCCCCCAGAACAAAGCACAAATAATACAAGAGAGATTCCTTTCAAAATACAAAGAGTCGTTTCAGACTTTGACTCTTTGAGTCTGAAATATCAGACATATTTAGGCCATTTTTGAATTCTGTTAGAGGTTTTAGGATGAGAAGAGGGAAGAAATGAGATTGTTCCAGCACTTTTTTCCCCCTACCCATTATTAGATCAAGTAGAACATCAAAGAACTGAAAGTAGTATATTGGTGTATCACAGCTTAATATTTAACTGAAGTTGATTGGGTTTACATGTACTGGCCACGTTAAACAAACACTTTTAACCTCCTTATAGGACCCAGAAGCATGAGGATGATGATAGCATTAGTACTGATGCAACAGCATCAGCAAAAGATGCTCAGTTTAATGCATCAGACCACCACATCTAGACTACTTACCTCTGGACAGTAAACGTACCTTAATTGTCACAGTAATAGATTTAATTTGATTTTCATTGGCTTCCATATGCCATTACTAATAACAAAGGTTCTGTTCTGATTCATTTGCAAAACTATGAGCAGCTACCCAATATAGAAACTGAGTTTCTCAATCACATTCCTTACTACACGTGTGCTTTTATCTCTGAACCTAGATATGAAAACATCAAGCACACAAGCTAATTTAAAATGTTATTTTGTTCTGAACGGTAGAAATCATGTTCTTGAATGAGTTCTGGAAAAAGACTGACATGAATTAAAAATGGTTTCTTGCTTTATGAATCTTTAAAAGACTTTTGAAAGTCTTTAGAAAGACTTTTGGATTCTTTGCAGTCTTGTTCACCTGAATCCAGCTAAACTTGGTTTGCCATTAATGTTATTTATATTTGGGTTAAAATATTTAATACATTATTTAAGCAGACTCAAAGTGTTCCCAGTCCTAAAAGGCATGCAGATAATTTTCTAAGGTATCTACTTTGTATTCAAGTGTTAAAATCAAATCTTATCCCGAGGAAATTGTGTAGATATGACCTTCCACTTATGCATAACCGTTCAGATTCCAGATGCCTCCTTGTACCTCTACCCTAAGGGTATTTCAGAAACTTCAGTTACACAATTCCCTTCAGAAAGAAGGCTCCCAGTCAAAGATACTGACTCCTGGCTTGCATTTTAAATTTTCTTCAGAGAAGTTCAAAGGGTGGGCTACTTTAGAGACTGACTTTCCACAACTATGAGATTGATTTTCCCTCTTCTAAATCTGTGCTTTGCGACCTTAAAGTGGACTTGGGTTTTCAAGTGAAAAATACCTAGTTTTTCCCACATGTCAGCTAGAGCTTACCACAAGACCCATTATTAATGCTCAGGATACTTTAGCATCCCATATATTTATGGCACATCCTAGAGAACTGTTTGGACAAACACATGTTTATCACATCTTAAGGCTAGCAGGTTTTGGATGAGAATGGTGGCAGCTTCCACGCACCTTTTATTGATAATTTGTAAGAATCACTGCTAAGATTGGTTGTTGAATTACCACTTGCTACAATGCTCAATGTTAAAGCAAAGCAGTGTATGCCTTTAAGGCTCTCATGGGAAAAGCATCAGTCAAGCACAGCTGCAGATACTTTCAAAGCTCATAGCTCAAACAGTTCAGGTTTATTCCTTGATGCATTCACAAGTTCTCTTCGCTCAGACATCATGCTTAAAGGCAGCATCTTCTAGGTACATGCTGTAAGTTTTCATGCACTCCCTCCCCCAGTTTGTGCATACATCTATGCACATACAGAATTTACCAGCAGAAATGCAGCCATGTTGTCACACAGACATACAAATCTTTGCAGGGAGTGCAAAATAAAAAGTCATTAGTGTGGCTTGAATTGTGCTTAGTTATCCTATCTGGTATTTTTTTGACACCACTCAGTAAAAAAGCCCATGCCAAAATAATTTAGGGATGGGCATGGTCTGGCTTCAGCTTCTCAGGACTATTTTCATGAAAATACTATTGTCAGTATTGGATCTTCAGTTCAGCACAGATTGTATCTTAGATTACAGTAAATATTTTAAATCCCTTCGAAAACACTGAAAATGTTTTAGAAAGAAACATATAAATACTGAGAGAACTGAAACATGGCTACAGGAATAGCAGGTGAAACTACATGGTAAATAGGTCTTTGTCAACAGCATCACAAAGTATTTAACCATGTAAAATGATAAGAATTACTTAAGTCTATGACACTGTAAATGTTGGAATTCAGAAGCACAGAACATTTCAAACCATCTCTCGCTAACAAATGATGTAGAAACACAGATTTTGATACTTCATCACGTGTTGCCATTGTCATATGGGTAAGAACATTAGGATTTTGGATTCCAAAAGATTTTTTAACATCTTTAGGCCATGTAAAATATATAAAAAACCCCTGAAATAACCTAATACAAATTCCTTCTCTTTCTAGTATTGTCTGATACGGTTAATAAGCTCAATGGGGGTTAGAAGGAACTGAGGCAAAAATGTTACTTGGCATGATGGATAAGCTAGGAAAATCACAACATCATCAAACTGAGGGACAACTAAAATAAAACTGAAATAACATTCAGTTTGACTTCATGTTTTCAAAAGTCTTAGACAGAAATTTGGACTTTTCTCCTAAATTATCCTTCTTAAAAATGAAAGCCAAATGATTCAGAACAGCCAGGTGAAGACACAACACATTTCTGTTCTGCCAAATGCTGGGAATCACTCTCCCCTCCATCCTGCCTTTTCCTTTTTAAAAAATCAAGCACAGTTTACACATCTTTTTTTTCCATACTTGTGAAACTGCATGTGCCAAAGTTTCTATCTTTATTGCTTAGCTCAATTTGTTTGCACAATTTCTTCTTTAGGCTTCACGAGTTTACTCATGGTATGTCAATTCCTATCGTACAGACAAACTGGGTATTACTTAAATAGGCATCTGCCAATGAAAAAGCCACAAATATGAACATTTATTTGACAAAGTTTTGAATGATCCTTATAAGAAAAATTCCTGGGAAAACAAATGCAATAAGTTTATACTGTATAGTGATGCTGCCTACTGTTAATTATGTTTGAAAAAAGTAGCATCAAGGTAGATAGGAAAATGAAGTTTCAGACTGCTGTATCATTCCTCACTGAGGAAGTTTTAATGTCTCTAAGGAAGAAAGTGAGAAGATTAACAGATTATTCATTGTTCTGTAGCTACTATGTGCTATTGCCTGCAGAACAGAAAATATGTCCATGCTTTAATGAAGAAATACTTCATATTTGCATTGGGATAGACAAACCTATCTTACATGATCACTGGAAACTAACAGACAGCATAAAATGTAGGAGTAATAATGATTCAACACACACATAAAAATCAATAATGCCAACTTTTCCACCAGTACTGAAGCCAATGACAATTTTGTCATTAAGTATTTAACAGGACTGCCATCTGATAAAGGGCTACATTTAAAATGCTCACTTAAATGTGAATAACGTGGTTTAATGCAAGACAGACTGAAACAGAACAAAAGACAGTATACATTTGAAGACTATAATTTTTTTTTTGCTATATTGGTTATAGAATCTCGGTCTTCTAAAATTATTCAGATAATGCTTTAAAAAGGCTTGAATATGTTAATTCCACCAAAAATGTCTGTATTTCCTCTATTTGAAATCAATTTAGGAACGTACTTAGCTCCTCATTAGCAAAAAGAAAGTAATGTCATGTATCAAATGATAAAATGCTGGGCATTAACAATATCATATTCCCATTAGCTAAAGATTAAAGGGATTTACCCTAACCTTGAAATATGTTTATGTCTAAAGTATTTAAATGAGATCATCTCATTCACTCTTTCAAGCAAACTTAGCAGGAAAAATCCCCACCCCAAAACCAGCAAAACATTCCTATTTTCTCTAAACATTTTATCAGAAATAATACAGACATCTGTAGATATATAAAGGTTTATCCATGGATTTACTTGACTATTGTGCATATGTAGAAGGTATTTTATTCTTGAAATAACATGAGAGAGTCATGTTTTATTATGAAAAACGTATTAGGAGGAGAACAAAAGACTAGACCTTGGTTAAGGAAATGGAATTTTTGTACCTGAAATTCAGTAGTGCCTCTAATAAATAAATGTCCAGTTGTGCTATTTCTCATCAACTGTCCTTATGTCTGAAGGAAATACCCCTTGTTCTTATTTATAGAGATGTTGAAAACTAGCATTTGAAGAAGTTAATTGACTCCTGGGCATGCTGGCCTTACTATAGATATCCTAGTTTACCTGGGGTCACCTTACTGAAATACACAGTCGCTTCTTTTTCCTTAAAGATGCCATTGGGCCAGAAAAGAAAGCCAAGTGCTCCATCAATTTAATCTGTTTGCATCATAGTGCTTATCAATAACCATCCTTTCTGTTTGAAAAGCTCAGACAATCGAAAAAGAGGTTACAGAAATGCTTGGAAAGCTTGTCAAGGAACTGAACAGAATGTACTTGTCCCCCTCTCTGGTATATGCTGTCCTCAGAGAGAGCAATACTCTGTGGACCTTCTCTGTGAGGATGAAAGGAATGGGGACTGCTTGCTCAAGTGAAGCGAGATGCTTTCCCTACAGAACCTGCAGGGTTCAGTAAATGAATCTGTGTGGTTTACAGAGGTATTCTCCAGCAAGACTTTGTTAATTTTGATTCAAACGTCTCCTGCAGAACTCTTTGGGGTACAAATCTCAGTATGCATGAAACAGAACAATTCAACACTGGTCAGCTGACAGCCAGAATACCTGTGTTGGGGAATAGATTCTGGTTTCTTGGCTCTGGGAGAGAGTATGCTGAGCGTGCCATGACCCAGAGTGGTGGGTTGGTGAAAATCCTCTGTCATCAGTCACACTGAAGCTTGGGGCCGCCCACTGCCACAAATCAATCAATCAGTCAATCATTTATCAATCAGGTACTTGCATTTTCATAGTTAATATAAAAATGGGCTCTAGACAATGCCTTCTCTATAATGATAATCTAGCTTTATATTACAGTGTGTGGGGGGGGTTACCTTAAGTTAATCCATCCTTTTTCTGAAAAGGTGACACATTAATCTGAGAAAAGGCCTTGCCAATTGTATAGAAATAATTTAAGCCCCGCTGAAAGATCAGCACTGCAAAATGCATACGCTCACGAACAATTTCAGCACATAAATACTTCCTTCAAGTCAAGCCACTTTTTTTTGAGGAACTATTATGTTTTGGATTTGGAATTAAAGCCTTAATGTAGGGTTTAAGTTCTGCACAGACCTTTTCACTAGATAAATTTAACCTAGACTTGCATCTTTTGTGGGGGCATCTGACTTGTGATAACCTTAGCAGAAGAAAATCCAAATGATGTTCTCAGAGTCTAGGTGATACGGTCAAGCAATTAACATTTTAAAGGAGTATTTTACATAAGAAAGGACTTTAGATTCTAAAACTCCTCGACTAGGGTTTTGAAGTTTACTGCTGGCAATTTTCATGGAATATTTATCCATAAAGGACCTTCTGATAGAGTCATCAGTTTCTTATTCTGAAAGTCACAAGTAAAGAGAGATCTCTTCTAGATCCAGACCGGCTTCACTGCTTCTAAGGCTCCAGGCACTTCTAAATATCTTTTTCAGCCAATGACAGACAAGGCCATCTTCAGAGTGACTACTCTGCCTTCATGAAATGCCTATCACAATAGTATCCCTGTGGTAAATGGCACACTACAAGCTGAAGGATGACGGCCTTTAACGGCCTCCCAGCTTTCGAATCATTGGTTGCGTTTTTATTCACGCGGCAGGTGAACAGGACAAACATTTCTATTATTCCATGCAGAACAGAAACCTACAGTAATAAATGGGAAAGAAACAGAATTTCTGGAAATTCATTGTGATCTCTAATAATATACTGGAAGACAGAATAAATGCAAACATAATGACAGAACGTAAACATATTTTGTTGGAGCCTAAGTGGTTAGGCAAAGCAAACCAAGTAATGGAAAACATATTCTTCCTGACAGTTCCTCCAGCTCTTAAACATCACACATTTTTAATGGTAATTAAAGCTTGCTCTTTGCTAACAAATTTTCTTTCATGTTAAGCTCATTTAGCACAACCCTTTTGCTCAAATTTCCTCATGTAATTTAACAAGCTATCTGTGTTTAGTTGGTTATTTTCTTTAATATTGAAATAGATAAGAGTTTACCAGCTAATGGAAATCTGCTCTCTTACAGTCACATCCGTATTTTCCCCAGGTGTCCTTAAATCTTCAACCAGTTAACATCCTAGAGATTGGAGTGGGGTCCAGTGCTCCTGACTTGGACATAGACGTCTTTAAAGAATCACTGTGGTATTTTCTTTCACCTTGCTGAGGTGGCTAAACAAAAATGGGACTGGACCTCGCTGGAGACTGTAAGCTGCACTTAATTCTCCTGCTGATTGTACAGGTTACCAAGATGCTTGAAGAAAAGGGGAGTACCATTAGCGTGAAGCACAGGGACAAGTGGGATAGCTTCTCTACCTGTTTTGTTTTAGTAAGTGCTGAGCCACTGACCCACCCATGGGGCTAAGGACTTTGTGATCATTAAGCACTTTTTTGGAAAGTCCAATTTTAAGAATTTCAAAACCTACTCAGGAAAACAGAGGCAGATAAATGATCACTTAGGAGAATGTAAGTCTTACTAGTAGAGAACAAAGAAGTTTGAAAAGGACATGACAGTAAAATCATTCTTTGCAAGAAAATATTTCACCTACTTCTGCTGATGAAAAAATGTGATGATGACCTCTTTTTTACTTGCTAAGCTTAAGCAGTATTTAGAAACTAATCACACAAAAATAACCTAAACACTGTTTACATGGGACTGAATCTGAACCTTGTTTCTCTCTGTTATATTTCTGTTTCAGCTATTGCTCAGCAGACTGAGCAGTGTTTCCTGTGAACTCTTCCATGATGAAGTTAAACTACTGGCATGTTTGGCAACTTCTGTACTTCAAGACTAAATTAATTGCTTCCTCTCAGTCTCTCATTATTTTTTCCCCCCATAATTTTAGGACCAGAAGCACTTTACAGTTTTTCCTTGTTGGATTGTGTTAGGACTTGTCGTTTCCTTACTGGACTGTGCCAAATTAGCCATACAAGAGAACAAAATCTTCTTTCTTCCTCTAGGCACAAGCCTACAAAGGATGGTAAACAGTCACCTCACTCACAGATGTAAACTGTGACTATTTACTTCTGTGTCTTTTCCATGCCAGCCCAGCCTAACAAGTGCCACGAAAGTCACAAGACAGCTGTGAACTGGAAATCCCAGTAAACTGGATAGAACCTGTCAGTGGAGGGTACAGAGTGTGACACAGCTCTGCAAACGCAGTGCATAAGGTGCTGTGGACTTTCAGAGCATTCCAAGTGGAAATTGAGACAACAAAGCTTATGGGCCCTCCTCTTTGAGCTCACAGCTCAGGCTGTGGGAAGTTACAAATCTATCCATCTCTCTGCTGAGCCAGAAAAGTTATAGTCTCCACTTGACGTGCTTTTAGAGAATAAAAGCCTATCTGAAAAGAAACAAACAGTTCAAACAGTGCAATGCATCTTGTTAGCTATTAGTAAATAGGCACAATGTTCCTGCTCCAGTAAACTAAACAAAAGCAACACACAAACCTTCAATCATTACTTTTTATGCGATCTTGGGAATGTCAGGACACACTCGATGCTGTGGATTAGTTTGCCTGTCTCCCTAGTAAAATTCAACTGTCTGCAACAGTTCTAGCTCTTGCTTTTGGGGCCTTCTCATTGATTTCACTGGGAGCAGGATGATCCCACTTCAGAGAAGTTCCTGGGTACCAGAACTCTGACCTCTGGACTGTCAGAGCTACATTGCTTGCAGGGCTTTTTCTGTCCACCTGTTCTGCTTTTCTGTTTAAACACAGCATGTGGGCTAGCTTGAAACACTTTTTGCAGAGACATATCTCTAGTTGGCTTACTAGATTTAACTTTCTGTGTCTCTCATGTCACTGACTTGTGGGATAATTTGGGATTTTTTAGGAAAGGGAAGACGGATGGGACCTCAGAAATGTGTGTAATCACAAGATACTGTTTGTATTCTTTGCCAGATACACCATGACCTTGAGACAGGGTATATTGCTTGATTTTGTGAATGAAGTTAACTGAGTCGAAGCAACTGCTGCTGCAGTTTCTGCCTTTGAATGGCCCAGAGAAACAGGCAGTACTGAACATCACAGTTAAATTTGTGCATGCTACTATTCTTCTTAAGCAACATAGCTGAAGCTGGCAACCTGACATTTGTTAAATTTGAGCTGTTTATTATGCAACAACTGATTTTGACTGTGTCCTTAGAGGCTGCTTCATTTAGGTTTCACTACTGAGGCATATTAATGTTATAGGCTTGGCTAAAGCTGAAGAGTTTGCTCACCCATGACAGGATTGGAGCTTACAGGAAGCATTGCATGCATCCTGCTTAGGGCAGCCCTGCTGTGAGGGACAAGGTTCTGACCCTGCACTTCACAGCCAGGAGGTTATCACAGAGTCCTGCAAGTGGGAAACTTGTGCCTATGCACTACTTGGCTTTTGGTTCTTCACAGGTATGGCAAGTCGTTAGGTGACCACACTGATCCCTAATTCCAGATGGACCTTCCACCAGTGCAGTTTATATTCTGCCATCTATGGAATAATTCCTGTAAACGTTAAGAAAAATTAGAAAACTGAAAGAGACTTTCATGTTTTTGCTGATACAGTCATATTGAGACTAAATATACTATTACTGCAGCAGCAGTAAACATGTATTGTCTTCTTTCCCTGTTAGTACAAAGAATCATACTTCTATTCCTTATACCTCCCCTTACTTTACTGCAAACACCTAGGTCTAAAATGTACCACAGTTCAAACTATTTGGTTACTCTGTTTCTCAAACAGTAAGGTAAGTGCTGCCAATTTTTCTTCAATGTGATGTGATGCTTGCAATTTCCTTGTGTTACAACACAAAATTGTGTCTCTCTGTAGGCCGCCGGTCCTTTGAAAGTAATTGTATAGATACTTCAGTACACAGGAAGAAATTGCTGATGGTTATGCAATGGGATTTATCTGCATATCAAAAAAGATACTGCAAAGTGCTGAAGGTACTATACTGGCAACTGTATGTTCACATATTTTCACTGCTATGTGTATTTTAATGGGACAAAATAAAGATTGCATTGACCTCGTATCTTGATATTACATAAATAAGTATTAGCATAATGCAAACTTTTCTGATTCTCCAATCTCATAAGCATTGTTTTCCCCAACAGTGGTGAAACTCAGCCAGCCAGCAGAACAATCAGCCAACCATAGGCAAGCTTTATAAATGACTTTAGGAAGATTATCTTTAACAAACATGAATATTTTAAATTGACTATATGAGCATTTTGATTAAAAGAAACCATATCTACACAAGTCTTAGCAGCATATGTAATGGTATGTAATAAATATCCCTATATGTAGCAAAGATTGACCTTCATTTTAAGATTTTGTGAAGCCTGTAGGAATATATAGATTAATAGAAATCTTCCTCAGAATATAGACAATCTGTCTACCATGTCCTGGAAGCTATCTGAAAGGCTAGCCTGTCCTATTTTCCAGGCCACAAGTTTGTTTCTCCAGAAAACATTCTTTTAAGCATGCAAGGTACTTAGTACCCAAGCATGCTTAGTATGTAAGTACATTACCAGGCATTCACATTGGCAGCCAAGAGAATGTCCTTTAAGTAGCAGTATATTGAGAAGCCATACAGCATATAGATTACCTCATGCATGAAGCAACCCCAGAAACTGCTTTTCCATCACAGCATATATATATATAAATATATAAAAATATATATATATACACAGGCAGGAGGTTGGAAATGAGCCAGACATTGTAACAAAAATCTAAGAGATGTAGGTGCAATAAAGTTCAGCCTCTACAGTGCAGCCACCCACATGCACAGAAGTCAGGCTATGCACACTTCCAATGTGTTACTGCCTTATGCCACAAAAAGCCTACTCTAGCTCATGTTTGTTCCCACCTCTTAATGGGACAGTGGAGTATCAGCTCGTTACTTGGAACGTCTTCACATATGGTATCCCTAGGGCTGCCAAGGATGACTGAAAATACTGGAAGTGAACAATGGGAGAGACTCAATAATCATCTTCCTTACTCCTCAGGCTTGACACAAGCAGGGCTGAGGCATGCAAAAGAACAGCATTTCAAATGGAAGGTCAGCTTCTGCCAGTTTGAGATTTGGTGCATACATATTACGTGACTAGGCTCTTTTCTTGTGCAAAATGCAAACAACACTGCCTACATCACTGTCAACCTTCCCTACTTCACTGATCTTACGCCTCAGACGTACCTAGGCCCTGAACTTTTGTGCCACACGAAGCCTCAGCTCCTTTGCTAAGATTACAAATGCAAACATCAGTCAGGTAACTTGAGAAATTCCATGTAGCGAGAAGATCATGCAGAACTGCATCTGCAGGCTGATACCCACATGGAATGTAATTCGGAAATATTCAGCAAGACTGAATTAAAATGTTGTCATTTACTAAGTAGAGGCTTATGTTTTAAAAGCCATATAGGATGTTGCTTCACAGGATCACGTTACAGCGTTGCAATTCATTTTTAAGAGGTTAGCAGGCCTGTGGGAACAGTATGATGCTGCAGACTCCATAGACTGTCTGTAAACCAAGTATAGGATGCTACCGTCGGCCAGCTGATTGGAAGTGAAGCTATCAAGTTTCAGCCCAGCTCCACAAACAACTGGTCCCTAAGCAACACTCCTTCAGATACTCTTGTTTACAATCTCATGAGGAAATTTGGGAGCTGAAGGGCTGGAAATCTGGTAGTCTCCTGAGGACAGGGTGGGGAGGTGTAAGAAGGAAAGGTATGGTAGGAGAGCTTGCATAGGTTTGTTATATGAACACAAGTCTTTGCTCTCTAGGGCTGCCAGATCCAGAACTTTTTGTATGAAATCTTTAGAAAAAATCAAATTCACATCCCCTTTTCATCCCCCACAACAAGCTTTCAAAAGGTATTTACATGTTAAAAGTAGAAATGAGGAAAAAACCTCATAACTCAAAGTATCCAAAATGTTAAACTCGAGGTGAATTTCCAGTCACATAAATGTTTTGGTCTAAAGTCTCTCAGCCCCCAAATTTGGGTAACCAAAGCAAAGATGATAAATCTAGAAAAAACACAAGCCTTACCTTCTTGTAGAGACTTCTCAGGTCTCTGTACTGCCACATACTATTGAGGACCTGAGATGCTGCTTTCACCACTTTTGGCGAATGCCTGTTACACACATATATTAAAAAGGGAGAGAAAGAGAGAAAGAAAGAGTGAGAAAGAGACTGTTAAGTGCAAGATTCCATCCCAACTTTCAAATGCATTGCTATGGATTTAAACCCACAATTAAAATGTGTTTCAAATGTGATGATCTTTGGTTGGCATCTTGGAGACCACCGTGTTTTTAAGCAAGGGCAATCCATCTCATTTCTTTAATACTAATTATTCAGTGAGGAGCAAAATGTATGTTCCTCAGCACGCTCAGGATAAAGATTCACGCCGAGCACATAGTAAGAGGAGTGGGAGAGGTAGCAATTGGCAAAATTTTTGAGGACCCAACTGTTATTAAGCATATTTAAGATGGCCTGGCTACAACTTTTGTACTAAAGCACAAGAAGTTAGAGCCAGAGCTTCTTTCTGTATAAGCTGCCAAACTTCAACTCCAATTTCAACTGACAGTGCGCTCAAGGCATTAAGTGCCTCTTAGCAGTGGCCAGAAGAAAGACTCCAGATGGGTTATAAGCACTGCTTTTGAGTTGCAGAGACAAGATGCAGAAATACAACTGCTTATAAAAAGTCATGACAAATTTAATTAGGATTCCAAATTAGGACCTGTACCTTGCTCACACCATTGCCTTTTAATGATGGCAATGCCATGTCCTGTTGAACCATATATTACTTCACATGGACATTCTCTTCAGAAAGGTTTTGAAAGAATCTCTAAACTACTGTTACAATCAGCTGGAGTTATATATTCCCCTTGGGATAGTGAACTTAAAACAATATCAGAGTATCCAGCTCAGTGAAGAAGGGTCAAATAGAAAAGGACTGGGTAGCCCACTGAGGAAGCACACTCTGTGCTGTACCAATAATACACATAAAGCAGTAGAGCACAAGAAAACCTTGTGAAGCCCAAAGGCTGGAGTGAGGATTGATGGGAGTTTGGGGCAGCCATTAAGATGTTTCTTGTTTTATGCAGAAAAGGCATATGGAATGCAAAACCAAAGAGAAACCAGAAAACCAGCAGCATATGTTACTGGTATGGGCAGGAAGTCTTCTCAGGGGTCAAGCTCTGGAGCATCCTGTGACCTCTGAGAAGGACCACCGGCAGGCTGACATTCAAGCTGCTAAAGCAATGTTCATGACACAAGTGATTCAATTCACTTACACAGTATTTTACTAGTAATTTATTTAGCTCTTTCCCCCCAAACTTTTTCTTCCATTTCTCACCCAGAGCATCGCAGTAGGTGGGTAATGGACAAACAAACAGGAATATGATACACCATAATTCTTTTTATTATACTCCCAGCTGTAATAGCTAGTAGTGGAGTAACCAGGAAAATAACTGTGCCAGCCATACTGCAAGTACTGAGGAGAAATAGGAATATGGGCTTGGCCAATATGACCTTAATGAACACCAATTCTCTCATGCTGTCATACAGGGAAAGCGCTCAAGCCCTGGGCATGCTCCAAAGGCAAGCAGGGCCAGCCCCACGCTCCTGGCACTGCCACACACCAGGATGCACAGCCATAGTATCCTGCACTTGTAGAAGCAGATGCTTCGTAATGGACAAGGTAAATTCATACTGAAGGCTTTTACTGTAATACAGTGAGCATGCCAGAATTTCCTATCAGTTCAACAACCAGCAATTCTCATTTTTAAACAATGGATTACCTGTAAGAAACCAAAGCAAAGCAACAGTGTGCGATACTGTAACATGTCTGGAGGCTGAAAAATGGAACTTTCACTTAAGAGGGGCATTTGCAGCACTGTGAGTTGACAGGTTTTCTTGTTTTAGAACTGTGTAACTTCTAACAATAATAACACAGGATCACAGCTCAGCAGTACTTCAGAGAGGCGATATGTATCATGATTTGGGAGGGCATTTTGGAATTACTCAGCACTGCCTGGGCTAAGCACTTTCATTCAACATAGATACATCTTTCTTAGCTTAGAGAATTACACCCTTGGATCCTCCTAAAACTGCCATGACACTTTGAAAACTCCAGAGTCAATAGGCTTAATAATCTCTAGCAGATCATGAATAGGTAGACAAATGCATTCTTCAGGGGAAAGTCACATTCAACTTAAGAGAAATGGGATATGAACCTGCTTGTAATATCAGTACTTTTGATCTAGAAAAAAATATGTAAATTTAAACAGATTTCATAATAATAAAAATGAAAATGCAGATAAATTGGCAGAGCATGGGGAGCTCCCACAACTGGAATCATATGCTTTGTTAGGCTACTGCTTTTTACCCATTACAATTAGAATGTGTGAATGTTTCAATAATGAATTTGGCATGAAAAGAAAAGGGTGGCAAGAGAGGAAAAGAAATGCAACTGAATTATATTGGCAATGCTCCGATCACATAGGCAAACCTAAGTTCTCATATCAAATGTAGGGTGCATTAATCTTCCCTTCAGCTTGTGGCCTGGCTTTGTAGGGCTCTTTTAGAGCTCTGATGATGCCGTAGGCTGCTCGATGACAGCTCTGAGGAGGTGGACTGATGGGTTTTGGATACTACAGTGAAGGTGTTTTGTTTTCAAACTCCCATAGTCCCATTGCACCATACTTCAGGCTGACAAATATGAGAACCAGGCTATTTCATTTAGGCAGAAGAAGGACAAGAGTGAACTCTTTGTGAAGAGTGCGTGCACAGGAAAACAGGCAAGATGAAACCTTAGCTGCTCTGAAAATGTCACAGTCATGGGTAAGACATTTGCATGTTTTGGTGCCTCTCAAAGCAGCCTGCAGGTACCCTAATGCTCTCTCAGAAGCAAGGTGTTAGGAAAATCCACAGATCCATTTTTCTACTATGCACCCACCTTACCAGCCAGCTGGTGGCAGGGAAAAGGGTGCTGTGAAGAGGGACAGTGACTTTACATTCTTCACTCCCAGAACAAGAGCAGCAGTATCAGAACTGTGGTGGGGTCCCTTCCTTTCACAGGATCTCCCTCCACCTGCGTGTCACCCTTTCTGCAGGGTACAATCCAACAGCTCTGGTCCCTAATGATTATCAGGATCTTCTGGAATTGCTTAGAGGCAGCAGTTAATTACTCTTCCCTAAACTGCACGTGGTATGTCAAAACTAAACCACAGCAGAGACTTTTGCTATTGGTATTGCCCGTTTCTTGTCACCTTTCCCACTGGCCACAGGGTTTCTGAGGGAACTACAGAATTCAACTCAGGACTGCATAGAGGAGGCAAACACATTCAGGACTAGCAAATAACTACTGGAGATGTTAAGAAAAAGGTGCGAGGCGATTCGCAAAACATACTTGTCTCCTTTACTCTTAGATATGCCAACCAGTTTCTCAATGCCGCCTGCGTCTCGTAAGGCCTTGGCATTCTCCATGTTTTTAGTGATGACTTCGTGCAGAGTGCAGCAAATGGCAGTAACGGTGTCATCAGACATGGCCTTGCTCGCTGAGCTGTTGCTGTTGTTAGCGCCTGGCAGTCGGTGGACCAGATCCCTCATGGCATACTTGCCTTTGTTGAAAGAAAATGAAGGGAGAATTCAGAAGATACAGCAATAAAGGGTGACTGAGAAGAAGTACAGGGAAAACACGCAAGACTATTAGCACCACTTGCATCATTGCATGTAATCTAACTGGCTACTGATTCTCTTTCGGAGCAAGCCACGTTCATACTTTCGCATGTTCAAGCACTTCACACATTAGGGACTCTGCTAATATTTCCTTACTACATTAGTTGGACACTTTGGATATGGCTACATCATGCCCTTAGGAGAATAAAATGATGATAGTAAAGGCCAAGTATATGTACAAAGTTAACCTGAATACCACAACTCACACAACTTGGCAATTCCTCATCTCCCACCACACAACTCATAACTTGTTACTATAAATAAAATGTGCATCAGTTGTTAAAACCACTACAGTGAACGCAAAGCCAACGACATTGTTATTACTTGTGACCAGTTTTGTTGTACAAGGTTAACTCTGTACTATATGCAGTCATTTAACCAGGTTTCTTAGTGTTTCTTACTTTATTGCTCAGACGGGACACCACCTTTTCCACACATCCTTTAGTTCTAAGCACGGTGCTGACCACAAAGGGAACCTTTCTGACATCTGTTCCTGTCTAGTATTTAGCACAGAGTTAACTTTGTGTAACACTAACCTCTAGAACTTATAATCTCCTAAAATGAAAGGCACGATGATTTGTTAACATAGTCACACTGAACTGAAGACATGGAAAAGAGATTCTGTTGATTACAGTTGGACTTGATGATCTTAAAGGTTGTTTCCAACCAAAATGGTGATTATTTTTTTTGAGAAATTATGCCTGAAAGTCCTGTTGTGCTTGTGAAAATAACACAAGAGCAGCTTCTGAGAATTTAGGTAGAGATATATATAGTATAAACATAAATATATAGATATATATGTGAATGTAGGGCAGGGTAAGCACCAGCATAGATATACAAGAAGCCTCACACCAGTTCTAGATGGTCACTATTACAGTAAAATGGCTGCTCAGACCTTCAACACAATCAAGACAAGATCAGAGAGGTTAAGGGCCTGATGAAGTTGTGGCTGAGGTCAGTCAAACAACTCTGGAACACCTTCAGTGCAGCTGTGCTGGGAATTTGCATGCAGCAATCACCATGAGCATATCATGCAGGATGAAAAGGACAGGAAAATTGGGGCAAACAAATGTAATTAGTAATCAAATCTAGATCACATTTTATGAATGAAATTATCAGGTATGATTATTGTATATAATATGGTAATTTAATCAGATTTTTTTGGATAACTTATAAAATTTCTGATCAAATAGTATTTATGAGTACTTATTAAGAACCCTATTTCTGAATTCATAAATTCAGTTATGTGTGCCCATATTGGAAAGCAGAAGTAAGAGGAAAATCACATCTTTTAACTGTCAAACATTAAGCTGCTTTTATTTCTCACAATTTTGCCTGCTATGGTAGAAATACAGCCAGTCATTTGGAGCAGAATACTCACAATACAGATAAAAAAAAAGTCAAAAGCTCTGTACTGAAATGCTGAACTTCAAAGGTTATTAAATAGTTTTCGTGGTAATGTGAGATCTTACAAACTACTCACTCTACATCAACTAAAAACATTAGTTTTTACTTACTATTTATTATAAGTAATTATAAGAAGAATAATTACCAACAAAATATGTGCAGGAGGATTTGAGTCTCACTGGTGTGCTGCAATACAAATACAGTTCTGGTCCCCAAACATTTGTATCCCTCTGCACTTAATATTTAGTTGGTCATTTGCATTATTAGCTTCTCAGTAATAGTATCAATATTACATGTAGTATAGATGTTAACATCACTTTCTCATTTAGAAATGGTTTGAGCAAACTGAAACCCTTTTTTTTCCTCTACACACATGAAACACTGATCAAGAACTGCCTGAAGTGCTACTTACTCTTTATTCTATGTAACATGAACACATTAATAGTTGCTTATCACTTACAATGATTACTTCAGTCTGTAGTGTACAGTAAATTAAGCTTGGGTATCAAAAAGATAAAATAAATCATGATTTGCTGTAGTTTTGCTCTTCTAATTCACTGTCTGTCACTGGCCAGAAGTAAGCACAAGCAAATAAATCAGGTCAGACTTTCTGCTTTACTCTATATACACATCCAGAACCGATCAATGTTCCTTTTTCCTTTTGCGCCTCACTTAAATGAGCAACAGAGTGTCTCACCATCCCCAGTTCTCTGGTGGAACCAGATGATAGTGATCATTCCATTAAACAGCTAAAAACTATGTCTCTTAGCACTGGGCACAAGGAAATTTGGAACACTGGAAAACTTATAGTACACACTGAGGTGCAAGAGAGTATGTAAGAGCCCACAGAACCATGATTATACTTAATACAATATGTAGCAAAATCTGGACTTGGACTGCCTAGATAGTACAAAGTATTTTGTAGGCACTAGAGCAGCAGAGAATCCCACGTGATTTAAGAGGGTAAAGGTTTGTTGGTTTTGTAGGAAGATTTTCTTCTGCTACCATAATGCCCAAGGGAGAAAATCTACCCTGATTTTTAAAGGCAAAATAGGTTATGAGGGAAGAAATGCTCTTGGACTGGGTCTTAAGAGTCAAAAGTAGGTTTTTTTGTTGGACAGAGGAGGAAGCAAACCCAAGAAGATGAAGCATGGTAATGCCAGAGCTGTCGGGCCAGCAGCAAAGGCAGCAGATGGAAGGAGACAAAGGAGTATTTTGGAAAGCATGAAAATCTGCAGTACTGAGCTTGAGAGACACTCCTCCCTGTGAGCACATGCTGCCTCCTTAGGCTTTGGGGAGCACCAAGAAAGGTGTGAGGCAAGAACAAGAAATAATTTACCTGAAGTGGCAATGTTGGATTATAAAAGAGGAACCCTATTTCAGAAGACAGAGCAGCACATATTAAAGTAAGGGTCATCAGCCACCACAAAGTTTTGTGCCCTCTCACTCAGCACTGAATGACATGACTGCCTCCAGACAAGCTTTCCACTGCAGCCACTGAGCCAGTGACCTTGCTATCCACTCCACCCCATAATCCACTCCATATAGTCACTGATTCCATGTGAAGGAAATATAAGTCACCACAGTTTATGTGCAACTCTCCCCTCTATCTGGTGACTTCTGGTTTGACATTATCTAAGCTGTTGACAGAGCACATTTATGGAACTCAGTGGCAGTGGCTACTGTCCCTGACCATAGCTAGCCAATGGTCTGTGACGCTGCTCATTACGACAGACCAACTTCTTGTTCCTAAGATTGCTGTGCACAGAGCAGTACTGGAAGATGGAAAAAACCCACTTGATGAGTAGGACTGAAAAGCATAAACCCAAAAAGCACGGCCCCCACCACTTCTGCTAAGTGACAGAGAATAGAGGAGTTTTGATCAGTTTGGAATTCAGAGGTAAAAATGTGACCATTTATAGGCATGTAAGGGGCAATTCATGTGTCCAAACACAGGGGGCTAACAAAGTTGCAAATTCCTTTGGATACTTGAGATGTCTGCACAGTTAGTACACAGATTTCTGGAAAAGCTGATGGAGATAAGGTAAGATGCCCTACAATCTTTCATGTTTATCTTTAGACATCTGAATCTCATTCTCAATGTTTGGCCAAAAATGTTTTTTAGGTACCCAAGTCCTTTTACTTCTTATGTTAGGGATGTGAATAAACATTTGTGATCTCTGGCACTTCAGAATAAATGTATATGGAGACATTTCACTACCTGATGTTAATGGACTATAGTACTGCAATTATCCCCAGCCAAAAATTTATCATCTCAGCTCAACCATTTGTGAGAGAATGAGTGATGTTTCTGGTTAGACTGGTTTGAGTAAGCACCTCAAAATTCGTGGGCTGGAGCCACTTGCTTTAGCTGCTTCACATTAAGCCTAGCATACCAATTAAGTTGGGATAATGAGTGCTTTGAGCTAGAGAACAATGCTGGATTTCACCTCCTTGCAGGTTTATTTGAAAAATTCTAAGACTCTGTGGAGAGAAATTATTTTTGGAGAAGATGGAAAGAATAAAACCCGTTACGCACACATGCCCTCCTTTGCCCCCAGGCACCCAGGTGTACATCGCTAAGGGCTGCTGAGGCAGAACAAAAGATCAGGTGGAGGCCTCAGATTCCCTCTTCCCTTCAGAAAAAATGATACACGCTTTTCACTTTTCCACCACCTCTGATGACAGGCAGCAAGGTTTCAAGATGTGAGATTGGTATCCGGCATGAACCACAGCAGAGAGGAACAATAACCTCCCTGATGCATTGTATGTGATGTGCCATTCACTGGCTTCCTTTTCTTAAAACCTTTTTAATCAAGAATCAATTCAGCCATAGGTAGCATAGCATATAAAGCCCTACAGGGAGCACGAATAGTCATCTTTTACAGCTTCAGGGAAGAAACCCTCAAACTTTCCTAGAGTGATGAAAGTATGTGAACCACCAGTATCTGCGCTGGCAACGTCAATTGAGATTTGCCTGTGAAAGAGTCAAATCTCTGAAAGGGTAACCAATACAGAAGCTTTCATCTTTTTAAAAAAGATTAAAGATGCCAGTTCTATATTTTGCAAGAGAAAGGTATGGCAGGAGGAGAACTAGGAATGACAAAGGGCACAGCCATAACGGGGGTGGAAGAGCAATATGTATAGGAGCTGGGAGCACTGGACAAACACAAGAGAAGCATTTTGGCATGTCCACCTGGAATGTGCCACTGGGAATTACAACTCAATGCAATGCAATCGTCATTTTTCATCAAATTGCTCCCTCAGATCCATGATCTTTCATGGATTCTCTTTCCTGTAGCAGTATTTTAACCCAGCTACATTCTTCCTTTAGCTTCCAGAAACGTAACACTTCCATGTCACGTGCTTCCCACCTCCCTCTAGCTGATCACTTTTCTTGCTTTCAACTCACCTTCCCAGGGCTGTCCCCTCTCCCTTCTATTACATGATCGATATTTTTTCTTCCTTGAGCTGTAGCCCATCAGCCCTTCAGGTCTTCTGATAAGCTTTCGTGTTCCTTTCCCATATTCTGCGTACCTGATACTTAAGCATGTATCTCTGCATCTGCCTTGACTGCCAAGCTTTCCCATTCTTTCCTCATATTGCTTTAAAGACCCTCTGATGCTCAGCTAGATCCTGTTTTTGTCACAGCCCTGTGTGCCCATGACCCCCCTCGATGCTCCTGCTCTTTAATGTTCTGAAATAAAGGAAATTTTAGCTAGCTTACAAGCACAGATTTTAGACTTGAAAATACCAGTGTGTTTGAAAGCAACTGCTCTTGTACTACTTGTGTTGTCTCTCTTGTATATCTCAATTCCATAGACAACTATCTGCTTAATCTCCTGTTACTCCTAATACTACTTTTACTCCTTTCCCAATGGAACGTCTCCATCTTCTGTGTTTCTCACACACACCAAGACTGCAGGCATTCAGGCTTTATAGTAGCAGTTGTCTTAAAACCTAGAGATTAAAGAACTTTTTAAAGGGCTCTTTAGCTGGCCATAAGCTGCTAATTCACACAGCAGATCTGTCCCAACGTGTGCTTTAAAGGCTAGATCCGTGTCTACATTTTGCATGCAGAAGCACTTCAGCTGGCTCCACCGGAGCAAATGCCAAAACCAGAGCAGTACATCAAGCCCCTGCTGTACATCTCTGCTTCTTTCATCTCTGCTGCTGTCTTTTTGGCAGTTGTCATGGGCTGCACGCTGCCACAGAAAACTGGATTTCTGGAGAAACTAACTCTCTTTTGGGAGAGTAGATGTTTGCAGAAGAACAGCCAGAAAATTTGTACAGAAATGGATTTATGGGTACCACAACCAAATGCAATTTCTGTTTCTTAACAGCAGCTCTCAGCCAGCATATTGGATGGCTTCTATTTTGAAAGTTAAGTCATGTATCAGCTGAGCAAACTCTATCCCCCTCTCATGCTGGAGAGGCAAATGAACCATCAAACACAGGCAGCCTAACCCAGTGCATTCTCTGACTTGCAACCTGGTTTTGCAAGATGAATTAGACATGACATGTAACCATCAATTTGTCGACTGTCTCACCCACACTGGGACTATAAGTCAGTTCAAGTTCAGTTTGACCTGCTTAATTAGCTGTTGACTTGATATGACAAACAACTATTAGGTCCACAGAAGAAGAAAAATCTCCATCAATAAGCTTCTATTTGTCACTCTCAGTAGAGGAGGGAGCAGCATTTTTTCTGGTAAACTCTCAAAACCCCACAGATATTACTGCTTTTCTTTTGGTCACCCTCCTCTGGCCAGAAAAAAAGGGATTTGGGTAGGTGGTGACTTTGGTTGTCTCTCTCAGCTTTGGTAGGTTGGATGAGAACAAAAATGACATGCCCAGGCTTCATTGTTCCCGGATCTAGGAAATTGATCTTGCATGCTTGGGTTTTGTATCCAGAATGGACGGAGTTCATGTGGGTAATCATTCAAAACATTTCCTTTTTAATTAACTTGGTTCATATTTCTTGCCAAGTACAAAAACTAGAAGGGGTATGGAAAGGAGCTGTTTGACTACCTACTCACACAGGTAGTGCAAATACATCTAATTAATTGTCTCCTTTACACATCAACAGATTTATTTCTCGTTCAGACTGCACTGTCATCTTTCCTTTCATCTTTCCAATAGCCCAAGGTAAAAAAGATTCTGCAAAGGGAAGCGATTCCTCAGTTTAATTGCCGCAGGCTACGTTTTCTGATTACTGGAGCTGGTTTTAGTCCCTTGCTATCCCCTCCCTGGTTCCCTGCAGAGAATAGAGCTTTGGGAAGGCTGAATTTTAAAAAATATAGTCATTTAATTAATGTTATGATTAATCAGTGTTCCTAAAGTGCTTTGAAGAGGAAAAGTGCCATGTGAGTGTTGAGTGGAATTTTAGTTTTATCGGTATTTTTTTTCTGAGATAGGATAATATTTTGTTAATAGTCTGATTCAAGGGACTTTAAATTAGGCCATAATGAAGAAATAAGAATGTAATCTATTTCTGGAAAAGTAAGTTTAGGCTTCAAGATCTGTGCCCTGATCCAACACCCACTGAAATTAATGAGCCTGTCTACCAATGTCAAAAGGTATTAAAATGGATTCATAAAGAAGCAGCTTTTCTCTTCTACTTTGGTTTCTCCTTTGTGTCCAAAACAGAACAAGATTTTGGCAGGAGACCAGTACAGTCAGAGTGAATTGCAACTAGACATTTTCCTGTTTTAAATCTCCATGAAGCAACTGCTATTTATTTTTGTTACTATTTTTCTCCTTCACTTGTGCTATAACATTTCCTGAACAAATTTGTCCCCATGGCATGGTCTGGAAGACTGATTATTTTTGCATGCTTTTATATGCAGTTATGACAACATCACGATGAAACGTACAACAGTTCTAACACTTAGGGATATACATTAAAACATTAAGAGAAATAAACCCAAAGTGGATAGATGTACATTAAAATATTAAAAGAAACAAATCTAAAGTGGGTTCTCATGATACTTTCTGTTATTAGGCTTTAAATGAAACACATAGATGTAAACACGTTTGCTCAATAAATATAAATCTTGGTGCTGTGATAGTGGCTTTTGAAAGCAACTCTTCTAATATCAAAGCCATTCCAAATCATACTGCAACATTCATATAATCCTTAATTACTTCTATGTTCAACCAGTTTTTAAGCTGTAACCATGAAAACTCTGCGTATCTCATCCAAGATAATTCACCTGTGCATGATGGCAAACCAACAATATGGGGGATAGGTGTCAGTATTTCACATTGCTTTACTGTGCACCATGCAAGGAAATCACTTATATTCAATTTAAACATCCTAGTTAGTACCTAAGGCTCTGTGAAACCATACACTTCACAGATGTCAATGTTTGGTGGGAGAAGGGCAGAAGGGAAAAGAAGGAACAGAATAGCAACACAAAAGGTGCTAATGGTTTAAAAATACTTTTTAAATCTTCATGTATAATTTCTCCATGAAAGGGTAAGACTCTAATACAGTATTTGCTCCTTTCCTACAACTTGTAATAGCTAGCAAAGACCTCATGAAGACACAGTGTCCATCTGATTCCACTGCTGACGCAAAGCTCTGTTGTAGTAATGAAGTTATAGGTACATTTCTTAGAAACAGGGTCATGCAGAAACTCAAAGAGGTTTTACTGGATAGTTTTTAGAGCTCAATTCATTTTGCAGATGTTACTAATGTTCTGATTTAAGTTTAACTCCTGGTCTCCACAGAGTGCTTTGTGCAACAGTTTTTTGGAAAAGAGCAAATTATATTGTAGTTTTGTATTTTGGTATCTAGCAACAGGACAAGGGGTAATGAGGTGAAGCTGGAACACAAAAAATTCCATTTAAACATAAGGAAAAACTATTTCACTGTGAGGTGAGGGAGGCCTGGCACAGGCTGCCCAGGGAGGGTGAAGAGGCTCCTTCCTCGGAGGTCTTCAAGACCCACCTGGACACGTTCCTGTGTGACCTGATCTAGGTGGGACCTACTTCTGGAAAGGGGTTGGACTAGATGATCTCCAAAGGTCCCTTCCAACCCTACCATTCTATGGTTCTATGATTTTAATTCACCTGAAGCTGCTACAATTTAAGGCCTGAATGCAGCAGGTATGTAAGCAAGGATACAGTGCAGAGTGAAGATAAGCTTTGTCTTCTCATTTGTGTTCTCATGCAAAAATGCATCCAATAACCTTCCTTAACTACTGTGTATTATACTCTATACTTCTTTGTTTTGACTACAACAGGACCAATTTTTACATTTCTCATAAAAAATCTCCTCATCTCTTCTGAGTACAGCTCATTCTTAGCTGGGTGCAAAGCCATTGTGACAAATGAATCCTAGTTCTGACTCCTCCCTCAGAATACAGACCTACCAGAGCACAACTCTGCTTATGCTTACTCAAGAGGTGGGATTCAAAGGGTTCACAGTGTGACTTGTTTTCGGGTTGTGCTACTGTTGCTTCTTTTAAGGTAACAGCTCCAGATGGCATTTTCAATCTTTTCTCCAGTGGCCCTCTAAGAAACCTTGTCCCAGACGTCCATTTAAGCTTCCCTGACACTAAATCATTGCCTTTTTTAACCTCAGTCACAACCGCTCACCTACATCTGAGCAACACAAGGAGGGAGGATTCACAGGACTGTGCACTCACTGAATTTCCCTCTCTTACCTCCACAGGGATGCATCTGTCCACACGGCAAGAGTCAGAATTCACATATTACACTTGATATGCTACACTTGGAGCTGAAGCCAGACAGAGGAGATCTATCACAGATAGACCACATCTACTTACGGCAAAGCCCATAACTTCTTAGGTCCTTCAAGTTAATCTCTCTCAGACCTCTGCAATGTTGGCTGATCTCTGCTGTTCCTAGAGAGACGGGGAGAACTGGGCAAGTCTTCTAAAAGTCTTCTCCTCTCTCCAGACTTCGGGAAAAGAAGAATCTGCCAGAAAGCAGCTGGCTCCCCAGCTCCACCTGCTAATTCTAAACAATCAGAGTGCTCTGAAAGATTTGGCCAGGGTAAAGAGTGAAGATTTTACATGTGTTCAGCAGGCTTGCTGCGACATGGCAGAATAGAAACTGCACTCTGCACTGCAGGGGAAGGATGGGAGATGAGGTTCGAAGTGCTGGAAAAGATTTAGCTTAACAACAACAACGAAAAAGCGAAGTTGAAAAAGAAATGCTCTCCATCAAACAAAACAGGTGAGAGGTGAGATACAATGCTGACCTCCTAATCACAGGAGATTCAGAGGATGATATTCCCACAAGGTAAACTATTTCTGGATAGACTGCTCCCCTGCAAATGCCACATTAGAGAATATTATGCTCCCCTTTGTGAGAGCAACCTTTGTTGTCAGTGTCACCTTGAAAACTCCTGCACACAAATATATGACTTTGCATATATTCATGCTAATAGAAGCATCTTCTCCAATTAAAATTAGCACTCTGATTATTTGCTAGAATAATCCTGAGTTATGAAATCCAAATAATGTATAAAACATATCACTTTAAAAGCACCCTGAGTAGCACAAAATCTAAGAGATTCTGTAACTTTTCTCCTGAGAGGAGTAAGTAATGAGGCAATTTACTTTCCTCATGTTGCACATTAGATCTACCAAACAGCAGGTGAACTCTGAACACCACCACTGCACATTCTTTTGGTATATGGAGCTGAATCACTGCCTTATGCTGGAAAATGCATAAACTTGGACTGTGAGCTTTTTAATCTTTCCTAGGATTGCAGAGGACTTATCAACATTTTGAGAAAATTCAGCAACTGAGCCCTTGTGACCTAAACCCTAGCCCTTAACCCAACACCCTCCTCTAATCCCTAACACCAAGCCTTATTGCAAAGCCAAAGACTAAAACTCTAACACTTTTTCCTGCCCTCACCCTAAACCCTTGCCCTGATGGCCAGCCTTACATTGCTGTCACTGATCCTAACCCTAGCCCTCACTGCTACTTCCAACTCAGCCCTCAACCTATCCACCTAACTGCTTATCACAAACCCTTTGCAGAACTCCCAACCCTCACCCAAAACCCTTCTCTAACTCCAAAGCCTAATCCCTTTCCCTGAAAGGCAAGCTCATTGTGAGGGGTTGGAGTGCCTTTGCAGGTGGTCAAGGGGAGGGTAGAGGAGAGGCAGGGTGGGAGCACATCGTAAGGCACTGAGATCTGGGGAGTCTTTGAATGGGCAGGAGCTGGAGGCTGGCATGTGAGGACATGAAGGATATGAGACAGCTGTTCCAACAAGGAAAGGTGACTTTTTTGGCTGTAAGGGGGATTCAGGTGATGGAACATCACTGCAACACTGCATTTGTTAAGTCCTTACACTAATTGACCACTAACCCAAAGCCTGACTCCTAACTTCTGCCTCTATTCCCACCTTCCACCCCCATTTGAAACTCTCATCCCTCATTCCAATATCACAAAGTCAGAGCTCATAATAAAAACCAATAATGAATAATCAGGCAAAAGAAGAAAATAAATTGCCACAAGAAGTATTTATAATTGTCAAAATAAAGAAACCACATTTCTTTGGCATGATCTTGCTCTCATAAAGCTGAGCAGGAGCAGCGAGGTAAAGCGTCATTTATCACTGTCTCAAGCAAACATTAGTCTTCACTATGGGAGAAAATTAAAGATTTTGCTCCTGTCAGCCACGGTGTTTCTGCAGCACAAAGCTAGTTCTCAGCTTATTTGACTTAGCAGAAACACCCAATTAAAATTCCTGCCTATGAATCAAATCCAGTGTAAAAGCAGCTGGAGGATAGTGATGGATTTGATGCAATGCACTAGCAAATGGCACTGGTCCTCTCTTTGACAATTATGCAAAATGCTCTATTTAAATGGCATAACTAAACTCAATGGACTTTAAATATCACAGCCCTACTCTGCAAAAGAAATAATTCAGTCAGATAAATGAAACTTTTGTGAAAAAAACTGAGAGAAGGGGAGAGTAATAGTATGGGCACATCAGCTTTTGAATGGGATGCAGTTAACAGCAATATCATGCAGCCACGCATTCGTTAAACAGGAGCTCCTTATCTAATAGAATCAGCAGTACAAAAGTATTTGCAGTTATTATGACTAAAATTTATAGCAGACAAACCATATTGAAAAGATTCTTTAAAAATCATTAATATAAAACACATTTTTTGCAAATTATTGGATGTTCTATTGGTTATTTCTTGGCTTCCAGATTTACTGACATGTATATTCTTATCTTTAAAAATGCCTGAAATATATCCTTAGTACAGATTTACTGCAAATATGAAAAGTAAACACCATGAAGAATATCTTGGAACACAGCCCACTTACAGGCTATGAAATCCTCTACTGAAAGTAAATTAGAGTAGATAAGTCTGTCATTTATGTTCAAGTTCTCTTTGTCCTAGGAATTATTTCTCCTTTCAGATAGTGCTCTCCTTATAATTCTTGGAAGTGTTTTCATTAGATAAATGTGAAAAAATGTTTGTCTTAATATCAAGTAAATCTCATCATTACATCTAGAATCAAAATAACCGAAGTTGGAAAGGATATCTGAAGCCTTTCTAGTCCAACCTCCCCTGTCCAAAGCAAATGCAAAACTGATGCAATGCAAAACCATCACAAGAGACAACTGCATACCAGTAGAAGACAGTTTAAAAAATACATGTACTACAGCTGATATAGTTGACTTAACACATTAGATGGCATGTACAGTCCATTTGCTGCTCTCCTGTTAAAAAGGATAATAGTCATAGTGATAGAAAGATCTCAATGTGATGAATGTCTCTTCACGTGTGCATGCTCATGCTTTTGCCTCTTCTCCCAGTACAATTCTTAAACAGAATTTTGCCCACATAAAGACCACAATGGACTGCATTCTTTCTGAGATGAATATATTCTGGCAGTAAGAGTATGCAAGTGGAAAGATGAGCTAATACAGAGCAGAGAATATGTATTTATCGATAGAATAGGAACGGAAATGAAGATGGCTTCTACGCATTGGTACACACACATATTAATACACAACCACACATGCCTTTAAACCCAAATCTTTCTTCAACAGAAACCACTAGTCCATTAAGATTGAAAATTAATCTGCATTTTAGCTGTCTCAAAAACCTACGCTGCTTTTGTCCCAACAGGAAAAATGTGATTCTACTTTTGAAACATTTTGCACTTTGGGAGAAAAGTGGGCATAAAAGTCCGTCTACAGCAGCTTCACTTTACTCTCATAATGTTAGACTTAATCCTTGCAGATATGTAGCCTGCAGGAGTGAAAAATAATACAGAAACAACTCAGAAATAAAGAGCAGACTATTCAAAATCATGACAGCAGTAACATGGGGTCTCTTCTAAGGTTACAAGTGAGATTTCTTTTTGGTAGCCTATTGGTATTTTTCCCTATTAAAATGCAAATGCAGCAGTAAAATATGGTTTATTTTTGCATTTTGTGGTTAAAAGATCTTGTGTCAGGTGGTCTCTTGGAGGAAAACTTGTGCATCTCACTTGTCTTGATATTAGCAAAGCCTACTGAAGTAGTCTCAGACAAAACACTCATAAGAAAGCTAACAGGAACTGCAGCAAATAGGGTGTAAAGTGTTTGTTTGGTGCTACTCAGAACAGTTACCAATGCTTTCTCATTGAAATAGAAGCATGTATCAAATGAATTCTATAGAAAAATGTATGCGGCAAGTTCTGTAGACAATCTTCTATCCTGGATCTATACCCATTCAGTGTCACAGTCAGTGGTATGAATAGTGAAAGACAGAACAATGAGGTGAAAAATGTCTGAGGACTGGTTTAGAATTCAGGTATCTTAACTTAGGGAGATGGAATTCATTAAAGGCAAATGGATAACATCATACACATGCAGGAGATGCTTATCTGCAGAAATACACAATAACCTACTGAGAAATTCTTCAGAAAAGGATTAAGAATCCTGAGAGGATCAAGAGGCATGTGTTACAAGATGCCTTCTATAACTGTGGGAAAGACAGCCACAGGAGGGGGTATTAACAATTATTCCTGGCAGAACATATCTATATATGTTCTATATATCTTTCTATGAGTCTATGATATGTTCCTCTGTGCAAAGCTGGAGGAACACCACAACTAGTCTGAATGTTGAACTTTAGGAAAGATATGGACCAACCAGAATGAGTCCAAATGAAAGCAACAATAATAGATAGGAAGATCTGACTACTATCTCAGCTTCAACTACTCAAACAATACCTCTTCAATTTGCAAACAATGCATAATCCTGTCTTCTTTGTGGTACTGTAATTCAGTTGCATCACTCTTACTGATTGTCTTCAGGAGTAACTAGTTATTATAGCAGAGAGAGTTTTTACTGGAGGTTGAAGATTATCAAGGCACAATAGGAAAAAAGCAGGGTCCCTGAACATATGGCCCCATTGCATGTTCAGGATATGGCCTCCCTAAAGAACTGGAACAAAGAAAATTGTTGAGTCAAGTGTCCAAAATCAGAAGACTTTAAAGAAATGGTTCAGCTGGTATTTTTTGTGTTTTCTGAATTTACACTTGTAAGCTTCTCTTTCTGGCCTTGAAACAGAGTTGTTCAGTTTATATGTAAAGTCCACCTCAGTTTCACATTATTTACTCGGTTATCTAAGTTCATCTTTTTAAGAGGTCAGTTAGGACTGAGACAAAGTTTGCTCCAGTAAGATAGCTTGGATGATCCCCAGGAAGAGACCTGTTCTGACGGGTTTTAGGGTCACAATATGGCTCTACTGGGTTCAGGAATTTTAATCCATGAGGCTCATATTACCAATGGGCTAAGAAGTGTTTTGCTTTTCTCTTTGTCCAAAGATGGAAATATACTGCTGTCTCTGCAGACTCTGAAATAGATTTCTTGCTCTAATCCATCTGAAATGGATCTTTGTGGTATAAAAATACTAACTCCATTCTCTATGGAGCTCCATGCATCACCAATGCTGTTAAATACGCCTGTGGCTGCAACAGTGTCTCCATCATCTTCCTTCTCATCCTTGAGCACTAGAGGGCTTACAGGAATGGCCTTAGGCACAACATTAACATTATTTGGTCGATATTTAGGCTTGTTGAATCTGTACACTGAAGGTATCCATTCCATTCTCAAACTCAGGATGCCGCAATGAGCTGTGTGCTTTCAACACTGGTTGACGAGAAAGGGTGAGATTTTGATGGCTGCTCTGATTTACGTTGAGCTTCAGTTGTCAAGACTTTATGTTTGGGTTTAGGGCTTTCAAATTTGTGGTCAAATGGCCTTGCATCACTAGTGTAAGGTTTTATTATAAAGCAGTTGTAATGAGGAATAACTGTTTTCTGAATCTGTTAGTTCCTTCAACAGGGCATTTGTCAGAGAAGCTTTTCTGAGGATAAAAAGTGGACAGCACGGTGTCCTCTCTAGAGCATCAGAAAATTGCTGGCTTATTCTGAGGTAGAGGAGGGTCAGTCACAGTCAACTGTAGAAAGTGCAGGCTTGTGACGTGCTGGGAGAGAGGATAGGACTATTAATTGAGTGAGGTTGTGCATGCTGTATTGAAGGAGCAGGAGGAGGAGGAGTTATAACTTGAAGGATTGGCTTATATTATATTATTATAGTGCTTTTCACTGACAGGCCAATCCATTCAGCATCAGTTGTTTTCCACTTCGAATAAATGGTGAAATTCAGTTGATTTTGCAACCAACTTTTAGTTTAGTGGACTCAGAATGATGGTTGGCAGGAACCTGTGCAGACAACTTATTCTCAGAACTCCTGCAGATCAAAGTATGACATCTACTTTTGATAATACTCTTCATCTCCTTCAGGACCATAATGATTTGAGACCTTTGTTTGAGGTCTCTGTGGCCTGTAGGCTCTGTAAATATACTTCTAAGAGATGAAGAACCTTTTTAGCTTGTGAATGAGTGCAGTACAGTGGTTGGCAAAGAAGGTAACATGATCTTGCATAACAAATGAACCACTTAACTTCCTGGCATTTGAAAGAAAGGAGAAAAAGAGGTCCTAGAAAAGAAGTGAGATGAGAGAACTAGCAGATTCAACAGCCTGAGTCACCTGATCCAGCTCTCTGTTTTCCTTACATTTCCAAACTGCACAATTCTCCACGTTCATTTAACCACCACTCTTATTTTCTTACTCTGCCTGTTATCTGCTCTCTTTTTTTTTTCAGGATAAGCAGAAGCAGAGACATCTTATCTCCTTCCACTCCTATTCATAAATGAGGGAATGTTCTTCCTCTTTGTTCACAGCCTTCAGGTAACTTGGCAATCCTGGCTTCTGGGTCGGGTGCTGCAATTGCCAGATGGAGTAGGTGTCTACTCTGTCTCACCTATCCTGCAAGAGTTATGCACACACTGAAGGGCCAACACTCAAGAACACTGCTCTTTCCAGCAAGATTAGCTGTGTGAACAGCTCTCCCTGGATGCTTCCTCCTGGATTTCTGCTGTAATATAACCTAGGCTGTGCCCCAGGACTGGTAATAAAGAAAGCTCAAGTCACTAACTTTCAAGTTAGTACCACTGCTTCTGAAAGAACTTACATCAGTTCTGTAATAATGATGTGCTTTTTATAATGACTTTCAGCTGATGATGTCCAGGCATTTTTTAAACATTAATTGTCCATGGCAATGACAAAGACACATGTGATTATTCACTCAATAATGAGGAAACCAAGACCAGACAGATCAATGACCATCTCAAGAAGCCATCTAAGACTTAATGGTTTTCCTCCTCAGGAACAACTGAGCAAAACTAGAGAGAAAATTAACACTTCCAGACTCTAGTTGGATTTTGTTGTGTTTGCTTTCTAAACCATTTAAATCTCTTACTTTGTTTACTTAAGTGCAACTCTACAACAAATCTGTGACTAGAGGGCTCCTAATTGCAGCACCTTATTAATACTGTCAGGCTAACAGTTACCAACCTCTTAAGTTGTATGGAGATTTAGAATAAAAAGGGTAACAAAACAAATAACATTTGATTTTCATAAGGATGTGGAAATGCTTACAGCAAAGCTGATCTCTGACTTTCAGTTTTTGTCTTGTTTGAAGCTTGAACTAAATGTGCAGTTCTTTCTTCTTTCTCTTTTACTAACGGCCTCAGCTTTGAAGTTTCTGTAAGCTGAGGATAACTTATCAGAAAAGTCCCAGTGAATGCAAGATGCTTAAACAGGGCTACAAGTGAATGAGATGTATTTCAGTCTCCCTAGGAAGAGGCTGAGCTCTTCAGTATACATATTCAATCCCAGGGAAGGAGAGTGGATAATGCACCAAAATCCACCCTCACAACCCCCATCTCAAAGGCTTTCCTTGTGATATTCTCAGTATCTTGGGTTGATAGTGGCTCACAAGAGAGAAGGAGACATACTCTTTTCTTTGGGGGCTGATTTAGACTTTGCTGTACAGTACTGTACAACAGATGATAACACCTTTAACTGTTGAAGTTTTAATACCTATGTAGGGAAATTATGCACATTAGCTTGCCAGCCTATCTCATATCATATTCCAAAGGAGTCTGCTTTTGTCTGGCTGAGGAATGCAGCTTATCTGTTTTGATACTCTAATTTTCTAGTGAACATATGAAGAAATTACCAAAACTGTGCAGTTTGTTTGTTTGTTTGAAGGGATGAGGAAATGGGAAAGAAGGTTGGTAGTAACACAACAGTTTACAACAGTGCAATAATACTACAGTAAGACGCACAGTGACTGGATTCTAACAAAACAGAACAACTTTCAGGGTGCAGGCAGACATCCTGTATGCAAGTGTGAAAATTTATCAGATAATGACCACATTTTGAGCCTCACAACCTCTAGAAGGCCAAGTCTCAAGTCGGCTGCTCAAGTGACTTGAGTTCCTTCTGTTTAACAAAAGTTTGTCTGTGAAAGGAAAGAGTAATTTCTTGCTTGCCCAGCACATTTTAACCAGTAAGTCAGGCAGTGCTGACACACACAAGTGGTTTGACTGTAGACATGACGTGTTAATGAGAGGCCGGAGGGAGGCTAGGAGCAGGAATATCTTCTGCTGCTGACTGCCTCAGGGTGAGCTACTATGTCTTGGGTGAGGGAACTGTTAATTTCCTAAACATGCAAGCTCAATGAGCTGAGAACTTGTTATTTTAGGCTGAAAATAGAAATTCTGCTATTAAAAAAAGGAATTATTTATGGAGTATGTTTAACATGAATTTATTTCTATTAAATACACTCAGTGGGGACATTGCAACGTTTTTAAAGGACTGACTCAACTGGCATCCAACTCCATCTTCAGAATCAACTATTAGTTCCTTCAAACCAGTCTGCTTAGAGCAGACTGAAAACAGAAATTCAGTTCTTAATTCATCATCAAGTATCTTAAAATTTTACCCAGGTCTTATTAACATGGCAAAAACGAGTTGTCCTTTGACCTTCCCTGCTCTCGTACTTAAGTAATTGACTTGAAGTAGACCTCAACATTGTTTTACATTAAGATGATAAGTGCCTTTTCAATTTTACAGCTGATTCCTTCCCACATTCATTGGGGTTTATAAAGCACCAGCAATTTTATTTCCATTTCTTTTATTTTGGGCAGGGCTCCACAATCTGCTGAAAATCCTCCAAAATGATCTCTTTTGGAGCCGATTTTCTGATTAAAGTTTATTCAAAATCTTCAGCCTGGAGTATAGGAGGGATCACATCTACAACATTCAATTATCATTATCTAGTTTCTTTTAAAAGTAGAAATGCCTTCAGTTGTAAATTTCAACAAAGTGCTCTATTCTTCTGTCTTACCCTAATCTTTCAATCTGTACTTCTCATATTCCATTTCTACACCAAAAGCATGGGCTTAAGCAGTAATGCACGTAAATGCTTTTTTATTATCAATTCCTGAAGTCTGATCTATCATTATAAAGTATTATACATCATACAGATATAAAATTGCTAACTCTAGGGGGTAGTCATTATATCTTTCTCCTGTTTGCACAATCTCTTGCATAATGCAGCCACAAGAGGAAGCAAAAGGAAAATGAAAAACATAACAATACTAAAGATTGCATCAGTAATACCAGATTTTGAATAATTTCATATAGATGCCACGGAGAGATCAATGGGGCTTTGAAGCTGCTTCTAAGGGTTCTCTAGGCTTTCCTTGGGAGGAAAACTACATTTCTTTATTTTTGTTTAATTGAGCCCATCAAGGTATTAAGCCTCAGAATCACAGACTTACCTTATGGAATTATGGTAATTGAGCCCCTCAGCAAATTGATTATTTCCTCGCTTCTCTCAGATGATGAGAATTTGTTACCCTTGTAATATTTTGTAACTTCATGTTACAAAACTGCTGCTACTCAATTCTGCCACTTAAAAGCACAAACCAGTAAAATCTGGAGATTTAAAACATTGTTTGCTAAGTAGGGGTGCAAGCCGGTTTAGTCTGAGACCTGTTCAACTAGTATCCAAAAGAAGAGACCCCAGAAATGAGCAGAAAGCTAACACATAGTGACAATGCTTCCAGCCAGTCCTGGACAGTGCTTTTTACAGACACTACTTGCATACAAAGCTACAATATTCTTAAGGAAACGTAAGAATTCATTTGTAAAGGCTGCAGCAAAAGATCATTGTACTCCTTTCTGTAATCAGATATCTGAAGTTTTAATAATGTCATCTGAAAGAAGAGCTTTTAACACTATGACCTATAATAAATGATGGAAACAGCTAGTGCATTACTCAGTTCTTACAAGCAAGCAAATCCTACATTGAAGTACTCCAGGAAGAAGAATGATTATGTAAGACAACAGTGGCATCTGAAGATGCCATGCAGAAACCAACAAGCATGTGACTGAGTTCTCCTTTATAACCGGCAAAGACTAAACTAACACTGGGATCACCTGTGTTTTGGCACAAAATGTATATAACCCAAGAAAGAAATGTAATCACCTTCTGCTTATACTGGGGCAACTGCTGACAACCAGCAATGTTGTGTGAGCACCTAATGGTCAGAAATGGAAAGAAAAACTAAACTACATTTTTCTGCACTGAGATTAAGATTGAAAGTTGGATGTAAGAATGCAGACATAGGTACTGCTCCCTAAACTTGTAGGCTTGGAACACTGTTACCTTTCTCATGTTTTTATCCTGGAAAAATGAGACATTTTACAGTGCAAATATTTATCTGATGGATGATGACAAACATCTGTGTTGCATATCCACAGATATTTTACTTCTGTGCTAGCCTACATCATGTCAGCATAGTCACCCTGTGCAGAGGCACAGAAATCTTTTAGGTCCCTGCAATCTGAGCTTTCTATCACTGTCACCTTTGTGAAAACCCTTTGTGAAGGGTTTTATCCTGAACATCACTCCCAAACATGTAGAAGAAAAATTTGGTGACAACGAAACAGAAGTCTGAGTATGTTTGAGAAGCTACATGTAAGGAGAGGGATGTTGTGTACCATCACGTCATCTGTCAACATGTAACTCAGGAGCTAGGACTGTATGAGATTTTGCAGGAACAACCGCATTAATTTAGAGAGCGCAAGGATGCACGGAGAAAAATTACTATTAATATGTCTGGAAGCAGTTTATAAATAACTTAAATTGAGCTGACATACATTCATCCTTTTTTTCCTTAAAATGTTTCAATTTCTCAGCTCCACCTCCAATATCCTTTGCAACTACAGTGTCCCAGACTCATTCCCAGGGTTTCCACAGGAAAGGAAAACAATGTTACTTTCCTCTACCAAGTGCTAATTCACCTGAGATGTTCTACCCTCTTTCACTGACATGTGCCATGAATGTGAAAGAAACATGAAAGACATTCTATTCTTTAAAAAAAAAGCTTTTAGGAAAAAATGTCATATACGCAATTTCTATCATTTGAAAATAACTTAAAATTGATGAGGATCTGGGGAGAAAAAGTCTATTTTGCATCTTACATAGAATAAACCAAGCTCACTGTTCCATGAATTGAAGTTGATACAGAACAGACTGGAATGATCTGTTTTGATACACCTATCTGTTAGTGTAAGGCTGACACAAAACTTGGGATTTTCAAAACTGCTTTGCAAATTGAGGATAATTCCTCATGGATTTAAAAGTGCTCTTAAATTGACTTTGGCAGTTGGTGACATTTGCATTTCTACCTTTGTATGTTTTATGGAGTATGTGACGGAATTACATGTACTTCTTAGATTAGAACTCTGAACTTTTCAAAAGATAAGTAGCACTTCTCAGCATGAACATATTGAGAAACAGAGATGAAAATTAATATTGAATTGTTTGAGATGTCAATCTTCTGAGTGAGAAAAGTGGATGCAGTTACAGTTTAATTGCTTTCTACCTCATGCAGAAGAACAGAACTAACTGGAGATTGTTTATCTCAGACTAAATGCAATGTGCAGGTTGGGGCACTTTCTTATGTATGAAATGCATATCAGTGAAGCAAAATGACACATCTGTTGGCTGCTTGTTTTTTAGTGGTGGTATTTTTGGCAGTTACCTTTAATCTAGGCATTCCTGGGCCACCTCTATATGATTTTGCAACTTGTATGACTTGCACTCAGAATTTAATCTTAACTAACATAGAATGCGAATACAAACTTATAAAACCTACAATAAAGGCTTTAAGGTTTATAAACCTTAAAGCATTATATAGCATCATTTAAAATTACCACTGTCATCAAGATGAGCTGTCATGGTGCTGCACTGAAGATGGTTCTCTTGAGACTCTGGCATTTAAAATAGAAATACAGGCATTTTCCAGGCTTTTCCCCACTCGTTATCCTACTATGAGGAACAGCTATCCTAAGAGCTGGGTAGTGCTTAGTATTTCTGAGGCATCTTGACCTTATTTTACAGACATGAAACACTGTAATTCTTTGACTTGTCTTCATAATGAAAAGCAGATCTGTGAAAGTGTTGTTCTTCCCAGATCCCAGCCTGTATACAGTTATTTCTGTTGTTTTGAGTGACAATGGAAAACTGCAGTGCTTTTTCACAAATTCCTCTTGCAAAGTCTACCGAGCTAATCAAAGGGGAGCAGGACAGCACTTATTCTGCATTAACTGGAAGATCTCCTGATGGGATCCTACTTGCTTACCTTCAGTCACCCAAAAGTTAGTTAGCCATCAAGTTTCTGGTTACTTCTCTTGGTTCTCACACAGGACCCATTCCATCCTCAGATCCAAGACTTTAGGTGATAGAGGCAATTGGGACAAACACCTAGAGGTGCCCTTTTTTCTCTATTGCCCACAGCAGAAGCCTACTCCACTAGCTGAAACACTGTTTTTTAAAGATGGTTCATAGCAGAGAAGAATCCCTCCAAATCCAGACAGCTGTACTTGGGCAATTAGGAAGTTCAGATGTAAAAGACTTAATCTAGTCTTGAAAATGCTTGGCCTTGACTTTGATACTAAAAATGAGAATTCAGTTTTACCAACTGAATTTTTACCAACTCTGTTTTCCCTCCTAAATCCCTTCACTTGAGAACGTTACTTAATAAGAAATGAGTGAGGAATGAAGCCTTTGTAACCTCTGTAACTGCCAGGTTAAGGCACAGGAAAAGTCAAAATCTGCTTGACATAAGGCTTTTATACTCTAATGGAAAAAAAATGTCAACATTTAAATTTTTATCAGTAGATTCTCAGCTTGCTTATGAACACAACACTAGAAACTAGGGAGTCTGGACTTTGCCATATAGATGTTATAAAACATCAAAGTTTAATTATGCATTTACCACCTTAGCTAACATCTTCGTTGATGTAGTGCAAGGAGAACCAGCTATTAATGCATGACCATATCTTCCATTACCTAAATCAACTTCTTGATGACAGTTTGTTCTTATTCAGGTACCTGTTTATCATAATATAGGTTTTGTACAGCTCAATTATTAAACACAACAAATGAAGTACAATAAAAACTGAGAGGAAGTAAACAATCTGCAGTTTATATTCTGTCTTCACCTTCTTCTGAACAAACGTCTATGATTTCTGATTAATACTTTTTGGCATCTCATGTGTTGAGAATTTATGTCAATTTAACATTTCAGTGACTAAGATACTTTATAAGTCAATTAAAAAGTAAAATAATCCAATCAAGTGTCTCTCTTTCACATTCTTGCAGAAGTATGTGTGAGAAATTCAGAAGTGCTCACATTTCGAAAGGAAAGAAATCGGCATGTAGACACTCAAAATGAAAGCTGCATATTTGATTTAATCACTTC
This sequence comes from Colius striatus, assembly GCF_028858725.1. Classification (NCBI taxonomy): domain Eukaryota; kingdom Metazoa; phylum Chordata; class Aves; order Coliiformes; family Coliidae; genus Colius; species Colius striatus. The sequence goes on from NC_084762.1 coordinate 7,120,339, forward strand.
CCAACTCCTTCTCATAGTCTCTATCAATGTACATTAACTGGGATTTGGAATTTCCTACAGCAGCTGATCTTGTAACTACAGAACTGAACAATTTTCACTCGGGTTTATTGAAACAAAGATGTGATCTTAAAACATGGCCATGTTGTAATAAGATAGGAGAATCCCATCTAGTTAGTTATGCTCGAGAAGTGTCACACTCAGCTGTGAGAATGCAAGTACTTGTTTCTTATGTGTTTTCTGTGTAACAGACGAAAGCAAATCTTTCCAAATGTGAATCAATATCACACTTTGAAATAACATACCTGACCCTGCCTTGAATGCAAGGCTGGGAAAGATGACCTCCTGAGGCTCCTTCCAACCTGCATTATTCTGCAAGCCTAACAATTCATTAGAGTTGTGAACTCCTGATATATATTTCAATCAAACCTTCTCAGATTTAGCAATGAAGCTTTGAAACAAAGTCCAGTTATTTCAGGCATCCAAATAGATCCACATTGCTCAGGAGATGGCAAGGCATATGTTCGGTGGCAATTTATGCATTCCCTAGAATTTTTTCGTCCCTCAACAATGGTGAGACAATAATACAAAGGTGAGACCTATTTTATTGCATGTTACATAAAATAAATCACTTTCTGGGAGTCTCAGTCAACTACAAGGGAATTTACTACAGGTGTCTTATAGTGTACAATGAACTTTTAAACACTGGCAAGATTAAGCAGGTTCCAACACACATTAAGTAATAATTTCATTGATATGCTATCCTTGAATTTTGTGTGTATCTTATATCTACATTACTAACAGATGAGTAGTGAGCTGAGAATAATTCAGTACAGACACCTTTTAGCCCCTCCCTCAGGCACAATTATTAAAAAATGACCCCTGCTACAGGACCTGTTTCAGAACTTGATTCAAAACCCTGTGAAGGTGGCAGAAATTGTGCCACTAACTTCACTTATCTGAATTTTTACAGTGAATTTTTACAGCAAAAGCCACAAAGTGTCTTAACTATTGTAACACTTCAATGTATCCCATCAAACTCCCTAGAAGCTAGAGCCCTGAGTAGATAGATGGATTATCTGCACATTTTAATGGACAAGATACATAAGGAGTTAGCTTCTATACAGGACAAGAAGTTAACAAAAACCTTCAAGTGAAAATGGCCTTTTCCTCTTTTTTGCCAAGTGTGAGTGATCAGAATACTTCCAGTCTCTAAAAACATCTTTTATTTAACGACAAAAATACAGGCTGAGAGGCCAAGAGAAAGAATGGTGCTCTTCAATTACTAGTACTACTATCAATCAATATTGACCCAGAATAGCATTAGAAACCACTGTCAGGATAAGAGAAAACTGACAGAAAGACCTGGACCACAGAACTGCATTAAAATGCTACAACTTTTACCTCCAGCTCTGCATTCACTACAAAGCCTGTACCCCGTGGAGTTATCACTAAACAGTATGAAATGCAATACTAATACAGGTTCCAAATTGTACTTCAAGAGGGCAAATCCTATACTGCACACATTCTGCTGTACATGAATAGTGACAAATTGCTCATCTGGGGCAGTTTGAAAAAATCAGTTTAACTCTTCCGAGAGACAACCTACTGCACTTTAAAATGCCATGATAATTGTAATTTAAAATCAAAGGTAAATGCTATGCATAGACAAGAACAATGCAAATGCAAATTTTGGGGACAGATTAGTTCTTTAAAAAATTCCACTGACAGGGATAGTCTGAACCTGCTTGTGTAGGTAGAATAACAAGTCACACAGATTTCAATTAACTGTACACTTCATATTCTTTTTTGTTAAATAGGTCATGGATGGCAACAGAAAGGAAAACTGATGGCTCTGTGTTTTAGAGAAAAGAAAGGTGAAGCCGGCTCATTCCCTAGGATAGAATGGGGAATCCTGGTTCATAAAGCCTCCACAAATGCAGAGTGGGGTGAAGAAAATAGCAAGAAGGGAACCTGCTACACTGGTGCTGGCTAGGAGACTCTAGGGAGGAAAAGACGGTTCATTTCAAGTAGGACCAAGTCTCCAGTGCTTACAGAGCACATGAAAAGAAGATGCTAAGATACCAGAGGGATATAGGTGAAGCCTAGGCTGCTGAAACTAAATAACAACAAAATAGGCAGCATCAGTACTGGGTCTTCTCACAGCACCCTTTCCCTCAGCTGTAGTACTGCTGGGAGAGAGAAAAGGCTGATAAACCTTCCCATGGGGTGCACTCTCAGGAAACAATGTGAAGCGGGTATTATTTCATACAGATGAGGGTTCTGAAAGGCAAGTGGAAAATGAATGTGGTCTGATTGTGATCACGAACACAACTATATGGGCAGTATGGGCAAGGAGGGAAAACCAGTGCCAGTGCTAAGCAGGTCTGGTTTACCATGTCTTTATCTGAGTGCAGTTTAATTTTGGGAAGAAGAAAGATGAATATGCCCACTGTCTCAGCCTATAGACATATGGCACAAAGCAAAAGTGATGAAGAAGGAGAAAAAACAGATTCCTTTTAAGGACATGGAGCATGTCTGAGATGAAACTCAAGAAGATCTCACTATAAATAAATGCTGTTATGGGGATGGCTCAGATAAATTATAAAAGAAGCCTTGCTCTAACCTTTTGCAGTATAACACACCTGATAGATCCATGTGAAAACCAGAACAGATTGGTCAATTCAATGAAGTCTACAAAGAAACTTCTGGCCGTTTAAATCAGGGTCTTTCTGTTTGTTTTGTTGTTTGGTAGAGGTGAGTCTGGATTTTGGCAAGCTCTCAGATATTTTTACCAGGTGCCTCAACACTGATTTACAGGCAGTAGCAGAAAGAAATATTTCATTCTCTGTCACACTGCAGCAAAAATTTGTTAGTCAGGAGCAGAACCACAGCACCACTGAAGAGACAACTTTAGAGATGCATTACAAAAACCCAACCAACTCAGTCCTACTTAGGCAATCTTACTAGATACACAGCTGCAAAATTCACCTTTAGAAAAAGGTTACCTCAAGGGGGAAATTCCAGTGGGTGAAGTAGATTTTGTCACCACAAGAATATGATACACAAACAAAAACTGCAATGAGGAAAGAGAAACGGGATGTCCATTTTGCTTAGAAAGAGAGATGCTTGAGAGACTAACCTGAAAGAAGCCCCTTCTGAGTCATAGAATCATAGAATGGTAGGGTTGGAAGGGACCTTTACAGATCATCCAGTCCAACCCCCCTGCAGAAGCAGGGTCACCTAGATCAGGTCACATAGGAACATGTCCAGGTGGGTCTTGAGACCTCCAAGGAAGGAGCCTCCACAACCCCTCTGGGCAGCCTGTGCCAGGGCTCCCTCACCTCACAGTGAAATAGTTTTTTCTTATATCTAAGTGGAACTTTTTGTGTTGTAGCTTCATCCCATTACACTTTGTCCTGTTGCTAGCTACAATAGAAAAGAGGGATGCCCCAACCTCCTGACACCCACAGCTAAGGTGTCGTAGGATATGTGCAACTGTAATATTCACAAAAATAGAACGTCTACAACATGAGTTGAAACCCTTGACCACTCCAGGTGTTTAGTATGTCTGTAAATTAGTTCTATGATATGCCCCATTTGCTAAAAAATATTCAGGAACAAGAGAAATAATGACTGTTATTACTGTACATTTGAGGTTTGATGATGAAAGATGAAGAAATGAACATATCAAGATAACAGCTGAAATGGTTCACAAATTACAGTCGTAACTCCCCTGTCATAGTGGCATGTTTGGACTGGTTTTGAAACTGCAGCAAGTTTGTATTGCAATTATGAAGGAGAATAACCCCACAAATGACTTAAGCCTGAGCAGAACTGTACAGACATTACAAGCTAGCTACATAAATAAATGTATTAGGTGCTTATTTTCATCTGATTTTTTTACACTTTTTAAACATTTATCTTTATTTCACTTCTTCTTTCAAAGTTTAATAAAATATTAAAATGTTGAGGTTGTGCAAGTCCACTATCCATAATCTCCTCAGTATTTTGAATGACACATCGTATTAAGACAACTCAATTTCACATGCATAGCCTTTCTTTCCTAAATGGAATTTGCAGATTTGGGAAGGAAATAAAACTTCCAATTAAAAATAAACACAGTAGTGAAAAGACAACTATATATGGTCTAATTCATAGCTTTACAAACCATGTTCATACTCTGTAAATCCAATTGTGAAGAGTTTTTGGTGATGTCAATAAGTAGATATAAGTCATTATACACACATAACTCACTATGGATGTGGTTTGTGAACCCTCTACAGGAAGTCCCACAAATGAAGGAGTAAGATGTTAAATAACAGAGACCATGACATGCTGCAGACTGGATGTGGAAGTGAGATCATGAGAGGGAAAAAAAGTTCTGTTATTAATCCACATTAGATGGCTTGATAAACTTGCTTCAGCACTATTTTCTACTTTAAAATCCCTAAAAAACAACAAAAACCCACTAAGAACACATATGCAGCATCCTGCTTCCTGAAAGCTGAACACAATAAATAGAACAAATCTAATTTCATGTCAATTTTATCAACTATAACACAAGCAAAAGCTGAACAAGCAGACTGGTCTTGAGGGTAAAGCATCAGTCCTGAGTTCAATCTCTGAGCAACCACAGGAGGTTTACACTATTCACCAACATCTACCTCTATTTGCTTTACAATGTTTTCTTAGCTAAGTCTCTTCAGTTGTTTTAACAACTTGCAGAGCACTGCTATAATGAAGCACAAAACCTGAGACAGCATTGGATACAAATGGTAAAATGTTATGATCAAAGTTATGATGTATTTGTGGAATTCTCTAATTAAAAGCAGAGGAGGAGAAGTGTGCTGTAATGATAACAAATTGACAAGTTAGCAAAAAGGATTAAAAAAATGTGCTCTTGATGTACAGAAGAAGTAGAAATAATTTTTTACTCTTCAAAATGAGTGATTACTTTTCAAAGACAGAATGTGAAAAGTTCAATGATATAGTGTTTGGATGAATTTCAATTAAAAACCCTACCAAAACCCTAAGCAAAATAAAAAATCAACCCAAAGCCCAAGATGTTTGCTTACCACATCACCAGATTTCAGGGGCAACAGTGATTTATGTCAATTGCTGTCCTCTTCCTTAACTACCCAGGTGTTTGTGAATCAAGCATTTAGTTCTCTTGCTGGAGCTACTAATCTGCCCAGTAAATTCACTGAACCATCTTAAAACCTTTACAATTTGTCATTTCATGACCCCACAACTACTTGCAATAGATAACCTGAAGATCATGAGTGGCTGCTCTGCTCAGATCCTTAATGTATAAGATGCAAGTGCTACTGCCAGCCTAGCAATGAAGCGCTAAAGCAGAACAAAGCCATTGCTATTCTTCTGGAGGTTACAGTATGACAGATCATGAAACACTGCATGATGTTTAATTAAATTAATAATTCCTTGCAATATAGCACTAGGCTATCACATAAAATCTGAATATGACACATTAGAGAAAGAATTAAAGAAAACTGTGCTAGAAACATGAGAATAATTGTTTTCATTGTGCTCATTCTGCTGCAAACTGGAAACACAAAACCAACCCAACCACCCCCATAGAACATATGGAATGTTTGGGAAGAACATACCTATTAACTCCTTATTTCTGACATCTAAGGCCATGTTTCGTAAAGCTGTAGCAACTGCACATACCACCCGGTCATTGTCTATTCGAAGCAGCTCCACCAGGATTGGCAATCCTTTCTCTTTGCGGACAGCAGCACGGATGTACACTGACCACTGCAAAGACACAGGGGAGAGTGTGAAGAAGACAGTGAGAAATCCCACTACAGAAAGCAAAGCATCTGAGGTTATAATGGATACAGAGTCAGGGATAACACAAGTTTGTGGATGGAAACTCGAAAGACAGGAAATAGTTGCAACCATGATGCTGAGCAATCGCTTCATTGGAAATCTGCACTCATTTTTTATGGTGGCAAAGAAATGAAACGATGAATTGACTTGATTTTCAGCACACCTGGTTACATTTTTACAGCCCAAGCCTGCAGATTGCTTCCTTTCTATCATTTCCTGTCTAATGACAATCGCTCACTGCTAAAACAACAAAGTTTATATTACAAAGTATGTATTATAAAACATGTCCTAGAGGTTTGAGTATTGAGGAGTTAGAGATTCACATAAGAATTGATCTGAGGTAGCAACAGGACTGGGCTATGCCATGGAGCAGGTACCACGTGGCTGCAGGATAAACCCTGGAGTTGATTGTATCGGAGAAGCCTGCAGGCATCATCAGTAGATGGCAGCTGGTCATGACCACCAATGACATGTCTTTATCTCAAAATGAAGTAGTGTGTTCCCATGTGAACATCCTTTTTGTTTGACTGCAGAAATGATGAATAGAGTTTGAGGGCCTCTGCATGGATCATAGAATCATTTTGGTTGGAAAAGACCTTTAGGATTGAGTGCAACCACTTACGTCACATTGTCAAACCCACCACTGAGCCATGTCCCTCAGCACTTCAGCTACACGGCTTTTAAATATCTCCAGTGACTCCACCACCACCCTGGGCAGCCTGTGCCAGAGTCTAACAACCTTCTCAGTTAAAAAATTCTTCCTAATCTCCAATCTACACTTGCCCTGGAGCAACTTGAGGCCATTTCCTCTTCTCTTACCACTTGTTACTTATGAGAAGAGACCAATCCACACCTCACTACAACCTCCCTTCAGAGAGCTGTAGAGAGTGATCTTGTTCCCCTTCAGCCTCCGCCTCTCCAGACTAAATACCTCCAGTTCTCTCAGCCACTCATCAGACTTGTTCTTTAGGCCTTTCACCAGCTTTGTTTACTTCCAAGAAAGACCTCCAAGAGTTCTACAGACTCTCATGCCAGTGAAGCTCTCCATGAAAGAGCTCTGAGCACTATGCTATGACTGTGAGATCTAGCCAATGCTTCACAACTTGGGGTTCCCAGCACGTGAAGGAATGAAAGATTAATTATACTATTCTCTTCTTCATTCCATGGTTAGCTCCAGAAGTTGGAAAAGACGGTCAACAAGACCAAAACTTTGTGGTTTAAAAATCTATGGCTATTGTCAAATTTCATTGGACATCTGCATGATGTGCAGGTCTTCTCAGCACAGTCACTCCACAACAAGCCATCTACTAGGCATATTTTTCTTCCCATATCCTGAATTCTTCTCTGGAATTCTCATAAAGTTCTTATTCATGATCCTTGTACTGCCAGCTGAATGGAAATGATTTGAAGCAGTGCTTCTCCCTCCTTTCAGTGCTTTGGCATAGTTTATCCTGCCTTTGTACCTGGAAGGTGAAGACACAGTTCTGGAAGCCCTTAACCTTTGAAATATTTCAAATATTTCAGTCTTAGGACTTTCAGATCACCATGACCATGCTCTTTTGACAAATCCTCCTTAAAGAACACTTTGATCACACACTTTACAGAACAGTTACATTGCAACACTGTTCCTGCATGAACAAAAAAAGTGTAAAATCAAATTCCATGAAAGAAAGCATTAGAAAAAGGTAAGCAACACTCCCTGTCAGTACACCATGCTTAATCTCTGCATACCTCTACTTACCACAGATGAAGTGCTCACTTTAAAAGCCAGGATTTATTTAGACTACAGACAGTTGCTCTGAATAGCAAAAGTCAAAAGATACTTCATAAGTACAGTAGATATAGAGACAGACAAGGGCTGCAATGTTGCAATATCTGGAGTGCACTCATTCCACGTGATGTCATGCAGGAGAAATTGGGAAAAAGGAAAAGAAGCCAACACTTAAAGGATATTATTTTATTATTTCACCAATGTATTAACTGTCCATAAAAAAACTCAGATGGCTAGACTTTGCAGATATGAAAGTGATAATGGTTATGATAAGCTTTCAAGTCAGGTAAATGGGATCTGAGGTTCTTGTCATCACTGAACATAGTAATGTCATGTGTCTAAAATGTTAATGTGCCATCATTTTCAGCAGCAAAGCAAATAGCTCTTGGATAATAAAAGTGGCAGTATGATTCTTGATTGATCTTATTCTATATCCTCTCCTCTCCAGATTCTTCTCTAGAATGAGTGTATAGGATTATCACCAGATAGGACACTAAAATGCATCTTATGGATCAATGAGGTTAATAGAGAAAAATAATTTCTTCCCTATACTTTGATTTCAGTGGGTTATTAAGTATAAAGGATGCTCTGAAAACACCAAATAATTATTTCTAAGCTTCCTGTTTTAATAAACACATATTTGCTTGCCAGTTAAACACTTTCACCTGCAAGTGGGACTACTTAAAGCAGTACCTCTTTACACATAAGAATTTCCACCCCTGTATTTTCTACACCTCTCCTACAGAAGTCCTCTGCTGTGTCTTCTGTGATTACAAGGTGACTGCCAAGAGTGAGAGTTCATAGTAGCTGTGAGACTACTTAAAGAAAGGAGTGAGCCTGTCTGGTTGAGGTGAGAGTTCAAGCTAGCAGACAGTATACTAAAAGGCGTCTTTCATTGCAGAAGTACATCACAGATGTAGCATCTCCAATACAGATTACATGAGGAATCAACAGAGGTGTTTCTTTTTCAAACATAAACTTTGTCTTTTCAATACCTGAGAGAATCTAAACCCATCTTACAGATTTATCATGACATTATAAACCTCTTCATATTAAAACCTCAGTAAACCTTTAAACCTCAGAAAGCTTTCCTTTCATTTTTTTTTAGTGAGCTGCCAAGGGAAAACACAAGCACCGTTTTTATGAAACTCAGGTTTACAACAGAATTCTTGGGTTCAAGTACTTTCTTCACCCCTTTTCAAACCAAAAGCTTAAAAGAAATAAATTAAGACATGTTTGTTTTGGTTTTGCTTCTTTAAACATAGGGAGGATGTAAGACACTGTAGATGAAACACTGAAACAACTCAGTATGAAAAAAACCCAGAAAATATAAACCTCCTTATTGAATAAGTGATGTGCAAACCTTCAGCATCTGCAATAAACTGATTAATTTCATCACAACAGTGAAAAATATAGCTCCAAAGTTTTCATAGGGGAAACATATAATGTTTTACAGATGCACACAGGCACACACATACATGAAACAACGGCAGAAAGAGAGAAAAGTACATAGGAAACCTCTCCTCTCCCCTGCGCATTCCTCAAGCCTCCCAGCTCTTCTTTATTCCAATGAATGTTATCCACTTTGGAAAAGTTCACAGACTCCTCAGTGTGTGATTTGCTATCGTTTCATCTGCCTTCTCAAGTCATGCACCTTAGGCAGGAAGATAGAAATATCTATTAATTGTTTCAATGCTCTCTGGAGAACTTTCCATGTGGAAAGTGGTAAGAGCTGTCTGTGTCTCTTTCCTTAAGCTGCCAATTAGGACAAGTCTCTGTGAGCAATTACGCTGTGCTGTGTGGATTTCAGGAATGCTCAAAGTGAGATGCCTCCAAAGGGCTATTTTATTCTCTCAGAAAATGGAAAAACTGCTTGGCTCTTACATATCCTGATGATGCTTTTGTTTGCCTAAAGCCATCGTGAAACACGCCCGCGTTTCCACATTGCAGGTCAACTGCTAATATGAGCTCAGTGAAGTATAAAAGAGAAGAGATGAAGAATCATAAAAAAAAGGAAAGACACAAAAGGGTTTGCTGCCTATCAGTAGGTAAATGAGGCACTCTGCCAATATACTTAATCATGCTGTTACTCCACAAATCAGCGGCAGTGGCAATGATCAAAGAGCTGTTCAGTTTGTAAAGAGAAAGGGTTCCTACGAGAACAACAAACAATTTAGAGGGAACAAGGAGCCAAAAGAAGAAAATAAAATCATTACTGTTGCATCAGATTGCAGCTAAATTATCAGAGACAAGTGCAGGAGCCACAATCTGTGCATGAATACTCTTTACAGGTAATTGAATTTGGGGGGCATAACTACCATACATCACTTTGAAGGTACCTAGTGCATCTCTATGTCCACTTTCATTAGTACCTTCCTTTTTATTTTTGTCATAGTAATTAAGTAGAAAAACAGAGTAAACTGGAAAATTAGTTTTTAGTTTGTCACAGTTATTATGATTATAAAGGACCTTTTCCAGAGCTGTATGCCTCTAAGGGATTAAGATTACATTAGGCTGAGAATTAATAAAAGAGTAATTAATCTAGATAAAACTTTTATTTTCCTGTTGTTTTTTTTCCCCCAGAAAAAAAATGAAGAGCATTTAGGCAGCTATCTCCTTTTAGTGTTCCATATGGTTGTCTTTATTCTCCTATACCACCACAGGAGACCAATCTAAAAGTGAAGAAACCTCCAGCACAAGATGACAAAGAAAAAAATCCCAACCAAACAAATCCACTAAACTGTCCCCAAGGAATACCAACAATTGTATATACACTTGCTATATTGAATGGACTTACTTTCCTGACTTTGATGTCAGTGTTATCAGAGTACCTCTAGATTATTTCACCATACTTCAGTTTTGACTAGAATTTACATTGAATTGGTTCAGTTCAATACTGTGATATTGAGATATCCAACATTAAAAAGAATTGCTGAAACACAAACTATAAAATTAAAGTCAAATACAGACTGCAAGTGTGACAAAGCAAATTAAATTACCAACAGAATCAGGAAGATTAGAGACTCAGAATTTGGCAGGAAAGGCAAACAGTCTGCTAACAGTACTAGAACAATAGACTATGGAAGAGAAGTGTGTTGAGTACTCAAAGATCAGCGAGTAATCAAAGATCAATATTCCTCTTTGATCGTATGCCATGTAAATATATGGGGAAAAAAAGATACTATTTTTTACATTTTTACATTTCACTTAGGAATTTCAGATCAAATAACTCTACTGAGATCCCTGAGAAGTCACATCACCTGACAGAGAGCAAGGCTCCGAAATCTTGGTTGTCTTTTTGTAACCTCTGAAAGCAGTAAGCACTTCCCAGGGACTTTCTGCTCTCTGCCTACAGTGTTTTGTTCTCAGAAATGATCCCATCTAGTAGGCCACTACTAAGTTCTCTACATCTTTGTGAAGGGACAAGAGAAAAACATTAACTGGTTACTATCTGCTTGCTCCTTGACTGTAGTCAAGCTTAAAGACAAAGGAAAAAAATCTGGTGGGTAAAGATCTTTTAATACATAAATTAACTAAAATGCTGTTACAAGAAGATATCTTAAACGCCTGAAGAAGATAAAGTGCAGAAGGAACTGTCCTCATGCCTCATCATTCTTGGTTCTGCAGTACAAGTATGTAGTTTGTATTCAAAATGATCTGAGAGCCATTAAAATGACTTTTCCAAACATTGTACCTGTTAAAAAAGAAAGCTTTTGAGACAAATGTGACACATTGCACAGGAAGCAAACTGACTCAGTACAGTATGGGCTCACTTAGAGCACAGATTCACTGTGAGCTACTGTGTTCTCACTCCACAAACTAATGCCCTTGCTGATCTCCTGATGATGTCTATAACATGGGTGTTTGCAGCAGCAAAGTTGAATATTGCCCTGTCCTTTGAATCTTATCTTCCTTCCTATAGAGGAAGATGCTGCCTCATCTACTTGGGAGATTCCATCCAGGTAAGAACTTCTGACAGAATAAAGCATTGGTTATTTACAATTTTGTTGATTAAGTGATGTTTATTAAGTGGTCTTCTCCTTCCTATCATGTAAGGATTCATAGTATTGGTATTTTGGAGAAAATGAATGCAAACCTTTTCACTGTAATAAAAAAAACCCCTCTGCTGTAACAGCCTGATGAAATTCCAAAGGGTTAATGTCTTAATAACTAGAGTAATCATAAAAGTCTGGCAAGGAACCCACAGTATGTCCTTGCCTGATAAGTGGAAGATTGATAACCCAGATGTCTGCTGCTTTAGACAATAATTACTCACTATCTGCAGTGTCTAGATGGTAAGGAGCTTGAAACTCTCTTCATACTCTTCTTTGAAGTAGCTGCACTGACCTTGTGACTGCATCAGTCTTTTTTATGTTTTCAGTTTCTCCATCTGATAATTTACTTAATGGAGCTCTTGCTCCTATGAGAGTCATATTTCCCTAGGATGGAAATAAGAAAATAAATGTAGTTGCTTGCCCAAGGAACAAAATCTGAGATTGCATCTAGCTATCTCAAGAGATAAGTCCAATGACCCATAAAGTCCATTCACACATGTATTGTACCTGTTGGGGATCAAAGGCAGGGACACTCAATTGTCCAGCCACAGAGCTTTACCATTCTCTGGTGAGTAGGATCAAACAGGGAAGGGGATGGGGATGGGGATGGGGATGGGGATGGGGATGGGGAAGGGGAGGAAAGGAAAGGAAAGGAAAGGAAAGGAAAGGAAAGGAAAGGAAAGGAAAGGAAAGGAAAGGAAAGGAAAGGAAAGGAAAGGAAAGGAAAGGAAAGGAAAGGAAAGGAAAGGAAAGGAAAGGAAAGGAAAGGAAAGGAAAGGAAAGGAAAGGAAAGGAAAGGAAAGGAAAGGAGGCAGAAAAAGCTAGCTTCCTGCTATGGTCTCATGTGATTGTAAGACTTACACAAAGCAGCACTTGTTCCTGATGTTAAAGAGCTCAAGAATTAAGGAGGAGGTCAGCAGAACCTTGGACTTCCAGAGAACATTAAGTGTACTCAGTAACCTTGCAAACACCAAGACGGGCAGGAGTGTTGATCTGCTTGAGGACAGGAAGGCTCCTCAGAGGGCCTTGGCCAGGCTGGAGCCATGGGCTGAGTTCAGTTGTACAAGGTTCAACAAAGCCAAGTGCTGGGTCCTGCACTTGGGCCACACCAACCCCAGGCATTGCTACAGGCTTGGGGCAGAGGGGATGGAAAGTTGTCTGGTGGAAAAGGACCTGGGGGTGTTGGTCAACATCAGGTGAACATGAACTAGCAGCATTCTCAGGTAGCCAAGAAGGCCAATGGCATCCTGGCTTGTATCAGAAATAGCTTGGCCAGCAGAACCAAGGAAGTGATTGTCCCTGTGAGCTTGGTGCTTGTGAGGCTGCACCTTGAGTGTTGTGTTCAGTTTTGGGCCCCTCACTTCACGAGACACACTGAGGTGCTGGATCGTGTCCAGTGATGGTCATTGGAGCTGTGGAAGGGTCTGGAGCACAAATCTAATGGGGAGTGGCTGAGGGACCTGGGACTATTTAGTCTGGAGAAGAGGAGGCTGAGGGGAGACATGATCACTCTCTGCAACTCCCTGAAAAGAGGCTGTAGTGAAGGAGGTGTTGGTCTTCTCTCCCAAGAAACAATAGGACAAGAGGAAATGGCCTCAAGTTGTGCCAGGGAAGGTTTAGGTTGGCTATTATAAAAAATTTCTCCACAGAAAGGGCTGCCAAGCACTGGAACAGGCTGCCCAGGGAAGTGGTTGAGTCACCATCCCTGGAGGTATTGAAAAAATGTGTAGATGTAGTGCTTAGGGACATGGTTTGGAGGTGGACTTGGCAGGGTTAACACTTGGACAGGATGATCTTAAAGCTCTTTTCCAACTTAAACACTTCTATAATTCTATGAACTAACAGAACTAACAGAAAAAGGAAGCTGGCTATCCTGTCATTAAAGTAGATGAGGAAGGTTTGTAAAGCCTGAAAAGTAACTGGGACAGAAGCCTGAGCACACAGAAAGGACTAACCAAGGCCCAGAGCAGGTGTGCTACCTGTCCTAATGTAAGCCATTATGTTGACAATAGAAATATAGCAGATCTTGTTCCTGGTTTTAAAAGATACATATTACCTATACAAGTTATGACAGTATTTTAAAACAAAACAGGAAAATATGAATGAAGTGATTATTTTAAGGGTTTCACAAAACTAAGGAAGACCTACTGGTGCTGACAACACTGTTTTTAACTGCAAGTAGTAGAACAGAGAACACTGCAGGACCAGAGGCACTGGGAGTAAACTGAAACACAGGAGGTTTGCAAAACATCAGCAAGTGCTTTTTCACTATGAGGGTCACCAAGCACAGCTTGCCCAGAGAGATTATGGAGTCTCAAACCTTGGAGATGGTGAAAAAAACCTAAACAGGTCTATATATGGTTCTGGGCAACTGGCTCTAGGTTACCCTGCTTGAGCAGGGGGTTGGACCAGATGAACTCCAGAGATCCCATCTAGTCTAAGCCCTTCTGACTCTATGAGCTGACAGCAATAGGTATTGAAGAAATGTCTCTGGTGAATAAAATGTCATCAGTCTATATTTAGATATCAAATATATATAGACAGACATAGTAATATTCCAATATCTCCTCTCTTCCTGAGAGGGATTTTCTTTTCAGAAGGGACATAACCTTGGTTAACATCATTAACTCTAGGACATTTTGCATATAACTTTTTACATGCTCAGTAGATTTAATATATTAATAACCTATTGACCAAGGAGAAATCTAAAAAGAACTTGCCACTTTTATTCCCACCATCTAAGGAAAAATACTGATGCCAGACTACCTATAAAAAGATGTATGGATATTTCCTTTTACAAGATGAGTCATTTAATTTTCTTCTTCATTTTTTTTTTTTTACATCCAAGATATAAAAATAAATAATGATATGAGGTTGCAGAAAAGACTTCAGGTTTGAAGTGTTATAGTGAGAGAAATTCCTTAGTAAGCTAGCAGGTGTCTTCAGAATACAGTCGAGTCAGCAAACCTATTTTTATTTGTGCATTTTGGCACAAATTTGGTTATCCTGTCTTATTGGTAAACCTCCATTTGGATCTGTTAATGTATCTGTCACCAATATACTCTTTTTGATTCATTACAGATTCCAATATTGTATTAATCATTGTGAAAAAAAAAAAAACAACAAGTTTACTTTGCAGATGGGTAATAAATGTCAAGACTTTAGTCCAAAAAGCTTTTTTATGCAAATATATATGTCATACTTTTTTTCTGTGTCACTATTTGGCTTCAGAAGGAATTCCTTCAACTGAAACAGTGCTAAAAACGCCCTACAGATTAAGATTATTATGTGCATGTGTTGATTTTATGTGTATGCACCAATGAGAAACTCTGTTCCCTGAAAAAACTTTCAGCCTGTCCCAGCTATTAATCCTTAAAGCTACATAGTGTTGCTTTATTTTTGTGCTTGATATTTTCAAAAGCAGTCTAGGGGATTTAGATACACACCATCTATTAATTCTAGTGGCAGATATTTATCTAAATCTCCTACACATTTAAAAAACCCTAAATTATTCAGGTTTTCTTTTATCTGCTCCCATTCCCTTCGTAATGGCATTGGCTAAGCACTGCCAGTGTGTTACCTCTTGGTCACCAAAGAGGACTGGATGGCTTTATACCAGAGGAACTGAAAGACTGAAATAGATAAGAGAGATTTATCCAAGTGTATCAACTGTACTGTATTTTTTTTCCAAAAGATATCTTTGGAAGTGTGTGAGCATGCCTGGTACACTGTTTGCCTCCATATATACTGGGATTGTTCTGGCATTAAAATATTGCTATTTGGGATAAAAATCCCTCCATGATTTCTATTGTCATTAATACTAATAGCAACATTTTAAATGTTCATGCAGTTGGCTCTTTCAATCCATCATAAAGTTATTCTTGAAAGATTTCAAGTAAAGGAAAAAAAAAACCCACATCTTTTCCCTTTCTTTACACAATTACAATTTCTTGGAGGAAACAAAATAATGAAAATCTCCCTTAGGAACAATCTCTTCTTTTTAGAGTTCTCTACCTTTTATTTCAGCTGTTTTATATCCAGAAGACTGCAGTCTGCAGCCGAAAAGAGAGGTCAAAAGGTGGAAACATCAATGCTTATGTAATCCTCAAAGAGGATTATTTTCTCACAAAAATGGCTAGTACAACATGTGAAATTAAGGATATTCATTCTGTCTGCACGTCACTTGTAATGGAATTGGTGAATCTTTAGAAAAATAGAGCAACATGAGAACAACTGAGCTTTTCCTGTGGTATCACAGCAGATAATATTAAAGTTGGAATCAGTTTTTCTAACCCAGCCCTTGCCAAAGAGTTCTGTGCAGCCTTCATTCTTTCCTCTGTCTGTACACTTCTGCCAACTAAAGGATGCCAGGTATACAGATTTATTAGAAATGGGAGAGGGAGTACCACTTGGATTTTAGCACTCCTGTAAGTCTTGGCAAATATGCATGCATTGTTTTCTCATTTGGACCGAGCCTACACCCATTTCCAGATGGATAGAACACATTATCATGTTTCTGTGCCAGGATTACACAATCTGATGTGGTCTACAATATGAGAATAATAAAAGTATAATGATTTTCAGGCATGGTGTATATGTAGTACTTCATGGGACAAAAATCACCGGACAGATACTTTTGTTACTCATTTCATATGCCACTGAATGCAACAGCTGAATCCTAACTTTGGTATAACAAAATGCTCAAAAAAATATATTCATATGCCTCTGAAGATCTACTGAACCTGCCAACTCAACCTCCAATAAAACTTTATGGGAAAACAAAGCAATTTATTAGCATCAGGGCTAACATTTCAAAACGAATGCCTAATAAAATTGGTATTTACACATCACACACAAACCCTCAACTGCTTAAAACCAAACAGGCTACCTTCTGAGACATAACTTTGCTAACTGTGTTTCCTCATATGTGCCTGTTTCACATGGTACATGAGAGAAATTCTCCCTGAGAATTAAAATCGATGCATTATATTTATACAATAGGATTAGACAGTACTCCACCCCATCAAAGCAATTTACCATCAGGAAAGCAAAGAAGGAATAGCTTGAAGAAGTAAATCAGGTTCCACATTTGTCTTGTACTGATTTATTCTAGATTTTGTAATATTTTCAAAATATAACATACAAGTTCTTAGGTTTTTTCTTAAGCTCATTGCAAACAACACAAGAGAGAAAAATGGATCCTCTAAACATAATTGAAAAGTAGTATTAGCTGGAGTAGAGTGACTTGATTGAGCATTTCCTTGGTCACTGTACATATTTAATATTGCTGATGTATTTTAATAATGTCTTTTCCTTTAAAAAAATTAAGATGCTGAGATTACTTGTGTGGTGTCACATCGTTTATGTCTTGCTCTGCTCTCGCCTGGTTTCTCTTATGAGCCAGAACGTCAGCCAGTTTCTGCAGTGACAAAACAATACAGTTTCATTTGATTGTCACTGGCGACATTTGTTTCATTTTATTGTCACTGATGATATTTTTGGCTCATTTTTCATGGCTTTGTCACCCATATGCATAAAGAAGCTGCTTCTCCTCACTTAGATATTTTCAGTGGCAATTTTTCACACTGTACTTGCCCAATGTGTTTTTTGCTGCTGTGTGTTGACTTTTACTATGACTACCTGGATCAATTAAAATACTACCTCATATTTAACTACAGATGGTTCTGTGAAAACAGGAGGTTATTCCATTACCAGGTGTATTCAAATACGTTTATATTGACAATATGCTGACATCTGTAGAGGTTTTTCCAACCTGAAGAAGCAATACATATCAAGCTGATATTCCTACCTTCCAACTCCCAGCGGCCAAGTTCTGCAGTGCCCCTGCTGCCCCCTCCAGCGTGTCTGGATTTGAGCACTCAGAAAGAAGTGTGAGGTAGGGTTTGACTATTGAAGGGTGCCACAGCATCTGGATTCCTTTGGGTGGTTCTGCACAGTCTGGGAGAGGTCCTACGCCATCCCACTGTTGGAAAGTACAAACCAAGATAGTCAGCAAGGAACAGTGAAATACTTGATCATTGCATGGGTTGAAGCTACAACAGTTATGGGTGTGCACATGAAGGAATCTGCCTGCAAGCAGCCGTTCTCAATTTTAGCATATCGTGTGATTCTTCACAGAGAAACCACATTTCCTACTCTATACTCCTTATAGAAGAGCTACAGGATCGGCAGAAATCACAGTGTTTTAGCTAGCTGACATAACAAAAGCACTTTTCACTGCATCTGTTTTTTTTGTGTGGGCACAGAAACTCAGTGAACATGAACTATCTTAAGAGGTAAATCTAGAAGCTGCATGGATAAAGATTTTCCCTTTTCGTATCCTGCTCAGCTCTCCACCTTCTCTCTCTTCTCAGGAGGGAAATAATCAACATCACAAAACACTGCTGTGGGAAACTATTCAAGGCCATGAGCCCTCCATTCCCTGAAAGGCTCAAGTGTTAAAAGTCTTCCTCCATTGCATGACTTCTCCTGGCTTCTCACCGTGCCGTACAGCCAGAGAGTACAGTTAGAGACGCCAACTTAGTCAGTAGAACCATCTCTCCCAAAAAAAGACTTCCTCTCAACACATGCAGAGTTTTGCCATGAAAATAACCCCAGCCTGCTATGCAAAAGGAACAATATTAAAACCTGGACAACGAGCAGGTTATTGGACAAGACCCACTCTTACCAGAACAACTTTATTCCAGGACAAGAGTGATTCACCTCTCCAGTGGAATGCACAATACTTACAACTAAGCATGAAACACCTTAAAAGAAGGAAATTCAAGGACTTTTTTTCCCTTCTTTAAACAAAAGATGTGGAATGTACTTTTAATTAAATTCTAAATGGGATTTCTCTCTATATTTGTAATGTATATATTGCTTTCATTTGTGTAGATAGAAGGATTTAGAAAATTCACAGCCATAACGCCAGTGTTGGGAACATGCCTCAACTGTTCCATAAAAATCTCTTTTCTAACACCTCTGACATGTCCAGATTGCATAATATGATATGAAGTAAACCTTTTAATGCCTTGGGTTAGAGTTTCTTGTGATTATATAGCTAAAAAATGAGAGCATATCAATAGCATAAAACATCTACTAGACACACAAAGACAGCACAACCTAAATTAACTCCTTGTTTAGATCTGTAACACACGATACTTGCATTGAGGAAGATGTGGAACCCCTCATTTTCAGGAGGTATCAATCATCATTTTATTTAAGCTAACTTCATAAAAATCTACATTTAGTTTAAAGGACAATTAATCAAGTCTTATCGAAGAACAACTAACAAGTTTTTATAGGCTACTACCACTGAGAATGCAAAACACTAAAGTAAAGCAAAACAAACACCAAAGTGGAAAGCTAGTGGGACCATTTAATACATAGGAGCAATTACTGAAAACCAGAAAGCTGCTCAAATACTTAACTCAGTACACTGGACAAAAGTTGCCTTAGTTTAAAAGAACTGTCACAGCAAATATCCAGTGGTTGTTGAGAAACTACAGGAAAATTGCCCTCTGGAGAAACAATCCCTATAAATGACAATATTACAGGGATATGCCCTTGCATTTTTAATACCAACAGGTTGATTTCACTACCTGTGACTCAGTTTTCCTTTTTTTTTCTCCATATAAATCACTGTCCTTGCCAGCAATGACTTCTTGTCAGCTCATAAAATATACATTAAAACCCACTTCTTATTTTAACTCTCGAAATTCAATCATTTGCTCTGTCAGACTTTTTTGGAAAACAGATCAGAAACATATCTTACAGGTCAGATCTGACCAGATTTAAGCTCTGTACCTTAATAAGTCCACTAATGAATGACTTCTGATGTCCAAGGGCACAAATTCAGGTCTTCATCTGTCTCACTCCAATTTGCACGAATTATGGACACATTATGCAACTGAAGAGTGTTTGCATAAGGTATTTACTACATTATTTCAGAGGCAAAGTATATATAATGTATCAAATGTATCAGATCCATCCAATACATTTCTTGGGCTTTTGTGGGGATATAATTGTTTTAACAAACTCTGGTATTTACACTCTATCCCAAGAACTACTGAAATTCAGCTGACATCAATTCAGTCATATATATATTCATGCTGTGCTGGTACATATAAAGCACTAGAAATGATACTTGTGGATAAATTAATATTTAATGTGTTTATTGCCATTCTGCCCAGTAATGAGAAAACAGTTTAAAAAAGATAAACAGCGAGACAAGTTGCTGCATTTCCCTGCCCTTCTTGTGACTCATTTTTACTGTGATTGCATTAATTTATAACCAACTGTGGGGGAAGAACTTTTTCTCAACACACTGATGCCTCAGGGTCCTTGTAAAGGTGATGGAAGTCTTTGGTATTGCATGTGGAGTGAAGGTGCAGTAAATCCAGTGACATTGGATAATGTCCTGCACTATTCTTCAGCCATGGTGTGTGTGCCCAGAGCAGCTGAGCAGCACAGGGAGGGTGTCACAACTGTACATAACACACATGCTGTGCCTATGGTAGCCTCTCTTCAAGGCTGTGTGATAGTGTCAGAACTGTAGCTGCTTTCTAGGAGACAGGGAGAACAAGCAACTATGACCTGTCACGTAGTCCCTGTCTCCACATTTCAGCTCCTCTCTGCTCCTGCATGTGTGATCTCAGCTAACCCTTCACTGAAGGGCTCAAAGGCATCTGGCATCTCAACTGTGGCTGAGACCAGTGCCTGTAGCTGTACAGTCCAACTGATGCAGGGCATGCAGGATTTATATAGGTCAAAAAACAAGCTATAGCAAAGGAAATTGTCCTGATCCTCACCCATTTACTTTGTATTTCATAAATATAAACATCTACTGCCTATGTGCAAAAAGGTATGTTCCTCACAAATGCTATTACAGTTCATTTTCTCAAGTGGTGGCTAAGGTGTGGAAGAAGTTGCTCCGTGGTTCATGTATTAATGAATCAAGGCACTGTGCTAAACAACTTTACCCAGTGGATTACAGGAATGGTTACTGTATTGTTGCATACTATCAAGAACGATCAGTAAGGTCTATTTGAGATATTTAGATGTAGTAGGAGCTTCTGAAAAAGGAGATGACTGCATGCAATTACTCTTCCTAGCTTATGCTAAGGAGGAAAAAAAAAAAAGAAATCATAAACAAATATTCCTTCCAGGCTTCCCTCCTTCAGCTGAAATTACCCACATATATTGTGGCTGAAGCTAGCAAACTGTTACGTGGGTGAGATACAAATCTCTCATTTCCTGAAGCTGGTGCAAAGAAAGGATGAAAGTCAAGAAGAATAAAAGCTCGATACAAAGATCTTTAAGAAACAACAGACTTTTCAGAGCAAGAGGAGTCTAATAAAGCCTCCAAAGTTTTCACATTACTAAGGAACTTAGAGAGGAGAAAAAGATCACTCATTGATATGCTCCACCCGTGCCACAAACCAGATTATCCACCAACCTTCTTTGTCATTTTAACAAAAGCAAATCCATGTTTACACTGTAATTGTACTGAATACCAGGGAAGCCTTCAAATCAGTAAGAGAAGCACATTCTCCCTGTTTAGGGTGACAACTTCAGCTTGATGGGGTTTGTTACTAAGGAGTATCACATGATGACAGCTTTTCCTGTGATAACAAAGCAGCAGCGGTTTATTTTCATTTATCAAATGAGTACTTTCCTTTCTCTCTGTCTGTGCAAGGCATCACTGTTAAAAAAAAGGAGAAAAATCTATAAAACAACCTAGAAAAAACCCCCAGGATTAACTAAAACCATCTTGATTTCTCTCCAATGACCCTACACATTTGAGATAGTCTGATAATGCTGTACCTGCTTTCAGTAGCACCAGTGACAACGTTTGTACCAGCAATTAAACAGTGCTCACCAAAAGCATTTTTTAAATGCTAAACACTTTTAAACAGACCCTCTAAGAGGACAAAGATTTCTCATCCTGCATATCTTAATGGCTATGGCTGCCTATGCCAGCTGTCCCTGACATCTGACAACTTCTTTTGGAAACCTTTGTCCCAACAGACATATTGGTCAATGATGTCAAGAGCAGAAATCTAGAGTTAAGCAACAAAAAAGTCATCCAAATCACAGAGCTTGCTTTCAGGAGTGATGGGAATCCATGCAAGCTGACAGAAAGGAGACAGGAATGTCAGGAATTCTTAAGTCAAATGTCAGTTTAGACATCCAAGCCTAAAGAAAGGTCATGAACATAAAGGAAGGTGTCTACTGACACAGAGACTACAGGAGTAGGGTGTGAGAGGGCAGAGCTGTTGTGGTCCAGCACCATGTAGTCCCAAGAAAACTGGGCAATTGTTGGATATTGTTTATTGCAGAAATAACTGTAAGCTCCCCAGTTTGATGCAACAATGGTTACACTTTTGGGAGAGGAGTTTGAAATGCTTTTAAAACACTCCAATGTTTTGAATTTTCATTATTAATCTGAGATAAGAATACATCTAAGTTACACTTCAGATTATATATTACTTTCTTGCAATAATCATCATTGTCTTTATTCAACTTTTGTACATCATTATGCTTTGTTAAGAAAAAGAACATGATTTGTACATTTTGTCTTTGCTTTAAACCAGACCACTCCCAAATGAAACAAAGTGAGAGTTCAATACAGGAACAACCAACACTCCTTCGCATCTCACTACATCTCCTTCTCCTTACCCTTCTCCTCTCCATAGGAAGCTGAATATAATGGCTTTTGCACTCTAGTCCACAAATTGACAAATACAAATGATATTTAATGACCTTGTAGTTTTGACTTTGAAAAAGACTTGGTTACACATGATACTGAGAGATCCCCAGGGTGCACGAGATGTTTTTGTGTAAGCGAGCAAGAATTTAGATGTGGTTGCTAAGAAGCTCTGTCTTGCAGCTCAAGATAGTTGATTTCTTGCAAATCAACACTTGGTGTAACCACCTTGTGCAAGACAAGGAAGCATCAAGTGCAATATCCTTTCTGAGCAGAACACACTGTCAACATAGCCTTCATCCCTAAAATCAGTTTAGATTATTAGCTAAACCCAGGAGCCACCACCATTTCTCTGTTTCTGTGCTTATTAATTTGACATGGCTCAGTAGAGTACTGAAATATACTTGGTAAAACAGTGGTCTCACCACATGAAAAGGCACATCTGACAGCTTTATTTTATATTCTTTTTTGAAATATTATTGCCTTAAACCTGCTATTTCACCTGAAGAGAAGAATTTACAGCCCATTTAGCAAGCATGCTAAAGAGGTGTGCCGGTCAATTCATAATGATATATAACTTGAAACGTTGCTGTTATACCTTAAGGCTCCTGACAGAAGGTGAAAGAGAAGGTCAGGCTCATTTCAGAAGTGTCACTTCCAATCAAAAATCAGATTTTTGGCTGGATTCTGGGTTGACAAGAATGATCACAGATGGGGAACTCAAGAGGAGCGTGAAGCCAAGAAGTCAGCATGTTTCTTCTTAGTGAAGAAAAAAAGGAAATGAAGCAGTGCCACATGTGTATATAATGGTCTGCATAAGAAATAAAATAAGGATTGAAGAGTCCTCCCTGTTTCTTTTACTGAAATTGTAGCATTCATCTTTATTCCTCTGGTTTTTGTCATAATCCTTGTTTCTCATGCAGCTGGAAGAATAAACCTGTTGGCAGCAGTGAGCGTACCAAAGCAGCAACAAAATTTTCAGCAGTGGACAAAACAGTTTCCATCTGAAGAGCAACATGATACAGGGCAGAGGTCAATGTCCTAGTCAGATATGACGGCCTCTAGAGTTGGAAAGCTTTGTGGGGTTCAGTAACAGCTGATCACAGTTAAGCAGTAGAGGGAATATAACCAACAGCAGCAACAGTAGGGAATTATAGCCCTTGGGGTCCAAGACAGACATTAAGTCAGGTGAGTCTCGCTTTCATTTTTACCACAGATAATACCAATGCTATACCTGCTACATTTTATTGAAAATATTTAGAAGGCTGGGTCTCTTGTAGCATTAAACTTGTGTGACAAGGCATATGCCTTAGGATCCTGTCTGAACCCTGATAATAAACCACCAAAGAGAGGAATGATTGTGGGCTTTTATGACACCATCCACCTTTATTCTGAAATGAGGAGAACCCTTCTTTGCTGTGATCTTAAGGGAATTCCTTCAGTAATTTGAAAGCTGTCATTAGACTTAAGTATGACCTGAAAAAACAAACATCTCTTATTTGATTTCAAGATGCAGAGAAGTTGCCCTTGGTACGGACAACTGAAATCATTAACGAAAAATGTATTCCTTCTTCTTGAAAGGCCTCTCTCAACAACCCACATTCTACACTAACACTCAGTTCTGTTGTTCTCAGTTTCTAGCTTTATTTTTACATGTAATTTACATGCAACATACAACTGAAATACAGTCTAGAGAAACAGGGATAATTGCTTCCTACATCATAAACCAAATGAATTAACTTCTACTTTCTTTATGGAGAAGATCAATGAGAAAGTGATTAATGTCACAGAAGGTTTTTCCTGCTTTTAGGGTATAAGAAGCAAACACTCAAGCTGCATATGGCTTTTTTTTTGGTTTTAAGTTTAGAAAATTGTCACTTCATCCACATCTGCTGTCTAAAATGATACCTCTCTCCTTCTTGCCCAATAACAGTAGTTTTGCTTCTAGTAGCTTTTAGATAAGTTGAACATCTTTAAATAAAATTTGAAAGACCATCCCTTAAATGCCTGGATCAGTCACTTCAGGAGAAGGTCAAGAAAATGAACACTTCAGAAAGTAAGTGAATGACAGAAGCAGCACACTGCTAAAGGAGAGTTGGAAAACTGCATTTCCTAAAACCTGGACTCTCTTCCCCCACCTCATTTTCTAAACCATATATTCTGAGAAATACTGAATCAGTCAATAAATGAGAAACCCAAAACACTGCCAAAAAAAAGAGAATCGTACCTTTACCTTCAACAAATTTTCTAGGGCCACAAAATGTGAACTACTCCCTTTTACTTGTCACAATGCTTAGAGGTTGAGTCCTCTGCTTTGTCAGATAGAAAAGGCAAAACTATCATGTATTAAGGGAATCAGACAGGTAAATGGCTGCAGTTTTAATACTGGGCTGAACTCCACCTCATGTATCTGTAAGTGACAAAAACAATGAGCCCAAGGATTTGCTTTTATGTTTGTGAAGAACTTGTCCAACATGATTTTACCGTCTATTATGAATGATCTACCAGGAGCACCCTGAAGCTTAATGCCATCTCTTCACAGGGCACCTGGCTAACTGATTATCATTCCTCTCAAGTTCTCTTTGTTTGAGGTTTCCTTCCACAGTTAACAGATGCAGAACTTTCAGGTGCTGTGAAGTATTGCATCATATGCGGATTCCATAGGTATGCCTGTTCTTCACATGTAAACCACTGTCCATCATGAACATGACCTTCAGAACTATTATATTTCACAGTATAAGAGCTTCCCTAAGGCACTTATAGGAATGAGGAGATCCTGAGGACAGCACCAGATCTGTTCTCATGGAAGAACAAGCAGCAGGTAATAGCTTAAGCACTGCAATTGAAATCAGATTGTGAAAGGGAATACCTGGAAAAAGTCTTGCAGAAAAACAATGAGATCACTGTAAAAGAATATGTACATGTGAAACACACAGGGCAGCAATCAGCATACAGGGAGACAATATATGGTGAAAGGACATGTGAAAACATTCTCCTGCAGAAAGAATTGATGAGCTTAGTTTAGAAATTCTGACTAAATGGAGGAACAGAAGATGATCGTGTTATTAGAGGCTTCTGCCTGGAAAAAGACAATCTCAACACCCAAGAACATGCAGAAACAATAACTGAAGTATTCCTGACTGTAACACAGTCTGGAAGAAGAAAGTGATCTGAGTTTCCAGCTACTCCTACTCTTCAGTGGTATTAATCTACTGGGGTCCTGAAAAGATGCAAGACAACTACAGAGGCTGAGAAGCAGAAATAACATGTTTTTTTCCGTACATAATTGATTGGACTAGGTTATTTCCAGGAAACCAACTGAATATACCTGTGTGCTAATTTTAGCAAAATGAATGGACAAAAAAATTACCTTTACCCTCACCCCAGTTTGAGTCAGGGGTCAAGTTCTATGCTGTTAATATAAAGGCATTGTTACATGAGAAACATTCTTCTGTTTTCCTTTTCTGTTTATGAGGATAACCTGGGAGAGCTATTTCCAGCATGGTGATCTTGCTGACAGACCTCAGTCACATTTGCTTTCAGTAGCATTCTAGTTAACTCGATAATGTATTTGAAAAGGATGTTTGGTATGGTTAACAACAGTCAAGGATCACTGGAAGAGAAGAATACGCTCTGCAGACGGCTCACAAGGCTCCCTTAAACTCCTGAACTGAATAATGGCCACAGAATTGGTATAAGACAAGATAGTGTAGGCTGTCCAGATTTAAAGGAAACGAGACAAAAGAAAAAAAGGATTAGGAAAGCATTTCTAATGTTTGTAAGGCAAAGTGAGTCCTGGCTACCACAAAATTAGTTATGCAAAGAAGAAATTTCTTTGCTTGCTAGAAAAACCTAGTACACATAAACCTGAAAATACTTGCAAAGTTTTACTTTTCTTTGGATTTAAAAAAAAGATATTAAACCTTTCCATTAGAGAAATACAAGCATATCTGGAGAAACCTTTGCCATGCTGTATGATGATAATAAACACTCATAGAAACGGACAAAAGATAACTAAGATTAGGGAGAAGGATGTTTATTGTAAAGGAAATTAGCCAAAAGATATTAGTTCTTTGGCCTAGAGGGCAAGAAAGATCTTTTATAGGGAATCTTTAAAGTACAGCAAAGCCTGATAGGAACATTGAAACAGTCAGTGGTATAGAATTAGAAGCATCAACCTGAGATCCGGAAATCACAGAAGGATTATAAAAAGGGAGAGTTAAAAAGGACTCTCTGTAGTTTGTGTCTGTGCTTGCACGTGCATGGTTTGGTAAACAGAGCATCAAAAGAGAAAGGTGAGTTGCAGTATGACCCATTCATATCCAGACATGGTATTTTCATTCCTGCACTCTGAATTACTGCAAGCACAGTGTGTGCGAACTGTTAATTCAGGAACAGGGACGATGATTGCTTTACGGGGCACAATTAAGTTTGCTTTGGCACTTTATCTCATTGTAGAATACAGGACTCCCAGCAAAAGGCCACAATAAATTCAAGTTATCCTATGACTGCAGTGTTTAATTAGAAGAGTGGGTGAAATTAAAGTCTTACTAGTTATGACTGCGATGTTTCTCAGTACCAGAACCCGAGCTTGTTAATGTTCCTATAACTTTTCACATTAACACAATTTGCCTGTATGAATTCAGGACTATTTTTCAATGCTGGTTTACATCATTTATTCAAATCCCCTGTGTGCCTAATTGCCTACTTGAATATTTTCTTTGATCAATGAGAAACAGGAATAAATGGCAACGAAAAAGACTAAGGCTAGGAAGAGATGGAGAATTACTTGCTGACTGCACAGGTAATTTGAACAAGTTCATAAATCAGAAGCCATTCTCATTGCTATTTAGTGTGTGTACTGATATGTCATCGCCTTTCTCTGTGATATCATTTTCAGCATTCCCCAAACTTTACATTCTAATGGGAAAACAGGGAGATAAATACACTTCAAACTCAACCTATCTAAAATAAAAATCCACAGCATCTCAAATAACTTGAGGAAATTATCAAGACTGTACTTGATGTTTTTTTGGTAATGAAACTAAACACATCAAAATATGTGTGCTTTTATAACACACACTCACACTGCTTGATTCAGCCCTGTACCATTTTCTCTCAACATACAGAGTGCAAGACTAACTTTGATGCAAGTAAGTATACAAATATAAGCCTGAAGTTTGTTTTCATCAAAGTCTCTCTATACACACGTGGCTGTGTGGAAGTACAGTGTAAGTATATTCAGATTATATCTAAATGTTAAGATTTACACTTTTCATTATAAATGGCTTCCTTGAATAAACTGAACATTTCACAGCATCTGTGGCATTCACAATGTAACCCATGACTACAGTTTCCAGGTGTCACCATGTAATGTACCATTTCCTCAAGCAAACATATTTCATTAGTCCACTCTGCTTTAAGCTCTCAGGTAATTAAAACATGCAACAGTTTTGTGTATTATGCATTGTGCACTTTATTTCTAATGCAGTGCATTAATTATTTACACTTTAAATGATGGGCACTTCAACTACTTGCAACACAGCTGCAAGTAACTTCCATTACCTGATCTTGAGATTTCTTTTTCTTCTTCTTCTTTCCCCAGCACCCTGAACTCTCTGCGTCTTTTCCATTGGCATCACCACAGAGTAATCCATCTAGTTCATCTGTTCCCATCTGCTGTCCCTGAGATGTTTCTGCAGCTAGCCTGTATGAGAGGTTCCTCAAAATGCACACACAGTTTTCAACGGTCTGAAGAGCATGACAACAGAAAACAAAAGCCAGCAGAAAGTTAAAATCCTTCCCTTGCTCATTCTATAGAAAGCAGAAGAAATGTCATCAGTCTTTACACATACATTTTCCCAGCATAATTCTTCTGTGCTCATTTCTCAGTGCTCCCCACGTAATTACAGCTTAAGAGATTTAGCTATTTTTATAGAAAGAAATCAGCAGTCTGGACAATTTTATTCTGGGAGGTTTTTTTAATTCTGAATTTCATTCCCACGTGAAACAGAAGCCAATGTAACAAGTGATCAATGAGAACCTGAATATACATAGAATGTCAGCAAACTCTCACTTCAGGGAATAGAAAATGCCACAAACAGAAAATAGCAATAGAATAGCAATAGGTTCTTGGTTATGTTTTATAAACCACAAATAACCTTTTTCTGGCACAATATCTGGATACAGTACTGGAAAAATGAGATCTGGGAAGTAAGACTACAAACTTTTGTTGCTTTCACTGCTCCTAGACAGGCTGCAGGTAACGTTTCAACAAACAAAAACACGCTTCTAGCCTCAAAACAGCTACAAACCTCTCATGATTCCTCTCTCCTTCCCTTGAATTCATAGGCAAATTTCACCTATTTGGTTCAAGCCAATGACCATGAAGTTGCAGAGATTATCCCTGTCCAATCTCTAAAGCCACAGAGGTCCAGGGACAGCTACCTGTAGAGCATCACTTGGAAATATGAACCCAGTGGGCTTTAAAACTTTTTCAAACCCTTAAGAATAGCCCAAGAAATGGACCAAGGTTGTCCTAGAACAGCAGCTGTAATTAATTCAGCACGATACACTGACTGCAAAAGGTATTTGAAACTAGTCTTTTTCGTACTCTCAGGAATGCTTGAACATATTATGGATCTTCAATTTGTAAATGCTTGGTGTCTTTTTAATTAGGCAGTGCCTCTCACCTTTGTAGAAGCATGTTCATATCCCAGTGCTTTCAGGTAAGTAAAGCTGACAGGAAAATGCATCTTAAAACAGTTGGTGTTGAAAGCACTCATTGATCCTCCCTCAAAGTACATTTATCAGACATTAGGTATATTCTTGTTTCATAGAATCATAGAATGGTATGGGTTGGAAGGGACCTTTAGAGATCATCTGGTCCAATCCCCTGCAGAAGCAGGTCCACCTAGATCAGGTTGCACAGGAACGTGTCCAGGCAGGTCTTGAAGACCTCCAAGGAAGGAGCCTCCACACCATCCCTGGGCAGCCTGTACATAACACATAACGTTGGCTGTACTGCAGAATGGCCTATTAATTACTCAGTTTTTGGATGGTTTGTTTGCCTTGTAAGCCTACTTCACTGTTATTAGCTGTGTCTCATAGTGGGTACTGAAAATCAATTGTAAAGGTAAGCCTGGCACAGCAACGTAAGGAACTTTACATGGAATGTGACATATTTGCTCTTCTTCAAGGGGTACCATATTTTCCTCCCTTAATAACTCAGTTGAGAGGATGACATGCTTACCTGTGCACACTACACAGGTACACACAAATCCCATACTTGACACAAAAATACACAGCTCAACAGAAGGAAGAGAAAAACATGGGCTAAATTATGCTTTGCTGAGGCATCCCTCACAATGCACATCTTCCAAAAAAACCTGCTTGTCACTTTATAGTCCCAATGGACTCTTAACACCTAGACTTCTGGCTCCCAAAAAGATAAAAGATGACAAACCTTACTATCAATTTCACTGCTCCCCAGAGCAGACTGGATCACGTACAGCAACGCATCTGTCAGGCCATCACACTCCCTCATTCTTCTGCGGGCCTCCTCTCCAGCAGAGCTGACATTCCTGCAAGACAACAGCAAGGGTTACAACCCTTGAACCTTCTCATTATTAACACACAGATAAAACACTTGTTTTCTCTCCTTTCCATCGGTTCAGAGCAGTGAGTAATGAAGACAGCTGTGAAGGAGCTCAGGAAACCTAACATAGAGGGGAACAGATGGAAGTCATTGGGTCCTCCACAAGAAAAGTATGAGAGGCCAAGCAGCATGTGCCCACCTGAGCTGGGAGATTCATGGCCTACTAAAATTTGGAGAAGGGATGATCATTTTTCTTATCTTTCTTTTTTTTTGTTGTTTTTAAGTAGGCTTTATAGTAGTGAGAAAGTGTTTTAACAATGTGCTTGTGTACATGTAAACCGGGCTTTAAAAAGTCTACAGGTTTTGCCCAAGAAATCTGTTAGGACTTGAAGAACTCAGTAGTTAGGGCTCTTAACCTGAGAGGAAAACATCAAAGCATCACATAAAGCACCTGGTGTTGCTTGCTCATTTTACATGATGTGTTTCCTTTTCTCTCTCATTTTGAGAGGACATGAATGCTTCAGTCTTCTCTTTCCCTAGTTACTCACAAGTTGCTTTACATTGCAAAATTGAAAACCTCAGCTTATCCTAATAATTGTGCTCCTCAGATAGGGTCAGAGGGCCTTTCGAATACATTTACAAAAACACAACCCAAAATGCACTGCATGTGTCATAAAGTTCAAAACATTGATATATAAAGAAACAAACATGCACAAAGGAGCCTCTATGAATAGAATCTACACTTGCTAACATCAAGTCTCCCTGAGAAAAAAACATTGCATTCAAATGTGCACAGCAGTTTTGATTTGGAAATGGGCGAATTAACCATCTCAGGGATGGGGTAACACTTTTCATATAGTTTCCTTTGGTAAGGGAAGACAGTGCTCTGCTGAGGTGCCTCATCTGTAGCTCCTCCTTCCCTACAACAAAAGTGTATTCAAAGATAGAACAGAAAAGAACACACCAGCCCTACATCCTTAATGCCAATGTATGAATGAATTTGAGAAGGAAGAAGGTGAGAAGACTTAAGGATAGGTTTGCTTGCAATTCTTTACCTACATCATCTTGTTTTGACTCTGTCATTTAAAGCATTTGTGGTCCCCTAAAGCACCAAAGAGTTTTTCTAATCAAATAATCTTCTAACTGGACAATCCCCAGTTCCTCCAATGCAAATTCCTAATTGATTTTGCTCCCTAAACAAACATGATTTTCCATATATACTTGCATCTTCACATAGTCCTAATTGGTTCTGCTCTCCCACACACAAGCTGCCCCAATTAATTCAATATTGTTCCCTTCACCTCCTCACAGACAGTCTGACAAAAACATATAGCCCAGAATGAACTCTTTTATCTCTCTAGCACACAAATTCATGCTTGTCAGTCTCCTTGAGACTCTCCAGTTCACTGCACATTACACATCAGAAGTGTGCCCTTCATAGTGGCTTGCAAGTTTTGTGTTGTGTTTTTCTCCTGGGCCCTGAACTCCACACCTCTCTCCCTGTCTCTCCATTGCTTTAAGAGCAGCAATGAGGGGTTTTCTTCCAGTTCATGGGGAAACCTTCTTCTGTCACCCAGGAACTGGGGTCTGGAGAGCATCAGTTTTGCATTCTCTCCCTTTGAAATGATGGAAACCTCTTGACTTTTCCTTTGGGTCAGAAATCAGGAGGTAAATTTATAGAGCATGTCTTTCCCAAAGCAGTGTCCATGCTCCTGCAGGACTGTGGACTCTGCTTAAAGCATATTTTGAGGAGACTATCTCCCAATTAAAGGTAACAGCTCCACCTGAAATTCCATAAGGGCAACACATTTAGGAAAAGCAGAATCATGGATCTGAAAAGTGGGCAGTGAAGACAAAAGGGATTAGTAGACTTTTTAAATCTGAAATTCTACTTTCTTATCCTTCAGGAAGATAAAGAGAGTTGTATCCAGCTGTAAAAGAGAGTCACTGCACAAGATACAACAGGAGGATGCTGAGTAAGTGTTCTTAGCACACAATCTTTCCTTGCATCGCTATAAAAAAACCCCACTCTGAAATATTATTGAAGCCTTTTACACAGAACTAGATGTAACAGTCTGTGCTAACATAATGTGTCCAGACTTTTTCTGCAGATACAAATACTGAGTGCCAGCTTTCAAATCATATAGACTTACACATTGGTAGAAACAGAGAGTAGATTCTCTGTGATCTTTTCATTGAGTGATTTCTCCTTCTCTCTGAGACGGCCAAATGCATGTCACCTTGACTCTCCAGAGCCTGCAGAGTCTGTCAGCCCCTCAGCTCCTCTCAAAGTTCACCAGAAACTTCTTCTCACCAAGACAGCAATGCAGACAACCCTACAGTCCCTGAGCTGTGAGCTGCCTGCCTCAGTCATTTCCAGCCAAACAAAGAATATGAGCTCTTTATACAAAGTAAATCAGACACGCTAGGGGCATGTCTTGAACAGACAATGCACTTCTTTGCCCTGCATGGAGAAGCTGTCAAGTTTAGTTCTGCTGTTTATCATCCTTCCCCACTATACTCTGGTTGCTTCTGTAATCAAGAGGCGGATACACTGAATTCCCATCACTGCTTTCTCTTCTTTTTTAAGTCTCTCTCTAGTTTCTGCACTGACTCATAGCTACTACAGCCCTCCTCACATTTGAGGAACAGCTGAAAATCCAAGAGAAATCCAAACTTTGCATCAGCATCTAGGCAGACATAATAATTTGATTATTTTACGAAGAAATACATCCCATCAACTAACTACTCCTATTTCACCTCTATTGAAGGAATCATTATTAACTGAGACCTTTCACAGAAGGTATCTGCCACCATGTTCAAGTCTGCAACAGTGAAGCCAGTTCCATACCACATGAGCTGTCAAAGACAACAAAGCTGCCTTCCTCATTTTCTGCTTTCTCATTGTTAACTCGAACATGCTGCAGCTGTCACAGTGTGACAGGGAGTACGACATGATTTGTCATCTCTGAATTTACAGGTCGCTGTGCAAACCTTAAACTGGAGCATTAGTAACATCTACTGTTGGTAAAACATCCCACTACATAAGCATATATTTCTCCAGCTTGAGTTTCCAAACAGGTGAAGCCATGCTTTCTGGATTCTTAGAGAGATGTGGAGCTACAATCGTAGGTTTTCAGAGAAAAAAGTACTTTTATATTGTAAAGGCAGCCCAGCAAAACCTTGATTGCCTGGTAAATTTAGATTTTTTGTGGAAACTCTCTCACAAGGTATGTTTGAGGTGTAGGCTGGCATTTTGAATCTAGCAGGACAGGGAGTCCCTTAGAGTTCCATAAACCAGGAAAAATGATTTCAAATAGAACCCAGTCACACGGGAATACCAAGAATACAGAATGCTGAAGAAAAGTTCTCAGTCAGAAGGTCCCGTCCAGACCCTCAAAAAACAGCTACTTCTTAGGACAGAAACACCAGGAACACATAGGAAAAGAGCTCAGAGTCATGGCTCATCAAACTGCTGTTTTCTGAACACACAGCAGATTCATTTTGCTAATAATTTAGGAATGGAAGGAGAATTACAATAATCCAGCTCCAGTTTTACAGGAAGATGTGTCACACATATCACGTCATCACGCAGTAACTAACAGGAGGCATGATCCTTTAAATGCTTGTAGGAGGTGCTAATCCAATGCTCTATGGACATGAAGTGTGTGGTATAAAGAAAAGCACTGTCACAAACATGATTCCTGTCAACCCTGGCACTTACCTTAGTTATTCAATGTATTTGGTGGAACATGAGGCAGAGGAAGATGAGTGGTACCGAGTAATTTCCTTCTCCTTTAGGGTCATTTTAAGGACATTCATACAAACTGTGGGATGTTTTGAGCAATATCCTTATGACTCTATGATAATTAAGTCCACTTGCCTTATTCAGGGGAGGGACATTGAATTGCATGGAAAGATATTACAGAAAACTAGTGTGCTAAGAGATATGCCCCCTGGATACGGGAATATTTAGCAAGCTGTTGACACCACTTCCAGTAGCAGCTCTACAAATCTCAAAAACAGAATTAATGTATCTACAGAAGCAATTTCCCTCCCTGAGCGTGTTCAGGTGACATCAAGTAGTATCATCTTTCCTGGAGCAGCTACAGGTCTGCAGACTGCAGGTCTCATTGCAGTCATACAGGATAATAGTTGAAAATAAATAATCTGTATTTAACAAAAATGAAACTCAGAAAAATGAAACTTCCTCAAGGCCACACAGTAAAAAGAGAAAGTCTGTTTAGTGTCTAGTAGATGTAACATTTTTGCTGTGGACTGATGTGATATAAGAAAGGATAGACACAGGAAGGTCAATATAGTAAATCAGGCAGAATGCAGAAACAATTTTTGGTATGAAACTTCAGCTGCACCCAAAGTATTTAATCCAAAAGGTTTTGTGTAAGAGGGACTAATCCTAAGCCTCAATGTTTTTCATCCTTCTACTTTTTGTAACAGCCACCAGAAAGAGATTTTTCACAGAAATGAGGCAAATTTAATAGAAGGTAAGAATTAAAAAATCCCTCCATTAATGTTGCAGGAACCATGTTTATGTTTCCCTGAGGATACCTAACAAGGGGAAAGCTCTCAGAGGAATACTGATGTGACTGACACACTATTCATCTTCACATGCATAAAAAAAATGGCACAAACTCCAAACACATTGCTACTGGCCTCCTCCACGTGTGCTCTCTTCTATGCCTCCTATTTTTATTTCTATCTAATTGACTAAGCATTCTCCTTCAGGGACAGAGCCTTGTCTTGGTGGCAAGCTGGAATCCCCAGTCCCATCACAGGCAGCAGCAAGTGGTGACGACTCTGTGAGCTGGGCTGCAATGTAGCAGATGCTCATGTAACAGCTATTACTTTTTTTCTGTGTACTTCCAGCTGTTTCTATAAGCATTCAAGCTCTTTGCTGCACGGGTCTAATATAGCAACAGAGACAGCAAAAAAAGAAGCACTCAGCACCATGCACATACCCAGCAAGTGTACTCACAGTCATCTGCAGTTCCCTGACAACTATAAAATTTTAAGGCCTTTTTATAATGGAGAAGACCTTGAGTCACATTGGCTTATCTCTTAAGTATTCAGTGCAGCCTTTGGACATAGAGTAAATGGATTAGCTGTTAATAGTTACGGTTACTGCTGTAACTTACACACAAATTCTATTTTTTTTATCATTATTTGTATACTAAGACCTTTTAAAATCATTCCTTATTGCTGAAAACAGAGCTAGCTGGTAAGAGCCAGCTATTTCTCAGACAACATACAAATTTAAACCAGGCAGTGAGAAAAAAGATAAGGAAATACACAGAATGGTTCATCTTCATTATTAACAGTTTCCAGGTGTTAGGCTTTTAGTGACTACAAACTCAGCTTATTGTTTGGAAGTTACACTAAATTAAAATAGATTTTTCAGTCACTGCCACAGATCCTACTTGCAATTTTGCCTGATTTGAATGACATTTCAATGTAGTATTAGCAAGATTAGCAAGATTTCTTCTTGCTAAATGTTCTTACTACCTGTTCTAGCCTTCTTTATCTATACATTTGTCTTCAGAAGAGTAATACTTTATCAATCCTGTATATGGATTAACACGGGTTTTAGGGCGAATTCTCTCTTATTAATTGGAACAGCTCAACTATAATTAAAGAAGCAGGACTTTTTTATATACCAAGGGATTTAGCCCCAGGTCTTTATCTCTTAGGTATTCTTTTCAACTTGAAAAAGCATACTTTACAGTTAGACAAATATCTGACAGTCTAACGTGGATCCAGCCTTGGTTATTAACTTTTCTATCAAATGCTATAACAACGTGACTTACCTTTGATTATTCAGCCATACCTTTCATTTTTGAAGCATCACAGTAATTAGCCAACCAAGTCAAGCACTCAACAGGTAGCTTTTACTGCTGTGCTTCTTCATGTCCAATCCTTAGGCTAAATGAACTGTTTTTAATGACCACTTCTGTGTGATCTGTGAAGCAATTGACTTTTAACATAATTTTTGGCTATTTTAATATGTTTTCAGAAGATAAGGTGGTGGAAAAGAATATAAATTGCAATAAACACCTTAAATTCTCTTCCTACAAAATGCATATGGCATAAATTGGTTTTAGTAAAGGTTCATGGTTTAATCAACCATAGCCTCATCTAAAAGACAAACAAATGGGTTCCTAACTCCCCCTCTCCCTTTTTGTTACGTGTTTTCAGTTGAAGTGCAACTTCTAAGTAAATAGAATGCACAGAATTACAAGCAGTGTATTCAGGAAATGTTTTAAATGATGGCCTAAGAAAATCCAACCTGCAGCAAATTTCTTATTTGAGATTTCATCTACCTGACATTTGCCTCCATAAAATGATTGCATTCATTAATGCTCAGCTGTTCATGCAGAGACAGCCTTATTGCACTACATGTGGGAGGTGAAAGTCAGTTTGACCAGTGGTCACTCAGTTGCTAAGAGCTGAAATATCGTGCCACTTACTGCTCTTGGGAAGAAGCTGTTGTGGAGCAGCCTGTGAAGGTCATAATGGGAACAGTTTAAAAATGTCTACATGAAGAGGTTTTTCTCCATTTAGAACTGCAACCTTGTCAAATGGAGCTCTATGTGTTAAAGACCTATTGCACACAAGTGTGGTGTGGTGTGGTATGGCGTGGCATGGCATGGCATGACGTGGTGGCCTCAGCCTGCAGCCAAGTTCCACAGAGCTGCTCACTCCTGCCCAGAGACCGTAGGGAATCTAGAAAGTAGCCTTCTATTTTCAGCAGTCTTTCCTTTTTCCTCCTTATCTGAAGAAGCAATAAACTGGTCAATCCGAAGACACTCAAACGGCTGCCTTTCCCACTGAAAAGTGCAAGGTTGTGTGAATTTAAATAGGAAGGTATCAGGTCTAATTCAACCATTACTTTTGCTTCAATGCCCACTGTATTCAGCCAGTAGCATTTTGCAGATCTTAGGTTTGTGTCCAAACTGTTCATCTAACTGTGCCATAACCACAGTGCATAGCCTCTCACTTTAAATCACTTTGGTATCTCAGGACTAGGAGAGTGTGAATAACGCTATAAACTATATATAATAACACTATAAACTATAGCAAACCATAATCAAACACAGAAGTAGTGGATATAGGAATAAATAAGACACGCTAGGAGGAGTCAAAAGGGCTGATTCACAGTCTCACCTTTGCACTTTGAAGATGAAATGCCTACATAATAACCGTGTTAGATGAAGGTCAGATTGATTGATAGCATTTCTTTCACCTTTCAAAAGACTACGGGCAAGACAAACAAACACACTTAATAATGAGACTAAGCAGAAGATGGATAGAGAATTGTGAAAATATAGGTGGATGGTCAGGTCTCACAGTGGAGAGCAGTCACCAGTGGATTTAGTGATTTATTCATAACCCATTAGAAACAGGAGATGAGCAATGAAATGAAAATTTGCTGAAGATATTAAGTAATTCAGAGTACTAAGCTAAGTGCTAACAGGGAAGTACTGCAGGACTTTTACATGATGATACATAAATGTAAAGTGATGTGATAGAGAAAAAAAAAATCCCATATAATCCTAATTACAAAATGCTGGGCTCAGAACTGGCCACCGAAACCTTGGAATTGTAACAGACATTCACAAAGAGATAACTTGATACTTAATGTAAGGCATATAAGGCAAGCAACATAAGCTAAACTGGAGTACACCACCGCATGCACCGTCCTTATCGGGGTGTGCAATTCTGATCATTCCATCTCAAAAATTATATGGCATGGCAGAACTGGAAAAAAGTCAGACAAGGAGTATACAATTCCACATTTGGTAAAAAATTAGTAAGTCAGAACCCAGTAGGGTGAAAGAGTGAAAAATAATGGGAGAGGGAGAATATAATAAACAATGGTGAAGTCATTATGGTCATGGAGAGGTGGACAGAAATCAGCTTTCAATTTCAGCTGAAAACTGGGTGTCACTAGATGGAACCATAGAAGGATGGCTTAAAACAAAAAACAGATGCCAGTTTCAGTGAAGCTGAGCTGCTGATGTCTTGCCCAAAACTAGTTGTGGACGACAAAAGTGTTTATGGGCTCGAAGGAAGGCAAGTTCACAGAAGAGAAATCTTTTAAGAGTTATTAAAACCAAGGAAATCACATTTATTTCAGGAAGTCTGCTAGCTAGAAAGAGGTTGGTAGGAGAAAGAGGATAAGCAAATCTGAAAAAGCAGCAGTCCCATTAATTCAGAACCACTCTCCACAACTGTCTGAAAGGAAAATGTAGAGAAGTGAGGGTCAGTCTCTTCTCCCAAGTAACAAGTGACAGGACAAGAGGAAATGGCCTCAAGACATGCCAGGGGAGCTTTAGATTGGTGATTAGAAAGAACTCTTTCACCAAGAGGGTTGTTGGACACTGGCCCAGGGAGGTGGTGGAATCCCCATCCCTGGAGATAGTACAAAAACACATAGTTTAGGTGCTGGTTTAATTTAGTGATGGATTTGGCAGTGTGAAGTGAGTGGTTGGACTCAATGATCTTAAAAGACTTTTCCAACCAAAACAATTCTGTGATTTTGTGACCTACTCTAGGAGATCCTGCTCTGGTAGGGGAGTTGGACTAGATGATCTTTCAAGGTCCCTTCCAGCCCTTAAGATTCTGTGATTTTATGATTCTAAAGGATATGGACAACCCAGAGGGGTTTCTGGTTCCCCAATGCTAGTACTGGAAGAAATGGAGGTGCACCTGCAAAACACAGTAGAGCAGCCAGTGAATACACAGAAGCTCTGAAAGAGCTACAAGACTCTGCTGGCTCTCTCACCATCTTCTCCTTGATTGCTTGTCCACACGGGTGAACAACTTAGCACAATGTCAGTATAGCCACACTGTCTCTTGCACCTGAAAGGCATCCACTCAGTCACTTCTGTCCCATAGAATTGCTTGCCAGAAGACACTGCAGCTTTTAATGTCTGCATGGACCCAAAGAACAGTAGGAATAATTCATGGGGAAGGATGTCACTGAGGCTGTTAAAATTCTGGCGTCACCTCCCACCCACTCCCTTCATGCCAGCACCCAAAGAAACACCTACATAGCTGGTGGGAGCACACTCTGAGGAAGTATTACTGGTCCAGTTTCTTCTTCCTTGCTTAGCTACTATGGTCACTGTGAAAACTCAAAAATATTGTGTCATTTGCTTCAGTACTGTATTTTCTCCTGTTTTTATTCATTTTCCTACTCAGCTTATTATCTTACTCAGAACAAAACCATTGATCGGACTTGAATAGTTTTCAATTAACCCCATTCTACCTATTAGTTATCAGAATATTTTCTTCAAATGCTTACAAATTGGTCTGTTTTGATGTTCTTAATTGCCTTCCTCAACATTAGGTGTTCAAGCAATTTCTAAAGTATTAAAATTGAGGTTATTTTTCATCATTTCTATGTCTACTTTTCCACTCCACTAAAAAATGAAGTCTATATTTGTCCTGTTTAGTCCTGTGGGAAAGTCCTTACATGAGCTGCATTAGCAAAAAAAAACCCACTTCCACAAGAAGGAAAATATTCCCCTTTTTATTTTCTTGTGGGCTATAACTTCAGCAAAAACTTGGCATTACAATTGAATTCATAAGAACAATTGAAAAGAAGCAGACAAGATGCTTTAGTGATCAGAATAAGCATTAGAGAAATATACTATCTGTAAAAGAGAGTAATTTACTCTTTAAAGAATGATTCTGACTGTATTTATCAGCATGTATTTCTTCAACTGCTGAGATCACTTTAGAAAATCCTTTGGATTTTATTTCTCTAATATAATTTTAATTCTCTAAAGAAAAATTACTCTCCTTCAGACAAAATTTTCACATATACAACAGCTGGGGAAAAGGA
Organism: Colius striatus; assembly: GCF_028858725.1. Taxonomy (NCBI): domain Eukaryota; kingdom Metazoa; phylum Chordata; class Aves; order Coliiformes; family Coliidae; genus Colius; species Colius striatus. The sequence goes on from NC_084762.1 coordinate 7,160,194, forward strand.
TTTTCTTTCATACCTAAAACTTGTGAGAGCTTCACATAGCGTGTGAAATTTCTTGCCATCCTTTGATGTATTTGACCTTGGTTTAGCTTAAGAGCAACCAGTAGTAACAAATGAAAATAGAACTTTTTGGTTTTGACAGTTCTTTCCCCTTGACTTATTCCCAGCGTAGCTCATGTTCTTTTCAGGGACACACGTGAGCCTCTCTTGTGTGAACTCACAAATATTCTGAACTCCTGAGATGATGATGATAAAAGTGGAACTTCAGAATCCAACATGGAGTCAAAATGCATTGCTGTCCTGCTTACAGGTTTTTACCTGAAATTCTTTAGTGCTAGCAGGCATTTCCTTGCTACAGAAAATATGTTTGTCTCTAGAGTAATAGGAAAGGACCAGACCATCACATAATATCAACAGTTAAAAACAATATGATGCTTTTCCAAACAGAGCAGTTTGCTTATTTAATAAAACCCCCAAATGAAAAAGTCTGTGAAAAAGTTTGACAAGTATAGTTTTGAGAATCTGAAGAAAGAAAACCCACCAAAGCTCACAGAAACCACATTTTTTCTTATCCTTGTAGCACATGGCTGTGCTACCCTTTAGAAGGAAAAAGGAAAGCTATTTGAGGCCAGATATCTTCATTTAAACCTCAGTCATTTGGCTGTGCTGGATTACAGTGAGTCTCAAATGATGTCCACACATCCTCTTAATTATCCACTCTAAAAGAAAACTTAGTAAATTATAAGTTCTTCTCTTACTCATGTTATTACTTGGGTCTACTTTTTGATTCATATGCACAAATGAAACACTGAGTAGTCAGTCAGTCTCCCAGACAAAAAAGGAGTTAAAATATCCATTGAACAGCCTGCACATGGAAAAAAGTCCATTTGCCAAATAGACCCAATGGTCATATGATTGAAGGACCTCCTGAAGTTTTAGTCACACAAACTCAGCTGAGGACAACCAAACCCGTCAAGTAAAAAGACCTGTACCACAGGTGATTAATTCCTTCTACAAGACCATGCAGCAACACAAACCTGTGAATCAGGTAGAAACTCTAATTTTACAGTTAACTGGGCAGACAATTACATTCCCAACTAAGCAGGCAGTTTGAAATGGTGGCAAATTAAAATGAGATCTCCCACCTGGATGATAAACAGACACGAGAGAGTGTCTCTACAAACATGAAGGCTGTATCTTAAAAAAATGAAAAAGAAAAGTAGAGCTTATTTCATACATATTAACTCGAAACAGCATCTGTATGAAGGCAAACTTGTTTATATCCTAGGACAGGATCTCGTGACAGTGTCACTTTGCTTTCTCGCTCTGTGTTAGACAAGCACTCTGCTTGGGCTGGATGACAATTCAGATGTGACTTTCTAGTTGTACAAATAATAAATAATGCCATTACTGATGCAATCTGGGTTCCATTTTTACATAGGATTCTATTTTTTATGGTATAATTTTCACTTCTCTGTTTGTTTTTGTCACTAAACCAAAAAGAGTTTTAGATCCAGAATTACAAGATAACGCATATTCCTCTCAAATACTTTGGTAAGCTCAGTAGGATTGTTTGCATGTGCCCTTGAGTTTGAAACATTTGAAAGGATTATTAGTAATTCTCTTCTTCTCAGGTCTTATAAATCAAAATATATAAAAATGATACAGAATTACAGAATCTCAAGGGTTGGAAGGGACATCAAAGATCATCCAGTCCACCCCTCTGCCAGAGCAGGACCACCTAGAGTAGGTCACACAGGAACTTGTCCACGTGGGTTTTGAAGGTCTCCAGAGAAGGAGACTCTACAGCTCATCTGGGCAGCCCCTTCCAGGGCTCCCTCACCTCAACAGGGAAGAAATTCTTCCTTGTACTTCTTTGGAACCTCTTATGTCCCAGCTTGTACCTGTTGCCCCTTGTCCTATCATTGCCTATCACTGAGAACAGCCTGGCTCCATCCTCCTGACACCCACTGTTTACTGAGGTCACCTCACAGTCTCCTCTTTAAGCTAAAGAGCCCTAGCTGCCTCAGTCTTTCATCATCCACTCTCTTCATCATCTTTGTGGCCCTGTACTGAATTCTCTCCAGCAGTTCCCTGTCCTTCTGGAACTGAGGGGCCCAGAACTCTATACAATCAGACCATAAACAATGCAAATAGCTATATTTAGCAGAGTTACCAGTTGGAAAATCCTAGGAATAAATATTAGGTTCCAGAAGAAAACCCCAAACTTGTAAAAAACAATCCTATCAACCTGGAGAAACAAATGAATAAGATCATGATTGCTTAAGTAAGATGATTCACCTAAACTACAAAGCTCTTTCCCTGACATATCTGAGTTTCAAGTGCCTTCCTGCATCTATTTGACAGTCTTGAAAAAACATTATCAGTGCTGAGCACTGAGAAGAAAGGATGGTAAATCAGCTTTGGTTGTTGACTAATCAGATAAGCACAATTATTTGCAACACCAATCAGTTCATTAGATTATTAGGTTCATCTCTTTCTGTTCAGCTATTTAGAAGATTTAATACAGAGGATAAGAAGTCACAAAACAGAACACTCATTAGAATATTACAAAGTATGAAACAGTACTCTGAATGAAACAAATTAAGTTACAGCATAATATAGAAAGCAAAAGTCGATGTTTTTTCAACTGTATGTTTACTGACACTCTCAGTGAACTGACTGCTATGGACATTTCCCTGTCCGGAGTCTCTTTCCAAACCTGAGAAGCATCTTTCTCCTCTATCAAACTAAAAATCCTTAGAAATGCTGCCTTGTATCTCTTTTCTCACCACTCCTAGCCTGTATATGAGACTCCTAGACTGCAGTATATCAGTTCTACTTTTTGTTTTACTGTCATTATCCACACACTCCATATTACCAGCACTTCCTTCGCATTTTTCAGTTAGGCATCTCCAAACTCATTTATTACTTGCTTGTTTTATTTCTTTCTGGTCACAGAACTCATTCTACGATACTGTTCCTGTGAAATTGCATTTCACTGTTTCTAGAACAATCTCTCCCCTCAATTTTCTTATTTTTATGCTTTAACTCTATTAGAAAAGTTGAGGTATCTATGCTGCTTCCCACTAACAACACCTCATTATGATTTTTTTAAGCTGAATGCCTGTTAAAAAACCTCATTATCATAAATTGCCTAAGCTTTAAAAAAGAATGTGGTGTACATTAATTTATAACTCTTATGCTTTGTCTAAATGTGTCTTCAGTGTAAGAAATAAATATGTATGTCCACGTCCTCTTTCTGTACCAGTTAAGCTGAGATTGACAGAGTGTGGATCCTACCTCAGATTATGTCACTTCACCATATCTCCAAACGGCTTTATGTGCATACTGAGAGATGATGAAAGAATTGACCCTCTAGCATGTCCTTCAGCCTAATGAGTCATTGTGCATCACTGCTGCTTGAAATAAGCTCTAAAAAAAGAAGGGAATCACTCTTCCACAACCCTACTTATCCCCACTTTGTCCATGCCATATAAAATGATGAGTGAACACTCTCTGCTACCAGTGCTATTGTCAGTGTTCTCTACCCATTTTGGCTTATAGCCCAGGGATCATGTCTGGCAACTTGGCTCTTCTGCTGTAACGAACCTCTTACAAAACCCTACACTGCCCCATCTCAGTGTCTGACTCTGTTGTATGTCACAGTAATTGCTTAGGGGGCAGAGATTACTTACTGTCAGAGATTTCATTTTCCCCTTTTCATTTCAACACATATCTTTTCAGTCAATTCACTCATTCTTGTTAAACTAAACACCCAGTTCAACTTCCCAGTCATGCCTCAAGATGTCTTTGAAACTCTTGCATGGATATCAGTCTCTCTTCTCCAACTTTGTCTTTTGCTTTGCCATGAAGTATACTCCTAGATGCCCTAGATGTTTTACCTTCTCCACAAATGTATATATTTAGCACATTACTGTATTTGCCTCATCCCAATTCCTGCTAGAAATGGAACCAAAATGCTTGTATGCAGTGAAAGAAGACAAGCGGCCCTCTGCAAAAAAATGGACTTTGCAGGGGTATTAGTGGAGCCCTTATGATGAAAGGCTGAGGGAGCTGGGGCTCTTTAGCTTGGAGGAGATTGAGGGGTGACCTCATTAATGGTTACAAATATGTAAAAGGTGAGTGTCAGGAGGATGGAGCCAGGCTGTTCTCAGTGATGTCCAGTGATAGGACAAGGGGCAACGGGTACAAGCTGGAACATAAGAGGTTCCAAAGAAATACAAGGAAGAATTTCTTCCCTGTTGAGGTGAGGGAGCACTGGAAGGGGCTGCCCAGATGAGTTGTAGAGTCTCCTTCTCTGGAGACCTTCAAAACCCACGTGTACAAGTTCCTGTGTGACCTGCTCTAGGTGGTCCTGCTCTGGCAGGGGGTTAGACTGGATGAGCTTTTGAGGTCCCTTCCAACCCTTGAGATTCTGTATCTCACGGAGTAAAGGTTACTGCAGAATCACTGTGTTCTTTATCTCATGACCACTTCCATGCATCCTATTTCCATCATGTCTTATCTTACTTAGGTGCTTTACTGTATGTTCTTGGGGCTGAGGGGCAGAGTGTATTTGTGTTATAAAAACCCACAACTGGCCAACAACAGGAAAAAAGAGTGGAGGCAGAACTATGCAAACTGAAAAAACAAAGTTGAGAGCTGGTTTGAAGTACAAAGTTCCCGATGGTGTTGCAACCTTCAGCCCCAACCTCTTGATAATTATTCCTAGTCTGAGGGATTTCTATAGTTGTGATTACTCTTTAGTTGACAGGCATTCCCTGAGTGACAGACACTCAGCACCCTCAGACTTGCTCCCATGTGACCCACTTTTACAACCCACCCAGTGTACAAACCTCACCTCCAACATGGTGCTTTGACTGTACTGGTGCTATGCCTGGGAAGAGTTTCATCCTTTGTACACTGTGTGCATCAGTTAGACACCAAATTAGCAAAAAAGATAATTACAGCTTATAAAGGTGTCTGTTCTTTTATGAATAAACACTCATTCTAATTTTGTAATTATTATTTTCCCATTCTCAGTTAATTGTCAGTTACTCAACAACGTAGCTTCCTCTAGTACAGTGCCAACACAATTCTCAGAGTTACAGTAAAATTTCCTATATTAGGTATAAAAAGATGCAAATTATTTAACACAACTTTAAGAAGCTCAGCACTTATTTCCCAGCTCAGAGCCAATTTCCATTGCCAGATCTTGCTGAAATAAGTATGTTAATACCAAATACCAGCAGGTATTTTTCTTCCTTCCTGAACAGGTGGCTCTGGTAAAATGACACTCCATCAAGATTGTAACTGCATGACTCAAGTACTGCAATGCTTGCATGAATCAAGCATTACAATTGCCCTAAAACCTGCATACTTAACTGGACTAGGCTTAAATTCATTGGCCTCTGAAAGTGTGAAGTATATGGTCTCCAGCTGAGACGTCCTGCTTCTCAGCTGCTCAATAAATCAAAAGCCATTACTACATCATGTTTAACACCAGCTGTTCCTATAATTGTATGCATAGATTGTAAGGTGCCATTAGTCCCCTATTCTCTTCTTCATCCTGTGGATTTTGCTCTATGGGATGTTATGCTGCTGCGGACCCTACATCCTCCTGTACTGTTTGGGGTAAGGGGTATTCGAGGGGCCTCACTCTCTCTTCCTTACCATAATCAAGATCAGATGATGAACTGGGCTTTGTTGAGTACAAGTGTCTCTCTGCATTCTTGGATGCTGGCAGTGGTTAAGTATCCCTCTGAGAACACCTCTGGGAACAGACTTAGCTGTATGAAACCACACCAGTGTTTAGATGAAGGGAAGAGCTGTACACCCCCACTCCAGAAATACCCACTGGCACTGATGGGTGTCACTAAACCCACTAGGAATCATACAGGCACTGTATGGACACTTCTCCAGGAAGAAGCTTGCAGAAAAGTTATTTGAATTTCATATGCAGTATTTAATCCTGCACTAACCTCTTCTGGGAACACATGGTCTACCCTGACAGTATTCACAGGGAGAATTACTGAGAAACAACCATTCTGCAGTTCTTTGCTTTTGTCACTTCTACTGCAGAGACAAGTCCCTAAGACAAAATTCTTAGTTACAACACCCAAGTTGTAGCTCATACTCAGCTCCAATTTAATCTTTAAGCCTACACCTCACCAACCATATCTGCACTCTTGCCTGATCATTGTATCTGCCCTGTTGCCCTCTGCAACACCACTGTCAGGAATATCATCTGCTCTCTGAGAATCTCTGCAGAAAGCAGCACCCTGGTAGATGAAAAAGATGAACCTTGGTGTTTACTCATCCCTTTGGTGGCTGGGCTGGTCTGCTCCAACTACTGCCTCTGCCAGCAGTGGCACTGCTGCCATGGCTGCAGCCAAAGCCACTCAAATGCATGTAGGTAAACGCTGGCATTTCCATCCACACTGTGAAAACTTTGCTCAGAACATGTCTAATTACACTGAGCTGTTTAACATTTATAATTCAAACAGCAAAATCTCATACACCTGCCTTTGCTATCTGTGCTTACCCTTAGCTGCCTCTTAGAGTAATCATTTCATGACATTCAGTATGCCTCTCTCCCTCTTTCCCCAAATGAAAGTGCTTTAGACCACTTAGGTCTTCAATTCACAGAGTTATCACCCAAACTCCACTTGAAGAGTGGCAGTACAGCCTGCCCCAGAAGATTCAGGCAGCCTGTCATACTGTTCACTTCCTTCAGAAATCCAGCCCGTTAACTGAACGAAGCATGACAGCCAAAAAATCCTGCAGTGCCAGAGAAGTTGATTGCTGCTATTAATACCCAGAAAGAAGAGCCTTAACAAGCACAAACTCTGAAACTACTTCAAAGATCAAGTGCAACCATCTTTGCTTATTTAGCCCAATGATGAAGTCACTCTGAAATAAACAGCAAAGAGTTCTGGAAATATTTCGCTACACAAATTCAGAGAACTACAGAAAAATATGGAGGTATCAATGAGGTCAAAAAGTAACACCTAAATGTTCTCAAGTTCTGTGAGTTAGGAAAATTAATGGATGAAAAAAATCCATTGGGCTTACCCCATCTCCATTCCTTTAGAAAATGATTATACTAGTATTTTGCATGGAATGTTAATCATCATCTTGAGGGGATTTAATTGATTTTAGAGACTTGCAAAGGACACTTTAGGCCCTGTGCTTGCAATGGTCAATCCTATTTTTACAACTGTAAATTCACCTTGGTGTACAGAAGCAGGGGCAGCAGCTTGTAACTGCAGTTCTGAAATTGTTTAAACACCTTATTACATAAGTCCAATGTCAAAGCTATGCATTTCAATTCAAAATCCCATCCAAACACCACTTTCTAATTCATAGCACTTTATTTACTTCGGACTATTCTATGATTTAAACTTATTCCTCACAAAAATTAAGAGAAACCAAACGAACACTCATTAACCTAAACTACCTTAATTGAAAAAGAGAAGTGTTTCAAAGACGAATCTTTACCTTGCTGTTTGCCTGGCGTTTGAAAGTAATCATACTTGCAATTGCTCATCAGTTCATCATTATGAATTATAAACCACTTTACAGAACAGTATGGTTAGAAAGTCAAACACTGAAAACTTCAGTAATGCCCAAATTCAGTTGGCTCCTGCAACTGTAACTCATCTCCCTTTTACAGAATGATCACGACACGATGTCTGCACTGGCACTTGTCACTCCTTGAGGACTCATGCTGCACTGCACAGGATGGACTTTTTGATGGCTTATCTAAATACAAGACAAAACTATTTTACTGTTCAGGTGAGGGAGCCCTGGCACAGGCTTCCCAGAGGGGTTGTGGAGTCAACTTCCTTGGAGGTCTTCAAGACCCACCTGGACATGTTCCTATGCGACCTGATCTAGGTGAACCTGCTTGTGCAGGGGGGTTGGACTAGATGATCACTAAAGGTCCCTTCCAACCCTACCATTCTATGATTCTATCACTATGCTGAATGTTCTGCCTTCACATATTTGGTAATGGATTCCAAAAACTGCCACTCCATGCTTTTTCCAGGGTTTGAAGTAAAGGTGGTCCCCTTTTTAGCCCCCTCAAAGACAGACACATTTTTAGCCTTTCTCTAGTCCTCAGACACCTACTCCAAACACCAGTGTGACAGGTGCCTGACAACCATATTGACCAGAATCACAGAATGGTAAGGGTTGGAAGGGACCTCCAGAGACCATCTAGTCAAATCCCCAAATTACCAGCTTCTCCTGCAGTACCCTTGGGTAAATCCCATCCAGTTTCATGGTTACGACTATTTTTTCCTAATAGTCCTTAACCTGCTGCTTGCCCATTGATGGTTTCTCCTTCTCCTTCATAAAATATGCTGAAATGTACAGGAATCTAGCAGTTGGATTTGCCTGACAAGATGAATGCACAAGAAGTGTGGAGTTCTTCTGTCTTTTCCATTTGCCCTTCACTAATTTGTCTTCCCCATGCATCAATGGAGCTACATTCCCCACAACCTTCTTTTCTGTTGAGAAATCCTACTCAATACTAGCAACTGCAGTTGAGAAATAACCATCTAAATGTATGATCCAGGTCCTCAGGAAGTTTATACCAAATGCAACAGTCTGTACTGCTTGTAGAACATGCTGATGTGAAGATGCTGCAGGTACCCATTGCTGCAAGTTCTACTGCAGACATCATTCCTGCTTCCTGCCTGGGTATCAAGGACTGACAACTGTAGTATTGCTTTGGGTGAGTGAGGCAGTAGCAGGAATTGTGTCAAAGACACTAAATCAATTTCACAGTAACTATGAAAAGAACAAGGCAAACTCCAAACTGGCATCAGCTGGAAACTGTTCTGCTTCTCACGGCAGATTTTCAACATGAACAAATGTTTATTATTGACAAGACAGGTTGATCATTTATTTTTTACTGAACACATGAACTTCACAAAATAAACAGCACAAGGACAGACCTCCAACAGAGAGGAGCAAACGTGAAATGACTAAGCAGGAAATGAATGAATAAGCTTAGATGCCTGCCAAGAGCCACATTCCCAAAACCTCTGCACCAAGGAAAGCTCCAGCTATTCAGATGTCATTGTGAATACAATCAATCTCCTTCTTTCTTTCTGTAAGAATAAGAAAGAAGGAAAAAAGGAGAGAAAAGGTATTATTGGTATTATCAGAAATCAGGAAGAAAACTGGTGGATAGTTTCACTATTACCCTTGTAATACGTTCCTGTACTTGATTTAACAGTGGGAGTCATTACACTAGTTTGGCTTACAAGAAGCAATGGAAGTCAACAATTTTTACTGTGTGGCAGTTGCCTCTAAGGGTTTTGACAGATGGAGGTCAGTATATGACCATTATCAACAAAGTATTAAATACATTCCAGTTCCTGAATACTGCTTTTGTCTATTATGTGTGATAACAGAAGATGTGGTTTGCATTAGCATCCCAGAAACCCTCTATGTGCTAACTAGAAAACAGGCTACCCTTAGACAAAAGGACACACATTTACTTTGCTAAAACGTGATCAATTAATTGTCTCACATAACTGTAGAACAGGAAACGTAAATCATATCTAGGGATTATGATACTTTCACTTTGTAAACTCTAAACCTTTAGAGTTTACAGAATGAAGACAATTTACAATAATGATCTACCCAAGCCCTTGAAGAATGGCTGACTGCATAATACATCCACTAGCAATAAAACATAATGATAGGACTCATGCTATGAAAAACTAACATTTGTATACATAAATTAGCCCTCATTTAGTAATTACACTGTATGTCTGCCATAAGGTCAAGCAAAATAGAACCCTGGCAGAAGCAATACTGCATGCATTATAGCCCAGACAGAGATATGTCAGAGAATTATGGGGGATAATTAATCAGCTAATGCTTTCCATGTGTTTCATGATACGTGCAACCATGATTCTAGAATAAAATGGGTGTACTGACACAGTCCTTTTCCACTTTCTTAAAAGAAATACTTCCAAGTGCTATTATTCAGGCCAAAGTGTACTGGAAAAACAAAGTATAAAGCTATATAAACACACCAAAATCACCTCTCCCAAATGCACACAGGTCTTTCTGAAAGTAAGGATATATTTTCATTATAGATCATAAGAATAATAACAACACTAAAGTATTTTAAGTACCTATGTATTCAGAGTAGCAAGTGGTAAAACAAACATTATTTCCAGGTCATTTGTGACATATAGTAGTAGTATGCCTCTAAATAAACAGTATCTACACCTCATTCAGGTGCCTAGTTAAGCAAGTCACCTAAAACAAGTCAGAAATTGGTTTTATAATAAAAGGAAGATGATTGACTTCCTCAAGTTCCTCCAAGGTAGAGATGCTGCTGACTTAACTTTGGGTGCCTCATATTTGCTGATTAAAACCCAAACAAACAAAAAATTGCACATAATGACAACTATGGAAAATCTGGGATTAACTTAGTGCCCAAAGACTCTTCCAGTTCACTTTTCTATAATCTAACTGAAGGCAAAACAAGAAAAAACTATTTCCCTGTTCAGGTGAGGGAGCCCTGGCACAGGCTGCCCAGAGGGGTTGTGGAGGCTCCCTCCTTGGAGCTCTTCAAGACCCGCCTGGACATGTTCCTATGTGACTTGATCTAGGTGACCCTGCTTCTGCAGGGGGGTTGGACTGGATGATCTCTAAAGGTCCCTTCCAACCTCTATCATTCTATGATTCTACGAAAACCAAAATGACCATGTGTTGTGGTTTAAGCCCAGCCAGCAACTGAGCACCACACAGCTGTCAACTCACTCCTTGCCCCCAATGAGATGGGGAAGAGAATCAGGGGATAAAAGTAAACTCATGGGACGAGATAAGAACAGTTTACTAACTAAAATGAAATACAATCTAATAATAAAATACATAATTATAGTAATGAAAAGGCATATAACAACAACAATAACAAGAAAGAAATGAAACCCAAGAGAAAAATTAAGTGCTTCAGAACACAATTGTTCACTAGCTGCTGAGAGATATCTGACCAGTGATTCACCCCTTCCTGCCACCTTCCCCCAGTTTACATACTGGGCATGATGTCCTCTGACATGGAGTAGCCCTTCAGCTTGTTGAGGTCAAGTGTCCTGGCCATGTTCCCCTCCCAACTTCTTGTGTACCCCCATCCCACTCGCTGGCAGGGCTTGGAAAAGGCCTTGACACTGTGCTAGCACAGCTCAGTGATAACTAAAACATTCCTGTGTTATCAACCTTGTTCTCAGCACAAATCCAAAATGTAAGGAAGGAAATTAACTATTCCAGCTGAAACTAAGACACTGGTCCTCTCGAAAGTAAAGCCAAAGCATAACCCCCCCCCCCCAAACAAGCACACTGTTGCTGTAAAAACAGTAAAAAAAGGACACATTGTTCCTGTAAACCATGTGAAATTTCAGTTCAGAAAAGTGCACCATTCACCTGAATTTCCCTCTCCCCCATTTCACCGTGGGTGATGCCAGTGGCAGTTTGAGCTCATTTTTGCTGGTGGATATTGTGCCTGTGTGTGGAGCAGCTGTCCTCAGTAACCTCTACAACCCAGTGACAGGGAAGGGGCTAAGCATTGTGCCATGGATTGGGCTAAGGAGGACCACACTGTTTGCAGGACAGGTGCTGTCTATCTAGCAGGGAAGACAGCATTACATCACTGTCCTTGGTGCAAAGCTAATAAAGCTGCCTCTTCCTTCTTAAATTTTTCCCAATGGATCTTTCTCTTTGCACAGCAAATACTAGTACAAACTTGGAAATGTTGTTTCTGACACTTGGTCATGGTGCAGGTGAATGTAAACAGTCATTACTTCTGCTGTCTTCCCATTATTACATGGGCTATGAAAGGATCACCTTTGACCTCCACCCAGTTTGTTAACTGAACATGAGATCTCCCTTGTTCCTGTGGAGTTACAACCTTGAATACTCTGAGGTCACAAAGTGTGCCTAAGGCCTTAGGTCTAGGCTGCAAGTGCTCACCTGAGCATCCTGGAGTGTGATCAGACTAAGAGCACAAGCAGCTAACTGTAACACACAAGTAACTACCAAAGGTACTGATGATACTGCACCTTTTCTCATATTTGCATAGAGTAGAAGACACTCCTTAGTGTGAAGCCTGGCAACCAGGGAGACTGTGGGCACCAATCAAAATCAATCAATTCAACCAGTTACTAAAAAATATCTTCAACACAAATTAATTATATACAGTGAACCCAGGTAATGAAATTGTTAAATCTTTCATTCTTACTTTTACTTCAGTAGGGGATTAACCCCCCTCACCCCATTTGTATATGCTCAATACTTACATTGTGCCCTTTCATGACTTCTTTTGAAACACTTTCCAAGTGCTGTACTTCTGCATGTGGTAAATCAGGTATAAAGATGGATGAATTACAGCAGGGGAAGGGGAGCAGGAATTTCACTATGCTACTGTCCTTCAAGAGAAAACGCTGAAGCTGTAACCAACTACCTATAATAAATGAGTACCTGACAAAAAGAAATGAGCTGTGAAAGTAAAAAAGCTACACTAGGATGGATCTCTCAGAAGTACTTTGTCATGGAAATCCTCTGTATGTAGTGTGCAACCCTAGCTAAAAATACTATCAGGTACAGGTTAAATGTTTTCATATGGTACATGCCAATGTAGTTACAATATAGGATTTTTAGGTTTTTCTTAGATGTGTTCTTTCTTTCCAAAGGAAACTTTCTCAACATTAATAAAGAACTTGAAAATACAACATGAAGCTCATTTAGGGAAGGCAACAGGAAAAAAAGAAAACTAAACCCCACAAACTTCTATTTAACTAATTTTAAAAAACTCATTCCACCCTGCATCCTGTGTATGAAACTTAGCACAGACTTTGCTGGCAGAAGATAGTAAAATCCTCTTGTCCTGTTCTGTTGCTGCCTTTCTGAGGCAGTGTCTGCAAGGCTGTGTGTGTATCAGTGAGTTATAAATGGACACATTGCTGTACAACCTGATCTAGGTGAACCTGCTTCTGCAGGGAGGTTGGACTGGATGATCTCTAAAGGTTCCTCCAACCCCTACCACTCTATGGTTCTATAAAATCAGCATCACCTTGCACCTTGCCCTAGCTTTGAACACTCCAACTACATGTATTAGTTTTCATCATGTCCAGATTAATATTTGAATTGGATAAAGCTGATGAATTAGTGAAAGGCATCACATGCTTTAAAAAGCCTCCATTTACCACCAAATTAACTGTCCAATTTGCTAAGAAAGGGGGAAATCCATTTGATTGCAAGTAACAGACTTCACTTTTCTTTCACAAACTATTCTTTCTTGATTGTCCTCTCAAGGAAAAATCTCACAGAGTGCTAGAACTCCTCCACAGAGATGTGTAGTGATGATAAGAACACATTCTCAACACTCGGTGGGCAAAGTTTCACAACAGATAACTTCCAGAAATGACCTGCTGCTTTTCAGTCTTCAGCTCAGACATCATGAGTGGAGTCTAAAGCAGGCTGGAAGTCTGCAGCCTGCTTCATCATCCCTCACAAGAGCTGTATTTTTTCATTTACTTAGTTCATCAGGAGGCTTCCTGGGCATTTATTTCTAAAACTGATAAAAGTGATGAAGTTTTAAAGTGTGGTTAAGTGAGGACTGCAGGTCTTAGGGCTTTGGTGCTAAGGATATTGCTGGAAAGCATTTCTCATGAGCTCTCAAGTAGCTCACCAAGTTGCAGAAATGTGGAATGCCATCAAAGACTTCTTGCAGGAAAAGACTTGAGTTGCTGGCATTAGTTACTCTTATGTTTGAAGAGAAAACAGTTCACATGTCCAAAACATTCTGAAAGAGAGTGATAAAATGTTTACTCTGTGATGTTGGCTGGCTTATCCAGAAGGCTGAAGCAAGCTCTGCATACTTCAAACAGTTATCTCTACTGAAAATCCTCAGACTGAGCAAAGACACCAAATGATCTTCTCACTCCTAGGGGAAATTTCTTCAGATTTGAAGCACTGTACCATAAGGTAATGAGGGAAAGCTGCTGAAGTATGCCGTGCTTTTAGCTCAATATGTGGAGCCGTGTCTTTTCACATGTTCCTTTTTCATACTGTCTAATAATGCAGGGAGTTTTAACAGGAGAAAATCTAGTTAATATACACATCAAGTGATGAGCACCAAAGAACCCAAGCCTTACCAGAGATGATTTTATTACCTGTGGTGGAACTGAGTGGGCATATAACCTCTGGATGACTGTGTTTCTCATTTTTCCTGGGTAAATAAAACATCATGCTCCCATCAGCCACCGTGACCATGAATGATGCTACAGAATTGTCACGGTTTTTCTCTCACACTGAGACAATATTTTCTGTGGAGCCAGACTATATCATTTTTTCAAAGCACACATTCAAAAAGGACTATCCAGGATTTTGGACAGCCAGCAAAGTATACTCTGGTTCTTACTGACACCCGTGGCTCTTGTGATTCTTTCCAGTCTCAGAGAGTTGAGAAAGAATTGGCTCCTTCTCTTCAGCTTCCCATGCAGTGACCACAGGGGCACAGTGACACATTGTAAAACACGTGTGGTGCCACCACAGGCATGGGGACTCGTCCCAAACCCGAAAACATTTGTGTCACCGTGATTGATACTCAGCTCTGCAGCTGGCCAGCAAGAAGGAGGCTCATTACAATCAGCCAGGCTTGGAGTCAGCTCAATTCAAGCCAGCAGACCACCAAGATTCAGATTATACTTTATTACAGTGTCTGCCAAGCTAATGCTCACTATTGTATAAAGGAAAACTGCTCCAAAATGAAAAAAAAAGCAAACCCAACCCACAGAATTTAAGCCCTTTCACAACACAAACAATTTCACTTTCTTCAGAGCATTCACATCTGCAAGGCTTAAATCTCCAACGGAAAGAAACTTAAATTAACACTACCTAACCATGCAAATATGAGTCAACGTTTAATTTTCACATGAGGCACTAGCTAACAGCAGGCATTCAATCTGGAAAGAATTAAAACCACCAGAAGATGGGAAAATAGACATTCAAAACATACTTCAAATACTCAACACATCCCTAATCCAAGGGCAGGGTACACCAAAAGCCATTCAGCCTAAAAGGAAGCATTTGATAGTTCTGACATCCTTGCTGAGTCCAAGAATATCGTTAAAACCAAAGGTACTGAGGCACATCTACTCTTTTCATAATTGCTTTTAGTTTCCAGCAACAGTAAACTAGTAAATTACATAGTAACAAGTAAATATTTAACTGTATGACATCCAGTTATGTTGTTGGGGTTTTTTTTCCCCTAAAACCCCTACATACATTCATGTTAAAGTGAGTAAGAGATCTTAGTTGAAGAATAGGAACTAAGTTTCAGGTAGGTTCTAAATGAACAGACTGACATACAGGTATGATATTTCTAATTTGTATCCAAACATGAATCCTCACTGAAATATGAGCAAGTTTCCTTCCTTTCCCAGGGATCACTTCAATAGTGTTCTGAAGATGGATATTGACAGATCACTTTTTTGCTATCTCGTTGTGAAATCAGTACATTGGGAGTTCCTCCTGCATTTGAAGTCAGATTTAGGCACAGCAGCCCCGTGTCTCTTATCAGATAAAATGATGCCCACTGAAGCTTGTTACATACTTTTAAGTATAGGAGAGCAAAAAAATGTCTGGAATTATGCTGTACTATTTTTTCAGACCAAAGGAGGATACAAAAAGGCATTCCACAACATCAGTTTGAAAACAAAACTTCTGCTTGATCAATCTGAGCCTAATATGAACTTCCAGAGCTCTGTGGAATTTGTAGCATCAATTTGGTAGGCTGGAGTAAGTATAGAATCATAGAATGATAGTGGTTTGGAAGGGACCTTTAGAGATCTCATCTAGTCCAACCCCCCTGCAGAAGCAGGCTCACCTAGATCAGGAACATGCCCAGATGGGTCTTGAAGACCTCCAAGGAAGGAGCCTCCACACCCTCCCTGGATAGCCTGGGCCAGGGCTCCCTCAGCCTCACAGTGAAAAAGTAATGCTTTCATCAGATATGCTGAAAAAGCATTAAACTTCAGACTGCTATTTGAACACCACTGCTATAATTAATACAGTATGACCTTGTATAAACCTTGTAAGTTTGTTCTTGAATATGTAAAGTTGGAGTAACTGCACTGTGAAGAAAAAGTGAGGTGCTTAACTATCTGACACAGCAACACATTTACTTCTGTTGGTGCTTTTCCCTCAAGTACCTTCTGAATAAAAATACTACAGCAGCAATCAGAGGGCACTGATCTATTCATACAAAAGCTTCCCTCTCCCCCTGAATCTTAACATTACATTTTTATTTCAGCTACATTTCTGAAGAATTGCAGCATTCAGTAAGGAACAAGCTGTCTCTGGTATCTTGCAGAAAACCTCCTCCAAAATGATGCTTTACTGAGATGTGATCACTGTGCAGATTGGCTTGGGACTTTTTTCCAGACCTTTCATACATTTTCCACAGAATACTGACTCATTAATTTCCTGTGATTTTTCCTGGTTTAGTTTGTGGTTGGAGGACTAGGAATATGGCTGTGAACATTTACCTGTGGGCTAGTAAAAGTTTTAAGCCTTTTAAAAAAATGCATTCTGTACAGTTGGTGACTATGAATGTAGCCTGTCCGAAAGTTCTGAATTGGGTGCCTGCAACTTGATACACTCATTATCAACAACATCAATGCTACAACTGATTTTCAGAGCTGGTAAGTCAGTGATAGTCTAGAAATACTTAAAGCCTCTGAAAACCAGGCTCTTGTATCGATTAAAACACCTGTCATTAGGTAAATGCAACTTGAAGAGTTTACTACTTTCTATCTTGTTTTAAAAGACAACAAACAGTAGTTTAGCTCATTTTCCATCCTCTGAACTGTTTCCATATGGTATTCTGGAAGGCACTATTAAACTTATAAAAGAGAGTATTTCAAAATTCATTGTGTACAAGTAGTACAGAACTTCTGAGCTCACATTTAAATGTAAGCATGTATGACATGCAGCTTTAACCTGGAAAGACAAGATGTAGAAGCTATGATCATATTAAATTGGAAATGATCTGGTAGTCATTCTTACAGTACACGTCAGGAATCCTTCTCTGCTTCTTCAAAGTAGTGGAGAGCTGACATTAGTCTCTCAGTTTCTCCATAGCTTGTCACTGCTGGGACTCAGGAACATAAATGATATTGGTTTAGTAAGAACTTAAGTTCTAGTGAAAAGGGACTGAACTTCACAAAATAAGACACTAAAGTTAAACTTTTCCTTAGCTTTCTGACTAGGCTTTCCTCTGCACTTACTTTCAACTGAGGAGAGCTCTCAGAAGGACATGCATTTGTTTAACAATGGACACATCAGTATAACCCTGCTTAGGAACTCTCCAATTTGTTTGACATTCTCTTTGTGGACAAATGAGCTTTAACACGTTACAGAGGTATGCAACTCTGTAGACTATGTAAAACACAAAGTGTTTTGCCACATTCATAAAATGTAGCTACATAATTGGCTTCAAATCATCTTATCTGATGGTCCTTGGATGTTAATTCCATCAGCTTTGTAATTTTAATGGCTCAAAATGTATAAAAATCCACAACAGTGGTGATTACCCCTTTCCTCCAGGATAAGACTAGATTTGAAAAGGTTAAGAGGAGGAAAAACTGCAGGTTTGCCTTTGGACAGCTTCCTCTCTATCCTACCTCAGTATTGCTTTAGGTAGTTGTCTCCCATATGCCTTCTGCTGCTGGAACTGCTTGCACTAAAAGTCCCTCTCTTGGGTAGGCTGCCAGTGAAAACACACCATTAACATGAGTTTTGTCTTAACTCTGGATTCTGACAGTCTTCTTAATGGAGTGTGAGCTTTCTGTTCTTTGAGGCACAAGATGGCAAGGTCAGCCTGAGAAGAGCTTCTGAACTCTAGAAAACCCAAGGGAAATACTGAGATGGGTTGATGAGCCCAACATCTCTATATCCACTGCAGCATACACAGGGATGGATGAAGTGTGACTGTTCTATTGACAGGAGGAGAATCATAAAATCAGCAGCAAAGATCCTGGTCCTATTGTTAGAAGCCTGCCCTGTTTCTACCCAATCGAAGATGTTTGGAGCTTGCAACAGCCAGTAAAGACAGAAATGTGTTTTAATCTTTAGCCCTTTTATATCTTTATATACTCATAAACACACATATACATATGCATGTATGTACATGTATCACTTTAGTTTCTTGAAAAATGTTTAATAAACACGTTTCACACATATGTAAAGGAATGTTTCATCCCATATGTGTTTCCTTAGAAACAAAACAGATGATAATACAGTCTATGCTATTTATTTTACGCTGCACATACATCTTCTTTTGTTAGTATGCAGCAGAACATTATATCTAAAACAGATTATGGAATTTGCTAAGAATAGGAATCAATAGACTTCAGATGCATTAGAAAACTAGAGGAGAAAGAAGATGGTGGGATAAATGGATCAGCTGTAAATGTCTGAAACAGATTGTTGATCCACGAAACAGTTAAAAACCATTCTATACTCAAGCTTTGCAGTTAACACAAATTGTTTTAACAAGGTAATTCCTTCCTTCCAAAAGCTGATCTATCCAGACAATACTATTGGGTTAGTTACATTTATTTCATATTTTTAAAAGCACTTTTCCCCTTTGCTTTTTCTACTCTGAGAGCTTGCCACATGTTTTTCAGTTGAAAAATAATTCATGGTACTTTGTGAAAGGTTTGACAAGTATGAAAGCATGAAAATTTGAAAGGTATGGGGCTTTACAAACAAAATCTACTTGAATTACTCGCCCATCTAATTTCTAATCAATTAATGTGGGAGAGAGAAATATTTTAATGGATCTTTCATTTTCACAATTGCCCCCGTACCTTCAATGTATGATGAAGAATTAAACAGAACATGGAAAAAAGTAAAAGAGAGAGTTTTATGATTTCATATCTAAAAACAGATTAGAAGCTTAAACAGGAAATTGTTAAAACTCTTTAAAGTCCTTGGATGACATACTTTTAACTTAATTAATCTTAAATCCATAGAAAAACATTTCGTCTGGGATTTTTTCAAATAGTCTTTGGAGAGAGACTTAGTTTTGCAATAGGTAAGCTTGATGCTTCAGGTTGTGATAGTATTATGTGCGACATCATTTGTGACAGCATCACAAATCCTGTTGATTTTTGTATTGCAGA
Organism: Colius striatus; assembly: GCF_028858725.1. Taxonomy (NCBI): domain Eukaryota; kingdom Metazoa; phylum Chordata; class Aves; order Coliiformes; family Coliidae; genus Colius; species Colius striatus. The sequence continues at coordinate 7,179,405 of NC_084762.1, forward strand.
CTAGGGGTTCTACACCCCTCTACAAACAACTGCAATTCCAGAATTGGTTTTCGCCTGATTTTCCCTAATAAGTGTAAATGAATCGACACTATAAACCAAAGACATGGTATTTCCCTAACACAAATCAAGCAGTCACAGCTGAAATACAAAAGGAAAAAAACCTTAAGTCAAACTTTCTCAGAACTTAACGAGGTAAGGTATTAGTATCTCAGTGGGGAGGCAAGTAAATTAGGTGATTACTATAATACACACCACACTGAGGTCTGGCAATTTATGAAGATGAATATTAAGATTAAATTTATAAGTGATGGGTTTAACGCTGTATTTAGAGCTTTGAATTATCTAAACCATTTCCAAGTATTCAAGATATGTATAACTAGAATGGTAGGGGTTGGAAGGGACCATTAGAGATCATCTAGTCCAACCACACAACCAAAGGCAAGGAGGAGTGAATCTGCCCCCCTCAAATCCTCTGGTGTATTTGCTACTGTTAAACCTTATGTAATACAACCTGATGTCCTTAAAATCTGTCAATATTGCAGATTCAGAAACAGTTGTCAGGTATTCTGAACAGCACTACTTTTCCAATGATACTGAGCACTGACACTGATAAATCCTGACCAACTGAATTTTAACCAGTGACCCTTCAAAAACCAGCTCCAGCAAAAGGAGAAAAAGCAAACAGTAGAGGACAACCAAACCAGAATCCTCTGCCATGGAAGATGACAATGGACTTTCCATTTACCAAAGAAACACAGCAATATCTCAGCCAGCAAATACATCTTTTTGATTTACGTTACTTCCCTTGTCCGTTGAGATCCTGAAATGGAAACATGAGGCTTGTCACTAGTCACATGTGGAAAGTGTGAGCACTGTTCTGTTTACTGGGGGTGGTGGGTATTTAAGGAATGCTAGCTAAGGTACTACCTGCACAGAGTATGTGCTACTCTGTCTCCACAGAACTTTCTAAGCTTTTCTTTTGGACATTTGCTGTTTCCTCCAGGCTACAGCCCCATTATTTTATATGAATTCGACACAACAATCCAGTTGTCATCTCAGAGGTTAACTTACCCTTTTCTCTCTTGCAGAAACTGAAACTTCACATTTTGTTCATGGAGAGAGATTTTCAACAATGACTGGGGAAAGGTAAACTGGGGAAAGGTAAGAAAGTTCCTGCTGGTGTGAAGCAAAAGGAAGTTCCACCCTCTCCAAATGCTCTGGCTCTGCGATGGAGTACCCACACAAAATAAATGGGATGAAATTATCTAAAGAGGATGCATGAAGGCCAAATTAAGTATCTGAAGCCATAAGAGAAGATGCATCTGGGAAACAGGGTGGGTTTGATATCAGAAAGATATTAAAAAACCAGACTATGGTTGAAGGGCCTGGATTTAGATGGAGGACCAACATGCTCAGGACAGCTGTTTTTGCTGCTGTTAAAACTACCTGGGAAGGATTCAAGAGTTACAATGTGCACAGTCTTTTGCAGGCAGATATGAGCTTATTTTGCACGAGTTGACCAAAAGCCATTCTGCTATGACAGCGTACGATCAAGCACTTGGTAGTGAGCCTTGCTGCAAAGCAGTGTGTATTAGATCAGGCAATGTACCATTCTCATGAGGCCCCAAGTCCTCAGGCTGCCCCAGAGTGCAGACTACATCAGTTTGCAAATGGGCACATACATAAACTCACAAAAAAAACCAACCAATCAATCAAAAACCAAAGATTTCAAGACCAATGTGCAATGAATCCATCAATTATGAGGTAGGAAGAACTGAGGTTTGCAGAATCAGGGATGGACATCAGTCCCTGAAAAGCAGTTGGGAAAAATTAACAAGAAGATAGAGCCTATGGTGTGGGGAGACCAACACTAGACATGCCTGTTCAGAGAAACATTCAGAAAGCCCTAAATTTTTAATGGACACTTCATTCATAGGTAGCTCTTTGACTGAGACAGGTTCAACTGAAAGTCCCTTCCAACCTCTACCATTCTATGACTCTATGTATGAAGTGGTACAGGTCTTTATGGAATGACTTCTGTCACAGTGATTTGAGCATCTTTTTTTCCAGCAGTTTGAACACAATGCAACACAATTACACTACCACCCCTTCCAAACCAATACAACTCAGGTACAAATGTCTAGCTTCAGTCACATATCCCAACACAGCTGGTAATTGCACGTACATACCTGTATTTAAGGCCAATACAAGTACATTTGCAATATGGGAGTCACTGCCTCCTATCTTTCATTCACTACCAATTACATATAAACCATCAATAATAACTACATTTTCCCTTAAACTTTTCAAGTATTACTTCTGAAAGAGTGACATTTTGCTTGATGAAACAGCACAAAGACAAAAAAGTCCTTGCTGTAGATATCTGCTGCCTTGGATGCAGCATACAACATATATTGTGTAACGAATACATATTATTCACCTAACAATTTTCCAGTGATGTTGGTAAAAATATGAATGAATCCATTTTCATGTCTCTCATCTCCAACATATCAAGACAATAAAAAAGCAAAGCTTAAAGGAATTTACCCTGTATATCAAAATATTTCATTACAATGCTATGGATTGGAATTCAGAAATTGCTAAGGCTCAGTCCTGTTGTAAAGTTTTGACAGAACTCATTTCTATTCTCACATCTACAGTGAGTTTTAGGAAGGGACAGATCACACTGCACATATTTATGTAAGTACACCTTGGTGTTTCATATACAACATAAATGAACATACTTCTTAAGGATCTATTTAAGTATGTGAGTTGTGCCATGTTAAATTGGTGGCTCTTTTATTGAAATTCGTTTCACAGAGAAGAAAAAAAATCCACTTTATATGTTTCTCATAACTCCAGTAATGGCATCTGGAACCTGTAAGGCATGTTAACTGTTTTGTGAGCGTCTTCATTACTTTTTGTGCTGATTAAATTGGGTGGAATAGCGAGAACATATTGACTTCGCTTAAGCAACTGGGGAAATGGGACAAGCCTACAAGGAGAAAAACATCTGTAATATAGAAGCTTGGATGAGAAGATTGGTCAAAGCTGCTGAAAAAAAAAAATAGAAACCCCACAGCAGTGCTTCTAGAGATTGCTTTTCAAAGGGCCTGAAGCTTGTTTTCTAATTAATTTCCAACTTTGAGTTTACAGCCCTGAAAGTCATAGTCTCTGCTGACGTACAAACCAATTATTTACTTTACAGCTGTCTAAGTATGAGAAATACCAACTCAAGCCAAGGGAAGATGATTAAGGCAAAGCAAATATCTTGCAGTACTCACCTTAGGCACCCAGTGGCATTACGCAGCACCTGTGATGAATGGAGTTGTATTTTGTGATCATCCTGGAGCGGAGAGTTTTCCCATCCAGAGTGAGGGATGATCACTGCATTGGTCAACACTGCGAGGGCATCCTGGATGATTGGCATTTTCAGTGCATCGCAGGAGGATAAGTTCCAGAGAACTCCTATAAAATAAGCAGCAAACCAAAACAAAAAAAAGTGCAAATGACTAATAATTTACACCCTCAAGATTGAATTGGTTTTGTTTTGTTCTTGAAAAACCCCCTACACAACATTTCACAGCATTGGTGTGTTTAATAAAGGTGCTTCTGTCAAACCCCTCTCCCGCTAACTACATTGTAAAGGAAGTTGGATGACAACTGGGAATATAGCTTTGAGTACACAAGTAGTCACGGCAACACTGGAAATCTCTCAGAGCTAAGCCTAAAAACTGAGCTGCTCATTATGATCTAGGCCTGTTTAGGCTGTGAACTGCACATGGAATGAAGGAGCATTAAGTCTTCAACTTCAGATTTCTTCTTTAATAAAAGTAATAAAAAGCAATAGCAGGAAATAGGTTCAGACTTCTACTATCACTGTTGACATATACACACTGAGAGAACAAAACCCCAACTGTGATCCTCAGTGTAATGAAAGTAACTGCCTAGGCAATATGTACTACAAGCAAGAGACTTCCTTCACAACCTGATCCAGGAGTATGGTATTATCCTGGCATTCAACAAGTCATTTTTTAAGTATTTCTCTACACAAAGTGACAGAATACTATTGTTTTTGTGCAGAAACAACCACCTTAATAGTGCAACTCACAGGGAGATTTACTGGAATTTAAAAATAAACCAAAATCCACTTGTGTTCAAAACTCATGATGTGCCAAAGAAAAGGAAGAGCAACCAAGAGCCAAAGCTTTCTGAGCACAGCTGCAAAGATCAGGGCCACTGCAGATGTGCCACACAGAAAGCAGGTGAGAAATTGTTGGGGGCAAAAGAGATCCTGCTTTTCATTTCCTTGTATATATTTGTATATTTCCTGGAAAAGCATGTCCAATTTTTGTGCTGTGCCAAGGGTCTGCTGCTGCTGGGCAGCTACTAGTGCTGCTTTTTTCCTGCAGAAACTGACAGAATTTAGCTACAGACCAAAAAAGAACCCAAAAGGGCAAAAATGAGAATACCATTCATTTTTTTTTTTTCATTTAAGAATTGTTAACTTTAAAGGGAAAAAGAGTCTTTGTTTGAATTTTGTCCTGAATGTCTTTATGAAAAGTAAGAGCATATTTGAAGGAATTAAGACCTCCATGGAGATATTTGTACTTGCTTTTCTACAACCTGTTCTTGGTGAGCCTTATTGGCACAATTACCATTCCTGAAATACCTAGTATTTTGCTGGTTTTAGTCAGTACAAGCAACAATGTGGTTGCCTTTTTTAAACATTTTTCTAGACAGGTGTAAATAATGTGCATGGAAGTAGAGAATCAGAATAAAAATCTTTGCCCTTTCAAGGTACCATTTTGTTCTTACGCGAGACAATGTGCTGTTTCTTTGTGAAGTCCTACTTTGGAATTGAAGCAGAAAAAGAGTGCTTTGATAGCAACAAAACAGTACTTTGGGCTTCAACAACTAGCTATAAACTAGAAAAGCAGAAGAAAATACAAAAGAAACAAACATAAGAGCCCTGTCTGGCACAATGCTTAAAAATACGTATTTCTATGTTATTTTCTATTCAGTCTAGGCTCTTGCTAATTAAAAGCAAACTCACATATACAACATGATAGTTGGTATTCAATAATAATTGAGAAACCCAGAACTATTCTTTCAAGCTCTTTTTTCTCCTATTTAAAATCCACTTGACACTGCACAGGAGCCTTTGCTCAGTAAACTGCCGCAGTAACAGATGAGCTCCAAATCCAAATAAAAACCTAGACGTTCACCCAAGAGACAAAAAATGGGGTCTGCTTTCACTAACTGGAAATTAAACTTGCACAGTAAGAGGGTGAAAGGATCACCAGGCTAAATTAGTTGCTCTGCCTTCTCCTAAAATGACTGTAAGTCAAGGCAGAATCAAGCAAAACTGCACTGCCCAGTAAGCCTGACACTGTCTTCAAAGTTTTCGCACTGCACACACATTTCTAAGGAGTACTATACCCTTCTTTTACCCTAGAATAATGTGTTTTGTCTAACTGTAAGCTTTGAACACTACCAATCCCATTAGTGAAAAAACAGAAATGAAATTATCTCCCAAGTAGTGTAGTCTGCTCATTGCTGAGGTTGGCATTTTAAGTGCCTCCTTGTACCCTTCCTTAATTAAGGATTTGCAATTACGAAAGGGCACTGGCAATTTACTTCCCATTACTTTTGCTGAGGACGACCTGGAGTTAGATTTATGTGGCATCTAAGAAGAAGATCCATTCCCTTGACTTTGCAAGGGGAAGCAATAAAAAAAAGAAATCTTTTACCTGAGATATTCTATTATGGAGATACCTCTTCCCCATATGACTCTGAACATATTTTTTTAAGCATGTATGCATTATGTGCTCCTTAAGACTACAGTAAGGAGATGGTCACTGAGATCATTTGCCACTTTACTCTGAAAGACCCAACTGAACTTGGTTTTTGAGCACAATAAGTCTGGAATAGCCTCAGAGGTGCCTCACCTGCTCCCTAGTTCAATTGTATGTCATCATCTGCCCACAAGAAGGGAAGGGATCAGACTAGGCATATGAGTGATTCATCACTAATAGTGGGACCCATCCTGCTGCACACAGATTGGAAGGGAGCTGTTAATCCAACACCTCAGCAGTCCAACTCAAGGATTTAGCATCCACAGACTGACTCTTGGGAGAGAGGGGAAATAAGGAACTAATCAGATCAGCATTGAGCAGCTCTTACTCCATCACTTGTGTTCACAGTATCTTATCTTCTTATTTTTAAGGCTGTAAAGCATTGAAACCAGGCATTTTGCTCTCCTACCTGCAAATCATTTCAGGTTGTGTTGGATTCGTTGTAGAAAGAAAAAAACTAGCTACTCCAGACTGACTACATTTATTTGCAAGTGGAAGTTTTTCACTCTTACATATAACAAACTGAAGCAATATTATGGTTTAAACCCCAGTCAGCAACTAAGCACCACACTAAAACCCAAACCAAGCACTGTACCAGCTACTGGGAAGAAAATTAACTCTATCCCAGCCAAAACCAGGGTAAGCACGTGGAAAAAGTGTCTTGTAAACTCATTTTGAGTTTAAAACAAAGGAGAAACTGGTACTGAAGGCATTCAGCTGATTGATTGTAGTTGGAAGATGGATTTGGGGTCTGAGTACTAATTACCAGACACCAGATGAAGAACTCGTGGAGGAGTTTATGAGAACGCTTGCTATGGAGACCTTGCTCTATCAAGTTTCATCTTCTGGAGTAGCTTATCAGAGGACATGTGTCTACTATATTCCACAGGTTACTTAATACACTAAGAGTAAATCATCTGTTCCATGACCACCTTTCACAGATTTTGGCAATCAAGTTAAAAAACTAGCTGTAAGTTTTGGAAAAGGTTATAATCAACCTTTTTCAAAGACATCACTGCACAGATAGAGTTCGTAAGGAAAACTACTCATGGATCTTAGTTAAGGCAATTTAAGAATGTTGCACTGGAAGAAGGTACTGAGAAAATAGAGAACAAGAAGGAAACTTTATCTTTCTCTTAGCCAAATCCAGAATATTGAAGACAAGACCAACCCTTTTAAAAGCACTGCAGATAGAGCTTATCCACTTTCGGCATAGAAAGAGATAACTTTTTGACATGAATTGACTTAAGCTGCTGCAATAGACACTGCATCACTCACCCTAAGGGAGCAAAGCAAAATACTTAAAAAATTTGAAGTCCCTCATCTTAATGGAGCAGTTTGAGCCAAACTCACCCTGATCACATTCTTCAATGCATTTTTTAAGCCAGTGTTTTACTTAGAACTAGTTCTTGCATATGTATATCTATAGTCAGACATAATTAAAGACCTGATGAGCCACATATTAGGTTTATTCCATCCAAAGTTAAGAAAACAGAGATCATGCACTCCTATGCAAAAAAAAGATCACCCTAGCAAGAGAGCACATGGGAAATCAGGAAAGTTTAGACATTTATTCAGTGCATGATCTAATGCTACCTCAGATTATGACTTTATATATATATAAACAAGCCTATTAGAACAACTTAGACTACAAATGGAAACCATGAAACTAGAAAAGTCAGCTTTTCTAAAAAGCATTGCCCCTGCCACACTGCCACTACATATTTTTGTTTTTCTACAATGCTGTGAATGATGTAATTTGCCAAAGAAATTATAGCCTAAAAGGATCATCAGTAAACAGATATTACTGGGAGAATGCAGACTTTGATTCTTCTTAATTTGGTACATTTAAATCAACCTTAAACTTATACTAATATCTTATTTATTTGGTATTCTCTGTAAAAACAAAAATCTCAAAGTCTTCCAACTCATCTAAGTTTTTCTTTTCCATCTTAATAGTTTGGTCATGAAGTGATGCAGAATGCCATCTGCTAGTGTTGGGAGCTTGCATCCCAGGAAGAGCAAACATGGGTTTGCAGGCTCATTTGCTTATAGGTTGAAGGCACACGGGTACCACAGGGAGCTTCCCTCATGAATCTGACAATTAAGATTGAAATCTGAGAGGTAAATACCCTACCCAGAAGCCAAGAACAAAGGATCTTTTGCCGGACTCCTTAGGAAAAGCATCTTTTACCCCAAGCTCTAAAGCACTACATGATTTGCTGGCTCTTACTGTAGCTTTGACACTCAGAGTCTCCTGTAACTGCAAGGCTGCTCTACAGAGCGGAGCTGGATCCTCTCCATGGCAGCAAGGTGTGGGCTCCTGAGGAATTAGAGTAGTTCTGCTGTAAAGATGCTGAATCCCAACCACAACATTTTTTTATTACAAACTGCAAGATGACTTCACACCCTGCTGAGCTGTCAAGGTGAGGAAATGGTCTCAGTAACAGACTTTCTGTAGGAAACAAAAAAGTAGCTGATTTAAATTCTGGCACCTGAACAATTTGCAGCTCATAAGACAGCTCATTAAAAGCACTCTATAAAAGTAAGTTTAAAATTGGCATAACAGAGGAGGAAGTTTCACCAATTTTCTTGACATATTTTTTAATCTGGTTACTGAATGCATACCTATGTGCAGCCTCCTCTGATTCTCTTACTTGCACACAGGTGGTTTCCCATCTGTGTGTAAGATGACCCATGAAAAGTGCACATGGAGAAAGACTGGGTTTTAGTCATAAGCAGACAGGAGTTCAAGAAACAGTAAGTAAAGATGCAGCCATATGAATTTTTTTCCTTTTGCAGCCACTCATATGCTTATGATGACTTCCACAAATGAACACAGCTTGATCTTGACTACATGTAAGTACTTGACTACACTGAATACAAGTAATATAAACATTTCCTCTGAAAAGCTAACTTTTTTTCTCAACTACTGCTCTTTTCATTCCAAAATTACATCTATGGTTTCATTAAAACAAAAAGAGAGGCCAATTTTACCATTGCTTGCAAACAAATTCTGCCCAGACTTTGGTGTTGAGGTGAGGGAGCCCTGGCACAGGTTGCCCAGGGAGGGTGTGGAGGCTCCTTCTTGGGAGGTTTCCAAACCCACCTGGGCAAGTTCCTGTGCCACTTGCTCAAGAGGAACCTGCTTTAGCAAGGGGTTGTGCTGGATGTGCTCTAGAGGTCCCTTCCAACCCACTACTATTCTGGGATTCTGTGAAGCAACTCAACTTCAGAGGTCTCATCACAGCAATACAAACCCTCTGGCTTGTTATGGGCAACAACATGTTTAGTGAGCTACAGTTACTTTAAGGTTTTACAGAGAGTCTTAAAAAATTGCTATTGCATCATCCTAATTTTTAGAAAATACTTCTAAATATCTCTTGTACTTAAATATCTCTTTGTGCTTCTCCAGACTAATAAGCTGACATTTCAGAGGCAGTGGATGTGCTCTAACAAGGCATTGCCGTGTAAGAAGGAACACTGCTGTACTTCACAGTACAAATCCACAGTCTGGCAGAGCCTAAATTTCAGATTTCAGCATCACCTACAGAAAACATTGTCAGCATTTGCAAAAATGGGGATATGATTTGAAAACAAATGCAGAGCATTTGCCCACTGAGAAACCACTTACTGAGACATCAGATCTTTGAAGCCATTTTCCTTGCAAAGCTGGAAGGTAAAAGGCTACACAGTTTACACCCAGAAGTCGTGGTGAAACACATTTCCAACCTATAGGCTACGATACCTTTAGGAAATTCCAGAGCCATTCAAAACACACCCTGTTTATCTTAGATTTAGCAAATCTAAAAGTAATTTAATAAACTGTGTAATTTGGCTTCAGAAATGATGCTGTCTTACCAAATATTGTTTATGCAAACAATATTGATAGTTCAAATGAATCATTTTACACAAAATCTATTACAATTCCCTAACTCTTAGACAATCTTTGCCCCTTTTCTCAATATGCTGTCACTATTTTAGTTCTGAAAAAAGGGAGAACCCCCTGATGGGATTTGTTGTTTTCATGAAAAGGTATTCTCAACATGTTCTGAATTATCAGATTAACTACTTCACCTCCTGCTGCTCCCAGTTAAATAAGGAGGGGTTTTTAAATAGATGCTTTCTAAAATCTCCTGCCCAGCTTTCTTAGCAACAGGCTAAGGCACTGATTTAGTGTGTGTTACATTGGAAGTATTGTTACAGATAAAGGAGAATGTAATGAAACAAGTGATACAAAACTATCCTCAGGCTCACAGTTCTTTTCCCTGGAGGTGAAGAGGGCAGAGCTAGAATAAGTCACTGGAGTGCCAAGGTCTGAGCTGGGAGCAGTGCCATGCCCCTGGCAGGGTAGTCTTTCTCTCTTAGTGGTCTCTTTGGAAGTGGTTTCATCAATTTTCCCATCACAGCCTGTGTCCTCCTTTCTGCTTCCCAGGCAAATTCCCATTCACTTGCCTTGAATTTACCACTCTCAGACCCAGTACAAAACCCAAGACAGTCCCTCACAGAATCCCAGAATGGTGGGGGTTGGAAGGGACCACTAGAGCTCACCCAGTCCAATCCCCTGCTAAAGCAGGTTCCCCTCAATCAGGGGACACAGGAACATGTTCAGGTGGGTTTGGAAACTTCCAGAGAAGGGAGACTTCATATCTTCCCTGAGCAGCCTGTGCCAGTACTCTCTCATCTGAAAAACAAAGCAGTTTCTCCTCATGTTGCAGTGGAACTTGCTGTGTTCCAGCTTGTGCCTGTTATCCCTTGTTCTGTCACTGGGCACTAAAGAAAAAAGACTAGCCCTATCCTCTCGACACACATCCTTTAGGTATTTGTAAGTGTTGATGAGGTCCCTCCTCAGTCTTGTCCAGGCTGAACAGTCCCAGGTCCTGCAGCCTTTCCTCATTAAGAGAGATGTTCTAGTCTCTTAATTATCCTGGTAGCCCTAAAGAAATTGTGTTGGGGCACTTAGACCTTTAGCTTGATGAACTCTAGCAACCACTTCTGCAGACCAAGTGCCTTCAATTTTTTTGCTTAGACTGCTCAGCTGTGTGGCACAAGCTTAATTTTATCAAGGTAGCAGTAACAATAGTCTTCCGGTTCAAGAAATCCTTGGTTTCCCTTTTTCCCTATAAGAAGGTTTAAAAGGTAATAGCAATTGACCATGAACTATTCAATGCAAAGTCTGAGCAGTGAGGTGAGATGAAATGCATCCTTTTGCTGCAGACTAAGATTTGCAGGAGACTGGATGGTAGTTTGGCATTGCACTTGAATGGTTCAAGCACTGGTTCACAAAGCTCTGGGCAGAGGCTGAAGAATGCTTTGATTAAAAGTATCTAAAGAACTCCAAGAACATTATGTAATGTTTGGGAACTGAAGAGGCTTTTATACTTGAGGAACGAAAAGCTAAAGAAAATATACTGTGCTTGGTAAGGTTTACCAAGCTAGGGTTTACTGTGCTAGGGTTTGTTTAATGTTATTACAGAGAATTTGTTTATCTGCTGAGGAGAAACTAAGCAAGAAATGAACACTTTTTCTTGCCAAAATCAAAACAAGCACTTCTGAAAGATGTTTTATGCTAGCAGTCATCTACCTCCATGTTTAACCTTCCTCATTTCCTTGACTTGATAGGAGATAGTGATTGGATATTGGAGGCAGAGCAGAAGCTGATTCACGGAGCTGCAGATGAAGAGGCATTTGTATACTTTCTGCATTTACCCCATGTCTCTCTTTAACTACATAGAGTTATGAGCCCCAAATGGTATTTGGCAGTTTGATTTTCTCAGCTAAGCATATATTGAACAAAATTTACATCAACCTTGTAGCAGCAGTATTACCATGGTTACAGTATCTTAACTATTTAAGCACATAGGTGGCTTCTCACATCGTCTGTTTCAAAGTTTGTGATATCCACAATAGGTATCTGAACCTAAAACACATGATATCTTTATAATTAATTTTCTGTTAATGTAATGGCAAAATCCTCTTTGGTTCCAAAAGCAAGCCACTTTAACTTTTCTCCTCCTACCTATCTTTTCATACTGAATATCAAAAGCTTCTAATTAATTAGGTCTTTCACTGGCCAGGCCTTCTTTTATGCATTGCTCCATTACAAAATTTGAATGTAATTAAGAAAGGAGATATTTGATATGCTCAACACCAGAAGGGCATCTAATATAAACCTACAACAACAATAACAAAAGTGATAAAATAGAGATTTTAAGAATCACATCAAGGTGAAATACTGCAAGAATCAACTCATGGAAGAGTTGGATTCTTCATTTCTCACATCTGTGGGAAAGTCACCTCAGAGTGGGATAAACAAGCCTTTCCTCTTTTCCAAATCAAATTTCCAAAGAGCAATAAAAAGGGCTACAAATAGTTGCCACCTCTAAATGAATGTTTATATCACAATAAAATATCACATCTGTGTTTACACACTCCAGTAACTAAGCTGATGTCAAGGGCACTTTTGCAGAAGATTATTAAACTGATAAACTGCTTCAAGATCCTGAGTATTAAATAGTCAGCCCTTTGCCATAATACTGTTAAACATGACTTACTAGACAAAACAATGCTCAATTAGAAAATAACATCACAAATAGGAAACAACTGTGATTTTGACTTTGGGAACACCCAAGAGAAGAATCACCATTGTACTAGGAAGTTAAAAATTCCAAAGAACTGGCCAGAATTCTATAAGAAAAAATTAGATCATCATAACTCTTCCACTGAAGAAAGCCAAAAGGCTCATTTAAATAGAATACTCCCTTAAACTTGCTTAGCACATCACTGCAGGCTTGCTAACTTGTAATTATACTCATTAGCAAAGACACATGCGAGGCTCAAAGGGACCTTCTGGAGCATCTTGACCAACCCGTCAACAATTTATGCACATACTAATAACCAGTATGCAATCAAGAGGAGTTTTAACCGCAGCAGTTACCTCAAACCAGGTAGATATGAGGAAGACAACATACAACTGCTTTCAGTAACACTGATAGGCTATCCATAAAGTTATAAATACTTCATTATAAACATGTGGCATCTACTAAAAATGGAACAGAAATGCAAAACTACTGTGTAGTAATGTTGTGTAACATGGGATGACAACAGAGGACCAACCAAGCTAAAACACAAACTGGCCACACATGAAATTAAAGACAACACTAATGAATATTGGAATACAAAATATGGGAAGCAAATGACATTTTTTTTTCTGTCCAACCTGACCATGGGCCAATTACACTTGGACAACTAGTGCTTCTTTGAAAGGAACATTATGTACAAAACATCTTATAATTTTTCACACAAATAGAACCTATGCTTTTTTGATTACATTAACCAAAATGTGAATGAAATGCACAAAGTCTATGTCTACACATCTATGCATATCATATACATGTAGTGTTAGATAGTTTATACTCCTTTCATATTTTCCTTTTGTAAATGTGGTGATATTTCATAATTTATATATTTTTCAGTAGTCAATTGTTAAATCTCTAACACCTTAATGTCAGCCAAACTAAGCAGCAGGCTGCCTGCCAGTACAGGAAAGAACAATTTCTCCTATCATTATTTATAGCTACATTTCTTTATCATCCCATCTAAAAGTGTGTCATCCACTTTTACCTTTCAATCATGGATGGTATATCCAGTTTGAAAACAGGTGAGAGTCATATAAAAGGCCTCTTTAAATGGAGTTGTTTCTAGTTCAGCTGGCTTATTGTTCACAGGTAGAAACAGTCTTTCTAGCTGTGATGGGTTTTGATTGTTGAGATGAGACCAGTATCTGAAACAGCTACCCTGTGATCAGATGGAGGTGATGGAACAAGGAGCAAAAGCAGGTTGAGTCTAGCAACACCTGCTTGACCTCACCTTCTCCACAAGGCATCAACAAGATTTCTGTGTTATCCATGCTACAGCTGCACATTAATCATGTGTTTGTGGTCTGTTCTTTATTCCCGATAGTAAAACAAATAGAAAGAATGCTAAAACAGAATTTTGTGGAAGGGTTCATAATTAACTTGGGAAAGGCAAGAGAAGCAGAAATCAGCTACTCATTGTCATTATTCAGAAGTGAAAACTTTTTTTCTACCATCTGTACTGATTTTGTACTGTGTTCTCATCTGTTTATATTGTTAAGAAAGTGTTAACATTTAATTATTTTAAATTGGAAGGCTTTTATTTCTTCCCATTAATAGGACCTACTGTGGAAACTAGTAGCACAGTGCTGGGGTGAAGAGATGGCTGAATACTGTGCATCCAGCTTACACCAATTTCTTTTCATTTACAGCTTTATATGAAATAAGATATTGTAAATCAGGTTCTCCTAGAGTCTCTGGAGATTACCAGGGGCTGTAAACCACGCCAAAAATCTCTGTTTCTATCAGAATGCTTCACTTCTACATAAATGCATATTTTCATTGGTATACCTCAGTATATCCAGGCTGTTCTAGTAAAAAACAGTGACTGCTAAAGTGCTTCTGAAAGAATAATCTTTCAATACCTCAGGAAGTATTTCCTGACCCTTAGCTCTATTTAAGTAGTGAACAGTCAGGCAGCACACTTACTTCACAGCTTCTACAAGGGAGCCTGCACTGAAACCATGTAAATAAGGCATTGAAGCAGTAAGGTTCAGTTTGTACAATCCAAAAATTTGAGCAGAGGAAGGTACTAGCCTTAGAACTTTGCTACTGAGGAGGAGAAAGATGAGATAAAGGAAGAAGTGAAAAGCTCAATTTTGGAGCGATTACAGCAGAAAGGAATCTGTAGAAAAGAGGAAAAGGCACAAACGGTGCCGAAGGCAATCCTGACAAGCCAAGAGCTACTGGGATAGAGAGCTGCTCTGCAGGTTTATATATCCTTTCAAAACCGGTCCTGACATAGCTGGGAATTGACATTCTAATCTCCTTAGAGTGAGGCAACAAGAAGGAAGAAAATGTGCATGTTTGAGGAAGGAACTAATGCAATAACTTTTGCTCTGGCGGGTGTGTGTTTCACGGTACTTGGGGGCAGGCAGTGAATGCTTCGCTACTGCTCAAATTGAGCTGCTAAAAAACCTCTCCTGTCCCTATTTCTTCACTCACAAGCTAAGTGCCTACTCAGAGTGACTCACACCCTCATCTCGCCAGATTTCTGGACAGGTCATTCAGACCTGATAGGCTCAGTTTCCCATCTGTACAACTGAGATAATGACATTTCCCTACCTAAGCGAAGTGTTCTGAGGCATAACACTGGGAGAGTATTTTGGGGCAGCTACGGCAGAATATGAATTCCTAAGGCAGGAGCTTTGTGCCCTCTCTACAAGTAACAAACAGCAACAGCTTTTATGCAGACAGGATGCTCGATGAACATGAGATGGAAAGGCTCAAGGTATTATGTTTACTCCTAAAGCACACATTTGCTATTATTTTCTCTGTACTGCCTTCAGGAGATGGTGGCTCTACTGAAATAATTATCTTCCTGCCACTTCAACTGAGAGGAAGCAGGAGGAACTTCTGTTATTTTCCCTTGTGCCCACCACCATGCCAATTATTTCATTACTGAAGCAGCTGCTGCAGGAGCTATCTTTCTTTCCCCAGAAAGGACAGAGAGAAAGAACTGAACTGGGGTAACTGTCACCGTACAACACTTTACAACAAAGCAAATGAGAACTGATTCACATGCACGATTCTAGCCTGTATCCTAAGAGATGCAAAATGAAGAGTGCAGCTATGAGTCTTGCATTGGAAAGGAGCTCTGCAGAACACTACCAGTACACCAAAACATTTCCAAAACAAGGGCCAGTGATTTGCATTTTGAAAGGCTCAAAACACAGCCAGGGCAAGGGGAGGCCTCTGGGATGTGCTGGCTATTAAAACCAGAAACAGGCTCAGGAATAAAATCCTGGAAATCATTGACTTTGATTCCATTCCTAAGGGTCACCATGTTTTCACTGCTCCCCTTCCACAGATGTCCAGCACTCCTGACTGCTCAACATCCCTGGGAGCTGCATTTAACCATCTACAAAGGCTGGTTTCTGCCTACCATTGATGATCAGAAACTACTGAGAAGAGCGTTACATCTGAGGTCACACTAGCACACATATCCCTACTTTCTGTGGCAATTAAGAAGAATTTAACAACACACTGATTTAACATCACACTGTGAGATGGAAGGAATGTAAACTGTAGCCTGATATCTTTTCTTTACATGACCTAAGATCTTCAAGACCCGCCTGGACATGCTCCTATGCAACCTGATCTAGGTGAACCTGCTTCTGCAGGGGAGCTGGACTAGATGATCTCTAAAGGTCCCTTCCAACCCCTACCATTCTATGATTCTATGATATTACCTGTTCCATCTACAAGCAGCATGGGAAGTGCCACTGCAATTGCAGAGGTGTACTGCTGATGTTCATTAGCAGTTTGCTGCTTGCTACTCAGGATAAATAGGCAGAATGTTCCCTGGAGCCAGGACACAAACAACATAACCAAGAAACAAACAAGTATGTTGAATCCAAAGCGGTGGTTACACTTTATTACATCTGTCAGTAATTCTGTCACTCTGCAGGAGGCACCAGCCAAGCTCGTGTCACCCGGTACTGCTGCCCCATTAATCCAGCCTAACAAGTAAGAGGTGATAAGTGTTTTACCTAAGGAACAAAACTAAATACAAAAATCTACATTTAATAAACCCCACATAGTTTGTGTAGATACCCTAAAGGAAGGAACCTGGAGTCAACCAAAGCATGATAACCTTCTCAGTTGTATCCTAAATGATGCCTCACTCACATGGGTAGGTAACTTCTGAAGAAGCACAGATGATAGTGTGTACTTTGATGTTACCATTGCAGAAATAAGACATTTCCTTACCTATTTTAGTAAGGGAAATAATAATGGAAATCCAGGCACTGTGAAGTAGGATGCTAAAAAGATCTTAAGTGTGTTTTTTTTCCTAGCACTTATCACCATATTGATATTATCAAACAGAATGAAATCACAATGAAAAATAAATAAATAAATCAACCTAGCTTCTGGTTTGCATTTTAAATATAACAGTTTAGAGGAAAAGGGGGGAAAAAAACCCCACATCTCCAAACATTTCAGATTGGTATTTCTGAAAAGAAAAACAAACAGATGAAACAAACCCAAACCCCACACCTTGAGTCTCATGAGGGAAAATGCACAAAAAAACCCATCAGATTATACTGCACCAAGAAAAGAAATAGACTCCACCACTACCTGCATGTTCTGGGTCTAACATATATCACGTAGCATGCTATGAGCCTTCAGAAAAAAGGCTTCAGAAGAGAATGTTGTTCATCTATCCAACATCCTTCTCCATTTTCAGAACCACAAGGAAAGCAAATAAAAAAGAACACCAAGCAAATCTTCCTTCTCACTCTATAGAAGAGATGAGTAACAGCTTCTAAGAAAACTCAGTAAAATCCACTTTTTGCGTGTGCAGTCCTACAGCAGACAGGAGGGAGAGCAGAGGGAGAGGAGAGGATTTCCCCTACAATGTATCTCTGTCTGGAGCACATCTCCTGTGAGAGTATTCACAGTCAAGATTAAAGTGGCCAGCAACCTTATGCATAAACCAAGCCTAGATCTGTAATCTGTCCGTATGATACTGAATAAAGCTATTCACACATCACATATATGCAAAGTACCTGAAAGTGTTTTGTTACAGCAAAGAAGACAGTAATAAATGAAAGAGTTATTGATGGAGCAAGTGGCATGCAGCATAGGACTGTGCTTGCAGGGTCTACATAGAGTTTGAATGAATGAAGTACTGAAAGGTACAAACCTGTGACCAGTTCTCTGATTTCCAAATCTGTAGTCTTGCGGAGTAACCGTACTAATGCTGGGATACCACCACAGTTTTTCAGAGCAATTTTGTTGTCATCATTTGCCTTCCCATATACCAAGTTTCTCAAAGCTCCACAGGCACTACGGTGGACTTCTGTCATCCGATGGTCCAATAGGTCCACCAGTAATTGTATTCCGCCTTGTCTTCTTATCTGAAACAGTCCAAAGTGTTAATCAGAAAATTAGGGGATGAACATTGGTATTACATACACTATCCAATGTAGTTAAGCTGTGGCTTAGGCAGGCTATGCACCAGCAAAGGTGTGCTGGTATCCCCACAAAGCTGCTATGTTGCACTGCTTTAATTCCCTCTCTTCTTTTCAGCAGCAACAAAATTGTACAATGAAAAACCTGACCGTCTGTAAAAGCAGTCAGAAGTTAGTCATGAGCGCTGTTTCATCAAGGTTTCTCTAGGTTCAGCAAGGTTTGTCTTGACAGGGTTTTCCCCTGTGCTGGAGAAACATCTGCTTCAGAGTGCAACATATCACAAGCTTGAGAAAAAGCCACGAGACTACAGCAAACAAACAAAAAGAACTTAGTGTAGCAGAATTTTCAGGAATCCCCTACTTTTACATTTAATTACTGGGAATGTGAGTAGCTACTGCAGTCTTTGTAAGGATAATATGTCAATACATTTGGGAAATGGAAAGATGAAAGAAAAAGGAAGAAGTCTGCACAAGTACAAAGACAAGGGTGATACGTAGATCACGGAAAGCTTGTTCAGTTATGATTGAGGGAGACTCTGAAATGACCCAGGAACAGAAAATTCATTCATTCCTACTGTGGCCTACAAAATAGATTTCTAATGCAATATCTTTTCTAAAGTATCATTCTAGAAAAAGCACAAAAATGCTTGAGGCAAATGATTGAGCAGGTCAAGAATACCAAGAACAATTTTATTATGAAAGTTATTTGCAACAAATCTATCTTTATTATTCTCTGGCACTATTTGCTCCTCAAACAATAGGCAGTCTTAGATCTAATTTTAAGAAACTAGACTGATTCATAACTAAAATCCAAGGAGTACAATGCTTTGGCTTCAAGTAAGTGATATGTACATATATCTGTCAAAAAGTTTCTCTGTGGGTGTTGTTGGCTAAGGCACAAAGCAAGCCAGGCACATCAACTGGTCATTTTACCACCTCTGGTAATATTTTACTTAAGATGGTAAACCAGAGACAACTAGAGAGTGTTCTCAAAATAGAGAGAAAAGAGAAACATTAAAGTTTGCAATGAAAACGTTCTGAAATCTTTCTGAAGTAGTTCTTGCACCAGCATGTGTTCTTGGGGCTCTTTGCAGGGGGGAGGCTTGGGAGTAGGAAATGGTTAAACAAAGCACACTAAAATTTACTAGGAATTTACACTCTATCTCTTAACTTCATAATGGTTCAGAATAACCAGTGTATGGTGTTTCATTCATTTAACACAAGCTTCAACAAATCTAAGTGCTGGGTACAGCACTTGTGTCCCAACAGCCCCAGGCAATGCTACAGAGTTTGGGAAAAGCATCTGGAAAAGTGCCCAGGAAGGAAAAGACCTTGGGGTGCTTATTGACAGCAGCTGAATGTGTGCCAGTAGTGTGCCCAGGTGGCCAAGAAGGCCAATGGCATCCTGGCTTGTATCAGCAATAGTGTGACCTGCAGGACCAGGGCAGTGGTTGTCCCCTTGTACTCAGCACTGGTGAAGATGCATCTTGAATACTGTGTTCAGTTCTGGGCCCCTCACTACAAGAAAGACATTGAGATACTGGAATGTGTCCAGAGACTGACAATAAAGTTGAGGAAGGGTCTGGAGCACAAGTCTGATGGGGAGCAGCTGAGGGAGATGGGGGTGTTCAGCCTGGAGAAGAGGAGGCTGAGGGGAGATGTGACCACTCTCTACAGCTCACTGACAGGAAGTTTTGGTGAGGTGGATGTTGGTCTCCTCTCAACAAGTGACAGGACATGAGCAAATGGCCTCAAGTTGTGCCAGGGGAGGTTTAGGTTGGAGATTAGGAAAAAGTTTTTCACCACAAGGTGCCAAGGAAAGTGGCTGAGTCACAATCCCTGGAGGTATTTAAAAGATGTGTCCATGTGGTGGCTTAGAGACATGGTGTAGTGGGACTTTGTTAGGTTTATGATTGGACTTGGTAAGTCTTAAAGGTCTTTTCCAATAAATGGTTCTATGATTCACTGCAAATAAAGAGTGAAAAATGATTCAGCCTTTGAGGTTCCAAAATGGAGCTATACAAAATTACTCACTGATAAAACAGAAGTTCTCGCTTCTACTGGCATATTCTTGTTTTTGTAATAAGAGGAAGACTCAGTAACAGAGCAGTTCTGTAGTTATAAAGTGTGTATACCAGGATGTTACAGCATGAAATTAAAATGTTTTAATGTCTTTACAGCTGTATCACAGCTTTGGGCTAAGTGCCAAAGTGACAGTGTTTAAACTGAGATATTTTCCCTTAAATAGGCACTGTATCAGTATACCATTTACAACTTTCTGAGCAAGTCGCCTGGAAGACTACAGGAATCAGCACCACATGGAGAGGGCAGAGGTGTGAATGGACATTGGTAAAACACATCAACTTCAGGCAGGAAAGTTGATTAATCTTTTTGAGAGTCCATGCTTCTGCTGCTCCAAGAAACTGCAATATCTTTCGGGTCAGAAACCAGAAAGCTCTATCAAAGGTAAAAGGTGTTGCAACACATCTATCTCATCTAAACTTTACCCATGAGAACAGGACAACTTGTAATGAAGTAATTTGCTCCTTTCAAAACCAGGAAAAATTTACCAAGTTTATCTGGGAGAGGGTAAGGAGTGAAGCTTGCTTGTGTGCTTGTTTTTACAACGTATCACCACCAAATCTTCAGATTTAAATACGTCTGTTCCCCTATTAATCAGATTTTCAAAACCAAGCATACTACATGAAGAGCCACCAACACAACAAAGTAGATGACATTTACTGAAACAGACTAGGAACAAAAATTTATGCATCACTTCTACAAAAGGTGAATCAACGACTGAGCTTCACACAACTGCTGAAAGGAAATAAGATCTGATAGAAGAAAGATCACGGTTAAAAAAATCCACGAGTCGTTCTGGTGCGATGAGTAATATCAGGAATAACAGAATGAAAACATGCCTGTTGATCTCTGTGAATTGTATTTTTAAAGCACAATATGCTGAATGAATATTTTAATTGCTTGACTGCCAAAAAAAGAAAGATCAAGAAATGAAAGTATTAATTTTGTAGGAAAAATACATTCTAAGTACTACAATTCATCTGAAGGCTGAAAGGGCTCTGCCTCCATTCAGAGGGACACTAGGTCTGTTCTGTTTTCCTCACTCTCCCTCCCAGACACAGAACAAGGGGCATCTCACATTCCTCAGGAGGTTCTCTTGTGGATGCTTTCAGGTGACAGGGTTTACTATCTTATGTCTCAGGGAAAATGTATGGTTTTGCCACCTTCAGCTGGTATTCCTGAGCTGCACCTTCCCTTTTCAGTCATGGTATCTGACAGCACACTACTATTCAGCTCATGCAGCTCCTCATCACACAGGAACCTGAAGTCACTAGCAGACTGAAGTGATTAAAAGATACTTTCTTAAAAGCAAGGACATTAAATATTCACCTAAAATGCATTTCTGTCAGGGAAAAAAAAAGGGAAATGCAACAGAAATTAAATGGGTATTACATAACGCTTGAACTTGACATTTCTTAAGCTCTACTGAAGAACTTATTCTTACCTCAGAAAGACAAGACTTATTTTGTAAACTTTCTTTGAATTTCCAAGCTCAAATACTTGACAAAGTAGTTAGTTGTGTGATGCAGGCAGAGATGAAACTGATTCTTCACAACTCAGAGCTCAGTTTCTGACAGTGTTCTTTATCTGGACTACTTTCTCGCTTTGTTTCTGTTTTTCCAACCGCTCATTATTCACCACCTTTGTGTTTCATCACATATCTATATAGCTGTTTAATACTATATTCTCCAGGAGGTTTAACTATGCCTGACAAATTGTGAGACTGTGATGCTGTGATGGATGTTACCCGAATCTATTTATATTTACAGAAACTGAGGTAGAGGAAATGAAATTATTTGTTCAAGTCCTTTATGGAGTTAAGAGCTGCAGCTTGGAGGATAATTCTGACCTAGGGGAGTCCCTTGGGGCAGATCTCAGCTGAGCTAACTTGTCACAGCTCCAGAAAGTTCAGTAGTGCTAATGGCAAACACCTTTGCCAAGAATGCTGGGATGTATAGATAAGCAGCAATTTGCATCAAGAGGGGCATCAAATACAAGTCCCTCAAAAACCTTTATTCAATAGATACGTCTATCTCACTCCTGATTTATCTGAAGAGAACTTTTCTTAATGTAATATTTACTGACACATAAGTAGCTGCTACCTTGCTACAGCTAGGAGAGAAAGAAAATAGAATACACCAGAGTTTGTTTGCCTACTACAAATGAACAGCATAGTACCAAGTTGTCAGGAGATAAAGGAGGCCAACTCTGCTCTCACACAGACCAACATCAGAGTAGCCACTTCTAAAGCCAAAACAATGACCTTCAACTCTGCAGCCTGAGTTCACCCAGTCGTATCATAAAGTTTCTTCTACCCATCTTGACTATATTGTCTCTTTTTTCTCAAAATCCAAGAGAGAATCTGATAACAAGTACGAAAAATGCAGTGTGAATCTGTGTTGCAGTGTTTCTCATGACTATTTTGATCCATGGTCATCATTCATTTCTGAATGTTCTTTCCTCTTCTTTTCCCTTCACTAGAAATATTTTGTGTGTGTGTTCAGAAGATGGTGTCAGAGAGTTGTTTAATAAATAAACCAGGCTGTATTCTCTCACACGTGGCATTACGGAGCATATGGCAAACCTTATCAGGACCAGGAATCCCAACTTGAGTTGCTTCTTATGAGCTTCCCTAATAAATTAGGAACCTATGCTGTGCAGTGCAAACTTATGCTGATCAAAGTAAATACTGAAAGAACAGAGATTACATAAATGTTGCCACAAAAAAAAAAATCCCATGAAAGAATGTTCAGAGATGGTTTCATCTAATGAATTTTTCCAGGAAAAGTTTGAGCTTTCCCTTTAAAGTTGGCCTTCTACCATCAATGTTACTGTGTACTTGCTGGTCAGCAGCAGTTGCTCTGGCCAAGCTCCATGACATCACAACATAGACAGGACTGGAAAAAGTGCCAGAATCTCTGGTCCACAGACTGCTAAGAGTTCACTCATGTCAGCTCCATACCAGACTCTCTCCTCTGGCATGATATGAAGATTTTCTCTTGTGTTCCATCTGAGAACATATTTGTATCCACACCATGTAGATGCAAAGTGAACTTGGACTTGAGAAGGGGTTCAGACAGTAAAGACGTTAATTATGTTTCTAATAAGGAGAGCCTGGATGTCTCATGACATGAGCCTTTGAGAAATGTAATTTATCAGTTTCAAGGCTGACCTTTGAATCAATGCTGTTTACCACAACAAATTTTCCGTGACAGTGGACCGTTAGATATTTAATCTACCAGGAGTTACACGTGACACGCCTGAAGCATATAAAACAAGTCAATAACACATTGATGATACATCTGAGATAATACAGATGCACATGATTACTGTATGATTTCAGCAATTCTGTAACAAATCCTGCTTCGTTCCCAGGCAGCAGTTAGGAGTCTTGACCATGCTGAAGACTACTAACGCTAATCCCACAGTTGGGAAGAGATGGTTCATGCAGCATTCAAGCACTGCTCTTATACAAAGAATATATTAGAGTCAGACAATCAAATACAGAGCTCTACTAAAAAAATCCTCCAGAGACCTCTCCTGAGGTATATTTATCTCCCTTTGGGAAAGATATCTGGATCTACAGCTTTTGGTGTATTCTCCCTGCTTTGTGTTACACTGGTTAAATATACAATCAACTGAAGTATTGTAGGAAATACTGAAACCCTCTTAATTTACCTTTTACTTTTCATGACAAATGCATGTCAAAGACTGCACAATCAGATGTAAGCAGCGACAGCATTACAGTCCATGACCTTAACTGACAAAACAGGGTGCCTGCCACTGATTCAGCACAGAAGCCACGCTGTTCCTCCAGGCTCTGTTTAAAGTCTAACAACTGAAAGTGAAAACTCAACTGGTTTGCTCCCCTGGGGATGGGGAAGGTTTGCCTTAAAAGTCAGGATAACCAGGACTGTAAGAGTGAGTGGAATTCATGTTTTGACTTACTATTAAAAGTATTATTTTCTAATATTTAGAAATATAGATAACTTCTCAAATGTGAATAAAATATAGGTGAGTGATTTTTCTTTGTATCAAGGTATGAGAAAACTGGCCATGGGATCAGGCCATTTCCTATGGCTTTGCAACAGCAGAAGCAAAGCCATAGATGCCAGCAGTTTGGACTCTTACTACAGCTTTGAACTCTATTTTGAAATAAAAAAATATTCTATTTCTTCCAGCAGTGATGAAGAGAAGCAAACCCCTTTTTTCAATCACTGCATAATGAAATTGCCTCTCCCATCCCTTGGAAGGCTGTAAAAATAAGAGCTACAGATAAAAAAAAAAAAAGAAGTGAGGCTTCAAGTTTTGAAGAGTTTAGCCAAAGACTGTTAGATAATGAAGCTTTCCAACACAGCCTAAAAATACTGCAGTGATAGAAACCAAAACACCCTTCCTCTTCTATTTATACTCAGCAAGTGGGTATCTGAGATATTGTTCAAATTTTGCCAGTAGGTATAACTGGAACATCCTTTTCTGCATTTAATTCTGACTACCCTGCCTTACAGACTAAAATATAATGAAAACAGAAGAGGATTAAGAATAGGTGACAAAAATTGTTAGAGACTGACAGAGTGATAAAGTGTGTTTCTAAAATAACACAATCTCCTTTTCCCGGTAAGACATTAAGTGTTCCACTATTAACAGCTCCATAGTCCTAATTCGAAGATAAATCCATGGTTAAACGCTACCTTTCCCCATTCTTCTTAATAATCACTTTTGAATAACTCTTCATCCAAAGGAGGTGAAGGAAATCTAACAACACTCAAGCCTTTTTACACATCATAGATAGTAATTATCTGCTTAATTGACATAACAAACTGCATCATCCACCACTTATTCTGTGACATTTCCATTACTAAAAAACCACGTTTCAATATATCAAAATACAAGTGTTTAAATAAATGGAAATACTTTTAATGCCACTGTTACATATGGAACAGAACTGACAAGTAATTGACTGCTAGCACAGGTGATGATACACATCCAATAAACCCCAAATTAAAAGGACAACTCAATTTAAGTCTGCCTTTGGATTTTTTTAAGTAATAATTGGTTTTAATGTTCTTGGATGCTGGTTTTCTAACTAGCAGAATAAGTGCTTATTATTTCACACACAAATGAATTCTGAGCAATTCCGTTCCACAGGTGCAGGAAGGAAAAGCTCCAAGTGAGCAGAAACAAATGCCAATATAACTTTTTAAACAGTTGCAGGCAGTGCAGTGTTTCTGAAACGCTTCCACTACAGCCACCCTTCTCCTCTCATAGAATCGTTTCAGCTGGAAGAGACCTTTAAGATCATTGAGTCCAGCCTTAGTCTAATGGTTGATAGAGCTGGGACAATTTCCCTAAGTAAGACATCCAGCCTTCTCTTAAATCCTTCTAGGGATTGTGACTCCACCACTTCAGTGTGCCCACAGAGACCAAGCCACTACAAGAAAGCCCAAGAGGCCACTGCCTACACAGCCTGTTGACTGCACTCACTGGTTGAACACAGCATCCATCCACAGCATCCATCCAAATTATAACATTGCTAGATTTCACTGCAATTCAAATTCTTTCCATGAGACCTCCCTGTTTTTTTATCTTTGCCGTGTTTACATTACCAAAATGACTTTCATCTAAGAGGAAATACCCCACTACTTTAGGAGAAGGGTTTGGAAGATGGGTAGCCTCAATGCTAGCTGGTTTCAGGGGGCTTATTCTTAAAGCTCAAAATGGATGTAAAGGGAAGAAAACAAATCTCCATTAAAATAGAATATAGGAATGGTGTTTAGTACAATATGTTTCTTCAGATAAATATACTGGTCCAAACTTTTAATTCCTCTCCACCAATTCTTCTGACAGGCCTGGGGAACAGCAGGTAGACAATAAAAAATCTGCACATTGCAAATGCACACGAGAGTTACAGAAAAAATTTACCTGTAACATCACAAGGTAATTTAGTCTCATTAGCAAAACAATTTGCTGCAAGTTTAAAGAAGTGCTGAGCAATTTGAGCTTAAAATAGAGTGGCATATTATACGAATGGCTGCATTAGCTCCAAAGTCTAATTTGTTTAAGGAACCCAAACCAGGGCTTGGATCTGGGTCCCATTTAAGCATGGTTTTGTCACTGGGGCTTGTTAGATCAGGCACAAAGGCAACCCATAAAGCTATGAACAGTGAAAATTTAAATGAATTCAACCACTGGTACATGTACAAGGTTCTGCTTTAAATTAGGTAAGAATTGTTCCTGGTGTGCTAAACTGCAGTGTGTGAAGAAGGAAGGGGATCATTTTTCTGCATCCGTCAAAATCAGGTAGGTGTTCAGAGGAATGGTTGTGCCACACACGAGGATGCACAGCACGGGGTCAACACTCAGCAGCTTTTCTTCTGGGAATGGATATTTTGTTTCTGTTACCAAGTATATATTTGTTTTTTCTGGTGTCTCTTAAATGACCTCTTTAGATCCTGGGATGTATGTGTGGGGTTGACAGATGCTCGAAAACATGTTCCGAACAGGAGGAGACTCAAAACTTGCTCTAAAATGGCCCTGAAAAGGTAAGAATATATGTGCTGCTTTCTCAGTAAGCCTTAATGTATTCTGTGCTGTGATACCTCTTGTTCTTCCATGCTTGGTAGGAAGGCCAGGCCTATTATAAATTTTAGCATATTTTATCTTTTATGAAAAAGATCTTTGGCTAGGTGTAAGTTACACAGCAATTTACACTAATGCTCTTAAAAACATTAAGTTTGTAGGTCAACACCAGCATCCTATTTTAAATCTAAACATCAAGCATTAATGGGATAATCCAAATAACTCTCCTAACTGCAGGTGTAGAGCTGACCTCAAGTGCTTGACTGACTGTGAAGGTATCCAAGGAGAGATTTTCAATCCCATTGTTAAAAGCATTGTCTCCTAAAATGAACAGATGGGTGTTGACCTGCATTAACTGAGCTTGTCAGCTTTTGAATCACTGGGAGGTATAAGCTAACACTGAGGAAACACACAAATTAGGAGAAATGCACACAAGACAAAGCCCTTAGAAAGCATTGTAATTACCTGACTTTAATTCAGGGTCTTTGCTTTTGAAACAGTCAAAAAGGGACAATACTAAAGAAGGTTCAGTACTTTGCAGATAATGCAACAGTAACACTAACTTGGGATGTAAAAGATGTTGGCATTCCTCAAGCACTGATCTAGTACTATCTAAAACAAATTGAAAAATGATGATTAATTCCAGAGGTTTGGGTCATTTACCTTCTTGCACTTAAAAAGAATTAAGCAACTACTTGAGAAGGAAGGATTATATTTACTAAAGGGGAAAAAATAAAACTATATACTTCAACATCCTGGTATTCCTATAACAACACTGCTAATTGAGTTAAATAAGATATAGAAAATTCAACTATCTTTTAATGTAAAGTTATTTTTTTAGACAAATGCAGTAAGTCAGTATTTCAAATATTCTAAGAGTAATAGAGGACATCAACTTAGTGATGAACATTCCCCAAGCTCTAGTGAACTATATTCAATTGAGCATATTATTAGGGAGATTTAGTCACTGTGAACACATCTTAGAAAGAAGTGGTCAACAATAACAGCAAAAAAATCATTCTTTTCAGTCATTTAAGCCCAAACAACAGAACAACTCTATCTGGTGTTTCAGCTCAATCTGGAAATTCAAAAAGACCCTTTTTTGATGCTTGCTGTTGCTATGTCAGATAGTTTTGCTCACAGAATAAAAATGCCACTTCCCAGACTGAGAATACATTTAGGACATAATTATTAGATCAAGCATCGCATTGCTCCCAATGACCTCTGCTCCCATGACATTCTCCACTGCTATTTCAACAAGAGAGATTCTCTCCTTCTAACTGACGTATTATCCTCCAAAGAATCTCTCACTCATATGAGATAGATGAAATATTTGGGAGGCCAGCTACTGCCTTTAAAGCTAATGAATGTATTCTCAAAATATCCCTTTTTGTGGTTAGTTTTGCTGATAGAAACTCTGCCACATAGAATTAAACCATTTGCCTACGGTCACAAAGGCAGGCTGTGGCCCAGCTATGACTAGGACCTGTAATTTAAGAGCTGCAGTGCACAGCTTTCCTCTGGCTCCTCCTTTACATCAGAATTATAAATGTTACCAATGGAGTGAAAGCATAATCTCCTGATTTTTTTTTTTCTTTATCTCCTGTAGTTGAAATAAGGGAAAGACCAGAACTTCCCAGTATCCAGGACAAGTGTAACACAGATTTGCAGAACACCCCAGTGATGCTCTGCATTTTGTTCTCTATTGCTTTCCTGACAACCTTCCATCTGATGGTTGGACTGCCAATAAGCTTCAGATGGAACTTTCTAAAAGCTGTCCAGCTAACTCAAGACCTCTTAGAGAGTACAGAAAAATCAAACACAAATGAGGAACCTGAAAAATAACCATAAAAAACAATGCCAATGGACTAACTCTGCTTACTGCTTTAGAAAGCTTGTGAGTTACAGGAGTTTTTCAGTTGCTTCTGGATATATAAACAGCAGAGTTCTGAAAAAAAACTTCACTCAGAACCCTGTAATACTTTTGTATGTGGAGTAAGGAGTGTGTACCTTTCTTTTGAGTCTTGCTTGGTTAGCACTGTGCCTACAATACCTAGTAAAGCAAACATCCAGATCTGGCATAGCTGCTGGAAGAGGCAGGCAGCATTCCCACCTGCCCCTCAGCAACCACGGTAGCAGTAACAGCTCAAATAGAAGGGGCTGATTTGGACCTATTGTGCCATTTTATCACTTTACATAAACGATTTCTTTACATATGATCCTTCCAGTAGCTGTTACAATCCCTACTTTTTATACAAGTATGCAGGAACAAATCATATCTCTTTGTGAAACTACAAAACTTCATCACATTCCAAATAACTTTTCAAGCCATATCTCACAGATCTGCTGTGTTTCCACATCTGCCTGATCCAAGGTCTCTACAGCATACCAATTGTAGAAATGTCAGCCACTCCTCAGCAAGTAGTGCTCTACTGGGTTGAGGAGATGGAGAGAATCTGGCCCACAACCAATAGGAGATGTACAGAACATCAGAATTTAAAAATAGCTAATTTTTTCCCTATCTTGTTTTTAATTGTCTTTTCTAATCATTTTATTCCCTACGTGGTATGAGTCACACTAAGTTACACCAGTGTAAACCTTGAAGAGCAGGACTGACTTAGCAGCATCGTTACAAGTTTTCACTGAGATTGTGTTAAGGACTCTTTGGTTCAAGAGACTTCAAATAGTTTTGTGCAGGGCCTGGATAGACAGGTAGGCATTTTAATTTTAGAGCCTTAGGTGTCCTTCTGCCTCTACAAATCCCTGCCTTCTGCTGCAACCACTCTCGGTAGCTTAGTAACAGCCACCTCTTTGTATTTTTAAACACATGTTGGAGACTATCTGATAGTCTTTACCTCAGAAGTTTCATTTGGCATGGCCTTTTTATGAGGACTGCAATTCCCCTTACTGAAACAATTTTGCTGCCAACCTTTTTAGTATAGATATGTTGAGAAAGCATCAAATTACAGATATTGATATCGATCTAGGTTATTTTATTTCTATATATAGTGTGCAAAGTCTTGCAGTGGCTTGCTGGATGATGAGCACGGTAATAAAAAAATATGCTCTACAATAGGAAAGTAATCCTCTGCATTCACACATAAGCCTAAACAATCAAAGAAGCAATTGGCAGAAGACTTATGAATAGAAAGAAATCTGTAGCACATATAGTGGAACATTCTACTGCTTGGAAAAGTTGCACATGTATTTATTGCCCATTCAAATGTGGGAGTTATCATATTACTTATGTTAAATGACACTGTCTTTCAGTGTGTACTACATTTCCTTCCCTACCATCCAGTATTTTCCAACACAAAAGATACAGCTTTTACAAATGTTTTAATACAACCAGAACATTTTTTCTTCCAACCAGTGAGAGATTCACAACAAACTGCAACGTTCCTCCTGCATCTGCTGCATACTGTAGAAAGCAGCATAAAGGCATTAGTCTTGTGCACATAATACAGATGCTTTTTGTTTTTTCTCTCCTAACTGTGTGAAAAGAATTATCACCAGATGTTCACACCTGAATTTTCTGGCTAACTGAATTTATTGCCTAAAATTCTCTTCTGTGTGGTTCCTCATTCAGAAGCAAGCTCTGGCTGCCTCGAGCTGAAAAAGACACAGACCTTTAGCCAGTATTCTCATCTTCTGCAAGGAAGACACTATAGAAGTGAGTATTAAACCTAAGTAAACAACAGGTCTAAGACAGGTTTCATTCAAGACCTTATTCACTCACTCCAGTTCACCAGAAAACCAGTGCTAGTAACACAGAGGTAAAAATCAAGCGCCTCAAAGATGCTTGCAGACACTTCAACAGTTTGCAGTGCAGTGTATAAACAGGATAGTTAGATGACAACAACTATGAAGCTACAGTTATCAATATGAAGCATGGACAGCTGCTAATAATTAAGAAAAAAATTGGTTTGCATTGTCTGTAAATAATCGTTGCTGTCTATATATTAGTGTCATAGAAAAAATGTATCTTAAAGATGAACTTCTGGGAGGAGTGGGCAAAACTGTTCCCTAGAGAGGGAACAAGTAAGGGAGAGTAGGGAGGAATGGGGACATGACATGCCACCAACAAGAAACCAGTGTAAAGCAGTGTGTGGGATAAAAGTACTGATACTTATTCTCAATATTGAGCCCACCATTTTGTAAAGTAATCAAGTTTTCAGTTACTCTGCAAATTAATACAATCCAGTCTTTTTGCAAGATGAGGCAGAATGATGTCATGTTATGGAACAACTTAAAACAACAGAAAAGCAGCAAGCAAAATGTCTGATTTTTGCTTATCTAGTATTTAGAATCATAGAATGGTAGGGGTTAGAAGGGACCTTAACTCAGAAAAAACCACCACAACCAGATGCTCCATCACATCTAAGTAATAATATATATCTGTTTATCTATTTTAAAAGCCACATCACTTTACAGGACTCAGATTTCATTCCCACTTGAAGCTATTTTTGAAAAGGAATAATTTTTAAATGTGAGAGAAATAAACTCAAAGCATTAAGATCCTCAGCAGAGCAGAGGGTTGAAAGGCAAGATCTACCCCTCACAATCTGCCACTACTTCGCTGTGCAGTATCCAGTTAACTTCCTAACTTCTCACTTTCCTCTTTTTACTGAATGTTACTCCTGTGGGGGCTTGTCATTAATTCATTTATTGAACAACTGTAACATTTTCCTAATCTTACATCAAGTAAAATACATGCCAGGTGCATAGTAAATCATTATTATACTTCAGGCACGGTATCTTGATGATTAAATCAAGAATAGCTATGGTTAAACGACTCCAGAAGGATATCAGTGTAAAATGCCACTCGTTGTGTGCTACAGAAAGTCCAGTCTGTGGTGACAAAGCAAAGCACTCAGTGACATTCATTAATACTAAGTTTTAATAAATCTAAAGGCTAGGCACAAAACAATATGTGTATTCTATCATCAGAAGAGACACATGTCATAAAACGATAAATTAGATGGTGAAACTGAATAGAAAAATCCATCTAGAAATGCTCTGGAAAGCAACACTGTGAGTTTAAGATCTAATTCCCTGACAGAAGGTGGGATTTTATGTTTTTATTTATTCTTTTAAAGTGGAAAGACCTATACTGTATAATACATTGTGGTTTTGGAATTTATTAGCTAAGATAAGATAATTTATTAGCAAGAAAAACCAGATTGGTATATTCTGATAAATACTGTTTAGTAGCTCAGTGTTGGGCTCTAGATTTGGAGGCAAACAGAATTATACTTTAATGTTAGTGAATGAAAGTGTGGGTTTTATCAGCATTATTCTAAATAATGTTTTA
The DNA here is from genome assembly GCF_028858725.1 of Colius striatus. Lineage (NCBI taxonomy): Eukaryota > Metazoa > Chordata > Aves > Coliiformes > Coliidae > Colius > Colius striatus. The sequence continues at coordinate 7,211,290 of NC_084762.1, forward strand.
AGAGTGTAAGTGGTTTTAACAAGAGTGTTAACATAGACTATTATGTCAAGACCAATGCAGACATTTCTGACTCATCTGTTTTAGCTAAAGAGGGAAAATGTTCAGCCACAGGATTGTTATAAGTGATGCCTCTCATTCACACAATTGAAACTAAAAGAGGAGAGAGGGTATCATGGAGATAGTACAGAAGGACATCCAAAGGAGACATATTAGTTCAAACTAGCACTGTATTTACTGAAATGCTGTCAATTATACTCCTGTCAATAGAAGGGCTCTTTCTGTATTGCAGCATGATAGAGTGGATTTGACCCATAGATACGCTAGAGAAAAGCTAAAACAACAGATACTCAAATTGATCAAATTAACTTTTCTTGTCACAGTTTGGTTTTTGTAATTATCCTTCCCCTAGGTGAGCAAGTCTCCTTTAATTATTGCAGGTCAGTTATTTTACACTTTGCTGCTGCTTCTCATGTAAGATATACGCAGTACAACACAGTGTAGCAGCTGAAATATATATCCAAGTACCACCAGTTCGAGAGCTCTTTGCAAAAATAATGTTAGAAAGATAAATAAGCCTCAAGGAGGAATAAAATAAAAGCATTCTACATGCCAAAGAATGGAAATCTTGAATGTAATGGGATAAGAGTAATCATAGAACTATTTGCATACTTGGTCTTACCATGAAGAATAAGACTCCGTGGTGCTGTTGATGGTTGTGCGTGGAAGCTTTGCCTAACTTTCAGTGTAAAATCACATCCTTGAATGACAAGGTGCAAGGAGTAGAAAGAATATCTTGTTGGAAAAACTATTCCAATAATGCAAAGACAATTCACAAAAGACAAACCAAAGAGTCATTTCCAAAATTTGTTCAAGAGTAATTTTTGTCTTTTTTAAAAAGAAGTATTTTGTATATCAATAATTGACAATAAAAAGCCCCACTGCAAAACAACACAGCATCTGTCTATTGAATTCTTAGAAAACAGACTAGATAGAGGTCATTAAGAACATGACAATTAAATCCTGTAAAATCACAGTTCATGAAGTTTTATAAAACAAAACCCAATCTTACATCAAGACTGTTTCTGGGTATGTCACTGAGTGCTGCTTTACTTCATTAGAATAACTTTTACCAGCAAAAACTACACAAAGAGTATATTTGAAAGGGATTGTTTAAAATTTACTAGCAAAGCTGAATACAACTGGACAGGGTTATGGGGAGGCAGACCTGAACTGTCCTGTGTGCAATAATCTAACCATAGGTAAGTAAAAGCATGACATCTCAGTGCTCATGTTGGGAATCAGGTGCAGGCAAGCACTTCTTCGTACCAACAACCATCATTACAGTAGTAAATTCCTCGTGAAACCATTTTGGGAAGTGTTTTTCACACTGTGAGATTTTACCCATACAGATGTTTAATATCTGAAAATTATGATCATCAAAGCACCAATAAAATGTTTATAACTGAATAGGGACGTATACTTTCTCCAAAAGTATGCAGTTAATGTCTGCATTAAGGTACACTCTCAACAAATGTTTCTGAGTCTTGCTGCAATTTTTACATTACTCTTCAGTATCACCTATGAGATGCTTCTTCAATTTAAATTAAATACCATGTCTATATCACCTTGCATGCAGAGATTAAAGGAGTTTACATAATGCCTTTAATGGGAAACTGACTGTATCATCATTGAACAAGTTTAATTCCAGCCTTTCACTGAAGAAATTTTACAACAGGAAGGCTAAGAAAAAGTGAATGCAAAACCATGATTCTTCTTCAAAGACACAGAATCTCAGAACGGTGGGGCTTGGAAAGGACCTCTAGAGCTCAGCCAGCCAAATCCCTTGCTAAAGCAGGTTCCCCTCCATCAGGGGGCACAGGAACGTGTCCAGGTGGGTTTGGAGACCTCCCAAAAAGGAGCATCCACACCCTCTCTGGGCAGCCTGGGCCAGGGCTCTGTCACCTAAGCACCAAAGGAGTTTCTCCTCATGTTCCAGTACAACTTCTTGTGTTCCAGCCCACGCCTGTTATCCCTTGCCATGTCACTGGCTACCACAGAAAAAAAGACTGGCCCCATTCACTCAACACCTACACTTTAGGTATTTGTAAGTGTTGATAAGGTCCCTCCTCAGCCTTCTCTTCTCCAGGCTAAACAGCCCCAGGTCTCACAGCCTTCCTTATCAGAGAAATGTTCAAGTCCCCTCACCATCTAGTAGCTCTTCTCTGGACTCTCTCCAGCAGTTCTGTGTCTCTCGCAAATTAGAGAGCCCAGAAATGGACATCAGCACTCTAGATGAAGCCTCGCCAGGGCAGAATAGAGGGGGAGCAGAACCTCCCTCAACCTGCTAGACATATTCTTCTTGATGCCTGTCAGAATGCCATTGGCCTTCTTGGCAATGAGGGTACATTGCTGGCTCATGTTTAGTTTGCTGCCCACCAGAACTCCCAGGTCCCTGGACATTCTGTTTTCTCTGAGCCCCTTAGGTAGACACAGGAATCTTGTTGACCACTGTAGAAACAGAACCGACATGACCTTCAAAGATAATAAGAGCATTTCCAACCTCTCTTCTGAATCCTTCAAATGTTACAAAGAATTCTGTCAGTGTTAGCCAGCAGATCTCAAAGCAACATCATTGAGTGTTCCTCCATCACACCACACAATGTGTAAATATTCCCTAGGAGAAAGCCATACTAGAAACAGGCACATATATATCCTTAACCATTATGAATGTAGGAGTACTACGGGTGACATTAAAATTACTAAAACATTGCAATTATGTGAATTATACAGAAGAAAAACAAGAAGTTAATGTAGTCTATGACCACTGTGTGGCATGAGAAAGAGCAGTGGTACTGTATTGAAAAGGTTCTGGATACACTGAAGAACTCCCAGAAGATGATGCAGAAATATCTTACATTTAATGACAAAATGAACCTGAGTGATGGTTTTGAGTAAGCTGGGAAAATAAATGCTTTCAGTATGCTATCACTCAGAGTTAGAACTCCATGCAATAATGTCTGGACTGAGTACACAGGAATGCTCTCCAAGACAGAAAGGAAACTGTCCTATACAGCAATCTTAATTTCTTTTATTAAGGATGCAAGGGAAGGCTTTGGGCAGGACAGTTCAGTAGTTACTGTTCTTTTATATGGCATCTTTGCATGATCTTCCTGAGAGGAGAACCTGAAGCGTTGTGGCTTTGACAGCAAAAATTAATTTCCTTGCTTGCAGAAAGGAGTCATTGGAGCCAAAACCCCTGAGTGACCTGTTACACCTTTGCAGCTGATGGCAGGCTGCCATGCTCCAGGAGAGCAAAATGGTGTTGGCGTGTGAAACTGCACAACTCAATCCTTTTATACGGTGACCTCATACAAAGCCGTAATCTATCATCATAGGAAGAAAAATTGCTGTTGGAGAATGAATCCTGTGTTTAATAGAATGTGCTCTTTTAAAGAAAGAGTATTTTAAAACGCTTCTGTTTTCCTGTATCCCCTGTCTGTTCCTTCTTGGCATCCAGGACCAGCTACTCTGGCTCTGCTCACAATCTCATCATTGTTGGTGTTAAGGGCCCTCTCCTAAGGAGAAAATGTCATCTGAAAGGGCCTCCTTGTGTTCTTCTACCTCATCAACTCTTCGTTTTCTCTTCAAATATCTGATCAAAACTTCTTCCCTCCTCTCCTTTTGCCTTTTAAGTTGCATTCTTCACTGCCATTAATGAAACAGTGATTCATATAATGAATTGTTAAAGTATTTTGAGATTCTGCATTTCAGAATTATTATGCCTAACTGGTAATTTCTACAACCTTTAGCCCTCTGCCTCTGTGTCCCCTTTCACATATGTGAGATGAGGACAGTGAGGACAGGTCACTGTTCAACAGGAGATGAAAATTCCTACTATTATATGTTAGAAAAACAACCCAATTTCTTAAACTCCACTCTAATGTCAGCTGCACTACCTAAGCACCAAGCACAAGGAATAACTGTAGAGAAGAAGAAACGCTACTGACAGCAGATGTAATGCCTGCCTTGCAGGAAGCAATACTTCAAGAGACTCAGAAGTAGCACTTGAAGAAAACTTTCAGGTAAGAGCAGCAGTTACAATCACACTTTTAAATCAAGACAAGCACTGAACTGTTCTGAGCAGCACAGGAGTGGCAGCATCTGCAAGAACCACCACCACCATCTCTTATCATTGGTCAGTATTTATTGCATCTACCCATGGCCGTACTGTTAGGTTCAGGACTGGTTAGGGAAAAATAACAATTCTACCAGAAATATAAAACTTACTTCACTCCAGAAAACTTTTTTTATTTAAATTAAGAAAGTAAATGATTTCTGACCCCTCAGTAGCCAGCCTGGGGCATCTCCACATGAACAGTTACCAACTTTGTTGGAACGACCTTTCAGTTAGTGATGAGTATTTGCAGACTTCATTGCTGCATAGATGACTGAGCTACACTCATGCAGCAACAAAGGTACATTTAAACTGGTGTCATCAAACCCAGAAGTATGCTTCTGATCAACATGTGTTTTAGAAATAACACCTACCATAAAGAACACAGTCATGAAGAGAAAAACATCTCTCCCTTCCTGAGCCATACAACAACATTCAAATGTTTTTGACTGAATTTCTTTTTCATAGTTATCTTTCTATGGAGTAATTCCACTTCCTTTTCTTGTGGGGAAGGCAGAGGAAGCAAGGGGTAGTGTTTCACACTTCAAACACAGCAATTAAAATATTTTAGAAGAGAAAAATGTAATGGTAGAACTATAAAAGGTATTTGGAATCTCAGAAATGCATGTAGTCATAGCTAATATTTTCTACTTCTGTCTAAAATTTAGTTGACATGATTCTAGTCAAAATGAATATAAAGACCTACCAAGTACACAAGGAGAAGATTTTATACAAATCCCACTAAGCTCTTATGAGTGTTGGATAAGTTTACTCACACACAGAAACAAAACTGGGAAATTGAAAGAACGGTCAGGTTCAAAGGACAGATCATGAATCACCTTTTTGGTAGGTAATATAGTATAAATCATGCTTAAAACAAGAAAAGAAATATTCCTGGACAGTTACTTCCACAAACTCTGGATAAAATAGCCTTTAATTGAAGCGAGACAATTTCATGTTCATTAGTGATAAAGATAAATGAATGTTGGTTTGGTTTTTTTCCTATCAGAGAACTCCAGAGTTTAACATCTAACTGCAACACATTTCAAATTCAATGCAATCAGTAAATAAACTAAGTTGTTGCATAGTATTATTAATTCTGTGTGTATATCTTGCAAGTGCATCTTGCATGTTAAGAATGAACAAATCTTTTAGTGAATTCAATTTACTTGGTTCTCTGTGCCTGTGAGCTGTACAAAATACCAGCTCTTTCCTTAACTGCTACATTCCTATGTCTATCCTCTCTCTGAGGTCTGAAAGACCACCAAGACAGTCTTCTTTCTTCAGTCCACGTCATTTAGGATGTTCATTGGAGCTTCTTTTCCCTGCACTTCGTGTCCATGGTGGGGTATTTCCCCGTGACTATGTGCAGCAGGACTAGCATCTTGTTTTCTATGAGGAAGGAATCGGACCTTAAACACGAGCCTTCTCAGAGAGAGGAGAACTGGACACAACACACAACTGTGACACAAATACTTTGCACAAAGTAAATTTTGGTATCAGTTTCTATTATTTGAGTGTTCAACTCTTAGATCAGATGCACCCTCAACAGTTAGTATGTAAGCTGTCCCTGGCAGGATTAACAGCACCACCTAAATTCCTCTGGCTGGGCAGAAGCCTAGGGAGAATCTAGGATATCTGCTGTGATATTTCCTTATCCACAGGATTTTAAACTCCTCAGACAAAAGGTTCCTCAAGAAATTCTTATTCGGTAGAGAGCTCAAGCAGATCTTAATTCCAATAAACAAACAGAGAAACTGTTTTAAGTGCTCTGCTGAATTGTGTGTGTCTAAACACATCAGATCTTATCATTAAATATGATAGGTTAGTAAATAGATAGAGATAAAATAACTTGCTAAAACTGGGATGCTTTGGTCTAAAAAGCTCCACGACACATTAGAAAAGTATAAATTTCACTTTTTTGCCTTGGAAAAATTTACAGAATCAAAAGTTTGAAAGCATATTCTCAGGGGAACTGCTTAAATAATGTATCTTGTTTCCAAAGGCAGTTTATGTTTTATAGACTAAGGAATATATCAAAGCCTTGAATAACAACAAATGAAAGGGAGAAATCCTCTATCTGTTGTCCTTTTCTTAGAAGCAGCTCAGAGAGCTGTATAGTGTTCTACTGCTTTGTATACTTACCTTCACCCTTCCAGCTCATGAGCCAGAAGCTTACAAAGGCTGATGACCTAAAGACATGGGTTAGATCAACAACAATCAGTCTTCTTTATCCCTAAACGGTTAGCAACAAAAATCAAACCATCTTCTCCCCTCAAATGTGACTACTACCTAAGGGCTCTCAATCTACAGCTAACAGGAGGCAGCACAGACTGTACAATCAGCGAATTGCTCTAATCATTTAACTGCCTTTCTTAGAGATTAATCAATTCTTTTCCTAAACAACTAATTTGTGAATAAGGATGAGAAAAGACTATGGGGAGAGCATGCAGTTAAAACTGTCAGCAATACATGTAACAGAGTTCTCTTTTCCCGTGCACAACCATTCCTCCTTTTAACATTTGTGGGAGTTTTTCTAAACACCTTCTCTAAGATGTTTCAGGTGATACATACAACCAGTGCAGGTCTTCCAGTGCCAGCAGACCACATACTTACTTATTCACTCAGGAATTCCCTCAGCATGAAAAAGCCTAGACGAGAAAGCTGCTGCAGTTGGATAGACCCATGGAGTGTTATGTGCTGAGGGTGAGTATAATGAAGCGCTAGCAAGGCAGCTTCATTGCACAGCTCTGACAAATAAGCAATAGCAGATCTCGATCTCAGTTCACCTTTACATGTCAGGCTAAAAGATGCCAGCCAGTACAGGCACAGATTTATGTGCACACCACATGTCCCTGATTAGTAGTATCTCTGAGAAGGCCAGGGGAGGCAGCTGGGGCTGGTAACAGCTTCACTCATTCAATTTTAATTGACTCCTGTGTGTTTGTCTGATCCCTCAGAGCTGCCTTCCTTCTGTTTCAACTTGTGCCAAAAGCTGAACTGGTCCCATTAACCACAGGGAACATGCAAACAAGAAGTACCGATCAGCTACAGGTACAGAACAAAGTCTATATTGCTGTTTGAATTACATTTTAGATACAACTTCCACTGAATTTCAAGATCACAGTCCAAGGATCACAGCTCAAGCTGCAAACCCAATGAAATTAAACTCTAGTCACACAATTACACATTAAAGAAGGCTTTGATTCAGAATACTCCTGCTTAATTTTCATCTTTTTTTGTTTGTATTTAGTGTCTGAACATCTTTCTTTGAAAATCCTAAGGAAATGCCCATATGCTACAGTGAGATCAAGACTATACCACTGGCTGTTTAATGAGTAACTATTGATACAGTGTTTAAATACTATGCAATAAATAAAAATATTCAAACAACAACAAACAAAAAGATTGACAATAATATTTAATGTCTTTTTACTTTCATTAATTGTAACAAATGACTTGTAAAAGCTTGAAAAAAATGGGTCCAGACACATATATGTGATTTCTCTTGGAGCTCTTTTTAAAGTACATACAAATAATTGGTGATAACAAATGGAAGACAGCATCAGTGCTGAAAAAAACATTTATAACTCTTACCTCTGCTTTGATTTTATTGTCTCCAAAACAGAGGTGTTGCAAGTAGGCTGCAGCATTGGATTGTACGGAGGGAAACTGATGCTGTAACATCTGTATAACTTCTGGAAGCTCTGGATCTCGCCATCCAAACTCTCTGCAAAAACAAACAAGAAAGAATCATAAAAATTTCTACTACTGGTGGATAAATGTGGGAACAGTTGGGTCAAAAGAGAGACATAATGACTAAGTAAAATCTTCAACCTTTTTTTGCAATATTTTTGAAAGCAAACATGAAATCAAATATTAAGCTGTTTTTCATTTTAAACTGTGCTTGTCTGGGGGGGGAAAAAGTTTATATAAAGTATAATTACAGTAAATTTGTGGAATTAGATCTCTCACTGCTAAAGTTTCCTAAATAAAAACATTTACAGGAAATCTTAATATAAGAAAGAAAGAAAACACATGCTCATACCCTCACACATTCTCTATTCAAATTAAAATACAGAGCTTAGAATCAGAACCACAAATGGATTGCCATGGAATGCTAGTTTGTTCAAAACGTCCTTTTTACTTTCTGCAACCTTAATTTGATATAAATTTCAGTCTTATATAGAAATAACCCATTTTGGTTATTATTTTCCAGATATGGAAATAACGTAAGCACTATACAGCTCTGTCTCTGCTTGAGCACAGGGTTGGACCAGAGGATCTCCAGAGGTCCCTTTCAACCTCAGCCCCTCTGTGATTCTGTAACTTTACAGTACACACTTATACATGAGATTACTTCCGAATCTTCATTCACACTACTCAGTCTGAAACAGGCAGGCAAATAAAAAGACTTGATCTTTGCACTGTTCTTTAATCCTAATGTATGTAAACACTGTGAGCATTGAAGGAAACAAACAAATCTGAGTGTGTTGAACAACTTACAGTAGATTTTCTGCAGCTTCTAGAATTGAACTTAAAATCAATCTGTCATTTCAGCTAAGTTTTTTCCCTTTCTGTTTTTTAGGGTAAAATCATTCACAAAAATGGCTTTGGATTTTGTGTCCCAAGAGACAGAGATATACACAGCCACTCTGCATGAGATCATAGAAGCACAGAATCATAGAACGGTAGGAGTTGGAAGGCACTTTTAGAGATCATCTAGTCCAATCCCCCTGCAGAAGCAGGTTCACCTAGATCAGATTCACCTAGATAGGAACATGTCCAGGCAGGTCTTGAAGACCTCCAAGGAAGGAGACTCCACAACCCCTCTGGGCAGCCTGAATTCTGAGATTCATTTTCCCTAAGAGCTAATTTTTGTGCCACATGAATATTTTCACTATCTTCCATCTAATGCTACATGTAAAAGGTAACAGAGGGAAATTAGGGGGAAGAGGTGGCTTGTGAGAAAGTCTGTAGGTTCTCTGTTGCAGTTACCACAATCACCTGGGAGTTCATTGCCAAAAACACCCCTACACAAGAGTTGCTGCTGGGTTCAGCCACATTACTTGAAAAAAATATTCCTGATCATTAAGTTTCATTCCCAAATGATAAGGATTCTGCTGCACTGATGCCAAGTGCACGTCACTGGGGGAATTCACAGTAGCTCTGTAGCCTATCACAAGTAAAATCAGGCACCTCACACTTTAAGTACTTAAGAACTTTAAGTTCTTCAAGACATTTCATCAAAACAACTCATTTTACAATAATAATGAATTACTCCAGTACAGAGGTAATGTCTGTTCTCTTCTCACACAGGATGTTTGCCATATTGAGAGTTTGTCACTACAGCTGTGATCTTCATGAAGATCCAGAATATAAACAGGAGTCGTAAAAAAACACACTCAGAACTTTGTCTGTTTTTTCTTCTGACAAAACAGACGTTAGCTCATGAATATTAAATTTCACAACAAGTGTTTAATACAAAGAAACCATCAACACCTAATCATAAATCACACATGGACTATTCCAATGCATCTTTAGATGCTATGGACTGTTGGGACAGAGGACACTGTAAAAGGTATCAGGGAAGGCACAACCTTCAGCACCTGAAGATGGCATACACCACATTTTCTGTGCATACCAACTTACTACAACTGTTAACAATTGAAAAGGAAGTGATTATTTGTTTAAGCACTTGTTTTTGTTTAAGAATGGGTACTACAAACACATAAACAAACCATAAATTGGCAGAGGTGATGGAAACACTAGTTGGCTTTCTTAGACCTGCCTCCCACATAAAAGGCTCTCAGATGACCAAAGATATCTTCCAGATTTTCTTTTAAAATAAACATTAAAAATGGAAAACCAAAATCCATCAACCTTCCTGAGGACTAATTAATAATCCTATCTCCACTCTTAATTTCTTCTCATTTTCAATCCTACATGCCAAGTTCAGGTGTTGGTATTTTGGAGAGGACACAAAATGTCAGAAAAAAAACCCAGCATGTGCACAAGGCAACAAGAGGAAACCATTTGAAATGAGTTTTACCTCAAATAATTATACTTTGATATGGTGAACTTCTATCACCAAATTATCTCCCAAAGGAAATTTCCTCCTTTGTAGTACGTGTATGACTTGGAACAGAAAACAACCAACCAAAAAGTTGCACTAGTACACCATGGACCCAGACAATCAACTCAGGTTCTTGTCCTTGTCCTGGAATCCAGGTCAGAAATGGCAATGAGGGGGCAAGGAAAAAGGTCCTTTCATCAAAGGTATAGTTAATTGTTCTTATGAACCTGCAGTGTTGACATGGTATTTACATATAAACAAGGCTGTGCCTACTAAGCCAGGCACTTCTCAATGATGGCCAAGGATAGGACAGGGGGCAATGGGTATAAATTGGAACATAAGAAGTTCCAAAGAAACACAAAGAATAATTTCTTCCCTGTTCAGGTGAGGGAGCACTGGAAGGGGCTGCTCTGATGGGTTCTGGAGTCTCCTTTTCTGAAGACATTCCAAACTCACCTGGATAAGTTACTATGTGACCTACTCTAGGTGGCCCTGCTCTGGCAGGGGGGGTTGGACTGGATGAGCTTTTGAGGTTGCTTCCAACCCTTAACATTCTGTGATTCTGTGATACTTTCCCCCTCCAATCTCCCAAAAGAAAAGTTTGCAGTTAAGTGGAAATAGTTGTATGTACATTGGACATAAGTAGAAAACTAATTCTGAAAAGAAACCCTTAGCACTGAATACTGAGTTTTTCATGTAAGCAGTTTTAGGAGAGTGAACAAACAGAGCTGGAAAAAAGACAAAGTTTAAAAATTTAGCCCTAATACTCTCTGTCATTTCAACCAGATGGTCTCCAAGATGATTACATTTTTAGTATTTTCTAAATGAAATACAGTAGCTATATAAAACAAACAAAAGCTTCTGTCAACAGTTAAGGCTGCTGGAATAATTGTGAACATTTTAGCAGTCTTCAGGGCAAGAAGGACTGTTTTCCAGAGGTTTCATTATTTCATCTGTTCTAAACGAGTTTCTTACAGGTGGGTAAAAAAGTGAGCTAGAGAAAGAGAGGATTTTCTCTTTTATTTTTAAAGAACAGCAAGCTTTTACTTGAAAAAAACATTTCTTCTTTTAAAAGCTGGCTTAATTATGCAAAATTAGGAAGTCAAGTGGCAGAGGTCTTGAGAAGGGGGGAGGACTGCAATTTCTTGAAGACAAAGGTGCACAACTATCTGGCACATTTTGCACAGATGTGGGGGAATTTTTAGGCCATGGCTTGAAGCTATACCTCTATGACAAAAAATATAGACAGCAAAATATCTTTTACTGGCTACCAGCAAAGAGCAGTAGTAGGGTCAGTCTTGATGAAGGGTCAGATTAAAGGGAGGGAGAAGTATAATGAAAATTGAATCTACTTCAATTTCTGTGAAACATCTGAAATCGTGCCCCATGGATGTTAGTAATACTGGCAACATACCCAGATCCAATCCCTTGTAAAGTCACAAAGTAGAGCTAAGCAAAATTTGGAACTGTAGTGAACATCCTAAACAAACAGTAGCTAATCCTGTGTTGTCTATTAACATTCCCATACGAACAAAATCTGAGCAAGGTGAGCCACACAGATGGTGAAACAAGCCAGAATGCTGCAGCAAATTGGAGCAGGTGCATGGCATGCTATTTTTGTGAATGCTAACAAGTGTCTGTGTAGTCAATCCAAAAGCAAAGAGTAAGCTAGCACCTGTACATGTAAGATCTTCTGCTGTTACCAATGACTCCCTTCAAATACCAATGCTAAGCTGTTCAGGTCAGCTAAAGGTTTCTGGTCATGGTGAGGGTTTTTCCATACTGGAATCACAGCTGTGCAGGAACTTCAAAGCTTTGGCTGGAAAGCACCATTTGTTGTGTACTCCATATATTTCAGCAGATTGTAAGAGTACACTATTTTTAGGAAGCATTCTCATCTGAGGGGATTGACCAAAACAAGCCAAGGTACTCCAGCTTCTTTCTTCCAGGGAAGTTATGCTCTAGGAAAGTAGGATTTAGATCCTGCAGAAGGTTTTAGTTCGAAGCTTTTACTCAGGTAGATGTTCTGTGGATTACTGGAGTAGAAGAGGACCCAAAAGGAGAACACTGAGTTCCATGTAATCTGGCCATACATATGACTACACTACCACAATAGGGTACATTTAACTGTGAACAATTGAAGAGAACCAGCAAGGAGCTGGGCATGAGATACAACAACTGTGAAATTGAGGAGCAGAAGCAGTTAGCACCGAGAAATCAAGGCCGACTTGGGTACAGCAAGTATTGCATCGAAACCAATTTCTGCTCCTGCCATATCACATGCACATGTCAGAAAGTAAAGGAGATGTAGACTTAAAAGAGATTGTTAGTAACACAGCTGAGTGCACTGGCTACGTGGGATCACTTAAAGGTGCTGCTGAATACAGAGCATGTACTGCATCTGAATGTTTCCTTCAACTATGCCAGAATTTTCTTCTGCTGCTGCAAATGCTGATGACACAGAAAATAAAACCCCAAATTCTTGTTACATCTAGATCTGCACTGATTTTATGAAGGCTACAGAGTAAGTTTTAAAAGCACAGATCTCCAGCTGGTAGCTAAGGATACCAATTGCTTCTGCACAGCAATGAAGAAGCAGGTGGTTCTGTCTACTCTCTGTCCATTGGTCACGGTGAATTGCATAAGAGCTTGGGCTCTTATTTCTGATTTACATTATTAGAGCAGAACATTCACATCTGATCAAGCAGTTGGCAGAGGCAAGCACTGACACCCAGAGCTATTCCCATCTCAGCAGCATTCCCCAAAGGCAGCGCTGTGAAGACGCCTGCTATGAAGAACCATATGTTTGACAAAAACTGAACTACCATTAAGCATTTATCAATGAAAGAGAATGCACATTTTTTAGATATATTTATTACCAAACTGCACTTTTGAACCAGACTGGGCTGTATGTGCCTCACTGTGTCAATACCCATGTGTACATGTGAGTGTTAGACTGCTGAAGATGAAGCTTTCATATGTGAACTGGTGCTCAAAGGCAAAGACAATAGAATCTGAGCCAAGGATAATCTTTCCTAGATTTCTAACTCATATACATTGTGGCATTGCTAATGCCAGTCTACAAGACTTTATGCTAAATTATGTCTATAGAGAAACACCCTTCTGTTTGCGTTTTTTTTTCCTCCCAAAAATTCAATAAATGAAGCCTGAAAATCTCTTTCTCTTCCTTTCTGAAAGGACAGCTGTAAGAATGGCTTTGTGGTAGTACTAGGGAAAAACAAACTGCCTATAGCTCAGGATCAAACACGAGAAGAATTAATCAAGAGCCAAGAGAAGATCAAAGAAAAAACTACCTCCCATGTTTAAAGGGAAAAATTTTCTTCTATTAAAAATATTTGGAAGGGAATATACTGATACCAGAGGAAACTCTCTCTAAGGACTTTATCTTAGTACATTTAAAAAGAACAAAGGCAAGATGTTAAACTTAACTGCTGAAAAATATTAAAAAATGCTTAAACAGAATCCACAGACAAAGACAGTAACATAAAGAAACCATCTAACAGCTCATTCCCTCTTTTTCTTTCTGTGATTCTAAGACAGCTGGTCAAACAAAAGTGATCACACACTTATAACACTTGATTTATTGGGAGTTAAATTTGAAGTATTTCCTTAAAGTATATCCCTTCTTTCAAACATATTTCACAATGTGGAAGCACATCCATATACACAAAGTGTCAGCCCAGTCTGAATGGTCTGCTCCAGTTTAACCAGAGGCAGAACTCCTGTATTTGAGAACGTAACACAAAAACATTGGGTAGCTTTAGTACACAGTTTTAGGAAATAAAACACAGAGGCGTCAATCTTTGTTCTACTCACTTTGGAAAACCCCCAAAACCCTTCAACATATTGTCTCCTCTAGTCAAACTTGGCCAAAGTGTACAACAATAAGCAACTTATCACCATCTTCAGCCTCAGGGTGATACAAACAATACATATCCATAAGATGTAGTACCAGCAGGTTTGGGCCTATTACAAACCCCTTAGGGCAGCAATGAACCCTTATCAGCATAGAGCTCCCTATACTTCTGTCTTGTCCTCTCAAGAAAGATAAACTGAACTCAGACTATTGGAAAAGTTAGGAAGAAAAAATATTCTGACAGAACTGAGGCTAACTTTGGAAACACCAGAAGTAAGTAGAGAGAAAAGGCATCTCAGATGTATCTTCTATGAATAAAAAAGTGTAAATTCTGGTGAAACAAAGAAATTCGTTATTATAAACATTACTGTTGATTCTAACCTGAAAACTGCAGCCTCTGTGGGTCCCTCTATATGACTGATGCAAACATTTAGGGATTTAGACTAGATCATCTCTAGAGGTCCCTTCCAATCCCTACCACTGCATAAACATCCCATCAAACTTGCAATTCTTGCATCTCACCAATCTTCACGATTTATTTCTTCCTCTAATGGAGTTCTAAACACTTTCTGAAGGGCTGTTGTTAAGAGCTGCATGCTTGTCAAACGGCTTTGCATCACTAAAGAATGATGGCAACAAGCTCTTCATTGCTGGGCTGCCTAATTTATTTGATTTTAATACATGTGCAACTGTTAATTTGATTTTCAGGCAAAATGTTGTACAAATGGTGCAAATGGAATCAGAACGAGGAGGATGCATTTCACTACAGAGTCTAATGACATTTGAGGTATGGGAAAAGCTTATTTCAGAGCTTGTCAGCACTTGAGCAGGCAAACATTAGACATATGCTTGGCTCAGTTACTGATTTTCATTTGAGTAACACAGCCTACTTACCCAGGTGTACTGTGACCTGTTGATACAGGCTGTGTTGGGGTATTGTCTGCTGTACCTAGACCCACTTTACCACAACAGCAATTTTACAGATGCAAATGGGCAACACTTTGCATTCTCAAAATGTACCACTTAAGTATTTAAGTGGATAATACAAGAGCAGTCAATAACATTTAACTGCACTCCAATATACACTTTAGTTAAGCATGTAACTTATGTCTTCTCTGGATATCAAATTTAGCACATCTGAACAAGCATTTGGGAACCCTAATGAAAACTTGAACGTTAAGTTGTGATATTTTCCTTGGTTTACACTTCCATGTCACCTAAACTGGAACCTCAATGCAGTAGTGCTTACATAGATTCATCATAAATGTGGTTTGTGGGATGTATTTGTGTCTCTAATGAGATGCAGAGGAGGATGTGTTATGGCAGGTACACGTGATTCCTGCTTAGCTCTGCCAAGTAATGATGGAGATGCTCAGTGTGCCCAAGGTCTTTAACAAAACCATAAACCTGAGGTCTTGGGGCTAATCCAGCACTTCAATCAAATCACCTCTCCAATACAGCAAATGACTTGCACAATGGCAAATACACCCTCCTGCAGTTCTGCCTTTGTATCCTTTATATGTTCTCCGATAAAGCATCACTTTCCTGTTTCTACATTATTACCTGTGATTTAGATTTTAAAAGAAGAAAACCCTAAGAAGTGAACTTGTGAAGAGGCAAGATGAGACCTACTTCAACACAACAAAACCAGTCTGCAGCGGAACCATCTGTAGATTTCTTGAACATTTAATCTTAAGAGGAAAAGATTTTAAGGATGATACAGTTGAGTAAAGATTATCTAATGGCCCACGTGGTACTACTTAGAGCTCTAGGTTACTGCCTCCAATAACATGATAATGTTCAGAAGTGTAAGTGTGATCTGCTGAAGGTTATCCTGGTTTCATTTACAAATGCCTTTTTAACTGAAATATATTTATGAACCTTTATGAAATAATCTTTCAAGCTATTGGTACTGAACTATAAATATTTATAGGGAACTATTAAGAAAAAGGCTGCCTGTATCCTGAGGTAGCCATACTCTACCATAAGTGGTATAATATTATCTCTCCTCTAGACTGTGGGCTTGGGACCAGAAAACAATTAAGGACTTGGGTGCTTCAGGATATCTTTAATTTTGCCATTTGTACTATTTGCTTGTTTAGTTTTTTTCTGGTTTCTGGTTGTTTTGTGTTTTTTTCTTTTTGTTAAAATGTTGCATTTGTCTTTTGGGGCTGCTCATCTGAAACAGTCTTCAGAACAATCTTGGTTTATCTCTTCCTCTGCAGACACTTGCATATATAGTGATTGGTTCTGCAAAGGCAAGTAAGAGGCAAATTAAGTAAGGTATCAAGATGTCTTTAAGCTTCCTAATTTATATTCTCCCTGTAATGCCTAACATTTTCCTGACCCCTTACTAGGGATGGACCTTACAGTGGCTTAATACATTGCAGCTGTGAAAATTTGCCAACTCTTCCCTGAGAAACCAGCTTGCACTTGCTTCTCTCACTCAACGGGAGTTCACACTTCACAGGGAAGATTTCAGAAGATTGAGAAATGCTGTTCACCAGCAGAACAGCTGGTACAGATGTGGATGTGCTTTCCACATAAGTTGGAAATGTAGACAGGGGATTAAAACAGTAGACAGACATAAAGGATTTCAGCCTTGACTCTGTCATTGACTTACTTTGTCAGACAGTCATTTTCTTTAATGCCTTTCTCTGAGGTTTGACAGATTCACTATCTCCGGAGATCGAAATTGTCTCCTTTTCTAGAACTAGTGTTCCCATTCAGCAGCTCTTAAACCTTTCTGTATTTTAACATGAGGAGCAAAAAGCTTTTGAGGTCCTGCTTCCATCTGGCCATGTAGAAATGTGTGCTTTCTAAAGAACAGATGTTCCTCCACAATTGTTGCTCCTGATTTACCTAGGAAAATTGGAGGAGCACTTTAGAGAGGAAGGCATTTATTTCTCCCCATGCATCCTAACACCTAACCCACTGCAGATATATATATATATAAAGGAGTAAAAAAAGCATCAGGAATAATTTAGCATTAGCCTAACTGCACCAGTGTTAGCAATTCAAACCACGCTCATCTGCAGGAGAGGAAGCTGACATACACAGGACTGCCTGAAAGTCTCAGAGCATTCATGCTGTTTTTTGAAATCACCACCACCCAAAGAGCTCTCTAAAGGTTTTGGGGCACTTCACCTCTCTCCAGCTGAAGCTTTTAATGTCATGCTATTAAGCACAATGGGTTTTACAATAACCAATGTGACGACACAGGGATAGTCTCTCCCCATCGCTCTCTTTGCTTGATCAAGCTTCTAGATCCAGCAGCACTCCTGAATTGTATGGAGGTGACAGGAGAACTGCTTCTTACTTTTTTTCTAGCAGGGATGACTGAAGCCAAGCCTTTTCACATTTGGGAAAATAATAATAACAAAAAAAACCCATCAATGAAACTGGATATTTCTCTCCTATCACAAATAAAAAGCTTGGGCAGATCACCATCTGGGTAACCTGCAGACTGCCATGGGAAAGCAGGGACCACTACATCCAGAAACTGCTTTTTTTCCCATGCATGCAAATAACAGACAACAGGGAATGCCAACAGCACACACAGTTTAGCACAAGTTGCATAAATACCTTTCTATAGCTGGGGTAGGGGCAGGGAATGGGTGCCCATCTGAATTATTAGAAAGTATTAATCCTAAGTATCTTGTGCTATCTCATTCCTTAGCAATCACTCCATCAAGTGCACTGTACTGCTGCATAGCAACAACTCTCACCTTATCTCCACACACACATGCCCAGGCATTGTTCTCATCTATGCAACACTCTGTAGCACTCCCTGCCTTCCTGAGCACAGTAAACTCTTCAGGGTAGACATTCTTTTGATGCTTAAATAATGCATATTAAACGACGAAAACTTAAAGGCAACTCAAAATATCATACAAGTTGACAAGCCTCCAAATGTGCTCTGAAACTCAGAAAAACTGCATATAAATTTCTAAGAGTGACTTTAAAAAAAGCACCCCAAAATCGTTCTCAATTTTCTTTTCTTACAAGTAGACTTAATTTTTTTAGAGAAACAGAGGGACTAATTTTGTTCATCAAAGTTGCAAGCTCTACAGTCCTGTAAATGCACTTGAATTTGATCTTCTTGTCAAACACAGACTAATGGCTTTTCTTTGCTACCTTTATTTCAGTTGTCACTAAGCATGACAAAAATGACCTCCTGCACGCCAGCTTGATGTATCTCAGTGTACAACCACCAAAACAATGTAATAACACAAGATATACTTGACATTCAGGAGACAGAAAACTCATGGGATCAATAACAAAAGAGTCAAAAGGTTTTAAAATTGCTCAGATGGAAATCTGCTGGATGGAAGGGAAAATATCCACCAGTAATGAGGACTGACACTCAAATACTATTGCTACTCCCCATCACACGCTTTTCATCGACTTCAAAGCACTGTAGCAACTCTAGGGAAGTCTCCTAATGCAGTATATAGATATCATCATCTTCATGTCAGGCATGGGTAAAGAGAGATGGCACTTCCATGCTTCTCTCACAGGGGAAAAAAAAATCACAAAAAATAGTGGAAAAAACTTATAAGAGCCACTATGAAATCCTCAGCTCCAGATTTCAACTCCTAGAACCAAATACAGTGAACAGCTGACTTCAAAAGGTTTCATGAATGTGAAAATGCAGAGGATCTGGACAGAATTTCAGGGGATGTTCCAGGCCACCAAAGCAAATTTCTGAGTGTAGTCTCCTGTTACTTGACACTAATGCTGCAACAGTTGTTGCTCAAGCTAAAAACAGCCTTGTGCAGGGAAACTGTAATCAATCTCAGATTTTGTCGACCTTAACAACAGTTTCAGTTTCTAAATGAAAAAAAACCCAACAATTTGTCACACACACTCATTCAGAAAGAGTGCTTTTTTGCTGTTGTTTTTTTTCTAACAGGGTATTTCAATCTTGTCCTATTCTACTCAAAGCATCAAGAAACATAATATGCACCCTACTTTTCAGAGTTCTAAATCAGAAAACAAGGGCATACTTGTTTTAAGTACCTTAGGTAAGTGGAGAAAGGATGGTTTCTACCTGAGTATCTAGCATGGTAACATCTCTATTCTCTGTCGAGGCAGTAGGATAACCCAGAGAATCTTTACAATAACACAAAAGCCAGTAGATGAATGATGAGCTGTTCAATGGACAGATTTGACTAACAGTGCTCTACATCACCTGGGAAATCTACACTCAACTGCTGTGTCAGCAACAAAACCAGACCAAGAACAGCGTGCCTTACCTAAGGAAAAAAAGGCAAATGCCAAATCAAAGAAGAGGTATTTTACATGGATAATACTCAGAGTTTAGTGCAGAAGTAGGCTGTAGATTTTAAATAAATGTAAAATAGACATCTCATACATATATTCCATAGCTCTACCTCAGTAAAATGTAACTCTCAGAAAAACATCCTTTGAACAAGGAAAATCAGCTCCGCCCTTAGTTGTCAGGGTACAACTGGGACACGTCTCTACTATCCTTGACTAAAAGGTTGCAAAGTGTTCTGCACAGCACTTCTACAGAAATACTTCCAGATGAAGTGTGAAACACTGTATATGTCTAATAAATCCACTGCAGAAAATAATCACACTATTGATTCAGGGCAATCAGCCTTATTAACGAATGAGAGAAATACTGCCAAGGATCTGCCATTTCGAAATCAGAATCAATACCTTAAAGAGTTCTTTGAAACTTGAATATATTAAGGGAAAATACGTGCCTCAATTTATCAACAACCTCTCCTCAGCCTGTGGCAGTCCAGCTGCCCACACAAGAAGGACAAGTTACTCGTTTGGTACTTAGGTGTCAGTTGTACTGTAGCTACTTCAATGCAACACGTTCTGGGTGGGATTTTTCATCTTTGCCCATCATCTTTATTAATCCCAGAACTTAGCTGGTGTGTGATGCCCAGGAATATATGTCATACACTGCAAGAAGTACAGACTGTGAATTGCAATCTGTTTGTAAAACAGATTTTTGGTATGCTTAGAATTAAAAGTAGTTTAACCTGTGGTTAAAGACTTCAGCACTGATGCTGCACTATGCACAGTTCACATAGTATGTGTACCCTGTATGAATCTATTTGCTTTTTGAGGAGATTATCACTTAAGAAATTAGATTTCGCTCTAAAACACTCCCAAAAAATGAAAAGCGAGTTCATCTGCTAGATGGATGAAAACTGCAATGACAGGTGGTTCCAATCATCTCTATCGACCCTCATTCACAGACACTGAAGCCATTCTGATAATAATTTATTTCCTTTGCTCTCCTCCCTGAGATACACTGAAATCTAGGGCTGGGGACAGCACAGCCTGCTCTATGGAAGATATAATTGTGCTTGAAAAGAACAGACACAAGAGCTCTCTGTCTAGGCTGGGAATCAACTGTCTGTCACATATGATAGAGACGCAACCTTTATTTTTTCCCTTTCCCTTCCCTATTTTTAATATCTATAGTATTGTCTGCAAACAAAAGAATAAGTGTTTCTTACACATGCTTAATTTTGCATTTTTTATCATTTTAGGACAAATCTGACTTTGATATCTGTATGATTTTGAAATTTCTATTTGCTGCTGCAAATTTCAAAGCCAAGTTCCAAGACAACAAAGTCCAGAGATTCTCAGCTGTGTTGTTTGCACAAGGGGAGGCTGGGAATGGAAAAGTCTTGAGAATTTTTTTTTTAGGTCTGTTTCAGTACTTCTAATGGCAAATATGAATTTTACATAGGAGCTGCTGTTCTTGATAGAACTTGATAAAAAATGAAACTGATACCTAGTTTCATTAAAACTCGGTGTGGGAAAGTCCCAGAACTGTTCTGCAACAGACGATATTATATCTGGTGTTATTTATTTATTAGTGGAGAAATCACTGCATAGGCTATTGAAATGCTTTTTCGCTGTTTCATAAAAATATCTCCCTTTTCTATGTTCTTTTTGATTTGAGCATAAAGAAAGGTGATCATACAGAGAAACTCCGCAGGCAACACTGCAAATGAAGTTCAGAGCACATCCCCCTTTTTTGAGATTGCACTTTTTAACCACTACTTTAATTTATACTGGAGTCTCTTTCACTCCTAAGTTAATGGAAAAAGTACTGAGCTCAGAGGTGGCTTATAAAGAACTTTTATATATGAATTTCTATACACAAATCAAATGACTACATCAGGTCTTCCCAGAAGTTGATACTAATTTACATTAAGGAGAATGTTCTGCAGCCTTCTTATCATGCTTGTGAATGTCTGAGATGTACAACAAATACAGGTATTCCTGGAACAAACAAAACCATTCTACGAATCTATGGTTTGCTGGAAAACTCCTTATGGCTTTCAGCCTTTCAGATGGGGTCAAGTATTTGTGTATTCTTTGGTTTTAGTACTTTATTGCAGCTATGTAGTTGCAATATTATAAGTGGTATTTAATGTCTGTGTCCAGCATGTTAAATGCTTAGTTTTTTCCTCCCTTAAAACACACTAAATGTACATTTCAGCTTGGTGATGGACCAAAAAAATAGATACGCTCAGCAAATAAACTTTCTACCTTCATTTGCTACATGAAATCCAAAATACATTGCCTTTTGTAGAGAGCACAAGACATCCTGAAGTTGTAATCACTTTGAAGTACAGATATGTAGCTGTCCAACTATCAACCGTATGCTTTACTTGTACAACATATATTTTAATTAGAAATAAAGTTAAGTATGTTAATCACCTACATGTGGCCATTGTGATTTCCAAATACAAAACCTGAGAAAATTTCCAGCAAAACAGTAATTACAGAGAGAATCAGAGTATGTTTCCCATTGGCTTTGCAACATATTCATTTCTCAAGCTTTTGTATGACTGATTACGTCTCTTCTTTTTTTTTAACTTCTTACAAGGAAACAGCAAAACTAATTAGCTGCACACTATTAAGTTAATGCACATTTATCTACAACAATTCCATTCTGACTGTGAAATAATCTTTCTAGCCCATAATTACACTCCAGCTCAATTAGCATAATTTCCGCAGCACATTCTTTAATAAAGATGCTGACATAAGGGTTGGTCTTAAATACCAAGGATATTCTAGACAAGTAGAAAAAGGAAGACAAGGAGAGCTGCCTTCAACACCTATTATATTATTAAGATAGTACACGTAAAACAGAAGGGGAATTCAATACTATCTGAACAATCACAAGCATCTGGAGATGCTTTGGCAGATGTTAAGCACAAAACACACAACGGGCTTGAGATGCTCCTCTGCCACCTCACTAGAAGTGGTCCCACATCTTTTGCAGCTCCTTCGTGCCCTGTCATTCCATCTCATCCCCCTCACCAAGGGTAGAGAGCAGACTACCTATTATCCCATTCAGTGTATTAGTTTCTTTCAAAAAGAAAACACACATGGCTTTGCATCTCTTAAAATAATTTGAGGGCAGTTAATTCCCATTGAAGAGAGTTACTGGAATTGAAAATACAGACTGGTCTCCAGGCTGGTTTAACCTTTGGTTTGCTGGTAAGGATTTAGCAATGAGAATCCCAGTTAGTAGCATCTGGATTCTTATGGACACTTTATTCCTTGGTACTTGGGCTGACAACACCAAAGTAGTTATACATGGGCCAATGTGGTCAATGTGTAAGCTGAGGTATGTGGACAAGGGCACTCGACTACCACTGTGCTTGATGTGAACAAGGAAGTTTAGAGGAAAGGCTCTGCTTCCCCTCAGCAATCCTCTAAGCCATTCTTGTTCTTCTCCTGTATAAGTCCATGATGAGTACCAGCATTTATCACATTTATATACCTGGGCTATAAAAAGTAACCTCTACTGTAACAGCCACGAGTCTCTCCTGAAAGTGAAGAACTTGAATGAAAAACATATAACTTCATATAACCATTTCTAAATAACAGTAGGTTAAAATGAATTGTTATCTGAAGTGCTCTTGGGTTCTGTGAAGGTTTTTAACTAAATATATGCTGTTAGTGATGATGTCCTTGCACTCATCCATAGTTATAATGGTATAAATTTCATTTCACCTGTGAGGGATTACCATTCATTGTGTGAGATGATGAAAGACACAGTAAGATTTTCAAAATCACCAAGGTGATTTAAAGCCAGAGTCCTATTCTCATGTAACCTCATAAAGGAGTTTGTATTAATCAGGTTTCCAAAATGCCTAAGACTCTCCTGACTATGTAGACTTCAGCTTTTAAATCACACAGGCACTTTTAATAACTTTACTTGCTCTAATTAACTTTTTATTTTGAGGGTAGTACCATTAAGCAAGACCAGGAGCAAAATGATCTCTGCATACTAATCAGTCACTGAGTCCTGCTGCTGAAATGTAATGCTGAGAGGAGATGTTCCAAAAATTCAACAGAAATCCAGAGCAAAGGAAATTGATGTATCAGTTCTTGGAGAAAAACAAATCAACAACACCTACTTCAACTTAGTCCTTTCTTAGGAATAAGTACAACTAGGCAAACTCTGCTCAATTAGAAGATAAGGAAATATATCATAAATGAGGCTGTAAAATAACCTTTATTTTTATTCAGACATATAAATGATGCATCAGCTACTGTCTTCAGACTATATAAACACAGCAAAGTTCAAGAGCTTGCAAAACCACAATGAAAACTGAAGACGACGCTTCAGGAAGCTACTCTTTTGCTCTTTCTGCCTTCCCCCTGGAAGCGATGTAACACGATTTTTGGTAGAAGCAGGGAGAGAAGCAGCAAGGCCATGGCTAACTAGTTCTGCACCTGCAAAACCCGTCCAGCCTTCAAGCCCAGAGCTGGTTAGGAGGATGCTCTGGGGACAGGCATCTCATTGCCTGTTGTGAATCCTCAACAGCCAGGTCTGCTGACAGCCACAGCTTTGCAGCTCCCATCAGTTTGCAACAGCAAGGCAACAGCAGCTGAGCCTTTTGTTTAAAGCCACCCCTTTAAACCGGAGTTAAACATGTCAGAAATCAAAAGCCAGCTTGTCAGAAGGCAAGTAACTTTTTCTAGAAGGTTAACTTTTCTTGTTGTAGTTAAGACAAGAATATACGAGCATTAAAAACAGTCATTTCCAACAGACTTTAATTACCTCTGGTAATAAAACTACACTTTAGCTATCTGTTTAAAATGAGGTTATCTAAAAAGATACTAAGGTGGTAAAGATCATCAAAAGATGGTAATGATTTTGGCTGCTAAACTACAGGGTCCTGGCTGTCAGGCTTTGTTTGTCAAACTGTATATCCAAAATTAGTGCACCTAAAATTACTATCCAATTTTGAAAATCATGTCTGCTATGTTTGTCTTGTTCTTTCTTCTTGACAGTTATTTAGCTCTGCCAATTTTATTTCCCAGAGCATCAGAGAGCACTGAGAAGAGAAGAAAGAAATTCAGCCTCAGCCTTTCGTCTTGTAGCTTTGAGTCAGGAGATAAAGAGTTATGGCTTGAAGACATGAGATAAAAGCAAAGCAATATACTCACAGTCACAAACTCAATGAATTAAACTAAGAAAAAAAATACCCCGTAGGTCAGGCAAAGATCATGCAGAGTAAGCACAGAAAGAGACAAGGAAATAGGAGGCATAAATATATTATCTTTTCTGTGTCATTTCATCTCTCTATACATCTGTTTTGCCACCTATAAAAAAAAGGCCCTTCTGAAAGATTTTTGAGAGCTTGCTGTAAAAATCACTAACTCCAGGGCAAAATGTTATTACCAGTGCTGCCACAGAGGTGCAGAGTAATCACTGAGACTTGGATAGTTTTAAAGAGGGTGAAGGTCTAAAACAAAAAGAACCATCAGGAGGCAGATTATTCACTACAACTTGTTAAGCAAGCACTGTGCAGAAAGAAAAGGAGAGAAATTTAATAAAATGCATTTTGTTTCACACGTTTAAAGAGTTTCTGTTTTTCATTTATGTTGGGAGGTGTTTTCCTCTTGCCCTAAAAATGGCATTTCCTTGGAATAGCTTCCTCACAGCCCAGTGCTGAGAACTGATGCTGACTGGAGAATTTATACACAATACATGGGTAAAAAGAGGCTTATGAAAAATTCTTCAGGTTATTAAAATCAATCCCAGTGTATGCAGCTTCAAGAATGGTCAATTGCAAATACTCACTGAGGACAGCACTTAATAAAAATGACACCTGGAGTCAGCATTTTACCTGTTCTGTTACCATGCTGTCAATAAAGTACATGAATGCCTCTCGCTGCTGAACACTTGGGGAAGTTTCCTGGCTGTTTCAGCAAGTGGGACTTGCTCTTGGCTTTTCATGTGATATTCGGTGGAATGACTCATTGATATTGAGATGTCAAAAGGAAGACTCATCTGCCTCAAAAGTTGTGGTTTACCTTACATACTCTCAACAGCAATTTTATGACAAATCTTGCATGTCTTATTCTATTCTAAGTGAAAACAATATAAAATTATCAAAGAGTTTCTGTCAAAGTTATAATTAATTGCCACGTGTTTGATTAGTTGCAACTTATGTGTTAAGGGTTTGACATTGCATTTTATCCAATGTACTTTTGGTCACAAATAAAACTGTAAGATTACATCAGTATATAGACAACAACTAATCAAACTGGTATTGATCTTCTTTTATTCACAGTTCTGGTAAGTAATCCTTAAGAATGCATTTATTACTACATTAAACCTCCTACGTCCTTCCAAGACTATCTTCAGCGGATTGTAAAACTCGAGTCAAACAATGTTTCCCTAACTTTTTTACTGACATACTGTAGGTCTACCTTCTTCCTGCCTTCTACACATTTCAGAGTAAGGATCTGAACAAAAAACTGCTCAAACAGGCATGCTGTGAAGTAAAGTTGTGAGCTCTGAACACTTAAAACATACTCACTCCCTATTTCCTTGTTGGGGAACCAAGTGCTTATGATCTCCAGATACGACTGGCCCAATTGACAGGTACTGACCTACACCTCAAAGTGTTAACTCAAAGAGCTACACCATACACTGATGATTCAGCATGATCTAAATAGCCCAAACCCACATTTAAACTCATGAGAAGGTAACACTCAGATAAACTACCCTCCATGACTACCATGTCAATCCCAGAGAAGAAATCAGCCAGGGGTTTGTCCAAGCTGATGAATGGTCCACATCCTGCACAGATGTGGTCAGAGGTGTCTAGTCCTTAGAGGTGCATGGGCTGGCCAGAACAGTTTCAGCAAACCCTACTTTGTTGAGACTACAGCTCATGAAAAGGAAAAGGCATGGCACCCATCACTACAAAACATCAAAGCTGCAGAATGTCACAGCTCTCCATTTATTCTAAAACCTTCAGAGGTTTTCTAGAGTCATGTAAATATCTTGAAGCATTTTTAATGTTTGGAATGAAATCCCACAAGTTAAAAACCCACGAGAATTCAGAGACTTCCTGGAGCTGTAATGGAGGTGGAGTACTAAGAAGTAATTCTGAATGTTTTCATGTGATCTGTTTTGAACAGCATTGCATAATAATGCTATAAGGCTTGCTGCTGCTGAAGCTCAGATGGGACATCAGAAGTGAGACTATTCAGCACACAAATGAATGACAATGATAGCGATACAGTTTAAAAAACCTTATGGTTCTCTATGAGATTCATTTGGCAATGCTGGAAGCTAAGGAGCAATCAAAGGAGTCTACAGAAAAATTAAATAATGACTTGCTTTCTATGAAGACTTATTTTAAGATATAGTCAAGTATCTGTTAATAACTGAATTCCCATTTCAAAAGTGTGCAGAAGTATGGGAAGCAGACAAAACCACCATCAAGCTATTCTCCTTTCCCCAAAAGAAAACAAAAAACCTATGTAACTCTGTGCTCTAAAAATGTTGTCCTACCATTAGAAGAGGAAAAGACATGGAAAAGATAACAATACATTTATGCAGAGCAGGAAGCTACTAGATTTTAACTCCATAAGATCCAATGAGAGGAGCAGTAACTAGCTGCAGAACACTGCAGTCCTGGGACAGCTTTCTGAACCATACAGGCAGAGAATGCCAAGGCTGTACCAGCAGCACTTCAGACACAAGAAAGTGGAGCCATAAAGCACCCAGGGAGCACTAAAATGTGCAATCAGCCTGAAAAATGTATGCTGCATGAACTTTTCTTCAGTTAATCACCCGATTTCTGCATTTTCCTATGACTTTCTACTCATCATTTAAACAGAATATTCAATTTCCACACAGAAGTTCTGCTACAGTCTTTATGTCAGTAAAGGATGTGAATGTATCAGAGATGAGTTTTCTTCTCCTTTAAATAGTGGCCAATATCAGGCAAAGACACGAGAAATGTTAAAAGCTACAGAGAGTTCTTTTCTTTCTAAAATCTTTCCCCAAATATTTAAGCTGACAACTAACAGTACTAAATTTTGTGGAACTATCAGTATACTAGATAGTGAGGTGCAACTGTCTAGTCAAGCATAGAAATAAGGGAAAAGAACCACAATCCAGCATCACCAGCTTTACCATCAATTAGCTTTAAAAAAGCACGAAATTGTACGCTAGAGGTTAAGCAAAAGAACAATAGAACCAAAAGAATGTCTTTCTGCACCATTCAACTAGACCCTGCAGATCTAAAGTTTTTCTAACATATTTAACATACCTTTTCTATTTTATGGGAAAAACAGTTGTATAAGCATTTATTTTAGTTTATATGTGACACTGATGTTCAAACACTTCATATTTTTAAGCTAATTCAAGAACAGAAAGTTCTCCGAAGTACATGAAAAATTAGCACCTCATACATACAACAATCTTCAGATTTTCAAACACACCACTTAAAAAAAGGAATCTTTGCAAGAGGAAGAAGGTCAAGCTGATACTACCACTGCAGAGAAGAAGTGTGTCTGTACAAAGCATCTTAACACGTGCTGTTGACATTCAGGAACAAGACAGTTGTGTCCTGCTTCACAAAACAACTGAGCGAAAGATACCCAGTTTTTAGAAGGATACCACAGCTTTGCATTTGCCATATTTATTAGTGTATTCTGAATTTGGAATGATATAAGTTATCTATCATTGATACAACATGTGATTATCATTGTTTCATTTTTTTGCTGATAAAACAAGAAGGATGGAATCATAGAATGTTAAGGGTTGGAAGGGACCTTTAGAGATCATCTAGTCCAACTCCCCTGCAGAAGCAGGGTCACCTAGATCAAGTCGCATAGGAACATGTCCAGGTGGGTCTTAAACACCTCCAAGGAAGGAGACTCCACAACCTCCCTGGGCATTAATGTCTCTATAGGCACTTCAGACTGTACATACTGAGGCTATTATGACTTCAAATCAGGTTTAAGACACCTGCACAGTGTCTTAAGATGTTTTTAGCCTTTAATTGTATTTAGGTCTTAAAAATGTTTCTTAGCCCTGGCAAGATATGAAGGAAAACTGTAAAATATTTACAGTTCTTGGGAATAAAATGAAAAGTCTGCCCACTAAATTTCTGGTTTCTTCCTCACTGTAATACAAATAATATAAAACAAATGATACAATTATCATGTTCATTCTTAAGGATAAAAAGAGTAAGATTTTAAAAACTACCAGCTCCTGAGCTCAAGAGGGACGGAGAACTTCTGGAGAGAGTGCAGCGCAGTGCTATCAAGATGATCAGGGGACTGGAACATCTTTCTTATGAGGAAAGGCTGCGGGAACTGGGGATGTTTAATCAGGACAAGAGGAGACTGAGGGGGGTTCTTATTAATATTTACAAATATCTAAATGGTGGGTGTCAGGAGGTTGAGGCAGCACTTTTTCCTATTGTATCTAGCAACAGGACAAGGGGCAATGGGATGAAGCTGGAATACAAAAAGTTCCATTTAAACATAAGAACAAACTATTTCACTGTGAGGGTGAGGGAGCCCTGGCACAGGCTGCCCAGGGAAGGTGTGGAGTCTCCTTCTCAGGAGGTCTTGAAGATCCACCTGGGCACGTTCCTGTGTGACCTGATCTAGGTTGACCTGCTTCTGCAGGGGGGTTGGACTTGATGATCTCTAAAGGTCCCTTCCAACCCCTACCATTCTATGATTCTATCATCATTAAGTATAGCACAGAATAGATCAAGATGTTTTCACTTGAATCTGAGCAACACAGCTAGCATCAGTCAGTCACAGCATGGCAACCACTGAACTCGGCAGATTTTAAGCTTAGCAGGCCTTTTTCTTAATGGAACATCAGATCAATTGTTTGGCCATACAGTTCTTCCACCACCCAGCGCTAAGGAAAACTCAGGCTCGGTGTTTCACACTAAAACCCGCAGTGGGGTAGCTGCTGGTGTTTCAGTTCCATGGGGAAACACACATACTTTAAACTGCTTCCACTCAGAGCACACGCCATTTGTGTACAACGACATTCTGTTAGCAAACTGCACTACTGAGCAATCCCAACTTTATTAGATTCTTAAATCCTAATTTGTTTCAGGTTGACATGACATAGTATGTTACAGCTCCTGCTGCTAGTGATATTGTTGCAATGAAGAAAAAAAACCCCATCTGTATCTTCCCACACAGTCAATGACTGTGAGAATCTGTGTGCTAATGGATTTTTTTTACTGCTCTGGAGTGTGAAGACATTAAAATGTATCTCTACCACAAACAGCATGAATGAGTATTTAGATTTTCTAGTAAGGTTTGCATTTTTTTTTGGTGGTTGTGTTTTCATTGTACAAGTAGACATTTTATCTTGACAACTATATTCCTCTGAGATCTTCAGTCTTCACCTACATTTTTAAATGTTGGCCATTTAAAGCATTTTTTGTCAGATCACGTAGCTGGGTCATTGTATTTGTTTATATATCTAATGCTTTCAATCAGCCTGGTTTTGTTGGGGCAGGATGGAAAACAGCAGTTGGTTGTGGAGAACCACAGACATGACCTGAAAGGCTGAGGCACTTGTTAACAACGTTTAGTACTCACAAAGCAAAAGCTCAGATGACAGATTTAAGGACTAACAGTTCCATGGAAGAAAGAACAACATGTGGTAAACATGGATAATTAGATTTAATGAAAAAGGTCTAACTTTATGAGTGGAAAGATTCTCTAGAAATAAAGTATGGCTTTGTGAAGTATTGCATACAGGCTAAAACCTTTTACTCCACCACAAATTAAGGTCTATACTTTTGACAACAGCAGATGAACTGTCACACTCAGATTCTCTTGATGCAGGACATGAAAACACATTTTGTCACTAAATTTCATATAGAATATATGCTTATTTTACTCACATCTAGTAATATTAACCCACACCATGTTCAGAATGAGGAAATGGTTGACATCCAAGTTTTTGGCCTGAAGACTTCTGTTGTTTTAACAAAACCAAGATCTCTGACTGCCTCTTCTTTGAAAAAGTTTTCAGCAGGAATATCTGATGAAGAGAAACAGACCTGTGACAGGCAGATGTCACTGGCAAATTTGGGAGGCAACTCAGGACTTACCATCAGAAATGTTAAGGAACTTGCTAAGCTAAATCAAAGTTGTCAAAAGTGTCATGGTGCTTTGTACGTTACAAAGCAGAAAAAGCCATTCTGGGTGAGCCTAATGGTTCATCTCTGCCAGTCTTTCAAAATATCTCCTTCATTTTATTGTTGTTATTGACCATTGAACAGTCATTTTAATGGAGCAATTCTTCTTTATATCTAGTATTAGCTTAAAATGCATCACTGTATATGTGAATTCCTGAACTTTTCCACATATATCACTTCATATTTACCCTAAATTAATTTAATTTTATTTTGGTGTGGCATCACATTTATTTTCTGTAAAAAGCACATTTCCTCCCTCACACCACATTTTGTTAATACATCAGTTCATCAGTTCTGTTCTTAATTGCCATTTTTCTATCAGCTTGATACAAATGTGCTACAGCTCTGAGATGCCCAGACCTATTTTGAAGCTCATTTAGGAAATGGGCATCCCATAAGATTTTCTCAGGGCTAAAAAAGGAACGCTATAGCTTTTGGTTTGGCTATTTTGTTTCAGAGTGCTCTTACTACTCTTCTGAGTGAACATTGGGTAGCCTTGGCAATTTGTTATTTCTAATTTAATATGACCTGCTTCTGCAAGGGGGTTGGACTAGATGACTTCTAAAGGTCCCTTTCAGCCCTACCATTCTATCGTTCTATGATTTGTTTCCCAAGTTTCGTCACCAATAGCACATTTTGAGATAGATCCTATGAGATGTTCATTTCCTCATCCCTTGAACAGAAGAAGGGAAAGCAAAACCAAATTTTTCCCTTGCTTCTGAGAAGTTTTGATGGAAGTTGCTGTGCTGGTAGAGAGATTCAAGAAAAAATAATTGTTCCTCTGGCATAACAAACACTGTGATTCATAGGTTCAATTGACTACTGGCAAGGTCTATGTAAGCGATGTGATACCATGGGTATTTCCAATGAACTGCTTTATTACATTCTTCTCCGTCCCACATAAGCTCTTGCAATTTCTAAGCTTCGCCTACCTTGATCTCAGGATGTCAGACTTCAGTAACCTGTTTCATTTTAACTGACCATAAGTGGTATTTTCCCAGTTAAAAGGCTTGGCCTGGACTGAGAACTGCCACGTATGACCACGTCATTAAGAACCAGGGAAAACAGATCCAAGCTCCTGTAGTGTGAGGGAGCAATTAAGCCAATAGTTAGCACTTGCAGTGCTTACTGTTTCTCACAGCTACATGACAGACTGGCAGATCATTTCTTAAGCAGCAAAGGGAACCTGGAAATGTTCTTTGCACACACGGGAATGGGAAATCTGTAAGCCTTAAAAACCAAGATGACACTCTCAGTCTTTGTTGTGGGAAAAGGAGTAAGCCAAAAGACTGAGATGCATACTATGGGGTAGGCCTGGAAACGCTTGTCCTTTATTATGAATGATATGATGTAAGATACCATACCAGACTCACTGAATCTAGTGCATTTAGTGAATTTTGTGCATTAGGTGGTGAACAATTCTTAAACAAGCTTGTTTTTTAAAAATAAGAAGCATTTTAGCAAAAGATAGGACTTGCTATGATGTTAGACTATCAAGCTAGCTAACAAAAAAACATATTATGAATTTTAAAATTTTACAAGTAAAAAAAAAATCTCATTTCTTATTATGTTCTATCTCCTCCACAAATGACAAACCACTCTGACATATGAATCAGTCTCACATCGATTCACTAGACAGATTCACTTTGTGATTAATGATGTTTAAATGTTGCATTCACAATCTTACTACTTCTAAAGATTGCCTTATTTTTATAATTGTAGAAAATCTTTTAAGAAAAAAATATCTGAACCAGGGAAGACATCTCTAGTTTGGTATTTCACTGCTAACTTGAGAAATATTTTGTATCTAACTGGCCAACATGCTGGGATTGAAAAATTTATTTCCAGATTTGAGAGAACTGGTTTCATTTCTGGCTCTATGGCTATTAAGAAAAAAAGAATAAATTTAATGTGGTGTCTCAAAAAGAAAAGTTACAAAAAAATCTGAAACAAAATTCAAGGTTATTAGTTTGATACTGACAGAAAATTACTTCAAAATACCGTGAATCAGAACTTCTTACTAGTCCTATCTTGTGCTTTTTCATATAAAATTTGTAAATACTATAGAGGAGAAGAAAAAAAAAGTGTAATTTGGATTGAGGCACTCTCAGCATTCCAAACTTATCTGTCTCCTCATGGAATTATGCCAATACAGATCACGTTCGACATCTAACTCTTGGCAAAGCTTTCTGTCTTAACAAGCAGCAGATTATTTCATGACAGCAGGTATAATTTGGATTAACAATGTGATGGAAAAACATCTAGCTGTAAGAACACAAGCACCAGACTAAACTTTATGGTAGATTCTGGAACAATATATAAGAAGAAAGTATCTGACTTTCAGAGGAGCTGCACTTTCAGCACTGAGCTGTGAAAGCACATGGTGCTTTGGGAATGTAATGCCCTTCTAACATATTGCTCATCTCTGCTCACCAATAGCTCACTTTTAATATACTGAACTTTGGCTTTGTTTTCCCTGCTTTGGTCTTTTCATTGAACAAATGTCACCAACTAGATTGTGAGAAGTCAAATTATAGAAGTGATTCCACTTATTTTTTTATGTTAATTTTAAGTTAATGAGAAACTTTATATGTTTCTTTTTAACAGCAACAAAGGTTTCTGTGATCTGCTTCTCCATTATTTTCAGATTTTGCAATTTGTTTCCTCAATGAAGAGTAGAAATTTGATTTAAATAAGCACAATTATTTACATTCTTTCAGTAAATGTTTCTCAGATGAACTGCAAAACAATTACAGTCTGGGTACCCAAAGAAATAGGAAAATTCTTGCAAACAGCAATTCATACAGAAAATATGCTTTTGCTTTCCTGTGTTAAACTCCATGCACAGAGGGTGCCTCTGTCCATCTTCTGACTAATTGTGAGGAATATTTTCTTGCATCTTATTGTTTTTAACTTCGAACTAACACAGAAAAGAGTCTTGTAAACTACTGCAAGCTGAAATATTCTACCTCTAAAACATCTGATTTGCTATCCACTATCATCCTTCTTCATTAATCCTTCACCTTCTTTTTCAAACGCATTATCAATTTGTATGTAAATATGAGTATTTTTTCCACTGACTCTCCTAGGTCTTCTCCTGAGGTACTGCAAGGAAAGCTTCCAAACAAATAAAATGCATGGCTTTCATTGCTATGCTTCCTTACTCCCTCATCTGCTTTATTAGTAAGGACATCTCATTTAGAATGATCACACAGATATTCTTTTTTTTTTCCAAGAAAAGTATTTTTCCACAACCTAAACCACATGCTTTAATAATCATGCCTAATTTAAAGCCTTTCAACAAGTTCTTGGAACAGATAAAAACACTCAAACTGAGAATATGTGAATTAATTTGAGTCACTTTTCATGAGGCGCAGTTTGAGATGCAAAACTAAATCCTAACAGGTTTCATATAAATACATAAACCCCTCAACACACTACTAAAATATTAAAATTGCCAGTCAGAGGATTCAGAGGCTAAGAAAAATTCAAATTAGAGATCTGCATTCAGTTTTGCACAGTACAAGCAAACAGCAAGACAATAATGAAACAATGGTCACATAAAATCTATGATTGATAGAAATTCATAATTAAAGTCTGAAACAGCCCTTTAGGAAAACATCCAGGCTAGGAGAATAAATATAGCAAGATGAAATAGGGATAAGTAAATGAATCAATGTTTTAAGTCATGTATTTTGAACAAACTCATGCCATTTACACATCTATATGTCAAAGTCTGTTCTGTTGGAACATTGCTGAATCATTCAGTGTTCAGCCGCTACGTATCCTTCCTCACACAAAACTCATTCTGACACAAAATACCTTTGAAAACACAAGCCATCTATTCTGAGCAGAAGAAAACAGAATAATATACTACTATACTGCAGTGAAACACGGATATGTAGCCACAGTGATGACAAGAACGATGGTGGTGAAAGCTCAGGAAGAGTTGCTGTGAATATCTGGAGTGCCACAATAGCTACTCACAGCTTAGGATACATCAAACCAATTGCAGAATCAACACATAGAACTGCCTCTAGTTAAACTGGGAGCTTACTGGTGTAACAGAGTAAGAGTGCACATGCACATTGCCTGTGGTGAGGCCAATGGACTTTTGCTCCAGTGGTCTTAAGTAGCTAAAGCTATTCAGGCCACTGAGGCCCAGGCCACCGGTTTTTAGGAGCACGAAAGTGTCCACACAAATTGCTAATACAAAATGGATGCATGGTGGCATAGCCAAGTCAACAACCTGGTACTCATGAGGACAGCTTCTTTTAAGAATCTTGGTCTCAGATTTCAGGGAAGATCATGAAATGCCTAGAGTGCAAACTCAGATTGGGTGACTGTAGAACAATGTGCATGTTACGGCTAAGGACAGCAAGACAACCTCAAGTTGTGACCTGAGTCTCCCTCTGAAGTGTGACTGATCAAACTATGTGGTTGGTTTTGGTCTGATTTCCTTAAACTTAGAAAGTTTTGATCTGTTTGGATGTTTGTAGTTTGGTATTTTTTAATTGGTGCTTAAGGACAAGAAACTCCCTAACACAATCCCCACCCCCCACCAGGAAATTTCTTGTTTATATTGAAATAAAAATGGTCAGAAACTCTGTTTTGACCATGCCATAGTGTTTGATGCTCTTTCTATTTAAAAAACTCCAGAACCTAGTTTTCCAGTAATTTAAAACACATTACATGAATATATTACTTTCTGCAACATAAAATATTTACATGTTTTTCTTTTGCCCCTCTTGCATCAACAACAACAAAAAAATCAGTCTTATCTCTGAATTTTGAGAGCAAGATCAAAGACAGAAACTCACTCAGGAAAGCTGTGGGTGGCAGGAAGGAGAGAGGGAAGGAAGATGCACAGCTGAAAATCCCAAACTTGAAGCAGGGCAAGAAGCCCTTGCTAGAGGCAAGGCAAGTTCTAGCACAGAGTGAGCAGAGTTGTTGGAAACACAAACCAAAGTGAGCTGAGAAGATAAATGAAGTTTGGAACCAGGGGGAATTCGGCAACATCTGGAAATCTGTGTCAGGTCTATCACTGTGATACTGAAACCATCTTAAAGAACCACTATCATGCATTCAGATAAAAAAAATAATGGTAGAACTTGAGCAAAAAGGTGTCTGTTGCACATCTCATGTACAAACACCTTCTCCCTAGGAAAGCAGCGTGGGTACACCATGATGTGGGCAAGTTGGACTGCAGAAGGCAGAGAAACACAGTCATGGGTAGCACCTGAGAGACATCGGTGAGCAGTCTCCAAACATAGAAACCAAGTCCTCTGAGAAAGAGGATCATCAGACTGGTAGAAGAGACTTTCAGGAACATCATAAAACAAGATGCAGTCCAGACTAACACCCATGACATCATGTGTCAGAAGGGCATATCATTAGATCACTGATGGAGCAATAACTGCAGTGTTGAGACCTTTCCACTCAAAGATGGCCATGCATCCTTCTTTTCTGGAACCAGGGACCAACGATGAAGGGAAGAGCTGGGTTGTTAACAATGGGATTGGCATTTAGGAACTAGAGGTCAGGTGAGTTTGCAAGACTAGGCAATACCGCACAGTCACTTGCTGCCTGAACGCAAACATCATATGAAGGATGCAGAGGTTCTATATTACCAGGTAAGAAGTGGGTTTGACAAGCCTGCACTTAAGGTCTCCACAGGTACCAGTAGCACTGGGAAAAGGCAAGAGAAAGTTTCCTCTGAAAGGGAAGTCAAAGACCAAGTCTCCCAAGGTCTTTTGGCTAAAATGTGAGGTTTCACATTCATTATGGAGTGGAGGCTCCTCCATATGAAACATTAGATGCTGTGAACAAGAAGTCTGCACTTGGAGGGAGGGAGCTCATTTGAACCTTAAGGGAATCAATCTGTTAGTACTTCAAATCCAGAAACTCATGAGTGAGATTCATATTGCTAAGTGGGGGCTGGGAGGAAGAAGGGTAGAAGATGGTGGCTGCAGAACAGCTTATGGTGTAGGATGAGTCTTCTACTATTACTGAAGACAAAGGAACAGTAACACTCTGGCTTAGGGAGTCCATAACAGAAGGTTTAACTATTGATTCTGATAGTATGAACGTTTTTGTTTGAACTCCTGCAACTGAAGGCTTGTTCCATAAGTGAAATGGAATGTACTGCAGCAGTTCAACATCCCCATGCAAAAAGGAAGCCAGAACACCCTCCATATAGTCTCATTCAACTTCAGAGAAAGGAACTACAGAAGAACAAAAAGATTGTCTTAATAAAAGGGGTAGTTAAGATGCTTAACACAGTATGAATACTCCCTTAGGACACCATAAGGAAAGTACTAAGGTAGTGCAAATGCCCTATCAAAAGGAGCCTGAGGAAAGGTAAAAAGGAGCCAAAGAGATGAGAACAAGTTTATTTTCAAGAAACGCTTCCGAGATCTCTGGAATTTGTTACTCTAAAAATCACACCAGGTAGTGAAGTCAGAAAATGAAGGAGAATTCAAGAGTGGGCTTAAATCATCTGCTCAAGATAGGCATAGTGAGATGATGTGAAATCTGAGTCCAGTGTGGTGTAGTGAAGGGGAACAGAGAAGGTATCTAAAGCACTAATTGCATCACATTCATGAGATGACTCAGCAATCTGAAGAATCACTTGTGCAGAGATGAAGGATAACAGCAATATAGTATTTAAAATGTTTTGCAATGTGCACAGTCAATAAGAACTTCTGAATGGAGAGCTTTGGGAATTTTTGTGCATTTCTCTTTTCTTTCCAAGAGCTGAAAATGCTTTATCAACATAGATTTACTGAGATGGATAAAATGGTATGGGCTGAGAATGAAGTCACACCTTAACTTGGACTGAACAGTTACCTAATACAGTTTAAAAATGCTCACAGAAAGCATATAATTATTTCAGTGTAAGGGTAGAACAATTGGAGCTAGCTTATAATCTCACAAAATGAACAGAGACTGTCAATGATTGAAAATTCAGGACTTTGGATCTTCTCTGTGTCTGCTGGCACTCCTTTACCATCACTCTGGGCTCAGAGGCTGACTCAAAAGTCAAAGCTACTGGTTCCAGTCCCAGCACCATTCTTAGAAAAGCTGTATCTGAACATGCATCTGGCACATGCCTGCACCTGTCTGTACTCAAGACACTTAAAAGCCTTAATTGAGTTTATTCTAACTAGTGACTAGATATGGTAAAATGAGATCACTGGCATATATTAATCAGTGAATATAATTTAGAAAAAGGCAGGCTAAAATAAATGTCTACTGACCATCATGAATTATCATCAATCACAGTATTTCAGCTACTTTTTCAGCCCTCCAGTAACTTTTTATTGCAATCACAACCACATACTTTATGAAACTGAAATGGATGCTTCCAAAAATACACTGAAATTACACATTAATCCCAGGTGAATGCCCTTTCCATATCTTACATTCAAAAAAGGTCCCAAATCCTTTTCATTACTGAACAAGTCATTAAACTTTCATGATTACAACAGGGCAACCAGTTGCACTGACAGACAAATTACTGAGCTGGTTTTGTGGATTTCCAGCACTGTGAACATCTATCAAGTTGATGTTCACTGATATCAATTCAGAATGAGGAAAAAAGAGATCAAGATCATTATGTGCCATCTTGAAACAAAAAGTCTCATGTACTACAGCTGAGTTAAACTAGATAATACCTGGAACTCTCAGTATGGAGCTGGTACACATTTCTCAATTACACAAACCTCTCTGATTTAAATGATTTTAACCTTTTTGACACAGTTGAACTTGAACTTTATTCAGCCTTCTTCAGTGACGTATGTGGAAATAAACTATATATGTTAACAACTAAATCCAAGCTCGGTTTCCAAGCTTTTCTATATATATTCTAGGTTAATTCACTTTTATTTTTACTCCAAGTAAATCACAACATGTAAAAATCTGTCAAGTAATTCTAACTTCTTGAACTAATTGCTTGAACTCTCATTGTTTCCTTCCTGTTGAATCAGGCTGCTGTGATCCAATGTCCAATCACTCCAAACGCAAAAGGAGACTCTTGGTTACTCCAGGAAAAATATCAAGACACAAAAATTCACCCAAAGCAATACTAGAGACAGTATCAGAGTCTCTGATAATTTTTTGACCTATCTGGTATTTTTCTTCCCGAGAGGCAAAAATCTACTGACACTTTAACATTTAACATCGCTTGAGGAATCAGTGCATTTTGAGAGACAACCAAAGGGATTACAGAAGAAGTCAAAATGCAAACCTGAAAACTAGCTCATATCTTAAATTCCTTAAATCTGACAGGAGAAAAGGAATTTTTTCAAGTTAACCTCAAATACTGTAAAACCAATTAAAAGACATCCCAAGATATTTGGATTCTATTTAAAAATAAAGATTAACCTTGTTAATAAATGCACATGAAGCTTGCCTTTTCAATAACTATTTGCCTACTGTTATACCAGCTGATGAATTTCTTTCACTTCATTACTACGGTGCTGAATTTTTTATGAACATCTTCCAACTTGTTTCTGTATTACCCTCACTCAAGATGCAATCACAGCAAGATGTTTTAAGATGCCAAGCTACAGTTCCTCAATTCAAGCAATACTAAGGTCATGTGTGGTAGAAATGAAATCACATCAGAAATCTATTATCAAATCTTTATTTCCAAGGTGTTTTCCTAGATTTCCCTGAATCTGTAACTGTACACACTGATAATAAAAACAGTTTAAGTGCATGACTGTTACTCCAGGAAGTAACTCACAGAAATGCTGTTGCACATGGCAAGTAAAAATTCATCCACTTTAATGTGCAATGGCTGCTGCTTTAAAAAAATCAAACTCTTCAGAACAAACTGTGACAGGAACACACTATCCAATGGCTACCAAACCTTCCTGTAGGATTCATTTTAAATAGAAAATCAATTTGGTGTCAATAATTGCACTATATCTTAATTTTCTGAATTTGTATTTATTTTTAACTATTAATTTAATATTTAAATGAATTCATTCTTATCAAATATTAAGCCAACATTAGCTGTTAAATGCTAAGAAGTGCTTGTTCAATATATATTATAGAAGCAGAGTTTTAAGGTGCTATAGGGAATTAAATCAGCGAGATATATCAGCAAATACCAAGCAAATGTCACGTATAGCTCTAAATGCAGAAGAGAGGTCATTGTTTAATTATTCTCTATTCTTTATATCTACTGACTGTTTGAACAAAAGTTTTAAAAGAAACAGATGAAAACACAGGTAAGAAGATCGCAAAGTTTAAGCTCTGAAATTATTCTACTGAGTCTCCAAAAAACAAGCAGGAAGAAAAATACAATTGGTAAGGTAGAACTCAAGCCACTTCTGCACAGAATCTAAGTAATAAGGAAGAAAGATATGCTGTTAGGCACAAAGGTATCTGTTGCTGAAATACAGCACTTCTTAGATAGCAGACAGTGGGAAATTCTGGTCTCTATCCATCCCCTAGATTCACTCACCACAATGATGTCAGGCAAATACTTGATGCCTGAAAAAATATCAGTGCAAGAAACTCACTTGGCACTCTTAGCTGCCATAAACCAGCTCCAGTTACATTGCCAGCTCACTTGGTGCTGATGAACTGCTGCATGGCTTATCTTTCTGGTTTGCCCTTAAGTGCTGCTCATGGTCTTAGACATGTTCAGATTTCATTTTCACATTTGAAAATGGTCAAATTCAATGGCTGCCTGTAGCCTCTGTTCTGCTAAAGGCTCCAGAATACTTCAACCATGCTCCCAACTTTCCAGAGCATCCTTAATAGCAAAGACAGATTAAGTCATCTGCTGGTCTCCTTTTTTTTTTACCTCTGTGAAGTTTTAACATGGCCCTTGAACTTCAGTGTAGAGGAACTAATTACTAACATCACAAATCACTAAGAGCTCAAAAGTCTATGTTTGCTCCAAACTGTCACAGAGTATCCCAGTCTTCCTGAAATCCCAAATTGACCCGTTTCCCCCTCTGCAAAACAGCAACATGTCTTTCCAGGAAAGGGTAGTTTCTTCTCCCCTCATCCATGAGCAGAGGGCTCTGGAACGCAGCTCCTTGTGCTCCCACCTTGCAGCCAGTGAGAAGGAATCCCAAGGGTCTCTCTAGTGCTGCTAATTCCTACATGACTTTCTCTGTCTCCAAGTAAATACATTTGGCTCATTTCCCCTTAATTACATTAGTTTGTAATTTCCAGGTCAAATATCATTTTGCTTTTGCTTTCTCCTCTTTTTTAATTAAAAAAATAGTTGTGCCAAATTACATTGCCCCCTGTCCTGACAGGTAACTACAAGATTCTTCAATTTATAAGATTCTATCGATGGGAAACAAAACATAAAATTAAAGTTAGCATATGTTCATGTTCTTTCCAAATTAATAACGAAGAGTGGGACTGTTCCCCGCGTCAAGCTCCCAGCACCATATGCTCTGCTGTCTACCCTTACATTGCTGGCTTATCTTTCATTCTTTAAACAGTCTTTAGCCTTTTTTCCCTTTCCTTGCCCTATGAGATCAAGGGTTTCTTTCAGCTGCTGTAAATTTGCAGTCTGCATCAAATGGTACACACAGACACACAAAGGCTACGTCTCTAATTTCTTCTAGACAGGCCATATTTTTCTCATTCTACTCAGGTTGAAAGAGTATCATTGAAAGAGTCTTCAATTTTTCAGTACATGAATGTTATAGGCATGAATTTTATAGAAACAAACGAAGCACAGATGAGATTCACTTATCACTGGAAACCTCTCTCAACTTCCTCAGACACATGCCCTTATTAATACTAATTTACTTTTAAAATGAGTTTAAACAAGGAGAATTAAGGCTAATAACTGATTTATTGTTGGCATTTTATCCTCAGCTTTTGTCACGAGACAACAGTTGTCACAACCAGAAAAAACCCTCAAGTTTTAATACTGAACAGACCACAAGCCAAGAATATTTGTGTTATTGTAACACATAAAAAGCTTGAGGAACTCATTACTGAGCTCCAGCGTAACAAGGCTGGCTACACAAGGTGGAAGTGAGGACAGGCTAATGGAAGGAGGAATGCAGAAATCCTCCCTGGGCATGTATGGGTGCTGTTAGGAAACCTGAAGATGAACTTGAACTGAGCTGTGCAAGTGATGTCAAAAGGCAATGAGAACAGCTCTATTGCCACATTAAAAGGAAGAGCAAGGAAAATGCAAGCTCCTTGCTAGAACACTAATCACAGTAAAAGCAGATACTCAATGCCTTTGTCTTGCTCTTCCCCCAACAAAGTCTGCCGGAGTTCTATGCCCTTCTTTGGCACCTAGAAAAATCAAGGAGTAAGCTGCCTCAAAAATAATTTCTAGGTATATGAATTAAAAGTAGTTTATTGGGAATAATGAACAGAGGGTAATCCTGTTAGATAACAACCTTACCTTCTGTAATGAAATAACTAGATGTGTTGATGAACAGAGTCATCAGTATCAACCACCTCAATCTTAGGAAAGACTTGATAGTGTCCTTCTACAGAATCCTTGTATCCAAGCTGGGATGTTACCTAGCTAAGTGGACTTATTGTTATACTTGACTTGAAAAATTTACTACAAGTGGGGCATTGAGCATTACTTATTCCATGGTCACGTTCCTTGTGTTCAAGAAAAACTGTGAGCAACATATCCAGACTAAACACCTTCTTTCATAGATGTTAAACTCCTAGTACTTTGTAGAAATGAAGATGTAATGACTCTTAAATGAATACTAAGTTGTGAAATAACTATGTATAAACTATTAGGTACATCCTCAGAATGAGCCCTCAAATAGACTGGTCATGAGTATGAGACCAACAAATCCTGATAGGAACTGGAGAGAAACAGTGCATTAAATCTCAGATAAACCTAATTCTGTGCAATCTCAATGAAGATTTTGCTTTTGCAACTGATGTTAATGCCTGCACAGTGTGGAATTTACCTTTCCTTCTCAAAAACAGCAGCTGATTCTCCAGTTCTTTTGACCATCCTGAGGTCTCTGTGACAGACATTAGAGTGGCAGGCCTGCATGGTGAAGTTCTCACTAAGATACATGGTAAAACACGGTCTCTGGTCTCCTGTACATCATCTAGAGGAACCAACTCTATGGAACAGAGGGCAGCTCAGAAACTAGAACCAGTCACATCACCTATTCTAGGCTCCTAATTGCCACCTGACCATGTAGAAAGCTGTGATTCTTGACATTAGTAGTCTCCACACCTTAAGAAGCAACTGAGCATAGGCTGTAACACTTGCTGTCAGCTACCCATCAGCTTGAGTGCCAGAGTACAGAGTTGTATGTCCAAGAAGTCCATGCACTGGTAGCAATTCCTGTCAAGGGACATTATGATTCCCTGTGACAGAAGTCCTCCCTTCCCTCTGCCAACATCAAACTTTTAAAAAGATAACACCAAAAGTTATTTCACTGAAAAGCATGCCGTAGCCTGTATGCAAACAACCAGATGGAGAAAGGAGGCAAATGTCATTTGCATAACAACTTTAACTAGAAATGCTTTGCAAACACAGCATCAACAGCATGTGATATATCATTGTTACTACAGTGGCATCCCCAAATAGCATCAATGGGATCTAGGCCTCGTTATAAGATGTACTCTATAAATGTATATGCAGACACATAAAACCATACTTTAAAAATCCTTTCACCTATTACAGAATATCATCTACCCCTACTAACTACAACACAAGGAAAGAGAACAGATGGTTCAGATGACAACTGTAAACAAATTTTACAGATAGCTAAACTGCTCCTAATTATATCAGTTTTGACATCTCCTGTCACACCGTCACAATTTATAGTATGTAGCCCTCTTAACCTCCCTGTAAAAATATCTATAGACTCCCTGCAACTAGTCCAATGCTTTCTCTATTAACTGGAGCTTTTCCTTGCTCCTTCTATTCTTCCAGAAGGTATGGAAAAGGGTTTCCCTTAGCTACCGCCTGAATTAGGAAAAGACTAGACAAAATAGCAGTTCAATTAAAAGTCGCAGCAGTGGTAAGGTAATGATCCTCTGTGGTCCTGCTTTAATAGTGCCTCCTTGTGCAATAGCACCAGATTAAGTCTTGATGAGCCCCTCAAAGAACCAAGGCACTGGGGCCTCAGAAGGTCACTGACTCGAGTCTCCTGGCATGAGCTCAGAGAGAATCTGAGTGTTGCTGTCTCCCTGTCCTCTCATTTGGATATAATTGTTCTGTACTCTCCCCCACCCCCAGTTTTAATAGGCAATTACTGGCCAGTGATGATAAACTATTTAAGCTCTTATTATTTTCATTGTTTCTCTTCACAGAGGAAAGTCTGAAGCTAATAATTATTTTGTTGAGAAAAAAAGGGTTTACAAGGGTTGTTTCTGTGTGGTGACCAT
The DNA here is from genome assembly GCF_028858725.1 of Colius striatus. Lineage (NCBI taxonomy): Eukaryota > Metazoa > Chordata > Aves > Coliiformes > Coliidae > Colius > Colius striatus. The sequence goes on from NC_084762.1 coordinate 7,255,299, forward strand.
AAATAAATTGCTGAAAAGCACCATCCTAATTTAAGAGCTCGAATCTTTTCTCAGCTTTCATGAAAGCGTCTACTGCAACATATATCATTATTACAGTTGAGAGTTTTTGGCTCTTTTACCCCATATCCATGGATCCAGGCTGGAAACACACTCCTGCCTGTTCATGCCGTGAGGAAGTACATACACTCCTTCCGTGCACCATGACACAAAGCATCAGTTACAGGCAAAAAGAGAAATAGCATATACAACTTAGGTCCAAATGCTGTCCTGAAACAAGATAATGCTGAGCTCCTTCACTGTGATACCTATGCCAAGCCTGCAGCTGGGTTTGGTTACTAATCTTCAGTCTAGTTTAACAATGAAAGTTTTTCTTTTAACTGTCACTCGTTTTGAAATGCTTCACTAAGTAAGAGTTTTGTTTGCGTTATTACCCTAAGACCTTTAATTTCATTTTCTGCCCTGTGTCCTAGCAATATTTTTAAACTGAGATGTTGCACTGATGGATGTATCCAGCACTGATTACTTGCAAGACACAAAACCACAAGAAACCCAGTCTAAATGAAACAAACACGAGGGGAAAAGTGATGAAGAATCTTTAAGCAAAGAGAACAAAAAACTACTGTTCATATAGACCAGGACCTTGTGTTAGGCTTACTTCTTTTCCTAGCAGGTGTATTAGGAATTCTATGTACCTGAATTGAGTCTAAAACCTAGTATATCTTATTCAATTCCATCAAAACATTAGTAAGTGAAGAGAAACTTTTTTCTTCCATGGGAAGCATTGAAAAAGATCAGATTTGCCTCCATTTCAGGGCCTTCAGTCTCTACTTTATACATCCTCTGGGGACACCTTATTGCAGCCATTCAATACTTAAAGGGGACTTGAAAGATGGGGACAAACTTCTTAGCAGGGCTGTTGCAATAGCATAAGGGGCAATAGTTTTAAACAAAAAGGGAGGTTCAAACTTAATATAAGGAAGAAAATTTTTACACTGAGGGCGGTGAAACACACTGGAACAGGCTGCCCAGAGAAGTGGTAGATATCCCATCCCTGAAAGCATTCAAAGTCAGGTTGGACAGGGCCCTGAGAAACCTGATTGAGCTGAGTATGTCCCTGCTTATTGCATCTAATGGGGTTCTCTTCCAGTTCAAAATGTTCAGTGATTCTAAGATGGTATGTGCTCCAACTAGTGAAACAATGCAAGAATGAAATAAGAGAAACACTATCTTGAGTATGCAATCTTTTGCTTAAATATATATATATGTATTAGTTACTGGGAGGTGGATAAAGTGATGGTAATTAAAAAAGAAGAACATTGCAAGGGATATGTGGGGAACCACAAGCTTGTAAATCCCTGGCCACATTTTTAGAAACTATTCTAAAACCTGAATTAATGAGCACCTGAGAAGCCTCTGAAATCTTGTGAAAAAGCCAAGGAGTCCATTATTTTTCCAAAATAAGTGAAAAACTTGGATCAGAACAGAATTTTAAGAAAGTATCAACTCAATATTCAGAAATGTATGTGAAATCAATATGAATGCAATTTATTAGGAAAACATTATGAGAGAAAACAGTCACCACCACTATCTTAACATTCAGATCTATGGTACACTTCTATCTTGAATGCTGTGCATGGTTCCAATCTCCCTCTCACAAAAAAAAATGAAGTAAACCTTAACAAAAAATAGAGTAGGCTGACAGGCAGCACTAAAAGTGAAAGAACTGTTTCCATAGTATATACCACTGAATACACAGGGAATGCCTCAACCTGGAAAAGAAACTGGAGTGTTGGTTGACAGTGGCTGAACATGAGTCAGCAGTGTGCCCAGGTGGCCCAGAAGGCCAATGGTACCCTGGTCTGTATCAGGAGCAGTGTTGTCAGCAGGAGGAGGAAGGTGATAATTCTCCTGTACTCGGCTTTGGTGAGGCTGCACCTCAAATACTGTGTCCAGCTTTGAGCCCCTCTCTACAAGAAAGACACTGAGGTGCAGAAGAGGATCCAGAGACTGGGCTACCAAGCTAGTAAAGGATTTGGAGCACATCTCATATGAGGAACGCCTGAGCGATCTAGGGCTGTTTAGCCTAGAGAAAAGGCGGCTCAGGGGAGACCTTATCACTCTCTACAACCACTTGAAATGAAGCTGTAGTGAGGTGGGGGTTGATCTGCTCTCCCTAGTAACAAGCAATAGAACAAGAGAAAACAGCCTCAAGTTGCACCAGGGGAGGTTCAGGCTGGATCTGAGGAGGAATTTCTTTCCTGAAAGGTTTGTCAGGGATTGGAAGGGCTGCTCAGGGAGGTGCTGGAGTCACCCTCCCTGGAGGCATTTCAGAGATGGGTGGATGTTGCACTTAGGGAAATGGTCTAGTGTGATAGAGCTGGGACAAAGGCTGGACTGGATGAGCTTAAAGGTCTCTTCCAGCTGAAGCGATTGATTCTATGAAATGAGTTACAGGATGTGTGGTAGAGAGTTACATAAAACAGCTGTTTACAGCTATGCAAAGTCCAAGAACTAAGGGACATCAAATGAAAGTTTCCAGAGAAACCTCCACACATAGTGCATATAAGCTGAAAAACCCCTTGCCACATGATAGATGCTAAAGCTTACATGTGTTCAAAGAGAGATTAGGCACGTTTAGGAATGACAAGCTCATAAAGGAGTACTAAGTGTAAAGCTGCCAGGTTCCTGGTTTATGATACATAGTGGGGACTGAAAAAGCTTTCTATATAATAACAGCAGGCTTGCTCTGTCGTCTTCCCCAGGTGTCAGTGCTAGCTGCTGTCGGGGGGATATGGAGCTCAACAGACCTTTGATCTTAGAATTGTAATTCTGATATTACGTTGCTTTTTCTTTTAGAACCCTACAAGAGTATAGATCCCATTTAAAAGCTCAGAGAGGAGGCACCAGTAATTTGAGAGGAGGGGAAAAAAATAAATCTTGCATGGTTAATAGTGGTATAAAAAGCATAATGCAAGCAGCCACTGTGTAACAGATGGGCATAAATCCACTTTAACGATACTGCTTTGGGTACTGTTGTTTCACACCAGCTCTTACAATCTCAGCTGCACTTGCATTCTACAATAAAGGCAAATCATGCTGTATATGCACATCTGAAACCTAAGGAAGACAATCTTTATTAACTAAAAAAGGAGGCATAAACGATCTACAATGGAAAAAAAATCAGGGAAAGTAGGAAAATATTTGATTTGGAACTGTTTTGATGTAGTTTGTTTAGTACTATCTTGTCTTAAAAAGGCCCTCTAAGTTGACTTCTCAGCTCTTAAATGGGAACTGATTGTAAGAACACTAACATTAGTAAATTCAAAGCCTTGGAGAGCATGATGATGCTCATGCCTTGGCTATAGTTACAACTTTTGCCAAAACAAATGTCTGTGGGAAGATATTCTCAGTGAAAGGTGAACAAAAGCTAATGAAGTATCTCACATCATTTCTTAAAGCACAAGTCAATAACACATTTTTATATGGTTTAAAAATTATTATTAAAAATAAATGACCTGCATCAATTTTACATTGGCCATGGCACCTGATTACAATCACCCTAAACAGCCATCACAGTAACTGTCCAAGATTCTCACTTTCAGTCCACCTCCACAGTCCTTGCAAATACCTCAGGCCATTCGATCTTGTTCTTAGGATCAAACACTGGGTCATACTCTCTTTATTGTCTCTTTCCAAGAGGAAGGAAGTCCTTAAGAAGTTTCCCTCTTCTACATTCACTGAAGGACTGGTCTCCAGTGCACATATCCCAAGAAAACTTCACAGACAGAGTATACACACATGAAATACAGTGATGCACATAAGCAAATTCATTAGAAGAGAAACAAGCTTAACACCTCAAGAATAGCACCCTCCATACAAGCTTATGCTGCTTTCAGGACTGCTTTTTCCTTACTTATCTTTATATGAATAGTGCAATTGTTGCTTCTGAATCTATCTGCTGATGATACTAAACTGTGGGGAGTAGCTGACATACCAGAAGGCTGTGCTGCTATTCAACAAGACCTGGACAGGCTGGAGCACTGGGTGGAGCAAAATCTAATGAAATTCAACAAGGGCAAGTGTAGAGTCTTGCATCTGGGAGAGAATAGTCCCATCTACCAATACAGGTTGGGGAATGAACTCTTACAGAGTAGTGTAGAGGACAGGGACCTGGGGGTCCTCATGGGCAGCAGGATGAGCATGAGCCAGCAATGTGCCCTTGTGGCCAAGAATGTTTACAAACATATAAAGGATGGGTGTCAGGAGGATGGAGCCAGGCTGTTCTAGGTGATGATTGATGATAAGACAAAGGGCAATGGGTACAAGCTGGAACATAAGAGGTTCCAAAGAAATATAAGGAAGAATTTCTTCCCTGTTGAGGTGAGGGAGCACTGGAAGGGGCTGCCCAGATGGGGTGTGGAGTCTCCTTCTCTGGAGATATTCCAAACCCACCTGGACGAGTTCCTGTGTGGCCTGCTCTAGGTGCTCCTGCTCTGGCAGGGGAGTTGGACTGGATGATCTTTCACGGTCTCTTCCAATCCTCAAGATTCCGTGACTCTGTGATTAGCGTACAGGTATCTGTCTCCAACCTGTAAAGACTGTCAAGACCTTTCCTAGAAATATTCTACATCTCTGTCACTTTCTCATATCAGGACACCACAGAAGTCTCAGTTCAAGTTATTATAAAGCATTAATATGTAAAAAGGATTTACAGTAATTTATTGCAAGTCTGTGATGTTGTTGCTTTAGGAAATTATGAATCCTTAAACAGTATCTGACTGCATACAAAGGTCCAGCTTATGCATGCTGATATTCAGTATCAATAACAATCTTAACAGGAAAAGCAAAGAAATTGCTAATGGTGTGGTCTGATGTGAATATGCAAATGATATTCTGTCAGGCCACTGGCATCATGTGATCTTTTTAGGAGACTGTGCCAGCAAAAGGTGCTTCATGAGCTCAATCAAGCTCCTAAACAAGCTCTGCATTCCTTGCTGCCTTCTTGGATATGTGTTTGTGTCCATGCACACGTGTAAAAGAACAAAGAAAAAGCAACAGAGCCCTGAACATTTTCCTAGTAGCTGATCTGTAACATTTCTATCAGCAAAGGGGACGTCTCCATAATGGTTAAATGGTATTTCTTGTCACCTTTCTTGAGATATATGGCAACTTCAGTGAAGAAAATAGGCTGAGATATCTCCTTTGCAAAACTGTTACTCCTTAAGTTCAGAAGCTGGGCATTTAGACACCTAAGATAACTGTGTGACCTTGTTTCAGATTGACTACTAGCTTACAAGGAGAGGCTCATCTCTTAGGCATTGCTAAATAATTTTCTCTATAATCAGTAATATCTTTTCTTCACTAAGCTATAAAACCACAGGAGCCTCTGGCTTTGTAGAAAAAAACCCCTTATGCACAGTTCAACTATCACTGCTTCCCTGGACTGAAAGAAGCAACAGATACTGTATCTGTGGGAAAATAGACTCGAAGAAAATACACTAACACTGAAGCACTCATTCCTTTTTTTTTTTTTCTTTACTCTTAACAAATCAAGGCTTCAAAAAGCTGCAACACCCAGCATTTCTTGATTTAAGGTTTTCCCTTTAGCAACAGGCATTTCTGACAACAGGTGGACTTCCAGGGACAGGGACTGTTTTAGACTTTGAACATAAAAAATCATGCCAGTATTCTACTCTTCTAACTTCTCTGGTTAAATTTCCTGGATATCTTGATGATATTTGCAATTTTAGAGATAAAAACACTCCCAGAATGTTTGTGATAACGTATTTTTTTTAAACTATTTGCTTTCATCAGGGAAAACAAAACACATTCACAAAAGGAACTAATATTTTCCAAGGAGATGCTTTAGCACACTTTTCACACTTTCTCCCTCTTCCAAATCTCCACCTCTCAGAAAAAGATTACTTTTTTCCTAAGAGTTTGTCAGCATCCTCAGACTGACTGCTTTCCATCATCTGATAGAAAATGAGAGAATAAACAGAGTAACATTCCATCTTGAAGGTCCTTTAGAGAAGGATTTTCCAGGAAGATGTCCTTTTCTTTCTCACTGTCACAGTCTATAGATGAATTTTGGCTAGGAGTCTTTTTTTTTCTTCCTCTGAGAAGTGTGATGTATCTAAAAAGATGTTTTGACTCTGGCCTGAGCAAACATCTGATACTTGGTCAGTGATGACTGCTTTACTAAGCTCCAAGCTGAAAGATGCCGAATCACTCTACAGAAGCTATCTCGGGAGATTTATACAGCAGCAAAAGTAACGATGAACACTCAACATCATCTTCGCTGAGCAGAGTGAGGGTATATAAGCTGAGGAGTGATTATAGCAATGCCTTTCTACTTCAGATTCTGAATCCTCACAGAGCAGTTCTTCTGATTGATCCATTAACATTCTTTATAGCCACCAGTAAGGCAAGAAAGAGAGGTTATCCTAGAACAGGAGCTCTCAGCTTGAGGCAGCCACACTTGTTCTTCCTCAGTGAAGAAGAATCTTTGTAGAAAACTCAAGGAGATACCATGCCATCTCATTTCCCAAACTCAAGTCTGGAGAGCAAATGATTACGTCAGTGGAAGCAGACATAATTTGGGCCTTACTGGGTCCCCATGCAAAGCAACCAGGATGTGCTGACTTACAGGCAGTTACATTTCTGTCAGAGATGAACTCCATTTGTAGATTCTACTGGGAGTAACACTTGAGTTTGGAGCACTTGTACTTATGTCTTTCTTTACAACAAAAATGCTTTCTGTGACCAGGATCTTTTAGATCAGTCACATTGCTATTCTATCATGAAATCAAGATAGGCAATCTATACCTAAAGCTCTGTGAAGAACATATTCAAAAGCATCCTCTAGAATTATCTTGTAATAATCAGACAGGAAACCACACAGTTTAACAAGCTTCCCTATCAGTCTCAAAGCCTTGAAGATCTCTTTTTTTCCCTGTTGTATAGTGTAACAAAAGTAATTAACATTTTGGACACTTATAAACCTATATATCTATATAAACCTTCAACCTATGTAAGGTAAGAAATGCTCAGAATCAACACAAGCTGTTTTCTCTTTTGGATTTTATATAATCAAAGTCTGTAAGCAGGACACAGAGAAAAAAAATACTGTGGTGGGGGGTGTGGAAGAGACAGATGATGGGGAAGCCCCATAGGGAAGTTGATTTTAATACAGATCTTGCACTGTACTCCAGAATATCACAGTGTTAGAAAAAATGAGTACGCTGTTTTATCATCTAAAAGCCCAGATGGCCACCAAGGAACAGTTGTTCAAGATAAACTCTGGTATCCCACAGGATTTTTCAGTTTAATAATATGAAGCTGAAGCCAATTATAAATCTGAAAAAGCCAGAGTTTTTTTTTAATGATCTAAAGCCTAGTTCATCTTTTTCATTGCATGGAGGGAGAGATATGAGCATCAGAAGAAATTAGCATACTACAACTCTCACGGATAATTTTCAAAGTGCTATATGATAAACATGTAAGTGTTCTGGTGGTGACTTTTCAAACAAAATTACATTCATATCCTCTATATCTACTGTTCTTAAATACCAGAGTTTTTAAGAGGAATGCAATTAAAACTTGTTTTGGTGTGGGTTTTATTTACTGTTTTTAAAAAAATTCAAATAACTTCAGTCTTTTCACCCTTAGAATTGTTTTAATAGCAATAGACTACCTTTATGTCTGCATTTACCATGTAGCTAGAAGAACAGGTATATAACATATACCCAATAGCTTCTTTGTGGAAGATGGGCAATAAGATTTCATATGCTACACAGTTGCTTTTTCACCTGACAATCTTACAATCCTGCATGACTGAACAATGCAACTGCAATTTGGAAGGCTACTCACAAATATGTTGTGCATAGACAGTATTGCTGTTTCCCAAACCTCTGTGGGTACAAAAAGCAAGGATATAACCACCATAAAGGCAGACAGACACACGTTACAATCAGACTGTATCAAGCAATCTAAAAAAATAAAACCAAACACATCTAAAAAAAATGTCAAACCTCAAGCAAAAACCTTTAAGAAGGCACTTTCAATGAATGATAATAAATCCCAGACAAAATAATCCAGGTCAACTCCTTATCCCATTTCCCAAAACACTAAGAACAATTATAGAAATGAGTTCAGGAGGAGTTCATCCTGAGGCACCTCTCTAGTAAAATTCTGTACATAAACTAGAAGTATGAAATAATAATAATATGACTTCCTACCTGTTACAACAAGTTAAGGCAATACTACCTCAAGAAATTTCCAATGAATTTTCCAATTAGCAGATAAAGGGATTAAGGACAACAGTAAATACACATCGCTGGGCCTGAAGCAATCGGTGACAAGACAAACAATGTGGATCATGGATTTGCAAGCAAGGCTGCAGAGTAACTAGTAAGAACACAGGAAAGGATATTAAAAAATATGACTTATCTCAAAGCACTGGCAATAAAACTGCAATCTGCAACAAAAGTTAGTGTTTATAACAATCACAAAAGCAGTGTTTTGTTTCATGGGTAAGGCTGAAACATGAAAATACCTAAACAAAAACTATTAAATATACTAAATCATGACTGTTATCTACTAGCTAAACTGGATCAATATATGCTGGGGTTGCACAGCCTTACAATGTCCATCCTGCAACACGATACAGTGAGTTCTATATGAGAAAGAATAAAAGACAAATGAGGGTGCCATATGCCTTTTTTATCCCTCTTTTTCATTCTCTGTAATTCTCTTCCATCACATCTTTCTTGAACTTCCAGGTTAAGGCTGTTTCTGTGATACAGACATAGGTGTATCACTTCCCTTAGTACAATCAGTCTTCTGCTGAAGATGACAGTGGGAGGTAAGTTTGAAAAAAACCTGCAGAGTTAGAACTAACCCATGCTAAGAATACTATATTCTATAAACACAGTCATACATTTAAACACTATCCTCTGGAAGCCCCAGACAGGTACCTTTCTTTCGCATAAAGAAATTGTCATAGATTGTCAAGGAAATCTTTGCTGGAGAATTCAGTAATTTCAGAGTATGCACAAGCTAAGAGTTTATGCTGACAATTCAAACCAGCTTTCAGCTATTACTGCCTCACCTACCCACCAAGACAGCAATTGATAGCCTCATTTTTGGGACTGCTTTACAGAACAATCTTGGTTCTGCACATTGTTATCAAAACCCAGGCTGCCTGTCTCAAGATCCTATTATATTATTTATGCTGCCTGCAAGAAGAGTAACAGTACTGTGTGCTCACCTTTAGTGAAAAGTGGCATGATCTTCAACACCAGGAACTTAGAGGGCGGGTTGAAATTTCAGTGGGCCAGTAAATTTTTAGACTATTTCTAGTGAATTATATACTATACTTTCTGTTACAGATGAGTTAAAATCAACTGTTCAAACGTAAAAGCTGAATTCCGCAAATAAAATGGAGATCTCCTCTCAGGATACCTGTGAAATACTCAGGCATTTATATAATCCGATCTTCATTAAAAAGGTGGGAAAATTAACTTCATTTAAATGCAATGCTGTGAACCAGGTAAGTGAATGATTACATCATGTAAAGGCATTAATTTCCAATCGATACAGATTGCTCTGATAGGGACTTAATAGCAAAGGTACTGACACCTCAGCAATAGATAAGCCATAAATAAACTGGTTTTGATGATGCAGCTTACGCTCAGCTCTGCTATCCTGAGTACTCGTGGCACTCACAAAACCCTTAAATCAGTATGATCAACTTGATATCAAAAGAATGACTCGTGTAAGTGACTGCAAGCATGGATTAGCTTTTCCTTCAAAGACATCTCAGATGTGTTTTGTTACTACATCACTCTGTCCTCCCACTCCAATCATGTTCCAAGAAAATAAACACCTGATTTCCAGAAACTGTAAGGATTTAGGAGGGTTCCTCAAGTTTGTCTATTATGGTTTATTTACTATTATTTAGTTATATTTGGAAACAAAACTTTGGCAGTCAGTGGATGAAATTTCTTGTCAAGTTAGTAGCTACTGTTTCACCAAAAAGTGTTAAACTGTCATCAAAACAAACAGCAAAGTTGAAATTATACTGTAAATCAGCTTGTGAATAAGAAAGCCATCCTATGTGAAAGCATTGAGAAACCTCCCCCTCTCAGCATTTTATACCCCAGGTACTCTCTACACTCAAATCCTACTAAACAAAAATTTTAGTCATGCATTTGAAAGCACAACTTAACGTTTTAGCATGCAGAGACTGAAATGCAACTGTGTGACTCTTGCTGCAAAGGGCACATTCCTTACTGAATGCCATCAATGTTGTTCTTTGACTAAACTTTAAAAAAATGACAAGATATAGAAGAAATGGAAATACTTTGGAATATTTAAATTGTTTTGGAAATTCAGAATAAAGATGCAAAGACAAATCATCTCCGGACACATTAAAATAACTTCAAACCAGTAAACACTCAGGAATGACATATTTTAATAATGAATGGTTTTGTATTATCTTGTTATGCACTGAGAATCCTCAAACTCCTGAGCATGTGCCCCTCTATGGGGAAAGGAAAATTTTATCCCATATTCTTGTTTATAGGGGTTTTTTTTTGAGAATTCTTCTGCAGGACTTCCAAAGTTAATTGGACCATCATCTTGATATAAACAAAAGCAAGTAAATGCAACATCAAGTCACTGCTTTTTGGTCAGTCTTAATTCTGAAAATACTCAGTAGCTTTCCATGGCAGAAGGTTCCTGATCCCTCCTGCGTTTGGTTTTTTGGTTTTTGGATTGTTTTTTTTTCATATGGCATACAATAAATTGCATGTCTCTTCAATTCTGCTCCAGTCCCACTACAATTTATGGAGTAGACAGGGAGAGGAAGGAAGGCAAAAAAGGTCATCCTTTCCTAACCACCCAGATTTCAAAGCCTAAGTAACCCAACATTAAAAAAAGTATTTTCTACCTATAAACCAAACACAAACCATGTTATCATCAGTTTTTGAGTGTCTTTTAGTCATCAACATAATATCCCTACACGCACTGAACTCTAAGGTGAAGTGAGGATAAGTTTTTAAATTACATAATATACACCCAGCAACTTTGATACATGAAATTCAGACATCATTTCCAGTGTTGTTTCCCCAGAAGTCTGATATACACAAAGGGCTTTAACTATAAACTAATCCATAAATAATTTCTCAACAGTAGCTTACTGTCAACACTCACAGCTTCCTCTACCAGCTCCACCATGGTTGTCCCTGTTAGACCTGTTCCTGAAAACTTCAGGCTCTGCCAAGCTAGAAAACTGCCAGTAAGGAAAATTCCAATAATAAACAAGTTGAGAACCAAAGTTTGCTACATCATAGGCATACAGTCTGTAGCATAGCAAGGAATATGCCCCTTGGTGAGTATGTATCTCTCTTCCACTAACAAGTTTAAAGTTGTAATTTAACCTGTGAGTTATTCTGAATGATGAGGCATTAAAGCCTTACACTTCACAGCTCACAGTATCACACTGCCTCTCCCACGCTTCCCTTCATGTAAGCAAGTAAAGAGTTCAGCATCACTCTCCTAGCTTTACTCACAGCATTTTACGTAGCCATAATGACAACTTGCTGTGAGTTACTCCTTCAGCAGAGAAGTTTGGTGTTACCCAAGGAAAAATAATTTTGCATCCCCCTTTTAGTGGGGGGAGGTACATGCATGAAGCAAGGAGACAGAGTTTCCACTTGAAGCACAGAATGCTTTATAGTTAAAAAACTATGGCTGGCGACATGGCTGATTACTCTGGTAGACAGCATGTGATGAGAGGCTCTAGAAATGATATGAAAAGGGAATGAAAGGCAGACATCCACTGACATTCCAAGGAAGAGCTATTTGGCAGGATACATACATGCTTCAGTTCCCTCAAATGTTAAATAGAAACTTCCATGTCCTGCAGGTCATATTTCAAATTGGAAAGGTTCCAGGTGCTGGAAACATCTCTTTGGATGAAAACAGCAGGAAGCAAATTTACAGCTGGGAAGATTCTTCTTGGAGTTCATATGCAAGTCTATTTTGTTGTAGTTCTTAAGCATTTTTCTGCTTTTCCCTCTGATAAATTTAGAAGCAACATTTCCATGTCAATCTTCTGACCATTTCAATTCATATTAGCTTTATATCTGTCACTCTCCTATATATTTTTAGTTACTTGTTAAAGATCGCTCAACTGTATCTAGTTTAAGTGTCAAACAACAGGACATGACAGAAAAAAATATCTATTCTAAAGACTTCAGAGACTATAGTCTTTGGTTTGCAGGTGAGATAACAGCTAGGACTAAACCAAAAACCTATTTATTCTCTTATATCTTAGAAACAGAAAGCTATTTTATCATAAACTCAGTCATGAAACAAAGGGAAAACTTCAGTCTTACACATTGGCTGTACTGGGATAGAGGAAGCTCTAGTAAGCTTTTTCTATTAAAGTGTCAGCCTTTTTTTTTTTTTAAGGCATACTGGCTGATAAAACTAAGTCAGAAGAGTCCTTGTCACTTCAGAATTATGCTTCCTTATCACAGACCTCAGTTCTCCATATAACATGCATGCCGAAGCAATTTGGTACAGCATGTGTCAGTCTGGCTGATCCCTAAACTACATTTCTCTCAGTGTACATAGTGTCTCAGGTAAAGTAATAAGCTCCTACAACTCAGTAATGTGGAACCAGAGAGATAAAACTACTTTTGTTTTCAATACTCACATTATTTTTGTTTTAAACAAAGCATCAATACTGACTCTGTACTTGAAAGCATCTAAAAACCAACCAACTAGGAAATTCTCTGTAAGTCTGTTACTAAAATACTGAAAACTGAGCATGTTCATTCTTTGAGATGTCTGTGAGCAAGGAGTATCACCAATACAACTGAATTGAAGTTATACTGCAGTCTCTATTTTTCAGTTAAGCAAATCCCAATGGCACCAGTAAAACTACCTGCTGCAATCAGAACTTGGCTATGTAAAATTCACGGCTCCCGAGCTCATCATTTCAAAGCTGACAGAACGGATACTTTACATTGACCAATGCAAAGACCACACAAGGATAGAGGTAATCACTCTAGTTGAAGTAGTGAACATTAAATCCTTTCTGAAGACAACACTGGAAATATCATGTCCCTTGAATGTGACACTTCTGTGTGAAAAATGCTGGAAAACCTGAGGTCCATGTCAGGCCAAGTGCTCACCAACAGTTACACAATGAATTCCAGTAGAAGCCAACTGTATTGGCAAAGACTTTCTACTGGCACTTACCCTTTGTTTCTTAAAATCAAAGTAATCTGTCATAGCTTTGAACAACAGCAACAACAACAAAAAAAAATCACATTCTGCTCTGGTGCCTCATTTCACACTTTTGAACAAAAAACCATCCCAACCTGCTCTGGTACCCTACATCCCCACCTATGCACACACACTGAGAGCATACAGCTCTACGCCATGTATACAGACTAATTTTTCTGGTACATATATATTTGCAATTTATACTTATACTATAGCCACAAAGACTGAAGTTCCTTACAAACCGTGCAAAGGTTGTAGACTGAATAGGGGCAGGAGTTCTTCAAGTGTCCTGTCACTGTAGATGATCCTGATCCTCTGCACTTCTGTATTCTGAGATGCTCCATGTCCAGCATGTGTTCAAACTTAAAGCCCTACTTACTCCTAGATACATAAACACACACATATCTTTACATGTATACATAATAAGGTAAGCTTAGCAAATTCTAAGTGTGGAGTGGTGAGCAAAACAGCTATTTTTTTTTCTCCCATCAAATTCGTTATCTAGGCTTAATATTTGAGCATTTAGATCATCAGTCTGCTTGAAAGATGTGGGTTTTTGTTATTCTAGCAACCAAGCTCTCCCAGCACTTCTGATTTTTACAAGATGACAGCATGAGACTTTTCAGTACAGTTGGCTACATTTACCACATCATTTTCATAGATGACCAAGGTCCTTCTGAGTTCTGCCCCTTGCTGCACTCTTTGAAATGTCCTTTTTACAACAACCCTGAGCACATATCTGTCTATGTCTTCCAAAAAGATTTTTGCAGTTTTCCCAAGGAATCTGTCCTACAGGCTTTCAGAAAGAAGCTACTCCCTTTCTTAATCCTTTAGTTTTCTACTGAAGAGTTCCTTACCAGAATTAACAGTGAAATGTGTCCATATTAAAACCAGTAAGGACATACTATAATCATTTGTTGTGAAGAGTACAAGGCTTTAACTGATTTTGAGAAGTAAACCTATTCACACAGTTAAACAATATAACTGTTTTTAGTTTGAAGCCTGCCTTCATTTCTACTTTCTTGTATTCCTCACCAGTCCACCTTTCTGCATTTCATTTCAAATGGAAACACGAGCTTTTTGGAACAAAGATCTGCAATTTTACATAATCATAGCAAAATGAAACTTCTGGACCATTTCAATACTAGCAAGATGTGCAGAAACAACACATGTTTTTACCTTTGTTTTACATATTCAAAAGTAATGGGGACCAGTAATTCACTGAGCACTCCTCACAGCTTCCATTCCAAGCTGCACTTTCTCACAGCAGCTACATCACTGTAACTACAACGTGTATATGATCAGAGTAAATCTTCACACCTGTCTTCCTTTCAATGTGATCCTCAGAGAATTCAGTATCACAAAGCCTAAATTTTACATGGGTTTGGGAAAATGAGGAAGCAAATGTTCTTTCCCTGAGGTATAAGTCAAAGACTGTATCTTCCATGACACTACAACGCTCCGCTGAAAGCACCCATCTTTCTTCCCTCTGAGCTTTCTAGGTCCTCAGTTATTCTCTGTATTCCCAGAAAACTCAAAAGCCCCACTTTGTTCAACTTCCATTCTCCTTTTCTGGCTTTTATTTCAAAGGAAGATTCTTATTTTTCTGAAGTTACTTAACCAAAATTAAACGCTGTCAAAAGAAAACTACTACTCGCTCTACCAGAAGTTTATTTGCTTTCTTCTTTACCATTGAGACATAAGTGCAAACTTGAGTCTTACCAGAAAAAAATCTAAACCATGTTTCTTTATAGGTTTAATTCAAATTGTAAGGCTGGATCCATGACATCCATATTGAAACAAAATCCTTACTCTACAGAGATGTTGGCAGTAGAAAATACTTCTCGTTACATTGACATCTTAACATTTGAGTGATAAGTTATTTTAATAGACAGTTTTTACCCAAGAAATGTTATTTTCTCCTTTGAATCGAGATGTTTTATCTATCTATCTGAAAGTAGGGAAAAAACTCCAACCCTGAACTGCTTCTAGCTATTGTGAACAAGTTGAGACACTTAGTTGTTGCATTTAATGGAAGAACAGGGAAACTACCAGAGCATTTAGATGAAACAGGCTGACAAAGTTTTATCTCTGTATTTCTCATTGCACATATTTTGTGAACCTCACGACAGTGCCTTTTAAACATTTTGCCCCTTACAGTGTCAGTTTTAAAAGTGGAAAATAAAATATGGTGGTAAAACCCCAGTCTGCCTGTTGTGAGAACAAATGTTGAAACTCAAACTCCCATTACTGAATTTCTGAAATTCACTACTTTTTATCTGTCACATTAAAGTTTTCACTTCTTAATTCTTACAAAAACTAAGAGGGCTTCAAAAAAAATCCCCACAATCTTACTCATAATT
This sequence comes from Colius striatus, assembly GCF_028858725.1. Taxonomy (NCBI): domain Eukaryota; kingdom Metazoa; phylum Chordata; class Aves; order Coliiformes; family Coliidae; genus Colius; species Colius striatus. Next base: position 7,270,964 of record NC_084762.1, read on the forward strand.
ACTGTTGATCAAGACTTGCTGTCAAATTTCCGTGTAGAAGTTTCTTTGCATTGTGGCCCTTACTTCATTAAAAGTTAAGTTACAGACTAAATGGAATTTCCTCTTTAAAAAGATTGCAAGATTTAGCTTACATTGACTATATTCAGCACAACTGGGAATACCATGAGCTTAGCTTTCCCAAGAAGCTTGTGATACCAAAGAACTAAATCAACACCATGTGCAGAGAATTCCATTTTCCAAAGATGTTTAAAATCTGAGAGAAGTGAGCTCATAAATATTTTAGTTTAAAATGTTTCTGAAATGTATTCTGTGCATTTCATTACCCTTCAGGCTACCCTTAAATTGTCAACACAAGTGTGACAGGCTAACTTCACTATTCTGCATGTCTCAGCTGTCACCAACCAGCTTTATCATATTCCTCTGCCATCGATTCTATTCTTAATTGTATATAGGCAATATAAATAATGCTCTGAAATAAATTTCAGAGATCAATGCATAGATAGTTTTCCTGATTTTTTTTTCCCCCATGAACACTCTTCTGAAGGAAAACAGATCCATCAGTTCTTCCCTTCAATCTTCCAAAACACTCTTCTTTTTAAACCACTTTAAGCAATGAAGTGCAGATTTGTCCTCATCGTGGATTCTTGAAAAAGTCGAGTAGCTGATGACTCCTATCCCATTCTTTCTGCTAATTTTAACAAAAACCATCCCACTCAAACAAAAACCACAACAACAAAGTAACCTCAAAACCCACAACACAAACACCCTCACTGAAATGCACTGTAATTAGCCATGTTTAACATGACCCAAAAGCAGAATCTAAGCCAAATTCTGACTTGACATTAAAATAACAAAAGGAAAGAAGATCTAAGTTCAGTATCAGGCAGCTTGGTATCAAGGAGTATGTAACAAAAGAATAAGGTTTCTGCATTCATATTTCAAGCTATTCTGGGAAACTGTTTGCTTTATTATTATGAGGGAAATCTGGCCTAGTAATAAACCTGCTGGGGATCAGGAATGATTAGGCTCAGTTTCACTGTACCTCTGTGTATAATCAATGTGATTGCAGGTATATAAGGGGTGATAAACGAGGTCCTCAGTGAAAAGATTTCCACCTAGCTGACTTGAAAACTGAGAGGGTGAGAAGCCATAAATGGAAACAAAAAGCTTGAGAAGTGTTCAACGTGCATTGTGAGACACTAGCTCACGAATTTCTCTGGGAGTCAAGCCTGCACACTTGCCAACATGAAAGTTTCATTTAGGAAGTTCCACCTGTGAAAAAGTAGCTCCTCCTTCTCCTTATAAAGCATAATCAAACTGCTTTAAAGCCTGTCTTATCAGACCCAAGAACTGGAGGCCCACTTTCACTGAAATTACAGAATGGTAGGAGTTGGAAGGGACCCTTTAGAGATCATCCAGTCCAACCCCCCCTTGCAGAAGAAGGTCCCACCTAGATCAGGTCACACAGGAACGTGTCCAAGCGGGTTCTGAAGATCTCAAGAGAAGGAGCCTCCACACCCTCCCTGGGCAGCCTGTGCCAGGGCTCCCTCACCTCAACAGAAAAGAAATAACATATATAACCTTATATACTTCAGAGGGAAGCTTTTGTGCTCCTCTACTGATTTGGTTTAGTTTTGTTGGGTTTTTTTTTTAGGAGGGGACATTCTGGTGTAGGAATCGTGCAGAATCAGAAAGGTAACAGATGGTTGCTGGAACTGTGCCACAAAACCCACCCTGCCTTACATGATCTGTTAATCCCTTCGCAGATGTAGATGAAACCTGTAAGGTTTAGGATAAAATTTTATTTAAAGAAAATTAGCTGTTGACAAATGAAAAAAAAACACCACACCAGCCACTAGAGAAGACTACATAAAGAAGATTGCATTCTGTAAAGAAGACTTTATGTTTTGGAAAGACTTTCTATGTACATAGGATGAAAAGCTTTGCCTAAATTTAGGTTCTGCAATTTGCCTACCCATGGCAAACTCCATTCTCAGCTAGCATGGTAAAGCCATGGGAAAACTCAAACCCTCTTCTCCCACTTTTTCCTGAAAAAGCTACCTAACATCAAAATGTCTAAAGAATCCTCTGTGTACCAGTTTGTGTGCAGCCAGAGCTTTACAAGACATTTGGCAACTGCTCCGATGCAGAAAAATGTCAAGCCTTCCCTATTAAAAGCTAACAGAAGGAATCACAGAACTATACAAAGAACTCAAAAGGCCTAAAAGCGTAACACCTTATGGAAGATAACTTTTTGGTGGGACACAAAAAAACCTGTCATCCATTTTAAGGCCACTCCAGACCATAATTTTAGGTATGGTGATATGAATACCTACGTAGTTATAGGATCATGTCACCAAACAACAGAGGACACTTCTACCAGTGAATCCTTGGACGTGAATTATAACTGACTAAAGCAGTACAAATTTTTTCATATCTTCAACTAAAGTAAACTTAATCAATAGCAAAATAGCCATTGTGAGTAGGCCCAGATACTCTGACACTCTGCAAGCAGATAACTAACCATGCACTCATGTTTCAGAGAGAGGCAGCTCCAAGTACCAAACTAAAAAGGAGACAGGAGCAATGCAGTTCAGCCAACAAGGGAGTATCGACTCCACAGAAATACAAAAAGGTGTAAGTTGCTCCATGCCCACTCTCTCCCCAGAGTGTTAAGCAGGCATCTCCTGGCCACCGTGGTCACATGCTGTCCCCATGTCACCTTGGGGCCAAGGAAAAGTACTACGGTAATTTTCCATCCACATTAGTGCATTGCTAGTGGGGAAAATCCCAGGTCATGAACATTATATCTGGAATCTTGCACATTATCTCAGGCACTAGGCCAGAGGAATGCACCCTTGAACATCTACTTGCTTCCTTTTTTGAGACCTGTCAAGAAACAAGACGATTTCTTTCCCCCTTTCATTGTTCTGATCCAAATGACAAAGTCTGTTCTTTGCTCTGCCAGAAATTGATGCATGAAGTTCACACAATATTCTGCACAACCATCTATATAAAATCAAGAACAGAACTCCATCCTGCTAAATTGTGGAAATATCCTTACAGGCACAGACAAGTCCCAGGGATATATCATACTGGTGTTTCTGTAAAGGCATAGCCAGGACTATGGAACTGCAAACACTGCAGTAGTTTGAGAGTCTGTGAGAAGTTATTGAGCCTGACTATTTTAAGGACAATGAAATTACGTAAAAAGCATGGGAATTTCATTTATAAATCTTTCCAGGGCTCACTGGGAGTCAAGAAGAGGCACCATTTTTCATACTAGTGACAAGAGCCGGAACAAGTGAGGCTGACTGATCAGTGCAGCTTCTATGAGAAGGTAATATCAAACATGATCCTAACTAATAAGAAAAGTAAGGGAACTGCATTTACTAATAAACTGTGTGTTACACTCTTCTTTAGACTCAGTAGTCTCTTGGGACAAACATTCAGACTAAGTTTTTGTATTCAAGATGCTCCAAGTCTGGTAGGTGGAAGAGAAAACATAGTATCAAGTAGTGTAAAAACAAAATCAGCTCTCCTCTTTGAAATGTAGCATAGGAACCAAATACATTATGTCCTGGCATGGAACAAAAAAGATTATCAAGCTAACTTCAAATGATTTTTAGAGAATAAAAAAATAAATACCAATAATTTATTCTTTAATGGTGTGTAGTCTTTGCTCTATTCCTTAAGTAAATTACTTGTCTTACCTTGAGACAGTGTTTGCACGGCTCCTCCTTTCCCCACATGTACTTCCCTTTGTAGTTTCACCTTTGGTATATTCAGGAAAAGTAGAGATCTCACTCTGTCCTCCTTTGGGCTCAGAAAACCTTTCCATATCTTCCCAGGTCTTCAGCTCCCTAGATCCCTGTCCTCCATTGCATGGTAAAGATAAACCTGACTCTTAAATTATTAGAAGTGAGTGGCAACTGTTGCTGCACGGGCTTAAAAAACTCAACTAACAAAAAAATGTTGTTTTCCTACTTATAAAGGGGTTGTGCAACAACACACTAAAGTCCAGCTTCAGAAACTAAACAACCTCTGCATAGCAATTTGTGTCTCAGTGTTGAGTATGATTTTCAGTTGTTTTTAAATGAGAAGATTGGAGACTATGTCCTGACTGTAGCAAGCTTCTTCCAGTTTTCCCAATTAATCTTCATCCTTAACATCACGTTTTCCATGGAAGTAAGAGCAAGATTGTCCTTTGAACTTCAAAGAACTTTACAGATTTCACTTACTCTCAACATCCATGTAAACAGTCAGATCATTATTATCCATTTGGCTGATGAGATATCCAAGAGCTGCTACCAAGAAGCTTGTTACGTGGTTTATCTTGACAGAAGATCGTAACAGCTTACATGAGCCCAGTAAAGTCTGAAAGTTTGGTTCTTCCCTATGTTTTTAATGAAAATACTTTTTCTGGCTCTTACACTGTCATCACAGAAAGGCTTCAAGCAGATTTTGAATCTGTCAAAGTTTGCAAATGAGCCACAAGATACTGAGCAAAATGTGTGGCAAACAGGCAGAAACTGCACTGATATATATAGTCACCATTAGAAGCTCAGTTACGCCATGCAAGAATCAGAAATGAGCTATGGACAGTATGAGGATGAGGTACACTATCCACCTGGATCTTCCTGCATGAGTGAAGCAACAGATTAAAAAAGAAACAGTGGAAAGTGCTTTGTTGCTGTTCTTCAAGTGGCAGACAAACAATGAAGGCAGGGAATAAATAACAGTTGTTCAAAAAGGAGACGTTGGTCTTGTTTCCCCCCCAATTATTAGATGTGCTCCTGTAAATGCTACACAGAGATCCTGTCACCATCCTCCTGAATTCCCTGCATCACTGATAAGTGTTTTTTTATTCCTCTCCCTCCAGCAGAAAGGAATTGCTTTCTGGTAAGAGCTGAACTTCCAGATCAAAACCAGAGACAAAGCATTCTCTCTCTCTAAATGATACTCTGTATATTGCATAAATAATCTACCAAATAAAACAGCAGCATATAAGCTGTTCTACTATGCTGATGGTTAGAAACTGTAAGAAGTTCTGTATAGACTCATTATTCAAACTATATGGACCAGCACTGTCAGTGTTACTGTGATGCAGCAGAACTGTGATGATCTGTGGTTACAGTAGGGCAGGTTTGTCAATGACAAGATCAGGTTTCTTTAAAGATAGGATGGCAACAAAATCCAGTGACCTCCTGCACTGCCAATGAAATGATACTTGTCAGAGAAAGTGAGTACTAGTGCTTCAGGAGCTAAAAGCACAGATACTTTATTGCTGAAGGAATAAAGGTGTAGTGTTTCTTTAATTTGGTTTTTTTTTTGAGGAGGAGGCTGATGTGAGTTTTTGTTTGTTTGTTTTTAGGTTTTCTCTCCAAATATTTCTCCCAGAGAAAGGAAGTTGATAGACAGCATGGGGCAAAAATAACAAATACAGCCATTTCCAAACCACCTCAATGTAAACAGAAGAAAGACAGGAACTGCTGGCATATAAAGCCACGTGCTCAAACACACACAAAAATAAGTTTTCCAAGTTCTAAGTGCCATTCCTCTACTTCACCACAACTTGACACATGCATGGATCAGGTTGTTTCTCATTTACTTTGCCATGCTCAAGACAGAACTGCACACTCTCTAGAAAAGTATATTCCAGCCAAGGTTTTCAGCTAAGCAAGTCTCTGGAAATGCCAAATTACCAGGCCTATGGACTCTCATCTCACTTATTTTAAGGAAGTAGGCTTTGTCATTAGTTTCCTACAGAAGGAAGGGGAAACAGATTGTTGTTTACCATACCTGCTATGTTTTTTCACAGCTATTTTATGGACTAAGTAAAAATTCATGTCTTCTATGTAGAAAGGATGTAGAAAAGATTTTTCCTTTTCCTCTGCTCAGACTCTTCAATTTCACTTAGGGTCAGAGGAGCATACACCAAAGCCTGAGAGGCTGTACCATTTTTATGTAGGGAAAATAAAACAGGTATTTCCTTGTTGAATGAAAAGCATTCCTAATCACAGAGCTACAAAATGAGTACTCTCAAATGTGATACGCTTGCTCCTACCAATATAAGGGGCCTGGCCCATGGATATTTATCACAGGGTGTTAGTAGGACCTAGGAATTGAAACCATTTATCTCTGGAGGTAAATCTACAGGACCAAACATTTACTTGTTCAGATTCACTAGAAATACGTTTCCCATGGCTTCCTCCCCATCACCTTTGAAGAATTACCTCTCCGTTTTCCTTACCCTAATCTGAAATTAAGGGTAAGAGGGACTTTTGAAAACCACTGAGTGAAGAGGAGAGACACCTATCACATACTGTGTCATATAAAAAGGAGGGAACCACATCTGCATGTCCTGTTCCGTCTCACTCAGACCAGGAATATGAACTTCAATCTTCTGCCTCTTGGAGATTGAGAGTTATACCAGAGACTCATCAAGAGTCCTCTGGATTCTGAAAACCCAAGCCCACATCTCAGGACTGAGCACAACAGTGCTGAACAGCATTGCCAGGAGCTGTACTCTAGTCACAGCAAGGACTTCTACCTCACCAGACGTTTCTTTCTGAACGTGACAACCCTTCTCAAAGAAGCTACCAGACACGTTCCCCCCAGGATGTCCAACCTCCCACACGCTCAGGTTTACCCTGTTATTTTCTTACCTCATTATGCTGTTTGAATGTCTGGCTGCTACTCAGATTTGCAGTAGACTAACACTATTAACACTGAGACAATCCTTGGAAGAAAGTGAGGTTAAATATATGGTGAACATTCCTGCAGTAACATTTCTCTTTTAACAGGCCACATTCCAAACTCTGTGCTAACCTCCTAAGCAGTTTTATTGGAGCACTGAAATTTCCCTAGTTTGAGTTCTATCACTATTCCTACAGAAAAAGAAAGCTCTCTAGCTTGTAGTTTGCAAATAGAGCATATTCTTGCAAAAAAAGAAAGAAAAGAAATGACTAATAATAAAAAATATCAGTTCTGAAACTTGTGTGCAGTCCACAGAAAATGTTCTGATCTAATTTATTTCTTCTCATAAGTGACAATTTCAGAAGATAGACAGATATCACCATCATCTTCTGCTTAGGAGGAAATTTAGGCCAGAACGGGTAATGAAATGGAAAGGTGACTCTGAAAGCACAGAACAAAGCAGAAACATCTCAGTGTATTACAGGAAAATCATGCAGTAGAATCATAGAATGGTAGGGGTTGGAAGGGACCTTTAGAGATCATCGAGTCCAATCCCCCTGCAGAAGCAGGTTCACCTAGATCAGGTTGCATAGGAACATGTCCAGGTGGGTCTTGAAGACCTCCAAGGAAGGGTACCTGGAAAACTCTTTCTACTGACCTGTAATCAGGTGGTTCTAAAGGTCAAAACTACTATGAGATAGTTGGTTTTAAAAGTTTTCATTCTGTGTTATGTTGCAATGTGATTCTTCAGTTTGTGGCTTTTAATTTGGTGCTTTTTGGGTTTTTTCTTCTTTTAACCAAGAGCCCAATTATTACTGCAGCCTGCTTCGTAATGAAGAATGAATCCTTTACAAGCTTCATTCACCAAATTACCCCATTTCTTCTGAATAAACAGCTTTAAAGGTTTTGAAGCACATCTCTTGGGAAAGGGTACGCCGTGAAGGAAAACTGGAAGTGTAGATCAATATAATTCAGTGCAACACGAAAATGGACCTTTGAACTCTGAATTTCATTTCTGCAGTTTTAATGGAGTGTGTTGCACGCAATTCTTGCTGTTAACTCAGCTTCTTGCCAGCTCCTTTGCAGGAGAAGATGATGTGTGTGTACTGGCATGTAAATAAAAAATGGTAAGAAGAGAAGTCACAAAACAATGAAGGAAACATGTTGACTTCAAGCCATCAAACCAGACACAGGGAGCCCATAAACAAGCTAAGCCCTTGTTACTGCAAAACTTCACTGGTATGTATTTAACTGAAGCACATGAAAACAATGTATTTTTCATCTGCTGTGCAGTGAGGGTGATTTAACAACAGTGATACCTGTTTTCTTAGTTAAATGCTCTCAAATTCAGCAACTTACACATCTTTACCAGGTTCGTTTTTTGGATTACAATTTGGAATGTCCACAGACTGATAACTGGATACCAACATTTCTGTTTCAAAGGCTCCACAGTTCCCCTAAAGAATATGCAAACCTTAGGTAATTTGTTGGTGCTAAGACACAGATTAACCTTCTGTAAATGAAAATAGGTTGAAAAATATCATATGAACATACATTTCTGATACTTTAAAACATTCATGACCTCTCCCATTCACAGGTTGGCAGGAATATAAAACAAGACAATAATTAGAAAATAAATCATAGAATGGTAGGGGTTGGAAGGGACCTTTAGAGATCATCTAGTCCAACCCCCCTGCAGAAGCAGAGTCACCTAGATCAGGTCACATAGGAACATGTCCAGGCAGGTCTTGAAGACCTCCAAGGAAGGAGCCTCCACAACCCCTCTGGGCAGCCTGTGCCAGGGCTCCCTCACCTCACAGTAAAATAGTTTTTTCTTATGTTTAAGTGGAACTTTTTGTGCTGCAGCTTCATTCCATTACCCCTTGTCCTGTTGCTAGCTATTGTAGAAAAAAGGGATGTCCCAACCTCCTGACACTCACCCTTTAGATATTTGTAAATGTTAATAAGATCTCCTCTCAGTCTCCTCTTTTCCAGACTAAACAGCCTCAGTGAAATATTGTATTCTTTTCCTCCCTCCCTATGCCACTTCTTCATATAAGAGATTATGGCACAAAACAGTTTATATCACTGTCCTACTTCACATTTCTCTTCCATTTTTTGTCATGAAGCAAATATAAAAGAAAGAAGAATCAATCTGTAAATTATCTTTGACGTTCAACCTTTACATTTTGCATATGCAGAACTTAAGCTTTGTTTCTGATGGGTGACAAGGGGATTATTTCCTTTCTAAACAGCAAAGACACTCTGCCAGTATAGGTGTATGTATTTTTTACTACCTGTTATATTGAACTTGTATCTGCTTATGGTCTACCCACATACATTAAAAATGATCCCCTACCACAAACTTGACAACAGACATCTCAACACTTTTTAAAATACTTTTTGTCCTAAACTTTAAGTTAATTAACATTAAACTGCATTTTATGACAGCTGGATGATGCAGAACAGATGTTGAGCTAAAATTTCATTTGCCAAATGTCAGTTCAGAACACGTATGTGAAACTGGAGAATTAGTGATCCAAACTACATAGTGAAAACAATGGGAAAAAATTGTCAACCACAGCAGTTCCTGCCAACCAGTTTTCTGGGACTTCAAATGGAAATTCTGCCTCAGCTGAAGATTCCAGAAAACAAAATTCAGTTTTAGGAATGCTAATTGCTTATTAGAATGAGCATGTTCTCTTTGGGGTATCTATCTCTCATCTTGAGCTGACTGACATATAGAAAAAGCTAATCAAAAGCCTGCAATTAGTATGCTTTTGTCTTGCAGATTTTTCTCTGTCAGTGAGCTTTTGTTTGGACCTCTGGTTGGACAGGTAGGCTCAAGTGCTTGAAAATTATGCCTGCCACTCCTTCCTACAACTGATAGCAGTTACAGCAAGCCCACACCAGCCAGCCAACCAAAGCAGTGTAAGTCTGTAAGGAAATTCAAAGTCCAGCTGCTAACCAACATGTTTATATTTTTCTTGCTGTGTCAGATATAAATGATAACCCTTGGAGGAGTACAAAGCAACTTAACCCAGCCATTGAAAGCTTTTCTTGTACTTGGGCCACGTTTTCCTTTTGCTAATTAAAGCAAATATTTCTAGTTATACCTCTCATGTGGTACCCTAAATAATTTCTGTCCCTCCATAACACTTTTTCAAGCATCTGGAAAGTCTTCTGTTCCCTCCTTTCCACACTTGTCATTTATCCACGTTTTTTGTAGTCTATCCACAGAAATCATCATCTTAAAAGCCTCCTCATTGCTTTTGTTGCTTTTCTCCAAACTCTTCCCAGTTTTACGACGACTCTGCCGTAGCTCAAAGATCATCAACTCCTGTAAGCCACAGATAATTTCACAAGTCAGTCTGCCTAGGCGGACTACAGCTTCTGGAGATTAAGGCATGATATAACCAGGTGTGTTTCTGACATTTCTTTATAAGAATTATTCAAATCAATGTGTAAGTACAGCAACACTAAGTAAGAAGCACCAAGTAAGAGATTGAGAGTAATGCAAACCTCTTTTACAAAACTTCTTTTGTGCACAATGGCAATCCATCAAATAGTAATCACTAATAATAATTTATGATCCCCATCTAAAGAGTTTATGAAGTTCAGCTCATACTTGGATGCCTGCTTGTGCCTACATTACCTACAGAAATCAATACTCATGAATGCACACACAAGATGAGAAAGAACAAAAAAGCAAACAAACAAAAAACTTGGAGGAGGAAAACTTTTACAAGCACATATCCTATCCATTAACTAACTGCTTAACAGTTGCAAAGTGATGGCAGAGCAACTAAACAGAGATAACTTCTTAAGAAAAAGATACAGTGTTTAGAACCTGTGGAAATACTGTAAATATGTCTTTCCTGTCTATAGGGAATAGTGCCTTCAACATCACGCTTCTCCTAGGAACATTTCATATAGATTACAGTCATTTCTCCTCTGGTTTAGTGCACTCCTAATGTAATTTTTTTCTAAGTTTGAACACAAGACAATTACAAAGCAAATATCTTTTTCCTCCATGGGCTTTTATATTCTGGAATACAAATATATCAAAATACCAAGGTTTCAGAAAAAACACTGTTTCTCCCTGCTTACAAATGTTTGCTCTGGGGCAAGGGGAAGAAGGGGAGGAATTCAATTTACTGTTCTTCAAATTTCTGGAGGAAAAACTAAGGGGAAAAAAAAAGAAGAAAAAAGGTTAAAGACAGAAGTTTTCTCAACAAATAAAACTGCAATGGCAGAAGTAGCTGCAAGCAGTGGAGTTTCTGATATGCCATAAAATTCAGCTGCTGTTGAAGTGGAAAGATCAGGTTGTGAATATCTGTTTTTTAATGCAGTGAAAGAGGTATATTGTTGCTAGAACACCTCCAGTATTTTTCTTGGGGGCAAATTTTGGGCTCTCCTACCATTAAATTACACATAACAAAATAAATAAGTAAGTCTCGCCATCTGGCATAGAAAAACCTTGTATAAATTGACACTTGCAACAAGTTTAAACTTAAATTACCAAAGGGACTTGCTTTCTTTTCCATCAGAAAACCAAACAGAATCACCAAGTATGCTGAGGCTTGCAGTTAGCATTTCCACTGCTGTTATAGAAGTATAATCAACTGTCAAAAAACTCTTACTCTCTCTAATCCATCTTCCTGCTTACGGTATGTATGGCCATGAAGTTTCCTCCTTGCACCTTCACCAGGTATACAAGGATGGTCAAACCTCACAGTACATTAGAGGTTATGCTACATCTTTAAAAAGCATGCACAGTTAACAATCCCTTCTGGCAAGCTGTAACATGTACATTCAGCTACCACATACTGGCATTGGAAGCCTGCACCATACTCGAGGTGAAGCATAAGCCTGATTAGCAGTTGCTTCCACATTGCTCAGTCTCATTGCCTAATACTAGACTATCCGTTTCTGCAGCTTTTATGGGTATTAACTTCAGACAAACCAAGAACTGTGACAACTTTTACCCACGGAGCATCTTGAAAATTCAATCCTCAATGGTTACAAAGCCAAAACAATTCTATTACTCCTCAGATTTTCAAACAAAATCACTTTTTTTGAGGGGTGGTGCTACTGCAAGCAGACTAAACGTGCACATTCGAGACCACATCTACCATCTCGTTTTGCAGAATCGCTCATGAGAGCCTTCCAAGGTAAAGCATTAAGACAAAGCTATTATGCAAACAAAATCTTACATGTGCAATCATGGAGCTGGGGTTTATTTTTACATATTCAACAGCAAAAAAACACCCACCCCACACAAAGCAAACTGCAATTCGGAACCTCTTCACAAGCGAGAAATAGTAGACAATGAAGGTTTCACCCACCTGGGATCTTTCTGAATGCTATCAATGGAAGGTGACCTAGCCAAGGTCCCTTCTGGTGGGATGGCTGGCCCAGATTTGCTGTATGGTGATTCAACAGAAGGACAATACTGCAGCTGTCGGTAGGGGTCTGCGTAATTGGAGGCCGGGCCGGCCGCATAGCTGGCCCTCTGGAAGGTCGCTGCTGCGGTCTGTGTGCCGTGTTGACTGCCTGTGCGCTGTAAGGGTACGGAGTCGACACCAGGGGAAGATGGGGCTACGACAGGAAAGTAGGGACAAAGTAAAAAATTGAGGACCTGTTCACAGAAATGGTTAACCAGGTCTAGGCAGAGGAAAAGAAACAATAAATAAAATAACAATAAAAAAAAAAGAAAAGAACACATACATATAAAACAGGGGTTCAAAAAGAATGAGAAGAAAACAAAAAACAAACAGCATTGTCATTTTCCAAAACCATTGAAGTAAATAACCATCAAGTGAATTTCTAAATGTCATGCCATTTTTGGACTAGAAGACCTTTACACCAGTTAGACCCTAGCAGTGATTTTTTTTTTCCCCACTTAGGGTTTTAACTGCACTAAACTGAAACAAAAGAAGTGCAGAAGCAGTATGGGAATGGTCAAGCTAAGATTCACAACCACCACCCTACTGAGGCTTCTGCAGTCCTAACTGGGGTGGAAGTCAGTTGGATCCATCAGCAGAAGGAGGGTCAAACCAGGCTCAAGCGTCCAAACTGAGTCAGATAGCTCTATGGCAGAAGAATCACAGACAGCCACAGCCATCTCAAATTCATAGTCCTGATATGCATAAAGCAGGTAAAACCAGACACCTGCTACTGAGAGTTACAGCATATGCTTCATTAACCCATTTTCTGCACGTTTTACCTTATGTAAGACTTAAGGGACTGCTCCCACTAACTCAGTCTGAGCAAGAGCTAAGCACAAGGTGATCACATAAATGTCTTAATGCACACCAGCAATGGCTGTGGTCACACACTGCAGCTCAAGATTAATGCATTACCAGTTTTGAGCAGCTTAACCAACAGATTTAAACTGACTTAACGCTTTTGCGCCTCAAAAATCTTATTAATCTCTCTTGTAGCCCATTATCTTTCTGTTACAGTACTGTGTACTAGTGATCCAGTCTGCTTTAGGCTTCGTATTAAACGTGCAATAGTTTTGAAATCCTGTTAATGACAAATGGATTATCACTGTAAGGGCCAGAGGACCAATATCCACATGATCTTTGGCTTGGAAACAAATACAAATCAAATGCTTGCTCTGTCAGAAATTGGGACTGAAGTGGCACGTGAACACATGGTGGCTTCAATTTCCCCTCAAGATAAGGGTCCCAAGACAACAAGAACACTTTCATCAACAGCAGCCCAGGATTATTTTTAGCTGGGTCAAATTCGTATGTTAAACTGCAAGCAAAACAAAGAAAGCATATTCAAGAAGCAGGTTGTCATAACAGATCCTCCACAATCATCTCTCACTAACATGCACATTTACATTTGAAGAACACAACCATATTAGAGGTCCATGAAAGGGACTTTAAGCATTTTATCTCAAAGTGTCAGTAAATGAAAGGCAGTGAGCTTTCAATACAAGTACAGCAGCTTTGCTTGACCTGCTGCTTCTCAGAGTCACAACACCTGGAAATTATAAATCTGCATCAATTCTTTGCCTTGTTAGTAATTTTTTCTTATGGTTCTGAAGTACATCATTTTACAATAACAAGTATTATATTCTGACTTTGTAACAAACACAGTAAGAGGAATCACCCACTTAGCCATTCATCAGTGGGAGCATTCAAGGTCAAGCTTTCATCATCTTCATGCAGTGGAAGACGTCCATGCCCATGGCAGGGAGGTTGGACTACAAGACCTTTAAAGGTTCTTTCCAACCCAATTCAGTCTGTAATTACATTAACTTACATATATAGCAACACTTTGCAAGTGTCACTTTTGTTTAATTGCTGATATATATTTCCTTAAGGAATGAGTAAAAAGACACATCCAGACTTTTTGCATAAAACTCCATCAGCTAAAACACAGTAAGAGTATTAGCACACGGAAACACTCCATGCACAAATCATGCTAAATTCAGTGTTAGGAAGAGACAAGGAAAAAGATCACATGTTAACAGAAAATACACACATTTCAAACCCCAAATTTGGTGCCTTGTGAGAAAAAGAAGGGAAAAACACAAGTTAGAAAATAGTACAAATATTTAAGTGAAAATGCAAAAAGGTAATTGTATACTGATGTGGCAGACTCAAGTATTGTCACTCCAATAGTTTTTGACACATTATATGGGGAATTGCAAAAAAACCTCCCTAGAATATTAATACTGCCTCAAACAAGAACTTCATTGTAATCTAGTCTGCTTTGCAAAATATTCCACTGTGTCTACCCTCCTCTCCTTTGCAAAACAATCCAGTGGAAACTATGTTTGCTTTTAAATCCTTTGAAAACTTTTCTGTTTTCTTCTTTGTCTTGGTATCAAAATAGGTATTTATGTGAATTGAAACTAGCTGTCACCCTAACACCTACATGTTTTTTTGAATCACTGTGATTCGTGTCCCAAATTATCTTCCTAGCAGACTGATACTTCCTTTTGAATTTTATCACGCTGAACACAGAAGCACTGTAGTCTGAACAGGAGAATGAGACAAGCCTGTAACTTAAACAGTCACAAAGAAGCTTGTTTGGCCAGTATTACCGAGATAATTAGAAGAAAAACAACAAAAAATCCCCCAAATAATTAACAACCTAGAATAACTTCTACATCTAACTTGACTACAGCCATCTGCATGGACTGTAAAAGAGTTAAGCTCAGCAGACATTTTGATATGAATAATTTAATGTAAAACTGAAGAAAAGTCATCTCCTACCAATATGTTGCTTCAACAAATCCTTTTGGCAGCTATGGCAAGCTTTACATCCATTAAGATCTCCCTTCTATTTAGCTATTAAAACAATATGATTATGTCTAGTAAAATAAATTCAGAAGACCATTTGCCTCACCCAGCAACAATAAATCTCCACTGAACACGAGGGCATCCAAAAGACACCTACTCAGAGTGGACTAGAAAGCATTGCCATCACAGCTACATTTGCAGATGGTCATGCAACTTTCTTAAATTCAAGACACTTGTGCATTTCTCTTTCACATTTGACTTTCCTTTCAAATCCAAGCCAGTTATATCTTGACCAAAATCACCTCAGCGTTGGCAAGACGAAATACAACTTAAACAAGGATCAGGGGTTTGCCCCAAAGCAAGGGAAAAGTGGGGTGGGAAAGAGTTGTAACAGAAGTGCTGCTTCTGGAGAAAAAGGCTGCTTTCCCCTCTCCCAGCACCAGCCATCAGCTCAGCCTTTCTAGGACCTGGCCTGCTTGAAGCAAGACCATGTCACATGGCCCTGGGTCTATGGCAGATACTATTCTACCCTTGCATAAAGGTAAAACCAAAAGTCATAACCAGACTGTGAAGAAATATCTTGACATCTCGTTGATTTAACAATGATCTTGCAGATAAAGGTGTCCACAAAACTAGACCTGCTTCTAGACTTCAGAAATTCTCAAACTGACAAGGAGAATAAGAAAGAGCCTCAAAACCTTACTTATCCTGTATCTTGTGTTACATAGCTGACCACCCACAGAAGCATCGTTTTTGACTGTGACTGTCACCTTGACTTTAAAATCTTACATAGAAATTCAGTGGTTGGTAATTAAGGCTCTTAAGTTCTACTCTGCTCCTTTTGCATTAATCTCCCTCTACTTGGCACAGTGGTCTTGTAGAGGCCCAGAATGATGGCAAGTGGCATCCAGCCACCCCACTCCATGCACATGAGACAGGCTGCAACCTGCAAAGCTGAGGCTGGTTCACATTGATGGCAGGGTCACAGCACCCACTCTCTGTTTCAGCTAGCAGATGAGTACAGCAAATGACATGCTCAGTAGCAGGCCAACAAATCTCTACACATCCCTGATTTTTTTTAAACTTCCATGTAAGAACCATGCTTGAAGAGAACTTTAAATTTAGGTTGAGAAGAGGGTTTGGTTGAGAATTTCCAAAGTGAGCATTTCACACTGTGCAAATTAAGAGCTGCAGTCTCCATGAAGAGATTTCAGTTTGTCACCTAAAGATTTCAGATCTTGTTTTAATTTGGCATATCATTAATACCTTAAAAATTCCTTATCATCTCAACCTTTCACTGCTGTGGCACCAAAACTGCATCCCCAGAAAATGGGGTGTCTGAGGTACCTCCTCGACATTTCATACATTCTTACAAACCTTACAAACAAAGGCTCCTGTTAACTGTAATGAGAATCGTCCAGAGACCCAATGTATACCTTGATTATGGTTCTTTTGATTGCAGAAACAGCAAAGAAAAGACAGCCTTTTGCACACTACTAACAGACACACAGCAACTTTTATATTAATGCTGAAAATTTAGGTGCACCACTAAACACGCTCACAGGATTATAGTAAGATAATCAACTTGAAAATTCCCTTTCTGATTCCTTATTTTTATGTTCCTTTCAAATCTGAGGTATATCTAGAAGCTACTAAGAAACCTCCAAAAGCACAAACATAGAATTCAGGCAGGGATACTACTGCACCACACCTCAGTATCTTAGGGAGACCAAATTCACTTAAGAATTGCTAAAAAGTTCAGACTTTCCAGCAGTCAGTGGGCATTTAGCCGAATTCACATACATAGGATCAGACCTTCAGAAAGGATAAACTCATTTAGGAGACTTATCTTGCCAAACCTTCTTGCTGGCAATTATTTGGCTGATGCTGCTGTTTGATTTGTGGATATTACCTTGTAAAATTTGCCTCTTATTATTTTATAGTAGACATTCAGTTCCTGTGTTAACCTTCTCCTTGTGCCTTTCAACAGAAATTTCACAAGTCTTTTACTTCCATTTTTTCTTCACTGATTTGCACCTGCAGTTGACTCTTACTCTCACATGAAAAGTTGAAAATTGGATGCCAGTAAGACATCCTTTCAGTGCAAGGTATGTCCACCACTTCTCCATGAGTTTGTAAGCTATACAAATGCAGTGCATTCCCTTGGTAGCAAATACGGAACAGATACTTTTCCTATCTAACACGCCATAAAAATAACACAGTGCATTCCTTGGCAATTAGGAAACAGAATTCATCAAGTTTGGGGGGGATACAAACACCTTTTATCTCTAAATGTTAAGTAGAGCATGCACCAGCTTTTTTGCAATCGAAGTTTAACAAAATAGATTATAATCAAGCTAGGAGCAAATCAGCAATCCAAAGTAACAAGCACAAGCAGTCAAGTTTTAACACTGTTCAAGATGAATAATACATATAAGTTTTCTTAGCAGTTACTTTTAGCAGCACTTTTCCACATTGGAAGTGTAAGATTTTAGAAAGAGACATGGTTGGGAGAGCCTGAAAACATTTACCAAAAGAAGGCCAAAACAAAAATCTCCTGGAATTGATACTAGCAAGTACCTCTAAGGTAGTTAAGATTTCATGAAGGCACTATCGTATCCTGTTCAAAGTAGGAAGGAAGGACAAGGAAGTTCTTATTTTAAACATGCAGAAAGAGCAGAACAAAGAAAACACTAGAGGTTTTCAAGATATAAAGCTCCAATTTGGATTCAAAATACCTAAGATCTTACACAAATGGCCACACCACAGAAGTCCTGTGTGGCATGGCAACTTTGCTACATAACTTCTCATAATTAGAAGAGGGAAAACACAGTCAAAACTACTATATACTTCTCTGGTTTTCCATTTTCTCCTCCCTCGCTTCTCTGCACTCTTTATTTTGTCCTATTTAAGTTGATGATCTTGCAATCAGAATTCCAGTCTCCAAATTCTCAGTCAGAGAAGAATAAAAAGCACCTGTAAACCAAGTCTTCCTTTGCATCCTCTCAGGACAAACTCTTCTCCATGCAGCCAGCCTTTGCTCTCAACGCATCAACCTTGGAGAGCTTCCAGGATTGCATCACACTCCACACAGTCAACTGGAAAAGCCTCTTTCCCTCTGTTACCTCCATGTCCTCTCCCACTCTCAGGGATTTCTAGTTATGCTTCAAAGACTCAGCTAGCCTTGTTCCTCTTAATTCTTTCTGCTGCCTCCAGCTCTCTCCAGATGTTCATATTTTGTGTACATCAGGGGAAATACAACCTCCTTCCCTCCAGTCAGCTCTGCCAAGCTCAGCTCAGTGCCTTCAACGGCCAGGCATGGCAAACAGCCAGTCTCCCTGCTGTACCAGGTATGTCTTTCTAAAGGAACATAACATGCAGTACAGGGGAAATACAAACAGAAGAAACAGATATGAACAGTGTGGTACTTGGCAAAAAAAAGTCTCTTTTCCACCCACAAACATGTTAGTTACAATTTCCTTCAGGTAGTGGTTCTAACTTGGCTGTCACACCTGCTTGTAATTAGCATGCCTGCATGCTGCTGCATGTATTCAGTAATACTTTTATCATAGATAATTTTCACGAGGGACAGGCTGCGAGATCTGAAGTTCTTTAGTCTGGAGAAGACTGAGGGGGGGAATCTTGTAAATACCTAAAGGGTGAGTGTTAAGAGGATGGAGACAGTCTCTTTTTTTCTGTAGTGCTCAGTGACAGGACAAGGGGTAACGGGCACACGCTGGAAGATAGAAGTTCCACTGGAACATGAGGAGAAACTTCTTTGCTGTTCTCAGGTGAGAGAGCCCTGGCCCAGGCTCCAATGCAAAAACTGACAGCCTTTACAAACTGAAAAACTGAAGTTGCCACTGCACGGATGTATAGTTTCATTTCGATTTTCCAAGAGTGTTGTTCTTCAGATCTGACACTGTTACAATAAAGCTGAATGTCCTTTTGCTTAGAAACTGGTGGGTTTTTTCCATCATGTAGAAAGAATGAGTGAAAGAAAATAACTGTTTCCTCAGTTTCTGAGCTATTTCTCTGTTTACAGGACAGCTGGCATCCGGTCACTTTGAAGGCTCCTTTTGTTTGTGGTGTTCAACTTCAGTTTGCTCATTCTCACATTGTCTGTGTCACAGTTTCCTTTTCATGCTTATTTTTATTTGGTTGCAAATACACAGTGTTTGGTTTGATTTTTTCATTTTATTGAACAGTTCCATTGGGGGAAGATATAACTGCAGTTGTCTAACCCTTAGCATATGGCACAATTTTCTTAATCACCAATTTTTTCTTGGCATCTCTTCTGTAGTAATTATTTGATTTATGGATTCAAGCACCTGATTAACCAGTATCCATCTGAAATCACCTAGTTCCATGAGGGTTAGCAGTAGAAACAAACACATTCCTCATGAAGTCACTTATAAGGATTTCTATCTCTCTAAAGCCAATTTTAATGAAGAAAGGTAGATGAGTAGTTCAGTGAGCAGCAGTGGTGACAGAGTTTGTACCTTAGAGATTTATATTTCAGATCAGTAGTTTTGGGCCCTGAGGTGAATGAGTTCTGATCAAAGTTCATTTTCAGCTGTGCTTGGTGAGGCTTTAGTGAAACCTGAAGGCAAAACTTGAACACAGCTTATTCCACAGTAGGTCTGTTACAGGGCTTCACTGCTGTGCCTGCCCTCCCATCCCCACACCCACAACCTTCTCAAATGCTACATCCTTGCCTCTACTCCTCCTCCACCATCAGCTTCTAGAGTTATGGGGTGTCCATCACGGTATACAGCCTGTATCTCAAAAGCATAATTTTGAAATCCATGTAGTCTGAGGTGACACCAAGGTTTTATGCAGACATTAGGATTCTCCAGGCAACTACATACTTTCAGTTCTTTCAGACTCCCAATTGTCTGACTCAAGGCACAATTGACTTCCTTCTTTACAACCAAACTGGGCAGAAGCCCTATTTTGCACATTTTCAGTATTAAACACATAATAACTCCGTTCTCCCTCCAGAAACTGACTGCATTTTACGTCTGACAGATTTTAATCTCCAACAACATATGCAACTTCCATTCTCAGAAGCAATTTCTAGCATGTTTCAGTGATGCTGCTCTGCACAAAAAAAAGACATAGTGCGTCCACATAATGTGATAATCAGATGCCAACTTTGGCTGCTAAAGACGTTATGCCAAGACATCTTCTCAGATTGTCTCTTGTCTCTGAGTTGCATCCCTCAATTTACAGAGAACAAGCAGTTGAATTAATTTGTTACATCAGCATTTAAACAGAGAAGGTGGCAACTGCCAAGGCCCTTAAAAGCAACTGCTCTTTCAGAATCTGACATAACAAAATTCATCATGCCAGTTTCCTCACAGGAGATAGAATTCAACCCTGAGCAAGGGCATTATAAGAGACAGACACAGTGCTTTCCTTCTCTTTGTAGTACCACGTCATTTCATGTTCTGTATGTGGGACATAATAGCATAATGATCCTAAAACCTGATGGTGGCAAAGGCCACACAGATTGTGCACAGACTAACCTACAGCAACTGCACTTCAGTTCTCACTCCAAATTCATCTTCTCTTTAAATCCCTCTGTTAAAAAACTTTCCTGTCCAGCTGGTCAACATAAAACAACCCGCTAACAAAAGTCACAATCAGTATTCAAGAATGTGTAACTATGAGACATTAACAGCCTGCACTGCATCCCACTGCAGACATTAAGCACATGGATGTCTTCTCCTTCAGATTTTCACTTCTCCCAATTTAGCACACTATGATCCTGAACAATAAAATGGCCACTAACTGGTATTTTTTACACCACCTTACTGAGCTTCACCTGTTTTTGTTTTAATATGTTCCACTCTGGAATAGAGAGTTGTTTTACTATTAACTGGATTTGTACCCCAGTGCCAGATCATGTGGTATGTACACCTTAAATATTACCCTAACCTTTGCAATTTATACTTTCAAAGTTGCTGGACTCACTATGGTAAAAAAACTAACATCTTTCAATATCTGCTGTACCCATAAAACCTCCAATCCTACATGTAAACTGCTAAAATTATGACAGAGGAAGAAACTACCTCTAAAATTTGACAGCCTTATAAGAAAAAAAGAAAGAAAAATTACACATTGAGTTAAAAAAAAATAAGTAACAGGCTGGTGATTTTTAAAAGAGTGCCTTTATGTAATGCTGCTGAATGATCCTCTAACAAAAGCATTAGTTGTCTTGAAGACATCACTGGGTACTGTATCTCAGGCACAGCGCTGTGTTTTTGTTCAGCAAGGACTTAAGAAGATTTATGAAAGATGTTTGAATTGCTTCTTAGTTCATGAATAACAACTTTGTCTTTCTATACAACGTAGAAGTAAATAGAAAAGAATGAACGTAGTCCTATGTCGCTGAAGTCTAATGTGATCAGGCTTTAACCTCACTCTACACCTGTAAAGCAAACAGATAATAAATACACAGTTTCTGGCACAGAGTACACACTGTGTCTTCTCAGTACTGGCAGATGAGATTTACAGGGTATGTACTTCCCCGACTAAGATTTTATAAACACACTCCTCAATAGGTGGCAAAAGTCAAGGGCCATCTGAGAAGCTTTCAGGTACTAAGTTATTCTTGTATTAAAAATGAAGAAGAAAAGCAATAGAAAATACACAGGACAACCCACAAGCCTCTGGATGTATCCTGTTCGTGGGATAGATGAAGGAGGCTACAGACACTCATCATTTTAAAAGGTTTCTATTCTGAGAAATGGTGAAACCTGGGCTGTTTTCAGATGTTCCTCTATGGAACCCAACCATGGGCTCAATACTTTGAAGCTATGAACACCTTATAGTGGAGAAATACTTCTCCATTGTAAGAGAGATATTGCTCATAGCTTACGAAGGTGATTCTGCAGGGCTTTCACCTCCTGCTGCTTCCTTCCATCTCTCATTGCTATTGTCCACAGCTTTATGGCGAGCACTGAGATACCACTGAAGTTGAAAACAACACCTTCAATTACACTCCTGACAAAATTTTAATGAGAAAAAAAAATCCCCAACCAAACACAAAATTACTTCTCAGAGAAGATGCCCCTGTACCTGGAAAAACAGTCACCTAAAAACCTCTGTGCAACAATATATCGCAGATAAGGCTATGCCAGCGCAGTCAATCCTCATCTGTTGAATGAAATGGGATTATGACTTTGCACTGCTCTGAAGTGATTTGCAATTCACTATGCAGATCACTAAAGGTATTTTGTGCTCACTTTACTCTGTAGTAAAGATTTGTTCCCTGCTTTTTTCCTACGATTCTGTCTCCCAAAGCGATGTTATCAAGTGGATGTCAGTTGGGAATACAGGTCTGCTATCACAAGATTACCAAACTGATAAGAGATGCAGTGGTAGGAATAATTCTTCTTTTTAATTTCCCTTAAAACATAATGTCCTATAGCCAGAACTCCATGCTGTGTGATTTACCAGCATGATCCTCAATTAATCCACAGCTGTGGCATCACAGGTTGCCCCCGCACAGCACATCAGCTTGTGACAAAGCAAAACATAAAACAAACAAACCTGTCCCCTAACCAGAAAGAAAACCACAACCCAAGCAGAAAGAGACAATGTTTGGTATTTATAACCTAACTACTGCAATTTAGGACTGAATAAAAGCTGAACAAAGATTGGAGAAGCAGTATAACAGACCAAGGGTTTAAGACATTTGGGGCAAGTAAAAGCTGATTTTTCTGTTGCTTCTCCTTCAAGTGACAGCTTTACAGTGAAACAAAGAAAAATTTATTTGAAGCCAAAGTTCTCTTTTTACTTTCAAATAAAGTATCTGTAAAGTATCAGATTGTTTTTCCTTAGTAGTTCAATGCTGCTCTGAATCCAAAGTAAAACTGTATCGATGTACTCAATGATGCTCACTGTAGGAATCTGAAAATGTCTCTCCAGGTATAGAGGAAAAACACTTTTTTTCCCTGTAATCCCCTTAAAATTGGTTTAAGTCTCCCAGGTGTAGAAAGTTCCAAAGGAGGAACGCAAAAACAATCAGAGGGCTGGAACACCTCTCCAGTGAGGACAGACTGAGAGTTGGGGTTGTTCAGCCTGGGGAAGAGAATGCTCCAAGAAGACTTTACTACTGCCTTTCAGTACTTAAGTGGGGCTTAAAGAAAAACAGACAGACTTTTTAGCAGGATCTGTTGCGACAGGAGAAGGGGTAATGGTTTTAAGCTAAAAGGGGGAAGGTTCAGACTTGATATAAGGAAGAAACTTTTCACCAAGAGGGTGGGGAAACACTGGAACAGGTTTCCCAGAGAGGTAGTAAATGCCCCATCCCTGGAAACATTAACGATTAGGTCAAGATGGGGCTCTAAGAAACCTGACTGAGCTGTCTCAAGAGTATTAAAGAGGTGATGTCTATGGTTAAAAAGTTTCCATTCTGTGAGTCAATCTTCCAAATTCAATGAAATTTTCAAATTTAGGAATAGTGTTCCCTCAAAAAAAATCCAACAACACAAAAGTAAAAGTATAACCAGCATAATTTCTGTATCAAAGGGACAATGTTTGTGACAGAAAAAAATCTAGCTTTGGACAAAGGTCTTAAACTCAGTTTGTCTCCCTCTTCCTTCAGACATGGAAAAGAATGACTAAAGATACTGTTGTAACAGACAAGAGAATGCAAACTATGGTCTAATAAAGGAGCACACTGAAGTCTTAATGCTCCTTTCCCCTGCCTCCCACCCTGGTGCAATGCATCCACACAGAAGATACAGGCCATGAGCCCTTGGCACATATTACCTTCAAGGAGTACACAGCAATCTACATCCCTCATATCTTACACCAAATAGTCAATACAAATAGCTATTCAGTCCTACAATAAAAAAAAAAAAACAAAACACTTAAGATAATGCAATGAAGAAGTAAAAAGTTCTATTGCCAAACCTCAGTTGAACTCCTTCCTCCTCTTTTTGCTAATTTGAAAAGTTGTATAGTCTTCATCAGAAGAGTTATGTTCCTATGGGCATCTTTAGCAGAGGCAAGAAGAGTCTGATCCAATCCAGCCCAAAATACTTTCTGAGTGCTGACAGCTCTTCAGGTTGCTTGTGTAAAAGGTTGACAGCATCCACAACGGAGCAACAGAATAATTGGCTTGGCACACATCCATCTGCTTTTATTTCCCCTGGCTCTGATAACAGGGGTGGAAGGGGGAAGGGAAGGAGGATCAACCCAACATAAAGCTGGACTGAGGGGGTCGTACCTCAGAAGAGGCCTGGAGCAATAGTCAAATCTGTATCCCAAATGGCAAAACAAAATTCACCTTCACAAGGCCCTTTTATACTATACAAATTGGTGTATTTTTTTAGCTTTTCCCCTTCCCTTCTGGAAACCTCTCCTCAAGTATTACACACTAACATCCTGCGTCCCAGTTTCATTCACTATGATTGTGATCTGTGTTGACAAGCTTTCCTTCCTCACAGGGGTGTTGTGAAGATTACAGTCACAAGACAGCCTGCTACTTCAACACAGAGAACCAAAGGATTTTTCCAAGCAAAACAAGAAACCCTCTTCAGGGCATGACTGGGAAAGAGGACGTTGTATTGGAAATATGAGGCAGCCACATGTGGAACATGATCCTTAAAGCTCTATATAAATAGTTGCTTCAACCACTTCAACTGCTTTCATTGCTCGGTGATTTAGGCAGAGGTCTTGTCTCTCTCATGCAAAGAATAGTAACCTTTTCTGACATGCATCTAAGAGTCTACACAAAACATACACTTACAGTAATTTCCTTACCACAAAGGAAATGTTGCCATGGTGTTCTTCACAAAGCATAAAGCTGTTATGGGTGCTTAACTAGAGAATTCTGTGGACAAACTTCTTTTCAAGGATTTCCTCCTGTACTCTGAACACCCAAAACTTGTATAAATCAACAGAAACTTTTGGACATGCAAAAACTGCCAGCTCAGCCCTTGGAGAAATGGTTTAATAAATAAATAGATGGTTTTAAAAGAAAGCAAAATATATTGCTCCAAAACATACACAACTTTTTCCTGATGAAAAAGGGAGTGATCTGAGAATGAACATCATTTTCCCTTCTTTGATTAATACAGCAAGGATACAACACCAGAAATACTTAATTTCTAAGGCAAGTTCTTTCTACATCTGTTTTAGGCTATTTTTGCTGTAGCATTTATGTACTCTAATTATTTTGTGCATTAAATACCAGAAATATCCCTGTTGATTTGTGATCTATTTGTGGGTTTCAACATACAGCTGTAAATCATTTGGTTTAGCGGATATTCAGCAAGTAGGACTTGCACACCAATACATTAAATGGACAATCATTATGGATAAACCAGTGCTGCTCACAGCTCTTCTCTATGCTGTAGTTCAATTTTACGTCTCTGTACCTATACTTCAGTGTAGCTCTGCAGGAGAGAGGAAGAACATTCATGTATGATTCACTTCAAAAGAAAGTGAACAATCCTTTAGCTTCGTGTGGAAGGAACTTCGTAGTCATCTTGCAACACATAGAATATCTTAGCAAGCAAAAGAAAAAACCTAGCAATTTCTTCACAGGCAACAGGTTTTTCTCAAAGGCAATGCACAAAATTGTTAAAAAACATTCTCTCTCTTCTTATAAGTAAGCCCCCTCCCCAAACTAACTTTAACTACTGGAAAATTAACACTATAAATTAATCATTTATCTGTTTTGTGTATGCCTTTGGGGTTCAATTGACAGCTACCATCTGGCACAAGGTATTTTGTTTGACTGACATGCACGTAACATTTTCCTTAGCACATCAGGAGGAGAAGAAGAGTTAGAACTGAAGAATAAGGTATATCTCATAAGAAGACAATCATGCAAGTTACATCCACCTACCTGTACTAGTGCGGTATGTGCCTGTGTGTGTTGGTTGCAGAGGGTCCCCCTGACTCTGGCTGAGACTCCTCATAGGGGGCTTCTGATAAACTCTGTCTTCGTAAATAGGATCTATATGGTGTTCTGGAGACTGCAGTGCCCTTAACTCGGAGCCAAGGTGGCTGTGCTGGCTGCTGTAAGATGCCCGAGACCCAGCTGCAAATAGATTTAGAAAAGACATTTACGAAAGAGCAAAAAAACAAGATGACAAATACAACATCTGACTTCATTAAAAGTTTCATTTGAAAGTAGCAGTGAAACAAAAAAACCCACCCAAATAAAACAAAGGCTTGTTTTCAAACAGTATGCAAAGGCAGCAACAACTCTAGTTAATCCTTTTAGTTGTATCATCCATCTGTCCACATCTACTCCAAAACTTCATTTCTTCCAAGGAAACTACACATTTTGGAGAGATGGATAACACAATATTTCTTCCTTAACAGAGACCAAAAGACCCCAATCCCTCTCCAAAAAAAAAAAAAAAGAAAGGAAAAAAAGCTGTGTGATCCAGGAATGCCCTAGACCAAAGGGATCCACAGAAGAACCAGGAATAGAGGAGAATAAAAGGCGCAGAAGTCATAACTAGTTTCACACGTTACGCCTGTATCTCAATATCTACAAACAAAACAAGCCAAAGCTGATCATAGATGTAGCTATATGAAGACTGATCTTTCTGCTGCTTCACTAAAGTACAACAGAACGGGCCTGACTTATAGATTTTGCCCCCAACAGCAGAAAAATCATATTGCCAAGACTTTCCACAACTTAAATATGGATGAATAAATTAAGGATGTCTCCTGGAAAGTCTATTTTAAGCATATAGCTCTTTTTTTGGTAAATAACAAGATCAACTAGGTTTTTATGACAAGATTTCCCTACTCTACTACTAAAAGTAGTAAAACTATAATTTTCCATCTTGATATTTTAAAAAGAGACTTTTATATTTCCAGCTGTGACTACTTTTGTCCTCTGAATCCCTTTGTCACTTCAGTTCTGTGGTCTGTTTGCAAGATTCCTAAAGGGTCACAGGAAAGCCATACAAACTTTACACATTTTGAAGGCAAGAATCAGGTAAGTGAGCAAGCAACACTTGACAAAGGTCTATACCACAGAGTGGTAACATGCTATGCAAATGCTTATAAAAGCAATCACAGATACAACTATTACACCCCTCGCTGATACTCCTCTGAGGTTCAACTCCTGGATGTGGGTGATGTTATATACTACTCAGACTACTAGTGTAGCCATTCCTGATAAAAGTCTCTCCCACATGGTGTCAGTTGTGGTTTTGTGGCATAAACAAACACTAAATATTGTTTAAATGCAAAGCATAGAAATAAGTTAACATATGATAGCAACAAGGGATAGAAATGTCAAAGTTCCATAGATATGTTACTTAAAACATCAATGAAATTGTCTGAAGGAAAAGAATAATTTATTCCATTTCCTTCTTTCTAATCAGCTTGTGCCATATGTATCTTTTCTTCTGAATTTTTCAATGTACATGCATGTTTTTGGGGGCATATCCCACACGTTTATTTTCCTTTTCAAACATTTTTCCGACTGACTTGTCATTAGCACTCCACTGAAAAGTAATCCTGTTGTTCCCCTTACCAGAAAGTCAGCCAAGAATCTCAAAGTAGTATTTTAGCTATAACTATCCTGGAAGTGGATGTTACTATTGTAGCATTAAATTCTTCATAGTCCACATTTTCAAAATGCTCTTTATCCCTGCATCTTTGAGACTGATTCTCACAATAGCCCAATGGCCACACCAAAGTCGAGTACCCTTCAGAACAGAGTAAAATGCAGCCTGTTATGATTATGTCCAAATTTCACTGTGTACTTGGTTTAATCCAAAGTCAGACAAAAAAAAAAGATTAAAAAAAATGAGGGCCATGTTTCAGAAGTTCAGTGGTGCATCAAAGAACCAGTCTTGCTACAAAGCAAAGAATTACACTGTGTTTTGTAAGTACTGCAATTCTTTTTTCCATGTATAAATTAATAATGTTCTTTGGAACAATAGATTTTCCTCTTAATCCTTCTTCTGGCATACCAAATGATTTCTCTTGATGAATTTACTGGCAGTATAACTCAAATACTAATGTGTTCTCAGACAGTTAAGTTAGTCTTCTGGTGAGGTGTGCTTAACCCAACCTTCTTCATATTCTACCAATAGTTCTGATTCTGTAAATGCTAGTATTAATCTAATACTAAAGAGAAGTATAATATTAGTCTATTATGCTAATATTAAGAGGGTTTTTTGCATATTGCATATATAATTAATAGTGGAACACTACTGTACAAACCAGTAAACATATATAACCAGGGAAACTTCCTGCCAAAAACACATTACAGTTTAAGCAAACAAGAAAGATATGACAAACAATAACAGAAAAACAACATAATTTGTATGAAAACAGCTAAGTAGAAATCTAGAAGTACCTAAAGGCTCCCTGAATAACAAGATTGAGTAAACATTCCCCCCCACCAAAAGTATCGAGCGTTAAAACTCTATCAGAGATTAACTGCCACTATTGCTCTAATATTCCAAGAAAACAAAGATTTCAACAAGTAATTAAGATATTCGCATTTAAAAAACATGATATTCTCTCAAATCTCAAAACTGAAGGCCATCAGAATATGCATACTCCTTTTTCAAGTATGAACCCCTTTAGTTTCAAGAAAACTCGATACTTTTCTACAGACTTCAACATGCAATTTGACTGCACTAGCAATTTATCAGAGGTAAGTATTTAAACACAAAATGTTATCATTCTTTAAAGTTCTTAAATCTAGGAGTTTTCTTAAAAAAAACCCAGCAAATTTATTAAAAATTATGGTAGTGCCCCATCTTTTCATGTTTTTATGAAGTTAATCCTTCAAAAACTGGAACAGCAAGTTCTGCTTTTGATTAAAATTTCTTTTCCCCTTGCTCTTAGAATTCTTACATGGATTAATTTATTCAAGGTTCAACCTAGGAGCAACACATTTCTACTGCATGTTTTATTTAAATATTCAAATCAACCAGCCAATAGCTATTATACCCAATTATCTTTGTTGCTGATGCTGTCTCACATCCAGTAAGACTCATATAGGACTTTCAGAAAAAATAACTCAGTTACAGATGAAGTCAACAAAGACTTGAAGATTTTTAGATAATTTTAAGAAAAGAGAGAGAAAGATGAATAAAAGGGGGGAATGGATGATAGATTTCAGAGAACTTCATTCTCCCGCAGCCACACATTCAGCTCCTTCACTACATACTGCTGCTTTGGAAGACACTAGAAAGAGAGTTAAGCAATCAAAACAAGGACGGTGAACTCAAAAGGACTGATGCCACTCAGAAAGAGAGAGTGAGAGAGGGAGGGAGAGGTATAACATGCTTCCTGCCTGAATCTTTGGTTAGTAGCAAACAGCTACATCTGTTACTACCTGAAGATTCAAGCTAATCTGTATCACATACTTCAACAAAAACTTGCACTGATGTAGCCTAAAGCTCATGGAGGTCAGAAAAGCAACAAGGTCAGAATGAAAAAGCAGCAATAAAACACTGCAATACCAAGGCTTGTGAGCATTCTCGCATTCAAGGAGGCTCATCGCTCTCAGAAGTGGTTTCTGGTAAACTAGAGGCAACACAAACACATGGCTCACCCTAAACTGCACTTGTCCAAGCCCTGTTCTCAATCAACTGCCATCTCTTCACCCCACTAACAATGCTGCACTGCTCTGAGTTCCTGGAAACCAGAGCAGTGATGTGCATCAAGGATACACACAACTCTCCTACATATGCTGAAAATGGACTCATCCCTCCTTCCTGGCCAGTCCAGCCTTAACAGCAATACTGTCTTTCCCTTGGAGAGGTATAAGGCATCAAGCCCATTCAAGAACAGGCCTATATACAAGATCAAAGACAACTCACTATTAAATTTACAGTTCTGCAAACAGTTAATTACAGGTGACGTATTTAGCATTAGAGTAGACACAGAATTCTTAACAACATGGTTGTAAGGAGTGGGTCTTTCTCTTCCCTTCTAGACAAAAATAAAACTCTAAAACCCACAAACATTTGAGAATAACTTTATGCAGAGGCTGAAGAAACCACTTAATTCGTCAAACAGCCCAACCTTCAGTTTGAAGAGAGTTTTCTCTGTCATCTCAAGTCTCTAAGACTAAAACCTGATATAAAGGTCCCTTCCAACTCCTACCATTCTATGATTCTATGCCTCTTCTACATCTCAGTGAAGCTCACAGAAGTAGGCTGTGGTGAGGATTCAAGCTGGGGTATATTGTGAGCCCCAAGCCAAGTGAATCAGATAAGGGCAAAGGTGATAACCTAGAGGCAGCTAGAAGTTTTATCAGATGACACCACGTTCATACCACCTTTGCTCTCCTCCCACAATCCAGAAAGGCAACAGAGAATGCAGAATGAACGCAGTCCCTGCCTGACTGGATCAAAAAGACAAAGTCTTTACACTTAAAATAACCCACCCTACTAGTTGAAAGCTTCAAGAACTCAAATACGTTCTCCAATAGTAGAGGGAAATGGTTGTTTCCTAGGAAAATGTTATTCTTTGACAAAATCTCACTTTC
Organism: Colius striatus; assembly: GCF_028858725.1. Taxonomy (NCBI): domain Eukaryota; kingdom Metazoa; phylum Chordata; class Aves; order Coliiformes; family Coliidae; genus Colius; species Colius striatus. The sequence continues at coordinate 7,301,432 of NC_084762.1, forward strand.
CACAGGAGGACAAATGCTATAATCAGACAAGTGAAATGTGAGAGAAATACACACAAAATAATCCATAATTGCTCTTCAGAGCTTGTGCAGGCTGTCATGGAAATAAATACTGCAGACACATTTGAATGACACTGCTAATCTGACAGTTTAGGTCAAAAAAAGTAAAGCATTACATTGGCAGTATTTGTCATTTCAAGAAACTAAAGACATTAAAACTATTCCAACGAATGGCTACACAGGCACTCCTATGTTCTTTAATAAAGCCTGAATGATTTTATTTGTGTCCCTTGTGAAAGCCTTTACAACCAGTCATCTGCCTGGCTGCAGCCCTATGAAGGACTCCTACAAATTCATGATAAAACATCTCCAATAGAAAGAACATATAGTACTACCCTCCTTTCCAGGATTTAAGAGCTCATTGGAAACATGAAATATTCAAATTACCATCTCCACATGAATAAAACCATCCAGATTTGACCAGATAAACCATTCAGCCCTCATTTAGAAATGCTCCATCACAAAATATATCATTTATCAAGAGTCCTGTTAAGCAGTTTCCTTACATTTATGATACAGGAATGTCATTAATGAGATATAAGCTGGAGATAAAGCTCAATGACCATTCTCTTACCACTCATCAGTAATGTGTTTACACCATTTAACAACTTGGTTGCAACTCCACATACACACTCCATTATATCTCTGGCTACTTGAGGCTCTAAGTATCAAACTCAGACTCTGAACACAGTCCACCACACTGCACTCGGGAGATTTGATTTCCTAACAAAGAGGATTGACCACCCACAACTAGCAGTATGGATTTTTAATTTCAAATACAACCACAACATTTGCACTGAAATTTTTTTTTAGACTACAAGTTAAAAAAGACAAAACCAGAAAATAATCCAAACACGATGGTAAAATTGGACAAAGTCCATCAGTGAGAAAAAAGACTGCATGCACAGAAACTAAGAGAATCACAGTAATTTTGTAGCTTGGGTATGTCAAGTGCTCTTCAGAGGACTGAAAGAACTTTTTATTTAAATGGTACATCAGGGTTGAAAACCCTTTTTGACATGTTTCTCTTAGATTACCCTGAAATGCTCCTATCCTTATTAAAGGAAAAAATAATATACATCAAGGCATAGCTTCAGTGTAATTCTGACAAAGCAAGAAAGAGGATATGAATAGTATGATTTTTACTCTAAATTCATATGCAATGAAACCTATTTTACAGGCACAAATCTGGTTTATTTTACATAGTAAAAAAGCTAATGTGAACACAAATGCAGAATTAGAAGTGAACAGAGGGGAGATGGAGAAAAAAGTCCAACATTCATAGCTGGAGATTTGTAACTGAACTTTTTTTGCCAGAATTTATGAAAAGAACATCTCCACAATGCTATCTAAATACAGGCATCTTCTGCTCACGACATCGGAAAAGGACAGTATGATCTACAAATGTTACTATAAATAAACCTAATAACACTCAGATCATGGGACTATGCCAGCACTGTGTGATGAAAGGTACAGTACCAAAGAGAAGAAAACACATCTAACCCAAGTACTAAAGCAAATACAAATTGTTAAGACATGACAGATGGTTAAATTAACCAGTAAGACATGACAGGCCATATGGCAGTACCAGCTAATACACACCTTGGGTATGTCAGCTTGTGCCTCAACATACCAACTATCTGTACTCACCAGAACCAAGACACATTCTGGAGTGAACTCCTCTTAATTGAATTTAGGTTTTTCTTAAACATAGGTTTCTCACCTGTTCAGATTTTGCACACACATACAAAATGTAGCCATTTGGGACTGAAGTTTTTCTTTCCCCAAATACTGAAGTCAAAGATGAACTAACTTCAGTTCAGAATTTAACTGATTGTCTTTCTGTTGTTTTTCCATTCTCACTACACTAATCTGTCTGTGACTTGGGGCTATTTGTACAAATAAAGAAGGAAATAATGCCACCCCTCAACTGAATTACACATGATGCCTTTTGACTTATGTCAAACTTTGATGACTTGAAAAAACACAGAAGCATTCCTTCAGCATCAATATGCGACCTGATCTAGGTGACCCGGCTTCTGCAGGGGGGTTTGACTAGATGATCACTAAAGGTCCTTTCCAACTTCTACCATTCTATGATCTCTGGTACATACTATAGGAGGGCACCACAAAATAAGTATGTGCTTCAACATACAAGCCCTCAGAACACCTGTCAGTATCTTAGACTGCTTTTCCTCAGGTTTTCTACTTAAAGGACTAAGGTGTACTATGATGCACGACCTGGAGTGTTTCTTGTAAACTATCACTGTGCTGTCAAACCTATTTGCAGTTTCACTGTCACATTCAGCAGTACGGCTCACACTGTGGAATTTCCCAGACACAATTTGTCCATTAACTAGATTAAGTATCTTAGGAAAGTCTCCACAAAACAGATTGGCTTTGGCTGCTTAAGGGACACTACAAAACCAGCAGTGACCGAGGGTTAGTACTTTTCACATCAGTGCTAAAAATAAAGGTAAGGAAAAACACTCAAAGGATTACATTTTTCTAAGCATAACAAACAAGCCTCCAATAAACTTCAATAATTATCTGGTAAAGCTTCCTATGTCTTACAAGAGGCATAGTTTTTGTCCCATTTAATCTAGTATTTAAGACAAATATTTAGCTACACTCCTAAGTGTATGTAAAATATAAATAAAGCAAGCTAAAAATATTTCCTTTAAATTGTCTATGTTTACTTTTTAGTCATGCAATGTTGACTTCACTGCGAAGTATCCCATCAGTTATTTCACTCCTACGAATCTAGGAAAACCAGAAAAAGAAAATAAGGCCACACCATACATTTTTTTCCTCACATTTTTTTCCTCCCTATCATCCTCATTCTGTTGGAAACCACGCACCTGCTTAGGATATTTTATCAAAACCCAAATTGTTAGCAGAAGAAGAGAAGCGTGACTGGGAGCAAAGAGATAAGAAGCAAAGATAGCCAGGAAGAAACAGCAGATTAAATGTGACACACAAGTTCAGGGAGATAATTCCCATTTCATTTGTGATCTAGGGAACTGTCACTGAAGAAAGAATGAAAAACAAAAACTCCCCCAAACCAACTGCTACCACACAGCAACAACAACTTGCCTTCAGCAGGGCAAAAAGTGTCAGGTAATATTTTACTTCTTAAAAAAAAATCCAACCTTATTTACTGCATGACCACATTGGGTGCCTTTTTTGCCCCCTCCCTTCTCTTAAGCTCTGCCTTTTCCCTTCCTCTCAACTCTACCAAAAAACAGGGGGAAGAAAACCCATGCAGGGATGGGAACAGATACTGCTATATCTGACGATACAAATCACCGTTTCTAACTTTCCTGCTCACTTTGACTGAGAGCTGAGTGCCTCAGCAAGAGGTTGATGTTACTAAGCAACAATGTGCCAAGCAGCCCTGTGTATGCTGTTTGAAAAGCTCACCACAGCTTCACTGTAATTCAAAATAGTATCAAGCCTTCATAGCAGAAGAGATTTTGCTTGAAGTCTGCTAAATAGTTTTATCTTAGGGAAAAAAAAAAGATTAAGTTTATTATTTCAAGTTTTGAACTGGAACAGCTTGGATTTCACCATGTGTTAAAGCAGGTCTTGTGGCAATGCACTCAGCCACAGAAATACTAGTGTATTTGGCAAGACACACCCCAAAAAATCAACATTCAGAAAACAAACCTCCACAGGATAATTTGTAAAACCCTACAGTTAACAACACTTCTCTGACAAGGACTGCCAACCAAAAGGAGGAAGAGTCTAACTCTCTCAAGCCAGGTCTTCCTCCTTCCTCCCCAAGGCACAAGGCTATATCAAGGAAGACTAAGCATCAAAATCCTCCACAGATCTTTGTAGGGCTAGAGACCACTTCCAGCAGTATGAATGATTTGCTAAAAAGCATTGCTGCCCCCAGCAAAACAAATCAGGCACTGTGCCACTGATGCCCGCCAGTGAAAACTTAATTTTCTGATTGTGTTTAACATTGTGGAAAAGCACTGCATCTTAAAAACCCAGCAAGTCACAACCTTCAAACAGAGCATCAGCTCAGTCAGCCTTAAAAGGAGCAAGTTTTCAGAGCAGCCTTGGTGCAGGGTGAAGAGGAAAGCCTTTCCACACGGACTCCTGGATATTCTTTCTGTTCCACCTGCAGGGAGAAGTGAAAGTCTCAAGACTGTCACAGAAAATTTGTTAAGGAGCATGCTTTGTGGAACAGTGGTTCCCAAAGGGAAAACAGACACTGTGTAACACTGTGGTAAGGGCAACACCAGAAAACAAAGCTCGCTTGGGTAATGGAGTGTTCAGTCTGTCCAACGACAGTATTTCTCAACTGGCTTTTGCTGGGCAACCAGAATTTTTGAGCTCATCATATTGTCATTCCTGGGAGTTCACTGTTCCAATAGGTGGTTTTCTTGCTAACAGGGAAAACACAAACAGATGGTTCCAAAGGCTCCTGGTCATGGATGCATCTTTTAAGAAGTATTGACTTCTGATGAATATCGTGCATACTTCTTTGGCAAACCTATGTTCCAGTCTCTGAAACATGAGGTTGAAATCCAAGACATCACATCTGGGGTTTGCTCACTGTGTTCACAACTTTTGTCATTCCTTTCATAAGGAGATTGCATATTACTAGACATGTGAACAATATTAACTTTTGGAGACTTTATCTGTAACACTTTGTACTCACACTTGCATTTCACTGAGAGAATGGAGAAAAGCATCAGATAGCATTTGTTCTTTTATGTTAAGTCATCTTTGATAGAATATTAAACAGTTTCTCCTCCCAGCAGCTTTCTCCTCCTCAGTGAGCTGTTACTTGCAATCCCTGGTTTTGAGAATTCACCAAGACATGAGGTACAACTCTGTGACATTCCAGGGCAAAATAACATGGTTCATTACCTATGTCTTTCTTTCAATACCCCATTCATGAAAGGGAAGATCTCTGTAGATATCTCGTAATATACTGTATTACTCATCAAGTTTTCACCGTCCATTTGAAACTCATTGCATTTAATATATAAGAGTAAAAACATGGAGCTGTTAAATGTATATGATCAATGTGAATACAACCTATCTCAAGAATTTAGTTATGCTTGTAAAGAATGCTAAGACAACTAATTATCCAATTTTACAATCATGTTCAAAAGACTACTGTGACATTATTGAAGTTGGTTTTAGGTCATTCCCATCACATATACAGGAAGACCTCTGCTAAAACAAAATAATCTCTTATTATTAAAATCATCATTATCTAAAGCAATTGTAACAGGCTTGCTAGAAAGAAAAGAAATGCTGAATGAGGAGACAAAAAAAAAGGGAATACTGTTAACACTGTGGTTGTGAGGAGCTTAAGGACTCAAGCAAAGTTTATGCTGGAGTAATTAATCACTGTATCCCACAAAGTTTTCTCTTTTAATTCATGATGCTTACTAATACAGCAATCACACAACAATAAGCATTTCATACCAAATTTCCAAAAACTCAGAAAAGTATCTTATGTCAATTTTTCCAGATTCTTTTCCAGGAACTTATTTCAAGCAAAAAATGGAGAAAAAGAAAAGAGACAAGAGAAGAAAAGAAACAAAAATCAGCACAACAGAGTTTGCAATGTGCCCTTAATCTCATAAGTTCAGATTATCCCTGAAAAGCATGACAAGGGGAGGATTGTAAACTGAAAGAGTCCTGTCACTCAAGCAGAGTCCACGCTAAAAAGAAACAGCCATGACAAATGCTGCAGGAGACAAATGGTGACAGAAGGTCACTGGCAAAAGGCAAGCGGATTGAAGATAAGAAACACATGAAATGTGTTCACAGCAGTATGCAATAAACCACTGGAAGGGTTCAGCTTCAAGAAGAGCTTTAACAGTGATTTCAAATCAGGATGAGATGTGTGTTAGTCCAAAGGTGACAAAGAATTGTGGGATTCTGAAGTGTCCCCTAACTCGATCCCAGTTATTCATAAATGCAAATTGGCATCATTTGCATGTCAAATGGCTGCTCCACCTGTGAAGCCAACACCTCCCCAATCACACAGCTGGCTGAAGACATTTGCATCAAGCATTGCCTGATTTTACAAAAACAGTCTAAGCTCTACTGCAGACAGAAAAGCAGTGACATGCAATCCATCACAATCTTGACAAACTTCAGAGAAAAAGAAATTCTTGTCTAAGACGAAGGTTAATTCTGGAATTCCCAGACTCACAAGACAGGACCTTAAGCAGGGCAGGACACAAATTACATCACTTGGGAGAAGACTGCTCAATTATGTTCCAGATTTGGCTTCAGATTCTTGCCAAAAGCAACTCAAGGTGCAACATAGGCAAAGATGACATGAGATAGACAGGAACTTCAACTTCAGTCTGTAAAGAAATGCAAAACTTTGACAAATAAGTCCTGAAAACTTTGAAGCTTGGTCAGAGACCAAAGTGCAATTATTAGAGTCATTATCTTCCACAAGGTTACCAGTTTTAACTCTTAGAGGAAAAACCAAAGAGCATTAGCTCACCAAGATCCTGCAGCCAAACACCACCGTGGCTGGCCAGCCAAAGCCCTAAAAGCAAAGGCAGATGGTGAAAGCAAGCTACTTGTATGATAAGACTCTACTATCTCAAAAGCTGCCAGAAACTCAAATTGATCTCTACCTTTGATCAACAGGCTGCCAAAACCCCTTCGTGGGCTTGGCAGTGTTAGGTCAGTGGTTGGACTCTGGGATCTTAAAGGTCTTCTCCAAACAACAAACTCTGTGATTCATCAAATTACCAATTCTTACACCAGGATTAAGCAGTCTTGATGTATAACCTCCATTTACTAACAGCAGCTACATAAGCCAGAAGCCTTGCACTAATTCAAGAAGCCTGCTGTATACACACCTAATTTCTTGATCATCCAGGCAGATCACTTCAGAAGAGAAGAGAGCTGAAGTCTCTCTTGCCTACAGAGGGTCACAGTGCATATAGCTCTCCAGATGAAGTCCTAATTGTACATAACACTCCCAATTTTGCTTGTTATGTGATTAGGCCATGAAATATTCTATTATGTTCCTAATAGAGGTGGCGGAGATGTACCATAGTCAAGCAGGTCACCCAGGTCTTTTCCTACTCTTGTTTTCAGCCAATGATCCCTAATTGGTAACGAGCTATTAGGTGTCTTATTAGATCAGCTCCAATTCCGTTCTTTCCCTCTGATCTGTAAAAACTCTTTCTACACAGGATTTACCTTCCTCTCTTCAGAAAATGCCTCCAAATATTCCATTATGAAAAAAAAAGTTTCCTTGTTATATTTCTGGGTTTTGTGCCAAGATAATAAAATGAAAACGTATTTTTCAAGTGGTCGAAAGAATTCTCCTTGGGGGACCTTATTAAAGCAGCATCCTTCCTTTCCCTTAATTTGATTTTCCAAATGACAAACTGACAATGCTCCTTTGTTCAGACACTCACCCAAATATACTCTTGCAAGAATGTCCACCTTCTCTACCTTAACTAAACATTTCAGAAGAGGCACTACAGAAAACACATGCCCAGAGCCCTGACAGGAAACAGACAGTCAGTTATATTAAGTTATAATCAGTTATCATCTAAGAAAAGGTCAGTGAGCAGGTTATTCCAGTACAATCTGGTTTTGGTGAAGTCAGGCTGCAAATGATCCTATTAACCATTTACCATCTTCATGTCTTGTATTACCCTTTCTATCAGTTTTTGTTGTAACGTCCAGCAAAACACTGTGATGAGCTGGTCTACAACCTTTCTTTTACTGAGTGCTTCCTTTCTTCAGGGTATGTTAGCCCCAAACAAGCAAAAGCCTATCACTTACTCTTCCTCTTCCTTCCCCCACCCACTAAAATATCTGAAATAATCCCACTCACCTTCCTTTGTGGATCATCCTCCCAGGACTTCAATACAAAGCCTTTGAAGAGCTTATGGCACCTTTTGGTTAAGCACAACTGCATCTCTGCTGAACTGGGATGCTTAGGGAAGGTGTGGGTGGAAGAAGGACCCCACAGAGAGGAATCCTTTTGTTTTTCAGCCACAGGAAACCTGCCCCACTGTCAGAAGGACACAGTTCCCTCCTCCACCCTTGCTCTCCTCCCAGGCAACACTCTTTAAACCCAGGAAGAGTGTGATGATCAGGGGAGTTCTATGATCAAAAGGTTTTACTGCCCAAGAGCAGCCCAGCTGGATAGCTGATAAAAGAGATGGGATGGTTCACACCTGGGTTGGAGGGGGAGGGTAAGGGGCTCTAAGGCAAGATGAAGACATAGACTACAGAAGAGATAAACATGGAAAAAAAGCATATGCAACAATTTCCTCAGAAAACTGAAAGCTGTCTGAGGTTTAAAACCACTTGTATCAAAATATGGCACTTTTCTGTTCTCCACTTAAACACTACAAGATGCAACTTGATGTACTTATTAAAAAAAAAAACCTATGTAATCCAACTGGCACTTCATTTGCCATGCCTTATAATTCTAAGATTAGTCATCACTTGGTCCTTCTCATTTCAGCTTATTAAATTCTGACTTTTGCTTTTACCCACTTATGATAATATACAGTTCCATGAACTCATTACCATTAGATGGTATCTCTCTGCCCTCCACAGTACCACTTGGATAAAAACAAAAAGTATTCTGTCTGTTCTGTGCTCATATACCTAGGTCATCTTCAAGTTTGACCCTACAATTACAGAAGGACTGCCTCACCTGTCTCTCATGATTGCTCACAGAGCAAATTTGGCCCAGTGTGGTTTCTGGCAGCCACCCCTGACACCTAATGTATTTCACCTTGTGAGCACTTTGCATGTTGGCATAGGCCACCATAAGCACCTCCCCACCCAAGTTTCAGCCTTAAATTAAGGCAGCCTTCCTCAAGTCCCCACTTTGCATCCTTCTTCTTGGCATAGTTAATCTCTTGACTTTTGATCAGACATACCTGCCCTGCTTTAAAGGTGGAAAAGCTATTAGCCCAACAAACGAATGCTTATGGCCCTGATGAGCTGTAGACTGACTTTCTAGATTCAGCTACTCTGTTTACTGCAAACAATTTGTGTGCCACAGCAACTGGAAAGGATGAAGTATTCCAGGAGAAGAAAAATGAGGGGCATGTTCTCCCTTTTCTTAAATATGCAACGACATGAGGGACTAAAGATTTCCATTGCTATTTATAGAGACTTTTGTGATAAGCATCTCCAGTCTATTGGAAAAGGCCTTGCAATGGGGTTTCAGATACTAAGGAAGCTACAGCTTCCACATATGTCATCTTTGGCCAGTGCACAAGCAAGACTACCATCTCAATTTAGATTGTACAGCACAAGCAAATTTATTCAATGATGTCACCAAAGCTTGAGTATCAGAAATCTGAGCTGAAGGGGATCCTCTTCTTGCCCAATACTCCTGTATCCTGCACAACAGCATGCATGCCATTCTCCCTAGAACAAGTGAGTTCAAGGCCAAAGATGTATAGCAAGACACAGAGTCCCACTCCTGACTACAGGTACATGAGGACACCACTCAGACCTGAGGGCATGAGGTGTGGTAACAGGCATAGACAAGAGTCAGTCTCACTAGTATCCCTCAAGACCCAAAAGTTTGTACGTGTCATAGTCCATGACAAACATAAACAATACACAGCTAGATGAACTGGGACTGCCAATCCTGGTTGATGTATTTTCACTGCTCTAAAGAAAAGTTCCAAAAGTTAGGCTCCCAAAACACTGCTCTTGAACTTTGTGTATTCCACTGGATTTCAGTAGCCAAGAAAGAAATAGAAGAATTTCAGCTCCTTGGATTAACTATCTTTATGCCACAGACACTGACTCATCCCTGTTAGCTTTTTGCAGACTTTAACTCCTTCTTGTGCGTTTTTTCAGCACACATATAAGCACAGACCTTCAAAACTCCACTCTGATGCCTAAGAAATTCCCTACAGTGGCTTGCATGCTTCCACTTGAATCCTGGCTGCCTTAGTCACACTGCTTAAGTTCAGGACCAGAGGCCAGAAACTGCGAGGCAGGTTGTGGGGTTAGAAGCAACAGCACAGGCTTCAGGTACTGACCAGAAGCACATTTGATGTTACATTCACCCGAGAGCCGAGAAACAGCCAGTGTTTGCTCATGCAGCAGTCAAAGCTCAAGTTCATTAGCTCAAAGATATAGCCAACGCACATGGGACCTCCTTATTTGTGTCCTGTCAATTATCACTCTTCTATGAGCAAACTAATTTCATGTAAGCCAGATTTGAAAGATGAAAGAATCGTGGCAACAGTAAGATACTTCACAGACATCCAGATGATCCCTTCTGCTTTATTGCTGCATACTGTCTATTTTGGATACCATGTCAAAGCTGAAATTGACCACTACTGTGAATGCTTCAGTTGTAACAAATGATAATGTAATGATTGCTGAAGGAATGGGTAGAACTAACAGCAAAGAAAAGCAAAGTGAACATTGAGTTTTGTATTTGGATCATCTCCACGACCAGCACCCCCCTTCTAACCTCCAGGTTACAATACATAAGTAACTTAGTATGAGAATAATACAAAGTTATAAGTCTCTGATTAATATCTGAAATATTACTGGATGCCTCAACCTCTTTTGTTCTGCTTTCTTGACACGAAGCGTCTCAAAACAAACAAGAGCAGGAGAAATAAATCCTAAGACTGCACTGTCTGTCCCAGAACAAAGAGCATTAACAGCGTTCTCATGGGTAAAGGCTCTGACAGCAGATAAAGGAATTTTCTAGCTAATGAGAACACAACAAGTCTTAGAGAACAAACCCCAAACTGCAGAAAACTAGTTTGGTTAAAACTAATGAGCAATTTTGTTATTCCTGTAGAAGAAATACTCACAGGATTCTGAGAAAGTACAAGAAAGACAGAAATATCTGAGTGTCCTTTTTGTTATCATCAATCATATTGATAGTCCAAGTCTCACGGGTTATCTTAAAGCAAAAAAAGCCAAATATTTTCCTTCCTTACCTGTCCAAAGAAGTACAAATACAAATCACACTATTACCTCATCCCTGTGTATATTGAGTGTTTTAAGGCACACAGAACTTTTCACTCTGGAGTGACTCAGATCCACCTTGGCCATGGGTTAACACTTTGTAACTTGTACCATCCTTATCCATAATGCTTTACCCAAAAACATGTGGTGAAGTCCTGTCTGCATTTGCAAACATCAGTGGGAATTCAGGTTTGATGCAGTCTGAAAAGAATATTTTGCTTGCACACAGTTTAAATCCTCCAAAGAGGCTAATTTTAACTCAAGTTAGCACCAACTCTTAAGAGTTATTTCTCTCCTATGTAAAAGGATGAAAGAAGGTATGGATGCTCACAAGCAGCAATGTAGCCATTCTAACACAAATTTTCACACTTAAATAGACAATTCCTTGTAAACATGGCAATGAACCAGTGATATATAGATGATCCAGTATGTTCATGTGAATTAAAGGAATTCTAAATCCATGCTAGTGGTACTGTATATGTCAGTTATCCCATACACAGTCACAGAAACTGACCTGTTCTGTACCCGTATGATTGCACACCAAAATGGTAAAACACCTCCAGCAAACAGCAGTCCTGCCATATATCTCAATGGGAAACCAGGGTTCAACACATCATGGCAAGGAAGAGCATGCAGAAGGAGAAAGGGCAAAGGAAGTTCCCCAGCAAAGAGGGAGAAGAGTGAGACAAAACAGACGACAAAGTAGAAAGAATCAGTTAAGACTCTGATAAACTTCAAACTTTTTTCTTGATACAGAAATATATTTCATTTATTAACTCATGTTTTTATAAACCAGTGGTACTTTAGTATTACTGCTACATATGCATACACAGACCTCAGAAAGGACAAGTAACTTTTCTTTTTGATTTTACAGGGACCTGAAAGAAGATTCTGATTGCAAAACCAAGACTGAGCATCAAGGTTTTCACCAGTGGCCCCCAGGGCTGTCTGAGGGATGCTGCAGCTCTTGTTCCAGTGGAACATGTCACCATTACATGAAGAATAGTTGCATAATATTCTTTCCACCTAACACTGGACAAAATGATCCACACCAACACTCACTTCTTAAACCTAAACTTTTACTGATGGAGCATGATGCAGTCTTCAAACAGACTTATTTTCAGTTTTTTGTAATAAAGCAATGTATAAAATTACCTGGCATTGTCTTATGTGTCCCTAGTCTTCCCTGAGCCTGGATGAAGGGGCAGGAACAGCTCTGTGACACCAGGGCTGCTCCCCTGTCACTTAACATGAAGTATAAACTACCTCAACGCTCTTTCTCCACCTCCTCTCCCTTCACTCCTAAGCAAACCCACTAGTCCTTTAGTAGCATCTATCTGATTTTGGTCAACAGAAATAGAATCACAGAATTATTTCAGCTAGAAGAGACCTTTAAGGTTTTTAAGTCCAACTTTTGTCCCAGCTCTATCACACTAGACCATTTCCCTAAGTGCAACATCCAACCCTCTCTTAAACCCCTCCAAGGATGGCATCTCCAGCACCTCCCTGGGCAGCTCGTTCCAATGCCTGACAAACCTTTCAGGAGAGAAATTCCTCCTCATATCCAGCCTGGAACAACTTGAGGCCATCTCCTCTTGTTCTATTGCTTGTCACTAGGCAGAACAGACAGATCCCTGCCTCAGTACAGTTGCCTTTCAGGTGGTTGTACAAAGTGATAAGGTCTCCCCTGAGCCTTCTTTTCTCCAGGCTAAACAGCCCCAGACCCCTCAGCCTTTTCTCATATGAGACATGCTCCAAATCCTTTACTAGCTTGGCAGCCCAGCCTCTGGATCCTCTCCAGCACCTCAATGTCCTTTTTGTAGAGAGGGGCCCAAAACTGGGCACAGTATTCGAGGTGCAGCATCACCAAAGCCCAGGGAATGATCACCTCCCTCCTCCTGCTGACAACACTGCTCCTGACACAGGCCAGGATGCCATTGGCCTTCTTGGCCACCTGGGCACAGTGCTGGCTGACGTGCCTCTCAAGTGCTCCCACGTTTTTGCTGCTTGTTGTCCTACACACTCTTCCTTCCAGGCAAAACAGGCTGCTTTGGCCAGTCTGGCTCTCAGCAGCACTTCCAGCAGCTCGGTGCAGGTGTGGAAGCTGCAAGAAGGTATTTCCAAACAGTGCTCTCTGGATTCAGATTGCTGCTTAAGTCGAGTACACTTCGGAGCAGTGCAGACTGGAAAACTGCTTCCCAAACTGTAACTGCAAATCATAGCAAGGAAGCAGCTACACTAAAAATAAACACAGCAAGTGTACCCTCACAAGAACCCCAACGTATACACACTTACGCACACACTCAGACATGTACAAGCTTGGCAAGGGGAATAGTTCAAGTAGAACTAGACTAAAACCCATTTCTGCAGACGTTTCTAAGGTTACTTGGTTAAAACTGAGTCACGGAATGCTGTTGCATGTCTTATTTTAAATTCAAGACGCAGCCTAAAAATTGCCATTTTTAAAACTTCAAGTTGTTTCGTAACAGAGTTTGTAGGAAATTAATACAAATAACGTCATCTCTTCAATTAATCTCACACAGATTCTGGTTTGAGAAAGTTGTATTGTACATTTTCAATAACTTTTTAAAAATAACTGATCATATCCAAAAGGTTTTCTCTTAAATATCTAACCCTTGTACTGGTATCACTCAGTTTCTCACTGATCCAGTAGTACTCATGAAGCTGATAGCTCCAGTACAAATGTCTAATATCATGCAAAAAAAAAAAAATGAGAACAAATGCATTATCTGTATCCCTGGTAATTACTACATTGAATTATTTTTTTCTTCCCAGAGATAAAAAAAGATTAGAGTAACATCATCCCTGAGATGACACATACATACCAATGCAACTTCACACTAATCACAGTAGGCAAACCATCTATCAGTGCAATGTGACAACTATTCTGCACTCCTCCTCCTCCCTTTAAGCAAAAAAACCCCAAACCCAACAATACATCTTGGGGTGTTTTGAACAAGGAGCAAAGATCTCATTTATTGAGGATCAACTTTACAATACACAGTTGCTTGCTCTCCTTCTCAATGGGTTTGATTCCTAACACAATGACTGGAAAAATCTTGCAGTAATGTGATATACTTAGAGCTCACATACCAAACCTGCTCTGAGCAAAAAATGCCTATAGAAGAAACATAACAACCAAATAAAAAGGTAGCATCTGTAACATCTGATACTGGCTAACTCTAAAGCACACACTAATTTTAAGCCTCTGTGTAGTCCATTGACTTCAGTCAATCCAGTGAAAGTCTAGAAGATTAGTCAGGCACTTAACGCTGCTAGCAAATGTGTAATGCAGGGATGGCAGGGAGGCCATGAGGAACAGGCTACAGAATGGGAATGGAAAACAAGCTGTGGGAGCACACAATAGGGAACTTGCAAAAGAATGGGTCATACCATAGAGCTTCTTTCAAGGGCTACTTGAAAGGCATGCCACCACTGGGGAAAAAAAATCCATGTTATGTGCTAACATCCTGTTGCTTCCATTTTGTTTATTTATTTATTTTAAGTAGCAATAATATCTCTGCATGTCTGTCACCTAACACTTAGGCAACTTACAAGCTTTTCCATTTGTTAAAAAATAGGACTTCAAGGGGTTTTTAATCATATCTAAAAAAACAAATCCTTGTGTGATAAATTATCTCAGTAGTTCCTTCTGTTTGTTTTGATCAGCACAGCACTTGGAAAACTTAGTGTTGCTTTATGAATTTTTACAAACATAACAGCAAGTTCAAATGATCAATCACTATTCCCTTGGCATGCAAAATCCACAGAAAAAAAAATATACTAACCATTTCCTAAATGCATCTACCTACAAGCCTTCCTTTCACCTGAGCCATAAATCAGTGACAAGCAACTCCTCCCAATGGGTCCTAAAAGGAGTCAGGGAGGGAAGTACCTACTTTATGCAAGACGTAGGAGAAGTCTTATCAAAAGCTTTTCTTGAAATCAGTCCAATAAAATGATTGTTAGTTTTATAACTTTCATTCAAATAAAATTAGAAAACCTCATTAAGAATGTCTGTAGAACCACTACTGGCCAAAGGAGTCCAAATCCACGTTGCAACTTGGGTCTAGAGTAGGATAAACAGCTTCTCCAGCGCTGCTGCACTTCAGAGTCCTTATGATGAGCCTTAAGCCCTACAGAACAAGTTCTGACTAAGCTATCAGCACAGGTTCAATCCTGCAGTGCTACAAAAGAGGCCTTCTTCCAAAAACCCCTAAACCAAAACTCTACTATGATACAAATTCCGCTACTTAGAAGTACGTGAAAAGAAACATGGATTGTGCCTGTTAGAAACTTCCCAAAGCAAAGTCTTCCATCCTAAAACAAAGGTAAAGACAAATCAGGGAAATGCTGGTAGTTCATACACATAGGTAGTTCAGTTTTAAATCTAATTATCTTCTGTTCCTATGATACTGACAGTTCCCTCCGTGCCTGTTTAGGCTCAAGCAACTATTACTACAGGATAAAGTCGCAAAACTCTCTTAAAACACAAACTCTGTGGCAATTCTACATTTCTACTTTATAAAGGCAGTATTTAATTCCTGTGGCCAACAGTGTGTTGGACTGCAGGAGGGAGAGGTTATATTAATGTAATTGCCAAACAAACCACTCTGTAATTTCAAATTATGTATTTGACAATCAGATTGTTTTAAGCTTCCCGAGATGTTGATTGGGGCATTATTTAGTGATGTTATCTCTTTACTCGTTCTAAACTTCAAAAACATTGGTATCTAAACAAACAAACAAAAAGTTTCAAAATCCCCACCCTTTAAATAGGGAAAACCCCCACCCCATCAAATATTTCTTACAAGGAGATACATTAATACTGCATTTTATTATCAGTTCGTTTAATCAGTACGTTTAGGCACAATGGAATTATATAGGATGCCAACAAGTGCTGGGAAGGGGAGATGGGCAAGAGGAGAAAGGGGATAAGAAGAGAGGTTTAAACTCCAGTAAGAAACTTGTGTACCTGTCTGATAAACACAGCCAGACCTTTTTATGTATCCTATTTATCTCCAAATCTATTTATGTCACACAAGAGAACATATGAGCGTAGCAGCTGTTACTATAGCAATGAAACTAGAAATTTTGAGAACACAAAAAACCCACCCCTGAAGGATGCTCAGTTTAGCAGAGAGATGGTTTAGGCAACAGTGCACCAGTATCTCACTTCTTCTGTTCAAACTCTGTGGTTACAGAGGCGTTAAACCAGCTGTAACAGCCTATTTCCTAAAGAGCACTCGGAGCCAAATAAGCGCTACCTATAACTCGACACAACTTGGTACACCGGGAGTTCCTGCTAAGTAACCCCAAACTTGTCAAATACGCCAGAACGGCCTGTAAATCCGGGGAAGAGCGACTCTCTGCAAAAAAAATAAAGGCTCACAGCTTTTGATCGCGGCAGAGAAGGGATTCACCATAGTAACACACTCCCCACCCGAACCGCGGGCAAAAGCAAGGAGCTGGGCGCCCAGCGCTACGAGCCCCGCACCCTCCCGACACCGAGCGCACCTGCCCGGCAGCAGCAAGGTGGGACGAGCCGGGAGCAGTACGCTCGCTGCTTAAAGCAGCAGGCGCGCTGCCCACCTCTCCCCCCACTTACCGCTGTCGGAACGAAAAACCACCATTCTCCCAAACCGGTTTTCTGTCCAGCCCGCCCTGCTCGCTCCGTCCTCTCCGCGGCCCCGGGACTCTGTTGCCCGGGGCTGACGGGGCAGCCTTACCCCCGCCTTCGCCTCCCCCACCCCCGGCACCCGAGACGCCGCCGGCCGCGATTTACCTGCGAGGGAGCCGGGTCTCTGCAGGGTGGCGGTGGCGTACAGCTCCTGGGAGTGCTTGCTGTACTGATCGGCAGCGTGAACCAGCCGCTTGGTAGGCGACAGGGTGGCGTAAGTGCCGATGGTGGAGCTTAACTGGTGGATAGGAGAGGAGGAAATGTTAGACTGGACGGTGGGCGGGGAGGTCACTCGGATGGGGGACGGCGACAGTCCCGCCGAGGAGACGACGATGTTGATGGGCGAGCTGGTGCTGTAGGACTTGGCCAGGCGGCTGGGGGACTGCTTCGGGGAGGAGAGGCGCTGCGCGGTGGCGTAGGCGGCGCCCTCGGCGGCGGAGCCGGCCCGCGGCAGCTTGGTGGGGGAGCCGCCGGGCTGGGCGGGCAGCGGGGAGCTCACCCGCTGCGCCGGCAGCGTGGAGCTGGCGTAGTAGAGCGCGGCGGCGTGCTGCGGCTCGGGCAGGTGGAAGGCGCTGCCGTGGCTGGGCGCGAAGGGCTCCCGCGGCTGCGGGGCGGCGGGCTGCGGCGGCGGCGGCTCCGGGCCGCCCGGGTGGGCGCCGCGGCCCCCCGGGCCCTGCTGCGGGAAGGAAAGGCAGAGGCGTCAGCGGCGGCGGCGGGGCGAGGAGAGGAGAGGGGGGGCCCGGCCACGCCGGCCCTGCTCAGGACGGGGCGCGGGGGCTCGCTCGCCGCAGGACACCCGCCCGCCCCTCCCCGGCCGCACGCAGCCCCCTCTGTGACCTGAGACCAGCCGGCATCCAGCGCCGCCGGGATTAAGGGACTCGCTAATCTGCTAAAGCGTTTCCAGCTTTTGAGGGGAGAAAACGGACCGCCGGCTCGGGCTGAGCGGCGTAAAAAACTCGGCGTCGCTGCTGCAACCGACATCCACCGGGAGAGGAAAGTGCGCCGGGTCTGGAGCTCCCAAGTGCGCGCACGGACCCCCATCCCTGCCTTTAATCTGGTACCGTGAGCCCGAGTTTAAATAAATAAATGCACACCCCCTCCCCCCCTTTTTATTCTTCTTACATTAGAAGGCAGCGGCTGAAGCCCCGGGAAGGGCTTCCATCGGGTAACTCTCCCCCCAGAAATGCAATCTGTGTCAGCGCGGGGAGAGGCACCGCGCCGGGCGGGCACTGCCACCGGCCCGCTCCCCCCGGGAGGCACGGAGCAAAGCGCAGCCCCGCGAGTGTTTCCCCGACACAAAGGCGAAAGAGGACACGGGAGGAGCTGTCGGGGGCCGCATCCAGCGGAGAGTCTCCGTCGAGATGGAGGGAGCGCAGCGCGCCCAGTCCCGCCGGCTGCCTCTGCTTTGCAAAGTTCCCCTTAAGCCCAGGGAATGGGCGGGGAGGAGGGAGTGAGCGAAAATCCTCGGCAGATGCTGCCTGTTACACATTTCGGTTATGTGCCTGAGCCGCTCTGGAGCAGCGAAAGATGGAGCTCGCCCTTACACACCGTCGGCTTCCCCCGTTCTCTATCGGAGATCTCAGGCTCAAGAGATCATCTGTGAATCTGGTAACATCACAATCCTCTAATAACTGCATCCCGCCGTGAGCTAGAGCTCAGCACTCTGCGGGAAGAATCACTCTTGTTTCAGATACTGCTGGGTTTTTTTCCTGATTATGCAGAGGATTTACTTGAAACCTCAGAAAGCACTCCAGATCCCAGGAGTTGACAGTGCAGTTTGCATCAGTCTGACCAGTGCTTTGCCCACACACACACACACCTCTCAGCTACTGATTTCCTTAGAGAGAAAAGCCTTCAAAATGAAAACAATGAATTTTGTGACTCAATTTAAACAGGTGTGGTGAGTGCTCACAGCAGAGCTGTCAGTATTTAAATAGAAACATGGCTTTTCAGTAGCATCCTACAGGAAAAAAAAACCACAAGTAAACAAAAGCACCACGTTCCTGGTAGGAAGCTTGGTTTATTTTCATCTAGGATGCTCAGTAAAGAATTTGGTCAGGAACTGAGGACAAGATAAAACAACTAATCAGAGCAAAGAATAAATGAGGTTCCAAGATGTCAGAAATGTGGACTTCTGTGTATGCCCACTGGAAACATTTCCATCCTTTTGTCTTTTTCCTTCTGGAGCCTCACTCCTCATCTTAAAAGATCTTGTATCTGGGGGAAGAATATGTATTTTTCTAGATGTAGACAAGAAGCAGGGTGTTGGAGGAGCTGCTCCTGGCGCTTTGCTCCCAGTCCGTAGTAGCGTGGATGCCACCAGCAGCGGTCAAGCACCTCAAGAGAGCACTGCTAGAACCAAATCCTAGTGGCTTTGGAAGGTTTTGCACCTCAAAATGCAATGGCCTAAGAAATTAATGTAATGTAAACAGCTGTTCTGTGTGGTAAGTCCCGGGTGGGCATGGGGATCACAGATGTGAGTAGCCTGCTGGCTGTGGAGTTAGACCATTACTGACTGCAGCCACCACAGCATCAAGTACGAGCCTTGAAATTGTCATCAATGGTCAACAAGCTCCAGTTGCTCACTTGAAAGACTCAGAAGAAAAACCAGGAAAGTGAACTCTGGGAACAACAATGAACTTTTAGAAAGCTACATTCATACTGAGCTACTTACCGTCTCTGCTTTAAACTGGAAAAAGCAGGGCTAATCTGCAACTGACTGTCCAATAATGTATTTGACAGGAGTTCAGCTTTCATTTTCCAGGTTTGTACTGTACAGTAACAACTTTATAGAACAAAAACAAGCTGGCAAGATTTAAGACAACATGGACAGAGCAAGATTTGCACATGATGGTCGTTTGAACCACCTACGTTATCGATTGGCAGTTGTTAAGAGACTTTACTTTTTTGAACTCTTAAGTGGCATAATAAAGTATTTCTTAACATTCAGCACTGTTCCAAAATCCAGTCTTCTGCAGTGTTAGCAGTACACTGCTAATACACTGGTAACTTAATGACAGTTTGTCACTGATCATAAGGATTTGAGGCAAGCGCTGTCATCGTGTATCCAAAATTTCTGTTTCTAATCTACTTCTGCACTGCTTGATGTGTCAAGGATTTAGAGTAATTAATTTCAAATAAACCAATATTATTCCATATTCCTAAGAAATCTCTATAAAGCTGCAGGCATTCCCCAAGTACTAATTCAACCCCCCCCCCCCCCAAAATCCTACTTCACGATTGTGTATTATAAGAAAGAAGGTGTAGTGATGGGAGACAAGAATTAAATGCTTAATTAAAAACACAGTGTTTAGCACTTCCTAAAAAGCCAGGCTTTTGCTCTGGGTGAAAAAACAGAACTTTTGGATGAACAGATTGCAATGAAAACATGAGCATGCAGCATTTTCTTGGATATGACTAATCTCAGACTTGTCTTAAGATATCTTAACATCTTATGATGTTCTTATGTTTTTACAAAGGGCCAAGTGTACGGTCACATTCTCCACTCCTGTTTTCAGGGGCAAAATAGGTTTCAGTTTTTCCCTCTGCTTCTCCCTATCTGTTGCTTAAGACAACTACACAGACATGCCATTGTTCATCCTGCAATGTGACATTCTAATTTGAATGAAAGACTGAAATACAATGGTATCTTTCCCTTATTTTTCCATTTATCCATTATTTGCTGTCATCTTGATAATAAAACTGTGTTTAAACTAATAAATTGAGAGCAAATTTGCTTCTCAGTTGCTATATCCTTCTGCATCAACCTGTTTCATAGATGTGAACAAACCCCAAGGATTTTCTTGCTCCAGCCCTATTAACAGCTATTCTAAGACTCGGGTTTTGTTTTTTTCTGGTATCTCCCCAAAAAGGAGCCTGATTTGGTTGTTTGGATTCAATATATGGATTCTGGTATGTCCATTTTAACAGCAGAATTGTATGAAAAGGATTAAAACATTGATATAGCTGTGAAAATATTTTCTTTCTCATTTAATCTCACTAGAAAGGTCATTTGCTACTGATAAAGACAAAACGAGATCTGTAGAGCTCTCTGCAGAAATTTACCGAGGGTGTCCTGTTAAGCTATAGTTAGAGAACAGTTTGACTGTTGTTTGCCTGCAATAATTCACACATTTAATGCACTAAATTTCAAGACATCAGCCTTTTTTCTTTTTTACTATTCCAATTGAAAATTTAAAGCAGAACTTTAACCAGAAAGAGATTCAATGAGAGACTGCAATACAAGATTTCTTGTTATGAAGTGGAATTGAGAGGGGCAAATAACTGTGTTGAATTATTTATGATGTTGAAAATTTTTCATGGATTAGGAATTACAAAATCCTAGATGACTAGACAGCTTAAGCAGAACTTTGGGGTCAGCTGGTAATTACTGAAACATCAGCATATTGATTCTTGGAGGTTGCTCTTAGAGGGAGAAAATAAACTCTGTAAGACCAACAGAATCTGAATAGCAAAAGTCTTAAAGAACAAGATGCATATATTTGCAGCAAGTCTATTTGGTAGATGACCTAAAATGCCTTCAAACTATCTTCTTCTTAGGTGTACCAAAACACAAAACCAGAACCTGGTAAGTTTGTGCATTTATGCTTCATAAGTCAGAGGTGGTAAGGGACAGAACTTCTGTCACTGGAACCACCTGGGTCTTAGAACTAAGAAAAGGCTTCATAGTCATTTCTTGTGGATGAGATAATGATACAATTTCCAGGAAAATGTTGGAAAATTTGAATTGTGGCATCAGTTACCCTTAAGAAATGACAAGTTGTGTTCAATGTCCTGTATATTTTTCTGACAGATAATGCAAGAAACTGAGAAGTTACATTTAAGTAAATCGGCATGGCCATCCTAGGCCTGGATGGTCTCTTATTCATGAGCATTTTTAATTTAGCATTAAATACCAGCCCCAGTTTTCAGCTTGTTTTGCTCTCTGGAATTTTCAGGGATTGCTTGGCCCCTAAAATCTCAAACAAGGTCATATCTCATGAATATGAACATGGTCATATACAGTACACTGTTGCCCCTTAGAAGATCCTTTCTCTTGACTTTAGGGAGGATATTCCAATCGAACAGTCAAGTTGTATGGAAGATGTCTCTCCTGGCTGCTTTGGCATCTTGACTACTGGTGGATGTTACTAGTTTTAGGGAACATCCTTACTAGGGTTTTTGAGAAATATGGGTGGTCTTTTATGGGTCCAGCTCTGTTTCACAATCTCAGTAATGCTCTGTCAATGACTGCAAGACTTGCTAGTCTATTGAGGGTTGTTTTCTTTCTATCAGAACCTTCTCTCCTCTGCCCTGGTGAGGCTTCATCTGGAGTCCTGTGTTCAGTTCTGGGCTCCCCAGCTCAAGAGAGACAGGGAACTTCTGGAGAGAGACCAGTACGGGGCTACCAAGATGATCAGGGGACTGGAGCATCTTGTGAGGAAAAGCTGCGAGATCTGGGGCTGTTCAGCCTGAAGGAGACCAAGGGAGAAAGAACCTCAATAATACTTACAAGTACATAAAAAGTGTGTGTCAAGAAGATGGGACAACACTTTTTTCTGTAGTATCCAGTGATAGGACATAGGGTAGGACATGGAACACAAAAAAGTTCCACTTAAGGAAAAGTGGTGGTGAGGTGAGGGAGCCCTGGCACAGGCTGCCCAGGGAAGGTGTGGAGGCTCCTTCTCTGAAGGTTTTCAAAACCGGCCTGGACACATTCCTGTGTGACCTGATCTAGGTGGACCTGCCTGAGCAGGGGGGTTGGACTAGGTGGTCTTTAGAGGTCCCTTCCAACTCCTACCATTCTATTATTCTATGATGATATGGCTTCACTCAAGGCATCACTCTTCTCTGGTACCCTACCAACCCTCTTCTACAAAGCGCAGAAGAAGGTATGGAAAATGCTTAACATTCTCAGGTCTTTGGGATGCAGACTTCAGTCCTTTAGCAGCACCTGTCTTTTTCCTGCAGGTCTTTTTTCTGCAGGACTGCATTTATAAGTTCCTGACCTAACTAGGAAGATACTACCTATGTTCAAATGCACTTACGTGATAATAGATGCCAGGCTATACCTCTGGATTTTTCAAACGTGGCCTGTTCCACCTGTTCCTTCTGATTTTATCACAGAGGTCATGGCTATACTGTGTTTGCAAAATACACCCCAACACTATCAGGAAAACTTGTCAGCCTACCTGATCCCAATATCGAAGGTCATATGTATAAATGAAGGTAGGTAATACCACATAGTAGCCTTCTGCATCCACAAACAGAATTGTGTGAGATCCTTTCAGTGCCCAGAGATGCTCAATCTCTGGTTTTAAAGCAGCGGTGCAAGCTGTAATCATGACTTGTTGTAGGACTGAGCCAGCATTGTGCAGATCAGTTCTTTGTTACCATAAGGTACACTAGTGAACATTCTCTGTCAGTGTTGTAATAAGAGAAATCCATCTTAAAGTTTCATCTGCTTCCTTTAATGACAGAAAAATTCTTATGATTGTATTTGGAATCCAGTTTTTAAACTCATCAGCAGCATCTGCCACATCTAACCAGAAGTCAAGTCCTTATTTTTCACGTTTTTACATTTTGTCTGGGCAGATAATCAAGCAGCCAAGTCTAAAAAGTTGTTTTCAGTGGGGCAACAGAGGAGTAGTTCCCCACCAGAGGAGCAGTTGTTGCTGAGAAATCTTATTCCAGTAGTGTTTAGAAGATAAAATATGTCTGTTCTAAAGTAGGCAAAGCAGCAGAAAAGCTCTGTGTTCTATAATGAAGTCCTCTGAATTGACAAAAAATGTGAGATTGCACTTTGCAGCACTATACAGGAAGTCCCAAGACTAATTAGTTTATCTTTTTTTTATATATAATTGCATTTTCTGAGATTGTTCATGCTGTCACAGCTGGCCTTGGGACCATTTACATATTTTCTTCCTTGCATTTGGGCTATCATTCATGTTCAGAGATAGCTGTATGCCTTGCACACAAATACCAAAGGAAATTGTCACAATCTCACAATCTGAGCAGTTTTGACTCCTGAGGCTTATTTTAATTATAATAGGGATAGCAAAACAATTCTAAGGATTGACTTTTTTTTTTCTCCTTAATTGCAGGATCAGCAATGGTCATATTCAGAACTTTTTAACTTTTGCCTCTTCTCTCTTCTTTACCTCTTTTCAAATCTCCTTTATATGTTTCTTTAATGGTATTAATTCATAGTTTATATGGCAGTTTGTTAACATTTTCAAGATATCTTTTTATTGACCTGAACTTGTCAAGCAGGATGATCATAGAATCATAGAATGGTAGGGGTTGGAAGGGACCTTTAGTTATGTTCTGTGAGTTATCTTCCTGTGGGAACATCTACCATACAATCTGGAGGAACACAGGAAGAAAACCTATTTTCTGCCCTCTCATAGCAAGAAAACAAAAAGATAGGAAAGGTTGCCTTAGAATCACAGAATGGTGGGGCTTGGAAGGGACCTTTAGAGATCATCTAGTCCAACGCCCCTGCCAAAGTAAGCCCACCTCGATCAAATCACACAGGAATGCATCCAGGGAGGTCTTGAAGACCTCAAGAGAAGGAGCCTCCACATCCTCCCTGGGCAGCCTTACTAACTGAAGTTAGTCACCTTTCTGAAAGTAACCAGTTCTCTGTGAAGTAAATGAGTTTATGGGAGCTTTTTAGATCTAAGCAATGGCTGTTCAGTGTAATTTCAGGGAAGGAATTCTAGATCATTGATTTTTTTCCCCTCTCCATAAATTCATCCTTTTCTGTCAATGACTATGATAAAACTTATCTTTAGAATATCACTACTTTTAACCCCTAGACAATTGCACACTTTCCCTTCCTGCCTGTTTTTTAAATAAGATTCTTTCTCCCTCCCCTCTCCTTTATTTTTACTGTTTGTTTCTGTGGCTCTGTTGCTCTCACAACCTGATAATTTTCCATAGTCTTACTTCTTCTAGCCTCCTTGAAGAACGCATCATACTCTTTCAGACTAACCCCCAGGGTACAGTCCTGATGACATCTGCCCAGGCTAAAACTGGATATTTTAGCCTCCTTTTTCTTTCTAGCTGGAATCCTGCTCTCCTGCTGGCTCCAATCCCAAAGAACATCAGGGAGGTTCTCTTTGGCAAACACAGGAAAACCCTTAGGCATAAGCACTATGCAGGTTCATTTTAAATCCTCCTAGAAGGAAAAAAACAAAGTACTTACCCAATTTGAAATTAAATTTCACCGTGCTTTATTTAATTTTTCAGTCTTAGAGGACAGGGAGCTTTTCTGAGCAAATTGAGAGAACAGAATATTGTATGTCTCTTGGTATCCCACAAGCTGTGCAATGGCTACATAATACTTGAAATCTCTTAGCAATTTAAGGCTTTGAAATTCAAATACTACTCCCTTCTACAGAATCCTGAATGATAAAGCGTCCCAGTGTCACAGTGTCTGCTTTGCTGGGGCAGTTAATAGCTAAAATAGAGAAAATAACCTGAGCTGACCAACGAAACCCAGTCAGACTTTGTTTATGTACAGAAGCATCAACGCTTCTAAAAATTTTTGTCTCAACTGAAGCTTAACTTCCCAGCGAGAGGCTTTGATGTTGCAGTGAAAAGCACAGAAGGTGAGAAAGTTACATGTCAAGAGCTTGGAGGGATGTTTAGATGGGAAAAGAGGTTTATAAAGTTTTCATGAGTATATGAAACAATCAGGATGCTGTTCGATAAGCTGCTTACCTTTACAATATAGGGGAGGAAAAAAATGCAAAAAATGATTCTTACACTTGGGATTAGGCCATGGCACCAGGCAGTGCATGGTATCACAAGCAGGTTTCACATCTGGTGTCACATTAGCTTTGTTTTTGTTTGCTGGCACTTACAATGCAGGGAGGGCTCAGCAGAGTCACAGAAATGTTCATACTTAAATGCCTAAACATGCTATCACCAAAGTGAATGTGCAAGTGAGTAAGTAAAAGTGGCATGTAAACCTCCTTTTTAATCAGGATTGTTTTGTTACTACACAAACCAGCTCACTCTAAATTTAGGAAAATTGAGGTGGTAACTCCATGCCACCACACATGTGATAAATGTGACACAGTAAAGGCAGACATTCATGTGCTGGCGGGCATCCAACAGCTGTTTCCTGGGAGGTACCCCATACAAATTCATGTGTGAGAGACCTGGGCTGCTCTAGGACACGTACCTGGCCGTAGCTCTGGATGGCACCTCTGGCCTGACTGCTGCGTGCTGGGAGCTGGGTGGCTGCTGTTTCGCCCAGGGCGAGGGTCTGGTTGCTGTGGTAGCTGGCCGAGTACTGGAAGGACCCTTCAGGTTTGGAATTGAGCTGGAGAGTGCTCTGGGAGAGGAGGCTGGGCCCTGCAGGGACAGGATTTGAGAGCAGTCAGAAAGTCTCAGCCAAAGAGCATACCTGATATTATCTGTCCAGTGAGCCTTGAAATTATCAAATATATGTGGCTTTGGCTTTTCAGTAATAAAAATCATACACATTAAATTGCTTCTTTCCCACTTACTTATCATTATTGTGTTCAATCTACAGAACACATTGCTTTCTTTGCAAAAAGAATGTCTGGTTTTGAGTGGTGAAGACATTCTTGCCTAAACAAACCCAGTCATACCATTCGATAAAAAAGCCTTGGTTTTCAGCTCAGAATATTTGATGAGTTTTCTTCTTTTTTTCTAAGGATAAGCTTTGTTTATTTAACTTAATTATATCCAATCTTTCTGCATGGGAAAGGCTAACTCGTCCCTTCCTGGTCTCCCAGCACATTAGGTCTATTGATTTCTGCCACTCTGTCCCAATATGCAGTGATGTAATACTTTGGTACCTGTAGGGATGGATGGCAGCCTTTGGAATACTAATAGCTCCTCTCATCATGGAGGATTCATCCTGATCTCAGTGAATCTTTGATGACTCTTTTGTCAGGCTATCTTGTCTTCCTCATCACAGCACTGTGTGGCAGGAGAGCCAAGTGCAGCCAGCGAGCTTAAACTGGGGCTGCCAGACTGTTGGGCATGTTGGGAGCCTGAACAGTGACACTTTCCACAGTTGTTTAGTTGTTCTATGAAACTAAACCATGTTCTAATATTCATGAGGTTTGTGCACAAATGATTTAGGTTATCACACGCCCCTAGCAATTTTTTTGCCCTGAGAGAATATATCAGTGAAAGGCTCTTCCTATGCTGCACTGTCGTGTGGTTTAGACATGTCCTCCCACAAACCATTTCTAATGGTGAACACAATTCTGTCTCCATATATGAAGAACTAAATCAAAGAATACCCACCTAATCTCTCCCTATGCCTTCACTGATTTTAGTTTCTTCTTATTTTCAATAAACTACATAACTCTTCCACAGTGTCATCAAGTGAAATACAAGAGCCTTGACTATTGCATGAGTTACAAAGAAGCCTACCTTCAACCCAACAGCTATCATCTGTAGCATATTTAGCAGCTCCATGTGGATGATAGGTTCACCTTCTGGTTAGCACTAACAAGCTCACAGAAGGTGACACAAGCCTTAAGGGATGTGAAACGATTACATTGATTTTGCTCCTACAGAACATGTGAAAAGTTCAGTTTTAAAAAGACTCACAATGGCAAAATTCCAATGAATTTTACTAGAAATAACTCCCAGTACGTTCCTGATACAAAGGCCAAATTTTATGACCTTTTGAAACTTTGCTACAAGGATGCACAGCTGCTGCTAAAGATTTCCACTTAGAAAATGTGCAAACAACCCCACTGCCAAATTAACATGGAGAGTATTTTTTTTCCCTAGCCTGTTTCTCAGAAATGGCAGAACCATTGCAACTGATCTTTTACAAAATCTGACCCAAAGTGCTTATATTATAAACAAATCATAGTAGGCTCTGTAAGGCAGAAGTGTTTGCATCTAAGTGCAGACTGGGATTAGGACACAATTTTAGGTATCAACACAATTTATACTGCATAGCCTTTCATCAGAATATTCCAGACACAGGATGAATCTAGAAATAAGAGTTCTGGTCCTTGTATTTTCCTTACAAGTGCAGGAGGCATGGCTCCATGTATGCTGTGAGGTTATTAAAAACGTATCACATGCATAGAAGAGCTGAATGTAATCCTGCATGGGTGCTTATAAATCCAACATTTGGTAGCTTTCCACTCCTTGGATCTATAAATAGGGTTTACTAAGCATTTTCCATTTTACTGGCTTTGTTGCAAATTTTGTTCTTTGGTGAAATAAATATTTTCACAGAATTTTTAAAAGAGCATAAAGAAAATCCAAGCTTAGCTTTAAAATATGTCTGTAGACTTTATTTTAACCTCTTGGATTTTGAATTGTCACTGAGAATATGCCTGTGTTCAAATGGCATTATTAAGTTCAGAGAATTCACAAAAGCATAACTTTCCTAGGAGGGGCAAAAGTTGCAGCAGGAAAGCAATTTTTGTGCATGAAAGTGTTTATACTCATTCTGAAAGTAATTATGCTGTGACAGTTTTAAACCTTAAATAATGATTAAACTATCATGTGCTATGAACTCAGTATGTTTAAATTTTCGTTGCATCTAGCTTTCAAGTGTTCCTTTCATATTACTGTGCTTCACTAAGGGAGACAGATAGCTAGAATCACATAGATGGGTTACCTGCACTCTTTAGCTTATACTTAATGCAATTTAAGAAGCTTATCCAAACTGTAGAGAAAGAAACCTAGTAAAAAGTATGGAGCATACTGTTTTAGTTCACTACCGTAAAACAGTTTTTATTTTGTACTGTTACAAGCAGTAATGAACAATTAAAACACACAAACATTTCGATAAAGTAATTACAAAGTCACTTGAGACAGACAAATAGGTATTTAAATTTTAAATAACCTCACTTTTCTCAAGAATGGAGTTCTGGCTGGTCACCTGTAAATAACTAAGTCTAAACCAAGCATGCAAACTATAAGATAGATTTGAGATCAATCAGCATGATCTTGAAAAAAAAATAGCACGTTCCTTTTTTCAGGATTTGGAGATTACAATCAGTCCCATCTTGTCTGACAGGGAAAAGATGGATTGCTGCTTTCATTAAAATTCCTGAGATTTCAATCTGAACGTAAACCCGAACCTTCTGCAGAGCCTGCAGCTCACTCAGAAGACAGTGGTTTGTTTGTGTATTTATATATATACTGACAGCTCTTGACAACAAACTACTGTTTCTTTCTGGCCAAAAATTTAACCTCTCTTGTGTTGGTATAAAAAAAAGGGTTCGTACAACTATTTTTCATTTCAGAAGAGCTGAGGCTGCTGGAAATTCTCTATTTTCAGTTAGGCACTGAAAATCACTAGTTAACTACTGGAACTATTCAGCCTTATTAATTCCCTTAATGCTACATAATTAACTACTGAATTTCCACTTAAAATAAGCTGGAAGACAAATGCAACTTCATAAGATTTAGTTTAGCATATACTGAGTATCTGTAGTACTGCTTTAAAAAAAAATCATGCTTCATTTTGTTTCTGTCTGGGGTTACAGTGAAGATATAACTACCTGTTTTCCCCTTTGTTTTGCACCACCACAAAAAAATGCATTTGCCTTGTGAAAGAATATTAGTGTTGCATCATTCATAGTGGACAGTACCAAATTCCCACTTATTTGGTCAGTGCCACTTTCATCCTGTATTAAAATAGTACAGACATGAGTGCAAATTTAGGAAACTAATGCAAGAGATGCCACTGTGGACTAACTTCAAAAGATGGGGCAGGGTATCACAATTAATTAATTTGTCTCCAGTTTGGTGGACATGTAGTAGAGACAATAGCCTCCTCTTCCTCTTTAACCTTGAGCTGAGCAGTGCACATGGCTTCTCATCTTCCTCACCTTAGATGCTGTAATCTGGCTCAGTAAGGAGCTCAAAGGAGAACAAGAGCATGAGGATACAGTTTGGGACATAGACAAAGTGCACTTAAGCTGGGGAAAGTTGCTGAAGCACAGAGAAGACCAGGCGAGAACAAAGATAGACACACCTACCTACATCAGTGAGCCAATCCCCAATGAAACCTCCCTCAGAGGTGATGGAGAGCAGATGACTTTTCTAGGAATCAGAGAAGGGAAACAAGAGTGTCCTCTGTGCTCTGGCATTTCAGGTGCTGGCAGGTGTGGCAAAATGAGAGGACAGGACTCACTCAGGCAGTGAGGGGAGGGGGCAGGTTTCTTGTGAAGCCCTTTTAATTACTTTATATTAACCCACCCCTCCTACTGGTAGGTCTGTTGGCTATTAAATGACTAATACTTTTAAAACCCTAATAGTTTCAGAGATTTGGAGCACCTGAAAGGACCTGGCACACTTACTTCAAGCAACACAGAGAAGAGAATCTGATGCAGTGCAGGACTTGGCCCTACCCCGAGTCCTGTCACTAAAGAGCAGCACTCAAGGCCACACTTGCTGCCTTCCTAACCATATTGCATTTGACACAAACAGCATGCCCTAGTGTCACACTGAACAGGCCAATCTGTGGCCTTTACTATATCACATATGGCCATAAATGTGAACTGGTGAGCTACAGACTCCATCACAAGCAATAGTAAGAGAGATTGCATAGCATCCACCTACTTCTGACAAGGAGTCGGGGAAGCTGCAGGATGAGCTACTCCTGTGGCCCTCCCCTGTGAGGGACACGGTACTGCCCTGGCAGCATTTTTTCATGGCCTATTGTTTTTCTTTTTGAATAACAATAAATACAATGTGAAATGCTGAAATAGGTGCACTGTACCTATTTAAAACCAAAGCAAGGAAGTGAGTGCTCTTAAATGATGACACTTATTAATTCAAGGATGTCACAGTAACAGTTGATTATGGGGAACTGAAGTGACACAAAGAATCCAGGTTACTATTATCATCCATGGTCGGGTCAAAACTGGGGGAAAAAAGAGGAAATTATGAAAACATTTGTCCTTTTATTTTCAAGAGCAGTATTTTCTTTGAAAATGAAATATCTGGCCTGTTGTTTCTGCTGTCTTCAGACCAACTCCTCTTCCTTCATCCACCACACACAGTAAAAAAAAAAACCCAAACCAAGCAAGATAAAACCAGATTACAACCTAAAACTCTCATTTCATTATTATTTTTAAAAATATTCTTGACCATTGAGTGTTTGGCATGTAGAAATATTGTTTCAAAACAGCACAATACTAGGATACTTCTCAGTATCTGCATTTACTGTTCAAGCTTTGCCAGTGTTTGCTTAGGCAACAAAAAATTAGTTACAGGTATATAATGAATACACATAAACTTCTAATTATTCTACTATTCTAATTATTCTATGCAAGAAGTGATATTACAGACCAGTAAGTCTTTTGTTTGTTTGTTTTAAAGAATGGCAATAGAATAATAAAGTTTTATAATATTTTTAAAATAATTGCTTTACCACACTTCCCTATTTAGGTCACCCCTTGGATTTCCTTTATTTCAAACCACTTTTCAGAATACTTAAAACAAGATAAAAGAAACTTTCCATCATGTGAACAAGAGTGTATTTTGCTCTTATGTAATATACTCATTCTCAGAATAAAATATTGACTTCTGCAACTGACTTTATACCTACATTTCATCAGAACAATCCAATTTATACGCTGGAGAAAGGTCCAAAATGTTCATTTTTGTATGCTCAGAAACTGCCAAGGGCTAAGGCTACTATATTCAAATCCATGGGAGTATGCTTGCTGATTTCAGTAGGAGTCAAATCACTTTTTAAAGACATTCTAAGTGTGTTAAATTGGTGAGTGCTAACAGAGAAAATGTACCAATTGAATGTACAGTACAAAATCGATTTTTAAGAGATATTATACTGGTAAAGGAGTACTTAGTTGTATTGGAAATGTTTAGCAGACCAAGTATGTCAGCACCACTGCTCCAGATTTTAAAAGTATGCTTCTTTCTGCTAGTCCTCCTGTGACAAGAGGGGATTCCGTGCTCTCTGGCATTGCCAGACTCCAGAAATACAGCATGTAGCTTTCCTTTGCTCACTCCCTTAGAAGCAAACCCCAAGAGAAGCTGGGTGCTCAGCTGCCTACAGTGATCCTCAGCCCTGGCTGGCATAATGCCCAAACTAAGCAGAGAAAAGAGTCTATTAGAAACAAAACAAAACAGAAAAGAACAAACAGAAAAAGTAAAGAAACAAAGAACAAAATGCATCGGGACAGTACTGAAGTTTGAGTCAATGAATAGTCATTAATGCTGACTGGAGTGTCAGTGTGAGATTAAACCAAAACCAGGCATCAGCAGTGACAGTAGTTGAGAAGCCAGGGAACTTGGCTGGCAATCAGAGCTGGTAGGTCACCACTTTCCCCTAGAGGGTATGACCTTGTCTGGTGACCATGCAAGTACCAGAGCTCACCTGAATTGTACCCCATAGTGGTCATAACCAGAAGAGTATCTCATGTAAGAAACCCAGTAAGAACTTGGGCTCTGAGGAGCTTAGCAATGTCAGAAGTTAAGCAGTTTTCTAAGTGCTGAGAGACTGCTCCAGTACACTGATTAGAAATGGGAGGCACAGAAGTATATCCTATGAGTGGGAATTTAAAAACAAACACATGATGAAAAGTCTGGTAAGATTTAAGCACAATCAGTATTTGTGATACATATTTTTATGTGCTTGATAGCAAGTTAAGGTGGCAGGGATCTGTGCATTAACTTCATTACAAATCCAGAGAACTTTATACTTTTTCTATCTTACACTGTAGCACTGTTGCTGAGTCACCAAGCTAAACAGCCAGATGAATGTGGGATTCTTGTAAAGGAGGAACTCACACAAAGAAAAGAAATTGTTTCCTATGGGGATGTAGAAGACAGCCCATGTCTAGTGTATGCCAGTCAAACTCAAAAAGTTACTCCTGTTTCTTAACCCTTAGATGGCAGTACCTCATGCAATGCTTCACAAATTGTAGCTTCATAGGATGTGACAATACAAGATGACACTATAGGAATAGTATGGTCACTCTTCAGAACAAAAAAAGAGGCTGAATTATGAAAGAGGACTCATACATTACATTACAGAGCACAATTTATTGTGGAACAACTATTCAACAATACATTATCTGCTAGTTGTTGAATTGTAGAATAATTACTGTATGATGTATGTAAGTTATATACAGTGTTATATTTGTTTATATATGGTTATATTTTTACAAGATAAGGGAGTGATTAGTTCAGTATTCTAATTCTTTGCAATAATTATTTCTGAATTGGCTAAAATAATTACACTACAAACTAAGGAAACAAATACCTAGTCAGCCCTCATGAGATAATTGTATGCTTGTGATATAAGTTTTTCACTTGAAGTTCCCAACAAAGACATCACACAAGTTAAAGGAGTATTTTTTTTTCTCTCCTGCAGATTTGAAGTCAGTTGGTTTACTGGGTCACATTTCTTTCTCCAACCAAAGTGGAACACTACTACTGTGTTATACATTTCCATCTGGCCAGTCGTCTATTGTGATGCCAGTTCTAATTGACATAGGAAATAGACCAAAACATGCCTGAATGAACATTTAATTAGCTCCCATACCAATTATAAACTACACTTCACTCACCTTCGACCGACTGACAGAAGTAGTAACGATAAATTATAGAGTAAGTGTAAATAAAGTGTTTTTAATTAGTGTAATTAATCATTTCACACATTCTCCAACCTGCTTTGCTCTTTTGGGTAACAGCTGAAAGAATGCACCAGCAAAACTCCTTTAATGTCCTTTAAACATTCATTTACAGAGTTAACAGGTTGAGGTGCCTTATATCCCAGAGAGTGGAACCATCTCCAAACTGTTAGTATATACCTAATTAAGAACTTCAAATCACTTACTGCTTCTTCTACCTCCCAGGTCATTTAGTTTGAGGGTAAAATATTGATTCCTACCCTACAACGTACCTTTTTTGTTAGTTCATTTAAGTGTGTATCCTCACGGTACACAGTTGCTAAGTGCTCCTAAGGCTGGGTTTGATTTGTTGCCCAGTTTTGCAAAGGAATGGCTGCTTAAGACAGACTTAATAAAATAAAAGATCAGATCAAGTATTTGTAAAGTAGTTGCTGAATTTTTCACTGTTCAACTGTATTTGATATCCTGGGTGAATCCTAGAACTAGACTGAATGGACAATAACATCAGGGTTAGCCCTTCATGGTAACCTGCCAGTGTCCTTCCAAAGTATTTGACAATAAAGAAGAGGGTGTGATAGTTAAAGATGGGCAGACTTGTTCCCAGTGATACTAACTTTTTAATCTCATTGGTACGTCTTCTTTTTGAAGTTCAAGTCCCAGAATTAAGCTGCATACCCAGCTGGGATGAGGAGCAAACTTTCCTCTCCAGATCAGAAGGGTAAGGAACATTTGTTTGTTTTAAACCCTTCTGTTGCAGCATGGCCTATTTTTTATGTCATCTGAAATGTTCTTTGAAGAAATTCTCGATGAGATAATTTAGGCTGGATTTGAAAAGGAGAGGGGAAGGGAAGCCCAGCAAGTGCCCCAGGGGGTGGCAAGGAGCAGCCACCTTGCCACTTAAGTACAGACATCTCCCCTCCTCCCCATTTTCTAGTCTCTGGGGAAGCTGCAAAAAGTGCAGGTGGAAGCAGCAGAGACAGGGGCAGTTTGGGGGGAAAACCCTGGGAACTGGATGACAGACTTTTGTGGCTATCATAAGAAGATGATACTCTCTACTCTCTTTGAGGTAGAAAAATGAGAGATTAAACCAAGGCAAAACTTAAGATCTGAAGATGAAAACAAATCCTGTCAGCTACAAGTGGTCAAACAGATTCTTTAGGAAAAGAAGGATTTTATTCAGAAGGATCTATTAGCCAGATCTCAAACAGAAGGTAACAAGTAGCTATAATACAACAATAGTAATAAGCATTGTCTCCATTCTCCCTTCAAATCCAGGACTAGTACTAGAAAAATATTTTCAGATCTATCAAATGATAGGAGATATTAAACAGTAAAGATATCAGAACCTTTATATTATAAGAAAAACTTGTAACAAAGGTATTCCATATCCTAGTAATTAAGAAAACTGTGAAAAAAGGAAGTGTGGGGGAAGAAAATGCATATATTAAATTAAGAAATAAATTATAATCATTTGTATGCTAAATGATAAGCAGCTCCCTTGTTCTGAAGCAAACACATCTCTTTAGATGAGAGGCAGCAGTTCTTAAATGAGTACACTGAAAACAAACTTGCTTTACAAAAAGAGGAATGTAATTTATATGCAATACCATGCTCTACCAGCATTAAGAGAGCTATGTTCTACCTACAAATAGAGGAAAAGGCTTTAGTGTTGCTGCAGAAGCTATTCTTAGGTTCTGGAAAATAGGATTTGGTGGGAGCACTCAGAAATGTAGAATAAGTTCATTTTCATCCAGGAATTCTATAAATTATAAATATCTGGATAAACGATGCAAAGACTAGTCTGATACCATTATATAAGAGAACAATACAAGGATATCCCTTCTGACCCAATTGCTATTGGCATGAATGATGAACAACACTTTATTTCAAGAGTAAGTGAACTGGAAATAGAAAATAGTTTTATTAGATGCTGATGTGTTCCTGTTTGAATGGAACCTGCTTTAGCAGGGGGTTAGACTGCATGAGCTCTAGAGGTCCCTTCCAACCTTCACCATTCCGGGATTCTATGATCATACACTTTTTAAACAAGATAAAAATTCTGCCACTAACATGAGAGGAAAACAGAGGTGTTGGCTAGGATTTGAAATAATAAATCACTACTCCAAGGGACAGCAAAGCACCATAAATGTCCAAGAAGTAGTAGAAAAACATTAGACTTGAAGTGCATAGGTAAAAAATAAGGCCTGCATCTCTCTCCCAGAAGAACTACTTGATTACTGAAAGATTGTGGGTTTTTCTGATGGTCATATTCAAATCCCAGTCAGGGCTGGGGGCCTAGCACTAATGTCTAATTCAGAGAGGACACCTGACACTAACTGTTTTCCAGCTAATGAAGTGCCTCCAAACAAGAGGAATCTGTGCGATTAAACTAGGACTACAGAGAGGAAAATATGATCTCCTCTTGGTGTTTGGGAGAATCGTGTTTCAAACCTTTGTCACTTGCAAAATATTGCCTGGTAGTTAAAATCCATCAGCTATCCATCTCTGAGGGACAGGAAGCAAACCAGAGAAGTAAGTAGCTCATCAATGGCTGATCTTAGTAAAGAAGTATTTCACAGGGGAGAATTTCTTTAGGGATAGATAACTTTTATGGCAAAAAATGTTTAGGTGATATAAGAGAACAGAATTTCTAGTGAAAGACATAAGTCTTCTGGAAGTCAGGAAATGTCTTGCAAATATGAAATACTAGCAGACTCATGGAATATATAACAGGGTAACTTCAGTGTTACTCACTCAGATAGTGTCTGTTTTGCCTTCTATACTGTACCACACATAGTGCTAGTCCAGATATTTGCTTGAAATGGAATATAGAGAGATCTGCTTTTATAAGCAATACTTAATAACATTTGACAGTGGGAAAAAATCTGGAGTTTCATTAGTAATTAGAGAAATTACTGAAGATGCTAAAGGATGAGACCTAAAGACATTCACTGAGCACGAATAGTTTTATATATATTTTAAGCTCAGAGTATAGAAGTTGCCCTTGTCTTTGTTTTTCTTTTAATAGAAAAAGCTATCCTAAATTTAGGTTAAAAATGAGGATAACCTACTACTGCAAATTTTCAAATGACTCCAAGATTAAACCAACTTATTTTGTAGAAGATTAATCATATTTTATGAAATTGCTTGCTAAACTCTGCAAATATCAAAATCTCTGACAGATAATTTATCATTGGCTGTTAGGACGATGTGCTTTATAGAAACAATAGAGAGAAATGACACAGAAACAAGGAGGGCAGCAAGGATAATAACTAAATTCCATTTCTACACTGTGGAGGACAAAAAGAGAAATAACAATATCCTCTAACTTTCCATCTAGGAGTATTTAAGGATGGATGATCTGGAGCTCTTCTGGCAGTAAAATTTCTGCTCGGAATTGTTACACCTCCATGAGAAGCCTCTGCCAACAAAACCTTGTCAGTGGCCTAAGACATGGTGTGAATTACACAAAGAATATAAATAACTGATTTCCACAAAAAGCATGATTTGCAGGCAGTGACTATTAATTCTGTGAATCTCTGCAGGTGGTACTCAATATTAAGAGTGGCAGAAGTCATAACAGTACTCCACTGTAACAGACGTTTGCTATCTCTTAAATAATCACTGTGGAACTACAGCAGAACAGTACCTGAACTGAGCTTCTGGATGGGATTAGATACATTTCTGAATGTGACCACATGAAGAAACTTGCATGCAGGAGGAGTTGCTGCAGAGAATCATAATGGTTGGAAAAGACCTTTAAGATCATCGAATCCAACGCCATAGAACCACAGAATCAAATGTTGCATGCAGCAACACAGACAGGAGGTGTGGACTCAGAAGGAACTGTCACGTTTCCTTTGGGGAAACACTGAATTTTGGCATCAATAGCTGTTATCTTTTAATTTGTATTTTCATTATCAGTCTCCCATTTTGCAAAGAATAACCACATTTGAAATGGAGCGTGGTCTTTGTTTACAGAAAAAGAAAAAGCCAAGTAAATTAAGAACATATTTTGCATGATTAAGTTCTAATTTTTTGGAAGTATTTTATACCTTTGAAGACTAACTGTGAATGTCAAGTGTTCCTAGTCACCCCCTGTGCCTGGCGCAGCATAAAGCTGCTATTGACAGCATTAAACTAATATGTTCCTGTTTCATTTCTAGGAAATCAAGTGAGATGGTTACAGACATCACACAAACATGACTCACATGGAAGCTGAATGCATTATCAGAAATTAAAATATTGGACAAATCTCTTCTTGATAGACCTAAATTAGGCTGTTGAAAAATAACAACAATTAAAAAAGCACCCACCAGCTTCTTACTGTAAAGAAGATAAAACTACTCACTAAGATGTAATACAAAAGGCATCAGTAGATCTAATAGGCTTTTATGTTGTTCTATGAACTTAACTACGAGCATAAAACAGGTTTCCTCTTCTTGTGCAAAGCAGAACTCCATTTTTTCCCCAACCTCTGACAGGCTTAAACCTTGAACCTTTTCTGCCCACAAACAAAAATGGCTATTTGGTCTCTGAGGCGAGCCAGTTCAGAATGTGTTTAGCATGCTGCCTCAGAAGTCAATTAAAAAGTAAGTCAAAAAGGTCAACATTTTATGTCAATCTTTTTCATCTGCCAAAAATTCCTCTGCCATAAACGAGAAAGGACACCTTTTCGCTCCTACTTTCTCATGCAGTGTCCACAAATGGGTACTACTCTCTGCACTTGGAAAACACATTTCTCCATTTGGCCAGAATGGTAAAAAAACAGAAGCGATTCCTTACTCGGTTATCACTGAAGTCACAGAAATCCTACTTTATTGAGAGCTATGTAAACCAAGTGTAGCACAAAAGAAATCAGACCCATACCTGCCCAAATTTTCTGTTCCATATACATCATTTCCCACAGGCTAACAAGCCAGCTATCTCTTTTTCAAGGCTGTATCTCCACGCTGCTTATGCTCACGAGCTGGCACTGGCAGAGCCCGGAACGATGTGGCTCTTGGCACTTGTGACTGTGCCAAGAGCGCGGGCGCTGGCACGATGCTGAGGCACGAGTAGGGCGAGTGGTTTATCAGTCTGTCGTGAGGATGTGGGTGCATTTGTTTCCTGGCCTGTACTACAGACACAATATTTACCGCTGTTCTTTTGCGCTGTAGGTTCGAATGCCAAAAGTCTTTCTTTGTTCTGCTCCTATGGATGCGACTGTAAGTCACTGTCATCTTCTAATGAGTTTCAACAACTGCTTCCTGTAGTAGATGAGGGAACACCTGATTGCCTGTGCAGGATTTGTGTTTGCCACAGACTAAGCATTGCAACCTCCTTCCCATCTGTGATGACACCAAACTGGGAGGATATGCCAGAGGGCTGTGCAGATCTGTGCAGATGTGGACAGGCTGAGAAATGGGCAAAGAACCTCATGAGGTTCAACAAGGACAAGTGCAAAGTCCTGCACCTCAGGAAGAACAACCCCGGGCACCAGCACAGGCTGGGGATTGACCTGCTAGAGAGCAGCTCTGTGGAGAGGGACCTGGGAGTTCTGATGGGCAGCAAACTAAACATGAGCAGCAATGTGCCCTTGTGGCCAAGAAGGCCAATGGCATTCTGAAAGGCATCAAGAAGAGTGGGGGCAGCAGCTTGAAGGAAATTCTCTGCCTCCTCTACTCTGCCCTGGAGAGGCCACATCTGGAGTCCTGTGCCCAGTTCTGGATTCCCCAGTAAAAGAGTGATGGGGAACTTCTGTAGGGAGTCCAGAGGAAGGCTGCCAAGATGATGAGGGGAATGGAGCATCTCTCTGAGAAGGAAAGGCTGCAGGATCTGAGACTGTTTAGCCTGGAGAAGGCTGAGAGAGGACCTTAGTAATACTTATTGATAAAGTTGAGGTAGGTTGTAAGGGAGCCCTGGCACAAGCTGCCCAGGTAGGGTGTGGAGTCTCCTTCTCTGGAGGTTTACAAAGCCACCTGGATGAGTTCCTGTCCTCACTGATTGAGAGCAATCTGCTTTAGCAGGGGGTTGGGATGGATGATCTCTAGAGGTCCCTTCCAACCTCTACCATTCTATTATTTTGTAATTCTGTGAAATTAGAAATGACTTACTTGCAATGTTGTCACAGTGTTACCATTGGACTCCCAACATGACACATCAATGAGCAATGTGCAGTCACCTGGAGCTGCGTTAAGCATGTAAAAAGTCAGATAGCAAGGGCAGTTTTACACAGAAAATGTGGTGTGATTTTTAGGGTCTTTTTTTAATTTGCTTCTGAGGATGAATTGTCATCTCTTCTGGGGACAAGAGCCTAAGGCTTTATTTCATGATGTGTGAGAACACAAAAGATAAAGGAACTGGAAAAAGAAAAGATGAAATTAAAACAAGAAGGGAAGCACTAGACATAAAGATATAGTAAAACAATAACAGGTAGTTTAGGGAAATATGGGACATTAAGAAAAGGCAAGAACATGGGAAAGGAGAGGTGTGGGGGAGATACTAGGATGGCATGAGTATATCAAGCTGGAGAGTCCTTCCTGAGGAGCAGCCTGCAGCAGTTTAGGTCCAAGAGTAAAGGCATGTTCTGGAGCATCATGTTTTGAACAATACTTCTGCCAGTGGCTTCTAGTGCTTTCTCCTTGAGAAGCCTATAAAACCCTACCAATCTACACAAGAGCCACAGAAGAATTGAAGCAACTGAAGCCTTGCACAGGAGGGTACTCACAGCAACCCCTGTGCGATCTGTGAGGAATCAGGTGAGACAAAAGCTGCTTCCCTGAATGATGATGGTTCCTACAGCCTTCACCTGGCCTCTTGTTTGTAAGCAATCACACCTGAACACGAAGACAGGCAGCAAACCAAAGCAAGATTAAGAACAACTGGACCCAAGTCACAGACCCTAACACTCCACTGTTAGAAACCCACAGTAGACCATGGCTGGTGAAGTAGATGCCAAAGCCTGACAGGAATCCCAGCAGTGAGACCCCATACTGTGGCCCTGCTCCTAAATTTGACTCTTTGCAGTGGTTTCCTCCTGCCTGCATGAGGGAAGAGACCAAAAAGGAAAACTTCACTCCTGCTTTTCCAGTGAGAAGACCGCTATGTATTTGATAGGATGTGACACGTCAGCAACAAAGATGTGCCTGTTTTACTTGTCCCTTCCCATTCCAATACCTGTGATAAGAGCAGAGGTGATGAAGTACTACTAAATGTCAGTGTTTAAACTACTTTTCATCTGATGCTATTCTCAATACCTTTGAACTGTGCTTCTGATAGAGGCTGAAAACAATAAAGTCCAAGCTCAGGAAGCTCTGTGCTGATGGAGCATTTCCTGAGGCAACACTGGATATAAACACTGATACTGGGATGAAAGACCTGGCTTTCAGATCATCTCTAGAGTCTGTTTCATATTATCAAATCTTAATGTCTTAGCAGGCTTTAGTGATGAGTCTACAGAAACTTTACATGGTCAGCTATTTTGTAAAGACATTAATCTCCTGCTGAGGTCTTTGTGTTTGCCACCAGCCAGTGGCTATAACGATGTTAAATGACACGATAATGATTTCATGCTCACACTTAGCAAGACTAGGGCCAGAAAGGAGAGGTGGATGAAGGAAACAATATCTTATCCCTGTTTCTCACAAATGTAAGTATTTAACAACTGCTTCAAAAGACTGAACTTGACCCACGGCTGAGATGATTTCTGTACAACTTTCTCTGTGAGAACATACAATGAATATCTGTGAGACCACTCTAACAAAAGGTGTCCACCTTTCAGAAGATTTACCCCGTTACAAATTGTGCAAAGAGAGCTCTGAAACTCCAAAGCTTTGAAGATATTGAAAAGATTTGTATAAGAACAGGTAGATGGAAGAGGCATTCGAAATGCCCAACTGTAAATACATACCCTGAATATATTACAATGCTGACAGAAATTTTGTCAATAAATCAAAACTTCTTCAAACCTTATACTCTGAGGGATTTATCTGGAGCTAAGAACCTTTCAGTCAGACAGTTGCCAGCTTTGCATTAATGCAGCAGAAAGGAAAGTGGTGTGACCCATTGTTACTCATTTCTACCATTCCTATTCCAACGACTCCAACCCTAAACCAAGAGAGGGACATGTACATGTCAGTTTTTCAGTTCTGAAACGTACTCAAAGAGCACATGATTCCATTAGTGTTTGTGTTTACCAGGAGATCCCATGAGAACACGTCCCTTGTGTGCACAAAGAATGACTCAGCTGGATCACCTTGGCTCTCACAGCAGATAATGAAATGGAAATAACTTCATCTATCAACAAATTGTGAGGTCCACTGATGCCAAATTTCATCTCATTGAGCCTGTCAGCCATCTGACAGGTGGCAATTTCACAAAGCAAGAGCTATAGGATGGAAAACAGATAAAGGCACATCCTTTTACACATTCATTGTGTCAATAGTGCCTTTTTGTTTCAATTCATTTTCAGTATTTATGAATAAAGCAGCTGATAAAGGATGAAAATCATAAAGGTTGAACAAGGAGTGCTCTTTCAAACTGGGACATCTGCTTTCACACTGAGTAAAGAGGATTTCTCTTATTCTAAGAAACTGCTGAAACAAAACTGAAGGGAATAAAACAAGAGCTTAGCTCATCTATTTAGCCTCAGAATCAAACAAGGTATATAAGTGAAAACTGCATCTGTCTAATACAACAACCATATATAATTTAATGTGATAAAAGTAATCAGTTCTTGTCACATAAGTCATTCTTTGGAGGAAACAAATTGACATCTAAATGATGTTACTACCCATTTGTACTGCATTTTGGGTAAATAATTTCAAGTGACTAAGGGTTAATATATTGTGGGATTGAGTCCTCAGTAGTGAGCACTGCTTTTTGTTTCCCAGAAGGACTGAGACATCCTTAACTACCTACATTTCTGTCACTATGTCACCTCAGTGAAATGCACTCTGAAACAGCATTAGCCGAGAAGGCAGCGTTATTTAATCTTCATTTCATTTATCTCCTTTTCGGTGTGTTGAATTCTTCAATTAATCCTGGGCACTAGGACAAAAGGTCACATATATAAACCAGAATATCTTTAGAAAATATTTTGGGAAAAAAAATATTCTGTGGAGTCAACTGGCAACGTCCATTGGGACAAAATGCAACTCCAATACAAGCCATTTGCTTTACAACTGAATTTTAAAATGCAGCATTTAAAAACTGTCAGAGAATTGGAAGACTGATCCAAGAGAGTTTCTGATCCATGTCAATAAGAACTCTGGCTGTAGTCTGTGGTAT
Source organism: Colius striatus (assembly GCF_028858725.1). Classification (NCBI taxonomy): domain Eukaryota; kingdom Metazoa; phylum Chordata; class Aves; order Coliiformes; family Coliidae; genus Colius; species Colius striatus. Next base: position 7,344,071 of record NC_084762.1, read on the forward strand.
TGATTTAGAGAGCAAAGAAGGAGTTTTTCCACATGAAGTGATAAAGCAAGCAAAAAATAGTGGAACGATTCAGTTTCAGTCAGACACTTAAACACCAAAAGCTCCATAAATCTGGCCCATAATCCTTTTAAGACCGGTCTTATGCTCATTTTGTGGAGACTGAAGCAAAGGAAATAGCATGAAAGATTTAAGTATAGATACTTCAAATTAAAATTAGAGACTTTGGGATTAGGAGACATTCGAGCCTGTGGTTTAAGTCAGGAAGAAAGTGCCAATGGATTTGCTCAGTAATCTTGGCAGCCCGTCTAACCCTCATTTTGCTGCCGCCGTGACAGAAGGAGCAACCACTGCCTGTCTCCCCTGCTGTAGCCTGTAAGGATTCACTGTAGTCTGTGAGGATTCAATGAGCTTCAGCTAATTATTTCAGAAATGGTTTTGATGCTAGTATCACGGCAGTCCTCCAACGTGGCATGCTAGTGACCCACAGGGATTGGGGTACAGAGGAGGCAGGAGGAGGGAAAGAAATACACGACCAATATCTGCCTCTTGTTCTACATTTATCTCACTCTTACATTACCCATCTATAAAATGCAAATCGACAAACATTGGCAGGGAAAGGTAGTTTGGTCCTCAGCGATTGCTCAGAGGCCCCCTGTTTCTCAGTGTCATGGAGGATGAACATCTGAGGGCCTCAGGCAATCCATCAGGACCTTTCCCACTTATCTGCAGGCCAGACTGCGACCTTATCGAGCCTTAATGACAAATGTCCTCAGCAATTGCCCTTCTTCACACAGTTGTGTATCTGTGTTTATTCTCCTTCTTTCTATGAAGCTTTCTACCTCTTCTTAGATGTAATGGAGGGGAAAAAAATGAAGAAAAATAACCTCCCAAAAAAAACAGGTACACTGACTAGGTTGTTTAAGGAATGAATCTGAAGTAGTTGTGTGATTCTGAGGCAGTAGTGCAGTGATGGAAGGGGATGAAAAATGTGTCCTATTTCCTTTACCCTCCACTTTTCCAGGCTTTCTAATCTGAAAGAATTTTGATCTCCACAATACATGTATGACCTTTGCAAAAGTCTTTTTCCACATCTTTCTCCACTACATTAACCAATCCTGCCATGAAAATACTTTTCCTGAGCTACAGTCACTATTCAGTACTCCTGAGACTTAGGTCTGTCTGAAACACCTCAAGTATAATCTCTGTCCTGAATGAAATGTCTCCCCTCTGCTTGTTTCCTTCCTCAGTGATTTCAGGTTCTACACTTACTGTGCCTTCCTGTCCCTCTCCCACAGCTCATCTCCAGTGTCTTATAAGCAATTAGCTTGGCTGCCACATGTCTGGTCTTTCTCCTGATCTTTTTAAAGTGATAGTTATTTGTGTTCCTTTGGTCACAAGCAGTATTTTTGAGTTCCCATTAGAAAGAGATAATGGTGGAGGGAAGAAGCAGTCTCAGAGTGGAGCAGCTAGCTCTGCAGCCAGCTCCAGGCTGCCATGCTGGGTGTTACCGTGTTCTAAAGCAGGGAGGAGGAAGGATCAAATGCCCTCGCAGTGACACTGAGGGACAAGGCTAGTTCCAAGGACACACCGTATCTAATGCACCTGCCTACCCTCAGGGGCTGAGGGTATGTATGGACTGCCATCGTTCTGCTGCTGACATCCCCACAAACACTTAGGGCAGGCTGAACTCCGCCCTGATTCCACTAAACCTGTCAGATCATGTTTGATGTAAGCTGGAGTGATACAGTGGTGACAGATCTATAGCTATGTAAAGATAATGAGAAATCACTGCAGCACAGGGGACTAGACCACAGAGATACAGGTTCAGGTCTTAACTCAGCTGCAACTTCTTGTGTAATTCTGGAAGTTTCCTTACTTTTTGTTTGTTCCCTTGTGACTGGAAACACATGATTATGGGAAGCCAATTTATACTGAGATGGGCAACAGTGCAGCAGCTCCTCTCAGATGCCTAGAACCTTGTCCCAGAGTCAACATAACCACAGAAAATACAAAGCTGTGAATCTGCCCAACTTTGACAATAATTACTTTTAAAATAGTCATCACTCTGCTTCCAATTTTCCAAATAAATAAAAGCTGCATTTGCTGATTCACACTCGGTAAAGATAATTAGTTGAGCCTCTCTTAGCAATACAGAACTCTTCCTGTGTAAGCCCCTTTCATGTGACTTGTCTCATCAGACTTTTTTCATGGCTTTTATTTGCTACTAAAAGGAACAGCACATGTGAAGTGATGTTTGGGATTTAGAGTATCTTGCTGCTTGCTATGTGACAACTTTCTAAAACTAATTCTGACAAAATCAGAGTGTGTGAAGCCGAATTGTAAAGATTCTTACTACAGACACGCTAATCCTCTACAAAGGAAGAGCTACTGGTGGATTAACTTGGTAGACTAGAAGCACAGAGTTCAGAAAAAGAGGCTGTGGTCACATCCCTGGGCAGGTTTTCATATTATGATTTTAAAAGGCTGTCTTGACTAGACTAGAACTGCCATGGTAGGCTAGGAGTGCTCTCCTCAGTTGGCCTTGTTAGTTGAACTACAGCAAGGCAGTCACAGTGCAGAAGTAAATATAACTGAAATTGTAAAGTTAAGAGCTCAAAAGTTAGGAAATGCCAGACTAAATTCCCTCTTCTGAATCATTGCTCTTCCCCTCCTTCCTTGCCTTACTGCCAGTGCACACAATGCAAAATTATTCAGGGTCTTGTAGCTGCCTTATTTTTTATTGCATGACCTCAGGCCTTCATTGAAAAATGTACAACACAAAAAAGAAAAAAAATCAACCCAGCATCCTAGTGGGTTATTGTATCACACACAACATTTATTTCAAATATAGCATGGATAATGATTTATAGAATACCTGTAAAGTGAGACATTTATGTACATCTCATTTCCTATTTGGAGACTGAAGGAATTAAGACCAAAAGTGTCTATGAAATACTATCACTGTGTGTGAGACTCTTCAGAGTGAGTTTTAAACTTCTTTTTATATCACACTTCATATATTTGAGTCTGTGTTTCCACAGCGTTCGGTGAAAGCTGTTTGTTCTCAGCACAACTGAGAACTAACTGGGAACACCTAAAGATCTACCGTCTCAGTAGAAGATTTCACAAGCATAACACGAGAACTTTAGGACAGAAAAGAGGGATACAATTAAATTTTAAGTGCAAAGCTGAACTGTCACATATGAGATTTTTGTTTTCATTTAGTATGTATGTTCTACTCATTGCTCAGAGAAGTGAGAAGCACTCCAGATGAAATTCCCCTCTAGTATGCTGTGTAATCCGAGCCTTAGCTTTAGGGTAAATGAGGCATGGACAGAAAATGTACAAAACAGGGCATGATAATAAGAATTATTTTATAATGCAGTCATAACAAACTCAAATTATGCTGTACAGACAGCCTTGACTTTGGTACTTTTGAGTTGGCAAACATAGTAACATTTTTACTGTCTGATGTGTTTGTGGTATTTTACTCTAAACTGAAAAAGGCCCCCAAACCAAAATGAAAATCCAGTATATGACATCCTAATTGCATTTATGAATGATTAGCAGAGCTGCAACTGTTAGCTTTGGCGTATATATCTGATCCTTAATTAAAACCATAAATGGCAAATAGCAATCTAGTTTCATTCTGAGGTAGGCCTGGAGCAGAGGAGTACAGGGCACTGTGACAAAAGCCTTCACAAATATTTCCTGACAATGAAGATGATCAAGCTTGAAGCTCTGTGGGGAAGCCTGCTCCCTTGTGAGCATATGCACCTGCCTGTGTCTTAGGGACAGCTATTGTCCTCTCCATAACTCTATCACTATTCAATCTCTCAAATGTCACTCTCATCACTCTGTTCTCTCTCTTTGCACCGATCCCCTGATCCCACAAACAAAGCATCCAATCACATAAAATAAGCTTTCAACTCTCTGACTGGATGTCCTGCTTCAACAGATCTCAGTTCCTTCCTTGCTGGTCCCTTACACAATCCATCCTATTACTCCTCAGTCACTATTTTCCATTTGCCCACATCCCTTATTCTCCTTCCCATCAATCTGCATTCCTCCATGTGTTCTATCTTTCTGTGACACTCCTCTTTAGTATTAGTTTTCCCCATAAATTTGCTTCAGTATTAGTTTTCTTCTCTCTATCCACTGTCTTCATCTTTCCCAAGTTTATTTTTTCTTATTTTCCATCTCTTCAGACAGTTTTTCATTTTAATCTATCGAATCATATCTGGAAGGCAATCCTTACCATGTTAATAATTGAATATGTTTCTCCCCACCCTCAAATAAAGAAAGAATCAGGGCAAATTACCAAGGCTTACATTGTTTCATCATGTTTTCCCACTTTTGTTCAGAACAAGCAACATCTTAACAAAAGGCTTAGTGACATTATTGGCTGAGAAATTTTTTGCATCGTGCCAGGCACATTAGCTGTGACATTTACTGCAAATCTGTGTTTAAAAATAATGACAAACATTGTGACCAATCAAAATTCTGCATTCGGTTTACAGTGTCTTCCTTTCATCACCTGATGACCACATTTCGGCTGATGACTCGTCATTATGCTAGAGAAGCTTTGCAAAAGGTGGCTGTCAGATTCCATTAGCTTTTCCAGAGGAAAGGGACATCATCGCCTTTGGTTTTGAGAAAGCTGAATTTGGGCAGCCACCTTGAAAGCCATCACTCAGTCAGAGGGTAGGCACTGGGCAGCAGGGGACTAAAAAAAGACAAATGTGGCTCAACTGAGCAGAGAGAAGGAGATGTAATGGAATTTTAGAGAAAATGAAAAAGCCAAGGTAATACCAGGAGCTGCAGTAGGAGTAGAATGAAAGTGGGTATAGATTGTGGCAGATGAGAACAGAGTACCACACAGGAGACTGAGGAAAAGGAAAGGTAAACAGGGAATTAACCTGCTTTTTCAATACTTAGTGTTACAGCTAATAACAGATCTCTTAACCTGATGGAAAACTTTGTCTCAGTGTACATGACTCATGAGCACAAGTGTTTGTAGATATCTGCTCTACAAATAGGTTGATTACCATGTCTCTTGTTCCCTTTTGCTGTTTAGCCTTGATTCATTTCCCCAACACCCTGTCCTAGCAGATCTATCCACTCACTGCACAATTCAGGAAACAGAATGCCTGCTAAATGGCCAGTGAGCCGACCTTTGACAAAACACTGAAGCATTCTTGCTATGGTTGCATTTTTCATAACATCTTTAAAGAGTTCACCTTTACTCTTTCTGTCTGTATACATCTGAAAACTTTAGTCTTTTAGCTGGCCAAGTACAAAGAGACATCAGAATTATTCACAGCCCACTTTACATTTCATTTTGTTACTTTTGCCTTCTGACAAAGTTCTGTTTGAACTACTTTTGTAGTGGTGATACCAAAGTCTTGTGACATGACTTTATCATATAGTACAGCAATACAACAATAAACAAAATATTTTCCTTAAAATATATTCCACTTTTGGTGGTTTTTTTTCTCCCACAAACTAGCAATGAGATTCTCTCTGTTACAAAAAAACCCAAAAATTAACTTGCAAAGGCAAGGCGGCAATTTGCCTGCACTGTCTCCTGTCAGTATCAGAAAACAATAAAGAAAATCTCTACAAGGTTCAGTTTTAAAGCATGAAATGTTACAAACTTGTCTAAGTTCAAGAAAACACACTTTTATCAACTTACTTTCGCTGGCTGAATAGTCCTGTGGATCGAGTATCCCTGATTCCTGCAGTGATCTAATACAAGAGTCCACCAGCTCCAGACCAGTGGTGAGCTCATCTTCTATATCCTTCTGACCATCTGTAGTAAAATAAACAATATACAAATGTAAAAGAAAGGTAAAAGGAAAAACCAGTTATGACACAAAAAGGTAGAAGTATCCACAGCTGATGAAGGGATGGAGAACACACCAAGATCATATATTCATACTGAAATTTACGCCACTCTTTGAAAGTTTGTTACAGAATCACAGAATGGTAGATGTTGGAAGAGACCTTTAGAGATTGTCTAGTCCCATCCCTCTGCTAAAGCAGGTGTCCTTGGATTAATAAAAGCAAAAAGGGAATGGTCAGGTCTAATCTTAAAAAAAGAGAGACATTTAGCGATGCCCCCTCTCAAAACCCTACTTTAGTCTTGGTGTTCTTTTGTCAAACCTAACAACTTGTCCCAAATTTTGCCAGTTTTTTAAAGTAGGATTTTCACACACTAGGCAAATTTCCTCTTCTTTAGGAAATATGATCATTCTGTGAGAGAATGTATGCAATACATATATGTAGATAAAAACATTACCTTGTGTTTGCCAGTGAAACTGCTCTTCCGTTGAACTGAAAAGAAGAAAAAGAAAAGCGTTAATTTTTGATGAAATGATTCAGTATTGTGCCATTGATATTCAGATATAATTGTATTATAAAGGAATTGATTTCTGAATAAAAGATCTGACGTAAGACTAAATATCATACTTAAAAGATATCAAGTATTGTTTTAAATATTTTTTAATTAATGACTTGCACAGCATTCGTTCAGTAAGAGGAAACATCTGCACTTCTTAATTTAGTCATTTAAAACATACCTATAGAAACTGCACTCTTGGTCTTGATATCCAAATCACAGTATTCCAAAGAAAAAACACTAACATTTTGTAACTTCTTTGGATCCCTTGTCTGATATTCCGTTTTTATAGAAAAAGTTACAAACTACTTTCTCAAGTGAGCAGTTACATCTGATTTCTAAAAGAAATAACACGTATGATTTCTGGTTCTGCTGATGGTTATGTGCATTTTTATATTATTCAAATGTGCAGCTAAGTTAATTCAATTGGCCTACACAGGAGAGTAAATTTAGATGTGTCTGTGCTTCTGTGCACAAGCACTTAAGCAATGAAGGTCTTAATTTTAAAATAATGAACGTGTACATGAGTTAGGTAGGTTTTTTTCCCTATAAAATGAACAATATGTTCAATTGAATGATATATTCAATTAGGCAATGAGTACACTTTCCTCTAAGGCATGATCTGTTTATGCTTCAATATAGATCTTTCTCACATGCCAAGAATACAAAAACAATTGAAATAACTCGGTAATAATCATTCCTTTGGTAAGAGTGAACTGGTTATTATGGTCATGATTAAAACACTTTTCTGAATATTTTTACAAGATATTTATAGAGGAGAACAAAATCATTTCTTGCATCCATTGGTAAAAAACAAAGACATATATTATTTTAACTTTTTCAACTATAAATTGCTTCATTTATGATGCTGAGAATAAATGCTCTTTTTACTGAGCAAATGGATTTTAAATCTTGAATTGTTTTCTCTTTTCCCAAAAGATGCTGAATCTCATGAATATGTGAATATAGCTCCTAGTACCTACATACTGAAAAAGAGCAAAGTGAATGAAAACAAATGCTGCTTTTTGGAAGCATTGTTTTACAGGAAATGAACTCGGGTTAATTATTTATCAGATTTGATAGTGTTAAAGAAGAAAGGAAAATTGCCTAGTTTACATGTAAATATTTCTAAAAAGACAACTCTTCATTTCCAGCTGGCATCAAAAGTGTTAACCTGACAAATTGAAATCTGTACATCATCACCAGTTTCCAAATATCTACCATCTGTGGTTTAGATTGACTGACTGTAGTGAGGTTTCATAGATTAGGAAGATAGCGCTTTGCTATGACACTGAACTGAAATGCTGGCTTCCAAGTCCATTGTTAATAACATCAAAGACAAACATAGCCACAGTCCTCTGGCAAATAATAATGGCAAAGTGTTAAACTGGAAGGCAGTACTTTAATTTAAATTATCTTTACAAATGGAGCCTCAATGAGTGTTGAAATGTAACTTTTTCTAATTTGAGATCCATTTTGCCTGGTTTTCAAAATCACTGAACCACTGCAGCTTCAGCCAACATGCTGGGACTTGAGAGTGAACTTCCTTTCTGGAATTCACATCATCCATAATTGGCAATGTATTACTTCCCTCTTCCAGCATCCAGATTTGTATGATAGATATGTTCTGTCCAAAGACAGAACAAAAAATGTAGTATCTCAGGTGGCATTCTTGCTGGCAGAACAAATTACTACGTGTTGCTGGCAAGAACACAGTGATGTAAAAGACTGTGCCACCTCATCCAAATCATTGAGAAAAGAAAACCCAGTCTATGTATAAAGAGTAAATTATCATTTCCAGGAATTGCAGCTGAGCCCTTTTAAAAGCAGTAAATTCATATAAAATGTAGAAGTTAATTATTGGCATAGTACAGAGAGATAGTATTAAATGAATCAGTAGCAGCTGATTACTAGTGATCCTTAATATGACAAGTCTGATTGCCATAGAAATATTTTAATGTATTCACCTTGAGAAATCTTAGGTGAGATGATTTAAAAAAGGATTGCAATAAATTTTGACATATTTTGGCTTTTCCAGTTTTCTCACAACTACTGTAATGGTCTTCTAACAGATCCATCATCAAAATTTGTATCCTAATGCTACCTTCTCCTTCAACATAAAGGATATGGAAGAGGGTGTCCAGGGGAATAGTTGAGTCGCTATCCCTGGGGGTATTTAAGAGACACGTAGACATGGTGTTTTGGGCCATGGTTCTGTGGTGGCTGTGGCAATGTTAGGTTAATGGTTGGAGTCAATTATCTTAAGGGTCTTTTTTTACCTAAATGATTCTATATTAAAAGTGCATATGGTCCTACAAGGATATTAATATATGCCAGTATGAAAAGAGTGTTGCTTTCCCTAGTTAAATTTAAGCTCTGTAGCTGTTGAACACTTCAATGTAGTTGCACACAGCTATTATACTTGGTCACAAACTGATCATAGAATCATAGAATGGTAGGGATTGGAAGGGACCTTTAGAGATCATCTAGTCCAACCCCCCTGCAGAAGCAGGGTCACCTAGATCAGGTTGCATAGGAACGTGTCCAGGCAGGTCTTGAAGACCTCCAAGGAAGGAGTCAGTCTTGCAGATGAACACATAAAGGATTTCCTTAGAAAAATCTTATTAGAATTCAACAAAGTTTATCTACTCTGCTTCTTTTTCTTTTAATTTTGACTTTTTTTTTTAACCTTCACTTTTGCTGCTTTTGGCCTGAAAAGGATTCCTGACTGAAGCAACCTGACGTGTCTGTGCAGGGAGCCTTGGGGCTGTCACACAACTGTGCCAAATCTGCCTGAGTGAATTAAAGTGCTCTTTTTTTGTGGGTTTTTTCTTTTAGGTGTTTTCCAGCTTCACAAGAGATCTGTGCAATTGGCTGCATGCTCACATCAAATTCTAGAAAAGACAAAAAAACCCATAGAAATATTAACAATATTCCCCCTAATAAATTTTTCATCACCTTCAGCAAAATAAAGCTTTCTGCTTTAGTTTTTCAAAAGAAAAAGTTTTAATCATCAACCACTTTTCTGCATATTGCTATGCCTCATTATCTAAGTTTGCAAACTCTACCAACTTCAACTGAGGAAGCTGAGCAATAAAATACTTTATTGAGAAGTATGGAAATCTGCACTAGAGCTTGAGGAGGGAGGAAGTAGATTTTAACCAGCATTGTATTAGTATAGTATTAGAAAACAATATAACATTTTAATGAGCTGAGAACTCAGGCAGGTGTAATTATTACCTTCCTTAACCCCAAATCAGCAGAATAATTATGAATTATTTGCTGTATTCTTCTTTCATTATTGGTAGGCATTGCTTCCTATACCTACTTCAAATGTTCTGTTATAAATAATACCAGTATACTACTTAATTCTGTTCAAGCAATGTAAAGAATCCCGTGTCATCACTCAATTATATGAAACTTTGGGCTTTTTTTATACTTATATTGCCTTTGGAAAATAGGATTTATTGGAGGAAAATCCCAGGGAAGCAAAACAACTTAAGAATGAGAAGATAATGTTAAAAAAACAACCAAACAAAAAAACCCCAACTAAACAAAAAAAGAACATTGTCATTTGTTTAGCTCTGGATGTTCATCTTAAACTTAATGAACCTATCTTCTATAAGGATACACCACACTGTGCCTACAACTTTACCTTTAATAGCCGTCTGTGCAAGGAAATACTCCTGTTAGAAATTGTTTTACCTCCCTAGGCAAGAATGAGTGAAGTAAATACCCACAGAGTGGTCATCTTGATTCCAGTTGAACTCACATGTTCCCATTTCTGCCTGCATGTAATAAAAGCAGTGAAGTAGAGAGAAACCTTCGATGTGTGACCTTGCATACTAGGAGGACGAAAGGCAAATGAGCATAGCACACTGCAGGGAGCTCGTTTTGGGGAACATCACATGATTAGAGCACTTGGGGAGCTCTGCTTGTTTCTGCACAGTGTGGAATGATCAGAAGCACAAAGTGTTGCAAAAAATACAGCTTCTACGGCCAGCAAAGGATGTCTGACTATTATGAGCAATATGTTTACATCAAGTTTCTCTCTTTTCAGGCACAGATACAATAATCCCAGTCTGAGGTACAGTACATCTATAAACAAGCAATGAATTAGGCCTTTAGGAGCTTTCATTGTTTCTTCCTCAAACTCAAATAAAGCTAAACAAGTCCTCTTCAAGATAGACTTTATAGGAACCCAGCAGAACAAGGTGAGCTATGTATGACCATCTAACACCTCTCCCCACAATCTACAGGAGGCAAAAGCAGTTTTGGTGGTGTACAAGTGCATGCTCAAAGGGACACCAAAATACTGCATTCCTGGACCATGCTCACCAGCTACATTTCTATGAAAATAACCAGAACCCTCATGGGAGGTAACCCAGAGGAGGGAAGGCTGTTGAGCCCTTTGGTGGAAGAAAAACTACCTGAGACATCCCCAGACAGCATTACGATTGGGCCTGTGTAAACATCCAAGGATTCACTTTCAAAGCAGGTGCTAGGGAGCAGCAAGGGCATCTTGGATTCAGCTGAACTGCTAGCAGCTGGGAATGTGCCTGTGGCCCTGGTAGCATGGACGAAGATGGGACAAAGGCAGCTTTCATCAACCTCCCAGCCCAAAACACAATTCGACACTACCTGGTCACAGCACCAATCAGCTGGGTTAAGTTTTAGACATTGCATAGTCTAATCTGAGACCTGACTCGTTTGAGACAGAATCATAAAATAGTGTGGGTTGGAAGGGACCTTAAAGATCATCTAGTTCCACCCCTCTGCCAAGAGACACCTTCCACTAGACCAGGTTGCTCAAAGGCCCATCCAACCTGCCCTTTGAACTCTTCCAAGGATGGGGTATCCACAACCTCTCTTGCTTCTGAACCATGCAGTGCAAGAAGGAGGCTCACTGTGCTCCACATGCTTCTCCTAGCACAGTATTTATTATGCAGCCTGTGGAAATTAATTTTTGCTTATCCTGTGCACCAATACATATCAGTGCACATGCACATCAGGCCATGTGATTTAGTTATTCAAGTCTCGTGCTCCTCAAAAAAAACCATAGCAAAGAGACTCAGTTGTTGCAGAGGAGGGATGTAGGTCTCTCATTCACTCTTTCTGGCACACCTCATGATTTATCATACAAGTTGACAGGGCAAGTTCACAGCTTTGTGTTCCTTTAATTATCCAAGAGATGTGTGTGCCTCTTCTTTGTGTGAAGTCATTCAGTTTACAGTTGTCACTCATTTCTGGAGAAAGTGGTGTAGCTATCTGCCACACAAAAACAATTCTTTTTTTTGTTCTCTAAAAAAAATTCATGTACTTCTATCTAACATTACTACAGAACAGCTATGAAAGGATTTTCCCAAGGAGTTCTATTTTTTCAATTATTCCTGCAACAGAGCGACACAAACATCGCTGTACATAATTACAGCCAGATACTCTCTTACTGATTTTTAAATTGCTATTCTGGTTGTGAAATATGGAAGAAAAAAAAGATTCAGGAGAATTTCACAAAAAGCAAGGTAGCTGAGAAACTAATGTTCCATATAAAGCAAAGGAGAAGATTTGAAATCAGGAATAAACTTCAGGTTATGTACAAAACGATCCAAGACGAAATTTGACATGAAATAATCCCATGAAAAAGTCCCAACCCCTCAATAAATTACCATAGAAAAGATCAACCCCCAAGTGCACTTTTTTTTGTTGACCAATTTAAAATTTCTTCAAATCTCTGACTTTGGGAGTGACCTCTATGGATATGACACAGTAACTTCTCTCAAATATTTAATTGCATTCCATTAGTCAACTGTGGTTTCAACTTGTCTACAATATGAAGAAGTCCTTTTGATGTTCTAACAAAGCTAATCCAATCCTCTACAATGATTCTGGAAAATGTTAAATAAACCCTAACAAATCAAAATAAAGAAGCAATACCCACCACAAATCCATATATATTTTACTGATGGCTGCTCTTTTGTACTCTATGAATTTCAAACTGATTTTTTAAATCATTATGAAGTTCTTCTTAACTGCAGATGCCAGAAAGCCATTCAGGTGGTTAATTCCTACCTTTATTAGAAAAGCCTACAAGTTCCTCAGGGGAACACAATTGATTTGTTTTTTTTTTCTCCCCAGACAAACTATTGTTATTCCCTAGGTTTTACAAAATCAATAGCAGAACTTTGTGGCTGTGCTATGATTGTTTGGTGCTTCTTTCCAATAATGTAGGGAAATATTTGCAGACAAATTTTCAAATAGGTTCAAGATCGATGCTTCTCTCGGTATTTAATACTTGCAGAAGTTTGCAGACATAACTTTCCTTAAAAAGCAACTTTTTAACTGCTTCAGTCCTGCTGCTACCCAATTTTCCTTTACTGAGTGTGCTTAATAATAACTATTCTGTTTCTTCTTATTTAATTGTGAGTTAAAGTTGAGTGTGCTCCTGTGCTAAGAGTGCAGTTTAAGCACAGAGCCTGCACAGAACAGTAGCAGCAGTCTCGCATTCCACACAATGTGCTGCTTTAGGTGCTTGCAATGCAGGAACCAAATGCTGCTATTTCATGGACAGAGGATGATATGGTCTTTTTCCTTGTAGTTTTTGACCATCACTCCTGAAACAGTCAACGAGAAAATTATAGTTAAGAGGTTTTTCTTAACTGAATTCATGTCACACATGCTGACACTCCTCCAAAAAATTACTGAAGTTTTGATTGAACTTAGCCACCTAGAAACAAAACACTTGGTACTTAGCTTCCAATACCAGCCAGTTTCCTTGTTTTGGTTCTGAGAATAGTTACTGGTGTGACAGTGAAGACGGAGAATCCTTTCACAGTGCCTGCAAAGCTCTGCTGTTCCAAGGAGAAGAATGTGCAGGGCAACACATGCAAAGACTTGTTATATTTTATTGAACTTTCAACTTGAAAGCAATGACAGTGTTAGGCAAACAAGTATCATATGACTGCCCTACTTTCACTCTTCTCTAGGTGTCTGTTTCTCACCCCTATGGATCTGAGACAGAACACCAGGTTAGATAAACTCAAACTCTGAATCAATACAACTACTCTCTTGTTCTTATTTAGAAAAACTAAAATCAAACCAAAATACTTATTTTTTGTAATTTCTCTGTATTAATTAATTAAGAAAAAGGATCATGGTTTACAAAAAGAAGGAACTAGATCAGGGCTGGATTTCTGTTATGGTAACAATGTTGGTTCTTCTTGTTTGCTTCAAACCTATTTTTATTTGAGAGAGGAGCTCATTTCCAAAACTGAACTACATACACAAGAACAATTTAGAATAGACCAGACCAGACTGTTTCAGTTGGAAGAGTCCTACAATGATCATATAGCACAACTGCCTGAACAGGGCTGATCAAAAGTTAAAGTATCTTGTTAAAGGCACTGTCCTGATGCCTCTTCAACAATGTCAGAGGCTTGGGGCATTGACCACCTCTCTAGGAAGCCAATGTTTAACCACCCTCTGGGTGAAGAAATGCTTCTTAATGTCCAGTCTAAAAGCTCTCCTGACATAGCTTTTAACTGTTCCCACATATCATATGACTGGATACCAAAGAGAGATCAGCACTTCCATCTTCACTTCCTCTCTTCAGGAAGCTGTAGAAAGCAATGAGGTCGCCCCTCAGCCTGCTTTACATTTTATTTTTGCCACTCTTGTCACACAGCAATGCATCCACGTGGGTCTTCAAGACCTCCAAGGAAGGAGACTCCACAATCCTCCTGGGCAGCCTGTACCAGGGCTCCCTCCCCTGAACAGTAAAATAGTAAATAGTAATAGTCAAATTCACTTGTGAGAAATCAAAGCAACATCTAAGTTGAGTGTCACCATCAGGCTATTCCATATCTTTCCTTTGAAACCTCAGTCCTGTCTAGAAAACAAAATAGTGTTTTAGTTAAAAGACTCCACTATAAAAGATGTCAGTACAGCTTCTTTCTCTTTGTACCAAGTTTTGAAATATAGCTTCAGAGAAAGGGTGAAAGACAGTAATAACCACAAGAGAAAAGAGTTTCCCAGTGGAGCAGAAAAAGGTACTGCAGATCCAGAGGTGAGATTGAATTTCATGTAAGGGACCTTCCTTAAACATCCTGCCTGACATTTTGACGTTGGGTAAGAAATATTCAGTGACTGAGACTGATTCTGTTCTGAGGCCCATCATTCCCTATACATTGTATGAGCACTGCAGGAACTTAAACCATGGATGCGTGGAGACAGTCACCTAAAAATAAGCATGACAACACACTTACAAAGTCTCTTTTTGGTTCTAGTCTTTGGTACCAGAACATTAATATCTACATAAACATGGTGCAATATAATTTCTTTGAGGAAAACCACTGCACATGAAGAAACTGCAATATTTCTTCTTCAGATAGTTATCTGCTAGAGCAGGAAAAACCTCAGTAGTAACATGAAGCTCCTCATCTTCTCATTACAGACAAACTGTACAAGGATACTCCTTCTGCACAGGACTTGATCTTCAATATGCAGATCAATCTGAGCACCTCATGCTCCCCATTGTTTCAGGCAATTTAAGTATGACCATACTTTTACACACCTACTTCATCTACAGCATTTGTTCTTTGTTGCCGTTGATAAAAAGGAAGTGTTTTTTGCCAGGTTTTGAGGGATGATTCACCTTGAGCTCTGCACTCAGGGAAACGAGGCAGACAGAAGCCAGACAGCCTCTACCTTAAAGAAAGAGCATTCCATGCAGGAAACTCCCAACACACAGAGCGCCTCATTGTGTGAAATCACACATCACAGCCCTTCCCAGTTCCTCTCCCCTACAGCCTCTTCACATTAGCTTCACTCAGGTCCTTCTGAGAAAACCCTTCAGGGCTTTTCACCTTCACCTCTTGCCACGCAAACAACTCTTTCCATTCCTCCTCTTCTCCTCCAGAAGAAAACACAGAGACAGGATATTTCTTCTTTTCACTTAGCTGATGATTTTGCTATTCTCTTTTCTGCAGCTTATGACTGTTTGAGCAAATTCCTACCGTGCCCGTCATGTAACTCACAAGGAATATTCTGAATGTTAATATTGACTATTAACATTGAGTTTTGACATTGAACAGGCTACATGGTAGTCATCCCTGCTTTACCTATTGTCTATTATTTCTATATTCTCCACTGTATGTGTGGACATGAAACACTGCCATGAAACAGGAGAAGATTCTGCAGGGAGCAGGAAAGATTTTGTTGATCATAGAATCATAGAATGGTAGGGGTTGGAAGGGATCTTTAGAGATCTAGTCCAATTCCCCTGCAGATCCTTCTTAAGGGATGATTACGTAAACAGTTTGAGGTGTACATTTGAAAAGTCAAGTTTAAAAGATATGTTGAACAAATTCATCTCTGTCAAGATGAAGGAAAAGTAGTCATAGAATAATTTAGGTTGGCATGCCCTTTGTGTATCATTTGGTCTAAATCTCACTTATAGCTGGGCTAACTTCGAAGTACTGTTCTGGAAACTTCTTTAGTATTCAGAGGATCAGAATTTGTTTAGTTACTTCTCATTTTTAAAAGAGAAAAGAAAAATAGGTAAAAGATCAAGTTAGCAGAGTTTGGTGAGCTTAGACGACACAACTGAAGACTGAGATGGGAGCACAACTTGCTTTTATAATGTAGCCAGGCTAAATGACAGAAGAAAAGGAAATAATAAGATGAAGCATATAGGTGGTAAAAACGGGTTCAAAGTAGTCATTGTTTTTTTTTTTTTCTGGACACTTAGAAACATACTAAAACATCATGGAGTCAGCCATTCCCATACAATTTGCACTGAGGTGGGAAAAGCCATATCTGCTCTCAGATGGTTGTTAGACAGGTTTATTAGAAAGACATGTTTGAGTTGATGAACTGAACTCTATCTCACAATGGTCCCTACAGCAGTGTATTTGAAATAATCTTAATCCGTGATGCTGGTAACATGGTCATTGTTACATAAAGTGTACACACAAGTGTGTAAATTAACATCTCATACCACCATAAACCCTGAGAAACTCAGCTGTTCTTGAAACAGGCAATACTGAGAAACACATATGCAAGAAACGAAGAGTCTTAAATCTACATTTCAGTGGATGAATGTAAAAGCAGCAGAGAACTGCTTTCTAACCTAAGATGTCAGATGAATATAAAGGTAATTTGGACTTTTAGGTGGGTGATAAGCAGCTAGATCAACCCCGGAACAACTACCATCGACTTATGATTTTAACTAGGAGAGTGGAAATTATTATTTGTAAACTGTTTGTATACATAGCTGACAAATTATCTGAGTAACTAAAATGGCACATGGTAATAACAGCTATTTAGCTATATGGATAACCTTTAATCACACATTCATTACTGAAAATGACTAAAATTATATTAATGCAAGCTGACAAAAAATAAACGTAACCTTTAGATAGATTTGGAGCTCTGCTGTAAGCACACAGTCTTTTTATTTTGTCTTTTTCCACCATTAAGGCTCAGAGGGGAAAACAAGAATCAATTCCCTAAGAAAATTGTCTTTGTTCCATTATTCATGGCCTACAAGTGTCTAAAGAAATACAACACAGGAGATAACGATGCATGTAAAACCAGGCTCCTAAGTCTGACATTTGGTAAAGATCATGTAAGAAATGCATTATAATTCTATTTTTAAAAATAGTATGTAGGCACTAAAGAGAATATTCCTAAAGAGTAAAAAGATATCTTTGTAGATGCTTGAAGAAAATAATCCTCCAGATATCATATTAGTAATGCTGAGATCAATAGTTTGAATCATCTTTATTATTAGCAAAATATCACAATATAAAATGCTTTGAAAGTTACTTGGCAGCAAAAACAATCCTTTGAAATGTAGTTTTGCTAACAAAAGGATGAAATCACCTTTCTACTTAAACATACTCTGCATTGAGAACAGGAAGTTTCACAAGATTTATACATATGAAATCTTTTCATTGCGGGTATATGTACATAATCTACACATTTCAACACCAATTGAGAACTTTGCAAGAGAACTTTGGCACTGTGACTTTCTGATCATGTATGCACCAATTTGTAGTTCTAGGCCTGGCAGCCAGGTAAACCATGAAGGGTTGCACTAGTAATAAGAGTTAAACTGAAAATCAGATCAAATCAAAAGACAAGTGCTCAGTGAATCTTGGAAGTTCTACTCAAGACTTTTTTCATCCCTTTGGCTTTCCAGTAACCCATCTATTCCTCACTGTCTCCATATCAAAACAAGTACAAAATTCCTTGTCTGCACCTATTATCTTGCAGCTGATTTTGCTACAGCTGAATGGCAG
Source organism: Colius striatus (assembly GCF_028858725.1). NCBI lineage: Eukaryota > Metazoa > Chordata > Aves > Coliiformes > Coliidae > Colius > Colius striatus. Next base: position 7,361,771 of record NC_084762.1, read on the forward strand.
ATTTGTTTCCTAAACATTGTTGTATTTCAACTCTCTCACTCTTGTTTGGGCAATCTCACTAATAACATACCCCTGAATTTCCATACCATCGTTCCTTTAAGTTGCCAAAAGACCACCTTTCTTTCCACAAATCGGGGAGACCAAAGCGAAGAGTAAAGATAACTGGTGGCGAAAGCTACTTGCTAATAGTAAGTTTTCCTGATGCAGATTTGGTCCTAATATCCTAGAGAAATGGCTTCACAAATATTACAAGTTCTCATACTGTGTTCAAAAATAAGTAGAGGAGGCTTGGTTATAAGTTTTCATCATGATAAAAAATGTAAGAGACCGGTTAGTCTATCACTTACGGTAGCACTGAGGTCATCTCTCAGAACCTCTCAACAGAAGAATTTGTCTCTTGAAAGGGATTGTTTGATTAAACCAAATTCTACCTATTGCAGTCCTCAAAGTATTTGGAATGAGAAAAGCTGTAACACTTTATAAAGTGTTAAAGTAGGGCACTGATCTTCATGCTGTTCAAGGGGCCATCTAGTACTTTCTGGAAAGTGTGTATAATTATGGAGAAGAATGTTATGCTCTATTAGGTTAACTAAAAGGACTCATTTTCTCTGCTGACTGATGTAAAAAGCAGACAAGGGAAGAGAAACACAGATCTCAAGTAACAAGGGAGCTTTACATTGTTAGATATAAGTTTTTTAAAGCCCTTTGTTTTGGTGAAAAATTTTCTGAAGCATAGGAAAAAGAGTTCTTGGCCACCTACACAAATCCCTCTCTAGGATGCTACAACCCGACTTGTTCAAAACAATTCATTAAAATTCTTTCTAATCCATGTCTAGCAGATCCAGAATCCTGTTAGTTTTCACTATAGCTTAGGCTACTAAGTAATACTTCTCCTTCCACGCCGATCTTAATCACATATTCCATCATCAGAAATATAACATATAGACAAAAATTACCAGCTTTGCTTTTATTTTAGTTTTCTTTTCTCTATATACAATAAAATAAATTTCAGGGGGTTCTCAGCTGAGTTATCCCATCATTTTGCTAACTCTGCAACTTCTTTCTCTTTAAATATCCTAACTTAGGTTTAAAAGCTGATTATAACATTGAAATTTTATATTACTTGTTCAGTGCATTCTCTGAAATAGTCCAATTAAAGAAACGAAATCTGCTTTTACTGGCAAAACAGAAATCATATGAAAAGAGACTGGTTTTTTATTCCCTCCCCTGCCCTGAATATGAATCATATAAAACTTAGTGTGGACTTTCACACTATAGAAATGCTAAAGCTCATATTTGAAAACAATGAAAAAAGCCACGTGTTTCGTGTCCATTTTGAGGAAGAACAGTATTTGAAAAGCAGCTTAGAGGCAGTTGGTGTTAAAAGCAGACACAGACTTTTATTTCAAATCATTTATTTCAAACCCCTACTCTAAGCAGGGTTCACAGTCATTGGCTAGGAGGTATTACCAGTCTTCAGATATCAAAAAGTGAGTCCAGATCTCAATGTTTTTCAATTTCAAAGAATATAATGATTAAGGAAAAAGTCAATTTCAATAATTGTTTATATTGAACACAACAGCTCAATACAAAAGTGTATGGGACAACTGTGTAGTTTTGACTGCAGTATAGGACTGCAACAAAAGTGATCTATATATAATCAAAAATTGTATTTGGTTTGCTTTCAATAAGTATGATCATGGTAAGGAAACATGGTGAGGAGAATTCAAAGAATAAAGTATACTCTACATTCCATAATGAACAACATAATCTTCAGTTCAAAACTGAAATAACTAATCACAGATCTTATTAATCTCTCAAGCTGGAGATGGCAGTTTGTAAACAGATGTTACAAAGTATTGTACCTGTTTAAGAAAGAAGGAAAGAAACTAAATCAACCACAACTCAAGCTTAGGGAGACTTTCAAAGTTAAAAGTTTGCTAATAATTCAAATGGTAATGGTCAACAGGAAAATAAATAAATGCCCTTGATTTATTAAGGTTATAGACAGCACATAAAATGGCAAATTTATCTCAAAGAGTAAAACCAAGGAAATGTAGATCTAATATATATGGAATTCCATCACACATTCAATTCATTATCAGATTACACTGACAAGTTAATGGATAAAGTAATAGAATGGGAAACAGTACAAGATTTAAATGGTGGGCATAAGAAAGGCTAGACAAGAGACAGCCATTGGTGTTAAACTGAAGCTGAAGTGAGAGAAAAATGACAGAGTCACTTAAAATCAGTCTTGAGGGGAAACAGTTTTCCACAGGAATGTGTAAGACAAATCCAGCCAATTTTAAGATGAGGCAAAATCAGTACCTGAAATGCATTAAAGCACTCTTCTGACATCAGATAAGACTAGACTTTTTGTTCCTTAGGTTAATCCCAGCCTCATCTTATCCTGATTTGGATTTCCTTTTTCTAGAAAACTAAGACTTTAATTGTCTCTCTTTTCCCTGAACAAGTACCTTTTATTTTTTCCCCCCCATGATAGTAAAAGAGAAACCGTTTTTTGAACAGGTTGTGGATAGAAAGTAGGGAATTCTGAAAATACTTTATGATCAGCTATAAAATAGCAATTCTAATACAACTTCTATTACTCATAAATGGGTCTTTAATATAGTCCAAAATGTTCTGCCAATAATATGGGTAGTCAAATGCAGAGGCATTGAGGAAATCAAAGTTTGCTATAACTGCCACTACATGCACAAAACAGCAAATTAAAACATTATTTAGTCCAGTACATTTATTATTTTTTTATTCAATATGGAATCACTATCTGTAATTGGAAAGATGATAAAAGGCACAGGACATTAAATAATACACACAAACCTATATTAGAAGAATAGTCATTCTTTTCCCATAAGCACCATAATATAAGCATAAGTTCCACCTGCATGTTGCAGCATATTTTCATCTTCCAAGATGACAAGTAGAAGTCAGTTTTAATTCAAGATTGCAGGCTTCAAGGACAATAAATGTCTCTAGTCTCAGAGAAAGTAGCTCTTCATCTATCTATCTATATCTATCTATCTATGTATACATACATATAGGTACACAGACATAGCATTGACCTATTTTAGTACTTGAGAATCACATCTCTTTGGATCAATATATTAAATCTAATTACTTTTTAAGAGTCTGAAACAAAATGTGTCATTTACAAACATTCCAGCAATGCCGTAACATAGTTAATTTCAAAAGTCAACATTTACATTATCATTATGTCAATATCTTATTTATAATGACTTGTATCTAAAAAGAAATACTATTAGGCAAATTGCATTACAAGTTTAGGTGATCCATACTAATTGGATAAAAGTTTTCTGTCTTATTTTACTTTAAGTCATTGTTTTCACAGCTAACATTAAATATGAAAACGTGCTCTTCTGCAGCACGGTGAGCACAAAACACATTCAAAACACATTCAATGTTTCCATACTGCAAGGAAAAACTTTCAAGACTCACGTGCACTACAAAGTCTGCTTTACAATAACAGAAGCTCTTTGAAGAATTAATGTATAATTAAAGAAAAAGAAAAACAAATCCCCAGAGGCCTGCATGAGAATACAGATACGGATCCTTTCATTTCTTCCTAAGCAGTTCTGATTTTACTCAAATTAGTAAGATGTGAAGAAGTTAGATTACTAAGTGAGGCTGTCCAGAAAACATGACATTAAAAGTGATGATTTATTAAGTAACTTGATTCCAAACATACGAAACAGACATGTTTTGAGCATGTCAGTACTTACATTAGATACATAAAATTTAACTTCTGTAAAGCTTGAGCCAATGCAGCTTGAAAAATCAGGTGGCTTGTTCTGGCTTGTACATTTTGCTCAGGATTATTGCTGGTGTCCTAACCAGGAATTACGTATGAGAAGCCTGGTTGCATTTAAAATCCAGTCTGAAGTTGCATTTCAGACAGGAAAAAAAGAAGTGTAATCCCTAGTTTCACTTTTTAATTGAAAATATAACCTGGAATCCCTGGGGCAGAAGAAGCAGCAGCCCATGACACCATCTTCTCAGGGCAGAACTATATTTTCAGCAATATATTTGAAAGGAAACCAATGTTTCCATTTCCTCTTCAGTAGAGGGCACCGAGACATGAGTGGCATGACCTGAAAAGCAGCTGAAACATGCCAACAAGCCTCCCTTCACTGCAATTCTCTGTTTAGAGTTCTGACACAAGATATGCATGTGACAGATATGGCAAAACCTTTCTCAAGGCTGCAGAACAACAACCTGCTAAGAACAAATAAGACATAATCGAAAGCGGAGGGTTATCTAACAGAAGATGGTCTTCCTCCTGTTTCTCCTTCAAGCCATTTTGTAAGTTTATATTAGAGCAAAGAAAAGCCAAAGACTTCCTTGTCAGTCTATTACTTGTCACAGGGCACTCAACGTCATTACCATGTGTGGCAAATTCAGCTCTGTGGAGGCTGCTGACCACACATTCATTCTGAAGATTTCTCTTTCTTCCACGAGGCTCAAGCTTACCTGTTTACACAAATGAATCCATGACATCTGCCCTTTTCTTTCATGAAAGCATTGACCACTTGAAAATGAGTCCATAGAAAGCAATGCCTTACCATGATCTGGATTAACCTGCCCTGAATTCATTCTTCTTTCTCTCCATAGATCCCTGATGGCCCCAATCCTATTTTGCATCTTAGCAGCCCCAACAGGAACCCTCCAGTTTCCACTGTGAGATTCCATATGGCTCCATTGCAGTGTATGTTACCTGGGTCTGCAACTTAACTTGCTGTATCAGAACAAAACCAAAATCATACATTATGCAAACAACTTTCAAAAGTAAGATCTTCTTGCAGCATACACTATTACTTGTCATACAACCACCCCTCTGTTTCATGTGGGAAAAGTAATTACATATCCGAGAGAATTAATTATGATATAGCTTTATTGCATAGCCTTGCTGACAGCATTTTGTGGAGATACCTGGAAGCAAGTGACTATTTTGGGTTTATCCATACATCTACTACACAGAGAAGTTTGAATCAAACAAAGGCAGTCTACAGACAAGATCCATGAGGCCTATGTTGATGCTCTCATAATAATGTGCTTCTGGGGAGCATGAAAAGCTAACAAGTCACCATCAGGGAAATTCAGAGGTCCCTGTTCTCCACGAGTGGCCCAGTAGAAAAAGTATCACAGCTACTCTGTGGCAGCTTTTTGTCACAGCTTGCAGAAGAGAGCTGTGCCAGAGAACTGCAACAGTGGGCTTCATCAGCAAAGTACAGTCATCGGGCAAGGGCAACCAAAGAACAGATACTGCACTACTGCAAATACTTTTCCGAGAGTGACAAGCTTAATTCAATGCATTTCCATTTCCTTCCAGTTCAGTGACAAACTGCATGTGGGTAAACATGCTCTTTGTTGGAGTGGTAAAGAATAGTGCCTTCCTCCTCTACTCTGCCCTGGTGAGGCCTCCTCTGGAGTCCTGTATCCAGTTCTGGGCTCCCCAGCTCAAGAGGGACAAGGAACTGCTGAAGAGATGCCAGTGCAGGGCTACCAAGATGATCAGGGGACTGGAGCATCTTCCTTATGAGGAAAGGCTGTGGGAACTGGGGCTGTTTAGCATGGAGAAGATTGAGGAAGGCTCTCATCAACACAAGTATTTAAGAGGTGCATGACAAGAGGATGAGGTGGCACTTTTTTCTGTTGTTTCAAGTGACAGGACAGGGGTAACAGATGTAAGCTAGAACACAAAAAATTCCACTTAAACATAAGGAAAAACTACTTCACTGTTCAGGTGAGGAAGCCCTGGCACAGGTTGTCCAGGGAGGGTGTGGAGTCTCCTCTGAAGGCTTTCAAAACCCACCTGGACATGTTGCTGTGCATCCTGATCAAGAGGAATATGCTTTAGCAGGGGAGTTGGGCTAGATGATCTCTAGATGCCCTTTCCAACTCCCATGCTTCTATGATTCTATGAACTCCTCTCAACTTCTCAGGCAAATACACTAGCAAGGGTTAGCACACCTTGCTGCTCTCACTCATGCCATACTACCAGCAGCCATACTCTTTGGTTGTGGAAGTCACAGGCTAATAAAACGAATACAAAACTCTTTTCAGTACAAATTGGCCAAATATATGTAGCAAATTCTCAACATATTTATAGTAAGAAAAATATTTGAAAAATTCTATAAGACTAGAATATGGCCCCATCAGTAACTAAGAGGGTATTTTTATGTTGGTTTTTTTTACTTTTAAAAATTTTATTTCCATCACTCCACACATCAGAGTGTGACTCATACTTAAAATTAATTAAATCTTATAAATGTTCCAGACATAAACATTTTTTTTTCTCTCTTTCTCCTATTTCCAAGTTTAAATTCTAGTCTACCATTTTATCAATTTGCAGCTTTAAGGCTGTGAGTAATACTTTGATTGTTATACAAATAGATCTCTGGATTCACAGCTGTCAGTACAATTATGGCCAAGACCTCTGTAGCCTAAACCAAACTACAGAAATATTTAAATAGAGCTTAGTGAAATAAATAACCAATAAATGAATATTCTTGAAAAAAAAAGGTATCTCCAAGATAATTATTTAATAGAGTTTTATTATCTATTAATTATGAACTCTGAAATTGTGAACTATTATGTATTGACATATGTAGGATACAGTTTAAGCACAGCAGGAGTCATTTCAAGATGTATTTCCTAAAATTTCTTTGTAGCAATACATATAAAGATATTTAAACAGAATGAGCTTTATACTTCACTTCAGAACCAAATACAGATAATAGTAAATTTAAGAGAGGATTATGTGTGTGAGGCAGAAGGGGCATATAGTAAAAGCTAGAAACATATTCTAAATAGAATATTCTCATATTCTAAAGCCTATTTCCTTTTCAGTGAGTTAGACCTAAAAGTACTAAATTTGATTCTCAAAATGAAGTCACAATGAGGCCTTGCATCTGAAAATCTAAACAAAAAGTATGTATTCAGAACTAGCCCCACCTAAGTTTCCAAGTCCAACATCCTTTACATCCAAACTGCTGTTCCGAACCTCCCTGTCAGACTATAGGAAATTAAGAAGTGCTCTTCAGTTGTTTTTATGCAGTATTCCCTAACACCTAGCCTCTCTCTTCATCAATTCAAGAGAAAGGCAGCTAGGTGAAAATACCACATAGATTAGTATCAGACATGAGCACTTTGACCATCATAATTTAATCCTGTAGATGATAGGACAGAATGCAGCCTCAGCACATTTACAGGCGATGCAAAATTGGGAAAAGGAGCAAGATTTGAGAGATCAGAGGCTTGTGCTGCCATTCAGAGAGACCTCAATACATTGAAGAAACAGGCTGACAGAAACCTCATGAAGATCAACACAGGGTGTGTCATGTTCAACGTGTGCCATGTATCAGCACAGGCTGTGATCTAACCAGCTATACAACAGTTTTGTGGAGAAGGACCTGAGGGTCCTGCTCTGTAATAAGTGAAACATAAGCCAGCAGTGTTCCCTTGGAGGAAAAGGTGGCCAAGGGAATCCTGGGCTGCATTAGGAGGGCAGTGAGCTCTGCCAGTGAGCTGAGGGAGGTGATCCTTCCCCTCTGCTCAGCAATGATGAGGCCACACCTGGAGCACTATGCCCAGTTCTAGACTCCCCAGGACTCCCTTTGACTCTCAAGCCTAGGGTTCAGGGTTCAGTTCTTAGTTCTCAGCACGTGCCCCTTGGTATTTGTTATTAGCAACCTTCAAAGTCTTCAAATTTCACCTCTCCCGTTTTCCCCTGGCTGAAGCTGAAGTCTCCTGCCAACACACATATGTAGCTGTACATGCTAAGGAGTCAATGCACAAACCTGCAGTTGCCATTAGAATAGAGGGATGTTACCAGCACCCTCTATCTGTTTAAAAACATACAGCTTCATTTTGATCTAGTACTGATGTTACATGTCATGTAAGTTATCCTTGTAAGCCTTTCTGCAATAAGACTATATGTTTATTATAAATACAATGGTATATCTTGTAAAATAACATCAATATAATCAATAAATGGTTGAAATAATTCATAATAATTTCTTAATATAGTTTTGTAACTATGCATTTTAGCCATCTGTCAATAAGCCCTTCAGATCTAAATTTGCCTTATTTATGCAAAGCTACATGTTCAAAAAGTCACAATTTTTCTTACTTTCCATCTTGGGTACTATATTTTTCCACAATAAAGTGCCATTCCTTCTGCCTGCTGCCTTGCTGTTTGCTATCACAATCAGAGATCTCAGTGAGGAGATGTTTTATCAGTAGCTTTCAAATTAAAAATATTTGGAAGAGATCATAGACACATTTTTTCAGAAGACAGAAAGTGATATACACATTTGCAAAATCAAATCCAACCCCTAGCCAATCTTAAAAAAGAACCAAACCAGAACCCCCCTGTGATGGAATTCAGGTTCTTTCCAATTCCAGAACTCAAAAGGGTGATGGTTCCATCATCTAACGGTCAGTTGGAAGAAAGGGATATTTTATTTCAAACTAAGAATATATCCTGAAAATAAGAAACGTTTGCAGCTCCCAAAAAGCCTTGCCAGCATATATCAACTTAGCTGGATCACAAGCAAGCATCGGAAATACCATTTCTATTTTCAGAACATCATGCATCCAGGATGAGAGCTGGGTTCCTCCCACATCTAAATTGCTCAGTAAATCTTATATTTCAAGCACAGTCTTATGATAAATGTCAATTTTTGTGCTAACTGCATTCTGCAAATATTTAAATTGAGATGTGTACAAGAAACAGATAAGGAAGACTTTCTTTGAACTGAGGATGCACTTTGGCCAAGCAAGAAAAACGTTTAAGCCATGAGCTACAGGTTAACATTCAGTCCAGACTGAGTTGGGAAAAGACATTTTTGCATCCCCTTGAGATGAGTCAAAAATTAAGATAGTTTGTACAAGTGGAATGATAAAAAGTGAAGCTATGTGATACTACAAAATAATTACAGTTGGAAGTTGGGGAAAGAATTAATAGACAGATGGTCTTCACTTTCCCCTCTGAAAATTAAGAAAGAAAAAAACCAAGATGATTTTAATCCCTATCCAGGAAACTATTTTTAACTTCCAGATTCTTGTGATGTATTAAAAAATAATCTGTTCAAATCAGATATACACAGAAAACAACCTTGTCAAATTGTTCTCCAAATGTTGATTTAAGTTAAAATAATCATTATCTGATACTCATACTATTTTCTTTAATGAAAAAGAAGTGCCAACACTTTCTTCTCTTCAGAACAACAGTTGCTACTGAATGGCACCTTAAAAATTTACAACTCTGAGATGAACTTGATTTTCATTTAAAACGATCAAAATATTTCATTATTAGGTTCTGAGAACTGAATAAATATCTGCTGTGATTACTCCTTCCTTAAAACTACCTCATTTTTACATAGCTATGTTTTTCTAGTGCCCTCAGCAGGGCACAGGCAGATGATAGGATAAGGATCTCATTTTATTGTCTAAATTGGAATCCAAATTGGAAAGGCTACCTCCTCAGCTAACCGGTCTGTGGATTAGAATTGAGTGGGTAGTTTCAGTTCAATTTCTCCACAGACAAAAATAACAATAATTAAAGAAAGATATCTTGTTTATCAATCTTAGTTCAGCACAAGGCAGGCCTGGAGACGTTCTCTCTCTATTACAAGACATCCTAGAGCATTTTCTTGAAAATAAGCAAGGATGCCAAGCAGTACCTGAATATTCAGAGCGTTTTAGTCTTTCCTATACTTTATATCCTCTTTATGAAGTCAATATATTCTGTTGTCTCTGGATATCTGTGATATATTAAGACAAATCATAGGCAATTAGAGCAAATACTATATATGGAAATTTCCAGTTTAGTAGCTGAATCAAATAGCAAAGGCTGATGTCTGAGTGGCACATAATACATATTGCTGGTAGAAAAGCATCTATCAGAAGTTAGAGCAAAGCTACTGAAGATGCAAATACCGAGTTTCTCTCGCTTGCAAAATATTGTCAAATCATTATGACAGTGCATGCACAGCTGTACATAAATGTTTAGTAATGATGCTGGCAATATTGCAAGGAAAAAAACCAATAATGATGGAACAAATGCTCCCAGACTTGACAGAAAACCAGGCTTTTTCTGCAGAGATCTGTAGATATTAAATCATACAATTGGTTATTGAATTCTTAATTTTTTAAATAAATATTTGAAGGCATTTTACAGCATTATTATGAGGAGGCCAAAGAGAATTTGGTCTAAATGATGCAAACTGCATAATCAAGTTGAGAACAAATATGCATAGTTGGAAGGAATCCTGTAAATGAAAAAATTAAGGGGATCTTTTTTTGATAAGCTTACGTACTACCCAGTGTTTCTTAAGCTCCAACTGTAAAAATCTGTACCATATTAATTAGATGAAACTATGATATTTTATTTGCTCCACAGAACTCACATCGCTCCTCGGGTGTAATTTCCTAGATACAAAGATTAAGCTAAGAAACTTATATTGCAATTCAGTGTTTCAACAGACAACTTTGAACTCTCTCTATAGGCTAGAGAGAACAAACTCCTAGGAGTAGTAACTCTGGGGTGGATTAAAATTTTGAAGGGGAAAAAAAAAGCTCTGCTAGTGTCTGCAAGTGTTTCCTTAAAGCTAAGTAATGGTGAGATACATTATCATTGGATGGCTTATTTAAAAAAGTCCAGAAGATGGCATTTAAAAGAAACCATGTTCTGTTTTATAAAGGGAAAAGGCCACTTGTTGAACAGTTAACAGTAAGTTAACATACTGAAGTGTAGAAGCTATGTTGTTCAGCCGAAAAGCCTGTTTTCTGCTCCTCATATCACTGCATATTGGATATTTTAGTTACTTATTGTGAATATCATACAACTTAACCAGGTTAATCAACACTCAGTATCACAAAGGGCTGTGGTGCTGTGTTCTTTCCTTATAAGCACATTCATGAGGAAAAATAGGTGATTACATGCAGAGTTCCCACCAATGAGAGTTACGTGCCTGGACAAATACTTTAATTTCCATACTGTATTTTTGCTAGAGCTGTAGCATTGATACTAGCATTATCTACACACTCACAGTTGCCTAAGTATTTTGGACAATTTCACATAACAAAAATAATGGTGCTTCATCCCGTTAAATAGGCAAAATTGTGATGCTGTTTTTTCAATGAGGAAGAAAAAAGAAATAATTTAAATGACAAAAAGAAAACAAAGAAGTCTTGGCTTTACTATAAATCACAGAATGGTTAAATGACTGTAATAACTGTTCCTCTCAATGGCAAATTCGATATCACTCACTAGACTTGGCCAAAATATGCAAATATTTTTATTTGCTGTTTGGGTGGATCATGCACCCTACCACCAGCCTTCTGGAGAAGTCCCTGTACCCTTGCATCTCTAGGTTTTATACTGTGTGGTAATCCAAGCCATATGGCTCCTACCTACATCTCCTCAGCTGAACTCCTAGCAGGGCTGTCAAGTAAGGAGAGCCTGCTTAGATATGTGACTGCTTCACAACTGATCCTCACGTGTAACTCAGTCAACCAGTGAATAAATAGTATTACAGGTTGTAGGAATTGCTGAACTTACTGCTGTGTCCCTTTGTCAAGGATAGTATAGAACATATGTTCTCCTAATACCATGTCTGGTGGTTAAAAGCAAAAGAGAAGCTGGCCTCCTTTCCCCTAGAACTGGATACTGTCACCAGCATTTTGAACATGTACACGACAAGCTACAGAAACAGTTTTTTCTCACCTGAAAAGCTATCTTGACACTGCTCTAATTTGACAGTGGGAATCTAATATATTATACAGTCCAAACAATGTAGTAGTCTGAATAATGAAAAAGAGAAGATTGGATTTTTTAATGGAAACAGGAAAATTAAACACAAGAAAATCTTTATTCAATTAACAGGTTAATTTATTCCAGGATCTTTCAAAATAATGGTGAATTATTTACAATGGATAGACAATGCAAAACCTTACAAAGCTATAGGTCTTATAGGAGTTTCAATACTGGTTCATTTGCCTGTGATGTCAAATGCTGATTAACAAACCCTACTGTCTCAATGAACTTCGAAAAAGCTCAAGGTTCATCTTTTACACAATTTACACTTCGAAGATGTTAAGATTCACCACAGAGTCTGATTAGTAACTTATATTTAAGTCCATATCCTGGTAAGACACTTAATTGTGTCTTTTCTTAGCATATAATATTCTGTAAAATAGAACCTCGACAGAATTTACATTCCAACTCATGTTTCATCCATATACACTTGGAATCTAAAATGAAGAACAAGTTACCAGCACAATTCAACAAAGTACTTTCGAGTTTCTCCCTGACTTAGAAGGCTTTAGACTATGTAGCTACTTTGTTCACATCACTTGTAGTCTGGTTATAAGACCTTCTCTTGGTTCAAACTACAAATTACTTGAGCAAATTCTGGCAAGAAAATAAAAGGATATTATTCTAAGCATGAATTCTGAAGTAAACTATGACTGATTAACAGCTGTTGAAGCTGAAATCCTGTTTTGGTGCTATACAAAAAGAGCCAGGAGAAACAGTAGCAGACTAAGATGACTGTGCTCTCCTCACAGTGAGAAAACAGATCAAAACTAGATGAAAGACTTTTACAATTTTTGTTTGAGTCTACCTTATTACTCTTCCATTTGCCATAACTATTGATGAATTTATTGTATTGACAGCATTCTAGCTTGAGCTGGTCTTGATTGTCAGTCAGTAAGACTTTAACTAGAAGGGGTATTATAAAAAGAATTTGATTGCCTTCTTAAATCTGAAGTTCAATTTTTTAGAAGTAATGGTAGATTCAATTTCCACAATTTTTATTAATATTTCAGTTAAAAAACAGGACCAGGCAGAATCAAAGTAAAGGTAAAGAAAATGGGGACAGTTTGTGGGATGGATAACACTATTTTCATTGATGAGCTGGAATGAAGCATCATAATGACTATATACAGCTTGCTGATGATTGGAATTGGCAAAATATGTGGGGAACCAGTAGAAAGACTGATTGTGATTACTCTCCTAGGTATAAATGTGTTTTATTAGAGACAAAAGAATTCATTAAACTATAAGTTCCTGCAGAACAGAGAATGTTTCTTGGATAAAGAGTGACAGAGGATTTTAGCTGTCATGGTTAAAACATCTAGTTAGTTGAGAGTAAAATGCTGTGGTAAGAAGAGCTAATATAAAAACCTTGGATGTAAAAAGAGAATAAAAAATAATGGAGAAAAATCTGTTTCAGTAGGTGGCTTTCAGAAATATTCTTGATATTTAAATACTGCTTAGAGAGATCAAATTGAAAAGGGGTCACTGAAAGGACTGCAGAAGTGAAGAGTAATACAAATCAAACTGATGAAAATGCCTCGATATGACCCCTATGATTAGAAGGCTTAGTTTGATCAGTTAATCAAGAAGATTGAGAGGTTGTCTGATTACAATATATATGAAAGTATTTCTCCCAGTCAAGGCACTAGGGTTTTCTTCTAGCACAGTAAGCATAACAGGAAAGCATTACAGTAGAAAAATCTTTGTTTGAAAATCTGACATAAATATTCCTGAAGGTAGCTAACCACTGAGAGCTACAAACCACCACAGGTACTAAGAGACTCTCCATCTCTTAGTGCCTATAAACCAAGAGTTTGCATTTCTCCGATACAGTGAGGTAAATATATGTTACTCATACATATAGGCTGGCTGAAATGAAATGACTTGAGAGGTCAGATCCACACATTTAAAGGGTCATTTCTGTCCATGAAACTAATTTTAAAGACTGTGCCTAATACATATCCACATACCAGGGAAAATCATCTATCCATGCACATAGTTTAGTAATCAAAGACAAAAGTTAGATAGAATTTTAGGTATTGATACTTAAGTCAGTAGATTCTTGAACTTCAGTATCATCTATAATGTTCTGATAGACATAGCCTAGACATCATATTCAACTTCTCTTTTGCATTTCCCTCATTTCACTTGAAAATCCAACACTCTGTTTTTAAGACTGAATAACAGCATAAGAAAGGCAATGAGTTTATACAGTAGAATGCCCAAGTGCCCTATGAATGCCCAAAGAAGCTGGACCTAGTTAACAAAAAAGGTCTGTTTCTGCTCTATGAAGTATTGAAATAATATGATGATGGACGAAGGAGGAGGAAAGAGATGAGAAAGAAAGAAAAAGGGGCACCATGAAGTTCCTCTTCTTAGGTCACACAGACTGTCTTCCAATTCTGTGTGACAGTCTTCCAGTTCTCATTATCAACCTTTTCTCTAACCATCAGAGAATGCTTTCAGTTTTATTCAGCGATCACGACAGAATACAAGGAAGACATCTAACTTTTGCAGTCCCCACACAAATACAGCAGATATCTGGGCTAACAACTAGATAAGCTGAAAGTTAGACTTTGGACTTTAGCAAACAGCTTGTACTGTCCCTCTGCAAAGAGTCTTATACAAACATTTTTAAAGGACAAAAGTGCAACAATGCATATGTTGGGATCATTTAAGTCTTGCATGCACTTGCGTAAGCGGTTTAGACTATTTACATCAGGTTTTCTTCATTCTCAGCTATATACAGAATGCATCCATTTTTTAGCTGCCATAGGAAATTCTGAATTAATGGAAAATCAGAAAATAAGGATCAAATAAGGTGCTAAAATTCATAGTTGCAGATTAAGTGCCCGTTCTTTATTTCTGATTTCACTTAAAGCATTATTATAATCACAAACACATACATATGCTCTTCTGTGTAGCTCATGAAATTGGCTGGATGATTACAAAGACCTGAAGATGAAGTGCACTACAACGGATTATTCTAACACTTGATTGGTTTCAGATAGCTGCAGGGCTTTGACAGCTGATACTTGGCAGATGTGCTTCCATTTTAATACTGTTTATCTCCAAGTGATCTACTTCAAGGCATTTGGTCTTTTATTTGGAACGTGTGATTGTCTTTTGCGAGATCAGGCTAGCCCTGTGTAACCACCAGACTGAACGCACTGAACTAGAACTGTTAACTGTAAAAAACCTATAGACTTAGCTTGTGAAACCTTAGAAATAGGATTCATCAGGATAATTAATCTTATGACATCTGTCTTGAATGACGATGCTTAATATGTTACAGGCTTTGGTTTTCTTTTTCATGCCAGAGATGTGTGTGCTGTCTCATGAGCATTCTTCTCTGTGACATTCTTCCTGTGAGAGTACCTACTAACTCTCTGGTTTGTCCTCTTGTCATTTTAGGAGAAAAACAAGAGGGAGAAGGAAACTACCAGCTGCTTCAAATTCTGTAACAGTCATCATCCAGAGTTGAGAAAACTCACTTGAAGGCATCCTGAATGGAGGCTAGACACTTTCACCTCACTATGTCATTCTTATCAAACGACCTTCAGAGAAGCAACCTCTATCAGTAGTTTCAGTTATACAAACTATATTCTAATCTTCCCATCAAAGAATGACTCACTGTCTTCTTTTACCTAGGATGAGAGCAATGTCTATTAAGATATCTTTCCATTTCTATTCATTAATTTGTTTACCTGAATAAAACCACAAATAATATTTCTCTAGTAGCAAACATGAGGTCTGCCATTAGGGGAAAAATAAACCCCAAGGCGCTTTACGTTTAAAATGTTTATGTCTCAGTCCATGAAACAACACTGGAGAAACAGTCCTGGAAGCCCAGATGAGAATAAAAGTGCCTCCTCGATGTCTTTCTACTCTAACGAATCTTCAGTTCTGTGTATAGTGGGAAAACCACGACAGACAGTATAAAATAAATATCAGCAAAACCAATTTATCTGTCTGGTCATTAGCAAATCTTTGTAGTAGACTGGGGAAATGAATTGAACTTGGCTTTCATACACTTTCTATCTCAAGTATTGAGTACCTTCTCTGGTGGCCTTTTGGAGATGGATAGAAGATATCAGGTACATTTTTTAATATTCAGGAAAAGATTCAGGCCTGCATGCCTCAGGCATACAGAATTGACCTCTGGAAGCTTGCAGTAACAGACCTAAAATGTGACTAGATGTGTACAGCTGTGTTCTAATATGCTGTGAATTCAGGTGATGCCCCATTCTGTATGCAGACTGTTTCTGATCCCACTGAGAAGCTCTTAACCTCATGTGGTTTAGCTCACAGCCACAGTAAATTAAAGACAAGTTATGTCCATGGTAACCAGCACTTACACTCCAGGGCTCAGTGCACTCAAGAAAAACTCCAGGTATAACCAAGGACACTCAGCAGATGTCTGAGAGAGATATTTGCTAAACCCACTGCCCTATGCGTCTCTCTGCCCAAACCACAAATGTCAGAGATGAGTTTACAGACCTTTACAAACGTTAAATTAAAGGCATCAACATAAACATGAGTTGTAATCAAATGAAAACACACTAAAAGCTGTGAATCTTTTCTTGGTTGTCCAAAAGGGAGGTTATAATTGTTATTATTAAACAATATTTTTATTATTATGTAAACTATTTGGCTACATGGCCTCAGTATAACAACTTATCCTGAATTGGACACTTTTCTGGTCACTGGAATTACAAAGAATCTGTTTTAATAGCCTTCAAGCATTTCATGACAAGCTTTGAGCTGAAACTCCATTTTTATTGAGCTAAAACTCCACTCATCCTCTAAGATTTTGTGAAAGCTGTAGGACATGACCCTCAGCTAATAGATGTCAGAAGAGATATGTGCACAAATTTTCAACATAGGAAAACAACACAGGTAAGTCTGTGATGCCTAGGCAAAACGAAATAAAGAGATCATCCTTTTGAGGTATTTCAAAAAGCAAAATGGAAAAAGAACCAAAACTTTATTTTGCTTTATACTACAAGTTATTCAACATTACACATAACTTCATGGACAGTATACAATTGGGAACCATAGATTTTCTTTCAAAGTCGTGTGTTCTACCACTGTGATACTGGTTCTTGCACCAGCTGCTTATTGTTTTTAAAGTTCTGTGTAAATGCAATGTTTAGACATCAGAAGAAGACTGCTCATCTGATTTATATTCAAGGAAATTTTAGAGAGAGCTAGTGCATGTACCTTGATTAATCCAAGACAGTAGTTTGGTATTATTATTTACATTTGGGATGACACATTCCTTTTCTATCTAAAATTCCCTTACAGGTTAATTCTGTTCCACTTTTACTTGATTTTCTACTGTGGTAGCAATGTAACTTAGATTTAAAACCTTAGATTTTAGTCTTCAGTACACAGATATCCAAAGGTCTAGCACTTGAAACATAGGATTGCAAAGTGCTCTGAACTTTCAAGTCTCCTGCTGAATGAATTTGTGATTACAGACTGTTGAAAGTATATAATAAATATTTGATTACTCTTTATTTCTTTATACTATGCATTCCCCAAATGTTGTTATATAATTTCTGTTAAAGGGATGTTTCATGGTATTACCCCAACTTGAAGTAATATAAACCTTAAACCAATCACTAATGCTGCTGTCACTTCTATGTTTGTTAGAAAAAGAACAAGTTTTATGTGTCCTCTTCGATAAACAGGGATGAAAGTTAAGATTATAAAGCAGTGCTTACCTAGTAAGTACTAAAATGAAATTATACTAAGACTCAATTGCTCTGGTTAAAGATGGCACTTAAAAAAAATAAAAGAGAAGAAAGTAAGAAATGGAATATATCAACAGCTTCCAAGTGACTTGGCAGAGGAAGTGTGTTTTTGTTTCGGTAATGAGAAAAATCCATCAGCTATATTTTAGGCCTATTTTTAACTAACTGCAGACAACAACAACTTCACTTCAAAAGATCCATTTTATATCTTTTTGTATGTAAAGTTTGGTGAAAAAAAACCCAGACCTGTGATATATAGGGCAAAAAATACCTAGAAGCATATTACCTTCTATTCCCTAGGTGAACTTGGGATTTACTTTCCAAAAAACCTTCTCACATCCTTCCATATCTCAAAAACCATAGACCTCAGTTTTAGCCCTGCATTTATCACCCATTCTAAAACTGTACCAAATCTTTTGGGAATTAAGACCACAACACCAATGAAAACATTTTCCTAGTTTACTTTATATTGAAACATTTTAATTGTAATAGGATACAATGGTACCATCGTGCTTCTCACTGATTTACAAAACATTGATGAAAGAGAATGGTCCAATATGATATAGCATATAGAAGATAAGATCACTTCCAACATTTTCAGCACCTGAAAAATGCACCTTCCTACACAATAAATTAATAAGAAATTATTTAAGTGATTTAAAAGTTACAATTAAGTATTATATTGAATTGAGAAACAAGCATATTTTCTCCCATAATTTCTGTCTTTCAGATACAGCTGTATTTATAGGACCATTGCAGCAGGATTATTAAAACTGCCTTGCATTAATATTCAAACAATGCCAACTTGATTCACCTCACTAAATAAGTTCCCATCTTACCACAGTACAAAAGAGAAGTGGTTACGAAAAGAAAAGGTTTCTATTACTTTTTTCAGGAGGAAAGACTACAGATAGAAAGTTTGATTGCTATTTATCAGCAAAGTTTTGTTCCTGTCCCTGTCAACATGACAGTGGCCTAGTATTCTTGGTTCTGGAAAGTCACTGTTTCCCCCAAAAAAATCTTTAAGCATTTATTCAGTCACCACTCGCTATCATTGGACTTAAGAAGCAGAAAATTAGACCTGATGGGGCATCTCTTTTGGCTCTGATGGGATAGCACTCAGACACATCAGATCTAGATCCCTAGATTTTATTTAAAGATGTTCCCTTGAATAGCTGACAACTGTACCTTAAGCCCAGTGCCACAATTTCCAACTAGACAAACATTTGGCAGCATGGGTTTCATAATGTTTTTCTACTAATCAAAGGGCCACCTACAGCTATGAACATGAATATGCAGTCTTCACTTGGTTGTAAACATATTACTGCTGGTAGAAGGGAAAATTAGGAATCACAGACACCTTCCTTTATACAATTTAGTGACACAGGTCAAATGATTGCCTCAAAAAAGTGAAAGAATGCCATTCATAGAAGTATGGAAGGCAAACCCTAAAGCAGTAGTTCTTTGTTGTGGTTTAACAGTTTTCCCCTCCTCTTCTCTAATTCTCACAGATAATTAACCTGACGCGTCCATCACATTCTTAACATGAGTCGCAGCCTGGGAAATAATAGTAAGGAAAAGAATACAAGCTGAGAATGCAAGTGAGGCTTGAAGAATAACAGTTGGAAAAACATCTATGAAATATGAGGTCACAGCAGCCAGTTTATAATCCATGAAATTCACATCATGTTTAAGCCTCAGATAAGGTGACATCAGTTTAAAATGTGTGTTCTTAATTGCATAGGGAGGGCAAGAAAGAGCACTGGAGTGCTGCAGCTTTTGTAAGGCATTACACAGATGAATACTGTATTCTGCTACTTGGGAGTCCAGCTAACTGTACAGATAAGCTGGAAGAGTATTGCGTGTAAGAAGGAAATGATTTATGGAGATATCTTACTGTTACGATGTACAAAATGACGTGGCTGGCTAAGTAAAATGTACCACATAAATACAGATGGAAAGCAGAAGCATTTCAGGAAGCTTAAGAAATCATATACCAAGTGAGTAAACATGCCTTGCAGTCATTTATAGGGTACGTAAGAGACATGAAGATTTACACTGAAGACCAGCAGCAGATCAGCTTTTATGACAATCTTTGACCTAAACCTTATCCTCTACACTATTCACATTCTAGCATAATGCCTGTTTTTCTGAATTCAAACAAGTCATGCTTTAAGAGGAGAGGTAATTTATCAGAACAATCATTACAGATGACACACAAGTCCCTTCTCTGTGTCCTACACCACCACCATCACTTTTTCTTCACAGAACCTTTCATGTTGCTGATAGCAGTCCCAGTAAATGAATGTTAAAACTGCCAAGAGAACTTTAGCTGCTGATTGAGTGACTTCACTCTCTGGCTTAGCTTTCAGATCAGACATAAGTATACCAGAGATCTTGGACAGTCTTCAAAATATTTGACATTTCAACCCTTAGAATTAAATTTAAATAATAAAACTATGGAAAATAATTTGGGCAAAGGACTCAAATCTTTCATTAGCTTTTTTAGATCGAACAGAAAACCGTTTCAAGAAAATGCAGATTAAGAATGAGAGAGTTTCCATGCTAATTGATTTGAAAGAGGTACTAATGTTAGTCAGCAAATCAAGATTTAAGACTACATCACACTTGGATATGCAAAAGCCAATGAAAAACCCAAGAACAAACTTACTGCAAATTCTTAAAGACCTGGAAGTAATTTTAAAGTAGGTTGGGGAGGAAATGTGTTAATCTTGAGGGAAGCTGGGAAGGGGAGGTAAATGCACTCCACTTGTTTATGGAAGTAAGAAATAAAGTCTGTAATTTTCTGACACAGTAGAATTTTAGTTTGGGAAATAACTACATCACTAACTATGATTACAATAACTAACTATCAGTGATTGATCCATCACTGATTGCCATGATAGCTATTACAAATTGTGATGTATTTGCTAAAAGGGAAGAAATAATAGAGTCATAGAATAGTAGAGGTTGGAAGGGACCTTTAGAGATCTAGTTCCATCCCTCTGCAGAAGCAGGTCCATCTAGGTCAGGTCACATAGAATTGTGTCCAGGTGGGTTTGAAAACCTCCCAAGAAGGAGACTCCCACATCCTCCGTGGGCAGCCTGTGCCAGGGCTCCCTCACCTCAACAGTGAAATAGTTTCTTCTTATATTTAAATGGAACTCTTTGTGTTCCAGCTTCATCCCATTACCCCTGGTCCTGTCACTGGATACAAAAGAAAAAAGTGATGCCTCAAACTATTAATATTTGTAAATATTAATGAGATTCCCCCTCAGTCTCCTCCAGACTAAACAGCCCAAGTTCCCACAGCCTTTCCTCATAAGGAAGATCCTCCAGTCCCCTGATCATCTTGGTGGTTCTGGGCTGGCCTCTCTCAAGCAGTTTTCCGTCCCTCTTGAGCTGGGGAGCCCAGAACTGCACAGAAGACTCCAGATGAGGCCTCAGCAGGGCAGAGTAGAGGGGGAGGAGAACTTCCCTCAATCTGCTGGCCTCACTCTTCTTGATGTCCCCCAGGATGCCATTGGCCTGTTTGGCTATGAGGGCACATTGCTGGCTCACGTTTAGTTTATTACCAATCAGGATTCCCAGGTCCCTCTCCTAGAGCTGCTCTCCATCAGGTCAATCCCCAGTCTGTACTGGGTCATGGAATTTTTCCTCTCCAGATGCAGGACTCTGCACTTGTCCTTGTTGAACCTCATGAGGTTCTATGCTCAAATATTTGAATAGCTAGGCCATGTATGATTTTTTTCCCTTAAGGCAAATCATTAGAAGAAACATGCGTTGCTCAGCTTACAAATAGATCTGAGACACTGAAATACAATACTCTGAAGAAGTAACTATTAATAATAACAGTATCAGGTGATCTGGTAAGGAACTTTACTAAACTGACTGAGTTTAGTAATTACTTCACTTAAATCAAGACATTATACTATTTATACCAGCAACTATTACAATCAGTAGGATTTCTCACAGACACTATCACTTTAAAAAAGTTCTTTAAAGTATTTCTTTGACTGTTTGCATATAAATTATAGGGAGAAAATATCTATTTGCTATATAACAATCTGTGGATATTGAAACATGCAGGATATTATTATTGCAGATGTCAAGATAATGAGTTTCTGAATTCTACTTATTTCAGTTCATACAGTTCTCTCCTATAGGCATATAATATGCATCTCTCTCTTTTCTGTAAACTTCTTGTTTCCCCTATCTTAATTTTGTATAAATTTATGTCTCTGAAATCAATATTTTAAAAAGTGTTTCTTTTACTGCCTTTCTAACCCTGGAACAATTTTAGTCTTTCAGGTAGCATTCACTCCTGTGTCTAGATATGAGATTTGAAGCCAGTGTCCTCAGTTAAGGACACTGTCCTTCAGACCAATGAACTTTCCTTCGTAAAGGAAAATTGGATTATGGATTATCCAATCTCTTTTGAGAGTAGCCCATTTTGTTTCCATAGTGAGAAGATCAAGGATCCCTCCTTAAGGCCCACTCCTCCAGTTTAACTACATCAAATTAAAAAGTGAAAATCACACCATCAGACAATTTGTCATCTAACGTGGGATCAGGACATTTCCTTTTGAGAGACTAAAACCACCTATGAGAGGTTTGTTTGGTTTTACTTTTTGTTTTCTGTCCTTTTGTCAGAGCAGCAAGAGAATGGAAATGACAGTGACAGAAGCAGCATTATACACTGCAACTTCAGACTAATATGTGCACTAACAAGGTCTCTTCTTTGGTCAGATGGCCTATGGAAGCCCTCAGAGAAAAGTGTAGATAGAGGCTGACACCTGCAAAGCTTTAGGAAAATGTGCAGAGGCTTTCACATCCAGTTAAGGCCTGAACTCTTTGACCAGCTCATTGTCTGTATGGATGGTAGCATTTCAGTATTCCTCTTCAGTCTACCCTAGATATGGCTTAAATCTTTATATGGACATGCTCTGTTACAAATAAATCTGCAGTCTATCAATTACTCCTGTAAGACTCCTCATTTCTGCCTTGGATTGCATTTCCATTCCAGGCTCTCCCCTCAGAACCTTCCTGTTACACCAAAGTACAATCATAACTTATTGAACCAACACAACCTTAGGCAGATCAGCATTTCCTGCAGTCCCCCAGTGAAGCAAGATGAATGCAGTGCAGGAAAACCCCTGGAAGCTGTTTTGTCAATTTGAAAGCCAAATATAGAGGAAAAAAAATAGCTTAGGAGTTTCAGATTAAAAAATAATACTGTATTTTTGCAGAATTAATTAGTTGTGGATGAATTTCTTATACAAAGGTCTACATTTTTCTTCTTAATATAAGAAGATTAATTATATGTGCTAGCTATATATATAAATTAATATCTTTCATATTATACAACAGAGATCTACATACCTTGATGCTGACTGATACATCTTAGTAATAGATGTGCCTATGAGTGTATAACTGCACGTTTTCAAGGCCTATCATGACTCTACAAGTCACATTCAGTGACAAATATGCCAGGAAAACACTGCTACATCCAGCACCAAGATCCTACATTCAGTTAATTTTTCTCTTTGCTAAGACTTCACAGTTGAATCAGAGTAGATATAAGATATCACACATGACACAGATGTAATTGAAAGCTACTGAACAAAGCTTTTTGTAAGCTGGGATGAAGTAGACAGAACTACATAAAAGCCTTGGCTTGGCGGAGATGTTCTTCCTGTTAACTTTTCCCTTTCCTCACAAAGGTGTCTGGAACAAACTGTTAACAGTGGACACATCCATTGAGTCCTGCCTTAGAATCCAGTTTGTCCACCTCAAAGGTTGGAACTCAGAGCTGTAGTGAGCAATGCTTATTGAAGTATTGTCCTGGAGAATCCAAGAAAGTGCGCACCCAACCAACTTTATCTGCTTTTAAGATCACGAAAAAAGCAAGTGTAAGACAAGGCTCTAAACACATCTTTTGTGATGTGAGATGATAGCCCCTGAACACAGTATGCATCAGCTTAGTACTAGAGGCCTCAACTTTCTTTCGCTAAAGTCAATGACAAAACTGTTCAAAATGTGCAATGGCTTACCTAAAGGTACGAAAATCATTGCATATCTTTTTCTTTTGAATTCTTTAAGAATTTGCGACTTCCTATATTTTCCTCTGAATTCTTTCCCTTTATCATGGCAGCTATTTAACTCAGATAAATGGGTTTTTTATCTGTGGTTCTAGTTTAGAAATATCTAATTTCTGTGTAGTCATTTGCTATGAAATTAGAACATTAACCAGTCATGAGACACCATTGAGAACACTGACTGTATACATATTCCAGAAAACAAAATGATCCACATACTCCAACTCTTATATTTCTATATTTTGTATCATTTAAAATGTCCTAGTGTAATTCACATTTAAATTCTTAACTGTGTTCTGCAAAGAAGCCCAAGAGCTGCAAGAGAAAGGATGGTGACTTCTTCCAACTACAGTAACAACTGCCTGAAAATAAAAAGGATACTCCAGGAGCAAAATGCTGCCTGCAAGAAGAGTAAACATCGGACTGCTATAGATTCATGTTTTGAAATTAAATTGCACCCTAGCTATTAGAGACTCTGGGTAAGTAGCTCTAAAGAGTTTAAACAACTGATGAATTCTTTCCCACTTATTATAATTCCTGACTAATGTGACATACTTTTTTCTGAACTTGCAGTAAGGAAAGATGAACCAAAAAATCACACTGGTGATGTGGAAGATATTTGAGAACTTGACTTCTTTAAAAAGAGAGTGTGCACTATGGTTGATTGAACATATAAGACTATGTTTAGAGCTGTTACTATGGTTTTTTATATTGACTTTTCCTTTTTAATTTTTTTTTAACTCTTTTAGACTATGCCTGGCCAAAATTTGCAATGAGTGCCTGAGAGTCAGAAGAGAAATGTGGCACTTACACAGGCATAAGTTATACTTTTTCCACTCAAATGGCATAGTCCTCCTAGAGTGAAGAAGACAGCATAGCTGGATTAATAAAATTTTCATCTGCCTTATAATTAAATAACATATAGTGAAGCTACATTGTGGATAAATGTATTTTCCACTGACTTCAGCATTAGTTTATGCAGAAGTTTCTTTAGCCTAGTGACATTTGAAAGCAGCAAGTTTTATTTCTGAGAGAAATTGCCTGAGCTTACTCTATTATGATTTGACATTTACATCACAGTCATAGCCTGCAGCTTCAGCCAAGATCAAATCCCCACTGTTCCTGCACATATAAATGTATGGTCCCTGCTCCAGAGAATTTCAATCTGAGGTCACCTGCTAAACCAGCTACAGAAAACTAGAGAATCTAAACATCAAATTATCAACATGGCCATTTAGACAACTGCAACCCTGAGGTTGTTGTCACTGACACAGAAAAGCCCAAAGGAGGAATTTTGCTCCCCACAGTGAAAGTATGTTTTGTATGCAGCCCACATAATCTGGGTAAATATGCTCTCTAAGATGGAAAACAAACAACATAGATTTGTTGTGTGGCCTAATATTTGAATATAGTAGCTTTTCTTGTGCATAAACATCATGCTATGATTCACACCACTGAGAAAGGGTCATTAATTCAGAATTCAATTTCTTTTACTTGTATATGAAAGGTTTTCATTACTGATTTTGCTCAAGTTTTATGATGTTTGCTTTGATGAAAGCATACTTCTAAGAAAGATAGATTTTCACTTTCCATTTGAAAAACACAGGACTTCTGGAAGTCTGGACTTAGGCCTGTCTTTTGATTGTGAAATACACCTTAACTCAATTTCGATTTCACCCAGACTACAGAATTTGAAGGGCTGTCTGCAAGCTGAAGACCTACAGTTTTTCTTAATGCCCAGGCAACTCAGCAGTGAACTATTTAGCTCTACTTCTGCATTAGTTACTTTCAGTCCATTCTAAGACTCCTTTCTCATTTCCTACCCTACAATATGCCCACATATATTGAAAAATTAAAATAAAATATTTATTAATGAATATATATCAATCACACAGCTGTCAGCATTTAATCCTTTAAGTTGTTTTACCTTACCAAAAGTCTATCACTTGATGTAACTGTGCAGGCCTGACAGTGAATTGTGAGTGCTCGGCATCCAAAATTTAACAATACCCTACTTGGAAAGTTCAGACAGTGGGACGCTGATGAGATTTCACAATTGTCCTTCATTCTGTCTCCTGTGCATAGATGTCCTTTGCAAGCAATTCTCTCATGTAAGAAATCCTCTCAGGTAAGACATCTCCAGGCACTAATAGTGTTACGAGGGCAGGACTTCCTACACTAGCCCAACAGAACCTGTTCTAATTCTGAAGTGATTAAAGTAAGAGCCATTCTTTCTTATGTGAGATTTCCTTAAGCATGTTAATGAAAGACTTTACCATCTGAAACACCTTTTTAAACAAAATCTATTGAATCTCTTGCTTCTTTCTTTGGAAGCATATCCCATATAGAGATTCTCTGCAGTATGTATTTTCAACTGCTTTCTTCAAGATTTTTAGACTGCCAATATATGCAGCATTTTGTTCTACACTCAGCTTGTTGTTTGGAAGTGGAAAGACAGTGGGTTTTTTTTCCTAATTGGACTAATATTTTTTAATTTAACTGCAAATTACTTCACCTAATACTCAGGAAAATCAAAGAACTTGTTTTTAAAGGCTGAAGAGTTTTCACTTTAAATATCTCTTTTTAGTAGTTTAGCCAAAAAGCCTACATACTTTACACTGTAGTAATTATAACCTGAATTTACCTATTAGAAATTCCTTTTTTCTTCCATTAACTCTTCAGATGTTCCGTTTAAAAGAATGTTTTTTTATTTATCCAAATCCAAGTTAAATTCTTGAGTTAACTTTTACTGTTAGCCTCAGAATACTTTTTGCAATGCTATTTAAATTCTTTTATTGCATGACTGCACAACTCTGTTGTGAAGGACTTTATTGGTTTGTTGGACATACTTCAAGTCCCATTAAAGATTGTTCAGGATTTTGTTTCACTAGTTATTTTTCCAACAGTGAACACCAACTATTTTCTTGTACCTTCCAGTGATCTTGATTTGATCAATTTTATGCTTTCAGGTCTTTGTTTCAAGTCATTTGCCAATTAAGTTGCTCAAATATATCCTTATTTATTAAAAGTGGCTGCATTTTCTGCTTAGTTAGCAATAGTGGATGAACTAAAATGAATACATAATGAATTACAATAAGGACTGAGGCCTTAACTATTATTACTTTCCCTGATTTGGTTTATATCAAGACCCGTGTTATTCATAGTGGAATCCTTTGAACTCTCAAGGTTATGAAGAAACTGAGATCCCACTTTCAAGTTAGTGAAGCTCTGAAAAGGTTTTAGGCTTTGTGATGAATTTTAAATCTAGTATTACTGTCACAAAGTTCTCGTTACTTTATGGTCTGAATACATTTCAAACACAGCCACTAACAGAGTTAATGTCTCTGTCCCCAGCCTAGCCTGTAAACAGGCGTGTTAACCATCACTCAAGTAAACATCTTCCAGCTTTCTCCCACTGGTCTTCCTCTATGAAAGTCTGTTGGACTGTGAAGTCCTTCAAAAGGTTCAAATTCTCCTGAGGCTTCTACTTCATGATAGCATTTCTGAAGGTCATGTCCTCGCTTCTCTGAAATCATGTCTTCAATTGCAACAATCACTTTTATATTCTGCCTTCTTAAATGCAGATAACTGAGGTGACAGTCAATAAGGAAACAAGAGTTGCTCATTTCAGTTGTCCTCCCTACTGTCATTAATCCACTGGACTCTCCATACATACCCACATCAGTTTTAAGCCATGGTGACCCTTCTTTAGTGTCATTTACCAATTACTGATTGCATAACAAACCTCTTTGCTTCATTATATGCTTCAGTTTTTGAAAATACATCTAGGATATACAAACATTTTATTGCAATATCTGTAATACCTGCTTGCAGCCAGGTGGGTATTTTCAACTAGATGCTGCTAATGAAGTCTTCTGTTATCATGGTTGGTCAATTTATCAGTTGCCCAGGCACGTCAGGATCACAAGATACCTTGCTGACTCTCCCCCCTCCCTTGGGGCTTCCCAACCCTGCCCATGGCCCAGGACTCCATTGCAGCCCCTAAAAGGTCATCAGTCCCTGCCCCACTGATCCCACAGCAGGGCTGGTCTCCAACTCCTCATAGCCCTACTCGACCATGGGCCCTGCTGAGTGAGCGCCTACAGAATCATAGAATCACTTCAGGTGGAAAAGATCTTTAAGGTGAAGTCCAACTCCTCAGCTCACACTGCCAGGTCCGTCACTCAACTATGACCCTCAGCACCTCAGCTACATGACTTTCCAATATCTGCAGGGATGAGGACTCCACCACTCTCCTGGGCAGCCTGGGACAGCATCTAACAACACTCTTGGTCAAGTTCTTCCTAATACCCAGTCTGAACCTCCCCTGGTGCAACTTGAGGCTGTTTCCTCTTGTCCTGTTCACTTGTTACTTGGGAGAAGAAGTCAACCTCTGCCTCACTACAACCTCCTTTCAGTGATTATGTCTCCCTCTCAGCATCTTTTTCTCCAAGATAAACAACTCCAGCTCCCTCAGCTCTTCCTCATCAGACTTGTGCTCCAGATCCTTTTGTTGCCTGTCTCTGTCACGCTCCATCTGCAGGCCCAAATCCTGGCCCGGCCTTGGTCTGTCCCTGTTCCCAGAGGGGTGCCTGGTGCCCAGGGCTGAGAATGTCCCCATGCTCCCCTAGATATCCTGCTTGATTCAGCAGCTTGGGAGTTTAACATCAGCCCTAATCTACTGCCATTTTGCTGTCAATGCAAAGCCAAGCCCATAACAAGACACTCATGGGCAATGAACCCCCTCATAGTTCTGCAGTGTTCTAAGGCACTGACACTAGTGAAGAGTTACTTCCCAACCCAAAACGTATTAATTTAGATGTTTTGCCTTGGGTAATACTCGCATAGAGACCCAGATCTTGTACAGAGGATGTCCAGTTAATGACTGAATGGCAACAGCAGCTTCTTCTGCAAGCAGCCCTGCAGTGGTGTCTTCACCGGTTTGGGTGAGACTTTCCAGAAGGCTCTGCTGGATTCTCACCACCCCTCTAGCCCTATGTCCTGTGAAATTGCTCCAGCACTATCTCAGCTTCGTACAGGAGTCTTCCTGGAGTGACCATTTCCACATCTGAAGAAACAGTTTCCTCTGACGATCAATGTGCAGTTTGGCAAATTTGACCACAGGAGCTGCTTAGTGACAACCACTTCCAGAGCAGTTGCAAAGAGAAACATTGAAATAACATGGATCAAATTCTGAATACAGATAGTAATTTGGATTATGTATTTTCTATGTAAGAAAAAAACTTCTGTGCTTATTTTGAAATAAAAATAATTCTTCTGTAATGTGTTATTGTTGGGCATTTTCTTAGGAATACTGATATTATTTCAAAATAATATGATTGCCTATTCCACTCAGCAGCACTGCTGTAAGGCTAAGTTAAGTGAGTCCTTTAAGACCAGTAATGTCAGAAATAGGCATCCTTTCTCATGAAAATAGCAGCTTCTTGGCAGAGACATGGCAAGGTATTTTGTCAAATAATGCCAAAAAAAGAGTTCTGGGCCATAAACTTTAACCTTTTTTTTCTGAATGTTTAGGCATATAGAGATAAGAAATTCTTATAATATCACTCAGAATGAGAAGTTCTACACAGTCTGTCTTGGCAAGAGTGAGGATATTAAAAAATTAATCTCAATCCCCAAGACTCAAAGATCAGGCAGCATGTTGGTTGTTTATTTTTCTTGCAAAATGACAGTAAATGACCTGAAATTCAGTTTCCTAGAAATGGATGTTGATTCTAGGACTGTCAAGTTATATTTCCTTGCTTTTAAATATGACCAAATCTGTAATGAGAAATTTTGACACTGCAACCATATGCCTCATACAGTATTACAACAAATTTCATTTAATGTTCAGATACTTCATTTGTTGTTTGAATTACCTTGTTTTTACTCTGTTATCCTGTTATCCTTTGCAGATGTCTACTGTTTGCCAAAAAAAAAAGCTTAAAAATACAATATGAAAAGAAAACAAGTTAATTAAAAATTTTTGAGGCTTTGTATAAACATGCTGATATAATGTGACCATTACAGTGTGATAAACAAAGTGATTTTAATACAGCCTATGGGCAATTATTAAATCCACTAGCAATCTGTTGACAATATTAATAATTCTTAGATAAGGGCCCTTGGGTTTTATTTTTTCATTTTTTTTTGATTAAACTGAAGTGATTAATGTTCATTTCAGAGAGGCAGAAGGCATGTAAAACCACTGCTAAAGCAATGGCTAGACGTGGACAGTTCAGTGTTCTATATTGTGAAACACCTTGCCTAGTGAAGAAAATGATGTTTTCTGGAGTAAAAATGGAATAGAAATCATTTCTGGGCAGCAAAACAAAGGATAAAGTGAGATTGCTCAGTCACGCTGACCAAAGTAGCCCAGTGGTATTTAAATACTCACTGGAGTTGCTACGTCTGATAGGCTTTTCCTGCTGCAGAGATGATAAAGCATTATGCAAATTCGCAGTAGTAAAAGATAACTTCCATTAGCAGCAGGGCTACTAATTATAATAGGTCTTTTGTTAAGAAAGCCCTGTTCATGGAACAGTATATGTCCCAGGTATGCAGGAGAAAGTTCAATATCCGTATTGACAGATGTAGCATTCAGTCCCACACAGAATATTAAAAGCAGTGCTGCCATCTCTTGGTTGCTTCTGGCTGTTGTAAACGTGTACTGTCTTTGCCACATATTTAAAAAAACAAACCCTAAAAACCGCACACATGAAATACCACAACATGTCACTGTTTAGCAATGTCCTAACTGCAGGACATGAAAGGGTAACATTCACATAATTCAGTAAATAGAGTTAACCCTACATATTAAGCTCATTCCTCTCTATCAGCCATATAGCAGACATATAAAGTGGTATTTTTTTCACCCCTCTGTCTTCTTGCCTTTGGGGTAATTTTAGGTTTTGAAAGCGATCATATTTGGAGTAGACAGAAGGGAAATGTCTCAGAGAACATTTAGGACATTATCTGTTAAATTCTAAGCCTAAAAGCATATGAGCCCTGCAGGGAGGATTTCTGCTACGATTCATTTTTCTGTTTTTTACTCGGGAGATTGTATACATGGTTTACATTTGTATTTTTAATATATACACATTCATATTAATATATACAATAATATATAAGTAATATAGTTGCCCTGTTACACTGGAGGAATAAAAATCAATTTGATCAATACTGCACAGATGCTGGGTACCATTACTCTGGCAGAATGTAAAAGGCAAAACTTGCCAATGAACTGCCAGAATTAGAGCCCTGGCTTCTCTTTCCCTCTAGATTTCAATCCACTGGATAGGAAAACAAGGGTTGTACTATATTTTCTTCCATTGGGAAAAAAAAAATCTAATAAATCATGGTGTAACAAAAAAAAGGCATGCTGTCTCTCTCACAAATTAACACTCCTAATATTCTTAAAATAGATACTTATTGTTGTGGTCCTATTCAGTTAAGATTTTGCTTCCTATTCAGCTAAGCTTTGGCTTGGATATAAAGTTCTGAGACCCCTGAACATCACCCAGTTTAAATTACTTTTTAAGACACTCCAAAGAATCAGAATTTGTGTGTATGTATAATTGTGTATGTATAATACTTGTGTGGAGTGTTTTCTGTCTGCATCTCAGTCTTCTCATGTGTCCTTAGTTGTAAATCTAAAACCTGAGTCAGTCACTGGTCTGTCCCAAAAACCTATTTTTGAGGGCAAAACCGTTAGGCATACAAATAAGGTCATTCAGAAACTTCTGATAAAGGTCTTGCATTTAGGTTTCATTTCTTCATTTAGATGGAAAATTATACACAGAAAAGATAAAAAATATATCATTTGTTATTCCAACTTGAACCCTGAAATGAAGGTGCTTCATTAGCCCCTGTTATCTTTGCAGAGCTCACCTTTGCTTATCATGAAACTTCAGAGAAATTAAGGTTGGAAAGGACCTGTGGAGTCATTTAGACTAATTCTCTGCTCAGACCAGGTCCAATTAGATCAGATTGCTCAGGGGTATGTACAGGTGAGGATTCAGTATGTCTGAGGATGAAGATTCCACAACCAAACTCTGCACCTGTTCCCAAACACGATCACTCTTGTGTTGAAAATAAAAGAAGTCCCTGATATCTTAAACAGAATTGCCCATGTTGCAGTGTGTGTCTCTTGTCTTTCATTCTGTCACCGCTGGCTCTAGTCTCACGTGCTGCTCAACAGGTTCCCTGAGCTGCTGTCTATCCAGGCAGCCCCAGCCTGTACTGTTGGATGGGGTTATTCTACTTCAGAAGCAGAACTTAAATCACATGCAAAATGGAAAGAACTGCTGGACATAAAGGACAACTGTGATAAATGATTAAATGAAGTGCAGAGAGGAAAGGTAATAATGGAACATATACTTTCCATTGAATACCTGCATCCAGGCTTTTATACAGCAGCTCTTTGGCAGCTCAGTTCTTGGCAGCCCAGGGTGCAGTTACAGGATGGGTCAGGGATCAGATTATCAATTACCTGATGTAACATGACATCCCAGTAACAAATTGCAATTTATAACACAACTCTGCCACAGCTTACTACTGCTTTGTTTCTGCACAGGTAATTCATGATTCCTCAGCTGCCTTTAGATCTGGATATACATGCAGGTAAGCACTCTGTGGTGCTGGAGCCCCTCGGCATTCAATAAGGGAGGAAACGGAGAAAACAGTGAAGCTAAAACACAACAGGGAAACCCCTCCCTGATTAACAGAATTTAAAATCTGCCATTGATTGAACTAAGACATTCTGCCTATAGCTGCAAAAGTAGGCTAGCAGGTATCATGGAATAGAAGAGAAATGCTCTTGTACTGAGCTGCATGGAAACAAAACAAAAAACTTCAGCACACTGTTTAAAGTTAACTGATTAAAACTCTCAATCTCAGTATTAGAAAATCATGTATTCTATATCAATATTGATACGATCAAGCAATTCAGCTGGTGCATAAAGTCGATCACACATCTTTTTTCTTTCAAGATCTCTTTTTTTTTTAATGTGTGTTGATGTAGGCAAAGACTGCCTTTACATGAAGAAACTCCAAAGCTGAAAGAGGTTCCTTCCAAATTAAACCATTGTGTGATAGTAGGCAGAAGAGTAACTCGAACATAATATGCATCAGTGATGTATCCTGTACTGACTGTAGGGAGTTGATGACAATATATAACCATAAAACTATTTGAAGACATTCTCCAAGCTATAAAGCATCATTTCTGTATGACAGTTAATTCTGTAGCTTTCCAAGGCATTATGTTCATTAGTTGCAATAACATTTGGGTCATAAATTCATCACATTTCTGCAGATGGACACTCCATTAACAAGAATGCTAATTCCTGCAGTGTTTTATGTACTATTGACATTCCACAAGTATATGATCTGTCTAACTATCAATGTTTATAATAGTACCTGTCTCTGCAAATGCTTTTGTCTAGCATTGCTTTGTTTACACTATCTAACCCAGCTAGTTTATGGAACCAACCTGGAACTAAGTTTCCTGCTTTTCAATGAGACTCCTCTAACAACATCAGTGCAACGACTGGCAGAATTGTGACTGACAGTCATAATATGGAATTATCAGTGTCAAATCACTCTTACTTTCTTTATAAAATATCCCAGACAGCAGAATCTGCCTGGTTGCTCACCACCCATCTGGTGTTTGATTTATAACACCTAAATGATAACCATCCTCTAAAGACATCTTTCTTGTCTCTGAGACAGTAGAAAGAAAAACTTTCCAACATCACCAGACCAGAAAGGTGAACAGTTACAAATATCAAATGCTCTAATGATGCAGTTCTGACAAACAAGTTCTCCTTCTCTGGAAACCAATGGAGGCAATACTAAAAGGTGCCTTAGAAGTCTCCAGAAAAGGTTTCTCAAGGTTTCACTCATGGAGGTCCATTTTATGAGTACAGTATTGTGCCAAAGGGTAATGCAACATTCATTTGTATTTTAATATTGATAACTTTTTCAGTACTGTCCCCAAAGGTCTCCCAGGCTCTTACATGGGAAGACTTGATAGCATTACTTCATACTTTCCTGAATCTCATTTTTCTGTAATGTGTTATTGTTAGGTATTTCCTTAGGAATCATACTGATATTATTTACTATTTTCATTTGGAAAAAATGAGGACAGTTCCTAATTCATGGGGAATTTGCATAAAGTACATAATCACATTTATTGATATAAGAGAAACATCAAAGTACAGGTTAAAGGCAGAACTAGAAGAATAAAATGGAGTATCTCTTTTTTCACGCTGTTTTATTCATAATAGGTACTACCTCACTGCCCTTCAGTAATAAACATTCATGGTTTTCTCTTCTTGCACTTCAACTAAAACTGGTTTGCACAATGTATAGAATTCAATTAATGATAGTTTTGGCCTATACAAGCTCAGAGGGACTATCGCTCTTCCTGAATATAGATGTCAATAGTTTTGAGTTTAAAGGTTTAAAGACAGTAATAGTTTATTGCTCATGGAGTGGCCAATAATAATGGCTTAGCTATTGATATGGTTGACGCATATGAGAGAAGACAGAGAATGTCCCCATGAAAGCTTCCTTAGCTCATCCCATTTCACACCTTAAAATTCACAAAGTGTCTTACTTTAGAAACACAGCATGGCTTCCAGGATCCAACAAAACTCTCAGTTGTTCTGTTAACCCTATGCCCACATGCAGGCTCTGGAGTCTCTGCATCCCCCAGCATCTTGACTTAAATGAAGACAGGCAGTGTCAGTTCTTCCTGTCTGTCTGTTAACCACAAGACTTTCCTCAAAAAGAAATCAGTTGGTGTGGAGTAATCTATTGAAAAAGAAAATCCATCAACATTTTGCCACTTTCTTTCACATCACCATTGTAAGACTGACAGTGGTGCCTTTTGTACTATTTATCTGTATCTCCTCTGCACTTGACACAAGTGATTTCCCCAGCTATAATGATGGTGAAAAATAAGATGGGCTCCTAGACATTCTGAGATGAAAGAGCCTGTCAGAAAAAGATGAAATTTTCTTTAATTTCCAGTGTTAACCCATTGAAATGTACTATCTGGGATCAATTCATTTTTGTAGAACATTTGGGAGGCACGTTCCACGGTTAGGAATCTTTTACAGAGAAGTTTCCACAGGCTTGACACCTTTAAGAATGAGCTTTAAGCCTAAGAGCTTGTTATAACAGAGCTGTGATAAGGACAAAAGCAAATTTTCTAATGGCTAGGTACCATAGTGGCTCCACAGCATGTTTTTTTCCTAGGGCTTCATTTGAAAAAAGATCTGAGTCTATCTCAGGCAACGTTATTAATGGAAGCCAAAGAAGAAAACCTACAAGGAGAGGATTGAAAACATTTTCAGGAATGTGAATGAGGCCTATTTTACTGCAGCATGTGCCTCAGTCCTCCAAGACAGAGAGAAGTGTTTACCATGCATGTGGCAATGATTTTAATATATTGACATATTTTTTGCTCTACAGCTCTCTTATCCTATTTCTCCACAGTGTTAAAGCAGGATGTGCATTTTCATAACAATATCTACAATGTCCAGATCTACAGAGTTTAAATTATAACTGTGAATCAAAGAGGAAATTCTAACTGTGTTGTGTCCTGGGTATCAGAGCTCTGTCTGTGTGTATGCACAAGACTTTAATTGTCAGTTCACTGGGTGGATCTGGAACTGATAGGCTTGGGCAAACACAACTGACTCTGGACTTGTTTGAGCCAGTGGACTGTCTGATCTCCAAGCTGCCTGTTTTTTTAATGAACATACTGCCCATGAGTGCCTGTGCAACAAGTATATCCAGCTGATCAGTCTAGAATCAAGGAGGAACATTTCTCAGTTAGAGAAAAGTAATAAAAACTGCTAAAGGGTTGTTCCCTTTTCTTAAAGGCTTTTCTCTCTTCTCTAACCCACATTCCCAGAGAGCAGAAAGGCATTTAGATTAATTAACAAAGATCTATTACTATTTTTAATCAGTATGGTTTCTCTCAACTAAGGATCTACTTGAAGAGTCTGAAGCTATCATTTCTTTATAACAGATTGTTCTATCAAGGCAATATCACAGAATCATAGAATGGTAGGGGTTGGAAGGGACCTTTAGTGATCATCCAGTCCAACCCCCCTGCAGAAGCAGGGTCACCTAGATCAGGTCACATAGGAACACGTCCAGGCGGGTCTGGAAGACCTCCAAGGAAGGAGCCTCCACAACCCCTCTGGGCAGCCTGTGCCAGGGCTCCCTCACCTCAACAGTGAAATAGCTTTTTCTTATATCTAAGTGGAACCTTTAATATGAAGTTAATTAATATCAGGTTGAAGTTGAGACCTAAATCAATACATATTTCAAAACACAGCAAGTAATAGACTTACACATTTAGTCCAGAAGGAGTAGTTGAACTAAGGCTGTTTGACAAGTCATATCTACCATTACACTGACTATGTAATCAATGGAGAAATAAACTGAAAGAACCATTAACCAGAAGGGGCTAAAAGATTCTCCAGACTTTCCTAGATGCAAATAAAGCTGTGTTTGTAACTTTATTAGGCACTAACCCACGCAGAGGAAAGGTCTCAGAATAGATCCTCATTTATATCATCCTCCACCGTACCAGGAGCTATTATATCTTTTAAGTCTTTAATGGGTACTGTAATGATACAGATCTTCATTTTTTCCTTAAAATTCTAAAGGGCACATATATAATTATCTATAGAGGGCTTTTAATGAAATGGCTTTCTTTAGAAAACGCTTTAACTTCAATTTCTAATAAACCATTCTTCTCTCTAAGCTCATGAGTAACAACTCTGCTCTTCACTACTCACACATCACCCTGGATTGTGTGAGATGCTTCTACTGTTTATTAGACAACAACTGACCTTGGGGTAACACCAACTTCAGAAATAATTTCAGTGAATTACATTATGTTTAGCAATATGTGAAAGACCAAGACAGCTCTGATGAGAGAGAGAGTATACAGCCTAAAAGAGGTGCCTAGGTTTTGGGAATTGCATTACTGCTTACATCAGCCTAAATGATCCAACAACAGCCATCTCACATTGACACAGCTTGAAGATTTATGCACTGTGTAGCAAAGAGCCAGTCTTATCTCAGCTCATCCACCATCAAGTGTTTGGAAAAGATAAGAACTCATTAGCATTTTTAATGACGGTTCAATGTCTTGACTTCTCTGCAGATGCCACATCGACAAATACAAATTATAGCTGCAAACATTCACTTCCTCTAGGCTTACTACATATATTTGGGGGATATATTTCTTCAATAAAGATCAAGTACTTGTATGGCACCAATTGACACAGGTGAGTAATTACTTGGTATTTAAAGCTATATTAATTCTTGAACAGAGTATTTCAATATAACCTACAACCTCCTGGGTCAGAAGATTACAAGCTTTATTTGCATTCCAAGTCCACCCTTTCAGGAACTGAGAGCACAAAAAAGAGTTGTCAATTGATATCCATAACACAGAAATTAATCTTCTCCATCCCTTCTTTTCCTCCTTGTTCTGCCCTCATCAAGAAAATACACATGGAAGACTGCAATAATCCACATTCATTTGCTGCATGACCTAGTATGACAGCCATTGGGCAGACTTTTATAGGACTATCTTCTTTGTTTAGTTTTAAAAGATATTCATTGTTTGACCAAATGTCCTTGTTCCAAAAACTGTAATAAAATTAATATATGACACCCTGATAGAAAAACATTCACAAAAATACAATCTAAAATGCTGTGACCTATGCACTACGTATTTGCCTTTAATTTCTCATATATATATATATATATATATGTGTGTGTGTCAGACTACTTCTTTCTTACTAGAAAGGTACCTTTAGAAAGTGATGTAAACTTCCTGAAAACCTAAGCTGAGATGATGAAGAATTAGCAAATACAAAGGTCTTTCAAGGTGTTTTATGTTAATTAAGCATTTAGTTCTGATACATTTCCAGGAACACACATTGGGTTTATGTAATTTCTTAAGTCTGTACTCACAGTTATATATATCCTGAATTTAACACTAGTGACTCACTTTAAAGATGTCAACTTCTTATACTGTGTGACTACGGAACATTAACCATCCCTGCTCAAATCTCAATTGATTAACAAGGTAGTATGTCTTTTGAAGGATTTGTTAAGGCATGATGGATAAAAGTATTTATCTAAATTCCACGCTGACATACACAATACTCAGCTTCACTGAAGGATTTGTATTTAAATCAGCCAAAACATCCTTTATCATCACTTCTGTTTCACAGCAGCTATTTCAAAAGTGCAACAGCAAGTTCCTGGAGGAGTTTCCACGTAAAACGGCAGCAGCAGGAGAAGGGGGTTGTGCAGCACTCCTTCCACATAGTGAACTTATTTGTAATTCCATTATACACTATAGTATGTTCCACTATAAAAGTTGCATATAATACACTATTGTTTTGGTTTTATACCAAAGAATAAAAAAAAAAAGTCACTGTTGACAGAATATACTGTAGGAGATTAGACTATATTTTGCTATCATAGTGATGGATGGGCTGTTCAGTGCATAAGGAATTGGCTGGATGGTTGCATCCAGAGAGTAGTGGTCTATAGCTCACTCTCTGGATGGAGACGAGTAGTGTCCCTCAGGGGTTCATACAGTTTAGTATCGTCAGTGATGTAGAGTAGGATTGAGTGCACCCATAGCAAGCCTACAGACATCACCAAGCTGAGTGGTGCAGTTGATGTATCTGAGGGACAAGGTGACATCAGAGGGATCTGGACATGCTTGAGAAGTGACAACGTGTACAACTCAGGAGGTTCAAGAATCCAGGTGCAAGGTCCTGTACCTGGGTAAGGGCAAACCTGTTTCACTATAGGTTAAAGGATGAAGGAATTAAGAGAAGTCCTGCAGAGAAGGACTTGAGGGTACTGGTGGATGAAAAGCTGGACATGAGCTGACAATGTGCACTTGCAGCGCTGAAAGCCAATGATGTCCTGGACTGTATCCAAAGCAGCGTGGGTAGCAGGTTAAGGGAGGTGGTTCTGCCCCTCTGCTCTGCTCTGGTGAGACCCCATCTGCAGTGCTGCCTCCAGCTCTGGAGTCCTCAGCACAGGAAGGACACAAACCTGTGACAGTAAGTCCAGAGGAGGAGAAGAGAAATTATCAGAGGTATAGAACACCTCTCCTGTGAGGAAGACTTTACTGTAGCCTTTCAGTACATAAAGGAGTCTTATAAGAAGGATTGGGAAAAACTTTTAGCAGGGCCTGTTGTGATAGGACAAGAGGTAATGGTTTTAAACTAAAAGAAGCTATATTCAGACTTGATAGAAGCAGAAAATTTTTACCATGAGGGTGAGGAAACACTGGAACAGGTTTCCCAAAGAGGTGGCAAGTACCCCATCCCTGGAAACATTCAAGATCAGGTTGGACAGGGCTTTGAGAAGCTTAATTGAGCTGAATATGTCCCTGCTTACTGTAGGGTAGTTGGACTAGATGATCTTTGCAGTTCTCTTCCAGCCCAAACTATTCAACGATTCTATTATAATGAAAACTAACAGCTGGATGTGACTTGTTAAATATAAGAAACTTTCACAAGAAAGTGTCTGAAAATACAGGCATACATCAGGATGCAGAGTTTTATTACAGTGCAACACTTGTCTTGGTGTTACCTGCTCTATTATTAAAGACAATACTTAGAGCAGTAAACCAGGGCTATATCACAGACCTGTAGCTAAATCGAAACCTTGGTAATTTCCAGTTAGGCTAACTAATGTGTGTCAATCAAGGGTGGATAAAACCAAATATGTATTTGTTGGGCTGTACATTTATCATTTTCTAACACGATATTTGTTAGCAAACAACATATTTTTTTCCTTAGACTTCTATCTCTTAATTTCTAGATTTTTCCTCAGAAGTGAAATCTTTGTCTTCTATTTTATATTCTTTCCTCCTACTCAGACATAAAACTTCATATTTGTACAACTATTTTTAATGGTTTTCTCAGGAGGGAATCATTTGCATCTAAGATGATACATCAAATTCTCTAGCTTCGAAAGAGGTTTAAAGTAATTAGGCTCGTAACTCTTCTTTAGAACCAACAAGAATTGATTACCTTAACAAGACTTCTTTGAAAATCTTAATCAGAAGATTTATTTATTCATTTAACACATCGTTTCTTTATTTCTCTAATGTAATTCAGTTGTTGTCCACATTAGCCATAACTTCATGTTTCCCCATATTTTGACATTTCTTTTTTCTATATTATGTCATTTTCTCTTTGTGTTTCCCCATATTTTTTATGTTCATTCTGCATTTCCATTTCATTTAGGCACAAGACACAATGGCAACCAAAGATGCAACTTGTGTATGCAGCACATGTGTGCCTGTGTGAGGCAGAGAATATGCTCATACCTTTTAGGGTAACTGAGAAAAGCCTTTCTCTAGCTCAGTGTTCTCACCTCCACACAAAATGAAATCACAAACTAATTCTCTAACCTTCTACATCTTGCTAGCAATGACTAGATGAAATATTATTGTTGTAATGAAAAATGTTTCATCTACAGACATCCTCCTCTTCCTACAAAGAAAAGAAGAAAGAAGAAAAAAGCCAGATATTCACCCAGGTCCACACTGTATTACAGACTTGGAACTGCAAAATGGAAGTTAAATTGCAAAGTTCATTTGAACTTGCAAAATCAGTGAAGCAAACCAGATTCTTTAAGCATTTGCTCCAGTCCTGCACTGAGCCCCCCGACCCTTTAGTTGCTGTTAGTTCGTCTATTCTTGGTTGCTTTTTATTACCAATGAGTTGATTTTTTTCAAGTTCATTGAAGTTGATGGTTCTCTCTATTGTTAGGTTCTGCATACCTCCACATTGTGTTAAATAAAGATGATGG
Organism: Colius striatus; assembly: GCF_028858725.1. NCBI lineage: Eukaryota > Metazoa > Chordata > Aves > Coliiformes > Coliidae > Colius > Colius striatus. Next base: position 7,402,375 of record NC_084762.1, read on the forward strand.
GAAATGTCCATGGTATGGTACATATTACTGTATGTATCAGAAATTTTTATCTGTAAGTGAAATCGTTCATAACACACTAGACACTGTGTAAGCTTCATACGAATCACTGAAGCAATAATACCTCCTTATTTCGGTGAAAACATTTCAATGCAATAACCAAATTGTTCCTAAAAGGCAATCAAAAGGGTTTCAATGTTTGCTTGTCAATGTCTTGTGATTTTAGTAGAATACACACGTAGTCATTCATATCTGGTTATCCAACTTGAAAGAGAATAAAACGACACATAGCTCTGGTGTCCCAACACCCCTTCAGGGAGGTGAGGAAGGTTGCCTTCTTTCTGAGGCAACCAGAACAGTACTGCTGAAGCCTCTACCTCTACTGCTTAGCTTAAGGAATACCTTTAAATAGTATTGGTCCCTACACTCAAAGAGATTTTTGAATTAATTCACTTTCCTCTCTTTGACCTTTATGATGGGGCCCTAGGAAGTCTGCGAGGGTGAAACAAATCATTAGTATTGTTCTTTCACTTTTTATTTAATAGAATCATAGAATGGTAGGGGTTGGAAGGGACCTTTAGAGATCATCTAGTCCAACCCCCCTGCAGAAGCAGGTTCACCTAGATCAGGTCACATAGGAACATGTCCAGGCAGGTGTTAAAGACTTCCAAGGAAGGAGACTCCACAACCCCTCTGGGCAGCCTGTGCCAGGGCTCCCTCACCTCAACAGTGAAATAGTTTTTTCTTATATTTAAGTGGAACTTTTTGTGTCCCAGCTTCATCCCATTACCCCTTGTCCTGTTGCTAGTTACTATAGAAAAAAGGGATGTCCCAACCTCCTGACACCCACCCTTTAGATATTTATAAATGTTAATAAGATCTCCCCTCAGTCTCCTCTTTTCCAGACTAAACAGCCCCAGTTCCTGCAGCCTTTCCTCGTATGAAAGATGTTCCAGTCCCCTGATCCTCTTGGGGGCCCTGAGCTGGACTCTCTCCAGCACCTCCCTGTCCCGCTTGAGCTGAGGAGCCCAGAACTGGACACAGGAGTCCAGATGATGCCTCACCAAGGGGGAGGGGGAAAAGAACCTCCCTTGACCTGCTGGCCACACTCTTCTTTATGCATCTCATGATGCGATTGGTCTTCTTGGCCACAAGGGCACATTGCTGGCTCGACAGCCAACCCAAAGCCTGCAGTATCACATCTTTTTGCATTCAAATACAAGTACTGTAACTAAATACATTGACATAACAGGATAAAATTTAGCAATTGGGAACTTAGGAACTGCCACTAAATAATTTTTTTAGGGTGGCATAAAATTATAACTTTAATAGATGGAATAAATCAACTAGTGTATATTCAGATATCTAATTGTGTGCCCTGCAGTGCAGCATCTGTGTACAAACTAGGATTTTACCAGGAAACAGCAATTTTCAGCAAACACAAGCAGTTAGAAATATGAAAATCATTTATGGAGAAAGGATTTACACACATTCTGGAACTATTAAAAAGCTGGCAGAAATGAAGTTTCCTAAGTAGTTCTTAACAGTTGTCTCGGTTGAGACAGTTTCAGTTCGGCACACCCAACAGCAGATGTGTGGAAGACAAGTCTCTCTCTTTCAGACAAACAGGAGCCATGGACACAGATTTAAGTTTCCGAGAACTTAAAATTCCTTGAAACAATTTCATCATTTTGCTTGTTGCAGCATTTTCCTCTAGTCTCTAATATAATATTTCAATATTTTAGGATTTCAACTGAGATATAAAATAGACCTCTACTGTTCACTTACGTTTCACTGGTTTGGGTCCACTGGAAGAATTAAACTTTTACTGAGATACTGTCCAAACAATAGAAAGGAAAAAACTAACAAACTAACAGGACAATAAAGAGCTTAAACCAGCCTCCTTGTGTGGTCCTTACAGTATTTAAAAATCTGACAGAGCTTAAAGGCCCACATTGCAAAATCAATTCTGTATGTAAGTGGTGGGGTGTCCTTGATTCTTAAAAGGAATATGTTTGTTATGATGCAAGGGGTGTTTTTCAAACAAAAATCCTGCCAGTCTGGGGCTTCATGCCAAGCACACACACATCAGGGATGAAGTTTTGATTAATTGATCCAGGATAAGGCTCTTAAGGATGTCAAGATAACCCAATGTCTGATGGGTTTACTTGAAGACTAAGGACTCAATGGCCATCTACAAATGTCAGTGGTTTGGAACAGTGTCCCAGATTCACTGCTGTTAGACACAGCTGTAACTTCAGTGAAATCTACTGACTTCCATGTAATTTTCGGTGGCTAATTTGTTACCTTGACAGACAGAGAACCTGTTGAAAGATGACTGAGTTTTGTACTGTCCACCATTAATGACATTTACAAGCCAGTGAAACTACAAAATGGAATTACACAGTAAATAACATCACAAAAACTAAACATTGCTTATGGTAATGGAACCTCTGTGTACAGAGAATAATGACAAATTGAAGCCAAACAATCATGCCTGAAATTTACTACAGCTAATTTCTTAGAAAGGTAAGGTTTTCCTTTTTCTCCTCAATATACACCTTTACAGTCCACTCTCACACTTCTTCTCTCTTGAGAAACCACAGTCAGAAAATGTTCTTGAAATAGTTTATTATCTCAAAGACTGGATTTAAAAATCCTCATTCTTAAATTCATGACAGTATTGGAAGTCAGTACGGGCAAATAAATTGGCTCTTCCTCTTGAGGCACGTGGGCCGAAAGACCACGATTCTGACTTGCCAGCTATAGCCTCAAGAGTAATAATTGAAAGAGTTTCAACTTCTGTTTGATTCTGACTGCAAGGTTAAGCCAGGAAAACTCCAGTCCAGAAATGACATGCGAACAAATGCTCAACTTGAACTAACTGCTATTAGCTCTTGTATTGAATCAAGGCTTTACTGTTTCTCTCCTGAATTACAGAGGGTTAAATTCAAGTCCTTTTGTTGCATATACATTTCTGAAATGTGTCTGGTCAATCACTGGTTATAAAAGTAAAACAGCAGTTAATCTTTAGAGAAAGAAAAGTTTGTTGAAACTAAAGGCATTCTGCATGCATACTCATTTTAATTTCTCTTTCTTTTTTGTGGTAGCACTTCAAGTTGGGTGACTTTGGAAGTTATTCAAAGTAATTTTATCGTATCCCTTTCATACTGGAAGAAACAGTTACAGGAAGCATAATTTTCTAATTTCTCAGTTGTTACACTGTAGCCATTCTCAGTTTTTCTCCTGACGGCTCCCAACATACAATTGGAGCAGTCAGCAATAAAAAGATAGTAGTACAACAAAGATACAAAGTTCAAAATGTAACATCAAGTGTCAGCTTTTTAGTGAAAATCCCATCATACCACAGTCCCAACAGCCATTCAACCACTTCTGCTTCATCTGGTCAGTCTGAAAAGGCACTGAAGTAACCATTTAGCACAGGGCGCCTTTTCTCATTTCCCTGCACTGGCAAGTTTCTGTATCATGTGAACACATATTAGCAGATGTGGTGTAATACCACAGGCAGGGCAGCCACTGAGAAAAGCTGTTTGAGTTGCCTTGAGCCGCTGAGGAAAACCTCCCCTAATCCCATGCTCAGAATTAGGCATTTTCCTTCATCCATTTATTGTCTCTGAAGAAGCAGCATAGAATTACACAAAAACTAGGGTAGCTTGCTTAAAGGAAAAACAGAGGATTTACAAAGTGCCAGTTACCAGCAAACCCACACCACAAGTAGTATTAAAGTGTTCTTCTCTTTGATTGTCTAGTGCTAACAGTAGGCCTTTAAATTCAAGAATAATTAAGGCTGCAGCCTGTTTTTCCTGAAGTCAAGGGCAGCTTTGTTTTGCCTTAGCCTGAACTGTGATTTAGCAAGTGCTGGAAAGCAACAAGCAGCTGCACACTAAGTAATTCAGTGGCTGCTGGTGAAAACTATCATCATACACCTCTGCGAGGCTTAAACTCTCAGGGGCATGTGGAGCTCTCTGAAAGGGCCAGGCTGGCCAGGTATCAGGGTTGCAGCTGAGGGCTGGTGTCCACAGGGACACCCAGGGATGCAAGGTGTAGGGGGAAGATGGAGAGCCAGAGGGACCCTGAAGCAGCTGGGCATCAGGAGGGAGCAGAGGGGAAATACAATAAGTCGTGGCAGGGAGGGGAAATGTTCACAATTCCCTACAACTCAAGGTCACTAACTAGCAGAAAGCAAGCCCAGAAGGACCAATTTACTGTATCATGACACAGTGGGAATCATTTTCATTTTTATGCTGTTTTTCCTAGCCACTGAGAGTTTTCTGTATTTAAAAGATAAGTATTCTAGCGTTTCTTTTTTTCTTCCCTCTCTCCCTGCTTTCTGCATTTAAAAGCTTTTTCGGTCTTCTTTGAGGAGCTCATTTTAAGAAGACTGGCCTTACTCATCTCACTCAAGAACTTGTCACAACCTCCTACAATGTACATTCTCTAACGGCAAGATAACTTCAGTAAAACCAAGGTTCTGTTCTGATGCATAGTTTTCAGATCAGCTACCACATAATTTTTGGCTTAATGCCTTCTTCTGCAGGAAGATGCAAATGCAAAGACGGGAAGGGGGGTTCTTATAAAACAGAAGTAGAAGTATCTGAGCGGTATCATCTCACTGTCAGAAAGATTTTATCCTCTATATGCATTTCAGGTCCTTTATCCTTGACAATAAACTACTACTTCTATCAATCATTTGGGTGTCCTAATACTTTCAGATTTTGTAGAACTTTTTCCAAAAGCATTTGAGGCTGCATATCCTAACAACTCTTAAATGGCTAAGCCACCATTTTCACAAATTCAAGCCAACATATTATTCCATATTAACTATAATAACCCTGGAATTTGCCACCATTGCTTGAATGCACTCACAACCTCAAAATAAAACTTTCCAAGTGTACTTAAGTGGAACAGTTACAAAATAACACACGTGCAGCAAAAACATTGTACAAGTATGTGGACCATAGTTTTACAGCTACAAACAGGTATTCTTCATGCCCTGTTTTGCCTCTGGAAATAACCAGAAAAGTCTGTCTTTTATTCCTGACAAATAAGTATCAGAGCAAATTGCATTATATAAATATCTTGAAATCATTTTCTTTACTATGAAATAACCTCCAGTTTTTCCTACCCACTCCTTGCCAGTGCATTACGAAATTAGGCAGAAAATGAAATAAATAAAAGCCAGTCAACAAAATCGACCGAGACACCCACTGTAGGTCTTCAGTGAACACACAGAACAGTTCAAATTCAAAGGACTTCATGTTTTTAACCGCATTGTTTTGTGCTATGTGTTGCTCTATGGTGTTTTTGGCTGCTACTCATTACCTCTCTGCATGACAGAAGGGCTGCTGCTATGGTACATAGATCCCAACACCTACCAGGGTTCCTGTCGATCACAAAAGTTCAACATTGTCTCATGACATTATCAGAATAAATGGAAATCTCTCATTGAGGTAATTATTTAATTGCAGAAAAAACAGAAGCAGAGAAAATAAGGAAAAAAAAAACAGAATCCAAGCCTTAATAGCAGCTGGTGCTTTTAGCTGGAGTGAATGCCAATGAAACTTTGAAGCCAAAAAATACCCTAACAGTCCCCTGCAGTCTCCCTGCCGAATGTCCCCATTATGTACAGAAAGCTTTGCACAGGCCTAAAATAAAACACTGACTTGATTTGAGTAATGAGGACCACAAAAACATGACACTAAAAATCTATTCTGTTACATCCTGGAGGCAAGTCACACTTGTCAACAAGAGCCAGAAGAGAGATCATTTCACCTCCAAAAGTGCCTGCTGAAGTATGCCCAGGCCTCCAAAAGTCTTCAGGCAGGAGAGATAAGATCATAAGCCCACCAAGGCAGATGAGTACACTCCAGCAGAGAAAAGCTTGCCATGCTTCCCAGTCACAGAAATGGGAAGCCCTTCCCAATGCCAAAGTTCAGAAAGAATGGCACTGGCAGTGCACCTTGCTCATAGCACTGCAAGCACTGCAGTCCACTTGGTCTGCTCTGAATGCCCACAAGACACTTCCTTGAAAAATCCTCCTGCAGAGTTTTTGCTGCTCCACCAAATTTACCACTATGATGTTGGACACAGAGGGTTAGTCCTAAAAAATTAAGATGTAGGGAGCCTTTACTAATTTGTTTGGTATTTTGTTTTAGACCACGTCCCACTTGTGCTAATCCTGAGGTCGACATCTGTACCAGATCCAGTAAGTTCAAGATCTGTGGATAAACAGCATAAACATATACTTGTCCTACATTGTTGGTTTAAATTTTTTAAGGATTCTTGTGCAATTCATGTGCTACAGAAGATAGATCTCAGTAGATTGTCTTTGGAGGTGTATCAGGAATGTTTTACTTCATTAAACGTTACTAAAGAGAGCCCACCTGGACGAGTTCCTGTGTGACCTACTCTAAGTGGTCCTGCTCTGGCAAGGGGTTGGACTAGATAATACTTCAAGATCCCTTCCAATCCTTAAGATTCTGGGATTCTGTGATATTTTCTACTCACCATTACATAGGACACAGAGATCAGACTTCTCACTGACTCTCTAGTCCTGACTATCAGTCCGGCTTTGTGTGGCAAAGGCCAGCTCTGAGACACCTTGTCCAGCCTTGAAGGTTTTGGGGAAAGCTGGAAGAAGACTCAGTGACTGCCATACCCTTTTGTGCAGCAATGGCTACTGAGATGAGGTTGACCCTCATCTCAGCTGCCATGTACCCACTGACCCAGACTAACTTCCCAGTTTGACCTGGGAATTGACTCATCACTGTGGTGATCACTGGACTCTGGCATACCCAGGTTACTGTCTCCTGACCTACATGTCACGCTGACATGTGTTGCTAGCTCCACCTCAGACCTCTGTCATCACCACAAACCTGTCTGACCTCTTCACTGAACCCTGTGGGATCTCTGTTCTCTGAATCTTGGTCCTATCTCCAGACCTGCCCTGCTTGAGCCTTGCAGGAGTTCCCTGCTTTACCAGGCTTGTTAGCACGGGGGATGTCAGCTCCCGGCTCCCCAACCCTGTGGGCCAGACATCCCTCACTGGGACTGATGGTAACACTGGAACTGGGAGTACAGACCGGATACCCACAAAATAAAGGTCTGGCACCATCTTAGAGCCCTGCTGAGTTGGAAAGAGAATCCAAGAGCATCCTGTTAAGTGGTAAGAAATACTATTTTGTACTCAAAACACTGAAGTCTTTGTAAGGGATGCTGGCAGAGCAGCAAAGTAAAACCTCTCAAACAGTCATTTCAAAAGCAGAATTTATACTCCTTCAGCTTGACACTGAGCAAAAAAGAACCTCGGCTCCCTGCAACTGTTGGTGGTGTGGGATGATCCCCCACAACAGGAACAGACTGCCAATGTGCCGATTACCCTGATCACAAAGGAAGTCTTCTGGGGATCAAATTTTAGTACTGGGCAAGTTAAACAGCAATTGAACATAACCAGTGAATTACAGTATCAGCATCTGAATGACATCAAAAGCAAAGTCATATACACAAGAAAATGGTACAAGATTTCCTTCATCCTGAGCAAAATTAAAGGAGAATATACGTTAATTTTGACAGGGAAACATGATATGCTGTAACATGCTACAAGAGAGATAAAGATAGCCTCCAAAATCCTATTCCATTCAATCAACATAGGCAGAGTACTTTAAATTCTTAACAGAGAAAAAGATTTGTCAGATAAAGAGTCATCTAGAGACAGCATGGTCCTGAGCATCAACAGAGAACACTCAGTGTTACACAGTAAGTAACATTTACTGTAAATTATAACCCCTGTGCTGACACTGGCATTTGACAAGTGAATAATTTGACTAATTTGCATTTTCTGATTTCTTCTGAGCTGTCAGTTTTAAAGTTGTCCCATACAAGACAAGAAAATATGTTCCTCTTTTCCTTCTGTTAGTTCAGAACTTAAAATAACACCAGACATCAAACCCTGGTACTTGATAAAGGCACCAAAACTTGTATTTCCCACAATGATGATAGGAATGCACAAGTTATTAGAGCTGTGGCTTGAGAAGAGTGAAACTGAAGAAAATATGGGACAACTAATTGTCACTCATGCTTTTCCACTGGTACACATTTGAGCTCATTAGATATATCTCTTAGCCTACTCTGGATTCATCAAACCAATCATAGGCACAGGTGCAGAGTCCTGGAGACAGATGCTGAGCTGATTTTGTGAACTGCTTGTATAGCATTGCCCTCACAGAACGGTCTGTAGCTCCTCTGCCACCACTGCACACAACAGCAAGTGGGGTGTAATGTGTCCCAGGGAAGCCCAGCCTCACCAAGTGTCGTGTTTCCATGGTCAGGGAAGACGTGATAAGGCTCAGCTAGCTCAAAACAAAGGCACAGCAGCCTCCTAGGAAAGCTGGCTCCTCAGCCCCCAAAACACAAGCAGTTCAAGTGTTTGTGCAGTAGGTCAGTGAAAGGGAATGGCTTCAAACATTGCCACAATACATTATGAGTTATGATTTAAACTTTTACCCTCCACTTCGCTTTTCTTTTTCCTTCTCCTGATCTCAGATTTTCAATTACAGCTCAATAGGAACATTTTTTCCCCCTGCATTTCAGAAATGAATTAGCCTGGCTGTGCTTTCCGTGCCCAGAGCAAGAAGAGCTAGACAGGGGAAGAGCCAGTATTTGCAAAGTACATGTCCCTCTTTAGAGAGTTAACTATTGAGTTTGAGCAGTCATCCCTGAATCACTTACTCTGCCACAATAAGCATCCTTGAGATTAATCAAACCACCGAAAGAAAGCTGTATATGCACTAGGATTTCTTCCCAAAAGGCATAGCAGTGACCTTTTGCTAAGAAGAAGAAAATGTAATGAAGCCTCTCCATCAATGACACTTGCATCACTTGGTATTTTCACATACAAACCAAAATACGTGTGGGTACTGAGTTGTATTTTTTGGAGCTCAATTTACCAATAAGTTAAACTGATGACTGGGCTGACAATTTAGTCTTTTCTGAAAGATAATAAAAATGTATCTAAGTACTTGCTTTACTGTATCAATGTCAAGCAAAATTATTATTACTTATACCAGTCATTTAATACAGTGGAACTACAGCGCTACAGCCTCAACACAAAACTTGTTTCTCACATTATGAAAATATGTTTTGGCTTCACCCTCGTTCATTATTTTTGTTGACAAATCCTTTGACTTCTAGAAAGGAAACAGCAGGAGGCTATTGTCACATACTGAATACCAAATTCAACGGTCTTCTATTCTAAGTAGATCCAAAACACAACAGAAGCACAGGTGAAATATCACTTTTCATTAAATTCTAACTTACAGGCACACAATAAAATCTATTACTGTAAGCAAGCAGGAATGGAAAGGTCTGTATACTTTCAGAGACATATAAAAGATGATTAAAAACATATTTTGGAGAATATCTAGCATAATACAATCCATTTATTTACTGTAATATTTAATTTCTTAATACCTTAAAGTGCATAATAACTTTGAACCATTCTGTTTACAGAAAGACACAAATGTTTGTAAAAGAATACAACACCTGATCCTGTTATTAAGGATTGTGTCTTATGAAGTACAAAATATTGTTACCTTGGGTAACCTTTAACACAGATGGCACCTATTGCACAATTGACTCTGTATGTATGGCATCATGCTGAGATCCATGCAGATCAACAGCTTGATGGGGTTCCCTAAACTGGCTCTGCAGTCTTCTGAATTGATAGAGTACTTGACAGGCTTAAAGGCTGGTACTCTCTGCCTATATCAAGACTGGATATATTTTTCGTAGAGATACCTGCTGAGAGCAAGGAATGGAAACACACAAGATCAAACACCCCACTCTGGAAGGACATTTGTTCCTACTTCACAAGGCTCCTCTGCCCTTTCTCCAAACGCGAGCCACTATGCTATATGATGTCAAGCTGTTTTTCCTCAGCCATACGTCCTCTCCAGCTTTGGCTTCTTCATCCAAAATTACTCTACACACTAACTGACTCTGGCATTTGTCTCTTGGGATGGAGAGTGTCAGATTCCATCTCCCTACATAGCAACATATAGATTAATTTCTGAACATTTTCTTCAAGACTGACTGTAAATGCAGCACCTTTGTCTTTTCCTTCAGCCTTTCTCCCATAGCTAAGTAAATGTGTCTGGCCCTGCCGTGGTGGGAGCTGGTTTTAAGCCATGGCAGCAATTACCTGGTGGCCACGTGCCTGTGGCTTCTCTCTGGGAGCACCTAGGGCAGGGGGCTGACACCCTTCTGTAGTCACTGTAGGACAAACAGCCCCTGTGGGGTAACAGGGCTGGCGATGTGCTTCCTGTCAGTCCCACGGCCCAGAGTAATACTTAAAGAATGCACATCATAGCAGAGTGAAGAGATGGCTACTTGAAAGTTTCTCTTGTATACAAATTTAAAAGATATTTTAAATAAGGTTTTTCTTATTTAGGTAACTTAGACTTTCAGACAATTCAAATACTTACTTGGCTAACAAAACACTCCTGTTTGTATATATATATGATATGTTTGCTTTTGGTGATAACAAGATTTTGAGTCTAACATTCATCATTTTGTGCTGAAATAGGTTTTCCCTATCTTTAATCTAACCTGTTTACCCATTTCTTTTGGATCCCATCCACTTATCCTAGTTCCTTTGACAATCTCAAGTTATTTCTTTTTTAAGTCTTGATACATTGTTGGCTTTTTGTGTTTGCTCACCTAGTCCTATAGTCTCTTCTGCTCTTAACTTCCCCTCCTTACCCTGTTACTGCATTCCTAAGCCTCTCACTATTAAACATCAGTTCACATTTCTCCCCTCTTTCCTAGTTTTACTCTATTTAGTTGCTAGCTTCCTCCTTTCTCCTAGAACAGTAACAAAACACAGAGAGAACCAGATGAAGACTAGTAGAAGAAGTCAGGATGCTTGTGATTTCCACACAGAGCAGACCTTTATAAAAGCCAGAAAAAAGTTCAGGGGCTGCATCTGCCCTTCCCACATTCATCAAGGGGATGCAAAGAGAAGAAGGGTCCTTCTGCCCTTTTGAAGAGGCTGCAGCTATCAGGATGGAGGTGCAAGATAGGAAAAACAGAGATTCACTTGTTTGCTCAGGTGAGAAAGTACTTAGGAAAAAAGGAATTCATTAATTCTGTCTCACAAATCTTTAAAAGACTAAATTTACCTATATTTGAAGTCAGTATCTTCTCTCCCTTTTTCAACTGGAATTAATTGACATCCCTTTTCCCACTTACCTCAGGCTGCAGTCTCAAGTCTGTAACATCCAAAGGCATTAGATTTGAAAAGGTTTGTTTTTTTCAATGTTAAAGAAAAAAAATATGGCTGAGAAAGAAAATATATATGCATCAAGAGTAAATTTTGTTCAGGAAAAAAAAACAGACCCGGAATGGAGGATTTGGAACCCTCAAAGCAATTCTGTTTTGCCTTCAACAGAGAAAGCTGTCCTTACTTGAACTACACTGAAACTGATTTATATTGCCATTATAGTAAAAGACCAGGATGCAGCCTTGCATATACACCCACACTTCCTCTTCTTTCTGTTTGCAAAAGGTTTGCAGAGCCATAAACAGCTCTACATAACTGTTCCTTTCTTCCCTGTTCCTTTACAACCCTCCCAGGTGCCTGAGATTCAGCACTTGCTGGTGCACATCGGGTGTTAGTGCATCTGTCCTCAGGAAGCAAAAACCAAAACCAGATTCTGCACTGAGCAGCTAACACAGCTAAGAGCACTGAAAGCTGTTCTGCCTTTGGAAATCCTTATTTGAAAGGTAACTCTGAAAGACAGGGCAAACTGTGGAAGTTTTGGTAAAGATTGAGCCTACAAGTCATGAAGAACAGGAATAGGACACCTGGACTGTAGGCCCTCATCACGGGTCCCACAAGACTATTGGTCACCTGGCACATTTAGTTCTTCATTGGAGGATTTCCACAGTACTGTATGACAGAGAACTATCTTATAGAAACTCCTGCTCAGAGCTGTTTCCTACATCTGTGGGAACAGCCATGCCCCTGCTGTCTTCCCTGTAACAGGTACATCAGCCAAATTGAATGCACCATGGAAGTATTGTCACTTCCCACCATATTCTCTCCTTTTACACAGCACTTCCCTCTTCAGTCCTCGAAGATGACATACTATTTTGCTGTATTTTATCTAAAGGATGATGAGAATATGAACTGTCAGGGCTTGACTGTACCTATTTCTTTTTAATTAAAGCAATGATCTCAGCATTGTTTAATGTTAATGTTTAAATATTTGTTTCCTTGCACCATCAACATATATTCAGGAATATACCTGGATTCACTGGTAAAGTAATTGTTTTCACTCATGTTGTGATGGAATAGCTTCAATAATAATAATAATAAGGTAGCTACAGTACTTGTATGCACAACACTAACATTTACATCTAGACATTCAGATGTGTTCTCTGCAATGAAGCAAGAAACCCTAGGATTTCACATGGCTTCATATGGAGGGGCAGCCAAAAGCTCTGAACAAAAAACTGGACAGAACCAGGTTTAAAGCTCTGAAATTACCCATCACATTAATGATGTTAATGATTTATTCTGTACTGCAGGGACATATATAATTCTCTGCTGACCAAAATAAGAAAATAAAAATTACAGTTGGCTCAGTTTTAATTGTTCAGACTTAGCTCTAGTTTTCAACTGGTTTAGGAAAAAAAATGTTAACATCAAGGAAAGAGAGACTCTGAAGCAAGCTGCAGAAAGGTGTATAGTTGCTTTGGGATTGAAGTAGGGAGCAGTCTTGGGACAAAACTCATTCCTTGTCAATGGTGTATATATACATACATGAAGGTAGGAGAAAAGAGGAATGATCTGCACAGGTTCAGAGGCTCAGTCATGCTTCCCATTGCCCCAGTTCTGGAAAAAGGGAAAGCAGCTGAAAGCCACTCACGGTGACAACAGCTGGGTCCCAGCGCCGCTCCTCACAGCAGGGAGCTGCCTTGGGTTAGTTTCTTCTTAGACTACTCTTCATTTGCTCCACCATGCTTAACCTGCTTTTTCAGGTGGGTGAAACTCGGGAGAGTAACCAGAAGAGGCCCTTAGGGTAATGTCAGCCAACACTATGAGGACAAGAAAGGTTCTTTGAGGATCTGAGGCAGAATCCAAGGGTTGGGAGAAGGAAGTACAGGTCATGAATAGTCAGCAAAATTTAGCTTGTGGTAAAATGCTATGCATGCAACTTGTCTGTAAATGGTAATCACATAAAGGGGTTTTTGTCTTTTTTTTGGTAATCTCCAAATAAGATGACTCTAAAGCTTGCACAATCCTCAAGCAACTCTTCAGAAGTATTGTCTTGGTGATTCCCATGTAAAGCTCCATCACACAAACTAATATACTTCAATATAACCTGTCACAATCTTGCTGGATATATTCACATGGATATTTTCCCCTCAAGAAAAATCACTTCAGTTTCATGAATGGTAATCACAGAAATATCAGATCAGCCAAGGTTTCAGAAGCCAGACTTGTTTATCAGATTTCACTTTCCTAGAGCATGTTTTATATAGCAGATACAATAAACATCAAGTACATTAAATTGTCCAAGCATTTAGTTATAGTCACTTGACACAAACCTAGTACTAAATATGGACTAGCTACAAGTTGTCAACAATTGCAGGATATCAGTAAGGCCAAAGGATCTTCCTTGGTATCTGTTTCTTTCTTGAATGCTCTAATGGTGTGTTAGATGCATTGTACTGTTGAACATTATGCATAAATGTTATCTGCTATTTTCACTAAGGCTATGTGTGTGGTTGGCAATCTTTCCTGGCTGCTGCACTCTGATTCAGAGCAACTATACAGAAGGACAAGGAAGGGCTTCCAGGGTGAGGTGGAGACGGAGAAAGGCACAGAGGGGAGAGGCTCTGCTCAGAGCAGAAAACAGATCTCAGCCATTCTACAGAGAAATTTCTGGGGGGAAAAAAACCCCAAACCTTTAGGAGTCTTAGAGGGATTGAGTGGTATCTATTCAACCCAGAAAAATCTCCAAAAGCTGTCAGTATATGAGTAGAAAGACGCAACTTAGAGTATATGAACACAAAGTGCAGACTTGATTTTAGAACTTCAGCATTAGTCTCCCTGTACACCAGCACTGAGACTTCCCAATTTCCAGAACTAACGTGCTCTAATTAGACAACCTTATTCCTAACAAAATGTGTATTTAGGGAATAGAATACTTTCCTGCCTTTCAGTGTGTTTATCTTAAAGTGAGGTGAGAATAGCTCCAGCAGGACTTTCAGTCTCAATCATGGACTAAATAGTGTTTTAATACGGTATTTTAAGTAGATTTTGTTTTCCTTAGACAAAGACAAATAGATTGGAAAGGAAGCAGAGAACGTGAGTTCTGTAAAGCATGAGTAGGAAAATACAAGGTAAAAATGCTGGGTTAGCATCTTCTATGTACAGGTAGACATAGCAAATTAAGATGGGTAAGACAATTGACCTCATACTAAAACTGACCTGAAGAGTTTAGAACTATCAATAAAAGAAGCATAAACTTAGCAGTGCATTTGCTACTGTATCTGCCTGTGAATATCATACTGATGGATAACAGTTTGCTATTCTTCCATTGTTCCAAGAAGGTCAGCAAATCAAAAAGGGACAACCAAATAAACATCCAATGTTTATCCATTTGTCAGGAAAGGCCTCCACAAGACACCTGAAAACGTTTATTATCTGCTGCAAACAACTGTGAATGATTTGGGGGATTCCAACAGGGTTTTTTTTAAACAGCAAATCCTCAGCTGTGTGAATTCTCAACCAGCAGCAACAGTGATAATCTTCTCTGAATAAACTTACATGTTTCTCCTTCAGGGTGTAGTTTCATATTATACTTAATTCAATCTAACAGCAGGCAGAGGCCATAGGGAATAGACCTGCATTCTCCCTGCTTTTCTGCCTCTTCCCTTGCTTTGAATTTAGCAATTGTGCAACTCTACAGTGACTCCCATCAGTTTGCTGATCTGAGGGAAAACTCACAGGTTTTCATGAGTTCGCTTCCCCTGCAAGCAGGGAAGATTTACCCTTAAAGTCAATCTCAGAAGAGGAAGCAAAAAGAGCATACAAAGTGGAGCATGAGAGGGCTGTTGCTCCTTTCACTAGCAGTTGTTAGGTCAAACTAAGCCTAATACGAACTCACATCCTAAGATCGCATCTATATTTCTCTTTCAGTCTGAAGCTGTAGCATGTTTTTGAAGTGAATCCATGAAGTAATGGCCCTACTGTTCAGTTTGCAGAACAGCTACAGTACATGTGAACTAGATTGTTTTAGGAGTAAACTTAGCCAAAAACATTGTTTCAGAGGTATACCAAATACAGGCTAAACATTTATAAGCCATCCAAAAGGTTCTTGAAAGGTTTAGGGGTTTGTAGCTACTTTGTAGCGCTTCTCATACTGCATAGCAATGTGTGAGATGATCAGGTACTGCACTCTTGTCATGAAGATGAAAGCTCTAGGTTTTAAAAACCCTAAACAACTGTCAGACTTCGGGATTAACAAAATAGACATGTCTTTATTATAGAGACCGTGAGCAACTTTTCTTGTGGGAACAAAGCCTGAGCTTTCCACTCATTTGGATACCCATGCTCTCAGATCCAAGATGATCACGTTGGAGAGTCCTCAATACAAATAAACTTTCCAGCATTGCTGAGCCCACAGGAGACCCTTATGAAGAAGCATTCAGAGATATATTTTCAGTCTGCTCTATGCCCCACATTGCACTATGCCAAGGCTCTTCACTTCAGCCAAGGAACTGTGCAGAGAAAGATGGTAGTAACAGAGTTTATTAGAAGATGAATCTTGGGGTTTTAGTCATGAGCATCAGGAGATAGGGCTGGGGCAGGACAGAAGACAAGCTATGGTGCACGTCCATCACCACCACAGACATCGTGTGACTTATTTCCAAGGTCAACTCAACTGACAGGGCTTTACACAGAATTGTAGACAAGGACACCTACAATGGGCATTCAGTGTTCATCCAAGACACGGGACTGGTACAGCTACAAAATGCTCCATGCCCTCAGGGTACTGACATTCAGTCTCGGGGTCAAACATCTTCCAGCTGAAAGCTAGTGCACAGGGTAGACATAGGAACTTTTCTACAAACTGAAGTATTACTAGTGCACCATTATGCAAATTTATCTTGCAGGTGGGGGCAAAGATACCCACACTCTTCATTTATTACCATTGGCCCCTGAATGTCTTACTGACACTATGCTGACAGCAGAGAAATAATGTTATCATAGGTAAGTTAAATTACTCTGGATAGGGTAATAAAATGGAAATGACATTAAAGGTAACAACATATAGCAAGGTAACGTTAACACATTCATTTCAAGTACAACACGCCTATACATTTACAGAGTAACTTCAGTAAACTGAAAAGCAAGTTCTGTGTCACTGTCACTCCCAGTGCCAGTCTGCAAGTACACTCATCTCAGACAAAGCTCATGGAGAACAGATCCATTGCCACTTGGCTGCAACACTTGGTAAGAACTGGCAATCCTATCTGCCAGGGAAGCAATAGGCATTTTCTGCACGTAAAGCACTGGAATACATTCAAAAGGCTTTTCAGGTCTAATTATTTCAGAGAACACTTAAATAGTCCCCATTAAATAATTCGTGGCATTTTCACTTGATGTAGTCCTCCTTTAAATATACTCTGAAAATGTCTGTCAAAGCCTCATGTTTACAGCCAGTACCATTGAAAAGTGATCTTAAGCTTAATACCATCTACATTTCATTGCACATAAATCCTATGTCCAAGGGAGCAACATTGTTGCCTTGCTGTGGCACAGTAACTGTCAGTAACTGTCAGTAACTGTCATCAATATTTCCTTATCATTATATAAGGCATACCAACAGTTGGCGTTCTTAGCACAGTTTGACATTAGGAGAGATTTTAGTACTTTCAGGATGGTTAAACACCAATTTAATACTTAACAGTTTCAGAGGCCCAAGAAACAACAGAAAGAAAAGGTGTATGACAGCCTGTAGACCAAGGAGTGTTTCCTAACTTGAGACTGATTGCAGCCAGACCATCAGTTACATTGAGACATGAGTGTGCACTAAGATCCTGCAGACCTTGCTTTCCACGTGAAAGAATCTGCGCTAAATGAACAGTGGTGGAGCTACCACCAGAACTCCACGTCTGGACTTGGAATGGAGAACTATCTTTAATAACTATGAATATTTGGAACACCTGAGCTTTCACCTTTTTCTTTTACATATTACACGTTCAAAATCCCAGAGAAAATTTGGAAATCACTCAACAATACTCTTTTGAATAAACACCTGATATCACTTTTGTTCACTAAAAGCATGATTTGTATTCTGGGAAACAGTGAATAAGCAACTACTTATCTAAAATTCCTGTAGTAATTATTCTATACTTTAAATATGAAAAAAATATCATCAGCTGCAATATTGAAACAAATTTAAACTGAGCAGTTAGACTTTTCTCTTCTTACAGAAACACTCTGAAACCTCCATAGTTGCTAAAACTCCTAATAATACAGTGAATTTGTTTTGATCTTGGTTTTCCCTGTATCTCTTTTTTTAAACATCAGCACTACTTAAAAAAGCCAATGCAGTGAAAACTGGCATTTGAAGGCATTTTGAACAGAGTTCTAAAAGTAAACAATGCCACTTTAGATGCTGTATTTCCCCTTAGAATGTTTATTTGAATATTTTTTTCTTGATGTTAATAGTTTTGCCTCCTGATGCTACCAAAAGGCCATTGATAAGATAGTGGAAGAGATAAGAAAAGTAACACTGACTGTTCATAGTGTCCTGTCAAAAAAGTAAAGAAACTTTATTCCTCATTCATGCTCTTTCCCTCCCTCCCAATTTCTTTCATTGTAAGCTTTCTGCTCAAAGAGAATAGGTCAAGCCTTTCAGAGCAGTAGTTGATGGTGAATCTTTCCCATCAGGCCTCAAGCTATCATATTGCAAACCCACAGACCTAAAAGATTTTAGTTTTAGAAAGTCTCCAACTTAAAAATAAAGGAAGTATCACAGTGTGACAATTTTGGCAGAGCACTGATGCCACAGAAGAGAATGGATGCCTTGGCAGAACTGAATGCTTCATTCAGCCCCTGAAATCTTCCCTTCTTCCATGAAAATAAGGCTTTTTCTTTCTTTCTTTTGCCTTCATTTTTTTCAGTTCTCCTGCATATGAGACCATCTAATGAAAGTACTGAAAGAAGGAAATCAACTTGTCTCCATGGGGTACGGCATCTAGGTCCATCCTTTTAAAAAGAAGCATGACAATTCAACAGAGAAATAAAGCTTCAATATTTATCTCTGTACAAATTGAGTTATGAAAAGCAATTAAGATTCCATTTTTCTGATATAAAAATGGTCCAATAGAAAATGACCTCGCATTTCTGCCTTGAGACTCTTCAAAATCTTATTCCTACAGATTTTCAGGGGGCTGAAGTCCCACTACAGAGAACTTGTAATCTAATACAGATGGCTTAAATTCAGCTGTGATTGTATTGGCCTTTTCAAAGCTCTTGTGTTCTCTTGCAATTCCATCTTATGAGAAGGACCAGTGGCTGAAAAATGCCATAAAGGTGGGATTAACCTCTAGCCATGGCATAGCTAGTCAAAGCAGATATTTCTGAGCTTGTGAAAATCAAGTAAATGTACAGATTCTGTTTTTAACCATATATTTCATCTTTATTTTTCTTTCCATAGTTACTTTCCATATGGATGATGTAACAGCTCCACCAGCAGTTTAAACAGGCAAAATCAAAGGTCATTGTCTAAGTTCTTTACCCAAGCAATACCTTTGAAATTAATGAGAGGTCACTGAATTAAAAACCAGCTGCAGGATTTGGATCTTCATTAAAAAGCCTCCTGCCTGCTTACAAGTCACAGTAAAATAAAACCTCAGTCAAAAAGGATTTAATGATTTCATTTTATATATATATTACTTGCAAACTTTAGGAGCATTGGTGCAACACTTTCAGACAGAACAATTCCAAGGAGCCTAAGGGAGGAAGGCAGGCACATTTCACTGAATTGGATAAAATGACGTCTGTGCTAAGTGTGTATTTTTGCATATAATGTTCTATTTATAGCTATTATCAAGAAATATAGCATGTGATTCATGTTTTCATTCACACGGCAAGAATCTATGAGAGCATTACTATCATTTCCAAACTTTATTACCTCTAAGTCTTGCAGCCCCAGATTCTGACTTGGAAACCATTACTGAATGCAATATGTTAGCAGGACACACAAGAGACTATGTGCTTATTTTTCACCTTGATTAAATCATGATAAAGGACACAAAGTGATTGATTATTCCTGCAGAAGAAAAGAATGAGGTACCTCCAAAAACCAAAAGAGAAAGTCAGAATTGGATTCTGATTTAACTGAAGACAGTAGATTGAAAGTCTACTCCTGGATCAACTGGGAACCAGAGATGATAAAAAAAGAGAAAAGAATTCTCAGTCCTTTGAGACAACTTTTCACAGAGGGTTAACTGGTAAGAAGTTACATTTATTAAGACTTTAGGGCCTTTGGGTCTGGAAACTTGTATGATATTACTTTAGTAAAATAAGATATTTACCTTGTCAGAATAGATCATTGCTCATCAAAAGACCTAAAACTTTCTAGTATCAATAAAAGAGAAGGGAAGCTATAAATATAACAAGAAGCTAAATCAGAACTGAAATGTTAAGGAAAAAGACAGAAGCAGTAGAAAATACTCAATTGCAAGATTGCCAGAAAATTATGTTAAGAGTATAAAGTCATGTTTTATACCCAAAAAAAGTGTCTAGCAGAGTAATTGTAACTCCTCCTTGTTAAGGCCATCAACTATGTTGAACAAGAACAAAAAAAGCAGCTCAGAACTAAAGCACAGGGATGCCTGCTGGGCATTTGTAATGCAAGAATGTGAACACAACCAGCTAATGCAGTACTGAGGCAAGAATCAAGGGCATTTCGGTTACTAATTGTCTCAGTTTAACCAGTTCTGATCCAACCACCAATCTGCTCTGTGTTAGACCTCATCCTAAATTACCTACTGAAAAGGAAATGCATCTTGTGGTTTCTTTGATTAAAGATACCTACTGTTATATTCCACAAGTTAAATCTGAGTCACTTGAAGTCTAAACAGCAAAACAGTAACAGCGAAACAATTTATTCCTGCGAACAATTTGAATTTTAAAAAAAGCAAAATAAACCTTTAAAATCCTATCTAAATCATTGGATTATGTTAAGACTATTTAGAATTATTCCTGCTTAGTGTCACTTGATATAGCTTTGAATTTTAGCAGGATAAAGGCAAAAAAACCCAGTAGATCCAAAAATTTGTACCCCAGGCTGGTTGCACTCTTAATTAATGATGTGCTGCTGTTAAAATACTCAGGTAAATGTAGTACTGTTTTTCACTAAAATCAGAGTTAATGCAGAAAGCTGTATATTAATCATGTCTTTCTAAATGACTAGCCACAATTATATCTCCTCAGTATGTATATCCTGAATTCTTTTAAACAAAACAAAAGTCATTCATAGACGACAGAACAAATGCTTTAAACAATCAAAACTTGACAAGGGAGTATATTATGCACAGTAACAGGGCTTTCTATAAATTTTATTCATCAAGGAATAAAAATCATGCTTATTTAAACATCGTTGATGTTAAGAGTTTCATGTCACAGATTCTCTTAACAACGGGAACAAGGGAATTTATTGTAAGTATATCAATATCGCTTTCTGTTGTTGAGGTCTCTTTAAGCTGAATATAAACTGTCATCTTAATTTATTGCAAAGGAACAAAGCAATATATTATCAGTGTCTCACTGCAGAAACAGAGGTTAAACTTGAAACAGTTGTGTATTCCTGGGCCACTAAAATAAATACCTTCAGAGGCACTAATGGATTTTATTTTTATTTTCTTCCTTTCTCTGAAAAATGGATCCATTAAGACAAAAGCTAAGTGATTTAAATGGAAATCTATATACAAATTAAATCAGAAGGCATGAAAAAGATAGCTAGCAACAGGACAAGAGGTAATGGGATGAAGCTGGAACACAAAAGGTTCCACTTAAATATAAGAAAAAACTATTTCAGTGTGAGGTGAGGGAGCCCTGGCACAGGCTGCCCAGAGGGGTTGTGGAGGCTCCTTCCTTGGAGGTCTTTAAGACCTGCCTGGACATGCGACTTGATCTAGGTGAACCTGCTTCTGCAGGGGGGTTGGACTAGATGATCTCTAAAGGTGCCTTCCAACCCCTACCATTCTGTGATTCTATGAAGGGGAAGGCCTTGAAAAGTCTTTAACTTCAAATGTAAATGCTATTGCCTTTTTTATTACAGCACTAATTGAAAACACCAGGGAGAGGAAAGTGGAGAGGAAAGGAGGGGAAAAGAGGTGGACTCTACTACTCCCTGGACATAACACTTCAATATTTTTACATCAGAAAAAAATATGGGAAATGTAAATGCAGCTACAGAAGCTGTTTCAGACTGAATTTTGGAATTTATTGCATAAACTACATGTCCTTTTTCAAGAGCAGATTTATAACACCATTACATGTGGACAAGCTACATCTCTTTTGCTCATTTCTTCAACAGGATGAACATGAGCTGGACAGAGAAAATTAGAAAGCTTTTTTGCCAAAGCTTTTCATATCTGAAGTCACTTATGCTTACATATTCCCTAGTAAGGAAAATAAACTATATTGTGATGTAATATATTTAGCAGACTAAGATAGAAAGTAGAGGTGATGATTACTTCAAATTATTAATAGTCTTCTGTTCTCATCAGCAACTTGCAGTGATTATTTCCTCCTAGTAGCTACATTTATCAATTTACATACACTACATTTCATTGACAAATTATGTGGCCAAGAACTTCCAAAGATCTGCCAGAGCTTTCTGTTAATCAACTAGAAGGGGAAAATTGGATAGCTGAACTACAAAGCACTGATTATAATTGGATGAGTTGTATGAGTGTAATAAAGAAAGTTCTCGTAATGTTCTAGATCTACTGGTCTAGTGTTTTGACTGAAAGTCACTCTATGAAGACTAATCCTTCAGATAACCATTGCTGAAATAGGTTTAGATTAAAACAGTACTTACAAACTGGTTTTTAGAATAAACAAATTTCAGAAGGAGTAATCTAAAAGTAAAAAGAAAGGAGTAACTACGTTACACCATTACACTCTGTCCCAGTGGTCTCCAAAGCAGGGTGTGCACATGGCATGCATTGCACAAGAGAATTCACTGGACTGAAGGAGGAAAATGGTTTTGTAATTTTAATACATAAAAGAAAATGAAAAATCATGCTCAATTATTTTTTTATCTCTTACTTTTAAAGTTTCTGAGTTTGTAAGGTTTATAATATTTTAATGCTTTAGTACACGTATATCATCTGTAAATAAATAACCACATACTGTGGGTACATATTCAAATATGTTTTCCTGATAGGGGCACATGATCAAGAAGGTTTGGAGAGCAACACTCTAACCCATCAGGAAGGCTGGTGCAGAAATATCAGCCAGAATCCACAGAACCTGCTATCAAGTTAGTCCTCTTGAAACTGATGTCTGATTTTTGGGGGCAGGAATGCCATCGCTGCGAAGTTAGCTGAAGCTCTCACTGAAGTTAGAACATCAATCCTTTGATTAAAGGATTTTTATCTGAGCTAAATACCTTTCTTTCACGGTAGTCACTGTCTCCTGCCAGTCATTCATGAATATAGTCAAAATAATCGGTAACTCTATTGGGAAACTTTAAGGTAACATTCACAGGATATTTGAAATCAGGAAAAATTCACACTGTACTCCTAGAATCATAGAATGGTAGGGGTTGGAAGGCACCTTTAGAGATCATCTAGTCCAACCCCCCTGCAGAAGCAGAGTCACCTAGATCAGGTCACATAGGAACATGTCCAGGTGGGTCTTGAAGACCTCCAAGGAAGGAGACTCCACAACTCCTCTGGGCAGCCTGTGCCAGGCCTCCCTCACCTCAAAGGGGAAATAGTTTTCTCTTATATTTAAGTGGAACTTTTTGTGTTCCAGCTTCATCTCATTACCCCTTGTCCTGTTACTAGCT
The DNA here is from genome assembly GCF_028858725.1 of Colius striatus. Classification (NCBI taxonomy): domain Eukaryota; kingdom Metazoa; phylum Chordata; class Aves; order Coliiformes; family Coliidae; genus Colius; species Colius striatus. Next base: position 7,425,498 of record NC_084762.1, read on the forward strand.
ACTATAGAAAAAAGGGATGTCCCAACTTCTTGACATCCACCCTTTAGATATTTATAAATGTTAATAAGATCTCCCCTCAGTCTCCTACTCAATTTGATGATAATCCTACTGCAGCTATATTCACAGTCATCTATGTGATAACATTTATGATGAAGACTTTCAAAATAAAATGCAGAAGGAAGATGTAAATGAAAACAAAATCCAACTATTTAATCTTGATCTAGTTGTTTCAGTATAACACATATAAATGTAAAAGCTGTACTATATCTCTATCTCCAAACCTTGGGAGTTAAGGGATATTGCTCTACAGAAAGTGAAGAAGTAGAGAGCTGGTATGCAAGAGACTTTGTTTTTTAAACAATCTTTGTGCAAATGAGCAGTGTGGAGGAACAAGTTAAAATAGAAAGGGTAGAGCAAAGCCAGGAGGAGGTAGAATTTTAGTCACAATTAGCATAACAGAGACTACATCTACTGTGACCTGAAAGCACGAGATATTTAAAAGACCCTTTAAGTTTAATGTGTTAAAATCCATAAAATTTTCCTTAACTGCTGAAATGGCGTCATGCCTGGAGAGCATATAACATTACCCATTCAAAGTTTGTTGCTATGCATTAGCAAGATGCCTGTGGAAACAGAACTGTGTTCATTCATGCCACTCCTGGAACTCAATTAAGTATTTTAGTAATACTTCCTGTGCATTTTTGATATTTGATATGCTTGAGTATAAAGCAATACTCAGTGTCCAGTACAGAGCAATCACAGTTGCAGTATTATTGTTTATGTCAGTCCCTCAGAAGGAGTGTAGAGACAATATAAAGGAAAATCAAAGACTAGCTGCATTTTAACTTAATCCTTGTACAAATGCCTTGTTAGACAACTTCTGTTTCATGACTGTTTCATTTCCAAACTGCTGTGGGGATAAATCGGGTTTTTGTGGAGGGATGCTGTTGTCTACAGGACCGATGGAGATTCATAACTTGCAAAATGTGCATCAGGAAAAGAACTAGCTATCTGCTTATAACAGCTGGAGGAAATCCAGTAGTATTTTATCAACTTTTTTTGCCTAATTCTGTTGTTGAAAAGATCTATCTGAATCCCTGTCAAATATTCTCTACTTTTCATTTCTCTGTACAGCCTTCCAGATATGCAGGGACCTGAATAAACAGATCAGAAACTGACATACAGGCGTGATGACTACTCAGAGCAGCAAATGAAGCCAGTAAAATCTCTTCAGCAATTAGTCCTGGATTTCTCAGGTGAGTAGCCAGAATAAATGGATATTTTCAGTTTTAGTCTTTGGTCCTCCAACTGTAAGCATGGCATGATATGGTTTCCCTGATTCCTCTGGCTTACCCTCCTAGTCCTGCTCTTCTCTAGACTCTGATCCTGTTTAATTTGTCCTCATCCTGCTGCACCTCACTCTTCATTTCTTTGACCATCTGATTCTGGCAGGAAATCATTAAATAAAAGGCTTTACTTCATAGACTGAGTTCTTCCAGATGCCTTAACCATGTTTTAAACAGAGGTTCTTCCTTCTCAACTTCTCCCCTCATACATGCATGTCACTTGGATGCTAAATGGACCTGGAGGTCCTCTTCTTGACTTCTTACCATTGGACTCAGAAAGACCCCTCCTCACCCTGACAACACAGAGGGAAGGATAACACTGAATTCCTCTTCAATGGATCAACCTGGAAGGTGCAACTTGACAAAATAAGAAACAACTGAAATCTTGGTTTAATACAAGCCAGCAGGCAAGATTAATGACAAAACACTACCACAGTCTCTGTCCATGATTCCTCAGAACTGACTCCTTACGATTCCTTACTACCCTTTTGGTGTCCAATGTAAATTGCCCTTAGCCACACAAAACTCACCAAGTTATAGAATTTGTTCTCAGAAACTAGATGCTTCTAAGCCATCACAAATGATATCTAGTGCCTCTGACCCATGAGCAATAAGCACTAAAAATGAACTTTCCTGGACAAGTTTGTTAAAACTTTCCTGCACACACTCTAAATTTGAGAAGCTTCTAAGAGCAAGGAACTTTCCCTCAATATTATTCTCAATCTTGTCTTTCTCCAGACCTATCCAAAAATATTTCAACAACTGGTAAGGAAGGATGGGGAGAAAAAGAACATGGTCAAATTATTAAAGCAGAGCCCAGCAAGTTATCATAAAAAGGAGAGCTAGAAGGGCTGTAGAGAAACAGTATTATCACTCATGTCCCATTCTTGATATATATTCTACACGTCCTTAGGCTTCAAATGATAAGTTTTTATGATCTCCTTAGGCAATCTATTACAGTGCTTACCCATCCTTAATGGTAAACTGTATTGATCTATTTTTTCAACAAATGGCTTGTCAAAAGTAGTCTGGACACAGAACCCCACTCTGTAAGACATAACCAAGTTCTACACTCAAAATAATTTATTTCCCAAGTTCAGTATTTCCATGTTTATTTCAAATTAGTACAGTATTCAACTGTCAGGATTGCAAAACTGTGACTGCAACAATTTAAAAGAGTCTTTAGATAGCTTAGTATCACACCAGAAGTGCATTGAGGTAGAGGTTATACTATTAGGTACAGTCTTCCTTGGCTTACACATCAGTAAATGTCAATATGTAAAGCATCCGTTGTCATCACTGTGCTTTTTTTGAGGTTTTGTTTTTTATTTTTCCTTGTATTAGTGCAATAGAAGAAATAAAGACTTGAGCTAACTAAAAGAGAATCTAAGTGACACTTGGCAGCCTCAGATAAGGCTCTCAGCTTTCAGACTAAGGCCCTTTATTGAGGCACTAGAGAGAAAAAAATATCTATAGCCTTATTGTCATAGCTGCTCTGCAGTAACTTTGATGAGATTAAAATAAAATCTGATACTTAATTTCATAAACCTGCCAGTGTTATGAGTTTGACAATGCTGAATATTACTGTGTTTCTGCTGTCATGAAGGTGATATCTCAGGAGGGTATTTGTGAAACAGAAGAAAAAGGAAAGTACCTGTGGCGGGAGTGTTTTGAAGGTCTTGTTGGAGTTGGTGCCTTCAGAGACATAGCTACCTGGGATTGATACAACCCATAATATAATTGTAAAAATAGGGAAGTAGTTTTTCTTTTAGCTCATATTTTGCTCTAGATCCCACAGTAACCATATATTTTCAGCATTGGGTCTTTTTAACACCTGCATTGACAGGCAAAAGCAAACTATATATTCATGAGTTTAGACTGGAGACTTTTTTCATGAAATCTTGACAAATTTGATGTTAACTAAAAAAAAAAATAGAATACCAATGCAATTATTTTCCCAATATCTCTGTGGAAATAACAATATAAAGCACAGAAAAACTTAGATGGGAAATAGGAGTCACGTTTTTATCATCTCTAAGGATGGAAACTCTAAGACCTCTCAGTGCAACCTGTTCCACCGTTTAACTAAAGTGACAACTAAAAATGTTTTCTACACATCTGGTCAGAATTTGCTGTTTCAACTTGTGTCTTTCTTATACTGGGAAGCCTCAAACTGGATATGGTACTCAAGATGTAGCCTGCTGAGTTTAAAGCAGAAGGGAGGAATCCTCTTGCCTTGATCTGCTGGCTATACTATTGCTGCTGCAACCCAGCATGCAGCTGGCCTTCTTTGCAGCAAGGATACACTGCTGACTCATACTCCGTTTATTGCTAATGATGTCCTGCAAGGCTTTTTCTCTAAAGCTCTCTGCTACTTACACAGTCCCTGGTTGTGTTGTCACATGGGGTTATTCCACAGCAGGTGCAGAAATTTGCATTTGCTTTCATTTACAAATTTCAACTTCATAAGGTTCCACTCAGCCCATTTATCCCACCTGCACAGGTCTAGGCTGAAGCAGCCTTGACTCTGCTGGCCTACAGGATTTGTCAACTCCTAGTATTATATATCTACAAAGATTATTATATGTACTCCTACAATCAGTAGCCTAAATTAGATCACACACCCTCAGCTGTATAGAAGAGCTTTATAAATACAATTTTATTTACTTAGAAACACAATTTTCTCTGTGTTCATCATGTCACAAAGTATTTAATCTGTATCACAGAATCACAGAATGTTAAAGGCTGGAAAGAACCTCAAAAGATCATCTAGTCCAATTCCCCTGCCAGTGCAGGGCCACCTAGAGTAGGTAATGCAGGAACTCATCTAGGAGGGTTTTGAATGTCTCTAGAGAAGGAAACTCCACAACCCATCTGGGCAGCCTGTTCCAGTGCTTCCTCACATGAACAGGCAAGAAAATTTGCCTTACATTTCTTTGGAACCTCTTATGTTTCAGCTTTTACCCATTGCCCCTTGTCCTATCATTGGACATCACTGAGAACAGCCTGGTTCCATCCTCCTGACAACCACCCTTTTTAATCTATATGTTTTGAATGTTCTTGAAATGAAGGATCTTATAGGTCTATCAGCTCAACTTGCTGGATATTACTTCAAGGAATTTGCAAAAGTTTTATCTTCCTAAGCAAAACATTGTTTTTTCCCCAGTAATACAATCTGAATGACATCTGCATCTCCAAGACAGAGAACTACATTGAAGAAAGCACATGCAAAGCAGGTAAGCTTTCCATGCAGTTCAGTAAATTAGATTCTACTTTTGCTCCCTGTGAAACAGAAACTTTAGCATGTTGCTTAGGACAGACATGCAGAGACACCACTCTTTTCAAGAAACTTTCAATAGTGAATGGCAAATCACTTCTACTAATTTCAGTGTGGGGTTGAAATTCACTTCAGAAAACATTCTGAACAATTTGAAAACTACCTGTTCAAAGAAAAAGAGTAGGGTCTGCTTGACCTACATTCCTAAGTTCAAACAGTAAGGCTCCACCAAAAGACATATGTAAACAAACAGAAGTTGCTCACATAAAACAATGATGAGGAATATGAAACAGAAACTTAAAGTTTGAAGGATTTACTGAGAATGAAGTTCTTCAATTAAGTCCAAATGACACTTGTCTGTGTAATTTCTTTATGTTACATGTATTTGCATGCAAGCTATTTTCTTCCTTTTCTAGTGTTTCCATTCTGTGGTACTATTTTGTCTGAATTCTTTCAAAAGAAAACATGAAAACATGTAGCTGAGTCTTCAAAGTGCCTCAGAGATTTTGTCTTCATCTATGGAAGGAAAAATCACACTCTTACTTACAACAGCTTCTGTTCTGAGGAACTACATGATGGAGTCATGGGAAATTCAGTCATTTGAAATACATTAATATGTGCTAAAAATTATCACAGACTGAAGACCTCAAAGATATGCAGGTATTGAGTTGCCCTCCATAAAAAAGGGAGTGACAGACTGATGGATCTGGACTGGGAGGAATAAGCACCTCTGGCAGAGGGATGGAGCAGTACAGAACATCACTTGGCTCCTTATGCAATGTGTGATGAAATTTTAATACTTGACAGGCTGAGTAAAGAACTGCTCAGTTTGCCAACAGGGAAACACTGTGTCATGGAAGAGTTACTTAAGTTTTGTCCTGCTTCATGGTCTAAACATTTTATTCAGCTTTATTAGAAGCTCCTGATTCCCTCTTTGATTCAAGCCAAGAACTTGTTCCTGAAAAGCAGGCACTAAAATCCCTTCAGCACAATTCCTAGTGAACAGAGACCCTTAACCCTCTAAAAATATGACTAGTAATCAAGGATATGACAAAGAAAATTTACTTTGGGTATTCTGAAGGGGCACAGCTGTGAGACAGGTAGGCATAGAAACGATGAACACTATTAAAGCTGTGGTATTTCCTTATATACCCAAAATAAGCTCCTCAAGGTTAGTGAATGGTCCTGTGAATTGAGCATTTCTGTCCCTTCAGTGGAGCAAGTCTTGTTGCAATCAGAACTTTGGACAGAGGAGTCAGTGATGGCTAATCCAATCTCTTCTGAACAAACTGAGTAACACAGGAAGTCCTTAAAGGTTGAAAATTGAGCCAGCTTCAGGTTACAGCTGGATAAGCAACTCTTTGTGGGTCAAGCAAATGTGGATAAGTGAAGCAAAAACTACCAACCCTTTAGCATGTTCCCAAAAACCTGGTTTGGAGGGCATAATCTTAAGACATATAGGAAAACTCCATGATATTACTATCCCAAGGAGGTAAAGCTAAAATCAATTTTTTTCCTGATATCTTTAAAATGAGGGGCACTATAAGTACTGTTACTCACATCTGTAGTTCTCATGAGATGTCAGACCAAGATATGGCAGAAAACACCACTGTAAACTGGTTTAGGTTGCCTAAAATTGCAATTATGGACAGCTGTTCAATATATTAGTTTTAGATACTTGGGTACTAACAGACATAAGTAACAAATCTTAACAAGAAAAATTCCTTTAGGGGATTTTGAATGAATTATTTTAAAGCATCATAAAAAAATTAACTTCCCAGTATTAAAATATGCAGATTACAATCAGTCCAGTTTGATTATTCCTTGATAAGGAAAAGCATCTGAATAATAAATCTAAGTATCATCAGACAATGGTGACATCACTGAAGAATGTATATTCACTTCTACTGGAGACTAATAGGTAGGATTTCACTTTGAATAACAATAGTATTTAAAATAAATGCAATTGATTTAAAGAAATGCAACCGATTTAAAGATTGCTTTAAACAGCTCTTCACCAACAATAGCTTAATAGTAACAGGTCTTTGTTCTGATTTTAGTTTGTGTTCCATCAGAAAAGCATGCTTAAAACTATTAATAAATGATGCAGTATCTGAATAAAGACAGCAAAACCTTAAAATTACTCTGTAAGGAACTTATTTTTAAATCATTTACTATTTCTATGAAATTAGTCACCTCGTTTTAAAGGATGTATGTCTAAAAAGCTTAGTTTCACAGTCATATCTATAAAAAAGCCTTTTTAAGAAAGCCTCTTCTGCCTCCACAGACTCCAAAACTCCTCATATACATTTTTTCTTAAGCCACATTTTATTCCACCAAGTAATTCTTCATCTTCCAAGTCTTTGTCTCCTATACTATGTCCTAGAACACTCTCAAATCAGAGTTAACTATGGAAAGTCAACACAGCTGCTGGACATATTTGACTTCACTTAATATTTGTTAGTTCTACCACCTCCAATAATGATTTAGTATTTTTTAAGCTAATGGAAAATTAAAGCTCATTTAATATGTATGGGAGAAACAATGACCCAACACAAACAATATTATAGTATTATTGACTTCCTTTTTACATCACTTGCCAAGTTCAAAAATAGCTTTCTAATTGTAATCTTTCAATGTTATCTTCTGGACCACATTATTTCAAGCATTTCTTGAAACAGTTTTAGTTAAAACACTAGAAATTTTAATCTCGTATGTAAAACATTTCTGGGGTAAATTACAGATGTCCAAAGTTTGCATGAAGTCTCCTTGGTTATTCGAGATACTAGTCTATTCCACAGAGAGATTAGTAGTCAAAAGATTAAACCTCTCAAATAACTGAAGTCTCTTAAGAAACAGATGAATGACCTTGATACAACTGATGACTCAAAAGCATTAATTTACCAATAAGAAAAAAGTTCACCAAGAAAACATTTTCTTCTAAACAAGAAATTTCCCCATCTCCATGTCATGAGCTGGAGTAATCCTAAAACAAAAGTATTATTCAAACTTAGCTCAGTATTCTTCAAATATAGTTCCGAGAGCTTTTTTGAAATGCAGTCATACCATACTTAAAATTTAAAGTCCCGTGGGAGTGCACTTGAAGTGCAAATATACTGTTCTGCTTTGCCAAATACTACCTTCTCTGTTCTTAAATAATTCCAAGTAATATAGTTTCCTCTAATGCTAGTATAAATCTACTTGGTGGAGAAGATTATATAGAATAAAGTAAAATATATCTTACAGAGCTAATTCTCACTTCATTTATTCAGAATCTTCATACTTAAGTCAACTTCATGTACATCTGCTGAATTACTGAAAGATTCTTCTGACTTCTGCCATTTTAATTGAACTGCTACATTCAATATTTTTGTTGTTTCTTTGGCATTCTATTGAAGAATTCCTACTTGTCACAGAAAACAATCATTTATTTGATTGAAGTGTAGTCTGAATTCCTTAAACTGATGAAGAGTTTCTTCCAGTAGTGATAGATATTCTTTGTAGTTTTTCTATTCGTACCACAAAAAACTTGGCTCTGAGCTTGGCATATCATACTTAATCTTATGTATTCAAAAGATATCACACTTAGTATTTCCCCTGATAAAAAGAGAAGGAAGATATGTCTAGACAACATATTTTTTCTTGACCCATCAAATTCAAGTACTATCATGTTTCATTTATTAGGTTCACCTGAGAAAACAGAGAAACTAGTACCATCAGCTCAAAACTACAAAATCTTAACTCCCAACAAACTGACAAAGAGCTTCCTTTTGTTACAATTTCTAACATAAACTTGCCATCACCCAAAGAATGTAGCAGAACAATTTCTGCAACTGAGGAAAGTAAATGTTTAAAAAACAGTGTGACTGATATCATTACATTCTTATGTAACAATGTTTAAGTCATTTTCTCTGAAGCTTTTGATACCTACAATGACGTAATTATGATGAAAACACATTCACAAAACTTACCAATACGTCTGCAAATATGAATCTATAACGCTCCAGATTAAACTTACCGCTATATTGGAAGTGGAAACAGGAGTTTTGCCATTAATCCATTCAGACTACAGCGATTCAACGAATTCCAAATGTGAGTATGATTTTGTCACTGGACAAATCAGATACCAAACTGCATGTGATTAAGCTGCTTCTTCAAAATTTCTTTCTAAAAATCAGATTAAAATGCAAATTTTCAACCTCTACTAAAATCTCATGTTCCCTGGTGCATAATCTTTTTTACAAGAAGATGATCAATCTTGCTCTCAGTGGTGATTTGTAACAGCGACAAAGTTCATTACATTACAAATAAATTCACAATTCATACATTACCTAATGCTGCTCATGCTTCCAGTTTCTGATCCAAGCTTACATCTCTCCAGCTGGCTAGCTACAATCTGACGTTCCGCCTCAAGTTCTCGAGTCAGTCTCTCAAACTGCAGTTCCTGGAAAAAAAAGCCCACAAAGAAAAAGTTTGTTTTGACTTCTCTTAAGAGGCAGATTAAGAAGGAATTTCAGTACATAAAATTATGACCCATGCAAGAACTGTTGGTATAATATCTCATAGGAAAGTCCTTTTTTTTCTCTTTTTAAACACATCTGTAGATCAAACTTTTGTGGTAATACTTATTTGTTCCTTCATTCACTCTAAAGATGTATGTTGTAGAATGAGACACATTATCAATAATTGAATATCCAAATATATGGAACAAAGTAAGTCTATATCAAATTCCTTCATAGTTCATGTGGAACTCTTTGTAGCATAGAAATGTGTTCTCAAGAAGGTGATCTCAGTATGATCACAAATGAGAACTATTTGAATTACTTAGAATAAGACTCAAAGTTCTGCAGATGATCATGAGGTGGCAAAAGCTTTCAAACTCTAAAAGACAACCATCACAGTACACACTAATGAAATCAACTCAGTTGAAAGGGTGTTGTTACAGGCTGAACACAGTTTAATTTCTGCATTTAATGATGTGCGGAACGGAAACTCAGGTAGTTTCAGACAAAAGCTGGGTTAAAAATCCTACCACTAATTGAATGCATTTACTTTTATTCTGTCAAGGAAGTAAAATCAGTCCCACCAGATATAACTCAGCCACAGAGCTTATAAATGTACTTCTAAAGACTTTTTGGTTTTATACACAAGAGATTTTTTAACTAAAAGAAAAAGCAGCAGCAAACTCAATACACATAAAATCCCCACTATTCCTTAAAGAGCTACATTGCTCACATATGGTAACAGTAGTTTTATCAAATACTAGTTTGAAGCACTTTCAGGGAATTAAGGTTGTTGCCAATTTCCCAAATGTTGTTGCCCTTTCATTTTGGTCACAATTGCATCAAGACTTTCTCACAAGTAAACAACAATAGCTCTCTTGACCTTTTTCTTTGGGTTTGTTGAAGGCTGAAGGAGAAATATTTGAGAATCCATTTGGTAAATTATTCTTGTGACCACAGAAATGCACCCATTATCTCTTTCTCCTTCTTTTAAAAAAGACTTCTTAATGCAGAGTTATGGGATGAAGTCCCTTTAATAATTCTCTAGCAATGTCTTGTCTAGCTAAAAGCAGCACTGGAAACTACTGGGGTCAGGACTTATGTCCACCAAGAGACATTGAAAAACTTGGTATCTGAAAGGAAGAAATGGCAGGAGGAGAGAGAAGGATTCAAAAGTCTTCATCCTATCTGCTATCTAAAACCCCTGAGAAGTGGGTAAGTGGAGGCCAGGGGTAAATGAAGGCATTAAACTTTTCAGAGCTCTGAAATGAGGTAAATCATAACTGAAATGGAAGAAGGAAACAGCTGGTGGATGTTCTACCTAATTCAGCTGGATCAGCCCTCCTTGTTTCTCTTTCTCTCTTCATGGAATAACATCTGTCCTGCACCACGAGTAAGGTGGGAAGTCCATGCAGCAAATAAAGAGCTGCTGCATTCTTAAATAGCCACTGTTTGACAAAGTCTACTTCATTCAGTATTCATTATTCCAAGTCAGACTATCCAGAGTATAAGAATACAACCAAGAGTCAGACTGATGTAAAGAGCACAATATCACTGCTCAATGAATGTCAGCAGTCCATTAGTAATCATCATTAGTAACATTCTCTGCATGTTTTTGTAGTACTCAGAAACGTCTTTCTCGTTGTTTGGAGATAGGACTATTAAAAATCAGCGAATCATAATCATCACCTAATTCAGGTATGCCTACTTCACAAAGAACATTTGTCTCTCACCCACTACAATCAATTATCCAAAAAGCTGAAGAGACTATTGATCAACTTTCCAAGAGTTATTATTCAAATCCTGGCTTTATTTACATAAAAATCCTCTTACTGCAGAAAGGATTGTACAAAAACTATTACTAAAATATTAAAGAATGTAAAATCAAAGTGATAGGGTATTTGCTATGCTCACATGCTTACACTAAAACATGTAGGCACTGAGAAATTTTGATAGCATAAAATACCAAACAAAAGCAAAAGCTCTAACAGCTATTCTGTTCCACTGCATTTTTTAAGTTAATTGATTCTGTCACGACAATTATATCAATGCACATTTCGACACTTAGTATGTATTTCATCTTGCCAGCTTCCCTTCCTGCCATCCCAGCTGAGTCAGACATGTTCCTTGCCATGGTCTAGCAGAGGGTGCTTTTTTTACCTATCTAGTAAGAAGATGCAACTGACCTACCGTCACTAAGAAAACCAGGGACTTGGGAGCTAACACTCTTGGCTCTCCATGCTGTTATTTGCCTTTTCCCAGATAGACAAGTGTATCTCATTTTGTCCTTTTACTCTCATTGGTATGCAAACAACCCCTTGCCAACTCCCTTTTGTCCTAAAGTCAACTAAATATAGAAATGCCCCAAACATATGCGATTGAAATACCTTTCAAGTCTTATTTTTCTTTTTTCTTTTCCTCTGCTACCTAGATTGTATATCTCCTCATATACTTTCTATGCTTCATCATTCATTTAATTCCTTCATTTAATTCCTTCAGTTAATTCCTCAGGTTAAGTATTTTCCATTTCCATTTCCCACCTACTTTCTACCCTTATGCCATGATTACTTTGCCTATAGAACATTTTTTGCTCCTTATTCTAGTCTCCAAAGTACACTTTCCTACTCTTGACTCTGTCATTTCTTTTTCTTCCCTACTTACTCTTTTTCACATCATCTTTCTTTCACTTTCTATCACACTCATCCTCAACTAATCTTTTTCAGTCCTACTGGTCAAGTTCCTACTCTGGCAAATGCCCTAAAATGCTTGGTTTAAGCAGTCTCTCTCTTGCTCTCTCTCTCTAATTGATCTTATTGAGCAAACTCTGCTCTTCTTACAATGTAGAAATTAATGTTTCCTGGTTTCCCTGTCCACAATACTGAAGTCCTGTCCTGCAGAGATGACTGGAAAAGGACAGCTGTGTTTATGTCCCTTGTCAAGCGGGAAGCAGTCATGTGTTGGATCACTTAAGAAAAAAACTGTAATCTTGGGTCTCTAATGCATGAAAATGCATGAATAGTACCTTCATTACTTGCTTCATTTAACTGCTGCTATTTCTTACTTAATTGTCTTCCGTAAGGCGCCATCGGACATCAGGGATGGCGGGAAGGAGATGCAAGGTGGGGCAGATGTGAAGAGGAAGAGCTGAGCAATTATTACTGCAAAGTTATCTTCTACATGAAATTTAACAAACTGTGTTAGGTATTCCCTCACGTGATGACAAAGGTGCAGGTCCAGAGGGCTGCCTTTGGAATGAAAGAAGAAAAGAACCGAACTAACAGTAAGGAGACTCTGCTATCCCTCAGTATCAAGAATCACTGTCAGAAAACAGATTAATAAGCTGCCTTGTCTTTGTTCAGGAAGCAGTGAGAGTGATTAATATTTGAATAAATCCATATGTTTAGATTTCAAGCAGCTGCCACAGTACACAAAGACAGAAACTAGAAATAGTATTTGCTTACATTTTACAAAAATAACTACTGAACCTGACTCCATAATTTGTCTTATTTGTTCTGTTTACAATCGTTTTCACCAGTTCATGGCACATTGTGTTATCTTCACAACCTTCTATTCTTTATCTGAATCGAGCTAATCAGAATATCACAATTAAAAACAAATTCCTACCCACTGATTATGCAAATCTGTTATGAAGACAACTGTAGAACGAAGAACTGCAGAAACTACATCGCAACATCAAAACTTATTTAGGTGATGCCACGTCAAGTGCTGCTGCACTTGGCCACAACAACCCCATATAATGCTACAGGCTTGGGGCAGAATGGCTAGAAAGCTGGCTGGCAGAAAAAGACCTGGGGATGTCAATCGTCAGCCAGCTGAACACGAGCCAGAAGTGTGCCCAGGTGGCCAAGAAGGCCAATGGCATCCTGGCTTGTATCAGAAACAGTGTGAGCAACAGGACCAAGGAGGAGATTGTCCCATTATACTAGGCACTGGTGAGGCCACACCATGAACACTGTGTCCAGTTCTGGGCCTCTCATTACAAGAAGGACACTTAGGTGCTGGAGTGTGTCCAGAGACAGGCAACAAAGCTGGTGAAGGGTCTAGAGAAGAGTCTTATGCAAAACTACTGAGGAAGCTGGGGATGTTTAGCTTACAGGAGGCTGAGAGGAGATATATTCAACTCTCCACAACTACCTGAAAGGAGGTGGTAGCCAGGTGGAGGTCCATCTCTTCTCCATAGTAATGAACGACAGAACAAGAAGAAATGGCCTCAGGTTGCCCCAGGGGAGATTTAGGAAGAATTTTTTCATGGAGAGAGTTATTAAGCATTGGTACAGGCTGCCCAGGGACGTGGTAAATTCCCCATCCCTGGAGATACTCAAAATATGCATAGATGAGATGCTGAGGGATAGAGTTTAGTTCAGTGGTGGGCTTGGCAGGCTGAGGTTGGTGGCTGGACTCGATCTTAAAGATCTTTTGAACCATAATGATTCTGTGATTCTGTGACCATGCTATAAAGGGCAATGATGCCAAAGCAATGCAAAGTGAAATGACCAGCTTGAAAGTGGTCATGGCATTTGCCACCATAAAGGCTGTGGGAGTAGGAAGTCAATAGAAAGATTAGAGATAATAATGAGAGTAATCCAGAGGAATTACTCGAGACTGCAGCTTGGAAAGAGAGGAGCTTGATAATTTCATCAAATAGTTTTGAAGTGATAAAAAGAATCTGTGTCTGCTAGGCCCCAAAGCAATTTATGTTTAAAAGTGGTTTGTTCACTAAGTGAGGGTTTTTTTGGTAAAAAAATGTCATTATTCTATAGCTGACAATTAGCATATTTGCCTTTTCAGTATGAGATTTATGTTTTATCTACCCTCTGCAGCCAAGAAAACTTCAATCATTCATTAAGACTCAAGTCAGGCCATATGTTTCATGGTGGTCCAGAAACTGAATAAGTCTGATGGAAATCATTGCAGTCTTCAGAGAGGTTATAAACTCTTGAGCTCAGGACAAAGCAAGAGGGTACTTGGCTGTTTTTATGCTTTGTATCTACTGAGTGATCTGTATGGACTCATTTTAATGTTGGGAGGAGTAAAACAAGTCAAAAGAAATTTGGCTGATATTCAGAGTTGATCTCACTTTACTCTGTCCTTTACAAACTTCACGTAAACCTTCAATCCTTTCAGAAAGAGACATGTATTGATGCTGAGCAAAAGACACAGAAAAATCTATAGAGATAGTAAAACATGGCTGATACCAAAAAAAGAGAATAAGATATATAAATTCAGGCTGAACTGCCTCGAGGATTTATTGAATTCCCAAGAATCTTAAGGTCATAACATTGAAAGAGGAAAAATGCTTAGCTTTTCACTGTAAGTATGCCATATAATACCAAACTGGTACACTGATCATCACTGGAGTCTTCAAATACAGGCAGATAACAGTAGGGTGATAATGCTGGGAATCCCTGGTGAAATGAACAGAGAAATCCTGATTACAGCTACACAAACAAATAAATAATCTCCTGAAGTCTTTCATAGGAACATCTTAGAAACTACAAAACTTCCTAAAATACACAGGCTGCAGAAATGTAAAACATGGGCTCTATCTTGTCACAATCTATTCAACAAGCAAAACTATACCTTGACTAACGTCAAGAAAAATACATCCTTATAGTGCTATGCACATACCAACATCAGTTGTTGGACTCGATGATCTTAAAAGTATTTTCCAACCAAAATGATTCTGTGATTCTAAGGGTGGTTAAACACTGCAACAGGTTGGTTGTAGAATCTCCATTCTTGGAAATTTTGAAAAACAACTGCACATCTGAGCTACCAGTTGAAGCCAGACCAGCTTGGACTAGTATCTCCAGAAGTCTCTTTTAACCTTGTTTTTCCACAATCCTACAACTGATGAGTTCTGGATTTTTTTCCAAGGCTTTGTGTCAATCTGTACTATCAGTGCCTATCAGATTGTCATCATGCTTACATAAAGACTTACAGGACTTGATATAAGTACTAGTATTTTATCAGCCTGCACCAGTATTTCTCTAGCCTGTCTCCTCATCTATCGGAGGGTCTCAGCAATACCACGCTTCCTTACAGGAGATTAGCGTGGCGTCTGGGCTATTGTGCACATGGATTATTTATAGGGTAAAGAAATAGTTTGACTGATTATAGTGTTTAAAAATAAGCTACTCCTTCTTTTTCACTTAAGATTACTTTCAAAGAAATCCCTCTCACGTCTTAACAACTTTTATACAAATCAGACCCCATTTTATTTTCTATTTTTAGGATGCTGATACAAATGAGACCACAATTGCATTCAGTTGCATGTTTCAGCTCTCTAGGCACCCTGCCTGGAGAGTTACAGGCAAGTCTGGCTCTGAAGGCACACTGCCCAATTGCCTGGACTTCTATTCTAGGGAAATTGTATTATTTCTTCTCCAGCACAATCACCAAAGTTATTCAAATTATCTCCATTTCTCTGTTACAAATTGCCTGGCCCTTTTTTAGCCCATTTTTTCTTCTGTTTTGTATTCAGTTTCAGCCTTTTAGCTCGCTCCCTTTTTCTCCTTCTCACTAGTTTTTGCATCCCTTGCCAATGCTCCCAATGGTTTATCATCCACCATGATGATTGCTGTGCTATTCCAATTCCTCCCATAAAAATTACTTCAGTTCCCAAAGCAATAAAGCAAAACTTGGAGCATTAGGATAGGATTGGAAATACTAAGCTTTCTCATCTCATACTTCTCCACTCTCTGCAGCAGCAATTTGCAGAGGATGCAGGATAGAATGACTAAGTCACTAGTTTTGACTGCCTATAGTGCTCATTTTTATTAATCGCAAAGTTCATTGTGGAAACAAAACAAAACCATAGAGATGGTGGATTGTCTCCAAGGTGAGTGAGAAAAATAGAGCTAGAGTTTAGTAACAGACCCTGACTCTTAATCCTTACACTGCTTTAAGCTTGGCATTCATTTTCATTACTCAGTTTTCCAGGACGAACAGTTTACAATGTCTAAGTGGAACCCAAAAAAAGGAGTAATTCCATTTACAGTAGAAGTTTTTGTAGTCTGACTTTTCATGTTCAGCAGATGTAATACATTAGACAGAATTGTGGACTGATGCCTTTTGTCTTGATTTTCCAATGCAAATCTGTAGGTTAATCTTGTTCTGAAAAGAGCAACAGTCGCAGCTAGAAGATGTCTTATCATGATGTAAAAACTATTCTTATGGTTTAAAGACACATGAAAAGTTATCAAAGTAAAACAATGTGGTTTCAAAAAGTAAAGCTTCTAAAAGAGTTCCAGATACTGAAGCACTTTTATTCTGATTCTTGCCTCCCTTTCTTTTCTAATCTGATCTGTGGTCTGATGGGTGTTATGCCAAGATGTTAGTAATAGCTACATAGGTGTCAGTATGCACATCAACATATATGAATACCAGTAACAAGTGACACCATGCAGCCTATCTACATGTTTTGAGATCTAAAGTCCTCTCCAGCATTCTACCTGTAGGGTTCTCCAGTTCCCTATTTATACATCTCTAAGCTAGTCAAACCATTTCTGTCTTCCAGAGTTTTGAAGATACATGTCATTCTAGAATCAGAGAATGGTAGAGGTTGGAAGGGACTTTTAGGAATCATCTACTCCAAACCCCCTGCCAAAGCAGGTCCACCTAGATCAGGTCACACCGCAAAGCATCCAGGTGGATTTAGAAGACCTGTAGAGAAATAGACTCCACAGCTCCCCTGGGCAGCCTGTGCCAGGGCTCCCTCACCTCAACAGTAAAATACTTTTTCCTTATGTTTAAATGGAACTTTTTGTGTTCCAGGTTCTTTTCATTACCCCTTGTCCTGTCACCAGATGCAACAGAAAAAAGTGATATCCCAACTTCCTGACATCCACCATTTAGATATTTGTAAATATCTAAATCCCCCTCAGTTTCCTCCAGACTAAACAGCCCCAGTTCCCGCAGCATTTCCTCATAAGGAAGATGCTCCAGTTCCCTCATCATCTTGGTGGCCCTGTGCTGAACTCTCTCCAGATGTTCTCTGTCCTTCTTGAGCTGAGGATCCCAGAACTGGACACAGTACTCCAGATGAGGCCTCACCAGGGCAGAGTAGAAGGAGAGCAGAACCTTCCTCGACCTGCTGGCCACACTCTTCATGGTGCATCCCAGGCTGCCATTGGCCTTCTTGGCCATTGCTGGCTCATGTTTAGTTTATTATTTCATAAAGATGTAGAGACAGCATTATAAATCATAGCTTCACAATTGTTCAGAATGGCCTAAGATTTTAGAGATATTCAGTCCCTCCTTCTTTTCCTGCTTCAATTAGAGAAACTACTCTGTTGAACACTTTTCTCTCTTGATTCTCCTGGCCTTGTAAGAGAGACTGTTGTCTCAATCCATACATAGACTGTCATACATCGAATGTCAGTAGAGCATGTCCAAGAACAGACTCTATAATTTGCAATGATCCTTGAATCTCTGAATTAATTAGGACACAAGACCTGAATATTGCCATGAGTAGCTATTAAAGAACTACTCATCAGCTACTTAGTAAGCAATTCAAAAGCTTCCTCACAAAGCAAGATGGGTTCATTTTTTTTAGGTCAACCTATTGCATGCAAATTAATACTATAACATTTTGGGTTTATGTTTTTTGGTTTTTGTTACAATTAAAGGACACAGAGGCTAGATTTTCTGCATACTTGCAAGTCCCATTTTGCCACACTAACTGAAGGTGGATGGACTTTCAAATAAACAGAGGGCTACAACAAAACTATATAGAAAATCAGCACAAATACAAGGATGTTTGTAAACAAAAAAACCACAGGATTCTAGCAGACAGTGCATTGATTAGTGAAATAATTATTTCCACTGCTATTAAGGGGAGAAAACAGGCTTTCAAACAGCTTGGGCTACAAAATTTGAACTCAAGGACTGCAAGCCCATGATATTTGCACATTTCCTCTCACAGATGATTCTGTGGCAGAGGCAGTTAACTTTAATAGCCTAAACTATGCTTTTGAATCTTTCTTCTTTTATTACATCTTTTATTACAAAGAAGAGAACTAGTAAAATAATTAGGCAATTCATTCCTTCTCTGGCTACCCTGCAGAAATACCAGAGATTCAGGAAATTCCCAACAGACTTATATTGTTCCTTGTGAAAGAGAAAAGCAATTAGTAATGAAAACGTTAGTTTTAAGAAGTATCATTATGATCTTACTCTCCTAATTTCTAGTATGAATAGCTCATCTTTTGAACAAAGGAAAAAGGTTTTCATAATGAAATTACAGTCTAAAAATTATCTGTTTGAAAACAAACAGGTAAGGAACACGCAGTTCAGGATAACATCTGTAGTATGGGTAAAGATGAGGAAAGAGGTTAGAATCAAATTAAAAAAACTCATTGAATAAAATGTACTTGTATGGGTTGACATAGCATGGAGTTGGCAGTACTAGTTGTCCATCATGACAAAGATGTATTTTGAAGGAAGAATACAAAATGCAATAGTTCTGGGAGTCTTCAATTACTTCTGGAGTTTGTGCAGTTCAAGAAAAAAAAAAAAAAAGACAGAAAGATATGGTATGTAGATTGAAGTTTGAACACTATTCCAGCCAGCTTCTTAGGATGTCCACAAGAAAAGATCCAATTCTTGACATAGTCTCGGGCAATGCACAAGCGACCATTTGACACCTTGCAGCTGAGAAGCCACTCTTCAAGTGATCATTCAGTGCTCAGAATCAACATGCCTACAGAAGGCAGAAAATCTGCCAGTTATGAGCCAGATAAAAAGAAAATACTTGGTGAAGAAATGAAAAAATTGTTTAAAGCTAAGAGTTAGGTCCTCAAAGGCAGCATGGAAACTATTTAATGCCCCCATACTGGAAGCAAAGCGCCGGTGCAGTGTGTCAAGAAAAGCTAAACACATAACAAAAAGAAGTTAACACAGTTAAACAGGAGGGCAGAGGAAGTCGTTAGAGACAAAAATGCTCTTTCTGAAAGCTGAAATCATCTTCAAATGAAGAAAACAGAAGACTATAAACGCTGACAGGTTAAATATAAAACCACAAGACAACACAATATGGTTCTAAGGGACAAATAGCCAAAGGCATCAAAGCAAACAACAAATCTTTCTTCAAATGCATCAGGAGCAAAAAGCTGCCTGGAGCATCTGTAGAGTCACTGGGTGACTAGGATATAAAAGGGTTCATTGAAGAGAAACTAAATGAATCCTTCAGAAAGGTTTTTGGTATTTCATGGGAAATTCCCATGCTAAGAACTCACTGAAGGAGTCTTATCAGAGGATCTGTCTGAACTTGAAGCAACTGTAGAGCAGGTCACGAAACAAACTGACAAAACAAACAGCAGTAAATTGGAAGAGCAGATGGTATTTGCTCAGGAGTTCTGAAGGAATTAAAAAATACATAGCTAAAAACATAGGTAGTACCTGAGAACTGAAAGGCATTGATTGCAATGCCGGTTTCCAGGGAGACCTGTAAGACAACAGAGCAGCAAGCCAGTCAGGCAGATGAGTAGAGCTTGTAACACGGTCCATTTAGTGGACACTGACATAAACATAAACATGGTCCATTTAGTGGACATTGACATAAACATGAAGATTTCTATATGAAGAAGAACTTTCTTAAATAAGAGGCCAAGTTTAAAATAAGTGATAAATTCTTACAGTTGAAGGTGTTCACTGGTGAAGTTCTGGTTCTGTGTTCCCCACCGTTCAATACAAACACAAATGAGTTGAAACAAGGAGTGAACAACAGAGTGACCATGTTTGACAGTAATACAGTGTTATACAGGATAGTAAGGCTGAAGCACAAGAACAGAGAATTTTAGAATCACAGCCCCCCAAAAAGCAGGACACAAAACGGAAGATGAAATTTGCTGTAGATAAACAGAAGGTGATTGTCATTGAATAAAAAAGATCCTGACTTCACATGTCCTTCAACTGCCTGGAAATTCCTTCATGAGTCACATACTTTCTCCTAGAAAGGCTGAAAGGTCTGGAGTTGCCTAGATCTATCTTTCTGCTCTTTTTGTAGATGGCTGTAATATTCATTTTTTTTCCAGAAATGTAGATGGTATTTCCCCTTATGCTCATGATCTTTCTAAGATGTTAAGGAGAAGTTTTGTGATGGTATCAGACAACTCTCTCAGCACCTTCAGTTACATCTTATCAGGTCACATAGGAGTTTTACCTTTCCAATTTGTCAGATAGTCCCTCACTTAAACCTGCTCTATTATCAGTGGTTTACCATTTCCTTCACTGTTGCTTCCTGATACAGAGTTTTGGGGCCTGACATTACCTGTGAAGACAGGCTGAGTGCCTCAGCCTTTCCTGTGCCTTTTCTGATGACCTTGCTGTCCCTATTCAGCAGCAGGCCTACATCTTCCTTGCACTTCTGCTCCCTACTAACATTCCTGCAGAAACTTTCATGTTATTCTTGTTATCTCTTGCTAGTTTAAGCTCCAGCTGAGCTTTTGCCTTCCTAATTACACCTCTGCACACTGAAGTTATATATCTATATTGCAATTTAGGCATTTGCCCCCTTTTGCACTGCTACAATGCTCATTTTTCATTTCAGCTCTCTTAGTAGCTCAGTGTTTTTCCAACTGATTTCTCTTTATGCCTGCTCCTTTTCCTGCTTAGAGAAATAGACTGTATTTGTGCTCCAAGACACAGGTATATTTGGAAATGTCCTAAAGTTTCAAAGATTCTTTGCCCTCTAAGACAGATCTCACTTGGATCCCTCCTAATAGTTCCCTGAGTAAGTTGAAACCTGCTCTTCTGAAGTCCAGGTCTTTTTTTTATCACTTGTCTTCCTCAAGCATCTTGGCCTCAACACACCTATTCACTAGCACTTCCAAAACAAGAATTGAAACATATCACATGAAGAAAGTATGAGTCAGACTTGAAAACAGATGAAAGAAGATGGTTTTTTACGTAACAGGCATGCTTTTGGTGGTTACAAAGCACAACATAATTTTACTGGGTTGTGGGGATCTGAAAACAGGTGGCTTCTGAGTATTAGGAGACAGTTATAAAATATTCTTTTCCTGGTTTTGCTCTTCCTTCAGCATATGCTTATGGTCATAGAATCATAGAGAGGTAGGGGTTGGAAGGGACCTTTAGATATCATCCAGTCCAATACCCCTGCAGAAGCAAGGTCACCTAGATCAGGTCGCATAGGAACATGTCCAGGCGGGTCTTGAAGACCTCCAAGGAAGGAGACTCCACAACCCTCCTGGGCACTCTGTGCCACTGCTCCATCACTCTCACGGTGAAATAGTTTTTTCTTATGTTTAAGTGGAACTTTTTGTGTTCCAGCTTCATCCCATTACCCCTTGTCCTGTTACTGTCTACTATAGAAAAGAGGGATGTCCCAACCTCCTGACACATCGGCGTCCTGGTCATCGGTGGAGACAAATTGTCTGACCAACATTGGCTGTTATTAGTGAAACTTATATTTATTGCCACCAAACAGAAACCAGAAAACATAATGAATGAAGTTTTTAATATAAAACTAGATTTTAATCCCTAAAACATGCAGATTGTGAATCTAGGCCATTCTTCCCATAAAACACAATGCAGCTTTGCTATGGAGTCCTCAAACAAACACTCCCAGATTTGCAGTGGAAAAGTAAAACAGTGAATGGAACAAAAGAATTAAATACACTAGGACTGGATTTGTGGCTATGGCTCTGGGTGATCAGAAACATCATCAACACTTGCAGAGCTCCAGAATTAGGAAGCTTCACTAAAATAAGTGTTGCTTCCATGATTACAGGACTTATTTCAGTTCAAAGGCCAGTCAGTTGCCACCAAAATACTGTTCAGGAAACTGTCAGTAGATTAAAATGGACAGAAGTATCTCTTCAGGGTTGTTCCCTGCAGAAGGGATATCAGTTATTGGTTCAAAGTAAGTATGTGAGCCATAGGAATCTGCATGTCATTGAATAAGGGGCAAGAAGGGTGGGGGGGAAGAGAGAAAGTAAAAATAATGAATATTAATCAAGGTGTTACATTACTGCAATCAAGATATTTCATTGATGTTACTATGGAAGTCCTCTGCAATTCAAGTCTTTATTAGAGCAGAACACAGCGATCAAAACTATCTGTCCCCGTGTGATGAATATAAAAACCTTCTAACAGTATTGATAACCCCAGTGATTTTGTCCAGCACATAGCACACAAATGCAAATCACAGAAGTCCCTGACCTCAAGTACAGAAAGAGCAGGTAGGAGTTGCAACTCCTTTTTCAGAACATGGTATGATGGTTCATGATATCACGGTATTGAAAAGGAAAGGTAAAGTAAGTAGAAACAAACCAGCACATACTGAATTCTAAATCTATTTCTTTGAGTAAATTTGGTGGCAGAAAGTGAGTCTGATTTGATTTCCAGACATGGTTTCTGAGCTGTGGCTTAGAGCCATATCTGGTTTACTCCCTGCCCCCCCCCCCCCCATCATGTTACATGTGACGTCTCTCCACACAGTGGGAACTTGGACTGGGTAAAATGCAGGCTCTCTCCTCCCCACATCTGGCAGAGGCTGAATGCCACACACATTCCCTCTTTTCTGAATGCAGGCACTGTTTCCATGGCAGCGCCAGGAAAACCACTCCAAACTGGTCAGGGAGAGAGGCAAGGAGAACCGTGGGCCACAGCGAAGCTCCCTCTCACCTCCCTAGACAAGGCACGGTGAGAAATGAGGGGCAGGAGCAAAGCTGATGGTGCAGCCTGAGAGGGACTAAAGGTACAGGAAGCACCACAATGCGTGAAAACCACCTCCCTTTGTGTCTGTTGAGAGCTGCTGTGGTTCACAGGCAATACAGTAGCTGGAGTGCCCAGTTGCGCAGGTAAGTGGAAGGAGATCTGTGATTACTGGCAAGTGCTCTGCTCTCCTCCCCTCCCAGCTTCTCCGAGAGCACATTGCCCACAATTCTGTAGCAGATGTATTTCCTCCTGCTCCCTGGTTACAGGTAAGGAGAGATATGTGCTTGCCATGAATTGAAACAGTACAAGGGGACCTCATTTTCACGACACAAACCACCATCACCGAGCTTGTAGTACCAAAGCTTTAACCTGATTTTTCAGCACCTCAGGGCTGTCATGTGTTGGGATTATTTTGTCAAAGCCGTACAATTCTCACAGTTGAATGTCTCAGAGATAGAAATGAGATGAAATGTGACACTTCTGAATGATCTTGGCTAGCTGGAAATGATGAGAATCTGGAATTGCAATCTATGTTTGCACAACATATGAAAGATGCAAGATTACTCTGGCCACTTCCAAACCCCAACCTGCTCACAATCCACAGTGCAATGGATCAGCACCTCACACAGGGCCTAACCATACACGGCTAGCATCTTTACAGGATCACAGAAGAAAGGGTTGAGGTTGGCAGGGTCCCATGGAGGCCATCTGGCTCAATGCTCCTGCTCAAGCAGAGCCACCTATAGTCAGTTGCCCAGGACCACATCAAGGTAGCTTCTGAATATCTCCAAGGATGAAGACTCTACAACTTCTCTGGGCAACCAGTACTAGTGCTTGGTCATCCTCACAGTGAGAGTGAAAAAGTGTTTCCTGACATTCAGATGAAGCCTCCTATATTTCATTTTGTGCCCATTTCTTTTGGTCATCACTGAAAAGAATACAACTCCCTCTACTTTGCACAATCCCTTTAAGTGTTTAGGTATATATTGATGAGATCCCCACTCAGCTTTCTCTTCTCCAGGCTGAGTAGTCCCACCTCTCATACTCTTTCCTTACAAAAGAAAAGCTCCAATCCCTTCATCATCCTTGCAGCCCTTCACTTGAAACCCTCCAGTATGTCCTTATTTGTCTTGAACTGAGAAGCCCAGACCTGGACCCAGTAGTGCCCCAGCTGTGGCCTCATCAGTGCCAAGCTAACACTCCTCCCAAGGCAGTCAAGGACACTGGCAACCTTCTTTTCCAAAAGAGCGTATTTCTTGCTTGTGTTCAACTTGGTGTCCACAAGGACCTTCAGGTCCTTTTCTGCAAAGCTGTTTGACAGCTGTGTGGCTCCCAGCATGTACCGGTGCATGAGATCAAGGGGCATACTCCTGTCTGCAATTAGCATTACCAAGGGTACTGAGGCAAACATATGTCACTCCAAAAGCAGAAAAATGTGACTAGACAGTTGCCATGCACACAGCTTTAAGTAACTTTCTGTACCACTAAAATCACTCTTTGTCTCAGAACCCCTCTGCAATAAAAGAGATAATTTCTATGAGTTTTCCCATTCTGATCAATGTGACAGGTATAATTCTCCCATGTGTGCCCAAGGTATAGCAGTGGCTAGAAGGTTCAATTATATGAGAATTTCCATGGAAGAATGCTATTTTATTTTCTGATTTGGTCATGGTTCATCTTATCTTATCTTGCAGATTTCATTCCTCTCTGTTCACGGACAGTCTCCGATTCCAATCATGGATTGTTCCATGCAAAACACTAACTTTTCCTACTCAACCTGAGAGGCTACACTGGATAAAGTCCTGAGAAGCCTCTTTGCTGAATAAGCCTGGCTCCTTTGATTCACAGCCTTTGGAACAGAGTCTCAGCAGCCTAGAATACACAACTACCGGCAACATTTGCAATGCTAAACCATCGAAATACAAGACAGCCTACTTAATTTTCTGGGCCTGCTCTGTTGTCTACTCCTTGCGTATTTTAGTTCATCTAACCACCTAACAAGCAAAATGTGACAACAAACTGATTACTTGGCAAGTGCTGGAAATTTATAAAGTAATTTCCTCTTTGGCTTATGAAGGAAGAGTACAGATTGAGTGTACTGAAGTCAAGATTTTAAGCCAAATTTAACCTCTACTGAAGCTTTCTTATTATTGTGTTACTTTCCCCTTCTTAAAACTTGATATCTGTTTGGTAAAGATTGATTTTTCATATTAGGTGGCTGGCAAAGTCATTGGAATTAGAATGAAATAAATTATAAGTTAATGAGATGCACTGACTGTAGTCACTCTACTTCATCTCCTCAAACAAGAGGCTGCATTGACTAAGACAGACATTTCTCTGGCTCATGTCCATTGCAGAGCAAAGTCAGAAAGGGAGAGATGTGAAGAAAGAAATACAGCATTCCCTCCCTTGAATACTTTCATGAAAAGGGGGCAGAGACCTTGCAACAATGTTTGGGATGCCTTTGTACACGCAGAATATAAAGCATCTCTAACCACTTTACCACTTTCCACATCTTTGTTTCTGGAAAAGCAAACCCCTCTGCAACAGTGTAACAGCACTTATGGAGAAGGATTTTGAAAAGTTAACCCTTATAAATCTTCCCTTTGAAAAGGTTTTTAACATCTCATTGCAAACTGTTTCTACTTTTGTTCTTGCAGTTCATGTTCGACACAGGAGTAGGGAGCCCTTTTGGATTCAGTACTACCATAAGCAGAAGGTGCAGCCTCTACAGACAAGAGGCAGCCTGGAAAACAAACCCTAAACCTGTTACAATATTTGGCAGCTTGAATACTGTCAGGACAGGACAGAGGGGAGCATAATCTCCTGAAGCGGTGCTGAAGTGGACACCAGTTTTTTTAGTTCAGGATTTTATTTTCCTTTCATGAATTTACAGACTACATCTCTCAACCCAGTGAAACAGGCTTTGTAACAGCTAGTGAGTTTGCACATAGTTTATACCCACACCACTGCTCTTGATGTGTTTGGTATCCCACTCATCTTCCTATTTATCAGGAAGAGAGGATAGCAGGAAACTCTGTAGCAACTGGGCACACCTGTCTCTGGATACAACACTTCAGGCAAGTAACTTAAAACTGGGTTTTACCCAAAATGATTCTCTACAGCCAGAACCCTCAAAAATGGAGACCACAAAAATATTTACAGTGAAATAAACTTGAGCCTGAGAAGTAGCCATGTGAGAAATAACACTGAAAATAATGGTTAGCACAATGAGAACTATGTGACCTAAATTAGAATTTTTACTGTTTAGAAATGGGAAAGCTTTGGTTAATTCAGATACCATGACATTGTAACTACTGAAAAGGCTTGCTTTTTAATGAAAACTGCTGGATGAGAATGATCTAATTACAAACATCAACACACAATGCCTTGCTGAATAACAGGAGGAAATGTTTCAGCAGCTTAGGATGAAGAAAAAGATTACACTTTGAAAACATTACTACATCTATGGAATAATGAGGCTTCATAATAGATGCTGGATTTTATTTACTAAAACTTTGCTGTTTGATTCAGATGTTAATTTCATGCTGCATTAAATGAGTAACAGATAAGGCCCCTTTTCTTTAAATGCTTGCATCCCCTCCAAAATTACAGTTAGATATATGTTTGAATTAATCTTACAAAGCACTGAGACTAAATTGGCAAGTCATGAGGATATAGAATTTTAAAGAGTTCTAGTAGTGGGAATGAAGAGAGGAGAGGTTGGAGCAGAAAACAGGCACAGGATGCTCTACCAATGTCTGCATGCTGACAACAAGAACTTCTGATTACAGGACAGCTGGATTCACCACCAGTGTACCACTTACACATCAGTGGACCTGAAGAACCCAGAATTTAACAATTTGACTATATATTTAAAAGTAGTTATAGATGGTTTTTAATATTCTTTTGATCTAGTTTAGTCAGTTTATTTCAGTAATTTTAGACTTGGCTTTAACTCCCGATACACACAGCAGAAAACCAAAAGTAAAAATCATTCAGTAAGATAAACATAGAGGCTTTATTTTTTTTTTTTAAGGGTGGAGTTTGAAAAAAATGTGTAACTTCTGGCTATGAAGGTTTGAAGTATTCAGTCTCATTGCAAGAATAACCTGCTCTATGTCAAAACAACCAAGCAATCCATCCCATTGTAGAACAAACCTAACACTCAAATATCTTTGGAAAGAAAGATTATTTTTTTTAAGGAAAAAAAGATCAAAAAAATCTGGAGCTACCACTGCAAAATATTGCTGCTGCAACAGGTGGACTGTTTTGCAAGATTAGCAGCCTATCGTAAAATCCTTCTCTGTAACAGAGCAAGCCACAATGTGACAGTAGATAAACTCCATTAGAGTGAGCCTAAGTACATGTAACCATGTAGACAGAATAAGCCAAACATCTGCCCATGTTTTTTTTTTTTCTATACTTTGTTGATGTTGCTATCATCTGGATACATTATCCACATGTCCCCTGAAACCATGTATTGCAATTTCCATCAACTGGTATTACACCTGCTGAAGAGGGTAGAACTGATCGACTACAGCTTCTCCGGCTGTTGAGCTCAGCCAACAAGCTGTTTGTGAATCCTGCAGATGTTTCACTAAACTGGGCCAAACTGATTTTTTAAAAAACCCAATTTAAAAATAAAAACACCTAAAAACCTACTGTTTTTCACAGTTATATTCTGCCTCACTGTTGTGTGCTTCAAAACTTCAACTGAGATCAGCATGAGGTGAATGACAAAATTCATAATGAACATTAATTCCATAACATATTAAAAAAATACTATGTCATGAGGGAAAGGTGTCCTGAAGAAATAAGGACAGTGAGTGCAAACAATAATGACTGGGCTCCTATCCTCAGAAGCACTTTCAATCCCTTCACAATGTACAGACTTCATTGATACAAATTCTCTTCCAAGATATATTGATTTTTAGATTGAATTGCATGCATTATTTTTTAAATAAAGCCACTCTGTCATTCAGAAAAATCAGTCACAAAATGCCAAGTCCCTACGCTGACTGTCTCAAATCTGCATCTCATTTCTCCCTCCAGATAACCAGATGACTAATTACTCTTTTAAAGCATTTCATGAACACTGAAAATAAAAGTTTAAGGTAAGAAAAGAGAGAAACTTGCACAGGTAAGTTGTGTAAGAGTCGGGAGAAGGTGCCTTTGGCCAAATAGGAATTCTGATTTTATGGACAGCATTTCTGTTTTTCAAGAGATAGTATTAGTTAAAATTTAGGTTCAGTCTGTTTCCTGTCATAGATATGTGAAGACAGAGCCTGGGGGCCTTGGCAGGACAAAAGGTTTAACTATAAAGTCTTTTAGAGTTTGTCCAAACAGATACTCAGAGTCTATCTGGAGATCACAGACAGCCAGGCAGTTTCTCTGTCTGCTCTATCTTACAGCCATGCCACAGGAATCCCTATTGTATGGCTTATTAACAGAAAGAAGTTAATCCAGGAACCCAGTGTTGAGACATGTTTATCCAAGCTCATTTCCATTATGAGGCAGTATTAACACTGATGGCAAATGACTAAAAGAGCAGGAAACAGTTAAGATTATTGCTGCCAGACTTTCCAAGTCATGCAGTTGCCCTATGCTTTCTCAACACACTACAGAAAGAAATAAAGGCATACTGACAGTCACATAATGTCACAGAAGATTTTGAGCATTCAAAACATTGATTTGTAGCAGCTTACTAACAAATAGTAGGATTCAATAATATTTGAAGTAAAAAAACCAAACAATGACACTTTGTTTGTTTGCAAATCAGAAATATAGTAAACCTACTTTAATCTGCATGTATACACAGACAAAGCCTTGCTCACGTAGGTAAACACAGGTGCCACCTGTGCCTGCACTTCTGTTAAGAAGCAAAGGAGTCTGCCGATATGTAGTATTACATTTACCACAGCCATAAGTGCAATTTCTAAGCATTTCAATAATTAAAAAACCCCTTAGAATTTAGTTAGAAAATAAGTCCTGCTTTTAGATGAGCTCATGCAGTTCCTAATGAAAAATACACTATATGGTTCACGCTGTCAGAGAAGAGAATGACACCTTTAAGTTAGAGCAGCCTTTGAAAACTTGGCAATCCTCACCCACAACAGTAACTTTTAAGGAATTTTTTCAGGCAATCCTCCAAAGAGTGTATTGCTACAGTCCAGAGGAAGAAGATGAGCATTTCCTTAGCCTATTGATCCATTTCATTTTGGTGGAACCTACTATTAAGATGCTTACAAGAACACTGCAAAAGTGCTTTGGGTCTCACTCAACATGTGATGGATTTGTAACCCATTCTAATTTCACTTTTGCTTGAGTCTGTATGTTTTTACTGCTCTGCCAAAAATAAGAGCACTTTCCTTTGGCTGGAAGGACCAATATCTGACCAATCTCCAAATGAGATATGTAACCCTAACACATTTAAGAATTTCTGTGTTGTTTCCTCCTTCCCCTTTTCCTCCATTCTGAAGTCATGATTTCTCTTTAAGTCTCTAGAAGAGAGCTATAGCTGCAAAGTAAATGAAATTGTGCCCTAGTCAGTCAGCTGAAAGGAATAGTTTGGCTCCTCAGAACATATGAATGCATCTCTGATTTACATCAAGTCCTCTGTGTACTATTTTTTAACCATATATGCCAGACAGCTCTTACGACGCTAGAAACAACTTACTCATGATGTGCTGCACAGGTTCATTACAGTAATTTCACTCTGTTTTAAAGACAGACTTGTAATTACTGTTTAATGTAGTAAAAATAACAGATTGTCAATGCAGAAGCTACTGTGCTAATAACTGTTAGGAATATTGTTGTGAAAAACATCACTCTTCAAAGACAGGTAGCTTGTGCAATGAACACTGGGAGAATATATTGACACATGTTCTAGATACATCTCCTACTTAAATGCACAGCTAATTTTGGTTCCACTGTTTATGTAATTCTGCACTGGATGTGTGTGTGTATATATATATGTACACATACACACACAGAGGCTTGTAAACAATTGCAGAAGCTTATTTAAGAGGGACAGTAGACCCTGAAAAACCCACTTCCAGGTACAGTATGAAAAACCTCATTAATACCTACCACCAAAAAAGGTTTATTAGAAATAAAGTACATAGGGTACCTTGCAAAATTAGAGCTGAAAAGCTAACAAAGTAGAAGTTATTTTATCAATTCAGCAAAACTAGAGCAATGATGTTAAAAAAGATAATCCAAACACAAACCCCATGATTTCCAGCACATCAGTGAAGACAGCTATCTGTAATAATGGCAGATCAAAGGCAGATCCCAATCTCCTCTAAAAATGGATGGGAGAAATATCTTAAGCCTAAGTCTTATGACCAAAAAAAAATAGAATGAGAAATCTATATAACCCATTATGTTATGGCTGAAGAAAATTCCCCACCTCTATAACTACAATTTCACTACATTTCATATTTTGGTAGTGAATACAGAGTCTGACAGAAGCTCTATTACTTCTGTTGGAAATTACACAGCAATGCTGCACACCAGAGCATATGGGCTTACAGTGAACTGAGGCAGAAAAAAAAGTGATGAAAAAGGAAATATGACTAATGCAGGGGTTACTCAATACTCATATGTATTAAACACTCATAGTATTAAACTTTATGAGACCAAGTATATTAAAATAAAAGAGATCTAGGTTCTTTTCTATATGTTTGTTCTATTAATAGTTTGGGGAAAGCTAACGACTCATTTAATCCTCACACCACCGTATCATTTCCTGGGAATGACTTTCTGGCATTTAGGCTTGGTAAAAATTAAACCAAAAATATTTCAGCATTTGAAGCTTTATGAATGTCAAGCACATGCCTTTCCAGTGCAATGTCTAACCTTGTGACTATCTAGAAGGGAGCAAACAAGAGCAGGATGCTGTAGAATTATTTATGAAAGCCCGAGGGCTTTCACAGCTTATATACAATGTCTTTTTTCCCTCTTTTAATCACATCATTCTGAATTAATGATTTGAAACACAATTTACACAGATGAAGGTGGTGATGTTTCACATCCTCCATAGGATATGCCAACACGTGGTTTAGTTTACTATGTCTGAAGCTACTTAAAGCAGTCATATAACTTAACAAAAAAAGCATACTAAAGCCTACAAATTTTGGAAGTTCAGGCAAGTCTCTTTCACAACTACAATAAAGCAATCCAAAATAGACTAACCTCCTCTAAGCCAGTCAAGTTCCCCTAATTTCCATAGATCTTGATAGCTCATTTGAAACCATCTGAGAGCTTGTTCAGACTTTTACTACAGATCAGTTATTTGACTGTAAAAAAAAGAAAGAAAAAGGAAGAAAATACAAGAATCACTAAAAATATTTCCTCTGACTCAGCAGCCAGAAACTTTCCTCCCTAATGGCACTGAATTTCATATGAGAGCTGAGGACCAGTTCTCTCACTGGCTAATGGCAGGGTCTGGGCTGACAGTAGCATTTTTGAAGGGCTCAGAAATCTGTGCATACCTATGTGACTGAATATGTTAGATGGGAAATTATTTTAAGAGAGTTATAGCCAAGGAGTATAGGGTTAATGGCTCTGAATTGTCAGGACAATGCAAAGTAACCGAGCCACGGTGCAGAATGAGCTGGAGAAAAGGTACACAGCCCAAGCCCAAAGATGAGAACTTGTTCCTCACAAAAAGCTGACAATGAGATACTCCCATGCTTGACCCTCAATCTGGAATTTGGCCATTAAATTTTTTAGCACAGTCAAAGCTAGTTGGAAGAGCCAGCTATGGAGCCAAAAGAAATCTAACGTGAAGTCAGGACAGGGCAGATACATAATGCTGTAATCTTGAAGAAAAAAAGAAATTGCTGAAGCATTTAGGCTTGTTGAAGCTTTTTGTTTGTTTCTTTAAAATCTCTGCTAGCAGATCATTTTAATTCCTTGTCTTTATTTATTGATAATTTATTATCCCTTGCAGAAGAAGAATTTTTGAGGTTTTCTAAGGTGGAGGTTTCCAGCTATAGGCTGACTTTTCTGTTGTTTAAAGGCCAGTTTGTGAGAATTAACAGCTTTGACAATGTTACAGGTAAAAGCATTAGAAAGTTCATGCTAGACTGAGCCCTGGTATAAATATTGACACATCTGAAGATAAGCAACTAAACTAACAACAAATCTAAAAGTGTGTATTATCACCTCTTCACTTTTATGTTATCCACATTTCGGACAACAGTACCCCTCTGATATTATTGGTGATGGATTAACCTTTATCTTCTATGCATGATGATTTGTGTCAGGTTTTGCCATGTCCTTTTTGTATGTTCATAATCTCTGGCACTATAGTTGAAAAGTTGGAAGAGCTGGAAAAACAAAACCAAACTCAGTAGTGAACCAAAAGAGCTCAGGTAAGAAACCGAAACAAAACTACCTGTTACTGTTCTATTTGAACAGGTTACCAAGAAATTCAGTTCATAAAAGTCCCTATGCATATGCATGTGCATATGAAAGCCTGTATGTACTAGAAAGCAAAGGCATCTGCCCTCTGTTTCCAAATAACTATTTACTAAACACTCCAAATGTAGATGTCCTTATGCAACAGTTGTGTAACCCTATGAGAATCAGCATTAATTTCTTTATTACACAATCAAAATAACTGAACACACGGTGCACATATGCTCAGTTAACACTATTTAGAGGAATGGAAGTTTTCCTTTAAACAAAAACTATCACTATTCATCACTACCAGGAAAACTGAGGCCACTACTAGAAAAAAAATCCAACATGATGACATCTGCCTGAGCACCTGTTGTTGATCACCAAATGTTTTGAATATGTAATTCAACAGTTCAAACAGATACTATTTCTCTGCCTATAGTTTTAGTAGAAACTGAACGCTTATTGCAGTCTCAACACACTTTTACAGCCTTTCCCAACACAGGAGGAAGAGGTGTCCCAACTCTTAGCTTCTCTGAGGGCTTCTAAAGCTGCAACAGTTACTTGGCGTCAATGTTTCAATCCACTGAGAGTAAAATATTTACAACTGGTCTAAATACAATCTATACACAGCTGTGTTAATTCCTTGGCAATCTATCGATTTTACAGGTGTTTTTCTCACCAATTTCCATATTCTAATTTGCTTCACGACACTGCCACAAAATCAAGGACCATTGCTAAATAACTCAACCATACATGCTGTCACTAGAAAGGGTTACACACAGGGCACATGAAGGACAGTCTTAATTCAACTAACCTGTAGTTGTGTTTCCAAATACTTCTTCTTACAGGTTCTTAAAACTACATAATTCCTTAGCACTCAAGATAGACAAGACGCATTCTGAATGTATTTGTGGCTGGGAGGACAAAGTTCCTGCTTTATTTGTCAGGTTTGTTTTTTCAATTAATGGAATGACCATTCCAAGAATGTCACACAAAGGTCTTGACCTCTGCCAGAAACTGTAAGAGTATGAAGCCCATGCTAAGAGCCTCCTGAAAGGATCTTTTTGGATCTCAAAAAGAAATATTTGAAATTGCAATCATTTTAATGAGAAATTATTTCCTACAACATCAAACTCTACTAAAATAAATAAATGAAAATCAAGAACACCTCCTCCCAATCACTTTCACATACCAGATTGGAATATAGATAGAGAAATGTAGGGACAGTAGCTTTGATTTCATGTGCTCTGTCTTCTGAATGCCCTGCCCAGTGTCAGCATTTTAAATCTAGTGCATACTGATAGATCAGAGCTTATAATTTTCTGTTACCTTTGCTTCTCCTCATAGATTAAAGCAAGTCCTTAATATATTTAAAGTACAAACATAGATGCCATTTCTATATATACACATTTTAATACACGTACACACATAACTGTAGCATGTGTTAGCATCACAGACCCATTGTATGGAGAGAGAGTTTCTGCATGAAGTAAGTATGCTACAAAAACATGTATCAAGTTCTTCTGCTTTGGTAGAATGTGAGGATGAATTTTTACCACTAGCAGGAAGCTGTTTTATCCTCTGTTAGTCACTTTAGGATTTAGCAACTAGAAGACTGAACACGAGGGGGGTTAAAAAGAAAAAGGGAAGAAAAAATAAATTATACCTTATGCTTACAATTACTTTAATAAAAGAATGCCTAAGCTGCTGAAGATCATTAGTTAGTACATAAGCAACTATTACCTGTATAATAAAATCACTGAAGTAATTCTAACTTTGCCTTGAACTTCCAAAAATCAAGATGTTCACATATGGCTGAATTAGTTCAGTTACTCAGAAATCAGTGGAGTCATATCAAAGGTAGATTTGGCCCATTATCTACCTGCACAGCACAAATGAATAATGCAAATGTGTATGCAAAGGACCATGAAGTATCTCAGCTTAGCAGCACATTTAAAATGTATCACTAACTTTCAGCTTCTTGAAATATTTATCAACTGCAGAAGGTTCCACCAGAGCACACTCTATCAGGGACTTCACTGAATTTTTATTTCTACACCTGAATTGTAGGACTTCAGAAGAGGAGACTAGAATTAACTACTAAAACAACTTCAGGCACTGCTCTGTCACCACGGCTTTCATGAGTCCCTTCTTAACTGTTTCAGAGTCACTTTGATGTTCTCCCCACAGCCAAAACTAACTGGGATCTTTATGCAGTGCATCTAAGCGGAGAGAAAATTAACAAGTTTCTGGACACCTGACTTCAGAAACCACTAGGATTAAATTGTATGCAATTACAAAGCTACTGAAAGAATCCACAGTAAGAAGCATGCTTTAAGACACCAGAGTCAACTCAAAAGCACCACATAACAAACAAGTCAAGCAGTCCTATTCAAATCAATCTGGCAGCACAAGCTAGTTAGAATGACTAGCTGGATAAATTGGGAACAAGCTTGGATCAAACACATGAAGCATTTAAACCACTGAGTGCCAGTTAAACATTGAGTTAATTTTACTGAAGAGTTTGTTTTGTTTTAAAATGAAATTAGTTCCTCGTTTTGAAGGAATTAAAGTAACTTTATTGGTCTTAAAGATGGGAACATCAGAAGATTTTTTTCATGATGAATACTCTTGAATACACATTTAA
Source organism: Colius striatus (assembly GCF_028858725.1). Classification (NCBI taxonomy): domain Eukaryota; kingdom Metazoa; phylum Chordata; class Aves; order Coliiformes; family Coliidae; genus Colius; species Colius striatus. The sequence continues at coordinate 7,460,388 of NC_084762.1, forward strand.
AAAAAATCAATTAAAGAAAACCAGCCCTTAGCTTAAGATCGAACAGTTGAACTAGTTTAGTCTAGAAAATATTTTGTTACCAATCTTAAGTAATAGAAACTGACAGTTATGGTTATATTGTCAAAGAATTCCCTCAAAGTCGTGTATTTTATTAATGATGGACTCCAGGAGGATACACGATTATCGGTTTAATATGGCAAATGTAACAGCCTAGTAAGCAGCATTGCTCCACAATAACATATTCCTCCAGTGTCTGGAGTCACAAGTAACATGTAAAACCAACCTGCTCCAAACCCATCCTGTCCATCTATATTTTTTTCAGTAGGAGCAGCTAGACCATGGGTGCAAGTGTGTTGTTTTTACTTTTTAACACGTTTCACTTGAATCCAGACAGAAGATCAAACTACTAAATAAACTATTACCTTAAGTAGTACACAGATCTCTGTTAAAAAAAGCTGTTGAGACCTTTTTCACATAACTGATTTCCACATGAAATTAATTTATCTGATTTCTTGAACAGTTAGTCACATTTCCCTGGGACTTAAGCAGTACCAGATGAAACCCAGAGGTCATTACCATGCATTATTTTCACTAATCTTCTGTAATGAATTTCAAATTAGCTGTCCCATCTACACAAAACCTCTACCTGAAATGCTTACTAAAGACTTGAAGGTTAAACATAAGAGATGCAAATCCCATTTGTACCCATTTAAGACTGTAATCTGAAAAAAAAGAGACATCACTACAGTTGAGTCAGTTTGTACTTATTCAGAACATTTTCTAGGGTAAAAGTACAAAGCAACAGGTCTGTAAGCTCAAAGCATACATGTAAAAAACCACATTTTTCACCAGAAAGATTAGCCTGTCAAATTGTTTTATCTCAGTGGAACTGCAACTGATTTTCTTAAATCTTTGCTTTAGACAAGTTGAAACAAAAAATAACCACAGTCAAATAAAACCTTGCTGAACAAGGACATGAAGCATTTTGGGGAAACAAGACACATCCAGTGAACAGGGGCATTCACTTTCTTGCCTTTAATGGACTTCAAAGGACCAGTTTCTCTCTCTCTCTCTTTTTAATCTAAGAACAAAAAACCAAACAAAATCCGAGTGAAACTTACAAGACCCAAGTAGACAGCATTTCACACAGACTTCAAAATCTAGCGATTATACTACTTGTATGCACCATGAAACCAGGTTTAAAGCAATCTGAGCTCCAAAAAAATATTTCTAAGCCATTTCTAAACTAAATCATAGATACATTCCCCCCCCCCCCCCCCCGAAACCTCTCATTTCATCACAAACAAACAAACTACAAAGCAGCCCCAAACAAGCGAACCATCTTTCACTCTTTACCTTTGTCTCCTACTTGCAAATTAATCTCCTTAATCACTTCAGCATTCGCTCTGGGAAGTCTCCTCAAAGCTGAGCTGTTTCCCCTCTCCGGAGCGGCAGCTCAAACAGGTCTAGTCATTTTTTTTTTCACTTGTTTTTGGGACGGGGTTTTTTTTTAGTTGTTTGCTTCTCCTTTTACCACTTACGAAAAGAAACTTGCAAAAAGCATTAGACTGCGAAGGCTGCCGGCCATTCTGAGTCGCTGGGAGAGATAAGGGCAGCGATCAGCTCCCGCCCTGCTCTCCCGTGCGCTCCGTGCTGGCCGGGGCGATTGGGAAGGCGGGCGGGCGAGGGGCGAGGCCGGGCTGCGGGCAGCTGCCGCCGGCCCAGCGGGGCCGCGCTCCGCCGGGCACAAAGGTCTCCATGGCAACCGCGGGCCGAGCCCCCATCACCCGCACGCAAGCCCCGCCTCATCGCGATTCGGCAGGCGGGGAACCGGCCCTCGCCGACACAGGGCCGACAGCCCGCCTTCCAGCGCGACAGTGATGTACAGGCTGCGGGAGCACGGAGAGCGCAGACGCTGCCGGCTCCTGCCCCTGGCACGGACATACCTGCTCAGCTCCCGGGGTGCAGATCAATCTTCATACATATGTATATTTATTTAGGTTTTCTAATTGAGAGTGGAAGTAGGTATCATAGAATGAGAGAATCTCAGAATGGTCGGGGTTGGAAGGGACCTCTAGAGATCATCCAGCTAAATCCCCTGCTAAAGCAGGTTCCCGTGGATCAGCGGACATAGGAATATGTCCAGGCAGGTTTGGAAAGCCTCCACACCCTCCCTGGGCAGCCTGTGTCAGGGCTCCCTCACCAAAGAAGTTTTTCCTTGTGTTTAAGTGGAACTTCTTGTGTTCCAGCTTATGTCCATTACCTCTAGTCCTATCACTCGGCATTACAGGAAAAAGTGTCACCCCATCCTCCTGACATCCATCCTTTGATGAGGTTCACTTTCCTAGGCTAAACAGCCCCAGGTCCTCATAAGAAAGATGTTTCAGTCCCCTCATCATCTTGATAGCCCAGTGCTGGACTTTCTCCAGAAGTTCCTCATCTCTTAAACTGGGGAGCCCAGAACTGGACACAGGACTCCAGATGAGGCCTCACCAGGGCAGAGTAGCTGTGGAACAGAACCTCCCTCAACATGCTGCCCACACTCTTCTTGATGCCTGTCAGAATGCCGTTGGCCTTCTTGGCCGCGAGGTCACATTGCTGGCTCATGTTTAGTTTGCTGCACACCAGAACTCCCAGGTCCGTCTCTACGGAGCTGCTCTCCAGCAGGTCACTCCCAGCCTGTGCTGGTGCATGGGGTGGTTCCCAGGTACAGGACTCTGTTCACTTGCCCTCGTTGAACCTCATGAGCTTCCTCTCTGCTACTAGATACGCTACTACAGAGTATCAGCACACTGTAGCTTCACACTGAATTAATTAACAACTACATTCTGTAGCTCATCAGTCTCGTATAATGCAAACTGTTGTTATTTTGAGACATAGGCTTTCTTCTTTTTCTTTGAAACTCCTACTTTTCACACAGTATCACCTGCAGCTATGAAACTTTGGTCTTAAATACATAGGCACCTAGAAAACCAAACTTTCTTACACTTAAATTTTCAGAAGTGGATGCATCAATAAATAGCAAAGCCCAGAGCAAAGGGACAAATGCCTGTTCTGGTCTTCAGCACAGGCAGCTCCAAGGCTTCAGCATGCGTTACAGGCACAACTTGATGTGCAGGATTACTCCCACCAAATGCAAGACTCTTCATAGACCTCAAAGTCTGAGGGGTCTCAGGTCAAGGATCGAGATGCAAAAGGTGGAAAAGAGGCTCAAGCAATATTAACGACAAATTTCTACAACATCCATACGAGAGCCCTGTGGATGTAATTATTATGCCTGGAGAAGGTTACTATCATTCTTTGGCATAGTGCAAATGTTTAAGGAATTTGATTATTCTTCTGAAGTCAACAAGACTCAACTTGCTTTTGAGGATTTCTTGCTGAAATACCTTATTTATTCAGCCCATTTCAGTTGGCCAGCACCTGTGCAAGCTGAACACTGGAGGAAAAAGGACTGTGTGATTATTTTCTGTACAAAGACCCTATCAGGAAAAAAATAGCCTTCCCTTTCACGTAAATGTGAGCATCATATTCAAATACTTCATGTGAAAAAAATACCAGCTTAGACTCTAAAACAAGCCCTTCCCTCTTTTTAATAAAAGTGAATGTGATTATTATACCTGTTTTCATTTTTAAAACTGCCATAGCACACAGCATTCATTATTCACTGCCAATGTTTAGGTAAAAGGCTGAGGGATTGGATTAGAGGCTAGCATTTTAGCCTTTTCTTTAAATGCCAATCAATCCAGATGTTAAAGAAATGTCTCCTTTCCACTTATAAAGAGCAGTCTCCCTTTCCTGAACCACAATGACCATGTCCCTAACATGTCCTATCATTAATATTTACCATTACTCTTTGGGAGTCACAAAATTTCGGTGCATATTTCAGTAGCCTTCTCTTGAAATGTCACAGTGAAGCTGAGGTTATTTTTACTCAATTTGCTAGGACACAGTATACGCAAGGAGGAAAGAAGAGCAACATTTCAGTGTCTGAGAGGGAAAAAAATGCTGATTCAGTTTCTATGATCCTTCCTGGGGTTTATCTGCACTCTCTGAGGCAGATCTAAGTACAGGGGTTGCCCTCCACTCCCCCTTAAAAGGAGACAGAGGGAAGAAACGGAAACTAGCGAAGAAGGTTCAGATATTTAGCATTAGCAACTTCTTGAAAATAGCTGCTGAGGCCAATGCAATAGTAATCATTAGAGACAATCAGCTACTTTATCCAGAAACTCCAACAGTTAACTGTATTTCTAAAATTTCCAGGAGGTAAATTCTACTGGGGGCAATGGTTGGAAAATGAAGTTGTAAAGCCCTTTCTTTTAGCTCCTGAATGACAGACCTACTGGCTTCCTTGTAACTCTGCCAATAAGCTCCAAGTGTCATTTAAGGAGAGCAATACAACAATATCTCGTTGTTCTCCATTGCTGCTTAGGATGTAGAACGAAGACTGTTTATGATAAATTAAAGGTCACAAATAAATGGCAGTTTAATAGGAGAAAATCTACTCCACATGAAATAATATCTCCAAGGGGTAATTAATTACTCAGCAGTCTGGGCATGTTCTGTTTCACTGAAATATTGTGAATGGCCATCCTGTTTCATTTCAATGTGCTAATATGCATCACTATCTCAGGGAAGCTCTGTTGAAAAATCCAAGGAAGCAGATACTATAAAGTCAATGCATTTATTGCAGCAGCGCACAGCACACGTGCAATTTTGGCAATATCTTTGCTGGAGAAATTTAACTTCACAATAAAATTCAAAGGGATTTCGCTCTCACAGTCAAAATTAATGATTGGTATTAAAATAGATTGCCACATATTCATGAAACAGTTGTTCAATAGTTTGACATTTGTGCAGATTGCTATCTTTGCATAAAGGGATCCCATCTCATAAAACTGATTGATGAAAGTGGAAGAAAACTATTCTCATTCCAAACCCACATACCCTTCCTGTCATTAGAATATCTGGGTTTTTTTCCTGAATCACAGAAATTCCTACACACTTGAAACTGATCAAATCCTAAAGTGTTCCGTTGTTTGACTTCTTGTACACTGAAGCTGTGCAAACTTTGAATAGAGAAAAATAGAAGGGAATCCTATAATGCATTTCAGTGTTTCAGTATCACTTACTCAAGGAAAACCGCCTTTAAATTGTTATACTGAGAAAGGAGGTTAGGTGCAGGATTTTTCTATTGCTTATGTAGCACGTGAACCACAAGTTAGTGCTTTTATGCTAACATCCACAATCACACTTTAATTTACACAAATTCACATGCCCATCCCTTCACCACCCATTCTTCAAGGATCATTTAAAACATCTCCAAATGTCAAGATTGCAGGGACTAGGTGGATTCTTTGCAATTCAATACTCAAGTATTAAAAGTATCAAGAGTTAAAGGTTAGCTTGTGCTCTCTTTCATATGTCTATTGAGCCCACAGGATGCAAGCACAGGGCAAACGGCCATACAAAGCAGAAATAAACTATCTGATTTAAAGTTACACAAATATTTACTGGATTAATTTGGCAGTAGTTTCTGTACCAGGTTGTGTGGTGGTTTGTGGGTTCTTTTTTCTACTAAACTCCTTCTAAAGCACATTTTGCTGTTCCTCTTCTTGACAATTTATGCATCTACAGTGGTTACTCCAGATATCATCCCTTTTCTCTGCTAACATTTTCTGGTTTGTCACATTAAAGTTGCCATGAAGTAGCATTGCATGTACTACAAAATTTCAGATGTTTTTTTCCAAAGCTTATCCCTGTGTCACAATCTCTTTCTGTGTTTCATACATGTTTCTCTCTTGATTTGGTAACCCCATGGAGAAGACTCCCCTAAGAACAAGTTAAGGGTTTTGTGTGATATTGTGCATGGTGGATCCTCAGATCCCTGCAATTTCTCTTCCATCATATACTCAGCTCAAGCAAACAGTGTAAAGAGACAAATTTGTTCTTGCATAATAAATTCAAAGAGCCCTTCTCAGGGCCTGAATAGACAGTGGTATATATAGCAATTATTTCCACCAATATTTGCTCTTTATGTTTTGCAACACTAATGAATAGCATAATTGTTTTTTAAAAAAATATTACAGGCCACAGAGTCTTTAAGACTTACTCTGTTTCACTGTCTGTGGGAATGACCAATTCAGTAACAGTAAGAAGGACAAGGAATGTGCCTAAACACTTGAAGATTTGCTAACCAGCTTTCTTAAAGGATTCACCAAAATATTTCCTATCATTTTGCATCAGTATTATAAGTATTCCTGACAGTTTTTCAACACCCAACAAGAATTTTACAAATTATGAGCCATTTTTATGTCAGATAGTAGAAAACAAAACAACTTGAGAAGAGCTGGGCACCTCCATTACTTCCTGGAAACCAAAAGCAAGACTCACTCTGATTCCAGTAGGCAGAGATCTAGGTCAACTAGAATTATCATGGAGAGAGAACGCTTATGGATACACTGCACTTAAATCTCAGCTAACTGAGTTAGTGGTGGTTTCTCTGAGTTACAGAAGGATTTTCTGAAACAGGCTGCCCAGAGGGGTTGTGGAGTCTCTTTCCTTGGAGGTCTTCAAGACCCGCCTGGACATGTTCCTATGCAACCTGGTCTAGGTGACCCTGCTTCTGCAGGGGGGTTGGACTAGGTGATCTCTAAAGGTCCCTTCCAACCCTTAACATTCTATGATTCTATGATACACAGCTCAGATTTTTTTTGAAATTAAGATTTCCAATTTTAAAAGTTCATAGCCACATAGTTTTAATTAATTGTATGTCATGTTGTCTGTTTTAAAAGAAAGGTTAACCTTCATGACAATCAATTCTCAGGTGTGATCTGCTGGTGCAGTATGAGACAGTGAAACACTGAAAATACAGGTGAATTCTGAAAACAAAAGAGAAAGGATTTTGCCTTTTGCAAAAAATTTACATTTATACACTTTTCTTCTTTCAACTCTTTCCTGCTGTGGAGTTTGTGCTGGTGGTACTTGAGAATTCTATTTCTTTTTTCCTTTGTGCTGTTTGTTTTAAAAAGCAGTATGAAACATCTTACCATTGTGACACAAGATAGATACACTAACATGTCCACTTACAATATGAAAACATTTGCCTTACTACCTTCAGCCAGCTCCATTTTCAGAACTGGTAATCTGGAGGCAATACGTTTTATCATACCTAGACTGGCAAGCAGTGCCTTTTACAGGGTTCATAAATACCTCTCATACTGATGGAAATGACTAGCAAACCCTTAAAGGAGTGTTATATGTAGAGGAAATGTCAAGCACCTGCCACAACGAAACCTGCAGGTGTCTGACAATGACAGAGCTATGGGAAATACAGACTGGGAAATACATGTATGCCAGAATCACTTCATATCTCACATACAATTTTAGCTTTATTCTTGGCTAAATTGATTTGTCTGCCTCCTAATTTCTGATTACCCATGCGTTCTAGACCACACAGAGCAGATATTTCTGCTGTTGTCCGTATTTTTTAGTATTAACAGAAAATAAATGGGAAAATATATTGTCCCCTCAGTCTTGGAGAACTGTATCTCCTATTTTCCTTTCTTATCTGAAGTTAGAGTTACTCTTTTATAACTTCCCCTTGCCCCTGTCTAAAAAGGACCATTCAAGCACTTACTTTCTCATCCTTCTATAAATGCGAACAAAAGAGAAACAAATCTATCTTGGATAAACTCTGCTAATGGCAGTGGAAACTGTACCTAAACAGACCTGCTGAAGACAATCTCAAATTCATGGAGAAAACATCTGCAACATCTCCCGGTCTGTGCAGAACCTTCTTACAGAATGCTGCTCTCAGCAGTATACTAAAGAAGGAGAAGTGGGGTAGGTGAAAAGGGGGCAAAAAAGAAGCTGTTCCAAATGGTATATGCTGCATTGTTTTATTATTATTATTTACTTAGTCACTATCAGAACCACAGGGCCTGATAGATAAACCTTCATCTAAAGAAACCCACTCCCTTTGCCTCTCTAATAGGCCAATGTTATTCTCTACTACTTAGCACTCTATCCTACTTAAAAGCTTTAATGGAAAAGAAGCATGAATAGGGGGCACAGAAGCTAGTGATGCTGGGCAAATTATTTCCCCTCCTTTTTTCAAATCTTGGTTGTTGACCTATGCAGTGAAAATAGGAAAAATTGAAGAAATTCCTCCCTAAAAGAGTATTCTGTTTCTACAATCTATATGCATTTATGGCTCTGTTGCTATAAGCACAAATGAGACTTGTTTGTACTGTTTGTCAGCAATATTTCATCTTGAACATCTGTATTTAAACCAGAAAAAAATAGGTGCACTGATAGGCATGACTGCTGGTTAAGTCTTTCAGAAGCAATCAGCTGCCTGTTCACTGCCTGAGAAAAATCCATGAGATGCCCAACAATGCTGAACACAACACATTAGGCTAAGGAAGACGACCGACTCACTTCCCTTTCACACCAAAGAGTTGCTAGTAAAGATTTCCTGATCAATCAAAACTGGATCATCCAGGCTGATTCAAAGTCTCATTTCACATTCTTCTGACACATAATTCTAGCTCAAAATATTAGAGGGACAGAAAAATAAACATTACATCACGGGTAGTGAAAGGGCTTGCTTTTCCCTAACAAACAATATTAGCCTGAAGAACTGATGGAGAAGGGGTGCATTATATCCACCTGAGGAACAATCTTCTGCATTAAGCAGAAGAAAACCCATTGCTAGATCCGCTGTTCTAGGAGAGCAGCCTTTTGCACGGTAAGGAATGAAAGAAGGGCAAGTGCTTCTGTCACAACTGCATTCATATTATGTCTCCCCTCAACAGCTCACCTGTCACACTGGTTATACAGAACCATGGAAAAGCCAATTAATGAGAGGATATGCTCAGTCATATAAAATCTTAGAGGAATGTGTGTTACTCTTCTTTCAAATATAACATTTTTTTTTTCCTAGTTAAAAATTATTCATCAAATAAATGAAACCACTAAGTTGCTTTGTTTAATAGTCATGTAAGTCCAAGGGAAAAAGAAATGGTATACCAGGGAAAGATTAAATCAAAATTGGAATTAAAAAATGGAATGTGGAATTACAGTTGTGTACTTCATCACTGGTGTGGTAATCAGTGACAGTAATAATTCATCACCATAACAGAAGACGATGTCTGGAACCCAATTTCACTTGCTGCATCTTGTAGAATGTATGCAAATGACAGGTAAAGTTCAACATCTGTGATGCTGAAGCTCTGTAACAGTCAAACATTATGATGGATTTTCCATCAAACTAAAAAGAGTTTAAGAACCAAAGAGGTATGTTAAATCTGCAGGGCAGGCACACAGCAGTGTTATATGTCATACACAGCCTTACATAGCATTACTTCTTCAGCACCCAAGTCATTTTGAACAAGTAGAAGGCTTTTTAAGTCTGACTTTGTGTCACAAGGCAAGGAAGAAATATATCCTTTTATCTGGGAATTCATCTCTGACCAGGAATCTCACAACAAGTCATTTTTCTTCTCTTTTGGAATATACCTCACTGGCCTGGTAACATAAGGCTGCTATCTGCTCCCAAGAAGATCTGGAAAATGAAATTATGCCTTTTGACAAAAAGCATGGCAAGATATAGTAGACTGGAGCAAATGTGGTATTTTGTATGGAGACCAAAGACCTGTTTATATTCTGGTTTTCAAGCAAACTGGAATATATCAGGTCAGGAGCTAGTAATCAACATAAAAATGGATCAGAAATCCATAGGGGGACTGGAGAATATTGACAAACATGCTTTTCATTAGAAAAGACTCTTTGCATCAATTTTTGAGTTAAGAAAATCAATCAGAAGTGAAGACAGACAGAGAGCAGGACCAGGAAGCAGCAGATATTAAGTTTAACAGACAGAAGCAGCACAATCAATTTGACCTTTCATCATGTGCTTTACCATCTCTGCAGAAATGGGATATTAAGCAAATAGCCATAAAATAGGTTGAATTATTTAGGAAATGTGGGGCTTCTAAATCATCCTAGGCTATGAACTACCTGTGTCAGCACATCTGGCTGCACTGGAAAACTGAGTCTATCAGGATGCAGCTGTGGTTCAATGAGAGGGCCAGAATAAGGAGCTCTTCAGGACAGCCCAAGTCTGTGTTTGTTTCAATTAGCAAGCAGATGTAACTAAACTTTTAGAGGGGAAATAAAGTGGTTTATATGTCAAAGATATGGAGGGAAAAATTGAAGAAGGGTGTGAGGAAACAAAAAACAGCTGTTTCAGACTTCTCTTTAGATGAATTCAAAACTCCAATGTTTTGAAAATGGCTTCACGCTGCTGATTTTTTTCTCCATCTCTATTTAAAATGGACATTATGAAATCATTGGGCACAGCCATCACGTTAACAACTCTTCTTTTTTCATGCAAAATTTCTTTGACAACTTGGCATATAGTTAATCACTTTTTTGAACTGAATGCACCCCAACACTGTAGACCTAATTTTTCAATCTGTCAGATAGAATTTGTCATTAACAAACTTTACAAAACAGATTAAATACTTTGCTTTTTTTTCCCTCAGGCTTCTGAATTGGCAATAGGCTGAAGGAAATGTGTATTTCCAGCAAGATTAATGAGTAATTATTAGTTGAGATTATCCTGTTATATAGATGTAATGGATTTCTGTATTGGCTGTGTAAATTCTCAGAATAAATTGATGAATGAGTGCAACAAATGAAAACAGGTGAACATGATTGGAAGGAATCCTGGAGGCTGAGGGAGAAAAGGAGAAGGGATAAAAAGCAGGGAGGGAATTTGATGTTCAGAAAGGTATTTGAGCCATTGATACTAACAGAAAAGATAGGGAGGCATTTGGTAATGACTGCACCCATCATTCCTTTTGAGGTGATGGGCACATTAACCTTCACCTGCTACAGCAATCATGTCAGGTACAAAATAAATCTCTCCCAATGAATTCTTTGGGACAGTCATGACTGCTTGGCTACTGAGATTTTAGTTTAGGCTTTTAATTAAGTAAAGATAGAAGTATTGGGAATTTTCCCCTCAAAAAAGTACATAGTGCACCTGTTTACTGAGTTTCATTAAGGATACACTAAGAAAAGGAAATATGCTCATGTACTATCATAGAAAATATTCAATGCCTCAAATTATATCTCTAGAACATTAAAAAAAATGTTGCAAAAACCAAGAAACAGTGAGGTATGCCTGAAAGAAAGTAGCTTGGCCTGTGAGTAACAGACCAATTACGAGACTTAAACTACTGTTAATGTTCTCCAGTCAATCACGCATTCACTCTAATAACTTACTTTCCATTGCAACATTTAGATAACATCCTTTCCACAGTGTCTTGACTCTGCAGCTCTATCCTTTTCCTCCTCTTTCCACAAACTCTCCCTTTACCTTTTCCTCCCCTTTCACTTTTCTCACCTCCCTCTCTGTAGGCTAAATCCAGTTCCCTTGAAAAACAACATGAAAATCCCAGCAGCACTCTGCAGCACACCATTCTCTCTGGTGGCATTTTATTTTTCTGCCTGTCCCTCAAACAAACAGAACAATATGTTGGAGAGAAAAAAAAAACCACAACCCCTACTACCTTTTCTGGACATGCTTTTGGAGACTATGTTGCTAGTTCATAATATAATAAGCATGAACAGCAGTGCTAAATCTTCACTGCCTACCGCAGACTCCCCCTGCACCCCTGCCCAGGGGTCCAGAGGCCCAATTTCAGCACTATCATGTGACAGCCAGGAAGCAGCAGGACTGGGATTGCATTGGGAGGAGGAAGAGGGTGCCCACAGCATGGGCTGGGCAGTGTGCTCCTTCAACTGGAGCAGTACTACAGCATCTCTTTTGGTTTTGAAAAGTGACAATAAATATCACTTCCCACAATATCCTTCACTCCACCTTCATCTGTCCAGTAAGCCCAGAGTAACTTCGACCTAGCAGGTAGCTCTTTTTCTGTATACAAAGTGCTCCACCATTCTATTTTCTTCTCCCTCTTCAAATTTCAAGAAATTTTGGTTGTTGCCTTATCTCATGTAGAGATGCAAATTTATCATTTCCTTTCTTTTTTTGGCAACACATTTTGCAAGAGTTTCTGCATATGCCCCGACCCATGCTGAGCTGTCTGTCAGCCTTGACACCTTGCTTGAGAGTGTTAAATTCAAAATCTGTTCCCAAGCTTCTCAAATAGCTGCACTACTGTGATATGTTGATAGTTACCAGCAAACCAAGCTGATACATCGTGTAGAAAACATTAGTGGAAACTAGTAATAACTAAGGGACTGCTTGGTCTAAGAACTTACTTTGATTTTTGAGACCATATTATCTCTATAAACTGGAGGAGTCAAAGTTATGCTATGTTGACCCACATGAGATCTCAGACTGACCTACACTCAGATTATCAGCCAGGAGTGGTAGCAATGCATTTCCCAGGATGTCTTAGTAAAGCAAGAAAGCAAATCCACCTAACAAGAGCCTTTTCTGACTGTACTAATTTATAGACAGAATGGCTAAAATCTTCCCTAAATCATGCCTCCTGAAACATCTTTAAAATACCTGACAACAGTTCTATCTCAGGAAAGACAGTCTCCTTCCCTTGGCCCCCTGAGGAATAGGGCTGGCTTTTCAGTGCGTTCACAGAGTGATCAATAGGGCCTAATTACTATGAATGAACTTGCCTTCTGTGCTTTGCTAGTGGCAGATATAACTCACAACTAGAAAGTTGTGGACACTGGGGCTTAGGATATGACAGAAAACAGGGTCTTGCTGCATGAAGAAAAGCAGTTCTACCTGCCTGTGAGACTCTTGAGGCATATGTTGTAATGCTTTTGGAGAAATGACTTTTTAAAGTTGCTTTATGATGAGGAAGGAGATGCCTACTGCACATTTCTAAACTATAAAGAAAAAACAACCAACAAGCTCAACTGTCTAAAATAGGTAAATATTGATGCAACACTGACCTACACTCACAGATGCTATATGCATCCCAGGAGGAGTAAATGTATGAGCAGAAAGTTTTGCACACTTTTAAACTACCTTTTCCATACTTGAAAGAAATCTTTATGCAAAGGATATCTAGAGATTAATCCAGCTTAGTATTTACAGACTATTATAGTACTTATAGCAGGTTGTTCACCTTTGTAGCAGGCAACATGTGACGACTACCTCAAAATATCATGTTCCTGGAGACTATGTTAATACAGCAAGACATAACAAAAGAAGTTGTGGAGTTTTCATAGAATCATAAGGTCATAGAATGGTAAGAGGTTGGAAGGGATCCTAAAGATCATCTAGTTTAACCTCCCTGCTCAAGTTTTAATGAAAAGATTTTTCTCACGTTGAGTAAAACAAGCAGATTTCTCAAGCACTTAGAATTTCAAGCAGATGTAAATAAACAATAATCATAATTGATAATCATGTCTGTGTTTTTGCTCCTTCATATTACTGAAGACAATGAGAAAATGAGGAATTGTTCAGCTAAAAAAAGAAGTATTTTGCCAGTTCTTTAGCAGCAAGTAGTGGAATAAAGTCAGGAACCCAACACCAAAGACTGTGGAACATTATGGAGAAGAATATGAATGAGAAAATCTCAGTTATATGGAAGGCCTTTTCTGGAGTCTTTGTCTCCTGATGGCAGCTGGTACTGTTAATAAATGAAAGAAGTGAGCAACGAGGTAGGCAGCATTCAGCACTGAAAGTGAAGCTATCTGCAGAAAGCATTTGCTTGCTTTGTTTTTCCTGACTCTCTGCAACCTAACATTTTGAAGCTACATTTTTAATTCTCCCTTTTCCAGTTTCTTTCACGGGTCTCTCAGAGCTTTTGCTGCTTCTCTTTGAGTGTTTCTCTATTCTCTTCAATGCTAAAGTAAGAGCAAATATGATTTTCCTTCTCTTAAGTACAACATTGTATAAAGTTCACATGGAAGACTAGAGAGCTACTATGCAGTTTTTTCTTCTTTTTAATTAAGATAACTACCTCACAAACATATTATGTGCTATTGTGCCTAAAACATGGCAGGTAATTTTTCAATCTGGGATTTTGCATACCACAAAGGAAGCCCCAGCACACTTAATGTACATGGGCCTAATTAAGGAAAAATTGCTATGGCATAAAAGATGCAAAGAGTTCTTGTTTGTTTGCCCATATATTTTGTCATCTGCTTTTATATCGCTGGAGACAGAAGCCTCAAATACCTTCATAATTTCTTCTGTAAGAAAGATGTTTTGATTTAGCTAAGTCAAACGTCCAAGAGAAAAAGAAAATCGAAAACACCGTGTGCCATAGGTGAGACAAGTTTGTTTTTTTCTCAATGTGAAGATATTTTACATTTTCCATTTAAACATAAGGAAAAACTATTTTACTGTTGAGGTGAGGGAGCCCTGGCACAGGCTGCTCAGGGACGGTGTGGAGGCTTCTTCTCTGGAGGTCATCAAAACCCATCTGGACACGTTCCTGTGTGACCTGATCTAGGTGGACCTGCTTCTGCAGGGGGGTTGGACTAGATGATCGCTAAAGATCCCTTCCAAACCCTATCATTCTATGATTCTATGCTTTTATAAACCTACAGTGATCAAACCCATAAGGTCGATGCTGGACATATCGAGCAACTAATTATTTACAGCATTCCATGGCCTCATAATATGCATGAAATTATAGATCTTGAGAAAATGCCTGAGTATTATTTATCTGGCTATAGACCAAAATACAGAGATTCTTTCCTGGAAAAATACACTTTAGGAATGTGAATAAGTTCAGATGTCCAGACCATCACTATACAACAAAAAACAATACTTTTCTGTTAAAAATTGAATCAGGTGAGAGTTGTACTTCTGACATAAAGAAAATATTGGAATATAAAGGTTTTCAGTTCTATGGGGATAAAAGTAACAAGAAATGTGTATCAGCTTGCAGCATAATTGAAAAAGAATACATGGAATGTTCTCCAGAAAACTTTAAAGTACAAGACTAAACAATGACACTTCCTTTCAATTCAACCATTATTTAATAGAACTGAATACGTGAAAAAGACAGACACGGAATACAGTACTTTATGTAAGATTGCTGCAATATGAGGTAAGTAGGACTAAACTGTTGTGTAGAAGATAAGGAGAATTCCCTTTTTGCTCTGTTATCCAGAGTAAGTTTTTACTCTCCAAACACAGATGTCCATGGTGCCAGTACCTACTACAGGAGGTTAACACGTAGTTTCATCATTTCAGTGCTCCAGTTGATATTAATAGTGCCGGTCACATGTATTTGTACAGTTCAACAGTTAGATGCCATGGCTAAAAAGATTACACATCCCCTTACAGTTACATTGAAACAATTAAAACTTTCACTCTTTCTATTCAAAGAAATTAGGAATGAAGTTATAAAATGTCAGATAAAAAAATAAAGGCAACCATTAAAGTAGCAGAGTATGGTTTCAACTTCATTAAACACTGTCAAAATAATTATGGTACAGTACATTTATTATTTTCAAAGTGGATGAGCTACAAAGAATAGCACCAGGAGAGTATGACACATGCCATGTCTGTTTGGAGACAAAACATTTAATTTTTAAAAGACAGTTACATGGACCTCTCACTGGTAATAACCTCATGTAGTGTAGGTTTCTGCATCAGCACTCAACCAAAATGGCACTGCCATACCCTGCACTTTAAATTTATTTTATGGAAGGTTTTTAAAAGCAACAAACCAGAAAATCTGCAGTTTGGTAAAAGAATAAAGCTTTCCTAGAGTATTAAACCCCCCAATGGTAGGTATTTGAGACTTAGTCTCAGAGAGATGGATGGCAAAGAATTAAAAAAACACTTGTGTATCTTTTGCATAGAAAACTTTGTGGCTTGAAATCCAACCATCTGAAACAAATAGTACGAGAGGAAAACGGTGTGATGAAAACAGTAGTAAAGCCAACTTCATTGGAAACGTACTCCTAAAGAAATGAAGCTTTCCTTTCTTCCTTCCTTTCCCTCTCACAGCCTGACTTCAACAACTGTGAGCACTCTCTCAAAAATAAACACTAAAATATAGTTTCTCCATATTTACAGGATCAATGCTGCCAGAAGAGATGAACTGCTTGGAAAAATTGCAGTAGACATGCAATGCTTTCCATCTCTGCACTAATCTCCAGACTCCTGCTCCAGTCTTAGCCTAACTTGTCTTTACATTGTGTGCAATGTCACGTTAGTTTGACTTATGCAGGTGAGTAATGCTGGGACAGATTCCTTTGTGCAGATTCTACTGACAGTTTTTTTGCTTGGTTATTATAATTGGAGCTGAAGATGGAAAGTAACACAACATTATTAATGATGCTGATGCTTCCAAATGGCATTGCGAGTATCATGACTGGGGATCCTGAGCCAATTTGGACTAAAAGACTGACAGCAAAAATATAGTGATGCATGTACTAATCACAGACACCAAGGGCCACGCTGCCTCAAATTCTGATGCTGCTTCCCAGCACATCTCAGAGGAGGTATTTAAAAAGCACAAATGTGGCACTTAGGGACACATTTTAGTGGTGGACTTGGCAGCATTTGGTTTATGGATGGATTCAGTGATAGTTACACTTCCACATTGCATTGTGGGAATAAGGAAGCCATAAAGAAACATTACAGTGCCAGGATGTAACTCAGCATCCTATTGTTATCCCCCAGAAAGATTTTGCTACCATGCCAGGAGAACCAACATGCATCTAAGGGAAAGGAAGAATATCTGGGACAGTGTTATAACCCTGCATCTCCTCCAGCTGTATACATCAGAGTTGAAAGCCTTGAGATGTTGTTGCTCATGGCTGGAAGTTGGTACACTCTCCAAAAAACAGCAACAGGCTAGAAAGACAAAAATTAAGCCAAAGATCATTTAGGCCAAATACCTCCTGAATCCAGTCCACAATTTCTATATTCAGCTGAGGTCAGACTAAGGATTTAAATTCTTTCAAATAAGAAGTAATAAAAATACTGTAATATTGTAAAAATATTCAGAAAGTCATGCTTCTACACAATCTCAAATATGCTGGATTCTAAAGCTATGACTTTTCCTCTGCAGTCCTTGTAAAATTTACTCTTGGTGCCATCTATAGGTAGCCCACACTATAAGATGTTGGTCCAGTAAGACAGTGAAAGGTGTTATAATCACCAATACAATTTTTTTCCCTACTAGAGATGCTGCTGGGCTTTTCCTAAGTAGAAATACAATTGCAGTTCTTTTTATATTATGCCTAAGCATCATTTACCTAAACTCAAGACTCCAACTCATATTCCTTTCTTCCCCTTTTTATAATTCACCCAAATACTGGTAGGAAGAAATACGTATTTTGAAGTTTTACCTAGAACAGCAGCAAAACAAAACCTTTTAATCTCCACTTCCAAAACTCATCCTCCTCTGCCCCAGCTAAATGAAAAGGAAAGAAAAAAAAAATGCTTTATGAATAGGCCATGGAGACAGAAGCATAGCATAGAACTGTAATATATGAAATATCACTGAAGTTATTCATAACGTAAGTATGTCTTTCATATCTTGTACACACGTGCCATTATGGTAACTTATCTGTTTTATGATGGACGGGAGAGAAGAAATATATTATTGAAGCTTAAATGCAAAACCTTTATTTGCCCTAACTTAGCAGAAAGGAAAAATATATAAATACTTGATTCATGTGCATGTCCTGTGTACCAGATTTCAATATGGTTTATGAAATCTAAAAGCCTTAAAGGTAAAACTAGTAACCAAATTCATGACACCTCCCCATGCTCTGTTCAGGATCATGCTTAGTCTTGGTCTCTCAGCTGAACTAGAATACCTTTTACAAACCACTAGCATTTCCCAAACAATTCTTTCCAACTGTAACCTTTAAGAAATACCTATTTTAAATTATTATTTAGAAGAAGTATGAAGCACTCTAGCTACAAAACACAAATATAGTCTACATGAGAAGGAAAAATTCTTTAGCTGAAAGTTTACTTGGGCTCAGCTGAAGGGAAACAAGAGAGACATAAGATGCAAGCCTTGAGGAAATGAAATACTATAACTTCCCAGCATTGTACTGGATTATGCATCTCTTCCTACTTACAGATTGACTTGTCTTTGTAAAATGGATCAGTCACAGCTTTTCAGACAGATACTAGGACTATTGGCTGAAATCTGATAGCCTACAAAATGGGTCATGGGTTAACAGAATGATCCCTTTTGTCCTTCCAAATTATTAAATCCAAATCTGAAGGAATGACAGCAGAGACATCATATGAAGACAGTTTTTTGTAATAATAAAAAATAAGTGAGCAGGAGGACTAAGCAGATAGAAAAGCCTTTTTCACCTCACTTCACACCTTTAGCAGGCGTGTCATCCTTAGGATGTGAGTCTACTCAGTTATTCAATATGTTCTGAGATGTACTAGTGTAAACAGTTGGTTTTTCATGGAAATGTGTAATCAATTTCATTCAACTGAAATTACTTAAGATGGGATAGAACTAGAAAGATAAATCAAACCAGAACAAAAAAAAAAACCCAAAAGAAACAAAAAGGATTTTACCACAAAAAAACCCCTTAATTGATGTTTTCTTTTATATTGTAGCTAACAATAAATACCTTTAAAGTCTCATTATTAGAGTAGTAATGTATTTGCCAAAGACAGGTAAAAGTGTAAACCATTCTGTTTCCAAATGTGGCAGAGCATATAGAGGGAATTGTTACAGTTTACAGAGTGAATTGTATGAAAGCCTCTATCAACATTTTCATGGCTTCATCAAGTGCTGTCAGGTACCCTTTTCTGGCATTTTTCCTACCTACCATCTATCCCCTGTTTTATATGTACCCTGAAGTCTAGATTATTTAATTAGCCAATAAACACTTGCAGGAAAAGGTTTAGCCTATAGCTCCTTTTGACTGTTCAACTGCATGTTATAAACTGATTACTTGTTGCCCAGTGATGCAAACTGATTACCTGATTTAAAGCCCTTAATTAAATAGTCATTCATTAAACTCACAGTTAAACAGAACACGTGGTATTTCATAATTAAAACAAATTGTTGTACACAATACCTTTTAATTCAATAGATTTATATGACCTGTTAACTGTATGTTAAGCTTGAATACAAAAGAAGCACTGTGACTGAAGTGAAAAAAGGGATATACCACATGCTTCAGACAGGGAATAACTATATAGCAACTAATAGCAAGTTACTGTTTATAGTGGCTATTATCATTTTATATCACTTTTAAGCTAGCCCACAATGATCTCATTCACTGGGCCCAGTTTTTAATACCTGTAAATGTATCATGTGTTTTCCATGTGGTTATTGCTGCCCTCTAAATGACATATTTTACTAGGGCTGCCATCTACCATTATTAGATTACAATCACTCAGGTTCTCTTTGTCAGAATATAAACGAGCACAAAATCATTCCGATTCAACATTAAAGTATTTGAAGTTGTTTCCCTTCCCTGGTCAATCAGTTTGCTTCCTAGTCTTTGTCACCATTTGCTTTTATAGCTCCAGTGCTGCTTTTTTTTCTCTGTGCTCCTAACAAGAAGCATAAAGCTTTCTTCTGGCTTCATCCTTGTCACCCAGACACTGCCACTCTCTTTCCTGAACTACTCTGTTCCCTTATCCTTAGCAATCTGAGGCTAGTCAGGTCACGCTGCTTTTTTAGATAGGAAGCTATTTCTTTTTCATCCTCCCAGGCCAGTACATGGACCACTGGGACTATACATAAGATGAGAGATAGAAGGGAGGTGATTTTTATCACAGCAGGGTGAAAGGTAAGATAGAAACAGCTTACGCAACTCAATACAACAGAAAGAACATCGCTATGAAATATCTGGCTACCTTTGCCCAAGACACATATGAAAAACAACAGCCTTTTGTCAAGGCAAAAGAAAAAGTTATCTTTAAATCACAAGGCTTTGGCTGGTTTATTCCTCAATGGCTGGTTTATTCTTCTATAGCCCCTTCACTGCCCTGTTGCACATAGGGAGTTTTTTACCCTCTTACTGAATAAACCCAGATCAGCTGTGCAAATTCTGCTGGTTTTCACAGACAAAGCAGGAAAGAAAAACAAGAAGAAGGAATTGTAATACCTTTCCTCTTCACACTCAAAATCCTCATATTATAGAGAATAATGACCTAAGAAATTGAGTATGTTTCAGGTGAATTTTTTTATTAGAGTGCCTAGAAAAAAGGAAAACAAAAATGAATACAGTTTGCCCAGCGTGCTCTCTGTATAACACAGAGTATTTCTTGGGTTTTATATTTAAAGCAGACAAATAATTTCCTGGTTGGAAGCTTCTGAATAACAGCATTTTCCTCTATTTTGAGTTCCTCTATTTTTTTTTTCTTCTGTAAATTAAAAATAACATGATAAAAATAACTTTCTAAAGAATAACTTCATAAAATGCTTATAGTTTAATCCTCTAATGAGAATTAGCACAGAGCACCAATTTTACTCAAGCACATTTAAGTCTTACCTACTTGCTGCTTAAAATTGAGTTGTCTGAAAGTCAAGTCAATGTCAAAATAAATCTTACTTTTATCTTGCAACAGAAAGCTCAGGAAGATTCAAAGAGATGCAAAATTAAGGCAGTATAACTAATAACTCATACAAAAGAATACTTTCAGGGTTGAGTGCTCTAAGCGCACCATGGAACTGGACTTGCAACTTTACCAAAAGTTTCAAGCTCCACCAGCACAGCTGCCTACACTAGGGCTACAGCTGAGGTAATGAAAAGCAGGTTACAGAATCACAGAATGGTAGGGGTTAGAAGGGACCTTTAGAGATCATCTAGTTCAACCCCCTTGCTAAAGCAGGTCCACCTAGATCAGGTCACATAGGGATGCATCCAGGCAGGTTTTGAAGACCTCCAAGGAAGGAGCCTCCACACCATCCCAGAGCAGCCTGTGCCAGGCCTCCATCACCTCACAGTGAAATAAGTTTTCCTTATGTTTAAATAGAACTTTTTGTATTCCAGTTTCTTTCCATTAGCCCTTGTCCTCTCACTGCATACAACAGAAAAACAAGAGATGCCCCAACCTCCTGACATCCACCATTTAGATATTTGTAAATATTAATGAGATCCCCTCTCAGTCTCCTCTTCTCCAGGCTAAACAGCCCCAGTTCCTGCAGCCTTTCCTCATAAGGAAGATGCTTCAGTCCCCTGATCATCTTGGTAGCCCTATGCTGGACTCTCTCCAGCAGTTCCCTGTCCCTCTTGATCTGGAGAGCCCAGAACTGGACACAGAAGGGAGGAGAACCTCCCTCAACATGCTGCCCACACTCTTCTTGATGCATCCCAGAATGCCAGCTATTAGTAAAGCTGCAACTTCTATTTGTAAACACAGCAGTACAGATTGCTTTCCCTCAGTTTTCCCAAAATGAAGGCAATTCTCAATTAGTCAGAGAGAGTTACAGTCAAGAACATGTACTTTTAAAATAATGTCAATATACTATTCACATTTCCTCCTGACTACTAATAACTGCTATGAAGTTATAGATGTAATGCAACACCAAACTTCATCAGTCATCATGAAACCTATCCTTTTCCCACCCATAACCACAAGTATCAGCTGAAAGGTCTTCTAGACACCCTTTACTTACAATATTTCCAAGCGTCTTTCAACCCTACTGGATTAGTTACTAAGGAGGCAGAAATCTGGAGCAATGAGAGATTTGTCTGCATAGACATCAGACTCGATGTGGGAGAAGATCTGCACAAGTTTCATGGATCTGTTTATCTGTTTCTAAGCTACAATATTTCTTTCCACACAAGACACAAGTAGTAGTTCTGCTGGCAATGGCATCTATTATTTAAGACTCCTGAAATTGTGGCCTGTGCTAAAAAAAAAAAAAAGAGTCCATTTCTCAAATGAATTTATTCTTATGTAAGTGCTGTGTTAAAAAATGAGCATTTTCCATTAGATAAAAATATAGTCCAGTACAAATCACTACAGTTCTTGTAAATCCCTCCTCTCTTTTTCCCCAAGGAAAACTGCATGAAAACCCAAGCTAAATAGTAACTGCTGTAGTAACTAGACTAGACCTGCCCTCACTTCTTGTTCCTTCACTGTACCCCACAGTTTTTAACCCTGTGTTTTTCCCTTCCTACCATAACCTCTCTCCCTCTCAATGCTTGTCTCCATCCAACTAATTCCCCACTCAAATAAAAGAGGATCATGAAACTTATGGGCTGCCCAGATAGGTTGTTGAGCCTCCTTCTCTGGAGAAGATCCAAACCCATCTGGATGAGTTCCTGTGTGACCTAATCTAGGTGGTCCTGCTCTGGCATGGGGTTGGACTGGGTGATCTCTCAAGGTCACTTCCAGCCCTTGAGATTCTGTGATTCTGTGAACTTCGTCATTTCTTCTATTACACTTGTTTGGTACACTCCTCTTGCTATATAAGCCTTAACTGTGTGGCCAGTAAACTGTTGATAGGATGGGAACACTTCACTTTCTATCTGCCCAATACCTAGAATGACAGCATTCATCCCTGATAGCCTAATCAATGTCATAAGGAAATTTAGGATTATGATTTATGTAGAGATAAATTATCTCTGTTAAAGTAATATGACTATCTAACCATTTTTTATGTATTTCTCCTTACGTATGCCATTAAGTGGGGAAGTCTGGAGAAACAAGTAACAGAGAAATCCAGGGTCACAACAGCAATAACAAGGAAAGAAGAAGAAATCACACAAGCATTTAGCACGTGCTGCCTTGTCAATTTTGTCTCAGCACCAAAATCCATGAGAATCATTATCTCTTCTCTCAGGATGAAATTCAACCTCTGTGTCACCAATAGTGGTTTTAAGTGTTCCCACTGGTCTCGCTTTTGATGCCATAGCATCTAAATCTCTAAATACAGTATAGTGTATCAGTAACCACTCTGCCTCCAGCTATTTCAATAACTGTCACAATGAATATGGAGAGCAGCTGAATTGACCTACATCACTACTCACTCATACAGTTACTTTATTTTTACAGCATTGACACAATGGGTTAGTTTGTTGTATTTTAAATCTTTATTTTGTTCAAATTACAATCTTTGCATTGTTTTTTTCAGTTACATGCATGCAAAAAAAAAAATCAAAGGCTCTTATTATCAATAGACTTTAAAAAAACTTGCAGTGAACCCAGTTTCCCTTCTTCTCAGAGCCTGAAATATGAGTTGCTATTCACATCTGAAATCTCTCTCTCATTGGGTGCAAGTGAAAAACTGCTAATATTTCAGTGGATTAGTATAGTGGGTTAAATTATTCAGTAGGAGAATATAGTAACCAACTAAAAGTAACTTAAGTCGACACAAATTTGACAGCACAAAGGAATGATCAGAGAATTTTCATAATGTATTAAGACAAAATTGCCTAGGGCATAAAAAAATCATAAACTTCTTAAATGAGAATATTGATCCATTTTCTTCTGGTCACCTGATTTTGAGAGATGTATTAGGACAAAAGTCCAAGAATACAGGTTAGAGCAAGGCTTTTTGGTAAGGTAAAAAGTTAAATAGTATTATTTCAGTACCATAAATATCCATTAAAATATGTTGTCCAATGTACTTTTAGAAAATAACATGTATTTAAACCACAGATTTTTCTATCCTGAATCTGACTTTTCAGAATCTAACACGGACCAGAATTATGACACCTATACAAATTACGAGATACTTCTTTCAATGATGATAAACTGCATCTGTGATTAAGTTTCAGTTATATTCTAACTAAATTACAGTTGAGTATATTTATGGCTAACACATGAACACTGACAGAGTATTTTCATGGTCCAACAAATGTGAGTTCCTGTACTGGGAAGTGATAATGTGTTTTGCTGCTTAAGAATGAGCACTTCTGTCCTCCCCATTAGATGAACTCGCAAAGGACAGCATCTGAGAGACACAACAGAACTAGAGAATGACTTAAAAACTACATACACTCATCTGTACATAGACATCCTCAAAGAATACCTTCTTTGCACATGAGAAAACCAAAGTTGTTCAAAGATCTTAAATAAATAAACTCAATGAGAAATTGATTGTGTTGTTTTCTTTGCCCCCATTCACCAAACCAGGGGAAATGAATTGTTATAGATGTACTGATGGATCCTAAATATTTCCTTTTCTATGGTAAGCAAATCATGTACATTTCTGTCCTAGAACAGCTGAGCCGCTTGCTTTATATGATGACAGTAGGTCGTGAAGGGGTGAAAAACGTGTCTTGCCCAAACAGACCTGAATTTTGACAGTCTGCTGACCATCACCATGTGGTACTGCTCTGAGATTTTTTTACATAACACGGTCTAAAAGATCAGTAATGTTCAAGAACTGACTGGAGTCAATTTAGCAACCAGTTTACACAATTTTGAAATGTTCCCAATGAAATCCATTTATCAATCCTGGGCGCTTCTCATCTGTAGCAAAAGCCACAGAACTGTAACAGAGATGTTGATTTTAAAAGTATGAGGACACTCTAGGAAGGGGTAACTACCCAAGCCAGCACATTCTAGCATGACTGCAAAGGATGACAAGACCAATTAAAGGGATCACTCTGTGCACTCTATTAGATAATTATCCAGATAAGGTCAAGGCTCACATTCTCCTCAAGTGCTTTGATAATGGTTTATTACAGCAGCCCATTTCAAGTTACATTAGGCTGACAGCTGGTGTATGGAATACATTTCAGCACAGCTGCAACGAAACAGTCTGGAGGTTAATGGGGGGGCCCAGCAGTTGGAAAGGCAGGCTTCTCCCTTCCCCATTTCCTCCTCAAAGGCTGGGAAAGCAGCCATAAGGCTGCACTTTCTGCTCAGGCCCAATGGTATATGCACCCCTGTGTGCATTACTTTTGTGGTCACAGGAGATCTGGGCATTGAACAGACAGCTTCTGCATCCATGAGGTTTCTGCTGATGCACTTTGAAGACAAAATATCTCTTGTGGTGTTATGAGTCCACCCCTGGGATCCTTGTTATTTGCACAAGCCCTGCACAGATACCATAGTCAAGCCCTAAGAACTAAAGCTATTTAATTGTTCTAATGAAGTCTTCTTCTCATCTATATTTGTAAACCTGACTTTTCAGAAGCATATTGCAATGAATAAAAAGTACTTTATTATTTGATATGTAATTTTTAAATTAATCAATGCATATGTGCACTAGCTGAAATACAGAGCTTAACAAAAAGATTTAGTTTTTCTTCCACTGATTTTAATGAACTTTGAATTATGCCTATTGGTGCCATTCTTTGCATTTCAGACACCTGCTGTAGCTTCAAACTTCATTTGATATTAAGTCCTACTTACAAGAGCTTATTTATGGATGAAGTGTTCAGAGAAGGCACATTATGACTTCCCTATATAATGAAAGCCCTTCTTAAACTTTTTAATATTCTGAGAAGCCAAGATAACCAAAGTTAGCTTCTTAAATCCATACTTGAGGCAGCTGTTTAGGTGACCTCATTTAAAACAAACAAAAAACAGACCAAAAAACTTGGCACGTTTCCTCTTTACTTCAGTGAAAGCTGCTGAGTACTCAGAACAGAAAATCACCATATCACATATTCAGCTGCCTTAGTTTGATTTGGTTCATCAAGTCGTGCTTCAGAAATCATGATTTTAAATCAAATTTTCAAACGCAAGCTGCAGAGGTTTTTCACTTCCCAGGATTCCAGTCCTTAGATTAGAAAAGGAATTTGTGTCTGACATCAGTGAGATTGCTCAGATAAAAAACAAATAGATTGTGCTCTCTCATGTCTTAGATTGAATGCTGTCCTGTTAACTCTCATCTTTGAAACTCTTTCTAAATGTCAACTAATTAATCCTTACAACACAGTGGGAAGAAAATACTATGTTTCACAATTGGAGGAAGAGAAGCCACAGTCACTCTTGCAAAAAGAAGTGTGTAACAGCAGGCACGAAAGCTCAGAACTCCTGTCCTCAATCCAAATCACTAGATCTGAGCATCCTGCTGCACTGTGCACACTGGCCCCATAGGCCATCCTGCTCAATCGTTTATCAAGAGCATAAAGTAAGTGGTAGCGGTGCACATGCATCAACAGTCTTGCTGTTACTACATAATCTTTTGATTACAGCACTCTGTCAAGTGACTAAAATAGCTATCTTGAGACAGCATGCTCTCTTGCAGCACACCTTTTGAGGTCTCAAAGTAATTCCCTTTGAAATGAGAAAATTACTCTCTACCTCCAGCGAAAGGACACTACCAAAACAGGTGGGCCAATGAAAGGGCTGGCTTCAAATAGCTTCTTCAGTCAGCTTTTTGTTCCTGTGGGGAATTCATGACAGATCACGACTGTTTGTTAGTTCACAGTGTGCTTTATGATTTTGCTCATATGACTAGAATATCTGCTGCCTAAATTGTGCAGATCATAAAAAAATATGGAATAAATATTTATCCCAGTGCAAGAAGCTAAGCTACCTGGATACACCAGACACAAACCTTCACTGTGTGTGGCAGGCATCTTTAAAGGACTGTGGACTGGAACGGATCTCTGGAGGCCATCTGGTTCAAGCCTTTGCTCAAGTAGAACCACCTCCACCAGGTGTCTAGGACTATGTCCAGATGGCTTTTGAATACCTCAAGGGATGGAGGTGTCATGACCTCCCTGGGAAACCTGTGCCAGTCCTCAGTCATCCTAACAGTAAAAAAGCATTTCCTGACATTCAGACAGCACCAACCTATGTTTGAGTTTGTGCTCATTGTCTCTTTGTCTTGTCACTGAGCACCACTGAAAAGAGCTCAGCTTCCTCTTTTTTGCATCCTCCCTTCATGTACTTATATACATTAGATTCTACCTGAGCCTTCTCTTCTCCAGGCAGAAAAATCCCAGCTCTCCCAACCTCTACTCACGTGAGAGATGCTCCAGCTCCACAATCGCCTCAGTGGCCCTTCTCTGGAGTGTCTTGTGACTTGCCTGGGCAGCCCAGAAATAGACACAGTCCTTCAGACGTGGCCTCACCAACACGCAGCAGAGGGCAACAATCACCTCCCTAGACCAGCTAACAACCTACTCTATTTCTACAAAGAACTCTTGCAAAAATGTTATTATTCAGCTTCCTTATATGTCTTTTGGGGGAAAAATAGTACTTTTTTTCCCTCTCACACCATATTAGCTTAATGGAACGGATTTCTTATCCTTATATAAAGTCAACATATTAGGAAGCACGAGAGATGATCCAAGTTTTGATCTGTGAAAGGTTCACAGGAATGATCAACACTACACATGTAAAAAATCTAGTGGAAACAGAGCCTGAATTTGAATTGTAAAGATAAGGTTGAAAATCCTGTTTAAAAGGACTGGTATTTCACTGTTAATGTAAAGATTAAAGGAAAATATATTACCAAATCTGTTTCAAACAGCACGGTTGTTTTTCACTGTCATAAATCTCACTCCAAAATTTACTCATCAATACACAGTGCCATAATGACATCTGCTGAAATTGTCAACAAATCAATTAAAAGAAACAAACAAAAATGAAGAATGAAACAATTAGGCTGGGACAAGAGTGAAGCTTAGTCTGCTTGCTTTTGGATGGACAAAATACAACTTGAAGACACTGTTGTTAGGAAAGGAAAGTTGGAAGGGTAACGTAATTTCTCTTATTTTTTTCCTATTAAGGACCAATTATTTATTGGCTTGAATATCAGTAGAGAGAACTTCAAGTATTCAGTGTTATGTGGACAGATGAGAGCAGAATAAAGTTGTTTACAAGCATTAACGTAACAAATCTATTTCATATTGAAATAAATTATCTAATATTACAGAAAATGCAAAGTTCAATACCACTGCTAATTATCACATACTTGCATTGTCTACTCCTGATGGCAACATTAAGATCTACTCTTCTCTTTATTTCTTCTTTCTTGGCTGAAATAGTTGTTCTTGAAGAACGTAATAACCCTACCTTTGTCTCGGGAGGCTCTTAGGGACAACAAGTACCCTGTTTACATCACTAAAAAGGTCAATGTGTATCTTACTTCAGAACATCAGTGTAGCACAGGATAAATAAAATCTGGTTATAAAGCTAGACTGTAAGACTGATTTTTAGACAAGAGTCATGCAGGACTGCAGAGAGAAGGTCAGCTTAACCACAAATACCACTCAATATCTGTAGCAACTCACCTATCTGCTAAAAACAAGGAAACAAACACTATATTAGCAAAAGCTAGACTTGACTGTCCTCTTATCTCACCGTTCTGCTGTAAATGGAACCCTCACTAGCTTACATGGGAAGTGGAGGAATGCATCAGCAAGAAGCAGTAGAGACTGCTCTTCCAGGAGTTGCGATCCTACCTCAGGAAGGACTGACATCCATTGAAGTAAAATGGATTTTTTTACAATGAAAGTATTAAAATATACAAGAAATTAGTTACTTAAAAGAAAAATTAGTTACAAAACCAGTGTGAATTATTTTTGTCATACTAAAAGTGTGTCCTGTTTATTAAGTATGTTTTAGTTCAAGGAAAAACTTTGCATCCAAGTAGGTTTGAAGTGTTCTGCCAGGTAGTTTTTCATCTGTATAGTTGCTTACAGTTTAAACACACTCTAAGGGTTAGCACTATTACCAGTACCTGTGGCACTTTCTCATTGTAAATGCACAAAATCGAGAACATTGGTTGAAGTGGTAATAATTACAAATCTGAATGAACTTTTAAAGTGGATCCATTGCACAGACTGCTGAAATGTTAAAGCAATTAGAACAGTCTTTTTTTTTTTTTCCCAGCAGATTAATTCAGGAATAATTCCAAGCAATGGTGAAGTAGCTCTTGGGAAGTAATTACTCAAATAGTAAATGGAGTTCATAATCAACAAAGATGCTAACTTAATGAAGCCCGGTTTCCTCCTGAATAGATGATATGTCATGTCACCCTAACCAACCTGTGATACAGGTCACTTGAAATCCTATCTTGAGAAAAGAAAACAAATTGCTACAGGAACGCTGGCACACAGATCCCATTCCTGATGAAACTGCTTTAATTTAAGAGAAGTTGCAACTACCCATCACTGCCATTTACCCACAAGAAAACAAAGGGCATGGAGGTAAGATGAAAGAAGGGGAGGAAGAGTTGTAGTTGTGACAGTATCATGACAGCTCTGAGAGAAATTACCTCAATAACAAGTTAAAAAAAAATTAAAAGCTCAAATGTTCTAAATAAATGCTCAGGCAAACTTTAAACAGTACAAATTTGGGCCTATTGTGTACACTAAAGCTAGAAGAAATACTATATGGCAGATCACATTTGCTATGCAATAGTAAAAATAGAAGTTTTGGATCCACTCTGTGGTATACTTAAAATCTATTTTGTTACAAATTTACAGATTGCCATATTGTTTAAAATCTGTAGTGGATTTTTCTGTTACCATCCAAATACAGCTTGGATGTTGCCATTCAGCATATTGCAGAGAGTTTTCAGTCTCTTAACGTATCCAAAAAAAGGGGAGCCCCAAGTGCCAAGGAAAAAATACCACATGTGAAAGCTAGGATGCAGAACTTAATTCAATACATCTGGGAGGACTGGGAGGTATTGACCGGGGTGGGAATTCATCCCTCTCCAGTTAAGAGGAGTTCCGATTGAGAAAACTAGGTTGTATCAGGAACCTTCTCTAGTGCCAGACCTTTTCTCTCTGAGCTGGATGCCACGATCTATAGTGGGGGAGTTATACCCAAAATCTTGTTAGTCCATTTAATGTTTTATCAGTCTAAAGAAAACCTTCTGCTTTCTTCTGGGGCTGTGGTCACCCATTCCGTGTTCCTCTGTGTCCTAAGGTTGATAGTTTCAGTCTTCTTCAAGATGAATGAGGGGAGAGACACATTATGAGCATCCTGAGGTACCTGCTGAGAGCAATACACTGTTCATAGCAGGGTGTTGGGGGTGGAGATCTCCTTCCTAAGTCTCTGGATCTATTTGGGCTATTATCAATGTTTGTTCTTCCCCAGCCCTATTACCCCAGAGGGTCTGTTTGTCCTGCAGTGACTATGTAAGAGTGTCAGCTCACTGCCCCTGCTACTCCCAGAGTGAAGCCAAGGCAGGGAAGCCACAGGTATGTGGTAATCAGATGATTGCTGCCATGGCTTAAAACCAAGGCAGCGCCAGACATGTCCTGAGGCCTGCACGAAGCCTGTGACCTTCTACTGCTAATGTCACAATGATATATACTGGATTTCAGGGTTGGAGGGATGATGAAGAACTCAGGTTCAGCTCCTGTAGAGTCTGCTTTTGGCCAAAACAAGACATTAAAGCTTGTGCAATACAGGATCAGCCCAAGGCAGGAAAAACATCAGTCTGATTAGTGTTTCTAAATTCAAGAGAATGGACAGCAAAAAGGGAAAGACTCATCCCATAGCTCAACTTGGTTGTTGAGCCAAGTTCTCAATCTGGACAAGGATACAACATCTGATTACTGTCTCTGATAGGGAATATTTTCTGAGGGATTTTCTGAGCCTAAGGGATTTCCTAGGAAGATGGCCTAATGAGACTCGCAGAATCCAGAGCTAAGTGTGGGTAATGGGGTGGGTACTGGTTTGGGGTGCTTCCTGGTCAGAGGTAGAGGACTGCAAGGCACATTTCTGCAAGGGCAACTCTTCAATGGCAGCTATGTCAACGTCCCTTCTCAGTGGAGTCAACAACAGATGCTCAGATAGAGACTGCATCTGCTACAGGGAAAGCTCCAGCATGTAGAGGCCCCCTAAGCCCTGGCAGACAACTCTGAAGGCAAAGGTCACAAAGAACATGCCCTATCATACCAGACAGCACAAAGGTTGGACAATGGTAACAGATCCTGGACACCTATTCTTTGCAGCGTACTAGCTCAGAGGGTCAAAAGAAATCACAGCAGCTACTGCTGGGGATCAAGTTCAGAGTGTGGTTTGGCTACTAGATACAATCTGCTTCCCTAGCCTTCACAGTGGTGCAAAGGAAAATGTTTCAGGTCAACTTGTTCTCCATAATTCCCTGATACAATAAAACCACAGTGCTACTGAGGCTATGGGGCCCATTCCAGTGGGTGTCCTGCCCAGCTTGGCTGATCAGTGACCTCAAAGAAACTACCCAACATATGCTCTTTCAAAACTGTTCCTGGCTGAATTTAGTCCCCTCTAACCCTGGCAAGGAGTTCTTTTGTTTCAGCATGAATTTGGCCAACTGAATTTTAATTTGGCCTATTGAATTCTGGGAAGACAATCAATCCTATAATCCAATACAACTAATTCCAGCATGGAGAAAAGACACAGTAGTTATGAAACTCTGAAAAATTTGGCTATTTCTTCTTTGTTATAGTGCAGAATGACAAAAATATGTGTTAAACCCTCCCCATTTAATCTTTCACTTTAAGAGAAAAGGAGAAATAAAAAATACTACACAGTTGGAAGAACAAGTGCTTTGCCTTGGATCCTTCCCTCTGTAATAGGAAAACCTTCATTAATACATAAATCAAGAGATGAATCAATGATAGACAACAAAAATAATCTGATTAATAGCATATGAAAATCTGACAGATATTGCCAAACCAAAAATGGGATACTGATAAAGGATCACTTCATCTAGAGTGTAACCCACTATTGGTTTACCTAGTTTTTTTCACTGTTTCAACCATGGATATTATTTTTGGTTGGAACAAAATGTCTGCATTGAGAAGGATCCAAAAAAGTCCTGCTGATTTCATGAAACTTTAATTGCAACAGTAATTGCAAAAGCTTATCTTATTTGAAAAGACTATTTTGCTGATCCATTCATTCAAAAATTAGAAAGTTCATCCAAAATTGTTGTAATACCTTTTACTTACCTACGAATTAAATCCAGGAATGAAGAGCAAAAAATGTGAATATTCCTGTAGCTTAATCCAGCCCTTTGAAATAGTGAATGAAAAGGGTTTTTTTCCTTAATAAACCGTTATGCCAGGATAAGATGGCACCTGTAAGTTCAGATTTCTGAACTGGTGAAAGGATTATTCATGTTTTTTTAAGAACAGACTCTGTCATCTTCATATAAAAAGGTAACTGCTTTCCTGGGTAAGTAGTCCAAGTCTCTCTGCTAGAGCTTAAATGTGCAATAAAGTATAAGACCCTGTGAATAAAGACGGTAGGAACTGGCACAAAGTCAGCATTTTAATTTCCTTTTGTGAGGACCCAGATTTAATTTACCATACAAATTATCAGGCACCTTTTTAATATGGTTATAAATTCATCACAGTTATTTTTTTTCTTTAAAAAGCAATTGCAGCTGAAAACTAACAACTGCAATGAAACTAATTTTAATTTAAGCAGAAAGGAACTTTGTTGACACTTCTCAGTAAATCCTTTAGAAAAATACCTTTTTACTGCAGAATATGTGTTGTGTGAAATTTTCTAATATAAGAAGATACAAACCTAATATGCATGAATTTGGGATCATCTTTCCACACAGAATTCTTTCTCGTGAAGTTTTACAAAATGTACAATCTAATGATCAGACATGTTCCATGACCTAAATTCATTAGTTTTCATTTAATATCCATTCATTACATTTGAAGCACTCAGGTAGCGAACTGCAAGGATACTTAACTTGCAAGTGATCAGCAAGAGAAGGAGTTTTATTTGGACTGTACTGCAGCCAGATCAGGTAGTCCTAAATTGCATCAAATACATTAGCTCAAATTAACCCCTGCTGCTGCAGGATATGACATCAGCCACTCAGGAGATGACATCCCTATGCTTAGCAAAGTTAGCTGCTTCTGGACTGCTGGTTTCAGATTGGAGGCAAGATAGAGACTGCAACTGAGCGTGAGGAGAGACGCATAATCATTAGTAATTACTGCCCTTTTAACATTATCTTCAAAGCTGAGAGGGAAAAGTAGGAATCTCAGTTCAATCTCAGCACTGGAAAAATATTTTGCACTCAGATGCGTTCTACTTCATTCTCTTTCAGAAAAATTGGTTGGTACTCACTACTTCTGATGTACAATCGATCGTATACAAGGGATTCTGTTTAAAAGGCTTATAATTCAGTGTAGGTTTGCAGTTGGGGATATTGAAACTCTTAAATCATGAAAATACTCCACCACATATTAGGTGAGAAAGAATTACTTTCAGTGTTTTCTCGTAAGGTGAAAAGATCTAAATAACTCGGGGAATGCTGAATCCTAGCCCACTGTATTAGCTTCCTATATTACATATTTCCTTGTGTATTACTTCCCAATTTCCACCAAAAGAAAGAAAAGAGGCAATGTTATATGTTTACACATGTACAAAAAATGGGTTCACCATCTCAGTTGCCACAGCTGAAGCACTGCAATTTCTCAAAAACTGAGGCAAGAGCTCCCTACCTAGATTTTATTCCCCCTAGCTATGGTCAGCTTACTTAGAATCATAGAATCATTTTGGTTGGAAAAGAGCTTTAAGATTATTGAGTCCAACCCCTCCCCTCACACTGCCAAGCCCACCACTGAACCATGTCCCTCAGCACCTCATCTGCATGTCGTTTCAATAACTCCAGGGATGAGGACTCCACCACCTCCCGGGGCAGTCTGAGACAGTGTCTAATAATCCCCTCAGAGAAAAAGTTCTTCCTCATCTCCAATCTAAACTTCCTCTGGTACAACTTGAGGCCATTTTTCCTTGTCCCATCGCTCATTACTTGGGAGAAGAGATCAACCTCCACCTTGCTAAAACTTACTTTCAGAGGGGGTTGCAGAGTGATCATGTCCTCTGCTGGTCTCCTCTTCTCCAGGCTAAACATCCCCAGTTACCTCAGATGCTCCTCACCAGACTTCTTCTCCAGACCCTTCCCCAGCTTCTACTTAGCTGGTGCTACTTCTACTACTTAGCTAGCACACCTGCATTTCCCCACAAAAACCCAGAAAGATGACACACTGTACAGATGCATTCTGACTGAAGTGGAAATATTGCATGGACCAGGAACATTTTGACCATTCCTAGCACAAGGAAAGCTATTGATTACCCTTGCTGGAAGATGTCAAGAGGTACAATATGTATTTCTTAGAACAAACCCAAAAGCTGCTAGACAAGCAACCAGCCTCCCTGTTCTACACTAATAGAGAAATAAAGGGAAACAAAAGCTGGTCACTTTTGAACTCAGGTTTGTACTATTGAACCTCATAGTGGAAATGAAAAGAAGAATTTAAGTTGCTTTTGCAATGCTTTTTTTCAGATCAGAGAAGACTTACAAGCATTCTGTCAGCCTGCCTCCATTCCTTTAGTCTTCATTGTAGCAAAACATTTAAACATCTAGTTTCAGTTGGCTTTACTGCGATTTAAGACTCTGTTAAAGTTTTTCTAATTGTATTCTGAATTGGCATCTCAATGGTTAACAGACCAAGAAGACTGACTGTAGCCATTACTGGGAATGCAGAGGGATTTCAGACAACAGAGTGGCCTGTCACAAGATGAGAAACTGCTTCACAACAGACTGGAGGACATTTCAAGCATAGTACTTTTTTACTCCATCACTTTAAAAGTGGATTGTAGGTACCAGGAAATCAACACACATAGCAGTGTTTCCGCAGGCTTCTGAAATACCTTTTATGGTATAATTGTTTTTTAAATCAAATTAGAAAAGGTGTTATTGAAAACACCATTCATAATAATTTTATCCCCCTCCAAGTTAATTACTGCCATGCTCCTGCAATTGATGAAATCCTGTATAAGAGGAAAATCACCAGATTTGTGTTTGAAAAATATATATTTTATAATTACAAGTAACAGCTGAGATAATTCTAACAGAAAGAAATCTGTGAAAGACTTTTACATGAAGATATTAAGAGATTTTACATCTAGAAGCTGTCTTTACCAGGGTGAAAACAGTCCTCTTACCCCATACTGAAACCTTTTCTGGAAGTCTCTTCCAACCCTACCATTCTATGATTCTATGATCACATTATTTGGGTGGTTTTCTTTTTTATTTTAAAGATATTACAATGTGACCACGAGGGAACACTAGTTCAAGTAAGGAGTAGTCAAGTTTATGGCTTGAGGTCAGTGAATGAAACTTAAAATTGCTATTATGTAACACTAAAGGTGTTTTAAAAGACGTTTAAGGAAGAAATTTCCTATTCCAGGTTCACAGAGAGCTCCATTTAAAGAAACCACCCAAAAGAAGAAACATTTTCACATAATATTTTAAGTAAGTGAATTCTTACTGATCAGGAAAGAAATATCTTTGTGAATGACAGGTAAGTGGTGCATCACAGAGTAGTTGGGCTGTTCATAACCTGAGAAGTATCATAGAAATGCTACATTATGGTCCAAGACTATTACATTTGAAGACCCTTGCAGTGACTTATCATGTAAGATTACTCAGTATTGCAGTGGATGATCCAAAGCTGTCTTTGCTGCTTACTCCTGTAACAGATGTGGCTTATTTATAACAACATTAACTTATTTTTAGACATTATTGCAACCCACACCTGCAACAGTAGCTCCTGCAGGTGTGAAATTAGAATCTGTATTTCCAGGGTCAGCACGTATGGCTCAGATTCAAGGAATCACTTAAGCATATGTTTTACATCTAATATGAGCTCAAAAGCTTTCCTGCAATTGTTAATGGGCTCTGAAGCAGATTTTTAAAATATCTTTTTTACTAAATGAAAAAAAAAAAAAAGTCCACCATGTGGACATTAGCCAGCAGAAAATGAAGCACCCCTGTAGAGTGAGAACTGCTTTTATATTAAGCTCAGCACGGAAATTCTCAGGTTTCCTGGCTTGCTGGTACATTTCACACTTTTTTTGCCAATAAAAATTTGAAGAATCTGATAAAAATAGATCACAGTTCCTAAAATAAACCACATTAAACTGATTTCCATCATGCAAGCACTGTGACAAGGCAAGCAGTTGGGTAAATTTTGACAAACGTTTGGTACGCCAGCCTTGGTCACAAGAACAACCCAATGCACGGAAAACAACTGCAACAAAGTATTTTTTTTCCTAACTACTGGAAAAGAAATCACTGATTCTGATCATCTCGCTATTTAGCAGCTGATGTGTAAGTTCTCCCATGTAAATACAATTCAGTTACTGAAATATCTACATTGGTTGGAGTAAACAGAAAACTTGCCTTATTTAAACGCTGCCACTGTTCTTGTGGGAAACGTTTCCAACAAAAATAAAGTGAAAGTTTTGAAAAGAAGGTTAACATGGATATAATTTTATTGAACTCACTTCTCTTCAATGCTCAAATAATGATAGGTTGCAATGACATGGAACTAAATAGGGCTTATCAGATGAGGAAACTGACCAGGAAACCGCTAGGGCACTGGTGTATGACTACAGTCTTCAGTTCAGTTGAAGCAATAGTAGAAAAATATGAAATACAGACAGTTCAGAGGCTTATGTGCACTCACAATTACAACTCTAATTCAGCTGACTGCCATAAGCATGCAAGCTTGTAACACTGGCTTTGCTTCTAACTTCCGAATGACTTCATGCACATTTGAATTGTGCATCAATGTCCACTAACTTCAATAATCACTCAAGTCCAGAACGGTTCCACTTTTTCAAGCTATTGTCACCATACAGACTCCTACTCAGCCCAGACATCTACTTCAATATATAAAGGAGGCTTACAACAGAGAGAAACTTTTTGCTGAGGCCTGTAGTGACAAGAAAGTGGGTAAAGGTTTTAAATTGAAAGTGGATAGATTTAGATGTAAGGATGAAATCATTTACAATGACAGTGGTGAAATACTGGTACAAGTTACCCAGAGAAGTTGTGGATGCCCCATCACTGGAAGTATTCAAGGAGAGGCTGGACATGGCTTTGGGTGACCTGACTGAGTTGAAGATGTCCCTGCCAATGGCAGCAGGGATGGACTAGATGATCCTTTCCAATCCAAACTGTCCTGTGATCCTATGATTCTATGATTCTACTTCTGTCTCCAAGGTATATGACTGTGGGTCCTACATAAATGAAGGTTCTGACAGCCAGTTCATCAAGTGAGGAAGGATAGCCCCTTTAGCCTTGAAATGGTTTATTTGCTGATCATGAAAAAAAGATAATACTGTACTTTTGTCCAGTGACTGCTGTAGGGTTTTTTCATTGACTTTTAGATCTGGTCAGTCTTTCCCATTTCTGTTTATCACAAAATGATGTCGAAGCCAATTGAGTATTCTATAGTCATCACTCTTTTTATCTCTTTTTTTCAAGTGTGAAGTATCAGTTATACCTGTTCATAACAACCTCCTTATTTTTGGTTTTTCCTTTTCAGGGGAAGTAATAAAATTTAATCCAATTATTTCCTGAAAAACATATTTGTAAATAAATACTCTAATTAAATTTTTCTGGGATACAGCAAAATAATTTGGTTTCCTGCCTCAGGTAGTAATTGAGCTAATAATTTTCTGAAATCAAAACTGGGACTGCTGAAGAAGTCAGCTTGCTTTCTAATATTCCTAAGGACTTTCTCTATTAAAAAAAAAAATTAAAAATCCTCTTATTTTCCAAAGATTCCCCAGAGGCAAACAGTCTTCTAAACTTCAAGAAGAGTTTCTTTTATAGCACATAGATGACATACTCCATAAAATCTTCCATCTACACTCTCAGTTTCTATTTCAACAGACATATTCCATCAAGCAGCCTCAAAAAATTGACTGGAGAAGGTGGCCCTCTCATCTGACTGAAGTTTTCCAGCTCACCAATTTCATTGCTAAAACTCATCAAGTATAACCATTTTCCTTATTTATAAAGAAAGAAAAAAAATCCCCTCACTTTTTACTGCTTCATCCTTGAAGAGAGCTTTACTGTTTAAGCTTTAGTGTCTCAGCCCCATGGGCTGCCATCATCAACCCATGTAGAAAACAACAATAAAATGAAATCACCCATAGAGGTCATTCCTTTTGTCCTGTGATAATATGAAGAACCAGAGGACTAGCAATGAATTCCAGAGCTTTAACAACGTGAATAAATCGTGAAGTACAAACCTGAATGAATATAGGATGTGACACTCATTTCACATGAGTCAATGCACAGAGGTGCAGTCTGAAATCTGCAGAGATATTGTCCCGTTTTTATGGAGGAAAAGTGACAAAGGAAAAGGATGATTGTTTTTTATATATGTCTTTTCCAGTAAGGCAAAAATATTTCTAAGATCTGAAAAGAGGTTGAAAGAGTAAATGAAATATCATCGGAATGAAAGCACTCTACAATTTTAACTGAAGACCAGTGAATGGCCCAGGATTTCTGATTGTTCCAGTCTCTCCCTACTTCCTTCTTTCTTTCTTTTCCTTTTTTTTCCTGGCAGGTCCATTTTGTGGGGGAAAAAAAAACCAAAAAACCACCCCAACAAGTCAAGTCAAATCCCCAAATCTGTACTCTAAAACTTGTTACAAAGCCAGTTCTTGAAATAAACTCGTAATGACTCCAGCTGGATGATTACAACACAAATATTTATTTAACAGCACTATCTTTTGATTGAAGAAAAGCTTCAGTCAAGCCTGACTCATCAAAATGGTGATTTGATTGACAATTTCCATTCACTGAGTTTAGCACTATATCCTAAGATAAATACCAGCATTGCTTAAGTGATGGCACAGAATTCAACACTGTGAGACCATACCAACGGTCAACCAGTCCAAGCCTTCAAGATGATCTCTTAATAACTCAACTTCAAGGACACAAGAATAACTGTTAACTTTAAGCTTTTTGAATTAATATAAAGAATTAAACTCAAGAGATCATGTAGATTCAGTAACTACAGCATCTTCAAAGCTTCCAAGTCAGTAATGTTTCCTCACAACATGACCTGACATCTGTTTTTCTTTTTCTTTCAAACACCTACAATTGACATCTTTGATTCATGTCTATTGTAGAAATGCACATTTATGTCTCTGTCTATGCATTCTGTTGCCAATTTGTAATTTTATGAATGTTAAACCTTAGTTGCCTCAGGCAAAAATCCATATCAAATGTGCCTCGAAGCCTGGGAATAGACTATATAAACAATCATAATAATTCTAATATACTTCTGAGCAGTTGTATGTTTTATACTTAAAAAAAAAACAAACAGAAAATAATGGTTTATGTCTTCCAGTTCCTTTGTTTATTTATTGATCAATTCCTGCATTAAATAAATCATGAGGAATATATGCCACACAGTGTAAAAAAAAATCATACCCTGTTTAGCTTGTTCTATATTGAAGTAAAATAATATTTTGCAGGGAATAATCTCTCTTGTGACAACTGATTGCAAAGACAGAAATACAATTTAAGTTAGACAGATAAAGATTTTACGACAAAACATATGAACTAGAAGATAGTCAAGGAATCTGTATCCATGACTTAATACCTGAAACTTGAAGGAGAATTGATCTCTTTGTTTATATTGCCAAACTCAGTGTTAATCTCAACCAACAATCAGATGAAATCAAGGTTCTAAACAACCAATACTCCCCATCACTTTGGTTTACATGTTCGGATCTCCTGTGTAACACAATAACAGCAGTGTTATTACACTATTTTGATTATATGTGCTCCAAGGGGCTTCAATTAAAATCAGAGTACAAGTTTTCCAGACTGAATTTAAAGATGTGAAAGATTCTCTCTCTTCCAAATGTTGCACTTCAAGGAGACAAAGTCCACAGACTTATTGGAAGAGATGTTAACAAGGAAGACACAACATTTCAGTAGAATAAAGCAGAATGGTTACTAATCAAGCATAATGTGAAAAATACCACTTTCTTCCTGCCAGTCCTGGACTTCAGAGTAGAAGTTGGACTAGATGATCTCTAAAGGTCCTTTACAATCCTATCATTCTATAATTGTATGATTCTATGATGCAATATTCAACAGTTTTTCTTTGGAAATAAAAAAATAGCAGGATTTTCTTGTTGAAGAAGCTGAAAGCAATTAAATCACATTACCATGGGAACGGTATTGCAAGGTATGCAAGAGTAAAAGGAGAAATATTAGTAAGAAAATGTGTCACTGACTTTGTGAAAAGTTGCCATTTCTTCTCTTCTCAACATGGAAGAAAACCTCATGTTCTCAGCAATGATTGTATGACTTTAATTTTGATACAATGCACTTGAAAAATTGTACTACCTTATCCCTTGAAACGGAAGAAGTGTTACATCCCATTTCAGAAATCAGCAGTGGCTGAACTGATTTTCATATCTTCCCACAGAATTGCAGAGAAGCTGAGGTTGGCAGGGACTTTTAGAGGTCATCTGGTCAACCCCCTGCTCAACCCAGTTGTCCAGTACCACAACATTTTAACACCTCCAAGGTGGGAGACTCCACAACCTTTCTAGGCCTGGGCTCAATCACCCTCACAACACAAAAGTGTTTTCCCTCCTGCAAAATGATAGTTTTAGATATAAATTAATCACGGTAGGTATCAGATCGAAGGAATATTTTCAAAAGCAATCTGATAGCAGAAAAGGTCAGGAAACACCTTGTTTCCACAAGATACCTAAATGAAGAGATAAATGAAGACAATTTTTACACGTCTCATTATTGAGAATAAACTAAAATTATCACAGAAACTCTGAAGTACTCAGAGTACAGTGATGTTCTTCCATCCTTCTCACTTGAAAGCCTTTCTTACTCTAATGGACTACACTGACATCAAGAGCAATTAGCATGACTCTTTTTTATTTTTCCCCTTTTCTTACAGGGGAAACAGAAGTGTACCTACTGCCTTTCCCAATTCTACCAACCTGTCTTGTTTAAATTTCCCTTGGGCCATTCTGATGAAGAAAATCTATTACATTCCCCTCATATAGCACGCACATGTCTAGGAAAGTGAAACCAACTAACTAGGTGGCTCCATGATAAATTCAACTTCAGGAAGTCCTGCACAAAAATCAAGTCCTACACACTACAAAAAGACTTTCTGAAATGAACAAAATTGTTCCTTTTATGTTTGCCAGATCTAAGTATGCCAACCTCTCTAAACAATATGTACAGATTTTTTTCTTCTTTAAATTTCAAAAGAACCATGAATCTTGAAAATACTTTTAAAAAGGAATGCTAGTTCACAGATTACATTACTCAGAACTGTAGTTATAGAAGTTTTATTCTTAATACTTTAACTGGTAACTCAAACTCTACTGTTTGGACTTTCTAATCAACAAAAGTGAGTGACTGATAGTAGGAAGATAAAATGTAT
Source organism: Colius striatus (assembly GCF_028858725.1). Lineage (NCBI taxonomy): Eukaryota > Metazoa > Chordata > Aves > Coliiformes > Coliidae > Colius > Colius striatus. The sequence continues at coordinate 7,501,482 of NC_084762.1, forward strand.
CAAGAAGAGACATCAGCAAAGACCTAATACATCATCTTGTATTCTCTCTTGTGTAAGAACTGCTATCTGTAGAAAAAAAAAAACTTTACAAGAAAGTAGTGACAGAAGGAATGGAATAAACTAATGTTGGCAAGCCACAAGGCTATGCAAGGAGAAAAGTTGTGCTGCATCTCATTCAGCAGCTCACAGAATCAGAAAGAGGCATCTTGTTCAGCTTATGAACCGGCTATGTCTAACATCAGAAGATAACTGTTCTCTGGCACAGCAAAATACCACATTTATGTGGTTTGTGCCTATGCACACTCATCACATAATCTCATGTAGGACTCTATATACTCCTGAACGTTATCAGCATTTCATCTATCTGCCAGGAAATACCTAAGAAATGCCCCTGTCCTGAGTGTTGATCTACACACAGAATTGCAATTGCTGTCAGTTGCCTCCTTAGCTTTGGTATGAGAATCCTGTGCTGAGGATGTGATGGTTCTACCCCCATAGGTGTCAGCATGTTGTCACATACCGTGAGCTACTTCCTCATTTAACTCTGGAAATTTTTCCTATCTATTAGTGGAGGAAAAATACACCAAAAATGCTATTATCAAGATCACAAAACCATTCAAAATTAGGAATTATCACCCCAAAAATGATCAGTGGATTACGCATTTCACAGCACAGGTTGGACATATCCTGGACACATGTAAATCTGCAGTCAGTGAGATTATTTTCTTTAACTTATAACTGAGTACTTTCCTTTAGTTTTAACACATGAATAGACAGGACAGCTAGATAGTTGAGGCAGTCAAATGCTGTACTAGACTAATTTAAATAATTGAAAAGTTTTTCAGAGGGAGTCATCACAAGTTGTGTGTTTCTCACTTACTGGTTCATGTTAAGTAAACAGAAGTTGTGCTTTGAATATGTAAAATACTGTATAAATGAAATCCGATTAGAGCTCATGTTTGAGGAATCTCAGATTGATAACACAAAATCAGTAGACATCTTTGACTGTAACTGCTATGTCTCAGTTCCCCATCACTGAAAGATGGAATTTAGAATCATAGAGTCATTTCAGCTGTGAGAGACTTTTGTGCTGTTGGAAACTGTCCTGAAAAAGCCAATGAAGAAATTAAAACAATCTAACTCAAACTACAAGTGAAGTGGTAATAATTAATAGGACTCGAGGCAGAATGAAGGTAAACAAAATTACTGAACAGCCAAGAGAATACTGAACACTTTGTGCACTAAAGAAGGCAAAAGCTGTGAAAAATTATGGTGTCATTGTGTAACAGGAGATTATCTGAGTGGTCAATACAAATAGGTTTCTAACAAATCTTAATCCCAATGACTCATGTTTTAAGGAATTAATTTAATGACCTTCTGTTACTCCAGTTCTCTTTCCTAAACTGTTTTTAAAATTATTATCATAGTTATTCCTATTGTCTGGGTTTCATAAAACCAAGGGAATGGCATTTAACTTCTCTGAAATTTACCAAATTCCCATTTCCTTGTTTTCAAATAATTTTCTACCAGCATCTTCATATACCTCCTACTCCAGAGAACTTTCCGCAGGCATTTATCTCTGATGTGAGAGCCTGTCAAATTCTTTTGAAATGTAAGGATGCTACATCCTCTAAATTTCCCTTATCTTTCTTACCACTAGTATCTTCAAAGAACTCAAACAGATTAGTTCAGCATGACCTCTTCTGCCTGAATTCACGCTGGATATCCTTTATCAAACTCTTTTACTAGGTATTATTCTGTCACATCTTTAAAATAGATTTCCAAAGATTTTCTTAAAATAGTGGCTTTGGAATAGTTTCTGAAGTTTTCTGTCCTTTCAGAAGACTATTGTGCCATCTAAGAAACTTCAAGCATTGTATCAAGTATTTAATTAATCTCCATAACATCAAGTGAGAGTTGAGTCCATTTCTTTTTTCTGAACATTTCATACCTTGCAGATTCTGTATATATTTAATTAAGGCTACGTCTGTTCTCACTGTACTGCATCTTTGCACAGAATTTCTGTATATGTTTCCTGCATCTTTTGCTAGTGCCATATAATTTCAAGTAGTAAGTTTGTCCGTGTTCTCAACAGATATCCAGGCTCTCTGGCATATTTTGTCCACAGGCCCTTTTTAAGCAGCCAAGGCTATTTGAGTTAGTGTTAGGATGGAAAAGAAAATGAGAGAGATGCATAATCAGATTACCTCACAGTGCCTCAGACTTTCGCAGCTCTTCTCCTGAGCTGTATTTCACTACAATTTTACAGGACTTCCAACATTCTTTAGCTATTTCTAGCAATAATTTCAGAGCAAGAAACCTGCCTTAACATACATCACACCAGACAGAGCAGCACACTGGCATTAAACAAGCAGAGAATGTAGAGCAAGCAGAGAGCACGGATAGCTGACAGGAACTCAGAGAGAAGAGTAAGCTCACACGGAAAGTCAAACCACAAGTGATTCAGTCACTGTTATGAACCACTACAGTTCTAGTTTTTTTTATAAATTGTCTGACTGGGTTTTATGTGATTTTAGCACTTCACCTCTCAAAACCAATACTTACTTCAAATAAATTCATATTTATCCTCTATAAATAAAAAACCACCTCATATCACATCTTCAACCTTACTACACATATTTAGGCCTTCTTTAAGCGGTGACTAGCTTTTCTTTTTCTTGGCCTCTCCTTCCAGTTAGCAAATCTGCCTTTCATCAGTTAGAAAATCTGCCTTTCATGGTTGCTGTCAGCAGTTTACCGGTTCTTTATTTCATATTTTATGCTTATTCTACAACATTAATACTAAATAACAGCTTTCAGTCACTTTCCTTATTTCTTTGCATTTTCATATTCTCAGCATGTTCGTAATTCTACTAAATTGCAATTATTTCTGTTCCTTTCTAAGATATTTTGGGTTTTCAGTAAGACTTACAAGACTTTCAGATGTCTCTTTACCTATCAATATGGAACTTTCAGATGTTACTGTCACCTCATTCTATATTATTTCAGAGCTTTCCCAAGTAAAGTATTTTGGTACTACTGCTTACAGATCTCATTTTTGGTATATTAAATCCTAGGTGCTCTGCAAGATGAACTGCATTTATCATACTTGACTTGTAGCCAGTAATTTTTTAAAATCCAGTGACTTTATTGATTGTTCAGCATCTGAGACTGAAATTGCATTTGTAATTTAGGTTATACTGTCATGATGTCTGGTTCCAATTTCTGAGAGGGGATGTCCCTGCATAAAAGGAAGACACTTTTGGCCTTTTATGCTCTCCTGTACCTACCTCTGCCAGAGAATCCTTCCAGCTTTGATTAGTACAGAGTCAGGACAGGAGACAGTCATTGGTATCACTGCTGGTGAATCCAGACAAAATGGCAAAGCTTGCTTATTCCCCTCCCACACATTATTCTCCTTTCTCTCTGTGTGCTTCCCTCTCCATTCCTCGAGTCATTCCCTTTATCCACTCCTGTCTCTTAACTTTCTACTTCCTTATTATCTATTTAAATGCAAGAAAACACTCTTTCCAGCTCTGTCATTCTACCCAAGAAGATGCTATCCAGCATCCAACACTGCAGTATGTTGTAACTCAGAGTCCCATCTTGGGGTTCATTTAGGACAAGCTGCAGTGAAGTGGAAGAGACTGACAGCACCTTGACATAGCTTCTTGGGCAGCATGTTCTTGCTACCAGCTAAACCCTGCTGCGTGTACAGAAAAGCTCCTGCTAAGCTGTTGTGCTTATGAGATCACTTGTGGGAACATTGTGAACAAGAGTTACTTGTCTTTGTCCTTGTTCTGTGTTTAGCTGCCACAATTATTTCCTTTGTGCCAACTGTTCAAGTGTTTGAAACCACTGTCCTTTTTTTTCTGCTTTTGCTTCCTTGTAGATTTTCTCATTATACTTATAATCAATTATATATTTGAATGCATTTTTTAATACCAAAGTATAATGGATTGGATTAAACAAGTAAGTCATCACACAATCCAGAGATGGAATGAGTTAAAGCTTGTTTCTATTAACCTATAGTTACATTTATTAATTATACTATTTTATACTATTTTATTATATGTATAATATTATAAAATATTATACATATTTTATAATATGACAAAATAACTACTAAGAATATTATCTAATCCTTAAGAATAGAAATATTATGTTATATTCCAATCAGCTTTAAATACCTAAATCAAATTAATCCATCTTGGTGAACTAGGTTGAATAGTGTTACACTTGTAGGAAGAATAGGCTTTTTTGTATTATTCATTCTCCCTCTGTTTGGAAAGCAACTATACTAGCAATGCATTTTTTCCAGTGTTTCCCTTTTTTTAGGGACAAACTCAACTATATGTATATTTAGTGTCATCTTCTTCCACATACACTGGATGTACCTTCTTTAACAATTTTATATGATGGTACAGACTTAATATCATCAGCATAGTATATTCTTCAAACAGTTCCCTTAAAGGTCTTTCTGGGTTGATAGTTGCAAATAAAAAGCTGAGGATGACAAGTCTGTGATCTAGGGCAAAAGCTAAAATCAAACCTCTACCAGGGACAGATTGATTAAAGGAACAATCTTGTACTCTGATTTCAATGGCAAACATCACCCCCTCTGTTCATTATAAATGTCAAAAGTGTTAAAATACCTAGTCTCCCTATCTGAAGTGTAGATTAGATTCCCTTCATTGTTATATATTTCCTTTTATTTAGTAATTTTAAATTTCTAAACTTCCAAAGAAACAAACATCACATCCAGAGTAAAACACGTTAATAAGGATCAGCTAATCTTATCCAGAGTCTATTCAGTTTTATTTATTGGTAATGAGAGATAAGATTACAAAAAGATAACAAATCTTTTTGAAAGGAGGAGAAACACATCCTTGATTTGCTGCCTTTTTGAAAGCTTTGCAATCTTTTTGTATGGACAGAAACACCAATTTTGTGTAAAAATCAGAGTAAAAATGTCATTCTCAATAAGACCTATTGTTCCTCTTCTAATTTATCACATTCAAAATATAAACTTCCTAATGTACTCACTGGCTCAAAACCAGATAGTGTTTATTTATTTATTTGTCTTGTATAGGCATGTTTGGATTTGGTTGGATCCCTGAAGCAGTTTGTGAATTATACACTTAAAAAGCAAAATATCCCTGTGCTGAGTATCCACGTGTACACACACATGCACATAAAATCCCCTACAGACCTAAAAAAACCACACACCAGACTTATCACTTCTCTACCATTTACAGTGCAATAAAAAGATAAAATGTTCACTTCTGCCTCAGCCAAAGTTGCCAATTCAGCTGGTAAAATCTAAAACCAAGCTCATGTTTATTTGAAGTTCTAAAGAATTATTTAAATTGCCCTTTTAATGTTCCCTCTTAGGCATTCTAAATCTTCCAAACACCTTTATGCACAAATATCAACTCTGGTATACAAAGGTTGCTTTTTCTTCCTGTTCACAGTTCTTTGATTTAAATCAAAATGAAATTAAGTCACTAAGTTTTAAGAGTCTTTTTTCTATGCTTGTTTTTAAATGTCCTTCAAAAGACTTTACTTCCTTTGGTCAGTAACCATTAAGACATACTTTGTTTTCACTTCAATATAGCTAAAAATGGATACAACTACTAAATACAGAAATTAACCAGGAAGGTTTTACATACTGAGCTTGGGGACAAAATTAAAGACAACCAATGTATGGCTTAAAATCTAAATAAGTAATTCACCCCAGGCTCAGACTAAGAGATGGTGTAACCTCATGGTTGAATACTAATGCAACCAAAATAACATTACTCACTGACAAGTAGCAGCTCGTGCATCCAGTGACTGCAAAATGTCATAACTAGGATTTAGGGGAAAAACATCTTAGAGAAAACTAGAGATGTCTTGTCTGTTCATGACAAGGACCAAGAGGTATTTTCACACAGTGCTTTTAGTGCATTGCCTTTTGTATGGCTAAAAGCCCTTTAGCTGTGTCTCTTGATCCCTTCACCCCAGCTGCTTTCTAGAGCCTCTGTGTCAGTGTTTTTTCTCTGCTGTTCCCATGCAATTGCTCTTGTGCTGTTATTATTCCCATGGCTTTGCACTTGCAAATCTGAAAAAAAAACTTGTTACAGTGTTGTTACAGTGGTTCTTGAAGGAAAGCGACTGCCACTAGTCACTCCTTCTCTACCTTCTTTTCCTAGCCCTTCATTGTAGCTTTTGGTTTATATTTAGGCAAGCAATATATACATGCAGAAAGCCTAACAGCCAAGGAGTGTGTGCCACCTTCTGCTGATCTATGCGTGCTCCAGTCACCAGTAATAGCATCATATACAGGAAAAAACAACTGCAAGTCTGAGCGGGTCCTGAAGAAAATTATATAGTTACTATAGGACAAAAAATACTATGGGGGGACACACAGGGAAGAACACTCACTTGGGGTCCCCCTGATGCTTCTCCTCCCTGTTGGCCACTGGGAGAGTTCGCCTTTCTCTCATGTTCTTTCTCCTCTCCTTCTTCTTTTTGCCATTTTCACCCCCAAAAAAGATCACTAGATTCAATATCTGCCATCAGTCACAGATCCCTGATAGTAAGTCTTCATGTGCTTGAATTTGTCTCAACATTTTCTATGTAACAGCCTGGTTATCTGCCCCAGCTGAAGACTGGCACTTCAAACTCAAGAGATTCTGCCACTCGTGTGTCCCTGCTAATGAAGTTTCAATATGACCAAAACCCTTCTTCACCTCTCATCTTCTTAAGGATGCACGGAAATAACTTTGTCATGAGAAGTGCTTGAACCAAAAGCCAAGTAGACTCAAAAGTGATTTTGTTAAAATATAGATATAAGATTTTCAAGATGTTCTTTGGTGCGTTCAGTATATTTTGTACTTCTGTAATTTTAACATATTCCCTTACCTTCTATACCTAAAAGTCACATGACAATTTAGAAGATCAGTTTGAATCATTACAATACCATTGTGGTAGATAGCAAGTGCTCATTTCCTTTCTAATTTGTGGGCACAGTGAGAAACTTTATGAGTTATCCTAATTAGGAAAAAGTAAAGGAGTGGTTCTCTCATAAAACTTGATTACTATTCAGGTCTGATATTGTCTTCTTTCAAAATATGAGGGACTATAACATCAGCTGAGTAAGAGGAAGCTCAAAAATGAACAACTATTTGAAAAGCAAGTAAGCAAGATGGAAAACTAAAATGTCTTAAAAGGGAAAGATGACTGAAGAAGGTTAAATAAGATCTTTCTCTTCTACTATAAGACCAAGAGATCTTCACAAGTAGAGTTGTGGCTGATTCAAAATAAGATGGTGGTTCTTCTGACAAGACATAGTGAAGCTGTGGAAGGTCTTAGGATATGGGAGCTGATAAAAACGTACATGATATCAAGTGGAGAAAAATTCAAAATGCACCACTCCTCATCTAGGAAGTAAAAACCCTCCTGGGGATGTGTCAGTACATATTTACTCTTGTGTATTCCTTTTTCTAAATACATGCTTATGACTGGTTTTGAAAACAGGATACTGATGTAGGTAGATCTCTGCCTTTGCTTGGTGTAAAACTGCTTTCATAAAGTACAAGCTGCACTCCTGTGAATCAGTGAACCTAATCCTTCTGTATTGTGAAAGGGTAACTGTAATGAAAATTGTTTTGAACAGTGACATTTGAGACTTTATTAGTACCACTTCTCAAGCTTGTTGGACTCGAGAAAATATTTTGTAACAAGTAACTATCTCTGCTTTGTCTTCTAAAATAAAAGAACTTACAAAGTTTATCTGAAATGAAGCACTTTCAGTTCAAAATACAGTATGCATAGCAGAATAATCTTATGGTATATACGTTACAATTCTTATAATAGTTTGCCAGAACTTATTTACTTTTACCATTAACATTTTTTTTACCTGAGTCTGAACTTTCATAGTTTAACTTAAAGAGTTCAGGCAATTTACTTCTGATGGAACGCAGATTAACCCTGTTATCAGATACCTTTTTCCTAGGCAGCTACCTTTAACCACCTCCTTGATAAGTTGATTAAGTTTCTTGAATCCTTCAACACAGAGACAGTTTTCTACGTATTTGGTCATTGCCATTCTCCAAAAAAACCGCAAAACCCCCAAAACATAGTCATCTTGTTTCTAAAATTCCTGATTAAACATCAGTGGTTCTATTTCTCCTTTGAATTGTGCAGTAGTAGTAATAGTAACAATAAAAAAACCCAACTGTTAAATTAAGTAACTTGTTGACTGTGAACATGCTGTGTAATACTAACTCCTATTATCCTTCAAAACCACGTTTTTCTTCCCTTAACTTAGCTGATTACACTTCTGTTTATAGTCCTTACCACCCAGTAAGTTTTCTAAATTTCTCAGATTCCTTATTATGTTTATATCCAACAGCTTGAATGTTTTAATTGGCATTATTTCCTAGTTATCTTGAAAACTAATTGCTTCCCAATTATTATGGCCTTTCTTGTTTAAATACTTTCTTCCAGATAATATGCCTTATAATGGTTTCCACTGCTATGAAATCAGCTATTTAGAAACAGTACCTTTTGTTCCTATTGACTTAGATTTCAATTCATTTCAATGCAATAATTAATAATCCAATATTTTATATGGATCACTTCATTCAGACACAGAAAAGATCTCAGTCATTTACTCAAGCTTTAAAAAGTAACCTCTCCACATCTATCTGAGAGTTCTGGCATACTCTCTTTTCCTTTTGCTGGTCAGTATATGCCATTGCAGGATGGTTTTTATCAGTTGTGATTTTCTGAGCTACTTGTTACTTTGGAAGATGATCACAGATGAAATAAACCTTAAAACTTACCTCACTGACTGGTATTTCAAGTATTTGCATTTCTTTTTTCTTTCTCACTCATCTTGATAGGCCTTTCTCCTGTTTGCTTGTGGCTAGCTTCACAAGATTCTGTTGTGTTTTGTGCCATAGCATTCTCATGTATCCCATCATGTAGGTAAGCAAGTTTTTATTGTTACAATTTATTCACAAGAATAAGTATCACAACAAGAATGGTATAATTGGGACTTTCCATTTTAATAAATGTAGTTGATACAAAATGTGCTTCTATTCCAAGGAAAATCTGCCATTAAAAGTAAAATTAACTCAGCTTCAAGTTAGTTACTTCAACAAGCGATTTGTGACAAGGGTCACAAATACCAAATGTAGAACAGATCTTGGAAATCAAGTTGTCAAGAACATTAACACAGAAGATGTATCACATGAAAGAGATTTTAGAGTTGTTACAGTCAATAGCAAATCACCTGCACAACTCTATGAGAAAGAGTCCCTTGAAACTGAGTTTATTTTTTAATTTAAAGTAAGAAGTAAATAAGCTTATAGTCTTGCTGAGGGCACCATAGTGGATTTTATGAAGCTGAGATTTTAAGGAGTCCTGCAATAACAATAAATAAAATATAAATTATGATAGAAGAGATGAAAAGAATTTCTTAGAAATTTATTTCTGCTGTAGTGTGTTGCAGAAAAACATAGAACTGACCAGTTACTCCCCATGTGATGAATAAAAATGATTTGGACTATTTTATTTCACTTTTACCACTGAAGAGAACAAAACATCTGAGGTGAATTTTTCTTTTCTTCTCAAACCTACTGATAAAATATCACAATTCTGGTATATTTCACTTCACTAGGGTCATCATTCTTTAAGCTGTACAGCCCTGGAATATTTATGTTTATTCTGAATATCTATAGCTCAAGTACTCTAAAAGTCCTCTATTTCTGTGCCTAGTTTGACAAAAGGAGGGAGAAGCTAAAATACATTTGATCAATTTTAGTTTTATTCCTATCTTCTATAGAGATTTGAGATGGAAAACAGTTAGAAAATACAGAAAAGAAGATCAATGAATACTGAAAAAGGATTTAATTGATTGTCTGATGAGTTGTAGTAAAATAGAATGCCGTTAAATGAGTAAATTGCAAATAAATATGCTTGTAATAAGAGTAGGTATTTAACACATTAGAAAAGTGCTTTGCAAACAATTGATTAATCTGTACTAAGAAAAAGCATAAAACATTATATTGACTGGGGAGAGCAAAGTTATGAAGGACTGAAAGTTGACTTAATTCCATTTTTTCTTCAGTCTCTCTTTTAGAGCAGCATTCCTTCTGTTGCAATACAAAGCAAGTTACCTTCGAACAGGAACTCAAGAGACAAAGTGTGGATTGAACTACCATCTCATTTTGAACCAACTCTTTTTATCTCTTGATGACTAGCATATACACAGCTGACACTATTGTCTTAAGCAGTGGAGAAATTCAAATGTCAGGAAAAAAAAAACGATGCCAGATAAAAATGAAATAACCTTTTAAGCTTTCAAAGAAATATCTCATGTTTGTATGTTGAACTGCAAAGGAAAAAAGACAAATTTATGTAAATGTAGATTTTTAGTCATGCGTGTTATGATCTAAGCCCGTGATTCAAATGCAATTTAAAGCTGTGTAAACCCCTTAAACAGCTTAGATTGCTGGAAACAATGCAGTGAATGCAAGAGTAAAGGAAATAAAAGCAAAGCAGGGATGTTGGAAGTCAAACACTTGAAGATGTATTAAGAAAAATAATATCTAGAAAACTTACTTAGATATGTTTTGTTTTTGATGGTTTTGTTTTCTTGTTAAATTTACAACAAATGATAAATACTCCAGGCATACAAGCAAAACGTGCTATTAGCCTTTTTCTATTTTGTTCCTAATTGTTTTTAAGAGAGGCTCTTTAGCAATCCCATTTGTAAAAATGGTGGAGTCTCAAACCAAATCCTCTGATTTCGCTTCACTGCATTGCCTGTGTGCTTTTTTCAGTTCTCAGAGCAGCTTAGTGAACAAATGAAGATTTCAGAAAATGAAACTAGCAGTACTGCACCAAAGTGCTCTACAACTTCGATGGGGATCATTAGGTCTGAACTCCCATAGAGCTGACACCACCACACACAACTTCAGCATCACTAAATGTCTTTAAACCACAGCAAACTCAAAGAGGTTCCTCCAACATATAAAGCGACTGCCAATGATACTATCTTCAACCCTGCTGTTTCTTCTTCAGTCACACACATTTCTGGTCTGAAGTTGTTTCTTTTCTTTACCTGCTCATCTACTGCAGTAGTCATTGCTAGACTTTATTTTTACTACTATATCTTATTATCATTTTTTACTTTCAACTCTCTTCTATCAGTCATTGGCCACTGTTTCCCACTCTTGGAAAAACAGAAGTATGTCTTTGTGCCCTAACATTATGATATTAGTTATGAATATCAGCCTCTCTGAAGGGGCTGCAAGTGTCTTGGGCAGTAGCTCAGCTTGGTGACAACCCCAGCTTCCCAACTTATGACTGTAATACAGCATGAGAGGAATAAACCAAATAAACCAAAAAAGATGATGTGAAGTTTCTTGAAAATCAGAACAATAATCAATACTTAGAGGTCACTAAGGCAGAATTTAATCTATAAAAAAGAGTTTCATATAGGAGCATGTCCCTGAACCCTCCGGTTTACTTGCAGCACATCCATGAGCTCTGCAGGTTGTTTGAACTCAAACTGCCAGGCTTGCTACGTGGGAGAATCTGAAAAGTCCTCACCATCCATCACTCAAGTGTTACTCCTACATGCCTTCCTTATATTTTTATCCTTGGGGGCCATGAGGACAACGTGGGCAAGTGACCGACACAGAAAGTACAGGCCAAAATATGTCAATGGATCATCACAAATTGGGAAGGGGATAGTCACTCAATGAGTGACTCCCTTTAGTCTCTGCATAGTGCTAGGTGCACCATGGCAGTCGGCCACTAACTGCTTTGTGTGTGGAAATACTTTCTAGAACAGGAGTTATTCCTCTGTAAGAACTATTCAGACCAAAATTATGATCCTATGAATGCTGATAACTCATCATAAGGTGAGAGAAGTAAAGATATCCATAGGAGAGATAGGTGATACCTCCTGAGAGTTGACTACGGTGTGGGAAATAAGCTAGAAGCTCTTCTCTCACTGGGAAGAGGGGGAGAAAGCGACTTTCTTGTGTAGAGAGTTCTGCTCCACATGACTGACTAGCTGGTTTTGACCTTGGTTTAACGCTTATCAAGAAGTTGCCCTCTGTCTCCCAAGACTGTGGTCAGTACTTTCACATCATTTTTCAACTCTTTCTTTCTATTCTATCATAGCACCTACTTGTAGATCTGCTAGCAAAGTCTCCCCCCTCTTACTCCTAAACAGCAACTGCTGTTCTCATTGTTCTTTATTTCTCATTCCATTCCCCTCTCCTTCCCCTGGGTAGACACTTGCCGAGCTCTCAACTAGATCTTCTACTGCTACATTAAAAGTTTAAACAAAGAAAACAGGACTGTGGCTGAAGGGGTTGGGTAATTAATTGGCAGTAGACACTGCTGAGACTCCCAGGCCTCCTGTGTTGAGAGGCAGGGTTTAAGGAGGGGAATTACCAGCAGTGAATGATTCTCAGGTGAAGGATTACTTGTCAGAACCCTACTTAAGTCCGTAGGCCTTGTTGCATGGCAATCAAGACTGCTGAAAGACCTGGTCTATATCACAGCAAAGCCAGCCAGCCTTACTTCAGACCAAGGAAAAACTGTGGTGCAAGTCCTCTTGGAGAAAGTTTCTAGGACAAGGACAAACACCTATTTGAGTAGAAGGTTGGAGTAAAGTAAGGTGACTTTCAACTTGAATATGATCTGGAAAATGTACAGAAACTTGTGCTATCAACAGTGTTTTGTACAGAGAAAAGTAAAAAGGCATTGAAGCAAGTGTGAAGTTAACGGCAGCATGACAAAGAATAACCTAACATCACAGCAAAAAAACACTAAGCACAAAAGACATATGGAATGCACCAATGACTACAATTTATAAAAGAAATGCCAAGTGTAACCACATTTTCTGCAATCTTCTTAGGAACCTGTATAAACCAATTACAGGCAGAGAGAGCAGTGTCAGAAGGGGCACTGCACATCTATGTGTATAATCCTGGCAGGTAACATGTATGTACTGTGAAGGAGGTTTTTGTTCTTATAAATATTACAAATATGAGATACTGTTCCTCATAAACATAAAGAATGCTTTTCAAGTTGAAATTTTCCTTTCTAGAAATGATAAGCACTCAAAATTCTACATAGATGAGAACAGATGACACTGAGAGACACTGAGCGCTTGCATACAGCGGATATAAAGAAGCCTTAAGACTTCTGAAGACTCTGATATTCCAGCATGCCACTGCTGATGTGTTATGATATCCAAGAGAATGAATACTCTGTGTTAGTAGGTTTCCCATTAGTGCTTTTACACAATGTTTGAAGCATGATTACATTTAGACACAACTGAAAATAAGACTGAGAAGCTTTCTCCTTGTCTTTTCATCAACAGTGCTACTAACTTCTCCTTCAACTTTTTAGGTTCTCTGATATTATGACCTAAGACAGGACAAAAAATGTACTCCTCAGGGAAGATTCCTTCTTGATTTGACATATTAAACCCACTGCTTATGTAGCACGTATACATATACATATGTATATACTAAAGGTCATGGAATTCTTATATTGTTACTAATAACAACCTTTTTGAAAATATAAACACTTTGAGATGCCAAAATAAGCTTGTTTCTACATTGCTTCTCTCATTTGATCTGATATTCTCCCAGTCATATCTTTTTTCCATGAATACCAAACTCAGTATTTTCCCTCTTGGCTTTTTGAGGGCTTTTTTGTACTTATTACCATGTCTCCCATTCTCTTTCTCAAAGTACTGCTTTTAACAAATTCCACTTTTTAAAAAATACTACCTTTTCTTCTCCTTGGTAAAAATCTGTCCTCCCTTCCTCTGCTAAATCCAGGATTTTTTTGTTTGCCTTGACAAGTTTGCAAATGTTGGGGGGCTACCAAGGTATGGGTGGTGGATTTTTAGGATATTATGAAGGGTTGGGAACAGAGTGACACTAAAAAAATGGTTATTATAAGCAATTATGACTACCTAGTGATTATATTATTATTATTAAAATAGTAGAACTTAAAGGCTTAGGTTTGGGTAAGTATTAAAAATGTTAATGCTTATATGAATTCTATCTCACCCTAATAATTTACTGGAAGACAGAAAGAGACAGGATGTTGGAAGTACAGTTGAGGAAGAATAACTTAAAAATGCAGTATAGCTGATATTGTTACACATGAGAAAGAACATGCAAATTAGTCACAATCAAGCTAATTAAACATTTAAGTTAGGGAAAGCTTGAATTGAAAAGTGACATTTTATTTAATGGCAGCAATATTTCAGTTGTACAGTAACTTCTGCCTTTGGACTCTAGGGCTGAACAAGATGATCTCATAGGTCTCATCTAGCTCATATTTTTAATGATTCTATGAAATAAACCAAATGAAACAATGTGAAATGACAGATTATATTAATCTTTAAATGAACAACAGAAACAGTATCCAATGCTGTACGGAATTATGTTAATATAAAAAAAAAAGACATACAAACTAAATATACTGTGAAAGCTTATAATATTAAACCTTTGCCAACAGCAGCCTCCCTTTTAATAAAAGGAGCTGCTGGCATTATTGATAATAGGTCTGGTTACAGAATTCCTACATAAAGGGTTAACGAAAAAATAACGACGTTCTTTTTAAGAGCAAGCTATCATACTGTATCATCTTACTTGGATATTGCAAATGAGTGTTGATGTTGGGTTCCCTAAAGCAATTCAACAGAAATAATCAAGCCTAATGCTGTGGAAATGCAAGACAAAAAAAGTTTGAAAAAAATAGACTGTAACCATCTGCAGCAGCTCGGGGGGAGCATTTTGACTATGAGAAAAAAAAAAGTGAAAAGAATATGCTATATTTTACATCAGTCATTTTCCACCATTTTAAAAAGCTTCTTCCATTTAAAGTCATTAGCCACAGCTAACATGCCATCCAATTGATCATCTTGTCCAAGTCTTCATGCCTTAAATTGTGATTTTTTGAGACAATAAAGTGTAACAACAGGCTTTAATCTAGGGTAAAATATTAGTTACTGTGGTTCCACTGAAACAAAATACATAAGCACATAGCATATACACCTGTTTGGTGCAATGTATTACACATTAAGTGGAATTTAAAGTATGTGCTTAATATTCAATCCATACTTAAACTATGAAATCAAATGTGTGACTGAGACATTTCTCAGCAAAGAACAGAAAGAATACAAGCAGTCTTGTACTCTCAGCTATTGTTTACAAAAACAGTTTCAAAACACCATGAGTTATGTAGAAAGATAAAATCTGGGTGCACCTATTAACATCAAACAAGCCTGCATAATCCTGCTACTTGAGCAAACTCGAGGGAACCAGAGAGAAAATTCCTCCACTGAGAGAGACAGAACTGCACAGGCCAACACTCAATAAAAACTACTGAGTGATCAGACTTTCTGCTGTTTTCTAACATAGAAGACATCCTGAAAAGTGCCTTGGGGAGTTTGTTCTCCCAGAGATATTTTTCAAACAGGTAGTCAGACTGCTAAAAAGAGTTTCTATAATTCATTTCTATCTAAACTTGGAGATAAAAAAAAGATTGAAAGGATTAGTGGTTGGACTCGATGATCTCAAAGGTCTTTTCCATTCAAAATGATTCTACGAAATCATAAGACACAATCATCAAAATACATTTAAAATGATGTGATGGACCATCTTCCCAGCTAATCACTTAGATGCTATCTTTGGTCAAAAATAGTCCTTTTCCTACTCAATTGTATACTGAGTAGGAATAATTACCCTTTCTGTTATAATACCTATACATTGATAAATACTCTTTTCATCCTTCTGATGATGGATGTGTTTGTGAAGAGTTTATCTCTACTGCAGTTAGATTAGACATACAAAAGCACACTACATGAGAATCTATCAAAAATGTTTAAAAAGAAAATAAATGTATTGGGTCTCTTGGATACTGAGCTAAATTGTAGCAAAGCAGGTGTTTCACTTTTTTTTCCCCCACATGAAATTGCTCTCCTGGTACATACAATGGCTGTGATCTTTTGTAAATAACGTTAGTTTTGACTATTTATATACTCTTTGGAATCCTTGCTATAGAAGTAGAAATTTGGAGAATACCCTTAAATGTGCTCTTAGTCTGTGCTTACTCATCTTCTATCAGGTTTTTTTTTTCCTCATTTGCCTCCCAATCAGCCAATAAGTGAACAAAAAAATAATGTTTAGTAAGCCTGTCTCACACACAACCAGCTCTGAACTGCTTGCTCGCCTCAGTGTAGGTAAATACCATAATTACTGTCCCTGTCTTCCCACTGTTACTTTGTAATTCAATAATAGACCATCTGCAGCTCACTGCTGGTGAATCATCTTGCATCTTAACGCATCGTTTGAAATAGCTTCATACTATGTAGTAGACATGACATAAACACTAGAAGCAAAATATGGAAGTAAGCTAGCTGGCTGAGTAGCTGCTCCTTGTGCTAATAAAGGTTTATAAAATAATCTAAACCAATCCTATTTTGCAGAAATACAGCTTACTACAGAATGCTCCTACATAGCTACACAGACTATTTGCTATTAATAAATGATGGCAATGAGATAATACCACACTTCCCCTCACCCCCAAGAATTTCAGAGAACGACCAACCATTATTGTTCATATGATAAAGAGCAACCATGAAAACAACAATTAATTTGAACACCTTCAGTTAAAAATATATTCTTCAACAAATGGTGAGAAAATAGAAATCTTAACCTCACAAGTAGCCAGCAACAAGATGCTAATAAGGCTAAGGTTGGAGCTATTAGTTTCTTCCCTCTTCTAAGTCTGTCAAGACAAGATTTTTGGCTTTAACCAATTTTGTTGTTCGTCTTTAGGTCATTTAGGGGTTTGATTTGTTCTTTTTTTTTTTCAACAGTTAAATTGTTATGTTGAGGAAACACAAAAGTCCAATGTACTCGCAATACCTTGGAGAAGTAGCAGCTGTTACTATGAGAAAGGTCTATTTTGCTAAAGGCTCAAAATATTCAATGTGTGTCCTACTCTGGCTTGCCAAACTCAAAGAACAGTTTTATATTCCTACAGGGCACCAGCCTCCTCTTTCCCTAACTTCCCTTTTAGCATTCTGGCCCTTCCTGGGGTCACGACTCCCATATGATTCAGTAAACCCAAAAAATGTATCCAGATGTTGTGAATTACTCCAAACACTCAAGGTTGTATTCCATGTATGACTTGTACATTCCTTCTGTCTCATGTGCTGTAGGTATCAGCAAGAGAAAGCATTTCTGTGTGCCTCAGTTGCTCTTCACATCTCCAGAACAGAAAGCCTCTTGCTATTCGTTCACTGGCAACCTCAAATAAGTAAGCTAGAAATTTCCAGGATACACTAGCCAAGAAACATAATAAAATGTAAAACTGAAGGCAATACATGTGGAGAAGGCAAGAGAGAGCTAATGCTTCCTCCAAATGCATCTGCCAATGAATATCATCAGCTTTTAAAATTGGCAAAGGTGGTAAGACACAAAAAAGCTAAAAGGGAAAGGCCAAAAGGGAGAGGAAGGCTGCATAATGGTAATGACACTGCAGGGCAACTCTCTAGAGGTCTTCAAAATCCACCTGGACACTTGCTCCAGGTCGACCTGCTTTGCCAAGGGGTTTGGATTAGGTGATCTCTAAAGGTCCCTTCCAATCCCTGCCATTCTATATTTCAGTTAATAGTACTAATCTTTCTTTTTTTATCACAAAAATCAATTTGCACTTTTAAAATTGGTACTGAACCATGTTCTTTGAGACTTGAAAAATCAAAGTTTGTACTTTACCAGACAAAAAAGAAATTTGCATAATAAAAAGCAATCTTCATTTGAGATTTGGTCACACAACTAAGATAAAGGCTCTAGAATTTACTGCTTATTCTCAGAATGAAATTGTGAAAACCTCTCACTATTCCTGTCCCTATTGACTTCTTATCTCATTGAGTCACAGAAGAAACTTCCCACCAATTTTGCAAAGTTCTCAAAAGTGAAATTAGCCTGGCTAAGATGACAAAAAAATATAACATTTATTTTAATGCAGAATCTCAAAAAGCTTTAACAACTTTTACCACTTCTAAGCCACTTTATGATTACACATATGGGGCTCAAAATCAGGTTCTCTCTTTTAGTTTTGAGTAATATTATCAAGATTTTTTTCTTCTAAAGCTGAAATTTAAGCCAACTGTAAAGTCACCCACTGAATCTTTTTATTTGCATGGAGAATTAAAATTTTCAAAATTACATAATATAAGTAGATTTTAATAAATCTGTGATCCTGAGATATTTTGCCTCCCACTTTGATTTGACATCTTGCTTAGAGCTGAGCTGATCTGAACTGAAAAGCCATTATTTTCTTTATTCTGAAGCATTTTTATTACCCTGTTCTACCAGTCTATCATTTTCAATTGTATTCATCTCTCTTCTGAATGTGTTAACACTCCATTTCTCACTTTCCTTCTGCATCAGGCTTTACCATGATCTTTGCACATAAAAGGCTTTGGTAACTTCTCTCAATGTCTCTATTTATGGTTCCCATTGTAGTTTACAGGAAAAACTAAATAGGTTGGCTTTAATGTGTATGATCTGCATTTGATTTGAAGCACTTATACTTGCAAGGGCTGACTATATATTAAATACTATTTAAGAGTTTGGGAAGATAATTACATAAGACAATTGCTTCAGGCAAATGAAGTAAGCCTAAGTGGGAACAGGAATCACAACTCTGGGAACAATTGTGTCAACTGATCCTCAGAAAAGTTAAGGGTAGAACTTCAAAATGAAGTTTGATGGAGTGAGATACTTCTAGAAAGGTATGTTGAGGCTGAGGTATAGAAAGTGGGTAAGAGGGATGTGTAAGATATGAGGAACAGAGGAGAACCAAAGGCTATGCAAAACAGAATGAAGAGTACTACAGCAAGCTCCCTAGAGAAGAGTGAGATGATAAACACAAGAAGTTATTTCTTATTTTTAACAAATCTCAGCAAACTTCCACCTATGTGAGGCCTGGGGATAAACCAGATCTTACAACACTTAAAAACATAGTACTTGGCATTTCTGACAACAGAATGCTATGATCTCTTTAAGAAGGCAATTTTGTAAGGATTACATCGGATCACGTGAGTGTCGGAGTCTTTCAAAAGAAAAGAGGTAAAGAACAAAGGTCCTTAAAAAATTCATTCATTGCCACTTCTCTCTATATGTTTTAATTTATAAGGAACAGATGAAGTTTTCTCAAGGTTGTTTTATTTTCCGCACTTTTTCAGGCTCATCCTACTGTTATGTAAAATCTGTATCCATTAGAGAACAAAATAAGTTTCAGGGAGATACAAATGTTGTATTTTTCTTTATCATTGTTTGCTAAGTTATTAACTCCAAATTCTATGGATCATTGCTGGCACTTAAAGTTTCTATTCCCCTTTAGCTCCATTTTAAAAACAAAATCAAACTATGTTCAATAACACCTCCGTACAATGCCATTTATAGGACTGCTGCAACATTCTACTCTAGTGGAAGAATATGTCCACAGACATAATCCTTTTTATTACAGGTGTTAAACATAACTTTGATTTTCACAAAGTGTTCATTGGACTACTATTGGGCAATAACTGAGAAATATATAGAATCCTATACGATCAATGGTTCTGTCCACACATTGGGTAGGTAGAGCACCTTTTTTTGTTCATTTGCTGGCTGGTCATTTTTAAGACCCAGAACAATCCCTTCTAACAGGAGAAATGCAACATGCTTATGCTAAACATGGGCACCTGTAATCCAGTCGAGTGTCCCACTCTCTAGAAGTTTATCCATGTGAAATAGCTATGCAATCAGAATGGGATGTTCCCTTTTAACTAGTTCTGGAAATCAAAACAGTACCATTAAAAATGTGAAGCTTTTGAGGTTATTACTACAGATGTCATGACAAAGAGATTGTGAAGAAATCTAGTTGAAATTAGTCCTAAGCAAGATGCAAAGATGTGAAAGAGTGAGAAATGCCAACAAGTACAAAAATAACACAGAGAACTCTGTTTATTCTCATTCTTTAACTGCTTAATTTCTTCTCCTTCTAAAACAGAGCATGATCTAAGTTCTAGCAAAGAAATCTGAGACAAGATTTCCATAGACAAGCAAAAAGAAAAAAAATCAAGTTCTACTCCTTGTTGTCTATTGTACGATCTTAGACATGCAATTTTAGAAGGTTGTTTTCCATCGGTTCTGGGGCCAGTCTTGTTCAACATCTTCATCAACGACCTGGATGAGGGGACAGAGTGTATCCTCAGCAAGTTCACTGATGACACCAAACTGGGAGGACTGGCTGATTCCCCAGAACGCTGTGCTGCCATTCAACGGGATCTCGACCAGCATGAGAATTGGGCAGAGAGGAACCTCATGATGTTCAACAAGGACAAGTGCAGAGTCCTACACCTGGGAAGGAACAATCCCCATGCACCAGCACATGGTGGATGTCAGGAGGTTGGGACATCCCTTTTTTCTGTAGTAGCTAGCAACAGGACAAGGGGTAATGGGATGAAGCCGGAACACAAAAAGTACCACTTAAATATAAGAAAAAACTATTTCACTGTGAGGTGAGGGAGCCCTGGCACAGGCTGCCCAGAGGGGTTGTGGAGGCTCCTTCCTTGGAGGTCTTCAAGACCCACCTGGACGCGTTCCTATGCGACCTGAGCTGGATGAACCTGCTTCTGCAGGGTGATGTTGGACTGGATGATCTCTAAATGTCCCTTCCAATCCTACCATTCTATGATTCTATGATCCCCTGAGAAACCCTGAACACTTGAATTTCCTTCTTCTATAGTTCCTCTTTTGTACAGACAAAAAAATCTGCAACAAATGTTAGCTCCATCT
This sequence comes from Colius striatus, assembly GCF_028858725.1. Taxonomy (NCBI): domain Eukaryota; kingdom Metazoa; phylum Chordata; class Aves; order Coliiformes; family Coliidae; genus Colius; species Colius striatus. The sequence continues at coordinate 7,522,370 of NC_084762.1, forward strand.
CCAAAAATGTGTTAGTAGCTTCAATTACATGAGGAAGCAACAAAATTTAAGGGTTCAAGAAATTAACAGTGTTTGTAACTTGAAAATGATTACCTGTTCCAATGACCTTGACTTATTCTTGCCATGACAAGTTATAGAATCATGGAATCATGACTGAAGCATTGTAACTAAAGAGGGGGCATTTGTTTTAGAATAAATGCATGTTCTACTATACAGTCCTAGAAATCAAAAGAGTAGTTTTCATGGATATATTATGTGTAGACTTTCCTGAAGTCTATACTACACATAATGTATCCTTGAAAGTCAACCAAAACCAGGTTTGCGGGTTGTGGGTGTTGGAGTTGTTGGTTTGTTTTTTTTCTGGATCCATCTTTCTTCATGAAGTGAGAATAAAAGTGTTGGTTTATCAAGCATAATTTTTCACACTGAGAATTAACATGTAGCTTACTTTGGTTCATTAGTTTACAAGGTACACAAAGTATGAGGATGCACATCGCATGTCTTAGTTATTCAAGTGGAAAGAAAATTGTATTTCCTTAAACAGTTCCAAAGTTTGTTTTATTTATTCTCCTCTGCCTTAGGGTATTGGCCTTTTTAATTCACAACTGATTTGACAAGGACAGAGTTCAAGTGATAACTAGATTCTCTTTTATTGATTTTTGGCTGGTAAGTAACCAGCCTAATTCTTGTTACATTCTGCCCTAACATGGAGCCCTTTCATGATTAACTACTCTGGATACATATTTGAATTGTGTGGTGGCAAAAGTAAATGTGACTCATATTCCTGGAGGTAAATTACTGTAGCAATTCAGTCAAACCAGTACATATGCTGAAACAGTTGCTGTTAGTGTGCATATATTTTGCTGCTACACAAAACAGAAGACCTTTATTGAAGAGCATTCAGGAAGCTTTTGGGACAAAATCATTCTTTCTTTTCATTGCCTTTTATTACCTTCTGTTTAAGAGAAAATTCATATTACACACAAACATTTAAGATACCCACATACTTCAAAAGAAGAAAGAAAAACCTATCTGGATTATTTGCTGAAATATTAGATACCATATACAGTTTACACAATAAAGATTGGCCTCTTCCTACTGCAGATGTGTAATTGTACTGTGTAAACGTTGTGTAGAAGGAAACACAAGTCCCTGACAGCTACAGACTTTCTCTATTGTACATGCTTCACACATAGGTTAAAGGAAAAAACCATATCTGTTTTCTGTATGTGCATCCCACATGGAAGGATGCAGCTTCTGTTCATATGAGGGGATGTTTGCACAGATATGTGACTAACATAGGATGCAAGAGCATCTGCTGTATCAAGCAGTGTTAGAAAAGGCAAAGTCACCTTAGCCCATGTGGTAAACCTGTATGTGCCTCACACCTGTCAATACTGTGCTCATGGGCCTGAGAATCCCAGTTGCTATTTTGAAAATGCTTATTACTGGGATGCTTCTGCAAATTAAGTTTAGCAAATTATATCATCTTATCATAATCTCAATCATCAAAAGTTATCAAAATAAAGGATGAGGCAACAACTTTATGGAATCACAGAGATATTTTCCGAACCTGCTTAAGAAGCCAAGAAGCTGAAGGCTCTGGCATGCTTCCTGAAATGAAAAAACCTCTCAAGAATCATGGTATTCACCATAATTATATTGAAACAGGCAAACAACTACAGACCCCACAACAGATAAAGCTGGAAGAATTATGAAAAACACTCCTAGGGAAATTCCCAAAGTTAAGACAGTTGTATCTTTTCAAATCTAGGGTTTTTAACCATTTCCAAATGACAAAGCAATAGAAATTACTTTTTCACTCAGGTTTCAAAACTATTTGTGTTACAGCTTCCTCTCAGAAATTCTGAATCTTTAGAAATAGCAAGGATATGAATTGAACTAGGAAGAACTCATCAAAGCAATTTCAGAGCTGACATGTACAAATAATTTCTAGGTAGATACATAAGCCACAAACATTCAGAACATGATATAAGACCAGAACATGATATAAGATCAACTCTGATGTGGTCTTAATTACAGCACTATTTAGGTAACTTGATAAAATGAAATCTAAAGGACATTGAGTTGGTATTCATTGTAGCTTCTAAACAAAACCATTAACAAAGAAACAAGACGACAAGACTAACAGAAATGAAGACAATATAAATACATGATCTAAGTTCTGGAGTCAGTTAAACATACATCCTTTATAAATAAAAAGCCCTAAACAACCCTGGTGCTTTCATTATAGCCAAGTGCTATATAAAAACTTCCATCAACTAGATAATATTAAACTATTTAAAATCTTTAACATAAAGATGGGTAAGACAACTCTCTTAAAAATATCCCCTACAAAGACATCTAGTATTATCACCACTGGACACACTATTCTATCTACCCACATATCATATCCACTGTTTACCTCATATAACCTCCATTTTCAAGTTTTTTATACAATCTAAAATATCTTGACCATTGAGGAAAAACACTCTTCATTACTCCTTATCTTGTTTTCCCACACTATGAAGTCTGTCAGTCAGTGCTATAGAGGTCGGATTTACTCTCTAATCCCATTTTACTCCAAACAATTACTCAATGCCACTCTGTAACACGTATTTTTTATCCTTGCTTCCCACTGAGGTCAAACCAGTTGTTAAGATCCAATATCAAGCTATCGCCCACAATAAGGCAGCAGAAGCATTTACTTAGCATAATCCATGAACAACTATATTACCTCTCTTACAGAGAGGTAAAGATAATGTTCTTCACCAGATTTAAATGACTGGATCAAGACATGAAATTTAACACTTTCTACACAAAATCTTATGTAATATCCTTTCAACAACAAATTTTACTCCTTTAAGAAGACTTCCAAAAATACCTGCTGGTATTATGTAGTTGAATCCTAGTCTAATTTGCAATGTATTGCTATGGAGATACTTTGACTACTGGAATCTGTATACAATTACTGTCAAAATAAGGAATTACATGAGTGGGTTTGTTTTAAAATCAATCACATGTTCTGTTAGTTTTTACCACCCTTTAATATGTAAACTAGAAAATTAATATATAAACTACAGGTTCAGGTGCTTTCAGTAACAGCTGATTTCCTTTCCCAGAGACTCAACAACAGGGCAGGGAATAGGAAACTAGAAGGGGAACTAGGAAATATACCCTACAAGAGGTATTCATTTGGCTAGTGAATCTGAAAGGAGCAGAGTACAGTGTGGGATCTGAAGAATGTGTTTTATCAGACCATGCCTGTAGCTACGAAACAAGCACAACATATGAGAAGAATCATTATTATCTTCATCCAGAATTTTCAGAGCTTGATGCCTTAATTTTGACTCGTAGATCCTGGAGCACTGACATCAATGGTATCAGAGGGTTTACTAATCAAAATCCATACTCTTTTTCTGATGCAAATATTTGAGTGCCTATGCAGAGGCTCAAGACTTTAGAAACCAAGTCTGAGAAGTCCATATTTTCCTTTGTTTTTTCTCAAAAGTTCTCAGTTACATGAATATTTCACTTTACTTTTATTCAGGTAGTTGGATTATTTTGACTATCCAATCCATTTCTTAAAACTGTGGGTAACTGTTGTGTTTCCTCATTAGCCAAGCACACAAAGAAAACTTACAAAATGAAAGCAAATAACCCCTCTTCCAAGCCTTGCCTATATGTAGACTAAACAGCAAGTTTTAGCAGAAATATGTAAAAACAAATCTAAAACATGAATGTGGGTGTGTTAAGAGAGAAATGCCAAATTTACAAGCCAAGAGCATACTTCACTCATGTGTTGGGAATTTAAAAGGGAATGGTGTGGGGCCAGACCTGCACTCTGCATTCTCACAGTCTAACGATTACCAATAGTCATGAATAAACTTTACAATCCATCAGGGAAATAAATCTGGCATCGCTTTTGACTTCAAAAATAGAGATAGTTTCCTCAGCCTATTTAATGACACAGAGCTTGACAGCAGAGAACTGAAGCGATCTCATTTCTCCACAATGTGACAGAGTTCAGATGACTCAATTATCAAGTGAATTTAAGGTATTCTACAGCTGACATATAGCTGATACTTTCACTTGAAGAATACTGGCATATGTACTGTACTTCTAAAATTAATATGAGTAAATCCTATGGGAATAGCAAGACCAAAGATCTACCTACATACTTCCTTACTTTTAAGCCCACTCCCCCAGGTCATCTCCATATAAAACACTGTGTGTTTATGTCTGCTCATTCATACTGGTCTATGGACTAGATCACCATTTTTTAACTTTGTAAAAATAGACGGTGACAATCACTTGGCTTCTCAGCAGTGTAGCTGCTCAGGGGTATCAGCAGTGAGGTACCACTATTCAGGACTTTCTTTTACTTGAATTAGCACCTGTGTGACATCAGAGGGCCACACTCAGAGAAGCCCTTAGCCTTTTATTTTACAATGGCTATTCTATTGCTGCAGTGGTCTGGTCACATGTCCCAAACTGTCATCCCATCACATTGCTGTCTGGACAGAATGTGGCACCAGAGATTCTAGTCAATGTATAGAATGATTTTGGCATAAAGGTGCCTTTAATGTTTTAAGCCAAATACTTAACTACTTTCTGTGAGCTAAGCTTGATTTGGCAAACAGAGCTGGTGCTTTGATACCCAGTATAACAGTAACTGCTTTCTCAAATACCTACCTCTGCTATGTGTAGATCAAAAACCACACTTAGGTTTCAAAATCTGTCTTTAAAAGCACAAAGCAGGATACCTTTTACAATCTCTGGATGCCAGTTACTTAACAAAATGTTTTCAGTTATGTAACAAGCAGCTCCTATGTCTGCAATAAGCTTTGCTCTACAAAACCAGAATTATTCCTGCACTCAGATACATCTTGCCTTGAAGACTTCAGTGAAACTGAAGTGTATATGTTCAGAAAACAGCTATGATAAAGAAGTTAAGGTTGTGTGGGTGTTGGTGATAGGGCTGTTAAGGTTAGAGGAGTGCCATAAGTGTACATTTTCATATCACAATATGGCTGACCTAATTTTAGAAAAGACAGAAATAGCTGAAACTTCATGTATCTAAATGAGGCATATATCTCTCCATATGCAATGGGACTTGATTTGATTCAATGAATAATTCTTCTAAATCACTCTATTACTACATAACTTTCCCTAAAACTATTCAGTATTGTTTACTGTCATCTGTATTTCATAAAAAACAAACAACATACTGGTTCTTTTGTGAGTGAGTAGTAACAAGACACTATGAAAAAGAAAATATTTGGTCATTGTGTGGATCAGAATTATAATCATATTGAATACCACAAGACAGTAATTGAACATCACTTCAATTATTACAATAAATATTTGGAAAATAATGAGTCATTCTTTAAGATAAATGTGTTACCACAATGGTAGGTAGAGACACACTTGTAGAGAAGTTACAATACAACTATAAAAGAACAGAAGCTGATATTTTTCAGTGCTTTCTCTTTTTAGTACAGTCCAAATTTAAGACTTAGTGATCATACAGAAAAGACTTGTGAGGCAAATGGTAAAAAAATAATCTTTCCATGTTTTCTACATAGGTGTTCCAGTTTGCTAATGTAGCTCTCCTTCTGAAATACATTTCTGTTATGCCAATCTCCAAATCTACATCAATACCTAAGTATTTTAGTCCACGTGATCGTTGGCTGAAGAAATTACATTTAAAAAATTCACCCAGCCTTGAGACCTTGAATTCTCTGTCCATCAATATAAAACACGTATATAAGACTGTTGAAAACAGAATCCAAAGAAAGCTATATTTTTCTACAAGATAATTATCAGTACTAAGTTCCAAAAAGAGCAGAACTATGATCGTGAATAATTTCATTACTGACTGGAATGCTAAAAGCACCAGCCAAAAGCAGCTTTGTTGTACTCCATCTATAAATAAACTGGGCTAAATTAGAGTCACTCTGGTGATGCTGAGGGTAAACAATAACAGAAAGCAAACATTTCATGTTGCACAAATTGCATCTTTCATATAGAAGCATTTCATACTGGTTTTTTACATAGTAACTCGTCCATAGAAATTGATAAGAGAAAGCCCACCTAAAAGTCTCCTTTGCATATGCAAAAGCACAAGCTGCAACTGTTTCTAGTTCATATGCAGCTTCCCAGTTTTCACACACATACAATAAGCATTCACACAACTAATGCTAAATACTTGTGGAATAAAACTCCCTCCACTGTCAGGAGATGGAAGCAAAGACAAGCTGCAAAGGAAGAATTTGAAAACATTGCCTGGGCATGTATTAGGAAAGGCTGAAGTTGAACTAGAGATAAGATTTGCAACAGATATTCGATAAAACAAAAGGACCACTGCATTACTGGTAAAACATGGAACAAGGAAAATGTGGGATCATGGCTGGATAGGGTGGGTGATTTAGTGGCAGCAGATACAGATACACCTTGAGGTACCTGATGCTTTCTCTGTCTTAGCCTGAAGGTGAAGCAACAAAGTCTCCCAGGCCTCTGTGCCCAGAGGCAGAGTTTGTAAAGGAGGGGAAATGCTAGCAGTGAAAGAGGATCAAGTCAATGATAACATGAGAGAGAGATCATATGGGACATGATGGGCTTCACCCAAGCATGCTGAGAGTGTCTGATGTTCAGATCCAGGAGGACAGCTGGATAATAGATTAAAGGCTAATGGGAAAAATAAAAAGTGGGTACAATTCCTGGGTTTGTGCTCACTGGAGGGCACAAAAATGGAGTGTACTGAACCTATGAGTGTGTTTAAACCTTTTTATTTCTACTTTAAGAGACTTGGATTTGACAGCCTTGTCCTCCAAAGGCATAGGTTCCTTATCAGTGTACTGGAAAGGACAGCTCTTCCTCTTGCCCTTCATTTGAGGGAACACATCCCTGTTTCTCTGTGGATGTGAACAGGCATGCCAGCCCTGGTCCCCTGCAAGTAGAGCTCCAGAGAGCTACTGAGGGGTACTCAGTGTAGACTGGAATGAAGCATGGAAAACAGGCACAAGCACTACCTGAGTCTCAGTACCTGAGACAGGTGTCCTCACCATTGGTAACAGAGAGATCTACAGCCATAGTGCTGAATAAGCCTCTGCATGCTCTAGATAAACACTCTCATCAATCCAAGAACCCTTTGTGGTACTGTCTTTAGTAAAATTAAGATTAAATTTAAGATTAATTTCTAATTCTTCTGAAATGTGCTTGCTTACTGAGACTCAAAAACATTGTGTCAGTGATCCAAATTTGGGAGTGGTGTGGTGAAGGGACAGAGAGGAGGAAGGGAGAGAGACTGATAAGAATTATTGTCTTAAAAACCTTGTTTATTGGGTTTGGAGTGTTATGTTGTTTTGCTTGAAGGCTTAACAAAGTCTCTCATCATGTTCTAGTGACTAGATCCATATTTTAGACAGTAACATGATTCAGATACTATAAGGAATTTTGATTCAATGAAGAAATATGGCGTACAAACCGGTGGGGTATAACTGAATTCATTGTCACATTTAGGCTCTACTCCTTGCTTTCCTGTGTGACTAAGACTTCATTGTCTCCCTTTCCCTTTTGTTGCTGTATGACAATCATAATCCTTTGTGGAATTTCTACAGAGGAAGAAATAGTCAGTGAGATTAATAAATCCTAATAGTTGGCTGTGAGTGAAAAGCTGAAGACATGGTGAATGGGAGAACATAGCTGAACGTGTAAGCTGAGCTGAACAACAAACTACATTTACTCTCCATATAATACAGTGTTGTGATATATACAAACAGCAAAAAAGGCACAGAAGAGGACAATGTTTCAAGCATTACCAGTTGCTAAAATGACTTTAAAACATTGTGGGTGCAGGAGAAGTTAAAAGTGATGGCCTATATGTAGAGAGGGCTGAGAGATTAGGCAGTAGAGCAGAACAGGTAATCAGCTTAAACTGAAGAGTTATATGCTTAAAATTACTTTTCCCCACAGATGTCTAAGCTGTTGAAGCTGAAATCAAAACTGTGATTTCATTTACCAGTCCCATATCATACTTAGGCTGAAAAATTCCAGCTGCAACCACCCCCACAGCAGTGAAGTAATTGTGTATTATCCATGACTAAATTACAGTGAGAGCACTGCCACAATCCCTGGCTGCAAGCCTCCTATATGCCCTGTGTGCTCACCACCTCCTGAAAGAAATACTTGCATTACTTCTTAAATTAATGACAGGATACATGGTTAAAGCATAGTTAAATTTGGCCAATGATATCTATTGTCTTTGCAAACCAAAGTCAATTAGTTGTGTGCTCTTTCAAGTTACCTGTGTGATAGCCAGCACTGTTGCCCTCCTTCAAAGACTGCTTCCAAACCCACACATTTTTACTAGAAAGCTGTGCTGAATTAATGACTGAAACACTCAGCTTTCTATATAAAGAAAATAATCTGCTTATGCTTACACTGCTTTCAGCCTACACAATCCCTCCCATCATAGACATGATGCCATTCACCAATATTTGTACTTATCTAGCATTACAGTTGAGGACCTCATTTAACTTTCACCTGACTGCCAATGATCTCTAAGGAAAATGATTCCAAAGGCTGAAAAGTAAAACATTAATATGAGGGAAAACTTCAGTGTACGCTTGTTTCCTACATTTTTGCATTATTCTGTCTTCAGCAAAACTAGAAGTACTATCCATACAGTATTTTCCTAGCCTGAAATAAAAGCCATGAACCATGGTTTAAAATGAAATAAACCATAATAAGGAAAAAAGCCAGTCTCGTCTAGATTTAAACCAAAATGTGAGAGTCTATGGGTTATGTTTTAAATCCTTGAAAGAGATAAGTACTGAGATGACTTTATTTCACAGAACCACAGAATTTTAAGGGTTGGAGGGGACCTTTTGAAATCATCTAGTTCAACCTTCCTGCTAACACAGGTCCACCTAGATCAAGTCACACAGGAATGTATACAGGTGGCTCTTGAAAGCCTCCAAAGAAGGAGATTCCACAACCTCCCTGGGTAGCCTGTGCCAGAGCTCCTTCACCCTTATAGTAAAAGAGATATTTCTTATATTTAAGTGGAACTTTCTGTGTTCCAGCTTTCTTCCATTACCCCTTGTCCTGTCACTGGATGCATTCATTCATTCAGTAAACCTTTTAATGTGTAGGATGTATTTAATTACAATGGGATACTTTTACATAGCAAGCTTCCAACAGTCCAGAAAAAAACAGTTTGTAAATACTCAATTAATATAATTTTACTAATAATCATATGTTTTGCCTTTGTACCATGTGTTTCCAGAAAAACAAGTACCAATGAGTGAATTTGTATCCACTACAAGTCTAACTACTTGATTATAACCTCTTTTACAACAAAGTACTTACAAACAAACCAAGTCAAACTTTACAGAGCCACAGCTCACAGTTTCACTTTGTATTGGTTAATTTTGCCTACTTCTCACAAAAACTATTTCAGCATTTTTTTCCCTTTACACACAAATCAATGTAATAGTTAGAGAGTTAATATCTCATAAAACAGTGTTTTATAACAAAACCCCAGAGTAAGTGCACCTGTTTTCTTTATGTGATGACTACTGTCCAAAGGTCTAAACAGTCTATGAAATAAGGTTTAAAAAAATTTTATCTTTTTTAGTGCTGTAGTTTTGAAAAAGAAAAGAAAAAAAAAGCCTTTCTCTTCTGTAATTTGGGGAAAAACCCCAGAGGTTTGATGGTATTTGGTGGCTGGTTTGTTTGGGTTTTCTCTCATTTAAAAAAAAAAAGCTTTAAAATTAATGATCTCAGGTAAAACAGAGCCTGGAATAATTTCAGGCCTCTAAAAAGCACTTGAGGAAGTTACAACCATTTAAAAATCTGTGAGCTATGTAATGAAAACTGCATTTCAACATGACATTTCCTTAGCACTGTCTCCATAGTCTCTCATAAACTGAGCTTTTTATCTGTAAGCCACAGACACATAAATTTTCCTTCTGCTTCCTACAGGTACATCAGGAACTAGATACACAGGTGAGATTTGAGCTGTATTCTTTTTGCAGATATTAACATGTTTAATTGTTAAAACTACAAAGAGAGTAATCATCCTGCTGAGTTAATCCCAGTATCCTATAGGCAAGTTTAACTGTCCATCAGCACTCAGTACTATAAGCAGCTCAAAATAGACACAGCTGTGAATCAGGACCCCTCTACAAAGCCTATCTCAGCTCTAGTATAGTCAACACTGAAACAGAGCCAACAAGGTGGCTTATGCTCAAGCTGAGTTTTAATTATGTATTTGAATTATGAACACAAAGTTTGTGTGGTGGAGACTTATCAGATCAGTTTTGCTGCATGTACAGAAGACCAGTTAAGCATAAAAAGTTAGGTATGAGCAAATAAACTTTTCTGCTTTGTGGTGCACCATAGGTCTTAACACACAGGAGTTACGAAGGAGTCAAATCAGAATAAATCAACTCATTTGTGCTGCCTTCTTCAACACAGACTGTGCTACATACGGGCTATCCTACACCTAAGCAGTCACTGGGATGTGTGTGTATGCCTAGCTTCCCTGGTATCTGTTTCTACAGGTGTTCCAAGGGACAGATGCATTTCCGAGGGCAACCTGACACAGAATAGTCCCAGCACATCTCAGGTAACAGGATGCTGACTGTATTACAGAAAACTACATGCTCGAAAATATTTTTACTAAAGAGGAAGCATAAAAGAAGAAAAAGTAGAGAATGCACATAGGTTAAAATACATAGGTCTTCACTGCCAGAGTAAAGAAGTCTTTTCTTCTTTTTCCCACGAGTAACAGGAACAGAGAAAAACTGCAGGTGGTGGAAGACTATGACCTGTCTTTTGTATTATCAAGTGGCTATTTTCTTGACTTAATGTGGTCATTTGGAAAAGATTATCATGAATAAGAGCATCTGAAAAATGTGAAGTCTGCCCATACACTAAGTAGACTACATAGTGAAGATCCAGCTAATATAAAGTACACCTTATTTGAAATATAGCACGACATGGATCTTCAGACAGGAATGAACTCACTAAAAAACTGTATTAAATGTCTGTTGTGAACTTCCAGTGCTTACTCCACAGGGAGGATCAACACATTAATTAGCAATGAGTTGATAGTGAGTATTTCACATCCTCTGAGTCTCGGTTACCTGCAGAGCTGCTGGCTGTGGCTGGGGAAACCAAAATTGCAAATTGAATCATCCATCAAATCAAAACATCAACTTGTTTGTTTAACGTGAGTTGTATTACAAGATGCAGATCAGTTCTAACAATGACATGACTATGGACTGCAGATGTAAGTAGTTTTCACTTTACTCTTTACCCTGTCACCAGAAATTTAACATAGCAAAACCCCAGTATTAAGATTATTCATTCTTACACACTCAGCGTTTTCACTAGGCATGGTTTTGGTTCTTAGAAGAACTTAAGTCCCACACAACTTGATGCACTTTCCTAACTCTCAGAAGGAGCTAACAATAAGCCTCAGAAGTTCAGGAATGTTAGACAGAAAAGAAAATAAAGGGGGGAAAAAAAACCCTAAACAAACAACAAACTCAAACCAAAACCACTGCACCACAAATCATATGACAAGATTTACAAGGAAAAAGACTATTTTTTCAATCCCTGTTTTAACAAATTTCTTTCTCCTCTTTCTCTCTTAGAAATTTTGTATTTAGTTATGACTTCTCTAAGCAAAGGATGTCTTATGCTTCAGTGTAAACAGTTACTGACTGGAATGTCACCATGGATCGGATCCTGAACTATTCTACTGCATGTTGAATCTCCTTGATGTTTTCACACATTGTAATAGGTATCAGTTCAGATCAAAAAGGGTAATTGGCTCAGCTTGCAATGTACCTTCATGCTACACTAGGGTCTCAAAGTTATCTGTGTGCGCCTCCTTAGAGGACTATTTCAGTAGCTGAAAGAGTATTGCATCACAGTGCGTATTCCTGGTGACAGCTCTTTTACTCATTTACTAGCACAGAGCTGGAATATATTTAAAAACAATTGGCATATTCAATATCACTTAGATATTCAGCAAGAATTCTGTATTACCTGCTATTGCTACCAAGCACCACTCTTACAGATGCTTGGGTCAATGGGCTACAACACCATTTAACAACATAAACTGCTTCTAGGCTGAACTGGCCTGATTTTGACTTTAAAAAGAGTTAAAATACCTTCATCTTAGTGACATTCAAAGAGCCTTCCACTCTTTATTGACATTCATAAACTTGGACAGGCTGAGATCTATCACTTTCCCATAAAAAATCAGTTAAATGGCATTGGCAAAAACACTTGGTACTCATTTTCAGCTTGCTTAATTATTTACTAGCCTACTCTGAACAGGTGTCATGCTATTTTTATTTTCATTTCCTGCACAGGTAAAATCCTGCCATTTGTATCAAGGTTTTGAGATTTCTGCACAAGCACAGCAGCATCCAGAAAAGTAGATTAAAAACTGTACCTGTGCTGGTCAGACAGCATTTCAAATAAGACTTTTATTTAAATTCAAATTTGATCGCAAGTTAAATATTAGCTTAATTGCAAATTACACTCTAAATCAAATTTTCTAGTGGGGCAATGAATGTTTTCTATTGAGTGATGGTTTAATTTATTTCTAACAGGAGCTTAAAAGACTTCTCTTGCAATTGTAACTCGAAACAAAGTAAAACAGACTGAATGTAAAAAGAATTCTCTTGTAGATATAAGTTTAAATAGAATTTTGAGTGTTCCAAAAATGTCAGTGTAAAATCTTGTACTCACAGGTTGTAAAATTCAAAAGACCAGAAATACTTTTTGAACTTTTTAAACCACTAAAAAAACCCAAAAGTAACTGAGCAGAAACAGTACTTGTGAAATTGCCTTTGTATTTTGCTTTAAATAACTCCTTGAATACAGTAAAAAAAGTCTCTGAGTCACTGAAAGAACAGGGGCCAAATCCCCTGTTACCACTCAGTGCTACTACTCCTATTAAAGACTGGATTCCCCAAAACATTCAAGTATAAATTATACACTTTTAGTGACTGCTGGATGTTTAATATGGCTAGTTTCAAGATGGTCCATATTAGATCATTTACTTACACACCCAAACATGAATTTAGTAGGTCAATATGTTTAAAAAATGAAACAAAAAAAATCAACACACATGCACACACATAGAACTTGTCCCACAAAAAAAAGAATACTAGTAAAATCATTAGACTCTATAATAAAGGGAGTGAAAGCAACAATGCTCCTGTCTTATACTCCCCAAAAGCCAAAACTATCTTTCACGTAGATGCTGTCACTCACTGATTTTTTAAGCAGTGACACCACTACCAGTGTTCTGATGATACAAAAATTAGGTTAATGACAAAGGGAGAGGGTGGACAGAGGATGTGCAGTTATTTCACCCACTACACTGGGTGAAATATGTTTCTAAAACCACTGTAAAGTGACAGAGACTTGAAAACACTTTTTTTATACCAGTGGTTCCAGTGGCTGTTTTATCTTTTTTTCCCTAAACATTCTGAGAAAATCTGAACAAGCAATCTCAGTAGATTTGCCTTATTTTATGTTTCCATTGAAATAAGTGAAATTTAAATCATACATAATAGTCATGTAAATGTTTAATACTTTAACTGTGATAAAAGTTCGGTTAAACCTATTTGAAAGTAAACCTTTGCACCTCTTTCTGATACCGTTTCCTATAAAATCTTGAGTATGTACTTTGTTGTGGTGTCAAGAGGATGGAGCCAGGTCCTTCTCAATGATATCCAATGATGGGAAAAGGGGCAACAGGTACAAGCTGGAACATAAGAGGTTCCAAAGAAACACGAGGAAAAATTTCTTCACTGTGAGGGGAACAGAGTAGTGGAAGGGGTTGCCCAGATGGGCTGTGGAGTCTCCTTCTCTGAAGACTTTCAAACCCACCTGGACAAGTTCCTGCATGACCTACTCTAGGTGGTCCTGCTCTGGCAGTGGGGTTGGACTGGATGAGCTTTTGAGGTTCCTTCCAACCCTTCACATTCTGTGTTTAGGGGAGGAAAAAATATTGCTGTGTCTATTTTTTTTTTTTTTTTAACTTGATTTGGGAGAGCAATGAGGCTTTCCTGAAGTTTTCACACCATCCTTCAAAAGAAGTGTCTCTGTCTTCACACTCTCTCACCTTTTACTTGTAGCTTGAAAATTCCTGTACCTTCAGAGATTACTGTCAGTATTTCCCAATAACACATTTTCTATGTAAATGTCTGATCTTACTTATATACTCACGTAGGAATAAATTTACCTTATGTATATTTCTAACATGTATTTACCACAAGTAAATAGAACAACCTTTTTCCTATAGTGGAATATTTTCTTATTCTAAGAAAACAAACAAACAAGGATTGATTTCAGCAAATGAAAGCTTTCCCTCTATTAAAATTTGACAGACATGAGGAAAGCAGTTTGAAAAACTGTTGTCAGGTTTGCTTGGAAGGTACACAGGCACTTCAGGCAGTAACACAAGAAAATGCCAACCAAATCAAGAAAATATAATTTGAATTCTCATGTATTACTCAGAGCAAAGATTAAATATTTAGCTGTCATTTCAAAACGCCTCTTTCATTTGTTACTGCATTTGCTTGTTTCCCTGAAACTGATACCATACAGATGAAGTGCATCCAGAGCTGGATTAGAAGGAGTGTGTGCATTAGGTCGAGTGAGGGTCTCCTCCCCCTCTATTCTGCTCTTGTAAGACCACATCTGGAACACTGTGGTTCAGTTCTGGGCCCCTCAGTTCAAGAAGGACAAGGAGCTGCTGGAGAGAGTTCAGCACAGGGACACAAAGATGATGGAGGGAGTGGAGCATCTCCCTTCTGATGAAAGGCTGAGGGAACTGGGGCTTTTTAGCTTGGAGAAGAGGAGACTGAGGGGTGATCTCATTATGTTTATAAATACATAAAGGTGAGTGTCAGGAGGATGGAGCCAGGCTCTTCTCAGCAACGTCCAGTGATAGGACAAGGGGTAACGGGTATAAGACAGAACATAAGAGGTTCCAAAGAAACATAAGGAAAAACTTCATCCCTGTTCAGATGAGGGAGCACTGGAAGGGGCTGCCCAGATGGGGTATGGAGTCTCCTTCTCTGGAGACATTCCAAACCCACCTGGACGAGTTCCTGTGTGACCTGCTCTAGGTGGTCCTGCTCTGACAGTGGAGTTGGACTAGATGATCTTTCAAGGTCCCTTTTAACCCTTGAAATTCTGTGATTCTATGAAGTATAAATACATAAGCAACCGAAATAGCCCATAACAACACACTGAAAAAGTTTGGATGGCAGATACTGTTCCTTCAATCCTCTTCGGTTTCAAAAACTGCCATTAAATGGAGAGGGAGAAAGAATAAAAGGCTACTCAAGTTGTTTGTTTTTTAAAGTACAAAACTCCCAAAATACTGATTTCACTACCTTTGCAAGAAAAAAAAGCAAATAATAAATTGCTACAAACTCTTTTCTTTACAAACATTCATAATTTATCACAAGAGATTTGATACTTAGTAGCACTCTGGGAGGTCTGAAATAAAAAATCAAACTATTAAAAACCTGTATTATAGTTCTATTTTATCTGAAATCTATAGACATGGTGTTGAAAGAAGAAAACCACAGGGACTTTCTTTTGCTTGCTAATGTCTGTTCCTGCTACTGTAAAATTGTTTTCTTGACTTTAAGTTTTACCAGATTAAAATAAGTCCATTTGTTTTAATGAGTGTAGGATTGGAAAAAGGGCCAGTGAGGCAGAAGTGCAACTAGTGCATTATTAATGTGTTATTTTACTGGCCTTAAAGGTGTGTTATGCTGTCATAGCCCAACCATGGTTTGAATAGTTGTAATTTTGCAGTACAAGAAAATCCACAGCTAGGAGAAAAAAAAATCTTAGATTTAAAAATACAATTGAAATACTTCTAAGACTGAATAATAATACCATACAACACACTTCAGGAAATACTGAAAGTATGAATTTAAAGATCTTAAAATGTCTTTCTGTCAGAAAATAAACAAACAAACAAAAAGCTCCCCACCTGTTCAGAAGCTTTAAAACCTTTTTGGAATGTAGGCATAATATGAAGTATAGTTCTGAAGAGCATTTGTCTTCAGCTGCTGTACTACTAAACAGCCTTTCCTTATTCTCAGCCTAGGATGACTCTGCACTAAAAGTGCCTGGTGTCCTTCCTTTTATGTCTTCACAGATGATGAAGTCCTTCCTGGCAATGCAAGCTCAAGGTAACTATACAATCATTACACAGTTTCATGACTTCCTTTCATCTACTTACCATTTAGCATCATACAATCATTTCAGCTGGATGAGGTCTTTGAGATCGAGTCCAGCCATTGTCCCAGCCCTATCAACGACTAGACCATTTCCCTAAGTGTAACATCCACCATCTCAAACACTTCCAGGGACAGTGACTCTGTTTCACGTCTCTATCAGCTATTTGCAAAGCCTCCCCTACACTGTGATGTTGTGACTTCATTGGGGTAATGACTCAGGTGCATAAGTCAGTACAGACATGCTGCGCATGTGAAAACACACGCTGTCTTTTGAGCACTTACAATTAATCCCGTTCTCAAAAGATGTATTGCTGTCACCTATTTACAACACTCCCTTGAACTGTGCTGCCTTCAGTCAACCTGCAGCACTGCTAAAAATCTCCAGGCAAATCAGGTTGTTATCTTCAAGCAAAGTTTTTGTGAACCTTTGAAGTAGAAGCAGCAGAAAAATTAGTTATTAAACACACAGAAGAGTCTCAGGTGGATGGTTTCTTTTCCTAAAAGAAACTATTAGTAGTTGCCTGCACTAAATATCATAGAACTACATAACAGTAGAGGTTGGAAGGGACCTCTAGAGATCATCCAGTCCAATCCCCTGCTAAAGCAAGTAATATGAATTAAAAGAAGCAGTATGAATTGCAGGCAGCAGTTGAACAGGTTCAACCCTGCTGGAGAGGGACATCTCCCATCTTTATGTCTGTTGTGGAATCATTTAATCACAGAGTACAAAAGGGTTCATTCTGAAGCTTAAATCATATACTTCTATGTACACAAAAAATTAATGAGTTTGTTCAGATAGCCAATATCAATTTTACAGCCACAGTTATTCCTGTCACAGTTACACAAGCTTCAACTCAATTGCATTAAGATAACACTTTTGTTATAGTAAGATAACTTAAATACCTACAAAGCTTTCTACATACTGATCCAAGTTTTAAAAGGTGGTGAAAGCCTTTTCTTAATTATTTTCAGGTTTTGTTTTAAAGCTTCCTCGTGTAAAATAGCTCAATTTTGAGGAAATCACTTGCATATTTGTTCTAGCAAAGTTCCTGAGATCTATAATCAAGCCCCATCACTGCAGCTGTGCAACTCATTTTATTTCATTTGGCTTGTAGTGATAACTAATAAAATTCAATGAGCTTGTAAATGAGAATGTGAAGACAGAATGCAAACATTCAGAACTCAGAGAAAAATCAGACAGCAGATGCATGAGAACAAAAAAGAGTTTTGCTCATTCTTGATCACTCTTACAACGTTACTATGCTACCAGGGATGAAATAACCTTGCAGTTTTCACTAAATGCATCACATTTTGAAATTCATTTAATGAGAAAACAATTTCATGTTAAACAAGCAACCAGAATTTCTTTTATATTAGTAGCTTGGTAATGTTTACAATCATCACAGTGTATATTACACTTGCTTACCATATTGGAATTGGGTTGTATAAATGGTCTAGAATGGCTTTTGTAAAGTAGTTACATGACATTAATATCTTAGCTGCAGTCATCATTTGACTCACTTTAAAATATTCCACTGAAATATTTTCTTCTTGGGAAATGCTGATGAGTGAGATGTTACCTTGAAAGACAAAGTGGATGGTAATATTTCAATATGGCCAAAATGCTTGTTTCCCAAAAATGTTTAAGATGAAAAGCAGTACTTTGTTTAGGGGAAAAAAAAAGGTGAGGTAGGTGCTACACAATTCTATTTGGAACCTCACAATATAGAGCATAAGGTTGTGCAGAGTTTAATTCTATTTTACTATATGATAAGACAGGAAAACTAATGTTGTTACTTGGTGACAATTAGTCCTCAAATCATTATCGGAGCCTACATATCACACCACTTTCCTTAAGTCGGCAATCGTACACTAACTTTCTATTGGTATATTGCCATTTTAATAGTAACCTCCTAAAGTAGAATACATTTCTGACATGTTTCCATCTTGAAGTTTTTAATCTGAATGCTTAAGAAATCATTTGTTTCCAAGCATTTCTCTCTAGCTTTCAGTAACTCCTTTCTAGACATTGAAAATAAATTATATAAAAGAGCCCCAAACCAAAAACCACCCAAACCTCATACTTAAAAATACCCAAACCCCAACCACCTTGAAAGACACAAATCTAAAATTACTTTTTGCTAGCCCAGCTCTGTTGAGGTATTAGTTTAATTTTCTTGGTTTAGATTTCTTCCAGCAGCTGATCAGCCTTAATACATTCTACTGGCCTAACAGATACAGGCATCTTAACCTTGAAACCCATCTTAAGTATGAAATTTGTTGAAAAACTAAACAAAACCCCTCTGAAAGATAAAAAACATACTACATACTTCAAGGTATATGACATGAGTTACCAGTATTAATATTTACAAACAGGTTATTTGCTTTATTTAAAGTTATGTAAATAGAACAGCCTACTTCCTTTTCCTACAGGACATTGCATTGTTTACATCTTGAAATGTACATCTTAAAATCACTATTGCACTTTCACATAAGGATTCACTTTTTATCGTTAACTTTAGCATCATTTGAATCCAAGTCTTCAAAGTCAACTTTTCAGAATTAAAGCCAGGATTCAACTCAAATCTCTAAGCCCTCTAACTTGCAAACAACTCATAAAAAAACTTTGTAAGTATAGTTAGCCATGCTGAAAGACCTGCAGGATTAGATCTCTTTCCCAATAACACAGAAACAGGGTGGAAATTTAACTCCTAGCTATTCAAATTAATGCAGCAGCTGCTTATTCTAAAGCTATATTAAGTCTGTCCAACACATCATCTGTAGTAAGCAAAGATATGAGAAAGGACTTTCTAGATACACAAGATAGGGTATGACAGTGAGCTCAAAGAACGAAATAATTCTTTCCTGCCCAAGAGGTAAGACCAATTTGCATTTGCAATAACCAGACAACTAGACATGCTTTATGACCTTCTTTTGGATCATTTCTGTTTGCCCTATTTCATCTTCTAACATCTCACTAGCTGGAAATCTTTAGTACTTTTCAGAGCTCAGAAGACTGAATACAGTTGGGTCAAAAAAAGGCCCACAGCACCTTTGCAACATGCAGAAAAGGTAGGTTTTAGGGAATTGAATCCCAGGAGACAAAAATATAACAAGACAAAGTCTTGCATCTGAGGAGCTGTGAAAAGATGGAAGGTCGAGACGGTTCAGACTGACTGGGTTTTATTCATTCAGGTACAGCACCAAACTTCTGTAAGACATTCAACACCTCCTGGGATCTAGAAGCAATTCATTTATTTTCTTTTGCACTTTTGAAACTGTAATTGTTCAAAACCATGGTGAATTCATCGGAAGCCTACTCAGGTCTTAACTGGGCACATTAATACAAGCTCAGTAATAGCCTTCCCAGACACTGACTGTCTGCCAAGCCACTCGGAGAGAGGTACACCTGTATTATCTATGGTGTTCCATTGCACAGGGCATGCAGATAAGGTAGTTTTGTTTAGAAAAACTTCTAGAGATTGTGTTAACTTATAATTAAAATACCAAAGAGATCAGAGATTTAGTTACTCCAATTCAAAAATTGCATGAGGGTCATCCAGAGGTCCCAGCAATAGGAAAGGATTTTACTGTGTTGGGCCAAAAACCACTACTGAAGAAAAGTGAGCTTTTTTTACAACACACATGTTCCTCCCACAATAAAATAAATCTCACTTAAGAAACAAAATGAAGACACAGACATGGTAACTTGAGCAGCAGTTCTTGCACTCCAGAACTATGGCTTCATTAGGGCTAAAATGAACAAGTGAAGCAATAACTAATACATCATAACTAACAAGCTTTAAAAACCTAACCTTGATACAAAGTCTTTTGTTTAACAAGCTCTAAGTTTTTATTCAACTATTTTCAAATGTGCTCAGAATAGCACAACCTACTGAAAAAAAATAACACATCATCAGATGACATCTGTAACCTCAATCTAGGCCGTACCTAAGATGGAAAGCATACTCATTCATGTGGTAACCAAGAAAACTGCTGTAAAACTACTTTAAACAGTTAAAAATAGATAAACTCATGGAAGACAATATGGCTTTACAAGCCTATGGAAACTCAGAACATACTTCAGTTTTACTGACAGTGATGCAACAAAAGGAACTGAAGAAAGTAAACTTTAATTGTAAACAGACAGCTGTAGAAAATGCTGGTACAGGGTATATTAGACCATATAAGCTCCAGCAGGTTTTGCTCAAAACTTCGTTATTATTACCTCTCCCTTCCGAGTACTGCTTAAATACATTGGAGTCCATAGAGTATGGAACAGAATTGAAAGAAAACATCCATGAAAAGTAACAGAAAAGCTAAAACAATACTGTTGAATACTATCTCAGTAAATAAGATGCCCACAAGAAGCTGGATTTTCTTTACAGTGTAAAGCATTTCTTAGGATTTAACCTGGAAGGAAGGAGGGAGGGAACAGGTATTGGTATATGCCTACTGTATAAATAGTCAACAAAGGCAGAAACCAGTCACAGTCTTACCTGTGTTGCACAAAATCCTCATCTGGCATTTTGACACTGGAATATCCTCTAAATAACCTCTAAAAAAACCCCAGGAACTGTTTCTGACTTGAAGAATCATTTATTTTGATGGCAACCACTTCAGTATTATAGGGATAACAATCAACGTATTTTATCCTAAAATCCATTCTTGAAACTAAGCCATTGTATTTCTCCCTTAGCTCTACAGAGAGCTGAAAGAAAATCAGGCAACATCTGGCTGAATCCGAGGATTAACCCAAAGAACAGTCTCCTGCAGACCTAACCATGTTAACTGTTCTCTGTGCCATTGAGATCACTCCAGCAAAGACAGCTTACTGTAGCAGAATCAGGGGTAACTCAGCTTCCTTTATTGGGAATGTCTCACCCTGATTTCCAGTCTATTTATTTATATGCTATACACAGACAATGAGGTGATTAATGTTCCTGCTGAAGGTATAATTGACTCGCTCTCATTTTCTGTGACCTGAGGTCCAAGACACAGGGGAGATGCAATGTTTCTCTGAAAAATTTCTGAATGCTCTGAATGGAAGATTCAGCCCTCACAAGATAGGAATCTTCACCATATTAAGTTGTGTAATATAGGTTTTGTAACTATTTTACTCTTCTCCAGATATTCAATCTGATAGAAGCATCTGGCAGAAAAGATAAAGCACCTTGCCTCCCTTAAGGGCCTCTACTAGCTCTCCTCATGTACAAGTATGTGCAACCTCAATGAAATTTAGGTAGATATTTCGATTCTCAAACCATAAAAACAAGAAGCTAGAGGGACTGTGGTGGTTTGACCCAAGCGCCCAAAGACATCCTGTGCCTGCCCTCCTCAGATCACAACTCCCAGCTCCCTCAGCCACTCCCCATCAGACTTGTGCTCCAGACCCTTCCCCAGCTTTGTTACCCATCTCTGGATATGCTCCAGTACCTCAGTGTCCCACTTGCAGTGAGGGACACAAAACTGAACTCAGTATTCAAGCTGCACTCTCACTACTGCTGACAATTGCTGCCCTCATCCTGCTGGTCACATTATTTCTGATACAAGCCAGGATGTCATTGGCCTTCTTGGCCATCTGGACACACTGCTGGATAATATACATATTTTCCTACTATAAAATGACAGATATTACATTAAAAGAGAATTTAGATACTTATGATCTTTTTAATTCTCTTACTAAATAGAACTGAAGTAAACTTTCTCATACTGTACTTTCAGTAATGAATACAAACATTTTAAAATGTGCATGGTATTTTATTATCTAAACCAACTAACCTTGAACTCTAGGGAAAAAGACAGTATAAGACCACAACTGTGAGGAAACTGACTCCATAATTTGATGACTCTTTCAAGAACACAATGAGAAAACAAATGGTAAGAATAAACAGACTCAAATAGGAAGGAATATGCCAAAAATATTGAAATTAAAATCTGAATTATTTTCATTTAAGTAATGTGTGCATCTTTGCCAATGTTAATACAATCCTTTGGAATGTTAACCTGAAGTTTCATACTTCTCTTAGGTCAGTCCATTGATCCCTCACTTAGCACAGTCACTGACAAGAGGAAGAACTTCTATGCCTGTTTCTCCTTTCTCAAGTAGTGCTGGTTATTAATGCAAATTAAGGATCCAGAAAGACAAGTGAAAAAACTTTTCCTACTTGAGGTTGACAAAACCTTCACAAAATACATAAAGCTTCACAGATATCTAAAACAATAAACAGGAGAGATACAAATGAACATGCTTTTATTAAAAGACTTTACCTTCCTCTATACACTGCTATATTAAAAAGAGCCATTGGCTGTTTTCCTACTTGCACAAATTAAGCAAACAGTGCAGGTACAGCACTAATATTCATATATATTAACAACACAAGATTCATAAAACAACAATTTCTTCTTTTTTTTCCCAAATACTCTACCAAATGAAACAGAAAAATATTACCACCTGTTACCATATGATATCACTGCATCAGGAAAGGCTTGTAATGAGGATAAGTGCATGATATTAGAACAGCTAAAGGTGAAAAAATTAAAGGGCAAACATTCGGGTGTATAAATTAGACCCAACAAAAAGCTTGCATATTTTTTCCTTTTAAGAGTTGGCCTCATAAAATATATTAACCATGCCTATAAATCTTGCATTATAGCTACAGACTAACAGCCTACCTTATTAAACAAAAGGCAACAACAAAAAAAATCATCAAGGGATACTAGATATCATCCAATTTTACAGTAAGAAACCACAGAGTAGCTCTTTGCCACAGATAAACTGAGAGAGAGTAGACATAGCTGTCAACACAAGAAAAGCAGAAGCTAAACTGTATCTGGTAGGGAAAACTGAGGAGAGTAAGCTCCATGTGAATGCCATCATAGGTGAAATAAGGAGGTTTCTGTTCAGTCTAAACTGCTGATGACCAGACATTTCTTTCAATCTTTTTATTCCCAGTGCATAAAGGAAATGCAACTAGGTACGGTCTTCACAAACTAAAGCGCACTAAAACTATCTGACAGTAGCAGTGTTCGTTTTCTCACACACAGAAACAATCTTGCAAGGTTTGAAGTACTGGATAATTCCTCATGCCTGATAAGGGAATACAGCTGCCTATCACTCACCACTTGAGCTATTGAAGTACTTTTGCATTTGTATAATTTTTTAAACACATTCACAGAGTGCAGCATAGTTCGCTTTCTAAAATTAAATGAACAGCACTTAGTGGACTTGTCACCAGTCTTTAAATATTCACATGTTACTAAAGAAACAAGTATATTTATTTGTGTCATTAACTTAGCTTAGCTCTTTTTGAAGAGGCATCACTGTGGCATGTGCTATCAATGAATTTCTATTTCTGTGTCTGACAGTGAATTTGGCACGAAACAGCAAAGCACCAGTAGCAATGCTGATTCAATATCAGCAAACAGGCACTGCATCAAACCTCAGCCTGAGTGCCTATCAAATTTACTATGGACAGCTGTCCATTTTCCACAGTCCATCACTCAGTGTCAGTGGGAAAAACCTCTAAAGAGGATGCTGGTGCTGCATATAAGCTGTGGGGTGCTTACAAAACTTTTATAGACTGCAGTGGAGAGAAGTTACTGTTATGAAAACCTTTTACAATGCTCTTCAATCCCAATCTGCATCACAGTGGTACATCAAGTCCTACTTTCAGAGACAGAGACACTTATCTAGTGTTATACCTGTTTCTGTAGTATGTTTGTTCTTCACACAGAAAGGGCATAGGATGAAACTACACTGTAAATTTAATGTCAATAATTTATTCACTATTTAAATAAGGCTTTAAAGCCTATTAGAGGATGTTAAAACAGGAATTAAATGTTGGTTATTGTATAGATGCAGCAGGACACACGGTGCTCAAACGTTTCAGAATGGTGCCCATGCACATGCTGCAGCCACAGCTGCACCTAACTCCCTTCCTGTAGTTGTAATCATACAACTACAAACACAGCTCACCACAGGTTTTTCCATGCCTGAAAATCTTTGGCAAGGAAAACAGCATCTTGGAGCTGTACCAGAAATTCACCTTACACTGTGGCAAGAACACATACTGTTTGGTTTGTCCCTGCAACAATTTATGGTAAATTAACAAACAAAAACCCTAATCCAAAGCATCATTTTCACAGCACAGGTAAGAGGAACAGTATCCTCTATTTTCTGTCATCTGGAAAAAAACAGAACAGCATCAACTGAACAGAATTTGGAATCCTGTATTAATTCCAAATTACTCAATTCTGTAAAGTCAAAGTTTTGAATGTATAAATTCCTTTAAAAATTGTTATGCTAGTGCCTGACAGAAGCATGCAGTTTATCTCCCATTTAAGCAAACCTCATACAAAACTGAGAATTTTCAAGTGATCTGCTGATTTACTATGAAGAATCAAGCCTATTTATAGTATCATATGCACTTACCCTCAAGTGCTCTGTCAACAAAAGCTTCAAATAATGACCTAGATTGACAATGAGGCAACAAAGACGAGCGTAACTACGTAGAGGAAAGATAGTGTGAAGAACAAAAAATTAATCCTCAACTACTTTGAAAAAGGAAAACAGCATTTTCCAGGGGTACCACTTGTAACACCCGATGGATGTACTTCAGTAAATAACTATACACTAAAAATATTATCAGGGTTTTACCAAGATGTGTTGCTATGCTGGAATCAGACAGACAGTGTAAAAAACATCTCTGAGTTTCAAAGCAGCATAGGGTGTAATTCTTTAATACAACTATTTACATTAAGGCTCTGATGACTATGAAATACATGGAAATGAACAGATAAAGTCAGATTTTTTTTCCTCCATTCTGTCCTTTTTTTTTTCCTCCTGTATTTTTCACTTTAAAAAAAGGCTGAAAATTGCTTACTGATATGAACATGAACTAAAAGACTTCCTAGATGAAGAGGCTGCTAAACAGTTAATGAAATGGATTACAAACAGCTATTTGCTATACAACGATCCAGACCCAAGGAATAGAAGCAATACTAATATAAATATCACTTTGTATGCCATCAAGTAGATAACCAGTGGCTTTGTTTTACTCATAAAAGTTAGTGTCATGAGCTATTATTATCCAAAAAGGTAAATTTCAGTACATGAGAAAACAAGATTTCATAACACATTATGTAAAATGAGGGGACAAAGGGCTTTGACTGATCAAAGACACTCCCACCTCACTAAGCTCCCCACACACTCACTATAAAGTAATGCTCTGAAGGGAGGAATAGTGGTTATATGACCTGAGGGCTCTGGGGAGAATACTGACATGATTGATCACAACTCTGAAAAGGAAGCCAAATTCATCTCAATGCCAAAAGAAACCCAAGGGTGCCTTTATTTTAGAGAAACTGACTATATCAGCAAAGTATTTCAACCATTTGCATAAGTCCTGAATGAAAGGGATGCAGATCCAGAGCAAAACCAAACTAGTTTTAGAGGTGCTTCTAGTTAAAATAACATAACTTTAATAAGTATTGGATTTGCTTATAAATTATGATCCTATAAAACTCTTATCAAGAGTATCTTTTCCTCATACAACTGTAATAGGTATTTTGCTTACTGTTTTATGCTTTTCTGCAGAGACCAGTCATTTCCTCACCAAGTGACTTTGCCTGCTACGATTCCACCTACAATTCTTGACTGATGAATTCACATGCAATGGCACAGACTGCAAGCAAGTGGACTGAGCTGCTATATACCTCCTGCAAGATGAGCCTGACGAGCCTCACTCCCCAACAATTGCCAGCCTTGAGCTCCAGGTGTGTAGGACAGCTCACTCTTGGTCTCTGAGTGATGGAGGAAGGATTCTGTTCCCCACTGTGAAGCTTGCTGAATAGCTTTATATGAATTATATGAAGTACTTCATGAACAAAGTAATGGCTCAGTTTGTACCCAGTTTGTAAGACCTCAGGACTGAACCTTGCCAGTATTTCTCTGTATGAACTTTTTTAGATCTGCCTGTATCTTTGTTTTACTTGGCTTAGCTGTGATAGCATTTTTTCATAATCAAGCAGGTACCTGTGGCTAATCTGTTGTGATCATAATTTATACAGATGGAAAAATAAAGTCATTTAGCAGTCATTCAGTGCAGAGCAAGGTATTCGATGTCACTAATATGACAAAGATACTGGCATGTCACGATATCAACAGCCTTTAGAACCAAAGGCATGTACATGCATGAAGGGAAAAGTGATGGGCCACCAACGTGGCACTGGAGATCCCATGGCTAAAAACTATCCAGCCAGATGAGCATGGGGAGTGTATATGTGGTTAAGCCCAATATAAAAAACAAACAAACAACAACAAACAAAAGAGCTCTGAAGAGAGCTATGGGCTTCAGCTGACTTCAACACACACATTCCTTTCCAGTAACTTGGAGATACTCAGTATCGTGATGGTGAGCACATTCTAGATAATGAGATTCACATTTCTCTTGTGTCAATTGCATAGTACAATTGTTATACACCACTAACTGTAATTCTTATTATATTGTGATTTGAGTGCATTATTGTGTCTCTGTGCTAAATCAAAATCCTCTGTAAATGAAAGTAGCATCAAATTCAATAAACTTTGTACTACACAGAAAGTTCTCCACATGTGAAATATACAAAAGAACACAATCAGAGAGGATTGCACTATAATAAGGTCTCAACACAAGAAAGGATAACATAGAATCATAGAATGGTAGGATTGGAAGAGATCTTTAGAGATCATCTAGTCCAACCCCCCTGCAGAAGCAGGTCCACCTAGATCAGGTCGCATAGCAACATGTCCAAGTGGGTCTTGAAGACCTCCAAGGAGACTCCACAACCCCTCTGGGCAGCCTGTGCCAGGGCTCCCTCACCTCAACAGTGAAATTTGTCTTATATTTAAATGGAACTTTTATGTTCCAGCTTCATCCCGTTACCCCTTGTCCTGTTGCTAGATACAATGGAAAAAAGGGATGTCATAACCTCCTGACACCCACCCTTTAGATATTTGTAAATATGAATAAGATCCCCCCTTAGTCTTCTCTTTTCTAGACTAAACAGTCCCAGTTCCTACAGCCTTTCCTCGTATAAAAGATGTTCCAGTCCTTTGATCATTGTGGTAGTCCTGCACTGACTCTCTCCAGAAGTTCTCTAAAAAGATGTTTCAAAATTTAACCTGCTATTATACCCCCATATTGACTCCTTAAATTAAAACAAATAAATAAACCCCACAGTGAAAAGCAAAAACAAAAGAAGAAATCTGCACAAACAAGCCAACCAACCAACCAACCAAAAAAACCCTGAAAACCAAAACCAAAAATCTTCTAATGAAAGCTTTTAAAAACTAAAATTCTTTGGACCTCAGGACTTTGCTGTTTGCACAGAAAAGGAAAAGATATATATTAAAGAACAGCTGTAAATCCACACAAAAAGCCTGACTCCACTGTTAAACATGTTACAGGTTATGTATGT
The DNA here is from genome assembly GCF_028858725.1 of Colius striatus. Lineage (NCBI taxonomy): Eukaryota > Metazoa > Chordata > Aves > Coliiformes > Coliidae > Colius > Colius striatus. The sequence goes on from NC_084762.1 coordinate 7,550,131, forward strand.
TATGTGATGTTCTACCCAAAATGCAATGCTAACCTTGAGGGAAAGAAGAAAGAATTCAGCAAATATTTCAAGCAGACTTTTACTATGGATCTTCACATCTTTTTTGAAGATTAATTTCTTTTATGGCCTTTTAATTGCTTCACACTGGAAAAGTTCTCGTCAGAAGCAACCACAGAGTAAACTTCTGTCACCAGAAATGTCAGAGACAAATACTTTATTTTCCCCACAGAGGAGTAAAAAAAGACAAGTACATGCTACACGCTGCTAAAATCAATTTATTCTGTGATATTAGACTGGTTTAGTGTTAGCATGACTATGAATCTCATAGTCAAAGTCAAGTTTATTTGGGCTGTAAGGTACCTTAACTCTCAGGTGTAGACTTGAGTTTAAACTTAGCATTTGCTGAGTTCTAGTTTTCTTGTTTGGGGATAAACAGAATTGTAGCATATTTTCTCTAAGTGTAACATGCAGAGCATTCAACTAACCATTCAGTAGTTTTTTTTCTATGAATACAAAAGATTTCAATTACCCAGGGAAAGATACAGTTCCATTTTTCACTAAATGCATCAGAAGTAGTAAATGCTATTATGTGAGAAAACACACAGAAACAGATGGGAAAACACAAAAGAAGTATTCAAGTTTTCAGAATGACATAAAGGGAAGGAAAATTGCTGAAACAATGTAAAAAAAATCTCCTTCAAAAATCCCTTTCAAAGTTGAAGTTGGGAGAGCAAGCTGCATGAAAAGTACTGGCAAGTTACAGGAGAAGGGTCACTATGGAAGCTGGAAAGTGCTTTTAGTATTCTTCTTTCATTTCCAGAGAAGACATAAGAAATAAAAACAATTACTAACTGAAGTGTTCGCAGTTTGTTCTTTTGACAGCACTTTCTTCTCTCTGTAGAATAGGCATGTGGGTTTCCTAAGACATGGGCCTCACAGTCTCATATATTTTCTATGCAAATGATAATTACTATTGGTGGATATTGTTTACTTCAAGTACAGAAAGAGAAAATTGATGAAAACAAGGTAAGACAGCTAAGTCTCAGGACCAGAAGCTATAAAGAAACACACTTGTGAGACTGAGCATCCATTCCACTGTGTTGGTTTAAAAGACATGGGTTTAGGTGTGAACATATTTCACATTTTTAAAAGCTCCAATAAATGACACCAGAGAAAAAAAGAAATCAATGACATGAAGATGTTACAAATATAATATGTAAAATTGTTTGAAACTTAAAATACTAATATTTAAACTCTATTGACATTGAGATCAACATTATTGCTTTGTTAGGGTGGCATTATTCAAAACTTTAAAGTCTTCCTCTCATGGTAAAAAAAAGAAGTAAGGCAGAAGCGCTCATGGATCAGCAAAAGCATGTTCATGTACTGGCTTCGTGGTAAGACAGGATATTTTGCCTTTCTTTGTGATGGTTTTCAACAGTGTTTTAAACAAGCACTGCACTGAGCTGTCACTAAGTGGCTTTCTACCCAGCTTCTGCGAAATTCTTGGCTTTGAACTACTAATTTTTGAACATTAAATCAAAATAGCATCACATTTAACTCTTTTCTTTCCCCTGCTAACTGGCATTTTCTTTCCTCTCTTCAAAGACAGTTTTACTGGGAGGATATATTTTCTCAGTAACTTTCTATTAGGCTAAATCTTCATAGAAGCCCTTCCACCCCAAGGTCACTTCAAACAATCCTAAAAATACATATTTTGGACTATCATCACATCCTTTTATCAGTGAAGTAATTTGTAGTGTTTTCATACTGCATCTACTATGGTTACTGCATCTTTGTTATGACTTAGGAGGATACAGAGTTCTAAATAGGAATTATTTGTGTAGGTTTGCATTCTTGTAAACTGACATTTCCCAAGACACACAATGTGAATACACTCACAGCTGCTCCAAAGAGGTATATGTGAAACAAGCCCCACACTAAATCAGGCACTTGAGAATCCAATAGAGCAAGGCATATACCTAAGAGTATTAATTTATTTCCTTCTTCAACAGCCACCGTGATGAAACTCTTCAAAATGTCTCCATTCAGCTTCTCATTTCCAGTAGCAGAATTGTACACCTCATAAAACACTTCCCAGCAACTTGAGCATGTACCTGGAAAGCACAAGCTGCATTCACAAAGCTTCAGATTTCAATAACATGTTGATCCATCCAGCAACTTAGAAGTGTAGTAACTGACACATCCTACAGTCAAGTCCAGTTCGAATTTAAAATCAATATATTAATGAAAATAAAAGAGAGCAAAAAGGAAGAGGAATGTCTCTCTGGAACACTTTAAAATTTCATTGGAAACAAGGGAGTTCTAGAACTAAGGAAGTGCATATATTGACATGCTACCAAGAGAGATGATGAGCAAAATATATATTGATTGAATATAATTAGCAAGGCTCTGAAATAGAGTTGCTAAAAACTTTTAAAAGCAGAGATAGAGCCTGACGTTTGAAGGCAAGCAGGACATGAATATATCATAATATATCATAATTGAACCCACGTAACTTATGAAGTTACAGAATACTTTACGTTAATAGAGTAATTACTGGTTCCTGTAAAGCAAGAAGGACATTTAGTTTTATTGAAGATCATATGCTACATTATGGCAAGCATTATGTCAGTTGCAAAAGTCATTCTGCAATCAGGTTTGGGGCCCAATATCTGGATGACTGTATGTTGTGTCTGGGCAGACTAGATGATTTCACAAGTCTCTTCTGGCTTTAAAATCTTCAAAACTAGTTTGAATTGAAACACCCAGCAGACATGTGATTTTGTTCTCCAAACTGCAATCACAAAATTAAGACATGGGAGAAACAAGCTGGTAGAGCCAAGAAATGCAAGAAAGTCTTTCAACGTCTACTGCCATTTTTTATCTGTAGTTTTACTTAAATATACATATATAAGAAGTGCATGACACACATAACTCTATCAACATACAGATTCACTTAAGTCCTGTACCTTCCTTAATACTGACACACATGACAGTGCTTAGTCATTATCACTCTGTATGTGGTGGTTTTAGTCTTGTTTTACCACAGTTTCTTGACAAAGGGATGGCTTTGTCACAGGAAAGTGGAAAGTATTTATAAATAACAGAAATTCCTCTAGAAAAAAATATGTCTTGTAAAGCCAGAATTTTTTTAACCCTGAAGATGATACATTCCTCCTTGGTTTGGATTTGGTTGTCTTGAGCTATCTGTAACCACCTCAAAGCCAAAGACTTCTGATTTCCCTGGAACATCACTGTAATTTAAAGAACTTATTAATCAATCAATCAATCAGTCATTGATTTAAACAGTGTAATATTCCAAAAGTCTTAGAACCCAAGCGTTCTCTAGAGAGAAGGGGAAATGAAAACAGGCAACAAGCATCTTTATTTGAAATAGGTAGATATAAAAAGGAGATATTTAATATTTCAAGAAAAATATTACACAATAGACAACTTGTTTTTTTCAGAACTTTTCTGAACAGGAAGGAGCTGTTCTCTGAAACAAGCTACCAGTAAGTTGGAAAAGGACACTAGAGTCACAAACTAAAATGAGTGTATGATACTATTTCTGAGCTGAATATAATTGTCAGTGGTTCAAGATGGATCTCACTCTTAAGAAATTATTTGATCTTAAGTTTCCCAAGTGCTTTTATTAAACAAAACTGTCAAAAGAAGCCTCTGCTAAGTGACTATCACTGCATTTCTCCTCAGCTTCCAAGAGAGCAATTTCTGGATGCCAAGAACCAAAGGACTGTGAACAACATACAACTGAAGACTTCCAGGAAAGGCATCAGCTTTACTACATGTTTACATGAAAGGTTCTCCAGCAGCTACTTCTGCCGTTAAAATAGCATTTTTGAAAGCTCTCTTCCCTGGAATTTTTTAACACCTAATGTTTTCAGCCATCTGTTACACAGGTAGAAATTCTTAACTAGAAACATATCATGTTTTTTTTCAGAAGAAACAGTTATATTCTATCACATATGTTCTCATAGAGTTCTGATATATCACTTTGTTTCCTGAAGAATTTTTTTCCATATTTACAGATACAAATGCATGTGACAAACCAAAAAAGAGAAGTGGTCTTAAGCCTTCTAAAATCCACAAAGCATTAAGTCAAATGTGTTTGCCAGTATATCATAAAAAGAAAATAATCCTTCCTCATATATAGATATTTAGTCATATTTTATACAGCCTGGAAAACGGAAACTATTTGTCTGAGGGTTTAACATTACTTGATGACTTCTCTTTACACTACTTGATTCCTACTGTCTAAAAACAAACAAACAACTACAAAAACTCCCAACTGTTTTCACTTTAACAGAAGTTAACAACCCTTCTTCTTCATGAGGACAACTTGAAAACACATCAAAGCTCACTGCCTGGCATCTCATGATTTCTTCGACATGCAGTATATGACTTTGATCTCCCCAGTGTCCACTGACCTTAAGAAAGCCATCAGCAATGCAAAAAGAAAATAGAACAAAAGTAGGATTAATTTTCTTTATGCATCACTTCTCCTGAATTGGATCTCAGAAGTCTGAAACTTGAAAGTGATTCAGCATGCTTGTCCAGAGGTAAAACATACATGGAATGGCTTATATGGTAAAGCAAGGCATTCAGGATTTGAATTTCCTAAAATCAACCTAATTCTTCAATAAAACACAGGCTTCAATTTCTATGTTGACAGAAATTCTCACCTTGAAAAGCATGTCTCTATCTTCTAATCCAGTCATGATCACCATGAACATCACTCAAGCTCAATATTAAGCTCAATTTGTTAAATCCAATACTTTTTTTTTGGTACCAAATAAATCTGTCCCTCAAAATCGGAGAGCACAGAGATGTATGTCCTTCAAACTAAGCACAGTAGAGCTTCAGATTTCCTGAATAAATTATGTTTCACACAGGACATTTAAGCAGAGAAAATAAATACAACATCTCTGATGACTTCTCTGTGCCCTCCTTTCAAGGACTGCAAACACCTATTACAGTCATCAATGCCTTAAATCCCAGAGTTTACTCTGTTACAGTCACTCAAAGACACTGTTCTAGGTATTTAATGGGGAGTAACACCACATGAAGTGGCCACAGTGTTCCAAGAAAATGTAAAGATGCTTAAGCATCAGCACAGATGAAAAAAACATTTGGTTCATCAAATCATAACTATGAACTCAGTCATATTTTATTAGCAGTACTTTTGAATAATTGGCTATGCTTTTGATTCTAAAACTAAGTAGAGATCACTTGTCAAGAAAGAAGTTTACTTCACAGAGCAGAGACTTTGGTACCCTGTACCACAATAATTCAAGAGATTATCTTGCTAGTCAGCAGTAACTTATGTTAGTTTGCTTGGCTGATCCTGGTGATAAGGGAATGCACAACTCCTTCATTACAGGCTCCTTTTTGCTGTGGTTCACAGGAACCAGAAACAACTTTGCTAACATTTTACTACATTTCATCCAGCAAATTCAGCATTGATTCCCTCTACTACTCAAACCACTTATTTATGGGGGTGAGAGGTTCAGTTGCAAAACACATGGCCAGGTATAAAGAAGCAATACCACCACAAAACCCAACAACAGAGAACTTCTCACTATTCAACACTATTTCACATTCGAACAGGAAAATGCAACATATCTTCTACCTATGCAGCTTCCCCATACATTTTCTCAACATCAGACACTCAAAAAGGTAAGAGTTTCTCAAATAATTCAAATACATATTCAAAATAATAGAGTAACACAGACTGAAAGAGTGATATATACTGAAGTAAGGTTATTGTCCAGGAAGGGAATATGCAAACAACTAATCCATAGGTAATTCCAGTACAAGAATGCGCCATAAATCTTAAGACAAAACTCCACATTACAAACTTTCTTGCACTCCTCTTTTCAGAATCAGAAAATATAGATAATCTTTAATACCCAAAAGACATAACTGGTAGCTATCAGAAATAAAAAATTGAAAAGCAAGGTCATATTGTTTGTAAAAATCCAATGACTCAACAGCTGTTACTCCAGTGTTGATAGATATGATAAGCTGAATTCATGTATTATTTTTACTAAAGAAGTACTCAATATCTTAAGCAGAGAATGACCACTAAAACCAGAGAATCAATTTAGACACTTTCAGCAAGGAAAAAGGTGTGTAAAAGAGCTATTCTGTACTTTCCCTCTTTGGGATACCTGTTGCTGCTGTTGAGCCAAACAAGATAGAGACAGAAACCAGATGCTTTCATGAACTAGAATGCTGACCATCATTTTACATTAAAATATCCAAACCTGTCTTATTACCATCGAACAGAAAAACTACACTAAACACTTTCCTTTCAAAACTTTCTAACATTTTTGGTTTTAATCAGCCTCTGTTCCTACCCATTTTTGCCCTAAAATAATCTTGCAATGAGCTTTTTACACAAATTAAACCAACTCACCAAAACAACAAATCTGAAACGTGTATGCTAAATATGAATCCTAAGTTTTTAATTTGTTTATTTTAACTGAAAAGTGTAGGCTAACACATCTTCTCCACAACTACTCATTTATCTATAGTTCCTCTATGCCATGTCTATCTGCTGTAACTCCACATGCAGATTGCCAACAAGAAGAGGAAACCATCATTCCCAGTAAAGAGTGAAAATGGAGAATAAAACAAACAATTAAAACATTAAATCATACATCAATTTACTGTAGGACAGCACATGGAAGTATAGCAAGACATAAGGAAATATTTAACATTCTTTGCAACATGTACTTGTGAAAAATTGTTCAGATACCATCTATTAAAGCTTTGTAAAAAAACACTCAGTCATATTGTTGCTTTTAACCCTGCAGATGCAGCACTTGCATACCTGTTCTTTAACCGAAGCTAGAATGGCAGAGGTTGTCTCAGTTTCAGAGCCATCGCCGTTGGATGTGTTCAACACGGGACTAAAGGAACTTGTCTTGTCAGAAGACGAGGGCTGGTCTGGAACAGGCATAGTTTCTGCAGGTTATGGAGAAAGAAAACAGTTATTTTGTTATTAGAAACTTGATACACATCAGAAATCATATGTGTATAACAACACTAATTTAAGTAAAAAAAGAGTTGTAGAGCATGCGTTTGTAATACAGAATTAATATATTATTATTTAAAACTAAAACTAGTTCTAAATTAATTACAAAACAAAATATGAAATCACCTCCTAGTTTTGCTCCAAAATATTCGCCACAGTACATTTGGAGAGGATTGAAATCATTTAGAGCTGTAATTTTTGCACAGTATTTCAACGGCAATGTCCAACATGAAATTACAATGCCACGAAAGCAATGAATCGTGAAACGTTTTGCAAACAGAAAACCATCAAATGACACATGAGAGAAATATAAAACATCTAGTGTTGACTTTCTAATGTGCACAATCATTTAATATGTATTATATTTCCAAGCTATGTAACTAACTTTGCCTTTGTTCTAGTCTAGAAGGTGACTTTGATATCATTATATCAGAGTATTTTTGAGGAAAAACAGCAAAACAGTTTTTTAACCATTTTTGAGACTTGTTACCAAAAAAACTTAAAGATTCTTAGTACTTAAAAGAATTTCTAGTATTATTTTTTCAAGAGCAAACTGGTGGTGACTGTGAAACATTTCTCTTCCTGAAGGCAAAGCTATAGTGTAGCATTTCTGTTTAAATGTCACTATAGGCGTATCTCTGCAGGCAAGTTGTGCCCCGTTCTAGAAGTAAAAGAGCAGAGAGGCAGCTGGCAGGGTGCTCAGGCGAGTTAGGCTAAGATCACATTCATGTGGGAGCTGTCAAAAATATTCTGTGGAAGAGAACTGGCCCACAGGCTGCCAGCTGGATGAGTCTCCTTAAGAGCAGTGGGGATATTCATAGGGGTCATATGGGCACAGCACTCGCCAGTCACGTCAATGGCAAAACTCCTGCCTCAGCTCCATTCTGTTTTTCAAAGCTCATGTTTTTATAAGATGTAACTTTTTCTGGAAGAAATAAGAAGTTTGTAAGGAGTGGGAAAGGGGAGTTGGCAAAATAGAATATAAAGTTCAATACCCAGAGCAAGCACCTTCACACTAGTTTACTATGGAAATAAGGGCTCTAAAAGAAGGGAAGATGACATTCTACAAAGCTTTGGCTCTGAAGCCAAGTGTTGTGTAAGAATATTCATTCAACCCAGTTGGGAAGCTATTTCCAAAAGTTTTTATGAAGCTCAGGACATTGGTAAATATTTGGAAGACAAAAACATGAAAACAAAAATTATTCATAAAAAGGTCAGTTATTCCTGATAAATGTCCCTAAATCTCAGGATAGATTATTTTCTATATTGAAGGATGAGATTATCTAGAATCTTAATTAAAGAAATTAAACATTTTCATTTGGCTCACTTTTTGTAAGCAAATCACTGAAAGTGGCAAATACCAAATCTTTGGCTCTGGTAACATCCTTGGCTCCAGATACATACACTATATGAGATTAATCTTTAAAACTCAGATGATATACCTGTCTCCTCCTATCACAACTATACTATGTAAAACTTATATATGACTCCTATACATCAATCTAAAAGGACTTTTGAATTCTATTTTCCCAATTCTGGGCTCCTCAGCTCAAGAGGGACAGGGAAGAGCTGGACAGAGTCCAGTGCAGGGCCACCAAGATGATCAGGGGTATGGAACATCTTTCATATGAGGAAAGGCTGTGGGAACTGGGGCTGTTTAGTCTGGAGAAGAGGAGACTGAGGAGAGATCTTATTAACATTTATAAATATCTAAAGGGTGGGTGTCAGGAGATTGGGACATCCTTTTTTTCTATAGTAGATAGTAACAGGACAAAGGGTAGTGGGATGAAGCTGGAACACAAAAAGTTCCACTTAAACATAAGAAAAAACTATTTCCCTGTTCAGGTGAGGGAGCCCTGGCACAGGCTGCCCAGAGGGGTTGTGGAGACTCCTTCCTTGGAGGTCTTCAAGATCCACCTGGACATGTTCCTATGTGACCTGATCTAGGTGACTCTGCTTCTGCAGAGGGGTTGGACCAGATGATCTCTGGAGGTCCCTTCCAACCCCTACCATTCTACGATTCTATGATTTTTTGCAACAAAGGAATCTAGTTTGTGACATACAATTAAAGTTGCTACTCTCTTGTTAAGTACCAGAGAAAAAACATGTACAGATACATATCCATTCTATTATCTTACTTTCAAACAACCTAATTTTCTTTTTTACTAAATTATTAATTACAGTATCAAAATAGTATTGCAATTTACCTAAAAAAAAATTACAAATGGCTTAATAGTTCATTTTGTAGAGCTGTGATTGCAGAAAACACTGGAGTGCAACATTCCTTGCTGTCAACTCCATACCCTGTGAAGTACAGATGAAAATTGTGCAAAGGAATAAGAGGGGCCACAGGATTCAGGGATGTGAGTAAGGACACATGAAGCGGTCCTACTGCCCTCGCAAGCACTCTGGGCAGCAGAGAGCCATGGTGCCCGCATCAGGGCAGCTCTCCAGGGAGACAGGTGGAACTGCAGCAACATGAGGTGCAAAGAACTGCCTCCCTAAGACTGCATTGAGGTGGGAAAAAACACCAGAGTTGTGAATGAGACGTCTGCTAAATCCTTTCAGACATATCGGCTGAGAGTAGCTCCCTTGCTGCAGGATTGCTTTCTCTGCAGTTGCAAAGAAGCTTCCTGGAAAAAAGCCTATTTGTCTGCTTTGCTCCTCCAGGGCTGTCTGACCCCCAGAAGAGAGACTCCGCTGAATCAACTGTTTCATAAACAAAAAGCCCAAACCAGCAAACTAAACCAGACTAGCAATCAAGAACTCCTTGGTCCTGTTCCCAGCTCTGCAAGTAATTGTCATTTGAGGTCTATTTAGATTCCTCTCTTCACCTGACAAATGAAAAGGACTCACCTGCTCCCCATAGTTACTGGGCCTGACTGGGAAGACACAAACACCACCTTGAAGACCTCTGGCTGCAGCCATGGAGGCTCTTATTTCCATACTGCACCTTCCCCCTACCATTCTGTGATTCTGTGAATCCACAGCACAGTGTTGTCCATATGAGCTAACATTATCTGTTTCAATATGTTTTCATTACACATTTATATAAGAAACATCACATAGAAAGGAAACACATAATAAGCTTCCAAAAGCAACAGAGAAGCTACTGTACCAAAGGTAGCTGTATGAAAATAATTATACATAAATCAGCAAGTGTTTCAACAGCAAACACCAACATAGCCAAGGCCTGCATTTGCAACAGTTCATCTGCTCAGAGATGCTTCTAATTTAGCTTGGTCTTCAAGTGTAAGACACCTACCAGTACTGTAGAGTTACAGAAAACAAGGCTGAAATGGGCATCCAAGTCCTTAGACCATGACCAAATCTCTAGACAAAGTAGGCTTTTTTTTCCCCCTAAGTCATTCTGTATATTTAATACACATAACTGGTCCTTCACAGCTTCCCTTGCTGCAGCCTCCCTTGGCCATCTCTTTCCCCTCAGGGTTCCACCAGCCTTTCAGTAGAAAACTTGCTTTAATGTTTACTAAAACACATTTAAACTTAGTGTTTCCTGTACTATACAGCATGGACAAAAAATCCTCATTATCCCATCAGTTCTCTTTAATAAAAGCCTTATCTCACATGATGATGACCACTGTACCTTTGCTTCTGCTCTGGCTTCTCTTCTCTGGAAATGCTACCTCAATTCTTTTCATTTTTCCTCATAAAATAAGCTGCCTGATAACCTTTTAAATCCACACTCCTGGGAGCTTAGCATTAAAAACAAAAGGAAAATTAAAGCAAACATGAGAAGAAAGAAATAAAAATTAAGCTGCTTAACAAAGTACACCATAGCTGAGTAACTACAACACAAAGGTAAATTGGCTGCATTCAGTTTCCACAACAGAAACAGTATTTCCTATCAGTGTCACCAAAATACAAATGAGATTCTGTAAGTCAGAGAATGTACACACTCCTAAGAGAATCAAATTAAAATCTTAGGCAATCATAGACAGATGAACAGGAAAAATATTACCAGCCTTTTGGGAACATAGTAGGAAACCTGACATCAATAATTCATGGGTTCCCATATGCCACTGACAGCACTGACAAGATTCTATCCAGGCTCCTTGCAGAGAGGCCCTGGGACAGGTTCCAGTGGGGCAGGGGTTTCCCTGCAGCTTGTGGAAGGGTTCATGCCATAGCAGGGAAAAGTGTGACAAGGACAAGCAGCAGAGAACTGTTATGGACTGAGCATGGCCCCTCAATTCCTCATCCCCCTGCGCTTCTCATAGAGAGGAGGAAGTCAGGAGTGAAGTGCTGAAGCCCTGTCTGGGAAGCAGGGGGGGTAGTGGGAAGATGTGGTTTTATTTTTTGTCTTTGTTTCTCATTACCCAAATCCATCTTCACTGTCAATAAATTATGTTACTTTTCCCTAAGTCCAGTCTGCTTTGGCCATGATGATTAACAGGTAAGTGATGCTCTCTTTATCTCAACCCAGGAGCTTTTCCATCTCCCTTAATGCCCTCCTGTTCCAGGGCAAATCCACAGGCTGGTTTAGACTTTAACGAGAAAGGCAGAGAGAAATAGGTCAGGTTTTTGATTTGGTGACAACATAGATTCCTGGACAGACAATCACAGAATCTTAAGGGTTGGAAGGGACCTCGAAAGATCATTCAGTCCAACCCCCTACCAAAGCAGGACCACCTAGAGTGAGTCACACAGGAACCCGTCCAGGGACAATCTTCAGTTGTGTACAGTATGCAACTATAATCTACACCTGAAAACTACCATGGTCATCATCTCATGAGCAAACAAAAAACATATCAAACCTTACCAGATGAAGATTCCTCTTAAATCAGTAGTAGGTAAGGTGGTGGAAGTACACATGTGTACACAATACACAGAGGTACATTGTACACCATGAATAAATCCTTAGGTAAAATAAAATATTCATGTGACTTATAAATGCATGTAAAAACAGCAATGTCAGATGCTGTGGCTTCACTTGAAAGTTTAATTTTGCAGACACACCCTTACATAGATTTTCATCATGCTGGGTTGGGATTTACTAAGCAGGGAACTAATAAGGTATAGCCATGAAGATGTGGCTGGTAAAAGCATTTTGGTGGCAGAGATCACCAATGTCTTGTTGCCATTTTTTCCTTAGATGGGGTGGCTGAATCTGCCTTTCAATGATCTTACTCTCCTCTTGTCCACATAGAATGCTGAAAAAAAGCCTGGAACTGAAAAAGCAGCAGCATCAACTGTAACCTGAGCATTTCCTGAATTTTGCAACTTAAATTGCATTATTTTAATAGGTTCTTTTTCAACCTACGCTGGAAAGAAAAAAAAGGAATATGACTTCAAGAGACAGAGTTTCATTGTTAAACATTAGATTTTCTTTTAAAAGAAATCACTTTATTTAATATGCTATTTATAGAGTCAAATGATACACTCCCTTTCATGGGTAGAAACTGTAGATAGGGCAAATAAAACACCACCCAGCTTCATATCTGGAAATGCATGGTAAAAGCCAATTTATACACTGGCAACTGCATCAGATCAGTGGAATCAGAAAATACAACTATGTTTCACTAATATCCAGATATTGTGGTAAAGGATATGTACTCCCTGGTGGGCTTTCCCTGTACAATGAACCATTAATCAGTGAGAGCATTCATTATAAAGTGTGAGTCATGCTGTCTTACTGCACAGCAATCAAATTTGGCTTGTTACTGAGCTAATCTGGAGAACCATGAATGACACTGAAGTAGCTCTGGACAAGAACCAATCACTTAAAATAATCCAATACACAGTTATGCATCTTAGAAATATTTTTAGCTTCCCTTCCTGTACCTTGGATGTGCTGTATAGAGGTTGCAGTATAACTATCATTTAATAATATACCTTTCTATTGTTCCTATTAAAGTTGATCCTACTTTTTTTGCTGTTGTTTCAAAATGACGGAGACTTACTGTAAAATGGAAATACTTGAATGCTTTATTTTTTTAACCCAAATCTGCACGTTTATGGCTACATTTACTGTTTATCATTTCAGTAACTCATATCAAGATATCAGAAGGAAGGACTGACACCAATCCTGTTTCCAGGCTGGTTTGAACTAAAAGAAGAAATGCATAAAAATACTACAATGTTCTTCATTGGAATAACTGCCTTATTGCCATAGGGAACCCTCTATTTCTCTCTGAGTATGTGAACAACAGTTGTTATTTGAAAGCCTGCAGTTGTGAAAGCTTCAACACACTTGCTTCTAACAACTGTGGGTAGTAAGCAAAAAAAAATGAAATACATTTGGCATTGTATCTATGAACACAAAACCCACCAGCTTTCATGTCATTCACCAAGTCATTCTGATAAGCTAAGAATGTGGTGGGTTGTCATGGTTTTGCCCAATCCGCAATGAAGCACCACGACAGTCTCTCGCTCAGTGCCCCCCATCCACTCCAACCCTCATTAGGATGGCAGAGGTCTAGCAAGATGGGAGGAAAAAAGACAACCAAGGATGTTGTGGATTGAGACAAGAGCAGGGAGGGCTCACTGCTTCACCAGTCCTTTCCACAGGGTGCAAGGGAGTCTCTGCTCTGGCATACCTCCTCCTCTCTTGCCTTACTGACCTTGAGGTCCGCATGGTTGCTTCTCTCTCTCTCTTCCCACTCCTTGCACCACCACCGGCCGGAAAAAGAAGGGCGGAAGAAGGAAGAAACAGGAAGAAGCCTCCTCTTCCGGCTTCTTCTTAAACAGTAATCATGGAGGTGCCTAATTGGCTCAGCCCCAGCAGTTGGTCTGGCTCAGAGCTGGGGAGAGTTTCAAGCAACTTCTTACAGCCCCTTCTCCCTTACCAGAAAAGTCTGTCATGTCAAACCATGACATGGGTGTAAGTTCAGAGCCAGAATAATAGGGAATACGGAAGCCCTGGCCATCTTGCAAATGATTACCTATATTATCTATGTCCTATTTGGTGCAGATATGGAGGGAAAAAATATCCAAAATGATAATTCTCATTATTATTGTAAAGTCAATTGAAATATTATTGCACAGTTATAAGTATTAGACTAATCAAGATGTCTACAGTAGGTTTTTGGAATAAAATTCTAACCGGAAGAAGCAGAAATTGTCACTGCTTGGGAATTTAGACATGCAAGGAATAACTTGCAGCAGAAAGATGACCTTTTGTATTCCTTCAGTAATGTCAAACTACAGAGGTGATGGAAGGCTGAGACAGCATTGGCTGTAGGCAGCAGGATACGTGTCTACTGTTGTTGCATTAAGTTTTTCTGCAATGATGTTGAATTATTGAGCTGTGTGTCAGTGAAACAGGGCAAGAAGTCTGTAAAGATGGGCCTACCCTTCTCCTGCATGCATAACCACTGAAATCAGCTAATTATAAGGCACTACTGTCTTCACTGAATCATTGTGACAGATCATATTTGTGCCAGAGGAGGTTCAAGTTGGATATGAGGAGGAATTTCTTTACTGAAAGTGTTGTCAGGCATTGGAATGGCCTGCTCAGGGAGGTGATGGAGTCACCATCCATGGAAGTGTTTAAGATGGATGGATGTTGTAATTAGGGAAATGGTCTAGTGGTTGATAGGGCTGAGACAAAGGTGGCACTCGATCTTAAAGGTCTCTTCCAGCTGAAATGATTCTATGATTCCATGATTCTTTACTGGCCTATCTTTGCTGACAGTTTGATATAATTTGTGTCTGGGTGGCTATTCTTAAAAATAGGTTGATAATCTCTCAAATCAACAAGAAGATAGGAAAATCTGCCAGATCCTGCCCAATATCTCAAAGAGGGAAATGTCTTCCAATTGCCTAAGTAGTTATCATAACAACATCCTAAAGCATGTATCTTCCTATGTTGAAATTACTAGATGAGAAAACGGAGTAATTAAAGGAGACATGATATCTCAAAGACCTTTGCAAAGGCTTAAGCTCAATTAGGGATCAGGGATACGAGGGATCATGTCAGCACTCTTCTTATTCTAGCTAACTCATAACAGGGGTTTTCCAATGAGTAAGGGCTCTATTTTCTTTCTGAAATTGTCTATAGATCCATCCAGTTGCCTGTTCACTAGGATAGGCAAGCTTGCCTCTTGTATTTTGTGACTTCATCCCTTGCATTCTCAGTTGTTTCAACCATACTATTTAGAGTGTCCAAGTGGACCAAAAAAAGGTTTAAAAAAGGGTTTTAAAATTTAGGCAAAGTTGAGGTTGATGTCTGCAGAAGCTCTCTGCAGAAGTGTCACAGAAGATATATACAGATCCCAACTGTCACAGTAAGGGATAAAGACAATCGTATTCTAAAACTTGACTGAAGAGAAGCTACATTGACTAACTTCTCCCAACACTTTCCTTGACTTATCTTACCCTGAAGTCCTACAAATAAATACATAATACCTAAAATGGAAACCACAACTGTTGCCATATACACGGCCAGTATACACGGAACTCTATTTCCTTCTCTTTCACAAATGCCTGCTTAAAAAGGGCATTTCCTGCAACAATCCAAAGACTACAACTCAACAGGAAGAGTTTCATTCTCAGGACTCCCTACTCCTGCTCTAATTAATACATCTCTATTTTTCTACTCTCCAAAGAGGAAGCAAAATGAAGAGTTTTATGCACACAGTAGCCAATATATGAGGTCTCTGCAGGCTGCATCAAATATTTTCCTAACGTTGCCTACATTAACCAGTATGAGACCTTAAGTCTTGCCTAGAGCTGAAGCCAGCTGCAACATTTCCAGTCTTTCTAGTTTGATATGATCCTGCTAACTACTGTTTTGCTCAAGAAATATGTAATAAAACAAGGCAGATTTGTTTTTTTTCTACAATATTTTAAATTTGTAGTCCTTTGACCTACTATACATCCTTTCTCCTTAAAATCACACAAAAATAAAACCCCTAAATCGTTCCCCACTATTTCAGCAGAATAACTCGGAAGAAACGACTATGAGATAAAAGCTACAGCATCTGGCCCAAAGGGCTTTGAAACAAAGGCAAGATGAAGATGGCCCAACTGTACATCCCTTGCTTTTTTTCTCTCAAACTGGATAACAACCATTATTGGGCACATGAAGATTTAAAGAAAGATGAGACTCAAACTACAAAGACCGCACTGTGTCAGTTAACTGCTCGTAGTCTGCTTCTCTGTCAATATACTTATAGCAATTAAGTAATTAATGATGACAGATAAAACATACACTGGCTTAGAAATACTTCTACTTCATTGGTACTGAAACCACCAAGCTAGTCTGTAAGAATTTATCCTAACCAGCTAGCATGTACCATCTGAGAAGTATGTAACCTGCTAAAATTCGTATGGAAATATTCCACAGTTGGAATCAGCAGCACAGTCACAAAGAGAAAGCAGCATAAAAACTCACCCTCCTGTCAATATTTTAGAGATCTCAGCATGAGGATTTACAATCATTTATTTCAGTTTTGCTCAAAAGTCTATTCATAAATCAAGCAAAATTGTTCCATTCATAGAATCCAGTAAGAGAATATCGTCTGCCAGCGTTACCGAGGGAACATGAGTTCTGATTTCAGTGACAATGCCAATATCCTCAAGCATGCAGAGCAAAACACCCAATTACAAACAAAAGCCAGAAACACTTTGACAGTAAATTGTTAAAACCTTGAATGACCTAGATACATAGGAGCAGGTGACACTAACATGATATGGTGTGTTCCTTTGTTTGCTTTGTTCGTTGTTCATTTATTGTCTAGGAAGGACTTGGAAATTTAAGTGATGTCACATTCTGTATCTGGTTGGAATGGAGTTAATTTTCCTTATGGTGGCGCTGTGGTTTAGATTTGTGATGAAAGCAGTGCTTCAGCTACTGCATTTGTTTCTTACTCTGCTCCTCAACGGGGTTGGAAGAGAACATAACCAGGACAGCTGACCTCAACAGATCTCAAGGATATTCTACACCTCATGACATCATGCTCAGGAATAAAATTGGGCAAAACTAAAACTCTTCTCCAAAGCAGCTGATGCTTGCGGACTTGCTGGGCATTGGTCTGATGGTGATGAGTGGGTACTTCTACATCACTTGTAAGTGATAAAGTCAAGATAAAGACAATTGACTCAGTAGCATTTTTGTTCTCACTTCTGCCTGTCAAATTCTCTTCTCCATGCTGCTGGCTAGTGGGGCCTTAGCTTCTAGCCACAGTCAACCCACCACACATCACAACTAAGTAATTCCCCACCAACACCACCAACAGCATAAAGAGAAAAAAAACCAGTTTGCAATGCAAGAGATGGGGCCAATGGCAGCAATACCTGAGAAGATATATTCATTGCAAAGAACAGAAATAGCAAGGCAAAAGCACAGTTTTTTGAATCTGAGGCAAGCAATCCACTAAGGTTCTGTGCCAAAAGTAATCTGTTTATTACTACTACTGTAAAATTAAATGGCAGACTTGGTCACACTGACTACTCTTAATGTTTCCCATCAATCTGAAGCTTGATGAGGATAGACAATTCTTGTATCGGTGTAATCTCAGGACTAATCTACTTCACTAATTCCTACAGTTAAGGAGCTTACTTATACATATCATACTGAATTGCACAGATCCTCTTTGCCTCACATCTTACTCTTTTACTAGAGCCAGAGAGTAGAAGGGATACTTCCAAGCTCTATACAACACTGTGCAGTGTACCTCCAGACTAACTTTCAGAGACTAACATCTAGCAGGTAGGGCTGCACTAGAAAATCCAGACAACAGTCACTCCAGGACTCCTTTCATGGCTGGATTCTTCAAATGGCGAGCTGGTGGAAGAGCAGGAAGTCTCCTCACTTGTTCACTACCTACTGAAATAGGGACCTGCTGGGGTAAGGATGGCTTCTCTTTTAAATGGTTGGATCCACCTCCCCCAGCCAGAGATGAGCATAACAGTCAAACAATACAGGTTTCAAACAATTAAACAAGAAATCTCCTTAGCATTTTCCTGAAGAGACAAGGTATGTTTACAGATAAAGATTTCTATGCTTTTCTCTCTCTCCACATATAGTATTCTCCTGGCCTGATACAGGCAGAGCTGTCTGATGGACGGACAGAGTACTGAGCAACACTCCTTATAGGAACTGTTGTGACTTATCGTGTCACTCCTTTTGATAGGGGCTTATGAACAGGGGCTTGGAACAGCCAGACTGTAAGCAGCAACAACAGCAACCATAAATCAGAAAAGATCACCATCTGAAAGGATCAACTACCAACATGGTACTCCCTGCCCAATCTTGTAACTAAGGATACCTAATATTGTGGGAACCAAGACTACAAAAGAAAGAGAAGTGAGACCCTCAGAATCCTGCACTGGAATCTGGGATCATCTGATCAATCCTCAGAGGATCTGAGAGCACCAGAGAGCATGCAGAGACCCCGATGACCCTACAACAGGACTGCATACTTCCCAGCTGGAAGTATTCTGTTGATCCATCCAATTTGTCTCCTGAACTTCACTCACTCTCCACCACAGCAAAGGGAAGGTAGGCAAGGAACCACTGCACTGACCTGCCCAGTTTTATTCATGGACCAAGTCATCTCTCCCATGGAGCAGTAAAACCATCTAATTCTTACAACTTCATATATGTCTGATGAAAGTGGTTTGGTATCCAAATCCATTTAGTCTCCATGCTGCCACTCAGTCTTAAATGGTAAGTGAAGGTTCCTATTCACTTCTAGCCATACAGACTCATTGCCAAGCTTCACGCTCCAGATATTAAAAAGTTTTCATTACCTTTTTATAACTTTTCCTGTTTCTTAAGCCTCTTCTGATCTGTTCACTATGTTTTTACATTTATCCTGCCAAAGTTCAAGTTAATTTCTATTCCTTCCATGGGAACTCCATTTCAGCACTTGATTCTGCTGGATAACTACACCAATTTACTATTGGTTACTTCTGGTCCTCAGATATTCACCACTTCAGAGTCGGGTCCTTCAAGTAATCTTTGTGCCTCCTTCAAATAATTAGTCTTGTTACTGAACACTTTTAACTTGCTTAAGAAATGTTCTTTCCACATGACCTTGCAGAGTTGAGCACACTATGGCAGATACTTTGCCAATTTCATCATCAGGGGAGAAATTAGAATACAAGCAGTGGGGTAGTACCTGCCTTCCTGATGACAAGTTTTGATTGTATATACTTCTAAAAGTGAGAGGTTTACTGCTTCCAAAGTCGTATCTGTGTGGCTCTTTGCATTTTCTGTGCTTGGTATAATAAGTTCTGTTGACTTTCTCTCACCTAATCAGCATATTAACAAGCACTGCTTACATTTGAGCATTAGTGAGAATGTGTTAGTTAATGTCTATAAGAAAAATCGTTTCTTATTTTGTATGAAAATATAAATGTCTATAAATTTTCTTTTTCTATAAATAAAATTAATTCATTGTAAGAAAAAGATACAGCTTTTAGATCAGGAGACACATGAAACATTCATATGAAAGCAATAGCAAGTATAATGTTATGAAGTTTGAGAGAAGGCTTTAGGATATACATGGACTTAGTACCAATACCTTAATTTTCTCTGTGTGCACAATTGCTCACAAAACTGTAACTCGCAAAATAGTGACAAGGGAAATTGATAGCTGAAATTACATGTTTACAGAAGTATAAAGTAAAAACTTCTCAGCTAAGTAAACATGAAAAATAAACTACTCCAGGTACCAAAAGTAAACCATTCATATGAAATGGCATATTTGTAAGGATTTACCCAGTTTTTCCACAAAATTCAATAGAATTCCTGACATTGTGTGCAGCTCAGGTGCTAGAAAACTTTCTCTAATTTATAAGCCCTACATCACTATCTTAAAGTGGAGGTATACAGAAGGCTAGTGTATCAGTCTCTGTTCTCTTTTTACAGAGTTCAGGGGCACAAAGAGGCAAACTAACTCACCTAAGATTTCACAGAAATCTAAAGTAGATCAGAGTTGAATCCATCTCTCTCAAGAGTCAAACTTTTTTGATTCATATGACACAATAAATATGACAATTGACTGGAAATTCCCTCAGTATGATCCTGGCTATTTCTTATAAACTGCATACAGAGGAATATTTTTTTGTGCTCCCAAGCACATAATCTGGATTTTCATAGAAATGAGTGCTGAAAGAAATTTCTGCTGACATATCACCTGATAAAGTGCATTAGAAACACAATCATGAAAAAAAACAGACAGCAGAGCAGAAAACTGCCTCTGGATCTCTGCCTGCTAGAAGTCCATGCAGTAATGCATAATTTTGAACAAAGTATATTTTACATACATAGAATACTGGAATAGACTTAAATTGATAGTAGTAATCATTATGAGACTATGATGACAACTCTTCTAAATTTGGTTGAAAACCTATAGCCAGATGCTGTGGAATTAATGGAGCAATTTACAGTAAAGAACATAAAATAAGAGGTTAAATGTCTAATTATGTCTTGTGGTTTAGAGAGAACAATCATTTGCATTTGCTTTTCAGTTAGTATGAAAGTGTGGAAATTACTAATCCTCTCACAGAGTTGTTCAACCAAACCCAGTGTCCCTACACAGCACATATCTTCTATTTTACATTCTTTCTAGTCAAAATGATACTATCCAGGAGATAGTTAATTAGTGGGAAAGAATGAAAATGCTTATATTTAAGTTGTACAAGACTGTAATTAGTCTAATAGTTTCAATCTTCACTCTGTCACATTAAAAGGGTATCAATTTACAGTGTTATCTTTATATACATATGCTAAGCACACTCTGAAAATATATCTGATAGCAACACATCATTTCCAAGACTTCTAATAGACTGACTATATAAAGTTTTCTTCCTGTTTTCAATACATCAAGTTGGATAATCTATTAAACAAGAGCAAAACTTGCTGGAGGAAACATACAGACAAAGCTTAACCTCTGCATAACTCCCTCAGAGCCAACAGTTTTAAGAGTCATTTACAAATCTCTGCTCACCTTCACCACCAGCTTGGAACTTCTTATCCTTTGATCCTTCCAGATAAGTGACTTGGAAATTTTGTTTCAGGAAACTAAATGATCTGGGATGCATAAATAATACCTAATGAATGTGACAATACTTAGAAGGACTACAAAGCTTGAATAAGACTGAGTGCATCACAGCACATAGAATCTTAAAAATTGACGAGAACACTCAGATCAGCACACAGAAATAGCAGAGAGAAGTTAGCAACTGTGAACAAGTGCAGTCACAACATGCAAGGTAGGAAGCATCGAAAACATTCACTTAAATATTCCTGCTGCTAAGGGATAAAAGATGGGCAGCAGTCTAACATAAGGGTTCTGCTGTTGCTTAAGAAAACATACATTTCTCCAAACACAAACAGACTTCAGGTGTGAGGGAGACTCAGAGTGGCAGTTTGAACTGTATTTGGGAAGAATGTACATCATGTCTTGCTTATTCACAGACATTTTGTTTACAAGATAACAAGTGAGAAGTAACTTAAGCTGGAATCATTGGACTGGTCAAATGATTCTTAAAAACAGGGAAGTGCCACAGAAACTGACCTAAAGGAACAGCCTCAAAGCACTATCTCACAGAATCACCCATGGAAGCTCAATTAAATGTCTTATTTTAATGCCTGGGCTGTGTTAACTGAAGACCCACAAACTTTTCTGTGAGAATAAATAGTTGAACTAACACAGCAACATTACATCAGCCTTTGAGTGCTTTTTTACTGCACCTACAAATATTCTGGGTAAGTGAGTTTGCAACAATTTTCTTTAAAAAGACTAAAACTAGGCCTGTTACAACACTATTATATCGCTGTCTTTTCTTAAGGGGCTGCTTTCTTTGAGAGGAATTAACAAGAACATATGTCAAACCCAATTTGATTCCTAAAAACCAGGCCCAATATTAAAGGGTATGCTAATATCTCAGAAACAATAACGGATTTGTAGTGGCAACTGGATGTAAGAAGCAAGTCAGCTCCTCCCTCAGTAACTTGGGTTCGAATCAGCTATTGCACAGAACTGAAAATTACCTGTGACTTATCTGTACTAGAATTTTATTATATACTGTGTAACTCTATTTTCCTAAATCAAAGCTATTAGAGGTAACAGAAAAGAAATCAATATATTCAATTCAGTACATATCCTCCAGCATCCACTTCTTCCATTTATTGTAGCCCTACAAAGATACACTACTCTGTTTTTTCTTTTAAACACTGTCTCATGGACTGGCAACTATGCCAGCATTCTGTCCCAGTCTCGACTTCTTTTAATCATTCCTTCTTTTCAGATTATTACACTCAAACAAAAACTATTGTCCAAGTCTTCAGCAGAATTAGTGCCAAATTACTGCACTATGTTAAGTCCTTAAAATTGCCTTGCTGGGCAAAGTGCAGAAGTACAACTGCTGTACCTCATGTTCATTCTGAGGGCTTTTTTAAGATGCCTGTGAATTCCTTTGCACCATTAAGTGGCTGGAAGAGCAGCAACATTCACTTGAAGCATATTTATCCCACTGTACATACAAAGGCATACACATAAGTAATTGGAGTTATACACATTTTCCAATGTCTGTTTCAGCTGTCTATATTACCTGGTCTTAACTATCTGCATATATACTATGTGAATGTACTTACAGGATGCATTAATCTAGTTATAACTACAGAATCTAAATTGTATTTACAATTTAATTTACAAGCTCATTCTGTCCAATGATACACTAACAGAAAAGCTTTGTCCTAAAACAGTTTGCACAAGTTAAGCAGAAGCACTGGCAGAGATACATTCAACACTGAGGAAAAGGACAAGGAATGTGGGCAGGAAGCCAAGAAGAAAGGTGCCACTCCTCCCTGTGCTGCCTCTTCTCTCTCCTACCCTCAAACAAGGTGAGAGGTGCTGTCTCCTGAAATAGAGCTGGTGCAGAAGGGGAAGGTGTGCAGTTATCCAGCTGAGACATCACAACTTCCAGGAAAGCAGCCAGCAACAGTGGGAAGTCAAGCTTGCTGAAAGCAGTTTTCAGACAGCTCTGGAGGAATTCACTTATTTCACAACTTAAAGCTGGTGAGGAAGTTTCACAATTCTCTTTCCAGCTTTCTCTTTTCAGTTACAGGCAGACCTAGCAGTTCTCAATTTAAGATCCCATTTAGTGCCACACGCTTTTCACAAGCTCACTGTTTAGGCTGAAGCACTCTATCCAAGCAGCTAGTCCCATAATTAAGCACACACACATACACCCCCAGTCTTAAACAGTTCAGGCATTTCCAAAAATTGTATTTCTAGAAAGTATTTCTTTTCTGTCTGCATTACAAAAAAATCCTGGAAGTGTTTCTGTTATATGGAACACCACGGTAATTTGGTTTATAGCAGCACCTAGAGCCTTCAGCTGCAACTCAGGATGCACTGGGCTAAAGATGGGAAAAATTAAGGAAAGGCAAAAAATGTCATAAAAACATAACACACAGACCTCTACTGAACTGAAAATGCTCAAACAAGCACAGATATTAATGGAGGCAACTATTTTCTTGCTACAAAAGCATTATTTGTAAGTTATTTGATACTGTTTATTGGCTAAGAGACTTGGGGGAGGAACAGCAAATATGGTTCTGAAGCCTTCATATACACTTTACAGTGACTTAATGTTGAAACAGTTTGCAATTCATAATCTCTACACAGCCACTTATTAATGAAGACTGGTTTCCCCCTCACCTTTCAGTTTCAAAAAAACCCTGAATTTAAAAAAAACAAACAAACAAACCCAAAACCAAATCCTCTACAGCTCTTTAAAATCATTAGAAGTATTTAAAATCACCTAAATTAGGCAGCAAATCGCTTATTGTTTTATAAACTGCAAACACCTGCAAGATTTATCAGATGAAAACACTAGATACAAAGACTGCTCAAGGTCAGAAATATCAATTCATTTGCCATATTCATAGTTATTAATGATGTTAGAATTTGCTAGAGATGTTTGAATATATGACCTCAGAAGAACAGCTTTCTAATGACTTTTTGACTTTCCTTTTGACTTAACAATTATTACACTGCTGCCCACCACAGATAAATAAAGCCACACAGGTGGCTGTTTCTTGTCCTACACTTAAAACCATCAGATACATTCCATATATTGAGCTGATCTGGTGTGGTTTTCATTCAGTCACAGGTAGTCTTTGAATGCTAAGCATTACTGCTATCAGCTCTAATCCATGAGTTCAAGTTGGGCTTTTAGATGTACTTGTGAATTCTGTGAGTTTTCTATGAAGTGCACTCAATTCCCCTGCTAGAAGAAAGAATTTCATTTCAATTACTTTCTGAAAGAAAAGAAAGAAGAAATACTACAGATTTCATCTGATTCAATCTGAAGTGGGTACAAACTCATATATCCAACCTGTCCTGAAGAGGACTTGCATATTGCCAAGGGAGAAGGAGAGGTATGTATCCAACATCAATCTGTTGGCTCTAGATAGAAATCAAGAAAAAGCAGTAAAAGAAAAAGAAATCCCAGAACATGTTTGGAGACCTGTCTCACACATATCGCTTCTACAATTTCCACAGTCTCCCAGTGATACCTACACTGCTTAAATATATCTCTGGCACATAAAGTAGAGATTGCATGTCTACTTTCTGATCATTGATTAGAAAATAAAAGACGAGTAATTCTCAATAGAAGCTCTTAGTATGTTAGAAGAATTCTACAGCCCAAGATTAAATGTTGCTTCACTGTTTTTCCTTGACAACTCTGTGTTTGCCATCAGATTCCAGTACTGAAGCAAAAAGGGAAATAATGTCTCCTGTGAGGTATTCAGAGAAGGGTAAAATGAAACACACACACACACACACACAAAAAGCCACAAGCACTAAAATCAAGCACTATGACTCCACCACCAACTCTTGCAAACAACCCACTCTGTACATCTAGAAAAACCTCCATATCTTGACAGACCTATGTTACTAACTTCATGTTTCCAATGAGTCATAATGCCAGGTTCCTATCTGCACTTCAGGCTGCAGCTGGGATACATTCCAGAATGCTATGTAGAAATGGAAATTTGCATCAGCTAGCAAGATCTCTAAGACAGATTTAAGGAATTTAAGAGTAACTTCTCTTTTTTTTAACAGGGCTCACTTCTGTTTCTCCAAGGTGTTTCACTGATGTTTGTGAAAGGGAAACACAACATACAATGAGTATGTATGTAGACATTTGCAAAATAAGCATGTAAAACTAGTAATCTAGCAAGAGCTAGCTGCTTATAGTCTCCTAGTTAGTAGGGTAAAGCAGGTGCTTCTGCAGAGTGATTAATTCTATCACAAGACAAGCCTGTAAGGCAGACAGGATGACTCATGTTTGAGGAAAGGAGGAATCATCTCTATTACCTGTAACGGGTGCCTAGGCAACTATTCTAAAGTCAATGACTACCTTTTCAGGTAGCTAAAATTAGGTAAGATTAATTGCATCTGAGATGCAGAATAAATATATCAACAAACAAGCTCATCAGAGAAATGCTATATAATCAAACAGTTGTCCAAAACTTCTGGAAAGATGAGGATAAATATCCAGTACTACAAATTCTCTCTGACATGAAAACAAGCTTTTCCAATACCTTTTGCTGTTCCATACATACAATTAGGTATCATCAGACATTTCTTCATATAGTATTTTCAGCAGAAATGTATGTGCATGCAAATTCAGCACAAAAATAATTATGCAAAGTATGCAGTACTTATGATAGAGTTGATGGGTTTTTTCCTATTGAATAGGAGATGATATAATGCTCCTCCAGTGCAGGGGAGGAGGATTTAATCCAAACTAGAATCCCTTACAAAAATGTCATTATTTTTACCTGTTCCTTAGTTATGTCAGTGTTTAAAATGTAAGAACTCAACCAAGTGAGTGCTGAATCACAGAATCTCGAGGGCTGGAAGAGACTTCGAAAGATCATCCAGTCCAACTCCCCTGCGAGAGCAGGACCACCTAGAGCAGGTCACACAAGAAGTGAACAAATCTGTTCCTCACAATAGAATTATTTTTTAGAAATGTTATTTTGGGTTTTTTTAGTATTAACAAATGTGCAAGTAAGAAGGTGAATATTAATGATTATGCAAGTATAAAATGAACAATTATCATATGGAATTAATTATTCAGGTTGGACGGGACCTTTGCAAGTTTTCTTATCCAACAACCTGATCAAAGCAGATCAGGAGGATCTGCTTCAGCTTTCAAAATGATCTGATCAGCCTTCAAAACAAGGTTGTTCAGGGCTTTGTTCAGTTGGCTCTTGAAATAAGAATGAAGATGCTATAGCCTCTCCAGGACATTTCTTCCACCGCATAATTAGACTGACAGTGAATTTTTTAATTCCCTTTTAAGTCAAGTCAAAATATCTCGTCTCAATTAATGATTCAGCCTCAGGCCATACACCTTAGCAGAGGAGCCTGCCTCAGGCTTTTTGGTAACTTCCACATAGATACAAGAAGGGAGCTGCAAGATTCCTCTAAGCCATAGGGATGAACAAACCCCATTTCTAAGCCTCTCCTCAAAGATCAAGTGCTCCTGAACTGGCCACAGTTTATCAATGACTCTTCTGTACTGTGGTGCCCCTGAAACCTGTGCATGGCAGCCTAGGCATAAGGCTAATAAGCTCTGACTAAAAATGAATAAACTTTTTTCCTCCACCTCCTGGCCAGGATGCCATTGGCCTTCTTGGCCACCTGGGCACACTGCTGGCTGATGTTCAGCTGCTGTAGACCAACACCCCCAGGTCCTTTTCTGCAGGACAGCTTTCCAGTCACTCAGGATAATTGTTAAATTAGGACTGGACAACTTGATACTAAGGTCCAAACCAAGAGAGATCTGCAGCAAAAAAAGCATGGCAATAACAGCCACAATACCTAAAATTCTACTTTTATTTGGCACATTCAAAGTAAAGTTATACATTTATACATACATACAGTTATACATACATATTACACTTAAGGAAAAGCTATTTTACTGTGAGAGTGACAGTCCTGACATAGGCTGCCCAGGGAGGGTTTGGAGTCTCCTTCTTTGGAGTTTTTCAAAACCCACCTGGGTGTGTTCCTGTATGACTTGATCTAGGTGAACTTGCTTTAGCAGAGAGTTAGACTATATGATTTTTTAGAAAGTCCCTTCCAACTGCCTATGATTCTGTGATACAGACACAGAATGAAAATAATAAACTGATTATACCATGTTATTGAGAACACAGATTTAAATTGACAGTTGTAGTGCAAAAGGTTTCCTCAGAACTGAGGTTTTGTTTGACTATATAGATGAAGAATTTTTTACTACAAATAATAATTACCTGAGCATGAAGGTAATTGAGCACACATAACTTAGACAACAGACTGTAGAACAGATTCCTCATCATTTCTCGTTAAAACTCTAGCTGCATTACAAAGCCTCAGTCTGAGACAGCCCATACCCAGTACAAAGGAAGGCACTGTGTTCAGCAAGCAAAAAACCAGTTCTGTCTACATTCACTGAACCTATGGCCTCTCAAACAAGATTGTTAAGAGAGGTGCATCAGGATCGATAGCGGTGCACAATCTGCTGCCTGCTCTGTACTGTCCTACACATATATTCATCAATATCTGCCAAACAATAAAGGATGGTCAGCTAGACCCTGGACTGAAAATAAAAGACCACTCTGTTATCACAGATTTGATTTACTCCATTTAATACGAAATCCTCCTCCTGCCCACATGTCAGGCTTCTCAATAGAAGAAAAAGAAGATCACTTATTGGAGAGAGGTGATAACTGCACACACAGCTATGGAATTGGCACTGTAGGAATCCTCTCTTCTGAAACTAAATTTCTCACTTGTGAACAGTATGAAGCATGAAAACACCATAAGATGCAATACTGAAGATTATATGTAACACATATAAACAGATGCAACGAAGCTTTAGTAAAAAGCTAAGTTTTACAAATGCCTGTGTAAATGTTTTGCAATGCATTTATAGATATGCAGGTTTGGTTTTTTTCCTTAATTGCAATTAGAACACAATTACAACTTCAATTAGAACACAAACTGCAATGCAACACCACAATGTGCTCCTTCAATACACTTTCCCTATTTTGGGGAGGTTTTTTATGACTTTATTAAGAAAAAGAGAAAACAAAACCCAGTCATTTTATCATGTTTATCATTTGCTTATTGGCATTGACAATACTTCCTTAACCTTTGTAACTATGAGCCTTGAGATCAGGCAGACTAAATAGAAGAGAGAATCTCAGCCAAACACACAGAAAAATTGGTATACTGGAAAAACAGAAGAGCGACTTCAGAATGTCTTCCCTAATGCTGACCTCTAAAAGCAGCAAGAAGCAGCTACCTTTGAAAAAGAAACAGCACAAAGTACTGCAAATTACACAAAAGTATTCTATACAAAGATTCTACCCCTGATATCAGGTTTTGCTTTAAAACTTACTATAAATTTTTATTTTTAATAGTGAATTCTGTGTTTCTGTGAACTGAGAAAACACCACACAAGTTTAGGAAACTGTTATATGTATTTTTTTTAAATGCCCTTTGTAAACGTGCCTGTATGGAGCAGCCTTTTTTTTGCAGTCCAAGCAGAGAAAGGTTCTGTTACATGCAGAGTTAAGATTTGTGCAAATATTATATGAGCTTCATATCTCATATTTCTGCACTGATTCTAATCTGCATCATATTTCATAGCACATAACAATCCAGAAAACATTGGTGTTCACAGCCATAAGAATAAAGCTTATCTCCAGTAACACAAAGTAACAACAATTAGATCTGAGGGAAACATGTCAGGAAACCAGTTATTAGAGATTAAAAAAAACCAATATACAGCTCACTTGAAATGAACAAACTAATGTGTAATTAGGAAAGATCCACAGAACAGCTAACAGAGTCTAGGATGTCAACACTTGCAATATCTGATGAAGAAATTAGATTAAGACAAAAACATTATTAGATAGAAAGCCATATCCTTCTGTATGCCGAAACTGTACTTTGGGAACATAAAGGAAGTACTCACAAAGTCAATTTCTGGAGAAAAATCAATCATTCCAGAGATTATAGAACTATAAAGGAGATCACCTGGGAAGTTTGTCAAGTCTGCTTGGACGCCATATGCCAAATAAACCGTTTACTGAAGTAATGCAGCACTTATTACCGCCGTGAGGTGACTTGTGCTTGGTGTGGTCAACAGATTGTCACAAGACAGGGACAATAATGAAATTGCTAGTGACAGCAGTCAGTCATTTTGAAAGTTGCTAACAAGAGCAGGTAGACAGCAGGATTAATTAGACCCATAAACAATGCAAGACTTCTATCAGAGCTGACACACGGAGGCCCAGAAAAGTGCCTTCCTACTGAAGACAGAGGTGAAGCAGGATGCTACTGAGGAATACAGCATCTGGAAACAACCTAGATTGTTAAACAAGAGACTGAAAGACAAATTAGAGAAGGAACAGGAGGCTGTAGAAAATGACCCTGGCATGTTGGTGTGTATTCTTTCATTGCAAAGGATTCCCAGACATTAAAGAAAATCACTAAAGAACAGAGATTTGTCTGTGCCCCTCCAGTGGTGATACCACTTTCACAAAGGCTTTGGGATCCACTTTGATTCCAAAATGATCATTATGTAGAGTGTGTTCTTTGGGAAATGCTGAGCTGTGGTATGTTGGGTAGACATCCACAATTATCTTTCAACATGCAGTGAGAACGTTGTTTGTGTTTCCTACAAACAAGCAGATTTTCATGTATTCATCTTCAAACAACATTTAATCTCTTAAGCATCTTCTCTATGAAAAGACGTAACACTGCAAAGTCTATTGTTTCAATTAAACCTTTCTAAAACATTTAGAACTTTCAAACAGTTGTGATGTGGATCTGGTGAAATACAGTATATACTAACTATTTCAGATATCTACAGGAAATCACTTTTCTGGCTTGTTCAATGCAATGATAGTATTTCCATTTCCTCTATCACTAAGACTGATATAAAGAAATAATTTTCTTCCTCCACCTTCATTCATGCCCTGGGGATATAGATGAGTCATGTAATTTCCACAACAATCCATTTTCCAAGATATCTTGTACATACCTTGCTGGTAAAGAGGTTGGCTGGGAAAGAAATATTTTGTGATTTTTTGCTTTTTAATTAGAACAAAGTTATGCTTCTGTCTTATAGCTGGAAAGAAATGAGATTCACTGCTTATTTATTTTGTACTTTACAAACCTCAATTTCCTATTTTTAGAAAGGCTTCTCTGTTATTGCTTTGTATTTTTATACAGTTTGTTTGGCTTTTGTTTGTTTCTTGTTTCTTCTTCCTTCCATATAAATGCAATCTTTTCTGCTTTTGATCTTTAAGAAGCAATTCCTTACTCCACAGTGATCCCATGTTTTGTCTGTTACAAACCTGTGTTTGTGAACTGCAGATATATTTTTACTTTCTCATGATTTAGCTGTACCAATGTCAACAGGTAGTTTGCTTCATGAAGAAGCCCATTGCCACCTTGTAGGCTAATACTCACTAGTTAGTTGCATGATGCCTTTTTATCCTCTTCCCTGTCCTGTCTGTCAGCTCATGCACTGGGTCTTGTCCTCAAATATGATGAATTTTTCTCCTCAGCTAAGATTCCTCAAATATTTTAAGTACAGACTTGTCTTCAACACAGAGTTCACCTGATCTGTTTTCATTAGTCATTTGACAGAAGCCCTTATGAGACTGCACCTGGAATATTGGGTCCAGTTCTGGGTCTCTCAGTTCCAGAAGGACAGGGAGCTGCTGGCGAGAGTTCAGCACAGGGCCACAGAGATGATGGAGTGGAGCATCGCCCTTTATAGTGAAAGGCTGAGGGAGTTGAAGCTCTTCAGCTTGGAGGAGACTGAGGGGTAACATCATTAATGTTTACAAATATGTAAAAGGCAGGTGTCAGGAGGATGGAGCCAGGCTGTTCTCAGTGATGGCCAATGACAGAACAAGGGGCAATAGGTACAAGCTGGAACGTAAGAGGTTCCAAAGAAATACAAGGAAGAATTTATTCACTATGAGGGTGAGGGAGCACTGGAACAAGCTGCCCAGATCGGCTGTGGAGTCTCCTTCCAACCCTTAAGATTCTGTGATCTCAAACTCAACTCAGAGAACAAGGAAGATCTTCAAAGTCTTTCAGCTGAGCTTACCTTTTAAGTTTTCCACCAATGGCAATGATGGAGCCTATTTAGACCTTCACCACAGGAAGTTCAACTACACCATCCCAAGTCTCTTCAAGTGCAGGGAGCTGAGGCTGCCTTTTAGATCTGCTTCAGAGAATCACTATAATGTGGCATTTACTTTTCATTTCAACAGAAGAGCTGAAACATAGACCTGTCTATTGTATCTTCCTTTTTCCAGATCTGAAGTTTACCTTTGTCATCTTCCTTTATTACTTTCAGAATAATTCTGAACTATTGAGAACCTGCATCCCTTTTTTAAATGCCTTGTTACTTCATTATGCCTCTCTCAACAGGTTTTGTTTGCCTTATTTAAAAGCCTGTGTGAGTTGGCCCTTCCTGTATATCTTCCACAGAATTGTCATCACCATTTTTACCTCACTATTAACTCTTCTCCCTTCATCATTGTAGCTTCTTCTACGTTGTCTCTCTTTATGCACAAACTCATCTAACAACTGTATGATCATCTAACATCCATAAGCAAAGTCAAACCCAGTGACAGCAAGACATAAAAATTATTTCTAAAAAACCCCAAAGATTTACACATATTGAACTTATCCCAAGAAATAAGTTTCAGCATGATTACATTGAATTCAGAGAGCCTGTCCAATTTCTCTCCTATGAAATTCAAACGTAAGTCTTGCACTGTTCATTTGATTGGGGATGGCACAAGTAAAGTAACGAAATCATTTGTATTTGACTCTAATAATTTTTTTGCCAAAACATTTCACTAGTGTTACCCATAATACTGTGATGGTTCTTTGCCTTTTGGTGGCTTTAAAATCCCTTTGTCACTACTCTCTTGCTTCTCTTACCCACTCACAAAGGATACGCTGTTCGTGTTTTGTATAACTACAGACAGTTTTTACAGGCTAACAGCTTTCTTACTTCCCTTAGAATAAACTTTATCCATGAGCTGTGTTTCAAGAAAAATAGAGATGGAGTCCTACATATCTTTAAATACATGTCAGCATTGCTTATAGGTACAAGCAGAAACAAACATATCAGGGAGGTAAAAATGCATTAGAAAACAAACTTAAAAATCCATCTGTGATGTGGATATACCTCGTATTACCACTAACACTTAAAAGGATACACAATGGATAGCAATGTTCCCTTTCAGAGGCATATGCAAAATGGGGGAGGAGAGGGAAAGAAAAAGTAATATCTTTCTTGGGACACAACCTCAATAGGAGTAGCATAAATCAAAGATTTTGCCTTCATTTTCTATTCTGTGTAACTCCAAGTCTCTTGACTGCCCTTGTCCAAACTCTAATGTACATTATGTTTTGATTTCTGCATAATTTCTTATTTCCATGCAAATTCTCAAATAATCATATCCAGAAATTCATTGTCTGATGTACAAAATGTACCCTAAAATTTGCTTCACTATGCTAGCTTGAATAAATCTGTATTTCAGCATTTAAAAAACTGGTTATGAATTTATTCCATGAGATTAGAAATCCTGGTTTCAGTACAGAACAGCTCTGCTGGAGTACACCAGTACTGTATTTCAGTACACCAGTTCTGCTAGAGGAAAAACATCTTGCAAAATTACAGGTAAAAGATAAAAATGTTACCATGTGATAATGCTACATACAGAATTACTCAGTATGCTGAGATCAAGAGAATTACTTGAGTGTTGGTTCAGCTTTTACATGTACAAAGCTGTGGTGAGAATCACCTCCAAACACAAGGTTGTGAGACTTCAGGCAGATAAAGCAATAATTTACTTAAGGCCATGTGAAAATAGCACTTGCACTAGGAATCAATTTTTACCGTTTGTTTGTGGAATAAATTGACCATAGTTTTTCTGCAGAAGCTCTGGCTGGATGGAATTTTAGTTGTAGAAATCATTAAAAAAGAATGCTGAAAGCTACACTTTGTGAAACACAAATGACAAAAGTATTCTTGACTACTCTTGCCCTTAGTTCACAAGAAGCCACTGAAAATCCAGTAGTCAAACAATACAATATCAAGTGAGAAGTAGGACTAGGGGGAGGTAACAGAGAAAAGCAGGAAAAAAAATTGGAACTTCAAAAGACTGATTGTATCTATTATATCCAACTGAGGCAGAGGATGAACCCCAAACTTACACATGAATTAGCACAATGTCTCCTTTCTGCAAATCAAAACTATACCTTAAGGTCTTGCACAGAATCCTAACAAACCAAAAGCAAACATCAATGGCACCCTGGCTAGCATCAGAAAAAGTGTGGTCAGTAGGGCCAGGGAAGTGGTCATCCCTTTACACGTTGCACTGGTGAGGCTGCACCTCCAATACTTTGTTCAGTGTTGTGCCCCTCACCACAAGACAAACACTGAGGTGCTGGAGTGTGTGCAGAGACGGGCATCAGAACTGGTGAAGAGTCCAGAGAACAAGTCTGATGGGTAGCGGCTGAGGGAGCTGGGGTTATTTACTCTGGAGAAAAGGAGGCTGAGGGGAGACATGATCAGTCTCTATAACTCCCTGAAATGAGGCCCTAGTAAGGTGGAGGTCTGTCTCTTCTCTCCAGTAACGAATGATAGAACAAGGGGAAATGGCCTCAAGTTGCACCAAGGGCAGTTTAGACTGGAGATTAGGAAGCACTTTTTCCCTGAGAGGGTTGTTAGACACTGGCACAGGCTGCCCAGGGAGCTGGTGGAATCAATTTCATATGTTCACCCGGTTTACATATTATCACACCTTTTTTAAGCTTACACAAAGATAATAACTGTTGTAGGACATTCACTTCAATGGAACATAAATGGAGGCAGCTTTGAAAACTTCCTCTCAAAAGCAATTCTTTTGAATGAAAACCATGATTTTGGCTTTTCACCAAGCAGGTTCTTTAGAGAACAAAAAAATCTGTAAACAAACTGGGCAGCCACAGTTTCTTTTGTCTCCCTTTAGACAGGATACAGTAGCATAAAGCAGTGAACCAAAAAATACTGTTCCCCTGGCTTTGCCACCCAAGCTGACATTCACAGAATGCACATGGCAGTAGAAATAAGATAATCACATATGCATCATTAATTTGTAAAAACATCACTGTAAAAATAACCCAAAAAGGGGAAAATGAAGGGAAATTGTTTCAAAGCACTTTGTGATCTCAGTTTGATTAAAATTTGGCAGTGACCCACCTCCCCAATTCTACTTCAGCTTTAAGGTAAATCTGCAGGATTTCAATCAATCAAGTCAACCTGAAGAGAAACAGACATCCTTCTTTGTAATGATTTCCACAGAGTTTGAGTAACTGAGGGAAAAAAAACATCTTCAGAGTTAGGGTATCTACTTTTAACAACAGTTTGGGAGAAAAAGAAAATCTCAAACACACCATTTTTTCCTGTTTTGACCTGAGGGAAAGGTTCTCAGCTATATAAATGCCTGTACAACAGGACTCTAGTGCAAAGCCCAGCATGGCCACCATCCACCATGTGCGACAGGCTTCACTTAATGTTCAGGCTTCATTTCTTACATCACTTTGTCTCCCAATATTCATTCTTCAACTACCAAACTCCACAGTTACATTCAGCGACACCACTAGGATGGCTTGCTAAGAGAAAGGCCTCTGTTTAGGCCCTTTTACAGTTTTCCACCAGCAACAATAATCCACATCATCAGATTTCATTCTGATAATGGCCATAGGGACTATATATAATATTATAATAGCATCAATAAATTGGAAGCAAGTCATTGGTTCAAATATTTGAACAAATAATCCACAAACTTTACAGTATATCATTTGTTTTCTCCATCCAGGCGTCTCTTTTTACAACATCTATTAAAGAGTTAAGTTAGCTCTGCAATTCTTTACAAATATGTACTTAATTTTTCTTTTTAAAAAAAAGGCCTCCCTCTGATATTACTCCAATTCATCATTTGACAAATGTGTTTTTACTTTTTAAAACACATAACATACTTCAAATAATTGTATATTTAAATTGCATGTGGTTGTAGATTTTGTAGACATAATTATTTTAAAGAGGAAATGAAACTTGGTGCATTTATCAGTCTATTTCATTCAATCTTTCAGGAAAACAAAAAAAAGCATTTGTCAAAATCATTGTGCATGTAAAATTTGTCAGTAACAAACATCTACCCTCCAAAGAAAGGCTTAGCTGGGGTGGTTTAGCCTGGAGAAGAAAAAGGTCCAGGAGAATGTTATTGCAATCTTTGAATATATAGAGGGGGGTTATGAGACACCTACCAGAGCTTGTAATGACAGGACAAAGGGCAACAGTTTGAAACTGAAAGAGGTTAGGTTTGGATTGGGCAGAAGGAATTCATTACAATGAAGGCAGTGAGAGACGGGAACAGGTTGCCCAGAGAAGTTGTACGTGCTCCAAACAGTGTTCAAGGTAAGGCTGGATGGGACTCTAAGCAATCTGATCTGTTTGAAGACATTCCTTCCCACATCAGGGTGTTGGACTAGATCATCTTTAAAGCTCCCTTCCAACCCAAAGTGGTCTATGATTCTATGACAACATGACCCTGTTTGTTCCTTCTCTGAGCTATAATCCTGGCAGAAGGAAGAACCCAAATTATGGACTTGCAGATTTTCACAGAGGCTCATATTTTTCCTAGTTTTATATTCCACACCCACACATATATATAAAATATACATACAAAAGAGTGAATGTATAAACACACACACTCTCAAGTGCAGACTATTTTTGACCATCTAATCAGTTCTGACTTCAGCTCTACAACCTTTTCTTCCCCTCTAAGAGAAAAAGAGATGCCTTATGAGAGACTGAAGCAAATGATGATACAGAAGACAAACAGAAAGGAGTTTTAGCAGTAGCTCATCAACTAGCACTTCACAAGAAAAGCATGCTTGGAAACATACTATAGTGCACCTCCTCAGTCTATATGGAAAGAAAAGGAGGCACTCAGAGCTGAAGCAAACAAAGGAAAACATTGAATTTTACCAGTCTTCTTTTAAGACAGTCAAAAAGAATAGAATGATGTATTTTCCCCTTAGGAAAAGCATCATTCTTTGTCCAGTCTGAAAACAAGTAATTCTCTCTAAGACTACTGAATTATTAGGTGCACATTATAGATATTCTTTCATATAGATATAAATATATATATATATATATGCCAGTTGATCATGTGTAATAATACGTTAATATATTACCAAAGAAGAAACTTCTCATGAGTAATTTTATTAGTGGAGCTCTTTAAAGGAAAACTCAGCAGGTGTAAAGAAGTCTTCAAGGAC
The DNA here is from genome assembly GCF_028858725.1 of Colius striatus. Taxonomy (NCBI): domain Eukaryota; kingdom Metazoa; phylum Chordata; class Aves; order Coliiformes; family Coliidae; genus Colius; species Colius striatus. Next base: position 7,586,542 of record NC_084762.1, read on the forward strand.
ATGAGAACCTGTCTAAAAACATGTCTTCCCTAAAAACCAATGTGGAAATAGGAGTCCTTATACAAGAATTCCAGAAATGTGTATCACAATTCCAAAAACAGAGTGAGGAAACTCACTTCTAGCTCTGTTTAAAGGTCAAACTTTTGGCTCCAACAAGGCTGTTCAAAGAGGAATGTTTCTACAGGTTTAAGGCATGATGAAAATATTCACTACTCCAGATGCCCTTCTATGCTTGCCACTGCTATACTCATAAGTCCTTACTTTTCTCAGAGCATTGAAACTACACAAGCCATTTGATTGCTAACATACTGCACTGCTTCTGTCAAAGAAGGTAACAGCATTCGGCAGGGCCAACCACAAGGCTATGTACGCTCCAATTCTAACATCTATGTCATTCAGAATTCTGTTATGAGTCTGAAAACAATATCCATCACAAATTAAGTGCACATTACATAGTCGTTACTCAAGATCAGTCACTCAAGACTGTTTTGTCTTCATTTCTACTATTTGTGTGTGATGTGACCTGATCTAGGTGAACCTGCTTCTGCAGTGGGGTTGAACTAGATGATCTCTAAAAGTCTGTTCCAACCCTACCATTCTATGATTCTATGTCTTTCGTATATCTATAAGCCGAAGGCCACTTTAACACAGGTTCTAAAACCAATACTGGGTATGGACACATATTGACGTGCTTCATTGCAAATTATCCCAAGCACACATTAATCATATGCAAGAGCAACAGTGGTTCAAATATATTCTTTGTCCAGTGACTACCCTTGTCCAAAAAGTGAATGTTCAATAAAAAGAAAGTCAAGACCTTGACCACAAAAAGATCCACATCGTAACACTGAATCAACAGCCATTCAACCTGCTGTGCATACATTCACTTATTCAAAATCATGTCTGCATAACTTTATGGCTTTACATTTTTGGCATCTCCCTCTTCATTTGCACAGGAAGACGGTGGTTATTATAGCAGTCCTGCCAAACTAAACATTGAAGTTATGATGCACTAGACTGTGATTCAGAAGATCAGGAACAGAACAAATCGTGATTTTGAAGGGATAAGCAAGGGGAACAAAAGCAAGGCATGGAGTTTCAGAAATCTGAGTTTAATCTTAGGCAGATGAGGAGTTGTATGGAGTGCCTTGGTGATGGCTGTTCTCCCAGGAAAACTTGAGGAGCAAAGAAAACAAGAAGATAAGGCAAAAGAGAACAACTTATTCTGTCTTGTCTGAGGCAAACCTAATCACAAGGAAATTCACATTGTACTTGCTTTTTCTTATAAGGCCTAAGGTTCTTTTCTTCTTACCAGCTAGGCAATACACTGCAAGGCAGCTTCTCACTTTCTGTGGGAGCCAATCTTGTCGGCTCTGCAGAAGAAAAACTTCTCCCAACAGCACTAATACCTTCTGCTGAGGATGTGGCACTTTTACCTAGAGAAGATCTGCCCAGCTCCACACAGAAGTGTTAATTGACAGAGAGAAGTTTACAAGTTTTCCCAAAAGAAGGATAGAGCACTGTACAGCAATCAAAAAAATTAACAAGAGAATCTAATCTGAACACAGGATAAAATTCAGATACCTAATGCAGGTGTGTCCTGTTTACTCAAAGTGCACAGTCTTTGACTTATTTTATCTTAATGTCAAGAAATGTTAAGTCCTGCTTATCACACACTATTCAAAGTCTCCTTTACTAAAGAAGTGCTACATTTGTTGTTTTTTAAACCTAAATTATATCTGCTGTTAAATAACTAACTCAGATGCTATCCAGGAAGATAACATTTCTATGACAAATGAAGATACAGCAATAATACTAAAGTAGTCAACTTAGCAAAACAGTTACCACAGCCCAATAGGCTACCAGTTTCGTTAATACAGAGGACATTAAAAGTAGTCCAAACTCACATTCACATATTATATTAATAGCTTAAAATTTTACATTTCAAAATGGTTTCTAAAGCATTTTAAATATTGATAAAATATAGCCACGTTAACAAATCAAAGGCATTGTCCAAACATAATGAAAGCTTAAGAAATACCAAGATTCACTGCTTTTGAAGGCTTCCATGGACTGCTTTTACATCTGGTATTTTTCACCTTGCTCACTAAGGGTAAATCTATCTCCTCTACTTTGGGAAGGAAAGTAGAGATGAAAAATCTAGCATCATTCCTTCCTTGGCAGGTACTCTTCACAGCATCTATGATCGATGACAAAAGTTTATTGTTTGGAGTGATAAAATGTTGACAGGAAAATGAATTTGTTCAACTTAAACCTCTAGATATATATTTTTAAATGACAAAATGTGAAAAGACTCCATGATATCTGTAAGTCACACTGAGTTAGTTGGTTTGTTTGTTGTCCTGACAAAAGTCAGTGACTTCTGATGTTCTAGCCTAGGATGTTGCTGTAAAAACTGTATCACTGTATCTATAAGACAGTATGTGTGTGAAGTAAAAGGTAAAAAACACAACATGTGTGTTATGCTGTGCAGCTGCTCTGTCACAGTTGGCAACATGAGTTTTATGTGAAATACTCAGTGCTAGGCAGTCAATACAATTGCAACTTGCATAGATGCAACATTGTCGTATCATTCCTTGTGTTCCTGTTCCTTTAAGCCACAGCAGTCTAGTGCATAACCTCAGCGTCTAGTTTGGCAGGGCTGCTGTAACACTGACTTTCTCCTGAGCAAGTGTAAAGGAAGATGCCAAAAATGTAAACTCATAAAGTTAACACAGACATGACTTTGAATAAATGGTGGGTTGAATGGCTGTTGGTTCAGTGTTATGATGTGGATTTTTTGTGGTCAAGGTTTTGAGTTTCTTTTTATTGATCACTCTTGGGACAAGGGTGGTCACCAAACAAAGGATAGATCTGAACAAAGATGAAATGTTTCAAAGACTGTCTACCCTTCTCTCACCCTGCCACACAAAGCATTTGATGGGTTCTAAGCATTCTATTTTTTACAGTCAGGAGAAGGGAATTCTTAGCAGATGACGTGTATCTCTGGGATTTTCTACTGGCAGAACTGAATTCAAGAGCAAATCTGACTATAATCAGAATGAATTACAAGTCTTCTCTTTACCATGCTTCCTTCTGACTACAGGCTACAGCATCCTGTAGCTACATTTACTGGCCAGATGCTATTCATGTCCCGATCTTTCAAATTGTAGGCAAAATGGGTAATATCTTAGTTTTCTCTTGGAACAGGAAGCATTAACCCCTCAACTTTATACTACTGAGAGATATACATGAGTAGCATGGTGATTGTCATTTTCTAAACATATTGAATGCACATCATCTAATGAAATCTTAACTCTTAAGAAGTGTCTCCCTAAGATCCAATTACCGACTTACATTTTACATTGTAAATTGAAAAAGGTTAGAAGCATAGACACTTTCAGAAAAATCAGTTTGTCTAAATTAGATATTGCTTTTAAGGAAAAAGTATTTTTTAAGACTACAATGACACTATTTAAAAAGAAGAAGAAAAAAAACCCAACTACCAAAACCGAAACACAGAAATCCCCAACCAAACAAAATAACCAAACCCGCACACCCTGCCATCCCCTCAAAAACATCAAAGACAAAAATAGCTACACTGGATGATACAGAAGTTATGTCTTTTTCTTGTTTTGAATAAGGCAAGATGATTAAAGCAGTTGTTTGTGACTTGTGTTTAAAAGGAGACAAAGAGATTTTAAAAATGAGCTCAGGGTATACTACAAATACAGTAGTCTCATCCAACAAAACCTCATAGAAATCACACATTCTCTATACCCTATCAATCATAAATCTTTTGAAACAGAGATCAATGATGCTGCAAACTAGAGTCCTGTAAAATAATTTATACATACATCATTCTTACATAGTAGTCAGGAAAGCTCTTAACATTCATTTTTGGAAGTTTACTTGAAACTGTATGCACAATATCTCTAAAAATACAGGTGTGAACTAATAGGAAATAGAGCTGTTTTGCTAGAATCATCATAGAATGGTACGGGTTAGAAGGGACTTTTAGAGATCATCTAGTCCAACTCCACTGCAGAAGCAGGTCAGCCTAGATCAGGTCTCATAGGAACATGTTCAGACGGGTCTTGAAGACCTCCAAGGAAGGAGCCTCCACATCCTCCCCGGGCAGCCTGTACCAGTGCTCCGTCCTTGACTAAAATTGTCTTATCTGTAATATGGACAAGGTCTTAAAGGTATTTAAGTTACACTATGAAGAAAGCTTTTTCTTCTCCTTAACTCAAGTCTATCAGTTATGAAATCACCAGAATTAATATTTTTTTTAACCTAGAAAATAAGTTCTGTACCACTGTTATTTCAAACAGTACAAACAACTATAAACAGTACAATGAGTATTACTGTGTCTGTCAACCACACAACTTTTGTCCATGTTTCTTAATGATGAAGGTCAAAAAGATAATTTAACTCTCCTCAGTGACCATCATCTTAACGTGCTTACCCTTATTTCAAAGATAAGCACCTTCTACACTCATGAAGAAACAATTTATTGCAGCAATATGTACATCAGCTGAAGCCTGACATTTATTCTTTTTTAAATGTCTCATATTGTAATGGCACTTATCTAGCAGCACCATTATCTACAGTAGCATCTTTATCAAGCAGAAATCATTATGTTGCTACAACTGTCATAAAAAATCTGACCAGGGAAATGGAAAGAAAATTTGCAGTAAGGGAACTGGGGCTGTTTAGTCTAGAAAAGAGGAGACTGAGGCGAGAATAACATTTACAAATATCTAAAGGGTGGGTGTCAGGAGGTTGGGACATCCCTTTTTTCTATTGTAGCTAGAAACAGGACAAGGGGTAATGGGATGGAGCTGGAACACAAAAAGTTCCACTTAAAAATAAGAAAAAACTATTTCACTGTGAGGTGAGGGAGCCCTGGCACAGGCTGCCCAGAGGGGTTGTGGAGGCTCCTTCCTTGGAGGTCTTCAAGACCCACCTGGATATGTTCCTATGTTCACCTGATTTAGGTGAACCTGCTTCTGCAGGGGGGTTGGACTAGATGATCTCTAAAGGTCTCTTCCAACCCCTACCATTCTATGGGTCTATGATCTTATTTTATATCCTTGGAAATCAAATATTTATTAAGGCATTGTTTTAATTTAGATGGAGATGGGTATAAGACTGCAATAGGTGAAATGGCATCTGAACAGAGTTCAAAGGTAAAAGAATAGGAGATGTTACCTCAGTCAAACCCAGACTATTTACAGGATTCTGATTTAACAGGACCCTCTGTAATATCATTACAAGGAGAATTCTGTCCAAACATGACAGGGATATAACCCATAACGTAAAGAATGTTACATCAATCTCCAAATTGGAATAAATGTTGTTTATTTTTAACCAGAGATTGCCATGTGGATTATATCAATTGTACTTCACAAAACTAAAGCATGCATTACTTTACTACTCCTAAAGGAAGGAGAATGGGAAAACAAGAAGATAGGCAGGAGATGCCAGAAACTGTCTTCTTTTGTGCTTTATAGAAAACAAAACTAAGCCAAATGAAGAATAGTGTTTCAAGATAACCAGCTTAAAATATCTACCCACTACATAATCAGAATATATTTAATTTAGCAAAGGGTGTTTTATTTGATTTTCTCAAAATCCAGTAAGTGCAGTGCAGGAACCAGTAAGCAGAGTTTGGGAAGTTATTACTGAATTCTATTCCCTTAGGCACGTGCTTATTATTATCACCATCCATGTCTCCTCAGTTTCACACCCACTAATAAAACTTGAATCCAGTTCAAACAGTAACAGAGATTTAATTCACCTCAGCTGACTATAGTTCTTGGAAAACTGTTTCTTGCCTCTATTCCTGATATCAATAATCACTGAAATTCAAACACAAAAGCTATTAAAAACTCTGTGGAAGTAACACTTGTTTTACCTGGGCAAAGCATAAAAGGGCACATTCACCACATCATCTATCAGGACACACTGTTAATTCTAAAGGTTTTCATCTGTTCTTGCAACAAGTGACATGACTCTGAAAGATTTCACCTTTATTTAGTCCTACATTTAATTGAGGAATTCCTGAGTATGAAAAGTGCATTATCATAACAGAGCTTTGAAGAAAAAAAATACAAGACACTTTACACCCCCGCTTCTCCCTCCAAAGAAACAAATCTCTCAAGGTCTCCAAGAATTGCTTCCTTGACATCCATGGTAATGACAGCAGCTCAAAAAATTCCCAATTAAGTAAGAAGATAAAAAGCAGAATAAATGCAAAACCCGTGATTACTTCTGTTAAGAAAAGCTTGTGTTATTTAATGCTCTGCCATGAAAATAACAAATATTTTCTACTCTTTATGCTGGTCTCAGAGCAAACACAGCTAATTAAAGCATTAAAAGCACTATTGTTGAGGGTACTAACAGGCTTCATAATTTAATTTTCCTCATCTAATCCCTTAACAATAAGGTGTCATATCCACAGATGTACAGATCACAAATTTGCTACAAGCTGCAATTACTGGTTTTCAACACTACAACACATGCTTAGGCAGGATCTGCAATAAGATGCCATTACAGTACACACAAAAAAGTAGGACTTTTTTAATTTACCTGAAGAAACCTAACAGGTCCACACCTATCAACAACCAGAGAAAGATTGCTATTCAAGAGTACTCAGTGATTAGATTTTTAATTAAGTATGAAATTACCATTAAGTGACTTTTTCTTTGGGGTCTGTTTCAAATGAGATTAGTTTTTACTTATTACACTTTAAAAATAGATCAAATTTATCACAGGAACAAAAGAAGGGAGGGGGGAAAGAAGCAATGCTGTAATAAAAGAATAAAATTGGAAAAGCTACTGAAAGAAATCAAAGGTAACTGCTGCCAGATTTCAAATGAGCGTTTTTAGGAAGTCTGGGCAGGGGAGGGAAAGAGCTTGGCAGGTAGACAAAGGCCATTTTTCCTTCCAGCTTTCAAATGAGCAATAAACTAAAAGCTATTCACTTCCATCTCTCAACTTAACATAGCCACAGTCAAAGCAATGATTTCTTTGCTCAGATGAAGTGCCCCTTAAGCATGCCCTAGATTTGCAATGAATTCAGTGTGATTTTTAGCTATACAACTTCCACTGATTTAAATGGCAAATGCATGCCAAAAAAACCCAAGCAATTTTCTGTAGAATTTCTTGAAATGATCGCTACACTCATAATTCAGGTTTTGGAAACCTTAAGGCATCTTTTTTTTCCAGTTCATACCACTAGCAAATTGTAACACATGGTAGTTTAATTTAAGAACATGCACATAAGGAATTACAGTAACTGTACATCAGCTACAATAAAATACACACATTTAGATGATTGCATAAGATGGGATACTTCCATTCACTAGCCAATTAGTTTGCTCAATTTATTAGATAATATTAGACCTGGAACAAAATTAGCATCCCCTTTTATATTGAATTATATAAATACATAAAAGAAAGGTAACATAGTAATTGTTTCTTGCATAGGTCCCAAGAGAGCAGCTTTCAAATCCTCTTAAACAGCTAACACAACATTGATGAAATGTTTCCGTATTAGTTTCTGCATCTGTTTATGCTTTTCAGAAAACGGGACTGTGATGCCTTTAGTGAAAATATGGAAGTTTTAAATAAAGACAAAAAACCCTCGTTTTTTAAAACAACACATGTGGGCTAAAGTTTATCAGTAAATAATACCATCAGTTCAGTACTGTTCAGCTAAAACTGCAGAGGACTTAGATGAGACACAACAAAATCAATCAAATTATATGCACGAATGAGGGCAGTACAATCAACCAGCTGAAGCAGATCCTTTATTATAATGCTTATACTTTTGCAAAAGGGCAAATACTAACTTGGAATATTTAATATTTGAAGAAGTATTCCCATTAAACTTATTCTCAAAGCTATTGTTTCAGTGGAAGACATTTGATAATAGCTCTCTGTTCACTGCTGAAGCTTTAAGGAACCTTAAACTTCTCTTGAGTTGTTATTTTTTTACAAAGTTTCCCATCATAAATGGAAATACTTTAAGACAGAAGGCAAAACTATAACCAGAGATGAAGAATAATTTTTTATTACTATTACATATACCTAAGCAACCATATTTTGTCTAGCTCTTATTAAGAGAGTTACACTGAAAATAACTACAGGGCAAATCAATGGGCAATAGAACAAAAGAAAACTAAGATACCGCACATCTTCAGATCAACACCTCAGTCTTGTTGGCATGGCTATGAGTCTTAGCTTTGAATTTCTGACGGTGGAAAATCCTAAGGGAAACATACACCCAATGTATGAAAAGGAAGCGTTGGGAATGTTACTTTCATCTGTTAGAAGATAGAACAACGTAATGAGTGTAAGTATAATCGCTATACCAGAAAACGACTGAAGAAAGGGAAGCATGTTAGAGGGTTTTAAGCTTTAAAACACTGCACATACATATATCATTACACCCTACATATTACAGACATGTTTATATGCACATATATATGCAAACATATGTGCATATTTACTTTAAAACCAGCATTATCTGGTAATCAATATCTTGGGACCCTTACAAGACATAGATTCATAGGATTCCTTCATTGCAGGCTGCTTCTTTCTCTGCAGATGAGAAATTCAAACAGCTATATATTAATAAGTACAAAGAACTACGAATTTTACCTTTCCACAGCAATAAGGAGGCTGCAAAGAGGACTATCAGCAGTCTGCTTCACTTGGGGATCAGTGAGTCACCTCATCTGAGCAATTTTATGTTAAAAAGACAGCGATTTAGGAAACTGTAGTATTGGCATCTCAGATCTCATAAGCTCCTCGACAGGCAGCAGTTTACTCTGGAGAAGCTGAAGAACCACACTTGAATTCCTCAGCAGGAAAAGCAGGTCCTCAGGAAAACAGCTGTGAGGGAATGATTGTTGGATGTTATATCTCTCCTTGAATCATCACATTAGTTGGTTTACTTACCTCTTACACCTGCTTTCAGGATCAAAACATTAGAAAACCTTAGAGATGCTGGTCTTAAGAATAAAAAATGGTAGAATGCTGGAAGTGTGCTTTCAGTAGCAAAATATCAGTGAATCAGAGAAAACCCAAGCCTATTAAGTCCTTCTGTAGCATGTCTTTTCTCTGGATGTTAAACTCATCTAGATGAATACATTGCACGTTCTTTAGAAGAAATATTTTAAGCAAGAGAGAGCTGGCATTCCAGGCTTTTATGTTATGAATATCCTATGGTAGACTGGGTCAATGTGAGCTTCCACTTCATTCTCTTTTCATACAACAGCCCAGTCTTCAGCTTAAAACCAGGACTTCATCTTTCTTCCTAGGAGCTCAAGGGAAATTAAGCAGAGGCCTAAATAAGAGTCCACCTTTCACTTGCATGAATAGGTAGTCTGTGTGAATTTGTTAATCCAAACAAGCCAAAATTCTGAAAAACATGGAAAGAGTACAAAATCATTTTTGTCCTTTTTAAACTATACAGATTCCTAATTTTTGCACATTTTCTTACCAGAACAAGAGAGCCCCATGGTTCTATCCAGGAACCATAGTGCCGCTTGTATTTTAAACAAGCTGGAGCCCACTCAAAACACAGCTGATGCTCACAATGTAAAACAGAGCACATTTTATGTGCATGTGGTGGTGCTGGGGAGGATTAAATTGTTGCATCCTGTGTTTCATATCACCTCATTAAGTTTTACTGTATAAGTAAGGAATTCATATCCTATCTTTAGAGCAAACAATGAAACAAAGAGGAGTAAGATGCTGCCAATGTGCAAATTCAAAGCAAAGAGAGAAAATGACAACAGAGAAAAGTGAAGGGGAAGAAAAGAAGATGCGGTTCCTTGAGTCATCTCTTCCTAAAGTACTGTGCTGGACATTGGAAAAAGTGGTTTGGGTTTGTTTTGTTCAGGTTTTCTTCTTTTTTAAAATCGATGTGCAGTATATCACAAGCCATGCTAGGATTTGAACTGCTAGCCCTTCCTTAGTGCCTGGCTCAATTTAGTGGTGCTGGAAACAAGGCCAATTGTTTAGACCCCAGATTACCAGACATAAAAGAAATGTCTCAAAACAAGAGCTCTGCAGATAGTGCAAGCAGAGACCAGAAGCGGATGAAAGCTTTTTATCCCCTCTAGGAACAGGGAAGAAGGAACCAGCCAGGGATAAGGCATATTGGTGAGACTGCCTAACAAAGATAACACAGGCTGTGCTGTCTCCAGAGAAAAACCAAAGAAACAAAGCAATGTTCTTCCAAGACACATCCTCTGTCCCCTACCTCTCAGATTATTAACGTCAGCTGCAAAAGTCATTTTAAAAGAAATTAAGGAGTCAGCTTTAACTTCAGTTCCTTCATAAGTTTCTCAAGGACTGCAGGCAATTTGAACTATAAGAACTTCAGGGAAAAAAATGCCTGTTTAATGTCCACCTTGCCATTACTTCCTAGCATTTATACTTTTGCATTACTTGAAAAAAACCCAAACAGTCAGAATGTTGGAGGACAGCTCCCACTCCTGTGAGTGTTGTGAAAACCTAGTGGATGTCAATTAGTCATCCCAACACACAAGCATATGCCACAAATTTTAAAACACTGTGTAATTAAAAAGACTACTTTAAAATGTTCACATATGGTGCTGCAGATTCACTTCTAAGAAAAAGTCAACTGTTTTCAACCATTTAAATAGCCTCCCAGTGTTCCATTTTCTTCTCTTCTTCCTTTACAAGACGCATGCCTAGAGACTCACAATTCTCTGAACTGTCTTTACACCTCTGCTTGTGGATGAAAGTCTGAGACTATAAACTTTTTTATGTTTAAACAAAAAAACAAATTAAAAAAGAACCCAAAGCACAATATCATACAAAGACTCTTACTTGAGTATTTCGGGATAAGAATAACAATATCTTAGTAATAAAAGAAAGCATCTGAAAATTTACTATTTCCTAATTGCCCCAAATGCTAACTTCTATCTACCTATACAAATGTCATTTTTGCAAGCTATCAAAACTGTATTTAAGCATTTTTCCCCATAATTAAAACCATTTTGTCATTTTCAGTTCCAAAAAATGTTTAAAGGGATATGAGTGATTTGACTGATTAAATGTCCTCAACAATTAAATAACTTGGAATATGACATTGAGCCAGCAATGTGCCCTCATGGCCAATGGCATCCTGGGATGCATCAAGAAGAGTGTGGCCAGCAGGTCAAGGGAGGTTCTTCTCTCCCTCTACTCTGCCCTGGTGAGGCCTCATCTGGAGTAGGGTCCAGTTCTGGGCTCCTCAACTCAAGAGGGACAGGGAACTTCTGGAGAGAGTCCAGCAAAGGGCTATCAAGATGATCAGGGGACTGGAACATTTCTCATATGAGGAAAGGCTGCGGGAACTGGGGCTGTTTAGTCTGAAGAGGAGACTGAGGGGAGATCTTATTAACATTTATAAATATCTAAAAGGTGAGTGTCAGGAGGTTGGGGCATCCCTTTTTTCTATTGTAGCTAGCAACAGGACAGGGGGTAATGGGGTGAAGCTGGAACACAAAAAGTTCCACTTAAAAATAAGAAAAACCTATTTCACTGTGGAGGTGAGGGAGCCCTGGCACAGGCTGCCCAGAGGGGTTGTGGAGGCTCCTTCCTTGGAGGTCTTCAAGACCTGCCTGGACACGTTCCTATGTGACCTGATCTAGGTGAACTTGCTTCTGCAGGAGGTTGGACTAGATGATCTCTAAAGGTCCCTTCCAACCCCAACCATTCTATGATTCTATAAACAGAATTTAAGGTCCTGTTTAAGGAACTCTGGCATCCTCTTCTCATTTCCATAGTTTCTTGATAACACCTTAGTGAAGCTTAGATATAGGAGTAGTTCTTGAAAGCGAATTTGATTAAGGGAGATCATATGACTCTGACTACAAAGATCTAGGGTCCTATCACTGTTGTTCTTGATTCACCTTATGTGAATAATTTCTTCTTTTCTCCTTTCATTTCCCTAGCTGTAAACCTGGAAATTAAAGAGAAGGAAGAAGAAATGAGATAGTGGCTTCTGTCACAAAGTGTCTGAATGCTAAAAATACCTTTTTTAAAAAGAAGAAGAAAATTATAAAGCCACAAATAATTCAGATAAGAGATCAGAATGGATTCTTGATGCATCAGTTTGCACATCCAACTATTTATATATGTATTAGCATATCAGCACTTAAATCAATGTTAGCAACGTGCATAGTGCAACATTGAGTTCACTTCAGGCTGAGTCCAAAGTCATTCTAAAAATTTCAAAGGAACTCCTCTCAGTCCTAGAAGAGACTATGCTGCAACCTGCACAATGCATACCAGTCAAATGCCACTTCTTTCCTCTGCAAAGAATTTTTCTTCAACATGAATACTTATTTTTTAAATTGGAAGTGCACATGACCTTTCCCAGAACCCGAGGGAATAAAAACTCATTGAAAACTCATGTCTCAATGTATACAATTTTTGCCACTAATTCAGATGTTTGATTTAAGGGAGATGTTACACAGGTAATTCAGAGCTTCATACCGTAAGAATTACAGCAGAAGAGTACTGAAAGCTTAAACTTAACAGCCTTTACTCTTACTCTTTAAGGTCACCTTCACAAAAATGGCACAAAGGACTTGGCTCAATCCATATCATTTTTCTGTTAAGATCCTGAATTGATTCCATAATCATATAAAAACAAGTTCAATACATAATTAGAGCTAACTGTTGCCCTTGTCATTGAAATGCACAAAGTAATTTGTGAAGGAAAAGAGAAAATAATTTTTCTTTGCTGAGGTTCACTGCTTATAAAGGTATTTTCCATAGTAAGAGACATTTCTCTGCATAATTCCGTGAACTAATCAGATTGGTTTCAAGAAAATGTCAAACCATTGCCCCAGGCAATGTTCTGAAAATTAAACTTACATTGCATTGAATTCAAAAGAAATTAATTACTTTTTTTTTCTAATGAATTCTATTCTGGATATTAAAAACAACTGTATTTGCCATTTATTACCAATATGCTTTCAATTACAATCAGCTTTACTGTCTTGAATATCTTATATGTGATAACCCATAACTTTGATTCTATCATTCCACAAAACTGGCAAGCAACAAATGCATTTCTGATACTGCTGCATTTTGGTTTTTAATGGTCTTTCAGTTGACAGATGCTTTGCAGTGACTTTTACAGGAATGTATATCTTCTCTGCAAATTCCACATAGCATTTCTGAAGGACAAGACTAGGGACAAAAAACACATATTTCAAGCTCACTAAATAGGCTAGAGACCTCAAGAGGCAATATTTTGGAGCAGAGAAAATACAGCAACCCAAAAAGATTTTGGACTTTCCTCTTAGAAATCAATGTGGCTACACTGCGATGAAAGAAGCACCTGCATTACCTCAACAGAGTCAAAGTGATCTCTCTAGTATCTCACATCACCATTAAATAAGCTAGAGAAACATGGTCTAGATAAATAAAAAAGTCAAATATGATTTGTTCATAAACCAACAGAGAAGAGTTGTCAATGGCAATTATCAAAAGAGAAGGATAGAATTCCCATCAACCTGATCTGCTATCTCTCCCAACACCCAGATGATTGACTTGAAGCTTGTGTGAGTGCAAGCACAATGAATATGGAGTTAGACTCCAATAGGATATGAGGAGAAAAAAAAGGGACAGGACCAGATTCTATACAGACAATTGCCATATTCTAGACTGAGAGACTTCATTACACAATAATGAAGAAGCAACAGCAGAAGCGAAAGGAGCTCTGTAGAAGAAAGGTCAAGTAGCTACCAGGTAAACCTGCATAAACATGTGATGTAAACAGACACCAGCTTGACTACATCACTTGCCTCTCAGCATTGTAAACTGTCAACCAGAAACATGAACACTGACAACAGCCTTACTCTGTTCCCCTCTCTAGCAGATAAAGAAGAAGGTCCATTACTGAGAAAAGCATGCTGGGCATCTTTCTAGTAACTGATTTGAGATAATTAGTCTGCCCAATAACTTGTCTCTGAATCCACCAATGGCCTCACACATTGACATCCCCGAACACTCCACTCTGATCTCTCTGGCAGTTGCCTTGGACCTTCTGGTCACTCCAGTAGCTGACTCCTTCACAGAATCATTTTTGTTGAAAAAGACTTTTAAAATCATCGAGTCCAACCACTCATGTCATACTGCCAAGCCCACCACTGAGCCATATTCCTCACCATCTCAGCTACACAGCTTTTAAGTATCTCTGGAGATGGAGACTCTACCACCTTCCTGGGCAGCTTGGGACAGTGTCTTCAGGTGCTCAGTAGAAATATATCTGGCTCTCAAAGTACCTAAGGCCCTTCCCTTGCAACCCACAATGTGCCCCCTACCCCTGGGCAACGATCCCACACAGAAAGACTCCAATGGGTGGTCCAGAAATCTGCTTTCCTTAACTCACAGTGAAGGGAATCAACCAAGTCCATGGGACTAATGGAACTAACTTGAAATTGTCTAGGACAAGAAATTCTTTCTATGAGATACTGTGGTTCCCTATCTGCCATCACACCTTTCTGTTCCTTTGTGCACATGGAAGTGTGTCTTTTTATCATATAACTTCATATTTTCAAAGGCAGAGTCATTAGATAAAAAAGTGTAAACAGTGAACATGAGAAGCGGAACACAGTGTAACCTAAACTACTGAAACAATTAACATGTAAATAATTGAGTCAGAAACACAAGAGTATAGAAAGCAGAGAATTTAGTGAGAAAAATCCACTATCATAATTTGAAAGCTATTTTAAAGTCTTTTAAAACATATCATATCACCAGTATGAAGTAGTCAACATTTACTACTAAGTAAGTAGTAAGAAAAAAGCAGTTGTACTTTATTCTGTGTTTAAAATTTTATAAATATCTAATCTATTGTTTCTTCCACCAAGTCAGTCTACTTACCTAGGACTAAAATGTTGTTTTCAAGGTTTTCAAGTGCAGCTTTGTCAGGTATCAAACCTATTTCATTCTCCTCTCAGTTCCCAAAGCACCTCATCCCATGTACTATTTGTTCCCATGTACTTGGTTTTTGCTTAGGGATTTTCTTCATTTATTTGTTCATTTTTTAAAAAGAAAAAAAAGATTGTGCTGCCCAGAGGCATGTGTGTTACTCCAACAGCATCTTCACTTGCCCAGGGGCTCTAAAGCATTTTCAAAGACAAACGAGAATGGAGAAAAGGCCGAGATGGCTGCTGAGCTGTAGCTTCCTACCTTACATGTCAGGCCCTCATTCACTACCCACAAGAAAGAGTTGGAATGGAATAAAGATTACTGCAGGTATTTTTATGACACCATCCTATACCTAACCACAGAAGCAGCCAATTCATTTCCAAACAGAGTTTACCCATTCACCCTTCCTGGGCACCTACACTCAAGGAATCTGTCCATTTGGTTTTAACTACCTGAAGTATTAAAAAAGTTTAAATACTTCTCATCTCACCAAAGATAATGCCCATTACATGATTCATTTCACTAACTGAAAGTCAATCTCTCTCATTAATGTGCTTCAAAAATAAAAACAAATTGAAAAGTCTTTCTCTCTTTTACAAGAAACTTGAAAGTCTTTTCCCATAACTTCCTAGGGAAGTCCAGCCAGGGTTTGAGAAGCATGGTGTTACATCAAAAGATTCAGCTTTTTAGAACGACCGTAAGCATGAGGTTTTTGTCTTTGTTTTTCAAAGCAGTGACATTTTAACTCTTTTTAGTATGCAACAGAAAACTCTCAAACATCAAATAATTTTTCATCTGATCAATGAAAACATTTTATTCAGCTTGCAAATTTAAAGATGTTATTTCCTCTTTTCTTGTAAAGGACAGTATGCTAGAGATCATAAAAGTCATCTCCAACAAACAGCCAATACAGCTCATTACCTTGAGAAGCTAACTGTAACACACAGATGCAGAAGTTTTCTTAGCATACTTGACTGATCTCACTGTTTCAGGTAGTGAAATATATTGAAAAGCCTCTGGCTGGCTTGTACTGTGCTAAAAATACAAAGGCCTTTCAGAAGTATAGACACAGACCAAGTGGCAAAATGGAAGCCTGAGTAAAGACTCAGACTAGATGTCAAGATATCTACACAACATTTTATTTAGCCTCTAAAAACTAAGAACTTCTGTGGCAGTTTTATCCATTCAGAAATAGAAAGCAGTCTGTTGGCAAACAGACACTTTCCATTCAAAAAGCATACAAGCATCATAGTTACATGTTGGAGCAAGTCAAGAGGCTGCATGCCACTCTGTGCTCAGGAGCAGCTGTCCATGTCTCATACCATCAGGAGATAAGAAAACAGGACAGCTCTTTCAGATTTTGGAGATTCCTTCTGAGGCTACTCCTCCTCCTCAAAAAACTGTCCTAGTACCCTCACCAGCAGTATGAGGGAGCAAAAGGGGAAATTAATGTGTCTTTCTTCCCACCTGTCACTCTTTATATCCTGCTAGACCAGGAATACCAGAGTTACTCCAGTAACCAGAGTTCCCAGTACTGTTACTACCAGAGTTCTAACAACCACACTAATAATAAGTCAACAGTGATCAACAGAAACAAAAAGCAAAACCCCACAACCAAACCCCCAGGAACTTCTCATGGCCTGTGCAGATGGCCTTAGACATTTAAATTAAAAAAAAATGTAAAATACCATTTATTGTAAAGAACTCTTATGCATATTGCCACTCTTGCCAAGGGAAATTAAGTAAAGTCTTACACTATTCTAAATATTCTATAGCCTGGGATCCAACTGCTCTCTCCTGTTTACAACGGAAATGCTTAAGTGTTAGACGGGGTAGCTAAAAGAAGTAAACTGTGAACACTGTACATGAGAAAAACTAAATGAAAATTGCTAAAAAGGGTACTCAAAGATCTCACAAAGTTAACTCTACAGCATATCAAATAAAGAGTGAGTTTACTGTTTTTTTTTTTTTCTAGGCCTTTCCTCTTCTCTTGTTTTTCTGGACAGCACTCGGCAGCAAGCCCCTTGAGCTTGGTACATCTCTTATTAATATCTATAAAGCTATTACCTTCTTCCATATATATCTCAATTCCTATTTGTTTCAAGTACAGGACATACTTTTTCAGCAGAGGTCTGTAAAGACACACTTTGACCTCTGACCACCTAACCCATCCTTTCCCAAACTGGGAATCAGTAAACTCCCTGTATTTATCTGACAAACAGCAACACTTTGAGGCCACTAAACTTTCCTGACTTCAGAAGGTAACTGGAAAAATCTAATCATTCAGGGATTAAAGGTTTCCTTCACTAAGCACTATGTCTTGATCCTTTGGCTTTTTGATATTCCTCTTTGTGTCCTACTCCCTCCTCACCTTTCTTTGTAAAAAGGTACAACTGATTACAGAAGAGCTGCATGTGCTAGAACACAATTACTTCATTTTCAGTAGCAGCAGGCGACCTAATCTGAATTTCACAGAATCAAAGGCTAAATGGGGCTGGAAGGGGCCTCAGCAAGTGATCCAGACCAGTCTTCTGCTCAAACCAGGGTCAGCTATGAAATCAGACCTGACTGTTCAGGGCTTTAAACCTCTGGGTCTTGAAAACTCCCAGGGATGGAGGCAGCCCAACCCACTGTCTGGCTGCTCTCATGGTAAATTCTTTTTGATTAGAAACAAAATTTTCCTACAAAATTTTCCTGTGCAAATGATGATGGAATCATTATTTGTAGCAGCAGTTATATGATAACAGTTATTTTTCTTGGACAAGAAACTGGATTTATCAATGATTTATTTTAGCTGATTTCAAACAGTTATTTGTTTGTACCTTTGGTATTTAAGCTACTCATCTTCCCATGACCAAAAATAATGCCAAGAGCTTCTAGCTCTTGTTGAAAAACCCCAACCTCTTGCTACCACAAGATGACTTTATGGAAAGTTTTGAAAATGCCAAATGGAAGGGAAACTGGAAGACAGAGATACATTTTAATAATGCATTGCCACATGGATTCTACTGTGCCAGCTACCATCATTCAAACAAGCCTAAAAACAGTGTTTAACGTACAGCTTGCCAAGAAGATCCAACAGCAGCCTAAACGAACCAAAGGCTGGAAAGTAATCAGTCAAAGCTGAAATTGCTACAGATGTGGAGACAGGGGAAACACTTGGAAAACATCAATTTAAAAAAAATTGTCTCTCACGCTTGGAACCATCTGGACTGATGATATCTGAAAGCAAAAATCTCTTACAGGAGAAAGGAAACACTGAAAAATTCTTCATGCAGTTTGAGGAGAGCACAATCCTTTAACCAACACAGGCCTGCTACTCCAGGAGTTATCCAAATGGTTTACTGCTGCCAGTGATATAAAAAACCAAAATCACATGTCTCAAACAGGACCTAAATAATCCAAAATACTCTCATCTACTCTGCTAAAAATACATCACTTCAGTGGCTATCCACTAAACTGTGCACCTAAATTAAAAATGAAGCAAAGGAAAAACTAAGGACACATCTGAAGAGCAAAATCTTCCTTTTTTAAAAAAGGGTTTGCATTAGGTTTTCTATTGCAACTATTGAGATGTACAAATCTGGAGGTATTAGATCATTTACTTTGACTAATTTATCTATAAGGACAAACAAAACACTTACCTACAAAAAAGGTTTTTTTAAGAATGATCAATGCCTGAAAAAACAAATCTATACATTCATTAGGAAAACAAAAAGTAAAGGAAAAAGGGCAGTCCTGGGTTGCTTGAGGGATGCAGAGATTTCAGTGTAACCTAGAAATTAGCAACAATATGATTAAAGTCATCTCTGATTTCAAACGCTTAAGGAACAGGCTTAAGGAACTACAGTTAAGAGAATACATATCTTTGGCATTTTCCCTATAAAGAAAAATATATGTTCAAAATACATGCTTCAATCATAGCTTTGGCTAGCCATTAAAATGGAAAATGCAAGAAAAGTCTCCAAGTCCTTAACATCATCTCCTTCTGCTGTGAACATTTGTCAGAATGAAGATTTAAAAAGGTTGTTCAGGAAAGCTAAGATACATCCAGGAATGTGATTCGAAACTGATGACTTAGAATGAGAACATAAATATCTGACGGTCTACAAATGACCTTAAAAAAACCCCATATTTAGTATTTCATTATTTGAAATTACATTATACATCCACTTCTGCACAGGTAAAGGCCTTGATCTGTAGAAACAGACTGTCCTTCAGAATTATGTAATGACTACGCTCTCTGTCTCATTTATAACTACATAAAATGAGAAATACAGCCTTAGAGGCTTGGGGATATTTTTAAGCAGCAATTCAGAAAATGGATTGGGATCTAGGTTTGGAAGTCTGTCAGTTTACATTACTACATTAAGGTTTACACCTACAATTTATTTCAATAAGTTCAGCATCATCTGGCATTTGAATGTCCTCCAGAGTACTGATATGTGGACATTTTTGAAACAATTTTATTAGATCCCAGACCCCTTACAAAAAGGAGATCTCTTTCGAAACTTATAAAATGTGAATAGTGGTAACTTCTATACTTGAGCAGCTCAGTCCACAAATGAAACATGATACAAAACTCAGGTTTCAACACTGTTACCAATAATTGTATTGATTTAAACCTTACAGATGTAAGCAGTCATCTTAAATATGTACAGGACTAAGCTACATTTAAGGCAGAGTGTCCGATTTATAGAACGCACTTAAAACCGCTAGCATTAGAAAAATGACGTATAACTTCAATCCTTACAAACACAGGATGGAGAGTCTCACATATTCTCATAGTAAAGGCTTCCTACCTTCACATCCTGAGATAATCCTGACTGTAGATCTAAATCCCTACCTACAATTGTAATGCAAAGCAATCTCAGTGCAGCATACCTGTTCTATATAATAGATCAATCAATAAAACCCCAAAATAGACGTATAAATTGATATGCACGAGTTAAAACGCCTCTTAGAATTTTTCCCTGAGTAGCAGATTTAATTTTACCGTGCAAGTGAAATTACTGAGAACTGTTCTTAAGAAACTAAGTAGGCTGAATAAAAAGAATACTCCCTGTAAATGCTCTATTGATAAAATAATTAGAGTAATTACGTGTCTATCAAGATAACAATTTATATTAAATAAGGAACAGAATACAGAAGGACAATTTTGCTTGGCTGAAAGCAGTACTAATGTTGGTGTTCTTCTCTAAGGGCACATGACTTCACAGTCATTGAAATGTTAATGAAAATGGATTTAGATAGTCACCATGGTACACAATAAATGGATATAAAACTACCAGGTATATACAGCTGGGAAATTTTCTGTTTAATGGGAAAGAACACAGTTAACACCTGTGAACAGCAATGACGGTGAAAACATAGTTAATAAACCCAGCTCCAAACACACGGTAAATGTGTTAAGTTCTCATATCCATAGTGCAAAGAAGGTGCACTGGAAGACAGATACATTAACACTTCTAGGCTGAAAGCTTTACTTTTATAAATCAATTATTGATAACCTGGTAGGTTACAGAAAATCTTGATCGCCATTTAATATACAGGAACAAATAAATCAGATAGAAACATTATCTTTACTTGCTAGATTAAGAGCTGGACCTCAAGAATAGCTAGGGTGATATCTGAATCAAGTTTTTAACCAAGAAGCTAATCATCCACAGCAGTAGGTATCTTGCTTCAAAGATACAGTAATGTCTAAATCAGAATTTTTCTGAATGTTTCAGGGAAAGACAACTATATGAAATAGGCTGAGCTCTCTGTTTCCTGAAACTATCTTCTGTGAAAGAGTTTTCCAAGTTTTCTTATTTGACTGTTGCACGTCAAAAAGGGAGTAAAAAATAATAATAATAATAATAATTTTAATTATATATATACACACACACATACATATATAAAACAAGGAGGAAAAAAAAGAAAAGAATGCAGGCTACACAACGCCCCAAACTTTCTGGTTCATTTCCAGATTTTCCAGAATCATTTACAAACCATCAGAATGAGGACCAAGTGAGGCTATGCTCAAAGCTACAAGAATTTGGGTGTATGCAACATCCTTGGAGGAATCAGAATGCAAACATCCCATTTTTCTTCAGCAGGACTCTCGACTCTTGGGCAAAATAAATGACACCATTACCCAACTTCAAGTTATTTTTCCACCAAGATGTATAAAATATGTTTTAGTTTGATAAAATCATAGTAAACAAATTGGTCTGTTTTGTAGTAAGCATAACTATCACAAGTTTAATATTTCAGATTCTTTTAGTTATGGCTTAGCAGTAAAGTTGAAAATGGCATTTCACATAGTCTTTAAGAATATCAGCAAGGAAAATAAAGTGAAATGGTTTCCTTTAAGTTCATGTTATGCTATCTCTACATGTGCAATATGCTGTACGATCCCATGAAGGCACAGTCTTGAGGGAGTCTTGAACTGCTGACTGAGATTAAGGATGAGAGGCTAAAAGGCAGGCAGGTTTTTGGAGATTTTTGGGTCAGGTTTTCTTGTTGCTGCTTCTGAGCTTGTTTGCTTATTTTTTAAGGAAAACATACATTATATACCTTATCTTCACTTGTTTCATCCTTACCTTGAATGAACAGAACAATCCATTCAAGAACTAGGGTTTTGAGATTATTTACCACACAAATGAAAATGAAACTAACTTCTACACCAGAGAAAGTAGATTATGGAAAAGCATTATACTCTGTCATCAAAGAGATGGAAATTTGCACTCAGTATTGTGTCTTTTCTAAGCAAAGATCCCTGAATCAGTGAAGGTGTTTCAGATTATTTAATGAGTACTCTTTGAATAATAATGCAGTTCACACTTTATTTTTTCTTAGAAATTACAGTGATCTACTCTTTTTAGCTGGATTCAAGTTCACCAAGTGCAACAATAAACAAGAAATGCCTGTCTCAGAGAGACTAGGAAAAAAAATGGTTGGTTGATGGTTCTTTTGGGGAAAAAAAGAGATACCTAGAAACATTTTTGTTTCTTTCAGTCAAAACTTTTAAGTAAAACCACCTGCAAGGTGTCAGACAAGATCCCAAGGAAATCCCTAAAATCATTTTATTTGTCCTGTATCTGTCAAGTGCAAGTTTGAATACTTAGAACAGGTCACATCCAGACCAAGATATCTGTGCTTGAATTTTAACTAATAAGTGGAAAAGTCCTAGGTCACCCCATGAACATTTAACTTCTAGGATTCTGTCAGAGAATGGATACATTGCTGAAACCACCACAGAAGTCAACTAGGATCTTTCAGAAACTGTTAAATTTGTGAAGAGACAAACAAGAATCCCCAACATTCCCTACAATTCTCCAAGGACCCCATTCTAGGATAGCTGTAACAATATCCAAAAATCAGGTGTGCCTGCTCCCCTTCCTCCACACTTCACCTCAACCCAGACTCTCTTCTGATTAAACCCTGCAATCATTTATTTCATGTGTACAACCTTCATATATTTTTTCCACTGTAAATGGCAGCTAATTAAAACTGCAATGTTTTCACATTGTGGTAAGTCTCAGATAAGGATAATGAAGTTCCAGAGACCTTGTTCTAATGCTTCTTTGTATCCTCCCTTTCACTGCTAATGTTACACTTTCAGTTTTCACATTCAGTGCACCCAGTCTTAAATAAACACGGAAAAAAATACACAAATGTCCTATATGGAATAAAGATTGTCTTGTTGTATAAATCACTATGCTGCTGACACAGTGAAAATACAGAGTCCCTAAAAAACATATCTAGCATCTCTGTGTACATATGGATAACAAGAATTAATAATTTTTCTAACTTAGAAATCTTCTGT
Organism: Colius striatus; assembly: GCF_028858725.1. Classification (NCBI taxonomy): domain Eukaryota; kingdom Metazoa; phylum Chordata; class Aves; order Coliiformes; family Coliidae; genus Colius; species Colius striatus. Next base: position 7,609,328 of record NC_084762.1, read on the forward strand.
GTATTTATTCAGATGGGGGCACCCTGGAACTAAAACTACACTAAGCAATGAATAGCATTTGCCCAACTGTTGCAAAAAAAAAAAAAAAATCAATAGAAACTGATTAAAGACACAAAAGATGGAGTTTTGCCCTTAAACAGGTGTCTGATCTAGTATTCAATCTACTGGAACTTGTCAGCAGTGGGGATGGGGAGTAAAGTTTTGAAGCTAAACCCACAGTGTAACAGGAGAAGAATTAAGAAAGGAAGAAAATTGTTCAAGATGATGTTCCCTATATGGGTGACCTACACTTTGAATTTTAATCTTCTTCACATAAAAGTAAAGTCTGTAAAGTTTTATCTTTAATACAGATTCATTCCTGTCATCTTGTAATTATCCCCCAAGCTGCCTTTATGCTTCCAAGTTCCTTGAATTGACATTAGACAGAAATAAAGAATGAAATTATCTCCATCCCAAGCCTTTTAACATTCTTTGCTCCCTCTTTCAATGAGAGTTCTGAAAACACTGAAGCATTGTCCCAAAAAACAACCATAAGATTTGCAAAGTCATTCTTATAAAAATGGAGTCCCTTTTCCTTTTTTCATAGCTAGAAACCTTCAACTCTTTATTATCTAACATCCTCTTATTTCTTTTTTTGTTATTCATTGCAGATGTGTCTGATCTTGCAACATCTTGTCCCCTTTGCTCTTTATTTGTTTAGTCTGACACCTCCTTTTCATAAAGGAAATTGTGTTTTTGTTCAATCCCAGCAATGCTGCAATAGAACATAGTTTGCTTCTCATATTATGACGTGTGAACTTTATTACTTTTTGTTAACATAGTACAGTTCTGAGATGACAGATTTAAGAAAATTAATAAAGAAATCGTTCTGCTAATTCAGTCACTTCTAAAAAAAAACAAACCCCCAAGTCAAAAACATAAGTAATGTTCAGATGAATTTTTAGATAGATGTACGATTAGCAGGAACATAGAATTATAGAAGGGTTGAAGTTGGCAGAGACTTCTGGAGATCATCTGGTTTAAACCCCTTCCTCAAGCAGAGCTGCCTAGAGCTAAGTGCTGAGAACTGCAAACAGACCATTTTTCAGTACCTGCAAGGATGGAGACTCCACAACATCTCTGGGCAACCTGTGCCAGTTCTTAATTACCCTCATAGTAACAAAGTGTCTCCTGTTATTCAGAGGAAAGCAACTTCCTCTGTTTCAGTTTGTGCCCATTGCCTCTGATCCTGCCACTGGTCACCACCTGCAATGAGCATTGCTGCATCTTCTTTGTACTCTCCTTTCAGGGGGATTTATATACATCAATAAGGTTTTCCCTCAGCCTTCTCTTCTCCAGGCTGAACAGTCCCAGCTCTCTCAGCTTTTTCTCCAGTTCCTTCATCATCTTCATGGCTCTTTGCCTACCCCGTCCAGTATCTCTATGTCCTATATGTCCTGTATATACTGTATGTCCAGTATCTATCTTATACACTGGGAAGTCAAGAATCAGTCACAGCATCCAGGTTTGGCCTCACCAGTGTTGTGCAGAGGAAAAAGGATCACCTCTCTTGAAACCCACCTGGATGAGTTCCTGTGTGACCTACTCTAGGTGGTCCTGCTCTGGCACACGGGTTGGACTAGATGATCTTCGAGGTCCCTTCCAACCCTTAAGATTCTGTGATTGTCTGTCCAGGAATCTATCTACTTAACATTCTGTGATTCTAGCAACACTCTTAATACAGTCAGGATATCAGTCAATGCCTTTGCATCAGAAGTACACTGCCAGCTCATATTCAACTTAGTGTTCACCAGAATCCCAGCTCCTTTTATGCAAAGCTGCTTTTCAGCTGGGTGGAGCTCAGCATGTTCTGGTGCTGGGCATTGCCTGTCCCACTTGTGAGTTACATAGCCAGGAGAAACTTGTAATGTCACAGGATAGCTTTCTCAAAACATGACTGTAGTGGTTTTCAGGCAGTACCTGTGGCGTGGTGAAGCAGAGCTTAAAGTTACTGCACCTGCTTAACTTTTCAGCTTCTCTTCTCATTCAAGCAAGTGCTGCTTCGTGTTCACCCAGGAAGCTGCCTATGAACATGCAAACTTGGTAACTCTGCCTATGCATTCCTCATTGGTTTGTACCTCTATTCCTCCTTGTCCTTGCTGCTTTCCTTCTAAGTACTTACATCCTTCTAATTTCATGAATGCTGACATGTAAGGTAACATAAAACTGGATTAATTTTTCTAGTCCAACAGTTGGAGAGAGAAATGTTACTACTATGAAGCAGGATGTAGAGAAAATAGACACGCCACTAAATCCACAAACACAATCTGTGGAGAACGCATTAGTGCTCAAAGCAGAGCAGTGTTCCACTTCCCCAAAAGAACTCACAGGATTTGTCATAGCAGATCATATTGCTGCTCTGTAAAATCCTGAACACAGCCTCCAGCACTGGCCAATACCTGATGCTACACAGGGAAGTGAATAGCAGCATATTGCACCTGGCTAATCTTGACAGATTTGCTCTTTAATTGCTAAGCGGAGCAGAAAAGAAACACACTGAAGTTCCTCTTGGGCTACGTAAGTCATTTTGCATATGTTTAAATTTAGCAGTATAGACACCTTCAGGTGACTCTGCATTAAATGCAGTCAATTAGAATTAGCTTCTTGCATTTCATTGATAGAGACAATTTAGATAAATGGTCACGTAGCTACAAGTAATACAGCCACATCTCCCATAAAAGCTAACAGTTACTGATGTGACATCCCTAGTCACTACATGAACAGGTAATGCCAAGGGCTTTGCTTTCCTTTGGGATTTTTTTCATAGGCAAGTGGAAGGGTGCATTCCACAGGAATACAGGATGGCTGAAATTGTGCGCTGGGCTTGTATAAGATGGCTGTCCTGAAAATAAGAAGGTTAGTCACCCTCCAAAACTCTGGAATATCCCCACAGAACAGAGTGCAACAAACACAAAAAATAATCATTAAAGGTTATCACATCTTGTTCTGCAAAATTTTTTCTCACCTGCATATTGCCCCCTCAACTCTCACCTTGCCCTCTGTCTGTCTTATCTCCTGTTTCTGCCTCTCCCAGAGAAAATTCACAGCAGATAAATGGCCACAGAAAATATAACTCATTGTACCCTGAAATAATGCTTAGGCAATGATAAGAAACAATGAGGACAGAGGAGCCACGTTTTTGTGGTGAATGGTTACAACAACTATCTTTGACAACACAATATGAAAGTCATTTATTCAACCCAACACCAACATAGTGATTTCATGGGGAAAAAAATGAGAACCCTTCATAAATTACTTCTTATGACTAAATTATGCCACATTCAGCTCACATTTTTCTCAAGTTATCTCATTTGCTTTACAGATTGATGATGGTCTTCATGCTCAAGCCTCCATACTCTACAGGATAAACATTTTCAACCTACTCATCAATCTGTCACATTCCTCACGTTTTATGACCATCTTCAATTTAGTCAAACTACTTTTGTTGGCAGAGTAGGATACAGTACAATTGCATTTCTCATCACTTGAGATAAACAAGACAGACTTCATTCCTCCTTTCTCAGTTTTTTCAAGCAGTTTGGTACTGATATGGTACCGCATATGGTCTTGGTAAGATTTGACACATATTCAGGTCACTCCCACTGAGTATTTCCTGTTACAATTAGCCTTTCACTTTAAACAAATTCATCATGGACCACTTCAGCTTACTAAGATCCTTAGACTCAGGAAAACAAAATTCAAAGATCTTCCAATGTTAAGAACTGACTTTAGTTTTCTGAAATTGGCATCTGAAGAGGCTACTGGCAAAGGAAAGACCAAGAATGTCTGCTAGCTTAGGGCAGTGTGATCTCACTATGATTTTACCCAGCAAGGTATGAGCAGATAGCATGTGTCCAAAAAAGAGGGTTACCATTTAGCATTGGTGGTGTTATTCTCATTGCTGGTAACATTTTCTTAGTCAAACTACTGCCTACTTTTTCCATCATATGTGTTCTAAAAAAACATTTATTATTTGGTGTATTAGTCATGGAATAAACATACATTGTCCAATGCTTTCAGATGTTTGTAATCAACAGAGAACTTGATATCCAGCCCATTAAAAAAAACCCCAAGAGCTATTTCCATTTCAACACTCCTCCCTTCCTATCTCTGCTACTTATTTTGTTTGCAAAAGCTCTCATTTGTAAATGTATTTATCTACTAAATGTTGCACTAAGAGATAACAAGCTCTTTGACTGCATAGAGCAAAAATGAACAAGTTGCCAGGAAACTCTCACTCATCCTTCTTTGATATGGAGAATTTGAAAGGAGGTCCTTAGTCAAATCAGAACATTTTCAATAACCTGGAATATCATTATCTAGGCCATAAGTATGGCTCTGGGGTCTTTTTAACCTTTAAATGAAGGAGCTGAGGAGTTTCATATTCAGAACATTCAGTGAAATATGAATTATATGTAAAAATTAAGTTGGAAATTACAATGGAATTGGTGAAAGTTAATCCTCACATATTCACAGACGCCAAGACTTCTTCACAGGAATAACATGCTGTACTTTTCACCTTCATAAATTAATGAGCACCAATGCCATACAAGCAAAGAAAACTAACTAGCCTTTCCATGTCATGTCCACTCATGTCCATTGAATATCTTTAAATGCACAGGAATGGAAAAGTCGGTAAAATAGTCTTAATGTCTAAATGTCTCCCTGTATTTGCAATCCCTTTTCTTTTGGCTGATTCAAATCATAGAACATTTTAGGTTGGAAGAAACTCATAAGGATCTTCAAGTTTAACTTGCTGCTCCTCAGGGGACTGCCTGACACTAAACCACATGACTAAAAACATCATCCAGAAGCTTCTTGAACTCTTAACAGAGTTAAGAGTTGTTCCTGTGAGCTTGTTCCTGTGACCATTTCCCTGAGGAGACTTTTCCAGTGACTATCCACACTCTCTGTGAAGAGCCTTTTCCTATGTCCAGTCTGAACTTCCCCTGATGCAGCTCAGATATAAGCTGATATGAATGGACAAATTCTTATACCCATATAAAATCTACAAGCCTGGTCTAAAAGCTAAATCCTACATGGGCTTGCATTATCAGGTAGAAATGTATAGACTTTATCTGCCAGGAGTCTATAAAAGACCATAATTGTTATACTGACAAAAACCTCAAAGCACTGAACTCTGCTTAAACTGTTTTTCACAGTATTTCTGTCAGATATCATGTCAGATACTCTAGAAAAGGATGAAAAAAAGATACTGTTACCAGGTGAGATACTGGAAGGAAAGGGCTGCAGTATTTTTACCTTCCAGGAAACAGAATCCTGAGGGTGAATGTTCAAAAACTGCCTTGGAACGGCAGTGACTCAGACCTCAAGTAAGCCTTGGTTTTCAGTGCAAGAGGATTGCATTTGGTGCAGCATCACTTGATCTCAAGTAGGATCAGCACTGATAACCAGATGGCAAGCGACAGCTCTCTTTGCCTCTGCAGTGGAAAGCCACCAAAGTACAGCACTTTTGAAAAGATGTTCACTTTTTTAAAAGTCACTTGAGGCTAATTTCTTTAACACTTGAGAGGTGGTGGAGATTACCAAACACAGGCAGTAGTGCTTTTTACAGGCTTGACTCCAGTAGCCAGGTTTCATTAAGCACTTGGAGCCAGGTGACCGATCTTACCCCTATTTTACAGAGCAAACCCCTAACAGTTTCAGGAGAGCTATGCCATTTACACATTAAAGTCATATCACAGATAAGGCAGCATTACATTTTGCAGCAAAGTACAATTCATCGTGACATAGTTCGAGCAAAAGTTAGAAACACAAAATCCAGTGAAAAATTTCATGCTGCATTTCTTAACCAAATCTGAAGACAAAGAGATCATACAAAAGAAGAGAAGATAAACCTTTTGTATATATTATTTTCCCACATATATCACTATTTTCCCCTATTGAACTAGACATAAATTGTACAGACTCCTATCCAGCTTCCTAGTTACATACTTGGTCATATTCACTTCTTTGTATATAAAAAATGAAGTATATTGACAGAGATAAAAAAACCCCTCCATCCTCAATGCTCCTGCCATCAAAAGAGATGAGCATGTCATACTCAAGCAGCTCTTCAATTGCACAGCTCTCAAGCAATTGTCACCGCAGCAGACACGGAAGCAGCAGCAAGGCCACTCTAAATTGAGCCAAGGACTGAATGGGTTTTGCACATGAGTAGCAAAACAATGCTGTCGTTTCCATAGTGCTCCTCATCACCCTTCTGGAGTTCTCAACCTTGGAGGAACCCACACATGAAGCAAGTGACAGCCAGCCTTCCTCCCCTTCTGTCCGGTTGCAAAAGTAACTTTGGGGTACATTTTCAGTAAATGGGAGTCAATATTTTGCACAGTCAGCTTCTCAGACAATTGCTTCTTCATTTTGATACCCAGTTCTTGACCTTCACCCTTTGTTTCCAGGACACTTTCATTGAATCACAGAATCTTAAGGGTTGAAAGGGACCTCAAAAGATCATCCAGTCCAACCTCCCTGCCAGAGCAAGACCACCTAGAGTAGGTCACACAGGAACTCATCCAGGTGGGTTTGGAATGACTCCAAAGGAGACTCCACAACCCATCTGTGCAGCCCCTTGCAGTGCTCCCTCACCTCAACAGGGAAGAAATTCTTCCTTGTGTTACTTTGGAATCTCTTGTGTTCCAGCTTGTACCCATTGACCCTTGTCCTATCATTGTTCATCACTGAGAACAGCCTGGCTTCATATTCCTGACATCAGCCCTTTACATATTTGTAAACATTAATGAGGTCACCCCTCGGTCTCCTCCAAGCTAAAGTGCCCCAGCCTTTTATCATAAGGGAGATGCTCCACTCCATCATCTCTATGTCCCTGTGCTGAACTCTCTCCAGCAGCTCCCTGTCTTTGAACTGAGAGGCCCAGAACTGGATACAATATTCCAGATGTGATCTCAAGAGGACAGAGTAGAGTGGGAGGAGAACCTCTCTTGACCTACTGCCCACAGTCCTTCTAATACACCCTAGGATGCCACTGTTTCATTCCCCTTGCATCTTTTCCCATTATAGAAGAATTTCTAATTTTCCATGTCAGTACTATTCAGCAATTTACCAGCTCCTTAAAAAGCTAATTTAGGATTAAATATCCCTTCTGTCAAATGTTATATAACTTTTCCTATTTAAAGGCAGTATCAGTGGAAAGTCATTTATAATTTCAGATTATCAACACTTCAAAATAATGTCTTCATCATTAAATTCCACACTCATAAGCTTTCTTGATCTCTTTAACAAACTTGCTACAGATAACTTGGAGTTCTACTCTGGGTAGTAGTGGAAGAGAATCTATTTTCCTCATCTTACATGCACTGCCTTATGTAACTTTTTAGAGGTGGTCCCCACATCAGTATGGATGGCACCAAGATATGTGAAATTTGACTGTAGAGGGTGTCTCAATAGAGCTGCTCTTCATGGAACAGTTCAGTGGTCAAAATAGGCAAAGGCTCAGAGTTTCTTAAAGTACCATGCTTTAAAGGCACTTAGATTCATTCTCATAACAAGTGCGATGTTCTGACTGGAAAAAGATTTTCCAACTCATTTACAGATGTTCATTAACTCCTACAATGAAAGCATCATTTAACTTAAATCCATTTAAACTGGAGTTGTTTAGGTTTGGGTGTTCTTTTCTTTCAATTGAAGAATTTAAGCCTCAACCCCTCTGTTCACCCTTAATACTATCCATTACCTTCATCAGTTCTGTGTTTTGACCTCTGAAAAAGAACTATCATTTCTAGTCTTCTATTACTGACCCTTAATTTTTCTTCCCTTGATTGGTTGAAAATACACATTCCATAGCTACATTTGTATAAACAGCAAAAAATCCACCTCTCCACAGGTACAGTAAGACTTTGTAAAGTCTTTTTATTTACTTGACATTTACAAGCTTTATGAAGGTGTGGTATGAGAACAAACTGACTGGAAGGACACAGAGAAATCTCACTTTCTCAAGATTCTTGGCAAAGAGGAGGAAAATTAACTTAATTCTGTCTTCTACTTCTATAAACTTTAGGGGTGGGGAGCAGATACAAAGAATTTTGAAGATTTCCATCGATACCCTGAGATTTTCCTTCTCAGATTTAAAGAATATTTAATATTTTCTTCCTTGACTTTTTCTGTTTCTTTAAACAGATTTATCTAAACTGAAAATCTGTTGAGTGATAGTTAGCTAAGGTAATCACTCCACCTGCAAAAAGTAAAGTAAATACTCCTTAAGTTTAATTTGCAAACTTGAAAGTTATTAATTTACAAATTTACTGGCTAATTTGTGGTTAAATTGTGAACCAATTAAAGAAAGATCCTATAACCCCTTTTCAAAAAGCAGCACTTCTAAGTCAGAATGATAAAGCAATCTGGGATGGGAGCTAATTAGGTTCAGCATCTTAATAACGCTTGAGTTACTTCCAAAGGAGAAAGCCCAGCTGTTTTCTTGGTCAGAAAATAGGTCTGAAATCTATAGGTCACAAGTACTGCTGTAACATATTTGAGCTTTTTAAACTTTAATAACTGCAAAGTTGAATGGGAGAAGATACCCAGGTATTGGTTGTCACATCTGTTGCCTACTCCAAATAAATAACTGAAGGGAGCCAAACTCCACACAGGGATTTCTGTATTTAAGTTCCAACTACACGTAAAACTTTTCAACATGTAGAAGATATGGCCTGAGCTTGTATCAGTCACTTAAGACTAACAACATAGCTGTTGCAACATGTGTCTGAAGCACCACTTGATAAGGAAGTCTCAGGAGATCTTGCTGTTTGTTGGCACAGTTACCTGATAGTCTAGCTATTACTGACACAGGCTTAAGTGATCTATTGTTCTACTTTCTGACTGTGTCAACATACACAGACTGAGATGTATCCTAGCTCTCAGACAAAAAACCTATCATTGAAAAGTCATGTCACTGCTGTGCTCACCAAGTGTCACATCAATAAAAGAAACAGCTCACTATCTATAAAATGCTGCATTTCCTTGAGAAATGTCACATCAACTATTTGTCCACTTCAGAATAGAGCATAACTTCCAAAAGAATTTGTAATGACTACTTGAAATGGCAATACCACTTTACAAGTCTCAAGTCTGGAAACAGTAGTTCACAATGGATCCTAGGTTTAACAGCTGAGAATCACAGAATCATAGAATGGTAGGGGTTGGAAGGAACCTTTAGAGATCATCTAGTCCAACCCCCCTGCAGAAGCAGGGTCACCTAGATCAGGTCGCATAGGAACATGTCCAGGTGGGTCTTGAAGACCTCCAAGGAAGGAGCCCCCACAACCCCTCTGGACAGCCTGTGCCAGGGCTCCATCACCTCACAGTGAAATAGTTTTTTCTTATGTTTAAGTGGAACTTTTTTGTGTTTCAGCTCCATTCCATTACCCCTTGTCCTGTTGCTAGACACAAGAAAGATAACATCCCAAAGAGATAATGTAGTCACCTACTTGAGAACTCTGAAATTAAGAAATAAGATAGATTTGCAGGGAGGACACAGGCACAGGAGCAATAGCAGCCCAACCACCTTGTTATACAAGGATCAGTGATTATATAACATAACGTAATGCAATGCTGACGTTAATCAGCCAGAGATGTATCACTGTATCAGGCAGCTCTGCAGCAACATACCATGACTCCTATCAGTCTCTCATTTTCACAGCTTTGGTGAAAGGGAGAGGGAAAACCTTTTCAGCTGGGCCTTTTCCAAATAAAACCTGAAACTGAACAGAGCATAGCTGATACAGAGACTTACACGGGCTTTTGGGAGGCAGCTTGGCTAAGAATTATCAGGGAGAAAATGCTTAAGGTATTTCAGAGATATGCAGGCTGGAAGATGACTATAGTATTACAGTGGGGGATCAATACTGCCTACTTAAAGAAACCTTCCTTTAAGACATGTTTGATTAAGGACACCATCTCATTTTCCTACTTCATCTGAGCAGACATTTTTTCCCCCTAGAAGCAGAACTGATTAGAGGGGGCAGAAAGCTTTAACAAGGTTTTCACAAGGCTTGAATATTTCTTCAAGTAGATTGTGCTAACAATTTAAAGCTCCAAGCAGCTGAATCAAGTTTGTGAGGTTAAGCTGACAAAAATATTCAAAAGAAGTTCTGGTTTTGCCTGAACTATCCTTGGTAAGGGAAATAAAGCTTACCTTCAGATTTGGTTCTACCTCCTTGAAAACACTTAGAATAAAGGTCTTCATACGTTTCTCTCAAAGAAGAAACATTAGACAATATAAAGGTCACAGCACAAACCAGCAAGACTTTTCCTACACCACATTGGGACAGAGCTGCAATTAAAGACTTACTTAAGCAAAAGATCTTATTAATGGGTTGTTACTCTCTATAAAATCTATTTCAGTTCAGTAGCCCTGATTAAGTCCCAATTTATAAGACTGGAAAGAGGCCAAAATAGGAAATCGGTATCACTCCTTACCAAGATAGATTTTAATTTTATATTTTTTAGGAGAGCAGTTCTGAAATAGATTACAAAGCCTTCCAATGAAAATCAATGGCATTTTCAAGTTAAAGGCTTAAAGTGCAATGAAAGATTTAAAATGCCAAAAAATGACGAGATGTGCTCCAAACTTTGATTTTCTCTTGTGTGCCCGAATTGGCATAGGCAGTTGATAAGCTTAAGGAAAAACATGTGAGTTTTTGAACCCCTGCTACCTGACCTAGAATTACAAATGGTCTTCATAAACCCATCCATGAAATGCTAGCTAATGTCTTCTGATAGACTATCCTTAGTTGATGTGAAACCTCATTTTCTTTCCACCCACCCTTGGCATTCAGTCCCCAAACCTCCTCCCCTGGGCTAAAACAGTGCTTGTGCCATGTCTCACTGTGCCCTTCCTCTGGCCAGCCCCAGCCTTGGCAAGGGATACCAGCATCCCACAGGCAGCTTCACAACTCTGGTCTTTGGGATTCACTAGGGAATGCTTTAAATAATCATGGGTCTGCTTTATTTGCATCTGAAAATAACAATAAAGATGAGGACAGGGTCCAGAGGGTTATTTTCTATAGCTGGGTACTGCCTCTGCAGTGATCTACTATCTACAGCTTAATAGAAGCCTCCTTTAGAATAGAAGCTTAACGCTGATTCTGCCATGATGTGCTTTAACCATATTGTGATAAAGGTCTAAATGAGATAAGAAGTCCCTGTGCAATTACCTTGTGAGACATTTAGAAAAGAAAGAGTGTCTGAACAGACTGCAAATATATAAAGCCAGCCCCAAGCAGACCCAAGACAAAGGGGGAAGGCTCCATCTCATGCCAGCAGTATCCCACCACTCCCAGCAAAGAGCCATCACTCTCCTGTCCCACTGTCCTCAAGAAAGGTCAATACCACTGGTCCACGAGGTGTAGTACAACACAGCACTTCTAACCATGATTGCTTAGCTTCTGCTTTCCATATTCATGAAGACTACATGGGCCTTTCATTTCCCAACAGCACTCCCCTTTCTTGCTCTCCCTTCAAAATGGTGCAGTAACTGGTACAGTAGCATCAGTGCCCTCCCTGTGCCTATGACTAGAAAAAATTCTCACCAAAACTAAAAACACACACCACCATTTTTCCCTCTGCAGTTAGCACAAGCAATGATCTCAAAGTGCTGCTAAACAAAACTTGAACAAAGAAAGAACAGATGCACATTGCATTGATGCAGTCAAATATAATACAGGAGTGCAGTGTGTGCAAACAGTATAGAAGCTCTTCCATGCATTCAACAAAGTGAGAATGTATGTGCTCACCTTCTCTGGATAAACATCCTAACTTCTCAACATGAGATCTCATCATCCTGACTGAATAAACACTGAAATGAACACCAAATACTACCGAAGCATATCAAATTAACTCTCAAAAATCCCCTTTACCTTAATATCAGTAACTTTATGCAGAATGCTGTATCTTGCATCCTCTGGAGTTTCTTTACAGAGTTACCAATTTAAGAGATCAAGTAAACTGTGTTAGTTTAGGAAAGCTATTCCTTGCCTTATTGTAGGAAATCAATAACATTAGTGTATTAGTCCAACACATAGGTAGTTTTTAATCTCTATCAAATCTCTCACCTGCAGAAACAATTGACATTTTTGACCTCTGTATCACAGACTGAATTCATATGAATTCAAACTGTCCCTTCTCTACATGAACAAATCACTTTACTCTTAACCATTTAATGTATAAAAGTGCTATTTTACACACAACATACATATCCATTACCAAACAATACCACTGAAGTAAGTTAGATTTATTTATGCTTATTCAACCTGTTTGTGCACACACACTTCAAACTATTCCGACCTTAAGAGCAAATATGAGTGGTAAATACTAACACTTTGATCTATTGAATCTAGTCAGTCAAATAAAACTACGAAGAGAGGTTTCATATATTTTCTAGTAAAAGAAGAAAGTTCAGTTTTGAGCTGTGAAGACAAATTGATTGCTGGGATTTTTTTTCCAGTTCTATCCATGGCAGAAACATATTGACAAGATCAAAATTAATATTTGTTTAGGGAAATATTTGCACAGTATCAAGTTGCACCCCAAAAACTGAGTCTCTTGTCACCAAATTTTAGAAATAACCTAAATTTTAATGTTTTTTAACCCATCAAAGAACTGTCCTCCTACACACTTGCAGTTATTATTTGTAACTAGAGATGTATCCATCATTTTCACTCCCTGCAAGAGAAGGCCCACTCTGAGAACAGAGAGTTCTTCCCAACTCACTAAAAAGATTGATGTTAATCTGTAAATACTCTTCATCCAAATCACACTAGTGCCAAGGGGTACAACACATGAAACTTCCCCCTCCTAAGATAATCATTTGTATGTCCATAAAATATTTTAAGTAGGAGCTTATGGAAGAGGTGATCAACAAAATCCTGAAGCATTTTCAAAATAAAGATCACAAATTCCCCTTTATCAAGTTCAAATAACCAAGACAATTTTCAGGAGAGACAGAGGCAGCAGAAAGTGCTACAGAATGAACTCCACCAAGAACATGAAAGCTTGAGTTAACACCAGCAGTACCTGAGCACCTTCTCCACTAAAATTTGAACAGAAAGGAAACAAAGGGAGTAAGACTCAGTCAGTGGACTCCTCAAAGTGGGTCAGCTGTTCCCCTCCTAGTTCTTTTCACTTCTTCCTCTTGCTGCATCCTTCTCCCTGCCAAGTATCCTCCCAGGCACAGCTGATGAATAGGACAATTTCTCATTCGTTATGAGTCAGGTTTCCAGCTCAAGTTTTCCCACCTGAGATCTCCCTTTTGATAATCATGCTGACATAATAAAACTAAGTTAATTTGAACAAGGAGGATTTTATTCACCATACAAGCTTAATTCAGAAGAAGGGGAAGAAATACTATCCATTTTAAACAGTACAGGAAATGGTCATACAAAAATTGAGGATACTGCAACACTGCTTCCCCTTCCCCCAGTCTCTAAAACTTATTCTTTCCCCTCATTTAATTTATAAGCTTTCTCTTACTTCACTCCTGCAACTAATTAAAAAGCCTGCATAAGGAAAAAAACCAAAATGAAGATAACAGTATACTAATGCATATAATGAAACTAACAGAAGCCCAGGCTGCTTAGATTTCTGTATATATACTTTTTTTTATCCCTAAGGAGCAATGAATAGCCTTTCCCTCATTTTATTTTATGATGACACCCCAAAAATTAGCATTCCTTAACACAGATCCATCACTATAGTATGGATCTAGCAGGCTTCTTAATGCCATTGCTGCAGAAACAGCTACAGGAGGCAAGTCTCTGCACCAGCTCTCTTCTAGGCTGCCCTCACTCCCTAAATGGCTAGGAGAGAGTAGTAGTGACAGCCCTCTTTGTAGATATCATTCTTGGTAAAAAAGGTTGAAGAGAATAACATGAACAATGACAAAATCAAGTCTCCTGGTCACGCTACCAAACCTCCAAGGGAAAATGGCAAGCTCTAAAATTTAAGGACTATCTCCACTCCCAATGCTCTCTTCTTATTTCTGACAACAGATGTGCACAATACCTTCATATGGTTAATGAAGGAAGGGCATGAAAAATGATGATAAATATTGTGATAACCTTACAAAGTTGTGAACCTGAGCAGGTTTTTTTTGTCTTTTCATCTCCAGTTCTCTTTCTCAGTCCCCAGCTGCGACAAGGTAAGAGAATTCTTACTCTCAAACTCACCCTGGCAATAATTACCAGGGATGCTACAATGAATAATTTAATTTAAGGAACAAAAAGAAGTCTTTAAAAAGAATAAAATTTTATATATTTCATACAAAGAGTAATGAGGGAAAAACCCCTGATCCAACTGAAAATCATCTGGAGGACATTTAACCATTTAAAGCAAGCAGAACATAATGAGGTCTGCAGTGCATTACAGCTTGATCCTGCTCAAATGATTTCAATAGATCTCTTCCCTTAGGGCACGCAGTCACGGACAGCCACACTATAAGTAAGCAGTGGCCCTCCAGAACCCCTTGACTGTTCTGAACATTGAATCTCCTCAGTAACAGGGTTTTGTTTAATTGTTCAAGTTTTTTTCCTCCTTAGAACAGAAAAATAAACAGACCCTTAAAACAGCAAAAAAAAAGACAGAAATTACATGCTTTTAGCTCAGTAATGAGAGTTGCAAGAGTATCTTATTAAGAGAAATAAATTGAATGTATGCACACAAGATCAGTGTATTCATACAGAAGATAGTCATTTTTCCTACAGGGAAAGTAAATAGATCTGAAACTTTATATCTCACATTCCATATAATGCAGTCTTAACCACAAAGCTGAGCAATTTCAGTGTCATCTATATGTGTTTCCAGGATAGATATACATAGAGAAGTGCAATCTGTTTAATTCTCACAACAGATTAACCTATTGTTTCTTAGTCTTGACACACCTCCATGCATAAAACTAACATTTACAAAAAGCTATTGCAAAACCAAATGGTTACCCCTTGTAACCCTCCACTTCTTTCCCCTAGCAGGTGTTGACTCCTCTCCCCTTAAGCACAGGAGTCAGAAGAAATGTAACAACCATCACTCTAATGGTCTGTCTCATAAAATATGCACAGGCAGTCTCTTTATACAAGTCTCTTCTGGAGAAGATTTCCCCAAAGCAAGGAACACTGAGGAATGGGATGCTCCAAGGGCATTTTCCCGCCCAAATCACTCCACCAGTTAGAATGACATCCATCACACATATTTGGATTTTCTTAAAAATGTAACCTACTTCAGGTTTTAGAAAAGTAAAACATTTAGGGAATTCCATTTTATTGGAGTAAAATATTTAACAATGAATAGTTTATGATTTTTTTCCACTCATATCACAGAATTTTAAGGGTTGGAAGGGACCTCAAAAGATCTAGTCCAAACCCCCCTAACCAGAGCAGGACCACCTAGAGTAGGTCCCATAAGAACTCATCCAGGTGGGTTTTGAATGTCACTAGATGAGGAGATTCAATAGCCCATCTGGGCAGCCCCTTCCAGTGCTCCCTCACCTCAACAGGGAAGAAGCTTTTCTTTATGTTTCTTTGGAACTTCTTACGTTTCAGCTTATACCCATTGCCCTTTGTCCTGTCATTGGCCATCACTGAGAACAGCCTGGCTCCAGCCTCCTGATACCCCCTCACTTCAAATATTTGTAAATATTAATGAGGTCACCCCTCAGTCTCCTCCAAGCTAAAGAGCCCCAGCTCCCTCAGCCTTTCATCAGAAGGGAGATGCTCCACCCCATCATCTTCGTGTCCCTGTGCTGAACTCTCTCCAGCAGCTCCGCGTCCTTCTTGAACTCAGGGGCCCAGATATCTCATCATTAGCAATATCCTTCTTGTTCATCAAAAAAGATTACTAAATTAAATGAAAATTTCTCACAAATGCTCAACCTGCCCATTTTGCAGTACTGTTTTTTTCTACAATTACATTTCACAAAGAAAATGCTTTATTTTACCATTTAATTTCTATTCTAGTAGCAATAGGGAAATATTAATTATATATTCACATTGAGGATATGAAATTTAAGTTCTTCCATTCTTTCACAGACAAATACTCTCTTTTCCAAGTGGAGAAAACACTTTTAAAATGTTTTATCAACTGGTATCACTAGTTCTGTAATGGCTTTAAAAGAAGAAAAGCAACAGTTTCACAGTCATTGTGCAGCTTTCTTTGTGGGTGCTGGAAAGTTTGATTCAGCCCATAAAAATAAAGTAGGTGTTTTCTCAGAAAGGTTTAACTTTTTTGCTAATTATACAATGTCTTCCCTCTGCTTATTGTCTCACCATCTCTCAAATAAACTTTAAAACCCCACTAAACTACAGAGCACTTTTTGTCACACAAACAATAATTTTGCCACATGTTTAGCAAGGGAAAGCAGACCACAAAGAGTATATAATTAGGCTTTGAATAGGAATTTCCAAGATTATTCTCTGTAGTGCTGTGGGTCTGTTTCTGCAAGTCTTTCTGGTGTCAGTAAACCCCCTGATTCTTTTGAATGTCTCTGTTAATAAAACCAAACTTACTTGAACAAATTAGGAAAAACATCAGAAAAAAAACCAAGAGAAGCAAAAATAGGAAAAGCAAAACTCACTGTATGCAAATTACAGGCAAGTGAAGGGAACTAATAAACATAATAAAATATGTATATTGTTTCTTGATACCATAAACAAAAGATTCTTGTGTGGTATAGTTGGAGAGCTATACTGATGATTCTGCTTAGCCACGGTTAGTCCTATCAGGATACATCTTATCACTGTAACAGAAAGTTGTCAACAAGATCAAGAAAAGAAGTACAGAGATTAATTTCCAGTTCCCCTGCTGTGGTAAGTTGAGGATTGTGCATTCTTGAAGCATTTCTTTAATGATGCCTCTCCAATAGCCTCTGTAAATCAGTTTTCTCAGTCCTCTTGACATCAAGGAGGAAGCTAAAAAATAAATTGAAGCCCTGATACGACATCAGCTTCCTTATGATGTCAACCACGAATATTCTCATGTGCATGACTTTGAAGTGTCAGAAAGTTACAGAATGATGTCTGACTATGCATAGCAATGAATATTCTTTTTCAGATGATGATTTTACACATCCTAAACCACATTTAAAGGGGCAATAAAGGAATCTAACCTAGGAAGAATGTTCAACCTCCACCACCTTCATCTGCAAATTTTTTCAAGTTCCTTCTCCAATACACTACAAAATGCACTCAAATAATGGGTATAAGTTCTAATGGAGGCACGAGTCCTCCTGTCAGACATATTCACTAGGTTACAAGAATCCAAACCACAACACCAAAGGAATTCAAAACATCTCATCCTCATCCTGTACAAAGTCTCAGAGAACCCATACCCAGCACCATGCAATTGTAATTGTAGATTTCTGTAAAACTGACACAATCTGCCAGCTACAAGTCTTAAGGATTACCTTGCAAATTAGTAAATCAGTTCTGAACACAAGCAGAGTTTTTCAGAGTGCTCTAGCAACTAGTTTCTAAATGCAAACCAAAAAGTATTTAATGAGTGTCTCAGTACCTACCATTTATCTTCTGTCATTGACACCTTCCCAGAAATTGGAGTTTAAAAATGAGATGTCACGGGCTTACAAAATAAAAATTTCCTTCCAGCATAATTGTGACTTGGGCTATGTTACTGAAATACCACACTTTTGACAATCAGCCCATACACAACAGAATTACTGCATTGATTTATTAACGTCTTCCATAAGCAATTGCTTCGCTGTGCCTTCCCCTGCATTCTGGAGTGGCACTTGTGTTATTTAGGGCTACTTTAACATAATTTAATAGACACTGACAACACAACCACATTTGCTTCAGTTAGAAGTCATCTTCCTGTGCACAGTGATGTCATTTTTAATCCTTACTAATAAATTACAGTGAAGATATTTTAATGGCAGATCCATTCAAATGTCTTCTGTTGTCAAAATCAACTTCATTACCAGTTCTTGTACCAGCAACACTCGAGAGCTCAGCACCTGTTTTGCCATTTAGCACAAGTGCCTAAGATCAACTGGTTCATAAGAATTACTCACTAAGCATATTTTCATCTGACATTAGCTGTCTGTCATAAACATCTCATCATCCATTGCTGAGACTATTTCATTATCCCCAGAAACATTTTAAACCAAGCATTTGATCATTCAAGAGGAACAGACTTTGTATGTGAAAGATGACGTTGGTCAGAATACTTCATTTTCTTTCTCCAAATGGTTTCAGAGTATGCCCACAAATTCCCATTACACCATTTCAGGCTATTTATTACATTCTCATTATTGCTGGTTTGGTTCAGGATTTTTGTGTGTGTGTGTTGGTTTGGGGTCTCTTTAAAAGAAAAGCAATTCTAAATAATGCATACAAATAAAATAATAATCATCTGAGTTGAACCACATGATCATTATATGTGGATCTTAGGGACCACCAAGAATGATTTAGTACACATAAATTGACACTAAAAGAGAAAACAACATATGGCAGGGAGATCTCTGATACAAAGAGATATACAGACAGATAAAAGTCAACTATATAATACCATTGTATAAAGGATGCTAAAATTAGAAATTAGTGAAGTGTTTGCCAGTTGATTGTTCACAGTTGAACACAAACCTCCGAGCTCACAGCTTTGAGAAGCAACATGTTTGTACAATTGAGTTTTTATCCACTAAAAGCTAGTACAATATACTTCATTCATTTCAACCTTTCATTTCACTGCAAGTGTTTTCAAGTAGAAAGCATAAAGCAAACACAGTGGAATAACTCTGTTTAGGTGCTCTTCAGTATAAAAAAATTTCACTAGTTAAGCAATCCAGTAATAGACATAATTCTTTGTCAATGACTAGATTTGTGGTTTCTTAATGGATGATTAAGTATATAAGACCAAAACCAACTGAAGAAAAGAGTGTATTTGCTTAACTGCTTCATGTCTTTGTTTTTAAAGTGCACACACACAGGCACTTGTTTCTTCTAAGTGCTACCTCTTTTGCTTAAAATACATTCCAACATTGCTTTTTGGTCATGTCATGAAAAGATTGTACTAACAATAGCTTTGAAGATAGCTTCAAACTTCTACATTTATTTGTCAGCCAATGCTGAAATCTGGAAATCCTCTAGGGATAGCAACCTTGGTAAGACTTCCAAGCTTTCTGAAGCACAGTAGATGAGTGTCTAAGTGGTCAAAAACAACTACCAAGTAAAGTAAAGCCATCAATTCAATAGTAGGCATACATGCACATGCTTTATGTCTTCTCCACATATAGAACAATGAAAAGGATGCAGCATGTGGGAGACAACCATTTTCCAGCCAAAGCCATAATATGATGACTACTAACACAGTTTCAGCATTGAAGGGAGGATGAACTCTGTGTTAAATACCAACAGAAAGCATGCCAAAATATAGCCCATATTCACTTGGAAAACTTCTTATGGAACATAGTCCTTTTTTTAAGTTTTCATTTTAAAAAATGTCAGGGACATACTTCCCCTTCATTGTCCTCTGTGTCCCAGCCCCATGTTTGTCAAAGGTGGCTGCTGGATGCTATACCCAGAGACAGGATTTAATATACATTGAACAGAAGTGGAAAAAAAGCACATAAAGCTCTGGAAGGTCATTAGTGTTTCTGGCATTCTGCTCCTACATCTCAGGCAGTCATCACATATTTGCAATTAACATAAATTTACTCAAACATGAAGAAGCTGTTACAGCAGTTCTCTATCTCTAGTTCTTGAAACATGTTGTGCTGATTAAAAATCCCACACACTTTGAGAAAAAGTTGCAGTGAATAAATTTGTTACAATACCCTCATACTCTATGCCCACTTGCAGTGTTCAAAGAGAATTATGTTAAATTAACATCCCTTTGACTCTGTATTGGGTATTTTCTATAGACTATTATACACTGCCACCAACCACATCAGACAAAAGTTTGCTATTTTAAAAAGCTCACTTTCTTGGTATTTTGACTTCAGTTGCCTTCTCAGATTGTCCAGTAAGAGACTGGATCTTGACTGCATTATTATTGAATGCAATTAAATGCTGATTACTTTGCATGCAGATATTCACTTATGCTTGATGAGTTGTCCAAAGGATAACATAGTCCATGTTTGATTTTTCCAGCCTGAAATAAAGTTTCCTTCTGATCTTATTACATCAAAGTATCACAAAGTTACTGAACTAAATACCTCTACACATGATACACCTATTGACATCTTCAAAGAATGGTTTTTTTCTTAGCCAGAGAAAAATAAGCTTGAAAAGACCTAATGGTAAAATACCTTTTTGCTAGAAGCAATACTGAACCACTGTTGAACAGCAACAACAGCAAGGTAGAAATTGCCTCTGTGCTCTCTTACAGCAAAAACGTCCTTTTGATTTCATGCTTTTATAAGCACTCCAGGCTCTCAGATCATCAGTATTAATCAATCATCAATCAGTTGTCAGACTGTGACAGCATGAACTCTTAAGGTTTACAAGTTTGGCAAATTCTGAGCTGATACAATTCACATTTAGGTAAGACTATTTGTTCAATTAAGACTCTGTAGTTCTAACAGTCAGGTCTAGTGTCCTCTCCTGTCTTCAGTTCCAGTTAAAAGCAGGTGTTTTCTCCCATATATTCTTCCTAAGTCTATGGTACAAACCTGTTTAACAGCATTTTTTTTCCTGTTATTATTTTTTCCAATTTTTTTAAACATGTGAGGATTATTCATCAATTTATAAACTGACAGTTGCAATAAGCAGCTTCACCCATCTCCCTTTATTAGGAGAGAAACATTTTCTTGTCTTTTTTACCTGTTCCCTGGTTACTGCATTTGATGACCACATTTACCTGGAAAAGAGATAAGAGTTTGTACCCTCCATGATCCCTGGGATTTATCTTATTCATTTTATTCTTTACCTTATGCATATTCATCTGTCCTATTTCTAGGCTGTAGATTCCAATCACCCACCACCCCTCACAGTGCGAAGCTTCCCCATACTCTGATTATTGTTTCCCTTTTCTCTATTTTCTTCATCGCTGTCATACATTTGGATCACTGCATAATCCTTGTGGTCAGATGAATCGCTCAGAAATCTGAAATGTAGCCTCTTGAAAACTATTTTACATCTTTTTCTTTAGCAGCCACAAGGACATGGGCTTATCTTCTATAAACCATGACCTTTGACAGCAGACATTCTACTTCCCAGGGTCTTCCTCGGTTCACAGAATCATTGAATAAATCATGCTGTAAAGGACTTAGGCTGGTCATCTACTCCAACTTGCAGAATGCAGAGTCAACTATGAGTTCAGATGGACTAGGTTGCTCAGAGCTTTTCTAGGCAGGACTTGAAAACCTCAAGAACAGACATTCCACAACCTTGCTAGGCAACGTCTTCCAATATTTAATTATCCTTGCAGTGAATGGGTATGTCTCGTCAAGTCTGAGCCTCTTATATTGACTCACATACATTATTTCTCATCTTCTGACCAAGCACCTCAGTGAAGAGCCCAGCTCTCTTGTCTTGATTGAATCCTTGTCTGCACTGGAAGGCTGCCATTAGGCTCTCCCTTCCTCAAAGCATCTTCTCCAGGCTCAACAAGTTCCATTTCCTTGGCTTCTCCTCAAAGAACATACACTTCTGCCTTCAAATGTTTTGATAGCCCTCCACTGAATATATTCCTGTCTAGAAATGTCTGTCTTAGACTGGGCTAGGGAGAGAAGATGAGGTGGCTTCCAAACCTTGACACAATCTTCCAGGTGTACTCTGATGAGTGCTGACAAAAGGGGAATTAAACATTTCCATCAGTGTACTGTGTAACATAACCCAGGATGCTGTTAGCTTTCAGGGAATGCTGCCAGAGAACACTGCAAGACTCTATTTCAGCCTCCTGAACTTGAAACAAGTTTTCTTGTTTCTTGCTCACCTCTGGAGAGAAGTTTAATTTAGTTCTGAGGAGAGAGGCTGCACTTTTTCTTACAGATTTGTAACACTGTCCTCGACTAGATCTTCTAGATGCTACCACAAAAACAACTGTTGTAGCAAAACAAAACAAAGAATTAAAATTTCTCCTTATCTTTACAGCTTAACAACATTGAACTACAGCAGGGGAACATGTAAGTCACTCTCTCAGTTCAGAGTCCATAACCACGTCTGAAGCAATGGAGAATGGCTCAACAATGATTAAGGACAAAGGGAGAGATCTCAAACACTGAAAAAAAATGCAAACAAAAAACCTCTGCCTCACCCAGAGCAACCTTTTTTGTTTTTCCTACAGTGATGGAGGAGTAATTTTACTGTTCATGAAACTGAGGAAAATGAGATTGTAGAAATTTGATTCTGGCTCTGACAAGAATTTGATTGGGGAGATTATAGGCTCTAAAATGTTTGGAATAGAGATTGTACTTCACCATTGCCTATGTCTAGGGAATACATTTGCCAGACAGATAATAAACAGTGCAGAAGAAGAAAATCTCAGCTAAGTAGAATAATAATTTAAACAGCAGAGATGCTTGTCTTAAATTTTGTCAAAAATACAATTGTTTGCTGTAGTCTGACATGTCTGAGGCTAAGTTCCTTTGCTTGAACTGCTCCTGACAGATTTTAATGTTAATTGGTCTGGGGAAGATGCCAGGCAACCTAAAACATTTGCCACAAAACAAACGTGAAGGAAACATGGCTCAGGGTGGGGAATCTCAATTCACTTAAGACTGCAGAGAACAAGCACCATCCTCTACAGAGAATGACAGAGAGAGCTGAAGAAAGAGAAGCAATTTTAAGACGTGGCAAGTAACAAGCAATTCTGCCACAGGATTTACTTCCTGTACATTAAACAGCAATAAAACATTAATTTCACTATAGTAAAAATGCTGACTATAAACTCAGCAAGGTCTCAGCAGAAATACAAAGCAGTTGCTGTCAGCAGGATCTTTTCTCTACACAAATTACCATTTATGGCCAGCCCAGAAAAATACTCAGAAAGACAAAAGCAGTGGAAACCAAGTTATGAAGGAGTCCTTCTGAGAAAAGTCAATACAGGTCATCTCATCCCACATACTTACTAAAAGGACTCATTCCAGCTGCTCGTTCCACACAACATGGCAGCAAATACTAAGTAACAACTGAACCACAGATCACCAGCATTGATGTTGGGAACTAACAATATCATTGTACCTTGACACGTTCAACAGACCTACAGTAACAACAGTATTTTGACCAAGTCAGGGCTACCATTTATGACAGAAAGGACCTTTGAACATCAGCAAGCAGTATAGCTGTTGATTGTGATGCCAGCAGCATTTCAGACTCCTCAGGGCATGCTCAACCACCAGCTCTGCAACTCCAGCAAAATCCCTTCTCACCCACGACTTAGCAAAAGGAATCAGTATCACAACATGAAATGGAGGGTGTGACTCTGAATCATCTTCTGTTTGAATCCAGAATTCCAAATGCCTAGTTCCCATTCATTTTCATTAGAACATGTGTCCTTCTTTATTTAACAGACTCCCCAACTGATGAAAAGTTGAAAAAAACCATCTTTGAGTAAAGGTCCACAGACAGGGAAGTCAGTCAAGGAGATCCAGACAGAATGTCTGGACAGAGACTTGCTTACCAGATGTGTTAAGGACACATAAGCAACATGCAGTCTGCTGCACAGATAACAGATAATTTTGAGTATAACCCAAAATTTTAGTTCCACAGTCTTTCCATTAGCTCTTCCATCTGCTCCTAAAGACTAGCAAGAATGCACTCTTCAACTCCTTCCAAATGAAGGGGTAAAATACTTCTGTAGCCCTTAACAAGCACCAAAATAAAGGAAAGGAGAAGAGAAGAATTACAGTCTTCATGTTGTACTTCAGAGTAATAGCTACACAAAATCTGTTTCTCCAGAGAGGAATAAATAACATTAAGGAGATTCTGCCCAAAAATAATCTCATTTGTTCCATGTGCAGGAGTGTGGAGGAAAAGTTGGCCCAAGTGATTTCACCCTTCAGAAAGCAGCAGCGAAACAGATACAGTCAACTGCAAAATATTATCTTTCTCTTTAAGAACAGCAAATAAGCTACACAGACTATCAGTCTCTCCACCATTTACAAAATAAACTAGCTATTTATCCAAACACAAAGGCTCAAATGTTAACACAACCCACTGTTTAGCAGACAAAGGAAACAGAGATGACAGAAAAGGAACAAGAATTGCTTGAGAACACAGAATGAAATCAGAAGTGAAAGGCTTTATTTTGTTTGAATACAACAACTTAGCACCTACAGATAAACAAGGAAATTCTTCCATACACCTAAAAGGATTTTTAAGAAAATCTCAGTCTAAGTCTTACAGTATAGCTTACAGTAATCAATGGCTGAATTAACAATGCTTAGATTCCTTTGAAAGCTAAAATTCATCATTAAAAAGTTACTCATCATTAAAAAGATACTCATTTTGTATCCTCTGAAGTTATTTCCATCTTTAAAATCAGGGTAATTTTTAAACCATGAGATTAAATCTAAACATGAGTATTAAGCTTAAAAGAAAAATAAATTGGCAATTACAGAGTTTTGGATAGAACCTTTGACATTATGCTACCTGTAGTTAAAAAAAGAAAGTATTTATATAAGGAATGCACCAATGACTTCCTGAAGACTGTAACAGGACCTTCTTCTGTAATTTGTTCTTTATACAGTACCAATTAAGCATTAATATTTGCCATTATATAGTGAAATTGTGTCTAAGCATTGTAAAAGGATCATCTGTATCACAGAAGAAAGTTTAAAATACAGCTTACTTCCTGACACTGCTACTAATGAACTATTATGAACTACTGTGAACTCAGTAATGCTATTAACTCCCCCTCAACACAGTAGCAGAGGGACACACCTGATCTTCCTTTCAGAATCATATTCTAAGAAAAGGCAGCTTTCCTTCTACATGGTCAGAATAAGAAATCACCTGCTCACTCAGCCAATGCAGCCTTCCAAAAATAAAATTCTATTCCACCAGCACTCATTTCAGGCTGGTTTGCAGGAATTGCTTTGAAATGTCTTGAGATCCAACTACTAAATACAGTGGTCATTTAGCTCTACATTTTCTTTTAAAAAGTATTTCTAAGAAAACAATATCAAACAATTAATCATGTCCTCTCGTAGAGATGCAAACAAGATCCATTTGTCATCATTTGTCAGTAGAGACACTGGAAAATACAGACACCAGTTTCATGATATCCTCTTTTGTGGACACAGCTGTTACACAACTGCTACAGAAGCTTGTAAAAGGATTAATAAGTCTCATATACTTGAAGACATACACAGGTACTGTATTACAACAACATATACCTCTCTGCTCTGTCAACTGGACTTGCCCGTGTGTGGCCAACATTGCAAGTATTTTACGTGCTGCAAAAACACAGAGCAGCCTTTCTGGAATTACCTGAGAGAAAGTTGCTTCAGATAGGTCTCTCTGACAAGGCTGGGAGCTCTATCCGTTGTCCACAACATTCTTAATGCTCTAGTTAGAGTGTAAGCCTCGAAAATCCAGTTATTCTTGGACCTGGATGGGAGTACCTCTGAACCAGAGAGACATGAGCCTAAAAGAAACACGGCTGCATTTGGAAGTGCAGGAGACCAGCCATAGTTTCACCTTGTTGTATGCAGAGAATGCAGACCAAGAAAGAATCACTTACCTCACCTCAGCAAAATGATCTTACACTATTCAGGGCTTTTAAGGAAGCCATCATAAGAAAATAGCAACATACCTAAGACTGCTGTAATAAACTTGACAAAAAGAGTAATACAACTAGCACCCTAAAGAGAAGAGCTCTACCCATTTTAAGGAAATATTTATTTAACATCTGCAAAACCAAATATTTCACCACACAAATCTGATTATGGTACTAAAATTAACAGAAATCTTAAGCTAGGAAAAATACAAACCCAATACTTTATCACAATTATTGTTAAACAAGGTTTTATTCAACAAAGATTTTACACTCTCAATTCAAAGTAGGCTTTTTTTTGGTCACTTTTTATGGTGACTTCTTTTCAAATAAATTAGAACATACCATAGTAAACTCTTTGTGTCCCATCCTTATCAAATTAGCACCACAAGAACCTTTTTATTCATATACTTCCACAATGAAGTATGAACTTAATGATCCTATCCAAGATTCAGTCCAGAGACGCTCTTCTCAGACAGATAGTTTAGTCTGCCAAAGCTAAGCAATTCCTGTCAGCCTTGGTTTTTACCAAGGAAAACATTTATTGCAAGTACAGTTGGTGTATGCCATTATCTATGAGCTCAGGTTTGACTGCTACATGGAAATTAGCATGCTCTACGTGACAGTAGTATTTACATCTTTCCAAAAGGTCTGTACTTGAAGCAACAGAACACTAGTGCAATGTCGACTGCAATTAGTAGCATACATTTTACTCCCTCCTAATTCTGGCATTCACCAAGAAAAGAAACATCTACTTTAGCAGTCTCAGCGTGGCAACAGCAGACTTCTAAGACAGAACACTTCCTACCATGATCCTTGTATAGGGCAAATCAATCCCTCACCTAGCATCAGTTTTCACTGTGTGTCATTTTTGGTTGCTGTTTCGAGGTGCTGATGATTTTTGGTTTGTTTTTTGGAGGGGTGGTGGTTGTTTTTTGGTTTTAAACTTCTAAGTTGTTCAAGAGCTGTAGCAACTTCTCCATCTCCAACAGTGCAGATTGATCCATGGGTTTAAATTGTTTTCTTTGGGATATGACCATGTCTGCAAAAAATTCTTGTGTCTTAATCTCCCAGATGCTGTCTTTGATAGAGGCTCTATAATGGATCAGTGAAGAATTCAAGAGTACAGTTTCAATCACCTCACACTAATGGGACTATTGCATAGGATACATTTTTGAGAGGGCTCTAAAGTGTCTTCAGCACAAGCAAGTACATCATGTAATGAACCTTGTTGATAAACCATATGTTCAGTATCTCAGTAATTAGGACACCATGCCCAGTTAAAAACCAGTTCAAAGCCCCATTGTAGCGAGGCTCAGCCACTCTATATAGTCTGCATGAAATAAATCAGCAACACTGAACAGCATGAAAGCTGTGCTGCTTCCAGTTACATGTACATAAAGGCAGTCATGTCTTTCCATGCAAAGGTATCACATCATTAAGACTTTTGTAGAGCCCTTATATTTTACATTTCAGGAATTCATTTCAAAACAGCCAAATGGAAGAATTAGAGTAAGAGGATTCTTAGCAATTGTTGTTCATTTTGGACAGTAAATGGAAAACTGTGTTTCAAGACATTTAACAAACATTTGGGATTGGTTTAAAATTAAATGATCTGAAATTCACCAGGTTTCCACTGTCAGAGTAAAAGATTATGTGCAAAAAGGATTGAGAGATTGTCAAAGTCTGTGACAATAATAGAGCCCAGAGCTCAATGTTTTGCAACACAAAAGAACAAATGGAAAAAAATCTGATACCACGTAATAACAAAGACGTTACTACAGCCTTCCACAGCTTCAAACACATCAGATATTCACAGCTTTATAACACTTCAGAACAGGTAGCTTTGTTTATAAGAAATGTAAAGCACTAACAAAAGAAAAACTGAAGAGTTTCACATAAACAGTGAGAAAAACCTCAACCTCCACAGCCAACTGCTACACCCAAACTCAGCAGCCAAGAGTCCAGTGGAGGAATAAAAGCACCAGATTCAGAAAACAGCATTAGTAAAGCAGGGCTACTTCTCAGCTATCAGCAGTAATTCCCCTGAGCATACAAAATAAAGAAGATAATCTATGAAGTAATCACAAGCAAGAGTTAAAATGCCAATTAATATGTCCAGAAACACAAAAGTGTTATGAATAGACAGCTTTTATACATTCTAAACAGCAGAAAAACAGGATTTATTTTAATGTATAACTCTGCTCCAATTAAAAAGGTCAAAGCTGTTCTTGCCTGGTGAAAGCAAGGCCAGGAGCCACATTCCTGTTTGTGGAGAAATCCTCTCCAAAACTATTTTATGATAGTCACCATGTTGATGTATATGGGCTTAAATGTTTCACATTGAGTAAAAATAATTACAACAAAGAAAGCAAAAGCGTTCCGTTCAGCTAGACAAATTAAATCCAAAACTTAACACACTGTCAGCCATACCAAGTAGAAAGCTGAAGTCTGGCTGCACAGGATGTTTTCCACAAGATTTGGAACTTGTTTTTCACATAATTTGTTAAGAATCACAGTGCAAGTCATTTTTCTCATCCTTGGCTTTTCCCCATTATCATTCAGGGCACAGAGACAGACATTTGCTTACAGAAAAGTCTGTCCATTTTGTATAAAATACAGCTCCACATTCACTTCAGTGTCTCCTTTGTAATTCAAGGCCATTTCCAGCCACCATACCTCCTTTTCCCTCACATAAAATAATCTTATGCTATCTATACAGGCTTGGAGCTTGAAGTTAGTCAAGTTAAGCTGCATTAAATGAACTACAGTCAGTAACTTTCTAAACTAAGTTAATACATAGTAATTTTCCAAAGGAAAATAAAGTACTTATATAAGCACCTACTTGGATTTTTCTACCTAAACTGTACAGTTTCTCAATTGCTGAAAAGGAAAAGTGTTTTACCTTCAAGGTAAAAAATTTACTTTTTTCTAAACCTGAGGAGCAACCCTTTGTCACTGCTAAAATGTGAGGAAAAGATAACATTTCTTCAGTAGTTGTGGACTATAAAACATAAACCAATATTGTTTCAATACTATATGCATGTTAAATGTGGGTTTTTTATTTACAGACATATTTCATTATTAGTTGATGGCCAGATTTTCCAGTTATGTGTACATTTACTTAAAGACTATCTTGTGAATTTCTAATTTTTGCTATATAAGCATTCTAGGAGAAAAACTGTGCTCATGAAGCAACACAGGACCCCCTATTCTTCTTCCCACTATTCTAATATTATCAATCTCATTTATTTCTTTATGTCTATTGCAGAAAGATCAAGTTCTTTAGATATGAAAAATTTTATCATCTTCATTCTGCAACAGGATCTCGGAACAAAAACAGAAACAAGGTTCACAAACAGGAAAAATCTTTATCTTATTACAGAAATGTTTTTGCAGTAATTATATTAAAAGAATATTCCACTCCCTCAAGGTTCAAAACATTGATTCATGCTAAAGAAAGCTCACTCTTTAGCAAGTGATACTGAAGATGTGACACAAAAAAAAAAATAGAAGTGACAAAAAATGTTCCAACGTTTTCATCATGCAAAGAAATGTTGGAGGGACATTGGACTCAACTAGTAGTGACAGGTTTGGCATTAGTGTGGTCATCTATGAAAAGCACTTAGTTAATGAATGTATTTCAGCCTTTTTAACAACAAAGAAATAGACTGGTAATGCTGTGCCATCCCTGAATGTCATCAGCAGTTTGACCAGTCTCCTAGAAAAGCTTTCAGCGAATCAAAGCAAGTCAAAAAGACAAGCCAAGAAACAGCAGTAAATGTAACCAATATGGACAGTATATGTTTTGTTTCCAGGGTATGGTTGCAAACATGCTCTCATTTATTAATACTCCAAATATCATTTATTAGTTGCCAAAGATCAGCAGTCATTCACTTTATTTATTTAAATTAGTTTTAACTCGTAAAGTCCTTTTATTACCGAAAACTTGTGGGAAACCAGCTGAATGGTAAATTTCCCTGTTCAAATCAAAAGTCATAGATCAACTCAGTGCTAGTTCTGCTTTGTCACTTCCCATCATCCTTCAGGATTTAACCAAAATAACAATACCTGAAAAAACAAACAACCTAAGTAAAAGCTTAAACTTCTTAAGATTGTCAGCGTGCTTCTTTCTCATTTATCTTCTAATTTTTAAATCTTCATAACAAATGTATTATTCAATGGGTAATTCATAGTATTTTTCAGGCAACTGAATTTGTTCAGCATTGTTAGAATGTACTTGCAATAAAATCACTTAAGAATATCTCTGTCCCACTGAAGAAAATTTCAAGTCTAAGCCCTTGCAACTGAAAGAACAGATGACTAGACCTAGACTAATAAATTATCAGTTCACTGTTAGTGAAAATGGTTTTAAACATTTCAAGAGAATTACCTGGAATAAAATGTCCAAGTTAATCTCCTTATATGAAATCAGCATAAATTCATGTCAACAACAGACATTTTTTTCCACTTCCAGTTTACTTCAGTAAATTCTACTCATCCAGACTGATGCCAAAGAATATTCTAGGTACAGCAAGGCTTCCACAGGCACCTCACTGGTTCAACTTTTCTAATGCCATTGCTGTGTTACAGCTTCCAGTCTCTCAGATTTCTTCACTAATCCAATGTGTATATCCACAGTACACACTTCAGCAGTTAGGGAATGGTGCATGCACCACACCTTTCACCTCTGAGCTGCACAACAGAAGGAATGTGTAATTCCTCACTCTAGGGATGGAAAGTTTTTACAACCACTTAATGAAAATAAACTCAGGTAGAATCATGGCACTGTCACAACTCCCACACAGACCTATTGAAACTTCTGCTACCACATGTCCATGGTATAAACAAACAGCGACATCTTTTTACAGTAGGACAAAACATCTTCATGTTTGCTGGAGCACGTAGATGAGAAAATCTGTCCAAGCTAAATAATAATTCAAAAAGCAAAATGAAAATTTAATTCCCAGAGTCCAGCAGTAAGCAATGACAGAGGCAAGGCTTCCCCATGCATAAAAAGTAGTTTGCTTTACAGAGTACTATGGAAGGGGATACAATTCAAACCATTGATTTTTAATTCTTTTTCCTGTTAATTCACCTGACCTATAGCAGGAGACAGAAAAACAGAGTAAGAAAACAGTTACACACTCTGTAGACCACAGATGACTGTGAAATACACAGGATTGTTTATCATTTATCTCCAGTCTTAAAGAAGCATGTAGCTATCCAAACAAAAAAGAAAGTCCTGTAAACCCCACAAGCCACCCAAAGCTTTTTCAAAAACATACATGGAAAGACACAGTAAAATCTTTTTTTTTTTCCATTTAAAACAAAACCTGAACAACCTCTGTTATTGCTTTGACCTGCTACATAAGGCTCTGTCCTGCAGGAAGACACACATCAAGAAGACTCCTTATTGCCTCCTCACACTCTACCCAACCCCACCAAACAACACCACTCACACCAGCAGCACTCCAGGACCTAAGCACTGAAGAAGTCCAACATCCTGCTGACTGTGTTTCTGTTTGTGGTTTTTTGTTTTGGGTTTTTAAGTGTTTTTCCAGTACTTAACTGCTCACAGATGGGATATTTGTGCAGAACATATACAACCCCCCACAGAGACTTAGTTATGTCAGAGAAATGCATGCGATGGTTCACTGGTGAGCTGTTTGTATGTAGAAAATGTTGCTACACTGTCACAGTGTTATTGTAACAACTCTTATAGAAAAGTTACTTTGTTTCAAAACGGAGTTGTGTTGACTCACTCTCACTTTCATACCCAAATATTCCCCAACACTAAAACACACAGGTCTCAGCAGCCTGCCCAGCAGTGAGGCTGCAGGGTCATTGTGTTGCTGGCATCCATCCAGTGCCCACAGTGATGATTTGAGAGTGAAGAGGCTCCCAGAACGAGTCCTCCTTCTGTCGGGATGGCAGTAACATGCAGATCTGAGTGGACTTTCTGAAGCTTTCAGAAGCTGCCAGTGATCAATCTCTCCATTTCGAGGTCATCAGGGCTTAATTGCTGTCCTTTGCCTCTTGAGCCAGGTCTCAGGAAAAATTGCATTCAGACTTGTTCATTCCCATAGCCCCTTTTCCAGCAATTTCTTCCTCCTGGTGCTTCCATGCCCATGCAAGCATTCTTAACAAGATCACCTTTAAGACCACTACACGTGCAATAAGAGGGATCGGATCCCGTTGACTTATTCCAGCTACATCTCAGTCCAAGGCTAGTACAGGAGACTATGGGACAATATCTTCTGAAAAACAGAACCCATTCTGGGTAAGCATGCCACAAACAGCCTCTTAAGGAATTTTCTTCCTAATCCTTTTGTACTTATCAGACACCTTAAAGTGTAAGGATGTATTTTCTGCTTTAATCCCATCTAAGGAAACATTTTCTTGTGATTACATTTTGAGTCATGGTAATCTTTTTGCCCTCCAAATCTGTTATTTTAAACAAGTTTATCACCATTTACTTATGCCTCTCATATACAAGTTCGTCAGCCTTTTTCATAAAAGGAGATAGAACTTAACATTTTAATGTCCATTATTTTGTTTCAAAAAGGTATCAGCCCAGCACAAGAGAGTAGAGACATTCACAATCCAAAGCACACAAAATTGACTCCTACTGCATTCACTGATTGCAGCCTACCTACTTTGCTGCTTTTGCTTCTCACGCTAGGTGAGTAGAGGGACAAATGCAGGATTGTGCATTACACAGGAGGAAGCAGTAGCTTTATACTAAAAGTTTTATCACCATCTGCTAATTTACAATTCCTAGCTATGCAGGTATTTTGGTTTTCTTGATTCTTTTCCAAACATTCCTTGAATCATCCTTCCAGCTGAACTGGTTTCTTGTGCAGCTGATGCATTTATTCATTAGCTTTAGTGAAGCCCTAGGCACAGTGACAGCATGAATAATATACAAAGTAAAGTCCAACATGCTTGAGAAACACCACAGTTTATTAAGGCAAGTAATTTGGGTTGGGGTGGTTCCCCTCCCCCCTTTCATTTTTAAGAAACATGTACAGTCTTAAAAGATAGGATAAGCTCCTAATTTTTCCCAGATGTGTGCACATTTAGCCATAAATCAGTTAAAATATGCATGGTAGGTTCTAGCCAAATGCTCTTATAAAACCTATATACACTTCCATTAGTTTAGATTTACAGAAATAAACTCTTTTAATTTTAGTTCTATAGTGTATTCCTTCTCTGTGATCTCCAATAACTTTGCTCATAAGTAATAAAGATGATAGAAGGTCACACAAACTCTGTTAAAACATAATTGGAAACAACAGCCTGAATTCATTAGTCCTATAAATTTTAAATTGAATATAATACAACATAAGCAGTAACAAGTATTCTCATAAAGCTGAAACATCTCTGAACTTTTCAGTCAAATATCTTTTATGTGCAGCATGGCTTACCCTCTATGCTAGATGAAAAGAATCCTGGCCTATAATACCTTCTCAACTCTTTCTTCTTCTGGTTTATCTAATATTTTACATCAAAGTTTAGGTTGTATGTCATTCCAGTAGTATTTATTTGCTTAGTTCAGGGGTAGCAGTTTTTTGGGGGTTGGAGGAGGGTTTTCTAATGTACTACCATTTAACACACACACAAAAATAGAGTTGTTTCACCTTCTCATTAATATCTCAATAATAAACATCCAAATAGACACAATGTTACACTAAAAAGAGTCTGGACAGCTATAAAAGAAATCTACAAGTCTCAGTTTGTTTTATTGTAATTAATAAAGAGAAGGGAGAAAATATTTTGTACACAGATCATGTAACATGCCATCTAATTCACAGGATTTCCTATCTGCTTTATGATTTATGTACATTGTAAAATTAACCTTAGAACACCAGAACATAATTTTTGCTAATTACGTTGAGGTACTTTTTTTTTGCCACAATTGTGTAAGTTTCAATTTAAAAGGGTACAATGGGGTCACCATAAATAAAAAGTTGAGAGTGTCTGATGACCACTATAGCACAGATTCATTTATCAAGAGATTCCTCTGGACATAAATTACTGGCAAATTAGCAACACTTTTAATGAAGACTACAAAGGAAATAGCATACAGTTAATGCACCTAGTAGCTGATGAAGCTACTCATTCAATCAGTCGTTTCAATAGATACATTAGCAATTTTTATGCTAGTTTTTAAACATCAGAACATTATGTGACCATCTCAATCTGCAGACCCCCTTTTCCCCCATAATGTATAATGTAATTTTTCAGATTTTTTTAACTATTTACAGAGTAGACAGCAACACCCACAATTGAACTGAAGTGCCTGAAATCATTAGGCAGTACATACACAGTCACTCCTCCATTAGTTGTCTCTCTCACTTGAACAATGAAAGATTATAGATGCCAAGAATCAGCAGCAGTCACTCTTTACTTACTATAAATTGGTATCAGAAAAGGAAATGCCCTGGTGAGGCCTCATATGGAGTACTGTGTCCAGTTCTGGGCTCCTCAGCTCAAGAGGGACAGGGAAGTGCTGGAGAGAGTCCAGCACAGGGCTATCAAGATTATCATGGGACTGGAACATCTTTCATATGAGGAAAGGCTGCGGGAACTGGGGCTGTTTAGTCTGGAGAAGAGGAGACTGAGGGGAGATCTTATTAACATTTACAAATATCTAAATGGTGAGTGACAGGAAGCTGAGACATCCCTTTTTTCTATAGTAGCTAGCAACAGGACAAGGGGTAATGGGATGAAGCTGGAACACAAGAAGTTCCACTTAAACATAAGAAACAAACTATTTCAGTGTGAGGTGAGGGAGCCCTGGCACAGGCTGACCAGAGGGGTTGTGGAGTCTCCTTCCTTGGAGGTCTTCAAGAACCATCTGGACACATTCCTATGTGACCTGATCTAGGTGAACCTGCTTCTGCAGAGGGGTTGGACTAGATGATCTCTAAAGGTCCCTTCCAACCCCTACCATTCTATGAATCTGTGTGACCTAATCCAGCACTATTAGTAAACACTAACGAGGTCACTCCTCAGTCTCCTCTTATCTGAGCTAAAGAGCCCCAGCTCCCTCAACCTTTTGTCATAAGGGAGATGCTCCACTCCCTTTATCATCTTTGTGGCAACCTAATACACCAAGTCAGTAGATCATCAGCTCACAGAAAAACCTTACTTTACGACATCCTGAAGGGAGCTCAGACTACTGGGACTTACCAGAGGAGGAAGATAAAAGGCGCATTCTCTTCAGTTAAAATACATTGCTATTTTCTTTCCAATGCAATAAAAATACAAAGAATCCAGTTTACATCAAATATCTACGTCCTTCAACATGACATAAGGAAAAATTATCAGTATGCGGACACCTTTCATACCCACAGTGAAACACACCTCAGCCAACAGCTGCAGCAGAGTCGGAGCTTCACATAGGCCCTTTTAAAGCCTTCAAAATATTAACAAGTTAGGATTCATACAATCCATACACTTTCTGCTGAACATATGAAAAGGGCATATTTCACAGCTACAGCAGAAACCCAAGCTTCTCACATCAGCAAAAAGCCCAGCAAAATACAGAAATGCAGAGCTAGCTTTTGCTTGCTGACTCCAGCTAAGGCACCCAGCTGCACTGATGGACCATGTAATAGGCTTGCTGCTTTGATGAATATTCACCCTCATAGCCCTCTGTCTCACCTACCTTCTCAAAAAGTTTCCAAAAATACTCTAAGAAATTTGTGGCACAGTTCTTCTGCTTGGCCAAAAACTTTTGTGCTAGAACCCTAAAGCAGGATTTGGGGAAGATCTGGATCTCAGTAAAATGGCACGTTGAAAAGAAAGCAACATTTCAAAAAGATTTTTTTCCCCTCATGTTAAAAATCATATAATACATAAAACACACTGCCTCTGCTAATGAAAGGAGATGTTTCATTTAACTTCTCAATTTTATCAAAATTTCAGAAACTCCATGTCTCAGAAGTGTGCCCCTAAAACAAATTCCCATTCCTCTTCAGCATTTGTGATTTTTTAAGCTTACCAAAAAGTAAGTTAATATGTAGTAAAGATAATTTCAATCCACAAAAAGTTGAGGGCTGAGAATGAGTGAATTTATTTAAAGGTATACTTGAAAATTTATATTGACATTTGAATGTGAGTTTGCTCCATGCACACCAAAACAGCTTGGCTCTTTCACCTAGACACCTGAGAAATCAGACATCTAAATAACAGCAAGCAGATGGAGTAATTTCTGCTTTCCAAAAGTTAGCTGCAGGAGCTTATTAATGCTCTGTTGTAACGTACAAATTCACGTTCTTCCTCAAACATCATGATAAATATGACATTAAATGAAAGGACACATTTTAATTTAACATTTAGGAACCAATTTTGACTAATTTTAACTGACTTCTGCACAGTGTCTGAACTGGATGCAAATGACAAATAGTTGGCGTTTATCTGCAAGTGTTGTTCCTGCATCACAGATACACTCATCCGACACTGAAAAAATTACACTCCAGCTCTTCATAAAGTGGAAGCAGCTGCAATGACAACTGATTTTTGGCAACTTCAGTCCCTATCTACTTGTAGGTACCAGAAACAGCCTCAATCACATATCAAAACTAATTAACAAACTTAATCAACTACAGAATAGCAAATACAAATGCTGGGTTCATTGGTGAAAGCAAATTATCTCTTAATACTGAAAGCATTTTATAGGAGGAGGTACACAGATCTGTCTGTCCTTCTCAGATCTGCACATGAATCTTCCAACCCTTCTCTTTCATTTCATTGTAAAGACAGGTAACCTGAGCTCTGGATTTTAGACTATGTTATTAAATTAAAACAGGATTAATTATTGCAGGGCCATTACAGTTCAGTAGATCTCACAGTATTGAAAATAACTCTTCATCTTTACTCAGTGCTGTAGAAAGTGAGATTTATGTATTTTCTTCTGGAACTTCATGCTAAGCAGGAGAATTTTCTGCTTTCATGACAGGAGAGCATGCTGTGATTGAGGCCCCAGAGAAGGGGCAGGAAGAGTGACGTGCTGTAATAGCAGCATTACCAGCACAACGAAGGCCACAGTGGGAAACAAATCCTTTTCATGTGACTGTCTTACTCTCTATAGTTGAGATATTTGAGAAGAGCATGGTTGAATAGATCATGATTCATGAGTGATAAAAAACTGAATATCTTCTTCAGAAGGCCTGAAAAAGATCAAATCTTGAAGTATCAGAAGATGATAATTTTTTGGCAATCAGCACGGAGCACATTAAAAACAAGGAAGCCACTGTACAGTGAGACATCCACTAACAGCAGCAAAAATCCTGCTGAGACTCTTTCTTTTGTACTCTTCTTCCCACTGAGGAGGGAAAAATACCACAAGAAAAAGCCATGACATCAGGACATGGAAGCAACAAGTTTTGAAAACTTAGAAAGAACATGGGAAGCTTGAAAAGGAAGATCTTTTCTAAACCAGCAGCAGTAGTCCTCATGATATCATACAGAAGAGACCACAGAGTTCCATCATGCTATCCAGGGTGTAGAAACAACAACTGGGGCTTGTACAATGAGAGAAAAAAGGCTGCACTCTTTCGCAGTAACCAACTTGGGAAGAACAGCACTGACTTTCCTTTCCCATAGACTAGCAACAGCACACACAGTTCACTACTTAGAAAAGTGTCCTCCACAGGAATCTTTAAATTAAGCAGACGTGGCTCCTTTGAAAGACTAGTTTTTTCTTGACTTAAGCACTACTCAGTATGGGATTATCACTAGCACTATTATCATAAGCACTCATTCTCCTGGTAGGAATCAAACAAAACATTTAATACTGATCAGATCACACAGCACAAAGAGGTTACTAAACTTTTATTTTACTTTACTAATTATCAAGGGGTAGAGCCTCCCAAAGCAAGTCAGGCAGCCTACAGCTTTCCTGTGCCAAATTATTCCAATAACAATAATAATAAATCCTACTACATCATATAATAGTAAACCTAAGCTTCCTAATGCAAAGTGCTGTAATGTTGTCCCAAGTCAGCAGATGGAAAGCTGAATTAATCTCCACCATTACTCGCAGGCTTGTTAAACTGCAGCAGAGTTGAAAACAAGAAGACCGTGTTATTATCACTCAGCGCTGCCACTGAGAGCCCAGTGGGGAGCCATGACACCTCGCATGAACCGTGCTTATTTCACAGCGCTGCTGTTGGCAAGATCCTGTGAAGAGCATCCGAAACAAGCGGTGAAGTTATTCATGAGCTAAGTGGATGCCAGAAATGCCAGGTAGAGGATAAAGGGATAGTGAAAGAAATTTGCACCTTTATTTTCCTCTGACAGGACTGTAAAACTGAGCTTGAAAATCAAGAAGGGTCCTCTCTCTGCCAGAAGAGAGAGAGGGAGCTAAGGACTTCTCCTTTCCACAGATCCAATGCATAAATCTTTCTAAATACTGAACAACAGAAGCAGCATAAAATGGAGAAAAAAACATTTTAAAGGAGAAATCCTTATAGCATACATACAGGGAAAAGACTTTCTAGAACAATGACCTAGACAGATATCAAACTAGCAGGTGTTTATCAATCATCTAGGAGACAGAAAAGCACTATTAATCTCAAAGGAAAAATAATGCAGGGTGATAGCGTGACATCTGGCCATGCACAATAAAAACACTGTAAAACATTTATTCTTCCCTATTTGCTAAGTAAGCAATGAATCTTTTAACTATTCACATCACAACCAGGTTCAAAAGATGACAATGAAAATGTTTGAAACATCTAGGGGAGACTGTATTTTATGCTGAGTGAAAAAGGATGGTAGTGCTTGTGGACCTGATTCTATCCATGTTTATTAAGTTTCTCTCAAAGTCAATGGCTATCTGTGCACAAGAGAGAGCACATTTGTATAAGCAGGGTTCTAAAAGTAAAAATAAAGTTCCATTAACGCCATTTCAAATCATGTTTCAATCTGGTTTTGTTCTTTTGTTCTCCTCTTGAGCATTTCTTCAGCCTTTTTGAGAATTATTTACCTGCTATTAATCCATTCATAGAAGTGATGGTCTTAACATGTCTTAAAAAATAATAATTGTGTGAGGACTCTGCAACTACACATGGTGAGTGTCTATGTGGAATTAGGTGTCTTTGGGCACTAAGAACATAAGTATTAATTATTCTCAAGACAGAAGCAGTTTTTCTTATACTAAGCTAAAAAAAAAAAACCAACCAAAGCCAAACAAAAAAACTCCACACCAAAAAAATCCCAAAATTCCCACCCTAATAAAGCTAAAAAGGCCTTTCTGAACTAGTCTGAACTCCACTAATAGCCAAATGTGTTATATTAATGGGTGTTTACAACTAACGATTGGGTTATTTAAACAGCCATGAACAGAATACAAATTACTGTCTGTAGTGTCTAATGTGCTTCTTGCTGAACTTATACTGTATTTCTGACTGCTGACAAAATACTGCTTGATGTTTTCCATTAGTAAATGTATTTCACCATTAAAAAAAAACCCAACTAAATCTCACACCTTCACAAGGGTATTTTTGGAAGATGCATATTTTATTTGTATTAAATTGTTCAACATATTATTTCACTCTAAAGTAAAGCTAGTCTTACAACACCAGCAATTAATTACTAAGTCTACTACCCTCTCTGTTAAAGTCAAAGCGAATTTTAACAGATTTACCATAAAGAAGGGTGCAGATAGCAAACTGTCAGCAAATTGGACTGAATCCTGTCCCAATTACTTCAGCTTGGAGATGTTTCAAGACCCCTTACATAATGCTCTTTTATTTCACCTGACATTGCAATTGCTCTTTCAAGCATGACTTGTATAAATCAAGAAAGCATCTTCAGTACCCCTTTCCGAAAGCCTTATCTTCAGCAGTTTGCTCCCCAAGAGTGACAGTTCTAGACCCAGACTATGGTGCGAACCTAGTCCTTGCACCTTTCATAAGAAAATTGATCCAGATCACACAGCCCAACAGCAGCCTGTCTCTCTTGACAAAGCCAAACTGACTCAAGGAAATCAACACACCCTTTAAACAACTTCATGATTTATCCACTGCTTAAGAGAGAGGCTTTGACGCTTTAGCCAAAGCCCTCAGAGAGTAGTACAAGAGGCAACAGAAAGAACAAGAGTTTGACTTTTTGACTAGCAGGCAGCTGCTCAAGGTCCACCAGCACAGAGACCTTCAAAAATATTGGAAATTACTTTAAGACTTTGAGACTTAACTTTTGCCTGGAGCAACCAGAAGACCAGTCACAGTTTCTTCCAAATTCTCTGAAACAAGTATTTGGGTGCATACAGACTACAAAAAAAGAAAAAGATCCACAGACAGAGAGTCTATTTTAAGAGGCCAACAGCTTGACGATCCAAATAGAGTGAATACAGGGACATTAGCATTAGCTGAAAAAAAATAAAGGATCCCATGAAAAAAACTTGAGTAATCAAATCACAACTGAAGGCAATAGCACATCTTTCCAGGTAAATAAGGAGCACTCCTACACTGAAACACTGTAAGAAGTCCAGACTGAGAAGTAACTCAGAACTTTATTCTTGTGATTAATAGCCCAATGTACTTCTTAAAACCCCAGAAGCAGTACTGCCTTTAGACCAGACTTCTAATTAGTCACACATAATTGTAAAACGCAGCTGTTAAAACACTGAGCATAAAAATACGCACAAGAATCATTTTCTACTTGCACGTGCATTTCTCTCTCAATTAGTTATGAGATGCTCTATTTCTGAACTCCTAAAGAGCTGTCACTACTATAAATGAGGGAAAAAATACTGAAGCCTCATTATTATCTGATCCATTTCAATTAACAAGTGTAAATGATTAAAAGCCACAAAAAAAAAGAAAGAGTGACAGTTTGGGTCATTATACTCTTACAAGAATTATCTTATTTTAAACTGCGTATCATCGTATAACAAATCATTTCTGCATCATTTAAAGGTGCTTAGGTTACAATCGTCATCATTCTTCAGAGAAAACATAATCATGAATTTCCATGACATTTTGAGGGGAAACCAGGGTTTAAAAGACTAATATGTAGTGTCTCAGAATAAGTTGCTCACAGGCATTCAAAGGGGTCCCACGTTTCCTTTATTGAGGAAGCAATAAAATGCAACACTGCAAGTTACAAAATTATGTTGTTTGACAAGCTCTCCATTATTCATATGAGGTACTATAATTTTCCAAGAAACGTTTCTAATCATTGAAACTTTACTACATTCCCACAAATGTTTCCGTTGACAAGGTATTTAATGAAGGAAATCACAAGAAGTTACCACATCAAAGGAAACATTTGTGGGGAATTCAGTAAAATTAAAATGTCTCCACCTTAATGAGACAACACTATGAACATTGTATGTATTTATTATACTATAAACACTAATGACCTACCTCTAATTAAATAATATACTATTAAATACTAACTAAAATTAGTATAGCCTGAGTTCGCTACTATGGTCATAATTCAAGTTCTTTGATCACAGAATCATTGCAGCTGGAAAAGATCTTTAAGATCATTGAGTGCAACCACTAACCTCACACTGCCAAGCCCATCACTAAACTAAAACATGTCCCTCAGCACCTCATCTATGTGTCTTTTAAATATCTCCAGTGATGGATATTCCGAATTCAACCCCAAAGTCAAAATCCTTTTAGAAAAAATG
Organism: Colius striatus; assembly: GCF_028858725.1. NCBI lineage: Eukaryota > Metazoa > Chordata > Aves > Coliiformes > Coliidae > Colius > Colius striatus. The sequence goes on from NC_084762.1 coordinate 7,650,714, forward strand.
AAAACCAAAGAATAGGCAACACAACAAAACACCCACAAAAGCCTCATAAGTATTTCCCATGTGCACACCAATTAGAGCTTACAATTCCAAGACCTTCTTCACTACCGTGAAGATTTAGACTGTACTTCCTCACACACAGGTAAATGACATCATGATGCAGTATCTGATAGCACCACCAGGTTTCTTTATCGTCAAGAAATAAAAATCCATTGGTACACTGTATGAGACACATCAAGGCTTGAGAGTAACCCTAAAATCCAAGAATGAAAGTTTTAATTTTAGGTATCTAGGCACTTAAAAAACAAAAGCTACGGACTAGTCTATAACAGCTCAATTTTACAGAAGTTTTCTGTAGCTTCTACTGCAAACCTAGGAAGTGATCTTTGTTTCTCAAGTAATGAAATTAGAGAAGAACAAACTAGAAACATCAATCCTTCTCTCTCTTTTTCCTCTTTAAAACATAAATGCTGACTTGCTCTTCATAAACACAATAGAGACATTTAAAATTAATAAAGTTTAACTAGTACACCTGAGAAGCGTAAATTAACTTTTAGAAGTGCCAGTCAGATAAGGAATCCTAACTACAGAGGAGACATGCTGCTTAAACTGCCAATGCAAGTATCACCACACTTCAAGGCTGTTTGACACCCATGCTCTATGCAGTTGCCCAAGCGTATACTGTACTGATGCATGGAAGCTCTTATGCCTCATAACACTAGTTGTCTATATTACTATTAACAAACAAAGTGGTATGCATCATTTACATACTCAGGTATTGCCATGTACCAAAACACTTAGTAAGCTTGTCTTGATTGTAGAATCAGGGTGTGGAACAAATTCTGAGGTTATCATAAAAGGAAATTATTGTATAGTATAATCATAATACTAAGGTGCAGCGGTGCATGTGCCAATATCTGAAGAGAAGTGCAACATTTTAAGGCTACCTCATCAAAGCAGTTGAATTATTTCAGAAAGACATCAAAAAACAACCCTCCATAATCTGACATCAAGTTTTGTCTTCCTATTTGCCTCAGTTTTATTTGGTGACATCATACACACACTATAAAGAAATTCACCTCTGTAACTTGGCTAACAACTGTAGCAGAGACCTAACTAACTCTAGCTTCAGAAAAATGTGTTAGGTACATTCCTTTTGCTTTGTTTCCACAGAAAAAAAAAGCCAAAAAATCTTACTACATTAGTTATGCAATAAGTCAATTTGTCAAAAATTGGAACAGTTATTTATCTTCTATGATAGATTTCAAAGGAAATTTACAAACAAATGACCAAAACAAGGCATCATCAAAGCATATTCCAGTATCTTATACTGTATATTAGCAAGGATCCTATTTAAACCAAACTTGTCCTTATATTCCTAAGATGTAGATAGAAGTAAAAGCAGTCAAATGTTATGCTTTACCTTAGAATCATAGAATGGTAGGGGTTGGAAGGGACCTTTAGAGATCATCTAGTCCAACCCCCCTGCAGAAGCAGGGTCACCTAGATCAGGTCACACAGGAACATGTCCAGGTGGGTCTTGGAGACCTCCAAGGAAGGAGACTCCACAAACCCCCTGTGCCACTGTTCCACTGCTCCGCCACTCTCATGGTGACATAGTTTTTTCTTATGTTTAAGTGGAACTTTTTGTGTTTCAGCTCCATTCCATTACCCCTTGTCCTGTTACTATCTACTATAGAAAAGAGGGATGTCCCAACCTCCTGACACCCACCCTTTAGATATGTATAAATGTTAATAATAAATGTTAATAAGATCACCCCTCAATCTCCTCTTCTCCAGATTAAACAGCCCAAGTTCCCTTTTGGTGCCAGTTTTGAGAACTGTTTAGATAGTAAGATGGAGTCCCGATAGCCCATGAATTTCAGATGGAAAAAGAACCAGGTTATTAGGGATGCACATGAGATTTTGTTCATGATTTAAAATTTACTTTCCAGTATCATGAAATGGAAAAAAAACTAAACTAGAGGTTACTATACTTATAAATATATGATTCTCTTGGAATCATCCCAGAACCAGTGGTAGTGCAAGTAATACTATCAGTAATGTAACCAGTGGTATTATCAGTGTTAATATAAATAGAAACAAATGAACTTCAAGTGAGTTTTTTTCCAAAATGAGAAACGGACTATAAAATCAGTAGAATAAATACTAGTGAGCAACTGAGAGCAATTTCAATAACAACTTCTGAAATGATCTAAAATTCAGTAATGAATTCATTAGTAAAGCCAGAAAATACTATAATTTGATCTGATTTCCATAATAGAATAGTTTAACAATCTATTTATGTATTTTAAATACACATATAACCTTCAATAAATATTAACACTACTGTCATTTGATAGTTTTATTTCTGTGATGATCAGCAACCAATATTAAAAGACTAAACTCATTTCTAAAATCAATTTCTTTATTATTAACCACCAACTCAAATTCTCATTGTTTTATTTGCTACAAAATTAAAAAGCCCTCCAACAGAAATCATTTTCCCAGCAGACTGCAATCAATTTACTCCCACTGGCAAAGAAGATAGTTAAAGCTTTATCATCTTCTGCAGGTGTGTTTTCTAGACCATAACTCAATTCACCCTTCTCAATTCACTTGCAGTGTCTCACCTGATTGCACTGAAGGGTAAGGATCCTTAATTTTTTTATTTTTGTTTTTTTAGGTCATCCAATTAATTTTTAATCCAATACATGCCACATGGTTTCATTTAGGACAGATTCATCCTTCTTTCCTTTTTCTTTAACCTCCTAGTTTTGCTCTGTCCTAGCAATGACATCAGATTTTCTGTGCACTCTCATGATTAGCTTTATAAATAAAACTTTTTGATTAAACCAACTGATTCCACCAGTTGTATCTATTAGTCTTATTCTAACAACTCTATATTTTACTGGGACAGCCTTTCAACTTCAGCTAGGCTCCTTTCAGCATTTCCATCCTGTTTCCCCAGCACTCTATTCAAAAGGAGCATCTCTGAATAAGAATACACACTGACTTGTTTCTGAGACAAGTTTTTTTAGGTACTTAATTCTCAGTGTTCTTAAACTCCTTTTAGGCAGGTCATGTAATCTATATGCCGTATGATTTCTGTAGGCTAAGTATTGAACTTAATCATGAACCACTTTTAAATGCCCTGTTAAAATACATAAATTATCCAAAAAATTGGGAGAATGTACAATTTGGGGCAAATTTGGTTTCACTGATGTGAATAGTCCAACTTATGTCAACAAAAGTTTGAGAGTAAATGTGAAGAGGATTTGGTTGTGTTAAGTAGAACACAAGAATTTCCCAGACTTGAAGTGGGGAGGGAAATGGTCTTACATCATACACAAAACCCCCAAGGAATCCTGTCTTACAGGACAGGCTTCCAAATACCTACAAACTCCCTAAGAACCTTCTTCCACTATGACTCCAACTATGATATATCACCCTATTTTTAAGGGCACACATCATTACCGTCTACAAGAGCTTGAAGTCAGCTGAGGTTGTGCACAAGACTGCACCTGAGAAGAATTCCTAGGGATATTTCTAACTAAAATAAGTGAATATATCCAGGTATTTTTGGCACACCTACATAGAGAGAGACAAGAAACAAGGAAAATTCTGTGTCTCTGACAAGGTGCAGCAGGAGCAATTACTAGTCTACTCCTTCTGATAGTGTCTTCTTCACCACTAGCTGCAGATGAGTGGAAGTGACACTGCTTGATATTCAGTCCAGCTGGCAGCATTTTGTCATGTTGTACACATGTAACTGTTATTAAACTGTACTACTTTAAAAAAAAACCTACTTGTTTCTCTCAAAATGAAGTTACAAATCAAGAAGTCAAATAGGAGCAACTATTTAGAATACCTGTTCCTGAAGCTTATGTCCCATACTTAAACTACTGAACAATTCCCCTCCTTCCATCATTTTTTGTTTGTTTGAGGCTTTTTTTGTTTTTTAGGCATACGCAAACAGCGTATGCCTAAAGCTAGTTGAGGCTTTTGAAAACCTGGCAACAGCGAAGGCACAATGTTGGGCAAGACTGAGAGTTACAAAGGAATGGGAAAAATCTGTCATTTGCAGACATCTAGACCCTGCTGTTATAGAAAGCTTTGGGAAATTAATCTTAGTGCATGCTCTTTTTGACATTACAAACATCATGTATTATTCATCATTTCTCCAAGCAAAAAACAAATAGATTAAACATGTTAAAAAAAAAATATATAATCATCTCAAAACTGTCCTGTCAATCCCACAGAGCCTTATAAAAGAAAAAAATCCAAAAAAACTAAAGACTATCATCACAAACTAAAAGGACTTCAGAACCACAATTAAAGAAGCAGGTGTTCGTTAAGGCACTTGAACTACTGAGACCAGGAAAAGCTTCCAGGAACTGAACCATGTCCTGCACTTCTGACATTAGTAGCACACAATCAAAAAGCTTCTTTAACCAAAACCAGTTTTTTGGCACCCTCTAGAGGTTTTGCCCCCACAGAGAAACAACTTGGAAGACAGATAATTATCATAAAATTTAAGAGAGCTTATGATACAGAACTTAACCCTGTAAATAGTGCAGACTGGTATGAAAGGGCTGATGCAAGAATGCACAACCAACACATTAGAGGATCAATTGTTGTTTCATTCTCTGTGATCAGATTGCACATCTCATTCAATTAGTCCAGGACTTCTGGGTCTATAGGAAAAAAACACCCAAACAGGAGAGCACAATTACTATTAATACTTCCCTGTTAAAAGAAGGGAATCTTTTTTCCACTGTATAATACAGGGGCTTCATAAAAATGTTTCACTTAGTTTACAAGGAAAAAAAACAAACCAAAAAATGGCTAGAAAAATAATACATCATTCATCTTTGGAACAATAAAACAATATTCCAAACCTTTAGTGTCACATGTATTTATTTGTCAAGTGTACTTTAAACTTTCAGTCATGTTCTCTGAATAAAAGCAGTATTAATCATCTAATTTGCCATTGTATGCCCAGCACTTCTCCCCTTCCACCAAATACTGCCTATACAAAATAAGAAGGGAAAATGACTTTCTATTACAAAACTGCCTTCTGACTTTTTGATCAAATTGATGTTAGGATGCAACTTGCTACATCATATAATGAGGAACTACCTGTTCAGATCTCAGTAGATCATGCTTTCCAGGACCAAGACAAATGTGTTCCAACACTAAGCGTTAATTTTCCGCTGTCATCACCCTGTAAGTCTGAAAATACAGAACGTTTCAAGCAGTTGTACAGACTTAAGCAACCTCCTCAAAGCAGAAAACAATAGCTCATTTTAGTTGCTTCATTATGGAAGAAAAAAAAAGGAAAAACATTCTACAGTCTGAATAGTAATGAGGCATTTCGTATTATCAGGGATAACAGAGAAGTGTAAACTCCAACAGGGAAGTGTTTATTTTTAGGATGATTAAAAAATATTTGCCATTAATACACTGCTTTCCGAGTCAAGGACCACTGCTTTTTTGCTGAAAACATCTCTCCTTGGTTTTGAGAATGAAAATGAAAAAAAAACCCCTCATGGATCAGGGTGTTCAGGGTATCCCAGGAGCAACAGAAAAAAAGGGAGAGTGCTACATACACTTCTATTCCTGCATCAGGGTAATTTGAGACATCTACATCACTTCATTCCGAGTAGACTATCCTATCAGTGACTGCTGAAATGAAGACCAATTGTTAACAAAATCATGTAGTATCTGCTTTGGAGGAAACTAATGAGACTCTTGAAATATCCTGATGATGACTCCTGGGGATCCAGCTCTAGCTATGATGAATTTTGAATTTTAGGAGACTACTTCTTGACTGTAGAAGATTCAGTTTCAGGCAAGGCTGAAGGGTGCTACACAGACACCCTTTACTGCAGGCATATGGACCCTATTAGGAATCATGCAAAGCTTTGAGCTTTACACTCTGCTATGTCAAAATTTTCAGGCAGGTTCAGAACATCCCTTTGCCATCTGTCTAAGAAGAAACTTCTACTGGACAAGCCACGGTAACCAATGCAACAGACACCCTTAGGATAATAAACAGGTCTGGTGTTAACCCTGAAAACCACATACAGACTTCCATTTGCAGAGAAACCAGTTGCCTACTGCGTTAAAAGCAAATATTGGTGTGGGAACATATCAGGCCCACACCCAAGATCCTTCACAAACATCTTCCATTCTCAGTTTAAAGCCTTGTTCCTCATTTGACATTAAGTCACAGTTGAACTGATACTACAGCCCACTAATATCTGAATTGCCTTGAGACAATGCAGATGCCAAAGCAGAACTCAGAAAACAGTCGTGAATTATCCAGAAACGCAGCAGAACTATGCACAGCTCTCCAGATGCAGCCTCATCAGTGCTGAATAGAAGGAAGGAGTCATTTGCCTCTAGCTTATGGTGATGCTTTCCCTAATGCAGCCCAAGAAGCTGTTGGGTCTTCTCTGCCATGAGAGCACACTGTTCATCTTTTCCACCAGGAACCCCAAATTCTTCTCTGCAAAGATGTTTTCCAGCCAGCTGACTCCAGCATGTACTGCTGCAAGAGGTTACTCAAACCCAGGTGCAGAACTTGTCACTGCCTTCATTGAACTTTCCAAGGTTCTTGACAGATCTTTTCTGCAACTTGTTAACATGTGTCTGAATGGTAACACAATTTTCTGTTATATCAGCCATTCCTCAGAGTTTTGCATCATCTGCAAACTTGCCGAGTGCAATTCTGTCCCATCACTCAGACTACAAACAAAGATGTTGAACAATATGGGACAGTTTGGATGCTGGGACTACACTGTTAGTGTACAGCCTCCAGCTGGCCTTCACATCACTGACCATAATCCGTTGAGCCCAGTAGTTTAGACAGGTTTTAGCCCACATCACTGTCCATTTATCTAATCCACACTTCAAGAGCTTGTCTATGAGTACGTTATGCAAGACTGTCCAAAGCATCCCATAAAATCACAACAAATGACACTCACTGCTCTCCCTTCACCCACTACAGTCATTGCAGAATGCTATCAGGCTGGTAAAACATGTCTTCTTCATAAATCAATGTTGACTACTCCCAATCATCTTGTCTGTCATGTTTGGAAATTATTTCCAGGAGGATTTGCTCCATCTCCTTCCCAGGAACTGAGGTGAGGCTGATTGGCCTGTAGGTCCCCAGATCATCCTTCTTGAGAGCAGGAATGATGTTCACTTTCTTCCAGTCCTCAGGAAGCTCCCCTTATCGCCATGACCTTTCAAAGATAATTATTAGAGACTTTAAATTTCCTACAACTAATACAGAAGTAGAACTTTTAATGTAGATGATAGGCAGATGCCATGATGAAGTGGATCAATATAAACTCTCCTACTCTTAAGTGAGCAAATATATTGTTGCTTAGAAGTAAGACTCTGAAGCCCAGGGCAGCTGTTTATTAGCATTTCATCAGATACATTCACGCATCTGTAACAGAGTCCCCATTGGAATAAAAGAAAAAGCCCTACTGGAACCATCCTGAGACAATCTGACAGTCACAAACCAATAATGAGATGTCTCAGAACTTCATGTTACCACAGTCATGAGTGAGCTCTGCTTCTCTGTCACTTAAGAAGAACCTGTGCCATAATTCAGCAAAAAGCAGTATCCAAAACAAGCCAGCTACTAGCTGAAAACACAGGTAATGAAGCCTACAGCAAAGCTCATGAGAGCAGGAGACTGAATGATGTCAGGGAAGAGTGCTCAACTGTGGAGCAGTCTGTTGGAAGAAGGGAGAAAAAAAACAACTAAACTAAAAAAAAAAAATAGAATCAAGGTCTAACCATCCTCTGAGTACCAAGGAAAAAAACTCTCTACCATGGATAAAGGAGATAATGTACTCTGCTACATCCACATATGCCACTAAACAAACTTATCTCCTAGAAACTATGTTTTTTAAACTGAAATTTCTCTTCAGATTATATCTTTTGGAAATACCATTGTCATTCACATTGTAGTTACTCTTTTGAGGTGTACGTGGTTTGTTAACTACACAAGTCTTGCTGATTGTAATCTGACAACCTGGAGGAACAATTGATAAGAAAAACAAAGACCTGATTTGAGCAGCTTCTAGAATGACATTATATAAAAACACAAGAAGTCATCTTACCTACATCATTTAGGATAGTGATATTTAAAGCAATTAGAGGGCAGATGTTCTAAAATTCACTGTACATTTCAATAGACCATAATATCAAGGCCCATTACTTTTTTTTTTCCCTTTCTATTTGTTTTGTGGCTTCATTGTTTGTTTGTTCCCCATTACAAAACAAAAGGCAAGAAAAATGTCAGAAACAAACTCCTTTTGAGTAATCATCTTAAAGCTCTTTTTCAGATATGTTCAAGACAAACAAAAACCAGAACAGTATTTAAAGTTTTGTAAAAAAGACAGAAAATTACTGAGAGATTGTCCAAATATTCTAGGGCTTACCTATGTTAATTATTTTGCCACAAGAACCTTTAATTACTTCATCAACTTGACCTCTATTTGAAGAATACAGCCTATGGATATAGGAAATTCAAACATTTGTCCCTCATTTTCCTGCTGTAACTAAGACTGTTTGCTTCTTTTTTGCTTGAAACTAAAAAAGGAAAGCATTGGCAAGAAAATATTACTGAGTAACACAACAAGGCTTGAACAGAAGCTGTCTATGCAGTTCTGTCTCTTAGGACATGAAACAACAGTAACAGACTCCTGCTCACAAGTGAGTTTAATACCATTCCTTGTACAATCTGGGTTAATACAGTAGTATCAATGCTTGTAGTAAGGGATGGGCAGCAGAGTATTTGCTGGTACTTTGTACAGTTTCATTACTATTGCAAAAGCAAGTTCTGGTGTTTCCTTCCTCATGAAAAAGGGACTAAGGACAATTTACCTTTTTCTCCCCTCCAAATGACTCTCTTTTTACTTGTTTTCATTTTTCTAAAGAAGAGACAAAAGCTCAGGAATTACATTTTCTGCTTTGGAAAAAAGCCTCTAGCATCATATAAAACATGTGGTTAAGTTGCTTGGGAAAATGTCATATGAAGTCAAGCAAAAGTTACTTTTATGCTACCCATGCACTGAGTGCAGAATAACTAGAGACAAGTATTTGCTTAAGCCACATGGGTAAGGGTTATATGTTCCAGGAGACAGAGTACACAAGCAGTCAGAATCCTATTGTCATACTTGTACATGACCTGTTTTCAGCCTAAGACTTACTTTCCCTTCAGCAATGTGTTCACTAGGGTTTTGAACTTCTCAGCACAAGAATAATCTGTATGTTTTGGACAGCACCGGTTCATAGAATCATAGAATGGTAGGGGTTTGGAAGGGACCTTTAGAGATCATCTAGTCCAAAGCAGGTCCACCTGCTTCACAACCATGTTCAAAAGGGTTGTGATCTAAGTTCAGTTGTTAAAACACTGATGAACAAAATAAAGAGCCACTGTTACGTTTCATTGCTTAGATGATTAATAACGCAACATTACAGTCTGGTAGTGTATCTGCATTCTTGCACACGTTCTTTCATGTATGACACAGTTAATAAATCTATAGCACATGAATTTCTAAACATGCCCTGGGAGGGAGTTGGTTATGTGCCACTCAGCATAGGCAGAGAGTCCTGAAGCCATCCTAACTGTGGTTTTCGCACTTGTTATTGCTTGCAAAAGTTTTCCCAGATTATTTAACTCAGAGGTGTTGAGCTCACTCCATACGCCAAGATGGAGAACCTTGGGTTATTTACTTTAAAGTTCTTCTGTAACTTACGTCTGAGGTCCAGTTTCATAACAAAAGTAGCCTACTGAAATTGAGTATCAATAAGAAACAAATACACTTCCTCTCAGAAGTTGAGAACTTGATTTCATATAAAGCAAACAGTAAGAAAGGTTGAAACAAGAGCTGCAAACAATTCAACTGAGTTTCCTGAGGTTTCCACCACAAGCTAGCCTGCATCTAGAGGTAGTAGCTTCAGCCACAACACAACATTTTCATGCACAACAAAATTATTTTAAGTATACAGTAGTATCACAAACTGTAGAGGGATGCAATATATAACACATGCACAGTTATTAACAAATGATAGCAAAACAAAAAATGGAATTAATAGAAACTTCCATTATATTTTATTTAAGCCATTAATGACTGTTTCGAGATAACTGAATGGTAAGTCTTTAAAAAATAGGAATTTCTGCCTGACAAATAAAGAAAGTGAGACAGTACTGCTTTATATTTCTGTTACACTTTGGGTAATATTTAAATGTGATATTTAGGTATTATTACAAACTCTGCATAGATCTTCAAACTTCAAAAGATATGGATGTATAAATGCTCAGACTTTAAATTGCCAGTCCCTTTTTATTCTTCTCTTCTACACATATATGAAATAGATGAAGATTAAAACATTAGAAACATTACAAAACATTCTATAAATTCATTCAGCAGGTTAAGTCACCTTTCTGAAGAAGTTCTAAATGATTCATGTGCAAAGAAGAAAAAGCTTTGTTCTGGTCTTCCTTTCTCCAACTGTTCCTGTGAAATGCAGATGTATAGCTGTGCTTCAGAAGTACATTTCATATCTAAAACCTGGTATTGTGAAATAAATCATAAGTCTCTAAGCCTTCCACATAAACTACTATAAGACGCACACTGAAGGGAATGGAATACACAACTAAAATTATTTTAGCTACCCTCAGACTCTCTTGAAATACTAGAGGATTTATCACAGTGATGTTGCCTTCTTTAGCTGATCCAAAACCAAATAAACGTTTCCACCCATACCATTCCAACAGGCAAGGTTCTTGATGAACTACACAGACAAGCTGAGGTGCTGCAGCTACTACTGGCTGCTTGGCCTTCTGAATGGGAGCAGCCACTGCAAGCCCATTATCACGCTTCCCTGCAGACATACCTACCTTTATACATGTTCCCTCACCTTGATACAGGCCCTGAAGCACATCTGTCTCTCTTCTACCATCTACTTAATTTAGCTGCACTGCAACTAAATACTGGAGTCTTCTTGTTTCACTGGAAGAACACAAATATTTTTGCTTTAAAAAAAAATCTTGATCTAACCTGAGTTTCACGTGACTATCCCACTTTCTAGCAGTAAGAAGGTGAATTCACAGAGTTCAAGTTCTCATTTTTATTTTACATTTTTTATTCAAATGACAATAGCCCACATATTAATAACTGTGCATTCAACAAACAGATAGAAGGACAGGTACTTTTAAATGTGTTCTCAGTATTTTAAGCTTGCATTGCTATCCTCAGGTGAATAGAAAAAGTTGAACCTGAAGTCCAATAGCTTATTCCTGACCTAAACTAAATCACGTCATTGAAATGTTAAACTCATTAACCCTATTTTCATATAGCTTCTTTGTAGGATGACAGTGTTCTAACATGAACGGCACATTTACCAGCGCATGGTTTTGCTGGATAGGTAGGTAAGCATAAAAGAAGAGTGGAACCAAAAAGAGCACCAACCAAGAATGCCTTGAATGTGCACAGGGGAGGAAACCTGGCACCTACTTCTGTAGTGACAAACAGCTGAAGAGAATATATGAATAGTAAGGATTCACCTGGATCTTTATAGTCCCCCATGTAGGACCAATGCCATTCAGAAGGCAGATCAACAGGTAGAAGTTAGGGAAATCCTTTTAACCTTGTAACTTCAAGAGCAACCAGTCTTCCCTTCCCATTCTCCCTCTGATTTCAGTTTTAGGGACTGTTTCACTTTCCTCTTTGTCCCTTTCCTCCTGGCCAATTCAGCTGTTTCATACCAACCATTAATTTTCTTCTGTTAAGCAAAAAAATGACTATTCTGCACAGCACCACAAATTAGACATTCCTAAATAAAATCATGTGACAAAGAAATCCTTCAGTCTTGGACATCTCCCAAAACTATGTAGTTATTAAATCAAAACAGAACCAAAAGGCCACATTTAAATAAATATGTATTAGAAAAGAATTTGGAAAACATAGATACTTAAATGCTATTATGATAATATTAAGTCCTCCATAAATCATGAGTCTTTACTTCTTTATTACAGACCTGGTACTTTACTGGAGGAATGCTACAAGTAAAGTGAATTTAAAAACAGCACAACAGGGGGAGAAAAAATTGCTTCATTCCCAAGAACACGTATTTCCCTAAACTTAATTACTTGATTCAGAGGTCCCTACAACTTTCTAGAGAGCAATTCCATTTACTGACAAGCATACTACAGCATGAGGTAAACAAACCTTATACTTCCAGAACTATACTGCTCTATACATCAAAAAGGGATATATCCATAAGACAAGTCAGTCAAAGAAACTAGCATTCAGACTTTTTCCCTCTCTACTTCTCCTCCACCATTTTTCCCCCTACCTGGAATTTATATAAATCTGATAAACAAACAAAAAAATACTTTAATCCAATATGACAAAACTTAGGAATTCTCAAGTATAAAACCTATAAACTAAGATTACTCATCCTGTCTGCTTTAAGGTAATGTAAAACTTGTCATTTTCTTTAAACAAAAAAGCAAATCCTTAAAAAACCCAAACACTCCACAAAAAACACATAAACACTCAAACAAAAACCAATTAAAAATAACAACAACAAAAAAACAACCAAATAAAAAAACCCTCAAACCAAAACCAAGCCAGTACTTTGTCACAACAAACATTAAGTTGGGGAATTATTGAAGAGTCAAGTTACAGAAGGTTAACAAAGAGAAAAAACCATTTTTGCTCAGGTACATTTTATAAAGCACAGGTCTCCTGTTAAATCAGCTGGATTTGTTAGGAAATTCCACAAGAGTACAGTTGAGTTCTGCCTGGGGGGAAATACAAAATTACATTGCTTTTAAGGTTAATACACAACTTATGCTACACACATGCAATGGAGGAATTTTAACATCTGACATGGGTGCAACTAACTCCATACCTGCTTGAAGCACACGAGTAGAACATATGCATGCATGTATTTCTGAAACATGTGCAAATTGTGTTCTGCTTATTATATATGTGCAAGATGTCCCGTTAGAACTGACTTACTTTTTTTAATAACCACTCCTGAAAATGTATTTGTAAAACTATTTGCTAGAAATCACCCGGCTGGCTCAATCACCTATGTTGAAAGACTGTATTAGTATCTTCCCTGCTGAATGACAACACAGTAATTGTGCCTTCCAGTCTGTCTTTTGTCTCCTCCTTCCCCTAGCCTTTTCTTTGGTTTGCTATTAAAAGTATCTCAGATCTCTTTCTCTGCTTTGGACACTAGACACACACACAAAAAAAGCCCCACCACAAAATATCCATCTGAAAACCCACAAGCAAATGCAAAAGCAATTTATACCACTGAGTCTTTGCCTCCTTGACAAGCATCATTGCTCCAAGTCTGTTCTGTCAATAGATCACCAGTAATCTGTCACGGGGGACCTGAAACATTGTCATCACTACTGATCAAAAGCCAAGTAGCTGCTCGCTGGATATTTTTAGAGAGAAGACCATGCTGAGAGAGTCTCAGACAGAATAATCCATCAGCCATGTCAGCCCTCAGACTCCAGTGGAAAGAGCAATTTCATAGAGGAAGCCCCCACTCCCCCTCACCAGCCACTCTGGTTTGAGTGAGAAATATAGAGAAATTTCATACACAGAAAAATATTTCATAAACAGAAAAATCAGGTTCTCTGAAGTCATTTTGCCTGGCAGGCTTTTCAATGGCATGACATCAGCATGTTCAGAAGGTCACACAGAGATGCCAGATCTCAACAAATCTATGATGTCCTGAAGTCCTAAAAGCAGGTCAAGTTTATGTGGCACTAAGCTGGCATTGTCAAGTATAACATACTCCCCAAATACTAATGTTGCACTTGCTACTAGAAAAAATAAATTGCAATAATAGGAAAAAGAATCTTACATTGGCAATCAAACTGAACCAGCTTTACTTAATCTAACTGTGCACAGGTTTAGCCATTTTAAGCTAAATTCAAAGCACATGATCAAAGGTCATAATTCCGTGTTTACCACTCAAAACCAGGTACATTCTTGGCTCAATTTAAGCTTTTTTATACTAATGCACATGAAACAGAAGAAATATTTATTACTCATTATCAAAAACTACATATCTTCAAACAGACTGGAGAAAAAGGAAAGACAGCAGGAACTATATATGTGCTATAGCTGCTAGACTTAGGAAAGTAAGAATTACAAAGCTGATTAGTCTTGGCTACTTTAATTAAAAGGTATTAAAAGGTGGAACACTTAAGGCAACTGATCAAAACTCAATCACAAAAAGGCAAAGAAGAGATGTAAAGATTTACACTATACCTTTGCATTTCATCCACATTAAGTGATTGCTGCATAGATCTACTACATAAGGTGGCATGGAATATAAGGCAATGTTTCTTTCTGAAATGAGTATTATTATTGATCCTTTGAGTGCTCATTATGACAGTCAGCACTGATCCCAGTGGAAACACTCAGAGGCTAACAAACTTCCCTAATTTCACCAGAAATGCATGCCTTGGAATTTGTTTTTATTGAAAACACACATAATGACACATATTAAAGAGACCTATTTACCTGACAGTATTAACCAATTACTTAGCAGATCAGTGCATTAGGCTTCCCAGATATACTATGGCTTCTGCTTAATGTTCCCATTTACATGAAAAATATTTCTTGGTATCACCACTCTTTTTCCTGCCAGTTCTCAGAACTTGTGATTCTAAGTTTACCCTTTGATTAGACACACGATTCTAACTAAGATCAACCTGTCCATCCTCCTTTGAAGAGATTAAAGTCAGAGTCCCCCAAGGCCCTTCACGTTCTGTGCAATACTTTAATTGTTCTCAGTAAAGACAACAAAAGTCAGAGCGGAGAATGAGTGCAATAAGCTGCCAAGCTTGTCAGAAACACTTTCAACTAAAAATATGTACTTGTGAACCTACACAATCTTTTTAAAAACCATCATATTTATACCAGAGAAAAAGAGGAAACAGTGTTGCATATCTCCTATGCATTCAACTATAGGATGCTCTATGTTGTCAGTAAAGTAAGGCATGTGTAGCAGTTAATCCTGAATGAGGTCTGTGTCAGATTAAAAACATTGTTTTTCCCGAGTGAAACAAACTTTACCTTTAGCAAAAATCATGAAATTCATCAATTACTGTCAATCTCTCATTAAAGCACAAACGTTTTAAAAATACCTTAAGTGGTTTTTTAGTTCTATTCATTGCCATCTCTAAGCACACTAAGTCAGACAAGGTTAGGCACTGAAATGAAGGTTCAGGTTACCATCATGTGTATCAAAGACACAGTTTCCTCATCAGAAATATTCAGGAGTCAAATATGACTCATCGTTTTGTTAAAATTTGCCAAGTGCTCATAGAATGACCTAGATTTTGATTTGTAAGAATTCACTAGATTATCTACTCTGTATTTAGCATCTACTACCATTTAAAAGCCCAACTCCCACTTCCTGTGAGACTTCAGTTTCTAGATCATGTAGAATGTCACTTTCAGAGCTATGACACTATTCAGAAATGAGACAATACCATTAGGCATGTTCAAAAGTTGTCCTGAAGTTGAGTTGAAAAAAATATGTGAGAAAGAGATGGTGTTAAGAAGGCCTTCAGGAATCTGCTTATTTAAAGAACTCCATTTCTCTAAAACAGCAAGGATTGCCCAGGCAAGCTTTCTATATCTAACCTTGAGCCATTTCCATTGTAGAAAACCTTTAAGCTGCTGTTTCCTTAGATAACAGTACAGTGACCTAGCCTTTTGCCTTCTCATTCTGCTTTTCACTGAATGTGCACCTCCAGATCCCATGCTGTGCCATTTTTAGTGGTACTAAAATGTGCAGCAATTTTCTACCACCACACTGAAACTTCTCTCTAACCGTTTCCCTAAACATCTTAGTAATGTAAAATAAATTAAGCTGATAGAAACGAATATGCAACAGTTAAGTCTCATCCAGGGGGTTTAAAACCATTAAGAACCCCATCAGAACACCTGTTTATACTACCTGCCTAATTTCATTCAGCTGTCCTCAAAAACTCAGCTTTAAAGAGATATTTTCATGCTACTTAATTGAACAATAATTGACTGTACTGGGACAAAAGAATATACTTATATCTGAAAAAAAAAGGAATATGTTTATGTGACACTAAACAGGGGAAAAAAAAGTTTTACTGGCTGTTTCCAAAAGTAATTTTCTTGACCAAAAGCAAATTGCTGTACTGTGAAGATTTTTAGCAGATGATGCAACCTGATCTAGGTGAACCTGCTTCTGCAGGGGGGTTGGACTAGATGATCTCTAAAGGTCCCTTCCAACCCCTACCATTTTATGGAAATCTCCTTCAGTTCTCAGATGATCTTGACTTTGGGTGTTACTACTCAAAGTGGACTCTGGGTATTTGTAGCTTCTCAAAATGAATGCAAACAAGTGGAAATAATAGTTTGTTATACAGTAGAATTATTCTAATGCAATAAACGATAATAAAATGTAACATAAAACAGGGTTATTTTACAAAGAATTTTTGAAAGTTACCACCTTTTTGTCAGGTCTGAGAAGAACTAAGTTTTGAAGTTTCATTAGAAGCCTGATTTTGTTGGGTTTTTTTCCCCCTCACCAACTTCAATAAAATAAGCAGTGGCCAAAAGGACCAGATAATACCTACTCTTCGAGGATTTATCTCTTGAAACTATTGCTTATTACTGTAATTGAATTTTGTAAAGTAGAACAGGCAGATTAAGAGCCAGTAGGATGCACTAGAAGTTAGCATGCCAAGAGCAATTTAAACAAATATTAAATGCTTGCTCTCATAGATAACAAGATGGTTCTGTATTCCTTGGTTTTACACTAAACTGGCAACTAAAACAAGAATTAAAAAAAAGTATTAACAGAGCTATCAGTTTACATATAAACAGATACCATATTTCCTTTTCAATTTTATTGAACTTTAATTTTGTCCATCTTACTGCCAGAGAATCTGGTCAGGCAATCTGCTTTTACAACCCATTCATGACACCATGTTAGCACATCCCATGAGGACAGAAGAAATTGCTTCAGTGTATCATACTGCATTCAGATTTCTTTCCAAGTAAGCCAAACTACAGAAGAGCCATTAGACAAAGGGTCTTGTGGTTCTGTAGTATCTAAGTAGGACTGCACACCTGTCTGTTTTGAGGCTTCCTATTGACATAAGAAAAATAACTTTTCCCTTCTACTCTGCCCTGGTGAGGCCTCACCTGGAGTCCTGTGTCCAGTTCTGGGCTCCTTGACTCAAGAGGGACAGGGAGGTGCTGGAGAGAGTCCTGTGCAGGGCCACCAAGATGATCAGGGGAATGGAGCATCTCTCATACGAGGAAAGGCTGCGAGAACTGGGGCTGTTTAGTCTGGAGAAGAGGAGATTGAGGGGTGATCTTATTAACATTTATAAATATCTAAAGGGTGGGTGTCAGGAGGTTGGGACATCCCTTTTTTCTATAGTAGATAGTAACAGGACAAGGGGTAATGGGATGAAACTGGAACACAAAAAGTTCCACTTAAACATAAGAAAAAACTGTTTCACTGTGAGGGTGACGGAGCAGTGGCACAGGCTGCCCAGGGAGGGTGTGGAGGCTCCTTCCTTGGAGCTCTTCAAGACTCACCTGGACATGTTCCTGTGTGACCTGATCTAGGTGACCCTGCTTCTGCAGGGGGGTTGGACTAGATGATCTCTAAAGGTCCCTTCCAACCCCTACCATTCTATGATTCTATGATCATGTCTCCATTAAAAAAAAGTCAGAGAAATAATGTTTTTTTCAGGTGTAATGACTTTTGTCAGGAAAAAAAAAATAAATCAATCTCCTCTTTAAACTCAAATGTGCTTTAATCCTTTTTGAGAGTCATTCTGCTATTTAAAAAATAAATGCACCATATTGAAAAATACTTCCTCATCGAGCTTTATCATTTACTTGTATATTATTAATAATTAGCCTGATAAATTTCGTATTGTACAGCTAAATAAGCATCCAAAATTCATCCTGTAATAAGATCTTACTGAGACCTTCAAAGGGAAGAAACAATCAATTTCATTTTTGTCAAACCTCAGCTGTAACCTGAAATATCAAACTCTTCATGACTTACAAGCACAATCAATAAACATCAAAACCACAAGTCCTTATTTCAGTAAAAAGTACTGTAACAATATTTTCCTTATCTTGTTGATACTCCTAAAAACAGTTGCTTCTAGGAATTGTTGAAACGTATATCTGAAAATCTAACAAAGATATGCTGGAACTTCCATGAGTGATAGGCTCTAAAAAAAGAAAAGTCATATCATACTGAACCATGAAATAGAAAATGCATCTGAAATTTAGTGCAAAATTTAACACTCATGAGTTCTGATTCTGTTATCTGCTCCATTTACATGCCAATCTACAGCCCCACCTAAAAATGCATTTCTTAAAACTCTTAAAAAAAGCTGCTTTGGCACTTCATTTATAGCAGAAGTTGATTTTACATGTGTCTTGAGAAACAAATACTTAACACCAAATCACAGCCATTAAATTGATACCATCCATCAGCAAAGGTAAATTATGCAAATCAGAATTATGCAAACATCTTTTTTTAGTTGTTACTATTTCTATTTTGTGCAGCCGTCTGTCAGAGTTCATTATGTGAGGATGAAATTATTTTAGTAGCATTATTCAAAAAAACCCACATCAAATTCAAAAGCTTATGTCGTCGATGAGCTATTTATTGCTTTTAATGACCATTAAGGTACCTGAAAAACAGCACCATAGCTCGAGTTCCCTCCCAAATGCATCTTTCTTGTAGTCCACAAAGTCATGCAACTAGAACTCAGAAATAAAGACTTTGCTTCCTACCAGCAGCTTTAGGAGGTACTTCCTTTGATACGTATACACAGCACAACCCGCTACTCTGGGTGGTTTTTTTTTAAGCCTCTCTTATGTAACAGACTGCAAAAGCCATCTCTGAACAACGTGATCAAGATGCAATCTCCCATTTCAATACTACAACATTCAGCATAATCAAATCCAACATAGTCCTAAACCATTAATCAGCTTCTTACTAATGAAGATGATCTACTGCAAGCTCACCAAGACTTTGCAGGATGCAAGATGATAGTGAGTCGAGGCTCTCAAAGAGTCTAGTCACTCACAGACTGAAAAGAGACAGCTTCACCAACTTGGCTCAGAATTAGTGTTACAACAGTATCTGATCATCATAGAATGTCCAAGTTTTGCTTATATATCATAGCCTTCCTAGGTGGTTTGGGTTTAGAGTCAGGGCTCCTCCCCAGAAAACTTGTGTAAAGGTACCTAGGCTGACAAAAGCCCCAAAACCAGGTGAGTCTCTGAGGCCCACAAGTAGGATATGCAGCAGCTTTTGCTGGAGGTCTGCACATTACTCCCTCACGCTGTTGTCATTTATAAACTGACCCAACTAACTAGGCTGTTGAGAAATACCAACTCAGCCTACATGAGGTAATCGGTACATTTCTTAAGATCAAATGAATACATCATTAAATATGGGATGACAAAGGTATTTTCCCTCTCGTGATTTTGCAAAAGCTCACAACAGACTTACATGAACTCCATATATTTCTGGGTAGTTGTCTCACTATCTTGAAATACTTGACATACCCTATGGAGAGGTTTGCTACAGCCCACAACTCAGGCCAATTCACCGTTTCCACTTTACATTCAGACTATCTCTCCAGACTGAAAATAAACCTGCAACGTGAAGTTTCAACTTTGTCTTGTTTTGGCCAATCCAAAAGGATACATATTTTAAGGGGCATGAATGTCAGTTACTATAGCTGATAAAGTTAACAGCTGGGTGTTTAATAAAGGGGCTTATGCATTTCTAAGTATCTTCTGCAAGTTTGGGATATCTTTCTGTAATGCATAGGGTTAATCACGACACCCTGCATCCAAACAAAGCACATCCTAACACTTAAAGTATGAGAAAGAAAATGTCTCTGCAAAAGATGCTATATTCCTGTCTAACATGGAATTCCAGTCTTTCACTTCCAGGGGCTATTTAACATGGTTTCTAAAATCATACCTCTTCAGGATTTGAGGTTTTTAAATTTCTCTCCAAGATCCCCTGCCAGATAAATTTGTGTATTACATGTTCTGCTTGTGCTGCTGCTGCACCTCCTCTGTGGTGACTTGATTCAGCTGAAGCTAACGCTTTGACCGATCGATGCAAGCACATTACACACCAGAATAAGAGTAAGGTAAAGGGTAAAGGAAAGAAAAGCATCTTTCCTTTCAGCCATAAATATAGACCAACGAAACATCACAGCGCACATCGCGGCTCCCCTCCCCACCCCTCTCCGCTTGCTCCTCGAGCACAGATTTCGCAGACGGTGGCTTCAAAGGAAGAACACCCCCACCTCCCCCCCATCCTCGCAGCACAGGGACACACGCACACACATAGACAGGGAGCAGCCGCCGCTCGGAGCCGCCCCAGCGCTCGGGCAATCGTGCCGGCACATCCCGACCGGGCTCCACGCAGGGCCGGGCGCTGTCCCTGCCCGCGGGTCCCTGAGCCCCTTCCTTCCTCCTCCTCGGCTCATGACTTCACCGCCGTAACGAGAACATTAGTGCGAGGCAGCGGGAGACACGGTGCCGAGGATGCCCTACATAAGCAACGACTAACGTAGAAAGGGAGGAAAGAGATGGGGGTGGGGGGGGGAGATGGCGCGGGAGGAAGAAACAAGGGAAAATAACGCACTTTGTTACCTCTCCGCTAAAGGCACAAACACAGCTCTCAGTAGCCCAACCCAGCCCGGCTGCCTCGCCGAGAGGAGCAGTGCCGGAGCCCGCACCAAGACGAAATATCACGCAAGCATGAAGGGTGTGTGTGGGGGGAACCTGGCACCATTACTGTGCCTGTCGTACTCACCGATCGGCGCCGATTCCGCCTGCCTTCTCCCAAACATAAACCAAAATCCAACAGCAAATCCTCAGTCCGCTAGGCAAGAATGAAGGGGGGGAAGGCGGGGGGGGGGGGGCGAGCGACGGCCCCGGGCTTCACCGCAAGGTCCTGACCTTGCCCAGCTGCAGCATCTTCGGCTTGCCCCCCCCCGCCCCGGGCGGGCGTGTGTGTGTGTGTGTGTGCCGATGTGCGCCCGTGTATCCCCGTATCTGTGCAAGCGCGCTGATCCCGGTCCAAGGTGCTCCGCCGCAGGACAGTTGCCCGCTGACTGCCGGGGTGAGGCGGGCTCGGCATCCACCGCCCCGCCGCTCGGGCGAGGTGCGGGGCCGCTGCGGCGGCGGCGGCTGGGGCAGGCTGCGCGGCGGCGCCGTAGCGCAGCGCGCCGGGCGGGCGCACCGGCCGCGGGATGTGGCCGAAGGAGACACAGCCGCCGCCGCCGCCGCCGCAGCATCTGCCGCCGCCGCGCTCCCTCCCGCCCGCCCAGCCTCCCTCCCACCCCGCCTGCCTCCGCCCCTCCTTCCTCCGTCTCCTCCCCAGCAGGAGCGCGCCCGCCACGGCCGAGCAGCCGGCGCTGGGAGGAAGGGGAGCGAGCGGCCCCGCTCCCGCTGAGGCGCCGCCGCCTGCGCCGGGCGGGGCCAAGCCGGGTCCCCAGGCCCCGCTCCGCGCGGAGCAGCCGCCTAACCGCAGAGGAGCGCGTCGCCGGGTCCCCCCGGCCGGGCGGGGGGCTCGGGTTTACGGGGGAAGAGGAAATGAGGGCGGCGGGCTGAGGGCGCAGGTGTGGGGTCGCGCCGCGGTGCCGGTGGGGAGCAGCCCCCGGCAGTGACAGCGGCTCCCGCCGCCTTGGGTCGGGTGACTGAAACTTGAGGTGTGCCAGCCGAAGACAAAACCGGTATCAAAGCACCTAGGAATCAAAGAGCTTATTCCTCTGCTCGGTTCTGTCTCGCTTCTTGCTCCCCATCCTTGGGAACCATAGCTGGAAAATCTACCATGTTTTCAGAAGTCTTCTGGCGAGCAAAGAGGGTAAAGATTATGGAAGTCATGTTTAGTCTTGTGCGCGCTTAACCCTTTACTGAGAAACTTGTGTAAAGCGCAATTACCGCACTCACCTGAAAGTTACCATTCCATCCGTCCTTTTAACTTGGTTCGCGGAGTTTTGGTATCTGAGAAAAAATGCCAATATTTTTGTTGTTGCCTGAGGTAATTGCTGCTCACTCACGCTCGCATGGAACTGAACACCAGCGTAGCAATCAGGAAAGCCATTCACCAGGCTGAGACGTCAGGGCAACGCCTACAATCGGTTATTTGCCCGCCGGAATCCGCGGCCCTGGTACCTACTCGCAGGGAGGAGAAGCCGCTACTCCACCTGGCCCGAGGGGAGCTGGCCCTTCCTGCCGGCCTGGCATCTTCTCGGGCTGCCTCACCTCCGCCGCTTCGCTACCGAACCGCCGCCTAGTTGGGCTGAGTAAATCATCGCCTAGGCGCTTTATGAACAGCTGCGGGTTTGAAAGATGTGCCTACAGGCGGCTTTAGCGGACTCGGTAGCAGTAGGGATCGCCGCTGAGGTCGAGTTGCAGCGCGACTCGCTGCTGCCACCTTTCGCATGGCCGTTTCACGCAGCTTCCCCCAAGCGCTCCTGGAAGCTGAGGTGAAGCAGGAACTTGCTGAGGGAGGGTTACTCCTCCTTTCATTCCCCCAGAAGGCATGGGACCACTTCTCTTCATTGCATTGCTCATGCTGTGGCCAGTCCCACAAAGACGCATTTGCTGCCTCTGGTATCTTATTGTTTTTTTATTTCCCTGCATAACTTGTCTTCATTTTACCTTTGCTGTTTACCTGGGGAAGAACTAAATGCAGAGTTCTGTGTGTGCTGCCTTGAGGCCAACTCATTTATCAGCTGTCTCAAGCCTCACAATAAGCACAGTTGTTTTCATCTACTCAAAGACACATCAGAAGAACAGAAGAGAAAATTAGTATTCAGAGGAGCCTACTTAAGCAATTCAAGAAGCTGTTAACAGTAAATAGTTAAACAAATCTGTAGCAATTAAGAATTGGTCCATCTGAATCTTTTTCTCATCTATTACAAGAAGAAAAAATGATTGCCCTGCCTTTATCAAAACTTGTAATAGCAGTATTAGGCCTGCTCTGGCCATCTGAGGTTGGAAAAATCAGCAGTTGGAGGTATAAAAATTGCTTGATAAGTAGGGCCCTACCCTGGGAAGCCAAGTGGTCTTCCAGTTTGAAATTCCGAATCAGACATGTAATTTAGGTCTTTTATTTCTTGAAAAATGATTTAAGTTCCAAAGTATTGCGGAATAAGGAGAGATTCAGCAGCAGTTACTGTTTCACAGGGAGAGAGGAAAAACCCCCATCATCTACATCTAGAGGAAGAATATAGTATCTGTTAAGTGCACTACATTGAGTTTGTGATTCCTAGCCTGCAATAGGCACCTAATTCTGTGCTGAAAGTAGATACCTACAGTCACTATCTTTGTGTTAAACCTCAGGATCTACTTGATAATGAAATTCTGGGTGTCAGCATCCTAGATCCAACATAGCATCATGTGATCCACTTTCTTCAGCCAGACCTCTTCTCCAGAGCTGAAAGATCTTTCTGTCAAAGACAGAGGAGAAAGAAGGGCTAGAAACAGGCTGTGCTGTCCTTTCATTCCCTCTGAATTATAGCCACATAATAGGGGTATTTTGTGGCCCTGGGAATCATACATGTCTGTCTGAATTGCAAGATGAGCTAGTGAAGGATATACCTAAGACATCTGATTCTCTCCACATTGTAAAGGTTACTCAGTTACCTATACCAATGTATTAGTCTGGAAGCTGTTGGCCTGGAAGTTAAATATAGTAGTAATAGAGTTATGTAGCAATGTTGACCCTCTGTACAGGACGTGAGGGCTGGATGCTGAAGGGATTTGGAGGAATCTGGGAGGTGTCGGAAGACATTTGCTTTTCTCTGACAAGATTTCGTTTTTTCCCATCATGATCTTCCATGACAGGGCATTCATCTTAAGACATTAACATGACTCACAGGGCTACTCATTATTCGATGGCTTATCTCCTCTGATTCTCCCTGCATCATCTCATCAACATTCCTTGTCACTATGCTCAGGACTGAGCCAGCTTATGGATATGGAGCATTGGAGCAAGTGACTAAACCAGATTCCAGAAGTGATGTTTTGCTCCTATTGCTGCTGTCATGGAAGAAAGGTAAGAGAGAGCAATGAGGAGTAAGAAGATGAAAAGGAGTGGGGTCAACTTATGGAAGGAGTTGCCCTCTCTATAGCAGGTAATGTCTGCTTACTTTCTCAGTGACTAAGCTTCTTATTCTGACAAGCCGAAAGCATAAACTGGTGGAGGCTGTTCATTCTATTGATCAGGCTCTGCCTTCTCAGATATAGGCAAGGTGTTAGCTTAGGCTTACTTAGTTTGTGCCTAGGAGTGGTGTTATCTACCCTAATCCTCAGTTAACCTCCTTCATGGTTTATTTGGGTTTGTTTTTTTTCTTGATAAAGGTGAAAGAGAAAAAGAAAATGTTAGACTATATAGGTAAACATTTTCAAGCACAGGAGCTGTAAAAGCATCTGCCATTTATATTTGCCTGTAAGATTTGCAAAGGGTCTTGAGGCTTTAAGCTTCTATTTGGTCAAAATAATGACAAGGAAACATTTTAGAAAGTAAAAAATGTGTTAACGTGAACAAATTTAAATCCAGTAATAGCATTTTCAAGTCATTTGTCTTCTAAATGACTATTCTAAAGAACAATAGCAACAACAAATTGTATAAGCTTTAGGCTCCAGGGTTGCATGTTACTGTAGCTAGTCACCAGTGATTCTTTTCCCATCCTTTTAACTAGAAACATCCATTTTTCATTGTGGAAAGTTTCACCTTCAGGTAAAGCATGAGACTAGCAATGGAGGAACACGGGTTCATGGGTCAGCAGCTTGACAAGGCATCTAAAATGTGCGATACCTAGGCACAAGCACTAGTTGTGTCTCATTGTAAACTCATTTAGTCTTGGTTTAATCCTTCTTGGAACAAAGATGAGGGCTTGTTTTCTGGATTTTTGGACAGAAAGGAAAGCATTTATTGACTAGTTTGACTTTATTACTTTTAGCTTATGTTTAAAATTAAATATATACTTCATATAAAGATTGTTGAGATCCTCTGTTATGGTCAGTGTCCACTTTCCTTTGTTGTGCTGAAGTTAGGGAGAACTGTCCATACCAAGAATGTAACTGAAGTAAAACTAGGTCTATGAAACAGATGAATGTTTCAGGCCATCTTTAGCATATCCAGAATAACACCAGGAGAACATGTGGGTTTCCCTTTTAATAAAATTAAAAGTCAACTAAGCATATCAGACTTTCAAATTTACAGCAATAATTTAAAGAAGTTTCTGTGATTACTGTCTAGTCACTTTCTAAGAATTATTTGAAAGTGGAATTACTAAAAGTAGTTGACAACATCCATTGAAAGAGCACGTTTCTGGAGACACACAGCATGGTGTCTTATGAAACCAAAGTCTGAATGAGTTTAAACAACTGATTCACCTGATTCAAATTTCTTCTCTCTTATTTGGCGATCTTTGTTAAGTTACATCAATTCTTGTAATATTATTTGTATTTTCCATTCTTCCTAAGTAGTTACACAATATTATATATACAACATGTTTACCTAACAGCAAAGTACATGTAAATCCTAGGATGAGCAAGTAGTTTTCTGTGCAACAAAAACAGAATGACAAGAGAAGCTTTGCACAATTGTATTTGCATAAGCTTGTGTCCTCATCTCATGGAAATATTTTTTAGCATGGTCTCTTAAAGAAATAGATATTTTCTATTCTGAGGCACAGCTGGTTTTGACTCAGTCTGGTTATGAGTAAATTACAGTTGAAGTGCAATAGGAAGATACAATTGAATTTGTAGTACCTGCAGATTTTGTAAATGACTCTATATTTGCATTGGGAGAGTTGGATTGCGAGTGCTGAAGACAACTGTCAGCTCTCTAGGACTTGACAGGGATTATTTTATTCACTGCTTCATCTGTAGATAATCAGATAGGCAGTTATGAAGAAAATCTCTCTGAAACAGCTGAGCTAAAATCTTTTTTGGACCTGCTTAGCTTTAGAAAATCATTTTAAGAGTTGTTATTTAGCCGATGGCTGCCATTAGTTGCTGAAGCATTTTGGCATTTTTCAGCATGTTGGATTTTCATATAAAAATATGGAAAAAAAGTAAAAATTCAATTGAATTGTCTGTGTCAGTCACAAATAATTAGCACTCTTATTTGAAGTATAGTAAGGGAACTGCATTATTTCATAATAAACCTTTATCTAAGTGTTCTTGATTAATGAGCCAGCTGGAATTTTACTCCACTCCAACGATAAACATAATGTGAGACAGGACATAGTTGATTATTCCCATTGGCTAAGCATATATGAGTTAAAGAGGGTTTGAGTTTTTATGTGGGGTTGGAAAGGGTCTTAACTTTTTGGCATATTTTCTTCTGGAAGATGGAAGGCCAGAAGTTGAGACAAAGTTTAGAGTAATGTAAAAATTGTTCTTTTCAGCATCCAGCAAAAGAAAGTTTGCTGTTATAGATTACTATCCTGTACATGCACAGACTATACAAAGAGATGAATGTTCTGAAATGATTTCTAAACCCTAATCCCATGAAAGAAAGCAATCACAATCTATCTTTGTGTGACCCAGTCTTATGAGCAGTATCATGTCAACTCAGATGCAAATTACAATCTGGTTTTAATAGTTCAAAACACATTTATCCCTATTACTGTCTCTTGAAATGCCAAGATAGTCTCAGAATGTATCCTTTAATACACTTAGAGATGCAAAAGCGTGTAGGATTAAGGTATGACACTTACAAAATTGTATTGTACCCGGATCCTTTTTCCTTTCCACCATACCTATGTATTGAAATAAGTTAATCTCAATGATAAAGACCATCCTGTAGAAATCCAAGTAGAAATCTTGCCACAGATTCATAAAATCATGCTGTTCAAATAACAGTGAAACCTTGTTATACTGATGATCATTTTATTTAATCCAATTATGTAGAAGTTTTACTTCATATTTTTCCACAGTGTAAAAGGCTATCAGAATTCAAGGTGCCAGTAGGTTGTGCATCTAGTTAGACCTCGTATTGTGTAGGACTGAGATATTACCTACCCTGAAAGCTGAATGAATGACTTGTCATATCATAAAATCATAGAATGGTAGGGTTGGAAGGGACCTTTGAACCTGGGAAAACAGATCAACAGTCTCCAGGAGCTTAAAGCCACCATAGTTGGAAAAACCAAAAGACTGTGACTTTTGGGACACGATTTTTATGGAGTGTACATTGATGTAAATTTAGCTTCATCTTTTTGGATACTGACTAAATCAGTAAATCTCATCTAAATATAATAGAGAATAGATTAGAAAATGAGCCATCATTCCACAGTACCAAGGAAACTGGGACATCCCTTTTTCCTATAGTAGCTAGCAACAGGACAAGGGGTAATGTGATGAAGCCAGAACACAAAAAGTTCCATTTAAATATAAGGAAAAACTATTTCACTGTTCAGATGAGGGAGCCCTGGCCCAGGCTGCCCAGAGGGGTTGTGGAGTCTCCTTCCTTGGAGGTCTTCAAGACCTGCCTGGACATGTTCCTGTGCAACCTGATCTAGGTGAACCTGCTTCTGCAGGAGGGTTGGACTAGGTGATGTCTAAAGTGTTCTGTGGTTCTATGATCTCATCTGACACCTATTCAGATCCTTCTTCTCAGTTTCCTTTGACACTACACTAACAACTGTTGCGAAAACAGAAACCACTGGAGCTCTGTGGGTATACAACAGTTAGCAAAGGTTCCTTGCAAGAATGTTCCTGCTCTTCAAAGCTTTTTCTTAGTGTTCTTATGTGTCATGTACATTAAGTTTTCACCCCCACAGTTTTCTACCTGGGAAATTAGATTTTCACAATGGTGTCGTAAAAATGGAAATACTGTAAAAAAGAGTGAAACAACCTTTAAACAATTGTAAATTGTCCAGTTTGATACCTTTGTTGAAGGCTGTTTTTATCCTGTGATACTCTGTGTGATAGTTTTCAGCACAACTTCTAAACACGCCAAGAAAATATGTCACATGTGGGGCAAGATGTGTTTTCCCTCACTTCCTGTTCTATTCCTGCTCTTTTGGTTTCAGGGTAACAGCTGTTGAAGGAAAACTTGCCTTTCCTACCCTATGCTTTTTCAGCAGAAAAAAGTAATTGCTTATTTTTGTCTAATCTTGTTATTTAAATCTCTGTATTACTGCACACCTGACCTGTGTTATTTTTAACTTGGTGGAAAACAGAAAGATATATTTTATCAGCACCACCTGCTTAATGTAAGAAACATAACTGAGCTTGGTCTTCTCTTACCTTTCATGCAAGGAAAAAACATAAAAGGAATAAACTGTAAAGAAGTACAAAGTACTGAGAGAGAAATAATACGATGTTTCTAAATCCTAATGTGAAGATTTCCTTTTTTGTTTGTTTGTTTAATTAAGGACTTGTTTAAAATGTTTTCAATTTATTTAGATGATCATTTTGACTAGATTTTGTAATTCCCACAACTGTGTTGTAGCTGTGCACTACGAGAAAAACTGTAGGTGTTCAAAAGTGTCATAGTCTCAGCGTCAGTCCCTTTGGAGAGATAGTAAAAGTACACTGTGACAGCTCTGATAAATTCAACAGTTAGAGTACTTTTAAAGTGGTAAAACCTTTTAAACGAGTTACAAAAAATCATTGACATTTTTTGTGTCAATTGTATCCCTAAAATAAGTTACTAGTGTCACATACAAAGTTCAGACAGCAAATCTTTTTCTTTTTTACTCTAGGATATCAATTTAGAAAATTGTATTAGATTCAGTGACCTTTGGTTATGTTTATGTTATTTTGTGATGCCTGGAAAGTTTTTCTGCTGTTATAAACCAGCAGAGAATAGTACTGTGCTTTTGAACATAGTTTGAACATATTCTGTAGAAAAATAGTGGTGGGCAACTATCTATCTCTGGGTTCTTTTTTCCTGTTGTTTATTCCAATGAATGACTGACAAGGTAGTTGCCAATTTAGCTTCATACTGCATCAAGCAATTGTGTAACACTGTGTAGACTCTGATCTTCATACCCTTAATATGAATTTTAAGTTTAGAATAGACTTCTCCTTTGTAGAGCTGTCTCTCTGTCTCTGTCTCTTGAAAATAAAAACCATCAAATCAGGATGCAGGAAACTATGACTACTCAGCAATACATTCAGACTTAGCACACTGCTTCCACTGATGCTTTTAGTTCATTGTTTGCACATAATCTTCAGCCTCCTCCCCATCATTCTTGAACAAAATTTGCAATATAGCTATATTATATAGGTGTCTATATATATATAGAGATATATATAATACAGGTATATAGGATTTTTTTTTTACCTATGAATGATTGTCAAATCCACTGGAGTTTAAAGCCCAAGAGATTTATCTTATCCAGTCTGTTTTCTGGTGTCCCTGTTAGTGGGATCATTTGTTAGCAAGGCTTAACATGAATTCCTGATAGACACATGGGCCACACAGACAGGCTTATCATAGACATCACATAAACACCAGCAGCACTCACACAGAAAGGAACAACACAGTGCAATCTCATTCCCCCTCTCCAGATGATCAGCTTACTAGTGGACATTCATAGACTATCATACCTCATTCACAGTCACCATTTGATTAATGGTTCCCTAGATCAGATAGATCTGCCTGGGATCCATGTTTTAACCCATGGCTCCATTTAACTCATTGGCAAGTCTGACCTTATGTCTTTTCAGATTCTGTCTCATCCAGCTTGAAGTGTGCTACTGAGTCATCTCCAGACACCTCCACACAGAGATCAAGTCCACACAGAAAAGAGTGAGGAGAAACAGGGCTCAAGAACATAGAACTGTCTGCATTGATCAGATGTGGAGCTCAGCTGGACAAAGGGTAGTGACCCTTTCCTTGCCTTTGGTTCTTTCCCCTAAACATCCTGTAATAAGTTTCACCCATTACCATAAGCCCCTTAAAGACTCTGAGAATAAGTGTATTTTTTCCTGTGGAACTTGGGATACTCCTGTTCCCCCTCTGCACCACTTCTTATCAGATCTTACCTCACCTAAAATATTCAGTGTATGTAGTTATTATTAAATTTTCTCATCTTTTGCTAGCATATGGGGAATAGAACTACATAACAGGTCCACAGTGTGGTCATGTGGATGGCTTAGAAGTGTGCTGTCTTTCAAAAATGATCCTCTGAGAGTAACCCTTTTATGCTCACACAGTTTCTCTTCCCAAGGGACTGATTTCTAACAGGTTGCTTTTCATCTTTTATTTGCATGACTGCACCTTGCATTTCTTACCACTGAATCTCTTGTTTTGTCTAATCAATTCTGCAATTTGTCAAAGTTATTTTGAATTCTAACACTATGTTTCAACATACTTGCAGCCCCATCTGGCTTTTCATCATTGATGCTTTAATAAGTTTCCTTTTACTTTAGTATCAAATCCATTAATGACAAGATTCAAGTAAAATGTCTGAGTAGACCTCTTCTATTACGGGCAGTAAATCATTGACAGCCTCCTTTCTGATTACAGTTTGCCAACAAGATTTACACTCACTGCAGCAGATTTTATCCAGATCATCCTGTAATAAATTTTGTTTAGATCATGTCTCTCTAACCTGCTTATCAGAGTATCCTGCAGGACATCATTGGAAGTTTTATTATTGTCATGATATGAAACATGTTTCTATGGTTCTGTGCTTCCATTCTGTCCACAAATCCCATTACCCCATTGCAGAATAAAATGATATTCATTTGACACATTTCATTTTTTTATGAATCCACATTAGTTGCTATTAATCTTGTAAGCTTTCTGTCTCTACTTGCAAATGGTTTAATTGTATCAAGGTTACTTAGGGTCTACAATGAAGCTACAAAATCTCTAAAATCCCCATGAAATCCTCCAGCTCACTTCCTTTCACCATTCTTAGGGTTAATCTGCATTTAGACCACCTCTTTATCTATGAATTTTCGGTAATAACTGCTTGTGAATCTGTTTATTTCAGCCAGTTCCATAAATATTTTGGAATTAAATTTATCAGGGCCAGCTGATCTCCAAACAGTTATCTTACCTAAATGTATTCATATTTGTTTTCCCCTTGCTTTAGGGTGAGATTTTATCCCACTGCTATGAAGTAGTCAATTGTGGAAGCTAATGCTGACAGATGGGTAATTTCAGGGAGAGAAGACTCAAAAAGGGCACAAAATACATGGGTGTTCGTAGCTGTTAGTAGTTTCCTTCTCCGTTGGGTAACAAGCCAGGATTTTTTTTCTACTCTTCTGCTAGCGTGCTATGCATTTGTTAATGTGATATGTCTTCTTGGTTTCATGGGGTTTATGCCTTGGTCTTTTGTTTCCACATGCTTGCTGATGTTATTTTGTATTCATCTTTAGCAACCCGATTTACTCTTCACTTCCTGAATTCTTCCTTTGGTTGAAGTAACAAGAATTCATTAGTTAAATCGATTGCTTCTTATCCTTCCTCTTCACTGCACTATAAGATTGCGTGACAATCTGACTGTGGCTTAAAAGTCACGTGTAGCACAGCATTCTTATGGAGTAGGTGTTGCTTCACACAGAAGTAGATGAGATGGATACAAATGTAACAGAGGCAGATACACAGCTAATAAAATACAGAGTTAGCTTTTTCTAAATCAGCCTTACATCTTGTTTACATGGCATGCAGGATCATTGGAACTGTTGGAGTTTATAAATGAAATAATTTAAGATTAATGCAGTGACCTTGTATAGGAGAGCATTAGTGCTTTTTTTTTGTCTCTCACCTGTTTTTAGAAAGTCTTTTATAACCCTACAACTGGTTCATTAACTCTCTTTTGCAGCAATTGCTCATGCTAGTCACTTATACTAACTAGCCTTTGACAAGACCTAAAAACACCTTACAGATTACCAATTGAGTCACTATATGGGCAGGAACTTACAGATATGAACAATGCTGGCATGTCCATTCATAAGTGTTTCTGACTGTTTTTGTTTTGATTATTTACACACATGTGAACATAAGTGAGGCTCATCAGCTTGTTGTGGCTTGAAAGTTGACCCAGTCTGGCAACTGATGAATCTATGGCAGATTAGCTGTTCCTTTGTTAAAAGCTGTCACTGCAGCCTGTAAGAATTATTATAATTAACATTGCTGAATTCTTTATTGCTGGACAAGGGTAGGTGGTCTTATACTGAAAGCCTTGAATAGCCTCAGTGTTTATATAATAAGTGACATCTGGCAAGGCATAGTATCTTGGTCCTTTACAATCAGTGATATTTTCTGTTAATTTGGGAGGAAAGTTGACCATTCATTCTAAAAACCAAAATAAATCTAACAAATAATGTGCAAAGAAAATAAAAGACCTTAAGTTCACGCTGTCATACATGCAAACAGTGAGCAACAAAGGGATGTCTGTATTGCATGCCTCAGGCTGTGAATTATTGCCATATTTAATCTGAGAAGAAAGGCTTCAAGGGTCCATCTGAACTCCCATCGTTCCATGATTTAGTCATAACGGAGAACTCATCAAGCCTCCTTGTCTTGAGATCCACAGTGAAACTGCCATAGCACTACAGCACCTGCTTGTAACCAACAATTTTTTTACTGTGTCTTTAGTCTCAAGAGCTTTTATAGCCTTCTCTTCCTATTGGATTCACCTCTGAGGTGCCTGATTCAGAGGTGCACTTGCTGTCATGCAGAGAAATTCCTTTCCCTTTCAGGAGAACATGCCATTGCACAAAACTGCTTTCTATCAAACTCCGGGCTCTGCTTCACAAAGCTTTCCCCATGCTGAGAAGAACATATGGAACCTTTATATTTCTGAAGGTTGAATCTGTATTTCAAATTCATGGGGTAAATTACACTTCATAGACTGTAATGCTCCCACTGGCATTGACTGAGAGTAAAATAGGCTAAGTTTAATTTTTAGTCTTTCTTACTCATACACTCAAAGAATTGGCAGGGGAAAATATTCACCAGCTAGTCACTGCTCTGCTTTTGGGAGGCACAGCAGAGGTGGTGCTCCAGCCCCTTGTTTGCACCAGCTACATTGCTACTCTTCCTTCTGTTCTGTCAGAAGCTATTGCTATCACAAGGCAGAGGGAGAGGGTGAGCCACAGAAGCTTGGATATTATCCATCAGCTTAGCAAGTGTGTGTGCATTTTAGAAAGCTTTACTGTCCTACTGGTGATGGAGGTCTCTTAAAACCACAGGGGATAAAATAGTTTCTTCCCACCACATGTCCATGCTCACACAAGCATGCACATGTGTACACCTACTTCTAATGTGCCAGGAAGGAAGACACAGGGAGACACGTTTGCTACTGTGGGGGATAGCATTCTGCTATTATTTCAATGCCAAGATAGAGACCTGTTTATGAAAGGGAAGGAGGGAAGTGGTTCAAAAATGCACCTCAGTTAGGCAGATTAGAAGTTTTTGAATCCTTCCTCAAAGATCCTGGAAAAGACATCCTTTTTCACTTTTGGAACCAGAACTACTCAGTCTGATCTATTGACAGACAGTAACAATAGCCAGGAAGAAGGGCAGGAAGCAGCAAGCAGGGCTCAAAGTGTGGGGAGACAATACCCCAAAACAGGGTAGGTCAGTCCTCTGTGTCTCAGAGACTTGAACCACTCATGTTGTGTGAGAGCTCTGTCTGTATCTGGAAGAAGGTAAATGAGCTAGATGTGGGCAGCAGAGAGACTGGGATGGAAATATGAGCCATATGTGCTCTGGATGTAGTCAAACTGTGGGGAGTATGCAGCCTGCACAAGAGCTGCCATCACCTCTATTGTAGGGCCTTTTTCTCCTCTGTTCTGCTTGTTTTTTGATGCAATAACAGGACTTGCTTCTGATTGCATTAAAACAGGCATTTTTGTGTTGGAAGATAGAGTCATTTTGAACACCATTTGGCAACTCCTAGAAAACAAACAGGGGTTTTAAATCTAGACACAAAATGAAGCTAGCATTATTTTGAAAGGGAAAAGTGTTGAAAGGTTTTTCAGTTTATATTTGAAAAGCATCTTATCAGAATGTGCCAGAGGTTAATTTTTCTAACATTTTATTTGTGTAACACAAAAGGACAATAAAAAATCAGGAAAGGTAAAAACAACCATAGATTGTTAGATAGACCATATGGTGAGGGCAGACCTTGAAGAACAATAAAGTCATCATCTTCTGGCCTTTAATGTTCATTTGTTTTCCTGTTTGTTTGTAATGTGCCCTGTGGCAGCATTATAAATCTTCTTCCTACTATTTCTTTTCTTGCAATTACAAAAGGTGTTTTAAATTTATCAGCCATTCCAGACAACATAGATCCTATCTAATGTATATCTAAAGCAGTAAAAAGATTGAGTGTATCAATGCCTCATATAGTGTGATACATAAAATCAAACATTAATAAAGGCTTTTGACAATCTCCATCTGCTTGATCTTCACACTTCTCCCTCTGCTTTTTTTAAGAGATAAAGTCTTGAAGTGTTTCAGCATTTCCTCTAACTCATCCAATCTGCCAGTTTTTGTATAGATCAGAACATCTCAATTTATGAGTTATTTACTCCTATGACCAGAGCAGAGAGCAATGTTTTTGTTGGGGTCATGGGTGTTACTTTTGTGTCTCTAGAAAATATACAGAAAATATCTTGGAGAGCTTGTGAATCTGAGGATGAGTTGCTGCAAAGAGTTGACTGTAGGGTCATGGAGAGCTGTGGAAAGTGTGATTACATCTACTGAGATGGAGGAGGAAAAAGATTGAAAAGCTCTTGAATAGAATATCCAGTTAGAAGACTCCATTTGAACTGAAAAAAAATAGAATAATCATTTCACTGTTACAAGCATAAAGTAACAGCACAGTTTTTCTGGATGCAGTTTGTTGAATGCCCATCTCAGCAATTAAAGCATAGGAACAGTGGGACTCGATCACAAGAATTCTATCTTCACAAGTATAATCTTTCTAACATAAATTAGATGGAAAAACATTAAACATATCTAAATTAGTGTTTATGCCTCTCCATTTAGAACTCTGACTTAGCAACTCCATTTCAGAATTATGCTCTCTCCCAGTTCAAAACTCAAATCAGAATTTTCCAGGTTTAAAAACCCAGAAAATAGAAAGTATGAATCCATATGCTGAAAATTATCAGGTTTTCCTCAGTTCTAGTTCTTTGCTTGTCTTTCACGCATTACTTGCTGCTTTCCTGTAATCACCAGCATCAGGCTACAGTTTCAGGCTCTCAGGGAGTTTAATATAGAGGAAATAGATTTAAGATTCATACAGGAGAAAAAATATTAAAACTATATATTTTGATATGTGAGGCAAGAGCCTTGCAATTAAACAGATCTCAAGAATTTTAATAATGAATCCTTGGAACAATTCAACCCTTGCCTTGTAATAATTCTATTTTAATACAAGTAATTATTTTCTTACATTTGCTAAAATTAGTATTAATCTTGTTTTTGAAAAGATGAAAAAGCAATAAAACCCCAATAATCTGAACTTGTTCACATCAAGCTAAAATTCAAGGGTATTTAATAAGGCAATATGTTAAACCATCAGATCATATTCTACTGATGAAGCTACCATCCATTTTCCATACATACACTGAACATGATCAAACTGGTGGGTTTTTTTGTTGTTGAGTGATTAATGTGTGCTAGCACTTCCATTAAATCACAAGGAATTCTCAGGTTAACAAGATTGTTTCTCCTAAAAACAATGAAATCTCATATACATTTTACCCTTTCCACTGCTTTTGTCCATCATCCACCTTGATATTCCTTACTTAAAGACATAAAGACCTTCTTGCATTGCCTGGGCAAACTCTTCAGTGAGAATAAATGCATGTGACAGCACACCAAAGGGTCACTGCTTCTATCATCCTCAGCACATACCATCATGCTTTAGAGTAGAGCTCACAAGTGGGCTTTACCTGCCACTTGACTCATTATTTATATCTTATTTCTGTAGGTCTCATATTCCGTGACTCTTAAACAAGACCTTTTACCCATATTCTTCCTTCCAGGCCTTTCATAATAGGTGGTACAGGATAACTAGTAGTTTTCCTTTACCTCCTTCAGAATAAACAGAGCCTCTCCAATACTTTCCTTCCATTTAGTTGTAATCCTTAATTCTAGTGTTTGTCTCAGGGTCTCATTTGTATTACCAGTCCCCAAAGTGCTTAGAATATAAGTACTTCTGATTTATCTGAAATCTATCTGAAATTATTCATAAACCAATAGGCGTAAATAGGTGTCTGTGTGCATGCATGTGTCTGTATATTATAGGTATAAACAAAGGAGAATTCCCATTCTTATGGTAACAGCAGTGCTTCAAAGTTCTTGAAAATGGTGAAAAGAAATATCAACAGTTTTCCTGAGCAAAATAAAAATGTCCTTTGTCTTTACCAATGCTACTTTTTCTACACTACAACTGTATAGAAACCTTACCTGCAACAAGACAGCCTTGTCCTGCTGACTATGAGTCTTCTTATTGGTTTTAAAACTTACACAAAACCTAAGAACAAAACCAGTAACTATTGCAGAAGAGTTTTTCTAGGTGAATGGTTTCAGTCAGCTCCTTCTGTAGCTTTTCCAGGCTAAGATGGCCTTTGTAACAGCTTCCTGAAAGCATAATCCGAATTGTGTTATAAACATATAAATCCCTTCTGTGTTTAATCAGTTGATTGCTGCTACTTTGCCTTGTTTAGGGTTTTTTTTCCCCCTGAACCATGATGTTTTGTCCATTATAACATTCATTTCAGAGAAAATATCCATATGGATAACAGTCAGAGGATCCCTATCCATGAATGAATATATACCTACAGCACTGTCAGGCAACTGCTCTGCTGAATCAGAGATCGGAATTCTTGTGGAAAATCAATATGTTGTTTCATTTGAACTTGAAATATCACCTTAGCTTCCATTTATGTAAACCTCAATACTCTTTGGAGATTACTTTGCACAACCTTTTTTTCTGAATATAATGAAAAATTAATTCAAATTGGCTAAGCATTGTTAAGAACCAAAATCTGGTTGAATAATGTTATATATAGGAGAAAATACTGACAATAAACTTCAGGTGTGAGGGTGGTTTGTCATACTGCAGAGAACGATTTTTATTTTCAGCCTACTTAAATCATTTAACTCCATCACAACTTGCAAGTAGTGTATACAGAAGAAAAATAGGTTGAAAATAATAAACTCAGAGGTAATATAAAGTATTTATTAAGGAGTTTAGTTCTTACAACTCAAGGAAATCTTTATTTCTGAACATTGGAGGCTGAAAAAAGAAGAGTGAAATCATTTCAGCTAAAGAACTTTCACAATGATTTTAAAACATTAAGAAATAAACAATTCATGACCAGTTAGTATTTGCCTTTTACAGTAACACATACTTTCAGGAATATGAAACCAAGTTGTCTCATAACATTAGTTTTGGAATACAAATGAACTAGCAACCAAATATATCATAGTGTCAGCTGGTAAGGAAATATTGCATATTCAGCTTGTTGAAGGTTCAATAATCAGTACCTATCAGTGCTGTTTCACTGTGATGAATGACAGGTAAACAACCAGCCAGCTGAACCTCCTTCAACCCTAAAGCAAGCTATCATAAGGTAGATTTGTTTATTTAAATCTGTTCTTTCATCTAAGGAGGAGAGAAGCCATATATTCATATTATAAAGAGAACTGGGTATTAATATAAACTGATATGTGATATTATACTGGATGATGTATAAATTACCCAGTGATGCATCTGACTGAAAACTCTTAAACTTTACCTGCTAATATATAATTAAGTTCTTAAGTTGAGTCACATGCCCTGGAATGAATTCTGTCTAAAATAAAACATAAGAATAAATGGTTGAAAGAAATACGAAATAAGAATATGGCAAGATTGTGGGAAGTGCATGATAATGCAAAAGAAAGGTAAAATAACTTGAATCATGTATTCAGTAGGCAGTGGGGAACACGTCTGAGGAACAGAGATTTGTAAATTATTCATGGAGAAATTACTTTAGCGTTAACAAGATCATATGATTTCAGAATAATTCCACTTTGGGTTATATTTGAGCTGCAGTCCTGCTACGTATGAAAGGAAGAGGCGTTTTTCATATACTGTGGTAACACTGAAAAATTGGAAATACCCTTTAATCCAGTGAAATAGTTATTCAGACATGATCAGTAAGACCCTCACTGGTTTTCATTATTTGTGCAAATGTAGGTATTAAATGCATAGTTTACCATAAGATCCCCACCAGTTTTTCAAAATACAATATATTTTAAGCTATCATAGGGCTATTTAAAGAGAACTTACATTTCAGCTACTTTCTCCATCAGTAGCCATGGGGGAAGCATAGTGTCTGCGGTTCACTTACAGCAAAATGTGGTTGTTCTGAGCAGAATTCATTAGTCAGCAGCAGCTATATTCTGGCAAGGAAAGCGAGGGCAAAAACTTTTCCAGGAATGGCCAAATGTAGATTGGACGACAGCTGCTACAGTATGAACAGTGTCCTTTGTCTCCACTGTTTGATGTACTCTTATTTCTCATTCAAGTTTCTATTAGCTCCTCAGACCTTCTGCCACAGAACAAGGAGGGTGATTTTTTCAGTGGCATGATTTATCCAGATCTGGAGTCACACTGGATTACTCAGTTATATTTGAGCTTCTGTACATCTGCCTTTATTCCAGGAGGATAAATATCCCTAGTGAATTATCAATATTCACGTGGCAATCCATTGTAACAGCGTGTCAGATGGTAAACGAGTTTTAAATAGAGATACTTGTACTTAGTTACCATTTGTCAGAAACTAGGAAATACACGTTAAAATAAGAAATAATGA
The DNA here is from genome assembly GCF_028858725.1 of Colius striatus. Lineage (NCBI taxonomy): Eukaryota > Metazoa > Chordata > Aves > Coliiformes > Coliidae > Colius > Colius striatus. Next base: position 7,689,638 of record NC_084762.1, read on the forward strand.
ATTAAAAAAAGAGAAAAAGAGAATCAAACCTGATTACAAAACTGAAAACTGTGCCTAAAATGCATCAATGACTTTTTAATGTAAAAACTTACTAGTTAAAATCTAATATGTTGTCATAGGAACACATGTCATTGGGGAAAAAAAAGGCTGTTTCTGTTATGGAGTTCCTTGAAAGATGGTAATTGTTTTTTAAGAAAACAAACACATATGGGGAAAGTGAAATCTGGTAATGGAGGAGAAAGATTATTTTCTTTTTCATGATTTTTAACATCCAAGGCTGGAGCTCAATTGCAGTGGATTCTATTACAAAAGTCCTGCCTCTGGGTCCTGGGAATCACCTCACATCAACCAGGAAGGAGCTTTTGCTAACTGTAGTGAGCTAATCTGGCAACACCCTTATGGAAGTGAGTTCGAGGCTCATAAAAAAAAGCCACAGTCTTTGGAGTGAAAAAAATAGTTACTCCTCTTCCTAATGGTTCGATTCTGTGTTCACCTGTTCCTTTCAAACTCCCTTTTTAAAGATGATTAAAAAGGTAGTTATTAAGGGTAGATGTTGACAGACTGTTTCCAGTATACCAGTTTGGGTTCATTCTTTTCCAAACTGCATTTCTTCTTACCAAAGATGGTTTTCATGCAGCTCTATGTCATATCCAAAGACTGATAGACTAGTTTTTTCTCGCTCTCCTCTCTCTTTTGTACTTTTTGCCCTCAGCATATGTTATTAACAGCTATCGGAACATTTTATAAACTTTGATTGACTTTACAGCGCTTGAACTCACAACTGGGATAGACCTCATGAGCCTCAGTTATTACAATCGTCAGAAATAGATCCATTATTTTCTCAGTGTAAAGCTGATTCAATACTACAGTTAACAAAATGAAAGCACTTGCTGCTATGTTCCTGTGCTTGACATTTCTAAATAATCTTAGAGTTTCCCTTGTAATTTCCACCGTCGCTCAAAGGTCCAGGCTCTGGGATGTTTAGTCAGGAAATTGCTCCGTTATGCAGGAGACTATATAGAATGAGTAAGGTTCAAATCTGGACCAAAGGGAGCTTCTCATAAAAAGTGGAGATTGTTGGTTATCTTTGTGATATTGAATAAATAAAAAACTTGATATTGTATCTCATGAACCCAAGCTACAATGTTTGACAATGACTAAACTCTTGAGTTATAAATAAGGCATTTGTGAAACTCTGAAGTTATCTCTGATACTGGAAGTTTACTAGGTCTTAGCTAGATAATGGCCTCATCTCTTTTTCAAACAGAACTGATTCAGTAATGTACTCAGCACATTGCTTCTGTAGGGAACTCTGTCCCTAGAGGACAAACAAGTTGTTTAAAAATGCTTATTACAGATGGTGTGGGATACAAAAGATAGAAAAGAAGAGATAATTCAGCTACTGCTTCTCTTGTACTTGATATTGAAGTCTAGAGAGGAAAACCTTCAAGAAAAGTCACTAAAAAAACTCAACAGAAGCCTTGTCTGACTTGCTTGCACTGTTAGGTCCATAATTACATAAGCTGTTAAATTAAATAAGACAGCTAATGACAACTGACTGTCAGGAGCTAGGCAGAGGTCAAGAGCAGCTGCTTTTTGAGACTCTGCCATATGTAGTCTTCATCCCACTCCAGCAGGAACTTCCCAGATTTCCCTGTCTTTGTTGCTGAATGCAGACTCAAACCAATAGCTCATGATTCTTCCCTGATCTGACTTGGCTAATTCCTGAGATAAAGAAGAACAAGTCCTTTTGTTCCCTGAGGAACTAGCTTTGGTGTGCTGGAGAAGTAAAAAGACAGTCAAGGTTGGAGACAGCATGACAAAAGCAAGGAGAAAGAAAACACTATCCCAGCAGAGGAGAGGAAGAGTAAAATGGAGGCAGACAGGGATGAGAATCCCCAAAAACAGATATAATAATAGTCTGATATATATATAGTATAATAATCTGATAGAAACGAGCACTGAAATAGTTAAAAAATGACTGAGATAGATGTTAAAAGGAGAAGAGGTCCTGAATTAAGATATTACTCAATTTTGGGAAAGCATTGCAAAAAATTATTACTACTACAAGCATATATTCTATAGATTCCAAGAATTTAAATATGTGGGGTTTTCATATGATAAATACTACAACTGTTTGTATTTATGTACTTACTATATTTTTAATTTCCTAGATATGGATAACAGAAAACAATATTAGTAAGAATAGCACTGTCATTTCTGTTTAGGATAGCTGAGAGATTTTGTCATTGAAGAGTGATAAAATGTTAAGATACAAAGCTATTCCAGAAGGCAAATAAGTACTAAGTACACAACCCAATAGCTTGAGCTTGTTCAGCTTAAATTAAAGGAAGGATAAACAAACAGTCTGCTAAATAATGTTCTGTTTAAAAAATAAAAAAAGGATTTGAGGTACATAAAGGAATTCAGAGAGGTCAGGCTGGAAAGATTCATGTGTCAAAGACTCTGGAATGATGTGGAGGAAACACAGTACTTGGAGCTTGTTAACAAATATGAGGAAAATTCTGTAGCCAAGAGCTCTAGATTTGGCTGGATAAGTTAGACACCTGAAACAGGATACTGAGTGAAAAATAGAAACCTTTAAGGATGAAGAAAAATACAGAAGGTTGATCATGAAGGAATTTTATCAAGGAGATCAGAAAGAAAGATAATAATTAACTGACATCAAGCTTATCCTGATCAGTGATGAAAGAGTCAAGATAAGTGCAGGTGTGTCTCCAGCCTAAATGAGCACCCTACTTCTATTTGCAGAAAATGGGATGTTACTGAATATGTAGCAGGAGTCAGATGGCTATGATAACGATGGTATGGAGTGGAATGTGAGACATATGAAATGACAGGGAACATTGAGGAGGTCAGTAGCTCTTCATCAGGTATCTGCTTGGTTTGATGAGTAAACTACTTGATAGAATGGATTGCCTCATTTTTAGATTTCTGACTACAGAAACATAGGAGAATGAACAAATGAGTCTGATAGCAATGATTTTTACTAGAATTCTGATGTATGGCATCAAAAATCGTTCATGAAGCAGTAACTTTTCAGAAGGAAAAGGTTATGTAGGCAGCTGCAGATAAATTAATTTGACCTCTGCAGTGTGCAAAACTTGTAATATGTTGTCAATGAAAAGCAATTAAGACCAGAGACTGGTATCAAATGCAAGAAAAGAAAGTCTAGGAAGGACTGATAAAAGAATTTTCTTCTATAAACGAAAAGTTCATGAAAAGGAAATGACAATGGAGGAAAAAAGTTTGAATTCATCAAGATGGGTTATAAGTTTTCAGTGTGATGTGGCCCAGAGAAAGGAAATTAAATTGAACACATCATAAGAATTGGCAGGAGAGTAACAACTATTAATGCAGGGCCCTAGATAACTACAGTAAAGAGTACTGCAGATATTGTGATCATCCACATTCAGGGAAACAGAATTAAAAGGAGTACAGAGACTGCTCAGATAAAAGGCAGAATTTTCTGCAAACAGTAACTAACAGAGTATGGTTTAATAGTCTTACTAAACAAAGGCTGAATGACATATACTTGATCCCCCTGTGAGAGACCTTCACTTCCCTGTCTCCTTTTCTAGAGAAAAAACTGTGAAGGGTTTTCTCAAGCCAAAAGATAATATAGGTATGAGAAGAAAAAAATAGTGTATACTGTGCACAAGTAAGTTTAGGTTTGAACTAAGAAGATGTTCTTTAACAAAATGAGACTTTGAACCATCCTTCCGGTAGGAAGTGGAGTGAGAAAAAGCAACAACTTCCAGAATAGAAAGTGGTTACTTTATGAAACTATTGAACTCAGCTGCTTAGCATAGTTGAAGATTCATTGTTTTTTTTTTCTCTTGGTATTTTTATCACCTGTTTTTTATTGTACCAAAAAAGTAATTGCTTCAGATTACTATCGAATCAAAATGCCAAATATGGCTGGGTGTCGTTTGTAATAGTCATCCTCACCAATGTAAAGTTTCTATCTGAAAGATGTTATATTGGCCACTGCTAGATTTAGGGTGCCATTTGGTCTAGATAAATTTGAAATGGTTATTCTCATGCTTCTCTATTTTGTAAAACAAGATATTTGTTTGAACAAGAGAAGAAGAAGAAAAGAAACCCTGTGTCACAAGTATTAAATCCCCCATTAATAGGTTCATAAAACCCTTCCAATACTTATTCTTACTCCAGTTATCAAATGTAGTGAAAATACAGTGAAATATTCAGTGACCACACAAGATTAACTGCACCTGTTATATTTTAGGAATATACTTAAGGGTCATCATTTAGTGACAAGAAGTAAATAACAAAACATCTCCAGCAAATATGTGTATTAAGCTGACTACTATATACCCATATGTAAATACGCTCATTTTAATTTCACAAGTTTATCCAGAACAAAATATAGCACAGATAAAGCTAAACCAGAGAGATATGCTTATAAACAAACTAGAACATATTTGCAAAGTATTTGAAATGTGATTTGTTAAATCAGCGTTACATATTATCAACTTGAAATAATTAAATCATAAATAGCTTGTTTTTTCTTGTAATTCTGCTTCACATTATGTAGCCTGGCAAATTGTCCACAACCATGACTGATTCCAGCTCTTCACCAAAACATGACTTCAGCCATTGAGCATTGTTACTTTTATTTTCCACCAACAGGTGGTACTCTGAATTTCTAAATTCCTTAAAATATTCCTATTACAATATGGATTTTAGTGAACGTGGAACTCAGGGAAACTATTAAGGAATACAATATTTTGTTAGTACTTTTAAATGAATTGAAACTTTCTAGTGAAAAAAAAATACTCACATATATATAATGGTGTTGAACATTTTACTAGTTGGTTGGCATTTTTATGAGTCTTCCAAAATATTTTTGCATGCTGTAAAGCACAGATAGATACTTCATCAACAGTTAGTTTGTCAGTATATAATGTTTAATGTCCCCTCTTTTCCTCAGGCAATTGTGCCAGATTCATATAAATTCTGAACCTTCCCTATTTTGTTCAATTACAAAGTACCTACTACCTGAAAATGTCAGAATATTAAAAACTAAAATATTAAATCACTGTCCAATTAAAACTCACAATTTGCACTCATTAAGTACAACATATAGTGGGAAATAATACATAAGAAAACAGAAACCAGAATGAGAAGTTAAAAGTAGAGTTAAGAATAAGCAGAATTTTAGTTTTAATTTAAATTGACACAGATAGCAAAACATTCTGAATGATGATTCTCTGGAAAGTGTTATAAGTTTTACGTTACAAATTCAGGAGGATTGGAAAATGCCAGCTATAGTAAAATTATGCATATAACAATTTTTTTATACTGACAGATCACTCATGAAGAAAATATAGATTATATGGACATTATCCAAAATTAAAATTCTTATAATTCAGGACAGGGACTCATATTGTTCCTCATACTTCCATTGAGAAGGCAGTTTACTCCCTTGGCTCCACAGATTTCAGGGTTAGAGTCAGGAAGATATGCATTCAGATGGGCTTTTACTGTTCATTGCTTCCACAAATTTTGGGAGTTCAGGCACAGAACAGTGAAGCACATTGTATTTTTTCAGTCCTTCAGACCCCAAAGCAGCTTTGGTCTGAAACTACCTTATATTTCAGGAGTGAAAAGATCAGGGTGAAAATAAATTAAGGAGAAAATAAATCACGCTTCTCCTAGCATTACACTTTTGATTTATTGCTACATTTAGAGACCACACAATGTCTAAGTCATCACATCACTGAATAAACTATAGAAATTGATTCTCAATAGTTCTCTGTTTATTAGACTTCATCTTTTATTTCAGGGGGTCAGGTGGGAATATATGGATTCTATCATTAACTTTAATGTAGAAAATGTATTTGTGCAAGACATTTCTTTTTAAGGATATGATGGTCATTACACTTTTGTTCTGCAATGCAGTAATTAAGGTACATGACAAAGCTTTCATACAACCAACAGATACATTTTTGCTCAAGTATGACAGCTAAATTTATATGAGTTATTGAGTCTAGAGACCATAGGTTCTGCTTTCAGTGTAAGTTTACTCACTGGCAGTTGACTGCTTGTGCATAAGATTACATCATAGTAATTTAAGGCTTCCTGTCTAATTTCTTGAAGGAGGAGAATATAGCTCATGCTAGATCTATATTAAACTTTAGTTTAAAACTGAGAGGTAGTTAAGGGTTCTGTGTTCTAAGATTTTACTAAGACTCCTAAGTATTAAAGAACATACCTTAAATCTGGCGCAACTTGAGGCAACCTTTTTACTACTGTTATGTACCTCCCTGATCACCCCTTGTAGCCATACAAAATACTTAACCTACCTCAAACTGGATGACTGCTTAGAAACCTTTGGCTTCTTTTCAGCACATCTACTATATGCTTTCTGCTAACATATATGAATTTTTCAGACGTGCTGTATTAAGCATATCATAGACTATTTGCTTGGAAATCACATGGTTTGCTGTGTTCTCATCCTATTTCCAGTCTCCTGTTGCCATCTGCATTGACAGGTTTCTTGAGGATGCTATGATTTTCAAGCTACTACTCTCTTGCTGGTCTCTCAGTCTGAGCTGGCAGGCATCTTGTTTTGCTGATGTTTCATAGATGGAGATTTTCTAAGACAAATAGTAGCTGAGAATCAAGATTCCCTCCAATGACTAAGACATATTTAGTTTCATGTGAATGATGTGGAGGACTTCAGAAGGAAAAGGAAAAACACACTTCAACAGCGTGGTGGCATCTAAATCTCTCAAGTCTTTAGTGTCAGTACTGGCCAACAGAAGATGAATTATCTCAGGTAAAACAGTGCTCTGATTTTCCTGTATTACTTCCAGTACTCCAAGTAATTTGAGTATCTGTATCTGTATTCTTACGTCCTAGAGAGTGACATTTGATAGGTGTGACCAAGGAGGGCAAAGCTTTGCTGTTTTTTTGTTTTGGGCTTTTTTTCTGTCTGTCCAAGGTTGTCAAATGCCTCAACTACCCAGGTTTTGTTTTGGTGGTTTTTTTCTAAAGGATCTTTGATGTCCTGTTTATTTTAAAATTAGCAGGCATTTTGCCACTGTTTTTAGTAAACACAGGTATCTGTAGGCACATAATGTTGCCTCCTTAAAATAATGGTCAACTTGTATTTTCACTTTTCTTTCTATTTCTTAGAATGTTAACTTTGCTGAAAGAGTAATAGTAAGGCTATTTTTCTCATCTGGGTTTTCCTAGTTCCTCTTGATTCTTTTCCTTGCTCTTAGAATATCCTTGACAGTGCAATAGACTTTTTAGTAAAACTTTTTGTTTCTTTTAAGAAAAGCATTTCTTAGAAGCTCATTTTTCCTTCAGATTCAGATGGACTCCTTTTACGCAGTTGCAGTCTATATAGTCAAAAGCATGTTTAGATTAATCTTGCTGCCTTCATCAATATTTTTTTGAACATTAGCCATAAATTTGGATAGTCTAAAAATGTGCAGGAACCAAGAACTAATATATTTTGTAATCCCTAAACATGTGGACTATATCAGTGCAACTCTGTAGTAAATACTACTTTTATAAGTCTAGTGTATGACCAGGTTTTCTGGAAATCTGTTTATGAAATTGTGGTTGTGGGCTGTTGTTTGGGGTTTTTTTTCATGGAGGACAACCTGTATAGTTCATAACTTGTTGCTGAAGTTGGTTAACAGCTTTTTATTTTCAGAAAATGTTGAAAATTGTACACCAGCAATATCCTTGATACTATACCTCAGACATTGTCTTTGAAAATATTTTAGACTAAACAGTAAAGACAAAGAAGGAAATGCAATTACCTCAATTAACAGCACGGTTTTAGCAAAGGCAGATCATGACAAACCAAACTCTTTTGTTACTTTTTTCCTTTTTTTTTTTTTTCATTTTCCTTTTTATATATCTCCAATTTCTCAGAGAAGGGACCTAATCCAGATAATGGCACTGGTCTAGGTTTAGATTAAACACCTGCTACATTACTCCTGTATAATTATAAAGTGAGTTGTAGATGACAGAGATTGCTGATGAATTGTGAGGTTAAGGAGACAGCAAAAGTGAGAGTTTAGCAGTTATCAGAAAGGAATGGTATAGTATTTTGACAACACTGTTGGGACTGATACTCCTTAATAGATCCAGTGGTGGCCACTAGGTAAGGAATAGGCATGGGTTCATTTATGGGAGGAAACAAGAAAGCTGGAGAATATTGTCGCTGTTGTGGAGGCATAGGAAAAGAATGATATTGAACAACAAAAAGTCAGACACTGACAGAAACAACAATTCTCTTGTTTCCCACCAAATGGAAACAGCAGAAGAGATATCTGTGTGTGTAGTCAACCAGAGAAGGCACCTGAGCTGCCAGAATGAGACAGGTGTGAGAAGAGCTACTATTGTAAGCTACATTTGGCAAAACAGAGACTTTGGACAGAAAACTCTGTCATCTGATGGAGATGTAGAATTAGCAGAAGTCCTCTTTGAGACATTGTCAAAACATCCTCTGGAAGAATCTTTTCCAGAAACAGAAATTTAATCTGAAGACAACATGTGCTTTACTAGATTAATTAAAGGGGGGAGGAGTGTCTATCTAAAGAAGTGAGATTTAAAGTAGTTGGTTTTCTTAGTTTAGTGGAACAGAGCCTGAGAGCGACGTTGACTGGGTAGTGAATATAAAGAGAAGAAAATAAGCACAGAAATGCAATCTTTTAATGTGATAATAAATTCTAAACACTTACAAATGTTATTTTTTATTATTATATTTTTGTTGTTGTAGTTAATATCATTATTACCTAAGTTTTATGTTAAAAATAATATTCCAAAACAGCAGCGTAAGAACAAATAATCTTTTAAGATAGAAGATGACAAGTTTATGAAAAAGATGGCAAAGCACAAAATGGAATCTCTGCCTATCAGATTTACTGATATCTGCAAAGAGATTTGAAAGGGGACTGATTGTTTGTATATGATATATGTGGATAATTTTACTAATATACCTCAGGATTAATTGAAGACAGTGGCAGACTGGAGACTAGTGTTCACTAGTGGTCTCAGTAGCATCAGTTTATCAGGTGACTTGCTATTGAGCCCTGCTCATATGCTCAGGGTTACAGTGATGACCATACTTTAAATCAGGAAGACTTTTTCTCTTGCAGGTATAATCACAGGGAAAATATATTTTCTTTTTAGTTCTTTTGTTTTGTTTTGTACAATAATGTGTGTTTTGATTTTTAACAATCATTCATGAATACAAGAACCTTACCCTTGACATTTCTCAATATCTTTCAGTTTTTTCCTATGGCCATGTCCATTATAGTTATGGATAGTGATTAGAGATCTTGAGATTGTAGAAGATTCTTCTTAGGTTTATGTAGACCACATTTGTCTCTGAAATTTTTGAAATTCATGATTTCATTGCATTCACTGCTAAAGTACTAGAAGGGGACTGATTACTGAAGCGATTCTTTCCAATTCTACTCAAAATCTCAGTCAAAGCTGAGGTAGGTGCCAAAGTTTCAAAAGGAACACAAATTTGTTGTAGTTCGTGAGTCACACTTGTAAAACCACACAGCTTCTTAACTGCAAAAGAACTAATGCTCTTATAAACATTTCATTGATAACAGTAGGGAATCCTTAGAAGTATTTCTTTTAATTGTCTTCTGAATATGTTTAAAGAAAAGTTATATGCCTAATACTCTGAAGTTTTCCATTATTACAGCTTTATGATATCATATGAATAAGAAATGCTTTCTTCTACAAAGTATAATTCTCTAGTACAAAGTAGAACCAAAGAAAAAACCTCTAAGTCACTGAGAAATTTAAGCAACAACTTCTAGAATAAGTGTGTAGTCTCACAAATAGGTGTTATGGCATTTAAAATACTTTCCCCTATTCTGTAATGTTTAGTTATTTATACCTATGGTTTCACAGGTCGATCTTTCTTTTACTATCCTGAGCAATCTAGACAATTTTTCCTTGCCATATATTGTTACTGCCAATATAACATCCTTAGTTAATTGATTCCTTTATCATCTTTTGAAATTTTACCTCACTGTTTTTATCCTTAATCTCATGTCTGTTATATTTTTATTTCCATACTTGCATTCTCTATTCTTATTCTTCATCTCTTGAAGAATTGTGTAATCATCCTAGGAAGTCTGTAGCCTTGTCAGAGTTTTGGTTTGTTGTAAGTTTTTTCCTGAAATTCAAGCACCAAGTGATGCTAGTACTTTGGATAGAACAGGATTCAAATTTGAGTTCAAATTCTTGAACACATTATTCTAGGCAATCGTGTAAGAAGATTTCTAGTATTTCTCAAAGTTTGTTTTTCTAAAAGCTCAACTCAATTGAACTCCTGATTTACTAAGCTGAAATTCCCTATTACCTTTGTAAGATTTTCTCTCACTGAAAATAAAACTAGCATAGCATTTCATCATAGTGACTTCACTATTTGTTAAACAGAGCTTTTATACCAAGGACTTTGATATCTGGCACTACCTGTGCATTTATTTTTCTAGGTCTATTTTCACTGTTAATATTTTTCTTACAATCTTATAATAATTCCGATCTATCTCAAGACTCAGTCCTCTGTATTGAAACCCACACACTAACTTTTCGGACATTTTTATCATGTCTCATCAAAACAGACTTCTGTTCAACCTTTAAATTCTATACAATCAACCACTTAAATAAAATATCCCTTTGACTCTAGTTTCATTACGTTTATTTTTCATTAGTTAAGGCTCTTTACTTTTCTTTATTAAAAATCAGTCTGAAATATTTACAAAATACTGTTTTTTTCAATGGTCAGAGGTATCTAATTTTAACTACTGAAAATAACATTAAAGTAGTTAGGCTTGGTATGTGCTCATTATCTAGTCTGCCAGCCCTAACATTATGTTCAGATCTCCTTCTCCCTTCATTTTCATTTCCTCTGTCAGTGCTTCACTCCTAAAATTTGCCTTCAACTGCTTTCTGATTTATCTAACTTCTTTCTCTTCATGCTGCTCTGTTTATAGTAATATAAATTCATGGACTTATTTGAACCCTACTTGTTCCAGTGTCTCCAACATAGCCTCCACATAGTCCCAACATGCTCTGCTCTTCCTTCAGAAACTCTTCAAATTCATCAGCTTTCAGTCTGCACCCAGCATGAATCTGATGCTCACAGCAAACATATCTGAAAGCATTAAAATAGAAGGAACACTTCATTATTTTGTCACTATTGAAGTAAAGAAAAAAGCAAGCAATGCTGTTGTCACTGAAATGTTATAATTGACTCATCTGAAGTATGAGAGGCTGAATGGTAATGTCATTCTCCTTTAGGATGCACATTCTATAGTACATTAATCCCACATAATCTTGTGGGTCCTTGAAAGCTCCAGCCTATACCTAAGGAGGGGTAAAAATTAATTATTTAGCAACTTAAAAAATATTTTTACCAGAACTGAAGGATATTAAAGGTAATTTTATGTAATTCATTATAGCTTTCTTTAACAAGCAAAATGTTACCTCTAATGGATAGTCAGAATTCAACTGACAAAATGTACCACCGTATAGTATTTTATATAACTAATCAATAAGTGTATGACTAAGTAAAGATACAATAGAATAGAGAAGATTACAATACAGTGCAAAATGTCATCATCTAAGTAAAATGTATATGAAATCTAAAGCACATAGCATGCATACAGTGAAAACAGGGAGCTAATATGATGATTTTATGCTAATGATTTTATGCTAAAATAATGCTAATATGAAACAGGGGTGAAATGAGTCAAGAAAGATCCATTAAAGAAAAATATACCAGTCAGAGAAGGAAAGAGGTGACAAGAAATCAATTGTTTGACTTGCTTGGAATATGATACAGAGGCAGAGGAATTGTGCATATTATTTTTAAGCTCTTTCAGTTTTAAGTAGTTTTTCCAGTTTTCATAATTAGGTGTTCAAATCAGTTGAGTTTGTCAGAAGTATTTTCATATACTTAAGTTTAGTGGAGTTTACATGAAGAGAACAAGAACCATATTTCTCTCCTTCAAATGTTGTATTCGGTGTGTATACTTGCATAGTTGTTGATAGTATGTATTGCATAATACTTAACCTATATAAAACTTGTTAATGACTTCGTAGTTATTTTTGGATTACTCCCATATTTGAAAAGTAGAATGACTTAAAAATAAGCTCCACATTTGGTAAGAGAATACATTTTCCTTTCCTTTTTAAAAATAATCTTTGGCACAAATTCCTCTACCATTCAGCTGGGATTGCTGTAAACCACACGTGTGTTACTGTGGATGCTCATCTCCTAGCTTACGTAATATAGCTGCATGAATGAGAGTGCTAACCTTACCATTCCACCTAGCAGTCTGGAGTCTGTCCTTCTGTATATGTTTGTCTAGTCTTTGTCTAATATGTCCAAATGAAAAAAAGTGTAAAAGCCACTGTGTACTGAAACTTGTGACTCCTGCTTTCCTGCTGGTTGTGTCACCTCTTGCTTTTGCATTTCACGATAGTCTTCCTTAGAGCACTTAAGGATCGGGCCCATTTAAATAAATAAAGGATTTTTTCTTCCATTCTTCTCTTTCCAAAGAGAGAAAAAGGTTCCTGATGTAGGATAAAGGCAGAAGGAAGAGTAAGCAGCACAGATAAAATCAGGTGAAAAATTAAGTTTAAAAATGGTGAGGAGATGTGGAAAAAAAAAAGGTAGTTAGTCACTGTGCACGTCTGGTCATAAATAACCTGAAAGTAGTTATGTTCCCTTATGCAGGTGGTGTCCAACCATCTCATGTGACAGGAGAGGCTAACCTGTTGAAATATGGAACATCCCTTCAGACAAAATTGCAAATAACAAGCTAGTCTCTGTCCTTTCCATGAAAGATTTTTCATTGAACCTTGAAGCCAGAAACCTTGCCATCACCTTGATACACATCGCTCAGTGAGGAGGTTGGAGGGCAACATGGGAGGAGGGACCTGAGGCTAACAAGAGTGATGGAATAAAAATCACTGGCAGCCCAGCTCTTTCCTGGGCATTTGGACAACACACACTCACTTCCCTCCCTCCTCACACCCTGACACCCACAGTCACTCCTGGCCAAAAAAAAAGCACACATTGTACATTACAGGGGCCAGACTGGGTGGCTCCTCTGTGAAGCGAGGAGAGCACTGCATATCTTTTATTATCCCAATACAGGTGGCACGTTAAATCCTGAACAACTTTACTTTTAAATGTTCAGAATAAATTCTTGTCATGTGATCAGCACTGATACTCACAGCCAAAAGTTTTGTAACTGGTAGTATAGACATTTGGGTTGGACTGATTTTTTTTTTTTGCTCCTGTTTTCTCACATACACAATAGAGGAGTTAGTTATTCAGGTACCTGAAAGTAGGTTCCTGTATTGCTTTAACACAGGGTATCACAGAATCACAGAAGCTTAAGGGTTGGAAGGGACCTTGAAAAATCATCCAGTCCAACCCCCCATCCAGGCAGGACCACCTAGAGTAAGTCACACAGGAACTCGTCCAGGTGGGTTTGGAATGTCTCCAGAGAAGGAGACTCCACAACCCATCTGGGCAGCCCCTTCCTGTGCTCCCTCACCTGAACAGTGAAAAAGTTTTTCCTTATGTTTCTTTGGGACCTCTTGTGTTCCAGCTTGTACCCATTGCCCCTTGTCCTATCACTGAACATCATTGAGAACAGCCTGGCTTCATCCTCCTGATACTGTTTAGCTCCTGTTTAGCTTCCAGTTACCATTCTATAAGAAAAAACAGGTCCTGTGCTTATCTCTCTGTCACATATTTTTCAGACACCTCTGCAAGTATAAAATGAGCTACATCATTACATTTAAGCAGATAAATAGCCCTTCATTACCTATGCCTAGGATAGGCCAAGCTCATTCGTCATGACCCATGATCCTGTGTCAACCAAAAAGTGGATTTATTAATTGTGAATTTTCCTTATTTCAAGAATCTGAATTCCTATGAGCAGATTTCTCCTACCAAAATGTTTGGTGCTACAGTCCTGTCACAAAACCATATATGTGCACACCCAAGTATACCCACTTCACCCTGAAGTGACATCCAACATGGTTAGTCTACTGTGAAATAGGAAAGACCAATATCATTTACAGGTCATGTACATGTCAGGCTCAGCAGTTCTTTCTGTAACGAAATATGTTGGGCTAGATTTACTGCTCCAGTGGAATATCTCTGCAGTGCTCTACTGGTGCAAAATAATCTACTACAACTGGTATGTCTGCAGGTGGAGTGGGAGATCTTGCCCAATACCAGGAACTGCAGGTTGCTTTCCTGCTTTCCTGCTGGAACATTGATTTAAGAATACTTTAGGGTTTCTGGAATGAAACAAACCATTTGGGTGTCTTCTCTAGGGCACTGGCCCTTCTGCCTCTGTCATATGGTGTGTGTGTGAGGCTGGAAGTGGAGATTTGCCACCTCACCCTCCTTCCTCTACTGAGTGTGTCCCAAGAGACGCAGAGCATGTACCCACAGAGTTTATGACTGTTCAGGGCATGACAGTCAAAGCAAACCAGTCCTCTGATCCAGCTAAAGACACAAGTTGGATAAAATGAACAACCTGGCTTACAGTTTTCTTTTGCTGCCAGCTTTAATTTCTTAATGAGGTTTTATTTTTCCCAAAGAGTCTGATTTACTTTCTCACTAAGATCTTTTCCTGTTCAGAAAAGGAAGCTTTTCTCTTCAAGAGATGTGGCGTTTTTTTACAAAACTCTCTGCTGCTTTATTCTATAGGTGCTGCCAAATTTGGCTTTAAATGAAGTAATTCAATGAAAATGTGTCATGTCAGCACTTACTTACTGACACTTCATAATTTCTTAATTCAGAAAATCACAATCTAATCAATGTGTTTGCTGTGCAGAAGTAATAAAAGCTTCTGTCTTTTCAATTTTATTATTGGAAGTACCGACTCAAAGTTCTTACCTTGTCCAAGATATAATGCTTAGTTGAATCCAACAGGTTTCAAGGCATTATCAGAGAAGAATACACATCTGTTGGAATTACTTGTTGGTGGCAAGTAACAGACAGGAACAGATCTACAGGAAATACATACCCATTTATATGGTGAAATGAGAAATATCCTTGTGAGGGGGTTTCTAATCTCATTACATTTGTTCAGCTCAAAGACTGCAGTGAGGCAATTTACTGTGAAATCAGGCTCATGCTCTGCAGATCATAGGATTTTAGTTTCTGAAGCTTATTAATGCTAATGCAACACTTTTCATTTACTTAGTGGGCTTCAATGAACCTAGGAGCATCAGTTCACATCACTGGCACATGCTTCATTCTGATCAGATTCATGGGGGAACATGGCTTCCCCATGTGGTAGGGCTATGTGGACAATAAGCCCATGTTTCTCTGCTTTGCTATTTCAGAGTTAAGATTTATTCAGCTGGTCTCCATTTCTGGTCACCCTGCAAAACTGCTTTTCCTTTGGGAGCTGCACAAACATGGGTTCTGCTCAATGCTGGGCAGAAAATGTGCAGAAGTTTTTAATTCTGCTCAGAGACATTATTTGCATGCTGGGAAGTTTTCACCTGAAACATACTACACAGCAGCTCATCCTTCAACTTCTTTCCTTTCCTAACATGTTGTAATTCTGCAGACTGGCTAAAGCTGCAAGTTGGTTGTAAGACACTGTGGTTTCACAGAGAATGAAACATAAATAGAGTTGCTCTTGCTTCCTTTCCACATGCCCCTGCCAAGTTTCACCAGCTTTAGCTTTGCCAAAAAAAAAAACCCAAAAGGAAGAGCTTAATCTTCTGTTTGTAAAATAGAGCTAAATACAGCATTGGCAAAACAACTTGAAAACATGTACCTTTTAAAAGACCTCTTCTTCCAGTAGGCAACACTCATGCCGTTTAGAACGTGCTTTTGACACAGCACCTAAAGACAAGAAGACCATGGGACATGACTGAAAAGCCTACTGCTCATCACTGCATCTGCTAGTTCAGGAAAATACTGCACATAAGGGCCAATGTGCATTGGAAGGTTTGGTGCAAACCTGAATGACTGTTTAAAAACCCAAATTTTTAATTTCAGAAACACTTTTGTAAGGATTCCAAGCAGTGCTATTAAATTAATCAACACTTAAGGAGGAAAATTCCTTAACGTGGCAGCATAAAGAGTACTTGCAGGGTAAAACAAACAAACAGGGTTCTTCAGAGACATTTTTTCTATGTCAAATTGTCACTGACTGGTTAATAGAATTAGATATGCTCAGGAGATCGTAGAGAGTTTTTTGGGTTCTGAGAATGTCAATATATTGGGGAACAATATTTTTTATACTAGATATTAAATGACAGAACAGGCAGAACACAGATAGTAGTAGAGGCTTATGGCTGATGGGATATTACTGCAAGGTGGTAAATTCCTATGGAAGTTAATGTAAAGTTGATTCAATCATGTTTTAGAAATAACAGTTAAAGAACAAGCTCTTCCATTTACAAATCCCTAAACTTGTAATTTACATCATTTCCTCAGTATTTTTTGAATTCTTTTGTTTGCTATTATTGTATATATTTGTTATTTATTGTATTTATGATCTATAATATATATTTATTATTGTAAATATTCAATATTATAATTTTAAGATGGAATGGTTTTCTGTACTTTTGTTTTATTCTGTATTTCTGTTTCTTGCATGGACACTTAACTCCTTTTTTTTATCATTTTCTTGTTGCAACACTTACATAAGTGAAAATTTACTTTTCTGGGTAAGTTGAAGTACACAGTTAAATTCAATACTTTAAGGTATTTGCAGAGAAAATAACAATTTGCTAAATATTTGTAAAGAATAGACATAGTGTGATGTGAAAGGAGTCAAAGTTGTCATCAAAGAGGATGTTACAAAAAACATTAAGAAAATAGGGATTAGACAATTCTCTCGTCCTGGCCTTAGTACAAGGATGAAAAATGAAGTTCTGAAAAGTGTTATCTCCAGAGATCAAAAAGAAAATCTATTATCCCAGCTCTCTTTGTTAATTTTAAAAGTATAGGGAGTTCCCCATTGCCTAGTACTTTTCCTGAAAACCTATGCTCCCGATCTTCGTCAAAATCATAATAATTGTCCATACTTACTTATTTTATGCTTAGCACGTTAAGGGATGTAATTAGTGCCTTTCATTAGCGTAATTCCTCATGATTATAAATCTGAAATTAATTCTATTTTACTCACTTTGGACAAGTACAACATAATTGTGATCCTGCACATTAGTTTTAATCTGTTACTGTAATTCCTTTGAGATATCACCCTTAGTTGTTCTGCATACAAATACAAGAAGGAGAAGGAATTTGTTAGTTGAGGAAAAAAAAAAGATAAAAAAGACTTATAGTGGAAGTCTTAATGCCCAAGAATATACAGAACTTTTACTCTGGAACCAGTGATGCCATTATACTCTAAAAAGGTCTTATCATGCAGAGAAACATGTTAGAATAAGGCTTTCTACAGTCACGGGGGGCAGGGAGCCATTTGGTTTAAGATCTCTTCCATCAGAGATTCTCCTACTTCCTCATGTTAATCTGAAGCTCCAGAATGTTTATCCAGGGCTAGAAATACTACTTTTTCATGGAGGAAGAAGAAATGTAAAAATCTGTGAAAGGCCTAAAGACCAAAGTTGACAAAGTACTATTCCTTTGGAATGAGTAATCAATAGCGTGTATTCTTTGATTTGATTTTAAAATGCCTAGAATTGTCAAAGGTCTATGCAGACTGATCCATGAAGTTCCCTGCTTCCAGAAGCAAAACAACACTCCTGCATTTCCAACAGAGAGGTGAAAAGGCAATTTCCCACCCAATGCATTTAAAGACATGGGAATACAAAGAAGGAGAAAAAGACACCTGGTTGCTTTGGAGTAATCAGACCAAAAAAAGAGTCATAAACAAAGGATTGTAGGAGCTCTACTCTTATGAAGAAAGCAAAACAACAATAAAAACTACATAAAAGATTCTCAGCTTCTATCAGTTAGAAATAAACCTAGATTACATGAAAAAAGTAAACAGTTCTCATAACTCCACAAATGTAAGGTTTTGAGGATTCTCCTCCTTATAAGAAGATTATATAGTGATTCAAAATTTTTCATTTACCTCTTCATTTTTGTGGGGTTCATTTTTTCAATTGTAAAAAGATGAGGTTTTTCTTGTTTCTGCATTTTTTCTTGCCCTTGTTTTGTAAACACACAAAAGATCTACCTAAGTGGAAATACTATTCAAAGTCTACAGCTGGGCAGGCACCTTTCCTTCTGTCCCTATTTATCTGGCTTCTTTGTGGTTTATTGTTTTGTAAGGAGAATGTGTTTTGTCACATTCATGAATTGCAGATCAGTTTTTCATGAACTGGCAGGACTGATAGCAGTAGTTTTTCTTCTCAGCAGTCTATAATTCCACTTCTTTCACATTGCTCGTCTTTTGTGTTTCCCCTTTATCTATTTCTTTCCCCATAGATGGGTAAAACTGTCTGGAATACTACATGGCAATTACATTCTGCAGATGATTTTTGTAAATTGGTCTACTTTTCAAGCACTTATGAGCAAAATTATTATAACTGAGAGGACAGCAACTTTAGAAAAGGAAGAAGAAATATATGCATCGTTTACATGGTTGAATATACGGGCTCCAGATTAGAAAGTGTCAATACTATTTACATATATTAGATAATATTCATTGGCTTTATTCCTTAAAGCTATTTTTTATCAGTCCTGTTATTTCAAAGCATATTTTTCTAGATAGCACTTTAAAAAAAGAGCTCTAGCTGTTCTCTGCCTGGTTGATATCCAGCTTGCTGTCTTCGTTCTTTCCATTTTTCAGCTGCAGTAAAACATGACAAGCGGATTTTTGAAATTAGTCATTGTTAAATCTGAAAAAGATTATACAAAACTCATGGGGAAAACTCATTATTTACAATGTGTGTTTCATCAGAAGGAATCAAAAGGTTGTTGTGTTACAAACTAATATGATCATCACTTTATGTATCAGGGAGTCATAGAATTATGGTTTGAGCTGGGAGGGACCTCTAAAGATCATCTAGTTCAAATTCCCTTCCATGGGCAAGGCTGTCTTCTGTTAGATGAGGTTGCTCAAAGCTCTGTTCAACCTGGCCTTGAACACTTCTAGGAGCTCTGAGCAACTTAAATAAGTGTATACTTGGAAGATTTTGACAATAACTGTAATTAACTAAAATGACAGTATGTACATATTAGAATTAATGTTTGACATTGAATTTTTAAATCAGCAAAACTACTTTCTTTCTAAAGCTAACTTAATTATTTTCTTTCATATCAGAGACTGATCAAAAAGTTGTCAAATATGTACAAACTTGTTGAGAGAAAATGAACTTAGATGACTTAAAATGAAAAATACTGCAGTTCTCTAATTTAAACTTCTCTCTTAAAATTTCCAGTATTTTCCCTAGCTCAAGCATTATTTCATGGTGTCTCCTGAACTTGACAGGTGGTCTGAATAAGTGTCATTCATGAAGCTGAAAAACCCATGAAATGCAAATATATTTTTAGAGAAAGCTGATTATGTTGACTAAAATAAAGCCTGATGACCTCTACTACTTTTTACATTATATTTCAGGAGATTCTCTATATTAGATCTTGATATTTTAATTAAAATGTTGCAAAACTATAGCTGATGTATTTTTTAAGTGAAAAGAAGGACAGATAGAAACATATAACTGAGAGAAAATTATTATTTGAATTTCTTTTTCTTGTCATATATTTATTTTGTTGTCTTAAGTGAACTTAAGTGTCATCTTTCATAAGTTTTGTAAAGGCTGCAATCAGAATTATTCAAATAGGATAAGGCCATTGAAAGGCTGCAGTACTAACATTTCACTATATTAAATGCAAGGCAACTAACTTTTTTTTTTAACATTGCAATATCTTAAAACTCTATGATACAAGCTTGATAAGAGGTCTGGAGTGCTAGCATGATGGTCAGACAGTGTTAAGGTCTCAAAAACCTTCAAGATATTTATAAATCTTGTTAATTTTATTGGTAATGAAAAATAGTCAGCATTTTGAACTACTCTTGTAGAAGAGGAACCACAGTGTACTCTTACTTTTGAAAAGAAACGGGGAGGCATTAAGAATTTTTCACATTATACCTGCATCATTGAAGAAAGAGACAAAGACATTTCAAAAAAGGAACTAGAGAGCATCAAATAAATCTTGCTACTACAGCTACCTTGCTACCTGAAGCAGTAAAAATTCCTGCAGCCAATCACACAGAAAATGTAGATGAAATATTGAAAGGGGATAATAAAATAGGAAATTCTCAAATACTCAGTATAAAGAAAGGATCTGTTTGCTCTATCAGTCCCCTAAATGAAAAAAAAAGAGAGATGACTTCATGAAAAGGGGAAACAGTGTTCACCTGAGGATTTTTCCTAGCAAGACTTTGCTCTCATGCCATTTGCTTTTTTTCTTTAGCACTGCCCAGCCTTGATGGAGTTGTGTCTATGAGCATGACAACAGCTTGAGTGCTGTAAGTGGCCCACTGCCTGGAGAGTCTCTGCTAGCACCTCTGTGGCTGGACATACATACATTCCTCTCTCTTGCATCACTTCTCTGCAACCTGTGGATTTTTTCAGTCAACCTAGACAGGGAAGCACCTTTTGTCTTAATTTTATGTTATTTATTTTTTGCACCTTTTTTGTCATAAAGGAATTTCCACTGAGTCATGTTCCCAGTAACCTGTGTTGTCCCTACTTAGAGGTCAGGGAGCACAGAAAGCTTTCTGCCAACTCTGAACTAAAGCTATTCAGAAAGAATTTACCACTTTTATTTTGGACAGAAACATATGCATAAACAACAGTTTCCATGAAGTCATATTGAACTGATTGCCTTGTGGAGGAGAAATATAGAATGGTAAACGTAATGTATATGTGAAATAAAAACACACTACATCAAAAGTTTTCTTACCTAGATTTGATTTAACAGAACAGAAATCAGATGTTTCAATCTAGTCCATTCTGTCCAAACCTGAAAATCAAGGGAAGTATATCAACAGAATTAAAGATGCAATTTACAGATAGTAATTTTGAACCGAAACAGTATTTTGTGCAGTTTTCTAAGGGTTCCTTATTGTTTCTGAAATGGATTGACGACTTTAATTTTGTATTTAGCTTCTATAAATTTCATTGATTCAAAAATTCCTTCCCAGAAATTTTCCTTTCCTACGTTTAACTTCTATAAAATTCATTGAAATCAAAAGATTAATTAAAGCACACTTCAGGTAATAAAGTCTTGTTTCCTTGTACATTCATCCACCATTTTGTCACCTAGTCAGTCACTACTGTGAAGAGCTTTTGCATTTTTCACAGTCATTGCTCATATATATTGTCCCAAATAACTTATTAAGTATTGATAGACTTTTCCACTTCACTGCTCATCTTCTTTCAAGATCATTAATGACTAAATTAAAAATTATGGAGTCAAGTGCAAATCTCAAAGGGATTCATCTGATAATCTCCCTCCCCTGTGAAAATTATTTTTGCTACTTGTTTTTTACCTCTTAATGAGTAATTTATTCATCAGTTTTAGTTGCCTTTTCCACAGTCATCTTTATCTCTTTAAGGGCCTTTGGTAGAAGATATAATTCAATGCCTTTTCAAAGTCAAGGTGCCTTGTTTCAGCCTGCTTGCTCCAGTCTGGAGGCTTGCTGACTGCTTCAGAGAACTCTAGGTTTGTGAGTATTCCTTTGCAAAAGCCTTGCTGCTCTTCCCTAATCGTTCATATTTATGAACCATTATGATTCATATTTATTCAAGTTCGCATTAATTCCATTTTTCAGCCAGTTTCAATTAATTAACCTACTGGACACAATGAATCACTGATCAGCCCTTGGATTTCCCTACAGCCTTCTGAAATAACTGGTGTCACATCTGCCTGTCCTTTGCCTCCACGTTTCTGAGAGAGAGCTTTGTGATGTATTTGTTTCATCTTGAAGTCTCCCTGGAGTCCAAAGAGAAATATCATTCAGTTTGCAAATGTTTTAATTTCAGCTATTCCTTCAATAACTTCTGCTGACAGTTGGGCGTAGCCTTTAATGTGTCTGTGGCTAAAAAAAAGGTTCAGCTCAGAAACCTCCCTGAACATATCCATATTAAGCAGGGATATAAACAAGCAATTTTTCTTCTCTGCTGTGGTCTGCTCTTTTCATGTTTTGATTCATTCCCTCCTGCTACAGAATTTCTAGAAGCTTTCTTCCTCATCTGTTTGAAAATGGATTTATTCTTTGTTTTTTTTGGTATCTGCAGATAGTTTCTCAAACTCTTTTTTTTGCTCCTGCCATTTTGTATTTTTACACATAACTGACTTCTTAGTGATTATTATTCCTTCTATTATCCAAATTTCAACATAGGTTAAGGTTTTTAAAGGATTTCCCTTTATAATGATACCCCCTAGCCTTTTGAGTATTCTCAAGTCTTTGCTAGTAGGTTGTATTCCTTACTTTGAGAAGCCACATGGTGGTATTAGATAGTCACAGTGCCACTGGGAATGATTAATCTCTTTAACCTTTTTCTAACAACTTTTTTCATTTATATGTGACTTCTTTTTAAAAAATCAATCAGCAGTAGACCTTTTGATTTAGTAGCTTCGGGATTTTGGAATCCAAATGTCCAACAGTTATTCATTATACAGTGACTTCTAATGATACCATTTGAACGGATCCTGTACGTTGGTCTGGGTGAAACCTAAAAAGCTGTCATTGAAAGTGTCTAGATATTTAATCTTAAAATATTTCTTTAATATGGTCCTAGAACATTTTACCAGATATATTTTACATTAAATGTATAGAATACAAAGTGTGACTTACATCTGGGAAAGAATAACCCCCTGTACCAGTACAGGTTGGGGAATGAAATCTTACAGAGTGATGTAGGGGAAAGGGACCTGGGAGACCTGGTGGACAGCAGGATGAGCATGAGCCAGTGATGTGCCCTCGTGGCCAAGAAGGCCAAAGGAATCCTGGTGTGTGTTAGAAGGCATGTGGACAGTAGGTTGAGAGAGGTTCTCCTACCCCTCTACTCAGCTCTCATGAGACCGCATCTGGAATACTGTGTCCAATTCGGAGTCTCAGTTCAAGAAAGACAAGGAGCTGCTGAAGAGATTTCAGCACAGGGCCACAAAGATAATGGAGTGAAGCATCTCCCTTATGATGAAAGGCTGAGGGAGCTGGGGCTCTTTAGCTTGGAGAAAAGGAGACTGAGGGGTGACCTCATTAATGTTTACAAATACATAAAGGGTGGGTGTCAGGAGGCTGGAGCCAGGCTGTTCTCAGTGATGTCCAGTGATAGGACAAGGAGCAATAGGTACAAGCTGGAACAGAGATTCCAAAGAAACACAAGGAAAAAATTCTTCATTATGGGAATGACAGAGCACTAGAAAGGGCTGTCCCAATGGGTTGTGGAGCCTACTTCCCAGGACACATTCCAAACCCACCTGGATGAGTTCCTGTGTGACCTACTCTAAGAGGTCCTGCTCTGGCGGGGGGATTGGACTGGATGATCTTTAGAGGTCCCATCCAAACTTTAAGATTCTGTGACTCTGTGTGATTCAGTTAATTGCAAAGTAAAAATACAAGAAAAATACACAATACTAAAACACACAGTCTTCTGACTTCAGCTTCCTCTTCCATATGAGCTGATGCATGATAATTTGTAGCCAGTTTTTGGCCAATATACTACTGTGCATAGGTCTTGGTGTTTTAAAATATCAAGTACTCTCTTAGAGCACTATCTATTTGGACATTTCCAATATTCCAATATCTTACATCTCTGAATCACACAGCAATGTGAAAAATAAGACACAATAGAAATATGACATACAGGAAAGTTTGTAGCACGACAACTTTATAAGGAAAAAAAACCCAAATGGTTTCATTTAATGTGGTAAGTGGATATGTTGCAAGATATCCCATTTTCCTGACCTCAGAAATCTTTGCAGTAGTTTTTCTGGGCTGTATTCAAGAGAGAGTTACACTAGTTTAATTGATATCAAAATCTCTTAGGTCAATATTAGTGCAATATAGAATTGAATTGAGGTTAATGCTTTAAGCATATCCTCGAAGCCCCTTGAATCCTTTCAAAACAAGAGACAAAACTCCCCAAAACTAGAAAATTTTAGAAGATTGTTGCTAAGGCTTGGACAGGTGTTAAAACTGTGAAATATCAAGCATAAAATCTGGTTTGTTTCCAAAGTGTATCACATAAAACATTATCTTTATATGTATGGTATGTTGAAAGAGTTCTAAAGTGAAAAGCTGTTGGGCAGATATATGATAAATATGTTCTATTTGTATGTACACAGAACTACTATCATGAAAGTCCTAACTCTAACTTACATCTTGAGGGCTGCAGTCCTCCATACAGGAAAAAGAGTGAGAATGACTTTTAGCAAGATACGTGAACTACCTTGACTGACCCCTTCAGCTTGAAGCACCCCCTACAAGTGAAAACTCTAGTGCTTTGTGGGTACAGAGGGGCTTGCTCCTGATAGGCTGTGCAACACAAGTGCCACCTAACTCAACTGGGAGTAAGATTTTTGCCTCATTAATTGGTCAAGAGGTTATTTGTCAGAGAAGAGCCTACTTCATGTTTGTTGATTTCATACGTGGACATTCTGTATGGGTGGGATACAGTAGATCATTCAAATGGCTGCTGTAGTGTAGGTGTCTATCCTTGGAGAAGACAGTGAGAGGTGGATATAGTTTTTTAAAATGTGAAGACAATGCTCAGTAAACCTCTTGTGTCTCTCCTTTGCTAAGGCAGAATCACAAGATTATTTTCCAAACTTTTCCATGACTGTTTCATTAAACCTAAAACTTAGAACCGTGTATTGGTCTTTTGGGAGACAATAAATATAGACAATCACATCTATCTTCCTGAGTGAGGATTCAGATGACTACAGACTGCTATTAAAATCTAGCTTAGTGGAGCTGTTGTAGATTAACTTGTCTTTCAGTTGTCTTGTCTATGCAGCTTACACGAGATCTAGCTGAATATCACTGCCCAAAAAACTTAATGTTAGCCAGCATCAGATCAAAGTGTGTTGTTCTATCTACCGCCGTTCAACAACTATGCAATTGTTCAACACCTCCCTAACAACAAATTGATTTAACAGAAATACTTTAAAACCCCAAAACCAACCAACCAAACAAGAAAACCTCACAAACTGAAGACAGCTATCCATGAAAATATAATTTGAGTATTACTATTCTAAAAAAACCACAACCCAAGGACATGAAATTGTGAGCGGTAAAAGACAGTACAAGAATTTAAGAAAAAACTGTAGAAGCACACTGTCACTTGTCTGCTACAATGCACTGCTTAAACTCACGCTGAACCAGAACAAGAGGAAATTATTAAACATCCAGAGGCAAGATAATGAAATGGAATCACTTTGCTTCTGGCTAATGTATTCATCATATATATATATATATAGTCAACCTGCTTCCATCGCCTTCCCTCAACTGGTTCTTCAGAGAGGATGATCAGCATTGTAAGAGATGCTGTCTTTGTGCAGGAATGAGCTTCTATTTGAACCATGATAAATGCCATTTATATCTATCATCAGAATGCAGATCTTCAAGGAAGCTTAAAATACGATGAGTCCTTGTACCCAGATTCTACTTGCTCACAGGGAGTAAAAGTCTTTAAAACAGAGATAATAAATCTTAACATCACAGAATCAATCATATAGTTTGGAAAAGACTTTTAAGATCATTAAAAAAACCCTAACCAGTTTGGCTATATGATTGAAGTATCCTAAATTATGATTTCCAGTTCTGAAAATAAACAAAGATGTTGCAAATTTGAAGTTTACTTCAGTTATGATCACTATATTGGATTTGTTCAATCTGAGTTTGTGAGTTGAAGGAAGAACAGGAGGTGAAATGAAAGGAACTTTGGTCATTATGACCAGGGTAATTTACCTCAAATCCAATAACTAAGTCTATTAACTATTAAACTATTTAGTCTAAATTAAAAATTAATGATGACAGAACTCTCCCAGTTTACTCTAGTACTTCGTGACTTGTACAGTTCCTGTACTTCATATCTTCCTATTTTCAAAGGATCCATACTCCAATACCATTCTAAAAGGTGACTTCTGACTTTATTAAACACAGATAGATAAGAAATAAAACTATTTCAAGCTCTTTTTAGTTAAAATGATTCTGCTGTTACTCTGTGCTGACTTAACTAAATCTGTTTTTCAAGTGTCCTACTTGTTTTTCACTGGTGTTTTGAAAGCATCCCTATGATCCTTACAGCTTTCTTTTTTTGCATAATGAAAGGCAGTGTGACCATATTCTCAGACATCTTTTTAAAGTAAAAATAATTCAAGCCTGCGTGTTAGTAGTGGTTGCCTCTAATCCAAAGGAAGGAAGTTACAGTCACCTCATTAATTTGAAAACGTGTTCAGATGCTCACTTGGATGACACTTGAAGATTTTTGGCTTAATGAACAAAGTAATGCACAGAGACATTATTCATACATCTGTAGGAAACAAGGCACTGTTCAGTTACTTTAAAATATTTACCACACATGGTAAATCAGTGTTTTCTCTTAATCTTTCTTTTACATTAAATTGCACTTAAACCCGAGGTTTCCTTTTGTTCAGGCAAAATCTGTTTTTTTTATCTTGCTGTTATCTACATCACTCCATCTCCCTTTCAATAACAAAAGGACTCAAACAAGCCCAGTAAAACAAAAGAGAAACAATCTTGAAATAAGTAGTTTTTGTACCATTTTACAGGAAATATCCTCAGTGACTCAAGCCTCAGGTTTCCATTATATCAAAACTAGTTCTGCAGAACTTTTCATCTGCCCCACCTCTGCACAAGTACAAATACATTATTGACAGCATCTGTTATCTTCCTCTTGAAGAGTTAATAAATTCACTGCTGTTGCCAAGTGAATACTTTTCTTTTTTACTCTTCCAGCTATGTTTTTTTCACTCACTAGTTTCAAATGAATAATCTTTCAGCTCTTCTTTCTGTGAAGTTTACAGGGAATTTGCAATTCCCAAAGGATGGCTGTTAGAACAATGCCAGATATCCTACTATAATCCTTTCCTCTTTCTTCCCGATGTTTAAAGTATACATTTTGTACCTGAGTTACCTTCTCTTTTTTTTTGGATTGCACCACTTGATGCTAGCTGCTTCAGGGCCCAGAGAGAGTCAAGGTACTTTGTGAAAGATGAACTCCTTGGCAGTTTCTTTGACTTTGCTCTTAGAATGAAGAAAATGATGGCTGAGATGGGGCACTGCACTGAAAATCACAGCCTCTCTGGAGCACTGCATGAAGCTACAGTGCCTCAGCAGAGAGCTGCAAACCCTTTCAATAAAAAAAACCCCAAAACACATGTGTATATTCTGGGATATAATTAGAAGAATCATGTAGAGCTGCACTATTTAATGTCATCTCCATAGGCTTTCCATGCAGGCAATGCTTATTGTTATTTCTTGGTATTTGTTCACAGGGCCAGCTACTCTTGTAGGGGAACAACACAAAAGATTTTATAGGAGTGGCTATGAAAACAGAAATTCAATACAGAGGCAAAAAAGTTCTTTTTCTTTTAAATTATATTTTTATTTTTCCTCCCTGTTTCCTCTGAAGCATCAGATATTGGCCATCTAGGAATGCAGGGAACATCAGAGAAGATGGTATCAGTATTCAGATGCCATTCAGAAAATCCAGTGGCCCAAAATGTCAGCTGTGCTATTCTTGCTCTTTTGGTGTCCTGGAGGAAATCTGAATTGGATGGACATGAGAACAGCACCACATCACTCAGCGACACATAAAGTTAATGTCATTTACTAAGCTATAAAAAGTGAGCAATAAGTTCTATTCTAAGATTTCTGTTCCACAGAACAGAATTCTCACTCACAATAACCAGGACCCTTCAGGCCAGCTGTGATGCACCACAGATCTGGGAGAGTGTGACACCAGTCTAACTTCTTGTCGTGTCCAAGTCTGCTGGCAGCCTCACTCCTGGGCATAGTGGTTCTGCCTTAAACTCAGTCTTTTTTCACAATGTTGGACATCTATGTATAGAGTTCCTCTTGTGTCCCCAGAGGCTATAGTTTTCAAAATTTATTCCTTTGTATAATAGATTTGATAAGTTGCTAATCCTGGAGCACAGACCAATTTCTTTGAGTTTCCCAATGCTGAAGGACAGTTAGCATTTTCTAATTGGATTTTTAACACACTCTGGTGTGTTACAAGTGTGTGAATTTGACAACAGCAATGTAAGAAAGTTTACCTGTCTTTTTTTATTTTGTGGTGTATACTGGATTGATATAGTCAGTCAGAGATGTGAAGATGATCAAAGTCTTGTTTACCTGAGTAGTATTTTCAGGTAAGCTTTACCCCATGAGACAGACTTTGTGGAACATCAGTTGCTGAGTTTGGAGTGAAGATATTTTCTTCCAGGTCAGACACTGGTCTTTTTTTAATGTTCCTCTGTAGTATTGAGGTGTCTTTGTGGCCTAAGACTGCATCTAAGCTTACGTTTCCCTAAATGCATTCTGCCAGAGCATCTAGCAAGGAATCCTCTTGCTTTCCTTCCTCCTAACACAACCTCTGGAAACTTTTTTTGTTTGTGACATGGTTGTCTGCACTGCTTAGACTAGGGAAAGAGCTAGAATTTATTCTTATTTTCAAAAGATGCTTATCTTAAAGGATCCCAAAGTGCCAGAGGATATGGGGGAGAAAGTTACCAGGATCTTGGAGTAGGAGAGTTTGTCCTATAGTTCAGGAAAGGATCCTAATCCCTCAGTACACTTATTTGGTTTCCCAACTAAAAAAGTTAATTGGGGAAAAAAACCCCACTGTTTTGCAAAGATGACAACTCTGATGGTAAAATACGGCAAATAACCCTGGTAAAAATCAATATGGCCAAGCTATTAAACCCCAAACTATATTTCTTATTTATTTTTTTTTTTACTATTATTATTGAAGCTTTCTCCCTCACTATACTGTCACTTAAAATATCACTGTAATACAGGAAAAATATGGTTTTTCTATACTATTGATTGTGCTCTGCATGAGTATAAATGGTGTCACCAGATACAAGGCAGATCAATAGGTCAGAACTTACTGATGATATAAAAATTCCTCTAGGTTTCAAGATAAATACATCAAGTCTTCCAACTATGGTTATAAAAACCTGCCCATTTCCTTTTTACAAGCTGTCTTAAAGAACTGGAAAACAGTTACTTACCTTGCAGTCTATTCTTCTATGGCAGTTTTATTCTCCTCTTTCTGGCATGCAGTGGAAAGGGTATATATTTTCCACATGGAATTGTTTAAGATATGAAAACACTAAGCTCTGAATAGCCCTTCATCAAAAAGAAAATCTCACATCCAAGGTCTTTTTAAGAGAAACAAAACACCGAAATGCCATTG
This sequence comes from Colius striatus, assembly GCF_028858725.1. Lineage (NCBI taxonomy): Eukaryota > Metazoa > Chordata > Aves > Coliiformes > Coliidae > Colius > Colius striatus. The sequence continues at coordinate 7,719,098 of NC_084762.1, forward strand.
GAGCAACTGAATGCATACAAGCAAGAAATGAAATATATATTTTTAAAAAGGACACAAAACACTATTACCCCAAACCTCCCCTACTCTGTCATGAAAAATGGCTCTACCTCAAGTATGACATCTCATTTCTTACCTGCATTTAGTAGTAAACTCATTCAAAAACTTTAGCTGAGTTAGATGCAGGAATATATGTCATGTCTCTGTAATCAGGAAAACAAATGTAATGATGAATTTTAAGGATTGGCTCCAAATACAAGGTCAGCTGAGCTATATTGCATCATTGTTTTGATTTTGCCTCAAGAGGATAATTATGGTACAATAAGCCTTCTCTATTGATGCAAAAAACCTTTAGCTTGCTGCTAGTTATGAGAGAGACAAACGTCACAAGGTGATGAGGGCAGAACATTTGACTCTTACATTAGTCTAGGGTACAGTTGCAATGCCACTATACCAGCCTCTTCATCAGTATATAGAGAATTTTCTGTTCAACTAATGTACATGCACCAGGAATAAAGACATGAAAAAAAAAGAGAGAAAACGAGTAATTAAGAATGGGTAATGTTATTTTAACTAAACAGAAGACTTGATTAACTAATATATTCCTTCCCCCCACCCTCCACTACTTTCCTCCCAGCTTGGCTGTTCTGTGCTTGACAATTGCAAGACAAGACAAACCAGTGATAAACCTCAAGGATGTACAAATTCTATTGATAGCTATAAAAATATTTCCATAAACACAAAGAACAAGATCTGACCCTTTGGTAGCTTATGGCCATGCTGCTGAATAATATGCAATAGAAAACTCACACGTCATTACTGAGTATTTAATCAAAAACACATTGTTCTGGGTTAAGCTGAAATCGTGTTGGCTCAAATTATAATCTTAATGTCAATAAAGGAGTCTTCATCACCCTAGTTTAACCTCAAACCACCAGAATAGGCTTCTTTTTCCCATCGGAACCAAATACTAAGCAATATATCTCTAATGAGGAAAGGCTGAGACACCTGGAGCTATACAGCCTGGAGAAGACTGAGCGAGAACCTCATCAACACTGTTAAATATCTAAAGGGTGGAGGTCAAAAGGATGAGATCAGTCTTTTTTTCCCCTTTGGTGCCCAGTGACAGGACAAGGGGTAATGGACAGAAGCCCAAAGTAGGAAATTCCACTTGAACAGAAGGAAAAACTTCTTCTGTGTTCATGTAAGGAAATCCTGGCAGAGGCTGCCCGGGGAAGGTGTGGAGTCTCCTTCTCTGGAGGTTTCCAAACCCCCCTCAGCACATTCCTGTGCCCCCTGATCAAGGAGAATCTTCTTTAGCAGGGGGCTGGACTGGATGAGTTCTAGAGGTACCTTCCAATTACTTCCATTCTGTGATTCTATGAAATCCATATTTGTGTTAGTTATCACAAGCCTTTCTTTTCACATAGTAAATTTAATTGGACTAAGCATTTGGAAATTTCCAGAAAGATAATTTGCCTTTGTTGAATGCAGCATACATTACAGCCTTGATAATTTAATTGGAATGGCTTATTTTTACAGGCGAATGTTCTTCTGCCTCTAGATAAGTGCCAATCTGTTTACTGAAAATAACAATTGGAATGCAGCAAAGATGAATTTTAAAATTTGAAGTTGTTAAAGTAAGCCACTTCAGAATATGAATAAATATTCATTTGAGGAGCATAGTTTACTTTAACAGCTTTTGTATTCTATTAAATGACCCAAAAGGCCTCAGCTTGTCCTGGTGTACTTCAGAATCAAGTATTTACTTCATTCTTGAAAGGCAGCATCATAAAAGAGTTACAAGTGACTCGTAGTTGAAGGGCATGAATCTGGTGGAGGGTGTGGAGAGAATGGCCAATGAGGAGCAGCTGAGGAAACGGAGGTTTTTTACTCTGGAGATAAAGGAGGCTGAGGACAGGGATGGGATATTAGGAAAAATTTCTTTGCTGCAATGATTGCCAAGCGCTGGAACAGGCTGCCGATAGAAATGGTACTGTCACCAGCTCTTGAGGTATTTAAAGGACTGTTGATGTAGGACTTTGGGACATGGTTTAGTAGTGGACTTGGCATTGTTAGGGCGATAGTTGGACTCAATGATCTTAAAGGTCTTGTCCAACCTAAATGAGTCTATGATTCTATGATTATCCTTTGAGAGCTTTCATGTAAGAGTTCTAGTTTTTTTGGATTGAACTTTAATTACACATCCTATAAAGGCTCATCATATTCCCAGCTGAGTTAATAGGTGTTTTTTACAGACCTTGATGAAGAAAACCCTAAATGAATATAGAGATTTTTCTTTTATCTTGCCTTTTGTTTTTCAAGTTACAGTCACTTGGTAGCACACATACAAAAATGATAACTCTTAAACAGCCATTAGGAATGAGTGACATGCAGCAATTTTACAGGAAGTCACACAAGAATAACAGTTATAACCATCATATACCTTCTAACAGCCTTAGGAATATAGTACTATAATTATGGAAGCTTTCTTAGCAACTCTGAAAGTTTGCTGGGTGTTATAATAATGTCAGTTTATTTTTATCCTGATTTCCTAAGAAGAAAAGTTTTATGCAATCATGTTATCCATATTCATTTATCTGTCTGTCAGTCAGTCAGTCTGTCTCCCCAACAACTTTCAAACAATATCCAAGTTCAACCAAATTTGAAAGTGCAGCCTAGGACTCAAAGCTATTAAGTTCCTACAAGCTTCATGAAAATATACTATTACCTACAACTTGAACATTCAAATTAGAGCTCCCTTGATCACATTCTGAGTACAGAAGATTTGTCTGACAACTGGCCAGTTAGCATGTTCATACAAATCAGCTGTAAAAGCCTGTTACAACATTTGTTGACTACATCAAATTTTTTCAGTGAAGGAAAGAGAATATGAACCAACTGACACGACTCCACAAAAACTTCCCCCACAAGAAGGAGGACAAAAGCATTGGCTTAATTTCCTTTGTCCTTATGCTGGGTTCTAACACAGAATTCCTTTTGCTTTACTTGGAAATTTGTTTTATGGGTTGATATTGTGCTCTCAATGTGATTGCAGCAATATTTTGTCTCATTTAAAACTCCTTTAAAAAACATTCTGCTTTTTGCAGTGAGTGTTTTATGCACTAATTAATTCTCACAGCATCCTTATGAGACAGCTACATATTATTATCTTTGTTTCTCAGAAACTGAATTTGAGTACAACATCAGGTTGAATCTATGTAGAGGAGCAAAGTGAGACCAGTGTTGTTCTGATCTTTGTCACAAAAAAATCCAACTAAAAAACATTTCACAAACTTACTATTCCACATAAAGCTATGCTTTGTAGTTGTAGTATGTAATTTATATCAGAATTTTACCTATTTTTCAGGTAAATTAGCATTTTTTCTATATTTTTCTAAAACTTGGTCAGCAATTACAACTGATTAAATCTTTTTTTACTTATTGAAGATTCATTTAATATATAATTATAGTCTCATAGTTATTGTTGTGACCTGAGATCATCATAGAACTAGAGGAGTTAAGAACTCAAAGAAATGGTTGGAGACTATTATTAATTAACTAAACTGCTAATCATAATCTAGTAATTCTTTGTTTGAGAGTGTGAAGTAATCCAGAACAAAGACCCTGGAATAACCAATGTATGATAGAAGCATCCTTTGTCATCTGCTCTTGAAGAGTCAGTTTAAAGACTTTTCTGCTTTAAAATCCAGCCTAGAAACTAACTACAGAACTACTCTCCAAGCATGCAAGCATCAAATCATCTTCCACTTTCAACTTATAACTTTCTTACAGTGATGTTTTTTGGCAAGGAGTTCTTTCAGTAGCTAATACATGCTAACATCAGATTGACTGCTCTCTTTTGTCTCCCAAAAGAAATGGTGAAGGAATTTACCATTTTGTGCCTTTTCTTCTCTCTGGTATTCATTGTTTTGTTTTATACTATAATGCATTTTTATTCTTTGCTGAAACAAGCAAGGCATATTTCAGAAAAGCTTCTTTAGTGCTTTTTCACTGCTTCTGCTGATTCAAATTGACTGTTGCTGAGCCTGCCTATGTGCTGTTTTCCTTTTGAATTAAGATGACCAGAACTGAACACTGGCCTTCCAGCAGCTGAGCTGTGTAATGAGTAACCTCTTTTCTTTTTCCTGAATAGCTGCGCCCTAGCAATGGCATATTCATCTTAACCCTTGCAGTATGCATTGCTTTGTACTTTTTAACATTATCTTCCCATGGAAAATACTGCACAATCTCTTGTCTTTAACTAGCTGCCCTAAAAACCTTTACAATGTGTTGTACTGCTGCAGGCCCCAAACCTTTATAATAGTTTGTGATTTGGCTCTTTTCTGCTTACATTCTGTTCTAAATTATTTACTGAACTGAGCTCTTCTAGTGTTGGCTTGACAACTTGTGCCTTTCCTCACATAGAAAATATTATAAATGTTAAACATTTCTGTTTTCTTTTTCCTCACTGAATTCAGGCACCTGCTTATTTGATAATTATAGCTAGTTATTCAAATTAGATCTCACAAAATTTTGTTAAATCAACATTCTATTTAGGGGCAAGGCTGTAGCTGTGAGATGGAGCAATGGGTAACTCTGCAGCTGTATGCAGGCCTTCACTGCCTTTGAAAGGCTCCAGAAGTTCCATTTCTATCCTGCAGTGAAGCACAGTAGGCAGGAGAAGATATTGCACCACATTACTGAGAACATGTACTAACTGAGTCTCATAGTCATTGCCTCTGTTTACTCTTGTTCCACTGCATCTTGATGGGAGCAGTAGGAGTATCCTGAAGGTCCTGTTCCTGCATACCTAGACTCATGACCTGGTAATTTGCTTTGAAGTGTAAGGCTGTGGTGTGAGCTCTTCTTTTACCTACTGTGCTTAATCACAATTCAATTATTTGAATTTATATTGATAAAACTTGAGCTGAGTTTCCATAGCAACCATAATGATCAGAACATTGTAATGTGGTATACAAACACTGTTCTCTTTGATAACTTAAATGTGATGAAGCTGAGTAAAGAACACAAAATCAGTGGCTTAGGTTCACTAACTGATTACATGTTTACATGTTTAGGATGTGATCTTCATTAGCTCTTGCCATCTCAGTTTTCCATGCAACTGGCTTTGACTGGAAGAGGGTGTCAAAGCCACAGTGTCCTTATCTAATTTTAGGATACAAACCCTTCTGTTAAAGGCCCTTTTCAACCCATCTTAGTTAAAACAGAGAATTACATTTATGATTTCTTTTAGCATAAATATAGTCAAGAGAAATTACATTCATAGTTTTATGTACACTTTCCCATCTTTTCCTTTCAATTAAAATTCTTCCCATGTTGTTGTTCTCTCTCCATGCCCTCTGTATTTGTATTTCTGAATGTATGCCCTTTTATCAACATCAAATCCTATATTTACACCTAGATTTTTTTATTACCAGTGTTGAACTATACTCCTTAGAAACTTTTGTTTGCTTTAAATATTAACACCTAGAAAAAGCACCTGACACCTCCTTCAAAATGCCTGTGGATGCTCAAGTTGAAAACTTGTGAACTAAGGTGCAATTAATAATATACTTGCACCTTTCTACCTCAGTTTTATTTATAACCAGTAAAAGGCCTGAGCTTTCTTGTCTTCTTTTGAAAAATGGTTTTGTTAAAAGTAATTAACACTTGCATTTTTGACAGAATTGTGGTTCCCTTGACTGTCCTTTCCTCCCAGTTTTTTTCAGAAGTGCTTATGTGATGGCAAAACAAGGAATGTTTCAGGGCTTGTGAGTTCTAAGACGTTATCTAGTGTCACCGTTCTGGAGGTTGTCATAGACATATTTGTTCAGAACTACCTTGATTTAACAAAGAGGAGAAAGAAAAATGTGGAAACTTACAGATTGACATAGTTCATCATAAAACTATATATCAATAAATTGAGAAGTCAAAAGAGATGACAAAATAATTAAAGGGATTAGAAAAAAATGAATTATGGAAATTTTGAAGAAATTAATTCAGCTTATACATGTTGGAAAAAAGTTCTATTCTAGTTACATAATACATTTGAAAACCTAATGACAATAGGTTTGAAAAATCTATTGACAACAGTGGAAGAGAATGGGAATGCTAGTTGGCAACAGCATGCTGTGTGAAACAGTTGAGACATTGAAGGGTTTTGGCTTTTTTCCTGAAGTAACTGTTTTTCCTTCCTCATTGTTCCATGTGATACAGAGAAAGTACTCTCTAGATCTTCTAATATTCCCTTGTTAAAATTCTCCTATAAAATCTTAAGGATAGGTTCAGCAAGGATAGTTTCTTGACTCCAATACAGCACATAGTTGCTTTAGACAATTCTAAAACATCCTGGCTAGGAAAGATTAACTTCTGGATATTATTTACTTGTAGAAAAATACACAATAAAACAGTACAATCAACAATAAAAGAATATACCTTGAAATGCTACACTTCTTCTCACAAACAATCCCCAGTGAAGAGTTATACCAGTTGAATGCTGCCTCACGCTCACTTAAGTGAAAGGTAAAGTAACACTCACTGTGCATGCACAGTAATTATATCATACTTTTTACTGTGCATATGTAGATATTATATCATACATTTCCACATAGGACAACGTTTTTCTTATAATCCTTGTTAATGCTGCTGGCATCACCTCTTTGCCTTCCAAAAAATATTTCCTCTTGAAAGAGTGGTGAACGAGAAAACATATAGAGGAACGGATATGGAAGAGGAAGATAAAACAGTATTTTACAGTTTGTTCACTGAGACAGACAAAGAACACTTGGAAAAACAGATTTATACATGTGTATGTTTAGTTTTCCAGCAGAAAAAGAAGAGTTGGCACATCAAACCTGGAAAAGTGTCTAACATAATTTTTTCCTTTGAAGAGATGACATAAGTATGTTTCTTACAAATAAGCTAAGGAAAAAGAAGAAAAAAGGCAATCCATTCCCCAGCAAGCAGCCAAACCAAAGCAACCAAAAAATGATAAACTTAATTGAAGCTTTTATCTAGCTCTAAGGACTGATAAGTGGGTATTTTGCACCTGTATTCCAAGTAAAGAAAGTCTTTACAAAAGAAAGATAGGGAATTTGCATTTTACTTTTTTTATAAGGCTTAAATTTTCATCCAGAATAAGAAAGATTCTTGTTATGACAGCTTAAAAACATGAGGAAGTGTTGAATCAATTGATTACTGCTCTGAATGATTGCACACTGATTCAGGCAGAAAAGCTGAAAACATATGCACATCATATAGTATTGGTCATGTAGTAAGAACACCATTTGTAAATGTTTCAGCTTTTACATCTAGTGGAGGTAGAACAATTGGTTTCAGTGTTTTCTGCTTTATTGTTTCATGCTGTTCCAAAGAAACCCTGTAAAAATATACCAGATGTATAGGAATTTCATCTATTTTCTAAGCTGCTTCTGATAAATCTGAAGTAAATGCCTAGGAAGGAAAAAGTAAATGTGAAAGAACAGGTGCAAATAAATATTTTTCATGCATTAGTTGAATCTCTGTAATAGTTTTCTCCAGTATATGCAGCAAAGGCATCAATCAATACTTGACAGAATTGTCTGTATACTACATGCACTGTTTGTGTTGTTCACTTATGCGTTTGGATGTATTCTGTGAAGACAAGTCCAACATTATTTAAACATTTTTGTATTTGTGGAATGGGAGAGGAAAAAAAAGACTTCCAGGGTATATACAGGAAAATATACACAATGTTAGCTAAAGTCAATTTGCTTGGGCATAAATTAAATAGCGGCTCAGAGAATTCCGAGTTCAATTTCTGAACTTAATTAATTAATAGTGTGTTATCCAGATCATCATGAGACCAAATGACATTGCTGAAAACTGAATGTATTAATTTCACATGCAGGCAACCGTAGAGGATTCTGTGGAAAAGGTACTTAGTGTCATCATTGAAAGACAGGGTATTATGTTTAAGTAAAAATATTCCTCACTTCAGAAATCATGTCATGTCACTGTCCCTGATGTAATTAGCCTGAGAACAGATTATTGCATTGGACCTTCACCTGTTGACAAAATGGTTTGCTGTTTTGATATCTGGCCCTGGAGAAGGACAGCCGTGCTATACTGACCTCAGGCTAGACACCAACTACATTAGTCCAGTTTATGTCTAACTATTTTGCTTACAATAGTTTCAGAGTAGTCAAATTAAACAGAGACAATTTGGCCATTACACTGGAAAAACACACACAAAAATCTAATTTACTTCATTTACTTTCATTAGTGGACAGGTGGGACAATGATTTTTCTAAGTGATTGCCTGTAGTTCAGAGGACTGAACCTTTTTTAAGCATTAGAATTTGTAAACTTGCATTTTCAACACCCTTCCATAAGACTAGTTCTTGTTTCTTTTAACTTATGTCCTGTGTGACCTGACCTAGGTGGATCTGCTTGGATTAGATAATCTTTAGAGATCCCTTCCAACCCCTACCATTGCGTGAATCTGTGACTCAACTTTCTGGTTAAGGTACTTGGATGCTTTTTTCCCATCTAAAATGCCTTTTTATTTGATGTTCTGTCATATATCTTCTCTAGTCAACCAGACCAGCTTGACATTTGGAAAAACCTTTATCAGACTATCAAGGGAGGAATGCTTCATGATGTTTCCTCTTAATTCTTGCACTAAGCAGAAAAGGAGGAGACTGCATGGAATACAAAATATTAGAGTTCGTGTTAAAATCTATGGATCTACTCAATGTGTAGGTTACTGTAAAATTGATCAGTGCTTCCAAAGAGCCTTCCTGAAAGTAAGACATCAGTGCAAATGTTCTGACAGGGCTTCCGCTGCATCCACTACTAGCTGTACAAAACCAGATCAAAAGGCAACCTGACTCAGAAGCCTTTATTGGACAGCGGTCAGTAGGGGAGGCTGGGTAAAGAACATAGAGGCAGAGCTATCCTACAGTGATACTTCTACAAGATGTCATTCTAAACCAAATAGTGAAACTCTGGGAAGCTGCTGAAGACTTCAAAAACTTCTTTGTGAAGTCTAAAAACTTTTCATTTTGCTTGGACTGCAAACTACCAGAACGGAACTAGAAATGTTCCAATGTAACCAGTGTTTTCATGTATAATTTCATGTAATTTTTCTGTTCTCCTGTTCTGGGTTTTTCAAGAAGCTGATTCAGTTTTAATATAATTTTATCTGCAGCAATGCATTCATCTGAAACAACCCCAAGACCATAACATAGCACCCATAGCTTGTTCCAGCCTTTTGATCAGACTGGAAGTGTGCTGGGAGACTATGAGGAAGGTGCTGGTGCCATGAAGGGATACTGACAAGGTGATACCAGGAGGCTTGCCTGGGCATTTCTCTGCTAGCAAATGAAAAGCTCTGAGTCACTTTGGTCCACCCAAGGGGAGAGGCAGGCTCACCACATTCTGTTTAGTCAGAGCAACAGATCTGTTTTGCTGTCCCATCCCACGTGTGGTAATCAAGCATCATACCCTACATCACAAAACACTTCAGTGGCTTAGATATTAAGATCTTTACTATAAAGGATCACAGGAAGAGGAGGAGTGAAGGAACAATCAAGAGTATCAGTAGAATGGCAGATGACTTTTTTTTCAGGTCAATATGCTCTGATGAGCCAGAGAAACAGATGACACACAGTGATGCAGAGGATGATAAAAATAACTTGGTCAACACAGCAGCAAAAATGCAACCTCATCAGAATGATGAGCTTTTCCTCCAATTTTGTATCCATGTAGGTCACTATGTAACGACAGAATAGTACTGTGGAAAATGATAATATGTACTCAAAAGTGCAGAAGTAACGTTGTGTGAGGCTTTTGGACTTAAAATTTCTTTTGTTTTGAATTTACTACATGATCTTTTTACTCTTTCTTTTAGGTTTAACTTTTTCTTAAAAGTTATATCTTTGGCTTTCTGTTGAAAGGCATTAGACTGCTTAGTTCTCAGTAAGGTTATATTTATAAAGGCAAATATTATTTCAATCTGAGTTCCTGTAGGGAAACTTTAAACCTTGCAAACATTGTTTGACAATATGTTTGTGTTTTCAAAAGAAATTCAGCCATTAGTTATTTGCAGTGTGTTTGAAGAACATATAAAATATGGACACCAGTAAACTATCAAAATAATATGTATTAGACTTTCTAAATTTCTTTGACCACTTCTCTTAAAGATAATTTTTATAGGAAGCAATAATTATGTTGTAATTATGCTTACAGAACAGTTAGACTTGTATTAGTATGTCAAGTGATGTAGTGGAGGACAGTAAATGGTAACACCATAGCAAAAGCTTGAGATAGGGATATAGCTTTATAAGAAATATGTGCTTTTTGTATTTGATTCCAATGATGCTTTGTTGCATGTGCATATCTGTTCAGTGCTATAAAGCAGTTGCTTTGCTGTAGATTGTATAATTTAAATGCAAAAAGCGATGATTCATTATCAAGAAATAAATGACTATAAAGAATGAACTGGAGCTCCTTGGTTTCAGTAACGTTTGTTAAAATGATGAAAAACCTTTCCAAATATTTATACATATCAGATCATTTCTTATCACATGAGAAACAGGATTCCTCTAAGTGGATTGTTAGTACCAGGATCTTTTTAATAGTTAAAAGCAATGGAGTTCCTTAATATTTTTGCAATACACAAATAATAGCTATTAGCCATAAGGAACAGAATCATATATCAATGTATAATGGTACTCTGTGCTGTATACTGGTTGATATTCCCTCAACTAGATGCTTGTCTCAGCTTTTCAAAGACTGTCATGCCACATTTCACTTTAGTTATACCTTTTAATTACTTTGAAGAGTTTTCAGATAGATGTATTTGGTGTAAAAAATTATCCAGCTCCCATTTTTCTCATAGAAGTAATCTGCAAGTGTTTTTTCATCATTGTTTGTATTTACCTTGCAAATATTTACTTAGGCATGCAACCAACTGTGCAGTAACTGTTTCCTGAGTTTGATGCTGAGGGTTTTTTTTCTGTTTCGTGAGAGACATACAATGCTTCTTTTTCTATGTGACTTCAAATGTCTTTAAATAACTCATTTAAGAATGACAGATAAATATTTTATCTTTGAAATTCTGTAATGAAAAAGATGAAAATATTGTACAGAATTATTTGTACCATTACTTGCTTTAATTTGAAATGTAGACCTATCAGCTGTGTTTAGGAAGAGAAAAATTAGGTGCTTGGCTTCTGTGTGTTCCTGGAATATATCCAAATCTTCAGTCACAAGTTTGTTTCAAAGTTGTTTAAGAAGCAAAATAAGAAGCAGTCCATTGTAAAAGATTCCACTCTACCCAAAAAGTCCTGTGGGTTGAAGTATTTGTAAATTCATGCAGCCACAACAGTTAAGTTTGTAAAGAAAAAAATCTGAAGAATAAGATAAAGAAATCTTAGTTATGATTGTGAAGGTCAAGCTCATTATATCCAACGTAGCTTTAGAAACATGCCAAATTTACCTATCTTTTTAAATCACACTCTGCTGAATATGTAATACTGAAAGCATGTAAAAGTCACCAAGTATTGTATACAGAAGTGTCTGTACTCTCTAAATCATATTAGATATCTTGCAACCATGGCAAGTTTTCTTGTAGAGTAACCCTTAAGCATGATGCTCTGAGAATAATGACACCAGAATATGGATACAAGATTATTTCTACATAGGCATACTGGAAACTGGTATCACAAATTGGCAATTATAACAAGGAATGATAAGGTTTCACAAGGGTCAGAAACTGGGTAGTGAAGCTTTCCTGCATGTTGTGGCTGTATCAAGGGTTAATTTATGACTGCAGAATTTATCCAGCAGAAGTTATTACATGCATTGCAAACATTGAGAATAAAGAGAACTGTTTAGTTTTCTTCACAGAATGGTAGGGGTTGAAAGGGACCTTTAGAGATCTTCTAGTTCAACCCCACTACTAAGATTTCTAAAAGACTAAAAAGATTCAGGAAAAAAAGAGTCAGTCAGTGAATAATTTTATGTTTTCTAAAAGTGAGGCTAAGCTGTGTGAATTATGAAACATGGGCAGTAAGGTATTTGAAATCTCATTTACTTGAAGCTTTTTTTGCTGTGTTTACTTCTAAGTAATATTTGATAAGAAAATGTAAGCATAAAATATCACAGTAAAAACTGGAGAATTATACTTTTGTAAAGTATCCATTGTCTCTGATCAGATGAGACACTTTCAGTTATGGAATTGGCCATCCCTGAAAGATTATGATTAGGACATAAACTACCCAGAGATCTCCTTGACAGGTTTTATTTTTTTGTCAGGTTTGATCAAACTTTCACTACAAATAGAAACAATGTGAAAATGCTGCAACTTTTTCTTTCTAAATCCTTTTCATTCAAATCACCAGTGTTTTGGAGAAGGAGACAAGGAAGCAAGCAATCACAGAACCATCCTTCATCTAATATTAGAGAAACAAATAAGAAATGAACTCACTACAGTCAGTGTATAGTTTGGTTTACTGTATGCTCTTGGTTCGTGATGCTGTGATGGTGTCTCTATAGACCTCTGCAACTGTGAAATCCCAGTCATAACATTTTATAGAGTAGCAATTAATTTTTAAGGTATTATTTGATTTAACTCTGATAATTCTCTATGGCATCATATTAGCAAGATGTTTCTTAGTGTGAAGAACGATACATGAATCATTCTCTCTCTCATCAACCTATTTCTCTCTCTGCATAGATATTAAACATTCCCACTATGCTTGGGGTGGGGATTTTTTGCCCAAATTACATTCAGATCAAAAGGTTTGTGAAAGTAGGAAGTCATATAAAGAGACAGTCTAGTTTCACTTTTCTTTTGATATAGAAAGTTGTTTCTTAGCAGCAGTGGGCAACAAAGAAAGAATGAGAGGGTAGTAAAGTAAGCATGAGTATGAATGAGAAAGCTCAAACAGAAAAGAGTGCATTGAGTTCTCATTTTTTAACAAAAGGAACTCTCTCAGAGGTGTACTGTAACTCAGCTACAGAATGCCTTAAGAGCCAGAAAGCAGCAGATCAACACAAACAATTCAGGCATCAACAGACACCAAATGGGCCACAGAAAGGTGCCATTTAGAAAGCAAAGTAAGGTGAATGCTGTCACACTTAGTGGGTCTGGTTTAGGCTCAAAATAGTATGTGTGTACACAGCATTTTTGCTCACAATCCATAAACACTGGGAATTTTAACGTCACTAAAAGTGTCAGGCTGTAATCCTTTCTTGGTTATATTATCAAGTACATTAAAAAACAGGCCAGAAGAGAAGGATGAGGAAAACTCTCCTAGCTAATGACATGAAAAACTGATCATATGATTATAGGATAACTGAGGTTGGAAAGGACCTCAGAAGGTTTCTAGTCCAACTCCCTGATCAAAGCAGAGTCAGCTGTCACTGTAAGGTTACTCTGCAAGGGAAGGCAAAGGTGACATGAAGAAGAGGTACAGCCCTACAGTACCTGAGCGTGGTGAGAAGAGCAGTTCTGATGACAGTGGTTTCAGCTACAGTCCAGCAATCAGCAGACGTGTCTATAGTGACAAGTTCAAAGTCAGGCCTCATTGCTCTAATGAATATCTATAGTTTTGATTGATATCTTCTTAAATTAGAAGCAATTCCCTCCTGGTCCAAAGGAACACCACATGAAGCATTAAAGAATGATCTCTTAGCTTACCACATTACTGAATGCAACAGGTATATAATAATTTAAATAAGTAATACAGGTTTAAAGATGCAGAGGTATAATACATGAATGAATCAAATAGATGTCAACATACTATTACTTTTCAGCATTTTCAGTAATATGTAATGCCTCCTGCTGTTTGGTTATGGGTTTTTTTGTACATATATAGATCAGATGTGGGGATCTGACCTTTTAAAGAGCTTCAAAGTGATCAAAAAAAAGTGTCTTTGTAATGAGCTCCAAAATAAAACTAAAATGCATCCTCATCCCTGGGAAGTGTGAAGGGAAGGATGTAGAAATCAAAATATTATTAACTGGGACTAAGGGATAATATGTGTACAATCTACATGCAAGCCAACACTGAGCAAATGGGAAATGAATCATAGAAGGAGCTTTCTCTAAAATAACACAGAAGAGTTTGCAAACAACTCTACATGGACATGACTAAAATCATATCCTGTCTATCACTCTAATATTAAAGGTTAATTAATTTAGTTAATAATAATCCACTGTATACAGCTTGTATTAAAACAAAAGAATAATGTTCGAGGTAAACCAAGCAAAATTGTACATGAAGCTAATTTTATTACTTTCCACTTATTTCTATGAATCAGCTAACTAAATATAAATATTAAGGAAAATGCTACAGCTAATAAGACAGCTACAGGAAACAAACAAAACACTTTCTACTTTGTGAATAATGTTTAACAGGATATAAATTTTACAACATGATCATTAAAATAATAAGGGTCAAAAAGCAACATTTTGATTATACCGTGGTTTTCATGGCTCAAACCTCCCAAAGGTATTTTTCAGTGGTTACTTCAATAGAAGCAGACATTGCAAATTAATTTTCTGCCTTTTGGAATAGGACAGAAGCAAAGAAAGAAGAGAAGAATACCTTTCTATTCTGAAACAGCCTCTGCAAATTCATCCTGTTTTCTGACTGTACTGATATACACTCATAAGGGTGTGGTAAAATTTAGATGCTCTGAAGCAACTCTCCTCCATATCTTTCATGGCTGGTATAAAAATGGATATTCACCAAGATAATGTAAATTTCATAGAGATTTCTAGTCTGACTTACTTCTTTCTTTTTCATTATGGAAAAATGCAACCTGGGCCATGGAAAGTATACAAACCAGACTTCTCCCTTTATCTTAGAGTTGATCCTGTTATCTAAGAATATCTGACTTTTCGAAAAAGTGTGTAAAATAGACCTACTTTCAATTTATAAGAGAATACAGTTTCCTTTCCCTTAGTGGAAGACAGTACATCCAATCCACCTTCTTACATATAGCGATTCTTATTCCTTTTATTTTTCTAGTCAAGACCTAATTTACTGGGCCCTGGAGCTATAGATGCTTCTGAAGTCCTCTATATTTTGGTGGCTAGTCTGTGAACAAAGAATTCCTTTTTATGTGATTCTCTAATAATTTGAACTAAAATAGCTTCAAGACTCAGTAAGCAAGTAAAATGACTGTCCAGAAAACCAAGTCCATAATTCTAATATAAACAATTGCAGAGTTGAATAAATAGACATGCAAGCAGTTATCAGAGCACTCCCAATAATGCATTTTTAATACTCTAAGAAATGAATGCAGAAAGGAATCAACATAGTCCCTCAGGCTATAAAGAGCTTCGAGTGGCTTTTATCTTACATCCTGTTAGATTATTAAAAGTTTGTAATTATAACTGTATTAATATTTCAAAGCTTCTCACCTTACACAAGCCCTCAGACAAGTAGAAATATTGGGAAAGCACATAATAACCATAATGAAAATGGACAATGTTAAATTATATCTATGACTTTTTGATCATGTATTTTCATAGTCTATTTTTAAATGGAGGAATAGTTATGATTTTATGGGTTCATATGCAATATTTAACTATGCAAGACAAAATGTAAGATCACTTGTTATGAATTTAGTGCAGATATTAGCAAGAATGACAGGCATTTGAAAATTATCAGCATTGCTTGGCTATTTGTTTTATGTTTGTCATATCATTTTGGAAGCATCAATAGAGGTATAAAGTAATATAACAAACATACTGCTTTTAATTCTGTGCAAGGATGTGACAAATTGGGTAACAAGATAAACCACACTTAAAACCTGATATTCTGTGTGTGACATCAATAATTTTGCAGTCTTGTACATATCAAGCCATCATTGTCACTGGTCAAGGTTTCTTGCATGTAGTGAATGCTGCAATACACAACATGCTATGAAGATAAGTAATTCTTTATTGTCACTAGTGTCTTAAGATTCTCCTAGAATGCCAGAAATGAACAGGAATCCAATGTCAGGTAAAATTATTGTCTCTTGATGGCTCAGAAGATATTGAAACTGGAAAAGATTGGTCCTGTCTCTGCAAACGAAATGGAAATCTGATGTTAACTCTCAAGTGCTGCAACTGAATTCCTTTCATTCAGAAGAAGCTTAGATTCTTGTTTGATTGTAGTAAAATTCAGCCAGGCCTCTCTTTAGTTCTGAACTTCAAAAGAAAGAGCTTGGATATATAAAGTGCAAATGACTGGTCAAATTGCAGAATAGACTATTGCTAAATAATTTGGAAAAGTCTGACATGAGAGTTGGTGCTGAGTACTGGAAAAACTGCTTGTATTTAATTTTCTTAAAGTTTTGCTGAGAGTTCTGAAAATCTACTTCAGAGGTGAATCTTCAGCACTCTGAAAACAAAGCTCTGCCTGACCCATATGGCACTTCATCCCAGAATTAAAAGTGTCACAAATGTGTCTATAAAAGCATATGTTGTTCACGCCCACTTCTTCCTAAGAAAAACACTTGCATGTATCAAGAGTTAAGCACTGAAGATGCGAGCTATTCTGGTTTTTTATGCCATGCCTCTTTTACCTCAAGGGTTAGCTGAGTATGCTGTCTAGAAACTGACATGCAGTTTGCTATATGTAGTAATTAGATCCAATACATTTGCTGCAGCTTCTCAAGATGGATCCCTCCTGCTGATTTCTGATGAACACCACATTAATGTGAAACTGGAGAAAGTATTTAATGGTATTCAGCTGGTATTTTTTTTTCTGGACCAAAAGAAAAATAATTTATCCCTCTTTTTAAAATAGAAATGAGGTTCTAAGTCTTGTTTGGTAATTTGTGTAGAGCAAATATATATTCCTAATGAAAATAGCCTACTGCAAAATAAATATGAAACCCAAACAAATGCAAAATAAATGTGAAAATCACAGAATCACTTAGAATCATAGAATGGTGGGGGTTGGAAGGGACCTTTAGAGATCATCTAGTCCAATCTCCCTGCTAAAGCAGGTCCACTTAGATCAGGTCACACAGGAATGTGTCCAGGCAGGTTTTGAAAACCTCTTGAGAAGGAGCCTCCACACCCTCCCTGGGCAGCCTGTGCCAGGATTCCCTTATCAGAACAGTAAAATAGTTTTTTCTTACATTTAAATGGAACTTTTTGTGTTCCAGCTTCATCCCATTACCCCTTGTTCTGTCACTGGATATAATAAAAAAAAGAAAAAATGTGATGCTCCAACATCCTGACATCCATCACTTAGATATTTGTAAATGTTAATAAGATCTCCCCTCAGTCTCCTCTTCTCCAGACTAAACAGCCCCAGTTCCCGCAGCCTTTCCTCATAAGGAAGATGCTCCAGTCCCCTGATCATCTTGGTGGCCCAGTGCTGGACTCTCTCCAGCAGTTCCCTGTCTCTCTTGAGCTGAGGAGCCCAGAACTGGACACAGGACTCCAGATGAGGCCTCACCGGGGCAGAGTAGAGAGGGAGCAGAACCTCCCTTAACCTGCTGCCCACACTCTTCTTGATGCAAACATTTTCAAATCCCATAAGAACTTATACACTGAATTCAGACTCCATCCCATTCCCTCTAATTGTGTGCAGGGATATGAGAGACTTCCATTCACTTTTAATCATGTGGAAGATTTGAGAAGTGCAGAGTAAGTTATGACTAGAATGATTCTGCTTTTTTTTTTTAAATATAGTAAAAATTTAGTATCTTGGGAGTCATGGTCACAGACCAAGGCAAATCAGAGCAGTGACACTGTTATTAGTATCCCCAAACACTGAATTCTAATCTTACAGTTCATGGCTATCCAAACCTCACATGGGTTTAATTGAAGATTTAAAGTTTAGAAAAAACATCATCAGTCTTTGTCCAATTTTTAGTCTTAGTAAGTTTTTATTCTGCTGGCACAACAAAGAGGAAATATGATAGCATATTGCTGATTACTGGTAAAATATGTTAGAAAATAATCTTTTAATCAAAGGTGCATAGAAAATAAGCCATACTTTTTTTTTCTTGTATTTTTTGATGCATGAATTGTTTATTATGAAAAGCAGCAGCAAAACTGCATGAGTAAAAGTCTGTATACAAAGAAATGATATTAAAGATAAAATGGTGAATGTCTTCATACAATGTTTTCCAGAACTGATGAAGTTAAGAAGAAAATTTTGTATTCTGTGATCCTGTCTGTAATCTCTGAGTTAAAGAAGGAGAAACAAGGTGGTCCTCTTTAATTCTGGCTGAGTGGATTTACATTCAGAACCTTTTTATAATGGCAACGTTGCTGCTGCAAGGACAATGTAAAGTTATAGGCAAGACAAAGGTTACAAGTAGCAGTAATGCTTGTACTCCTCTGCCATAAATGGAGACTATCAGACAAGGTTTCAGGCAGACAAATCTTTCTTCAGGTTGATGAACAGAGAAACAAACTTAAAAACTAAAAGGAATTTTGGAACAACTGGTTGGAGTTTAATTAGATATGGATCAGTTTGTTTCTGAAAGATAAGGCACCTGGTACCTGTGAAGGGAAAAAAGATTTTGGGAGATGATCTCTATTTCTCAGACAAAAAAAAATCTGAATTGATAAAGTCTCAGTCTCCTAAAGGAGTGAGTGAAAGGGAAAGATTGCAACATTCCATAAAACTAATATCTACAATCAACCTATAGTGTTAGTGTTATTGTAGAATCAGTGAAAACATCGCATACAAAATCATAAATAACAACCAGCAGCCTATTTTTAAAGATACTTTTATCTATGATACTGTAAACCAAATAAAATTAACACCAAAAATGACTTAGGTAAAAAGGTACCATGGAAAAAACTTCTTTGTGTTACAGTTTTGAAGGTAACAAAGGCACCTAACACTGAAATTCATGAAACTCCTCTCCATTTTCTTTCCTGCTTTTGCACACATCAACAGTTTTTGAATGTTCTTCATTGCCACACAGAAGAAGGAAATAGACTCTCCCCCAGATTCACTGTAAAGAAAACGTGGAAAACAGTATGGACCTTTAATTGCAGGATGAAATAGGATTACTACGAGACATAAAGAAAACTCTAAAATGAAGTGTACTTACACAGCTGTAAATTGTCTGAGTAAAGTGTGGAATGACTATGATTGGGCATTTTTAAGGAAGGGACTGACAGGCATCATTTAAGAAGTGATGGGATGGATTGTGCTGGTCGTAGGTCATTTTCTCTCTCCTCTACTCCCTTAGTTACACTTCTTTTGATATTGTTTGATATTGTTTACTACTAGTGCTCTACAGAGCTGCTTCTTCCTGTAGTTCAGATGAAAGAACTGTCATTGTCAGGAGGTAAAAATCAAGACACACAAGGAAAACAAAGCTTTCCAGTATCTTTGAAGTACCTACTTAAAAAAATGGAATAACTAATCCAAACACAAAGCTTCATAACTCTGACACATGTTCATACACTGTATTTCATGCTGTTTACTTTTAGGTTTTCATTCTTACATTTCATGTTCTATGTCACTTCAAATAACCGCCATTTCTCTATTGTGTCTTAATTCTAAGGTCTGTAAGTGGTTTAATTTATCCATTGAGGGCATAACAGGTGTGCTTTGTCAGATTGCAGCAATGTAAACATGCTTTCTCCACTTTTAAATAGATGTTTGATTTGAAAGTGTAAGGCAAAAGGTAAAAGGATCACTAACAGACTGATCCTTGCAATGGAGCTCATGAACAATGCATTCAATAAATCAATACAAATACATTTGTGAGTAATTAAGGTCTGGAACCTTGGTTTCCTTAGTCTCTTTGCCACAGTAAAATTGAGTGTAACAATGACATTGCTATGTAAATTGGTCAGCTCTACTAAGGTTGGTAAAGAATTTCAAAGTCATTTAATCACATCAAACCATAAACTGCTAAAATAGTGAAATTAGTTGTAACAGTGCAGTGTAAGGCATATTGTTTAGGTACAAGGTTACAGACCTTAACTAGAATGACTGAGAAATGTTAAAGGATTATTACTTCACTTATCACCTTTTAAATTTCTCTTATCCTGAATTGAAATTCTCTTCTTCTAACCCATGTTCTTCACATGTTTCTTCTGTGCTTCCAGGTCCAGACACGATCTCTGTACCCAAGAAGTAAGGGCAAAACAGAATTCAGAGCAGCAGAGAGGAGGAAATAATTGCTACTGCTCCAGCTCTTTGAGCACACCAGAGGAATTGCAGTTGTCATGGCAAAGCAGGGATGAAGGACACAGAAAATCCACTCAAAACATTGTGAGGTTGCTTGAAAACTATCTGACAATAGTTTCAGCATGCTGAGGGTACATTCTGTGGTACTAACTGATACAAATACCCTTGATGCTTTGGAGACCTCTTTCCTCAACAGAGCTCCACGGGAGGGACACCACTGTCCAGACATAGAACTTTAGGGAATGTCTGGTGCTGGAGATCTCTTATGTGAAAAGTTCTTTGATTGAGTCACTAGGCAAAGAAGCTGAAGAAAAAGGTGATTGATGGGGGTCTTTACAAAGAAAAATAATCACAGGGATGACAGCCCAAGTCATAGAAAGCAACAAAGGAAGGATAACAGAGGCCACAGTCAAACGAGCAGGGGAGGTAACACTTTCAAGATAGGGAAAGCTGGAAGCTTATGACTTCAGGTTCCTGCTTCACCTTCAGAGCTGCAAATTCAGAACAGGTGCTGGTAGGACAAACAAGATTCATCAAGCAGATGCATCAGAATCAGCTGAGTCATGAAGAGGAAAAGAGGAGTAACTGAGGAGATTTCTTGCTGTGATAGATGCAAAGACTTAAATGGTGACCTGAGAGTTCAAGAGGTTTGTTGTTTGCTGGAGCCTGGATTTAGAGTGACCTTCCTTTGGACTCTATCCCTTTGCTTATCTTCCACATGGCCAGTGATGACCTTGTAACAGGTAAGTTGCAGTATATCAAAAATAATTACAGATCTCTGTGTGTAAGGTGAAGGAGTGGTGAATAGGATCTAGGTGATGTCTTCTTATTCCTACAAGTGAGGAGGAAAAATTTAAGCAGAAGTGGGGTCATCAGATCAAGACCCTCCTGAACAGCTTCTGTCATAGGTAGGGCTTTGGCTTCTTGTAGCTATGGGACCTTGTGTGAAGAGTAAAGAGTACTGAGGTGAGATGCAGCACATGTGATCAAGCAAGGTAAGAATGGTTTTGTAAACAGACTCTTGAGAGCTACTTGTGAGGATAGAGAGAAAATGAAGCCAGACTCTGCTCTGACAGTAATAGGGCAGGAAGAAAGAGGCACAAGTTGGAACATTGATGATTCTGATTAGATACAAGGGTAACTTTTTGTTTTCCGTGAGGTGGTGTAGAATGAAGGAATGGGATGTCCAGGGAGAATGCAGAAACTGTCTTTGGAGTTGCTCTGGACTTGACTAGACATGGCCCTGAGTAACTTGATCTAATGAGACTGGCTTTGAGCAATGTGTTAGATGGGATTGCTCTCTTGAGCTCCCTTCCAACCTAGATAACTGCATGATGTTACGGTTCTAAAATCCTATGAAAAGCAGATGCATGCAAGAAACTCTTTACAGTTGCCTTTTATAGAGGAGGAAGAAGCATATAAAAAATTCTAAAAGGAAGAGAGTGATACAATGTAAATGGTAAGGTGAGTACCCTGTGGGAGTTGTTAGCTGATGGTCTTACTGTATCTTGCTGTTGCAATATGTATGTGTGGTGGAAATTAAGTACTTGGAGCTACAGGAGAATATTTAAGCTGCAGACTGTTTTCTTACCAAATGGCACTATAAAGAAGGATTTAACATTCTAGATGACTGGGAGGTGATAACATGTTACTTCTTAAATACAACTGCACTGCAGAAATAGCTCTGTAGGAAAATGAGAAAAAGTAAATATTTGTCAGGTATGACAACTCTAACTTTTTGTTCTTGTTTGTGCTTAAATGGTATCCTGATTTGGCTTTCATTTTCAAGCAAGTCTTGTTGCTTCACAGTTTTTGCTTTTCTTGTATTTTTTCTCATTCCTTTCTGTTTTCAAGAAAGAAATGCACATAAAATTACAAAAGTGGCATCCTAAGTCTCCAAGTCCAATTAGCTGGAGTTAGAAATTCATTTTTTTAGTAAGGAACAATGTTTTTCCTTAACTCCTGCTCTGCAAGTTTATTCTGGAACCTCAAAATCAAGTCCCACCTTCCCTTGAATCTTAAACCTTGTCAATGATTTCAAAGGGAACCTGGTCTCTATTTATCCTGATCACTGAATGCATTTGCAGAATAAGAGATTGAGTCAATTAATTGATTTTACTGAGACATTCTGTTGATGCAAAGAGGGAGCTGAAGTCATCTCACAACCTCTCAGCCTCAAGAATCAACAAATAGAAGATTCATAGAGATAAATCTGTCAGTCTAGGTAGCTGTTCATTTTACACATAACTTTTCATGTGCTACAGTGCTTAAAGCACTCATTAGGGCTGATGTAAATGAACAGGTAACAGGGAGGATCTTGAAAAAAACAGACAAGAATAAATATACCAGCTCAGATTAAGCATTTGTCTAGCCAAATAGTCAGTCTCCATCAGTCATCAAAAAGTGAATGACATGAAAGAAAATGTAAAACCAAGATAAGATAGTACAACTTCTCCCTGCCTCCTGAGCAGAAATTGCTGAAGACTGAGTGTAGGAGTAATGGACTTACTGAGTCAAGGCTAATACCTTTAATAGGTAAACTTTAGTGAGGAATAAAGAATATTAAGAATCTATTCTGCTTTAGTCTCAAGACTTAGACCTAGTGCAGTGATCCTTTACATCACAGCCTCTGTAGTCAGACAACTATGCCATAATTAAGAAAAAAAGCAGAACTGGTGTAAAAGTCATGATAAAAAAAAGAAAGAAACTTTCACTTCTTCCTCAGATGTCTTACATTATTAATGAAATATGGATGAAGCTGAACACCTAATTTGTTTAGTGCTAAAACCTTGACACTTGTTTGTGTGAAGGACCTTATGTAGATAATCCATTTCATTTAATTACAGAGAAATATGATTATTCTATCATTATGTTTTCTCAATAATGAAGGCCTCTTGCTCATTTGCTTTCTCCCTTTGAAGGTCTTTCTGTCTCAGTTTGACTTTGGCATTTCTTCACTTCTCATCCACTGTGTTTATTTAGAAACAGAGTACAAATAGACTTTTATAACAGAATAAAAATAATTTCTGCAGGGTGTTTACAAACACAAAGAAAATCTGAGCAACTTGCTACAAATTAGCAAATGCAATCTGTGTGCCAGCTGAGGAAAACTTCAAACACTTTCATGGTGTGAGTCAAATTGCTCAGATTGTTCTGATAAGGCTGCCAGTTGTTTTTCTTTTACATTTTAAGTCTCAATATAACTCCTACGTCATGGTACCTTCTACTGAATGATTGTGGGTTACTACAAGGCTTTTATCTTTGTCTTTATATGAGTTCTAGAAAGCTGTGCTGCTAGGAATCTTAAATTGCTCATGCTATCAGTTCTTTAGGCTTAAACGGCTCATGAGGTGCCAGTTGCTCACTGAGTTAGTTTTCTGTTGCTCTGAGACCTAAGAAAAAGAAATTTCTTTTGCAAAAAAGAAATCCCAGAGTCATTGTGGGTGGCAAGTTTGTTTTCAGACTAGTAGTGTAACTTCCCTGTTGTTTCAAATCACTGCATTGTCTATTCTAATTTGCGTAGTCGAAACAATGTATACATGCTTTCCTGACTTTATTGTTACCTTCTCTCAACTTCCCCTCACCATCTTGTATGTGACCAGTGAATACATTGCTTTAGATTACTGCTTGCTTCCAGGTGGACAGCTTTCTAAAAGTTGAAGCCAGTTTTGGAAAGTATCTATTTTGGTATTATATATTCATATTCCCTTTTTAAACTTAGTACCAATTTTGCCCTATCTTTCCAATAGGTTTAAAAGAAGTATTTTACTCAGCTTTGATTTAGACATCATTAATTTAAACATGATTTAACTAACATGTAATAGCTTTAGAAGTCTGTTTGAAGAAGTATTTATATTCATACAATAGATTTACTAATCCAACATCATACTTTATAATCCTACTTTAGGTTTATAAATCCTACCTTCTAGATGTAATTCTTATGATTAATTTACAAATCATCCCAATAAGTCCTAAAAGAAAGTGGGTTTGATTTGTAAATCCTTTCTTTGCATTTGAAGTACGACACAAGTAGGTGATTTGCAAGGGAAGTCTTCAAAGCTTGACAGTTACAGTTAAATCTACATCCAGTCTTAGGAAAGCAGAAAAGGAAAAGGAATAACTTTGCCTGTAAACCCTCATCATTTACTCCTTTAATGAAATTAAACTCTATTTAAACAAGGCAGAAATTCTGTGAGCTTTCATATGCTTCAAGTGACTTAACCACATCATTGTAATCACAACAACTTGAAGCCCTCCCATGCTGAACTGTACTGGAGAAAATGGATTGAACCAGATATCCAAGAGAGCATGCAGGTTGTCAGCAAGTGGTGCTGGAGTTTCAGTTGGAAAGCATTTTCCTCTGAAAAACAACTGCAGCATACTCTATCATGATGTTTGATCATTCTATGACATTCCATGATTTTTTTAATGAATCCACAGAATGTTATTCCTCAAAAACTTAACAGCTTTTATGCCAGCCATGCTGGCTTGACAAGCAGTTAAAACTAACTTCATTTGTAAATTCAAAAGCAAGCTTGTCTCACTTGTGATGTAAGTTAGAGTAGCTGAGAAAAAACAGGGAAGACAGTCTTGGTTCTTGTCTCTGCAAGCCTCAAATGTTATTATCCAAATTACTTTCACAAGTTCTTCAGGTCCACACACTTGATTAATCATGTGTGCACACTTATATAACTCCCCAGTATGCAACTAACAGACCTGCAACTAACAGACCTGTATGGCTCCAAACTGAATGGAACAACTTTCTTTGAAAATCCTGTCTTTTTAAAAATACACATTGAGAGGCAAAGACCTCTTTGCTATACTGATATCATTTTGGAAGTCAGGATTGTATTTAAGTCTTTCAGTATATCATGCAGGGAATGGGAGAAGCATTTCATATTTCAATGTTTCTATGAAATATATCCAGACATTATATCCAATGCAGTTGTTGGACACTTTTTCTCAGACTTGTGCGTTACCCTTTCTGTACTAGTACATATCATTATTAAATGTTTTAAGCCTTTTATTCAGCCCTTGCTGCCCTCCAAATTAGCCAGGATCACACCCAAGTTTCACTTTCCCTTCTTTGTAGCCATTTATCTGCCTGACTGCAGGAAGCAGGGTGGAATTCCTCTTTTTCTTCTTGCAAGGTCATGTACTCTTGTAGTCTGCCCTACACAGATCTCTATATATCCCTCCACAGGGTTTTCTTGCCTGCATCCCTGATTTCCAAGACTCCCTGGGAAGCAATTTGAGGAGCAAAAGGAGGCAGGGTAGTGGCTAGTAGGCTAGAGGAAAAAGATCTTAGTGAGTTAAGGAGCTCCCTAGCAGAAATGAGAGACTTCAGGAAAGATGTCATTTAACTTCTTTTTTTTTCTTTCTTTGTGGGAGGGGTAATTTTCAACTCTGGAATACGTATCTTTGTGCTTATACGTCAATTTATATGTAGGAGGTGTGGCAAGGAAGCTTCATTTGAACATCTCCAAACTGAAGTCCATTTCCCATTCCAAATAAATTAATTAAGTGTTTGACAGTAATCATTTGATTAAAAGTTGTTCTGGAAACTTCAACTGGTTAAAGAAGAGATGAAGTCTAAAAACTCATCAAACATTAAGCTTACAAAATAATTATTTCACTCTTGCTTGAACTAACAGGTAGTTTTGTCTATGAAGTCTCTTGAGTATTTTCATAGTTCCTAAATTCTGAATAATGAGCAGTAGACGTCTTAATTTGCAGACTGAGAAATCAGTTAAAGCAAATGAGGATCTCTAAGCTGGTACTGCAAGGACTGTCTGGCACTTGGGGAAGAGGAAAGGTTGAAGGTTTTTCCCTTTTCCCTCCCTTTCTATGTTTAGATTGAGTTACTTTTGTTTCAGCAACAAGCTACTGGTGTACCAGAGGCAGACCATGCACAGAGTTTCAATGAGAAGAGTTTCAGAGAGGTGATAGACTTGTCCTTGCTTTTCCAAGTAACTCTGTTGCTAGCTGTGCTTTCAAAGGCAAAAGTGCATGTATTTATTTATGGAAATACAAACATGTACAGTATATGCATTAGTAAAGGGTTTTACTTGTATGTACATTTAACACATCTACACTATCCAAGTAGTATAGATATTGTAGTTTAGTAATATATATTCATAAAGATGCATTATTAGTGTGTGTGTGTTTGTATACACTCATACATACTAACACATACTGAAATCTGACTCTTCCCCACTGTTAGAAGGAAGTTATTATCTATTCATTGATAATACTGGCTAGTGTTAACAGCTCATCAGGGAGATAGTATTTTCTCTGGGTCTTCATTTGTTGAATACAAATAAGGAGAGGAATAGCTAGACAATATGTTCGACTGAAATTGTACTGCTCTATATTCTCCTTTGCCTTTCCTAATCAGTTTCTAATCTCCTATATGACTTCTTAATTAGACAGCTACACATTTATATCCTCTCCCACACTTTCTTTTCCTCTTCTTGCTAAGCCATCTTCAAAGATGCTTGTGATGGGGATGTTCTTCGTAGGTAAATCTGTCTCTTTGCAATATGTAAGTAGTGATGGAGAGAAGCTTTAGCAGTAACCCAGCTTCTCTGTGAAGGAGTTGGCAAAACCATGTCAAAAAAAAAAGTGAATAAGAAGTTAAATCCTAGAGCTATGAATGTGAGATTAAATGCATTTATTTGTTTTTTAATGATAGAAGAAGCAGCTAAAACAAAAGCCAAGATCTGTGTTTTAAAGCTTTCCTGAATTTCAGTTAAAAAGCCTAAATTTGACTGCAAGGAAAGTGTTTCAAGGCAAAAGAGGAGTATCAGGTTCAAAGAAAAGAATACCTTGTTTATTTTTACAAGAGGAAATTATAATCTGTTTTTTTTTCTAACAGAGATAAAGAAAAGTTAAAGAGTATATAAACTGAAGTACCATAACTTTTCAAACATTAATTACTTATATAACATAGATGTTCATCTACTGGTGGCTACCTTAATATCTTGGTCAGAGATAAGAGACAATATTTTTATTGCAGTATAATTATAACTCTGTGTTAAATCCAAGAAATGCTGGTTTTCCTATAGCACAATTCTACCTTCTCTTATTTTTTCTGTAGTTTTGGTTAACACATTTTACAACTAGGAAAGCCTAAGAGCCTAGTTCTATCCTAGGCAAAGATGACATCTTTATTGTTGTGTCTGGAATTTTATAGTAACAGTTTCCTCAATCCTTTGGGTAGCTTTACATTTACAACTGAAACCCTTGTTGAATGCTCAAAAGCTAAATTGATTTGAATCCTGTGAAGTACCCTGTTTATAATACTGCATGGCTTGCACCAAAAGCATCCCAACCTAAAGAAGAAACAACCTCTGTCCTCCAGAGTCATTGACCCCACTCATTTTTATAATAAAATTGCTGTTGTTATAGTCACTGCTAGTAGTTTAAGGCTCTACATCCTTGTTCTTGTTACTGAGCTTCATAATTGTTTCAATTTAGCCTATAATGTTAATGGCAAAGATGGAAAGCCTAATTCCCTCCTCTTCTAATGATTATCTGTCTGCTTTGACAGCGGTTGGGTATGCGTCCAAGAGAAAAGGTAACACATACTCCCCCCACCTCCCCCCCCACCGGTCTGTTCTGGGAAAGAATACCTCTGGCAGATGAAAGAGGATTTTTTTCAATATGATTGCAAATCTAGCACTTTTTCTCTTCCTTCCACCTGTCAATATTATTCTTTTATACAAAATCAGTATTCAAAGATTTTAGAGGTGGTAAAAATATTATATGAACCACCATAAACTATTTTGTTCTGGAGAACATTAGCGTAGCAGAAGTAAGCTCAACATTAAGGATTACAGAAATAATATTTGAAAGTGTTCCAGGGAAATGAAAAGGTTCATTAGCCTATACAAGTTCTAAAGTTCATTGTAAACAGTAACAAAGAGAAGCAGTTAAATAAGCACCCTCAAAAACCACCATTTTTTGAAATGAAAATGAGTTAAAAATAAGTAGAAAACAATTAATTTGCTAGAAATAGAAAGCAGATTGGAATCCTTCACTTCTCCTGAAGGAGAGTGGCAGCACCACCAGCAGCAAGAGATGTTTGCTGACATTATTTTGATACAATGAGGAGCTGGACACTGGTCTTGTTGCCTTATTTGCTGTGTTGTGTAGCACTGAATTAAGTGTCAGGGACCTGCGCTCATCCTCACTCCTGTAGGTTTGGCTACTAGAGCCCATGACCAGCTCAGAGGTAGTGCAACTGGGAGCTACACTCTCCCTCATCGCCTTGGGGAGAGTGTCTCGAGCCCCATGCAATTGCCTACATGCTCCTAACCTGTCTCAGGGGAGGTGCTAAATCCATGGGACACCATATGGAGTGGTGGGACAGGCCTCGACTGTACCTGTGACAGGGGAGCCCCTGCCCCATGCAATACTCTAACATGCTCCTGTCTTTGATTTGGGGCAAAACTGCTGCACAACTTTGACGGCAGAGAGGTTAAAGCTAGAAGTAAACAAAGGTTGTATCTTAATACCAACCACTGGTGTTTGTATAAGGAGTTTCCATCGTTTGTGCCAACCACTTGAAACATGCTTCCCCAAACTAAACGTTTGTTCTCCTTCAGATATTATCTTCCCCGAAATTAATGAACTGCTTAACATCTCTATATGAGCAAATCAAACTTATCAAACAAGTATTAGAGGAACCAAGAGATCTATCCACCTGGAGAGAGACTTAACAAAGTCAGAAACAAAGCACTACAGTCTTCCCTGAACCTTGGAATGAGACCATCCTGTTCCTGAGCCATTTGTTTTTCTCACACACTCTTTTTAACAGCCTCTTTCTGAGTGCTTCCATGAAGAAAGGGAAAGTGCACTGGGAACCATATGGAGCCTACATTTCCCCAGCCATTTTCAGCTCAGTTAGGGCTCTTATCTGCTTAGTCATTTTGTATCTCATTAATCTCAATCCATTTCTAAATTAGCTTCCATCCTGCTCACTCTTAGAGCAGTTTTACCTCTTTTATATTGAGTACTCTGGGTAACCTCTGTAAATACTCTTGCATTTTTTATTCTCCATCTTGATTGTTGTCTTATGTTCCATACCTGCTAGTGTCAGTGGAGTAAAAGAAAGGTGTCTAAAACAGCAAATTGAGATACTAGTTCCCTGTTGCTTTTCTCAGGAACCAAGATATTTGCTTGTCTTACTGAGCATCAGGAGACTGGAC
Source organism: Colius striatus (assembly GCF_028858725.1). Lineage (NCBI taxonomy): Eukaryota > Metazoa > Chordata > Aves > Coliiformes > Coliidae > Colius > Colius striatus. The sequence goes on from NC_084762.1 coordinate 7,748,469, forward strand.
GTCTTTTTAGATGGAAAACCTTTTACAGCAAAGCAAAGGTGTCACACTATATTTACAGCAATTTACATATCCTGAAGTGAAAGCTGTCATTTCATCATGTCACAAAACACTAACACTGTCCTTATGGATCCTTTTGTCACAGGCAAGAGTTTACATTACTTCAGAATATTATTAATAATTCAGCTATAAGCTGCCCAGTAATAAATCACAATTCTTAAAAGTCTCGGGAGTGTTTGCAATTATCTTTCAGATCAAGCAGACCTTCAGACCACTTTACACTACTGCTTAGCTTACCAAAATGAGTGTCACATAAAGTATATAGCCCTTTAGCTTTTCATTCAGCTGTGAATCTGAGAGGCACGATTGTACTGTGTATTTATATTCTTATATAAAAGTAAAATGAAGAATTCATTCAGACCTTCAACGCCCCAGTCACAAATGAATAGAAGAGAAATATAAGTAGAGAGCAGAACACTGAATTTGCCTCATTTTCTCAGGAAGACAAACAACTTCCTAAAAAATGGAAGTATATAGATATGCAAGAATGGTCACTCTCACACCCACAGCTATGCTCAAAATCATGTACCCGTCTCTTCCTATCTAGGAGGTTAAGAAATCCTGGTTCTAATGCAGGAATTGGGGTAGGAACTACTTGGAAAGTGTTAAACCACAAAAACCAAATGAGTGGGAAGACTTAGATTTCATTCTTCCTGCTGAGCTGGTAGTAAGACATGAAACAGCCTACCTGCCTGGGCATAATTTTTTTTTTGTTGCTGTAAATATAAAAGTATTAAGGTTGTGTCCTGATTGTCTCCTTTTAATGTATCCAGAGATGATCCTTTCTTTGCCTATGGTGACAAGAGAAAGTGGTTCAAATTCTGCATTGAGATAGTCACCCAGGAAGGACTTTCTTATGATTTACAAGTCAACAGGGACTTGAAAAAAAATTTTAGACTTGCATATTAACAACTTTGGATACCTCAAATATCCTGTGATCTCTGTAACCATGGAGATACATATCCTGTATTAATGTCCTCAGCTAGTCACGTTTCTTATGTACCTACCCATGCTCTGTTGGACTACCACTGTCTAATTACTGCTATTTTTAAAAGAAAGAGTGAAACTGATCTGATTTTCACCCAAAAAACCACCAACACAGATTCCTGCCTGTTCCTGCTGTTGCAGGCAATGATGTGGACAAAGTAGAAATCTGGTCTGTTGGCATGCCTCTATAGTAATGAATGCGACATATATGGGAGAATTTTATCCTTTGATTTCATTTGTAGTAAAAATATTTCCAAGAAATAATCAAGGGAGACATAATTGAACACAATCCTGAACTAAAGCTGTGAAAAAATTTTAATCTGAAAAAAATTTACCCTTTATCAGCCAATCTGTTTGTTAAATTCATTTGTTAGGTTGTGTACCTTGGTGAATTACCTATGGATTTCTTAGAAAATCTTTGTTTATTCTTCTGGTTTATCTCACCCAGAACAATTAAAAGAAAAGAAAAAAACCCAACCAGCAAAGGGAGAACTTAGGAAAAGTTTAGAGTTCTTCAGGCAGCAAAGATTCTAGACAGCTACTGTAGTTAAGATTCTCGTTAAATAGCAGACTTAGATATTCATCTGAGCCTTTGCTTTATACAAACAACACTATTAGAAAAAATAAAACCGAAGACTATCTTAATCATGTCACATACAGTTGTCTGGTTTGCATTTGTTTTTGCTTCTGTTTGAACATTAATTACTCCAGGGAAAACATTACTTCCAGCTTAAGGTAGAAGAGTTCAATTATTTAATTGCATTGCTGATACTGAGACAGGGACCAGCAGATATCATCATTTTGTATTTCTTTAAATTATTACCTAACCTTGATAGAACTCTGTGCATTAGAGTTCAAACAAGAAATAAATTGTTATTGCCAAGTGCATTTAACTTGAATTTTGGTTTGAAGCTCAGATTTTATTTTTCTCACATATTTTCACTGAGTACAGGAGAAAAGGTTTCTGTGATGGAGAGACAGAAGGAGGGGCTGTTAAGTGTATTTTTAAAGTTTGGTTATATAATATTTTCAGGAACCTAGCAAGCCATTCTCACTATTACCTTGAATAATGTCTTACTGCTTTTAAAAACAAATTCTATTAAAGCCTATGAAGCTCAGTACCCTTGTTTTTCACCAAAATGCATGTAATTAATTTTCAAGTAATGAACAATAACTGTGTAGTAAAACTTTAGTACTTTATAAATTGGACCAAATCACTACATAGTATAAACTGTTGACATTCAAGTAATTTATAGCTGTTACTATGAAAAAAACTTGCACAGGATTAATCTGTGTTGTACCAGGATGATTTTTTTTTTTAACATAGCGTATACTGAAGAATCATGGAGGGACTGAGGTTGGCAGGGACTTCTAGAGGTTGTCTAGTCCAAGCTCCTGCTAAAGCAGGGCTAACTACAGCTAGTTGCTCAGGACCATATTATAGCATTTCTTGAGTATCTCCAAGGAGTATCTCTTCCCTGGGCAACCTGTGCCAGTGCTTGGTCACTTTCACAGTCAGAAATGTTTCCTGATTCTCAGAGGGAACCTGCTGTGTTTCAATTTGTGCCCATTGCCTCTGGTGATACCACTGGGTACCCTTGAAAGAACCTGGCTCCATCTTTGCATCTTCCCTTCAGATACTTATATACATAGATAAGGTCCACCCTCAGCGTTCTCTAGACTGAATAGCCTCAGGTGTCTCAGCCTTTCCTCTTAGGGGAGATGCTTCAGTCCTTTCATCTTTATGGCCCTTCACTGATCTCTGCAATGGCTCCTTACTTGTCTTGCATTAGGGGTCTTAGGACAGGCCACGTTGTTGTCGAGAGCTTACTTTGTAGCAATCATAGAACAGAAAATATGGAAGGGGTCACTTGTGTTGGCAATGCAGGACTAGCTTCAAAGTTGGATTGCTTTGCTTAGGACCTTGTCCAATCTAGTTTTGAAAATCTCTTACGAATGGAGATTTCACAGACTTAGTCCACCTATTCCAGCGCTTGACCACTGCAATTTTGATCTTGTATCCAAAGTGGAGTTTCTTCATTGTGTCCTATGCACGTAGCATCTTCATTTTGCAGCTCTGACATTATTTTAGATCTTCTGTTTTGCATAACCTCAATGTATTGGGTTTCTGCAGTTAGACCTCCTCAAAGCTTCTCTCATCCATGTTAAACCCAGTTCCCCCAGTCTCTTTATATATTTCTGAAGCTAGCCATTTCAGTGATACTTCAATGGACTCACAGAATCTTAACGATTGGAAGGGCTCTCAAAAGATTCCTTCCAGCCTGTTGTTTAATACTTTAATTAGTTCAGTATGGCATTATGGTGCTTTAATACTGAGCTTGAATTTACCTTGGATAACTTCTATCAGTGCTTTCTTCTTGGGTTTTTCCTCAGCTTGAGAAATGTCATCTTCTAAGCAAGTTAAAATCTAGCACAGGATGAGGACCAAACTGAGCTCAAAACTGGAACCTGTATTACAGCATGACTGTAATCAGCTCACACTCTCTGGCTTAGAACCTGTATCTGTGCAGCATTACCAAATTACCACAGGCTTAGCAAGACCAGCCGTAGGGACTGTCCTTTGAGACTCTGGGTGCATAGGGGAAACCAAAAACAGTACATGAGATCACTCACACCATATTATTTTTTAAAATACTTGGACAGCAAGTCATTAATTGTCCAGCTAAGAAAAATGCATTCACATCAGTATCTGCCAGGCTTTATTCAGCTGGAGTTCTGTAAGTGTCTGTTATCTGAGGATGCTGTCCTAAGAGTAGGTGATAACACCACCTACAGAAAAGATACATTAATCCTCTTCTTGATAAGGAACTGTTTACAGTGGGTTACAACGTGGCTAAACTCAAGGGTTTGAGGTTAACGTTTTTATTTCATGTGCTTCCCTCTGACTGATATTTTTACATCTTTTCTGTCATTAAGTTGCTGAAATTTCTGCAGCTAAGGAAGGAAATATGTCATTCTGTAGCAATCATTTCTGGGAAGAAAAATGTGCTATCCTCAGCTGTTCTGTTAATAAAATGAACTTAGGTCTCGGGTCTAAAGGTACTCCATGAAATGTTAACAAGTTTTAGGACTCTTGCAAGACTTAGTTTCCTCACATTTAAGAGAGCTTTTTTTAATGTTTAGCAACTAAATTTTTCTGCAACCCCATTGCAATGGGAATGTACTCTATGCCTTTCTAAATAGTACTGATGACAAAGTGTTATTTAAACTTCCTGCCTTTCACTGAAAAAAAAAGTTAACGTATATTAAAAAAAGACTCACTTCTTAGGACAAAAGGGCTGAACAACCAATTCAATCTTTTGATCTTTTGAGTTCTGTGAATACAGTACAAACACTTCCTTCTGATTTAAAAAAGTGTGATATTTTCTGCAGGGTCTACAGAGACTTAAATCTTTCCATGGGTATTTGCTTAGCAGTTGTGGCTATAATGACTCACCATGTTTAAAACATTTTGCTTAGTTACAGTCCACTGAGAAACTTCTACCAGTTGATTATCTTAGATAAAGTAGATATTCTTTGTGTTCATTTACACTGAATGAAAAAAATAATATCCTTAGTAAAGAGCATTGGAGCTTCTGCAGGGGGGTTGCACTAGATGATCTCTAAAGGTCCCTTCCAACCCCTACCATTCTATGATTCTTCCTTATTTGTACAGAAAGGTAAGACATATTCACCACACATTTCACAACAATTACTAGACAGAAACAGGTTTCTAAAGGGTAGTGTTGAAGTCACATTTCAGGTGTTGTAAGGTGACAATAAAATGTTGTTTAAAATAGGAGGCTTCTTTTGGGATGATTAACTCAGAAGGAAAACTTATTGCCCTATTGGCTGCTGCTACTGGTTTTTAAGTCTCATATGGCCTAGTCAAAGCTTCACTAGGCTGTGGTATTTTGCTGCTTGACTCAGACAAAAATAAACCTACAAACAAAATCAAAATAAAATAAATCAGATTTAGGTTCACCTCCCAATAAGAATAATCCCGAAAATTAAATTGGATGCAGTATTTCCTAGACTGAAGCAGATAGCTTGAGAAGTACAGCTTTCTAGCCTACTCTCACAACACAGTGTCTCTGTGAACTGAGCCAATAGTCTGAGGATTTCACAAGCTTTTGCTACCTCACTGTCTGAAAAGCTATTCCATTATCCTGTTACAGATAACAGCTTGAAAAATGATGGATATTACCTAAATAGAAATGGAATCATACAGTTCTATGGATTGATAAATGAAATCAATACTCTGATCAACTGTTAATGTACAGACGTGTACAATCCTGTTTGTGATAACATTTTTCACAGCAGTGGTACCAGAATAAACCCTATTTTTTAAACTTACCTTAAATTGTAAAACAAAATCAAATGAAAATTAGATATTGTTTCTACTTTATACTGTGAAAGAAAGCATATCCTTTAGCCACAAAAGAGTCATTTAATTTGGATCCGTTTCTAATTTTCCATATGATGTGGTGGATTTCTCTTTCTCTAAAGCATGGAATGCCTTAGAGGATTCTTGTGGCTGAATCCATAGTAATTTTTACATCTCTTAAGTATCTTCAGCAAGATGCAATATATGCTATTATCAGTTTTAATTTATCACAGTACTGATAGAGCGTTGAATAAACACTTGACAGTAACATCTTTTAGTTTTAGCTGAGATTTACATTCACTGCCAAAATGAAACTCCAATCTCCATACACAGAACAGAAACCAACTGCTAGTTCAGGAATGACTGATACAAGAAATGCCATTTTTCTGTTAAAATGCTAGGGGTGATTTCATTTATAAATAGAAGAATTCAGAAAGTTAACATTAGCAAAAGATAGCAAAATGAAATTTGTAAGAGGGAGTAGATGATGTACTCTAATACATAAACTCTATTTAATTTGTGAATTATTTAAATGAAGAATAATTTAACTGGTAAAACTAACATAAAACCTGAATAAATTCTTTTTCTGTATTTCTGGATTTTAGTGATCAATGCTCAATGTGACAAATGCTATAGGACCATAGAAAAACGAAAGTCTACTGAGTTTGGTAAATGAATGATATACTATTCCACACCATTGCAATTCATAAGAAATCTTCTGATCTTGAGCTTGATCCATGAGAATTCTCATTCCTCTTCTTGCAAGGTTTTTCCCTGTCCCACTGGGAGTAAATGAGCAGCTGTGTGGGTGTTTGTCTGTCAACTGGGCCAAATCCACCACAGCAGTAAATCTCAGGAAGGATAACCTTTATTCTTATAGCTCCCAGTAGCTTTCAGAGCACCCAGCTTTCACACAAATCATTTATCAAAATCATTCTACCTAATCTGTTAATTCTTTTGTGTAAAACGTTGTCAGTCTCAGATGCTTTGAGGAAATGTATTAATATGTATATTTGAGAGAAAGAGAGAGAGAGTTCTTGGTAGACTCTGAGAAGGAATGAGCAAGTTAAAGTTTCCATCTGGCATTTTTACATGGCTAACAATATGTTCTTTCTCATCGTGGTCTCTGAATTATAGGACACTTATTATGATGAAGTGTTTCACGTCTTTGTGCCTAGAGTAATCTATCTTTTTTTAAGGGACACTGTGAAGGACAATTCCTTGACAAATGCACCTGTGCCAGTGATTTTTCTGAATTAAAATTGAAGACACACAGCAGATCTCTCTGTGATACCCTGTCCTGGCCCCTTACCAAATAACACAGCACTAGCCTCGTGACTGGCTGCTGGGCTTATTGCCCAACAGATCCATTTGCCTGGGTCACCTGAATTTCTCATTGCCTTGACTACCGTCAGCTTTGGATGCTCAAGGACAGATGTGAAGCCTGGAGGAACAATTTGCTCGGAAGCCTGAGGCTGTATGACAACAGCACAAAAAACTTGACCAGTCAACACCTGTAGGACCTGGATCTGCATCCCTTGGTGTGAGAGCATCGCTGAGACTTTGCAGAGGAGGTCAGAGGTACTCAGTATTGATTTAGCTATTTAGCTCTCCACTCCTGCAGCAACAAAAAGCTTCAGATTGCAATAATCCTAACAGGCTGCTCACTTTATTCCTGGAAGGGTTTAATTCTTGTGGTTTACTTGCATAATACAAAAAACTTTAGACAGCACAAAGGAAAAAGTAGTTTTGCTTTAATATTCTTACAGGTTGCTTTTAGTAAGCATCAGCTCTCAGCAGTTAAGAACCCCTAGTAGTTCTCAGTTATATAAAAGTCACACTTATACAAGCAGGAAAGGAGGGAAAGATGTACTCTATACTTGATTTTCTTTCTCTTCACTTCCCTTTGCAAAACACTTAATGGGTGCAGGAAATCCCAGTTGTTGCAGTTTGTATGGAGGCTCACAAAAGTCTAAGGCTTTTAAGTCCAAGTGCCCACTATTTTGTACTACCTTCTCTCTTCTGACCTCTACAAGCCAGCATTCAAATGTGAAAAACCTCCCCAGATTTTTCTGTATACCTGTCTTGCATTTTCTGTGTCAGACATTTAGCTCCCCACTGCAAAAGAGTCATGCTAAGATCAACACAAAGTTTGCCTTACTAGTTCTCAGTGCTTTCTGGTTTTGGAGCTTGAAGAAAATTCCAGACCAATGCAAATGTCATTCAGGATGGTTCATCTCTCTTTCCAAAAGTATAAGATGCTCCATTTGCAACAGCAAAGCATTGCTCTGTGAGAACTTTCCTATGGTTGGTGCTTTGTTAAAGCATCCAAATATCCAAAAAGCAGAGGACATTATTCCTGTAGAATTTTCTTGCAAAGCATAAGAAAGTTGCTGATTTGCTTTATTTAGATGTTAAAAAATGTTTATTTATGAAAAGGGAAGCACAAGGGACTACAGCACCCATGAATGTGTAGAATCCTAAGAAAATACCTCAATGAGTTGTAAGCAAATATCAAATTTGATCATTGAATATTCATCATATACTTTGACATGACAAATGCATGGTTTTTGGTGTTTTAACCACAGATAGCTGAAGAAATCAGAAGTTAGAGTAATAATCTATTAATTCAAAGAGAAGATTTCAGAGATGAATACCAAAACTATGAGAAGTAAACTTTTAGTATAGAGTAATAAAACCCTAATGTATGAATACAGGTGAAATATTGATGTACGCTCATGTGAAAACGAAATTTGATGGAGGGCAATAATGTATTTACAGCAGTTGGGAAAACAGGCACTGAGGATTTTCAGGGTGTCAGAATGATTGATTTCACTCCAAATTAAGTCAGCTGAAGTTCTTCATCTAGCTACAGCATTATGTTGCCTGCTTATAAAAGTCTTTTTAACTGCAGCCTGGTATATTAAAATTATCTGGCAAATATAAAATAACGAGAGAAGATGAACTGTGTACTAGAGTGGTGGAAAATAAAGCAAGGAGGAAATGAAGAAAATTTTACAAGAAATGAGGCTGTAAAAGCAGACAGAAAATCAGCAAAGCTAATTAAATATCCCTACAGTTAAGCTGTAGCCATTTAGAATAAAAATAATAAAAGGATTAAATCAGATTTAACTACTTAAATATAAAAAGAAAACAGCAAGACTATTTAATGTTGAAACTTACTTCCCCTCCATCTTTATTTCTCTGTCAGCACTTGCTGAAAGTATAGTTTATGACTTTGGCGTGTGCTTTTCAGAGAGGGAATGAAGAACTATACAGATAAAAATCACATTCTGATGGATGTGTTATGTGCTGAGAGAATGTGATGACTTACGTTTGTAACTGTCATTATCTTGATGTATTGCATTTTTAGTAGTGGGAAAACCGTTCTTTACTATGAAATCAAATACACTTCTAGGAAAATAGTGAAGCCAGAAAGACAGAATTTGAAAATAAGAGTAACTTGCACATATTATGTAAAACATGAACTAGTAGCTAAGCTATACTGAAACAAAATGTTTGCAGACACTGTGATTTTCAGATCTTTGAGGAGAATGCTCATAATGGAGTTTAGTCTTCAACTTCTTAGATCAGCAGAGCAAGTTTCTGATTTGAAACTCATCTCAAGCTCTACCCACAAAATCTAACGTTGTCTTCACATCCATTTATTTAAAATACTAAGGTATAAAAAACTGTCATATTAAAAAAAGAGAACACTTCATACTGTCAAGCACTGCCTCTCACTTTCATTATATTCCTTTTTGTAGGAGTTCATTAGAGAATAAGACTATCCCTGTCACAGTAAATCTTTAGGAGTTCAAAGCTGTGCTGTTCAATAGTTGTTATGATGAAGCTTCTAATTGCGACCTGACTTCAACATTTAGGAATTGATAGCTAAAAGTTAAGATGACTCCTTGCCTTGCAGTTAGCATATAGTGAGTCCTAGCAATTAATAAACACAAGAGTTCACTGGATGGAACAAAACCCAATTAGCCATTCTGAGTATTTTTAAAGAGAACCTATTTTTCTTAAGTATCTGGAAGTGACTATAAGCACACTGAAGATGAGACACTTCATTGCAACTCAAAATATGTATCTAGACAACTCATATTTTATAGAACTCTGCATAAAAGCCTTCTGTCACTACTAAAGGGAAAATTTATTTCCAGAATAGTTCTCCAAAAATATTGCTGTATAGATTAAATACTTTGCTGTTTAGGTGTTGTTCATTTTCTACAGAGGGGAAGTACATATTGCTTTTATAGTGAATCTAGTCTAGGCTGCCTTATCCCAAAACACAAGTGATAGTCAGCAGCTAGAGTAATCCATCATGTGAGAATGAACTGAGATGTTTTTATAAATTTTTAGAAGCAGTTGCTACAGTAAGACTATCATTTTTACAGAAGAGATTTCTCCATTCCTCGTGGTTATCAGAATGCCAGCAAAGTGTATCATTAAGCCAGCTGTAGAACAGCTTCTAGCAACTCTGGGACTTTTTTCAATCCCTATTGTTATGGGTATGAGCTGAAACTGAGTGACAGAAGCAACAAGTCAATCAAGTCAATGGAAATCAAAGGTCTGTTCATAAAATAATAAATTAAATTATCATGGAACATTTACCTAAAGCTAAACAACATCATCTTGGTAAGACAATGCATTAATTTCCTTTTCAGTTGAGAATAAAGACCTGAATGATAATGTTTTTCCCTGTGGCAACAATCACCGTAATCCATGGAAACATTGCATTTCTGACAGTTATTCAGTATTAGACTGTTGTAATTAACTATTTCCTTTTTGATTGTTTTATGGACAGAAATTAAACTCTGTTACAAGTATTTGACAACAAAAGAGATATGCCACAAGTTATTTTAACTATCTTTATCTGCTAATAATCTGCAATTAACTTTCAGAGGTGTCTAATGAATGATTGACTAGTGGAAACAACCATTTGTTTCCTGCTGTCTTTTTGTGCAAAATAGATAAATTCCAGTCAAGTCATCATTCAGAGATTCATATAATGATCACTGGAAAGAGTTGGAAGTTGAGAGAGCTTTTCTGTTATTTCTTTTCTTTCACCAAACTCTTAACTCTGCTTTTAAAAATTCAGATGATCTTGCCTGATCCCAGTGGCATCTTGAAGCTCATCCCCTAACAGAGTGTTATCTCAAGAGAAATGTCTTTGAAATTAGTTTCAAGAAGTCAGAAACTCTTTTATATAGTAATACAAACCCAACAAATCCAATGGCATTTTCAAAGTTCTGCTTGCTGTATACAAGTAATGAGAAAAATATATTGTTAGCAAATGAAAATATGTCTATTTTTTTCCATAATGGCAATGTTTTTTCATATTCTAGTTTTTAAATCCTAACCTACACACATTTGTATGTTGATGTTAATGATGTGATAAATAGTGCAAAATTTATAACTCATTTAAAAAAACTCCAAAGGTTGAAAGAGTGTAGAAACAAAATCATCATCAACAGGAAAAGATTTTATTACTGGTGGCAATGTTAAGATTGACATATCCAAAACATCATCCCAGTTCAGTTGCTTCCTCTGGAGGAAGGCACCGACCTTTCAGGAGAACACAGATTCAAATTTGCAGTTTAACAACAACAATAAAAAGTTTGCCTGCATTGAACCTGCTTCTGTAGGAGTGTTGGACTAGATGATCTCTAAAGGTCCCTTCCAACTCCTACCATTCTATGATTAGCACACCTTCTTTGAAACCTTGCACAGTCCATTTTTTTCCTAACCATATCTGAGCTCACTTACCTCAATTTATTGCATAATATTTTATATCAATTCCTCTTTTAAATATAAGACAGACATGAATGGTTTCTTTGGTCAAAGAGATTTATGCAGTGCTCAGAGTTTTTATATAACAACTGTTTTAAGTCTGAGTTCACAAAAAATGAAGTGTTTATCTACAGAAAATAGAGACATACATCTAAGAGAAAAATTAATGCTCTATCAAAACAAAATAGTATTGCTTTCAGAAATGCTGAAAATTAATCCAAATCCTTATGTGTGTGTGGTTTTTTTTTATTATCCTTTGTTTCCTCCAGGATAGATAGTTATGCTATTCTAAACCACTATACTGTTCTCCTTAGCTTTATCTTTCAGACATCCTCCTGGAAGAACAAAAGATTGAGTGTGTGAAGATGCATGTAGGTTTTGAGATCAGAAGTTTTTGCTGTCTGGCTGAGAGCACTTTGATAGGAAGTCCCATTAACAAAGACTAATGAATATAGAAGGATTATTGTGAGGAGCCCTCCCCTCATGCAGACCTTTTGTGATTGATGCATGACTTCACTGACGTGTTTTTATTCAGTCTGAAACCTGTTCTAATTTTCCAAGTGAGGTGATCAGGTAAGCTCTGCAGCCCAGGACAGGAGTGCTTGCAAGACGCTCTGCTAATGACAGATTCCAAACCTGGCTCAACTTTCCCATTTTCCCAGACTATCACTCTGCTTATTCCAGCAGGAAAAGTCAATCATATCCACTGCAATTCTCCCCAAATTAAGTAGTTCTATGTAACTAAACAATCACTAGAAAGTGAAGATGAATGGTCTATGTATCAGTAGTAAAAATTACTTAGTTTTTTGGGGGGATTTAAACAAAACTTCTGACTACTAAAAATGATCATCAGTTCAGATCCCATATAGAGAAATATTTTAATTCAAACAATATAAATGTTTGGATAGATATGATGTTTTAGGAGACTGTGAGAATAATAACAAAGGATAGAAATGATTTTTCTTGCTATCAACTCTCCATTTAAAAGGAAAGATTAGAAAGATCTACCAAAACCAAAAATTAACTTCAAAGGTTACTGGTTTGAAATAGATGTCTGATGTAGTACAATACCTTCTGTAGAAAAAGAATTAATCTATCCATTCAGAGGAAATAACATGCTGAGACTATTGGAAATGAACAAAGCCAATCTTAAAAAAAAGAGGTAATTAAAAGAATCTAGCTTCCTCATATTAAAAGGCAGAATTTATACTGTTGTTAATTTGGAGATAGAAAAATCAGGAAATGACTACAAGTAACTATTAAGAATCATTTTGAGGATATTTTTTGGCCTCAAAAACAGTCTTAAAACATCTCTAAATTTAGATTATCAATGTTACAATCTGAATACTCTTGCTGTATTAGAGAATCTCAATAATAAACTTTCAAGTAAGTTTTTTCATGGCAATCTGACTGTATCACACTTAAGATTTTCACACAGCCTGAGAAGAAATTCTAAACACATTTGCCTCAAAATGACCTCAAGAAGTCTATCCAGTCTGTCCTGTATGAAAGAAAATAAATATGCCTGAACCTATATCCAGAAAGCTGTTTGCTTCCCTCCTTTTTACAATGAAAAAGACTTATTAACTGGGCAGGCAGAAACTCAATAACTGATTGCCTGTGATAATTATATTTTACCAGTGCTTTCTGTAAACAAACCAATCAAATAACAGAGAGTATGACCAACTGACCAATTGTAGTAAGCTTGCCTTCTAGGGATACTCTAGTTCTCTTTCAGTTCTTTGCTGGACCTAGTGAAACTCAGTCTTGTCAGTCAGTCTTTACAGGTCAGTATACCAAGTACTTTACTTCTTAGGCTCTTTTTAATTCCTTATGTTGTCAGTCTTTACATTCTTACCAACCTAGACACAGTATTGTACCAAGGTTTATTAGCGAGCAAACAAACTATTCCGCACTGTAACAATGATCCTGATAATACTTTCTAGTAGTCTAGGTGCAATTTTCCCCCTATCTTTTCTGCTCATGTTAATCTAACATTTGGGTATATGGGACAGTACGGTCCACACAGTCCCCAGTTTCATCTCAGCAAAGTCTAATGAGTCTAATGAAATCTTGAAGAAGACATGAAGATAGATAAATAATTAATGTGTTAGTGGATCAAATGTCATCAAAATTTCCAGTGTCTTTTCTCCTTTGAATGCTTATCCATGTATGGATTCACAATATGATTCTTTGCTTTCTCATTTTTCCATTATTTATTTTTAGGAGCATTCTTTGGAAAAGATATTGATGGAGATGTGACTCAGCAAAGCTCTTGCAGTAACACTTGCTTTGGTGTTACTTTTATGTGATACTTTAATGGTGATACTTTAATCGATGAAGGAAGATCCACCTGGGCATAAGATATTTTAACATAGCCCCTGATCAAATTTCTCTTTGTGCAGAGATCTCTATTGATCCAAACAGCCACTGAGGGTTTCAGAACAGTCAACCCCTTTGCAGTAGGAGATAATTCCTTCTATTTAATACCTATAAACAGACATAAACTCTTTGGTGAAAAAGGAAGAGTAAACTACAGGCTGTTTGCCAAAGCAGAGGTTTATATGAAATAAAATAATCCGGGATATCTGTAAAGGCCACAGGTTGTAGCTTCTCGCCCAGTTGTTGCCTACATCAAATGGCTAACTTGCCTTTGAATGGTTAGGCTGTATGAGATCATTTTCCCCCTAGCCTCTTCTTTCTGCCTTTCAGGCAAATCTTAAAGATTTTTTATTCTACTCCTTAATTAAAAAACTTTTCTGCATGATAGAAAAACTGTCACTGAACCTCTTTACTAAGCTATGTTTTGCCTTATTGACCTTATCTGCTAAATTCACAGAATATGCTATTGGACATAAATTGTTATGGAATCATTCTGTCCAAGCAGACTGAGGGGAAAAAAAAAAAGTGATGTCTTATTTCTCTTTTCTTTCTAAAAAACCTAATGCCTGTGTCCCTTTCTCACTTCATAGAACTGCAATTTTGATACAAGCCTTCTCAGTATCATACATAAAAAATAGAGATTTATTGCAATGAGACTGAAGATTGAGTCTATGGAGAAAAAACAATGGCTTAAGCTCAGAAATATCACACCCAGAATGAAAAAAAGAAACAAATCCAACAACAAAATGTCTGGATTTTGTCAGACTTGGATTGATATCAAGTCAGTTATTTCACCTTAGGTAGAAGCTGGAATAAATTGGCACAGAGATCTTATTCATAAAGGAAACAATGTAAGAGGGATTGATTACTACCATGTGAGTCTCCTACTTCCTAGCAGAAGAAACAGCCTCTGGAAAAACTGTCTTCACAGACAGAAAGAGTAATGAACAATTTCCAACTGTACAGAGCATCAGGTTTAATTCTGTGGAGAAATAAGATTTCTTGTTAGGAGAAACAGATTCACAAATCTCTCATAATCCAGTGAGAACAGCAATGAAATGAAATGGGGAGGAAAGAAAGAAAAAGGAAATAGCTGACACAGGGGAAAAAAAATTAAGGCTCTTACCCTAAACTTAATTTTATCACCTGAAGGCAGAGGTCTGTGGCAATCAGCAGGCCACACCAGCTAATAGGTTTCGATATAACCAGTGGTGAATGATATTCCCTCTAGCTAGTCCAGGGGACAGCTATTGCAGTTGGGATTTAGAAGATCTAAATCACTCTCATGGCCTGTTTTATGATGCCAAAGACAGAATCTCTGGAAACCGTGGTGGCGTGTTATCATTAACAAAATGAAGACCTGAATCAAACCTGTAGTTACACAATTCTACTCCTGAGCCAAACTGGTCATTTTCTTTGGCCACCAAGATTCTCACAACAGAAAACCTCAGTGTTCTGTGACAGTTGTTGAAATTGCAAGAAGCTGCACTTACTCCATTTTTCAGAAAGACTCTCACAACTATTGTGTTGCAGTGTCATCTCTTCAGTGCGGAGCAGACTCTAAAATCAGATGAGTATGCATGTAATTGATGTCCCTACAATATTTGTAGCTAACCACCAATTTGGATCTTACTTTGCAGTGGTTCAGAAGAGAAGAATCTCATATCCACAAAACTCCAGTCTTCTGGGGCCTTTCTCCAGCCTCATACTGCTTTTATTTACCCATGCTATTGTAGAAATGGTAAAAGCTAGGTGTCAAACCATACACTGTGCCTGCAAAAGGGGTAATGCTTTCTGCTCATTCTTGCTGCTATTCTGGGAATCTGGATTTGTTAGGTGCTGAATGCTAGATTCTCAAACACTTTGGTAATGAAGTGGATTATTTTATCTCCAGTAAAAAGCGAAGGGTAGCCATGTGAGTGAATTGACCCTGTAACTTATTCTCTTTCCTCACGTTTGAGCTGTCTTCAAGTAATTTTGTGAATCTTGAAACTGTTTCTTTCAAGATAAAGGGCAGTGAGTTTTCAACTCCTAGCAACACTGTGTGGTGGTGTTAAACAACACAGGCTGTCCCTTGCTAGGGCAAGAGTATGAAAGCTACTATCCATAGTTCCTATTTATTTTAGCGACAAGAGCCCAAATATGGCTCTATTGTAACAGTGGAAGGTTATTTTTTGCTAGGAACCTGTCTCAACTAAACAGTATTTTGCCTGGAAATCTGTCTTCCTCAAGGTCTCAGATAACAAGAACAAATATATCTTGCTGTTGCAGAGAAAGAAGAACTATAATAGAATTGAAAGACAACCCTCTTGCTAGAGCCAGTCCTGGAAGAGTGGACTTTTACAAGTCGGAAAGACTTAGCAGAAACCAAAGAGCGTAATAGCATCTTGTACTGGTGGGGTGACTTTTTCAATACTCAGAATCAAGAAGGAAAGGTTTTATTTTAGAGTTCCTGCCTTCAGTTTTTCTAATGGAGTCACCATCAATGCAGTTGGGGTTGCCTATGAGGTCCTTGGCAGGGTCATCCCCCTCATTGGCAGGGACGTGTTCTTGCTATCTGCATGCACTTCTTTAAGAATAATTGTGAGATGGCCTTGACTACTTACCAGATACTCCAGGATAAATTTTATTGTTCTCCTCACCTTTGAACTTCTCTAACTTCCCCTATCCAAAGTCACTCTCCATACATTTTGTAGGACTGTGCCCTACATACTGTTTTACAATAAATAATTAGCTACTTAGTCCTGCATTTCTGTTGTCCTTTAGTTGCTGCTGGTTGCTCTTGTTTCATCTACAGCTTCTTTTTGATAAGGATATTTCTTTGTTCTTTCTCCTTTTATCTTCACCTAGAGAAATGCAACAAATTTGCCTCTCACCTCTTAACTTCAGAGAGTGACTTCAAAGTATTCTTGATCTACAGTGTAATATTGGTTTCCTTTTTGTCCTGTTTGTGCTTCCTGAATAAACTATTTCTATTTTACCAATCTTCCAATTGTATTGATTTCTTTCACCAGCTTTCTGTGATGTTGATTAACCAAGTTTTTGGTTGTAAACCAAAACTTCAGATCATTTTTCTCTAGCTGTTTTTGAGTTCATGTGTAAGTTATATGTTCCTCTACCTCCTCCCCTACAGAGGCACAGGGGAATGAAGAACAGGGGTTGTGGTCAGTTCATCACAGATTGTCCCTGTTTCTCCTTTCTCTCATGGGGATGACTCCTCACTCTCTTCCCCTGCTCCAGTGTGGAGTATCTCTCGTAGGAGACAGTCCTCCACAAACTTTTCCAATGTGAGTTCTTCCTGTGGGCTGCAGTTCTGCATGAACTGCCCCAGCATGAGTCCCTTCCACAGGATGCAGTCCTTCAGGAATAGACTGTTCCAGTGTGTGTCTCTCAGCCCTAGGCACCCCTAGAGTTAAGCCAAGGCAGTGAGGCCATAGGCATGTGGCTGCCAGGCAATTGCTGCAATGGCTAAAACCAGATCCAGCTGTGGTGAGCAGATAAGTCTTGAGCCCCTATTCTGCTTTCTCTGAACAAAGCTTGTTCTCACTAATGATGATCAAGACTTATTTATTGTGCCCTTTAATATTCATTGCTGTTTGCCAATAGAAATTCTGATCAGAGCATTAGAAATCTGCTTTCCTGGTTTTAATCTGTTAAAAATTATCCAGACAGCTCTCATTTCTGCATGGCAGAGAGAAGTGTGCTTCAACTCAAATGCTCCATCTAATATGTTGACATTTAAAGTAGTTTTGATGCTTTCATTGAGTATTGCTCTGTATAGTGATGGATCCCAGTCTTCTGTCCTTACCTCTATGCCTAAGTCATGCTTTAAAGATATAAATGAAATGCATATTGATCATGAGTCTAAGGAAAGATATATTCGTAAGATGTTTGTAAGATCAGGATCAAATTTTTCCAAGGAGCTAATAATTTCAAATTTAGGAGTATAAAGCTCACCTGAAATGATACAATGATTGCCTGAATTCTTTAGGCTAATATCAATGAGTACCCTTAACCCTCTCACTAGAATAAGGAGTGCTAAGGATGCTGAGTATTTCACTATATCAGGTCCTTTAATCCTTTGTTTTGGTGATTTCACAGGCTGTGTTTTTTGTGAGAGGTTTTGGTGAGAAGTTTGTAGTTGAAAGTGAAAAGTCAAGATACAGACCTGTGTGCACAATTAAATCAAGTACCAAAATATGATGTATAACTCCCTAACTTCTGAAGGTTTGACATCAGAATACAACTATCACAGGTGAAACTCTGTTTCTCAGTGTCCAAGTCTGCAATTATGATACTGGTATTACATTTGTTTTAAGGATATTACATAATCAGGACATTGTGCCATCATTGTGGAAACTTAGATCCTGATTTGAAATTCTCTATACTGTACATAGCAATTTTAAGACCTGCCTTGACCTCTTGAATTTTTATAACATATTTCATGCCCTAAATCTAAATGAAGCAATATAAATGTTTGTAGGCCTAAATGCAACACAGGTTTAAAACATTTCAGTGGTAATCTTTGGTGGCAGTATAGAAACAGAAAACCTAGCATGCCTCAACCAGATGGAGATATCCATCAAATGGTTGAAATATTTATACTGAAGTACATGTAAAATCTACATATACTTTAGAAAACAACAGTTAGGCAATATAGTTTCATTTAAGAGCTGTTTAAGGAAGAGGCTCAGTTTTATGATTACTCTTTGACTAATGAGTTGTTTTCATGTCATGCTGCTTTTCTAGGATGCATAGTCTTAAAAAAAACCCCAAACAACAAACTTAAAAGATGAATTTATCTCTATAAATAATCTCATTCGCTTCAAGCTGATTGTTTTCAGGTCTGACTTTCAAGAAGTTTAACTCAGGTAAATAACACTTAAGCTTACACGTAACTGTCTGCAAGATCAAGGATTGATAAAAGTGTAAATCCTTGCCTACCCTGTGGCAAAGGTACACATCACTCTTTCTCTGTAGCAAAGCAATTTAAAAAATAATCTTTTAGGAAGTTACAAAGCCAACATATAGTCCATGGTTTAAACTACCACTCCTCAGATGTGCTTCTGCTTGCCGTGAAAGTTTGCTATACTGGTTTTCCTCATTCTTTACGCTGCGTATCCATGGTTTGTCACTTCCTCTCAACTACGTGGGAAAGTAGATGGACCATCAGTGGAAATAGAGCAGATTTAGCAGAAGCCAACTTACAAATTTCCTACTAAATGGCATTGCAACAACTCCTTTTAGAGATGCTGCCATAAAATACTGTCATGACTATAACGCTTGGCCAAGGGCTTATACTCACCAGAGCTGAAACAAGTTTGAGCTCACACTTCCCAAGACAACTTCCTGTGGTTCTGAAGAGCTCTGAATGGTCAGGCTGATTCACGATAGCAGCTGTACTACTGGGGAAAGGATATGAAAGACTTTTCAGGATTCATGCCAGCAGGCAGAATAATTGTCATGACAGCCTGCATCTGTAGTCTTGTAATGAAGCAGCTTGCTTTTGTAACTTGCATTAAGTAGATCCTGAATAAAAATGAACATAAATTAAGGAACACTTTTAAGATACATGGTTTGAATCCTGGATGGTTCACAAAGGAGATGTGTTCTAACAGTGGTATGAAGGATAGACAGAGGTAATCAGGCCTTCTTTGGATATTCTTTAAGAAAAAATTGTAAAGACTGCTCAATTATGTTTTATGGGTAACACCATCGTGGTTTTAATTCCATTCTAGGATTTACACATTAGGTGTTGTGGCTCACAGCTTGAAAGAATGTGGAAGTTTTTCTTTGCAAATGATGCTATGTTTATATCAAATATTACCAAATAGCTTTGTATTTTATACATATCTTATTATGGAAAAATGGCACAATACCTAGGTCCAGGTGACCCTGCTTCTGCAGGGGGGTTGGACTAGATGATCTCTAAAGGTTCCTTCCAACCCCTACCATTCTATGATTCTATGATACCTTATTGTTACTGAATACGTGTGTATACACATGTGTGTATGTGATATATATATATATATATATGTGTATTAGCTAAAGAAACATCATGATGTAAATGTTTAAAAGCGTTGCAAATTAGACCAGCTTTAGACAGTAAGCTTTTACTCCTTTTTGTTCATTAGTAACATTTGTTAATGATCAGATTTTAATATTAATCATCACCAATATATATGCAAAACTCTCTGTCTTTTGACAGACATATTTTAAATTAACTATGAATACATAATACCATGGAGTAGATGCCATGCAGTTAGTACCGATGGGTACGCTCCTTGGTGGCTCTTAGTTGCAGAGGTTCCTTTAATCAGGCGTGAGACTTAGTCAACAAAAGAAGTCGGAATTAAAATGAGTTTGTCTTCCTTTGGTTCCTCCAGTTCTTCAATTCTCCTTGGTTGTACTTGATGTATTTATACAGTGTCCTCTCATCAAAAGACAAGGGAATCCTCCTTAACTCCCATGCTGATATCTTGTTCTCTTTGTCTTGACAGAAATCCTTGTGTATTTGGAATGATATTCCTTGTGCTTATCTTGTTCTACGTCTGGCAGCTTTAGCTGTCTGAATGCCTTTTATGTGCAACTAGACCTAGCTTTGTTTGCCTCTTTGGTGATTATGTTACTCATATATTTAAGTACAACTATGTCTGGCTATGCCATCACAGTGTTATAAATACCACTGTTAATTATAACATTTAATAATTTAATAGTCATAGTATAGCTAATGTTAATTATATCCTGATTAGTCCACTTATAATTTCTCAGTGTCACGGATCTCTACATTGGCTACAATCCCTTTATTTTTATTGAGTTAATTATTTCCAATTAATTTTTTTCAGCCAACTATTAAAAAAAAATGTACCAAAACTTATGGAATGAGAGAGCTCTTATAGAGGGAGGCCTCTGCTTTCTGACCATGCAGAGATGACTCAGCCACTTCTGCTGTCATTAGTTACAGCATGACACCTGAAGACAAAGGTGCCATTTTCCAACTACTAAGTGATTGTATCATTGTCTGGATGAAAGGAAGTATTAAGTTTCCACCAAGATCAGCACATTGGGAATTAATGTCTCTAATGTTGAAATGGTTTACCTTTTTCCTTAGTCAAACAGCCAAGAGAAAACATAATTATATAGTTCAAGTCTGAATGGTAAACTAATCAAACCTCTCCAAAGTTCTTATTTTGCAGCTGGAATGTTGCCTGCTCTAGCTTAAAAGCATTATGCCAAGTACTTAAGGTTCTCAAAATTTACAATCCAGGAAGGATGCACATTTTCTTGGCAATTGCCCTCTGGATCTACTTCAACTATGCTTTTCTTAACAGTCACTCCAAAGTAACAGTGTTTTGATAGTTCTCAAAGTATACATTTTGCTACTGGAGAAGCAGAAATGCAGTCAGTTATTTCTTGTTCCAGATGTATTTCCTACTGGTATATTCTGAGTTATTAAATGGTAGTGAATAGTGAGGCTTATCCTAAGCAAGGACTCAGTAAAAACTGAGAAGTACATAAAGTTTGCTTCAGTTTTATAAATGGCTACTCAATGGGAACCAGGAAAGTAATACATTTCATAAATATTACCCAGTTGTTCAACTGCGTTTTTCTCACACACCTCTGTGATAATAGCACACAGGCTACCTAAAGAATAAGCAGTGGTGGAGCCATTGATCATATGTATGGTAACCCTAAAGCATTTATTTGGACTTTACCTAGTCTACTTCAACAGAAATTCTACCTTGGGAAAGAATGAGTCGCTCTGAGGACACTCTTTTAAATACCAGCCCTGAGTGCCATTTTTGCTAAACCATTACAAGTGAATGTAATTCAGCTTGGGAACAACCATCCAGTTTTTCCCTGAACCATCACGTGTGTTAAGGTAATAAAGTGAGTGTGTCTGGCACAGAGAGGAGAATTAGCTTGCATCGAGGTTGTTGTGGTCACAGTTTTTAACTCTCAATATTCAAAAGCTGGCTTGGAAATCTACGCATTGCTGCCTGAAGAGTGAGACAGCAGGTGTCTACTCTTCTCTCCCTCTGCTTCTCACTACATTCAATGTTCAGATACCTTGCCATAAATCAATCCCTTTTTCATTTTGGTATCGCTCATTTTGTTATTTTCTTGGTTTGTCTGTCTGTACATAGAGACAGACAAAAGACATTAATAGAAAATGCAACCTAAATTCACGTGAATTTGAATGAAATTAATGTTTTTCCTGCTTTCATTATATTGTAAGAAAATAATATAAATTGAGAGTTTGATTTCTGTCATATAAAACAGTTTGTTTAGTCAGGAATTACACAGCTACCTCCTTTTTTTTTCCTGCTTTTAGAGCCCTCTGTGAAGGAAAAACAACAAAAAATACATAGAAAGGATATATTAGTCATTTTATTTGATTAAAAACATCTATAATTTAGCAGAGGCTGGCAATTTGCAAAGGCTAACAACAAATTACTGAAAAATCAGAGCCATTTGCAGGATAATATTATTAAAATGAAAGTTTAGAGGAAAAATATACTTAACATTCACCTGTAAAACAAGATTTACACAATATAATTCCTATTAGTCTCAAGCAAAAAGTTTCTTGAAATGAGTATTTCAGATAAATGAGCTTCATACAAATGCATGAAGTCAGATTGAACTCGACAGGTACCTTATTGCATTACAAATCACATATCTCATGCTGGGTTAGCAAGATGGGACATGGATAACATCCAGAAGAACAGAACCTTCCTCAGTTATTTCAGGAAAAAAATTAACAAGGAGAAACAGCCTCAAAATTCCCAAATAACCAGATGCCTCATCGTTACCACAGAGGGAGGGAGCTAAGTGGGGAGGTCAATGAGTGAATGAGAACATCACCTGCACATAAACATTCTCAACTAGTTGTAGACAGGTTGTTTTGGGAAAAAAAACCCCAAACACAAACAATAAAAGGCCAGCAACCCCCCAAATCAAAGGACATCTATACAATCCAAATAAAATCCTTATCAGTTCTGCAAAAAACTGTAACAGAAATGATGTTAAACATCCAGCAATACATTCACAGAGGGGCATTGGTATTTGTGCTCACTGTACCTTTGACAATATAACTTCCAATGTGTGTTTTTCATAGCTAGCATTCAGCACACATGCACAGTCAGTCACACATCATGAGGGAATTTTTGAATGAGACAGATACAAAACACAAATACCACATGAACTCCATGTGCTAATAAAACCATCTTTTCATTCATGTGATGGTGAGAATCTAACAGCCAGCAATATCTGAAAACTCACAGAAACACAACAATTATGGAAATGATTCAAAGAGTATAGCATTCTGGAAAGTGGTCAGGAACCCAATCAAAGAGAAAAACACACATGTAATTATTTAAAACCAGTGCTGGCCCTTTTGAAAGCAAGTAGCACATTGGAAGGTCAAGAAATTATAGTTTCTGCTACATTAGCAACAAAGCCTAAACCAACTGAGAAGTGAATTGGAGTCAACTCCTATCAGTGGTGTCCAGCTTCATAAAAATTAGCATTGTGTGCTATGGAAAATGACTTGCATGGGTGACAGTATCTTTGGACATTGAGAGAAAGGCAAATAGATAGCTGAGCTTACTTTTTTCCAAGTATTTGTCTGGTTTTTACAGACCAGAAAATTCCAAAGGCTCTTGGAATGAAACACTGTTTATTAATAAAGTTATGATCTGTGTGACTAGTGACAGACTGAAAAGATGGTTATATTGTTATTACAGTATATTACCCAAGATTGGTAATCATCACCTGTCATAGGTGCCATAAAACACAAGATCAAGATGTGAGAAGAGTTCTGTAAAGGAAACATTTTCCTTATCCTTTCCTCATTTTGCAATACTCTTTTAGGACATCTCAAAAGGGAAATAGCAATATACTCTCTTTCTGCTAGCTTACTTAATTTTGTACTCATTTCAGTGAGACTGCTCTGCTTCACAGACTTGCTGCACTTCTAAAACAAAGAAAACAAATAACTTCTAACTTTGCTCTTTTCCCCCTACTCAACTATAACATACAGTGTTTGGCAATAATAATTTTGCCTACAGTGAAAACTGATGGAACAGGACAACAAACCTTTTGTGCAGTGCTTGCAAATCTGGCACAATGCCTAGCTTTGCTTTGTGCACTACATCTGTCACCGCAAAGACATGTTATATTACTGAAGTGAAACAAAACTAGCTCTCTGTATCACCTTTTGTAATCTCATTGAAATAAACACAATTCTTTCTTCCACAAAAATTAGATTAAGTCTTTTAGGCAACACAATGTAATATTCATTTAACGACAACTATCTCAGTCTACTCATCAAAGATATAACTACAGTAGGGAAACAGACTTTTCAATATTTACATCACACCAAAGACATTACTTTGTGTCTTTCATTTATCCCTTATACTCTACTAATGAATAAACAAGTAAATTGAATACCTTATTCTCTAATTGCAATTAAAACCCTAGAAGTCATCAGTCAGCATTACTACCAGAATTAACTTTCTTCCATGGTTTAGGCATATGCAGTACAAACAATCTTACTTGAAGCAACTGGACAGCTCAGAAACATTCTTTCTGTTTACCAGAAAGTTTTTGAGTTACAAATGTACATTTTTATCTCAGGTTCTGCTGCAGTTAAATTGAGAACTTGTAGGTTTCTCACATTTTACTATTATATTTCTTTTCTATTTCTTCAGTTAACAACAAAGGATAATAAATAGTCTGACCTCACACACTTGCACACAGACACAAAATCATCTTTAACTTTAAAGAGAAGTTTATTTTAAAATACATATCAATGTGGTCTAAAGAATTGTTATAATAACAGAAGAAAAAGTGTTGTTTATTTTTTTTTTCCCAGGGGCATCATATTGCAACCAGTACACAGTTCACCATGTTCTTAGCCTAGCTCTTTACACAGTAAAGATTCTGGGCCTCATGGTTTGGATTTATATTCAGAGCAAAAGATGTTACGGCTCCAATCGTAGATGAAAACCAAGGGACTGTTACTAGTCTTTTTCTATGTCAAAGAAATTTGTGAGGAGAAACTTCTTAAGCCCAAGTAGGATCACAGGAAGGCCCATGATAAGCACTAATTTAAGTCACTCATTGGATTTGTTACAGAAGCTGCCTTGGATTAGGGAGCAAGGCTGAGGCCTCCTTTCCAAATAAACACTTTAATAAGTAAGATATAGTGATGTATGGTTTTAGTTTTTCTGAGCATAAACTTCTCATCTCTCTCTGGCCTAATGAGTGAGATACTTCAGTGTGGAGGAGTAGAGCTTTCGCAGGAGCAAAGGAATTCCCTAACATAAGTTGCCAGCCATGCACCTGAGAGGGGAGAGGCATTCTTCTGAAACCAAATGGAAGAGTAGAGAGGAGGCATGACAGTGAGAGCACTCTGTGACCTGAGCACTGACATATGCTGACTTCAGGTACTCACAGAACTATTTTGCAGTATGTCAAAACGGTTTTATAGGACTCAAGTTTTTGTCAGCTGCTCTGTTTTGACTTTCCTATCCCAGTGAAAATACAATTTCACAAGTAACATGTATTCCTTGTTTTTTATCAAGTGGTCTATTTTGTTTTATTTGATTACTTTTCAGATTTGACACATTTTGAATTTGTTTCCTTTTAGCTGCCCATGCATTAGTTGGCTGTTTATTGTTTGATGTAAAGCACTTGATAATATATTTAAAAATGTAACCAACTCATCAATATATATCAATATATCTTCCTTTATCCACCACTGTATCTTTTAAATTAAAGATGAACAACAATTGGAGTATTTGAGACTTGAGATAGCATCCTAAAACAAGAAAACTTCTCAAAATTCCTTTGCTATTAACAAGTATCTTGAATTCTCTCATGTTTTCTCTACACCATAACCTTCACATTGTATATATTGAATTCCCATTCATGACATGTTTCATGTTGATATATGGAGTAGCATCAAGTTAGTATAAAGAAATTACATTTCCAATGGACTCAGGATTTCTCCAAATGTCTGCAAAGATTGATGCTGTTATATGGCAACCTAATATTTGCCCCCACATCTTACAGCTTAGATACTTATTCTGACAAAAAAATGTAGCCTAATATCCACTGATGTCCAAATGAGCAAGATTTCTGACTATCAGTGGAGCTTTTAAGCTTTCATTGAAGATAAAAAAGCAAGTATTTTTTAATTCTGAACTCTAATTCAGTGATTTTTTACTGAAACAAGGAAGTAAAGGTACTTATGATCCACCAAATCAGAACACAACCTGGTGCTAATTGATGACAGCAAGAGCTTTCATCTTTCCCTTTTGTTTTTCTCTATCACCTGCTGTCTGCTTGAGCACAAAATTGCACACATGACATACAAGTGACAAGAGTAATTTGAAAGTAAAAAATTGCTGTGATAATCTCAATTTTAGCATTTTAATACCAGAGTGTTTAAAGAACAGAGCTAAATCAGTACTGTCACTTACTTCCCACCAATGAGTTTCATCGTATTTGAACAAACATTATTATTCTGTTGCTAAAATCTAATCCAATGTCTCTAACTTGCAAAGAAGACATTCTTTATTAGCAAAAATATGACAATATTTTTACAGACCCATGTCTTACATGCATATTACAGTTTGAAGAATACTGGTTATATGCTGAGAGAACACTTTCCCTGAACAAAAGGTTTCTCACTCTCAGTGACCCAAAGTCTATGTTTGTTATTTGGAAAATATTTCTTTTATTTCATTTTTTAAACATCTCTGGCTATGCCATGATCTCTTTTTTTTAGTTACACTTTAAACAGGGAATATGGAATAAATCCACGGAGTTTGAAGCTGGGCTGGTACAGAGAATGAAGACTGTGCTGCACTGAATAGTGAAATGAGACTTACTGTATAGTCAGAATGATATATTTCAGACTCACTTCTAATTTTAATACACCCATCAATTGTGACATTATTCACATTTTAGAATTTGGGCATTCATTTGTTTTGAGAAATAGGCAATTTAGTGAGCAAAAGAGAATGAGATCAATCAAACTAAAACTCCTCTAAACTAAAGCAGTGTGTTTAGTTTCTCTATGGAGATGCAGTGACTATGTCTCTTATATAAGCAGTTTTCTGGGAACCTTGTGTCTTCTTAAAAATTAATATGTCCAAGACTAAGAATTTCCTTTCCTCAGCTTACATATTTATTTTTTTACTTGTCAATATGTTCTTTAAGAATCTAAGTACACAAGGATCCTTGTGAAGAGGGTAATGGTGGCAAGGAAGAAAGAGAACTGTACTTCTAAACAATATAGAGAACCAGAGGGGCAACAGAATGGGCTTTGGGTGTCCTGTGGACCAGGAAAGATACTGAAAACGGTCTACATTAGTAGATCTTGGACTTAAAGTGAAGTGACGTGTCCTTGCACTCCATCTGACTACATACTCTGTCTAATAAGTAATGCAAAGGGTTACACATGATCAATATGTCCTGAAAAGACATTGTTGCTAGTCTGTTGCCAAAGCTGAAGTTTGCATTTCGTCTTGGAATTCCATCACAGAATATTCTCTCTAAATTTCCATTTCTTACAGTGCATGTCTAAAATACTTATTACATGAAATTTAATTTAAATTTCTCAGTGACTATCAGATGTATTTTAAGTCAATATTTTAACAAATATATGGCCTGTTGTTGGAACACTTTTTGTGACTGATAAGAACCAAAGTCTAGAGACATGTCCAACTTGTTAAACACAGCAGCATAATTGAGGAATTTTGACAAAAAAGTTCAATGAAAAGAGGAAAATAAATAAATAAATTATTGAGACAAATTATTATTATTTTTTAAATGATTTTTTACTTGTAAGAAAGGATTCTGAAAATAGTTGGTGGTGGATTTTTTTTTCATTTCTGTTAAACTATTCTGATTAACTATTTAACAAGACTGAATAGTGATGCAAATTAATACATATACACTTGCTAACATGCAATGAATAATATCTTGAATATTTTAGCTAATTAACATGGTTTAATAAACGGTTCATGATGAAAGTTTTACATTTGAAACATTTCCCAAAGGGCTTTTACCTATTTTTATTGCCAAATCCATTCAGAAAGAACATGTAAAATGTTTGACTGACCTTGATCTGTATCCTTCTTTGACAATTTTTTGACTGAAAGAAAACTTTTTACTCCTACCCATACAAATTTAATTCCCTTCTCATGTAGTAGCTACAGCTGACAGTTTGGGGGTTTTTTTGAGATGATTTTTTTTTCCCTTTGTTTTACCTTGTATTTTCAACTTTCATTTAAATGTAGAAAATGTCACAGAGATAAGAAAAATCCTTCAAAAGTTGATGTATAAAGTCTGGAGGAAAAACTGTATATCAGTTTACAGCAATCTAAGTTGGGACTAGTCTAGTTTTGCTCTCAGTCTTTTCTCTTTCTTCCCCATAGTTTTGCTCTCAATCTTTTGTATTTTCTCCCCATATATTGCTATTTCCTCCCCTATACATTGTCTTTCCCTTCACTATATTGATGTTTGTACTTATAAAATCAAAGTAGTGTAGGGAACTTATTATGAAATTTTTTCATTTGTTCTCTTGCAGATAGTTTTGGCTTGATAGCTTGAACCTGTTCATCTCCTGAGCTCATAGCAGGGAGAACAATATTTTGTTCCATGTTTCTGAGAATACCATTTTATCTGCTGTGAAACAGCATCCCAGATTTAGCCAGCTACGACAATTTTTTGAGCAGACTATGTTGAATTTCTCTTAGTAGTGCACATACACCATCTCAAAATTACACATGAAGCTTGTTGCCCATGAACTTTGGTTCATCTATATAATACAAAGTAAATTCCATTCAGTGTGTATGCACTTAGAAGAGTCTTGGATTATATCATCAGGATATAATCTTTCATGCAGTTTCTAAAAACAAAGAATAAAGTATATTCTTACACTCCTATATAGAATGTTTCATTCATTCTGATGCTACAGCTCTTGTACAAAAGTATGAGAAGCTTTTAAACTTGATTCATATTTAAAACTTTAGCAGTGGTATTGATTTGGATGGTAATTTTTCTAAGCTGTTATACCAAAAGAGGTTTAATCCACTTTCTTTTGTATAATGAACATTTAAGAGCTAATATTGAACAAATGGAGGTTTAGTAATCAATACATATATGTGAACAATTTGTATTTGAATATTTGTAAGATTAATTTATCTGTTAAAATTGGAACTATCTAGACTTATATCTCACCTCAATGTATATTTAACTTGCTTATAATAAGCAGTTTAAATTTGAAGTCCCTTTAAAAAAGAAACAAAATTATTTCTTAGGGAAATTCTAAATTTTATGTATTGATATTGGTTCCTATTTTTTCTTTTGAAATTCAATTACAAGAGAACTAATCCAAAGGGAGGAAAGTAGGATAGATTGAGTAATCTCCAACAGGCTTTTATCAAAGTATCATTTTGACATATTTTACTTCTTTTGGCACAGTTCAGCTCAGTTACTCACTTCCTCATGAATTCCCCATGTAAAGAAACAAGTTAATTCTTGGCTCACCTTCCTACTTGGCAGGCTTAGCAACTTTTCCGTGCTTTTCACTTTCCTGCCTTTCCTAGCCCCTCTCTGTCAGAATAAACTGGATCATATGCTGCCATCAGACAAGATGACACCCATTTTCTTTACTCCCTGATTTGTTTATGACTGAGGGGAAATCTTATTAACATTTACAAATATCTAAATGGTGAATGTCAGGAGGCTGGGACATCCCTTTTTTCTATTGTAGCTAGCAACAGGACAAAGGGTAATGAGATTAAACTGGAACACAAAAAGTTCCACTTAAACATAAGAAAAAACTATTTCACTGTGAGCTGAGGGAGCCCTGGCACAGGCTGCCCAGAGGGGTTGTGGAGTCTCTTTCCTTCGAGATCTTCAAGACCCACCTGGACATGTTCCGATGTGACCTGATCTAGGTGACCCTGCTTCTGCAGGGGGGTTGGACTAGATGATCTCTAAAGATCCCTTCGAATCCTACCATTCTGTGATTCTATGACTATTTCAACAATGACCATCTAACCGTCTGTGATGTTATGGAAATCCATGCAATGGATGTTTTTAAAGGTGCACTGGATTTAAAATAATCTTCATTAATAGCCCAAATTCATTCCAGCTTCCCTTCATGTTTTGCAAGTATGATTAATGTTTCTGCCCACTAGAAAGACTTCTCATAACCATTCATTGCAATAAATTTCAGTTGCAAAGATTCAGTTGTACAGGAAGACAGGGTGAAGAATTTCACCATACTCTCAGGTCATGGATTTAGAGTATTGGAGTTTCTACTTTGCAAGTAGATCAGTTTGGACTGTGGAACATTATATTGTTTCCCTGCAGAGCTGGTCATTCAGTTGAAATGATTCCTAATTCTTGCAACCAAATCACATTGGAAAAATGTATCAATGATGATAGTGCCTAAATCTGTCTGTTACAACCTCAGCTGCTGAAAGGTGAAACCTGAGGGCCTGTCTAGTCTATGGCATGTGGTGGTGTGTGTAGCTTCATTGAGTTTCAGAGCTTTAAAACATGGTAAGGAAAACTCTTATTGAATAGAAGACCTTGTACCTGTTTTTCTGACAAAGCCACGTTAATTCAGGAGAAGTAAGCTCAAGTAAAAGGAAATAAGGTCTATGGAAAATCCTACATATCTGGCACTTAAGGAATCTTATTCTTGTTTCAAAGTTTAAAAAACAAACCAAAACTGGGATGTTTTATTTTCCTTTTACGTAGATGTATGTACTAGAATTCCTCCTCTTAGACTCAACTATTTTGTGGTAGGAAGAAAATGCAGATTTTAGATGAATTTGACTCAAATATTTTCACTTAAATTGTTTCTAATTTTACAATTACTAATGTTAGATGAGTTTCTCATAGTCTACATAATCTTTCCAATAAAAAACACCTGTATCACTGAAACAGGAAATTACATTCCTCTTAGTCTTAACTGCAGGTATTATGAGATAAGACAACCACTTGCCAACCATTGTCAGACTAAGTTTGTATTTTTACAGAATCTTCAAAGCAGATATTTGCCACTGGCAAAGTACTGGGTTTGTCTCATAACAAATATTCAAGGTCTTATATCAAGTACAGCAGAGTAATATGAAAGGTAATTCTGTCACTGTGTTTTACTGATAACCCAGCTGCCATGGTTTCTGGATGAGTATCAAAACTCTTTGCAATTCTGCATTGTTTTGTCATTGTTTTGGCTTGACAACTGGGATAGTGTCTGCACCAGGTTGAGGCAGCCACCTTTGCAGAATTTCAAATATATTCAGCACTCTTATCTGCAAGCAAGCTGCTTCTCTGCCGCATGGATATGAAACAGTTCAGATGGGAATACTCAGGGAGTGTGGGAGACTCAGGGGAGTCGTGACTCCCTAAAGAGGTACTTTTCCACACACATTCATACAGACATTAAGCATGCAGAAGGCTGAACGTCATCAAAACATGTAGTGCCAAATCTGCTTGATGCCATTGCCAGAGCTTTCTGCCAGCACTAGCATTTTCAGTTCATCTCTGTGCTCTGGCATGTTTGGAACAAGATTTGAAAACAGCTACAATATTTCCTTGTTCTGAACAGTTTTGAAACACTTCAGCTTAAAAGATATGATAGCTTCAAATAACTTCTTGGGTTTTTTTAGTAGCCTGGCCCCTGTAACAACTGCAGATACAGAGGGGTTTGTTCAGCTATATAAAAATAACACAATAAAAACCACTGAGGCAATTTTATCTCTTTATTTCTTCTTTTTTGAAGCCACTTCAGTCCTATCACACTTGTATGTTGTAGAAGGTCCAAGCACACACTCATCTTGCACCTCTTCCCAGGGACATTGTTTCGTATTACACCATTAGACATTTCCTGAGAGTCTGATTTCTTGAAGACATCATAGGTCACCTAGTCAAACTTGAACCTGTTGCTAGCCACACATCAGCATCTCCACTGTGATGTCCAATTACTTTTGTCATTGAAGAGTTGTAGTGACCTTTCTTTTCCAGCAGAATTCCTACCCCCCCATTCTCTCTCCACAGACTACTACATGAATCGCTCTTTAAACTGACAATGAAATCTCAGCGATTCTTCTTATATCCTTTCAGTGTAGATCTCAGGGAATATTGTTCTTCACTAAATACAATGTTGTTTAGACAATTCTCCTCGACAACTGTGTTTCCTCATTTTACTTTTATAAATATCCCAATACTATTTTAACTGTACGTCATGGTATGGGAAATCTGCCATTTCCCATCAATTACACTACCAAATAGCTCATTCTGCATCAGTGAAGTTTGAAGTTTTATTGCAATAATTCTGTACATTTTTGAGAAATCCTGATGGTTCTCTTTGAAATCTCTATATGTCTGAAAAATACACCTTCATTTATTATTACAATCTCAGTTATCCAGCTTACCACTTTCCAACTTGAGCTGAGCGAGGACATCCGAGTTACTTAGAGTATCTTATTACATGATGACTCCTATTGCACATGTCACATGCTAGAGAAGAAAGCTGGATAAATCCCTACTTTTTGGTCACATTAAAGAAATCCACAAAACAACATATAAGAGGATACTCTAGTCTGTTTACCACTTTACACAGCATATAATGGTCTGATAGCCTGCAAACTTCAGTCTTCCTTTGCTACCTGAGACCTGCAATGTTTTCTTCCAAAATTTCTTTTAACCTAGTGAGCCCAAGGCTTCAAAATCTATAAAAACCCAGGTCTCACATGCTGGGAAACAACTGTTTCAGTGTTTGGTCCTGCAGTGCATTTTGTTACTCCTTGCAGTTGCTACTCAAGAAAAAGATGTTGTAATCGCAGTCCTAGGAGCACAGAAGGATAACCTGGGGACTGGAATAAATTGAATTTTTGGTCTGATTATGCTGGAAGAAGTGTTGCTGCCTGGAGAATTTCCCAGTAGGAACACATGGAGAAACATGGTTGAGTAGCTATGACAGAAACATAGAACAGTGCTGTCTCAAGAAAATGAAAGCTAGTTGAATGAAGGTCAAAGACAACATCTAGCATCCAGGAAAATTTGTTCTCAAATATACTAGGTATATCAAATGAGGGCTATCTGCACTCAAACACAACAAAGTGGACAATGGACCACATTCCAGGGACAGTGGGATGATTTTTCACACCTACTCTCCCTTAGAAGAAACACGTGCTCAGTCATGAATGCACACACCCAGCACTCTTACCATTAACAGCATCTTACAGGACTCACGGTGCTACAACCAAAAAAACCCCCACTAGAGTGCAAGACGCTGGCATGGGGAGCAACATGCCAGAATGACAGATTCTACCTCTCCCACACACTGCAGAGAGCAATGAAATTGTCAAAATTAATCTCTCAGGTGTAAAATTTCCATTTCACCACACAGAGATTCTCACAGGCCACACCATATACTTAGTACTGTGTAGGGCATACCAGCTGCCAATCTGGTTAGCCTCCCATAGACCTGCAAGCATCTGACTAGCAGCCAAAATAACAGTGTTCATATTCAGACTTGACTGATGTTCTCTCAGAGGAGACTTACACTTTGCACAGCAAGAACAGAAGCAATAACAGAAGAGAAAATAAGCAAAACCAGAGATGTATAGTAATTTCTCACTTTCTGTTATACGAATAAGCATCCGATTTCATCAAGCAAGAATGTAAGTATCTGAGAATCTTTCAAAAACAAAGACATTTTTGAACATCCTTTGGCTTTTTTCATCAAGAAGCAAGCAGTAGATTCTACACTTTAAAACATTGCCATTAAATGTGACCATTAAATGATATTTAAGGAAAAAAATTAAACAACTTTGTGAGTTTTCCTGAAATGGGTATGAAACTCTCAAAATGCTAAGAACATCACTGAAATTCCAGCATGGGATTTAAGTCAGACAGTCCTCAGAATACAGGAAGTTTGGTTTGCAGCCTTACTCTATGACTTTCATGAGCAGAGGGCTAGAATATATGACCTCTTGAAGTCCCTTTCAGAATGAGATATTCTGTTTTCAATCTTTATCTTCATGATAAAGATGCTGATTCAGAAAGAGGTGGTTATTCCATCTCCAATGAGAGACCTGATATGCTAAGGAATGAGCACACACCTGTAATTTCACTGAATCCACAAAAAGAATTTGGGAAAAATTCAAACATTGAGGTTTTCTCTGAACTGATACAGAATTCAGATAGAATTAAACTAAAACTTAGAGGATTAGTGCTTGCAGTAACACAGTTCATAGCTGCATCTTTGGGAAACTTTTGTGAAAGTACCAGAGAATAGTAGAACTTACACAGAACTTGAGGTTGAACTAGGTACAAGAATTTCAAAATACTTTCTTCCCAAAAGTATTCAAAAGCCACAAAAGTTACAGTGAATAAAGAGAAAACTAGTCTTTTTTTTCTTTCTTTCTTTTTTGTTACTTTTCCATACAACAGTTGGAGAAAATCAAGCCTGATCACAGAGGGAAAAGTCAGTCTTTGCTGTGTAACATATGTTGGTATCTGTGAGCTGAGTGAAAGCTTCTTACCTTATGATACACTCTTTTCAGATATAAAACCTGTATCCTGACCGAGCAGCTTCTGCTTGTGTTCCTTTCTTGCCATGTAGGGGTAATACCAATTTCTTGGTTGATCTTTTTATTTACCAGATGTTTCCTTTGTGCCTCTAAATTATCATAGCTCTAGCACATAATGAATATAAAATACTATTTTCATTTTGGCAGGAAATGCACTGAGATGAAAACTGTCAATAAAGGAAACAAGAAACAACAAAGGGGGCATATGTTAGACATTATGGTAAAATAAGAAATTACAGCATGTATTTTTTTTTGATTTCTCTCTCCTGAGAGATGGTAAATAAGAATCTCAGTACTGGCAAGATGCAAGAACAACTATGTACTGAGTTGTTGCTGGTCATCCAAAAGCCACCTAAGACTGAGATGGAAACCAGAAAAAATACAATATAAAACCCCCACACATTGTATGGCAATACTGGAGTCCAAGCTTATGTTCAGTTAGTGTTTTTCTTTAATTCAGTGTTGCACAACATCAAGAAGATGTTGAATTTCCATCAAACACCTCTTGATCAGGCTGTTCACTCTTGTAATTTACTATCTGTGGATGTTACTGGAGACCTTCATGCAGCTGATGGTGATATTTGATCTGAAAAAGCATTGATGTATAGTAACTGATCTTTAAAAAAAAAGATCTTTGACTAGAGGAAGCAAGCTCTTCAAAGACAGTAATGTTTTCTGGTTTTCTTCTCATACATCATTCATGAGTCTATTAATTGGCCCATTACTTGAAGTAATCAGAGATGTTATATGGAATTGTAGGCCACTGAGATCCTCATATTACTGCTATTTATAATTTGTGAAAGGAAATAGCTTTTCTTCTGACTTGCGATCAGTCCTTGAGCATTTATACAGTGTTTAGACATTTCTGCTCTGAAACAATGAGTGAAATGTTGGAGGGAGGAAACTGGAAGTTCTAGAGAAAAGTTTTGTGTGAATATGCATCTTCAGATTTTTTTTTTTTACGACCTCTGAAAAAAATTGAATGCCATTTGTCACCAAGAAGTCGTGAAAGAGGTGGTTATATCTCTGAAAAACATGTGCAGACCAAAATTGTAGCTCAAGAGGAATCTATAGAAAAATCCTTATAACTCCATCAGAAGCTAGGACTCTGGCATTTTTAAAATGTAAACAATTGTAAAGATTTACTGTATTTTAACATGTTAGCTGAAGAATATAATACAGTCAATACTGAGAAGAAAGGTTGGAAAATGAGATCTGAGTATCTTTTTGCTACTTTATTCTGTGCCATTATTGCTCAATTCACATAATTTCTCAATAAAACATGGAATTTTACTACAAAAATGGAAAGCTAAAAATTTGAGACCAATTAAATAACAAACAAACAGAGTCAAAGAAGGTGAGTACAACAAAAGTGGAGAGGGAGGGAATCTGTGAAGTAGTGTGTAGTATTTTGTAAGAGGCATGGATTATTCATGTCTTTCCAAAAGCAAACTGGATGTCTATATAGAGTTAAAAAGTTTTCATTATTTAAAAATTGTAAGATATAAACTTTTCAGTCACATGATCCAATTCAAAGGACGTAAGGAGTGGTTTTGAACAGTGTGCACAGCCCATGCTGTAGGTTTTATCCTGAAAGACTGCAACCAGTGAGAAGTATTGTGATTCTTACATCAAAGGTTTAAGTAGCACATCCTGGTTTTATCAGGGTTTAAGAAAATGCGAGACATAAGACTCAATCATCCTTTTGGTATGACTTAATAACTTAATAATGCTGTGAAGACCGTCTAAGGAGAAAGATGATGATTATTTCTTACTCACCTTCTCTATATTGTTTATGATTTCATTATACCTTTCAGGTTTCTGCTGTTTAGACAGAAACACTGCATTTGATTTCTTCTCTTTTATGGAATGCACTGTATGTACATCAGTACACAAGATGTGGTAGCAGTGAATTTATAGAGTGGGATGCCACTATTTTCTGTTTTGTTCTCTATAATGTTTTTGAATATCGTAGTAGTAGTGAGGTGACATCCACAATGATTAATATCTCCTTCCTAAACAGAGGTAAATACTTTTGAACCGCAACAGCCTGTGAATGGCCTTGTCTTATTTTTTATTCTTATGTTGATATAGAGTTCAATTTGCAATTTTTATTCAGCATCATAAGATCCTGATGCAGCTCTTCAGAATCAGTTTTAGTCTGGACTGTCATAAGGGTGAATTTTTTCATGCAAATTCCATAACCTTACCTACCCTGTTTATCAAGCACTTACGAGTATCTTAGCTGCACTATTCCCTCCTGCTCCCTCACTGTGATTGTCCCTGCATGAACCAACCTTCCTGGTTTAGTCAGTGCAACATAGTTTCTAAAGAGAAGAGTAAATATTTACTGCAGTACTGAAGGCCCATGGGATTACTCCTTGAACATTGTGAATTACTTGCTCGAAGGCATTCTGATAAGACAGTGAAATACCTACCTTATCAAGGCTACAGATTTTGACCTACACTTCTTTAAGACTGTAAGAGATTATTTTGCGTATGTCAGGATTCATAGTCAAATATGATACTTCATACTTCATATTCAAATATGCAAGACATAACATGTTTATGGAACAATTTATTTTATTCAGATCCTATTCCTTAATAATTCTTAGAAAACTATAGATAAAATTACCATTTTTGGATACACTGGTGATATAGGTAGTTGCCAAGAGAAATACAAGTGTATTTTTCACTCATATCTTAGAGGGCTCCATAGGACAATTCCCATTAGAATTCAAACATAAACTAATAGAATTAAAATATAGAACTTAAGCATATATGGACATTAATGAAATGCTCTACTGTTATTGAATATCAAAACCTCTAACACTGACTAGGGTTTCAATCTATGAAACACTTAAAGTAAAAGCATTGAATCACTCATCTATTGGAGCATGATCTATGCAGGGAAAGGAGTTAACAGCTTCCCTTCTTACAAGATTGTCAGTTCAAACCTAGCACTCTGAAGTTCACTGAATACCAGCCAGTCTCCAGGAATCCTTCTTCAAAGGAAACCTTAGGGTTTTCTTTAAATTGAAAGAAAAAAACCCAGGAGATTTCTACATTTCTTTTCTAGGTAGAACCAAAGAATTGCAAGAAAAATCTGTTTATGCTGCAGAATCCCTTTTTACCTCAGAAAGAGCTTCACATTTATTTAAAAGAATAAATATCAATAGTAGCACATTCTGAGCTACTTAATAAACTTATTACTATATCATACTGTTATAAAAAAATGTTGTGCTGTATCACTAGGTCCAACTTAATAATATTCAGTGGAGGACTCAAAAAATCTTTCCCTCTTTCTTTCCCACCTCTCTTTAATCCCAGGGATGAATTTGACCAGAACATTCAGTGTTTGTTCTACAGTCAGGCAGAATTATTTTGAAGAAAAATAGGCTTTCCACAGCTTCAGGAACCTTTCACATCCAGTCCAGTTCCAGATCAAAACATTTTCCTGACTAGTTGCAGATAATTTACATTAGCATTTTAACAAAGAAAAGATTTCCATACCCATTGTCCATTCTCAAAGTCAAATACTCTTTTTACCTTCCCTGGCTTGTACTTTGTCTGAATTTCTATAGTAAAGTTACTGTATTTATAACATCTGTAGGATAACTCAATAACTACAAAAACTAAATAGAGGAAACATCTAGCAAGACTGATGAATTTAAAAGGTAATATAAAATACAGCAAAAGGAAGTTCAAATATTTTAAATTTGACTATAATTTGGACTCCACATGAATGGCACATGCTTTGGTGACTCATGCTATAAGAGAATGAGGCGGTTATGGTAATTTGGCTCCTGGTGAGAGTCCATGGGTTTGAGCTGTTAATAAAAAAAGACCACAGTACTGTAATCTTAAAAAACAAGTACTTACAAGTGAATTTCTAAAGACAAGTTACAAAATTAACTGAAGGATACTACATGGAGCTGTCTAAATACCTAAAAAAAGATCTGGTCAATTACTTTGTCTTTAAACCCAGTTATCTGAGAAGCAAATGAAGCACAAAGAAACACAGTGATATTTTAAAGCACATAATTAATCTCAGGGGCCTTTCTGGTTGTCAGAGAAAAAGTACCAACTATAAGAACTCAGCATTCTAATTGTAAATTATATTTTCTCATTCCTCTTTTAGGAAATAGCTATCAGAGTAAATTTTATTTTCCTAAAGAAATTGTGTAATGTCTTTATAGATTTAAAAGTAATTTTTCTATCAAAATACATTCATTCATAGATGACTAACAGGCATAATTGAACGTGTATATGACTTAGGGAAATCTGTTCAGAAATATTTTTAGAGCTTTGTTGAATCACAGTCTGAAAAGTCCAAACTGGTGAATTAGTTGGGAAAAAAAATGAAATCATGTTAGCAGCATGTCAAAAACCCACTGTATATCTTGCCTCTGGGGTAGAACGTTAATATGAAAGATAAAAGCAAGCTTCTGAATTGTTGATCTAAATGCATCTATTTTCAAGTGCTTATATAGATAGAAAATGACATCACAAAATTCATATTGTCTTTGAATCTCAGGAATGGTGAAATATCATTCCACTTATAAATCTCCTGAGTTAATCACCCTCTAAAAGTCAATGGGGTAGGTTAAAATTCCTTTCAGTTATCTGCATTCTGAACAGGTAGCTGCTTGTATAATCTCAGTTTCTGTAGCACTGTCATGTGATATGACAACAAAATTAGTCAATTTTCTCTTTTTGCCAAGAAGAAAATATGCCCGTTGTACAAGTGACTCTCACTTCTAATTATCAGCCTTAATGTGTAAAGATTTATAGATAAATTCATCTGTATACTAGGAGAAAAAGGGGAAAAAAGTTTAGTCTTAAACACTGTAGTGGATTTTTTTTTAAATCATGAAAAATGAGCATT
The DNA here is from genome assembly GCF_028858725.1 of Colius striatus. NCBI lineage: Eukaryota > Metazoa > Chordata > Aves > Coliiformes > Coliidae > Colius > Colius striatus. The sequence goes on from NC_084762.1 coordinate 7,787,599, forward strand.
ATTAAACTTTTACATATTAATCAGAACTGAAAGAATTGCATAAAGATCATCTGTTATTTCTGTTTCACCTAAAGTTAGAAGACATTGACATATTCTGAGAAAAGTTTGATTACAAGCTCTTGCCAGGCTAAGGAATCTATTTTCTGTTTCTTTCCTCATTCTGTGGTAACACCTGGTTGCTACACATTTAATTTTCTTGTTTTCTTAAGCCTACCATGCTCCTGGAAGAAGTTTTCCTTTGTGTAAACAGGACTTCTCATTCAAATATGTATCCGAATCACCTCAGAAGTGCAAGTACTTTGGAAAATAATTATTCACATACAAAATCTTTCTGAAATCAACATCAACATTACTACAGTGGGGAAAAAAAAGATCATGATGGCCAATTAAACTTGTATACGGGGTCCTGAAGACAATAAATGGAAGCTGCTGGTGATAAATTATAGCCTGTAATTAATCAACCTGCATCATTAAACACTCTCTTAAATAGCAAATTTGGGGAATATGGTGCCTATGACAGCCTTCAAATGTGATGATCCCTCTAGTTTCAGTGAACAGGACTGCTTTTCTACATTGATGGGTAGGAAGTCTGGATAGTTTGAGCCAAGGTCATTGGCAAATGCTTAATAAATCACTTCAGTCAGTGAATTCCTTCCAGTGAATTGACTGGCATTCCTTCCAGTGAAGGAATTCACAGTGTTCATGATTTCCAGCAGAACAATTCACAGCTCTGATTTCAACTTGAATAGACACTTCAGGATAACCTTTATCAACAAAATGCTCTCCTGCTTGTACTGGTGAGGGGAGTATTAAATTTCCCCAATTTCATAAGGTCTGTCTTTATGGGTTAGTTGTTTCCTAACAGCATTTTCTTCTTCCACTGGAATGGCAATAAGCATGCTTTTTCCAAGACTTTTGATGTCCTCACAAAGAAGCACTCCAAACACAACCAATATCATTTGACAAATTTACTTATCCCAAGAAATAATGATGTAAGATACTTTAACATTTAATTTAGCAACTTCAATAGCTAGGGCAATAAATATTTCTATTTAAGGAAACAAACATTGGACATTTTGCTTTTCCTAATACTCATGAAAACACAAGCTGAAAATAGCAACAATAGAGCTTAATAGAAAGGAAGTGTTGACACAGAGTCTCAACAAAACCAAAAAGACTAGAAACACTGAACATGTTGGTTTATGATATCAGTGTTTTCATTGGATTACACATATGTAACATGCCCAAAAAAATATTCAATTTTAGATGTTTATGTCTCTAAGACTGGTGCCTAGTTGATCATAAACCCTGGGAAAAAAATTACAAAACTGAAATGTCAAAACAAACCTATTAACTTTTAAAAAACCCAATAATTTGGTTCCTTGATGTTTTCCTCTGGCTCTAAATGTAGCTTTTCACAAACTGTTTTCATTCATTTCCACGTCACTGAAGCCAGTGTAACTGCTCCCACAATTAGTGCTGAATGAACTTACAACAAAAATTGCTCATTCTAAATTTAGAGAATGATTGCTAAACTTCCACTCTTTAATGCTCACAGCAATCACTTGTAACTGCTGTTTACCATTTCGAGTCCTAAATCAGTGTGCATTTAAACAAAGGTTAATAGTTTTCTCACAGGAACTAACCCTGATGGGCTTATTTTCTGCTGATCTTACTGAGTCAGAAAATCTTGTTGATTAAATCCTGAAGTACCACAAAATAAAGTTGAGTGTTATTTGACTCTTAGATTATTTTAATGCTGTTAATGGCTACATTTTGAATACACTGGTGTCCTTTGGGTGCGCTCAAGAAATTGAATGTTGCCAGTAAAAGCTTGAAAGCTTTGCAGAGACTTGTTTCTTAGCAGAACTACCTTTGCAGTCTCCAGTTTAAGCTGACCAGAAACTCCTGAACTGACTGGCATTTGCACACTATACTGGAAATATAGCTGCAGTATGCATTAACCAGTTCCAGGCTTCTTGGGATGTATTTGCTTGTAAGCATAGAGCATTATTCAACAACCAGTTCTACTCTCAACAACAGAAATATCTGGAGAAAGATTCTATAGGATATTCAGAAAGCCCAGATAAAAGACAGTGAAGAAGTGAAGAAAATGAAAAAAGTAAGAGAGCTACACCTCTGACAATATAGCAAAACAAGTAGCACATCATCATTTTTTCATATGGGAACTAGAACCTCATCTTATTACAAAGGGATAATTCCCACTTAGGTGTGTCAGTGTGTGTGAAGTAGTGGTAAGACAGAGAAGAGGCGCAAAAAAGAAAGTTGTCTAATAAAACCTATGAGTTAGATTCCCAAGTTCTAACTTCTGAATAAGTCTAAGAATGCCGTGTGGAAAATAGTGACAATCATGGGGCTGAAGAGAAATCCCAGACCTAAGTCTCCAGCAGTATTATAGTCACGAGTGTAGTAGGTTTTATTGTCTATATAAAAAATGAACATAAAGGAAGGGATAGTGGGAAGTGTGGGCACAATATGCTTGAGCAGTGAGTTTAGTGTGTACATGACACTCAGATCCTTGTTCTGGAATCAGATTACTAAAAAGCAAGTTCAGAATACATCTTTCTTTTCAAGATAATCCATTTGTTTCACACACATTCACAACCTTTTCAAAGGTTCTTAATGAAGAAATAAATCATAAATCAAGAGAAGCAAAAGATCAGTTTAGTGCCATACAAAATTGGAACACTTATGTTTTGCTTTATCCTTGAGGGAATAGAAGTCATGGTGATTTACATATTTAATTTTTGACCAATTAACATTAAAGAGCTTTCTATTCTACTAATCCTCACCTGCTGCTGCCGTATTCTCTGTACAAAGTGATAAAGTGATGTTAATGGTGAAAAATATGTCTGAAGTGGCAGGATGGAGAAGGTAGATCATATAAATGGCTCAGTAAAATCACAGGCATTCTGACACCATTTTGTAGTTCATGTTCCTTCTTACTGGCCATTGTCTTACAATGCTGACTCAGTTAAAAATTTTGATTGTATGTGTATATCACGTTAACTGGTCCTCTGCTTTTATTTCTTGAACATCTCACACCTTTTCCCTCATTTTCTTAAGAAAGGCAGAGATTTAGCTTCTGAAATTTAAATTTCATTTATTCTGAGTTACAGAGTCCAAATAGTAAATGAAGAGAAAAGACATTACATTGTGAATTTTAGCTGGGGGGGAAGGGGTTGTTGCGTTGCAGGTATCCTGAAGTTCTGTTCAGTCTGACTGCTTTGCTGCCACTTTCTGGAGAGTTATAGTCCAAAAAAACACCCCCAAACAATAGAAAAAAGAAATCTGATCAGATTTCCTCTATTAATCTCTTATTTTAATTGATTGATGTGAACTGAGAATTTGAAGAGGTTCATTTGAATTATTTGGGGCCCAAACACCATTATCAGAGGAAGCCACATAAAAACTTAGATCATATAAAAACTGAGATTATGATATTAAAGATCCATATGTTTTTGATATTCAAGATAATACCTGTGTCTCCAGTCCTATGTGGATATGGTATTACTTCAGAAATTGCTGTAATAATGAATTTCTGATAAGAATGGGAAGACACTTTCAGTTCAAAGTGCTGCAGGTAACATTGATTTACTGGAAATAAACTTTTGTTCAAGGAGGTACCAACAAAAATGCACAATAATGGCTTGACCTTTGCTGATAATGTTTCTACTTTAAAATTTATAGTTGTTAAACATTTGTATTCTGCAGGACCTTGATATTTAAACATAAACACAGGGAGGATATGTAGATGTACGCACACAAGACATATGCATAGCTTATCTGTAAGAAACACATACACTATACCTGTGTATACACATATCACATAGAAGGATAAAATAGAATAGAATAGAATAGAATAGAATAGAATAGAATAGAATTATTTATATTTGAAAAGACCTTAAATAGTATTGAGTCCAACCATTAAACCAGCACTGCCACATCCACCACTAAACCATGTCCCTCAGCAGCACATCTACATCTATCATGTTAGACATATATTACACACAATATATATGATATGTTAAAAAAATACTATTTGTAAAAGTGTTTTTCTTCTGAATTTAAAAAAAAGGATTTCAAGTATTTATAAAATGAAAAGTGCATACTTGTAAAAACACCTATTTTACATGTTTTCTAATCTTGTTCTGTTCTTTTTTTCCTAATTACTCAATAGAATAGTTGTATGTTTATTTTTTCCTAAAAGACACACATCTCTTTTCCTGTACAATTATTTATGACTAGAACTTGATCTCATAACTGGTAATGGTTTTGATAATCAGAATGGATGTTATAATGAATTTAAATGTTAATTGAAAGTTAATATTGCAATTGATATTCTCCTTGCTTTGTTATCTGGCAGATTATTTTCTCATTAGTTATTTTAACTTACCATTTATCTGGTAGATTATTTTGTCATTAGTTGTTCTGATTTACCATTTATGGGATCTGTTGTAAAAGAATTGGCATTAAAAGAATTAATTTCAATAACAGGGCAATTTAAAACATTTTTACATGTTGAAAACTACTAATATATATGAATATAGATTACATACAACATATGTACATTTGTATATATATTTAACATTATTTCCTCTCCTCATTTGCAAAATAAGTGAGAAATTGTTTAGAGGGATCTAAGACCCTCCATGTTATCCAGACTTTCTGCATAGAACACATCAAAGAGAATTATGGGAAAAAATGTTAAAGACAAGCCATGACACACTCCTTATGATGACTGTCTCACCCATCAGTGAGACTAAATGCTGGAGTCTCCACTTCAAGAGAATGGCAAACTAGACAGGTCAAAGCCCTTGAACCTCATATAAACTGCCCTGCTCTGAGCAGTGAGAGGGGCCAGACGATGTCCAAATGTCCTTGCCAATCCAAGCTCACCCAGGACCATATTCTGTGGCTCTCAGGAGAGGTAGAAAGACTTCTTGCTGGGCTGGAAACTGAGTAAAGCCTAGAAAATATAGCAAAACTTCACAGCTTATAACATAAAGTACTCAGGATGATGAGAGGCAAGTCTTCATAAATAAACCATCTTTATCAGTGCTATGCTGACAAAATATAAGGAGCTGGTCTTCAGCATTTAGATATACTCAAAAGAAATGATTCTGCTGTGCAGTGATAACGTAATATCAAGGCTTGCTTTAAGAATAGCAGTCACCAGCATCAGCCACTTCCAGACTGAAAATCCCACCTTTTGTAACACCCTATGTACTGGCCAAAATTCAGGAAACAATATGACACTGGGAGGAGTGCTTTTAAAAGGGTAAACTCTTAAGCAAGAAAAAAAGGACTGGATGGAAGAAAGAAAGAGAAATAAATAGTAGTTTAGCATGCTTTCCAAGCAAAGAGAGAAAAATAGGAAGGAAATGAAGTTTGTTTGTTAAGAAGGGGTGGTGATTAGACAGCTTGGCTACTACAGTGGTTGAGATGCATCTGCTGAGCTGGATGTGTGGCATGCTGGAAGCTGTGGACAGATGTGAGTGTGGTGCCAGGCTGGACTCAACAGAGCCAGAGAGACCAATCCTACAGGGAAAATTGCAGCAGCTTCAGTGTGCAATTTGTACACAGGTCTTGAAAGATGCTTTTTCTGTACACTGGCAAGTGGCAATTTTAGCAATTCTGAGGAAATTGTATCTGAAAAAATATACTTATATTGAATGAATTTAAGATGTTAAAGATGTGTTAAGATCTGTGCTGCTTCATACATTAGAAGTATGTAATTATAGGTCAATCTCATTTCACAGACTTATTCCAAGACACAAGATACTGTCAGAAAAAGTCAAGTTATCAGGTAAATGAGCTCCCATCTAGGAAGCAGCAAATAGATATTAAACACCTTAATGAAACATAATTAGCAGATGTTTATAAAAAATGCTTTGAATGATCTTGTAGTTATGATCCCATTACAGTGAATAGAAATTTGTCATTGAACACTGTCTATGTTATTTTTCCCCAAGAAGCACTCACAGCAGTTATTTAGGATCCTGGATTAAAGACCTATAGGGACACCCCCTCCCCCTTACCATTTGCTAGTAGACCAATTATTTTAAATCTACTTATTTATTAAGGAAAGAATTTGTTGCATTTCACTTGCATTCAAAATTTAGGCTGTCTTTTTAAGAGTTTCACCTTTGTTAGCTGCAATTTTCTTTCCAGATCTCCCTTTCATGCTGCCTGTCATCAAGGTACTTGACACCTATTTCAGTATTTGAGACTCCTGTAGACACAGAATTGTTTTTAAGGCCCAGATCTCATTTCCACGTTACATTGCATCTGTCCAGCATGCTGAGAGCAGGAAAGTGACATTTTCATATATCTTAAAGGAAAAGTGCTCTCATTCCATTTCCAGTACTCTAAAAGTTCACACGTTAAGACTCATTTGTCATCTGACATATAGGATGAATATTTTTTAACTGTTTAATATGAGTTGGCATTGCTGAATGGGCTTTTTTTGTTACAGAAGTAAACTACCTCAGTGTAAGAAACTAGACAAATTTTTCCATCGTTATTTTCCTATGGCTTTAACAGAAGAAAAAAGCAGTAGTCCCTTTTGTGTCTTTTTCTTAGTAAAATGTAATGCATAATAATTGTCTGTGAAGTTTCTATACGTTCCTCTGAAACAGTGGGTGGGAATCAAACAAAAAGGGTTAAAAGTGCCAATGCCTACTTATCTCTAGTCGAAACCAGACACGCACAGACACACACACCCCCACTCACACCCGCTCCATTTTTTATACTGCAAAAATAAGTAAATTAACACTATAGAAAATCTGTGACTGATTTTTTTAGTGGGGATGATGCAATTAATTGAAAAAGTGAAGGTTCTATGATTTAACTGCAATTAATTTAGAAACAGTCTTGGAATTGTCTGTTCAGTTCATCTGTGCCTATGCATATGCTTCGTGTTGTTTCTTAGTGACACGTGTTCACATGTGATGCTATTACCAGACAAATCCTGGGCCAAACTCATGTCTCTTGTCTCCTTATATAGCAATACAAGCTCTCTCTTCCTGACCATGAGGTCACAACTCCTGACAGCAAAACTGTTCTGTCACAGGCTCCTCTCTGTCTATGGGTGCACAAGTCCTGCCAGGAGCCTGCTCCAGTGTGGGCTTCCCATGGGTCCACAGCTCCCAGAATTTATTAGTTTCCTTTACATTACTTTTTAGTTACATCTCTTTGCCATTTCTTCAGTCTTTATTGAGGGGTGGTATGCTTTTGTCCCTTGCCACCAATACCATTTCCACACTGCTTCCAAACATTTTTCTTTTTTGGCTGCTCCTACAGACTTCTTTATTTTTATGGTTCTCCTTTTGAAAACTGTACAGCTCTTCTGGATTTCTGTTGCTGTAACTTCCCAAAGAAGTCATGATGTATATCATGAAAAGTCATGCAAAGCTCCAACCTTTGCATGATGCTTCAGTGTCATCTTTCCAATCTGTAGAAAGTTAAATTCTCCCCTGATTTTTAGCTTTAACACCTTATCTCTTCTCTAAGAGCTTCACTTACAATGTATTCTGAGACATTAATTGTATCCCTTTCAACTTTTATTTTGCTCATGTAAACAAGCTGTGCTCTTCTACCTGAATCTTCTCGATTCCCCTGATGTTCCCTGTTTCTCTTCCGTGTAACTTTTCCTATTTTAGTACAGTTCCTAATTTTTTCTCGATTACAGTGACTACAGTTTTCCAGATGACTTTGGAGTGGGACCTTATACGATAGCAGTAACACTTCCTCAGTTCTTCTGGAAATGTTTTGCTTGGAGCATTTTAGGATTGGATTTGCCTTCTTCACAGATGCATCACATTATTTCAGGAATTTGATTCCAATGAAAGGAACAATTAAATTAAAATGACATTGAAATAAGCTCATTCCCACGCTGTCGCTATGTTGACTCAGTAAACAGAATACATTTCTTACAGACATCTTTCCTTTATTATGTATCAGACTCTTATCTTTTTGTCATAAAAACAGACTTTTTGGTTTAACAGTTTTATTTTGCCCCATAGATCTAACATGATGAACCTCCATATGTGAAATTCAAAAGTGGTTTAAACAAAAACGTTTAGAAACCATAGAATAAATTTTTATGTAGCCAATTCAGTCTGTTCCAAAGCATTACATAGGATACGTCACCTCTCTGGAAAGTACAGTTTTCAGAAACATATTGCAAATGACTTGAGATAGATAAGAACATATTGAAAAACCAAGGGAGCTTTTAATTGATCAACTTTATTGCAAGAAACAAGAGGTGACTACCTGCTTTGCAAGTACAAAAGTAAATATACTATATACATTTTTAAGTTATATTACAATATGAAAATAAGTATTGAACAATATTAACATTTCAAAGAACATATTGGCTATCAAAACCCAGTAAAAATGCACTAATTGTGGAAGAGAAATGCTACTGAAATTGCTCATAATAAAACTGAAGGACAAAAAAGACATTTCAATTCTAACTACATGACAAAAGATGAATATAACCACATGCTGAAAGGCCAATGTTTCTTCTTAATGTTCATTATATAAAACACCCAAAACAAAAGAAAGCAGGCTCTACTTTTGTTTGCACTGATTATAGAAGCCATTCCTAGAAAATAATGCAATTAAAATAGGACAAGGGGTCTGGTTTTATTAAAGTGCCAAACAAATATAGTGGCTTGCATAAAAATATTGATGACAGAGGAATCTGAAAAAAATACTAAGACTGGAGATAAAATGAGAGGGAAAAACCTGCAATGATTCTTTACCAAAAGAAAAACTGATTTTAGTCATTAGTGTGTCCTACCCTTAAAATATTCTGGTTTCTGATAATTTTATTATGACAGATTATGACTAAAAGGCTTCTTATGAAAATGATCATGGCAATAAAATTAAGTATAATTGACTTGACAGGATCAGAACAGATGGAAGAAATTAAACTCTAAGTAAGTAAATGCACAGTTTTATAAATTAATTGATGGGTAAATAATTTCTCCTTCAACAGATTACAGAAGGCAGTGTTGAATGAATGCAATGCATCAGACTATTCAAATTTTATTGTAGTTTTAGAGACTATCACCTCATCAATTTGACTGAGACCAATATGTGTCATTGTTTCATTGTATTTCATGAAAATACACATAATTTTTTCTCAGTTCAAGCCAAAGAGTAATGGCACAGAACAGTGGACTGAGGTGGAAGACTAACTGATTGGTTGGATGATGTTTTTCATTCTGTGTTTATCAAATAAATAAAAATGCATTAAGAGCCATACAGGCCTGAATTATGGCTAAAATTAATAAAACTGATTATAAGGAGAAAGAAAGGAAAGGAAAGGAAAGGAAAGGAAAGGAAAGGAAAGGAAAGGAAAGGAAAGGAAAGGAAAGGAAAGGAAAGGAAAGGAAAGGAAAGGAAAGGAAAGGAAAGGAAAGGAAAGGAAAGGAAAGGAAAGGAAAGGAAAGGAAAGGAAAGGAAAGATGCTTGGGAGGAGAACTGAACTTGGACTGGAGATTAGTGTTAAACTCTGGAATGAGCTGCCCAGGGAGATGGTGGAGTGCCCATCCCTGGACATATTTAAAAGATGTATAGATGAGGTGCCGAGGGACATATTTTAGTGGTGGGCTTGGCAGTGTGACGTGAGGGGTTGGACTTGATGATCTTAAAGGTCTTTTCCAACTGAAATGATTCTATGATTCTAAGAAAGCAAGAGGGAGGCAGTGGCCAAAGGGTGAAGTACAGCATATACTTAAACAGAAATCTCTCAGTAACATACTCTGATTGAATGATAGGAGGAATGTAGAAAATACAAAAAAAAAAAAAAGAAACAGGAGATCAAGATGTCATATTTGAATTTATCTCTTTTTTGGTCATTTTATGGTCATTCTGGGATACCCCAGCTCATAGTAACTGGTGTGAAACCTGCAGCATCAATCTGTAACAGATGGGAAGTTCACTGTTCCTGTATATAGTAAAAGGAAATCACAACCCCTAAAAAATCTACACTGATTGTGGTGCAAAGTTTCATTATATATGCACTCAGTGCTTTAGATTTGTATATTAAGTACAATTTTGTTCATAGAATCATAGAATGGTAGGGGTTGGAAGGGACCTTTAGAGATCATCTAGTCCAACTTCCTTGCAGAAGCAGGTTCACCTAAGTTGTGTTCTAGATTTTTCCAGCAAGTCTCTCTACAATCTGATCCATCACAGTAAATATAAATCTGATGTTTCATCCAAAGCCAAATGCTCAGTGGTTCCAACAGTGTAGAATCAAGCTTCCAGGTCTCTCATCTGTAATTATTACTTTCAACCATGCTTACAAACTTGTTCAGGTGTTCATTGTACCTTATCTGCAGTTTTCAGCAACCTAGAAACAATAAAAATAGAACAAAGTATGGCTATATTTTAAAGTAATGTTGTATATTAATTGAAATTAAAAATGTAGTTGTAAATTATGTAATTCTTGAACAAAATGACTTGTCAGAATGCCATTATTAGCTAGATTTTGAGATTAAAGAAATCCTTAGCACAGCTACTTCTATGGGACTGTAGAATAGTTGAAGGTCCATTACTTGAAGAAACTCAAGCAAGACCAATACCTTAGAAAATATTACATTAAATAATCCTACAGTGGGGAAAAAAGGACAAGCTAAAGTTATTGCTAGATGAAATCTCAGGTGCAGGGTGTTAGTGACACCTTTCAGAAAATTTCCCATATTCTACAAACAAGAGCCGAATCTGCCAAAAAGACCACACAAAAACCAATGCAATCAAAGCAACCTACCTTTCCTAGATATTCATAGGAGCTGGGGCAATAACAGAGTTGTGTGAGATTGTTTTAATATAAGTTTGAAATGATTATTGTTGAAAATTTCCAGACAAAAAGTTTTGTTATGGCTATGAACTCTGATTTTCCAAACAAGCATGCTACTTGAGTTTTTATTCTGTGCACCATATTGTTGAGCAAGAATTTGTTTCAGTATAGCTCTTCAGTAATTCTCAGCTTCATTTGATTCCAAAGTCAAAAGACTAAAAGAACTAATATTGAAAAAAAAAAAGAGAATACTCAATTAATCAATTACTATTAATTAATTGGATTTCCTATATCATCTGAATCCTGAAAGGTGCTCCTGAACTTGATATGACATGTTTAACATTTGCATCTCCGTTACATGCAGCAGCACGTGCCTGTGTAACTGAAAGTAGGAATGGGTCAGACCAATGATTCATTCACTTTGGAATCTTCCAGCTGTGCCCATCAGCCATCTCTTTGCACTTTTTTACAGGGAACAGGAGGTGCTGCTGGGAGTGTATCTTTTGGGTTCCTTGTTCTTCCACTTTTGACCCTCTGACCTTCCCTTCCCCTCAAACTTCTTGTCTTGAACACTTCTTCCCCCCAACTCCCCCTTGTATGTTTTACTAACCTTATTCTCAGGGAGGACTCTGATGACATATTAAAGATGTATCTTCCTTCTATTTTTCTTGGAGAAAACAAATAAGCAGAGTATGCATGAGCTAATGGCTAGGAAAGAGTAAAAGCAGGGAAAGAATACAAGATATTTCCTCTTAATACCTTCCAGCCTTTTAAGTGTCATGAACTGAGGACCCCAATAGGATTTATCTTCCCATGAACCAGTCTTTAGAACTAATGTAATCTTATTTTCACAACAACCTCTGGAAAGGTTGCTAAGTGTTGCATGAAGACTTACCTCTTTACTTGTTTCAACTTGATTCCTAATAGCTTCATTAATTGGATTTGAAAGGGTAAGTAACAGCAGAAAGCCTCTTTATGATATTATTTTCAGCTCTTTTTTTTTAAAGTCAAACTATTATCACATTCCTCTCTCCCAACAAGAATAGTTTTAGCTAACAATAGTTTAATAAGCACGAAGGGTAAAATGCACATCTTGCCTCATCCCCTGAACTTGATTCTTCCTTTGGTATAAACAATGTTCAGTTCTAAGTAATGTGGCACATTGCCTATGACACCTGTTCAGTTGTGCTAGACTGGCATAAAAGAAAAGCCAATTTTTAGTTAATCAGAAATACTAAAGATCAATCAAGGAAAAGCTGTATTTGTTCTGTACAGCATTGTTTCTACATTGATTATCACTAGGGGTGATATAGGCTCATAAAGAGTTACAATTTTCACACATTTACCTATGTAATGTCAGTCTATTATACATTTTCAGATTTAAATCTTTGAAAAGAGATTTCTTTTATTAACCAGAAAAAAAGTATGGGATACTTCTGTAATGAAAAGGTATTACTGATACTGTTAAATGTGAATATTATGAAAACCTAATAATAATTACACTTTTGTTTAAATTTCTTGCAAAACTTCCATCTTAAATCTTTGATACCTACATTTGGTTGCTGTGGAAGTTGTGGTGCTATTATTTACAGTGTACTTCATAACACAAAAGCAAGTAATAACTGTAAAAGAAGTAATAGAGTTAGTGCTGTTCTGTTTAAGGATGGAACAACAATGGTCATCGATTTTCCACAAGTCTTTTCTGACTGGAAAAACTCAGCTCATGAACATATTGCAGGAACTACAGTGTGCAAAATCCCATGGTGTTTTCAGATGGACCTGATGAGACTCCTTGTGACAGCCCTTATCCAACTGGTCCGCAATTCTGTTGCTAATAACTTAGTTAATGTGCAAAACATCTCCTAACTATTTTGCTGCACTGAGAGATTTTTACACAATCCTTTTTACACTTCTGGAGAATTTTCCCTGACTGTTCCCAAGTTTATTACCTATGTACAATGTAATTGTTTCATCAGCAACTCTCTGGAAATCTCTGGATGGGATGTGTCTCTCTGGTAGGACCCGATTTTCCACCTAGGATGTTAATCCATGCACTGAAACATACTGATGTGTTTGAGTACAGCAGGAGCTGCCTGGGTGGATCTCCAGAGCAGTCAAAAGGGTGGCAGCAAATACTTTAGTATATAACTATGAAGATGGTTAAGAGTTCATTCAATCACTTGGTCTGAAGTTGGTCCACTGTCCAAAATTAGTCCAATTATTCTATGCAGATGAATAACTGAGGAGTTAATTACTTAAATGCACTATATGTGGGTGTGAGCAGAGCCCTGACACAGCTATGTCACGATTACAACCATAGTTTTAATTCCATCCTTAAATCTCATTTGCAAGTTAAATTCCACTGCTGTTGCCACTGGACTAAACAAAAATGTATCACTGTGTTATTATGTGCATATGTGCTTACCGTATCCAACACTTGGTCTCCTGGCTTGATTACAGTCATAATCTACGTAGATCATTATGAAACTCCACACACCTGCCACACATTACAGCAATGCAGATATATCTGTTGAAGTCTTTTGAGTCTTACAACTAATGAGCTATAACAATGAGAGGCAAGAGAAATAAAAGAGGTCAAAATATTCAGAGTATTTTCTCCACAGTTAATAGCTCCTGGTAATCCAACTGAATTTAATCCTTGTACCATAAACAAGTAAAAGCATTAGGACAGAGATTTTTTTGCTCCATTAGTTTTCCAAAGCCTAATGAAAATCGAGCAACTTAATGTGATTGACAGTCTTCAACCTTCCTCATTGCCCAATAAAATGTCTTTAAATTGTGTATTGAATGAAGCAGTCCACTGAAGAACTTGGCTGAAATTAATGTTTCAGAAATAAGATTTGCTCAGAGTAAGAGTCCATTCTCTTGAAAACTGATCTGTTGTAACAATCACTGAATTTTGCATAGTGAATGGGCTACTAATTCCTGTAAAATGCAATCAAAAGTGGAAATCGGGATGTGCCTGGCATGCATGAAACTTTCTATAGCCACACACACATATCCTCATGGTCTACTTTGACTGATACTTCCATTCATGTTGTCTTTTGCCAACAACCATCAAAAAGATGATCCAATTTCAGAACACAAACCTAACGGTGGAGCTCACGAAACTAAATAACAGCACAGAGCAAAACCGTAAGTGAAAGCAGTTCTGACCAAGGACTACATATTTAATTTGACAGTGTATTCTCTCTGCTTTTAACCACACCACACAGCAATTAAGGGCCCCCAGGTATGAAAAGCAAGTAATTTTACTCTCCACTTTAGATGTTAAGAAGAAAAAAAGTCTTTGCGATTTGTATTTTGATCCATAAAATTATACTGTTTCTAGCACAGTCAAAATACAGTAAGTCATATTTGCAACTGCTGTGAGTGAAGGACTGATAAGAGAAGACTAAATCATCCACATATTTTCACAGGTAGGCTTTTGTTTAAATGTTTATTCCTCCTTTAATATTTCTTTTCCTACCACGTGAATAGGGACCAATTCCATTACATTTCTTTTACAGTTGTTTCAATATAGCTGCAGTACAGTAAACATATGAAGTATGACTTTTGAGACTCTAGGAGGTAGAGAAGCAGGAAGGTGATTTTCTGCATTCTTCCTGCTGCAGCATGGGATTTGGATCTTGGAAAGAAGGTAGTTCAGTCAGGGATTTTGACTTGAAGTTCTCTATGCTGTCTTTCAGCTGCCAGTTCATTGACTTTCTGCAGGTTTTTTTTCAGCTGGATGTCATCTTTACTACCATGAACAGCTTAACAGAATCAACAACTTCATTTCTGTCATTTCGGTGTTCATCTTCTTTTCCAGAATGCATGTGAGTATGTTGAGTACCAAAGAACCCAGCATATATATCTGTGGAGCTTCTGCAGTGAACTGACTTCCACTGCAAGAGTGGTTATTCCTTTACTTCTCTCTTCTATTCCTCCTCTTTTTTTTATTAGTCTTTACCCTGAAAAGTACTTTCTCTTTTTAGTTTTCTTAAAAACCTTTGGTGAAGTACATGACTGAAAGTACTCTGCAAATCCAAAGGAATAATAGTCAGATCTCCTTTGTCTAAATGTATGTTAATCTTTTCAAAGGACTCAAGTAAGTTTATGACATCTCATATCTGTCCATATGTCCCTTAATTCCAGTCTTTATTCATCCGTAGTTCCCCTGGAGCTCTTTTAAAAAATTGGCATTGTTTTAACCACTTTCCAGTCCTCTGATACCGAGTCAGTTTTCTACACACCACAGTTTGTAGTTTGGCTATTTCACAGTTGAGTTCCCTCAGAACTCTGGGGCAGAAGCCATCTGTTCCTGGTGATTTGTTATGGCTCACATTGTCTCCTTGATCCATAACCTTTCTGCCAAAGCTTCAATATCAGTCAAAGCCTCTGAAAAAGACTCTGAAAAGAAGGGTCCCTGCTTCTACAATTCATGGTTAACATGAGTGGTAAAAAAAGAAAGTAATTTTTTTTAAAAAGAGCCAAAACCTTTGCCTACTTAGGACATTCTTTATATATTTCACTTGAGACAGTCCTCCATGAACCTCAGCGTGAGTCCTTCCCACAGGCTATGGTTCTTCACAAATTGCTCGTGAAAGAGTTCCTTCCATGGGGTGAATTCCTCCAGGAAGAGATTGCTTTGCTGTGGGTCTCCCATGAGGTCACAAATCCTGACAGCAAACCTTGTCTGTCACAGGCTCCTCTCCATCTATGGGTGCACAAGTCCTGCCAGGAGTCTGCTCCAGTGTGGACTTCTCATGGGTCTACAGCCCCCAGAATTTATTAGCTTCCTTTACATTACTGTTTAGCTACTTCCCTTTGCCATTTCTCCAGTCTTTATTGAGGGGTGGTGTGCTTTTGTCCCTTGCCACCAATACCATTTCCACACTGCTTCCAAACATTTTTCTTTTTTATGGTTCTCCTTTTGAAAGCTGGGTACAGCTCTGCTGGATTTCTGTTGCTGTAACTTCCCAAAAAAGTCATGATGTGTATCTAAAGCTCCAGCCTTTGCATGATGCTTCAGTGTCATTTTTCTCCAATCTGTAGAAGGTTAAATCCTCTATTGATAGCGTGTTTCCTGTTCTCATAGCCTGACTCCCTCAGCATGTTATTGGCACTGCTACCAAGCTAGAAAGAAATGACACATATTCTTTTTCCATAGATTTTTGGATGTGTCTGAGGTCACAAAGGATAGAACTGAAAAATCGAGAAACAGGGGTCTTGGAATCGTCTGTTCAGTTCAGCTGTGCCTCTGCATATGCTTCCTGTTGTTTCCTAATGACACGTGTTCACATGTGGTGCTATTACTAAACAAAAGCTGGGCCAAACTCATGTCTCTTGTCTCCTTATGTAGCAATGCAATTTCTCTCTTCCTGTCTCCGCCAGCCATACGCCACTGCATCAGCATCCACTCTTTTGCCTGTACCACATCCTTCCACATATGGTTTCTCTTCTGCCTCATTCCCATTTTCTTTCCAGCTTTATTGCAGGTGTTATGCAACTATAAATTCAATATAAAGGAGCAGTCAGATGCTATAGTTGTAATCTACTGTCGTTCAAACCAGCTTGCATAGATGTAAATGATTAAATAAGTGCAAAGCCCTTGTGCTGAAATAAATCTGTACACTTCATAGTCCTGAGGCAATGAGTTAATATTTATCACTGCAATATTATACTGCAATATAATACTAATAGGTCATACTGCACAGTTGCCTTCCATTTTTAATACTCTTCTTCAGTTTTCAGAGACTTTCATAAAATCTTTTCATTAGTGAAAAGCTAAGTAACTATGAATATAAGATTCTTTATTACTGCAAGATATAATATGTAAAATAGAACATTTTATCTCACATATATCCCCCTCATATTTTTCAGAAACAAACACAAGGACTAAATTGAAGCAATCTGAATATTTTCCTCTCTTTATTTGCTTATACTTACTCCAAACTCATCAGGCTTCTCAAATACTATTTCTGAATATATACTTTCAAGTTCACAGTATTGTACACAATACAATATAGTGCTTATACAAATATTAACCATCAACACGAATTATACCTCATGCTCTAGACCCAAACCATTTCCTAGTTTAAGTGACAGAGGTTGTCCATCTGTTCTGGGAACTGATACCTACAAACCTCAGTTACATTCATTCTGCTTTAGAAATGGAATGGAACTCCTGGATTGTCAAATCCCCTCTCAACTGTTGCAAGCAACAATGGCATAGAAGTTTAGTTCTAATAACACACATAGAGCCATCTGCATATGGCATGGGCTGTCAAAGGCTTCTTATTACCTTAAAACACGTTTAAGAAGTAAAGCAACAGGCCAAAATCCACAGCCACACTGGTCACAAGAAGAAAAAGATACATATCAAGATCCTCATCAATATCCTAACTCATTTGAGCTTGCTAAATTAGGTTGCAGTTTCATTATTTTTTAACAGAAAAAGCACAACAAAATAATGAAATTCAGCTCTATCTGTCTTTACAGTTCTAAGAATATGAGAGAGACATAAATCTAGAAAGAGGTGAGGACAGTTTTAGTAAAGGCTTAGGCAATGCTGAAAAACACACTACTTGCTACGGTGATGGACAAAATCCTTTCTGATCATCCTGTCAGTCTGCCCTAGGCCAAATTTCCCCTTCTGATCTCTAATTAGGATTCATAGAGTGGCAGCTACATGATAAAACCACAGCATCAAAATCACAGGAAATCATTGCTTCCCATCCTACAGCAAGCACTGAAAATTACCCTTGCAAACTCCACCACTTCAGACCTCTCTTCTTTCAGAGGGGATCACATCTCTTCTGTCCAACCTTACCCACCAAGAGCCAGGAAAGAGCTGAGATAGTGCCACATGTGTGGGAGTAACTGCCTGGAGATTATAGCAGCAGGACAGCATGCTGCTGACAGAAATAGGCTATGAAACTGTAGCTTCCGTCAGCAGAGGAAGACAGTGAAGGGTTTTACTGGTGGAGTATGTTTTGACGGTGAAACCGCAAATTTGAGTAGAACCTCTGGATGACCCTGAGAAGCCAGAAATAGCTTGTAAAACCAGCAAGAATCAGCAATGAATGCTATTATCTGAGGTGCACAGCCTGCAGTGGCAGGTATTTGTGAAAAGAAAATCCCTGTGAGTCAAGAAAGATGTATTCTAAACACAATTTTGGCTTAAGATGAATAACAAGCTTTTGAATTGCGTCACTTTTATCTTAATGTATATTTATAAATTGGATTATTATTTTGCATGTGGTAAATGATTGCCTTCACTTGTATTTCACTTCATCTCACTTGATTTAAAGGTGACTTTCAAGGTTATTGGTTAATATCAAGCCATTTGTCACACGGGTATATCTTAAAGGAAGCCTGGTGTATTTTAACAGCCTAAAAAATGCCCTAATCCCTTGCATGTTTTCCCCATGAATCTGAAGAAACTTGTTGGTCTAAGATGATTTACTATCAATGGAATAGAACCAGAATCTTCTAGTGGACACCAACACCCATTTAGTAGAGTTGGTGAGACCCCAAGTCTTTTAGCAAGTGACATTGAAATAATACTTGAGAGATGAATTTCTCTAGGGTCCTAGATCACTAGAGAGATGAATTTCTCTAAGGTCCTAGATCATTACCTAACTTCCCAATTTTATATCACATTTTTAATACTTCCAAATCAAGAGATAAAAATGCAAAAATCAAGTTATACATCAAGGGAGAGAAATAATTCCTGTCTAGTCTCAAAAGACAAGTCATTGCCTGTGGTTGCAATATTTATTCAATTTTTAATTAATTTTATGACTTCTGTGTTTTCCTTCCACAAATCCTCAATCAGCTTTACCAGCCTGAATCCTTAAAGTCTTGGGAGCTTGAGTTTTCTCAGAATAACTCTGAAATCCTTAGAGAAAGTGCAATATTAACACACAATATAAAATGATAATTTTTCCTTTTATTTTCTTTCTTCTTTTTTAATAAGAAGGAGGTGCTTTTCTTTCTTCTGACAGATGGCAAATGATTAACACCCTGTGGATATCTCTCCAGAATGGCCATATTATCCTAATAGGACAGGCTACAAGTTAATATATTTTCCATACTTTCAGACTAAGCATTAAATACTGGGCTTCCATTAGTTCATACAATTTTATTCCTTCAAGCAATATTTTTATTAAAAACAGCTCTTCTAACTGAAATTTCTTTTCCTTATGAAGGCATTTTAATAGTTGGCTTTCTGAATTCACTTGCCCTTTATTATTGCTTTCCAAAGTTCCCAAAGTCCCTTTCCAGTATATCAAGCTCAGGACTGCTATTAAACTTCAGATGCATTTCCCCAAGATCTGGCCTTCAGCTAATGCATTTACAACTTCTACCTTTTGATAGCAAAAAGGTAGGAGGTGAGTAGGAACAGAATTTGCTGTAGTGGAATTGGCCCAACTCTTCTATGATCTTGTCTATTGGTGGGCACTAGTTTAGAGTAAAAAAATTGAGACAAACAGCTATTTTACTTTTCTTTATCTGACTTATCCCTTCTTTGTGTAACGTGACTGAATGTTTCAACATTGATTTACGAGAGTAGTGCAACCAGTAGCAAATATTAAATACAAAGTTCTGTTTACTTGCTATGTTTCTGTATCCCACTAGGCAACTGGTATTTGTTTTGAACACTATCCTCTTAAGAGAAAACATCCCCAGAAGGATTTATCACCTAGAAAAACTGCAGTTTTTCCTTATGTCTCCTATGAGTTACCTTCTGTTCGTGTGAACAAACTTTGAAAAGAAAAATCTTTCTGTGGGAACTGTGAACAAATACTCAATAGTTACTTTTTCACAGGGAAGGAAGAAGGCAACTCCTTAGGTTAACTTTCAGTTTCAGTTTACTGCCTTTCAAAGTGGAAGCATCTGAGCAGAGCTGTTTGGCAAGCAGAATGAACTCCAGATTAGCAGCCCAGTGCTGCTCTTACAAGTTAAGAAAGGGGGACTATAACGAGCCCAGCTACTCTCCCACTCCATCCACTCACATCCTGAGGAGATCCTCCCCGGCTCTCCTTGCAGTGCAGAGCCTGGGGAAAGGAGAGGGGGATATTGCTTCTTTACCTTGTCCCTCCAGTTCTGTTTGCATTAGGATCTAAGGCTGCTTAATATTTGATAGTAGAAAACCCACATAAAGAATGAAGAAAAAAGAATATGCATTCTACGGATAAACAACTTAGTTCCTTGCTGCATGAGATATAATAAGGAAAAAAGCCCCAACCTATCGTTTTCTTGATAATTTCACACAGAGAGGAAATTACTGACCAGATTTCAAACCGAGACAGCTAGAACTGTGTATTATCCACATATTGGTGTGATCCATGGTATGACTCTATTTTTTGATCGACTCACTGGAATTACTTTGATCAATGTGAGAAATAACAAATTGAATGAGACCCTGAAACCAAACTATATATTGAAGATCTTGCTTTGCAATCAGATTTAGTTATGATACATCATAATTGCAACTTTGCATGAAATGTGTTTGTTGAGTGTCCTCGGGATTTACTACTTCTGTAACTGTGGAGTACTACCTTGATGAAGTTCTAGGAAACAAAAGGCAAAATCATAGAATCACAGATTCATATTTGTAAGCACTTAAATTTATTGTACCTCTGTCATTTTAGCCAAGATTAGAGGTTATTTCATTATGTCTTTGTAAAGGGAATGTTTATAAACAGCTGTCATATACTTGAGCCATCTAAGGAAGGCAGGTTTTGTAAACAGAACAAAAAAGCTGGAAAGAAGATGTACAAAATACAAACAAACAAAGACAATGTGAAATTTTTTGGTTACAAAGGTGATCTTGACAAATTAAATATAAACCCCACAGTGAAATATACAAATCTGATTAAATGGTTGTTCTTTGACAGCAAACTTCAGTACTTTAGTAAAAAAAAGTTAACATCAGCTGAGGCACCCAGTTATAAGATACAAGTCTCTGGGGAAATCCCAAGTGTACCATATAACAGCATCTTTCATGCACACGGCCAGTTACATTAAACTTTTTTTCCCCATTTGAAAGAGACAAAGCATCATTATTAGAGGAAGAGATGACACATTTCAAGTGTTTCTCTCCTGTGGATTCAGCTAGCTCTGACATGGAAAGAAAAATCTCTTAAACTACCAGCACAGTATCTCCCACTCTCAAAAGCAAGTAGTGAGTATAGTAATAATGCTTAGCTACTTCAGTGTTGCCATGATATAGACCAGCAGATCATAAGTGGAACTTAACAGGGACTAGAAGCACTGTGGTAAAGTGAAGTGCAGTATTCTCTCTTAACTAGAATACAAATAGAAAAAGTCTTGCCACAGCTATTGCTGAGACATCTGTGATTTTAACAAAATGTATGTATCAGTTCATCTACCCTATTTGTCAGAATGCTTGTTAAAATGCAAAATATTTAGTATTGTTTGTGTATTAATTATGCTAATAGGCTACAGTAATTTGCTTCTCACCTAGAACTCCAGCTAATCGCAGCCACAACACATGTGGAAAATTTTCTAGATGCTACTTTTCCAGTGGATGATCAATTGCATGAAATGATATTAAGAGAATGAAGGGGGAAAAAAAAGCACAGGCATGATGCCTTCTCTACTTTTTTTGTGAGCACTTGCATCAGTACAGATGCATCAACACCACTAAGTACTTAGCTGATCCTCACATCAATGGCCTGAATAAAGAGACCTTATCCAGTGTTTTTAAGCTACCCATTCCTGTGAGCTCAACTATCAGCCTACACTCAGTATTTTGCACAGATATTTTTGGTTTCTCAGTGGCGAGGGTCTGTTGCAGACTGGAATTGCAACTGATATGTGATCAGATCAGCAATTTATTCCTGTAGCTGTGGGAGAGAGCACAGGCAGCAGACCCAGACTCTGCCACTGCCAGCTTTGCCCACATGGGAGAGTTACAGAGCTTATGCACCTGTAGGTTAACGCTACTCCTCCTTCACTAAAACTTTCCAATTGTGTTGTCCAAAGAATGTGAGCACCTAATTTGTTTTTTAATAAGTAAAAAAAAAGAGCAAAACCAAACCATCTTTTATTTAAAGAAGGGTAACAAGGGGTGTAATATCCCTGGGCAGCTTTACATTCAAGGACAAATTTCAATTCAGGTCAGAAAAACATTTCTGAAGTGAATCTCCCATTTGCTAACCTTTGGTTTCAAGTGACCAAACTCTAATTTTCTGCAACATTTTGGTTGTAACAGAAACTGGAAGGTATGCTGCAGGACCACACCAACTCTTTTGAGGTATGTATCCACTCTTTTCCATCATGTGGCTTGCTAAACTAAACATAATTTGAGAGTTTCACAGCTTTGAAAACAGAAAGGATATCTATATGAACAGATCCATTCCCTGAGTGTTGCCAAGGTACAGGAGTATTACACCTCTGTACCACATAGCAGAACACTTCCTCCTTTTTGTGTTGTTTCTCAACTCTGCCAGTTTTGTTCAATAGTTTTCATGATGATTTTCCTTCGATGGGGATGGAAAGGCAAATTCAGTTAATTCAGCACTTAATGGAGGACAAGGAATGGATACAACATTTATATTCTTTTTTTCCCCCTCTGAACTTTTCAAAAGATACTACATACAATAAGATAAAGTTTGGAGAGGGAGATTTAGGTAAATATTTGTCAAGCAGAAAACTTTGGATTTTTTTTACTGTTAGTGGCAAGCATTTGGGAACAATTTGACAAAAGAATTTGCTAACCCAATGCAAAAGTGCAGAAAAATGCTAGCTGAGCTTATTTCACATTAATAAATTGTGCATGAGAACTCACAGCTACATTTTAATATGAGGCATTAATGACCTCAAAATTAAGCAGAATGAGCTTTCCTGTCCACCTTCCCTCCAGATGCAAACTGTAACTAATTAGGTTTAAAAAGAAAGGTTTGCTTGTCGTGAGAAAGGCTGAGCTACCGCTGTGTGTCTCCAACAACTGAATCAGAGTTCTTTCACAGGCAGACATGTAGTCAAGAAATTCACTCTTTTCAGAACATGGATGTGGGTTGTAAATCATAGCTCAATCTTTGTTCTTAAAAAGAAAAGAGGATTTCTCTGACAGCGTTTGTTAAGGGAAAGACCCTTGCACAGCACTCACCCCCTCATTTAATAACTACTCACAACTTGCTCCATTCTTTTTACTTGGGCCAGTTTGCTTCTGGGCCTAGGAAGAAGAATTAACTTAAGTGCTATTTCACACCAGAAATTAACTCTTCCATATGCCTTTCCTCACACACGTAAGGTAACGCCACTCAAAGGCATAAACGCTAGCTAGTGTGTCTGCACTTACACAAAAGGGTGTATGGGGAGCCCTTTGGGGGATGTATTTTCTATAGTGGCAGGCACTTACATAGGCACAAAATAGGTTAAGTGTGTTAATAACACAACTTGGAATATATTGTGAGACAAAAGATGTCTTTATGAACTGACTGGGAAAAACAGTGGAGCAGTGCAGACCTGTAATCATCGCAGCTCACGCCACACACCGCTGATCGTTGCCATGGCAATGGATGGGTTTTTCATGACATCACAGAAATCAAGGGGGGATAAGCAGCAAGGGCAAACAGATACCAAACAAATTCTGGAAGGAAGAAATTTGTTTGAATATATGCATTGAGCTATCTGCAACGTAATGCAAACCGAAGGGAAGCAGGAAAATGAGCACAAGATGCATGCACAGAAAATTCCAGTGAATAAACCAGTTTCATTGCAACCTTACAATTTCCCTGTGGAAACTGCATTGGTGTTGAACATCTTAAGTCTTCTCTGATATTTTTTGGAAATGTGATATGGGCCAATCTGTAAAAGAAGATATTCAGGGCAGCTGAAAAAAAAAAGAGCAAGGCCTTTTATGGTTTTGTTCCAGGATTACTGTTTACTTATTTGTTTCACACTAGGAATGTCTACAGCACTACCAAAGGGATGAAAAAAAAAAAGTGTGAGTTATGCTTTTACAGTGGAAGACATATCTTATCTGAACAGAGAACAGGAAAAGCAGCAGCGTGGGGAAATGAAGCCAAAATACTTTTAATGAGACTGTGAGAGTCAGCTGGCATGACAGCTCACTACAATGCAAGTGATGAGCACGATGCTCTTACAGAACTTAGCTTCATTGAAGTCTAAGTCTTTTCATTGATTTCCAATGGTTTTGCACCTTTCTAAAAGGAGAGTAATTTGACCTCCAAGATATGCAAGGAACAAAACTTAGGAACTGATCCAAAACTCAGATTTCCCACATTACTGTGGTCTGTAGGTCTAAAATATCTGAATGAGCCTAGAAATCTAATTTTAGAGGATCCTTGTTTTAAAGGTTCTTTCCCAAACCAACTTCTTTGTTGTAGGTTGCTTTTTGGTAGCTTTTATTTTCATTTACTAATAGATTTTTATATTGCAGTTAGTTCTGTCACTTTTCTGTATGGTCTTACACAAATTTTATAAAAGGAGTGATCAATTATCAATAAAAAGGAGAGTCAAAAAGAAAAAGTCCTTGAATCAAAACAATTTAACACACCATAGGATGCTGAGTATGAAAGGATTATCTTCAATCACCAATATTCCCTTGGAGGATTAAACGGTGTTAGTTTAGACATAAAAGTGAATATTACCTCATATGGGTTTACTTGAATATGGCCATGTATTATTTTCTGTTTTACGATTGCTTCTACTCTTTCTCCCATTATAGCAAAGCTAGGGATGCTTATTAAGCCATGGCAAAAATTGATCAAGTAAAAGGAAATAGAAAACAGCTGATTAAGAAGTTTTCAAATGTGCTTGGATATTTATATGAAGAATAAAAATTATTCAATAGTTATGGGTATATAAATATTTCAAAATGTGTCAGTTATGACATCCAAGAAAAAGATCCTCAGGTTCCTAAGCTGCTTTTTAACATCTACTTGGATATATATGGTCAAAATTTAATTTTTATCACTAGTACAGGAAGAGTACTGACCATATGCAGAAAAATCACAGCAGAAATTGTTTCCAAGGTGTAAGAGTCTAGAACTAGTGGTCACCTTTTAAATTAAGCTTCCTTAGGAAAGCCAGGTTGGTGTTACAGAGGGAGTGGATTTGAGCCCGGCTGACAACATCAGCTTGTGATGACATGCTAGTATGATGACATTCTTCTTTTCACAGCTAGCTGAAGTGATTGTTTTTCCTTGAAACACTAGAGTGGTTTTGTTTTGAAAAAAAGATATTCAAGGTATTCGTTTTACTCTTTTATTTTTTTCAAAGAAATTAAACTGAGGCATTAGAGATGGAGTAATTCAGTCTGTTATTATGAGAAGAAAGTTCTGGTTATGCTTAAAATAGTTTTGATATAAATTGGCTTATGACTATGAGTCATGCTTGAGAAGGTTTACTTATTATGAATATTCACAAATCACGTAAAAGAGAGGTTGTCTGTTTTAATAATACCGTTTGAGAGTGATATTGTGCTTTCTCTTCAGAGTACTCACAAAATTAACCAATTAAATACAGTTTAATTCATGCATTAGACATTGTTTTATGGAGCTGACAAAGCCTTTTTAATTCAACTGACATGTGCAAACCTTTTTCTCTGTGTATCTCAAATTTGGTTGGAGTAAGTTCCTGGCAGGACCTGGGCATCTGTGGGGAGAGAGGAGCCCACACCAGAGCAGGTTTACTGTCAGGACTTATGACTCTGTTAGGGACTCAGGCTGGAGCAGTCAGTACCTGAAGGACTGTTCTCCCCGTGGATGACCCACACTGGGGCAGGGTGTGAGGAGCTGCCCCCATGGGATGCCCCAATCTGGTGCAGTTCATGAGGAGCTGCAGCCCATGGGAAAGACTCACACTGGAGAAGTTCATGAGGGACTGTCTCCCATGGGAGGCACCCCACAGTGTAGCAGTGGGAAGTATGATGAGGCCTCTCCCTGAGAAGAAGCAGCGGCAAAGTCCATCTGTAACGAACTGACGGCAATCCCCATCCCTTATCCCCTGCACTGCTGGAGTGGAAGGATAGAGAGTCCTGGGAAGAAGGGAAGGCTGAGGAGAGGTATTTTAAGATTTAGTTTTTATTGCTCATTTTCCCTACTCTGTGCTGATTGTTCATTAATAAATCAAACCATTTGTCCCCAAGTTGAGTCTGTTTTGCCCATGACACTAATTGGTGAGAGATTTCCCTGTCCTTATCTCAACTCTCAAGCCCTTTGCTATATTTCTCTCTCCCCTATCCTGTTTAGAAGGGGAAGTGATAGAACAACTTGGTGGGTAACTGGCACCCAGCAAGGGCTCAGTCACCCCACAAAGTTTCATTTGAATAAATAAAAATAGTAAGAGTATTTCTATGTAAGAAGAGTTTTTATAGATAAAAAAATACCACAAGTTCTCTCCTGACTATGTTTTCAACTTAAATGCTTTGAAAAGTTTGTTCATAACATGTATTTTCAGGGGCATAGGACAGACCTATGGTATCAAAACACTCAGAAGGATAAATTTCCGCCTGAAAATTTCATTCAGAGCTTTATTTCTATAAGGTAGTTGGACTGCTGATAACACTGTTGCTTTTTTCATATAAAAAGGATAAATTTCATAACTGGATGGAGATCACAAACTCATTCAGTCATGGTCACTACTCATAGAAGAGACTAAGTTTTCAGGCCTGGGCTTGGAAGACCTGTACTTAATAATATAGTGTATTTTTAATCTCTGTGACTAGGAGACTGGATCTGAAAGAAGAGGAACTTGAAGATGCCCCTGAGGGAAACAAAAAATAGTAGTTTGGTAATAAGAGGGGATTTTTAGAAGTGGTTTTTGGAATCACACTGATTGCTTTTGAAGAATACGTACAAGTCTAGCATCTGGTGACTCTGACAGGCTTTCCCTTGTGGTGTGGATGCTTTTAGTTTTAGATTAATTTAAAGTAGTTTAAACACTTTAAAGAGCCAAATATATAAATCTGATGTGAACCAGAGCTCTTACTATTTCAAGTCACAAAAAAATCCAAACAAAACCAAACAAAACGCCCATCCACCATGCAGAAGATAAACTTCTTATTTTCCTGTTCTGCTTATGCCAAAACTAAAGTTTTAGTGCTTCTTAAAAGGATTGCAAATTCTTTTGTTTATGTCCATTATGAATAGAAGTGATATTTGTGCTTAAAGATTTCAGTATGTAGTAGCACACATCAAGAACTGTGAGCTGCAGACTGACAACATCCAAGTAGAGTAAGTTGAGACTTCAGTAATGGCATAGTAATTTACTTGCTTTTACTACTACCTCATTCTTGCCAACCCATGCTATCTTTTTACTTTTTGTTTTATTAACAGTCATTCTAAGAAAGATTGACTGGTATGGTATGTTGTTACTATGGCCAAGAAAATGAGATTCTGACAGGTACCTCTGGATACAATCTCCGTGGAAGTTGTAAAGAATCATGACCAAGAATTTGAAAGCACAGGTTTATTGAATCAGTGTGCTAAAACCATTTCTAAGTGGTAACTTCCATATTGGAGGTGTCAGGCGAGAAATGATCAATAGCCATATCAAAGCTTTTGGCATAGCATAACAAGATTTTGTAGGTTCTGTATGTGCAAAATGATGCCACAAAAAAGAGATTTTCTTATGAGGAGAGACTCTCCAAGGGACGACAGTTTCAAAAGTCAAATTCAGAAAGGATACCTCTGTCTGCAAGTATACTGGAGGGCTTGGGTTCCTGGTTGGGTCCATATGAAGATGTGATCTTACTCCTTCCTCCCTTGTTTTCCATAGAGGGAAATAGAGGAGATGAGAAAACCACAGTCCAACAAGACTGCTTCTTGAATGGCTGAAACACCATGACAATGGTGCTCACTGTACTGTTCACTGACGGGTCAAGTCCAGCAGAGTGTACTGGATTAGCTGTATCTAATGAATGAAACCAATAAGTTTCTGTACAACAGAAAACAGCTAGGAACTATACCCTTAGAGCTGAAGGGCTTGCAATTTAGAGAGAAAAGAAAACTGTAGGGAAGTAGAAATTAGTTTCTTATAAGATGCATTGTGTTTGAACCTACTCTATGTCTCAAGCCAGTTCGTGACTGATTTATCCCACATGCTGTTGGAAGCATAGTTTAATTTTATTGAAATATGCCTGGCAAATGGGACCATTAGTGTATCTAATGAAGTGTCCACATTCACATCTGCAGGTGCAAGCTACCTTAATTTTTTTGCAGGCTAAGAATGTTAGAAAGCTTAACAATATGTAGAAGATTGATGTGTTTCACTAGACATAAGCCCCTCAGGCTTATGAAATCTCTCAAAAAGTGATTTAGAATAAGAATGGAATAACTGTTCTTGAACATGCATAATCAGAATCAGTATCAAGTATTTAGCTGTTAACTCCAAAATCCTGTGTTTGATGAGCTATCAGACAGGCAGCTGAATCAATTTTTTACCTTTACTTGTGTATTAATGGCTTTCCTACTGATTTTTAACGTAATATTTCGTCTGTCTACCTAAACATAAATTCATTGAAATGCACATTGATTTCTTTGTAAAAACAAGTAGATGTATGAGCTGTTAATCCACCTTCTGCGACTTTTCTTGACTTGTTTAAGAGCCATATGTTGCACAGAATCCAACCCAAAGCAGGCATAAAAATACCTTCCCTTCTCCACAGTGCAAGTTTTATGTTTGGTGAAAAAAATCTAGTTTTGAAAGCGTGTTTCACAGAAAGTTCTAACTAAGTTTAATTATATAAGTATATTTACATATTACACAAAGGTATGGGTAGTACATAAATACATAGAATAGCTATGCAAGAATAAC
The DNA here is from genome assembly GCF_028858725.1 of Colius striatus. Lineage (NCBI taxonomy): Eukaryota > Metazoa > Chordata > Aves > Coliiformes > Coliidae > Colius > Colius striatus. The sequence continues at coordinate 7,816,256 of NC_084762.1, forward strand.
ATAACTATTTATGTAAGTCTAGTATTCCCCTTTCTCTCCAGCAAGGCAACATTGTTTTATACACTACTTTATGAAAACATGAGCTTTCTGTCTCCTCTATTTCTTTCTGGAAAGCCCAGCAGATCAAGTCAGATAGGTGAAGTTAAAGGATATTGAAAATATGGGTCTAGGGTTGGACTCTAAAATTCCTACTCATCTGTCATAGAGGCAAACCTACAAGCAAACCTTTCACATGTTGGTGTTCAGGCTTTGGTGAAATTGTATACAGGTGCATCACCATGGGTTACGTTATCTTGGTGTATTTATACCTGAGCCTATTGGCTTAACTTAGAAGAAGTGAGCTTCTGCTACATGAATGGAATCATCTTATGCTTTGTTTAAATAGCACAGCCATAAATGCATAACTTGCTAAAGCACTACATTATAATAATAATGTGGGACAAGAAACCTCCTTTTAAATCTTGAATGTCTTAAGTTTGGGAGAAAAAATCATGCACAAATACATAATGAAAACTGTGAAGTTGGTTGAAAATTTACCTGAGTGCTAAAAATGTACTTGGACAAAAGATATTGTTATTTCTTTCTTGACTGAGAAAACTTAGGCTGACTCAGGGTCTTGTCACACAGAGAGAGCAGTGAATATTATCATGAAATGGAGCCAAGTTTGATCAGTCTGCTTAGGTGGCTGCAAATAAATAAAATCAAACAAAGGAGCTCTTCTCTTTCCTTCTTCTAAAATAAATGTCAAAACAGAAGATCAGTATTCCCACTAAAATCTGTTTTGTCTTACAGTGAGTATGACAAATGATATCCCGTGACCTATAAATGTAAATTGCCAGACATTCTGGAGATGTAACAAAGCCTTCTCAATCTTTCTAATTACTAGCATGACAATATGTACCATTACTTTTCAATTTCATTGACAACCTTTAACATTCAAAGTGCTCATTGTGATCTAGATTAATCTCATCTCCTCCTGCAGCCTGCAGAACTTCATCTATTAATTTCATTAGCAAATCTTTATTTTCTGATTTAGTTCCAATAAATGCTTTAGGAAAATATCTTGACTGAAAACAAGGGAACAACTGCTACATTGCTGGGTCATTTGATTCCATGTTTAATCTCTCTCACTGTTACACTTTACAATGTGGAATTAAGCGAGGCAAGAATTAGTGTGCTAGCAGGAGAAAAATTCACATAACTCTTTTCATCCTTCATTATGTATAAATGTGTTGCTCCACCATGTGTGGTCTGTAATTTACATAAGTCTGATATTAATAAGACAAGTATGTTTCTGAAGTCCAAAACACTCAAAAAAAAAGTGCCATGATTTAGTACCATTAGCTGGAGACCACTCTAGTTGTTGGTCAACTGCCTGATGGAGGGCTTTGCAAAGAAGCACCCAGAAGTTAGTTCTGTTCATATGATGATGGAAGGTCTAATACAACCTGCTTTCAAAGCTGAAGAGATTTAAATATGATTAAGTTTATACTGAAAGGAGATGAAATTACAGACAATTATAGGTAGGTAGTATGTAAGTTATCTACACTGCTTGAAAAATCTTGCCTTGTTCTTATGTAATGTCAGAAACAACACAGATGAGTCACAAAATCCATTTGTATCAGTGAAATATACTCCTTTTTTACAAGTATAATTGAAACAGAACCCCACTGGAAGTATCCTGGCCCTGAGGGCACCACTAGCCCTGACTATCCCATTAGGAACAGCTGGCCTTGCTCCTGCCTGGCAGAGAGCAACTTGTGCACTAGTTATCACCTGGCACTCGGTGGGGGAGAAAAGTAGCAGGAGGCAGAACACAGCTCTGGTCAGAAGCATCTGACCTCCCTTTCTGCATCACATCCCTGTTCCTTCATGAAGTCTCCAGGATGGAGACTGCAACTGTTGTGAAGGTCCTGGATCAGTCTGTCAGGTTTCAAAGCTAATGGTCTTTCTTGGCACATTTAAACCTATGTTATTTTCCTCCAGTCTTGCCACTGCAACAGCTAACTGCAGCTCACTCCACAGTCCCAGAGGTGCACTTGCAGCCCCTGGGCCATTCTCACAGCAACATCTATTGCTGGCCAGGCTATTGCCATTACTGTAAAGTGTTTGCTGTTGTGTTAATCTCTTGCATTGTAGGGAGCCTTGTAGATATAGAGAAACACTCAAGGGGACAGGATTCAGCTCTTGGTAACAACTATAGGATAACATTGTCAGTGTAATAAAATTTTGTGAATAGTACAGATGCAGATCTTTCCTGCATGGAACAAGACAATTGCTGCTTGCCCACTGCACAAAAAAACCACAGCTTTCAAACTTCTGCATAGATACATGGTGAGCAAAAGACTAATGAAAATGTCTTGGTACATGAGTAGTCAATGCTGTATTTGAATTAAACCAGAATGCAGCTCTTCAGAACTAATTATGTTATTATTCCTTTGCCAGCAAGCAACCATCCAATTTACTTGCAAGCTAAATTCTGAAAGATATCCTGCCCTTCTTTTCAAAGTCTTTAGTGGGAGTTAAAATTCAGTGGGAGTTATAATTCACCCATGGGAGAGAAGGGAATCTGCAAGCCAGGGTAAACAAGTTTTCTTCAAGTAAAACATACAGTATTTCTGAATTTCTCTTTCATGTCATCCAAACATTAGATTAGGTGTGAAACAAGAACAAGCAGCTAAAATGGTGTAGGAAAAATTTTTACTATCAATGGGTCAGACTCTTTTTATGTGTAAATCAGGTTAGTGCCAAACAGTTAAAGAAGTTGTACCAATTTGCAACAAATTAATATCTCACTTTATTCAAGGTTAGGAGCAAGGTCATTAACATCTTTTTAGGTTTATGTTTGAAATCAGACAGATATTTTAAAAGATTACCTGTGAAAAACCTGGCTACATCTTTCTGTACATGCTGTGCTATTAATGCACAATTCCAACAGGTTGTCTGTGCATTAGGATGAGTGACAATCAAAGATAGATGTCAGTAAGAGACAACTCGCCATTTCCAAGCATAAAAGACAGAATAATAAAACCAAAATGTTCTTTTCTTTCCCAAAATTGTACAATGCTTGTATGATCACAAGTCTTGCATAGTCGTTAAATAACAAAAGCAAATCAAACTTTTACAGCTGCATTTCACAAAGCAAGAGCAGGAAAACTGATATGGAACCTTTTGATATTGAGTATCATAGAAGTGAGAGGTACAGAATATATGCATCTTCAGGCAGCAAAGTGTCTTTCCTTGAAGTCTTGCATTTAAATATATCTAGCAATCTGACCCAGACTACTCAACTTTCTCCACAGGAAAAGCCATTGCTGAAAAATCCCAAACTGAGAAAGACTGTATTTAATATCTGTTACAATGATATTTCACAGATCTTCCACAGCAATTAAGCACCTAACTATCCTTAATAACTAACTATCCTTAATAACTAATCCATGGTATAAAAGCTTGAGAAAAAATGTAACCAGAAAAAGACCCTGAAGTAACCAGATAATGGCAGGAACAAAACACAGACTGAAGGTATTCACCTTTTCATGAATATGGATAAACTACTCCAGCACAATCCAGTGTAGAGCACATAATGATATTCTCCTTTATAGACTGAATCTTGGCAAAAAATAAACAACTTTACTAATTTCTGTCCTTCAGACACTGTCTTTGTACCAGGTGAGTCCAACACAATCAAATCTATTGAAACATGGAACTAAACCATTAAAAAAGCCATATGCAACTAGTTGTAAGATAGCTATTAAAGTGTTAATAATATCTTCTTGGAGAGACACTCTGCCCATATACACAGTTCCTCCAGGGCCTAGACTGTCCTTTTAACAGGTAATTAAATCACATCATCAATGTGGGTCATATCATTCAAATGCTAGATAATACCCCTATAAGAATTAAACTTTTAGTCTCTGCAGTTGAGGTGATGCACCACCTCAGCTCTCTAATATCATCTAAACTACCCTTCCTGGTCTTCTCTTCGGATGTATAACACAACACAGAATTCAATAGCAATCTGTAGAATTCATTAATCACTTTTATGGCTTTTTCTTGTGCTGTGCTAGTGCTCACTTTTACTGTTTACCAACAGAACTTACTTTTTCGTAGCTATCTAGTGCCTTTGGTATTTTTTTTATCTTATTGATGCAACTCTTTGTTCCAATGAATTTCTACTCTGCTTTTCAGGGCCATCTGTTACACTCTAGACCTTACCATTTCTCCATCACCCAAAAAAATTAATTTATTATTTTTCTAAAGTGGGATCAGTTCTTTCTGTTCTCAATCTATTGATGTTCTACTCTGTCTTTTTCTTCTAAAATGTTGTTCTTACATGTAAATTGTAATTATTCTTTAGCTTTATTTTACTCCGGTAACAATTTGGAGCACATAGGATCCTGTAAGAGCTCAGACTATACTGCAGGGAAATAATATATTGTTGTCACTAGGAGAATTTTTGCTCATGTAATTCTCAGTAATATTTTTGTGGAGATGTCAAAATTAGAATGAGGACAGACAGAAATATAGCCCTTTTTTAAATGATGATGGAACAAAGTATATCGTACATCATCTTTCCTTAGAATCTTCCACTTTCATTGAGATGAAGACACAGACTTAACATACCTGTATTTCAAAAATACCTTGTCTGCCCTGTGAAAGTGATTATTCTCATCTCAATGGTGTAAGCTGATGGCTGTACCTTCCAATTCAAGTTTCATCAAGTTGCATACAAAATTCTCAATGCATCTCGTTGACAGTGCACTTCTAAGTGTGCCCCATATAAGGCTCATACCTCTATTGCCAAAGAGCAGATGGGTAGTAAACTGAAGCACAAAGCATCTGTTCTCTGGGCAGCTTATTCAGTTCTAAATAAAGTTTTTATTTTATCATAATGTTAGACAATGAATATGAAAATATTAACCTATATGCTACTGGCATATTAGTACTTGTGTCTCATAGCTGTCACTAAAATGATTACTGAAGTTGAAACTCAAGCCAATCTGTTTAACATATCTAATACTGGAATATTTAAGAAAATTCTTCTTTAGGAAAATTATGATTGAGACAGAAAAGATCTCATTTTATCACAAACAGTACCAAATTAATGACTATTGTATTGTTTATCCTAATATCAACGAAGTAAATAAACTGAGTTGTATCAAAACAGAAAAAGTTAATGATTCATGATGCACGTGAGGAACAGTAAATTTTAGAAAATGTTTTTGTTTGGACAAGTGCATTATTATTTAGCATGTCAGAAAATAATTTAATAGAGGAGAAAACAGAAGTAACTTTTTATTTCTCTGTTAAATCATGTTAGCAGTTATTTAAAATAAATCCTGGAATACTGTACCAAGAGATTTGCAACTTGTTATTAGGCACAATAAAAGAACACAGTTTGTCCTTCAAGCTAGAAAATAAATCTAGTAACATGGGATATTCCAGACTGAGCTGTAGGTACCTGCTTTCATTACCAACTTCCTTTTCTGAATAAATAAATAGTAAACAATGTTTGATTAAAAAAATATTGTTACTTAATCTAGTTCCCTGCCAGAATCATTCAGAATTCATTTGAGAATAAAGTAATAGAAGTGATAAAATGTATTTTAGGGTAAATTATCTCCATGACTGTGTAATGACAAAAACTGAGATCTTCTTTGGATTGAAGGTAGAGGTGATACCACCTTCCCCTAAATTTCCTGGAGAACGTGGAAGTGAACTGTGCACAGGCAAAAATCTGCAGATCAAGGGAGATGTGTATGCAGTGATTAAACTGGACAGAGAAATGATGCAAACCTTAAATGTTAACTCATGCCTAAGGAAGGCATTGCGTGAAAAATGCCCAATAGTTACTGCTGTTAGGGTTTACGCCTGCAGCAGAGCAGTACTGGGTGTATTACATGACATTTTGTTGAAGTTACCTCGTGATCTTAGCATAAAAATGATATTTCTGGTTATGGTGATTAAAGCTTTATTTAGACTGTGATTAAACATACAGATTAGAGTAGGAACTTTTCCTGGTGGACTAGGTGAAACATTAAAACATTAAACACAAGTAGCAGTGGTTGATTTTCACATCTTCTGTAACCCAAGTGTTAAATGTTAAATTCTAGCATCAAGGGGAAATAAAGCAAATAACAAACAAACCAGCTTTAGGTACAATGGTGAATTGTGGTGTTATCACAGCAAAGAACAAATGGAATGCATTTCCTGTGCTGCAATAGGAGAAAGAGAAGGAGAGAAGATACAGATCAAAGTGGCAAAATTAGGTTACTAGAACTGATCGAGGAAATAATTCAGGTAAAAGCAAAAGCAACTTCATCTACTTCTGTATCAGAACTGTTAACTGAACGTATATTGATTAGGTCAAACAAGACAAAATTACAGACTTATGAGAAGGAAATTTCAGTTAGGCTGTCGAGGAAGTCACCTCTAATGACACTTGGCATCAGTATGAAAGTCTGATTTGAGTTCTATAGAAGATTTTGATGTCCTGGTTTGTTATGGAGAAATAAAAATATAAACAAAACTGACTTGACTTTCACCCACTTTGGATCTGATCACAACATTCTGACACTTGGAATGACAGAAAATGGCACAGATAGCATATAAACATTTCCTGTTTACTGAATGCTATATGTTGCTTAAGACAGACCTCAGAAGTGCTTAAAGTGCTCAGGTAGCAGATGTTGACTTCAGTATTGTTGGCTAACTTCACAGAGGATGCTCAAGCACAATATTAAGAGTACAATGTAAGAGACAGTGCAGTCCAGCATGTGAAGCCCTTGGCAGCAGTTCAGTAACAACTGCTTGGTGCCATCAAGGCAGGTCATGAGTGTGTCCAGTTGTACATAGGCATAGCACCATTCTGCAATGCAGTTCAGTATCACAAAACAGATCTGTATTTACTTGAATAGCTCAGGGCAGCATAGAAGAGCTCAGATTCACCGGTACAATAATGAAATTGATTCAATCCAAGCTGATGAAGCTCTGCTGTTTCCAACCCCACGGCTAGCTTTTTGGTGCTTATTTTAGGATCTCTGATTTGCATCATGCTGTCCAATATAAGTATGCTCTTGACTGTCTAGGAAAACTAGATGGTAGAGAAGAAGAGGGCTTGAGAAGTTGTTTTCTACTTGGTGCTAAGCTCTGCTTATGGATCTAGTCAAGTGAACAGATTTTTGCCTGACATGATACATATTGTCCCAAAGTGCTCAACAATTTGAAAATCACTCAATATTTGTGCACTCCTTCCATTTTTTCAGGTTATGTAAAATGTAAAGGCTGATTGCTCCCCTTTTTGTGTCAGTACTTTCACTATGACTAAAAATAAAGGTGCTTTTTCTTCTGCAATATATTCCTTTAGCAGCCAGCAATAAAAAGAATAAGGTTCATAAATACTATTTCCTCTCAGACTGCATCTGAAACATCCACCTATCTGGGCTACTTTCCACTGCTGTCATCAATTACAGAGAAAGGCTTCTTCAAATAAACACTATTGCATGAACATGATTTATTTAAAGCAATGTATTTGGATCTTGTGCCTTATTGAGAATCCATATTTATAGGGTTCTGACAAAATTAAGGAAATAGTAGCTTAAAAGGAAAATCAAATTGTTATTTAAAAGAAGTAAAGGCCTAGTTTGATGTCATAAGAATTCCTGTTTCCATGTAAACTGAACTGTATGATAAATACATAGAAGCTAGTGTGTATAAGTACAAAAACAAAACGCTAAACAAAACTCTGAAGTTAATATCCAGTGTATGTGATAGGAAGTCATCATGCATTTATTCACATGTTGACTCAAAAGAGCTGAAGAAGAAAAACAGTACTTTGGAACACTAAGAAATGGCAAGCACAGAGTTAACTAAGATATTTGATTTTAAGTATAAGCAAAAATGATGTATGTCTGACTTGTTCTTTTCTTCCTAGGCTCCCTAACATTCTTGATCTCAATGAGATTATTTCAAAGGTCATTCTTTAAAGGTAAAGATATATGCATATTTTTATAAGCTTATCAAAGAATTACCTTACTTTTGTTGTGTAGAGTATAGACATATACTAAGCTGAACATGAAACCATATTAGCTAAATACCTACATCTTTTTTTAAGTATATAAAATCTAAGAAGTTTGGGATTAAACACAGAACGGTTCACAAGGTATGTAACATCATACTGATAATTTTTGTAAGTATCCATCAAATTCAGCAAAAGGTGTGTTTCATTAATTAAGCAGTGAGCCTTAGTCAGAGAAGGCTTACTACACCTAGTAACAAGTGTGGCAACCATACTTTCCAATGGCAGCTTCCTGTGCAAAGGCCTATCATTTCAAAATCAATCAAAACTATTAGAACAAACCTGCCGACTCTTCAGTTTTATGAGTGAACAACAAATGACCTGAAAGAATCTCTGAATGATGTAGCCCAGGATTTGTTTGCTTTCTTCTTTTGATTCTGTTTTTTTAGTTTTAGATTTTTCCAGCTTTACTTGTTTGTAACTGATATTTGGGGAATATGGACAAGATGACATCAGATGGGCTATCAGAATTTACATGTCTGAAAGGCTAACACACATTCAGCACTTCTAATAGTAGAAACCAAGTAATATCTAATAGTACAGTGACAGATATTAATAAGAAACATCTTAGTGATTCATAGCCTTCATATAGACTTTGCTGTGTACTAGTACATTGTCAGGCTCTTCAACAATTTCTTTGTGACAGTCTAGCAAGTCTTCTAAGTTCATGCACAATTTAAGTCTTCTGACTAGGCCAGTGGATGTTGATATGACCAGTTATCTACTTAACTCTATAAATATTATATATTAAGTAATTTTACATATTGTTTGGATTATTGGGGCAATTGTTTTATAATCAGTGTATACCTTTTCAATAGATGTTATTCTCTAAACTATCACAACTGTCAAAGCCATGCTTGATGAAATACTAAAACTTTGAGGAAAGATTAGAAGAACATTTTTAAAAATCCCTAGTAGTCAATGTCTTTTTCTTAATGAAATAGAGCTCTGCAGGAAAATCATGGAAATATCCAAGTAGGACAAAGTATTGCAAGCAGATTACATTACACTTTATGGAAAGATCTTTGTTAATGGTTAGTTTCATGTGAAGAAAAGCATTCCATTGAACCTCCATAGAGGTTTCCATTAAAGAAACAATTTCTCATGAGGCAGTAATTCTGTCCTAATGTTAAAAGCACCGACAGAGGCAGTGGAGGCTCCTTCTCTGGAGGTTTCCAAAACCTGCCAGGATGTGTTTCTGTGCAACCTGATCTAGGTGAACCTGCTTTGGCAGAGGAGTTGGGCTAGATGATCTCTAAAGGTCCCTTCCAACCCCTGCCATTCCATGATTCTATGAATTTCTACTAATCCAAGGTGTGCTTTTTTTGCCCCCTTTTTAATTTGCAGTATGTTTGTTTACACTTAACACATTGATTTTAATTGTTTTCTTCCCCATAGTCAAATAAATGAAATGAGCGGGTATTGAAAATCCCAGAAAAACAAAGCCCCAAACCATTTAACAGATTAATACATGAGGCAATGAAAATTGTCCTGAGGCATGAAGGTTCAATAAAAAACTACTGAAACTCTGATTCAAACAGATTAATTATATCATTAGAAAAAACTACCTACCCTACATCCACCTCACATAAGTGCTTTGGATATGTAGATCAGGATACAACCGGGAAAGCTGCTCAGGGCCCCTAGAAATCCTGATAAGAAAGCCAACCTCTGTGCATAGCATGAGGAACCCATTCTTCACAAAGACCATATTTAATGGTTCACTACCAAATGAATAAAACTGAGCAGAAGGGTCTGTGTTTGCTCCTGGGTTACATTAAGGCAGAGATGGCAGAATACAGAGGATGAGATGTTTTGTCCATGCCATGAGACATAATAGCACAGTTTTTAAAATATGCATCAACTTAAAACCTGGAATTATATTGCAGCAGTAACAAGGCCATTGCAGAGAATACATTTCAAAAAGTACAGCCAGTTAAGTGAAAATTTATGAGACAGCAATAACTGCCTCAACAGCAAAGCCATACTTTTATGAGCAAGCTTGAACTATTCTGCTTTAAAAGCTAAGTGAGAGTGATTAGTGTAGATAAACACAAAACAAAAATGACTGTGCTCCATATAATTGATCCACAGCAGAGTAAAACATTTCACAACTATGACAGCATGAACCTTGCTAAAACTGACAGAACTTTATCTGTTTTCTGGAAGCTAAGTTTCAGCTACTATGACAAGACTTATATAGCAGCAACACTCATTTTGTCCCAGCCTTCTGACTGTACTGGGTTTTGAGATTTTTTTCTACTCAAAAGGAAACATAAGACTGTGGATTTCTCTGGTCTTTTGATGTGTTCCATCCAGTAGCCTCCTACTGTGTCAGTTTCCTACTAAAAATGAGTCTGTGCGAACCACAAATCATCTATGCTGCGTGACCCAAAAATAATAGGACAGATAATGGCATTTTATCTTCATTTGGTAGCTGTTTTCTACATCTAACCACAATCGCCTTTAGTTGTCAGGTATTAGTTTTGCTCCCTTGCCTCTTAGCTAAATCTCCAGTACACATTCAAATAAGGGTGGCAATTTTGGTGGATTGATGTAACAGAGATAGATGAAGGACTGTATTGTCATCCTTTTGGAAACTTTTTAGCCTATGCCTGTTTCTAAGTTTTTACATGTAAATTAATACATTTAATGTATTAATAATACATTTACATGTATTCATTACTTGAAATACAGTCAAATATTAAGAAAATGAAAATGTGAAAGCCTTCCAATACTATCCAGTGCACAATATTTGTCCTATGGCACCTCTGCAGAGTACTCCCTAAGGAAATCATATAGGTTGTTCTGCTTGCACAGCTGCAGATCCTCCTGGTTAGGACTACAGTTTTCATACTCAAATTAGCTATCAATAGTCAGTGAGGCAAAATGACTTCAGAAAGTTTACCTGGATTTCACTCTTAATTAAGACTTCAGAAAACATATGTAGGCTTTCTTCTTTAGTTAATCCACTCTTTTGAAAGATAGGGATGATGCAATGGCTCAGCTCTTCCATCCCCAAAGTAGACAACCAGCTGATTATGAGCCAGCAGTGTGCCCAGGTGGCCAAGAAGGCCAATAATATCCTGATTTGTACTAGAAACAGCGTGGTCAGCAGGACCAGGGAAGTGATCATCCCTTTATACTTTACACTGGTGAGGCCTCACCTCAAGTGCTACGTTCAGTGTTGGGCCCTTCAATACAAGAAAGACACTGAGATGCTGGAGCATGTCCAGAGCTGGACAATGAAGCTGGTGACGGATCTGGAGAACAAGTCTGATGAAGAGAGGCTGAGGGAACTGGGGGTTGTCCAGCCTGGAGAACAGGAGGCTGAGGAGAGACTATCACTTTCTACATCTCTCTGAAATGAGATTCTAGTGGGGTGGATGTTGGTGTCTTCTTCCAAGTAACAAGTGATAGGACAAGAGGAAATGGCCTCAAGTTGTGCCAGAGGAGGTTTAGATTAGATATTAGGGAAAATGTCTTCACTGAAAGGGTTATCAAGCATTGGAATAGACTGCTCAGAGAAGTGGTGGAGTCACCATCCCCAGAGGTATTTAAAAGATGTGTCAATAAGGCTCTTAGTGACTTGATTTAGTGGTGGATGTGGCAGTGCTGAGTTCATGGTTGGACTCGATGATTCAAAAGGTCTTTTCCAACCTAAATGATTCTATGACTCTAAGTCTAGTAGGTTGCTAAAGGAAACATTCTGACCTGACTGTGGCAAAAGAGCACACAAATCAAGGGCAATCTTTGATCTTTCCCAGCTCATGTGCACTTATAAAAAGCCTGAAAACTGGTTGAAAATGTTTTTCCACATGAAAAAGAACACAATGATGGCAGAGTTTTCACAGAACTGTTTGTGTCATTAAATGCTTTCATTCTTTTCTCTTCAATGTTTTGTTGACACTGTGGAGTTGACCCTACAACCCTTGCTCACTTAAAACTCCCACTAGCTTTAATGAAAGAGAGTAGGAACTAGAAGAATGGGCTATATAGCAGTAAAACATGTTCAGTTCTGTCATTTTTAAACATCCTTGAAGAATGTCCAACTTATTTGAACTTGTCATGTGAAGAAGCAATATCTGATAGATGTCAAAGACCTCACTATGGTCTATTTTTTTTGTAAATATAGGTGAGTAAACTGAAAGAAACAGCTGAATTTACTCTATTGTCTAGGGATTAATCCTTTTCTCAGGAGAAACTCCCAAACCAAAAACCAAAATGGATTCTTTTCACTAGGCAGTTGAACATGCATTTAGCATCTATTGGTTTAAAGTGAAGTTGGAGAGAGAAGAAGAATTTGAGGAATTTCAGGAAGTTTGAACAATAAAATATTACATAAATATAGTCTTTTTATTCCTGTGCATGAGTGATAGCAGACCTGTTTTGCACCTTATTCCTTCCCATAGTGAAATTTAGTGCTGCACAGAACACAATAAAAATTGAATTCTTAAAGACTGAAAGAGGTATAAGAAATGTGTTGGGGGACATAAACTGAAAGTTCTTAAGAAAGAGAAAATATGTAGGGTAGATCCTACACAAGACTAAACTAATCAGGTGCATGATGTCTCAGGGAAAAAAGAAAAAGTAAAGCTTTCTGAAATTGTTCTAAAGTCCAAGGATAGTAAAAATACTACAGTGAAACCAAGCACTCTGGGAATGAGATTTCTGATGGAATCTGTTCCTTCCCTTAATATTTGTCTAAAATTCAAACTTGATTCTTTATTCCACCAAAAAATTTTATGGAGAATATTTTCATCAGTTCATGGTTTCTGTACTGCCATCTTCCTTTTGCAATCTAAATAATTACCTTTTATATGTGATGAAAATTATCTTATTCCAGAAGAAATCATAAGGACAGTTATTGTCAAATGTGTCAAATCAACTTAACTGCTTTTCTTTTCACAACATATTCTACCCAACATTTCTTGCACATTGCTGAGACATCGATTCTTTCTTCCACTTGAGCAATGCAGAACCTGGACTACCAATTTAACAATTTTCTTTCTAAGAAATACCCTTGCTTTTGGTGACATTCTGTTCTTGGGTTTGTGGTGAGCTCTTTGTAAGCTTGTAAATAAATGGACAACCAATTTGGCATCCACAGTGAAAACTCTTCCTAAAACTCAATTTTGCTATAGAAATGCTCCACAGAGGTACACAGCTGGTGTCTCATGATTGCTTATTCTTAGAGCATTCATGAATGTCTTTGTTGTTTTATGTTTTCAGTTTTTCTTTTTAAACTGTATAAGGCTTAAAGTAAAGAAAAAACCCATCTTTTTTATGTCTAGCATAGTTGCAAATCACTTGTGATGAGGACTCCTGCAGCAATAACAAATACTAAATAATATCCTTGAATCTAAACATCAATATACAAGCAGAGTTTCTTTATTTTGTGCCTGTAAGGTAGACATTTTTGGTTCAGTGTACAGCATATACTGGAAGATTCTAAAATAATTTTTTTTGAGAAAAAAAATGTTGAACATTACAGGGTTTCACTTTTTTATAGTTACTTTTGCTATCCTTGGCACAGACCAATCCAGAAGAAACTCCTTTCCAGTGATATGCTGAACAATGCTCACAGTATTCTGAGATGAAAGGTGCTATACAAATTCAAAAACACTACATAGGATTAATGCCACACTGTCTTTTAAAAGCCAAGTGTTGTTACTGCTTATCAATTGGCACATGTCATTCAAATTAACCCAGCTTTTAACTTTTCATGTTGTTTTGGGTCTGCTGTTGTAAAATCTGTATTACAGATCCTGAGAGCTAACTGTTGAAACACTATAAATGAGGTCTTATATTTCACTCCCCTACCCTAAAGCAAAGTCAGCTGTACCTACAAAATTCCTGACAGATACTGCTGTACAACCTCTTCCCAATGATCTTGAATAATGGAGAATTTGGTCTCTGCAGGCATGGTTTTATTTTCTATTCCTTTCTGCTTCCTCTTCTGTTTCCTAGTATGTAAACTGAACTTCTTGGTGCAGTATAAAGCTATTATTTGTGCTCCTAATGAAGTCTGTTAAGTAGCCACAAATACTAAGTGGGTAACTTGTATGACCATTATATTTCTTTTTCTAGCTTGCAATGACAATAATTCTCTGGGGTCCTGTCTTCTAAATTAACGTCCATTTTCATTAATAACACAGGATTTTCAAACTCTGGACACCTCTGTCTTTGTGATTCATGTTTGCCAAAGGTGAAGACTACATTTTGCTTGTTGGAATAAATGGTAACATTTGTTGGTTTACAGAGCTGTCATACCCAAGGGAAACACCATATTATTCTCCAAATTACTGTAAACCACAACTGGCATTCTTCAGTGAAGAGTATATCTAGAAGTTATGTGCTTTACTAATGCATTAAGGACACACACAATGAAAACCAAATCCAAACTGGTAAAGTTTATGGTTGGTTCCTGATGAGCCCAAGAATATCTATGACAACTAAGTGGTGCTTGTGGTGGATGATGATCGACTTGTTTCTAGCTATCCCACAGGAGCCTATTGCTTGGTACTGCACACCTGTGAACCCAACCTCCCCTTGCCTGCCCATGCAGGAGGGAAGCAGAATACACCACTGTCTTCTGCTCTGCACTGAGCAGGAGTCCAGAGCTGTCAGTCAGGGGCTCAAGGGAACTCTCGGTTATCGGGATCTTGTCCCTAGCTCTGTTCAAATCCAGAATTGATTGCCCTTCAGTAATAACAAGCCAAAGGCTTTAGAAAAGGGTAGGATGGGAAGCAGAGGAGAGTGGGAAGAGATCACACATCTTTTGCTGGTAAGTTTGCGGATGTTTGAAGATCTTAGAAAGATTTGCAAGCTTCTGCTGGTACTTCAGGGATGAATTGGTTTTTGCTTTTCTGTTCTTATTCAGAAGAATGTTTTCATAGAATGTTTTCATGTTTTCTTATTTGTAATATGATTTCATGTGCTGCAGAAAATACTGAAGGGCTAACTGTAGAAAATCTTCTTCCCTTCAAGTTATTTTGAAATATCAATAAATATTTTGTGTCCTATACAAGCCATTAGCACTTTTCATACTACTATGAAATTAACAGACATTTAGATTATTCAGCTGCACTTTTTTTTTACCCCAGTTTAATTTCAGTTGCTTTTTAGGCAGTGGATAAAACCCCTGAATTAAAAGATTCAGATTGGGAAGCTTATATATTGTCTTTAATCAATAAGCCTAAAAAAAAAATGAATATCCCAAAATTGAGATACTACTTCTATTAGAAAAGTTAAACTTCAAAGAAGCAAACTAATGATCCAGGTGAAAACATTGAAAAGTTACCCGATTTTATATTGTAGATGGGCAGCTTGTGAAGATAAATGTAAGCACTGAGAAAGCAGAGGAAATAAAACTCTGGCAACTGTGCTTTGATTCCTTAAAAACTCGTGGTGAGTGATGATGAAGAAAAATACTACAGCTTATGTATATGGCTTATGTCTAATCAACATTTTAAATTGAGTTAGTTGTATAGCACATATACGTTTGTATGTGCACTCATAAAAATTAGTCAGGTATATTATTACTAGTTATGCTATTACTGATGTAACTAAAATGTAAATATGTGTAAATGAAACACTAAGAGAAAAATCAAATGCTTAATAGGGAGGAAATCAGTGTGTCAGATTTCAACACTACCTGACCAAGTTCTTCTGGATATTCTGTGTAGTATAATATCAAATGTCACATTTACTTGTTTGAAGACAGTTGATGTTACTTTTGATTTCTGAGTTAGCAGAGTGATAAAAAATATATTGAAAATGTTATAGAAATGTAAGTTACATGTAACAAAAAATAGCAATTGCAGTACATGGTTCAATCATAAGATCAATGTGATCCTGATTATTAGTTGTGGGTATGAATATGACTTGGACCAGCCAGGTGTTTCCTTAATTTGAATAAAGATGGCAGGGACAAGTTGATGCAGCCGGCAAACTGCTTCCAATTTTAGCAACAAGTGCTGCATGTTAATCAATTGAGCACTGTGTAATCACATGGGTGGAAGCAACATATATAAGGAAGTAGCTAGCAAATGGAGGGTGGCTTTGACTTAATCTTGCTGGTTGTATTATGTTGCTTGTGTGCAACTTTGTATGTGCATTCCTTATTTCTTTACGTTCTTGCGAGAGCACCACTCTCCTCATCAAAACAATTAGTCTCTGTAATATACTCACCATCATGATACTGCATTTTCCCCAGTCAACGGGAAGGAAAATATGGGTTGAAGTCAGTTCATGCCCTTTGCTTTATTTGAAATGCTTTTGTTAGTTTAGTTTTTATATTCTGTGCAACAATTGTGGTCAGTTACACCCTACGTTATTCCCTGAGCTCCATGGACATATCCTCCTTTTCCAACTCCTCTGAGCCGCCATTTAAGGAGTTTATTGGTCAGTGACAAAGAATCCTATTTACTGCTTGTATTTTTGATTCTGCAAATTAAAAATCCCAAGTCTCTCAACACTTATTCTTGCTTCAGAACTTTCTATTTCTGGCTTACAAAATAGGAAGAAGTTGATCAAACAGTTTAAGGTAAGACTTTGAGGAAAGAAAATGAGCATCACATGAACTGCTTTGACATATTTTCATTAAAATGTTATTTAAATGATGAGCTGGTTTAGAACTTCACCTTTATTTTATTTATTAGTTCCAGAAAATATTATTTTCCATTATTGTGTACATAACAATCATGTTACTAAGAGCCAAATTCTATGGTTTTCATGTATACTTTGAAAAGAATTGGTTAAGAAATCTCTGTACAAGCTGCTTTTTGTGAATGGTAACCTAGCCATTAGAAATGCAACCAGTACAGTTAAAAGTACATTCATCATTCACAAAGAGTGGGTTTTACAGAGTGGATTTCTTTGTACAAAAGGTGCATATTAGAACGAATGTGCTACTGCAAGACTGCTAAGTCTGAGGCTCTGAGGATAATGTGTAAATGACTACTGTAGGACACCAAAGGTCAAGTCAATCTAATATTCCCTTTATGAAAAAGGGGTTTCCTTCTCTCATTCACCTCCCATAGGTTTTTTTTTTCAAACAATGTTTTGTCTCTTCTGTTCATTAGCCTACTTTATGTATTCATCCCATAAATCCTCTCAGTCAGAAATCAATGCTTATGTCTCAGCTCAGAAACTGGAGCCTTCCTGTTCAGGACATGGACAAATAATTTGTTGCATTATTTATGTTATCTGAAACTGGTCTAAATACAAATGTGCATAAACATAGGTGGATAAAACATATATAAGTATGGATTAGAAGTGCATTAGAAGTGAAAAATTCACAGATAAGTTCAGTCTGGAGAGTGCAATTGCTCAACAAGCAGGAAGTGACAGAACTGACCTACACTTACATATCTTTTTATCTGTAACTGCTGTTCTTTACCCTTGCACTTGGTAAATATCCAGTCAACATATAAATTAGTTCTGTCCACATACAATCAGAACATATTTAAAATACCTTAAATAAATTAACTTTATTTCTTTTATTCCCATATTTCAGCAATTTCTTTGGCTGCATACATCTCCCCTTACCCCCACCCCCAAATTCATGTCACTGTGTCAGATCTGAGACAAAGGAAGTGAGAAGCATATCTAAATACATGGATGTCAAGGGAGTGATTTACCTAGCAACAGTAACCATGTGAAAGTTTTTCAGAAATGCCTCCCCGTGCATGTGATGGTACCTTAATGGCTTGGATTTTAAAGGATTGAAGAAATGGCTGGGAGGATTCTAGCCAAGCAAAGCACCAAATGACATGCAATGCACATACATTCTGGGAAATGTAATGCCATCAGTGCACAGGGGAATTTATGTACATCCTTTCCATTAATATTGTAAGGATTTTTGCTCATAAATCCATAGTTATAAAAACATTATTTTACCCTGTGCTACATTACATATAACAAATATGTGATCAGGGAAACGTGTCAGGATAAATGTTTCTGAGTTGTAATAGCCATCATTTTTTAAAAGCAAATCACCACATAAAGAATTATCTGAAGTGTTGCAACAATAACCCTGAGACCAAGGAGAGGCAAAAAGCTGAGATGGCACTGTGATATGTAACTATCTACTGCTATGTCAGTAATGGATACTGCTGACAGACAACCCAAGGGATCAAACCCCATGTACATAATGAATAGCTTTGTCTTAGGCAACTACATTTGATAAATCCTACTGAGAGAAAACAGTGTTCACATCAGTGCAACATAGTAACAGGTGAACATGTCTTAAAATAATGTAAATCCAGAATAACCCAAATAAGGACTTAATCAGAGTCACATACATAAGGATCCACACTATTTTAATTCAACATACAACCTAAAGCAGAATCTCCAGGTGAGATCATAGCTCTCCAAAATACATACCTTCTATTCCATCCCATTTGCCTCTTCCCACAGACATTTGCCCTTCATTCCTGTAAATTCAATGTCTTTCAAAAAGATACCATAACCTGAGACGTCAGACCTTTCATTTAGATAACTTGTAGTGAGCCCCAAATGAAGACTAAAAAGATTAAACTCTGAAAAATCTAGTTTATTATAGAAAATTAATTAACTTTTAGAATAAAGATTAAATTAGGTCAGACTGAACAGAAAGAAAGGAGTTTACAGCTAACCCTGTCCATGGTAGAATTTTTCAAGGCCTGGTTTTAGGCAACTTAATTTTCTAACCAGTAGCAAACTCAGCATGTTCCAGATTGGTCCTTCAGTCATCTCTGAGGGCTACCAGGCTATATACTGTTCCTCTGAGAAGGATTCTCCTTCTTTCCTTTCCTTGCTGCATACTGCAGACCCTAAAAATGTTGCTCCCAGTGAATAAACTCAGTTGCTCCCCCGTGACTGTCTTTGACCTTCAGGAGTCTTGCTCTGGTCCAGTCTTACAGAAACTCACAGCTGAGAACAGACAGTGCAAAACACAGTGTTCATTACATGAGTGAACACAGCAATGTTTTCTTATCTTTCTAAGATACTATTTCTTCTTGTCTCAATATTTCTTGAGCTTTTCTCTTCTATAGCTCTGAGGTCTTCTTCAGTCAGGTTTATGAAAACCATTCCTATGTCTCTGCCTTCCCACATTCTTCAATTCTAAGTCCTTGGCACACAGTTTCACTCCTTTTCCCAAAGCAATGATTCTGACTACTCATCTTTCCCCCTCTCAACTCTTCATGTCTTCATGTGGAGCAAAAAAAGAGGAACAACGCAGTTCCTCTACCTCAAGTAGTTCCTTCTTTCAGACTGATACCATTCTTTTCAGACTCTTCCATTGATCTTCAAAAGGACAAAGTGTTGTAACATTAAAATGATAGTATCAACATGGACAGATATGACTTCACTGTTAATTTTAGAAGTAATGGGAGAATGCAGCTTTCTTACAGTTTTCATAAGTATTCATTACAGATTAAGGAAAAGATCTGCTATTTGGACATTGACTCCTCTTCTTTTCTTCTCCCAAACATTTTGCTTATTTAGTTCCAATACATATGTGGCCAGTTCTAGCCATATACTTGTTACCATCATTTGGTTGGTAAGAAGTGGGTATAAATGAGGTCCATGTTACATGCTGAGCTATGTGATTGAATATCTCAATTAATCTAGCCTTAGCACTTCCAAGCTCTACTCTCTTCTTCCTCTTCTTGTAACCTGTACTGACATTTAGGTGCATAGTTCTCACTCTATAGCATAATGCACCCACTCAGTTTGCCTGGATAGCAGTTTGCTCTGACCAGCCACAGAGGTAGAGTAATAGTTTAACATGGGTATCTTGTATCTGAATAACACGTTCTTTTCTATTTCTCACACCAGACTAGTTAAATCCTGGCTTTTCTCCATATCTAAAGCAAGAAAATCACAGATAATTTTCACTGTTGTTCCCTTAACTGACAAGTGCTTTGACTTGGAAGTCAATGAGGTCCCATTATGTTCTATAAAAAATGGCTAGAAACAAAAGTCCTTGAAAAAAAATCATTAATATATGACCTTTAGAGAGAGCTAGTACTGTTTTCCCTGCTGGCAAAGGATTCACCTGTTTGTAAATAATGATCTTTTGGGAAAGTGCACACATTTTATGCCTGCTTTCCTTACAGCAAGAAAGGTAGAAGGAGAAATGGCCACTCTCTATGAGCTTGATTCTTCCTGTTTAGGCAAGTTTTTTGCCAGAACAGAGAATTACCTGCTCTGGTTGAAAAAGATTCTAATTTCAAACTGCTACTGGAGTAGAAAATATGGTCTCTGATGGCATGCATCTCCAGTGTACTGTGTGTTCATGAGCAACATGAAGAGTCAGTTGTCACAAAGTCCCAGACACTGAAAAGCATGATGCATGAGTTTTACGAAGGCTAATGGGAAAATCATTTGTAAAATACTCTTCCTGGACTACAGAGACCATAAATAAGAGTACTCTGTGTTCTTTGTGGACCTCCTTATAATGGTAGGAATCATAGAATCATAGAACGGTAGGGTTGGAAGGGACCTTTAGAGATCTAGTCCAATGCCCCTGCAGAAGCAGGTTCACCTAGGTCAGGTCACATAAGAACATGTCCAGACAGGTCTTGACGACCTCCAAGGAAGGAGATGCCATAACCCCTCTGGGCAGCCTGTGCCAGGGCTCCCTCACAGTGAAACAGTTTTAAAAAAATGCAAGTTGCTAGTTAAAAAACAAGTACAGCACTGCAACTCTTCAAAGATATATCTCCTTCATTATCAGTGTGTGCTAGCTGTGAATTTCATTTGACTTTAATTTTTTGTCAGATATTGGAAAGAACTGTAGACTGTTCTATTCACTTTCATGTACCCGTCACTCAAGTTATAATAAAAATTCCAATGCACATAAAAAATTACAACTTGTTATAGAAAATTGTTGTGACAGATTTTAACTGTATGAAATTTTACAGTATTTGTAAAACTCTGAAAGTAGTGCATTTCATTTCCAGTAAAATGACTTCTTTCCTGAAGTTTCCCATCAATACTGTACAGGGTATGTTTACAAAAGTATCTCTGGACAAACAGCAGAGGAGACACTCTTATAAAATGGACATTTTAAAAACTGGCATAGCATGACACAAGTTCATTGCATTACCAAATGGCTCTTCTCATGATTTATTTCCAGTTTCATATATGTGTTTCCATGATTTACTAGGGTTTAATGTTTATTGGTAGCTTTTAGTGGTTATACTCACCAAGAAAAAATATTTTGGTCCAGTCTATATGTGTTTTCTGTTATATCTATTACACAAGTTTATCCTTTAAAGTAGACATATTACAGACATGATAGTACATATATTACATACATATATTACAGACATGATCCCTTGTTGAAATTTGCTTCACATTGCCAGGTTAGAAACAATAAAACCCAAAGCAAAGAGTTAAGATCTATTCACTACTCCATAGAAAAAAAGAACCTCACAGCTGCTTCTTAAGATTTAATTGCTGCAATAAGAGTCAGATGTGACTTCAGCATTAGTAATTGATGCAGTTTGAGAAGTTATCCCCTCTTGTGAGAGAACTTGTGGTAAAGGCATTTTGCTTCTAGTAAATTGGTGTGTTGTAATAAGTAAACAAAATAGTTCTTTTTTAGAAGCATCAGTCCTGTTTATTAAGATGATACAACTGGGTTTGTAGCCTTTGTATATTACTTATAAGAATGAAGTTTGCATCTCTACATATGGAAAGAGTTGAATGGAAACATTTGACCTCACTCTTACGTGAACTGTTAAACCTAATTACAAGAATTTCTCTCTTATCATGGTGTATGCATTCCTCTGTGGGACTTCAATTCTCCAGCAGTCCTATTTATACAAAAGTCTTCAAACAGCCTCATTACAGAACATTCTTTTAACATTCAAATACTTTGGATGGTACTTACAGGTATTTTTCTGGAAATTCATCTAATAAAAACAGTTTTTCTGTGGATATAGCTACACGATAGTCTGACAATTTTTTTTCTCCAACATCATGTGCCACTGAATTTTACTGATTTTACTGAATTAAACCACTAATAACTGAGGAGTGGGAAGGATACCCTCTGTCCCTCCATTTTCAAATTTATGAATGAGAAATAATGTTCAAACCTGCATGAGATGTATTGCACTGTATGTAAAAATGACAGATACATTTTTCTGTCTTTCCTAATGGATTGTGAAGTAGTTGACTTTCTGCCAGAATATTTCCTCATTACTAGTTCAGCTCAGAAAAATATCCCTCATCATCCACCCAGTGGCTCTGCATGAATTGTCAATAGAGAAATCATCAACTAAGCTCAATGTAAGGCATGGAAGTTAGAGTTCTGTAAATTCTACAAAACACCAACTAAGTAGCTGGAAAAACTCCTTGTCTTTTCACTGAAATTAAAGGAAAAAAAGCACATTCTCCTTGATAATGTAGTATTGGCATCCCCTGTGTTTCAACTATGAGATGACAGTTTCAGTGCAAAGGGTTAATAAGCCTGACTGACTGTGAAGCAGAGAGATGCTTTTGAAGTTGTCAAAGCCAACTCTTGGAAGACTGGTTTAGGAGCATGACTTGGGTAAATACAGTTGAAGAACAACAACAAAAAAATCACATTGTTAATCAGCTCATCATTGCCAATCTGACCTACTACAAATGGCATGAAAGCTAAACTGTGAAAGGTGGCTTCCTGTTAACAGCCCAGGCATTGCAGCTGCTCTGGCAATTAATAAGAAAAGTCTTTCTCTTAAAAAAATGCTCTGATCTCCTTCATTTTGTTGTAATACTCAGGAAACTGGTGCACCTAAGATATATCTTCCAGATTACAAAGTGAAAATCTGAGAAAGTTTTGGCTGCAAAGCAAGAAAGAAATGTTTCCTGCTTGTGTATTTCAGGTAAGAAATACTGCTGGCTAGTTCATGTAGCTATTAGAAAATACAAAACTGATTCTTCTGGTATCACATTGTTCTGGAAGTCTGAGATCTAAAGCCAAAGTAAGCTAGGAAAATGCAGACTTTCAGGAGATGCTCAGAATGATTATGGTGGTTGTGATTAGAAGGCAAATCAGCCGTAGCTACATCCAAAATACCTTAAATTTGCTATACATGTCATATTAGAGTACAAGTAACTCATCTGAATTATTGTGTATGTTCACATTCTGGTAGCTGTGACTGATAATGATAACTGTCAAAACATGTAAAAGAATTTGATAATTGAAATCAAACAAAAAATGGAATTTGACTCATACTTCCTTTTAAAATTATTACTATACTATTTTTGGTGTGTTTTTTTTTTTGGTTTGGTGGCTTTTTTAAAATTCAATTAAAGAACTTCTTGAAGCATTTTAAGCACCTTTAGCTTTTTGTACTGTGACCATTTGTTAAGGGAGCTACAAGTTCAAGGTACTTTGCATTCAATTGGAGCCCTTTTGTGTTATATCATTAAGATACTGTGTCTTCTCAGTGGGTTAATCACTAAAAAGATGATTTACTGTATTCTGCAAGAAGCTTGCAGAAGCTGGCTGCTGCTGTTGTGTCTTCAGGGCAATGCTGGGGTAAGGGACAATAGAAAGACTCTACCACAAGGTATGAACAGCGTTATTCTTCATGCTGTTTAACTGATGAGGATTGTGATAAAAAAATGGAACATAAATATCCATAATGTTTTCATAGTTGAATTACACTGTGTTACAAACTTTCTAGGAAATATGCAGTAGGAATAATGGACTGTAATGGAAAGTAAGTTATATCACAGCTAGTGTGTTTACAGAGGAACTAGCAAGCATAAATGCTGACTGTAGCTTTTGCTTGTAGTCACTGCTTCAAAGAATATGCAGAAATTTCATTTCATTAGCATTATAATCTCTTTTGATCTGAGATTTCTATCACTGGAGAGAGGAATAAGTTACTTAATACATTTTAATGTTATCTAGTTGGTGTTGCCAATAGGTGTCTCTTCAAAGCATTCCTTCATTGGGTGCAGTACATTCAGGCACCTGAAGCAGAGCAGAGATATGAGTTGATGTTTGATTTCTAATGAAAAACTGATATATTGGTCTTCTACTATCCTGGTGAATTTCACAACAAAATGTCTGAGGTCTAGTTCACATACAAAGCACTTTGTTATTGTGTGGAAGGAAAGCTCATGTGAGTTACATGATGAATGTATTAATTTCTTTTCAAATACCTTGCACTCTTCTGATAACAGTCTGGGTTTCACCTGTATGCTATATTACTCTTGAATTTCATTACTTCTTAAAGGCCATTTCTTTCCAAATCAAACACTAGAGAATTGTTTCTTGACTCGGTATTTCTGGAATATAAGCTTCCAGCTGCATGGTCTCCAAAGAAAACAATAGAGCAGAAAATCTTGTATGGATGTTACAAGTTTTGGTCCTCTTAATATCATGAATATATCTGATATTACACTGACACTGGCAGCTCTTGTGTGACGCAGCAAATTGCATAACTCCCAGCAAATGGAGTTCATATGAAGTAGTTGCTGAAAATTCACAGAATGCATTAGCGAAGTTGTTTTACTTTGTCCTTCATCTGTTCTGGTCCATCTAATCAATTTTTCCTGTCTCCATCTCCACCCATAAAAAACCAATACCTTGATAGACAATTTGACTAGTATTCCAATGTGTTAAATTCTCTTTAACTCTTATTGATGCTCTCTATTTCATTGACTAAGCAAATTAGGGGGAAAAAAAGAGCTTCCCTGCAGTCAGGGTATTAATCCACGTACTGCAGTGCAGCAAGATAGTTTGGATGATCACTTATTTCTTAAAAAATAACAGTTTAAGTTGTGAAAGCTGAGTGAAAGTACCTCTTTCAGATTTTAGTTCTGAAACTACTAACACCTTCTAAAAACAAAGGCAGGCTGGAATCACCAGCATTCCCTAAGCTCACCTCTTCTTGGATCTAAGAGGTGATTTAAAACAAAGCACATTAAGATATCAGTATTAGGGTTCCATCAGCCAGTCAACAATATGGACAATACAAAGATAGAGTTGCTGTGGAGCTGCAATCTTTTTGGTTTTGAATATGCAATAAAATTACCCAGCAGAAGAAAGGAGTTAATTTTTGTAAGGACTATTTTGAGAAATTGTTCCCACCGTGTTCCAGATTTTGTAACAATTTGGTGAATCTTTTTTCTAGAAAAAAATCCCAGGGTGTTATTATTAAGTTCCCCACTATAGATATTGTCTGTTGTTATCACACATGAAGACTGTTTATTTTCAGACGAGGGGATGAGCAGTCTGTGGTATGTGCTACAGCTCTTTTGCAGGTTGAGTCAGGAATCAGCTACTCTAGAAAAGAAGACAAGCCAGTAGCTGAGTGACAGAAAAGTTGGGGCACCATTCTCCAAGGAAAAAATATCAAATCCAGTTAAACTGATAGTTCAGGTCACCAGTCCCAAGGCAGGACAAAGGTCAAGCTGGAAAGTAAAGTCCACAAGTCAGGAGCAGCAAGACCACAGGCAAAGCTGCAAGACAGCTCTGGCAAAGACAAAGTTAGGCAACTTGGCTTAAAACCATGTCTTGGGCAGAGGAGCAGGACCCCAAAAAGTCTTCTCACAGCCTTTTCTCTCAAAGCTCTTTTTCCACCACTCTGACTCTGGGGCCCATAGCTGCACCAGATTAGAGCTGGCCTTGAGCACAAGCAGCCAAATCCCAGTGGGGAAGTAGAGAAAAACCTAAGGCTCTGACACATAATTAGTGATGCTAATTTTTGCAACTGCATGCTATACCTGGTGTGAACAGTTACTGCTGCTTTCATAAATTGAATAAATTAATAACAATTCCACAGCATTTATCTGAAGACCTCACAGAAATTTAGAACAATTAATGAATTAAGCCTCTTACTGTCCCTTTGATGTGTAGAATTAGTTTTATCTCCAGCATGCAGATGCAGAAGTTGGACACAGCAAAAGAAATCCTAAACTCAACAGCCGTTTGACCTCAATGAGAGAGGCCAGGATTTCATCCGCAGAAGTCAAATGAGTTTCCTAAGATCACAAAAGAGGCTTGAATTCTTTGTTTTTGTATGGAAGGAGTTCTTGTGACAGTTAATAGTCTTGCATTACCTTTTTATTTAAAAAAAAAACCCTCAGTTTATATTTGTAACAAAATCAAGGATAAAAATTGCCACCTTCCTACCTGATGCTTACAATTTGATTGTAAAACTGTACTTGATTCTTCCTCTACTTGATTGGATTGTGGTCTCAGAATGCAGCATCTGCTGACTGCACATATGTGCTGTCTCTGACTGGGATACAGTTAATTTTCTTCATGGCAGCTAATATGGGGGTGTCATTTGGGTTTGTGCTAAAAATAGTGTTGATAACACAGAGATGTTTTAGTTACTGCTGAGCAATGCTTACATAGAGTCAAGGCTTTTCCTGCTTCTTACCTCACCCCACCAGTGGGCAGGCAGGAGTTGCACAAGAAGCTGGGAGGGGACACAGCTGGGACAGCTGACCCCAACTGACCCAAAGGATATCCAATACCATATGATGTCATGCTTACCATATAAAGCTGGGGGAATAAAAAGGAAGGAGAGAGTTTGGAGTTATGGCATTTGTCTTCCCAAGTCACCACTAGGTGTGATGGAGCCCTGCTTTCCTAGAGACTGCTGAACACCTGCCTGCCTGGAAAGTGGTGAATGAATTCCTTGTTTTGCATGTGTGTGTGGCTTTTCTTTTACTTATTAAATTGTCTTTATCTCAGCCCATGAGTTTTCTCACTTTGACTCTTCCAATTCTCTCCTGTATCTCACTAAGGATGAGCGTGTGAGCAGCTATGTGGGGCCGTAATTATTGAGTTAACCAGAGACTGTGATTTGAGTTAACCAGGGACAGTTTTGGTATTAATCCATGGATGGCATATAACTTTGTATTGTCTGAGACATAAACCATTTTCCTGTTTCTATGGGATCTGTTCTGTTCTGTTGTTTATTTTCCCTGGAAGTAAATAAGGCAAAGTACCTTAAACTCAGGAAAATGAAACAGAGAAATAAACATATCTGGTAAAAGACTTCACAGAAATCACTGAAAAACAATTGAAACAACTGAATTTGCTAACATGCAGACCAAACAGGGTAAAAAACTTTGATAACAAGAGAATAACATCAATATTAGACTAGCTTTTTATCTGGTCATATAGTGTAACATTGCAGATTAAAATAGAGTGTTGAAAGTGAAATTTACTGTACTATGTTCGTGTGGAATTTTTTGAATCACATGGTCATAGCTCAAGAGCTCTGCATGGTGCATACCTCCAGCCTCCTCTTCAAAATAAAATGGAGAGAATCAGATCCCATTAGCATTAATGGACAGGAGAGGGTTATAAAGGGGAAAGGAAAAAAGAAGGCCAACTATCTACACTGCAAATTAGAATCACCTCGCAATCAGGTCAGGACACAGCAGCACTTTAATCAAATTCTGTACAGTTTGCGTTTGTAGTATTGACAAATCCTAATTATAATGAAATACTATTTGTTCCCTGGTGTTGAATACTTCTGTTGTAATGACTATAGTGATTTGAGCCAGCTGAGCTTATAATTCACTTTCTTAGCTAAGACTGAAAAGTTTAAAGTGAAAGCAATAGTAAAGAAGTGGAAAAGAGGATGAGTATAAGTAGGTGCAAAGATGTTGAAAAGTCCTTTAAATGTTTTCTGTACTTCAAACACAGCCTGTCAGTTCAGCATCAGATTGATATTGAAAGTCACTTTTTAAACTGCAATGCAAACTAAAAATGGCACGTTGCTGATCATATTACTATCTTTTGAACAACATTTATTTTCATTAATATTAATAATACAGGTTTTTATTTATGTATTCACTGCAAGCTTATTTGGATCACTGTAAAAAGATGTATCTTGTCTATTTCTTTGAATCTTGGACATTAATACGAATTGTGGTTACTTGGACTTGGGATATGATTTTAAGTTACTCATCATTATGATACTCCAGCAGCAATGCTGGAAAAACTGGTCAGTAACATCACTAAATGTCTTTTTGAAGCTGATTACATGATAAGAAGGAGAAAAACCCCATAATAATGTTTTTGAGCACATATGAGTAAAATCTTTTCTGAACCTTCATAGGGATGCTTTCTTATGCACAGTTCATGAAAGGACTCTTTGGATTGTATATCTACTATTAGAAAGAAAATACTCTCAGTATGGTGGACTTATGACACCAGTCTCACAATTCTTAAAGTCAGTTGGAAAATCCTGAGGGAGACAGTCATTTAAATTTTCCTTTGAAGGCAGATTGTCATCTGCATACCTTCTGGTACTACTTTGTCTACATTTAGAGAGATGCTATATACCTGTGTGAAATTTAGTGCATTTACACCTGTGTGACTGAATGAAAAGTAAATATTTTTATTGCTTTTGCCTAATAACCTTCCCTTGGGGAAAAAAGAAAATCAGATTATCGTGTTGACATCTGACTTTGTGTATATTCCCCCTTTTTATTGTCTCTGGAGGAGAAAGATATTCATGATATCTTGTAGGTGCAATGTCAAGGAAAGAACTATGCTGTCATGTAGTCAGGGAAAGAAATACATTGTCATACAGTTCATGGAGGTCCACAGTTTGCACAGCGGCTTGCGTTCCCCAGAGATTCTTTGTATGCATATACTGGAGAAAGTTTGTTTCTATCTACCTTGTTCTTACCATATGATCACAGTCATAACCCTTGGCCCTATGAAGGTATTATGGCAGAGAGAGCTAAAAGAGCAGTTACTCCTCAGCTCCTCAGAGAAAAGATGACAAAAGCAGCTGGGTTTTGTGTAGCAGTCAACATTTGGAACATTTTATTATGGTCTTGACTCGAGTGTAAGATGAATCTTTTTTATACCATTTTTGCTCTTTAACCTGAACAAACATTGAAAAAACATAAATGAGTAATACTGTGTGACAACTACCCACAGAGGAGGGAGAGAACAAGCTGATGTTATATTCTCTTTTTGGGTCATCACCCTGAAATTCCCTTGCGATCTGTAAAACAACATTTACACTGTGAACTTGCACATTATAACCCACAATTTTAGTTTGTAATGACAAATTGGCCTGAACTAAAAAGCAAGGCAAGTTTCAGAGTCACAAAAGAGTTACTCAAAAGTATAAATTCTGAAGACTCAAAACCAAGAAAGATTTTCAATCCAATATTACTGTATTGAAAATCTTTACTTATTTTTAGCTGATGTTATGACTCAGTGTTTGGGACAACCAGTACTAGCACTGCTAGCACTAGCAGTCTTATGTCTCACATACCATTGCCTGTCTAACCAAGCAAATCTTTAGGTGAAGACAGGTCTGGCACAAAGCTAGATCTCTGCTCTCTTTTTATTTCTTAGTGTGTATATCTTATGTATGTCTTCTTTCCCACTTTCCTGGGGAAATTTGCATGATGGTTAAGCAGAATCTAGTTCTAAATCTACTCTGTATTAACACTTTGTATTGATAAGATCTGTTTCAGGGGCCTTGACATTTTCCTACTAATTGGAAATAGTCTAGATATGATTCAGGCAGCTGTATTTTGCACTGCTGTATAAACAGCACACTGTGTGGGCAGAAGTGAGGGAAAAGTTACATAAAAGCCAAGAACTAAATTCCATCTGAAATCTGATCTAGCTGCCCTAAGTGACCAGCTGGGCACACTAGACTAGGTGATGACTGACTCACAAAGTTCTTTGCTCAGTTTCCATTGTGTTGGAGCTGGGAATTGGCCATTATCTTCTCTCAGCAGCTTCACAAATTTGCACCAAGTCTTCACCTCAAGATACTTTAAAAGGTTTCAGAATAACTATTTTTCTATCCTACTTTCTTTCTCTGCTTATTTAATTCTCTTGGCTTCCAGATCAGACAATCTTGCAACAGAATGGATCCCATTTGAAATGAGTGAATGTATTTCAGATATAGCCCCAGCATAGAAGAAAATATATGGCTGCTGGTTTGTCACTGAATTAGCCTGGCAAAATGGAGCTCTGATGAAGTGGTTAAAAATCTGCTGCAAGTGCTGTTAAGCACATATCTGTTGCACTTACTGCAGCCATTTCATACATTTTCATTATTACTACATGGGTTCTCCAAATAGGTGGGAGTGAGTAGTTAGGTGGGAACCAATCCTGTTCTCAGATTGTTCTCAATCCTGTTCTCAGACTTCCTCATCTCTTCTGAGAAACCATCTAATATAACACAACTGGAGCAATACCTAGGAAGGCGCCCTTGTGTTCACTTTCAAACTTAACTAGCATAAAATGGGAAAGAAAAGTTCCCCTGCCTTACACAACACATAATCTTAGCATAGCCTTAAAGGTTAAATATTTTCCCAGTGTTTTGTGGATTAGGTGGTTTGTGAATGGTAACAAATAGGAACTCAAACTTGATTTTACCATAGAAACGTACTTTGGATATAAATGAAGACGTTAGTAGGCTTCTTTTCCAAGAGCGTTAGGAGTAAGATCTGTCTCCAATATGATGTCAAGGTTATTGTGTAAACAAGATAGGAGGTAGTTTAATTCCTTTGGTTTTTTTTTTTAAAGGAAAAGCAGATGTCACTGAAAACAGAGTTACACTTGGATTTAATATCCTGAATACTTCTGTAAATTCAGCATGCTTAAAAAGCTATTTTTTCAGCTGCAGCAATAAGTTAAAAATGTCCTTTAAAGGTAACAGCAAGGAGCCTGCAATATGCATTGCTCCAATCTCGGAGAGCACCATGATGCTGGTGAGCTGTTACAACAGAAAGAGGTATAGAAAGGTTTTTTCCTTGGTTCCCTTTTGAAAACCTTGTGGTGCTGCTGTAAACTGCTCTTGTAAACTTCTTGTGGATTTAGCTTGCTTTAATTGCCAGGAAAACCTGCAAGATGTAGCTCAGTCTTTACAAAACCACAGTATATACACTGGTTTTAGTGGGATTTTTCTCACCAAAGTTGTATCCTAATGTGAAGCTTTTCTGTACACTCCAGGAAAAATATTGCTAGTATCAACATGGCAGAGGGCTAGAAAGGTGACAGTAGTGAAGTTCAGTCATTTTTCTGTGCTTCCCTAACCATACGTTCCTCATCCACAATGGGATGATTGTCAGCAGTCATTAGCTAGCCTTAGCCACTACAACGTGCACTGTGGGTCCTTTTGTCTCTAAGAACTGTTTTTCTACAGACTTTTCTGGGCTCCACTCTTATAACAGAAATCAGGGTAGCATATACTCATGGATAACATCTTGCTGTATTAAAGTTTGTGTGTGTTTTTTTTCTTATGTGTTGAAAAGAGAAAACCACTTATTACTACTGAGCTTTAGAGACTTAGAAACCTTAGCAGACAAAAACACTCCTTCCCTTCCACATTCAAAGTGAATGTGCTTAAAATATTATTAAGCCTTTCTTACTCTTGTAGGAGTTCATTGAAACAATAAAGTCACATGTCTGTTGTCCTAGTAGTCATGCAGTTGTCTTTCACAAGAAGGCAGAGGCCAAGGCTGTGAAAAAGCTTCAGACTGATGAATGAAACCAGAAGCAGCATACTGTCAGTCTTCCACACTGAGATAATATGCTTCTAGAGTAGAAGTGATGCTATCAGAGAAGCATATCTTTTTTTTTTCAGATAAATAAATAAGTCTCTCTGTTTTCTCTGTGCTTTATCTTATGGATGACAGCCTATCATCATGAGCTACAGAGGAAAGTATGTATGATTAAATGGCTGAAGTCTGGACAGTGTTGATCTACTGAACATTTCTTTTTGTGATGTTTCTTATCAAAGTAAATGGGTTTTAGAGTTGGCAGGAATAAGATAAAATGACAAAAAATTACTGTCTTAGAGTGGTATAACCACATGTTAACTCAATGCCCTTAACAAAAAGTACCACAGACCTTCAAAGCAGATGCTTTTCAACAAGAAAACAAGAATGTAGATTTATTCTTTCAGGACATTCTGTAGATATTTCTGAATTTGTGTCTCACTATACACTGAACTAGGCAGTATAAAAATACCAATCAGTCGTCTTTGTTTCAAGATGGGTGAAGTTTTTGCTTTAGCTCCCATTCTGCACTAAATACAGTACTTACAGAACCAAAGTTTTTAATATATGTAACCTAGGGAAACCAGGGATGTTTTACAGCTCCACCATCCAAACAACTGTAGCCACCAAGGTATGTCATGTTTGTCAGTGGTTAGCATTGGTGCTCTAGTTTGGTGTTATTACACTGGACCATCTCAAGCACAATCTGCTTTCTTAAGTTATTGAGAAACTTCTAACCTGCGTGGAAGTTGTGTAGATACTACTTAACATGAACAGTCATTAATTTCTGGCTAGGAACCAATGTATTTGACATAGCAATATTTATCATTTGCAACCTTACCAGAGTACTAGTATCATTAACAGTTCCAACATTATACTTAAATTCATTACTTATACCGTAAGCAATAATTTGGTATATAAGTTCAGAACCTGGCTTTGTTAACCCAAGAAAAATATTCTGTTTTCTTAGATTTGGAGCAAAAGCTTTCCAGACTCACTGCTCCTGTAGGTTAATCTTTACCATTTGAATGAAAAAATAGTACACTGTTACAAGTATCACCTGAGTTACAGTACAAGGCCTATAAAGTTTCTACAACCCAATGCAGTTGTTTCACTAGGAGTTTAAGCATTGTACATTCTGAGGACTATTTTGCTTTTACTATTTGCTTTTGCTTATATAATTTTGAAAATCACATCTTTAAAACTAAAAGTTCTTCAGTGATGTGTGATTGATTTTTCCAAAAAGCTTTGACCAATTCGTAAAGGAATTAATTGTAGCCATTTAATTCAGTGTTGTGAACTGATGAGGCTTTGAACAAATAAAATGCCACCTCCCCACTGCCCTGCTGTGGATAGGAAATCGTATTGAATTCAAGGTGGCAAAGAAAGTTGTTGTAACAAAAAAAAAAAACCCAGAAAAGGTAGAAAAGAATTTTCCACTCTGTTGAGAACACTTGCTGAGACCAGGGATTTACCTCTCCAACCTCCTTATATATAAAACAGGTGGAAGAGAACAGTTTGTCTGTAATAACACAGGGTCTTTCTGCATGATAGAAGAAGACATGAACCTTTTTCCTTCAATTTTAGTCCCTTGCTGTGGTTTTGTTCTGTTAATAATATCTGTTCCCACAGACAAATGCCAGGGTGCTGCTTTCCTTAGTTTAAAAAGCTGATCATTTTGCAAAATCAATTGCTTGACATTGCTGTTGCCTTTCCTCTCTAAACTAAGGTATTTCATAACTTCATTGTCAATTTTGCCATTAGTATAAAAAAGCCTTCTTCAGGTGAGCCTTTGCAGCTTCCCAGGGAGATATTAGAATTTCTGGTAGTTCTCATTCTGTGTTATAATTCTATGATCAGGACTGGTTTTTTTTGAGAGCTACCTGAATTTACACCTCCCTAACAGTTATAGACTGGTTAAATATTTGCACAATTGTTTCATCCCAGACAAATCTCAGCTTAGTTGCTTTAATCCTATTTGAAATTGAATTCTTGATCTGATTCCGGGAATACACAGTATCACAAAAAATATGACATGTTTTTATTGGTATACTGGGGGCATTTATTTGACAGGGCTTAAGACTGTCAGTTTTCTCAAGCTGAGTCTCAAATCTTTTTATGAAAGTTATGACTGCTACTGGTAAAAGTTAACTTCTTTTAGATCTGGTAGGCACCTGTCTAGTTTAATCTCAATTCAGTCACAGGGCTCAGGTGCCCTTTGAAATCTAAACTTTCAAAAGGTAGCTTTGATCCTTCTTTGTCTGCATTTTTTGCAACACACTGCAAGATGTTACCAATCCATTCACATTAAGTAGAACAATTGAGGTGATTTTACTTCATTTTATTTAACGTTACAGTTTCTCTCTCCTTTTACCTCTTCCTTTCATTCTCGGCTTCTATAATCAATGAATTTTATGGAAGTTTCCATAATTGAAACTAAGGCATTTTGTTAAAGGTTTTTTTGCACACAATACCTGATTTTTTTTTCAATTGCAGAAGGTAGACCTGTTATCTGAAAGTAACTCAGCACCAGAAATGTGTTACCATCAGACAAGTGGGTTTGTGCCATGTGCATTCAATTCTATTAGTTCCTCCAACAAGGTTGTGCTGATTCACAGACAGTCAAATTTAAGCATACATAATTTTTTTTGTAGGGGATGTTTCCAAGGAAACCAAATTATGTACAATTGTAGGTACTGAAGACAGCACTGTATGGAATACTAGTGACAGTGCATTGGCTTACACAATGCAACCCTGACATGAGCCTTGCAGGAACCTATTTGAAGGAATGTAGACATTTGCATTGGGGTCCATGACAGTTTTCCCACCACAGAAGTTTGTCTCTGACAATAGCAATTTCTGAAGATTCCCTGTAAAAGCTGATACAAAAGTAGTTCCTACTTTCTACAAGACTCTCTGCAGACTTCAGTGTCTTAGGAGTGGCTTTACAATTAAGTCCAAATCTATCAAAGTTGATCTATATGTGCTGGCATTTGGCCTGATTAGTCTCTAATAAAGCAAGTTAAAATTATGGTAATCTATACATGGAATAGCATAGTAATGTAATTGAAAGGATGGGGAAGACAATCTTGAGTTTACAACTGATGTACTGGCAAATATAAATTTTCAACACCAAAGAGGTAATTTAAATCTCTCTTGCTCATCTCATCCAGAGAATCCCATCTTTCACATATTTATCCTCTCAAAGAGGATATGAAGCTGTCACTAGTAAGACAACAGGAGCTTTCAAATTTAATTTCCAACTAGCCATTTTAAGACTCTAAGTTCCATTAGCTTTTCAGATGGACCATTTATTCTTATTAATATTGAAAAAAACCACATGTGACTCTTGAGAAAATTCAACATGTAAGGCAGCTACTTCTTATTTCTGCTTTTTTTGATGGTGGATCATTTCTTTATTTTTTGTTTGTTTGTTTAGTTGAATATTACTTTCTACACTCCTTTTATGCAACCTGAAACCCTACTTGCAGACATTGTAGACTCCAAGAGTTTCTGTGGTTGCCCAGATCTAGTAAATTTCTTACAAACTAATGTTATTGAAATCAGATTTTACCCTTGTTCTTCCTGTGAGATGATATAGGCTCTATCGAGAGGGGAAGTGTAAGGGGAGTAAAAAACAGGAGTTGAGTAAAAGCATTTTCTGCTAATCAGGCAGTGCCACAATCAAAATCACTTTCTAACTTTTTCCTCTTTTTCCCAAACAAGATGAAAACAGACAATTCATTACACTTAAAACCAAAAGCAGTAACTTGCCTTTACTCTGTTCTTTTCTCTTTTTTCATCAACTTCTATGAGATCAAGTCTCCTAGGACCATTCCCTCCAAAGAATAAAACCAGTCCTCTTCCACCTAGAAGCTTGTTTAAATCATCCAGCTGATAATTATGATCCTGGTCTGAGACCCAGCATATATGCCTAGTTTTCTTGTAAACTCAAACAAACCATTCCTTTGTATTCTTTGAAAGGTACCATATATCTCTTTATTTTATGACCAATACATCTAGACATTTTGTGATTTCTGTGAAATTGCATAATCAGGTTTTACTTTTCCTG
This sequence comes from Colius striatus, assembly GCF_028858725.1. NCBI lineage: Eukaryota > Metazoa > Chordata > Aves > Coliiformes > Coliidae > Colius > Colius striatus. The sequence goes on from NC_084762.1 coordinate 7,851,904, forward strand.
TGTTGATTGATGCTCAAGTACATTCTAATAATTTGTATTGAATAAATGCTGACAATTGTCAAAACAATGATTTCAGAGAATATGAAAATACCTGCTTAGGCCTTAGTGGAATTCAGTTTAAATAAGATGGATTGGTTGCCATTCTCCAGTGTCTCCTACTCTCCTTCTTTACCTCTATTTATGAAGTTAATATTTAGATTCCCAGAAGCCATGAGATCAGGGGTGGCCAGTCGTAGTAGTTATTTCCCATGTTGCACCCCTGTTATTTCCACATAACTTTTGAGCTTTCTTCAGATTACAGTAATACTTTACAAACTTTTATCTTTTTTTTTCATCCCTTGTGTGGGCTTTACTCACTCTGAAATGGATTATAATTTTCTTCTGCGTTTCTTGTCTCACTTAGAGCTTTTCAGATGTGCCTTATGATTATGCTTGGCAGCTTATATCTCATTTGCAAGTGCCGTTTCTATCAATAACTAAAAGAACTTTACCCCTCAGAGCAAGGCAAGTAATTACCTTTGTTTATTCATTAAATGATAAGAATCAGAAAAAAATCGATCAAAACCATGATTGGAATTATTTTATCACAAAAACTTATAAACCAGTGGACTTTCACTGTACTTATGTTTTATATTCATAACTGTAGGGCACAGGCTGTTCTCTCCTTGAAGTGACACGGTGAATTCCTTTAAACTGTGCTCATTTCAAGTTTCCTGTCCATAGGCTTTTGAATGCTTTCAAAGAGAATGACTTCTAAAGGTAATAGAGGTTCCATAGGCTGAACAATAGCTCAAATCTGTTTTGACATGAGTGAAGGGATTATGGTCTCAGCAAGTTTTTCCTTCTTTCACCCGCTTGGCCCTCCTCAGCTGCAAGCTTCTATCTGACCTCTGACGACAAGGCTCACTGGTCTGAGACAGGCATCGCCTGCTCTGGATTAACATTTGCACAATAACTATAATCATAACGTGGAGGAAGACATAAAATTCACATTTATTTTCAACCTGTTCTTTTTATTTTTTAATTTTACAGGCATTAGTTCCTACTATCAATCCCCAAAGGAGGGTATATTACATTTACACCCTGAAACAGTCTATACATTGCACTAATTTACCACCCCAAATGTCTCTAAAATATTTGCCTTACCTTTACATAACAAAGAGCTTTACAGAAAGGTTGCACGCTACAGCTGGAGTAGGTAAAGGATTTTAATACTTGATAGGATGTCCTGAAACGAAGATAGCAGGCATCAACGAGTCTTCTCTGGAAATGACTAGAACACCTCAACGTTTCTTGGTGCAATCTTTTATTGTGTCAGCTACATCTGTGCCTTATTAATGTCTCATTCTCACTAAGTTTCCACTAACATAAAACAACAAGACATTACATGAATCTGGACTATTCCCTCTACGCAAAGGTACGTGTACTGGCATATTTCATCTTAATATAGTCAAACCTTCCGAGCAGTTGCAAAATCTTCATTGGCTAGCAGACATGGTTACTGCAAATCAGTTTCTTCTTTTGCCTAGCTCTTCACAATATCAGTCATGCTAGCTAGTACAGGAGACAACGTTCAAAGTAATGACAATTAAGCAAACAAACTTCAAAATCAAAAATCAATCACGTTGCTCAAGAGTGTTAGGGGTATCTAATGAGATGCAGCTTGGATATAAATCTTCCAAAGTCTCTGGTTCTGACCAGGAGGAATAACCATAGAATGTGCTTTAAAGATGTACTGAGTGTTTGCTTTGTGCAGGGATGAAAGAAGGGCTATCCAGAGTTTGCTCATCTCTGCTCCTGTATTAAAGGTCCTTGTTTTTGCTGTGAGATCACCTCTGTCATATCTGCAGTAAATTGATTACTTGTGTCATTTCTTATAGCGTGTCCTCTGTGTCATGTCTGTGAGAAAAGTTGTCTCAGTCAGCACCGTTTGTTATTGTGTGTGCAACATGCAGCAACGCATGCCTCATGGGAGAGTGGTAGCAAGAAGTCCTTTTTGAATTGAAGCCTGGCTGCTGGAAAATAAGCTTTTGAGTAAGAGATGTTTTCCTGCACTGAGTCTTTCTGGGCATCCATTACTTTCCAATGTCTAAGTTCATACACAGGTATTAGAGTTGTCTGGAAGTTTTTGACTGGAAAACATGGTTTTACTTCTGGTTTTCATTTCAAAAAGAGGATAAAATGCAAAACTTTGGTTTCTCCTGTGAAATGGAAAATCCACTGCTTGTCAGCTCTGATTGCTAGACTGCCTCTCCAAATATCCCTAGAGGAAGTGAGTGGGTGATGTATGTCTTATGCTTTTTCTCATTTTTCCCACACAAAGGGAATAGAAACATTCCCCGGGGAATTTTTTGATCACTGGACTTGCATGGAACTGTCAGTGTTTGAAGGAAAATTATTTATTATTTACTGAGCTCAGTTGCTGGTAATATATAAACAAAGTATTCTGAGGAAATAAACAGCCTCACTGCTGTGTTATTTATGCTGTAAAAGGAATTATATGGTGCAAACAAAGGAAAAAATTAAGTTTACAGTATTATCTTTCAGTGTAATTTCTCACTAGATCCTCATGGTTTACCATACATGTAATTCAGAATTTAGTCTCCATTGACAATCAATTTAAGAGAATGTCCCACCCTCCCTAGGTCTTCAGGCCCTGAGAAGCTTTCAGTACTCCAACACACAGCCCACAGCTGCTGCCTGTGTGTCTGAAAGTCTTGTTGCTCCCCCTTCTGATGCTCTTGTTCAGGTTATATGACTTTTTGTATCTCCCTTTAGCCTTTGTAGGAACACAATTGTTTCTTGGTGTGAGGCTCAGACATCTACAGCTCTCTCACGTCTTCTTATCACATTGATTGGACATGTGAAGTTGTTATGCCAACTGTGACATTGTAGGAGGGTGATGAGAGAAGGAGGACATTGAAATGACATAGTCCCATCTATAGCAGAAAACAGGAACGCTCCCCAGAATGTGGACAACCAACTGGATGTGCAGTCAATACTCTCAAGTGGCAGGGCTGCCACTCAGAGGAGACTACATAGGATAAAAGAATGAGCTGACAAGAACCTTTCAAAATTGAAGATGGACAAATGCAGAGTCCTATACTAGGAACAGACAAACTCCTTGCATTGATATAGTGTAGTGATGGACTGACTGGGGTTCAGACCCACGGAAAAGACTCAAATTGTTTTGGTGGATAGCAGGAAAAATAAGAGTCAACAACATTCTCTGATAGCACAAGCCTACAGCATCCTGCATTACTGGTAAACAATGTCACTAGAAAATGATTTCTGTCCTTTATTTCACTATCACAAGACCATGTCCTGAGCACTACCTCTAGTTTTGAACCCTCTAGTACAAGATCTGTGATCTCTGATGGGGGAAGCAACAGCACAGACTTCTGTAGGCAGAGACCCACACTTTCTGAGATACACGTGAGCTCTTGGGTGCAGCCTCACCAGCTACAGGGAGCACCCTGGAACACCACAAGGTCAGAGCAGCCACAGCTCCCATGGGATACAGGTTGAAATAGGGGAGCCTGCACCGCCTGAAAGGGTAATGGGGATTTGTAGCCCACGTATACTCTTAGGAAGGATGTGTGTGTGTGACATTGTGTATATGTTTCTGATTAGAACTCCTTGGGCTGAGTTTGAGACATATTTAGAAATTTGTACAGATTTATTAACATTTTGTAAATGTGTTCTGCTTTATGTGCTATATTAACAATATTAATCCTACACATATAGTTCATTGATTGCTGCCTAACTGCATGTCATTAGCAAACTAATATACTATTTAAAACCTGCTCTTAATTTAAACTACTCAAAATTAATAGTTTTTCTCTGTTACACCTTCCAACACGAATGATTCTGTGATTTCAAATTGTGATAGCATTTTAATTATGAAAGTATGCTTGGGAATTCTTTGGGAAAGCAGTACATTTAGCACAGGCCACATTAATGCCCATAAACACTTCTGCTTGTGCTTGAACTCATCAGTACAGAGGTAGTTAGTCACTTACTGTATGCACACAGCATCATGCCCTAATATTAACATTCAATTTTCAAGGGGACCTGATTTTCCAAATCTGAGTCCTGTATGCATTCAAGAGTAAAGTGCTCACTGCATTGGGTTTGTTTTTGTTTTTGAACACATCTCATTTGAAAGCATAAAATACTGGGAACAATCTGACCTCTTAAACCTTTCTGAATATTTACTTAGATACTAGAATTGTATAATCTTCTAACTGTCTGGAGATGAGTGAAAAGACAGAAGGAAACAAAAGGAGAATTGCAGCTTCGCAGCATTCTGATCTGTCCTAAAAATACTTAGAAACAAGCCTACCTTTATTTCTTGAGGAAGCTTACTGTTGAGTTTCTCCTTCCTTTTTTGATACAGAATCTAGCTCTTAGTATACAGTCAAATTGAGGTTATGTTCTCACCCCCTCATAAACATATGTATATCTTTCAGTTGTAAGGACACATATTGTGGTGAGTAGCTAAGGATGCTCAGATTTGCAAAAGGGCTGCTGTGATCATTTTTCTTCACATGGGAAAAAGAAGTGTGTTTTGTTAAAATCTGCATTGACAAAGCTCAAGCTCTAGATTATGCTGCTGTTTAAACATCATTACACTTCCCATCTTCAGATATACTGCAAGAGGTCTGTATTTTAGACCTGTAAACAGGGCTAAGAATCATAGCCAGTGCAGGAAGAGGTTTAAATTTCTGGCAATATTGGATGTTGCTGGAGCCAAATGATTAATGGAGAAAGAAGAAGGTTAAGTAATGGATTCCTTAAGGAAAAAAAGGGATGAAAATTTGTGTCAGGGCAAAGGAAGAGAAGTAAAATAAGAGAATCATTTAGGATAGAAATTGTGCTGTACATTATAAGAAGAACTGTTCTTTACACAGTCAGCGTCTCCACAAGTTCTTATAGCTAGTTTTTCTAGTTTCCTTTCTTGTGAACTCTCCTCTTTGACATTCTTTTCTCTTATAGCAGCATATAAGTAAATGCTTACACAGAAGAGATGCAAAAATCAACAAGAACAAAACAAAGAAACAGCAAGGATTGTCAGAAGCAAAAATGCATTATTACAGTATCAGTAGTACACTTTATCAATTAGCACAACAGTAAAGAAGATAATCTGACTAGATTTAGTACTTAAAGTGTATGCATTAAAAGAAAACAAAACTAAACAGATCAATCTTTCACCAGGCACAATTGGAAGCAAAAATAAATATAGAAAGCCAAACTACAGGCCTGTACAGCATTGACTCCCAGATATTTAACCCACTGAGACTGCTAGACAGTCTCGGGACAGTATAACTGAAAAGTAAAGAAGATGAAGAGGACTGGTAAGTCAAAGTAAAGTGGAAAATAATACAGGAAGAAACTGGGGTTGTTCAGCCTGAAGGAAGCTTAAGGGAGATCTTCTCAATCTCTACAACCACCTGAAAGGAGATTCTAGTAAGTTGGGTGATGGTCTCATCTCCTAAGGTACAATCGATAGGACAGAAGGAAATGGCCTCAAGTTGTGCCAGGAGCGGTTTAGATTGGATATTAGGAAAAGCATCCTCATGGAAAGGGTTGTCAACCCTTGGAACAGACTGTCCAGGGAAATGGTTGTCTTCACCCCTGGAGGTATTTAAAAGATGTGTACATGTGATTCTTAGGGATGTGGTTTACTGCAGCATGGCAGTGCTGGGTTAAAGGTCAGACTTTGTAATCCTGAATTCTTTTTCCAGCCTAAATGATTCTATAAGAAGACAACTAGATGATTGTTAAATACTTACTTCAGGATTCCAAGTAATGCTTTGGAAGTTCCGTGCAATCAGGCTGCCAGAAAAGAGATGCAAGGTAAGCAGATGAATCTGTTGCTGTGTCATTGTTCACAAGCATAATAATCCAAATACTTGTTACATTACCCTTTTACATCTGAAAAAGAGGATGAAGATCCAGAGTTAACTATGTGAAAAATTCAATAACTGTTTTCCTCTCAAAATTGGTTTGACCTAACCTCTCTATTCACTTCTCAGAGTCCATCCCTGAAATTTCTTTCTCTTTCTTCTATTTGTACTGAAATATCTTTACAATTCTGAATACAGATACTTGTAGTTCTGGCAGATATTTCTTTAATAAGTTTCACAGGGCATGGCTTGTTGTGTCCTTTGTGGGACGCAGCTATCTAGTTACATTTCTAAAATTTCTCTTTTAGAATGACAGATTGCTCACCTATACTGATAGATTAGTGAAATGTTTTCCCTCTTGTTTTTATCAACTTACCCATCAAAATGGAATGACTGTTTCTGGAATTAAAACCTTCAGGGAAACAATTCTTGTGGTGAATGGACCATAAAATCTCATTCTGCTGTTGGGACTAAAAGCATCCGACTTCTTCTTGCAATCCAATTAACAACAACAAAATAGCATCATCTTAAGAACTTTCCTGAATAAAACAATTTCTATTTTAAGACTGGAATTTTGCAAATATGTCTTCCAAGAGTGAAAAATCTAGACTATTTCCTCACAGATTCAATGTATTACCATTGAATGTTAGTAGTAGCTATTTCACTGAATCAGGCACATCCAGAGTGATCTTGTAGAATACTTGGATACCACAAAAAAGAATCTGCAGAAGTGTTTTGTTGAACTCCCACACTTGTAAAGTGGGATTTCCATATGGTAATTTAAAAGTTAATGTATGGAGTTTGTTTTTAGTTTTAAAATCTTGGAGTATCTTCTGTAAACTGAGAATGACCAATTTATTGTGTAAATATGTCACAACGGCTGAGACAATATTGGTTATGGCTGTACTAAGATGTTAATCATCCAAATGCCTTTTATTTTTACAGGAATCTGTTTGTATATAAAGAACCTTCTAGTCATGAGAAAAGAGTTCTGGATCTGGCTCTGCAAGACTGATTGATTTATGGACAGCTAAAAATAGAGGAAATGTTCTTGCTGCTTTATATGTGTAAGAACATCACTCATTTCGATCACCACATTGTCACCTTTAAAGACCAATTTGTTATCCTTTCACTTTTATTGTTAAAATTACTGGCATTGGGGAAAAAAAATCATTTTATAGAGACTATTATCCAGAATAAGTAACTACTCCAAAGCTCACCTTTACACTCGCATTTCTTTATGCTTTCTGCATGGATAATTCCATATTCCTGTTATACATGATATCATAGATTTGGTATCGACAGCTCCAATGGATAGATTTAAAGAGAAGCTGAGTGAGACTTTTAAGGAACATATGTATTTCTCCATTCTGTACTTACTTCTTTCATCATAATAATAGAGAAATCACCCTAAGTAATGGCAGGCTCTTTGAACAAATGCTTGCAACAAGCATAAATGTCACATCATATCACATGCCATATTGTTTCATGATATGATGCATAAACTACTTCAATTTAGACTACATGCAGTATATATTGACAGTGCAAGGCCAAATTAATCCTGTCTGCTCCTCATAAAGGGTAGATACTTATAATACATATATAAAACTGAAGCAACAGTTGAACCTGACTTCCAATATCAGATCTTTCCCTAATAAGGACTTCTTGTAAAAAACAAACAGGAATATTTTTTTGGACTACATTTGAAAGAACAAGAAATGGACTGATAGACAATATTTCCAGGTACGACATAGATTATTCCATGAAATTTACTCCATATGATCTGCTTTCCATAAAGATTTTATATGTATCTATATTATTCTGTCCTTCTGTCTCTGATAACAGCAAATAGAGTCTGTCAGGATGATTCAGATAATTAAAAATGAGTAATGTGAGTCAAAAGCCTCAAGAATGCTATAAAAACATTATCTGTAAGCACCAATGTGGCTCTCCACAGTTGCAGAATTTCAGTTGAAATTCCAATTGCAGAGAACCCTTTGAGGATCTGAAAGTAAAACAATCTTTTTTTTTTTTCCTTTACATCTGCTGCTTTCTTTCCCTGGCAAGCACTCTCATTGACAGAAGACAGCTTCTTCCTAAAGAAAATTAAGTAACAGCAGCTGAAAATGTATGATTCATGCAACCTGAGGTCTTTTGGTGGTTCTGAGAGGCTCCGTTTACATGGAGCGGCGCTTTTGTGTAGAGGGTGAATTAGCATATGATCCTTATCACTTATAAACACATCATTATTGATACACAATATTCTTGTATTAATAAATCCAGTAACCTTCCTCTTTCTGTCTCTACAGTACGCTAATAGAGGTCTACTAAGTCAAATATTGCTGATGGTCAAAACCAGAATGCATCAAACATACCAAATGTATCTGTAAAGTGATAAAATTATTGAAGACAGGAAAAACTTTGAAGGCTACATGTATAAAAGGAGGATAAGACTACATGTTTGATATCAAGGATCAAGGATTACCAATTATTAAGAAAATAATGGCTTGTACTGTTGGGATTTATAGGAGGGAGTTTGTTGTAAACTACAGTTATTCTATGGCATCTTGGACATAAATAAGGATGTTTTATGATGAAATAGGAAAGGGTTTTTTTCAGTGAATTTTCCTATCAGTATCATTATAACATACAGGATGTTTTCTTCTTAACATGCTGTAGAATTTAAACTATTCTTTTATAAATGGCAATGATCCACATCTGTAGCTGACTTGGAAAGCTAGAAACTGTTGGAATAACTTCAGGAATGTTCTCTTTAAGATGTATTTTACAATGTCTTCTTAAATTTTAATTTTTGTTTTAATTCTAGCATGAATCCCATTGTATACCCAATATATAAAGATAAAAGTGGAAGTACAAATGAAGAGTTTGCCTTACCTCTAAGTTCCTTATCTGACATTCAATGGATTTTGAGTGAGACATAAAATCCCTTGACTCACAATAGAATAAGAGGGACTCTCTCTGTAAAGAAATTAAAATGGACTAATATGAAATCATACATATGCATTTGTCAATTATAATGATAGTTTTGAAATAGTGGTGGTTTAACAACACAAGGAAGGTAAAATGTATGGGCAAAGTATCACCTCATCAACTACAGCACTTCTCAAGCATTGGATTTATCTATTAATAAATAGATAAAATTAGATAGTACATTAATCATAGACAAGTCATTTTCAGGCATAGCTACACAAACAATCCTCATAACAGTCACTTAAAAGATAGTTCTCAAACACACAAATAATGCATTAAAGTTGGAAAACAGAAGGCTAGCCCCATATATTGCAGAAGTTGAGAGACAAGCCCTGTGAATTATTTGCTGAACTCTTATTTCTGGACAGCACTGAATCAACTTGACTACCACAGGGTGGCATTGTCAAAGAGAAGTTAAATTAACATCCAGTTTATGACTTAAACTGTTAAGCAACAGTTCCTTCTTCCTCTGAGTTATGAAGGATGGTAAATTTCTGATAGTTTATGGCTGAAGTAAATCAGAATAATAATTGTGTTTATTGGTCCTGACCAAGAAGATCGAAAGTCAGGCTTTGCCCACTGTCAGCATGTTGCCAGAGATCCCATTTAAAGTGTTAGTAATAGGCAGAAAGACAGATTTATTCCTGTATACTTGAAAACCAAAAATGTAATAGGGCTTTTTTAGTTACCTGGCTGGTTACCCAATCAAATTCAAGTCTGCTCTTTACTGTCTAGCCCTTTTTGGCACTTTGTTGCTGGCAAAATGAATAACAGCCTCCAGCCTGAGCTTACTGTTAGAATAAGCTTTATTTTAAAAATCACTAAATAAATGTTTCTGTCTTACAACTGCCTAACTCTTTAAGCAGTGTGTGAAAACTGAGTTCTACATACATCTTTTTCTTATATTCAAAAGATAATTTTATGCCTTCTTATTTTATACATGAATCTTTGCCTTTGGTCTGCTCTTTTGCATTCTAACCAGATGGATCCCAAAGGGGTATACATGAAGAAAATGTTTCTTAAAACTGAAAGAGAAAGATCATTTCTTTTTTTCTGGTCAGCAAAATTATGGTTTGATATGAACATGAAAAAAGCAAGAGTCCTTTTAAGAAAACATGTGCTACTATTTGCTGACATTTTGTCAGGTACATGGTAAATGTTATCTTGAGAAAATCAGATGAAATCTACAAACTTTTCAAGAGAGAGCACTTTAAGTATAAAAACCAACAGTAGACTAACAAAAACCTAATTATCATGATAGCAAACTTACTGTATAGAAGTAAGAGGATAGCTGTCAATACCCCTAAAGCAGAAAGGTCACTTTACAATTACAATAGCTTCACTTATCTTCCTATTGTCCGAAGCTGTCAGCAGAAGATAAATGCCTATATCCACCCTAATCACAGCATGAGTTTTATCATTTGATGACATGCTTACCAAAACCAATCATTTAAGCCTTGCCTAGGTAGAGCCACTGAAGAAAACAACTGGCACAACTTAAGAAAACAACTTAAGCAACAAACCCTGGCACACAAATGGTAATTTAGGACCAGAATGTCTGTAATTTTCTTCAATTTATCCTTATTTCCAGTGTAGATGAAACTGAGTCATGCTACTGGATGACACTTGTAGCTACTTTGCTTTGAAGCCACACCTTGAGTCAACTTGGATCCAGTGTACCCCTAATAAGCAAGCTCTTAGTTTAATAAGAATAAATGTCACCCAGTACAAGAACTGTTAACAGACAGTGAGCCTAACCTACTGCCCTATCATTGAGTGGCAAAGCTTCAGTCAAGGGTATTAGGAATATTAATTTAAAATACTAGTTCCATTTTGAAGTCAAAGCAACAGATCTCTCGTGTCATGCAAGCAAAAGACACTAGTTAAAACTGGAAAGTGATGGTTTGTTGCTCAAAAAAAAAGATGCTCACAGACTTCAAAGTTTTAGTGATGCTTCAGGCTAGGATAGATCGTTAGGAATTGCATCTATGAAGTTCCCATGCCCTTGGACTAAGTACAGATGAATCAATTATTTTTTTTCTTCATGGCCTACCAGGAGTCCAGAAAGAATATCACCACATTTTTTAATCAGCTCTCTGTCTCCAAAATAGAGAATTTAAATGGCTTGTGGGAAGTCCTAAGCTGATATGCTCAAATGGCTTCTATTGGTGGAACTGACAGGTACCTTTGCCTGATGATGCAACAAACATTGTCCAAAAAGCCTTGGAAGGCTTCAGACTGAAAGAGCTTTCTGTTGTACCTCACACTCACTTACAACATAGTTATGTGACTAGTCTACACTGCTTCCTACACTAGAGGATGTAATAGGTTGGCAAGGGAGGATGTGGTCTGATGACCTTGACTGGTTGCCAGGTGCCTTCCAAGCTACTCTCCATCCCTTCAACAGCACGGGGGGCGAGGTGAGGGGGAACAAGATGAAAAGCTCATGGACCAAGATAAAATCAGTTTAACAAATAAAACCAAAAGTCAAGTGCAGAAGAACAGAGAAACAAAAAGACTTTACTTCCCATCAGCAGGAGAGATCCAGGCACTTCCTAGGAAGCAGGGCATCAGTACATAGAGTGCTTGCTTTGGGAGACAAACATCTTAATAATGAGTATCCTGCCTCCTTCCTTTCTCTTAGCTTTTTTTTTGCTGAACAGGATATCATATGTTAAGGAATAGCCCTTTGGCTAGTTTGGTTTAGTTTTCCTGACTATGCTCACTATCAACCTATTGGCTTTTTGGGAAGAGAGGATGTTGGAGAGGAAGCCTTGATGCTGTGCATCTCCAAAAACATTGGTGTATTATCAACAACATTCTGGCTACAAATACAAAGGATAGCATTATGTGGCTACCTCCACCCTAGCCAGACCCAATACAGAAGAATAATTTTCTTTGTTAAATTCACTCTCTGTCTAAAAGCTTGTCTCAGCCAAACCAGAGCAAGGATCAATGAGAATGTAGAGAAAGCTGTTACTAAGTTGTTCCTGCACTACACCCACCAGGTGCAGTTCAACAGTATGAATGGAAATAACACTCAAGCTTAGGTGAATCTTATGAAACGATGAAGTTACAAGATAGTAAGAGAGAAGTCTGAACTCTAGTAAATATCTATACATACCTAGAGGTACCTAGATTGTGCATAAGAATATGAAGCAAACAATGTTTATCCCTGCTAGGGAACTGAAGAACAGAATAGGACAATAGAATAGAAACAAGCTTACATTTTTAAACTCCAGAAAAAAAGCAAATATTACACCATCACCAAATCTGTATAGTCCCAACCATTATGAACACAAGGCAATGTGTTTGGCATTGAAGGAAATTCTAAAGAGAATATAAAATTTTGCAGGAAACAACAGTTTTCTCTGTAGTAAATTTTCAATTTAAAATAATTATCCTGTTTGTCTAAAATGGTTGAAATTGCCCAGTACCAGTTGTCCAAGAGAGTACGTAATATTGCATTTCCATTTTTTTTTAAAGAGTGTTAACTTGATGATCCATGCTACACACAGTGAAAAATTACTGTGAAAAATATATCCATGCCACATGAAATTAAAAAAACCCACCTTATTGGATAGTAAGCTTCATAGATATCTAGACCTGTTTGCATTTTATAGATAAGAACAATAGCTGGCAGCCTTTGGCATCCTGGGAATATTTTCTTCATGTAGCTTCCTTTAACCTTTACAAAATAAAGAATCTGTTACATTAACTCTGGGGCAGAGAGGAACCACTACTTGTTACCACTACAGAGCACAGCATGTGTCATTTAATGACAAGAAATCAAAAGAGAGACTTTTAATTTCCATTTTGGTTGCTTCTGGGTTATTTGGTTTTCCTTCTGGATAGGTGAGATCTGTAGATTTAACTATGCAATAAAAGAATATTCACAGGTACACCCTGCTATATTTTTCCTGGTGTTTGGGCAGTGAAGTTTTTAGTAGTTAGTGGAATGTTTAACATTGAGAATAAAGTAAAATCCTCACTTATAAGTGAATATAACAATGCTGATTACTTACATTATTACAGCATTCTTTATTATTTTCTCTATTTAATTTCCTCTTTCTTTGGATTCTGAAATGTGGAATAGACTTTTCCCAAAAGAAAAGAAATGTCACTTCTTAAAATTAATTGAAGATAAATGAATTTAAAATGCAAATGCCTATCTAGGAGGTTTCCACAAGATCACCACAGCTAGTGTTCTACAGATTTTTCTGTTGGGTTTTTTTTTTGATAGATATATTCCTTGTTAGCTTTCAAATTACTGTGACATTGTACTTTAAAAGCATAGAAGCGCAAATAAATATTTTTTCCTTCAAGGGAAGATTTACCTGATTAAATCTACATTTCCAAGATCTGTTTTAACTACTGATACCATAAGAAAATTTTTAGTATTCTACACCTCCCCCTTACCCTTCTAAGAACTCTCAGAAACTTACTTCTTTCTTTTTTTCTTTCTGTAGACTGTAATTTACATACCTGTAATAAGCATATTGTGGAAGCATTCAAAACATGTTTCATCCATTTGACAAGGTATTTAAATTACAGACTTTATATTAGCTTACCAAGTAAGCTTATTTGCTCTTCTGGGACTCAGAAAACAATAATTGCTTCATTTAGGTTTTCATTTTGAATCCACATGGAGGATTGATTTTTTTAATGCAAATGGGTAGTGAAATATCCAAATCTACCATTTCTCTATTGAGAAAGTCCTGTGTAGTATTCAAATTGTTGTTTCATATCTATTTTTCAGTTGTCATGAAAAGCACCAAAAGCTTAAAATATATGACCAAAAGTTAAAATATATTGTCTGGGGAATAAGCTATTCATCCCTCATTTGGTTTATTCCTCTTTTGTGTTCACTTGCTGTGGGATTCAACACATATTCTTCCAAATGTTTGTCAAATGAAGAGAGGGAAACACGGAAGCCACAGGCAGGATTACCTGAAAGGTGTTGAAAATACACCTATCTGAAATAATAGGTTCTACAAGAATAATCTGGGGTTTTTTGCTTGCTTCACATGCAACTTATTTTTCATTTAGATGACGGTTGGTCTTGCTCTTAGAATTTCACAAAAATTTTGAATTCCCTACTTCATTTCAGTTAGGAACAGAATTCAATAGTGAAGTCAAGTATCTCAGATGTGATCACAGTTATTTAAAAACAATGGACTTTTTCTGTCATATCTAGTGACAGGACAAGGGGTAATGGGAAGAAACTGGAACACAAATGTTCCATTTAAACATGGGGAAAAACTATTTCACTGTGAGGTGAGGGAATCGTGGCACAGGCTGCCCAGGGAGGGTGTGGAGGCTCCTTCTCTGGAGGTCTTCAAAACCTGCCTAGACATGTTCCTGTGTGACCTGATCTAGGTGGACCTACTTTGGCAGGGGGATTGGAATGGATGATCTCTAAAGGTCCCTTTTAGCCCCTGCCACTCTATGATTCTGTGACAGTGGGATCTAAATAGCAGATAAATCAAAATAGGTCAATTTTGGTTTTTTCTTCTCCTGTTTCTCAGGACTCTGCCCAAAGTAGGTCCTCAAACCATTTCACTTCTCATAAAGCACTCCAGAGCATATGTGTCTGAAGGCTTTTGACAAAAGCTGTATGTTCACTTGTTTATCTGTAAGCAGAAGTAATTTGGTCCAGAATGATAAGTGGGTGTGACAAGAATGTATATGGGTAGAAAATAACAGCTTAACGTACACAGAAGATTTTGGGATATGTGCAGACACCAAGTTACTGGATATGTGCTGCTTTAGCCCATTCCTCAATGCATTCCTTCACATCTTCTACCTATCACATCTGAAACACAGAGAGAAATGATAGGAGTGTTTCTGATGCTTATCATTAGAGGCACATAACCTTAAAAAAAGTAGTATCTTGGCTTTAAAGCCATTTTTTCCATCAATCCCACTTGACTTTTTCTTGCTTGTGGAAGGAGCTCTTCACTGCCTTGTCTCATTGTCAGAAACAGAGAAGCTTACAGATGTGATAATGCTCCTAATATTGACAAACTTGCAGCTAGTGGGAGAGGCTACAAGGCAGGCGGAGAAAACACAATCCACTCATTTTGTCTGTAACTTAATCTTTCAGGGTACAACGTGATGCAAATACATCAGAATGAATGTCCAAGTTGACGACAGTTTCCTCCAAAACTAAACACAACTTCAAGAACATGTCTGGAAATTAAATGAGTCCATTTAAGTTCCTCAGAAAAATCTTTTGCCAGAGGGAAACTACCTGCTGCTTAAGGAAATTTAATTCCATCTAGTTTCTTTTTCTGTACCCTTGCTGACTGCTTGAGACTGATAAATCTAGATCCATTCACAAATGCAAGGAAACTGAAGCAGACATGGAAATGTATCTAAGGACTTCAGCAGGGAGAGCTATGGTCTTTTTCCAATCAGACCTTACTACAAGGTATATCTAATTTTCTATTCACAATCACCCTTCAAGTAGGTTTCAAAAATTAGCTTTTCTTCATTTCCTCTGAGTGTGCATAGCTCAGATTAGCCCTTATTGCTATTTTTCCCTTCAATGCCCAGTATGGTCAGTTATTTTTTTTTCAAGTAAAATCTTAACCTTTAATTCCTGGTGATGTGAAGAGAAGCAATCATTTTCAATATTTCATATTTCAATCATTATTTACTATCAAATTTCACTTTAATAAGCGAGAAACAACAAGGATGTTTTAAGCAGACAATTACAGAATCTTTGCTATTCTGGTGCATTTAGGATCTTTGCTCACAGGGACAACTCAATAGCTCTACAATGTATCTAATCTAGACAGTAGTCTAAACAAATCTAGGAACACTGAATCTCAAAATCTCTCCTGTAGCAAGCTGGAGCTGAACCAGGCTGATGCCTGTTCTTTAGGAGACAGAAGATGAACAACACATTATTGTTTAAGGCATGTTGTATTTAGAGCTGTTACTCAAAAAGCTGGCTTAATGCTATTACAGATGCTGTTACTATCTAGTAGCCCTTATATCATAGGCAGGATGCACTATCATCTCTATCAAACTCAAAATCACTAATTTGGTAAAGAAAGTTTGTTCCTTTTTTAGATGAGAGATTGTCTAATGCAACAGATCAATAGTGAAGAAAGAGTGTATGTGTGCGCATGAGGAAGATCATCATGGAAAAAGAAGCAGAGAAAAATCCAACCAACTGGGTTGATGCATGCAGAAAGAATGAAGATTGACTGTGGCAAAGCAAAGAATGTATTGTATTTCTGAAATCCTTCATTATCTGGTGTGCTGGCATTCCTGACATTCCTAAAAATAAAGTGTTCTGGAAAATATGGAATAGCAAAAATTATGCTAGTAGTATACTTAACTTCTTAATGTACAACAATGAACAAAGCAATGTACCACTGTGCAGTTTCTCACATATGAAGCTAGCTAGCTACCTGATACAGTAAAAAAAGAATATTTGTTTCCCATATTAAGCACATTGATCTGTCACGAATGGAATTAAACTTTGTGAAGAAAATAAGTTGTTTAAAAAACAATTATTGTGCACTTCTTTTGTAATAGGCAGAATAACCTTTGCAGCATCCTATGATTCATTAGTGAATATGTCAAGAACCTGTAAATAACACTTGAAGCTTGCTTTTTGGTCTCTTAATTAAACTGACAGTGAAAGTCTTATCTCTTGAGGCATATGCTGCTGTCCTGAATATTTCATTTCTTGCAGTTGTTCTCACTTTAAACATGAGGATGAATTAAACAAGTAATAATATTCTGTTCAAACTCAAAATTACCAAGTTAAACATCTTTAATACAACTAATTTGCTTGATCTACACTGAAGGATCTGGCTTTGTTTATTTTTATAGAGCAAAGGTTGTTTTATAGTGATGGATGCATGCAGTCCCATCTAAAGCTGTTTAGTAGCTTCAGTTCTGTAGTAAAATGAACTTTTGGTCTTTTTTTTTTACATAATTAAGCTGTAGTTATGTTTTGATTTAAATTTCAGCATTTCTTTTCTCCTAAAGAGGGGCTTACATGACTCTTAAGGATTTAAGAGAAGTCCCTATTTTTCTGTTTCTCTTACACTCAAGTAAATAGAGATTTCTATGTCACTATTCACTGAAAGGTGGTTAAACTTCTTCAGCCATTGTGTAAACCAAAACTCATGTTTGTAAACTTCTTCTGTATTTCAGAAACAGATTCATCAAGACTTTCAGAGCAGTGACTTGCCACTGCTTTTAATCTATGTTCCTTGTATTGATTGTATAATGTAATCAGGAGGTGCCAAAGGTATGGAAAGTGGAAATATAAACATTGCACTTTCATGTTGCTTTGCTTCAAATACACGACATATACAACACCAATATTTTCCACCCTAAGATGCCTGTGGAACTACCTGGACTGTTCTCCCAGCAGCTGCTATTAACCTTTTCTGCTTCCAATTGCAAAACACTCCTGTCTAGAACGGAGCTCTATTCTACTTTTCTATTTTCATAGCAAAGAGTTGCCATACTTTTGGTTAAATCTTTTTGTTACCTTTGAGTCAAATATTGGACATCTTATAAGTATTACTGAACAGTTCTTTTGCAGGATGGTATGCAAGTAGAAGTAAGGAAACAGAAGTTCTAGAGTCTCAGTCAGTGAATTTGCTGTGGAAATTTGAAGAACTCTAATAAGTCAGCCCCTATCTCCTTCTTGGTAAGGACATGTATGCATTTTGAAAAACAAAAAGAAAACAAAACCAAGACCGAAAAATCTATCTGATTAAAAGCAATAGATATAGAAAAACTATGTAGTCTGTATGCACAATCATAGGCAAAGAGCAACAAATACATAATATCTTCACTTACCTAAATATAGAAGATACAGACAATGTTCCCATTCCCAAAGAGCCTTAAAAACCCCAAACCCAACCCTATCCAATCTGAGAAAGAAAAAGGTTTCCTTTCATCAGTAAGCTCCTCTAGCTTTTTCTGTTATTTATAAAAAAATATATACTATTTACAATTGTATTTACTGACAATAAGAACTGACTGAAAAAATTCCATAAGAGTGACTTTTCCCAGTTTTAATATGTATTTAGTGGAAGGAAAAGAAAGTTAAACCTGAAATACATTCAGCGTAAATCCTATTGTCAGTTTAATATCTATGTTGACCACCACAAGACCTACAGAAGCTTGTGTGGGCATGAGTACCAAAAATAGCAACACAACAGTGTTTTAAAATTTACACAGTAGTACATTATATTTTATTTCTATTCTGATTTTCTATGACTTAAGTGGACCTTAGTCTTTGCACTTTAACTGTTCCATGGGCACATTCTGTACATCTAGTTTATATCTAGAAGTGTTATTTACCTTTCATTCATTAACCTTGTGCATCTTGTCTCTCTCAAATCATTCTTATTGGAACTATGTCTCTTTTTTTCCTTTTTTAGCATTGCCATCAGTGAATAACAGTAGTCAAAAAAACCCTGGAATGAATATGTGTATCTTTTGATCTATATATAGAATGATAGATATGTACATTGCTGTCTCGGGGATGGGAAATGTGATGCATTCCCTGCAGTCATTAGTGTTCTTGTGACAGCTGTTAAACAGTGGTAAGCTTTTGGAGCAGCAGAAAAGATTTGGATGCTTCTGAAACCTTGTCTATCCACAGTAGGTAACCATTCATCCTTTGCTGATGATACTGACCCCCTGCATGGCAAAGATGAAGCCCGTTGGTTTTTTTTGGGAAATATTTAGGCTTCTCGTTAGTACTGAGCCATTGTCTCATGCTGTTTCTCTTGCTGCCTGGCTGATCTTGAGCCTGGGATAATTGGTAGAGAGGTCACAGACTTGCAGAGGAAAATAAAACCACTATCTTTATGGTCCTAGATAAGCATTATTTGATGGAAAAGGAGTTGTTAAGCTGATGTATTACATGCTGTACCTAAACAGATATTACCATTACTGCATCATTTTAATACAGCAGTCTGTAAAGCAGAGGAGGCTGAGAATGAGCTATAAAACATTTAAAGAACTTTCACTTGATGAAAGCAAGAGTACATCTGGCAGTGACCATATTTCGTCTCTAGACATGTACATCTATCAAGGACAAGACAAGTCATAGGACAAGGATGAGAATGAAAGTGAAGCAAGTGAAGCAAACCTAATTAGCAGTAATAGGATATTCAATCTATGCCATATCACTGACTCCTTGTATCCATTTAAAGGTGATGACCAGGGATTACTCCAGTCATAGCATGTAATATCTAGCCTATAGAACTAAATCTGTAGCACAACTGTGTACTTTTTGTTAACGTGAATTAAGTATTAAATGTAGCGCTTGACGTAACAAATGCTGCAGAGTTATTTGGAAAACAAGGAAATATAGACAAAAACTTTTAGATAAAACCCACTTTTGTGTCCTTGTTTCTTTAAATAGTTAAAGTCCTGTAGGTTATCCATGAAGGTTTATGATACCTTTAGATGGTACAGCTACAAGCCTGTATTACCTCTAAAACATGGTGCAATTAATGATTAAAGTACAAATTTTTAAAAGAAGGTAGGATTTTTCTTTTCTAGCTGCACTATTTAATAACCAAAACTTCCTATCAGTTGAGTATTAGTGAGTACAGCTACAATACAGCTAAAGAGACATAAGACTTGACATGAAATTCAAATGGGCTGGCTGTGTTTCTCTGATTGTCTGCTTTCTGAAAATTAGAAAGTCATAACAAATTGTTGACTTCTGTACAATGGAAAATAAAAAGAGTGGGCACTTTTCTCAGTGCTGTAGTATGCTGAAATGCTGTGGCATCTAATGACAGAAATACATAGACCTTAAGTGAGCAAAGCAAGCCCCCAAGCACAAGAACTTAGACATTAAATCCCAGGTAACTTTCATACTTCAAGAACTACTTTTGTGCAATAGTGGATCCAAGAATATAATTAAATTATTTTTTATTAATTTCATTTTTTTAGACTTAAGGAAATAGGAACATATGAAGAATGAAATGATCAAAAAGTAGTTTGGTCTTGGAAAAAGAGAACGTATTTTGCCATAGCTCAGTACAAAAAAGGTAGATCAAGTTAGTGTTCTTGGCATGAACTCATTTATTTGCAATTTGTTTTCATATCTGAAGGGGAGAGAAACCTGTCATCACCAAGATGATAGATAAGCACTCAAACCAGTTCTCCAGAGAGGTTATGTAGTCTCCAGGAGGTTTTTAAGACCTGACTAGACAAACCTCTGAGCAGCTTGGCCTGACCTCATAGCTGACCCTGCTTTGTGTAAGAGGTCAGACTGGATGAACTCCTGAGATCCCTTCCAAGCTTGAACTTCTTTGATTGTACAAATCATGGTATGCATCTGAAGTCTTTACCACAATAAAACTTTCTGTCTGTGGTGACTGACAATTGTCATTATTTTTTACTCCATAAAGCAGTTGTAAAAAGAATGTGTCTGCCCTTCTCATATTCACACTGCTTCTGTTTGGCATGGTATCATTGAAGACACAGTTTCAAGCACATTTATAATCCCTATGAATGACATGGAAGAGGGCATCACCTATTGAGTTAGGAGTTAAATGTCTGGAAAACCAATATGAACATAGCAGTAACGTTCCCAGACACCAACTGCTGAAACTGTAAGCAGTTATCATAGTCCACTTCTTTTACCTCTTCCCTTACAAAGGTACATAATTAAAAAAAAATCCATACTGTAACCTCTTATTTGAACTTTGACTCCTCCTCTTCTAAAGGAGCTTTACTTTTATATCTGTTCCAATTTAACCTGTGACAACCTTCTGAGTGTTTTTGAGGTGGTGTTTTTGACTAACAATGTAAAATAAATATTCCCTTATATCATGTATCTCAAAGAGCCACAATATTATCAAGTAAGCAAACTTCTTTTACTTAGTCATATAAATTTCCACCAGGTCACTCAGAGTCACTGACCTGGATCACAGGATGCTACACACATATCTGCTACTTGGGTTAAAGATCTTGCAGTATGACACCCTAAGTAAAGCAAACATGACTTCTCTGTAAATAAACCATGATGACACCAAGGAGATAGTAGTTTAATTAGTAAGAAACAGAAGTGAACTATGAATTATTGATTCTATAAAATCTTTTGATGTCTGTGTGACACTCTTTGTAAAGCTTAGAATATGTTTTCTAAACAATAATATTAGACTCATAATAAGATTAATCTTCACAGTAAAAGTGACAGAAAAAATATTGCTTTGAGGGTTTTTTTGACAAAAATATTATTAGGAGTGTTGCAATGAGGAAAATTAATTTTGGGCTATCAAAATACAATATTTAATATAGAAAATTAAATTGGAATTGTAAATATCAACTGTACTTCCACATGTCATTAGTTAGTAGAGTATATGCCTTATTGTCTTTTTTTGGTTATATAGATTTCTATAATACATTGCTTTACTTTTCCTTCTTAGATTATGGAAGATATTCTCAAAGAAAATATTAGCTGATCAAATCATAATTGCCTGCAGCAGTCTAGGCAGATGCAATTCAATGTCAAATTCTCTATTAAAAAATCTCTCCACATTTCAAAATTAATATCTCAAACTTTGTTTCACAAAACAACCCTCAGCCTTTTGATCAATTGATTTGTACAAATAAAGCAGGCATTTAGAGTTTCATTCATTTCTGTTTAGAACACACGGTAGTTTCAAACCATTTCATATCTTTCAGCTAGGCAGAGAAAAAAATAACAACAACAAACCTTGCCATTGTTTTACACAGTAGATCAACATGAAATCTCACCTCTCTTTTCTGTCCTCACTGTCTTCTCCACTTAGGAAAGAGTGTTTCATTCTTCAGGTGGCAGCAGTTTGTCAATTCACAGGTCTTTAGGTACCTTGGCCTCTTATATTTCTAAGGGCTTTCACTTTCCCACTCTACAACTTGCTAACTCTGTACCTCTTCACCCAAGCTGCTCAAACACTGTTTTTCAGAGCTTCTGTGACACTGTTTTCCCCATAATTTTCCTACAGTGTTGTTTTAGTGCTATTATTCCCATGGCCTTGCTCCCACAAGCTCAGTAGTGCTGCTACTGTGACTTCTCATGGGAAACAGTTGCCATCAGTGTAAAAATGACCTTTAACATCTCCTCTCCCTGTTGCCCCAAGCTACCCTCTGCTTGTATTTGTGGGAACAAGAATGTGTATCCACAGAGGCTAACAACCAAGCAGTGTGTAGCACCTGCCCCTCATCTAGGCAGCTCTGACAGCTTCATAAGCAGAAACAATCAACTAGGAAGTTGAGCAGGTGTCAAAGTTTTAGGTGATCATCATGTTGTACTTTAAAGTTAGTCCTGACATACACATTTGTAACTTTAATGATTACAGTAAAAAAACTGAGGCACAGCCATTCACAGACCTTAAATATGTGTGTGTGTATATATATCAGAATGATTGAGCTAAAAAGAAATTAAAGAAAAACTAGATTTCATTCTGTGTTCTGTAAATCCACCAGGAGCTTCAGGCAAAATAAAGAATTGTCATGATATTAGTATGGTTTGCCAGTAATTTTGCACAATCTATGAAGCCTCTATGTATAAGATAATCAAAATATTTCAAACTTTGTTATAAAAATTTACTGAAAAAAAATCCTGAACTTCTTCCAATAAGTATGAGCTCCAAAAAACCCAATTATTACCACATATTTTCATATAGAATTAAGAACTGCCAATGAGAAAGTAGAAATTCTTTGAAACCTTTTCAGGAAGATTGACATGGAAAAAGGACAGAAATTAATAGACTCCTGCTAACCTTAAGAACTCTTCTTCAGCAGAAGAATAGTTTCTGTTTAGTTAATCTAAGAGATATTTCCATAAAATAAATAGTTGGTTTTGTTGTACAGGATAGTAGAGCTAATTATTAAAAAGCAATTGAAGTGGAAGAATGCTGTAGAAATGAGATTTTTGGACATGCATACAAAACAACCTTAAGCACTGTTAGAGCACAGCAGAAACTGTGTTTATGTATATTGTCTTATATCTATCTGAAGTGACCCTGGAGAAATATTGTAAGGCTAATAAAATAACACCCTACTTTATTAATATAAAATACATGGCAGACAAAATCTCCCATTCTTATTTTGCTTTTGTGAGGCCAGCCTAAACCTTTGTTAGTATGACTACATAAAATAGGAAGAGAAAACTAAGTACTCTTTTAATGTCTTATGTGATGGACTGTATTGTAGTTACAGGTGCTTTAAATAGGAAAGGGTGTTGTGGAGGAGAGGGGAGAAAGTGTTCCTTTATGGTAGTACACAGATTGGCTGGATATGTATATTTCTCTAATACTTGGTATGTTTGTTTCATACAAGTAAAGATTTTTGTACTCAAGTTGTGTTAACTCTGTAAATAGACTGAGGGAGTTTTTTCTGGAGCAAAACATAATATATAATGTATAATATATATTATATAACATTCTATATAATATGCCATATATTATTGAATGTCACATTATGGATTTACTATAATATATATAAAATATAATATGCAATATAGAAGATTCAACATATAGCATGTAATATATATTTTATCATTATAATGTGTAATATGTTCATATATAATCTACTTTGAGGTATTCACAACAGAGGAAGACTTCATTTGGTGTTCTTATCTGAGCTTCCTTCTAAGTGAGTGTGATAGAGGTCAAATAATTCTGTGTCTAAAAGATATATTTTCTAAACAATTTTACTTGGTTTAAGAGCAATTTCTAAATATTAATCCACAGTTGTAACAGTTCTATATCAGTCTATACAAGATCTGGTCTGTCCTGCTTGGACTGGGTTACTCTAAATCACCTTTAATCTGCTGTAAAGGAGTAGGAAGAAAAAATAAAAGACCCAAAGTTTTTATTAACTGGTGGAAAATGTAATCTCTGTACAAATCTAATTATGGATTAGACTTTATTGCTCTACTGTCACAGACCAGCAGGATCAATGCATATCTACAATCTTTATTGTATTTTGGACATAACTTGCAGCATTTATAACAGTTTTATAAGGATAACATCTTCATGTACTATGATACTGAAATGTATCAGCCTTCCCAGTGTAGGTTTAATCTCTATTGTAAGCGAGAATCATTTAGAGAGCCAGCTATGAGAGCAGCAAACTCAGGCAGAATCTCTACTGCATTTCCCACACTCAATGGTGTGAGAACGGCAAAATAGAAAGAAAAACCTCAAAAAGCTGTCAGTTGTTGAAATATATTTTGTGTAGGAACACAAACTGTTGGCACTCACATATTTAGGAACAATAGCCTGAGAGACTGATTCAACATGTGAAAATAAGGGCTATGTATGTATGAGTGTATTATGAACAGATATTTCTAGCTTTGTTAGGAGGATGAGAAACTATTTTTCTTTCAAAGTATGTTATATATTTTAATATAATTTACATAATTCCCAACAATTTTGTCTGTATTCCAAAACCTCCTGCTGCTGCTCAAGATAAAGGTAAGCTTCCAGCTTTCTTTCTAAATAAAACACAAAACAAAACCACCCTCCTCTGGGAAGTAGGACAGAAAATGAATCCCTCCTTTCTAGTCAGCTACCTTCTGCTATAGTTTGGCATTCTAATTCAAATTAATTGAATTTACTTGTTTTCCATAAGCCAAGGAAATATTTTTGTGTACCTTTCATAAGGTGTGACATCACATTCTACACTTTCTATTGTAATTGTGTTACTTCAGAAAACTTATATTGCACCATTTTAATTACATTGCATTGTCTTTGCTTCTGTAAGAGACCTTGAAGCTTCTGTTGTGATTTCCAAGTTCCTTTTTATTTGTATATGTATATATATATATATATATATCTAGGTGAAAACTTACCTGTGGTATTAGAGGTTCTTAGAACCTCAAAACCTTATCAGATTTAGAAAGTATTTTCTAACCTGAAAGATGAAATCTCAGAAAATACTCTGTCAAAGTATTTTAAGGTCTTTTCCTGGACTAGCATTCAAACTCTTATTTTACTTCAAAAGTAAAATTACCTCCAGCTTCTATCAGTTGTAGCCAAGTTACTGAGATAAGATAAATACTGATTTTGTATAATTTTTGTATAACAAGAAAAGAGGTTCTGGTAATTACTGGATAATGTCAATGAATAAAAAGTACCTTAAGATGATGGATTATGGAAGATAATATTTAGCTACTAGGTTATAGGATTAACTGTCTGATATTCTACTAAATGACCAAATTGAGCAAGTCAGACATGAATTAAGTCAACCTATTCCCAGTTTATAAGGACCATAAAGGAACTCACATTTCTGGTGTTTAAATAAACACTGTAATATTCAGATATGAACATGATGATTCTGTATTTTTAGAAGAATTTGGAAAACTAACTGTATATAGGACAATATACAATATACCAGAAACGTGAAATGCCTTCAGGTGAACAACAAGCTGCTGTCTGCTACAATTTGAAAAGGACATTTAAAATGAACTTCAGATTTCTTTTCACAGGCCAATGTGCTTTTGCTGAAACTTAACCAGGAAATTGCTAATTAGGAACAGTGGTCTGACTGTTTTGAATTGTGTAGATGCTTATCTGTAGAACAAATAAAACTGCTCTAAGGGCTATTGACAACAGGAAAAAAAGCAAACAAAAAAACCCCAAACCCTCATCGAAAGGTACAATGTTTCATTTCAGTGAATGTAATGGCAAGGATTTTAGTTTTAATTTTAGTTTTTAGTTTATTTTTTACTTAGTGTTTCCTCTCATCTCATTTAAACTTTAAGCATCTCCTAGCTTGTGGGAAATTAAAAGAAAAAGAAATTATTCCATGTTTTTTTCCACTCTCAATGCAACTGGTTTTTATTTTTCATGACAAGTTGTCTTTCTTTTCCTGAAAGGGCAAAAAATGAAATAATCAATCAGTCTCATCTGTATTTAAAAAGTGAGCTTTGACGTTATGTACAAGCCCATCATGTATTCACACCTGTGACAACGAAATTACACAGAAGCAAAATAGGTTTTTTTTCTTTTAAGGTTACCCTGTCATGTCCTGTGGTCTGATGTTTATCCAGCTTCTGTATTTCTGTGGGTTATGTCTTTGACTATTAGCTAAGACTACAGCCCAGCAAACCTCCTAATCTGTGCTTATTTCTTAGCAACTGCCTTTATCTTCCTGTATTAATCTTGTATATCTTCCAGGTGTAGCTCAAAACAAATAAATTCTTGTGCAGCTATAAAATTGATATCCTATAGGAAAGCAGAGATTGTTCTGTGAACATTACTAGTAAAGAAAAAGTTACTGCCTTTTGGACTTCCCATTGTGATTGTGTGGTACATTTCCATCACTCTGTCATCTCTAACTAGTGACATGTGTACTCCTACTCGTTTTCATCACAAACTCAAATGAGTTCACCTACACTCTGTTTTGTCAATAATCTGTTTGACTTTGTACTGGAAGGGAGGCAGTAGACTGATACGATCATTTATACCCAAGAGTGATTTAATTTGTTCCTCATCATATCTGAGCTAGTAAATTGAGATTAATAGCTGATATCCTGGTTTGGCTCATGACTGTTACCATCCAGAAATCTATACAGCATTTAGAAAAGAAAAATCAGTTTGGCTACCTGGAGACATTCCAGACTTGATTAGAACATATAGTGTAGATACAGCAACAACTGGCACTTTGTTTGGCTCTTGAATTCTATTCAGTGATGGAAGGAAGAATCATCTCTGTGAGAACAGTGATGGAAATTTGGTAAGAATTGCAGCAACTAGTCATTTCCAGCTCTGAAATAGAAAGTGTTTTTCAAACATATGCTTGCATTCACATATACTGTCAAATCATGTTTTCGTTGAGCCTACTTGGCTAGTGAAAGAAAATATTCAGTCGTTATTTCCTTAGAGTTTTTTCATGTGAAAGGAAGAATATCCATACCATTTCTAGGTTTCTTTTTTTTCCCCTTTCACTGAAGAGTAGGATATCAGACTTCTCTGACTGTTTTACTACTTTTCACTGTAAGGTTACACTAAATCATTCTAAGGAAGTTGAGAATCTGCAAATGCCTTTATTTTAGTCAAAATATTATCTTTCTTCCTGGGAAACAACAGCTAGATTGATGTTTCAATGTGTTCAGCTTTCTGCTGTTGACAGTAACTGTTTTCTCTAGTTTTAAGACAGCCTTCTTTGAGAGATAATAGATCATATTAAAAAGGGAATTGGTCATAATAGGCATCGATTGGCAATTTTTTACCTTCAGAAAGTTCTCTTCAATACATTTTAATTGCATGTTCAAGTTAACATTTATGTGATTTAATCAAAACTAAGATAGTTGTAATTTGCATCCATGCAGGAATGTTGGGTTTTTTTCTGCAGACTGATTCTGTCCTTTGTTATTCATTGAGAATTGACCTTGACAAGGAGACTGATATCATCTTGAATGAGAATTTCTGCCAAGCAACCCATCCATCCTTTCCAGAGTGAGTGAGATGCTACAATATTGTGAATGCTCTGCTGACTGCTGTGGACAAACTAACACTAAATTATACACTGGATAATGATACATATTATTTGGGACCTTGAATGAAGGAAAACAAAACATGAAGAGATGAGATAAGAAGGGGAAAAAACCTTTTCAGTTCTGTGGATTGCATTTGGCCCATGAGCTCCCAAATCTAGGAACTCATTTATGTCCTATGGTAGTACATGCATGGAGGTTTACCATGATATGAGTTATAATAATAGCAGATGTCATACTTAAAGCTGAAGAGGTGTATTTTTTAAATCTTTAGTTCTGTCTTACTGGTACAATATTAATAATGGTCTCAGTTATGAAAATTGAAAGGTAATATTTGCAATTCAAACAAATTTAACTGGGCTTGTATACATATAAAAAAAAAAATAAGCCAGACCTTGAGAATATGATCTGCAAACCTCATTAGAGGTAAAAAAATACTAGACCATGTGACCAATGCATCTTACATACATTGATTGTTATGAGTGAATGTACTAAGTGCACAAGCAATCTATGTAATTTGATTTCTAATTTCAGTTAGGAAATGTATAATATAGTGTCTTAGTATATATTTGTGTGCTTCTGCAGCTAAATGGTAACCAGATTGCAGTTTATGGTTCACTATATGCTAGTATGTAAACATCCTGATTCTGGAAAGATAGCATACACATATGTGATACAGACCATTAGTATTCCTCACATGACATTCTAGCTCTTGAGAGCACAGCAGCTAAGAGATGAGATTAATTCATGGTAAATTTTATAACATCTTTGACCAAATTATTCTCAAAGCTAACAATCATCTGTGCTAAGAGAGTAAAGCTTCATAGAGATCTTCAGGAAAATCATACAGAAGAGTCAAATTCAAGATTGCAGTCCTGTCTTCTGGGAAGAGGACACTGAACTGAAGAAAGGTCAAATAATCCTTCTGGGAGACATCAGTATTTATTACCTTTTAAAGATGGCCATTTAAGGTCTTGCACTGAGGAATTATCTTTGGAATCAGAAACCTACCTTGGTGGTAGAAGATGCTATTTCAACCAAACTGACAGCCTCTTGTACCAGAGAATATGATATAGCGATTTGCCTGTTGATTATAGAAGTGTTCCAACTCATCAGGAGTTTGGACTGAACCTAGAAAGTTCTGAAGAGAAACCAGCAATCAGAGTTTACATAGGTACTACTGACAGAGAAGAGCAAGAGAAAAAATCTGGAGACAAATTCAGGCACTTCAGAAGAAATATGACAACAAGCACACTGATGTTAATGAAAAGTTTCTAATCTGCAGGACCAAAGGAGAAGAACAGTCTCAATCTCTGTTTTAGAAGGTGTAAGGAGTAAGAACTTGAATTCCTCAGAAAGCAGGGACACAGTGGACTAAAGAAGATTTATTCAGCAGTAATGTATTTTTGTTCAGCAACAGAAGAACCAGGATTATTATTCCTGAAAGAAATTACAAACAGTTGAGTTATGGGAGAAGACACACACACTTAATACTCAAGCAGAAGAATTAGGAATCACAGAATGGAGAAAGAAGGGAAAAAGAATGAAATCACAGGAATGGCAGAGTGCTTTTCATACAGGACATGAACATAACAATCAAAGCAGCAGTACTCATGCTTCTGCATCAAAGTTGGAGATTGAAGAAATTGTGTGAATGATCTACTTATTTGAGCACTAAAGACATATAATAGGATGCTGAGTACTTGTCTGACAGTGGGAGACTGAAATTGGGTTACAAAATATACAGGACTAGTGCTGAGGTTCGGTGTATATGAAAAACTACTTACCTCAAAGTGTAACAGAATCAGAATAGATATAAATTCGTTGTCTTGGATGAGGAGAGTATATTTTTAGATCTATTTTCCTGACATAATGAGATGGTGACACTGATTGTGATCTGCTTACAGAGATTAAAGGCAGGAAATATAGCACTCATGAGAGACTTGACTCCATCCAGACTAGGCAAATGTCATATCAGGCGCTCATGCAGAGATCACATTTACATGCACTATCAATGACTAGCAACTGGCTGGAGGCTTCACAAGAAAACATGCAGTCTTTCAATTGGTCCTAAGTAGAATGCAGATGTGCTTCAATATGTTACAGGGCCTCCTCAGCCATAACAGCAATTACAATGTCCATAAATGAGATCTAGCTAAAAAAAGGGACACTGCATAAAAATGAAAAAGTTGTCAAAGAGCTGCAAGGGCCATCTGACAATTAAATGACTACAGGTAGAAAGAGTTCAGACAGGAACATGGAAAGGCTAAGCAATAGGGCAAGAGAGGTTATTGGAAGCAAGAAAACATCCTTCAAAAACCTGAAATTGCTTCCAAATGAAAAAGTACAAAAGCTTGAATCTTGCAGTAAGGGCATAGTAAACAAATGAAGGTTAAAAGTTTGATGAATGTCTAAACAAAAGCATTAAAAAATAACAGATCTTTCTCCAAACACCAGATCAGAAGGGCTGCCACATGGTCCACAGAAAGAATGAATAATCAGGATACAAAAAAATACATTACAAAGAAGCTAAATCCTTTTATAGCAAAGCTGTCCACTGTGAAATAAAGAGCAGAGATTCTAATCTGGAAATCAGTTCATAGGATCTATGTAAACTTGAAATGATTGCTTAAAAAAAAGCAAACTTAGGAGATTGCTTAAGGAACGAAGAGACAAAAAGGAAACATGTGGCCAGTACTGAGTGGCAGTGTGAGAGTTTAAAGGAATAATTTGAGTGAAATAGCCAAATTACTAATAAGGAATGTAACATCTTACTTAAAACCGCCTTGGAGTGTGGCAAACATGATGCTTTTACATGTATTCCAAGGGAAACCTTGGCAGCTACATGCTTGCAAGCCTATATTAGACAAATATGTAGAAAATACAAGAAAAAAATAAAAATGGGGGAAAAATAGGAAATGGTGATATAGTTAATGGATACAAGTGAATGAAAATCAAGAATGTAACTACTACTTGTTTAATTTGTTGTAACATAACCACGTATTAATTCTCACAATGCAGAAGAAAGACCAGAGGGTTTCATAATGAAAGTTAGTCACCTAAATTATCTAAGAATAGATGTTTCTTAAAATGCTCAGTTGGGTGAGAAACTGGATGCAAATATTTTTGAGAAATGTTATTAATTTTATACCAGTCTATAATTTTGTTCCATACAGATTGGACTGTTCCTTGATTCTATATGAAATCCATACACATGAACAATAAAAAAGAACATAGCTGGATAATTACTGGCATACTGAAGTCCAGTGGTTAACTAATGGGAACATATGCTTAATGTAGACAGAATTACATGGAAGACATAGTCTCATGTGAAATTTTTGCCATTTCTTTTTTACACAATTTTTACTTCTTTCTGTATCTCACCACACAGATGCTGTCAAACATCTAAGTTCTTCTGTGTTTTAGAAGAAAAACAGACCAGGCAGTAACTCTTAAGATTATCCTGTGGTAATACTTCAACTTCACATAAATCTTTTAAAAACATATTCAGCAGAGGCTTTTTCATTCCTTTAATTTTTTTTACATGAGGTTTATGTTTGCCTGCTACTACAAGTTGCTGCTACTTGCATAATTTTCAAGTCTATGAAAAATATATGTCTTTGTTCCTTGCAATAAGCCTGTGTGAACAACATGGTTTAAGCCATCCTCTCATCGTCACAGCTTTGTGCCTTATTCTGCTTCAACAGGTGAAGAAAAGCAGGGGTTGAAAATTGCTGAGGTTATTTGCAAAGTTACAGTAATCTGACATAATGTGAAACTTCATAAGGTTTGAGAAAGATTTGCTTTCTGCTAATAGCATTTTTTCCCCCTAAATGTTCTAGATTGGATATTTCTAAGTACACGGTATATTAACAGAAAGATTTCTTCAAAAGACTGAGTATCTCATTTAGGTTAAAATTCATTAATGACTACTCTGCATTATGTAGCATTTACCTAGCTAACTAGTCCCTACTGACTAAACAGGAAGACAAATTCTCATACTTACATATTTGAATTGTCATATAACTAACTTTTAAGTAAAGAGCTGCTATTAAAATTATAAATCACTTTAATAAGCTACTGGTTTAACATATTTTAAAGTTATAACATTTGTCTAAATTTTGCATGAAATCTGATACTTGTTGAAGTCTACATGGCACATTTCTGTAAAAGACAAGCATTTCTGTTTGCATGCTGCAAACAAACTTCAGTAAGCTCTCCAACTGCTTTTCTTGTTTATGCTATTACCATCATGGTCATTATTCCTGATATATCTTTCTAATTTGATTTTAAAACATCACTCCATAATGATATGACAGGAATGATTTGATTTCTTTGCATCCTGCTACAGGTATTTTGAAGCAACTCCATCCTCAATCAAAGCTTCTTTCAACAGACAGTTGCAAAATCTACTCAAGACAGTATCCATTTCCTAAGTGAGGTTCCACATATCAAAGAGAAATGTAAATTCTGGCTGTATGTGTGATAGCTACATTTTTTATGGAATTTGTAAATGTTTGACAGTTTGAAATTTTTGTCACATTCTAATGCTTTTTAATGATGCTCTCAGACTTAATTCTGTCATTAAGAAAGTGAACTTGTAGTTTTTACCATAACTAGACTAAATCCCCATATTCATAGAATCGTGTGCATTTTTCAAAATGTATGTGCCTACTGTACTGATGACTGAACATTTAAATACCTTGTTACATTCAGCTTTTAGACTTCTTTCTCTGTAAGAGTATAATTCAGCATGTGTGCAGAAACTTCTCCCATAGAGACTGAATGACAGAAAAGTCAAATAGCACAGTGTGAATAATACTGTTTTACATTGTTTTAGTAATTTAAAGTCACGGTGCTGTTTGACTTATAGGCAAATGATTAGCAAAACTTATGCAGGTGCTGAATTGGTGGTACAGTGAGGAAAAAAATGTTTTCCACTTTGATATCTACTACCAGTGTCAACATTAAAAAGCTCTTTTTTACTAAAAGTTTAAGTCTGAGTAGGATGTTAATAAGGGAAGTCATCCATGGGACTATATAAATTCTTCATTAAAATGGAGAGTTCTCACACTCTCACTCTATTCATTTCACATCCAACGTCCCCATCCAATTTGTGGAAGTCACAATCTGAAGTATGCCACTTGAGAATTGAGCTTAATGATTGGTGTTCTTTTGTTACATAAAATGAGAATAAAATTGTGAATGATGACACTGACAAGAGACCTTTTTAGAACATGTAAGAAAAGTCTGTGTCACAAAAAAGACTCAGTATGAATCGTTTGCATAGTACTGGTTTGTTCACGGTTTTCTAAGGTTGAGAGTAAGTACAAACCCACAGTGATGAAATGTTACTGATAAACATGCACTCTCCTTAGCTTTCAAGAGTGTTGAACATCTTTAACATAGTGACCAGTTATTTTACATTATTATATCTTTAATTTCTGCTTTATGAACTTTGTTCGAAAGCATAGGTGCAAATATCTTAAAAGTGATGACCTTTAAGGCTTTGTTACATTGAAAACACAGAGCAACTAAAAAAAAAATCTACTACAAAACAAAATATATAAATTGTAATGATAATGCTTAAAATAAATCATATTTAGTTAATAAAAATTAATGCTATTTCCTGCTTAGTCTTCAAGGTCATTCAAATCATAACCCTATGATGAGCTGAGATATACTACACTGATATTTATCTCATCTGTTCTGAAAAATCCTCCAGAGACAGCGCGAGATCATTGCAGTATTTTCACTTTCCCAGGGCTTACTATATTAGTAGCTCAAATATGTGTGCTTATACAAGGATATGCACCAATTGGAGTAAGCTACTACCATTTTCTTTAAATAATTTTTCACTTATTGATAGATACACTTAATCTATTGCAGACCCTATTTGCTAAATCTCTGTTTTCTTTTCTTTGGGCTATTGCCTATTCATTTATCTTTAAGGTATGTAGGTTAAAAGATGATAAAAAATGGTAAATTCTGTTCTGTTACTTCCACACAAAGAAAAGTTATCAGTGACAAGTTAGCAACATTTCCTAATTTCATAAGAGATAATTATGACATCTATCTTCTTATGCTGGCTTTTATTTTCTATTCTAATCTATTTAATTGTCTCGATGGTCTTTCATATCCTACTACACAGTGTGGTATTCTAGATTTCTCTCTTGTTTTTACGTGATTCATGACTCCAAAAGAACAATCACTTACAGTGTTCACGATCTGAACTTGTCAAATATCTCTGATAGATGATAAAGAATATAGATAACTGTACATATCACAATTAAACATTCTGCAGTAATTAATGATAAATATGCAATGTTTTATATGAGGAAAATTATATAGTGCCGAACTGCTATGACAAATTTGCTATATTCTAAGCTTAAGCTTGAAAGTTTTATTTCAAATATCTGTGCAAGAGGATGAAGATATAATCAGTCTAGATTAGTGACTTAATTATAAGATCTTAAGTTTACAAAGTGCTCAAATATTCAACTAAAACGTAAACTTAAGAACACTTAAATAGAACCCTTAAGTTTTCTATATATTCCCTAATTTAAAGCTTCCCAAATGCTTGAGAAAAAAAGATACTGTCATCTCCCCAATTATATTTAGAATAGAATAAATCTTGCAAAACTATTCTGGTTAATTTTAGTTCTTTCTCTAAAATAACATTTTATTAGGCAATTCCAATGTTATTAATAACCACATAAAAACATACAAAGTTATAAATTTGATCAATTTTAGATATTTCAACTCTATTGCTTCCAATAAGATAATATAATTAAATTTTTCACCTATTAATAACAGATTAATTCTTCATTCAGTTTAAAGTGCTGATGACAATATTTTGGAGACTTGAACTCCCAATGCAGTGTTTCTTTGAAGTCCTCTTTTGCACTATATTATAGCAAAATTTGACTACTGATGAACTATTAGACCCAATTCTACATCATTATCAACGTACCATATCACAGCTGACCACCTCACCAAAAACAATAGCAACAGCTGATTTTTATACTCTGAAACAACAGCTTTTACCTAGGAAGAGCTCATAGTTATATTGCCTATCGTGAATAAAAGTACCAATACTTTTGTTGAGGTAATTCTCTAGTTCTAATAGATTTGTAGTGATGGTCAGGATGCATATTCTGGTAAGGTTCTGGTGAATGTTGGTGAAGTGAAAATCCTAGTGCCCTTCTGTTGCCCCAAAAGCACCTCAGAAGTCATAGCTCTGCCCTTTGTGTTCTTGAATGCCTTGAGTGGCTGGACAACATAAAATGTGCATGATTTCCTATTTGAATAAAAACTCTTAAATTGCTACAATACCATATTATCCAACAGGCTTCTTACAATATTAAAAACAAAATTATTAAAATTGTAAAAAAAAAAAAAAAGCAAATCACACAGAAAATCACAGATAAGGAAGAAGAGAAAATACATTCTCAAGAGTATCGCCATGTGATCTTACTGTCTCAAGGCAAGAACACTGTACACTTCAAGTATCTATGTATGTCAAGATAGTGCAGTTAGAAGGACAGATTTACTTTAGCCAAGTGACTTTAATGACATTTTCTTGCATATTTAAATATTCAGGTGAATTGGTCTCTAACCACTTGTGGCTGATAGGGCAGAACACAGACATATGGCACATGTTAGGCATCTAGAATATAAAAAATGAAGAATTCTGCTGGGATCACCTCATCAAAGTACATTATTGACTTAATTTTCACCTGATGTCAACTCCAAAGATTCCCCAAGACAAATAGTTCATCTACCTAGTCAGACTGGCTTCACAGAATACTCACTCAAGCAAGTGCTTTGGTTCAGCACCCTTGGGATGACAGCAGGGCAGAAATCTTCATGAAGTTTCTGATACAGACAGGAGGAAGCAAAGATCAGATAGATTATTCTGCTTTATTTTTCATAGTCCATGGCTGTTCTATATAAATGTAGTCTATTTTATTCTATAACATCATTGCAACTGTGAGAATGTAGAACTTTTTGTCTCAACAGATGTTCTCATGTTTTCTCAGGCTAACTTTTGATTCATTTTAAAAAGTATATTTGCTTGAAAAGTGAAGCTAGGGACAAAAAGGAAGTTGACAATCTCATTAATTTCTTTAAAACTCATCCAAGAAACATCTAATCTAGTCTAAAAATTGTCAAGCTGGCAAATTAAATTCTCTAACTTCAAGTAAAACCACTCATTAAAGATGTAAGATACTAGACTAAAACTATCAAATTTTTAACATAAATTTAGCTGAGGAGAGAATTAACTGCATGGAAAGCATCACAATCGTGACTGAAATTGGACTGAAAACCCTTCTAGCCAAAACTTTAGAGAGCACACCAAGGATGATGTGCTAACATGGATATTTTCTGCAAACAGTCGAAGAAGACTAATACCATATTTTGTTGAAAGAAAATGTGAGTAGTCCCCTCACACCTTTAGAAACTAATAAATACTGTCTAATGGGTGTTTGTTATTAACTCATGAATGTTATTCAACCCTTGTCTCTTCACAGTGGACAGGTGATACAGAAAGATGCCTAGTATAAGATGTTTATAGCCATGACCCATATTGTTTAGAACATCAGCAGAGTGACAGGCAGAGGAAGAGTCTGCAGAATATCAAATCATCCTGTGTGGCTTTATGTTTGAAAACAAAGGAACCTCCTCAGATCTTAGAGAATGTGAGAAACACACAATTGCTAGATCATTTAATAGCAGAGTATTCTGGGAACTAAGTTGTTTTTCCCCATATTGCCTTAGAAAACTGGTGGTTGTTCAGCCACCAAAATTTCTTCTGCCTTTCATAATTATTTTTTTTAATTAGAAAAATAGAGTTGTCTATTTAGAGTGACATTGTCTTAAAATATCAAATCAGGTTTTCCAACAGTTAGAATCTATAGGATGATGGCAGCTACCAACACTTAAAAATCTGAACCTGTAGTTTATTGTAGTGTCTGTTTTGTATACATACCACATGCAAACACAGACATAGATCTTTGAAACCACGTACAAATGACGTTTGCATATTTTGTTAGCCTACAGGGAGAATTTTCTAGCTTTTATCACTGAGAGTACAAAAAATTCAACATTAAATCATTTCAAATTAATGGGAATTTTTCTCTTAGGGCAGAAATAATTCTGTGTGGTAGCTCCTGAAAGAAAAATAAGACGATTTCAGCCTCTTGGGAGGAGATATAACAGCTTTACACGGGAAGCCTTTCTACTGACTTTCATTTAATTCCCAGTAGGTGTTTCATTTTCTCATAAAGACTTCATCATTATTTTTCATTTTTGTACAGAGCAAACATCTTTCCCTTCAGCTGCAATAAAAAGGATCTAAACTCAAAGAGCTTACTTTTTCATAAAAGATATGACATGCATTTTTCCTTTCTGGGAGCAGATTTCTGATTCATCTGAATGACGAACTAACACTGATGAATGAATGGGAAAAATTAAATGTGTGTTTCTGCTGGATCCAATAAAAAAGAAAATGCTGAAAGAAGTATATATGGGTAGGAAAAACTTCAGTTCATAACTTATCTGCTGTGACACCTAACACTCCACAGGTTAGAGTACCAGCTGAAAACGAAATCAAATCTAAAATGAAAGCAGAATAGTTACAACTTAATCTTTTCAGAATTCTGAAGAATGTATACTGCTTCAGAGATACATTAGTGACATTATGAAGGAAGGAGGCAGGGAAAAGGAAAGAAAAACATCCATAATCTCTACCAGATAGATGCAAGAAAAAGCTTGCAGGTAAAAAGGAAGATCATGGATCTCACTGGTAGAGACACCAAAAGAAGATAAAACTAAAGACCGATACATTAAGAAATGCTGAGGGTTTTGTTTGCTTTTCTTTTTAATTTGGAAAGATGGCTTTAGTCAGAAAATTGAGATTACAGCTTACAAGATATGTCTCTTTTTAAAAAAAATCAAAATAGCTGCATAATATTAGACCACTTTTTGTTTTTTTAACACATGAAATTAAACAAGGACCAGAATAGAGAATGCAATATGACTATAGCATTAGTTTTTGGTCCCAATTTTCTTTTTGAATGTTTCCTGTAGAACCTGTAGCCTCATCTTTCATGTCTTCCTCCATTAGCAAAAGCTGCCTGAGCTACTCTTCTTCTTCAATTAGTCATACAAGGTTTATATCCCATTCTGAATTTCTCAAGAAACATTGTAAACATAATATTTTAGATTCTCTTGCATTGTGAGAATAACTGCCTACACAGAGAAGTATTTTTGCATTCTCTGTTTGTTTTTTTTTCTTTCAGATAGAAGACAAGAAAAATTAATGTAGCTAAGCTAAAGAATAAGAATGTATATACTTTACAAGTGCTGTAAATGTTCCCTAGAAAGAACACCGAAGTTGAGTAAAAAGCATCCAAAGATGCATGTAGGTGTGCAACCAGCAACTAGTGCAGGCTCATGAAAAGCTATGAAGCAGAAGCACAAGGACAGCAGGCACTGCTAAGCAATCTGAGATAAATGGTTCATTATTATGTTCATAATAGATATGGCTATAGATAGACTGCAACATTAATTCTCATTACAGCTTTAGACACTTTTTAAGATCTCCTGAATCACAAGCTGCCTTTGTTTCTTAGGCAAAGGGCTTTTCTTAACCTTTATAAAATATCTACAGAGAGCTAACAGCAAACAATACAAAATAATACTTCAAACAAACATCAGACTATAGAGTTTTGTATGAAACTAAACTGACAAATAAGCAAGGGTCTAGCCTATTATTTCACACACAACCCCCAAAATTTCAAAATGTAATCATTGAGTACTTATCAGAGAGATACAAGCTAGAATCACTCTACATGGAGTATATTTAAAGCATTAATGTTGGTTTAAATTGTTCTGTACGCATCAAGGAAAAGCATTTTTTCTTAAATGTTAATTACTGAAAAATTAATTGTTCAATATGGAGGATAATAAATTGTCTTTAAACCAAAATCTCTATAGATTAATATAGTTGAGACAAATCCCTTCTCCCTTGAAATATAGTAGCTAAAATAACCCAATGTATTTCCAAGAAATTAGTCCAAGAAAGACGAAGCTAATTGTTTCCAAATAACTTATCACACAATGTACCCAGAACTTAGACTACATTGCAAACTAGAAGCACTGGGTTTAAAAAAGAAATATTGAAAGTTGCTAAGCAACAATGTCTTTGTTTATCATACTGTTTTTGAAGTGAAAGCACTGAAAGGGGAAAACAGAATAAATACACACACAAGAATATAATCTATTTCACAGTCAACAGAAGAAAGTTTTATTTACGGAATATAAATGGATACATATTCTTCACAACAGTTTGATCGATGGACTTTCTTGCTATTAATTGCTGTTGTTATTTTGACTTTGCTGTTTAAACATATCAATAAAATGATGTAAGCTAAGTAAGAAACAAGAAAAGAAAGATTTAATATTGAACAGAATGTCTGAAAAACATACAAATGAAAAGATCATCCTATATCTGGTTTTGGATGCAGACTGATAGAAACATATGATAG
This sequence comes from Colius striatus, assembly GCF_028858725.1. NCBI lineage: Eukaryota > Metazoa > Chordata > Aves > Coliiformes > Coliidae > Colius > Colius striatus. Next base: position 7,890,849 of record NC_084762.1, read on the forward strand.
TCACTTATGGGAAAAAATACTGAAGCATATGCATCTGATTGACCAAATGTGTTTGTTTCATCTCTCTTTTGAGAAAACAGAAGAGACTTTATTCAGAGATCACATTCACACTTTTCGAGGTAGAATTAACACTGGAGGAAGATGGTTGTTATGTCTGTCAGAAACTATAGGTGGATAAGCAGCTTGGAGTGTATTATACAGAAAATTGTGATAAGCCTGTAGAATTAAAGATGTACTTACATGTGCAGAGCATATATCCAGAGTTTTAAGGAGTGAAAACAAAATTGTCTTTCTCTTTCTCCTATTTTTTCCCTATCATAAGTTCAGGAGACAAGGCAAAGGAGCTTAAATTAAAAGAGTCCTGATGATGAAAAAATATTTTAAAGGGGATCTTAGCAGGCTGATGAAAGAAAATTTAACTAAAATTTCAGAAGTGTCAGATTTCTCTATTATTACATGAAAAGAATCACTGAGTATTTTTTGCTGTATACATCACCAGTCCAAGTGTTGTCAAAATTAAATCAAACTTATGTCATAACTGCACAGCCACCATTCTTCAGAGGATTCAACCCACTTCACTTTCTTGTTTTAAACCATTGCATATTTCCTAAGTATATGTCAAAATAAACTAAAGTTTATCTCTCTTCAAACTGGTTAAAGTTAACAAGTAGGTGGACCCCTTGGCACTCTACATATAGATGAATTTTTTGTTTCACCAAGGACTTTTTTCAAGATGTGTCCAAAAGAAACTTTAGTAAGAAATATTTACCCATAACGAACCACGTGCCAGCTTATGATTCCTTGCTTTACTCCCAAAGTTTGAGAGAAATATGTTGACATTAGATTCCTTTCATCTCAAACATCACTTCGTATAAAAGTGTGTTACAGCTGAATTCGTTACATGGAGTTTAGTGAACATATGGAATTGTATGAACTATGCTTTCTATTCATGCATTTTGTGCCTCTTTAACCAGCAGGGTTTTGGCTGTCCAACACTATTTATCTCTCATTACCAGGATGAATAGAACATAAAGCAAACAAACTTTTCTACCTTATGATTTTTGTTGGCAGCATTTAACATTTACATACATGGAATATTAGCACTAGGGATACAAAGTCATTTTATACTAATGCTTTGCAAAGTGGAAAGACAATATCCTCAGCATTACTCTGCACTGCACTTCAAATGGCACATTTCAGGCGATTTATGCTAATTTCGATCATTTACGGAACATAATGATACAAATCAGTTAAAATTCAGCACAACAGCCTCTGAGTGTTCAGAACTATGGAGAACAAGATAATGGTCTCATTAACCGTAAGCTGAGAATCGAATTTCCATTTCTAGGCAAAACTGTTACTGCTCTACTCATGATCTGCAACAGTGTTCCTGTTTCATAGGTTGTAACAGTCACTGTCAGCTGCGTTTCTTTCCCTTAGTGACCTCACTGCGTCCACTCAAGGCAATAAAGAAAGATCAATTGTACTGATTTTACCTGAAGTGACCTTACTGTCTGCTTTCTGGCTGGTATTAGCTTCACGAAGAACACTGATATACCACTTGACTTCATGTGTTTAGGAGCTTTAAGTATATACAGAGTTCACAGTTTAAGCCTTTGATATATTGAAAGGAGACGGCAATAGCACAGCAAATGTTTGCCTTTCAATTTGACATTACAGTGAGAGGGATAATAAGCACTGTGTTCATAAGAATAAATATAGCTAAAGCAAGCAAAAAGCCATAATTTCAGGAGTACATAGATACTGGGAGGTATTAAGAGAAAAAGGTCAACTGACAGTCCAAAGCCTATCAAAAAGGCTAGTGACATCAAACAGTACAGGTAAGATATGTCCTGGATCAACAACAGAAATATTGTTCTATTCTTTTCTTCTTTTCCAAAAGATTTTATCTGTAGTTCTGACTGAAAAATTGGAAAGGACAATGATGAGTTCAATAGACCTAAATATGTTCTAGGTCATACTTAAGCATATTAGTCTCATCCCATCACACTGACAGGGTATTACACAGGTAGTTATCCATAACTGCAGATAGAACTCAATTATAGAAATCCCTAAACTTTTACTTGCTATGGGAAATAATTTACACTTCATACTCGGTAAAACAAAACTATTTTTCAATGTTCTGTCTTTTGAGTAGTTCATATCCTAAGAAAAAAGGAATTTCTGTTATGGCTGCTATAAACTCAAAAAGCATAACTTAATCTACATTAATCATTGGTATACAATGATTAATCCTAATAGAGATACTTTTGTGTATGCCTGCACTAGGAGCATAGCAACTACCCAACAGAATAATATCAATGGCTTTTGTGATATGTTGTATTATAACAATCAACACTGATGTTATCATGTAGTTAGAAAAGTAAAAAACAAACAAAACTCTTCCCAGTTCTTAAACAAGCAAATTCTGGTTTTTATATGAAGTAAGAAAATGGAGAAAATACTTTGCCTACACAAAGAGGTTAAAAATAATGAATTTTAGTAAACATCACTACTATCACACTATAAGAATTTAGAGTATTGCAGTATAAGAACTAGAATATCCTCCAGAAGTTCTATAGAAGATCATTTTCCTTAAACAGCAGTCAACAAGCCATGTGCAGTGCCACAAGAGCTTAAAGACTTCACAATTTATAGGTATGACACTGAAAATTTACAAATGTGAAATAAATGTATGCACTGGGAGCTATTTCTATACTACCACTATCAAACAGTACAGTTTTACCCAAAATGTGTTACATTTAGTCATGAGTAATGTAAACAGTGTCTAAATTATGAATCATGAGATAAATAAAAGATGTTTGCATAACTTATTAGCCAAAAAATCTCCAGGGAGTTAAAGATATGCAGTCTTAGGAAATGCTTTCTTTTTCTTAACTCGTTTTCATTAAATCAGTTTTGCACAGAGACCTACATTCCATTATACCTTATTTACTTTAGAACCTACTATTAACAACATCCAGATAACAGCATCTACTTCTTGTGCTGAAACAAAAAGTAAATAGCTTTTCCCTATTCACTCCCTTCAGTCTTTTTTATCCAATTTGACAGATATCTGTATTGATCCTCTAATACAATTTCACTACTAACCACTTTCAACTTGAAGACTGACTGTTTATTTTCAGTTTCCAGTCTTTTCTCTGATATGCTGTATATATCCACTAACTTCTCACAGTTTATGTTCATTTTTATTGATTTGCTCAGTAAATATTTTAGCCTTATTGAGGCATTCGCTGTCCATATGCTACCAGGAATGTGTTGAAAATTAAAGCAGGCTGCCAATACCTGTTTCTACCTTCTTTATCTTAGTTATTAGATTATATTTCTTTGCCTTATAGAACTGGAGAGCTATGTATCTGTGGCAATAGAAAGAAATTTAACTGTTTGTCATTCATTGTCTGAACAAACACATCCTGGGATCATCTTTTTAACACCTAGGAGAAAGAAATAGAAATATTAAGTTTATTTTACCAATGTAATAAAGGCAGAATATATTTATGTCTTAGTAAGGCCACAAATGAAATAAATTATGCAAGAGGGATAACATATTAGGAAGTCAGGAATGGCAGATTCTTTAAGTAAATATTTATTCTGTATCTAGGGACTTTCCAGTTGATAGTTTTCAAGTAAATCTGCTATGACTTCTTTGCAAATATTTAGTTAAATCCTTCCAATTGCCTGTTTATGAATCAGGATTTCTTGGTTAGCTTTGTTTTGCATACTGTTACTTTAGACTGTTACAGACCTAGGAAAAGTGCTGTTATTAATCATTTCACCTAGTCTGCTATGAAATTTGTGTCACCTTTGATTTACCAGATTCAAATGTATTAATTTGAAGGACAAGAAGAGCTATAGAATAGCACTTAAAAGTAATTTTTAAGAAGAAAGGTTCAATTTTGAAAGATACTTGCTGTTCAAAACCTTCTCAGTGCATTTAAGACTGGCAGATTTGTAGACTCCATACCTGGTATCCAGAATATTTATTTTTGTTCACAAAGTAACAATTCAAATTTGACATTACAAAACCAGTATCTTCTTTCTGTGCAAAAGTTTATTGAAGCTAGAAAACTCAGTTTCTTTGTGTTATCTGAATTGTATGAGCAGGCTAATAATACCTCAGAAAATGAAGGCTGAATGAGTGGCAAACGGAAAATAGTTTATTTATCATGTTTAAACTTTTCTTCTTACCTCAACTCAAGAGGATTAAACCCTACTCTCCATCATAAAAGTACATTTTCTTACTTTAATGAAGCCTGTTTTTACTGTTAAGGTATAAAGACAACATCAAGGGAACTACACTGATAATCAAGTACATGTGAAGACACAGGAATAACAGATTTGGAGAGACAGATTTTGGTTGCTGTCTACTTTTGGATATAACTTGTCACCAGCTGAACAATTTTGGAGTAATAAATTAATTTCTACATACATTTTCAATTTAAAAGTGCATTCAAATGCCAAAATATTAACTGTAGTCCTATAGCTTGATGCATTTCACACCCGAACCGGTGGAAAAAAGAAGTACAGGATAAATAACTGAAAAAAAGTCTTGCTTTAGAAAGACTTGTATTACTGTTATGCAGTCTAGACAGTATAAAGAGATCACAGATAAAAGTGCTGGTCTATGGGAAGAGGAAGATGGAAATATTTTTTCTTACATGTTTTCTTATTCTTCCCCTTTAGACCACAGATAAGTTTAAGCAAAGAACAAACATGTTAAAAGTAGGAAATTCATGATGGCAAAAAATTTTGGTATGCATTACTTATTCAGTTTGGAAGCAGAAGTAACTATAACTGACAGTCACAAAAATCCAAAAGTAAAGACTTTGGAAATTTTAATCATATTCCTTTGTGAAATAATTTTGAAAATTAATGTATCCAACATTCATTCAATTGATATCCTTTTTTAGTTTCAGTTTGAGCCAGAAATCATTGCCTAGAGAATCAAGGTCTTGTTCTTATAATTCTCAACATTATGCTTCAAAGCATTCCCTTGATCTGTGTCTAATGGAACAAGTTGATTTATTGTGACCTGAAGCAGTAGCCAATAGAAAGCTCACGAGACCAAAATAGCCAGCAAAACTCAATAGCAACAAAAACTCTTTCTTTTTTGTCCATAAAGTGTTGCTAAATTTTTCAGCTTTATCATAAGTCAATATTTAGCATTAGTGTTGAAACCTTATTTCTAGTGTCATCCAATATGAACAAACACAGTGCTCTATTGAATTTTTTTAAAAATGTTTGCTTTTATAATATGATTCCTCCCTCTGCTGAAGTTAATTTCTGAATTTCTTGCAAGCCTTCTCAGTTAATGGTCTAAATTAACATTATAGTTGTGGCTGTAAAAAGATAAACCAATGTGAAAAGTGGACTTCCTTAAACAGCTGTTGAGGGATCAGCATTAGTTACAGCAGCAAAGATTTGGGGTTTTCTGCCTTCTCTGAAACATCTGATCTTGTGAATGGAATGGGACATATGTGGAACAGTAACACTGGACTTTTACAGAGAGCCTCGTCCCTCTCCTGAGGTGATGAAGGACAGAAAAGGAGGACAGAAGAGAGTTGAAGGAGGCACGATGGCTGATGTGAAGAGAGTGCTTAAAATGTGCTCCAAGTTCCCTTTGCAGCTAAAAAAAAATTCACAAAGTCCTGTGCCTTGCAGAAACAAAGTGATAAAGCTCTGTTGAGAACAAATCTAAATAAATGTTACATTTTGGATGAGAAAGGCCACACCATCTGTTACTATGTACATACATCAACATTATTAGTTTATGTATAATATATTGTCAGAGAAGATGTGTCTGCCTTCAGATTATTAGGTTAGGAGGCCTACAGAGAGACTTTATAAGTAGGAAAAAAAGGATCACTTTTACAACTTAAAGTACAATCAGAAAACAGACTTATTGAGATGCAAACAAGAACAAGACAGGTCTGTGCCATAGAAAGCCATGTGCAGCAAGGGAATGAAACAGTTAGTTATGATTTAAGACCAATATGTAGAGATAGCTGGTGACTTCAGTGCATCAGTCAGTGCCCCCTGAGATATCTACAGTGAGTCAGACAGAAATGATGGATGTAGTAAATAATTGTCCCTGGAACCACTCTGTCACAGATTCTCCTAAGAACAGTTCATCTTTAGACGTTGTTTTATAAGATAGAACCAGGAGATTAATCCTAATCAATGCATGGGCTTAAAGGATTAAAATATGATTAAATACAAATAAATCTGGTCATCTAAAAAGTACAAAAAATCATGTACCAGCTACAAGAATATCTAATTTGATAAATGCTAAAAGTCATTTTAGTTTCTCTCACCAGGAGGAAAAAAAAAACCCACAACTTGAAAAAATATAGCAGAAGAATAGCAATGCTGTGGCTTTGAGCCTGAAGGTGTCTAGGAGCAGAAAGTATCAGTATTGTGAGTTGCTACCAGTTTGTGTGTATGTAAGTGTGCATAAGAAAGCTTGTTACTGCAATGAGTCATTCTATGCCACATCAAACTTGACACAGTTAAGAACTCTGGCATGTAGGTAATACAGATAAATTTTCCTCGTGCTCTCTGCCCCTTCTATGTGTTTGATGTACTTAGAGGATATGATGTATTCATGCTTGTTTAATACTGTATACTGTGTCATTAAATCAGAGCTTGCCCTCCTCATGAAATATAACTATGATTACAGAGAGTATTTCGTTTATGTTGCTCTGCTGCACAACTGCAAGGCGACAGTGTACCTTCTCTAAGAGTAAAGCTATATATTGCTATTCTAGTTTAACAGAGAAAAAAGTAGCCTGGTTGCAAAGTTTCCAAACTTGCTGTTTTTAACAAAGCACAGCTATTAACACAAAACTTCTCCTATTCTAACTCTTAGAAGAAATGAACTGACGTTTTGAAGAGGATGATAGGGAATTACCAAAGAAATTATCTTAGTATATTCATCTACCCCTAAAACCATGAATATTCACCTGGTATTTAGCATATCTCTTTTGAAAGCATTTTATACCAACTAATTCTGAGTGTGACTGGCCCTGCTGTCGCCAGCTACACTTTGAGAGCATAGCACTTGAAATATAGATAAAAATTGGTTTGAGAATTAACTGCTACATGGAGAAATTTGCAGAGATACAATAAAAGCATGACATTTCATATTTTAAATGAACAGGACACAAGTTTTCAATAAGATCAACGTGATATGTCACTTTGTAGACAGAGAATTTGAATAAGTTTCCACTCCTACATGAAGTTTATAATTAGCAACTCAATGTGATAGGTTTATTTAATAATCAGACACAAAAAGTTCCTCCAAAGACATAATGAGCTTCAGAGTACTTATGCTGTCCTCTTGATGCTAAATGAATCTAAGCACTTTATTAAAAGAGTAAAGATCATTATTTTACCATTCTATATATCCATGTCTGTCTCCCATCTTGAAGATCTTCCAGTATAACTAACCTTGTAAGCTAACACCAGGTGTCTCATAGGTTAATATAATCAAAAAGAGGTATGTGAGCAACAATAATAATGTAATCTTGAAGTTTAACAAAAATCTTGTATGTCCTGCACAGGGATACTGTATTTTTTAAAATATAAATAAAGGTATAGGGTCAGCAAATGTAAGAACAATGCATTATGCATCAGAGAGAATACAGGGTTCTTTTCAGGGCTATAGCAAACAGAAAATACTGGAAAGCAGCCAGCATTCATGGTACTTTGAGTATTTGGTGGCCAGTAGTGAAATCACGTTTCATGAGAAACTACTGAAACATGAGTCTCTTTTAGCTATATTTGGATGAGTTAGCTTGTCAATAAAAACATTACATGAAGAAAAAGTAAAGCTTTTTCATTTGGTGAGACAAGGAAGTTTGGAAGCATGTAAAATAATTTCTTACAAGTTCAAGATCACCTCTAGAGTGAACTTACTTACCACTATTAGTATTATTTCCCAAGTAATACAACATAAGTCAGATGTCTCCATTGCTCATTAAATCCATTATTTTGAATGTCCAGTTGTACCTTAGATAGTTTGTTTGGCAATACTATTACAGCTTAGAAAATTAATTTCATGGGTGTACTTCAGAAGTTCTTTATCTATTGCAAATGCAAAAGCAGAAGCAGAAGTCTGATGTCATGCTGAAGATAAAGGATAACTGTAAATTCAGAAAGGAAAAAAAGTGTTGTATTCTCAGCTCACACATTGAGTCCTTTCTTCAACATAAAAGAAGAAAATATTTTCAAACCATATATTTATATATCATTCATATCATCCCCAAGGAAATGGTGGTAAAGTTGACGTAAGGTGGAACAAAACAGTAAAAAATCATGCAGGATTCAGCATTTTTACTTAATGCTGAATCAGTAGAACCATTCAGCAACCAAACTGAAAATCATTCAGCACTGAAGTGTAGATCCTTATTTGCAAAGCTCTTTCTGTAAATAAAGGAAGACAAAAATCTCTAGTATCATATAAAGAAAAAGAAAACTCATTTGGTCTGAGCTGAACTTTTTTGCATTGCTACTAAATGCAATTACACACTTAGTCAACACTGACGCCTGTAATTCCTGCTATTTATGCTACAGTTAAAAAATGGTACAGCAACAGTATTTTTCTAGTGAAGAAAACATTATAAGAAAAAAAGTTTTCTTAGTGTGCTATTTAAGATGTTAAGAATATTAGTCACTCCTCTTTATGTTGACGGCTGTGCTATGACACATGGATAAATTGCTTCATTTTCCTGAAAAAAAACTACTATTTTGTAGGAAAGATGCTGGCAATGCCAGGGAAATTATACACATGGAGGTTTGTGGGCTATTTATTTTGTGTGCTCTAAAACGAGAAAAATGCTAGACATAACTCAATAGTCTTTTATTACAGCACATGCAAACTGACAGATGTACCATAAGTACATAAACCTTTGTTTTAAACAGAAAACTGTGCAAAATGAAAAATAAAACTGTGAATGGTAATAAAACAGAAATAAAAGACTTTGAAAACTACTAGAAATTGAAATAGAGCTCTAGAACAGCCTTTTTTTTTTTTTTAACTAGGTTTTTACTTTAAAAGAGATCTGTAAATAGATCTTGACAAAATCCAAAAGAAGATCCAGGAAAGATCCGAAAATGCTGCAAAAGTGTTTCTTATTTCACATCCACATGGAACTAAGACCCCTGAAATTTAAAGAATAGAAAATGAGTAAGAGGAAACTTCATTCAGGCTCTAGTTATTAAAGAATAGCCATCTGGAATTTAAAGAAATACAAAGATTACTGTAGAAGAAGATGAAGACTCAGACCAGCTTTGGATTGCTAGAAACATCCTCCTCAGTTCTGCATTACAATGAAGTTTTAAGGAAGGCCTCTCTCATACTGAGTGACCAAGTTCCCAGACAGTAAATGAATTTTAACTGAGAAATCAGAACCCAGGACAAATTACATAATGTCTTTCAAGTCCCCTTCCAACTCAATGCAGATCTCGTTTCGAGCAGGTGACTGTAGCTAACTGTCTCAAGTGTTGAATCCTCACAACCTTAAACAAACGTCAGATGAAGCTCTGTATCCCAAGTGGATTACTTTCCCTTCATGACTGTCAGTTCTGAGTTGCTTTACACAGATTGGCAATGTGAAGGAGACTAACCTGCTGTTTGTGTTTTAAGTTTGGGTTTATTTTTAATTTTGAATCTATTTTGTTTAATGTGCATCACTCATAGCAGCTTGCTCATTTTTCATCCTATTCACATGAACTATGATTGTTCCAGATATAGAATAATCACCTGCATGTATATCTCTTTGCATCCTTTACATTTTCTCACAAACATAAAGGATAATCTGTGCTTTTTATATGTGTCATTGGCTGCTTTAAAGGCAATTTAAGTTTACAAATGCAACAGAGCCACAGATCTATACCTATGTCTCCCTTTTCCACTTCTACCAAATACTCTTGGATGCTAAGAAGCAGAATGACTGTTAATAGAGATTATTTCATGCTACTGTTAACAGTATAATAAGAAATATCCCTATGAAGAGACAACTTACATGCCTTCAGCTTTCCTGTATTTTAAGATAGACTGGAATCTTTCTCCATTTGCATCACAGTGAGCATTAAAACACTCATTTTCTTCATGTCTACAAATACAGGACACACAAACACATCCTTGGTTGCTCTAAGAGGCATAACAAAGTGCTATACCTTATTTATGCAAACTGAAAACTAAACAAGACAGTGAAATACAACCACATACTTTTTCCTTCTGCTCAGACCAGGAACAGCAGCAAGATAGTTTCTTGCATTAAGACCCTCAGTTCACATAGTGTTTTGAAAAAGTAATCTTGTAATACAAGAATGGGTACGGTGCTGGTGGGAACATCAGCATATGGTTTAAGTTCTGCTGTGGCATCAGATCACATGATGAGGTGAATAAGTAAGAGGCCTAGATTTATGGATGTAATAACATCCCTATGGGTTTTCTCAGTAAACCAGCACTACTGCTATTATTACCCACGCTGGTTGGATTGCAGAACAAAAATGTCAAGCTCTACTATAACACTATTGGTTTCATTGCAGATACATTCCATATATACAAGTGATAAACGGGTTACATTTAATATATTGATTTTGGCTGGTGCTAAAATAGAACTTCTGTTTCTTTACTTTAAATTTGTAAGGTAAGTTTCTATGTGCACTTATTTTTTCCACAGATCGAAGCACATATTTATAAATCCAGTCTATCATATTTTTTAAACTATTATATTCACTAATAATAATATGAGTTGCACTCACAATAGCTATAATCTAAACAGATTTAGCAGATGTTCAGTGATGCTGCCTGGTATACTGAAGTAATCTGTTTCTATTGTCATTTTCCAAAAACCCAGATGTGTTAGATTCAACCTGATACTCAATCTTTGTGTAAGATTAACAACTCAGTGTCCTGAGGAAGTTTGTATTCCTCCAATTTTGACAGAGTTAAAAACTGACCACAAATAATAAATGGTAACATAGTCCACTCTTTCTTTCTCTACCCTCTTGTTGTTATGCATACAGATGCAATACTTAATAACTAAAAGTAACTAAAAAAAGAAGATAATTCTTTAAACTGTTGAGATTGAATTATGTCACGACTTCAAAACCCCATCAATATAACTGACCAATCAAGATGAGCATGTTTAAGCTTAGATAACAAGACTTTAGATTTATTCTTGAATTCTGAGAATGATATATTTTATTATGTCTGTAGTTGTCTAGACTGCTCTGCACAACTGCAATAAAACCTAATTCATTACTATGTCACTACAGTATTATGCCTGTTTAACTTCAGTGATTTCAATGAGTTACTGTGATAAATCAGGACCCCAAAGAGCACAAGTATAAGATGCCAGAAATGTCCATCTGTTGGACCAAATCACACTCTCTGCAAAACAAGAACAGCTGTAGACTATGGAAAATCACCTTAAAATCTTTTAACGTTGTACTGAGTTGACTCCTGTTAAGCCATATAGCAAAGCAAGGTCTTGCAAAGAAGACTTGCATCACTACAGTGATAATCTGCAATTGGAAAAGCATAATGGAACCTCGAAGAATCTGCAAGTAGCAGAGTTGAAAAGAAATGAAAAGGCTTGATGGCATTGCTCTAAGACAGTAGCTAGCACTGAGACAGTGTGAGAGAGATGCACAGTTTAAAAGATGAAAAAATCCTTTCCTTTAATAAAGAAAAAGACCACTATGCCTCATCATTTTGTTTCTTGAAAGTATTAAATAAACTACAGAATAAATGAAAAGGACTTAGAAATGTCATTAACAAATGAAAAGTTATCTTTTTAGAGATATACAGTGGACATTCAGCGAAGTGGGAAACATACATTTGCAAATGTTAGGAAATGAAACAAAACTTATGAAAGTTCAAAGTAAATTCAAGGTATTATGAGAAATGGCTGTTTACAGAGTACTTGAACCATTCACAAGTAGAACCAGGTTTATTTTCCTTTAAAAAATTCAGATAGTAAGCAAGTCAAACACCAACATTTGAAAGGGTAAAAGTCTTTTATAACACTGACTTGCACTAAAACTTTGAAAACTAATGAGCAGTTTATGAAGCAGAAACATCATTTTTTCTTTTTCTTTTCATCTGATGTCAATCTTTAAGTGTGCTACATAAAGACTTTTAGCAGGCAAAATTTTATGAAAGGATAGTTGTGGAATTTACTTATTAATATGAGATTTTAATAACACAAGTAAACAAAATCTCTTATTAGGTAAGAATGGTTACAAACTATAGATCAATATAACTACTTAGATACTAACAAGATTTCTGTGATAAACATTCCCTCTTCATTATTATGAGGCAAAACAAGCCCATCTTATTAAGCTTTCCATGCTACTTGTACCTTTAAGTAAAAACCTTAGAAGTGTTAAAATAATCATTAAAAGAGAATTGACTGTAACATCTGGACATTTTTCATATCTCTTCTTCTGCACATAGACACAATAAAAGTCATGATCTATGACATCTTAGTTTGTCTCAGTATTTTCATCTCAGTTTCCTCCAACATCTCACAGCAATGTAGCAAAGGAATAATGTAGAAAAATTCACTTCTGCCAGAGGCTCATATTAAAGCCCTGAGGCAAAGAACCATGGATAGGTTGAATATTAGAGAATGTAGACCACTGATCAGATCTGTAACAAAACCACAATTAGTAACTAGGAGCATTTACATGGTCTGTCTAGGGCATCAGACACGAAAGCCTGAACCAGCCTTTTCAACTGAATGGAAAGTTCAAAATTTAAAATAAACACAACTTTTGGAAACAATAACATTACAATGAAACTTAATGAGATTAGAAGTATTTCAATCAAGACTATTATATTAAGCTCTACTCATTCTTCAAATTTACTGAGACTTGGCCTTATCTGTACTCTGTATTTTACCAAAAAGAAAGTGAGAAAAAAAAAATCAACTCAGAAGTCCACCCCTTTCATAGTTAAAACTATAAATTCCCAATGGTGCCATCACAAATGCAGCCTTTGTGCAACCAAAGGTCAGGCTGACAGTTAGTAGGAAAAGAATCGCATGGCTGGAGATTCACGACAGGAGTATTTTCAGGATTGGAAAACAGAAGGCTACAGCATTTCTTCATGCCCTTATTTATTGTTCAGTCTTCAGACAAAAATATCTTCAGGCTTTGCCTTGCTTTTCAGGGATTTACCACAATCTTTCATGGATCACAGGAGGACTGTTAGTCTATCATTCTGGAGGACAAGAAAATGCCAAGGTTGTTCAGGTTCCTAAATTCATCCTTCCAGAGTAAAAAAGTCTGTGTGTACAAAGGAAGAACTTTGCATTCTAGTTTTTTAAAATGTGACAATAACAGATGACCAAATAACTTCTATTATACTTATGAGAAGTTCTTAGATGGAATTTGGCTTTATTTAAATACAATTTGCTATATTAAGGGATATACGGCTTATGACTTAACAAAATAACATCCTCTTCTATTTCTTATCAGATTACACTTAGCCTTAAAAGTAAAGGGAGATTTTAAGTAAAAAACAAAAGACCCCAAAACTACAAGAAGAAAATAAAAATGCAGTTTAAGAGACCTTTCAAGACAATGTTCTACTTAAAATAACAGCCATGTCCTTGAGTAAGATAATCATTATTGAAAGCAGGATTTACCTCCAAGAAGAAATGTATCTGGTTTTTGAATCTACATAAATCCAACTTACAAACTAGTGTCAAGGAGATCTACTGTTAATTATCTGGTCCTTAAAAGTTACCAAGACCATTCTGGAGGGACACAAAACCCCTTTGAATGGCACAGAATAAATAAACTTGCAGAAGTAAATGTCAAATAGTGATGGAGGATATTTCTCTTTTTTTTCTTCAGGAAGTAGCACAATGCATTCATACTTATCTGTGATTCTCAATGATTATTGTGGACTTGGCCTGTGAGTTTTTTAGAATCTTACTGAGATTTTTAAACACCACTCCCAATATTGAGCAAAAAACCCCAATTTCTGAGCTATATTGTTTGGAACTCTTAAATAGTTTTCCTTCATTACTCTACGTGATGCCCAAAGTCACATAAAGCTCCTTTGTTGAAGTTTATTTTATTGCTCATAAAGGCTCCTGCAATTAGTAAAGAAAATAAATACTTTCAGAAGGTTTTGTTTCTTTCTGGAGATGACTTTTGTTTCTCCAGACAATATATCTACACTGATATGTATATGAAAAAAAAAAAAAAGGCAGAGGGAATTGGTTTTTGGCCATCACTCTCAGAATTGCTTTCTGTGAAATAAATTATTTTCTGTGAAAGAAGTTATTTTGACACTTTACATAAGCAATTTTCCTCATGAGGAAGCTCTCCTGTAAGAACCAGCAGTTTCCTGTTGCTCTTTGGAAAGGTAAACTGTGTTCCCAAAAATCCCCAGCAAAAAAAACTTTAATAAAGACACAAACAAAAGGGCAAACCAAGAGATATCTTGTCTTGTATATTTTAAGCTGTATTAAAAATAAAGTAAAAAAAGTATCTCTATGTATCAGACACTGCTCATGCATTTGGCATGAGTGTATTCACAGTAAAATGTAGACTGAATTTTAATGCTATGAAAAAATATTGCACCGCTATAATCAGAAACTGTGGGACCACAAGTGGTAATGATAATTATAATGAGTGTCTGTAAGTCACCATCAATTACTTCGCTGCTTACCTACGTAATTTAACCTTGATGTGACAAGGCCACCATTCTTCAAGTATAGGCAACACCAGAGGAAGTGACAATTTTTATTACATTTTATGATTAAGACATTTGTCAAATGGGAATTTAGCTTCAGTCTTCTGAGTCATTTCACTTAGGTGATCCATTAGCAACAGAAACCTGCTGCAATGCTGTTGTACAACTTATGAGCATAATGTATTCTACACAGAGATTGCAACTACCGTTGTGCAGTTTTAGTGGAGGTTGCACTACCACACTTAGACAAGGACATCATTACTACTCAGCCACAAGCTGTAAATACAGGCTGTTCAGCAGCATTGGTTGTGCACAACAGGTTTGCATAGGAAACCTCAGGGCTGCCTCAGCCTAAGGCAAGATGTGGACTGAACCTGACCAAATTTTTCAACTCATTTCATCCAAATTCCAATAATCTCTTAGCAATGAAAGTTTCTTTGACGTATCCCTGATTTATTCTGTAGGAAGCTGGTTGTTATTCCCATACTTCAAGCTTTCTAATAACTAAATAGGAACAAATATTCCAGAGAGGATAATGCAGAAGTGAGTCTGTAAGGCTGCATTTAAGTATGTCTTCACGAAGTAGATAAAGGTGTTCCTAAGATAGAGATGTTTGTGCTCCACCCTGTTTGATCTTTCCCATCTTCTCTCCCCTTAGAATAGACAGCCTTTTTCCATGTTACACAAAAAGAAAATAAAAACCAAATACTGTAGATACTAATGAGGAAGAAAAATGAAGGTGCAATCTCCAGAATCTATTTCTAGCCTCTATTATACCACCTGGCACAGCACTGAATCTTTATTGCCCAAAATCATAAGCCTTAGCAAATCTAGGCTGTCTTCGTGAAATAGTTGGAACATAACAGAAAAATTGAGTTACAGGAAATATTAATAACTAATATTAATAACTCTTAATGAATTTATGATCAGTGTAACCTCTTTAATTTCTTTCTAAACCAGAACCATTGACTATTAGATTTAGTTTCAGAGAACAAAAGTAAAAATGGCAAAAGTCTGTGAACAAAACCACAGCCACTAAGGAAATTCCTACTTCTTTTACAAATGTGTTGCTAAACTTAAATACCATGCTTTTCTTGGCTATTTTGAGAAATGGAACCTTTCTTCCTCTAAATGTCAATCCTTCCAAACTCGTTTAATTAGTTAATTTGTTGAATGGCAGATAAACAGCAGGGTATACATAATCTACCCTACTGAGTCACTTGTATGAAAATTAATATATTTTGTATATTTATGCTATCCTTAACTATTAGACAAAAGCAATTAAACTATAACACTAACAACTAGGTTGTGGAAAGTGAGTTAATATGAATGCTTCACTACTTTCAAGTTTTGTTTCATTTTGTTTATTTTCCAACAGGACTAATAAATTCAAATAACCTCTCTGAAATCCTAGTGCAGACTTAGTTGTAGTATGTACTACAAGATAGTTGAGAAGAGCAGTACTATATGGTCTGGACAAGCTTGACATACTCCTTCATATGTGGCATAACTAATACACTGGAGTTCTGCTCTTTTAATGGAGAAGCTACAGAAATTGCTATGACAATGAGCTTCCGTATCACAATGTTGTAGCTTCAGTTTGTCTCTTTCTCAAGAGTACACCTGCAGTGTTATTATTTTTCTAATCCTTCCAATGTTTTTACATTTATATCTGACATGACTTTGTTAATATATTCTATATGAATTTCATAGAGAAAGTGCATTATGTCCACAAGAAATGAAATCCCTCGTTATGAAATTATGGCAAATGTGGAAGAAAAGAGGGGCAGCAGAGCTTTAAGATTATTGTTATACTGAAAGACATGATCTTTATGATATTCTTGACACTTAGGAATCCTGGGTATTGCAAAATTTGTAATTTTTAAAATTTGTGAATAACAACCTTCTGTAATTTGCAAACTGTGCACTATAGAGCTGTAGAACACAATAACTAATGCATGCTAAACACAAAGAAGTGACCAGGATACAAGTGGTTACTTAACAAAATTTCACAGGGTGAAAAAGGAAGAGCTGTGATATGAAGTGATGGTTCAGATTTGTTGGTATTTAAGGAATGGAGCAGAGGGTGAACAATTACATGAGAAATTACATTATTTTATTCTGCATCTAGTGCAGAATTTCAAAGTTTAAGGACTTTTCAAACATGATTGACTACTAACTGAATTCAGAATCTCTATTATAGTCTTGGTTTGTGTATACTTGACAGTTGCCATTCAAGCTCTCAATTCACATTCTTCACTCTAATACTCTAAAATGTCATGGAAAACAAGTAATCTCTTGTTTCCACCTCTCAAATTATTCTGAACTACTTTCTTAGAGTTCACTAATAAACTGGAGCTAGCTATACCTAAAGATGTTCTCTTTGCTCTCCTACCCCTTTGATCACTGAAGTGTTTTCAAACACTGTAAATTATTTATGACATCTATTGCTTCCTTGAGCTTTCCTATTTTTGTGCTCCAGTGATTTTCCTGTTACCTTAGTCTTACTTCAGAAGTCTTTGCTATGTTCTTACAGCAAGACCCCACAAATTCATTTACATTTTCTTCTCTCTGTCCCACTCATGCAGAACTTCATGTGCTGTCACATCTTAGATGCCTTAGGTCAGATTTCCAGTTTCTCTTCCTCCTAAATTTGCAGTTGTTTCTGGCTTCTCTTAGATATTTTAACAGTAGATTTTAATACAACTTTGTATTTGTTACACCATTATTTCTCTACTTTTCCAGCCCATTAAAATGTGAAATGGACAATTTTTACAAACTGTGTGTAAACATGTGTATGTCTTAGATGATGTTCTTCCTCAATGTGTTTGACATCCATCATTTTATTTTAGTTTTACTGATAATATTTTAAGACCTTATCTAGACTATTCAGAACAGACTACTTCATTCAGGCTGTTTGTTGAACACTCATGCCACTTGCTGTGAACCACTGTGTGTATGAATTTTTGTATCTTCAGAGGAACTTGGAAGCACTGTACTGCACTCAGTTGCATTTGTTCCTTTAGTCCCATCCTGAATTCTCTACCTATTTTAATGAACACACATATATATATCATTCAAATATTTATAATATATCTCTGTAAGCAGAACTCATTTTGTCTCTTTTGTATTCATTCATAGAATGGTTTCATTTAGCATATATTGCTGGTCACCAATAGGTACTACATCCTTTCCGTCAGAAAGAAACAAGGTATTTATCAGCTACGATTTCAAAGAAGGATCTGAATATATAACTAAAATTAGGTATAACATGGAATCTTTTCAGTCAAATAAACTTTCCTTTTCCTTAAAGTTGGCTTATCTTTGTAGTGAGGTTGTATGTCGTACCTAATTTCAAGCTGAAAATAAAATAAAACCTAAAAAAACCTCAAGAACTCAATTTAAAAACATGAATATCAACTCACACATCATACTATATTTATGAGGAAGACACTTTTCCTCTCACTATGGTTCTACCCTTCCCATCATTGGAGTAAATTGGATTATTGCCATTGATTCATCTGGAACAGACTCTGAGTCACTTTAAGGCAATGGCTGAGATAAAAGAGTCTCACAGTCTGTCAGATGAATTGTCTTTAAAGAAGATAAACAACGGTACACATTTTAGTAATAGCTATTATTAGAAGCCGATGTTAAGGTGATCGTGTAATTAGTAGTGTTGGGAGACGTGAAACTTCACATGCTGCATATTGATGTTTCTTCTCAGGAAATCCTTGATGCTTACTGTTTCTGTCAGACAAGGTAGCGTTCCTGTATATTTCATCTGACAGAAACAGCAGCTCTGCATAAGCAGCTCTGGAAAACAACCAACTGTGAAAAAGGGGCAGCCAAATATTTTTCAATGTGCTCATAAAGTAAATTCATTCTGTCAAGGAGCTGTAAGACTCAGCATGAAGCCAGTCTATACCCACTTGGGACAAATCCAAAATACGTATACAGAGAAAGAGATAATATGCTGAAACTCTCGTTTGCAAACGCTATTGAATTGGATACATGGAATTTATTTAATGATGCTGCTGTTAAATAGATGTACAGAAAGAAAATTACACTGTGTCCTATGACTTCTGAAATCAGATTATTAATGTGTTTCTCAGTGCACTATTTATGCACTATATTGTATTAATCTCGTTACCACAGAAAACAAATCGAATGCTGTCTTAACCACTTTCCATTAGGTAGACTGGACACCATTAATCTGTACAGTTAGAAATGTCCAGCAGTCTTCAGAGTGCTGGAAGACTTAGGTCTGATGCAGAATCAGGTTATATCTAACAGTAATTAAACTTGGCCTCAGAGCAGCAAACCAGCTTCCCACTAACCGTGAAGGCCAAGATGTAAGTACATGCTGATGACCACAAATTGGCTATTACTCAAATAGTGAGAAGATTACATACATACATACCCAATACCACTTAGTAATATTCCAACAGCGCATGGTAACAGAAAGGACAATGTTATTCTTACCCCAGAGAGAGAAAGGGAGAAAACAATATTCCCAAGGAGTTGGAACAACAGATATTGTTACAGAGCCTTTAAAGTGCTCAGGCAAGGCTCTGATACCCATACAAGAGCCAAGAGGTGTTTTGAGAAAGAGAATTTCAGCATATAGCAGCACACAGAAAGTTACATGAAACTGAAATTGTTATTAAATTTGTTAGGATTAGACCCTAGCAGACTGCCTTTGACTCCTGGGATCAGCCAATGGACTAAGCATCTCTTCCTCTCCCCTTGGGACACCTTGGGGACACTAAGCATTTCTTCAGGAAACTTAGAAATCTCTATAGAGAGTTATTCTTTAACTTTTTTTCTGTAGCCAGGCTGTATTTTGTAACTTTTTATGCTGTATTACTTATAGATCTCTTTTTGCACATAATTTTTCCCTTTCTCTTCCTGCAGACAGTCACTAACACTGGCAATCCATAAGAATCTGTATAACTGTTGCATGAATAAAACTGCACAGTCGTCACAGTTTCTCACTGAATGTGACCAAACCCTGGAATGTGGCCATGATAGTTCATGAGCATGACTAGACTGAAGGTGTAGTCCACTATCAGTGCATCCAGAGTCATGATAGTTCACAAGAGATGAGCACATTTGGACTGATTGTGGCAAATTGGGCATCACTCAGAATTTTAACCTAGTTGGACCTAATCTCCCAGATTGGTGAGAAGAGTTAAAAGGCAAGGGGGGTTATTTTCTGGCAAACCACACTGTCCATGTCCCTTTTTAATATGACAAACATTTCAACAGAAACATAAAGCTATTATAAAAGACATGTTTAATAGAGACTACATACACAGGCAGAATCCTTTGACTAACTTATTTCTTGCACTGAACTAAACACTCAGATACATGACTATGGAACTTTGACAGAATGCATTCTAAGATATCAGACAGTGACCAGAACTAAAGAACCAAAACCATAGAAAAGATTACAGCACAAGATAAACTAAGGCAAAGCTATACATTTCTGTGAAGTTGCAAAAGGTACAGGAAATTAGTCCATGTTGAGAAAGCAAGCAATTTATAGCTACACTCAAGAGACTGACCATTAGGAAATTGGAAGCTATTAACACAAGTGAAAGAATGAGGAATTGACTCCCTAGAAAAATCATGTGCTCAAGGAGTTTGAGCGGGCACAGATTCTTCTTTTCTACAGACACCATGCAGAATCTTGTTAGGAAACGAGTGTTCTCAGCTAACTAAATCTTCCCTCTACCAAAAGAAATTTAGTCAGATATTTGAAAATGAGTTTACTGAAGTGATACACAGAGAACAAAACAGGAGAATCGTAAATAGGCAGTTGACCACATTATATGGGAGAAGTGCTAAAGATTAGGTAGACAAAGAACAGAACTTTCAGTGGAGAAAAAAAAACCCCTCTTGGTAGTTTGTCATTTCCTATTTTGGGGGCTTTTTATTTGGTTTTTTTTTTTTTTTTTAATGATTGATGAACACAACCTTGTCTGTTGTCTTTTACTCTCCTAATGCAGAATCTTTCACTGAATAGGTCAGACCAAGAGGTCAGAACTGAGATCTAGTAATCTCAGTCAGATGCAGGAGTATGTAGGCTTAATGTATTCCAAACAGTATCAGTTCAATTTTTTAGTTGTTTACCCAATAGGACATGTAAAGGAACTATTTTTGTGCTTATTAATTAGAGATAAACCAGCAGGTGTTATAAGTTCTGATGTGGGTGAATAACCCAAGTTGTTTGAATTGACACTGGCTTATAAAGCACTTGTTATGGAGATAATTACTAGCAATGGTTTCTTTAAATGAGAAACTCAAGGGATATTTTGCTTTTCCTTTCTTGTTTTCAGATTAAAATGTATAAACTGCTATCATGCTTAGTCAATGTCCTCTAATTGGAGTTACTTCTAAAACCAGTAAAAGTGGTATTGTTAGTTCACACACTTTCTCTGGAGTTCTACCTGTAAACACTCCGTGTTTCGTTTCAAGGAGTGTTTTTGCATATATGTGGTTTATTGTAAAAATCACAGCTTACTGGTAATATCTTCAAATGGAATATTGTACATTCATATAATCAAGCCACTTCTAAAAGCTGTGAACTATTATTCCTAGATAGGAGAATCAAGAAGACATCTCAACAACATTAGAGGGGATACTATCTCATTAGTAGAGTAGAGTAGAAAATACTGATAGAGAAATTTTAACACACAGAGTAAAGAATGCTTACAGCTCTAAACACTTGACATGCCTGGGTCAGAGATTTAGAGTATTTTAGCTTCATAAGCATTCAGAGGGATGTTAGACACCCATATTACCTGCTAACCTTTGTTATGTAAATAGATAAATTGACAGTGTAATCAGAAGTTTTTACTTTTTCTGAACACTTCCTTTGCTTGTGTACTTTTCTCTTTTCACAGTCTGTTTTTTAGTGCTTTTTATACTGATACCTAAAGCTTATAAACTTTGCTCACATTATCATCAAATCTTTGTTAAATTAAACTTCTATAGTTTTATCACCAATATGAATATAATCTGCTACATTCCATTTCAGTACAGGATTATTCTGCTTTCTGCCATGTCTACATTGACCCAAGGCACTAAAGTGAATTACATATAAAGCATCTAAGCAGAGGTATCTGCCAGTGCCCTTCCTTCCCAGCCATGAGGGTGAAAATGTGAGACATTACTTCCTGTGCCCAAGAGGATGCTCTTCACAGCACATCAACACACTGTCTTATGAACCATATGCCTCACTGCTCTATGACAACCGGTATTCTCAAACCCTGACAGATGCTTGCTAAGACATCTTGAGAACTGAAATTGCATCTCCTTATTGGAAATACTGAAAATGAAGTTTGTGTGTAGTCTCTTTTCTATGGTTCTTCTAAAAAGCCTGAATTGGACTTAATAAAGAGGAACTTAATAACCTAGGAATGCTGCCATGATGATCTATCTGTGTCTCATACAGGATTGAAGCAGGATAAGCATGTTGCTCAAGGCTATTGCAGAGTAATTCTTAATCAGGTTAAGAGTATTTTAAAGGCTTTCCACACAGTTTTAGTGGCACTTCTATAGTCCTTGCAGTTGCAGTTTCTTTGTTGTTCTCAGACACATCAAAACAGTACAAGACAGGAAGTAACATAAAGCTCCCAAAACACTCTCTGACAGTAGGAAGACAGATATTTGAAATCACACCTTCTGACAATAAAGTGGTAGAGACAGTAACAGTAGTCTACAAAAACATTAGCCTGTATTAATGCTTGATATATTCTTCTTTCTTATATCATCCTTCCAGCTGATTTTAGAATCTGCAATATCCCAATGACATAATTCTGCTGTTTAAACATCCCATTGTAGGAAAAGCCATCTCTAGTTTGTTTTGAACATGCTGTATGCTATCTTAATTTCTTCTCTTTACTGGATCAGAAGACATAGTGGATAATCTTACTAAACATTTTTTATGCTTCATGCAGATCCTTCACTGTGTGATAAGAAATGTGATTTCCAAAGTCCCGTATACAGTTAAGTACTTTGTCTTAAGGATAAAGAAGATTGTTTTGCCTCAGAGGATACAGTGAATTTGCTCAAAAACATTCAACTTCAAAATGTCAAAGCTGATGTTACCCTCACACCATATAACAGACTACTTTTTGTACTTTCCCACGATAGAAATATCTGCATTTTCCCCTGTAAGTAACAGGCAGAGAAATCAATATTTTCCAGTTTTAAACAACAAATAACACGCTAGTAAACATATTTCATTTATAAGGAATAAACTTTTTGATATGAGATGATGGTAAATTCTAGAAAACAGTTTTCAACAGTTAACAAAATTCAGGATACGTTGGCAGTAGTTTTAGTCTGGGTAGTAATTTTTCCTTCCTTTCAAAACCAAACGAAACCAAACATTGCTTCCAGTATTTGGATATTAAAGGGCAGATGAAACTCTAAAAGCAACAGGATGCAAAACCTTCTTTCACTACCTTCCAGCATAATCCAAAACACTTTATTCCTATGTAGTATTTTTTTTTTTTTGCCAACAAAGCACTGTTTACTTCTCCTTGCCTTTTTTTACACACCCTAGATTTAATTGGACTGAAAAATCCCTGGGCAGTATGTCCTATGTATTACCTTTTTGATCTTTCTTGATGTTTTTACTAAGTGTGATGCAGTGGGAGACAAGATGCAATTAGAGAGCCAACAAACTGTTTCAGAGCCTACGGATTCCTTTTGTATTGTGTTCAAAGTTAGCATGATTTTGTAAGTTCAATTTTACCATCATAATGACAAATAAATACAACACTTCAGGAGCACGAAAACTATTTGAAATCCTTTGATTGTAAGGGTGCCTCCTATTTACACACAAAAATTCCACCAAAAAAAATGACCATTTTACTCCTTAAAGTATATCTTAAAAATTGTAAGACTACTATTGTTTTTTAGGCATTATATGAAGGACCAAATTCTTTTTAGAGGAAAACTCATCATTTCACTCTTCCCAAAGAATTCCAACTTTCAAATATGAGGGTCTTTTAAGAAACCAGGTTGTGTGGTCATGTCAGAAGCCTCAACACAAGTTTCCACAGTCTAATTTTTGACTGAATCATTTGGCCAGTTTAGTTCTGCCTAACCGAACTCTCATCAGTAAGGACAGTCTATACTTAATGGAAATTCACTATGCATATTAAAAATGAACTTGTATTAGCAAGTCCTTTTTAATTGAAATAGCAACATATATGGCAGCTGGAGGTCAATGAACCACATAGCTGCAAAATCAAAAATAGGTGACTGCTTGAGGTGACATCAGACTGAACAATAAATACTGTGCTATGCTCTCCTTAAATTTGATGGACTAAAAATATTAAAAAAGCCAAGAAATAAAACCCAAAACAAGGAATCTGCATAGCTAAACTTGCTGTCAAGACAAACCCTACCAGGTTGAGCAGTATCAAATCATTACTTACTATCAGTAAAACAATTACAAGAAAAAATGATATTTGGTTTTGTGAATTCAAATAACTTCTTTTAATTTGCTTTCCCGTCTAAACCATGAACTCTTTCCATATTATATTCCTGAAAGCTGTTTTAGAGTATGAGCAAATTAAAGCAGTAAAGTCTAGCAAGTGTGAAAAAAACAGTAGAATCTTTGCTGCTTGAGAGCAGTAGTAGATTTAACACACTAAGCTACAATCCAAGTACTGCTCTTGGTAATGTAAAATTAACACCTGTTGGTTTTGACAGAAATTGTCTATCCAAAATAAAAATCAGCTTTCAGTTAGCCATGCCCTTCAGGGCTGTATTTAATTGCCTTTAGGACATCTAGCAGAGTTATCTCTCTCATCTCCTACACCAGCTGCAGTGCTGCTTCCAGCAATGAAACATTTCAACCTTCAAGTGAGAAATCCTTCAGTAAAAGAATGCTGTTAAATGCTCTTGGTAATATTGTGAACAGGATTGTCACTGAGTGCCCCAAATGACATTGGGATTCTGGCACTGAAGAATAATTTACCAGGAAATAAATTACTTTTACTCCTACCCAGGATATCAGAAAGATCTGTAGTAGTTGCCCTTGAGCAAAAGGGCAAAAAAGAAAGAAGGCATTTGATCTTAATAATGCCTTGCTAATTCGCATTAATGAGTGAGATATCCTTTGTGAATTATAACAGGAATAATGAAATGAAAGAAAACTGTATTGCTAAAAAGCAATTAGAATAAATCCCAAAGAAGATCAACTCATGAGAATATGGAGGTTGGTTTAAGCTTGAGTTGTTAGAGGACTCACATACACGTTTTAAATTTCCACAGGTTGTAGATTTGCAGATGGCCATGGAAGAGTTAATGAGGTCATACTCTATTCTTTTGTAAATTCTTATTTGAAATTTCTATAGCTGCAACAGTGTTCCAAATGCTTTGAGAAACTATTACAACTCCTTTATTTTTGTTAAGAGATGTACTGGAAGAATTACAGAATTTTCAGAAAGCTGTTTGGAATTATTTCTGGAGAAATTAAACAGTGGCCAAATAGAACGAGTATTTTTTAGCCACATTCCAAGCTGCAGGGGTTTGTGCCCACAGTTGCAGATACACCTACATTTGCAAATGTTTACAGTGATACTTAAATCTTACAGTTCACATTTCTGTATAATCTCTTTAAAAATTATTTTTAGGAGCCTGCTAATTCTATATTTTCTAATAATAATACATAACTATTAGACTTTATAAACCACCATCCCAATATTAGAACATTAAAAAAAAAAGTGACCAGGTAACTAGATGTGTGGTGATAATAGCTCTGTCAAACTGATGTGTAAGAACTCCTGTTTTTTACTGTCTGGTATTGAATTGAGCCACTGTTGTGGTTTAGTCCTGGCATCCAGTTGAGACCTACACAGCCCCTTGCTCACCCCTATCTGGTAGGATACTCCTGTCTGGTAGGATGGGGAAGAAAATCAGAAGAACAAAAGAGAGAAAACTCATGGTTTAAGCTAAAGACAGTTTAATTAGGTAAAGCTAAAGTTGCATGTGTAAGCAAAATGAGGAATTCATTTACTACTTGGCAGGCAGGTATTTAGCCATTTCCAGAAAAGCTACATCACATATAATTATTCATGAAGATGCCATAACTCCAGATGATCTCCCACTTCAGTCTTTGTTCCCAAACTTCTGTGCTGAGCATGACATCATATGGTATGTGATACCCCTTTGAACAGTTGGTATCAGGTGTCTTGGCTGTGCCTCCTGTCAGGCACTTGCCCATTTCAAGCCTACTTGCCTGGGGGAGCAGAGTGAAAATCAGAGAAGGCCTTGATGCTATAAAGTTTGGTACAACAAAATCTGAGATAGCAAATACAGAAATTATAACAAATCTGAAAAAAAACCCCTGTATGGATGAAACTATATTAAAACATTTTGTTATTTTTAACCTTACCCTTTTCATATCTAGCCTTTAAATTTAATCCACTCTCTTGCTATTACAAGTCTAATATCAACTCAATAATATTCTAACCATTCTAAAAATAAATCGTTGCAAATGTTTAATTTAGTACTGCTGGAAAACAGTATCTAATTTTTTAAAAGTTCTCATTTAAAAAGAGAAGTTATTTTGGAACTGAGCTAAATTAGGAAATAATTTGTATTACACTTTTGTCTGATGAAGCCAATGAAGTGGTTCTTGAGCAGCCACAAGTTTCAACTATTCACCTAGGCACAGTCAAATTAAACCTCAGAAAACAGTGGATGACATCTGTGGTGTTGTACTTTTGGTAAGTATCCATGAATATCATGTTAGCTTGCCCTCCTTGGGAGGTTATGCAATTGTACTGAAACTTAAGGAAAAACAATTGTGTCTTTTACATCAGTAAGAGCAAACATAAGATATACACAGGTGATTTAGTTGTTCAGGAACTTAATTATCAAGAAATACTAACATATAAATCATTTAAGTCATTCCAATCTAGCTCCTCATTTCTGAAAGATCATGCTGATAACTTTCTGATCACAATCTCTAATGTAGATAAATTAGAGAATCCCAAGGGTAGTTTCAAGTCACACCTAGATGGAGATCTACTGTCTTTAATAGTTATGAAGGACTAAATCTATTAAAACAGTAAAAGTTGTATTTGTGAAGTCCTGCTGATCTATTTCAAGGAAGTTTTGAAGCTGTTATAAATGATAGAGAGTAGAAAATAAAAGCTTTATGGTTTTAGGCTTTGCAAATAAAGAATCACATTTCACTTGATTTTAAAGACAGCTTGTTGAGAAGCTCTTAAGTGGTAGAACTCAGTGTTACCTCAAGTATAAATTATTTCAAAACTTGTAATTGGTATTGAATTGTACTTAAACTATTTTTCTTGTGTTTATGATACAAATATTTTAGATAAGACATTTTAGAAGTCACATTTGTCTGATGAGGCAAATAAAGCCTGCATATTTTCTTCAGATTATCTTAATAAATTATACCATGAAGAAAAAGGAAGCTTCCAAAAAATAGTTGATAAAAGGCTACAAATTCCACATCCTAGCAGATTCTGTGTAGCTATATTATAGAGAACAATATTAATCAGCTCATGGTGTGCTTTATGTGCTATTTTTTAATTCATCATACATCCAAAACATCCTGGATGACATTTTAAAATAAGATTTAAAGATTTAATTGCATTTCAAATTTGCTAATACTGCCATTTAGCTTATCACAATGTTAGGATTAAATCTTCTTACTGTTGCTTACGTTATAAGTACAAGCATATAAAAAACCCAACCCCCAAAACAAATTATGAGGGAAAAAATGTATTGATGGGTTTACTATTATTAGTAGTATTGTTATTATTGTTATTATCATTATAATTGTGAGTAGATTATTCCAAAAAGATCCAGTCAGAACCACTGTTCCAGCTATTGATGCAGAGAGATGGAACAATGTTAGTTTGTCCATCTGCCCTTTGAAATAGAGAGAGCAACTTTTTTACAAAGGATAAAAACAATAATTTGAGAGGAAGAGGCAAAGTAAAGTGTATCTAGCAGGACTGTATGTGAGTACAAAGCATTAACACTGGTAGAGGATGAGACGGGAACTTGCATACCATGCAGATTGTATCCTAAATGTACCAATCTCTTCCTCACTCAGTACTGAAGCCACCTAACTGAAAGCCTTTTAGCATTCATAGCAAACAGAAATTCTAAGTGTCTCCAGTTCTTCATCACATTTGTATCTGATGTGGTAATTACAAGTCTAGTACACTCTCAATTTACCACTCATTCTTTCCTGGATCAGTAGTAGAGCTTAATAATTTTACTATCAGGTAATCTGCTTTTCAGAAGCTCATTCTAGTACTCCTCAAGTTCTCCTTGAAGCTACATTTATTGAAAAATTCGTCCTGCAGTACCAGGTTTGAATTTCATGCTATCATTCACAGCTCCTTGCCAAATCTCTTCCTGCCAAGCTATATCTGCTGTCCGCCTGACTAAAGTTTTTATGGCAGTTCTGAGTCTGACTAAAACCATCCTAGCTTCCTGCTTAATTATTGCTGCAGGAGGAGTGCCTGCTAATTTACAAAGGACTTTTTCCATGCTGCAGTGCTTTAAACAAGGCCTCTATAATTTCTTATGATCTCAAACATATCCAGTTCCTAACAGCCCCATATTATAGTGGTTTTTACATCAAAGCTAGAAACATAGTCAACACTGAGTCTGTAAGACAGTAGCACATCAATTTCCCGCTCCCTAGTGAAACATCATCAGTAGTAGCAGGATTCTGACCAGCTAAATGTTCATTATGGAATGTAGCAGTGAGCAGCCACATCAATGCATGTGATCACATTAACACAGTTTTAAAAGATTTCTGAAGGTCTGCATAACCATGGTTTATTGAAGAAAGTGTGGCTTTGCTCAAAATTTACAGTCAAAAAATAGCTCTCCTATGTTTTATTTGATGTAAAATCTTAAGTAAATTTGTATTTTAGGTTGTCTGTGAACCAGCTAATATGCCAAGATGCAACCTAACAACTATGAATTTTGGTTTTGTCATCCATTCTCTTACACTCTATTAAATCTAGAACATAAAGAATAATTTTGGCTAAAGTACTTCAAAGACGTGTTAAAACAAGCTGTTTCACTTCCTTTCTTTGATTTCCCTGTAGCCAAATCATATTCAGGCTTGAATATTGAAGTCTCCCCATAAATTACTGCCCAAAGATGTTTTCTGTAGGCTTGGTATGTTGGTTTGGGGGAACAGTGAAACTTTGTCTTTTTCAAGAGATTCTCCAAACTTATTAGCTAAGTTGACTAAACTCACATTCTTAGGTGTAACATCTGATGACTCCTAAGAGCTGCAAAACAATTGTCAAGAAACTTTGGTGCCATTCCACTCAAGAAGAACTGATGAGAACATGATGATATGCTTTTCATATTGCACATAAAAAGTCCTAGCCAGAGCATGTGAGTGAGACAATGTGAATGTGTAAAATCCACTTGCTTAAAGACTCTAAAGAAATACTCTGGGTTGAGTTTTACTTCTCCAGTTCCCCTACCATGACATTCCACTGTAATGGCAAATTATCAGACTAACAGAGTTATATGTTTAAAGATAGTATTGCTCCAAATGACTATCGTATACTTATCATGGTTATTCTCACAATGAAAGACTTGTTGCAAGACTTTGTGAAGTGTTACTTGGGATAAATGCTACACAGGAAATCCAGTATTTTTTTTTGCCCTAGTTTCAACCATCTAATTATTTATGTTTATTATAAATATCCCTTGGTCATCTGGAACTTTTAAAGTTCACAAGTAAATATTTCACATTTGGTTTATTTTCTTCAGGTAAAAAGTTACTGCTCGTTTCTGTCCAAGTAACTGTGTCTTCTAGAAATCCAATTTCTCCACTCTAGCTTTCACGCAGCTCTACTCAATTCAGCACTCAGGTGCACAAATGTTAGCCAGAAAACAGTATAATGAAGTAGATTCTCACGTGTGTAATTCTCCTGAAAGGCAGTAATCAGTTAACCTTCTCAATAGGACATGACAGAAGTTCAATGAAAATAAAAATACTGCTGCTTTAGGGAGTTCTCAGGGTTTGGAGATCCACTCGTTACTGTAGTTCTTGAGAAAAGGCAAATACTAGTATTTAGACATCAGCATTTCAAAAACATCCCTAGGCAAAGCAAAAAAAACATCAATTGTATTTACCTCTGTCCTCCTTTAATGCACATCTGATAACTATTATATGCTACAGAGAATGAGTGCTTTTAACAAGTTAATATACTGAAGGTTTATAAAAAAGCTAACAGTCAATCAAACTGTAAAATATTAAGTATTTATCAATTATAACACCACATAAGGTAAAGTCAGTAAAATTCACAAGCCACTTTTGTGTGTGAGCACTGTCACATGCACACTGCTCGTTATGCTAGCTCTGCTCCTGTGAATACTGCTAAAGTTACTGCTGGCCAACTCTGCAGCCAGGGTGCTTTCCAAAGCCCTGGGAAGCATAAATTCAATTCTCATAGCTAGATATTTGCAATGTCTAAATATTCTTACATACACAACTAACACTGAATCTACAACTTGTAATACTTTTCCTTTCTGACTAGCTTATTAAAAACAGAGGGCTAAATATAATTGAAATTATTATTAATATGTATTAAAACCAGAGCTATAATATGCAACAAGTACTGAGTATCAGAAAGCAGACTTTATGCTGAGAACTTATCAGCTTTGTTCAAATCAGAAGCATGAAACTGACTACCAAGACACTTGTTGAGGCTTGTGTGAAGTAAATGGAAAGACTGAGTTGAATCGCAGTGGAGAAGCAATGCTTCTACAAGGAAGTATTTTCTCTAAGTGCCCTATTGATGCCTACAGTGCAGAGATGTAGCCTGTCTACCACTTTGCAACTCTTCATGCTACTTGTGATTGGTTATGAGATACAAATCTTTTCTAGCAGATGGTGATTTGGAATTAAAAATCTCTGGCCACTTGCTTTTCAAATATGTGATGCTGGTACACAGATAAAAGGCAGGAAAGAGGTAGCATCAAAAGAAATTGAGAGGCACCAATCAATATGAGTGAAATTTTATCAGTGTTATTGAACCATCTTGGCACTCAATGACAAAACTGAGATTAAAAAAAGCAGAAAGTGGAAACAGAGAGTTAGATTGAAGTTGGAAAACAATGACGGCTTACCTTCTTAAGAAGATTGTCAGTATCACTTACAAAGTGCTATTAGACATCAGTGGGAGTTGAAAAGTTATGGTAGTATAAGGCAAGGACTTACAAATGTGACTTAAAGTTAAAATTCAAATCAAATTCCACATAGATCATTGTTATTAGAAGGAGTTCCCACAGTCTGGAAGAAAGAAAATGTCAATCCTAGCTTCAGGAAGCGAAAGAAAGAGAATCTGGGGAACTAGAGCTGTGTCAACCTCATGTTGATCTTTGGGAATGTGATGGAGTCAGTCTTTCTAGAGAATATTTCAAAACATATGAAGGATAAGTACTGTTGACCCTACAGGGACCAATTGAAGCATGCTACATTAGTAATACCTTCCAGCATAAGCTTCGCCACATCATTACAAGATGCAAAATTCAGTCACAACTTGGCACCGAAAAAAATGAATTTTCAGTGCTACATGACCTTGCCGTGGCAGGGAAGCTCAGAATTGCAACTTATGGTATTATATAGGAATAGGTCCCAGGGTGCACATTTTAAGAGCAACAAATTCCTCATAGCATCTTGTTATTTCACTGTGTACATAACTTGTACCTTTTTGGATTTGCACAAACCTACATATATCTTCATGAGTAATAATTTCATGACTTGAATTCTTAGGTCTCTATTTTATTGACATCCAGGTGTTCTCTAGACAAGCATTTAGTTTCTGACACTTCAGTTTTCATTGCTAATGTTAGGCTAGATATTTTTCAGATACTTTCTGAATATTTATTTAAATCATTCTCAGCACAATGAAGCACTTCCAAAGAGAAAAACCAAATACTCTATACACAATCTCATCCGCCCCCCCAGGTTATTAGAGAATAAACAACATTAAGCAGTGAATTAATTTATGGGAAACAATGAAAGTCTCAAGAAAAACACACTCACACAAACCTTAAATTTGTCCATTTTTAGAGGTAAAACTTCAAGTAATGCTTATAGATAAATAACTTTCTGGCAGACTGTGAAAGTTCCAGTAAAGCATTTTTAGGGTTTTTTTGTTATTGTTTTGGGGGTTTTCTTATAGTCTAGAAAGATCCTGTTTAGTTATTATTATTGTTTCAAAGACTGTGGTAGGAGAGAACTAGAAGCAGGTGAGCAGTAGGATGGATAATATAATTCCAGCTCTGATTATGCTCTTTCATTCTCACAGATATTGTGAGACCCCCTAGGTCATATTTAATGTTTATTGTTCTGTTGCTTGCCCTTATGTACTTTTTAACCTAGAGATCTTTATTTGATTCAGGACTGTGCTGTTTTATTTCACTGTACAACCCTAAGTTTTAGTTGACACTGGAAAGATTCCACAGAATGAGAGAATATTCTACCTTTCTGTTTGCTTTCCCCCATCCCTGTTTTGTATAGATTAAATACACCGTCATCGACAACTTCTTTTGGCTTAATAGTTAAGCTATGCTATTGTTAAGACAATCAACAGTAATTATGGAACATTTTAGCAAATGGAAAGCAGGATAAGAAGGTTTAGGTTCATAATGTTATTAGCAGCATTGATAGAAGTAATGAATGGTTTATGGATTCAGACAATCCAATAAAATTCATGAGACTAATAATTACAACATTGTAAAGAACACGTTTTCTCAGGATGGCTGACTTGAAAATGTTTTAAATTAACAGGTGCTATACTGGTATGCAACCTATCAGATATCTGTAGAGAAGACAGATTGGTTATGACATGTCAGCCTTCAGACCACACCAGCAAAATCCATTTTGTAATTTTTTCACATCCAAAGTTTTCAAGTATCAACTGAAAAAAAACCCCAGAGGTTGGAAATGTAAGAACATTAAAAAAAAAAGACTCTTAATCTCAAAGACTAAGAACTATGAGGAACCTTGAAAAATCCCCAACATTCCCTCATGGATTTTTGCTACAATTATATGCAATTATATATAAAATTATTGTTTCATTTACTTGGTTGCAGTCAAATTCAAATCATATTCCAGGAGAGCACAGTGTATATCCACAATTCTTTCATGTGCTATAGATCTATAATGTACTTGGATAATTTTACATCATGGTTGAATTTAGGGTGAGGTAAGCACAAAAACAGAACCACACCACTCAGTAACCTAAGATTCAAGCTTTATTTACTGAGACAAGTGTCGTAGGTGAGTAGCAATTTAACACATGCACAAATATGTGGATGTACACACACACACTGTACAGAGCACCTGTAGACCATTTAAGGTATCCAGTCCAACTGTGACCAGCACCATGGACGTAATGGTGGAGGACATTCCCTGTAAATTCCTGAGATACTTAAATCCTAACAGGTGGTCTGGCCTCTGTATATGGCAGTTCCACCTTGGATTTAGCCTTCTGCATGGCTTCAGATTCTTGTGGATTTATCCCTCCCTGAGAGTCTAGCCTGTTCACTGTTTTTTGCTTTCTGATTTCAATGGTCCCACAAGCTACCAGTGGCCTTCCACTAGTTAAATCACCTCAGGCTAAACTGAATTTCATTATATCTAGAGCCAGTTAGCATAGTTTTCTGGGTCACTTTGATGCTTTGTTTCTCTCCCACTCATACCTAAAATATTAGAGCAGGACAGATGTAATCCAGAGGTATGTGACACATCTCCCCTGAACAATTATCGGTGCTTTCCTTCTTTTCCCAGCACATACAAATATCACCTAATGATATAGACCAGGGTAGCACAGTCAAAGTCTCCTTTTATCTGAGATATACTTTTGGGAAGGCTTCACTATGTGACATTTTAAATACTAGGTCAGTGTCTCATTTTCATACAGATACAGGGGTTTTTTTTATGATTGAAGAGAACATATATATTTTTGCAACAGTTTCTTGTCTCTTGCTTTATATTTAAACAATAGAAAGTTCTTATACAGCTTCTGTATATTTTTATCAGTACAAGTTACAGAACATAGAGGTTCCCTGAAGTTTGTTCTATTAGGTTGTGAATATTTTCTCTGGGTTTTTTTTCTGTTCTGTAGTTATCACAAACCCCAAAGCCTCTCAGTTTGTTATATTTTTTCCTCTTCTTCTATTTTCAGATTCTTAATTTGAAAAGGTCAAGCCTCAGTGAGGTATTGATGTTACTAGAAGAGGTGCTTTTCTGACCTGCAATATTTGGAAATTAGAAAACAAATATCTGAACAGTTTTATGCAACAAAAACCACCAAAACAAAACAGGAGTCAGCAACTGGGTTCTGACAGCAACAGCATGGTAAACTAAACACTTGAATATTTAAACAGTTATATTGGATGTACTACATCATATTGATTTTATTTTGGGAGGTCAGATTTCAGCAGGGAAATTCTCTTATATTTAATAATATGGATTAGTAAAGAGTAATCACTTCCAAAAGGATTTGGTTGGAAATTCCCAAGGCTACTAGTTAAGAACCAAGAAGAATTAATCTCTTAGACATTCTTTCCTTTAATTGAAAATTTCCACTTCTTGAAAATGACACTAAGCTGTAATTTCAAGATTGTTTGGAGTTGCAACATTCATTCTGATGAAGTGAACTTTGTTTACACAGATACCATATTGCTGAATATCAACTTCAAATATTTAACCATTTAACAAGTCATCTGCTCTTTAATACTGCTGCAATATTTCAGATGAAGTTTGTGGATTCCTGTGCTGTCTTTTTTCCATTGCATGCTATCATAACACAGGTTTCCTTTTCAGTAGTATCTAAAACTGTTCCAGTTCAGTTCAGTGTGTTTTATGATATGGTATTTAGGACTTGCATCAATCCTTCATGGTACCAGATTTGATAGATTTAACTAAGTTCTACTTCTCTTTCTTGCTGAGAATTTTATTCATTCCTTTTCAGTTGTGAAATATATTGTCTAGCACATTCTGTGAGTACAGTTTTGTTTTAAATACTGTGTTGTTGCCATGACAACCACAATATTAATGTCCAGCTTCTACATCAAGATGGTTGACTACACACTACCTTTCACTTTGTAAGACACTGTCTCCAGAAGGTTATAGAAGGATAATTTAATCTGGTAAAACTTAAGAAACTCAGAAGTTTTATCATGTTCTATACACCATGCATCCCATTGTGCCGAGGCACGATACTCTGATATGCGTCCTTCCTTCTCATTAAATGAATAGGGGCAAAAGTGTTGAGAACCAGCCACCATGAGCTAGCACCTTTTGGAATGAAAGGCACTGTATGTAAAACACCTGTGTGTCACCAAAGAGAAGGCTAGGTCAGAATTCTGAGGGTTGTTATACTTCCTGACGCAGTCTCATCCTGGCTTAATGCTGTTTAGTTTTCAGGAGCCGAGTCTAACACTTCAGTCTTTGCTCGTTTTGGAATCCAAGATTGAGGCTATGCATTGTTTGCTCTGTAAATTTACACACATTATTATATACTGATGGATGCGATCACTCTCACATCCTGTAGAAAGAGAACCTTTAGAGAAGATTTGATGTTTGACAGATGCTGGCTATAGTTGCAGGATTTCCTGTGCCTGCGCAGTGTCAGCTTCAGATTGTATTGAGCAGTCATGCTGGCTAGAGGGCAGAGAGAAGACACTTCACATCACTAACACTTGTTGCTTTATACTTTTCAAAAAAAAGGAACCAAAGCATTTTTTTCTCAAACAGAAATTAGCTTCACTATACCTCTCTATCAGTCTCCTTTTTCCAACCAGTGAAAAATAAAGCTCCATTAAAAAAAAAACCCACAACTTTAAGTTCCCAGAATTGAGAATTAATGTATTCCCTTTCTCCCAGTTCCTCTGATCATTTACCTCTGTTTCACATGAATAGTCAACGTTATTGTTAGCAGGTTCAATTAAACAGTCTTCATTCTGTTTCCTCACTGCCTTAGGCAGGAGGTCTCCCGTATTTCTAAATTCTGAATAACAACATTTCAATGACGATATCTCAGATAGAATAGAGGGAGCTACAAAGCAACAAAGTTAATTTCTTTTTCCATAGTAATCATCAGTCTTTTTTTTTTCTTTAAGAAAATTGAGTCACATGAACAAAATGCTCATATATTTGACACTTACAATTAATTTACAGGAATGAACTTCATTTAAAACAGTACTTCTTTAATCCTCCACCTAATATCTAAGCACATTTTTAAATAAAGCTAATACTTTTGAGCTCCAGTGTTTGCCTCATTATCTTATTTAGCTGCTTAAATCATCACCTGACATAGAACATAAAACATGCATTCAAGGTTGGGCAGAATAACATTTTGATCAGAAAAGCTAATCAAAGCATAGTTATTTTTGAGGGCAAAAGGCACACACTTCAATCAGGTTGCACATTGCTAGAACGAAAGAAAATGCTTACTCAGAAAGTGTCCAGACACGCTGTCTGTAAAGGATACCTACAGAATTTCAGCTTCTATCAGCTGCAAACCAGATGCTTTTGAGATTTACCCACAAAACAGACCACAATGGACATATTCAGGACTGTTTCATCTTCATGTTGACCTTGTGTAAGGAATGTTTTGTCAGCATATGGACTGCCCATAAATTTTAAGAGCCATATTCCTACGGTGTACGGCTTTGTTAATTATCTGATAGCTTAAACTGTTCTTACTCTAGTACTAACTCAAAAGTTGTCCCTTTTGCTTCTTTTCTTCAACATCTTGTTACATGAAATCTTCAGAAAACTAGGATTTTTCCTTGTGCATACAAAAGCTATGGTTATATGAGAAAAGACAACCATAGAAACAATCCTTTGCTAGAACATATCAGCTTATCTTTTTAGATCTCATGAGTCTGTCATAAATGTGAAAGGAACATTCCTTTGACTTCTCTATGTCAACATGCAAGCATTTTGGGAAAGAAAGTCCATAACAGGTAGGATTATGACAGATAGTACAAAAAAACCATCATACAGATTATCTACCCATGACTGGTATATGTCTGCAACATCAGCAAAGCAAACTAGTGTGTAGACATCAAACAACTCCAGCCACCAAAGGATTTTTAAAAATGAGCACACTGCTAAACCCATTGAAAATACATACTCCTTCCCTACTCTTTCTCTGCATTCACAGGCCTTTGCAGAGGTCCTGCAGCAGCTGAAGAGTCTTCCAGTCCAACATCCTGAAGGCTGTCAGAAAAGAATCACATATACTCTGCTTTGACTGAAACTTGCAACTATTCAAATAACAATTATAAGACCTGTGTTTGGATCAGGTCATGTGGTACTGTAGCATCTCATTGCAGTGTTTGGCCTGCTTATTTTGAAACAGAAAATACTGAGGGACATCAGTATGCTTAGTGCTGTGCAAAATATCTTTTACCTGGAGCACTTTATAAATCTGCATGAGAACTCAGACAAACTGTTTCAAAAGGTTGATTCACAGCATGATTAGGTCATTTAGATTGCAAACATCTTGACTAACCTCACTGTCCTCATCTAGTTCAAGGCTTTTCCATCAAAATATTCATGAACATTGCAGTATCATTCCATCAGCCATACCTCAAGACAAGTTTTAAAAATAGATCTGGCTCCTCTCCCACACTCTACATGATACCAAGATATTCTCTTACTGTACCTCAGTTCCTTTGACTTTAAAAAAAATATCATCAGAATAAACAAAGTAACCTGAAAATCTATAATGGGCACTCCTTCTAGCCCCTTTTTTATAATACAGACCATTTGCTTCTAACCTCCCATTGCCACACCATCTGCTTGTGACATAGACCACCTGATAGGTAGTGACGAGGTGCAACATCCATTCTGCTAAAGCAGAGATGTATTCCAGCTGCTCTAGCCCTTTCCCATGGCTGATCTCCACCTGCCTCCACAGTATTCTCACACACAGGTGTTCTGGATGAACCCTGGGTACCCACCACCCACACTCAGCTGAATAGTTTCCAGAATCCACTGTTGTGAGCTGTCTGTGCTGTACACTTAGAGCTTGTAGATGCCAAGTGCAACTTTGCCCGCACATCTATTTTAAGCATATTCAGTGCTGTTTCTCCTCTATCCATGTGACACAAACAGACATTCTTATCAAATGTTTAGTTTCCTGTCATGGTGTTACAAGGGCTTTAAGAAACTTTCTCCTCTCCATACTGCATACCATTGTTACAAAACTAATCACAAACCCCAAATTTCCTCCAGGTGAAAGAGGAGAGCATCCCACTTCCATGCATAGAGTATTTGCACTAATAAGGAGACAGATCCACCCAGAGCTGCATCTAGTCTGCTCCTGGTCAATCTCCTCAGAGACTGCAACTGCAGTGTGCTGTCCTTGAACCTCAGGTTGCTTTCCCCTGCAACTTCACCTTGCTGTTAGAAAAAGAGGCTGCTCTGCACTCCTAAGTATATAGCATGGCCCTCTAAGCACCTGTCCAGTGCAACTGCAGAGCAGTACAATAGCACAAAAGAGTGCATGGAGTTACAGTACACAGAAATTCCAAGGCTTGCTTGGATATAGTTGGAGGACAGAAACAGATCCCAAAGACGTTTAACTGTGAAAATGTAGCTGGGAATTGTTTGTGAAGCTTGGTAGTTAGCGTGAGCCAAGCTGATGGAAGTAGGATTTCAAACAACCTACTTGCAGAAATAAAAATATTCTGCTTATAGGGAATGTTATCAGGTAATGTAATTTACTCATATAACTGTAGCTCTTAAGTACATATAGAGACAGTGGTGATCAAACTATGAGGTTTTTTTTCCCCAGTTGCCCTAGTTTTATGCTGGCAAGTCACAGCCTCTGTGTCTGTGAAATGAGTATAGGAATTATGTGCTGCATCAAAGATTTACTCAGAAAGGAGACCTATGGGGAAAAAATACTAATGTAACCACACCACTGTATTTATAGCTCCCTCACATGACACCTGCTCTAAATCAAGCATCTAGAAGGAGTATTAGAGCAATGTAGCTATAGCAGTAAAAACTGACAAACCCTCAAGGATTCATATTCCAATAGAAATGTATAAAGATTGCATGACTTAGGGTTCTTGAGAAATTGTTTGTGATCATGAGTATAACCACATTGTAGGCTTTTTTTTTGTTTTTAGTTTGTACTGTTATATTTGTTAATTCACAACATAAGATTTTCTCAAAGCTAATTTTATGCACAATGACCCTTAATTTTTAGATTGTGGATTAAAAGGAAAAAAAAAAGGCAAACACACACTTTGTTCAAATCAGACCTTTGTTTTTTTGTTATCTGAGGGGTTCAAAATAAAATTTCTTGAGGTTGTTTGGAAGAAAAGAAGAATTACAATAGCAAGGAAAAAACAGGTGATAGTTTTATAGATACTTTTCCAAGTTGAAAGATGCCTGCATAAAGATTAAGTTGTTTGAGTATTAATATTTTAAAACATAAAAAGAAACAGAAAGTTGGTTGAGGAGAAAGGGGTAAACCTTGAGTGGTCATGAAAGCTCTTTTCTGAATTCCCATAACTTGTCAAGATTTATTTGGGTTACCATATGCAACACTTTATCATAAACATGCTTGCAAATAAATTTAATTCAGCCAAGTGTTCATCTATAAGCAAACAAAAGAGGTCATGAATAAGAATGACATTATATGGTAAAATCTATTTAGAACTATAGTTACCAGAGAGCTTTAGCTGCAATATACTAAGTAGTTAAGTGGATGCTTACTACTATTATTTATAATCAGACAGCAGACTATGGAGAGAAATTTAGATAGTGAAGGTCCTCATTCCACTGCCTCTACTGATGCTGAAGTCAGAGAGCTCTAATACATACCATCTCCAAGTACAGGATAAATGGTATTTTGAAGGAAAAAAAGTAAGTTTCCAAAGCAAATAATGGTTCCAAACAGTAACTACTTAAAGATTTATGTTACTTTATGTTGGTTATAAGTAGAAAAAAGAAATAATTCCATATTTGTGGGTGAATATCTTTTTACATATCACTCAGAGAAAAAAAAGAGGGCATTTAGATACTGAACAAAAGACAAAAACTCAAAGTGCTTGCATTTGATCACAAGGAGCCACAACTCAAACCCACAGGTAATGAAGTATAATGAACAAGGCTTCCTTGCACTAAGAACAAGATGTTTAAGTGCAGTACAAATATTTCACAACAATAATCTTCACAGGAAATCACAACAGGAAAAGGACTGAAATTCTGTCAGATGAAACAGAATTGTGAGGAATGCATTCATAGATGCCACTGCTGATTGAGTAAGCCCAGCTGCTGCCTTCTAGATTAGTATCTATACAGCTCTCTCAATATGTTTGTCAGATTGCCAAATTAAAGCTCCAGTGAGCTAAACCCTTTCACTTTCCAGAAGTGGCACATAGTTGGACACAAGAATAAAATCTGTGCACTATGCCATTTAAATGAAACCTTATGAACAAGCAATTATTCTGTTGCCAAAGTATTTCTATAATTTTGTAGAATAAATCAAGACCCCTCAAGATATAGCTCAAAGCACCTGTAGTCACATATGAGAATTTAGATCTAGAAGCTCTTACAGTTACTCCTTAATTTAGATATTTACATAAACTCAAAAACCCTGAAAATTCCTTTCCTTCAAAAAACAGAATCCCACAATCAAATTGTTTAGCCATGTATACAGTGCAACTGCTCAGACTACGTAGAAGAGAATACTCTTAAAGTAAAAACAACAAATACCTTTTTCTTTAGCAGTAGGAATTACTCTTTAGATTATAGGTGCAGAGTGAGTGAGGTTTCATACTCCATTTCAGCAGTATTTCTTTTCTGCTGACAATTACAGGTGGGAGGAGAGGCATCCACAAAACACTGCAGTTGAATCTCTGGAGGTAAAGGCAAGGTAATGGAGTTGGCTGCTGAACCTGCTAAGTAAAGGCCACTCAAAAAAGACCAGGAAAGGCAGAGAGCAAGAGAAGCATAGGTAATGGAGATTTGAAAAAACTTTGTTTAAGGTAAGTACCAAAAGTGGGTTTGTATAAACAGGGAAACTATATGGTTGGTACGAGAATTTACAAGAGCATTTTGTGCTGGAAAAGAAATTTAGGTATTGAAAATAGAAATAGTTTAATTCTATGCTGTATAACAAAAGATATTTCTAAGTTTTCCACTCACTCTTGGTTCACTATTGTGTAATTAACAAGAAATTAACCTTTTGCTCTTGCTAAGGCAAGGCTTCCATACACCATCAGATTAATAAATAGGGATTTATTTCTGAAGACACCTAATTTGTAAAGTTCACATATCAACTCCCTTATGGTTGAGTTTCACAGATCACAGATTGGACACAGTAATTTCCCATCTTGCAAGCTTTATACCACTGAAACAATGGCCTTTCCTTTGTTAATGAGTCTTCAGATGAATCTCTTGATACTATTTTTGCCACAATGTCTTGACTTTAAATGTGTGTGTTTAATTTGTACTATTAATGGGAGATAAAATCACAAGGTAAAGCATTGCTCCAGATGTCTAGCATTCTGCAGACATTAACATCTGTATGCAATGGATAGATGCCTTGTATTGTATTAGCTTCAGCTTTTAAATGCAAAATCGTAATTACTTGGGTATGGTTTATCAGAACAGTGATAACGTACTGTGAGGTGACATTACACAGATGGATACTAAGTGATATGTCCCAGCTAGATACCACTTGAAAGCCACAAAAATTGCTTTCTCAGAAAGCAATACAGTTGTTTTTCATAGAAAACTGAGTTTAATTGTGGGGCTAATGCACATAGTTACAATACAGCTCAAGGATAAAAATAATTATGAGCTCAGCTGAAAGAGGTCTTATGCACTACCTTGAAACAAATATGCTAATGCTTTGTTACATTGCTGTTAAATCTAGCACCTATCCTTAATCATTATTAAGATAGGGAAAAAACTATCAAAGTCTGCAATATCCCATATTTTATCTCAGGTCACCAATAAATCTTTCAAATTAAACTAGCATTATAGGCTTCCTTACTTTTTCACAACATCTAAATAAATATATATATTTTTAAGTGTGTAGATTTACACATATATATACATACACAATGACAACCTTTAACAATTACATTTCAGTATCATTTGTGTGAGATAAAAAGAAAAAATAAAACATATAGCTATTGGCAAACTGCAATAAGTAAATTTTTCCCCTAGAGTGAAGTTATATACACTTATTTATACACTTAAAATAAAATACACACATTATTTCAGACAGTTCTAAAGTAAAAACATGATTAAAACTTAAAACTTTGAATGCACAATAGTCTTTGCTATCTTTTCTTAAAGAAAATCTGTTTTGACACTTCTACAGATTTACTTCATTGGTCACAAAAATGCACTATTTACCTCCCCTTTTTACGCAAGTAAACATAGCAGCTTGAAGTCTCTGCTCAATTGCAAGCTGAAACATCTGAATAATACCAAAATAGGAGGAGCAAGGGTGAAATTAACATTAGAGCAATCATAATTTTGTACTCAAATGGGACTTGCAAAGGATATTGAGAAGCCCAGCTGAGTTATAGCAACAGTATAATACAATCCTATCTTACCTTTCACAAAGAATCTCTGGGTGCTTTTCAACTGAGCACAATTCAAAACGGCTTTAAATAAAATTTCTCCCAGCAGTTTGATTTTTCAAATAACTTTTTGAAAGATGGTGAGACAGAGGCCTTTGAATACAAAAATTTAATTTCTTCAGCAGAACAGCAGTATTTGCTGAAAACTCTAACTCCAAGATGTCCATGGTAGACCCTAAGCAATGAAATGAATGTTTCCCTCAATGACATTTAATTATAGAAGATATAATATATTAAATACCTGT
Organism: Colius striatus; assembly: GCF_028858725.1. Taxonomy (NCBI): domain Eukaryota; kingdom Metazoa; phylum Chordata; class Aves; order Coliiformes; family Coliidae; genus Colius; species Colius striatus. Next base: position 7,933,518 of record NC_084762.1, read on the forward strand.
AAGAAAACGGCAGAACTTCATGAGGAATCAATGAAAACTCAAAAAGTTTTAGGAAAAATAGAGCAAGAAGTGCAGCACTGAGTGTCAGCCTTAATCCCTAAGATTAAGAAAAGACTGAAATGCAGTAAGAAACACCTGAATTGATATAACTGCTGAAGAAGCCTCATTTTTCTTGCTCTCTTCTTATTCCCACCATATCTGCTATGCAGAATACGAACAGAACTATTTTTATTCAATAAGCTCCTACAGCTCAAACAACCTGTAAACAGTGATTGGAATTACTGAGGAGACATCAATATTCAGTTCCTTTCTTCTTTCCATTAGTGCTTGTCTTTTGTTACTCTTAGGTCTTTATACCTTCTGTCTGCCCTCAGCACATTTCTACATTGGCATTGACGTGAAATGTTACTGTACTCTTCTTCAATTAATATCATCAGAGCACCACCTCTCTTTTAAGTGTTCTTTTTCAAATCCAGAAGAAATCTTGCAAGTTGTAGGCTCTTTATCCTTGTATTAGCACACTGGAAAACAAATTTATTGACTAACACAACTTTTTGAGGGTCAAACACTGCCTCAGGTCCCACTGGAAATTTCTAACAAAATCAAGAATTGTGTGTGGGGATGACATTGCCTACCCAGATACAAAATGAATCAAAGTAGCATAGATGTCTTTATGTAAAACACTGAAATGCATTCAAAATCATAAATACTTATGATAGGATTGATATTTATATTGAAAAATAAACCAGTGGGTTTTTTTAAGAACATAAGAAATGAAGATTCTGACTTTTTTTTTGTCCTCCTTTTCCTGTTTTGTTTCTATTTGTGTGCAAGCCAGAAGTAAGGAGAACAGAGGGGTGAGCATAACACACTTGCATTTCTCTTTCTCAACACTCAAGACGAATGCTAGAAAGAAGACAAGATTTCATTACAATACTAATTGACCCTAGCTTCTCAAGTGTCTGTTTATTCAACAGATTGCAATGTGGCATTTCTAAAGGTGGAAAAAAAACCCCACAGAATATTTTGGAAGATTATAAGTTACATCTTTGAGGTCATCTCTGGCAATGTAAGGAGACAAAGGTCACAATTCCAACAATGACAGAAAAGTAAGATATTTTTGGCTAGCATGGAAACAAAAGTTCACAAGACCTTTGGAGACCTCCACAAATTGATTACAAGCACCACTTTCATAAAAGAATGAGTGGCCTTGTTTTGCAATAGATATCAAATCCTGGAGAATTAAAAAGAGTAAGGATATACCATGCCCTTGAAAAGAGCTTTAAAACACATTCTAAAGACAGACCTTTTTGTGAAGTCAGCAATATGTTTAAAGAGAATCATTATAAGAAGAAACAGGGAAAATTTGCTTTATTCTAAAAAGGAATGGGATTACCAATAGCATTACAAACAAGAAAAAAACCCTCTAGAAACCTCAAAGATATAGTTAGAAAAAAATGTAGAAGAGAAAAGCTTAGGCTCTTCCAGAACATTTTCTGACACAAACATTGATGCTACAATTTATTTGTTAATTTAAGCTAGCAACATCCCAGTAAGTAAAAGAGATAAGGAAACAAAGCTTTGAATAGGAGACTCTAGATAAGCTACACAGAAATGCTAGTCATACACTGAAGAAAGACTATAATTGTGAAAGAACAGACAGTAAACTAAGTCCAGGTTTTCATGTTGTATGGAGAACATAAAGTAACCAAATGCAGGATTGTGAAGCTTGGAAAGAAATCTCTCTTACATTTAGAACCTTTGTAGGAATAAAAACATTGAATTTGTGGAATCAAATCTGTAAAGCAAAATTTCTAGACAAAATATCTATCAAGGACCTTATAGGGTTGTTTAAAGTTTTAAAAGAAATTTACAGAAATTACTAGGAGAGATATCTAGAGATGTCCATACGAAAACAGCCTTCCTCAATTGCAATTTTTGCACAACTCAGAGCAAGCCGAAGTAATTTATAATACAGTGATCACTTGAGAACATCACTCATTATTCCATCAAAAAGGGATAGGTTTGTTGGTTGCAAGATACTTTTTACTCTTGACCTGGTAGGAAATTTGTTTTTCAGGCAGTGGAAAATGAAAGGTGTGACTGTCTGAGCAAAAGTTGCAGTGCTAGGCAGTCTAGTTTAAACCAGGTACAGTTTGAAAATGATTGCTTATTCATTTTTAGAGAAAACCACATAAACACTTTTAGTCATAGTAGTTTTGAAGAGATCAGCATAATCATCAGCTTTTCTGGGATAGTGTGCAAGATATTTTCTACAGAATTAAGTACTGTCAAAAAGCCATTTAACCAAGGTGCCAGAGTACTTGCTACTAGTTATATCACTTTTCATTAATTGCCAGTATTATAGATGTTATAATATACAAGCCATAGGAAATACAAACTCAACTCTGAAGAGCTTAGCCTTGAAGCAAGCCACCCTGCTGCAAATCAGTAATACATGAATATAAAAGTAGATATATATACTTAGGATAGGAAGCCTCCATGTTCTTAGTGTTTTTTCTATTTGCTGTATCTCTGCCCTGAAGCTTCAGAAATATATTATGGATATACTCTGAAAGATAAGAGTCTATCTTCAACAATTTAACAATCAAATCGTATTTTCTTCAATTCCCTAGCATTTACAGGACTAAACAATATGGATGCTAATCTTTTCATTTCATATAATGAAGTTGGCCATGTGTAGCAAAAATAAGGTGATACACAAGTACAAACAGACAGGAAAATTCGGTAGCTAGAAGATACAAAGCATGCTACATCAGCAAGTTTCTGCTGACATATGAGAGCAGCTTTATCTGTCCACTTCCCATTTTCTCCCTGCTTTCTATTTACAAGTCATAATTAAACCTTACAATGGAAAAAGAAAACAAAAAGGAAAAAAAGAAAAAAAAATATTAATAACTTCAAGACTTCAAGTTAATTCAAGCTTATTCTTGTTAAGAATGAGCATAGTCACAGTCAGCATTGCTGACTTAAGAGAAATAGTACAAAGTTTCTTGCACTTAATACCACAGCTAAATGCCATTCTATCTCTCCCATTCTATTGCCAAACACATTAAGAAACAAAAACATGAAACTGTGTAATTAAAAAGGTACATATAAAATCCACAAGAAAAGCTGGCTACTTTTGTGGTGATGTAAGAGTTTCAAATTTTATTATCTACTCAACTATTTTAGAGGCAGTATGGATGTTAGACATTATATCTTCATTAAAAATCATTAACAATCACTCCACAACTATGCTCTGATGCCTTGAAAATAGAGAAAACATACAAATTAACCTCAATATACTTTATGATATTGGATGTGTGAGAAGTATCTCACAAGAGTGGGAAACTATGACTGCATAAGTTAATATTGGTCTTCATATATGAAGTGTGTACCATATAACAAAAAATGTCCGAGCAATCTGCAACCTGTTGGAAGGAACAGGTGTCAAACTGGAGAGCAAACGATGATCTATCCTTCTTAAATTATATTTCTAGCCAACATCATGGCACCAGTTCCACTTACTAATAGAGAGCAGAGATATGAATAAAGAGTGGAAGGACAATCTTTCTCATAGTTCCTGTGGCCTTAAACTTGAGAAAATGTGTGGACAAAGAAAACAGTTGTCAGCAGTTACCACTAATACTCAAAAGAACGTTTCATCTTCCCAACTTTCTTTAATATTAGACCATTTTACATGGACCATGCAAAATGGGAAAGACTGGAGGACAAGGAAGGAAGGAAGGAAGGAAAATCAGATAGGAAAGACTAGTATCAGTATATTTTGTGATCACAGTTTAGTGTTAGTTGCACTGAAAAATTTACGAGACTCAAATGTTACCAGAAGAAAAAAACAGAAAATAATTTTCCACTTAAACTCCTTAAAGATTAAATGCTTTGATAATTCAGGCATTGTTTTTTACTTTTATTTCTTTTCTCCATGATAAATTTGTGAGTATTTATTACTGTCTTGAAATCAATTAACATGAAAGAGATCTCAAGAACTCTGGTAATGTACAGGAGATCTGGTGGGTTTGCACTTACTAACTTGGACAAGAGATCCCAGAGCATTGAGAGCTAGTTTTGTGTAACATGTTTTATAGGTTAACTGTACCTCCTAGGTCTTACTCAGTTTCTTTCTATGCTATTAATTGACATTAGAAAACATCTAAATTTATGTCCAAGGTAGACACTTAAGAAAAATTAACAGGATAGAATTTTATTATATATTTTCTATGAAATCATTGATATAATAAAAAAATAAAAGCATTATTTGATCACTTATCCAAAAATATCTATGAATAATATTTCTGAAATCCAAAGGACATATTAATCCATAAGATAAATTTGGAAAACACACATATTCAAGAAAATACAAGCAAAAAAATGTACTGTGAGGAATATTCTCATAGTAAAATTGTCAGAAAGCATTGAAATACTGTTTAATAAGCTCTTGAAACCACAGAAAGTGTAAGAATTTATTAGAAGAGGGACATACATTTATTTGTTGGGAAATAGAACTACTAATTTCTTTTATCCACATGAAAATAATATGTACATTATTTTACTAGGAATGATAGCTTCTCTTAATAATCAAAGTGAAAAAATATGAAAGAGAATTTTTCACGTCAGTATTTATGTTCAGATTTCTCCATCACAGGACAAGCTATAAAATTTTCTTGTAAAAATAGACATATTTACTTCTTTGCTGTTAAGCTGCTCAGATAATTATGTGCATATAATTGTCAGCAAAAAACATATCTCTGACATCAATTACTTTGAATATTCTCTTACCATATTCTCTTACCAAACTAATTTAAAATTGAAGTATTTCCTTTACAATTTCTTTTAGGTTAAATTTGCATTAGTGCTTCTTTGGATTAAAAGTAAGTTTGTAGTATGAATGTTTGGAAATTGAAAAGTTAAAACCAAAAATGTAGAACTTCAGAATGTAATTTATGGAAGATATAGAAGACTGAACTGAAAGTAACTTAAATTCACTTTAAAATGGATTAAAGTTCATGGCTTATAACAATTTAAAAGCTAAACTAAACAATTTTTGACATTTATAGGCATTAGAGCTTGAATTTAATTTCAAAACAATGTTCTTAATAATTCAAATTTCATGTCATGAAATTTTCATAACCAATAAAAACCACCTTTATTTGTGTCAATCAGCATAAGCTTGAGTATTTGAACAGCCTCAGAAAAAGACTACGGCAGCTGAGCAAGAACTGATTGTGGATCCAATGCCCTTCAGCATAGTGTGTCACAGTTTCTAACTTGTATGAGCTCAATTATGAAGAATAAAATACTCACTATTACAATTAAACAGTAAAATGAAAATAATTTAATTATCTGAATCTGCAACTTCAGTTTTGTTGTCCTGGTAACTACAAAAACAGCCTTATTGTTTAAGAGCTCCATTTTAAGTGGTTATTTTTTGTGCCAGTTATGGAAAAGGGCTCATTTCTTACTGTGGGTCCTTCTTATAATGATTGCAGATACCTCTATTTTAATGCTAATCCCAAACTTTTATTTTCATTAATGTTTTGCAAATGCTTAAATTATTTTATCACAAAAAAACTTCAAAACAGATGGCTTTCAACTGAATTCATGACTTTCTCTTAAAGTGTGTTCTTGTGTGTGTCTATAGTGGGTTACATCAACAAGGCTCAGAAAAACAAACAAAAAGACCAGTGATGAGTTACACAGTAGAAAGTATTTAAGGAAAAGGCACTGGCAGTGACTCCATAATGTCTGTTTTGTCATCCTTTAGAGCTAACAGAAGTGATTTTGACAGTGCCATATGCTCAGGAATGAACTCCCAGGGGACAACAGGTGACACTCACTCTTTCTCTGGAGAAGTTCATTCTTGAGAACTATTCAGTAAGACAGTTGCCAAAAAGCTTTTCTGGAATAACTGAAAAATTTAGATTTGTGCAGGCAAATGTTACAGAGAGGGGAGTTTTAGGTAAGCTAGATATGAGAGCTTAGAATTATCCTTGCAGGTCTTTTAATTCATTGTGCTTCTGTTTCAGAAGACTGTGAGATTACTAAGGAATATTTGGTCAGAGTTCGTAAAGGAGGGACTTTAATTGATCAATATTAGACAATACTTCAGTGAGCAGAACTCCTCACCCCAAAGACGAGGTTTTCAAGTTCTGATTCCTACACTTTTTTTGTCTACGATAAAGATTTTAGCCTCTGCCATGTATACATACAAATACTCTTCTATATGTTTCTACTGAAAGTTGACTTAAGATCTGAGAAATTTGATTTTCATTAGAATTAATGTCTTTTTCCAAAAAGTTTCAGGTAATCTTGTCTAACTGATGTTCAAAGAACATTTTAACCAACTCTAATAGCTGGAAAATAGCTTAAAAACCCCTCATTTTTACAGTGATAATTTATCACACCAGAGTGGTTGAATTTAAAAACATGGAGAAAAGTGATTTCACTGAAAACTAACAACTGTTCAAAAATGTTTTTATAAATGGACAGTGGAAATATGGGACCACCAAGTAAAATCAACCCATAATCATTATATGAATTCAAGAAAGTCTCATGACAAATTAGTTGTTTAGAGATACGTGAATTCTTCCAGAAAAAAAAACCTCACAAATGTTCATTTTTGCTGCATAAAATAAGCTCTCAAGTAATAAGGTTTACAAACACAATATTTTTGCATGAGTGACACTAAATAATTTATTTTCTAAATCTCTGTAGATAAACTGACAACCCCTGTTGCTGAGATGTTAAAATTTTGTTCACAAAACAGTGATCAACGGGACACATGTGCAGAGCTTCTCCTGTTTTCTGTACATAAATCTGGAATATTTCAGTTTCTCTGGGAAAAAAAAGGCTGTCATAAGGTAGTTTGCTGTGCAGTGGCATTGAAAGGCACAAGAGATCCAAACAGGAGGCATCGTGAAATTTATTGGCAATATCTCAATGAAAGTACACACCAGAAAAACATTTGAGCAACAGCACTGGCAGCTGCCTGCTGAGAGAGAATTCTGCTAACAGAACAGTTGGCTGGGAAAGGGAAAAGGAGGAAAAATAACTTGAGGGACTGGAAGCCAACCAGCTCTCTCTGTCTCAGAATCAATATCACTGAGAGTCACAGTAAGCAGGCATACTGGGAGACACCACAGAAAATTACATATCTTGAGCAGCAGCAGCAAGACTTGGAAACTGCTCTTCAACAGGCATGCTGAAAGAGCAACAAAGTACAGTGAAATTTTCTGACAAATTTTCTCTCCTGGAACTGGAGCCTATATAAACCAAAGCCAAAAACACTGTCTATTTTCAAGGTTATTGAAGAATTTAACAACTAAGGTTTTATGATTTCAACATGAATAGTAGAATGATGGAACCACTTAGGCTGAGAGGATCTTTAAGATAGTCAAGTCCAGCTGTTAAAGGATGGCTATTTTTGTTAATAATAGTGAATTATCTAAGTTTTCACTAGAATTTGTTAGTCTTTCTTCATTATGTATCTCCAGATAATTGAAGTTATGCCCAACCATCAGTAAATAACACTAACTAACAATAAATTATTAATCAAATCAAGTATCTGGGAGAGAGAGGAAGTTTAACTGTCCTAGGATGTAGATGAGAAAGAAGTTGGAAACAATATCTGAAACTAACTAATGAGCAGCGACGGTGTCAGTTCAATACCAGAAAATAAGTATGTATATTTGTCATGTTTAGGAATATTCTGTTTGTGTATAACAGGATGTAGAATGTAAGGCCATATTTTGCACTGAAACATCTTGGTGAGTTACCAAGAACAGAGTTTAACCTTCAGTGAGATGAGATGTCTACCAGCTGTTCATATATGAGGATGAATTTTACTCTAGAAAAGATATATTTACTGGCTTAAGGAAGTGTAGCAATATTTTTTTGCCTTTAATTGTGCCTGGTATAAATACTAGTAAGCATGAAGACTACTTAGGATATTATGAACAAATATTTCATTGCATTATACTTCATCCTAGCTCAAAGCAAAATGAGGCCACTAACTAATAGCAACAAAGCTCATGACACAGCCAATGAACCAAATGGAACATCTTAATGTGTATTTTAGATCCCCAGTACTTTGCCTACTATATCAAAAGAGATACAATAGGCCCTTGTTTGGGCTGTATATCCCAGAAAACATACCAGAAGGGGATGACTTTCTCTCATGTTCTGATAAGCACTCTGATCTGCATATTTGAATTTTGAAGCTCACGGTATCACACAGTGGTGAAAGTACTCACATCAATCTGAGAAAAGAAAGATTGTCCTTAAAGGTCACATTCACTTTCTATGAGAGCTGTTCATGGAATAGCTTGCCCTGTAACCAACAGAAAGTTGGGAGTTAGAAAGTACACCATGGAAATTGTCCTTGAAAGGAATACGTAATCACATTGGAATAAAGTCAGACATCTCTCTTCAATTAGTTCTAAGTGGACACTTGAAAAATTCCACTGTAATTTTTCCTGGCTAGTGAAAGTGAAGTATTTCAATTTGGAGCTTTCCTGGGTACTATCATTTCTTTTTATATGTTATGAGGTTAGAATATCAATCTTACTATTTTAAACCACATGAAAAAATTATGACAGAAGTGATCATTACCAATATGTACATCATATTAGTTAATGGCATTTTTTTTCCTGTTATATGATTTCTCAATGAACACATTTTCTCCTGGTTTGATCTCTTGCTAGATGCAAGTCAGTTTGGAAAAAAAATCCAAGATATTTCCTAATTATGAGCTGGATAAAGTGGAGAGTAAGAAAAAACAGTCCAGAGAGAGGAGTAAATTGTTATATAAGACAATATGCTTATAGGTAGATTTAAAGAGCTCATCTAGTTTAATGACTGTCATTGTCTTATTAAAATAATAAATGCCTCTCTTAAGTGAATACTACATAGACATCAATCATTTTTTGTTAACCTAGATGTTGTTAACATTCCATGAATAGTACCAGTTTATGCTACTCATTCCCCCAGGATTAAATTTCATTATGCTTATTCATCGTATCTAGTGAGTTATTATGCATGAAGATTAAATTATTCTAATGAGATCACTCACAAAGCAAAGAACAACCAAAATGAATGAATGTGTCAGAATTTGACTTCTGTTTAATCATCATGCTACTTTAATCCAGAACTTTAACATTTTCCTCTGCTAGCACTCCATCCCCTTGCAAACTTAAATATCCACTACCATCTTTCAATGACTGGCTGCCTTCTACTTGCTTTAACAGAAAAGGTTCAGGCCACTGTACAACATTCTTAAAACCAACTAAAATTGAAAAGAGAAGTTTACGGCTATGAGAAGCAAAGGACACGGGAGTACTACATTAAGTAAATTTGAGAGACACTAAATTAGCAAGACCTGTGGACTCCCTCAAGGGCAGGAAAGTCTGGATAGATGAGAGAGCTGAGCTATCAGTAGCTGTGTGAAATTTAACACAAGGAAGTGGTTCTGCACCTGGGTTGGTGTAATCTTGGTTATATATACAAATTGGGAAATAAGGGGCTGGACAGCAGTCCCATAGAAAGGAACCTAGGGTGCTGAGTTGATGACAAGTCAAATATGAGCCAATTGTGTCCTGGCAGCCAAAAGGGACAAAATGCCCTGGGATGCATGAGGCATGGCAAGGGAGATGATTGTCCCTTTCTATGCTGCATTGATTTGGCTCCACCAAGAGCACTGTGTGCAGTCTTGGGTGCCTCAGTAATGAAACTGTTAGAGAGGGTTGAGAGACGGGTGACCAAGACTGAAAAAGCTTGAGGGCAAGACTGATGAGTAGCAAATAAGGTCACTGATTTGTTCAATTTGGAGAAGAGAAGGCTCAGGGGTGACCTCATCACAGCCTATAGCTTCCTCGAGGAGGTCAAAATAGGGGTAGGTAATGATCTATTTGATGAGCAGTGATAGGACATGAGGAAATAATACAAAACTGCTTCAGGAAACATTCAGATTAAATATTAGGAAAAGATTTTAATCCGAGAGCTTAATTGCTCACTGGAATAGGGTCAAGGCACCAAGCCTGTCAGAGTCCAAGGAGTGTCCCTTTCAACTTTCAGATATTCTACAAGTCACTCAAAACACATATAGGAGATGAATACTGAAAAAAATATAGGCAAAAAACAGTCAGGATGAAAGACCAGTACGGTTCTTACATGAATACAGGACTAAATAGTCTGGTATGGCAGACATTTTCACAGTAAAGAAACTTTTACAGTTATGCTTGCAAATAAGCCATCTACTCTGAGTAACAGTTAACCATAGCTCAACCTTACGTGGTTTTCCTCAGCTCATCTGTGAAATCTTTGACTCACAATAATTTCTTTAATTCCTCATGCACATGAAGGACTCATACCAGCCCAGATATTTACAAAGGTACCAGATCTTCTTGTATAGGCAATGGACAGTGACCAACTTGGTCTTTCTTGTCACTTTTCCAAGTAACTCTCACTACTCTTTTTCATAGGTTTCTACATTTAATTCCCAGCAGTTGAGGCACTGTGAACATCAAAACATTGTTATTGTTGCTTTCCCTCTCTCTCCCTTTACAGATACAAAAACTAAGGCTGCTATATGTTTTATTCCTTTTTGATTTTGTTATTTATGCAGTGCTTTCTTCTCAACAGGGAGTAACTGAGTTTATAGTAGGTAGGACTGTGACTGGAGGCAGTATATTCTGGGGGGTTTTTTTACAGATGTTGTTTTGCTTCCTTTCCACTCAGATATTCTATCTTTTTTCATTCCAATATTAATTCTTTCCAAAATCATAGTAACATCTGTGCCCTGATAGAGAGAGTTTTTAGCTTACAATATTCTGCTCCTGCACTGGTTCCCCTTCTCTTGTTAATGTAATACTTTATATTAACAGATATTAAACTTCTGTTTCACTTTATTACCTGTAGTAGTTGACGAAAGGTTTGAAAGACAACTCATTTTTGCCTGTGGACAAAAGGTTTGGAAGGCAATCCATTTTCACCTGTGATCTTTCTTATAAGTACTAAGTTATTTTTCTACAGCACCTTTAGTTATTTCATCTCAAAATCACGTATTCCTTTAGCCATAAAACCAGTATGTTAAGCTAGCGAGCATACTGGAATGAGTGGAACATTATAACCAAGCCACACTGCTAACACAGCAGCATGACTAAGGAAGTAAAGGTGGCTTAACAGCTCATAGCTGTCAAAATGAAGAAATTGTCTTCACACTCCCTCTTCCTCCCCTTCACCTTGAACCATATTCTGAACATTTCTGGCCCTTCTGTAAGCTATTTTAATAATTATCTCTACAGTTCAAAACTTCCCCCCCTACATAACAGTATATTAAAGCAGCCATTAAAGGGTCTAGGCTGAGGAGAAGCTGGTACAAAGTATTCTCTGTCAAGTGGGCTTGTCAAGGAAATATACCTCAGATTGTGCTTCCATAGTAAGACGGCAGACAGAATCTGTTCTATAAATGACAACTTACCTCGCTGAACATGTGACACGACGTTGAAACCCACAGAAACCTCCACAGGACTAAGAACAACAGAATGGCTTTTTTTTTCTTCCACAGTCTAGACCTGATATATATGAGGAACCTCTGCATCAACAGAAGCTACTGTTATAGCAAGTGACTTCACTACAGCATGGGAAAAAAAAATGTAAACTGTGAAGGCAGGTATGCTGTGAGATTGGCCACCTTAATGGATCCCAGACATCATGAGTTCAATACGTCCCTTCCTATAAACAGGTATATTCTCTTCCCATGCTTCTTTTGTAGTACATGTTTATTTTTACAAATGCATTATCATAACAGTAAGGATATTTCTTCAAAGAATCAAATTTTAGCAATATTTTAGTCTAAATATGCAATGTGTATGTCTATGCATGTGTCTATACATCCATACATATGAATGCTCAGTTTTATGACAGTCTTGGCAAACCCTCCAACATGTTTTATTGTCAAGAAGATAGTCCTGAGATTTTTTTACTATATTTAGACAACTTTCTCTTCTGTTCTCTGGGCACTTCACTCTACAAAGTTAATGCATATCATGTGTGTTACACCAGTGTTTTTAATGTCAATTGTTTTTCTACTGTGAGTATTGAATCTGTTAGCTGACAAAGCCTAACTGTTAAGGAGTAACCCACTTGCAAGCTGTGGTAGTCCAACTAGAATTTTGCCACTCGTCTCTGTCATACAACTGAAGTTCTGGCTTTTATTGTCTTTCTATTACTATCTTCCAGTTCTTTCAGTCAAGTCTAAAACTACATAGCAGAAGCACTTTTGTGATCTGGCTTCTCCATTCAGTTCATTGGCTATGCTATTTTTTAAGCATTTGATTCAAAAGCAAAAAATGCTTTATTTTATTATATAGTATGATAAGTATAGAAATCCATATTTATATGTATTGTTTAATGACATTTCTTCTTCTCTCTCAGTCTTTCAAAATTTATGAAGAAGACAAAGCAGCAGCTGACTGTCTCCATAGAGACACCATGACAGTATCATGAGAAAACATTTTTATTTCAGTTCCTAATGGATTTGCCTCCTGAGCAAAACCATTCAATAAGGAAAGTGCCAGGAATAGAAAAGCCATTCATTACGGTGAGCGGCTCATTGTGATCTCCTTTGGCTTGGTCTGTGCTAAGTGATTTAGCACAGTGTTTAGAAATGTTGGAGAAATAGATTTTTTCAGATTTGTTTACTTTGATGGATTCAAGGCTTGTTTAAGTTCACAGTCTGGTTTAAATGGCACAAAAGAGCAGCCTATTTATCTCAATATAGGAAAATGAATATTAGGCTTGTCCTTGGAACTAAACTTGGTTTAAAAAAGGAAGTTATTTATTTGAGGAGGCATTCTGTATAATTTCATTGATAACTATAAGACTATTTAGATTCAGAAAGTAGAATTGGCAATATGTGATGAGCAAGACTACTACTGTGAGTTGGAGTTTGCATGTAAAGTCAAGAATACGCACAAATTAATATGCCAGAGCTGTGATTTTGCATTCTGAAGACAGAGACAATACAGAGTCTTAAGTACTTTGAAACAGTGAAACATTTTTCACTGTTTCAAATAAAAGAAGTTCATCACCTTTAGATATCTTTGTTATTAAATATTTCTAATTCCCCTCCAAAATGCAGTGTGGAGTTATATTGCATGTATTAATATACAGCAGAGTTTTATAACTTGTGTTAAAAACAGTTCAATTCATCATGTGAACAGAAAATAGGACCTAAACAAAATAGGATATATCCCTCTCCAGATACTTTAAACATCTTAAAAAGAAGTTAAGAGGACATACTAGTACATTTAGAAGAGGAAAAAAGAACCAAGGGAGATTGGGCAGGGACATGATAAATACTAGCCACTTAAGTAACACTGGTAAATGAGTGAAAGGAAGCTTCCAGTAACTGACTAAAAAAATATTGCAACAGTTCATTTATCTTCAGTAAAGAATGTTAAAGCCTCGAAAAACTACTCAAGAAGTGACTGTATGTCCCACTGACTCACGGCAATGTTATGTCCAGGCATTTTAATTGATGTCCCTCCTGAGATAAGACTGGGAGGAGCCAAAGCAGCATGTCCATTGCTCTGACTGGGTTTTTCACCTGCCATTGTGCCTCTGGGCTCCTTCATGTGTCTGGAGACAGGCCTTTTAATGAGGTCATATGATAAACCTTGGAGGAGGTGGACAGGGTTTTTCACCAGCCAGTCACTACTGCTCTCTGCTCCTTTGTGTGTATAGAAACAAGCCTTTTATTAAAAAATCTAGCACCCATCACCAGGCCTTATTTCCAAGTGGGAAATAAAGTTATCCCAGTAAATTGAATTAGAGACTCATTTTCAAGGGCAATCAGAGTGTACCGTTATGTTTGAAACATGGAATTATATATTACTTCAACAAAAAAAAGCCAGAACTGCACTCCTACATAAATATAACATTTTGTCAGAAGCACAGAATGCCTCCCAGACATTTCAGTGGGATTTGCTGGAATATAATTTCTGTTATATCTGTCTGTATCTTTCATGTGCTCAGCCTAGATTTAGTCCTTTAACTTTAGACATCAGTGTTTGAAAAAAATCATATGATGTTCTCAAATAGTTTAAAGTGACTAGTCAGGAGCTGAGTCACTGTCTGAAGAGTTTGGTCCAACAGAAATAATTCATTCTAGAAAAAGCTCATGCCAGCCTGAGATTTCTGTGAAGGAAAACTGGCCAACACCTTTAATGAGACTGAAGCTCACTCTGTCTAGATAACCAGATGGGGAATCTGAACAGTGGAATCCTACTGTACTATAAGTGTAACTTACTGAGTTGGGATTTGAGCAGTAACAATTCTGTCTCTTCAGCTCTTCTTCATCTTGAACTGTATTGTAAGTCTGTAAAAAAGAAATGTTCCATTTTGAGTAGAAGGAAAAATATTCATTGAACCAATACAAACTTTGTTTTTCTTCCAAGAATCAATCCATCTGTCCATCCATCCTTCAGAACATACCGATTTTCAGTTTTTACGACAAATTAGCCTATCACATGGGGACATTTCTACAGTGCTAGTCTATATGAATTTTCAAATATAGAAAGAAAAGCCCCTAACACTAAAGTATTTCTAGGGGTTGCATAGTAATTCAGCACAGCAATACTCTGGATCCAAAACAAACTTCTGATCTTTAAATGTAGCAACTCCATTCTGTTCCAAGACTCTTCTGTGTGTGTATGTGTGTATTTGCATGACAGCTATTGTGTACATATACAGAGAGAGGGAGAGAGATATATGACAGGATATTTATTCAAAAGATGCTAATTAGCTACTCCAGATGCTAAGAATTAAGAACCCTGAAACTATTTTTACTTGTTATTAAACCTGATTTTTTATTTCTTTTTTTATTTTTCATGATGCTTTTGTAACTCTACTGTTTAATTACTTTCCATCTTGGATGGAGATGCAATATACATGGCTTATCAGCCACTCCTGTATTAAAGTGTAGGAGAGGAGATACATGCTATCACTTTCCCAGAATCACAGAATCTCAAGGGTTGGAAGGGACTTCGAAAGATCATCCAGTCCAAACCCCCTGCCAGAGCAAGACTTTCTAGAATAGGTCACACAGGAACTTGTCCAGGTTGGTTTTGAACTGTTAAGTAATACTTTACACACTGTTATTCCTACCATAGGAAGAATGGATAACCTTGATAATATATACTTCAAAGAATCATGGAACTGTTTCAGTTGGAAAAGACCTTTAAAATCATCTGGTGCAAAACTCATAAAAAGAACCCTAAGTTCTCAAGACTTCCCATCAGACACAAGCGTGTTTTTCAAGAGACATTAGAAGTCAGATTTGTATCATCCAAATAATCAATGGATATATCATCAAACTAGATATTTGTTACAGATCATATTATATTATATCTTATCTATTGTTCAGCAAACATATTGTAAGAAGAAAGAGTATTACTGCTATGAATAAAACTAAGTATAGAATTGCATTCAGTATGAATACAGAGGACAAAAAACATAATTACATGGGTCAGATTTTACCATGCTTAGTCAGAAACTTTAGTAGTGAATTATCCTTATTCAAGACTAATTATTTTTAAATGGTAAAGATTGGAAACACTAGTCAGAAAGCTAGTTCTTTGAAGTACAGACTTAATTACCTGAATATTAGAATTAATCACAGGTTATGAATATTATTTTTTTCACATAGATTCATGTACCCACTTTTCTGACAATTTAAATTAAGAATCCACATACTTTTGTATGTTTGTTGGTGTGGGTAATCCAAACTACATGATAAACACAATGACAGTCATGGTATCATTATGTCAATGGAGAAGAAAATGCTGAATTGTGATGCCCATTGGGGATGGACATAGGCAACAAAGAGGGATGGAAATAGGAAATAAGGAAGACAAGATGTGCAAATACAGAATGACATATTTTCCAAAATGTTTCTGGCTTTAAATTACAGGAATGACAATTCTCAAGCATTACAGACTCACCTCTGAATGGATTTTTTCAGAGACAGAATTTCCTTCTTTTCTTGATTGTTTGCAAAAATATTCATTCAAACTCAGCTTTTTGACTAAATGGTCCTTTGTTAGTAATTGTGTGATTGACATTATTGAGAGCTAAATCTGGGCAGGCAGCCATATAACTTGAAATTTCAGGACAAGAGTAGACATGAGAGAGAGAAGTTATTTTTCTTACAAAAAGAAGAAGATTGAGAAGCAATTCACTTGAAATTTAGTGATTTTTTTTTCCTTTTTCAGTGGTGAAACTTCCTTTGCAACCTTAATTTGTAATTTAGCTACTATAAATGAGCCTTATATGAATACTTAAATACAAATTTATCCAAATTTTCTGTGTGGCTGTTGCCTCACTCATAGAGAACATAGAGAACTCAGAGAGAACAGAAATGAAGTAACATGATATCAAATGTATTGGGTGCAATAACTGTGTACTATATTTCTTAAGACATATAAATCTCCAATAACTTTTAGATATATCATACTCTTCCTATACAACAAGAACTAAGCTGATTCTGCTAAAAGAATGTATACAGTAGGCACATAGGTCACTGAAACTGAAGCCTAAAATGTAAAGGTTTTTTGCAAATACCAATAATGATAAAGCTAATAAAAGCCATGAAAGCTTCCACACTCAGCTATTGGGTCATGACAATTTTACTCAGTGACTAGGGAATAAAATAGTAGATAAAATTTAATATATGTGCCACAGCAGACCATAACAACTGTTGTCATTCAGACAGGTGACCTATTTTTCATTTGTTGCAAAAAAGTCCCAATAGAACCAATAAAACCTTGGAATTAATAGGAGAGATACACAGAAGAAAAGTTTACTTTTGCATAACCTCATGCAATGCTAGTGACTCCATTTTATGCACAGTTCAGTTTGACATCACAGAAAACGTGCAGTAGGATGAGTAGATACAGCAGAACCAGTAGAATTAGTAAAATGCTTATGAGAAATATAAAGTGTATGAAATGGTTTCTACTTTAAGAACAACAAAATAGACTGTAACCATTCAGCTTGGCAAAGAAATAAAAGAGGAAATAAGACAGATATCTACCTACTTGTTCATAGACAGCAGAGAGATGAACTGGGATCAATTTTTTACCTTGTGCTAGGAGACCAAGGTGCTTTTATCTTGTAGTCTGAAGAGAAAGGAACACCTGTTGTGCAAGGAAAAGCAAATCTCACTTACACTGAAATGCAGGAGAACTTTACGAAGTGGAAACTAACTTATTCTAAACTATGAATATGAAATTATCTCACTCATATTGTTCTTACCTGAAGTCACACAATACCCAAGATACAATAAACATAACTGAATCTTTTTCAACATAATTATGAAACTTAGTATTGATTGCAAATTTAATTATATTAAATCTGAAAAAAAGGAAAGCAAAGCACATTTTTTCCATATATATCTAGCAGCCTTAAAAGCACATTTTGTTATTTGTAAGAAAGATGTGAATTTACTCAGTTCCATGATTTTATGGGTTCTTTTTATTTGAAATCAACTTCCCTTCTGTTTTATATCATGGTGATTCCCCATATTGAACTTTTCATTAAAGTTGGATATGGAATAGAGAGAAAAAGTACCTAAAAACTAAAGTTTTAAAACTTGGGTTTTTTAAAGATGTTATATTCAGACCACATCAAATGGAGCAGGCTGGAAAGTACTTCTTAGACTATTACTATTATCAGTCACTGATATGAAATAGTTGTGTTAGAAACAGCTTTGGTTTTTTTGTAACTTTTTAATCAGTGACACAGGTTTTTATTTCAAAAGAGAAAAAAACAGTCTTCTAAGAAAATTGCTGAAAATAATTGATATTTAGCATGTTCTAATGGACTTCCAGCAGTACTGAATATTGTGAATGCAAGTCTAGTTTTCAAACCATAAAAAACAAGACTTTGCTATTGAAAAGGTAGAGTTGTCTATAACCTATATGTCTATAGTGATTGTTATTTAGTATTTCTGAAACACTTTTTCGTTCAGCAATTTCAGTGAAGGAAAAAGTAACCCCACTCTTTTTTAATTGAAGTGGCAAAGGAAATGGCTGGAGGCAAAAATAAAGTGTCTAAAGTTCACTTAGTCAAAATATAGGAGTTAAAAGTAGAGGTAGAAAGCAGAACTACTTCCAAGATCCATGATATAAGACAGGTGAAATCTATTCTTATCATT
The DNA here is from genome assembly GCF_028858725.1 of Colius striatus. Classification (NCBI taxonomy): domain Eukaryota; kingdom Metazoa; phylum Chordata; class Aves; order Coliiformes; family Coliidae; genus Colius; species Colius striatus. The sequence continues at coordinate 7,951,753 of NC_084762.1, forward strand.
AATTTCAAATTTTCAGATGTTTAGACAACATTGTGGTTCAGAATTACTGACAGCTATTCTGGAATTAACTTCTCAGCTCTTTTCCTGCAATTTTAATGCTCAAAATATTACCTTTCATAGCTTTTCCCATATTGAAAACATAATGTTAAATTATGCAGTAGGCAAAAGAAAAATCAGGAGAAACAAAGTGAGAAACAGAAAGTGCTCCAAATTTTTAATTATTCTCATAATATTATTCACTGGTTAAGAAAACATAAAAGGAAAAGGTGCAGTTTTGGTTTTTGATTTTTTTAGACAGCTTATATGAAGAACAAAAAAATCGTTTATTTAAGAAGGTTATTTTGAGAAATATCTTTTGAAACACTATATTACTGGTCAAAAATGTAATAGCTTTGTTGTTTTTAACTTTGTTAAAAGCAGAAATCAGAATATTTGAAGTTATATATATTTATTATACATATTAGATATTTTTTCATTTACATATATAGTAGTAATATACTTAACTAGGGAGGTGGCTGCTTGAGGATGATCCCTCAAATAAAAACTTTTCATCTTTAATGATATATGTTACTTTTTGATTTTGCCTAGTTTCTCTGCATGTGGAATTAATTCTGAAAGTTTAATGACATGAGATCACTAATTACTACTAATTACTGATGAATTTCTTCATTAGAGAGTTATCATTACCATTATTAATTATTCCATTGTTTGATGTCCTACTGCATTGGAACTTTCAGTTGAGATTTAAATAAGTTCTCCTCAGAACACACTAGTTCTATGAATTCATAAATTTGATATGATTAGTAGGTAACAAAGGTCATAGAATATAGGTCTCCTACAGAGTTATGCAGCTGGTAAAAAGAGAGAATTCTCCTGACATTAAAAAATCCACTCCCTCTACACTACCTCAATGTGTCCAGTTTTGAGGTTCTGGAGAGGATACAGAGGTGGGCTTCCAAGGTAGTGAAGGATTTGGAGCACATCCCATATTCTTCTCAGGAACATTTGAAGGATCTGGGGCTGTTTAGCTTGGAGAAAAAAATGCTCTCTGCAACTACCTGAAAGCATGTTGTAGTGAGATGGGGGTCTATCTGTTCTCCCTAGTAACAAGCAATAGAATAAGAGGAAACAGCCTCAAACTGTGCCAGGGGAGGTTCAGGCTCCATATGAGGAGGAATTTCTTTCCTGATAGGGTTGTCAGGCATTGGAACGGGCTGCCCAGAGAGGTGCTGGAGTCACCCTCCCTGGAGGGGTTAAAGAGACGGGGGGGGGGGGGGGGGGGGGGGGAATGTTTCACTTAGGGAAATGATCTAGTTGATAGGGCTGGGACAAAGAGTGGAATCAATTATCTTAAAGGTCTCTTCCAGCTGAAATGGTTCCATGATTCTATTATTCTATTTCTTAAAGTTATTGCTGCAAAGACAGACAACTTTTCTGCTCAGCTAACAAAACTAGAATTTTCTAGCTTTACAGATTTGATCCTAGTCTTTGATGATGAAAGTTGCTTCCTTCCCTAGACTGCAAACACATCTTCAAAAAACTCCCCTAGAACAGCAAAAAACAAGTTTGCTAGTAAAATATCTGTACCTAAACCAGAATATAAACAGGTGGTTTAAGGCTGCATATTATTTTCTTAAAGAACTTATCTGTTGAAGAGAGAAAAACATCATTCATTGTTGTAAGAAAATTAAATGCATTATATAGTTCCACACAAAAAGCAAAAGCTTTTGGAATAAATAGGAACTAAGGCAAACAAGTCTTTGATATTAGGTAACTTCTCTTTTTCTTACTTGGCAAAGAAAACTTGGAACTTTGAAATCTCCACCTTCACAAACATCTATAAATTGTTTTCAAAACAATTATAAATCCTGGAAATTGTCATCATGTAATATTTTAAAGGTGCTTATGTGCAAAATTTTACCAAAATAACCTACCATTAAATTTAGAACAAAATAATTGAATATTTTAGAATAAAACTTCCACTCAGTGATTTACTGATTTCACTTTAGACATACTTCCAGAAATCTGTTTTAATAGCTGTCTAGACAGATTTCAGTGAGCATTCTAAGACTGCTTCCTTATATATTTTGAAAATAGGGTTTTTTTTTTCCTGTTTTTACTACCAGTCATCCTTAAATTAAGAATTTTTAAACAATGGACTTATTCAAAAGTTTCTGGGGCAATTACTTACATCTCCTTACACCATCTCACTCTATGAACAGCACTATCTTTTCAGAGACCACTCAGATACAAATTCTTACAGCTTTTCCCTCTTCTTGCTCCACATTCAGATTTCTGCTAGATTTCCCCCAAATTTTGCCATATTGGTGCATGTCCTTTTTTAAAATGTGGAAATGCAAATGCTTTGTGTTGAATTTTAGGTAATTGCTTTTGAGCATAAGAGTCACAAGAAGTACAATTCTTATTTAAGATTACATACTCTACCTAACTGAGGCATTTTGTAGCACCAGAAGTCCAGTTTCTCTCATACAGGAAGGAGTCTTTGTATGGTCCATTCACATTGCTTCAGTCCAAGTGATTGAAATGTTGTAAGTGTTTAAATGTTATTATCATCACACAGCTGAATAAAAAGAAATACTAGCATTTTCTACTTGCCTACAGTCTCTCAAATTCAAGAACTTAAGTGTCCAGACGGTTATTCACTTCCAATATCTCTGTAAGCAGTAAAACTATCAAAACTTAAAAACTATTGAAGAGATGTTGCAGAAGTAATCTGACTTCTAAATTAAGATAGGAAAGCAGCTCTGCAGAGATGAACCTTGAGATCCCAGAGGACAAGCGAAACATGAGCTAGTAATGTGTTCTTGAGGCAAAGCAAGCTAACAGCATGCTGGTCTGCATTAGGATCAGTATTGCCAGCTACTCAAGAGAAGCAACCCTTCTCCTCTACTCAGCATTGACAAGGCCACATCTGGAAGTATAGTGTCCAGGACTGGTCTGGTCCGGTTTCTCTGGTACAAGATAGGAACTTACTGGAGCAAGCCAGACAAAGAGACACAAAGTGGATTAAGGAACTAGAGCATTTGTCTTATGAGAAGTTGAGAGAGTTGGGACTGTTTAGCCTTGACAAGACAAGGCTTAGCAAATACCTGCTATTGAGGGAATGAAAATGAGGGAACAAGACTCTTCTCTGTGGTCAGGACAAGAGGCCATGTGCACAAACTGAAATACAGGAAACTTCAACTGAGCACAAGAAAACACTTGTACTGTTAGGGTATTTAAAGCCAGGCATAGATTCCCCAGAAAAGTAGTAAAGTCTCCATCCCTGGACATATTCAAAATCCAACTGAATGCTGACCTAAGCAACCTGTGCTGACTGTACCTGCTTGAGCCAAGGGGTTAAGTCCAGATGACCATTCTGTGATTTCTACATTGATTTCTCCAGAGCTTTCCCCTCCCTCCTCAAATAACTGAACTTAGTTCAGTCTTTGATTTTCTTCAGGCTGCAGCTAAATTTCACAGAACAAAACTGATGGGAATTCTTTGATTCATATACACAGAGAGGTAAGAAAACATGAATCTGTATGTTTTGTTTCAGTTTAGTCTTCATAATAAATTGAACTATATCTTATAATTAGACTCAAAAAGGAGGCAGCCTAGAACAACAATCTGAAAGGACTTGATGTCAGAGGTTGCTGCTGTATAAAGTAACACAGTTCAGCTGCTCAAATTCTTCAGTATTTTCTTTTTTCCTCACCCTCTCTGGACTCTTCCTGAAGCTGACAAGTGATAGCCTTTGTAGCAAGTGTCAGTGTTGATCTGAGGACTTGCCTCCTCTCAGATAATTGAATACTCCAGCAGCCCAGGTGCACAAAGTCTGCAATTGTTTCAGCCTAGTTCTTGTTCACCTTCTAGAGGGAGGGCAAGTGCCATCACCACTTAATGGGAGAAATGTGTCTTTCATTGAACTGTCAAGGAGGCATTGTTTTAAAGTGAACAATTCTGATGCTTTCTTTTACACATACTTCTTAAAGATGTTGTGGCATAGGAAATATCTTCTTGCATTGCACACTACAGTAACACTTTATGTTCTTCCTTTGCTGTTACTGTAGAATCTGAAGACACTAAAACCCAGAAGAAACTATGAAGACAAGCCTAGACAATTTAACCAAGTACTTGTTTTTCCAGGAACACCAAGTGGAACAACTTTTAAACCTGTTTTAATCAATAAAGTTCGGTTACTTATTCTAAATTTTGCATGAGTTTGGTTTGGAGTTTTTTAGTGTTCACCTTAGGGAACTCTGGTAGTACAAACAGGTGCTGAGCAGTAAGATCTATACTAAAACATATGTACAGTATTATTTTTGACTATAATCAGAATGGAGTTTAATTTGGCAGGCCGTGTGGCAAACCGTTCATTTCCACCTCCCTCCACATCAGTTCCTAATTGATCTAAATCAAAACCCCCAAAAGATATCTTAATCAACAGGTTGAGATGCTCATAAAGTTTTCCCTGAGCAAGCAGTGGAATTGCCAATTAGTGGTGACAGGTATTTTGAAAACATATTCATACTGGGTAGCATTTGCTCTCACTGCATCTTCCCTACTAATAGGAAAAGAAATCTCATTCTACTGCTGCTACAGTATGTGATTATTTAGTGTAAATTTTCATAAAACCTACAAAAAAAAAACCCCACAGAAATCTATGTAATATTTCAGAAAAGCAGAGCCTAAGCATATTGAGGGAGTAAAGGATCATTTTACATTATTTTATTTCTTAATCCCAGCTACAGTGATAATATTATCCTTGAATCTTTGGATCAGAGCAGCTATGTTCTTTTAGCACTCCTAGCTTGTAGTGAAGAAGTGTAGTTTGTGTTTTGTTCAGTGGGGTTCAGCATTTTAATACATTATTTCTGTTTAAAAACCTGTAGAGAGACACATTATTGATTGCAGTCACCATTCTTCCATCTCTCTGATGAATTCTGTCCAAACCAAAGCATCTGAGAAGTGCTTATTGGTCTAAGCATAAAGCCGAGAGTCAGAAGTTTTACTAAGGGAAAGGGTGGTTTTCAACTTGGTACTTCATCATATGCCTGACTAAGCAGAGTGAACGCACAATCTTTGCATTAAATTTCAGGAGGTTTCTAGATTAAAAAGCCTGAGTAACATGAGTAATAGTAGTGGAAGCATGCCCTAACTTCAGTACTGTTATGTACAAACTAATGACAGAAATATAAATCTTAACTTCATTATAGTAGATTATGTGTAAAACGTACTTGACATCACAAATTCATTTCAATTTTTGTATTTCCATACTCCTACTTTGGAAAGCTGTAATGAAATTCACATTAAAATTAAAGTCATTTTAGTTTGCAATAACAACTTCAGTTCAGTTGGTATTAACTGCACACTCGATCTATTAGAAATTAAGGACTTAAATATGCAACTGCTTAAATTAAATGATACTGAGCTAAGAATCATAGAATCATAGGATGGCTTGGCTTGGAAAGGATCTTAAAGATCATGTAGTTCCAACACTCCAGCCATGGACAGGGATACCTTTCACTAGACCAGGTTGCTCAAAGGCCCACCCACCTGGCCTTGAACACCTCCATAGATGGGGACATCCAAAACTTTTCTGTGTAACCTGCTTCAGTGTCTCACCACCCTCATTGTAAAAAATTTCTTCCTTACACCTAATCTAAATCTGGCCTCTTTCACTTTAAAACGGTTGTCCTTTTCTGTCACTGCATGCATTGGTGAAATGCCAGGGTGTTCTCAATGATGTCCAATGATAGGACAAGGGACAACAGGTACAAACTGGAACATAAGAGGATCCAAAGAAATACAAGGAAGAACTTCTTCCCTGTTCAGGTGAGGGAGCACTGGAACAGGCTGCCCAAGTGGATTGTGAAGTTTCCTTCTCTGGAGACATTCAAAACCCACCTAGATGAGTTCCTGTGTGACCTAATCTAGGTGGCCGTGTTCTGGCAGGAAGGTTAGATTGGATGATCTTTTGAACTCCCTTCCAGCCTCTGAGATTCTGAGATTTATATATTCAAAGGCCACAATATTTTTTCCCTGGAGTATCCTCTTTCCCAGACTGAAAAGTCCCAATTCTCCCAGCTTTGCTTCTTAGATGATGTGTTCTGACACTCTAGTCATTTTTGTGGCCCTCTTCTGCACCAGCTCTTGTAGTTACATGTCTTACCCAGAACTGTACTCCAGAACTGAATGGAGTACTCCAGATGGGCTCTCACAAGAGCAGAATAGGGCAGAGAGAGTTAGCTCCCATGACCTAATGGCCATGCTTCATTTTATGCAGCCCAGAATACAATTGGCTTTCTGGGATGCAAGTGCACATGTCAGTTCATGTCCAATTTTTCACCTACCAGTACCCCCAAGTCCTCCACAGTGTTGGTCTTCATCTATCCATCCCTCAGATTTTTTTGATACTGGTGATTGCACAGACTCAGGTGCAAGAACTTGCATTTGGACTTGTTGAACTGCATAAGGTTCACAATTGTCCACTCCTTATGCCTGCCAAGGTCCCTCTGGACGGCTCTCTTTCCTCTAGCATATCAGTTGCATCATTCAGCTTTGTTTTACTTGCAAACTTGCTCAGTTTGTTTTCAGTCCCATTATCTATGTCATTAACAGCAGAAGATTTGACTTCTATAGTGAATGTGTAGGGAACAGAAAGGATCTTCACAGAAAATGGATCAATTACAGGAGCCAAATGGAAAATCAGAACATTTTTTGGCATAGCTGAAGGATTCATGCCAGCCCAGTATGTCAGCAAGAGAAAGGGGTTAAATCATCTACTCAACAGCAGCTTTTTTTTGTTGATGACAAAAAGGCTAAGGAAGAAAAGTAAATCTGAAAATTATATTGCAAATGGATTCTGTTTCTTCTCCCTGATGTAGCTGTAAGGGTAAACGATAGTAGTAGAAAAGACCAATTAGAATCACTGAATTTGTTCCTGTTATGGTAACCAAATACAAATTGAAATCTTTCTCTTGAATAAAAATTAAGATTATATTGTTAATAGGATTTTCTTTAAGTATTTAAGCTAATGACTGTGAAGAGCTGCCTGACGCAGTTCAAAATTATTTGCTGTAGAATAGAAACTGGCTTGTTATTTCAACTACTTGTTGGCAGACTTTGAGAGATTTTGGTGTAGAAAATGACCTAGAACCTAAACAGTCTGACAATTAGTCTGATACTCCTGTAGCAGTCTCATATTAAATTCAATGCTCTTTAAATGAGAACAACTAATTTGGGGTTGCTTGATTATCTTCTCCTGAAGCCTATAAGAAATCTTCATACAACTTAAGCATAGGTTTTGTCAGAACTCTTATGTAATCCCTTCCTACATAACTGCTCTACCTTCCTTGGGATGAAATCAGGAAGCTGTCTGTTAGTCCTATGCCTTTTCTAAACCTGCCAATTTTATACTCTCCAGTGAGTAAGATTCTGGCTTGACAGCAAAAATCATTTCAAGTCAGATATGAAAACTTGTTCTCCATATCCATTCAAATAGCCCCATTATGTATAGCAAAAGAATGAATAAGGTCTCATTTTTGTTAGCTCTCCATGAACTTCAGAGAATATGTCCAAGTCTACTACAGGATTTTCTATTGATATCCCTAGCAATTAAAAACCAATACAACCGATTATAATTCTTCAAAACATTATGCTTCCTGCTAACCACAGGATTCCTGCCTGTAAGACTGTAACAGCTCAGTAGTTAAAACACATTTTGAGCTAAGAAAATGAAATGGTCCTGGTACCTGCCAAACCAGACGAGATATGGGCAAGACTGTTTTATGTTCTCTTCTCTGATCTAGGTTTCTTTTATGTGCTTAATGTCAGATATAAGCATATAAATTCCTAGAAATAGAAAGAAAAGTCAAAACCCCTTTCTGATCTGAATGTCCTAACAAACCTGTGCTCCAGTCCTCATCAGTGAGTTTTGAATTTGTTATAAATTATGAACTGAGTAATAGTCCCTTGAAAAACAGGTGTTTGCAAACAAAAGCTGCATGATAAAATCCTTCAAAGCAGAGATATCCTTGCCATTGAATTTCTCTCAACATTTTCATAGTACTATTTTACTGTAGATATCTGAAGCCATTCTTTTATAACTAGAAGAGCTGGAAAAATTTCAGTAACCCATAATTACATTTCCCAGTGGCTCTCTGTAGGCACCTTTCTCTGTAGTCTAGTCTTTGGGTTAGATATTTTTCTGAAATGAAGAATGACTCACAGATAAGTTTAAATCACAAGAAAAACTACTACTACTCCCAACTAATCTCTAAACCACCATTCCCTCTCCATGAACCTGCTCTCATTACAGTAGTAAGTGCTGAGCCACATGCACACTTGCTGGTAAACTTAGAATGTAGCTGAATTGCCAGTATTCCCTATATCCTTTATAGTTTCTTTTAGCAGCCAGGACTGATGTGCAGTTTGACTAGTTGCTTAACCTCTGAAAGAGGCAACCTAAAGAAATTGATTGTCAGTTCAGGATAATGTTGCCTTTTTCAGTTGTCTGACTTGGTGCTTACTTGTATTTGAGTTCTCAAAGTGATGTGTTCCTAATGTACTACTTAGGCAGTCAGGTCATCCGTGTTAGAGTTCTTGTCTCCAGGCTGTGCAAGAGACATTCAAATTGAGCAATGCATGTTCAGATCTTCCATTAGCAATACCTGTTTTTATATACGTATATCTACTATAAATTCTTGCACAGTCAAACCACAGCAAAAAGGAAAAGAAAAATCTTCAGAAGCCACACACAATCCAAACTGCTTAGAGAATAATATCATAATAAAGAAGTATATCTAAAGAAATTCTGCTAATTGAATTTGGTTTGTCTAACAAGCAAAAAAAGTGAAGTTAAAAAAAAAAAGATTCTGAAGTTAGGTTATATTTCCTCATGTCTTTCTTTTTATACCTCCTCTTCCCCACAGCTAATGCCTTTTCTTAACGATGAGTGAGTTACAGTGCCATGTGCTCCTCAGACGGTAGTTTCTGTGCACAGTGGGCTCTTTCTATCCGTTGCCAAGTCAGATGGACCTGGTTTCACTACCATGGGGTAGTTCCTGACCTCCTCCCACACAGGACATCCTGCAGCTCCTGATACCCAAACCCTGCCAGTTAAGCCCAACAGTTGCCTACCTGGGAATAAAGAAGGGAAAAGCTATCATGTTTTTAAATAACTGCCAAAGGTATTGATCTCCTCTGGAATTATCAGGAAATTAAATACTCCTCAATTAACAAGTGTTAGTCTCTCCAGAAACCTCAGTTTTTCTGCTGACATTGAAAAGGTTGTTTATTAATGAACTCTAATAAATCATTTTCTCTTCCTAGATTTTTCCATTAACCTCTGAGGAAGGTCACATAAGAAAGAAAAACCAAGTTGTTTTGTACCAGAGCCTCTTTGCATCTTCCACTTGTCTATTGAATATATTTCAAGCCAAACTTTCCCAAAAGCTTTTCCACAGGTATATTTATCACCAGGCCTTAAACAGCTGATATTATAAATAATTTTTATTAAATGTGAAAGACTTTAAAATCAATTAGGCAGCTGATTAGTTGGTAAGCCTATTTGTCACTGCTATCACCCCCAACATTTTTGACTGCATAAGCGATAAGTTAAACGTCTGATTACACTTAAAATTAATTGGTTTTTAAGAAAGTATCTGCAGAAAAAAAAAAAGTTTTAAGCTCTAAGGTACATGTCAATCAAAATATAATACAGGTTTTAACTGGAGAAGATTAACACATACCACTTAATAAGGTTTAAACCTGCCTTCCTCCTCCCTGAGAGTTACTTGAAGAGATAAAATTCCTGTCCAAGGCTCCACAGTATGAATAAGATGCATTACTTCCTTCTGCCAGTATAGTTTCCTTAACTTCAGTAGAATTTTGCATAAGGATAAGATGTCTAAGCCTGCTCTAAGGCAATTCATTACACACAGATTGTTTACTTCAGTACATCTTTAGGAAAGTACTTCAATCCAACAAGAAAATGGGGAAAATGGGGAAATCAGATGCCTATAACTTGAAAGAGAACAACAATCTATGCTAAAGTTGCATTTCTACTTTCTTCCAAAATAAAAATGAAACAATGGTAAGATATTCCTTTTTTTCAGGGAAGAATAAAATGCAGACAGAATAGCCTTTTTTTCTAAGAATAAATATCATGAGGGCATTATTTTTTTTAAATGATTTTTCAAAATTATTACAGATCTTGGGCACAGATGGAAGGAATTCTATAGACTTACACTAATCTTAACCATGAAATTATTCTTATAAATAAAATATAAATTATTTCTTATAATATTGCAAGTTTTGGAAAGAAGTCTTGCAATAATTCATTTCAGTAAGTACAGGTTTAAAAAAGCAAGTTTTCTTATGCTGGATATCATTCTGTTTAAAAGTGGGATGTAATTCCATAATATGATAAGAGTATAAGGGTTAAAAAAAAAATCATATTGAGAATATAAATCTTTATAGCAAATATAGTAGCAGTACTGGTTCCGTTTCTGCTTCCACACTCTTATAGACACTCTCTAAATATACTCTAAATCTACTTCTATCTGTAGTATATGAGTTTAAATATTTTGCATACTTACAGATAGACTCTGTTCTACTCTTGCACTACCAGTTTTAAACTTTCTCAGCGTGGATCACTGCTCTGCTCTTTTCTCGCTTCTTTTACATTCCAGAGCCCTACTTTTTCCGTTTCCTTAACTACTGCTGTTTATAGATTTTAAAGATGTCTTTTTACACTGAGGAGTCTTCAGGAAAAAAAAAGTAAACTGTATGTATCACAACATCAGAACCACTGTCCTTGGTCCTGTAGACCAAGATATATGGCCTTGGTATTTTTGATGCTGTGTTGTTGTTTTGTTATAGGTAGAAAAAAAACCCTATTTTTCTGAAAACTTTGACTAATCCCCAACTAGCCAAAGTTAATTAAGCCTTTGATTATTTTTATATGCTTATGTCTCATTTTCAAATACATAATATTTCTAGTTGTCCAAATGATCCATTCTTCTGTTCAAATGAAAAAACCCCAACAAAACAACAAAATGTAGGCAAGATTTTTTTCACGGAGGTACTTTTTTTCATAGCATGATGGATCTATCTACAAAGAATGTTTCATCACCTTAATAGAGCAGTGCTAAAATGAATGTTAAAAGTCATTTGAGTGTTACTGTGACAGTCAACAAGAATCCACTGCTGTAATTTTAATCAGTTCTGTAGAATTTTCTGAGCTCTACTAACTGGTCAGGTCAAATCATCTTAATTGCAGAGTTAAGATTCTGATATTCTGAAAAGGCTGATTGATAGTTTTCTGTGTATTTCAGTGTGTGGATAAAAGTCTTACGACATAACAGATGTCCTTTCAGAATGAATATAGGACATCAGCCTGTTTCTTACAAACTCTTATTTCTCTAACTAGTGGTTGACAGGATAGTTGCTGTTGTTATGTAGCAGCAACCTCCAAGAGTACAAGCACAAGATGATAGAGAGAGTTTGGGAATATGGATATAAATATCAACCACAAAAAAAATCAAGTTTACTTTTTATTAAAGGAATGCAACCTTGAAAGTTGGGATGATCAGTTTTAGAGCAATACAAGGATAGCAGGATGAGTATGGATGGCAGACATGGTAACACTGGGCTCAACACCAAAGGAGAATGTGCACAGCAGAGCTGGAAGTAGCCCCTTACCCTTTGAGATTCTGGTCAGTTTAGAGACATTAGAGCTAACACTGAGCATGCAAGCAGAAGAGAAAGCTTCAGCTGTTGAATTGGTAAATCTCAAAGACGCTTATTCATTGGCCTCAGTCCAATGATCAAGAATGAAACAATACATCCAACAAATAAGTGTTTGGCTATCATTCTAACAAGATAGAGGCAATGAACTGACAACTTCAGAGACAGCAGAGTAAACCTTTGAGAACTTACTGGCTTAAAACCAAACATAACTAATCAAAACAGCTGTGCAAATAAACTCAGAAGTTCTATTTTTCTTGACATCAACCAGTAATCAAGATATGTTGGAAAATAAGCCATCAGAACTGAGACATGCTCACAGATATCAGCATCTCAGAATGACTGTCAGTTCCCTTACGCTAATGAGGCTAGAAAGGAGGCTGTCATAAGGACAAACAATTTGGTGCAAGACAAATTTTAGACAATAAACCAATAAACATTAAAAAAATTAAAGTGTAAGGTTGTAGAATGTTTGGGGATGGATGGTTTGTTTTTTATCTTGGTTTTGGTTTTTGCGTTACCTCTCTCATCCCCAAATTATGAGCATCATCCCCCCTTACTGCAGGGAACAGTTTTTTGTTTTAACATATTTTCATATTTCTTTCCCCTTTAAAATTAGAATTTATCTCTCACTTCCACATCTTAGAAACAGGCTTTTTTTTTTTTCTTTACACATAATAAAATTTCATTTTCCATGTGTATCAAAAGTACTAGTTGCAGAAGGAGGTGCAAGTCCCTAATGACAAGTTAGAAGGCTCCAAACCTTCCTACCAGTAGGTGGAGCAAAAATGTCATTAATGTAGAGACAAACTGTGAACTAGGACTGTAGTCACCCACAGAGGGTGGTTTTTGTCTTTTCCGTTCTGCTTTTTAATTATTTAATTCAAGGAAGGCAGCCTAGTACCTCTTTGGGGCTTTTTTAAGCTTACTTTAGGTGTAAAGGGGGGATTCTGTCTGATGCAGCATTCAGAGGAACAACAAAAACAAAGTTGCTCTGCCAGGTCCCACCTCTTGCTCAATTGTCTTGTCTGAGTATGTGGGCAGAAGGACTGGGGATGTGGTTCAGCACAGCACTGCTATCTATATATATTCATGGACTTCTGTTTAGCTGATGGTTTCTTTGCTTGTAGCCCTGAGCTCAGTCCAACAGATAAACTCTGTCCTTTAGCATCCTTTCCTAGAACAAAGTCATTTCACATCACTTCAGAAATAATAAGCATTCACTGAAAAAAACTTTCTTTTCCTATGTTGTTTATTATTTAGTCAGGGATGTGCTTATGCTCATGACAAAAGCATGCTTCAGAATCATACATCTTTCAAATACACAGCCTTAAATCTGAAGTACCTCGACTGTGCTAAAATGTTGATAGATTTTTCACTCAGGCAGTACTCAAGAAGCTATTAGACAGAGTACTTTATCTATTAAAAGATCTTGAAAGCACCTCTCAACTTTGTTATGCTTCTGTGAGCTATGGATTAATGGGAATCAGCATGGGACTTGCTACACAGACAAGAATACCTACAGGATTTAACATTTAAACTGAAAAGCTCACAATGAAAAGCCTTGTCATCTCCTGACAGAACCATGTCTTCTGTTTCCAGCTTTCACAACAAAGACAGCTTTACATCAAATCACAGTTGAACACCAGGATGCAAATATTAAAGATAGCCTTTGAAAGGCCATTGTAGCTCATCATCAGAGTCTTGAACAAAAATGCAGTCAAAATTATATTTTCAATTGCTAGGAACTTCCTGTCTCTAAACTCAAACCTTTCCTGACTCACTTTGACTTTTGAAGATCATTAGAAAATAATGTTATTGTGCTGTTTTATGTTAATTTGGGGTCAGTTTAGAAAGGGTTAAATGGGCCAAGTTAACTGAATTTAATAGTGGTTTAATTACTTTGTCACCTATTATCTAGCATGTTATCTTATAACATGGAAGACATTATTTCAAATTTGTTTCATTTGATTTTGTCTCTTAGCAAAAACATACCTTTTCACATTGTAGTGTCTAGAAACTTTGGAAGGAATGATAGTGAGAAATTATTTCGAAATTGTAATTAAATGGTGAAAGTTTGATTACATTGATTCTCACTAGAAAAGCAACAGAGCTTGTGAAGCTAGAGAACAAGTCCTGTGAGGAGCAGCCAAGGATATTGAGATTGGTTAGTCTGCAGAAAAGGTGACTGAGACCTTCTCACACTCTACATTTCCCTGAAAGGAGCTTATGGAGAGGTAGATCTTGGTGCCTTTTCCCAAATAACAACTGATAACAAAAGAGGAAACAGTCTCATGCTGTAGGAGAGTTAGATCAAATATTAGGAAAAAATTCTTCACTGAAAGAAGCCCAAGGAAGTGATTGAGTCACCTTTCCTAGAAGTATTTAGACAATGTGTAGATGAAATGCTTAGAGACATGGCTTAGTGGTGAGCTTGGCAGTGTAAAGTTTATGGTTGGACTTGACAATCTTAAAGATCTTTTCCAACCAAAATGATTCTATGACTATGAAATTTAGGACACCTAAGATTTTAAGTCTGAGCTCCAGTGAGGCAGTATCCCAACAAAAAAAAAAATAGAAATTTGCACAATTAAAACAATCTTAAGCTTTTAAAATGTATTATTTAGAAGCAGTATGGAAGCTACTCGATTTCTAAGCATGAACAAGTTGCAAAGTATTTAATGCATTATATGTGAAAATATCATATGGAAAAAAGGTGGTCAGTACTAACAGATGCACCTAGGCAGGGTATACAAAAGTATATGCTCTGCAGCCTTTGTCAAAACACCTACTACCTTCTATTTAGATGGATAAAATTTAAGACTACTTTTAGCTAGAGGCTGACAAGTGCAATTCAAGAGTTTGATTTAGTACAGAAAAAAAAATCAAAACATATTCAGATCAAGGTTCCTTCCCTTAGAACATCTTGGTTATCTAAAATTACACACAGAAGCAATGTCCCAAATCAGTGCTTTACTGGTACAAAAATCCCAACACCAAACATCACTGAGAATTTTAGTAGCTCTCTCCTTTCAAGCCACACATTGAATATTCTGAACTTACATGCGTGGATTTCAAAACCTAGTTCTGAAAGTTTAGTGATTGTTTCCAGAGCTATACATGTGGATAGTAACAAATCCCCAGACATGCTGAGCTGAAATAAATTGTTAATGTAGGCATTCTGACTTTCAGTGGAGGGGAATGATATTTCAATGATTTTAATAGCATTTTAATTATGTCTTTTCCTTGTTTCTCTGTCTTGATAACATATATCTTGCCAGTTTGTTACTCTTACTGACTCAAAATACACACTGACCGTAATATAACATTACTCACCTCTATTTGACAAAGCAGTGACATCTAACTTTCTCTGTTCATAAATAAGTAGAAAGACTAAGGGATTGTCTAAATACATTCCATACTCAAACTAAAAGATGGTTCATTTCAAGGATTTATTTTTTAAAAAAAAAAGGAAAAAGGAAAATATTAAATCCTGGCCAGTTCTTCCACAAATGAAGTAAAATAGGCATATTTCTTGCAAACAGCTTTTTCAACTTTTCTTTGAAAGCTGTCTTGCAGTAAGTATCTGGAGGTTCATTACAGGAAAGAGATTTCCTTTGTATGAATTCTCCTTATATTTTCTATAGTTTTCAAGAGAAAAAATGGCCAAAATTTCTCTTAAAATTAAGGCACAGAAATGTAAATTATCAGTTTACTGAATACAGTCCTAATAAAACAGCTAGCTAATATATGTTGCCACAGTTAAAATAGTTAATATAATTGATTAACTCTGAAGGGATTTTGTTATGAAGTTAGAAAATTCAGTAACTCCAGGTGCCTTCTATGGCAAAATTAATAATCTTATTAATCTCTTTCATATGTGCCAAAAAATACCAGAATAATACAAGGAAGCCCCAAGAGCTCAGCATCTGCAAGACTAATTACATCCTGAACTATAAAAGAAAGAACAGGTGCTTGTGGAAGCACATGAAGGATATGAAAGTCAATGGAAAAAGCCAACATCAATTTATCAAAGGTAAGTCCCGCTTGACCAATCTGGTTGCTTGCTACGAAGAAACAATTTGCTTGGAGCAGAGGATGTCATTTGCCTTGATTTTTAGCAAGGCTTTTGACAGAGTCTCCCATGACATCCTCCTCACTGACAGCCTGTTAAGATCTGAACTGGACAGATGGACCACAAGATGGGTGAGTATCTGGCTGAATTGTCAAGCTCAAGGGGTGGTGGACAATGGCTCAAAGTCAAACTGGCAGCTGGTCAGGAGCAGAGCTCCTCAGGGGCCAGTAATGGATCTGATACTGTCCTGGGCTACAAACTGACAGATGAGGAGGATACTTTAAATCATCTTTTCACACCTTTCTCCTTGGACTTCTATATCTGCTCTCTCTCTTACCCAAGTTTGCAGCTGAAAAGCTTCTGCAAGAATTAAAGCATGGCCATGTTAATGTTGAGATGATCACAATCTTCTAGCTCTATTTTGCTTTAGTTAATTTTTTTAATTGGGAACTTCTAAAGGCATAGAAAGCTCGAAATCCAGAAGTCTGTTTAAGTCAAGCTTGGCTAAATCTACGTGAACAGCAGAATTGGCATAGCATAGAGTCATGCTAAACTTCTTTTGGAAGACATTTGGAGATCACAATTCCTTGTCATCACCCTCAGTCAGAAGTTTATTGACTTAAACGATTAGATCTGATTTCAGCAGGTCAGGAAATCATGTTCATCTTTAATTTTAAAACAGCCTAATTATGTTGTTCATAGGACAGCAGTAGAGCTAGTGCTTAGAATTATAGAGATCTATTTCATTTTTCAAGGAATTGGCATAGAACAATAAGACTGATTTTAAAAAGGGACAATATACAACTGTAGCAACATTTTAGCATTTGCATATTCTGTTGTTCATCTCTATACATTTCTTTTTCATCAAAAGGTAGTTTAACTTGGTATAACTGTCAACTCCATCACTGTAAAAAGAAAAAAATCAGCATCTGCAAAAGGCAGCAAAACCATTATGATTTGTACTGGCTTTAGCAGGTGACTGTGAGTATGTGTGATATCCAAATAAACTGTTTGCACTTAATGTTTGCTGCAAGCAGTTAATATCTGTTCAACTACACCAGTATTATGCATCAGTATGAAGCTAAATGTATTTCTAAGGTATGTAAGTGCTTGATCTCTCTGATCTCTCTGGCTGCTTTTATACAAGTTTTTACAGCCTTTACACATTTAGTTCTAAGGATGGGATCAAATATATACACTCAGTATGACACTCTACAAGACTGAATATTCTAACATTATTATGAAGAAAAGAAACATTGATGAAAAACAATATACCAATTTTCAAAATAATTTGTTTAAAACAAAGTGTCTGTGGAGGTTTTTACCTCAGTTTTTAGTTCCTTGTGTTTCTGGGTAGGCCTGCTGGCACCAAGCTGAAAGCTGATAAGTAGTGCCACTCCTAAATATCTGAACCCAAGCAAAAGAAATTAATACTAAGGCTCCTTAAATCAAACTTGTTTTTCAGCATATGTATTTATATAGTCAAGAACTTTGGGTAATCTGACTTCAGAAGGAAAACTAATCTTTTCAAGGTTTATGATTTGGCATGCCACCATCACACAATGAAGTGGAAAGGACTCGAATATTACAGTATTTCATCCAAACACTATTCATACATAACTTTTCCCTTCCTTCGCTTTCTAGTCCCCCCTTACTTGGGAGGGTTGAAAGCAAACCTCCCTAGGAAACCTGCTGCTCTGTAACTCACTGTTTAATAAGTTCTTTCATTTCTTTAAGCAAATATTGTCATAGGTGCCAACTGTCTTAAAAATGAAAGAAAACATACCCAAAAGGTATTACTCCATCGTGCAGAGAAGAATATCACCTCTGGATTAGATTTATTACTCTTCAGAAAAACACTCATCATCATCATCAACAAAAAATATGATGAGAACACAGCATGACAGCTAGAAACTATTTGGACAGCAATGCAGAAGCTACTTACTGAAGACTTCCCTGTGGAATTTTTTTTATATTAGCTTCATGTAAATTTATACAGCCACTGAAAGAAAATTGGCTGTACTAAAAGACAAGGTAAGAAATACAAGGCAGTTGAGTCCCTATGAAATCATGTAAAACAATATGCAGCAGATCACACCACCATTCTTTACAGTTAATCTAGATGAAGAATGTTCCTTTGCTCCTAAAAAGATGGATCTGGAAATTCAAAGAGGAGTATAGGTATAATTTCAAGCTATTAGAGAATCCATCGAGACTGGTCAGTTCAGGTTGTCCTATTTAAACCAGATATAAACTATTGTTAGAGAAAACAATGATAGCTAGATAGATGGAGCATATTTTGTAATTTCTATAAATAAACAGGTTAGACTTAATGCTTGATAGTTCCCAAGGCCATCCTTATGCTCAGCAGAGAACTCCCAAGAAATTACTGCTCATCAAGAAGGAGAAATGGAGACATTCCTCACGCACTGAAGGGCAAATTTGGAAGTCTTAGTGGTATGTGCCATTGTCAAAGCTCTAAGCTGATAGACAATTACTCCCAATAGGCCCTCAAAACAACATACATCAATCTGACTTCAGAAATCTTGTTATACTACTTTACCATAAAGGAGAAAAGTTGTTTTTGCTATGCGTGTATGAAAGTTTAGAGTCAGAAGTATATCCAAATACTACAGACTTTTGTGTTTTGATTTTTGGGGTCTTTTTTGCATGGACATCAGCAGGTGGAGGACTCTTGGGAAGCAAAATTGATCCAATCTAACACCACTATGAGGAGAAGTCGGAAAAGAAACAGAATTATTTAAAAATAGAATTTTGAAGATGTGGCATTAAATTTTCCAAACTTTCTGAACACAGAACAGACCTACAAAGACTGTAATTCTGCAAGCTCTGGGATTACCAAGACCTGTTTTCTACAGAATATATTCTTGTTTGACCCTGCCTCAACTTTCTCAGTAATCTTTCTCCTACCTATCTGGCTGCAACTGTCAGTGAAACTTCAGTTTCCACATAAGTCCAATGTTTGGAGACTGCTATCTGTCTATGTGATTTGACATAAATGACCCAAGATCTCTGACAGAGAGACACATGAAGAAATTTGTTTCTCTAGGGAAGCAGCTGAGAGATCAGGAAAGACTTAAAGCTATTCAAGCCTGTACAGAAGATAATTTAACAATTCATTACATGAAAAGTGCTCCCGATAATAACCTGCTCCACATATTTTAATATTTATGGTTGGTAACTGATGATCAGAAAATGTGACACCTGAGGACCAGTGACTGACTGACCTTTTCTAGATTGTTTTTCTTCTGTTGAATATGTCAGATTCTTGGAAGTTCCAGGATGGTTCAGAAGATAATATATTCATTTCATCCAAGAAACTCATGCATCTGTGGCTACATTTGGTACCACTAAATAAGCCAAAAAAGCTGTAGGACCAGATACAGCTTCTAGCTACTTTGAGAATTGTAACACCCACCAGTATGTGGGGAGTAGTGTCACCTTCCTGGCATATGATTAGGAAGGACGGATGCAAACTTCACTGAGAATCTGTTCCTGCTGCGATTCAGTATTTTCTAAATTTAAGGAAAAAGAGAATTATGAACACTGACAATTAAGGCATCATACAGCAGTTGTACATCTGAAGGATAACTCACAAATAAGAGTCTTACTGAGGAAAAAAACCATATAAATCCACTTAAAATACTGACTCCCTTCTTGATATAAGCTAAATTGATATGAACAAAGTCTCTGTAAATTTAGAGAGCAGGAAACATCAGGTAATAAGAATATAAAGACTAACATTAAACCTATAATAAGAAGTCTAATTTAATATTGTTTCCCCACTTCTTACCCTCTGTCACAAGAAAGGATTAATATTGAGCCCTTTTCTCCTATCATTAGAATATTTGTCAAGAAAATGAGAGGTCACAATTTTAAATAGGTCATTTGTTGAAAAAGTCCTGAGCTGTTCTGCTTTGACCTCTTCATGTAGAGTATTTGATTGGCCAGAAATTTCATTCCTTTTTTCTTTTGTTACTAGTTCTACTAACTTTCCAAGAACATCTGGCATTTATCAAATAGAAAACATGTTATGAATTATAATTCTATGCTAATCTTGTAAATATCATATATTTTTAATGAGTTTGCATGTTTATGGTAAAATATAGTCTGCTATACTTACAAAAGCAATTTCTTGGAAAACACTTTCAGAAATCTTCAGAAATTAGAAGAACTAAACATTCAAAATATGCATCAACATCCAGAAGTATGCAGACCAATAATGAGTTTTTAAAACCAAACAGCATTTTATGCCACTATGTGTATGAATGTCTTATATCATGAGATTAAGACATTTTTCCAGAAGATAAAAGACAGGAACATTTGAAGTCCTGCGTATTGGCCTTTTATCTTAGAATAGGTAAGTGAAAAATAGAGACATATATCTACCCAATATTAGTGTAGAACATAAAACTGTGGGGTGGAAAGTGCACCAGTTCAAGCAAATATATATATTTCTCTAATTAAATACAAGCTCAGATTGCTTATTCTTGATTTATTCAACACTTAGAAGTATCAGATGTAAGATTAGGTTAGCTTGGCTTGTTTCCCCACCCCCATCTGTTACAATATGCTGTTTCCCACTGTACTTATGCATAACTAGTCTTAGAGGTGTCAGTGCTCATTTTGTTTCAGTATTTGATTCTCAATTGTTTATTGCAGGATATTTAGCCTTGGACAATTTTTTTGGTGAAGTCAAGTTTCATAAATTGCTTTGTTTATTAACGTTTCCGTATAACAGATCATTAAATACCACCAAAAAAAAGGTCATTAAGTAGTATCTTTAAGACAGAAAAAACAAGAATAATCCCTTTTGGATGTCCAAACTGAGACAAGAATGTTTTTTAATACCAGAATCATAATTGGCTATTATGAAAGCAGACATTTCCTTGATGAAGTTTCTATTGACTTCATTTCTAGCTGCGTTGCTCATATTGTAGCCAAAGAGATTTCATGAATTGAGGAACAGAGCAACATCCTTCAAAAACCTTTACATGATGTGCTATACAAAAGGAAGAGAACACACACCTCTGGAGCAGCCTTTTTCTTAAAAAATCCCTCAAACACAACACCTCCCTCTGACCCCCAGTGTCCCTAATCCAAACAAAGGAAAAAAATCAAAAATAACACACTAAACAAACAAACAAAAAAAAACCACACCAAAATTACAGAATATCTCTTCCATCACTCTTTAAATATGATCTCCAAACATCTAGCTTGTCAGAGAATCCTGCCTCAGTTATTTAGAGTTCTTCACTGGAAACTTGATCTGAGTCAAGAGTGGCTGTGGTGTACATTGCACAGATCACGTCTGTACATAAAGTTGACATCACAAAATCATGCAACTTGAAGTGATATGTTCATAGCACCTGAAGTAAAAGAGAAAATAAGATATATGTGTTTTGACTTTTTTTTATCTCTTCCTGAAAGTACAGTGTTCTCTTTTATAAAGAGTTTGATGGTTCTGAAAAATTAGAAGCAAATTGGACTTTTGTGGAGTCTGCTAAACTTGTAGGAGTTTCAAGACACAGTGCAGGAAATCTGATTGAATATCTGCCTAGATTGGCAATATATGGCTACACTGCAAATCCAGCTTTGTTATGTGCTTTGTTTTCCTCTGCTCTGACTATGATGCTATAAGCAAGTGTGCTTTACTTTTTAATTCATTAAATTAGTAATATAAGGATATAAGGCTAGTTCAAGTAGTTGAAGGAACAAGACCTTTTGTCTCAGAAGAAACCTCAAACACTAACCCAAATCGATTCAATCCCACAATACCACTCTGCATTTACTTTTACCTTCAAGAAAATACATCAACTTTCAATTAAGATTTCAATACTACTTGTAAACATATAGTCAGTGATGCAAGCAAATCTAGGTGATGTTTAACTGTGAGTCTTCTTGTCATGTTTTTGATTTGTTTAAAGAAAGAACAGCAGTAAAGCAAACTATTCACCTAAATTAATGTCTGGTGCCTTACAAACAAAAGGATCTCTCTCCTAATGACACCTTGATTAGTTCAAGGTTTATGTACATCTTCATGCTGCTAATCACTTGCAAACAATATCTGTTAATGGATATCTTCCACATATTCCAGATATTTCACAGAGAATATCCCAGATATTTCATAGAATTCCTCCCTTTATGATAGCTGCTGTAAGTGAAATAGCAGTAGGGTGTCATCTTTGACAAGCATCCAAACTTTGGTTCAGCAATGGAGAAGAAAGACATTTGTGAGAGGATGCTAGTACACAGGAGGCTATGAAGGTCTTTGCTATACAAGTCCAACCTGATGCCTCTCCTAGGTCATGCTGCTAATGCTGGTCTCTTTAAAGCTTCAGGAGCAGGCATTTTGTGTTTGTAACTGACAGAAGATTGAACCTTTTTACCAAACACTCACACCTGCTTTTAATTCCAAATGTTATGTGTACATATTTTGCCTGTGGCATTTATAAATTATAAACCTATGCTACCAGGAACTGTGTTTCACTCTTAGAATAAGCCCTGATTATCTGAAAAGTGAACTGGGTTCATTCATCATGCATTCAATTCCACAATTTGTTTTACTGAATGCCTCTTAAAGAATGTTTCTTATTAATAAGAAAACTGGATTTCTGCTCTAGTATCTTAGAAGTCTCTGAACTTGATGAGAGCCACACAGGATTCCCATTTTCAATGATTTTCTTGAATCACTGAGGAGGAAAAAGACAAAGATTTCAGCAAAATAAGGAGTTTGCAATAAGTTCATTGTCATCATTGCTTTTCACTCTTGCAAAATATAAAGAGTAATTATGCATTTTTGGAAACAAATATTTTTCCAGTTGACTTTCCCTTAAAAAGTTTCTTGGTTTAGATAATTTCTCATGCAGTTAGGAAGAATAAAGTTTGTTAATAAGTTAATGTTTTAATATGAATGCAAGTGCTACTCCTTTTATTTATCAGTGCATCAGTTTTAACTTTAAAGCCTTGCCTCAGGCTCTGTTCCTTGCCTTCAGCACTCTTATTAAGAAAAAAAGATGACAAAATAAGCAGTTTGTCACTTGCAAAAGGAGATAAAGATGCAGGACCACGTTTCCTCAGATATTTATAGATTCTTACGTTGGGGTTGATAGATTGAAAAAGTCATACAACTGACTTAATGTAGAATAACAAATCGTAATTTTTGCCAACAAAGTCACCTGGGGTTTAGCAAGTAAAAACTAAGAAAATTTTCTTTCTACTCTACCAAGAACAGATAAGACTACATTTATGTCCTTAGAAAGAAGTTGTCTTGAAGAAATCAATGATAGAGTTCTTCATGAACAAGAAAACTGATCATCTAGCTGTTGAGATTTATCTGGTGTTATTGTTTCCTGGTGTCTAGTACCAGTATTTTATTCTGAGTTTTACTGAAATTAAAATGTGTTTAAGAAATGCACAATAAATTCACTTGAAGAGTGTGCTTTTTGGGTGTGAAATGCTTTGTTTCCAGAAATTCTCATATCAAGGCTATCAAATACATAAGATAACCAGAGATGGACTAGTCTAGCCTTTTATTGTATGAGGCAAGAAGATGCTCCATTCTGAACTAGTTATAACAGTAAAAGAACATTAGTTAGCATCTTCTCACTGTGCCAAGGTTGGATATGATTTTCTACAATAATCTTCAATAAACTGCAAAAAAGAATACCCCCAAATATCACAGAGGCCATAATTCTTTTTCTATAATTTTAAGGCCTCATAAGGTCAGGTAGCGTGGTGGTGTTTAGTGAGAAAATGAAATTAAATTAAATCAAGTGTAAAGTTTACTTGGATATTAACTTTTAGTTATGGTATCCCACAGTTCTGCCTAAGAAGATATGAGCCTTGTAACCTCACAATACTTGAAAATTTATGGAGAAATGGGAGTGTGGAGCAGACAGAAAATACAAAAAGATAATGACAACAAACACCACATCTACTCCTGAGTTGCTTTTTGAAGAGAAGAGGCACTAAAATAACCCAAAATTAATTTAATTTAGACCATATTTAAAGTAGAAACTCTATAGATCTATACTTCTACTTGCCAGCATGAAGGTTAGAACGCAGTTGCATTCAACATTCATTGAACTACATGTATTACATAGTGAAAGTATTTAATCAGCTTAAATTACCATGAAATATGAGAAACACAAATAAGCATATCATAATAAGAAAGCCAGGTATGTAGCTTTCTAGTTGTCTAGGGTAACAGTAATATCCCATTAGTGGACCTTGGGGTTTTTCATGTTCCCAGAATTTTTTGCCTCTTCTGGTCTCTGATTAAGAAACCCTGCTAAACCTGCTGCTGCAAATTCCAGGGACTAAGACTAAATTACTTTCTGAATCACTTTTGGATCTGTACTAAGGAAAACCATAACACTGCATGTTCTGCCTCATAAGCACAGTGTAGCCTCTTACGAGTTTCAATTTAAACAGTCAACATCACAATTACTACTTTCATAGAGTAAAAGAAACAGAAATGTTTAAAATAACCAGAAGAGAGAAGATACTGCAGAAACAAATAAACAGTATTTTTAAATATACATTTTTCCAAACATAGTACCAAAACTAATTTATCAGAGCATAATAATTAGGCTGATTCTATACACTGATATTTTTATAATACAAAACTAAGTGTATAAATTCTTGTATATAATAAAATATAAGACACAAGAGTAATAATTAAATGCATACTACAAGTGAAAACAAAGGTCAAGCAGAAACAGTGCCAACAGTGTTTCTCTAACAGAAACACTTAGCAATGTATTAAAAGATATTAAAAATTAAAGGAAAAATTAAAGCTCCAGATATGACCCCGATATTCCATTCAATTAGAATGTTGATAAATAGCATTACTAGGTGGAGGGACTTCATGCCAACATTCAGGTAAAACAGCCTGTATCGGCAGCTTAAATGGACAAGTTCCATAGACACTAAAATACTTTGTAATACTTTAAATGGCTAAAAATCCTGTATGATAGGCAAGCTCAATAATATTTCTAAGTATAAAATTCTATGAGTTTGTGATTAATCAGCTCTTGATTCAATCCTTAAGAACTGATACCCAAAAAAAGGACAAATGTATCCTTTCAAAGGAATGACAAACCTTTGAAAGCAGATACTAATTCATTGCAGAACATGAGGGATACCACCCTTCTAAACAATTTTGCTAACTACACTACCTGTGATAGGAGTGGCTCTACCTCCACCTTGCTGTATCTTCTGAAGTGAATCAGCTTTCAAGTAGAAAAGATACAGAAAGTGTTTTGAATTTTTATTTCCCTGGAAGATTAACTGCAGCTGCTGCTTCGGTATCAAATTCAGCTTTGTGGGAGAGACAGATTGCTTCTTCAATACGTAAGCTCAAGTTTTCATCGGGTAATCAACAAAAATCTGAACTCCCAGGAACAGTTTCCACTAGCTGAACTACTCAAATAGAGATATATCCTTTTCCATGTCAACAAGATAAAGTCTCACATCATTACTCCCCTTTATATTTATCTTTAGATCTCCTCATGTAGCTCCTGTAACCATGACAGGATATGTCTGAAAGACTGTCACCTGCTCCATTGAAATGTCTAACCTTCTTTTGTCAGGCAAACACTTCACAGGCTTCTGTGATTTCCTTCTGCTTGTGTCACAAATGTATGCTTGATTTATTTTAATATGAAATAGTAGATGTGTTTTCCTTTTGTGCATTCGCTGTACATTAGGAAACTGTGGAAAAAGTTCTTCTGAGAGACAGATACTTCTCAACAAAATAGTCTGTTAAGTGGTTTGAGTTTTTCTAACAAATAGTTAAATGTACTTACATACCACATAATTAAGTTGGTCTAATTTGTGAGATCTAATTACTGTATCAGGCATTCAAAGAACCTGATTCCATTGAAGCAATGTTCATCCAGGTACAGAGTTAAGAGAAACAACCAATTGTTTGTTATTTTAACAATTTGTCTGTGAAGCAGACTCATGTTAGCATTTCATGTATTTCTCTATTGGCAAGTACAGTCATCAAAATCTGATAATAGGGACAAGTGTCAAATAATAGTCACAAAGTCAAAGCAAGCAATTGGTAGGGTAAGGATAGCAAATCAGTGACATTCAGAAACAAGCACCAAAAGAATCAGCCTGTGATTTCCAGCACACAAGAAATGCCTGCAATAGGTGAACATGAATGAATTTTAACCAATGGTATTCACTAGTCAAGAGCTATAGTACAGATAAGTTTATATTTTCATTTTACATAATCATAGAGCCAAGTATCAGTTTCTTTAATTAGCTTTAACTAGCTGGGATAATCGTGATTCCTTGGAAAACAGACTAAGGTAGTTGTGTTCTTAGAACAGACATTTCAAACACTGCTTACACCCTGAGTCTGTGCAACTATGTTAGCAAAGCATGTTAGTTTTGGTTATGGAATAGTGCATTTAAAGTGACTGAAGGCTATCTAGAGAAGGTAATAATCCTCTAAACAGGTTATTATAGGCAAGAAACTGTACTAAAATGCAGTATTTCTGAGATTTTAGGTTGCCAAATGAGAAAAACTTCTTAAACTTTTAATTGCAATTACATGGAAGGATTTTGGTTAACTCACCACGTGCTGAAATACTTACTGAGACATTTCTGAAGATGCATTGTTACCATCTAAAAAGAATGTCCTGATCCAGATATATTGATTTCAGCATAATGCACTCAATTAGAATAAAGAATTTTATTTGAAAAGTCTAACAAGCAAACTTATTTAGTTGGTTAAAAATTCTGGAAATCCTATATTAGCAATTAAGATCTGTTACTTCACCACTGGAATTCTAGTCAGAGGTATTATCATAGATTAGTTTTACAGGAAAAAATATCACTGTTGTACCTCTCACTCTTTTTACCTGTAGTGAAAGAGCTAAACAAGATTTTTAAAAGATATTCATATATTTCAAAGATATGGAAACATTGCTCTTCTTGAAAATTTATTACCTTATTCTTAAACTAACTTGTATTAACTGCTAATTTAAGCCATAAAAATTGCACATTTATGATAACTGACACCTTAGTGTCAGTTTTCAAAGATGAATCTCCTATGCCTTATTCTTTGGGGCTCATTGATTGCTTAGGCAAGAGAAGCTAAACCAAGAGAGAATACCAACTGCCTGAAGCTTTTATTTTAAATTACTTGCTATTCTGCAGATTCAGCTGAGGGATTATCTAACTTAAGTTGTAGTAGGATTAGCGAACCATTAAATCAGCAGCACAATGCCACGTTTCACCAAATATTTGAATAAAAGAAGCAGAGGGAGTTCTACATGGAAAGTAAAGTAGCAGCAAGCCAAAAGCTGCCTATTTTTTTAAAGTTTCTACTAAAGATGGAAAATATTATTAACAAATTAAGAAAAATATGTAATGAAAGTGTATAGACGTCAAGGTCCACTGTTAGACAATACACAGAAGAAAGTAGACATCTGACAACTGAAAGACAGGAAAAAAGAAAAAGTACTTTACATACTACATTTTGGGTAAAGTATTTCTGTTCCAGCATGCTGAAAATAATCAAAAGGTTCTGCAAAAGATTTTTTGTTGGGATATTTTAGATTATAGTCTAAGTCTTACCACCATCTCATTTTTAGTTCTTCAATAAATGTTTGAAACTTGGAGTGGATTCTCTGGTGACTGTTTTTAGGTAGCTTATGCACTTAGTGAAATAGAGTAGGCATGTGTTTTCTATTTAATGTAATTTCATATAGCATGTAGTACACCTATGGAACTGCTTGCATTGGAAGTAATGAATGGGAGAAGTTTACAAGTTAAAGGAGAAACCATATAAATATTTGAAATTAGAATCAGAGAATGACTAAATAGACAACACATTGCCAGGCACAGAAAACTCCTGAAAATAGTTGAAGGTCTAAGAAAGTGGGAAAGAGAGGTATGTTGCATACGTTGATACTGTCTCTAGTTGCCTTAGTGTCTGTGTGTTTACTGACATAACAGGACAAGCAAGTCTCACAGATCTTCAATATAAGCCAGTTATCCCACACATCCACAGACCTAATGCAATGAATTCTTGAATGTGCCCAGTCTGTATTTCTGGTGGAAAATATCCCTGCAATGACACTGGAAGCGTACAAACAAGTGTCACAGCATATGAACAAAACAGAATTACATCCTGGGTTTAAACGTTGGAAGACATGTCATTCAGCAAGTAGATATTCCCATTGTCTAAATTGCCTTCTAAAAATGTTGTACTGGATAGACTGATGTCTTTTGTAATCCTTGAGTGGAAAGTAACAAAGGAAGTACTTCTAGATACTGTCAAGATTTAGTATTTTCTGTAGAAACATGTAATAGCATGATGCATCATGTTGAGACAAGTAAACACATTCTTAATAATGTTGGTTCTAGGTGACAGAAAATAGCAAGATGTTCATTACTCCTGTTGTCAAAAACATAGTAAATAAAAACTGTAGAACATTTCCAGTGGTAAAAGAAATGTCTAGGTAGTTCATTGTTATTAAAGGCGAAGTACTTGTGTAGCCCATAAAACTATTTCAACATTCTTGTTAAAAAGGTAGAGTATTGGCAGAGCACTTGTAGCACTGGGTCTCTGGATGATTTGGCCCTGACTTGTTGGGAGCCAGTTTCAGCCATAACAGAAATTGCCTGGTATCCACATGCCTGTGGCCTCCCTGTATTAGCTTTGCTCTGGAAGTGCTCAGGGGACAGGGGGCTGTACAGGCTACACAGTGTCTGCAGGAAAAATAGTCTCTCTCTGCAGCCCCAGTTCCAAACAGAGTAGTGGGGATGTAGTACAACAGCATGCTGCTCAAAAAACTTTGCCCTGAAAGCTGGGAGAAGATGGAAGGCTAGAATGGGGAAACTTTCAAGGAGCAAGACAAGGTTACAGATTCAACTGACTGAATTACAAGGCAGTATAAAATTTACACTATAAATATAAATATATACACTATATATGTGTAAAAATACACTATTATAAAATACATATATTGTAATATTTATAAAACCAAAAATACTTTAAAAATAGGAATTTTATTAGGTTATATTTAAGACTTAGAGAAGGAAAACTTCAAAGTTCCTATTCCATAGCACCCAAGAACAATCTATTTTCTGTTTGGCCAATGTAGGAACATTTTTGAAGTTAACAGAACACAATACTTTCATTACTAACTATAGTTAGATATAATACAGGATAGAAAGCTGTAGTGCTTTCAGACAATCTCTCTCCCATACCTCTCCTTCCTGTGGTTAGTGAAGTCCTGGTTTTCAGTATAGGTCTGTACTACTTGATTGAACTATAGCAATTAGTGCAAGTCAGAGGCAAGGAATACTGTAGTTACGCATTTTGTGCAGTTTGGCTGTAATAAAACCTAAGCATTATGAGCTCTCATTGGCACAACTCAAGAGTTTTCAGCATTACTTAGGAAAACCTCATTTGAGGGCTGAAATTTGCTAAAATAGAGTTCATCAAATTAATAATTACTTTAGAGTAAGTAATGAGTCATATCTTCTTAGTTGGTTTTCTGCAGTATGTAAGCATATATTTTTTAGACTACAGAAAAGCTAATGACGGTAGTACAGTCTACATGATAAATACAGAGTAATAAAAGCAGTAATCATCTATGTATAGCATAATTCTTGTTTAATACAAAAGATTGTATGAAATTAAGCTCATAAGAAAAATGAAGATGTAGAACAAATATTGTGTATAGATTATAAGATGTGACCTTCTGTTTGTTACACTACAAATTAAAAATAAGTAGATAACACTGATTTAAGTATGAATTCGCTGAGTAAATAGAGTTTTGTGCACATTTCATTGAAATTGTAACTATTTGGATGAGTTTATGAGGATGAATTTGGCTGAAATAGTGTAAGACTTGGCTTTGTTGTGTTACTGTAATATACCTTGAGAATAGTTGTATGTCCTTGTCTGTATTGACATTTTCAATTCAGATAAAATAACACTTATTGCGCTGATGAACTTGGCTGCCTTCCAGGGAAAGCTAAAGTATGTTTAACCATATATTTTCAGTAAATTATTGGAATACTATCAAGAGCAGAAGAGACTTTAGTCTAATATTTATTTATTCTTAAATATCGATCCCTTCTGAGTGTCTCACAGTAGAGATATTTAACATGACTTACACAACTTCTTCCATGGATCTGTCAACATCCACCCTGGTCCTACATAATTGCTTTAGGAAATAAATGTTAAACCAAACTACTTCTGACTATTGTTTCCTTTAATCAGATCCTTGATGAACTAATAAATAAGTAAAATCAAAACAGAAGATCCTATTGTTTCCTTAATTACTACTCCTTCCCCTTCCTTGCTTACAAGTCTGAGCACATGTTCAGTTAACATCACTATGTGTGGTTAAATGCTGTAGAAAACAGCTGAAAGTAGTTTAGTAAAAGCAGGAGAAAATAATTATGGAAGGCACTGATGATTTAGTCTAAACTGACAACTTTGCAGGAGCAGTGAAGAGCCTGGCTCTTTCTTAATGACTTCCACATGGATACTAGCAGCTGCTGTTGGCCCTCCCAAAAGCCTTCTCTCAGGCTGAACATACCTCAGCCTCTCCTCATAAACCAAATGCTCTAGCCCTGCCCTCACCTCCTCATTATTTATATCAATAATACAATATCACTAATCGTTTGTAATACTATTCTTACTATAGTCATTATGCAGTGCCAAAACTAGATACAGTGTTTTGAAGTTCACAAGTTTGACAGAGGACTTCCAGAGTGCTTCAAACACCACACAACAGCTACTCTCAAGGTTTCAGAAGTAATCCTTGAATATTATCAGGAATTACTTCTTCCTTCAACTTCTAAACTCACATAATTCTACTATACACACAAAAATGGTCAGTTATGTGAGGCAGTACTTCAATGTAGAGTTTTTGAGAATGCAGAGGTTAGTATCAAACAACACTAAATAGTGCCATTTATTAAAAAAAAAAAAAAAAAGAAAGAAAGAAAATCTGTTACCAGGCCATCAAATAAGTCTTGAAGGCAGGGATGGAAATAAGAGCCTTGAGTGGTTGGTCGTTACTCTCTCTCTGCCCAGCTTTGCATTCTCAAGCAGCCACAAGATTACTTATTTGTTCCAGCTTGAGTGGACTCAAAGATGGCAATTATTCACTATCCAATGAGATCCAGAACACTATATTACTCATTATCTCTAGCAACTAAGCTGTATTTCTTCAGCATTACTTGCCAAACAAAGCTAATTGTACAAAACCTGTCTCAAAGGAATAGATACACAAACATCTGCATCTGTCATAGTGACAGTGTTTATTTTAGACAATCTCTTTTTTAAAGGAAAATAAAAGGACTGTTTCAAAGAGAGCAAAATGTTTCCATAGAAACAAACTTCTTGGCTACTAGAAGCTTCTTTCTCATGTTCCTGTTTTTTGAAGACATAGACTTATTGGCAAAATATCTTTAGGAAAAAGACTCATTCCTAAAATGATGAAAGGTCAAATCCCTACCAGGACTACAAAAAAAACCCCTCACATTCCATCATATATTACCTATTTAGGAGCTGAAAATTAATATGTTATTTTGAAAATAAACACCCTAAAAATTTTGATTCACAGGAATGAAGTTAAAATAGAGAACAGAAAGAAGAAAATTTAGTTCGGGATTGAAGGTCACTTGCAAAGAGTTATATATATCACCCAAGTACACTTAACTGGATCTTGCAACTGCCCAGCCTGACTCAGTATCATCTTAATAGCTTTCAGTAAAGTACACTATAAAAAAAACTGTTGTAAACCAAGTTATGCCAGAACACAGTAATATTGATACTTCATTAGTTCATTAGTTTGTTTAATTATTTGACCACCTGGTGCTGTGCAGTGATTCATAAGTTTGCTTTCTTTCAAAGGTTCATTGAATTTAAGTGGAGAAAAATCCTATTAAGCAAAACTAAATGACATGATCATTGTCATGCTGACAAGTCTGAGCAAAATAAGGTAATTAAACACTTGAATATACTGTGATCAGGTGTTGCATTTACAAATGATCAAAGCTAGTAGTGCAGAGTGTCATTAATTAAGTACCATATATATACACCAAAAATCATAATTTCCGAGGTTCACTATTTCCAGCAAATCTTTAACCATGACATCTTACAGTTAGTTGTATAGCAAAATGCAAACCTGATGGTACTCCAGTCACTTTTGTAACTTCAGGATGTATTGTGGTGAGGTAACAGAAGCTGAGATGCTCAGGCTGCTTAACATTGTCTTCCTACTCCTTTTCTAGTCTGGCATAGTGAGAGACACCTGAGCCATACAGGAGAGCTTGCCATCTCGTGGTCTAACGGCAGTTTTAGTGATCAAATTACCTTCAGCAGCAAGAGCTATGCTGCCTATAAGACTGCTACATAATTAATATCCTTAATTAAAGTGTTACTAAAGCTAACTCTACAAAACCTACCTGTCACCCAATCCTCATCCTCCAGAAGGGGACAACAATTGTTTTTGGTCTATGGCTTACTTTTACTTTTCCCTGAGCTTTCTTAGCTGAAGGAAATAATGTGAGAATTTATGAATAGCAAAACATGTAAAAGGAGAGTGTTATGTTGCATGTAAAATGTACTTGCTTTTTATTACCAGCTTTCAAGGGGTTTTTTCCCCATAGACACAATGTTTTCCGAAGAAAAGAAAAGTAAACTGACATCTGTTAAATTTTAGTGTGTTTTCTTCTTCCTCATTTGTACAAAAGAAAATTATCTTCTTAGGCCAAGTTTACAGCACAATAGAAAGATTACTATTTTTTGCCTATGCCCTCCAACCTGAAAGTGGCCTTAACAAGTCATGAGGGTCACTTTTTGGCTGGAATTTCATAACAAAATCTTGCTTGTGCATAGTATTTAGAAAGTCCCAGGTATGTTTGTTTTAAGGACTTCAGTAAAATTTAAAACGGGAAAGAGTTAAAGCAAGATTTAAAGAACCTTAAAGACCAGTTCTTACAGGGCTTCATCTGCTTCAGGACACTGTACTTAAGGACTTGTGGCTTACTTAAGGCTTCAGTGGCATAGAAGAGTCAAGCATTAGCATACTAATATCTTTCAGTTGAATCTGGAGAGATTTTCCCATGAACATGATGACACACACTGTTCTTCAACTTAGCTTTGAAAGCTTGCATGACACCCCAAAGGAACAATCATCACCAGATTCAAATTCAGGCAAACTCTCATCACCTGAACAATACCTGTCATCCCTAAAATAATGGCAGACTTCTTGTTAATCAAGCATTAGACTTCTGAAGAAAGACTTTGAAACTGAAGCAACAAAAAAATTTTTAAAGGCTGCATGGGAATTTGTCTGCATAAATCCTTTGCTCAGGAAAAGACAAGCTAAGGAACAAGAGTTCCTTTCTCTTGTTTGTGCCTGTTACTTTCATTTCTATGTGTTTCTTAATCCATTTACCAAGGAGAAGAAAAATCGACAGTTAATTAATTTTAATGTTGCTTTGTCTCCTGTAACAGATATTTTTTCCTCATGTGTATTCCCAGGCTTTAGTCTTTCCAGTTATCCCTTCTTTCCTGAAGTAATAGGTAGTAAACTATACTTCCAAGACCTCACAAGTCTGATCACCTCTTCATTCGGATCAGATACAAATTTTTAATGATGTAGGAAAGTGATTAAACTTATCCAAATTTCTTTATACAATGTTTTTGAAGTAGGATAGAAATATGTCATAACAATCCCTGAAGACAAAACTGCCTAGCTGAACA
Source organism: Colius striatus (assembly GCF_028858725.1). Classification (NCBI taxonomy): domain Eukaryota; kingdom Metazoa; phylum Chordata; class Aves; order Coliiformes; family Coliidae; genus Colius; species Colius striatus. The sequence goes on from NC_084762.1 coordinate 7,985,361, forward strand.
GATTCCTAAGCTTTATTAGATCTTAGTTTACCCAGTGTCTCTAATTAAATGAGCTTTTGAGTCCAAGTCCAGCAGTGCTTTACACACTGTAAAACTCTGCCCCTCTATGTTGTACATATTTAGTGTACTCACAGTTTTCAAGGTATCAGAATGAACTTACTTACTGCCTTGGAGAAAAGAAGCTTCTGACTTTAAGAGAACTATACAATATGCAGACTTGTTTAGTGATCACACGTGTGCCAGTTACTTCCAGAGCAGTAACCAAAAATGATTCTATTCAGAGGAAAAGAATCAAAGCTCTTTGGTTAAGCTTGTCCTTCCCGTTCATGTTATTTCTTCATCTTTCATGTCAGCAGCCAAGTCATGTGGGGGGATTCTCAAAAAATCTCGTAAGAGATCTTTCAGTAACAAAAGTCGTTGCTCTTTCATTTTATGCAAATGAAGTGGATCTTAAAGCCACATCAATATCAACAGGGGGAGTTTTGATACTGATTGTAACAAAGAACTGGATTGAGCACTTTTTCTTCTACTAAATCCTGTAGTACAGACATTTTGGAAGTTTCGGTAATCCATACCTGTTAGGCACAAAAACATCTAGGAGTCTGCATGTACAAACTTTAAATTACAGAGCTGGTAAATATCTCCTATATCCCAATAATCTAGGGCCATTTTGACAAGATTCTGAAAACTTGTGCAAGTTACACTATTAAAAATTGAAGCTACAGGTGACATACTTAACAGAGTTATTTTTTAAAGGATATTTTATACCAGGTGACTATAAACCTCACTTTCACCATCCTCCTCTCTTTTCTTAATATATATTTTAAAACATTGCTTGCAAAACCACTGAGTAGTTTCTTGACAGAATTATGCTACCAATACATTTGTTGTTGTTGAAACTGGCATGCTAATTTAAGTATCAGCATCACTCGTCTCATTCACCTTGAAGGTACAACTTACATGCAGATGGATTTCTTCCACACTCACACCAGAGGCAGCAGAGGGAGATATGAAGTTACTGTAGATGTTTTTCCTCTGTAAGAAAACATTGAGTTCACTAATACTGGTGGTTAAAGAAAAGGCTTTGTAAGAAAGTGATTCAATTCCGAAATGAGTTTCATTTTTTGCCTGTGTAATGGTCAAACCAAAAGGAAGAACAGGAGAAGAGTAAGTAATTTTAAGGATTTTGGTGGAGTGCAACTGGCAATAAAACTCACTGATTTTAAGGTCAAACTAGTAATATTAATACCTCCCAAGAAACAATTTCCAATACCTCTTCATAAGATATGTCTTTCTTATTATTAGTCTCAGTGCACTAAGTTTGAGTAATGCATGTAGTAAAAAATTAAACTATTTTAATTATCACTTAAACACTCCTATATACTACACAAAGGTTGAATCCAATAGTGACAAAGTTGATATTGTCAGAATGCTGTATATCTCATGATCACTAAAAGTAATAAAAGAAATTCTATATTCACAATCTCATTATAATAATAGTAATAATTGAGTGCTGTAAGTGATACCTGAATCCAGTGAATGCCATTCCTGAATAATCAAATATTCTTGCTCTTTAACAGATTCCAGCTTAATGTGAGTAAAGCTGATTTATTTCTCTCCCATACATCAGCTTCAATACTACATTAATGTTAAATTATAATCTCACTCATCCTTCTACAAGCCCATTAATCACATTTCTTCCCCTTTTGCAAGTCTTCAGCTTCAATGAAACAAAGATTAATTTAGAAGTTATTCTAAATCAATTACCATGTCCTACCAAATATCACACTACACTTTGCTAAGATATTTCTCTTTCTGTACCATACGTTTCTTACTATCTGGCAGTTTTATTGAGCGATTTTTCATAATAGAAAATACTTTCCTGAAGAAAAAACCCTCAACCATAGCAGGGACTCCTTTCTAAGTTCTGCCACATTTCTTGTAGTTACCTGACATTTACCTTATTCCTCTGTATGCTTTATTAGCATTTGTGTATGGGATTTCTTCATCATAATCTTCTATTGTAACAGTATCAACTGAAGTAAAAACTAGGACTGATAAAGTTTCCTCCGTAAGATACTTTATCTTTCATGCAGCTGCAGTGAAGCTGTAGATTAATCATTAGCAAACTAATTCACTTGGACTTAACTGGGACTTAATGGCTACAGAATGACCATTAATTTATTAAGTTGTTAATAAAGATAAAAGATACATAGACAGTCATAAACCTCTGAACATATCAACACCTCCTCATTGCTTTAAAACAAACATTTAGGTGTTAAGAAGATGACTCAAAATTACTGTTATTCAGACATAGATGCTATAAAAACTAATTACAAAATAGTTTGATTAGTTTAAAAGTTAGATTAGTAAGAATGTCAACAAAGTGAATATATATGGACTGAAAAAACCAAAACACTTAAAAATTGCAGCCATAGCAGTTGTTTTCTAAAAACATTAAAAACATCCATCTTGTTAAAATGAATCCAGTTACCGATATCTTCAGACTTACAATTACAACTTAAAAAGTAAAGAAATACAAAAGCTTGAGACAGAGGAAAGGTAAAATTGTTATTATGGTCAAAACACTTCCACAACTTTGGTCACAATATTATTGAAGTCACTGAAGGTGGGTCTTGCTTTCCCTAGTGGAAATCAGATACCTTTCAACTTGCATTATAGTGTGCTTATGACGATTTCATACCTTCTGCAGAGGTTTTAGCATCTTGTTGACAGAGACACAGCTTGACTAGGAAAAATTATTCCTACCAATACATACTACAGTTTAGCTCATTCATAGCTGAACCATTGCCTAATCAGTTCAAAATGTCCCGTAGTCAAAAATCATGCTTCGTATGTGCTGCTTCCACTTATGCATATTTGTTTTATCTTTTTGGCTTAAATCCAGACAGGTGACTGGTATGCTTACCAGAGGTATTTACAGTAACTCTGGCAGCAGACACTTAGCAGTGAGGCTGACAAGAAAAACAAAAGCATTTCAGGGACAATGTATGCACTAATACTCAGAACTCTGCTACACAAGCTCCAATAGCAAGCCTTCAAAAGCTTAAAAGACCTCCAGCAGGAGGACAACTAATAGCAAAAACAGTAGGATACCCAACGATTACCTTCTGTTCTGGCCCAAAGGCTCTGAAGAAATTCACATGTCATTGTTCCAGAGCAGGAGTAAAAAGAAGTGATGAAGATAAGGAAGAGCAAACTGGGAACTGCTTTCTTTGATGCTTCTCATCTCCCAGAAAGAGTAAAGACATGAAAAGCAAAATCCAATTATAAATGGCTAGCATGTGACAATTGCAGCACAGTAAACTGAGCAGGGAAAGGAAGAACAAAAAGTGATGTGAGCAATGAAAATGGCATGAAACAAACACAGCCTGTTTATTTTTGTTTAATATAGATATTGTTCCAGCTGTTTATACAAATGTATACAACACCTACAATGCACACATACATCTAGAGGTGAAAGGTTTAGGTTGGTTTAGATGGTAATTCTTGCATGATTGTCTTGGGATACATTAAAAATGTATACTTTATTTCATCAAATTTTGCTTCTTTACTGAATGTTCCCATTCAGAGCATAAGATTACACATTGCTGGAAAAAAGTTCTCTAAATGAATGAAATTAAAACCAGCCTTTGGGTTAATAAATTAATAAAAAATTGGTCATTATTCAGGTACTAACAAAAAGAAAAGTTACCCTTATTTTTGGAAATAGGTATATTATTGAAGTATACTGAAGATCTTGGACCAATGGCATTCAGGTAGTACATTTTTCCAAAACAGTTTAATAAAATTGTGTCTATTTTTAATTTATTATGTAATTTCTCCTGTAAATTACATAACAACACTTTTGTTCTCTGAGGAGAAATATTTTAAGTGTGAGAGTAAAGGTTAAGAAATGCACAATAGAAAAAACTGTAGATCAAAGATTTACCTGTATTTTCCACTTTTAAGTACATTGTCACATCATGCAAACTAATGCGATAAAATTGGAACACAAAAAGTTCCATTTAAACGTAAGAAAAAACTGTTTTACTGTGGGAGTGGAGCCCTGGCACAGGCTGCTCAGGGAGAGTGTGGAGGTTCCTTCCTTGGAGGTCTTCAAGACCCACCTGGACATGTTCCTGTGTGACCTCATCCATGTGGACCTGCTTCTACAGGTTGGACTAGATGATCCCTAAAGGCCCCTTCTAACCCTACCATTCTATGATTCTATGTGAGATCTGAATCCCCTGTTTATTTGCAGTAACCATTCAGCTTTTTTTTTGCTTTTCTGTATTTCTTTGTAAACATAAAGTGCCGAATATATATTGTGCTTGCTCTTTTTAAATCTACTTGTCCATTTCCCCAGAAAGCCCGTAGGCTTGAGCTGTCAGGTTTTCTGTTTCTCACTTTTTATTGTTATTCTCTGCAAACAGTTGAAATTAGATGGAGTGGGACACCTACTTCCAGCTTGCAGCACACTTTCAAAAATCTTGACTGACATGAGCTATCGTTCAGCTACAGGACCAGCTATTTTTTTTTTTCATAGCGATAAGAGACGGATTGTAAAGACATTCAAACAGCTAAGCTTGAAAATAGGATGTCTTGTGAGAATTTTCAAATGCATCTAGGCTTAGAACTTTTTGGAAGTTACATAGGAAATTTCTTTTTTATACCTGTTCCTGTTTTCGTGCTTGACCTTGGGCACATCATTCTGTGTCTTGTGTTCCTCCTCTCTAAAATGGATTCAATAATATAATAGTCCCATCTCAATTGGTAATGTCAGGACAAAATCAAAATCATTCATTGTGAAATCAGCAGGGGCTACTGCGTTGGAAGAGACCATCAGGCATATCTCTTCTCATGTAATGAGTAGGTCTGAGCACCATGCACAGAACAATAATTTTACCATTTAATTGCATAAAATATTAATGGGAAACCTAGAAAATTGAAGAAATGTATTCACAGTACATCTTTGCATCCTTGTTATATATGGATAGTACATTTCTATGCATTCCTTCCTTAGGATTTTGCAGAAGCCAAATGTGTTTTAGGCTTACATGTTTCAAAATGTTAACTTTGTTCTCATTTAAAAAGCGATTGTTACATGTAAAGAGCAAATGTCACATAGTTTGTGCTTCAATTTAAAGAGAAAAATAGCAGTTGATCTAACCCAATGATAAGCTTTTTTTTAATGCATCAGACTAAAAATTATAATAAGCACAGTAGTTTTCACTTCTGCAGAAATAAATGTGGCTGGCATCACAGATGTATCCTAGTCTATAGGTATAGTAAGACTTTCAGTTGCTCGATTTTATCTACATAGTGACAGAGAAGTGGTACTGCAATGCTTTATTTAAAGTAAAGGTGACATAAAATGCTTTCCTACATCATCTTATCTCAAGATATCTTTTGAGATTTCCTAGTTTTGAACCAGTTGCAAAAGAAATAACCTGTTGGCTTAGAGAAACATAAAAAGGTCAACAAACACTTTTTTATCCTCCTCTGTATGTTCTGCAGCTCAGACCTATCAATTCTTTCAAAGAACTTATCCCTGCAGCTATTTTGCAATTTGATTTTAAAAAGAAATCCACAAAAGACAGCAGTAAAATGTAGTGTGGAATATCAGTCCAAAGAACAGAAGTAGTTGCTTAGAGTAGTTAAACATACATATGAAACTTAAATCCTCCAAACTGTTACTGATAAAAAATGACCAAGACAAAGGCAATGAATACACAAAATCATAGGATATTCCTAAGTAAGGGTAGTAATATATATCAGAAAATTGGCTGTAATGTATTTAACAGAGCTTTGACATTGCATTTTTAAAGCAATGAATGCTAACACTATAAAGATTTTAGGAATTCAAACCTTTCTCCTGAAAACTGAATATAGCCCAAATTTTCACAATGAAAGTTATTATAAACCTTCCTCTCTTTTTAGCACACAACACAAACAAATCTCAGTGAATTTCTACTTTCAGACACTTACAGACATGGACTTTTCTAAAGAATTCACTTGCTTAACATGTCCCAGAGCAAATTAATTCATACTTGCATGAATAGGAGTAGAAGATAGGAGTAGAAGAGATCTTGAGCAAGTGGGTTCAGTTGTGAGACTGTAGTCTTGCATGTGGCCAAAGACTCATACTCATTTTTCTTTCATGAGCATGTGCTTCCAAATTAATTACTCATCCCATCATAATGCTGATTCTAAATGCCTTTGTCCTCACATCATCATGCTCAGATCACAAGTCTTTCAAAAACTACCCTGATTCTTGTTGTATAGTAAATGCTTTTTCCTGTATCCATTATTTTAGAAATGAATTAATCAGGGAAAAAAAATGGTTGCAAGTTAAATCACATCTCTGTTTTCATCCTAAAGCTACTAGTAAGTAGAACTAAGCAATGTTATTCAATTGCACTGGATTAACTTGAAAATCACAACATAGAATTGATATGTTGATACAGATGTCTGAGTCCTGTCAAACCAGACTGCATTTCAGATATTTGTATCTTGTTCAGAGCAACAGGAAAGATGCTCACTGCATTTAAGCCTACATTCAGACATTGTTAGTGCCCCAGATTAATAGCCTTACTAAGCTCTTTGTTTGAAATCTTTATTATCTTCAAATAAAATACTGTGGGCAAGGACAGTTATTTGTTAAACAGAGAAAGGTAATTGGAACCTTACTTTGCCTTGTCATCATAAAACCCTGGTTCTTCTTCGAAAAGAACAGAAACACATATTTTTATTTAAATTAAAATTAAGATAACTATCCTTCACTAAATAACTGAAATAGAATTTGCATGAAATCACATCAATTTCTTTGCTGCAAAGCATGTAATTTTGTACTAAATTCAAAGGAAGTTCATTTCAAGAAATAACTCTTAATAACATTCCCCCCAATAAAAAGTGCAATTGACAGGTATTTAATTTCATTTAACTTTGAGAAAATAAAGTACAAGATTTCTTATACTGATAGAGATTAAAGTTAAAATTAAATAATTCAGTGTTTGGTAGATAAAAAAACAGAACCAGTAATTCATATTAACCTTTTAAGAAACAGGTTTGTTTGAAAATGGATGCAAATATTAGATACACTAATAATATTGAGAGATGGAGAGGATTCAATTTCTTTATGAGGTTCTGCTTTCATTTGCATTCTTGATCTAAATCAAGAATAACCCAAGTAAAGCAAATTAAAATATTCTTCTTGATAGGAAAATAGTGGAGAACAAGACTTTCGTGATTTTTCTTGTCCTGTACAAGAAGTAGGTACTGGTTTTGTGTTTCAGTTTTGAAAAGAGTTGAAAATTCTTCCCGCTGTTCAACATAGTGGTAGACATGGATGTACACTAACATTTTTAGTGGAATATCTGCTGCCCAGCATGACCAGAAGCTGACCTTTACAGGAGCACTCAGTGTGCTGAATCCATGAACTGCAGCACTGGTTTGCTCTGTCTAGTCACACATTCCCTGTGATGCTGCTTGTGGATTCTCCATCCCCACCACACAGCTGATGTGAAAGCACTGGGAGATGGACCACACCACTAGTCTCTGTGCTGGATTCACCGTGCTTTTTCTAACATTCTGAAGCCAAGTTGGATTTACAAGGAGAAAATGGCACAAAACCAGGAAGAAAGAAAGGGTTAATGCAACTCAACTGAGCAAAATTGTCAGAGAGCTTCTGGCCAGTGATTAGGGTAGCACTTCAAGCATTTCTTACTCCGTAAAGGGTAGTTCTCAACTACTTTGCCTTAAAGTCTTCTTTAAGCTCCTCATAGAGATCAAATAAAGTTTGTTTGTCAAATCCCTGTGTACAAAAATCAGCTCCTATATTAGACCTAAAAGTGAAAGTGTGCTAAGCTCTCTAAATCCTGTTAGAAAGATAAACCCCTAAATCTTCTCCACTGTCTGTAGCATCGAGCAACAGGATTTGCTATTCTCTTTGTGCTGTTGCTTTTAAACATTGACTTCAGTAAGTTTAAAACTACCCAGTAAATAGACTTTGTTGTATGTCTATTTCATGTGAAAATGTGCTCTTACCTAACTCTGGCATCCTCAATGAAAATTCATAAATGCTGCTATATATCAGTACCTCTTACTTAGTTTTTCTTTAATGTGTTTTTCTCTGGAACACATTCTCTGTCAAGATCTGAATCTAACATTTATCTCAGAGTATAGTATTTCTTAGATACATATATAAGTATGTATTTATGTAGTTATATACTATACATAAGTATATACTTATGTATAGTATATAACTACATAACTTATGTATATAAGTATATACTTATGTAGTATTTATCTAAATATATCTGTATACTTACATATTTCTTATATATACTCCTAATGAATCTATGACTATGATTTCCAATTTCATAAATATACTACTGATACACTCTTTGTCAATTTCAGCCTAGAACAGCCTTATAAACTGACTTACAAATCTCCAGCTGAGCATATTAAAAGCGTGGAAAGTAAAAGGATGAATACCCAATTATTTAAGCACTAGTAACAGAGATACTTATCTGCTGTTGTGTTGATTTAAACTAACTTGTGTTGAAAATACAGTCAAGAGTGCACAAAGAGATGCACCAGATTTATCTAACTTTCTGTGCAGTACTGAGTGTATGTGCACACCATCACAGCTTGTCCACTAACAACTCATTTGAAATCCTCACTACCTTCATATTAGAAACCACCACACTAAACTCACTTTTTACTGCAGTGTAGCCATCTACCTCTGGAAGCAAATGTTTTCTCTTCTTTTATTACTTTTCAAGAACAAGACAGACTGGTCCATAGATGGGATTTCTATATACAATGACATAGAAACATATTGGCCAAGTTCACACTGAACTAGAACCATCTGACTTGGGTGCTTCTGAAGCAAGTGGATTTTCTACTCTGCAGTTTGTGCTAAGAAATCAAATCACCATTTCCACCACATGAGAAAAGGATCAAGAAATCTGTAGAGAAAAACAATCTGTGAAAAAAAAAGTATCAATAAAAAACTGGAGCAAGGTTTGCAAGTAAAAACAGTATTGTGAACTTCTAGATCCTTATAGTACTACAATACTATTACTATTTTAAACTGTAACATTTTTCAAACTGCTATAAGGAAGGGAAAGTATGAGAACTGCAGAGTAAGATTTTCTTTCTTCTAGTGGCAGAGCTAGCTTTGTTGTGTTCTCATAGTAATATTGCTTGGAGAAATGTTAGAAGTATAGTATTAAAAAGTTAACAGTGGTTATTTCAAAATGGGAGTTCACTACTGATATAACTGTCAAGCACTACTAATTTTCTCCCTACCTTTCCTCACCAAAAGGAGGTTGTTTTTAAAGGCCTGCTACTGATTTGTAAGTAATATAAACATGATTTTTCGTATCACTTAATGTTGAATCCTTATGGAAAGTAAAGAATACATTATTCTAATCTAATAACATTGTCAGATAGACTAATTGTTCCACAATCTCACAAATTCCTAAACACTAAAAAAATACAAGTGATACTTTTGTTTAAGTAGCATTTTCATGCCTTAAATGACTTGGTTTAAAACAGATAGTTCTGCTTTAGCTGAAAAGTATTTTGCAGTTTTAATTCAATTTAGCAGCCAGAAACAGATAAACAATTTAAAACTTGACCATGAGTAATTGTTCCAGACTATGGGTTGAGAATTTTGTCCCTGTGGATCTGCCAGCATTTATAATTGATCAAAAGCCATTTTTAAGTTCTAAGGCAGGTTACAAATTGTGAGTTCTATCTTCTTTATAACCTCCGGTTCCTGTGTTGTTATTTATGAATCACCTTTAGCAATCCTTTGCCAGAATCTGAATTTCATTTTATAGCAGTACTATGATGTCTGAATGATCATGAACTTTGCATTGTGCTACTTACAAGGAAAGGTCCTTTTACTCTATCATATCATTCATTATTATAAGTCTTTTTTCCCCTTCATCCTCCCTGCACTAAACAATAAGATTTTAAAGACAATGGCACAAGAAAATGTTATTAAGTTTCGCAAATTGCAACTACTCTTAACTGCTAATGATGGAACTAACTCTCTGTTCAAGGTAAATTTAAAGGAGAAATTGTAATGAAAAAAAATCACAGGATCTCAGACTAAAAGTAAAGTAACACTCTGATGCTCTCTGCATTATAACTGTTGTGTTACAAAATTAGATAAATTGACTTTTTAGAAGTGATTGAAGCACTGGTCTTGTAAGGCAAAAACATAAAACCCCCCATGATTTTAGACAATATGTTTCGATTACGAAGTAGGCTTTCCAATAAAAATACTGCCAGTATTGTGAGACTTTGAAGTCAAACTGCATTAGCCTAATACTGGTATTATAAATCTTTTACACAGACTTGATTGACCATATTTTTTACCTATGAAACCCCATATTTTCAGAAAAGACTACTGACTGATGGATTTTCCATCTGGGTTCGCATCTGGGGCCATAATGTTTCAATAAGCATTGTCATCCCTTCCTGAAAACCATCTCTTTAAATCTGCTGCAAACTGACACTATCATTAGTCACTCTTTAGCATTTCATTTAGGAAATACTGTAACCTTTCAAGAGCCAGAGTTTAGTTGGGAATGCAGTTCTGCTTAGATTGACAGTTGTTGATTGTGAACGGACAAAACATGATTAAAAAGAATGATGTGGGTTTGCAAAATCAAACAACCAATGGAATCATTATGAAAGATCTTCTGAAACACAATTGTTAAATATTTAAAGATAAAAATCCTGTATCTAACAACTGCTGAAAAAAAAAAAAGACTATGATCCATCTTGGAAGACACCAGTTTCCAATGGATGTGTTATTTTTTGATCTTTTTAATGAGGGTATAAAAAGTGAGATTAGCTTAAATATGTAAAGTTGAGCTCATTAATATCCTGAAGGAGGCGTATGCTTATAATTTAGAGGCATTGCTGATGCTGTGAAGAATGAGATATTACTACAAGAATAATTAGGCCTTGCTTCCTAGTAGAAAAAGATAGAAATAAAATTCTTAGTACCAAATTTCAAAGCCATAGACTAATGGAATAATAATGAGGAGTTGTACTATATAGAAATACATCATTAGTTGGAACTAATAGAAAATGAGAGAGATCTGAGTATATTGTTTTAGTCAAAAGATCACTATAAGCAACAATGTAGGGAAAAAGATAAGGGAAAAGTGATAATAAGGTCTGTCAGACAAAGTATCTGAGTAGAGAAAGGCAATAGGTGAGTACACAAGACACAGAGAATCATAGAATCATAGAATGGTAGGGGTTGGAAGGGACCTTTAGAGATCATCTAGTCCAATCCCCCTGCAGAAGCAGGTTCACCTAGATCGGGTCACATAGGAAAATCTCAATTAGCATATTCTGTGTGGTTCTGATTATCTATGTTCAAAACCAAGCTATCTTCCAACAAGGGTAGTAATTGATTGTCAGGATGATCAGGAAAGGAGAATCTGCTTTAAGAAGAAAAAAGTCCTCTTGTTTAGTTTAGCACAAAAATGACTGAGAAAGATATTGAGTATCCTTAAGTGTGTTTGGGAGTTACACAAAACAGTGGGGCAGGAATCATGTAACTATTCAAGTGTGATCTGGTGAGTTTCAAGAGCCTAGCAGAAATGTGTAGAAATAAGTTGTCAAAGTCCAGTACTCATTGTCTGTGTTCTTTCTGATATTAACATGTGAAGATTATAAAGTTCAATATCAAACTTGCATATTTGAAGTTATGTGATATTACATGGGATTTTGATTGAATAGAATAATACACTGATGTAATTAAATCACAATATAAGTCCAAACCAACTTAGCCGAGTATAGCAGTACCTTTATTGGTAACATAGGCTTCAACAGAAGGAAGTTTTTAACTTAGGTGTGAGTGGAGTCCTAAAAAGCTCATCTGAATGAAACATCAAAACAAAAGAGCTCAAATTAATGCAAGATACAGTTTGCCTATTAGGGAAGGAATTTTATAATGGGAAAGGAGTAATCTCAAAGGTGGATTATTAAATCTGGGAGAAGAATGTCTAGGAGGACAATTTACTGTAATCTCAAAGGGGGTCATAGAAAAATTCATTATTGTTTCCAGATTGTTTATTCGTACCACAATGTTACTGCCACAACTCTGTGCTTTAGAATTATAGTTGATCAGCTGCAGAAGACAAGGGCTCCCCCACCAGTGCATAAACCAAGAGTTTGTTTTCTCTGTTGTTATTTTTTACTTATCTGTGTGATTCATAACTGCAGTTCTGGAGCTTGTGATTCTCAGACCTGGAGTTTGCTACTTGTGTTAATGTGTTCTACAGTCCTCAGTGGAGTCAGTGCACTGAATTAGCTATTCTACAAGATGTTGGGATTATGGGACTAGCTGCTGGCTTCTATGAGACAGAGGCCCTTTGAACTCTGCCTAAAAACTATGTGGAATATTAGAACAATATCCCAGTAGAGGTGAATATTTCTTATTTATTATTTTTTTGATGAAAAAATATTGCCAGGCCTGTTTATATTATCTAAGAGAATAATTACAGAAAGGTAAATTTTTCCTGTCAATATACTGGAAAGAATTTTAGTTGCCTTTTGTTTATCTTAGTAATTGGTTTTGCACTCAAGGCAGTGGCTCACAATAAATGATAAAAGCAATTGAGAAAGATAATTGTGTGTGTCCAAATGGGAGTAGAGGAGAGAATTGTCCCACCAAATCTTTACATGTGGCTGATCACAGAGAGTCACAGAACAGTGGGGACAGGTGAGAGTGCAAATCAGCTTGCTGTGCTATATTTAGGATCGTGATTCCATCTAGTCATTCTTTCTGATCTATATTCATGGGATTTTTCTGAGACTTAGCAGTTATATGTCAGAATGATGGGTCTTAACCTTGTTTCAGAATAAAGCATCAATCTACTTGTGAGCTCCACAGCCTGACCTGTAAGAGTTCCAGAGATTCTATGGTCCCTGTGATTCCTGTGCAGAGGGTAATTCTGAGCTTGGAACGCAGTGATGGATAAGATATTCCATCAAAGTTATGTCTCAGATTGCAAGTAAGAGCTGCCCCAGGAATATCTGCTGACGTTGTTGCCAATCTATGATTTCTATTTGTTAAACAGCACTTTTACAACTGTATGTTTTTTTTGAATTTTATTTTATTTCTCTGCTCTCTAGTATATAAACTCTTGCCATTTATTCTGTTTGCTTTACTGACAGCAGCAGCATAAAACAGGTCAGGTATATTCTCCTCAGTATGAACCTAAAAACACCTTTTCTTCTATGTAATATAAACCTTGCTTTCTGGTAGCCAGGACTTAAACATTTTGGTGTTTGTGTGTCAAGGTGGGGGAAGTAGTCAGGAGCTGGATGAATATTTCACGTTTCATCCCTCCTAAGGTGTCAGGATTGCACATCATTGACTTCAGATGTACTCCATCATGCTGTGCAGTGAAATTCTCTGAGACTGAAGCTAAGAATTGTAGTCCTTGAATTTTTATCACTCGTGTAATTCTGAAAATGTCCCATTCTTCCAAAGTACACCAAGTGCTTATTCAAAAAGCAAATATATGATTCTAAAGAGGTAACATTGTACAGAAAATACCCGTTTCAGTGCAGGATATGCAGCACGGTTCTTAGTGTTACTCAGTATTTGTAGCACACCATTTCAGAGGACAGAAATTGAGAAATGGTTTTAAAGTAAAAAATTCTAAAACTTATGAGATTTTAATTGAATGCTTTCAAGAGTTACTGTAGTGATGAAGCAACATAATTTCAAATCATATTTAATGTAATAAAGCACAGTTAGTGATGTTGTGTGAAAGAATTGCACAGAATATATCCTTTTTAACCAAAGGATGTGATATTAAGCTAAAAATACACAAAGAAAACATGACAACAAAATCCTACTCCACAAAAATGAATTAGCAGTATCAGTATAAATTTATTTATTGAACAAGTGAAAACCCATTTCATTTTATAATAATAATTGTTTTTAGAGATAGAATGTGTTTTTTCAATGTCAATGACAACACTGACATTCAATATAGAGGTATGTAACATACTGTAATGCATCCTAACCTAGTTTGTTGTCAAATATTTAACTCTAAAATATTAACTACTGTATGGTAATTTCAAAGTAAAATATAATATTTGAATGCCAAATATATATTTTCTAGGCAAAAGATATCTTTCTAGTTCTCACATAAACTAATTTACCTCACGTTTCTCTCAAGCACTATTGTGTCTTCTCTCGGAGTCTCAAAACCAGGTTTTGTTTCACTTTTATTTTATTGAGATAGTCAGGGGAAAATGTCATATTAATACCCATACAACACTAGTGGGATCATCCACATATATTGCTTTTCATTATAGCTACAGGACAAGAAGCAGTGAAAAGTGGAGGTTTGTGAGGAGGATGTGGCCAAAAGCACTACAGACATATTGTAGAAAACTCAATTGCTTTCACAAACACCTTTTGTGTATTGAAACCCTGGTGTATCTTGACACAAAGCTGTTAACTGACAAAATTGAAACTCTGTAAGCAGCTAGGTACTGCTAACTGGAGACACCACTAACTACAAAATGCTAGTTTAAAAACCTCTTCATGAATTCCTAAGTTGTTGAATAGTAGCTAGAGTGGGGCTGCTCCTTGAGGGTCAGTGGATGGAAGCTGAGAGTACCTGCCACGTGAATGGTCAACACTCAGCAATGGGCCCAGCCAGGGGAGCAGATTTGGGAGGACAGTAATAGGTCCTGTTGGCAAGCCAAGGAGCATTGGGCAATGGGGAGGGATCAAGCCAGGACCAGGATCGAGGCAGAAAATCCAAGAAAACACTGCTGCAGCTTCTCTGTGGCAAGGGCTGAAGGCTTCAAAGCTGGACTGAAATGGGATCATAGGCAATGGTTGAGGGGTGAAAGACCCTGAGGGAGGCCAGGCAAGGATGAAAAGGACTAACAATGACCTCAGAGCCCTGATACAAGTATTCCAAATCATCATTTAAAAAAAATTTTGAAACTGTAACCAGATTTGTAGTTAAAGAGCAAAAAAAATTTCATACAAACTGTTCTATGATATCAAGGTTCCTTTTTCCTTGTAACTACTGAAAAATACATCTCTGTTCCTTGTCTAAAAATACAGGAACATTCCCTACAGTTGTTAAACATTTTTCTGGATATAACACTTTGTTGATTTAAACTTATTAATATACAACTATACATCAAAGATCTAATTATCTGACAACTTTCTAGCTGTATTACTTTTTCACCTTAAATAGCTTTTCCCTTGGCATTCAGCTTTAGAATGAACTCAGAAAAATCAATAATTATTCTCTTCAATAATTTAGTCCAGTGGATCAGGACTTAGAATTTTTTTTTATTAAATATATTGATTTAAATAGAAGGAAAAATGTTAACAAGGCAACTATTACATCAGGAAATATCATTTTCCATCTCTAATATGCCTCATGACAGCTTTTACATTTTTAACTATTCTGGAGAGGAAAGGGAGTAACAAGTGGTTGTGCCTTCTGAAAGACTCACTAGGGATATGAAAGATAAGATCATTATGTTTACAGTGAGCAATCTTCTTTAGGACACAATAAAAGCTCTCTTTCATTTAACTCTTTCCAGGTATGACTCATATGAACTAGGATAGATGCTTTATGGAGTTGAAAAATCATGAATGATATGCAGGAATTTACTACCAAACCTCCATTGAAGTGCTAAAAGCATTGATTTCCTTCAAAGCTTCCCAAGACATTAGTATTTATGTCTGGCTGTTCTGAAGGATTAAAAATGTGCTGGAGGTGAATAATAAGCAACATGCTTAGATTCAAACATAATCAAACCAGGAAAAAATATTTAGAGTTGGTGTTTTCAGGAACTAATGTGATCTAACAAAAACTGTTAATATTTATGTATTACATCCTATTAGTCTGTGATAGACAAAAAACAAGGCTAATCAAACCAAACAAAAAACATTCAAAAAACATTCTTATTCACTAAGAATAAAATACCTTTTGTGCTGCTAAGGATGGTGGTATCTGAGATATCTAAATTCTTCTGTGGATCTGAACCTATTCACCTAACTCCAAGCTCAGGAACACTTAATTCAATTATTCATAAATATTCCAAGTCAGCTAAGTCTGACTGTCACTCCAATGGGATCAAATCCATTTCACTTTTGTGTATGCTTTCATATTACCTTTAAAGAAAAAATCCAATGACAATGCTTTAATTTCAACACGGTTCAGAACAACAAATGTTCAGCATTTATATTGTTCATGGAAAAAAAAATCTCAAATGCTTTTTTTATCTTGTATGGCACTATCAACTCTGATGCTGTCTGCCAATGGAAAGAATGAAAAAAACATAAGAAGAGTGATGCACAATGCTAGTGGAATAGCTGAAAGGATAAGCTGAATTTACATGAACAACTGGAGCTGGAAATACCAGAAGTTAAGCTGTTATGTTTATTTTGTGTCCTCCTGTTTGTCAGGAAAGTTATTACTTTTCTCAAGTGACTTCTCATGCAGATTGTATATTTTATGTCAGAACTCCACAATTATAAGAACTTAATATTCAAATATTTTTAAAAGAGTTTGTCAGTAATCTCATTCTGTTTCTGAATTCTTCCTTTAGAGCTCCCTTTCTTTTTTTCCCCTCCCATTTTATCTTTTCTCTCCAATAATGTTTTGCCAGAAGATTTTGACTTCCAAAGTTTGGAGTTTTAAGATGAGGTACTGTATACATAACTTACAGTGAGCATCTTTAATTTCTCACCCCTATAAGACTTTGAACCTAGTAACAAAAAAAAACCACCAAACCCCAAACTGACTTTCTTATCATATACAAATGAAATTTAGGTTTGTTATTTGGAACCCAATGGTAATTAGTTTGAAGGATCTCATACTGGACTGTATACCAAACAGTGATTTTCCCTTCAAATCCATAAACTGGTGGTGTACTTAGTATAGATTTTGTATACTGCTGTGTATTGAGGTATATCTCTGCATTGCAACATTTTGACATACTGTCTGTAGCATTATATGGTAAAACATAATACTTATTTTCTGTAAACAGGGAGACATGCCAGTGGTCTTTTTGTTTGTTTAGTTGCTAGTGAATTTAGCCTTCGTGCAGCAATATTACAGATTTTAATCTACTTGATACAGTTTGGTGGGAGAAGAAGAGGCTTGATAATTTACCAAACTGCCTGAAGACTTTCCAAGACATTGAATTATGCAGACTGTAAGGATCAAGGTGTGACAACTGAGATGGGGAAGCTGTCAGCCCTACTGGTTGACTATAGAAATTATCTGAACACTGTAGTTTAGCTGCCAGACAGCTTGTGAATGCTAGTCACATAAGGCTTTTTCCATATTTCCTTTGTTTCCATTTAAAACAAAAATCTTGGGACAAGAATTTTCATACAGGCCATTAAATGAATGGGTGGGTTTTTATTCCCCAAGTGGTATCTCCTATTCGTACTATACTAAAGAATGTTTATACCTCTGGGAGATGCTCAGGTGTAACCCTCATCTGCTCAGACAACAATCAGCACCTGTTAGTGATTATGTAAGTATTTAAATCAACAATTCCTTTCTCCCATTTTCCTTTGAGAAAATGTTTTTACTTAGTAAGTATAATTTGCTTTTTTCGAGTTACTTCTAGAAATATCTTTTAGTATCAGCCTGCTACTTCATTACTTGATCAATACTTTGTATAAACCTAGTGACTATAGCAGGCAAAGTTTATACTAAACTCTGGTTTACAGATTTATTAATCTGAAAGCACTTTGCAGTGACAAGTAGTTGAAGAGCATGATTCTATCTTGATCTTATAAGAATGCCAAAATAAATGCCAATGTATTTTAATAGCTTGAGTAAATGCAGCCAAGCAGTTTTTATCAAAAAATCCTGAAGGCATTGTTTTCACTGTTTCTTTTTTTTTCTTTCTCTCTCCAAATTGGAAGTTACTGGGTGGGTTTTTTAATCAACTCACATTGAGATGTAGTTGGACCAAAAGCGTTCACTGGAGTTGACGAGAAGTCCCTGCAATTGCTAGGAACCGTGTCACAAGTTTGATAAAAATGTTTTAGGTTGAACTACAATATTGTTATTCATATATTCTCCAAGAAGCTAGTGTCCTGAAAGCACCACCAGTAATAAATCCAAAAGTATTAAATGCACAGCCATAGGGAAGAAAAATAACTTGGGAGAAACAAAGAAACACCACTTCTGTCAGGATGTAATGTCATATGACCATGTCCTTAAGTGTAACTGCATTTGTCATCTGTTCTTCTCCATCCTTTAATAGAAGAGAAAGATTCAGCCTACAGGCTTGCTTTCCTGTGTCTAGCACTCTTTCCTACTTTGTGAAATGAATAAGCTTATCAAGTAATCTTCTTCCATTTCATAAAAATAAATTAAAAGCAGTAATACTTCTGAAATTCAAGTACTTCTCTGACAGAGATGCTAAACAAAGCACAAAGCCACAGAGCTAACCCAGAAAGTCAGTGGCTGCACTGCTGACTTTAATTAGTGATTTGAAATCACATTTAGCTATGTTTTAAAAACAGAGAAGAGAGTGTGATGTCTCTGCTTTCCTAATACCCAGCCCACTATTAAAAGAGAAAAAGAAGCAGCTGAGTTGTGAAAAATTACATTAATAATCTTTTAAACATTAACTTTCCTTTCAAAATAACTAAATAAACAGTGATTGTGACTACAGTGCTGTTAACTAACTGCCCTAAAGCTTGATAAACTTTTCTTTAAAAACACTTATTTATTGTTTCAGGTTTCAGTTACACTAGTATAATAAAGCATATTTTTTTGTTTCCTTGCAGCCTGTGGAGGAACACTAAAGAAAACCTTCTTTTATGTAAGAATCCCAACTGCTGGCAGTCAGTTGCAATAAAATCAGGATTCTACTTGAAATTTGGCAACTGGGAGTCTTTTGACAGTGTTTTGCAGCTACAACCATTGTAGCTTGTCCTCCCATGCATTATAAGAGAATAAATATTACTCTTGCTTTCAAATAGCTGCTGTGTTAAAAGCTGGAAGTGTTTCACTCAGCATTGAAATGTATTAGAGTCCATCATTATTACTGAGATACCTCTTACTGAATCTCCATTAAAGTACCTAGGATTATGCAGGCTGCAAGATCTGTCATGGACAGGTTACCTGCAAGTATGAAGGCTACTGGGTTTAAATTGATGTTGTGGCTGCTACTGGATGTGTATAGCTAACTAAAACCAAAGGAAAACAGAAGAGTGGGGATTATAAAGCATTTGAAAAGGCTTTTAAATATGATTTAAAGTTCAAATTTTGATTGCTAACTCCAGACTTTTATACAATTGCTGTGAAAAGTTCTATGTTGATCACATTAATTCTTCAAGTGAAGTATTGTTTGGTGGAAAAAAGAAGTATAATGATTTCACTAAAGTGTCAGCATGATTTTATTACCCACTTATTCTCATTTCAAGTATGTAGAGTATCTTGTGAAGGGCTAAGGTTTTGAAACTTTTTTGTCTGATTTGATTTTTCAAAATGACATTAATTTTAATATTTTTTTTTCTTCCTGAGATTGTATTTCTTGGTTTTGATTGGGCAAAATGACAAAATATACCAAGGAGAGGGCAAAGTGAAGCCTTCCATCCATCAGTTTGCTTTCTGGGGAGCAACCTGCTCTGATTGTCTTTATGACAAGAGCTCATCTTCAAGTATTCTAGAAATATACATGTTAATTACTTTACCTATGCTGATGGGTGGTAGCTGGCTAAGTTACTTAGTGGTACACATTAATATGATTTTCTTCAAATACATACTGTTTTTGAAAGGTAATTAAGTTGGAGACAATGCAAGGTCATCTCCCATGTAATGTAAAGCTCTTCCCATGATGACAATCAATTGCCAAAACCTCAATATGTCAAAATAGCAATTAGTAAAGTACCACTTTGAGTATCTACAGTTTTTTTCTGAAAGGATGATGAAAATACAGGATGAAAACAGGTAGTAAAAAAGAAATATTTTTGAAAGAGAGAACCACTCTTTTTTGTGTATGTTGGTCTGTCCCTCAAATGCTTTATGTGTTTCATGTGGAATCTCCTCCAGATTTCTGGAGGAGAACAAAGTATATATGATATGCCCATGTGCATTCAGAAGTTTTGACACATGGATTAATACTTTCTGTCTTGTCTAAATTTAGAGTTAAAATAAAAGATTGCATGAGAAATATAACTGTTTAGCACACAAAAGTCAAGTTCTCTGTTCCCAAAGTTATTGAGGCTTTGTATGTATAAGTATAGAATTCCTGTGCTCATGAGGTTTCAGCATATTCCTAAGTACTTATAAGGGATAAAGCCTGCAGTACAGTTACATGATGTTGCAGGAAATGCATAAACCCAGGCTTCATAAATGATACTTTGTGATGTTAAATTTTTTCTATTCTGTGTTCTTCTGGAGAAATGGTCAGATCTGTCAAAATTTCTTACAAACTTTTGAAGTGTAACCGCAAAAGAATTCCTGGAAGAGCTGAGAGGTTGCAATAGAGATAATGCAATGCAGATTTTAAATTTGCTTTTATGCTTCTGATCAGTACTGTTAATATGAAACAAAATGTCAGGATTTTTGGTTTTTAGGATTTTTTTTCCACATCATTCTGTAGAATAAAATATTAAAGAGGTTGAAAAATGAATTTCTAAATTAAGTAGTCAAAGGAACATATAACAAAAAAATTCTTAGCAACTTAAGCTTTGCAATCATATGAAATCCAGTAAAAGCAGTAGAAGAGATATTATTAAAAGTAATATTATAGTGCTAAATACTTTATTCCAATAGGAACCTTTTTGTGTAACTCTGAAACTGCCTACTAAAAAAGATAATGATATCCTCAACTCTTTCTGAATTCTTTTGTTGCTGGTAAACAGTATATATGTAAATCACAAGTGAGCAAACCCAAGGTGATAGCACAAGATATGTTACACCTCTTTAACCCTGAGTCTTCCATTGACAGATGCTGGCATGACTAGAGATGCCTAATCAGTCAGGAGTGTTATGGCACTTGGGTAGAATAGTAATAACGATGTTGGAAATTAACGAAATGAATTGTGTCTTACAAAACCAGTCTTGAAAACTCAATCAGTTGCAACTGAGGTTGATTTCTGACTAAGGAGATCACTTAGGAACATTTCTGTCAGGCCTAGAGATTGTTAGCTTAATAAGCTTACAGTTTGTAAAAGAATTTGTCTTCTGGTTAGAATCCCACACAGGAAATGGTTTTCTATCAGGGTCTTTGAATGTATCTGATTTAAGAATAAATTTTGCTTCCCTGTGCATCTCCTTTATCAAGCTCAGAGATCCCCATGTAATTTTTCCAGATTTGTTGAAGCTGTTTATCTCTGGTAGATTATTTTACTGATTTTCTTTCAGGGTTTAATCCTGATTGTAATAAGCAAGCAACATTTTCCCTCTCTACCACAGTGTAGTTTTCTATTTTTATGTATATCTTATATGTATATACACACACATATATTTGCATACTCTCCCCCTATATATGATATACATACATGGTATATATACCAAGACTTGAATGTCAGTAAGACAGGCATAAAGAAAGAGGGAAGTTAGCTGATTCTACAGGAAAAGGTTGGGTTATTTTAATATATACACACACACACGTATATATATACACAATCTTATTGAGCTTATGCTGCTGAAAAAGCACATAAAAAAAAATGAATGGATGGAAATGGTAACTCAAGGAACTAGCTTTCAGGAAGTCATCCTTACAGTGAAGATCTACTCTTAACCATTATAGGTTAAGTGAAAGGAACTAGCACCATATTTAAATAAAATATTTTTACTTCATATCACCCTAAAACAATAATTTAAAAATACAATAATTCACAGTAAATAACTTCATATAAATTTTTTTCCAACTGATCTTAGGTCTCTAAAAAAATAGTATTAAAGAAAAAATCCTGATTTGGAGGCTGTTATGGAAGGCTGCTATTTCAGTTTTCACTGATGCTCACAGTAAACTATCCAGTTTTATAACATTTCTCAATATCTTCATAATTCCTTAATGATTAGGATCTTGATTAAAATTCATTTCTGAATCTCTATGAGAACTACTTTAAGCAAATATTGTTTTTCTTATACACAAAGAACACTCCAGTTAATTTCATCCCTCCCTCCATGTATTTAAATCAAATTTAAATACTGTTCACTTTTTAAGAGAAAGCATCTCTTACTGTACCACAAGTTGTTCCATTACTTTTTGGTGCCAGTGGTAGGTGGCCAGGTCTTTACAAAGCACACAATCTGTAATACAGTTGTGTTATTCACACAATTGCTTTTAACAAGACAGCTCTGAGCCAACTATATCAGTGTCTCTGTTTGTGGTAGCATTGTTGTATAGACGATGATATAACTGACTAATAAGCTATAACGTGAGCAGTAAGGACTGTGGAAATCTAATTTACAAGCTAAGTGGTCATTTCTGTCCATGACTTCAGGATGCTACTACACAGAAACCAAAAATCTGAACTGCATGGTAGTGACATGCTCTCTGCCTTGAGCAGTATGTGCTGCTGTCAAATGAAAATGCAACATGGGATGAACACTGTATGTCTCCTTAGCTCAGTAGCAGTTTGTCAGTGACTGTGACAAGAACAACACAAATTTTATGACTATGTACTGTTCAGATGAATAAGTCAAACAAAATAGAGAACATATCTGTTTTAAGACATGAAACAAGTATCATGAAATACTCAATTGCTTTCAATGTTACTCCTAAGTATTTTTAATTCAATCCTGATAAGTTATTGCAGATTCTTTGAATGTAGGAGCATTTCCCAGCTTCATGAATAATATAAAAGTGAAGATGCAGTTGGATATGTAAGATGCATACTTATTTTAAAAATAAACTAACCAAACCCAAACACTTAGAGCTTTTGTTTTACTTAACAGCACAGAACTACATTTTCTTGTACCTCCTGTTAAAGGATGCCTAAGTATGTGAGACTACATCTTTCCAGGCACCTCCAGGCAAAATGGGAAGCATAACTCAAGTAGTTTTTAGACATTGAATGTTATCACTACTCAAGTGAATCAAGTTAAATAGGTTTTTTTACTAGGTAACATAGTGTTTTTCAAGAGATTAGCACTGACTATTAGAAGATGTGTGCTAATTGCATTTTATTGCAGATCTGTTAACTTCTAAAGTAATATTAACACTGTTTAATTAAAAGACTGATACTGCCAGTTTAAAATGTGGATGTAAAAAACCAGAGTAGTTAAAGCTATTATGTTGCTTTTGAAGCTAGTCTTTTCTTGACAAACAGAAAAATATGTTGCTTGCCTGTTGTGGAATTCCAAGCTAAAAGTAAAGAACAAACAATAGATATGGCATAACTTTCTGGACTTAGAAGTACAATGAATGTGAACAAGCAGATGTGATGCCTAACAGCTTGTGTACTGACTTTCTGCGATTTCTAACAAGGGAAATAGGGGAGAAAGGATGGCCCCTTCTGTTGCCCAGTTTCATACTAAATTAACTATACTTGTAGGGAAATATGGTACAGACTGGCATACTCTGCAGAGAGTTTATGTGCTTGCAAGGGAGAAGGCTTTTTTAAAATTGATCCCTCTAGCGAGGTGTGAAACTGAGTTTCTGATCATAGAAGAAATTTGTTAGGTCTTCATTTCTATTTCCAAATGAAAAATTCAGTTTGTTCATTTAATTTTGAAGTGAAAGATAAAAAATACAGTGAGTGAACAGTCTGGGATGTCACTTCTGAGTGTCACACTTTGAGTAGAATACCTTCTTCAGTGACTAGGGATATCACAATACTCTGCCGCTTCCATTGCAGTAGAAGACCTTTGATATAAATACCCAACAGGATTTTGCTACAATATTTCTTTTTATTACTAGAATAATGAAGAATGGAAGAATAATGGAAGCACAAGGAACCTCATGAAAAATTTTCTGATATTTTCAACAATTCTTGGTTGGGAATTTCTTTTAATAAGGTTGACTTTTTATTTTTTAATATATTTAACTATGTGGAAACTCTCTGACTTGTTCTATAACCTACTCAATAGTTATCCTAGGGCTAAGAAGTGTTATGTTACCTGGAGATTCAGCATTGTTCTCTATTATACTATATTGTACTGTAAATCTCTGACCTGTTTCTTGTTACTTTCTTGATACAGATCTGATTTGACACATTTTTGTTTTAAACTCTTTATGACCATCAGATCATTCTGCTATCATAACAATTATTCTGCTATACCAACTAGTAAGCCAGAATAAATATTTAATGCAAACATATACGGTATGAGTCCTTAATGTAGTCTTATCAAGAAGTCACGCTATGGCAGACTGTTGTATGTTTTAGTTAAAACACATTTTATGGTTCAGTGAATACAGAGGTTCACAATAAGAATTGCAAAAGTATTCTAATGAATGTATTATTTTTTTAAAAATCTGTTTTTTAATGGGTGGTTTTTGGAACAGATTACTATTCTGAAATAGTTCAGCTTCTTTAGAAGTCCAAACAGGCAGCTATTGTCACATTTTTTCTGGTTTTCATTCAAGTAACTTGATAGCTTTTGATTTATCTGCAAAATGTGATGATAACAAAAAAAGAGTAACAATGATACTCCCAGCAGAGAGCAGCTCTTCAGATGAAGATCTTCAGATCTTCAGCTTCTCTCATCAAGCAGCTCACAGAATACAGGATGGTTAAGGGTGGCAGGGATCTCTGGAATTCTTTTGGTCCAAAAGTCCTGCTCAAGCAGAGTCATCTAGAGCAGACTGCCCAGGATTATGTCCAGACAGTGTTTTAATATCTCAAAATTAAGGAGGGAGACTTCACAATCTCTCTGAGAAATCTTGTGGCAGTGCTCAATCACTCCCATAGTTTAAATAAAAAATTAGTGCTTCTCAATATTCTCTGATGCTCAAAATTAAATCTTGATGTCGATGGCCGTATGTACAGGACTACAGAATGAATCCACAGGAATTCATGGAACCAATATTTTAGTCATCCAGTTGGAAATGGCTAGCTTTGAAAAAGCATTACAGAGTTCTTTTTGCTACAAAAAAAAAAAGGAGAAGTTTTCAGAATTCATATTGAGTTTCCCACTCAGCAGCAATGGTTGTGATTGTTATTATAATAATTTATATCAGTTATTAGTATGTAAAGTTTGTAAATGAAGCTATCAAAGGCAACATTTCTGCTGATCAACAACTGATGGATATTTTTTTCAGATTTTAACTGAAGGCTTTTATGTGTGAAAGAAAAATCTTCAAATATCTAAATCTTAACTGATGAAATTTAGGCTTAATATGTCTGTTTATACTTGATTTCTCTCATCCTACTTAATATCTCAATATGTTTTCAGTGCACAGCATGACAGATGCTCTTAGAAGATGATTCTCTGTGATCAATAAAGAGGAATTATAAGCATGCAAGTCCCTGTAAAAGAAAGCTGATTCAAGTTTCATGGTAAATGCTTTAAGTAATACATTACTTCCTGAAGAAACTAATAGGATAAATTAGTCTCTAAAGAGACATACAGAGAAACATTATGGAAGGACCAGTTCTTGCTAGGCTGAGATAAATGCTGATGCTGGAGTTTTTGAAGGTGCACGCTACCATTAAAATAGCTGGACATGACTCTAGCCAAGATGTCAACAGTTCAATGTGACATCTTTTCCAAGACTCAGAAGAGCTATTTCTAGTTTAAGGATCATTAAATGCCTCAGTGGTCCTCTAGATTAGTTATTCCTTAGTTTAGTCTTAAACCTGACTGTGTTCTAATTTTACACATAATTAGTTTGCAATAATGTAAAACATTGTTGATTTTATTTTCTTCAAGGATCAAAGACTGAAACATCTGTTGAACAGAAATGTCTCGTTTTAATGCCATAACTGATGCAGAATAAAACTGTTATCCATCTTGAAAATATTAGAAATAAGCTTCCAAGTACTTGGCCCCTGGAGGGTTTTTAAAAAGCCTGGTCTTGCACGTTTGTTAGCTTCACATTTCTGTCTTTATCTTTCCTTCTGGTTCCTACTCTAGTCTCCTGTGGTAATGGGAGCTACTTCTGTCTGTCTCTTTCCTTCTCTATTCACTTTTCAGAAACTTCTCCCAGATGTGTGTGTAATGCCTCAAATAGAAATTGCTATGCCTTCCCTGTAGAGAAGTCTCATGATCCAAGAAATCAGAGACAGCTTTTTTCTCTGTTAGCCATAAATTTTTAACAAACAACTTACAAATACCATAAGCAATAAACTGACAAACAAAAGTACATCAGCACTAATATCTCATAAAGATCTCTTTGAGAAGCATGAGAAAAAACTTGCCCACTAGAAAAAAGGCCTCTCGGCTTTGTAGGAAATGGGACTTACACAGATAGTCCTTGTTATAGAATCTCTGCATGAGTAAGTGTAACACTTCTGCATCAAATGTATATTGGTTGAACAACCCAAGCTAAACCAGTTTATATTGTCTATGTCACTGATAATTTTTTTGAACAAAGAGTCTGCCTACAAAGCCCCAAGTAATACAACTGTTGCTCGGTTAACGACAGACAATAGGTTATTTTTACGATACAATTATTATCTGTCTCCTCTATTAACAGATCAGAAGACTGTCCAATCAATTTATTCTTGGTTTAAGCCAGTATCCTCACACCTGATTTTATCCCTAATATACAAAAATCACCCAGACAATGTGGTTTTATAGGTCTTCAAACATCTCAAGTAATGGGATGTGACATATTACTTTGATAAACAAGTTGTTTATCTCATCATCCTCTGCAAACTCACTCATCACTTCTATTTTTTGTTAACTTTTCAGCTGTTAGCACTAGCATAATTGAGGCTTTTCAGTTGTGCTCATACTCAAACATACAGAGTTTGCCCCGAAATTATCATTTCTGTCTTTGTTTTGTCCTCCCTAACACCATCTCAGTTCATGTATGTGAATTTATATTTCTTTGGAGCTGATGTGAGGTTCACATGCTTGCAGATTGTCAATTGCTCTTTGCTGTTTTACTCCCCACCTGTCCATTCCAACGTATACCTCTCTGTAACTTCTTATCCGTTGCTCTTGAAAAGAATTTTGCCCAAAAGTCTAAGTTTCAAAATCTGTTTGGATTTGGTTTTGGTTTCTTTTTTTGGAAATTGTATTACACTCTTGAGTTGAATTTCTATAGCTTCTGAGAATATTGCTTCCCTGTTGCACACCCAAAATCAGCTATTTAAGCTAGAACCTGCAATAGATGATGGAAAAGATAGGGGTTTTTTTTTAATCAAATAGAAAGTCTTTGAATTCTACCTTTAACCCATATCCCTGGGATGAATGTGACATTATCGAGGTCTGCTTAGATTATTTCTACAGGATCTGATTCTGTATATATAGGAGTAATTAAAGCAAACAGGCACCCTGAGAAATCTCTACTTGCCTCAGCTAACCAGCTGTCAAAATTCAGATAAGAGCAGCTGAAACTTTCTTTGTTCTCAAGTCTTTTGCACCATTACTATGATAGCTGTGCTTGACATGGACAAAGGAAAGACAAAAAGTCCTACAAGCATACATTATATTACTTTACACGTGCCATCACTAGTACCACAAAAACAGAAATTATCACAGTACTTTTATCATTGTGCCACGATACATAATTCTCTTGTACAAGACATACCCAATACAATCTTCTCCAAAGATTTAAGGAGTTTGATCTAGAAAACAGCTAGGTTTACCTCAGATTTGTTAAAATAGAACCAGGAAGAAATACATATTTCTCTTCAAGATTTCACATTCTCAACAACCTTTATTTTTTCCTTCAGAAGTTTTAAATAATCAGAAAGAATCCTGTCATAGAAGGTCATCCCTAGGCAGTGCTCAGGTTCATTCTTCAACTCTGATGCCAGCTGTATCTCTCCTGCCTCCAATTATCAATCAAATAGAAATTCAAACAGCAGTTGATTTGTCTTTGGTACCTACAAGGTCTGTGTAGACATACTATTATCAATAGCAAGAATGATGAAAGTGTCCATGAGGATTCTTCAGTCTTAGTTTCTTGCAATGATGAGTGAATACTGCTGAAAGAAGTTTTCACACAAAGTTCCAAAATCACATTTCTTGGCTTGAATAGCTGTATCTTTCCAGGTGGACTGAAAGTTTATGCTGCCTTATAAACACCTGAAAGCAGAAAAATAATGATCTTGATATATATGTTGTCACTTAGAGTTCAGGTCTAGGTCTGTTAAAAAAAAATAGAAATGAAAAATAAAACCAAAGCAAATCCAACAATATTTAAGGATGGATTTTTTCAATCACAGAATCACAGATCTAAGGGAAAAAAACAACATAAGAGTTATTTAAAATCTATTCTTAGTTCTTAGTATAATGTGAATCCATCTTAAAAGCCATTTTATTACATTATATGTAATATTACGTTATAATTATATTACATTACACGGTCCTTTTAATTTTTTTTTAGTTGCTTAAGCCCTTGCAGGATGACAAACTGTTCTATAAAATTGTAACCAATTGATGCAGTTCCACTACCTGAGTCAGCACCACAGGTTCTTTGTCAAAATGCAAATCACTAACTAGGGTTTGATTATTTTTTTTTCTGTTTTCAACCAAAAGCTGTTTTGCAGCCCAGTGGATGTACTGTGATGCTACTTGTGTTGTTAGCTTCTTTCCATGTTTTTTGTGGCAGAGATTCTACCTAGCTTTGAATGTCTAGCCTATTCTGTCAAACTGAACTTTACTATACTGACTTGACCTTTCTCATATTTCTGCTGTTACTCTCAGGTTCATGCAATTGTAAAGCAGAACAGAGATGGTTGTCCGACTCACAGAATGCTGAAAAGGTCAAAGTAGCAATGCAGGCTTCACTGCTTCTCCAGGTATAAGGTGTTCAAACTGTATCCACATCATTTTCATGACTAGACTTGAAATAAGCCTGGATAATGGTCTATGCAAATTCTTGATTTTGATAGTGAGAGTGATGTTACTCTGACGAGGACCTTAAGATTTCAGTCAAAACTTTCCATTCCCACCGTGCCAAATTAAAACTGTAAACAATGTTTCACTTTAGACATTTTGGTCTTTCTGTGACCTACTCTAAGTGGTCCTCCTCTCCAGGGGTTTGGACTGGATAATCTTTGAGGTCCCTTCTGACCCTTAAGATACTGTGAGTCTGTGAAATACGCCTTACATGTTTCCCACGTGATGTTTAGGTCTGTAATGACTGAGACATGCTAAAAGAATTTTATTCTTTTTCAATCTTTTGTTTCTTTTTCAAACAAATGTTATGTTACCATAAAATTAGAATGCATGGTTTTGGAGGTTGATTTTTTAATTTCCATATTGCAACAAGCTTTCTCATCTGAACAAAACTTCATTAAAGAAATTCAGTACCCACACCGCTGTATGTGACTATTGTCTAGTATAAAGCTAATGACTATTCTGTGTATTTGGCACTCCACAACCTCCTATATAATTATGTATAACCCTCGATTACCACATGAATTGTATCAGATGGATTGTGGTATTTTTCATGTTTCATTGGCAGATGAATTAATTATTTGGTTTTTTACAAATCAAAATCATTGGTTATGGTTTTTATTTTTATTTCAGAAACAAAAGATTCAGAATTCTGTCTGAATTTTCATGCGAATTAAAGTCAGAACTTCTCTGTGTGAAATTAGATCTAATAAATAGAAACATAGTTCCCTTTTCAAGTCCCAGGATCTCTTTATATATTAGATGTGTGTGGTTATGATGTGGATCCTCCCTGATGTTCTAATTTCATGATGAGAGCTATAGTTAATGAGAAAAATCTTAGACATGTTTTCTGTGCCTGGTAGAGGGTCAGAAATATAAGATAAAATTTTCACTTCATCTGTCTCAAAACTACCTTTAGGACTATTCTAAAACCTAGTGAAGGTCAAAGGTAGATTCATAAAGTGAATTAGGAGCACCCACTGCTTCTACCAACAGACAGGCTTTCAAGAAATTCTCTCTGGGTACAACTCAGAATTTCATCTCTTTCTTTACCCCATTGCTTTATTTTTAGCTGTACAGCAAGTATGAACAGTCATTCATTCAAACTGAAGTTAAAATGTTTCTTTAATCAAGAGAGACTGTTGAGTTTTATGATTCTAAATCATTTTATAGGGTTCAATATTTAAACAAAATCTTCATATTGTCACGGGGTGGGGATTTTTTTGTCTTCCTGCTTAACACAGTTGGTAGTCACTCAACATTAACAGTCTAAATTCAGGTGCTGCAGGTAGTTGATACCTCAAGCCTGTCATTTAAGAGACATTTGGGGAACACCTTTAATAATATGCTTTAACTTGATCAGCTGTGAATTGGTCAGGCACTTAGATTAGATGACTGTAGGTGCATTGTAACTGAAATAGTCTCATCTACTCTGTCCTGCTTATCCTATTATGTCCTACCCTACTCTAAGAATAAAAATAAGTCACAAAATTTATGTTAGCAGTTCTAGTTTCCAAAAGATATGTTATTCTTTATTGATATCTATGTTAGATAGAAGTTTTGGGTTTTTTTTAACAATCAGTATTATCTACACAATTGTAGAGAAAGGAAAAACTATTGTTAGCATAAGTCTTGGAACTTCTTACCTCTTAGCAGCAACTCAGAGGAGGGATGGCTAAAAGTGTTCTTACCTTCTCTTCTGACTTTATACCTATTGTCTCCTGCTTTTTAAATCAAGCAGTTTATGAATATATGCCCTGTAATGAAGACATTGTAAAATTCAGCTAATAAGATACACTGTTTTTAAAACATCTGAGTGGAGATCCAGATACTCAGTGTTCAAGAAGTGTAATGATTGGGTTTCCCAAAGAAAACTTGACTAACTGTCTTGTACCTGTATCTTACTGTAATATTCAACCATTTTTCACAAAAGATCCATGGTTCCATTAGTGGAAACAATCCCTGGTCAGCTGTATTTTGTTATATCTTCTCCTATACTAGCTAACAGATTCCTTAAAGTAACTTCTTTCTGTATATCTCTAAAAAAGTCTTATGTTTGTCTCTGTTTTCATTCATTCAGAGATAGATATTGTGTCTTGGTTGCTGCTCTGTGATGACCTTTCTGGAGCAAGGTAAGTTTTCTGAGATCTTCTGTTCAAATTGTTTAGACTGGAGAAGTTTCAGAGTTGTTGAGGTTTATACTAGAACAGGTGACTTGCACTGTGAGGGAAACATAAGTGTTTAAGAAATGAATTTTCTATATTTGTTCTTTGGAAAGCTGATGATTTTCTGTACTTCAACAATGGATGGAATTTTTCACATATGTGTGGGTGACAACTCATCAAACTTTTGCCTACAACTTTTCTTTTCTATATGTAGAAGTTATACTAGGTTGCAGATCATGAAGATATTAGAAGCTTCTCTTACTTCTTGATTTGTAATAGAAACATTTAAATTCCATAATTTTTGTCCTAAATTCTGTTTATGTCACAGAAATTTCAAATTGCACTGTTTTTTGCCCTGACTCTGTTTCACATCTCTCTTAATCAACAAGGGGGAAAAAAAACCTCCTCTTGTTATCTGTTTTGTTTTGGGTTTTTTTCCCCAAATATTATCATTACAATGATGTTGTAGAAGAATGAAACTAAGTGTAAAATTCTAAAGACATTGAGACAATCAAAGGCCAAAAAAAAAAAAAACCTTTAAAGAAATTACTAGACAGATCTGCATTTTGATTGTTGACAGTTTTTCATGGTGAATTTAAATAAGTCTAACTTTAATTGGAGATGGTCATTGTTTTCAATCTATGCCACTGAGATTGTCAGAACAATATACATTTGAATTTCTGAGACAAAGTTGTGAAAGAGAGTATTTAATGATTGAATGGGAATATTTTTTTAGTTCAGGTTAATTCAACATCATAGTTTTGTTGGACTTGAAATTATCTCCAGTTTGATTTGGCCTGACCAGACTTTTTTCTATTAGTTACAGAACTAGATAAGATGTGCTAGCATTGGTCTACTGAAAAACATCCTTTTCTTTAAGTCCCTCTTGGAAATCTTTCACTGGGAATATATCTTGTTTATTCTGTTGTAATCTTTCCTGTCTTATTTCTTCTGTTGTAATATTTCCTGATTCCCCTGGTTAAGTGAGGTGCAGCTTTATCAGCACATAATTTGTCTTCCTTACCTGAACACTTTTAGGTATAGAATATGTCTCTACTTGTAAAACATTGTACAAATTTATGATGCCCTATAAATGATTAAAAGCAATAATACAGCTGAGTAAATAGAGATGACTTTTTTGAGGTTGAAAATGCTGCTGCTTTATTAGAGAACAAAATTAAAAATAAACATTCTGGTGTAACTGCACTGACTTTGGAGACAGTTTGCATGAAGGTCACCAATGTTTATCTGTCTTGCCATTTTAAAGAACACTTCATTCTCATTCTCTTTATGCTTGTTTCAATGTGGTCATCTGTTCTGTTATCCTCTTTCCAATCCTTGTATAAATAGGACTTTTATTCCTGGCAGACTGTTTTAAGATCCGGATTTAAAGTAAAGTTGAGAGAAATACAAGCAAAAGAGAAGGGGAAAACTCTTGGAAATAAGGCTGGAATTAAGTCCCTGTATTACAGTAGTCATACTCTAGTAGAGTAGTCTACTAGTAGTAGTCATCTCATACAGAGATTTTTTTTCTTTTACAGCAACTCTCTCTTTCTCTGTAAGGGTCCAGCACTCTCGCTTACTATTTTTTGCCTTTTTAAGTCTCTCTGGTAATAACTCTCTGAAGAGTTTCTATGTACTTACCCTGCAAAATTTGCTGCTCACACAAGATTTGTAAACTCTATTTTTGAAATTAAACTCCTTTGTGAATGTATTTTCTTTATTACATATAAACTTCTACTTTGTTACAAAATGTTATGCACTGTCACTGGTCAACCTATTTCACTGTGCTTATTTATGTGTTCAAAGAAAGAAAATATTAGTTATATCCTGTTTAGTATACTTTGAAATTCTGGGTACGGCAAGCTTCTATTTTGACTATACAACTTCTTTTACCCTCTCGTAAGTATCTGCTTTTGGCACATTTGAACAGAGGATGTAGGCTATAATGCCCTGTGGTATAACACAGTATGATGGTTCTTAGGATCAGAAGGCAGATTTCTATCATGACATAAGCAATTATTTTTCAAAACAGAAGCACATCTGAACAAAAGGGTTTCTGCTGGTTTTTAACATTGTGCAATTCTCTTGTGGGAAGTGGAATGAGAAAAAAGTCAAATAAGGGAGCTTCAGGAAAAGCAAGATTAGACAAAATATGGAAGAACAGAGGAGAGCATACATGTCTGGCTGTTGGTTTCTGGAAATTCTAGAAGCTACAGTATGGAAATCATATTTTTATTTATGCAGTGTTCAAGAGGATGGGACTATAAGGAATATTTATTAACAATGACTTTACTGAACCTATTTCACTTAATGATGAACTTGCTGATTCCTTAACATTGACATTGAAGCATACATCATGAGAATCTGGCTCAGATTACAAATTAAAGTGTCTTTAAAACAGAAGAGTTTAAAATTTTTGATTTATAGCCTTTCCTTATCTTGGAATTATCTTGTATATAAATATTAGAATTGATCTTCTGAAGTGCTTTGCAATCATGAATCATCTAAATTATTTATGAAATGTGTAATTAAGAACTAAGATTCTTTTTTTTTTTCTGAAGAATAAACTATCTCAGTTTCTAAAGACAAATCTATCTTAAAGAACAATACATTTTAGTGCCTGACAGAAAAATATACACATGTTCTCGAGTGCCACACCCAAATGTTCAGATTACGATTGTGAAGAATAGCAATGGGGTTTGTTTAGTTCTTTTAATCAACCAGTGATATTTATTCTTGTTTAATATTTTAACTTGTAAAAGACCATCTCAA
This sequence comes from Colius striatus, assembly GCF_028858725.1. Classification (NCBI taxonomy): domain Eukaryota; kingdom Metazoa; phylum Chordata; class Aves; order Coliiformes; family Coliidae; genus Colius; species Colius striatus. The sequence goes on from NC_084762.1 coordinate 8,019,334, forward strand.
TCCTCAAAATAATTACATTTCAAAATCAGACTCTAGATCCTCACTTGAAGACAACTCATAACTCCACAGTCCAATTTCTTCCCAGTCACAAGACCAAGTGACCAACTCCAACTCAAAATTGCAATCGTAACGTTATCTTAATGACTTATCTTAATGTCAAGAGGTTTCATGCAGCTCTGTAGGGGAAATTGTCTTCTGAGGGGCTCCTGTCATCTGGTCTTGTCTTCTTTGAAAGAAGCATCAGTTTGCTTTGGAACACCCCTTACTATTTGAGTGTAAAATAACCTGAGTAGGTTTCTGCAATCCCTACTTTTGACAAGACAATCACTGCAGGCATTAATTTGTCCTTTCTGTGTCTCTCCTCTCCATCCCTCATAGTGTTAACAATTTTTGTTAAACCAATTTTCCAGTCTCAAACCCACCTGGATGTGTTCCCTTGTGACCAGGTGGACCTGCTTCTGGAAGGGGGTTGGACTAGATGATCTCTAAAGATCCCTTCCAATCCCTACCATTATATGATTCTATGAAAGTGTTCCTCATTGTTCTGTGAGCATTGTTTAAGCCAATATCCATTTATAGCAGGTAAATGTGTCTATTCTAGTAGACAATATATAGCATCACCTTGAGGTGTATGTGAATATATATCAATCTAATTTACTATTTGTATATATTCTGTAACAGTTTCAGAGTTTTCCCTGTGTGTGAATGGCAGTGTGTAAGATGTGATTGATGGCATGACTTTATTTCTCCTTGATTAAGAGAACATTACTAAACAATTGATATGAAATTCTACTATGCTATTTCTAAGAACAAGCATCAGAGCACTGATGCTTTAAATGTGTGGCATTCACTCAAATGAAGAGAATGTATTTCTGAGCTCAATCAGGTAACCTGAGCCCTACCTCAAATTGTTCAATTTTGTTTCCTATCCAAATACTCTGTTTCCCAGTCTGAAAGCCTAGAAAGACAGTAGCCTTTTCTTAGAAAATTACATATATTAACTTTCTGCTATGACAACTTTTCTGAGAAGTGTACTTTCCCTCATGTCTGATTAATTACAGTGTTTCCTTTAATCAACGAGCTTCGTCCTATTCTCAGGGTAAAATGTGTCAAGAAATATGTTCTGAACTTGTTTTCAATCTCATCTCTTATATCTTTAACAAGAAAAAACATTTAATTACGTTGTTTTCTTGATCACACACAAACATCCAAAGAAACAGTCAATGAGTCAATGAGTTGACAGAAAATGTCAAAGTTTTGCATAATGAAAGGAATTTTTTTTTAAACCTAAAAATTAAACAGGAGATTTACTGTGGAGAGGTATAATTTTGGCCCTTTTCTTACAGTTTGGGGGTTTTTTGGTAAAAGAGTTTGATGATCTTTGCTTAGCAATATCTAAGTATGTGAATGTAACTCATGTTTACAATCAAAGAGCAATGAGTGTACAAGTGTTGTAATCTGATTTTAAAAGATGAAATATTTTTATTAGTGTTTCTTTCTTTTATTTTCTTTAACTTACATATTACTGAAAAAAAAACAAAAAAAAAAGAACATAACCTCACCACAACCCGATTAAATTGTGTCAGGTATTACGTATGCACAGAAACTAAGTAGTTCAAAAACTACTTGCAGTACAGGAAGTTGTAAACTACTTTCAAATCACAAACTGTAGATGGACAAAGCTGTTTCAAAACTCAAATTTCTTTGAAATATTCCAAGTAGATCATTCATCTTGAAGAAATCTGTGTTTATTGTTAGCAATATCATCAGTCCACAGCTATTCTTAAGCTGAAAAGTAATACACTTCTTTGCTTAATAATACACTTTGCCTCTTTGAAAGTAATTGGATATTGCTTTCATGTTGTTCATAGAGATTTGTTTCCAGGAAGTGATTTACTGATGGATATTTCTCAGAGTGCATAGAAGAGAAAGCGTAAATATGAAGACACTCTTTTTACTCAAACATTTAAAATAGAATTAAAATAGAAAAAAATTGATGCAAAAGTTAAACCAAGATATATTTAACTGAGTTGTTAGATGAAAATCACATACTATAAAATACAATTTCTTAATGATTCTAATTTTTTAATATATAGGTATACAACAGGAGATTAACCTATGGCAATTTCTAGTAAAATTGTATTTGTGTTAATGGTTGACAATACAAAACACCTAGGAACTTCAGGAATAGACTAGTAGACATAATTGAAAGATCACAGACAATAAAGGCATTCTCCCACTAAGAAGCAACCATAGAAACAAAGTTTCTTCAACTGATGAATCTATGTAATGTTTAAATGCTTTTCTTAAAGAATGATTGATTTCTGTTGAAAAGTCTCTGCTATGAGCAACATGTATAAGCAACCCTGAAGCTCTTTGCCGCTTCTTAAGAGACCAAGCGTGCTTTGAACCAACAGTAGCCTGAAAGATTACACTGCATAAGGACATTTATACCCTAGTTATACATTGTGAACTAGATTTTTAAGTAAGTTCTGCAGAAAAAAAATAATATGCCAAAATACAAGGTATCCATATTGAAAAAGAACAATTTCTGTTCCTTCAGGACAAATTAAACACTTTTACCCAACCTAAAAAGTTAAATAAAGCCATTTTAAGTATGCAGAAATATTTTTTATTTGTTTGTTGTCAAGAAAATTCCATGAAAGTACAGACCATTTCAGTGAAATATAAAAGTAATTCCAAATACAGTTGGCAAATTAATCCACAGAGCAGGTAATGACATGTTTCTGACAGAGAAAATAATTGGACCTTACACATCCAAACGTGACTATTGTGAAGATGCTCACTTGACTTATTTGAAATGGGACCATACTGAAAACTCAGAAGCTGTTTCTAAAGAATAATATAGATCTATCCTTGAAAATATAAAACCTTGACATAATAATTTCTGATTTAGACTGACAGGTTATTCTTCTCTCTTGCTTAGTCAACGGATTTGTTTATATTTCTTTAAATCTATGCAAAGCTTTATGTCAACACTAAGTGGTGCATATATATGTTGGCAGTTGAAAAGTCAAGAAACCAAAAAATCTATGGTTTGGAGGTTTTTTGGTGGGTTTTTCTTCCTTCAGATAGCATTAATCCTGGAAACAGCCTCATTATTGCCTGGTTATAAATCCAGAAAACATTTGGTCATTTGTCCAAAACTGCAAAGCAAAAATGATCTTATGTAAAAGGTATTGCTGTATTTTTCAACTCATAGTTGGTAACTAAAGAAATGTGAGCAAAATTATGAAGAAAATTATTCTGTCCAGATTTCTGTGGCGTCTTCATTCTCTTGTTCTATTCTTCTAAACAGATTCTCACACCTATTACCAGACTGTTATGCTTGTCACAACTAATAAAAGCAAATGGTTTTAATTGCTAAGAACAGTTCTCAAAGCAGGAGCATTAGGGAATCCTACTCATCACCCAGCTGTTCAACCAAAATCTATTTGCTGCTGCTGTCTGTGAGCAAGACTGTTTTTTCATCCAACCTTTGAAATTTTGGCCTTGCTTTTTGGACCACAAACGTCTGTTGTACTTCAAGCGCTAAATCTACTACCTGACAGTGAGAAGCTGTTTATTCTATTACTGCTACAACATTACTGAAAGACATGTCAGTTTGTTCTTGTAGTTTCTCCACATTCATTGACTGGCATGTAGGATTGCATTTTTTCCTTAGAAGCATAAAACAAATTTGTCTTTTCTTTTGGCAAAAATATGAACATCTCTAAATGTGTTTGGTGAAATGAAAATAATTTCAAGATGATGAATTGGGTTTTTCAGACATTTTAAATCCCAGTAGTTATAGGTAAAGAAGGTTGGTCATTGGTAATCCATAGAAATAGATATTTGCCATTCCCAGGCAGCCTGTGCCAGTGTCTCTCAATCCTTTCAGTGAAAAAGTTGTTCCTCATCATCAATGTAAATCTAAACCTCCTCTGGTGCAACTTGAGCCCATTTCCTCTTGTCTTGTCATTCATTACTTTGGGGAAGAGATCGACTTCCATCTCACTACAACCTCCTTTCATACAACTTGAGCAGCTAAATGTTCATATTACACTTTAAATTTTTGCCAAAAATACTTTGGAAATAAAATATTCTTTAATAGTTTATCATTGGCTAGGAGATGATATTTCAATTGTCTCTTCTTCCTATCCTTCCTTTCAGTAATTTATTGTCTAGTGTTTTCCACGAGTTAAAAACAGAATGTGTGGAAAATCCTAAATTAATCATTCTCTAATATACAAAGGGGTTTTTTTTTCACAATTACAGAACCTAAACATCCACAGATACATAAAGTTCTGTTGCATGCACTGGATAGCTTCCACAGAGTGAGTCCCTTAGATACATTTAACACTCCATGTGGAAGTGCTATATGCTAGAAAATGCTCCAGACAACATGTGATATGATGTCTATACTCAGTAAGTAGCACTTCTGCAAACTACTATAAAACCCAGGAGAGAGCCAATGTGCCTTATCACTTTCTGCTGCTACTTATTGTAACTAAAATCTAAGAATATGCGTGACAGAAAGTGGAAAGACTTCTGGAAACAGTAAAACCTATGCTACTTCTGTTGGTTCATAGTGAGTTGTCCTCCTAATTGATTGTCTTACTGTGTTTTCATGATGGAGTATTTTATTTATGAGATATGTGGAAAGGTATGACTTTTTGGGAAGCTATTTAAATGATTGCTTAAATACTACATCTAATAGAGGAATGAAAGTGTGCCAGGAAGGGGCTCTCAAGAAGACAGAGCATAGCAGTGTATCATGAGAGGTGTCTAATGCAGTCAGGTCTGCCTGGATGCAAGGAGAAGTTTTTCATCGCTAGGACAGCCAAGTATTGACCAGAGACAGGTTGCCCAGACAGTAGGATTGTACTGTCTCTTGTTCTGAATGTTTTCAAGCCTTAATTGATTAAAGCCTCTGTAATCCAATCAGATCTGAACCCCTTTGAGTAAGAGGTTGGACTAAAGCTTTTCTGAGATGCTTTCTATGCAGAAGTATCCTTAGGAAAATCCAGTCTTTTGCAAAGCATTGAATGTTCCATATTCCCAGAATATTTCAAGAAGTGAGAAACTTTGGATGCCAGGAAGTTCTCTGTTACAAATGTCACCTCTCCAACAGAAGCTGCTGATTCTGCTCCTGTTACTCATGCTGACTACTTTTAAGTGTTCTGAGTACTTCCACTGAAATTAATATGGTTACTGTCAGAATAAGCTATAACCTGTGAGGAAGAACAGCAGAACTAAGCTGTTAGTGTTATCTAATCCCTGAGAGACTTATCACTTCCCACACAGTTGTGAATTAAATAGCAAAGACTTAAAGAGCAATAGCACCTTTTTAACAAAGCAAACTAATTTGCTTACCTTAAATTTTAATAATACCTAATATTTGGTAAGATCGTCGGCCAAAAACTAGAAGCATGTTGATTCTAGTGTTTTCTTATTCAGGAGCTGATCTGAAGTACAGAAATACAGCTAAACTGAACAATATCTAAATTGGAATTACGATGCTGAGTAAACCTTTTTTTCTTTAACAAGTGTTATCTATCATTATATGATTTGATATATGGCTAATAAATGTAAATTATGCTAGAGATGTACAAAATGCACCCAGAGACACTCTCTTATTAATGTGCATCATAATTTAACTTATAATACACGTTCACCAGACTAGAATTCTACTGATTAATGTTTGCCATGTAAAGTGTAGTATACTGATTGATTGTATGAATGCAGTAAATACGAGTCCCAGCTGTCAACTTATCAAACTGGTAAGAAATTGTGTACAGAATTTACACATGAGAATGAATATCTGCTACAATCATAAGATCATAGAGTCACAGAATCATTTATGTTGGAAAGATCTTTAAGATCATTCAGTCCAACTGTTAACTTATAAATGCCACGTCCACCATTAACCATTCCCCTAAGAACCTCATCTTTTGAGTATCTCCAGGGATGTTGACTCAGCTACTTCCCTGAGTAATGCATTCCAACATTTACTAACCCTTTTATTGAAAAAAATGTGCCTGATGTCCAATCTAAATCTCCCCTTGCTCAACTTGAGACTTTTTCTCTTGTCCTGTTGCTTGCTACGTGGGAGAAGAGACCAACACCCATATCACAAAAACCTCCTTTCAGATAGATGTAATGCGTCCAATGGGAATGAGAAAAGACTCCTCAATGTTTGGTCATTCTGATTTTCATTTCTTTTTTATTAAGGGTAAGGACTTCAAGGTCTTTATTTAACTTTTTTAATTCTACAATAAACAGTTGGGCTTTTTGTAGGGCATATGTTAAAATGAACTGCACTTAAGTTATTAAGTAGAGGAAGAATATTGTCAGCAATGTTCACTGCATTATCTCTTTAGATGCAGTGGATACCAGTTTTGATTCAGCTGTCTGGAATGGGAGACATATTTAGTCCCATACACTGCACTGTGAACACTGGTGCCATTGCTATGATGAATATTTCCTTAAAGAAACAAAGAATCTGCCCATGAGAAAGATCATACATTCACATTTTTCGTTCTTTCAAATGTAGGACACCAAGTGCTTATTACTTCTTTCCGTATCAGAAAAGGAAGAACTGTATGTCATAATGTCACTACACTATCATTCTTCATGATCTCACATAGTTTACTGTTGAGGAGTGTAGCATCTGAGTGGATGATTTCACAGGGGAAAATTGTTTAATCCACATAGTTTAAATTAAATCAGGACTGAAGAGGATTATTTTCATGCAATTAATTGGTAATCAGTGAACTATACATTGAGGGTCAGTATCATAATTGCAACATAATTTTATTTCTCATGGAACCTTTATTTAGTGTTGCATCCATCCTGTAAGAAAAATAATTCCATTAAGCAAACTAATAATCTATTTATATCCTCTATTCTTTTTTCTAGCACTTTAGAATTCATTGTCAAAGGCCTTCAAAGTATTCTGGTATTTGTAAGCTTTAGGGAGCAAGGTATTCTTGTGGACTTATATACTTACATACCAGGACTGGAACAGGGCATCCAAGTTCCATGATGTCAAAAAAGACAAAAGTAATTCAAGAGATAATGGCCTTTGGAGAGCATCTCTAGCTTCCAGCAGCTCCATAGTCTGCCAAGTACAGGCCAAGGGAAGTTTTAGATTCCTGTAGTCCTAATCATGATCCATTTACAGGTATTCCATCTAAATGCCAATGGCAGGCTTGCATCTTGACCTAGACCTGGCAATGCAGTATTAGAGAAGCCATATACAATGATAGATAGATAGAAAGATCGGTTATAGTGATAAAACTTATGGAAACATTGCTGCTAGTAGAGCCACACGGGGATTTTGCAGAACTGCTCTGGCTTTAACTGTGTAATAAATCTGTATTTGTGATTATCCTTGTGATGGCTTTTCCCACAAAATACTTTTTTAGAAAATATTAGTTGGAAAGTCCTCTGTGTTAGTTTTCCTGTGCAATTATTAAAATGGTAACAAACATTCTACAATTCCATATGTTAAAATGAAACCTTGATCTGTTCTGACAATCTGACACCAATTAATATTTTGGTATCTCTTTCCTGTGAATTCCTTTTACAGCTGCGATTACTTATTTTTTACATTCCCTGTGTTACTTATTCATACAGTCTAGAACTCATTATGACTTTTCATATTTTTAATTCAAAGCAGATCTTTCTTACAATGATTTACATAGCTACAATCCTATATTTCCTATCATTGTAAATGATATAAAGATATCAATGTATGTGTGTTGCTGAAATGGCAATGGATGCTTGTTCATGTAAACATTTTGGATCTGTTAGGGTGAGTTTGCTTATGAATCTGACTTAGGAATCACTACTACACAGCAGTTTAAATGACAATTTGTTGTTGAAGATTTTTTTGAAGTTAGGTGAGCACATCAGAATCAAACTATATATTCTATAAAATAGAGAGATTCTTAATGTCTGAATCACCTCCAAGGGATTAAATTAAACATAGCAGGCTGCTTGGAATATAAATTGAGAAAATAGAATTAAAACTTGAGTCTAGATCTAGTTATTTCCTACCTGAGATTTTAATCCTAATTTGTGTCTAATTGTTACAGTTTGAACCTGTATAGAGGTTAAGACATTTATATTATCATTTAATTTGTGAATGTAGGTTAAAAAAAGATTTTTAGAAGAAATGTTCAGCATTATAAAAAGGCAAATACCCTCAGCTACTTGTTAGCAATGCCTTACAAATTAAACAAATAAAGAAACAAACTCAACATGTTATATATTGCTATAAAGAATATTAATAGTTTTGGCTGCAGGCGTTACAAATTAGGAAGAGAGAGATTTTTCTCTTGGGAAAATAGCTTAAGGGGTATAACAGACTTGGAACTTTCAACAGCGTGACTAATGAATTATCCAATTTTACCCCACACAGAAGTGTAGATCTTTATTGCTCAAAGCTAATCAGGAAACACTAATTCCCTTTATCATCATGAATTGTAATGAATGGGGAGTGTAAAATATGAAATGGGGATTAGACAGGGTAGACATATTACACTTAGAACCTGTTACACAGTGATATGTGCATGTTTTGTGACAAATGTTGAATTAGTTTCATATGACAGAATTTTACATGCTAATTATGTTCTGTGTGAAGCAGGATAGGGGAGGAATCACAGAATCACAGAATGGTAGGGCTTGGAAGGGACCTCTAAAGATCATCCAGTCCAACCCTCCTTTGGAAGCAGATCCAGCTAGATCAGGTCACACAGGAATGTGTCCAGGCAGGTTTTGAAAATCTCTAGAGAAGGAGCCTCCACACCCTCCCTGGGCAGCCTGTGCCAGGGCTCCCTCACCTTTACAGTAAAGAAGTTTTCCCTCGTGTTTAAGTGGAACTTTTTGTGTCTCAGTTGCTGTCCTTTACGCCTTTTCCTGTCACTGGACACTAAAGAAGAAAGTGTTGCCCCATCCTCCTTTTAAATATTTGTAAGTACTAAGGAGGTCCCCACTCAGGACTCCAGGCTGAACAGTCCTAGATTCTGCAGCCTTTCCTCATAAAATGATGCTCCAGTCCCCTGAGCATCTATAAGCATACATACAGAGAGCAAAACTAACACTTTTTTAGCAATATATAAAACTAGTGATCAGCTAAAACCTGTAGTATGACTTATTTGTGTGAAATAGCATGCTTTATATTAGATTTACATAGCATACACTGCAATGACTACTCATATTAAAAAATATATCTCTTAAATTGATTTTCATAGCTTTTTTCCTAGATAACAAATAGGATGGGTTGTAATAATGGCTTACCAGTTGTCAATTATTTCTTATGAATCTCTAACGACCTGTGGAGCCATTGCTAGAAGCATTGTGAAGAGTGCCTGCAGCAGCAGCCCTTTCCCTACAGCTCCAGTTGCACTGAAGAAACAGCCCAGGGAGCTGCAAAAGGCGGGATGAAGGAGAGAGTACCGACTGCCTTCTAAGGAGGAGGAAAGGAATCAAGAGGATGGGCTAGAAAAAAAACCTCACAACACACTCAGCAACAAATAAAACTGAAACAGGACATAGACAACATGATGAGGCATAAGAGGGGAAGTGATTATAGGGGGTTAAAGCAAATGAAGAGTAAATAGTGGAAGGAGAAAGCAGAAGGGTGAGAAGCTTTACACAGGATTGGAAAGAAATATCTAAACATAGATACATACAGTCCTCAATGTAAGCAGTGGGTGCTACTGTCTAAAGACACATTGCAATTGCAAAACTATCTCCAATTGAAGGGTAGGGAAAACTAAACAACATCCAACAAAACCAAACAAAAATTCTATCTAGTCAAGTGCCTCTAACTTAAGTGACAAAAAAAGAAATCAATTGCCTGAAATATTCCATCTTTTGTGTTTTCAATTTTAGTTAATTATATTACAAGAGGAAAATACATCTCAATCTTTCATTCATTTTCTACACATTATTACAAGCCATTGACAGAAGTGATACTTATAGCAGAATATATTAGGAGAAATATTTGGTTCTGTAGCTTGATATTTAATTTAAATAATCCTGGAGCATGTGTGCTAGGCTCTGCTAATGATTCACAGCTAAAACATTGTTGGGCTATTCTGTTCTCTAATTAGATACAGATGTGAATGCTCTGTTGGCCACAAATTACAAACCTGTGTAGCTGCCAACCACTGATTTGCTTGCCATCAGCCTTTAGGAGAGAGTACAGGGTGTTAAATGCACCCTATTGGCAGCTGGTTCATAAGGAATACAGTGTGAAAAGGCTGGGGAAAGTTGTGTTTCCCAATAGCAATGGGGCTCAGTTTACTTGTGAATTGAAGATTCAAAATTGTAGCTTTATGGAAACATAACAACCTCCTTTACTGTCAGCTTCCAAAGAAGACAAAATTCATTATTGCTGCCTGTGAGGAAAACACTTCGAAACTAGTACACTACAAAGGTATTGAATTTTTTCTTTTATATATAGTAGATAGAGGCTGAAACATGAAGTGTTAGTATAGGTAGTCTCTCAAGTATACTCTCATTTCAAGAAATTATGTTCAAGTTCATTTGAAGCTCCACCACTTTTCTCAAAATGACTATGCATCAACACCAGGTGTTTAACTCATTTTGTCTGAATTTATATAAGTACAAACACTTATAGGGATTAATTAGGACCACCTATGTAACATAACAAGATGTGGAAGTGTTTATGTTTTTCAGTCCAACAGATTTTAGTGTTTCTGCAAAATTATGCATAACAAACCCTTGCTAAATGTGGTACATGTTAGGTAGCAGGACAAATGGGCTCCACCTGGTTGTTATCCTGGAGGAGCTCTATGTATTTTATGCCTTGGAAATTTATAGTTCTCAACATGCAAACGCATTCATCCTGTGATGTGCTTAAATGCAATGGTTAGCTGTAGCTCCGTGGCTACTATTTAAACTGAGCTTAGAGAGATAAACAGAGGTGACCAGCCCTGGATCCCATATCATAAGAGTAGTTTCTCTACCTGTTTAATGTAGTTAAAGCTTGTAATTCATTAATTTTATAGTAGTAAACTTTTTTTTGGGTAGCAAAGCTGACTGAATATACAAGAATTTTGAGTTAAGTGCTCCTCACAAAACCTCTGCTCCTTGTTGATGAGTGCCTTGTTCCTGCAGACAGGAGAACAAGTAGCCCTAGACAATAACTCCAGTTTTTCGCATGTACAAATTAATGATGCAGTTTCTGCTTGAAGATGCATCCTGTTCAGGTCTTGCTGTACTAGAGTGGTAAAAATGGAAGTCTGCTTGAAATGATTTCCTGACATATTGAAATGCTTTTATACACACTGTGTAAGCTAACATCTGTTCCTTCCATACTGCCCTCTCCCCATTTTCTGAGACAGATCAGAAAAAAATAGCAACATCAGTATGCCTATCACAGGACTATAGCTGAGTTTAAAAAAAAAGGAAAGAGAGAGAAAGATAAGAAAGGTATTTTCCTTTCTACTATATATGAAGCAATAGTGAGAAAGGCTAGAACTGAACACAGCATCAGCAGAGCTCCACAGGTAACAGCTTTGCCGAATATAGTAAATGATGTGCATTTGGTCCTTGAGCAGAGCAAAGAGAATTTCAGGGACAAGGACTAAGCCTTTTCTGCAAATATCAAAAGCCCATCATCTGAATAGACTGACAGATGCAAACACTATGTTTTGTAGTGCTTCCTTAGCTTTTGTTCTAATTATTTTTTGTTTAAAATCTTTATAGCTTTTTTTTCTCTGCAATCACCAGTCCTATAAGAAAACTCTTATAAGAATGGAACAATGGATTGGTTAAAACTTTGTTTTGTATGTCTAGACAGTTTCATAAGACTAGTACTCTTAAAAGATTATAAAAGCTTTTAAAGTAAAAAGATAGTTGGTGGGGTTTTTTTCAACAAAAGCACAAGCAGGAAATTTTTAGAAATGGAACTCAAAATTACTGTCTAGGAGTAAATACATAACAAATAATTTGTAAATACATTTTCTCCTTTCATTGTGTAATTGTAGGATAGATCTTTTTATACAAATTTGCTCTCTGGGTATCCAAGGCTTTTCCAGCTGCTGCAAATTCTGCAGTCTCCTTTATGTCTCCAAGGAGAGCTTCTTCCCACCATCACCCTTAAGGCCTGACTGTGTGTCTACTCTGTGCTCTGCTTTATTTTCCAGACTTTCATCTCTGCTGCAAGCTTGTTGAGTGCTGGGCACTCATTCACTCTCTGCTGTGTATCTCTGCACTTTTGAAATGTCTATTCTCTGTGAATGTTCAATTCATTACAAAATCCAATGCAATCCAGACCTAAACACATTATTTGGTTTTTAAAGAATTATCATATCATTACATAAATAAGTAAACACATGCTATCTTTAACATATCATCACTCTGCATTAAATACTTTTGGATAGAAGGGAAGAGAATGGGAAAGAAGTGGAAATAAAGGACCATGTCAGTAATACAGCTGCTTAGTTTATTTCTAAAGGAAAGCTGCCATGCAACTCCTTCACACTGTCATGTCCCATGATAGCTCTTGGTTTTGGTGGGGTGTTTCTGGGTAGAGTGGTGATCATTTTTTAGAATCACAGAATGACAGGGGTTGGAAGGGACCTCTAGAGATCATCCAGTCCAATCCCCTGCTAAAGCAGGTTCTCTTCAATCAAGGGGGAGCAGGAATGTGTCCAGATAAGTTTTGAAAACCTCCAGAGAAGGAGATTCCACAGCCTCCCTTGGATGCCTGTTCCAATGCACTGTTCTTGGACAGTGCTTCACAAGGCTATAACTCTCATATGGAAGGGGAGAAATATTTCAAGAGATGCGGGCTTGGATCATATCCTACTTTAGGACATATATTTCCCAGGGATTCCACCAGAGGTGACACAAGGTCTGAATATATTTTTTTATGTCTTTTTTTTTTCCTCTCTTTGAAATACTCACTTGTATATGGGTATGATTACTGTAGACTGCTAAAATTAGTTCCATGGTTAATTATTTTGACACAGTGATAGACATGATAAAATGTTCCCCGGTGCCTGAAGCAAATTCTTGCCAGAAGATATTAGAGAGATTTGACTGTGCCCTTCACAACTAGGAGTCGCAGTGATGTCTGCACAAAATTGTTTGTGACAGATTGAAGTGAATGATTGGAAGTGTCAGAAGACTGGATCTGCAAAATTTCAGTAAATGGAGTTAGTAACATAAAATGTAAGAACAAGCCAGGGTGTTTCCTTGAGGTTTTCTGCAACTTGTCTTGAAAAAGATCTAGGTTTTACTCCCTTGTAAATACTTGTTTCCCAAAATGTTATCACCTGAACTAAAAATTATTTCCCTAAAGCTATCATATATTTTGTTTCTCAGGGCTGAAGATATGTGAAGAAGGTGAGCAAAAATCCACATTTTAAAATTCTTTTAATTGCAACAATTTCTATTTTTTTCTCACATTCAGAGACACATCTTCAGCTTCAGAGAAAAAGCCTGAAACTCATCAGAGGTTTTCCTGTAATAAGGGTTCTGGTTTGGTATTTGATTTTAGAAAATGATGTTCTTTGGAATTTGTTACTCTGACAAATAGGTTTTTGTTCATCCCACTTCTCCTTCTCATGTTCCAGCTCATCATGTACATGACGAGCTAGTTTTATCCTGATATCAACTCTTTCAGTAGAACAACCTGTGTTACTGGACATGTAAATGAGAAAGATAATTCCTTCTAAAAATCTAAAAACAGATTGGAGGGCTGAAGTGGCTCAGGCAAAATTTTATATACACTACTTGTGTTTTAAATGAAGAAAGGACTACAAAATGAGTGCTGTGGAAATCATGTCTAAATAAATTTTATTCTGGACACCTCTTGTCATTTGGAGATTTGTAATTTGTTTTCAGATGAGAGGATTTTTTCTATAACCTGGTATTATTAAAACAAATGCATTTTATTTTTCATAAGGAATTCTGAGAAATCTTACATGTTTTTGGATTTCAAAAAATTTGTATTTTTTTAATCTATATATTGCTTATGGTTTTGTAGAAACTAGGTTTAAGCCTTCAAATAAGTACATTTAACCTTAGCTATAACTGATGACTCAGTGGCCTTAAATGTTGTAAACATTAGCTGTTTAAAGCTCACTGATGACACCAAACTGGGAGGACTGGTTGATTCCCCAGAAGGCTGTGCTGTCATTCAGCAGAATCTCAACCAACTTGAGAGCTGGGCAGAGAGGAACCTCATGAGGTTCAACAAGGACAAGTGCAGAGTCCTGTATCCGAGGAGGAAAAACCTCATGCACCAGTACAGGCTGGGGATTTACCTGCTGACCTGCTCTGCAGAGAGAGACCTGGGAGTCCTGGTTGACAATAAACTAAACATGAGCCAGCAATGTGCCCTCGTGGCAAAGAAGGCCAATGGCATTCTGGGATGAATCAAGACGAGTGTGCCAGCATGTAGAGAGAGGTTCTTCTCCCCCTCTACTGTGCCCTGATGAGGCCTCATCTAGAGTCCTGTGCCCAGTTCTGGGCTCCACAGCTCAAGAGAGACAGGGAACTGCTGAAGAGAGTCCAGCACAGGACTACCAAGATGATCAGGGGACTGGAGCATCTTTCTTATGAGCAAAGGCTGAAATGGGGCTGTTTAGTCTGGAGAAGGTTGAGAGGGGATCTCATTAATATTTATAAGTATATAAATGATGGATGTCAGGAGGCTGGGACATCTCTTTTTTCTATTTAGCAGCAGGACAAGGGGTAATGGGATGAAGATGGAATACCAAAAGTTATCATATGGAGTTAATTTATTACCTTAAAATAAGGAGAATTGTGTTTGTCCCAACGATCAGCTTGCAAATAAATAAATAAATAAAACCAAAGAAAAACTAACAAAAAAGGTCAAATTTTGATGCACTACTCCACTGCTTTATATTTTTGAACAGTGTTCACAATAGATGAAAAATTTGAATAGTTGGTGAAAAGATAACTAGTTCCATTTCATACATAGAGCATCTACAGTAAACTCCCTGTGTTCACTGCTGCTGACAATTCAGATGTTCTTTTATGGTAAACAGTATCTACAGCTGTTTTTGTGAAGAAATGTATAAAGTTTAGTAATAGAAAGAGATTACCTCATAGGGAGAAGATTTGTGTGAATGTTTTGCAACATAGATGTCAACTTCACTTAAACCATTACTGACACTAACACGAAATGGGAGGATGTGGCATTGGTATGGCTGGAGGTTTCTGTCATAGTATTGCTGCTAGTAAGTTCAGATTTCTCTAAACTGCTGTATTCTGTAGTCTAATAATAAGGGAAAATAAATTGTTTACCTCTAGATCAAACATAATGCCCAAAACCCTGGTAAAACTTTTCTATCATTATGAATATTGCAGCAGAGGAGCACCTAGACATACAAGAACAGTGGGCCACTTGCTGCTGTTCATCTTTCAAAGCCATTGAGCATTGCCAGGAGAATTCTTTTTTTCTGGTAAAAGTTTAATTCAGTGCTCTGTTTTAAAAGCAAGAACATTACATGAGTTCTATAAACATAGCATTGAAGTGAGATGGCCATGTACATGGGAGGAAGAGATTAGGGCATGTATGGAAATCAGATCTCAGTCACTTCGCTTGCAAAGACTAGCTGTTGGGGCAAAACATTTAATTTGCTCATCCCACGTCTGGAACTTCTTCATAGAAATAATTCTAACCAATTTACTATGAATCCAATCATGTTAAGGAGTTGAAAATAAAAGATGGAGGAAAAAGTTGAAGGGAATAAGTCTGCAAGTATGTATAAGACAATATCTAATAAAGATTAATGGCTTTTAATTAACTTTATGAGCTTGGTGTTTCTAAATAGTCCATATTTCACTTCATCACATGTAATGGCATCTGTATTTTAAAAATTAGAGTGCCTGATAGAACAGAGGTAGATCTTAGAAATATGGTAGTGAAACAACTGCAAATTTGAACTGAAAAACTGTTAGTAATGCCTTTTATAGCCAAATTTTCATCTCCTTTTGAAATTAATCATGGAAATCACTCTGTGAACATCAGAAATGTGGAAAGAGTCACCACTTGGGTGAGTCAATTGTCTGCATTTGTACCCTATATTCTCCAGGGATGAGACTTAGCTCTCTGATGTGGCCTGTAATGCCCACAGTAATTACAGAGTACATTTTAAAACCTTTCTTTAGAACCTTTAAAACCTTTCTTTCAAAACCTTTCTTTAAATTCATTAATTAATTAATTGAATGTGGTGTGTCACTGCAGTATAAAATTCAATCTGGTATCCAGGTTTACTTGTTGGTTCTGACAAGGGATGACATTAGACAAGAAAATTCTAATTTTTTGCACAGTATAGTTTGTACAGGTATGAAATGGGAGATAATAATGTTCAATTTACCTTATAAACTGTTGTGCTATCTCTTGGTAAGGTCATTGAATAAAGATATGAAAGAAAATAGCTTTCTTCATTTTTAAGTTCTTTTCCATTTCCGAAAAACTTTCCTTTATTTCATTACTCAAGACATTAATGCTCTGGAAATATGTGCAAGAATATAATTCAATTCTTTGTTGTACTGCATAAATCTGAGATGATGATTTAAGGCAGCTGAGAGACATTTTCTCTTTTCAGTCTTCACATTTCTTTAATGTAGGTTCTTCCTGAGTAATTTCCATATAGTGCAGACTGTTAAAGATACTGGGACTTTGCAGTTACCTAGATTTCCATCAGCAAAACCATGCCATTGATGCAACCGGATATAACTACATCAAAGTATAAAAATAATCATATAAATTAAAATTTCTCAAAATCAACCTTCAAATAAACACAATCTTGTAATCTTCTGGAGGAAAAAGAGACAAAATTTAGGCCAATTCTCACTACGATATTGTAATTCATTGTCTTTTGATTAATGAAAGTTACTTTTCTTATCATCTTCAGTATGCAGTAGATCAGATAGTTTTTTACAGTATTATATAATGGTGTTTCTTCAGTAAAATACAGTTCATAGAAATGTACAAATTTGGAACCAGTACTTCAGTGAATCATTCCAGTAAATGGAGAATTAGCAATTCTAAGGTCAGCTTCCCTTCAGAATATTTCAACTTGAGCTTACGTCCCACTCAGAATATTTGAAGTTTATTCCATTGGGGTACTGTGTGATTGCTAAGCATGCTTCTACTTTGGAAACTTAAAGAACAGCCTTGCTAGAGTATAGGTACTCATTTTTCTTCATGACATACACAGTAGTTGTATTTTAAAAGGAAAAGCAAGGTATATATTACTGTTCTGAATCTTAAGGCAAGTCAGTCCTTCCCCTTTTTTTGTCTTAAAATTGATAGTTCTTTGAATTTTACTCTGTCTAGTTGTTTTGCTTTTATGTAGCTCGCAAATTAGCACACCATTTCAGTTTTAATTAATGTTTCTGGTACTGCTTGATAAAAGAAAGGTACTTTTTGAAAACTGTGTTTAGTTAATTTATTCTGCATTAATATTGATTGTAGGGAAGTTCTAGAATCAGAATTTTTTTCTTTAAATGTGATTCAGATAGAGGTTACAAATGCAATTACAGCTCCTAGGGTTCTTTTTTTAATAATTCTTTGTTTTGCTGAAAATTCAACTGTGTTAGAAGGTAGTTTGTAGCTGTTCACTATACGTGTGTGCATATTCCATCTTGTGGCTGATAGACTTTTAGATCATGTGCATGAGACCTTTCTCTTTCTTTTAATTCTTTTTTCCTTATCTGGTAAAAATCTGATATTCTGTTATCTATAAAGGTCAATATTGCTGAGTGCAAAAAGATCATAAACATCCAAATCCCTTGTCTACAACCAGTAATGGGAAGACTTTCATTATGTCATCTCCAGGGTTTTTGTAGAAAGATCAGAGAAAATATAGCCTCATAGCAGCTACAACTTTGTTTAAATTTTTTTCTCTTCCTTTTCTGAAGGCTGAAGAAATACTTTCTCGTAGGACTAGAAGGGAAGTCCTGATTTTTTAAAAAATGTTCGTTCTTTGCTGTCTGCCACCTAAAATTTCTCAGAAAATAGGTAAGAATAACTTTTAAATCAGTTTGGCCTGGGCTCGTGTTTTGAAAAGCTGGTTAATAATTTCAGCTGACAGCCATTTTCTCATTTTTACTTTGAAAGTATCCCTGGCAGTCTAGATTCTATTGGTCTTCATACAAACAGTGTATTTCAGTTCAAATACCGCTTTTCTTTCATTTGGTTTTAAAATCACTGATTAGTACACAGAAACAACACTTTTTATCATCCCTTACTCTTCTGATCTTCTCTGGGCCATTAGAGAACCTGTCTAATTTAGTCACCATTCTCTGTACTTGTGTGTGTTTCTTTTCACCTTTTCTATTCTTTATGTAATCTCGTTTTGTACAGAAATCAATTTACTGGTAAATCAAGGGACTATACTTTTACTTTTCATAGTAACATTACCTTATAATCTAAATTATGTATAATAGAAACATTATCCCCTTTTATGTCTCATGTCACACCCCAGGTTACTTGATATCTAAAGCATGGCCATGTCCAATTTTACTTCCATTACTCTAGTTATCAAGCTGTCCCTGCATGACGATCCATTGGCTGTCATATTGATGATGTCTCATAGATTTATCAAAAATATAATCAGGGAACTCCTACTTTTGTGACCAAATACTTAATAGAAATACTAATTACAACAAAGGCAAAAAATTACTTTCCAAAGTAATTTTTTCCAATTACTTATTTTGCCAAATAAGTTCTCCATAAACTCTTCTTGTTTCTGGTTCATCAGGGTATTTTTTTCAAGTCTTACTAAGTGCAATGATCTCTTCTATGACAGTTATACTGATAAGGAATGAATTTCTCTGTATTTTTATCAAGGAAGAGTGTTACCATGAGAAGGTGACTGCTGATGTCTGTTTTTATCTTTTACACCACCCTTAGATGTGTTCCTTGAAAGGTCTTTCTTGTTTAATTGCCATTGTCTCTCTATGGCTGTCATGGTTCTTGAAGACAAACAGTCTTGGAAATATTTTTAATGCAATTCAAAGTGACAACTTCTGCCAGATTTGAAAAATCTTTAGTGAATAGAAATTTCACACTCAGAAAAATTCCTTTTTCTTTCTTCATGCTTTAAAAAAATATTTTAATAAGTCCTAGCCTTGCTAACTTCCTTCCTATAAATCTAGAGAACTGAGCAAGTCTGTATTACTCTAGTGTTTTGATACAGCTTTTCTGTAAGCAAACAGACAGCTAAGATCTCACCAACTTGAGTATTTTTAATGTGAAGTTTGTTTTATTTTTTTTTTAATATACAGTAGTGCAAAACTTCCTCCAATCAAGGAAATATAGACGTTGAAGGATAAACGGCACTTATTCAAGCAGTAACATTCTGCATATCTGTGAAATAATAATCAGTTCCTATGTGGACAATGTACATGCTTTGTTGGTAAAAAAACCCCACTATAACAATCACTGATACAGAGTGCAGACCTTTGCAAATACCCTTGGAGAGAAATATCCTGGAAGAAATCCATAATCCCCAAGTGAAAAACTTGGCTAAGTAACTAACTTAAATTTATAAGGTATAAGGCTACTGGGATAGCATGAAAATATCATTGGGTGATATGTAATTTCAAGGTCTTTTAAGCAGCGAGCACTGCAACCCATTTTCACTACAAGATGTGTGTCCTGTTTTCTGCACCTCATGGGTTCTGCCATAAGTGTTATGTGCAAGATGACTAGTGGTACATGTGAAATTCTAGTAAAACACAACTAACACATGTCCAAATAGTATCAATAAATCTCTTGATCACTGTTAAATCCACTATAGAGAAGAATTTATGCCACTATACAAGAAGTCAGTTGGTTTCCATTATTTTTGAGGCGTAACTGTTGTAGGTTGCCAAGAATGGCATGCTTCTAGCTAGACATTCTAAGATCTAACTGTTTTGTCTCATGAATATGGCACTGAAAGGCTGTTGAGAGATGGACTACTGTTTTCCACTTCCCAGTCAGGTATATGAATCACCAGGTTTTTTCTCTGCGTTTAGGTCAGCTGTTAATGTGAATGTATCACAGTGCCAGATAAGCAATAAAACTGTGGAATAGTAGAAGCAATATGACATAGAGATCTTCTAAGGTTATGTCCTTTAAAATAAAGTTATTAAAACTAGTTCAAAATGTAGATGTTTAGTTCACTGTCAATGTCAAATATTTCAGCTTGAAAAGAGGTGAGTACTCATGAAAAAAACTTGTGGTATTATATTTATTGTGTGTAATGTTTCCTTACTTGCTGGGGAAGTAATTTAGAGTTCTATACAGATTGCATTTTGATATGATTTTTAAGCAGAGATAAATTATTCTTTCTCATAAATGATTTCCAATACTTTCCTGGATGTTCTGTCTTATGAGATTTACAATGTAAGGAACTATTTACAATATATTAGTATACATATTAAAGCTACTTATTCACTCACTTCAGTTCTTTCACTTTTTCTTTCCTAAGACCTAAGTTATAGTCTCTCAGCTGTTGAGAAGTCAAATTTTGCAATAGAGTTTGCCTACTCTTTCTAGTAAAATTAAAATATTTGAGAAATTCGTCATTAAACATGAATTACATGGCACATGCATTATACAAGTTAAATACAATGAGCATTATCTGGAAATGACCAAAAAAGGATAACAGAAACAGAAGAGTGCCAGTTTTAGTAAAACACAAGGGGAAATCCCAAGAAATGTAGAGAAAAACTTGGGATCAAAAAGTTGTTTCCATTTGTAATATCCATTCCCCAAAGCAGAGAGAATTACAAGTGTTAGAAAACTGTTAGGTGGAGTTATCCCCTACATATGGAGCAACATAGAGATACTGAGCTGACTGAAAAATTAAATGTATTTCACAAAAAAAGCCTGTGAAAGTGTTAACTTTTCTTCTTGGAAAGGATTACAGCAGAGACTGTAGGTGCTAGCAACTTCTGCTTAATTGGAGAAGGGAATAGAAGGGACCTTCCTTTTCATTAAACACTTTTAAGGAATACTGATATGGTTACTGTATTATACAGTCATTACTTCAACTTAGGGCATCATGAACTAGCTAGGCAGACAACAGGCAACCTTTTCTGGGCTGATCCAGAGTATATGAATTTTGAGCAGAAGAGAGCTTTTATAAATATATAATGCTGAAACTGAGAATACCTGGGCATTTCATCGTGGCAACAGGGTATTTAAGCATTTTTCCCCCATTTTCCTTCATACTTTTCAGTATTTTTTTTTATTGAATAAAATTGATTATGCTGCCAGAGAGAAGTAATCACCAGTCCCACTGGAGAGGTGTAGAATTAGAGATATGAGTCCTTAACTACCTTTTAACATCCACACATGTTCATGATTAGAATAATAAACAGATGTAGATGTCCTTTCCTATACTTCAAAAGGTTGTACAAGATTAACAGAGGGAAAAAGCAAAAGACCTATAGTACCT
This sequence comes from Colius striatus, assembly GCF_028858725.1. Taxonomy (NCBI): domain Eukaryota; kingdom Metazoa; phylum Chordata; class Aves; order Coliiformes; family Coliidae; genus Colius; species Colius striatus. Next base: position 8,040,807 of record NC_084762.1, read on the forward strand.
GAACTGACAGAGATACTTCTGAAGAAAAATGTCCTTTGCCTAGCTCTTCTTCCATAGCTCTGTTTAACATCATAGAAGACTGAACATTCATAAGCTGTTTTATATTCCACAGGGCTATCTTTTCAGAATGATTCTCTGCTAGTTTCTTTAACTAAGCATAGCATTTAAACTTTTTAGTGGGTAGAAATTTTGGAAAAAACAATCTTCTATATCTATATTGTGAGAATAAATTTAATACTCAAGAAGGGAAATTTTCTACTGGGAAGCATTGTCTAGAGAGACAGAAAAGAAACAAAAATGTCTTCTCTTATTCACGAACCTTTATTTCTTAAAGTAAGTCTCTACATACAAGCTAGACTGCAGAAATAATGTGCTTAGAAGTTAGAGAACGGCAGAATTAAACAGTTAATAGAATATATAAAGAGGCTGGACAGGACAGGAAAAGTTTAGAGACTATATGAAGATACAGGCTAATAACACGAAGATCAGTAAACAAAAAGTACTAAAAGAATAATTTCTTAGGAGAATGTAGATGACAGAAAAAGAAAGCTACTTTGCCAGGGTTTTTTTTCTCTGAGTCTTTTTGCTCAGTTCTAAAAGACATACTTAGTATTCAGAATTCTTAAAAAGAGGAAAACAATAGTTCAAAAGAGTCAATTTAAAACAGATGAACTGGTAGCCCTCTGTATTTTGATTTCTTCAATTATACAATTTATTTTAGTTCTACCCATCATTAGGTTATTCCTGACTATTTTATTTTTACTCATCATTAGGTATTTTATTTTTCTTTTTTGTACTTTGCTTAATGGTACATTGACTGTATGAAGGGAGATATGGGAACTAATCTTGAGAGATAACAGAAGAGGATTATCTGTCTTCACAAAAAAGTAGAAAACTAAACATGGCCTTTGTTTTCAGTTTTAATTTCATTTACATTTTATTGGGAAATTTATGTTAAATAGTGTTACTCTTGGAATATGCCCTATGCAATGCATGTGTGTTATTTTACTTGCTATAGCTTCCTCTAATTAGTATCTTTTCCATGTATGCAGGATATTAACATTGACAAATGTCTAACAGTCTAACAAGAGACTTGTGTTTAAAAACGTTCTGTTTCTACAGCAACTTTGGGACAATAGGAACCTATGTGACATATTTTACATATTAAAATCTAATAGTATGCTTTGGGGACACAAATTTCAAATACTAGCCCAGTTTGTTTGAATTGAAGCATGGCTTCATGACTAAGCAACAATTTGGTGAAGACATATTTGTTATATGTCTTCAATCAAGACAGTGACAGGAATGGACTATCAAATCAGCTTCCTTGGCTCTGCTTGAATGACATGTAGGTATTGGTACCCATACTGGGAAGGCCATCATGTCCTATCCATACCAAAGAATAGTACAGTATAATTTACAGAGCTTTATTTATTGAAGTTATAGGAAGAGTCTTATCTTTAGTTTTGTTAGATTTAGATTTGCTAAGTCTTTCAAGGAATAGCTTATATAAAAAATGTTTGAAAGTAAGATGTTGATAAGGAAGCTAATGATGTGTAGCAAAATCTCTTGAGAGTTATTTGATTAAAAATAATATCTTAAAGGATCTGCTTTGACTTTCATGGGTATGCAGAGGTGAAAGGTGAAGGAAGAACCATACAAGCACGATGATGCAAGAATATCTGTCCAAAAGAAATCTGTGGAAAGAATGGAAAACTAAGCACATCATTGTATATTCATTCTGTGTGGGTAATAAGGCAAGACAGAAATAATTTTTAGTGATGTTTAAGAAATGAGCAAATTTCAAAAGGAGAATCATCAAATACAACAATAAGGAAAGAAATGACTGGACTGTTCAGGCAGCCACACTCTGTAGTATCCCTGTGGAGCTGGAGTGCAAACTATGAGGGAATTGTAAAGTTCACTTATTCAACGGTAACTCAGTTCAAATAGGAATTGATATTGAGAGTATCTAGAAAGAACTTTTAAATGAATGTTATCCTCAGTAGCAGTAAGTGTATACCTGTGTTACAACTTCACCACATTCTTTCTAGTGCTCTTAAATATTAATCTCCAAACAGAAATAACAGATGCAGGGGATGTTTTACATTCCAGTGTAAAATCAGTCACTATGGAAACTACTTGAGCAATGTTAGGTAGTCCTAGTTACAATTATGTTAATATCAATTCAAAGGGGACATTACATTTTCCATCTCTTCCTATTAAATATAGTTGCAATGTTGTTAGAATCTGTGTGTAAATTGGTTATGTTGATTTGTATGAATTGCATCATAACCTGGATTAAGGTTTGGAAGATCTTTTGGTTTTTTTTGCATTTTGATGCTCTTATACTTCATGTATAATCTGAAAGGTCAGAAATTTCTGGTTAAGTCACTACAGTGTCTTGTCTGAGCTGAAGAAGAACTGCAAATGTAATGTGAAAGCTTTAGACAAAAATCCTGTGTGACTCAAGAGGCCAACATAATTTCAGGTAACTGTCTTAATTTATCTGAGTTATGCTCTGGGCATTAAACTCAGGACGCTTCAGGTCTTGTATTAGAGTACTTTGCTTAAAATTTTGTTCATTTAATAAAAAAGACTTAAATGAATTCCTATGAATTCATACTTAGCTTTTGGTTTCAAATTACTGTAATTTTTAAACCACTTTTTTGTTTCTTTATATGATCACAGTTTTCAATCTTAGAGAGATGAATTCTATTTCATTTTTGTCCCTTGATATAGCAAATGAAGCGTTTCCTTCTTTACATTTGGGTAACGTTTAGTTCTTAATATGGTAATCAAGAGTAGGGTAGAAAAAAGTGAGTGAAATAAGATAAATTATTGAAACATCCTGACCTTAAAGAGATTTTGCTTTTTGAAAAATCCGTTCTAGGAAAATCAGTTGGCTCTGCTTGAAATTCTAGCATGTTCAGAAAAAACCTCTACTATTAAACCTGGAAGAAAATGGGATAGTTATGAAGTTAATTGTATCTAGAATATCACAAAAGAATCTGTAAACTATTCATTATTTCCTCTACCTCCTTTCACCAAATCTGTTCTGATTCCAGCTAATGTTATTAGTAAGGACTAAACACTTGCTTAAATACTTTTAGGGATCTTTTGGAAATACTGCAGTGTATTCATATGGATTACTATAATGTATAAAATTTAAATTTCTTACTTTAATTACTTTAATCTTTCAGTTCTATCTCCAGATTAAAAAGAAGTCATTCTCCTTCAGGTAAAGCTTAGTAAAATTTTCAAGATTACTGCAATAGAACAGAGATCTCTGAAATGCTATTCCAGAATATCACAGTAGAAAAAAAGCTAGTAAGACTTCAGAGAGGGAGCCATAGCTGTTTTCCACTGAGTGGTATGGAAGGTTGTTCTAACGGTAGATTTTTTGATCTGTGATGATTGAAGTATGCATTTGAAAACTAACAATTCCAAATTTCTCTGTCTGTAAATTTAGAAATACAAAGCTAAAATTTTCCTGATACTTGGAACAAACAGTAAAGTTCCCAGTCTTCTTTAGCAGTGTATATTTCACTTTAGGAAAAGTAAGAAGAAAAAAGCAGCATACGGGTGCAAAGCACTTACCAAATAATTTTCAGTAGTAGAGAAATATGTTCAGAACAATTTGCCCCCTCATCATAGATATTCCACAATTATCCTTGCCTTTATGCCAAAAATTCTTTGCTTTTGGCAAATACTTTTCCTTACCATACGATTGACTTGAAATCCCATGATTCCGCCAAAATATACCTGGAAAATGAGGGAAACAAACCTCTTTCTGCCTCAAGAATGTTATATAATGTAATTACACTGTAGATAAATTTGGTTTACATATTCAGGTTCCCATATTGTAACTTTTGTGTCCTGTATAAATTTGATTGTCCGCCTAAGCTTATATTTTTCTTGCAATACTCAAGTTTTGAAACATACAAATCAACAACTTCTTATTCTATGCTGTTTGATTTTTTAGTGAACTGCAATTGTTGCATGCTTGAATTAGCTAATAGAAAAATGTTCTTTAATAGAGTTAGTCTCACCAGTACCTCCTGCCAATGTCTCTCCTACAGTGTAAATCAGATATGCTAAATGGGTAAGCAAGACATTTTTTACTTGTGTGTATAAACCTACTCCAGTGCACTCCTGATAAACTGCTGGCCAGTGCCATGTGGCAGATAAATTGGTAGTGGTTTGCAAGACTGTTGTGTGTTGTTTTCCAAAACCTGGCTGTAAAGTGTCAACAGTCTGCTTTAGAATTCTTTGATATGGACCCCGTACATCTGCAAGTACTTTTATTCTGTGAAAGAAGCAGAGAACAGTCTCTGCAATACTGGTGCTGGGTCATCAGCTGTTCATCTGAGTGAAGAAATAAAAAGGCATGGTGCTTTAAAGTGAAAAGAAATAGCTTTTGACAATCCACTGTTGTGGAACAAAAAAAGTCGTTCATATGACTCCTATAAACTGACCCAAAAAGCTAGTTAGCTGCTTAAATGAGCCCTGAGTGTCGCACTGCTATTCTTGGGACACATTTGTGCATCTGCTACGTACTCTTGAGATACAAGGGAAATAGATGGAAGCAATGTTTAGCCTTCTTGAAAACAGATTATCACCTTGTATTAAAGGTCTTTCTATTGCTTCGCAGCACTACAGATTGCCCATCATTTTTAAAAGGTTGTTGAACTAGATATTGTTCTTTTTGCACTGTGAAATGTTGAATTATATGGTGATATCTTTTAATTCTGTTCTATTTTGAAGTATTCTAACATTTGAACCACTGGAAACAAGTGCTTTTTCAGGATATTAAACTCACTAGCAAATAAGAGGAAGGAGAGAGTGCTTACAGTGTGTTTATTGGTATAGCCATTAACTGACTGTGGTACTGTAAACAAAGTAGGAAGAGAATTCACCTGCATTAATTGCCATTCAATTTACCCTTACTTCATGTTATCAAACAACATATCAAAGGTTAGAAATCCATTTTAGTATTACATTTACCTGAAATTCAACAATTTTTTGACAGTAAAAAATAGGAGAATGTGGCCTTAATATGAAAATGTATTATGACAGGTTGTCTACTGCTATACAGTCAGTCTTACTTATTCCTGCTTGCTTTACACTTGCCTTTTCTTATTGTCTTTCAGACATGATAAATGGAAATCATGTAATTTGGAGTTTTACAAATCGATTTGGTTTCAATTTACTTTAATTCTCCAGTTTGCTTTGGGGTTTCTTTTTCTAATGGAAAATAATCCTTCCCTGTGCTGTAAGATAGCTTGAAGCAGAAGAATTCCCTGATTCAAGATAGAGTAGGCAGCTGCTAATACCTGGGATGTTCTTAAACAGTCATGGCTACACTCAGAGGAGGAAATTTGTCTTTCAAATCATTCTGCATATTTCTTTTCCCTCCCCTTTAACAGTTCGTTGCTTCGCATCTAGCCAATGTCTCTGCAGAAAGCTTTTGAAAGCAATTTGAATCGTGAAGTGCTTTCAGTAATATTGAAACCTTGGAACATCCTGGACTGTAACTTTGTCAGATTGGAAACTGAAAATGCCATCATGCTGTTAAAGCATTTCATTATGTTTGAATTGTTATAGCTTTTGAATGAAAGTCACGGTGCTATCTATAAAGGTGTGTGTCTGTCTTGTGAGAGATGGCAGCTCTTAATGTCTTTGATTCTTCTGCTTTTAACTTGCTTGTGTTAGCTGCAGATCATAAGCTTATGAAAAAAACAAATGAAAAATAAAATACTGTCATGAAGTCCATTTTGGATATCACTGATTAGGCATAGCAAAACTATTCAGAATACTCACATTATCTTTCTTTTTCTTTCATGACTGATTGCTCATGACTGTAAAAGTCAAAGGATTTGTGAAATTCAAAGGTAAAAATCACGACTTTTAGACTTTGCCCTGTTCAGTAATCTTACAAGTTAGTGAATTCACACCATCGTTGAAGCTATTTTAGTTTTCATCTAAGAAAAGTGATGGTACTAAATTCTTGTGTTAGAGAATTAAATTTGTTTAATTACTTGGGATAAAACAAAACATTTTTGCCTTTAGGATTGTGTATGTCTGACTCTGCTGATTAATTGTGATTTTTAAACCCCCAATGAGTTTCAGTAAACAACTTCAGAATTCTTGCAGACACTGATTCATTAATTAAAAAGATTTTCACTTCAATCTTATGCTCATTTTAAAATTAAAGGTAAAATGAGCAACAATTCAATTTATCATTTCATATTCTTTATATATCTTTATGTCAAAACAGAGATTAACAATTGTATCCTGAAAGAGTTTATGATACTTGCATCTCTATCTAATGAGAATAGTACGGAATTACACTTGAAATGATCAAACAAGTTTGAAAACAGCTTTAGTCAGGCTGTATTACAGTCACCTAATGCTAGAGGATTGTGTCCACAAGAGAGTACAGAGTGCTATTTATTACTATGTTTTTATGTCCGTGAATAGAAACATGGCAGGATATACCCTGCAGCATAAAAAGAAATAGTACACCAACATTGATTCAGATTAACAATGAAAGTAAATGAGATACAAATGTAGAGATAGTTCCCTTTTTATCATCTCTTAGCTTCCATCAAGTCGTGAATCAGGTAATTCATGAATTGGATGCCATTTTTGTATTTAATAGGTCAAGAAGGATTCATTTATTTTTATAACAATTTTCTTGTTATCTGAATCCATGTACAGTTTTGTCATCATCTACATCTGTGGCACTGTCTAGTTACATATTGAATGAAAAAGTATACCTTTTGTTTTCAACTTATCTCCTGTTAGTTTACCCTGATGTCCTTTTTTGCTCACTCTATAAGAGACAAACAGTAATCTTCCCCCTTCAGGTTATTGTCCTGCAACTGATGTTTTTATAATCAATTCCTTTGTCATCTTTACACTTGGAAGAGACCTTATCTCTTTCACAGAAAGATACTATAAACCTTTGCTGGCCCTTCTTACCTTTTTCTGTACTTGTGGTGGGTTTTTTTACTGTATCTCTTGAGAATGGGAGGTTTTAAAGAGTGTCATAGAAATAATTTGGCTTGCTTTGATATCCTTACCAATCACTCTTAACTCTCAATACATCTTTTACTGTTTTTCACTGTAAGTAGAAGATAGAAATGGGATAGATTAAACTTTACAAAGCAGATGAAAAAGAAGATAATTTATGATTATTTACCCCTTATTTGATGTGTATTAGTCGCAGTCTTAAGATGTTATCCAGGGTTTATATGATGTTGGGTAGGAATTAATATGAGAAATTTACAAGAAGCATATGAAGAGAGCTTTTGAACTAGTGTAAACAGCACATATGAATATTTATGCTACATTCTAATGCTTTTTTACTGTGATGTGTCAGTTTGCTAAATGACTGTGATTGGTCAGTGCCGTTTACTTTTCCAGATAGGAATAGCACACGCTTGTTGGGTTTGGGTTGTTTTGGCTTTTTCCCCAAAGAATTTATCTCTAAATTTTCCTTAAGGGTGGTTTGGGTGCTCTGGAAGATTTGCATTTCACCTTCAGCCTGAGTCACAGCATCTGTCATTTGGCAAAGACAAGCACCACTCTTGCAAACTCTCATAGCTCAGGAGGAGACTGGTGTTGAAAGAGGATTTTACATATTGATTTTTTTTCTCTGGTTGATAATGCCTTCTTCAATATCCAAAATTTGGTTCCAATATGGAAGAAAACTTATATTTACTTTCTCCTCAACTTCATAACACCTTCAAAATGGCCTTATTTTTGATGCTGACATCCAGTCCAAAGAAAATGAAATTAAAATGAAAGCTCTAATTAAAAGAGGCAACACAAAATCTGTTACAATACCACTCAAATTTAAGGAAAATATAGCTCAAAAATTTAAGCCAAACATACTTTTCTATTGTACCTTCTCCTGAGCACGCTAGACAGAAAGTGTCTGTTTAAGGACAGTAAAACTAATCTTTTACACATGATATTGCTAGAGTGGGAACCAAAAGGATCAAATTTTTTCCTCCTACTCATCTATTAGCTAACTGGAACAGAAGCAGCAATGCTGTAGTTGGACAAAGAGTTCAGTACTTTAAAAATGTCCAGTGGATTAGAAATTCTCTTAGTAGCTTACATAGAACACATTTTTGCCTCTCATACCTACTCTGCTAGTGTAAGATGCATGTGAACGGAATTTTTCTTACTTCTGTTCCTGACTTCTCAACAGCTGTCAATCTCTGTTGTCATTCTACATTTCCACCATTTATTTTTATTCATATATATGATACACAAATTATATTTGTATAATTGTGTATACATAGAAGTTCAACACCATTAAATCTGAAATATTTGTCTAAGCTATTAAGATTCAGAAGGGGCCTACAGAAAGTCTTGGTTTGCTAAGGAATGTTTACAGCTGACGTTCAAATCACTTCTTCCTTAAAAGTCATCACAGTAAAGCGACAAGCTTTGAATATTTAAAAACTAAGACAACTCACTCTAGATTAACTTACCATTCAATTGGTCTTAACATCACTGTTATTTAATTATTTATTTTTTTAAAGAACCTGAAAATGAGAATTGCAAGTATTGAAAAACACACAGGCAGATTGGAAGGATTTGTTTTCATACTATTTCATTATTTCTAAGACAGAGATATATTCACTTACTTAAAGAAACTATTTCTAATTACGATGAAGTGAATGCTGAATTTTTTAGAACTTCACTATATCCTTGAAAGCTTCTGTAAGTAAATGGATTATCTGCAATTAAAAGCATACATTTCAGAAATACAATAGAGGTTATTGGGTTTTTTTAACTTGTCTATATGATGGTCATTTAGAAAAAACATTCAAACTACCAAGGATCTATTTTGTCCTTATATAGAAAAGGGGTTTCAAAAGCTCTAGCTTTTTGGAGTAAAATGATTTTAATACACAGTGGTACAGACTGCAAGGAGATGTTTAAGCTTAAAAATCAGATGTAACAATTTGCAGGTTTCATCTTGTTCTGATCATGAGTAGTTTGTAAACTCAGTACTTAAATTCTTGTGTTATCATTTGCCACACTAGAAAAAGTTGTCTTCTTTTGGTTTTGAGCTTATTTGTTCTCCTATGATTCTTTGGCAGCTCTTGAGAAGTAAAGGCAGCTTCAAACTGCATAAAGGTAAACCACTTCAGATGAATGAGTCAGATACATTAAAGGAAATGCACTGTTAGGTTAAGAATATGCAATCTCGTCATTTTCCCAGACATAGATATCTTCAATTCAGAATCTTCTTAGAAAGGAGGAAAATGTACTAAACTAGTCAGTATTGGATTGACTATCTTGTTGGATGATTCCACAGATAATATAAAAACACCTATACAGGTAAGTGAATGAGAAATTCTATCCTCTGTAAAGTCAAAATTCTGAAGTGAAGGAGAAAGCACTGAAACCTCCAACACGGACACTAAGATCTGTTAGCTGATAGACCATAAAATTATCTCAGTGTGAAGAAAAGATTGCTCTCTATTTTCTGAGGTAAAGTCCTTATCTTTCAATTATATGTTTTGACTCTTTTACTGAGGTACCCTAAACAATAAAACATTCAACTTAAATTTATGTGTTTACTTCATATGAATATATTCCCAGTTGCAACATTTCTGAAGGCTGCATTAGAGATTTTAATGTTTAAACCCTTTCCAGATAATTAATGTGTGTGCACACACATATGTAGATTTATAAACTCATTCATTTTACCATGGCTTCATTTTTTTTTTCCTGTAAAAAAATATTAAGGTTTGTGGCATGGTTAATTGGAGGAAAGAGTAATAATTTGAATTCTGATGGATATCAGCTTGTAAAGAGTTTGAATAGATGAAATATTATAATTGTATTGTAGTGTTACAAAATACCTAGTAGGAAAATTAACTACTGAAAGAATCAAACATTCTACATGAGCTGAAAAATATTCAGTTCACTAATGTTTTCCACAGAACTCCATAGTCTCATAAATTTTTAGGACTGAAAAATGAGCTGCACTTATCCTTTCATTCTCTTATTTGCAAAAAGGAGAAATTAAATAAAGGAAAAACAAAAAATAATGTAGTAGAGGGAAGAAAGAGGGAGATAAAACTATTTCTCAGATGCTTTTTATGGATTTACTTTTCTTAGATATGATGAATTTGGACAAGTTAAAAGGATTTACAGGATTTCTTGCCACGCTTGTTAGCACAGAATTATTATGATGGTCACTTTGATTTTTGACACTAAAAGGATGTTGTTGTTATTATGATGATGATGAGAGGTTACTGAGACATGGAAAATAATATTTATGTGGAGAAAAGAAAGTATTTGACAATGAGGAATGAAAACTTCTGTTATCTGGGTTTCTAATTGCTTTGCTTTGTCTTCCTTTTTTTTTTCAGTGGATGAAGGATACCATTAGCCTCTCTTTTTGAAGCATTAATTCTCAGAGAATTTACAATATCAGTGTTTCTAATCATAATAAGATAAATCAACTTGAAGAATTTCCCATGGATAGGACAATCTTAAATTTTTCATCTAGACTGACAATATGGTACTTTCTTCTCCCTTGTAAGAGGATCCTAGACGGGATGTATTCTTTCTTCCCTGAGCTGGGGCAAGGTCTACACCTCAGCACTTTCCCTTTGCCTCTTTGAAAGTAAGGAAAGGATCTCAGAGGTTTTTCTGTAGTTCTCTGATTAACAAGTCTGTGCAGTATCTAAGCACGATCAGATTAAGCGAGTTTGTCAAGGTAACCACATGTTATTTCTTGCAAAATTGAATACAAGAAAAATCTTATAAAATATGAATAGGTTTTTAGTATTCACTGCCCCTCTGCTAAATGCAGTCTTTTTAGATTGTAATAAGAGGAATTTCTTTTTCCCCCACCGTGCCGTTTCATTTGTCTCTTCTTTTCTTCATATGGCATCATATTTCTTCAAGTTTCTGTAGTCTCATTAGTGCTACTAATTTCTGAGATGTACTGCCCTCTTTACTACACCAAGCAGCTTTGAATTACTACCTATTGTGGACAGCTGTACCTAATTCATGAGAATCAAACTATTTTCTTCTACTTTTTGTCACCTTCCTGCTCCTTTCTGTCTTGACAGAATTTTTCAGTTACTCTTCTAACTTGTCACTGCTGAAGACATTCTTACTCTTAATGTACTCCTCCACTGGAGACGACAAGCTGGCATGTAATTTGCATGAACTGCTTTCAAGATCTTCTTCTAAACATGACAGCCTGCTGAGCTGCTGTCACAGGAAGGGTATTAATACCTCTTCCCATTAAAGGCACAAGCTGTGGAGGAAGCACATGGTGAAGTGATGGGTCAGACTGATGGTAAGGCTGCTTTCCTCATACTTCAACAAAGCAGAATGCTTTGGCAAAGTTTTTGCCATGACTGGGTTCATGGAAAACAAATGTTCAAAGCCAGCAAATCATCTTTTTCCTGAATGTGTTGTCCTCCCTGAGAATAATGAAATAGAAATCATGTTTGCTAGAAGGGATAACTTTCTCAGTATGAGAATGTCTCTGAACAAAAATGCTGTTTGTGAGATGCAGCCTCTAAAGCCAGTTGTGTCAGAAGTAATAGTGACTCACTGAAAGTCTACTAGTTCTACAAAAGAATAGGCATCTATTTCCTGTCAATAGAAAATTCAACTAAATATATGATTTTGCTTCTTTCTGTGATGGTAAAGTCTATAGTTTAATCAAGTCAAATATGGCAGATTGGGATTTTTTCTTAGCTAATTATGAGATAGTCTAAAGGTTTTTTGTCACAATATATACTTTCCATGAAGAAGGAGGGTCCCAACAGCTTTATTTGGAAGACAGTTTAAAATGTTTGCACCCAGAAACCAGCTCTCTGCTATTTGCTCCTGTCAGGGTGGTGATGGCTAACTCAAGCCTACATTTTGTTTCATTCTGGTTCACTGAGCACAGATACTCACAGAGTTTCATTGTCAGCAAGTTTGGATTAAGCAGGCAACTGCCATTCCGTGTTCATCACAGGACACTGCTGATTTAACCTATTGATTATTGTGATTTTTATCAAGTTGTTAATCTAAGTTTAGAAATAATACAAAGTTAAAATCACATCTACCCTGGCCTGAATGTTGACTTTCTGTGTCCCTAAATTCAGGTCTTCCTGAGCCGCCTGACCCTGGAATGCATGAGCCCTTGAGGTCTGTGGTGCCAAGTCTCTTGCAGGTGCCTAGATTTCATAACCTAAGGTCCTGCTAGTCAGGACCGAAGCTGACTAGTGCTTGTGCAAAGGCATGCAGAATAAAGACCTCATCCCCACGTGGCAGCTGGAAATAGGATTTAATAAGAGTAGAGGTTAGACTGCTGTTGTCAACAGTAAGAATCAGCCAGAAAGACCTACAGACAGGCTGCCTGTTTACTTTCACCAAATTTTGTACCCTTTCTCCTATATTTACTCACATTAATTCTTTTCTGGTTTTCATGAGCAAATCAGAATCAACCAGGGATTTTTATTTAATATAATTCAATTCCAATTAAACAAAAGCTTTAGCTGCTGATTCAAACATTGACAAAAAAAACCCCCAACCAACGATCCAAAACAAATAGAAACACTCTAAAACATTTAAAAAACCTCACTTAAGGAAACTCCTTTCCTTCCCTTTCCTTAGGGACATCAGTACAACAGCTCTCCCACCCTCTTCCTAGTTCACCTCACCTTGTCCTCACCACACATCACACCCACCCCTTCTAGTCTCTTCAGTAAGGTGATGGGCAGTGCAGGGAATCAAACTATAATGATTTTTTCTGCCCCTTCTTGCTTTTTACTTATTTTCCCCAAGTCAAGGATGAGTTTTTACAATTCCCTGTCTCTTTGGGAAAGAGACACCCTTTCTTCCCCCGACACAAAAATCACATGGTCTAAGGATAGATGGGATAGTTAGGATAGTTTTTTATTGCTAAAATGTCATAGACTCATTATGAAATTTCAAAATATATAAATAAAAATGATCTGTGCAATTAATTTTCTATCTCTGTAATTTATATAATGAGAAATATATTTTGTTTGGTCATTCAAGAATCATATCCCTAAGTGCACAGTATCTTGCAGGTAAAACTGAAAATTTCAAAACTTCTTACTGTCAGTAAGAGAGTAAAAGGTTTACTGAAAGACTTTGGGATGAGACTTCTGAGGAGCAGCTGTCTTGGATTCTAAGAGATAGCAGCAGTGTGTAAGAGCAAAATGAATTACATTATAGAGCAGAATTACAGTAAAGGAGCAGAAAGCAGAATTTTATATGGAAAGGACTGCAAACAAAGAAAATGTAAAATCATATAAAATCCAAATTATCCCTACAAATAATCCAAAGCTGGTAACTCTCCTGATAATAATTCTGTCGCAGATTAATTCAACTAGAAATTTCTATGTTGTTCTCTGTGCTAGGACTGTCTTTTCTACTCTTTATGGGTCAGAACAGTCAGAAGACAGCTAGATACTAATGTAGCAAAAGAACAAAACTGGCCTTTATTTCCTATCCCTAGATTTTTTTTTTTTTTCTCTATACAAGTTGTGTTTTGTTGACAAAGACTGTCTTTAAATCTGTTTCACTGTTTTCACTGCTTGCATCTTATATTCCTCTGGGGACAGGAGCTGAAATGAACACTTACTGGTTTTTGCTATAATTATCACCAAGCTACCTGATAGAAGAACTTGGAGTTGACATCTCTGGATGCTGTTCTCTTTGAAATATTTCTTTTTCTTTTGAAATAACTTAAGTTTCAGATCTTCTGGAGATCAGCTAAACTTTACCCTGCTTTTGTATTTTTGAACATATTTTCACAGTGTGGTTGTTTATTAACTTGTAGTATGTTGTACTTAAACGATGACCGTTCATTGCATACTGCATTATAATTTGAAAACAAAGGATATGCTTTTACTTTTATTTTCATTGCTTCCACCAAAACACCAATCAGATCTGCTACTCAAAGTTTTCCTTTATTTTTGCCTTGCTGAGGTTTGCAGGCATAGCTCTATTGTGGTGGCACCTACACAATTAATTTTCATAGGGCTGTACCCATTAAGTACTCATTAGTTTGGACATTAGGAAGAATTTTTTTACCAAAAGGATGGTTAAGCATCTGAATGGCCTGCCCAGGGAGGTGGTGGAGTTACCATCCTGAAGATATTTAAAAGACACGGAGATGAGGTGCTGGGGGACATGGTTTAGTGTTGGGTTTGGCAGTGTGAGGTTAGTGGTTGGACTTGATGATCTTGAAGATCTTTCCAACTGTAATGATTCTATGATTTTATGATGATGTCTGGAGACATCATCAAAAAATTAAGTCTTCAGGTCCAGCCATGTGGCCTCAGGGATTTCAGACAAACACAACTATGTGTAAGACTGGACATGCAAACACCAACTAATACATATACAATTAAAATACCATCTCAGCCATATGGAGATAAAGGCATGTAAGAGACAGCATGGCAGATCAATCTGCTCTTCTATCAATTTAATCAGATATTGTGTGTACTCTAAATGAGAATTGATGCAAAATATAAAAGCAGAAGATTTGCTTGGATTAGTCTTTAGACAACAAGACTGTGTGACTTACGATTTCCACACTTCTTGTCTTAGTATGGCTCTAATAAAGAAGCATGCAAGAAAGACCTAAGGTCTGTTTAGAGGCAAACCAAGGGAAGATCTGATTTCTCACTTGGGCAATCCAAAGCTGATGTACTTCTGTCTGTCATCAACATGGTTTTTACGGTTTTGAGAGTAAGGAGAGGTCAGTCTGCTCTTAATAGCCACTCTTGTGAGACATTAAAAGAAAGGGGAAAAAAAGAGCTGTATTGGGGAAAAGATTCTTAGATTACTGCACTAGTAGAGCAAATAAGGAGAGGGTAAAATTCATCAACAACCTTTTTTGGATAATCAGTCACAGCAATATTAGAGATGCCTGGAACTACAACGACTTCTGTTATGAAGGTCATGCCTTTTCCTTTTATAAAACACCTATCTTAGTAATAAGACCCCATTAAAATTTCAAGATGGTAGTTGTTTTGAAGAATTATGTTAATTTCTTCAAGTCTGTCTAGCAAAAAGCTGTTTAAATGTGATTTCCAGGGAAATAAATACAGATTTCCTAGTGCTAAAAACAGATTATGCTATTATGTTGGGAATTTGAAACATATATACTGTTCAATGAGGTGAAATGACATTTCTTTATACTGCACAACAGTTACATCAACTAATAGTTGCAAACGTCTTAAACCGTAAGTGGCAGTGAATATAGGAAGTGACAGACTCATTTTAAGAGAGAAAAGAGATCTAATTCTGCTGATGAATTGACAAACTCAAGAAAGATATGTGCAACCACCCTTGTTTCAAAATGAGTAAAAATGAGTAAAGTGGAAACTATCAAAACTCAGATTTGTTAAAATCAGTAATTATTAGAAAATGCTTATCATGTTTCCTTTGGTTTACTTGCTAAATGATAATTTAGTTGTGTTTCAGTACTGATGGGAAAAAACCCCACATTTTTGGAAGTGGAATATGTCCAGAAGCTTAATTTTACATGTCTTGTTATTAATTTCAGTCACTTAGGTATGCTGTATTTACCATATTTCTCACAGACAAGACCAAAAAGAAAAAAAGCATGGATGTGCAGGAATAAAGTAACTAGATTTTTTTAACTATTCATGGCTGTTGGCTCAGAAATGTTTCAACCTCTCATGGGAGCTGAGCCTGACGCTACAGTGGTATGTTATCATGTAACACTAGTAAACTGTTTTGGTTCCAGAAATTATATCCGAAGACTGTATGTGAAGTCTGGGAGTTTAATCCCAGTACCACTACAAATTAACCTATAGCATCAATTTTCAAAGTGATGCATGTCCTTTTTTTTTCAAGTAGAAAAGCATATATACATGTAAAGTCATGCTTACTTGTCATAAACATTCTTTGTTGATACCCACAACTCTCTTATTTGTAGTGATAGGCTCTGCTATTTGCTAACAGTTGCTATGCAAACATATTTCAGCTCTAAAGCCAAACTGCTCTTTCACAAAGCCTGCTTGGTGAAAGGCTCCTTTTTCACTGCAATGCCTGCTTCCTCTGCATTTTATTTATGTTATGTGATGGAGAGACCAGCTGATGGTCCCAGAGATGACTTTGAAGTGAGGAGAAATGTTGACCCCTGTAAAGAGAATCTCTGCTCTCTATATTTAAGTTTGGAAAAGGGTGTTTCTGTTTTCCTACATCTCTTTGGCTGCAAAGAAGCTCCAGTTTCAAACCCACACTTCAACAACTACCATTTACTGTCCAAATCTATTTTAATAGACAATAAAATAAGTTTTTAACCATTTTAAAAATTAAATTAATGTGTGATCAATATTCCAGGAAAGTCTTCAAGAAAATGTACACACAGAGATTACACCATGCCCGTTGAGCAAGATGTATGCCTGTAAATGCTGTGCATTTGGTTTTCTAAAGCATCAGGTTTATTGCAGAGATGCAATGCATTCAGATTCATTGTCAGAGACAGTTGCTTTAGAGAGTAGGAGTCTTTTTCATCTACTCAGAGAAATTAAGTTCCTTTATTGGCTGAACAGAGGCAGCTTAAGCAGCTGGTACACCCTGTTGTTTGAATTCTACTTGATGAGGTCACATCTGTGCATATCAAGAAATTTTGAAGGAGCTCATAATGGACTGTGCTTTGAAATCACCTCAGTATTTCCAAGATTAAAAAGGATAAAATAAACTCTAACCTCTTTCAGAAAGCCGTGTTATGATGTTTGGTGAAACTACTTTCTGAAGAAAATAAAACCAAAAACCAACCAACTAGACAAAAGCATCCCTTCTTGCTCTACCTAGTTAAGAAAATGAACTCTGCTCAGGCTTTATTTTGCTATGCCAAAGTGATTGCACCAAAGAAGAGACTAACATTCTCCAGGATATATACTTTTAGATTTGTAGGCTTGTGAGCATTTTCTCTGCTTCTTCTTGGCATGAACAAACATACTATAGAGTAGTAAGGAGTTTTATCAATATAGCTGCATAATTTCCAATCATACTAATCTGCAAGGAGAGCTTGCTTAAATATGCCTGTGAAATACCACACAGACAGATAGTCATTCTTGTAGTAGCTAATTCTTTCTTCTTATCATCCTAATAGGTCTCTTCTACATCTGGTGCATATCCAATTCTACTTTCCAAAGCCTATGTAATTACAAAGTTCTTATTCCAATAATTTCTCTGAACATCAAGGCTACTTAGGTGTTTTGTGTATCAGTTTATTTATGCAGAAGGCATGCATCAGAGATAGGGATTGTAAAGCCTGAACCTCAACAGTCTATTTGAACAGATAAGTCTTAAAATATCTGACCTCCAGGAATCATATTAAATCGCAGGAAGAGAGTTAGCGGATAACATAATATCAGCATATCATGACATCTTTCTTCACCTTTCTCTTGCTTTTGCCCTATAAAAGCTTCGTTAATCTGTTTCTTGCTTTTGCCTGGTAAACTGCAGTTAATGTGTAAAACTACTGGAAAGTAACCTATTGCTGATGTTTATAATAATCACTTCTTTTCTTGATAATTCTAACCTTTTGTAAATCTCTTCTGCTATTTATTTACTTTAATTACATTAATTTAATAGATAAGAACTTAGTTGCATATTCAACTTTACTCCATCTTTTACACCACACCAGTTATGAAAAAGGAGTTAAAGAACTGTAATTCACTACAGCATTCAATATTTATTTTCCAAATACAGCCCAGGAATGTCAGCACTACTGGGATTGAGCTGAAAGGTTATTCAAGATGGTTTACCATGCTGACCTTTATTTATGACTGCAGTAAACAAGTCAGTGAGAGTGTATGGTATTCATATTTTTATTCCTTCTTTCTTCTCACTGTAGTGGTGAGCCATCAGTGAGAAATTTTCTTGAGAAAATATTGTCTTATAATAAGAACTAATTAGCTGTTGAATTGATTCTATGATATGGTGCAGCACAGCTTCCACTAAAATGGCTTGAATGGAACAGTGCCACCTGTCTGGTTTGACTTCAGCTAACAGTCTGTCATATTTTTTTGTTTCAACGTCCTCAATAATTAAAGATAAATTGGCATGGGCTGCTAAGAAAATATAGTCTCCCAGAAAACTACCAGATCTTTAGTTTCTGTGCAATCAAGAGTCCTTATGAATTATAAGCAGCCATTGGGTTTAATATTAGTAAAAACAAATTTTATGGCCATTTTCTTTATCATCTTTGAACCTGAAATTCTGATGTAAAATATACATGGCCTACAGAAGACCTGTTGATTTCTGTGTTCTGAAGCATTGCATATAGCTGTAAATTCTATATAGGTTCATGTTTTAAATACTTTATATTAGTGGTAGCTAGGTGTTGGACAAAAATAGAACAATCAAACTTAAATTTGAAAGATAAGTTTACCCGTTGACAAACATGTAGAACACATTTTTTTTTCTGTTTATATCAAAGATTTTCAACATCAGAAGTTATAGAAATTCTTTCTTTCTTGTTTGTTTGTATTGCAGAAAATGGGGTAGGCCTAAATCTCTGTGAGATTCAACAGAATCATATTACTTCAGAATGAAAAGAACACACTTGCTTTCTGTAAACAACTTCAGACCAATGCCATTACCCACTGCAGTATTTTATACTCTACATTACCCACACTGAGCTGATTAAAAATGTAAAAATATGGAATTTAGGTTGTTAAAGCAATTACAGAGGAAAACAAATACCTTTTACAATAGCAGGGGTATAGAATTATTCCACAGGAAGTCAAGAAATAAGAATGAACTGGAAATGACAATTCATTGACACTTTCTTCCTTTAAATTAATAGCAGCTTTAGTAATACATGTTTACAGTCCTGGAACAGCCAGTACGTGTTTTTAAATAGTTTGCTTAAAGGAAATATTTTTAAAATAGAGTCTCCAGGTAAGAAGCTCATCCTGAGAACGTGTCTTTCCATTTTCTTGAAGCATATTGCTTCCCAAAGAGCAGTTCTATGGTGCTCGTAATCCCAGATAGCCCTTACTCTTGAGACAGAACTAGCTGTCTTAATCTGTCCCTGTCTCTCCCATCAAAACATGATGTTCATTCAGTATAAAGAGATATTGCATATGCAGTCATTCTAAAACCCATAAGATTATACAGCCATTAAACTTCCAGCAAATTCTGCACAGAACAGTCAATAAAAATCATGCACAGATCAGAGAGGAAAATGTTGTCATTAGTTGCTTCAGGTTTCATTCCCACGCATTTGACTAGGTACAGAGACAGAGGCATGACCACAGTGCCAACCTGGCAGGCAACTGGACCCTGAGAAATCTTCACTCTTGCAAGGACATTCCTTTCACACATATCAAAGGTCTGATCCTTAACTTTAGTGTAGTGGTCATTTTCAAGCTACAGAGAAGTGATGAATCTTCTGAATCTTTCCTAGATTTTGATGTAAACTAGTATAATGAGAACAGAGAGGTCTCTCCACATCCATATTATTTAGTCTACGATACCCTAGGATTTCAACTATTGTAGTTTAGATCTACTGACATATATTATCACTTACCTCATCCTTGTAGGCTGAAATAAGCAGCCTATTGATCTACCAAGAGTCATTTTAGACTATTCTAGTACGTTTTCCTTTATCTAGATTTTTTCAACTAAATTACTGTGCCCACATTCTAGAAAGTATAAGTAACCGTAACAAATTTAGTCTGTTTTCCAGCGCTGATGAGAGTACAATTGTACAATTCAAGGTTTCTTTTTTTGTCTCAAAAAATAATTAGAAAAATGAACAAGCCTCAGATTTGTAGCCATTCAGCCTTTCATAAAACTTCATTAGATAGTGTATAATTGTCAGCATTATACTGATATAATTCTTCTAAACACAAAGGGTTCGAAGACTAAATGATATTTATAAGAAACTTTTGAGTTAACAGCTAGGTAGTCTAATTTCTTCTCAGTACAGTAAAATACTTGAAAGAATGAGAAATTCTTCTTATTTACAGCTACTAAAATATTCGGATCCAAAGTTCATGAAGGTAGGAAACTGTTTTCTGATCATGGTTTATTTAAAGTAAAACCTACTACGATACTGATTTCTTTCAAATATCATAGAATCATAGAATCATAGGGGTTGGAAGAGACATTTAGGGATCATCTAGTCCAACCCCCCCTGTCAAAGCAGGTCCACCTAGATCAGGTCACACAGGAACATGTCCAGGAGGGGTTTGAAAACCATCAGAGAAGGGGCCTCCGCACCCTCCCTGGGCAGCCTGTGCCAGGGCTCCCTCACCTCAGCAGTGAAATAGTTTTTTCTAATATTTAAATGGAACTTTTTATGTTCCAGCTTCTTTCCATTACCCCTTGTCCTGACACTAGATACAACAATAAAAAGTGATGCCTCAACCTCTTGACATCCACCAGTTAGATATTTGTAAATATTAATGAGGTCTCAGTGTCCTCTTCTCCAGACTAAACAGCCCCAGTTCCCATAGTCTTTCCTCATAAGGAAGATGTTCCAATCCCGTGATCATCTTGGTAACCCTGTGCTGGACTCTCTCCAGAAAACATTTGGCTGTAATTCACATTACCAGTTTTGAAAAACAGGTACAAGTTCTTTCAGAGAAATAGAATATGCAAAGTAAAGATCAATAAGACAATAAGAGAAAACTACAAGCAGTAAAACAGTCTTATCCTCTTTGGGTTAATTAAAATGATATTGCTGACCTAGTTAAATTGATAAATTGGATTATAGGATAAATGTGTTCAATAATATTTTGTTATATTTGTCTAAAACAAGAGTAACAGAAAATTAATGGAAATTTTCAAAGCAAAGGATGAACATTTCTCCTACTTGAAAAATTTAAAATTAAGATTAAATAAACCTTTGCTGTTTCATTGTGTAACCTGCAGTTATGCCAATCCACATATTTGTTTGGAATCTTCTCCCACACCAATTTAGACAGCAATAGTGAAAATGAAGACACAGTATTTACAAAACTCAGTTAAAAACTGTGACAGATCTTAAAAGCGATACTACTAAACCATTTAAGTCTTCAGAAAACAGCCTTTAATCTTCAATATTGGAAATCATTCTGATCTCTACCACTGCCTTGAATGCTGGATCATATTATGCAATATGGAACAAGAGCTTTCATAGTTGAATGGCTCAGTGAATCCCCCTGCTTAACAAAAAGCTCGAGAGTTAATGTTAACTCCATCTGTGAGAACTTTTAATATTGTCTCAGATCACATTTTGAGATATGAGATTCCTGCCTCTTTTCAACTATTGACAGAATTCTTGTAACTGAAATGGTGCCAAACCCAACTGTCTCAGAGATATTATCTGATTGCATTTCGTTTTTCTGAGTGTATTGCAATTTATAGCCACCTTTGCAAAAACCACATTGAGAGATACTGCCCTCTACTGACAAGAAATGATAAGACACCGAAACTTGCTTTGACCAGCTAGAATACAGAGAATTCAATATGTAATTGGAGAACTTGTGTGTTGGACATCATCACAATAACAAAGTAAAACCCACTTCAACCACAAAAAAGAACACACACAAAAAAACCCACACATACAATTCACATGAAGAAAAATCTAATCTTGAACCTTTGAGAATTACTGGGCTACTCAAATCAATCCTTCATATATCTTTCTTTTGAGAAAATTGCCTTCAAAAACCAGGTCCCTGAGTTGTTGCAATTTTTAAAAATAGCTATTTATTTTGAAATGCTAATGATAAAGCCCATTTACTACTTTATTTTAGACTGAATATTTCCAAATACATTTATTAGCTTAAAATATATAATAAAAATCTCTTTTTTGAAGTATTACATTTTTAACTATGGCTTGACTCGTGGTACATTTATTTGATAAGATGACTTGTTTACATGCCAATTTAAAACACTTAGGGAATGAGAGAGGCTCCAGACTCTTAAAATTCAAATCCTGTAAACAAAACATGATAACCTTGCTGATCCTGTGCTGACCTAGAACTAACAAGTTTTTCTAGATTCAGGAGGTTGAAACTTGTGTCATTTGTAGTGTAAAATAGTTTTCTGAGATAACATGATAAATGATGTTACCTTCTTAAGGCTGTGTTCATTTGTTTAAACTAAGTAGCTACTGCTTGTTAGAAATCACTTTTTTGAAACTCATAGAGAATTGTGCAAGGACTCCTGTGTAAATCACTCATGTTTCATTTACGTATGTATGGCTGGCTTGGGTTTGGCCTGGATAGGGTTAACTTTCAAGGATGTTTCAAGAAGTGCATGGACAAAAAGTTCCATTTAAATATAAGAAAAAACTATTTCACTGTTCAGGTGAAGGAGCCCTGGCACAGGCTGCCCAGAGGGGTTGTGGAGTCTCCTTCCTTGGAGGTCTTCAAGACCCATCTCAACATGTTCTTACGCGACCTGATCTAGGTGGACCTGCTTCTGCAGGGGGGTTAGACTAGATGATCTCTAAAGATCCTTTCCTACCCTACCATTCTATGATTCTATGATTCTATGACAGGCCATTGGGTACCATGATGATGTCATGCTCTGTATGGCACACAGGAGCTGAGGCTGTTATGTGGTAAGCAGTAACATCAGGCATCATGTTCTGTGTTCCTTTGCTGTTTGTAGAGCTGTTTGATCTGTATTTGTGGTGTTCTATTAACTTATCCTTATCTCAACCCACAAAACTTTACTTTTTCCTCTTGATTCTACTCCCCATCCTGCTGAGGTGGAGAGGAGCAAGTAACTTCATAGTGTGGTTACTGTCAGCTGAGTTTAAACCGCAGCAATGGCCTGAGAGATCCATTTTCATTTAGCTCTTAAAGTAAATGCCACCTTTGAGATCTGTCATGTTTCTTCTGAATCTCTTCAAGCAAGTAGCTTTTCTTAAACTCTGCCAACCTGACTTTTTCTTTTCAACTGGAGAGAAATCACTTTCTAGACCATTATGAAATTAATTTAGCCACCTAGCTAAGCATTTATTATATGTACATGCCTTTTCTGTAAAAGTCACTTTGGTTTTGTTTTCTTATACATCTGCAATTCTGCTTCACATAAAAGTTTTAAAATAGACCCTTTCAGTGAAAAGCAAACACAGCCTGATCCAGTGAAAGCAATTAAACTAAGCAACAATCAAAGCTAATTGATTTTTAGTTGCTAATAAACCTTAACATTAAACCAATTTCCTTCTTGTTTTCAGGAGCACATTACCTATATGAGAGCAAGCCTCTTCTGGTTTTGCAGTGTTGTATATATATAATGAAAATGAAATAAACTCCA
Source organism: Colius striatus (assembly GCF_028858725.1). Classification (NCBI taxonomy): domain Eukaryota; kingdom Metazoa; phylum Chordata; class Aves; order Coliiformes; family Coliidae; genus Colius; species Colius striatus. The sequence continues at coordinate 8,064,126 of NC_084762.1, forward strand.
TTTACATTTCCCTATCTGCATTTAGGTTAAGTATAAACCAAAGTTCAACTAAGAGGAAAAATATAAATATGAAAAAATTTAGAGTTTCTTGAGAATAAACTTCCAGCATAATACCTTAGCAAAGGAGAGTCAACTATTCTGGCTTCACAGATACTAAACTAGAGTTTATATTGACACGAATCTTTTAAAAAGGAAAATGTAAAGAAGTTGGGGAATTTTTAATTAGCTCTAAAAGATTTTCCTTTTTTTTATTCAGACATAGGTCAAGTTCTGCCAGCTCATATGCATGTTGACTTACATACATTTTATAGGTGAATCTCCAGCTGGATCCACTTGTTTGTGAGCCTCAAGCACAGAAGAGATCTTTCCCTAATCAGCCCTCATCAAGCAGGCAATAAATCCTAATTTTTTCTATTTTACTTTATTAAAAATGCATACTGTCAGCATTTACTATGCCATTTTCAGTGCCTTTTCAGATATTTGGATTTTAATATTATGTAAGGGCTCTTGTTTACTTATATAATTCAGTATAAGCATGTTGTTTTCATATAAATATATTATAACATTATTTCTGCCATCTAACACTATTTTTAGCCCTTAAATAAGCACTTTGATCTCAACCCTCAAAGATCATTGTTGAAACTTCCACTAAATATTTGCCACAAATCTGGTAATTGATTGGTCAGTTACTCACACACACACAGAGAAAAAGAAATCAATCTAAAATTCCTCACTGAGGATGAGTGAAGTATCAGTGGAGATCAGAGCACAGAGCGAGCCTGATCAGTTGGGAGAGTTCATTGGGGAGAGCCCCTGTGCGGTCACAGACCAAAGCTCAGCTCAGGACTCAAGACAGCCCAAGTCAAACATAATGATAAAATTATTTTATTATTTATTTATCAAAGACAGGAGTAGAAAATAAATATGAGATGTAGGTATAGATTAGCCACTCTTTAAAGTGTCAGTCTTGTTCAGTTGACGTGGTTTACTATGAGAGCAAAAAGTTTTAAGCAGGAGAAGTTCTGAAGTGTTCTTTTGTTTTCACCTCATCAAATTTTAGTCTGTTCTGAATGGATCCTTAATTTTGAAGTCCATAGTCTGTTTATACAACACAAATATTTGCTTCTTCCAAAGGAACTGGTAGAAATAAGAAGTGCAAGAAGACCCATGATTATTCTTTAATATCAAACCACGTATGTTCACTCTCCTAAACTGTACATCTGGGAAAAAAAAGATGTTCACAATTTTTTGTGCCTTTCAAATGTGGAGTAAGGCCCTTAGGTGTAAATATTTGTCAGGCAATTTTGTTTCCAGTGGACATTGGAACTGTTTTGAAAATTGATAGACACTTTGTAACACAGTCAGGGCTGACAGGAGGAATTTGATGAAAGATATAGGAACTAGGACTGTTTTATCTTTTCTTTTTAAATTAACTAAAAGCAATTGTTTGCTTTGGAATATTTTAACAGGGGAAAACACACCAAATTATTTATTAAAGAGAGGCTGCCATGCCTCTATCAATAAAAGAAATTCTTGGAAACTTCATTCAAGGGAAAAAGGGTGATCAGAAATTTAAATTATTATTATGGCAGTCAGGAGTCCTTTTCCACTTTTTATCAATATAGGAAAAGCATTTTTTAACTGGCAATTTGTTCTTTGACTCTAAGATAGCAGTCATCACAGGTAAAGTAAGGCTACTATATCCATCATCAGCTTTATGAAATTCATTCCTTGTCACTCTTCTCAAACTGCACATAATAAACAGCAAATGCATGAAAATTAGTACTTTCTTATAGCATACTGATCTGAACTTCTGCCAATTAAGGCAACAAGTACTGCCTCTTCTCACTGCTTAAATGGACAGAATGTTTTTCCCAGGTGAGGCTATAATGCAATTGTTAGGAAGGAAAAAAAAAAGAGATGCTTGAAATGATAGTTTTTAACAGCATTAACCTTATTTTGAAACACAAAGATATGGAGTCCAGAATCTGGCTTTTAGCTATTCTGAATACTTAATTATGCTTAAAATGTACTGTATACTCACTTGAGTGGTGCACACTTAAACTTCCAGTCACTGGCTCTCACTAACCTTTTCTTCACATAGTAGTGCATTATTTTAGCACTTATTTTGAGGTGAGTGGAGAAGAGTTTCACTGAAAGCTTTTCGTCATAGTTGAAAATCATATTATATGTAAGCACATGTGTTCTGTAATGGTTATAGATAGTCGAGAAGCTGCTTAATAATTATTTTCATAGTTAATTAAATGACACACAATAACGAATATTGTATACAACACTTTCTCAGCAAAATAATTTCATTAGTCCATTAGTCTACAGTCAAAGTAGGAATCTTTCCATCTTCAGCATTTAGCTTATGGTTTTATAGCATGAATTTTAAAGTCTTAACCTTGTACATTGTCAGGATACTGCTTATCTCTTTTCTCTAGAAAAATGATTTGTCAGTCTCATTTCTTATTTTTCGTGTTTTGCACCATTTTTAATGATATTTTTCTTCTATTGACTTTAAGATATGCAGCTTTTCATTGTGTAGTTTCTTTCATGTGACTTTATGAAACAGCTTACATCTCCCTTACCCATCTTATTTGCATTCTTTTGCTTTATCCGACTTTCTTAATGTGCTTTTCATCGCTACTTTTGCCACTTTCCCTTCAGAGAATAATTCCCCAAGGGGTTGTTGAACCTGCTTGCTACTTTGACAGGCAATGCTGTGTTTAGAAAACAAAACAAGCTTTGTTTTCATGGCTGCTTGTAGGAAACTATTATTAGAAGCACACGAAAATTACCAAATTAACACAACAGCTCTAAAAGATGTTTATTTTAATTACCATTAAAAGAAGATAAAGTTTGGCTCAAATCCATATGGTTTTTTGCTCTTTATTTAAATGGTTGATGTTGAAATATTTTAGGCCTATTTAAAAAAAACCCCTTTTTTGTAGAATATACTGTCTTTTCAAAGAAAGCAGCATTGTGAAGCAAAAAGGAATAAAGTTCATTGGAAAAGAGTCGCAATTTAGTCTAAAATTGCAAATCATCAGAGTGTTTATACAGGCATGGTATTGTCACAACTGCATTTTAGGGGAAGAAAAGTTGGTTTCATGTTAGTCTTGACAACCATGTAATTGAACTGAGAGGAGATTTGCTTATGAAGGATTGAAAAACTTTATACCCTCAGATTTTCATTTCTCTTTACGTTTAGGTTTCTTTTAAACCTCACAATGTGTAATACCAATGTGGAAAGCAAATACAATTTTCTTCAGGCATTAATTTTATTTCTAAATTTGGAAGGTTATTAATTTGTCTTTTTTATTTAGTGCAGGGGCACTTTCATTAATGCTTCTGTTTTCTATAGTACAGGAAGTGGAAAGGGCTTTAGGGTTTCTTATTTTTGCTCATTTATTATAGATTTATATATTTGCCAAAGGAGAAGCACAGATTATCCTGAAATGTGTGAATCATGTGGTGACTGAGCATAGACTAATCAGTCCCCTTCATGAAAACATCTCATTCGGACCGTAAGTATTGACTAACTTTACCTGCAAATGTTGAAGATCAAGGGCCTAATGGAAAAAATATGTATACATTGATTATTTTCTATTTTCCTGTAAGATTATTCTCTTTAATTTCATGTAATTTTACTCTTCTTTTTCCTACCCTCAACCATATTCACCTTCTCTTCTTAAGTCCTGGAAGCTTTACTTTTCTTCATCTTAACCCCCTACCAGATATGGTACTTGTATTACACTGCTTTCAAAAACATCAATGTTACTATTTTTGACAACCAAAATATAATTTTCTCTTCTTTTACTTATTTTCTAGATCCTCACAGGTTTGAATTTATGAAAAATCAAGTTCTGGTATTATTTTGGGGTTTATAAGCTTGTGTCTGAAGGAAAGAGGAATACGAATACTTGAAATGGTTTAGTTAATCTCTTGTGTCATTGACAAAAACTGCTAAAAGTTACCAATCTAACCTCAGTGCCTAGAAAGTATTTGAGCAAAGTCTAAGCTTCCAAGTAGAAGTTAAGTCTGCTAGTATCTAAATAATTTGTTCTTCAGGAACAAATGTTCACCCTTTGCTTTGAAAATTTCCATTCATATATATATGGATATATATCCATATCCACTACTAATAAGATCTCTTAATCCACCATGTGGCAGTCTAACCTGGTACCCTTGGACAGAGGTGTTAATCTTGTTTTCAGGACAAAGTATCATTTAGTAAATTTGGTCAAAAATATTAAAATCCATGATTGTTTCCTAAGCCTTTCTAGGACAGATCCTTAACTATCTGTGTTATGGAACACTCTTTCTAATTACTTTCTGTTTAGGTGCTTTCCTCAGTCCATCTGGATGAAACAAATTAATATAGAAAGAGTGGTTCAAATGAAAGGTATTTATTCCCACAACAAGCAGTTCGGAAGTGGAACTTCCTGCTGCAAGATAAGCATGACAAGGTTGGCAGAGATTCAAATGCAAATGATTCTGGGATAAAAAGACACTGGCATGTAATGTTTCCAGAGGCTAGAGGGTTAGTCTGGAACCACATCATTAGGTGTTTACCTTGTATCGGTTTTCACAAGGCTGATCTACTATCAGCCTTATTTCCCTAACTAAAGGGGAAGAATAGGACAGATATTGACATAGCCCAGATCTCTACATGCTAAAGGGGATATGAAAAGCCCTCACTCACTCTCACATATGCTTTCCCCTGCCTCTTGGGCAGTCATCTTCAAAGGTAGACAGAAAATCAAATGTTTATTTTATATATTTGCATTTATAATACCTAAAACATTTTAGAAGGCTATAGCTAAGAATCCTATTACTTAATACAAAACTTGTATATGTGTTTCAGGGCAGATGTTATGGAATATGCCTATTTGGGGCACATAGTAGCAATTTTAATGGATATATAAACACTGGACAGGTTTTTTTGAGTCTTTGATTACTTCTACAGGTCATTTCACACTTAGAAATCAAAGCCTGCTCAAAGGAAATAAACAGATCAAGGTGATTTCAGAAATGATTGATCAGGCTTTCCTCCTGTAATGCGTGTGAAATGAACAAAATTCTAAGATGTGAGATAAGTAACTACAGCAGCAAGCAAAATTGGCCTATCCTTCTGAGGAAGCACAGTATAATTGAACCTTCTGTCTTTCTTTATTCAGTTGCTACCTCATTGTCACATTTTTCCTACTATGTGGGAGTTCACAAAGATTACAGAAACCTATTACTTTATCTTTGTAGAAAAAACTGTGAACTTTCCTGACCCTTAAAAATTTACCTAATTTAATCTCAAAGACTCCTTTTTTTTGGCCCCCCACCAAATCATTCTTTTTGAGATAAAGGAATTTTCAAATCCAGGAAGATACATCCAGTACTTTTAGAAAAATGAAACCATCAACCACTTGAAAATCAGTTCAAAAACATTTGAGACAGGACCTTTCAGAAAAAAAATTTGTAATGTAAATATGTATTTTACTATGTTCTGGCTTAGAGCCAGGTAGAGTAAAAAGTTCTGTTTATTCTGAGTCGGGGCCATGATGTAGGTCTCATTTGTTCAAGAACATTTTACCATTTATTTTATTGGAGCTGCAGAATTCTAAAAAAACTAAACCACAACAGCTAATTTTTCTGTCTTAAAAAGAGACTATTTACATGAAAATATTTCTTACTGTTGGAGAAATTTCCTGCAGAGTGTCTAGAAGGGAAATTTTCCTTCATTTGACTTTTGTTGATGCCTGAATTACTCTTTCTGTATGCTTAGTTAAAAATAAAATTCAGAGATGACTTAGCTCTGTTTGTTGATATATGTTTTCAAGTATTAATAACAACTCAGTTCCCAATAGAGTCAATAGGAAGAATCATGAGCATGTAACTTCATTTGAAATGCATTTTTAGATTCTAGAGGTCTTGTCTGTGTCATCCTCAGGAGTCTCAGATCATAAATATTTATAACTCACTGAAGAGAGTGGGAAGTATGTTGAAAAATGTATTGAAAGGGTGCACTAAAAAAGTTGCCTAACTTAGAAAATAAGCTTTGAAACTATAATCAGAAAAGTTGCAAATCAAGAAGGACACTAGTAATAATGTTCCCAACATGAACCATAGAGGACACCAGCTCTGTAATAGACGGATCCTTTTAAAGGTTGCAATCCTAAATCTATCTTGTGGGGAACAGACAGATGGTCACAAGCTTTGATTGTTTGGTTTCCACTCTTTCCAAGTTCAACACAAATAAAAAAGAATTTATCACAAGAAATTATGACAATATGGTCTCTCTCTGATCAAAAAACTAATGTGAGGACATCTCGCTGAATTGCTGAGAGGAGCTAGAAGTCTCACAATCTCTTTATGTTGCATCTGCCTCATGGAGACAGGGTTAAGTATTTAACTTTAGAATGCTGATTCTGCAAACCTTCCCTTATAGGCAAACCATACTATAGCACCTTCTAATCCAACTGACACTTTTCTTGGGCCAGATAGCTAAGGGATATGCTCTCACTTTCTGACCCTATAGGGCAGATGAAGGCCTGTCATTTCCAAGTGAGAGTTGACATCTCTAGGCAATTTTCCAGAATATAAACACCTGTCATAACCACGTAACAAAACCACCACAAAGCATAATGATAACATGGTTTGCTTTTCCTAAATGCAAAATAATGTATACCTGTAATTAGTTGAAAAGAAAGCTGTTTCAGAAATTGGAGAATTGGGCATAGAAGATGGGAACATATAAGAGTGTTAAAAAATGGCTTTTTTTCCCAAATAAAGATAGTAAACTTAACTAAAGAAAAACAGCAGTAGCAGGTCAGCGTGAGAATGATAGGCTGAACTTTTTAAGGGATCCAAGTGACAGACTGTGTCAGGAAAAACTTTGCACTTCCTCACTTGGAGATATTTAAAAGCGGTGTAGCTGAGCTGCTGAGGAACATGGTTCAGGGGTGTATTTGTCAGTGTGAAGTTAGTAGTTGCACTTGATGATCTTAAAGGTCTTTTTCAACCAAAATGGTTCTATGAGGATATCACAGTGTACATTTCCAACTTTTTAAGCCTTGGTTCTCTTGCCACTTCTTGATCTGTGGACAGTATCTTGTCCTGCTTTTGTTGCCTGTTAAACCTAGCTCATTATACCCAGGGTTTGTGTATTTTGTCCTCTCAGATGCAGCTCATTATACTCTGTGATTAATCTCATCAGAAAGGCAAGTTCCCATGACAGGAGCTCTCTTACATATTATATGTCTTCTGCAATTCTTGGAAAATGAGGATATTTCAAGTCTGCTGTAGTTCCAATATTTAGAAAATAAGAAATGTACTCAAAAGACCTGCTGTCTCAGCTTGAGCTAGTTCTTACAGAGAAATGAGAGTTAATGTGACTCATTTTCAGGCATTAGTCCTTAATTCAACCAATCTCTGATTTTAGGTGTGTAGCTAAAATTCCTTTGACACCAACAGACTTCTCTTAATACTTACTGTTTATCAAGATAAACAGAAATTCATATTTGAATGTGTAAGCAGGAGAGAGCTAATAGGCATGTTAGATGTTTCAAAGACATGCTGCCACTGGCTGAACAAAGGCATTTAACTAGACAAGTGAATCTTCATTTGCATTTCTGAAGAAAAATAAAAATTCACTTTAACAGTAAAACTGGAGAAAGGGTCACTCTAATCAAGCAGCAGCCTGGAATGCCTTGACTGGAAGGTGAGTTATCTTCCCCACTGAAGGTTTTGCCCAGAAGACAAATTCTGTATTAGGGATGTGCATATCAATAATCTCTCTAAAGCAGCTCCAAGACAGAAACAGATTTTTGAGGGCCAATAATATTCAGATTGCTCTGATGAATGTGGCAAACAGATACAAAGTAGTTGAGGAGTAAGAGCTTCCCTCTTCTACACAAAGCAAGAAATTGTTTAGGAAGTGACAGATGTTAGAAGCTATGAAGCGGAATATCTCTTGACAGAAAGGGATGGACATATTCAAAGTCCTTACTACATAAATGTTGGGGAAAGGCTCCATGGATATAATACAAAAGAAAAAGCTGGAAATGCACATTATTTATACTGTACAGCTTTAGAAGCCTTTTAAGGTAAGGGCTATGACAAGCCTGGTGGTCATTTTTAATGACCTGTTTTTTCCTTCATCCTACCTTTTTCCAGTTTTTCTTTATTTTAACCTCTTGACTTGGTATCTATGAGTGGAAGTGACTGATGAGCTTGTAACTGGTGCTTTCATGTCAGACATAGTAGACAAATTGGTAATTAAGTTACCCATGTTACTTGGAAGCTTCTTTCGTTTTGCAAAGAAAAACTACCCTTTTTGCTTTGACAGGAGCATGCAAAAGAATGGTAGATTATCATTAGTCATCCAAGCAATTATATTAAGTAATTGCTGGTGTAGCTTGGTTGCTGCTGATTGGTGAGACATTAAATTATAAGATAAAATATGGTTGCAGAATTATCTGAATCATAATTAAGAAGTAGGAAGAAAATAATGTATAACAGAGTCATATTCAATTTGGTACAACAGGAACCAAGAGTACAAGAATTCTTCAATCATTTTTACCTTAAAAAACAATGGCAAAATTGTAAGGAGGCTGGAGGTAGCTTCCTCAGCATGAACCTCTAACATAATTGTGAAAAAAATGGCAAATAATACTGATCTTATCTCTGTAAACGCCATTGTCGAAACCATAATAAAATTGTCTCTCTGTTCTATCCATTGGCTTTTAAAGAGTAATTCATAAATGTCAAAAACTTTGAAAAGAAAGCACACCTCCATGGCAAAGAAGCTGTAAAATAAGTCTAAAAAGAGAGAATAGGAGATTGATATGTTCCCTCAATAAACAAATGGGAAATACACCTATCAAAAGCACAATCATTTCCAAGAGCTAGAGGTTAGAATTTAGACAACTACAGTCTTAAAATAAAGTTTTTCTCTATTTTGGTTACATATCATCTCTATTTCTGTCACTGGCTGTTGTTGATGCTTCATGTATTATTGTGTCTTGAAAGATTCCTGGACCACTACTGGCAAAAAAGATTCAGATTCTTGTGCTGTCTCTTCCTGTCTTCTTGAAGAACCAAAGCCTTTTCTGTCATCACAAAGCTTGTCTTATTGCTGAGTTTCATCTTAAATGTTGCTGTTTGTCTTTTTGTGATAAAGTAGTAAGAAACATAACTCTAATATTCATCAGGCAACAATGGAGTGAAATCAACTGTCTAGCAACTTCAATTCAAGAATTCAAACTACAATTCATGCACTTTACTAGGTTGCTTCCCACTGCACACCATTTTCTATAATGTCTTCCAAGAAGATATTGATAAGTGACTATAGCAATATGATGAGCACAAAACTCAGCTCCTGTTAATAGCTGTGGTATATAATCAGTTCATACCAGTTTATACTTTGTGTCCCTTAAAATATGTTTTGGGACATTTCAAAGTCTGCCTGTCACCATGAGCGTTATAAATGTTCTCATTAATCCTGTCAAAGTACAAACATCTTGCATATTAGTTCTTACTACTTAATAGTCATATACTCAAGCTCTTATTTCTTCATTTACACAGCTGTAATAATCAAATACCATGTTTTTAGGTCTGCTTAGCATTTCTTTTGCCTACAGCTAGGAGAATAGTTCAATATTAGAACAACCTTTTAACACTGGTATGTGTCTGTTAGATTTACATATTCACTAGATAGAGTTGAGTCTGCCCTCATAAGACTGGCTTAGTCACCACAAACCAGTCTTTATTTACCTGGATGAAAGACTTTTAGCTCCTCCAATAAAAGCAAAATAACTTGAGTGGGTTCCAATTACCGTAGTGAAATCTCAGTGACCAAGCTTTCTTCAGTTCATGTAAATGCTTTCTATCAGTTCTAACAGGCCTTTGTGAAATGTACCCCAAGAAGTCCCAGATTGCTGAATTTGCCAGGCTTGATCTTCTGTTATAATCACAATCACAGGCACAAAGACAAATCCCAACTCTTCATTGCAATGTACCTTACCTCTGACATTAGATTCAATTAACCATACCAATAACCAAATCATTTTCCAAAAGGTTTAATACTACACTGAGGCCATGGTAAACTAGTATTACATTATATTTGTGTACAAAACTCATTAATGTACTTGATCTTGTTCAAATGAGATTCTTGACCTGAGTTTGCATTTCTCACGTGTAATCAAATGTTCAAAATACATAAATATGGTAAACCTCATAAGTAATCATTGGTTGTGACTTTTCAAAGTTTTAATTTCCCAGTCCTTTTTGCTTTTTAGCTCAAATTTAACTTGCATTACATAAGCATAGTGGTGTAGACTGAGAAAGAATTTCTGTCTTGTCTGCATCTTCTTAATTGCTCACACAAAATACAGTGAATATCAGCTCCTCACCATGTTATTCTTTCTTGGAAAGACAGTATCTTGCAATTGAAGTGTATTTACAACTCTGGCCACTGTGAGATTTCCAGTGGCTGTCCAGTTTTGAGCTCTTTATTGCCACTGGAAATGTAAAGGAAATATACAAGTAAACTTTTTCATTTTACTTTTTTCTGCATGCAGACAATAAAAGTGTATGTTTGATTTAGGGTCCCTTTTCTCCCCTCTTTCCTACTGTAATCTAGACATGTGACTAGCCCTATTTTGCCTAGAGTCGGTTTTATATTAAAATACCAAGCATGAACAAGATGACCTCTGTACATCATACATACTACAATGCCATCTGATTTTCTGAACACAGGTTACTTTTTCTAGTGGCAAGTCTCACTAAGTAAAGGAATTTGCAAAAGAATGTATTATTTCTTTTTGAGACTATATATTTTCATTTCATCATGTAACAAGTAAAGAAACATTTGAGCTATTTGCTTTGGATCAGATCCTCAGCTGGTTTAAAGGTGTTCAGCTATTGAAGAAAATGGAACTATGCAAATTTACTGAAGTTAAAAAGTTTGCACTCTGCTGAAAAAAAAAAAGTGTATTTCAGGTACAAAAAGAGCTTATAGAGGGAAGACTATTTTGGACACTTGAGTGTTGCTCACATGCAGCTACTGCAATAATCAAGCTTAGCTGCGATGTGTACAGAGGGTGTTGTACTCTGCTGTAGGCAGTCTGCATTTCCTCTGTCTCATGAGGAACCCTGGTATCTGGGAAAGCAGTTCAAAAGATGGGATCTTTGAGAGTGGATCTTAAAACTGAAATGTTTCAGGAGACATAGCAACTATGACAATTATCCACCTTACTGCCTGGTTGATAGCTCTACCACACTTTGAAACAGCTGAATTCCCAGTGTGCCACTTGTCACTCCAGTCAGCAGCAGAGGCATTTATTTCTGTACTCAGGCTGTGGCACATTTTACTGATTCTGAAATACAAGACATGCAAAACTGATTTTGTATTCCATGCCCTTAAGCAAGCCTATTATCCATGTTGTGAAAACAGCAAGTTAGCATTTTTGTTGTAATTATTTGAGCTGATTATGTATTATGTTTCTACTCAGAGGCATTTTCTTCCAAAGTAGTTTATGCAATTACTAGCTGAGAAAAGGCAAAGCAGCATTCCAGAGGCATCTGCTATAAGATAGCCTCATGCAAGTTTCCCCTTGACAGAGCTGACATGCTTTATCATTGAAAAAATCCCCACACAATGTGTCCGTTGCATGGCTTAGATAAGAGTATTACAGGAATGTCTGTGAGATAACACATTTTCTTTTTTTAACACTAAATCAATGATTATAATAAGTCTTGGACTATATGTGCTTATGCTGAGGAGGACTATGACACTAGTGTCATACCAAGATTTAAAAGGTAATGTTTTCATTAACCAGTAGGTTTCTTACAATAAGGACAACTGGCTTCAGTAGTCCACATTTCCACATATACATATTTTGAGTAAATAAAAAAAGAATCCTAGGAGCATCATTTTCATGATAAAGAAATGCTTCTGCAATTGTTAGGAAGAGGTGAAGCCTATTGCAAAGCTCATATTTCCTTTTCCAATTAGGTCAGTTGTAAGGCTTTTATCCTGTCTTTTCTTCATACTAGCCTAAGTGCAGAAATAAATGCTGAGATATCCGCAGTGGAGACAGCTTGCTGGAAAATGTAACAGCTGTACTTCAGAGTGAAAAGGGCTGCAATCTCAACATTTGAGGTCATTGTAGCAAGTGCTCCTTACTGGGACCTCAAGCATAGGGATGAGACATCTTGTTTCCTTTCTCCTCTAAGGATGAGGAGGGTTTGTTCACTCTACAGAAGGAGAGAGACCCCATCACTGTCATTACAGAGGGACAAAAGAAGGATTGGGTTAGATAAATCCACACAAGGAACCAGCCCAGCTCTATAACTGACAAAGCAAGACAGGACAGTCAGGTAGTTGCTGCAGAGCTTGAGCAGCTGCAACTTTTTACCACCCATCCAGGTGTAGAGCACAAATAATGAATGGGGGAAGAAGTTAATGTGTGGCTGCTGAACTGCTAGAATGTTAAATCCACAGGTGGGTATAACCACAAGTGAAAAACAGCACTTGGGAGCGTTGGCAGGAGATACTGCTGCAAAGGGGTTAATTTGTTGTGGAGTAAACCTGTGGGATACCCTGAATTTGGGAGCAAGGGATCAGTACCCACAAAGACAAAGGAAAAAATTATTATTATTGGTATTAAAAGTTTAATGGCTGGTGGGAGAATATGAAATGAAACTGTATTCAAAATCCATGAGAAAAGATATTGAATATTACAGCTTGAAATCAGTAAAGAGGTCAAAACATGTATAAGCAATTAGTTCCTCATTAGCTGTTGGTCTTCATATGTAGAACAGCTGGCCTTGAAAACAATTACAAAGGGCTTGGGGTTTTGTTTTGCTCTGATACAGTCTTTGCATGTGGTATCCTCTCCTGGGAGAATCTTCTCTTTGCAAGGTCTGCCTCTTACAGCCTGAAGGATAAAAAGGTAATCGAGTTCAATTAACAATGAAAAGCCCTATTTAAATCTAATATATGTTCAGAAAATAATGTAATCTGTTGTGGCATCAATGAGTGATGTTTGTAATGAAACTTTCTCTCAACATGTAATAACCTTCTATTTTTTTTTTTTCTGAAATCACTTATTTGGGGAAAAACAGTGCATAATTTCTTTTTCCTTGCATTGGTTTAATGAGATGATTATCATTGTCCAAGATGAGAAAGAAGCTAAAAGAAAGCTTTAAAATTGAGTAGGATATTGGATGCCCAACATGTTTTTAATAAGTTAAACTTTTGTTTGTAAGGTAATTAAAAGCAAATGGGTGTGATGCTTCAGAAATTAATCACTTTTGGTTCTCTAAATATTTTTTTATTAGAAATTCCAAGTGTAGACTTCAAAATAACTCTTACATAGCAATGTATATAGATTAAAATACTTTCTAGCATACAGCTGAATTTCTTAAACCAATATGTGCAATATAATAATGTAGCTGGGCAAGATTTTTGAAGATAACTAGTGACTCAGATTGTGTCTTTATTTGGATTCTTACTTTATTTTAAAAGGATTCATCTCCAAAGTGTATTTGGTTATTGTCTTGTGAAAATAGTAATGTTTCATATATTTCTGTTTACTGTTGACTTGGAGTACCTAGAAATTGTACATTGTTTCTGAGCGCTTGAATGTTGATATAAATTAAGTTACCAAATGAGGGAGAAAGAGATGATAAGAATAGATAAGAAAAATAGAGGATTAGTCTTTAAAGTAATTTAAGGTAAAGATTTACTCACATCTGCTGGTGAAAATTGTATGAGTGAATTTAAAATTCATGTTATAAAACCTTATAAAACTTTCTTTGATTGGGGGTACTGAGACAATAAGGAGTCAAAAAGAACAGGTGGTAGTGTGTGCTATGATTCATTTCAGTAGATCATGGAACCTCTTAGTGGTTAGTCCACAAACAGTAATGAACTACAAAGTACCAGATACAGAATAGAGTGCTTGTGCCATGAAGGACTGAAGAGCATTAGGATTTCAAGATTGTACTGAAGCTTATATGTGAGAAATTGTATGTTGCATATATGTTCATTATAGCAGACTGTACATGAAAATGAGAGCTGGGCAAATGAATAAGGATGGGAAGCTTGGGTACTAGGATACTAGAGCATTTGGATTATTTTAAATGTGATATCTGTTTTCCTCTAAATACAATTTGGAAAAAAAAAAACAGAAATGTGTTGTTCTTGTTCTCAGGTCATCTATTTATGCAAGGGCAGCTGTTTATGCATTGAACTAGATGATCTCTAGAGGTTCTTTCCAGCTCCTACCTTTCTGAGATTCTTTGAGTATAGTATATTTAGATTTTCAACTGTTCTGCTGTTGTGCTGTGGTTAATTGTGCATCATATCTCTTCTTGAGAGAAGAGCACTTAGGTTCCTTGTTCTGATCGAATGTTTCTTTACAATGTTCTAACCTCAATTTTAATAGTATAACAAAAGTTAGGAAGAGGATTTCACTATGTTCCACTACAACTTGTAAATTCTTTTGGGGTTACCATAAGAAAAAAAGAGTAGCATAAGGCCAGTTGCCTTAAGATCTTTCAACACAGTGTGAACAAACTGCCTTTCTGTACACTTCTGTTTTTAAATGTGGGTTGCAATACAATTTGCATTTATGTACACCTTCTCATTACTTTAATTTCAACTACTAAAAAAGTTCCCAAACTATTAGCTATTTTTCTAATTGTTTATGAAACCATATGGTGAATACAAAGGATCTAATATTGATTTGGAGCAAAAATTCTCTCAATCACATTTAGCTCTTTTTTTTCCTCCTTTATTGTAAAAAAAATTCAAACCTAAAACCCTTTCCATTGGAAGTTGTGTGATTGTCACTTTTGTTTTGGAGAGGGAAAGGTGTGAAATTGTCCACAGTTTAGTGCTGCTTGGCTTTTTTTCTATTGAAAATTTTCTTGTAGTACCTATTCTGCCTATTTCCTACATCTCAAAAACATACCTTTATTTTTTAATTAAAGCAACTAAGCAGAAAGGTCTTTCAAATACTTCCTCACACAAAAAGTAAACACACAAGCATTTATTTTCAGTGAAAAAGTTATCTCAGTAAATATAGGATACTTAATGATATGAGGTTTATTTATGAATGAATAAAAGTTTACAAGAAATCTACTTGGTGTAATTGTCAGTAGCTTATAATCAAGCTGTACAATGCTAAATCCTGTAGTAACTGCTGAGACTCTTAAGAAACTTCTGCATTGAGATTTCATCTTAAAAAATATTGGACTGGATTTTGGGTTTGGCTTGGATTTTTAACACAACTCAATGAGACTACTTAATAAATACTTAGTTCATAATACAAAGCAAAAGAAAAAAGCTTGTCTTCTTTGGCTCATATGGAATGTGTTAGGTAGTCTTTGCTTGGTTTCTATCAAACAGATAGTTGTCCTGTAAGAAGTATAAGTCACTGGAGTAAAATATTCAGAACCTGTGTCCAGCAGCACATAATTTACCAGCTGCTATATGTTTTTCTCTAGAGTAAATTCTATACTGTTTATAAAGCTTCTGGAAATAAAGAATCAAGTAAACTTCAAATAATAGGGGAAATATCCATCAAAACAAACATGCTCCCCTCCTTCTCCCCACCTTCTTATAATAGCCAGAGAGATATTACACTTGTTGGTAGCAGTTGCATATTGTCCAATTCTGAGCTTAGTAAATCAATAGAGCAAAGGAAAACCTCTCTCAGTAGATAAAAATGAGTGGAAATGCGAACAGAGAGATTAGTATTGTGCAGAGACATACTTAAGCAGAAGCAAAAAGGCCAGAGAGAAGAAAACACTTAAATACATGAAAGGAAGAAGTAAATATTGCAATCTATTCACGCAAGTCTTTTTGCCTTAGCTACAAGAGAATAATGAAAAAACTGAACAAAAAGGTTGGCTTTATTATTTTGAGCAATTATTACTCTGCAAGAGGAACACAAAGGTTGGTGGCTCAGGCTTTTCTAAGTCATTTTATTGTATGTGTGCGATGGTTTTTATTGCTGCCAGGTGAAGGCAACAGTGAGACATTATTTTTACATATATAAAATAACTTTAAAATTAAAGCCTGTTTGCTTCAAACCTGCATTTTAGAAGTTATTTTATTCTGTCAAGAAAAAAAAAAAAGACTGATACTTTACTTGCTTCATTAGTTTTGGTAGTGTGAAGATTTTAATTAAGTATGGTATTGCAGCAATCAGAGAGAGCTCTAAAATGACACAAACAGATAGAAGCTAATAAGGTTTTATGCCACTTAATCCAGAAGGCAGCTCAACATATTACTGCTTTGCCAAGCAGCAAAAATGTAGCTTGCTTTTATTTTTAAAGTGGCCTACTAATTGAAAGGAGTAGTAATTGGTCTCATATAGCGTAGACTTTGTTGATTCCTGTGGACTGCATTAATTACATACTGACCAGTTTACAATAAAGCACAATTTTTTGCAGGTTAGTTTTTACTAAGAGACAAAAGTATGGTACATGAAAACATGGTGAAGAAGGAATTCCTGTGTTCAGAATTTTGTTTCTGTTATCTGATCCCACTTTTGTCTCAGTTTAAATAGTGAATAAAAATATACAATAAACAATATAATTGTAAACAATATCATTGTAATTAGATAGCAAGAACAAATAATGAGTACCAAGTTACTAATCACAGAGTAAAACTGAAGCATGAAAGAGGTGACATAACCTGTCCTTTTGTCAGATAAACTTTAGTCATTCTACCATTCAAGAAGATAATATCAGAGACAAAATACATTGCTACTTTTGCTTATTGGAACTCTCTAGATGGTTTTCATTTACAGTACATCAGTTCGAGGAGCATTGAAGGTGTTTAGCTTTTTTATATCAAAACAGTTTTTGAAGTAGAACTTTCTCCCAGAGGAGATGCACGTAGATTAAGTCACACAGGCATACTCAGAGAAAACATTCTTTAGACAGAGAAAATCATTGGAAGAATTTTTATTCGAATTCATAAAACTGAACAAGTGCAACAGCAAATACACACCCAAAATATGTTTTATTAAAAAGGAGGTATGGTTAACTGCCTTTCTGCAGCTGCATATGACTTTGTATCCTGCTAGCTCACAAAATCATCTGCCAGAACATCTGCCTCTGCTCAATTTATCCCCTCATAGTATCTATTTTAAGGCTTTTGAAATGCAAATTCTTCCTGAGAAAAGAAATAAGATTAAAATTGGGTTTTTTAAATTCAGTAAAAAAAGAAACACAAGAAAATTTTATAGCAAATAGAACAAATGTAGACTCTGACAAGTTTGGAGCACCGCAAAGTATGGTTATAGTTGTATGACTGCAGAGAAATTCAGTGCAGATAGTATCGAGGTTATGATGACATTTAATCAGCTTACAAAAGGCAACAGAAGTAGGGGTTGGTTCTGCATTAGAAGAGTTTACATCTGTGATGGTTCAGTACGACAGTCTCATACCTTTTCTACCAAATTCCCAGAGAAATGATAGAAGTGCAAACACTGAAATGTAATTACTGTAATTGAAAATATTTTGATAATCACATCTACCTACCTGTGCATTTGTATTCTATACGTCCACGTTTATATCTATGTCATCTTTAAGGAATTAATGTGAGAGAAAGAAAGTTCACAACCAAATCAAACCCCATGGAAAACCACTATCCAAAAAGATAAAGTTACTGAAATACCACAGGACCTTGATAAGAGGAAGAAAGCAAAACAGGGAGCATGCAGAAATTGAGATCAGTTATGTCATATTTTACACTACATAAGACTATTCATGTTGACTGATTTATTTACTTAGAGATTTTTAAATCCCTTTTTATCTCAATTATGTCTGTGAGAAAACATAAAACACTTATGAAAATAGTTTATCATTCCAATGAGAAACTGAATTGTCTGTCTTGGAAGTCAGAATAACTGTCTGGTAACTGATGTGATATAAATGTATTCATTTAATTTTCATTTAATTTAGTGACATTTAACCTTAGATCAGCAATTAGTTCTGTTCTTATTGATGACTCTTTGGGATTAAATATCTTGAAGTTCTCCACTTATGTGTGTCAGAGGTATGAATAGGACTGTCTTTGTGTTTGCTATAGTGTAGTCTAATATATAATTATAGAACAGAGGAAATGACTTACAGCATTCCTTAGATACATAAACACATACTTGACCACACTATGCAGGTTCTTTTGTATGTATTAGACTTAAGCTTGGTGCACTTGCCCATTCTGGAGAATTTACGCCTTATTATTTTCAACCTCTTTCTAGTATGTGATACTCAAGACAATAGTGATGATTCCTTTTTCCTGTAGTATATTTTTTGCATAATTTCAGTGAAATTACTTTTTAGCCCTGCAGCAACAACAGCTGTTTTGTGATCTTTCAAGCCTATGCAACTTTGAAGAATATACCCGTAGCTGAGAAATTATCTCTGGTGAGATTTAGAGCAGAAGTGCTGTTTTCCCCTTGGTATTTGTGCTTGCATGCATATTTTTCATCTGCATTGAAACAAGTCAGGAACAAGCTTTCAACCATGAATCTGAACAAGTCGTTTATGGTTTTTCAATTATGGACATTTCTTACTAATTTGTACCTTAGATAAGGAAGGCATGATAAGCAGTTCAAACAATTATGGAACAGGAAACTTTTAATGTCTTTATTAGGCAACAGAAAAGTTTCATTGATATAATTTTCTGTTTCTTGCTTTCCTTCTTCTGAGGGGAAGTTCTGTAAAATTGCATGGCTATATTTTCATTATCTAGGCAGCAAATATAAAGATGGAAGAATATTTAATGTTATCGGAGTCACATTGGAAGTGAAATATGAGCCTTCAAGAGTTTGAAAGGACTTTTCCTGGCAAATGTGTTTGGTACTTCTAGGTACCTGTGCAACCTCAAAAAAACTTAAAATAGTTAATGGGTAGTTGATTTAAAATGAAAGAAGTATAGATCTATTTCATACTGTATTCAAAAAGGCAAGGGAAGAAGTACAAAAACTGGAAACAATTTGTTGGTTGATTTGAATATATTATGAACATTTACAAATATCTAAAGGGTGGGTGTCAGGAGGTTGGGGCATTTCTTTTTTCTATAGTGGTTAGCAACAGGACAAGGGGTAATGGGATGAAGCTGGAACACAAAAAGTTCCACTTAAATAGAAAAAAAACTCTTTTACTGTTCAGGTGAGGGAGCCCTGACATAGGCTGCCCAGAGGGGTTGTGGAGGCTCCTTCCTTGGAGGTCTTCAAGACCCACTTGGACACGTTCCTATGCAACCTTATCTAGCTGACCCTGCTTCTACAGGGGGATTGGACTTAGATGATCTCCAAAGGTCCCTTCCAAGACCTACTATTTTATGATTCTATGATATTTCTTTATTTGCATAATTAATATATTTACATAAACAACACTGAATAATTTCTTAATCTCTCCATCACTTTCAGATTTCAAAGCTAACAGCCTTGGCATCCCACTATATTGTAAATTACTTATGAATACTAACTCAACCAGAAAGAACACTCTTAAGAATCTTACAGTAACATATTCCAACTTTTTTTATGTTATCAACCAGGCAAGACACAATAAAGGATCAGTGCAGGCTGATAAAGAAGTGAATACAACTTGTGAGGCACTGCACCTGAAACATAAAATGTTAGAACCATATATAGGTGTTATAGGCAGTAAATAGTTTTAACATGGACCAAAAAATTAGATGCAGCAATGAAGTCACAGCTTCATTGGATATGGCCAGCTTTCTGGATATGTGATAAATTCTATCAAAGAAAACCCCAACTTTCTTCAAAAACCTTTGTATAAAATTTTCCATGTTATCTCCAAGTGTACTATAAATTTGGGATTCTAATGTACATGAATTAATATATTTCCTGTCTTATTTTGTTTCCAAAGTCAAACCCACAATTTGTTTTAAGGATTGCTTTTTGATATCTTCAAAATCAGTGTTTCAATGTTAATAGCCAAAATGTCTTCCTACAACTATGAAGAAATATATGTAAAAGTAAATTTTGGAAGGGAAGCCTTAGCTGATATTTTGAAATCCCCCATGTTATCACAGGTACTAGCAGGGGATTTTTGGTGCATATAATCCATTTCACATACTTTTATATTTAGCTCACTTATATAGATACTTGTATACATGTAATCATTTCACCAAGTTGCACAAGATTGCTCATGTTAAGTGTGGTTAGTTGTTTATACAGTAAGATGCCTCTTTTTCCAGTGACTGTCATAAAGTTCTAAAATTTATGATGTAAAAGACATTATGAAGTCTGGCCCTTCAGGTCCAGGATTACCTTTCATCAAAGTATTTAGATTACTGTGACTATGGTACATTAGCAAGTAGAACATCATAGGAGAAGCAGATCAGTATAACAAAGAAAATGATAGAGGACTCAGTATTTGCACCACATGTCTTTCATTATCAGGTTATCGTTGTTGCTCAAAGAGGGTATACACTTGGTGAATCTGTTGACTCTGATAAACATCTTTTTCTTCGGGTGTTTAGAGATGACATCCAGGATGAGTTGTTACATCATCTTTCAAGAGATGGGGAAGGTGAGGCTGATTGACTTGTAGTTTCCTGTGTCCTCCTTCTTGCTCTTTTTGAAGGCTGGAGTGACATTGGCCTTACTCCAGTCCTCAGACACTTCTGTACTCTATGACAATTAAAAAATGATGGAGAGTGGCTTAACAAAACATCAGCCAGCTCCCTCAGCACTCATGAGTACATCTCATAGATGTACTCACCATAGATTTATAGGTGTCCAGCCTGCCTAGTAGGTCTCTAACCAAACCCTCCTCAACCAAGGGAACGTCTTCCTTTCTCCAGGTCTTCTTTCTATCCTCCAGCAACTGGGCTTCCTGAGGGCTGGCCTTAGCAGTAAAGACTGAAGCAAAGAAGACATTCATTAGCTCTGCCTTCTCTGTATCCTCCATCCCTAATACACCCATCTCATTCAGCAGCAGGCTCACATTCTCTCAAGTCTTCCTTTTGTTGCAAATGTACTTGAAGATCTTCTTGTTGTCCTTCACATCCCGTGACATATTTAATTCCAAGAGGGTTTTTGCCTTTGTTTCATCCTTACATACTCATACTTACTCATCCTTACATACCTGTAATATTACATCAAAATTCAAGTCACATTTCACACTGTTTTTTCACCATTTTCTTTTGTATTACATGGTATCTCCTTTGACTGTTGTGTGCCATTTTAATATGTCCATGATGTATATTTTTTAGTGTAACTTCATGACATGCAAAAATTTCCAAGTAAATGAGATATCTGGTTTATTGATAGGCAAGTGTAACTCTTCTTCTTCCAGTAAATATAGAGAGAAATTTAAAATCAATTGTCATTCCAACTATTTATTTCTATGAGAACTGTCCTAATAAAATTTAAAGGAGCAACCATGCAAGTTTTATTTTAAGGCATTTGATTTTGTGCACTTAAATGATTAATTCACTTCCAGTTTTATTCTGCTTAGTGAAGATATATTTGAAAAACAACCTATGTTCAAAGAACTTCTAGCAGGGTAATTTATCCTCATTTAAAATCCAAATTATAGCTTGTTAAGGATCCCATATTCTGGGGGGAATGTCTATTATTGGTTTTGTTAATGATTCTCTAATGCTGTAATTCTGTATGAGTACATACATTAATTTGCATGTAAAACTACCAATGTGATTGAATTAGATTTGCTCTTATGTCACAACCTATAGAACTAAATTTAGATTAAAATGGAAAGAATCTTGTCTTTAAGATGTAAAAAAATTAAATTCTCAAATGATACAAACCTTGATGCTTTTACTCAGAATCTGGAGGACAAAAACTATCTATTGCTTATTACTTTGAAAGCTTCTTATGCTTAATAGAACAGATAATTTACATTTACAGAGTCGCAAAACATATTTTGCACCTATTGATTTTCATAATTTTTTTAGGTTAGTGGGTTGTTTGTTTGGGGATTTTTTTACAGCTTCTGTAATGATCACTGAGGACAGCTCTATATTTTAAAGCTCATTTTGTGATTCAGAATTCAAGCTAGGAAAAATTACTGTAATTCATTTCTTCTTAGGATGTTTAGATGTAAAAGTCAGCTTAGTTTTTGCATAAATGACAATCCTTTGGAACTGTTGCTCTTGTATCAAAGTGCCAATAAAAAAAAGATGACAGACATTTAAAAAAATCAGTAGCTCTGATTCTTGTGATGTTTTTAAAAAGAACAAGGACACAAAATTTTGCCATTATCCTACTCTTTTGACTTGTTCACTCTTGTAAAAGGATGTTGTGAATTCCTAATTCTGATGCCTAGTTTATCACTTTACTATTAGAGCTTTGAGTTAGAAGCAAGTTATCAGACAATTAGGGATATTAGATCATTATTGTTTTTTATATCTATCTATATATATATGAGAGAAAGTGTTGAGTTTTCTGTTTTTCTGTAAGACAAAGATGAAAGATGCCTTATTTTAGCCTAAGGTCTGACTAAGATACCATCTGACTCGTAAACAAAAGCATAGTGGTTGTTAAGAGATTTAATAATAGAAATCTGTATGTTACTAATTTAAGCAAGATTCTTATGGGACGTTCCCAAATCAATTTCATTAATGCACTGGTCTTCTGGGCTTAGAGTGGAATACTAGTTTAAAAAAAATGTTGTATGTATCTGTCAATAACGGGGTTTTTAAAAGTGTGGTTCTTGTGTAACGTTCTGTAGGGTGCCTACATCCTTCAGATATTCTAGAAGCATTTCTTTTGGCATGGGACTAATGGACAGGATAAATTAAATGTATTCTAACATGAATAAGCTAATTTAGTTTGATGGCTTAAATACATGACTTAAATGTATAAAAAGCATATTTTAAAGCAGTTAGCTATGCACAAATCTGCCAGACAAGAACTGTAAAGCTTGTTCCTTTCTGTTTTCCTGTGCATTTTGACCTTATTCTATAATTACCAATAAAGACAGGAGATAGATAGAAGCCATCCAATATTAGAGATAATATTTTACACAGGAAAGATACAGCGGTGTTCAGTGGCTGCAAAGTAAATTGAGAGAAATTAAAGCACAATTTTTTACTTGTGAGGTTAATTTCCCATCAGAATTATCTATAAAGTGAATCCTCTGAAACAGATGAGAAACATTTCTAAAATAGAATCATTGTAACTATGAACTGCTATGCTAGTCCAAGGAATATGCTGCATGAAATCTCTAGCTTTATGGAGTTCTAAATCTCAATTCCTAAGTCTCAATTTTAAGTCTTATCTTCGCATGGCTATTGAATTTCTCTAATATTATAGTAACAGGTTATAGATTTGCCAAAAGGACAAGATTTTCACTTCTATATGATTTATTCATATATTCCTTTCAAGAGCAAGATTAGATATTTAATGATACAATATATTCCATTATAAAATGCATGCAGGTCTCTGTGTGTAATCAAAAGACATCTCTAAGCCTTTGTGCACTGTAAACTTCTTTCAGTCAAAACCAAATGCAAAAACTAATGTTTCAGAGAACCACAAGGATTGCCAAGAATCCTTTAGTGTGATGTTCACTTGAAATCATGGTTAAAATTAAATTTGCTGATACTGAATCATAAACTCCAATCTGTAAAATATCCTTGCATCATTATATTCCTTTTCTTTGGCAACTAGATCATTTGCAGTTGATCTACATGACAGCAGAATAATAATAACTGGAGGAAATTCTCAACCAAAAGCCCTCAGCTTTGGGGTTTACTTTGTTAAAAAAGGTTTAAACAAGGCAAAAGCTGCATGCCTTCAGAGCATAGGACATGGGAAAATTGTCTAGATTTTCTCAAAGGTGCAGATCTCTGAATTATCTACTTATTTTTAATCCTTTTGAGAGAAAACTCTTTCAAACCTGTTCTTTTTCCCCTGAATGATAATCATGTACCTGGCACATACTGCCTCTGACATATGCACTCACAGCTGTTTTAAAATATTAAATCCTTTAGCTGTGTTTCCTTTTATACATAAAGAGGTATAATTTGTGCAAATGCAATTTAATAAGCAGGCCAATTATAATTTACAAATTTAGAAATATACTAAATTTTGTTTCTGTTTCAATTAAGTAGTTGCCTAATTATTCTATAAACAGAATTAGTTAACAGAGAGGGAACTGAAATTGCAAACAGGAATTAAATCATTCACTAAGCTGTTTAGCAAAGTGAACGGCACTGTATGGTCTCTTTTGCTATTTCAACCCACATGTTCTTACTGAAGTTCTGATTCATCGACATATTTATATACATGAGAAATTCTTAGGGCCTCGAGTGTACCACCAGACCTGACCATCCCTTCTCACCCTTCAGGGCTCCTCACACCTGCCCACAGGCCAGGACCCCATGTCAGCCCCCAAAGGCTGTCAGCTCCTGCCCCAGTAGTGCCACAGTAGGGCAGGAGTCTCCAACTCCCCACGCCATGCCCTGCCCAGCCTCAAAGTCAATAGCTGGGGCTGTCCCAGTTTCTTCGAGCTGCTCTGGTCCTGACTGGAGCAGTGGGACTGGCCCTGGCTGCCTGGCCTTGCCCTGATGTGCCCAGGGAAGCCCCTGACGGGCTGGCACCCAGCCACAGGTCCTTGCCAGCCCTTATGGTGCCCTGAAGCTTTTAGCATGGATTTTTGGTTATCATTCAGCACGCACTAGCAAAATTACCTGGTATGTTCCTATTGATATTAAGCAAAGGTGACAGATGTAGTATAGAAAATTCAAGAGGAAACTATCTGCAACATGCTGACAAAGGGTGTCAGCCACATGAAAGGCAGACTAGCAAGAGGGATGGCATCATTTAAGTGCCTGGAGGGCTGTAGAAAGTTCAAGCTATGATCCAAGCCAACTTGGATCCACTGGAGAGCTCTGTTACAGTGATGAAACTCCAGAAAGACGAGCCTTATGAGGATGGCTCTGGCACAGTTTCTGGACTGGAGCTAGTTTACATGCCATTAGCTAAAAACAATGTAGAAAGACCTTATGTTTACCTGCATAATATGCCCACGTGCCTCACCTGAGTACTCAGTATGGTTTTTCCTCTCTTAAACCTTGAAAAGTGTCTTGTAAAGTGACAGTGAGTCTGACGGAACATTGAGGTTGATCAAATTAGATCTCTTCTTTACACGAGTTCCCATGAAAACCAAAAAATATTTTAAAGTATAAAAAAATGATTCTTTATAACAATATATATCTCTCTTTAAATAGAATGTTAGGCAAAGTTTTATTGAAATGAAATTACAGCCATCCTATCTCTTGGACCCTTTAGCTTTCCAGACCAACTCCTTGCCTCCAGGTCTGGTTTTGAGGTGGCTTGAAGCTCTGTGTGGCATCCTCGTATCTCTTACTTTCTTTTCCTTCTATGATGCAGGTCTTCTGCATCTGATTTTCCTGGAGGAGGCTCAGGTTGACAGATGCACTCTCTGCTCATCCTTAGAGGCATCTGCCTGCTCAGCCACCACCACTTGAAAGGAATATAATATAGATTGAAAAACAACATTGCTCCTATCCATCTATGATGCACCTGCATCCTTTCACACAATTTTCTGTTTGGTCATTATCATTTTACACAGTGTAGTCAAATTAATTGATTTGCAGTCTGTAGTGCACTTTTTCCCCACGTACTTTATCCTTATTACAGGATGAGGAACTGTGCCCATCTGTATCAGCTGGTGGGATTTTTTTGTGTCAATTTCAACTTATTGGAGGAATCCTTTGCCTGATTATTCCATATGGTCATAGCAAATTTATATCTAGGCAATTTTCTTCACTATTTAGGTTAATGTGCTCCCAAAATGTCACTGCCTGATGACCAAGTAGAATGATTGCTAGTAGTAAATGAAATTCAGGGTTAAGCTAAAGTGATACAAGTTTTACTTTAAGCTATGTTTATTTTTTTCCTTATTGATTAATTAAAATTAATGTCTCATACTTTAAAAGAGGAGAACTGGCTTTAAATAGCATGGTCAAAACTGACAATGTGTTCGCTTTCCCAACTACCTGAAGACTTACCTCTTCATATGTTGCTCCAGTATATGACTTTGCAGACTTATTTCTATTTACTCACATAAATATTAAATGTTTTCTTGCACTAAATAATTCATGAGTGGCTGTCTAGTAATGATATCAGTCTGTGGGTGCTTTTATTGAGATGAGTGATATTAAACCACTTTAATTTAAGGGACTGGATAGTTAGGTATAGTGTGTTCTCCAGATACTCACTGAGTGCTCTACTTCTGAATCAAAATTTTGAGTTGGTTTTTTTTGGAGAAGTTGGTTTCTCAAGTGTATCATATCCTACATACTTCTTTCCTCTAAAATATTGTTTCCAAAACCTCAGAAACTATTCATATTCTACAGTTATCTTTCAATCTGAGTACTGTCTTTGCATATTTTAATGGATAGTTGTAATAGTACTTTTCAGTACTGCTTCAGAACTTTCAGATTCATCACTGAAGCAAAAATTTCTTCCTGTAACTTGGACTCAATTTCTGTAATTTAAACCTGTATTTTAAACAATTTTCACGTATGATTTGTAATATTGAAAATAGTTAAATAGAAATGTGGAGGGGGAAAAAAAACAAGGAACAAGTAGACTTCAAATAGTAATCTCAGTGATTAAGTATAGAATGGGAAATGATGCACTACACTGTGTTTAAGTAGTCCTATCAAAACTAATTTATTCAACTGGAAGAGATTTCTAAGTTCATAGAGTCCAGCCTTTGTAGATAATGTAGTTTAGGATCAATATTGCTGTTGAGGCAACCGTAGAGGCATTCATTGTGATTTCCAGTCTTTTCTTTGGGAGATGTATGGTTTGCCCTCTCTTGAGGATTTGAGTGGAGTGAAAATAGAGTGCATAATGTTGGACACATCTTTAAATGAGTTCTCTAAAAGTTGGTCTTGGTTTTGTAAGTTTCTCTAAGTGGATTGTTTTGGGCCCCTCAGTTCAAGAAGGACAGGGAGCTGCTGGAGAGAGTTCAGTACAGGGCCGCCAAGATGATGGAGTGGAGCATCTCCCTTATGATGAAATGCTGAGGGAACTGGGGCTCTTCAGCTTGGAGGAGACTAAGGGGTCACCTCATTAATATTTACAAATACATAAAAGGTGGATGTCAGGAGAATGGAATCAGGCTCTTCTCAATGATATCCAATGATAGGACAAGGGGCAATGGGTACAAGCTGGAAAACAAGAGGTTCCAAAGAAATACAATGAAGAATGTCTTCCCTATTCATATGAGGGAGCACTGGAATGGGCTGCCCAGATGAATGGTGGAGTCTCCTTCTCTGGAGACATTCAAAACCCATCTGGATGAGTTCATGTGTGACCTGTTCTAGGTGGCCCTGCTCTGATAGTGGGGTTGGACTGGATGATCTTCTGAGATACTTCCAGCCCTTGAGATTCTGTGATTCGGTGTCATCATGTTGTTGTGTATTAGTGTGCAAGCTTTAGTGATCCATAGTAGGACTTCATCAAACACAGGGTACCCCATCTATTCTTTTTATTTATTTTTAATATAATTTGTCTTCTCCCTGAGGCTCAAAAGACTGAGGGACATTGAAAATGGCTTCATATCCATTATGAGGAAACACTTTCTGTTGCTCCAGTCCAGTTTATGTCCTGGATCCCTAAGGTTTTTGCATCTGTTCCTGCACTTTTTGCCCTGTATTACACAGCTACAGATATTCACAGAAGCTGCATTTTCTAACAGAAGCTAGATTGACACAAAAAACGGGTTTTCTGGAAGGACATGTTCTGGAAGCCCTTGGTGTTAAGAATTAATGTATTTCAAAGTAGTTCCAAACTTTCTGATTCGGAAGCCATCTCAAAAAAACCAGTTTTTACCCCCTGTGGCTGAGAAACTAATAATTGAGATAAATGATTATCTAGAGTAGATTTTTCTTCTCTGTAGACAAAGAAATCTGCTTAGTTTCTCTTCATTAACAGAACCATGATTCCAGGAATCTTATTATAGACATTTATAGAAACTTTGTAGATATAGAGATAAAATATAAGAATATTACCATCCCACTGCTCTACTACTAGTCCTACTTTGTCAGCCTCAATTTCCTGTCATTTTTAACTGGCAACAAAATTCATTTACCTCGGATTAAAGTTTATTTGATATTTTCAGCCCTCCTAACCTTAATTAATCAATTCAAGGGTTGGCATTAAGACACGATGCCAACGTGATCCTTCACACAAATTAAATGCCAGTTGTTAATATTTTGGTAGCATGACATTTAAAAATAATTACTTAAAGTAAGTGTTTAGCATGGAAAATGCTTTGGTGCATGCAAATCTTTACAAATGTATTATGTGGGATAATTTCTGGAATTTGTTACATTGTTCCATGCTGGTAATCTTTCATAGTTATCATAAGGAACTTGTATGTGTAGTAATCTTTGTTCTGAAATGTAAATGGTTTTTTTAGCTGTTAGAAAGAAATAGACCTAAAAATAAATAATAATTTCCAAATCACCTAAGACCAAATTCCAAGAATACAGTGCAAGATGAGTCTTCCTGATTTGTCTTTTCCTCTCTGATTTTCAATAATTGAGTAGATCTCATTTGGGCATCCCCCCTGCTCAGGCAGGGGGCTCTCCCCAAGATGCAGGTGGATCTCTTCTCCCCCATGGCCTCAATGGCTGCAGGGACAGGGCTTCAGCATGGGCTGCACCATGGGCTCCAGTGCAAACCTCTGCTTCAGTACCTGGAACATCTCCTGCCCTTCTTCACTGGCTTTGGTGTCTGCAGTTCATCCTTTCAAATATTCTCAGTCCTCTCTCCAGCTGCAATTGCTGTTGCACAGGGTTCTTTTCCACTTCTTACATACATTAGCCCAGAGGTGCTGCCACCATCACTAATGGTCTTGGCCAGTAGTAGGTCTGTTTTGGAGAAGGTGGCATTGGCTCTATCAGACATAGGGGAAGCATCTAGCAGCTTCTCAGCACCCCTGTAGAACATTTGCTACCAAAACCTTGACATGAAAACCCATTACTAATGAAAATATTGGGGGGGCTAGGTGTAGTTGAAGAGTAACTTGTAGCAAAAGCAAAAAGTTTTTGATCTTCAATTAAAACAAAAAACCTCTATGGCAAGAAGATTATACTTTGTGTTGAACTGCATTCCAAGATACTTAGGTTTTGCTGTGAACTCTATGCCTAAGAGTTTATATAAATGAAGACATTTAATTAGTCTATATTTCCCGTCTGTGCATACATTTCTAATGCATGTCCAGTGCTCTGATTGTCCTCTGGCAAACAGGGAATAAAAATCTATAAATAAGCAGTTAAGTGTAATTTGTTAGTGTGTACAAGCTGTTCATCAGAAATGGGGGTTAAAAAAGCAGTAACTCTTTTTTTATGCTTTAATTACTTTGTTGCTAACTGAAATATGATAGTAATTGAATAACAGTGGTATAAAGTATAATTAAGATGGCATGAATTAGACATCTAATGTATTATTATTTGGACAAGATGCTGTAGCAGGATCTATTTGATCTTCATAAAATTAGGATAGTTGATTTTATTAATGCACATAAGTAATAAAAATATAAGCTTGTGTAGCTAGAGCATAAGCAAGAGAAAACTTTAGTCAGTAACTCACACGATATTCTGGATTATAATCTCAGATGTGAGGAAGATGATACCTATTTTTCAGTTTTGTTTGTCAAAGATTCAAATTTATGGATATATTTTCTTTAAATCTTGTTCTGAAAGTTAGAGGTATTGTAAAAATACATTATTTCAGAGATTCTGGTTTCTTTAGTCATTCTAGATCTTGTTCTCTTTGTAATGATTTTAACAGAGTAGTTTAATTTTAAAGGTATAGATAGCAGTTTTATTTACAGTTCTTGAATGTGGATGCCATGGTATCTATGCATGTAGATAATTTACAATATATATAAGTAGAAAAAAAGATATATGTTAGGTTTTTTTAATGCATCCATATCAGATGAACTTTAAGTCTCCACAGTGCCCCCGCGATTTGCAAATAAATGCTCTCTTAGACTGCCCTTGTAAAATAAGGCCATTTCAAAGTGAAGCAAAGAAAAATCCTCCATTCTTTAATAAACTGTACCTGTACTCTGTATCTAATCAGTAAAAGTCAGTATAGTCTCTGGACTGTCACCATTTGTTACTCTGTAATCCTCGTGGCAGGTGTTATCAGGGAAATGCAAAGCACCATCCTCATGCAGTATGGGTTCTCAAGCCTAGATTAAGAATAACCATCAGAAAGGACTAGTCATATTTCCTTGAGGGCAGGCACAGAGGAAAAACTTAGGTTGTAGCCTTTCTTGTAATCATAGCCTTTGCACTTACTGGCAATGTTTTTCTGTGATGTATCCTTTATAAGTAAGCTAAGAGTGACTAGTGAAATGCCTTGAGAGAAGGGGATCAAGAAGCCTTCAAAAGCAAGATGGTATTTAGAAAGAAAAGCTTCTCAAAACAGAATTTTACCACTTCAATGTAGGCAATAACAGTAGTTCAGGAGAAAGAGTTCCTCTGAATGAGAAATCAAAACTTATATCAGTGTCTATGAAATAAAGCCTGGCCTCAAATTGTTGTCATTTGCTTTAGAAAGTGATTGTATAACAAAGACCATGAAAAAATGGTGAAAAAAATCCATATAGATATTGTTTCATTAATTATTATAAGGACGTTCTTTATTTCCCTCGAGTTTGAGGAGGTTTCATGTAGATTGGAAGTAATATGTTCTCTTGAAGACTGTAGTATATGGATTAACAGAAAACTGCCAGAGAAATAATTAGCCATCATCATCATAGAATACCAGAGTGCAAGGAACCTCAAGGATCATCTGGTCCAACTTTTCTTAGTAAAAGCATATTCTAGATAAAATGGCCCCTGTCCTTGTCTAGATGCATCTTAAAAGTGTCCAAAGTTGGGGAATCCACCACTTCCCTGGGGAGTTTATTCCAACAGATGATTGCTCTCATTGCAAAAAAATTTCCTCTGTGTCCAATTGGAATTTCCTTAGGAGCAACTTGTATTGTTACCCTGTGTCTTTTTTCATGTAACTGCTTGTTAAAAGTGAGTCTTTATTTTCTTTCTAGTAACCTTTTAGATACTGGAATTCAGTAATGATGTCTCCCCTAAGCCTTCTTTTCTCAAAGCTGAACAAACCCAATTCTCTTAGCCTTTCCTCAGGCTCACCAGGCCTTTGATTATCTTTGTGGTCACACAGGGGCCATTAGAAATTCTTGAGAGAAAAAGATAGATGCACTGAAATGGAAATACATGGGATTTGTTACAGAGCAGTTTGAATAAAGAAAGATGCAACTAAGTTTATAATTTGAAAAAGAGGATTAGTTTGCTTACTCCTATTCAGTTTTCCATGTTTCATCTGGGATAGTCTTATTTTTCTTCCTAGTAGCTGCTACAGGGCTATATTTTGGGTTTATGCTGAAGAGAATGTTCCTATGCGACCTGATCTAGATGGGACCTGCTTCTGCAGGGGGACTGGACTAGATGATCTCTAAAGGTCCCTTCCAACCCCTGTCATTCTATTATAATGGGGTTATTGCTGAGTAGTGCTTATGCAACATCAAAGACTGTTTATGTTTCTCACTCTGCCCTGCCAGTGAGGAGATTGAGGGTGTGAGGGAGTGGAGGGAAGCCTGTCCGTGCACAAGGAGTTGAGAGGGAGCAGCGCCAGGATAGCTGATCCCAACTAGCCAAAGGGATATTCTAAACCATAAGAAATCATGCTCAGTATATAACCTGGGTGAAGTTGGTCAGGAGGAGCAGATCACAGTCAGCAGATGGTGAATGATTGTATTAGGCATCACTTGTCTTTTTCTTGTGTTTTTTTTCCTCTTAATTACTATTGTCATACTTACTGAGATTGTTTTTGGCCTTATTGAGAAGTAGTGGTCTTTCTATCTTCTCTTTCCTAACATTCTGCAGCTCAAGAGATAATTTCATGTCTATAACCTTCCTTTCTCTAGAGATTTCTTCAGTGGCTATTTCTTGGCAGGCTCTTTGAAGGTAGAAAGCACTTTAGGCATTGATTAATTTGAATGACACTACAGAAACTTTTATGGGTTTTTTTTGACTTTACCACCAACACAAGAATGTCTGTTAAAACCCACAGAAATGTGAAAAATACTGAAGCAACTAGTATCCAGAAAAAAAGCACAAATGAAATATGTCAAAAAAAGTCAAAAAACCCACTACCACAAAAAATAATTACTTACAAGTAACAGAAAAGGTCACTGTTATGGCTTCTATTGGGGACACATATATCAGGCCAATATATGGTTTGGAGTAAACAAGCACTGAAATTGTACAACGGAATGTGTATATAATAAGATAAAGTATACAAACAGGATAGGGAGATGTTTTTGTTAGGTCACAATAGATAACTGAGAATTCAGATACAACAGTCACTGAGGAAATGGTTTTTACATATTGAAAATATATAATTCATGGTAAAACCAATGTTAGACTCTTTCATATTTATGCTAGTAACTGAAATACAAACATAGAACTACCCACACAGTGTCTGGCATAGCATAATGCATTTACTGTATATACTGCAGAAGTTAATGTTATGGGTGTGGAAGAGCCTGTAATGTTTTGTTGATTTGTTTGGCTATAAATGCAGCAGTATTTATTTTGATGAAAAATGTTCTTCAAAGCAAGTCACAGGCTGTAGAGATTTCACCCATCACGTTGCCTTGTAAATCCTATTTGTTTAAAAAATATGTTGCTAGGACCTATAATGCTGGTTTACTGTCCAATGTTTTACTTTCCAATCATGTCACAGAATCTGATTAGCTCATTGTCTAATCCTTTCTTGGGAACAAACAAATTGTGTTATTCAGTGGTCTGGGGAAATAAGGCTTCAGCCATGAAGGAAAATAAATTCTTCAGTCACAGCCTGCTGAGACTGACTGGTTACTTAACATTCTAGATAACATGGAAATTACTTTTTTTCTTGGACGATTATCACATCTACTAGATGCAGACCATATTTGTTCTTCTAAAAACCATGTAGAAAAGTGAAGGAGATTAGAGTCCTCTGAAATATTAGGCCTTTTGTATCTCACTTTCTGGGGAAAGAGAGGAAGTTTGGGACTGGATGTAAAACTTGTTAAAGAAGGAAAACATGGGGGGAAATGGATACTGGAGGAGTAGTAGACTTTTTCTTTCTTATATAATACTTTATCTAGACGGTAGAAATCCCATCTTTAAGTACATGGAACTACTGTTTCAGCCATGAATTTGCATGCATTGTTGTAAAAGCACAACTTTTGGGTTTTTTCTTTTCTTGGTCATTTATAGTAAGCAAAAAGCCAACATAAAAGAGAATCTACCTTCTCTCAGCTATGTTTTTTAATGTGTTGCATCATCTTTGATACTGATTTTCTGGGTGCTTTAGAAAGGGAGTCCTGACTCCTTCCTTAGGTTTGTACAACATATAAAATATTCTCCATGGTGTTGCAGGGTGTAGTACTAGCAGGAAGAGAAGTCTGATCTGAAGAAAGCACTCACTGTACTGAATTCAGAGTTTATCATGAATTAGTATAGTTGCTTTCCTTTTTTTAAAAAAAATATGTTGCCACAGGAGAACTTAATTATTTGGGGTGTTATTTTGGATTATGCAGAATTTAAGATATTGTTAAGTAATTGTAATTAAAAGAATTGTAGTATTTAATTCTTTCTTTATATATATAGTAAAAATATTTCCTCTATATTTCATCAATATCAAGCAATCAAAAACTAATCATATCGAAAGGGACAGAATGCAGTTTTATTCAGTGTCCTTAGATCATTAAGATTTTGGAGGTCTAAGTTTGCTTAGTAGTAAAGTATTCAATCAAAGGAAACTGAAAACGTGAGGCTAGTGTACATCTGTACCTGTAATTTAACATTAAAGCATTTTTAACAGTTTATGATGCTTTGGATTATGTTAAAGTTATTGGAAGAAAAGGAGAAAAAGAATAAGATTTTATCAAACTTCCACCAAGCAAGGAAAGCACTTTGCAAAAACTTTGTACATAGTGTATGGTGCTTGTTAATAGGAATAGTCTATAATAAGGAATTGCAAATATTTTTTCCAGGGAAAAAGCTATACCAGAAAACAGTTACTAACATCTTGGGTGTTTTTCCCTTGCTGAGGGAAAATCACATACTTGGGATCCATTGCTTGGGATCACTTACTATAAGAAGGTCTAAAATGGATCAGATACAAATCAACAAATGTAAAAGATGTTTAAATTTGTCTTCTGTTTCAAATGGAAACTGATTTTGTAGACAGGCATGCGTTTCTTTTTTTCTTGAAGCCTGGTGTTGCTGAAACATTGCAGTTTACTTATGGCTTAACCTTTCAGTTCTTAAAAGTTGCTAAGGTTTTTTAGTATTGTGACTAATATCTTGTATATCATTCTACTAAAGTGGTATGTGGGCATGTAAGAAAATTCTTCTGGTTTGTGAGCCATTACAATGGAAGATTTCGTAAGTTACTAGACATGATGGAGAGTCTAAGTATTCTTACAGTAACTAGGAAGGTTACCTAGGAAGTGTGGTGAACTAGTAAGCATAGGCATCCTAGGAAAGTATGAATCTTCAGATTTCTTTTGTGTTTGTGATTACCAACTAGTTTTCTAGCAGAAGGAATGCACAGATATAAAATACTAGTAGTATTTCTTGTAAATAGAGTCTTTTGCTTTGTTCACAGTAAAATAAGAATATGAGTCGCTTGTCATATTAGCTACAGACTAATGAAATATTGCTTATGATATAAATACTTGTCTTCTAATTCCTTTTCTCATTATAACTGGATTAACTGAGAGAAGTCATTCGTTGATTAGACTACCCTGGTAGGAACTTTGAGCTTGTGAAAGTTTGGTAGATAAATAGTTTTATTGCATCTTCTAGAGAAAAATTCTGCTTTTACAGCTGTTGCCATGATTTTCTAGGACAAAATCTATTTAAATTCTTATGTAGAATATCTCATTTTAAATTATATGCATACATGATATGAATTACAAGAAATTAAATAGTTATGTTCTCTGGTGAGTGTTTGATAGTGAATGATTATGTCATAGTTCAGGGAACTAAGATTATCACTCCAGATGTCAGGAATTTCACTTCACAGCAAAATGTATAGAAATTTTTTTTTAGATCAAACAAAAAACCTAGAAATAATTGGAGGAAGATAGAATTTCAAACATGGGTCTTTTTCCTAGGAACTAATGAGCGACACAAGTAGAAAATTGAATTTCCAGGTGAATTTAGACTTCAAGAAATGCTTGCGTTCAGTAAGATATTAACATCCTCCCACTTTAGTGTGACTCATTGTTGCTGAAAGGTGTTGTCATTGTTAGGGGTTCCCGAAGTGTTCACAAGTATATGTGGGTTGTAAGTGTTTTGGGTTGTTTTTTCAATGTCCTTAAGTAGTCTGTGGTGAGTCAGGATAGGTAAAACAGTTCTGTATCCTATTAGAGAACTGATGGGACCAAACAACAAAAGTGGAAACAATCCTCTAGCTCTAACTGGTGCTAGGAAAAGAAAATTAACTCTTATAAAATGTGTAGTCAGCTCTGGACTTTCAGGGATTTTTTTAAAAAGTCATAGGTAAAAAGTTCAAAAGGAGAGTAGAATTCAAAACTTCCCCTTACAACAGCAACAAATACTATCAATCAGATTTAACTAGTTTGGATGAACCAATGAAGCTCTGTGGTGTCAGTGAAAAGTTACTGAAGTGTGTAGCCATAATAATTGTAAATTAATTATTACCAGCCCCCCATCTACATTTGGATCTAAGGTAAATTGGTGAAATATATTAAATATAGCACAATAATTGACATATGCCTAAAAGTCTGAATTTAACAGCCCTGAAATGGCAATACGATCCTGGTAATGCAGTCTAATAATTAATAGGAAGTCTAATAATTTCTAATAGGAAAAATAATTAATTTTTTCTCTTTTTGACCTAATGTCAGTTTTAGCAAAAGCCTTGCTTTGAAATTTCTTCTAAAAGTAAGGAAGGACATTGCACTTCAGTGGAAAAATTCAGGCCTAACTCTTCACTGTAGGATGACTGATATGCAGTTTTTTCTGAAATTTGTTTTTTCTTCAGAGGGAACATCAACAATTTAATACTTAAAGTCTTCTTGAAGCACTTGTGGGGTACTCTGAATGCAGCTATTTCCAAGTTAGTTTTATTCATATACATGAGGAGAAATTTACTTTTCTCATCTCTTTGTGTAAAAAAATTAGAGTCTTATGGATGTTTGCCATACCTAACATGCTCTGCAGCTCTGTTTGAATCTCTGAACTTTAAGGGTGATGGTCATTAAGTAAAAGCTGGGCTGTTCAAAAGGTCCTTGATAGTTAGAAGTACCAGGTCTGAATTACAGTGAACTTCTCTATAAACGTAACACTATTCTGTTAAAATACTATGTATAAGAACTACCTTTCCTTGCAAGACATGTTCTGCTTGATTTGCTTTGTGTACCTTCCTTGCATATAAAGCAAGAGGTTTTTTGTTTTTTTTTTTAAATTAAAACTTGTCTGCATCTCTTTATTTCTAATTGAGGAAGATCACTTTCAATTTTATAGGAAAAGGTGGACTACTGTATAAATCATGCTTTTTTCTTGTTGTGGTCCCTCATGTTGAGGATCAATGGATATTTCATAGTGAAACACTGATTGCTCTATCTTCTTGCTAGTATTTTTTTCTTCTTAAAGTCAGATAGTCCCTGTTGTCACTGGAAATATGAAGAATTCAAGGGAAAACCGAGTTTCTGTGACAGTAGTAGCAACAGAAAGTGAATCTGAGAACATCGCATTATTTATTAAATAAGAAATGCAGAGAACAGTCTTGTCTATGGTAGAGGGACTTCGTGGTAGTAAATTAAATCTTGCTGTGATGTCTTCCATACTCCAGTTACAGCTGTTTTCCTAGATCCAAGAAATGACACTGAAGATTGAGTTGGAAAATTCCCTTAACAAAAGAGAAACTGAATGTCACATCTATTCTTATTCTCTTTTTCCCCAGTGCTAATCTTTATGCCAGGACAAGTTTGTCTTCCAGAGAAGGAAAAATGAGTAGCTTATCACAGTAAATCTGTATTGTTCATGATGTCCTGACATGGCTCTCGTATGTGATTTGACATGAAGTAGAAAACATTAGAAAGTATATTTAATACCCTTCTGGAAATGCAAACTAATCTGCAGGAAGAGTCTGGTGCTGAAAATAGCAAAACCTTTCTTGTTATTTATATCTAAAAATTCATGTTGGAAAAGAAATAAGAAAAACTCCTCCAATGATTAAGCAGGTTTAAGTGGTGTTTTATGAAGCTTTCCTTTTACTCTGCACTTCTGGAATTGCCCACTATTCCTCATTGGTAAAGTTTTTCTTGTGATAGTGTAAGTACTGTTTGTTTTTTCTTTAACTTTTTTCCTCCCCTCAAAGGTCTTTTTTTTTTTTTTTTAGCCACTCTTGATCCTTGAAAAGATATTACTCCTTAAATTTGTATGTATCATATTCTTAATTTCTGGCAAGATAGGTTTTATGGCACTGCTATCTAGTAATACTTGATTGCTATTTTCCTTCTATCTAACAGCTTATATAAAAGTGCATTTTTCCTACCCCATTCAAATTACTTAACCAAAGGTGTTTTGTCCAGTCTTTCTATAATATATTTGGGATTGTATTCAGCTCTTTTATAAAAGTGTCTTCATCATGGAACGTCAGGGCACTTGAAAACTTGAAAGAAGAAAATTTTACAGTACTTAAGGATGGTTAAACTCTATTCATTGTGCTGTCAGGGAATTGAGGTACAAGCACTTTGATATACAGTGATGAACATTATGAGCTGATCTCAATGCTGTTGTTCTAAAGCAATCTCAATCACTATTTTAATACAGGATAGTTTTGTAAGAAAAAGGAACAGTAGAAGTTGTACATGAAAATGTGCAGAATATCTAAGAAAAGATGCCCCAGAAAATAAGGAACTTCAGCTATAGGCACTTGTCCAGTGTTAAAAAAAAATATGAACTGTGTAACATTTCAAAGTAAGACTCCAGTGAGGCTGAAATCATTTTTAACTATTTGTTATGGACCTTTGCCTAAGGGTGAATTCCATCCTTGCACACACACTCCAAATCTAGCAGCTCATTTTTGTCTGCAAGAAGCATTTTGAGACTCTAGATTCATTATGTAGTACAGCAAGGCACAGATGGATGCATAATTGAGAGCTCTCATTCCTGAAAATGCAAAACAAGTTTTAAAAGCATAGGTTCAAATCCTCATCACAGTGTATCCAAAGTGACTCTAATCACAATCCGATTCGGTATGATTTTATCAGGATGGGCACATCATCTTTGCTGCAGATGTGTTCTGCTGGTATTTATGGTATATTATCAGTACAATGTTGTTTGTGCTTTGTGTCATGTTTCTATGCAAATTATTTGTAGTGTATGCACCTTAAATGTTATTGCTCCAGTTTGCTTGTCTGTTTATATCAATTCAAATGCTGAGAAACCCACAGGCAAGGAAGCAAACTTCTTACATTATTTTAACATGCTATTACACAGATTACTTAGTTTACAAATACTGTGTATTACCTATGTATGTTACTGGGAATGTTTAGCAAACACTGAAAAAAGCACTTTTAAGGAGTTACTTGGAAGAAGGATACTTATTTTCAAAGATAGCAAAGACCATAGATTATTATGGAATCAAATTTATCTGAGTAAGAATGACTACCCCTGATAGCAGAATTTTGCCAACATTTACCAAAATGCCTTATCTTTCAGTATCCAATCCCTAATTAGCTACAATAATACAGAGTTTCTGGGGAGTGAATCCATGTGT
Source organism: Colius striatus (assembly GCF_028858725.1). Classification (NCBI taxonomy): domain Eukaryota; kingdom Metazoa; phylum Chordata; class Aves; order Coliiformes; family Coliidae; genus Colius; species Colius striatus. Next base: position 8,103,023 of record NC_084762.1, read on the forward strand.
ATAGTCTAATAGCCTATATGTTTCTGTGCTATTGTGTAAGGCATGAAGTTTTTCTTATATTCTATAATCCCTGCTTACTGCTGCTCACTGTTTATATTACAGAGAAAAGCAGCACAGCAATTTCCATTTCAGTACTGTCCAAGCAGCCTCCTGAGTCAGAACACAATGTTGATTTTTCTCACTGAATAGACATATTTATTTTGTGCTGTTTGGATTTCGGTGCCTTCTCTGAACACTCATGGTGACCCATCTTATGTCACCAGTATGATGATCTTTCATTTTCCAAAGCCTGTTCCTCTGGTTCATAGCCTCTCGGAGAGGGTCTGATGTCTGCAAAGTCTTACAGATGCTTCTATCCTAAATCCTCTCACATTGAAGAAAAATTGAAAGCTCGGTTTCTGGAATTCCAAACTCAAACTCAAGCAAGAGAGGAAGCACTGTGCTGAGTTTGACTCTACCAAAGAACTCCAATGCCCTTAGGAATATTAGGTCCACGATCCCTGACAAAACACTTTTTCCTCTTTGCCATCTGTAGGTATCCCTAGCAATGAGACTTCCTGGTAATCTGCAGCTGTCTTTCAGTCTTGCTCAACTCTTCAAGCTCACCTTGAAGTCTCCTCTGGTGCTTCTAAACTTTGTTGCTGCTATAGGAAAATGTCAAGAGTTTTCAAGTGTCGACTTCTTCATGCCTAAATAGGAAGAGAGAGAACCTGTTGAATCTGTGCAATATAAATACCCACATTTGTGTGTGCTGACACACATCCTTCTAACAATGCAAGAAAAGAACTGGTATATGTCTCTTACTTTTGATGATATGTATTTTCACTAAGATGTGGGATTATTGAACTCTGCTTATACTCACCAGGACATATTTGATGTGCTGAAGGCCTCTCAGGGATGCTGAACCAAGAATCCTTTACCAAACAGACCAGGTTTTCCAGGAGACATATTCCTGGTCTCTTCTTCCTCATGTACTTTGACTTACGCCACTTTGAAGTCTCCCTTGTAGAAGAATGCTCCTTTTAGCAGACAGACAGACGTTCTTCACTGGGACAGATGTGCAACATTTCAATTGTGTAAATCTGCTGTGCACAATTACTTGAGTCCTAGCCACACTTTCATCTACAGATATCACAATGTCTGTAAAACATCTGGAGCTAGATGCAGTGTATTGCTGGCTTGGTAAGTGTTTATAACTGTAATCTATAATAATGTTTATACAGATGATCTCTTCAAGAAGGGGAGGAATTTCAAATTCAGAGATTTTCTGATTGAGTAGCCTACTTCTATCTTTGCCTTTCATTTGCTTTTGATCTCTTTTTTGGAAGCAATTTAGGAAAAAATACTTACTGAAGGTGTACCTATTTTGATTATATAACCTGAAGAACATATCCTAGCTAGAAGAAACTTGGTCATCAAACTAAATGAAAATAGCTACTGAGGAGGTCATCAGTGTGCTGTTTTACACTGTCATTAATGAAAGCAAAACCAGTGCTTTGCAGTATGATCTAATTATCCCACCTACTGTAGAGACAGTTTGAACTGGACAAGTATCACACAAACATTTATGTGTATTACATGAAAAAAAAAAAACTACTGAATGTGAATAATTAATAGTTTCTTGTAGGGAACAATGGTGTATTTTAGCATTAAACTGTGACATGGTAACATTGATTGCAGTTCTGAAGCAATATATACTCTTAAAAAATTCATGAAATTTACTACTGAATGCCTAATATAAAGTTGTATTTTAGTTAATCACCATGGTAACTTAAACTATTTTCTTTACACTAGACTGGTAATTGAGTGGTGCAAAATTTTCCATGAAATATTTATTAATCTCTTTGTGGGAGGGCACATTAAGGTCAAAGTTTTGGTGGTTGTTTTTCCTCTGAAGTTTCCAACATGCTTGCATTGTTTCTACTTTGAACCTTAATATTCCTCTTTAATGCTTCTGTTTCTTGAAGTTAATAGGGAGGAGCTCTTTTTGTAATGATGGAAAAACAGTCTCCAAAAAGTATCTCTAATCTAATTCTCTAACTTTTAAGCAATAATTTAAGTAAATTGTTGATGTCTAGTTTAAAAGGAACAGATGAATATGTGTTTATGAAACTAGACAAACAGGAAAAGAAAGAATGAAAAAATATGAGTAAAACATTAAGATCACAAAGAAATGCAGTTTCATGAATATTATAGTGATAAATATTGACATTTTTTGTTATATTAGGGGAAAGTAAGTAACCAACATTTCAGTATATGGAACTAGATTAATAGTCCTGCAAAATAAAGCAATCCCTGCTTTATATAAGCAGAAAAAAAAAATGAATAAGAGTAATAATATGGAAGCATTGCTTTTTTGAGGTATGCCATCATCTAAGGAACTATCTCAGAAATTCAAGATAATTTAATCAGAAGCTGAAAGTTACATTCTTTTCAATGGAAAAAAAAATTAACTGAGTAAACAGTCCTGTATTATTAAAATAACAGATGGTAAATGTGCAGTTGAGAATATTAATCAACAAAAAAGTCTTAAAAAATACAAACATGAATCTAGGCATACCTGGTGCAAATCTAGGCATAATATTGGTGAGGCAAAAGTTTAAAAGGGATTTTGACGTGTTTAAAAAAATAGAAAAGAAAAAATGTTTAAGCAAGAATATGAACAGAGTAGCCTAGTAAACAGAAACAAATTACTTACAAAAAAATTCCAAGGTGAGGATAACAATCTCTTCATCAAGTCATTGTAGATCAAGGCCCAGAAGAATGTACAGTGGGGCTGATGGAGGACTGTTCCACTAAGAGAAGTCCTGTGGAGAACTCGGACATCGGTTATGTTCTGTGGTAAACCAGCTCCTGCTGTAACAGGTAAAGGAAGATAATTTATCCTGTTGAGGCTTTTTGTGTATTTTAGACAAATCAAAATATTTAACTTAGGAAAGGAAGTGATTTGCCCTGTCTATCCATTGCAAAGGGAAAAACATGTACTCTAAGCAATGTCAGAGAGAACTGGTTTTAGCTGAATTTCCTTCTAAATTCTCTTCAGAGATATTATGCATATAATATATAGCAGATGCTTTTCTTACCACTTAACCTCTGAAAGGATGTGTCTCCATTTTAATTTCAGCTGTTGTGTCCTTTCCCCTTAAAGGTATTTAGCTATGTTCTCATGTCCATTTTCTTCCAGACTGAGTAATTGTGCTACATCTCTCTACCTAAGAGATTTGATTTGGAATGTAGCTTTTCTGTATGTTCAGTATTTAAGACATTTTGCCATTAATTATTATTTTAAGTATTTGATTTTAAATTGAATTATTTTATAGATTGCTTATTTCTACTAAGTATACAGTATACTAAGTCTTTAGTAAGATAGAACAATACCTGTAATTGCTCTTCAAGCCTGTACACTAACTTACAGCTCAGATTTTTAATAAGATATTTTCAAATTCCTCTGAGAGCTTTTTCAGAAGATTGAATCCCACATAAACAACATTTTTCAGCCAAGTCTGTTTCTGACATTCTCACAAAGCCCAGACATATAGTATAACTTGTAAATATACTACTTTATTATTCTATTTGGAACAAAAAAGTTTTCCAGAAAACTGAGAATAACAAGCCATTTTTTTAATTGTTCTCTTCAGGAAATGTAGTTTCACTTTTTTCCTGTTTACCAAATTAAAATGCTACTGTACTTAAATTTGTTCAATCAGAACTTCTAAGTGTGATCTCATCTGGCAGAGAATTCCAGAGGCTCTTAAATGAAACATCTTCTAGACACAAACACATTAGGAAAGCATTTTAATTATATGTCTGAGAGATTCTTCCAGTACAGTATAATAATTCTGATATACTCAAATGTACAGTTAGCAAATGCCACTGTCACTGCACAAGAAATACCGTGACTACATTTCTGTCTCAGGAAGAGATATTAAGGAGCAGCAAAATGAGATATTGAATTTTTTGAAAGACTGTCTAGGCCTAAGTAACTTACTGTCTTGCCAAATAGCTATAAGGTCATCATAGGAATTCGTCTTGCATAGATATGTGAAGTATCAGGTGGAAGGATGTTGATAATCATAGAGAGGAAAAGTGTTTGTGTTCAAAAGATCATTAATGCCTGCTCAATGCTCCAAATCTGTCCTCTAAGCTCTACATAGATGTGCATTTTACTGATAGTCATAAATAATGCACTTGGCACTTACAGGAAGCTCTTTGCAAGAGGGATTTCTATCCATGCACCCATTTGTGAAGAAAAATTAATACTATTTGAATGTATTTGGGGTTTTTCTGAAATATGTTTACCATCCTACTGTGAGACTCAATCCTACCAGAGCTGCAGTTGCATTTAGGCTAATTTAGATCTAACCTGAAGTCTGAGTGACCATGGTTTGTGTTTCCTGAAGAGTTAATTAGAGAACACCAGAACTATTCTCCTCTCTTATTTAGATAACAATTTGACACCTTTATAAATTCATGAGCTGAAATTACTCTGCACAAATGCACAATATCCTATTTTTCATTCAGCACTGTTTCCATTTTCTAGTGCCCTAGCTGACTTTGCTCTTAGTTTAGAAAGTAGTGTGATGCATCATTTATGTTGCCTTCCATGTTTATTGACTGATGGTCTCCTCTGCTGTCAATCATTTCATTGCATTTTGTCAAAAATAATGTGAAAAATTTAGTTCCTGATATGGCTGAAATACATGTACCTGCAAATGTGTAATTGAGACAAGAATCAGAAAGAATGATTTACTAAGGTCACTTCAGTCATGACAAAGACCTAAAGGGAAGTTAAATGCTAGTGTCCAATTGATAAAGCAACAAATATTTTCCTTGTTTGATTGGAATAGAAAAGCACATTATCAATAATTATTAAGATGTTGATCTTCTAAAAGAAGAGGTTCAGTTTGATAGCATGGGATCTACAACTCTATGCAAAAGGCACTCATGTAGCACTGTTATGTGACCTGACCACAGAACTGCCTAATCACCTATCTCCTGCTTGAATCCAGAAGTGCTATAGGCAGATATCAACCAGCCCAGAGTGGATACATGTTTGAGAGCAGCAAGTTCAAGACTACTCCTACTCAAGAGAAGAACCAGAAGCTGAGAGTGACTACAGTGTCCAGGGTACAGTCCTGCAGCACCTGAGTTAGGTAAGCATGGCTGGGTGGTGATAACAGTCCCAGATAAGGGGATGGTTTAGGGTCCATCCAGGGAGCTCAGTCAGGAGCAGCAGGAAACTGCACTGGAGAAGACTACAAACAAGACTGCACACCAAAATAGAAGCCCAGACACAAGCCTAAATGGAGCTTATGCACCCATAGGCAGAGGGTAGGAGTAGAGGTCCACACCAAACTGATCAAGACCACAAGGGCTGTGAAGGCCTGTTCATGCAATCAGGGCCCTGAGAATAAATGTATGATGTCAAATGAAAGTTTAATCAAGCTTCTCCCTGTGGTACTGTCTAAGGCTGTACTGAGCGGGTTTACACAAGGATGCACTGTATAACTATCAAAGCTCAAAGATTAGGTATAGACAGAAATATCTGAGGATATAATCTTCTTTTAAGTATACTTTTAAGTACTATGTTTGACTACTACTGCATTGTGGTTTAAAATTTGATAACTATTCAGTACCTTATACCTTTATAACTGTGGATTACAAGGGATCAAGTGTATTCCTTTAAGCACATCAAGTATTTATACAAGTCCTTCTTGCCTTTGACATTTCTTGTTAGATTCAACCCCCAATAGGCTTTGCCTCTCCAAACCATGTCTCTACATGCTCAGACAACACAGTCAATTGCAAATAACACTTCACAAGGCCTCAGACTGAGTTTAAATAAAGCCCCTATCGAGAAGGGATCTATGCGGAGGATCACAGATGAGACTGGTCAGAACCATAAAGACCTGTTACTGCCCTCAGAGCTGTGATAAAAACATTTGAGGATATATCATTTTTTATAAACACACCTTTCTATTTAATGCTTTAGATTCTAATATCTTCAACATGATAAACCTCCTGTGAAAGTCGATGGTAATAACACTATCATCAGGTTTGGAGGATCAGTGACAGACTTTTGATAAAGGCAGCTTGTATATTGAGGACTGAAATAATTCAAAGTTTGCCATTTAGTTAAACACTTTAAGTATTTTATAGCATTCAAATGACCAAGAGTGAAAGTCAAATGAAACTAAAATTTAGTCTAATATCACTGCATTATAAGATTGATAAAAAGGTAGCAGTGATAACATCAGTGTGGTTCTGTTTGGTAGAAGCTGGTTATAGGTAATATCAGCATGTAAAAGCAAACAGAATAAGGTATTAAATCATGATCTAAAACTGTTATATTTCCAATTATCAGTAAGAGTAAGGAAATTTCACGTGAAACAACCCTTCCCTGTGCCCACCGAACTTACAGCATCTCACTCAAATTGATCTTTGTTGAACCCTCCTAAATTTTTTAAGAGCATATATATGGGGTCTAAATTCTTTGTTCCTTTCCTGTGGAAAAGGGGCCAATGGTAGGTCTTGAAAAGCATATAAAATATCTTTCATTCTATGTGAAATTAATTCACAAGATATTTCACCTCCACACACTGTATTTTAAAGTACAAGTCATTTCAGTTATACAACAAAAAAAACCAAAGTGACATTGTTCATATCCTAGCACCACACTATATTAGTTTTTTCTCTTGAGAAAAGATAGTGTTACAATTTTTTATCCTTACTGCTCTCCAAATAAATCCACCTGAACTTGTTAGAAATGCACACACTGAAAAGTACAACACCAGAGAAAATTTTGGGGGAAAGATCTCATATGTGAGAAGAAGAAATGTTAGAAAGATTTAGAAAAAGCAGACAGATGTTCAAGAAAAAGCAGCATAAGTTTCTTTTAAGAATTCCACATTGGATATTTTATCACTCTAAATTATGAAATCACTCTTTTAAACTTCCTTCCTTCTTGACTGCTGATTTTTTTATTTATTCCTCCTCAAATAATTTGTAATTTGACAGATGCTTTCATGAAATTGAAGTTTCTACTGGTTAGTATTTCGATGTGGTTTGTGTACAGTGTTTCATAAAAGCTTCATAAATAGACAACTTTAGAAATTGTCATATTTCTGTAACAAATTTTTGTGTAATGTGTAGTGCAAATGCTATACCTGGGAAGGGACCGATGCAACCTGATCATCTTTTAACTCCACTAAATATTTGCCTGAAGATGTCAAAGCCAAACAACATACTAAAATTTCTTTTCTCTCCTATCCTTGAAGACAAGGGAAAGCAAGTGCAGAAACAGTCAAGATGTTGGTATGATTCTTGGTGAATACATTATAGAGAATCTGCTGTTCCAGTTTATCAAAGATTCATTGTGAAAAAGTAACAGACTGGAATAACAGGAGCATATAGGCTCCTACAATGCAAAACTGGCTGGGCTTCTGTCTCCTCAGCAAGGGTTCCTGGTGATGCATGCAGAGTGGGGATATTGATGATAGTGCCAGGTTGCTACAGGCCTCTTTTTTCCCATTGTCTCCACTGAGAAGACTGATTTTATACCTTATTCATCTGTATTTTCATAATCAATCATTGTCTCTTTTTACTTTTCACCAGCAATCATACCACCATAGATATCATTCCATTAGGCAGCCCATCTGATTAAATTTCCCTGTAGACATGCTGGGCTCTCATGTTGAAACAGCATCTGCCATCAGCTATGCTAGGATGCCAACAAAATAGAGGGGGAGACCACAAGGAGGTTACATTTTAGAGGCACAAAATCCAAACCTCCAGTCATTCCTAGAACTTTAAATGCACTTTAGCTCTCCTGTTTCAGAATAGATGATCATGCAGAAGACAAAATACTATCATTTTCACCTTAAACAACCATGATCATTCTGCTTAATGTCTACTTCAGAGTGCAACAGAACACAAGCAACTAAGTATGAGTGATCTCTGCATGTCAGTCAAAGAAATCTGAAGAAGAGGTGACCCCAGCAAGCCATCAGAACCATCTGTTCCTTTGTTTTGAGCAAAATGAAGTTAATATGGGGAAAAAAAAGGTATCTTGTGGGTATGTTCAGGTGGCTAACCCATGTCTTTCAAACATTTTAAAAATAAGTTATACTGTAAAAAGTCAGCATTTAGGCAAGGACAAGAAAGAACACTGGATGAACAAGCACGCCCTAGGTCCTTAAAAGTGATGGAGACCAAAATGGCAAAGTTAGAATTTGTTTACAGGTAACACGTGACAAAGATGTCCTCTTGCAATATTCAATATGCATTCAAACAAATAAACTGTATTATTAGATGAGAATGGAGGCTGCACAGAATTAAAATCTTGTCACTGTTGTTGTCTACCATTTTTTCCCTTCACTGGGTGAAAATTATCATCAATTTGTCTTCCAAAAACTGACTGTTTTTCACTTGTTGCCATGGCCAGACTATAGTTCTTTTACCAAGCAAGAACAGTAATGAGGAGGATATATTCACTATTCCAGCTTCTATTGTGTTCTCATATAATAAGTACTGGTCCTTGGGCTATTGGAAAGGGTTTGACAGAGGAGTGATTGACATAAATTATTTTGATTCACATAAGTTATGGAAAACTCCTATATTACAACACTTGAGCTTACAATAAAATGAAGACACAATTTCAGTACTTCACATGTAACACTGTGCTGCTTTACTTTGATAGAAAATGGACATTCTTTTTTACTACACCTATATCAGAAAGCAAATATACTTTTCACAAGAGAGCACCTATGATTGTAAGACTATCCTTCAATTTGCCTTCAAATCACTTCCATATCATTGATCTAAAAATTGCTTTTCCACTTAATGCCTCTTTTCCCAATCTGTAAGGTAGGAACAGTATTATTTCCAATCTTGCATTCCCTATTCCTGCATTCTACAATGCAGGCTCTATGTCAAATGTTCAAATGAAAAGGCAATATAGGTGATACAATTATCCTATGTAGGTAAATTTTGCTGCCAAAATACATAAGAATGTGCATATTTTGGAGACATAATTGACACAGTATCAGCTTTAACCTAGGAAAAAGTTGTCTACATTATATATTCAGGTAGAACCATGACTAATATAATGAGGTTTTTGTTTAAATGAACTTTTAAAGGTGAATATCAATGAAAGCTCTCTGAGAGTGAGACTGGAATGTGTCTTATTTTCAGATGACACCAATAAATGGGGAGATATTTGGTCAGAGAACTGAATTTAAAACCACTGAATATACATTATAAATCATAGTATTGCATTTTTTGATTGGATAGAAACTGAAAAATCTCTATAGACAACTATTTCTATCCGTTTTTATAGAAAACTATTTCTATCCATTACTGAGACAAGATTTTATTCAATAAAGAACAAGGAATATTCTCTACTCAAAACATATTCTGAAATTGAGTGTTTCAATTATAATAGACCTTTTGCTTTAGCAGAATATTTTGATATTCTATTGGGGTTTAAGTCATGGGCTTTTCATTACATGTCCTGAGACCTTCCCTGAAATCTTCTTCCTGGAGACCTTCAGCAACCTAATCAGTTTTTTAATCCTAATGATATGTAAAGTTCCTTGTATTTGTTTTTGCTGGTTACAATAAATAATGTCTATCCTTTACTTAATTACTGTTCCTTGAAGCCATTTATGTTTTACAAACAGAAGGAAAAAGCATCTGTAATTAACTCCAACTTATAGCTACAACACTAATTTATACAGTAGCCTTTCTATGAGTTCCCCACAGACAAGCCATACAGAACTACAGGAAGGGAAAGTAATCCATCTCAAATAAAGCCATTTTGAAAAGATATATTGTCATTGTTCTTGTAAAAATGTTTCAAAAATGAATACATTGAACACTTGCTGAAAGCAAGTGGTACATCAGAATGTCAGAAATGGCATTTCAAACCACTGTTTTCTTTATTCAGTGGCTGAAGTAACACATCACAGAGTTTATAAAGTGAGAGAAAAATAAATCATAAGTGTTACTAAACATACGTATCAGTAATAATAAAAATATGAAAACGTAACAAGCAAATTTTGCCATTCTGTGAAAATCATGGGGTCCTTTTGTCTTTTCAACAGCTTTGGAAAGTATGTTATCTGGCTTCATATACCTGCAGCTTCATTTTTGACAGTAGAACAGTATGTTTCTGTTTTAAACCTCAGTCTTTTAACATTTAATAGAAGTACAGGTATGTGAATCCTGCTTTCAAAGTTTGAATTCTGTGTATCCAAATGTGATGAACTACCTACCCTATCTACATTCCAATTAAATTTTAAATTCTATATTTTCCACTGTATCAAAGCATTTAAATTTGAGTTGGACTAAAATATGGATGTATTAATAAAAGATAAAGAGTTTATGATCTATTACAAAGACTATTAAGATTTCTGGGAAAATAGGTACCCCCCTTTCAATATCTGTGATGTACAATTGAATAACTTAGTGAAGAGTTTGCATTTAAAAATATTACAGTTAGGATGAAAGTGTGAAAACCATGCATGAATTCAGGGGAAAGTTAAAGGTTGGTTACTTTAAGCTAATTGCTAAATCAGACATGCATACACACATTAGGAATCAAATTCTCATCCTGTCAGAAAGAAGAAAGAGATGTTGTTCGCCAACAGGAAGGTGGAAAGAAGGGATCATTTTATTATGTCTAGTATCATATGAATGCATATGTTTTTCCATGGGAAAGAAGCAGATGTGTGTATATACTGTAGGTAAATTGAAACTCTAACATTAAAAAAAACACCAAATCAACAAAACAAACCTTAATATCTGAATCTTAGGTCTATGAACTGAATGATCTGAGACTTGAGAGATACTCAAGAGCTTTTTCAGGTATTTAATTAACTAATTTCATCTTCAAGCCAGCAAACACATACTGCTGAGGAACAGCACAGATGCACAGAGACATTCATATTTTCACTCAGATGGGCATTGAGGGACTAAGACCAAAGAAGCAGCCCCAGCTGGGGTCAGTAGGGGGAGGCATCACATGGGCAAAGGGCAAGGGATCCTCAATCAGGAGTCTGCCTTGCTGAAATTAGGTCATCTGCTATCCTATATCAAGGAACTGCATCTTTGAGCAGAAGCTCTACTGGAAGCAAAAGGCAGTCTGCAAGGGTGGATAATTGCTACCAGAAGAAATCGCAAGCTAGGTTTGTGACTGCAGAGAGAATTTCATGGTGACTTGCTTGCCAAGTCCACAAATGTGTCAGACCTTGTGTGGTGTCTGTACCAACTGCTAGGAAAAAAAAACAGAGGGGTTTTGTGTGCACTTTGGGAACAAAAATAACAGAGTGAAAGGCAGGAGTGAGATTATAGGGAAATGAGTGGAATTTAGGCTTTTAAGAAAGTTTTAAGAATGTAAAACTCGCTGAACTAATATTGATTGCATCTGCTCTCAATAAGTCCTGTGGCATCAACGGAGGAAGAGACAGAAACACTAAACACTGGGCAGAGAAGCCTGTAGTAAGGAATTAGATGCATCAAAAGCTGGGCACAGTTCTAGTATAATAGATGGCCATGCAGAAGGGGTGTACTTAGTCTGAATGATAAGTGGGCCAAGCTGCTAGCACTTAATTTCCAGGAAGTTGAAACTAAGCTTTTCAGTGAAAGAAGATGAGAAAGCTGACAAGTACAGAACACTACAGAGCTGAAGATAACATATCTATTATGGATGATGCTATTAAAATTTTGTTAGTCTCTGTGAAGGCTACAGCACAGGATGGTATTACTCTAACACACAGTACAATTTAAACAGAATGCCAAGAAAAGAATCAAATGTATGCTAACAATATAAAGTCTAAATTGCCACACTAAGGAACGTAAGTATCAACATTTCGGATGTACCAGGAACTTGGTAGAAAGAGAACAATCTATTAGGCAGCATTTAGTGGAAGAAAATTAACAACAAAAATGATAAAATGAATAATGATGATTTTGCCAGGATACGCCAGGAATTCTCATGCTTTGACTTAAAACTCTCCTGGTACTTCAAAGTACCTGGTAGAAATAAAGGTACCCTTTAAATTGATCCCAGGTGAGACTTCAAAAAATACAGGGTCCATAAGCTTGATATCTCAGTAGGGCAAATTAGTAGAGGTTATAATAAAGCACATATTAATAAGCACATGGATAAACCTGGCTTTATTCATGAAGGAAAATCCTGCCTCATAAACACACTGGAGTTATTTGAAAGTCCGGTACATGAGTAAGAGTTTTCTGCCTGATACATCCTACCTGGAGTCCCACAAGGTTTCTGGCACAATCTGTCAACAAAAGCTTTAAAGAACCCTAAGCAGTTACAGTATAAGGTATGGAGTCCCTCATTTTATTTCATCATCTGAGTAAATGATGATATAGAAGTTAGTTAGGAAGGTTTTTTGCAGTTGGGTTTGGTTTTTTTTTTGCAGTGTAATCACTAGTGAATTCCAAACAGATCTGTACTAGGACTTGTGTAGTTCGAGATATTCACAGATAACCCTGAACAGCAAGTGATTAACAAAGGGGCAAACTTTACTACTGGTAAGTTAGTCAAGACAGTAAAAATAAAACCAAACTATTGTGCTGATTTTTGCTAGGCTAAAGTTAATTTTCTTCATAGTTCTTGGTATGTAGCTGCTTTGAATTTGTGTTGGAAAAGATGTTTAAGGCCTTTTCTCATCCTCACACTGCCCAGACAGTGAGTAGGTTAGATGTGCACAAGAAGCCAGAAGGGAACACAGCCAGGACCACTGACTTCAACTGACTAAAGGGGTATTCCATTCCATAACACAGAATCATAGAATGGTAAGGTTGGAAAGGACCTTTAGAGATCATCCAGTCCAACCCCCCTGCATAAGCAGGTTCAACTAGATCAGGTCACACAGGAGCGTGTCCAGGCAGATCTTGAAGACCCCCAAGGAAGGAGACTCCACAACCTCCCCGGGCAGCCTGTGCCAGGGCTCCCTCACCTCAACAGTGAAATAGTTTTTTCTTATGTTTAAATGGAACTTTTTGTGTTCCAGCTTCATCCCATTAGCCCTTGTCCTGTCACTAGATACAATAAAAAAAAAGAAATGTCCCAACCTCCAGACACCCAACATTTACATATTTGTAAGTATTAATGAGATCCCCCCTCAGTCTCCTCTTCTCTATGACATCATACTGAGTATATAAACTGGGGAAAGAAGGCAGGGAGGGAGGGACATTTGCAGTGATGGTGTTTATTTTCCTGTCTGATGGCATGATGAAGGTTTCCTGGAGATAGCTGAACACCCACCTGCCCATGGGAAGTGGGGAATCAATAAATAGGTCCATGAAAAAGTCAAGTCAATAGTGGTTAAAAGAGTAAATCAAAGCTAAGAATTTTTAAAAGGAACAGAGTGAAACAGGGAACAACACCATATCTCATTGTATAATTCTCTGGCATCACTTCTCTCTCCTCTATTTAAAACAGAATCGGTAAAAACTGGAAAAGGTTCAGAGAAGGAGAACGAGGAATATCAAAAATGCGGCTTTGAATAAGAATTAAATAGATAAGCCTGTCAAGGCCTGAAAAAAAAAATGATGAAAGCAAGCTGTTAAGATAGAGCTCTTGAAAGAGTGCCCAAGAGAGGTTGAGTAAGGATTGATAGTCCATTGTAAATATAAAATTGTCCAAAATAAAGGGAGGGATAAATCAAGTGAGTCGAAATGAGGTTCAAAATAATTTTAGGATAGCAGTTCTTCACACAGCAGCTGTAGGCTGCTCCAAGAGATGCTGGAAACACTAAAAGAAACATGGACTGAAGGAGAGGCTAGGAAAGCTCATGGAAGCTAAAGACATGTCTAAATGTCTAAAGACATTAACTAAATGCACATATACCATCTCTACCTCTAGAACTGAGAATCATCAGGAATAGTATTAGGAAGAAGCGTCACAGATACTTCTCAATTATCTGATTCTTCCCTAGATTTGCATTTATGACCACACATTTGATTTTGGAAACAATAGGAACAAAAATTTACTGTGACTCAGGATGGCGTTTACTATAAATATCCATTGTTCTTGATTCTTCCAGTGACAGATATTCCCTACATTTATGCTGGTAAGTAAAACAAGATCAAGGGTAGACACCAAGAAACATGGCCTTACTGTTTATACATACATTACAAATTCACCCTGGCACTTCTGTGACCCTAAAACCATAGTAATTTCGTATTAATTTGTCCTATTCAAAGTTCCTGGCAACGTGTCACAGTCTGTCCAAGTCTCATTTTCACTGACTAAACTGAAAAGATGTCTATATGCCCTCACTTATGATGCAAATACACTGAGGTGTGCTTTGTGGTGTGATGCCTGGCGAGTACAGCACTGCAGAAGTGTGGGAGGTGGAGACAGTCACACCTGCTGCAGTGTTGGCCATTCTGCTTGTAAAAGTCAGTCTCAAAGAGGCATAGGATGGCACCACTCTTACATGTCATTTCAGATGCTCACAGTCAAGAAGAGTAACGGTATGCAACACAGAGAGCAGCAGACTGGTGCTGGAACACCAGTCCTCTCCCAGTGCAGAGACAGACAGTATGTGGTCTAACAGAAACAGACAGTGTTAAGCATACTGCCTTTACCTGAAACCAGGCCTATAATTAAGAGTGATAAATTATGCTTGACTCAGAAGGGATTTGGGCTGTCTCAGTTTGATCACTCCAATAATATTTGCTGTGTGTTACTTTTTTCCTAAGCAGAGATCATGTTGTGTCCGTGGAAAGAAACATAGGGTCCTTCTATAGCAATTCCTTCTGGACAGCTGTTTCACACAAGATTTATATTCCCACCTCAGTAATAGCAACATTAATCTTCATATGTATAGACTGTATACATAGCAAGAATAATAATTATGAAAAAAGCATTTCTCATACTATCCATCTTATCTCTAGTTCATAAACTACCCCTCGTTATTCAAGGCTGCTAAATTGAAATGTTTTGAAGGTCAAAATGCCTCTGGTACCTTTACTTTTTTGTAAACAAATCACTGCTTTCACCAATATGTTTGATGTCTCTATTACAACTTAATTACTGGTCTTTTCCATTTCAGATTGTTGTTGTGTTTTTCTAATGTTAACAAATCAAATTCTCTCTAGTTTCAGTCTAACTGGTTTGAGCTTTTTTTTTCCTCCCACAGAGACAAAGGATCCAGATATATAGTTTAAATCACATGTATTTTTATGTTTAGAAAGCACTATGTTCTTGGAAAGATGCAAAACCATTGCAAAATTTTTTGTGAAGACATGCAATAATTCTTTCTATTTGCTGATAATTTTGGTACTTATGTACTTAACAGTAGCCTCTGGCTTCTACTTCCCTGTCTACACTTTTCAGGATTTGAATTTTCTTTCTAGGCATGCATCATTCTCATTACACTTGACAAAACAATTTGCTTAGATAGAAAGGGAGCTGTTCCCTAGATTGTCACCAATAGATAATACATGTGTTTATTAAGGCATTGTTTTCTCTTTAAAAACTGTTTATAGTCTGACAGATTGTCTCCAGAGAAGTAACACATGGGAGCTGTAGAAATTTTTACTTTCATGTTGCTTCCTTAAAGCTGGGAGTGTTCTGCAAGATGATTACAGTTCTGCTCCACAGCTAGACAAGCTGAGCTAATTCTACTGCATAATCTTTTTTTCTGATTAGAACTCAGCGAAAGATCCATGTAATAATTCAGTTGAATTAGTGTGTTTCACTGATTAAAGACTTCTGTCTAGAAATTAATTTCCCTTTCAAGTTATTATATTGATTTGACTAACAAAATAGCTTGGTTAATACTGTAACAATGTCTACCAAAGAAATATATAATGGTTTGCTACTTATGGTAAGCTAAGATACAGATTTATTCATGTTTTACACTGATGAATTGTGATTTAGTTAATTTTTCTAAAAATTGTTGGCTTTTCAACTCTTTCCATTGATCAAAATACGGGGGAAAAAATAAAGAAAACGTTTTCATAAGTCACTCTCCAGTCTATATTTTTTTAATACTAAATATCATTAAAACATTTGACATATATAGGCATATAATAACAATGGTTTGCATTTCATGGTAATTCCTCAATATTTAACATCAATTACTGTGCCTTTGAAACACGATAATAATCTTTAAAAGATATAAAAGGTAGGGATTTGAGTGATAAAGGAATTCAGATAAGGTCTAGTCTGAGGCACAGCAGGCTGAGTCAGCCTGGATCCACACTACTGCCTAAAGGTTCCAAGAAAGTAATTCCCCACAGGTTATGATTTTTTCTGTAAGTATAGATTTCTGGCTAAAACCAGACACACAGATGTTTTGTTGGGTGGATTTTTACTAAAAGACAAAATATATGCAAAGACTTTTGTACGCCTATCTCCAGTTTCTATATAGACCAGACATTTGATCTGACTTCAGCTATTGAAAGTAAAACAAGCAATGGAAAGACTACTTTCAGTGTAAAAGTAGAGCCAGTTGCTTTTGAGGAGCACTCCACATTTGTATTGCATAATCTGATCTCAAAACTGCAGGATGGCAAAGCTACAGGAGACTTTTGATCTGAAGATAACCCTGGATTCAGTTCAGTACTGGAGCATACACATATATGTCTCTTAATCATGTGCAATTTAAAGTTTTATTTGCGGAATACTTAAGTGAATGCAACACATTTTTTGTACAAACAGAACTTACATCTCTGTGGTGTTTCCACATTTTATTTTGTCAATGGAAAATATTTTCAACATACAAGGTACGCTGCCCTTTGACTTATTTGACTGAGGTACCTAAGCCCAAATGCCTCTAGAGCCATTAGAGATGGACAACGGTCTATAACACGGTGACAGAGGAGATACAAATATATCTGTGGTATTTCAATTCTAAATTTATGGCATTACAGGTGACAACAAAATTAATGGTGCCCACAGATATTAAAACATAAGGATATCACCGTTACTGATCTTGCACCCTGCATCTTTGTGTTTCATGTAAAAATTGTTACCATCTTTGCCATTTATCCTTTCAACATCCTATGTCCTCCTTTTTTTTTTTTTCTCTCTCCAGAAAAACCTCAGAAATTACTGTTTGGCCTCTGCTCTGCTGCACAGAAGCAGTCCCTAATAAAGAAAGATCATGCTCTTTTTCCCCTTCAGTAGTGACTTTTCCTCTCCCAAGAAAATGGTTGAAATGTAAGACAGCAACAATATGTGGAAGGTAGTTTGTGAAATGTTACAGTGTACCAAGTTGCATTACAGTACTTTCCAAGCAAGCTTAAAGCACAAGGTCAAACTCAGATTTTCATCATACCCAAGGTGTCCATAAATCTCAGTGCCCCATTGCTGAAAAACTGCAGTAATATTGCAGGTTTGGTATCAATTTTTTTAACATCTAAGTATTTTTTTTTAGTGTGCCTGTTGGGTTCACTGAATAGGTGGGACATATTAAGTTTCATGTTTGAAGGTGTGAAAATGCTTCTGTAAATAATGCAGAAACAACCAACCTATACTTACAGGTAATTATAGATCAGATGCACAACTATCCATATTTTGTTTTCATGTACCTAAGTTATGGTAACAGAAAACATCTCTGATGTAAAATGATGAAGTGATTACATAATCAGATTTCTTTTATTGCTGTTTCTTACTTAGTAGAAGCCCTAAAAAAAAGTTATGTCTTTTAAGTCATATAGAAACACATTACAGTGTAGCATATACCTTATATATGTGTGCACCAAAAAGAAAACCAAACCATGCCAGATTTGCAACAAAACTTGGATGAAACTCATGGAGAGTTAATTGTATCTGCTAAGGAGGCTGAAGAATTAACCTAGCAATTTATAACAAAATAAAGGAGCATTTTTCTTCCACTAACAAGAACACTGAAGAGTCTTGCTACAATACTCCTAAGACAGCTAATTTTTTAACTACTTCAAAAATAATTTACAATGAATAATTTGCTGTTTCAAAGACTGTACGTGTGAATGTCTAAATATCCACTGAGAATAAACTTGTTTGTTAAAAGCACTCAAACATTGTTTATCTTTACTAGCACATAAATAATTCATAACTGATCAAGAACTTATCAAAAATCTGTTTATGGATCATAGGTTTCTTTTAAAGATGTTTGAAAAAAATGTTTGCATTCTATACAGATTGGCTCTGTGTTCTGCAAACTGCTCTTCCAAAGCTTAAAGGTGTTCTGAAGGACTCTGCATAAAGCATGTGAAATGACAGCGAAACTCTGATATGAAATTACAGCCTTTACTAAACTTCTTATGCTTCACTTGTGCTCAGAATTCACTGGATTTACATAGCACAAAATGTGCAATGCATCAAGTTCATTTCAATTTTGAAGGTTTACTGCTGCCTGAAGTTCATTTCTATAACCACAAGCTTCCCACACTGCTCAGCGCTGCAGCTGGGGTGCCTAGTTACCAGAAGGAGAAAAACCCCAAGGTTAAGAATTCACATCTTTGCCTTGGTTTTGGTTTGAATCAAACCAAAAGCAGAAACTTTCCAATATTTCCTGAAAACAAGGTGGAATGCTTCAACTAGACACCAAAATGAAAAAGGTTTTAGCAAATAAATGTATCAAACAATTTTTAGAAATCTAAAAGATAGAAACAGTAGTAAATTTGAATTTTCTGGAGTAGATAAGAAGTTATCTGGAATATTGTGTCCTAGAGTAACCTTCCAGGATGACAGTCCAGAGCAATAGACTTAGGGAAATAGTTTTATGTCAAGCTTTGTAGAAACTGTTGTCTAGGGTCCCATCGTTTTAACGAGAGACTCAAATGTATAAAAGTCAAGAGGCTCACCAATCCTATGGCAAGAAAGTATACCATGGCTGGAGCACATCACTGCAGGCTACCTCCAATTCTGCTATTCCTTGTGATTGCTGAGGAGTGGAAATGAGAAACTGATCTGCATCTCACTGCAGCTGAGGCACAACTTAATGCTGAAGAAAGCATACAGAACAGCTAGTGAGTTTTGCAACCTAATAACCTATTTTATGTCCAAAATCTTCAGATGCTCCCCATTCACAACTTGATCTAATACATCACTTCACGTAGCAGGAAGAAATGTGCTTGAGATCTACAGGGGAAGCCTGGAAGCCAAGACGTGGCTTTGTGAGTTTCAAAGGTCCCTGGAGCCACAGACTTTACAGCCAATGGGTACTCCACATAGAATTTGTATCCAAGATCCATTAACCCTGAAATCCTAGTGACTGACTGGTTTCAAACTAGAAGAACTGTGGATAGCAAAAGGTCTTCAAGCCTGAAGTATTTTCATTTTAAAAAAGCTTTAAAAAAAATCTGATGTATTTGGAGACACATATGCAGAATGCTGCTCACCCACTCCAGCTGTGCTGCTGTCTTACAGTGGGTAAACTTGTAAGGGATGGTGCAGTGGAAGATAAGTTGTCATTTTAACGTGTGATTCTACCAGGCTAATAGGCTATAGAGGAGCAGAATTACTTTCAAAGACAAGATGTATATTACTTATCTACACAGTAGGGAGGCAAGTTCCTGTCCTTCTAGCTCCAGAGAAAAGGAAAGACCCCTTACCCTTCCTATTGTATTCAGAAAATTCCTCATCAGTTCTGTTTGCTATTCAGTGTTTGAAATAAACAGGAAATAGGACAATATTCTTTTCCTCAGGAACTGGTTACAGTTATACACAAATACATTACTTAGATGTATAATTACTACTACATTGCTAATTTCAGACAAGTTAATGTGGATAATATTGCACAATGTTAATGTTTTATTTTTCAGATTTATACCTATTGCTAAGAAGGATCCATAACTTTTCTCATGTTAATAAATCACCAAGAAGTGTTATTAGAATGGTACTGGAATGTCTAAGCAGTTTCTCAGACAGCTTTTTCTTTATTTCTTTTTTGGGGAGTACAAAGTGAAAAAGAAATCTAATGGATTTTAACACGATGACAAATGACCTGTCACTCATCTTTAATCATTACTATAGCTACAAATCTGCTTTAGATGATCATTGCAATTGTATATAGTTGCCCTTTTTTTTTTAATATCAGACACAATCCAGGTGCTAATAACTGCAAAAGCAGTGGCTCTGGAATCTCCTACTGTTCAACACTGTGGCACAGTATCATAAATCTTTTGTGTTTTCCTCTAAGGAGCAATCTATTCAGTGGCTAGAGCTATATGGGATTTCAAGAGGAAAGGCTTTAAGAGGTATAGTGTATGCTGCAGAAGGGTTAGAGCTTTCTGTGAATCTTTACACTAAATAGTAGTCAGGCACTGTCCCTCTCACTTCATGTCATTTTATATGTAGTAAATAAAGAATGTGGAAACAAGAAATGGCAAGGCAAGGAGGGCTGATTGCAGAGGAAACTGGAATTCTGAAAATATATTGGTTTTTTTCACTGTGGCATAAATTAAAGCATTTTATTGCTGCAAAATGGTTCTTTTTTTACCTCTTTTTGTCATTGTCTGTGCTCTTTCAATTTTTTGTATCTTAACTCTAACATCTCCTGTATTGTTGTATGCAAACTTCTAGACTCTTTAATAAATAAACTGCAGTTTATTCCTCTTCTTTGGGTTCTCCAAATACCTTAGGTACTATTCATCTGTGCCTAAAAACTACAAGTTGGATTGACAGAAACTGTTCAGCTGATGCCCGGCCTGAAAGGTTTAAACTATCTTACCACTTAAACATTAATTCACTATCAAGAGTATTGAGAGGCTCAAAACTGAACACAATATTCAAGGTGTGGCCTCACCAATGTCAAGTACAAGGGGACCTAAGAATTCCTTTTCTTGCTTTGCTGGCATGTACAGCTTTTGCTTTATCTATTACAAAGTTTTTATCTCAGCCCACCTGTTTTTGCATTTGTACTGTTCTGATATCTCCCCCCCCCTTCACTGGGTGTGGGGGTGAGCAAGAAGCTGTATAGTGCTTTGCTGCTTACTGAGGTTAAACCATGACAACTATTAAAAAAATTCTAGTATAAAATATTTTAGAGAGAAATAGTGAGAAGAAATATAAGTCCCGAAATCAACATGGGAATTACAGACTGAATTAACCTTAACAGAACATGCGCTTCATCAGGAAGTAATTAACACAAAATTAAACTTGAGTTTACTCTAAAAATAAGACTTTCTATTTTTCAGCCTACTTTGTTCAAGTAAAAATTGTCTCTGAAATGTATGGGTTTCTGTGAAAAGCAGCTCCTCATTAGTGCATATTCAAAGTGAATTGGAGCAAATATTTCATAGCAGCCAATGTTTCAATTAGCGCTTTATATTTTTAACTGGTTTGTCAATTTACTTTATTGTATTTTTCATTTGTAGTCACTGTTCAATTGATTTCTGTTACTATATATTTCCCTGTAAATAAAGAAACCTTTCATACAGCATGTTGATATGGTTTCTTCTCACTGCATCCAGATCAAAGGTACTAAAAGGCAGTCAACCTTAGGAATGTTTTGTCCAATAGGAGTTTAAGCATCATTTCAACAACTGATTTTATAGGGAATTCTGTGTCAGTTGCAACAATCTCTCTTAAAGAAAACATTCTGTTGTTTAAGACATATGTATATATGTTAGCATAAATTCCAGACTCTTAACCTTGCTTAAGTGATAAGCAGTGGTTTGTAAATACTCATTTAAATGTATGCAAGTTCCTAATAAGGCCAAGTGGTTCACCTTGAATCTACAATTATTACAATTAGTGGATATTACAATCTAAAAATTACTAATGCTTGCTGTATCACAAAAATGGTTTGGGGAAGATTATTTTTCACACTTGCTATTAAAATTCTGTGCTATTTTATATGATTGTTATTCTCTTTCCTGTGGGGGATGCACATATCCACAGAGATAGTTTAAATAGAAGGAAAACAACAGCAAACAACATAAAAAGGAAATATGTCATTATAATGTTCAGTACCAGGGACTGGATGTCTTAGAGGAGCTCTTAAAAGGAAGATAGGGGAAACAGAGAGCCCTTGAGAACTGAAGAAGGGGATCAGCATGTTGACAGATATTTTACAGACTTCTCCTGTCTGAATTACTTTAATCAGTGAACCATATGCTAGTATCATTATTGGGTCATATCAGCAGGGCCCATAACTAGACAGAAGCTGAAGTAAAGGTGTTATCTTAGGCCCAGATTTGCCATCCTCAAAGAATAGCTGATTCTGTCACTGACAAGATATTCACCCTTGTACTTTTGCTGGATCACATGGCTAAGTCTATGACAATAATGTTCAGCAGGTGAGGCAAGCTCTGCAACATTGAAATAGGTTTATTTTGCCTCCAATCCATCTGGCTAAGCCAAATGTAAAGCAGTGCAAGACTGCACTCACCATATCCCTGTATATATAGATTTTCCATGTGGCTGCGTCAACTACCTCAGCACCAGCATTACATACAGCTCCTCACGTTCACTTACATTTATTGACTTCTATGGTGGGTTCAACCTTGTCTGGACACCTGATGCCCACCAAAGTCTCTCCCCTCCTCAGCAGGACAGAGAGGTCACTCATCCACCATGAGGGGTAAAAACAGACTCAACTAAGTGCTAAAAGATCTCCTATTTACTGCAGTGTACTTTAATTCAGGTTGTATATAGAAAACATGAATTAAGTATTGATGTGTTCCTTCTAGAAAATCTTCTTTTTAGTAAAAAAAAAAAAAAAAAAAAACACAAAATAACCAAAAAACTAAACAACTATATGATGAAGCACAATGGAGTTCAGTCATAACATACAAAAGAGTTGGTAGCAGAAATGGTGATTACTTTGTGATTGGCTTTTAGACATTCTACTGCACACTGGTCCACTTTAGAATCTTAGAATCAGAGAATAATGGGGTTGGAAGGGACCTTTAGAGATCATCTAGTTCAACCCCCCTAGAGAAGCAGGTCAACCTAAATCAGATGGCATAGGAACATGTCCAGGCAGGTCTTGAAGACCTCCAAGGAAGGAGACTCCACAACCCCTCTGGGCAGCCTGTGCCAGGGCTCCCTCACCTCACACTGAAATAGTTTTTTCTTATGTTTAAGTGGAACTTTTTGTGTTCCAGCTTCATCCCATTGCCCCTTGTCCTGTTGCTAGTTACTATAGAAAAAAGGGATGTCCCAACCTCCTGACACCCACCCTGTAGATATTTATAAATGTTAATAAGATCTCCCCTCAGTCTCCTCTTTTCCAGACTAAACAGCCCCAGTTCCAGCAGCCTTTCCTCGTATGAAGGACGTTCCAGTCCCCTGATCATCTTGATCTTGGTGGCCCTGCACTGGACTCTCTCCAGCACCTCCCTGTCCCTCTTGAGCTGAGGAGCCCAAAACTGGACACAGGACTCCAGATGAGGCCTCAGCAGGGCAGAGTAGAGAGGGAGGATCTTTACATGCATTTAAGACTATAGTATAAATCTGCCATCACTTCTCTTAATTAGAGATGTCTCAGTTTTACCTTCCACCAGGCTCTAAGAATCCCATCACTCAATATTCTCAGGTATAGATTCTCCTTCTCTTTTGGTGTCTTAACTGGACATTAGGGGAGAGCCTGTTGTCATCTCCCATTTAGCCAATAGATGACCAGCTAAATGTATTTGCTTTTGCACACCTGTGCTCAAAGCATGGTGAACTCACAATGTTTCTAGCTCAGGATAGCACAGCACCTAAATTGAAATACATTCTAATTTGAAATTATTTGTTGATATTCTGTAAGCTGTGCCACTTTGAATAATTAAACATTAGACTAGACAGAGACACAGGGAAAACGGTTAAACCTTAGAGCAGACTTCTAAAATAGGTCATTTTAGGTTTGTTATTTTAGGCTGACTTGTTTGTTTTGCTTAGTTTTGTCATTCATTTTCTTTATCTAGGTCTCTCAAAAACCCTGTACAGCATCAGAACAGTGCTTGAGTATAAGAAGATAACATCATTACACTATTAGGAGTTTTGGAGGACCCAAGGTTTTCAAATTATGCCCCTTTTTTTCATAGTATTATCATACACATATAAGGTTTCTGTGTTTAGCACAACTCTCATCACATAAGACAATAACTTAATGCTAACAAACAGGAAAAAACCTCTCAGCCATTGAACATTCCTTCAAACATCAGTGGTTTCAACAATCCACTTTTCAGAAACTAAGTGCAGTCTCTCTAAGAAGACTTGGCTTCACTGAAATGAAAAGTACTTCTAAATTATCATAGGTGATCTCTGGTCATGTGTATTTTGAAGTGAATATACTGAAAGGTCCTACATATTAATATCAATATTTTAAAACATGTTTTGTCTGTTTAGGTGTAATAGCCTTTTGTGTGCAACTGCTCAAGAGCTAATTCTTCTTCTAAAATCATGTGATATTTTATGTAAATGTGACCTTTACACACATTATTATTGTCTTGTTCTAATTGTGTTGCTATGAATCACAAACAATGCCTTTTAGCTTCCCATTGATGCTTGCAGACCATATTTAATACACTTAAAACTCTTGTAAAAACAGATAGGCATCTGATGCTAGGTTTTGTGTAGCGACATCTCCTTCTAATTTAAGCTACAAGAAATGGCTATTGTATAATTGTTGAATTGAATAGCTGCTCAATTTACCCCCAAAAATGGTTTTAATGTTAACAAGACGATTTTGTGCTATCAAACTTATTAACTAGTTACTTTTAAAGGTAAAAGGAGAATGACTCCTATTTGACGTAAAGTCAAACAAGCATCCCAGGCTGTGCACAAAAATGCTCTTAAAAGGCAGAGAATCCTTTTATGTTTCCCAAACAAGAGAAACTGTTTAAATGTCCCCAAGATATAGGGAAATCCTTTTCTAATTTTTTTTAAGTTGCTTCTAAGAAAATTCTTAAAAGAAAACCCTGGTTTTTACATGCACTCATTTCTATTTGAGGAACATTGCTTTTGATTTCATTTTCTTGCCAGAGGGAAGAGAGAAGAAATGTTCATTTATATTCATCAGGAAACATTAATACATAAATTTTACTCTCACTGTTGCCTTCAAATGTCAGTGCAGCTACATTTAGTGCAAAGTTAAATTTACACCCTAGGAATTCTATATTAGCAGATCAATGTGAAGATTCCCAGTACTATGAATTTGCTACTTTGGTACATTCTTATAGAAGTAGTGATCTGAAGCATTACCATGGAAAGTTTAGCAAACATTTACATAAGAAACAAATAATTTTATTAATTATTGACCTATGGCATAGAAAACATCCTTCTAGATAGATTTTGGCTTTAAAAGACTAGACTGGCTTTTTTAAAAGAGAAAGTCTAAAGTTCATGCATGTACAAATAGTTTTGCAATGAAGGTTTTCATGGTATTTCAAGTGTGTAATTTAGCCCCCTCAATGTGTTTATATTCTAATATAAGCAGTCATTTTGCATAGACATTTTAAACTGGGTTTAGTTTAGATACAGTTTAGATATAGTACCTATAGAAGATTTTTGTTTCTAAACAGACATCAGAGCTTATCCCTCCTCCCACAGGCTGTTGGTAGTGTTTCTCCTTTCCTCTCAGTCTTTTTCAACTCCAAAACATCATAACCAAATTATCTACCACTAACAAGATACCTGTGTGTATTGTAATAGCACTACACTGACTCCATAGTGATATAGCATCAATAGAACCAGTAGGCAGATTACAAAAAGTATCTTTCTGTTCTAATCATGACAAAAACTCTTATTTTCATTGATAGCATTCTATAGGCAGATATTTCTCTCCTTGTCATGTGTATGAAGGTTGAGAACGAACAATTATCTCCAGACTACGTTTTTTGAGCATCAAAACCAGAAAGAAAATAATCTTAGTAAAATGGATTCCAGCCTGATCATGTGAGAATATTTACAGATAATTCCATATGAGTTTTACTGAAATTCTTAAATCGTATTCTCCAAAAGAGTCACGATATCCTAAGAGCTTCGTATTATTTTTATCACTCCTTTGTTGTTTTTGAAGAGAATCCTAGTTGAAATAGTTCCCTTAAACCTGTGGGACTATCATAGAATAAACAATTCTATTATTTTGAATGAAAACTAAGTTACAATGTAAGTTATTGTGTAAGCATTATCTGCATTACTTTCAAATTCTAGAAGAACTTGCATACTCTTTTTTCTTGAAGAAGCAGATAAAAATGTAAATAAGAGTAAATCTAAGTATTTGTTTTCCTGCGGAGATTTACATCAACAGTCTATCTTAGACATCATAATTGCAAATCTTATATATTATGTCAGCACAGCAGTATGTTTCCTTCACTGTCAGGAAATAGATCTGAAACATATTCAGAGAAAAGAAAGCTATCCCAGAAGTTTTTTCTTTCTTGTAGATGAAGAAGTTGAAACACAATGTTTACGTGGCAAAGAGGAAAGTGGAAGAATAGCAAGCAAAATCAATGTGGTCTAGAGTAAAAAGTAAGAATTATAGAGTCAAACTGCATTTTTTTTACTGATTTTGAAGCCATTTACAGTTCAATTTTTATAATCAATTTAATTTTTTTTTTTTATTGAGATGGTAAGGTTGCTAACAGTTTTTGAACATAAGGCATTCTTGTGTTTCAAAAGCAGTGCCAACTTAAAGTATGCAATCCTTTGAAAGTAGTCTGGTTTTTATGAATCAGAATCAAAAGTTTGCTGCATTAAGAAAATGACATTGACATTTCTCTTTAGTGCTAAATAGATACTGAATTTCAAATGAAAATATCTGATATTACTTCAGTGTGTTTTCCAAGAGGAAAAGGCAAGGAAGGCATGTATCTATATGATGAGAAATATATATTGAATCAGAAGACAAGAATTTGAATGTAAATTTTGCATATCTGCATGCACGTATGCATCAATGATCAAAACTGCCTGGAGGGCATTTGTCCCAAATGGATCATGTCAAAGACAGTAAAACTATCATTAAACAGTAGCTTGGAAATTACAAAGAAACATAGAAAAAAGAAGTCACATGGAAAAGAAGTATAAAAATTTGTAGCGGGGAGGAGTCCTCAGAGTGGAAGCAGTAATGGTCAAAACCTGATATGACATTGGCAGGAAACACACCACCTCACACTGACTTAGTCAGAGAGAGATGCCTTCCCATTAGATGCCATGAGTTGTATAAGGGCTGTACTCTGCTACTCTTCGTTCTCACACCCTTCTTCATCTTGTTTCATATCCACCACCATCTAGGCTATCATTGGCTATCCCATCTCTGGTGAGTTGTTCCTTGCTAGGTGTCATGAAGTTATCCCTGACACTCTCAGTCTTCTTGAGAGTGTGCCCCATTGCATATACTCTCCAGGAGGAGTGAAAAGAGCTATAACA
This sequence comes from Colius striatus, assembly GCF_028858725.1. NCBI lineage: Eukaryota > Metazoa > Chordata > Aves > Coliiformes > Coliidae > Colius > Colius striatus. Next base: position 8,130,348 of record NC_084762.1, read on the forward strand.
ACCCAGAAGAATTAAAATTTGTAAGTAATCCTTGAGAGAAACACCAATGAAGAGAAAGAAAAAGAAACAGGAAAATAACTGGCTTATATTAAAGAGATGACTGAAATTCCTTCAGACTCACTTCCTATCCTTAGCAGTTACCTATTTGTATTTTTGTATGGTAGGGGTTGGAAAGGACCTTTAGAGATCATCTAGTCCAACTCCCCTGATAAAGCAGGTCCAACTAGATCAGGTTACACAGGAATGTGTCTAGGAGGGTTCTGAAGACCCCCAAAGAAGGAGACTCCACATCCTCCCTGGGCAGCATTGGTTCTTAAGAATGCTATGGCAAAATACCTAAATCTTCCCTTCCATTTTTTAACTGTCTTTCTTCTGAAATCTCACAGCAAAAGTCATGGTACCCTCATAGACATTTCAACCTATACTTGTTATGCTCACTCTTTAAAGGAGAACTATGATGGCTCCCCAAAAGGTTGTACAGGCAGGGCTTACTGGAGTGGATGGATATCAAAACCACACAGATTAACTGTGCATCTCCAGGCATAACAAACTGGCTAGCTGAAAAAAAGTAATCAGTTCTGAGACTATGAACAAAACATGTGAAAATATTAAACTGAAGCATAGCAGAAAAACTTTAACATACTATGAAAGTGTTCTTGAGGCAAAGCAGGAACTGAAGGGACCTGTAGGAATTAGTCTGTGGAGAAGTGTAGAAGTTGTTTTACTATTGCAATTTACTTGTGGCATATCTCTGAATCTCATGCCCTGTTGTTATCATTCTGTTTCCTATATCCATTATTTAGAAACTATTCTCCACTGTCACCATATAGACTGAATATTTTGGAAGGTTTTTTTTTCCTGGCTGACATTTCATTTGGAATGACTTCTCACTATGCTAGATAATCCAGAGTGATGGCTCTGGAGAAATGAGAAAAATATGATTCTTCTAATAGTGAGAAGCTTAGTTACTAGAGGAAAAAGAAATTAAGGCAAATAGGGACTGGTCAGTTAAAAACAAGACTATGAGAAGACTTGAAGCTCTACTGGGAGCAGAATGTGAGCAAGCTTTTCCAAATATTCTCCCAATATTCTCAAGTCCACCATTCATAACTTTCTTCCTCATTATCAGGACAAGGCACTTGAAACTGAAAGAGTTAAATTCAGGTGGGTTTACTTTAAATGGAAGTTTCTTTATATTTCTCGTTCTCTAGACAGAAGGGATATTTTCCTGTGGGTTCGGATTCTCTGGAGGGACAGTGGCCTTTTAATAGCAAGCACTAAGCCTGGCAAACTGGGCATCTCCAAATATTGCATTTCCTAAAGTAAGAATAAAACTTGTATTGTGTTTTTTCTCTCTTCAAAATTATACTTCTTACTCTTTTCAAATTGTATTGCTTTTGCCTGCCACAGGTGCAGAAGACAATTCAGTTTACAGTCTCTCAAAGAAAAAAGCCTCACTTCGAGCATTTCCAGTCTTTCTAAACTTACTCTGGAGATCGACTTTACCCACTGTGTTTACTACGAGAGGGAAAAACCCATCTGAGTCACAGAAAAACAATCTGGGGAGGGTAGAAAATGCAGAAAAGCTGAATGTCAAATAATTAAGAATTAAATGAGAAAATAAATTATTTTTATTATATAGAGAGAGATTAAGAGGAAGGAGATTGCCTGACTCATTGGGAGATGGAATTAGCTGTTAGCACTGTTGTTAATCAAGATGGTAGAGATTATCAAGATAGTCTAAAATGTCCAGATTTTTATTAAAAGCTTTAAAATTTGTATGCTTCAAATGCATTTTAAGTAGAAAAATTTAAGATCTAAAGAACCAATGGAAAAATTAACACAATATAAAGACTATGGACATCTTTGTTTCATCTTTATTTCATTTGTACTGTGAACAACTTGTTGCTTAAACCAACTTGAAAACTCTTTGCCCTTGGAGATGCATATTGATGAATATAATAGCTCTATTTCATCAAAAGATAAGAAATACATTATTGTGCTGCATTTTAATAGCATGACATATGAGTTGTTCACCCTGGAATTGATTCTTGTGGATTGGATTTAGATATCCTGGAGAGAAGGTGATTTGAAAGTTAGATTAATTAAACAGACCCATGTATTTTGTTCAGGAAAGTTCATTTTTTTTTATATATTAAATTGGTTTTCTCCTGCTTCAAAAATTTATTTCAATCCTATTCCTGCAAACTGAAAAATATTATATTAAGAAGTGTGCTGTTTATTTTTCCTTTCACTTTTATCTTTTTTTACTAGAAATGGTTCCAATGAACGTAGAGATGTCTAATAAGTGGAAGACTTGGGAAATTCATAGTATTTCCCAACTGGTAGAGCACTGGTTGTGTTGCAGATACATAACTATTTTAGTTAACAACTTATCATCACAATAAGTAATCAAACACTTGCTAAGCACTTGTTAATCACTTCGAAATGGTTCAATCAATTAGCTAAGCACTTGCAAATTATTCAAACACCTATTGATTAAGTATTCATTTGAATCACATAAGGATCCAACTGCAAGAGTCACATACCACACCTGATAGGGATCTGTTACCTTAGCTACCAGACCCTGGTGAATGTATTTGTTAGGTTACCTTAGTTGTTACCTTAACCACAAGACCCTGATATATGTATTCGTTAGGTTACCTTGGCTGTTACTAAAACAAAGGGACTGATACCTTTTTTGGCCAATCATTTTGATTTTAGAAATTTTGTGCTTGTTGGGAACCAATCAAGGTGAAGGGCTAAATTGATAGATGGACATTTTATGCATGCTTGTGTTGGCAAATGAGATTCTCTTGTTTGAGCTGTATAAAAACCCTGAAAATGGTAACTAACAATGAAGCACGTATGGAGGAGCTATCCCCCATGTTTTCCTAGCACTGCATAATAAAGAAGTGCCTGGCTTATCTGCATTCCTGTGTAGATAAGTTTTTCACTCAACAGTTGTGGACTACAGATACACTTGTTCAATTTCCAGTTTTACAACTGGCCTGCCACTTAGCCATGGTCTTTCATTTTTTTTGTTTTTCTGTCTTTGAAGTTGAAATAATGATACTGAGAACCTTTGTAAAATGTTGTGGAATGCACCAATAAGAAGTATGGTAGAGTTAGGCTGTAATGCCATCAGGATGCAGCCTGCACAACTGAAAACTCTCTATTTCTTTTTTGCTAAGAGTGACTAAGGAGTTATCAGCACCATGGGAGCCTGGCTCTCTAGTGCCCTGTACTCATCCAGAGAGTTGTTAACAATCACAGAATCAGAAAATAAGTGCTAGAATTTTCTTCATACTTTTACCCTTTATTTTATGCTTTTACCCTGAAATACTAAGAACGCATTGTAAAACACTTCAAAAGCCACATTTATCCAACCCATTCTCCCTAATGGGCCAAACAATAGTGTTTTATATAGAAGCTTCAACCCCCAAAAAAGCAGCCCTTCTTATAGAACCAACAAGAATATTTTTAACTCATGGTAGGTCTAGGGAATTTTATGAAACATGAACCTATGAGAGTAAGAACTGGTTGGAACTAATTCAGAGTCAAATTAACTAACACATTTATTACAGGCCTCATTAATCCAACACTTAATTTAATTTATGTAAAGAACATCTTGGTTTAGACCATACCAGGAGAATGATAGTCAGAGCTGAGATTTATATAGTCTAACAATATCCTTTATAAATATCCTTTGTATAATACTCATGTCACCATTCCTTGTAGGAAACCATCAGTACTAGGATTGAGGTAATCTCCAGGAAACATGATTTTCCCTTGTCTCAGTTATAATTTCTCAAATTATAAACAGAAATGCTGTGCCCCTCATGGGTTTTTGAAAGATATGGTAAGCTTTTCAAAGCAACGTAGGAAGAAATGTGTGAAGAACCCATCTCATGCTTCGATTTAGTTGTAGAAACCTATACCCTCTGGCTTGTCTCCTTCCCTTTGGTTCTGAAGACTAACCAAAAGACTGAAGCGACATAAAGACCTGATACAGCCCATATCCTTAGTCCATCCTCTTTCTCAGAGTAGTTTTCAGTGACCTTAGCTCCTAGGAGCAGCATAGAAACAGAACAGTTCCAATTTTCATCAAATAGACTGGCATTACTGCCCAAAAAGTGACCTCTCCTATAACTAGTTCATTTGATTATAATTGTTTCTTCACCTACTGCAACTGCAAAGGTTTAATATGAGGGTTTTACTGGGGAAATGTCTGTGGGAAAGTGAGCAAGTCTATACCAAACAAAACCAAAACAACAAAATACACTCTACCAAGTATAGCCTAAACCCAGAAAATAGAAGTATTTTTTAAAATTCGACTGGAACTTAACCTGAGATTTTAACTCAGGCATTTTGATCATTAAAAGAATAATCTTCACAACATCCCACTAAACTTACTTCAGTGTATCATTTCCTGGCTTTGTACTGGAGACACAAAAATATAGTATAATACATCCAGAAACTAAAGAGCTTAAGTCTCAAACTAACTTCAAGAGTAAGACTACATTTTAAGCTCATACTTGGCAACTTAGGCTGCTGCTTTCAAAAGGAGAATCTAAAATGTAGGAATATGCACAACAATATGCTTAAGAGTACTCACACATATTAATAATGATACACAAGTATAAAATAAAATATACAAGTAATTTTTTCTTCAATGTCTTACAGCAAATCTTCTGAAATAAGAACACATAACATCTAGAAGTCGATCTAACTTGACATCAAGTCTACACAAACCAGATTTCATAGTCCAAGTGCAGGTTATTTATATCTTTTCTGTTCTGACTTTTTTCTTAACCATCATATTCCACATTTGCTGAGGCTGCAATATCAGAGCAAAGCACATACAGCCCAAGCCACACTACAGACTGAGTAATGAAGAGACAACTTGTGAGTTGAAATAACAACAGTTTAATACAGAAAAAAAAGTAGCCAAGGATGACACAATAAAACCAACCAACAAACCAAGCCAATCCAAAACAGAGCCAAGTAATGTAAAATAAAACAACCCTGTTACTCACCATCAGCTGACTGAGCTCCAAGCAGTCCTCAAGTACCATCAACCACAACAAACTTTTCCCCTCCCAGCTCTTATTGCTGAGCATGGAATTGAGATCAGCTGTCCCAGCTGTGTCTCCTCCCAGCTTCTTGTGCCCCATCAGCCTACTCACTGGTAGGGCAATGTGAGGATCAGAAAAGGCTTCGATATTGTATAAGCACTACTCAGCAATAACTAAAATATAACTGTGTTATCAACATTGTTTTCATCACATAATCCAAAACATGGCACCACGTAAGCTACCAGGAAGAAAATTAACTCTATCCCAGCCAAAACCAGGACAAAATGCCATATTTCCTAGCTGTTTGCCCCACAGAAAACAAAAATCTCAAACAGCTGTGTCAAAAAGTAAGAACTGAATATAAAAGATAAATGCAAGGAATTTATATTTTTATCTTCCCCTTGGCTTATTGCAATCATACTCATTTAAACATACAGTGAGGCTCTCTTTCCTTTCTTGCTGATAATATAGGTTATGGAAAGATTGTCTTTGTATGAGTAAGTTTCCAACATGAGAATATAAGGACATAGCAACAACTGAGAGCAAAGTAGTTGACATGGCAACAGCAAATAGCCAGAAGACCTTGTGCAGTCTCTCAAGATGGAAAAGGTTGATTTTCTTCAATAAGAGGGGAGGAAAAAGAAAGGAAAAAATATTGTAAACTTTAGATACACAATTGCATTCTAATAGTGTAATAACTGAGTTGCCTCATGGCCTTTTTTAGAACTGACAGTGAAATTATAATGAAGAGCAGTGTTAGCATTGTAAATGAGAAATTATTTACTTAGAGGGGTATGTACGTTACTATTATTTGCTGCTGACCTTGCCGTGTGATATTAGATCTAAGGATATATTGAAATGGTATGACAGGTGAAGGTATTAGTTTTCTCAAAACACCACCACTTATTGGACCATCGTCTATTTTGCATTTTTCTTTCAATAATGCATTAAGAATTAAATAAGTATCTTGAAAATATGAAAAAAATACTGTTTAATTCCTTTCCTGTCTGAATGTAAAAATTTAAAGTCTGCTCCTAAATAATATATGCCAAAGTTGCTGGGTTGTGAGGTTTTTTTTGGCATAAGTGATACAGTAATCTAAACACATAAATGTTCATTACAGGGCCCACATCCATGGATTGTAGTGGAACCATGATTGAAAATGAGTTTTACATCATACAATGTCTCTCTTGTTATCTAATTCATCTACAAAAATTAAAATAAAACATTATAACATTTATTATCTCCAATGAATCATTACCTACTCCAGATTCTGATGCTTACATTGTTTAGTAACTTGCTTTTAGCTTGATCCACTGAAAGCAGTGGGATATGGTGGAGCAAGTGTTTACGAAAACGTTCTATTGATTCTTCAAGGTCGAAGTTAATCATTTGTGAAATTAATATCTTAGACAGACCTCTGAGATTTAAATAACATTATAGTGTGTAACAAGCCTTCCACTGACATACAAATCTGTTTCTCTTTGTAGTACCAACATGGTTATGGTTTTTAATTGTTGGATGAAATTAAGTACATGTCTAGTGCTGTTCTACCTTTTTTTTCTCAAGGGAATATGTTCTAATTGTTCTTAGCCCTAGATTCCTTTTTCTTTTAACCTGGAGCTGTTAAAGTTTACACTCATTTTTTTATTAAATAAGTTTGCCATTACTGCTACTTGCATTATCATTTTTTTGAGGATTTGAGAAGGCAAACTGTAGAATAAATTGGAGTATCAAAAGAAGTGTGTTACACAAAATGGAGTAGATAACTGCATTGGACCATTCTAGCACTTTGACTTGACATGACTCAAAGAGGCAGGAAAGAGGATACATATAAATATATCAACAACTTGTCTGTGCTCCCCTTGTTTGATAAGACAAACAACTGACTTCCACTTCTAACATGCTGATTTGAATTTGATGGAAGTAGGTTCCTGTGAACACCGTAACTGAATCCCTCTGGTGCCTTTGTGTATGTGTGTATATGCGGCAGCCTTTGGTAGAATAAGAAGTTTTAGTTCAATAGTTGTTCTGCTCGCTTTTATGGCATGTTTCCAGATGATTTACCACACAGCTTCCTGTATGGTGATGAGGCATCATCTGTCAGTCTTCAAGTATTAGTATTTCCTGCTGGTTGCAACTTCCTACTGGGTTTTTTTGACCAACAAAATTGTGAAGACTCCAAAAAATCCCCATATGTGTTGTCTGACTGTTATTGATTTATATCAGCTTAAGTTTTCAATGATTTATGAGTTTTCAAAGTAGAATAAAAATGGTAGATGAGCTACTGACTGAACAGCAACAACCCACAAAATAATTTGGCAGCATTAGAACAGAGAGGAAGTAGACCAACAAGAGAGGTTTGATCATAATAAATGTAGAGTTATTCACAGTTGCAGAATAAATAAAAACCAAGATTTAAAATCTACAATTCAGAATTAGCTGATGCCTCCAAGGAGCAATCGCAAATACAGCATTAAAGAGCCTCATTGACTCTTGTGTATTGACCTAATATTGACTTTGCTAAAGATTAAGCTTCCACAAATTGGCTGGGGAGAGAGATGGAAGCATAAAGGTTTCTGTCTGGGGTTTTCCCTTCTATGCACCAATTCAGCAAATCAGTGAATGTTGTTTACCTTCATGCATAGTTTCTCTGAATCAACATCTGAGTCCCTGATGAAATAGAAGTGATTGTTTCTAGGCAGATGAGTTCATTTTGATCTTTTGATGTATACTCAGAAGGGAAATAGTGTAAAACAGAATCCTGATTTTGAGAGATTATCTACACAATGTCTTCATTTGAATGACATACTAGGGATCTTTAAATTACTTGAATGAGTCTTACTTAGTATAGGGTAGAAGCCTCAAACAATGTAGTACATTATAAATACTTAAATGGAATAAAATTCAGGTTGGTTTTAATTATTTTTAATGTGGAGAAGGTGAACATGAATCCCATGGTAGATACTGGTTGTATGAAGAGTATCAGAGATTGAGAGGCACAACAATTTTGTTTTGAGTAAAATAATTCTTTAAATAAGTGCACTCAGAAAGACATGTGCAAAGTATTCCTTAAAAATGGTAGAAAAAAACACTAACTTAGTATGTGGGTTTATAGATAGATTTTTATAGATTTTTGTGGGTTTGAAACTGCTGGGAGGCAGACATGCAAAAAGCTCTAGTAACTTAAGATAACTAATGCTTTGAGTGAATTTCACCATTTGATTTATGATAACTTTTATTTATTTTATGCTTTTCCACACTGGTGGGGACTTATTCTGTATTTTGTTCAGGATAATGTTTTTCATATTTTGAAAAACAAACCGTATAAGAAATATTGACTGGACAAAGAAATAGTTATTCCATTTATTTTACATGAGCATGGTTTAACTAATGAGGAATTTGGAAGAAGAAAAATGTAGAATAAAAGAGTGCTTCATTCCAAAGGGCAATATAAGCCTAAAACAGAGTTTTTAAAAAGAAAAGAGATTGAAAAGCTCGATCAACATGAGGGATTTGAAATAGATCAGACAAGTGAAAGTATCTGAATGGAAATTATCTTTATAGCAGAGAAATTGGGTTTATTTTTAGACAAGACATAAAAACAAGTCAGAAGAAAATAATCTGGGTCAAGGTGCAAAGAGGAGAGTGTATCAGGGCAGTTGTTTACAATGGAGATGGATGACAATAGATCATGAGTCCATTAGCAAAAGAGCATTACTAGAAACAGTTAAAATTATCTAGTAGGTTGCACATTACTATGATTATCTGCAGAGTTTTTCACTTCATAAAGCTGTTGCTGTAATGTACTATGTAATAACATCTCTACTGTAAAGTGTTTGACTGGAATTGCATTATGTAGTTATTTCTCTATATTTGTGACATTTAGTGTTTACCTCTCTGTTCCTCTATTAGTTTTCGGGTAACATTTTGTGCTTTCCACCTGTTTTTTACTTTTATATATTATTAATTTTACCACAAATCAAAATGTTTATTATTGGTTTAAGCACATTTTCCCTTCCTGGAACACTATTCTCAAGGCTGGTTAATTGCTGTTTCTGATTACTTCTGGAAAAGTGCTTGGCTATCTGGAGTTGTATATGAACACAATGATATAATCCAGTATCAGTTTAGTATCTGTGGTGTCATCTGTTTTTCAGTTTCCATCTTTATTTATAAAGTGACAAAAAAGAAAGTAATTTATTCATCTTCCTCTTATTATATTTTTTAATACTTAATTCCTGAAGTGATGATATTGACTTTACAATAACGGCAGCATTAAAATACCTGAAACTCTAGCAGCTGGTTCCATCAATTTAAGTTCCAGTATTATCTGTCCAGAGGAATGTGCATTAGTACACCAGCAGAAACAAAACAGATGCAGCAGCATAATACACATCTATTCCGTAATACACACTCCTGTTCAATGCTGTTTCTGTCCAGTAATTTTGTTTCCTGACTTAGAATCATAAAACAGTTCAGGTTGATGGAGACCATCTAGTCCAACTCCCCTGTAATGAGCAGGAATATCTTCAGCTAGATCAGGCTGCTCAGAGTCCCAACAACCTGACCTTGAATGTTTCCAGGTATTTTACCACCTCTCTGGGAAACCTGTTTCCCTGTTTCACCACCCTCATTGTAAAAACTTTCTTCCTTATATTTAATCTGAATCTATCTTCTTTAAATTGAAAACCGTTACTCCTTATTCTTTCACAACAGGCCTTGTTAAGAAGTTTGTCCTCATCTTTCTTGTAAGCTCCCTTTAAGTACTGAAAGGCTGCAATAAGGTTTCCCCTGGAGCCTTCTCTTCTCCAGTCTGAACAACCCCAACTCTCTCAAGCGTGTTCCAGCGCTCTGATCATTTCTGTGACCCACCTCTATCAAATGGTATATTGTCAACCAATATTAACAACAGCGTTGCTGCTTTTCTTTAGAGCCATAAAGCTGTATTCCTAGTAAAAATATTTCATCTATATTTCATTAGTATCACAAGTAATCAAAAACTAAAGGAACAGAATGCAGTTTTATTCAATGTCTACAGATTATTAAGTTTTTGGAGGTCCAAGTTGCTTACTAGTAAAGTATTCAATAAGACAAAATTGAAAATGTCAGGTTAGTGTACATCTGTACCTGTAATTTAGCATTAAGTGATTTTTAGTGGTTTATGAAGCTTTGGACTATGTTAAAGTTATTGGAATGAGTGGATGTTCAGTAACTTCGAAACTCTGGGTACTTCCTACGATTTCTTAAGTAGATGAGACTCAAGACTTGGTTTTCTGAAATCACAGTCTTTGAGTTTGGTCTTTTGGAGGTTTTTGGGGGGATGAACCACAGAATCAGGTTTGTTTTCCTTTGAAGCAGCTCATATATACCTTGGACTGCCAAATGAATGCACTGAAACAAAATACTGTATTATTACTTAAATATTGTTTATATTTGCCTGTAACTATGCAATGAAAGGAACCTGTTAATAAATATCCAAAATGACCACTTCTCTCAGTCTTCTAACCAGTTGGAGTTTGCAAAGAAACATTATTCATAATGAAAAAAAAACCACAACACTTGTTGAAACATTGAGCTGTACTTGGAAAAACTGAGTTCAACGGTTAGTTCATGTAAGCTGATAATAAGAGGAGGATTTCTATTAAGGAGTCTTTGAATACCAGGTGTTAGAACATAACATCAGTTTGATATTCAGATATGTACATGCAGAACTACTGACATATAGAAAGGTTCTTTCAAGAGAGTTTTTTGACATACCTTTAGGCTAACAAAATTCCATGTATTTGCCGACTTTTGAACTTTTACCTTCTGGTATAGTTACTCACTTTGAGAAACAAATTCAGCAGCAAAGGTGATGCAATATTGTTTATCTTTAACAAAGTCCTCCTGACACTACTGCAAACATTCTTTCTTGTTTCCAAAACACTGCTTTGATTTGTAATTGACCTTTCCACAGAGATCGTGCCTGTATTCTTACGAGCTTTGTGTAGCTTCAGTGTACAAATGTGCAGTGTTTGATTAGAGTGTCAACTTGTTCATTTCTCTCCTTTTCTGATGTATGTCAGTGAGCTGTTTATAGAATAACAATTCCATTTGAAACACCCTGCTGAAATCTTAGACGTGTTCTTGAGGCAGAAAGTAACTATATTTATTGTGTGACTGGTGACATTCTCAACAAAACCATGGCCACTATAAAAGGATCTTGCTTTCCAACTGGCTTTTTTCTTTATAACCTACATACTGCATTTTGGGCTAAAATGAAGGAAGCTGTAAATGATATATGAAATAAACCATGGAATTCTGGTAGGAAATTAGTTTTGAACATTAAAAAAATATTACTAGTATCCTTTAAAAAGAAAAAAAAAAGAGAAAGAAACTTCTTTCTAGGATTTCTAATATTGTGTATAAAATGATGGTACTGGAAAATATGAGTGAGTGATGGATAAATAAATAACAGAGAGACTTAAAGCAACTACTAATGACAAAAAATATTGGGATAGATTAATTATTTTAGTAGAATCATCTATAATAAATATCAAAATATAAATTATTCTCCCAAGCATTACCATTATTATTTAGGTTACATTGTAAAAATAATCCTAGTTTGATGTAGATATTATTGAAATATATACTTTCTATTGTTATACAGTAGGAGTATTTCTCTCTGCATTCTAGCAATGTCTTTGGTATGTTGCTCTCAAAGAAATTTAGAGATTAAGAGAAAATATTATCAAATTATAATATTAAATACTATGAGTTATTATTAATACTAGACATGTTATAAATAATTCCATGTTATTACTATAACTTCAGTTATTAAAAACTTCAAAATCATTTTGCACATTTAGAAAACTGCAGCATTGTAAGACAGGCACAGATGTCCTTTGAGGTTATCCAGGATAACTTGACATCTGATGATAAAACAGGGTAAAAGAGAACATACCTGAAAATACAAGTGAAATACTTGAGCAACACCTAACCTTTTTGGTGGTACAGACCTGCAGTCACTTTGTTCTTTTAAATAGCTTTAAACAAGGCTATTCTAGCTACTCATTGATGGTTTTGCAATATTACAAGTCTGATCTAGAAGGTTAACATTTTGCATATTCAATTCAGTTTTTTTAGGATATAAATATTGACTCAACTGTCCTAGCTTAACTATACTTCAATAATGACCTTTAATTTTTTGTTCTCAACTGTTGCTGTGTGTAAAACAGTATAATTATAACTATGCTACACGAACATGTGGTAAAAGCAACTTAGTATTTAAGCATTGTGGCGATGGAGTCTACTACCTAAAATGAAACACTTACATGGGCACATTCTGACTCCAAGTGCAGAATACTGCATCAACAAGAATATCTTAGTTCAGTACGGATATTCAATTTGAATTTGAATCTCCTGATCATCTTAATGAGCACCAAATGCTCATTAGCACTCAAAACATTATTCTAGAGTAAGTACAATGTAAAAACCTCTGAAATGTGTTTATGGCAGATTTCCACACTTCAGTAGCAACCATCCAGCTTTGTAAGTTAGTATTGTCTGATGTCTAAGCTGCTTAGTTTAAAACCAAACCAGGTAAATCTTCAGTAGCTTCATCCCTCTGGATTGCAGTGTGGGCATAGGCTGGCACAACTCCTGCTGCCACTGAAAGCAAAGAGTAGCCAAGTGTGCACAGAAAGCTTTAAAAATGATAGTAGTCAAAAGGAAACTGGAGCAGATAGGAATCCTGTAGGTTACAGATGTTTTGGATAAACAAATTAACGCAAAGAAAACCAGACAGTTTGCCAATGACCCTTGGGAATCTTGAGTCACTAGTGGGGTCATCACTGAATCTCAATATGGACTGCCTTTGGGACAGTACTCTCCCTCAGCTGCCTAGCTACAGAGGCCTTGCTTTCAGCATGTGTGGGTCTGGAAGAAAACTGCTACACCAAGGTGTAGGGTTTGTTCTGGGGGCTTTGCTGCTGGGCACTACAAAGATGAAACTTTAAATCTCAGGGCAGGTGACACGAGGCAGGTAGCAGTGCATGACTTGCAAAAAAAGATTATTTTCCACTTGCTTTTGCAAGAAATATTTGATATTAGAAACCTATTTATTAATTCTTACTAAATATTTGATGTAGAACTTCTAATGCCCAAACATAGTCACTAATTTATAGAAATGTGTTTGTATCAACTGAGCACAGTGAGCAGAAACTTTCATGGCAGTTAAAGTAACTGATGGTTGAAATACTATGGATTGCTAGACAAAGACTGTCTAGCTAAATCTTTATCCCATATATCATCTACCATGTGGCATATGTATATGCCAAACTCAGAGCACACTGCTCTGGCAGGAATAAGGTAAGATGTCAGATTCCTTTTCAGAAAAGCAGACACATAGACTGTCTTGAAAATTCTGTTTTCTACCATCAAGTCTCCAATTCCTTTTTTAAAAAGTAAATGATATAACTCATGTATCATGCAATACACTTGGAGCTTTCTCTATTAAGTTAAACACATTTACACACTTAATAGATAGTGACAAGAAGGTTAACTCCTCTTTGTAAATATCACAAAATGTGAATCAATTCAAAAATGTCTTCAAAAGACACAGTTAAATCAGTTTTATTGCCTCTTCTGTGCATGTAAGTTGAACAAATTAACATTACAAGATTTATTACTTAATTATACTGTTAACTGAAAACTTGTATTCCATTCTATACCTAAACTGGTACCTGAAATTTATTTCTATTCCTCAAATAACAAAGCATTTCATTATCTGCACTTCTCAATATTCTTATAACTTTCTATATGCATAATTAAAATATTAACACAAGCAGGCAAAAGTGTGATCAAATATTATTGTAAGTAAACTATGTTGTAAACACCTTACAGTTATTCTTGGAATGCCAAATAATGCCATTTGATATCCATTTGTGTCATAGGACATAATATACCCCTTCAAGCCTTTAAAAAAAGACAATAAAAGTTCTAACTTTAATTCAAGTGTTGATGAGATAAATTGTTGTTTGCTGTTATTTGGAATACCACAAAATATCTGAAGTGATTCACCGTGTCTTGACTTGACATGTGACAATTTAGCAGATTTCAATTTCATGTCATTTTGCCACATGATGCTGATTTATGGTTAAACAAAGAAGCTTGAGACAAGTTCACATATATCAAGATTTATTAGCAGGGAAGGTATGTTTGAGGAAAATTAAAAACAAGAAGTAGGGGAGAGAGAGGGAAAGGGAGGTGGGAGATGCTGTTATTGCTGACTGGAGCGTGCTTGAATCAAGGGCAGGTTCTATAGACTGCTTGGCTGTTAAGGTCTCTGAACGAATACTATTGCCAACCTAAACCAAAGCAAAAGCTACAAGGGGGAAGAGAAAGAGACAATCATTTCCCACAGATCTATTGTAGCAACACTGCTGGGGTCTGCTGGTGCAAGGCCATGAAAATAACAGCACAAAAGCGATTGCATGAGAACAGCAGGGAAAAACACTGACATACAGGCTTTAGAAAGCACTCCTTGGGCAGCTGGGGTGAAGGAGAATGGAGATATATGTAGGACACTGTTACAAGACAATAGTTGAAGCCACCTAAGGCAACGGTGCAACACTTCTGAAGCCAGTTGGCATCAGTTTATGAAACTGAAGTTGTTCCTGATATAATTTAGCCTAACCTTGTCTGCATGTGAATCCTGGCTAATTTGTAAGCATATATAAAGTGCAATCCTTTATATATATACATATATGTATAGAAATATATATATGGAGTGACCTTGGCTAGGAAGCTGTGGTGAAGGATGAAGACAGCCAGCAGTACTTGCCCTTCTCCTGCAGTCTCACCTCCTCAGCCATGCTGAAGCTCCAGCCCCTTTCTTCTGGGAAACTGGTTCTCGTGGCTGTTACATACAGGAAGCCTCAGCACTTGTGAAAGGGGGGAAAAGTGATTAGTTCTGCCATTGCTTTCACTGTCCATAGATATTGTATAGAATATCTGATTATAAAAAAAAATGTGCACCAAACAAAGACATACATAAACTGATTAGGAATAAGTGGTTTAGCTACATAATCCTATCATTGCTTAAAAAGAGTCAGCCTTTAACAATGGATTTTAACTAGATTTCAGTAGTTTTCTGTTCTAAAGTAAAAAGTTAGGACAGCTTTCTGTAAAGAGCTATGTGAGACATTAATTTTAATGGTCTTGTGGGAAAAATATGGAAAGACTGTATTTAAGCATGACAGTATTCTGTTATTTTGGGCAATGACACACCCATAAAAGAAATATCATCAAAATGCCTGAGTTTATTTTCTTTAAAGTACTTAAGTGTGGGGTTTTTTTCTGAGAGCCATAAATATATATTTACTGTTGCACAGATATCTGTAGACAGCAGCAGTTCTGTTTGATTTCTGACAAGACACAAGAGAGATGATTAGGTGCATTTTCTCTCTAGGTAACTAACATGAATGACTATTTCAGTAAATGAGAAAGCTACTATGGGATGTTCACGCAAGGAGACATTAAATGGATTTTGAACTTTCATAGGAGACAATATTTCTTTCTGGAAACAAGCTATGTGTTAGAAAGAAACCTTCTGCATGCCTAGAAAGAAGGTTTTGCTAGTGGGTATACTCTTACCTCATCACCCAAAGTGGAGGTGGGAGAAGAGATGACTGAAAACTTCTCCCACTCCTTGTGGAGCTGCTTTTCTTGCCAACAAAAGATGACCATCAGCACAAACCACTGCTCATGTTCCCTCTCTTCCTCAAGCAACTGTAATCACATCAAGATGCCAAACCTGTGTCTCCAGGGAGGGCCTTCTCTGCCCAGCTGGTGAGATCTATGGGGAAGAGTGAAAAAGAGAAAACATAAAGTAGCTGAGATCTGGGCAAGGCTTTGGGTTTTCTGGGCATTGTGTGGAGACTTTTTCTGACCCAGGACTAGAGAAACCCATAACTCTTTCATCTTTCCATATTCAAAGCTGTGGAGCAGATTAGACTGACAGAAACATGTGTTGAGGTGAAGCAGACCACCCTCTTGAGCTGTGGGTTTATGCACCTTGGCTACCCTAACAATTTCAACTTCAGTTGTCATTGCTTAGTGCTCTCAGAAAACAGCTGCTCAGATGTCTCCTGGCCAATTAATCCATATGTAAGGGAACCTGAGGCCTCAGCTGGGCTTTTCTCTGTGTCATCTCAATAATGGATGAAAATATGTTGGATGTATAATGTGGCTATTCCCAGGAATGTTTAACTTTACTTTTATATTCTGCTGGACTGAGGATGGGCACTGTGTGGGAGAGCAGACCCTGCTGCAAGGCTGCTTCAGGCAGAGGAGAAAATCGTGGTGACAGTCATGTCCACATTGTCCACAGGGTTGATAATAGGAATAAAAATTGGTACTTTTTAATAACATCTTTCACATCATGAAGTGTTTGACAGTCCTCAATTCCCTACTATTGCTGACCTGTTCTGAAGAGCCACACTCCATATTTTCTCCTTTAGTTCTATATTTGCTATGTGAAATGTTGTCATTTCTGATGGATCTACACAGCCATACTTAAACTTCTTGGAGATAAAAGAAGGAGATCATGCATGAGAGAAAGTTTTTCTGTATTATTTTTTTATCATCAAGAGTTCTTTTCAGAGAAGACATGGCTCATAAGTGGATCTGTGTTTCTCAGTTTTAATGATCTTTCGAAAACTGGTAGAAGCTGTGATGGTAAATGGTATTTTCCTTTATGTCATTTTAATTGTTATCCAACTTATTTCTGTTGGTGTGTAAACCAGTGCTTAGCATTTCAATTGTTACTGTCTAAAAGAAATGTTAATTCTTTGGCAATCATTTTAGTATCAAGACATGTTTAAATAATATTGTTTTCTCATGATGGAAAATCATTATTCCAAAGGAGAAAGTAACCTGGAACTCAGTAAATGGGAACAGAGTTTTATTTCCCTTCTCTGCATCTTCGTTTTTCAATTATGAAATGTGGCAATTGATTAAAAATTTGTCTAATAGCTTTTTGTCTTTACTGATGGAATTTAAAGGAGTGAAATAATGCTTTGTCTACTTGTTCTTTGCCTCCAAAGACAAAAGATGTTTTATTTCCTTTATAGAACCTCACAAAAGGAAAGCAGATAATTATACCAAACAGTTATGTAAATCCCAATAGGAAGAGTAAATCTGCTCTTATGAAAGCATTCAATAAGTTCTTGAATTCACTGGAGATAGGAGATTTTCATGTCTTTACAAGCTAAAGTTATACAAATGTCCAATTAGCATTATGAAACACAATTTTTCTTTTATTTAAAAATACTTTTTAAGGTTTTCTTGTCTGATAACAATGATTGAGGTCCACATAAAACAACACTGGGATGTAAGATGTTAAAAGCAGTCAAAAGAAAATAATCTTCAAAGACATGAAATGGAGCTTTCCACTAATGCCCCTCAAAATGTAAATATCTAAAATAATGGGGAAGGTAAATGATGCTTCATTCTGGGAAATCATTAGAGGCATTATTTTCCACTTGATATGAATATATGCTGAAAGTATTACTCTATGCTTGCACTGACTGAGACTTGCAAGTATCAAAGTTGTATTCCCTGTGAAGCTTGCTTTAGAGTTGTCACATCACTTCATCTTTTTATGAACTAGTTTTCTGCCTCTATGGAGTCACAAAAGAGCTAATGCAGATGAATGGCTCAAGTTATTTTCAAGGCTCAAAGCTTTTGAGTAAAAATGATGTGTTTTGGAAAATAACTCTGCTAAGCCATGTTTCCACTTGCATAGTACGGAATGGAGAGGAAGATTTTTATGTGGTTGTAAAAAGAATTGTTTAATTCATCTAACGGTGGCTCTCAGGGAAAACAGCTTTCAAAGGAATCTACATGGAAACACAAGATTGCTGTGGGAACTTTTAGTGATATGTTTTGAAGCATATTTATGGTTTATTAATTTTTTTTCATCTATTTTCCATGATTTGTGACAAGGGATTGCTAACTGAGTTCATACATATATCTGAGTCTTATAACACATTTTTGAGTGTAATGTTAATTATCATACTATTAATTTCAATTTTCCTAATATTGCATAATATGAGAAGCAGTGACTGACTTCAAAATCTCACTCTAGATTAGATCAATGAAAATAAATCTATACTTGAGGAACAGAAGTTTCACTTTATATAATCTATTACTTCCCAGAAAAAGAGCACCAGCAACTTAATGGTCCTAGTTTAGTTCTTTAAACTTTGAATTTAGCTATTTCAGCAATGAAATAGCAATTGGGTGTTGTGTATAGTGATATAAAAGATGGATGAAGAGAAGGAGCTGGAGTGATGTTGCTATCAATGCTATTATTATCAGCATCTTATTTTTTTACTTTTACCTGAAGTATCTAGCAACAAGTAAAATTGATGGTTTTAATTGGAATTATGGCAGACTCCCACTCATTTTTTATATTTACTGTAAAATCATGAGAACAACATTTCTGTATGATAGGTGACTTCTGTATGAGCATCTCACAAAATCTGTTTACTTAGATGTATTTAAATTAAGTGAAAAAGAGACAACTTATTAAAGTTTTATAATATTTTCTCCTTGAGATAACGACCATATAATTACAACATTTGAGTATGCAATTCTATTTGTACTTCAGCTTAGATTTCATGTGAGTGGATCCAGTGATTCAATTGGTCTGATTATAAGGTCAATAGAATTTAAATAAATACTCTACAAAGCAAAATATGAATAATGTAAGTTATTACAAAGAGAATGCATTCAGTCCAAAGTTGCTTAATATCATATGTTTAGTTATTACTGCATTTTTTCATTTTATTACTCTCAAGAAATTAGAACAAACTTTATAAGCTCTTAAGCCTCTGATTTATTTTAATAGGTAAACTACTCCATAGAGTCTGTAGATTTTCGTTATTAAGCAGCTAATTCTTGGACATAATAACTTATTGAGACTATCTTCATCAGCCCTCCCATCGATCATGCAATCATGTTGATTGTGTTCTTTAGCATATTGCAAGAAGGTTGTTCTGTTCTACCAACACTCTACAGATTCTTTAAGAGATCTTGTCTCTGACTTGCCTTAATTAGCACTCTGCAAAAGCTGATCACATTCAAGTACACACATAAATCATTGAGCTGACAAGGCTTTTATCAAATGTTCTTCTGGTTGAGTATGACCATTATTCAGATGAAATTTTTATTCCATGATAGAAGCTTTAAAAATGCTATATAACACCCATAGAGAAACTGAATACTTCTCACAGGAATATTGGTCCTTGGTAAAGCCACGGTCCTTATGCTGGAAAATGCTGAAAATAATTTCCTGTGTATTACTTAAGTTTCTACCATTAGTATTTTAATATTTAAAATTCATTACCTCATGCTGCTTTTTCACATATTAAATTTTTATTATCTGAATAATGTTATTTTAAGATACTTACTGGTATGTTGTTTCACATGTTTTAGGAAAAGCTATCTGACAACAAGGTCATCTGAGGACTGGAATCAAAAGAGCTAGTGTCAAAGCCATGTGATTTTCTAGGAATATTCACTCTTGTTACTATGCAAACTGAGTTGTTACCTGGCTTTTCGACCAGTGGTAACGACACATAGGAAATTCTGATGACAGAAAAACTGTTCAGTTCACGTAGTTTAAATCAAATCAGATGGGAAGCATTTTACTGATTTCTTGATGATATATAATTAACCTACAGTCAGTTGATCAACATTAACATTGTAACAGAAAAAACAACAGTCCTAGGGACTTGCAATATATTAGCAAATAATTTAAAACTATGTATGGAGGTGAGGGCAAAGGCCGTCTTCTGCAATGTTGCCAAAAATGCTTTCACTTACAGCAGATACATTCATTAGGGTATTCATTGCTCTGTGATCAGTGACTTTATGCAGGTCCACTGTCCCTCTCCTTCTCTATATTGATTGACCTTTTGTTCAGACTATGTAAGAGTAGTGCAATAGTGGTAAATAAAACAGACAAGCAGATAGAGATATATTTGGCATTAAAAGTTAAGTGATATTAACTCTATCTCTTTCAATTCAAATGTGTTGAGGGAAATTAGTCGTCAGCTATCTCTGAACTCAGTCAAGGTAAACCATAGATTTTACTTTCTTCCTGCAGCTGTCCTTACAGAATGGATTAAAAGATGTTAGAACTGTCTGCATTAAAATGAATGTTTAGTCACAGACCATGCGTGTTTTCCTTCTGCATCAGACATGGAAATGGAAATAGACATCAGCAAAAAAGATAAGTAAGTTAGATAACCTTCAGGTGTTGGGTTTTCATGTTGGGTTGGTTTTTTTTCATTTCTGTACATAGCCACGTAATCCATTTTAATCATATAACTTGATCTACATTTTAAAGGTTATATGTGAGGAAAAATAAAAATCATCCAGCCTATAGGTGTGTGCACATAACCCCAGCAATGGAAATTATTCTTCATAAGCGATAAGAATAAGAGTTTCCATTAAAAAATGCCAAGGCTGAGAGTCCATTAGAAAAATGGATAGAAAAAAGTGAGAGGAAAAAAAGAAATCAATCTTTACTAAGCTTCCTAAATGTAACTGTAGCTACAGAACTCAGAATAACAAGCTGCAGCAGATAAAAATGTATATTGGCTAACTTAAACATCTTGCTGTTGTGGTGATTACTAAACACTTACCATCGTATTATATCTACTGAGTGTTTATCCAGCCCTCTGAAATACCTTACTATCTGAGCACAGCAGAGAATTGATCTTAAGGTGCTGTCGTCAATGTTAAAAGTTTAAATCAGACAGCTGCCACATGCATGTAGAGGTGCTTAAAGTTTTACTGCCAAGCAGCTGATTGCTCACCGAATTACAGAACAATGTGAGACAAATGGCAAATTAATACATTGCCTACTGATTTTAACTTACATACTTTCTTAGCTTTGGCATTGCTGGTGCACAAAAAAAAGTACAATAGATGAGTGACTGTGACAAGGGCTATAGTGACAGAAAGGTAGATTGCTGTTAAAAGGAAAATATGTGTACATCACATCTTGGAAGTGTAATAGAATTTTATGTAGTAGACATACAAATGCCTAGGCACACTGTGAAAAACTTGCTTTATTGCTACATTTACAATTTGGAGGAAGAGAAATCCTGGAGCTGCTATTTCATTTATACTATGTAATAAATAAGTTTCTAGGAAGGCATAAAAGACTGAAATGGAGCTGAAGTTTAAAAGAAAACTGACTGCACTTTGCACCTGAAAGAAAATATGAATTGAAAAGAAACACAAAATGAAAAGAAATTGCAATTAAAGACAGAACGAAACACAAACACACACACACAAAGATATATGGTCTTAGAGTTTTAATTGCTGTAAAGGAGTATAGTTCAACAGATTATAATGGGACTCTGCTGATTTCTATCCCATAAAGATCTGATACATAAAGTTAAGTACCAGGTTGCCACAGAAAAAAGAAAAATGATGCTTTTCTGTTCCTACAGATTGCATTTGCACGCAGTCAACGTTGATACTGAGCCATATCTGAAGAATAAGAAATAAACAGTCTCATCAGCTCCTTCTAAATAAAGTAGGAAGATAAAAGTCACTAATCTTTCAGAATTATCTGCTTTTTGAAACACAAGCTTCTTGAATTTAAGACTTTTAGTGTGCCTTTGTGCTCGGAGGGTACCAATGAGGGTAAATATAGTTTACATGGTGCAGTTATTGCAGAATGCTTTAGAACCAGCTTTTTGAGGGCACGTATCATACATTATTTTTTTTCCTGATTTCCAGTGCTTGAGGTCAGTTTTTTAGATGATTTCAATATATAATTTTATTGAATCGTAAATAAGAGATAAATGTCAAAAATAAATGGCTGAGAACAAATGCACAGCCAGAGCAGTGTCTGGAATGTTATCTCAATTCAACATGGAGAACAAAATATAAGCACTAGTTACTTTGTCTAGTCTTCCTCTCTCATAAAGTTTAATTGATTTAGACTCGCCCTCTTATACTAAACAAACACATTCACAGATGTAAATTTTAGTCTAGTGATCAGTTTCACCACAATTGAATAACTCTAAGAAGGTCTGAATAATGCAATCCTAAGATTTTCTCAATGTGCATTACAAATGACATTTTTCCTCTTAATATAATAAAAATATACCACTAAATCTCTTCAACTTTAATAACAGTAATATCTCTTTAAAGTAATTCCCTACAAAGATGTTTGAAACCTATATTTTTTATGGACGTCAAGCAAATAAATCCTAGTAACACGACTAGAAATTATCCTCAGTGAACCATAAAAGGTTTTCCACTGGGAAAAAACTGTCTTTCAGCTTTATTAAGTAACGTCACTATTTCACCAAATAATTAAAAACCAAAACAAGACATGACATTCCATACATTTGCAAACATCAGAGAATCTGAAGTGGTAATAAAAAGTGTGATTTTTAATCAATGCCATTACTATTTACAAAACATTTACCATCTATTTATATTTATATCAAATATATTTGACTTAAAGAAAACTTGCAATTTTAAATGGTACTTAGAAAGCTTTGTTTTGACACAATCACATAATTCTGTTTAATAAGTTTCAGCATCAGTGCTGTTAGTTTTACACTTATGACCTTAAACTGTCATATACCTAAAGTCTGGATATTACTTCTAGCTTGAAATAGATAGTGCTTATTGCTACAGTGAAAAAATGAAAGTAACTTAAGATACAAACAAACAATAAAGTATTGCTTATTTTATAGCACTACAATGATAAATTGAATACATTAATCCCTGTAGGAAAAGAAATATCCTTTTCCATATTAAAACATCAGCTGGCAAGTTCAAACCCAATGTGATATCTCAAAAAAAAACCCAAAAGTCTTCTGTTAGCCTTAAAAAAGGAATAACCAAGAGACTCATTAGATTTCTCCAAAATATTACTCTGCTTATTAAGCATGGAGTTTGTTGCTTTTATTTTCTTCATGGTGTCAATATAACAATTTTCTCTTTGCTAAGGGATTCAAGAAGCTTTTCTGGAATCATCAACCTGAAAGACATACTTTATAGTGCTGACCATGAACAATTTGTCTTCTCTTTTTATTTCATACCTGCTATTACAATTCAAGAAGCAGTTCAAAATCTTTTCTCCCTGTCCTGAGAGATAACTATAAAAGCAATATTCTAAGAGGTTAATACTAGAATGAAAACTTGTTATTGAATAACTTATATAAAAAATATGCAGGTTAAAACTGAGATACTCCCACGTCTGTCTTCTGTCTTGTTACATGAAACTAGTTACTGCTTTGCAAAATAACAGACCAGTAATACAGAAAGAAGATGAAATAACATTGTGAAACTAGTCTAACATCTCCAAATGTATCACTGTCTTACAACTATGTTTGCTAAAAATATTCCCTTGAGGATTTCCATGTAGATTCTAGGATTTTACTGTGTGAATAACCAGGTAAACAGATGAACCACTGGAAAATACGGCTAATCATATGCTTAACATTTTCCAGAAGCAATAACTTTCATAAGTCTGATAATAACATAAAGATACTCTTATCTTAATCAATATGAAAATTGCTCAAATAATTTCAAATGAACAGATTTAGCTGGCTGCAGTAGTGTTCCATCACAACAGTGTTGAAACAAACAATAATGAACTTGCATTATATTTGAAATTCAGACATATACACTGGACTCCGGTTAATTCTTGTAATGCAGAAAACCATGGTATATTAAAATAGAAGAGACCTATTTAAGAAATAAACATAGCTGTCACAAAATGAAATATTATACAATAATAAATATGCAGATGGATTGCTGTGGGAAATCTTGACACTGTTGACAGCAGTACAGTAGAATGAGAAACTAGAAGGACTTTATAATACTTAAGTATAACTAACATCAGAAGTTCAGACTCAGCTTTTACATGGAAGAATAGTACCATACTTAAGAGAATTGTGAAAGACAGGTTGATTAACATTTCATAATAGATAATATCAAATATTTATATGTGTACAAGTATGAATCAGAAGATAAACAATAAGACTATGTTATCATATTAAGAAAAGGAAACATTCTTCAATGTTCAGATATAAAAGGAAATAAAACTTAACAAAAGTGAATTTCATCCTGAAGGAGACAGTCACAGATCATAAAAATGCAGAAAAGGAAAGGTAAAGCACATGTGTCTCATATATAAGAATATCAGTGTTTTTAATACCAGTGAAGTGCTTATGAATACTTACTACTAGAGAATCTTTACATATTAAGGGATGCATCTTGCAAGCTGATGAGTCGGAGTAAGGGGTCCTGAAAAGTTGTTTTTATTGTTCTTTAACCTATGGGGAAGAAAAGCTGTGGTATAAAATTTGCATCTTAAAACTTGATATGTTATTTTGGTAGAGGTTTTGAGATTTATTTTTCTAATTTAAATTTATGTTTGTTTTTTGCAGGATTAAAGTTGTCCAGATTAAAATACTCCTATCTTTCTAAACACTGGAGAACTTCTTGTAATATTATATTTCCATCTGTTTCCGTGTAAAATGCAGCAGCATCTGCAATAGTACAAATTTGTTCACAAAAATGCCATCAGAAGTAGGAGATGGAGGCTGCAGGGATAAAAAAAATGTAACTTAGACAGTAATTATGTCTTCATTTAAAACCCTAAAATGGCATTCTGCTTTTGAGGACTATCTTATAAGAAAAAATAATTTGTGAATATCTGTTCACTATCAGACAGAAGATGAGTTTTGGTCAGAATATATTTCATTTTGATGTTTATTATGCGTTATTTAGTACAAACCAACTCTTTAGAAAACAAGTGTTGCTACAGCATTGGTTTTAAAGTGGTTGCTTTGTTTCTTTATATGCTTTGTAAATAAACAAAAACTATGATCATTCTCAAAATAAGTAAAAGTGAAAATGTTGTAGCGTGCTTTTCAAAGACATCTGAAAATACTGAGGGCTGCTTTAAATTCAGTTCTTCATCAAAGTACTCAAGGCAAATAAAAATCTAGTCAATCTGAAACTTACTACAGGTATGACTAGGCTTGGCCTGGTGTTCTGCAGGATTTAATTCTTGTTAAGTTAAATGTAATTTGTCTTATTGTCATAGATTCGTAAAGACTTAAATGTTAGAGAACTTCAATATAATATTACTAAATCTCAATTATTGTCATAAAATGACACTGGAATGAAGGTAAAATCAATCAGGATATATTTTCTTAGGGCTGTCAGTGTGAACTAATGAGTTTCTGCTGTGCCTTTAATTAGACCATCAGAAGCAGCCAGATAACTAAATAGTCCATGGAACTAAATGCATTGAATGAAAGTTTCCAGAAAAACAGTATTAATTCCTTTGTCACTAACAGGTGATTTTTTTGAACAGAAGTCACTGCTGATATGAATGAAATCTAATTCACCCAGGTAAACTAATTTTGTAACTTTCTGAACACAGAGTGCCAGCATGAAATCATAAAATTAACAAATTTAGCACTTTATAGAATTGTACAGCTAAGAGGATTTATTATTGCAGTTGTCCAATTGTTAGTACCTCCTTTACACAGTCAGGAAACTAACGTGATTATACTAAAAGCACAGCCTCATTAGTCTTCTCAGAGAATTAATTAACCTATTTTATCTAGGAAACTGTAATAATCTTCTTAAGTTATGAGTTGCAGTGTTTAATATTTCCGTGTAGGTCCAGCAAATGTAATGAATGATTAGGGTTTGGAAAGCATAGGAACATATCTATCTCTGTCTGAATAAGAGACTTTAGAAAGGGGGGAAAAAAAATGTTTTCATTCAGTGAAACATACAAAAGGTGCATCCTTTCTTTCACATATATTATTAAGAGTTTCACAGAATTTTATTACTTAGCTCCAGTATTTGTCACCTTCATAAATTAGTGATCCAAATTCATGAAAATATAACCAATTTAACCATCAGTTAGAAGCTCTGGAGTGAAGGTGAAGAGCTTATCTTTTTGCAGTGTCAATTTTGTGTTCTTCCTAGATTATTGGACCTCATTGGTGGCAGAGCTTAGGTAAGAAACAAAGTGTGAACAAACAATGCCTTCAGAGCTGTAGTTTGGCTAGTGTAGCATACCCTTTTCTTCTGAACAAAACAAGGCAGTCTATTATTCAAAACAAAAAGTCAGGGTGAGCTTTTAAGATGAAGAGTACATCTTTAATTTGAGTGCGATATGGAAAAGTCCAAACTGTGAAACCTTGAACCAGAAGCAATATAGTCACACCAGCATAAAGAAGCACCTTCTGGTATTTAGAATTAGTAGCATCTTGCCAGGGCTGTACCATGCCACAGCCACTTACTTGGTACAGATGTCACCACACTGTGCTTTTCCATGTTATGGTAGAGGTATGCCTGAAAGTAACACAACTCACTGGCTGGCATCATAAATGCTGAAATGTGGATTTAAAACAAACAAAAACAACAGGGAAAAGAAGAACTATGACAGAAGACTTTGTTGGCTTGTGAACAAATGTCTGTAGAGGGGAAAAGGCATTTAGAGAAGAAATTAAAAGGTTTCTAAGTATGGAGGCAGCAAGATTCACAGATATACTTACAAATCAGAAAATCAAACTCTACAAAGAGCTCATTACAGTCAAGAGGAGTATTGGGAGCTGTCACTTCCTTAACAACTGATGAAAGTGGCATTAATTATTCAGCCAGTGTGAATAAGGCTCCAGAACCTTTTTCTGGATTTATCACCATCAGCTTCATTGTACAGGGAGCTCTTACTGTCTCCTATACAAGGGTTTCATGAAATCATGAAGGCAGTTCCATTCTGATGCTTTCCCAGAAATTTTTGGTGGTGCATTTCTAAAAGCATGTACAGATGCAATATGTACAGATGACCTAATTCAAGGAGAAGAATGCTAACTTGTGGCTAAGACTGACACATTTGCTGTCAATCGACTTTGCTACATGGAAAAATATCACTTAATCTTTAAATTGCGTTAAAATTCACTAAGAATTAAGATGGTTGGTAGATTTATTTACATCTGAAATCACTTAATATGGATAAAATTCAAACCTCTTTAATTCTTCATATGAGTATACATTCAGGAACTGTTTACATAAACCACTTTAAAAGGTATTAAGATTCTTAACTCAAATTGTTGATGAATTAATTTAATTTCATATGTAAATATTTCTTTTATTTCATAAATTTAAAGAACAAACTCATAAACCACCACTCAATAACACTACTTTACAAGCATAAGACTTTCATAAGGTAGTCATCTCCATTCTAATGCTCAAAAATTAATCCCAATTACTGTAAATATTATTTTAAAGGATTGCTTAATCTGCATTAGATTATTTTCAGTAGGCACATTTTTTAATAATTAAAGTGGCCTCATTTTACTTTAAAATAAATAAGCAAATAAGACATTTTAAGTATACTGAGGTCATTTTAATTCTACATGAAAAAAAACACTATTCAGATATTAAACATGGTTTAAGAATCTATTTGAAATGTTTGAAATTAAGAAATTATTTGAAAAGTTCATTGAGATATATATATACCTGATATATATAGAGATATATTTATACCTGAGTGTATCTGTACCCATCCTGAACTTATAGGATAAAAATTAAAAACTCTAACATATGCTTCTGCATAAAGTCACTGTATCACTCAAATACAAACATTCTAAGGTCAAATATGTAAAAGCTTTTCCAAATATCTGGAGATGTGTTAACAGTTTACTGACTAGGATATCTTGATAGAAGTTTATACTCAAGTTGAACATGTATACATTAATAACAAACTCCCACCAAACTTCATTTGTTCTTTTGCAAGAATAATCTTATAACCCTAAAAGCCGTAAGAAAATGCCATTTCTTCGGTGCAAATGAATGACAATTTCTACGGTACCTTTATACATGAGTAAATCTCATGGCCTTATAGAACTATAAAAATGCTTTCACTGGACTGAGTTCATTGTTTATGGTATTTTCAGAACTGCAGATACCTAAAGTAAGTTGTATATTCAGTTCCATTTCTAGATTTAGTGTGTTTCAGTGCTGCAGACAGAAAACTGAGTTCTGATCTGCTCATTTGTCTGAATTTCTGGAGATTAATTTTCACCAAGAGCAGAATCCAGTAGTGAGGGAGGTAGACAGCAATTTACAAAGGGAGAAACAAGCTCAAAACAATAGTAACAATAAAAACTCCATTATCTGGAAACTTCTTGTGTCATCTCCATTAAAGAGTTTATAAAAACAATAGAGAAAATGTGACTCAGAGCTCCATTACTATTGGCTTTACATAGTAGCCTAAGGAAACATTTGCTCAGCCACAATCCTTTTCAGAAAAAGAAAAATAAGTTCAATAACTGCCTTCCCAACAAGAGTGATGACCTCTTGAAAGGCAGACCCATTTGTTTGTCACAAAGATGGCAAAATAACACCAAATACTTTACCTGATTGCAAAAAGTAAAATTGACACTTCAGTCATAACCAAGGAGGTAACAATTGCAGCAGTGAGTATAATCTCATCTAAATAGTGTATTATCTGCATTAACTACTTAATGAGATACCTAGATTATGTAATTAATGAGTTATCTACTAACACAAGAAAATCCAAAAGAATAGTAACACATATAAAGAATAAAATATCAGACATTTAAAAAATTATGTTCTTAAGAATAATTATAATTGAATTCAGTATCTATCACTTCTAACAGAAACTGAAGCTCAGAACTGGCAGAATTCAGCTTTGAGTAGAAGGTTTGCAGGTAAAACAATAGGGGAAGCCTTACTTATACCTTCTCTAGAGAGCTGTCTGCATCAATAACTCATTCACACTGCTCTACATTGATGTTTTCATCATTTACAGCTCTATTGGGAGACTATTTAGCATCAGAGTGAGTGATGATATGCAGCACTTTTCCCTTTCCCTTAAGACTAGAAAAAACTTACCGTCTCTTTAATCAATCTTGATTCATGTCCAAATGGCAGCCCTCTATCATTCAGAAGTAATTCATTCATAGCACATCTTCATCTGCCCACTGACATTAATATCTGCACATTAACATTCAAGAAAACTAACCTAATGATAGCATAAGCTTTGTGTGTGCCACATCAGAAATTTCACAATCATTAAATTCACTTACATATAAAACGCTTCTCCTGCTGAAATGTCACTCTTGTTTGCAGAGCAGTATGTCCACTATCAGACTCTTAGCAGATGTTTCATTTTCTTTAACACACACAAAAACAGAAACAGACAGACAGCACATCCTTTCTCTGGCTGCTACACCAGGAGAGCAATAAAATGCACGTCATCCAAGTTTATTCTTCAGAAGCAAGAAAAAACATCCTGTGCATGAAACACAGCAACTCCAAAAAGAGTCAAATCTATTACTGCTGCATACCCTTAATATTTACAGGATAAAGTCTGAGGTGCAAGTGTTGCATGTCCTGTTTACATCATCAGGAGTATTCCAACATAATTCTCCACAGTTGCGAAGGAAGAGGTTGCTGAGAGATACTCTGAAACCTGTACCCAGGAGGATTTTCAAAGCTCTGTTGGATGACATCCTGCACAATAGATCTAACTGTGAAGCTAGCCTTGGTTTTATGATGAGGATTGGTAAAGATGGCCTGCTGAGATACCATTCAACTTATTTCTTTCAGTGACTTTTATAATGTACTTTACTAATGAAAGATACTGAAAAGGTTTTAAAATGGAGCAATAAATTGAAGAAAAGGTCTGTATGTGAAGAAGGAAGTATGTGTACAAAGCATAAATTTAAATTCTTCATTTCCAATGGAAACAGCATGATTTAATAGCCAAAAAAAAAGAAAACCCAAACCAATTGGTAATGGCTATATATAAATACAGAAGTTTAAATGAAAAGCTGAAAAGAATTGCATATACTGCTACAAAAGCTGAAGTGGTGTTCATGAAACGGTAAGACTTTAGAAAGCCTTTCCTATGCAATATATGAAGAAAGAAAGAAAATCTGTATAGCTGAATAAATACTTCTGTGATAGATGAGTGGAAGACCTGCAGATGTTACAAACTGCTTCACAGAACTGTGCTTCTGATTGAAAACATAGAAATAGAGTTAATATGTGTAATAAAAATGCAGTTCAACAGAATTAATGTCAAAGGTAACACTGCTAAAAAAGATTCAATTTCACTGAAGTGAGTGAATAATAGAAAAATACC
The DNA here is from genome assembly GCF_028858725.1 of Colius striatus. Taxonomy (NCBI): domain Eukaryota; kingdom Metazoa; phylum Chordata; class Aves; order Coliiformes; family Coliidae; genus Colius; species Colius striatus. The sequence goes on from NC_084762.1 coordinate 8,160,654, forward strand.
ACGACCTATGTCAAACTATGAGAATTCTGAAGATAGATAAAATATGGGGGATAAATGAAAAAATACATAAGGGGAAAATGGCTCAGTTTCTGCTTTTTTTGTTAATCAAAGTCTTCTTCTTCCGCAAACATTTTGAAAACCATATGCAGAGAAAGAAAGAATAAGTAGCAATATGAACAGTAACAAACCCTAGTATATATCTACAGGTTAAAAATTAAAATATTCTGTTTGTGTCAATGGCAACCATTCCTTTCCCACACTTCACCTCCCAGAATTTCCAGTAAAACTCAAAAATCAAAAGAAAATAGCAAGGATTAGGAATATTAAAAGGAATAGAAGCAATTTCTGCAATCTACTCGTTTACCAAGACTATTGTAATTTTTTTCCTGCCAGTGCTGAGTTTAATGATCTTTCTTCTACAAAATGGCCAGACTGTTTGCTGAAAGAACAGCACCAAACTCGTCTTCATCACTTCACCAGGACATCGAGCATTAGCTGATGAAAGTGGCAGAGTTTGGTATTGCATAATAGGATTTGTAATCATACACCATTTCATTGATTTTCAGAGTAATAGTGCAAGTGTTTTCCAGCCAAAAGAAACTTTTTTTAGATGAATGTTCCTTGGAAGAAGTGGGAAACTTGCAAACTTGACAGAAGGAAGATCACACAGCCCTTACAAACCGTTTGGAAAATAAACACAGTGAAGGAAGATCACACAGCCCTTACAAACCGTTTGGAAAATAAACACAGTGAAAGAGATGGATATCAACATCAGTCAACACTAGTGTGGATGAATAACTGTCTCGAAACACTGGAAGTTAGCACTAATTCTAACTCCAGATTAAGACATTTCCCTGTCTCTCACTACCTTTCTTTGAAGTGAATATGTAATCCAGTCTTACCCTGCTCAGTATGCATCAGTACTTGCCCCCTACATTCTGATTCCCCCAGCTAGGAGAATTAGCTGAAAACAGAGGCTGAAAATATATTTAAGTTGGTTTGTTTCATGTGTTATTTCATTAATTTGATGTATGCTCAGGGCAATGGCTCTGTTTCAGTTATCTTGATCTTTGTGTGAACTAATGAATTTTTATGTCTGTTTAACTTTATTCTATGGCTACAGCAAAAACATACAGTATATGTGAAAAAGCAATCTTATCAAGACTTCTTAAGTGTACACAGCCTTATTAAGGCTTTATTATCATCTGCAAGGTGGTGTTAATAATCTTAAACATTCATTAGACATTCTTGTGTAAACAATTTTAAAGCATCAGTTGATTGCTATCAATTAGTAAGTTTGCAAGTGTTATGGTTATGAAATTTGGAATAGGAATATTAAACCATTTCATGAGTTTTATAATTATAGAGGTATAGTAAGCCTCCCACCTAAATGGTTTAGTACTATACTTTATTTAAAGAACTCACACTCCAGTATCAAGATAATCAAATATTTTACTCAGAATGACCACAACATTGAGAAAATAATCAGATAGTCTGCTGTTTTGCAGTACTGTCCTCATTCATAATATGTACTAAATGTTGTACTAAATGTGAGGGGAGTGGGATTTTCATGGGGTTTTAGGGGTTGAATGGGGTTTTTTTCCTCTACCTGGAGAATTCTCTCATAACTGGAATGGATACATATATTAAGAGAGCTTTATTTATGTATTTATTATTCAGCTTCAGAGTACAGGGGAGCAACATTCATAAACAATTTACACACAGTGAACAGTTTAGCCTAGTGTTTGCAGAACAGGTATCTCCTATCACTCATGGCCAGAATGAACAGCTAGGCCTTAATATTTCATGCTTTCTTTATTTTCAGTATGTCTACACTCACCTGCTGCATGTTCAATTGCAATTTTTGGCATTCAGCTTCAGCCAGCATAGATGCTTCTTGCTCGTATCATGAATCTGACCCAAACAGGACCATTAAGTACAGAAAAAAAATTAGGAATAAATCCTGTTCTAGAGAGGACATGGCTCTTTGAATAACCAAGTTCTTTTCTTTCTCTAAAATATCATACTTTATGTGATATATACACTTCAATTTCAGCAAAGAAGGAAAGCATGAATCTTCCACTTTATACAGGCTTCCATTACCCTCAAAGCTGATATCCTCAAAGCTGATCTAATTTTCCCATTATAAATGAAGAAGCCTGACACATAAACATCTGATGGTCCAATTAATATAATCACTTCCTAATAACATGGTTTTGCAAGTTCAGCGTTTGTTTTCATCATCCTTTGTGCAAATAAATTTGATAGATTAAATGTTGACACGAATCTGCAGAAATGGTGATCTAAGCACAGTCTTTTTAACAAGGCATGAATTTCCTGCTTGAAATCTAATCTTGCAGAAAAAAAATGTGATTTTTTTTCCTCTTTCTCGGGACATGAGATAAAAGTAAAATGAAGCAAAGATATATAGAACTGTAGTCATCACTTTGAGATGTCATTTTCTCTACTTGGTATTCTGCATTAAGTGAAAAACTATGGAATAGGCTCTTACAAAACAAAGGAATTCCATTATTAATAATTTTAAACAGTCAATAAAAATAGTTGTACTAGCATTGCAGCAGAGTAATGTTGCAAGTAGCCTTCTAAATAGCATTGGACACCAATTTTACATGTTAGAAAGATCTTGGGTACCTAATTATCCTCTGAAACCTGACTACACTACATTACCAACTCTACTCAGGTTTAACCAAGCAAAGTCTTATACAATATAAATAGATTTTGATAACTGAAGCAATTCTAAGGAGAACAGTTACTCTGTTATTTATGTATCTCTTTGGCTCTCCAAGCTCACAGTCTTTACTGAAAAAGCCCCACACAGTTTTTGAAGCAGTAATCGTCGTGAAATATAACTGTCATTAATATAACCAAACTAATGGCAAGTCTTTTATTCTAGGCAAGGAAATATATTTATTCTAGCTAACCTTTGTTTTTACTGATTGTGTATTCCTAAGAGTTTGTCCATGGGCCTTCTAAAATTAAAATAATTGCATAACAAGATTTGCATTTAGTGAGTATTGATTATCTTGGGCTGTTATTATGGTGAGGCCCAAATTACTGTGCAATACACCGTGCCAAAGAGAGAAGAGTCTGGTCAGACTATGTTTTGTGAATGCTGCTTCCTATTCTGGAAATCTTCGCTTTTGTCTTTCACTTTTTCCCTTCTTCTGGGACTATAAATCCGTATAGCAAGGCATGTGTTTGAAAACAGCTTCTTAAAATAGTTGGAATTAAGACCAGATTAAGAGTGAGAAAAGGCAAGGCAACAAGAAAATTTATGATACATTCTTTTTGTATGAAACAGACCCTGGAGTTTACTGACTGCCTGCACTCCCAGGACATATCTATTTGGAGTGCAAGGATTTTGATGACCTCGGAGGTAGCCCAAAAATCCATGAATATAATTTCTCATCTACAAAAATTTCATGCTCATTCTTGTCCCTCAATTTAGTTTTTCCTTGCCACAAGCAGTTAAACACAGGTTCTCCAATTTCTCTCAAGTCTGAAATTTTGAGTAGTTTCAGTTGCTTTTAAGACTTGTAGTCCTTGGTGTCAACAGTAACATCAGTTTCTGCTAGAGGCTACAGGTGGCACTTTTAATTGCTTGTATAATGCCCATCACAGCACAAAGAATGAGTCACTTTGTTGAGAGAAACTAAATTCAGATGTGTTTTGGGCATTGCTCCTCTTTTTAATTATTGTCATATGAAAAAGCAGTACTAAATCTTGACTGTCTTTACAGGGTGGGCAATCATTCAGGAGAGCAGACATTTGCAAAGGATGCTTTCATGGAGTCATAAAATGGTAGGTGTTGGAAGGGACCTATAGAGTTCATCTAGTCCAATGCTTTATGGCGTGAAGAAATCAGATTTTGTACAGCACTGTGTTCTAATGTCTAGTTTTTGGCTTAACATTGGACAGCGATACCTGTACCTGTCTCTTGAGCACTGAACTATACTATTTTATACTAAGAACCTGCATGTCAATAAAAGCATTCCCATAGATGTTTGCTCTGCATCTGTGAGGATGACTGCCTTAGAGACAGCCTGCAGGAAGATCAGAACAACCTCACATATTCGCAGAAAGAGCAGTTCTAATATGCTTACATTGTTTGGGGGTTTTTAATAACTAACTTTTGGTGTATCTTCATTTTTCATTCTCAAATTGCTCTTTTTCTAACCTCAGCCACACACTCTGGATTTTGTTTTGTCATGTGGGTCTCATCTTCAAAATTCACTTTTCAGCAATTACAGCATAAAATCTTTCCCTTCATTCTGCTGGGCTTCAGATTTTGGGTTAGTTGTTTAAAAAACTCCATCCCTCCACTTTGATTATTTTTCTCCTGAGAAGAGTGAGAGAAAGGCTGGATTCACCTTTCTATACTGTGCTTCAGTGGCATCACGTTGCACCAACACTGCACTACTATATTCCTAGTATTGGTGGTATGTAAAGTGATGGCATTAACTTCTAGATAACACAGTTATACAACTGTCCAGTGTTTGAATACCTGAGGCAGAAAAGGAGCAACATTAATCCTAACACGTAGGACAGAGTAAGACTAAGGAGGAAGAATGATGTTTAAAAAATCTGTAATTAGGAGTTTTTAAGGAAACAACTGAAGAAATCATAAGATGAAAGTGCAAGGATCTAAGACGCTGACATACAATCTAGTCTCTTCTTCAAACACCTGTTCTTGAGGATGACTAGACAAGTATTAGCAGTCTACACACTTGTCTTGCACAGAAAATGCTGCCTTTAGAATCCAACAGACTGGTGACCAGAACTAAAGATAGGCACTTCTAAACAAACAGAAAACAACCAAACATCCCAGTTTTAAATGTTTTTCTTAATGTATTCTGTATTCTTACATATCTATAATAAACAAACAACATTGTGGTGTTCATATTGCCTAATTTCCTTATTTATAAACCAAAATGGCATCTCCACTGACTTACATTCATATATTATTCTTTTCTAAAGATATCTTTTGGACTAGAACAATGATTTCATTCCAAATACATGCCAAATTCATCAAAACTATACCGTGACTGTAAGGATTTCAATTCTTAGAAGCCTGCAGCACTCCAAAACGTAACTGCTGCAGATTAGACCTTGCCACATTATAAAACAGCATGTATTCTGAACACAGTTAATAGCCATTTATGAATACCAACACCAAAAGCAAAATTGTCACCTAAACAGTGGACTCATGTTTGGGTAATACTGAATCTAATTTTTGTCTCAACATTGACTAAAGAGTCATTGGTTCTGGGTTTGTAATGCCTTTTATGAGAGTGTATCACTGAATAACCTGCTGTCAAAGTAGCCTAATCTGCAAGTTCCTTTAACCTTCTATGTTCCAGCTATAATTATGGATCCATATACAACTTACTTCACAAAGGCCAATGTATAAATTGACTACTAGCTGTCTCCTGGTTATGTCAATTTATTGACAATCAACTGCATGTTTTGCTCCAAGGACACAGTCATCAGCATGCGTGACTATCTTAATAATTTTGTGGAGCACTGTAGTCCATTAGGATAATTGGAAGCACATCCATTTTCTAACATGCATTCTTTTGCTAGCCAATATTCTTCAAAGCATTTAAGAAAAGAACAGTTTTGTACTCATCTCACACCCTGATTAAATGATTGGAAGAGGATCAGACACGGTGGACTTTGACCTCAAATACCAGGGGATGGAATAGACTTATTTTATCAATAAGCACCTCTTGTGGAACTGTAAAACACTGAAGAAAAACTATGCAATATAAAAAAAAATCCCGTGTTTAGCAAACCACTCCAACGTGACGTAAAACTGAGAATCTTTATGCTAAAAGAATGTATTGACAGTTATCAGAAGGGAGTAGCAGGAGAGGGAAGCTCAGTAAAGACAGGCGAGCCAACAGCTGGGAGTGATGGAATCTGTCAGGGCAACAAACTCAGGGCAAAGACTTCTGGTACCAACAGAAGCTGAGCAGGGTGAGCCAGATGATGGTATCAAAGTTTGTCTGAAGTCCAGCAATCTCCAGAGAGGTCTGTGGTGAGCCAGAAAGCCAAGGTACAGCAAGACACATAGGCAGACACAGGCACAGCTGCAGCATTCCTCAGGCAGATGCCAGTGCTGAGAGCTTGAGCTTAAAAGCATCACACAAGTGAAGGTGATAAGTGCCTATCAAGGCTTTGGAAAGCTGTTGCTCAGACAACTCATTACATCAAGGCCATACAGAGAGCATATCTAACTTGACTTGGCTATCAGGCAACTAAAATAGCAGGGTGTGGAAGAAAAAGGTGTCCATTGCCTTGACAAGCATGGTCAAGAATAAGGTAGTCCCATTATACTCCCCATTGTCTTTCTATTTAGTCAGATTCTGACAATAGTTTAAAACTTTACTATACTATTAGTTTCAAATATCTTCCTTATGCTCTTTGTCTTTTATAAACTACTTTTAGTACAGGGAGAAAGTGAGGACAAAGTCTTTCCATCACCCTAGTCTTTCCCTATAACCCCTAGACTATTTAGTGAGCACCACTTGTTGTAACTGAATGAGATTCATCAGGACATGGTATTTCACAATCATTCCAATGACTATTTCCCTTATAGAAATAAGAAACATAATAGTTTTTCTGGCTTCAGTTGTCCACAAAAGTTCTATCTGGCACTTCAAGACACTAGAAAGGGAGACCAGCAGCTGTGGTTTCTCAGTTGTTCATTAGATCAGTACTACTAATAGTCAACACTAGCATATAGTTAGCATAAACTAAATCATTTGTGTCACTGTAGACATCACTCCCCAAAGCTCATACAAATCACAAGACAGTAAGATGAGAGAACATTTGTTTTCAGAAGTGAAGACTCTTCTTCTGCCATTGAAACCAATATTAATGTTGTCCCTTATCTACTGAATCAGTCAGCCTGAATTGATCCTCAAGCAACAGCTTCCAATGTCTTTTTTATTACCTACACAGTACAAAAGGTCCAGAGTGGTCCAGGCAACCTGTTTACTCATATTACTTGCAGCTCAATGACCTTTTCATAGAAACTACTTAGGCTGTTATGCTTAAAAAATTTTGACATCATTGGACTACATCCTTAGATTTCCCTCTAGCATTCAAGTTGCACATGATGATTTTCATGCTTTCAGAGCAAAGTTGTTACACAGATGAAATAAACCATTAAGGAGTTAATTCAGTCTTTACAGTCTGACAGTTAATTCAGTGTGACTAAATGCTGTGTATTTCCCTGCTAACCATCAGAGCACACAGTTACTGGAACAGACTTCCAGGGGAAGCAGCAATAGCAAAATACACCATTGTTTTTGAGGACATCAACAAATTTACAAAAATAAACATATAAAACATGATGACTACATACAGAGGATAGGACTTAATGGACAAGTGACATTTTTTAGTCTTATTTATCTAAAATATCAAACAATATTATACTGAATTTCTGATGATTGTACTGAAAAACTGAGTCTTTAGGAAATGCCAGGCAAGGAATGAGGGGATTCTCCTTGAAACGTTTACTCTCAGTTGTTAATGTGGATCCTTCCTCTTGCATGCATTAGAATATTTCTAACAGTCTCATTTTTAGTTTTCTAAAGGATGAAAGTGGCTGAAAGTTGAAGTGCAATGTGAGTGCAACTGTGAGTTATGCTTTACTTGAATACTATCTTTAAAGTATAATGGCATCTCTGAAATAATGAAAATTTCAGACCACTTTCCTAACCCAGGCAGTACATGATAACGTTCCTCCAAATCATCAGTTGCTCAAATGAGATAATCAATGAGTATCAATGTTCTGATTCATTTCACAGAATTACAGAATGGTCAGGGTTTGAAGGGACCCCTAGAAATCATCTGGTCTAATCATCTGCCAAAGCAGGTTCTCCTGGATCAGGGGGAACAGGAACACGTCCAAGTGGGTTTGGAAACCTCCAGAGAAGGAGACTCCACAGCCTCCCTGGGCAGCCTGTGTCACTTTCATATTCAAGTGGAACTTCGTGTGTTCCACCATGTACCCATTACCCTTTGTCCTATCCTTGGCTGCTGCAGAAAAAAAGATTTGCCTCATCCTCTTGACACCTGCTATTTAAGTATCTGGAAGTATTGATAAAGTTCTCCCTCAGTCTTCTCCAGGCTAAACCTATTTATTTCTATAAATGTATACAATTTTACAAAACCTATATAACTACCTCATTTCTAGTCACATGACCATGATTAATCTTGAGATTTCAGTTCCTCCATGGAACTTTTTGTCCCTTTTTCCAAAAGAAAAAGATGAAGTTAGAAAGTTATACTCCTAAACAATGTGGTATAACTTTCCTCTTAAGATAGATATGTAGCTATGTAAGTCTATGTAAGACTCACTACTGCTCAGCTAGCACGAGGCTTATGGGAGCAATAGACTGCTGGAAGTTCATTATGTTGTCCGTGGTGAAATGCTAACATCAGACAGCCATATGTTGCAATAAAAAGTTTGAGAGGCAACAAGTGCTGAGGAAAACAGTGGGGACACAGAGCTATATCACAGCATGCATGTCACAAGATTCTGAGATATTGTGCACCTGCAATCTTGAAAAACAATCCAGGACAGAATAATTACATTATTTAGCAAATTATATTATGCCAGATGGCTATAAAGGAATCTCTTCTCTCCCTCCCAAAATCTCTTCTTCCCTCCCTTCCCTTGGGAAAATTTAGCATTATATTTTGCATAAAACTCCAACTGTTTTATGCAATATACAGCCACAAAACAAGTTTTGCCTCTCACCAGAATCTATGGGCTTCATCAACTATCAAGCAAAAAGAAGATGAAAACTCCTTTGCAACTAAAGTATCTGTATTTACTGAAGCAGAACCAGCCACTGGGCAAAGTTTATAACCCATCCACAAGAAGAAAGTCACATTTATAGCAAGCCTAGCTTTTCCTTATTAGTGATATTACCTCTATTTAGACCTAGTTTAATCACAAGGGTTCAAAAAAGTTACTCTTAAAAACAAATCATTAACACTTGACACAAACTACAAGGCTTATTTTTTTTCAGAACATTTCCCAGAAGATACTAGTCAAAGCCCCATTCATAATCTTCCTTTTAAATTGCAATGCCATATCAGTCCATTCAGTAAGCAATTAAGTCTAACACTTGATCAAAGTAAAAGAAAGCACAATCTTGCTTCCTCTAGCTTAATTACTGAGAAAACATTTATGTAAGCACACACCCATTTTAACTGCTTACAAAACAAGGAGAAAGGGACAAAAATCAATGTGATTTGTAGTTCACGAGAAGCTGATATCTGAGGAAGGTTTTTAAAGTTTCTTTTTTGGGAGTAGCAGGTAGCATTTTTGTTTGAGTAATGTATTGTTTGCCAAGAAATAGTCTAGATCTTTGAAAACATGGTCAAGTTAGAATAAGTGCTGAGATTGTTCAATAAAACAAAGATGTAATATCTAATGTCATGCTTCAGCTTTTTGTAATTAAGCAAGAAAAAAAATTATGTTTATGTCTGCCTACTGAGGTTTTGGAAAGTTCTTTTCCTAAGGTGATGTGGAAATTGTAGTTTAGTGATTTAGAGCAATCCACATAGACATCAAGGACTGGATAATTGCCTATGGGATTATCATAGAATGATAGAGACCTTTAGAAATCATCTAGTGTAATGTTCCCAGAACCATTGTATGTAACAATAGGGCTCTGGGAAAGTTTGACCATTCAATTCTACACCCAAACTCCCTAAATGTCAAAAGTACTTTCTAGATGTATCAGGATCTCTACCTATTAAGCCAGAGTTCAGCACAGGGTAAAAACTATAGAAATATAGGAGATAATCACTGCTGTGAGAGCAGAGATAGCAAAATTAATATAAACCATACAATCGTATATGTTGGAAAGGACCTTTGAGATCAAGTACAACCCTTAACCCAGCACTACCAAGCTCACCACTAAACCATGTCCCTCAGCACCACATCTACATGTCTTTTAAATATCTCCAAGGATAGGGACTCAACAACTTTCTTGGGTAGCCTGTTCCAAAAGCGTTGTTATAAAAGGACCATTGGGACATTAGCAGAGAGACTAATGCAGTGTGATTTAATGTCAGTTGCATAATAAATGTGAATTTATATTTGGGCACATGGCAGAAAAGTTTACTTCTGCTTCACGTATTTCCATGCAATCTATTGAGATATCGATTCCAGTTCTTTTCCACAACAAATTTCAAAGGGTAATCATCAGGTAATTTAGTTCTCTCTGAAATGCTTTATCTATTTGTATCTATTATCCTTTTCTGGCAATAAGTAGAATAAAATTAGTCTGTGTTTTTTTTAACTTGTACCTTTTAAATAGGGTTTATTGAAATTCACAATTTTTTTTTAGTATTACTACTACACAGTTTCAAAAGTTTGGTTTGTTGGGTTTTTTATTCCTTGCAGAATATTAGCCTCATCAGTTTGAATTTTGTATGAAAAGTGAGGCAGGTGAGATGCAATAACCACTACTAAAAGGATATTTTTCTACTTTGAAAACAAAACATCAGTGATCTTGATTTCAGAGGAAGAAAATGCATCATTCAGTTTAAATGAAATGGAATTGCTACTACTATTCTGCTTAGTGCTCTGATTAACTTCAGGAGGTGTAATTGCAATGTTTAGGAAAATTCTTCATGTATCAACCCAGATCACTGCCTTGATTGATCAATATTAAATTAAAAAAAAAAATCTGAGTACTGCAATACCATAGATTCACAAAATCTTAAAGGTTGCAAGGGACTTCAAAAGATCATCCAGTCCAACCCCCCTGCCAGAGCAGAACCACACAGGTCACACAGGAACTCATCCAGATGGGTCTGGAATGTCTCCAGAGAAGGATACTGCACAATCCACGTGGGCAGCCCCTTCCAGTGCTCCCTCTCCTTAAGAGTGAAAACATTCTTCCTTGTATTTCTTTGGAACCTCTTGTGTTCCAGCTTGTATCCTTTGCCCCTTGTTCTATCACTGAGAACAGCCTGGCTCCATCCTCCTGACACTCATCCTTAACAAATTTGTAAACATTAATGAGGCCTCCTCCAAACTAAGGAGCCCCAGCTCCTTCAGCCTTTCCTCATAAGGGAGATGCTCCACTCCCCCAATCTTTGTGGCCCTGTGCTGAACACTCTTCTGCAACTCCCTGTCTATCTTGAACTGAGGGGTCCCAGAACTGGACACAATATTCTAGATGTGGTCTCACAAGTGCAGAGTAGAGTGGGAGGAGAATTAATCAAAGGTAATTTATGGTTTAAGTCATCAGCAAAATGAAAGGCTTTCCACAGAGGTGCTGTTTTGCAGTAGCACAAAACAAACCTAGCAGGTAGCTGATGTGCAAAGTGGTGATCTTGCACCTGTCAGGAACTCACTCTATTTTCTTTATAGTCATATAACTTCACTGTATGGCAAGCCAGTCCTGGAAGATAAATGATGGAGAACAAAACCTACAAAAAAGAGATACCTTTCTTCCCTTTAACATCTTGCACCAGCTCACCATGGCAGCAGATAAATACTAGCAGTGGAAGAGTCAGGTCAGGAACACACAATTCCCAAAAAGGGAGAATGGTGGAAAAAGGACTATTCCTGTGAGTGAAGGCTGATAGACAACACATGTTAATTTGATTATGCACTTTCACTAAAAGTTTTTATGGGTTTTTTTAATACAGTGCTGTAAAAAATTCCACCTGTAACTATCAAAATCTGCAGTGCTACAGTCCATGATTTCCTGTGAAAAAACACTAACTCTTTCTTCTTGAGAAAATAATTCTCACATTCTACAGATTGCTTTTGTAACTATGGAGAAGATTGTTCCAGGTGACTAAATCTGGATTTTTCAGCCTGGAAGCACACATGGAAGCTGAAACCCATAGCTCTGGCTGATGCAGAGGTTCAAGGTTTAGGGCAAAACACCATCCATTTATCAAAAGAAAGTGACAAACATGCTCCAGGTAAACTACTTTTCTTTAAGGAATAAACAAATGATGAATAAATATTTTTATTCTTTCTAAAAAAGAACAGACACAAAGAATGTCAGAAACCAAGTTTTATGCAGCAGGGTTTTTATTAGAACATGATGGAAGAGTTTACTGAAAAAAATGTAGAAATACAACAAGGAACATTTTAGCCCTTAACCTTTTCTTGACATTCTCTTCGCTCTTAATCACCTGTAAGTTCACTTAATATAAGTGCTATGTTTTCTTAAATATCATCCTGCATATTCTCAGGGGTGGGGGGAAAGGAGAGAAGGTACATTCTTAAGCAAACTCAAATAGGCACATTGGCATTTGCACAGAATGTCAGATGTTGTGAGAAATCAAACACTGCATTTCATCTCTAGCTGTCAGCCTTGCAAGGTGCTGTTGCAAAGGTATTTCTAGGAAGAACACAATTCAAAAATAAGGGAAAGGATGAAACAGTCTTAAAATATGAGAAGATTGTATAATAATTAGATATTGGTTGGGCTAAATAGTTTTGCTCTGATTTTAGCACGTTGTTTAAAAGGCACAGGACATGCAGTGACTGTTGCAGGGGAGGTTCTGCTGGTGCAGAGTGCTGGGCAACAATGAAATCAGCCACTGCTTAGCTCACATCCATGCACAATAGGTATTGATGAAGAGTCTCTTGGTAGAAGATGTTTATTCTCATGTTTATTGTACCTGAGCATTAGTCAGATCAAAGTGACTGGCTATATTTGAAGGACAGCAGTATGGAAGGTTTGTGTTCAGCTGCTGAGACAGAATAGTAAATGAGTAAAGGAAGAGAAACAAAGACCTGGCTTGCATACGTTACCACAGCACAGGTAGTCTGTCAGACACTGGATGATTTGCCTTATTAAGTATTCAATAAAGTATACAGGGAGACTTCATGGAAGGAAACTCAGCTTGACAGACAGACAATCTGTACATAGTATCTGAAAAAGATGACTCTTAAATCCTATATACAGTAGAGAACTTAGAATCAAAAACAGTCACTTACATGCAAGTTCCTGTATCAGTGATCTGTACACCAGGTAGACCACAGCCATTTACATGTTTATAGAATAAAAAAATCATGTAGTACCTCTGTGTGCCATAAGTAATTCTGTATAAAATTAAAGCAGTGGAGACAATGAGGCAATTTAAAGTATAGTAGCATTTTTCTTCCTTTTCTTCATTAATCATGAAATTATATATAGGAAATATCTCCTCTGTGTGAAGCTACCAATTAAATTACTCCAGACTTAAGTACTTAAAGAGTTTCCTTTCTTCTTTCAATAATTTTGAAGTTTCAGATTGAATTTCAAAAGATGACTGCCAAGGAAGTGTTTTAGAGACAACATTTATGGATGCATTAGTGTAACTTAGTAGAATATCTTAACTGCTACTGACACAGATGACCAGAGGCAAGGAAGAAAACTTCTTTCATTCAATATTGAAATGTGAATATGCAATATTGATATTTCACTACCATTCACAAGGAAAAACTGTTCTTCCAATAAGCCCCCAACAGCTTCACCTCAGATCTGTACCAGACAATCCAATTTCAGCTCCTGACACCTCAGGGAATTATAGCTTAATATAAATGAGCCAAAAAGCTGAAAAGAAAACTTTTCATATTGTAACACCATTTCTCTTGCAGACCCCTACAGCTATTATTCCACATGGCTGCTGGTTGCAGAGCTAGAAGTGTATTTTCTGTTGCCATAATCAGACGTGCGTGGACTGAAATAGCTGCTGAAATTGTTCACGTTGTATCAGCTAATTTTTACATTAATGTCTGCTCTTCAGTTCTATAAATATCTAGGTCACTGGATTCAATGAACTTGCATTTCCTGTGTAACAACCTAAAAGATTCAGTGTAAAAAATAACCAAACAAAAAAACTCAAACAAATAACAACCACAGAAATGCACACACACAAATCTTTACCTATCCACACAAAACTAATGTTCTGTAGAAGCAATTTAAGTACAAGACTTAGAAGAGTTGCAGAAAGTGATATCCTACCATAAGAATATTTAGCTGTATCTTCAAAACACTTTAAACAGTCTCATAAAGAAGGGGTTTCTTTGTTGTTCCTCTTTTTTTTTCCCCCGACTTTTCTTTTGGTGGAGAGAGGGAGCCAGGGCTAGAATGGCTTCCTTGATTAATTTTATACCACTATGTCTTAGGGCATCCCCTGATCTATTGAGTTTCTTCCTTTTATGATTTTAGCTTTGCTCTTGCAAATCATTCAGACACTTTCCACCAGCAGAACAGTAACCTTTAGCTTTTATAGAGTAATGCTGTACAGAATCAAAGTACGGGTAGCAGTCAAACACTGCATTGACATTTAGGAAGCAGATGATGCCACTGAGGAGTAAAGGGCCTCACAGCAGGAGTAACACTGCTGAAGCATTTCTGGAAAGTTACCTTCCAGATATTTTAAACTCAATGAATAATCCTGCCCAAGGGCATGGTTAACTGAACTGTGGTTACAGCAGATCTGTGTTAAATGATTGTCATCCTAGCTATCTCTCCACAACATGCTAGTGGTTGCTGCTCCATCATCTGTTTTACCATTCATTTGACAGAAGTTTTGGGATTTCTTTCTTAAAATCAGTTTGTTTCACAAAAATGGGACTGAAAATGGATGGACAAACGTTCAAGGCAGAAAAACTAAAAATATTGAAAGGATATTGTCTCTGGTGTAATGCAAAGATAGGAGGACACGGGAAAGGAAAGAAACTGGGAACAGAAATTGTTTTATGTGTGGTTTAGACATCATATGTCATGTAAACAAGGACCTAATCTTTTGAAATTCTCCCCTGTAATTTTACTTAGTATTCCTCACGTTTTAGGGAAACTGCTGTGTAATACATGGCCACTTACACTCTTCTGAAATAAAATATTTGCAAAAGTCAGTGTTTTTACAATATACTAATATATAAATAATATAATATAGACTGTGTTTCATCTTTCCCAGAGGTTGAAGAACTACAGCACTATTACCAAACAACAATTTCCTGTGAAAGTATGTCCTTACCTTTCCAGTGGAAAGAACATGTCTATCTGCATTTCACAAGCTGTATCTTTACATACCAAAGGCTTCTGCAAGAGTAAGAGAGGAAGTACTTAGTGAGGCAATCAAAATTAAGTATTTACTTGTCTCCTAAACTGCCAGTATGTTATAAAATAGTATTGCACAAGAACACATAAAACAAACTAACAATCAAATAAACTACTCATGTTAAAAAAATGTGGAAGTGACATCTGCATGATCTCCTGGTATCAGAGTGCCACCTCTGGTATTCCACTGCTTTGGAATTCTAGGACATGTCACCCAATTTTATGTTAAGGATGGTCCTCTTCTTCAGTCTAAGCAGAGAGGCAAAGGTTTTCATATACGAGCTTCCCTGGGAATCATTAATGTTCATGTAAAGATTAGCAGTGGCTCTGGGCACTCCAAGAACTCTTGCTGTAATCTATGTTCGTTCAAAAGCCCAGTAGCTGTGACACAGTATTGCAAGATTTATGTTACTTCAAGGCTGTTAATAAACTGAAAGAAAAAGCTAAAAACAGGCCTGGTAGAATGATAAATTGTTTGTTTGGCAGTGGAGGAAAATAAAGAGATTGAGAATTAATAAACATTTTTAAGAAAAGCCTTTCCATTATCTGCAAGTTCCTGTTTGCAGGTAGATGTGAAGGAAACCTAGGGTGATTGGCAACTGCATTTGAAGTTGGTTGTATGGTTTCCACCTTTTATTTTAAAAGACTATGGTGAAAGGTGACAAGAGGAAACAATGTGTAAGGAATCTTATCTAACAAGCAGTAGTATGTGACTTTACCTTAAAGAATTAAGATTTCAACAGAAACTTGTCCCTGGCGAAACCTTTTTGGAGATCAGGTACACCACATGAAGCCAGCTCCAGTCAAATGTATATGCAAAGCTTTTGAATTTTACAAATTACTAGAATTGTTAGAAATAAGACAATTTTTTTAAGAAAAAGAAGGAGGGGAAGGTTTTCAACTGATCCTTTCTGGATGCACTGTGATGTACAGTTATCCAGATACATTGTATTTTTCTGATGTTCCTATGAAATGCTTGGGAATTGAAAATACCAAATGGGACAGGAATTACTTTACTACTTATGTATTAGATAATCCTTCCACACACCTTTTGCACACAAAAAACAGTGGGTCTCTCCCTGCAGACATAAAATCACCATCTTAAGTCATAGATAGGAAGTCGCAGACGCGGAAACAGAAAATATTCATCTATCTTATAAAAAGACACCCAAAACTCCACTAGAATATAGCTAAAGAGTTCACATGCAGCATCCTAAAAGGAATATCTACAAATATAAACAAGTGTGTTGGAGTCAATAAATGCTGCTTGACATAACCTGCAGGTTTGTAACAGGTGCATAGAAATAGTGCAGGTCTTCTTTTAGGTAGTTCTTCAGTAACTGTCTACATTATCATCTATTTCTCCTAACTCTTCCAACCACTGCCACGTAAATACTCTATGCAGTAAAGTGCAGCCTTCTCCACTTGGATTAAGAGCATCAGAGTATTATCTCTTTTCCTGCCACCTTGTCTTGACTCTTTCCTGCCTTGTGAAAGAAGGCTCCCACCTTTCAAGTGGGTGTATTATTCATGTAACATCAAGCTGAAGTTTTTATTCACTGCTTCCCAGCCATTCTGTCACCAAAGTTAAAGCCATAGACATGCATGACCTACAAAGGAGACGATTTCTCAAGGATGATGAATGTCTAAACATTCACATGAAAGAGATATGATATTATTTCTAATTATCTCATCCTAAAAAAAAAACCAAATCTCCTTCCAAGATAATCTTATCCTTTTTGTAAAAGGTAGGCAGAGTGTTGGTGCATAAGATGTGACAGCAGTGATTGTGCCTTGTGAAATATGAAAAGTAGCTTTGAGCCTTCCCTAGCTATTGATAGACTAAAAAGCAGTATTTCATATCAAAATGGTTAATTTCAGTGACCTTTCCATGTTCAGAAAGAAAGATCAAAAAGCCTACATAAATTATTCTTGCAGGCAGCTGACAAAATGAGGGTGCTCATTTTATGAAATAAGTGGCTTTTTTAACATACCCATCAGTAAAGACACAAAACTCAGGACATTTGTTGTAATCTCAGGAGTGAAATGACTGTAACTGTAGAGAAAGTGTCGATTTCTATACCTTAAGGCCCAAATCTAGAGCTGACACACTGCAGTAAACTCTTGACAAGAGATGAAACTGTAAGGCTGCACCAGCCAAAGAGCCATATCTTCTTGCTTCACTTTTCTAGGGACAGCTACTGTCATGAGTAGGTCACTTTGGTCTCCTTTCAGAGGGGCAAAGGGATGCCTAGTTCCATTCATAGAAGACATGCACACTGGGAATACTGCTAAGTCAAGCTGATAAAATATTAGCTGATATAAAGGTGACGAAGTCTAGGGGGGAAGAAAAAGAACAGAAAACAAAAAAGAACCCACCCAAATCAGATCAAGTTTTGACACCACTATTATAGTTTTAGTAGATACTGCTACGATACCAGCAATGGAGATAATTCTAGCTTATTGCTGCATTGTCCCATGTAACAAGACAAAACTAAAACATTAATACACCCTTGGAAATAAATGAAATAGAATTCAAACAGATGATGTGTCCCACTCCTTCATTAAAAATAAAACAGAAAATGAAAACAACATATTGCGTACTTGTGTATCTTAGTCATTAAATTATCTTAACAATTACCAGGTGTAAATGCAGAACTCCCAACAAAGCAAGGCAGAATCTAAGACCAGAAAACAGTTTCTCACACATAGGTATGCATATAAACTTGTATATGTACACAGGCATACTGTAACTTTGTTTTGACTACTGGAACAAAACTTTATCATTCATAACAGTACAAAAACTACTATGAATAAGAGTTTTGGCATCATGAGTAAATCAACAGGTCATACATCCTACATCAGAGGGGCCCTGTCCAGTACAGATTTCAGCTGTGATTGTTGCTAACCTGTAAAAATTCATACATTCCACCAACATCAAAAGCTGCCCAAGAAAGACAACCATGGCTGTAAAAGCAATGAACAGCCACTGTATAGTAGAAACCAGTAGTCATTCAGGAGAGAGAAAGGAGATATCTCTGTAGCACCTAAAAGAGAAAAGTCTCAATAGTAAGAGAACAAAAATAAGCGTATAATCTTTTCCCCGATAGAAAGAAAGATTACTTTTATGAACATGCCCTTAGTGAACTTCCATGTGAACAACTATCTCTAAACATTTGTTTGAAACTATTTTTTCTACACTCTCCTTATAAAGTTCTTTAGAAAATCTGGCAGGAGCAATGACAGTCTAGTTTGTGTGTCATGGTTCCTATAGTCTAAGCCTCTTCTCTTTTTTTGTCAGTGCCAGCAAAAAAAGCATTAACATCCCTGTGAAAACCTTTTTTAAAATAATAGCTAGCTGGGGGGTTTTCCTGCTTTCTTTTTTCCCTTTTTTTTAAATTTATTTTTACTCAGAAAGGAAGCTTTCAGATATTAAAAGCTGACCTCTGCTGCCCCCCTCTCAAGCTAACATGGACCAACTGCCACCTGGCTGCTTATTTTGATAGAGGCAAAGATTATGAAAAAAATATTGCATGTCTTGACTGTGAAAATATATGGAAAAGGCAGAATAACACTTGCAATTTACTTTCCCTCACTGGGTCCATTCTGGTTATGAGGCAAGCATTAATTCCAAAGGAATTACTGAAACGAAGAATAAAACTCTTCCACTAGCCATTCAAACCCGCTGTCATTGCTGATATGTTTAATTAGGTCACTCTTTTCACAGGTGAAAAATAGAGTCCTTTTTCTAAGACTCCATATAGCTCAGAAACTATAGCCTGTATTCTGCACACTCTGTAGTGTTGTCTCACTACAAGGAAAGTAGCCAACATCAATGTTAAGCTTGGGAAGTGAGACTTTGTGAATAACATATCAAGGCAAAACAAGAAAAAAAGGCCAAAATAGTGTATGTACTCAATATTTTAAAAATGAAATCAAAAGGAAGGAAGTAGGGGAAACTCTCAAAAGATGATGCACAGAGTAAGTATCGTGTCAGGCATCATTAATGTTATAATCAATATCTAATTCACTTTTAATATATACTGATACTTCTATCATGTCTGTTAAGTGTACCTGTACCCATGGGATTCCCCCTCAAAGAACATGAACTGTAATTAATTGTTCTTGCAGATGTTTTAGGCTTCTTAGCTCTATTCTTGCAGTATTCATTCCCTTCTGCACTCACATACACACTGAGACACTACAGTTCCACAACAGCTTCCCAACTAACTACAAAGACAAATAGGTAACTTTTCTCATACCATTCAAGTCCTTTACTAATAACTGCCACAGCACTCCTTAGCATTTTGCAAAGTCATAGTTTTCCTTTTTGTGTGGTTGGTAGTTTCAGCTTCATGTTAAGAGTTGGAGGCAACAGAAGAGGACAAGAGGTATATCATTTTAAAAAGGGAGATGGGGAGGGGAGTTCTACCTTTGAGATACCTTCAACATGAGCCTTCTCTATGGGTTTCAGTCCTTCACAAACTGTTCTAGCATAGATGCCTTTTTCAGGGTTGAATCTTTCAGAAACCAACTACTCCGACAGGGGCTTCCCACAGAGTCACAGCCTACCTCAGGCACTGCTACCTGTCCATGGGATGCAAGTGGCCTCTTGGCTTCACTCCATGTTAATCTCCACAGACTGAAGAGAGACAGTCTGCCATCTCACCAAACACATTTCTTCCTCACTGACCTTAGTGTTCATACAGTCATCTCTCCCTCTTCACACTTACTACTTTCTCTTCTCATTGCACCTGTTCCCTTCTTAAATAGTGATCACAGAGGTACCCGATTGGCTCAGCCTTGAGCAGAGGTGAGTCCAATTTAGAGTTGAGTGAACTTTGAGCAGCTTCTTACAGGTGTCACCACTGCAGCCCTTCCTCTGCTACCAAAAAAAAAAAACCCCTCTCCACAAACCTAGTACAAGTTAAAATTGGGAAAAGAGGGAAAATCACAGAATTTTCCATCTACAGTAAAAATGTCTAATGTGATTTTGTTCTGACCTAAGCCTGCTTTCCTACAAGACTTTCTAAAGTCTTAATCTTGGAAATACTGAAATTCTACATATCAAGGAGTTGGACTTTTTTCTGTTCTTATAGTTTCTTAGGCAAACTGCTATGCTTTTTTATTTTCACTTTGTCCAAGACTCCAATAATGAAAATATCACTAAAGTTCAGTTATAAAAAGCTATAAACAGGATAAGAATATTATATTAACTAGAATAGTTTTATAGCCCCTGGTGCTGGGTATATCAAACAGAAAGCTCTCCTGTAGTTCCTGAGTTTGATGGCTCCAATTATCCATAGTAAACATATCAAAGATATATTGACACATTTGGACCTGGAAATATCTCCCAGCACTTCCACCACTTTCCTAACATGACTTTGTGAAGCTAGGGTAACAGTCAGAGTATTTCTGCCCTGTTATTTATCATCTACCTTTTCTGATAGTTACATTTTATCAGCAAATTCTTAACCAGGACTACCACTGTTTAATTTTTCATAACATTCCTTTGAGGAAGTTGTGACTAATACTGAAGATGTTCATTTGTTCCATCAATGTTTACCTTAGGTTATTTCTGAAGAATCAAAGATTGGTTCTGGACAAAAATTATTTAAAGACACAATAGCCTTGATAAACTGTCTGATAATCTTGACTCCAAAGAATATAAGAATGTCTAAAGTTCCTTGGTTAAGTCACATGCAAATCTCTCTAGCATCTATTTGTCTAACAACAAAACAGCCTGCATAGGCCTTGATAATTAATGTCTCTATTCCATTTAAATAATGTTTGTTTTACTTCTTTATAGAAGAGAAAATAATTTCACTGAAAAACAAAACTACATGTAAATAATAATACTCACAGCTCATAGATGGCTTCACAAAATCACTGCAAAAATATTTTGCCAAAACTATAGTGTAGAACACTGTCATCTGACCAGCTTTATGTCTCCATCTAGTGCTGTATACATAAGTCTAAAAGTCTGTTACTGTTTAGTTAATGATTGCATTGCTCAGTCCAATAGCTAAAACCTACTTTTTTATAGCTTGAAATCTCACGTTCACACTGCAATGGCACAAGTAGAAAAAATGTAATGAAGTTTCAGAATGGTTTAAAATCTCATGATCAAATGGACCTGCAAAACTCACTGTAGTCTAGGTAGAGAGAGGTTCTGAGTACTATGTGTTAGGAGTCTTACAATTGGTTTCAGTAAGCTAGCATTTATAGTTCCAGTCTTAGAAAGCAGCTGCTCAAAGAAAGGAATGAGATAGAGCTACCACTTAACTTTTAGTTTGTGAGAGGCTAAATCAGCTCTCTGTTTAAATCATATCCTGCTTGATTTGTATAGGGAATGGTACCTTGAATTCAGCATTGACATACAGGTATTGTTTTCATCTGTACTGCAGAGCTAGCATCAACTGCATGGTATCAACAATGTACATATTTATAGTATTTCTTGGCCTGGGCTCGTGTTTCCTGAGACATACAATCTTAGTTTTTCATGTCCACTACCGTGGAAGAAACTCTCTCAAACAATACTCTAGAGAGATTGAAGGCTTCTAAATTTTGGGTGTTTTTTTTACAAAATGATGTTGGGTTGTCTATCAGCCCAGACCATTTACTGAGTCTGAAATTCAGAGAACAGCCTCAGCTATTCATGAAAACAAACCTGTGCAACATTAGGGATGACACCAGTCTCAACCAAATCAATCTCAAATCTCAGTGTATTGTTTACAGGGATCTTCAAAATTTACAGCTATCACATAGGCAAGTATTTTTACTCAGTTTTAATAAAGTGAGAGGATCTTGTATCAATTTATTGTGTTTTTTAGTAGCTTTCTCTGTATACGTTTATTCTTCTGACTTCTAAGAATTCCTAGGTGGAGAAAAAAACAGTACTCTAATCCTGTCATTGCTGCACAACTCTCCATGACAATTCAGGCATAAGCCTGAATATGAGCAAGTTAACTTACTGAAGCACAGTTATTGCAACTATATATTTTTCTGGTATTAACAATGTGAAGGTCAGCAGATCATACTTACATTTAGACTTTGTCATTCAATATCTTACCACAGTTTCTGTTCAAGCACAGAAAAGCAGATCATCATATACTTGATACCAACATATTATCAGGAGTTTAGATTTGTTTGAGGTTTTTATGACTTGTTTTTTGACTCAATCACATTTTTTTTCCATTTTTTACCATTAATAAGTCTTTCATCTCTGTTTTAAACTTCTGATACACAAACATTTCTGTGCATTGTCTTAGTTGATAGTTATCTTGCTTGATAACAACCTCTTACACTTAACAACATTTACCCAGTTTCCATAATTGACTTAAGTTTCAACTCCTTAGCATAACCCTACACATATTGGGGAAAAATTAAGATTAATATCATACCTTGTTTAAATTAATTTCTCACTGAAACATCAAGGAATAATGTTGCCTGATTCTCAAGTGCCGCATTCAGTTATTTCTCCCCTTTTGGTCATCATTTTCAAAAAGGATATCACCTTCTCTAAATGCAGTTTCTGATCCCATTAGTTTCAATAGGAACAAAAACATTCTTTCCTATCAGCAACATGCATTTCCAAATTTTAACAATGTTGTCACAGAACAACTCTGACTGGTTTAAAGAATATATTTGAGTCACCACTCCATTCATTTCTATATTCTTCCTTCATTTCAGAAGTCCAGTATTTTGTTACAGGTAACTATATCCACTGAGGACTGGGCCCAGGGGATTTTTCATGTCCCAGTGAGGATGGTGCAGTTCTGTGTTTCCAAGATGCAGTGAAGCCGAGTGCATATTCCCAACAGGTTTAATCACACATACACTCCCCAACACAGACTGTAACTATGACCAGCTGACCAGACTGAGACAGACAGAGTGCAATACCAGTACCCACACCCACACAAACACAGAACTCACATAAACCTCAATAATGGATGACTTGATCCTGTTTTTCCTCTCCAGCCAGGCCAGGACTGTAGTTTGCTAGCTGCAACATGCACATACATACATTTGTATGCATCTGTCAGGTAGCTAGTGCTGGACATAGTCAATCCAGTGGCTGGCACTCATACCTTGGGGTCCCACAGTTGTACCTTAGACTTTCAAACCCCTCAATCCCATGCTACACTTTTAGTGGATAGTACTCAGATTTCTTACTGCACTTATCTTCTAGTCCAGCTATTCAGATAGCATCAGCTATTCAGAAGTATCCAGATATTCAATGGTGTTCACAGATTCATAAACAGAGGACAAAGAGTGTACTCTTACAGAACATAGAGTGGACTGTCACACAATTTTAGAGACCAGCAAGCTGTATAAACACAATCTGACCTCTTTATCCCCTCTTATCTCTACTTTATCCATGCTTATTCCTCCCCAGTATACCTGGATGCCACCTTTCCCCTGCCTTTACTCTTTCCTCTAAGCATCCCATAATATACTGCACTACATGCATCCCCAAAATCCCCTTCCATAAAATCCCAAAAATTATCATTATCCCATTGCAATTAGTTCTTTCTGCTGCAACCCATAGTAAACCTTATCCCCACTGTAAGCACTAACCCCTGTCAGTTTAAAAGGTAGTCTAGGGAGAGCATTTCTGTCCTTTCACACCAGGAACAGTGGCCTGGCCACCCCTTGGCTGACTGTAGGAGAAGATAAATTGATATCCATTCTCACTGATTAGGTGATACTGTGCCTCGGATCCTTCCTGGGTGTTTGTGTTTAAATTGCTTAATATACAGTCAAATAACTTTAAATAACTGTATATTTTTTCTCCACAATCACTTTAAATACCACTATGTCAACCTTGCAGCTGGTGGAAGGTGTAGCTGAGAAGGCAACTCTTCCTCCTGTATGTCCTTGGTGCTACAGTAGGTACAAATTGACCCTATCAAAAGCTTCATACCTCTGACATATCTACCTGAAACACCACAGCTCTTCAGCCACAAGTTTGGAAGGGGCTCACGAAGGCTGTCAATTCTGGCTGCAGCACTGCAGAATCACATTAAGTCCTATTAAACTTCAGGGGAGTTTTTTTCAGTGTAAGATTTATGGTTTGTCTAGCTATGATTATTTATTTAAGATTAGAAATAAAATTTGTTCAACAGAAGACAATGCTGGCATTTCTATTTTGAGTTTTGTCAGGTTTTGTATAAAAGCAAGATCAAACAACTAATGTTCCAGCACTCAATTCACTGTCCTACCCAGAATCTTCCTCTTACACTCTGTCTCTTATTCCTAATTTACTTTATTGATCAGGATAATCATTTCACTGCTGAGGAGTCTGACTCTTTGATAGAACATGTATTACCAAAGTTACACAAGTTTACAGTTTACAATCAGCTAAGGGTCTTTATTTAAGTTATTCCAAGGTTGAAAAAGACATTGTAAGAAGGTATTTTACATTTAATTTCATGACCACATCCAGGAATACTTTACTGCTAGTACAGACAGAGTTTCTGGCTTGAAAATGGTTCCTCAAAATGAATCTGCAAAAGCAAATTAACAACTTATTTTACATATTTTTTATTTCATAGTGGATTTTTTTTTAAGAAAATAGTGTTATAAAAATAAGATGAAGTGTCATAAGTCAGCATTTGAGTATTTACTGGCTCCATGAAAAAAATATATAACCATACTTAAAATAACATATAATATTTATGATTCATTCAAGTAAGATCCTATGTCTAACTCAGTTTATTAGCATTATATAGACAGATTTACAACAACAAAAAGAAAGCACACTGGTGCAAAGATTGATAGAATTCTGTTTCACTACATTCAATGAAATAAAACATCCACAGCACTCAAAAAAAATCCTTTGACTAGTGCTGAAAGCAGTTTGATTAAGAAAATATTACAAATGTTCAGAAAATAAAAAGAAAATACAATAATAACTTAATAATAGTTTTAAGACAATGAAACTACGAATTATTTGAGTGAAAATAAAACAGAAAACAAAAACTTGAACGACATAATGCCAGGGTCTAGTTTCATATTTAGATTTGTGTTGTAAACACATGTAGCTCAAAAGCTCCTTGTTCCATGTAGATCAACCATCACATTTTGTTTACAGTTATTTAACCTATAAAATACCAACGCTGTCAATGGTCATTCTCAACAGAACAAAATCTTCAGAGGAGACTCCACAAGCTCTGTGAGCAGTCTTTGCCTGGGCTTCCTCACTTGAACAGCAAAGTTTCTCAAGTTCCATAGGAACTTCCTGTGTTCCAACTTGTGCCGGTTATCCCTTGTCCTGTTGATGGATGCTACAGAAAATGACTGGCCCCATACTCTCAACACCTGCCCGTTAGGTATATAAGTGTCAACAAGATTCCCCCTCAGCCTTCTTCAGGCTAAACAGCCCCAGGTCTCAAAGCCTTTCCTTAGAGGAAGGACCCCTCATCCTCTTGGTAACACTCCACTGAACTCTTTCCTTGTACCTCTTGAACTGAGGAGCCCAGAACTGGACAGGGTAGAGTAGATGGGGAAGAGGAATTCCTTCAGCCTACTGGCCACATTCTTCTTGATGTACACCAGAATGCCACCGGCCTTCTTAGCCACAAGAGTACATTGCTGGCTCAAGTTTAGTTTGCTGCCCATCAGAACTCCCAGGTCTGTACTGGTGCATGGGGTTGTTCCTTCTCAGATGCAGAACTCTGAACTTGTCCTTGTTGAACCTCATGAGGTTCCTCTCTGCCCAACTCTGAAGCTGGTTGAGATCCCACTGAATGGCAGCACAGCCTCTGGTGAATCAGCCAGTCCTCACAGTTTGGTGTCATCAGGGAACTTGCTGAGGATACACTCTGTCCCCTCATCCAGGTCGTTGATGAAGATGTTGAACAAGACTGGCCCCAGAACCGATCCCATGGAATCCCACTGGCCACAGGCCTCCAACTCAACTCACTGCCATTGATCACCACCCTCTGGGCTCTGTCACTCAGCCAGTTCTTGATCCACCTCACCATCCACTCATCCAATCCATACTGCCTGAGCTTTCCTATGAGGATGTTATGAGTGACAGTGTCAAAGGCTTTGTTGAAGTCAAGGTAGATGACATCTGCTGCTCTCCTCTCATTTAGCCAGCCAGTCTTGCCATGATAGAAGGCTTGGTCAAGCAGGATTTCCCCTTAGTGAATCCACATTGACTCCTCCTATTCATGATATTCAATCCTCTACTGAGACAACTTGCCTTTCTCACAAAAACAAATCAATAAATACTGATAGTATTAAAATTTGCATTCAGTCAAATTGTTTAACAAAGACTTATTCAGTACATTATTTCATCTAGAGCCTGACAGTTATTTCATAATAGTGACCATGACATGCACAAGGAGTTAGAGACCTCTGCTAGGAGAGTGCCAGGTACAGCAGTCAGCTGTAAAAATGTTTAAACTGAGGAATTCAGATGCAGTATTGTGCCAGCTTTAAAGATGCCCAATAGCAGCATGTAGAAGGTAGCTGTATGGTGGAAGGAAGGCTACAGCCGTAAGATGACATTTTTGAGCAAGCTGTCTGTGCTACCATTATTGCACAGCACTCTGCTGGCAACTGCAATCATGAGTTTGCACGTGTTAAGGTTCCAATCTAGCAAGATATACTTAAGCTTTTTATGGCCAGCTAACAGCTGTTGCAGTTGAGAGGTGTGAGTCATTTCTCAGCTACACAAACACAGCGGATAACACAGAAAAATTCTACAAGTATAGCTCTGCAAAGAGCTCCCAGATGAACACCACAGTAGAACAAAAACCCAGTAAATGACATCCACATGGGCTTCCAGCAGGCCAATTTAAGATGAAGTGGGTGATACCACCTTAAGAGAGTCAGGCCAAGAAGCTGAGTAAAAGTTACTTTTAGGAATCCTCTGAGAAACCATTATAACTTCCCCAGAGGCAAAATTTCAAAGTGATGTTGTTTGTGCTATCAGCTATGGTCAGGAGGTCACTTTGCACACCATGTTGCCACTTTGGTGAGTGAGACAGCCTTAAGGCAAGTTCTCCCATAGAAACCATTCAACATTCATGAAAGCATTGAATTTGAGATCTGAACAGCACCAACTGAATCCAGAAAAGCTTTCTTTCAGGTTTACCTATTACCCTGGTAACTGTCGTATAGAGATTTTTCAATACATGTGGTTTTCAGATCTTTCTTATTTCCCTACAAATATCTTTATTTTTATTCTGTTCTGTTACTTTCAAGATAGTTGCAATATCACAAAAAAATCTATAGACACTAATAAATAACAAGATCATGAATAATCAGATATAATATAGTATATTATAGCATAGCATATTACAGCATATCATATTATATATTTAATATATTATATTATGATAGATTCTCCTACAGATAACCAATGGAAAAGAGATAATTAATAACTCTGTACCTTAGTTTTCTTATCAGTACATTACTGTTGGCAATTTTCCTTAGAAATTACAAGTAGTACCTTCCCCTCACACTCATGATGTCACTTCATTTGAGCCACTGATCCATTCAGACTGTTCCCCCTTCTCATTTTCCCACACCATCAAAAGCCCATCACAACTTATATAGTTAAAAAACACAGTAGCAACCCACATCAAATCCCTAGTTTTGAATGGCTAGGATTTGGCAAAATCAAACAACCCAAAATCCAGCAAGCTCTGCCAAATGTTTGTCAAAAAAGCTATTGGTATGTGAGAATATGCCTTGCTCGGGCACTGCTGGTTCTAAGCACTTCTAAAGATGTGAGCAGCCTGAATTCAGGTTGAGAAATGAAGGAATAGCAATTAAAAGACTATACTAGTTACAATAATTTTAAGTGCAGTGCTGTCATTGCCAGAAGTAATGTACAAAATAGTAGCTGTAAAACATCTTACATCTGCTTGCTTAACCTTAGATTATCTTAGTTGGTACTTGGATGGTATTCCACATTCTCAGCAAATATAGCAAATACAAAGGGGACAGAGTCATCTGCAATTAAGTGAAGCCCCAACTATTCCACTGACTGTAACTGCTGCAACAGTAAAAAGAACCCATGGAATGCTGCACACACCATCCAGGAGACATAAAGAAGAAAAGCCTTACAGAAAGAGAAAAGACGAATGTAACCTTCACTGTCATTTGCCTGCCAAATCTATAATATGCCAAAAGAAACCATTGTGGTTTTTTGTGGGTGGGGCTGAGTAGATGCTAAACACATGCTGCACACTAAAACAATTTCCCTACTACCTAGCAGTTATTGCTTTTCAGGTGTGATAGGCTCAAGGTATAGTTTATGGGCAAAGAGGAAGAATGTGAAGGATGACCATCAATTAAAAAGCAAGCTGACCTTATCTGAACACAAAGGAGACTGGAGAGTCACCTTTGTTTTGTATATACAGCTGCTCCAACGGGTCATCAGGTTGCATAAACAATCTTCCCTGAGATAATTAGTAGAGAGTAATGTCTCCCCAGTGCGTGACCAGCCTGGTGTCTGGAGGGGAAAGTGTGTACATGTCTCAGTCCAACATAAGGTATAAAAGTGGACAAATAACAAAACAATCCTTGAAAAAAACAGCAGGTTTGAGCTGACTTTAACTCATGTGCACCTTACCAGTGACTGAGAACACTGAGAATGTTCATATTGTGATTCAACTATATATTGCAATTGCTATATTATATATTGCTGTATCATATAAAATATATTACAGTAGTAAATTTTGCATTAAACGTTAAATCTTCCTTGCAGAATATTTGAAAGAATCTGATTTCCTCTGACAGGCAATAGTTTACCCCTCACCAGGAAAAATTCAGATAAAGAAGAGGCAAGGAAGGAGTTCTGGCAAAGGATGGGAAGAACAAGGAAGGGTCTCTGGAACAGAGAACCAGGGCAGCTTCTGCTCAACAGAGTAAAATCTTTAGGGAGAAGAAGGAGACGGTATTAGTATCATGAAACTTCTTTTCTGCAGGACACTGTGGCACCTGTCTGCTGACTTGAAAACCAGTCACAGAAAGCTTGCTGCTTGCCTGGAGTCAAAGCCCAGCACTTCACAGACTGCCAAGGCTGATCCAGCCCACCTTTCTCTTTGACATGGTCACCAACAATTCTGATAAACACAAGCCGGTAAAGACCAAGCAGGACAACAGAGTCCCAAGGACTAAAGGAAAGAGGACCTGCTGCTTTCTCCTCATCCTTGTCAGTACAGAATGAGGGTGCAGGCAGAGCGAGTGTATTACCCAGACAGGGAGGGGTTTGAGCCTTGTGATCACACGATATTCTCTGCAGACAATTCAAAGAGTTCTAGGAGGAATGGGATCTGCTTACCAAGAAGGGGAAGGGACATTGTCAATGTGCAGGCCAGGTTCTTCTTGCAGTTTGACATTGAAAGCACAAGCGACACCAGTCCTAGCTGTACAAAGGACAGGATTGTGCTGCTTATCATTTTCCTGGGAGAGAACACTCTTTTATTTGACAATTTTCTAGAAAGTGCTCTCATGTAAGAAAATACACAAATGAAAACCATAAATGTCTTTTTTTTTCTCCAAAACATGGAATTGAGAAACTAACTCACTCCATTTGAAAAAAATGGACATGAAGTAGTCAAGCGAAAACACATGTCACTAGATACCTTTGAGTTTCATTCACAAAGTCGTTCCTGTGCTTCATTTAGCTATGAGCTGACAAGAGGAATTCGGTGTTTCTTAGATCTGAAGTTTGATTCATCAGAAAGTATATCTCCCTCTGGAACTGTCTCCCAGATTGTAACCTCTAACTTCAAGAATGTTTGCTGGAGTTCTATTTCATGTAAATACATCCATCAGACTTTCCTATAATCCAGAATGCCCTTGAAAGATATATTCAGGATATCGACTTATGAATTTCCTGCCAATCTAAGGCCACCTGACAAAGTACTGGTGATACATTTTTGAAGTAATAACTGCCTGGGCAACTGGACTCCATTATCACTTAGCTTGCCAGGGCATTTTTCCTATGGGACAGATTTATTCCTTCTGGACAAACCGGTGAGATAAGGAGATATTAATCACCCCCGAGTTTATGAGTCTCAGTACATACACTTTTCATGTCATAAAACTCCTGAAGTAGTTATACAAACACACCAGTGATATGAAATTCAGCTAATTACTAGTTTCATAGTGAGACTAATTATAATGGAATGCAAATGACTTATTATATGGAGTAACTGACTCATGGAAATAGCAGCTCAGGACTCTAACTCATTAAAGAGCCATCTCTTTGTAAAACAGCAGGCTGAAGAGAAAGCTACCTAGAAGGCAGGAACTGGATCCCTATGTAGTTAGTTTCTGAAGGGAAAGAGAACATTGGAAGGACTCTTCTGTCCCCCTGACAGCACCAGGGAGCAGCATACCATGATAGCTAAGAAACAAGGAGGCTGGCCAGTTTATCCCAAAAGCAGAGACAAAAATACATATGATCCTGTCATGGTCTAAGTCCAGATGGAAACATTGTACCACCGAAGTGAGTGAGCAGCCACTCCCCACAAAGAGGGAACAGGGAGGAGAATCAGAGAGTTTAAACCTTGTGGGCTGAGATCAGAACAGTTTAATAGAATAATACAAGGAGAGAAGAAACAATAACTACAATAACAATAAAAGAATATATGAAGCGAAGCCAACACTCAGTCCCAAACCAAACCAACTCCCTGTTATATATTGAGCATGAGGGCAGTATGGTATTGAATATCCCCTTGGCTAGGTTGGGTCAGCTGCTCTAGCCGTAGCCCCTTCCAGCATCTTGTGAAAATTAACCCTATCCCAGCCAAACCCAGAGCAGTTCCCATCAAAACATTCTTCACAATCAGAAAGTGGGGGGTTTATGGAAGTTTTTCAGTGGTTCTTCCTAAAGTGCCAGGTCATTAATAAATTAGTCAAGTGTTTCCTTAATGTTTTCACAAAGACACTTTCCAAAACACCTTGATTGTAGTTAGTCCCTTCTCTCCTTCAGTTATCACCCTCCAATCCAGAATCTGGAAATTGAAGAAACACCATTCTGTGTAAAATTATTCATAAATATTAATCAGAGGATTTACATGGGGAAGGAGAGTACAGTTAATAATTGCTTAGAGAATAAACTATTTTATGGAAAAAAGAAATTATTTTATTACATTATTATTATAAGTGATTAAAACTATAATTTTTATAAGTATTGTAGCAATAGCACATTTATGTCAAAATGTGTTGGCTCTGCAGCTTTTTAAACACAGAATAAGAACAATATACTGGGAAAAAAACAGTCTCTTCAATATCAAACTGTGGGTTTTACTGTTACAAACACAATAGTGCCTGATCGTTAGGAAAGTCCTGAAAGTATATTTGACTTTTTGCTGATGGAAACAGAGACATATAACAACTTGCCCAGTTTGATGCATAACAGCAAGCTACAGTGTTATGTAGTTAGGTCCCACAAGTGCTTTATTACAACACTGAGAAGTACTGCAATTAGGGGGTCTAGAGCCCCTGCACTGTCTATGACTATTGACTAATGTAAGAATGCTATTCTTAAAATAATTTCATATATATAATCATTAATATAGCAATAATTAGGAGCTTTGGGAGCTTGTTTGTTACACAACTAAGCTTCAAACATTGATAGCCTTCAACACTCAAGTTGAAGCAGTCAATATATTCCTTTATCTCTGTTTTCAAATAGTGAAATAGATAAGAGGTTGGTCAAAAGCATCACGTTAACAATTCAGGACCCAAGACAAAAAGTTCAGTATGAAGTTGTATTATCAATATCAACTGCAGAGACCATCACATATTTTCAATGTAAAAACTATGTAATAGTTGATTATACATCCTTCGATGCTGTAAACCAGAAGATCTGGAAGAGAAAAACAGTATCAAAAAGTTTGTAGAACAAAGCAGAAGAAGAAAAACAACATCCTATGTTCATTTATTTTTTTCAAAGGGCTATTTTGGAAATCTTGAGTGGTGAAGGAAAAGAGTTAAGCAGCAAGAAATTTCCTCAGTCAACCAATGTTCTTGCTGGAATTCTGATCCATCAAGCCAAGTGATAGCTACAATTAACACACACTCTCCTCATCCTCATAGAAGTACTGCAGCCCTACAGAGGGGAAGTCCTTTTTGTTACTATAGACAGAAAATTACATTGCTGCACACAGCAACCCTGTTCATACTGGGAAATTAATATGCAGAGAATACATGTTCTGGTGCACAGCTAGAAAAGCAAGGGTGTGACACATCAAACAGCTAGTCGCCCTGAAAGAGGGCTATCTGTAAAGTTCCTCTTGCTAATGCTAAAGATAAATTTAGGAAACTCCTCTATTTATATGTGTCACAGTATTCATATCTAGACTAGAAAGTGAAAAGCATCTTGGCAGCAATATTCCCCCTGAATTCATAATTTAATCATGACTAACAGAAAAGGCTGAAGGAAAGGGAATGGAAAAAAGGACACAAAATTAGAATATATTTAAAGGTTTAAAGTTAGGCAGAAAATACAAGAACACAGAGGCAACGAGAAGGAATGAAATGCATGGATGATTTTCAGGAGAAAATGCCAGGACAACTGGCAGTTAGTTATACTACTGTAAACAGACAACTCTCAAGCATCCAGGCTGAAAATCCAGTTGCTCTGCCACAGCACATGCTATCTATGCTTGTGTTTTGCATTTCCACTGAGATCAAACTCCATTTTTTATTTGCTAAACTTCATTTTAAAACCTTAAGCGTAATTCCTACATCATATATAACTTTCCAGAGAAAGGAAGGAATGCTAAGTGAAAGGCTCACTCTTACATAGTTGGTTTGGAGGTTGGCTTTTTTTTTTCCAGTTTAGTAGCTGAAAATCATCTTCCAGCAATTTTTGCATCTTAGAAAAACCTTCCATAGCATTTAAAATCTGACATGTGATGACAGCACATATGCAGTCAGTTCAAGTCAGGTTATCTCAGCTCAAATCAGTTAATTCAAGTTCACAAGCTGTTATCTGACCTTAGAATAGGATGACAGAATAGGAATGACCTTAGGATAGGACATTTTTTACTGGTTGCTTCTTAGTACTGTATTTGAAAAGATAACAGCTTTGGATGCAGTCCCTCTTATTGTTCTGAGAAGCAACCAGAATTAAGCAGACAAATCTGCAAATAATTAGTCCCCAGTGTGGATGTGCTTATGTCAGTACCTGCAAACACTTCTGTTACTAGCACCTCAACTTCTGTGACTTTTATGATCCCAAATGCATCAAGGATTTTTTAACTTTTAGCTAAAGTCAGATTGACTCCTAAAAATTACCCACTCCAACTGTAAGACAAAATCCTTCTGTTCCCAGACAGTACTGTACCTCCCATTGGCTGTCAAAATGTATATTGGGAAAGAAAATACGTTGAGATGGAAGTATCATTTATCCATTGAATTCCCACATGATGTAGTAGGAAACAAGTGCAGTACCAGCATTTTTTGACAATGATTCCAGTTCCATCATTATCTGAGATACCTAATTCCTATCCACCCAACTAACCCTGCAGGTTGAGGGAGGAAATAAAAATATGGAGAAAAATGTCTATTTGCTCTGGACAATTTTGTGCATTTGAGCTAATCTGAACAAAAGGTAAAGAAGGCATTCATTCAGTATTCTGACCCTGAGAACTGTTCATTTCATTGTCTTAGAATTTAGGAGTTGAGAAAAATACAGTTATATCTTATAGAAATAATTATGAAGGAGGTTTTTTTTGTCTGTATTGAACGCAATGTGAAATACTGTAACTATTAGATTACTTAGATCATCTTAATCTACAAGAATTTCAGGATGTGAGCTCTTGGTTCCAATTTCATTCTGCCAAGCCTCACTAGATCTGAATTCTTTATCCAGAAGCTTATCAGCAGAATTGTTAACTAAGTTGGGTGTATTCTATTCATTTAGCCTTGATATTTTGTCAGAAGAAATCAAAATGAAAGGAAACTAAAAAACCCCCAAACAGCAACAACAACAACAACATCTAAACTTTTCCATTATAGAACAAAGTTGAATTAAAAGACAGAGTTAAATCATCCCTGTACCAAAGTAAAATACTTAGAAAACATATTGCAGAATTTCACAGTTCTAGACAATTCTTTTTCTTCAGGAATTACAGCATATTTATAAAAGTAGTTGTTTACAGAAGAAATCACCTCAAGCAAGAAAACTCCCACTAGAATTATGGGTTTAGCTTTAGATCCACTCTAAACCAGTGAAATCTGGGAGCTCTACATACCATCTTTGAGTTTCTGTATTACAAAAGCAATCTATTTCAGTATCTTTACAGTGACCTTTCACTCAAACATAGCAACACAAAATGGAAGGGAAAAAATCACTAAAAATGCACATTTACTCTGTGCACACAATACATTGATACTGCAGCAGGGCAACAGCTTACTGTAGGGAAATGGCTGTCTACCTCTGATGTGATTCAGCTTCATTTTGATCCAGTAGAATGGTTTTGGTTTGGTTTTTGAAAAAGTCTAAGCGCCCTGAGGAATACAAAAGGCATAGAAGCAAGTGTACACAGAAGTAGACTACAAGAGCTGCTCGAGCTTTTGCTTTCAAGCTTCAGATCTTTTCAAGGAAAAAGCACTTTACACAGTTACGTTGACACATAAAGTCATTTCAGTTCATTGAATAATACCATTGTTTTCCATTTTCTCAAAGTGATCTCTCATCACTCTACACCATCCAGAGTAGAATAAATGGTAAGATTATCCATACTTCATTTTCTTTTAACCACAAACATGTCTGAAATCTCAACAACTCAGTTAACCATTTCACTGCAAAACTACAAAGATAATACTGTGCTCTTTGACCTGCCTAGCTTAATATTGTCCTTGCCCGAGTCAAAGGTATTTTTGACCTTCAAATCAAGAGCTTGCAATGCAGTTTCCATAAAGGATGAAGCATTATGAAAAGAGTCTCTGCATAACAGAATGCCTTCGGAGTACACTGGTATTATCCTGGCTGACTCAAAAGTAAATCACTGTTTCACATCCCATGGAGGCCAGATTTCTAATACACAAGTGTATCTCTAGCCTTTCCAGAGAAGAAGATTCTGCAGTGTTAAGAACAAGTAACAACTTTTGATAATTTTAAATCAATTTCAATAAGATTTTGTCTTTTTTTTTTTTTATATAAATAATTAGATGACTTAAAGATATGTGTTACTATAAAGCCTTACTCAGAAAACTTTTCCTTCATATGACTGGATTGAAATCAAACTCTGCGACTGACTCAATTATTGCAAATGCTCCAACAGTCACTTTCAAAGCAGTAGAAAAAAAGAAAACCAAACAGATGAGCTGGTGAAGTCCTTAGAAACATGATCAATTTGCTCAGTAATTTTACATTTGTTATTACCAACTGTGTCAACACATCAATTCTGCAAGGAGAGACTGGGGTGATAGTTAATGGGTTCAGCCCTGTAACACATTTATCCTGCTGAAAATGTGCAGAAGCTTACCAAATGGCCTTTCAGGTACTGAATGGTAAAAAACTCCTGCAAAAGGCAGTGCTACACAGTAGCAAAGGGACAGAGTACAGGGTTACTACTTTACAGTTTGTTGGAAATTTTCAGTTGAAGTTAAGTTTAACAACTTTCTTCATTGTCTTTTTCACCCCCGTTTTCTCTGGGAAAGACAAAACAAAACAAAACGTTTCCTTCCCAATGTTTATATCTTGTAACTCATTTAAGAATTTTCTTACAAGTTGTTCTCTTTCTTATTTGAAACCAGATACCTCTCTCAAGTTTTCCTAAAGGTCTCAGAAAATTGTAGACAAACTTAGTTCAACCTATAGCAGAGTAATCATCCAAGCACGGTATTTTTCTGGCTTTTGTCGGTAAAATACATCTCAGTACTCAATTGTCTGCATCCTGATAAAATAACAAGATCATTCACAATATATCAAATTATTCAGCTTTGTGTGATGACCCAGTCAAGGAGCTAGAAAAATTTCCATGAAGATTGACCAGATTTGCATTAAAAGACAGGAAAGATTTCAGGATAAGGTAACATGAAGTTGGACTAGGCTTGTACACAGAACATGTAATGGGGAAGGAGGGGAAAGGGGAAAGGGGAAAGGGGAAAGGGGAAAGGGGAAAGGGAAGGGGAAGGGGAAGGGGAAGGGGAAGGGGAAGGGGAAGGGGAAGGGGAAGGGGAAGGGGAAGGGGAAGGGGAAGGGGAACGGAAAGGGAAAGGGGTGTCTAAATTGGGTTAGGCTTAAATAAACAAGTACTTATTTCCACTTCTACAAAAATAATTAAGCATATGTTGAACATGAAGCAAGTTGTTCCTGAGTAATAGAAAATAATATCTACTATTTATTACATTTTTTTCTTTACTGTTATATCTGCATTATATTTTTCACCTCAGGAACAACAATGATTAATTTTGGTGCTAATATATTATAATATAAGGACATAAGCTTCTGTTTGTTGGTAAAAATCTGAAAATAACTACTATAAAAACCGCTACTGTGTTTGGTAAAGATTATATCTAAAATGGATGTACATGGAGAATTTTCCTTCTGATGCCTACAAACAAAATCTGTAGCCTCAAAATCATGTTGAATTCCAGCTGGGAAAATGCTCAAATCACAGGGGAGCATCTCGCTCTGGAATGATAACATTCTTTTGAATTTTTTATGAGCAAAGAGCAATCAAGTATCATTAGACCAGAGAAAAAGGACACAGTGTACAGATTGTTGCTCTCAATAGGAGGTGGGATAACAGAGGTTTCAGCAAAGGCTCCTCTGAAGGGATCTGTGATGTATATTAGATTATCGTTTCTCAGAGTAAAACTTGACTTTTAAAATTTTTATTTAAAGCAAGCCAGAGGCCTCTAATCTGAAGCAAATAACAGAAGAAACATAGTAGTCCCACTGTACACCTGGGGCTGGTATTTATTAAATACATTTGAGGTTTGACAGTAGATAGCTGAACAATGAGTAGGTTTTGGTTTTTCCTCTTTGATAAAAAAGAATAAAATCGTATCTGTGGTAAAAAGGTAAATTATGTCTTTCAAAAGCAGAATAACAGTGGCTATTTCATGATGGTTTCTGGCCTATAAAGTAATACAGATGGCTGTTTGCAGACCGTCTGATCTCTGTAGTGAAATTTTCCATGCTTGTCCTACTCTCTGCCAAAGCATTTCATCTTCATTTTAATCATGGTTTTTCAAACTTAGGAAAGACAAGAGTTGTAATGAAAGCTATTAACTGACTACTCAACTACAAATAAGCAATACGTGATAGTCACCTTCTGCACAACACTTCAAGAACATCGCACCGAACTGTCATATTGGGTTCAAGATGGACTCAATGTAAGCATAAAGAAAATCATGCTTCTCATTAGCAGTCAATACAAAGCTTTCATGTATACAGGACATTGTATGAGATCCTTGGTGTTCAAAGGACTGTCCTTCTTCTCAAGATGTGTAGCAAAGTCAGTTCATACCTCCCATGGAGCACTAGCAGAGAGAGGAAACTGCACTGCCTTATAGAAGAGGTAAACAACCAAGAGATCCAACTTAGAACAGTAGGCTACAGAGTATCGTCCCAAGAAGAAAAAAAACATAAGAAGAAATTCTCTTTTAGCACAAATATTTTTATTAGGGCAGTCCTGAGTATAAATATGTTGTTGTGTTGCTTTTGGAACAAAATCAGAGTGCAAAAATGTGTGAAATGTATAAAAAAATATTAGTTTAACAGAAACTACAGTCTTCATGACACTAAGATTTAACTAAAATTTTGCAGCTCCCTCATCTTGTTGTGATATTTTAGCTAACTTCAGGGTATGACTTAGTAATAGACATATTATGATGACAATAAATAAATGACAATGACTAATTAGTTGACTATTTTGAAATACATAAGATTTGTTTGTCAAATACTAAAAGCCACAGTAAATTTTTGTTTCAATAGAATCATAGAAT
Source organism: Colius striatus (assembly GCF_028858725.1). Classification (NCBI taxonomy): domain Eukaryota; kingdom Metazoa; phylum Chordata; class Aves; order Coliiformes; family Coliidae; genus Colius; species Colius striatus. The sequence continues at coordinate 8,198,723 of NC_084762.1, forward strand.
CATAGAATGGTAGGGGTTGGAAAGGACCTTTAGAGATCATCTAGTCCAATCCCCCTGCAGAAGCAGGTCCCACCTAGATCAGGTCACATAGGTCTGTTTTAAAAATTTGGAATATGGCACAGGCCAGTTTTCTTTCTGCAAGAAGGTAATCCACTTCAAAACAATGATGATTTATTTAAAAACACAAAAGAAAAAGTCCCAACATGTGGCAATAAAACCTTCTAACCACTTCAAAAGCAGTCAAAGACACTAAAGGAGAAGTCAGAAGAGATTCACCAGTAAGAAGGTATAGTTATTGTTATCTATACTGCAAGTAGCCGACTTCATAAAAGGGAAGTATGTATTTCAGTAAAGCAGAAGAGAATATGCTGAGACAAACTGACAGCTGGTCTGTGCAATTCCTCTGTGAGTCGAAAGTGTGTATTTTGGCAGGGAATTAGGTGCACTCAAGTGCTTATAAATTAGAAGTGCTCAGAGAAAACCATTCTTTTTTATCAAATCAGTGCTCCCAGAAGACATTTCCCCTTTTTCTTGCAAGCTCTCACTACTTTAGTCTGTTATGTAAGATAAATGAGGCAGTCCAAGCAAAATTTACACAGTGATGGAAAACAGAATGGCAAATACATACCTACAAATCAAGGAAAGCTGTGCCAAGCTGTGCCAGACTTTGAGTTGTTAATAACATCATATACTTTATAAGATGGGACTTGAAAGAAATGGCCCCTTAGTAAGGAGCTACTTACTTCAAATTACAATATCATGACTACTTTGAAAATGGGGAAGGGATGAGGCAGAGAAAGCGATGAAAGAATGTGGTTTGAAAAGGTATTGTTTTCAACAAAGAATAGCAATTTAGTCATGCACTACACCTTCTGATTTTGAGGGATGTTGTAGGGACACAGTACTGAGAGGCTTTGAAAACAATTTTTCATGGATATATGAATGCAAATTTGCAATTGAGGAGGTGTTTTTCTTCAAATGGGCCAGATATTCAGGTGATTAGTCAAGTTAAAGTTCAGAAAATCAGGCTTCTTACCCGGACAAATAGGCTGCAGCATAGAGCATCAATGTAGCAAGTGACATGGGCTCAACTACTCAGCAGTCAAAGTACTGAATATTTGCTTAACATCAACGATCTGGTGCATGAAGATTTTCTTTCCACCATCAACTTAGATTACAGAAATACAAATACCATGTCCCTTCCTCGATGCAGTCTGCAGAAGCAGTTTTATAGTTCTAATATCAATTGACCTACCTAAGCTTCTACTCTCAAATCACCTTTTTAGTTCCCTTAAAATATGAAATAAAACATACAATAATGTTTCATTCATCTGTGCTTCACTTAAATCACAGTGTTCTTCACAGCCACCACAGAACCAGCATAATGGCACAGATAAGAGCTCTGTTTATCAGCAGCTTCTGCACAACATCACAGCTGCTGTTCTCAGCTCCTGGGGGAGCTTCTTGCCTCATTCAAATACAATGTAAAGCTTCAAACATGTGTAGGCAACCAATGTGCAAGGTTCAGTTTTGCTTTCTAAATACTTGCCACATTGGTATCTACACGATTCCTCCATAAACTCATTCAATTTCTCAAATTCCTTAAAAATATTGGCACTGTATTTTAGCAAGATGTGTTTGTATAATTGTCCTCCAAGGTCACGTTCTGAGATCACTACATCAATGAAATCTTTTAACTGATTCTTGATTTGGCCAGGCAGAAATAACAGGACAATTTCAGCTTTATTTTGATTCAGCCATTAATCTCATAACAATTACTCAGCATGATTTTTTCTAATAAATCAGTTTACTGGGTACCAGGTTTCAAATTCAAATGAAGAAATAGCAGATCACCTGGTAAACTTATATTTCAATCATTTCCAGATGCACAAGTGTCTACTGACTCACTCAAAGGTCTCCTCTGCACTAACAGGGCTGTGTCTCAGTTATACCTGTTTGTGCAATGCTGTCTGCCTCAAAAAGCTGTTGGAGACTCACTAAATCTTGCATATTCTTTTCTCCTCAAACACCAGGAAACACAATACAATGTAACTAACACTGCATGTAAATACCTTTTAATCCAGACCAAACTGCTGATTATTGCTTGAATTCTATCATTTTATAATGTTTTATAGTTACATTTTGGATTCACTTTACCAATGGCAGAACCAGGGCATCATTGGGCATCAGATGTTTCATCTATTTTGTCACTGATTGATTATGGTCTGTACAATACATTCAAAATTCTAGCATAACTTAAACTCCAGTCAGTGTCCAGATCCTTAAAACTGTACAGTTTTCAGTCTTCTAATATACATGTCATGATTTCTTTATACTCCTTTTGCAAACATGGAATATACACTACCTTTTTTGCAATGCCAATAACAAATCCCTTAACTTCAATAATAGCATCTTTGCTGAGCTACCTGAACACTATTCAAACTTGAGTGTTTCAAAACACAGCTCTTGTCACTGCTTCACCTTTTGCCTATTTCCCTTCCTGCTGACTCCTGTTGGTTGTAAACACAGAGTATTTAAATCTACTTCAATTCCGATTCACATTTTTAGTGAATTGCTGTTCCAGTGCCACTCCTGAGAATTGTATTCTTCTGTTTAAGATATTTACTACAAATATTTTATTAATGATAATATATTTTGTTGAGAAATAATTCAGAGACAAGAAATGTGATGGATCTGCTACATCGTCTGCGTTTTTACTGATCATTTTGAGCCTCTGTTCAGCAGAATGTCTTCCAGATAGCTCCTACAAGCTATGCCTTTATAAATAAAATGTCCAATAATTGTGGGGTTTTTTTTCCATTTTAAAAAGGTACCCCCTCAAAAAAAAAGATAGTGATGGTAAGCCATTACCTTCATCTTCCTTATGAGGAAAGGCAACAGGAACTGGGGCTGCTTAGTCTAGAGAAGAAGAGACTGAGGGGGATCTCATTAATATTTACAAATATCTAAATGCTGGGTGTCAGGAGGTTGGGGCAACACTTTTTTCTATGGTATCTAACAACAGGACAAGGGGTAATGGGATGAAGCTAAAACATAAAAAGTTCCATTTAAACATAAGAAAAAACTATTTGACTGTTGAGATGAGGGAGCCCTGGCCCAGGCTGCCCAGGGAGGGTGTGGAGGCTCCTTCCTTGGAGGTCTTCAAGACCCACCTGAACAAGTTCCTGTGTGACCTGATCTAGGTGGATCTATTTCTACAGGGAGGTTGAACTAGATAATCTCTAAAGGTCCCTTCCAACCCCTACCATTCTGTGATTCTGTGACTCACAGAACAAAAAGAAAATGTTTCTGTATTTCACTGCCCAGGAGGAAATAATGCAGGCAAGGCTGTTGCAGTTGTGGAGAAAAATGGTTAGAAATAGCATGAGTGAACACCACATACTGGCACAGGACAACCTCTTTTGCTGTACTGAATCTGGAGAATAGTATTGACTCACAAACAGTCAGGCAGGCCATCACATAAGTTGTGTCCACAGAGAACAAGTACAAATTCTATACTATGTCACTATTCACATGCATTTTAGAATTATGATTTTGAAAATTATTTCATAAGTTAATTTGTCTGAAAATTGGACTTTCTCAGTGTCTGAAATGTAACCTTATGATCCTCAAAGGAAAAATAGGATACTAGTACATTAAAGAAAGCCCTAAATTCTAGCCAAGGTAGGTGAGATGTACATAGGAATGCCACCATCCAAGATTTTGAACTATTATAAAGACATTCTGAAATTCCATCACATAAAGGACAGTTCCCTAGATCTATAGTGTCTCCACTGATAAAGCATATTTCAAATGGCAACCATTTTAGTTTTGTGCCACACAGGAATTTGGAAAAATATACTGTCTTTGGAGGACAGAAAAATATGGCTTTTCCTGAAGCAACTTTTTGTTCAGAAGTATCTCTTTAGACATTCAGACCATACGCAATTGTACTCTAATTGAGACTTGTAAGTGGAGTGCAGGAAAGTAGCCAAAAGGATCAAAAACGTATATTATATACTTCTTAGGTTTGTCACATGTCTTTTGAAATCATACATGCTCTGAGACACAATGTTTGATCTATTTTTGTAAATATTATTTAAGAAATCAATGATAACATTTAGTAGACACATATTACTATTTCTCTGTCTTAATCTGTTCCCAAGTGCCACAACATGAAATTTAGACAGCTTTGGAAAAGAGGCTATTGTAAACATACACAGACTGAGAATGTAGTTTCCCTGGCAACCAAAAGATCTGAGAATAACTCATTCCTTCAGGTTGCAATTCAGTTTATGAGCTTCCACATCTGCTTGCATGGGAACGAGACACCTGGGATTACATTTCTAGAGTGATGAGTGAGGAATTGGAGAACAATAGACATTACATTGCTAATTTTCTGCAGTGATGAAAATGAGTCCTCTGATGTTCATTGTCATAGACCACCCAGAACATCTGAGGACACCAGGATTCATATCCTGATTAAGCATCCAGTCTCTTCCTTATCTGACAGGAGCCAAGACCTGTAAAAAAAAACTAAGCAGGATGCTCTCCTGCTTTGTACTTTGTTAATGGACTTTTTTAAACAGAATATAAGTATTCATTTCTGTTAAGGAAGAAGGTAAGCCAGAGGAAGGAGGAAATATTACACATTCTATGGTGATCAAGAAAGAACAGGCATTCTGTTTGCTATTTCCAAGAACAACAGGTGCAAAAAAAAAGTCATTTATTATATAATTTTATTTAACTCTCAAGATGAATAAAGTTATAATGTACTCTATTGGCTTGGATGGAGAGAATTACTGTGGAAGGATACTTCTGTTTCCTAATGTCCTCTCAGCAGATACTCAGTGTTTACATTCCTTTACTAGATACAAATGTGAATGCTATCACTCCAGCAGGGTTATTTTGTTCATATCAACATCCTCAGGCAAGCTACATCAGCTAGGCTGCAATTGCTACAATTGAGAAGAGAATTTTCAAGGCTTGCATCCCATACATTTTACTCAAGGCTCAGCTGGTTGCTACGTTAGTTCAATAGAAATTACTGGTTTTGTTGTATTTCTATGATTATTTTCATTTATGAATTTTGTGGACAAAACAATTTTTTAAGGGGTTGTTTGGGGTTTTTTTCTTCCAAGATCATTTCTATTCTTTCACTAGTCAAAACTGACTTCACTGTTGCTCTTTTCTCTATTAAATGTGTTCCACTTCTGTCTTAACATCTTGTTGTAGATGCCTAATGCTCAGAACTGTACAGAAAGCTGTCTTCTTGTATACATATCCAGAATTATCCAAAGAAACTGTCTTGTGAAGAAAAGTATCCTTATTAGGGCTTGATTTTTAATTTCTCTTTTTAGAGGGAGTTTTTCTAAGAGTTTTTAAATAATGAGGTTCAAGTATATTCACAATATGCCCTACAAAACTTAGCAGCAAGCTTTCTAATATAAACAGCCCTCAAATGCACCATATCAAGAAATCTAACCTGCATTGCTTTGAATTCCTTCAGTTTTTCACCTATTGCATGCTCAGACTGACTGAAAAGTTCAGACTTCTCAGAGTAAGAAATGCATTCAACCTTTAGCTATGAACAACTGGGTAATTTTTTAGGTGGAATTCTGCTCTTAAACCCCTAACATGAACACTTCATCTATGACCTTTCTTATCACTCTACTTGATGGCACTCTGGAGCTGAATATTGAGCTTCTTTCTGTGCAGAAAACACAGGTGGAACTTCCCATACAAAGCCTGCAGTTTATCTACCTGAAAGTGGTCTTTATTTCCATAGTCATTAACACAAATGAATTTTTTTCAATGAGAAATACAGCTTCCTATTATATAGATTGCACATCAACACTAATAGAAGCAAGGAAAAAACCTTATTCTTCCAGAACAGAATAAATCTTTTTAAAATTCAAGTACTTCACATTACACACCAAACTCCCCTGTACTTTCTCAGGATTTGTCTCACAGCACAATTTAAATCTTGAAAATACAGGAGGAAAAACTGCTAAATCCAAAAAAGCTGCATTGAAATTGATCTTTGAGAGACAAGCTTCAAGACAAGCAACAATGTCATGTTGAAAGAATCCCTGCATTTTGGTAAGATTGCATAAATCTGTTACCTTCCTATTCTCATCTTATCAGTAACTTCAAGTCATTCTGGAAGTTTTATCCTCTCGGTATTTTAAAGTAGTAGCTTGATTCGCTACATCACTGGCTCTGGTAAGAAAACCCTCTGTCAGAAATACTTCCCCACCCAAACACTCTTTAAACTAACTTATAACCTTTATAATTCCTACTGTATAACAAGCCTACATATGTTCAAGCAGTAGTGTCCAAGCATCTTTTAATCTAGCCTAATGATTAAACTGGCAGCATTTGTAGATCAGCTTCACCCCAAAAGTTTGTGGTCTCCCACACTGAGCTCTCTTACTGCATGACACTTAAGTACTACTTTATAAACTATAAAAGCATAAATTGAATTAATAGCAAAATTTAACACCCCTATCCTTACATCTCATCTTTTTAAATCCCAGTTCTGGGCTATACTGTCCACAAATGTGAGTAAACTTGAGGAAACAAAAGTGATTCTTAATGGCATGGTACTTAAGGAAAAAGGAAGTCTGTTATGTTGTCTTAACATATTAAGTAACTTGGAAAAGTCCACAGAGCTTGGGTTGAGAAAGGATGCTTTCAAAGATTATGTGTACATTAGGATTTGTGTCTCAAGACATATGGGAAGAGGTAATATTGTAAGACCAAATAAATTGTCTAAAGACTGCTTTTCAATGCACAGATCATTTAGGAAGTCTGAAATAAAAAAAGGGACATCTAATGCTAAATACAGGTTGAGAAGAACTGCTCAAAGTTTACTTTGATTATGTCAATTAATCTGAGAAAAAAGATTATTGATACCAGCAGGAAAGACAAAAAATACTAGCAAGGGGACAGATGATAAGGTTCTTAGCATATTAGACAGTTGCCTAGTGATTACTGATGCCTAAGTTGAAGGTAGGAAAAATTACAAGATATTATAAAATCAATGTGTTAGGATGGCAAGAAGTCTCCTCTAGGTGTTTCCTTGCCACCAGTAGGCCAGAGTCCCCAACCTTGGAAGTTAAGTCACAAGTACACTTGGAACAAAACCAGATTTATTGTCTCACTCTCACTCCAAGCTGCACTTATCAGTCACAGAGCTGCTCAGCAGGGACTTCTAAACCTCAATGATCAAAAGGTTTGCTTGACTTTATAGAGTTTTTCCTCCTGCCTCTCAAATAATTTCTAGATAACACCTCCATTTTCTCCCAAATACAGAGCATGCCTCTTTTTCACCTTCCCCAATGGCCCCGGTTCACTTGATTCTCCAGCATGGTCTGGTATCTATTACATGAATACTCTGTTAAATTTTTATGTTGGTTATTCATTCCATTAAGCTAACACCCCTCCTCATTCTGTTGTCTACAGTACCCTGACATTTTCATGTCATTGCCTTGTTAGTGATGCCATAGGTCAGGGTGGGCCATCTGCACAAACAACACCCTCTTTTTGTAATCTGCAGCATCCTGAAATTCCTCATGTTGTTACCTTGTTAGTGGTGCTGCTGGTCAGGGTTAGCCATCTGCATGCAAACCCTAATCTGTAACTCAAGTTCCTGAATTTTACACACAAATAAAGGCAGGCTTTTCCATGCCAAGTCTCACCTTTATATGAGTCCCTTGAAAATTAGAACTTAAAGTTCAGCAACGGAGGATGTAGCTGTGAAAAATGTTTATTTATTCATAAGCGAGTGTCCTGAACATCATTATGCAGGTGATTTCATCACATTTAGCATGTCAGTGGAATTATTCTATTCATTTCTATTTTCCAATAGATTAGTCTCACAGAAAATCTCTTTCCTGTTTAAACACAGTTTCCCTTAGTTAGTGCAGTACAAACATTCATCTGATGCAAAAGCCCATCCCCATCACGTTGAACACAGAACACACAAAGAAGTATTTTGCAGACGTTGGATCTAAATTTTGTGGTAGTTGCTAATATTTTGATGACTGCCTTAAAATTTTCTTCAACCCATTTCATTCAACTGCTAATGATCCTTTTTATTAAAAATTGAGAAGGTTATTATTTAGAGAGTAGGGTTTAAATACAGTTTTGATTTTCATGCCTACTGTTTAATCACCGGTCATTTTAATCAGCTATCCTCACTCTCCACATGGACACAAATCTCTTACTGGAGTTAGAATTAGCAGCTTCAAAGTACTTGATAACAAAGAATCAAATGAAAATACAATCAGTGAACATCTTTAAAAAGATGAAACGCTCATATTGTACTCAAATCTGAGGAGGGATGAAAGTGAAGCAAATGAACTCCACCAAATAAATGCCTGCAAAGAACTCTGGTTTTCTAGACCTCTCAAATCAATAAGTTCTTGAACTCTGAAAGGGTCAATATCTGACAAAAGACCCTATCTTCAAAACATAGCAAGTCTAGAACATTCTCAGTACTGCTTATAATTTTCCAAAACACACAGAATGCATGAAATAGGGAAAATATCTGCCTATTCATCTGTTAAAAGTGCAGTTCAGGCCTTTAAGTGACTTTTTCCAATAACCTTTTTTGTTGGGTTCATCAACATTTCCCTAGTCTTATAGAATCAAACCTGTTTTAATTATGCATTTTGGATTATGAGTATAATTCATAGCTTTTTCAATGGAAACTACACACACATCTTAAGTGACGGTTTTTGAGAACACGGATGGTAGATTTAAAAATTGCTCCGTTATTACTAGTTTTAACTTTCTGGCCAAACTTCTGCTGTCATGGCTATTAATCAAAGTTGGAAGAACTGAACTGTACAATTACACAAGGGTCAGTACAGATGAAATTTTTGCTTCAGTGTTATTTTTGCTTCAGATACTGCAAGTGACAACTACACAGCATGTATCATTGTCTAATTAAGTGATTTTAGGGGCTGTTAGCATCCTGTCCCATGGGAAGGGAATTAGATGACCAACTGATTTGTGTTTCTTAGCTATTCATACTTCTTTTAGTGCATCCCTATAAATAAATAAGCCAGATCCAAACAATATGTTTTATATTGAAACAAAGGGAAGAGATGTTTCATAGAAACATGGGCTGTAAGTGCCACCTGATGAGTCTGTAAAGGGACTACAAGACTCAGTCTGTCTGCATGCAACCCAAAAAGAAGACAGGAACTGTATCAGAAAGCCAAGACTATGCTTGCTTTGTTTGTTTTGAGAGGTTTTTTCCCTGTCTTAATAAAGCTGCATCTGTACAAAAGCAGTTACAGGGATCGTTTCTAAAGGGACAAGGAGATCACCTACACTGGCAAAACTAAAACATAAAATAACACCTGGAACCTTTAATCCCGCTCAGGTGCCTAGTCTGAAGCAGCTCAATAGAGGTAACCTCCCAAGAAAGAAAGGCAATAAAACTAAAAGCAAAAAGGAAAATACAAAAAGAAAAAGCATGAGAAGAAATACAGATCTATTTTACTACTCCTGTAATAAAACCTGTGAATTCCAGCCTTCATCTATTCCAAAATATGCTTCAAGAATAAAGAATAACTGGAAAGGATCAGTGCAAAGATATTTATACACCAAAAGCAGGAAGCTAATATGACAATTCAAGGAACTTTTTTGTCTCCACAGTTGTTTGAGGTTCATGTAAGAAAAAACTGCCTGGTCCCTTGTTGGTACTACTAGCAATCATCTCGAAGTCATAGAAAGAGGTTTTTCCTCCATTTCCTTTGTGAAACACAAAGCCTACACACTTATTAGTTGTGGTATGAATATGCATTTTTCAGTTTGTAGATTCTAGGCTAAATAAATAGTCCAAAAAAAGGTTCAGAAATAAAATGTAGACAATTTTAGCAATAAACTAGGGAATTTATTTGCATAGCTATGTAAAACTTTACATCGCCTAGGCAAAATCATTTTTATACTGTTAAAGATATTAATGTTTGTATTTTTTTCTTGTACATAGAATTGTTTTACTTATCAGAAATCTGATATGTATTGATATGTACTCTGATTACATAGTACAAAACTTCTTTCCAGAAATCAAATTGTGTCTTCATTATAAGTTGTTATGACTAGTTATATTATACATACATCTAATTACTGCTGCAGAGCTTAATAGTTTATCTATATCATGATAACAATCCCTTCCAGGAAGAAAAGGTTGTTATTTAGGAAGAAGGTGAGTGAGTCTATAGAATCTGAGGCTTCAAACACTTCATCTCAGGACAAATGAGTTAGACTTTCTCTCACATACCAATTCTACAAGGATTTAACTATAATAATATCACCATCAGTAGAATTCCAATGAGCTTTTTCATACAAATTTGATTTTTTTACTTTCACTTATTTAGTAAGTAAATGTGAAACCTGAATATTTAACTGAATTGGAGAGATGAGTAACTGAATACGTGAGTACTCTGTACAGCAAAGACATCCAAACATTTATTCAATTGTTTATCTTATCCATAGACTCTCTCTCCTGGACCATGAAATAAAGCTTTTGTCATCCCACTTATTCAAAGCTTGATTTTACATCTATATAAATGTCAGTAATTTTTAATTGAAATTTTGTTTGCCCTGATAGCATTTTAAAAGCATTAAGCACTATCTTACACATTCATGTTTTATATGTTTTACAGCAATATTCACTGAATTCTTAGGCACTCTTCATCTTTCTACAAAGCTTTTAGTGAGTAGTGCATCATGGGCCCAGGAAAGTTAACAGTTTCTTTGTTTCATGAGGTTGGTAGCTAATTCAGTGTCAGTATTCCTCTAAATGACAAAATAGGATGTATCGGTGTCAAATTATTAGACTGGAAACCAGCCTGAAGATGCCTAAAGAGAATCTACTGCACTACATCTGGATAATTGCTCTGTTGACAAGAGTTGCTTGACAACCCTTTAATAGAATGCTTGCTGTAAACAGCTAAAAATTATTAAGCAGAACAAACACAAGGCAACCCTCCATGGGACAGGGGGTTTAGTTTATTGTTTTCCCCTACTCTGCAGACATAGGAAAAGAATCTACAGCTTCCCAGGTTGAATATGTGGCATGCAGGAGAGAAAGATCTATTTGTCACAGATTTTATCTATCTTTACAAGGTAGGTATCCATCTTGGCAGAGGCATGGCTCATTTTAAGTGTAACAGGAACTTGTAGGAAAGAGGCAGAATGGACTCTGACCAGTTTTAAAAACACTGGCAAATCTCAATTTTAAAGAAAGACAGATTTCTATTCAAAAAGCATAAAAATTAGAGTCAAGCACAACTCTACCTAGAGAAAACACTTCCTTAACAATTGAATTTCATAGAATCATAAAGTCATAGAATGGTAGGGTTTGGAAGGGACCTTTAGAGATCATCTAGTCCAACCCCCTGCAGAAGCAGGGTCACCTAGATCAGCTTGCATAGGAACATGTCCAGGCGGGTCTTGAAGACCTCCAAGGAAGGAGCCTCCACAAGTTGTGCTTCAGTATTTTGGAAAGTAGGTTTAAACTGAAGCCAAGTTGAAACCCTTTGTCTTACTGAGTTTTATTTTTAAAAATGTCAACATTTTTTTAACAAAAGAAAGTGAAAGACTGATTCACAAAAGAGCACAGGGGCAGACATGTATACATGATCCAGACCGGTTTCTTTCACTGACAAAAATGATTAGAATTTTAACTTCTTCTCAGGAAACTGCCCAGCTTTCCTAGTGATACGGCTCCATGTTATATGACTGATCAATAAGTAACTGTTCATCCAAGTCTCCCACTTCCAGAGAAGATTCCCTAACAATCAATCTAGATCACACTCATTTTTACCATTGAGCTATGGGCATTTTATGAGATGAGGCAGAAATGTAATACAACAATTTGAGAAAACTGCATTGCAAAACCAACAGAGCCCAAACCAAGAAAAACAACTCTTCTTGCAGTCAGGACATTCTTTTAAGATGAGATATATTGCTACCTCTAGAACGAGGAAGAAACTGAAATAAAATCTCCCACCACCTGGAAGTAATGCTATAGATTCTCTTATGTGAGAAGTGACTCTAAAAAGACTTTTGCAAGGAACTGTAATTCCATATTTCTAGTAGATTCTTACAGTCAGGAAACAACTTCAGAAACCACATCATTGGTAGTTTAAGAGTTTGCAAAAGAATTTTCCTTTGTTTTCTGTCTTTGCCCTCACACAACCTCATTTTTTTAAATGCAAAGCTTTAAAAACACAGTCAAGGGAATAACCATGGGCAAAAGCTGTTCAGCTTCAGAAAAATAACACTTTAAGTCAATTTGATAGGATGTTCCAGTACTTTCTGGCGTAAGTTATTGCATAGACACAACATGACATTACTCTCAGAAAACTTTAAATTTGTCTATATTTAAGTGAAACATTATTGATTCTAGTTGTGAAACTTAATTGGCAATCAGACAACCATCAAGGGACTATCACAACTACATTATGAGGACTAAGACCACTTCTGTCACTGCTGTCACTGGAGAATCAGAGAACAGAAAATCTTCAGTCTGCAAATGTTATTAGAGAAGAGGAGAAAAAAAATCGTTGGCCCCAGGTGATATAAGACAGCTCTCTGCATTCCCATAAATCTCAGTATGATTACCAAAAGCATTGAGGAAAATTAGGTTTACTTTTCACTTTTTTCATTACACATTCCACAGCTTCTGTCAAAATTGTGACTTTACTAAGTAATTCAGGTTTAACATGACCTAAAACTGACAGAGGTGGAAAAAGGGTAACAATATGATGAGTTAGCTGATCCACCTATTGATTTTAACGTTAACCTTGGTTACAAAAGGCCTTTAAAAATATTGCTAATTTAATGGATCTCAAATCAGAACTATGATCAATGTTTTGTCAACTAAAAGAAAATTATCCCTCATTTGATGACTCAACAGTACGCTAACCTTGCCTAGCAATACAGTAGGCAGAATCAACTCTCTTCATAAACTTTAAAAACACTTTTTTGTCATTGGGTGAAGTAGTAGTAATGGAAGTGAAACTCATACAATCCTAAAACTATTATTTGCAAGGCAAGTCTAGAGTCTCTAGTCTAATCTCCTGCTCGGCTCAGCTGGGGCTTTATCTAGCAATCTTAGAAAGCTTTAGGATCAAGATACCACTACTTGTACCACTACTCTATTGGTGTAAATATTTTCCTCTAGTGTCCAACATGAACCTCCAAAAGTGCAACCTGAGTCTACTGTCTCTTGTTTATCACCTGCTACTGAAGAGGAGAACTTGTGTCTATCATCTTTCTCACACTTTGAAGTTGTCGTAGGCTATCCTTCAAGGCTTCTCTTCTCTAGACTAAATAAGCTCACTTTCCTCAGCCTCTCCTCATGGGATATATGTACACCACATCAATGTAGTAGTCCTGCAATGGACCCTCTCCAGCTGCTTCACAGTGTTCTTGAAGCAGGCAACCAAACCTGGCCACAGTAGTCCATGTGTGTCTTTACTAGTGCCAAGTAGCATCACTCCCTTCAAATGCACTAACCACACTCACCCATTGTATGGTTTGCCTTGCCTAAGATGAGAATACACTGCTGACTCACATTCAGCTAGGCCTCTACAAGGATATTTGTGACCTGATCTAGATGACCCTGCTTCTGCAGGGGGGTTGGACTAGATGATCTCTAAAGGTCCCTTACAAACCCTACCATTCTATGATTCTATGATTTTATGATCTTCAGGTCCTTTTATGCAGGGCTGTTTCTCAGCCGGTTATTTCCCAATCTGTAATGCATGCATTAATTTTTCCCTTGATACAGACCCTTGCATTTCTTCTGTGCTGAAGTTAACAAACTTCTGTTGGTCTGACTGTCAATTTTCATAAGGTTTCTCTGGACTGGAGCTTGACTGTTTGATACGTCAGTCATTTCACCCTATTTGCTGTTATCCACAGATCTGATCAAAGTGCAGTTTGTCTCATGACCGAGGTCAGTGATGGAGATAATACAGTGACCTGGGACTCAGCATTGATCACTCTACTTCTTACCAGCAACCAGATTCACTGAGTACTACATTTTAAACATAAAGACATAGCCAATATTCTGTTCACTTAATTATGCATATCTCCAGTCCATATTTCATGAGCTTGCAAGTAAAAATACTGTGGCAGATGGTGTAAAAATTCTAACTGAAATTAAGGTATAATGCATGCAATACACTTTCTGCTTCCCCTTCCTCATTCCGACGTAGAAAGCAATTACGTCAAGCATGATTTAGCCTTCTAACTCTATGCTGACTACTCCTGACTATCTGTTTGCCTAGACAGCCAAAATTTAGACAGATATTAACAGGATGTGAAACCACTTCATGCAGAAACTTACTAAAACCAGGATGAATTTGCCACTCATTGCCAAACCGTGGACATTTCAGACAGGTTCTAAACACTGAGAAGAGATAATTAAACTATGAAATTTGTAATGGACTTGTGGGATATGACTATTAATATGGGATTGTTAAAATGTATATCACCTGAGAGAATACTTTAATGCTAATTAAGTTTTATAGCACATCATAATTCTAATGGCTCATGGCTCAGTTACAAGAAGAAAAAGCATTTGTTCACTTACTCATGCTAACTCCATTACTTAGGCTAGAATCAGAAATCATTTACTACTACCATTAATTATGAGCTAAAGTCTATCTTTTCACTCTAAAATTCTTTTAAAACCCAGTTTCACACATATGTCCGTACAAAAGGAAAGTTTTTCCATGTAAACACCCTAGCTGCCTTTCCCAGATAAAGTTGTGTCATATAATTGCATTCATATTCCTTTACATGAAAAGCTATTTTTGTCTTAAACCAGGTGTTCTACCCTGTAAGGCTATCACTTCTTCTATAGCAGTGAAGTTAATGAGCAACTATTAGAGAACAGGTGTTTGAGTACAACTTTACTAAGCTTCCTGCTTTTGAACACAGAACTTGTTAGCTTATGCCTCTCCATGGACTGTTCTAGAGATTTTTCTCTGATTTCACAGTGCAGGCTCAGCAGCATCTTCATTTTTTGCATTGCTCCATTACACCATAGGACAAGGTGATCTCCCTGGTAACTGTAAATATTGCATTCTTTCCCAAACAGCTTAGCTATTACTCTGATTATGCACACACTTCTCTACAGTCCATTAGTATAATTCTCTGGTAGCTAGCATCTTGTTAACTGGTAGATCTGGGCAAAATCTGGAGGTGGCCACTTTGGAATAAGGATGACAGCTTTCAGATCAGAAACATGAAGCAAAGCAAGCAGGAATAGACCAAAGGACTACAGAGCAGGAGAACTACATTAATATGAAACAGCTACACTCTTTTTCTAAGGGAAAACAAAACTATTGAAATAAAAAACATGTTTTTCTCATTACACAATAGCTGCAGAGATTCATTTTACTGTGAGCAGATGTGGAAAAAACAATGATGTGTCAAACTTTCAGCGCAGAGTTAAAATCTCTTAGCCTTCAGCTATGAGCAAAATAAGTTTAAGTGACTACATGGCAAAGCCAGTCAGGTCAGAAAGCACACAACAACAGAAACAACAGCAGAATAGCAGCATGCTGAGTTCCAGAAGGAGAATTTGTAACATTTAAACAACAAAAGGCCTTATGGCAGAAGCTTGGTTTTGCCATTTTTTTGTTTAAATAATTTTAAGAATTTCAGACTTTTTTTCACGATGAGCAGAGGAAAAAAAATCACAGGAATTTTCACCAGAGAAATTTCCAGCACTAATAGAAAGCTTTGCAGAATGCATTCTGAGAGCTTAAAGAAGCAGGAAAACAGATGCATTTGCACATTTGATCTTCTAGAATGTATCAAAATGTGCCACTGCATAACCTTTAATTTTCAGGTTTGTAATAATTTAAGAGGAAAGTTTTACATGTTAAAATGTGATAGTTTCTTTCTTAAAGAAATCCAGAAGTTTGTTCTTTTTTCTAGCCATCCTTTCTGAGAATTCAAATATATAGTTTCCCTGAGCAATTCTGATATTCCAGTTGCAGCAATGTTACAAGATGTTCTTGTGAACAGGCTGTCAGAAAAAGAAATAAAAAGAAGAAAAAAATGGATGTGTAAAAAGAGCAGGTGGATGAGGAGTGACAAAACTCAAGTAAGAGATGTGATGAAATTGTTTGAGGGAGAAAATGATCCAGAGTTGGAAAAGGCCCTTCAAGTATTTGTGTTCTTTTCAAAGACAAGGAAGCAAATAACAATTTCAGAGAAAGAATGGAAAGGAAATAAGAGATTTTTGCTGTTTGTCAGTAGAAAGCAGCACTCTCCAGCAAAGAGCATATGATTTTCCTTAAGAGTTTTCTCTTTATCTTCTAACTGAATAGGTATATTTTATTGTAACAGACTTTGGAAAAAGGAATTCATCCTGAGTTTTGTGGAAGAGAGGAGATTGTTATTTCCCAGATGCCACAATGCCAGTGGCCACTCCTTCCAGCACATTGTTCTACCCTGCACTCGTGCAATTTACAAATGACCATGATATGTTTGTATCACTTCCCTTTCAATTATATTTGAACAATCCCCTGCAACAATATCCCTCAAGCACAATTCTCATCAGAAATTCACTTAACTCATAGTTCAGAAGAATTATTCCTTTTCCATAGATACCTCTTCAAAGGTACAGGCCAACGTAACTGCACAGGCCTATGGTTTTCATCTCAGAAATATTTGTTCTAATCACACTAACCCTTTCCTTACTTCATTGCTATACAAAGGACTTGTGCAATGATTAGCAAAATTTACTTTGTAAATTTGGGTTTAGGATTACTTGAGCTTTCAAGTCCACGAAAAGTATGAATGACACAAGAATCAGGTTGATTTAATCCTCTATTCTGGCATTGGGACATTATAAAAAGCATTACTACTTCAGATGACAAACTTTACATGCCTCCCCCCAAAGAGAGACTATAGTGGTCAGATAGGCTAGGACAAGACATTTTTATTAGTCACTTATTGAAACTCTTTATTGCATATGTAGTCTCCTTACTCTCATTTCTGCTAATTAAAAAAATGATTAAAACTTACTTTTTACGTTCTTTAACACAGAAATGTCTAATTCGTCAATGTGTTAGTATTTCATTAAGGACATTGTTAAAGATGGCCTTCCCATAAACAAACATTTTCTACACTTGCATAGAAGATGATTCTTTTCCTTCATTAAGAGAAAGTCATAGAAAAAGTATATGAATGCCTTCTCATGTTATCTTTCATGCTGCTTATTGGAAGCTGACCCAGGTAGAACACTGTACCCAGTTCTGCGCATCATATGGAAAATATGGGCCTCTAAGAAAGAATTTTTATATTGTAAGAAAAGGTGAGAACATTATATACAAACTGCTATACTTAACAAGACAAGGGGTAGTCAAAATTAAATGTTAATTCTTTGGGATTTTGAGTAAATTAATATATACACATACTAACAACTATAAAGAATATGGAGCACTGAAATGAGTTCCTAGGAATCAGATAGCATTGTCTCCAAATGCTAGAGATTTTAAAATACATTAAATAACATTTGCCAGGAGTTTCAAGGTAGTTGACATGTCTTTAAGATCCTACTGGACAGCATTTTTTTTGTGATTCCATTTTTTGCTTTGCTGGTTTGCATGAAAAAACAAGAAACTCTCTTTTATGTGGTTTTCACTTTCACAGGGTCAATTATCTCTCAGTTCACCTCAGCAGTTACTTTACAACTCCAAAACCATCTGAATAAAAAAACACAAAAAACACACCACAAAAAAACCCCACACAACAAAACCAACTCCAAGCATTTAATCCAGACAAAAAGCCCTGATCTCCTAAGATGAGCAATTTAACATGTTAAGGTATAGTAGAAAGATTGTCGTCAGATGCATCAAATCATTCCTCATTTCTTAAAAAACACCTAAGTAACACTCTAAGCACTTCTATCTCAAATAGTATCCTGTGATTCCAGGTTAGCACATCAAAGATTCACCTCCACAAACTAATCAAACACCACCCTAGGATTTAATATAACACCTGTAGTTGAATTCATTTCTCTTATTAAAAATTGATGAACTTCCACTTGGTAATATGCACCTTAAGAACTCAAGCTTTGTGTTTTATACTAAGTGCCATCCCTCACCATCCTTTCCTATCAGGAGAGTAAAGTGATATGAAATGAAATGATTCTCAGAATGATCACAGATGCATTTTCCTAATCACATCTTTCAATTCTGATACCCTCAGTTGCAACACAAGCTGTTATCTTCATTGTACTCAATTCAGTACCCATTTTAAGGCCAAAGCTAGGAAATTCTATATTCAAATATTATTTTGGAAGTTTCATAGTCACCTGTAGGACTGTTAATATGTAATACTCACATAATTTTCTGAATGATGAAAGTAAAACTTCAGTGTTCACAGACTACCATATTTTAAGACAAATTTCTTAATTTCATGTATGTCACATGCTTCTTCTGTGTTTTCTGTATAAAAAATATGGAATCAAAACTGCTGCAGATTCTTTAAAGATATTCACAATTTATTATTAGGTGAGGAAAATCTAGTTATTCTGGTGATAACAGTGGCTAAACCCACTCAAGGGAGCAACAAGTAAAAATGCTGCTGGAGCAGATGATTTGATTTATTTTCATTCTAAATTTCCAGTCGAGGCTCCAGTTATTGTTAACAGGCCAATATAGTCCTGTACATTTTTAAAGACTTAAATTATCTCAAATTACCCATATTAATTTAAAGGAAATAATGCCCAAAGTAATCTTAACTTGCATACATTATTATAAAACCATTCAAAATAAAAGGCCTTGTCTTTTGTCACATAAATGCAGGAACTGATAATTGCTCACAATTCTGTAGTTCTATCAGATATATAAAAAACAGAAAGTCCAATGTAATGGTGCCATTAAATGAGTGACTCTTCACTCTCTATTTGTGCATGTTATTTGCCACACAAAATGAAGAAGATTGACAGATATTCCCTTTCTTTGCATTTTGTTCTGATAAAACCAAATAATTTTGAAGCAGAAAGGTCAATTATGACATCAAATATTTCAGTTCAGCTGTGATGTAACATTCCTAGATCTACCTAATATGTAAAATTTCTTTGCCAAAAGCTCCTTTATTTTTTTATTCATTTCTAAGTAAATCTGTATGATGAATACTATTAACATACTATTTTTTCATGTCTCTGACAAATTTCCTTGATAAGACAAGTAAAGTGAAAATTTAGGTAACATTCCTAGTCCAATGAGACCAATATTATCTCTTGTACTGCCACTCAGCCCATTTCCAGTTTCAGTAATTTTATTTTACTTTAAAGCAGACATAGGTTGAAAAACAGAGTAAATCAGATGGTTGACTTGCAACCTTCATATTGCACCAAAATATCTACAAAACTTGAATTCAGAGTACCATCTTCATTTCCACCACTTCTGTTATCTGAAGTTGCCATTGGTTCACTTAATACCATTAAATCAGTTAATCCATATTTCTATTAGATAGTATTTAAGACTCTAGGTAGTTGTATTTACAGTGTTTCACTGATATCCATTAGCTTTAAGAAAATAGTGTAAACCCTTACATGTTCAATGTTTTTACTTTAAAGTGAAACTCATAGTTTTGATTAAAAGACTCAAGAAAACAATACAAATATAATGAACAAGAACCTTTCTACTTCCACCAAAATAAAGATAGGTGGAGAAAGAAATTGAAGTTGTACAGGCAGACAAATCTGATCAATAAGGGAAGATTGTGCTTGATGAATTTTATAGCTTTCTACCATGTAATAAATGGCATGATGGATGAGAGGACAGGAGTAGACATCATTTATCCTGACTTCAGTAGGTAATTCAGCACTGTCTCCCATAAAGTTCTCACCAAAAAATTGATGAAGTCTAAGTTAGTGAATGGTGAGGTGGGTTGAAGACTGGTTGAACTACACGGCCAAGAGGATGGTGACCAATGGCACAAATTTCAGCTGGAGGTCAGTCACTAGTTCTGTGACCCAGGAGTAATTAATGGGGACAATACTGTTTAATCTCTTTATCAGTAACCAGGATGCTGGGAGCGAGTACACCCTCAGCGTGTTTGCAGATGACACTAAATTGGTAGAAGTCCTCAACACATCAAATGGTTTTGCAGCCATTCAGATGACCTCCATAGGTTGGAGAAACAGGTCAATAAGAATCTCTTCAAGCTGAACAAAGGGAAACATAAAGCGCTGCTTCTGAGGTCCCTCAGCACTACCAAAACGTTTAAATCTCTATCCAATATGATGGCACATGAACTGTTGATAGTTATTACTTATTTCTGGAAGACCTTAGAAAACAGTTGTCCAAGTACTAACTTGCACCTCAAACCCTAGAATTCCTTGGGATTCATTACTAGGAATGGAGCAAGTTTGCAACAGAATATTGTCAAAAGCAATCCTTATTCACTTTATTTTGAAATAAGTTATTGTGAGATAGATAGTAACTCACCATACATGCCACAGAGTAATTCAGTCAGATTTTCTAGTTCATATCACCTTATTGTAAGTGCATAACTTCTAATTAACCTGTTGTATTTCATAATGGTAGATTAGGCAACAATAAATTTTATCTAAATCCTTGATATTTTTCCTCTAATATATAAAGAATAAGTGTGCTTTAAATATGTATGATGTTAAGGAAAGTATCTAGGCTTATAATGCTTATAAGGAGAAGCATCAACTGTTATTTATCCTCCAATTTTAGACTCAGTATAAAAGTGTAGTCAAATATTTACACATAATTGAAGAGGAATTGTTTCAATACAATAGTAAAAAGCAACAGTTGGGAAGATGCTGTATTTTTCCTAAAGCTGCCTGGAAACATGTACACAGAAATATTTTGAAGTGTTGACCTAATGTTTAATTTCATTCACATTTTAACACAGCTGAGGCTTTTTTGTCATCCCTCATTTGGATACCCTCTTGCTTGAGGGCACTATACATATTTCATTAAAATCAAAACAAAACAGAGAAAAGCTATTATGGAAATTCAAACCTACAAATGAGTGACTAGTAAGTGATCTTCAGTATAGTTACATTTAGGAGTCGAAAGTATTTATTATTATTTTAATCTGATATTTCATTACCACAGTTTATTATCACTATTTTGTTATGAAAAACACAAATAGGTATTGCATTTATTAAAATATTTGTATGTACAAATATGTTTATATCCACTTATGCACAGAGAATATCAAGCAATGCCCTCAGCTTTTGTAGAAAATAGGATGGAGTGTGTAATCATATTTCAGGAAAATAAACATTTAGGTACCCCAGTGCCAGGGTGATGAGGCTCTACATTTTTCTCACTTTTAAATTGCTTCAAAATTACTAAAAATATAAAAACTCTTTGCAGGGAAAAAAAAAGATTAATTAATATATGGCATTACTGAAAATACTTGGTAGAATTGAAGGTTCTAAACTGTTAATCCTTTTTCTGGCTCTTTGTCTTCAGTATGCAAACTGCAGTTTCTTAGTCTTAGTGCTTTGGCAGTTTCTTGATAAAGAAATTTTCTTCTACCACTTTCATTTAATCTGTTCTTTTAAAAGAATATATGTATCTACATTTCCATTATTGTCCATACTAAAAAAAAAGAAAACCAGCCTACATTTTCTTCCTGGAATTTATATTGTGCAACAAGAAATGAAACAATCAAGTTAAATGTAAAGAGAATTACTGAAGTACCACAAATATAACGTGTGAAATCTCATAACCTTTAATGGCTATTATAAAGCCTTGTATGTGCTCAACTTCTATCTTTCTACATATGCAAATAGTTTGGTCTATCATGGTGTCCTGTAAAACAGTGACATAAAGGAATCCACTATTATGCTAGTCCCAGGTGAGTGAATTTACAGCTACCATTACTTCCAATAACTTTCCTGGCTTTGCTTACCTTATGAGTCTATAAAACACTCCAGATTTAAATGAAAATAAAATTTCTAAGTACTATAAATAAAATTTGATTGTCTGAAATGAGGTGAAGGAACCCCAGAAAAGCAAGCTTTTGAACAAGGGCTTTTCAGAGACATATAGATAACGTTGGTCAGCAGGATGCTTCGGTTCCTCTGCAAATTAATATACACCATGTGCAAAATGGCTTGCTTTTACCTGAAACCCTTAATGCTCCACCACAAAGCCTTAAGAGTAGATGCCAAGGTCTTGGGACTCTGTCCAAGGTAGATCAGACAGACAGGAAAACTAAAGCAGGTTGGAAAGGAGCCTAAAAGATCACCCCCCCCCCCCCCCCCCCCCCGCCCCCGACATGATGCCACAAAGTCTCTAACATTGCTGATCAATCTAATTAGCACTTTATAGTCCTGCTCAAAATCTTCTAACACTTGCCTTGTCTCTTTGAACAGAAGATTTTGAAAGTAGAAGAAGAAATTTTTATTCTAGGTAGGAATGTACCTTGGGCCTTAGATTTCTTAAATAGGAGCAATCAGCTGAAGTCCAAAAGCACTTTTGCCCAGATTAGAGGCATGTCTAATATTTTTTTAATTAAACTAGAGTGTAAATAAGTATCCATGTCTGAAAGTCATGCTGACAAGATTAGAATGATCAGGTAATAACATAAACTATTGCAAGATTTTGAATGAGAAAATGGAGCTCTGGGAGATCAAGACAACTAAAGAACCAAATCCAACAGTGTCAGATTCAACAATGAGAAACTGCAAGTTATGAAAAACATGGGAAAAACTTCTCTTGTTTTCATTTACCTCTCAGGAGCCAAAAGTGAATTAGTGAATCCCACCACAGATTCATAAAAGCTTTGGTTTCTTGAATGTCAAATTCTCACAGATAACATAGGTTTTGAGAACAGACATCTCATCATCTCCATAAATAAAAAAGAACACAAATTATCTGCTCTAAATCTTGAAAAAGCTGCTCTTCAGTTAATCTCAAAATTCCTCCAATATCCAGAAAAATATCAATAAGAACAAGGACCCAACAACTCATGATAGTGCTCATAAACAGATTTTTTTTCTCCCAAGATGCAACTTGCAGAAACCTAACGCTGATATTCAAAACCTGAACCAGACCCTCATGAACTGGCAGATTTATTTAAAAAAAAATAAAATAGTAGCATAGAAATTCTAATGACTCTTTAAACAAGAACAAGGAATTGCAATTGGTTTAAAGGTTTATTTCCCTCACAGTATGACTAAGCCCAAAAAATGTCAAATAGTCCAAGCACAACTGACACGTTCCATCAGTGGAAAATACTCTTGTCCAAGAAAAGCCTTGTGTAGTCTTCACTAGCTCTAAGCAAAGAGAAAGTTTGCAATATTTGACATAATTAATAGAAGCAGATAGAGCAAACAATTACTGTCAGTTACCTCAGGCTATCAAGACAGTGTACCAAACAAAAAAGTTACTCAAAAGTGAAAAACACATGTGAACTCAACCAAAAACAATTCCAAGATTGTTACATCATAAATTTTAGCAAGTCTTTCTAGTTAACTGTTTTTCTATAGGGTTTTTTTAACAATTGTCAAATTATAGCTTACAAACAAGAAGGGTGCTGCAAACACCACTTAGCATTATAATATTTTAAGAACAAAATAAATTCTAATGGTTATAAAAATAAGAATTTTTAGCAAAATCATTGAGCAGGTCATCAAAATCAATTGATAAGTGGAAATGTGCCAAAAGGCATTCCACAGAATCAAATGCATTTCTGATTGAAATTTCTTTTCATTATGGCTATAACATACTATGCAGAGTCTCACAAACACACTAGAAAAAGTATTAAGTTTTAATTTCACAGATCCAGCTGAAAATTTGAAGTATAAAGTTGTTTTTCTCTTTTCTCAACAAAATTAAATTATGAAATTGAGCATCCAGATCACATTTAAATGTGTTTAGAGCCTGCATTGCTTTTAGACACTTCCAAAGTGTAATCAAAGCTCCATGTTAAGCATGATGGCTAGCACACAAGAGGAGAAAGCAAGAGGCAAATCTAATCTGCTCCAGACTTCTTATTTCTGAAGCCCTGAGTGGTGAAGGTAACGATGTCTGGATGATCTTGAAACAACAGAAATGAGTCAACAAATGTTAGATGTTTATAATCACAAAGCAAAATCCTCATAAACAGGATTCAAATTACAGAGTCCCTTTCATATATTTGTCTACAGTTATTAAAAAGGGAAACAATAAAGGTTAAGATGAATTGCTATCCAAAGTTTAAGACAGGATAGTTGAGGCTAATTACCCAAGTTGAAAACACTGCATTTCATCTGAAGATGAGATGGGAAAAAATAATGAAAACAACATGTAACCTATTCTGTTAGGCATAGTACTTGACCTATTGGGTTGTGAGGAAAAGGATGTATTTAACCAATGTTGACAATATGCACTTTTATTCACAACTGTAAACATTTTCCAGGAAAAATACACATCTTTCTAATGGCCATCAAATTAGTGTTGTTTCAGGCTAGATATAAGGAAGAAATTTTACAATGAGGGTGTCAAAACACTGTGACAGGTTACATAGACTTCTCACTCTCAAAATTACCTCCATAGCCACAAAGATAAATGAGTCAGCATCCTCAATACCCAGAAGCATTATTTTGACTTGAATTTGAGCAGGGCAGGTTGTTTCTATACTAGAATCATTTATTATACGTTATTGGTTATTGAAATGCTGTTTTCTTTGGGAATACAAGGCAACAGTAAACTTGTTCCTTGTTTCCAACTAAAACATTACTACTGAAGCTGTATGAATATTAGTTCAGATCATTTGGAAGTAGAAATATTTCATACACATTTACAGTTTACCTAATACGTGATATAGGCACAGCCTAGGTCTCACCTCTTTGACAACAGATATAATAGGTATGTACCTACCCTTAGAGTTTGCTATGGGACCTGCTTCGTTTCAGGATGCCCCCACTTGACACAGGCTACATCACCCCTTGGCACACAGCTGGAGTTAAATTAAAAACAAAAACCCAAGAGTTTCCATTGCAGACAAAATTCTCACATGAAAAGAAGAAATTTCATTCCAAGAATTCCCCAGAAGGAAGGAGGGAGCAGAGCAGAATGATCCATCACCTTCTGACCCTGCCTGGCTATATTTGTCCCACCCTACCAGAAGAAAGTATTCCTACGGTTACTTCAGTGTAAAAGGAAACTAAGAGAAGTCTCAAGCATATGATATTCATTCAGTAGCATGTTTCCAAGCCCACATCTCACATTCCTCTCTACTCTTCAATTCACTTTTAGCTGTGGTGTCTACTAGTCTTTACTTTCACCTTTTCTGATCTTTTTCCTCTTAATTTTCATCTTTCTTTTGCTGTCTTTTCATCTTTGCACATGTCCTTTTTAGTACTATCTTCCCTTGTTCTCCCTTCTCCTCTAGAGAAGCAAATGTGTCTGGCTCTCTCTCTGAGCACTGCAGTAAGCTGTTGAGCAGGTCAGAGGCCCTGGTTTTACAGATGGGAAAATTAGGCAGAAGACACCACCAGGAACTACACACACCTTGCTTTGCAAGCCTTGAAAGAATCTCCACATTTAAAAAAAATGAAAATAAATACTGGTCCAAACACCACAGCAAGTTTCTTCAGATATGTGCAGGCTTCTGCTTATTTCTTAGCCTCCCACTTCCATTTGGCTATGACAAAATCACAGAAACTTAAGGGTTGGAAGGGACCTTGAAAGATCATCTAGTCCAACCTCCCTGCTGCCCTCCACCTCCAAAGAGCAATGTCTGCAGACACTGAAAGGTTATTTCTAGGTCAGAATCTGATACAAGGCAGGGCTTCACATACCATCTCCTGAAAAATATATGATCCACTGTGAGGAGCATTGTGGTAACTGAGATCCACAGAGCAGAAGCAGAGAGAGAAGTGACATCAACATGACTTCCTAAAATGACAGTAGTGGTAACTAGTGACAGAAAGAAATGCTTTATTACCACCCTTCTGCTGCAGGCACCAGTGTGGTAATCTCATCTTTGAAAGACAGGTAGAAAGAAACTAGCATTTACACACATCATGGGGATACAGAGGCTCATAGGATACCTTTCAAACCGCTACTACACAGACAGCTTGAAGACAGCATTGCAAACTGATACCAACTCACAGTAACACTCAAAGGGATAAAGCAGTGTTTCCAGCTTCGTAATTTACCTCATAAAGGAAACTAAATGTATAATGTAAGCTATAGCCAAGTTTTTATATATATGTATGTATATATATATATACTTACATATATATATATATACACACCCCAACTTATATTTGCCATAAAAATAGTGAATGGTCTTGAAAAACATCTGCACTCTATGTGATAGAGTGAGATATGTCTGTGCTGAGTTAGGATTTCTATTTGCATTCTGCTGAATACTAGTCTGACCTTGTCAAAAGGATCTGCTCTACTGCATTGCGGTCACTCTGCCTGGAAATTCATTGAAGGCTTATAACCAAGAAACTTCTGGGCCTGTCAGCTTCACTTCTGGCCTACCTCCAAGAAACATTTTATTTTATCATCAGGAGGAGTCAGTAGGAGAAAAGGAGAAATTACAGTTAGTGGAGATATTCTTTAATCCCAGTATGCAACACCCAAGAGGACATCATATCTAAAAGTACAGTTCTTCTGTAACAGGGGCAACCATTGCAACAAGTAAAAAAAGACTTGGAAGACAGCAGAGAGAGTTATAAGCATAAAGTCCAAATCAGCAAAACAAGTCATTCTAGAGGTCAGCATCCCCCAAGATTTTAACAGTTTTCAAGTGCACACATGCATATTCAAGTTCAGACAGTTATCTCAATGAGTAGAAGAGTTATTTGTTCAGCTTTAAATTACATCAAGCCTGTCATACTTTCCCAAAATAGATTACACTAGAAACTGAAAGTATTAACAGCCTGAGCAATACAACTTCAGTCAATGTAGAGACTGACAAGCTTAGTTTCAAACACCTTAATTTCAAAGCCTGGTGTTAGTTTGGTGTCAACATCCAGAGTCAGATATCAAGCAAAAAAAGTATAACTTGTGTGTGCTAGAGTCCCCAGGCTGTCAAAAGTGACTACACCTTACTGAAAGAGTGGGAAAAAGTTGACATACTACACAAATAGAAAAGTGGAAGGTGGAAAACATGTGTGACATCAAGTGTTTAAAGTGTCCAAGTACGCTTTTTCCCGTGCATGAAGGTGGGAAAAGAAAGTGCCATGGGAATACTATAGGATTGACAGTCTGAGCTTTTAAAACATTAGATTGGATGGACTAGGAGAACTGGCCGTTCTACTCTGAATGAGTTTAAATGAGTAGTGGTGCAATTGAAGGTCTGTGAGGCCTTGCCATGGAAAATCAGCAACTCCGAGATACTTATCTGCATCTATTAGAAGTCACTGGATTTTGTCATACCACACAATTCTGAGATTCAAAAAAACTTTTGACCTGCTTTAAACTCCACACCTACCTTCAGATAGGCCTAATCAAGTCAATTCCTTAATTTCCCAGCTACTGCACTCTCTAATGTCTGATTACAGGCTCAGTTAGGTCAGTAATTCCTCATGTCACTAGTTATTCAGTTCATTATGGTACTGACTCTAGAACCACGAAAAATAAACATCTGACAGCTCAGCCCCTTCACTGAGTGGGTGATGTTCATGCACAACAAGGTTTTTGACTAATAGATGAATAATATTTACATTTCTCTTGGATGCATAATATTACCACAAACTGACATTATAGGAATATCAGTGAGATTTATCTGTAACGTAGCAAAAAAACTCCCCAATCTGTAGACAGTAATTTATGGAGGAATGAATGCACAGTGTACATTTTACAAAACACTGAACCTGCTTGAATGTGAACTAACAGCATAAATGAAGCCTGTATTCTGTGCTACAACAGAAATTCTGTGAGTAGGGAGAAATAGTAACTGAAATCTTTCTATCCTTATTTCCATGCAAGGAAAGTTCATAGTTGCAGACTTTCAGCCATTATCCAGTAATACAATACCTCAGAAATAAGATTCACAGAAACCATCCTTAACCAAAATAAAATGTTCATTTTCTAAAGTTATAAGACTGGTTTTTTTCTGCTTCATGTACAGTAGATAACAAAGGCAAAATGAGAATCCCATTAAAATCTGTGTTTAGCCAGTCAAAGAAATTGTAACTAATATCATCTACTGAAGCACTGTTTGGTACGTTTCCTCCACCAAAATTTAAAGTTCTACAGAAGAGCTTTAGTTCTGGGCTGAGATATCATACCAATATGCATTCCTTTTTCTGTCATAATGCACTAATGATTCTTACATTACACTGTATAATACCACTGACAATGCCTATTCCAAAGAAAAACTTAACAGTAGATGTAAAGATAAGTCCATTCCCTGTTTATGCTAAAGGTGATCTGCTTCACTTCATATCTGATTTTAGAGTATAATAAGATAAGAACTTGCAATAAAATGTGTTTTCAAAAGTTATTGCCACTACCTTTCTGTAATTTGAATGCTTATAACATCTCTGTAAATCAAAATAATTTTCCTCTTAATAGTATTGGTTACATAGAGAAATTGCTGTATTTTAATTGGAGAATTAAAGACGTTGCACTGGGCACCATTTACACAATCAGTCAAAAAAGCAGGAGTCTGCAGAGATGTTAATCAGAACACTAAGGATTAATGTAATGCTACTCCTGCATGCACCTTCCATTTCAATGGGTGTCTCCTTTTTGGGTAACAAGATTGCTTTTGACATATTTCAAAGAGCTGTAAATTCTGATTACTAAACCAACCAATTTGTCCATTTATCAAACTTGGAGAAAGAGTCTGTTAGAAAGTTGAGTTTACATACTGAACTTAAGAGGTTGTATTCTGTCAATTATTGTTAATTTGGGGCTCCACAATTCAATAAAAATTGCCATGAAAAAGTATATTTGGATACTCAGCTTCTTAACTGACAAATCAGCAAGTCACAGAATAGGGAGCAGGGTTAGCTACACTATCTGGCACCATTTTGGTTCTCCATCTGTCTTAGAAAACTAATTAATTGGAAGTTAATAGCAATATTCTTTGGTTTTCTTCATTAGAAGAATGCATTTAATTCCCCTCCTCTCTCTCTCAACAACCACATTGGCATACTAAAAGTACAATTATCTCAAAATCTCACATGCTGTGGCACTTAAAAGAAACAGTTGAAATGACTTGTCATTTACAAGATTGAAACAGAAAGGGTAAAATCCAGCTGTCATTCTTGTTCTAAGTTGTTATTACACCCAGCAGATAAATGGACAATAGTTTGTAGCTGTAGGACAGTCTGTTAATCTCACTCTGATGTTTTTTATTCTGCTTCGTAATAAGCACTACAGCCTCAGTTCTCAAAAGTGACAAGGATTAAGGCACATCATCAGCAGAGTTTGCTTCTGCTGACTTGGCGTGGCTTGCTAACCACTAGTAATTAAAGAATGATGTCATAATTCCTATGTATCTCTCAGACATCAAATTTCTGCTCCCCAGTAAAACTCTGTTTCACCCATTAGATTATTTGGCAGCCTTGGAAATGGGGAGTACAAAAAGCAGCTATTCAACCAAAAGTACCTGTATTTTTAAGGAAGCATGCTGAGACAGTTTTCCCTAATGTCAATGGTTACAGTTCTGTCTGCAATCTTGCATTGGTTGTGTCCATAACAATTTTGTCTCACCAAGAACTAAGTACAACAATTCACTCTAAAACATGAATTGCTTTTCCCAACAGTGTGATCTAAACTTAAAATAGGAAAGTATTTTCTTGATGTTTCTCACTTAAGAGGAGAACCACTTTCATCATGTTAGTGATTCAATGGCTTAAACTTTTGGTAGATATTACACAGATATTTAAAAAGGATTTAGTACATTCCTAAATGCATCAAATGGAAATGTAATAAGGTATAATACTTAATGTGCAAAGCAGAAAACTCTGATCAGGGGAAGAGATGAGTAACTGACCATGGAAAAGTTTAACAAATAATGTGAAAGAATTGACTTTGCATGAAGCTTTCTTTGTGCAAAGAAATTAACACCTCAGGAAAACATGAGTATGCTAGAGGCTACATCTGCAGCAAAACCTTTAAAAAAATTATTTCTCCTCCAAAACTTGAGTGTTTAAACCATGCAGAAGCTTTCAAAAAAATACTTTCCTTATTTAAACCTGTATGTGGTGTGCTGAAATCGCTGGCTGAGATCCCATTGCACATATTACATATGAGATCCAACCAACAGTTCAAAAAGAGACATAAAAACATCACATACACTGATCATACACAATGTATACGGCCTCTTTTCTCTCTAGTTGCTGCACCACAGACTCATGGGCTCTGCAGCTTATGAAGGACTCACACCAGAGTGCAGGAAAAGGGCATGAGAGAAGGAGTGACAGAAAGAAACCTCCACTCACCAAATGCAGTCTCTCTCACTGCCTCCCTGAAGGGACTGAGTGTGACTTGTGGCTAAATCAATTCCATTTTTGTCCTTAAAAAACAGATTATATTCATCTGTATATAATCTGTATATATACAGATTATATTCATGAAAGGTGCTGGCTGTAAGAAGTATTCAGCTTGTAACATGAAGTGCCAAGTCAGCAAGATAGGAAAAAAACCAAAATTAAGCAAAAACCAAAAGATCATCAAGTAAGGACATCAAATGGACACCACTAATGTACCCACTGGATTGTAAAGTAAGTCTTTAAAAAAATTATTTCCAATAGGTCATTCAGTTGATAAATTCCCTTTTCTATTTGGAAACTGATCAGTAATTAACCCTTTGATATCACACAGAAACAGGGAATAAGTAAATTAAAACACTAGGTTATACAAAAACATCCCATTGTTCTTCATTGCAACTGCACCCATGAATTTTTTCACCAAAGACCTAAAAAATTGTTGCAGCTAAACACACCTTAGGTAGAGCAAAGATAATGTTTCCTATATATTACATCATGCAAATATAAATTGGATGCATTATTTTTCCATATTATTCTACTCAATATCAACCCAAAGTTGGACCCATCATTTACAAGAGTCTCCTCCTAATTTCAAATAAACGTAAAATGTTGTTATGACCCAAATGTGAAGAACCAAAAAGCTCTCCCCTTAGGGAGTTTTGCCTCCTGTTTGATCAGGGAATTAATTTCTTCTTTGATTTCCTTCTATACCTGTACAGTGAAGAGAATTTTAATAAAACCATGTAGTACTGTTGCAGGTTAAAGAGCTATCCATTGATGTATACAGCATCTGGGCATCTTGCAACTGAATGCCCAGAATCTGTAAAATGACATTTTTACAACTTCAAATCAGGTGAAACAATTAATGGATAGTAAAGGGTTTCTATGCTCTTTACCTCAGCAGGCTCAGTCAGTAATGATCACTAATAAATCCATTTCACTTTCAGTGCTTGTAAAAGCCATCCTGCTTCCTTCGTTCTTAACAGAACCTCCATCTCTATGGTTCTAGAGCAGTGTAGAAAACACCTTCACCTCTGATTTCCAGCTGATAGTACTAAGGGTGAAGGCATTCAGGGAGCAACTGTTAAAAAGCCACCTGGCAACTCTGTCTCACAGACATTTCCAGACCAGATTTCTAACTGCAGTATTAGTGGTGAGCACAGTGCTACCTCGCAGTCTTAAGGTTAACATGCTAATAATTCTTAGAAAGGGACAGTTACTTCTCCTTTAGCAAGCCACAGGCTAGTCTTTCACCCCTCTAATTCCTTCAATGTCAAAATGAAATTAAATGTGGGAAAATAGCCAGTGTCTCATTTCCTAAGAATACTGGCTTCATCACAAGAGAAATCAGCACCTGAATATTCCTTGGCTAAAATGTAATTTGTTTGCAACTATAGTTATGGAGAGAAGAACTGAAAGGTCAAAATGGTTATAACTAAGGAAGATATTATTTCCAGATAGCTCCTTGTAACAGACTGAGTGACCTTTCCTAACAAAAAGGCTGTTACGTTTCTCTCATTGTAGGTCATTGATTTAATAAGTTAGAAGTACTTGGACCATTACTGTGTCTCAGCTGAAGAAAAAGCTAAAACCAGTAGCAATTTCTAACCTCTTTACTATGACAGAAATACCTGAACCACAATGTGTTTGCTCTCAGATCTCTCAAATGTATATCACTACAACAACTGATCTCATCTTCAGTGATTAAGACTGATACATCTGTGGAAAAACTCTATCCAGCATCCACAAAAAAAAAGTCTGCTTCTCAACTACAATAAAGCCTTTAGGAAAACATAAGGAATAAACTACAGCTGTGAGTATCAGTGACACGATTAACTAATTTTCACATTGACTACAGCTGAAATACAGTGCACAATCTCACAATGCTTTGGTCACAGCTGACATATGATATGAAGACATGTATCAGTCCTCAGTTGCTTGCAGTCTTGTCAAACTTGCACATCCTTCTGAACTTTAAAAAACACACATTAGAAAATTTTTATAGTTCAGATGCATTTTAGTGGTTTACTTGTCCCTCTCAATGAAGCACTGCTGAAGCAAAAAATGACACATACGAAGCTTTAATATGAAGGAAAATGCTAAATGCCTTTGAAAAAGTTAGGGAATTGGCAAGTATGAACAGAAAGGAGGAATATCCATGAATTTGAGGTGATGGGGATGAGGGAAAATGGGTTGTTAAGTGTGAGTTAAGCCAACTGTGAAGATGGGAAGATGCAACTTAATTTGTGAAGAAATAGTGTAGGTGAAAGTTAGAATATTGCAAAATATCTGCAATCATGGAATTAAGAAGAGGCAGGACTTGAATATGCTGGAAACAATGGAACAGAGAAGGTCAGACAAAAGGAGGAGCATGTTAAAGAGAGTGCTTACAGCAGTCCAGTGCCTTGAGAGTAAGGACTTCACCTTCAGGTTCAATATTTGGCTTATACAAGCAAACATCAGCGAAATTTACCAGCTGTAGCACTCTGTAAAACCTTTGATACCTCTTACATTTATTAAAAGTTTTCTGAAAAGACATTTTAGTTCTATTTGAGGATTATTCTTTTTTAAAAGAAAACTAAAGAAACAAAAAACCTCTTACTTGTCCAATAAAAGATACTTTGTGAGATGCAATGAAAGATAACATAGCTGGACTTCAGAGTTTGAGTTACTCCTAGAGACACATTTGGTATGTTTGACAAAAATCTGTTCTTCCACTGTATAATTTGAAGCAGCAACTGAGAGAGGAAAATTCACTATGATTTGTTAAATCACACTATCAAGCCTACAGATCTTTGCAGAGTTCAAACAAAAAGACCTCTTTTTTTAATTAACATCAGAGAATTGTAATACAACTATAACCCTATGATTCAAACTGACAAGATTGACAAAAATGTCACGGAGATTATTGCTATACAGCCATCCTCTCCCTGGTTGCTTACTTTCGGGGGATTTTTTTGTGTGTTTTGTTCTTTTTTCAGCATTATATTCTCAGAAGCTGCATTGTATCTGTTGCCATGGAAAATAAAACTGTTTTCAGCACTTTATTTACCTAGCCACCCCTTTTATTAGTTTAAGTCTAACTAAATTTGCCCTCAACCTCATATATCTTAAGTAGTGTAGAATCTACTTTATGACTGTGGCTACTCTAGCTCATATTGTTGATGATCCATCAAAGGTAGGTGAAGGTGAGAATTTGTTGATTGAGTCCAAATCATTGGAGCTGAGTGACTGGAGATAACACTAGCATAACCAGTGGCATAAGTGAAAGGGGCTGTTTGGAACTTTTTCAGCTACAGCAGAAATGATTGAAGATCAAAACTTAAAAGCTGGGTGAGAAAAATGGTAGTTATACAGTCTTACAACTGTAACATCTAAAGATGCTCACAGTCTCCCAAATTAGAGGGTACACTTAGGTGCCCAATGTAGCATTATTCTCCTTCTTTTGTTATGCAACAGTACATTCTGTCTCTCAGAAACAGTGGAACAGTATTTGGAGCTTGTTTCTGTTTTTAATAACCCTAGAGAGATTAATTTGTGTTTCAGCATCATCTTGGTAGAAATCTGTAATGATTACAAAATGCTTATGAAAAGTATCCCACTGGAAAATCAGTAAAAGAATCTACTGCAATACTTCCAAGCTGAAGTTTGAAATTGCTATACCAGGTAAAACTGCATTTCTGAAGTGCAACATTACCAGAGTGTTTTTCATCTTTTGTACAGTGTAAGAGTTGACTACCCACAGAGATAAAGAATATCTTTCTCTTCTCTGGTCATTTTACTAGTTGGTGCATATATGAAGCCAAATTACTATCCTACAAACCACAAACAAAGGAATGATAAGTACTTTTTGGTCCAGTAAGTGTAATTCTCTCTTGTAAAGGCAAAACATTAGAATTTTGTTTTCATTAACTGATCATGTTTAGTCTTAGAAGTGATTCAGCATTTACCTCTTCTCCTACCAGAAAGGATGTCATTAATCCATCTGGCCAAATAGCTGGTAACCATTTTCAATTTCCAGACTATAATTATACCTGATCATACAGATCAGTGGGGGCTGTAAAGCTGTCTGAGAAACTGAATTAACACCTGGCCAATTTTCTTTATCCTGAACTCTGAGATGCTTCTACAACTCTTACCTCTGACACTATTAAGATTTGTACTAACTGGTACATTACTACCAAAGCCACATTCCCAAATGACAGAATAACCATATTTTTTCAGGTTCTCCATCCCTCTAAACCTTTACTGAAGGGGTTCCAACTTCATTTTTTTCAGCATTCCAGATGAGGTCTCCCACCAATGCCTTACAGAATGTCATTAATACTTTGCCACTTCTCCTGGAAACAATTTTTCTGATATAATTAAATTTTGATACAATTAAATTTTGGAAACACAGATCACATGGACAATTTGACTCAATAGGTAACTGAATAAGTGCACACAGAGTTTGATGTTTTTCCTTATTTCCAAATTACAAGCTTCCTGCTTCTAGTAAAAATTCTCCTCGACTCCATATGAATGACCTGGGATTTCATACTATTCAGCTTCATCTAGTTTCTAATGTTCTGTTCCTCAAAAACAGATAATCCATCATGTCTAAAATCTAGTCCCTTTCTTTATACATGAGCTGTCTAACTTTATTGAATCAACACATTTGATTAACGTGTTCCCAATTTTTTTTTTCTCCCTAGTATGATCAACCTACAGTTCTTAAGGAATTCTGGTTTTTAAGTCACATTCAAATGTGACACATACTCTTTTCAGTAGGTATCATATTGTCTCACCTGCACCAACTTGCCTGCATGTCATTGAGCTTCAACAAACACTTTAGCTTTGTGATAGCATATGAGTTACTGAAATCTTTGGGATTCAGACCTATCACATCTCTTTCCTCCAGATAATCAGTTACATTTCGACAAATGACAGATTAGTCTCACACAATCTACATTTGTGTGTATTTAATCAGTTTACTACTGTTTCTTTTTCTCCTCTCTCTTCCATCTTACTTTATACTTAACAGTTCCAATCCCTTTCCCTGCACTGCTCCTGCTTAAATATGGTTGCCATATTTGTTACTTTCCATTCATTCGTCACCATCTGTGACAGGATCTAAAAGTAGTTACAATAAGAACTATAATTTCACACACTAGTAAATAATACATTTCCACAAGACATAAATCATTAGCTAGTAACAAAAATTTAAACATCTGGCAAAGGTATTTTTATAGAGATTTGCTGCCACAGACTGGCATTTCAATACTTGAAACTAAAGGGTAGAGATTTGACTAAGAATTGACTAAATTGTTAAGAATTTTGAGACAGTAGGTTGGCATCTATTTCTTCAAGGTGATGAAAAGAAATCCAAGTGGGTGACAACTTCTTATTCATATAATGCACACTGTCTTCAGTGCTAATAAGGCCTAAAGACTTTAACAATACTAAAAAGTGTAACTCTTTAAAAATGTGTGTCATATATACTTATCTGAAGGTCTTAGTTGCACTTGTATTTGGCTGCTTGCAGTTAAGCCATGGAGTAATGGTATGGTTAAAAACAGGAATGAAACAGGCAGTTTAACCCAGACTCAGTGCTCAAAATGTCTGTGGTTTGACCAGAACTTCTTCCAAAAGACAGAAGTGAAAGCCTTTCCTTCCTCCCAAGTCTTCTGGTAAGTGAAACTTCTTTGTGAAAGCTCTCTGCTGGGTCAATCCAGACAGCAGTATTATATAAAGCTTTGATGAGTTCAGCAAATTACACATACACAGACAAATACATGACTTAAAATGTACACTGGCTGAGATACACAAACTACACTACAGCTTGAATTAATGCCAGAGTGACACTGAACCTGTAATTTTGACTCTCAGTTATAAAGATCAATTTGTATACCTCTCCTTTTTCACTCTTCCCTTGTGCCTCCTCCCTATTTTAAAGGTAAGCAAAAGGTATCAAGACTTTCTTTTGACTGAAAGCAAAAATATCTCTCCTTGAACTGCTGAGAAAAACTATACCAGTGATGGCAACGAGAAGTGCATCTTCCCAGACGGAGCAGGCTGAGTTACATGAGTCAGTTTACCTCTTTGACACACAAGAAAAAAGTCTTCAGAAACAGATTACATAGCTCCAAGGCCTGTCTCAAGCTTTTCTAACTTTATTCTAATACCAAGGTCAGCATTGCATTTTTCATCCCACAAATCCCATTCCTAGCCTGAATGAACACTGAAGGGTTTTATATCCTGCAGAATCATGATGATTTATCCATCAGAGGCTTCTTTTCTCTCTAATCTAAGCTCAACCTGGCAACATGACTAAGCACTGTGTTTATGAATTTGCATAAATATGCAAGATCTTTTGTCTCTAGGATTTGTGTGGACTCTCCATGAAGGTACTGGGGCTATTGGCAACTAACTGTGAGATCTGATGATTTAGTCAAGCTTGAAATAATCACCCCTATCTTGGAGACTGATGATGTACAGCAGAGCTCCAGGTGATACTTATTTGTTTATTGCCATTTTGATTTTGATGATCAGTTTGGGATCTGCATTGACTCACATGTAGTGTTACATTAGAGATGACATTAGCTCAGTATCACAGGACTAGAATATTCTGAATGATGTTTGTAGAAATTTTAGCTGGCTAAATAACAACATGACCAAAAGTGAAGTCGATTGTGTCAATTTTTGGGGCTTGCAGATTTTGAATGTTCTTGAAATTGGCATAAACTAACTTGGTATACTGTTCTCATCATCAGCTTTTCTTTTGGGGTTAATGGATGATATGAGGGAAGGAGATAATGTTAAGCTTTTATAGAGGATATCCTTAAAATAAATTTGAAGACTGATTAAAACTATCAAACTATACAATTTTAGTTTGATACTTTGGCTAGAAAATCACCTTCCCACTGACAAGGGCAGATTCAGATATGAAAGAAAAGTTGGACCTGTTTGACTATGTGTGATGATACAAGCACAAACAAGATCCCAACACCGCTGTTTAAAAGAAATAACGAAGTAATGTAAATACTAATGTGAAAACTCCAAGCCTTCAGTCCAAATCTCTCACATCAAAACAAGACTCTTCCACTGTGAGGGTGAGGGAGCACTGCAAGGGGCTGCCCAGATGGGTTGTAGAGTCTCCTTCTCTGGAGACATTCCAAACCCACCTGAAAGAGTTCCTGTGTGACCTACTCTAGATGATCCTGCTCTGGCAGGGGGGTTGGACTGAATGATCTTTCGAGGTCCCTTCCGACTATTAACATTCTGTGATATGATTCAATCGATCAAAGTGTTATGTGGCTTGATTTTCCATAAATCAGCTTTTGTCAAGCACCACATGATACAAATCAATCTACAAGTAAATTTTAAAAAAATAACAAACATTGATTTGAAGATTTGATACTATTGGCAAAAAAATCCATTTTCTCAAGTCTCTTCTTAAAAAAACAAACAAATAAAAAGTTGCTAACATAATATTCAACTCTTTTCCATGACAAAGAGAAGGAACTAGCAAGGGAGAGAGATAGGGGGACAAATCTGACAGGCTGAATTCTCCTCCAAAACTTCTAAGCCTAGAGAGTGGATGAGCAATAACAACCTAACCTATTTCTGCAACACTGGCTGATATGAAGTTACTCTCTATTTATTAAAACTTATTCTCTTCAATTTACTGACCATCATCAAAATAGAATA
The DNA here is from genome assembly GCF_028858725.1 of Colius striatus. Lineage (NCBI taxonomy): Eukaryota > Metazoa > Chordata > Aves > Coliiformes > Coliidae > Colius > Colius striatus. The sequence continues at coordinate 8,236,902 of NC_084762.1, forward strand.
TACATGGATTTTCATTGGATGTTCAACAGGAAAAAAATTGTGATAATACAAAGAAAAATGAGATCAATAATTTCCAGATGTTGTTTTTCTTTCTTTATGTTATACTGTAGATTCATTTCTTATTTCATGTTCTGGACAACCTACAAATTCACTTCTTTTACATACTGACACTATCACTAATGCTAGGCACACACCTTCCATTCCCTGAGGAATTTTATGCCACCTAGCAGCCCTGCTTGTTTATGACCAGAAATGCATTAGCTCATTTTCCATTAAATGAAGGTCCAGGGAAGAAGAGATGGAGGATCGGGTGGAAGAAATAGAAGAAAAACTTCTGATGGCAGGCAGCTACTAATTATTGAGAATAGTACCTTACACAGTAATAAATATGCATACATTCCTTTTCTAAGTAATATGGATGCCAGGAAGGACAAAGTTGCTGGAAACTTCATAGCCAGCAGAATAAAACCCAAGGACCTTTATATATCAGCCAGCACATTCATTCCGGGTGAGTTTCACACTGCACTGTTTCAATAGGCTCTTATGTCACAAATAAATATTCCATGTTTGTAGTATGAGGTAGCCTATAAAGAGAGGCTTATTTCCTCTTTCAGTGAAAAATGGCCAACTAAAACCCATAACTCACCATTTAAATGGCCACCAGCCAGTGACTAACAGCTAGCCCATTTGATCACAGTGTTGTAGCTTACTGATATGAACCCATATTTCATGGCAGCTGTTGACTGAGAAATAGAAAGAAAACACAGGGCTCACAAGAGGGCTTTTGACAGTTGCTGCCATGAAATGTTTTCATTTGTCATTGTGACAGTGAACAAGAAGATACTGACTGAAAAAGAGGTCATGAGGACACAGCTGTCCTCAGCTAACTTCCACTCATCTTCAATACACAGATACATAAACACACTTGAGGTTACTTAAATTTTCCTGATTGTCTTCAATACTCTTATTAACCATTTTTATTACAGGCATAATATACAGCTAACCATGTCTCACTTATGCTGCTGTCATGAATGATGCAGTCCTAGTTCCATTAAAATCTGCCTAAATCTTACAAATTTTGACTCAATTATTTCCCATGGATAATAAAGTTTTCCATATTGTTTCCCTGATTTTCCCTACTATTCAGAGACATCTCCCAAGCTCATGGAAAAAAAAATCAATAACATTTTTTAAAATTGCATTTCTAAACTTTCTTTCCCATTCAAGTTGAATGATGCTTTTTTTTTCTAGACCTAAGCCACTCGTAATGCAATTTATTCTCCAGAAAATCCTTAAATCGATGCAATAATCTTGAAAGCACTAACTTTGATCAGTTATAATAAGCTTATGGACTTAAACATGAAAAAACAACCTATTATCTTTGAAATATCTTTAGTATCATGCTATATTCATAATATAATATTCAAAAGCTGTCTCACATCCTCATTCCATTATATTTTGCATTAGGCAAAACATGTAACTCTTGTAATCCTTCACGTTTTCAGTAATATATGTCATTGAAAAAATAGCTCAAGGTAACAATATAAAGCCTTATTTCAGGAAAATTTAGAAGTGATTAATAAGTCATTCTTGTCCTGTAAAATTGCAAATAACAACATACTTAACTTCCATGAAAATCCAGTGTCTGATGTCATGTTGAGCCAGCCTAGTTCTAGAATAGTTTTTACCTCCATTAATCTACCAATAAGAGCAAGCCCTTGCCTATGTCCCTACCTTTCTTTTTCTTTTTAAACTTTTTTCCTCAAACACAATATGATCCTGTTCTAAAAGTGATGATCATAGCTTATAAACATGCATAGCTATGTCATTGATCTTCTTGAAAGCTTAGAAGGAGCCTTTGTCATTTTCCTGAGAAACATTAAGAAAACCATATATATAACCTTGGTAACAGAGTACTGGGAGAGAAAAACAGTCAGATGTAGAGTCCCAGGGAAGAAGGGAGAAATTCAATTGAGGTGGTTGCGATGACATAAAAGTGAAAGGTATGAGACTAATGATCAGGTTTGAAACATGCAATTAGAGTTTTGTTTACTATATTTGAGGAACTTTCAGTTTTAAAAACTTAAATTAAAAGGAACCTGTCACTAAGATTTATAGTTGTACAGATACATGAATATCTGAGCCAATTAAGTATGTCCAATATGCCTAGGATTAATATTTGCCCTTATCTATAATTCAGCTTCCAGACAGAAAAGACAAAAAATCAAACTGAAAAGCAGCCTGTTTAAGGGAAGTGCTTTGGAGGAGATGAGGTTTCTTTCAAGTAGGGCTTTTCTTTTTCAGGGGCAGATTATCAGGGTTGTACATGATCTTGTATGATACAGGAGCTGTTATTAACACAAAATAATTGAAGACTAGGTATTGCAAAGAGCTGTCCAAGAAGCTAGCTGAGCACAGCAAGAGGTGATAAAGCAAGCACAACAGCAGCAACTAGCTGGGCACAAGTGGCCAGCTACATCTCTGTGCAAGTGATACCTTGAATAAAAGGTAGTGCCAGTTGGAGGGTACAGGACCTGACAATCACAAAGTTTTAAGCAATAGCTTGCCTTGTAGATCAGCCCATTTATCTTACTGCTACATTTATTGAAATGAAAAAAGAAGAGACCTCTACAAAGCTGTTTAATTTCCCTTCAAGAGGTGATGATGGGGGAAAATTATGTCACCAGTATCTCTTTCATCTTTCTCAAGATGCTGAGTAGGAGTGCAAATTTGTGTTTACTAGAGATCTTCAAAATCTATACCTATCCCTCGTTGCTCCCAGTTAAGTCCTGACGGAAAGGTAATACAAGGAAACTCCTCAAGATTATAGGACTCCCAAGCCTACAGCTCTTTCTTGAAGTACTCCAGAAACTGCAAATTATCATTTGTCATAGGATAAAAATATTATGGATAGAAAGAGACAGAAAACAATCTCAGTTGTTCTGCATGTCAGCAGCTCCTTGCTCATCTAATCACAGTCCCAACTTCAAGATAAAAAAACAAGGAAATCTCACATTTGGTGTAAGATTAAGCAATAAGGAAGATGATATCTGAAATTAACACAGAATTCAATACTTTGCTGTTTATAAGTCCTTCTCCTAAACTCACTCAGCAGACTTCAAATCTCACTACCCTACAGCTAAGTTTCTCAAGAAGTGGAAGAATTAGATACTCTCTCCACAGGAATTAGATACTCTGATCCACAGAAAGGCCAGCATACAGGTGCCTGAAGTGTTGCATGTCACAGGCCTCAACGACTTTTCAAATTGTCATCATTAACCCACCAATGAAAAATGTGGTCATTTCTATCTCTTCATACACTTCCACTTCATGTTCCCATCTCCCAAAATAATTCTACTATCTATCTCCCCCACGCTTTCATCAAAAACTGTTTTGCTCTGCACTTTTCATTTCTTTGAGTCATTTGCTGTATTAGAGTAGCTTTCCATTCCAAATGGAGAGAATATGGGGAATAATTTCTCCATTTCAATAAACACTTCAGAGAAAGACATTTTAGAATACCAAATTGCTCCCAGGAGCACAGACCATTCTGCTTTCAAATAAAACCTGGTTTAGTAAAGGGACTGGAATTATCTTTAATAACTTTATTAGCAGTTGATATATAGAATGGAAAAAAAAGGGGGGGTGGGAAAGCTATGTGCTGAACAAAATATACCTGTATCTTGATTTCCACTTACCTTACCTCCATAAAAAAGCTGGGCTTGGTGCCAACTTTATTATGTGAAATGACTTTTCTTCACATTCAGGAAAAGCTCTCTTGATACAGAGTCCCAGAAGAATACACTATGAATTCAGCCTTTCTCATCAGTGTTACTGATAACCTGTGGCAATTTTCTTTTAAAAATCCAATAACTCTAATAAAAGATGTACATTCCCAGTGCAAACTAATGTGGAGCTTAAAACACACACACACACACAAAACCAGCCAACAATAGTATAGTGCAAGTTGTAATCCACTACCTGAAGTCTGTGATTAGCCATAATGTATATATAGTGCTTTTCCCAGTTACAGTTATTTGATCCAAAGCACTGATAATTCTTTGAGATTCCTCATCCTCAGCCTAAATGCAAGTAGAACTCACAGACAATTATGATCTGGCTTACTGAGTTATTGGTGGGAAAAAGAAGTCAAATTCAGAACAGCCAGAGGGCTTTGTGCTGCTGAAGCGACTCAACACAGCCACTTAAATCTCCTTAACAGCCAACAGCCCAATTCAGAAGCTGCTCTCCTAACAAGCAGCTTGAACAGGGAGCCATTGCCTTCCTGCTGAAGGTCTTATCTATGCCAGCAAAGGTTAGTCCTATGTTTCCCAGTGTCAAGGCATTTCAGGGTCTGGTGGCTCCCTGGGATTGGAATACTGGGGGCTCCACAGGGAGGGTTATGGTAGGGCCTGGCAGTCAGGATTATAAACCCATTGGGATCTTTTAAATGCTGATAAGTCATTAAGGCTCTCCCAGTTTCCCTCCAGCTTCCTGAAAGAGAAACTTTGACAAAGTTTACAGAAAAAGTTATAAATCTACTTTTTGTAGTACTGCTTAACACATCTCACTGGTAAACACAACTTCAAAACAGGTTAAAGATCTTCTGTCATGCAAAAGCTGGATATTTGGATCACAGTGCCAGTTCATGGTATTTCAACACCAAGCCAGATCTTTGGAGAGGGTAAATGCATTTTCTGTTTGAGACTAGGCAGAAGTCATGTTTCTTGCTGTTGACACACCATACTTCAAACTTCTCCAACTTTATCCTTAGAAAATTAAGCAAGAGTCATTACTCATCTACAGCTGCCTAACTTCAGTTTACACTCTTGCTTTGTTTGCTACTTTAAAAATTTGCCTATTATTTGTGTAATTATCAGTGGTGGTTAAAAAAACCAACAAAAAATAAAGCAAATAATTAATCCTCAGAAATGAATTACATAGATGTAGGCAATGGTTATCCAGCTGACAGTAAATTGAAGCTACTTCACTAGCCCTGCTCTGGAACATAACATTTATCCAATCACTGTACTCTCTGTTGGCCATATATTTTAAGACACCTACATCTGCATATGAATAAAAACACTTTGACAGGAGACACTTTGAAAGAGCAGGATTTTAAAGCAAATATAACTGTGAGGAATAGGGTAAAGCACAGACTTTGTCCTTAGCTCTTCATTGCTGGGTAATTTTGAAATATTTATTATGTTTATTGACAGCGTATTAGGAAATTATAACATTTTTTAATGATAACCCTTTATTTTTTACTCTCATGTTTGAGTTTCATTTTAAAATATATATGTCTCATTTTTGGTGTTACCTAAGAAGTGAAAAGCATCAATATATCATTTTTAAAAGGCCTGGCTAAACACATCCTCTGTTCTTTTGGAGAAGGAAAGATTTTTGCTTAAGTCTTAGGTAAAGCCACTTTTCTTCTGCAGTAGTGGGTAGAAGCAATACAAGGGGATAATCTCCATCAGTCAAAAGCACGACACTGAAATACTGACAAAGTACTTTTCTTTAGCTTCAAAAACACAATCAAACGACAGAGGCAGAATTTTTTAACTTCTGATTCAAAGATAGGATATTTAGAGCAGTCAGCCTGTGTGTTCTGGATGTGTGAACATGCACCAGCGTTACAAGCTTAAGTGTTCAGTCAGGAGCTTAATGCTTATAGAGGGATTTCATTCACTTAGATTAGCTTGTTGAACTAGATATGTAAGCTCTGAGGTTAATAAATCTTGAAATGGAGCTCCACACGACTCAAGAGACAATGCTGTGTCTGTTAAAGCTGTTTCTTAAATACATAACATGCTTTTCTATTTTAGCATGTTTTATTACTACTGAACAAAAATGCTCATTTTGTGTTGTAGGTTGCTTTATCTGTTTGGAACTGATTATAGCTGTATCTATCTGAAGTGATGGTGGAGCTCTGAGAGCCACAGGAGCCTCTGTGAACTTGCAAAATGTTCTTGCTTCTTTACTTATGAATCTCTGCCATTTAATTACATCTATCCTAGAAGAAATACATCACCTGCTTTACCCCAGTCATGGTCATTTCTTCATATTCTACTGATGCTGAAAAGGGAAAAAATGAAACCTTGCAAAAGACAAGTAAATATAGGGCAGCTCTGATGAAATCAAAACACCAGTACATGGTTAAAAACATTAAGCTACTGAAGAGCCAAGTCAACTTGTGAGAACTATTTCCTCACACTCTGCCTTGATTTAAAGTGAGTTTAACCTCTCAGTCTCACTCCTACCTTTTGCTTGCTTTTTGCTGCATCAGAACAACGTAGCCAAGATTAAGCTGCTCTTTTGCTGCCACTTCAATGAAGGCTTTTCTGTGATTAGTCTAGAAGACAGACTGAGTGTTTTCAACATCCTTGTACTAAAAATGAAACAATGCAGCAGTTTCCTAACTTTTTAACATAACCACTCATGTAGCCACTCACATACATGGCATCTAATGAACCACTGCAGTTGATGCTCAATCACAGCACTAATCACCAGCTTTTAAAAATCCCTATCTCACTCCTGATTTAATAATCAGTGATGCTCGTAATAGCTTAATGTGTATGTTATAAAGAGAGAGCAAGGTAACTATCCCAAACTTTCTCTTACTCCTTATGGCAACTGAGGTTATCATTACAAATAAACACCACCTGTATCAATGTTCTGTGGCACAAACAGCAAGAAGCTTATGTCAGTAGCATCTGATTCTCGTTACTGCACACATCATTACTCTGTTGTACTTGCATCTAAGCCTTTAAATTTGCAAACTTGTCTTTCCCTCTGTGCATTCATTGCCTTTTGCTGTCCCTTTGGCCTTGTTTGGTAACCCTCAGCACTAGATAATTGATTACTTTCTTCACTATCTCTTTGTGCAAAGAGTTATACTAAATCGAAACTGCCACCTCTAAATTATTGTGCAGCCTTCACACTTAGGTATTAGCAGTATGTTAAAGTGCTATCTCCAATCTATACTATAAAGTTTATTGTTTTAATTAACATGTTCTCTGTGCACTCTAAAGGAGATGATCCTTGCTTTCCCCTTGCTGCTCACTTATGAGTCATAAAAAAGTTTCTAATTATCCCGAATGAATTTTGGAACTCATTCAACCAATTTGACTTGCTCAGACGTTATAGTGACTTCACGTATGTACAGCTATGCAGATGGATACATTTCACTGCTGAAGCATATGTAGTGGAATATGCCATAGTTTACTTTTCCAGATGGGATATAAACTGAATGCATCATCAATATGTGCTGGTATTGAAGTGAATGTAATGATATTTCACCCTTCTGTCTGGTGCTAACTTTTGACTTGCTCTTCCTGGAATTCATTGGCTGACCAAGCTGAGCAGAGGAAAAAAAAAGGATCCATATATTGGAGAAATATTAATGGTAGTCAGGATTATTTATTTCTTGTGCACTCCCAGCCCACTCTTTGGCTGAGCTTTCTGAGAAACAGAAAATGCCTTGACTCTGTGTAAGCATTGCTCAGAAATGGCTAAAACTTTGGTGTGTTTTAACACAGTTTTTGTCACAAATCCAAAACACAGTGCCATACAAACTACTATCCCATCCAAAACCAGCACAGCAGTTGTGAGATTACACAATTGTAATAGGTTGAGAGTCTGTCTGTAGTGGTGGGTCCATCAGGATTAATCACATATGCTTACTACCAACTGCTGCTATTTACCATAGAGCTTGAGTAGTGAAACTGACCAATCCAAATCCTTGCATCTCATGAATTTAAATGTTAGAGTTGTAAATATCAGCATAACTCAAAGACATCTCCTAAACTTTTTCTCCAGAAGAAATCAAGTGCATATCTATAAGAGCCACAGCTAATGTATATACTTTAGTCCAAGCTGCTATTCCTTACCTATTTTTTAGGTGCTGTGCCTTGTTGTACACGTTAACTTCTCAATAGTGCATTGTATCAGAGACACCAGCAAGCACCTGAACATCAAGCCTTACAAAATCTATTCAGGTGTTTCCTCAACATGAACCCAAAACCTCACCACTCCAAAGAAAAGTAGTTTTAAGTTTAGTGAAAACAACTTTTGATCATTCATTTAGAAATACTTCCTCTACTAGTGCTTTTTTCTCAACAAAAGCTTAAAAGCTAATTTCCAAATCACAGAATGGTCAGGGTTGGAAGGAACCTCTGAAGACCATCTAGTTCACCTCTACTGATGAAACAGAGTAATGAAAAAACTGCAGCAAGAAGGACATGTATTTCATTTTAGAGGGAGCATTTTAGTTTCATTAAGGACCTATTAATCCATCAAGTTTGGTGTTTTGGGGTGTATGAGTTTAAATAGAAGGAACTTCTACATCAAAGTTACAATAGTTAATAATTGATTGAAATACAGTGTTTAAAACATTTAAACTTCTGAAGCAAAAAGTTAAAATTGAATTTTACTGTAAATAAACTTGAAAATTGAAATCCTGCTACATCCCGCTTATCCAGTTGCATATACTAGGATTATACTATAGGATATATAGGATTTTACTATAGTAGGATTATACTATAATATACTATATTGCATATACTAGCCACATTATACAAGCTCCTGGTCCTGAAAAGTATGGTCTCAAAATATTATCTTTTCTTTAGTTTAATTCCAAGTATGTGTTTCACTGAAGAAGCAACAATATTTACGATCTCTACACTTTTACTTCTTTTTTAACTGAGTAGTTTTCACCATGCAGCATGTGACTATTGCTGTAGTAAGTGACAAATCTATTAATGAACACACATACAGATTTTTTTAAATGGTATTTAAAATCTGTCTTAAAAACAATTAATTTGCAAGCAAAATAAAATTAAGTTCTTGCCTTCTAAATGAAGAATTAAAGCAAGTATTAAATCCAAATTTAATGATTTATCATGATTTTCTATTCAATTTATAAGCATACTTTTAGATATTCAGAAACTAGTGTTTCCAGAATTGCTAGCAGTCTTGTGTGCATCTTTACTGCTTGTCCCTCCCAAGCTGGATGAGCACTCCAGCAAATGAAAGTCCAGGATGCAGAATCTGACACGTGGGAATGTGAAATACACGGTGAGTTGCTACCTGCATTGCTTCTGCTCTCTCTCATTTGTCCAAAGCACAAGGGATACCTTTGCATTTCTCAAATGCAGGACTGAGTTACTTTACACATTTATCCTTCCAACTGCTACATTTCTTCAGCTTGCTTCAGACGTTCTCTAGCTTTGACAGACAGTAAGAACCATACACATCCGCCACCTTGATGATAGTATTCCAGTTTCTTCTCTAAAAACTGTCAGTCCTGAGCTGTAAACAAAACTAAGGATGTGAATAAAAACACTGTGTTATAAATACAGGGTCTATCATACACATACTCAAAGGAAAAAGAATCAAGTCCTTTGTGTAAAATACATCTTATATCTTTATATAAAATAATACTTCTTATTTTGAGGGGTCTGTGCCTACAAAACAATCAACCAGACTGATATTAAAGTTACTAATAAGTTTGAAGAAGTACCAGCAATGAGGACCTGAAAGTTAGGATTCAAGTACTGACCACTGTGTTCAGACACAGCATGGCTGTGGCAATCACCACCCTAGGAGTGGTTAGACAGGCAGCACCATTAGTATGCTCAGTCCTGTGGAGGTTTTCAATACTTAACTAGAAGTCTTCCACTCCTGTGTAGAGGGCAAGATTTTCTGGCTACTTTTGCATAACTTGGTAGAGGAAAGGTAGAAAATGGAGAGTAGAACAAGCAGTAAAGAACTTATTGGCATTCCTATTAACCAAGACGTTTAAACTAAGCTTTTGGGGATTGTTAATTGAACCCACAATCTTCTAAAAAAACCATGTGTGTAATCTGAAATATACAAGGAAATGTAAGAGAAAAAAATAACAATACATCAGTTTTTCAGTTCTTTCCCATGTTTAATTATAACAGTAACATAAACTCTGAAAGACTATGAAGCACCATCTCACAAAAATTGGGGCTGTTGCTGTTGCAATTACCAGACTGTTTCCACAGCTTTTGGAAGTAAGGAGCAGTCAGAAACTGCTGTCTTCTAAAATGCTTCTCTCAAGACATTACTTCTTTAAGAGCACTTAACAGTGCAGAAAATGTTTTCCAGCTCTCAAGAATGATGAAAGTGAGTTTTAAAAGATATCTTCACAGAGATACTCAAAGGTGGAAAAGCAGTGATGTCAATGAACAATTTACAGTACAAAAGACAATAGTACAAAAATAAAGAGCAAAAGGAATTTTAATACCATTTGTAGAATCCTGCTCATACCCCAAACTTTTTTTGAGGAAGAGCGTTGCTCATTTTCTTCCTGTTCATTTTTCACCCTCAATAGTTTGGTGTACCAAATCAGACTTGTATGTAATCAGTGCTGCCATTAAGCTAAATATAATAGCACACTGTCATACTTTTGGAAATCACTTGATTGAAATTGTTACACACATGCACCTTATAATTTCCACTCTTTCCTAGTGTTCTACTCACCCTTCCCCTGCTTCTCAGGGTCCTAAAGCTGGACACTTTAGTCTCATAATGATTGGAAGGCTATGGCAAGATGTCAGCATCTTGTGTACTTCAAAGTCAGCAATGTAATTTTGATGTCTTAAAGGAATATGTTGGCTTCTTGCTCACCCAGAATCTACTTGGAGTTACTTGTATATATGTGTTAACCTTTTTTATATCTCTCCTTTACTCTTCTGCAATTCCATATAATAGTCATATTAACTACATTTTACATCTGCTAGTATTTCTTTGTTCTCTTTGTTACCCTTCAAAGGCATTTTGTCCAAGACTGTGCAAGCCAAATCATATATTTTTTAAAAAAAGTTTCATTTGTGTTAGTTTTGCAGTGGATCTCCAAAAGATAAGGCCAAAAGATTACTGTCAAGATTGGGGAACCCTGTGAAGTGCTCATTTCATGTGTATAGCTGGTAGTAGCAAGATATGGAGATAGAAATGAGTGTCTACATAGGAAAAGCTTTTAAATCCAGCCCCATCAGAGCAACAATCTCTCTCTTCAATCTCTTATTTTCATTCCTCAAGCTTACAGCTGTGAAATAAAGTATCAGCAAAGTTTTAAACTTTGACCTGGTGAACTAAACATTTATGACTCTATAAGGAATCACTTTTGTTCTGCGACATGCAACCAAAAGTAAATCACCACGATGGACTAAAACTAAACCCTTTTCAGATATTATCAACAACACAGTTCTGATTAAAATCTTGTGGTTTGAAATGACTGTAAAAAAACCCCTAAAAATTACCCGTATTCTGCCAATATTCAGCTTCTAAACCAGAAATCTTCAACTGAGATGAATTACTTATTTACACAGGATCTAAATAATGCACCAGTAGCATCCAGAGTTGTTATTACCTAATCAATCTGATCAAAACTAGCTGATAAATTAATACAGCAACTTCATGCTTTTCAAGGACAAATAGAAACGAAGAAAAAGAATCAGTGTTGGCCAGGAATTTATCAGTTTAGCAAACTTTTAGTCAAACAGCTTTCACATTTATCACATACTTTAATCTTCCCTACCATTGTTGAAATATATCCTTTTCAAGCACAATTAGGTTTAGCATCATTTTGATCACAGAAATAATTTTAAATAAAGGGAAAATAATTAATTCCCTTCTTTTGAAAATGTTACTTGAATGGAACTATGAAGCTTCCTATCAGTGTTTAATAAATGATAGGACATTTTTCTACAGATAATTAAGCATTTTGTTTTAATAAATAAAACAAGTCATATTAAGGAAGTAAGTCACCAACTTTCCTAACTCTAGATTTGAGCTTCTAGGGTATTTCTGTTGAGGATGATGCCCTCTGAATGACTACTTCTACATCTTCAAATGTAATTAAAAAGCAGTCAAAGTTTTTTAAAGTATAGATAATATTTCCTAAAGCCCTCGTTTGCTTTGCTCTACCCTCTCTACAGCCCCTCACTAAAGCAGAATTCACGTAGTTGAGACAGCCATAAACATCACTGAAGTCTTTTCTTTCACAGTCTGTGCAGGTTCTTCAACTCACATAGGGTCCCAACTTGCTTTAAAACCTCCCATCTTATCAACAAACAGATTTCTTTCAGAATATAAAGTACTCCTGCTTGGTATTGACATCTCATTAATTGAAATACTGTCATTTCCCACTCCTTTCCTTTCTAGAGATTCAAATACATCTGATTTGAAATCTGGCAGGCTGCCTACATTTCCTCTTGCCCATTGCATGCCCTTTAAGAAGGGATTCATGCTTCTTTTTTCAAAGACTTTGCAATAGCTTTCCCACATTGTTAAGATTCCCAGAAATAACTGTGTCCACCAGGAAAAATCCACCATCTCTATTTCTCAAATATCTCAAAAGAATTGAAGGAGGGTAGGGAGGAATACCATGCACTAATAATTTCACTATATAATGGTAAAGTGCATCATTACAACATTGCCTCAACAGGCATCTATCCCCACACATTTCACTTCCTGTGACATTTTAGGATAGAAAGGAAAAATATGTACACACAACATCTTTATCAAAGAGGGTAAATGTACATGCCTTCCCCTCAAATTGTACAAGGGCTTCAGCAGGGAAAGGTTTTCAGAAACATCAAGTGAGAAGCATTTTGATTTCTCAGGTACAATTCGTGTACAGTAAGTCTCTAATACAAATAAACAAAAAAAGATGGTTCCTGAGATTATGTGGTTTTAGTAGCAGATTCACAATATTTAGTTTTTGCCCTGTCTCTTTTGGTATATTTTTCAAAGAGGTAAGATAAAAAAAAGAGAACAACCATAAAATTACAGTCAGTTGAAACGGAAACCTTCTTTCCTTGCGTCCCTGGCACTGTGGTTTATTTCTATCCATTCATCTGACCCTGATTAACTTTGTACTGACTTCAGCTATTCTAATTTCAGCTCTGTAAAATCTAGCAAAGGGAACCTCAAGTGATATCAAGTTTGAGAAACATTTGCTGTCCAGCATTGATTCTAACAATGATTTAGGAGTTCTCTTTGTTTCTAAAGTTTAAAAATGAGGGGTTGTGGAGGCTCCTTCCTTGGAGGTCTTCAAGACTCACCTGGACACCTCCTTATGTGACCTGATCTAGGTGACCCTGCTTCTGCAGGGAGGTTGGACTAAATGATCTCTAAAGCTCCCTTCCAACCCCTACCATGCTATGATTCTATGAAATAAACAGCTCATTAACTTAATTTTAAATTATTTTTTTTCCAGCAGCTTTTTATCCTTCACCAGCTCACCAGGAAATATCATCAGTGACATCTTCGATCACATCCACCAGATGAGGACACATCAGCAATAAGATTGAATGTCTGTGAAACTGGAATTTGACAATCTTCTCCTTCCCCTTATAAACTGTTTCTAACCAGCTCTCTGTGTCAGTGTATTTCCCCAATTTGTCCTTCTATTTTTCTTTCAAAAGAGAGATTTGAATGAGGACAAGTTTCCACCAGTGTTCAGGGGAACTTAGAAATATGTTTCTGTTAGATGAGCAAGAAATATCTGTAGTTTCATAGTGTAGAAGCAGGCAAGGATATAATAAGTATGAACTGGCACATAGTAAGTGAAGTTATACATTATAATGTGATGCATGGTGATGCTATGATCAAAGAAAGGCACCTCAGTAGAGTAGTAATTCAATAATGAAGATATTGTTGACTAAAAAAACAGTACTGAAGGTAATTTTACCAAAGATAGTAGTTTCACATGGCCAACAGATGAAACCATGAACCAGAAGTATGAATGCTGTTGTCTCAAATTCTCTGTCTCAATCACAAGTGGAAAGTTAGGTATAAAGCAAAAAATCTTTCTGGCATCAAGAATGGTATGTGAGTTTCCATTTTAATTAAAATCACTCTGAATAAAGGTGCATAACCCTGCCATTATCACTCTCCCCAGGACACTGCTATTTCCAAAAGGCAATAATTTTACCTAACGGTGAAAGATATTTTGCTGACCTTACTTTAGCTTCTGTATTGTTAGTTCAGGATTTATTTCATTGCTTGTGAATTTCTATTCTTTTCAAGTATTTTCTGAAGCACACTTTTATCAAAGTATGATCATGTCCTGACAGTGGTCTCAGTTTTTCTAATGAATGCTGAGTGTGTAATGGTGTATATTCACTTTTTTTCACAGTGTCTTCAATTTTTCTTGTTATAATACATGGTGAAGGTCTCTCTTCAATCAAGATTTCAGTTAATCTGTATCTTCATAGATTTTCTAACTTTCTAAACAAATATCTGTCATCTCTTGGTTAACAGGAGCTTAAAGCTATGTGTATTTATTTGGCCCATAAACCTATAGCATATTTTAAACCTTCTTCTGGCAACACATTTAATCACATGCATCATGATAACAGGCTTGTCCATATTACCTTTCCTTCCAAGAAAAAGAACTACTAAATGTTTAAGTCATGTAGTAAATTTTACATCTTAAATATCTAAAGGTCACGTTGTAGTATTGTAATCAACATCTAGGCCCAAAGCAAACAGAAAATGATAAACAATGAATAGGGAATGTTCAGAGTTTAATAACTATCCTCAGATGGCCATGATGTTAGTACAATGTTATCACTGCATCACCAGGAGTTCATTATACGTTTGGTGCAGGATGGCACACTGGCAAGGCTGCCAGTGAGCATTTGTTTCAATTCCTTTGCTGATACTCCATAACTCTGTTATTCATAGTTGACCTTACACATTCATTTCTATCCTAAAACTTTGACTGTGTGCAAACAGATGAGTTTTCATCCTGCTGTTTAACTAAAACGGTTTGGGCTATGATCACTGTCTTCCCTGACATATTTACCCTTCAGAATCTGCTTCATGTCCTCTGAAGTGCTACATTTTTATGTCCTCTCTTCAGAAACAGTGGTCTCTGGTAATCCAGAGAAAAATCTGTATTTGCAGAAGCCTTCACTAAAATGAACACTGCAAACATTAATTCTTTCTGCTGACAAGAAATTCTTAGCATCCTGGACTTTACTAGGCTGAAACTGTCCCTGTATGGAGGTCAGAATTCAGCCACAGCAGCACTTGACAGTGCAAATGAACTCCTCTCACCTTTGAGCTGTTTCATCTCTATACTACATTCTGTCTTGGCTCTGATAGGAATTTTCTTAAGGCACTTTGTCAGCATGATATTTAAGATGACAAAATTCAGTTTCATGCTCAAGCATTTTCTAAGCTGCAAGGCAGTGGGATCTGACTTAGAAATTCCACGAACTGTGAAGAAAACTTGTACAAGAAATAAGCAGCACAATATTGCTTCTTAACTAGTTTATAAGTTACATTCAGCACTTCTCAGAGTGATGATTTGGCAATGCATGTGGCCAAAAGCGGTTAATACAGTACAGAAAGTGGGAGAACAGGATGCAACGTGCCAGGTTTTGCTTTCTCTTCCTCTTATACTTGTGAAAAACAACCCATTAATTGTTAAAAGTTTCATGACTCAAAACACTACCTGAAAGCATATCAAGTATGTGCATGCCCTTTATGTGATAGTGCATCCATCTGAGTGCACCCGTGAGAACACAGCTTGAAAGTGAGTTCTTTTAGTCAAGTTTATTAAGCTATGGCAGGTAACTTCATTAGTGCCTGCCTGTATGGTATCGATTAAAATAATTAAAGGATCACCACTTCACTGCTTTAGCGATTTTAGACTGATGTGCATAAGTGCACACTGAGTAGTAGTAAAGTTCAGGACACCACAATATTGAGTACTGTTCAGATTTACTTCTCTCTCAACTTTTTTTTCCAATATAAAGGTTGTTACCTCATCACAATTAACTGTGCCTTGTTTAGTTAATTACTCATGATTATGCCATTGCAAGAGAAATTTAAACATTACAGGGATTTTTCTAATTCAGAAAGCAATTTCTAAAACGCCTTCTCTAATCAAGTAGCAATTATGTTATTCCCCACTAACACCATGAGCCTGTTGACCCAGCTAGTCCTGTTTTGGCAACCACAAAAAGTACATAGCAACAGTGACTGCTCCATAGAAACAACAGCTGTGGAGCAAAAGGAAAATCCACAGAAACATTTTAAATGCTTACACTTGGCCATTTCACTGCTTTGGGTTCTATCATTTTAGAAAAAAAGCTCTAGAAAAAAGTTTTGAGTGAAACAATGAATACATTATTTGAGTAAAAAGGGCATGTCTGCTTTAAAAAAAAAAAGCTTTAAATTATAAAGGCAAATGACAGTAAATTGGGAAACTGGACAGGGGTAGGTTATCAGAAAGAAAGAAAGAAAGAAAGAGAGAGAGAAGGAAGGAAGGGAAGGGAAGGGAAGGGAAGGGAAAAGAAAAAGGAAGGAAGGGAAAAGAAAAGAAAAGAAAAGAAAAGAAAAGAAAAGAAAAGAAAAGAAAAGAAAAGAAAAGAAAAGAAAAGAAAAGAAAAGAAAAGAAAAGAAAAGAAAAGAAAAGAAAAGAAAAGAAAAGAAAAGAAAAGAAAAGAAAAGAAAAGAAAAGAAAAGAAAAGAAAAGAAAAGAAAAGAAAAGAAAAGAAAAGAAAAGAAAAGAAAAGAAAAAGGAAGGAAGGGAAAAGAAAAGAAAAGAAAAAGGAAGGAAGGGAAAAGAAAAGAAAAGAAAAAGGAAGGAAGGGAAAAGAAAAGAAAAGAAAAAGGAAGGAAGGGAAAAGAAAAGAAAAGAAAAAGGAAGGAAGGGAAAAGAAAAGAAAAGAAAAAGGAAGGAAGGGAAAAGAAAAGAAAAGAAAAAGGAAGGAAGGGAAAAGAAAAGAAAAGAAAAAGGAAGGAAGGGAAAAGAAAAGAAAAGAAAAAGGAAGGAAGGGAAAAGAAAAGAAAAGAAAAAGGAAGGAAGGGAAAAGAAAAGAAAAGAAAAAGGAAGGAAGGGAAAAGAAAAGAAAAGAAAAAGGAAGGAAGGGAAAAGAAAAGAAAAGAAAAAGGAAGGAAGGGAAAAGAAAAGAAAAGAAAAAGGAAGGAAGGGAAAAGAAAAGAAAAGAAAAAGGAAGGAAGGGAAAAGAAAAGAAAAGAAAAAGGAAGGAAGGGAAAAGAAAAGAAAAGAAAAAGGAAGGAAGGGAAAAGAAAAGAAAAGAAAAAGGAAGGAAGGGAAAAGAAAAGAAAAGAAAAAGGAAGGAAGGGAAAAGAAAAGAAAAGAAAAAGGAAGGAAGGGAAAAGAAAAGAAAAGAAAAGAAAAAGGAAGGAAGGGAAAAGAAAAGAAAAGAAAAGAAAAGAAAAGAAAAGAAAAGAAAAGAAAAGAAAAGAAAAGAAAAGAAAAGAAAAGAAAAGAAAAGAAAAGAAAAGAAAAGAAAAGAAAAGAAAAGAAAAGAAAAGAAAAGAAAAGAAAAGAAAAGAAAAAGGAAGGAAGGGAAAAGAAAAAGGAAGGAAGGGAAAAGAAAAAGGAAGGAAGGGAAAAGAGAAGAGAAGAGAAGAGAAGAGAAGAGAAGAGAAGAGAAGAGAAGAGAAGAGAAGAGAAGAGAAGAGAAGAGAAGAGAAGAGAAGAGAAGAGAAGAGAAGAGAAGAGAAGAGAAGAGAAGAGAAAAGAAAAGAAAAGAAAGAAAAGAAAAGAAAAGAAAAGAAAAGAAAAGAAAAGAAAAGAAAAGAAAAGAAAAGAAAAGAAAAGAAAAGAAAAGAAAAGAAAAGAAAAGGAAGAAAGAAAGGAAGGAAGAAAGAAAGAAAGAAAGAAAGAAAGAAAGAAAGAAAGAAAGAAAGAAAGAAAGAAAGAAAGAAAGAAAGAAAGAAAGAAAGAAAGAAAGAAAGAAAAAGGAGAGAAACATATGTAGCTTATCAGTGGTTCCCAACTGGGACTACAAAACAGAGTAAACACTACAGGGTGACTAACCATCTAGAAATGCCAACATATGGGGGAAAAGGCTTTAAGCTGCTAAGTCTCACTTCCACTCTTCTTCCAATAATTTAGTACCAAAATACAGGAATCATTGGTGCAAGGCCATGTTTTGCAAGAGAAGCCTACAGCTGTTGCAAATGATTCTTCTAGTTTCAAGACTCCTGTGCTGATTTCATTACTTCATGTCTCCAGCTGTTTCATCTCTATTAGTTATCTTCTTCCCTGTTCTCAAATCTTAAACCTCTACATCTCCCAATCAGCTCATATCCCTTCCTTCTTCCCTTACTCCCACCTGCTTTTAATTGTACTCTCGATCTTCTTTATATTCTCTTCTACTTCTCTGATATGCCAATCTTGGCTTTATTTCCTAGTCTTCTGCTCCTTCTCCACATTCTTAGCTGCTCCCCACTCAGCTGGTACCTCTGTCCTCCTACACGTGGACAGGGCACCTGAGAAAACAGGACTCCAAGGAAATTTTTCTCATCCTCAAGGAGTCACTACAAATTATTGGGGATAAAGTCAGGGGAAAGTTGAAGACTAAATCAGTCATAAATGCTAACAACAGCCCTAACAACTCTCTGCACTACACACGTAAACTATGGTTTCATTCCCAACTGTAAAAGTTTGGCCAAGATACTAGCAACTGCAAAAGCAGTATGTTGCATGAAGTACCAAATAACTTCTGCCATCAACTATAGCTTATGTGCCCCTTATAAGTGGGTGCAGCTAGAAAAAGAAAACAGGCTTAATTGCTAAGTTAAGACCTAGAAGATTCCATCTCTTGTATAATTGAAACTGAAGCTCACATCATTTTTAAATTCTTGATAATTCATCACTATTTTTTCACACTATTTGCTTATTTTTAACATAGATATTATTCTTGTCAAAACAAATATGCTTCTTTTCCCATGTTAAAAAAAGATAAAGTTTGAAACATCAACTTGCAGAAAACTCAGATGTTTCTTTACTGAATTTCCATTAGAGCAGTTATTGCATCTTGGATTTCTTCAGTTTCTGGACAAATGTTACAGATACAAGGAAGGCAGAAAACAATTTTAATTCTCTGTCCTATGTGCGTTAGTCCACTAACAACACAGCTTATATGACTTGTAGCTTTTAAGTAGATCAGTTACATCTAACTCAGCAGAAGTTGAACATTGCAGTAATCTTGCAGAGCAGTATCTTCAAAATTGTGGTTTTAAAAGTAAATTTAAAGCCTTAAATACCAGGAATTATCTGAAGGTAATAATAGTTAAATTCAGTGCTTTACTTCACTAGAGGGTACACCCTCATCAACATCTGCAGAAGCCTAACAGTAAACAGTTTCATAGCCTGTATTTAACACTGCATAGCCTTAGATTTGGCCAACTGATTTTTATCGAGACTCCTCCTTGAGCTTCAGAGATTATTACTTCTTGCCATATAGCATCACACATGTCTAACAACCAATTTCATCAGACACAGAGGATGAACTTTTCAGCCTCTCAATATGCAAATCTAGATGCTGTCCTGCTTAGGTAGAGGCTGAATCAGTTCCATAAATAAATACGGAAATAAACTCCATTTACCAAAGACAATTGCCTAAGAAGCTTTGCAATTGCTTCTACACAAATACCAAAGCAGATAGTTTTTGAAATAAAGAAAAAAAGGTATCTGAGATTGTATCATACACTAAGTATTTCAAAATAGGAAACATAACAACACAAGATAAGGAAAAGACTGAGGTATTTATTACCTTCTTTGCTTCAGTCTTTTACGGTAGGAGCTATTGCTCTTGGGATACACAGCCCTCTGACCTGAAAGACATAGTTGGGGGGCAGAAAGAAGTCCTCATTATTCAAGGGGAAATGGCTAGCAACCTGGCCACACCACTAGACATACAGATGGGATCCACTGGAGGGTGCTGAGGGAGTTGGTGGAAGTGCTCGCCAAGCCCCTTTCCATCATTTCTCAGCAGTCCTGGCTAACTGGGGAGATTCAGGTTTTGCACTTGGGCTGAAACGATCCTATGCAAAGCTACAGGCTTAGGGTCGTGTGGCTGGAAAGTTGTCCAGTTAAAATGGACCTGAAGGAGTGTTGATTGACATTGAACATAGAACATGAGCCAGCAGTGTGCCCAGGTGGCCAAGAAAGCCAATGATATCCTGGCTGGTAACAGAAAGTGTGGCTGGCAAGACCAGTGGAATGATTATGCCCCTGTACTCAGCACTGGTGAGGCCACATCTGTGCCACTGTGTTAAATTTTGGGCCCCTCACTAGAAGAGGAACAATAAGGTGCTGGATTGTATCAAGAGACATGCATCAAAGCTGGTGAGGGATGTAGAGCACAAGTCTTGTAAGAAGTACTGAGGGATGTTGACTCTGGACCTTTTCACTTTACAACTAGCTGAAAGGAGCTTGTGATGAGGTGGGTTTTGGTCTCTTCTCACAAGTTACAAGCAACATGACAAGAGAAAATGGCCTCAAGGGAAATTTAGGATGGATATGAGGGAAAAATCTTTTCCCTTAAAAGTTTATCAAACATTGGAACAGACTGTCCAGGCAGACAGCATTGGAGTCACCATCACTGGAGATACTCAAAAGACATATAGATATGGTGCTTAGGGACACGATTTAGTGGTGAATATGACAGCTTTGGGTTAATGGCTGGACTTGATTCTAAAGGTCTTTTCCAAATGAAATGATTCTATAATTCTATGAAAATCTTAAAAAAATACATACTTCTCCTATAGACATAAAAGCATTTATATTGAAACACATGCAACTGTGCACCCTGCATGTGAATGCTATCAGCTGTATTTTGTCATATACCATGCAGAAGAAGCTGCTTGTTTCCAGGTGCAAGCTATGGTTAGTGCTATGGTAGTTCCAAGTAAGGCTAATTTTGTGATGGTTATAGAAAGGCTTTTCTGAACTGTTTGGGCAGCAAGGCAAGCCTTTGTAAACATCCCTAAGAGTAGTCCAAAATGATAAGAAGTCACTGGGAAAGCAAAGTTCTGAGGAAGACTGATCTATCAAACAATGTTTGCAAAGGGATAAAATTAAAACCCACTACTGAGCCCAGTATTGGCCAGAATGAAGGATACCAATGGAAGCTGACATCTGAGTGGCTGGCAAGCATAATTGCCTTGAGTGTGAAAGCAGATGCCATCTGTGGCAAAAGCTAGCTGGAAGCCAGCAAAAATATAGAAATATTTATTAATCAGTGGAACACAAAAGAAATTTAGAAGAAATTATGGAACCTGATAACACAGGAAATGAAGAGAAAGTTACCCATGACAGAATGCACACCTCATGCCTGAGAAGACAGGGCATTTTAAAAAGTTCAGTGAGTGATCACTTTTTTAACTCATAGCCTCTCTCATTTACTGCCTGAAATGTAGCACATAGTCAGTGTTCCCTGAACACACGTGATACTTTAAATGCCCAGAAAGCACTTGGTCTATGAAATAAAACAGAGCTAATGGCATAGAAAGCACAGTAACACTGGTTTTCTAGGTTTTACATTTCTGCTGCATGCATGAAGTTTTAACTGTCACTTCCCCTTTTAAACTCTCAGAAAAACCTTTTTTCTGGACTACTTTGCTGACACCTAGCGAGCCTTGGCTCCAACAGCTTCAGGCACACAAGCTCCTAGAAAGAAAAAAGCGGTAACACAGCAGCTGTTCTTTTCATTCTACTTGCAGTAAAATATTTTCTATGGCCATGTCTGTGATTCAGCAGTGCTGAGTCACATATCAACTCAGAGAACACTGCAGTAGGGATATTAAAATGTGGAAAGGTGCTAGGTAAAAGAGAAAGCAAGCACAATGGAAAGAAGTAATGGTCAAACTCTTTCTCTCTCAGCCTAAATTTCTTTTACAAGGATGACTGACTCAGAGAATCTTGCCACTGGTTGTGACTGCAATCTTTCCCTCTCTATGCTTCACATATTTATCTGGAATACCTCCGTGCCTGTAAGTTCCAGTTAAAGGTTTCTTTGCTGTTTGTTTTTAATGCAAAATGTAAACTACAAGCAACTCCTTATTGTCTCAATATTAATTCCAACCTAAGCCTATCATTACAATAGTATCAACACGTTACTTTATCCTTGGCTTAGTTTGGGAGAATGGTAATTTCATATGAGATAGCTTCACAGAAGTGGCTTAACATTGCCTAGGAAACAGGCATTAGTGAGACAATAACAGCATTTTCTGACATCAAGGAATTCTGCCACTTACAGTGGACACAAAACCAACTAAAAAAAACAAATCAATCTTAGGTTTTAAATAGAAATTGTACAAATGAAGCCAAGTGCAGATTACCTGTGATGACAGAGAATCAGATTGCATTTTACCTACCTGGAAAATGGCTCCAAGAAGTCACGATCCTTGGTCTTGCATAAAAAATGGTAGAATGCATACTGCTACCAAGTGCAAAGTAAGTTTCTCATTTCAGAGCTGCTGGTCATGAATTTTTAGGTTTCTCTATAAGAATTTAATATCTGTCCTTCTGAAATACCTGGCTTAGATAACTAAAGATCTTAGAATATGCACAAATATCATATAGTTTTTGTAACTGTATCAGGAACAGTATATTTAAGCTTTCAGACCCAGACTTCAGTCAAAGCCTCAATGTTTAAGCAGCTTCTTGAAAAATGCAATTCATTGTCTATAACTGTAGCACACACTTAACCACATTTAATTGAACTTTCTGACTTACGGGCCAGGAACCATCACATCATATGTTTCAGACTCAAACTCCCTTGCAAGGAGTAAACTCCCTTGCAAACACAATGCAAGAAACGACATCCTTAAAGTTCTTTAGTGATTTTTCTGTTGCTGAATTTCAGATTAAAATCTCTGTCATTAAAAGGCAAATTAAAGCTTCCATTTAGTGCAAAAACAATTTTTCTTTGTCTTAAAAGTATGTTTTTACTCAATATAGATTTAATATTTTTCATAACTCCCTTGGTTTGGCCAAGGTTGCAAATGATTGTAATTAGTTAATGAAAAAAAGAGACCATTTAATATGTCAATCAAGAAGATGTATATTAACTGTAATTGATATATCCAAAATTATTACTTCTACATTTACCCTTTACAACAATAATTACGCTTTAAATATTTTAATCAAGGAAATAGCACATTCCCACTGGAAGGGGAAAAAAAAGAAAGAGAGAAGAGAAACAGACCAGACAAGATTATTTTATCAAACAGGTTCAGGAACAGAGTTGGGTTTATTTCAAAAGCTTTCACCCCTTAGCCTTAACCTTGTTAAGATGAATGGCAGAAACTGCCTTGTTCTTGTTTCGATTGCCTTGATCCTTCCTCAGATCTCTCTTATCTCCACTTAATGCAAGGAACATTTTCTTCTGGAGAAAAAGCAAGAAGATGGCTTTTATCGACTGTCCCGTTGCCATAGCTTGGCTTGTAAAACCTGCAAGGTTCAAGATACAGGAATATGCACCAAGGCCCTGAACTGCCTAAAATTAAAGATGTTTGTACTGTTGCTATGTTTTTTACTGTTGAGGCCTTTTGCAATAGCAACAATTTAATCCTTGGAACATACCTGATTTCCAGGCTCCCAATGCACCAACACTAGAAAAATAAAAAAATCTGATGTAACTAAATTTACTGAGAACTACATCCAAATTCCAGATGTCTCCAGTTCCTCAACATAAACTGTGAAACGCTGCTGCTTTCATTATAGCCATAAGCACTTGGAATCTACCACACAATGAAGACACTTTGGAATGGTAACACAAGCCTCCATGATGTGATACGGTAATTGAAAACACAATGTATGTCGAAACTTTCCTCTCTAGTGTGAGAAAAGTATAAATGTGTCTAGCATCCAGCACCTGCACAACATCACCATTCTCAGTAACTGTTGTAGTTCGATACACAGGTGGCATTAGGGGCAAGGTAACACATTTTAATTTTATATCAACAAAAACATTACAAAATGTACCAATTTTCATTATAATGCATCCAATCAGCAATGCCTCAATCAGACTGAAGAGGCAGGCACACCACCTCCTCATAACGAATACATTTCTTTATTCATTTGAATAGATGCCCTGGTGAGGCCTCATCTGGTGTCCTGTGTCCAGTTCTGGGCTCCCCAGCTCAAGAAGGACAGGGAACTGCTGGAGAGAGTCCAGCACAGGGCCACCAAGATGATCAGGGGACAGAAACATCTTTCATACGAGGAAAGGCTGCAGGAACTGGGGCTGTTTAGCCTGGAGAAGAGGAGACTGAGAGGAGAGCTCACTAATTTACAAATATCTAAATAGTGGATGTCAGGAGGTTGGGGCAGCACTTTTTTTCTATTGTATCTAGTAACAGGAGAAGGGGTGATGGGATGAAGCTGGAACACAAAAAGTTCCATTTAAACATAAGAAAAAACTATTTCACTATTGAGGTGAGGGAGCCCTGGCACAGGCTGCCCAGGGAGGGTGTGGAGGCTCCTTCCTTGGAGGTCTTCAAGAAAGTTTCTTTAATTTCTATGAGAAATATGTTTAGCATTTGTTTCTAAATATTCTACAAAATCCATGGACTTATCATGCCAAATGTCACTAGGAAAAGAAGGGAATAGCTTCTAGAATCGTGCATTTTTCCACATCCTCAAGTTTATAGCATTGTATACTTAAGAACAGCACAACTGATGCCTGTGAATGGTTTTTCTTGAATAATCCATTCTGTACCAACAGCAGAGGAAAACATAGAGAAAGTACATCCAGTTCTGTGTCAGGGCTCATTATTGTATTGATGGTCTTTTCCATATAAATATGTTAATAGCTATTTCCTTTATGAAGATGAAAGAGTTCATTTTTCCACCTGTTTGAAGGCACATGTCAGGGAGCAGCAAGGGAAAGCTGCTTAGAAAGGAAAGTGGAGCTGGGAGCTAAGAGTCACGTCAGAGTAGGCAGGGCAAGGGCCTTTCTGACAAGGGCATAGTCCCACAGTACCTGAACAAAAAAGCAGAACAGATCTGTCACAGCAGCCAGGACCAGGTTACATATCAGTGACTGCCAGATGAGGCTATAATAACAAAGTAGATCTGAGGTCATGCCAGAAAGTGCAGTCAGAAAGGTAGAGCCTGATCTGATGGAGTTAACCAGAGTCTGCCACAGATCAGTGATGAAGCAGGTAATGAAGCAGGTCTGATTCCAGCTGCATCAAGTTGTCTCTCAGCCCAGGCAAAACCCCTGAGAGAGCAGGTTTATGTACTCTAGCCCCTAACATGATGCTATATCTCAAAAGAGCTTTTCATTTAACTTTCCTTTGCCTCAACATTACATTCCTGCTGGTGGTTTTGAAGACACCTAAAGAGCTAATGACAAACATCTTAAATGGATCTAACAGAAGAGAAATAGCAGTGACTTCCAACATAAATTAGTTTAATAGTCTTTAGCATAGATAGGATCACTGGTGTCCATTTATTTGGGGAACTGCTCTTTCCCCTATCACTCACATAAAAAATAACACTGAAAAAAAGGCACATGGTTCACTCACTCACTAATACCATGGGTTTGACATCTCCATTGTGTCTACAATGATAGTCATACAAGAAATCCACTGATTGAAAGCTAGCATTTGAACTGTACGTGGCTTGAAAATTCTCAGTGTGGATGACTTCCTTCAGAGGGGAAGGTCTTGGTGAAAGACACAAATCTGCTGCAACTCAGAACTCCAATTAGATTCTACAGGATCTCCTGGAAGTCTGACCATGATGCTCCAAGGTCCAGGAGAGAACAATATTAAAATATTTCCTAAAGGAGATTTTCATTCATTTAATTTGTTTCACTGAGTTATTTAAAAAGAGCAAAAAAATATTCCAAGATGAAAAGACAACATACAGACCTGTACAACTAGAGTTTCAAACAGAGTCAATGTTCCACCTAAGTTTTACAACTGGCTTGACTGTAGGAATGAATATATTTTAGTAAAGACTCAGCAAAGACAATTATTCTGTATTTTTATTTTTTTAATTATTTCTTTGAATATTAACTTTAGGTAAGAGATATATTTAGCATGATTGTTTAACAAACTAATCAAAGCATCCTTCAAATGTCATGTATTGATTTGACATAAAATTGAAAACAGCTTCTCCATTGCAGCCTTTATGTTGGACAGACACACCTCTTCTGCAGTGCCTGTTATTGTGAATGACTGTGGATCACTAAGATACATGAGCTATCGGACTCAGCAACAAAAATACACTGGATTTCTGATGATTAAATAAACGTTCTTGATGTGTGAAGCCAATAGGGTTCAACTAAAGAAGCTGCCAACATTTCTTACTTAACATTGATTCCTGTGTGAAAAGAAATTCCTACGTGTCTAGCTGAGACAACAAAAAGGCTGCAACACAAGTTAAAAAACCAAAATCACAACATTGCAAAACTAGAGCAGAAACAAAGCTAAAATTGATGTGATAAAACTACCAACTGAAAAACTAATTTGAAGATTGACTCAAATCTGGTGTACTGGCATGGGAATAAATCCCTTTTCTTACAGAAAAAATTCCATTTCCTATGGAAATATTTTCTTCCTACCCATTACATATTTATAAGTCTTGAATCAGATAGTAAGGAATTCTGGCAACTATTAAATGCTTGTTTTCCTACCTACCACAATGAAATTGTTCTCCAAGTGGTGAAAATGCTGTGGCATTTTTCCAGTCTCAACTTCCCTATTCAGGCAGCAAGCAAACTAGAAACTACCAACCAGGACATAAATCCTGGAACATAATCTTAAGGGAGATTAAGTAATATGAATGAGTAACTGGGCTTAACTTTCCATAGCTACACACACAAAAAGCTTTGCTTTTAGCTACTGAAAGGTAAGCCCTCATACAAACATATTTACTGCTGAAAAGTAACAACGTTCAAGTCATTTAATCTTTATTCAAGGTAAAATTAAGCACACAATAGGGAAATAACAATATTACATACTCATCATGATTTGTCAAGACAAATATACTACTTCAATTTACCAAACTTAATGCCACTCTAAGATTTAGCATTTATAAGCCTATTGTAGAGGTTTATTGAAAATAATTTTCTAAAAATACCATAATGGAGTCTATGCCTTAGAAAACACATTTTCAGAAGGGATCCATTGTAATGTAACTACAGATGAATGCTTACATTTAAAATCAGAAAATACCTCTTAGAAAACTTGTTTTTTAACATTATTTGACATCACACAGAAGTGCTACCCCACGCAGTACCCAGTGCTCTGGAGGCTGAAGAGTTTTAAGATCTATGGCAGCAATGTAATTCATATCTGTCCGAACGGCTTTTTTGTAGACTGGACACGAATACAGACGTGGATCTTTTGAAGCTGAAAAGACAAAATAGATAGTGAAAACAATGAAACAAAGTTGAAAAAACAGGGCCCTAAGCGAATGGGCAGAATCCAAATGTAAAATTGAATCAAAGTTCAGTAGCACACATCTCTCCACCATCACAAAAGAAGTACACATCTCTCCATCACCACAATCTCTTACTTGATTAGTTACCCTGGTATTGCCAGTTGAAGGCCATGTATAGCTTGAAATTGCTGTAGGCTTAAGGTTCAACATCAGTACCCACAAATTGGATGCAGCAAGAAGTGTAAATGGATATATATATAAATTACATGGATTTAGAGACTTCAGAAAAGATGTTATTTGGGTTTAGGATACAGAGGCTACAGACACTGCACAGTTTATGTACATAAACGTTGATCTTCCTAACATATAGGACATATATTGTCAACAGAAAACTGAATGCAAGCATGCTTGCCAGAAGAGGCAGAGAGCAGCTCATCTGTAATGGATTAAAAAAGTTATCAACACAGAAGGTAAAGATCTATTTGAATATTAGGGGGGAAAGTACCTCTTATCAAGGAAGACTGAAAGCTAATTTTATATGGAAGACTGGGAAGTCTCCCACATTGAAAAAGATCCATTATCTACACAATGAAAAGCAACAGCCTCATGAAATCCCTAAAGCCCAAAAGACTTCCATATATAGTTGAATAAAAAGTTACATTGAATTAGATCAAAACTAGATCTTCCACAATGCAGTTACTTACTGTTATTCTCTGCATATATTCTTATGACTGGCATCATCTCAAAAAGCACCTTGGGCTTAGATTCAGTCAGTCTCATGTTTCTTCTGTCCCAACCAGCTCCTTCCAAATACAGCCCATACACATAGACACCTTCCAAAGGAGGGCCTGTGATATCATCCTTCATCCATTTAGTGACCTCATTACACAGCACTACGCTGTCAAGAGCCCATCCTTTGTTGGCTCTGGTCATTTCCTGCCCAAAACAGATGAAAGTATGGAGGTGACATTTTTTCATGTGCACAGAGCAATTTTTTCCAAGCATTTCTTAGAAACATGTATGTATGGTCACAACTTATCCTCTTCAATTAAACAAAAAATCAACTCTTTATCATATCCACATTTACAGTTCTCTCTAAAATAGTGATGGTACAGTACTACAAGAAAGTTTTCAGTACTTTATCCACTATATATTTGATTTTCAATCTATTTGTTGTATACCATGTCTTAAGACCACACCAAGTGACACACATTGAATGTCAATGGTAACTGGCTTTTGCAAATATGAAAACTTCACAGTTTTAAGGGAAGACATTAACTGCCTGTGCTAAGTATAGCAGTACCAATGAGAAAACCAGAATCCACAATGTGCTACGTATTTTCTGGGGCTCCTTTCCTTTTCCTGGACCTATACTCTTCATTTAGCATATTCTTAACAATGAGTAAGAGTCCACGAAGCTCTAAAGCTACATAAAGAGACTGCAAAAAACCCCAGAGAACACTTGAAGATAAACATGCTTAGATTTAACATACACTTCAAATTTAGTCATTTAGTTAGTGCATTGGAAAACACTCCTCAATCTCAGCCAATCCCTTACAATCCCATGCCATTAAGTTATGCCAGACCTAAGTTTTATCCCAGTCTTGCAAACATTTTCCATGATCTTTCTTTGAAGTAATTGAAATAATTTTTTGTGCCATAGTGCAGTTAATTAGCAGAAGGGTTACGGCTCAGTGATTATTCTGGCTCTTTGTTTTTTCCCATTTCTGTTTTTTCTACCACATAGCAAAGTCCAGGAAGTCACTTTGGTCTTTACTTAGGACATGAGGTTGTTATGTGCCTATATTCTCTTTTTCAGGAAGCAGAAAGGTTCTACTGATTGTAACTGTTTCAGATCCTGCTACCAAACTCTTTCCACTAGTTTGAGTGCAAAAGAAAAAGTCCAGTTTAAGACTGGTTTCTCAAAAGAAAAGTCTTGTGATGTAACTCCAAGGATATATGGCTGTCATTTTAGTAGATCACATATTAGAACTTCAGTTTGACAAATGAAGACTACACTCCCTCATAGCAAGAGAGGAGATCTTCTTTCTCTCCTCCAAAATTCAGGGTTTTTATGAGGTCCCATTGGATTCCCACCTAAGTACTCTTTCCCACTTGTACAGATTCCAGATAATTACTGTCTCCAATGTGTCCATCTACGCTGACCAACACAGGTATTAATTGCCTCCTTTTAAAGTACAAAGTAGCATACTTGTCAAATGCTACTAACATGCTGACCAACCAACACAATCACCAAGTCAACAGATATACATATGTATTAACAAATACATAAAACTTCATACCTAGTATACGTTAATAAAGAAAACTCTTTCCCACTTCATGAGAACAGTGAACCAACTACTGAACTGCATAAATGTAATATAAGACTAATTCAAATAGCTGCCCTGGCAAGCCTCCAGCCAGGTAAACACAACACAGATCAAAAGGGAAGGGAAAGAAGGAAAATAATGTGTTTCACATCTCTGTTCAGGGATATCTCAATGGCAACATGACACGTTACTTCTCCAGTTTACCTTAAAGATGTTGTAAGGTTGCCTCTATATACATGAAGCTTTGTCAAAGTGGAAAATATGTTTTCACACACTAGTGATTGATATACTGAAAAATTATGTGCATAGGAAGAATATATCCCTCAGGAAATGTTAGACAGTTCTGCAGTCACATATCTTCCCTGCTGACACGGTGGAGCCATGTGAGGAACTCAGTCTTCATCACAAAACTTTTTATTTTTTTAAAGTACATCAAAGAAGGCAGCAGACTGAGACTTGAAACACAATTTACCTGCCTCATTGCAGTTAAAAATCCTTGAGGATTAAAAAACCCTGTCATCCAGAAGCAGTTCGGTCGGCTTTCAAAAATCCAATTGTGAAACTGGTGATTTCTTTCTAGAAGCTCAGTAAACCAGAAACCAAGTGTACTAGAAGCCCAAGAAGCCTAAAAATAATAAACAACACATTCAGTTTTTTAAATTATATTCAAGAGTTTTAAAACATAGTATTCATGTCAAGAAAATAATTCCTCCCAAGGTGGTAAACAACATAATATTACCAAAGCATATTTAAAGCCCATTTTTTCTTATCTTAACTTTTAACCTGATAAATGGCAAATGTTGTGTCTCACTGAAACCTGGAACAAATTCTTGCCCTGTGCAAATTCATGCCTACCATTCCCTTTAGGCATGCTTAATGGTTCCTTTGGTAACTGTTCAATGACATTCTTTTGCAAAATTAGATAGCTGTGTAAACTAGGAAGAGATATTGTATACATGTCTTTCTAAAGCCCGGGTCAATGCATAGAGATAATAGGACTTCTCCCCAAAACTGGGCTTTTTCTAGAAACAAAAACAAGATAAATTGGGCTTGGACTCTGTTAAGATTTATGATGATTTTTCATTTTGAATAGTTGTATCATATTTGTGCTGTGAAGCATGTGCTCTGGTCTAGGTTTTGTACCATGAAAATAGTATGTCAATAAAAACAAAACAAGAAAACACACACAAAAAAACGCCCCCGTTTATCTTTCTATCAGTTGCCTTCAACAGCTCCAGTTGATGCTGCAAACAAATTCTGTGGGGAGAGTCTGAGAGAACTGGGATTGTTTGGCCTGAAGAAGAGAAGGCTCAGAGAAGATACTGTCAATGTTTATACTTCATGTGTGGAGAGTGAAAGATGGAGTCGGGTCCGTGTCAGTCATACAACGGGCAGCAATGAGCACAAAAAGAAATGTGAGAAACTCCATTTAAACTTGAGGCATTTTTTAGTTGGTTGCTTGGTTGGTTGGTTTTTACTCTGAGAGAAATCAAACACTGGCAGAGGTTTCCCAGAGAGATTGTGGACTCTTGATTCTGGAGAGCAGGGAAAACCTGCTTTAACTGATCCTGCTTTCACAAGTGAGGTTAAACTAAACTATCTTCAGAGACCCTTTCAGTCTCTACTATTCTGTGACACTACGATTCTTAAACTCAAAAAATAGCAATAGCATAGTCCAATAGTGTTGGTGCTATTTTTTCAAACCTTCATCATGTTTTAAATTATTCTTTTCTCTCCAGCTTTTTATATCGCCAATATGAACCTGCACCTCCCAAATTATTTTTATTTTTATAAATGAAAATATATAGCTCAAAATTTACTCCAGAAGTTGCACAGTCCTGATTAATTGTATCTCAAGCAATTTAATCTAGCTCTACAGAAATAATCTAACTTTTTTTTCCTTAAAAAGCAAATGATGTGCACTTACTTTTTTCCAGCTAGCAGGAATCCTTCCATCATACATGCAGTCTAAAGCATCCCTCAGATTTTCACTCATAACAATTGTCCCATCAATGGCAAGTTTTAGATCAGTCAGAGTGCTTCTAACTAAAGAAATAACTCTCTGCATTTGTTCAATCTCCTGTCGCAAAAATATGTTCATAGGCTGAAAAGATCCCATGCTCTTTAGTTTCTCTTTTACCTGTAGATTGAAAACCAAAGATTCTTCAACAGAAGTAAAAAACAAAAGTGGCTTTATGACAAGGTTAGGTCTCAATACAATTTTTAAGGCACAATACTTTTATTTAGGAATTTAAATGGTCAGTTCGGCATCTTTCTTGAATCCTGTGCAACATGATCTAGGTGGGACCTGCTTCTGCAGGGGGGTTGGACTAGATGGTCTCTAAAGGTCCCTTCCAACCCCTTCCATTCTGAGATTCTATGATTCTATATGATTCTCTGTAACAGAAGAATACAGAATTTGTTCCAAAAGAAATCTATGATGCTGAGACTTACTATGTTTTTAGCCTAAGTCATTATTTAATCTATATACCATTCTATGAGCTAAAGTCATTTAAATGGCATGTAGGCTATGTCCCATTTCCCTTTAATTCCAACAGACACTTCCCAAGGTTTCCTTTGCACAAACCAACCAAGAGTGATTTCCTCAGTATAGTAGCACTGTTTATCAGCAGCCTGGTTGCCTGGGAACTATCACAATGCCAGGCAGTCTTGCATTCCAGCAAAATCTGCTAATATATTTTTAATCAACTTGTAAAGGTTAAAAATTAATGATTCTAGTCATAACTAGCAATTTTGTAGGCAATATGGTCCTATGGGGAAATTGGTGAAAAAATTGTATATAATCAGTACTGGATCCTACACAGAGTAACAGCTCTGTTCTTAGTAGTAAGTGTAACCTGAGTTTATCAGTATTTTGCTGCACAAAAAGGAATTTAAATAGTTTTCACCATGTGGAAGAGGTTAGTGCTCCACACTCACTGTTATTAACACAAATGAAATTTCAATTTGTCATTTCTGATCAGAGCTCAGCCCTCTTGTAAACTTAACAGGGCTAAATATATTTTAACCACGATATTGTATAATATATGTCTTTATTAAAACACATATCTGTTCTTGGAGATGTCAAGTAGAATTTGAAGAGAGTTGGACTAACAGCTATCAGGAGATTTCATCCATCGCTTAAGCAGTACCCTTCTGAGCAACTCAACAAATTGCAATCCTTTGCACATCTGAGACATCTAGTTCAGCCTTTTGGAAAGTCATAAATTTCAGGCTTTTAAAAAAAACAGTAGGTCAGAAACTTCAAAAAGTGAAAACTTTTGGAAGGCTGCTAGAGAAGCAGCATTCCAAATTCAGATACATTAACTCACTTGTTCAGATAAAATACATTATCATAATTATGCCATTTGAGGGAAGGAAGATCAAATAATGAAAAATGGGCTACAGAAAACATAGAACAGATATAAGACAGAGGTTCCTGCAGAGAGTCTATATATATAAGCATAAGGGAAACTTATGACTGTGTAAAAAGTAGAAAAGATGGTGCTAGATTGTACAAGTCTCCTTGCTTCTTCTCATAGCTCAGCACTGTGAGCTTTCATAAGATACCTTTTCTTGTATCAGGTTCCCATGCTAAATTCCATTAAAGTAGCAGAAGACTAAGGATAAATGATTTCACTGTCCTCAAGAAGGAGGTGCCAGGCAAATTATTTAACTAATAAAACATCATACTGTTAAGATGAGCAGGTGGCTACTTCAGGAAGCTGTTAAGTACATACATGGGTGTGAACTTCTTCCTTATGAGACGTTGGGATAACTCACATTCATTTCATAACAAAAGTGTTCCAAATGTTTTATTACCAATATAAATAATTTTACTTCCTTTTAAGCTTGCACCAATAGAAGGGCACACAAAGGGTCAGCATCCCTCAATACAGGAAACCTTAACTATTTTACAAGCAAGTTTGAAGCTCATAACCAGCCCCACCTGGGAAGAACTGTAATGTCAGTATCCTGAAATTATAAGACTCTAAAGGAGAAGTTAGAACTGTAGAAAGACACAGAAGCACAAATCATCCAAACACTCAATTAAAGTGTAATCTCCAGGATGGGGATACAGAATACAGCAGATTGGAATGTTCATGTATATAGTCATCCATAAATGTTTTCTAACTGTAAGAAAACACTCTCACCTTGAGAGTTGTTCCAACAAATAGAAGGAAAGCTGCCATTTCAGAAAACAAATAGCTGCAAGGCAGCAGGTGTCCATTACAAATATAATTACGTAGGCTATTATGTGTGAATATGGATCCTGAGGTAGTAGCACCAGGCTTCAATCAATGAAACCTATCACTTGACAAGCTTTTCAACATTCACTTCACTGAAGAAAGCAACCTAAAAATATCTTCAGGATGCAAACTGAATCCCAAAGTAGTACACATAACAAAGCTGTGATACTTTTAGAAGCATGCAACATGATCTCAGTTCTCTACAGTGTCAAAAGCCTTAGTTAAAAGCTGATAGTCCTGTCCCACTCCACAGTGCAAATGACAGCTTAAGCCTTAAGTGGTTTAATAGTTTGAAGTACACTTCAGTGTAGATGTAGTGACTTCATTATAAAAGTTAAGAGTCTGGTCAGACTTCTTTAAGAAATGTTGTTGAAGTATTACCTGTGAATGAATTCAGACCTGCTTTTAGAAAAGAAGTAATATTGTTACTTTTCTTTTAATCCACACAAAGCAAAATGGAGCAAATGTTTTTTTGACACAATTTCATTAACTCACTTCAAATGGTACATAATCAGCAGGAAGCTTTTCCAGCATGTCATCAGCCAGTCTGGCTACGACTGCCTCTCGGGTTTCACCTCCTCCACCAGAGCTATCTTTAGGCTGAATACTGAGGATGATGTCCATTACATCTTTGGAAAGTTTACTTTGGTAAGTGATATCAGCATTGGGGTGCAAACCAAACACCTCTGGTGTGTCGTAAGCAGGAAGACTCTACATAGTAAAATACAAAAATAGCACAGCTGGAGATGGGTTTAAAAGATAATTATTTAAAAAAGAAACAAACAAAATAAAACACCAAAAAAACCCACAAAAAACCTGCAAAACACCACACAACAAAACCAAGTGACAAACACAAAATAAAAACCCACCTACATAATGTTTTGTAAAATAAGAGGTTAGATCTTTTCAAACAGTCTTAGGGCAAATAACTTGCTCTGATCTATTTGTCACATCACAGCCCAAATCACACCAAGGTTAGCAACAAATTCAGTTTTAACCTTTATGTGCTATATTAATAGTCAGCTTCTACTTTCATATAGCCACACTTTTCATTTCTGTGAGGTCGTACCCAATGTCTGGATTCCTTTCTTTGCCCTCTCTATTATATATATCTAATATATATCCCACAAGCAAAACACATGAAAAATAAAAGACTCCTGTCATGACAATAATAGCATTAGTTGTCATTAATAGATTTGCAGACTGTTAGAAAACAATTAGGAATCTATGACTAAAAGACAAAACATAGATAGTCAGAAGAGAAGACAAAATACAGGGACTCACTAACATCTGAGAAACAAATGAACTGGGTTTTTTTGTGTTGAAAAGCTCTCACTTACTAACCTGTATGTACTGCAGGTACTGATCCACCAGAGTACATTTGGGTATGCTGTATCCTTTGTAGAAGCTGAATTCCTGACTGAATGTATTTTCACTGAACCAAACCTTTACAAAGGTGTTCATGAGTCTTTTGTCATAGTCATCTGTCACACGGCCCCCATACTGGATCTCACCTATCATATAACAAACAGTACTCCAAGAGATGCCCTAAAACCAGGAAAACAAAGAGCACAAACTTTAGCTAATCCTCTTTTCACCTATTGACATCTTCCTTAGTAATAACAGCTGATATAGCGAGCCCTGTTTCTCTGTCTCTTTTGGAATGAAGTTAGTTTCTTGCTACTCTTTTTTTCCCCTATAACCCTACATTCCCAGAACATCTTCAAGGACATCTCAAAATAGAATTCTTTGAAAACTGATTCAAGAAGCTATCTGGAATCTGGGCAAGATGGATACACGAATATTTCAATCATGCTTTGAACTTCACTTAAAATATCAATCACAAAGTGATCTGCCACAGATCTCTATGTGACAATTACTCACAGGAAAGTGAGGAATGAAGAGGAATTCTTATATAGTAACTTAAAGCCACTTTTAATTTCTTTATGCTTCTTAGACAGGTTGAAGGGGTCAAATATTACTATTTTGACTCAAATTTAAACAAAATAATATTTCAAATACAATTGGCCATTTCTAACTGTCTCAATTAGCACTGAAAAGAAGAGCTATACTTCTAAGGTTTGTATCTCTGAAGTTTTTGTAGTAGACAGCGGGGAGGGATTTTATTCTTTTTTCATGTACAGGTTAAGAAAGAAAATTAACATGCACAGGATTAAAAGTTTAATTTAAGTCTGCTGCTCTAGAGACATATATACTTGGAAAGCTGAATGTCTGTGGAAAGAAATGAAATAATTTAAAATCACTTTTGTGTTTCAGTTATACGTGATTCCTTCCACCTTCCACACAATAACATGAATTACCTTCTTGGAATTCACAGTATCCAAGTGGTTTTGAATGAACTGCACGGTAGCATTGAAATCAGCTTGATTAAACTCATAGGGTATGTTCCAACCCAGAGATCCAAACTTGCGTCTTTCTTGAACAGTGGAGTGTAGAAAGGCTACAGCATATAACATTGGTTTCCATTGTACCATGTCACTGACATCTAGCAAATCCTGGCTGACACCTATGGATTGTAAGGGGGCTTTATAAGAAACACAGCAATAGTATTTTTCAAAAATACTTCAAATGAGTGCTAAGTCAGCACTCCTAGAGATACTCAGCTGACTGTTTCTTCTAAGAGCAAATTATTATCCAACAAAGCATTCTATGGTGGAGACAGTTTACAGTATCTTATTAAGCTGCTTTAAAGAGTAAACTTCAAGAAAAACCCTCACAATTTAATAATGGCTGAATTCACATTAAATTGCCTTCCACATAGACTCTTTGACCTTTATTCTATACATCATAATCATTAAAAATGTAAACACTTTGAACTGAGAAATTAGAAGTCAACCTTTGAGAAGAGAAAAGGCTTTTCTTATTTTTCTATCCAATTAATTCTAGAAACAGAACTTCAGCATATCTTCTCTTCCTTTTAATTTCCACAGCCTCTACCTCAAACCAAAGATCAAGATGCGTCCTGCCATTGTTGTGATCAGTTCCTTATACCAGCTTACACCTACTGTCAGTGGTTACAACGTGACCACAGGATAACTCCAGAGCATTCAATGATGAGCATAATTTCATTTTAAATCTTTACTCACCACTGTATGTTCTCTTTAGTCCAGCTCTGAGACCTTGTGGTGGTTCATTGGTAAACTTGATAGACATTTGAAGAAGGGTGATGGGGAAGTGTTTGTGAATGTCAGTTGTCATCCAGAGTCTAAAGCTTTCATGGACAGTCTCTGTTTCTATTACAGTGTCCATCAACTCATCCAGAAAGTCAAGTCCAAGATGGCAGTTTTGCAGAAGTGCCCAACCTCCCTGGTTTAAAACAACAGAACAGAAAGTTATCAATGTTGATTACAAATACATAAACATGCTACATTTTGATGATAAGTGCTTATTAGAACTGTTAAAGGAATAAATTCTCCACAGTCAATCTTTCATGTCTGACTCTCCAAATCAAAGCCAAGACATTAATAATTTCACTTCATGTATAGGCTATGTACAGACACCAGTGTGCAATTGTACATGTACAATTAACAAAGTATTTTTTCTCTGAAATATGGCTTATGTGAGCTAAGCTGCAGGCTGCTCCTTCTAGAGCTTGTTAGGTTTTATCATCTAAACAACTGGCCCTTACTTGTCCAATCTGGTCTTCTCCAATATTGCCTATCTTTGGTATTTCACTATGTTTAAAATATATATATACACATGACTGTAGTGCTGAAAAAACTTGACTTATAAAAGGGAGCTCAGAAGTAACTCCATAGAGCAAATCACTAAATCTTGTTCCTCATATGGGTCACAGGCTTAGAAAATAATCACATATGCATACTTAACATGGGAGTACAAATTTAACCTGTTCACATCAGCAGACATAGCAGTATTACAACCTGATGGGCAAAGTATGCTAAATAGGAACATCTCAACTTTTCTCTCTCATACAGGAAATGTTGTTCTTTGATTATTACATGTTTCACTTGTAAAATGCCTGTGCTACCAGATTGCCCATCCCAATCCAAACTACAGCAATATGAAATATTTTCCTACATAGACTTCTTTTGTTCAGGCTTATATAACTTACATAACAGAAGCAGGTGGACCTGCTTCGGCAGGGGGGTTGGACTAGATGATCTCTAAAGGTCCCTTCCAACCCCTACCATTCTACGATTCTATGATAACTGTCAATAGTATATTTGGAATTAACCAACTTCATTTAAAAAAAAGTTTGCATTACTAAAAATACAAAACTGAAAAAATGTTGTGAAATTCTGGTTGAAGAATATTCATGAAGTTAATATCCACGCAATCCAAACAATCACTTAAACTAAAAACTTACAACAAAAAATTCAACATATATGAAAATCACTAATGTCTGCACAGTATCAAAAAGCTTGTTATAGGCAATTGAGTGATTGTGAAAAGACAGTTCTGTTGCTTAGGACACTTATTCATACAGATAAATATAGATTTTTGCATCAGCATTAACTACTAAACAACTTTATTTAATGACACAGTTTTCATTCCTAAGTGTTTAATACAGATACAAAAAAACCCATTTGATTTTTGTCTCTTACATGAGCCATCGTCTGCTGCAGAAGTTTACGAGCATGGATTTCTTGCCCCTGGCCCATGGATACATAACGTGTTTCTGTCTTCAGTCTTTTTCCCAAAGCAATAATTGAGTCTGTAGGATCAGAGCCCATGGAAAGGAAGCATATGAGAGGAGTACGTGGATCTGACTCTTCCCATGACTTCTCCAAGTCCAAGATGACTCCCTCTGCATATTTTTCCCCCATAGTGTCAATGATGTATTTTCTTGCCTATATTAAAAAGAGTAAATCATTTAATAGTGTTTATTTCCCATTGGAAATACAATCAATATGGTAACTGAACAGCAAAGATTGTGATAAATTTCTACCAGAAGTACAAATATACAACAAAAGTGTGTTTATATGTTAACAAATCATGCTGTCTGAACATGTCATTTTTACAGCTTTATTAAGACTCATTAAATCTTTAAAAATATTCTATTAAATATATCTACATGAATTGTTATCTATAATACCTAAAATTGCAGTATAATAAAAATAATAACCTTACTCAACCTTTAGAAAATTTGTTATGATTTAAAGATGGCATCTCCATCAAATCAAATAACTCCTAACCTTAAAATCTAACTTTCCTTTCCGAATATTGAAGAAGAGTAAAGAATGGAAAATATGGTTCAAATGTGCTGGGTCTTTCCCACCTTCATGGTTACACAAACAATAAATGAACACTAGTAATGAAGAAAATAACTGTCACTAACTAGAAGATCCAGAAGGACTGGTAAAGAGTATCTCTGTTATTCCTTACATATTCATTTTGAAAATTGCAAGGTTATTATTCCTTTTTACTAAGAAATAGAAAAGTCTCTTTTAAACAGTCTGAGATGATCTTATATTCTTTGCCACTACACTGTTGCAGACCAATCTTCCCTTAATACCTCTGGGTTACTTCTCAGAGACAAAAGATATTTAGCATTTAGCATTTGATAAACTATCTTGAAAATTGCAAGGTTATTATTCCTTTTTACTAAGAAATAGAAAAAAATCTCTTTTAAACAGTCTGAAATGATCTTGTATTCTTTGCCACTACACTGTTGCAGACCAATCTTCCCCTTAATACCTCTGGGTTACTTCTCAGAGACAAAAGTTATTTAGCATTTAGCATTTGATAAACTATCCGTTTTCATAAAACCATCGTGAAATGAAAGTGTGTCTTTCCTCCATTAACAAAACTGAGAAATTAATTTTGCATGATCCATTTCAGACACATGGGACACATCTGAAAGTTTCATTATACAGTAGCATTTAACCTTCTATTAACCGCAGTTACAACAATAATTGCTGAAACTTTCTCTGAATCAAGTCACAATGTCTAGAGGTTTCCATCCATAAAATTAATCCCATACTTTCAGTGATGCATTCTGACTTCAGTAAATTGCCAACCATTGCTCTGAAATCGTTAGCAATTGCATAATTGTTATTCTCTTGCACTGGTGAAGAACATAAAGATTAAAAATAGGCTCCTAGAGGTTGATTTTCCTTAAAAATAGGTCCAAACATTTATAAAGTTTGATTTTATATTTCCCTCCTTTCTAAATAGATGGCTTTAAATTAAAAACTTTGAACAGATCTTTATATAGATTTCTTTAAGGTGGGTCTAACTAATGGTTCCACAATCAAATTGGTTTTGTGTTTTGTTTTCTCTCAGTCAAATGAGTTGATGAAAAGTTTTTACTTCAGCCTAACATGAAGACACTTCTACAATTCCAGTAACGTCAGCAAAGACAGTCAAAAATACCTTCTGAACTGATAAAGCAGAACTGGATAAATTCAGATATATATCCAGAGAGATACACCATTCCTCTCACTGTCGTGGTGTCCTCCTGCTGGACTCTTCCCTCAAGTTCTCTATTTGTCTTGAACTGGGAAGCCCAGAACTTGACACAGTACTCCAAATGCATCTTTACTAGAGCACAGTGGTAGGATACCTTCCCTCAAGCTGTTGGGTGCCCTCTTCTTGATGCATCCCTGCATCAGGGAACTTGTGGTGAGTAGATTCTATCCCCTTATCCAGGTCATTGATGAAGATGTTGAATAAGACAGAACTAACTCCTGTGACATCCCACTGACCACAGGCTTTCAACTCAATTCTGTGCTGTCGATCACCACCCTCTGGGCAGTGTTATTCAAATGGTTCTTGATCCACCTCAATACTCACTCA
Source organism: Colius striatus (assembly GCF_028858725.1). Classification (NCBI taxonomy): domain Eukaryota; kingdom Metazoa; phylum Chordata; class Aves; order Coliiformes; family Coliidae; genus Colius; species Colius striatus. The sequence continues at coordinate 8,277,467 of NC_084762.1, forward strand.
TCCAACTCACACTTCCTGAGTTTACCTATGAGGATGTTATGGAAGATGGTGTCAAACCCTCACTGAAGTTACATTACAAAAAAAAAAAAGTTTAGCATTAAATAAACAAGTACTGAAACGTTGGCTTTTATAAATGTACCTGAGCTATGGTCCTGTCAGGACACCAAGATCTGATAAGAAGCAGATGTCTGAAGCAATCCAGGGACTGACCATAGCCACTAGGAACCAGTTCTTCTTCAGGATTCTCACTATCAAACCAGATTTTCCACTGTTTCTCTGCTCTGGAAATCTACATATATCAAAGGAGTAAATCTCACTAAACAGGCAAGTCACATTTCAACTGCCACTAGGTCACAAACTTATAATGAGGATCAGAGACATCTAATCCACACACAGGCATTTGTTTAGCAAATTTAGTACATAGATTTAGAAAGGCTATTTTAAAAAGGAGAGCATAAGCTTTCAGACTGTAAGTACAAAATTATAGAATGCAACAATGCCCTTCAGTATTCAGATTCTGACAAAAAAATAAGTGAGCTACTACTCAGTATTTTCCATTGATGATATAATGGCAAGGTCAGAACACAGCTATGCTCAGACATAACTTTGAGAACACTAAGCACATATTTGCTCTTCACATGACTGTACAGAAGGTATATACCAAATGCTATTTACTTACTCCATTATCTACCCTACACTTAGCACCCATTACGACTGTACCCACAAGTGTGGAATTTACTGAACAGTGTTTCCCCGTCTGTTACTCTGTGTAATCAGGGAAACATCAGAACGAGCGTTATAAAACCCAACGTAAGAAAGCACAACAACGATGTAAGAAATGTTAAAAGGCAGAAAAAGTTTCCAGTTGCATTATGTGAATTGGATAATATCAAGCTGTATCCCAATCTGAGAGTACTATAATTATTTAGTGTATGAAATATTCTTCTCATTTTCCTGTGGAGTTTTAAGCTTTTTTATCAATGCAGGTGCTAAGCAGTTGAGGACACAACTGTGGCTATCTGCTGACAGTTTTAATTTATTCTGTAAAATTAAACATTTTCCTTCTGCATGCCTTGATCACTACCAGATGATCACTGTCAAACAAGAGATTAATTTTAGAAAGTTCTTACTTACTTGATCAAGAATATCTGAAAATGGTTTAAGCTTACTGAGCTCCACCAAGTTCAGCCAAGTCATATCCAGAATCCATTTAGCTGGCTTGGGAGGACAAGCTTTAAGGTCTAGTGAAGCACCACCTGTAAGGAATTAGAAATTCAATATAACTGGGACTGCTGAAGACACCCAATAGACAGGTAAAAAAAAAACCAAACCAGAACCTATTTGGAAAATGTAAACTAGGTAGTGTGAGACTCCTTCACATGACTAAGTCTTTCCAGTTTGGAGGAAGACTACATAACCACTAAAGATGATAATAAATACAACTCTGGGTTAGGTAGATCTATCTTCAAATTTTAATTTTCTCCTTACTTTAAAACATCATTATTTTAAATCAGTAATAGCTTCCTCTTACAAACTAAATCTATTTTTACTGTAAAAGAAAAAGTTTGATCTTACAGAGGAAAAAACTAAAAAAGGCTTAATTTCAATGACTTTTTTCTTTGATTTTTTGTTGCAATACATAATGTAATAACTTTGCCAATATGTACACTTGTCTTTGGAATTCTTTGGAATTCAAGCGAAGCTATAAGACAGAAAACACAAAATAAAAAGAAAACACAGGCTACAAGAATTTAGACTTTTAATCATGAGGCTACATGGTTTTTCTGCCTTATCAAGTCATGCTTCTTTGATAAAGTATAGTCTGGGTTTTCGTTCTTTTATATCTTTTGCTTTTATGATGAACCTTAGTCTCTCTTGAAGAGTTTCTCTTTTGAGAATATGCTATTTCTGTGCAATGTGCCTGGAAATAAATGCTTGTTGGGAGAAGGAATTCTGAAGATTCACCATGGAAAAATTAACAGTTTTAATCCATAAATAAATGTTGCCTGGAAAATTAAGTTTCTTGGAAACGTACTACAAAATTACTCCAAGCTTTCAAGTGAAGATAAACAGTGCTTGCATGCAGTTAAGAACAAAGCCATGAAATGGCCACATTCAGTTAAGGGTCTGATATTCTTTCAAATTGTTAGCACTGCTTTCTGTTTCTTTCTGCTTACTTGTCTTCCTGCAGTTACCAAATAAACTAAAAGATGGCAAAAATATTATTCTACTAAACAAGTCAAACACACACCTGGTGGTATCCAAGCAGTAGACATAAGTATCAACTGACAGGATACTTCACAATTTTCCTTTTAAATTCTCACATTTATCAACATTCAGTGTGCTGTTATAAATTAGAGCTACCATACAATGTTGTCTGGCACCAGAAAAGAACAACAAACATTTATTTTTCAATTGACTGGCTTCTTATGAGCTAAAGGAAACAGCAGTTTGGCTAGGAGATATAACTACAGCTCTACTTAAAATTGTTCTGTAGTTGCAACCTTTAATAAGTGTCAGAAATTCTTCATGCTTCACTCTGCCTCTTTGTATATCAATCTTCAATGTAAGTAATAACGAGAAAAGAAATTTGTGCTCCTCATAGAGTCCTCGGGCAGCATATTTGAATACTTCATATGTCATATGCTCAATAATATTAGTAATCCTCTTGCTAGTTATAGGGCTCTTGGTAGACCTGTTAGAAGAAAGGTCTGCAGTTGAATGTTGATTTGCATAGGCTTTATTAAAGAGAATGCTGTGTACAAGACAAAAAACCCACATATTTCAGAACTATCAAAACAATTAAAAATAACATCACAAACACACAGAATATCAAACTGCAAGCTCACAACAACTTTGAATTTGAGGAAACAACAAAAAAGAATGTTTTCTAATCAAGCCTTTTTGCATACCTGAAAATCAACACAGTACAATGGGTTTTAATTACCTAATGCCTAATTTTTAAGGACTGTAATTGCATTTGAAAGTTCTTTGCCTTGGTAGCTAACAGATAAAAGCTTATGGGTATTTAAACTGACTATGCCTGTCAAGATTGGAACAAGCAACACTCTCTAACATTAGTTTACAACAAAACTTTACTGTACTACAACCAACTCCAGAATTCAGTAAATACAAATGATACTTATTAGCTAAATTACCTGGCTAGAGAGCGGTCAAAAAGCCCCAAAAACTGACGAAGTGAAGTCTGATACATCACATTAACCATGCTCATCTCAGTAATAAGGAAGTACAAGATGCTACCTCGAGTCGCAACTGAAGGACAGGAAACAAGACTGTATTCAAAGTAGAAATGCAGAGCAAAAATCTTTAACTCTCTACAAGTACAATGAGTTTAATACTATTGCTAACTGAAGACCATTGATTTGCTTCCTTCCTTATTGGCCGGAAAAAGAAAATGTTATTTTAATCCTCATTTATACATCAGAAAAAGAAAATCTCACCTTTCTGTAATTACTGTAGTTTGCAAATATGAGCATATTTAGAGAGCGTCTGGATAGTACATTGCAATGTTCATCAATTAAACGTACAAAAAGTAAGGATGGTTTGAAGTACTCCTTGAGTATTCGAACAAACTTCTCTTTACAGAATTTGTCAGGAGTCATATGAAAGCCAAATTAGCTATGTTGATTTAACTTATCCAGCACTGATTTAACTTACTTTCAGCAGTCATTTAGTTTTAAATATAAAGGTCTTATAAAATCTGCAATGATTTCTGGTACATTAACTGTAACATTTTACATATTTCTTAACATGCAGCTATAACACATAATTTCTGAGAGCTGGGTTTTTTTCCACTTTTTCACATGCTTTCGTCTGTCAGTTAAAAGTGAGAAGGCAGATGAAATGTGCTGATTATAATAACTTCAGGATCTATGTCAGGATAAACAAAGCATTAATCCAAATAGATGTAAAAAGCATTTATGATTGTACCATATATAAAGAATGCCACCATGTTGAACATACACACATTGTGGCATGTTGAACTCAGTTACCTAAATATCCTAATGACTCCTCTCATTGACAGCCCATACAAAGTGCCAACATTTCAGTAGCTAAGAAAGAACAACCAAGCCCCCCTAACTTTCTTGCCCAGTAGACTAGAGGGATGGAAGTGGAGCTTCTCCCTTATGATGAAAGGCTGAGGTAGCTGGGGCTCTTTAGCTTGGAGAAGACTGAGGGGTGACCTCATTAATGTTCACAAATATGTAAAGGGTTGGTGTCAGGAGGATGGAGCCAGGCTGTTCTCAGTGATGGCCAATGATATGACAAGGGGCAACAGGTACAAGCTGGAACATAAGAGGTTCCAAAGAAACACAAGGAAGAATTTCTTCCCTGTTCAGGTGAGAGAGCACTGGAACAGGCTGCCCAGATGAGTTGTGGAGTCTCCTTCTCAGGGGACATTCCAATCCCACCTGGATGAGTTCCTGTGTGATCTACTCTAGGTGGTCCTGCTCTGGCAGGGAGGTTGGGCTAGATGATCTTCTGAGATCCCTTCCAACCCTTACAATTCTGTGATTCTGTGACAAGCATAATTGTATACAGAGCAATGAGAAGTCTAGGGAGATAATAGATAATTTAATTTTATAAATTCCACAAGAATGTCGACTGTTTTCTCCACCACAGCTCAATACAACATTTCCTAGATTCATTTTGCTTGTAGGAAAACACAGATCCTTCTCACCCATTACAGTATTCCTGATCTCATACAACCATTTCTCTAAGTATTGCTGCTTTAACCATATGCTTCAGTCATTTGTCTACCATCACTATCATCACTCACCAGGTCTGTACTCTTCACGAGCTGAGTTGATCTGTATCCCAGTTTCAGCAGAAGTTTGCAGTTTCTGTGTTACCTCCTCAGCAGTCTTCTTAGTATTATTCAATACAATTATTAGACTCTCATCATCTACCAAAGAACCCTTAGTGCTTGTAAGTCGGAACAAAAGGTTATCTTCTAGGTCTTTAATCCTCCTTTTATTCATAGTCACATCTTCAATAAGATCTGTTCTCTCTTTCTCTAATTCCTGTTGGAATACACAGTAATATTAGGAGAACAGAAGAGTAATCAATAATAAAAATAAAATAAACCCAGGTATTGTAATTTTTAAAGTACTAATCCTACTAAAAGAGTGTAGGGTCAAGAGTAACTGCACTAATTTGGGGAAAGAATTCCAGTGGTATTTCTGGCAGCAGGTCTATTGCCAAGTTTCTGAACCTGCTGTATAAGGATGTATTAAATTGCTTGAACAAAGATTGTGCAGCATGATCATATCACTCCCTAAAACAATCAGAAACTCAAAGAGCAATTGTTTCTCTTCTCTTTCAGAAAAAGACAAATGCAAACACCTTGCCATGCATAAGATTTTACTTCACTCCATCTAATGTCACTCTCATTTATGCTCTGTTTCTGAAACATCATATTGAAAATACAGTCCCATTAATAATGAACATCCTTAGTCAACAAATCAAGCATCAAATGTAAAAGGAAATAAAAAGGGAATGGATGGGTTAAGAGTCTAAGATAAGGATGATAAGAATCTTATTAATCAACAATAAGGGAGCCAGTTGGTAGAAATATTAGCTACATTGACAGAAGTACTCCTTCACTTTTTACAAAAAGCTGGTGGATAGTTTTAAGTATTTCAAGTTGGAAGCTGTATGTTCACTCCACCTAAGTCTGGTTCAGGACATCAGACCAGCTGCTGTTACTCCAAGGAAAAATGGACATCAAGAAATACATCACCTCTCACATAGCACCTAGAGGCATTATGAACCTGAGACCACCCAAGACTTAACAAAAGGTTTTACTTCCCAATTTGAATAGTCTCAATTTATACAGATTTGCAGCACCATTACAGTTTTTCTAACTGATTTTTTTATTTTTCCTACATTCTTAACTTGTCTTCTCACTCTTATATTCTGCTAAGATTCCTAAATATTTCAAGCAGTTAGTTCTTATAAAGAATATCCTTTTAACTGAAAAGGAAATTTAGAATAAAAACCAAAATCACCTTCAATTCATTATCAGATTAAGTTTCTTATCACTGTACAAAAGGTATATTGAAACATCATCATCATGGAACTGGAACATCTTTCATAGGAGGAGAGGCTGCAGGAACTGGGGCTGTTTAGTCTGGAGGAGACTGAGGGGAGATCTTATTAACATTTACAAATATCTAAAGGGTGGGTGTCAGGAGGTTGGGACATCCCTTTTTTCTATAGTAGATAGCAACAGGACAAGGGGTAATGGGGTGAAGCTGGAACACAAAAAGTTCCATTCAAATATAAGAAAAAACTATTTCACTGTGAGGTGAGGGAGCCCTGGCACAGGCTGCCCAGAGGGGTTGTGGAGGCTCCTTCCTTGGAGGTCTTCAAGACCCACCTGGACATGTTCCTATGCGACCTGATCTAGATGAACCTGCTTCTGCAGGGAGGTTGGACTAGATGATCTCTAAAGGTCCCTTCCAACCCCTACCATTCTATGATTCTATGTATAAAAGATTTACTGGGAACATAGCCATAAAATAACGTAAATGCCATATAAGTTAGAAGATGTGCATACAGATTCCAAAGATTCTGACAAAAACTGATGAAAAAAGACAAGAAAACTATACTTAATTCCCTTTCAATCAACTGATGCCTAATGGAACTAAAAAAGCAGGTAGCAATTGTGAAGTAAGACAAGCATTATGCAAGTTTGATGAAGTAGAAACAATTGTTAAAAGTATAGCATTAAAAGAATGTTAGTGTCCAATTAAATATGATAATTATGCTGAGAAATCAGTCTGAGACAAATTGAATGTCATGTTTTGCTGAGTCCAATTTAAAAGATTAAACATATTTTAGAGTGTAAAAAAAAAAAAGAGACAGCTGTTTTCCTCACGAGAACCTGATAAAAAAGTTGAAAACAACATGACCAAAACTAAAGCAAGTGAAGTAACCTTCAAGGAAAATCCTAATAAAAAAATCCATCTATACATCTTTTAAAATACTTTTTTGCAGATCAAGAAGAGTACACAGTTGAATGTTTTCATCAAAAATTTCCAGTGGTAACATCAAGGATGAAAAAAAAACAAACCAAATTACCATATACATAAACTCAAGGAACTTGCACCAGAAATGTCATTTCAAATTCAGCTTTTTGGAACTGCCATCACAAGTTGACTTTGTTTGAAAAGCTATACCAAACAATGTTAGATCTTGTTAATATTCAGAAAATATAAAAGCTGTTAGACAGCTCATATTATTGTGTTACAAAATGATTCACAAGTGCATCGTTCTTTACAAAAAACCTGAGTCTTTTTCCACCATGAGTCTTGAAATATGAATGTGAAAATTCAAAAATCCATAAACAGTTCATGTATAATATAACTCTGCTACTAATCTGACATATCAGTTTCTACGACACTAAATAAATAAGCAGGGTTTTTGTCAAATTGCATAACAGTCAATGTATGAAAAACAATCATAAATTAGATATATAATAAATTATACTATATTCAGACATCCATAAAGACTTTCAAATCCAGTTATTCCAAGAAATAGAGTAGAACTAAATTTTTACAGATATATCAGCTACTCTTTGACCTTATGCTCACATCTCAACTTGCAAATTGGTTTAACGTTCTGGTGGAAAAGAAGAAATCAGTACCAATGTTCTTATCAATAATCAATTACTTCTTCGACATGTATGACATACAGATTCTAACAACGGCCACATCAAAAAAGAAAGGAATGGGAAGCCAGACTTTGCAGAATCTTTCAATGATGTGCTGTAAACTATTCCTCACTGCATTTCTAAATCTTGTACATTCTAAATGCAGAACTATATTAGAGACAGTAGAATGGCAAAAAGAATATAAATGTACATACAAACCCTGAAGAACAGGTTTTTACCACTCTCAATGCAATATCTTTTTTTTCCCCAATATCTAATCAGAATTTCCCATGTTTCAACTTGAGTTCATTACTTGGCACCTTTGAAAAAAATTAAGCTCTTTGCTCCTCTGTGTCCTCCAAGCAGGCACACAGCAACTGCAAGGACTGGAGGAATTTTCTGATAAAATGACTGTTGTCTTGAGGGAGGCACCATACTGTAGGGCCTAGAAGTGAAGTTTGGCATGAGGTTCTGTGAATATACACATCACAGTGTGTTTCAGACAGACAGTGATAATTCCATCACATGGTGGGTTGACAAGCTGTCACTGGTAGGAGCTAAAATAGCAGTGCAATGAAGCTGTCTGACAAAACATAAGACTTCACAGAATGATTATGATTTCTCTCATGAGAGCCATGGACTGATCAGAAATGAAGTGCAACTACTTGACAATAACAAGAGTGAGGCCATTAACGAGGAACATCTCACACTGAGGGGGAGGTGAGGGAAGTTGATGAGAGAACCTCAACACACACTACAATAAGGGAACACCAAGAAACTCCTATCTAGTGAAGGTAAATTGCAACTATTACCTTATTTACTAATACAGCATCATAGATATATAGTGTCTCATTTGACTTCATCTTTGTCTGACCTTATAGTTACAGGGATTAGGTGTCCAATAGTTTAAAAGATACCAAACATCTTCCTCCAGAGTATGGTAGCATGTTCCTCAACTAACATATCTGTAATGTCAAAATAGCTAGTTATCCCTTTTTGCCTGGGGGTAAGGAAGTAACTAAGTCTGAATACTTTGCACCAGGTTATTTTGCCATGAGCTCCACAGTATGTAAAGAACATCAGGTTTTATTCCAGATTATTTCCTTTCCATCAGCCATTCTCATGATGTTATCACTCATAAAGGAAGAAAATATAAAGTAAATATGATACAGCTGAAAAAATAAAGAAAAATAAAAACTTGCACTTGAATGAGTCCATTTGTTCTGTGCCAGTTTTTAATCCATCATGAATAGGTTATATTAATAATCATCATAATAGAGTTAGAATCTTAACCTGTAATATTGGAATAGAGAGTAACAAATTGGAAGTGAAAGTAAAACCTTTTACAGGTAAATGTAAGATATATGGCCAGAAAGAAAGATACAATTAATTCTTTTACCTGTTTCTCTGTGAGAATGACTCTGCCTAAGAGTTGATTTTCAAGACCTTTCATGGTCACAGTAAAGTCAATGATGGAGATTCGAGCGCTAATTTCAGGAGAATAACCTGGATTTGACAGTTGTGTAGTAATGTAAAGTTTGAAGCCATTCATAACATCTATTTCCTTATCACCAACCTTCACCTGAAGAAAAACATTATAAAAGAAGTCTTGAGATATTAAAAACCAGGACACACTCTTCAGACACAACATATAGAAACAAAGGTTATGTTTTTCTGTTTAAAAGGTATTAAAATTTGGCTTTAAATTGTACATCTGATGCAAAGAATTTATTGAGAACATCTATGGAACACTTTAAGTAACTGACTCACAGATTGTTTCAATTTTTTGAAATTGTCATAAGCAAAGGGATAAGGAACTCCACAGGTTAAATATATTGACTATTTGTCATCTTAAATTTAAACTCTACTTTTTCCATATTAGAATTAATGAAATGCAAAGATGAGTTCCATCTCCTATAGCTATAGACTATATAACTTATACTATATAAGTACCTATCCTTTAAATATCTATATATACACTTATATAATAAGTACATATGTGATATACTTACTAAATACTATATACTTATTATGAGTTATTTATTTGAGGCTAAGCGGGAAGGGGAGTTGTTTTTCCACTTGTTTTCTCACTTGTTTTATTTTTACCTTGCTGTCTAAACCTGTTTTAATGAAGTTTCTTTCCAAAACATTATCAAGTGCTGGGTCAAGTTCTTCTCCAACATCTTCTATCAAAAGAGGTCTTCCCAAAGAAAGGCTGTCTTCTAAGTGATTTCTAAAATACTTGTGATTCAAAGAAGTGATCTAAAAATACAATCACAGAGCTATGTATTACAGTATGCTAAGTTATCAAAATTTTCCACTTGGTTTATGTTTATAAATTATTTAATTGTATTTAAATTACTGACAAAGCCAGTGATCCTCTGCTTAGACAAGGATTAAGGCAAAAACTGTGACCACAATAAAAGGCAGCATCAATGTACCATGTTTGCAGATCGCACTGAATATGAACTTTTATTTCCCATCTATGAAAGCAGAAGCAAAGGAGTTTAGAGCTCTTAAAGATTTGATATCCCATGAGTGCACCTAGACCAGAAAGTCTTTTATCTTTTATCACCTTCAATTTTATCATGGATAACATCCCTAATTCAAATTGCAACAGTTAAGTCCAAGATTAGGGCTCTTATTCCCCAGTCACTGATAAGATTCAAATGTATGTTTTCATCTCCACCCATACTCAAATCTACCAAAGCAAATCACAGATGCCCTTTATATTTTTTATAGAAAAGGCATTTGCTAAGAGTTTCTAAATATTATGAAAGTACAGGCATTCCTATTACCTGAAGTTCATTTCTGCCTTCCTTGTTTTTAATCCAAATTTTACCCTGTGCCTGTGGATCGATTAATAAAGGATAACGAGATGCTTTAGTAACAATGATTCCATTCTGAATGGATAAGTCATCATTTGGTAATCCTTGCAGGTTCCATTCACTGATAGTTGGAGCATCAGTCAACATTTCTATGAGGTTCAAGTTGGTACCAAAGGGGATTTTCCGGCTTTTCATTTCCTTTTGCCAGTCATTTAATAGTAGACTGCGGAACTCTTGGTTAAAAGGACCAGAATAGGACAGAAAAGCTGTAGCCAAGAGCACATCACCTTAAAGAGAAAAAGGAGAGAAAAAACAAACCAAATCATTGCAACTTTGCCAATTCAATTCATGAATGAGTTGCTTTCTTCTCTAGTTGTTCTATGGTTTGGCTGATAACTGAAAAACACACTTTGACCCACAAAGACAGCAAACCAACCTTTTTTTTCCAAGGCTCATTACATAGCAAGACAATGCTACCTTTCGGTAGATGCCATGTTTACTTTCCCCTACAACAATACTGTAAGAATCAAGAGATTCTTACAATTCAAGATCTGTCAGCCACCCAAGATCAACCCAATACATGTGCACACACACAATACTATTCCAAATACCAGATCCTGCACAAGCAGGACACAGCAGAATAAATTTACTCATAAACTTCCAATTCCATCATTTCCTTGCATAATCATGAGATTGGGCTTAACCAATATTTTAGGGGGAGAAAGTGACCTCTATTTAGGAGAATCAATTAAGAACAAAACAATTACAATTATTAATTAAATTTAAAATTAAGTATAAAATATAACATTATGGAGATACTAAGTTTTCATCTGATCAGCTTCAAAATTGCCCTCCTAAGTTTCACAAATCCATAGTTTTGGGGGATTTTATACCTCTAAAGTAAGAATGGAGGATTCAAACTGGAAAAGAACTCTACTTTTATACAGAGTACTAATGTGTTTTAGATTTTTTCAAGTTATTTTACGACTGACTTTTCAGTTCAAAGGTGTGGACAAAAGCTTACCCACTAGCCTCTTGGTCTGCATAGCAAATTCTTTACTCTGCTCTGTCCATCTCTCTTTTTCACCAGCTAAACCACTTATAAGACTTGAGGCAGTTTGCATTTTATGACGGCAACGCTCAGCATCTTCAAGTAAAGTCTAGAGAAAACCGTACACACATACAAGAAATATGGATTATGATCATGTCTCTGATAGGACCAGAAAAATCTCAGCATTTCATTAAACCAGCAGTTAAACAACAGTTTCAAAACATATTCCTAAGCATAGCACTGTCCAGAGAAGGATGGAAAGTGGGATGGAAGAAATGTATCAGGACAAATTATCAACATCTGTCATAAATACCATTCAACTTCTTAATATTTCTGCTCTTAACTTTCATGTTGGCATACAAAAAAATAATTCAAGCTGGGGCAGAGGTGAGGATCAGTAGCAAAGGAGAGAGATGGATCCAAAGAGCTATTATCCAAATAGTATCTCTCATCCTCTGTCCATCAGCATTCTTTCCGAAGAATAATAGTGACATTGAGAGAATGCATTAAGTTTTCTTTATAAGAGTGGCAACTTCTTTTCTATAAAGAGTTCACCTGCTTTTCTCTCATTGCTTTTTCATATTCTGCCTGCACAATATCTAATTCTTCTTGCTTGGCACCCAGTTCTTCTTGAGCTTTCTGCAGATCCAGCATAGCAGTGGTTAGGCGATTCTCCTGGATTGCTAAATTAGCCTATGAAGCATACAAAGGTAACAGTATTCATAAACACAGTACCTCAAAGCATTTGCTATCATGTATCTCAAAAAGTTCTACTGTACTACATTTCAAAATCAAACTGCTCTCCAGAAATTTCATCATTGATTAAAACTTCTTTTTTTAATTGTAGAACAAACTGACTTCTTATTAGAGGTAGCTGCAGTTAAACAGTTGTTCTAACATCAATTGGAAAAAGTCATTAGAAATCCTTTGGGAATACCAGCCATTCTTCATCTGACACAAAAGTTAGCCTGATCTGGCCTACAAAAAAAGACTGGTGCCACTAGAAGCCTATTTAATTTCTCCAACCAATATGCTTTATGTAATAAAATATAATATCTAATGAAATATATTATCTAATGAAATATATTATCTCTAACTACAAATCTGACTTCATACTTGGTTGCTCCTATTATATATACAAGGTATTCTGTGTTCAAAGGATGATTGACCATGTTCTTCCTGATATTCACTCTTACCTTTTAAAAACTATTTATGCCTGCCTGTCCTTAAATAACACTGTTGAAGAATCTCTGTACAGTCTTATTATTAGCACTGGAACAGGCTGCTCAGGCAAGATGTGGAGTCTCCTTCCTTGGAGGGCTTCAAGACCCGCCTGGACATGTTCCTATGTGACCTGATCTAGGTGAACCTGCTTCTCCAGGGGGGTTGGACTAGATGGTCTCTAAAGGTCCCTTCTAACCCCTACACATTCTATGATTTTATGAAGTGAGATTCAGAACAGTAAAAGAACCAGATCTCAAGTTTTTTCATACTTAAAGCAATTGCAATGGTGAATTAAACTAGATGACTGCTCCTTCAACCTCATTCAGCAGAGACCCAAAAGCATAAAACTGCACAATCTGTTTCATAGCTTTGACAACATACAAGCAGTAGTACATTGGAAATATATATTTACTGTAGAGTTGTTATTTTCAAGATAGTAAATTCCCACAAGAGCATTCACTAGTTTTAATAAGGTAGCTGATGTTTCTACCCTATGAAATCCACAAGTGCACACTAGTGGGGAGAAGAATTAGCAAAGTGTGCCTCCCACTGATTAAAAGACTTACCTTTAAAGGTAATACTTCTTTGTTGATGGAAAAAAATACAGCCATAGCTTTGGTCCATGAGCAAAGGCCAGCAACATTGCCACATACTCTCTTAGCTGTCTCGATGTTGTAGTCCACCATTTCAAAATAAGGGCTCAAAAGTTCCACCATTTCTTCATTAATTGTATCCTTTGGAAATTGCTTTTAAAAAAGTACAATATACATATGTAACATATGTAATATATTTAAACTACACACATTTGTATTTCAGCACCCACAAAACACTACCAAGATCAGCACTTGCTCACAAACAGCTAATATGAAGTTCTCTGTCTCACGTATCTTAGAGAGCTTGCCAAAGTCATTCCACTCTGCTCTATATTCTAACAAAATGCAAAAATGTTTGCCTCCATTCATGATTTTTGCTATCTTACATTATCTATTACTGTTACACCGTTAATTGTCTAAATAAAATGTTACAAATATCCTGCTTGAAATTCCATTTTTCTTAAGACTGAGTAACTTAATCTTCAAAAATAAAAGGAAGAGCTTAGCTCTGATTCATGAAGATGCATTCTACAGAACAATCCTTTCCAAGAGTAAGCCAGTTGTCTTCTCCTTAAATTACCTTATCTCATTAGTGGAGTGTGATTCAATTTTAAGAATTAATTTTGAAGCCTTTTTTTTTTTCTTTTAGAAAGAAGAGAGGGTCAATTTTCAACCCTAAATGATCTCAGTTTTCTCCCTCAAATTTATTTTGATGGACAATTATTCTATCCAAGTTTGGTCTTCTAAACATATTTATTTACAAGGTATAATGAAAGTCCATCACTACTGAACTTGAAAAGCAGCAGTACTTTGAGGCATAGATAGGTTTGTTTATGTACAAGCAATGAAACGTTGATTGCCCTCAGTAAAGTGAAAATCCTTATGAGTGGATGCAATGCGAATACTGCATCAAGGGCATCCATGGCATTACTAACCATACAAAGCTGGTCAAGCCTGTCATCTGTGATTTCCCACTGGACCAGAGACAAGTTAAGTAAACTCATAATATATAAATTAGAGGTAAAAATATCCAGTGAGGCAGGACAAGGTACAATTTATTCTGACTAGATTAATCATAATATTATTAGTTTAAATTATGACCAGGGATTTATTCACCAGTTATTCTTCCCATGTCCCTGGACATCCCAGAGCTGAATATCCCAAACTTAAAAAACAAGAAAAAAAACCACCCCTGATTTTGCACACCCAATAATCAACTTTAATTTTGCAAGCTGCTGCAAAAGCTGCAATGCTGAAAATTAATGAAAAGTTAGGTATCTGGTTTAATGAAACAGATAAGTAATGACTATTCAACACAAATTCTTAAAGCTTTGAATCATTTGCCACTGAAAGTAATTTCATTGCATTACTTGGGAGAAACTATAATTGATTTATGACCTGACTTTGCCAGAAGGATTCAAGTTTGTTTCATTATGACATACTTATTTTTAAGCTCTTAGCAGGGGTTGTGGAGGCTCCTTCCATGGAGGTCTTCAAGACCCACCTGGACATGTTCCTATGAGACCTGATCTAGATGACCCTGCTTCTGCAGGGGGGTTGGACTAGATAACCTCTAAAGGTCCCTTCCAACCCCTGCCATTCTAAGATTCTATGATTTCAGATCTATTGTGTGTCTTCTTCCCCTTACACATTTGTTCTCCTCTGAACACTAGGGAAAATCCTGTCCCTTATTTGCTTACATTAAAAAAAATATCAAAAAGAAGGTTGCCCAAGTACCTGAAGGTTCTGTAAGAAGTTCCCTGCTGTCATCAGTTTCAAAGATTCTTGCCATGATGGGATGGTACAGCATTTTTCCTGATCGATTTTCACGTTGTTCACTTTCCGCTGGAAGAGCAGTAACACGCAGTCCATGATCCGCATAATGAGGTGAGGAGGGCGACCCAGGGTGCGGACAGTGGCAATATCTGCAGGTTTTATTGTCTGTGAATTTTAAACAAAGGGTAAAGAAATTACTGTTATTGTTTCTTTAATAAGACACAGAGCACAAGCTCACCAACAGTATTTATATACTGGAGAAAAAAATACTATTCATGTTATTTTCGACTGGAAAGAATTTTACGTCCTAAAAGCATGAAGCTAAAAGGACCCTCCAACCAGATTCCCACTACTACCTCCTAACAGTTACTCTGCTCTGACACCTCCACAGCAGCATCTAAAAATTTGATACTATGCACATTTTTAACAAAACAAAGAGCAAAACAGAAACATCTTGAAATTCTGCCCTTTGAGTTTTTTTAAATGCAAGTTGACCAGAAACTGAGTCTAGAAATGAAAATATGTTCTATTCATTGGCAAATGAAGATTAATCAAGGAAACCAGGGAAAAGGTCTGATACACATACAGATTTGCACCCTTCTGATTTACCTTACTGGGAACATTCCTGTTCTAGAAGCAGGCCTGGGAGAAAAGCAAACAGCCATGAAAATTTATTCCTACTAGCTTTTTAATACTTTGATTTAAAGGAATGTCACCATAGCCTTTAACCATCATAACTGTTGGAAGTCTCTCAAGTGGAAAGGAAAACCTTCCAGTAAATCACATAACAACCTTTGAGGATTTTCTGTTCTTCAGGTTTTCCCTTCATTCCTTTCCATCTCTTGAGATAGAATCATAGAATGGTAGGGGTTGGAAGGGACCTTTAGAGATCATCTAGTCCAACCCCCCTGCAGAAGCAGGTTCACCTAGATCAGGTCGCAGATGCCAGCTCCTTCCCTTGCTTCCAGCTCCCTGGTTTACTTCAAATCTTACTACTGCTGCTCACAACAGAAAAGTTTTGAGGGACGTTCTCATATAATCATCTGAACAGACTTTTTTTTAAAATGCTATGCAAGATCAGCAACATTTAGTCTTCTTTAGTCATTAATAATTCATCATATAAAGATATGGGCATAGTGTCATCACAGGTCATAGGGGAATCTCTCCTCCAGTACCGGGGCACCTCCTCTCTCTCCTTCTTATCAGTCCCCACAGACTGATATCTGCAGAAATGTTGTTCTCACATTTTCATTCCCTTCTGCTGCTGCAGTTCAGCATCTGTGCAACAACTCCTTCCTCTCTCAATTATGTTAATCCCAGAGGCATTACCTCCATCACTAATTGGCCAGGCCTTGGTCAGCTGCAGGGTCCATTTTAGAATTGACTGCCATTAGCCCTATCAGCTACAAGGGAAGCTTCTGGCAGCTCTTTGTTTAAAGAAGCCACCCCTGTAGCCCCTCTGCTACCAAAAACTGGCCCAGGCAAAACCACTACAGAGTGGATCAGCAAATTTATTCAAGATGCAATTCATTGGTGAAAACTTAAAACAAAACAGGAGGTTTAGATTTGGTTGGAATTCTATCTGTTTTACATGGAAATGTGTACTCATTGTACACAAACTGTTTTATAACAGTATCAATATACAGTTACTGGTCTGACATCAACCTGCAGTACATCACATACCAAGTTCAGTGTCAAATGAAAGTTAAAATCTGTCCTTTTCTGAAAAAGAGACTATTGGGAATTTGATGCTCAGGTGGTGAAAAACAAAACACCAAAACTGAACCCAAAGAGCTTCAAAAGAAGTATAATTATTTGCATATATTTTCTATCAATTTATGAGTTATGAGATGTACCTGCAGTCTCATATTTGTTTTCAAAGGAGCTCATCTTCTAAGCAATAAAATAATGTTATACATGGTTCAGGAACTAACCTGTAAGGCTGCTTCTGCCTCTTCCAAAGCAGGCTTAGCAGCTTCCAACTTCTCTTCAGCAATGGCTTTATCAACTGAGATACTGTCTACTATAGCTTGAGCTTTGTCTTTCACTTTCTGAACTTCACCCTTCACCTTCTCGGCAGCCTGTGCTTTCACAGTAACTTCTTTCAATACCTAGAATGTGAGAAAACCCACATGCCAAATATTAAACCGAGAATATATTCATGTCTGCTGTAAAATTTTATCTGTTGAATCCCAGAACCAGAAAATTCAAACGAGATCACTTTCATCATATTTTGTAAGTTTCTAAGATCCCCCTTTTTCCTCAACAATTAACTTCTTTTTACTTGATTAATCTTTTTAAAATATGAGAAATAAAGTGAGGAAGAAAATCAAACAGCAGTGCACTTTTGAAGGTTTTACATACCATGTCAGCTTTTTCATTTGCAATTTGAAGTTCTTTTTCTTTTGCCTCCAGCTCTCTGCTTAGAGCAGCCACTGACTCAGAGGCCTCTTTCAATTTTTCCAGTCCAGTATTCACTCTGGAGTTAAAAAGTGAAATAAGAAGCATGTAATCCCCTATGTAATTTACACTTCAGTTTCCAAATCATTCCATCGATAGAATGAATCACATCAGTCAGAACGAACACTAGCAAAAGATGTTTCACACCAAAAATAAAACTTGTACAGGAACTTTCACATAAGTGTCTGATGTCTTCAGAATCAATAAAGTGAACAATAAAGAATGACATAAAAAGAGTCTGTGGCTTGAAATTTTGCCCCACTTCTAACTCAAACAGTATTCTCTCATCATGCATTAAAATCCTATACTTTCGTTCCATGTATGTCAATGTCCTCGTTAAATTCTAACCTGAAACTCAAAAGATCGTTCTATCGAGTAGAAAGCATCTTCTGGTCACTAGAATCCTGAGAAATATCTCAAATCACTATTTCTTGATAAAGAGGATATTGAAAACACCAATAAAATCAAAATACTGAAATCAAGAATAACCAAAAAAAGAGCAACAGAAAAACATCATTAGGTTATGCTTTTCCCATTCAGCATTAAAATATCCCTTCAGTATTCCTGCTTTGGTCTTTTCAGACAAGTCTAAGTAGCCTCTACAGAGCCTACTAGTGCAAAGGCTAAGCAATACTTAGCTAAACAAATACAGGAGAACAGATAAAGAGTAACACCTGCCAAAGCAATTTAGACTACAAAACAAAAGGATGTGAAAGAAACTGACATGAGTGAACTAATCTGGTACATATGAGGTGTCAGAAAGTAGAAAACAGGACCAGACCTCTCTGTTTTACCAGTCTTCACTCATGGAGTAACTACAGATTCATAACTCTATTTGGCTTTGAAGACAAAAAATGTTTCAAAGTGAAATAAACTAGTTTGAGTCTTTCTTAAAGGTTTGTCATTCTTTGACATTCCTTTTGCTGTGAAAAGAGACAAGCCATTCAAAGAAAAGCAGCCTATCAGACTAGCCCTATCTGAGGAAGAAAACTACAGAAAGACAGTAGTAAAGTGAACAGTTTACCTGTTTGCTAATGTCTGCACTTCAGCCTGCTTTTCTTTGTACATAGTTTTATATCCCTGAATAAAGGAGAGGTAGGATTTGGGAGTCACGTGCGTAGAACGTCTGTATCTCTGAAAGTAATCAGAACACTTCTCTGCCACTCCATCCTGAAATGAGCCCATACACTGCACGATTTCCCTCTTTGTATCAGCAGTGCAGTCCATATCAAATGAGGACAAGAAATGTTCAGATACTTAGGAAAGAAAGGAAAACATAAATATAAGTAAATATCCAAGAAAAACTCCTAGATTACAGACAAGGCAATATAAAACATAGAAACCCGTCTTCTTCACTCTCCACTGTCACGTTCTTAACATTATTCTACATTCCTCAGTAGAAAGTATAGTCAGTGATGTGGTATTTTGTCACCTTCAAAGTGTGCAGCTGCTTTTTCTCTCTGAATTGGACATTGGGTACTTAAAGCTTTTCTCTCTATCCCTGATTATAGGCACAGTCACTAATAATCTCTTTCCTTAGTAATACTTTGTTTTCTTTACTAATACCTAAAAGCAACCTTCAAGGGGAATTTCTTCTTCAAACTGTGTTCAAAACCTTCCCTTTGTTATAAATATTTCAAGAGTTTAATATACCAAGCTTTAAAGAAAAAAGCATCTCTATTCATTTTTGAAACAGACTAAATTTCATCTGCCAGTGTGCTGGTAAAATTCAAAGCATTTAAAACAATTTCATGACCAATGGTCAGAGAACTGAATATCTGCAAAGACAAAACCTCCACTTACCTGCCACTAGAGCATCCTTAGGCCACCTGCTGAACCAATCTATGGTGCATCCAGAAATTAGAGCAGGGAACTTCAGGGCTCTATATCGGAATTTTTCTCCTACTGGTGAAAAGCAAAGAACCACATGAAGGTTCTGACGGACTCTAGTCATGAAGTAGTCGTACAGAATCTCACTGGTTGGAGGTCTCCGTGGATATTCCTTTTTGAAGGTGGATGTGAGGTCACTAATGATCTCATCTACTTCATCACGTGCAAATAAGTTGGACACCTTTGAGAAAAAGGGAGATTTATTCACACTTTATCAGACAATCCAAAATAGAGTATGTAGCAGAAAGTTCATTTAATACATAGCATTACAGGAAGAAACATACATTTCAGACACTGAAGTTATTAGGACTCACTGCAGTCCTTTAAACTAGAAATTTTACAAGACAGACAGCAAAGCCATCTCATCCATTCTGGACATAAATTTACCATACAAAAAAAGTAAGTGTACACTAATGAGATATTAATTTATCAGACCATTTTGTTAAACTTCAGTTCATTCTTAAGCTTTCCTATGTCCTCAACAGCTTGAGAAACCATTTAAAAGGATCTGACTTAGACAATTTCTCTGTGTGTAATGATGTTCATTTTTAGTTCCACACTAGGTTTGTCTCACTATAACCTAGTATAATGGATTGTTTCCATTTGTTATAAGACTGTAACAATAAAAATATTTGAGTTGCAGCTTGTGAAAGTGTGCCCCTTGACATATAAAAGAATATCCAAATACAGTAGTTACTTTTACTTCAAAGTTATAAAACGTAAAAAGCAGAACAATGATTATGAGAAGGCACCTTACCTCTCCTGATGATAAAACATTGTTCAGGAATTCCAAGAAAGACTCATCTTTGATCTCGTTGTCAGTAAAAAGAAAACAAATGCCTTTGCCTTGAAGTCCTGCTGTTCTGTACAGGAGTTTCAGATCTTCCATCAAGTTTGACGTGTTGTATGATCTAGGAGAAAGGACATTTATATATTTCTTTTTAAATGCCTTCCAGTTAAAAGGAAAAAAAATAAGTAAATTTAAGTAAGAAACAGATTCTTGGAATTTAAAACAAAAATGTGGCTAAGTCCAGAAATTTTCATTTAGATTAGGAAGAAGACATATTTCATTTCAAAGTCTCACATTAAATTCC
This sequence comes from Colius striatus, assembly GCF_028858725.1. Classification (NCBI taxonomy): domain Eukaryota; kingdom Metazoa; phylum Chordata; class Aves; order Coliiformes; family Coliidae; genus Colius; species Colius striatus. The sequence continues at coordinate 8,298,061 of NC_084762.1, forward strand.
TAATCCATTCTTCTTTTTCCTGCTCTCTTTTTTCCCCTCCCACATCAATAAAAATTTTACAAAGACAAACTCAGCTCCACAGCCAAAAATGACAACAATAAAAAGCTAAACCTTAAGTCTTACGCTATTTATTTATCTTTTGCTAAAAAAAGTGACAAGCCAGACAAGTGTTTTCTCACAGGATTTTGTCATGTGCTGGATGCAATAAGATTCTTTGGATTTTCTTGACCACTTAAAAAACTCAAACTAGTTGGCCCTTCTGGCGAAAGTCCTCACCAACGGTGGCACTCTCAGTTTTGCAAAAAGAGCAGCAGCAAAGAGAATAAAAAGCATAAAAATTATTAGACAAGGTGTGGTGGGGATTGATCTTGATGTCTGCATAGCTGTTTCTCTCACACAGTCTACTCCTCTCTTCCGGCTGCTGTTGCACAGCATTTGTTTTTCTCCTTCTCAAACATGTTATCCCAACAGTGCTGCCACTGTCACTGATGAGCTTGGCCAGCAGCAGGTCTGTCTCAGAGCTAGTGGCATTGGGCATGGAGGAAGCTTCTAGTAGCTTCTCATAGAAGCAATCGCTGTAGCCTCCTTGCTACTAAAACCTTGCCATGCAAACCTAATACACAAGGTTACACTAGAACAATCCCTCTGTCTGGATAAAGGAGTACAATAAAAGCTGAGTTTTCTGGGATGACCCCTGGGAATTAAAGTGGTTGTGTGCAACTTTACTAAGAGTTTCTTGTGTAACCATAACGATCTCACGTATGATCTAAAAAAAAATCAGAAGTTATCCAATAGTTCCTCATTAGTAGCGAGGAGCTCAGGAAACATTGCTTTTACTTTTTTTCTTTGATGACTAGGAAGATATTATTTGGGTTTCATGAGAGGTATCATAATTGTCAAGAGAAGACACCACTAAGGTTAGAAATGGACACAGAGAAGACATAAATCTTCTATGTCCTTCTGTTTCAGCTGCAGGGGGAAATAATGATTAGAAGAGTTGTTCAGTTTATTACTCAATATTTAAAAAAAATAACAACTTGAAAAAAACACTTTAAGTTATACACTTTAAGCTAGTAATACAATTACCATCTGCCTTGGTGCATTAAAGGAAATCACTTTAGATCTAACAACTAAAATCGCTATAAACCCATAGAACAGAAAATTTGGGATTAGCAAACGACAACCAATTCTGTCCAAGAAGGATTAAAAATTTTTCACTGAGATGTTCTGGTTCAAATTATTAGATGTGTTTCAACACTTAAGGTTAGAAAAGCACTGACTTTGGTTTTATCAACTATATCGCACTTCTCCACTTGCTTGTTGATCCTCTTGGAGATCTCCAAGGAGTTTTGTAAGAAAGGATTATGGTTTATCACAATCTTTGATGAGTCTTTCCCAAGATCACATTTATTCAAATCTTCACTCCATCTGTTCTTCATGATGGTTTCTTTAATTCCTCTGGTGCACACATTGGGCTTACAAGCCTTCATGTGTACAGGTTCCCCAGATCTTTACAGGATTCTTTTTTTCACAGGCTTTATACAAACCTGCTTATGATCCTCAGGTGCCAAAGCAAGTTTAAGTAGGAAGCTGAACAATGTTTTCTTAATTCAATATTTTCCCTTCCTAAGTCCTTGTGAATGATATAGTGGCTTCATCATTTTTTGTGAATTATATCCATCAATTTGTTACTATTTGTTTTGTCAACTGTACTGTAATCTCTCTTAAAATCATTCCAATTTCAGATAGACCCTCTGATGGGATCATCACCAAGAGGTATTCCCTCATGTGAATCTACAGTTTCTTCTGCAGCCAAGACAGCTGCAAAAGAATTAAAATAATTAACTTCCCTACAATGACATCTTATTTGAGTGACCAAATCACTTCCTGACCAGTGGCTTGTTGTACAAATGCTTTGGGAGGCACTCATTCTAAAATATTCAGTAAAGGATTTGAATTTTGTTATATGTATGCTTTGTGAGTTATTCCAAACAAAATCACATTTGGTTGAACAGTATGAGAGCAGGCAAGATGTACTTGGGAAAGCTGTCAAAATACTAACATATACATAAGAGCCACCAAATTAATGGGTAGGGATGAGTATTCCACCTCTTCACACAGGTGTTAGTTCAAATACTACAAGAAATATCACAATAAATCAATAAAGGTGTTATGGGTAGATATCACCTACAAATACTTTCAGTACAGCTTTAGGTACTGTGTAAAGACACAGAGCGAAGATAACATGGCACTGCCAATACTCCCTCTCGTTCTGTGAAACACACAAAAGAGTTTACTACTCCAAAGATTGTAAAAGCTCAGACTTTTTGTAGAAAATCAAGCAAATTTCATAAGTCTCAAAGGATTGTCATGTCTTTCCACTCTAGGCAACAGTGGTCACCTTGCTTTAGGCTTTTTCTTTCTCCCACTGCACAGACTGGGAGCCTGTTCTATTTATAGAAAGTGTTTGAACACAAAGTATTTCTTTAGTTAATTTTAATTAATCCTCACCTTGTTAACATTATCTGGAACGTATCATAGCCAGCTATGAAAGATGCCAGTCTTGTCAAGCTCTGCTTTCCTGAGCCACCAACTCCAACTAAAAGAGCATTTCCACGAGGAGTGCGAATCACCCGAGAAATCTGTGTAAGATCACAGGCATTTATTGCTACAATGAGTAAAAGTTACACATCCAAAAATCCTGTGCTACTGCAGCAATGAAGTTATATTAGAAAGCAGAACAAATAAAAATGTTAAGGTTTAATGAAAGGATTCTATATAACTATTAACTGTTCACTGTGACCTTTCAATCATCAGTAGAATTGCACCTCATGCTTTCACAAGGCATAACTAAAACTGTGACTTGTTAGTGATGTGGTATCACAATATGACTGATTATTAAAACTGAGAAGGAAATACTATTTTTTGCCAATAACATACCTTTTGGACAGCTTCAGTAAGACTCATCTCTCCAGGCCCCTTTCATTATGGCCAGAAAGACAGACTGTCCCAAGCATGTTATGATTCAGAATAAACAATCTCTAGTATTCTCTGCAGTATGTAATAATACTGCCTTTATAATCAAACTTTTTAAGCTTCTAGTTTACTTGATTATGAAAATGCACAATATCAGCATGAGTATTATTCATAGTGGAACATCTCCCAACTAGATCACCCTTTCTTTCTCATTTCATTATTTATCTGTTAAAGCAAAAGGTAATTGTTACCTACTGCTCCATATTTCCCTTCAGTTCAGGACAGTGCAATGAAAACAAATAAACCCTTTTAAATTCAGAGCAAAAAAAAAAAAATCAACACTGACTGTGAAGTGCATGCAGCACCAATCCCACTGTCCACAGCCAAAACGTAGTGATAAGAAAGATGAAAACAGACCATATCTCCTGATGCTGGGAAGATGTGCCTTTAAGCACAGCAGACAAATATGCTCCACATGCCATCAGCTGTACATGGATAAAAACTCATAGTATACAGAAGAACCTACATTAATTTCCAGAAGAGCATGCAATCCCTTGTCTCTCAAAAGCAAGGTAATACTAACCAGCTAGTGAGCAACTGGTCTCCTCTATACAAGCACTAACACAGAGTATTGGCTCTAGTTATTATTTTGACCACTCTTCTGATGTCCCTAGAATTCCATCACACCAATAAGCAGCCTGTATACTTCTTTACTTGTCTTTTCCCTAGCATACCTTTTTTTCCAACTTGCTTAAAACATCTATGTCAGTTCCCTGCAGTTTTAAACCCATATCTTTTACATATTGAATGCAATTAAGTTGTTATTTTTCATAGGTTGATGTTTTATAGCAAAGATAAAATCAAGGATAGAGTTTTACTTTAAGTATACTTTGTATTTAACCAGAGAAAGAACAATAGCTTTGCACTCCAGCCTTGGAATACTGCTGATCACTTCCGTTATAGATCCTAGATCTTTCCCAGGCAGAGGTACAGAAACTGTACATTGGAAGCTTTGTTCTGTGTTCAAGATATTCATCAGCTTAAACTCATTCACGTCATAGTATGACAGCTCAGACTATGCATTACTTCAACTGTGTTTATCTAGCCTTCTCTTAGAAGCTATCTCCAGCCTAGCTAATGCATAAAGCTCAGACCTGCAGAGTTGTAAATGCTGCTTTCAGGAATATAAGATCCAAGATGCCAAATGAAAGCTAAGAAAACGTGTCAGGTATTTACCAAGAAAAGATTCCTCATTACATGTCTTCTGTACAAAAACAAATTTAAAAATTAATATTTGAGGGCAAAATCCAGAATTTATATAGTTGGGATTTTTTTTACTAGGAATAAGCCAGAAGCTGGCTGGCAAGTGTGACAAAGATTTAACAATTTTCCCAAAGAAATCCGTTTTGCAGGGAAGACCTTAAAAGAAAGGGACTTATTTTGTGAAATGGAAACATTTTGAAACTTGCAGATGCAATGTGTTTTTCAACTAAATTGAAATTTTGTGTTAGGATGGTGCAATCCAGTACTCAGTTCTTAATAAATGATAAGAAATACAGATAACTTTAAAACTTAGAAACAGTATATTTTTCATCCAAAAAAACCAAAAAAGCTTCCTCTTTATATGAAGGCTATTCTGTGTGGACAATCCCATCAAGTTTTGCTACACAAGAAAATATGGTCAGGTCCAATCCATATCGAAAGGAATTTTAAAAGAAGTGAGCATACTACAGATCTAGAAAGGAAGTTTGGACTACATTTATTCTTGTTGAATATTCTTATGAAGGATTCTTCATAAGCAACTAATTACATCGTTATCTGAATTTCACTTTACTCATTCCAAAGAGAGGCAGAGCTCCCAGAAGAATTCACAAGAAGAAAGGTTGAAATAAAATAGTTAGGACCATGATCCCACCTGATATAAAAGAGATGTAAAAAAATTAGTTCCATCCAGTGCATTTTCAGAAAAGTTGACTGTTAATACCTAGTCACAGAGTGGCAGACAAAATATTTGCTACCAGTAAATTACTTGTTTCAGTTTTAGAAATTATTTACCTTGATTAGTGATACCTTCACTCACAGACACTGAGAACAAGTGAATAAGAACAAATGGCAATCCAATAAGACGGTACCTTGACTAAATGAATCATAGCATCCTCAAAGAAAACCATATCCATTCCAGTACCACGGACATTCTCATTGTATGTTTGTAAGAACATATTTAAACGATTCCGTAGCTGATGAAAGGAGTCAACTGGCTCATAGACTTTGGGAAGATCTAAATGAACTTCCTCTGACTTTTCATCTAGAACAAAAAGTAGCAAAGCCTTATCAGTTTTAAATGATTGATGAAGGCTCAATATGGGGATGAGCAAGTGAAGATAAATAGGAGTCGCTTTAACCACTCAAAACCAGTTTTATAATCCATGACTTTACATCTTGCATGTATGTACAAGTGTGCTGCCTCTACTCTGCCTACAAGAAATTGTAAGTTCAGCTGCTTAATTCTCAAGGAAAAAACAGCAGAAACTAAGGAGTCTCCTTCCTCTACATCTGAAACCCGGGTGATGACAAACTGAAATTAGCTTGGATATATCAGAGAACAAAGATAAATAGAGATAGCAGTTAAAAACTGCAAATATGTGTTTTTCTTGTAAAAAATACGTCTAAGTTGATTAAATCACTGCACTAGTGAAAAAAAATACTACTAAAAATAATTATGTCCCCTAAAATAGTATAGTCACTGTGAAATGGCACACAAGTTGTTTCATGAAGTGATCTGAAAGCCACAGGAATTGTCAATCCTTCCTCACCTAAAAGAAAGGAGGAAATAGTGATGTTGTCTCACCTTTTCACTTAAAGCCAAAACAGGAAAGGTTCTGACAAACATATTGAGGACAAAATATACCTATTCTAAAAGAGGGCCATTACAGAGCAGGTATATTTAAACTGTCACCAGGAAGCACATTATTTTGAGAAATACAAGCCTATTATGCATTTATTTTTCAGACCAATGTAATGTTTTCTAGTGTGGATTCAAATTTTTGCATCAAAGGTCACTCTGTACATTTTCAGTACAGATTCTGACTTTATATTTCAGTCTTCTTCATATTTCTGCAATACAGCAGGTTATTTAAGCATGTATTTTACTTGCTCATATCAGTTTGCTTTTCTGTTTCCTTCCAATCAAGCATTTTCTATTCGTTACTATCCTTTTGTCACTGCCTTCAGAATACTTCAATTATCCAAGAAGAAACTTAAATGGCATTTAACCACTCATGTCAACCTTTCATTGCATCCACTGTCCACCATTACAGTGACATGAACACAGATAATTGAATCATCTGATGGCTTAAATCATTACCTTCCTCAGAACCTAAACAATTATTGTTTGATCTTTTGAATTAACTAAAAAAATATTCCCAGGTCATTTAGCAAGGTCAGTGATACAGTGTTTTATTGAAACTACACAAAGACACTGTTATAAGCCATATGGGTAACTCAAGAAGTTTTATAGCATTCAGGAGATTCCGAAATAACACTCATTTGTTACAAAATCATGTACCAGGTATTGCCTAAGTAGTACTGGATTAGCTCAGAGCTGGTATTCTTTCACCAGGTTTTTCTAGAGGATGGTAGCTAGAGTATTACTCTTTCTTTAACACTGCAGCCTCATCACTTCAAGTCATTCATACCACATTTTTTTCATCATTTTAGAATAGTATAAATTCAAGCTCAGTATTTGACAGTTTTGTCTATCTACCACATCAATGGAAGTGAAAGCAATGCTGTCCTATACAGATAACATGGATATAAATTTGGACTTAGAAATCCCATAAATATAAACATGTGCCACTGTTGGTAACACAGACTGCTTTCAAAGTCACTGGTTAAAATAACCACTTTTAATGCATAAGCTGGAACACAAGACGTTCCAAGGAAACACACGGAAGAATTTCTTCCCCGTGAGGGTGAGGAAGCACCGGATCAGGCTGCCCAGATGGGTTGTGGAGGCTCCTTCTCTGGAGACATTCCAAACCCACTTGGACAAGTTCCTATGGGACCTACTCTAGCTGGTCCCGCTCTGGCAGGCAGGTTGGACTAGATGATATTTCGAAGTCCCTTTCAAACACTTGAGATTTTGTGATTCTGTGATGTTTTAAGACATTTTTCTATTAGCATCTCCTTCCCTATTCTTGTTATCCCCATGGTTATCAAAGTAGATCTTTACCAGTTCTTTCAGGTGCATCTCTTAAGAAGTCAACAAAGAATGTGTCAACTTCAGAATCCAGCAAGGCTTTTGTTCCTTCAAAATCCTCCTCAATGAGTTTTTCCACAGCTGTATCAAACCAGTTTACATCTTCTGAAGTTGTGAAACGATCAGCAATGACACGCTTACATTCATGTTTCCACAGTTTTATCAGGACCTATATAAAAGCAAAACAAAAAAAGGCATCTCAGTCACACTAGGTTTGCAGTAAAGCCATGTTAATTTAAAAGCCATGCTTTTATCAATTTGTTTATTTAAAATTCATATTATCACTGTAAAATAAACTGTAGTATTTTGGAGTTTGTTCAGGAGAGGTATCTTGAGTTTCTTATTCTGCCCAATAACATTTTAAGCTTACATTCAGTTAACTGCAAGAAGCCTTAATCTAGCATGTCAAACAAGCATATTTACCAAATTAAGACTTTATTTCCCTGGCATTAAAATCGTAACCATACCTGTTAAAACACATTTACACACTGATAAAACACTCCTTTAACTGGTAATTAAGTAGGTATGGAAATAATAGCATCATGGCATGAATACTTTCATGCCAAACACAGATGTCATTCCCAATACTTTAGTCAAATTAATTAGACAAATATGTGTATATATATATATAATTTATATTACTACGTCTTCAAATTCAATAACTTTTAAAGCCCTTTGGTTTGGTCATACAGTGCAGAAGAAAAACCTACCTGGTTCTTAATCCTAGCAACACTAGTTTAATATAGTATTACTAGTAGTAGTACTCCTGGAAGACCTCTTGTTTGAGCCTAGAGCACTTCATACTAATGATAGATTCTAAGATGTCAAGTCTCAAAACTAATATGTAAATACATAGAACCAGATTTTTAGCAACTGTTTATTAGCCTCCAAAAGACATTCATTGAGACTATATATACATGTAACCATCTTCTTATTGTATATTTTCAGCTTCATAAATTAAAATCAATGCAGAAATTTAAACTGGAGATGTAGCAGAATCCAGGAGCTTATTCAACAAACAAAGTATATGGAACATGAAATGATCCTATAATCCAAATACATAACTACCATAAACATGTCTTTCTGAATACTTCATGTGTCAATGTTCAAAACACTAAATGAATTCTCCTTAAAACAATAAAAATATAAATGATGCAAAAGGTGGTGAGTTCTTCTGGAAGAAAGATGGACTATGGGAAAAAAAAGTCATCATGACTTATCACTACTACTTGCTTTTAAACCATAAGCCAGAAATCATTTGTTAGACTTATATTAGACAGGGACCAAAAGCCTGAATACACAAGTGGAGAGAATTGAAGTGTTTATTTCTTTTTTAAACAAGACATACACATTTTCATTGGGTTAAACTAATTTCATTACTTCTCAATTTTCTTTGTTCACTTCTTTCAAATAAACTAGCGTTTGTCAGTAATAAGAGCAAGGGGAGAGAAGCCAACCCTCCTCTGTCAGAAGAAACAGGTTTGTTATAGATATGAAACAATGTTGGCACTGTAAAAGCTGGACTAAAACATCTTTGCCTCAAAAAAACACTGAAGAATGGTTTTAATCCAAAATTCTTATAAAGCAAGCTCAAATGCCAAGAAATTAGACTCTTCATCCTCTTTGTAGATTAATTATAACAAAACCTTTTTTTTGCTGCACTTACCTTTGGTTCATTGATCACTTCTGATGTTGTATTCAGCATTCCTTGCCAAATCTTTGAGAGGTCTCGAAGATTGAAGACATAATGGAACTTGGCTGGTGTGGGCAACATTTTTAGCTTGGTAATTTGCCACAGTCTGCGTGTCATTGGAACCAATTTGGCTACTGTTTTCTTCACATCTTCTGAAAATCCTCGCTCACCACAGTAGTGCCCTTCTCCAATTACACCTGTGGGGAAAAAAAAGCACCAAATGAAAGATTTTTCTAAGACACACTAGCATAACACAAAGTGCTACAATCCTCTTAAACTTCATTTCTTAATCCCCAAAACCTTTTCTATTTTGTTGAAATGGTTTTCCAGGGTTTACTCAAATCTTGATTCATTTGGTCTTGAACATCATTCTGCCATCAGCTCAGTGAGTGTTGCGCTCTTAATTCACTGTCTGTTCAAAATGTTCTACTGAAATAGCTTCCATAGCCTTTGAATAGGTAGTCTGCTCTTTGAGACCAGTCATTAGTCACAGATTCTTAGCACCCATAGCACCTTAACAAATCTCCAGCACTGTCACTAGAACTGGGAATGGTCTTCATACCATTCTTCCTAATGTCTTAGCATCCCAACAGATTAAGTGACTGCACCTGAAAACCTTACAGATTAATGAAGATACAAGTGGAGAGTGATTACTGAAGGAAAATGAGATGGTAAGCAAATCAGAGAATGATTGAGCTTCAATTTCCATCATAATGTTTACAAATAGAGGGATAAAGAAAAATCAACCATCATTTTCAAAAATGAGATGAATACAAAACTAATTTCCCTTTACCAAAGATTTTGTCAATGGAAGAGTTAGAAGGCAGAGTACAGTTGAACACAGAAAATTGTCTCTTGAGCCTCTGTGGAATGTCATTGCGACCTCCCCCTGGGTGAATCATGGCAGCCAAAAACTGAACGTCAACAATGTTGGTAAATTCACCAGGCTTTTCCAGATTATATATTCCTTTCTGTTCCATCAGCTGCCTAACTATCTCATTAGTGACCTGTAAAATAACCAAATGTTATATAACAGAATATTATATACACAACTAAATGAAATATAAGACATAATTATGTACTTGAAAGACCTAATAAAGAGTATACCGTTATTTTCTCCCCAAAAGCCCTACTTATTTTTTTCAGGAGAAAAATATAGTGCTAGAAATAAGCATGGTTAGATTGCCCTTTTCATTGGTAACCTCTAATGACAAACATCCTAGGAGCAGAGAGAAATCCCTAGCTTAGAATCAATCCTTCATATTTCAACACTTTTACTCTTAAATGTTGCATAATTTTGAATACTGCTGCTTCAGAAACATTTCTCCCTTTTAACACAAAGTTTACAGTTTGTTCTAATCAAACCATTTTCCACCGATTATTTTGATGAAATTTCCTTATGTAACCATCACAAACAAAATTTTTCACACTGCAAACATAGAATTGCTGTCATATAAAAGAATGCAAGGTTCCTTTTCCTTATCCATAAATCAAACCCCTGCCTTTCCTTTTGACCAGCTGAAAACATCCCACATGCCATTTTATGACTATATTCTCTAGAAACTCTAACCTTTTCCAAAGCAATGTAATTCAGACCAATCTTGCCAATGTACATAATCGTTGTTTTAAAGCAGAGAAGTCACTTCTTACCTCTCAGCACTCACAGCATTTTAATTATTTTCCACACAACCCATTTGCTATCACTATTTGAGTGTCTACTTTCCTCTTTTACAAACTAACCTGATCTCCCCATTCATTTATTACGGGCATATTCACATCATCAATGAAGACCGTCATCTTTTTGCCTGCAGGCGGACCATAAGTTGTGCCCATGCGCTTGTCCACGTAACTCTCGATTGTACGCTGTTAAAAAAGCAATTATCAGCATAGTTACAAAGAGCCCTTCCTTCTGTATATGTTTCAGTCATTTAAACATGTTTGTGGCTTGGTTACACAGAAGTTTAGGAAGGTTTAGATAATACATAGAATCATAGAATGGTAAAAATGAATGATTAAAATTAGAATGATTAAAATTAGAATGATTAAAAACATTTCACTTGTGTATTGCCAGTAGGTTAAAGAAACTTGAAATAATTCAAAGTAGCCCAATAGAAATTTGGACAGGCAGTACAGCTCGGGATTTAAGTATTCGTAACTCTATTTAGAGCAGCTGCACTGCAAGTGGCGTTTTTTTAATGAGCAATTTAATTTACTGAAATTTAAATTGCAGGCTGCACAGTTATTATGACACATTCTTGTGGGTAGCACTTATTTTATTCATGGCTTTTAGTGAAATCTGAGGGAAGTCACCGACTACCCCATTAGTGAGACCTTATACGTTCAACATAAAAACATGAAATGTGATGAAGCAAACAATAAGCACAGAATTGTAATAGTCCCAAGAATAGACTGATAACTACCAGAGAAGTTGAAGGGAACATGGTTTTTACAGAAGTCCTTTAAATCATTTATTAGGACATATGGTCCTTTTGAGTTGGTGTTTCTGCATCTGTTTTCAACTAAATAAACTACTTTTAGAAGCATCCTCCTGGCAAATTTTCAGAACAATCTCTGATCCAGTCACATCATGTTAGAAAGTAAATGACTACTGTACCTGGAAAATTAATGGGGTAGTTGCAGATGAAAAATTCAAACTCTTAGCTACATGGCTCTCAGGGTTATATTTTGACAGAAAACTTTTGATGATAACCGTCTTTGCAGTTCCTTGCTCACCAATTAGTAGGACAGCCTAGACAGAGACAACAGTGAAATAAGACAAAATACAAGAGCTGGGAGTCTTGGCAAAGCCTCAGTAATTCCATTTAGCTTTTAAAATGAAATGAAACTAGAAAAGTTATGTAAAGTGAATTCTCAACAGGTGACACGCAGAAGTAAAACAGCTCATGTCTGAGACATTTGCAGGCCTTGCAAGTTAAACATATTTGCAGGTAATGGTTATGTCAGTCAGCACAATTTAACTAACAAACAGATTGTTGGTAAAAGGTGTTGGCTATTTAAAAAAGGATGTAGTCCAGAGCTTCAGTAATTGAAACACATCAATTGTTGTTATTTACTATATCCTGTTTATCAAACATAGTTTTGGTTTGCTTAATGCATGTGAGCAGAGTTCATATCAGCAGTCTGGCACTCTACTGTTCTGTGTGCTGTCCCCCCTTTCCAACAGCTACATGAAAAAAATGCTTCTGTTCTTACATGATCTCAGCTGTAATTACAGTTATTTCCACTACGGAAAGGATGGATGAGGGAAAGACAAAAAACTTTGGAAGCAGTGAGTATTCAAGCCTTTAGGCATATTTTCACGAACATAGCTCCTGTAAGCACCTTTTGATCTTTTAAAAGGAAAACAAATCCTTTTCAATAATATAATATTTCTCTTGTAATTAAAAAAACTTTATCATGTGTACTGTTAGCACTACTTAGATGTGACATATAGAAAAAGTACCTTGCCCTGTTTCGCAATGGTTTGAATAAGGAAATCCATTCTCACGTTGTCAACGTTAGGCACAAGAATGGAGCCATATTCTGGAGTGCTGCAACTGGGATATACATACTCTTCTACACATGTATTCCAGTGCATCCATTCACCTAATAAGAAAACAACAAAGTGAACGTTTCAGAAACACAAAGCATCATTGCATCTTTTATTTTCCATTAAGTTAACTCATCTGTCAGTCCCTCTGTCTCACACACAGTAATCCCACTCTGTAAATTCAAACCAAAACCATAGAATCACAGAATCTCTGAAGTTGGATCCAAGAGGCTTACTCTTCTTATCTACACAAATTACGACAAGGATAAGGCTTGTTTTTGTTCACTTCACAATTCATCAGCTCAAAGTCCATGCAGCTCTGTAGCAATATATCCATACTCTGATTTCCCACAGGAAACATTATAAATTTTTTCTATTTTTAACATATATATATATTTATATATTCTATATATATTTGTGTTATTATGGTAGGGGTTTTTTAATATATAAGCTTTATACAACATTACCAGTAAACTTTAGCTGTACAATAAATCTTTCAAAGGAACACAAACAAACACAGGCTAGAAAATAACTTGAGTTAATTCTCTAAAAGAAGCAGAATTTTAAAATTACTTTTCAGTTTTATCCCATACCACCCAGCTGGGTTACTGACCATCAGATGACACATAATAATCAAACATGGTATCTTCACTGCCTTCTGGGATACAGGGAAGATCAAGTTTTATTGTTGCATGATTTCGAAGCCAGTGCTCCATTTTGCATCTGTCTTCCAGTTCTAGTAATGCTCCTACGCTCCACATAAGAGAGAATATGTACAGCCTTTCCAGGTATTTTGGAGTCAATTCCCCTCCTTGCTCCTGAAGGATTGAGTCACGGTTTTATTTTCAGTATCATGAAATTTCTACTTAATAATCATTAGTAACATAAGTTAAAAGGCTTCAATCACGTTTAAATTTACTGACATCTTAATCAATTAAGAGACAAAATTAATATAAAGTAGACCATAAACTATGGAAAAGCATTGTGTAAATATTACTTTTAATTACCCATTACAGCATTTGAGCTGTTTCAGCTCTAGTTTATAATGATTACAATTCACACAGAAAAAAATCATAGAATCATAGAATGGAACTGCTATGTGATGCATGCTACATGTCAGTCCTTAACATCATATTCAAATGTGAGAGAGGCCACATCCTAGCTATTATTTTCTAAAGAAAAAGAAGGTATTCCTTACTAACACATATCCTCACTTACATTCCAAGTCATCAGAGAATCTCCTCTCTACATAAACTCGTGACATAAAATTATCACTATTTAAGAAAATTTAAAATAATCTACACTACCTTAGGTTGGATAAGGCCCTCCAGCATATTAATGCTCTGCATAATCACAAAGGCTTCCAACATCTCAATCTTGCATTGCAGACACTGAACACTGAGGCGATACAAGTCTGGGAACGATGAAGAATACAGCTGACGTAGAATCTCAGCTTCTTGGGAGGGGCGTCTTTTCAAAAACCCCTATTACAAAGCATGGTGAAAAAAAATAAATGGAATTCTCAATAAAAGCCTCAGTAAATTCAACTCCAGTAATTCAAAAGGCCCAACAAGCACAGAAAGTTTATTTCTATGTGGGAGGCCAGATTCCCTGACAGTTGGGCAGGGTTTGGCTAGCAGAAGGTCAAGCTTTACCCTAGTATGCACAAGTCCTGCTGAACATTAAACATGGATATTGAAGAAAAGACAGGTATTATTCTGCACATTAGCTCCTAGCAGTGATACAGGGTATCCCAGAAACAACTGGCAGTTGTAATGAAAAAAGGATTTCTCATCAGCAGCGACGTCCGGCCACCTCCCGAGAAGCAGGGCTTCAGTACACGTAGCGGTTGCTTTTGGAAGGCCAGAAATGAATCTTGCCTCCCTTTCCTGCTCCTCTCTCCCAGTTTATATTACTGAGCTGACGTCATATGGTATGGAATATCTCCTTGGTCAGCCTGGGTCAGCTGTTCTGGCTGTGGTCCCTCCCAAAATTGTGCTCACCCACAGCTATTGGTGAAGGTGGGGGAAGGAATGCTGGAGGGACAGCCCTGATGCTGTGTGAGCAATAGTCATAATATTGATATCAACTAGTAAGCACAGCACTGCAAGAGCTGCTGTGGAAAATCACTACCATCCCAGACCCACTACAGTCCAAGATATTTGCTACATGAAAAAACCCATAAGGTGCTCAAGTCTCTAAATGTATCCTTCAGTACATCATTATCAGAACTCAGTTAAGATAGGGATTTCTGTTTCCTAGTTTTTGGAAGATGAAAGGTGACATATACAGGAAAGAATCACTTCATAAATCATCTGGAAATTTGGACATGTCATACGCTGTTCTTCACTCCAAAACACATCTATAAAGTTCTGTTTTTTTTAAAGATTCATACCATGTCAGAGAGAGAGTAACCATTTTTTGTGTCTTCAGACATTTTTCTTTTAGAAACCTTCACAGACAACCAGGCAAGAACATCAATCGAAAAACTTTGTACCTTCGTGCTGCATTGACTTTATTTCTGGTTTTAATTTCCACTGCAATTAGTTTTAAGAAATATGAAGAGCACCTATATTTTCTAGAGGATTTCTAGATTCCTGAATCAGCTGGCAGGTAGCTGGTATTTTGACAAATGAGTTTTTCTTCAATGGTATAAAATACCTTGAATTACAAAATTGTCCCAAAGCAAAATATCCATGTTTTTAAAAGCATTATATATTGACTATGTTCCTGAAAATATTACATTATTCACTTTAGTATAAGCTACCAGAAACATTGTTATATTAAACACTAACCAATAAGTTTCTACAATGTAAAAGCAATGTCACAGCAAAAGCCATAAAACGAGGTCTCAAAGGAATAACAGTGAAGTGTTGAATAAATAACCCATTAAAGTTTCAACACATAAACATTCACTTAGCTATTGTACCTCAAGGATAGGGCTCCAGTTGAGAACTGATGAGCTCATGAATACCATCCCATTCCTTGAAACTGTTGCTGGTGAAGCATTATCAATATTATGAGGTTCAAAGACTATTTTGCAATTTGGTGCCATAGGTATCCGATCTCCATTTGCCAACGTTAGGGTTCTGTTATCATCCAGGACAGAATTAAGGTTCTCAATCCAAATTGCATCAACTGGACCATCAAGAACTATCCAGATGTGTTCTCCTATAATCCAAAATAACAGATAATATAGGAGTCTAAGAGTATATGCCAGAAGAAACTGATTGTCTTAATGGAATTATCTGAAGCCATTAGAGACAGACTATGGTATGTGCAGGTATGACACAAAAGATTCACACCCTTCTGGTATGGAAAGTGGAGACCAAGCAGAAATCCTAAGAGCATCACATTTTTCATAGTATGCCAGTGTTTGGGGAACTGACCCTTACCTTCCACATTTCTTCTATACAAGGGCCTATCATTTGAAAGAGAAGGATCAGCAAATTCAGTGAAACAGCATTTGCTATACTACAAAGTTTGAACACAAAGCATTTAGAACAGAGACTATACAATACACAGAAGTTCTTGCACCAATATTCCAATGGTTCCATGTAAGTGTAAAAATAAAAAAGTCTGTTAATGTGCTTTAGAGAAATGTCCTGCAACTTGTTTTCTTTTAGAGGGAATTGTTTTCATTATACCTTTCTTGGCTCTTAAAGTTTTCCTCCAGAGTGTCGAAAATATCCCATCTGTCCAATCATTTGTTGCCACATCAAGACGACCAAACATTTGAGGAGCAGTTATAGCTTTAGGATTCATTCTCATTTCACGATGTGGCTGTCCACAATCTGTGAAGGCAGATCATCAGTTAGTTTTGGTATTTCTTTTCAGGCAGAGAACTGAAATAATTCAAAATCGTTACACTCAAATGTATGGTTTGTATGCATTCACCATTAAAAGAAGTTGTGCATTGTACCAGCTTTGGATGGAGGAGAGTTCTCTTCATAGTAGCTAGCATGGGATCATGTTTTGGTTTTATACTGAAAATAGTGTTATGCCAGGCATCTTTAGAAAAAACAATATTACAACTTAATCAGGAGCCAGTAATAAGATCGAAATCTGGCAAATCACATAGCTTTACATTTCATGAGGTTATGTCAGCTTGAAAGAAGTATTGTGGCGGCTTTATCTTTGTAGTAGTTCACATCTCAGTGCTACAGAAATATAGGATAATAGTATAAATGCAGCTATTTCTTCTTTCTGCTTTTTTTTCCCTAAATGAAACATTCATTTAAAGTGCAGTGTAGAGCTTACAGTGTTTCTTAACCACACTAAAGTACTGCATGGATGAGATCATTTTTTCTTTGTCTATGGAAAATAGCCATCTCTCTAAAATTGCATAAGCAGTCTACTGAAGTTTATGAGACACAAGCTTACCTCAAAAGAGATGGTTTTCCTCCCCCAGTTATGAGCTCTTCTTTTAGTTAAGATCAAACAGAAGTTCTTACACCAATAATTTGGCTTAGAAACACAGAGGACAAAAACACAGACTCCTCAAGTGTCCAGCCAGGACACAAAATGAATATCCTTGAAGACTTTATACTGAATAAACCAGGAACCATCTCCCAGCAGTCATAAATGATACTAGTTATTTTATGCTGCAGATATAAACACTTTCTTGTGAATTTTGTTTAAAAAAAAGGACTAAATACTTATGACTAGGGGAAATTCACAGCATTACCTCAGCCAAACCTGAGAGATGCTTTAATCACTTGTCCAAGCTGTCTACTCAAATGGTACTCCTCTTTCTCAATGTTTCTAGAATAAGACCTTCTGATATAAGTGTAATAACATGGAAAACACCATATGCAATATATTATTTTGATTGTCAGATATTTTTAAGCTTTTAAAAGATACTACCACAATAATTAGTATCACAGCACAAAAACTGATTCTTTCAGCAGTATGTGAAGCACAGTGAGGTAACTGAGGCTTTCTGTGAAGAAAGAATGTGGTTTTAAGTTTACAATATAAATACTCACACACCTGTCATGGCTTTCATTAAAGTGTGGATGCAAGCTGTTTTTCCTGCACCACTAGGTCCTAGTGTCATCAATCCATGCCTTACTCTCTGGGTTTCAAAAAGTTGGATAACTTTCAATTTCCAAGGAGGATGACAAACAAGTCCAGCTTCTTCCACCTGTAGATAGAAAACCAGAAGTTTTTCCAGAGTAGCCATTCCTCAGAGACAGGCTGGACATCAGTTTGCTGGTGGTGATTGCTTTTGCATCACTTCTTTTTCCTTTTTTTCATCTAATTGTCTCAATCAAGACCCATGAGATTTTTTTTTTCCTCTTTTCCTCTTCTGAATCTCTTCCCCAACCCACTGGGGGAAAGTAAGCAAGTGACTGGGTGTTAAGTTAGTTGCCAGCTGGGATCAACCCACCACAAGATATAATCATAGCAAAACACTTCAACTAATGACTATTTCTTCATTATGATATTTTCTCAACTTCTGCCTTTCTTACCTAACAAAAAATAGGCCTCTTGAACTTGATTCTGTCCTAACCTAGCTGTTTTCATTGCATCAAGTCATTACAGCTCTGAAAACACAGCAAAGAGCTTCATCCAATAAAATCTTGATTCCCTTCCAAGACAAACAAGACAGCCTACCATTTCTGGTTTATCAAGATTTTAAGTTTTAGCAACAGAAGAAAAATATGCCAGAACAAGCTAACAAAATCTCCAAATGCTGTCATGGCACTAAAAAGGCATCAAGATCTCTGGATCTGAACTTTTGACACATTTTATTTCACATAAGGTAACTACAGTGCCTAAAGCTCTTCTTGTTTCCATCACTGCTTCAGTACAGTCTGACATTATACCTTACTTAAAAGCAAGTGATAGTGCTTTGTTGTTAAAATGGTTGGCACTATGTGTGGCTTCACAGATCACTGACAGTAGGGTTATGAAGACTGTGTTACTAAGACCTCTTTTTAATTTATTAGAAAATGAGAATTTAAAGCATTTAAAGAATTTAAAAGATTCAAGTTCTCCATAGTTTCTCCTAATAAAAGCTTCATTTGTGAGTCTTTTTTAAGGCCAACTGTATAAACTACAGAAAGCAAAACAGTTTTATAACCATTAGCTGATGATTCAACTCTTCTTTGTTAGGAAAGTCAGAAGCAGATCTCTTTATTTGTGTGTAGTCATATTAAATTTAAGTAAATGAAGTCATATACTCAAATTCTTCAAAAATGTACTTCTCTTTTCCAATTTTTTAAATTTTGAGGGTTTTTTGACTTTTTCTTAGTGTTTTTATTTCTCCATTTAACTGTTAGATAAACAGATGAGGAATTATTGACATTTTGGAGGATAGTTTACTAGCAGTGATCATTTTAGTACGAATATATCATTAGTCTTCTGTATCACACTGATGTTCTTAATTTGGTCCTATTGAAATATTCCAGTGGGAGATGAATTAGAGGAAACATAATTTTTAGGTAAGTCTTTTCTCAAGATCATGGTCTGATTGTTAGACTGGATGCAAATATTAAATCCTGGGTCACATAAGACAGCTGTATATATACACATTTTTCAAACTCATTACTACAAATGACTCACAAGAAAACTACAGGATGCCACAACCACAATTCAGTGGCATCTTTAATAATAAGATTAATACTAGTATGCCAATGATAAAGATTTATGGAAAGGCTTACTCTTTCTCCAAAAAGTAAAACATATTATTACCAGTGGATATATATTCAACACCAATAATTTTCTTACATGTCACATCATGACAGTTATGCTACAGAGCACAGATTAAGAGAAACATTACCTGTTTGTCAATGGCAGCTTCCAGTTCAGGATAATCTACTTTATCAAGCTGGATATCTGGAAACAGATCTTCGATTAGACTCAGGAATAACGGTTCATCTTCATCAATCTAGTGAAAATTGGGGAGGGAGAGGGGAAAGCCCCACAGATTAAAATGTATTTTATTTCTTCTAGGATCTTAAAAACTAATCCCTAACTCTTACACAGCTAAAGAAATACTTGAAAACATTAGGAGCCATCTACAATAAGCCTCTAGGTGCTAAACACTCTAGAAAAGGACACAGCAGAGGGAGAACATATGATGCTTCAAATAATCAAAAGTTATTGAAAATAAATCACCAATATAAAGGCTGAATTTATTAAAGTAGATTAGAGTAATAACTTTTACACAAATGGTAAATTATTTGCTTAAGGTATGGAAAAGACCCGTGTGACCTGATCTAGGTGGATCTGCTTTAGCAGGGAGGGGTTGGACTGGATGATCTTTAGAGGCCTCTTCCAACCCCTACCATTCTATGATTCTGTGAAATATCATAGAAATATAAGAACTTTTGTTAGCAATTTAAGACACATGAGATGGTACTCACTAATATAAATAACAGATTGTTTCAAAAGAGAGACAAGATACTTTAGGTCAAAGGTTCTAAAGAGGTTACTGCATAGACTTGTATTTGGTCACTTACCTCTATAAGTGTCAGGGGAAATAAGTAAGAAAAAATCTGGACAATTCAAGGTGATTGTTGTTTGAGCCAGGTAGGCAGCCAAGAGCCACACAGTCCCTCGTTCACTCCTTTCCCAGTCCCATACAAGGCAATACGTGGAAAATTAACTGTAGCCCAACCAAAACCAGTACCCAAGACTATCCAGAGAATGGAACATTTCCAAGCTAGCTTCAGTCTGAAGGCCACATTCAGTCTTCCAGTGATCATCTTAACAGATTTAAAATGCATTTCCAAAAAGTACTCCACATATCTCCAAAGTGCGGCTTACTCCATCAGACCCTTGAAACTTACTAGTTTAGACAGGTTCATGTCTCTCAGCACACGCATGACAATGGTAGATTCAGTATCGTTGGGATTTGCTCTTTTTGCTGCTCCTAATGTACGTAGCACTGACAAGATATTCCGCAAGCCAAAATCATAATGCACCTAGAAGACATGTAAAATCTGGGGAAGTCTTCCCTGAGTTAACAAGGATGAAACAATTCGTACTTATCATTTAAGATACGGCTATGTATGGCAAGTGTACATGTGACACAAATACCTTCTAACATCCGACATTCATTCCCCACCTCTGCTACCAACTGTTAAACTGTAAGGCACAACAGAAAAAAAGAAATGTATTCTCAAGTCTTTGAACCAAAATAATTCTTGTGAATTCTCTGTGGACCTTGGAAACTGGCACAGTCAGCACAAACTAAATGCTTCTCAATCCACTCTATAAAACTAACCAATATATAAGTCCTTTGTTTGCCTCAGTCACCATCATTTGTTAAAGCTAGATCTTGATAATAAGTAGTTTTCTGAATGACAGTCCCAGTCTTGTATAGGTAAGCTGTAGCAGGAGTTAATCCCCCAGGACAGCAGAGGGTTGCACAACTAAACTGAAAGTGTCATTTAGCTTACTTATTGAACATGAACTTTTCCATTTTCTTCACAAGGATGCTAATAATTTGTGACATCATATATAGTTTTTCCCTTCAATAGTTTTTCCTCCTATGAAAATAATCACCTGCTTTGACAGTTGTTCTTCACACAGCTTGTACAGTGTAAAGAATTTCCTTGCCAATACAACATTAGCAATGAAACCACAACTAGCCAGTTTGACACGAATTATGATTTGACGATCGGGAACCATCATAGCCACTGAACGGAAGTTGATCTTCAAGTTCTCGGGAAGCTCTTGCCGTCCAGCATATCCTGGATTCTGGAGAGACAAATAGGTTTTGAAGTTGGCTGCACCTTGCACAAACAGAAGAAACAGCAAAGGAAAGTGTATCTGGCTAGATAAAAATACTGGTTTTGCTTTAGATCACAGGTAGAAAGGAATTGTCCTGCAGATTTACCACCATATTTCCACAGCATTTTAGCCTCTCTTACATCCATGAGGTACGAAAAGTATTCCACCTAAAAACTTCATATCCTTATTTGTCTTACAGGTCCTGTTTTCCACTGGCTACTTCTATTTATAACTCTATGGCCATATTTCTGTACTTGTCACAAAAAACCATACTCTGGGAACCACAATGCAGCATGCAGAAGAAGTCTGACATTGAGATGACTTATATTTAGAACGCTGGCTACAGTTGTTAGTTGCATGTGCTTGATGTCATTTAAACAAGAACTTGTAAACTGTCTTTGTAGTGATGCTCGATGTTCTCAAACTACCAGTGAGTTCTAAGAGCTGAGGGATGTAAGAGTTACCAAGTACATTTAACATACCAGGTTAGAAGCAATTACTGTATGATCATCACCAGCATATTAGAAAATTACAGAATACCTACCATAGTAAGAAAGATGCCAAATTCTGGGTTCATTTCCACATTATCTCCATCAGTAAAAATAAAGCTTTTTTTATATTCCTTCTTGCACGTCAACACAATTGCAATTTGCTGTGCAGCCACTGATAGTACTGGTAAATCAATACGATTGAATTCATCAAAGCAACCCCAGGAGCCGGACTGAGCAAGACCTTCAAAGAGAAAAGCAGCTAAGCATCCAACCATTATGCTGGTAACACTTTTTTAGTGCAATCCATAAGCCAGGGATCAGGTTAATCTACCCCACGGAAAGAAATAGGTTTATTTGTGAGGGCTGGAAAAAGAACAAGGAGAAGAATTTCATTCTTAGAATTCACAAAGTTCCAAAAGTTCTCAAGCTTGTCTGCAATATTACATTCTTCAATTTCCATTCCTTCTCCTAGTGTCTCGAATGTTTTCCTGTTCCTCTTTATTCCCCCCAAAAAATCTGTGTAATGGATCTATGAAAATATGATGGGTTGTCAGTAGTTTGTTGGACAGATTAAAATGTACAATAGAGTTGCTTTCACGTAGAAAAAAGTTAGGGATCGGTCTGTGCCAGAACTGCATTCTTCCTCAGATATATAGAGGAAAATAATTTTAAGAAAAAGCCATCATCACCACAGTCACATGGAACAGTACAATAGTCAAGGACCTCTATTTGATCTTTAATTCAACATCTGCCATGACTAACAGCTATCAATTTCAGGTGCTTTAAAGAAAAGATTTTGCCTGCATCTAACTCCAGTGACCTGTGGCAATTTTCTTTAACTGACCTGTGGCAATTGTTTTTAACATATATATATCCATAGTGCTATTCATGCACTTTGTTCAATGGTTAAGAACTGTGACATTTAAAGGAGATAAAACACTGAAATCAGAATCCAACACATACTACCAATTCAGCAATAAATTTCAGTGCTTTTGATTTTTGTACTGGCAATTCTTGATTATTTTAAGTGTCTCTCTGTATCCTCTAATAAATTATCTTATGTTTTCAGACACTTCTGTTTCTTGGTGATAGTCCTGCAAATGTCTTTTACATTTACAACAAGATACTATTTTTTTTCTACTATTAAAACATTAAAACCACCTGCTGATTATGTGTTGGCCTATGTTCTCTTAAGTGTAGTAACTTTCACTTAGTCCATAAAATCATATCATCACAAAACATCCTGACTTGTAAAGGACTCATGAGGATCATCTAGTCCAACTCCTGACTCCACACAGGACTACCTAAAAGTTAATCCATATATCTAAGAGTGTTGGCCAAACACTACTTGAACATTGACAAGCTTGGGGCCCTACTTACTTGGGGAGCTTGTTCCAGTGTTTTACCACACTCTTAGTGAGAAAATTTTCCTAATATCCAACCTGAACTTCCCCTGATGCAGCTTTAAGCCATGTATTACCATCAGACACTAGAGAGAAGAGATCAAGTGAGACCTTTCCTTCCACTTCCTCTCATGAGAAATTCATATAAAGCATTGAGGGCACCACTTCACTGAACAAATATAGTATACTCAGTCATTCCTCATAAGTCATGAACTCCAGTTCTTTCACCATCTTTGTTGCTCTCCTTTGCATGCATTATAATGTTTTTCTACTCTTCTTACATTGTTGATCCCAAAACTGCAGACAGTACTTGAAGTGAGGCCACTTCAATACTCAGTATAGCGGGACAATCACTTATTTTGACCAGTTAGTTTTACTGTGCTTAATGCACTCCAGGATACAGTGAGATCCTTTTGCACAACATCTTACCTTTGGTTCACATCTTACCTTTGAAGATCCTCCCAAGTCCTCGGAAATCCATCTGGTCTGAACAGTTGAAGACCACTACGTATTTTCCGAGGCACCGTCCCATGTCTTTAATGGTTTCGGTTTTTCCAGTTCCCGCAGGTCCTACAGGTGCTCCACCCATGTTCATGCCTAAAGCTTGAGCCAAAGTGATGTAACATCTAAAAGGCAACAGGCTATCATCATTTCATGGGCTGCAGCACACACTTTCCTGTATAGTGCCAGATGAACTTAGTCAAGGGTGTTACATAAAGAAATCTGTTTTAAGGAGACAAGGAAACTGCTGAATTGACATGTCTCTAATTATGATTTAAATTAGAAAGCAGGAAAACTCCTCATTCAGCCCCTGATGCAGGTAATATTAAGGTTAATCTCCTCATACATAAAGTGGAAGAAAAGATAATCCTCAATAATCAACAACCACGAGAACAGAAGAAAACAGATACAGAAATGCTGCCTAATCTTGTTTGGTTAGCTGAGATCCCGAATCACTTTACCTGAATGAGTTCTGAACTATGTTATAACATGGACGACAGTTGTGAAAGACAATTAATTAACCTTTCCTTTCTCTATCTGCCTTTAAAATTTGATCATACAGTGCATCTCATGTTCATAAATGAAACTTCTACATGTACTGCAGCAAAATCCCAGCTAGCAATTATATTGAAAGAGAAGCTCTAGAATTTGATGGATATTTTAAAACAAGCAAACAAGTAAACCATCCAATGTCCTTATTTTTCTAATGATAGCTTATAAAGTACTCTATGAGTTATGCCAGTTAGACCTCTTCGTTAGCAGGACTGCAATCCTTTCAAGATTTTTCTAGATCAAACATCTATAGCCTGTTGCAGTTGAGTAAAACTTCCTGTTTATTCTTCCTTAGTTGTTTTTATTAGTTTGCCTGTAAACACTGAATTCTGTCCTGTATCTCTCTATGTGTTTCTGTTGGATGTATCTGTTCCTCAGCTATACTAGCCTGTACTAATTATGAAATATTCATGTATTCAATGTAAAATTACTGACTTTGATAAGACTGTGAAGGATAAACTCTGCAGAAACCTAATTTGCATCTAATATGGATTACTATATTGATCTTATAAAAGTCTAGATTTGGTGTCAATGAATAAAGCAATAAAATCAGAGTTTTTTACCTGTCTGTAAGAGGTGTTATGACAAGTCTGTCAGTACAGCCCAAGAATTCATTCTGGTATGTGAAACCCACATCAGTGATCTTAATAATCATTTTATCAGAGTCTTCATTAAAATAAAATCTACACTGTTTCAGCCACTCAAAGTCTGTAGGGCTCTTGATATGCATACAACACTAAAAAAAGAGGAGGGGAAGAAGCTGGGGTATTCATGGTAACATTTTCTTTTGCATTTATGTTATCTCATCTAAGTAGTACTGCAAAAGCAGCATTGTCTCTGAATCACATACTAAGGCAAAGGAATTCCAGGCTTTTACAAATGAACAATCCCTAACCCTCAAACAAAAGTAGTTCAATTCATGTTAAAACTGACATTTCTTTTACTTGTCCCTACTACTCCATTTTTGCTTATGAATATGAAGCACATAATGCAATAATTGATTTAAATCAAGCCATAACAATTGTATGAAAATACAGGAAAAATAGCAAAAAAGATATTTCAAGACAGGTATTAGATAAGAAGTTCAAAAGAGCTCAGAGTAATTCAAAGTTGACCAACTGAATATTAAAACAGCATCTAAAAAGATGTCCTGCAGGTTATATCTAACCATTATATTTTACATAAGATGATTATAACTAGAAACAACAGGTTACATCAGTTACCTGGTTACTGATGCTAATACATATTAATGATGTATACATACATACATTATTATATAACCTGTTACATACTGTTGCTGTTACTGTTGCAATAAAAAGATAGGTGCCTGCCTATCAGCAATGAGTTAAAACTCGGTAACTCTTTCCTCAGCTTAATTTCAGTCGTGTCCAGAGCCTCCTATAGATAAAATGGTATGCTAGCTTTGAAGTTTAATTTTTTTAAGCAGTAAATGCTTTAATTTTTCTAATTTTATTATCCTGTGGCAGCGTGTGAAGGTATAAAGTGAACAAATAAATCCTTAAGTAATAATTAGGTATGCTATTGAAACTAGAACAGAGGGGAGAACAACTTCAACAAGCTTTAAACTTTCTCTTGTACTACCTTATTCTGTTATATTCCTTGAAACTCACAGCATAGTCCGGAAAAATTACAATTACTTGAACCACAATGTATGACAAAAAAGAAGTGCCAAAGTGATAATGCAACAGAGGCATTTGGCTTAAGTGGGCCAACACAAAGCATTGTAAAGTTCTGCTATTGCTTGTGGGTGGGAAAAACAGAGTTACTTGAGGGAAAACAAGACATGGATTGAAGCAACATCACTATTTTTACAATATGCCAGGACACATAATGAAATGTTTAGCTTAAGAGAGAGTTCATAGGTGTAGTAATATTTTCTTCTTGTCCTTTCACATTCTTTTATGTTTATAACTCACTGTAAATACTTCAACTACTTACCAGACCATCAAAAATGTCCCTCTGATGCACGTGAATAGTTATTAATGTCTCATATTTCACTCGTTCAACAGGGCTAAGGTCTTTTGTTGTCATATCTATCAGCATGTTTAGAAGATCCAGGAAAAACTGGTTTGTCTTTCGCATAATTTTTCTATCGTATCTGGCATTAGTTAAAGCTTCTTCCGAGTCTCTGGTCCAAATCATTTGGATCCCTAACAACCCAACCTTGGGAAACATAAAAATATAGGCTTTGTTATCTTTTCTTTTTCACCTAAAGTGTACATTCACAGACACAGATAAACTAACAAAAAGATTCTGTTATTATTTGTATATAGTTTTTCATGTACTCACAGAGTACATTTAACTCATGCATTTGTTTTATGTAGCCCTACTTCTTTCATAAACACATATTAAGTCTACATTTCAATCTTCTGGATATTGCCTACAGTGCTCTGCTGAGACAACTGCTCAATATAATTTATGATATATATAAATACTATATGTAATTAATATACTTTTAAAATACAGTTAACATCTAATCAATGAATAATTAATGCTTCAATTCTTTTTTTCAATAACTCACAAATTATTTATTCTTTCTCCAACATTCCTGATCACAAGTGAAAAAGCTTCTACTAAGAAAATACTTTCCCCTCAGCTCCAAATCTTCAGCAATTTATAATGTTTTCCAGAACATATAAATAAACATATAATTCTACTGCTTTTCCTTCAGTTGTCAAGTGTTAAACTCGTAAAGAAACAGTGTTGGCTCCATTGCATTGATTTATTTCATTGAGCAGTATTTTTGAACAAGAACTTGAGGGTAAGTTTCTTCTAGCTTCAGATATGTAAAGTGTAACTTAAAAGAGTGAGGTGATTTAGGTACATTTAAATGTTAGTTGTCCAATTATGATACTGGTTACAATTTTAATTGCAAGAAAGAAAAAAAACACATCAATGTGAACATTCTTCACTGATTTATCAATACTACCTGGGCTGGATAAGTAGAAAGAAACTCAGTCATCTGGAAACTAGTTTCCTGGATGTGTGCAGCTGCCTCACGAATAATATGATGCAGTGACAGTTGGGATTCCTTTAACAGGGAATTGAGCCAAACTTCCACATTACCTTCAGCCATTACAGGTCTAGTCAGCTCTACAGTCTCACCCTCTCGTGAGCTAATCGACAATATACGATCATATATCTAACAAAAGCAAAGCAAGAGCATTTTGTGTTTATAGATTTATTGTTACCTTTACCATAGCTGTCCCATTTCCCCATCATCACTCCATTTAACTTATTCAGGTAACTAATACATTATACCAATCTCTTAACAACAATTAAATCTTTACTTTTGGTGTGCAGAAAGGCTTTAAACATAACACTGTCATCTGATCAAGTAGACAAAGACCAATACATCATCAGTTTCTGAATTTCACTTAATTTCAGTGATAACATACACTTTACAATCACAATAAAGGAAACCTTCCCCTGTTACTGGTGGGTTGATATACTAAGAAAATGTATAGCCTTATAATCAGAAATAATGGACACACAAAAGTGAAGCAATGTGATCAAAGACATTTCAAATGTACAGGGAGGTAATGAATTTCTAAGAATGTACATACAAGGGGAAAAAAACCCATTTGTTGACATCTGTTCTTTTAAAGGTTATAAGAAATTGTTCTTAAGTCAGTATGTTTGTAGGAATATTAAGGATAAACCAGAAAGGGGTGAGAGACTAGCTACACATAATCCAAAAATGAATGAAAAAGTATGAATACAGGTCATCTTAAGACACAGATATGCTCATAAAGAATCAGAAGCTTATCTGAGAGGATGATAGTCTATGTTAAGCCAGAGAAGAAAGTTCAGTACCTGGGTGTTTTTTTCAGAAACCTAAGGACTGGGGCAAATATCTGTTTCATTTGTTATTTGATATAGGGTTTCCCTATTATAGAAATGAGGATTGAAAATTATATCTTAAATGAAGAAAGCCTATGCAGCATCAAATAGTTGATGAGCTTGGTAAAACAGCTCTATGTCCTACACATTGTCCTACACATTTCTTATTTAGCAAGTATCATGTATTATTAATGTAACATCAAGGTGCAGGAAGTACATACCTTTGCATGGAACCTGACAGTTTTAATGTTGTCAAAGACATTCAGCAGATGTGCCTGTATATTGTGAGAGTCTGATGCCTGGCCAAGAATTTCTAAGAGAGCTGGATCTGACACAAAAAAGAATCTTGGAAATAGAAGGCGTTTTTTCTCCAGGTATCTACATTTTTAAAAAAATGATGGCAGGGAGTTAAATGGCAAGTGAGTTAGGTTAATATTTTCCTCCTTTCCTCTTGAAAGACACAATTTCTCACAATGTATCTTTGTGGGGTTTAGTAGTGACAATGACAACAAATCTTATCCACCATACCTCTGTGTTAAGCACTTGTTTTGATGTAACTCTTTTAGCATCAGAAATCATTTCATGGAAAGTTTCTACAATTTGCTATAATGTAAGCCCCAGTAAAAAGAAAAGAAAAGAAAGCTAAATAAAATGGTTTACATTATGTCTGTTACTTGCTATTTGGGTCTCATGCCAAATTTCTCCCAGATCTGTGAAAAGTCCAAATAGATCATGCAGCTCTAGACTGCCTTCTGGATTGAACTTAGGCTGCCACAAACTTTGGTTTCAGCAGAGACAGTGAGAGACAGCTTAGTCACAAATTAAACACAGATCAGTGAGTTCTTAGCAATTTCTTTGGAGATGTTGTATCATTCTGCTAGCTTGTTTCCTCATTCAATCAAATTCTTTAAGAAAGAGCATGGTCTTTGTAAAGTCCACAAGACAGTTGTCAAGCAATTGCCCTTTACCTAGTTACACGTTTCACAACCATCTGCACAAGATTGTGGTCTTGTAGTGATCTTACCCTGTAAGTGACTTCTGACAGATTTCAAGTTGTTCTAGTAAATGTGGAAGCAACTGTCCCATGATTTCATCTCCAATGCAGCACTGAACAACATTAGGTGTTTCATGAGCTCGAGTCATGATCCTCACCCAGGATTTATCAATGTTAGAGAAACGCTTTGCTTCCTGTTGAAATGTGACGATCAATGTGGAAGACAAGAGATGGAGGAAGGATGAGAGAAGAGACAAAAGGAAGCTGCTTGAAGAACTGGCATCCAATATCCTTCTCACTATTAATCCTATGTCCAAATTCTAAAGATTTTTCATCTCAGAAAAACATAAAACTTTCCGCTTACACAATGCAGCTTATTTTATACTTGACTGTCAAGTCTGTTATTTACTTACTCTTTCAATCAGTCTTACAGTAAAAGACAGAAAATTCATGTTTGAATTGCATGCTTCAAACCTGAAGACTTTTTTTTCTAAAAAGTGAAGTCAGTTTTTAATTTGAAAAGCTATGTAGGAAAGTTTAAGATAAAGATTCCTAGATGCTGCTAGGCTAGTGGTAGGTAAAACTAAGCTAGCCCAACTAGGCTAGGCTACTACTAGGCTACTTACTGGTTAACAATTTTACAGTTTAGAAATAAAAATACCACCAGCCTCACAAAATTTTATCACTTTCCAACTCAATGCTTCACCCAATCCTTAGTAAGATAAATTTTGTTAAGTACCAGAAAACTGAAGTTTATGTTACTGCATCAAGTACGACATCACAAGTTTTATTCTTAAAGCATAGAAAGCCAAACTAAAAAAAGCATGTCTGAAAACCTTTGGAAGCTGCTTTGCTATGTCACCACCAACAAACACAGCTTCTAAATAAATCCACAAGTTTTGCACAGTCATCCAGTTCTCAATTATATCTGTTGTGTTAGAAAGATAGTGCACCCATTTCTGAATCTGTGTCTTGAAGGGAGTGTTGTATCTATAAGAAAAAGAAGATATTTGCTTTTTTTGAAGAAGGAAGCAAGTCTCTTGAAAGCCAGCACATTATTCATAAGGATAAGGAATCATTTCACTACATGTATCTTTGCCAAGTGCAACTATGAAAAACTATACTTGACTCAATCCAGCTAGTTAGCACCTATAAATCAAATCAGCTCTAACTTGCTGCTTTGTACACACAGCTCTGATCCAACAAAAGCTGAATAAGTGCAAGATTTCAATTTCATTTTAAGGTAAAGTGGTTTCTAAAAGGGACTATGCAACATCTTGACAGCTGCAAAACTCCTAGAGGTGCTTATAAACTGAACTCTTCCTTTTGAACATCTGCCTGATGATCAGGTTCTGTGTTCCTTATTTTATCTGCAGGCTTTGGCACATGAAATCAAAGAAACCGAGCTCATTTTAACTGAGATTTTCAGCACCTTCAGCATAAGGCAGAGATCTGTCAGAGGGGGCAGAGTAGCAGTGCCTGTAATGCCTGTAGTACATCTGACACAGTCAGGCAGTGTTCCCCTTTATGCTCATCACCATATTCCTGCACAGACAAAAACTATCCAGCTGATTATTCAGGAAGTCTGAACTACATCCACACGTGTGGTAAGCAAGATCTCAGTATTTATCCAGGTATTTATTCTCCTTCTCTTCTGTGCAATATTTGTTCAACAAAACAAAGCCACTTGCTAATATTTTTCTCTCTCCCCCATCACGCCCAACCTCAATTTTCCTGTTACCTGTTACTCATGAGAGAGCCAAGAACCATCAAGCTGTCCTCCATGGTAGCAATTGTTTCTGATGTGCTGTCACCTCTTAAAAGAAGTTCCCCACGGCTTTTAAAGTTTGCAAAAATAAATGTTTTGTTGTCCCATTCAGCTATCACTTGTTTTAACTTCTGCTCAATGTCTCTCTCCTTCACAGCACTTATGCAGATATCCTTTTAAATAAATAGGATATTAATACAAGTTATGAATGGCTCAAGTTGACAGTATGCAAACCTATTTTCTTTAACCCTTGTAAGGCCAACGAGCCTTCCACTTTATAAAGTGGAAATATCTAGACATACAAACACTATAGCTAATAATCTGTATACCATGTATTGATAAGGTCAACTTTGAGGGGAGTAAAAGAATAATCATAGAATCATAGAATGGTACTGGTTGGAAGGGACATTTAGAGATCATCTAGTCCAACCCTCCTGCAGAAGTAGGTTCACCTAGATCAGGTCGCATAGGAACATGTCCAGGCGGGTCTTGAAGACCTCCAAGGAAGGAGCCTCCACACCCTCCCTGGGCAGCCTGTGCCAGGGCTCCCTCACCCTCACAGTAAAAGAGGGGGTTTTTATATTTAAATGGAACCTTTTGTGTTCCAGCTTCATCCCATTACCCCTTGTCCTGTTGCTAGATACAATAGAAAAATGGGATATGGTTACTTTTTGTATCTTTGAAGTTGCAAAGCAAACACCCTTACAAATTAGCTCCTGGATCAAGATTTTTTATAAGCTGACATCAATAGGTGTTATTATTTTATACAGAAGGTTAAAGTAATAGTCCATTTCTCTGTTGTTTCTTTAGAAATATTCTGCTTTCCTGCTTACTACTGTTACTCCTATACTGAGCAGACTGGTTTGTGTGGTGCATCCATTTCTTCATACACAATACCTCGATTTCCTCTTTATATCTTAATAGTGGAGCTTCCATGATATTCCTCAGTTTGAATATTTCACTTTCCACATCGAAGTTGTGTTCAGTGAGATCTGTAATTTGCTTCCAGTGCCGAGGCATCATTGCTTTACTTGACATTCGCTCGAGCAAAGGGCAACATTCACTGAAGTCCTCAATGGTCTTCTTTAGGTCAAAAAAAGCCTGCCATTCCTTGACACCTCGAGGAAGTTTACGGCATCTACACAGAAATCATGTGACCATTTTCAAACAGATTGAAACGTTCTTTCTGTTACCCATTTCATCACAACATATGATTTTAACATACCTTCCAAATTCAGGTTACCTGTATATTGAAGATGCTCTGTGTGATTCTGTATAAGAGAAAATTTGTTTCCAGTCTATTTCATTGACTCATAGCTGGGCAGGCATCTACAACTTCCACTTAAGGAGTGTAGCTGCAAAATTCTAATAAACTCTCTCCAAGCAACCTTTAAAAACAATTGAACTGCTTTACATCTTGATTTCACCTTTTGATGAGGCTCATGACACGCAATGCTCTGCACTCTAGAAAAAAAACTCTGTTCCTCAGAACATGCAGGTTTAATTCTTTAAATCATTTGATTCCTTGTTTGATGAAAAGCTCATCTTGTATGCATGCAGGGTATCCCATTTTGTGGGAAATCTATTCAGCAATTCATTAAGTTGCCTTAGACATCTAGGGTGAATCTGTCTCTCATGAATATTACAGCAAACAAGTGAAATTTTTGTTCATGAACAAAATAAATAGCATTTTTAACATATATTCCAATCTCATTTTAATTAACAAAGAAGCTCTCTGAGGAACAATAATTCTCAACATTTAGAGTCTAAACAGGCTCCTTTATTTTGTGAAGTTGGTAATGGATATACTTTTCAATTAAAATTCATATTTTTCATGTTTCAGTGAACAAATACATGCTCAGATATGATTATTGGTGCTAGTGGATTATAATCATAATTCAGAACAAAAGTGTTTTAGACATCTTTATCACAACAGCAGTTTCTCACCTGTTCTGAAACTCCAGAAGTTCACTGTTAATTTTTCCAATGTCTAATTCTGACCAAAGAATATCGTAGTAGCTGCTGACTGTGCCAATGACACTGTTATATAGATCATAGAGTTTTTGTAACAGATTCAGTTGCTTCTTTATTTCAAGCAGCTGAGGATACCGAGTAACAGGCAAACCGAAAAGATCTTCCCCGTCAGTATAAGTAAGGTATCTCCGAAAAAGATTATCAAATCGATTCTAAGAAAGACAGAGAAAAGGATTAAATTAAATGAAATAAGTTCATATTCAAGATCTAGCATCATGGTTAGAGCTGCATTAGTGATTAAAATTTAGTAAACACTAGATGCATCACTTACAACATCAACAACAGTTTGGACAATAACTTTTAGTTAGTTTGGAGCTACATCTTTAGAAGTTTGCAGGGAGGCCGTTTACTCCATGTGACAGTGACAGAACAATAAATGCTACAGGTGGAGGTAGAGTATGACATGCAAAGAAAAGAAATATGGATGCAACAAATTCTACCTCTCCATGTATGCTGTGTAACTTATTGCAGGGTTGAAGTAAGAATTACTACTGTTTACGCAGCAAATCAAAACAAAATTTGTCAATTACATTGTAGCTGAGGCAACACAGTAGAAAGCCAAATGAACAGCATTATGAGAAAAGGAAAATCATTTGAAGTCATCGTTACAGGAATAGAAATTAATCACATTTCAACAGGAAAAATAGTCAGTTCAAATGAATATCTTGAATAATATTTTAGGGGGAAAAAAAGAGGCGAAGATTAGGTAGAATTCTATTCATGAGGAAAAAAACACAATATTGAACACAGTAACAGCCTATAGCCAAATACATTAAACTTGACAGTAGACTCTCATTTGAATACTTGAATCCAATTATTATTACTTATTATACATGCAGCCTCTCTCTTAGATATTAAAATCCTAATTTTAACCAGAATTCCTCACAAATGAATAGAAAAAAATGTCAATTATCTTTCATTGAGGATAACAGACTTTGCCCAATCTGTAACCCTAGTTATCAATGAAAATTAGTTTAACTACTCCAATTTGCTCTCAGAGCCTTCAGGTGTTAGTTTATTTGCAATAAGTATTAAGGAACATCTTAGAATTAACAGTACCTGAAACATAGTAAGCCTGTCACTGGCTTCCTGAGGCTCTAAACCAACCACCATTGGCCCATTCTAAAAAAAAAATAAAATAATAAAGTAAATAGAGACTTTAGAGGGTGAAAATAGCCACAACTTATTCTAGTCATTGTTTTCTAACTGCTAAACTCAAACATTTTTGCAGGTGCAGGATCTCATCCCTACATCAGATAACAACTAAGCCAAGAGAACACAGTTACTTACTAGAACAAGTACTTTATTTTAAAAAATAACCATATTAATAAAGAAGATAATTAATTATCTTTTAAAAAGAGAAGCTTTCATACTACTGTAAAACATAGGCAATGATATCTCCATTTAAAGTAAAAATCTGCATTACTTTGAAGATGATACAAGATTGGTTCAGCTTGGCTCATTTATATTCTACTGAGAAGAAATATAAGAGCTTGAGTCATTTGTACTTATATCCAAAATCTAATGCTTCTTACATTGTAACATAATTTCTCATTAATTCAAATCTTTACATTTGCTCATATTAACTAGTTGTTTTTCATAAGCCTTAAATGTCTCAAGTCTTAATCTTCAAGAGCTAATTACTGGCATTACATACTTTGGTCACATACAAAAGATAGCTAAAGCCTGCCTTGTACTGAAACACAGCACTGCATTAACAAGAATAAAAATATTCTTCAGGCAGTAGAGGCACATCCTATTAATCAGGTCCACAAACTTTTCCTGCTCCTCAAAAATTCCTCTAAGACAATATACCACAAACACTTGCCTGATCATAATCTGAATAGAACTGTGCACACTCTTCAGTAAAAGTCTTCACAGTGCTAATAAGCTCTCCTCTGAAGTTTGGCTGCAAAGTAACAAGCTCATTCTGCACTTCATTTGCACGGACTAGCAGTTTTTCCCAAGAGTAGTGTAAAGTATCCACCTTCTCTGTCTCTTCCTTGGCCACAAGTAGATTATATTTGCTTAACATAGCATAGGATTCCTGTCAGGAGGTTGGATCAAGGCACACAAATAGGTAACCAAACATTATTTTATACGTTGACATATGAAATAACATATGTATGCTAAGATTTTAAAATGTTAACAGACAGATTCTTTGTTGTGGGGGGAAAAAAAAAAGATCTGTCCTTTTTGCACTGCAATTGTCAAAATCTAGCAAATGAATGTCAAATTAGAGGCAATATCAAAATGAAAATTATCTAGTTTTCCTTACATTTCACAGTGTTTTGCTTTCTGATAGAGTATTTATCCCAGTGCAATCTGCTTCCCTCAAAACTATTTCCATTTAAAATACTTCTTCAGTCTACAGATGGTTGTTTCATTTTAATGAAAATATTTTTCTGATCCATACCTTCAGTTATCTACTATGACCCAAGCTGAATATTATAGGAGGTAAGCCATGAGAAAGCATCTTAGCATAGGCCTTCAAGCTTTAATTCCATAAAGATCTTTAAGACCTACTTCATGTTTTCAACAGAAAATAATTAGAGAAACACATCAAAAGTCACTGCAGCTAATCTGTTGCAACTGGAACCATTAACATGACTTAGGGGAAAAAAATATTCTAAGGAACGTCTAGTCAATTGTGTATTTTGCCAAACTGCAGTATGCTTAAAGCCATACTCTGGCCAGTAATGCAGAGAAATAGTTACTCTCTGGTTTTAATTCTGCCATTTGACCAGAAGCTCCTACATTGTCATATGTTCACCAAGTGTATTCTGGTAAGCGAACTTCAAGGAAGTGAATTTCTTTATACTTATTTCAACCCATGTTATAACTGACAAATCAATTGCTCTCACACATTCTCATACAATTTGCCTAACATGAGTTTTTACCTTTCTGTAGGCTAAACTAAAAAACAATAAGAAGAGGAAAATCAATGCTTTTCATACACAGACATCTTCCACAAAGTACCAATGCTTTTTTGCATTAAATATCCATATTCTCATCAACTTCTTACCTAAATTATTCAGTTATTCGCTAAACCACCTCTCACTTCTATAGGCTTACATTAGTCAAGATCAGAGTTCCACTCAAAAAGAAGGTTTGCATGAAGATAACAGGTCTGTCACATATCAAATCACACCTTTTCAAAGTGCACCGTTAGGCTTCAGCTCAGAAAAAAACTGCTCCGTTAAAACTGTACCCATAC
This sequence comes from Colius striatus, assembly GCF_028858725.1. Classification (NCBI taxonomy): domain Eukaryota; kingdom Metazoa; phylum Chordata; class Aves; order Coliiformes; family Coliidae; genus Colius; species Colius striatus. The sequence continues at coordinate 8,334,107 of NC_084762.1, forward strand.
ATGCAACATTCCCATTAACTACCTCAATAGGCCCAACTTGGGAGTCTATGGAGATCTGTAGTTCTCTGATCTCTTTTAAAGCTGACATGGCTATTCTTATATCATCCAGGTCCTTGATGGGGCGATTTAGCTTCTTGCCAGTTTCCTCTATGAAAGTGAAAACTGCTTCCATCTGTGTTCGGTACTTCTTATTACAATGACACCCCAGCAGTGTCACCCAGGCTTTGGTTTCTGCTCTCAGTGCTATCTTCAAATCAGCTAAAAACATTGAATAATAAATAGATGTTTAAATATTCTAGATAACTTTTAAGATGCACTTTTAATCTTTCACTCCCAGTTCTGTTTTTTCAGTCTAACTATCCACGTACAGAGAAGATAAAATCATGTTGACATCTTTGAGTGGTTCATAGGTTTATAGGATTGCTTACAATTCAGGACGGTTCTCCTCCTGATCTTCTGAGAATATATCATCTTTTCCTACTGGAAAGATGAGGCTCAATTCCATACTTGTTATCTTGTTCAGTTATTATTATACACATTTCCATCCAATTAACAAATTGGTTAATATTGTTATCTAAGTCTAAAATGTTTTCAAAAGTTAATCTATAAAAAAATATGTGGAGGGGGAAAGTAGGAGTCTGATTATGGAAGGTGAAGAAACAGTTTGATCTGGTATTTAATGAAATCAAATGACCCATCAACCATTTAATTTTCATAAGCCTTATCTGTGGCATTAGTGGAATCAAGTGACAAACATGTAGATAGAAAATTGAAATCTTTCTGAGTTGCTGCCCAATTTTGCGACAATCCAGTCCATTTCTCTAAAGCTCTGTAATTAAATTAAAATGTCTTCCTCACAGTTCTCAACAGAACACTCAAAAAATCAATACCAACACAAGTAGTACATAAAATTGTAGCTGGTTACAAGTTCAACTGCTACCTATCTATTTCCTGTGCAGATTTCTTTGTGATTGTGTGTATTCCTTTCAACACAGTGCCTCTTCCCATGCTTAGATCTCATAACTGGATGATCTGTTTGGTTTGCTGAATACTAGAACTACCTCGCATCCAATGAGTTTCAAAAGCCACCTGGATTCTCTTGTTCTTTGCCTTACAATATAATGAAAGACATTTAGTTGACACTCTTTCCTAATGAAGAAAACATTCTTCTTCCTCAGATTTCACATCCACTGCAAACTATATCAGTTGCCTGCATTTCTTATAATCTATCATAGTTCCTGACTTAAGCTACAAAAAAAGTAAGATTCGAGGCTTGGATTTCATGGCAAAAAGGGAACTGACACCACCACGCATGTTTCACTTAGCTAACTATGTTAAATAGAAGGCCTCTTGGCTGTCTCATTACATGCAACCAGGCAAGGAGAAAGGTACATAACTGTGTCATCTTATCCTCATAAAAATATGTGCCAATGGGTGTTAGTGACAAAAGGTCAGGGAAACATTTATCATCAATCCCATAAACGAGTGGAAGTAACTAGATGAGGGAAGAAACTCCAGCTGAGACTCAGATATCCTTCTGTGTACAGTTTTGTTTCTATGCCTTTACAGCCAAAACCACAAACAGCCATTCTCTCTCTTTCTATTTTCCTTCTTTAACCTTGCTCATCCATCCAAAACTAAACACCACCTCTCCTTCCTGCAGGAGTCAGAAAGTATATGTCCCTAGAGAGAAGTGGAAAGCTGAACTCTACCAGTGTACAGTGCAATAGCTCCCACGCAGATGTACTCAGGCTCAGAATTGATTTTCAGCTCCAAGTCTAGGAAATGTAGAATTTCAGATTCAAATTCATAGAGTAATGGATTTCCCCTCAATAATTCATCAATAGTTTCCTCCTTGTCTCTCTGCCATATATGGCGGTAACAACTAAAACTCTCCAAAGCTGTAAGAACTTCCTGAAACACAGTAGAAGTTAAAAGAAAGACTCTCAGCATTGTATGTACAGCATAACTGTGATTTCTTAGTATCTGTCTGTTAGAATACATTAAGAACTCCATAGTTCCACTAAACAAAAAGCTGTTGGTAAATTTACACTAAAGCAAGTTTCATTACCAATCACAAGCCTTGCCAGGAACCATATGCTTCTCATTCAATTTGTCAAATCATTATTTTCCAATTAGGTGATTCTTAAGTCAATGAAACCCTAGGAATTGGTGGGAAGTGAAATACTTATTTAATGCTAGGATACAGTACCCTAACGCTAGGACACAGGATATCCCCTGACGCTAGGATACAGTAATGGAAACCATGGCACAACCTCATAAGAACAGCAGTAACTCAATTCATTCTCAAATAATGAAGTTATGAGATAAATTTTGTAACATATATGACATTGGTCATGTTAATGTTAAATTATACACCCAATTCAGGTATCTTTGAGTTGAGCATCATTTGAGGAACGTGAAACAGAGTTCTTTTTCCGGTTCTCAGGAGTTGAAAACGTTGAAGTTATATCATCATCACTTCAGCTAATTACATAAGCAAATAAGAAGTGACTATTACTAGAGATAATCCACATTGTGACTTATGATAAACATAGTGCTTGCAGGCATTTGAACCAAGCTAAATGATAAAAGTTCCCAATACAAAATACTGAGTACCAAAACACCAAGATAACTGTCTACCATTACTGATTGCACCTCAGACTTCAGCACAAGCCTGTACATCATTCTGTTAGTTATACTTTAGTACCACTGAAGTTACAAGGCTCTGAATCAAAACTTTAAACCTGGCAAGGCAGTTTCCACTTTATTGCCCAAGGATAGTAAAAGTAATACATTAATATCCTTTGGATAGTCATATTAAATTAACATCTCAATTGTCTCACCCTTTTTGTAGAGTTAATAGCAGTGCTGAGTAAAGATACTAATTTAATAATTTCTTTGTTCTCTGAAACGCTCTTGAAGTAGTTCTGGCTTTGCACCGAATCAGACAAACTGAGTGATGCTGCATCTGACAGGCTGTCTATAAAGGCAGATTCAAATACAAAAGCAGTCTTAGAACACACATATTTAGGTCAAGTAAATTCCTATAGACAAAAACTAATGACTCATTTTTCAATAAACATGCATTTTCAAGTTAAGTATTCTTATTAGTCAAAAAGAGAACTTGCAGTCTAGGTGGCAAACATAATTCCCACAAATTCATAAACCACTCCAGTTTAGGAAACTTGCTTAATCTAGGTACTCTGTCAAATTTGGAACATGTTTCCCTCCAATCTTTCAGATATAATCTTTCCTATTCTCTCACCCCTCCCCAAGGTCTATCTTGTCCACTTCAGCTAAGTAATTTTACTGATATGTCAACATTGATAAATTCATAAGTTTATTATCTTTATCTTATTTTTCAAAAATAATGTGGGATAGATCACAACTGACAATTTGAAATACAAATTAATGTGAAATCTAAGGTGATCACAGTCACTTCTCAAAAGGGAAGAAAGATAAAGGGAAGATTTATTAGTTAGCAAATGCCCACAAGATTGAACTCATCATCATTTCCTATTTCATCTCAGGTAACAGAAATTCTTAGTTTTGAAAGAACAATTTCATTTTTTTAGCTAGTTCTAGTATTATTTTCCTACTTTTTAGATGTATAAGAGGGAGTTAACCTAAACAGACTCCATAAGCCTCTGAGCTAATCTGAAAGACTTAAACTGGTAGCTCATGGCTTGGATGGACATACACTGTGTTAAGTGGAAAACTGTATGAGTGAGCCCAGAGAGTGGCGGTGAATGGACTTAAATCCAGTTGTTGGCAAGTCACTACTGGTGTTCCCCAGGGCTCAATGTTGTGGTCTATTCTTTTTAACATTTTTATCAGTGATCTGGATGAGGGGATCAAATGCACCCTCAGTAAGTTTGCTGATGATATGAAGCTAGGTGGATGCGTAGATCTACTTGAGGGCAAGGAAAGTCCTACAGAGGGACCTAGACAGGCTGTTCTCAGTGATGTCGAATGATAGGACAAGGGACAATGGGTACAAGCTGGAACACAAGAGGTTCCAAAGAAATACAAGGAAGAATTTCTTCACTGTGAGGGTGAGGGAGCACTGGAACAGGCTGCTCAGATGGGTTGTGGATGCTCCTTCTCTGCAGACATTCAAAACCCACCTGGATGAGTTCCTGTGTGACCTACTCTAGGTGGTCCTGCTCTGGCAGGGAGGTTGGACTGGATGATCTTTTGAGGCACCTTCCAGCCCTTGTGATTCTGTGATTCTTTTTAGAAATTTTAGTCTATTCAATCCTTTAAATACAATCCTCTCTCCATCAATACTGCAATTTATATAAGCATTTCTATTCAATACCAAGTCTTAAGTTCAACTTATCCTTATTAAAGGAATTTCAGCACAAGGTTTAAGATGCCATTTGAACATGCCAAGTTACAACCCACACTGGTAAATCATCAAAGATCTTTTGCGTATGAATAGTGACTATAATTGTTTTCAAACTCATTCACAATATCTACACTGCTGCTGAAGCTGATACGCTAACAGCTTTCACCTGCTGGAGGTAGAACCCAAAGCAGTGTAACTCTGAGAAGCACAAAAAATTCTACTCACTCAAATCCACACAAATACAAGTATCTTCAGGAAAGCTTGGTTTCTAATCAGAAAGATAAGCTCTGGCATTGTTATGATATCCTATTCCTTCCTTGAGGTAGTTTAAAATCTATTAAGTCTTCATTCTACCACTTTAATGCATTTTTTATTTAATATCCTTTAACGCATTCTGTATGTCACATTTACCTAACATTTAAATTGAGTGATGTCAGAGTTTATCATTACCATAGATGTTTTTCTTTCCAGTCTCTCTCATTCCATCATCAGAATCACTGTCTCTGCTCTCATAGTTCAACATGGCCACTTTTCTCTCTAACATTTTCTTCTGGGGAAGAATGAAAAATTCATTGTCCATTTCCAGTAGTTTTGAAACATCAGTTTTAAGTAAGGCTGTTAAAAACACACAAACCTTAGACATTCTCTCCTTGCTCCACTGTCCAACTCCTTTCATTACTTTCACAATACTATCTACAGCTTTATTAAGAGTCTGCTGTACCTCATCCAAAGAGGGTGTCATGATGATGTTAGGGATAGCTAGGTTAATGCTAGTCCTAATTATAGGATGAGCACTTTTTTTCTGCTTAGAAGCACTGTGATTTTCTAAACAAAAAGGAAGAAAAAAACAAACAAGGTCATACACATTTTTTTCAAGACATCAAACCAGGCATTGCAATGCTATAAACTAATATGTATTCTAATGTTGAGATTCCCAAGACAACTGGGAAACACTAGAGCAGTGCTATGAAGCTCCTCTTCAACTTGTTCTGTGCAAATAAACTCTATTTAATTGAACACTTTTTCTGGCTTTTACTCCCAGTCAGAATGTTAAACTGGACACAAAAACTCTTTAGAATCTCATAATATTTTATGCCTTATATGCTACAGAAAACAAATACAAATGTCTTCATATTTTTTTCTTTAAAGTATATAAAGAGAACACACTTAAATGTGTGTATAGAAATGTATAGAAAGACCTGAAAGCAATCAGTTAGAGAAAGAGAACACATCTCCTTCTCTGTTGTTTTTTCTTACAATTTTATGTAAAAGTCAAGGTGAAACAGTTAACCACTTATCAAGTCCAGATCAAAATATCCGGCTTCAGAACAAGATAGTCAGTCCTAGGAGAAAGAGCATCACAGTGACACACTCCTAATCTCACAGAAAAATAAGTTCCTTTGGAAATATACCACGTTATCAATTATGATTTAACAAGGCATCTTATTCAAACTCCTTTTGTTTTACTTTTGTTTTGTTTTTTTTATTTTTAATAGGCTTACATTTACATATTTCTTTTTATAGGCTATGAAAGCAAAGTATTGCAATATGGCCACCTAAGTAGTTGATCATGGAAGGTGCATGAATGTGCTTCCGTATGGTCTCCAGAGTGCTTCGAGTGACTTTCAAAAGGGCATCAATATTACACTGATTGAAGTAGGAAAGCAGTTCATTGACATCTTCCTCCAACTTTTCTACATCTGCCCTCTTCCTCTTTGCTGGAGGAGACAGTCCAGCCCATATCGCACTGTAACTGTGGGAGGAACTCAAGCTTTTTGATCTTCTTTCTTCATCTGGTGCTGAAACATCATAAAGCTCATTAGAAAAAGTGACTTAAAGGATTTGAAAACACAATAAAGCAACATCTCCACAGGTGTCTAAAATATAACTAAATTCTACAGTCCTACTCCTATGCACCTTCTCTACTCAGTAGAAATTGGCATGATTATCAACAAGTTTGGATGTTATATTTCATATTCTTTCTCTAGGAAGCCCAGCAATTAACCAAGGCCTCTAAGTCTCTCCTTCTGTGACATTAACATTTCAACACACAAGTTAAAGTGATAATATGGACTTCTTTTGCAGATGATAAACAATTGTTAGATGATCCATTATCCAGGCAAATTCAAACAAAAGTCTTCAGCTCTTAGATATATATTGATACTTCAGTCAGATAAGGTACAATATCCCCCAACACATATTATCAGCATGTAAAAGAAACATAATCACAAAGCTACTACACAATCTACTTACCTGTATTTTTTCCCCTTGTTTCACCAGTGGGTACAACTGACTTACCTTCTTTATTGACCTGTACCTCAGTGTCAAGTAACATATGAATCAGCTCATTAACAGCATCTTCCACCAGTGAGCTTTTTAAATGTAAAGTCCGAGAACCTTTTATACAGAGCTCCTGTTATAAAACCAAAACAAACGTATGTTCTTATCTTCCCAGTCCTTATGACTATTTAACAGTCATAGCTGCCTTTATTAAGACAAATGTCAAGGCCTCAGATTTGTGAAAAACAAGATCAATACACAACATTATTTTTAAATTGGTTTGTTCCAAACTGTTGACTGTTGGATTCCTTGTTGTGCTAAACAAAACATCATAAATATCTTTCAAAATTGTTGTGGCTTGTTTCCTAGATGTCATGACTCATTCACAGTTAATGCCATGAATCAATGTTTCTAAAGCCTAGTTCTATCAAAGCACTCCCACAAAAAAGTGCTCCTTAATTTTCTAAACTTTCCCATGTAGAATCTTATTTAAAGACACTAACAAGTAACAATGGCTAAAAAGACACTGTGAGAGAGGAAGGACATTTGAGGGATATCAAAGCTTAAAAGAAATGCCATATAGTAGTTGCCTTAACATTAATAAGCTCAGGAAAGAACACCTTAGCTCAGACTTTTTTGCATTTGGTATTTTTATCCCCTCTTAAGTTTCCAGCCAAGGACGTGAGGGTCTCCTTACTTCAGTTTCCCATTATATGCTCTGTTACCTCCACACTGGTTTCATCTCATAAAAAGGGGGAAAATATCTTGATTCAAAGTCATTGAGCTCTTTTTTATGAAACATTTATCTAATAACCTTAGTCTTTTGGAGAAATTCCTCACAGCTCAGTGGTTCATCTTCTGGCAACTTACAGAGTGTCACTCTGTTCATTTCTTGAAGGACGGCATCAATTCGAAATTCAACCAAGTCATTCACTTGATCAAGCAACAACTCCAGCCCAGCTTTTGAAGTAAACAGAAGATTCAAGACAAGTATAAAGGCCTGAAACAACAGTCTGTGCAGAGTTCTGCTGAAATCTTTACTTCAGCAAACTATTCATACTCCATTTTATATGAATGCTGCATCTTAACCAGATTACTTCAGACATCTAAACTTTTCTAGCAAGCTTCACCACTGAAATAGTAATTAATTTTTTGCATACCATATGCTATCCATATCCTAAAAGACAGTAGACAAAATATTATCAATTTATATAAAATGAGCTTAAAAGTATATTCCTTTCAAACACAAAAGACATTAAAATTGAATTGAGGTCCAGAGATAGTTATCCTACAGCTTGAATTAGTTACCACTTGAAGAATCTATCAGCAACAGAAACTTCTGGTAAATAAAACGTATCTTTAACAAAAATTGTTAGAAGTCAAATAATAGTTAGGAGAAAACAATCATTAGAATTTTCACAATTTAATAGCAGTTTGCCTTCCAATGCTGAAAATGAAATAGCAATGAAGTACTCATTCCATTCTCAAACTACTTGAATTACTCAGAGTACAATTGAGAGTAACGTCAAGTCAGCAGCTAAAACGCATTTTTATTTTCCATTTCAACTCAAGAAAATTCTCACTATAACTACATATAGAATTTCAAAAAAACAAATCTGTTTAATGTAGTAATTAACCTGAAGCAAAAGAATCTTGGTATATTCAGAAACAACATCCATCTCAGTGCAATCTTGTGGTAATCTTTCAAAAAGACTGCAAGCTCATCTGTTTCCTAAAGCTGTTGCCCAAGATGTGTCTGCATTAGTTTTAAAGAGATTGGTGTTAAGAAAAAAAAAAGGTTAAAATGAAAGGCTAATGAGTAGTGACAGTGTCAATTCAGTCCAGTTATTACTCCCTTGAAATGGGGTGGAGAGGCAGGCAGTACCTGGTGCTCAGTTGTTGGCTGAGGTTAAACCATGACATAAGCTTAATAATATAACTGGCATTTGTGTAAAAATAAACAAGTATAAAATAATGACAGTAACTTACCTAGCTTGTAAGAAACATGTTTAATATACTTCTCAACATTCAAGGATGTCCAGGTCAGAAATATCAGACCTGGCTGGATGGCAGCATCTACATTTGCTAACCGAGGAGCCATCAGTTGTTCAATAGGGTGTTGTATTTTCAGTTTAATTCTTTTATATTCTGCCAGCATCGACTGAAAGAAAGAGAGAATGAAAGTACTAGTTCACATACATTGATTTGAACATCTTGACATACACATATTAATCACAAATCAAGAAAATTCCTCTGGCTGTACATCACTGAAATTCTTTAAAAATTTAGTTGTTTGGTCAATTATTTTTTATGTAAGTTCATTATTTCTTGTTCTTTATAATAATGCAAGTACTACTTCATATGGAATATCATCTTTGTAGATTATACTGCTTTGGCTGGGATGGAGTTAACTTTCTTCATAGTGGCTAACATGGTGTCACATTCTAGATTTGTGACCAAAACAGTTCTGGTAACACTGGAATGTTTTCGCTACTGTTGAACAGTGCCCATACAACACTGAGGTCTTTTCTAAAACTCACAGCACCCCAGCAGCAAGTAGGCTGGGAACACACAAGACACTGGGAGGGAACACAGTCAGTAGCTGGCCAAAGGAATATCTCATACCTATGGCATCATGCTTAAAAATAAAAGCTGAGGGAAGAAGAAGAAGGAAGGAGGACATTCAGAGCTACAGTGGTTTTCTTCCCAAATAATGGTAATACAGCTCTGCTTTCCTGGAGATGACTAAAACCAGCCTGCCAATGGGAAGTAATAAATTAATTCCTTATTTTGCTTTGCTTGCACATGCAATTTTTACTTTGACAACTAAATTTTCTTTCCCTCAACCCACAAGTTTTCTCTTTTAGCCTTTGGATTCTCTCTTCCATCCCACTGAGGAAGTGAGTGAGCATCTGTATGATGCTTAGCTTGCTACCAGGACTAAACCACAACATAGAAAAACGCTTGCAAATTTCAATCGCTAAATGGATATACCAGGAGACAAAAAGCCCATAGGGAAAAAAATGCATCTAAGTGAACTTTTCAGCAGTTTTATTAGACCAGTCTTACCAGAACTTTAATAAGCTGTATGGTTTCTAATGCATCTTTAACCTACTAATACATTTTCACACTTTTCACATGCATATAACAATCTTTGCAATAACTTTATTACTCAATATGACTTTTTCTCATTTCAGAATCAAGCAGCCCTTTGGAGCTAATAGTTTTCTGGACACCTATCTTTGAATCCTCATCTTGAGAACCTTGCCTGCTCATAGGCAGACAAAATGATCCGAACAATTTACAAAATGAGAGAAAGGAAAGTTTTAGCTGCTCTTTTAGATTATTCCACAAACAACCTTGTGTAAAACTGATGCAGGATCTATGCTGCTAGTTGCTGGATGCTTCACATTTTTTGAAGGCACATGACCTGTTCTTTCCACCCAGCTACCCTCTCAAAACCAACCGTGTCCAATTTTGATTCCAATACTGGGTAAGAGATCAATTGCTTATTATTTAGAAAGTAAGCAACACAGTAAGACATCTTGTAAGCCTCCTTTCCTCCCCATCCTCATTGCTTTCACAAGCTCTGCAGAGCTTCCCTAAACCCATGCATCTTTGAAGTGGCTTCACAGAAAACACAAAGCCAAGAGACTGCCTCAAGACAGCCATAGAGATAAAAAATAGATTAGCTAATATTTTCTTAATACATAATAACTGATCTTCCTTCTTTCTCTTCTGTATTTCTAAAAGCTAGACATCTTAATGTACACTCCACATAAATAAAATACTAAAAAAAACCCACATGTAACTTGCTGATAATCTTCTTATACCAGTCTCTGCTCTGTTGAATAACACTTGCAAGTGGTGGGATTTCGAGGCACATGTGAGCCATGCAATCTGTTTCTCTGATTAAAGTTAATATTTGAGGGTCAAAATTCACAAATAATTCTCCTGTTTCTGGATCTTTTACCAAGAGAGGTGCTTGAAGTCCTCTTTCAGTTAGTTCAACCTGCAGGAAACAAAGTCAGCATTTCTGATCAGACAAGACAGTACAATGAAATACTTTGGTTTGGACATAAATATCACTTTGACAGACACTGAAATCAGGCACTACTGACAAATATTGATATGGGATAAACCAAAATGAAATTTTATTAATCCAATCTATATGCACTCAAATGCTTAGCAGTCACATTAACTGTTCTCTATCCAATAGACATTTTCCTGCTGGTTCTCAGCTATAATAAACTGCATTCATTCCACAGTCCATCATCAAAAGCTAAGTGTTCCTGTGTGACCTGATCTAGGTGGACCTGCTTTGGCAGGAGGATTGGACTAGATGATCTCTAAAGGTGCCTTCCAACCCCTACCATTCTGTGATTCTGTGATTCTATGATTCTATGACTTTCTTTCTTCAATCCTCTTAAATCTGAACTCTCATCCTTAAAACTTATTGTACATTCAGCAATAAGGCTGCACACAACCTTCTCGAGGTACAAAAGTTTTCTTGAATGCTTCAGACACTTTTTGAATAAAACTTATTCACATTGCTCCTTTCACTTGTTTTCTACTACCTAACATACAGCAGCACTCCAGTCTTAATGAAACTCCCAATTATATCCAGCCTCTGCATAAATTTTTAGGACAACTTAAACTAATGTTTACTGTAGATTTTTTTAAATTCTTCAAAGGGAGGTCTAATCCCACTATTGGCTTAACTACCTTATTTGAATATTGGAATGCCATTTGTTCTCCTTGTGATTGGAAGGGAGAGGATTCATAAGACCACCACGCACTGAAAAATTGGCTGAAACCATCCCTGGAGGTGTTTAAGAGACGGTTGGATGTTGCACTTAGGGAAACGGTCTAGTGGTTGATACGGCTGGGACAAAGGCTGCACTCGATCTTAAAGGTCTCTTCCAGCCAAAACGATTCTATGATTCTAAGTCATGCCTTAGGTAGGACAACTTTCCTACATGAAAATCTTGGCTGTTATTCCTATTTTCCAGTTGTCCTCTTGCTGACATAATTTGATTGTCCTTTATTTCCTTTCTCAAATTTCATGCATCACGTTATATTGAGGTGGAGCTTGGTTTTAAGCAGTAGCTTAATAGCCCATTGATTTTTTTCAGTGTAGTTTTTTTCTTTTTTTTAATAGAACACACACTGAACATTTGCACTTCCTTTCAATGTCTAAACCACAGTTGACTGCACTGTTTGCTTCAGCTGTATCACATATTATTGTGACACTTTGCACAGCATTTTTCAAGAAATCGCCTAATCAAGTTTTGCCAGTGAAGTTGTCATGCTCTGCCCACTAGGATCAAAGTCACTCTGCACAGCTGCCTTAAACAGGAGATGAGTTTATTTCTGCAAAGCTCACCAGAAAATCTTACTGCACTCTTGTTTGGACTTCAGACTCATTATTCACACTATAAGTCTCTTCCTTTCTCATTTGTGCTTTTCATGCAGTTTTCATTATTATGGAAACAACAATCGGTAAGAGAAACAAAGGGTACACTGAAGGCACAAATCTTAACACTGCCACAGAATTATAGTAACTTTCATATTTCCTGGTATTTTATTATTTTAGTATGTCCAGGTTGAACATTATTGGCTATAGCTCAAAAATATTGTCTTTCAATTTTATGCTGTTTAAAAAGTGGATAAACAAGGTGGTAACTATCCAGTAGCAAACAGGCAAAAGTGGAAAACAATATTCAGAAAGACCAGAAAGTGTCACTAAGCTTAACTGTTTCCTCTATACAGGAGAATAAAAAGTAGTAGGAGCTACAGCCCTATTTCTGTTGCATTAGTATTCCCACAGGACGCTTGTCCCCCGCTTCCCCCCCCCCCCCCTCGTTTTTCTTTTGTTCAGAAGTAGAGCAGGAGCTCCACCTTGTGTGCTGTGATACTCATGTCCATATCCATCTGCACTCCAGTGGCCAAGAGAGAAGACTACTGAACAGTAGTCACAGTTTTTGCCATACATGGTAGAAAAGTGCATCAGTGTTAAAGCAAGATACATTTTCCATGTATTTTCAAGGCATGTGTGCTCATTTCACAAACTTGAAATCAACCTGCCCTTATTCCCACCTAATGAGTATAAGGTCAGAGCAGGCTCTGGAAGTTTAGATGGTTGCCAATAGACTGCTATAGCAGAAACTAGACCCTTGCTTTTAGCATAGATCAGAATCAGATCACAGATCATCATGCTTTTGCAAAGAAAGGCACCAGTTCAGGGGATATTCCTTGAACGTTACAGTCATTTTGTAAAAGATGAAAGAAGAATGTACTTGACTGCTCCATCAAAACATGCTACACATCAGAAAATTTAATCACTAGGTCAATCATCTAGCCAAAGAAGATGGTGTAGTCTCATAAGAAGCATACATCCTCCTTAGTCTTTATAGATCAGTTAGGGAATACAGCTTAAAAGTCTCCAGGCAGGGAAAGGGTATCCACAGCAGGTACAATGCATGGAAACCTACCATTAGCATGCTTGAAATGATGGAGGTATCCAGCACAGTACATGCATCAAATCAGAAACTAAGTCCAAGACAGAAACACTAAACAAGAGCCAAAATCTTCCTTTTTCATAAAACATGAGTTACACAAATACCATACCAGCTCTCTGTGAAGAACTTATGAAATCAAAGATGGACTTCTCAAGTTACCAGAATAAGCATCTGAAATCAAAGACATTTCTATGTACAACCATGACAAGTTTCATTACTGCCCAGGAGGAGGCTCAATTACATAGAGGCCAACAGAACTTAGATCTGATGTAGCTGAAACATAATCTATAATGAAAGAACAGTTGAAGTAGTACTCTTCAGGTCCCTTAATCCCCAACTGATAGTTAACACCAGATTAATCATCAATAACATATATGCAGATGCTAAGGCAGCCTGAATATAGTATATTATAACAATCTCTAATATTGAAGTCGCTTGTCCTGTTTTAATATACCAAATTGGCACAAGCTTTCTCACTTACAGTATCAATCCAATCCAATGATCCTTCAAACTTTCCTGGCAAATACGAGTGTGAAAGGGGAAGAAAGAGTCAAGAAAACTTAGTATATTCACACTGGACAAGAGTGGTACACATGGTACAAAAGCTGGGGCTAAGCTCCAAGAAGAGGAGGCAGATGCATTGCTATTTGTGCCCCCACTTTCAAAACAATAATCTGGAAATCCTGATCCTCTTTTTTGAAATTTGAAATGCTGAGCCAAATTTTTCTACAACTTACTCTTCGGTATGTCAACAAAGAAACTGAGGTGGAAAATATCCCAATAAAATAGCAGAAACTTGCAGAGATTTCAATGCTATAATGTAGTCCCTGCAGAAGCCATATGAAGTAATATGAAGGCATTCAGAGAGCACAAATGTACAGAGGAAGTATAGAGATGTACAAAGAGGGCAAAATCCATCAGGTGAGATTTAGAACTTCAGGTAAACCATGTTTTCTGAAGTAAACTCAGGCTACAAAGTATTCTGCCTTAGCAAATGGTTGATGGGAAACAAAATGACTCTGTACTCTCACTGGAATGGAGTTAATTTTCTTCATAGCAGTTTGGATGCCGCTGTGTTTCAGATCTGTAATTAAACCAAGAGGGAGGTTCTTCTCCCTCTCTACTCTGCCCTGGTGAGGCATCATCTGGAGTACTGTGTCCAGTTCTGGGCTCCTCAGCTCAAGAGGGACAGGAAAGTGCTGGAGAGAGTCCAGTGCAGGGCCACCAAGATGATCAGGGGAATGGAACATCTTTCATATGAGGAAAGGCTGCGGGAACTGAGGCTGTTTAGTGTGGAGAAGAGGAGACTGAGGGGTGACCTTATTAACATTTATAAACATCTAAAGGGTAGGTGTCAGGAGGTTGGGACATCCCTCTTTTCTATAGTAGCTAGCAACAGGACAAGGGTTAATGGGATGAAGCTGAAACACAAAAAGTTCCACTTAAATATAAGAAAAAACTATTTCACTGTGAGCTGAGGGAGCCCTGGCACAGGCTGCCCAGAGGGGTTGTGGAGTCTCCTTCCTTGGAGGTCTTCAAGACCCGCCTGGGCATGTTCCTATGCAACCTGATCTAGGTGAACCTGCTTCTGCAGGGGGGTTGGACTAGATGATCTCTAAAGGTCCCTTCCAACCCCTGCCATTCTATGATTCTATGACAAAGAGGCAGCTAAGGCTATCACTGAACTTTTGTTATACATTTCCATAATAAATATTTTCCATTGTAACTTCTTAGTTATAATGTACAGGCACTGCACAGACACTCTCAGTACAGGTAGTGTTTATCAATAGACACACTTTCTTCTAAAGTACCTTTTTTTATTCCTTCTCTCATCCTAAGTTTAAAGCTCAGCATACCTAACTACTGCTATTAACCAGAGATTCCTTCACACTGCTCTAACTCAGTGGATCACTGAGATCTGAGAAAAAAAAAGGAATCCAACCTGGTCAGAAAAGCCAGATGTTATTAGTCTACCAACAACAAACATTCATTTTAAAAGAAACATCCTAATCAAAATAGTCCTGTTTACCTGCTGAAGCCATCCCCTGTGGTAGATCACCTCAAACTCCATCAGAACCTTTGCTACTTTGTTGTAGTTGCGGATTATGCCTTTGCCATCTGGTGTTTGCAGAACAGTCGCGTGCCTCTGGAAAGCCTCCATGGGCTCCTGGATCCTATGGAATAGGTGGCGTGCCCACAAGATCTTACCAGCTATTGGAGGCAGATTACGAGCCAGTGGAGGGTCATGCTTCTGTCTAGTGTAGATCTTACAGACCGTTTCGATGTCATGACCATAGTTTTGAAGTACTTGTTGATACTTTTCATCAATGCCAAGATTTGGGATTTGCAATCTGCTTAGAAAAGTAATAATCATCAAAAAGGTTCCTTTGATACTTCTGACATATTATTGGAAAATACAGTCATTCCAGATTCCCTTGCATTCTTTGGGAAATAACTACTTTAGTGGCAGAGTTTCCACTGAAGCTTGAACAAATGTTGTCATAATCTCATTCTGAGCAACCAAGATTTAGACCAGATGATAAAAGTTTGCAAGTAAGTCTACACATTTTCTGTTTTGCCACTGTTTCCAAACACTGTGCTAAAATTATGTGCAGCAAACTGTAACCAATCCACCACTAACAGTCTACTCCATTACACAGAAAATTCTAAGAAAATTGATGCAATAAAGACTGAGGCTGCTTTACAACAATGAATTTATCAAGATGAATTTCACTGTTTCCTAATGAAAGCATTTTACTTTCTCTCCTAACTCCACTGTGGTAACAAATTAATGTCATTGTTCAAGGACAAAGCTAAGGCAAATATTCTAACAGTCAGAAAGTATTCCTGTGCTTATGTTAATTTTGAAACATGAAGTTCAAAATCCACTTATATTTTGCATTTTCTGATACAAATAAGATACAGCTTTTATTCATCAACACTGCTGAGAGGACATCTCTTAACAGAGATAAACAGTTTAATGAGAGGAGGTTGGAGGGTTTTTTGTTTATGTTTAAGGAGATGCCTTCTGCTCCACTCCCCTCACTTTCCACTATCCTCAAACTGTTATTTCCATCTCCTGTCAGAATTCTAGTAATCTAGATAGGATATAGTACCTTTCAAATTTCTTCAACATGCTCAGTGCTTTTTCAGTGTTCAGGATATTTTCAAAGGTGACGTCCATGAAAAGTCTTAATTGACCCTGAAAGACAGCAAATAATTACAGAGCAGAGAACCATGTAAGGTGCACATCTCAAAAATGTCGGGCATTATTTGACAGGATTTATCATGCATTGTACTAGAAGGTAATTTATGTGAAACTAACCTCAATAAGTATCATTTTTCCCTTTCTTCCTTCCATCAGGAATTAAACAATATAGGACCAACTTGAAAGACATTTTCTTTCCAAGTTCCCTGTGTAGCTGTGCAACCAGCCTAAGTTTTTCTACCCTCAAATATTCCACCATGCTGAGAGCCCTCAGAGTGCTTGCTAACCTCTTTGGCAGTCACAGCAAGCCAAGTTTTTCTTTTTAATTTTTTCTTCTACAGCTGTCCTTTCCTCTCACCATCTCGTGATTTCAGAACCCTGGGAAATTATCTGACTTATTTGTGCTATCAATAAAATCATCTGTTTTTGTGTCATTTGTGCTAACACAACTTCCAAATAAAGTTCAGTAATGAAAAATCCTTTTGTTGAGAAAGGCCCTTTCTGGTATGTTTCATGAAACTGATCTGAAAGCTACAAAATAACTGTAACTTTTGAAGTGAAGATACATTAGCATAATTTTTCCATTTCAGAATTGCATCATTCATTTGGTGAAAACTCAACTAGAGGTACTTTTGTTTTCATCACTAAATTAAATTATTATTTGAACCATAAAACTCACATGAAGGTCACTTATCTCTTTGCAAAACTCTTCATAGTCTTGGTCAAAATCAGTCTTCCGTTGATCCAAGAAATTGTAGTTCCCTTTCTTCATGATGTTAACAACACTCTGAAGAGTTTCACAAAAAAAAGAAAGTTATCACCAAAAGTAAATTGTCTTATCAAAAAGACCCACCATACTAAAATATTTTGCACCAGGCTGAGCACATTCACATTTTACCTTTGATATTAGTTACCAGCATTTGCCGAGCAATATAAGTAAACTACTTAAATTACATATTTGCCAGAAACAAGTTAGTGTAATGGCCATAAAAATTTCATTTCTATTATTTACTTCTGGTTTAAGTCAATTAGAACTGACAGAAAATTCAGTCTTGTTTTTCCTCCAACACATTTCTTACCCATTAAATACTATCTCATGCAGAGGTTCATTATTTCTGAGTTAACAAAATTTAACACAGAAAGATATTTTCACATTAGTGTTTTCCATGACTTTAAGTGATTCCATAGAAAAACAGACTATTGAAAAGTCACAGTAAGATGCAGCACATCACCAGCCCAGGCCTTGTTATTCTTTGCTTCACTTACATAGCTGCTGTCTACTCAAAAGAAAGTACAACTTTCAGCATCTCCCATCAGCTGTACAGTTAATGGAGTTCTACCACTGCTCAGCATCCCAGTAGTTTACACAGAACAGCTACAAAGCTCAATGTATTTTCAGCACAGCAGACATCTACCTTTCTCTTATAAGTCAACTGAACTTCAGTTTTATTGTTTTGCTGTAAATAAAAATTCCATCTTTTCCTCTAAAAATGGGGAAATCATAGAGAGCAACTAATTGGTAAAACATAAAGAACTTCAACATAATAACTTCCTATTGTAAAAACTTCTGAAGACATATAAGCAATCACATAACTACAGTTGTGGTCCAATGGCAAATTATTTAGTACCTCAATTTTGTCACTGTTAAATAAGTACAATCACCCTCTGTCTTTTATGAAGACTATCCAGAACCTCCCATGCAGTATTTTCTACCTAAGCATAGACAATTTCCCCTTACCTGCCTCCCCCTCACCCCCAAATGGAATTGATTTCATGTTAACTAGGTCTCCCACAAAGCTTTTACTTCAGGACTTGAGTGCTGCAGTCAATAATGAAGCATATCTGTGCAGAGTTTGCAGACTGTATCACAGCCTGAGCTAATGGTCACAGGTAGCTTTTCAAATACAAATGTCCCAAATAAACGAGATATGTGTTTTAGCCTACCAAAATAGTATCTTCATAGCATGATCTGAAAATCCTCAGCTAATCTAAGTTGGTGAGAAGCCTGTTTGCACAGTTTTACAGAGCAGTTCTTGGTGAAGAAAGCAAAATTTAGAGCAGCCCACACTTATCCTGCTCATGTGGAATAGTCTTGGATCAAGCTATCCTTTCTTCTCAGAAGACTATGGAAGAGAATAAATTGGCTACTATGAACAATGGAGTCTTGGAATCAAAACCCCAGACTGAAACAGGGAGTGAATCAAACCAGATGGTGCATTGAATAGTCACATTTTACCCTACAGTTAACTAAAGTGATTTACTCATGGTTGCAACAAAAAGGACAAGGACAGGGTGAAGCAAATTACAATGCCACATTTGCCTGCACTGCCACTGTATCACGTGTATCGTACGGTAGACGTCTATCACGTGTGTATCACACTGTATCACAAAAGCAATCTACAGTTCTTATTCCTTCTTCATAAAAGGACCAGAAAAGAAACCTGAATAGTAAGCAACAGGATTTTACTGTTATTAAAAAAAATGTCTGAACTTGAAGAACTTTCCAGAGTAAAGCAGCTAAGTCATTTCTCTGCCTCCCTCACCCCAAAAATAACCAGTTGACAATTAAGTCTTTATTCCCTGATAAAACACAAAGTTCCTTACCATACTCTACATCTAGAATACAGTTAGTATGTAAACCTAGTAAACCTATTTTGCTGGAATTAAGCTCAATATTCTGTTATTTCTGCTAATTCTGAAAGTCCAATTTTCTGAGTGGTTTTTTGGTTGCTTTGTTTGGTTTTGAGGGTTGTTAAATTAGTTCAAGAAATCACAGTTATACTTGTTTGTATTTATACAGCACAGAAATAGAGCTGAGGATTGCTTCACTCTAAGCTACAAGGAAAATCTGACTTCAGCAAGCACCAATCACTATGGCAATGAAGACAGCATTACTGGCAGGCATTGATCAGGTACCCCGAGAAAAATGGGCAAGAGACGAAGACTGTCTGTAATTTCAGTCACAGTTCAGTTTTACAGGTAGTAAAACATTAGTCAAGACAGAAATGTTACTATTCTCACATTTTCTTTTGATCATAACACAAATCTATGGCTCCAGTTACTCCTGTTACTACATCAAAAGGTTTTTTTCAAGCAACTCTGATTTTAACATAGCTCTTTCACGTGTCCACCTGTCTCTTTCCATCTTTTCTGCTCACTTCCACAGCATTTACATTGCTATTACCCAGTAATTTCAGCACAACTTACAGAGTTAATTCTTCTCTTGATAAATCCTTCTCTAATTTTCATAATGATTTATTGTTTAAAGTTCAAGTCAGACTGACATGATATCCAAAACATACTGTGTACCTCATATTTTGTGATCATTCCTTCCAATCCCTCTATCTTAGACTCCTGTAGAACTGAGTAGGTTTTCACAGTATTGAACACATCTATTATCTTTATGAGACGTCGATGAAAGGTTTCGAATTTTCCAAAGATATACATCTCACTAAAATCAAACTGTCTTTCAGCTGGATTTTGTTCTAATTTCTTCTTTATCTCATGAAAGCAGTTTTGATACTCCTAAAAAACAGAGTAGGATTTAAAAGAGGAATGTAAAGAAGAGAATAAAAGGCACTGTCACCAGCTAGAACAAAATTTATGCACACAGGTATTATCCTAGGTTGATATCAAGCAGATGTTTCACCCATAAACAATCATACACATCATAGACAGTAGCAGGATTTATCTTTGAAAACCAACCAAAGAATGGTATTACATGATCACACATTTCATCCAAAAAATGAACTGCATATGTATGGTTTTGTACATTCCATCATTAGGTAGCGTGAAATTCTGTTCCCTCCACTGTATAGCACAGCTTGATGAGTTTACTGAATATCCAAGATGACAATCCAAATTTCAGTTTTTGGAAACTGAAAATAATGGTCGTGTGTTGAGCAGTTTGATTAAGCAATTATGCTTCCAAAATCAATTTCCAGCACAAATGCCATTCTGAAGCTAGAATGCTGCTCCACAGCAGCTTCCAGTTTTCATTCTGCTTTGTTAAACAGGCACAAACCTTATTGCAAACATACTAAAATTAAAACTTTCCCAAAGACAGACTAGTCATCACAGTCAACAGAGGTGCTTGAAATGCTTTATAGCAAGAGTAATTTCTCTTTAAAATACAATGTTCATTATTTTTTATCCCATACAGGTATTAATAATTCCATTTGGAGACATTAACACACGGGACTTGGAATTTCCTAAGTTCTTAGGGGTTCAAATTTTAAGTTTTAATCTACTGACTTGCTGAAAGCTTTTGGAACTAATAAGAGTCAAATAAAACCCTAATTTTTCCACATATTTAAAGCAGTAACTGAGTAATTTTTTATATATTTATATAAACATACAAATTTTAAACCTGTTGCTGATGGTATAATAACTAGATATCTGCTGAGGACCCTTCCAAGCTGAATTATCCTATGTTGTAAAGGGAAATAAAATGGGGGTGGGTGGGGCAAAGAATCCTCAAAATGATCATGGAAGTGTCTGCAAAAATAAATACAGTTATCTTCCCAACAATTCTACACAACTTGGACAGCTGAATTCTTCTCAGTTCCTTAAATTACATTTTCTAAATGTATAGCTTGTCCATGTGTCTTTGGAATATATTCAGCTCAGTAACTCTCTCTGTTTTCATTTGCATCACATAACCTTGATCACATGAGAAGAAACTTCATTCAGACTCTCTGACATGAAAATCCAAGTAATTCTCATATAAGGAGCATAGTTAAGTTAGGCTAACCATCAAAATCCTGCTTGCAGGAGGTCAACAGACACTGCCTAAATTCCCTGTTACATCTAACAAAGATTCCCACTCCAGTTCTTCATTTTCCTTCATTGTAACACTGCTGCTTCTTATAAAAGAAAGTTTTTCTAATCATACCCCTCTAAATCTCACTTTATATTCTACTTTCCACATTCTCTTCCCACCTACCTGTTTAAGTCTAATGGCTGCTTGTAGCTTTTCCATAACTGTCTCCTGAGGTTGATTCCAGATGGTGGCTGTGTTGTTGTTTGTAATATAAGATTTACATGCTGTGATCATCTGATTGGTCACCTAAAAGCAGTTTTAACTTTGTGAAAAAAAAAAGTATTTCAAGACAAAGCAGACCTAGCCCTTCTTTCAGTCTCATCCCATCCCTCTGACTCTAGCAGCCTAAAACATGCAAAATAGCAATACTAATTACCAGCCACATAGACTGTCTTCCTTGCAATATCCAGTCTACAGACGATTGCACCACCAAAATGCGGATTAACTATGCTTGTAGCAAGCTTGAAATGACATTGAGGACTACAAAATCATAAGACTTTGGCACTTTTGAAAGCAAAGGTAAAATCAAGGGCTTGTGAGAATGTAATAATTTAAAGAAAAGGTTGTCCTTACGACTCCATTTCTTTATGCAAACATAAAGAGGTTTAAGGGCTATATAAGTTTAATACAACTGATTCTGCAAAAATCACCTCACCACAGGTAAAACTCATTGTAACAATTAGCTCCTCCATCCATTCACATCAGAGTTGAGATTAGCCCTGATCTTCAAGAAGCCTGAAAAATTTCTTACAACTCCAAATGACAGACAGTAAAGTTCTAACTCTGAACTAGCTTTATCACTATTTCCAATTCGCCACACATTCAAAAAGCAGCATTAAATTGACCAAAATGCTGCCTCTTCAACTGCTTCATCCCTTTGTGCTTTTTGTTTCTCACTCAAGCAATAACACAGAGAAATCTGTGAAAAATTTCCCTTCACACTGTGGCACCAACCTTCACAAACAGTGAGGATATCTTTTCAGACGTGTTGTAGTACTGAGAGATACTCTGAATCATTTTAATTGTATTTATGAGTCCTGGAATAGCATCCACCATGGATACCTGGAAAGGAACAAATAGTTTGAACTCTCCTCAGTACTTCTTTCAGCTCAACACCTAATTAGAGAATGCAGGACTTATGGTCTCCAACTTCACCCTACAAGCTCTACAATTTGGCTTGGGGGAAAATTTTCACTAGGATGTTCACTGGAAGAATTTTGGTCAGAGGGTAAAATTTGGTAGAGACGACGGCCTCTTCAGAAGTACCACTTATTTCCACAAAAAAAAAGTGTGTTTGGTTACTCTTTTGCTAAACCTGATGTCAGCTTGCATATAAAAAGAGTCTTCAAATTACATTAAAAGCCTCATTGCACTCATTTGAATAAAGGAACTATGAAGAACACTTTTCCTATAGTACTGACATTTAGATGGTAAAAAATCCTATGTAATAGATGAAGTGCCTGCCTGAGTGAAGCTGATCTTAAAGCTCGTTCTTTGGGGTGCTGGTGGGGAGGTGCCAGACATAGCCAGTTCCAGCACAGGGCACAACTGAGCTCCTCAGCCCAGAGCAGGCGAGTGCCTCAGGGAAAGCCTGGGGAAGAGCAGGCAAAACTCTGCTCAGCAGCAGGGACTGAGGGACAGAGGGAGAGAAACAGCCCTGTCAGCCTCAAGGAGAGAGAATTCACCATAGGCTTTGTGTACAAGAAAAATGCTTTTTGATAAATACTTTGAAGAGAAGTGTCATTTCAAAACCCTCACAGTCCTGCCAAGGACTTTTCAGACAGCTCCTCCCTCATCTGTGAATTTCCAAAGCAATGACACTTTTACTCTATTGACAACTGGTTCTCAACATTTTACAGGTAAACATTGGTAAGAGTTTCACACGGCATGCCACAATAGCTTCCACCCCAAGTACTACATCCTCTCAAAACTAACCTCTGAAGTTGGCATCATTTCCTCCTTGGTGAAAGCCAGTATCAGGAGCACAAAACAGGCCAAGTTCAACAGACTTTGCACAGTGCCAATAGCAAACATGCCAATTTATGTCACTATCATACTACCCTTTCATTAGTGAGACTCAAATATCAGATTGAGAAACACTGAAAGCACACACTGTTCTAACACTGTCCAGTAAAGGGAAACAAACAGAGCCATACCACGGTTGCCCAGAGTGCTCTTTGGAAGTGATTTCACTTTGGGAAAAGTATGGAGAGAGAGGTAGGTAGAATGGTCAAAGCTTTGAGTCTTCATGGATATATGTCGTATTTCTCTGACTAGCAAGACACAGGCAGTCAGATGTAAAACTGGTTTTAATAAAAGCAACTGTTTGCCACCTACTTTAGTAAAAACTGGACAATGAGAACCTTTCCTCCTATCCTATACTTTAGGCTGGTTGGTTTTTTTTACTACTTGTCATGCCTGCATCATTCCATTTCTACAGTATGAGAAGGTGATTTACATCTACACCTTAATATTTACATAACCATATTTATGTTTCCCTAACACAAGAAGCTGAAAATTGCCTTAGAAATGTTAGGCTAAGCAGGACCTGACTACCAACACAAAGACAAAAGCCCAGTCTTTGTCTTTAGCATAACACTAGGTTCACTGTCATTCCTCTTTTTTCTTTAAAAAACAAAATCACAAGTAATTCTCTTCCTCCTGTAATAGAATCTAGCTTCATCATCAGACCAAAAGTTTCATAGATACCACAGCAAGGAAAACAGTACTTTATTTTGTAGCCAGAAATTCCCAGTAGGCCACAGTTATGGTATAAGTCCAGGCAGCAACTGAGCTCGCTCACATGTACTCCTGTCTGGCCAGTTGGGGAGGAGAACCAGGAAAATCGGCCATGCTTCCTCCCAGCTTCTTGTGCACCCCCAGCCTCCTCACTGGCTGGGCAATGTGAGAAGGAGAAAAGGCTTTGCTACTGTATAAGAATTGCTCACCAATAACTAAAATATTCCTGTTATCAACTTTGTTTTCAGCATAAATCCAAAACACAGCCCTGTACCAGTCAATAGGAAAAAAGTATAATTCTATCACAGCTGAAACCAGGAGAGTCACTTTTAGGGTAACTGAACCCAGTCTCGAACTGGAGATGCATGCTTAAAATACTACCTGTGCATTTTGTCTTGAGAGATTTAAGAATTTAGAAGTTCTACTTACAGGATCACTATTGTATAATGGGTCACAACATTTTTCCAGACAATATAGATACTTCACGTTATCTTTAGCTTCATTTGCTGCATCAGTGATGCGAATGTCCAACACTCGCCAGTTCTAAGGACAAAAAGTTGAAAAGAAAATAAAACCACACATTCCAGAAAAACTGGTTTGAGATCACTCTGTTTTGTCATTAGCTTTTTAACACATTTGAAAGCAGAGATTTCTTATTTCAGTGTTACAATTGTTTATCCAAGATGAGCAACAGGTCCTAATTTTGCTTCAATAACTAGCCCAGACTACTCAAGTCAACAAACTGTCAGCAATAGTGTCAAGTCAGGGCTGCTGTAAAATACATAGATATCTGCTGACTATTTTTGCTTGATGGATTGATGAAGATACAACCGTGTATTTGTTACATATATCTCTCTTTTTGGTGAGCCAAGATGGTTTGTTTGTTTTATTCACTTATTTTTCTGTTTCTGATGGGTCAATACCAGAAACGATGACACCACAAGCACTTTTGACAGATACTGCAACAACATGAAAAAGAGGTTTAAAAAATGATGTGTATGTTTATATTTTCTCTTCATTAAATATGAAAAGAAAACACAAACACATCCCTCATTTCTAAAATTCAGTTCATTTTTTTATTCGGTTCATAAATACAATTTTCTGATTTAATAATCAACTTTTCAAAGATTCAAAGTATTTGCTTCTTTGAAGCCATGTGGATGTAGGACTTTATCAGCCTATAAACAAAAGGAGATTCCCAATCTTTTGCCCAATAAATTAAACCAGATTTAAACTTTATCTACTCAAAGAGAGAAATAGGGAAGGATGAAGAAAACAAAAGCTGAAGATTCTTCAATAATTTCCTTGCCAGCAGTGTTACATACATCACTAAAATGAGCTAGGGTATAGAGAGCATTTCTAGTGTTAACATCTGTCATAAGTTAAAACAGAAACCTTCAGCAGTTTGGATTTAGCAGCAGCGAGTACTCCAAGCACTGCCTTCACATCTGAGCTCTTCAGCTGGTCCATAAGGTAGCTGAATTTTGCCAATCTCTTTTTCCAGTAATCAAGTTCTGCTCGTGGTCCAAGGTCATCGGCTTCCTTTCTCAATTGGTCATTTTCTGCAAGAATCTTTTGTCATACCATAATATTAGTAAGTTAAGCTAATATTTTTTATCTGCGTGGATGGCATGGATTAATTCAGAATTCAACTCCTAATATTAACCTCCCATGATTAATGACCTAACTTAGCCACCACCTTACATAAGAGATCTTAATTTTGCTTGGCCTTTCCAGTAATGAGTTAAAGAGGGAGCAGTATCTCAAGAGCACTACTATAGACAATTACATTTTCTGCAAATAACCTGCAAAGCAGGTTTCAAAGTACAATTTTGACCACTTAGAATAGCGTTCATTGAATTACTGTATTTCTTTTGCTTTTGTTAAATCCACTGGGAATCACTGTTTTCTACCTTAAGAACAGGTGATTATCATAAACAGGGGACTAAGCTGCCAAACAATTATGCATGCTCTGTTTACTAGTAGGTGGGAAAAGCTCTCATTGAGAAGTAAAAGCACACAAAACATGCCAACAGTACTTTAAAATACAGGAAGTGATCACACCTAACTTTATGGAAAGGTAACTCTATGCCAATAGGATTAAACTCATCATCTGCCAATATGCAGATATTTCGTATTTGTCCAGTGTATCACCTGTTCAATTTGTTTGGTCCATCCTTTCATGCAGACTTCTATTCTTTCGAGAGTATCTATGCTGTTAGCAGCCATCAGGTAATCTGAAGGTCCTTTTAGAGTTTTCAGATCATATGTTTCACATTTCTTCAGATTGATCTAAAATACAAGTTTAAAAAAAAACCCTGAGACACTAAAATGTTCATGACAAAAAATCCAGGAACTTTTAAAAGTAACTGGATGCCTCACTTGGGATATCTCACTTCCTATTCCCACCTCAGTTTAAATTAAACTGGTTTGAGTCAGAACTAGACTCTAGTATCCAAATTCACCAGTCTGGCAGTTGTACAGTCATGCCCTTTCTTTCACAAAGGCTGAGTAGAAATTAACAGTGAAAGAAACTGATTGTCATACATTAACCATTCTTGATGAGTAGCCACAGCCATTGGAAAGTCATTAATAGTTCTAAAGTATTGATGCCAGAACAAACAAGAACCGAAGCAGAACTGTTAAAGCCACAGATCAGCCTTAAACAAGTTACTGACAGCAATAGACAAAGGTGTTATTTTTTCCGCAGTTTAACAAAAGCAATTTCTATGAGTATCCCACAACAGCAGTTAATCCAAAAGCTCCAGAGCAAGAAACAGTCACAGTTAGATCAGTTCCCATTTGCCATGTAAACACACTACCTTTTCCAACAGATTTTGCTGTGTTCCTGCTAGCATACTAACAAAAGATTCAAGTGAACAAAGAAAGTTGTGCTTAATACTGGAAGCTTGTTGAGGATCACCAAGTTCAGCCAAGCCATGGTCCATAGTCTGTAAGGCTGGAATGAAGATTTCTGATATCAGTTGCTCAATACTTCTTAGTAAGCCATCTCGACCTACATTCATCATACTAAAGTTCACTTCCTGGAAAAGAAACACAAGTTACAAAAGAAAACAAAATATTGACATCATTATATTTATTCCAGTCTTATTGCCTTGATCATCTCAAAAGTTATCAGTGTGTACAGGTGCTCTTTAAGCAATAGCAGCACAGTTCTTGCTACCTGGGGCTGCAAGATTTGCACAGGGTCACAGTTTGTCATATAAAACAGGAAACAGAGATCTAAAACACTTCCAAAATATGAGAGTACAAGAGAGTTCTATTTATACAGCTCTATTTATATGAGTGAGTAAAAATTATTCTAGTCTACGACTTCTAAAGCTATCAAAATTCTCTTTTTAATATATATGTACACACACATATATAGGCAGAGATCAATGCACATAAGGGCTCAGATACCAAAAGAATTGTCAACTACAGTTAATTATGACTTGCTCAAAGATTCTGGTCCAGGAAGAATACCTCTGTCCAACTTTTAGACATTCTAAATTACATGAATCTGACAACTATTTTTTGTTTCATTAGGAAGCACCACAATCATTTTTTTCAGCAATGTAATTTAACATCAAACAAGATGTATTTAAGTGTATTTCAGACACATAATTTTTACTTTTCAACTTGTCTGTCCTAGTTCTAAGGCTTTATCTACTATCGGCATGGGCTACACCATTATTTGTGAAGAAGTCTGATTTACAAGATGTAATTATAGAAAGTTATAGAAAGTTTACCACAACATTCAATTATTATATAGTCTATCATTCTTACTTTAGCACTAACTTTAGATTAGTTTGTCTAACACTGTAGAATTCCCTACATGTTACTCTGTGCTCCCTGCTACTGGGGCATTTGATCCAGCTTTGTTCACTTCAGTCTGTCATAGATTTAAGGAGTCTATCACCAAAAAGTTATTTACATATACACTCACAAAAACAAAAGCTTTTTTCTTTGTCATTTTTAGTGAATTTGATAGTACTTATTGAAATTTAACAGCTTGTTATGCAGGCATTGACCAATTACTCTTTGTCATTATGGATTGTCATAAATTTTCTTCCTTAGCCTCAAGTGATACACTTGAAGTTGCTGCTGCTAGGATAATGTTACTCCCCTCCAACCTGTGTCCTTTTCCTCATTCCTCCATGTCAAAGGGTGTGAATTTACATGCTGAGAGCAAATATCACAGGACGAAAATGAATTTTAAACAAGATTATGTACAGCAATCAGCAGCCACAGACTCTCACCTGATAGATATTCTCAATTGTGATGGGTTTAAAAAGACTAGATCTAATGAAGAAAATGCATACACCAGTCAAAGCAACTTCTTTTCCTTCTGTCACAAATACTTTAGGTTTCTTCTTCTTCGTCAAATGGGAGTTTACTCCTGTTCCTGGAAGGCTGAAGTACTCTATAGATTCAAATAAAAGAAACATTTAAAAAACACTCTAGTATTTTTATTCCAACAGAAGTTTTATAAGCAAACAGTTCAGTCATTATTTGTGTACCTCTGAGCCCCTGTCCCCTGAAGCCACCCCACAATACTACTCACAGACAGTACACAGTATCCAGAGTCCCCATAGCACAGTAAGAACTATTTTATCTGCTTTGGCCATTCTCGCATAAAAAGCCTTTAATTTCTGTTATTTTTTTGGTTTCTATTCCTTCTAAGCAAAAGTACAGGCTCAAGGTCCTCTTAGATGGCTGCCATGCCATTGCAGACAATGCTCTACTGCTTAAAAAACACAAGTTCAGCAAATATAGTTTACCTCAGAAAAGTTATTATCAACTGTCTTTCCTTAAAAACATGTAATTATAAGTCTAACACACAAAAAAATAGAAACAAGGAGAGAGATGCCACAATGGATGCTTTGGGAGAAAACCAAAACCAAACCAAGACAAGACAAAAAAGGTGGGGGAGCTACAAGGGACTTTCCTGTCCTTTCTTTTTTCCTCAACATGAATATGCAGCTCACAAGTTTAGGCTGTCAGTAACACTTTTAAAGAGTCACCAAGAGGTAGTAGCAGGGGAAATATAATAGGGGGGGAAAATAATTCTCTTAAACTGCAGGTTTGGCCACATTACTTCTCTCTTACTAGTTTTCTATTGTTATCTCACAGTAAAATTGCAATCATACACATCTAAGTGAGACATTGCACAAACAAAAAGATCAAAAAGTGAATTGCTAATATCAGTAGTTACAGGCTAACATCCAGAAAACTTCAAAAAGTGAGTGGTCCCGTGCACTTTTTCCTACCAGGCACACGATCATCTGTCCTAGATATCCCCACTTTGGATCAGATGGCCACTCACATGTTCCCTCCTTCCCCTTCCTGCAGAAGTCTTTGTATTAGTTTACCTCTGGAGACCTCTCATCAACAAAACAATCCTGACCCTGAGAATTTTATTAATTTGATTTATTGGCAACATAAACTTGTTCTATCCTTGTACTTCAGCAATTATAGAAGCTAGATGAGCAAGTTGTTTCAGGGCTTTCCTCTTTAGAAAAGATATGCTGGAAGTTAAGGTACACATTAAAAGTGCCATTCTCAACCAACATTGCAAAAAAAGTCTGCATGGGATGATGGGCACAAAATCAGACTTTAAAATGACTGCTTAGAGTACTGGAGTATATCTCCCTGAACTCAGAAGTACAGTCTCCTGCTCTGCAAGGACACAAAATGTTTTGTAGGCACCCTTCTGCTCCAACAGAAGAAAAAATGTACAGTACCCACTGTAGCTGCACACTGTGATGATAGTACAACTACTTTGCTGTGGGAAAAGGCAGCCTCCAACCCACTCAGTTCAGCTCACACTTACCTGCCTTCTTCACCATCAGTTCATGTTTTTAACCTTTTTTCCTCCAGTGCCCATAGTCTTTTGGGGACTTTTACTTATTCACCCAATACACATGTTGCTATGAATTTGCTTGCTTGGATTTTGTTTGTTTCTCTCCAGCTTTCCATGTTGCCTCCATCTAGCACCACATCCCAAAGACCAAAGGCCACTGCAGTCATACTGTAGGCTCATCTGATCAGTTTAGGGATGGGTGAGGGGAACTCAGGTTAGACTACCAGGCTTTACCCCTCCCCCCAATTTTACTTGCCTTAAGCCTCAGTTTATAAGAACGTCACTATCTGTGTTTTCCTTGCACACTTGTGAGGCACATGGTGCAGGAAAACCTAAGTTGCTTTACCTGTATCAGTTGCCTCCACATCTTGATAGTAGAACATGAGATGACGCAGACCTCGGGGGGCCAGGAATTTGTCAATGCGCTCTAGCTGTTTGAGATGGTGGTGAGATCATTGTGCACAGAATACCCTATGAAAAGCTTAACTGGCTTAGATTTTTAACATGAAGGGCTGACAAATACTCATCACATTATCATTGTTCAATAACAAATTCACACGAGGCTCACTTATTACATGCCAAAAAATTACTTAGTCGCCACGTCCTTCAGCAGCACAGACCTAATTAACAGAACAACATTTTATATAGCCAGGTCACATGATTCTCAAACTGAGGGACCAAGCCATTTCCTCATTTACTCAAGTGCAGGATGATTTCACAGTTCTCCATCAATTTAAGGCTGCCATCAAGTATCTTTGAACAATGTATTTGTAATGCAGTCCAGGATCTCATGTATAGGCCATACAGGCCTGGGAAGAAAGTTAATTGCTCCATATTAGCATGCTGATCAGTGTTTCAACACTGGAAATCCTGTCTTAAAACATTATTCTTCTAGATCTACAAGTCATTGTTACACACCAGTCTTCCAGAGGGAAAGGCTTCTAATTCTGAAATTCTTCAGAAACATTTGCTGGTACCATTTGTGCTTCCTAGTGCAGGAAAAAGGCTAAGGGATCCCCATCAGCATGAAGACAGATGCATTTATCCATCTTCCATTTAATAACAGGCTTCAGTGACACCAAGACCACATAAACTGCTACTCTAGAAAATCTTGGCTGAGTCCTCCAAGATGAGGTCAAAACAACTATTACACTTCTCACTTTCCAAGTGTTAACAGTTGGCAATATTTTCTTCAACTGATAGTTATTCTCAGCAATATAGTTTGCCAGAAAACTCATTTAGAGATAGAATGCAAAAAGGCTGAAGCATGTTCTGCTTTATAACTTGCATAACAGTGTTCTACACAGCTTGTTTTCCTATATCCTCCTGTATCAGGTCATCTAGTGCTTTGCCTAGGCTGAGTCTCAAAGACCTCAAGGATAGAAATTCCACAACTCACTTTAACTTATTCTCATGTTGCATCACCCTCCTGATGAGGAAGAGTCTCTTAATGTTCAATTTTAAAGTTGTGGCTATTACCTTTGTCATATCATCTGCAGCCACTGAGAAGAGTTAAGCTCTGCCATCTTTATAATTACTTTTCAAGCAACTTCAGGATATTAGTTGAGTGCTCCTCACTCTTACTCTATCTCTTCTCATACTTCACGTGCACTATGTCTCTCACTACCTTGGTAGTCTTCCACTGGACTCTCACTGTTTCTCAACAGTATCAGCACTGATATGAGAATGCATAAATTGAAGGTACACGGAGAGAGAACATCAGAGAAAACAACAACAATAAAAACACAATCATGTTCACTTCAGTGTCAGAGATTAAAACAAGATCTACTTCCTGTCTGCTTAAGTCTTCTTGAAATCTATATTTCTTGAACCTACATGTACTATGTATTCAAGAATTGAGAGACTCCACGCTGTGGATCCAGGACAAAATATAGTCACAGGTTTCGCTGTACTATCTGTAACCACTGGAAAGTAGAAATTCTAATCCATTTCAAAAACAATACTGTTAACAACAGCTTCTGAAACTAAGGACGTTTGTTGAAATTAATGCTGAGAAGTACTTTTTTCATAGAATCATAGAATGGCAGGGTTGGAAGGGACCTTTAGAGATCATCTAGTCCAATCCCCCTGCAGAAGCAGATTCACCTAGATCAGGTCACATAGGAAGATGTCCAGGTGGGTCTTGAAGACCTCCAAGGAAGGAGACTCCACAACCCCTCTGGGCAGCCTGTGCCAGGGCTCCCTCACCTTAACAGTGAAACAGTTTTTTCTTATGTTTAAGTGGAACTTTTTGTGTTCCAGCTTCATCCCATTACCCCTTGTCCTGTTGCTAGCTACTATAGAAAAGAGGGATGTCCCAACCTCCTGACACCCACCCTTTAGATATTTATAAATGTTAATAAGATCTCCCCTCAATCTCCTCTTCTTCAGAAAGAGAAGATTTCCTTTTTTATGAGAAGACTTGAGTAATCTCAGACACAAAGTCTGACAACTACGTCACCAAGTCTTTAACAGTAAGACCAGTTCCAAAGCACCCTATGGGTTTTGCTGTCAAATTCATCAGATTACCTGGTTGCCATCAAGAATAGCATCTTCTACTTCTGCTTTATCCAGATTCACACAAGAGGCAACAATATCCAGGAGATATTCGTGCCTACCATCCAGCCGAGCACGTTTAGCCTCCCTCTCTTCCTTGAGTTTTTGCTGTTATAAAAACCAAAGATAACAATGAATAATTCACAATCTATTTTAAAGATTAAACCAAAGAAAATTCTGACATTTTTTTTAAAAAGCACAGGCCATTACATTCTTCCATACTTATGGGTTATGGCACACAATGAAATTCAAAGAAGCGACCCATTACGATTTTACAGTTGACTTACTGTATTCTATTTTCAGATTTAACACAAAGTTTCTATCATCAGTCTTTTGAACAACATGATTTATTTGTTGAAGGGCTGTGTAGAAAACAAATTAAGAAGGTATTTTGTATGTATGGCTCCATCATTCTCTAAGCTATCCTCAACACCTCAAGACCTTAGTCTCAGTTTTTCAGTCTAGTCACAGATGACCAAGTCAAGACAGGATTCTGCCCCATCTTTGTTATTCATGGAAGATATCGGAAGCATTCTATAATAAAGACAGATGCTGCTGGAGGAAGTTAGGGTTTTGTACATTAGCTCTTTAACATAATGAGAAGTAAAACAAACCACAAGCCTCAAGGTACACAAGTGTTTACAGATGCGCTTAACTATAGCTATTATACCATTCTTCAAGCAGTATGCCTATTCTTCTAATTAAATTGAATTCCCATATGTAATACAACTCATTACATTATAGACAAAACAGCCTTCTGGAACAGTTACTGTTATTATTGTGCTTGAGGATTACAAGAGTTAATATCATTTCATTTTCCAAAGAAATTTAGAATTATGTTTCACTGGTGGTAAATTCAATCTTTATTTCCCTGGTGATTATGAAAAACCTAGTAACTCTATAAAGTATGCACAAGTGGTTTATCCACAGGCTTTTGCAGAGTCAATAGGACTTCCATAATATACTTTAAATCCTTATGTAAATATCTTCCCCACTTTCTGAGGGAATTTTCAACTATTTGGTCAACTAGTAATTCCTATCATGCCTCTGTAATTGCTGAATGCACTAGACACATTTTTCCACGGAAAGATGAATATACATATCCTGTTCTTTACACAGATATGCCTGGAGAATGCAGTAGCAGAATAATCTGTACATGCACTTTATGCTGACATTCCTTAACACTGTCTCCAATTTCCCAGAAGTGAAATGTCCAGTCACAGGACTGACCTTTCCTACATATTCTCAAATCAACACAGTAAGTTTCCTCCTAGTCAGACACACAAAAAGCAACCATTTCGGGTTGAATCAGCTTCACATTAGATGATAACACTAGAGTCCTAAAACTGTTGGTTTAGTCATTTGAGCACAACTGATAATGCACCTTTAACATACAACAAAAAATACAACCAATGCCAATTAGATAGCTTTTATTTAATCCAGCAAAAAGCTCGTTTTGTTTTACTCAGGCTATAGAGAGAGTATTTCTGTACTGTGCTGTGCTTCCAGTATAGAACTCCAAATACATTACTACACAAAGTATTCGCCTTGCGTTGGTTATTAGTTCACAACTCTACCTAAACCAATGGCCCTGAATATGTTCACAGCCTCAATTTCTTCTATGAGTTTCTGTTCATGTAGGCTGAAATCATGAGCATATTCCTCATTTGTCTCAAACTGGGCCATCACACTCTGGTGTTTTTTCAGTTTTTTTTTTAATGCTTTCCAATCCCTCAATTGCAGTCTGTTAAGCTCTGTAAGATACTATCATGTATAGCTGTCCACTATCATGTTCACACAGCATTAGGCAATATCTGATGTCTAATTCCAGTAACTGGAGCATTGGTTCATGTCACAAAATTTCAAAAGTTTAGTTAACTTCAGCTCACTTAGGGAATTGTACCTAAAGAAAATAGGGAATTATTAACTAGATAGTAAGGTTACAGTTTTATGAAGACTTTCATTTGCATTTATCACATAGCACTTCTGGAAGGCATTTGAGTTGTTCTGGTGGATATCTTTCTAATTAATGCAAGTTGCATCCATGTTTTTCCTGATAGTCATTACAACACAATTCAAGAACACACTCTGCCTGTCATGTGTCCCATGCTTTGATGATCTGTCATTTCTAAGAACTTCTTCTCCTCAAATTTAGTGTTCCTCAATCACAAATTCTCACTTCTCAGTTGTTCCAGACATTAGAAGACACTTCTGCCTCATCTTCAGAATTAAGTTGTCCCAAAAAAGTAGAAGAAACCTAATTTTCAGTGCTTTGACTATCAAATCATTAATTTAAATATTTTAAAACACTCAGAAGCTAGACTGGTTACTGGTTTAAATATGAATTTCCTTTTGTATAATATTTAAAGAATAGATCTTTAAGATAATCTTTACTTAGGATTAGGAATCTTGGGAATAGAAAGAAACTTGTGAATTTCTACCTCTTATTCTTCCCTTTTTCCACACCTCATCATCTTTAAAGGTCAGATATAAATGAGCAAATTTTCATGGAGGAATAAGTAGATTGCTATTCCAGATTTATTTCTTTTACAATTGTTGTAGAGAGGTGCATTTCAGGCCTTCAATCCTTTTGTATTGATCAGAAATTAAATGAAAGATTTCACTAATCTGTTCTAAAATTCAGTCTTTGGTTTTCTAGATGCTAACTTTAACTACCCTCACGTCTTGCTTCAAACCAGCCATGTAATCATGACCCAGGAGTTTTTGTACATTTTTTTACATCCTGCAGAATTACATATCCCTAAATAGTATCTGTACAAAAAAAAAAGTCACTAAAAACTAGGCAGGTTTATGTAATTCAAACAAACATCATTTAATAGTACACTGAAAGAGTATGATTTGAAAATAGAAGGATTGCTAAAAACACATAAGCTATCATTTACGTAGATAAGAGCAGAACTGCTGGTGCATGCAGTAACACTTAAATGCAAACTCTGAAAAGTATCAGCAGCAATTTCCATCAAGGTCACACGATAAAGCCTTCTCATATTGTTTCAGGATGTAGGAGGATCCAGATGGAACAACATGTATAAGAGATAAATGCTTTTTCACTAAGATGTCTGGAAGGACTATCTAAGTTTTATATAGTACAGTTTTACCTTGCTTCTTCATTTAAAGAACAACAACACAGCCACATTTCATTTTGGGTTTCTCTTCCCCCTTTTAGTTAGTTATGGAGGTATGAAACACTATAAGACAATCCCACAACAGATGGAAAGTCCAAAGCTAAACTAATTAACTGAAAAGTCTTTCTTTGATGGTTAATCTGGTTATAATAAATTAATTGTTTTACATTGCATAAAGCCTAAACATTTCTAATACTTAAAACCCAAAAATTTAGCAAGGGAAATCAATTTCAGTAGATATCTTCTGAAGCAGAATAAAGGGAAAGATCTAAATCAACCTTAATATATGCCTAGAACCATAACCATCACACCATCAACCTGAAGCAACAAATGGGAATTAATTTTTACCAAAAAAAAGTGTTTTCTAACTACTATAAGAGCAAAAAGATCAGAAGTCAGAGATGTCAGGGTTCTTTCATTAAAAACAGCCACCTTGGAAACCAAATATTGACTATTGCCAACTTCTCCATTACAGAGTGCAGTTGCTGATGTGTCTGCAGACACTCTATTTAGAGTTAGCATGAATGTTATTTAGTATGCAAGTCATAACTGTACAAGTTAAAACTTGTTCCTGAACACAGTTTCTCCAGCAAATGATGCATTTGGTTGTCAGAATAGTGTGCATCACTGAATTTAGACACGTTCAGATAAAAGTCTTACAGATGAACAACACACTTGAACTTTACTGCGAAGTTCAATAGTAAAAGAGTCCAAAAGCAAGAGTGTTCTATTTTTAATTTACTATCTTATCCAAAACTTATTTAACCAAGATGGTGTTTCTCCATCTCTCCATTAACTTGCTTCTATATTGCATAAGTATTGCTCATGGATCACCCTGTAAAAGTAAAATGCAAACTATTTTACACTTTTCAAACATGCTGCTTTCTTACAGCTTCTTACTCATTCCCTTCCAAAAAAAACCACATACCCTACAGAATTAGGGCAGTCTCCTTAGCTGACTCTTGCATCTCAAACATCAATCTGAGCCACATTTGTTACAACAATTCAGGAAGAGTTTGTTCAAATAAGTAGCTTTTAAAAATAATCTAAGGGTCTTAATTACATCTGCATTTTATTTTTGTTTCTTAATGCTATACACTGTCCTCAAAATTCTATTCCCACTTTAAAAGTATGGGAAGAGTAAACTTAAACTTTCACTTTCCTTGGTGGCACAGCCCACCCCTGGTTTCTTGCCAGATCTATCATCAGGCTTTTTATTGTGCAGATGTAACATTTGTGACATTATACCATTACCAGACCACTGCAACAATCCAGACAAGATATAAGTACCAGTAGTCAAATGCATAAATATCTCTCAGTGTAAATTTACCTTTCAAAACAAATCATGCAACCAAGCTTTGATTGATAACCTAGCAATTATCTTATAAGATCAGTTACACAAATTAACTACTTCTCATGACAAATAGCTATTGCAAATATGTTTTGCTTTAAAAGGCAAACTTTATCCACTTTTATATAATTAGAAAGTTTTGCAAAACCAACATCATTCACTTACAGCATTTTAAAACACACATTTTTCTATACTTTCCCCCTCCCTTATTCAATCTATATGGTTACTAGTCTCAATCCAGCCCAAAATTCAGGTTTTACTTACCTTTATAACTCTGTCAATGCTCTGTTTCCAAAGTTGCTTTCTTCCAGCTCTAAACATTGTGCTACTTGATACAAGCATCAAGTACTGTTTTTCACCAAGAAGCCTAAGCCAAGGAGTAAACTTCTCGATTCAGCATTGCGCGCTCTCCCCCTAACCTTCTGTTCATATTTGTTTCATTCCTTATCTATTGGAATACCTACACAAAAAAAAAACCTATAGAAACTACAGCAAGGACCTAAAAAGCGGCAGCTATTAACTTGAGCTTTGTATTTACAATTCAGTTCTAATGTGCATTTAAATTACTTGAAAACTTAATTGGTCTGCTTTAGAAACTAGAAGTCTCTAACCACCAGAATTTACTGCCTATAGATTAGGAGTTGAAATAGTACTGCAGCCAACCCCAGTGTTGTTAAGGTGATATTGTTTATATACAAACACCACTCGATACGATTTGTCATGCTCAAGGACAACATAACCATTGGCAAAAGTCAATTTTATAACTGCTTCTCTGATTTGTGTTTAGCCTTCTTAAGTAATCCTCATATCAACAGACACCTTTGTTTCCTTGTCACACAGGATTGTTAAAATATATAGCAACAGTCAAGTAGCTTTCAAATAGCTTTTACCTACAGACTACTAAATTACCAAGTTTTCTATTCATATTTTTTATGCAATTACACGTAGTCTCAGGGTTTTTTTCAGTTGCACAATGGTTGCTTAATACAGCAATTTTTCTTTGGCAAGGAATGTTTTCTTCTTCTCAAAATAGCTTTATTTTTTTCCACTTCAGTGACAGAATCTAATCTGATGTCCTCTTGAAAATGCCAAGAAAAACAAACTAATGATCCAATGTTAGGAACAAGAAAAACAATAAATTTTTGCAGCTATTTCAGGCTTAGAATGCCCCTAAATATTTCTGCTTCCACTGACATCAATGTGAATCATGTCTAAAATCACTTAACAATCCCAGTGTTGACAAAAATCACACTGAATAAGAATCATTTTCTTCATATTATCCAAATTTTCCATACCATTTTCCCCATCTACTATAGTGAAACCTGATTGTGTATAAATGTCTGAAAGAGAAAGAACAAAAGAAAAACAATGTGAAAAGTAAACAGCCAGAGCTTTCTCTGAACACTTTACAGTTAAACATGCTATTAAACACTGCACATTGAGTCAATCCCTGGATATATTCAGAACAATTAGAGGTTTGCTCAGAGATGTGCAGTTGAGTTTTGAATACTTCAAAAGATGGAGATTCCACAATCTCTTGGGCACTATAACAATGTTTGACTACCCAACATAATTACTGCTTCCATCTAACTGGAATCTCCTGTGTTCCAGCTTGTGTATGTTGGTTCTTACTACCATACACCTTCATGAAGTGCTCACCTCTGTCCTCTTCGTATTCTCCTGTTAGACAGTCGTAGGCTGCAATAAGATCTCTCCTTAGCCTTTTCTTCCTAGGGCTGAACAAACCCAAGTCTCTAAGTGTGATCTCATACATCACATACTCTGGCCTCCCAACTGTCTTGATGACCCATTGATGAACTTGCTCTGTCAACGTGCTGGCTATTTCAGCTCTATCTGTGGTCAGCATCCTTTGCTGTGATGTGCATTACACTTGGCTCACATTCAACTTGCTTTGGAACAGAATCCTTCAGCCCCTCTCAAGGCTGTCCAGGTTTATTTGAATAGCAGTCCCACCTCTCTATATATAATCCTCTCCTCCTGGTTTATCATCAACAACCCTGCAGAGAGTGCACCCTGTTCCATCATTCAGGTAATTTGTAAAGACACTAAGCTAGTATTAGCCTCTCTATTAGTCCTTGAGGGACACCACTAGCAACTAGCCACTAGCTGGACTTGGTATGGCTTGAAGCCTACTTATCCAGCTTATTTTCCACCCAAATTATCCATTATTCAGTCAATATGTCACCAGTCAGACTCTAAGGATTTATCCTCAAACACCTTGCTAAACTCAAAACAAAAAAAAGCAGCACTACTGTCTACATAGCTAGCCATCTCATCATAGAAAGCAAGGAGTTGACACTAATAAATTGATACTACCTGTTGGCAGTCATCTTCTTGGGCCTTGAACATGTCATAAAATAGCTTCCAGAAGAGTTTGCCCCTAACCTGACCAGGAACTGAGGTGCAGCTGATCAGTCTGTCATTTCCTGCATCTTCTCTTTTCTTCTTTTAGAAGATGAGTGTAACACTTGTCTCTTTTTTTCAGTCATTGGGAACCTCCCCAGACCGTCAAAGATGAGAGAGGGCTCAAAGTGACATTGGTTGCCTCCCACAGCACCCTCAGGTGCACCTTATCTGCTCCCCTGGACTTCCACACATCTAATTGCCTTAAGTGCTTTGTATCTCTGTATCTTAAATGCTGAAGTATCTTTGGCTACCATGGGTAATCCTTCATTTCCATACACTCTGCAAGAAGGCTTGAAGGCCTACAAAGTCAGAGGGCAAACCCAGCTCACAAAAATAGACAATAAAAGGCACTGAATACTTCAGCTTTTCCCATGTTCTTTGTTACTTAGTCTCCTGTCCCGCTGAGCAGTGGGGTTATATTTTCCTTTGCTGCCAGTGTACATAGAAAAGCCATTCTCATTTCCCATTTCCATGTTCATCCATGCTGGCCTTCTGCAAGACCTGCTCTTCCTTCTGAGCACTGAATGGTCCATCCTTGCATTCTGAGGATATTGTTCTTGCAGATACAACAGTTTTTCTCAGTCCTATTTTCCTCTAGGGAAGTCCTTCATGGGATCCTGTGTCACGGGATGTGTGGAACTGCTTTTTGCTTGCTAACAGGGAGAGGAGGTTACAACGGTGGCCCCTGTAAGCAGTCTTCAAAAATTCTCCCAGTTCTGAATTGGATTCACCTCTGGCCCCACTGGGCCAACCTAAGATGGGGAAGAGGTTGAAGGAGTGGTACAAGGTGGAGGCAATTGTGTGGCCCCCAAAGTCAGAGAAGGAGGAAGGAAGGAGTACCAGACCAGACACCCCTCTACAGCCCACAGGGAGAAGGCAACCCATGGACAGCAACAGTAGGACTGAAAGCCACCAGCAGCTCTGGATGAGTGTGCCCAGATGGGCGACAGACCGTGTGAGGCAGCGGCTGTGGTGCAGGATGTGCTGTGGTGCCTGCGGGCTGCGGAGACCCACACAGGAAGAGGAGAGGAGCTGCAGCAGTGGACCCTGCAGTGGAGCAGGGGGTGGCAAGGAGTCCACTTGCCCTTAGGCAAGACAAGCTGCAGGAGCCATTGAGAAAAGACTGATTGAAACTCCCATTCCCTGCCCTTCTGTGCTGCTCATGATGGGGAGGAGGTAAAGATACCAGGATCAGGGTCCTGAGCTCAGGAAGAGGGAAGAAGTGAGGGGAAGGTGGTTTGACAGGGCTGGCTGTGCTCTTCAACATCATCCCTGGATGTTGCATCATCCCTGTCTGTGGATACCTTTTCAGCACCCTACAAAAAGTTAAGTCAGATCTGGGATAAGTCACTACTATGCAGGTCAGTAAAACCATGAAGTGCAGAATCAACTGCATTAGAGAAAAACTTTTCAGATTAAAATATTAAGTTGTCATATTAGTTTAGGAATTATGAAAGCTCACTCCACAATGTCAAAAGACTTTTTTCTTGGTAGTGTTATGCTGCACAGCTTCAGCAATGAGGATTATTGCACTACGGGTAATTACAGATAGTAGTTAGCTACCATCTAGTGGTTAAAAGCTGAAAGCGTATGTTAGTTTCACACTTGTTTTTTCACAAGACCACAAAATAAATACTGCATAAATAATAAAAAAGTCTGCATAAAATTTGAGAGCTGAAGTTGTCCTTTATGAAGATGATCATTCACAAATCACAGATGAAAATCTGAGCTGAGTAGAAGTGAAGGGACTTAAAAGAAAAGCATATCTTGTTCTGCTGTCCTTGCTTCATACAACTGCAGTAATAACAACTAAAGCAAAGAGTGGACTTCCTTACCTTGAGCTGCTTTCAAATAACACTGAGCCTTTAATGCCTTTAAGGAAAGGATTTTTAACTGCTTCACTGACAAAAACTAAAACTTCAACAGATATAGCAATTTCCTACAGTAGTAGATATTTCAATTAAAACACCTAATGAGTACAATTTGTCAGCCACCTAATGTCTTACATCAGCTCTAACAAGAAAAAAAGAAGAAAAAAAAAGGCTATCATAGTTGAAAAATATCACTTTCCTTCATCTTACTTGTGTGTTGAGGTAATACATATGATCAAGATTTTAACCTATAATAATATTATCTTGCTGCCTTTACGGTGAAAGATTGAGAAGCATAAAGCTTAAAGAATTAATGTAGCATGTAGGAAGTCCTACTGTAATTCCCTGTCCTGCTTTAGGTAAGAAATTTGTTCTTCAGGCTCTTCTTGTTTAATTGATCCACTGCCAAGAAAACAATATATAAAGATAAATCACTGACTATATTAAGTAGACAGATATACAATTAGCCTTCTCTTTACCAAGACAGACGTGTACAGACATCTTCAGTTCCAGTAACCATGCAAGTAACAAATTCCCCATTTTAAGGAAGTACAGAATCTCACACCTCCTCTGCCCTTTTCTATTACCAATTCTGTGGACATTCATAGAATCATACATTGTGCACATCAGCTTTGGCTCAAAGCCAAAAACATGCTACCTTGTAGCATATTTCAAGCATTCCCAACACTACTCAAATGTTGCCAGTGCCATTAGCAATGCAGAGTGAAGAGTGTGGTAAATTCTTAACATGCAATTGAAGACCAGAAGAGAAACAAGGTCCAGATTCAGTGGAAGCTAGGGACAGTCTTGAAATGAAAGGAAAGGTTTTGAAGCACATAAGTTAGGTAAACTCCGTGGGTTTTACACTTGAAAAAGATCAGAGAGGTAGTTTTAAACCTAGCCTGAGGAAATGCTATAATGTGGTCTCAAAATACATATCACTTGCATGAAGTAGAGGGAATTCTAATGCAATAAAGCAGAGGTTGCCACCTGCCACACTGCAAACCATAGCAAATGGCTGGAACAAATACTGTCCCTTTGAACAGAGTGGATGGAAAAAGAAAACTAAAACAAGTACATACCTGCTTCTACCTAAGCAGGAGAAGTCTTAGAAACAAAGTTGGAAGAACTGGGATGCTACCTTTGAATAAAGATACTGTTATAACAGCAGCACTAGAAACGCAGCATAAAGAAGGTATCATTGGTACCTTATGCCACACGTCAAGGTTATTTACTATACAGGAGATATGGAAAAGCCTACATTTCTGTAAAAGCTCAATGTTCAATCAATTCAGCAAGCCAAGCAGAGCCAAACAGAATGAAGACTTAGTCATAAACAAGATAGACATAGCATATGATATTACTGACTACTTGGTTAGGATGGAAGTATTGACTGTGACATGCTGACAGTGAAGAGAGACGTTCCCGTGGCAGGGAATGGTATCAGTAAGAAACTTCAGCTGTCTCCATGTACACTAGGGAAATATCATCTCATATTGTGATGCTGATACTAAATGTTTTAAACATTGTTATCAGTCATATAAGGTTTATCATTAAAAAAAAAACATACCAGAGGTCAAATGACTCCTACATTGGCCCTAAAAGGATACAATAACAGGCTTAAAATGCTAATGTTGAAGAGAATAAAATACAAAATTCAACAACCTCACAGCACTAACAAATTTTTTTAAAGACCTAACAGTGTCAAATAAATGGTGCTTTAAAATGAGGAACTACTAAAAGGTAAAGAAGCAGTCAAAAGAGTAAAATCTTTACAGACAACACACAAACTATTTAAGAATATCATGCTGGAAATGCAGAGCAACTGCACAGCTTCTACCAAGAAAGACAAGAAAAGGGATAATCCAGCTAGCATAGCTAAATAATAGAGTAAAAGCAAGAAGGTATCCTCCAAAAAGCTGGAATAACAATGATATGAGGGAAATCCAGACAAATTAAGCTCTGATAGC
Organism: Colius striatus; assembly: GCF_028858725.1. Classification (NCBI taxonomy): domain Eukaryota; kingdom Metazoa; phylum Chordata; class Aves; order Coliiformes; family Coliidae; genus Colius; species Colius striatus. Next base: position 8,377,215 of record NC_084762.1, read on the forward strand.
TTAGACAAAGATGTGATAAGGGAAGGTTATGCAGTCTGAATAACAGCTAGTAAGAAATATCAAGTGCTGATAATGAGATCTCCTTCACAGTGCATGACAGAATTAGGGAACTTTTCAGAATGGCTTCCAAAACAATCATAATAGTGCAAGAATGCAACACATGATTACTAAATTTGTATACAGTTTTGCTACAGATGCATTCAATATTTCCTTCATAGGAACCTCCAATTTAAACAGCAACACATTAAGGCTCAGAAGACAAGTCTATAAGATGATCATTTTTTGGTTTTTGTTTTAATCACTGCCTAGTAATGCATCAGATGAGCAGGCACTCAAAAAATCTGAAGGGGCTCAAAGAGCAAAACCACTTACAGTGACATATACTCTGCGCTGGTATCAGAGGACTGGTCATTGGCTTGTAAAATGCACACTTTCAGGGCTAGCTGAAGGAAAAACAACTGATGAGAAAAGACTGACTAGGAAAATAACAGGTATTGGAATAAAGAGTAGAATTAAGGGGTAGCTCAAGTAATTTCATTTATCAAGGAAAAGTCAATAAGGTTTTTGTGAAAAGGAAAAACACTCACCGTGAACTGCTGAGGTTCACTGAAGGGGTTAATAAGCATTAGCGTAAAAAGATTGATCAACCTGACCCGGATTTGCAAAAATCTTTCATAAAGATCCATTGTCAAGTGCTTTGAGGAAAAGCAGAAGGGAAATGACCCTGCAGAGATAAAGAACTCCATCAAATGTTATGAAGAAGAGGATAGGAATAAAATGAATAGTTACTTCTCACAGTAACTGGTGTAAGGTAAGTGGAGCTTGAAAATTGTCACACCTCTGCAAGACCTAAATTATAATACAGCTTAACTGATTTTCCAGTTGCCTAAGGATTGTTTTGGAATTTCATCAAACTGCAGTTTAGTTGCCTGTCCTTGGGAAAAAAAATCCAAATCCTGCAGTTCCATGCAAGAAATCCAAGCCATCTGCCTACTAAAACACTGCACAGATTCATAATGAGCAAGTTAACCATGCTTCCAGATACTATGTATACTTCATAGTAAAAATACTGTTAACATTCCTTTTGGTCCCCAAGAAAGGGATTCACTTGCCTCTTGTACCAAAGGCCTAACATTATGTCTATTTTCAGTAAAGCAGTCACAGCTACACAGCTGGGTAAGTAGCACTACCTGAGCACCAGATCCAAACAGCAACACTAAAAGCATATAAGCCATCAAATATAAGGTTTTACAATGAATTAAGCATGTGCTCTGACCTGCCTTTCTAGAACTGCAACTATCTAATCTGTTCAATCCATTTAGGACTCCAAGTCATATTGTTTCACTGCCTCAGTGAAATCACCTCTAGTAACCACCTCCAGATATTCATAATGTACCCTTCTTGAAACAACTGGATATCTCATTCTGCTTTACCCTTTGCTCTCTATACAGCTATCAGAAGCTGCAAAATTAGAATCCTGCAGCAGAGAAGATATAACTGAGATAAATCATAACTTCTTTGAAAAGTTTCTAAGCAGCTTGCCAGCAATCACAACACAGAACACAAGTCCTGGAGCAGATAATATTGGGAGGGTGGGGGATGTGTTTGCTGTCTCATTTGCTCTGCAAGGCTTTTCCTATCTAGATGAAGATATTCATACATTTGATTCCAAAACCATTAGAAGATTACTGTTAATAAGATGATCTCTGAAAATTAGCTAGTCGTAAAAAAAGCTGCATATTCACGTGTACATTTTATAACATCTTGAGTGATTTTACTTGATACTCCAAGTCCAGAGACTTTGGCCATTTGCATTAGATAAAGACCTTTCACAAATACTTCCCTGTAGGTTGGTTATCTCTGTTGATGGAGCAAGAAGCAGTCTGCCCACTTAGCTCACTACAAATGCCCTAGCATTAAGTTTGATTATATCATTTCTCATCAAACTACATGTTCTGTATTACAGACATTCATTCATTTTTACATCAAAAATACAGTTTCTCTATTAAATCCTCCAAAACTCAAGGCAAATATTTCTAAGTCAGGAGGAATTTAAGAAAATACTATTTTTTTTAATCAGTTGCAAACATCTTCCTTGTTCAATGTTCAGTAATGGAAAGGAAAAAATAACACTATATAAACCCACCTGTATTCTATACAAAGGTAAGTTGGTCCATGATAGCAAAATTTCTGTTGTGAATTACTGTATCAGAGTGGTTTATACACTGTACAGCAGCTGAAATATATGTCTCTATTCCTATTACAGTCTAAACATCCTTTCTGCAGGAACCTCCTTTAGATACATTGTTCACTGTTCATAACAATTGACCATCTCACTTTCTGGCATGCACATTATTCTGCAGACAAGTTAATACACTATCCCAAAGGCTGTATGTACATCCCTATCCATCCTAGAACTAAAACTTTAGCTTCTTAATCAGCACAAGTGCAGAAGTTGTAATTTTGTATTTGTCACATGCCATGTGGGGTCAACAATTCAATACTAGTAGAAGATGTTGCTCTATATTTTCTAGAAAGCTATGAAACGTTTCCTTTCAGACATCTGCAGAATTTCAGTACAGTAAATAAACATTTACCTTCAAGAAAAGAGCTTAAATAACTATGGGCTTTATCATTATTATTAATGTAAATAATTCCTAATCATCTGTAGCATGCAGTGCTAAGTCAAGAAGTGTTTCCATTCTGTCTGCTTCAGGTTTGGAAGTTATGGACTCTCCAGTAGGATGTAAACAGGCTGTGCCAACCTGAACAATTGTGCCTTACAGAAACGTTGCTTTTTTGTTTTCAGAGCTCTCCAGAGAAGTAGTGCAACAACTTTACGGTCAAGGGTTGAAGAACTGTTAGAGGTTTGGTTTGGATCATATCGCCTCTTTCACAGGTATTCAAACAACTTATAGTCTAAGCAATACTAACCACCTTTTGTAACTCTGGAGTATGCTGATTTACAGAATGAGAGACATTTGAGAAGGGTCTTAACATTGGATCACTAGTTCTCTCTTTCACTAAGCCTAAGAAGACATCATATCTAACATAGAAGATTTCAGGACACAAGTTTCTAAAATCATAATATTCCCATTTTAGGCAAATTAGGTGAGTACAAATTCGTGAAAAATGCAACTTTTTTCACTGAAGTTATCACTATAAAGATTAAAAAAATGTATTTGTTCAGTCTAGCAATATACCTGTAATAAATAGACTGAACTTATAGATAGTTGCCTTTAAATTTGGAAGGATAATTGCTTCCTCACCTTATGCAACCTATCAAGACATAATTTTGCCAGATCAGTGTGCTAACTATATGTGTCATCTCTTTCTGAGGCAGTAAATACTTTTACAGATATTAACTGCTTCCTACAAGCTGCTTTGTTACCCTTTTAAGTGAAGACAGTCATGTAGGAGTTCATATTTTCTGTTTTATTGCTTTTTACTTTACCTGGAAGAGGGTTTAGCAACATAAGCCTTGAAGACTCACACCTGATGTTTTGTTAATACACAAACCACATAAGAGATTAATCAATAAATAAAAACTTGATTGTACTAACCTGGGGTATTTATGAGTAGCTTTGTATGAGTAACAAAGTGTCCACTTGGAAATTTTTCCATGGAATAACCAGCAAAAGGTTTGTCAATTAAAAAAAAAAAATCCCATTTTTATCTGACTATAAACAGCAATCACACAAGAGCATTTGGTTCAAGCCCTGCAAGTTGCTCCATGGCCCAAATCTATTTCAAGCTCAGTAGCCAGCACCAGAAACATAACTGGATCCCCATAGAAGTAAAATAATTCCAGTGATGGAATTTTTATGTCCTTTTAATAAGTAATATAAACATTTTAAAGTTTTTGATTACTTGTGCTGAATCAAGGCTTTTTCACTCCACATCTTTCACAGTGCTTTTGTGCAATCAACAGCTATTACAGTTGTTCCGATACAGCTGAACTTAATTGCTCTAAAGCTTTTTAAAACTCCACTCACAGCTGCACTGAGCTCACAAGAGTAACTCATCTGACCTATAGGTCACAAGAAAATCACATCTTACAGTGTGGATACAGATGCCAGTTATGCAGCTAAGACATGCTGTACTCGTCTTGGGTAAGTTATAGAATCGTTTAGGTTGAAAAAGACCTTTAAGGTCACCAAATCCAACTGTAAACCTTAAAGTTGGACTATATAGCAATCAGGATGCAAAAAACCTGGGCACAACATATCTATACCATTATAGTTTTCCAGAAAAAAGGTATTTCCATTGTACTCTATCACTCCACTATAAACAACATGTTCATTAGAACAGCCCAGTAGCTATGCTGAGCTTGGTGGTTTTTTTCCAGTCATTTAAAAGTTACTTAAACCTCCAGCTGCCCTTTGGATAACACCTACTAATCTTAGTTTGAGATGGCCCTATCAGTTTATCTTTGAAAAGAGCTAGGTGCATTAGCTAAAAATAGAAACAACACAGTAACCCAGAAAGAGATATTTGTTCAGGTCTATTACTAGCTCATATAAAAAGTCTTTTGTTTTGAAACATTGCAAGTAAAACATGTGTTTCATCTCCCTAGCCATAATTTACCAATACATGTACAATTAAAGGAAATTAATTCCTTCAACACATAAATTAGAAAATTTAGAAAGTGAAGGGAAGGAGAAAGTGTTTTGGTTTTTTCTTTATTTAATAAGGTTATGACCTTCTTAATTAACATTTACTTGCAAGTAGACTTTAAGAAAGTCTTACTCATTTTCCAGTCTATACAATTCATAGTTATTTGCCACCAAACAAGATTCCCTTTATTTCCAGATATTTGGTTTATAATTTAAGTTTGATACAAATTTGATGAAACAGAGCTGCAATAACTAAGTATATTTAATGGCTACCCAGTTCATTGACCAATAACAGAAACCACTCTCAGTAGTGTTTTAGTAGTCTTGGTAGTAGCAGCTATGTCATGAAAAACATAATGCTTACCAAATAGCCAATGTAAAAGTGTCTGCTTTCACACTTTCTTCTCTTTCTCTGGGATAATAAAAAGGTAGTAATCACAGGCCATAAAATTGTATCTATTTTCTGCAGTGTAACTCATTTTTTTTCCCTCTCTGTTTAGTAAAATTTTTTAGTTTGGTTCTTTCTAACAAGGCATTTCTTGCTCTAAAGCCTCTGGAGGTTTGTTTATTTGATTGACACAAGATTTAGATAACTGCTTTTATTACACTTTTGCAGGCTGTTCTCCAACTTACCATTTGTTTAAACCATGACACTATTGTATCAGGATTCCTCTTCTACTTAGCTCTCTTGAGAAAACAAGATTCCAAAAGCTTTTCCCTGAAGTTACTGCATTGTCTGTATGCAGCTAAACCAACACTCATGAAACTCCAGCTTCTTGGCTTCTAGTAGGAACTTCTTCCCCACAGCTAAATAATTGTCCAGAGGCTAGTTGGTATCATCTGGGAGGGTAATACAATAACCCTACCACCTTTAACATGAATTTCACATTTTCCTTGAGGCTGTAACAATGCCCTGATGTATTTCAGTAGATGCACAATTCAGGCTTTAAATTCTAACAAATCAAAAAGCATCTTAGTGTATGGTACCTCAAGGTGCTTTAATGTCTCTGATGGCTAAAGGTCTGCTGCCTGCAGCTCTGTGACCTTGCACCCAAGATGCCTTCCAGAGCCTCCATGATAGGTTCTTTTCCTTTTTTATCCTAGTGCTGCTGCTCTCCTGCTGTTACTCTCCTTGGCCTGCACCTGAAAACCCCAATAGTATAATGTGCTTCTCATGAGAAGATGTTCTCCCTGGTAAATCCTCACTTCTTCCTTTCTTTGCCTTTTGTCTTTGAAATTTTGCTTGAAAAACATTACTGGATAGTACATACACACAGAGATTTAACAACCAATGTGCAACCTGTATATTTGATTAGCATACCCCAATCAGCAGTTAGATCAACAGGAAGTTCAAGACATCCCAAGGAAAAGACAGGGCACAGTCATCAGCAGAATCTTTATCATTGCCAAATGTTGCACACACAGGCACCAGCTCAGCTGGGACCCATCTCTGCAGAGGTAGAGAGCACACTCTCTTCTTCCCCCTCAACCTTCTGTTGATGTTTATTTCCCACCCCTAACAAAATCTTTCACTCCTGGGGCCAATGTATGCAGTCAGCTACAAATCCTCATTGATATGAAATTCTCACATATACATCTTTCATTCAACATAGCCAAAATTTCATAGGAAATTAAAAGAAAGTCTTGAATACAGAGGAGTTCTGTGCTTCTCAACTTAATTTATATTAATTACCAATTGATAATTGTAATAATAATTACACATAATAAGCATTTTTCTTGAAGAGGTCAAGAACTCTGAAAACAGAAAATGGCTCAAAGCAGGAAGTAAGTTTTATTTCTTTTTCAACCTAATGGTCATTAGAAATGTTCATAAGTAGTAATGATTTCCACATTTTCCAGTTTCCTATCTTAAAATGTGCTAGATGCAATTCAAAAAGGACAGGCTTTATGTTTTTCTCTCCAAGCTGGAAGTTTAAAATGGTTTTGGTATATAAATTTTTAGGAATGAAATGGTGATGAAACAGAAACTACATCCTACTGCCTCCAACTTTTGGCACCTGATCACATGTTGAAGTTAAGATCTTCTAATCCTTTAGCAGCTGTAGCTTGGATACTCCACCACTATTGTCTGCTAAATAAACCACTTTTTTTTTACATGGGAAAAATCTGACGATACTTTAAATTTGCTGTGTTCACATGTGCGATGGAAAAGCTTGGTATATTTTCTTTTATAAACTAAAATCCACCATACAGAGGCTCGAGACACATATTTTAGTAATGAAATACCAGCTTCTCCTGTGTTCTGCTAAGAAAAGTAAAATCATTTAAGTTACTCTAAAACATGCAATTTAGACCATGTTTCAAGCTGCCAAAACAACACTATTGGGTTCATGGTTGTAAAATACAAGAACAGCGTGGGAATCACTAGACAAAAACCTGTTGTGGTATATAGATTAGAAGATTCATTAGAACATTCAACATTCTTGCTTCAGGAACCTCAAGTTTCTTATATTCTTTATACTATATACTACTAATTTTTTTTTCATCCTGATACATTAGCAGTGTCGTCAGCTTCTCTGAGCCCTGAACACCTCTGACATCTTCACCTCCCTTCTCCTTCTTCAGCCAAGCAGGAAGGATAGCTCCAACTGAAAATAGATTTGAGTACAAACAGAGTATATACTTCAGGGCAGATTTGTACTCAAAATATTGAGGAAATGAAGAGTGAGGGGTTTTTGTCCTGCAACAGCACCCAATGAGTCTTGTGTAACTCAGCCTGCCCTTCTTTACCCATAAGCAATGACAAGTGCCATTCTCTGCCCTCAGCCTTTTTGTTCACATCTAATCCACTACTTGCAATACCTTACAATCCACTGGGTATCCCAGAAACACAACACCACGTGAATCATGTTGTTATTTCCCAGGACCACTGGTGTCATTTGTGTAGTTACACTGGGCCAGTTGCAGCCTTTCTCCACCAGCAGTCCAACTGCACCAAGCCAGAGGGCAACCAGCGTGTCCTCTACTCCACTATTCAACCTTATGTCTTCATCCTACCACCCTTCAGGTATTTTAAATGTCTACCCAGAAACCCAGGAAAAGAAACTAAACTGTATTTGCCAATAATCCAGCATTGCCCTTTACATAAGTTTGACATTGCATTAAGTACAGATTTCAAATTTCAGTATTACATAAACAAATGCAGAAACCATTCAACTACACAGGAATGACGAAAGCTATAAGATATCCTGGGCTTTCAGGGCTGCTCATGCCTATGTGGTATACCTTCCAACTGTATCAGATAGAATTTACTTCTTGTCAACAACCAAGACCTTTCTGGAAGCAGCACCACTGCCACTGTCTGCATACATACACACAGCAGAAAGCTGGAATTGTTGCTGAGCAACAGCGACTGTGCAGTTGCTGCTTCCTCAGCTTGCCATCTCACCCCTGCATATTTGGAGCAGAGGAGGCTGGACAAGATGCCCTGTAGCTGTCAGCCTTACTAAACCTCTTTCTGCTTCTGTAGTACACAGTTGTTATTTGTCATGAAGTGTTATCATTTTTAAAGTGAGCGTTTTGAGTACGACACATTTCTGTAGCTTAAGCAACAGAGGTCTTCCTTATCTGAAAATCTTCTATTAATTGTAACTATGATATACACCTTCATTAACAGTCACAGTTCTTTGGAAACATATTCTGTGTCTATTCAGCATTTTCAACTATATTGTCTACTGAAAAGTCAAATCAGTAGGGATTTGTGACATCCTTTTACCAGCCACAGCCTGATAGTGACTAAGAAGAAACATTTCCTATCTAAACAGTTGATGTCATGCTTTGTCCAAATACATTTAGCAAATGCTAAATCCATATTGATATATTGCTCAACTGTCACCATATTCCAGACAAGACAGCATGCTTGGCTTTTTGTTTTATTCAGATTAGAAATGTCTGTTAGAAAGTTCAAGAAATCTGCCTGTACTTTTCATGCTACCACATTGGTTCCTCTTTCCATTGCTGCATATTCTTTTAACTTCTTGTATCCTACTGGTGATGAAAAAACAAAAAGCAGCTTTTCCTGCCTTCCAGGAGATTAGATATCATCAGTCATTATTGACTACAGCCATTTTATACCACAGTAACAGTTGCCTCATGCAATTTGCTGCCTGCTTTGATATTCGGTAACTGTATCCAATAGTTTGTCTGCAACCAGGTAGCAAGTGGATACTTTTTAATCTCAAAGATATCCAAGCATTGCTTCAGAAAATGCAAGCACAAAGGTCAGGAAATTTCTGTCTTCAACTCCCATGAAAGAAGCAATTCCACCTTTTCATCCACTTTTTTCCTCCCCATTTCCACACCTTGAACCATCTCTCCTTGTAACTTCCCATGCTTCCTCAGAAAGACACAGTTACACAGCTTTCTGCCCCTGTTCATTTTGATGTACACTGGTGAATGCAGGATCTTCCTCAGCAATGCCTTGTTGGGTTATAACTGCTGCAGCATGTGAATTTTGGGGCTTACAGCAAACTGCCTCTGGCAGAAGCTGAGCCCAATGACCCTTCTCTATTGTTTTGGTTTCAGAACAGAAATACTAACAGTTTAAGGATCATTGCCCATCAGGACAACACCAAAATTATGGCATATAGAATTAGGCTGAAATTTTATCTTTTATTGGAGAAGAGTACATTTTATTTCTTTCAACATAGTTATTGCCAAACAGTTGTCACCATCTTAAACATTTTCCTTTGTTTTCAATGATACATCAAATGTTTTTCCTTTTTTTTCCTTGACACATCAAATGCTTTATCTACACCGCTCTACACCTGGTAGTGAACAATTCTTAGTGTCTTAGTTTTGTTGTCCTGTGAAAATGCCAATACAGGAGAGGCATTCATTACATCTATCCCACTATTCTTTTACAAATCCACTGTACATCCACTGGGGAGGAAGTAGAAAGGGAATCTTTCTTTCCACATGGACTACTGTGCCTCAGCAACCCCAAATTTAAAGTAGAACTGAAAATGTTAACAAATACTACTTTGATCTGTTTAATAAAGATTCCCAGTAAGGTCACCCTAACACAGCTGCTTTCTCATCCTTGGTGCTTAAACTGTGAGCTGCTTAAGTGTGAAAAGAATTCTCCTTCATCTCCATCTTCCTACATCACATTCCCTGCAAAAGACAGGCTTCTAAAACTTAGAATAGTCTTGGCCATTGAGAAGTTATATTACCAAGCCCTATTCTACAAAACAGACAAGAAACACATACTTAGTAACATGGACTTGCACAAGACTTGGACTTACACAAGTTACACAAGAATAGAAGTTTCCAGTCAGTGAAGCAGTTAAATGATAACAATAATCAGAATACACCTTTTTTAAAAAAAAGTTCTGTCTACTTCATCTCACAGCCACATATTCACAAAAGCAAAAGGAAAAAACAGCAGTTGAACTGTCAACTGAATGATGTTATGACCAAAATGTAAATGAGTGTTAATAAAGAGATATTGGCTTGAGTTTTATCCTTAGCTCCACGTTTCAACTAATTCATCATATTTTCTTAATGAATTTTTTGTAACCCAAATAATATATTCTTATGAAAACATATGTTGTTATAGATTATATTAGCACACCATTAGGCTGACTTTCTTGACCTTAAAGTTTTATGTTTCAGTAGGATAAGTATCCTGGTAAACAAGTTGCCCTTACAAGACTTAAGCACAATAGCTTGTTCCATTTGTAGTCGTACAGAAATATCAGGTTTGGAGTGTGTCCTGGAAACCACTGCAAACGTTAAGAGTGAGGTGCATTTATATTGCTCTAACATGATGGAAATCTAATGGAATCTAGCCATCCCTTCAATCTACTAACTGCTCACTCCTCCCAGAAAGAAAAAAAAGCTAACCAAGTTATTTGCTCTTAATAGCAAGAGACCATGCTGCAAATTTTCCTGCTTTTGAATACACTGAGGACTCAGTCAAAACAAAGGGCCGATAAATACTCCTCAAAAAAGTTTCATTAAATGTTAACACTTGAAAAAACTGTATTAGTATATTTTGACTCAATGAAACTAGCCATGAAATATTTAACAGAGTGGAGCTGAAAGCAACAGACATTCAACATGAGGAAGGAAAGAGGATTTGTCAGGGCATGTTATATTATTATTCCTCTTCTTTTATGGCGGGTCTCTGGCATTGTTACTGAAAGAACTTTGTTTTCATACCTGACGTATTACCAGGAGTCAAGTGCTTCACATTAAAAACAATCGCTCTCTTAAAAAAACAACGTCACGCATTTTGTTTATAAACAACACAAGTTTGTGAATATCGGCACAGATAAAAGTAACTTCTCAGAGGAGGCGGCAAAGGGAAATGACCCCTTGTTATCTGCTTTTGTCAAAGTATAGAGGTATTTCAGAAGAGTAGAGACAACCAGGGACTGCTGTGCTATACAAAACGGGTACTTAAGTGTCAACGACCTTCGAACGCCATCCCTTTAAAATCTTACGAGGAAAAAGTTACCAAATAAGAGCCGCTCTAAAACTTCATTTCCCACGTAGGTTTCAAGCGCTGGGAAAGTCATTCGACCCGCAAGACCCCCACTCAAAGCATGGATTCCTTCCCCCACGGGCCGCCGTCAGCCAGCGGAGCCGGCTGTCGCCCGGCCGGGGGCCCTGAAACGCTCGCCCACGGCCGCGCTCGCTTCCTCGCTTGATTTTGGGAGGGGGAGAGGGATTGGTAGGCTCCGCACCTGCACGTCCCTGTCGCTCCCCGGGGGCTGTCCCGGGGCGCCGGGGCCGGCGGGAGCGGAGGCGGCCCGGCCCGGCGGCTGCCCCGCCGCTGCCTCCATCGTCCGGCGCCGTTGCCATGGCGAGGGGCTGCCACCCCCGCCGTTGGATGGTTGGTTTTTTAACTTCCCTTTCCAGGCCGTGGTCAGTCCCGGCTTCCAATGGAAACTGCAGCTCCGGTCTGGGAAATCGCTCTAAGTTGTCGCTAGAGAGGAATCGGCGCGACCAGCTCCTCGCGTGTGGAGCGAAACAGCCGCCGAAACCCCCGGGTTACACAGACCCGCGGGGCATCCAGCCCTGCCCGATGCCGGAGGCTGCCGCTGAGCCGGCCGAGGAAGCCCTGGCTCGCCCTGGCCCCGGGCCCCGGGGTCCCCTGCTTCGCTCTGGCATTCGGGGTAATGCGGTACGCAAGCAGAACCTAACAAAGTTTTGACAAGTCCCAGACTGGTACAGGACACCCAAATTCTCCTATATTTGTCCCAAATCCCCCAGCAGCTACCCTATTTTATTTTCTCTTTTAGGGAGAGAGACCTGAAAGGTCACAGTCTCAGTATTCAAGTCATACCAAAATAATCTCACCTTTAACATGTCGTTTTCAGCAACTCTCACATGCATGGATTTATGCAGCCCCCGCACTTGACATTACCAGGGGAAGCAAAAGCAGTAAAAGCTTCAAACACTGTGCTTTTATCTGGATGGCAAAAGAGCAATGAAATCTAATACACTTGGATGCTACAGATGCACATAATACATCTTTCTCTTAATTGGATAACACAGTGAGGGCTGTCCTCTTAAATGACCAGAGAATCTCTTTGTTATCAAGTTTCCAGTACTCCTTAGTTCTAAAGTGTGGCAGTGAAAAACAAACAGCTTGCCGACACTTTGTTAGATATATCAGTTATTTATCTATAAATCAGACTTTCATTGTGTCCATAAACAACTTTGTCCCAAAGGAAATCTCTTTCTACTGATCTTCTGACAGAACATAAGGGTTGGTGGTAATTGTACTATGGAAAAGGGGTTATAATGCATATACAAAAGTACTGAAAGCTACCTGAGATTAAATATACATGAAGGACAGACTAAATACATACAACCTGACTCTGAGGCATCAGTGGCTTTTGTTCACCCAGAATCTATGTCAACACATCCAAGAGAACTTGAAAGCTAAATACTAGGAGTAAAGCACAGATAATTCAGGAGAAGAAAACCTGAAATTCTTTACAGAAATGTGCAAGAAACCAAATGCCTAGGCTTGAGGTAGGTATTTCACCTTGGAATGTGGGTCTTTTATGCTCCTTTTGATGTAATTTGAACGCTGGACCAGGGAGCCTCCTGCTAGTGTTCTGAAAACATATGTATACAGGGCTGCAGAAGACCTGCAGAAATTCCATGGCTCAACAATTCCTAAACATTCCTTAACAGAATTTTTGACCTACTCTTAAATCTCTGGAAGGCAGAGACTACACAAAACTCCCAGGGATCATGGTTCAGGTCTCATTTACATATTTCATTATTTTTTTACTAGCAACTGTTACTTCCAAGTATACTTTTTTCCTCCTCTGTACTTTAGTGACTAAGCAGAAAAAAATGACCTTTATAATCACGTTCTTAATGTGCTTGTTGTGGATTAACCCTGCTAGGCAGCTATGCCTCTCACAACTACTTCCTTTCTTCCCCCCCTCCAAAGTGGGAAACATTTTTTTTCCCTCTGTTTTTCCTCACATAGAAAGAAGTTAATTGAGCTAAAAGCTATTTATTTAATTGTTTCCTCAGAAGTCATAAGTTTTATTCTTGGTGATTTTCCAGTTTGTTGGTACTGTTGCCAAAATACGATACACAAAACTGGACATAAAACTCTTCCAGTGGCCTTAGAAGCCACAGAGCAGAAAGAGCAGCTTTCTACTGGTGATTTGTACACACGTTTTTAAAGCACTGCCAGGCAATATTCTTTTTAGTGTGGATTGTTTCAGTGTTCACTTTGACACCCGTGGGATCTCACATATCATTTTCTGATACATTTTTGCGTATTGAGGTTTATTCTCTTTTATACTTAAATACTTTTATCTTAAATACTTATACAGAATTTCTGAGTTTTTCTTTCATGCTCTGCTTCTGTAATGAAAACTAGTTTGAGTTTCAATCCCATCTTCTGATCCACACCTGGATCAGCTGTCCCAGCCTGGTACTATATTTGAATGCAAATTCTCAGTTTGCTTACAGTGTCCTGGAAAATCAGGCTCCTTTAAGACCTCATGTAGTACCTTCATAGAGTTTCTCTGAAAATAATTTACAGCTTGTCTTGAGCACAGTCTTTCAAAGCATTGCTGACCTCCACTATAGTAATTTAGATCACATCTGTCTTGCTTATTTTAAAGATTATTAACTACAAAAAAATCAACTATGAGAGCTGTGTCAGAAACTTTGCTAAAAATGAGGTGTGCTAGAGGTATTAGTTCCCACTAGGTGACTTCTTGCCTGTCAAGCAGCAAAACTAGCAGAGAAGGTAATTGGATTGATTTGACCTGAATTATCTTATTTAAATCCCTGCAGTACATTTTCTTTCCCATTCTTGTCCTTTGAACTATTGGAAAATGATGGCATAATAATTTGTTCCAGTAATCTTGAGGATGCTTCTCATTTTTAAGGAAAGGTGCTGAGACTGATATTCTTTAAGACCCTGGGACTGCCCATCATTAAGTTGTGCTTCTAGTGCTTCCCAAACATTGACCTTGTTTGGGAGATTGTTCTCAGCATTCAAAGGTATATTTCATTTCCTGTTGTTTTGAATAGCTCTAAATGATATAAATATTTCACAGTATTTCTTTCATCTGATGCTTTCCTATTCTTTCTATTATTTTTTTACACTCATGTCATAAGTAGCATTTTATTAAGACCAAAGAAAAATGTAGTAAGCATTGTGGTCTTCCCTAGGCTTCCCACTGTTTGTTTCTCCTTTGCTCATTCTGCATGAATCCCTTAGATTTCTTCTTCCACAGTTTGCTTATTATGAATATCTCTGTATTTTTTTTCTGCTCATCCTTAGCACTAGTACTCTCTATACTATTATTTTTAAACATATCTTAGCAAAGGCACCTCACTGAAATTTCAGTATCGTTAAGCATACTGAAGGTGCCACTGTAACACAGGAGCACAGAACAGCTGAAGCTGAAAGAGATATCCAGACATCATCTAGTCCAGCCCCTGCTCAAAGCAGGGTCAGCCAGAAAATACTGCCCAGGACAATGTCCAGTTGAGCTTTTAATATGTCCATAGATGGAGACTCCACAACATCTCTGAGCAAATCACTGCCAAGGTAAATTTTCCTATGCTTTAGTGGAATTTCCTGTTTCAGTGCCCATTGCCTCTTGTCCTGGGCACCACTGCAAAGAGCCTGGCTCCCCCTTCCTCACATCCTCCCCTCAGAGATTGATAGGATCCCTCTGAGCTTTGTCTTCTCCAGGCTGAACAGTCCCTACTCTCTCTGCCTCTCCTCACAGGAAAGCTGCTCCAGGCCCTTCATCATCTTTGTGGCCCTTGATGCACTTACTCCACTGTCTCCATAACCCTCCTGTACCAGGGAGACTTGAAATGGACACGGTGCTCCAGATATGGCCTCACGGGGCTGAGCAGAAGGGAAGGATCACCTCTTTTGACTTGCTGGTGACACTCTTCCTAACACAGCCTGGGATGTAATTGGTTTTCTCTGCTGAATTATTTCCCCCATGTATAGTCCAAGTGTTGGACTTGGTTAATCTTTTTGTTGAACTTCAGGAGATTTCTGTTGGACTATATCTCCAGCCTGGCAAGATGCCTCTGAACGGTGGCATTGCCATCTGATACATCACTCCTCACAGTTTCATATCACTTGCCTATTCCTCGAGAGTGTACTCTGTCCCATCACCCAGAATACTAACAAAGACGTTAAACAGAGTTTGACCAATGTTGACCCCTGGGGTACAGCATTCATGCCAGGCCTCTACCCCGACTTTGTGCTGTCAACCACAACCCTCTAAGCCTGACAGTTCTCTGTTTTCAGTCCATCTCACTTTCCATTTGTCTAGCCCATAATTGCCTTTGAGGAATTTATGGGAGACAGTCCCATTAACTAAAATCTGTAGTAAAGTCAAGATAAAAATATCCTCTCCCCTCATCCATCAAACCAGTCACCTTGTTATAGAAGGCTGTCAAGCTGACTAAACATGACTTCCCCTCCTTAAATCTGTGCTGAAACATGACAAAGGCACAAAAATGTCAGACTTTCAGAACTGAGAGTCATGTCATTAGGTAATCCTTTTTCATGAACATATTAAGCACTTATATTTAGTACATAGGAGTCTATAGAGGCATGTACATCCAAAAAAGTCTAAGAAAGCCTCAGCCTTCACAACACCTGAGTCACTACAGTCACTTCAGTGCCCTAATTGTCTTGTGTCACTTGTGACTTCAGTCACATCAGTTATTTGCTCGACACTTCATCTTAGTCACCCAAGCCTGCCTCTCGCCTAATCAGCTCCTCTCAGCCATCTCACTTATGCTGACCCTCAGGGCAGTCAGGAATTTCTGGTGCACCTGCTGGGCAGCCACCTCTTGCCACCACCAGCTCCCTCAGCTCAACTGGCAACAGAATATATGACCAAACTGGTATCCAAAGCGATTTGTACTAAAAACTATTTTGAATTTCAGATTGTTAAAAACACAATCTTCTATCTGACTGAAATGATTATATGATTCTATGACACCAGCTCCCCAAAAAAAGGATAGTAAATCTGGATTATCTCGGGGTTTCTATTTTTGCATAAACCGGCCACTAGAGGGGGAGATAATCTCAAATACTTGGACACTTTTAATCCTAACTGGCAGAAATTCTACATTTGAGACTACTTTCTATCACCACGACTACAAGTCCAAAATCTACTCTTTTTTTTTTTGCAGTACAATACAAGTATTGTACAAATTACAATGAATTGCATTTAAATTTTTGCTATTTGTTTGCCCAGCAGATCAATCAGGAGTGTTTTGCCAGAGCAAAGGCCTTTCCTTAGAAGGCTCTGTTTATTTATTCATCCAGTAATCGATAAATCATTTAAAAATGGTAATTTCTCTGTAAAGGTGATTCCATTTTGAGCCTGCAAGGTTCGGAGATGTTCCTTTAAGTAATCTTAAATTCATAGGAAGTTCAACCATTCAACAGACCACAAAACTACAACATGTTGCACTAATATGGTAATATCCTTATTGAGGCAATAAGAAAGCAAATTTTAAATTCAAGCAGTGAGATTATGACACTGCAAATGACAATTTATTAACCAAGCAGAAAATCAAGATATACTAGTTATGAAAACAATCCCAGTGATTTGTGAAAGATGATGGTGATATTACTCACTTCACCTTTACGTGCATCACTCAGATCAGAGGATCTCTATAGCTACTGTCAAAAAAAGTAGCCAAGGTAAGGAAGACTTCACACTGTGTTGTATCATCAAGCAATCATGACTGATGATTCTCTATAGCAGAGGAAGACAGCAATTATCCACATCTATGATGTTAACAAAACATGATATAGCTATGATAAAATCTTCATCTGAGGCATCCATGGTCACCCTTGATTATGGGAGGAATTACTTTATGTTTTATTGTAACTTGTTAGGCACATTTGTGAGGCTGACGTGAGATAATATGTTATTATAGTTCTGGAAAGGCAATCTCTCAAGCAAAACTAAAGAAGATGAGCCCAGCACGGACCTGTATATCCATGTGCCAGCTTGAGGAGTTCCCTGGTTTCTCTTGCTCCTCCATCAACCAGGGAGGTGAAATGGCAGGCCTGAAAAGACTGACTACCCATCCCAATAATGATTATAACCAAGGTAAAGAAATGAAAGAACATTTTGTGTCTTTTAGCATCCCACATGAGTTGCCAGGAAGCACCATAAACTGAATAGTTATTATCTTTCTGTGATTTTTTGCCTGGGTGATTTAAGCTCGCAGAACTGTTTTATTTTCTACCTGCAGATAAACCAGTAATTTACAGAGGGATTAACATTATCAAAAATCCATCTATATATATAAACATACATTATAAAAATATATTCCCTTGGGCATGACTGTCAGGTAATAAAAATTAGCATACATGTATTTCTCAGAGAAGGAAAAATAAATATAGAGGAAAATGACACAGTAAGTCTAAGCAGTAATCATAAAGAGAAAATACAACTGTGATACAGATCAAAAGGGCAAGAAGTGGCAACAGGAAATAGAAGGTGTATTGGGCAACCTCAGAAAGACAGGATCTTTTGAGAAGAAAATTTAGGCTGACAGGGAGATTACCCATGAAACATGCTTTAAAGAAGAGAAAGGGAAACTAACCTGTTGTTGGAGTCATAAATCCAGACTCTTCTTAAAAAGCAACAAATGAAACATTTATTCCAGTTTTCTGAAGGCAGAACAAGTGACTGATTTCACCATGCCCTTTGTGAGAGGTTTGGGCTATGCTGAGTAAATTTGATATGGAAGGAGTGTGAGGCATTGATAACAATTCAGAGAAGCAGGAATGCTG
Source organism: Colius striatus (assembly GCF_028858725.1). NCBI lineage: Eukaryota > Metazoa > Chordata > Aves > Coliiformes > Coliidae > Colius > Colius striatus. The sequence goes on from NC_084762.1 coordinate 8,395,137, forward strand.
TGGGAATACATTCTTTTGTCTCTTCTCACTGGTTCTCTGCAAAGGAGGCACCAACACCAGGAGGAAGGAGATGTGGTAATGGGAGCAGCAGAGAGGGCCTGGAAGACTGATCCAAAAGCATCCATGCTGAGAAAGATGAGAGGAAGCCCTGAAATCAAACAGTGTTGTTCATGAGGAGTGGAGATCCTTTCAATTAGGAAAACTGTCAGGTAGCTGGAGTGGTTAATGTTATGGAATATAAGAATCTGCATGTGATTGTTTTCCAGCTTCTAAAGAAAGCATTTAAAAAAATGAAATGGATAAAATTTTAACAGAAGAAAAAGAAATTCAATGTCTACCTGGCTGTGACCATGTTAACAAATCCCATCACTAACATCTCAGTCCTTTGCTGCCAAGAAAGGTCATACTGGAACAAAGAAAGGAGGACAAAGTACCAGCTAGAGTGAAACTTAAGAACTCCCCAGAAAGTTAGAATTTAACTGGAGATAATTCACATACAGTCACAGAAAGGACTTCATCTTTGACAGATGATACTGCTTTTGAAAAATATAGCTGCTCCTAATTTACTTTGTCTTTAGGGCACTTTTGCCTTATAATTTCTTCAAAAAGCTTGTCAAAGACCTTTTCATGAAGTAGATAATTAAAATCCTACGGGTTAGTTATTGCACAGATAAAGGATTAGTTTGGATAGCAAAGGCAGAAAGCAATAGTGTAAAACAAGATTTTGGGCCTGAGAAATATGAAGAGCTGTGTGCCACAGAGACCAGTGATGACTGGGAGTGACTTCATTCCTCGCATGCACATCTCTGGCCATGGCTGTTAGGGAGTGGAGTCTGCTCATGACACATAACTGGGCAAAGATTCAGCACATGGAAAAAGAGTCATAAACATCAGAAGGTCTTGGGCAGAGCAAGAGCAACAGGATATGAGTTACTTGTATGCTTTATTTGGGAGAAATGGTGGTTTTAAATACTGGTAAGTAAAAATGTAGCACTGCCTCCACATTGTGCTTCTTACAAACTTTTTACTAACAAAATACAGTGAGGGAGCAGGACTGCTGGTGTTGAGGTAGGAAGTTTGCAAGTGTTCAACACTAGACACAACTCACAGTCATCTCTATCAGTGTTCCCAAAACTTTTTGAACAATATTACAGATGTAAGCCTAATGTTTTGTTGGTAACAAAGGCCAGGCCAAAAGAGAACACTATGCAGAAATCTGAGGAAGTTCTTACTAGAAGCTTTGGAATAATACTTCTAATGTAACTAATACCACTGTTTTACACAGAAGGGCCTACAAAAAATCTGAGCTAGATGTTAGTATAGAAACTTGACATTAAGGATGCTACCTTGAGATTGAAGGCTCTATAGCTCTGGCTGTTTAAAACTACTTTAGCAGTTTGGCTTTCCTATTTAACAACTACATGTAGAACATGTGCTGTAGACTTTTTAAGGTTCATTGTTGTGCCACAGAGGCCTCTTTGTTTGTATTTTTAGATCTCCTAAATATTTGTTTATACATTTCCTGTGGAGAACATATCTTCTCTAATACTGCTTCTCCATCGGCCCACTCCCAATTTATTTTAGTATCCTCCAGCTGATGGGGGACAGATGGGTGAGGGTTGTGAGCAGAGGAATGCTGCCCTGCCTCTGATGGCCATGGAAGATATGCAATTTGCCTCCCCTAGACAGCTCTAAAGCATCTTTTGGGAAAGGGGCCAACATGACTCTCTTACTCACCAAAAATATTGAGACCTACAAAAGACTTGAGGTGAATCAGCTTTCGGCCTTGAAAGGCAGGGCAACAGGTCACTGAGAGGCTGTTGCTGAATAGGGAACTTCTGGAGACACTCCAGTGGAGGGCTACTGAGATGATGAAGAGACAGGAACATTTTTCTTACAAGGAAAAGTTGTGAGACCTGGGGCTGTTAAGCTGGGAGGAGAGAAGGCTGAGGGGGGACTTCATCCATGCATATAAATCCTTAATTTCAGGCGTTGAGAGGATAGGATCTGTTATTTTTCCGTAGTGCCTCATGACAGGACAAGGGGTAATGGCACAGGCCAGAGCACAGGAAGATCCACTTGAACATAAAGAGAAAATTTTTGCTGTGAGGCTGATGGTGACGGAGCCCTGGCACAGGCTGCCCAGAGAGGGTGTGAGGTCTCCTTCTCAGGAGGTTTCCAAACCCACCTGGACACTTTCCTGTGCCCCCTGCTCGAGGGGAACCTGCTTTAGTAGGGCATTGGGCTGGACGAGCTCTGGAGGTCCCTTCAAAATCAAATCATCCTTTGAAGATTCCCATCCCATACAGGCTGTTTAAGATCAAAGGAACAGATATACTTCAGTGAGATTATGCAACACTGGTTTGAAAATAGCTGTGTAGTTTGTGCTCTTCATAAACTTATCATACAGTTTCCATATTCACCTGGTCTGGTTATAGAATGTAAATTCAATTCTTGTTTCAGCACACTGGGAATTACAGTTTGGGTTGAGACATTTTGGATTAATACTTTGTAAAATTAATAGAACATAAACTGCACCAACGTCTGCGATGTTTTGTGCATACAACACAAACCAGTTTAGTCTGTGATCCCTTTCCTTGTCTGACCATGATGGTAGAAAATCCCTCTGTGCTGAGATATGCTCATCTGCATCTCCTGACCCAGAAGCCTCCTCCTCTCTAATCTGACAGGAGGTTGGAGCTGCCATCAGAGACCAGCTGCTGCCAAGCTGCCCTAACCACCTTGTGCAGACATCACAGGCAGGGCAGTGAGCAGAGGACAGAACTCTGAAAGCTTTGCTCAGCACAAGCCGTTCAGATGCGGCCATTGAATTCCCCTAGTGTAACAGAATTAACACAAAGGTTAAGACTCTAACTCCACAACTTTCCTTGAGAAATGTGGATGCTCTCAAAGATAAATACTGTGGAAAGCTATGGGTTTAGAAAACAGTGAGTTTTAATGCAAAAAATCCTTTAAAGCATTGCTTGCAAACTCAATTTATGGTCAGTGATTCGTGTAACACGCTATGCTTACCAGCAAGTTTTCACCTATAATGACTATAACATGTAACTGTCTTTCCAAATAAAAGGATGAGCTGACTCTCTAGGGAATAAACACTAATATGAATGCAGGCAGCTCTTAGTTCCCAGCATGCAGATGTGCACGTCCTGCCTGCCTCTGTTCTAGATCATGGCACCCACCAGTGATGGTAACCAGTATAACGCAGGCTACAATTAGGCCAGGTCCACTGGGAGGGTCTTAATAATAATCCTGAACTTTCAGACTCCTCAGTAAATCTACTTAGCACTTGGACAAGCTCTAGGTTGACTCTTCCCCTGTTTCTCCTATATCCTCTGGAAAGCCAGCCAAAGGCAGCTGTTTCCCCTGCTATGGCTGCTTTGTCCCTCAGCAAATGACTCAAGCTTCCTGCTGTCTTCTCCCTTTGCACAGAAGATTTTGGAGCTCAAATAGAAACCCTTGCTGGCTGGCTATGCAGTCTCACACCTCTTTCTGGCTCCTCCAGGACTGTGTGAGGAGTGAAAAATTCCCTTAACCTTCTCTCACAGCTTCTCCCTTCAGCAAATGTGTGGATATGGCAGCGGAAGGACCTGAGGAGAGGAGTCTGTGAAAACCAGCAGAAAGGAAAGCTGATGGGCAGGTCCTCTGCTACGTGCCTAATGCTAAAGGAAATTTTGTTAGAATATGTTTTGTGGCAAACAGGAGGAAATCATTTGAGGAGGAAATAAAAGATTCAAAATCAGCTGAAAAGGAAAGTTTTCCCTCCTCACATCTTTCACAGTTCCCATTCAAAGGAAAACATCTGAGATGCTCCACACCACAAAACTGTAAAGACACTGGAAATCAAACACTTGCTGATATGTAGTTACCACACTCATAGGACCTTTTTCTATATTGAGAACATAAAAACACTGCCTCAAAAGGTAAAATTGTGTATAAACCTCTTTACAGCTTGTATTTCCAGAATTTTTTTTTTCCTGAAAGCTGGAAAAATATGAAAATCTACTGTTAATGTGCATATTTCACCAGGCTCAAGTACTCAGGATTGCTGATGCAAAGCACATAACCAGAACAAAACAAAGCTTATAGAATAATAACTGGTGATTCTTTCCACTATTCTATCTGTTAATTTGTTCCTTCAATTTGCCTTATAGTTGTTGTTGTTATTAACAGCACTTCTGATTTTCTATTTGAATAATTTGTTATTCCCTGAACTGAGACTGCTTTGAAAATAAAAATTGAGTCTTGGTAAGTATAATATTCATTCCTTACTGTTAACCAACTAAGATCTTCTTTATTTGTCTGGAATACAAATGGATAGTAATAATGCCAGTATACCTTTAGGAAATTACTGTCATCACAATAAAACACTCCACTAAATAGAACAGCATGTTTCATGTTCACAGAATAAAACCTGGGGACAAACGATAGACGTTTGGTTATATTAACATTTCATATAAAATGTTTAGAGGCCATAATTTGTTGTATAAATGTTCTTGAATATTAATGAAGAGTTGAAGGCTGCAGAATTGATGAGCAACTCACATGAAACCCTAATACCAAACTGAAATTCATGGGTAATTACTTTTCAAAAGTCTCTTTGATTTTCCAGAAGTACACCTGTCCTCTCGGTGCACATGTCCAACTATTCACTGGGCAGCAATACCTCAGACTGAGGGGAACATGGGCTTTGAATACAAAACCATTCAGGATTTCTAAGTCCTTTTGTATGAAAATACCAATATGTAGTACATTTATAAAGCTGACAATAGATACACTGACTGTACAAGTAAAAAAATTTTATTGCAGTGTTTTTGACTGACAGAAATATACTGTAAAACAGAATGATTTTGAAGCCTGACATCTGTCATATGGCTCTGTGTGTCAGTCTGACCAGAAGCACCATTCTAGAAACCCCATCACTACACAAAGCCCCACCCAGGGATCTGATGTATTCTGAGAATCTGTAACATGCAAGATTCAGAAAGCAGGTCAGTAAATAAAAAAGCTATTTTGACTGAGCTCATACAAATTACATTTGATTATAGTAGATTATTTCTGGTTTGCAGCAACAGAAGGATAAAGCAGTCCAAAATTTGCTAGGCTTCTGTTAAGCTTTCCTTATTGTTCCTTGGCTGGAACAGGAAACAAAAAACTAGTAAGCCATCGTCTTGAATTGCACAAGCAATTGCATTCTTTGAAAGCCATTATCTGCATGAAATCTTTCATGGCAGGAAATCACAAACAGAAAGAAATTCCTTCACAATGAGAGAAAATCCAAACTATTTTCAAGACTTGTTTTAAAGTACAAATTTGCTTTAGTGTTTGCTGTGATGCCAGATACCTGTCCTGACAGTAGATTGATTCCTCTAGAAAGAGATGAAAGGTATTAAGTAAGGAAAAGGACAAACCTAGAAATGCTAATAATTAAATTTTCTATCAGACAATCTGTAATTTCTCATGACTGATCACTGAAGAGAAATACAGAGAAAACAGAACAGGTGATGATACATCTATTTCTAGTTCAGACTTTAAAAACAGTGTTGTGAAACAGTGAGAAAGGCCTGACCAACAGCATTTATGACTGTTTTGGAAACATTTACCTAACAAGAGTATTGGAATAGAAACTTTGGTTCACATTGACATAAAATACAAGTCAAGCTAGCAATGGGTAGTAAGGTCACTCACTGCAAATGATGTCAAGTAGCAAAATAAAATGTAGAAAACATAGTAGCTTATATTCTAAAAGTTACCCTTTTTTTAGTGGACTTTTTAAAGCCATATGCTTAAAATTGTTTGTCTATAGACAAACATTTTTGAGTGATTGACTTCTCTGAAAAAGAGAGAAACAGTTATTGGCATTTTACTATGTTGATAAGAGGCAGAACAGAAACATCTCAGAGAAAAGATACAGGTAAGAAAGAAATCACTGACTGCTTAAATGCCGTTTTTTATTAACTGAACCAGATCATATTTCTTTACCCTAACTGGCAAGATGGTCAATATTCTCATCTTTTTCCTTTTACTGTTCCTTGCAAAATTCATGGTGCCAATTCTGAAAGCTGCTGAAACCCATCAACAACTCCTCATTTTATAACAGAATTATATGTTAGATGCATATAGTGTATTCAGTGAATTAACTGAAGGAAACCCACACACACTCCCCAAAGTCATTGACCATAACTTCCTCTAGATGATCCCTCCTTCCCCAAAATATGTAATTTCTATCTCTATTCAAAATGAGTGGATAAGACCGAAGGGTCAGCAAGGACTTCAGGCTACAGTTGGAGGCTGTCTGACCTTTCTGAGCTCAAGTGGGATATCCCAGGAAACTCCACATTTCTGAAGAAGAGGAACTTTGTCATCTTCAGAGCTGTGATAGGCCCTTAGCTGTGATGCTGCAAAGGCAGTTACAGCTATTCAGACAATACTTCTAAAATAATAATAGCTTACATAAAATATCTCATACATCAGCTTCCTAACATGGCTATTTTTTTTTCAACATTGAAACATTCCTTTCTGTATCAAAGAAATTTACGTACTTTATCTCTTTTCCTCAAGCTGATTCTCTAAAGACAGTAAAAGAGGAAGTTATCCCAGTCTGCATTTTTCATGGGCATGCTGCTTTTATGTAGGGCTCCTGGACAACCTCACCTTCTTTCCCGGCACTAATCATATTGCTCTGCTCTTTCTGACCCTGTCTGCCAGTATCTGCTATTACCTTTTCAACAGCACTGCAGATTTCTAGTAGTCATAAAATACAGTCTTTACACTTCATCCTGACTCCATTGATTCATTTATGTCAATGGTGTAATTTAGATCACCCTTTTTACCACCGTAAGGATTGTCTTTGTCCAAAGGGATAGATATTTTGTTGGGCTTATTTCTTACCCAATTATCAAGATAGGCTAAAAAGAGAAAATAATGATTTTTCTGTGCCACCTGTTCTTTTTTCTCCTGCCTTCCAGCATCCTTCATGCCTGCTACACTGTATAGCAATTCTCCTCCATCATTTATTCTGTTAAAATTCAAAGTACATTAATAAAATGTGTCACACAAATAATGTAGCCAGTAGGACCAGGCAGGTGACTATGCCCCTGTACTCAGCACTGGTGAGGCTGCACCTTGAATACTGTGTTCAGTTTTGGGCCCCTCACTACAAGAGGGACACTGAGGTTCTGGAGCGTGTCCAGAGATGGACAACAAAGCTGGTGAAGGGTCTGGGGCACAAGTCTGGTGGGGAGCAGGTGTTTAGTCTGGAGGAGGCTGAGGAGAGACATGACCAGTCTCTACAACTACTTGAAAGGAGGTTGTAGAGAGGTGGTGGTTTGTCTCTTCTCCCAAGTAACAAATGACAGGACAAGAGGAAATGGTCTCAAGTTGCATAAGGGAGGTTTAGACTGGATCTTGGGAAAAACTTATTCACTGAAAGGGTTGTTAGACACTGACACAGGCTGCCCAAGGAGGTGATGGAGTCACCATCCCTGGAGAGAATTAAAAACCTTATAGCTGAGGTGCTGAGGGACTTGGTTTAGTGATGGGTTTGGCAGTGTTGGGTTAGTGTTGGACTCCATGATCTTAAAGGTCTTTTCCAACCAAAATGATTCTATGATTCCAACAAGTTGTAGTGAAGGCAACTAAGCTAATTCTGAAGGAATGCATACCATCTGTTTGGTCAAACTTTGCCATCAAGAAATGTCTCTTTCACATTTTAATTCATTAGAATTAAGAGATATGTGTTCCGCTCTCATATACCAGGAGATATATACCTTTCCATGGATGTAATTAACTTGGTCTTGCTTGTGGCCAGGCTCACGGTGGATATACCAACATAGGGGTGACTGAGATAGATAATTGTTGTCCCTTCATGATGCTTCCTGGACTTAGGAGTGTGTACTCAGAAAAATACTGTATTTTCAAGTTACACTTCTGGGCTTTCTTGGAGACAGTGACCTCTGAATTGACAAAGAATTGAATTCTTTGCTTCTAAAAATGAAACAAAACTACACTAGAACTATAAGACAGACAAAGATAGATTTATAGATAGATTTGTAGACAGATTTGTAGATAGATTTGTAGAATAGATAGATAGATATAGAGATAGAGATAGAGATAGATATAGATATAGATATAGATATAGATATAGATATAGATATAGATATAGATATAGATATAGATATAGATATAGATATATAGAGATAGAGATAGAGATAGAGATAGAGATAGAGATAGAGATAGAGATAGAGATAGAGATAGAGATGGATATAGATATATATACATAGTACCTGAGATTATCAAACAACACATGCTTCCTAAAAATGCCACACACTTCCATTGTTAAGATGTCATTGTTTTGTAGATGATATAGCATGAATAGCATGATTCTGCAAAACATTTAAGCACCAGCCCTGACTGAATTCACTCAGACTTAACATTTGTTTTAATGTCAGGCCCATCAGAACAGTTCAGTCTGACAGCAAGCTCTGAGCAAAGCCCCAGTGGCTACATCAAAAAGGAGTCAATGCCTCCTTGATATGAATCATAGAATTTTAAATTTCCACTTTCTGTCACACTGAGGCCCACAAAAAAAAATTAATTCCACAATGCCTTTATGATAGAGTTCATTGCTTGTCTTTAACTGGAACCAGAACCTATACTCATGGTTAGAGAACTAAACGGTTCTTTTCAAATGTACTTAGTTCAAAGAGTATGTTCATGAATAAAAAAATCTCTGGCTGTTTGCTACTGCATTCCAATACAGAGTGTAAGCAAACAGACAAATTAAAGTGAATTGGGGCTTTCAGTCCCTTCTCCTGTGCAGCTATCCCTGCTGAATTTAACTGCAGAGATGAATAAACCTCTTCTTTTAAATGAATGTTGGAAAAGAGAAAAGTTTGAGAATAGTACCAGTGACCGACCGTAGCTGTCCTCTATTCAGAAGTAGCCCCTAATAAATGCTGAGGCTATAAATAGACCTCTATGTGTTTCAAAAAGGACTCCTTAAAATAATCAGGAATTCAGAGATTTCTATGAGGTCTAATAGGCATTCATATTAGAATTAGAATTTCTCCATTAATATGCAGCAAAAGGTATGGGATGGATTTTCATTTACTTTGTTGCTCTTGTATATCCTTCCAAAGTTTAATAGTACTTAGAGAACTTTCCGTGTTTATTACATGGCGTGGTGTACAGACACTCTCACTGAGTCAGAGTTAAATCCTCTTACAAAGAGGATTTAGTGTAATAATCAAAAAAATATAAGTACATGACATTAGGGACTGTAGGTGTTGTGGCAGATCTTCCATTATAACATCTAGATAACTGATGACAACAGTGTTTCTTGAAGCCCCTGCACTCCCACAAAGGGACCTTTGTCCCTGTGGATATAAACAAGACCTCTTGCTGCTCTGCTGCCAGCACACTGCCATCACTAAGCCCACATTTCCAACTAATGCCTACCCACCCTCACACAGAGCCAGAAGTCAGAAGACCTCACACTAAGAGCCCACAGAGAGTGGTTATAATGAATCTGCCCATGCCCCAGTGAAGCGATGCTGTAGAAGCAATTTTGAAGCAAATAAATGCAGTGCTCTCCACACAGTGAATTACCTGAGAGTGCTTAGGTCACAGAGCCTGTTTCTTCAAAGACTCACATCCACATGGCATTCTCTTATACAGAGCAGCATCAGAAATAACCGACATAAACAGAACCAGGAGGCTAAAGGAGAATGTCTTGCTGAAGAACACCATGCTGGATCTCTCTCAAGTGTGTATTTTCAAGTGGATGGGTTTTCAGAAGGTCTGAGTGTTTGCCAGGTCTTATACAGGGGACTGCAATGTATTCTGCTCTTTCAAAACCAGGATGGATCCACATGCATGTATGTGTGTCTGTATATATATGTATATATCTACATAGACATATACACTTGGGAGTCTATTTTCATGCTTCCAGGTGCAAATATTTTGACTTGTGTCTTTTGCATCCACATAGCCCATGAGACATGTCTATATAACACACATACACAATAAATAAACATATGGTACTGCTAATAGCCCAAAGGTGTCTTCTCCCATAAAACAGACACCATTTGCCACTCTGTATAGAATGCTTGCTTTGTATCTGTGTTGCAGTGAATCTATCTCATAAGGCTGAGAATAGGCACCATGCCATCCCAACAGATGGGTTTGACAGCCAGAAGATCACGTATGTGCATCCAGTGTGAGTGAGACCGATGCGATGCTTTGCCAGGGAGATCTAAACAGCTGTCTGTTTTGGCTGTACCTGCTCCAAGGAGAAGGATAGTCTTGTATTACATGCACAGAGATCGGAGGGCGAACACCACGTGTGTAAGGAGAAGTCCATTCAAATAGCTACAAATCAAAGAGGTCCACTGAGAAAAAGTGAGGCAGCATTATGGCACTCCACACCCCTCCGCCTCCTCTCAGGAAGACGAAGCAAAACCCGTCGTGACAAGTTAATTTGTCTGAACACGTTACTTTGTTCTGCAAGGGAGCAGAAACCTGTTGCACAGGCTTTCTTCCTGTCCCAGAGGCACATAATATTCAGTAAAACAAAGGTCTAACTTACAAATACTGTGCAGACATTGCTCTTCTACACTGTATAAAAATCTGCTGAATAAAGGAACAAGTCCTTTCGTAGAAAGAACGGGATTTTAGCTTGTATCTTTTAAAACACACTTTTGAATATCCTGTGAACAATTAGGCATTTGCATGAGTAGTTGTTAAAATAGATTTCAAAAATCATCCTCTCATAGAATTTGCATCCTCAGGTCAGGCCTGTGTGTTAGCACAGAGATGAACAGAAACTGAAAGGTTGAAGCATAATCGGTGTTGTTTGCTTCGTTGTCATGCATTTCACTCATACCCACAATCAGGAAAATCTACATTCAAATAAAGCCTGACATCTAAAAATAATTAAGTTGTACTTCAACTATTGTCTTGAACTGTTTTTTAATTAACATTTAGACAGCAGTCAGAGACTGAGGGCAGTATATGGAGTGACCAGTGCAACTAGGTCATGGAAAAATGTGTTTCAGTGTAACACACACACTTTTTAAAACACTTACCTGTTAAGCAAATCAACTGAACAGTACAAAGTAAAAACTGCATACAGGAAAGAAAGGAAAAAATTAAAAAAGGTAAAGCATAACCATACAAAGGTGAATAAGACATGTGGGGAAAGTGTTAAAAGTCCTTTCTATAGACAAGATGAAGTGCCAGGTAGAACAAGGGAGCTGGGAAGCATGAAAGAAGTTGATATAAGGTGTCATTAGCAGATATAAAAATATCCATCAGGTTTTTTCCTTGGAAATTAAAATGCCATATTCCTGTCCTTATAGACATTAAAGGAAATTTTGTAACCAGGTTGCTTAGGATGAGTGTTTTACTCCACCCTGCAGCAATCACCCAAGACGGATAACACTTTCAAAGGAGCATCCTTTCACCATGAGTGCATCAGCAATGGAACTCTCCTGCCCCCTCCTCCTCCCACGACAAGGGCTCATGCTTTTAGGTCTGATATATCAGTTCTCACTGATAAAAAAAAAAATAAAAGAAAGATAAACTCTAAGCCAGCTAGAGCCACCTTGTTGAAAATGGCAATTTATTTCCCTGGCAGCATGGGAACCCAAGGAGCAGTAAGCCAGCTTCCTTCCTGCTCCAGACTTTTCAGCAGCTTTTATTGTGTTTTGTTGATTGAATTAACCCTTGAGAACAGTGAAAAGAGAGATTTTTTTGGAACGTGCTCAGTATTACTCAGCCACAAAGGGAACATGTGGCACCAACAAATTTGTACTTGTGCTTGGCCTGAGGGTGTGAAAAGAGGGCAAAGGTGACATAGAGGAACTTTATACCTTCTTATTTGATGTACTGATGTAGCCACCAACACAAGCTTCCTGCTGCCTCAAGGGCTGTTCTGGCATCTGAGGACAGCTGAGCTGTTTATACATTGCAGTCAGTCTTTGGGAGGTTTTTGCATCATTGGCTCCTGCTCTGTGAGGTGTGGAGCTGCCACTTGAGTCCTGCAGGCCCACTTATTCCTTCCAGAGGAATTTTCCCTCAGGAAGACAGTTGATCCTTATGTATTCACCCTGCAGCTTCATCAGGGCAATGCAGTCACAAGTGTGGATGTCCATTTATCACATATTTTTAAGTACACCTTTTAAAATAGAAAATGGACTTTGTAACTTTTTGATGCCGGAAAAACAGTGACTTCAGTTCTCAAAGTTTCTGAAAAACTCTAAGTTCGGGAACATGTTGTATTATTATCCAGATTATATCAGTACATTAATATCCTGCCTTCTGCCATCTCAGATATTTTTTATTTGGTCTTTGGAGCCATATTATTATAAACTCAATTCATCAAATAAGAAGCAATTCTCTCGCTGTACCCTTCAAAATTCCCAGCGTTCTTTTAAAAGAAGAAATGGTACAATCTAAAAGGTGCTGCATTTTAAAAGATATTATTTTATACAGTGTCTTGTTTGTAATTACAGAACCTGCTGCTCATTATAGACCTTGCAGGTATGCAGAAATTGTTTGAAACATTAACGTTTAGCCACATATTATCACTCAAATTGTAAATTAACGATTACATTGAGGGAGGCAAATGAGGAGATATTTCCAATCAAAATAAATCATCTGGGCTAAATGATTGTATCATTTAGAGATTCAGATAAACTGTTTTTTACTTGTACAAGGACATGCTCTACAGATCACAAAGCAGACATCTTAAAAACAAGCTAGTGGTGTAATTCTTTTGACATTTGATTTGACTCTGTGTATCTAACTCCTAGAATGCCTTACATGATTCAGTAAACTCTAAGGGTATGCTCTTTAAAATAAGGGGGAAAAAAGCATAATTTTTAGAAGTTTCAGAGTGAGTCCAGTACATTCTTTCCAGCAAGAAGAACCTCATTAGTAAGGGGCACTTTCAGACTTTCACCATCATCAAGATAATCTAACTTAAAGGATGGGCAAGATGGCAAGCTGTGAAAAAGAGTTCTCTGAAAGGTAGAGAGTGCTCTATGATATTGTTTTTGCCTCCACTTCCAAAGAAAACTTGTAGCTCCTCGGTGCAGTTGACCAGAATCTTTGGTTTGATACCTGTCTACATCTGTAGCGAAATAAGCTCTTTCTTGTGGGTGTTTTTAATAGGTTGCACATTACACAAGTAACACGCTCACTGCCAGCTGAATTGCAGTGGAGGCCTCAAAACATAACCAGCGTTACACCTTGGTGCTGAGTGTGCTAGCACCTCCCCTCACTCCAGTCTCAGGGAGGGGATGCCTGCACATCAAATTAGAACAGCACCTAGGATTGTTTATTTTGGGGAATAAATTAGACTTCATCTCCTGAACTGATCCTAAAAAAAAAACCCCAAAATGTTGAAGGTAATCTTTCTTATGTTTGCAAATCTGGATTGTTTTTCTCTTTCTCACTGTGCTGCCTAAAACCAAAGTTGAACAAAATGCTAGAGGATAAGAGAAAAAAGTTTCAGAACATGGAAAGTGAGTGATGACACATGGTATTCTAAATAAAATCATACAATGTTATAACTGCATCAATTCATGAAAATAAGAATAGTAAATGTGTGCATTTCATGTTTAACAGTTTCAAAAACCTTGATCTATTTTCTGGACAAAAACTGGTTCTTCTTTATACTGAAAAATGCTTTCTTTCAGAAGACATTCTGCTATAGAAAATCAAGGAAGGAAGCTGGAGTTAGAATAAAATTGAACATTGTAACTTAGAAGAGTATTTGTTAAAACACAAACATATTTCTTTTCATGTTTGATTTGGAAAATATCCCATATGTTTCTGTTGATAAAAGGCAAAACCAGCAATTGAACTTGTTCATTTTGTTCCTTCTACTCATTTTATCATCTCCAGTTGCCATTTCCCCAACAAGCCATTGCACATCAATTAAGAATGGGAGTAATTTCTGATGGAGGGGAATAATTTGTAACAGGAGCTAAATTTTAAATACCATGCTAAGAGTATCAAAACTCATAAGGTACCAGATGTTCATCAGTAGGCTCCCTGTGTAGTAAAGCAGGATCTCATTATAAAATCAGGAAGTATGTAAATAATCCCAAAATGGTGAAAAATTTAATAAAGATAGCTCATCAACAGACTGATAGGAGTGGGAGTAATGTCATGTAAATTAAGCTCACAGTTCTTCTACATCAAAGCAACTATCAAAGCCAAATCAGAGAGGAAGGAACCATTACCATCTGCAATTCAGATCATCACTTGTGGTCCTATCATTTAACTTAAGAAACATTCGAGCATCCTACTATTAATTCTTGACAAAAGGTGAAACAGCACTGCTCACCCTGTTACATATTTTGACTCTCATGTCAGAAGTTATTGAGAGCAGAGGACACTAAAGGCTTCTTATGGCTGGGGGTCTAACTTTTAAAATGACAAGACTATCCCCTTCTGGGAGTGTAAAGGAGAATGGACACTGGGAATTTACCCTTCTTTCTCCAGGAGTGCTACCACATAGCAGAGCCTTCCTGCAAGCCCTGAATATGGAGAAAACAAGGGATTAGCTCACATTGTGCCTCAGCTCTGCCTGACAGGCAGGACAATCTAACAACGCAGTAAAGTATCCTATGCCTTGCAAAGCGTCTGAAGGAGATCAATTGCAGAAAGATGAGAACTTAGAGGGGAATCTAACAGTTGGTTGAGTCTGTGAAATTAAGATGCTTGTAGGGTTTGGCACTAGCTTTTGAGTTTTGCCTGCCTGCATTTTTGTTCTGGAAGTGCATCACTGTGCATCACAGGGACTGTAAAAAGAAGACAGATGTTTGTTCTGGAAAGGTCCTTACCATGTCAAGTCCATTGGCTTGGTAGCTATCACAAGAAAGCACTTCTTTGCTACAAGAGGAATGTGGTTTTGTTTGCCAGTGTGTTTCCACTTTGCAATGAAACTGAGCTCTTCCCTGTTGCCATAAAGTGCTTAGTGTTGTTGCACTCATGAGACTAATGTAAGGAAGCCTTTACCCTGTGTTCTTAAGCTAACAGTGCATCTCTTAGGGCCATAACAGAAAGTACTGGTTTACATTTTACAGGGCAAGGTTTCAATGGTGTCAATAAAAAGGTAGCTAAAAGGGCAAGATCTGTCACTGGGATCTTTTATTAAATGATAGAAATTGCCTGTCTCTGGAATTTGATCTATACCTTATCAGATGTCATCTAGCTATACTATGATTCAGACATCAGTAATTAAAAGCTGATTAAGGAGTAGATTCTGACAGCTGCTAGCTCAGAAATGAGAAACTTCATAGATTCATAGAATGGTAGGGATCGGAAGGGACCTTTAGAGATCACCTAGTCCACCCCCCCCTGCAGAAGCTTCAAATATTAATAGTAATCAGTGAGCAAATAGCCTCCTTATATGGTGCTCTTGTGACCTAAAGAAGAGGCAGCAAAAGGGGGAAATCATTACACATATATTGGTACTTCAGGACAGATTCTTTTTGGACCTCTTTTTTCAGCCTACTCTCAAATATGGCAGCTCACTAGAGAAAGACAAAGATGTCTCTGAAGCAACCATGATGGGTCCCAACTCATTGTCTCCTGAGTGCCTGGAAAACACAAAGCCTTCCTCAGCCTCTCTTCTCTAGTGACAAGAAGAGCACTTGCATATTAGTGGCTCTTTAATTGTAGCAAAAAGATCACTAGGCATAAGAACATAGTCTGGATTTAAAAAAAGTAAAATAACAAAATATGAACATATTTGATTATTGGATATTATTGGATATGCTTGCATTCCCAGGCAAGCACACAAGCAAATAGGACAAAAGAAGTAAAGCACTAAAATTACATAAGAAGTTTAAACTAACTTAATTTGGTTTTAACTGAAGACCAGCATATTGTCTCCATAAGCTTGTCCATGGATTTTAAAAAGATCTACAAAATATAATCTGTCACTTTACATAGGTTGAAGAGCCATGGGCTGGAGGACATAGACACACACCCCACATGGGTGGATTTTTGTCTGGGAAGAATACATCCAGCTTAGGTTTCCTCCTTTGTAGGATTTGGGCAGAGGGTCTGGCAGTACACGTGCAATTGATAGAAAAGAGCTTCTCCTCAATTACACAACAGTTAAGACATAAAAATAAACATCTCACTGTGAAACAGTTCTATAAAAGCATTAAAATTAGCAATGGAATTTGAAAGCACCTAAAATGCATGCTATCTGCATTTATCTATAGCCAAAACCATGTGTTTCACAGCTTGATTTTAACCTCTTAAAAGGATCTTATTGATTCTCATAAGGAATCTAGAGTCTGGATTTGCCTTTTGTGAGTTTTGGGGGTGTTGTTTTGTGACAGAGGAATGCATCCCCAACAGTTTCTATTCATTTAAGATTAATAACACATAAAATCATATGCTGGTTCCCAGGTATGGCTAGCTGATTCAAATAACTATATAACAGGGAAAGGTTCTGTCTATGCTGGAATATGTGACTGTTTCTATAGGAACAGTTGTATCACTGTACATTTTATAGTGATATTGTTAAATGAATGTGCAGCCATTAAAATGACATCAATCTTTGCATGGCTATGATTGCTGTAGATTAAAATAAGCCTTTTGACTGTAGCTAAAACTCTTTCCAAAGCAAAATAGTATAAAGGGAAGAAAACATCCAGTTTTTACAAAAGGAATCATGCTGCTACAAGTATTTCTGTATAAATGCACATGTTAGCACATGCAGTATTACTTTCCATGTGAAAAAAATCTGAGATCAATTCCTTCAAAGGAGAAAAGAAGCAAGTCACAGAGTAAAGGACGCTGAGAAAAGGATAAACTGAGGAAGGGAAAAGAATTAGAGGAGTCACTGTTCAACTTCTGTTGTGCTAGTATGTGACTTGAATGAGGAAAAGAGCTACACTAAGACCACTGCTACCTATGCAATTTATTAGCAATTTGAAAGACAGACGCTAGTAAAATGTAACTATTCATAAATTACTTAGATTAACGCATTTGCAGGGAGGTCTAAACATTTTAAAGCTGCATTTAATTGCATAAAATTACAGGTCTGGAAGGCACCTTAAGAGGTCATCAATTTAAAACACCCTCATAAAGCAAGGTGAATAAAATCTGTTTCACTGCTTATGTTTATTTATTCAACCTTTTCCCAAATTGTATGTTTCTGGAAGTAGAGATGTATCTCCATGCTTCTGATCCAATTAGCTCTAATTTTTTAAATTGTATGAATTTCTAATATTTCTTGTTCTTTTTTATCATATCAAAACTAAAAGAAAAAGAACTTATGAAAATGTAGAACTTACTCCTCCACTAAGCTTAAAGTAACTAAACCCCATTTTCTTACAAGTGTAAGACAAGGATATTATAAATGTGTAAGAAATGCATTTATCTTACAAGAACTTTTTAGATGATTGACCACAACTCACAGTTTAGACTGAAGTAATATCATGCCATCAATTTATATAATAATAATAATAATAATAATAGAACTTGTAATACTAATGCATAAATATATGGGAAACCCTCAGCTTGACATGAACTCTGAAATATGTTTAGCTTTTAGCACATACAAAAGATAAAGAAGAAACAGAGTCCTGGAAAAATAAACTAAAATTGTTTAGAAGCATAGTACCATACACATAGAATTGCATGTAAAAAATTAAGATAATTTAATATACAGAGAATAATAACTGCAAATGTACTCAAAGTTTAACTTGGTAAATAGCATGGAGAGTAAGAAAGACTCATACCTTTACTATGTTCTCTAATGGAAAAGGGAAAGGAAATAACCTATTGAATTAAAAAGGAGTATGCTCAAAAGCAATCAAAAGAAACAAATTATGGATCTCACAACCTTTTCAAATGAAATTGTCATAGCCACGATTTTCTAAAGATGTAAGAGAAGCTCATGTTCTAGTGAGAAGAAAGTCTTTTGAAGCCAACTCACGTTGCTAGCAAAAACATTTTATGACATACAGAACTTCTGCTGCTGGTTTGAAGAACGTGTGTCTATGAAAGCCTGTCTGGCTTATCCAGTTGTACCAGCTCATCTGATTAAAGAACCACTTTTCTACTCAGTTTTCCAATTAACTTTTATCACCCACAGGTATGATAGTCACAATGCATATATGTGCTAAAGGATAGCGATACTTGCGGTTTAGGATTTATTACAGCAGTATGGGGCCAGAAAGAAACTTCCAGTATTGGTAAAACTATTATTTTATTTCTCTGTCACATTTGATATCTATTGCACTTTGAAACAAGACAGGGACTACATTTCAGATAAGCATTTTCACTCTTTATGACACATGGCTTGTATTTAGTGAATAGAGAAGAAATCTTCCATTGTAAACATACTGCTCGCTATTTCATAAATCGCCACTCACTGAAAAAACACAAACAATTCTGTCATTTATAACTATTCACTTTGTGGAAAACATGAGTATCAGTTAATTGGGTGTTTGTCCAAGCACAGAAAACTATCCTTTCTCACTATCTCCTTTCCCATCCACTCCCTCAATTGGTTCAGTAAGTGTGTTATGAAAAGCCTACTGACAGCTTTCTGAAGCAGTTCTGCGTCTCCACTGCTGGTCCTCAGCTTCAGCTGCCACCACATTCCTCCACTGGTAACATTTTGGGTGGAAGTTTTGTTCCATCAATTCATGGTGTTCTGATCAGCCTTGTTCACAAAACCTCAGTATTAATAAGAGCAAAATTTTGTTCTTTGGGATGTTTGCAATATTCTTTCTTTTTTCCACTGAATAGTTTAATACCTAGTTTAAAATAATCTCTAAAAGCTCACAATAGGTGAAAATACTAATACTCTTAAATATATTAAAATATTAATATTTATGATATAACTATTTTCTGAACACCACTTACCAAAAAAAATCACCTGTTGACGAACTAATAAGGAAAGACAATGTTTCTGACTATATTACAAGGAAAGAATGAGCCTCATGAATGAATGGTGAAAGAGCTAATTCATGTCAACATGTATGAAAAAGGATGAAACTAGATTTTAGTCCTGCCAAAGCAATCATAGTCGGAGAGAATTGATGGCTTAAAGCTAGTAGAGAAAAAAATGGAGCAAGGCTTGATTACTCTTACTTTAGTAAATAAAATAAGGAATACATTTCTGAAAAACTGCCTGTGTACAAATATTCCTTCACAGATATAGGAAATTGCTTTGAATCCTTCATTGTAAGGCTTGATACTGTACTTAAAGCCCCTAAAAAACCCCAGCAGATGTTTTGAAAAGTCAATGTAAGTATTTCCATCTTCAAATATCATATATAACAGATTTAAAACAGGATGGTTGTGTTAAGTAGTAGTTACATTTATCAAACACAGCACAAGATATAAGAGTGAGGAATGAGATCCACAGTGAAGTATAGAATTTTAGAGCTTGTGAGAAATTACAATCCATGTACTAGATGTTAGTATGGAGTGAAATTATTTTCACCTCAAAAGGATAAAGCCACGTGCTTACTCCCTTGCATGGTATGAAATTTGACAAAAGTTAAGCCAGTGAATTACAAAAAAAATGCCCAAAACCAAAAAAAAAACCCCACCCCAAACCTCAAATAAGGTAACTAAAGTACCCTGTACTGCAATTTTATCTAAAACATTGGTATGGGCTCTAGTTAGTCAACTAGACTAACTAGTCACACTTGCTGGTGAAAATAGGATCAAAGTAGATCTTCTCTTAAAGGTCTTGCAAACCTTGCTTCCTACAGCCTAACATTATCTTCAGATAATAGTTTAACAGTATGATAGATTTGTCAGACCTGTGCAATATCTTTTAGTATTTACCCTGCTATAAAAGAGCAATCAGAAATTATTACTTCTAGGTAAACTAAAACTTTAATAAAACTAGTACTACTCCCAGGATGGCTGACTGGATTTATTCTTCCCCTATAGCATAACGATATTTTTTGATATCATATTGTTGACAGACCTTGCATTTTATTGTCACAAAAACTTAGAACTTAGTTACTGTAATCAACAGCAGAAATAGACAATAATTCCACAAACAGACACAAATGGGATGCAATTAAAGTGACAAAATGCAGTATGTATCGCAGCAAGCTCAAAAATGCTTTCTTTCTGACTAAATGTAGGGGCAGGTTGTGATAGCAGTGGTGTTGATTCATGGCTCAACCTGGCAATCAAAGTCTATGAGGAATGTTCTACATGAGCAGATGGAGCTTGAAGCCACACGTTAGCTGAAACACTCAAGCAAGGAAAAGTTGCTTTTATATTGAAATGGTTGGTTGTCATGCAGTCTCTATAGTGTGATGAAGATGCTAAAATCCCATATTTCTCTAAAGGATGCAATTTAGTCCTAATCTTCACTGCATGCTGTAAAGACAAGTCATCACATGAGCTGCTGTAGTCCCAATGGAAGGCACCTTTGTCCAGTCTTTGCAGACCTGAAAAATCAAAAGCTTCTTAAATGTTATGCAAATTTCCAAAGCTAGTGGACAAGTGTGTAGCTGTAGGGGAAATCTGGGCCAATACAGTCAGTAAATATCATGTAGGGAATGCTTCTGTCCGGTGAAAGCAGTAAATATGAAAGGAAATCAGCACATAATTAGAATAGCAAAATTTCAAACATCTCTTTCCTGAGAACTGATATGAAATCTTTCACTAAGAAGTACTGATAATTTAAATGTTAGGGCTTAAGCATTAAACATTTGCTTAGTAAATGAACTGAAATGGTTATCTATGGCATCCTGCTTGCTCCTGATGTGGCTTCTCTATTGCTAGAGATTTACTGCTGAAAACTCATTTCCCATCTCTTATCAATATGAACAAGACAATCTGTGAAACTTTAAGGCTATGCACTAATAACAATGACAACTAGGATGATTGGATGTAGCTTGCTACCTGTAAAAGGATTTTTTTGTTGTTATTCATCTGCACAAAGAGGTAGAATCATTTTAGGAAAAATGCAAAAATAGCTTGTGTCCTACAATTACGCTAAGGCCCAGAAGTCTGTAGGCATTTCCTGGGAGTGCTGCCAACTGAATACAGCTCCTGTCCCACATTATCTGCTCCTCCTCTGCAAGAAATGAGAGTTAGGGATACAGCGTAAGCCATGCTGAGCACATGATCTCTAAACTTGCTTCGTGTACAAACTGAACAGTCCTTTATTCCAGAATGAAAGCATGCACAGATGATCTCTTCAGTCTTGTATACAACTATTGGCAAAGGGGTTGAGGACTAGAAAGACTTGGAAGCTGAAGTCCTTCTGTGTGTCTGTCTTTAGAAACAGCAGCTGAGACCCTGGAGGGAATGTGGAACACAAGCGACTGTGTGGGTCCTGAATGGTCTCCCAATTGCTCAATGTCTTAGGAAGCAACTGGCTCGAACTGGGGTTAACATGCCAATGGTAGTATGTGCTGGATACCTCTCAGGGTGAAAATCAAAAACTTACCACTGTTGTGACCAAGGGTCTCACTCCAAGTAGCCTGTTCAATTAAAAATAGGAAACTGGAACTACTAATGAAGTTAAGTGCTAAATTGAAAAGAGAAGAAAGCAATCACATGAGGAGTAAAAAACTGCCAAGGGTTGCATTTTGCTCAATTAGCTTACTGTGGTACAATGAGGGAAAGAGGATATACCAAGTAGGACGAAAGAAAAGAGGAAAAGAGGATATACCAAGTAGAATGAAAATAAAAGAAGACTTGTCTTCTAATTGAAAAAAAAATGGAGAGGATAGAAAAAAAAAATCCCAACAGTTTATTTACTGTCTATCCACAGAGCATTGCTTGCAGCTGCTGTTTTTTCACTGCTGAAAGCCAAGCAGCTTCCCAGGCGTGGCAAGGAATTTGACTTTCTGATTATGAGCAAAGGAAACACTAGTAAACTTTGTTTCACATTGGTCAGTTCTTTCCCATTGCAGCAGCTACTGGAAGAAGGCGAGGCTGGCAATTCATGGCTGCGCACCCTCACAAAATTCATTAAGACTAAGCGATATCAGGAATACCATCTGTTGCTACTGACTATCTAATAGCATAATCAGCTAGGATGACAATGTTGGCCAACTGGTATTGAGGAATGATAAATATTCACCTAAAGCTGATCTCCCTGAGCAAAACTTTTCTGAACAAATTATGTATAGAGACCACAGGTGATAGTAAAATACCCGCAGAAAGTAAAGGATAGGTCAAAAAGACCAATCTGGAGACAAAGCCTTGATCAAATCAAGGGAAAGAAGAAATCATTATAAATTTATATATCTATAAATAAGTAAATTAGATTGCAAAATGTGGCTTTGATAACAGAGATCACCTCTTGAAGCAGCAAGTGATGATGGGTAACCATGCCATGGCTCTCGTCTCCCTGGGAATTTGGAAAGCCTTTTCTGGGCACACCCTTTCCAAATCAAACAAATCCGGTGGATCTGTTTGAGCACACATGCAGTCTAGAGCTACTGTAGCAGAACAGCCTTTACTGGTATCCTGACTGAAAATCCTCTATGTCTTGGGAGCATCTCTTTATTGAGCTCTCCAATGAACCTGGGAAACCTCAAGGTCTGACTGTAAATATCACCCGTGTGAAAAACCTGCACTTCTCCTTCAAAGCAGTGAAGATGGCAGGATGAAGAGTTAATTCATATAAAACCAACAACCTTAGGGGTTAGACAGGTTGTTATCAAAGCTAACTCCCTATCACCAGATGCACAAGTATTGTAAATATTTCTTAAATCGTCAGTTTTTAAGTGACTCAAACTGCAATTCAGTCCTGTGTGAAGAAAAGGAATTTTGCATTTTTGGTTTGTTTGTTGCATAAGCAATTACTCTAATTACTTCAATCCTTGTTAGAAGATACTGATTGACAGAAGTGATACAGACATAGGCATCCAAGATGCTTTCCAATCTGGGCAACTCGAAACGAGTATGCTGATGAAGTTACATGCACACAAGAACACAAGCAGCGTAACTGATTTAAATGCCCTCTTCTGGGAGTCGGCTCTTGAAGCAGGATGCCATTTGTTTTAAGCTTCACTTTTGATTGACTTCACTTTGTCTAGGTTCATAAATTACAATTCTATTTTATGCATGGCTCTTGTGTGCTACAAGACTTGCCAATTCTTGCACACTATTTTAACAAATGGTTGTAGGCAAGACAGTACAATTAACAGACTACTCCTGTTACAGCAGAAGGATAATTGTCAACTGAACTGAACACTGCTTTGATACTAAGTGAACAGTTTTCTCTTAAAATTTGTCTGGGGTGTGTCAAAATGCTTGGTGCAAATAAGTGACATAATGTAAGGCTGTCTGCTGACCTATTGGTAATCATTATTGGTAATCAATTGGTAAAAGCTTTGTTTAATTGGTGACCTATTCTTCTGAGTTTCTGTCAGGACGACACAAAGCAGTGGTCTGTGTTTCAAGATACATGCAGCATATGTTTTTCTGTGTATACAGTGCCTTTTTTCCTGTGGACATGCTAGTGGGTTTTAGGCATGAAGGGCAAAGGGTCTTTGGACACAAGTTGTATATCATGACCAAATAAGATATCACTGATGCCTTCAATGCATAAAATGTCATGATGTTGGAATACTGTCCAGTAGTAACCACACACACACATATTGTCAGTAGCACTGGTAACATACGTTTGATAGGAGCCCACTCCGCTGTCAGCAACCATCTATTCAATAACATTCCCTGAACAGGAGCAAGAAATGGGCAGATCTACAGAGTATGCCAGGCTTGAGGTAGAGGCTTTCCTTTAGGGCTTAACAGGGTTTGTATACAGATGCTTTTGGCAGTATGGTACATTCAGAACAATGGGAACGATGTGACACAAGCCACTGACTCAGTTGCACCATTCAGTTGCTCAGTTTACAGCTAAAACTAGGAAAGCAAGAATCTGGAAGCCCAAGAAGGAAATCATTACAGTGATAAGCTCTCTGTGCTTTCTGAAGTGTAAGCAACAACTGTGTTACAGCTTTTGCTTTGAAGTAGTCATGCAAACTCTTAATTATTCCAGTTAATCTGGTCCACTGGAGCCCACTTAAACTTATGAAGACTTGGAACTAGATGATTTTCTTTGTAAGGATTGGCATGGGAGAATGTAGAATGTGGAATTCAACAATAAAAGGAAAATGTTGAATTTGTTCCCTGAGCTTTTTTCCTAAAAAGCTCTTAAAGCTAAAGAAAGACAGGAAACATATTTAACACTTCATCAATTATGATGAATGCATCTAGTGATGCCACTCTTCTTATCCAGGGATAAAACAAAGGGAGAAAAAGACACATCCCTCTAGTTACCTGGAGCCATACCCTAGACAAAAACCTAGTCTTAGAAAATTCAGGGATGACAACGTTAAATGATCGAGGAAATGTAATTTCATCTGTTGTGGAGTGAGGAGCATACTGCAGAATGTCTAAAGGAAAGTCTTGTTACAAGCAGAATAAGAGGTCGTGCTACCTTGAGAATAACTAGTTAAAAAAGATGAGTAAATCACCCACAGAGGCTTTATCGTGCATTATCCTACTGATAGGATTGCTGGATATGATCTACCTAGGCTGTGACCTTATAATGAATGCGCACATGAGGAAAATACTCTTTGAAAGTCCAGTATGGCTTCAATGTTAATGGTATTGATACAAAATCTGAAGTTAGAGTGTGCATGAGTGTGTCCATTTACATGTATGCACACTTCCTTAGGGAGAAAAAAGTGTTTCTGAAAACCTGGATAGCAAAGGCGATGGAATAACGTGTCTGAGATACAGCCGAGCGATTCGGCCACCAACAATTGTATAATAATGTAGAATTGTGAGAGCCTGAGTGTAAAAAGAAAAACCAACACCTCATTAGACTGAGGCTAGTCAACAGATGGCATATAGACCACCAATAGTCTATAAAACATCAGATGGCTGGTGTAATTTCTACACAGAACAGAAGTGTCCTTGACAGTGACAAGTCAGTACATGCCACGTAGCAGAACTGGGAGCTAGATTTTTATAGAGATATCACATCATTGAAATGGTGAGAAGTAAGAAAAAATGTGGTTTGGTTATAAATAAAATCAGGATGGTTAACATTTTTGGTAAGTGATATGCAAAACCACACAACTTGGTCTGTAGGTTATTAAAAACCTGCTTGATTCTTTGCTTAAGACTGCATAAGACCACATAGGCAGGAAAACTTCAGTTTTAGTGACCATCAAACACTGTCCCTTCACAGTTTTTAATTTCATTTACTAAATTCTTCCTTGCAGGTGCTAGGAATATCTGTGAAATATCCTGATAGGTGCTCGCAGTGCTGCTCTAAGTTTACAAGGAAATGTACAGATGTGTAAGGCTTTACCAGTGGAAGCACGGAGAAAACATTTTCAAGTAGACTGGCAATATTTTACATAGGTGATAGGTAGTTTATCTCCTAGCAGGTACTAAGAAATGTTACTGGTTTTCAGAAAAGTAGGAAAAAACAATCAAGAGGCAAAGGAAGAAGATACAATAGCTGCCAGAACTCATATAATGAAACGAGAACTCTATTTTACAGCATAAGGAAGTGAGTTTTGTAGACTTTGTGCTGTTCACAACAACTTTTCACACAGACATGGATGCTTCTGCAGAAAAGTGAGATAATAATGATAATGTCTGAAAAATGCCTCAGTGCTAGTCTACAGATAAAGGAGATGGATCATGGGCTTGGTGAATAATTTGAAATTGACAAATGTTGCTGTAACAGAAGCATCATTTAGATCAGAAACCAGATAGCAACTGGAGGTGGTACACAATAATAACTTTGGTTGCTTTCCTTAACTGCAACAAACTTAAAAGAAGCCTTGTCATCTGACAAGCACAGCAGCAACTGGTATGGCCTTCTCTACCACTTACCACAAGTGCTTTTGCCTTGTTTTGTAGATTCATTTGGAATTCCCCAAAAAGCCTGCTGCAGAAAAATACTGTTTGTCAAAAGCAGTTCTTACAGGCTGTCTGGGCTGAAGAGATGTCCACGCGCATTTTCCCTTCAAGTGTTTTCCATGTGGCAGTCTTGTCCTCATGCTATCTTTTATGTTTTGATTTGTGAAATGAACAATGAAGCTGGTGAACAACTATGAGAACTCCATTGTGAAAAAATAGGTTGTTGGGTAGGTTTTGTGGTTTGTTTTGGGGTTTTTTTTTAAATGAACCTTTGCTCTGAGCAAGTAGACAACTCAAGACTGACTGTGCAGCTCAGCATCATCTCCTGTCTGGTCCAAACTAATGAGTTTCTGGGTTGTTTCTGAAAGCTTGCAAGTATCAGTGATTTTAAATGAAACTGTTGCCCTGTTTTCTTTAATATCTTATAGAAATGAGGCAAACTTGGGTGGAGCTTTTTTTTGTTTTCTTCATGAAGTGGACAGCGAATCCTGCAGGAAAAGAACTCAAGTAGCATCCAGTTTGCACATTGCTTTAGGGATGAAACACGAGGTGACATGTGACACTTCTCAGCTTGAATACTTAAGGTTAAGCATTGGACAATCTTTTTCCTCACAAGAGACCTCTTTGACAGGAATAAACATCTTTGTACATTGAAACACTGATTTTACAGTGACCATTCAACCGGAGTAAGACACAAGTAAAATAAAGGACATTCAAATGAAAAAACACTTCTCTTACAGCATGTATTTTACCAAGGTCTAAACATTTTTCAACAGTTTGCTTATTTATAAAAAAAGCATTTAAAGCAGGTAGAGAAATTGAGCATGACTTCAACAATTAATCCTTTTAAAATTCCTGGTGTACAATTTAAATAAACTCTAATTTGAATCTTGGCCGTAACACTTTTGATGTTTATCAGATCGCAGCACTCTTAAAATATCTTTTACATGAAGAGCAATACGTTTTCGTTGCCTGCATTTACCATTGCAATTGGTGCAGAAACACTCACTGGTTGACAATAAAACAAGATCAGCAAAGCAGGAGTCGAGAATGGAGAATATGGCTATTCCCTAATGACAGGCTTCCAAAGTAGGCAAATTCACGTGACTTTTAAATGTGCAATTTCTCTACAAAGAAAACCCATCCCTTATTTGTTTTTTTGGCGTTTTGATCTTTTGAGTTTCAAGCCTAAAACAATCAAGAAGAACCAGAGTAACAAACTTAATTTCCTAATGTCAAAATATTAAATATGATATTTCATATCTAAAGTGGATACCTCTGAGTGACATCCTTGTTTTATTGGAGGTTGGACTAGATGATCTTTTGAGGTCCTTTCCAACCCTAAAGATTGTGTGATTCTGTGATTACAGTGCATTAAGTAGCTTTGTCATAATGTCATTTTCTCTTTAACTTCCCCCTAAGTAAATACTGCATCCTGAACATCAGCATGAGCACATCTGTATTGCTATAATCCTTTTGAGCACTGCAAAAGATACAAGTATACTTGGCTGTTGAAAGTTTCTAAGAGCTACCTTTACTGCAGATGAGGAACTTAAATTGCAACTAGTCAGTCTCAGCCACTTGGTCTGTGAAGAGAGGCTCTTGTAGTGGGGGACATGGGTCAGGGCATCCATGTATTAAAGAAAAATCACCATTTCCTGCAATTTAGCAAGTGGAAGGGACAGAGGAAGGGACAAAATTTAGTCATATGGCCTTCAAAATTGGATTTTATGACCATTGGCAAATTGTACAGTACAGTATGCTGTATAAACAACTAAGTGGAGATAGATGTTCAGTGTCTTATTTTCAACAGGCGAGGAACAGTCTTCCAAGGCTTCTTCCAGTGTTGCACAGCATACCCAATTCTTAATTCAAATTCAGAAAACAAATAATCTTGAGCACTTTTTGCTCTCCAGCCACTGAAAGGTCAAATTATGAAGACTCCAAAAGACCTCTTTTTCTTTACTAATATATTATACCTTTTTATTAACTTATGACATTTTCTCATATTCTTATATGCTTTTTTTTTTTGCTGTGCTGCTGATGGAAATATCTGTTTCTACTCTCAGGTCAACTCACTTTTTTCTTGAGAGCACCAGCATTTGTCCCTGTGATGTTTTTTTCCTGGGTGGATGGTGCTAGGCCAGCTAGAAAGGAATTCATATTGCAACCACTTCTGTCAGTGTGGTGCTAATTTGGAACTCCTTCCTGTGCCCACTGCCTGAAAGAAAAATATTTGTTTTCAAAAAATCTTTTCAGTCAAACTAATCTCTTCTCTGTAAGATAAATTAGGGCTGCTGTAGTTGAACAAAAGCTTGTTCATCAAGTTGTACAGTTTCAGACAAATACAAACCTTAGGAACCTTGCGGATGACTTTCACACCATCTGACCGTGATAAAGTAACAGAACCCACATTTTTCTTGAAGTTAACTTTGATTTTCACACTTGTCAAAGGTTCGGGAGTTTAATTCCTGAATCTGTACCTCAAGTGCGCTAATAAGCAACGTCTCCGACCATTCGCCACAAGCATTTGAGACGTAGTACTCAGCTTTATGAACTCTTGCAACTGCTTAATTTCCCGGTTTGACACCCTTTCTTGAACCTCATCTACACACAATCTTGTTCTGGCAGTTTAACAGGAGGAGCTCGACCCTGCTGTGAGGCACCTTAACCAATCGCACTTTCCATCACGAGCTCTTGGCTTGTTTCACGTTAATCGTCCTGGTCCACGACACGAGGTATTTCCAAGTGTCCCGCTGGTCCGTGAAGAAAACCCAGCACGCTACAAATTGCAACGTAAGGGAGCTGTTTCGATGCCTTTTACAGGCACTTTGCCGAAAAGAAAAGAAAAATACGCACTCTCTTTTTTTGTCCTTCCAGCGGTAAGTGCTTCTCTTGGAGACTGCGACTGGAGGAGGCTTTGACCGAGCACAGGCCCTCGGCCAGGCCCTCGCACCCAGTCGCCTGCCCAGCCCGCGGACTCGCCCCCGAGACGGCCTGACCCAGCTCGACCTCCGCACACGGGCCAGCCAGCAGCCAGGCTGCCCCGCTGCGTCAGTCTGAAGCGGTTAAAGCAACCACCCGATCGTTCCCGGGGCAGCGAGGGCCTGTAACCCCCAGCCCGGCCCTCGCCCGGCGGCTTCCCCCGGCTGCCGTACCCCTGCCAATGGCGAGCGGACTCGGCGGCAGCGGTGACGTCCCGCGCCGCTCCGCCCCTTCCCGACGGATGTCGGACGCAGCCGGAGACTCCCGAGCTCCCCCCGCAGCCCTTGTTCCTCGGGCGGGGACTCGCTTCCTTTCCCGGCTCCCCCTTCCCACCCACCTCCCAGTCAAGATGGAGGACGGCGCTTGCTGCAGCCACCGGCATCACGGCGGCTAACGCAGCTGCTGCTGCTCCGGCTCGCTTCTCGCTCTCTCAGAAAAAAACCCACCCCTGGAAACGTTTCTTCTTTCTCCGCCCATCGGCTGCGCGGACCGCTGGCCCTTCCCATGCCGTCGTCGTCCTCCTCCTCCTCCTGCGATTGTCTGCGCTCCGGCTGCCGCCCGTCCGCCCGCCCTGACTCCCTGCATGCACACGCCGCCTCCTAGGTGGCTGCGGGGGGTGGGCGCTCCCGGAGCTGCCATTCCGCACATACCTTCATGTCCGTGCGCTCGCCGTGGCCGCCCGCCGCCGCCCCGCATCGCTCGCCCGCTCCGGCTGCCGCCCCAACGGCCGCTCCCGCCTTGAGGTGAAGCCGGGACCCGCGGAGGGGGCGGTGGGGTTGGCAGAGGGTCTCGCCCCGAGGAGCAGCCGCACGCAGCAGCCATGAGCAGCGCCGCTACCGCCACCTCCGCCGCCACCACGGCCGGCAGCGGCGCGGGGGAAGGGGCCGAAGAGGCGGCCAAGGACTCGGCGGACATCGCGGCGTTCTTCCGATCCGGTGAGTGCGGCCCCGTCCCGGGGGCGGGGGTGAGGAAAGACGGGGCAGCGGCGAGGCCGCGGCTGGAGGTGGCGGCGAAAGGTGGAGGGAAGCGACGTCTTTCCTCCCAGAGCTGGGAGAGAGGGCGAGGGCAGCCGGCTTTGTCAGGTGGCCGCAGGGAAGGCTCGCCCTCTCTTCGCCGCCGCGGCCGCCTCGGCAGTGCCCGTCCGCACGGGGCACCGCCGCGCTTGTTCGGGCAGGCGGCGGTGCGGTACCCGGCTCGCGCAGGGCGGCCCGGCCGTGCGGCAGCGGGGGAAAGCCGAGCCGAGCCTTTGCGCTCCGTCCTGGGGGGCAGCGCGGCTTCGTCTCCGGCCCTGCGGCGTCCGGCCAGCCCTGCCGCTAGCAACGAGCCGTGCAAACGGGTGCGGCGGGCGGCCCGGCCCGGGCGGGCGCGGGGGCTGGAGGCAGCCCCGAGGCGATGTCGGCGGTGACAGGTGCGACTCTTGCTGCGATGCCGGCCCGATAACGGGCGTGTTACCCGGGGCCGGGCGGCACTGCTTGGCGTCGGGCTGACTCGGGCCCCCCAGAACGTCCCGTCGGGGTCTGAACGCGTGGAGGGGCCGCCACGGGTTCGGGCAGCCCTCGCTATGGAAGGGAGAGCGGGGCGGCGCGCTGCGGGGAGCGGGCTGCGCCGGCCGGGCCCCCCGGGGAGGCAGGCGGGCAAGGACGGATGACACCGCTATAAAAGGTAACGCGCCTCCGGTCGCGTTCCGCCGGTGCCGTGCTGCTGGGATGCGGCCGAGGGCAGCGTTGAAAGCGGGTGTTTATAGCAGAAAGGGGCCAAAATAAAAAAGACAAAAAGGGAAGCCCTCGTTAAGGGATGTCCCTGCCTCGGCTGAGCAGCGGGGGCCGGGAGGCGGCGGCTGTCGGGCGCTGCCGGCTGGGAAGCCAGGCTCGGTGCAGAGGTTCGGGAGGGGAAGGGGGGGAGCCTGTTGACAGGCTGCCGGGATAAAAAAAATGGAGGCCGCCTTCTCCCTCGGTGCTTGCTCTCGGTACGCAATCGGGCGGGGAGGGTGGCTGCCCCCGCTACCGAGATGTGGTCCCCGCGGGAATGGCGGCGGCGACGGAGGGGAGGGCACGGCTGCCCGGGCCGCACGAAGCGCCGGCGGCGGCGATGGAGCCCTGCAGGCAGCCTGGGCGGCGGCGGCGGCTGAGCCTCCCTCCGGTGCCGGGTGCCTTCTCCCGAGCCTCGGCGGCTCCTCCCCTCCCTCCCCCCTTCCTCTCCGCTCCGCCGGCGGCTCCGCGCCCCCCCGGGCATCCCCGGCCATCACTCCCGGGCGGGGCGGCAGGGCAGGGCTGTGCACTTGCTCCCTTTGGATGCCTAAAAAGGAGCGGCGAGCAATGAAACTGCAGACTCACCGCCAGAAAGATGAGGGGGATTGCCCATTTCGTATGAAAAAAAAAGAAAAACAGATAGTGGTGACAATAGTAATAATAATAAAAAAGAAAGCTGTGTTAATTGGGTTTTCAAGGAAAGTCCATGAGGGAAGTGGGAAACGGCATCATTGGTGCTGTTCATGGTTGGTACTTGCTGCTGAATGTGCTTCATTTAATGAGGATGAAGGCGGAGGTGTGATTTGCAGCAGGCATCCCTGAAGCAGGATTCTGAGCTGCACTTGCTTGGACAGGCATCCAAACAAGGGCTGTGTCCCATCTGAAGGACCTGATGCTCCCTTGGCAACCTGTTTCACATGACAGAAATAAGCGTGAAACTCCTTGTGGAGTCAAGATGCTGGCCTTGGTGGGTTTTGTCATCGAAGAAGGACTGAGCTTTGTCATTCTCAGGAAGAAAATCCCCTTGAAAGGGAAATGATGGATTACAACAGTAGACTTAGAGTCTACAAATGGATATGTGTGTAGTAATCTGGCAGTTTTGGAAGACTATGCCAGCTGTATTAATAGTCAGCTTCCACATTTATGTGTGGGTAGAGGGATGACACAGAGTTGATAAGCTCATAAGTGTTGCAGTGATGACTTCTGATACTGGTGACTTCTGATAACGGGGAAGTTGCACTGAGCTTAGTCTTGCAGCAACTGAAAGTCTTAAAGCACTAGAAGGACATGTCAAATGCTTATCGAAAAACTCTTAGAGCATATTTAACAACTGGCGTTCTCATTTCCGAATTTACGTGTGGAGATTATCTGGTTCGGCCTTGGCCGTGACATATGCTAGAAAATGTTCTGGCATCTCTCGTGTTTGATGTTGGGAAGAGCTCTTTCAAACTTTGCCTCTGTACAAGATCCACTCTTCTGTAAGGAAAGGGTCTATTAAGATATCTCCGGTGCTTCCCTTTGTTTGAACAGGAGACAGGGGTTTTTTTTCAGTGAAATACAATGAACATAGGGATCAATGAAAGAGTGAAAAAAGTTCTGTGTATGTGGAAGCAATAAAATAGCCTTCTTCAGAGCATTTACTGCCTTTTTCCTGTCACTTGCAGAGAATGTCAGCAAAACTGTAGCTGTTACTTAAAGCAGAAAATTAATAAAAATGTTGCAGTGGTTTCCTGGAGGGGAGAAAAACCCCAAAACATAAAACCCCCCCACCTGAACAGTCAGTTCTAATCTTGGTTGAACTGCCAGTGGGGGTTATTGGTTTTCCTCCTGTCCTTTTGTAAAACTGAAGCCTGTACTTATTTGGAAGATTTTTTTAAAATATTTTTTTTTTAAGGATATTGAAAAGCAGCTATGTTTACATCACCTGAAGTGTGTACATTTCTAGTTTTCACTTTGATTATTTAAATGTAAACTCACTCTGAGTTGTTGTGGAAATAAGTTGCAACTGAAATGTGAAGAGAGCAGCTGAACTGGAAGTGAAATAGTAATATGAGAACACAAAGATTATCTGTCTTGAATTTAAATGAGGAATCCCTTTATTGCAACTGGAAGAAATGGAGATGCTTTACTTTTTGTTTTCTATTTGCTATCTAAATCTCATTATTTGAAGTTCAAAAGACAAGAAAGCCTTGTTAGATCTGTCACCTTCTTTGTGTTTGGATTAAGAGCCAAACTGCTAAGAAGCCAAGTTGAGAACCAAGCAAAGTAGTTACCTTTTGATGGAAAAAACACAGGGGTTGTAGAAAGTGCTTCTCTGTCCTATATGTAAACTGGAGATTAGAGACAACTCTGTAAACTGACAGAAGTGGTATTTTTTGAGCTAAATATATATAGCAAGCATCCTTTTTTTTTTGTTATTAAAAAGTGCACTGATGTGACTTGAAAGGACTAATAAAACCTTTTTAGAAATACGAGGAATCAGACTTCTAGTGTATGAAAACCCAGTGGCACAGAGTGTAAGTGACTGGGTAGTGGGATGTTAATACGTGTGTTAAATATGCAAGATCTATTCTGTATGAAAAACTATTAAGGTAAAGCTTTTCAAAAGATATTCTAAAGTTCAACTTGAGATTCTATATATTTGGAAGGGCTGAAAACAGCTAACGTGAGCAATATTGGACTTGAGGGACTGGCATCAAGTCATAGCTTACAGGCCAGTCAGTAACTGTACAGAGGATTTATTTGGTGGTTGTTCTTCTGTTGCTTAGATCTTCATCTTTGCAGCATTGAGGCCTCAATACTTTGGGAAGGGGACTCTTCAGAATGCAAGAATGAGTGCTACCAAGGTCAAATCATGCTAATAGAATCATTTCAACTGGAAGAAGCCTTTAAGATCATTGAGTCCAGCCTTTGTCCCAGCCCTATGCACCACTAGAATTATCAACCAGTATTATAACATCATCTTCCAAACCAAAGACTTTTTGCTAACTGAAGTTAACTTTCTTTTGAGCATAAAGAATAAGACTTCATGTAGGTAAAAGATGTATTGATTATACATGTTGTATTTAAACGTACCTTGCTGATATGGTGGAGAAATCTGTGAATACCTAAGGATGCAGAGAAAAAGGCTTGTAAGTGCTTCAGTCAACTCCCAAACTAGTACATCAAGCACCTTTATAAAGTACTCTGACAAGTCTTAGTGGAAAAAAACCCCAAGTTATGAACTGATAACTCTTTGTTCAGGGTTTTACGTCGATGGGTGTTTTTCCAGAAATCTATTACTTTGTCCTTTGAGTTGCTTTAGTCAGTGTGAAAGTTGCAGCGGTATTACTACCTGTTGACTTGGGCTGATGGAATGGGTCTTAACATGAAGTTTTGAATCTCATTCCAGCAGCATCTGTTCTATGAAGATAGTTAAAATTCATGCACAGGGGAAATGATGTTTTGAAAAACACCATAGAGAAATGTCACAACTAGATAGTTGCTGATATACAGTATGCAGAACAAAAATAACTACCGAAATAATGCAGTTTCGAAGGAGAATTAACTCTGGGAATAATATGTTGGATTGACATTTCTTGGAACAATGAAGATGAGGACAGAGAACTTCAGTGTGAAAAGCAGCAGCTGTTGTGCAACTTGGCTTAGTGTGGAACAGCCAGACTTCTCAGGGGATAGTGAAGGATAGAGAAAGTTAGAGCTTAGGGTGTGTTTGAAAGAGTTGGAGGCAGAAGTCATGAATATTTCTAGGAGAGAACAGATAATTACTTGTAACATCTGTGATAGCTGACAGTTGATGAACTAAATGCACATTTGGAGTGGAAGGTAGATGGGAGTTAGAGAAAAGCCAGGCCCATTCCTAAGAGAAGTATATTTGAGCTGGCATGGAGTGCTGATGTGCTCAAGAAGGAGCTGACAGAAGTAGGAAGAGACTTGATGCAGCTGAGGCTTTCATTAATTGTGGAGCATGGTCACTATGTAGACAGGGTGGATAGTAAATGTTTCTTAAAGAAGTGTTTCCTCTCCAGTTAAACATGTCCCATAGCAACACAACAGAAAAAGGAATGAAATTTCAATCTGAAATATGATGCATCTTCCAAAAGCTTTTCTTTGTAAAGTGACCACTAGGTAAAGAAAATCTGAGCTAAGACTGGACTGACTTTTGCTACTCCTGATAGAAAGAGAAAATGTTCATGTTGCTCTACTCTTTCTTAACTCAAAATGGAAAAAAAAAAATTCTAGTGTCAACAAATGTGCCTGTTTAAATGCAGACTGTCAGGTCAGTTTAATAGGGTGAAACTGCACAGTGATTTTGGTCTGTAGCTTGAACAGATTGAGATCACTGAAAAGGGCCGTTTGTGGTCAGCAGAAGTGTTGAAATAGCAAAGATGCACTGAAACTTCAGAAATGCACTGGTGGTTTAGTGATGTACTTCTGAAAGTGTGTGATTTTGATAAGAACAAAGGATTTTTCTGCTTGATGTTGATGAGAACCAAATCTAATCTTAAATGCTACTGAGAAAAACAACTAAAAAAAAAGAAATTGAAGGTCATAGCAGGCTGTTTGAAATCTAATGACTAAAATGGTTGCATCTACTTGGTTTTCTCATAAAGAAATATGCTTAATTTGGAGAAGAATCTTTGTTTAACTTAGCATTTTTCTTGGTGCAGCAAAATCAGAAAGTAGACTACTGGTGAAGTAATACTGATGATCTGCAAAGCTGAGTCATATTCCTTCAGGAAGGATACTGCTGTTTTGAGAAAACAGATCACTTACCCAGTAGTGAGGAGGAGGAATTGAAGTGACAAGGAGCAACTCAAGTGCTTTTAGCAGTAGACACTACAGTACATTAAAGCATCCGTTTTTCAGCCTCTCGAGTAGGTTATATTGATATACAAAGAAGAAAGTCATAAATTAGTTGTGTCCACAAAGTTTCACTAAACAGTCTGAGTGACAAGACTCTGCTTTAAAGATACAAAGCTCTTTCCAGCACCTTCTCTGCTCTAACCCATGTGAAATGGGAGCTGTTGATCCCAGCCTTTTGTGGTTGCACAGCTGAGGAAGGAACAGCCTAATCATCTTTGTGCATTTGTTTAAAAAATAAGGTTATTGTCCAAGATTGTTGAGCAAAGTCTCCTCAAATCATGTAGTCAAATTTTGTTTCATCTCACATGTCACTGTTACTGCCATGGGTAAGTGGCAGTAGCACTGGTTAATAAAATACACTGCAAGTATGTATCAGGTTTTCCTATTGAACAGTGCCTAACTGTGCCTCTGGCTGGTGCTTTGAATGTGGCAGTTTGTAGTCTGGACCTTACTCAAGGTACTGAAATCAGAATTACTGTTTTGTAATTATGATGTTTTTTTTCTTTAGAAGAAAAAGGAACCTTCACAGGGAGATGAGAAAGTTCCTTAAGTTCTTTAGTCTCTCAGGACCTAAGGAGATAAGGAAGTAAAATGTAAATGATAGGAAGAAAAGTATAGACTTCCAACACTAAAATATGCCAGTAGTTTGCTTTATTTAGTGTGTTTTTAGCACAGTGTTTCAACAGAGTGCTCAGATAATTCCTGCAAATCTGTGTAAGAGCCAGGTTAGTGTTACTGACTTGTGTAAGAGAGTCAGAATGTGAGGCTGAGGTATTGGAAGGTCTGTTTTACCAGTGTGCATGGGGATATATGTGTGCATTTATACACAGTCAAACTAAATATTCTGCGTAGCTTAAAAAACTGAGTTTGCATGGTGAATCTTTTTAACGAGAAGTTGGAGAAAGTATGCTGGGCATCAGGTGCTGAGCTGGACTATTGTGAGTAATCCCGACGTGTTCTAGCTGGGTGTGAAGCTACCCAAAGCTTAATTACTTATGTTTCCTTGTAGTCTTAGTGCATGTATGAACAGTAATAGTTACTTGTGAGATGTCTGCAGACTGTGTAAACAACCAGTAGTGATTTTTGTGGTTAGCTTCATACGTAACTGTTTAGCAATTAGAGGCTGAGGGTCTGGGGTCATAGCGAAGTGAGATTTCCTAAGTCCTAGAAGTGAACAGGGAAATACACTGCAGCAAGTAGGTCTCACAAGGACATGTTAAATACCTTCTTGTTTTTATGTAGTCCATACCTCACTTCTTGCATAAAACAATGGATTAAAATCCAAACCCTTTAGATTTTAAACTGAATTTTTGCATTTTTGAGGCTCAGTGAAACCTGTAGCCATATGAGATACTTTGCCAAGGAATTTAGTCCAAGGTTTTTCACAAAGCTTTGTGATGTTCATGTAGCTGGTAAGTAGCTTTGAGGCCATCAGACAGTGAGGAAACATTATTGCCGAGATTTCTTGAAAAAAGAAAATTGTTGAACGTTGAAGTCTTGGGGACTGCTTGTTTTCAGAGCCCAAGCAGCTGTTAAATTTTGGGATGAAATGAGGTGATGTTTCTTAGAACTTGGCCTAGATACAATACATCAAGGACAGCAGGAGAATACATCAAGAACACGCCAAGAAGTGAGTTAGAATAAATGAGGTGTTTAAATACTAACTAGCCTCTTATGCTACACAATGGACTTTGCTGTACCCATTGTGTACAGATTTGGCTGCACACTTTTGGATATAGTTTTCTATCAGCATTATAGTAGGAAATCCTTTACTTTCAAAACATGTATCATGCCACTAACTTTTGAACAAGTTGAGTTATGCAGCATTGAGTGCAAAGGTGATATCATTTTCTGAGATCATAATGCTCCTCCCCCTTCTAAAAAATTTAGGCAAAGGTTGAAATGTCTTGGCATTTTGTAATTCTTCTGGGATTAGAGGAATAGATATCTGCAGCTGAAAACACAGAAGAAAGGTAGAAACCTGTCAGCAAATCAAAGTGAATTGAAATACAAGTGAACTGGATTGTCCTATTTTATGTGAAAGCTGATAATACATAGTACGGTGAAGATCAGAATTAAGAGCATGTCAAGCCCTCTCTTTAGAACTATCCTTCTGTCTATTGCTATAGGGAAATTAAGATATGATTGCTTTGCTAAATAAACCAAACAGTTGTAATTTTTGTTGTTTATTTTTTTTTAATAAAGCTTTAATCTCTAAGCCTTATCCCTGTCTTCGCTGGTTTATTTACTTTATTAATATTAGTTACCAGAGCCTTTTTGGCTGCATATTGCACATCAGATTAGTCCTAAAAAATGTAAATGGACCTGTTACCAACAGTAGCTTATGCCTTTGCTTTGTATCCCTTCAAGTCACACTTTGGGTGCCTCAAGTATTTGTTTTCTGCATTTAAGGATAGTTGTTAACTTGTAACTTGCCATGACTTGCAAAGTTCAAAGAGGAAATCAGTGCTATGCCTTGCTTAACTGACAAGGGATCAGGAGAGCCAGGCTTCTCTAAGGATAAAGACAAGCCAAACTACATTATCTTAGGACAGTGACACTTTCTCAGTTGGAAAGGTCAGGCTTACCTAGTAGCTTGTTGATTGCCTTGTTATTGCTTTATATAAATAAATAAACATAAA
Organism: Colius striatus; assembly: GCF_028858725.1. NCBI lineage: Eukaryota > Metazoa > Chordata > Aves > Coliiformes > Coliidae > Colius > Colius striatus. The sequence continues at coordinate 8,433,310 of NC_084762.1, forward strand.
GAGACCAGCTTTTCCGGATACAGTGGAAGGCTGCCTTTGGAAGGAAAACAAGGACACTCACTTGACTGAATTTCTTGCCTCAGTGGTTGGGCAGAACATTAGAAACCTGAACTTTGTTTCTGTTCCCATTATGGGAAAATCCTACTATTTATTGGTTGAATTATGAAGGCAGCAGAGCCAAGTCAAGCCTGCTTATGAGAAAGTGATAAAATACTGTTTGGCTAGTGATGATCCTTGCAGAATATAGGCATGACATGCCATTGCCTGTCAGTGCGGAAGGAGCAGTATATTTTGTATTACAGTTTGAGGACTGGAGTCAATTTGGCCTGTCCCTAACTCTGAAAAAGGGTACAACTCTTCCAACAATAACCACTTGGCATCTGTGTGTTAACTTTTTTTTTAGCTTGGAATCAGATGCATCCTCCTCTAGCCAAAGGGAAACATTTGAGAAGCTGTGACGCATTTACTCAGATGAAGGAAGGAAATGTCCAAAAGAGTCAAAAGCTAAAAATAGATTAGTTTACTGAGTTGAACTCTAGGTGGGAATTGAAGAGCTAAATATAAATCTAAATTTGAACCTTTGTGACTTAGATAAGTGAGAAGTGTAACCCTTTCTGGTTTGTTTTTTTTATATTAAACTTTATAGTGGACAGCTTCAAGTGAAAACTTGTGTCAAGGCTTGTGAGGTAGCTTTTCAGTGCTTTAAATAGCACTGAGAAGTCTGATGGTTATATATGATTATTATTGTTATAGCATAGTTCAACTTACTGGAAAAATGGATTGTGGGTTGGTTTTGTTTGTTTTGAAGAGCTTCTCTGTGGAAATGATATCTTCCAACTCTACTGAACTGAAGTTGTAAGCTGGTAATTATTAGAAGCAGTACCTGTGAGATTAAAAGAAGAGGAATAACTTTAATTTTTTCCCCAGCTTCTCCAAGAAGCAGTAAATTTACCTCTGTCTGACCTGTGTGTAAAAAAACAGTGGTAACCTAAACATTTAAGAATTGATCTTTGGTTGTCCAAAAAAGTTTACCTTCTGCCCTACCACAATGCCCAGTTTGTAAACTTATCAGCTTCCCTTTGTGATAAATAAAAAAATAAGCTTGTCTGAGTGTTTAAAAATTGTGTAATGGAGGAGAATATTGAGGAAATTCTTCGTCTGTGAGAGTATTCTAAATTACTGTCCTTAGATGGTAGTGCCATAAAAATCAAGATAAGCAATTTTTCTTTCACCCCAGAGCAACACTCTGAACACCTGGGGGAGGAACTGGGGCAACCCACACAATACTACTAACTAAAACCTGTCCCTTTCCAATCCGAAGAAGTGGGGCAAGTGCAAGTGAATACCTGAGGTTTAGCATTTGTCAGCTGCTGGCAAAAAGTGGGTGTTTCATTATGCTACACTTAGTTCTAAACTTTGCATTGGAAAGGTGAAATACATATAGTAATGCTTTGACTTTATCAGAAAAATAAACTTTACTGTTCAAATAGATGTGTTTACAAATGTAGTAAATATATATATAACTTATGGGTAAAAATAGTAGCATTGATTAGGTTAACTTTAGCAGTAGCTGTCTTCCCCTTGACTCTCAAGATGGGAAGGTTAGTTTTTATATTTAATACCTTACCTTTTCTTATTATGTTGTCTGCTGTAGAGTGTTTACTTGGTAGATGTATAAATAGTTGTGCTTTTGTTTGCAGTGTTTTTGTTTGGTTTTCAAGAGGATTTTGAGAATGTATTTGCCAGGTTGTTTTGAACAAATTTAGTGTCTTTGATTACTAAAATAGTATTTGTTCCAAGCAGCAATTTCCTCTGTTAAAGCGATGAGCAGTTTGTTGCAAAATGACCTAACTACCTGCAGTCATGTGTATATACCAATGTGCCAATTAGAACATTACATAGTAAAACATGGGAACTGCTGTTTGTAAAATCTTGTTTTTCTAGAGTATGCTTTTGAAGTGGATTTGTCCATGTTGCTATCTTCACTGTGTTAATACAGTGTTAGAAAGTTAAAGCTGTAAAAACCTTTGGAAAGACCAGTTGGTTAACTGGGCAGCTGCTTAATCTGTAATGTTTCTGCTTGTAGGCAAGTTCGTGATGTAGAATCTGAGCAGGACGTGACTTGCAATTCATATCCACTGAGGCAATGAGAGTAGGTTCAAAGAGCAAGAAGGTGCTGCTCTTCATAATGCTGTAGTGGCCTCTAGGCAGTGAGAGGAAGTGGCAGAGCCCTGCTTTTGAGTGTGGGAAGAAGAGAATGGCTATACCTTGATACTAAGGCAGAGCACTTAATAGGCAGCCTTTAAGTTGTTTGGGCTGCCTGAGCTCCCTTCCCTTCTATGCATATGCTGCAGTTTTAGGGTGTGTTGATAGTGCAGAGAACTAGAGACAGGGCTTTTGTGGTCTTGAGCAGCAAACGTAGTATCTTAGGCTGTAATTTATTTCTTCGTGGAGTGCTTTCAGTACTTGAAATCTCACTCTCACTTGCCCCCTTGCTAAATACTTTGTGTTCTGGCTCCTGTTGTAGTTACAGGGCTTCATAGGTGGTGTGTAAAACTGGCTGGTTAGGGTTCCTCTAGTTTAATGAGACTTTCCTAACCGTAAGAGAGATGAGTGTTAGAAGAGGGATAGCTATCTTTTTCCAGAGCGACTTTTTACTGTCTCAATTGTTGTCATCACTTGTGCTATCCCTTCTTTTGTTCCTTTTCCTTAATAACTAAGACAGAGGTCCAAGGGACAATAAGCTCAATCACTAGGCATCAGTGTTCATCTCTGCAGGAGGTCCATTATGTGTACAGAGATAAGTAGGGGATCTTATGGAAAGCACTGCATAGCTTGAGTGTTACAGCATGTGTGCTGCTCTGACAAATAAGGGTTGCACAGGCAGCGTTAAGGCTGCATTGCCTAGTTTTTTGAGTGCTTTCTGTTGCAGCTTCGATCAAGTCTGGGCCTAGCTGAAGCCATTGTTTAGCATTTATGTAAAGTTTTCATTAAGTTCCTCAGTGGATGACAGTAGATGACATTAGTTCTACCAGACTGCACTAGATTACTGTGTTACATCAGGGTTATTTTAGGAATAGAAATACATTAATTCACTATATAATATTAAGCAAGATGGATGTGTAAGCTGCTTGATCACATAGACATGGTGAGGAAAACATCTCTTTAAACATGTAAATACTTTAAATGGAGGCTTTTTTTTTTGGATAAACAACCTGAGTACATTCTACTGTCACATTTTTAGGGTTTAGTTTGTGAGTCTCATGTTAGTTCTGCCATGCTAGTAAAAACAAAATGAAGCAAGATGTAAAAAATGTCAAATATCAAGGAGGAAAAAAGGAACCAAATGCTAAATTATCCTTTCATAAGCTTATATGTAATTAAAATCTAAAAGTGTGTTCAGGTGAGAGAAGATTTCCACAGCATAACAGGCTAAGTTGCACGTGCAAAACTGCTACGGAAGAGTAGATGACACTGAAGGATTTAATTGGAAATACATATTGATAAATGATGTAAGTTACTATGCTACTTCTTTCTTGCCAGCTATGTGGACTGTATTAGGCAATCAAGTCGTACAATTGCTGCTTTAATAAGAATCTTTCTGAACTGAGTTGTCATGTAACCTATAAGGAAGGACCAAAATGAAGGTGAAGGGATACTTCTCCTCAGGACTCAGAATTATGTTGCTATGTAAAAGCCACATTCCTCTTGTTTTGTGAAATAGAAATTGGCTGAATAAATTAAATAACTGTTTCTGTAGTAAACTAAATCTCTTAATGCAATTAAATAGGTTCTTTTTTGAAAGGTGGCTGGGAGGATAGTTCTTGGTAAGGGACAAGGTAACCCTACATTTCCATAGTGGAGTCTTATGTGAAAGGTGACATCTAGAAATGTTAGTGTTATATTTAAAACTTGAATATTCATTGGTTTCCAAGTCCTGTTGTTGGAGATTGGTTCTCTTAGCTTTTAACAGCACACAGCAGAAGGGTGGTATTATCATCTGCATTAAAACCAAGAATTAATTGATTCTATTTAAGTGACACATTTTTCATCCAAGCATCCATTCCTTTTGAAGAAAATTGGAGCATAAGGCCAGGATCCAAATCAAGATTGCTATTTCTGTTGTGCTATTGATATCTTGGGGAAAGGGAGGGAGAAGTGAGCAAAACAATTACTCAAGCGATGGACCAAAGCAGAGAGGTGGGATTTCTCTGTGAATTGTTGAGCATGTCGTAGTTGAAATAGAACTCTAGAGAATAAGTTGTTCTGTCCTTATCTTGGATCTGGCAAATATATTGATGTTTGATACTGATGTCACATATAGTCTTAGAGAAGGCAGCAATAGTTGCCCAAGGGGCAGGCAGGAGCATATTTTAAGATGATGGAGGATGAAAGACAGAACAAGGAAGGAGAAGGTAACTGATGGAATTCAGGGTGAGAGTCAGTCACCACACTACCTACCTACTACAAAAGCTGCTGTCTCTTTTGTGGTTGAGGTCTCAGAGTAATACTGTAGAATTAACAGTTCTACTGATGTACACATGTAGATAAATAGATGCAAGGGAGCCTAAATTTTCTGCCATTTGACAGAAAATGTACTGTTTTCCTGAAGTAACTACTGATTTCAAGGCTGACGAGAAGGTTTTCTTGTTGTAAAGCAGAGCATCGAAAGAATGAGCTTAGGCAGACTGAGAGGGAGATAATGGATGTCTGATGCAGAAGACTTGGGATTGCAAATGTGTTGAGGTCATGAGGAGAACTGACCCTTGAAAGAGACAGGGAGGTGCGTTGCCTTTTATGTACCCTGCAGCTCAGATGTTTGCTTTACAGGGATAAAGTGCTTAAATCAGAAGGACAAGCCGTTAATATGCCTTGGCCCAGATAGGTCTGTTTATTTCTGGAAGAGCAAGAAACAGAAAGGAAGTTGCATAGAATTCCTTAACTTTGTACTACAAAGTACAATCTTGATGACATAATTTAAGAAAAAGTTACTGTTAACCCATTTCTACATTGAAATTACTTCCCCCCCCCCATGCCACTCTTCCTTAAATTCCTGCCTCTCACAGTAAAAACTTATTATTTGGCTTTGTGAGGAAAGAGCAGCTCAATTGTTCCAGGAGGTCACTGATGCAGTCTTAGCTTCACGAACAAGTTGGTGATGAGTCCTCTGGCTCTACTCTATGATCCGACAGGAGCACTGCAGAGGATATGTGTAAGAGGCTGTACTGATATCAAGAGATTTGTTAAACCTTATCTCTAGGTAATCATCTTGTTGTGTTCAGATGAGATTACTAATCACATCTTTTAATTAGAGAAATGTCATAGCTGTAGGAAAATAAAGCTATTAGGAAACGTTGGTGATTATTTTGCTGACAGTCTCCTCTGCCTAAGGAGGCTGGTTCACATCTCCTGCATAGGCAAATATATGCTCTCGAATTAAAACAAATGGTGACTAATTTCGGGATGACTTCTTCCAATGGACTTTTTCTTCTTCGTGGTCAAAAGTTGTTATTTGTGAACTAGTGAGAGATGTGAAGCACAAATTGCCTTATATTGAACCTATGAAGAGGCAACTAAATCATCCTCACTTTAATTACTGTCTTCTAGTAAAGTATGTTGAAGGAAAAGATGACATATTTAATGTAAAGATAGGTTTCCAAAAAGGGCAGTTCATATAGCTGAAGTAAACTGAAGTAAAGTTGAGGGAAAAAAGAGCTAACTTGAGTTTACTCCCTGGGCTAACAGTAATTTCAAAGTTAACATATTCTGAAATGTTGCTTTGACAGCAGTCTTGGATCTAATCCTGCAGTATGCAATTAGAATTGTCATTCCCTGTGATATTTAAAATGCATATAACTGGCTTCTATTTAGCACAGAAAATGAGTGTTGCTGAACTATTTTTTTGAATAACATCTACTTCAGCAGTTGCTATCTGTGCAGTTTATCTACTGTTAACAGGATTCGAGTGTCTAAAATTAGAAACATGTTGCCATAAGAAACAAGCAAACCACAGTCCCTGTGTTTTGCTCACTGACTTTGAGTGGTGTTACTAGTGGGTATCCTGCTCTTGTAGCCTATTTGGTCAGAGTTCTCAGTCCATTGGGGATATTTTGGTCCACGTCTTGAAGGTAAAATGAAAATCAGTACTTTGGCATTTTGAGCTGGTGGAGGAAATTGTCAGTTAGCCAAATGTATGAAATTACTAATTGGATGATAGCTTGAAAATGGTTCTTAATTAAAAGCATAAGTTTTATAAAGATAGCTATGTATTAATGAGGTAATTTTATATTTTCCTGTAAAATTTGCCTTGCCAAAGGGAGGCTTTGTGATGGCATCCTGTAAAGGTAGGAGTGGAAAAAATGGTTAGTGGAATGGAAGGACGGATAGAAAGAGGTTGTTGTTTATGTACAATTGAAAAAAGAAAACAGGAAAAAAAATGATGTAACAGAAGAGCTATACTACTAAGAGGGAAAAAAAGTTCGAGGACAGTAAATTATGACAAATGTAATGCACAGTTCTAAACAAGATCACAGAAGTCCTTAAGAGCTTAGCTTGGGTATAAAATGTTGCACCCCTTGTGCTGCCAGTGGTTCTCTCTGTGAATGTATTCTGTTCCAGCTTTTAAGCTGTAGTCGTTTCTAAGGCTAGAAATGGTTAGTCAAGTTCTACTGAGACTTACTATCTGATAATACTACACTTTTTCTGGCTGTTTGGATGTCTGTGGTGTTTACCCATTCCCCTGCTGCTTAGAGCTGGCGTGTAAGTCTTTCCTGAAGAAGTGGCTGTATACCACCAGACTTTCCTCTGCTTTGTTCAAGGAACCTGTGGTCTGCCTGGCTCTTGTGTGTTGAAGAAGAGTTGGATGTAGGCTACGCAACTTGAATTCCTGAGGAGAAAAAGGTCATACATGTGTTCTTTAAAACATTTTTAGTTACTGTATCTCTGCCCTTCCCTTAAGCTTTCAGAGACATATCTGAATATAGCCTCAATTAAATTCATGTCCTTTAATGAAGGAAGTCCTTTGCTTAATGCATAGCTGATATACTTGGAACATTAGGGCATCAGTCAGGATCCAAAATTAATTGCCACTTGGGACCAATAATGCCACATGGGCATTGGAAAGAACATTGTCTCTTTCAAAAGCCTTCTGAAATGGTCAGCTTTGAAAATGAGGCACATACTTACTATGTTAAAGGTAGTGAGTATTGAATCTTGCTTCTCGATTTCACTTTGTAACCACAAAAGCAAATATTTTATCTATTTAAGATGGCACAAGTTGAAAGTCGAAAGCCATAACTTCCTTATTTGCTGCTTTCTTGCTGCCTTATGCTCTCTGTCCCTTCCACCAGCTCCCAAATGCAGGAGGAAAAAGCCCAAAGCTGGCACAAAGGGAAGAGGGCATCTCGTTCCAAAACCAGTGATTAATGCATCAGTCCATGGCAGAACAAAGTTGTTTTAACGTGGACAAGTCCCTGTTCTTTCTTTCATGTTGATTTTCTTTCTGTTTAGTAACACTGTCTTTAAAATACACTTACATCAGCTTGAATGGTAGAAGCTTTGTGCTTATTGCCATAGTACTTGTATTCATTGTTTGGTGCAGCTATTTCAAGTAGCAAAAAGGGAAAAAAAAGAGTTAAGCTGGCATTGGCTGTGAGATAGCAAGTCAGTTTGGTAGCTGAGCTGTTACAGCATTCTAGATGGATGCAGAGTTAAAAGAAGGCAGAACTAGGGAGGAGCTGAAGCTCAACATGTTTTTGGGAGGAAGATCCAGCAATCAGGCAAAACTGTTAGATAATGTGGATCCAAACGTACAGCTGTCAGTTAAATAGCCCAGATGAATCTCAACTAATGGATGTTAAGAAACTTGGTGTCAGCTGTCATGGCCCCTCGCATTTTATCACTTAATATAGGAGTTTAGGCTTCATTTACACGATTAAAGGAAATGCGTAATGTTCGGTTAATGTTTGAGCTAATATTCAGGCATTTCTGTGACATGGACTTCAAAAGTAAAATTGGAGGTAGCTACACTATGTGTTCTCTCTGACTAGTTTCTTTGACTTGTATTGGAGTGGTTGTGGGCAAGCAGGGAAGGGAGAGCACTGCTTTTCTTCAATAATTGTATAATTAAATTCATTGATGGTAGGCCAAGAATACTGATCACAAGGGCTGGTGCTGAATCAGAAGGAATACTATAAATGACGCTCTGTTGAGCAGAGATATAATTGCCCTCTCTTTCCCTGTCTTGGCTTATTGGATGACTGAATTGCTCATTTCATACGTGACTTTGAGTGTGACTAGAGCTGTGAATCAGTGTTTGTTGGAGTTCTGCATCTGGTTTATGTTCTGACTTCCCTTTCATGAGCTGGAGAGGCTGTCTCTGTTATTACAAACTATGTAGGGAAAATGTTCTTAAACTCTCCTTGTTATGAGTGGGTGAAAATGTTTGGCAAACACACGAATCAATAATTGCTTATTTGCCTCACTGCTGCTTTTCAGAAGCCTCACTATCCTTTTCCGTGTTTGCACAGATAATCGATGTCTGTCCCCAAATGATAATTAACAGGGATAGATAACTTTGAAGCCTTGCTTTACAAAGTCATCCTGCCACTGTGCCTCTCTGAAACTGCACTTACTCCATTTCTGACCTTTCACCATCAGCAGCAAGGCCTAAATCTAAATTGCAGTACCTTATATGCAGTTAGAAAAACTTGCTGATTGTTTTAGTTAGAGTGATTCACTGGTTTACCATGCTACTGAAATGTCTGGAGCTTTCTACATGACAAAAAGAGTAAATAAACTGAATGAAGGCTATTAAAAGGGAAATAAACTCAGGTCTCAGTATGAGGAAAAACACCACATATAACTTGACCTGTCAAGTTTTTATAAAGAAGATACTGGCTTTTTAATGACCTCGTCTAACATGTCCATTTTGTTCTGCTGTTGCTAGCTGAAATTGAAAATTAAAATGAGGGAAAAATATCCTTCATGATTATAGTTTTCCCTTGGGAACTATTTAAATTGTGGCTTTCTCATGAGAGAGATTGTGGCTTTGTTTCTATTTCTGTAGCATGAAAATTCAGATTTGTGTAGCCTGTTTCTAAAGTTAAGAATATTCTAGATGCCAGTCTTGGAAGACACAACCAACTTCCAGGTGCCTGCAGTTTGAGGAAGTCCCTAGCTGAATCAGATTGCTATCTTGATGTGACCTTTGCCAAAAATAACTGGAGTAGTACATGCACAAACTGTCTACACAGTTTAGTATGGCGAAGACAAAGACATATGTTTTAATATACAAGATCTATTTGCTTTTTTAGATTTGCATTTCTGTATTGGAAAGGCAAGCTTTCAAAAGTGTCTGTTTTACTTTATTTGGTGTTCAGGTCAGTGGCATCTTACTCTGCTGGAGAACTGCAAGGTAGACTTGAGCTGTTCTCATGATTCCAAATCAGTGGGGCTCACTGTCACTGAGCGACCTGCTTCATTCCAATGCTTGGCTTTGTCACCCACTGAAAGTACCATAATTGGTACCATAATGTATGCCACTGAAGAACTACTTCTTGTAGTTTATATTAGCTGGCTGATAACACAATTAAAATGTCAAACTATATTGCTACATAGATCAGATGAACCATAGATGCAATATCTGTACCTGCCAAAACCTTAAAGTAAGTGCAGATTTTTTTTTTATCTCAGTGGTATTGATATAATGGCAACAAAGTTTCTTCAGTGGACAGAAAGTAGAGGGAAAGAAAGATGACTTTACCCTGCATTCAGTAGGTCTGGAACTACATATCATTGATATGGATACCTAGAGTCTTTTAACGGTGATTTCCCTTAGCAATTTAGTTCAGATCAAAGTGTGTTTTTGAAGCACATCTCTTGATTGTCCCATTTTATAGTTCATTGCTCTTCACTGTGGAGCATCTCAGGTGCTCAAATAGGATTCCTTTCAGATGAAATTGAATTGGAAGACATGCTCTAGTTACAAATAGATATTAAGTGCACAGAACCAGACAACAGCCAACTGAAAGTAAAACTTCCAGCAAAACGTGTAGAGGCCTCTGTACCAAAGTTTTGCTGCATTAACCCTCATCTCATGTGCTGAGTGACAAGCTGATGTAGACTCGGCCAAAAAGGGGCAGCAGGTAAGTCCTGAGAAGTCATCAGATACCCTAATGAAGTAAGAAAAACCTTATAGTGACAAAGAGTTAATTTATTGTGTGAATTAGGTGACCACTCTACAGAAGTGGATCCTGTTTCAGAGCAAGGACAGTTGACCTTTCTCAGTATCAAAATAGTCCTGGGGCTCTAAGGATTTGGAGAACTGAAGGAAGGGAAGAGACGGTTGCTCAAGATACAGGAATGAGATGAGGGGCTTGGTGCTGCCTGTAACACAGCAGTTGTTGCAGTTGTGCTTTTGTCTGTGGCAAAGTATTTATACTACCTGTCAGCGCTGCTGTAATGCAGATCCTAGTTTTGACTGGGACGTGCACTTCATCTTGTGAAGAGCTCTGTGTGTCTAAAAAGCACAAGTTAATCACTAATGCTGTGGAGAGGGACACACGTTCAGGATTCCTCTCTACCTCATGTGACTGGATGGAAGGTGTGAAGATGTTTTCTTTCTCTACATATTCACTCCTAGAGAAAACATGGTTGAGGTGTGAGCGGGAAATTAACTATAGACTTCCCACTCCTGTGTTTGTTGGAAATGGTGATTTGTGTAGAGCTGCTCAAAGCCAAGAAACAAATGAAATGCTATTGGAAGAAGATAACCAGGAGCAAGCGTGTGAACTTACTCTCAGATGCAGATATGCTGGTGAAGTCCTTCTCACCCAGAAACTGCTCTGAAGTTATGTATTCAGAAAGGAATTCAGTAACTAAATTGTCTTCAATAATTGAGCACTGGTCATACCTTTTGAAAAGTTTGAAATGTTATTGTAGAATTTGTCATTAGTTAAAGTATTTTTGCAACAGGGTGGAGAAGTATAACTATCCAGTAGATAACATTATCCTTTCACTGTGTCCCTTCTGATGGGCATACATTGTTAGCTCTGAGTACCTAAATGAATATTGGAGTTGAATGTTACTAATTGGCCTAACATCAGCATAAGACTTAAAGCTCAAGTAGACGTGCTGTGATAGCTAGATTTTACTTCCTTACCCCATTTGCCAGATTTTTAATCTCTGTAGTAATCTGAGTATTTTCTGAAGTTTGAACTGTTTGATTGCAGCAGCATTGTAGTTCACTCCAAATTGTGCTGGCTTGTGGGTTGGAAAGGTGGAGCTTCGGTCGAGATACCAGCGCTCCTGCTTGTTTTCTCTTTGGTTGACTTCTGTAATAGGAGTGTGTCAGGATAACTCCGTAAGAGCAGTAACATTGCAAGCTGTAGGCAATATTGATCAATTTTGATTAAAAATCTTGGTGTGGAAACCTTGTACTGAAGGAAGATGTACTGAAGGGCCTGGTGAAGGTCACTGCTGACAGTAGGAGTTTGTTGAGATCCTATCTCAAAGGCTACTGACAATTTAAAAAAAAATATTCCAAGAGCCCTGTTGATTTGGCTGCTGAACATGTTTGTATTGCCCAGGATGGGGTGAGGGGAGGCTAAGGTGAAAATTCAGATTTCTAAAGACCTACTATGAATGAGTTCATTTGCTCTTGCAGACTTATCTGGAGACATGATCTGGCAGATGAGTGAGACACTCTATTTTTCAGTCTATCATGAGTTGCAAGTTGACACTATCACATTAAATTAGAAAACCTTTTTTTACAAGTTAACCTGAAAGACTAGAAGTGATAATTCTAAACAAGCCCTCCGGTTCCTCAAAGCCCCAGGTGTAAGTTTCATATTTAGTTCTGATATAAAAAGACTTAGCATTGAATTTGAAAAAATATCAGAATCTTTGGCACTATAAGTAAGACTGCCAAGCCAGTCAGAGTTATATAGATTCTCAGCGATACATTTGGATCTTTCAAATTTGTGCGTCTTATGTGTCTTGCCACCTTGTGTTTAGTTCCTTGATATTGACATGTTTTTTGCTGGAGGATGATGCAAACCTTAGTCCCCTAGCAGTCCTTTGGGTGCCTGGACATGGATGCATCAACAACCAGCAACCATCTGTTTCCTACTGGACTTTATCCTTAGCCTGTCAACTCTAAGCAGATCTAGTTGTACAGCTTCATTTCATGAGAGGGAGACTAAGTAATGGTGTGACTTAGTGGGTATTTGATAAATACTTGTATTAGTAGACTTAGTTTGATTTTTGGATGAGTATTGCTAATAGCATTTGCAAAAAGAATTTATTATATTTAAGATGACAGTATTACTAATAATGTAGTGGAATAAAAATGATGTATTTTTTAATCTCAGAATCAGTTGTGAAGGAACACGTATGAAGGGAGGGTGAAAATCTTGTTTTAGGAAGGAATTAACTTTGCTTTCCTTGGTTCCATTTACAGCTTGAGTTGTTGGTTTCATAAATTTGGTGGTAGAGCTCAGCCTGTACTTTGTGTATGTTCTAGTAGCACAGTTAGAATTTGAAGTAATGGAGAATTTCAGGCTTGTCTTTGCCTCTTTTCTCCTCAGGGAAAGGAAAAGATTGTGACTGGAAGTCAGTCTGTGACCACTCAGGAAAAATGGCATATATGGATAAACATGCCTGCATCTTCTTCACGGGAGAGATTGTTTTTGCATCTCTTGTTTTCAGTGAAAGTGAAACAATATTTCTAAAGTGTGCTTAGATATCAAATCTGTGTCCTGAAATGATACCTCAGCCTGTAGCATATTCTGACTTCCGTCTCTTGCTCCCTATGTCCCAAACTTTGGTATGTTTTTCTCTCCTCTGATGGATAGTCACAAGGAGTTGTAGCGTTTTGCATGAAATCAAAATGGTCAGGCATGATTGAAAACAGTCCCTACAGAGCCAGAATTGCTATATTTGGAGTTGTCTAGCAAGAAAAGGGGAGAGGGAATATTTGTGGGTTAATTTTCTCCTCTCCTAATACAGCCTGTTTCCCACACTGCCACTCTATTTTGCAGTCAGTGCTGTAAGCTCAGAAGTTGGTTGGTGACAGAGCTATTGAATGCCACAGATATCTGTGTCAATAACAAGCAAGAGATCTCAGAAGAGGTTTTACTGGAATAGACAGAGCTCTGGTGGGAATGTCGTCTCAGGTTGAATTCTGCCTTTCCCCAGTGTAAGTTGTGCTACAGATAGCCAAGAATTCAGTGTTGTCTCTTTCAAAAGTGTCTCTTATCCCCAGTTGCTTATTTGACTAAAGTTCTTATGGATAAAAGACCACACATTGCTTTCATATTTATTATCAACATTCAATTGAGAGAAGCAGTCGTTCCTCTAACTCCAATACTGTAAGCACAAAGATGTTTCCTAGGTAATAGTAAAATGACTAAAGCAGTCTTTTAGTAACCTGTCATTCTAAGATGGTAAACTGTGGACATGAGTTATCACAGAATGCTACTTATTTTTGTGTTACGGAGTTTGGTTGCTATCCCAACAGATGCTGGTAACTGAAATGTTGTTAGCAACTGAAATTCCTGCCTGTAAATTTTTTTTTTTATATGTGGTTAAGCTACAGGGTCCCTACAGGTCAAGCCAGATGTACATCTGCCCTACTATCCCACCTTTGCTGGTGACCAAACCAGATGCCCAAGAAATGCCCCACTAGGATGGGATGACCTTTGTGGAGCTTCTCTGTTTTTTGGCCCCAGCATGCAACTGGGTCTTCCAAAGTAATATTTTCAGTGCCACGTAGAAATTTACTTTTCTACTAACTTGTTCAGTGTCTCTTTGGGCCTGTGTGTGCTTTTATATCTTGTAAATCTGGTGGTAGACAATTTCATAGCTTTAACTACGTACATTGTCAGAGAGGCCACCTTCTTGTGTTGTTCCAAACCTGCTACCTTCTAGTTTTGTTTGACAACTCCATCTCTTGTGTTAGAAGAGTTTGTAAATGATTGCTTAGCAACTTTACACAATTGTATGATGTTTTATCTTTCTTTGCCATTAATTCTGTATTTTTAATACTTTTCTTCCTGTGTGCGTTGTTTCATTTTTATCTATATTCAGCATATACTTGAAGAAATGGTGACCAAAATATCTAGTTCACTTTTAAATTAAGCTGAAACTACTACCACATCACAGCCAATATAGTTTAGGTGTTAGATACTGAGTTAAACAACATCCTTATGTAAGAAATGTTTCGTATTTATAAGACATATGCCGTGAAAATAGAAAACATTTGTGGCCTTGGATTGCCTGATAATGGGTAGCAAGACTCAGGTCTAAGATAATCTTGAAATGAGTTTGGTTTTTTAATCTTTAGAAGTATAGTGGTTTATTTCTAGTTTCCTCAAATTCCATCTCTCAGAGATGTTAACTCAGTTTTGAAGTAACTGACCTTGGGAAACCTTAGGGACTCAAGTATATTTGCTAAGGAACAGTGTGGCTTGTCACCCGTGTTGCGTAATAGCTATAACACAGAATGCCTTGTTTAAATGGTCATTTAGAGATATGCAATCTGTTACATCTGTTGATGGAGTTTTCAAACACTTTATGCTGGTAGTGAATAGAGAAACAAAATGCTGTAAGATGTTATTCTAAAATAAGCTCATTATTTCATTGTAAAGAAAAAGTTTGGACCAATGCTGTCATAATTTCCTCTTTGTGTTTGGACATAGGGTGAAGGAAAACCCTTGTGCCTGGTGATACATGCATGTGGCAGTACTGTTAATAGCAACATTCAAATTGTTCTTGGAAGTGGGCTTGATGTGTAAGCTCTGACATTTGTACTCAGTTCTGAAATTGTTGTGAATGGCCTCAGTTTCCAGGAATCTGTATTATGAAATTTTATGGTGTATGATGTTTTGTGCTATTACAGGAGGTAATTTGATTGCCGAGACTCACTGAAGCTTTTTATGAGTACTGCCACGTAAATCTGTAAATAGGTATGAATATGTGATCAGCTTTGAGGAATTATTACACATGAAAGAAAACAGAAGTAGTTGGTCCAATGAAGAATGCACTTTCAACTTTGAAGATTTTTTTCCTTTGAATTCTTTTTTCTCCCATTGAAATAACTCCTTGGAGTTTGAACGCCAAACCTGAATTAGAGAGATGATTTCTCTTTACTGAAGCACTGAAACCAATGGCCATGAATGGTGAGGAGTGTGCTTCATGCATATGTATTGGTGCAGAGGAAAACAATACTAGTTACAAGGGGATTGGAGAGGAATTTGTCACAAGGCCATGCTGGCCATTCCTTGCTAGGTGGAGCCAATTGTAAGAGAGCTTATGATTTGTTCTGTTAGAAGTATGAAGAGCTGATGTTGCACACAAATTCCACTTGCTTATAATGCTGTATACAGCAGAAATGTGAAAATAGATTTATTTCCAAGGACTGATATAAGGTAACCCTATAATACTACAGCTCACATTGTATATATTATTCACCTTAGCCAGATAATTCAACTGATACAGAAAAAGTATTAACTGGTTATTGTTTGTGGAACTTGGTATTTACAACAATAAACCATGAGAACTATATATTGCCATATAGTTTTATAATAATTATAATAATTCATAATGTAATTTGTAACATTACCAATAAATACATTGTAAAATTCAGTCTAAATGCCCTTCATACAAGAAATTATAATAAACAAAGGTACCTATAATCTTCTAAACTGCTCACATTACTATATGCTCTCAGAAGTGTCATGTATCTTCAGTTTAGTCCTGCAAAATTGTGAAGCCTAACGATGAATTAAAATGGCGATGGAATAGAGTTTCAGTAATCTGTAGACTATTTTTCTTATGTAGAGGAAAAGCCAACAATTCTCTTACAAGTTCTCAGTCGAATCCATTTTTTAATCTACACCACCTGTATTTGGTGATAAAATGACAGTGCCTGATTAGCTGCAGATACTTAAAAGATAAACTTGGTTTTCAATTTTAAGTGAAGTGTGTCACTGGCTTTGAAAAAATGCTGTCCCTTTAAGTGTACAATACAGAGTAAATGAGGAAAATACACTTGTAAACTAGCAGTAAATTTCATTTCGTTTGGAGGAGGAAGTGGTCCTTTTCACAGAATACTAAGTAGTCAAGATATATAGAATTCCAGTATTACAATAGTGTGAAGGAATTTGGAATGCATGCATAAATTTACTACACTGGTTCACAGAATCTCAGTGGTTCATACTTACTTTTATCCTGGATGTAGGATAACATGACTTAGTGCTTTATGAGGAAGACACAACTAGCTGTTTCTACTTTGAAATGCTTGTTGACAAAGAAATTTTTAAAAAACCCATTGTCCTTAATCATGCTGTGGTCCTCATAAAACTAAGACCAAAGCTCCTGTTTTGGTTGCAGAGGAGTATTTTTTGGATTAAGCTAGAGTTTGAATAAACTTAATTACAGAAAGAGAAAGTCTATCTCTTTGGTTCTGTGGAAGTTGGGAAAGCTACTGGCCGTGTAAATGAGAATTGTTAAGGCGTAGTCTAGATTAGCTTCTACTGTCCTTGTGGCTTAGTTCTCTTGAGGCTGCCTGTGTTGGCAAATACTTGATGCTGATACCAGTTGAACTTCCCTGTTCATCCTAGTAATAGTATCCTTGAAAAACCTGTTCATGGCCTCGCTGAAATGTGTATGTGCTCAGAACACTTTCACTTTAGTTAAGTAGCACTTATGTGCTGAATTTAAAGTAGATTAGGTGTCATTAGTTAGCACGGTTAGAGAGGGGTCTGTTTTACTTGTTTGTTTATTTATTTGTGGTTTTTTTCTTAAATATTTGCTTCAAGCTTGTAATAATATTTGCAACTATGTTGGAATTAACAAGAGTAAAACTCAGTGTTATTTTATTTCACTTCCCCTTTGCTGAACTTCTTGTAAGAAAGGATTTGGAGAATCAGATATGCCAAATAGCTCAAAGTAGTATAGGTACAGTAATGTCCAGTTACAATAAATGGCACCAAGCATTGTGATTAAATGCTTTTAAAGTGAGAGAGTTGTTACTAGATCTTCCAGAGTGAAAATACTTTTCATGCAGTACAGCAATTGCTTACGTGAGTCATGGCTGTGTGTAAGTTATCTGATTTTGGTGGGGTTTCTTTGAGAGGCATGTTCCCAATTCAATTTGCAATGTTGCTTGGGAGAGTTAACATTTTTTTACTATTAAAATAGAACAATGAGATAAGGATATTCCTTCTCAGAGAAGGATTGTTATAAACAACTCCAGAATGTATGGATGAATAAAAACTTTGTGTTATTTTGGATGTTAATTCAGTACTGATTAAATCTTTATCTATGCAGCATACTGACATCATTTCAGTCAGGCTTTAGCAGTTACACGAACTCCTTAGTTGCCCCTAACTATACTTCATGAAAATGTAAGCAGCTTAGTTTAAATGAAATATTAAATTTTAAATACCAAATTAAGTTAGTCATTTGTTGACACAGTTGGGTACTCTCCAGAGGCAATAGGCAGTCCTGTAATGGTATATTGGCTAGTTCTGATTGTTCAAATCAAGTTGAGTCAACTAAAAGGTTGTTATTGATCAAGTGCAACGTATATAGACCAATTTGAATGCTATTTAATTAGAATAATGTCTGTTGTGTCTTGGAAGTGCTATTAAAGGACAGTGTCTTGAATGCTGGTGTGCCATTGGTCATAGCCAGCACTTCTCTAGGGCCTGGAGGAAAGAGAATCCCTTTTGCATTGCCCACGCCTGGGAGAGCAGGAGCGTGGCAGAGGCCTCAGAACTAATCCAGAGGTTGGAGAGTTTACTGAAGTAAACTAAATGGTCAATTTTTAAGTGTAGTCAGCTTTAACACTGAGATCTAAAATGAACAGATGTATATTTAAATGATAGATCCTCAAAGGGGAAAGGAGCAAACCACACTGACGTGAAGACACCCAACTGTGGAATCAAATATGTCCTACTCAGTTATGTAACAGACTTTTTGCTTGGAAATGGCATGGGCATACCAAAAGATTGCAAGACTTAAGATTGGATAAGGACTTCTGTTTATTTTTACTACCAAGTAATGGTTAAAGATCAGGGAATCAAGTAGTAGTGTTATTTTTGTAATCTCGTACTACGTGCTCTATGTTACAGTGGGAGACTTCTTAAATTTGATGTATAGATTTCAATTTTGCTTTAATCAGATAATATAAAGCCAGCTATTTTTTAAAAAATCATGTTTGTATTAGTTTACATCTTCTGACACAAGTTTATGGTAGCTTTGTCACAATTAACAAAAATAGAACAAAACCAGCCAAACAAAAAAAGCTGTGGTATGTGTCCTGGAGTTAAGAACTTGCCTTTTTTTATGTTCCCAGATGTGAAAAAGTAGGACACCTTCAGTCCTTGTCCTTGTTCTACTGCCTAGTAGTGGATGTTATCAGTGGATGTAATAGTTGATTGTATTAATTGCACAGTGGCTTAGTTCAGCCTGTCTGACAATAACACTGTTATAACCAGCACACATATAACGCTGCTGAGTGGAGAAATTCTCATTTAATGGGAGTGACTTAATCCCCTCTCCCAGTTTGCTCTAATGCTTGGATTTGTAGCAAAAATGCTAGTTTCATAGAGCTTCTGTAGTTGGAACCAGTAATGTTCTTAGTAAAAACTCAAACTAAGACCGTAAATATGTTTTGTAATGAAGCTTTAAAAGCATTTGATAACTTCCATGTTTTAAATGTTACAAATTGTTTCTGTTGTTATAATTTTATCTTTATATACATTAATATAATTATTGTCCTAAGCCTGGTGATTCAAAACACAGAAGTGATTTTAAAGCACACAAGATAAGTGGTATTCAAGTCCAGAAAATAAATTTGCTTTCTAATTATTTCCTCTTGCTCAAGAATCTGTATGTTGGCTTGACTAAAATATTTATTCTACTAAGAAGCTTATGAATACTTAACAGAAATAAAAGGAGACTGTACATAACTAACAACTTAAGAAAAATTAATATAAAAAATATACTTATTTCAGTTACTTTTTCCAAATATTCAATTCCAAGACAAACTGCATGAAAAAAAAAAGAAAGTTGTTAAACCACTTACCTAGATGTTTTGGATTGCAGACTGATTAATCCTCATTGATTTCATATATAATAGTGAAAGCACCAAAAGCTAGAAACTGGTGTGTAACTGCTCTGTGATTTGTTTGGCAAGTAGTATGAGAGTTCATTTTCAGTACTAGCAATGTCATTATGGTGTTTGGAATGCATCTGAGTTTAAGTCGATAAAGCAAAAAATCAGCACAAGATTAGTACAGGTAAGAATTATATGGGGTTTGAACCATATTTGGCTGAGTACTGCAGGTGAGTGAAGTTGCAATATTTTCCAGTTGAAAGGCAAAAATGAATATGGACAAGAACAGAGAGAGGTGCAAATGAGCCATTTCCTGACTTAATCTGCAAGTGTAAGGGGCAAATGTTCAAAAAGGATTGTGTCTGAATTGTTTCAGATTTATCTGTTCCCCAAGTGCCTTTGTAATGAAACAAAAATCATTATTGTTGCAGAGTTTGCTGTTATTTTGGGGCACTTGAAAGTTGGGATAAAACCCAGAATACACTCAGAAGATACAGCAATATGCTTTCCTCTTGAAACAGTAAATAATTTTGAAACAAACTGAAGTTTAAGTACTGCATCAGGAATACCAATTTATCATGTTCTTCAGGATATGACGTAGTAAGAAGCTTATAAGTTTTAGTTAAGATTCAAAGCACTTACTGAAAATAGACAAATTCCTTCAAGCACAGAATGAGGCCTTATTTGCATCATTGAAAAGTGTGAAGACTTTGAATGCCTTACCTTTATTTTCCTTTGGCTGACTCACAGTACTGACATAATGCTGAATGAAGTTATAAAACGTCTTTGCTCAAATATAAGAGCTTAAAATAATAAATGTACAAAATTTTTTATAAGCTAATTCATTTTTTTATTTTACTTCCAGGGGAAGCAACTATGATGTAGAAATGTGAAAGTGACTTTAGTAGTTGTCTGGCAGATGGTTTGATTTACCTTTTTTCTTGATAATCTAGTAATAAGAAAACAAATTTGCTTTGCTTAGGCTTAGTTGCTTGAAATTTAAGTTCTTTCTTCCCAGCCTCACCCACTTTTTTTACTCTTTAGCTTATGCAGTTGTTTCCTGAATGTAGTGTTAGTAGCTAACATAGAGCTGTAAATTTACAACCACTAAATGATTAAGAGTGTTTTGAAAATAGTCTTGAAATGGAAGTAGCATTTCTTTAAGGTGAACTGTAATCACTACAGTTCATGTGGTTTTGGTTTTGGTGTTTGTTGTGGATTTTTTGGGGGGGAGAGGCAGGGATACTCAGAAATATAATTTCAGACTGATGTATTTCAAAGCCTAATGTTAAAGCACAAATTGAGGTGGACAGAGTGAGAGGCAAGATATCTGTGAAAGGGGCTTTTTAGTAGAAGACAAGTTGTATCATCCAAAAACCAGATTGTTAAGAAGTGTGAACTTTGTAACTTTATTTAAATTCTTAAGTGATCAAAAACATGTAGAAATCAGTTAATTCATTAGGCTTTGACAAGTGAATGAAATGCAAGCGTCACATTTTCTGTTTGAGCCATGACTTTGTTTAAAAGAAAGAATAAACCTGAAGATAAAGTAGATACACTGAGATACTCAGGAATATCTGCGTCATCTAAGACAAAAGAAAAATACTTATGTATGATGTTAAGCAACAGAAATTAAAAGAAGCACATATGTTTATATTGGGGTGTTTTGTTGTCTTTTAATGTGAGAAAACTGACAGCTGATGAAATAGGAGTTTGAGAAGTTGGAGATACCTGCAGACAAAATGATGAACTGACATTTATAACTTTCTTCAGAGTAGTAACCAACCATGTGCAGAAGGGATTTGCTGAGGATATTCATAACTTACGAGACAGGATTTGCTTTGGGTGTGAAAGAATAGAATGGAGGAAGCTGACTCTCAATTAGGAACATTACCTTGTAAGTGAGGTTTGTAGCCAAGAGGAGAAAATTTGATAAAACACTGAAGAAACCTTATTCAAAGAGAAAGTTTATTATGTGCCTGTGGCAGTTACCCAAAGGAATCTCCATACTTATTAAATGGTGGGTCATCACAGTCTATTCCTGTGGGTGGGTGGAATGTAAATGTGCTAAAACTGAACGGGGACATTGCTCATAACCTTGTAGAAAGGAATCTGGAAATTTACTGAATATTGTCCTTGAAAAATACACTGTAACGTGTTAAGTCGGTGTTGGCCCAACCTGGGTTAGTTAAACCAGTAAGGGAAGTGCTTGTTTGTTTTCCTATTGAAGTGAAAGTGATTAGAATGAGTCGTGTTTGGAGGAGGATCTCGCATGTAAGAGATCCTAACAATATTTTTATGAGGTGCTGCTATAAGTATGTCTTTCAGTCTGGGCAATAGAAGATTAGTTGACTCACTTAAGATGGATCTGGCAATATGCATTGACTGCTGATGTTGATTCACATAGATTTCCTGTTTAGAGGATTTTGAAAAGAAATACATTATTTATTTATAAATGTTGGTGGAAAAACCTATTTCTAATGCAGAGAAAAGGTATTTTGGTGTAAGTACCAAGCTGTACCATTAAGAGAATCTGAATAGAATAAGTAATAAAGATACAATGATTTTTGCTTTTAAAATATGTTACATCAGGGGTCATCTCAACTAACTGAAGTTGATTGGGGAAAATTGATTTATTCAGTTTTAACTGGTTGTTAGAATACATGCTGGCAAAATGTGGACATTCTTAAACACAGGAGTAAGAAGAGACCAGATCATAATCAAAAGTGCTCACACAAATCAGGTTAAGCACGTGCAAAGAGGTAAGAAGTAACAGAGGTGCTCTGGAAAAGCTAGGAAATGGGTTTGTTTGGGTCTGAAAAATGGTTCAAAGCAGATTTACTGCTTAACTGAACTGAAGAATGGAGTTTTATATAAAAAAGGGGAATAGAAAGATTTGTATAATTTTACTATGACTGTATCTGCAAGTAGGAACATGCAAATTGGTATTGGTAGAAATAGAACGGAGCTGACTGCATACAAATACTTTTACTTGCAATTAATATTTTCTTAAATCCGTGATGTTCAACAGTGGAAAGTAGAGGGGAGCAAAACTCTGAACTGCAAGCAACTTCTGCTTCACAATCAGAATAAACAGGGCTGTATTTTTTGACCAGTTTTGGAGTTTTTAATCATTCTGTAGTATATATTTTTCTGTCCTGCCACAGGAAAACACAGTTTAAGGAGGAGGACTGTAGAATGCCTACTTATAGTGAGATTTTTCATTTTGTGGTATGGTTTAGGTTATTTTTGTTTGTTTGGATCTGGTTTTTTTGTCCTTGGGGGTTTATTTTTTTGATGTGGATTACTGGATGTTTTTTAGGAGGATGGTGGTGGGTTTTTTTAGTTGATATGGATGAGCAAGCATATGAATTAGGGTCAGTGTAGCTAGTACATTGAAGTAACATTTAACTGAAAACAAGGCTGATGATTACTACTTAAGAATTTTAGTTGGTTAAATCTCAGATTGCAAGTTGCGTGTGAGAGTTTTTGGACAGTTTGTGAGCAAGGAATAAAAAACACATCAGAAAGATTTTTCTTGTCATTAGATATTAGTAAACAAGATTCTCCAAATGAACTGTTTGGGCTTCACAATGTAATGTGTGTAATGCCTGTCATTGACTTGTCAAAAATTGGCAGGTTTTTGGGCAGCTGTTGGAAGAAGAAGGAAGTAAGTAAAAATTTGTAGAAGTCTTTGGTAGTTGATATACAGGAAAGAGTAAGTATATATTAAAAAAAATGGTGTTATTGCATTTGATTAATAATTCAATGAAGTACTGGGTATGTCAGAGTTGGCAGACAGCTCAAATGGAGCTGAGACATCCGGCATTTTATGGGCTACAGAAAGCAGGTGGTGATATCCTTCAATGAAAATAGCTACTAGTGCATATAGAGATATTATGATAGCTCTTCTCCTTGGTAACTCTGTGGCTTAGATAAGATGAAATTTTGAAGCAGTATATCTCCAGTGATAAACTGTTTCCAAGCTATGCAAACTCATCTTCTCTCCCCATGTCATACTTGATTGACAGAACACAACTCCATTGTCAGGCATTGCCGTGGTGTTGTCTTCATCTTGTGTTATGAGCATGGGATCAATGCTTGGTGGTGGTTTTTTCCACTTCAGAATCCAGTAATTCTTATGAAAGACAGAAGCTATTCAGTGGTTCAGAAAGCTGGCAAAAATATGAGGCGTGGAAAAAAAAATGGAAGAGGAAGAAGGTTGCATTTTGAAGGAGAAATTTAGACATACACTTCAATGCATTTTTTGTAGCTCATGGCTGCAAGGTATACATGTTATATGTCCAGTGTCCCTAATTTGCCTGGATTTTCAATTTGTTGTGGTAGTTTTGTGGCAGATGGAATATGAGCTTAGATGAAGTGCTAAGGGAAATGGTTTAGTTTAGTGATGGACTTGGCAGTGTGAGGTGAATTATTAGACTTGCTCATCTTAAAGGTCTTGATTCAATGATACGATACCATAATGATTCAATGAAAATATTGATGCAGTTGTGTCAGTTCAAATCACCTAGCCTGTTACTTCAGGTAGTAAAATCTGCTTTTGAGATTGTGCTGAAGCAGAGCAATGCACACAGGTGACCTGCTGGTTGCTCAGGCGCTTGTGTAAGTGCTTCATGTTAATCTAGCTCTTCAGAGATATTCTTCATATACAGGCATGGCCAATGCTGTGAAGAAGGAAGATGTTTTGATCTGACATGAAACAGTGGAGAAACAGCTGCAGATTCTCTGCAGTTTAAGAAATGGAGCTTTGCAAGCTCTTTAGTGTTTCTGGTAATTTGATTAAAATTTTAACTCAGTTGAATTAATGATGACTTCTTATTGTTTAATGAGCTCCTCCTTGTCTCTTTGGTTAAATATAAAATAAGGGAGGGGAATTTAAGCGTAGATAATTGTCTGTTTGGCATACGAGGGAATGAAAGTGTAGCACTGACAAGAGGATATTAGAACAATTTCTTAAACAATTTGTCTCAACCAAAAAGCAAAGGCCATAATTTAGCTTGGTGGGTACAGATTAATTTAAACCATGTGCTTTTTTCCCTCGCCTTATACGGAAATGCAGAACAGTCAGTACAACTCTAGACTGCATGAGTTCACTTAATACAGGGGAAGTGAGTCTTGCTAAAGATGTTTTTTGGAGCCATTTTGCATATTGATAGCAAAGAGTATTTAGTCTCTTGGATAAAACATTAACTCATTCAAGCTGGACTTGGTAGTGGCTTTTGGAATTGTTACTGAAGGCTCCCACTGATGCAAGAGAAGCTCCACGGACATCAGTCTTGTAAGTTGAGGATGCAAATCATATGAGTTGTTACTGGAGGAATTCAATTTGCTTGTCAGCGTCTAGATGTCAAGGTCAACAGTGGAAAGCAAGCAGGTGGTTTTGTAGATCCAGAAAAAAGGAAGAAGATTCTTGGTGAGGAGCTTTGTTATTTTTATTTGTAGCCAAATAATTACTATTTTAGCTCAAGGGATTCCCCGTCCCTTGTCATGAGACAGTCTTCTGCCTACCCCTCAATTCTATTGCTTTTGATTGTGTTAACAGGAGATTTGAAGTTTGCTGGTTGGTAGCTGCTAGAGCTCTCTCTAGTAAATTTGCTCATGATTCAATCCTGCTTGGTCAAATAGTGCAGGTCACTAGTATTTGTAGTAAGCTGCACTTAGGGGAGCACTCCATTGTATTATCAAGATACTTGGGCTTTCCAAGGGGATTTTGTATGACTAGGAGGATTGTTATCTTGGAGATTGTTAAGCATGTGCTAATTGCACTATTTTCGGACAGATTACTTACTGGGAGTAGTGATGATGTGTTGAAGTTCTGTCTGATTGAAGACATACTGAAGTTAAAAATGATGATTAGTGTAATCATAGTTAGTGGCTTCACTGGAAGAGAGGAGTAATATGTGGACTGTACAATGAAGTATATGGTCAACTCAAAGTACCTTCACTTGTTTTACTGCCTTAGTCAAGTACTTGTAAAATGAAATGATATTAGGTAGTCAGTTTTCATTAATGATATTCAGTACATGTAATCCTTGACTTTTTTCGCCTGTATCTTCCCCTGGTAGTGTTCTGGTTCTTAGATGTGTATGCCACAGCCACTCTCTGGAAGAACTTAGCAGGGAGTGAAGTAAACCCTTTAAAAATAGGATTTGGATATGAGTAGTATGATGCTTACACAACACCGAGACTATTTTGTGTGTAGTAGAAATTTATTTGCTCTTGTTTGTAAAATTTCTCAGCAGCCATATGCTTAGGGTGTTCTGTGGCTTTTTGAAACTGGTGAAGAACCAGCAGGGTTGAGGTTGAGCCTGTACTAATTCGCGTGATTTGTTTCCGTGTGGGTAGTGTCTTCACTCAAGGTGCTTAGTCTAAAAGCACAGGGTTCATGCCAAAGTTTGGCTTTGAATGGAATCTGCTGTGGTCTGTAAGCCATCATCAGATAGATGTTTCATAACTTAAAAAGGCTGCTATTTCTGTATCTAAGCTGACCCTTGAAATAACAGAGCACCATCTGCTTGATGATGCATATGCTTCATCCATTTTGGACCAGAGCTTAATCGTGCTGGTTCAGAGCCGCTTCTCTTATCTATGACATGGTTCACCTGCTGCAATCCCCAGTAACTAATATACAGTGAGATAAATTACTACTGTTGATTGTCACAAAAACTATTAGTGGGAGAGTAAATAAGGAAACTGTCTTCCAATGTCTTTAAGATTATTTGCTGTTATCAAAGCCTGTGAAGATCTCCTAGAGGGTACAAAAGAGAGCTCTGTCCAAATGACAAGCTGGGAAGCATTCTATAGGTAGAAATTGCATATACTTTGGGAAACAAAAGCTGGAAGATACTCAGTGGTTTGGTTTGTGGAAGATTCAGTGCAAAACCGAAGTTACTTGTAAAAATAGTATTTTACCATCTGCGCAGAGTTGAGGCAAATGGCTTGTCATGGAATTGTCACATTGAACCCTGGGTTGTATGCTAAGTGAAGGCACATAGGAAGTTTACTGGCAGACAGCATGTTAGAACTG
Organism: Colius striatus; assembly: GCF_028858725.1. NCBI lineage: Eukaryota > Metazoa > Chordata > Aves > Coliiformes > Coliidae > Colius > Colius striatus. Next base: position 8,459,481 of record NC_084762.1, read on the forward strand.
CATGAAATGCTTTCTTAAATCCAAAGAAAAGGCAGTATTCATCAGCAACAGGTCTACTGAATTTTATTAGACAGTGGAAACGTAACTTGGGCATTGAAGGGAGCGGGAAGCTACATGGTTCTGAGCTATGGTAGTTATCCATTGAGATCCTTCTGTCACTGGTAGAAGGACAGCTATCAGTGTTCTGAATGCAGAGAGCATCTCCTGTCTCCTTATGCATTGTGTAGTTAAACCTGGAAACCAGATGAACACTTTAATAGCTAGAAGGGCAGTGTGTGGAGTAAAAGTACACCTGAACTGTTAGTGCTTCAGACAGTAGTGCAATGCTAGTGTATGGGGAGTAATTTTCAGTGGCTCAGTGACAATTAGTAAATCAGCTTTTCTAATCTTGCAATTGAAATTGCAACATGGCAGAAAAACTGCTAGGAAATTACTAAAATGGCTTTAAGTTTTTTGCCTTAATTCTTGTTAAAGGGTAATGGATCCTTGAAGGAGGGTTAAGGATGTCACTTCTTGGTTTTAATGGCATGTAGAAAGTAGGTGTGTCGTCTTCCTGATGTGGATAGTTTGGTTACTTGGGGATGCTTTACATCAACTGAATATTTGACTGTGTGATAGAGAAAACTTTTTTCTTTACTTTAGGGCTTTGAGAAGCCTTTGCCTATTAAGTGACTTGAAATAAAAGGGAACTGTAGGAAGAAGTTAACCATGGATCAGTTGTTAATTGCTAGAATAAGGGAACTTTTAAGCACACTTTTAACTGTTTGGAACATACTACTTACTGATTTGCTTGGTTTATTTGGTGAGTACTCTTAGAAAAGGCTTTTCTTCAAAGCACACTTATTTAAGTGAATTTCCTCAGCTCTCCATTTGGATGCCTTACCATTCATATTGCTATTCTAACAGGGGAACTTTCAGATTTTTGGCTGAAGGTGTTTGAGGAGGAGAAGGTTTCCCATTATTCCCTACTGTTTGAGTTTATTTTGAACTTTATGTTCTTGGTATTACAATCAAGTTGGGATAGTGATTTTAACTGGGACAAATTAGACTTTTGCTGCATTGTAAAGGGCAGGATACTGAAGTTCTTAGAAGACATTTGTTGTTTAAAGAAATAAATACACTTGCAAGGACAAAATGAGACTTGTTAAATTTCAGTGTATGATCATGTTGTTCCCTGTAGTGTGATGAAATAGCAGGAGAAATAAGCACAAGAGAAGTTTTGTATTTCTGTTAAAAAAAAAAACCCAAAAAACCCTAACATACAAACAAACAAACAACCTAAAACCTCACACCAAAACCACAAACTAAATATTATCACTCAAAAGTTTGGCATTACATTATGTTCCTAGAATGCACAACTGAAATGGAAATTAATGAATAAAATTAAGACCAGAGCTAAAAAAAATTAAGATCAGAACCAGAATTTATTGTACTGAACAAGAAATTTGAATATATTATACAAAGGCTAATTTTAGAATCCGTTGATGCTAAAAAGCTGACAACTTTTTCTATATCGAGATTATTTTAGTCTGAAGAAGGAGGTAGTGTGCTTTGGTAGTAGAACAAGCCTGACATATAACTGAAATTAATGTTCTTAGGAGTATTTTCTTCTGTTGTACTAGAATTTCTCCTTTCTTCCAATAGACAGGTCTTCTCACAGACGTAATACAAAGGTTTTGTGTGAAGGATTTTAGTTTTGATATGAATAAGAAGATATTATTAAATGTTTCTAACCAACCTTTCTGTAATAAAATTTCAGGCAAAGCAGGAAAATGCAAGTCTGAAGTCAAGTATTAGCTTGCACCCTAGCTTTGAAATATAGGAAAAATTAAGACATTAAATAGTGTTTGTGAGTAGTGAAACACTCCAGTTTGTGAGCCTAAGACTACCTAAAAATGGGGCAGAAACAAACCAAAAGAAACCCACCCAAAACACTCACCACAGTGTAACTCTACCATCACTCAATATATTGCCAAGCAGCAAGAGGACTGTGGAGTCTTGACTCAACATACGCCATCTGCTCTCATGCCAACACCTTCAGTTTGAATGCAGCTTCTTCATGCTTGACCTCTTCTGGCTCTGTCCTCCTGTACTTCCTCTCCCCTACCCCACACCTCCACCGTTTCAGTAGCATGTTCTTGCCTTGCCTGGATGGAGTCACACCAGCAGCCTTCAGCCTAAGTATCCTATCTGAAGTCACCTGCAGGGAAAAGCATTCCAAAGGCCTTTTGTGACTGTTAGGAAATCTCTGACGGGTTTTGGTTTGTAGGAGACAAATGGGACCTCAATTAAACCAGATCTCGTAATTCAGGGTGGCAAGAAGTCTTAAAGCTGATTTGGCACTCAGCAGAAAGAGCCTGCTGAGAAAGAGGATAAAAAGGATCTTCACCTTAGGCTGTAATTCAGTCTGCAGTTTGGAAACAGTGCCAGATTGAGCTTCCTGACTGCTCATGCTGGTTCCTGTGCACGCTGGATTTGAACAAAATTGAGCCAGCATAAGACCTTCTCCACACCCACCCCCAGTCCCTTCAGCAGGTTATTCTTTGGCTGGATCAGTTCCCTGCTGATTTTCGTCACGCAGCTGCATAAATACTTCTGTTGGCACAACAGTGGGAGCAGTGTAGGGGCAGGACAGCTTAGGGATCCACTAGTCACAGTCCTCAAATTTGCTCTGTTGAAGGAGAAAAAAAGTCTCATGATGGGACTTGTCTGAATGCTTGACTCCCAGCTCTAGGGGGCTGCATGAGTAGCCTAGAGTTTTAGCTTGCATAGGCTTGGAAAATATCCATGTATTTCATCTGAACCCTGTTTTGTCTGGGGGAAGCTGAACATGAGGATGTCATACTGTGTTAGTGACTTTATTGTGCCTTGGCAATGGGTTGAGGTGCTCTCTATAAGTATCATTGCAGCCATTAAATGAAGCTATCCATGGCATGCAGAGGTTATTTCTAATTCAGTATTGATCATCTACTACAAAATATACAGAAATGCTCTTAGTTGTTCTGTAGATAGAAGGGAACATTGGCTTAATTTAGGTGCTTTCCTTATGCTTATGTATGTGAAAGCTGAATTGTTTAGTTGTGCGGACAGCTTAACTTGTTTGAGCATTGATGATGAGTAGAGACTGTTGGAGACTGGAGCACCGTGGAGTGGAGCAGATGGAAGATGTCTAATTTCTTCTTGCTTTGAAAGTCCTTGTAAACCATGCCTATAAGGGTGAGGACCTTCTGACTGAGTTCACCTAAACAAACTACCCTTTGTCTATGAAATGATGCATTTGGGTAAGATTTTTTGATAACACCAATAACTTTGGCAGTGATAACTGACATTAATTTCTTTCTGCACCGTTGGTGTCCAAATGTTGCATAGCCACTTCATTTCTTTAACACTGATAGGGCATTAAAGCTTTTCTGCTTTTGTTTATTATCATGTTCTTGCTTTTGTAGAGATGCATCATGGGATGAAGCTGAAGTCACAACAGGTTGATTTGTCATTGGGTTGATTATGGAGAAAGTAGCATGAGAACAACACTGAGACATAGAAAATCATATTAGGGCTACTGACAGTATTGTCAAGTCGAGTGGAATTAATAGGTAATGTGCAATTGGCAGGAATATGGCTAATCAGATATCCAGTGAAGAATCGTCTTGCATAAAAAGAACTGTTTCCAAAAAGTTGCTTGTGATCTTCAAAACATGAATAGCTCATTTAATTGCCTGTTGACGACTGAATTGCTGCATTGCTTTAGCTGATGTTTAGGAACTCCTTGAGAGCCAGGAGCTGAAACACTTGTTTTGCTCTCAAAGGGCTTTAACTATCTGGAAATAGGTTTTAGAAAGAATGTTCCGTGTAAATTTTAAGTGGACTCTTGAACGGTATCCCTACAGTGATGCAATACGTATTTTAAGACACTGACTCACTTTTGAAATACTGCCAACATTCTGCAAAAAGGAAGATCTGAGTAATATTATCAGTTAGAAAATATGTCTACAGGGACAGTTAATGGCAGAGATTATTTTCCCTCTATCTCCAATAAGCAGGGTATTGTTTGGGGATGGAGATCTATCTACCTATGTGTTTAACATTGTTAAAGAAGATGAGCGGATTTTTCTAGGTTCGTTTAGGTATTTTTAAAGAGACTTCAGGGTGGTTTTAAAAATCATTTTTGCAAGTAAGTTGATATTGAAAAACTATGGAAAACATACTTGATAAATCTGTAAGTACAATCTAAGAAAACTGAAGAATTACAGATGAAAACTAATATAAAAGCTGTTCCAGCTGGAGCAAAAAGCTGCCAAGTTAAGTGACAGGACCTAACTGCAACACAAAATACGCACAAAAAGATTGGACTCCTTAGTGGTGCTGGAAATCTACTCAAATTGGTACATGAAATAGAAAGAAAATCTCTGTCATTTAAGCTAAGTTATGAAATTGAGATGAAATCTCGTATTTCTGCCAGCTTGAAATGGAAATGAAGGAGAATTTTCTTTTTTGTGTTCTGTATTAAAGCAGGAGGCATAGCTAATGCTATTATTACATGTAGTTTTAGATGTGCATACTATCTAAGTAGTGGCCTTTTTGCATTTACTTCTGAGATGAAACAGTTTATAGCTCCCACATCTCTTCACGTTCTTGAGTACTATGGGGAAAAAGTACATAATTTCAGCTTCGTGTCTTATCCAGTGAATGGCCATAGATGATTCCTTTGTGAAGCTTTACTTTCAGTTCAGAATGGGAAAGGGAGAAGATGTTGGTGGCTGTACTTAGAGACCCTGAACTGTACCCTGGTTGTTACTAATAAAAAGGGAAGCTGTGACAGCCTTATTCCCTCTGATAAGATGTTTTTATGTCTTCCTCATTACATTTTGTGGTAAAATCAGCTTAAAAATCACTCTAAATGACTAAGCTTTCTTAGGCTGTTGGACAAAGAAAAAGTGATACTAGCTATTTGTAATAATCAGACTGGCTAGACAGCAGATGATGCCTGCTGATGGTTAGATATGTATTGGTTGAGACAATGAAAATTGGAAGATGGGGGAAGGCAGTTGGGAGCAAGGGGTATTTCTTATTTCCTTTGCCTACTTACTATACTTGCAGTTCATTCGCTCTCTAAATTCCTTGAAATGAAAATAATCTTCATGGAATTGTTGACATTTTAGCATTGAACTTTGTGTACTCTTATGCAGTGTTATGGAAAACTGAAAAGCTAGTAGTCCATGTGTCAGGATTTCCTCCTTGTACACAGATATTTAGGTGGGGAGGCAAATAGAAAAGCTGAACCAACATGTGGACTGTGGTGATAAGCTTCTGCATCAAGATGCTGGTTTGTCAATCTTACCTGTTCTCTATCAGATTGCATCTGTGTATCAGCCTCCTAAATAAAATTCTCCAGAATCTTTTGTTGTATTTGGAAGCTTATATCATGCTGTAAAGGGAGCTCTGGTTCTGTTAAGAGTGACTCAACTTTATTTAGTGTGTTAAATCATTTAAGAACACGGTGAGAACTTGACAAAAGCCACAGGAACTAACGCTGTGAATGCTTTAAATTATCTGACAACAATAGAAATTAGTCTTTTCAGATGGGCAGGCTGACAATAATAAGGAAGACTTCCAAGGAAAATCGAATCTCCACTACATTACTTAGGTGCTTGTTTGATTACTTAAGCACCAATATATAGTTTCTTATGGCAGACATTGTTTTACTTGCAGTGTTACAGCCTAGCTTGATTAGATTAAGCTATATAGATAGATGCAACTTGAATTGTTCAAGCCCTTAATTGGCTGTATCGTGAGTGGAACAATAAAAAGCAGTTCTTAGGATCTTTTAAGTCTAAAAATTAGTATTTTATAACTGAAATAGGATGAGCTAAAAAAACAGTGACTGCTGCTACCTGGAGAACTTTTATACTTGATGTATAATGTAAGCTAAAGCCATAGAAGATAATAACATTTTAGAATATGTTGCAATCTGAAAGACATTTTAAACTATAGTAGGAGACAAGGATTCAAGTCTCTGATTGGGCTTCACTATGTGTCTGGTGAGTTTCCATTTGTGTTTTTAAACTTAAACTGGCTCCCGGTCCTGCTGACTGGTAGGCACGTGTGACAAAGCTGGTGTTCAATCGAGCTCGTGGCTGTAGGTAACTCAGATGTTGGAAGTCTCTGGAGAAGTCAATGTTAGCACTGTCAAGCAAATAAATGACCATTTCTGGAAAAAAACAAGAAAGGGTCAGGGTCCTTTCTGTATGATTTGTGGCCTGACTTGCAGACAGACTTTTGAACTAATAATTAGGTGGGCAAAAGCTAACTTTGCCCTGGCAGAAATCTAGGTAAAGAATTCTATTGTTATTATTATAATTGTTATTACTTTATACTGGAGTTCTCTGGACTCTAAAGTCTATGTTTAATGGCAAAAAGAGAAAATGTGAACCTTCTTCCTCTGTACACTGCAAGTATCTTTATGCTATTACAAATAATCAGAGCTGTTAATTGGCACTTGAAGTGCTTAAAATACAGTTTATAGATTAATGCTGTTTATTAACTGAGTTTAAGAGTAGGTAAGAAGGAGGAACTTTGTGAACAACAGAAGCAAGAGGTGCAAAAACTGTTAAGTTTGTAAATGTGTTTTCCCCTTGTTCGTAACCAGTAAATTCAACCTTAACAAGTTTAAACTTAAAAACAGGTTTTAATGTGTCCTACCCAGTTTGTAACCAGGAGCTTTTTCATCTTGTATATATGAGAGATTTTGACATGAAATCTGTTGGCTTAAGAGGAACTGTTATTTAGTTTGGTTGGAAGTTTATGTAGGTTGTCTAATGATTGTCTTGGTGAAATGTAGCAATGCCTAGAAAAGTGCATACTGGCTTCAGATGGATTAAAACACAGGTTAACTATTGTACCTGTTGTACATGTTTTCACCAACCTTTATAAATAATAATTCTTGAAGTTCTAATATTGTAGAATTCTTTTTTTTTTCTTGGTGAAATTTTAAAAGTCTTTCAGCTACACAACAATAGTTAGCCAAGGGGGAAAAAAAACCCCAAACTTGCTAGTAATTTAAATAGAAACTAGGGGGAGCAGAGGGACAGACTATATTTCAGTGAAGCTCAAAGATAGATGTTTGATTTCTCTTTGTATCCTTTTTCCCATATAAGTTCTTTGAAATTGAGTTTGTTTTAACTCATATATATTTGTATAAGAATTTTCAATGTTCAAATACCTTTGTGGATTGCTTTTGATCAAGTTTGACCCTCTCAGTTGACTGGTGAAAACTGGAATGTGGAGTTCATCTCACTGTTCCAGGAGTTAAAATATTTTTTTCAAACCTCAATCAACCTTGAGGAGCCTTGGATTCCACAAAGTCTGGGTGTGAGCTAAACCAAAATCAACTTAGAAACTGGTAAGTGGGCATTAAGAAAAACATCAATCAGTCCAACCATTGACAAATGCTTTGGAGAGATGTGGAATATTTTTTTGACTGGATAACCTTTTCCATTGACACAGGGGCACGACTGAGATGCTCTAACGTGTCTGAAAGAAATGAAAGCATCTTTCAGTTCATGTCTGCATGATTGCATGGCTGTTAGCCTGTCTAAAAGGATTTACTCTTTGTAGGTTTGCTTACAGTACATGCGTCACTTCACAAATTGGTGCAACTGTCACAGCTACCTAAGGCATAATGTAGGCCAGTAGCTGAGGTGGCCATACAGGCTAAACTAACCTCTTCATTCTTGATGATGTACTTGATACCACCACAACTGTTTTCAAGTTATATTACAGACTGTACTGTGTGCTTAATTTCTGAGTATGGAATGAATAGTCATAGTTGTCAAGCACTTTCTGGATGACTTACAAAGTATAGTTCAGAGAAGAGTCTGTACTTACTAAATAGAGATTCTTTGTAAAGGTCAGGAAATGGTGGCAAAAGTACCTAAAAGTTCAGTGTTTGACTTCCATAAAGGTTTAGGAAAATATTATAGATTCTAGTTGAATTCCTTTGGTTTTAAAAAAAACAACTGAACAAACAAAGCATAGTCAGCTTATCTTTACCATGTGAACATGACATCTTGTTGAACATGGGCCAGTATTTCATAAGGTAGAGGATACCAAAGGCATTTATCTTGAAAGCTTTTTGATTTAACCAAAAATTTGGTTAAATGTAGTAGCAAAATTGCAGGTATGTTTGCAGAGAGTTTTGGCGTGTTTGAGAGACTTTCCTTGAAAAACTGGCCAAGAATTATATAGCCCTTTCTAAGAGTACACAAAATTGTTAAGCATTAGTAGTACATGGTGCTCTGATGTGCAGAGATGAATGTTAGATAGCATGTAGGTTGTGGTTTCAAAATTAGTCCCTCAAAGTTGTTTTTCATTGTTCTGCATGTTACATGTTTCAAGAACCTCCTTATTCTAATTTTTAGCTCTAGACCTACCTTATTGTAGCAATTTGAGAAAGATTTATTTTTAACTTGATCTCTGTTACAACATATAAATTTTGACAGGAGTAATGGGGCTTTTTTGGGGGGATGAAGGGAGAGGAGAATGTCTAAATTGTCTTTACGCCTTATGCTCTTGCCTCAAGTAGTCGCTTTTAAGACATTTCTTCTAGTTTATCTCCTTATCTATTTAAAAAACAAACCTTGCTGATTTTTTCTGAAATGCATCCAGAAACAATCTCTTATTGCCATTTGATCTGAAATTTCCAGTAAAAGTAGTTAGGATGTTAAGCAGAAGAAGCTTTTAAGGCAGGGAGATCATTGACAAAGTCAACTGCGGTATTACAGAAAGCACTGCCATTGTTGGCTTTGCTTTTCTTGGTTCTACAGCATTACTGTAAAGAATGTTCCAATGGCTGATATTGATTTCCCAAGTTGAATGTATTTCATTTCAATGGGATAGGAATTAAATGCCTATCTCAGCCTCATTTAAATCTTCTGTGAAAGTTAAATAATATCTATGTATATATAGATTTGTCTTGTATATAAATGTAATTAACTGGAGCTGAACGGTCTGGGTACTGGAAAAACTAAACACAAGAAAGTAAGTCAGCATTTATAGCATTCTTACAGCTGACACAAGTTTTAGAAAATGAGTTAGCCACAACACATTTTTAAAGTCAGGTCTGATATTGAAGTTTGAAAATATTTTAGCTGGACAGAATCCACATTGCCAGTTACATAACTTAAGCAAAAGGGAGATATATTTCAGTAACAAGTGAAATAGATAATTTTCTAAATACATTTAATAAATGTTTATGGTGAATTTGATGGGTTGAGCTCCTTAAGGTGGATCATTGTCAGTGGAATGGAAGGAAAGGAAATGAGGTTAGTCACAAGTGGACGAGAAGGAAAGCTAGACAGTGGAGAAATTTCTACTGAAATAGAAGGTTCTAAGTACACAGAAGGTAGAGCTGTCTAACCTGAGAAGACATCTGAGTAGTTATTTGTTTAAAAAAACCGAGCCATATATTACAGACAGGACTGTTGTATAGACCTGACCTAAAAATTTGCTGTCATTTTTCAAGGTATACAACTAAACTTAGTCCTCCATCAGATGAGTGTTATGCTATGGTGATTTGTTAGTTATGTTTTACATTTCTGTGAAATGGATTAGTTAATCTCATCAGATAACTAGAATGTACATACCAGCACTTTGATGTGGCTATCTGTTAAATTGGCAATTTACAGTGGAAAAAACCCTGCAACAGAACCATTGGAGTCAGTGAGGTGAACTCACATCCTTTGCTTTGGGCTACAGTTCCTGCATTATGGGTATTGGCACTTGATAAAAAAAGATTTCTTTGAAAAACTAAACTGAGAAATTCTACCCTAAGATGGTGTCTTGGGAGGATGGAAAAAGTTGAGTAATGAGAAGTGTTGCCATGTTCAAAGCTGTAATTGTATCACTTCACTGACTAGCAAAAATTCGGATAAAATAAGTTATTTTTCATGGGGAGTTTTCAAAGTGTTTCCAACCTGAAGCCTGTTACATGTGTTCTTTGTGACAGTCAAACTTGACAAATATAAATTAGTTCAGGTAATTGCTCGCTTACAATAAGGAAGGATTTTCCTGATAACTGAATTGCAGTGTTCAGGAGACTGAAATCTCCTCCCAGTGCAACCTGACAAGAGGAATATGAAGTTAGTGGAATGAAGTGCAACTAAACCTATCATAATCATATTAGCTTTAAGTGCTATGTTAAGCAGAAGCATCAGTGGAATTAGGCTTTCTGTGATACTTGCACTGATTAATGGTGATGTAATTAGGAATGGCAATATCAGAGTTGATCCATCTTGAGCCACTACCAGGAGTAGTGTAAGTAACTGTTGACAAAACAAAAGCAAATGCTTAGTTTAGCACCTGACTTCAGTTGTCTCTGAAAAAGTAAGTAGTTTCATTTATGTATCAGAGTTGCTTTTAGAAGTTGCTTAACTTTTCTTCCAGCCAGGGGAGACAGATCAAAAATGCCATGCTTGCAAGCTACAGGCCACAAGAACTCATCTTTCTAGGAAAACATCTATCTGTTATGTTTATTGTGTTTCTCAACCTCCCAAGTAGAATGCCTTATTTGTCTAAAACCTCAGTACTCTTCCCCAAACAGGCTATAACTGTGTCTGTTGAATTTTTGGCTTGTTAAATTTAACACCAGGGCACAAACAGCATTTTATACCCCCCGTTGCCCCAAAATTTGATGGTTTTCTGGGTCAGAATGTTTGAAATTACAGAGAGCTGCTGTTCTCTCTGTTAACCTTTGGCTGAAGATTACTGAAGGGAGGTGGATGCAAATGGCTAAATTGTTGGGTTTGCTTTGGCAGGAGTGAATAATATTATCATAACACAGGATGGTTTATTGCAACTTTATATATGACAAGTTGACCACCCGTGTTTTTGAACATGATGACTCTGTGGTTAGTTCAAGATTCAATTGTTAAAAACATTGCTGTGATTTAATGATCAACAAAAGATTCCTTAGATCTTCTTTATATATTTACAATGGTAGTGTTTTCTCTGTCACTTTTTCTTCAGAGATCAAACTAATAGCCTATGATATTGTTGGCATCTTTTTCTATTTAACATCTTTCTTACTGCAATCATCTGGATTTATAACAAGAAGGTTAATAATGTGGTAGATGGAGTTTTCTGGGAGTTCATATGAAGAAGAAAATTGCTCATAACTTTAGATGCTCATATGCAGTTCTAGCAGTGACTTTGTTAATATGTTAATTCAATTTGGTTTGCCTAAAGGACCTCAAAGTTTGATTGCAGATAGTTCAGTCAAGAGAGGTTACTCCAGCAGAATTGGAATTGAGTTATTCTGTCACACTAGAAGTGGTTACTTATCCTTTTGTTTCCTGTAGTTGTTCCCTGTTTTAAGGATAAACTGTGTTCTGGATGTTTTTCAGAGATCAAATAAGAATGTACCACATTCAAGGGTAACTGTACAGAGTTGATCTGTTGACTGGGATTTTTTGGAACAGGTGATTAAAAACTAAATGGTTTACAAATAATGTCTCGGTGCACAATGAGATGGTCATTGTTGTACCTTCCTTGCTAGGTCCAATGATAAATTAGAGTTTAGGAGCAATAAATTCAGGGGGAAAGCTCTTGAGACAGTGAATTAGATGAAGTCCTAGAAAGTTCATGATACCAGTTTATCTGCGGGAAAAGTGCCAAGTAGTAATGCAAAGGAAAGCAAAAGTTCAGCCAGAGTTGAAACGAGAGATAGACATCAAGGGCAACAAGAAGAGCTGTTGTTGCTGCCTTAACAGCAGAAGAATAAAGAAGGAAAAAGGGTGCCTGCTACTGAGTGGGGTGGATAATTTAGTTACCGTTGATGCAGATGGGTCTGGGGTACTCAGTGCTTTCATTTCCATGAAGATCTACTAGCTCTTTGTACCTACAGACAGAATTTGGGGAGGAAAGGAGCAGCTAGTAGCAGAAGAGACTCAAGTCAGGAAGCTCTTGAAGTCTTGATCTATACGAAATCCAAGGGACAAGGTGGAATGTATCTAAGGGTGCTGAGAGATCTGCCAGACGTTAAACTACCCCCACTATATCATCTTTGGAAGATCATAGAGATTGGAGTCAGTTAATGACTGTAGAATGGTCTACTTCACTTTGGTCTATGGAGAAATTGTGAGCAGAGTGCACTTGGAATTCAATTGTGGGCATATGAAGGTGCTGATGTTGAGTTGAAATAGGCATCATGGGTTTACCAAAGATAAATCATGTCTGACAACCCAACCTAGTCACCCTCTGTGGTGAAATGACTGGGTCTGTGTATAAGGCAGATGCGCTTTGATTTCAGCAAGGCTTTTGTCATGGTCTCCCCACAGCAGCAACCTTGTATTCAAATTGGGACATTGTGATCTAGATAGTTAGACTGCTTGTTGAGTGAAAAACTGCATGAACCTTGAAGCTCAGAGATTGCTGGAGCTTGATTCATTCTGTACCTGTTACAAGTGGAATTCTATTATTCTGTTCTGAGCTTTGTTCTCTCTCATCCTGGTCAGTGACCTGGAGGAGTTGCTGAGTTTGTGCGTGTCACGAGACTACAGAGTATAGTCCATATGCTTGAGGGCAGGCTGCCATTCAGAGGCGCCCAGATGGTAGAGCTATGTGCCGACTTCATGAAATCTAACAAGGACAAATGCAAAGCCCTGCATGTGGAATGGATTAACTCCCTGCATGGATAAAGGCTGGTGATGGAGTGGTTGACAACAGCTCCCCATAGAAGGCTGTGGCTATCCTGGTAGACAGTAGGCTAAACATGAGCCAGCAGTGTGCTCCAGCAGTGAGGAAGAGTAACAGCGTACTGGGCCATGTTGACAGAAACATAGCTAGTAGATCAAGACAATGAATTTTCATCTTGTACTCAGTATATGGAATAGTGTGTTGAGTCCAGCTGGTGAACCATCAACATTGTTGGGTTGGAGTGAGGAGGGGCTGAGGTGACTGGGCTTAGTCAACCTGGAAACAAGAAGGCTTCAGGGGATCTAATGGTAACTGTCTGATACACAGGAAAAAGGAACTGAGAAGAAGATGGGCTCTTTAGATGCATAGTGGGAGGAACAAGAGGCAACAGTCATGAACAGAAACATGGCAGGTTTTTACTTTAAGGATCATGGAGCATTGGAAAAGGTTGCCCGGAAAGGCTGAGGAATATGGCCCTTGGAGGCTTCCAAGACCCAACTTGATTAAACCTTGAGCAACTTGATCTAACCTCAGGGCTGATCAGAAATTGCCCAGTAGGCCTCCCAAAGTTCTTTCCAATCTGAGCTATTCTATATTTGGAGCCAAGGTACACAGCACCAACAGGAACTGCTTTTTTTCCTAAGTCTTAAAATGTAGTACTTACCTGAGAATTTTTGGATTACTTGTTTCAAATTACAGGCTTCTGTTCACCTAAAGGATGTAGATAGAATCTGAATATTCAGTAGCATCTTAAGACCTTATAGTTGGTTAAATATAGGTCAAAAGATAGCAGTAAGGACTGGCTGGTGTTGATATTTTTGTTTCTACAACTGAGTGAAGAAAACTTGTCACTCGGAAAGCTGAGGGAGAATAGGGAACTCCTGTGTTGGCGTTGTAGGTGTAGCTGTGGAACCACTCCCAGTCAAAGAAAGCAAATTTAAAGAAATGCAGCATAGTTTCTGCTGCAGGTGGAGAGAAAATCATGGACTGTCCATGTCAAACAATTCCTGTATAGCAGTGAAGAACTGTAGGTGGAGACGTGAATCTGAGCATCTTGTTACATTAACAGCAAATGTCTTAAGACTACCCAATTTAACTACTTACAGGTCCTTGTTATGCAGCGTGCCTTCAGGTGCAAGTTTAAGCTACAAGTGTCTGGCGTGTAAACATTGGCTCTAAGGGTGGAACACTAAAGCTGCAGTTAACGGTTGTGACAAAGGGGTCACTAGAAATCCCAGACTTAGGCAGTGTCACAACTCTGCTGTAATTCAGGTGGCATAAACCATACATTATGCATGTAGTCCTCTGTAAAGTGCATGTTAAGTGTGAGGAATTTTTTTAAGTTAAAGTGTAAGATGTGCAGTGCTCCAAGTTATAATCCATTTTCAGATATGCCAACACTGAACAATATATTAATTTTGAGCAAGAATAGACCAAGAATGGAAATAATATTTCCTATTAAAAAAGACCTGGAATGTGAGAATTATTTCTATGACTAGTGAAAAAGTTACCCCCAAATCCAAATCTCTTTCTCGTACTCATGTAAATTAAAAGGAATTATTTAGAAATAGGAAAAAAACAGATCTATAACATCTAGCTCCATGAATTGAATCCTACAGTGATACTTCAAGATAAGATAGAAAATTACCATGGGGGTGAGATTGTATGAAAGGATACAGAGAGTGAGGACAGTGGTCAGTTTATAACTTCTTTGACTCTACCATATGTGCTTGTGCTTTCTGTAGGTATGCAAGCTGTTAAAACACTGCATGGTTTTGTGCTGTTGTAGGATGGCTGGGTGTTCAAGGGCGAGTGACCTGCTGCTGGTGATCTCTAAGAGTTACAGGCAGGCACAGCTGGAACTCTTCCTCCCTGTCTCCGTGGTGGGAGCGTCGGGGCTGTGCCAGGCAGTTGCTGGGGAGAAGTCAACAGTTGCAGGGCTTGATCCAAATGTACGTGCAGTTGCGAATGAAAGAGTTACCTATGTAGCTCATGTTTAGCTTGGAGTTAGGTAGTGTGTATAGACTGCCTTTTTTCCCCAGTTCTTCAAGGGATCATTGTTTCTTTGATAGGTTTGCCCACATGATGTAGTCAGGGCCAGCGTAAAGTCTTGGCCTGTAGTCCTATGTAGATACTTACTGGCCTGTCACAGTGAGCTGCATTCATATTCAGCAGTCAACCCTGGCATCCCGTTGTAAGTTGAATTGCTTGCATAGTTGGCATAGTCTTAGTGGAGTAATTGCTGATGTATGGAGCAGTGTTTCATGGTAAAATACTGTTTCAAGTGCCTGAGTCATGTTGGAGGCATGTTGTCTGGAAATGTCTAAAAGAGATTCCTGTTGGTTTCCTTTGTACTCTCATTTCCTGAAGAACAGGGTGGGGGTTAGTAATTTTCTTTTTGTATAGCAGACTGACATGGAATTGTGGTGGCCCTCAACTTGGACAGCCTGTATGGTAGGTCTGTTGGGAAAGGTATCAGTGCTGCAGATTGATATGCTTGCTGTGACAGGAATCAAATGTTTTCCCATTCATATAGCTCACTGTCAGTGACACTTTCTGGTACATCCATCAGTGAGACGTTCTTTTATATGGGGACTACAGGCAAAACAGTAGAAGATGACCTTGATTTGCTTAAAAAAAGCTTTTCTTAGTCATACCACTTTTTAAAATGGGCTAATCTGCTGTAACTATATCATGCTGCTTTGTTTGGAAGTCCTGGAAACAAAAGGCAAAGTTCATAAAGTATTGGCAACTGTGTGTAGAAATCTGGAAATTATCTGTCTTGCTCCTAGTTTTTCTGTACAGGCTGTTAAAAAAAAGTCTGGGGAAGACCAATGTGGACTGGGAAACCGGAATCTGTGTCTGCCCAAATACTTCTGCAGTACAGAAGAGCAGTGAGTAATATTCCAGACTACAGTCATAGAGAAAGGACTGTCTTAATTGAGAGCTGTTGAATTATTTAAGCACTGAAGTGGCCATGTCTAATTTAAAGGAAATAAACATATTCCCTTTGCCTTGGTGTAAACTGTAACTTAGGTAATGCAGAGGCCAAATTTGAATTCAGCTTTTCCCAAAGCATTAAGGCAACAGCCTGTGAATAAAGCTTAAGCTGTAGTCTGATAAGATGTGACACTTCACCAGAGCTGTCATGGAGTAGAGATGTTGAGTCAATTTGCCTGGAAGTGCTCCAGTTATGGGCTTGGTTTCTTGTGCTAGCACGTGTGCCGTGTGACTGCTAGTCAGTCTTGGAAAATGGCAATGAAAATGAATTTTTTACATTATTTATAATATCTTTGTCAACCCAAATGTGCCAGGTGCTTTAACTGAACGAAGTAATCTCTTACATCTAGCATCAAGAAGTTTAAATCCGTAAGTCATGTTGTTATTCAGGTACGTTGGTTTGTTGATTAGAGGTGATGAAATACTGGAACATTAGATATCTTTAAAATGAAATCAAGCAGAAGACTTTGTTTTTCTCCACCCTGACTTATCTTCTTTATGATCATCTTATGCTGTAGGCATCGGTTGTTATGCATCCTACTATACTTAGTTTGTTCTTAATTAAATTGATAGTGTAGGCTGTTATTTTAATCTTAGGTATGTGTTATGTTGAAACAATCAATTTATCAGAGAGTTAAGAAGTGTTCAGGTAATTTGTTTGTAGCTGTAGAGTAGTAATTAGATAGAATATTGGGGTGTTGATAAGTTTTTGTTTGTTTGTTCCTTTTATTTTGGAGAGGATTTTCTAGTGTTTTAGAGATCAGGATAAACTTTGAATATACCACTTCAATTCCAGTTTTCCAATACCATGTGTATATCAACTTTCATTTAGATCATGGCAATATCTTCTTCAGGATGATGAGCGTTTCAGAAACTAGAATGTGGACGTTCAGGGGTAGTTGAAGGATTCTGTTTCATGTAAATATAAACAGAGATAAAATAATTCTGGATTTTGTATTGATGTGAGATCTCCTTGCTAACAAATTCTCATGTACACTAAAGCTTTTTATGTAACAAATATTTATTATTGTACCGTGATGATTATATAATAGACGTCACAAAAACAAAACAAAGATTGGACTCAATGATCTTAAAGGCCTTCTCCAGCCAAAATGATTCTATGATTCTATTCTAAAACATAGGATTAAGTTTATAGGTAATCCAAAAAGAAGAGACGATACCAGAGATACCTGAAGTTGACAGCTCTGAAGATGGCACTAATAACTGAGCATTGCTAGCAAATGTCCAGCTAGTGTTCAACTTCTCCAACTGTGTAAGATGAGTGGGCAGGGAATATTGAATTTAAATAACATTGCTTTGCACGTTTCAGGTTTTGTTATTTATGGCATTAATGTATGAAGGGCAGCTGAAGTACAGACATTCAGGTGGTAAATGCTGATACTCAATTTTATTGAAGTGTCATATCCTAAAGCACAAACATTCTAAATTTCAGGTTATTGAAATCAATTTTGGATTAAGTAATTAGAAACCTTATTTATAATCGCATGCTTGTCATAAATAAATAGATAAAATATTTCTAACTTTTATCTGCAGTAGTGGTCCTTTTTATTGTTGAGTTTTGTAGCTACAAGATTTCTAGTGCAGGACTCCACATTTGTGTGTAGCCAGGGAGGAGACTGTTTTTAAACTGTCCTCCGATCTGGAACAGTTGCATCTGGGTATTATGTAGGATTAAATAGCAATCATTGTCAAAGCCTATTTGGTGGTAAATCCAGGCAGAGCAACTGTTAAGCAAACTGACAGTCAAGCAAAAACTGTACAGGCAGAAGATATGCATTGACAAAGATGATTTGGATTTTAAACATGTATTGTACCTTTTTTTCATCTGACTGCTCAAACCAGACTAGTTGAAGAATGTTTTTACTTGGAAATAGAGCTTCTTGGAGAAGCTAGAAACCTAGCAGCTATGGAAACTATCAGATTCACTGGAGTCTTGAACTAAAATATGAGGTTTTTAAAATCAGAATTATTTTTTCCCGATGAAGGGATAAGGATTTGATTTGCTGTTGTTTCCAAGCGTCATTTAGTTTATCCATTCTTGTTGACTACAGACATATTGAACCTCTGGGATATGAACAATGTGTTCTTACTTATAAATGGGATACAAACAAAAAAAAAAATAGGTGTGCTGATACTTCTGAATGGTAAGTCACTCAAATATGTTTTTAACTTTGTCTTGTAATGGCATGTTACTATATAATAGTCAAAGTTAAGTTGAATGTGTAGCTGTAATACGTTAGAACGCTTTCTACTTGCATGCTAGTTAATGACCTTGTGAGATACAGAAACAGAAAACATAGCAATGGTGGGTGAAGCTTGACAGTACTTTTTGACAATGTGTCAAAGCAATTCTGTATTCTTTTACTCTCCAAATAGATGTGGGTAACACTTCATGTTTTAGCATGACGTAAGTGATAACAGCAGCTATGGTATTAGGTGTCAATCAAAATATTGTGCTTGTAATATTAGTCATCTGCTGAAGGGAGCATAAATGCAGATACTGAGCTCATTATGAAGAAGCCTTTGGTGTGTTCAGGTCAAATAGCTCTTCCAAGTAAATGGACAAGATTCTGGAGATAAGGATGTACACAAATAACCTAATGGCTGACAGTGTCAAAATAGCATTGCTCACCTCATGGCTATTTATTCAAAGACCATCTTTGAGACAGTGACAACACAGTTGTTTTCTTAATCTAAAGCTGCTATTCTGGAGAGTGAAAAATCAGCGGATGGCATTGTAGCTGACTAGTGTAATGCAGTAATTCTGGCTTTTGTGATTTGATTGTAATCTTTAGTGACTTTCCAACATGTACTCTTGTTTGATGTAGGTTAATGCTATTGCAATGCAGGCATTCCATAATACTCTCCTTAAAAATTTCTTTATCTCTATTTGGAAAAAAGAAGGACCACTGAAAATCTTTCCTGATTGTACTCTTATTGGCCTGTGACATAGAGTGAACTTTGCTTGGGCTTACCACTGGTATGTTAAAACTCAAACTCACAGCTGAGCTTCTAATGTGTGGTACCCCTGAAAAGAAATATGTGTGGGTACAGTTGGTTTATTTAACTTGGATCATCTTTTGTTTGATGGGTGGGAATTTCAGAATTGGATCAGCTCCCATAGTCTGGTGCTGGGACAGCTGTTAGTCTTCAGTAGTATGCTTCTGTTCTACTATACTTTATAACTGTACACAGATACCAGGCATGTTTTGAATGAGTAGGTCATATTTTTGCTTGGTTTTTGATTGTAAGCTTAAGCATACGGGCCTTTTTTTTTTTTTATGTCCGCGTTACACATTTATTTTACTGTGTGATTTATTGATTTCCGTTATTTATAGGCAGTCACTGTATTAGAAATTCAGTAAGTAAAATGTTTTGAGTTTTCGCTAAGTCCAGACTCTCCTTGCAAGATTATTCCACAACTGAAATCATTGAACGGTTTTCCATTACAATTTGATTAATTTAACTTGGTTTTTGGAAGACAACTTGCCGAGTTGCACTCAGATAAAATACTGATGGTTCCTTAAGCAATTTGTTTAGATGCCTGTTTAAACACTAAATTACATTTCTTTTATTTAAACAAAGATCTGTTTTAAGATAACATCTTCAGCCGTGAATTACTTTGTCAGCTTTAGGATGCTGTTTTTTTCTAAATTGAGTTGGGTTTCTTCCAAGTTAATTTAGTGTTTTCATGGCTGTCCTACAAAAGTATTTTGTATTGTTTTTGCAAAGTAGCTCTCCAACTGGCTTATTCAAGTGTTTTGAAGTTCATGCCCTCTTGCTCTTGAGGGTGGTTTGTTGGTGTCCCTCTGCCTTCATGTTAGACACACATACCCTTGTTGGAGTGCCTTGATATTGACCAATAACTGCCTGTCAGTCTTCTCTTAAGGAAGACAAATATGAGCATTTCAACTTGTGTATTTTGCCTATTATTAAAAAAAAGTAAAATCCATTAGAGATAATTGACTTAAATGTAGAAGTCTGTATACACTTGTCTTGAATAAAGGGTTGTTTTGTTTCACCTTGGATTTAGCTCAACTATCTGTCTTGCTTTAAAATTGTGTTTGGAAGTGTGTCTACATGCCTGCCTCGTGTTGGGTTGTGTCTGTGAAGAAAGTCTCATCCTGGTAGAGGATGGTAGTTTTCATAGCCTTTCTTCTTTCAGATTGTGGAGAATTCTATTGAAAATTTCCTGTAGATCATTCTTTTACCTCCCTTAAAGTGAAAGTTACCTAAAATGTTTCTCTCCCAGATGACATGTTCATTTCAGTGGGGAGATCTCTGTTCAACTTATTATTTTTTTTAAACCAGTTTGTCAATGGACAGCTGTACTTGACAAACTAGATTTAATACATGGGAGCCTGTGTTCAGACTACTGATAACTGTGGTGGTTAATCAAGCTAAGAATCCTCAACTTGCCTTGGGTAATTATCATAAAACTCTGGCATAAGCAGGCAATACCACTAAAAGAGAATATTCTCTAAATTGTGTCCTTGATAATGTGATTGCATGGAACATGACAGAACCTGTTCTTTGGCTTTTGCTCTGTGCTAGTGAATATGTGCACACATGTATACCCCCTGCAATCATTTCAGGAGCCATCAATAACTGTTTGCAGAGATGTCTATACCAGAAAATTAAAATATCTCAGTTTTGTAGTGGAATTCTGAGTTAGCATTTCCATTAAGGCTTAATGCTTAATAATGGGAGTGTCTTCTTTTTTGAGAACGATAAGTAACTACAAATAACTTTTCCCTAGGTCTTTGTTTAGTGCAGCCACCAGCAGTTACTTCGTGCTTACCCCGTATCATATTGCAGTATATGTTTGGTAGAAGGAGTTACAGTGCTGGGTATAATTAAGCCTTTAATTCAGTGGTAATCTGTTAGTAGGTGCTGATAGACTAACAAGTAAGAACACTGGACTGAGCTGGTGAAATAGAAGGAGACTGGAAAGTTTTACTTCCTGTTTAGAGGCTCTGTAGTGATTCCTTCTTGCTATAATTGTAATCTAAGAGTGATTTGAGTTATTTAGATATTGCAAAGCAAATACTCAGCGACAGTAAGGGGCTATTGCTCAGTATCATCAAACCTTAGTTCAGCAACAAAAAAAGGGAATCACAATAAACCTGACTGTCACATTTAATTGGAAGACTTTGTGACAAGTAAAGTTTTAAAACCCCAGTGTCTTTGACATGGAACAGAATGTTCTAAATTGGAGAGATCAGGAAAAAAAATATGATAATGTCAAGAAACTTTGGTCCGCAGAAAGTTATTGAGCCAAGTGCTTAAAGAATGACAGTTTGATTGCTATTAAAATAACTTTTCAAATGATTATTCTTGTATCCAGATCTTTCAATTACCCAAAATGATCAAAAGCAGGCCTCATGTAAGGATGGGATTATCCTGCATCTGCCAGCGATGGACTGCTTTGGTAGGCAACGTAAGCTTCTAATATTGGCCTTGTCTGAGAAGCATTTTGCCTCATTCAAGGTATTTTCTCATACATTCAAATAAACTTGAACATTGTTGATTTTTGTTCTTAAATTATCTTCCTTTTAAAACAATTACTTAATAGCAAAGCTATCAAGAAGTCAAGTAAAGACGCTGTATTATGATGCTGTAACTTAGATCCTGAGTGTCATCATGTGTATCGTTATTACAAGCGTAAGGTGACACAGTTAGTTCCTAAGTCCCGGTAGTTCAAAATCTTACCATTGAAGAGTCTCAAGTACTTTGTATTTGTTTTTCCCAGATGCTGAGATGGTAGTACAATTTCTTAGTCTGCTTCGAAATTGGTGCAGTTTTTTGCCGCTAACAGTGTTAGCATTCTAGCTAGCTTACTTGCATCTCCTTTTAAGACTTACGAGCCATGGAGTTTGTTTTTGGTGCTCAGTTGCTGAATTCATTGGAAATGTATTAATTTGAGCTAACTCAGATAAATTTGTATACAATTCTTTCTGAAGAGGACTAGTCCTTCTGATACATGTTGTGATGAGTAAATGGATAATAGATAAAATGCTCCATTTACTTTTATTGTTCTTGTAGCCAAGTAGTGCCAATGAACTGACCTATCATGAGCACAAGCAAGGTTGGTGCAGTGGTAGTGAGGATAAAAATTTAACAGGAAAACTGTGTGTGAAAAGACTTACTGAAAATATATAAAGTGTACTAGGCAATGCTGGTCATCCACACTAGTACTTAGTTAGGGAAGCATAAAGGGAGGTTTTTGTGATGCATCAGCTCTGAAAACCTTTGAGGAAGTCTTTTGTAGAGAAGTTTCAATCCAGTTCTTGCAGTCTTCTGACTGAATGCTCCATAACACAATGCTGGACTCATGACACTTTCCCCTCTGCTGAGTCCAGAATACAACTGTTATTTCTCTATACACTTTCAAATACCCACGTGGCTTGTGCTGGAAAAGGGCTTGATGCTACTTCAAGCTTTCAACAGTTGCCAGGCTAAAAAGACTCAGTAAACCTCTGACATTACAGTTTCTCACGTTTGGTTTGGTTTTTTTTCTTTTAAATAATAGTAGATAACGAGAGCTTGGCAGTTTGGCATACCATGGTATTGGAGCACAAAAGCAAATAAGAATGCTGCCACAGGACTTGTCTAGAAAAAAATTGGCTCTTTACCAAAAGCACTTGAGTAGAGAATGTTTCTCACTAATGTGTAAAAATAAACATATTTGCCAAACTAAATAATGTATCAAATGTTACTGTGCTGTACTACTGTCGTAAACGTGTTTTAACCTGATAAGAAGAACATAAGAGTTTGGTGTGGGAATAATAAAGGTGAAGAAATCTTAATTTTACATTTGTTACTATTCTACTCTACAGAAGTTAATGTCTATAATTAAACTTGCTAGAAGTATACCTATGGACTGCAAATTGGTTTTAGAGTTCAAAATCTTCAGAGACAACTTTAGGTGTCTTTCATCAAGTCAGGAACCCAAGACATGAAGGCAGAGGCATAGTTAACATCTTACCCAGTGCTTTTAAAATACATTGTAGACATCTAAAGTAATGCATTCATATACATGCCAAAGTACACTGCTGCTTTTTAATGCAATTAAAATGTTAGCTCCTATTGTTATCTCTAAGAGCTTTTCCAGGAAATCATATGCATTTAGGGTTTTGTGTAGAGTGAGTCAGTGTTGTAGAAGACCAGCAAACCCGTTTTAATTGAGCTTAAATTAGGTAGGTTTTGTGAACTTAATTAAAATACTGTAACTTGCAGTGCATGAATCGTTGTCATCCTGATTTGCAGATGGTATCACATGGTGTCTGTACCATACTACATAATGCTTGCTAAGTCTGAGCGTGTTCTTTAAAGGCATGGATCAAAAGTGCTACAACATACCCATGTGACAAATATTCCCTATTGAAATAAAATAATATGGAAAACATTTGCTAGTAGTGCTATTTTGCAGAAAGTGTTACAGAGGAGAATGGCTGCGTAGTTTGGGTATATAACATTCTAATACATCTAGCCTAGAGAAGGCTGAAGATGAAAGCTGATGGGTGAATACCCGTTGCCTGTCCTAACAGACAAGTAACGGGCTGCATTTTCTTATTTTAATGGCTGCAACTCTATCAAGGTCCATGGATGTTAGAAGTTTGAACATGAAATACTGGAAGCTCACAAGTATTTATTAGACCAGATTTATCGTACTGGTAAGTAATAGGAAGTGGTAAGTTGTGGTCAAGTTTAAATACTCTTTCTCTGTAAAATGAACAAGGTTTTCTATCTGATATTTTTGAAGCAATGGAAAGAGAACTTGATTAGCAGACTTGGGAGTATAATGTAGTATTCCTACTTTCAAGTAACTATTGTTTCCAAAGAGATTTGCCGCTAGTTTAATAGATATCAATTGTTTGAATATGCACATGAACATTAGAAACAAACAGTTGACTATCTGAATGCCTTTGGAACATTGCATCTACAGGCTTCTGTACTAAAGAGCATTAGAAGCTGCTTGCTTTCTTATCTGTCTCAGTACTGCATATGGTATGTATCCTTAATAAAAATGAGTTTGGAGCTCATTTACTCATGACTTGAGGATAGGTGAGCTGGTGAGAAATCCTGCCCTGGTTTTGAGTGCTGAATTTGGAACTCTGCTTTGGACCGGAATCGTGACAGTGCACATTCTACATATATAGTAATGTGTGTCCATTTACAGAAATGGATGAAAGAGAAGCCAAGACCTTAATCTTGTTCTTGTTACAGTAACGTAGAAGGAGCTGAGTAAGTGGAGTTTGCAGAGAACGCCCAGCCTTGATTTAGGTTAAATGTGTGTGCTTCAATAACTGTGTAAAATGCAGCTCTAATGAGATTCAGCCTGCTTGCCTTTGTCATCTGAAGGGAATAATCTGTTAGAACAAATTTGAGAAATGAAGAGTGAAACCTTTCTTTCTCAGTCATGAAGATCTGCAAAATCCTTTCTGTTGTTCTTTAAGGATATCCGTTCACAAAGCAAAAATGCGTTGAGGGTCTTTTTGTTTCTAATGACATTTGCCAGAGGGATCAGATAGGGGGAGGATTTTTGGCAGGGCGGGGAAGAGGAAGGGTTGCAGTGACTTGCGGTGGCTCGTATTCCCGCCTCCGTAAGGTCTGGGGGCTGGATCTAGGGCTGCAGCGTGTGGCAGCACAAAGCTGGTGATGTAATGCGTGCGGTGGTGGGAGCGCGTTGGCCGCTGGGGAGCGGCGCTGTCAGCGCAGCGGCTGCCGTGCGCACCGCACCGAGCTGCCGCCCGCCGCTCACCCCGCTATCACCGCAGCCGCTGCCTCCGCAATGCCTTCGCCTTCCATTGTCTTCAACCTCGGGTTTTAATTAACGGGGCACGTGTGTTAAGAACGCACCTGCTCAGAGCAATGCAAGCTGTAATTTCTAACGTAATCCTGGAGCAGATGAGATGGGTGTTGGGACATCTCTTTCGGCATTTCATGCTCATCTTGCTCTCCCTTCTAAAGGCAGGGAGGGAGCGAGACAGGTTGCCGTTAGCAACCGCTTGCATATTAAAAGTGAAATACCCAAGCTTTAATTCCCCTGGGGACTTCTGATCACTGTCGTTTTTGTTTTCTTTTCCTTTTAGGAATTGGTTCATTCTAACCATCAGCATATGTTAATCGGTGTTTTAAATAAAACCTGCTCAGTGGAAAGATAAAAAGGGAGAAGCTCTGACGTCAAACTTCATTTGCCCCCCTCTAAATGCTTCTGTCACGTGTCTGAAACTACCAACTGTATAAAACTAGCTGTAAATAATTCTTTTCTCTGTTATTTGAATCAATATAAACTTGACTGTTTTACGATGCAGGATGAAGACAGGCGTCTCCCCCTTCCTCCTCACGCTGATCTTTTGTATGCTCGCTGTAACGTAGCAGAGAAGCTCAGATTCATCCTACATTTCCTGTGCTTTGGTGCTCTTATAGCTCAAGCTCCCTACAGCTGCAAACTAATAAAACAGGAATTTCAAGGAATGAGCACTGTGCACACATCAAGTTATTTGACATACATCTTACTGCAAACTGCTAGTTTTGACACAGAAGGAATAGAAAATGTCGTGTAAAATATGGGAGGAGTATTCAACAAGAACTAGTTAAGTATTAATGTCTCCAAGTATGAACATAACCTAGTCTATTTTTTGCATATGAATCTTAATAAAGAGATCTAAGTCTTGTGAGAATGTGTGCCTGTTAAGAAAAGGGTGGGGAAAAGGAAAATAAAAATCAGAAAATGCCTAATCATAGAGTCTATGAATGATCGGAAGCCCAAAAGCAATACTTGGTGCTATAAAAAGGCATTTGTGAAGAATATGTAGTCTGTTTTTTTGTATTTTTAATTGACCTTAGGGCTGATGGAAATAGTTCATCCTATTGTTACTCAGGCTAAAACAATACAGGACAATTTTCAATCTGTTTTAACTTGCTTACTTTTACTGCCCTTGCTGTAGTCTTCATCAATTTCAGTATGGAAAGCGATTTCTCCAGATGGTGGTTTGGAACAAGAGCCAAAGGACATGATCTAAAATGTTATGTTCCAGCTGTTACTGTGCAGAATTTAGAAGCTACTGCCTTTCACTTGATCTGTGTTTTGAACAGGAAAGAAATAAGTAAAATTGCTTACAGACCTTTAAAACAATTGCATGTTAAACAGATCTTTTATAGGAGACTGGCTACCCTCCTGATAGTCCTTAACAGCATGGACCCCTTAAGCTATGAGTGTCTGTAGGGAAAGCATCTGACTGCAGTGAGAGCAATCTGCCACTGCTGTATTTGAACACCATTACAAAACTGTTTGCCACCTCAGCAGGGCAGTGAATTGGAGTATTGCAGTGCTTAGACATGGATGATCAGTTCCCACCAAAACAAACGAACTCCCAACCATGTCGGTAGGATAGCAGGACAGATTAAACAACTTGAATAGATTGATAAATTTAGGAGTACAGTTAACTTCAAAAGGGGGAAACTGGTCATGAACATGGCTACACTTCTGGCTCCTGCATTTTATAGGAACAAAGGATAATTCGGGTTGTAAAGGACCTCACTACAAAACACAGATAACTCTTAAAGTTCCTGTTACCCAATTAAAAGGAAATTGCATATTGCTAACAGAGAGATAAAAGATTTGGAGTTGTCAACTACGTTCTTAAGAGAGCTCTTCAAGTTCTGCAGTACACACCTGAGGTAGCTTGTTTCCTGGTAATTGCTTCCTCTTAACTAAGGAATAGATGAGTATGGAAGCTTCCAAGAAAAGGATGGTCATTCAATCACACAGAATCTTAAGGGTTGGAAGGGACCTCGAAAGATCATGTAGTCCAACCCCCCTCGCCAGAGCAGGCCACATGGAGCATGTCACACAGGAACTTGTCCAGGTAGGTTTTGAAAGTCCCCAGAGAAGGAGTCTCAACAACCCAGTGCCCACAGTGAATAAATCAGTGAATTTGATGTTGCTTCAATATTCGTGGTCAACTACTAATAGACATCGCGATCCCCTCATAATTTACAGTCGGAAGAGGCACGTCCAGGTGTCAGGACAAACCACAGAGCTGTTAAAAATGGTAAGAAAAGAACCTCTTACACCTAGCAAAAATGCCAAAAACCATAAGTAGCTTAAAGAGCTAGTAGCCTTCTAACAAATCTAACTTTCTTACTTCAAGGTAATTTCTAAGCAGTCCACTTCTTTGAGGTTCCAGTTGCCATGTGGTAGCACTGTATACCAGCTCAGTACTAATGTGGTGCAATTCCTTGCAACATGTAAGGAGAGTGCAAAGGGTGCAAAACAAAACAGGGAGAAGAGGGACATTTCTGTGAGTGATTAAAGTGGAGATTTGAAGTGATAATGTTTTCTGATGATTGGATCTTAGGCCTGTTCAGTGCTGAAGGAAATCAAAAGCCGGACTCGTGTCATGCTCTTGTAATTGCTTGAAATTCAAGACTGGCTTCTTAAAATTAAAAGAAAAGCTATTAGCTACAAGAAATACTTAGCTTATACTCATGGCTGTGGCTGCAGAACAACACTGAAATCAAACACCGCTTATATTCATCTAAGCTGTATCCTTGTTGGAGTCACCTGGAGGCTTTAGAATCTGTACTAAGAAAAAGTGAATGAATAAATGATGAATGCTAAGGTTACTGATGTTCCCCAGTGATCTGCATGTCATTTAAAAAAAACCCCTGCTGATAGTTTCTCATTTGCTCCTAAAAAGAAAGATGTATGTTCTTCAAGGTGCCATGACAGGCATACTGAAAAGTTACTGTTCCTGAGATGAATTGCCATTATACCTTTTTATGCTGGTCATCTGCAAGCTCACAAAGCTTCAGAGAAGAGAATTGCAGTCTCTGCCGTAATTTCCCTGAATTCTCTTGCATTGTTGCAACGTGAAAGATGGTGTGAGATTGCTGAGCACCAATGAATATAGGGAATGTCTATAATGGGAAGCGATAACAGTGCAGTTGGTGAATTGACAGCTGATTGCTCTATGAATCCTTTACTTGCGTACAAAAGTATGACTTTATAGTTAAACCTACCATAAAATTGAAGTTGACACCTAAAGTACTGGAGTTAAAATCAAGAAAAGCTATTGATAATCCTATACATGCACAAACTCTAGTTACCTTGTGCTTCCCTTTCGCTAACCCCTTTGGTTGTGTTATCAATTAATGCTGTGTTTTACCATTTTTGGCTTTATGAAAGCTTCAGTTTTCCTTCTCATCTTTACCTCAGTAGTCTGATGTAATTTATAAATCCAAGAACTTGTGCAGTTCAACAATTATTTTTCCCAAATTGGAAGGAAAAAATCAGATGATTCTACTGAGTTAATCTGTACTGGTTGCTATGTAGGAGCTTCAGAGTTCAAGGTATAAAAGGCTTTGTGATGGCTGCTTGTGAATCTCCTCGCATCCCAGTTAAAATTCTTTTCCATGGAGTAATACCATCTTTACAAATTTGCCCACTCTTGTGTTTTAAAAATCTCTCCATAGCAAAAATGGGGGCACAGGAACCTGCTTTGTGCTCTTTTTCTGGACAGATGGGAGGTAGTGTATAAATCAACTTGCAGCTGAGGTTTATTGAACACAGTTGTTAATTGATAAGCAATGTTGAATAAACCCAGGGCTTTCTAGGATTTAAAATCAATGTCATCATCTTGTGATATCATGGAAGAGAAAGGATAAATAATGAAATCTTAGTCAGTCTCATTTTATTACATCTGAGCTTCTTTATTCTTCCTTTTGTTTTGCTTTTGGGTTTGAGGTGAGGTTTTTTTCCTTTTTACTTAGTTAACTAGAAGGCAGTTCCTCTTGAATTGGAGCTAGGATGGCTTTACAATTGGAGGAATAGCTCAGATTTCAGAGTCGGTGATACCATTTATGCTGTGAAATAGAGGAAATGCTGAAGATAGCATCTTGGATTATTTCTCCTTAAATGTTGAGTAGCTACACGTTGAGATTTTCTGTTCCAAGGTGAAGCTTAATCAACACAAAGGGATGGGTGGATACAACTTGTGCAAGACTGTTTACATTTCCTGCTGCCTTACCTAGATGCAGGAAGTTGCTCCTTGGCTGGGAAATGGTCTCTTCCCCACCCATGGAAGTTGTTTAATTCTCATCTTCTTTCAACTTATGACTAACCTAAATCAGTCCAAATATTACCCGCTCCCCAATCACCTGGACTGTAGCAATAGCATAGCAGTTATGAATGCCCCTGTTGCAGTTTCTAAGTGGGTTTTTTTCCTTCCTGTAGAACTTGGCATAGCATGTGGATCTTTGTGCAGAAGCCTATCAGAGCAGATCCTTTGAAAAGAAGAGTAATCTGTGGGAAAATAACTCACTGAAGGACTTTTCTCTGGTTCAAGATGAGTTTTTTGTCAGATAAGAGGTGGAGATTAGAAGACTAGTGCTGGAAGTGGCAGTCGGTAGATAAGGCACTTGCCTACTCTTGGTGACAGAACACATGGAGTCATTCTTCTAAGTTCCAAATACAGCCTAACACACCAACATATTCTGGACTGACTGGCCCTTTTTTTGTTTTTTTGCACCTGTGAAAAGGTTTTGTTTTTATGTTGCAGGGTAAAACACAGCTGAGTTCTTAAAGGTGCGAGTTTTCAGGATGAGAGCGTTCCCTTTCCTTGTTTGTGTGGTTCATTTCTAGCCACATTTCAGAAAGGTTTCAATTGGGTTGTGTATGACAGCAATGGATGAGTGCTTTGTCAGCCCCTTTGCAAAGAGATGCTGCTCTTAGCTTCAATTTCCAAGTTTCTGCTGTTGATTTCTGTTTCTGTCATTTATGTTTGTTGCCGTAACTGAATGATGCACATCACTGAAGATACTTGCAAAGTAACAAAGACTTCTAGGTTCCTGGGGCAGCCATGCACCTTTGGTGAAGCTGTTTTCACTGTTCCTTTTTATTGTATTACTATAATAAAACTGTTAGCTTAAAAGATGTGTTTAAGAATTTATTTGCTTCCTTTAATTGTGTGGCTGACTAATTGGTGCTCACTGCAGTGCAAGATGGTTATCAGAGTTAACATGATTCCTGTATCATTTGGGCACCTCAGCCTCAGACTCAATACAGCATTTGCCTTGGTTGCATAAACTACAACACAGAATCTCAAAGGTTGGAAGGGACCTTGAAAGATCATCCAGTCCAACTCCTCTGCCAGAGCAGGAGCACCTAGAACAGGTCACACAGGAACTCATCCAGGAGGGTTTTGAATGTCTCCAGAGAAGGAGACTTCACAACCCATCTGGGCAGCCCCTTGCAGTGCTCCCTCACCCTCACAGTGAGGAAGTTTTTTCCTTGTATTTCTTTAGAACCTCTTATGTTCCAGCTTGTACCCATTGCCCATTGTCCTGTCATTGGCCATCACTGAGAACAGCCTGGCTCCATCCTCCTGACACCTGCCCTTTATGCATTTGTAAACATTAATGAGGCCTCAGTGTCCTCCAAGCTGAAGAGCCCTACCTCCCTCAGCCCTTCATCAGAAGTGAGATGCTCCATCATCTCCATCATCTCTGTGGCCCTGTGCTGAACTCTGTCCAGCAGCTCCCTGTCCTTCTTGAACTGAGGAGCCCAGAACTGGACACAATATTCCAGATGTGGTCTCATGACGGCAGAGTAGAGGAGGTACTTAGTTTCTGTTACAGCTTAAAAGGTGACATCCTCACTGTATTTCAGTGCCCATGGGAAGTTCCATCAACTTGGGTACTGAGCAGCAGAATTATTGCAATGCTGTGATTTCAGGGAAAAGGTAGCTCCTTTACACTCAGTTACTCTTTGATCTCCAGGGCAGGTGGACATGCAGTACTGCAGTTATTTCTTGGCCATGGGAATTGAGACCTCTTGCAGCCCATATGAGAAGGGTGGTTATCCTGACCATTTGGTTAAAAGGTTCTCAGAAACCTAGAGGTCATACCTCTAGCCAGGAACACTGTATTTTCATGGCTCTTTCAGATTGGATACGTTAATGTATTCCCGCAAGATATCTTAGCTTCATACAGCAGGAGAAAAAAACAGTACAGACAGTTTAGTTTGTTAAATTTGTGTGGCTGATCCTGTCATCTGTCCCTGAAGTCCAAAGAGGAAAAGATGTGTTTTTGGGAAAAACTTAAGAATTTTCCAGTGTACATATCTGTATAAAAAGTTTAGGGGATTTTGTTTTGCTTCTTTCTCATTTGTGTATTTGAAAGATCTTCAAGCTATGCAATACAGTGGCTTCAGTAACTGCCCAATGATAAGAGACTCTTATTGCAAGACTGTATTGCTTGTAACTCAGGAGACTCTAATTCTGAAAGCTTCACTATAGAATAAAATCTCATCAGTTGAAATAAATGGTCTATAGTCTTGTGTTCCTTTAATCTGCTAAGACTGAATATTAATTAGCATAACTTGAGCAGTGGCACAGGCTGCCCAGAGGGGTTGTGGAGTCTCCTTCCTTGGAGGTCTTTAAGTCCTGCCTGGACATGTTCCTGTATGACCTGATCTAGATTGACCTGCTTCTGCAGGGCAGTTGGACTAGATGATCTCTAAAGGTCCCTTCTAACTCTACCATTCTATGATTCTTGATGGTTGTTATGGAGAAGCATCTGTATGATGTGAGATAATAGAAGGGCATCCACTACCTGTTAAAGGTGTGAAAGTGGAAAATTAGTAGTAGCTATCAAAAATATAATGGGTGGCAGTCCTGTTCAAGACTCAAATTGTCTGCAAAAGATGCTAGCGCAGGATTTATCAGTAAAACCCCTTCCGCGTCAGGTGAACTAGATAAAAGGAACAGCAGCAGAACGCGACCGCACGCTCCGCAGAGCGCAGGCTGTGCCGCGGCCGTTTGTAGCGGGGCCGAGCCGAATGGAGCCGAACAGGGCTGAGCATGTGCCGTGCCGTGCCGTGCCGTGCCGTGCCGTGCCGTGCCGTGCCGTGCCGTGCCGTGGCGGGCACTGCGGCGGCGGCGGCGGCGGGAGCGGTGACGCCAGCCCCCGGGCCACGTGAGGCGGGCGGCTGGCGCGGGGGCCGTGCGGCTATTTATGGCGTTGCGTTCCCGTGCGGTGAAGGACTTTCCCTTTGTGGAAAGGAAAACAAAAACGCCCCGAAATCCTCCTAATCGCAAATATTGCGGACTGTATTTGTGGTGTAGAAGCTTAAAAAACAAAGAAAGATGGGGAGGACCCAGCCCAAGCCCTTAAGACCTGCGCGTATCGCCGGGTTTTTGTTTGATTACTGCACTGCCGGAGATAAAAACATGCCGCTTTTCTTGTCGTATTCCTTCTCTTTGCTCCCCAGCATTCTTCCGTCAATTGTAATCCTCGCAGTCTTTTCAGTTAAGCTTTAAGGCTGCGGAACTGGAATAAAAATAGGCTGTTTAGAGCAGCGGGAATATGATAATCCAAAGCAGTCAGCCTTAAGGATATGCAGATCCGGAACGTGAGCCAAGCGCTAACGTGTTTGCCAGGGTGTTTACCTTGAGCAGCCCCTTAAGAGTCAAGGAAACGTTAGCTAAGTCTTTCTCCCTTCTTACACGCCACGGGCAAAGTAAAACATGCAGCTACTGCTCATCATCCGAGATAAAGTAGTTTTTAAGGGCTTACACATCTGAGCAAGCAAGTTGCGGTAACGCCAGTGTCTTGGGTAATTTTGAGCCAAGATAGACAGCAAAGTACAGCACTAGCTTTTGCATGCTTTTTATGTGAGGAGAAAGTGTTTTCTAACTCGAAATTTGCTGTAAAGAAAAGGAGTTGCCATGGTTGATACAAAAGCTGAGCATGCTAAATTGGCATTAAGCTTACAGTGGGTAGCTCAGAGCATGTTAAAAAAGTGTTTAACTCTAGAAGTGTGCCTTAGCAGTCAGCTGAGTCCAAACGTTGCAAGGTGGAAAAAGATACTTGCTGTGTTTTTTAGATGAGTTTTTTTAAACCCAAGGTTTTTCATAAAGTCTGGTTTAAAGCTTTAGTCCATAGTGTATGAAAACTTAGTAGAAACTAAACTGTAGGCAGTTTCAGTAAAAGTTCGGTAACCCATAGCCAGTACTTTGAAGGAAGGAACAATGCAAGAGGTTCCTTTGGAGCTGTCTCAGGCTCATGAGAGTCTAAGCACAAACAGGAAAGGATTAGCTGTGTTCCTCCACAGCTTTGATGGTCTGGAGTTGTTGTGTAATAGCAAAAGATTGTCTATTTTGTAGAAACCCTCCATGCTGCATGGTTACTCAAGGAACCAGTCTTCCTAGTCTAGTCTTTGAGACTGCCTATCAAATTTTGAGTTTGTTTTGGACTTACTGGTGTTCATGTAAAACCAAGGAACTAGCCAATGGCTCTAAGATGATTTGTTTCATTTCCTTTCCTTTGTAATCTGTGGGTGCTGAGACAGTGTCTGAGCAAGCTGAAGAGAACTCATTGCTGACAGAGGTTTGTCTAAATGCATCTTAAATAAAACCCTCAGTCATGGATAGTCCGTAGTCTTCCTCAAGCAATCCCATGTGCTGCTTCCAGTTATTTCCTTTACAAAACAGCCTGCCATCTAAAGTAAACCTCTCACTGTAATTCTATCCAGCTTTGGTTACCAATAGATTTTACGTATTTTGACATTTGCTACCATGTCTTCTCTCAGTTCTTCAGACTAAACAGTGTTATTCTGTTTAGTCCTCCTGCATAGCTTGTGACTTGGAAATGCTTGGCCATACTTGTCCCTCGAGTGTTCTGTTTGGTGTGTCCTGGGTTTGTTTTGAAGGGTGGTACCCATAATTATATACAAAACTAGAAGTCTCAGTATTGCTGGCTGGAACAGAAAACTTGTGACATATATACGATGTCTCTGTTTTGAAATCACATATTACTTGATGACACTAGTATGAAATCTTCAGGTTTTAGCTCTGAAGTGCCTAGAGCTGTTGTTAAAGCTCAAAGCCTAACACCCAAAGATACGAAATATTGGGATGTTTTTGAGGAGGAAGAGAAATAATTGCCTCCATGCTGGGTATCAATGACAACTTCTGTTGCTGTCTCTAGAGGAATTGTAACCTTGTTGCTCAGAGGAAGAACAATACATTTTAGAAAAAGTCTGCCACACATATACCAGAACTTGCTCCTGTAAGATTTCCCTGTAAATAAATAAGCTTATTTTACCTTCTAAATAGCTCAAACTGTTGCTTTTAAGGAACACTACTGCTGTGTTTTATCAGGCTACTTTGGGCTGTCTTACTCAACAACACTTCTGGGCGTCAACAGTGATACAGAAGTACTTTCCACTTACCCTAGAAGAGGTACTTCTTCAGAAATTAGATTTAGTAAAAAAAAAAATACATGAATCCAAAGAGACTGAGAAGGATCCATAGAGAGTTAGGTGAAGTGTTTGTACAAAGCCAACCAATTTCTGTAAAATTAACAAAATTGGCCCAAAAGGGACTAATTCTGTATGGTATAGGTCAACATGGAATATAAGGTCATAAATAAAATGCTGCCGAAATCTCACTTATTAAAGAAAGAAGTTTAGCGTGTGGCCATAGAAGTGTAATGGAAGTAAAAGGGAGAGACAAGTTGGTGTGTTGCTTTGTGACATTGTCTGTAATCACTCATCTTGGGGACCATTTCAAACTCCATGGGTGCGTAGAGCTAATGTGGCAATGTGTGCTCTCTTACAAAATGCTGTTCCTGTCAGACAGTAGAAAAGACACAGTTTTTTCTATTAGAAAAGACACATCTTCCAATTCTGCTTATTGAAGGGATGTAAGGAAAATTGCATGTAAATAGTGTTGTGGCATTTTAGTGGGTCTATTTGTGTGTTGTTTTTGAGAGGTTGGGAATATGTGGGTCTTTTTGGTTAGTATATTTTTCTGAGGTTACGAGTTTTTTGGGGGATTTTTTTAGTTTGATTTTTTTTTGATTGGTTTGGTTTTTGGCTGGTAATTGTCTTAAAAGTAGCTACTGTTATTGGCTTGATACTAGTTCTCTCTGCTGGAACAAAAAATGACAATGGGATTTGAAATGCATAAAAGCAACAGAATCCAACTGATACTTCTTATTCACTGATGCAAAGGCTAATTTCAGTATCCTGTTTCCTACCAAGGCTTGTTGACAGACCATGCTATTTATGTTAAGCTAGTCAAAGTGATTACTTGTTCATGAATATATTCTTAAAAGTATATTCTTTTTTTGCAACCATTAAGATTATCTAAACTTTCACAATCATAACATTCAGATGCATTAATTAAATGCAGAAGTTGGGCAGGTCTGAGTTTCTGACCAATCATCTTTGTCTTTACTGTTTTTTCAGGGTTTCGCAAAAATGATGAAATGAAGGCTATGGAAGTTTTGCCAATTTTAAAGGAAAAAGTTGCATACCTTTCAGGTACAGTTATTTTCTTCTGTTGTGGAATGCATGACTGTGTTTTTATTAGATGTAAAAGGGTATTTTAAATACTTGAAATATCATTACAAAAGGAACACCTATTCCAGTTGAATATCCCAAATCTTTGTGAAAGGAACTGTAATAAAGAAGATCTGTGGTTTGTTGAATGTGTAACTTACTCCTTGTTGTCATCCTGGTTGTCATATCTCCCTCACATATCCAACAGCACTACTTAGAACAACCTGCTGTACCATAGTCATATTCCTTCTCCTATTTCTGGTTCTTCTGCTAAAGTGTTTTACAGAGAAGGCTTTATTACTGGCTCATCCACAGCACTGAAGAAGTATCTCTGTTGCAAAGATGAAATTTAGTGCATACCTTTTGAAGTATGCTTAACATCTTTGTAGTGAAATGAGTTAGCATGTAATTTTTAGCTATCTCCAGCATACACCTTGAAATTGGTTACTTAACAAGGAATAGCAGAGGATTTAAAAGTGGGGTTTAGATGAATGAATACCATAACATCTTCTATAACTTGATCAGTACTTGATGGAATGGTGGCTGAGGTGCTTATTCTTCTGAACTGCATTTTTGTGTGACTTTCTGAAGTAAGTACTTCCAAATCTATTGGATCATCATTCTCTTTACCATAATCTTGATGCCAAATGGTTTAGAGAACAGTCTCATATTTGAAAGGGTTGCTTTTTTATAAATAATTTGTCAAGAACTCCAAAAATAAAGCTGTTTTGTGTAAATATTAAAACATACAAACTGATCCCTGAAATTGCACTCTTCAGAAATTTGCTGTGCATGTATGCTGATGCTTGTAAGTATAGTATATAGTTCACAGTACTTCATCCTGTCCACTCTGCTATGTGTAATAGAGAAGTAAAGCAAAACAGATGCTTTTTTGTACCTCCCATTGAGGTACTACTTTTTTCTCCAAGCGTACTATATTGTGTTTTAACTATATTTATGTGTTTTCCTTTGACTTCCAATAGGTAGCTCTTTGATCTGTGTTAGCCTGAGTTAGACTGTAATTCTGTATCCTTTTGTTGAAGATTTTGCTTTCATTTATGTACAGATAGATACATTTAACAGATCTACTCAACACCCTTTTCTTTGCACAGTCCAAGTCCTTCATCACTGGGAATTTTAATAGTTGCTTTTGCTCTGCCATAGATCACAGTAAATGTGATGTGATTCACTTTTGCATTCTCTTCCATCATCACAATCCCTTTATTGAGCTGTTAATGATGTGGTTTTGTAAATGAAAAGATGAGTGGAGTTTTCATAATTTAATGTATCTGAAGATGTATTTAGATGGAAGAGAATTCTTTCTACTTGCCTTTGTTATCTATAGCACCAGACAGGGTAGCTTTAAAAAAAAAAAAGAAAAGGAGACAAAACGGGTGAATTTAGAACTAAATTTTGTACAATAAAGAATGTACAAATGAGGACGTTGGTGCATAAATGTCATCTGAATTTGTTAAAATCTGTATGTTTCTTGTATCTTTTAAAATATGTTGGTGTTGCTGTGATGTTCAAACTGTTAAAAATGTAAAGTTAGTGATTGGATGTTAGTTGGAATGAGAAGAAGAGCTGCAGTGTCTGAGAATTCAGTTCTGAAACAGATATATATATTTTTTTTTTTGCTAGGGACCAGGAATTTCAGAACAAATCCTTCTGGGAAGCATTGCAAAGTTCATCTTGTAGGTTGATAACTGTAAAATCCCAAAGCTCACCAAGATAGCCTGAATTCTGAAGTTGATTCTGGAATCAATTCTGTATTGGAAGTACTTGTCTTTCATGAAACCAGTCTGACAGATGTGTAGAAACAAATGCTTGGGTGCAGCTTCCCTGTGAATTCTGTATTATTTTTCTAAAATGGTCAAAAGAGTGGTTCAACAACAACAACAGAGAGTAATGGAGGGAGGGGAAAAGCCTCCTTGAACTGATTTTTTGCCTAACTGGGAAATAATCTACTTAAGTATTGAATGTCTCAACACTTGAAATAGAAAAGCATCCTAGAGATGTAACCATAAAGTACAAATAGAGTCTTGGATGCATTTTTTTCTAAGTTTAGATTGAAGGCTGATGAAGTAAGGATACTCTTATGTTTCTATACATACTTAAAGAGGAGAATATTTTTCTTAAAAGGTTCAACGATCTTGGTTTGATATGAGGAAACAGCCTTTGATAACTTGCCCTGCTTTTCAAATGTACCAGAAAAGGTCACTGTTTAGCTTTACCAAAGTACTTTGAAACTTGATAAAAAGGCATTTCCTGACAAAATCACACCACTCAACCCATTGGATTTCGGTGACATTTGGAGACCATTGACAAGACTGCTCTTAGTGATGTGCACTAGACAGCAGTGATTCATGTTAGGTGACTCATGGGAGTTTATCAGCCACTTACATGACACATCTTGACATAAACAGAGAGAATATTGCAATACTATGGGGTTTTTTAATAGAAGAAAAGGGATAAAAATGGAAATCTCACTGATGAAAGCTGTAGCTTAATGTTTCTGTTAAACCAAGACAAATAGGGGGCTGAACTGTATAAAGACTATTGTGAGACAGGAAATTCCCACCTGATGCCTCATACATTGTTGCTTTTAACATTCCTGTTTGTGTATGACACAGGAGCATCAGGAGGAAAGGAAATGTGAGTTATTTATTGGAAAAGGCCTAAGAAAGCTTTCAGTATAGCTTATGGAAAAAGCCAAGTGATAGGGATTTTTTTTCTTAAACTGGATACCATAATTGTAAATATTAAGACTGGGTAGTGAAACTCTTCTCACCAAAAATCAAGGCTGTAGCAGTTTCTTCATTACTCATCTAGACCTGAAATTTGTACAACAGATTCTGTCTCTAGTGTACAAAAATTTCTGGATATGATTTATCAGAAGTTTAAAACCATACTTTAAAAATCCCCCCCCTTTTTTTTTTCCTGTGGTGTATGTGGAGCTGGGAGACAACTCAAGTAGCATCCAAAATGACATAAAGAATATGGGTTTCTTTCCTCTGCCACGTAGGAGAATTGCATGATACAGGAGTTGCTGTGTGGGAAAAGCCCAGAGGACTGATCTGAGGTGACTTCGTGTAACGAAGCATTTGTTTAAAATGCTTGGAGAGTGTTAAAGACAATTCAGCTTATGCTTTTCCCTGCTAACTGCTGCTTTTTGAAGAAGAATTTTCACCCTGTGGCAATCAAGCACTTTTTTTCTGAGGGCTTGGAATCACTAGTGTTTACCAGTTGAATTTTTAGGATCTGTAGCTGATGACCTGAGGTGCTCTGAGAACATTAGGGGCTGCAGGAGAATTTCTGGTACTTCTAGTAGCTTTGGAGCCCAGACATCACTCTGGAGCTGAGGAAATGCCTGGACTGTTAGACTCTCAGTCTTGTCATTTATCCCTCCTTTCTCTTGTGGCTTCTGTTTTGTGTTTATGTTGTCACTTTCTTTGTAAAAATCCTCAAAGCCTCTACTTGGCAAGTGGGTTGGGGTGGGTCAAGACCACCTCTAAACATTTGCCTGCATAGTAGCACAACTCTCTATTTAAATTTAATCCATACAATTGCTGATTCAAAACTTAAAATACATAACAAAGCACCATTGCTGGAGATGTCACACTGGCAGTCAAACTTGAACGTGACTGTAATGTGTAAGTGTATAGTGCTATGGTTATTCTTTGTTTAAATCTTTTTTGACAGATACTTTATCTTTGTAGGAATTGTGATAATATGCTGATTGATACTCCCAAAATTCCAATTTAGGCTGGTCTCTACATGACAGTGTTGGCATTTAACTTGAAATCATTTCTTTATCTAAGTGGATATTCATGAAACAGCGCAAGACTTAAGTTTTCCAAAAGTGTCCCGAGACCTAGTTTTGCAAACAAGAGTAGTGTTATGCTGAGAAGTCTTTTTGACATGTTTTATTTTTCAGGTGGCAGAGATAAGCGTGGAGGTCCCATTCTAACGTTTCCAGCTCGTAGTAATCACGATAGAATACGGCAAGAAGACCTTAGAAGACTAATTTCATACCTAGCGTGTATTCCTAGGTAAGTGATGGTCTCTTGATAAGCTCTGGAGCTGTAAAACCAGTTAAGTGAATTATGTTGTGATAAACCCACAAGCTGGAAGACTGAATGGATTGAGAAAATGAGCAAATTCATAGCAGGTTCTTTCAGCTACTGTTTTGAAACTGGTTTTTGGAAGAGACCTAAATAATTATGCTGCCTTGTATAGAAGGAAGGCTAGTGTGCCTTAATTTGCAGTAGTTTGTGTCTTGTAAATGGCACTGCTGTGCCATGTTGTTGTTAATATAGAGAAGATTGCAGATACAACTCAAAGCCTTTCAGTACATCAATAATTAGAAACAGGCCAGTCATCAGTCACAATATGCTTTGTGTGACGTGAGGTCAGCACAACACTCTGGTTATTTGTATTAGATAAGTTACAGTGTCCTGATATAGCACAGGAATAACCAGGAGAGAGAGATGTAAAATTGCTTGTACAGGGCTCAGATAGAAGTGTGGAGAGATCTGTGAGAGTACTGATATCATTGTATTATCAACAATTTAAGCTATGAATTACAATGTGCTATTTAAATAAATTGGCAGAAGTCAAATCCAGTGCTAGTGTGTGCATATATGCACACTAATATATATATATATATCTATCTCAACTGATATATATATATATATTTAGGAGTTTTGTTCTATGGATGTAAAAAAGTTAGCTCACACAGGACTTTATTCCTAATAGTAACTGAATTAGGTACAGAAATGATTCTAAGACCCTGAGTTTAACTCCATCTCAGAATCTGTTAGCATTTAATACTGGAGCAACACTGTGCTTGAATATGCCTCTGAGTTCAAGGAGCAGTTGTCATTACAGTTGAAAAAAAAATCCCTTGGATGTCACCCATGAATGCTGTATCTCCCATATTTCTGCAATGTATTCCATTATAGACAGTCTTGTTTGCACCTGATGGAATCAGATGTCAGTTTCAGGTTGATAAAAGTGCTTTCATAAAAATAACTTCAGGACATGCGTGACCTGCTCTAAGCGGCCCTTCAAACCCTTAAGATTCTGAGACATCTAGTTAACAGTTTGCACGGCCTCCCATGACAGCAACTGTTGGTATAATTCAGTTATTCTAATCTTTATTTCACTCTGAAGTGTAGGAGTGTTTAGTACTTCTTTACTTTTTTAGCTCTGAAATAATTTGACTGCTTGAGATGTATTCTAGCCTTCTACAGCTTCAAATTACTAGAGAAGGTTATAGGTAAATATGCATAAAAATGTGCCCAGGAATATTTTCTAGAGATAATCTGGCAAAATACAGTGGTCCTTTGGCAAAAGATGGATTTTAGTTTAGCATCAATAGATTTCAAATGAGAAGAAAGTTAGTGTAAGCTTTCTGTCTTTATAAGTATAGCAAAGCTTTGAGAATAAAAGGAGCTTTATTAAAAGCACAATTCATTTTCATACAACTCATGTTTTAGGGACTGATCATGCAAGTCTTGCTAATTAAGAAGTCCCAATTGTTACAAATAACCTTAAACATTTGGTGTGTCCATTGGTTATTGCAGTACTGTTACTCTGTGTGCCTGAAAATTCAGAGGTATCAGTTGCTTGGCAAGAATTCTAAACACTTAAGGTGATTCTGTCTCTCACTTTTACTAATTTAACAATTAATCTGATTTAAAAATACTACTAAACTTCAGTCCTCCATGCTGACAGGACCAGATATTAGTTCAGGTTTACCTAACAGATGACCTTGCATCACATGTTGAGGGACTTGCTTTCTACAGCCCAATAAACATGTGCCTCAAAATAGTGGCAAGAACTCCTCATGCAGTGTTCATTTTTTGTGGTGAGATAGAGATGGACTGAAGAGCGCTTGTATAATAACATACAGCCTCTCAATAATGAGTGGATCATTAAAACAGGAGTTGTTTTTGGCCTTTAGTTCAGTGAGACTGTTAGAGAACATTTTCACCATGGTCAGAAAATTGTGGCCTACATGTATTCCAAGCTAGTCAGTTTTCATGTATTTTTCTACTGCTCTTGCCATTTTTGGCATTCCTATGTGCAGGTGGGGCAGCCAGCATTTATCCTGATAAACTCCTTTTTTAAATGATGGTTTGTGTGTTTGACTTGTTTTTAAACTTTAAAAAAACTCCTAAGGAACTTGTATTATCTACTTATTTTGAGAAGCTCTTCTGCTCTCCTGTAACAGCCATAACTTGTTTTTCCACAATGTGACCAATGGGACTGTGTAAAGTGTGCCAGTGAAGCTTCCCTACCTATTGGACATTCTGAAAACCTCACAACATGAAGTCCAGGCTTTCATTTATATTAGTCATATCCCTGAAAGTGACTCATGTACTCAAATAATGGGTAGTTGGTCCCTTTTGATAGTCCATTGACTATGACACATTGGCTTTGAAATATTTTCCCTTTCCATGTTAGCCAGAGCACGTAGCAAATTCTACTGGAACAAAATCAAATTCTCTGATGTTGGTGGTGATTGCTGCCTTCAGTCAGTGGCAAGCACTGACATAAAACAAAAGATACTGATGAAAAAATTGTCTGCCATTCTCAGAGGAGTTGCCAGAGAATTTGGATGTAAGGTCTGTCAACTTTTGGACAGCAAACTTGAGCTCAGATTTTGTAGTAGGATGTTGATGCAGTTTTGTTCACAACCCTAAAAAGCTTTCTTACCATTAAGCATCCACAAATCAGTTCTGTTACAGACGGAATGGTCAACAGTGAGGTGTTTTCCTTCTACAGACTCCTTAACTCTCAGGTAATATGGAGTTACATCTGAGACAGTTTAAAAAAACACTCGCAGAAGGGATAGGTAAGGATAGTATGCCGTCTTCTGTCGTTCAGGGAATCCCCTCAGTTGTTAGGCAGGAATATTGTCATCAGTAAAGCTCTGTGTGTTCTGAAGAGTCAATTGCAAATTGATTATATATATCTACTTCAGTAGGTGATGTGTTTAATGTATCTGAAAGGTAAAGGAGAAGGAAGACTGGAAGATGAATCATTGTGAATATAAACAATGAAAATGAAAGAGGAGATAAAGACAGATTATCAAATAATTTTGAGATACAGGTGTAAAGCTGTCACCCACAAGGAGTTTGGTAGGGGGTAGGAGAAGCTCCTTGAGAGGTTCGTGAGGTCTGTTGTTAAGTGTCAGCTGGTCACCAGCAAGACCCCAGAGTGTTAACAGCTGAGGAGATCGTGTTCATTAGGTGGTGTAATACAGTAGAGTGCTGTGTTTCCAGTTGTAACACTTGCTTGATAACCTGTTCTTCTTTCTTCTGCAGTGAGGAAGTATGTAAACGAGGATTCACCGTCATTGTAGATATGCGTGGGTCAAAATGGGACTCCATAAAACCTCTGCTGAAGATTTTACAGGAGTCCTTTCCATGTTGTATTCATGTTGCACTGATAATCAAGCCAGACAATTTCTGGCAGAAACAGAGGACTAACTTTGGCAGCTCTAAATTTGAATTTGAGGTAATTTTCCCTAAGGTATACAAATTCACATTTATTTCATGGTTTTAAGTGTGCTCACGACTTATCAGCATCTCAAAAACTCTCGGATAAATTATGTTCTAGATGAGAGAGTGTGTTAGACTAGTGGTGCTGGAACCAGCTTGGTTTTCATCATGTACTTAGGCTGGGTAGTTATACATGTTGTAATTTACATTCTTTTTCTGAGTGTGAAAAAGGTGGAATTACTGTTTTGCTCCTGATGGTAAAAAGTTAGATTTCATCTGTTTGTTGTCTTGGTGTGCACTGTGATAATTGTGCTATCAACAACATCCAAAGGAAAGCAGCCAACTGAACCTTGCTGTTATTCTCCTACTGCTTTACAATAAGCAAAGTCAAAACTTAAAACGTTGAAAAGGATGGTTGCTGGTTTCTCCTTAAGTGTTGTAAGGTAAGAAAGAAAGAAAATCTTTCATTTGGGAGAAAACCTGCAAGACAGGAGGCTGATCAGAATTGATAGTTGAAAAGGAGTGTACGAGAAGTTTTCACCTGGACTTCATGAGCAAAATGATCTACTCTTACAAAGACAAAAACTTGAAAGGAAATTTCCAGTTCATGTCAGTAACAGCATTTTTTAATGTTCATTTTTCTTTTAGACAAATATGGTGTCTCTGGAAGGCCTTACCAAAGTAGTTGATCCTTCTCAGCTAACCCCAGAATTTGATGGCTGTTTGGAGTACAACCATGAGGAGTGGATAGAAATCAGAGTTGCCTTTGAGGACTACATTAGCAATGCAACCCATATGCTGTCCAGACTGGAGGAACTGCAAGATATCTTGTCAAAAAAGGAAATGCCTCAGGACCTGGAAGGTGCTCGCAATATGATAGAGGAGCATTCACAATTAAAAAAGAAAGTTATTAAGGCCCCCATCGAGGACCTTGATGTGGAAGGACAAAAGCTGCTCCAGCGGATACAGAGCAGTGATAGCTTTCCCAAAAAGAACTCTGGGTCAGGGAATGCAGACTTACAGAACCTTTTACCCAAAGTATCCACCATGCTGGACAGGCTGCACTCAACACGGCAGCATCTGCATCAGATGTGGCATGTGCGGAAGTTGAAATTGGACCAATGTTTTCAGCTCAGGCTGTTTGAGCAGGATGCTGAAAAGGTAAGGGATTGAAGGAGAGGAGTATCAATGGGCACTGCCTGGGGGACTTGA
The DNA here is from genome assembly GCF_028858725.1 of Colius striatus. NCBI lineage: Eukaryota > Metazoa > Chordata > Aves > Coliiformes > Coliidae > Colius > Colius striatus. Next base: position 8,503,269 of record NC_084762.1, read on the forward strand.
AGTACCAAGGATAACAACTGCAAGTAGTAATTTTTGTCTTCACAGTTAATCCCTAGCCTTTCAATGAGAAATAAAGGATTTTTTGACTGAGAGCAACGTAGTCTTCAGGAGTAAAACGGGTGATGTGGTAATTCTGAGTTGCAAAGGACACAGGTAGTTCTCACTGAGGAAAATTTTAAGTGGTAGTGACTTAAAAGCTTTAGTAAGTTTTCATTCCAGACAGATGCTTTTGCGTGCATCAAGTGAAGATGAATGCTGTGTACTTTATAAATCCAGATGACTAAGGGCTACATCAGTCTGCCTTTGAGTGACCCTTGGGATTAAAATGTCAGGCAGTTGACAAAGTCTGAAGAGACTGACATGGGGAACTGCTTCATTCATGCAGGATTTGAAGTCCCAGGCTAAAAACTGATATATCTGTTTTGACAGTGCATATGTCATTAATAGAGGACTGAGTGATCTCAGAATGTTTTGGGCTAACCAGACCCTTCAAGTGAGAAAGCCATTGATTGTCATGGAATTTGAGGTGGAAATAGGACAGGCAGTGCACTTTGAGATGAACTCAAATAATACCTATTTACATGTAGAATGGTTTTACAATCACTTATTACCTTATTGCCCAGCAGCAAATAGCTTTATGGAAAGGTGGAGAGTTTTTCTCAAAGGGAAGGCATGTCTAGGCTATGCAGTCAAGTGGCAAGTATGGTCTTTTGTCAGATTTCTTAGAATATTTTATGTAAGGATGCCTGAACTGAATGAGACCAAAGGTCTGTGTTAAACCGGTATCCTGCTCTCCAGCAGTGGTCATAAGCAGATGCATGGGGAAGAGTAAAAGCAGAGCAAACATAGATAATGCTAGTTCTTTCTCCTTGTTCCTCTGTTTTCTTCCCCCATACTTTCCCATAACTTCATCATTTCAGCTAGGGACTTTCTTTAGACTAATCTTAATGTTTTCTACTGTGTTTAAAAAAATAAGTAGCTTTTTATAAGTATCACTTTAAGTGTTTACTGAATAAGTATAGCTGAAAATAGTAGAGGCATGTCAAGCTGAAAAAAATCTGATGAAGTGAATTTAGAGTTATGAAGTTATTTAGACAATAACAAGCTGTTGGTGTAGTATTGCTCTTTCAGGCCCAAAATGCTTTTTGGCAACCTTTCAGACACTTAATTATAGCATTAATTATTCTTTATTGCAGCAGGAACAAAATCTATTTTGACATGGTACATGTGATATTGAAAGATAAGTTGTTCTTTTACTCATCTAAAAGTTGCCTACATAACTTTAGCTTTAAGAAACTTCTTGTGAAATACTTGAGCCCGTGGGATCAATCTCTGTCCTGCCTTGTGGTTGTGTAAGCTCCTACCCATGTTTTCTAGGTTCAAAATTCCAATAAATGTCAATATTAAATTAATGCACCTTGTTTTTTTTCAAAACTGAGGGAAATGTTAGGCACCTCAAAATGGGGTTTGAAAGCAGCTATCATACCTGGGGCATTATTCTCTCATCAGCAAGTAGAAAAAGATGTTTGTATACTGTCCCAGCTCACTTTTGAATTAATATTTCTCTCTTTGCCAGCATATTTTAAAAGATCTTTAAATTAACAGTTCCCTTTTTTTGCTGAACATTCTTTTTCAGCTTTTCCGGAGAGTAGGTGAGTCTTCTGAGCTGAGATCAAGCAAAGATTTCAAGACCACTGCAGTGGATGTTAAACTTTGCCTTTTGCTGTATTGCTTGGTCTTGGAAAACTTTTTCTTTCAGTGCCACTGTTAACGGTGTACCTCCATTGGTGGCCATTGTCAGATAAGGTCTTTCCTAAAATTTGTTCCTATATAAAGGTATTTAAAAAACCCCACAATAATACAAACTTATTAAAAGATTGTCTTTAAACTTGTCTAAAAGAAGGTAATGTGTAGTGCTGTGCTAAAGTGTAGCATGGAAGAGTTGGTTTTGATTCTGCTGTAAAGTTATGAACTAAAAATATTAAACTTGCTGCCAAAGTACTTGATCAGCAAGAATGTATTTATATTTAATTTCCATGAGTTGCCATTTTCATTCTAAATTACTAAGCTGCTGACATCATGAAGTGCTGACACTAGAGAACATGTAAGCTTGGTAACTCAGGGCAGTGCTCCAAGCTTCTTTGTTTACTATGAGTTTGTTGTAGTAATGAAGTTTATGACTTTATGACCTTACTGTAGCTTGTTGAGAGAAATACTGATAGTAAAGATTTAAAAGCCTCAGCTGGTTTGATCCAAAACCTCAGACTTCAGCAATGATTTGGTTAACATATGCAATAACTTAAGATGGGGAGAGCATCAGTATTAATTTTCATGGCTTTAGACTCTTTTCTGTGTTCACAGATTTCTCACACTACTTGTCTATAGTTTCTGCCATAACTCCTTAATATTTTCTTGTAGATGTTTGACTGGATCACACACAACAAAGGTCTGTTTCTGAACAGCTACACTGAGATCGGAACCAGTCACCCCCATGCGATGGAGCTTCAGACACAGCACAATCACTTTGCCATGAACTGTATGGTAAGAACAAACCTCACTTCACAGCACTGACACTTTATCTGTTTGATCTGTGTTATGGTAGAAGCCACAAATTATGCACATAAATCCCTTCTCTTAGAAATAGTGTAAATTTTGTAGTATGGTCAAAATAATCAACTTTTCCAAGGGAGTGTTTTTGTAGGACAAGTCTATGAATTGTGGAGAGAGAGAGCAACAAAGTAAACTTAACTAGGTTACGCATGTTGCTGGAATAAGGGAAGGACTAGTAGGGCAGCTTTTGTGTGTGGTAGGGTTGGGGTTAAGGCAATAAAAGACACAAGTAGAGAAGGACCAATTTAGGTTTGGAAGCTATAGGTTCACTCCATGGGCATGGGGACTTGCTCCTTCATGAGTACTTTGTTATTTCTTATTGTTCTGCATATGAAATAGAGCAGAAAGAAACCCTCAGAAGGACAGTGGGTGTCATGGGCATGAGATGACTTTTGGAACTTAGTAATTTTGAATGCCTTTCAGGCAGTTCTTGGGGTTGTACTCTAAAGGTTAAATTCTTTTTCTGTCAGCCTATCCTGGTATTAGTTACTGTTATTTTCCTACTCCATACTGTTCAGATGCTATCAACAGTAGGCAGCACTTCAGCTGATGTAGCATAATTCCTCTTTTGCTGTTTTCACTGTGAGTCTCTTGCTTGTAATCTCTGTTTTGCTTGTAATAGACAAAATATTAATTTCAGAGGACTTTTTCTCAGCCTGTAAAATGACTTCTTGAAGTGTACAAGGAACAGCTTACATTTGGGGCAAATTAAACATTCCAAATGTTCAAAAGGGGAAAAACAAGCCGCAGATTTTCAATGTGTTCCTGTAGCGTGATCCCCCCTCAAACACACACCAAAAGGGATTCTTTGGCACAGAACAGGAGAATACAAATTGAGTATGATCAGTCCCTGGTTTTGATAAAGGGCAGCACTCAGATATTCTGGGTTTTATTTGGTTAAATGGCAAAAGTGTTACATGTAGATAAGGGGAAAGATTCAACTGAATGTGACTCTAAAAAATTACATGAACGGATTCAATTTTGTCAGGCCTTATTTTTCATTAGCTTGTAACAGGAAAAATGTTGTACAGACTTAACTCCTGCAAGGATGTTCAGCTTCTCCCTGACTATTCTTCAAGTACACTCTGTTTAACAAGCTACTATTTGTTCACTGATCCTGTTAGTTTAACTCTTCTGTAATTAGAGTTGATTTAAGATCTCTTATGTGAATAACACTAGAGATGGATTAACTCATCTATAGCCATGCAAATTTATTCAATTGGACAGGTTAAAAGAGGAAGAGTGACAACTCTGTATAATGTTTATTACATGCACGAGATTTTGAAGGCTTTTCTTTGTGACTCTAATTGGACCTTAATAGCTCTTGCTTTCCAGGCAGTTTCCTTAGGCTCACTTTAGGTGGGTAAAGGCTGTTCAAGGGATAAATGCTGCCCAAGTAGCTAAATGCAACCCCTTACACTTGCTTAAGGCTTAACCCTGATAATTGTTGTTGCAGCTGCTTTTCCCAACAAATTGTGGTTGCTGCAGGGCACACGCTCAGCTTCACAGCAGGTGCTACCCTCTGTCAATAGCTGGCTCTCCCATCTCCCCTGCCTTCCAAAGTAGCAGCTTGGTTTTCTGAGAGGTGCAGGAGGGCAACTTCTGCAGCTGCTTATGCCAAACTCTGGTGAGAAACAGTGACGGCCTTTGGGTGAGATGCCAGAATTTGAATCTGGTGTCCCAGTCTGAAATAAGCCACCTGGATGTAAACCGTTGTGAAAGCTGCTTACTTCCTGTCATGAACAGGAGTTGTTTACATCAAGGACAAAGAGGATTTGCTGAATATTTCTTTTTTACCTTGTAATGGCTTTGTGCCATTTTTAGAGTCTGATTTTTCAGTATTACAGCCTAGAGCAGTTGGAAGCTTAAACCAAATGTTATAAAGCAAGAAGATGAAGACTACACTGAGGGGGAGGAGATTTAATGTACTTTCAGCAGTTGTGCTGTAGCTACTTTCAACTGTACTTAGCAAGTGATAGGTCTAGGAATCTTGTCTGTTCAATATGTGATATGCTCACATGGTTACCCTTTAAGGTAATACTCTTAATACACCAACTGGTTCTCATTGCAATGAAACTGTCTCATAAAAAGCTGGACATAAAAATAGACATAAGTTTGGTTACCATTACCTAACACAGGTTGATGTGGCTACAAAGGCTGCTGCCTGAAAGGTATGTGACCTGCTATTGCTGAATTCAACAGACTATATACCGATAAGTGTCAAAGCTGTGTCTATAGGGCAAAGAGGTCCCACGTTCCCTAACTCTGGGGAAAAACAGGCTTACAACAGTTCTCCTCCCTGAACATGAGGATGGATTTTCGGTACAATTTGAAAGGCCTGCTTTCAGCAACAGTAAATTGCTGTTGTCAAGTCCTGAGATTTATTTGAGTTAAGCAATACTCCATTTCAGCCTAAAGTTCCTCTTCGGGTGACTAAACAAATGCTTCACTTCTCAGAGCAAGTTTTTAGTACCTTTTAAGGAAGAAGCTTGCTAATAAGGCAGCATAGGGGTTGCAAATAGAAAAATCATTTGACAAAGTTTTTGAACTGCAAAAAGAAAGTACCCATGATGATACTATTAGTCAGTCTTGCATGCAAGAGTGTGAGACACTGATTCTGTGTCTGTCACCAATTTTTCCTGCCATTTTCTATATGCCTACTGGGACACAAGGGAAATAAAAGCAGTTTTGTGAAATCTGGGTGAGGAGGAAGATGTTACCTACTTGAATGATTTCTTCTAGTCTTCTTGATAGACCCAGTGGCCTCGTTTTCGTTGTAGCTTAACTGTGCCCCTCACTGCAATGGTGAGGGTCAAAATGATTGGGAAGTGATATAGCCAGAAGGAAGCCTTCTTTGGAGAAAGCTGGTACTGACTACTATTAAGGGATATGCTGTGACTACTTATTATCTCAAGGCTGATAGGACCATCAGTAGAAGCTTGCTTTATTAACTATAATCCAAAAAGCCCTGTGTCTGTTGTAAGTATATTGGGCAGTTGATTAATGTTCTCAGAGCAGACTGTTTGCATATACTAAACCATTTTATCAAGGTGGTAATCAAATAATTAATGTCATCTAAAAAGAAAGTGTCAGAAATGGGCACTGTTGAGGGTTTTGGGAGGTTAAACACATCACTTGAGTTTACAGAGTTAAAGGTTACAGAAATGACTACTTTAGCTTAGCTTGCTCAAATCCAGCCACAGAGACTGGTACAAGTTAAAACATTAAGAAGCTCAGAGGAAGGAGAGATTGAAGAACATGGACATTTACTGTGAGAGATGAAGGTAAGTGAAAAATAAGAGAGGAAAGAAGGTGATGTTGAACTATACAGTCTTGCAGTAAGATTCCCTAGGTCCACCATGAGAAATGGAGGAAAGAGAGATGATACATTTGGAGAACTCTAGAGTGAAATTATTTCACTCGTTCCTGTGCTGATAGCAATGGTTAAATAGTTACCTGAGACTATTTTGAGGATCCTTGTAGTTGAAGAGTAGGCTAAACACTTTCCTGAATTGTAGCTTATTTATTTTTCAAGAGAAGAGATCAGGTGATACAGTTAGTTGTACTTAAGCCCTTATCTTTGAAGTCTGGATTCCCAAACTGCCAATTTTACTGTTGCTGTGAGACTGAGAATAGAAGAGACATTAGAAAACATTTAAATGGTTAAAGCAGGTGTTATTTTATACATTAATGCTATGTCTCGTCTTATTGGCCATTTGTATGTGAAGTGGCAGCTGATTTGGAAATTACATTGCTAAAATATTTCCATCACAGAGATGTACCACTTATGATGGTTATGGACCATGTCACTGAAGTAGTTGTTTTTAACACTGAATGTGTAATAGTCTCCCTGTCAGAAAACTTCTGTGTGAAACCTTGAGCTAAACAAACATTTTCTTAATGGACCTGGAAAAATCAGGAAGTAAAATAGAACCTTCAGGGCATCTGCCAGCTTTGTTTTGTATTGAGTGTGAAAGAAGTTCAGTTAAGCTGACAGGCTGTCACCTATATTTTCCCCTGTGTACCTGCCTTTCAGGCACACACCAAAGAATGACCCAATGCACTACAGCTTGTGGTAGGCTACTAATCTGCATGGTCTTGCTTAGCAATACTTATTTTATATGTACACTCTCTTGAGGGAATAATTCTGCCATGAGGAGCTTTCCAGATGCTGTAATATGTCTTTCCAGATTCTGGTTAAAGTACGTTGTGAGAGAATATAATTGTACTAAGTGCATTCATGTACTTACTATACATACTGTAATGCCGTAGCTTGAATTGTTCCCTTTTTAGTTCTGTTACAAGTGTCACATGTAACACAATGAAACAAATGCAGTATCACTTCAGCCTTTCATTCTTTAGACAGTTGATCCACATTTAGAAGCTGCAGATGCTTGATGTAGATTCACATGATGTAAATGAGGTGACTGAATTAGTTATTACCTGGTAGGTGTTGCTTCTTTAGCTAAAACCAGGATGGAACTCCATGCAAGAAATAAGATGTCAGTCCCTGGGGAATGAGCACCAGCCTCTCAAGCAGTGCACATAGTTTCTCATATAATAATGGCAGCAGACCTGTCTGTCCTTTTAGAAAATGGAACAGAATTGTTAACCTCCAAGAATCAGTTAACGACAGTCCAATTGTACTGAGTTGCTATTTGAGATTCTCTTGCTCCTTAACTCTTTGGGTCTCTCTTAGGTCATTGCATTCTAAAATACTGAAAGTTAAATCTTTAGTGAATATATCAGGTAGTGAGAGATACGAGAGGGGCATAGGAGGGAAGTTGAGATCATTATAAGATGATATCTTTTTGGAGGAAAGGAGTGTGATACACATTCCTTGGAAAGTGTTCAACTGTCAGCGTATTAATTCATATTCGTACTGCTACAGAGAGTATTCTTCCACACTTGTGAAGCCAGATTGTCAGGGGAAAACAAATGCATTTCAACCACAGCTCAGTTCTGATTTGTTTAACTTCACATTTCTGGTTCCCTGTTCTTCTTATCTAACTGTCGTTTCAGAATTTCCAAAATTCCTTTGTTTTAAGACACAGACAGTTCAAATGGCATTTTAATGGCCTTTATGCTTTTCTCTTTTGACACTTTTTTTCCCCACCCCTGTAAAGGCAATGCCATGGCTTTCTGGATTTAGCAGTCTCCTGTTGATGCTACATACGTTGTAATAGGCCTGAATGTTCTCCAGTCTTTTACAATTTGTTGGAAGTATCAATGTTCTCTTCCAATTGTTTGGTCATGCATAAGAGGAGAGCATAGGTATGTGGGATAACCTAAACAATGAAAAGATACTATTGGACAGGAAGGGAAAACAGCCAACATAACACTGCTGTGCTCAGTGTACTTAAATGGACCTCTTTACTAAGAGGTATAGGCTCGTGCTCCTGCTTGCATATGTGTATACAGTTAGAATTAAGAGACCTGTACCAATCACCACTTAAATGAGTCAGAAGAGTGAAGCCTGGAGGAACAGTGACACTTGCTCCAGACAGTGTCAGACTCTGGGCTGTGGCTTGATGCCAATAGGTAATGATTCCACCTCAGATACTCAGCTTCTACATGGCATTGGGTGTCCATCTGCCAGTGTTCTCCCCTGACCCCTCTTACTGTTAGAAGCATAGTCAGATTTTGGCACAGACTGCCCATCAAATGTCTGAACAGTAATATAACCATAGAGTTTTCTAGCAATTTCAGGTTTTGTTCTTCTGTCACTTTTTGATGCGTGGCCTTTACTGAGGCTTGTTGCAGTCAGTTCTGTATCCCCTGGCTCATTGGACTCAGTTTCTCAACCCTTGATGAAGGAAGGCTGTGATGCTGCTGCTGACAGGTAGCTAAGTGCTCCATGGCATTTCCTGCATGATGGCATTCCAGAAAGTATTGTGTGGACAAGAGGGAAAAATCACTGCAGAATACTAAGATATTAATGATGTTGGTTGTTTCCTTTACAACTGACAGTGTGGCCCTGCATGTATATTTTTAGGCTATTGGCAAGAACAAGTGCAGCTAACAGAAATAGCCAGTAGATGCAGCAGTTTCTGCTGCAGTTCATGCAGAAACGGCCAGCAGCTCTATGCAGAAAAGCATCTATATACTCAGCAAAGGTGGAAATATGCCACAGGGCACAGTTCCCAGCGGCTGCTGGACCAACTACCCCTTGTAACATGAGAGACCTCAATGCAGAGGGAGCTCTGGAAAGAGAATGCAGCTCTGCAGCTCCAGGGCTGGAGGCAATGCCTGTGGCCTCTTGCCAAAGCTGGACCAGCAGGAGATGGTTTCCTTGCCCACAGGAGGTGTGCAGTTATTGAGGACCTGTGTCACCGAGTCAAGGAACTGCAGGAGAAAGTAAGCAGTCTGCACAGCATCAGAGATAACAAGAAAGAGATTGACCAGGTCCTTTCCATCACTCTAGAGCTTCAAGAGCACAAACTATCAACTGTACTGAAGGGAGGGAGGATCAGGCAGAGTCTGTGCCTGTCTAGCTGAGATGCGCAGGCTCCCATGATGAGGAAGGTTGGAAGATAATGGCTTCTGGCAGTAGGAGGAAGGTTTCTGCTCGACCTGAAGATTTGCAGCTACAGAGTAGGTTCACTGACCTCACAACTGCTGAGGAGCCGGGAGCTGTCAAAGCATCATGACTCATTCTCTACGGAAATTTGCTGCTTGGTGGAGGCTTGGATTTGGGATGTTGTGGAAAGACAACCAAAGCTTGTTCAGCTCTCTGACTATTACCTTTTGCATCTCTTCCATATGAGCACCAGTGATACTGCCAGGGGTGACCTGGAGACTCTCAAGTGTGAATACATGACTTCAGAGGCAATGGTCAAGGGCCTGGTAGCCCAAGTGGTTTTCTTCTCAATCCTGAGGGTGAGAAAGTTGGTGGATCTTGCAGGTCAACAACTGTTTACACAGCTGATGTTGGCAACAGGGTTTTGGTTTCTGCAAACATGGAACTCTTTCTCTGAGGATCAAGGATTGCTGGTGAGAGAAAAGTATCTTTGCCAGCAGGCTGGACAACCAGATAAGAGCAGCTTTAGGGTAAGAGTGATAGGAGAGGGAGAAGAGGATCAGTAATGAAGTGGGAAGCGATGGACTGGGTTGGCAAGCAAAGGGCCTGCTGTGATATGAACAAAAGGGATGCTGTAATTAAAGAAACAGGACTGAGCAGGGGTTGCTCAAAGTGACACACAAATTAGAACGTGCAGATTAGTGTTATGCAGAAAGTTCTTATTCCCTTTCTGTGAAATTGCAACGACCAGGTTCCTCTCTGAAGTAGCTATATAGTATGCTTGTGTTGTACAAGGAGGGACAACTGGGATTTGTTACCCTGAATAAAGGAATGCTTAGGAGGGATCTTTACATGTGTAAAAAACTAGGAATATCTAATGGGAGGAAGTAAAGAAGACAGAACCAGACTTTTCTCCATGGTGTCCAGTAATAGAACAAGACATAATGGGCACAAGTTGAAATACAAGAAATTGCATTTTACATGAGAAACACTCAAACAGTTTGTCCAGAGAGGTTGTGGTTTCCTCATCCTTCAGAAATTCTCAGAACCCCACTGGACATGAACATGAGCAACCTGCTCTGATTTGAACCTGCTTTGAGCCAGGGAGACTGGACTAGATCATCTCCAACCTCAACAATCCTGTGGTTCTATGAGCTTCATTCTAGATGTATGAGAGTCAGCCCAACTGAAAGAAGTGACAGGTCAGCTTATATACATGTAGGTCTATAAAAGCTTTCTCAGACCTTTTGGTGGTGAAATTGTTCTTGTTTCTGGCTTGGAAGAAACCAGAAACCCTTGACTGAAAATTAGAATGATTAAGAGCCATTAGTGAGTAAGGTAGTGTATCCTGGAGAATCTCTCTGCTCTTTGTCCATATTTGTCTAGTTTTTGCTTCTAGCTGTGAGGCAGTATAGTAGCAGCAAAGTAAAAATACAGAAATATATTGAACTCCTTAGAACTCAGTTTGTTACTTAAAAGGTAGAAATACTTGCAGAAGTTTATGTGAATATTTGGAGAGTGATGTTGCACACATACATACCATGGATAAATAAGTTGCCTAGTAATTATACTTTGGTTTTCCTATATTGCGTGTGTCTGAATGTCTTGTTGACTTGAACATCTGTAAACGTTCTCATTGAGAATGTTGTAAAGTACAGTTGATTTTTCCTCTTCATTGTAATAATAGGTCTTCATATAATATGATTTTAAGCTGACTATTGACATTGAGACTCTGATCATTTCAAGCTGTTGTAATATGGATGGGCTGTTATGTTATACGCCTAGATTCCAAAGTTAGGCATGCAGAAACTTGGCAAATAAAACCAATCTATTAAGCAATACTGCAATACAGAAGAATCTTGTGGAAGTATACCTCTGTATTTTAAATGGTCTACTAAGTTCCAATAATTTCTTCCCTCCTCCTTCTCCACAGAATGTGTATGTAAACATTAACCGCATCATGTCAGTAGCGAATCGCCTGGTCGAGTCTGGCCATTACGCCTCACAGCAAATCAAACAGATCGCCAGTCAGCTGGAGCAAGAGTGGAAGGCCTTTGCTGCAGCTTTGGATGAACGGAGCACGCTGCTGGATATGTCCTCCATCTTCCATCAGAAAGCTGAACAGGTTAGTGAAAGGGGAGAGCGCCAACAAAAGTTTCTGAGCGGGAATGGTGAGTACTGTTTGCTTTTGACTTCAACAGAAGTTCAAGAGAGTGACAGAAAAGGTCAACAAGAAAGCCAGAGTGTTCATTTCTGACCGTTTCAGCTGATACTCAAACAAAAACTTGTTATATTCAGGACAGCCTACTGCCCTTGCATTGACATGGGAAAGGCATTTTGTGAAGAATGTAAGATAAAACTTAGCCAAATTAGTTGTATGAATTGAAAATGAAGTAGACTTGAATGCTTCACTATCTGAAGCTTTGAAGTTGAAATAAAGGAAAAAAACCAGTATAGTGAGTATCAATATAATGTCTTTCCTACATCCAGAAATCATCACTTGCTTTATTGTCCTCATCGCTCCACCCTCATCAGTCCTTGAGTGTTAAGTTTTAACTCAATAAATCCTTAAAGAAAACTAAGTTGAACTGACCTGAAAGTTAAGAAGTTAATTAACTGTCTTCTGAATCTGAAATTGTGGTGGCGGATGTTTACTTAGTATCCCATAAGAGATTCCTCCTATATTAAACAAAAATTTTAGCTTCAGGCCTATACCAATTATTTTAATTAAGTCATTAACCATGTGTAACTGCCAGAGAAGAGGTATGTGAAGGGGAAATAGGAATAAATATCCCCAAGTTAATAGTCTGGATGGTGAAAGCCTATTTTCCCTTCAAGGGAATTCAGTTCAGAAGGAGAAGCGATGTGTGTGTTGTTGAGTCACCCATTGATATTACAGACTGTCTGCTCTCTACCTCTCTGGTGAATTCAGAGAGCAAAGGTTCTTGACTGGTTATGGTTGAAGCTCTGGGGTGCTGTGTGGCTGCTGAAGATACTTTTCTGTTTGCCTTGCTAAATTGGATCTAAGAAAAGCTCTCATGCCTGATACAACTTTATTTGGAATAAATGAAGGAACCACTTGGGAGCTGATAACTGCACAAACAGAGAGGCAGTACACTTTTAAAAAGTGCATTTTTTTGTAGTTTGTACCACATAGATATTAAGCTTCAGAAATGTCCAAAAATCAGAACTGTGAACGTATTAAAATGCAAATATACATTGCTTTTCATAAAGTTAGTGGTGACATTAATTTAATTGTCCTTAGACAGACTAAGGTAAAGTATATAAATTGATGCCACTGTAGTAAGTATTTTTAGCAGATTTTACAGAAAAACCACGGAAGACAGAGATGAAGGAATTGTTTACCACTATAAAAGTCACCAATCAGCTTGAAGTATTTGATAGACACAGTGTGGTATCTTACCAGTATTGATGCTTTTCTAATGGCTTGGGTTGTTCTGGTTTACATTAAGCATACACACAAGAGAGAAACAGTGAAATATAAACAGATAGGAACACTCTGCTGTCCTTTTTCATAGGGAAATTGATGTTCATCAGAAGTCAGGGAAGTAAATTTTGTGTGTGCGCTGGGGAACTGTGGTAAGGGTCTGTTACCTTCTTCACCACTAAATGTAAGTGTAAACAGGAGGAAAGAGAAGAATGAGATAAAATAGTGCAGCATCTGCTGGGATTAATTTACTTTTTAATTGCTTCTTCTGTGGTTTTCGTTTTATGATTAACTGTGATGGATTGTCCTAGTTGCTTCGAAAGATACCTGGCTGTGATATATTAGCTGTTTCATTAACAGTACAGAGCTCACAGAAAAGGGTTTGGAATGAGAGGAATGACCCCTTTAGAGACTGGTGATGCTTGACCTACATAAGTTGATTAAAAAATAAGCAGCCAAAAAAATTGCACATCCTCTGGAAGTGACAGGTGAGTGTGACTGCCTACTGTCAGATAGAGTGAAGACTGCACCCAGCTCTCAGTCCCTGCTGACTGGTGCACAAGGTGTGTAGCTCTGTCGTTCTACATGGAGCTTCTTAATGTAAGAGACTTTAAAAGTTGTCCCTTGATGAAATGAGAACTAAGAACCTTAGAGTTAAATACTCTCTCACCCTTCCTCCCAGCTTTCAAACAATAATGGTATACCAGGAGTGGTCTGTGCGTTACTTCTTCCTCAAAATACTACATGTGCCTCAGGAATAAAGATACATATGATGAGAGAACTGGCTTGGTTTCTTAAGACTTTTGAGACTTGAACTTGACAAGAATAGAGGATTGTGGTATCTGTAGTATACTTGGCTGTACTGAGTCTAACTATGAAAACCGGAATCGTAGAATCATAGAATGATAAGATTGGAAGGGACCTTTAGAGAGCATCTAGTGCAACCCCCCTGCAGAAGCAAGTTCACCTAGATCAGGTTACATAGGATCATATCCATGCGGGTCTTGAAAAAGCAGATTCTTTTTTCTTCTTTCCCTTGCTAGCATAAGGGTATAAAATTCATGCCCCCTAGCTGTCAAAAATGAATTGACAGAACTTCTGCTGTGCATTGTATGCTGTGATGGCAGTTTCTTGTCTGTCAGGACAGCTTAAGCTTCAGAGATAACTTAAATTGTCTGCAGAAGGGATCCTGTTGCAATATCCTTGTATTTCCCCTGAAAAGCTTGACTTGAACAACAATGCTGACATAGCTATGCACTACAAGTTCAGTGTTAGTCCTAAGAGACCCACCACTTAAGCTGTAAATCCCTTATGTGCATGCTTCTATAGTAGCTTGCCAAACAGATTTAGTGCTGCTCTGGGTGTAGAAGTTAGTGCTTCAGAGACGGAGGTGTGAATTGACTGTGCTGTAAGGCTGCTTTGTCTCCTTTGATGATCTCTTTCTAGCAAAAGACAACTATAGAGTGTTTCAGTGAACAGTTCACCATTAATTCTTTGTGTGTATGTGTGTGTGTCTGTGCACACATGTACAGAATAACTTGGTTTTCTCTGGAGATTTAAAAGATGAGGTGATACCTCACGATATCATGACTATCTCCACAGGATGTTGATGAGTAAGATCTGAGGACCTGAGAACTGTAGCATGTTTTACCTCTTTGTGTAGACAAGACCTTAATTGGCTTTCATGCATTTGAAATGGTAGGTGCAGGGTGAAGTAATTTTTTTTAGCTGCAGAAACAAGAAAAGGAGCAAGAGTAAACTTGAAGCATCAGTATGGCCAAGAGCTTAATTGGTTCTGAAGGCTGCCAACATACAACTAAGCTTGCCTGTCTGAATGACTCAAAAAGTTCCATGTAAGTAAAAGCACCACTCAGACTTGAGTATTTGTTTCTGTCCTGTTATAAGCTTTGTTTCAGTCAGTGCAGAGAGAAGTACATGAAACATTTTTCCCTTAAAAGCCTTTTCAGTGGCTGTTGCACAGTTACTAGTCCTTTTGTAAGTTACCAGCATGGATGGACTTACTGATAGAACCCAAAATCAAGTAGAACATTTTTCTCTCTGTTGCAGTACATGAGCAATGTGGACTCATGGTGTAAAGCCTGTGGTGAGGTGGAGCTTCCCTCGGAACTGCAAGATTTAGAAGATGCTATCCATCATCATCAAGGGATATATGAGCATATTACCTTGGCTTACTCTGAGGTAAGTTTCTTGTTTGCTCCCTTAGGTTGCTGACTTGATAAAATGGTGTAATGCTAAGTTTGCATCATGATTGGCATCACTTGTTGCATAGTGTGTTAGCTGGAAACTCAAGTGCCAGGCTTCTTTTTTAATTTAGTATACTGGACTTTCCTACTGTTGTTTAAAAGTTAAGTATTCTCCTTAATCTTCTGAAAGAAGTTTAAAAGACAATATGGAACTGTGTGTTGTACAAAGTATGCTTCACCTCACATTTGCTTATTATTGCCTTTTAATAGCAGTATAAAACTATCATTTAAATGTTTACTTGAAGGGAAGCTAGATGGCCATTGTTTGGGAAAGTATTCTGTTGACATAGATTGCTTTAAGTGTGTTTTTAAAATCCATCTCTGAAATTGCCTCACAAAAAAAGGCTTAACCATCGAAGTACGTCACTTGACAAGGCAGAAGGTAACATGCTTAGTTCTGCCACACTCAAAGACACTTCAGTGAGCCAATGTGCCTCTGTAGTCAGCATTGTTAAGATTAGCATATCTCCTGCTGCTGCTCTAATCTTGGATTCTGCACACAATGAAATAAGAGTATTTCTCAGTATTTCTAATAGTTGTATTTACAACTCAAGATAAAATGCTTATTCTGAACGTGGCCTAGAAAGTGATGACTAAAGTATCTGTTGCTTGCTGTCGGATTTGGAATTCTCTCATGTGCTTTAGCTGAAGTGAGAAATGCAAATGGGTATTGATGTCACTGTTAGCTAACGTGTATTTTCTGTATTTCCTGGTGAGCTTTTCTTGCTTTCTGTTTTTCAGGGTTCTCATCACAGGGTAAAACTATTTTATGGTTAAATTGGACCGATGGTATTCTGGGTTAAATACAGCCATTTCTGTTTTCTTGAGAGTTTCATAAAACTATGAATTTGATTAAATTACAGTAAAAAATGGTCAGTGACACAAGTTAGGCTACAGCTTGCACCTCCTTTTCAAAGGAGGTCATGGTATTGGATTAATGGTTATGATTTATACATTACACATTACATTCTTACATTATACATTACATACTATTTTCTGATGAGCCAGCTCTATTATGGGCAACTGAATCATAAGTCTGGTCACATTTCATTTAGCAGAAAGATTAGTGTTGATGATCAGCCTTATTGTTACTATATCAGAACTGGATTTTTTGAAAACCTGCCATCTTAGGGTCTGCATAAACTTTATTACAACAAGTCAGATGTCCAGAGTTCACAGAAGCTGCAATTGTTTTGTATAAAATACACACTGATATCCCCATTCCTGATCTATGCAACCTTACTGTGTTATCTGGTCTAAGCACACCTTTGGTGTTAAAGCTTGTGAGCTTACTACACGTGCCTGTTTTAATTCAGTCTTGAGAGTGTGTTTTGTAGAACGTTCCCTTCCTTATAACCTCTTTTAATTAGGAGAATCAATTTGTACTACATCTCTGTCCCTCGATTACGTTTTCAGTAGATTTATATGAAAAGGGCAATCTGAGATGTGTGCTTCACAAGAG
Organism: Colius striatus; assembly: GCF_028858725.1. Classification (NCBI taxonomy): domain Eukaryota; kingdom Metazoa; phylum Chordata; class Aves; order Coliiformes; family Coliidae; genus Colius; species Colius striatus. The sequence goes on from NC_084762.1 coordinate 8,519,573, forward strand.
TACAGCAAGGAATAAGAAAGGCAGGGCTCTTTAGAATAATGATTATAAAGCATTGAAGTTAAAATAGTGGGATTTTTTTTGGTTAGTTGGTTTTATTTGTTTTGGATTGAGGTGTTTTTGTGTTCTTTTTCATCAGGGATGTGACTGGATAGGAGCCTGCTGTTAAGTGTAAATAAGTACTGTGGATTACCATGTTAAATAAGTTTGCTTCCTGGTGATGCATAATGAAAATAAATTAGATGGGTAGATTATAGGATTGTTCTGACAAATACCTTGAAAATTTATTTAGGATTTCAAAGCTGTAGCTTTTGACTTTGGGATAGCTAGAGATTTTAATAAAACCTTCATTGCTACAGCTCAGAAAACCTCCCAACATAAGATACCTTTTTTTCCGATTACAGGTTATTACTCTTCCCCATTTGATAAAGCAATAGCTTTGTCTTTAGCATCCAGAGTTGGTGCACAACTAATAGTTATATGTACAAATCATGTTCCTCCTCTGGACAGAAGGCTTTATTTTGCCTTATTTAAACACACGTTTCCTTTCTGAAGATTGATGGAGTTGTCTTTCTGTGTAAAGATACCACAGAACTATTTCTTATCGTTATTAGATGTATGATTTCATTTCTTTTGCAGCATGGAGCACCTTTCATTCTCTGATGAATGAACAGGGGAGGGAGAGAGAGGAACGCTGTGGAAATTACAACACTTAGTCATTCATTTTAGATTACAATGTCTTGACAACATGACTTGGTTGCAAAGTGGAAGGCAGTAATTTTAAGAGAGTAAATGGTTTTTAAAGACTAGACAGTCTGATTTTACTAAGAGTAATTGCTGTATATTACTAGAGAAGTAACTTACTAGCTTACAAGCTTAGATAGCTGGTGTGCCTGAAAATCCAATATCTGTACCTTAAATTAAGTTAAATACATACATTAAGAGTCATATATCTCACAGAAATCTTAAGGTAGTCATGCACTGGAAAGGATACTGTGTTAATTCCAAGGAAGAAATGTACATGATCATTTGTTTGTAAAGCTAATAAACTAATAGATCACAGGTTTGATCACAGTTGATTATTTTTTTCCCCTTAAACTTCACAAATTCTGAATATATAATTGAACTCTATTTTGAAATACTTGAAAGACTTGTACTAGAGGATTGCTTTGGATACAGAACATTTTTTAAATAATGATTGTGATGACTACTATGGACTATACTGTTGTTCTACCTGGCTTGACTTCATAGGACCTAGTTTTCCAAGTGAGCTTCATTCTCCGCCTTGATACTTATTACTAAAACAAAAAAAGCTTAAATTGATACTGAGAAATGAACTCACTTGTAAACTAATTAGAAAGGAATTTTCATTTGGATCTGCTTGGCTACTGAATAGCAAATATGAAATATTCCTAGATTTAGTGAAAATGGCTGAGAATGGCCACTGGGGGAAGACCTTGACAAATTCTCTGTTTCTGACATAATGTTGGTTTGATGATGGATTCAGGCTATTGTTTACACTCCAGTCTTGTGTTTTTAGGGTGAGTTTTTCCTATCTCTTAGATGAGCTGTTAGAAAAGTTCTTTACAGATAGCTGAATGATACCAAATGTAACAGTTCCCTGAGCTTCATACTGAAAGTGGCAGAATAGTTAAAGGTCAGTGAAAAGGGCTTTCAAGAGCCTTGGCAGGTATTGAATTTCAATAGTGACCAGATAAGATAGGATTATTGCTTTTTAATTATCATGCAAAGTAAATCTAAATATTGTTACTGTGGTTTCAATCGGAGAAGACAACAATTAGAAATTCCTAATGTTTGCTGTCAGGATCAGTAGTTAAACATGTTGTGGAAAATAGGATCTTTCTGTGCTGCATGGAGGGGTTTTAAATGATTTAATCAGGTTTAAGTCTACCATAGCAACAGTTTACCTTTGGCTTACCAGTAACAGTAATAATATAGAACTTATAAATTGTGTCAGATCAAATGATGTCCTAAGTTAATATCTATTGGTCTAGATGTATTCATCAAATTAATGTTAGCCTATAGAAATTAATCTCCCTGTTCACCTTCACAGCAAACAAAAAGAGAAATGAAACAAAAAATATTCTTCCTGGAAGAATAATTTGGGGCTGATGCTTAAGTTTTGGTGCTTGGTTGACTAGAGAAAGAGTTGGAAGTTAGACTTAACCTGTTTAAAAGAAAAAAACAATCACTTTTGAGGTAAAGCATTCTTGTAATCAAAAAAGTGAAAGGATAGGCTGTTATTTGGAAGAGTGTTGCTACTTAAAATTATCTTACATACGGGGAGAGAATCCTTTTTTTTCCCTCCAACAGCTGCATATAATCATGGCTGGAATAAAAAAATATCTTCATCACTTCTCCCCGAGTTCTTCAAGACATCTAAAATGGGGAGAGGGAGTGGGGAATGAAATAATACTCTCACAGGCTTTTGGCAAGACAAGTAATTCCATGTCCTTTCCGGTGGTCAGGTGAGCCAAGATGGAAAGTCGCTGCTTGACAAGCTTCAGAGGCCTTTGACTCCTGGGAGTTCAGATTCTCTCACCGCTTCTGCCAACTACTCAAAAGCAGTTCATCATGTTCTGGATGTCATCCACGAAGTGCTGCACCATCAGCGCCAACTGGAAAATATTTGGCAGCATCGAAAGGTCCGCTTGCACCAACGGCTTCAGCTCTGTGTTTTTCAGCAGGATGTTCAACAGGTAGGGTTTATTTCACGTTGCCTAAATATCTTTGCGCTCTGGAAGCCAGTGATTTCAAGCTGATTGCGTTGACAGGTGGGTTTTGATTGCTAAACCCCATGTTCTTTCATTCAGTAACTGAGTAGTTGCATGGAGTCAACTGATTCCAAGTTCTGTGTGTTGCCAAAGGATATTACAGGCTGTTACAGGTAGAAGTGATGTTTCTAAGCTTAGGAACTAGAAAGATTTGTAGGAGTAACATAAAAAAATGGAAAAGAACCTGGAACAGATTATTAGTTCCAAATTCTTAGGGATATATAAATGACTTAATTGGGTTTCTTTAAAACCTGAGAGTAATAAACTGAAGAGATATATGAAGTATAAAAATTAAAGTGGTATAAAAATGAAGCTGTTGTTGAATTAATGCTTATTAGCTGTGATATATGACATCCATAAAACTTAGTAGTTAAGTACAGGCATTAGTATCTCTGACACAGTTTTAGCTTCAAAAGTAAAGCTGTGTAGAATTCCTTTATTGATAAGATTTTTAGTAAACACAAAATGTTTGCCTTAGGCTGCAATTGATGGAGAAATGAATAATTTATCTCTTAATAGCTCATCTTCATAGAAAAGTAGAGATTGCCAGTATTTGCTGATCATGTTCTTTCATTTCTCTGTAAAAGTGTTCACAAACCAGCAACTTCTGAATGGGGTTTTTAGTCAGTCATACATTCTGGTTAAACTAATCTTGTTTCTTCCAAAATTAGTTACACTTTAAGCCAAATTTCTTGTACTCACTGTTTCGAGAACGTGCTGGGTGTGAGCAGTTGGGAGTGAAGTAACCTGCTTTCCATCATTTACAGTGATTGAAAGAGATAATTCAGGCAGATGGTGGGGAGAGTGAGTAATCTTTTTAGCTCAGCTTTCTTCTATAAGCAGTGCCTATCTCTTTGTGTTAAAGAGAACAAAAATAGTTAAGCAGTAAATCAAGTGTAAAATTATTAGAACTTCATTGCTTAATTTTCAATGTAAAAAGAGGCATATATAGAAAGGTAGGCAATTACGCAGTCTTTCAACTCTCAGATGTGATGGAGGATGCAGAAAGGCATGAAAAATGATAGCTGACGAAAAAGTAAAAGCAGAGTTAATGAAATGGTCAGGAAAGGCACAGAGAACCAAACTGAGAACATATTATGCCACTGCATAAATCTTACAGTCTCGTCATCAAGTTTACTACATAAATTGTACTTAGTCAGGAAGGTCCAGTGCTTGAGTAGTCATTGAAGGGCACTTGTCAAAACTGATGAGGCACAGTCTACAAATGAATCACCTCTTAAAATTAAAAGGCTTCATAAGGAGTCTTCAGAAACTGAAATTAACGTAGTGGTTTGCCTCTCATAGATAAAAATCTAGGTCTTCTCAGTGGTAATGTAGTGCCAAAAGTGTGGATTGGATCCTGGAGCTTTCTCTTCTAGTTAGAGTTCAGTTCAAGTAGGACCTATTTGGGCGACCTAGGCCAAGTGGTCTCCTGAGGTTATTTACCAGATATGGGCCTGTAGGCCAGGCTGTAGGCAGTTTATTTCCTAGGGGAAGGCATTCCCTTGCTGCTGTGATTCTTAGTGTGCTATTCCTTCTCTGCCTTAGTTATCTTGGGAGTAGTAAAATGTTCTCATTTTCTGCTACTTCCTAAGTCTTGGCTCTTCGACCAACACCATTTTGTTCTTTGAGATTTGAGTCTAATGAAGGGTTATTTGACATTCACTGTAGAGTCACCATCAGATTCTTCAGCAAAAAGCTGGATTTTACTTCTCTGTTTGAAACCTATGAGCCCTTTGAACTGATGCATTTAACATCAACTGGTCACAGGTTTGAAAACAACAAAGTAGACAGCTTTAAACAACAAAGCAGATAGCGTTACCTCTTTTTATAACTTCAGGTATCCAGAATGTGTTATCCATGCGTATGGATTGTGAGTATACCACAAGTTTTCAGGATGAACCAATTTGCTCAAGAGGGTTAATTCATCTAGGCTTATGATTCAGTATATGTGTTACCTACCTGTTGGAAAAATTTCTTCCCTTCTGATTACACCTCTGGTTTCTTGATATGCTTTGCAAGGCAGATCTTGCACAAAGGTACTCAGATATCCTCTTGAGCATTTGAAGCTGTGGCCTTTGGTGCTAATGCACATCTTTATCAATGCCTTTAGATTTCAAACTAGGTCTTATGTACAGAGATGTAGCCCCTACTTGCTGTGTTCTTAAGCCCTTCCATTAATATCCAGTCATTATCACTGACAGAGACTGGATTGTCCTTTGGTTTGTCCCTGTAATGGTCATTAACCTTCACTTCGGAGGCTTCTGAAATGTTGCATGTGGATGCAGAGCTCCTTGTTATGTTACTTTAAGTTGCAAATATTGGTGTATTTTGGACTCTGCCATATGAATCGCAACATGGATTGTGGTTAATGTTCCCTTCTTTATATGGCCTTTCATACTTAAATTTCAGTAACTGTAATGCTGTAAAACAATGATAATTCAACATCCATAGCAGACAAATTAATGTAAATAGCTAGGTGCAGATGCCTTAAAGATAACAATAAGCACATAATGGTATTTCCCTGGAATAGCTTTGCTTTGGCAGATTGTAGCTCCCTCAGCTTAGAAAATCCATCAGGGGAAAAAAGTGATCTTGAATACTAATGATTATTTTTTTTTCTTGCAAAACAAAACCAAAACAACATTATCAGATCATCTAATTTATCTCAGAAGTGTTAGCTTGTCAATTGAATACACCAGTGCATGAAATTGCTCTGTTTTGAAGTATTGGTTAAATTTATATCCAAGACTGTTGTGGAATGGTTGATGTAGAGCTCAGAAGCAACTTTCTAAAATACTTTAGTATCACTTGCACATTGTCTCAGTCTTTTTAGTCTTTGTTTAAACCTTAACAAATTTAATTAAGCTTATCAAGCACGATTTAAACACTAAAATGAAAAGCTTTTAAAATTACTGTCAATAACATTACATGTGGCTTTTTCAATGTAGAAATAAATGAAGTGTGTCTCTTCCACTGTTTATGGATAACATGCACATAGTGGCAAGCAACCAAATTCCTTCTAAGTGAATCTGTAACTTTCTTTCAGCATGAGTCTGTGATTGCCTCTTTCCCTCTGCTGGCATACTTTTCTGTTGTATTAATGAAATAAATGAGTTAATGGGAGTGTTTAAGTGAGTGACAGAGCTGAGTTGGAGGAGGAGACTGTCAGTGTCGAAATGAGACTTGATTTTGTGTTACTTCCACTTTAGAGAACTTGTGGGTTTTTTCTTTTGCCTTTTGTGTTTAATGTTGGGGGAAGTGTTTCTAGGGGAGCTTTCCAAATCAACAAAAACACTGTGGTGCCAGCTGTGTACACCAAGAATCACCTGCTACCTTATTGGAGCAAGTAGTAAGAAAAGTAGCACATCAAACATTCAAAATAGTAGTTTAGATGTAGATTAGATTAGATTCAGATTAATAGTAGGTTAGATTAGAGTCTAATTATGTAAAATCTGAAATATTAAATGAGAAAACCTATGACAGTCTTAAACTGAATAGGATTTGGAATCTGACCTTAGATAGCAGAAACATGCCAGGAGGTCTAGTTCATGGTTATTTTGTATATTAACACACACAAAAAAAGGGATATGAAGTCATTAGCTGTTGCACTCAATTGTTGAAAAAAGCCCTTCTAATGTCAAACATAGTAATAAAAAGTATAGTTTAATGCTTCAGAATTAATGAGCTTACAAAGTGGAAAGGATACACCAGCCTTTCACCTGAGGAAAGGAGCTAGCTCTGATTCCAATACAAAACTATAAATCAGACTTGCAATAGCAATATGTAGTTTTGTGCTGCTGGGCCATGAAAAGTCACAACGGAACATAAAGATAATATTTCTGTTTAGAGTGATACTGCTGACACTTGGAGGGTGAAAGTTTTGGGGCCTGAAAAACACTTCTGATGGCTCACAAGCCAGAAGTTAGTAAAACATAGTGGTTTTTTTTTTCCTGAGCATAGATTTTTTAGGTCTTACTGACCTTTAGATGTCTGTGCATTCTAGATAAATATGCTGCTTCTCCTTCCTTAATCTGCCTTTGTCAAATACTCCATCTAAGTTGTTGTAACAGTCACTCTTTCAGCCCTGACTAATGAAGGATGGGCCAAGAATGCTTGCTTGCTACTTGCTCAGCATCATTATCATGCTGATCTCATTGGGTGATTCTCTTGAGGCTTTAGGAGGCGGTTACAGTGTAAAATGATTTGTTTGGAGAGAGTATTTCCACCTTTTAACTATCTGAAGATCAGAAATGCAGATTTCCACGTTCCTCTTCTGAATGTTATGACAGCACCAAGTAAGAGGTGGACATCAGAAATGTGAGTGTATGCAAAGTAGATGATGTGGTGGGGAGTAAGGACTGGATAATAGTGTGGGAAAGATGGATGAAAATGAACACTTTGGATCTTCAAAAGATCAGACTGATTATCTCTGCAAGCAGGATATTAAAAAGATATATTTTAGAGCCATGAGCAATGAATTGGTCAAAATTAAGCAATCTTTCCATAGTATTTATTGTATTGTATATTCAGTATTGGTGCTAGAAAAGTAAACTTTTTTTCTAGATCCTACATTGGACATAAGGATGATTCTGCTGAGGCTGTAGTTGGAGCTTAACTGCATCGTTAAAGGAATTTGCTGCAGTAGAGGATAATATTATTTGCCCTTTAAGTGAAAAGTATTGAGCCTCCTAAACTCCTGTGTGTTACTAAACTACCTGAGTGAATTTCATGCGCTTTCAGTGTTAGTAGAAGACTCCTTAGTGGGTTAGTATGATGTTTTCTGTAACTCTTATCCCTCCCAGAAGAGGGAGAAAATGCATCAATTAAGATTGCTAAATGGGTAATATCAGTGCAAGCTAAAGGTACTGCCCTTTGGTCGAAGTGATATGTGAAAGCTCTCTGATGGGCAAGAGCATACCTTAACTGTGACTCTGCCTTTACGTGCTGTGGAATTCCCAAGTAGAGTGTTTCCTCCGTTTTGTTAAGACAAGGTAAGAAGGCTGAGCATGGCTGAGACTTGTATTCGTACTGATGTCAGAGGCAGCAATGTTTCTCTAGTTGACTGGTTTATGTCATGATCTATGTACTGGATTTCTATGCCAATTTGTTCTCTTGAGAAGTTACTGAGCATTATTTGGAGCAAAAATCATTCTTCCTGGGCTTCTTTCTGCTTTTCATCGGATGCTTTCTGGGACAGATTTTGCTGTTGATTTTGTTTGTTAGCTTGTAAGTGTTAGCAGTCTCCAGAGTCCAGTCTAATTCTCTTATCCAAACATATCTCTCTTTAGCTCTTTTTCAAATGCAAAAAGCAGGGTAGTTTCCTGAAACTATTCAAAAGCATTGATAATATAGACAGCACAGATAACTGAAGCCATGTTTGACTCTTTACTTTCTCTGATCAATATTTTGAATTGACCCAAGCCACAATGATATTCCTTTGGCAATACTTACTGGAAAAAAAATAGTTGTATAAGTTGAAGTACATCTGTGAAATGTTGGTGATTTGAGATGCTTGTGTTACATGACATTATGGGATTGTTTGTTCTTCTTAAGATCTTCAGTAGGAGGGAGCTTGCAAACCAAAGAAGATTCTAAGGATCTAGATAAATGAGAAAATCACAGCAGATGGTTTAATTTTTCTACTAAGGAAAGTGTGGATGTTTTGTATGGGAATAGCATGTGGCATTACATGTATGTTGAATGTAGCTATGAGGGATGCTGCAGGAAGGGTTCTTAAGTCTAGAAGAAAAAGGAAGGAAAAAACCCAGTCTTTCTCTTTAGTTACAATATCAAATGCTTTCAATACAGGAAAAGGGGAAAAAACACCTCACCTGACTTCAGGAATCAGAGTAGAAAAGGGGAGAGATAACGTGGTTTCTGGCAGGTATATCCAAAACAAAACAAAATACTCAGGTTTTAAAGAAAAAAGATTGCTGGAGATAAATATTAGGTCAAGTATTCCGCACCACTGCATAAATACTGTATAAAAATCCTTAGCTGACTTAATGAAATTGCTTGTATGCAGTTGTCTTTAGTTCTGAAAAGCATTCTGGAACCTCTGAGTATCTTTCAAAGAATTAAATACCATATGCATGCTAGCTAATGAATGAATGAAGAAATGGCTAAGATGTATTAGTGTGGAGAGAGACCAGATGTTTTGTTCATTCACACTCATCAGAAACTTGGTATGTGTGCAGTAATCCTTTGTATTAACTGGCAGGAACTAATTACACATACAGTTACTACTATTTATAAAACTGTCAACCCAGTCATTGTGGTAGAAGCTTTAATGTCCTGAAAATGTTTTTTGTTGCTCACTCTTTCAGCTATAAAACTGACAATAGACAATTATGCCTATCTGATGTTTTGAGGAGATGCTTCCTGAGAATTGGGGCAAAATACTTGATATACTCTGAATGCAAACCTCGTCATTCATCTCATAATGACTTCAACTCAGTTTAATTGTGTTATTTAAGAAGAACTCTGTAGTGTCATTTTTCTTGACTTAATATTATGTAGTAGGAGAAGCAGCCTCTCATCTACTCATAACTTCACTGTGTTATTCACCAGCCTTGTTGGGGAATGTGCGAACTGCAATAGTGTTACATTACAGAAAGATGTCAGCTGAAAGCATAAACGGATTAGAGACACCCTCACAAGGGGTCTAGCCACTTGGATCAGATTACTGTCAAATTGATAAATGTGTAGAAATGAGGTTGTCCTTGGTAGGCTTCAAAATAAACATACAATCTTAAATCTCACGATTTAGCTAGTTTGAGTTAGTTATTGTGTGGAGAAAAGCTAACGGGATGTAATTAATGTTGTTCAATGGCAATACTGTGTTTTAATCCAACAGTATGGTTCTTTATAAGCCATTCATTACAGCTTCTTAGTTCCTTGAGTGGTCGTCCTTTCATTGCAACAGTCAGTACATCCACTCAGAGGGATTATTTGTGTTTCTCTTCTGTACCACAGGTGTTGGATTGGATTGAAAATCATGGAGAGGCTTTTCTTAGCAAACATACTGGAGTGGGGAAATCGCTGCATCGGGCTAGAGCTTTGCAGAAACGCCACGAAGACTTTGAAGAGGTGGCGCAGGTAAAAACAATCCCATGAAGGACTGTATAATTGTAATGGAAATAAATAACAGCAGCCTGCTCTGGCACTGAAGGACTGGGCAGAGGGAGCTCCACTACCAAAAATTAGTTTTAAAAATTGACTATTTGGTTTCTTTTGCAAGCTTTTATTTCATTTCTCTTTTGCACTTCAGCTTCAATAAGCAAAACGACAAAGCTCCACAGTCTTACCGAGAGTGGGAACATAAAGCCCATCAGAGCTGCTGTTCTTTATTTTTAATTTATATTTATTAATATTATTTTCAAAAGCATACATTTGAATGTTGAGTCACAGAGGAATAAAATCTCTCCTTTTAAAGTAACTTCATTCCATGGTATTCTAGGATTTAAACACTTGTGCAGCCTGTAAGAGAGTATGGACGTGAATTGAAATCCCTACTTCCTGACTTTAAACTTTGAGAGTTCCCAAATCCCCACAGCAGTCTGATAGCCAAACTGTCCAACCTGGCCTTGGGTTTTATGTTCAAATACAGTTGAGTTTATATATGCCTTCCTGTTCTGGATCACCAATGCCAATGTTTTCTCCGTAGGAAGAATTCAGTTTTAGCCTTAAGTGTAATTGATGATAGAACTTCGAAACACACTTTTCTGTGAAAGAGTCAAACCAAAAGAAACAGAGATAGTAAAGAATGCCGGGAGCATAACAAGAGGAAGTTGGTTTGGGTGGCAGCCTTGAAAAGGGAGCATGTGGTAAATAAAACCCATAAGACGCAGAGGCTTCTTCCCCATTAGTAACAGTCTGTCTAGTCTTAATGACTGGCAAGAGTATATATATCTTGAAGATTCATCAAGAAAAATCTCAGTAAGATAGACTTGATACAGAAAGCTTCATCAATAAGCTTCATCAGAGAGCCTCCCCAATATTGTTCTCCTACAGAATTTTCCAAAATAAAAAGTGTTGTTAGTTTCATACATACACATACTGGATTTTTCATGTGCCTGTCTAATACTTCATATTTAGTAAAATGTGTAATGTTTTCCATGTGGGAAATTTTTCTCAGTCAGACAAGAAAGAATCTATTTCTGTAAGACACTTAACAAAACCTGAATGATCTCATATTTAATACTGTGTTATTTGAGCGAGGAAGGAAAAAAAATCTTTGAGTAACCAAAGGGGCTGAAGCACGTAGAGGAACTGTTAGTGGGATGTTAACTGTTAAAAAAGCATCTTGTTAATTTGCATTATGCTTTAAAGTAGAAAGTTGTAAAGCAATACTTAGCAAAAACTTCCTAAAACTGAATGTTACTGGAATTGAAAATAATCTTCAGGGGATGGATGGAATTTCTTTTTTTGGAGACACTGAAAACTGAGACTGGTCAAAGGACTTAAATATACTTCAGGGGACTATCTTCCTCCAACAGAAGGATGGACACAATGATCTAATAAGTTGGGATTTTTTTCATCTCTAACTCTTGAATGTGTAATGACTGCCAAGAGAGGCACACCCTCAGAGTTATTCCTCTTACTGATGGTCTAAAACTGATTGCAGGCAGGCCCCAAAAGGCATTCCTGCTGGTGGTGTTATAAGGAAGATTATGTTCAAATATAACACCGCCATATGCAGTTCTTGTTAAAGCATGAATAACTTGTAGCTGATATATTCTCTAACTACAGTTCTTGTTGGTTCAGGTCTTTGTTGTGTTTTGGTTTGGGATTTGTTTTTGTTGATGTTGATGTTTGTTGTGTTTGTTTTGTTGTCTTTTTTTTAAACTAAGGACCTTAAGCAGATCCTTAATTAAGGGTGGGGGGGGGGGGTCAGTCAGCTCTAGGCAGAAGCTGGGATGAAGCACTGTCAAGTGAACTGTCAGTGGCACAGCAGTGTTTTATCACATGCAGGGAGCCAACAGTTATATTGAAGTGTTCCTGATTGAAGGCTAACTCCTGATTTTGAGGGAAGAAAAATTAATGCTTCTTTTTTTCTTCCCTCCTGCTTGCTCCCTTCTTCTTTTTTAATGTGAATGAGGTGCCAGTTCCTCAGAAGCGTTCAAAGATGTTAAAATAAGCTGTGTCAAATAGAAAAGATGTTGCAGAGTCAATGGGTTGTGGGCTCCCAAATTAGTCACTTAAAGATTTGTGTGAAACAAAGACTTTCTCTTTCTTTGGTCCTTTTTGTTACCTCTACAGAAACACTAAATTGTCAAAACTCAGCCAACTAATAATCCTTCCTAAATTCTGATGTATTGACATTTGTGCTATACATATGCACTTTGGCTCACACCCACTATTGTACAATTGTGTTGCTCTTTTCATGTGAAGCCTGCAGTTCAATTTCTACTTACCCTTTTTTTTTTCTTTCCTTTTTCCCTCTCCCTGTAGTCATCTTTGTATTTGTGAGGCCATTTAGTCAAAGTGTCAAACGGACTCCAAATTTTGATATAACTATTTTACTTCATGGTCATGGATTTTCAGCTCAGAAGCATTGGATGCAGATCAATATTATGGTTGTACTTCCTCATGCATTTTTGACTGAAATTCTAAGTCAGTTTCTCCTGTTTCAGCTATGATCAGTGTCTGCTTTCTGACAGTAGTCTAGGCTCATAAACATGAAATATATATGGCAAGAATTAGTTAGCGGTATCTTTTTCCACAAGTTCTTTTCTCCATGTGCAGACTAAATCCGAGTAAGGAACTGAAGTTTTGGTGCAAGAAATGCATAAGAAAGATTCTTCCTAACCTTGTTTACATATACCTACAATTTCTCTATGACCACCAGTTCCCACCTCCTTTAAGGTTATAAAAAAGGGTTCTGTATTTGAACTGGTTCTTAACTTTACCTTTGAATGACTGTAAAGCATTGAACTAAAGATCCATGTCTTACAGTATTCTGTTGCTATCATCAGATGCTTAAAAAAAAAGGGCTGTATGCTTAAAAAGTTACCTTTAGCCTCCCAGTTGTCTGGACGTATTTGATGTTTGGAACTGAAGAATGCATCAGAACTGGTGTTTAATAGTCACTGATGGACTTTTCCCGTAATCAGGCTAGCTGCTTTTTGAACCCATTTATGCTCTTGGAATGTGTTCCAGTGGCAAGGAGTTATGCAATTTAATTGCACTTCAGATGAAAAGGACTTTTGCTTTTTAATTGTCTGTTGTCTGATGCTTAAATGTGATAACATCCACTGTATTTAATGAGTAATCTATCTTGATTTTCTCTACCTTTAATGATCTGTATACCTCTGTTAATCTCCCTCCATCCATGTATCTCCCTTCCCTCTTCATAGTGCAATAAAGTCCACTTTGTGTGAAATTCAGTCCATACCTCCTCTCACTTTTGCTGTGTTTATTGTCAGTAGTATTCATTTCTTCACTAGTCTCTTAAATTCAACTTTGACTTTTCTCTAACATGTCACTTCATATGGTTTCCAACTGTATGGTGGTTTTTTTTCCTGAAGAATATGTAGAGAAGATTTCTCATCAGGAAGACTAGGAACGTAGTTGGGGAAGGTGGTAAACTCTCCTTTACTGAGCATCTTTCAGCATTTTGGAGAAGAATGCTGATTGAAGAAGAATCCATTAGCGTTGAATGCACCACAGGGCAAAGAGTTCGACTATAGAGGACTTGTTAAAGAGAGCTCTTTAGGTTCTCTTAAAGATATTATTTAAGAAAATCTTAAAGCTCTTTAACTGATTCTTCTTCTCTGGGATTTGGGAAGACTGTCCTGGTGGAGATATTCTGAGAAAGTGTTAATCTGTTTCCATACTGTATATTGAATTTGCCACTGTGGAGGCTCTTTTTATCAATTTAGGAAACGGGCATAAACAGCTTCAAGGGAGAACTCCTGCTCTTTCTGTCTAACTTTCTCTTTTGTAACTGGTGGCAGCCCCCTGTGACCAACAGTTTCAATATCTTCACTTTACTTCTTTTTTTCCCTCCAAGCATTGTTTAGAAGTAAGCAGTGAGTTGGGAAAGGCAGTAGTTAGTAAAACACACCTATGTGCTGCAATCTCTATTCCAAAGGGCAGTTACTATCTACCAAGATAAATATTTATATTATACTTCAACTCTACTTGGGGGAGAAGTTTTAGTGATAAGGCCTGTGTCTGCTGTTAAGGTTTGAGAATTGCAATCCCTTTTGAAGCAGCATCTAGGCTGTGATGGTTTTCTAAGTACAGGCAGTTCACTATCCAGTTTACAGAAAGAGAAATCTGATGTGCTGGGGCTTGTGTTACGCAGAAGATACTCCTGGAATTCATAAACAATGCCTCACATGTGAGATAAGGCTCTCATTAAAATGGGAAACTTCTGTTTCAGCCATCTGCAGTGGGTGTGACTCTCTGGGTTGATGAAGTAGTTGTTATTTGAGGAGTTCCTCAAGGCTTTTCAGCCTTGCCCCTTGAACATGTGTGAGATGAGACTGTGGAAGTCAAAACACCAAAGCACAGATCAGAGCATGTTCTGGACCAGCATGGCCTGAGCCAAGGAGCTGGAGTGTTGAGTAGGTTTATTTTAGCTTCTGCAGACTTTCCTGGGGAAACTGGGAGGAGTTCTCTACCTTTCTCTGCAATTACCAAGCTGAAGGTTAAGGAAGGGCTAATATGCACAGAGTCAAAATCAAGGAGCAGCATGGATTTAATTCCTTACATAAATGGATGATAATAAATGAAGGGGAACTCCCCTCAAAAGAGTGGGAACATATGAAAGCTGCACTGAGGCATGTGATCTATCTTGGGCTTGCCTGGCAATTTGCTTGAAACTCTGGAGGGGAGAGTTCATATTTCCTGCTCCTTATTTGAGTTTTAGTGCTGGGCTTGGATTTAAGTTTTGTGGATATTATAATGTTGATTAGACGTGTGATACTATATTTATGGCAAAAAACCCCACATTTGCATAGGCTTAATTTATCTTGGCAAGCAGTGTTTTACCTGATGTAATTGAGGTTGGGAGAAGAAGGGAAAACAGAAAAGTGTAGTTTATATTGTCATGAATTATATGGTTTTTTAATAGCATGTAGTGCAAACTTACCAGGAGATGTAATGTAGCGACGTAAGCAAAGCTTCTTTACTGTAGACTTGGCTTCAGTCTGTTTTCTCCAGAGATTATAACTTCCTTCTTTGCTTTCTTGATGAGTCTGTTTTGAGAACCATTCTAAAACATGAAAACCCAAGTTTAGGCCCAAAAAGAGCACTTGTATTATAACAAATGTTTGGAATCTGTCCCACTTTAATTTCAAGAGAAAGATACAGATTCAGGCTGCAAGCTCTAAGCTTAGGAGTTGCTAAACATCTCTCTCTTCTCTGGACCACTGCATACTCAACACATCAGGTACCAGACTTTACCTCATTCTGTTCTCTACTTTGACCCAAGTCTCCTTCAGGGCTTCTGGTCTGCATTTGTTAATCCTATGGTGTACTGGAACAGCATTCCACTCTGACATTCTGCCACAGCTGACTTCTAAACCTTCCTCTGTTGCTGCTGTTTCACAAATGATGATCCACTTTACATGTGAATTTTTGGTACCTCACTTCTATAAGGATGGAGAAACATTTTATCCTTCTGTGCCTCATCACTTTCCACCTTCCTGCTGGATGTGTGGATCTGATGCTAAAACATCATTCCCAGCAGCTAGGACTTTCTCACCTCTAATGATACACATTTGAAAGATCTTCTGTCTGTGACTGTAGTGATTTTTCCAGTATTGAAAAAAAGACCACTTTGCATTTAGATTCATCTTTATTCTGGTTGTGAACATAAGATACTAATTCCAAAGAAAAATAAGTAGGCTTCCAAATTCTGGATGGAAGAGACATGAAATAGACATAAATAAGGAACTAAGGAATGAATCTATTCACACTTAAATTAAAAAGTATCTAGAAATGTAACAGTAAGATTATATTTTACTACCTTTAAGCAACAAAGAAATAAAGATACACTCCAAAGGCCTTTTTGTCCTTTGATTTTCATTAGTGGAGCGGCTTTAAAATATCCTGAGCGAATTCTCTTTCGTTTAATCCTGCAAAACTAACTTCTTTCCCTACAGAACACATACACCAACGCAGATAAGCTCCTAGAAGCAGCTGAACAGCTCGCTCAGACTGGGGAGTGTGACCCGGAGGAAATTTATCAAGCTGCCCATCAGCTCGAAGACCGGATACAGGATTTTGTTAGACGCGTGGAGCAACGCAAGATCCTGCTGGACATGTCTGTGTCCTTTCACACTCACGTTAAAGAGGTAAAACTCTGCAGCTAAGCTACACTCGTAACTTTCTGCCTTAAAACCAATATTGTACGATGTTCCATTCATTATTAGAACCTTGCCATAGAAAATCATGAAACCTCTATTGTACGATGAGTTTTGGTTTGTAATTCACTGTGGATTGAGGGCTGAGGTAGAGTGGTTGTTTGCTTTATGGATTTTAAAGTTTATCAGCTTCCACCTCCTTTGTTGTGCGAGCACATGTGTGTGTTCAGTCACAGGGAAGGGGGGAGGGTCAGATCAGGGAACTGATACAGCTACAGGACAGCACTGCAGTGGGAAATGCTGTGCACTTTTGGTTTTGTTCTTTTTTTATCCAACCAGCTCTCTGGTGCAACTCTCTAAGTTGTCAGACACATGGTTAGACAGACACAGTTCAGGAGATTGAAACACAAACACATGAAGCACAAGGCTGTTTAATGCAACTCTGCTGCCCAGAGAGGGACTTTGTTTTCTTTCTATTTTACACATTGCATTTTGCTCTTGGTATATTGATGGCTCTTCACAACCTAAAGAACTTATCTGATAATGACAGTGTTTTACCTTACATTTGTAACCTTCAGAGGTTGAATTGATAGACTAGAAACAGTCATACACACATAACTTTCAGTCAGATCAGTTTTATGCTCAGATCCAGAACACGGGTCATACAAATATATAAGCTCATGGGAGAGGACAGAGTAGGCTAGAGCCTACTCCTAGGACTCGAGTAAGAGATTTTAGTTAAAGGTAATGGGAAATTTCAGCAACTGTAGATTGCCTGTTTTCTGTTTGAAGCTCATTTGACATGTTCTCGCTGCTTAAACTAGATGAAAATATGAAAGGCTTCTGGATCACAGC
The DNA here is from genome assembly GCF_028858725.1 of Colius striatus. Taxonomy (NCBI): domain Eukaryota; kingdom Metazoa; phylum Chordata; class Aves; order Coliiformes; family Coliidae; genus Colius; species Colius striatus. The sequence goes on from NC_084762.1 coordinate 8,536,539, forward strand.
ATGCCATTCTTCCCTGCCCCCCCCACCCAACATCAAGAAATGGTCTGTTCAGTGGGGAAGTATAGTATTCAAAGTAGCTTCTTCAGCAAAACCTTGTAGAGGATAAGGGTAGGATCTTTTTCCATGTGAAACATCTGCTTTGCACTTGAAATAAACACACAAGACAGTTGCTCTTTGAAGGAGGTCAGGATTGAATTGCTTTTTAGCTCTAGACATGAGTACATAGCTCCCCCGTCAGTTTTCTCTTAGGTGCTTCCTTGCCAATATTCTCCCAGATCTCTGTTTAAATAAAGCATAAATGCTCTATTGTAAGCTATTCTTAGGCAGCAGCTTTTGTTTCACTTCTCTGCAACACATGGTTTCATTACCTGTTGTGAAGCACGGGAGCAGTCAGCTCCTGAAAAGCGTTCATTATTTTTCTTAGCATCAAGAAGAGCAGCTGGAATGGCATTTAAATGGATACAGTTGGTTGTAATGATAAAAGATGGAGACTGTAAAAGGATTTGCAAGGAAAGGATTTTTAAAAAATCCAACAAACCCAAAGGCAGACTGATCTGTGAGTCACTGTTGAGTAATTTTGGGAGGCTGATCCAGATGTGCTGGAATGTTGCCACTGCTCCCCTAGATAATAACGTTTTATTGGGGGGGGGGGAAATCTGTAACTTGATTTATTTCTCGGGGAAAATGGATATTATTGTGACCTTGTAAATGTACACAGCTGTTACTATGGCAGCCTCTTTGCAGCCTGGACTTTGGAGGAAAAGGTGCTGTGACTGTTGTACACGTTGATTTTTTTGTTGTTGTTCTTGTCATGTGGCTGACTTTTGTAGCCAATAAAGCAGGGAAAATTAACAAAGAATATTTATTTATTTGCATTCTACTTAAAAATAGAAAAGAGAGAATGAGACAGGTGATTCATATTTAGTAGGCTGGTCCTTTGGTTACACTGCAAATAGCAAACTCAAAGCTGTCTTGTGCTTTCTGTATTCTGATCTGCTTTCACAAGCATGTTGTTTGTTACCACACATGCATGTGGAGTGCTGAGAAGGCACCACAAAGCAGATGAAAGATAAAAAAGCCTTAAACCTGAAAGTCATCCATGCTTTGTTGGCATTTCTCCTGCAGGATGTGGGAAGCTGCTGAATAAATCAGTGCGTACCTGTAAGCACGTAACCTTTCTGCTCTGTGGTGGAGTGAAGGAATTAGTGTGCATGCGCAGCTAGTGAAGAGAGGAATTCAAGTAGTAGGATAGTATGCTAGCTGTTGAATCAGAAAGGCATGCTTCAGTTGTTAAAAGACTCCAAAAGATCTCAAACAAAAACCTGTCCTTCAAGTATTCAGCATGAATTTTGTTTCTTACATCTTCCTTGTGTTTTCCTTGTGTAAAAACTGGACATGAAGAAAACCCCTGTTTGTGTGTGACAGTTTGGAAGGAGCCACAGAGCTAAGAGAAGCTGGTAATTGGAATTGTTAACTGTTTTGAGACTTTGAAATCTGGCTGTGGTAGCCATCTAATCTCATTATTTTTTTTGAAGTAGGATGTTTTGTTGTGTTTTATTCTTTGTCCCCAGAAATACTTCACGTTGAATGAATGCCTCTCATCTGGATGTGAGCATTTCAGTACTTTTACTGCTCTGTAGCTTTACATAACCTTTATACTTGACACAGAATTTAGCTGCAACTTTTCCCAGCTTCCCTGGGAAGCATCAGCTCTGTAGTGTCTGCGCAGTACCGTTACTGCGTTCACAGTTAGTAAATCAGTAGTTTCTGCTTTCAGAAGCAATGTGCTTGCCACAAAAGCAGTAGATGGGCTTGACACGTCCTAGAAGTAACAGACTTCTGCTGTACCTTTGCACAAAGCAGTAGTATGTGTGCAGCAGCCTGTTACGATGCACGTTGGAAATGCTGTCTGTCTTTAACATGTCCAAAAGTTCCGTAGCCAAGTGGTTACAAGCTGGTAGAGCTCACTGTGGCTTGCTAACATGAGAAAACAGCATACGAGTTCTCAGACTCCTCATAGACTAACCTCAATAGACCACATTTCTCACTGGGCAAAGAAAGGATGTATTCAGGGAAGCCAGAAATATGATGTTATGTAATGACATTGCCGTTACTCATTTTGCTTAATGATGATCCAAGAAAATCAATTACTTGCTACATATAAATTGTGGTTCTATGCCGTTACGTTGCTACAAGTTTAAAGTTTGTAAGGTTGTGAATACTGATTTTTATCTCCTGTGCAAACAGGGAGAAATTTCCATCTATAAACCAAGTTTTTCAGTAGGTAATATACTGAAGTTAAGCCGCGCACTTGCGAGCTTTACAAGTGTTTGGGACCGTAAATATTCCTAGCAGAATGTTTGCATTGAAAATAGTGTGTCCTGACAGATTCCCAGCCTGAGGATGGATGAAATACAACTGAATGTCTGACCGCTGCAAGACAGTGAATCCCTTAAGGCTTTTGTGCCTTTTGATGCTTAATAACATGGAGAGGGACAAGGGGAGAAAGAAACTTACACCGATAAATGATACATCTCGTAAATAAAGAGTTATGTGGGAAACAAAGGAGCAAGAGTCACAGTAGAGTCACGATAGTCTTTGCTGTCAAATCTGTAACCAAGTAGACATGAACAGGGATTTGATGTGAACTCAGATTCTTCCATACACGTACCTACAGACACGTGCACACACAGTCGCTCTGAAATGACTCCCTCAGCATCTCTGAGTGGGAAGACTGAAATCCTGGCCAAGCCAGGTGTTTGTAGTAGTGCCAAAGTAGAGCAACAGAGATTTTCCTAGCTGGAGTCAAGTGTGGGAATACAGATCAGGCTGACTACATGTTGAAGAGAATGATCTCATAAGAACCTGTTAGCTTTTTTGCAGATAAACTTTTGTGTGCATTCTGACAAGTTGATTATAAAATAGCTCAAAGCATTTTTTTATGTATACACAACATGCTTAATGGCGTTACTACAAGAGACCTCTCATCTTTTTCTCATCTTACTTTGCACCAGAATAGACTGAGGTTGAAACAAAGAAAAGGGAAGTGGAATTGGCTAAGTTTCCAAACACAAAACATCACTGTTCCTGAAAAAAACTAATAAAACTGTAGTCTATACAAGTTGTGGAAAGAAGCTGGCATGGTTTTGAGGATGCCGGTGCACGGGAAGGCTGAGGAGGCCACAGGGCTGCCAGTTCGTTCACATCCAGCTACGAGACTGTATATTTGATTCAGAAAAACTTTTTGATAATGGTCTGGCTTTTTGTCACAGCTGACTGACAGAAATATGCCCTCCTTTTCATTATCAAATATGGAAGGGTGTCCATCTGCGCAGCCTTTCCTTAGTTTGAATCCTGGGTGGACCCTGAGGTGACAGACCTACTCTTCTGGTTGCCTGCTACTCATGAGTATTTGTGTCTTCTGTGCTACTGTTCTACAAGTTAAATTTGGATGCCATTATGAATTTGATTTCTTCTCTGCATGCCCTTCCCAGTCAGCAGGGTAGCTTCTGGATGCCCCTATGTAAGTGTAAAGGGTCTGACCCTTGGGCTTTTGTGTTTCTCTCATACCTTTACCGTATCATTATAGCGTAGCAATGCTCAGTGTGATGAGTCTGGCAAAATCCATGAAGTGCAGTCTCTGGTCAGTACTTTGATATGTTGATCATCTTGAATCTGAGAGTTGAGGAAGAGAGTTTTTAAACCTGAAGTAAGAGAAGCACATTCAGTGGAAGCACATTTAATTGTGTTGTGGTTTTCTGGTTTGATAGAGCTGGATTCCAGTTACCCAGCACAGATTTTTCTCTTGAGTTTTCAATACTGGTAGCTACCATGCTTGAAAAAGGGGATGAAATTTAAGTCCAAGCATTATTGAAATAGAACTAAGTGTTTGGGACGAGTGAGGCAGAAGTAGGCCTTTAAACTGTGTAAAGCTGGGGTATTGACACTTCTTTCTTGTTCAGTTAAGAAATGGGATGAATGCTAAGAGGGTAATTTTAGGAAGATGTGAGAAACTTGGTTTGTCTTCAAGGATTAATTTATTCTGAATAGGAAACTGTTCTATTATAACTGTAGAATGGATAGGGATATTTTAAGCTTTTTAAGATAATTACATCTAATTTTCAAGAAATGTGCATGCATTTAGTATTTTAAATGTCACTGAAAGACCCTGGAAGACAAACTCAGAGGCATTTAATATCTTACTGGTTTTGTTTTTCAAAAGATGCAGTTTTTGTCCATGGCACGTGGCATATGTCCTGAAAACAAAAGCTTACAGACAGACACACAATCCCTTTTTATGCCCAAATATACTTTTTAGGGAATACTGTTGCGACATTTGGCCCTGTACAAGTAATAGCTCCTTAAACACCCTTGTCTGTGGTAATACACATACTGCAAGGCAGTGGTAAGGGGCAGGGACTGAAAGAGGAACTGGCAGTTTTTACATGCAGAAACTGTGTGACTGCATATCCCAAAGCCAGTATTATAAAAAAAGGAAAGTAAATCAGGTTGTGAAACAGTGGAATGGATATTTTACCCTAATAAAATATCTCTGGGCACTGGGGAAGTTCTCTGATTATATTCAGCAAAATATACAGTAAAGTGTTATTCAGCTGCAGTCGTTCAGGAGATTGCAGGGATGGGACTTAAATGGTTAGAGGCCCATGATGGAAAACACTGAAACTTCCAGGATGTTGCAGACAATTAAAATAATACCATCTCAGTGACTAATGGCATGCTCCCAAGAACTTAGGAAAGAGGTAGCACAGGATGCAGGCTTGTTCAAGCAGATGTTTCTTACTCTATGCTATATTTAGATGAAGAAAAAAAAACCTGCTGGGTGAAACATTTGCCTGTCAGGGATTCAGAATTTTATTTCCTTCTTCAATTTTAATTCTGATAAGATGTGAAGAGCACATTAAAAGAGAAGAGCCTCCTTCTGTGACTGGATTGAGTTATTTATACAGTTTCGTCACTGTGCATTAGAGCTGTCTTGCCACTGAATGAAGCTTTTACTGAGGTCACAGGACTTGATGGGTTTTTTTAGGGATCTTTGTGCTGCTGCTTCAAGAGATAACAGGAAAAAAACATGCCTGGAAGTTGCTGAAAAGTTCACACCAGCAGAAAGTTAATAGATATTTAATGACAAATTTGTTTTGTGTTTATTTTTTTTTTGTCCCCATGGATTTTTGTCTCCAATCTCTCTTTTATGGAATAAACTGTTACCTCAGAAAATCACTGCACTATAAAATCTGTAGTTCTGCACTGCTGAATGTGTTTGGGTAAGCTCCAGTCTCTGTCCACCCCCTATAGTAAACTGCTTTCTTTTGACTTTGCTGTCCAACGTCGTACTGTCTTCATTCTTAGTTTTGTATCCAAAAACAACCTAATTTATGTAGTTTCCAGTATATCCAGTGCTCATTCTGGTTTTCAAGCTGTACACAAGCCCAGCTGGCTTTTGCCACCCATTATGAATTAGACTTTTTTCAGAAACTTGCATTAATTTCTATCCAACTTTTATAACTTGACCATTTTGTTCATCTGTGGTGGCTTTATTCTAACTTCTGTGTATAAACCTGAAGATTATTTTGAGGGGAAGCTGTTTGTCAGAAACTTACTTGGTGGAAAAGTGTAAAAAGCTTATTTGGTAACATATTGGAGTGGCTTTTGCTATCAAGTGTCACAGAGCTATTTAGTCACTTCAGAAATGGCTTACATTGTTCCACTTTCATCAGTGTATGAATCACAGCTAGGCAAGTAATGCATACTAATTATTCTCTTTCTGAACATAGGAAAAATGTTTGTCCTTCCCAAGCAGTGGGCAGTTGAGCTAAGGAGATGGGCAAATGCAATGTCTTTTTGAGCTCTTTGGTACCTTGAGGGCAGGACACTATGCTGACCAGGCACTAAGCCAGTCAGTGCAACACTGTTGTCTTAGTGCCCATGTCTTTCTGCTTGAGGCAGGTACTGTTGCTTTTAACTGGCTACACAGAAGGGAAAGCAGGTCATCTTATTCTATGATGGCCTGGTCTCCAGCACCCAGGTGAGCTTTAAGGGAAATTTGCACGTGCATAGTACATCACTGGCCCAGTGCTCACAAGTTTTGTTGCTCCTGCTAGTCCTCTCTCCACCCATTTATAGAAGTAGCTGAAGCATGTATAAGAAATGAACAGGTGAGGTGTCCCTTGCATGGGTCTCACACAACCCACCTGCAAAGGACATACTGGAAAGATCTGAAGCAGTTCTTGGATTTGTCTTCAGCTGCCTGCAGTACGTGTGCTTGTAAGGAAGACAAGGTGCAAACCTGATTTAGTCCAAAAGACGCAAAATGGTTTTAATCCTGGTTTGTCTGTGGTAATCATCTCTGAAAACTGGGCCTTTTATAGGCAGTACAGTAAGCATGGAAGGTACAGGTCTTCCAGCCACCACTGAAATCATTAGATTTGCAGGCAACAATGAAGCCCTGCTGTCAAATGAATGTATTTGCACAGTTGTGTGTACACACCAGCTCACTTGGAAGGTCTCTAAGGAAGTGCTCTCTTATTGTGGCTCAGACATAAACTTCATAAACCAAGAGAAGAATTAAAGCGCTCCACTAGGCATAAAAACCTGAGTAAAGTTTTCAGACCATAACATAAAGTCATAGAATGGTAAATGGGACCTTTACAGGTCTAGTCCAACCTCCTGCTAAAGCAAGACCATCTAGATCAGGTCACACAGGAACACGTTCAGGTAGGTTTTGAATCCATAGATATTGTCAGGCTTATTGCTCTTCAGTTTCGTTTGTAACCAAGTGAAATTTGAATTCCTAAGTATGCATTTGGAAAACAAAAAAATAAAATTGGATGCTGCATTGGGTTATGCAGGATTGTAAGTGCTTTTGACCCACTTGGTAAGTTCTATTGATTTGTGCTCCTTTTAATAAGAAAGACTGCTGTAACTTGAGCTTGTGTTTACGGCTATGGAGTTGCATTCAAATCTGTGACAAACATTGTCTTTGAAGCGTATGAATAGTCAGAATAACAGTGTGTATCAATAGACAGTTCTGTTTTTTAAGGGCAGTGTTTAATAGGTTCATAGAAAAGAATCTGGTTAAATGTCGTTAATTTCTCTCATTTGTAAAAATTTAGTCTATAACTTGGTTAACTCAAAAGCTAGCTCAGAAGGCATGGAAGTCTCTTAGGACACAAAAACTAGCATTTGTTTTTAAAATAAAGCTTCAGAGGAACTGATTAATCAGGATCTAGATCGCCTAATTGAATTTTCTTCTTTAATGTAGCTCCATTGATAGTTAGGAAACATGATCAGAACATTATATAAACAGCAACATGAAGTAAATGTTTCTGTAGAAAATGTGAGGCAAAAAAATAAAACATTTGGGTTTTTATCTTTTTTAATTAAGCTGATTTTGATTGCTTACTCTCTGTATTTTAACTGTTAACCTTTTAATTAGGTTCAAAGTTAATAAAGGCTATTTGTATCTCTAAAATGGATAAAGGCAGAGATTAAAATGTAGTCAAAAGACCTTAAAACTTCCAGTCACATCAGAGTTTGAGGATTGTTTAAGGATTAAAACCAAACTTTAATCCTAGTTCTTGGAATCACAGTATTTGGAATGTGATGGTAAAACAGGGAGGAGGAACCTAGTTTGAGTGCTTCCTGCAAGAGTAGCTGTTTCACTGTGCTATTATCACTGCTCAGGACTTTTGCAAGAGGCAGCTGTGCTCCTCTTCAAGCAGTGTTTTTTATCAGTTGCACAATAGATGGCTAATGGTTTGCTGATGAATAATTTTCACACAGACCTTAGGATGCAACAACTTGCCTCATAAATTTGTGGAAAAGAATATAGTAGGGTTCAAGTGACCCAGCTAGCACATACCTAGGGATTTTCAGCTGCAGTGCTTGGGCAGTCCTGAGCAGGGATCTGCACACGTGTTAAGTAGAGAAGGAAAAGTATTGAACTACATGGTGGAATTACTCCTAAAGATTTTTGTTGTAATAGTGTGAAATTGAAATCGAGAGGGTAAGCACCACAGCTGTAGAGATCATGGCAGAAAAATTAACTTCTTGCATCTGATTGGTCTCTCTGTTTTGTTTTCTGAAATGCTCTTTTTGCTTTCCTTTCTTTGAAGGCCACTGAAAAGCATTACGTTGTCCATGTGCATGTGTCAGCCTGGCAGCGTAAATTTGATGGTGGCTACAATACATCTCCCTTCCTTCCTTCCCTCCTTCCTTCCTTCCTTTCTCCCTTCTCTCAGGGAGTGTTACCATAGCATTTCCCTCGCAGGGACTCTCGCGCAGAGCCGCAGATGGGATTCTCGCTATGAACTCTGTGCTGCTCAATCGGATACACTCAGTACTGTAGGAGGAAAATGGGAAAGAAAGGGTGACTTAGCAACACGGATAAAGCTTTCCTGGTATTTCCAAGAAGCAAAAACCTTATTTGAAACAAAGGCTCGTTCTCATTAAATTGAGAATGGCATTTTTCTATGAAGAGAAGCAAATCCTGTTTCTCCACTCCACCTCGATCTGTTTTCTCTTGTCCAGGAGGACTGATTTGCAGTAGTGACTGCCTGATCCTAGGGCTTACATATTTTTTTTGCTTTGTTGTGATTTTTTTACTCCTCTCCTTTAGCTGTGGACATGGCTTGAAGAGCTACAGAAAGAACTGCTTGATGATGTCTATGCTGAGTCTGTGGAAGCAGTCCAAGACCTGATTAAACGTTTTGGTCAACAACAACAGACCACTCTGCAGGTTACAGTCAATGTCATAAAAGAAGGTGAAGATCTTATACAGCAACTAAGGTAAGACAATTTTTTATTTCAATCTCTTCTGATGTGCATCTGATATTCTGTGAGGCTCTTTCTGTTTTGAAGGTAAAGATGGTAACTACAAGATATGACCTATAAATAAAACTTGTAAATATTAGGACTACAAGGATATTTCATGCTGTACTGGTGGTCTCTAACCCTCTGTTTACAGGAAGCTCAGCTTATAAACACTACCTCCACAAGAAGGAGACTTATTTACATAAGCTACGTTTTTCATTGAAGCAAACACCAGCCTTTGTAGTCTGGCAGGGCTCCTTGGCATTTGGAGTTCTGAGCAACAGCCCTTTTGTAAAGAGACCCTTGAAATTGTTTTGCAGACTGACAAGTAACTTCATTGTTATAAAGACAGTCAGTTTGCAGTCCATTTAATTCAGTAACAGTCTTAAATAAATTTGGGCCCCAGCTGCACTGATACACGTCCCTTTTGCTGCAGGAGCTGATATTATATTTGAATTTATAGGTTTTATACTAAAGTAAAAGATGAAGTAATTTTTTTATTATCTGATTTTTATTACCTAATAAAGTAAATAGTTATCACATACCACTTCCTTTTCACAACAAAAGGATTTGCCTCAGGTTTTAAATTTTACTCTTCCTGTAAACACCATGTCCTCAAATGTGGATTAGCAAAAAAATGAGTGTCGTTTCCTAATTCTTTTTCAAGTACCAAAACACAATTTGTGCTTTGATTAACAAAGATGTACAGACTTAGGCTTCATGTAATATGTATTGCACTGACCTGATCTGAAACAGTTTCGATTTTGTGGTCATGTATAGCATCCAAATTGATCTTTTTCAGTAATACTTTTTTTCATTCTCCCCCCTCTCTCTGCTTTGAATAGGGATTCTGCCATTTCTAGTAACAAGACCCCCCATAACAGCTCGATCAACCACATAGAGACAGTCCTGCAGCAGCTGGATGAAGCCCAGTCTCAGATGGAGGAGCTGTTTCAAGAACGCAAGATCAAGCTTGAGCTGTTTCTGCAGCTCCGCATATTTGAAAGGGATGCCATAGATGTGAGTGTCTGCTCTTGCAGTTGTACTGCACTTCTTCTCTCTTGCAGGAATGCTGAGATTGGTGTGTAGTTGCATTGGCATGTAGCTCAAATGGCTGATAGACTTAGTTCTTACCTTAACTAAGGCTTTTGTCCTGTATGTGAAAGTGTCAGGAGGGTGCAAAGCTGAGGCTTTTTCATGTCAGCTCAAGCTCTGATTGACTCCCAGTGCATCTTTAAGCATTATGTAAAATCATAATGTACCAGTGCCTTCATCTTGTGGGTTTGGTCTGAATATCAAGCTTCCTAGTGTATTTACAGTTAATATGAATAAGACTTGCAGGATGGTTTAGTCCAAACCCTCTAAACTGTTGTTTTGTAGTAACAGCTCTCTTTCTTTTCCAAGCAGCAGTCTTTTTTCAGTTGGCAACTGAAAGTGGTGTTTGGAATTCTCTTCTAGTGTTTGGGGATGTTATAGGGGTTGTCTGTCTGTCTTGGTTTTTAAATAACATTGTTTTTTCACCTCTGAAAGTAAAGCAAAAGCAGTTGTAGTGCCACACCCCTGCAAACTTAAAAGTTTTGACACAGTCCAAATTGGGGAGGAAGGTTACAACTTATCAGTTGGACAGTTTCTGTTTGTGTGCAGGAACATGTATACAAGCAGACGTGAAACTGCACTTGGAGCTTACCTTAATGGAATTGCATTGAAAAGCTTCAGCTGAGTTTATGTGACTTTTGTAAATCTGCTGATACTGAGAGACTGAAACTGAGTTGGTGCTTCAGAAGATTCAGGGTTATCCATTGGTAAAGGATCCTGTATAGTGGCTTATCTAGAGACTCTGGAAACCAGGAGTTACAGGGATAATAGTTACTTTGCTTGTATGTAGTAAAAGCTGCAACTGTTGGCTAGATATGAGTGATATTAAGGGCAAAGAAGCAGCTGGCAGAAACAGTGGCTTCTTAGCTTTTGGGTTTGTTCTTAAAATCAGGATTAGATATTATTGTTGAAGTCTGGTTTAGCTAGGCGCACTGGTAGGTTCAATGCAGGAATGGGCAGGCACAGTTCCTTAATCCATCCCCATAGAGGAAGTGAGAGTGTGCACTCCGCAGTAATAACAACTAGTGTAAAAGAGGACAAAGAAAGGTTCTTTTATTCTGCAAGTCACACTAGTCTGCAGACACTAGTCTGCAGGGAGTTTACAGCTTCATGGGAAAGGCTTTGGCAGAATTGTGGTTGTAATACTTAGTTGGATGACTGGTATATATGGAAGAACATAAAAGGTGTATCCCCTTCTATGGGATTGCCAGCAATTTTGCAGTCTCTGCAGAAGTAATCTGCAGTGCTTGCTGTCTATGTGATATTCTCAGAACACTTTTATTGAGGAAATGGCAGCCATGGAAGGCAAGGGCATACCAAGATGATTTATGGAAGAGGGAAGAGTTAGGTTAAAGGTTTGAATGAAGTTCGTGATTAAGATGATTGCTTTCTGCCGTAGGTTACATAAACAAGGATTCTGTAATAGCAGAAGGCTGTTTGCAAGACCTCTGCTTTGCAGATATGTTCTAGTCCTTCAGTGCAGGACAGCGTCTGTATAGATAGTGGTATTTCTGTGTGTGTTATTTGGTGATGCCTATAGTTGGTATATTTTGTTAATATGGCTTGGAAACAAAAATCAAACTTACAAATAAGACTGCCAAGAAGCTCTCCAGGGAACAAAATGACCCTGGCTGCAGAGTGCCTTCAGCAAAATGTTGATTGCTTTGCTGTCTCTGTACCATGCCCTCTCTCTGCTTCCTCAGCAAAGCATGCTTCTCTTTTCACTCTCCCTGAAGGCAGACATCTGCTTGGAAACTTCCAGGAAGAAAATGCAGAGACTGGTTCCAGGTCAGTTGTTTGAAAGCAGAAGTTCAGCTGAAGTAACATGATAGTGAGGAGGAGCCAGATGCCAGCTAGGAACTTGCAGACCTTGTTTTGACCTCCTCCCTTGTCAAGGATTTTGTGTGATTGGTCCGGTCAATTAAGACTTGGCTGTAGGAGCAGTTCATTCAGGGGAGCATCCTGTCAGGACAGGTTTTTTGGAAGGCCAGTAGTGTTTCTAGCTTGTCATACTGCTTGCAAAATGACACAGGCTAGAATAGGACAAAGAGTTCCCCTAACAATGCAGAATCGTATTGTGCAGCTGTCCTTCTAGGGACAGGGAGCAGATTTGCTGGCAGAGTTATTCCTCCTCCTCTTGTCTTTACTCTTCCTTTATAATTTGCTGATAAAGTTCTCCATTTCTTCTAGTTACTGTCTCTTACCCTACAACTTTTCACATTCTCCTGCTTTTCTGAAGTTGCTGTAACTGCAGCACAGTCTCTGTTTTGCCCCTTGGTCTTGGCACATAAACTTGACCTTCTTTATCCTCTGTAGGCTTTTAAGTGCCATTGGTTGTGAGCTATTTCAAGGACTCTGTTGTGAATGACTCTATTAACTGAAGACAAGAAGGAGCAAAATACTGTACCTGTAGAGCCCTTTGCTAGGGTAATGAGTAGCATAAGGAAGATGTGTATGAGCCTAGTGAGTAGGACAGTAACATTGGTGGTATTGTATGCAGCCTAAAATGTGTGTGTTTCATCTGTGTCTGTGCATTTTTGCTTGTCTGTAACTTAAATACCTTGAGGCCTGTGTCAGGGCTCCACACAAAGCATACCACACGCTTTTCAACTCCCAGCTTTATCTCTACTCTATTTTTGGACCATACTTACAAGATGCCTGTTAAGTCATACAGCTGAAAAGGCAAGGATGCAACGTGCTGGATCACAGAGACCTAACTCTTCTGCCATTCCCATTTTCCCTTTTTCCTTCACCCCAGCACATAGTATTTTCCAGGTCCTTTGTTAGTCCTCAGTTGGTACAAGGAATGCCAGTTAGACCCTTCTAAGAAGAGACCTGTGGTTCTTAATTTCTTTCCTACTCAGTGTAAAAGTGTTGGCATCCCTTCTGTGTTACACCCTGCCTTGTTTCCCATTAGTGTTACCTTGACATTTGTTAAAACCTAGGAATGTCAGGCAGCTCAGACTCTGCACTAGAAACTTCTTGAGCAAATGGTATGGTAAGTAGTTACCCTGTGTTTGTGCTGGGTTGTCCATTTCCTGAGAGTGGTATCAGTTTGTGATTTGGTTACTTTGGATGTTTATTAGTAATTCATCTTTGTTCTGTTTGTTTAATGCTAATTGTCTTGACAAAACTTTATGCAGAGCATAGGAGCCTGCTTGCTCTGAAAGTGTTACTTGTAAAGCAGGACTTGAGAGGGGGCACTGAAGAGCAGAGGCGGAGAGAGATTGATTCACAATATTTTTAATTCTGCTCTTAATGCATTCCAGATTTGCATGATGGCTGCAGTGGCTGAAATAGACCACCTTGCACCACCTAATTACTGCTGAAAAAATGGAAGTATTACTGCCCTTTTTAGGAACCTCAGCTGTGATGTTCATTGACTTTGTATGTTTTGAGTGAGTGTGGGACCACGCTGGCATTATTTATTGAATCGTGGGCTTCCTGGTATTTTGACAGGGGACAGCAAATGTCTTGCTCTTATACAAGAGTGTTTCAGACTACTTTCAACAATGTGCGAGCTTAACCTTGGAGTTACATGAAATAACATGGAAAGAAGTTATTTTTACTGTTGTTCATTGTTTTCTTTGGAGGCAGCATCACTGAAATCTCTTGGCTGAGGTGACATAGAGTGTTGACCTCTTAAAACTACCTATTGCTCCTGTCAGGCACAATGAATTCAGAACAGTCAAAGAACATAGTGACTATAATCTACTTGAACCATTACATTATTGTAGAAATACTGACACTTAGCTGCAAGAATGTTGTTTTGTGAGCTGCTTGTGTTTGTTACTTTCTTACTAGTAAATTCAGTGGAAATAGTGAGAAGGTTTTGACATCTGTTCTGAAGGGAGATGGGCTGGCTTTGCTTTTAAAACAGTGGCATAAATGTATCATGTTAAATCTTAATCTACTTTTACTGGTGTTTAGAAAGACAATGAAAGATGATGCTTTGTTGGTGGAGTTTCACCTTCTTTAATGCTCATATTTCTCAGTCCGAAAAATCTTAGTGCTTTGTGAGGGAAACTTGGGAACGTTGTTAAGGGAACTGGATGAAAGTAAGATGGTAAATGTGATTTATGAGAACTTACATAGTGCAGTGAATGGATTGGAGAAACAAATGTTAGGTGGTCTCCACCGCTTTTAGTAGTGAATGAACAAGAGTTTTGAAGACCAATTGGCAAGAACAAGATCAACTTTTTCCTCTAAAAGTGAAGATAAAAACATTTTAACTTAATCCGTTTCACAAGTGATGTGTTGATGGAGTACCTTAAATAAGGCAAGGATACTGACGGTATTGCAAGTGCTGGTTGAAGGAGACCTATAGTACTTCTCAAAGTGATTCTTCCAGATTATTTGCCAAAATTTAAAATCCATGCTAAACCAGCCTATGTCTGAATTCACCATGTTGAACCTGATCAGTCAAGTCCGTCAGCAGTGAGCAACTTGAGCTCCTGACCTTCATCCTAAGCGCAACATCGGAAATAAACACGTGTTGTAATGGGTAATGGAACATTGTCTTCCTCCTTTTTCCCCCCCAGATAATTTCAGACCTCGAGTCTTGGAATGATGAGCTCTCTCAGCAGATGAATGACTTTGACACCGAAGATCTTACCATAGCAGAACAAAGGCTCCAGCATCATGCAGACAAAGCCCTGACCATGAATAACTTGACCTTTGATGTCATCCACCAAGGACAGGATCTGCTGCAGTATGTCAATGAAGTGCAGGCATCTGGTAAGATGACTCCTTTATAGTATTCCAGACAGTGACTTTGTACGAATTATCCAGTTATTTCTCCATGGGATGTGTGAAAATGGGATGTTGTTTAACTGTAAACTGAAGACATGTGAACATTATTTTTGTTCTTTATACTCAAATCATTTGACAGTGTTCATGAGCACTTATGCTTATTATGACATGTCGTGGTCATTTAGGCAAGTACTCCAAGGATTAAGTAGAACTTTGAGAAAGAACTGGAAAAATAAGTGTGAATCAGTGGAAATGGGCTATTTGTCTTCAGAGGTCTTGTCAGTCATTTATAAACAACTATCTGATTCCAGGTGTTGAGCTGCTTTGTGACAGAGATGTAGACATGGCAACTCGTGTCCAGGATCTGCTGGAGTTCCTCCATGAGAAGCAGCAGGAGCTGGACTTGGCCGCCGAGCAGCACCGCAAGCACTTGGAGCAATGCGTGCAGCTGCGGCATCTGCAGGCAGAGGTCAAGCAGGTACGCCTGGGCTGTGCCCCCCCATGCATGGGGGTATCACCTCCCCTACAGCTATTCCACACCTTCTGGAGAGGTCTGTTCCCATGAACAAATGTGGAAAATCAGTCTTACATTCAGAGGAGGGAGGCAATTCGAACTGAGCACCTAGAACCTTCATCCTCTGTCCACATGAAGTGCAGTTCTAATTTTGCATCAACAGTCCATAGCTTTCCATGAATTTGAGTCAAACATTTGAAGCGTGGAGCAATCTGAACTAATATTAAACCCATACATTTTATCATCTGTGTGGTGACTAATGAAAATGTTCAGTGGTAGTCCCTACACACTGGCCCAGTACTCTGTGGTGTATTGTTTGAGACATCTGCAAAAGCTGATAACATCATATCAGCATGATTTATTTTCCAGGAGAAGAAAAATTAAGGTTTACTTCTCTTAGCAATAAAGCATCAAGTTTTGAGGTTATTATCTGATAGATACCTAAACCGTTGGTGGATTTGAGATGCTGTGGGCAAAATCACTGAAGCAGGTGAAAGTTTAAAGGTTTTGATCTTGCTCAAGCTTGGCAGCACTGTGGAATTCTGCTGTATTAGTATGTCCTCTTATGACTCCCAATGCAACTTGTCCTCCTTCTGTTTGTCATGGGCTCTTTCAAAAAGGAGTCTCCAGTCTCCTTCGTGAGATTGTGCATGGAAACTCCTGAAATGCAGCCTAATTTAAAAGGGTTCCAGTTAGCATAGGAGAGGTGAATAGAAGATGCCCAAATGCAGCTGTTAGTTACTATGCAGCAGCAGACACGAAATTTCTGGGTGGTCTTGAGTTAAAGGAATGCAATAAACTGGTAGTGTCTGCTCTCAGTGCAGTGCAGGCATTAATGAAATATATAAGCTTCTAGTTCAAATCGTTGCATACTCTGAGCTATCCTGTATCCATCTTGGCCCTTGTTCATCTTCATCAATGCAAATTACAGATGACTCCTTTCACATGAGTAATAATTGAGAGAAAATTATTGCAGATCAGACTAGTTTCTGTACTTGGCTGCGTACGATCTTGAGGATGAAGGAAAAGAGTGCACATTTGCCAAGGAAAGAAAAAAATGGAAAGAAAGAATGTGAATGCCAACTGAAACAGTCTCATTCCTTTGCTGTACATCAGTGGGTTAGGATGGGATGGATTAGTGGGAAAATGAAATGATTAGTTCCCGTGATACTGAAATAGTAGTTACAGAATATGGCACTTGGGTAACGTTTCAAAGTCACACTATTAAACAGTTATTGATGTTGCGTGCTCCCACAATCAAGTGAGCATCTTGCTTCACTGCTTTTTTTTTGCCTGTAAGTTACATGTAGCAAGACACATACATGTGTTTAAAACCTGTATTTGCAGGACAAATGTTCTGTATATTGGCAGATACAGGCAGATGATGAACATCATAGATTGTAGGAGAATATCCTTATTGCACTTAGTATGTGGTTTGCAGGTCATTCTCTAAGATCTTTAACTTCTTTCAAACCACTGCTAGCCCTGGCTGAAACTGAAGCTCGAGTTGAGATTTTCAAGAAAGTCCTGATCTAGGTAATATACTATTATAGCCATTTGCCATTTCTCCTAAACCAGAGTCTATTAAGCAAAGCTTGATTCTCTTTTATATTCCTAGAACATATGTCAAGTGGAATTTTATGTTTAAATGCCATAATAGATGTGAATTTAATAAACAACTTTACATGAGCATGTAGCTGACAGAATGTTCAGGTGTTACAAACTTTTTCCCAGTTTTCATGTAGAGATTAACCTAAAATACTTTCCTAGCCTGAAGGCCTAAAAATTGAATGGAACTAAATCTGGATATTATATTGTCTCATAGTTTTTCTTATGATCCTCTTTTGGATCCTTTGAGGCCAGTAACTCTTAATGTCATTATTTCAGTTGCCTTTTCAGAAAACCACCTCTGACTTATTTTAGATTTCATTAAATATTGTGGAGTGTGATCTTCTCCTGTTTCCTCTGCACTAAGAAAAACTTCATAGCTCACCAGCTCACAGCACGTGCTTTACCTAGGAGTAAAATAGTGGGGCAAACCTCCTTGTCAGTCTATTTTGTTTGTATTTTGTTGCCTGAAGCAGTGAACGTGTGGTTTTACTACTTCAATTACTGTGATTTTCTGCCAGATTTATTGTTGATCAGCTGGGTGTAAGCATACTTATTATGTAGATGGGGTACTGTTTCCATAGCAAGGATTTTAACAAGACTTCCATTTGTATTTTTTTGGCCAAATTGCCCTTACTGCTATTGTATTTATACATATATATATATATTTTACATATAAAAAATACATATCTAGTAGTCCTGTGAAAAGATTAAACTGGAACACCACAGGAATTTTTCCAGAGAGTTCATCTCTAATTTTTGTAACAGAGACTAGCAAACTGTCTCCTGGCTTAGTTTTTTATTCAAATACTTGCAAGGAGTTTCTTCAGTATTAGGTAGTGAAACATGAAGCTTGGTGAATTCTTGTGAAATAAGCAGAGAAAGCGAAGAACATCCAGCGTTGCTTCTCCCTTAGCTACCATAACAGTTCTGCTTTGTGGCATTGAAGTTCTGTAGATGAAGCCTCAGGACTGGGAGGAAACAGAAGAGCCAGAAGACAAACAGAGGCTTAAAGACAACCTGCATACAATTTGTGTGTCAGCTTGATGTGTAATAGGTGCAGAAAGGGCAAAACCAGATGGAGGATTATAGCATAGGAAAAACTCAGAAGACAGGGAGAAGAGAGTGCTCACTGAAATAAGAAGGTACAGCTCTATGTGGGAAAAACAGCATGGAAAAGAAAATGGGACCATGTTACACAGAGCAGGGACATTGCATGTTTGCCAGACAAACTTTTTTGGGTTTTGGATGATCTAAGATACAGCTACTGGATTACTTACTGCTGCATTCACTCCTACATAGTCACTTTGTACAATGAGTGTCTTGCTCTGCTTAACCTACAGCATCTACCTGGGTCAAAATCTCTACCAAGCTCCACAAACAATCCCATTGTCTTTAACCCTTTTCAGTGCAATATTGTCTGCTGCTCTGATAATGGTGTATGTTTTCGGATATGTACCGATGAATTCATACCTGTACAACAGTGTACAGATACTTGCACCAAGTACAAGCTTGTTCCATCAAGAGTACCTTGAGCTACTTTGTGTTCCCACACACAGATCTTTTAGCTTGTTGCAAGCATAGTCCAGTGCTTGAGCTCTGATTCTTTCAAAATACTACTCAGGAAGAGTATTCTGGCACTACCCACGGTGCCATATGGATATGAAGATGTAGCTAGGACAGCAGGCTAAAGTGAGTGTATCTCATGATCACGTTGAGTTAGAGTCAAAAACCAGTCCAAGAAACTAATCTTAGGTCAAGCATTTAGCTGTTGAACTACCCGTTTGACCCTTTCAGGTGTCCCAAACTCTGATTTATTTCCACAGTTTTGCTGAGGCTCTACTGATGCTTTTCTAGCCTGCTGAACGCTGCGAGGGCACAGATGGGGGGGGTGTGATCCACCCAGACAGTGAGGTGATGGGAGCGTGCCAACAAACACTGGCAGACAGCAGCCCTAGAGGAAGAACAGGCTTGCTATTTAGTAGTGCTTAGATTTTTCCCCTTGAGTCAGAGCAGAGGGAAGGGGAAAGTGTTGCTGGCAACTTCCCTCCTGGGAGTTCCACCAGCTTCTGTACTCGCACCCTGACCTGCAACAAACGGGAGGGCAAATCACTGTGTTTGAAACGGCAAGTTCTGTGCTAGCTGTCTCTGCTGTGTATGGGGGGATGCCAAGTCAAGAGGAGCTTTGAATTGGTGCTACTTAAACATTCTTCCTCATGAATTCTCTGGAGAAGGCTAAATGTGTTTTAACCCTAAGAAGATGTGTTTTGTTACACTATACCTGGAAGAATCCTTTTCTGAAGTAGAGAGAGCTTAGAACTGCTTTCGTAAGACAAAGCAGAAATAAAGGATTTTAAAATATCTTCTGACCCATGTCTTCTTAGACATATTCTTCCCTCCAAGTGTGTTTTCTGTCTCCAGTCTGTTGGACCCATCTGCTTCTCTCAGAAATTGCCCTTTTTGCTCCCAAGGCTTACCCAGACTTGCTCCCTTGAGTACTAACAAACCCCAGGTACCTTAGCAACTTAGAAACTCCCTTGTTCCCTTTCATGTGCTGTATGCTGTGATCTGAAAATGTTTCCTGGCAGCAGGATAGGTTGTTCCAAGGCCAGAGCCATCTTCCCCCTCCTCACAAGGCTCCACTGACCCCGGAGCTTTCCGCCGAGAAGAGCAGAATGTGCACCCAGTTACATGTCTGGGAGATGCTGTCACACCCTATGGCTACACTGCAGACTAACCCATTTCTACAGACTTGCTGGTTTTATATAGATTCAAATGCATACTACTGGGGAAGAAAAAAAAAGCTTGTTAGGCTGCCCAGAGGAGTTGTGGAGTCTCCTTCCTTGGAGGTCTTCAAGACCCACCTGGACATGTTTCTATGCGACCTGATCTAGCTGAACCTGCTTCTGCAGGGGGAGTCAACTAGATGATCTCTAAAGGTTCCTTCCAACCCCTACCTGATTCACTTAGTCATAATATAGCACAGTAGCATTATTGGTAATGTCAAATGTGAATCACTAGATGAGAGTATGTAGTGTTAAGAGCTAACTGTGATTTAGTACTTACTAACTGAGTTGAGGTTACTGTGGTTTGGTAGTTAATATTTATTTATTGCCAGTGGTTAAAGGTTTCAAATCAATTGGTAGGAAAAGGTTAGAGAAGGGATGCTGAAACTGATTATTTTCAAGTCAACTGAGCCCAAAGGAATTCACCCAAGAATGCCTAGAAAACTACCTGAAATAATGACATAGACATTAGCAATTTTTTTCTCTCAAATTTTGGAAATTGGATGAGATTCTGGAGGCCTGGAACTCAACATCTACTTCTCAGAGGTGGGAAAGGATTAGTTAAGGGAGGATTGTAGGACAGCTACTTTACCATATTTCCCAGGAAATACATAGAAGCAAGATGATTAAGCCTGAATGGTGGTGACAAGAGAAGAAAAGGCTGATGTAGGTTAATTAAGCATAGTTTTCTGTTGATAAATCTTGTTTCTTCCTGATGAGATAATAAATCATCAGAGTAGAGGGTAAAAAAACTTCTATAAAAACTTTTAAATTAGTTTAGTTCAATCTATCTGCCCTTAGCTTACAATGAGAATGTCACGTGTGACTACATTACTGTGAATAGTAACTTGCTGGAAAACTCAATGATAAAAGTGAGGAGACTCACCAAGTTAGAAAACATTTCAAAACATTAACAAATTAAATCTATGTTTGTATACTAGTTCATGTTTTCAGTCAGAAAATCTATGTGCCAGAGTAGAGATTAAGCTTTTAAGTTTAAAGGTAAAGACAAAAGAAGCTGGAAAAAGCATTTGAGTTCATCAGAAGACCCTGGATTTCTGTTAAAAATTATCTTGATCTGTAGGAGATTTGTGCTGCAGGAAGGATCTAGTGACAAATACAGAACATGATGTACTGGCGTGAATAATCATCTAAACAAATATAGCACAGGGTTAATTACTGCCTGGGCAGCAGTTCAATAGAAAAGTTCTATAGATGACAGTGAATAACCTGAATTATGTCCAGCTTTACTCGGTATTTGAAAGATTTTGACCAAAGTCATGGTTATCAACTACAGAGAGCTTGTAAAAAGGCAGTGGGGAAAATAATGTAGTTGACTTGGCATGAATAGACTGTGGTCATCAGGAAAAGAAGAATCTAGAGGAATGAATCAGGTAATGTTCTTAATGGAGAGAAGAGAGGGAAAAACAAAGGTGATAAGAGGCAGAAAAAGTCTTTCTTTTTTTCCTTTTTGTTTTTTCCTTCTTTCTGTTGTAGCCAAGAGAAATGAAATAGCCAAAATTCAAGTGAGAGAGATTTGAATGACAGACATTAAAAAAAGACTTATGGTGATAAAAAAATATCTGGTGAAAGTGTGGGATTGGAGTCTTGAATAAGACCAAGGCACAGATCTTTTGGGAGGGGACTTAAGGTTATGTGATTGTAAGGAATGACTGGGTAGCCTCCAGAGGCTTCTTCTCACCTGGGTATTCTTCTGGTTTCGGTGGACATGTCAAAGCAGGTACAGTCTGAAAACTGAAGACCTTCAAGCAATTGGAAGACATTCAATGGTCACATTTTTCTCAAATGTTCAAATTATTTGCTTACTTTTTTACTGAGCTGCATGCTCTCAATTTATGTTACTGACACTGACTCTGAGGCTAGTATTGCATGTAACTCACTCCTGTTTTCCAGATGACAGAAATGGTTTTCAGAAACACAACCTTTTTCAGGGTATAAACTGAAACCACAAGCATGTAGTTTGTGTAGTCAGCATGACCAAGAGATAGGAGTTGTCAGCCAAGTCAAATTATAGTGAATGTTATTAATTGTGTTTATTGAATGTCTAATTAACTGTAAATATATAATCGATAAATTATTTAGTAATCAATTCCAGTACTACCTGTGACTCTAAATAGTTTTTGTCCCTAACAGGGATGCTTTTCTTGCTGGCAGGCAATGGAATGGCATATTTCATGGTTGTCTTTTTTGTTACAGGTTTTGGGCTGGATCCGAAACGGAGAGTCAATGTTGAATGCTGGGCTTATCACTGCTAGCTCTTTGCAGGAGGCAGAACAGTTACAGAGGGAGCATGAGCAGTTTCAACATGCAATAGAGGTAAAAGCACCATTTCAGTGACCATAGCCAAGTTCTGTAGTACAGTTAATGAGTCTGCAATTCCAGGTCAACACATTTTCTCAGTACGTTTTTACATCTTTTGTAAAGTGATAGTTCCTCAATTTAACAAAGGGAAAGGTTAAGGCATCCCTTTTTTCAGTGATATCTAGCAACAGGACAAGAGGTAATGAGATAAAGCTGGGACACAGAAAGATCCATTTAAACATAAGGAAAAACTATTCTACTGTGAGAGTGAGGGAGCCCTGGCACAGGCTGCCCAGGGAGAGTGTGGAGGCTTGGAGGTCTTCAAGACCCGCCTGGACACATTCCTGTGTGACCTGATCTAGGTGGACCTGCTTCTGCAAGGGTGTTGGACTAGGTGATCTCCAAAGGTCCCTTCCAACCCTACCATTCTATGATGCTGTGATGCTATGACTACAAAGCTTAAATTCTGACTGTTCTGTGTCATTCTGTATTCAGATATAGTAACACTGTAGTTAGAGGCTTTAGAATATCAGCAAGAATATATTTATGCAGAAAATACATTTAAAAATCTACTTGCAATGGATGGAGAGTTGTCTTTTGTATCAGCCTGCAGGCCTGCACCTTCATTTACTCACTACTAATGTGCAAAAGATTGCAGTAAAGCTGTGAGGGTAGTAATAGCAATCAAGCCAAAATAAGATATATCCCTTCCATCTCTTTTCCTCACCAAGAAGGGAAAGAAAATCAACCTGAAATTTGTAATTGTTGCCAATTGCAACATAGATACGCCATGTGTGTCTTGATACTAGACAGTGGCTATTGCTTACAAACTACTAGTCATTGATTTGACAATAAGGATTTATTTCCTTTTGCATTTGTGTAGTGAATCCACACACAGGCTAATGTTAGTTATTTTTGGAGTGATGGATGTGTGTATTGAAGTGTCATTGATACAGTGGAAATGCAAGCCTTTGAGGTCTTAAACAAAAACAAGTGGTTCACTAAACTCATTAATTTCTGACCTTTTGTCAGAAAACACATCAAAGTGCCCTGCAAGTTCAGCAGAAGGCAGAGGCAATGCTGCAGGCGAATCACTATGACATGGACATGATCCGGGAGTGTGCAGAGAAGGTTGCGTCCCACTGGCAACAACTGATGCTGAAGATGGAGGACCGTCTCAAGCTTGTGAATGCCTCTGTTGCCTTCTATAAAACTTCTGAACAGGTACAGAAATGCTAAATTTGTCTGTCATGCTTATTTCTTCTGTGGGGCATAAAACAGCATTACCTAAAAGGATTGACTAAGGTTAGGTTATATTTTACTGGTTTGATAACACCTGCAGCTATACAAAAAATACAGAAAGCAAATCCTCTTAGCAACTACCTTAGAAAGAGAAACCATGTGTTGTAAGATGGCTTTATATATTGAAAGGCTACAAGGCAAAGTCTTTTTATCAAGGCCTGTAGTGACAGGACAAGGGACGAGGGTTTTAAAGTCAGAAGGTAGATTTAGATCAGATGTAAAGAAGAAATTGTTTACAATTAAGCTGATGAGACACACTGAGAAGTTGTGGATGTTCTCATCCCTGAAAGTAATCCAAGTCAAATTATATGGGGCTTTGAGCAACCTGATTTAGTGAAAGACATTCCTGGCTATGGCAGGGAGATTATCTTTAAAGGTCCCTTCCAACCCAGCCCATACTATAGTAAATGAGTAACAGACAAATTGTACTACCTGCTGAGAACTACAGTGTAATTGGTCTGGCTACACTTGCTTCAATTAGTAAACTTCAAAGAAGGTGCATTAAGGAGTTGTAGTGATTATTGGTGAAGACTGAAATCATCAGGCTCTTCTGTCATTCTCCAATTAAATGTTTTTCAGATTCTTATTTTTAATTGAGAAAAGTCTTGTAGAATATGTTCGAATGGAAACATGCTTTACAAGTGCTTGGTTGGATTTCTGTTGTTTTCATTAAGTTTTGCTTAACCTGTGAATGAGGTGCACAGAGGTTTTAACAGAAGTACTTTAGATAGCTAATTTGGGGGTTTGTATGGGAATCAGAGTAAAATCAGCTTCATCCTGTGTGTTCACAGAACAGTTAGGTGGAAGGCTGGCATGGTTGCTTCCCCTGCAATCATACTAAGCCCATCTTGAACTATGCAGTCACAGAGGTAGACAACGATGAGGAACTTTAGGGACAACCTTCTGAGCAATTCCTCAGAAGCAAGCCAATGTTTGCAAACCTCTAGCCAAAGTTTGTTGCCTTCTCTAAAGTCCCAGTCAAAACATGTCAGAAGCTCAGGTATATGTAAGGGTTAGATTAGTATTCTGGGGCTTTTTTTTTTATTTGGCTTGAATTCTTATTTATTGTTTTTTTTAAGTTGAATGACATTTGAGTTGGGTTCTGTTTTCCTGATAGGTATGCAGCGTGCTGGAAAGCCTGGAGCAAGAATATAAGCGAGAAGAAGACTGGTGTGGGGGAGCAGATAAACTGGGTCCCAACTCTGAAACAGATCACGTTACCCCCATGATAAGCAAACACCTGGAACAGAAAGAAGCTTTTCTAAAGGTGAAGTTTGCCAATTTTTATTGTCTTCTGTGTCTTGGAAAATGTGTAGGTAGTAACACTTATTGTTACAGTGCTGAAATGTATGTGGAAAGCTGTAATGCCCATTGTACAGGTACAAATCCAAGCTGCAAAGATGTGCAAAGTGGGACATAAACTGCTTCTGAGAGTGGTTAGGAGAGCAGTGCCAAATGCATAAAACTGTAGCCAGTTTTAGAAATGTATTTCCTGTTGAACTTCAATAGATGTCAGATCTCCCACTGTGACTGAAAAGGAATTGGGAATAACTGCATTGAGCAACTGTCATTCTAAAGAGTGCTTGAAGACTGGTGCTTTGGAAGAGAAGTGACAGTCTCATAGTGCCATTTCTGCCTGTGCATCAGAGCAGCTCTGAGATGTATTTGGATTACAGCAGAGTATGGAAGGAGGAAATTGCTACACAAGCATCTGGGAGTAGTTGGACTTGTGTGTTGGTCTGCAGAGAAATGAAAGAGTTTTGTTCCAGCTAATGTCCTACTGAAGAAGGTTGTTGGTCATACTGAATAAATGTGTAATAGGTTTTGCAAAGCAATGTGATTAACTGTGTAACAAAAGCCTTTTTCCAGCATCACCTTGAAAGACTAAGAGTTTAAAACTTATTCTTATTTAAAGCCTTTTTGTTCTCAGTGCACAGATGAGAAAATGCAAAAAACATGTTAGTGTAGCTGTGAGTCCTCTGTTAAATAGATCCTCTGCAGCTGGCATGAGAGCTACCAATCTTTGTTTTAAAGTAGTATGAGAAATGACTTAGTGTCTTTGTCATTGGATTGAACTGTGCTACCTTTATCTGACCTTTTAAAGTAGCATTTCATGGTCTCCTCATTAAAAATACGGCAGCCCATATGCAGTGCTTGGTGTACATTAAGATGAAGGCAGCAGCTGAGCTGAGTGTTGGCAATACAGCAGCAAGGATTGAAAGCACTCTAGGCCTTGTCTTAATAATTTAAGGGCATTTAATACTTCAGAATTTCTGGTTTCACTTCAGCAGAGCATTTACTTTTTGTTTAAAATACTGGTGGATGTGTTGGAATATCCAGGTGAGTACATAAGCTTGTGCATTCTGTTTACGCAATAAATAACTACAAGTGACACATGGCACGTGCACAAACCAAACTTATCTGTAAGCTCTGAGTCATGCTGAAAGCTGGCAGTCATTTTTCAAGATCTTCAGTGAAAAAGGAATAGCATTTTGTTTGGGGTTTCATTATCTTTTTCCTGCTGGATAAGGATGGATTAATTGCAATTCATTGGGAAAATTATTTTAGTGATTGGATTGGCTTAATTGTAGAAGGATTTAACAAGCAATGCTTCTAAAATAGGAGAGAGTGGAAGATGCTCAAAAATGTGGTGAGAAAGGTCCTTCGTACCTTTTTGGATGTATATTTGTGCATCTTCAAATAAAATATTACCATTGACTCTCTAGGCTTGCACACTGGCTCGGAGGAATGCTGACGTCTTCCTGAAATACCTGCACAGGAACAGTGTAAACATGCCAGGGATGGTGACACACATCAAAGCACCTGAACAACAAGTCAAGAGTAAGGATTTTGTTCTTTTTTTCTCCAAAGAATGTGATCATCGTGTGCCCTGGTGCCTCAGTGGAAAGGGTTCTATCAGTCTTAACAGGAAATAATTAAAATAGCACACAAACTTTGAAGGAACTGACAGTTGTCAAATTTTCTTACACTCAGATAAAGTTACTTATCATTTATTTATCTCCTGCTTATACTTAATCTTATTTCCATTTGAGACTGAAATATGGCGCTTAGAGAAAATGAGGTAGTAAACTTCCATGTGATAATGTTTGGTCTGAAGCCAAATGGGAGCTGATCACTTGTAAGCTTACTCAGTCTGTTAGCCTGGTGCGTTCTGTGAGTTCCTTGGGAGTACCAATGTCATACAAGATAGTCCTTTGGATGATTCCCTGAGGCCTTTCATATAATTGAATCAGTATTAAGGAGCTTCATGCAATACAGTATAATTGACATGATGTTTAAATTAGATGAGTAGATAGGTAGTAGCTGAGGTGAGGCAGGAAAGAACTTTTACATGGGGCTTGGCTTTTGCTAGGATTAATTCTGTACAAAAGTACAGAAATTAATAGGGTGTGTATAACTGATGGGTGAGGTAAGCAGATGTGTTCCAGCTTCATCCCATCACCCCTTGTCCTGTTGCTAGCTACTATAGAAAAAAGGGATGTCCCAACCTCCTGACACCCACCCTTTAGATATTTATAAATGTTAATAAGATCTCCCCTCAGTCTCCTCTTCTCCAGACTAAACAGCCCCAGTTCCCACAGCCTTTCCTCATATGAAAGATGTTCGATACCTCTGATCATCTTGGTGGCCCTGCGCTGGATTCTCTCCAGAAGTTCTCTGTCCCTCTTGTTCTTCTGGATCATTACCCACTCATACTCAGTTATATACTTAAAACTGTGTGACTGTGACTAGTCTATAGTATATAAATGAACACTTTAAAAACTTGAGTAAGCCTTGAGTCTCTGCAGAACTGCTGAACATTTTTCAAAAGCCTAATTCAGTGGCATACTTGATCCTTACTTGCAGCTCCAGATTATGATACCTAAAAAAGCCATGTCTTAATCTAGGTAGAGTTTAGCTAAGCAAATACTTCACGGGAGACAGAAATCACAGTGGTGCTGAACTGAGAGGTGTCCTTCTGTCCATTCATACCAGTGTAAGTAATCTCCTTCAGCTGCAGTTAGGAGTATCCAAATACTGTATAAGACACCATGCCAAAGCTGAGTTTTAGGAAGGAGTTGTGGCCTGAAACTGTGTTGTGGCAGGTGGATTCGATTGATGATGATTTCTGTAAACTCAGAAATGGACAGAAATCTTTGTTCCTGCTGCTAATTTTGTGTGATTCTTCATTACCTGTGTCTCTGCTCTATAAGCCGCAACTGAACATAGTATAGAAAGTTTTCTAGCGGTCCTTGTATTTTTAGATAGGTTGCTAGAGGGTGCAGGATTCAAAGGAAACAGCTGAAAGTTCTCTGAGCCTAGAAAATAAGATGAAAATTTAGGAAACAATCCTAAAAAATAATTGGAATCAAAGAAAAACACAGGGATTATAGTTCAGAAGGCTTGAGATAGAGCTGCTCATCCAGACCTAGTATTAAATATTCATGTTCTGTAAATTCCTTTGAATATTTTAAAGGATATTTTTTTCTCTTATCAGTCCAAGGAGTTAATGGCAGTAACACTAACAATGCCTAGCCAAATATCTCTCACTGTCTTGCCATCTGTATCATGTCCTGACAGCACAAATGCTGTTCCAATTAGCTAAATTCACCTTGCTTGCTCTTTGTCGGAACTATTTTGTTTGCGTCATTATCAAGATGTCTCTTTTATACGGTGTGTTCAGTGGGGTGTATTGCATTGCACAGTGATAATTGTATCTCCCCCTTCCCCCCTCCCCTCCAAATTCTGTTATATATTCTGAGCAAGCATTTGGGTGATGGTTTAAGGCAGAAAGAAAACTGTGAAAGCAGATGAGACTCATGGTAGATCAGCTTATGCCTTGGCTAAGGGACGGATGAGTTGAGACATATTTGAGGGTAGCCTGACCAGCAGGAACAAAAAACCTTGGCCACAGGGACCAGATACCAAGAAAAAGCAAGTTCTGGGTGATCTCAGCCCTCTGTGGCAAGTGGGACTAAGGTGCTTCCAAGCAGAAGGATGCTGGCAGTGATGCAGACAGGTTTCAGAATCCTCAGGGAGGCTGTGACAAGTGGTTGTAATTGTTCTCAGATCACAGATAGAGAGAAATGCTTTTCCCTTCAGGCTTCCTTGATTTGAGCTTCTCTGTCAAAGTGTTTGTTAGAGTTGTTAGCTTTTGGGATGTAGGACATGATGGAACCTGCACAGTGGGACACGGAAATGCTTTAAGAGGCCTAGCACCTGATTGTCTATGTTCATAACTATGGAAAACAGTCATACGTGGGTGCAAGTAGTAACACAAAGTGTTATTGTGAAGAATGAGTGTTTTTCTAGTCTCTTCTGCTCTGGTAGACCTCTGTGTCTGTGCACTTCTAACAAAATCACCTGGCCGAGGCATTGGGTATTCTTGTTTCTATGTATTTCAGCTTGCTATCTGGATTTTCAGTAGCTACAAAGTCTTATAGGGCTCCTGCTCTGGAAGAAGCAGTGGGTAAAGTGAATTTCACAAGAAGATGCCTGGATTTCTTTGAAGAAAAAAACCCCAAAATATTAAAGAAACAGAGTTTGAATCAAAACTTTTGTGTATTGTAAGCAGATCTTTGCTATCCAGGAAGAATTTATAAGCAAGACATGTGGAATTGCAGGTTAACAGTAGAATTCAGATCCAACTTCTCAATGTCAGACAGTTTCTAATACTCAGGAACAGAGTAAGAAATTGTGGAGTTAATTATTTGGTTACCTGGAAATTCTCTCGAGGCTCAATGAA
Source organism: Colius striatus (assembly GCF_028858725.1). Classification (NCBI taxonomy): domain Eukaryota; kingdom Metazoa; phylum Chordata; class Aves; order Coliiformes; family Coliidae; genus Colius; species Colius striatus. The sequence goes on from NC_084762.1 coordinate 8,565,493, forward strand.
CACTCATATTTGAACAAGTCAGTGTGCTCAATTATACAGCTGTTAGTTTTGATTTTATTATTTTTATTTGAAGGGGAATTACAGACTTAGTAATTGAAACATTTTTTATTACTTGGGTTCCTGTACATTTAATATCTGCTTATTTTGCATTACTTCTTGTAGTGACTGACAGTTATGTATTCACCCATATATATTAAATCAATTGTTTTATAAAAGATTGGGATATTCAGAAGAGTTATTCCTTAATAGTGATTTACTATGAAATGTTAAGCATGTTGTGATTACTTGTGCATGTTCGTTTTTTCTGAGGTAATCCTACCAAGAACCATCTTTATCACACTATATTTTCAATTCCATTAAAAGCAATGTCAATCCCTGTATATATTAAAGAGAAAAAAGGTGTCAGCAGTAAATTTTAATTGCATCTGGTTTCTTTAACTGATGTAGCTGTAAATAATAATGAAAAAGGAACGCCGTGTTTTATAAATACCAGGAAAAAGAGCAAAGCAAAAAGTAACTGAAACAGCAAGTGTATTGTACATTCTACTCTATGAAGCACTTTATTCAGCTGATTTCAATGGGGTATTTCAAAACTAGTTGTCTTAACCTCTGTTGAAACCATTTTCATTTCTTCAGATATATTGAATGAACTCTTCCAGAGGGAGAACCGTGTGCTGCATTATTGGACCATGCGGAAAAGACGCCTCGATCAATGCCAGCAGTATGTGGTGTTTGAAAGAAGTGCCAAGCAGGTGAGGGTTTGATTTTAAAATCCTCTTCAGTGTGATTGAAGTTTGCCATACACTGACTCGTCCCACAAATTATTTGCTTTTCCATTAATACAGAACAACTAAATCCACTGAGGCAGGGTATCTTTCCTACTGTAATGTAAAGATAGTGTTTTGCTTTTGTCAGCTTGATCTGGTGCTAGTGCATTTATTTCTGCAAGCTTGTGTTTGACAAATTGTTACGCTTGTTAACTTTTATATGCACACCTAATTTGACCAGGAAATAGCAGACAGCAACATTTTTCTCAGTTGTTGGGAGGAAATAAACATCTAATTAAGTTGATTGGCAGTTGTAGGAAACTGACAAGTTGGATACCTCATTAAACAATAACCACTAAATGACTTCAGTTTTGCAGTTCTGTATATACTTGGTTTCATGGTTTCTTGCATGGTCGAATTTATCAGTCTGGAAAGAACTATTAAGTAATTATCTCTCACACACACACAAATCTTTTTCACTAACTGAAACACACACACTATAAAAATCAGTAAGGGGTTTCAAGGCAGAATTAGTAACTGGAGTGATCTGCAGTGTTTTTTACCTTTTTTTTTTAAACTGGATATAGGACAAAGAAAGGAAGCTATCTGTTCCTGTTCTACAGAAAAGGTCACAACGCCCATAATGTGAAATATAGCTAGAGCTACTTTAAAGGCCTCAAACAATATATTTTTAATTTCTTTCTTACAGCCAATATGGACAGTAGCTTAAATGATAGTAGTCTGGTTTGGTCTCTTGGAAGATTTCAAAAGTCTGTCTTTCATGCCTTCACAAAGTTAGGCAAGATAAGCCTTCTTGGTGTGAAGTTAAACATCAGTACCTCTTCAAAACAGCAACACCCCTCCTTTTCTGTCCCCTGCCCCACTGTTGAATAACCTTTGCTCCAACCTCTGCCAAGCACGTGACCTACTTGCTTTTATATAGAGATTACTGACTAACAGTCAGACTCTGGGGATAAATATCTGTCAGCATTTTAATTGTAAGTCCCATTTTTCAGCAATCACTAGTTCAGTCATCACAAAGCAAAACAAACCATATATGGACTCTACACTGATTAGACCAAAAAGTGGAAGTGTTGCTGTCTTCATTTAGATAATTATTTGAATGTTGGAACAACCCATTCTTTGTGCTTTCAGAACTTGATGCCCTGCAATGGGAGCAGATACCATAGTTGTTTTTGAGGCCAATGGTAGACTAAATCGTTCCAGAATTAAGGGCTCGCCTGATCACTAAATTGATTGCTCCGGTGTCTCTACAGAGATATGTGTCTCCAACATAAAATCCTGATCTTCACTTGAAATGAGAGCAGTTCTAAACTGTAGTAACTAACACTGAGATGAATTTTCTGTCCTATTGTGACTGAGAGAGCTGCCAGAAAGTTATGAGAGGGCAACATGTTGGGAAGGGCAGCTTTTTATTGTTCAGTCCAGCATTGTGTAAGAAATCCACCATACAAAGGTAGAGGTTAAAAAGTTGAAAGCGAGAAGTATCAAAAGAAATGTTGTTTGTTACATCAGCAGTAGCCGTGTAGCTTGTCCAAATCAGTCTTCACTTGCAAAGATTGGCATTAGAATGACAGGGAGTATCATATAAGGAGTTGGCTGAAATATCCCTTTTCTTGACAATAATTCAAGAGTTGGTGTGTTTCTATCAGCAATGCTTGAAATGTACAGGCCCATCCCATCAGACTTGCGTTTGCCCTAGTGTGTGACTCGGTAAATGGCATCCTAGCAGCCACATTCAGTGGTGAATTTTGAAGGCTTTCTACTCACTTTTGGTTTTGTACCAAGAGGCAAAAAGATACTAAGTGGAAAAAAAATAAAGTTCTTCAATCACAGGCTTGATGAGCTTAAATCGTTGCAAACTGTTTGTTACTGTAGAGGTATTAGGTGATTGCCACAAGTGACAGAGAGTAAAATTTACCTGTGGCCAAACTGTGTTTGTGAAATACTGACTATAGGTGGTTTATATTTGCAAAAGTGTGTTGCCTTCTTTCTTACATTTCCTTCATGATTGCTTTATTTAGGCTCTGGAATGGATTCATGACAATGGAGAGTTTTATTTATCTACACATACTTCCACTGGCTCCAGTATCCAGCACACTCAAGAGCTGTTAAAAGAACATGAAGAATTTCAGATCACAGCAAAGGTAGAAAACATAAATAAAATGATGTAAGAGTTTTAAAAACCAAAACCACCCAAGTTCCCCCTTCCCTCCCAAAAAGACCCCAAGAATGTGTCCATTGAGATTTGTTGACACGCAGTGGTTTTCTCTCTGTATTTCTGGTGGGAACAGAGTAAATCAAAAGCTAATCAGAATATAATCACTGTTACTGGAGCTGCATCAGCCCTATGTGCTGTTGATTTCTCATTACAGAATCGTAGTCAGATAGCTTAAAAATGTTTTGTTAAAGCCTACAAACCGCACAGGGCTTTTGATTTGTCACTTCTATATCACTATGTCTCTGGATTACTGCGTGTTCATTTATGATATAAAATACAACAAGACATTTTATTATTCATCTGAGATCTAAGTAGAAGGCAGTAGAAAAAATAAGGCCTTACTGGTTAGGTTACTGATTTTATTGACCTGTTCTGTGATTCTGCTGTAACTTTTTGAGCCATGGCAGCATTGTGTTATTCTGTGTCTCTGGAGGCCTACACAGGGATGCAGCTGTTGCTTGTGAGGCTTACCAGTTTTCCCATGTGAAAGACAGGCAACTGGTGCACAGCTGAAGTACCTGAGCTTACATGCCTTTGTCTGTCTCTGTTTTGTCAGTCCTTCAAACTGTCACCTCTTTCCACCTCTCCATATATAATAGAAATAATAGAACCCAAGAAATAAGCAAGTGCTCATTTCTCTGAAGGACTACCATAGAAGAATCTTGGAGATGGAGTTGCTCACAGGACATGTGGGAAAGGAGAAGAGAAAAGAGGGTCCAGAGAGAACAGAGAATGGTTTTTTGCTTTCAAACCCATATTTTCTTTCTTCAGAGTTTTGCTCCAGCCTTTGTTCTGCTGGATCCTTTCCAGCAGGCAGAGCACCCTTGCCCCCTTGTTTCCTCTGTCAGGCAGCAGATGACGTGGCTGCCCCTTTTGAAAGGATGTTGTTAATGCCACTCCCTTGGCGTTTTGCAACCTGTCGGGAGGATGTATCAGCCCTTGCTAATTCCGTGGTGCAAAGAAATGCTCAGATGAGGGACCATTAAGAAAGAAGAAGAGTTAAAAAAAGGAAAATCAACAAAACACCACACTGTTGACTTTCCAGCTGACATAGGTGTCAGTTTTTTTACTTTTTTGCTTAACTGTCTGTTACCAAGGGCCCTAACAGTACACTTTGACATGGTATCAGAGAGAGAAAGGTGGAGGTATAAACTCATCTGTTTTGGATGATTTATGGTTTACAGGACAGAAAGTGCATCTTGTTAACTGGAAAGAACACTTAGTTATGGATTTAGTGGTGACTACTTGTTCTCTTAGTTTCTCTCAAGCAACTATGTGACAATAAAACATTAAAAAGATCTAAAGAGTACAGTCTTAATCTGTTGAAGTGTAAAGCATGAAAGAAGACTTACCTCCATCTTGACATTTCAGTGATGTCTAAGGGAGGTGGTTTCTTGAGACTGTAGGCTGGGTCCATTACCAGTGCTTCATCAGTAACAAACAAAATATCCTCTTTGGCATCAAAACACTTTTGTATTACTACACCCATGCTCTGAACAGCTTGCAGAGCAGAATTTAATCTCTAAGTTAGATATGAAGCACATTTTTGAAAGAAAAATGTACTACCTGCTTCTAGTCATGTCACAATAAAACCCAGGGAAACCTGTATCCATCTGATGCTATTTATGTTAAGAAAAGGCTATCATTCAAAGGGGTTTTGGGAAGAGAGAGGAGGAAGCCTGCTCCTTTGATAGCTTCTGCAACTGCACTTAGTAGTAGGTTAAGCAAAACGGCTCCTTTCATGACAGGTCGGGCTACTAACTGTTCGATATTTTCCTGTTTTCATAGCAAACCAAAGAGAGGGTGAAGTTGTTGATACAGCTGGCTGATGGCTTTTGTGAAAAAGGGCATGCTCATGCAACAGAGATTAAAAAATGTGTCACAGCAGTGGATAAGAGGTACAGAGACTTTTCCCTGCGCATGGAGAAATACAGGACCTCTTTAGAGAAAGCTCTGGGTATTTCCTCCGATTCCAATAAATCGGTAAGAGAAATTTGAGTGTAATCACAGACAAACAAGCTTTACTTGCATTTGATTTAGCTATAATTTTCTCCTGTCTCCTTCCTTAATCAATTCTTCCTTTCTTTAATAAAGAGCAAAAGCTTGCAGCTGGATATAATCCCAGCCAGTGTCCCTGGGTCAGAGGTGAAACTGCGTGATGCTGCTCATGAGCTTAATGAAGAAAAGAGGAAGTCTGCCCGCAGGAAAGAGTAATACATTTCTTTATTTTTGATCAATGAGAATGCATAAATCAATGCTGATAATGAAACAACTGTCAGGGCTTGTCTGGCAGCTTAGAAATTGGATAAGTGCTAAAAAGAGAATGATACTACTCAATAGCTTCTGTCTCCTTTTTTTCACATGCTTGTTCTCACAGATAATTCTAGCATGCCAGAACCTTAAACTTTCAGATCTGTTAGATTTACTTTAACATACTTTTTTTCTTTTTAGAAATAATATGAAATAGATGTGTAAGGGGAGGAGGGAGTACAGCAGTAAAATGACTGTAGCAAGTGAAGAGCATTTGAGAAAAAAATCCACCTCTTTCCCCATTTCTTTTTGCACTGGTTAGTAGGAATGAAGGGATGTTACCTCTTATGTTTCCTTCATTTGTTGGCTCTGTTCATGTTTCAGTTCTTGTAGTTTTTCTTGCAGCAATGGGAAGAAACAGCAGCTGATGGGGAGAGAGATGTGTTCTGTTTTTTATGCATTCCTAATGATCTAACAAACTGACATTTGATTATTCTTTCTGTTGTCACCTAAGGTTCATTATGGCTGAGCTAATTCAGACAGAAAAGGCTTACGTAAGAGACCTCCGGGAGTGCATGGATGTAAGTTGTCTTTTTGTCATTAATCTCTGAAGACAGGATTCAATCCGTTGCTGTTTCTTTCTGGTTTTGACAGCCAAGCGTGATTGATTTGCAGTCACAGGACCAAATGAAGTCTCTTTCCTATTATTTATAAGAAACTGAGAATTACATCTGATAACAGCCATTTCAGAATTCATCCTCTGTGTTTTGGTTGTATCAGTATCAGAGTTTCAGTGTTTACTCCTTTCCCAATTCATAAATGTGGGGGGTTTTTTGGTTTAGAGAGCCCGGGGAAAAAGGAGGGATTTACTTTATTTGCTTTGCTAGCAGTAGAGAAGAGCTTGTGTTAATTCTCTCATTATCTGTATCACATGTTCTGCTTCTAGCTGACTTTTTGAATAGAAATTCAGAGAGATTCCATGGAAAAGTGCCCAGTAATTGTTAACACTGCAGCAAGTAACGTTCAGTGTTAGCTGTTGCACAAAGCATGAACTTCTAGACTGCAGACATGACCTTGATAAGGAATATCCTGAAGCATTAGAGGTTGTCAAGAACACTATGCACTTGAAATGATGAAGTCTCAGGGACTATGTTAATCTGTCAGTTTTAGAACTTGGATTTTACTGTCAAAATCACGAGGTATATTTGACACAACAGGTACTGTCACAATTGCAGACAATGATGCTGCATGATCTTTTTGTGATTCCTCTCCAGGAATGTATGCTTACAGATACCTGGGTGCTTCTGTTCATGACTTTTCATGCATCTTTTTTGTTCTGGGCAGACATATCTATGGGAAATGACAAGCGGAGTTGAGGAGATCCCACCTGGTATTGTAAACAAAGAACACATTATCTTTGGAAACATGCAGGAAATCTATGAGTTCCACAATAAGTGAGTGACTTATCTTCCATTTCCATATTACTGCTAAATCCAAATGATGACCTGAGGGGTTTCCTAATGAAAATATTGTGTGTATGAATAATGGATGCTTTTCCATAAAAAATCTAAAGGATTTCTTCTTGCACTGCTGAATTGTTTCAGTAGTTGCTTTTTGCAGCCAGTTAGATGCACCATTAGAAACTTTTTCAGTCTCAGACAACTTTTATGTTTTAATAAATGATTTAAACACATAAACATTTTTACTTTAGGTTTTCTAGTTGTTCTAAAGAGATAGAAACCACTGAACTCAATACAGATATAAAACAATCACCGATTTAAATCTGTGTTGCCAGAACCCTCATTCCCTATGTCTAAGTGCAACTGCTAGGGGGAAATGGTAGAGCTCTCTACTCTTTCCTGACTCTGAAGCTTCTACGGAGATTCCCCATCATTGTTAGATTTGCTTGAGCATAGAGCATTGAAGAAACTTATCCACTACATTTCCTCTGAGTGGAATGGTTCCTAGACAGAGCTGTATACAGAGGTCTTGCTCTAAATCTTTCCTCATTGTCAATTCATTGGTGTTTGTACTGGGTTGGGATTTTTTAAGTAACAAAATATACCTAGCATATTCCAGAACCTGATTATACAATCCTTTGTATGCTTTCTGTTAACTTGAGCATCCGAAAAGCATGTCTCCTCCCTTTTCTCTTGAGATGAAGGCTAAACTTCTTGAAACAGAAACAGTAGGAAACCTTCTTGATGGAGAACAATGGCATTTACTAAATTTTTGTATACTCTTATGTGTTAACTGCATGCCTGCTGGATCAACTTCTGATCCTTCACATCAGAATTTGTATTGAGTTACGTTTTATATTGATTCTATTATTACACATTTTCATTCATTCCTGTTATCTTTATTATCATGGGGGCAGGTCTAGTTGGAGGCCTGTCTCTAGTGGAGACTCTCAGGGATCTGTGCTGGGACTGATACTGTTCAATCTGTTCATTAATTACCTTGCTGAGGGAACAGAGGGCACTGTCAGCAAGTTTGCTGATGATGCGAAACTGTGAGGGGTGGCTGACACACCAGAAGGCTGTGCTGCCATTCAGTGAGACCTGGACAGGCTGGAGGGTTGGGCAGAGAGAAATCTAATGAAATTCAACAAGGGCAAGTCTTGCATCTGGGAAAGAATAACCCCATGTACCAGTACAGGCTGGGGAAACTCGAGTGGTGTAGGGGAAAGGGACCTGGGAGTGCTGGTGGACAGCAGGATGAGCATGAGCCAACGATGTGCCCTTGTGGCCAAGAAGGCCAATGGCATCCTTGGGTGTATTAGAAGGGCTGTGGAACAGTAGGTCAAGAGAGGTTCTCCTCCCCCTCTACTCTGCCATCATGGGACCACATCTGGAATATTGTGTCCAATTCTGGGCCCCTCAGTTCAAGAAGGACAGGGAGCTGCTGGACAGAGTTCAGCACAGGGCCACAGAGATGATGGAGTGGAGCATCTCACTTCTGATGAAAGGCTGAGGGAGCTGGGGCTCTTTAACTTGGAGGAGACTTGAGGGGTGATCTCATTAATGGTTACAAATACATAAAGAATGGGTGTCAGGAGGATGGAGCCAGGCTGTTCTCAGTGATGGCCAATGATAGGACAAGGGGCAACGGGTACAAGCTGGAACATAAGAAATTCCAAAGAAACACAAGGAAGAGTTTCTTCCCTGTTCAGATGAGGGAGCACTGGAACAGGCTGCCCAGGTGAGATGTGGAGTTTCCTTCTCTGGAGACATTTAAAACCCACCTGGACAAGGTCATGTGTGTGACCTACTCTAGGTGGTCCTGCTCTGGCAATGGGGTTGGACTGGATGATCTTTTGAGGTCCTTTCCAGCCCTTGAGGTTCTGGGATTCCTGTAACTTATGCTGTCAATATGACTTACAGGAAGTTTTCTCACCGCCTTTGTTCACAAACAGTAGATCAATATCAACTGAAAATGTTTCATTTATCTTACACTATTTATGTCTTTTCTACCCATAGTATATTCCTCAAGGAGCTGGAAAAATATGAACAGTTACCAGAAGATGTTGGACACTGCTTTGTTACTTGGGTAATGAAGTCAGACTTGTGTTTAGAAGTAAAAAGGGAGATAGGAAGCATGAAGGGATTTATTCTTGCTCTCAGGACCCTTTTTAATATGTAAAATTTATAAAAGTAGCTCTTTCTTGAAGTTGTAGTAAAAATGCATGAATCTTTGAATTACAGAAACAAAATACAAGGCACTGCTGTCAGATGCCAGTGCTTAGCTTCTCTTGAAGCTCATGCAAGTTGCCTAAACCTGCCTTCAGGTTTGGTTTGGTATCTTTCCTTTTAGCTATGAGTTATCTACTTCTGCATACATTGCTATTGTTTTCAGTCTTACTTGCCTGGTACATTTTCTCATGCTGCTAGTTTGAATGTTAAAGTAATTCTGTATAGTTCAATTTCTTGAGAGAGAAACTATACTTGCTGATAACCCATTTAAATGTGTTCTTTGTTCTGCAGGCAGACAAATTCCAAATGTATGTTACTTACTGCAAAAATAAGCCAGATTCTACCCAGCTGATACTAGAACATGCAGGGGCATACTTTGATGTAAGTACCTTGTCTCCATCTTAAAAGGATGCCTTGGCAGTTTGAACCATGTATATGTAGATATGCTGAGTGCCTGATTTCTTAAGTTTCCTGATACTAATGCTGCAATTTAGTGTCAGCTTAGGAAAATCAATCCTACATCTCCTACGGTTAACTTATATCTCTCTCTCAGTCTAATAAAACCATCATGTATCAGAGCAGTTCAGAACTGCAAGCAGTTCTGGCAGCAACAGTTGAGACATGAATCTTCAGCTCTCACAATCACATTCTGCAGATCTTAGCCTTTTGATGTGTGCTTTGTTTACATGGTATGTAATAAAGATAGAAATCTTTGTTAAATTTTTGGAGCACCTTTACATTGTCATTGTAGGTAGTGGTAATTCAGTTGGCTGCCATTGTTGGGCTGCTAAACCAATCACCTTGCTTATTCAGACCCAAGGTTACTTAGTCTATATGTAATATTCCACATGAGAAAGAACCAAATTGTAGCAGCCTGTTAAGAGATTTTAGGGAGGAATTTTGACCACACTTTGAGTGAGTTTTGCTAGAAGGAGTATTTACAGGTTAGTCAGTTACAGTGCTCTCTACCCCTTTTTGTTTCCTTCTCCACTGGGCCAAGCCACTAGCTGTGCAGTGACACCACAGTTGTATTTTAAATGTTTGTAGACGTAAAGGGAAAGACATCATAAAAATCAAACAAAAAATCCCTGAACTTCTTGGGGTTAATTTTAAAAGTCTCTCATTGAGGAGATGGGGATTTTAAACATTGCAAGGCAAAACCATTTTGTAAAGCTTCTGTTGAGTCTTCAGTGTTCAAAGGAGGGCAGGTAAGTTACAGGAAGTTGTGCAGATAAAAAGTTAAAAGAAAAAATAGTAAATAATAGCTTAAAAATAACTGAGGGCTCTGTTAAAACTGTAGTAGAATTAAGCTCTTGCCATCACCTCCAAAGGATCCCTCGGTTTTACCACCGTATCCAGAGCTCTCCATCCTCTAACCCACCTAGATTAGAAGTGTGAAGACCTAATTTTGGGCACAGGTAACTTCAGGAGCTTCCATCGATGCCACTGGAACATGTAAAAATGTCATATGTATCTCATCTTGGCAATTTCTGATACCTAAATGATGGTAATGAAGCACAGAGCTGTGCTGCATAACTTGCTGCTCGAAATTGTGTGGTTAAAATACATCTAATACTGTGATAAATGGCAAACACTGTCTGAGAAATTCGACCACGATCAGCACTTGAAATCTCTAATTATCCCATATAATTGGCCTCAAATTCTGTTTTCCTCCTTTAACTTTGTGTGGAGGTCGTGTTTTTTTTTTCAAGTGGCCGTTTTCTTTCCGTGTGTTTGGCAACCTCTTTTAATTTAGATAGAAAATGTTACTTCGTGCTCCCCCTTGTGGGGTGTAATGCCTTCTGTCACTTAGTTACAGTTTAAGTGGTGAGTGATGCTGAGTTTCACTTCACTACTCCTATGATAGTCCTGGCTGTTCCCTGGAACACTGAAATGTGTTTTCTTTTCTCTTGCAAATATCAGAAGAGGTAAAGATTTTACTTTTTTTTAAAAAAGGTGTTACAACGTATTGACTATCCCTGATAATCCTTATTTGTATTTAGGTTTGTTGTAACACTTCACAAGTACTCTTGGACCTAATACCTTTTGTTTGTACAAAGCAAGCAGGCAGATGCACAACAGAACTATTTATTGTGGCTGTAATATATTGTCATCTTCTCTTTTTTTCTTATTTCTCTTCATTAAAACCAACTTTAATGTATATTATGCCATAGCCCTAAAAGCAGTCTATACCTGAGGATTGGTGCCTACAGCCCTCAAACATTTGCTTTTTTTCCACATAGGAGATACAACAACGGCATGGACTGGCCAATTCTATCTCCTCTTACCTTATCAAACCTGTCCAAAGGATAACAAAATACCAGCTTCTTTTAAAGGTCAGTATTAATTCAGAGTTCTTCATCTGTTTCTGCTGTTCTTGAGAAGGCAAAGCTCTTGCTGAAATTGGGAGGGCCGTCCTACTCCATACTCTGAGACTTTCAGCATCTTGGGCAGCCTCAGATACTGCTGTGATGTATTTTTTTTAGGAGACCACTGAAAATTAAAAAAGGCATAAATAAGCAACCTTTTGTCCAGATTCCTGTAGATCAAAAAAGACCCCTCTCTACTAATGTTTACTTAGAAAATATAATTTGCATTTTCAGAGTAAAAAGCTAATTCATTGCCGTATAGACAGGCACATCTTTGTAATGGTTTCTGCAACAAATTTTGGCAAGCCATTAGCTATGTTTATGGTATTAATACTGTAAAAGATATACTTTTTAATACCTTCATAAATAGTAAAAACCCTATAATGTAAAATATATGTAAAATATATCCATCTATATGTGTATACATGCACACACACTGACTTCCCGTGAAGCTGTTGCACAAACAGTCGTTGCTTACAGTGTTGCCTGTAAATGACAACACTAAGCTGTTAAACAAGATTTTTTGAAACCTTTAGTTAGAGCTTTTACACAGTGGACCGATCCCTTCTTGACTGAGCAGCAGTGTTCATAAACTATGCTGAATCTCTGTTGGGTGGCATTGCTTGTTTTTTAATATCTGCTTACAAAAGCATTGTTACCTGATCTATGCCTCCCCTTAGTACTTGAGAAATGCTATGGTTGATGGGTTTGAAAATTCCTGAAAAACATTGCAGACTATTTCAGGACAAGCTGGATGGAAACACGTCCGTCATGGAGTTAAATCCAGTTGACAGCCAATCACCAGTGGTGTTCCCCAGGGCTTGGTGCTGGGACCTGTTTTGTTTAACATCCTTATCAATGATCTGGATGAGGAGACTGAGTACACCCTCAGTAAATTCACAGATGACACCAACCTGGGCAGGTGTGTAGACCTGCTTGAGGATAGGAAGGCTCTTCAGAGGGACCTGGACAGGCTGGAGCAATGGGCCAAGGCCTATCACATGAGGTTCAACAAGGCCAAATTCTGGGTCCTGCAACTGGGCCAAAACAACCTTGTTAAATGCTACAGGCTTGGGGAAGAATGTCCTGACAGTTGTCTTGCAGAAAAGAACTTGGGGGTGTTAATCACCACTTGAACATGAGCCAGCGCTGTGCCCAGATGGTCAAGAAGGCCAGTGGCATCCTGAATTGTATCAAAAATAATGTGACCAGCAGGACTGTTGTACTCAGCACTGGTGAAGCCGCACCTCGAATACTGTGCCCAGTTCTGAGCCCCTCACTACAAGAGGGCCACTGAGAGGCTGGAGCACGTCCAGAGGTGGGCAACAAAGCTGGTGAAGGGTCTGGAGAACAGATCTGATGAGGGAGCTGGGGATGTTTAGCCTAGAGAAGAGAAGACTGAGAGGAGATCGGATTATTCTCTACAACTACCTGAACGGGAGTTGTAGTGAAGTGAGAAGTCAATCTCTTCTCTCCAGTAACTAATGATAGAATGTGAGGAAATCAGCTTAAATTGCACCAAGAGAGGTTTAGAATGGACATTAGGAAAAACTTTGTCACCAAGAGGATTATTAAGTATTGGAATGGGCAGCCCAATGAGATGCTGGAGTCACCATCCCTGGGGATATTAAAAAGACACATAGGTGAAGTACTGAGGGATATGGTTTAGTTTAGTAATGGACTTGGCAGTGTGAGGTTAGTGGTTGGACTCAATGATCTCAAAGGTCTTGTCCAACCATAATGATTCTATGATTTTTAACTGAAACATATTGTCTGTTCTCCCCCTACAAAAAAGGTGCAACTTGACTTAAAGAAATACTCTAGGCTGTGGTGTTACAGAAATTTTAGGGTATTGATTCTGACAATTACTTTTAATAAAACTAGTTATGCCTTAGCCACCACATAATTACAAGTGGGATAGATGAGTTTCACCAGTGTTTGTAGAGCCAGATGGCCTTGCTGTATAGTAAAATTGATTTGTTTGGTGGCTGCTGTTTTGATTTGGTGTTATTTTTCATATAGGGAGAGAGATGTAAAGCATCAAATGGTAGCTGAAACATTTTACAGAACTTCCAGAAGTTCTGCTATTTGGAAAAACAGTATTGAGGCTTGTGCTCATCTGTGCCTCCTTACACTCAGTTTTCTGGGGAGTTGTCATGCGAACTTTTAGTGTGATGATGTAGAGTTTTGCTACAAGGGGGGTATTGTCAGTTAAACAAAAATAATATAATGCTGATAATAGTAGGAGTCACCTGGCTTTCTCTTGAAAATATGAAAGGGAATTTAGCTTGAAGGAATGAATTAAGTGGGTCATTTGAATAACTGAAGGAACATAATATGCCCTTTTGGTTATGTAAACTGTGTTTTATCTTGATACTTTTCAAGTGTTCAAAAGAACAATTTGAATATCAACTCAGACACTGAGGGATCTCAGTTAGTATCTGTGGGATGTCCAATAGGCAGGGAACTGCATCACTTTAAATTCCACTACAGCTTCAGCATATAACATTTTCCAACTTCTTCCCATTAGTCAATGCTTGTTTGTATTTAAAAGCTTTATCTGTAGGATGCTTTGAAATGTGTGAACACAGAATGTAGTAATTCATGGAATACTTAAAATGAAACATGTCTTTTTATCAGCAGTAGTACAGAGCAGGTCTTTGGTGCAGTGGAGCAAAGACTGCCATGGGAGTAAGGCTTTTGTGCTGTTCTGCTTTCCACCATGTACATTACTTAGCAGCTGCATTGCTCTGGGTCTTGATGTAGCGTAGCATCTGATAGTTGTGCCTGTGCTTATCAGAAAGAATACTGTCCTTAATATAACTTCTGAAGATTTCTTATTAAGCAGAGTTTAAGTTAGAGGTGGTTAACTGAAAGCTGGTGCTGCTCCTGGAAGAACAGGTCTTGATAAATACAATGTATGCTGTCATGTCATTGTCAGAGTAAGAAGTTCCAAAAGATTTGACATGCCAGAAATGATTCTTTGCTTGTTAGAAGTACTGTTTGGTTGTCTGTCTTATTAATGTAGAAATACATTACAGAGAGTACTCATGTCTGCTCATCATTTGCAGGAGCTACTCACTTGCTGTGAAGAAGGTAAAGGGGAGATTAAGGATGGCCTGGAGGTGATGCTTAGTGTGCCAAAGCGAGCCAATGATGCCATGCACCTCAGCATGCTGGAAGGTAAGATTCAATCTGGCATTCCAGTTCGGTCCTATGCTGTGGATTAACTTTGTTTACTAACATTCTGTAATACTGTATGTTGAGAAGATCTGAAGAATGTGAAGATTTTCTTGTTTCTGGGTTTGTATTTTATGCATCTTTTCTTTGGAGGTATGTCAAATACATACATTCAAGAAAATGATCTGTGAGAGACAACTGGTACAGTTTTGTTAATTCTTTAAATATTCTTTCATGCTGATTTATAGCTCTACCACTGCAGATTTGAAAAATATGTGGACTAACACAGTTTTCCACTACTTACCTAAAATGTAATAGGTCAGGTATGATGACTTCAGCTACATTTCCCAACTAGTATCCTTGGCTTCCTTTTATGAAGCTCATAAGTGTATTAGAGGTGATTTTGATGATTTACGTATTGAATAATTGTCTCCAAGAAGTTTGTCGTTTTCACATCTGTTTGCTGCCTGTTCCATTACAGACTTCTGGTTGAAATTAAATGTATTATCTGGCAGTAAAATGTCAGCATAAGCCAATTTAGCCTGATCCCTAGCCAGAACAGCATAATTGTGTTCATGGCAGACAGTGGACCTTAGATGTAATTGCTTCTATATGCTTAGCACAACTTTCTGCCAAAATCTGTTTTGTAATTGGCACATTATCATGTATGATGATACCATCATACATTTAATAATAGAAGTGTTTTTCTTTGGCATTTAAATTTTTGATATAAAAGCAGAGCCTTCATGTAAGACTTGTCATGGAATTTCCTCTATCATCCAAGTTACTATAGAACCCTTTTTGGTTTGTCGTGTGACCTTTGATCATGAAAAGGCTCAAAATCACCTCTCTTCCCTGATGTTAAAGAAAAGCAGTGTTGGTCAGTTTGCAAGATAGGTTCCAAATGCTTTGTTTGAGAGGTGATGTTACTGTAAATGCTTACCAGCTTTGGTAATCATCTTTTAACACTGGGAATGGAACTCTGGAGAATATCCTAATCTTTCACACAAGTTGCTTTTATAACAAATCATGCATGTATTGTTGAGTCATCCCACGTTAGACAAATATAATGAGTGAGCACATTTCCTCTTTATGTCTCTGGAGGATTCTGAATGAGTATCCTGATGCAACTTGCTTCTGATGCTCTCCACATTGTTGCCTGAGTGAGAACTGTTGTTTTCTTGAGAAGAATGGTGCTCTTCTGTTTAAAGAACATTGTCAAGCAGTATCTATTTAAAATGCAGTTTAATGCCACTTGGAAGAGCACAACAGACTGATTTCTCTTATCCGACAACACTAGAGCTCTGTATTAAACTGGGAAAACAGTGTGCTATTACAATGGAAGTGAAATTGTTGATATTCTCAATCTTCATCTTTATTTTGTCTCAAAGTAATCCAGTTACTAATTCTTTATTGTGGATCCATGCTGGAGTGACTCAGTGGCAGGGTGATCACATGGCAACAACTCCAAGCTGCCAGCTTTTTTATGCCCTGTTGGAGTATGTTTGCAAGTTTCTCATTTTCTACAGTGGCAGAAAGTTAATAAGAGAAATAGTTTTCATCATAGGAGAGGTTACCAGAAGCTGACATAGCCAGATCTATCATTTGTTGGTGAAATACTGCCAGAAGAGTTGGTAAACATCTTAACAGTAAATCTCCAAATTTAGACATGGACTTGAGCTACAGTTGCGTTCAGTATATTGCTATGTTGAAGTCAAGTCGTCTTTTTAGTATTGGTTCCTTGGAATCTGTATTGGGGGGGAAAAAATAAAAAGATACTGTTTAACAAACAGAAGCTGGGCTTTTTAATTTCCATGTATTATCAGCTTTTCACAGTAAACCTTTTCTCTGTTGATTTTTAGGCTTTGATGAAAATATAGAATCTCAGGGAGAGCTCATCCTTCAAGAATCCTTCCAAGTGTGGGATCCAAAAACTCTCATTCGAAAGGGAAGAGAGAGGCACCTTTTCCTTTTTGAGATGTCTTTAGTTTTCAGTAAAGAAGTAAAGGATTCCAGTGGAAGGAGCAAGTACATTTACAAGAGTAAACTGTTTGTAAGTATGAGAGAACAAGTGATCATATTTGGAAAACTATCTAGATTAGACTGTGACTAAGCTCAGGTGATTTAAATATGCCTGAAGAACTGAAACAAATATCATAGTGCACAGAAAGAACAGTCTTGAACTGTGTAGACTGAACCATACAAGTTTGCTATTTTGTTATGCTTTTGAGGAGAAAGAATAGGCTGAAATTAACTTCTGAAGTGGCAGTCTTGGTGTGTCAGGACAAAAGATAATCAAGTTTGGGCAGGACTGATTTTTCTTAATTGTGTGTGTTAATTGTTGGTTCTTTGAGGCTGATTTGTATAAAGCAGAAGGATGTAAGGAGTTGACAAGCTGCCCTCATCTTGCTTGTTTACTCTTGCTGTTGTAGTAATAGTCACGTTAAGGATTCGCTTTGGTGCATATTCTGCACACGCTGATCTGGAAAGGCAAGAACTCCTTGTTATGGAGAAGTTCATTCCAGAATGTCTACTGACACTGGTAGTCTTGCTATAATGTTTTATAAAAAAATGATAGCTCTTATGGTCTACTGAAAAGGTATAAAGATGGAAGTGTTTCTCTTCCCATTTAAAAACCCCAATATGAAAAAAACCAAACCAATCCACTCTTGCTTTGCTTTCTTCATCTGTAACATGTATGCTTTACAAAATATGGCCCTGGAATTCATATCCTAACCTTCTTGTCTCACTGGATGATGTAGGTGAGAGCAGTATTCACACTGTAAATTTAGCTAGCCAAGTGAGAAGATAACCTCCCATGGCTTGCTCTGCATCTGTCAGAGGCAAGATTAGCTTTTCTACCAGACAGTTTAGAACAAGTAGTTGAAATGACTTTGCAGAGTAACTCTCAAAAAGACATTATTTTTCTGTTGATCCTATCAGGATATAACTGAGTCTAGATAGTATAAATACTGAGCCTTTTCTCCCTGCTTCTGCTCGTTTTCCTTCATTCTTTTCCCCTTCCCACATCTATGTCCAAACTGGTGAAGCAGGTTGGTTCAAAAAACCTCTTTTTTCTCTGTCTTTCTTTGCATACACTCCTTTCATTTCCAACACTCACTCTCTTTCCTGAAATAAGGTAGCCAGCAAGTAACACAACTGCAGCTCTTTTGTTGATCACACCTCTCTTTGATGCTCTCAAGAACCTGAAATACAAAAAAACCCTCATGATGTACTGGATACATCAGCTACCCAGACATTGCGTAGAAAGGAAAACTGACTGAAAAGTCAGTCCCGTAAGCTTGTCATGTCAGTTGCTCTGGCAGGAGTTTAATAAGAGCCATGGGTCCTACAGAAGCTGCTGGAAATCTTGAAGACTTTCATTGTCCCTTATTTTTAAAATACAAGCATTCTTTTTGTCTTCATATTCTATTTGACAAAGTATCCTGTAGCACAACTTACTATTTTAGCAATTCTTACCATTTGATCTTTAGAAAAGGCATTCATATAGATACTGAAGGCATGTGTGTTGATTTGAGCTGAAGATCTTTTTGTCATGTTATCCTGTCTCCTACCTCTGGAAGGTGGTTTTACAAAAGTGAGGTCCTCCTTTTGACTTTGGATGTGATGATTATCGTGGTTTCCCCAGCACAGGGTACTCAATGACATCACTTGTATTAGCCATGGAAGAACGTGTTAATGACCTCTTTTGGAAAGAGAGAAAATGTCCAAAAGCAAATGCTTGAGGGCTATGAGAACAAGACAAGGAGGTGTTACTTTGCCAGAATACTCTCCCAGTCAACAGTAACAGTCAGTTCAGGGACTTCTTCACCTGAATGGGGTTTCTATGCATTCAGTAACCTGCAACAGATGTCTTTTCTATGAGCTTGCCCTTGGACCTCATACAGACTTTCAGCATTTACAGTGTCCTTTGCAAAGAGTTTTATTGTTCAACTACATATTTAGCACAGGCCAGCCTCCCTGTATTGGGTTTTCAACCTCACTCCTTCCCACTAGTTTTACTTGATGTCTACCCATAATTGAAAGGGACAGTGAACATCTGCCTTGCTGCTTCTTGTTGTACAGACCTCTGCTCCAGACCTCAACTGTCCCTTGTAAAAGAAAGAATATTCACAAGTATACCAAAGCCTCTAAATTTACTAAGCTTCAAAAAAGAAACAATATTAAAAATTGTACTGTCCTGCCCATTCAGACTTATATTGACTAGTGTGGTAGGATTTCTTTGAATTCCATAATGTAATGGTAGATTAAGTAGTTACAAGTTTTTTTAATACACACAGGAGTTTTTGGTGAGTCAAGTTTAAAATGCATCACAGGCTTGTATGTATTTCAATGAAGAAGAGTCCATTTCACCAAAAAGAGATGATAAAGCTGAAAGGGTGGATGTATTTGATTGGGGATTTTTTTGGGGGGGGGAGTGGGGATGGGAAACCAATCACAAAACATCACCCCAAGCAAATAACCAAACAAGCTGGCATCCAAGTGAGAGAACTAAAAGACTACTTTTACTCAAGCAGTGAGTATCCAACATCTCCTGTAATGAACTACGTTATGTGTCAGTAACAATGCATATGTGGAAAATACAACTTCTAATAAAGTAAGAACACTGAGCAGCTATCTCTTTGAGTGAGGGTTCTTGCAGTTTGAGCTGTATTTCTTAGTTTGTGATTTATTATTTTTTTTGGAGCAGAGCCTATATGAATTGTTGAACTGGAAACCAGTTCACATGATTGAGATGTTGTTCCAGTTGGAAAGTGAAACATTGTTCTAAACATTCCCCAAAACTGATTGTTAATGTAGCTGTCCCACAAAATTCTCCTGGGAGAACACATTTCTGAATTATTTCATCTGTTTCAGAGGGAAAGGAAACACTCTAAGAAAAGTTCCTTGGCAGAAAAGAGATCAGAGTTTTGGATGATATTGAGAGAATTCTTAAGCCTATCTTATCTGAGAGAAAACATAAAAACCAATAAGTAGTGAGTGTTCCCTGACAGAAATCAACAAGGAGAGAATCCAATGCCTATTTTTTTTTACCAAGCACCTTTTTTTAGAGTTATAAGGCTTTTACAGTGAAGTTAAAAATGTATAACAAGCAATTTAGTATTCAGATTATAAATGATATTATTTACAGGAAAAACAGTTTCACTTGCTGTTCTTCATTTCTCAAGAAACCCACCACGGCTACCTGAATAAAGGATTCTCCCTAGCATATGAATTAGCCTTAAGCTTCTAAACATCTGTTTAAGTAGCAGAATTCAATTATTTAGAATATTAGCATCCCTTTGTGACTTCTGAGGAAAAAATGCCATGTCATCCTGACAAATCTTTCTTAATTCCAGACTTCTGAACTGGGTGTCACAGAACACGTAGAAGGAGATCCCTGCAAGTTTGCTTTATGGGTTGGAAGGACACCGACTTCAGACAACAAAATTGTTCTCAAGGTAATTTTAGCAGATGTGCTTGTGCAGTCTGTAACAAGCCTTGTAGTTGTTGTTCATATTTGTTGAGAAGGCAACAAGGCAAGTACAACAAATAACCTTCCGCTGTGTGTAAAGGATGTGGTATTTATCTAACTCAGGAGGTTTGACAGCAGAAGGGAATCTATGTGGTCTATTGAAGGATTAAACAAACTTTCTTTCACAAATAGAGGTGGGAAGAGGTTTGATTCTGTGGACTTCTATAGCTTGAAGACTTCAGCCATAGGTTTACGTTGATTACTCGATAACACCACTTAAAAATGACCGCTCACATTTACATGTTGCCACTCAAGTTTGTTTCCTTAGTGAATTACAGGCTGAGCTCACATTAGTTTTCTGACAGTAGCCAGTGAGTGCAAGGAAATGAAATGTAACATCACTGAATAATACAGTTTGTTCAGTCTTAATACTCCCTTAATTTCATAGACAGTGCTGTGCAGCCTGAAATGATCCTCCCAGGGTAGTGCAGTATAAGGGGTTTTAAGGACATTCTGTGAAAGTCCTTAAGGTGTTTCAGCTCTAATTAGAACACAGGAGATTTAGATAACTTGCATGGTATATGAAGCTGTTCAGCAATTCTGTTAATTTTTATTTATTTGTTTGTTTGTTTTTGAAGGTTGGAAATGAGCACTTCCTTGGCTCAGTAGTATAATAAGTAAAATCCTAAATAAAAGATTTGACAAAACTTTGTATTCTTTCCCTAAATATTTGTGTTTGCAGTAGAAAACAAAGACGATCTCTTTCATAACTGTTCATCTGTTCCTGTAACTTTCATCATCCCTTTAGAATTCATGGTGATTAAGTATTAATAAAATACAAAATACTTATATTCAAAGCCAATTATTTCAGGAGGCAGCAATTAAGAGAAATGGGAAGTTTACATCTAATAGCATTTCAGGTGCAGGGTTAAATAAGGGTTAGCAATCAGATTACAAGTCAGGCAGCTAGGTAGCAGGTCATTTCCAGGCTATCTTAAAAAATATAGATGGTATGTTACAGGGATTGTATTTTTATAACTGTCTGCATTAGCTTTCTGCTTCCAAGTATGTTCCAAAAGTGGGAAGGGTAACACATCAAATGTGTTGTGGGAGTATGTGCTGCGGTGTAAGTTAATTTTTCTGTCAGTGTTAGTAGGTTATTACATGAAGTCATCATTGACATAAAAAGTAGCATGACTTTAAAATGCCGATGTTCAAGGTATTATTATGGGAATTCTTTAAGAAAGTCAATCCATTCTCTTGGGTGAAATGCATACAGGGCTTTGGACTTCCAGTTATGAAAGAGGAATCTGAATCTAAGAGAAAATGGTTTTGAAATGAACAATATTAATGTTGATGTAAAAGAATGTTGGTGATTCAAAATGAAGACCACTGGCCAGAATTTCCTTTACTCTGTTAAGCTTTCAAAAATGATTCACAAAGTCATTCTCTGTGCCTTTCTCTTTGTGTTTATTAGTTCACTGTATGTGTGAATTTTATCAACTATAATAGTCCATTATGGGGGTTTGTTTCCTTTGCATATCAAAGGCATCCAGTATAGAGAATAAACAGGACTGGATCAAACACATCCGGGAAGTGATACAAGAAAGAACCATTCATCTGAAAGGAGCATTGAAAGAGCCGATCCACATCCCCAAAACTGCACCAACAACAAAACAGAAAGGAAGAAGGTAAGTAGTATTTAAAATAATCAGAGATCTCTGAGTACACAAGGGTAGTCTTTCCTCTGTAGTGTTGAATTTCTAATGACTTTCAATGACTTGGACAAGATCGAGAGTCATTTTCACCAGCTTTATCTTAAAGTTAATTTCCACCTTCCTGTAAAGCTGGATTTGTTGAGATATCTGCTCAGAACAGTCCCTGACTTGTGTACATCCAGCTATTCCAGAAGGGATTTGGAACTGCAGTGCAGGATAGATTTTTTTTTTACATGCTAGATTTCTTACAATTCTGCATGTGTTATTCAGGTCCTTGGTTTCCTTTCACAGAGCTTAAAATGTATGACTAAGTGTTCTGAGCCTTGCTAACTTTGGCTGTAGAGGTCTTTTGCCATAGTTGTGACTGGTTCCTCATTGCCTTAATTCTACATGATGTAAAAACTTCAGCAGATGAATCTGTTCTCTTAAGAGAATAATGTATTAAGTGCTGGATATTTGATTTTTGCATCAGTTAGTTTGTCTGCCTGGTGTCCATTGCCAGACTGCCTAGGTGCTTCTTCTTTAGAGCTGCAAGTAGGGAACTAACATGTTACAAACACCATGCTAATATTGTCCTGAAAACTGAATTATTTGCAGAGATGGTGAGGACCTGGACAGTCAGGGAGATGGGAGCAGCCAACCTGATACTATTTCAATTGCCTCACGAACGTCACAGAACACGCTAGACAGTGATAAGGTAAGTTTCCCAGATGTTGCATTGTTATGAGAGCAAATAATTCATCCCTTACTTTGAGTCATGGCCCAGAATTGATCCTTATTACTTCCAGAGCGGAGGCATGGAAATATTCTGTCTCTTAGAAAATAGCTGTGTGCTATAGAGAAATTATCTTCATAGCATGGGAGAGCAGAGGTGATTGTTTAAATCTAATGAGTCATGAAGGAATTAGGTTTATTCAAGCAGAAACCCATTTTGGTTCCATCTTTTCTGAAGTTTGTTTGAAAATTTGACCCAGTTTAAAAACAGAATTGTATTTTGTGTAAAATTTTGATACTCATGCATAGAGTTTTTCTTGATGTTGATCTCAGTCTTATAAAAACTTACCATTCTGCTCTTTGTGTTAGCTTGAGGTTGGTGTTTCATTTACTTTTGTGCTGGAAAATACTGTCCAGTGCTCATGGGTTAGAGAGTAGGACTGCTCACTTTGTGCATGAGAGCTGATGGAAATCACCATATTAAAGAGGAGTAATCTACAACACTATGATCTGATACTAGTGCCAATGTTCCCTTTCCTCCATTTATGCTTGTAGATTCTGGCTGGGTTGACCCATAGCAGAGCCAGAGTTTCTCATGGGTACAAGAAGGGTAAGCATCAAAAAAGCTCTTATGAAACGTGTGTGTTACATCAGAATTGAAAGAAGAGAGCAATCTAGCTAGGTAGCAGTGTTAGGACATTGGAGGGGGGTAGAAATGGGTAACAGAAGTTTGTCAAACAAAAGAATGACTAAAAACATGGAAACTGTGTAGCAAATGACTTTGACAATGTGGTTAGTAATTTCTGAGCTTTTGTTTCATTGGGTAAAATTGTTCTGATGAGCCATTGAAACTCACTCAGGTAAATAACCAGTGTATTACAGGACACCTAAGTGACCAGATTCTCAGAGTAATATTTTGACCATTCCCATTTTCATCTAAAAGAGATTTAGTTTTCTGTATTTTTACATGTCACTTAAACTCTGTGATTTGATTTCTTTTTTGTTTCCCATGCAAAGAGGAGAAAGACAGAAGAAAGGTTGTACAAGATGCTTAGGATTGCTCTTGCATTTGTCAAAAATGGCTTATGTTTTGACCTTGTGTACTGCAGTTGGTCTGTAGTTTTGGTGTGGTTTCTTCCAAGGATATCTGGTAGAAAAATGGTTGGTTGTAGAAAACAAAATGAGTTTTTGGATAACTCTTGTTTTGTCCTTTTTTCCTTGAATTCTTACTTAGATGTTTAGTGATTTACAAAAAGTGTTTACAGTAGCAAAGGAAGGAGTTTTTTAATGCGTTCTGAAGATTTTAGGTCATCTGTCACACTCAAAAGCAAGATATACTGTCTCTGATTTCTCTTATTATTGGCTGAGATAACAAGCTGTGTGCACATAGCCTAGCTGGATTGTGCTTCAATTCAAATGGAGATGATGCAATCCATTCCTGCCATGCACAGCTCTTGCCTCTCTTCAGTTGTTTGGTGTGCTGTTTACTGGGAAGGACCACGGATTTTCTCCTGTTAACCTTCATGGTTGATATTTTATGCATCATGTGAGAGTTGCTAAGAAAGTTGGCCAAATGAAATGCCCTCAGGATTGTCTTTCAATGAGGAGGAGTCTTGCCAACAACCTGTTCTACAGGAGTTTGAAGAAAGAAGAATGGAAGGAAGCGGTAATGGAGAAGAATTTAGCCAAATTTAAAACTTCATTTGTCAGGAGATTATTTTAGTGAGCTTAGTGTTGTTTTACAAGTATTTTTGAGCTCTCAGGTTAGTGTATCCTTTAGTTTTTACACTTTTAATTGACAAGAAAAGCAAACTGAAAACTGGGAGACTCCCTGGAAGCTGCTTGTTCTGTGTATTATTTGTCCAAAGAAGGAATTTAGTGCTTCTGCACTTTTCAAAAGTGGATGAATTAACAGAGTAGCTTTGTTTAATATTCCTGTTATGTTTTTTGCTTTGTTCAAGATATTTAAGAGGAGAAAAATTAGGTACCACATCCAGTTTTGAGTAGAGAAGTTTAACCAATCAGTTGTCTATTGGAAGGGTTCCAGGGGAAGGGAGTTAAGAAAAAGATAGATAAGATGTCTACCAAACGTCACTTACACGGAAAGATAAAAAGTTGGGACTAATGAATCTAAGGAAAACAGATAGGAGGAAGAACTTCAGTGTATGTGAAAAAAAAGCCACTGCACAGAGTACAGAGCAGTCTTTACCCATATTTTCAGTGGATCGGATTAGATCAAAGGACTTGCCCTTAATAAAAGATTGCAATAATATGGTTTTCATGTGTATGAAATGGTGAAACTCTAGAGCAGAGTAACTGTGAAGGCTGGAGAATCTCCATAGCTGGGGATCTTTGAGAGTTTGGATGAATGGTGCTGATTTACATCAATGCAGTTGATCATGCTCTAGAAGAATAAAAAGAAGTGGACAAGGCAACTTAGAACCATTTCCAGCTTGTTTTTAAAATCAGAGGATGTGTCTTCATATTTGGGAGACATACTAAATACATCCATAGCACAGACCCATCCTGAACTCTTGGAAG
The DNA here is from genome assembly GCF_028858725.1 of Colius striatus. Classification (NCBI taxonomy): domain Eukaryota; kingdom Metazoa; phylum Chordata; class Aves; order Coliiformes; family Coliidae; genus Colius; species Colius striatus. The sequence goes on from NC_084762.1 coordinate 8,590,442, forward strand.
TATAAAGGAGTCCAAGGTGAAATTGAGGCTTTTTTGAAAGAAAGATTTCTCTTCCAGCAAACCATCTTGATTTTCTGAATGAATGTCCGTATTGTACCTTTCTCAATAAATATTTTGCCTTTCACTTTTCTCAGCATTCTTTCCATTCACCTTTTGTAGCCTTGTACCCAACATTTTAAGTGGCTAACAAATAAAGTAGATGACATTTGGCCCGTGCACTCTACCTTTGAACAGATCCTAGCCTCAGAGCTCGATCTGATCTTAACATCTTTTGAACTTGATCCAATGCGTAGGAAATGAAATGAGAAGGCTGAAGGAAGCAACATAGGTCTGATAGGTCTTCCCATGCTTCTATTAAGGAAGCTGGTAGAAATAGGAAATAATCCAAACTACTATTTTGGTAGCTGAGAAGATGAGAGGCTTTTAGAAAAAGAGGTGTCATAGGGAGGTATCCTAAATAGTAGGAATTATACTAGCTGCTGTGGGTGGGCAATGGAGCAATATATGTTTAAGAAATAGTCTTTTGTGTTCAGCTGGTAACACTTTGTACTGCTGTCTATGTGAAGTTGTATTTCATTCTCATGCTTCTTTAAGCTTGTGTGTAGTACTTTGGAAAACAGAAAAAGGACTGAAGCAGCAGGAGGCAACCAAATATTTAGTTCTGCCAACTGAAACTGCAGAAGAGAAAAGGCTCCCATCAGCAGAAGAAAATGCTAGTAAAAACCAGACATGACTCTGAGTGTACACCTCTCCAGAGTCAGAAGCCAAGTTTGGGCAGCTACCTGGCCAAAGCAAAATACTCTTTATTTGAAACAGAACTACTATGTATCTCCTATTTCTTTTCTCTTACAGTGTACTTATAGAATCATAGCATGATAGGGGTTGGAAGGGACCTTTAGAGATCACCTAGTCCAACCCCCCTGCAGAAGCAGGTTCACCCAGATCAGGGGACTAAAGATTTTCATGCTTGAAATATCTGAAAAATCTTATTAGCTGCTGTCTTTCCTTTCACTTCTTCATGTACAATTACCATGAGACAGTAAATTTAATTTGCAGCCCTGAGAGGAGGTTATATAGCCTGATGTAAAGGCTGTTGTAAGTGGCAAAACTCCTGTCAGTGGTAATCTTCCCAAGATGAAGTCTTTGTGCAGTGTCTTGTGACTTGAGCCAACCTATGGTAAGAATGTATTCAGAGTGTGTGTTACTGTTTTCTTTTTCTTCCCCTCTTTACAAGTGCCAGTGATTAAAAAGCCCCAGAGAGATGAACATAGATGGTTAACATTAATTTCAGCAACAGCAAGACACTACGTCCCGTGATAAGCTGTTTAATTAAACCTTGTGCCTTTTTTAATCTGCAGTTCTATTTCTGTCTGGCTTTTGTTTCTCATCTTGTCTCTGTCTGTCCAGTTTCCATGTTTCAGACATAGTCTCATTTATTTTTATCATGCTTGATTAATTCATTTTACATAAAGGGTTTCTTAAGAAGGATGGATAAAGTATAGAAAGCCCTTGTTCAGCCTAAATTTCGATTTAGATGGTTTGTGACTCTTTTCAGTGTAAGTCAGTCTCTAGATTCTGCTGTGCCTCTTGCTTTTCCCTCCAGCTAGCCTAGAGAGCCTTCTCAAAGCTGTCCAACAACAGCTGTTGAGCAATGTGCTTAATCACAGACACTCCTTGCTGTCCAACTGCATTTAATCACTGCAAAAGATGAAACTGTTTTCAGAAAGTGTGTTATGGAGAGAAAACGAGCAATGAGACAAAGAGGAAAGCAGCGCTTCCGAACCATTACTGTTGTGGGGAGAAAAAAGGGCTGTAATCCCAAAGGAGGGGAAAATGGTAAAACACCTTTTTGGTCAGTTCTCCATAACATAGATGTGTGCTGGGTAGAGAACATCATTGTTTTGGGTATGTTAGGCAGCAGTGGAGAAATCTTGCACTAAGTTGCATCTAATGGTGTATGTTTGAGGATGGTGTGGAACTAACAATTGCACGTGGGAATTGTCTTACATGCTGTACTCAAGCGTGATTGAATATTGAATGTCAGTGGAATACTGGCCAGCTAGGATATCTGATTCCCACACTGTCTGACAGACTAGGATTTTTTTGTACTTTAATAGTTTCTGACATAGCCACTGACAGCTTTTGTTTGCTTTTTCCGTTAGTGTAATACTATATGAAATATTTAGTGACCATAAAATCTGAAATCTTTTTGTTTTTATTAGGGGAAAGAGAAGAAAGAGCATCTATATTAAAACTAAAAACCACGTGGCTGTTGCATCAGTCACAAAGTAGATTTTATTAATCTCTACTTGTAGGAAGCAAAGGGGCAGGGAAGCAAATAGAGAACTAAAGCTATGGCTTTGTAGGTATTTAGAAGAAAATACAAAGACTAGATGGCATTTCTGGAAAGTGTCAACTTGTTACTGTGTTAGTGCTTACACTGGTTGGGATACAGGCTCTCCTGACAAAATTTGAGTCTGCACTGGGAGCCTTGTGAAGTTGTACTTCATCAGCTCTTTTGTTAGTCCCCATCAGGCATACACATGGTTTCAATTGTTTCCAAGTTTGTCTGAAGAAGGCTGTAACATAAATCAATACCAGAAAACAAGGAAAGCTCCTTACTTTTTCCCCTTTGGCACAGTTTTTCATGGACTAAAAACTAATATAATATGGAGACAGAGTGTAAGGGAACAGGGAACTTTTTAATGAGGGAGGTGGTAGCATGTTTTGAAGATGTAATACACCCACCCTGTAATTTGGGTATTGGGACTGTCTGCAGAAATATACTGGCAGCAATGTGATTTATTTTTAGCCTGGGTCAAAATGGGCACAGCCTGATTTATCTTCCTTAAACACAGAATGTATGAGTTGTTTCTGCCCTTCTTGGCCCTTGCATTCTCCCAAGAAAACTTTTTCTTCTTTATATGCACACTCAAGCAAGGGTAGCTGATAAGATTACCAGGCAGATAGCATGGGAAAGCTTTGGAGTTACTCCAGGCTGTTTGCTGGGAGTTATGTCCTGTTGTTTGTTGCAGGCTTGAGGAAGAGATAGTTGGAATCAGCATTTGAGTCTTACTGGGGTTCTGCTGGTTTGATGATGTGCTTTAAAATTCTTGCTTGATAACAGAGTTAGCCTAGAAAAGTTTCTATGTGGTGCTTCAGTTCCAGGCTTGTAATGAAAACTAATAAATAGTAACAATGCAGGCTCTTATCTCCTTTTCCTAAAGCTCATGGGATGTTGCTGGCAGCCATGTGAACATCTAAACGTAATAGTCAAAAAGAACATGACAGGAACTGTGAAGTATGTAGGCATAGCACGTGTTTCTGTATTTGCTGCAGTTTGAACTCTCACAGGGTATTTGTCCTCCTTTGTCAGCATAGAGCATTGCAGGATTACCTTGCAGTGTTCATAGAATCATAGAATGGTAGGGATTGGAAGGGATCTTTAGAGATCATCTAGTCCAACCCCTGTGCAGAAGCAAGTTTACCTAGATCAAGTCGCACAGGAACATGTCCTGTTGCTAGCTATGATAGAAAAAAGGGATGTCCCAACCTCCTGACACCCACCCTTTAGATATTTGTAAATGTTAATAAGATCCCCCCTCAGTCTCCACTTGTCCAGACTAAACAGCCCCAGTTCCCACGGCCTTTCCTTATATGAAAGATGTTCCAGTCCCCTGATCATCGGTGGCCCTGCGCTGGACTCTCTCCAGAAGTTCTCTTTCCCTCTTGGACTGAGGAGCCCAGAACTGGACAGAGCACTCCAGATGAGGCCTCACCAGGGCAGAGTAGAGGGGCAGAAGAACCTCCCTTGACGTGCTGGCCACACTTCTTGATATATCCCAGGATGCCATTGGCCTTCTTGGCCATGAGGGCACATTGCTGGCTCGTGTTTATCTTATTATCAATCAGGACTCCCAGGTGTCTCTCTGCAGAGCTGCTCTCCAGCAGTTTGACCCCCAGCCTGTACTGGTGCATTGAAGGTGTTGAAGGTATTTACTGGCTTGGTACAAAATTACTGGATTCACAGAAGTGATCTGATTCACAGCTGAGATCTGATACGAATGTTGTCCTGAAGCAGCCTGAGCTGTAGAAATAGTCCCGCAAAAAAAGCTCAAGTAGACTGGAAGGTCATCGCTGTATGGAAGGAGAAGGAATTCCTGGGCTGTTTGCTTAAGCTGGATGGGTGCTCTGATGCTAAGCAATCTTGGGAACTTTGCAAAGTTCTGATAGTAATTTTCATTTCACATCAAAGAAGATGAAACAATCAAAGAGAGGAAACTTAAATTTAGGCAAAGTAATTCTAATGTGTTTCGAAGAGGGGGAGGAAAACTCTGAGCTTGCCTGCTTTTAATTCAAGTTTGTGTCTTTTTATTTGGGGAATCAACAAAAATCTGTAAGTTGTAAGCCTCTGTGGATCATCTATCAAATTGTTGGGTATTTGGGACTCTTATGTGCAGAACCCGATGCTGATTTTTATCATTATGTATGTATAATTATGTGTCCTAGATGATTTTATGACCTGCATATGTGAATTTTGAGTGGGGTGGGAAAAAGGCAGTACGCTCATTTGAAAAAGTCCCTCTTTCTGCCTGGAACTTGCAAGATACTAAATACAACCATTCATGAGTTTTGATAATATCTGGCTTTTTGTTGCCAATTATCACTCATAAACTATATTCTGAAGCAACTACTACTTTAACTTTCAGGGTAAGGAGCAGTCTAGCAAGAAAAACCACTTAAATCCTCCACCCAGCACTGTCACAACCAGTGTGCTTTGAACAGTCAGAGAGGAGCAGCGTTAGAAATCTCTTCTAAAATGCCAGCACTGCCTGGTTTCAAAATGATCTCTTCATGATGTGGAAAGTCCCAGAAGCTTGCTATCTCATCCAAAATAAGCATCCTGCCAGCAATCCTAAATAGGTAACGGTGTGTGACGGATGGTTTGATAACGAGCACTCATCTGGCTTCTCCTTGTTGTTTTTCCCCCCCTCACAGTTGTCTGGTGGGTGCGAGCTGACGGTGGTAATCCATGACTTCACTGCCTGCAACAGTAATGAGCTGACAATCCGCCGTGGGCAGACAGTGGAGGTCCTGGAGAGGCCCCATGACAAGCCTGACTGGTGCCTGGTTCGAACCACAGATCGGTCGCCAGCTGCAGAAGGCCTGGTGCCCTGCGGGTCCCTCTGCATCGCTCACTCTCGCAGCAGTATGGAGATGGAGGGGATTTTTAACCACAAAGGTAAGAAATCTTGGCCATCAGCAGCACAAGTTTTAGGTGATGGGGAGTACTGTGCAAATGGGAGCTTGGGTGTTCTTGCACTGTTTTGGTCTCTCATTTTTGATTAGATAAAACAATGCTTTCAACAACCTGCAGCCACACTGTCTATTGCAAAGTAAGCACTCAGCCATTCTCAGTGTTAAGTGAAAATGTGACTGAAGACAGGGAAGAGGTTTAAGCAGACTGTGCCTTAGTGAACAGAGCTATATGCTATGTTAGATAGAACTGTGATGACAGGAAAATCTAGACCTGTTTTGTGCTGAAAGGAGGGAGGGAAGAAAATCTTCAGCATGCATTGTCAGTGGTTCCTGAGAAACTCCACAGTAAGATGTCATGACAACACCAGGCTCAGTGATGCAAAGGGTAAATACACCAATCTATATGCCCTGGCACAGGAATTGGCTATTTGGACTTCTGTATTTTACTTAACTGAGTTTTTCAGAGTAGCAGTGGCACACTCATCCCTGTTTCCCAGAGTAGTTCTGAAATCTCATTTTGTTCTCCCAAATGCATTAAAGACTGTGCCTCTGAAGGCTGCAAGAAAAATCTGATAATTTTGGGCATGTTTTTAAGGTTTTGGTGTACTCTAGTGCTTTGTCTCCATAAACTTTTGAACGTTTTTAAGGGTTTGGTGTGCTGTAGTCCTTCGGCTCCATAAACTCCCCAGGCTCACAGAGTAGTTTATTAGAGAAAATGCTTACTCACTTCACTGGAAACTACTTGAGTTTGCAGCCTGTGAGCTGAAAGCATTGTCAACTTAAACAGAAAACAACAAAAAAAGTTTATTAGAATGTGTTTAATCACATCCTAGGGGAAAAGGTGCATTTCAAAGTTAGTTATTGCAAGTAGCAAGATGAGCAGGAAAGTGGTGTTCAGGAAAACCTGTTTTCCAAAACATAAAATTCTGGTTTGGGGGAGTTTTTCACAAATATAACAACAGTTTTCTCAATTACTTAGTCCATCCCAGTTATCATGTTACCTTTTTTTCACAGTTTTTTGAGCCACTGTATAAACATACTGGGCTAAAGAGGGGAGAATGTGTGTTTCTCACGTTAGGAGCGTGTACAGCGGGAACTTGCTGAATGCAGGGTGGTTGAGGGGGAGAGTCTGAAGAACTGAGCTTTAGTTAGAATACTTTTTTCATCCCCTTGTGCCCTATAACAGTTTGGACTCAGACAGTTTGTAGTTGTTCTGATTATAACACTGGAAAATGTATTAAGGTATCACTGAAACATTTCTTCCTTCGACTAAGGGGTGAAATTATGGAAATGTCAACAGGGTTATTTGGTTTAAACAACACACATAGAATTGATAAATCCAATTTCTCTAGTGCTTTTAGGACTTCACCTTTGAATACAGAGAATTTTATTAGGAGAGACAAGCTATACTGGACAGTATGTGTTACATGAAAAATAGTCAGACTCTTGAGGGAGAGACAGAACTGGTTTTGTTGCTTTTATTGATCAAACCAGTAGACATAACTTGTATTGCTTTTTTTCCTTTAGTACTTGGGTATAATGAGGCAGAGCACTGTAAAGTTACTTTGGTTTCTGTTCAACGTGTTGCTTTGAAATAAAGAACAGTAATTAACTGCATTCATCATAGAGACTGAAGAAGAAAAGGCCATTGCTAGAATGAGTATGATTTGCAGAGTTGAGTGCAGCCTCGGAAGTGACTTCTGTCTCTGCCTCTGCCACAGGCTTCCTGTGGGATGTTATGGCATGTCATCTAAACCTCAGCTGATAAGAAGCGGCTGCTCATTGTTTATTCCCACGTTACTGGGTGTCAGGCTTCAGGAGCTGGATGTTTCATTCGTAAAGTTTTCCATGCATGTGACTGTTACTAGTGTGAACTGTCTTGAACATACAAACTATTATATAATGTTAAGCAATATGAGGAGGGGAAAAAAAGCAAAAAGCCAAACCAACTTCAGACTGGGTGCTTGTAAACCACTGGATGTGTTTGGCTTCATCTGTTGCTTGAAAGAGATTGTTAGCAGCGTTTGTTTCACAGAGGGATTACAAAAATTAAGCAAAATTAGTGAAGTGCTTTGCTTTTATTTCCCCCCCCCCACATAGTGAAAAGTATCTCAGACAATCCCACAAAGCAATTACTTGTTCTCAAGTGCTTGCATTTGATTAAAGATCTTTAATTAAGGCATTGGGGAATATGCTAATCAGCCAAATGGAAAAACAATTAGATGGTCTTCTCAGAATTGTTTATTGTGGGCATTGATTGAGGTATTAATTCCTAAAGGAAAAAAAAAGAAGAAGAAAACAAGAAACAACCCTCATAGCAAAGAACGAGTGAATGACTTCCATAATTCAAGGCAGTCCTTGTACTTGGGCAGACAGCTTCTAAATTTTATATTTCTGAGAATCTGCAACTTCAGTCTTTTTAATTACAGGTTTTTTCTCTTTTATTGGCCATAAGTAGAACTTTAAGAGTTTTTGGATGATTTCACAAATTAGAATATTGCCCTCTGGAGTCTTTTAGGTCTGAAAATAACATTTCATATGTCAGGTTCTCAGTGTGAGCATGAGGTCTGAGTAATTCTGCACAGTTTCTGGGTTAAGCCACGTGCAGTAGGCACGAGCATGGAATTTGTGCATGTCTGGCATCGCAAGCTGTTGTCAGAACCTCAGGGAGAGAGGTTTTATGTAATTCCAAAGGAAAAAGAAAGGAGATCATCATCAGAAGGAGGGGGAGGGGGCTGCTTGGATGTTCAGTGTTTAGCCTGTACAAATGGCTTGTTGAAGGTAAGAGTTTTGTACTCTTTCCAGTACCTATGGACCCTACAGTTTTGATCTTTTCAACAGTGTTTATCAATAACATTTGCCAGCTATACAAGTTGGAAAGCCACAGTGTATCTGAGGTGAAGCAAGCTTCAAAGTTTTGAAATGGCAAACAGCTTCTAATTTATGGCTGGTTCTTGTCACTGACTACAGAAATGTTGGGTGATACTTCATGCCTTAAATAACTTGAAATTGTTATCCAAAGTAAAGAGAGATTAGTAAAGCAGAAAGTGTGTCCAATGAAGTGTAGTTCTGACAGCTGATCTCAGTCATTCCTTGTCTGTTTATTACCTGTCTGTCATGAAAGGTAATGTTTTTGTCATGAAAGGTAATGTTTTTTTCATGTTAGAAGACAGCCCCAAAAATGACCTTCATCACTTGCCTACAAGTGTAGATGTTGCTTATCCTCTGAGGACTTTAAATACCTAATCAGTATCAATAGGTTAAAAAAAGAGACATTCACTAGGCCAACAGTCATTTTAAGGGGAAGGTTGCTTGCAGGTTCCAGATCTCTTGCTTGCTCTGCTGGATATCAGATCTACTTTTGTAAGTTATTTGGGTCATTTAATCACTTTGACGTGCAGTTTAGAGGACTACATTTAAAAAAACCTAAATCCCTTTTATAATGGGGAAAAAAGACAAACAAGTGGGTAGTGAAGAGGTTGAATAACAGTTGGTGCACTCTAAAAAAAAAAGCCCCACTAGCTTTGGAAAAACATGTTTTTGACAAGTAATACATAAGGCAGTAATTGTTTTTTGCAGTGATTCCCCACGTTATTGGGCATGGGGGAGAAAGAATGTTCCTGGTTTATTTGCTGGTTCTTCCTCTTCTTTTTTTTGAAAAGGGTTTCTTTTTATTCAGTGGTACATCCTTTTTGTATGTATAGTTCTCCTTCCTTTGTTTGCAGGGCATTTACACAGCCACAGAGTTTGGGGTAAAGGGCAGGGGACAGAATTCACTATAACCAAGTTGAATTTGTAAGCTGAGAAAAATTGGCATGTATTAAAAACTGTTTGTGAATATTTTGCCTGTTCAGATCACAAGTTCATTATTGTCTTTTCCAACTTTGAGTAGTTCTGAACTCCGAGGAATTTGTGATAGTCCATGTTATCCCTTCTGTAAATGCTACTGTTTGGAGAACTACAAAGGCTACAACAATTGCTTTTGCTCATGAGGCTTACATTTCCTAGCTTCTTCAGAAGTTAGAGGGCTTTTTGAGACCACATCTAATTGCCAATTCATGTAACTACCTGTTTGATTCAAAACACAGAGATAATTTGTTGACTTAGGAGAAGACTATCTGCCTGTTTTATATGTTCTTATAATCCAGGTATGTCAATAGGTTTGTTTAGATCTGAAAGGCAGGTGATGTCTTAGTAACATGGTGACATACACACACCACTGAAATACCAAGTACTGCCTTTTGATTTTAATCTTGGGATACAGTCCTGACCGATGCCATAAACAGAAACATGTTATTTCAGCAGTCTTCTTTTATTCTTAACTGTAGTATCTCAAAGAATCTACCATAATAAGGAGGATTGAACAGCTGATGCTTTCCAACACAAAGGTTGACAAATGTGTAGTAAGCCCTTTTCTATACCTGCAAGATGGGAAAGAATGGTATAGGGCAGGTGTTGCAGGTGTCAGAGCTGCTCTTGAAATGGTATGGGAACCTCTTATTCAGGAATTAAGGAAAATAAATATTACCTGAGTGATGAAGAGATACTTCCCTAGAAAAGAGAGGTATTTATAGTTGGGGCTACAGATAAACAGGATAAAGCAGCGTCTTGGATTTGTTACATGAGGTAAGCTTGTTCTCTCACAACTGCAGAGCTTCTCTTCAGAATATTTTAGATAAAGGAGGGAGAGAGTTAAGGTAAAACATCTTGCACATGATGGGGAGCTTTGAAAGTAGTAATTGACAAATGGAGCATTCCCATGCCTGAGTCCAAATAGCGTTACATAGGAAGAGGAAGCTCTGGATAGCAGCAGAATTTGATGAAATAAAACAGGAATCCAGTTTGAGTAATTGAGGAAGGACTCCCTGTCTGTAGTGTAAGAAAAGAAGAAAAGAGGGATGACTTGGGCAGCAGTTGTTTGCTTACAAGCAGAGGGAGGCTGTAGAAGGGGGGAGGATTTATAGTTTTGAGAGTGGGAGCGACTGAAACATGGGCCATGAGAATAAGGATCCCCACCCATGGCTCGGAGCCAAAGCGCTGCCTGTGAGACTGACAGGGTCTGCAGCTGCAGGAAATGAGTTACAGCCCAGGCTAGCAAGGAAAGGAACTCTGAACAATGAGTAGGTACCTTGGGGCCACGTGGCAAAAGGTGGGGGCTGTAGTTTCCATGGCAGGATACAGAAAGGGATCTGCTTCTGCTGCACAGCTAGATGCAGTCACAAGCACCAAGTGATATCGAGGAATATGTTGTACAAGACGCTAAATATTAATCTAAAAATTCCTGTTTCTTGATGAATCAATTACTTCCTCATAAAATTTTCAAATAACAGGCTGCCTATCCAAATAGCCATCTGACAGAAAGCCTCATGCAGAGCTCACAGGAGGCCAAGTCGAGCACTCAGTTGGGTTTCACACTCTGCTTGTCTAAAATAGCAAAGAATTGGAAAAGCCATGCTGCAGTCTTAAGTTCAACATAGTTATCAGACTTGAGCTTGAGCAGAGGTGCAGGCATTTTAATAACTGAAGTTCAACTTCACAATGATCGGTTGTTTTAAAACCCTGATAAATCATAAGTGTCCGTGTAATTGCAGATATTTTGCCAAAAAGTTTTGCTAGTCTAGCAGTGGCAAAGATAGTTTGAATTCAGGTTTTGTGTGGGGGGTTTTTCAAACATCTTCTCATGCTTTAGTCCAGGTAAATAAAATAGCTGCAATATAAATTAAAACATAAATTCTCTGTTCTGGCTTTCTCAGCTTGTGGTTTTAGCTGAGTTTGCAGTTAAAGTCATGCTTTGAGCGTAAGGAAACTTAAATAAAATGTCAACAATTGACTGTGATCCATTATATCATAATCTTTGCATTGGGCTTTATAGACAAGCTGTATCAGATGATCTGAGTTAATAGCAAAAATCTAATCCAGTCTTGAATAAACAGTAAAGTCTTTATGAATTGCTTCCTTGGCATTGTGCTAAAGTAGATAAAAAGATTCAATGAATCTCACAATTTGAATTTGTAGAAGAATTCCCTCTAAATAAAGTTTATATGTGCTCTGAAACGTCATAGGATTGATTTCTGTATAAACCTGCCTTTAACTCCTGCACTATTCTTTTATCATAACCCAGTGTAGGAACAGATACAGCTGTAATTCCCATGCTGACTCTATTTGTGGGAATAAGTATATGTGGTTAATTTGTCTCTGGAATTTTTGTACATAGGTAATGAAAGCTTTTTGTCCTGCTTGGGAGTTCAGTATTACAGCTGAGAAGAAGAAATTTTATAATGCTGGCTTGAATGTACTTTTGATCCCAAACATTTGCCAAATATATTTCTCATATATATTGTAGTTGGAAAGGAAATCAGTGTGTGTAAAAAGTATCTGCCTCAGAACAGATGTATTTGCACAGCTGATCTTTGTGAGGTAGAGGGTGGATATAAACCAGCAATTCTGATGGCTTTAGATTTCCCAAGGGAGTTGTTATTTGGCTTGCAATTAGCCTTTCTCTGAGAGCAGTTTCTTTTTCTAACCAAGGTACTGAGGCAGAACAGAGTGCAAACTAAAATCGTATGCTGCAAATGTTGCTCTTAATGTTGCAGTTGAAGAAAAACCTCTGGGACTGGTGGTTATTTTCCTTAATTATCCATCTTCAGGTGTAACAAATTGTTGAAAAAGTTGCTTCAGTGTTAAGAATTACTTCATGAGGGTGTCTTTGTTATACATATTTTACTTTGGATTAACTAAATCCTCAGAGATACTGAATTTCTCTTCTGTTTTAAAGAGTAAGTATTTTGGAACAGGAAGAGTGGGGCACCTATTTGGGTGGACAGTGCTCCTAGAGACATGGAGTTGACATAGGTAATTGCTTTGTTCATGATGGACAACAGAGAAATACTGGGGTGTTTTTTTCTGTAGCTGAGGTGGTTGTTCCTATCCAAGGACCGTCTGGTTAATTTTACCTGTTTCAGTTTCTTTGTGTCACGGAACTGTGAAATATTGACAATGTCCGTAAGGTCTTCTGTTCTTTATCCAGCTATCTAGTTTTCTAGGGCTTTGTCTGTTGTGGCTCATATCCTAAACTTTGGTATTGGCAGGAGTTATTTATGTGTTTCATGTTTACCGGAGAGAAGAAAATTGTTGAGGAGCAGGCTAGAGCTGATGTTCTTGTGCACTTTTCAGGACATCATCACATTACATCACATCATCTGTCATCATCACTACCTGCAGATGCATGTAGCAGAATTTAGCTTTCCACTGCCTTCCTCCAATTCTCTTTTCAATGGGGGGAGGCTGCTGAAAGTCTGTGATCCATTACCTCAATTGCACTTTTTTTGCAATCACATGCTAGTCTCTGTTTTGCATGCTAAACTAGAAATGTTGCATCAGTTTTCATGCATCTCTTTCAGGAGCTTTTTAACAGATGCCCTTGATGTGTCTCAGGTTGTTGGCACTGTTTTCAAATCACTGCTTCATTATGCAATGTTTTGCCACCAATTTGCATATTCACTGATACAGGTATAGTTCCAATTTGCTTGTATTTTCTCCTAGCTTTGAGTACAAATAGCAAGACATTTTTTCTCTATTTGGAACAGCTCTTGAACTTAAATTCTTCATTCCGTAACGTGGAAGTTATGCAAATAAATGACAGAATTCTTAGAGCAAACTGTGTTAAAAAGTTGTTGTGGTAAGTGAAAGCATCATAAAAACATTTTTATGACCCCAGGAAAAGTGCTCTTAACATTCTTCAGAATGTTTGCAATGTGCATTTTCTAGTATGGATGTATAGTGGTTAACTCCTATAGCAATAGAAGACACATAACCGACGTGCAGGCATAATGGCAAAAGCTACCTTAAGTAAGCTGCTTATCAAGTTATCTTTGACCAGAACCCTGTGGTCATTTTCCGTGTCATCATAAACCAACTGTGTCCAACCTACTGTATGTTAACAATTTACAGTGCAGCAGAAATAGTCCCTGTTACAAAAAGCAGTGAAAAGTATAACAGGTTTTCAAGAGCAGACTGGACAAAGCCCCAAGGAGTCTGGTCTGAGCTCATAATTGACCCATCCTTTTGAACAGAAGATTAGATTATATGGATTTTGGGGCCTCCTTTCAGCTTGAGCTATCCTAGTTTTTAGTTATGCTAAAAATTAGCATTACCAACATGGGTTTGTTGTGTACAAAGCGTTTCCATGAGTCTTGGACTCTCCTCAGTGTCCATGGGGATATCAGAAATGCTGAAGACTTTGCCCCTAAATGTATTCATTGCATGCAAGAAATGGAAAGGAATCATAAGATGTATTCCTGCTTGTGAAAAACACTAGTTATTCTTGTTGCATCATGCTGGGCGTGATCAGAGCCTTACTAGACATCTGTTCATTTGTTAATATAAGCTTTAAAGTATCGGTGATGTGGCGATTCCTTACAAACACAGTTTAGGGAAATCTAATTGCATGTAAGAACCTGCAAATATGCTGAAGAAAGGAAAGCTGCTAGGGAAGCCACATGGAAAGAGGAACTAGGCAAGCTGAATGGTCATCTGTTGCTTTCTACAGAAAACCTTAAGGGACCTGGAAGTAAATATTGTTTAGTTGGTAGATATGGTAAAGCTGGAACACAAAAAGTCCCATTTAAATATAAGGAAAAACTATTCCACTGAGGGTGAGGGAGCCCTGGCACAGGCTGCCCAGAGAGGTTGTGAAGTCTTCTTCTCTGGAGACCTTCAAAACTAGCCTGGACATGTTAATGTGTCACCTGATCTAGGTGGACCTGTTTTAGCAGGGGGGTTGGACTAGATGATCTCTTAAGGTCCCTTCCAACCCCTACCAATCTGTGATTCTGTGATGGTTGCCAAGGTCTAAGTTGCTCTTCCAGTTTTGTATAACAGGAGAGGATTTTTAGTAATGTTAAATATAGGGAGTCTGTAATGATGAAGAAGATCCTGAAAGTGAATGAAGAAAAAAGCAGGGCTCACTAATAAAAAAGAAAAGTACATTGAGTGAAAGGGTTTGGAGTTCTTTTAAAGAAAAAACAACCATCACAAAATCCCCAAAAGACTGGATCAAAGTATGCTTTAGGCAATTTTAAACACAAAAGTTTGTTTGGTGAAAGCCAGCAAATCGGTAACCATGTATCTCAAAATGGTAACGTCAGTATCTGATGTATTTATTTATCACAGCCTGAGGTGTTTGTCGATCCATCCCAGTGTGTTCGATGCCAACTTTTCTCATCGTCTCATGGCTAGCAAAATATATGCCCTGTAAATCCTGTCTGATTTCATAGAACAGACTTAGGTGTGTTTATCCTTTCATCCTAAAGATGTGGCAGGACTAAATGCAGTTGTATCAGAATTGGTTTGGTAACAGAATCAGTTTGGAAACCACTGACTGAGGACTCTGGTTACAGGCACAGAGTAACAGTGCTTGCGGCAGATTGTACCCTGGAGGTACATGCTGTGTTCTCCTTGTGTCCTGGTTGCTTGCTTAAGTGAAAGCCCAGGTTATGGGATCCAGTGGTCACTCACATCATCTTCATAAGACTATACAGAGATGGCAATCCTGAGAACTGCAGAAAGTTAATAGCAGTGCTATTTCACTGTCTTCTTTCACTATTTTTGGAGTAACAAAGCCATACATTATTGAAGCTGGAGTGATGACAATTATTTCTATTTCCATATTTGAAAAGAAGTATTTTATCTATTCAGACAGTCTTATCTTCCATGTAGAAGCATTTTATGATTTTTTATAAGGCAAAATACCATTCTAAATTGCAGAAGGAGATGGCACTGTTTTATCAGATCGTGAGCTTCTGAGCAACAGTATTACCTTTTGGAAAAGTTTAAGACTGCTAACCTCATATTTTTGTCAGCAAGAGGCACATGTATTAAGATACAGAGTCCATTTAGGTCTTTTTGTGTGCTTGAGGAAGTTAACATTAGTAGTCTAAAACTTCTACTATGAGAACCTGCTGCGTTCAGGAGGAACTAACTGGGAAGAGTGCAAAAATTTGATGGCAGTTTAAAAAAAGCTTTCTGGCACTTAATTGTTAATCGTAATCCTAAAAGATTTAGCTTAGTGTAGTTGCTTTCTGAAATATCTAAAGCATAGAATTAGAGTCACTATTTTTGTACCTGAGTTTTCACAATTCTAGTAAGAGGTGATGATTGAATTTGTACAAAGTGCACCCTTTTTTAGTTTTGTCAACGGAGCAACCATGTTTGGTTTATGGTTCTGAGCTTTCTTTTAAATGGATGTAAAACATGTACTGTGTAACCCAAACAGAAACGTCTTGTATTTTTCAGGACTGAATTATTCTACACATAAAATTCAGAGTAGGTACAAAGAGTGTTCAGCACATTGCAGAAACAGATTTGTGGAATTGTCTGACAGTGCGTGTTTTCTGCGTTATCAGTTGTTCAACGCCTGAGAGACAACGTAGAACGATAAACCTCTGTCCTGGAGATTTTTTGCTCTCTTCTTTCTCTTCTGTATATGGCAAATCTAGCCTCCAAAAATAATTAAATCTGTTAAGTAACCAAGTTTGTGATTTGCAAAAACGCAGCATGTGAAATCCAGGCTCAGAGAGAGACAAAATGCACATGTCTGATTTTGCTCTCCTGTTAGACATATAGCACAGAGGAATTCATTTTGGTAAAGTATCTTGTACAATATAATAAAGGAAGCTGTGAAAGTATGTAAGGGTGGGGTTTTTTTGTGATAACGTCTAATGTTTTTAATCCAGACTGGTACTTTTAATGCCAAAGTACCTTTCCTGCTTGCAGAAGCAGCAGGGTGTTGGGTCATGGCTGGACTCCATCTGCTGTACCTAGCAGTGCTGTGTGGCTTAACTCTGTGTAATACATCAACAGGACTTTTGGTAGGCAGTCCTGAGCAGAGACAAAAGGAGAGATCTTGATGTAGCTCTTTGTAACTAACAAAAATGCATTTGTACAATTTGAACTTAGCAAAGGGGAATAGGAAGTGTTCCAGTCAGTAATACCAACCAACAGGTAGTTCACACAGCTTGCAATTCCTCCAGATGCCAATGTGTGGAACATATCAGCATCAGTATTTCTTACAGGGACTAAGTGTGCCATTTTAAAAGGATTTCTTTTCTTTTTAATGACCTAGTTTGGTTAGTCAATCTGTTCATTTTCCTTTTAAGTGACTTAAAAGAAACAAATATTAAGGCGAGCATAATTCAATATTCTGAATGCTTCTGATGAATGTATTCTTACCCTTTCTTTATGTCTTTGACAGCATACATTTCCAGTTAAGATAATTAGCTGAAGAGATTTATGTTTAAAAGAATCCCAACTCCTGTACACGCAGTAACAACTGGTTTGGAAAATGAAACCTTATTTTCACCAGATTTTTCATGCCAACAGGCTGATTCCTTTTGCCTTTGAAGTGGGCAGAGAAATGGTGATTTAAATGAGGTTGAGGGGAATACAGCAGAAACTTCAAATGAAGGGAGGGGAAAAAAAAGGATGATGAAGAGTAACTTGGGTAATAAAATTAACGTCAAAAATGAGTGTTTCTTCAATATGTCTAATTAGGACAACAAGTATTTCTCACTTGGAACACATTTTCTTGTTTTTTCCAGTGTAGAGATGAGACATAGCATATTTCTTCTCCCCTCCCACCCCTCACTAAGTAGTGAATGTATGTGGAGCAACATTCCTTACACTCATCCAAAAGATTTTGTTTGAATTATCTGAAGATGGTTTGTTGTGGTTTTACTGACAGTGGCTGGGATCCTTCAAGCCGATTTGGCATGCTACAGTGGTGACTGTGTTGAGGAGTCAGAATTTTCCCAAAGCTTTTCCAGATAAACACAAGACCAGGGACACTGAACATCATTTCTTTTGAAAGATCTCTTCGTTCTTGGGAGTGGTACACAGGCTCTAATTCCACAACTATAACATGGAGCAGAAGGGAAAACTTAAGAAAAGAATAGTCAAATTATTAAGATGGGAAAGAGTTTACATTGTCATGTGCTTTTTGATATTCTTTCTGAACTGTAGGCAAAAGCAACAGCTAGGGCTGTTCTGTAGAGCTGGAGACAGAAAGGGCTTGTTTAGGTCCTTGCCCTGGTGACTGAATAGTTGCATAAATGATTCCTTTCCCAATACTTCTGATTAAAGCCTGAGCACTTCAGTATCTTGGTATCAGTTGCTCTTGGCAAATGCTTTACCCAAGATGTAGAAGGGAAGGTTACTAATCTCTCAGCTCTGAAAATATCTCTTTACTCTCAAACAGAAAATACTTCTTCCAGGTTTGCCAACTAATTAAATAGCCAGCATGCTTTGTTAGAGGTAGTTGTTGGGTGGGTTTGTGGGTTTTTTTGATTGAAACACGCAGTATTTTGAAAAGAGTTCTTGGAAATCTCAAATTAAGGATGTTCACACAATTCATTGCAAAATACAGTTTCTGACTGATTTAATTGAAAGTGTCTGTGGCAGCTGGCAGCACTGGTAGTAAAGAACAGGAAACAACTCACTGAATATAAGTCCAAAGAGCCACTGTTTGTAATGATTCCGCTCCTTGCAGACCGGCAGTGCTATCTGTGAGACTGAGGAGCAGTGAGGCTATTTTGTGGGAACAGGATGATCTTTGTGTGTGGAGCTGAAGAAACCAGATCCTAGTGGCGCAGCTGTGCTCCAAGCAGTTAAACTGTGGACACATTGTACACTGAGGAAAAGGCAAAGTCAGGCTCCTTTCAGAATTTAGATGGTAGTGTGGGAGCTCACCTTTTGAAGATTCCACCTCAGATTTATTTAGTGACGCATTTTTACCGTCCCACAATTTCTTGGTTGTGTATTCTGGTGTGAGGCAGTGTCTAATTTGCCAAAGATTTGTTTGTATGCAAAGTCTGCCTGAATTTTTAATATATTTTTTTAAAATAGGAAATGCACATTGTAAATAAATTCCTGTTGGTTTGTGCAATGTTGATTTGGTTCAAGAATTTTAATAGTTATGGATTTATGCCTTAACTTTTGACTGCTAGATCTGGGTGGTCTTCAGTCTGAATCTTTTCTCTCTCCCACACGCAGAAACAACTCAAAATTGCAAGAACTGTGCACTTCAAAATGATTTTTTGCAAGTGTGACACTTAGATGTTGGCAGAGCTGAATAAGAATTCACTCTTCTATTAATTTCAGCTATTTGTATATGCTTCTCCACTCATGAAGAAGAATTTTTACAATAGCTTTGTAGTACTGATTTAAAAATCTATTAATTGCTTTTGTAAAGGGAATGTCTGGAATACAAAGGGAAAGATTCCTTTTTTCCCCTAAAAGGTAGATGTTAAGGAAAAAAGGTTGGCTCTTTGGCTTCTTTTTCAGGCTCTGAGGCAACTCAAAATCGATGTTTAAAAACGAAATCTCTGCATTTTATCAACTTCCCTTTCTTATTCTGCTTGTTTTCCCCAATATGATGTAAAATGTAATGAGGGTTTACAAAGATCAGGTTGAAATGGTGTTTATCCCTGTTTTATTATAAGTCATTTCTATTCCCATAAAAAGGTCTTGAGATATGAGAAATGCAATCAGTTTAACTCCAATTGTCCTCTGAAACAAAAGAAGGGATGAATGTTTCCATTCTTAAGTGCAGGGTTATGGTACCCTCAGATGAGGTAGCACGTCCATAAGGAGGTTGGTAGATTGGCAAATGGCTGGTACCTTTGAGAAGGTGAAGCTGTAGAAAGCTAATTTGTTCACTGTCAATGGTGGAGGCTGATGAGCTGTGACTTCTGTGCTGAGCTAGCAAAATATTAATACCTTAAAATGCTTTTGACTGTCTGACATTGTCCATCAGTGAGTCTTGAGATGAGTTCCAGGACGTTGATCTCATTCCTTCAACTGTAGTAACAGATACAGGCTGTGGTGTTTCATTTATGTGTAATGTATAAAGTATGTGCTACTTTATCTACTGAGGTTGTGTGGTGCTCTTCTAATTGGGTTTTGGTTTTAGTTTCTTTATTTGCTCACTCAGATGTAATCTTTCTTACCAAATGCTCTCTTAAAAGTGAGAAGGCTCTTTCGCCTGGGATTTTAAAACCTTCATGAAATAGCTATTGACAAAATTTTCACCTGGACACTTACTCTGACACAGATTTAACTAACTGAGAAATGTCTTAAGTTGCTAGGGCTCTGAAGGGTCTGTCAGTACTTTCTTTCAGAAATGAAGCTGATAACTGTGCACTTTTTTAAAGAAGAGAATATGAAATGTGTAGCCAGGAAAACTCACTTCTGCTTTATGGGGGATAAGGTGAAAAAAACAAACACAAAAACCAGTTAAGTTGAATTATTCTTCTAAAATACTTTTTTTAATGCTGTCAAATGTCATGAGTCAGCATGTGAGCTTTTTAAAAATGGATCTAAGTGTGTTGTCCCGTTTGTCTGGGGTCTACAAATATTTAAGTGGTGGATGAAGAGGGAGATGGTTCATTATTAATAAGGATGAGTTGCTACAAAACTTTGGTGATGTGAGGAGCCACAGGAAGAGCTGTCTTGCAGACAGGGAAAGCTAATGCAGGATAGGGCTTGGGAATACAGAAAACCTGATGGGACTAAAATACAAAGAGAGCTTTGTGATATAGAGCCTGAAGTAAACCACAGAAGGGCATTAATAGGCTGGTGGTTTGGGCTTAAAATTACATATGGTAATACAGATAACTGTCTCTGATGAAAATTGAGATTTGGGGTACATCTTCAGGTGTTTAAATCTCATTTAAGATGATTGGGGTACTAAATAGTGATCCCTGCATGTTAAATTAAGAAGTGTTGGGTTTGGGGTGTAGAATTCATCTCCCTTCTATTTATACTTTGGTATGAAAAGTTATAGTTCTAAGCTTTCTGTCTTGGACCCTAAGAAAGTTGTAGCTGTTGTTTCTATAGGTGCATAGAGATGTTTTCCAGTCAAGTTCTTACCTAATACACACTATAGAAGATTCATGTGGAGACTGCTTTCTCCACTCCAGTGCTGCTGTGAAGCAATTGCCTTTTCCAACAATTGTGTCTATGGAAGACAATTGCCTGTCTGTGATACTTTCTTCTTAATCATGTAACCTGTGAAAAATGCTTTAGGTACAGTGGTTCATATGGTTGTTCTCTCTTCCCTGCTACCTTCATTTAGTTGTCAGTGTTGTCTTCTAAGAAAGGGCCACAGCAAAACCTAAAAATAATAGTGTTTCATTAGGAACAGAAGATTTTGCAATAACAAGAGGCAAATAATATGGGCATTTAAAGTATCTTCCTGCATATATTATTAGTGTTATAAGGTCAGTCTACATGCAGCTAAAAACAAAAGAAAACCAGCTCAAAACCAGTTTTATGGACAAATTTTGCTGTGTTTTATTCAGAAGCTTTCTTACACGTGGAAATCATTATTTCAAAGGTATATTGATAACGTCACTAACTTTCCCTAAATGTTAAAGACAGGAGAATTGAACTAGAGTAAAAATGGCTCAATATTTTTTAGTGCGCTTGATGTGCGTGGGAAACGTCGAGGAGCAGAGGAAAGGGATTGTTTCATTTATTTTGTTTTCCTTACTCAACGAGAAACTAGAATCATTTTCAGATGTTCTACTATTTCACGAAGAATAAACTAGCTCGGTGGAAGTCTTATCGTAGGTGGCAAACTATAAAGTACTTATTCTGAAGACAGAAGGGTTGTTTTTTATTCTGCTGCTTCCCCCCTACACCCTCCTCAGGAATTCAGTGTCATTTGAAAGTCGTCTTGGGTCAGAAGTAAAATGTCCAGGAATCAGAATTAATGGTTTTCAGTTCAGGAGGCTCTGAAGGAGAAAGTAATTCAGAATTTAGGGTGTCTTTCCTTAGAAATGTGAAGAAAGCAAAATTTTAGTCTCAGGTGGAGGGTGAGCACAGCTTTTTCATAGTGCAAACAGGATAACACATGTATACCCAACTTATTTTAAGTGCCAATGGTAAGCCTGCTTTGACTCAGGGACCTTATAGACTCTCAACTCCACATAAAATTCCTATTTATCCCTGCATTACATGCAGTTTATTTGTGCCATGATCATTGGCCTGTGTGTTTCACAGTACTGCTTGTCATGAGAAAAGAACACTACAATGAGATTGACCAATATGATAAAAGCATTTAGTTTCTGTTTTTGCAGGAAATTCAATCTTTGCTTTGGCTTCGTAGCTGTTGTGAACGTAGTGAATGTAGCTTTTTGTTTGTCCTTTAAAATTAGATGATGAGGTGTTCAGGGGAAGAAACCAAACAGCTTTCCTAGGTTTTCTAGCTTAAAAAAAAAAACCCCAACAAACCATAAATGAATATTTATGGACAAATGCTTGTGTGGCATGCTAGGTAAAGAATGCATAGATAAAAAAAATACAGTTTCAGTTTCCTGAACAGAAAGACAGCTTGAGGAACTAGACATTTATTGTTGTAGAATATGAGGTTAGAGGATACCTGAAATGTAGTTTAAGCCAGGGCAAGATCTTCAATGAATTTATCAAAAACTGGTGATTTTCCAGTGTTTGGATTGTTTTTAATATATTTTTCACAAACGAAGCTCAAGAGAGGATAAAGGTAGGAGAAGAATCTGTTATTTGGTACACATTTTGTCAAGAAAAATAGAAGTTCTGGGGCGAGTGCTGCACAGTTTAGCTGGCTAAAATATCTCTCTTTTATGTATTTATGGCTTTAGCTAAAGCATTAAAAACTGTAAAAGAAAAAGAGGTGTTAAAGATTGGGGGTTTTTTGTGTTGCAGTTGCTATAAAGCTTTGTAGAGATACTAGACTGTACATTTTCTGGAGGCTGACAGGAAAAATAGCTGGTTTGCTGTATTTTTTAAGATCATCTTGAGCCTCAATTAGGGTAGTTACGGTAGAGTGTAATCTGCTGCATCTGGCTATTCCCACATGTGAATTTAAAGACTGGAACTGTGCTCAGTGAGTCAGAGGAGAGCATCCCTAGAAGAGAGGAGCTGCTCTGACGGCAAGGCAAGGGGCTAAACCAGACTGAGAAGATAAACAGCGACTTCCTCCATCCGATGACATTGCTCTTAATGTTATCTGGGTGATCATCTCCAGGAGAAGCTGTAACACATCCCCGGGGTGCGGGCGAGTAGGTTATTTGTAGGCTGTGGGTATCGGAACAGCTGACTCCTCACCATGCCAAACAGGATTAAACAGACTGACACTCTGGGATCGCTTCACTCAGTAAATCCTACCTGCTGCAGCAATGGGCAGCCGAGTGGCTGTAAATACTGGATTCTGGATTTAGGTACAAATATATACAATAGAGATATAATGGGCTGAGGGGAGAAGGGTGGGTTGGTTGGTTGGTTTGGGGATGTTTTCAAATCACAGGAGTCTGGTAGGATGCTTTCTTTTCTCCTTTACTCTCTGCCTCTGCTCTCCCCTCCTTCTGACCCCAGTCAGAAAATGCAGAGTATGGCAGAAAGAACCTGTATGGGAAAGGGAGCAGTTATGAAACGAATCTGCTCTGTAAACTACTAGGATGCTGTACAGTAAGCTCTTTCAGAAAAAGCCTGTAAAATGCATGTGCTACTTTTTTTTCTTTAGTTGAACTGTGGAAATGAGAAATGGTAACTCTTGCTCTGTGAAATGTTATTAATGGTAGTAGTTTGTTTTAGGAGCACAGCAGAAATTTTCTTGGAATGTTGCTGCTAAACAACAAAAATTCTTAGGTTGTTTAAGATATAGCACTTCTATCAAATTGTTGTTGAGAAGTAATGTTTTGGGGAATGAAGCTTGAAAAGAAAGGGTGGTTGGGAAGTGAACTGGTCTATCTGAAATTTACCTAGAGATATCACTGATTCTGAAATGTGATACAGAAGAAAGCTGTGTTTTAGTCTAGACCAGAGGAGCACAGAGGTAAAGGTAAGGATGTTCACGTTAAACTCAGTCTATACTACTTCATAATTTTAACAGCAATCAATATTTGTCCTTGGTATTTAGACTGTTGCTGCAGAACGAATTTGATTCTGGTATGTAAGAGTTTGAAATGTCTGCAGGTCAAAACAATGCTAACCTTTGGTGTCTGGAGCTGATACAGCTGTTGGGATACTTCCTTTTCTGATGCAAGTTGTCCACAGCCAAATTCCAGCCTTACAGACCTGTTGCTGTACGCATGTTAGAATCTGTGTTATTTGATAGTATCCAAACTCCTGTTAGGGATGGACAGAGAGGAGGGGGAGGATGGTAGAAGGGTTGCAAACCTGAGGTCAACGATATAAAGTAATCTTATAGGAGCCACCTGAGATAGGGTTGCATGTCAGTGGGATGGTAGTAACTCTCAGTATCCTCGAAAGATAATGGGGCATTGGGGTGGCAGCCAGAGGGAATTAATGTCAGTGGGCTATGCTCTCTGCTCCCAGCAACAGATCAGTGTTCTCAGAAAGCCGCTCTGTAGCCCTCCTTGCTGCACAGTTCTTCCTAAACCAACAGTTATTCCAGTTTTTAGTAGGAAACAAGTGCAGAGTTATCTTGGAGAGAGGTGGGTGTGAAAGGAACCATTTACAAGTAGTAATTGATAGGCAGAATGTTTTGCAGTCAAGTATTTTACAGCAAGTGCTTACCCAAAGCTGTGGCTGGCAGTCGGTTACTAGCACCACAAAAGTCTTTTCTCTATTCTGTTGCTTTGCATTCTTCTGTCTTTGCTTGAACTCGTTTGCTTCATTTTTGAACTCTTATTGCTGCTGTGGTTACTGAGGCTCAGATCTATCTGGTTTTTACTTCCAAAGAGATTTTAGAGAACATGTTTTATAAAGTGCTGGGTGTAGTCAATCCTGATCAGCAAGATGCTTTCTGTTACTACCATAAATTAAGGTCATAGACATGTATGATGTCTCATTTGGCAAGCATACGTGATTTCACAAACATTCTTATTGTTCTCTTTCTGTGTCTTAAAAACAGATGTCTGTGTGTACAGACCGTGTTGTAAGAAGGCTCAGTAGCCTTTCACAATAGGGAACAAAGCTTACTTGCATGCCCCAGTATAACTGTAGCTATGGCATCTCTTGAACTGGAAGGAGTAAAAATTGTATCTGTAGTATTTTTGGCCACTGCTAACCTAAAACTGACAATTTGGGATTTAGGCTGAATATTCAGAATATACTCTAGTGTGTGATTTTATTCACAAGACTGTAACTGAGGCTTCAACTTTGCTTAAAGAGTTTTCAAGGAATTAAAAAGTTTGGTTTAGTCTCCATTGAAATGTTAGAGTACATGTGCAATTAATAGTTACGTACTCCTGTTTAAATGGTCTGATTTTTTTCACTCATTCTGAAGGAAGAAAAATGAATTTGGATATAAGGAGAAAGAAATTAGGGCTTGCAGTAATGAATTGGCAAGAAACTACTGAAAATAATAAATATTACATTTTTGCCCTTATGTGACATCAGTTGGAGAAAGCAATGGTGATTGTAGGAAACCGATTCTCATGGTAATTCCACCCATCCCTGTAACTTAAAAATGCTCTGCATTTCTGACAAGTATGGATAAATATCGAAGCTGTTTATGGTTATCTGGCTGCAGAGAATGTTGAGTAGTTTCAGTCTGGAACTGAATATTGGAAATAAAACCATATTTTTTTACTTACCTTACAAACTAGGAGAAACAATAAGGATGTATCTGTTTCAGTCCCTAAGTGGATCATGTGAGTCTGTGTTTCACTTGGGAAATCTGAGAGGCAAATTTCGTGGATAAAATCCAGGTAATAGATCTAAAAAACCAAAATTTATCCTGAAGTTATTACCCATCTGGGGGCAGGGTTTTGGAAGAGGAAAGATGATTGTAGGAGTAGAGACAGTTCTCATTTGGCTTTGAAGAAATACATTTATTATGTGTGCAATAGGTTGCTTAAAAGAATGTATATGAATCAAACTAGCTTTCTTTTTTTCTCTTTTGTAACATTTTATGATATATCAAGCCTCAGAAATAATTCATCCATAAAACAGGATGCTTTTACTATAGAGTAATTGTTAGCAAATGGTGTCCAGGAGAGGATAAGAGGTCTCTGAGGACCACACCAAGAGGATGCAGTGGGGAGAGTCCAGTATTACTAATGGGTTGGTGTAATTCTTGGCATAGATCCACCTCTACACTTTGAAAGTCTATTCTTTTAGAATACAGATGGAAGCTGTTAAGTATGTACTGTGTGTGCTTTTCCATCTCCATGAAGAGCATGTAACAAAAATCCTCCCGAAAATGAGCTCATGTATCAGCTATATAGGTGCATACACAAAGGTACTAGTTTCCTTACCTCTGTCCTTCCTCACTGTTCTTCCAACATGGCTTTTTCAAATCCTGAGGCTGAAGGATTTGCAAGAGAATTAGCTGAAGGTGCTGTTTCACGGTCAGTTAAGATTGAACTAAGTGGCAGATACTGCCAGCTTATATACACTGCACTTGCACATGTGATCCAGCTGCTTCTCTTGCATCAACACTAGCAATCACACAGGCAGCCAGACCAGGGAATTGATCCAGCAGTAAATGCCATGCCACTCACTCCCACCCCCAAGTTCTGGTGTAGGAACTTACAAAGGAGAGATGCTGATGTCGTTTCGTAGCTGCCAGCCCTACTTGTGAACCTGAAGATTTCTTAGTGAGCTGATAAGACCCACAGTTATCCATATTTTCATCTGGACTACTCCTAATTTTGGTCTCCTATAATTCATCCCTATCTGTTTCAGTCACATGAAAATGCCATATTTTCATTCGTATAGCTGTCAGGCTGGTTACTTGTTTCCTAAAATAAGCTAAGACCGAGAAGCAGTGCAGATCAGATGTGTTTATGGAGTTAGCCTCAGGCAGCCTTCTGCCTCTAATCATTGGAAATCTCGCTCCTTCCACTGCAACTCTTTCCACTCTGACCTTGTGTATAAGTGCTGCATGAAAACAGTCATTTAAAATGAGCCTGTTAGACCCAGCTCCTTCTCAAACCTAGTTTAAATGATAGTTTTTGAAAGAAGTAAAAGGAAAATATCTGCTCCAATGAAGAAAATGTAGTTACATTTATAATGCAAACTTCATGTAATAAGGACTTGTAATTCCACTTCTGCAGTAAGAAAAAACTGTTTCTATGAAAGCAATTTGGGATTTTGCTAGAGGTGACTGTATTCGTGTGCATTGGCAATGAAGCATATTCAAAATGTTAAGTAGTGAAGAATTTGTAGTTTGAGCTTCAAAGAAAGATGGTGGGAAAAGGAGTAGTCAATATCAAGAAGGCTTCTCAGAGAAAGACCTGAAGAAATGCTGATGAAACTTTGAAAAGAAGGATGGAGTTTGATTTCATACCAGGAAAAACGTGGCTGTGTCTTTACCTCCCTGTCACATCTCTCAGAGAATTCCTGTGACTAAACATCTGATATATAGCTTTGTATCATGGTCAAAAGTCTGTGTTGAATGGTTGGGTTTAAACTGAGCAAAGCAGAACCACTTCAGCTCGTATTTCAACTTAATTTCCCTCTTGCTGTGTTACAGCTCTGTTTTAAACAAATTACTTCAGTGAGGCAGCAGCATAGGAATGAGCTATCACCTTACATAATGCAACTTACCTCTAGGCGCTCATTGCCAGACTAGTAATGAACAATGTATTCATAATCTGCCTTTGAATGTGGCTGCAAGCACCTGTAACAATCAATTGGATTTGTTCACCTAGGCCTGTGCTGACTCTTTTAGCAGACATAAGAACAACAGAATTTAGGTGGCATAAGCATATTCCATCCTTCTTCGAAAGGACAATAACATCCAGTAACATTAACCATCCTTTCCAATAAAAGCTGTTTTTCCTCACAGAGAATAGTAAAGTGTGTTTATTAAACCACTTAGGGGTGGAGGTTTTTAGGCTTTTTAAAGTTTGAACACGGGATTGGACACCTCCTGTCAGTCTCCTTGAGTGAGTGGCTAAAAAAAACCCCAAAAGCAAAACACCACTCATATCAACTGCATGGGGTAGTTTGCCCTAAGAAGAGAGCTGTCTAAATGCATTCTTGGAAGTGCTGGGGACTTAGTGAAAAGAAGAAATGGTGTTTTTTTCAATGGTAAAAGGAACAGAAGCTAATTAAATTCCTTATCTCGCTTCTTCCAGATAACTTAGTTTGCCCCTAAATTTAGACTTACAGATGAATCTCTAAGTTAAATAAGGTGATTTACTGAAGCAGTAATTATTGTTCCGTAGAAGTTACCAGTGATACAGATTTCCCTCTCTGCCTCTGCTTCATGTTTAATTAAAGCAAATAGTAAGAATTGTATTTTATTGTCTTTTTCTTTCCCTTTTTGTTTCTTTCTGATTCCTACTTCCAAAGCAGTTTGGGACAGCTCTCCCATGATCCTATTACATCATTTTCCTGTGTCCACTTAGGTAATAGAAGATGGATGGCAGCTGGGGAATAACTCCAGGAATAGAGATATAGATGACTGAGTGGTCAAGGCAGTTGATGAACATCACCTTCCTCCTTAGCTTTTATTGGGAAAAATGCAAAGGAAACAAAAGCAACAGAAGCAACAGAAAAGTTGCGTGGCAAACTGGAACTTCTCTCTGTGTGTGCATGTGATATAGGCTTGATCATGCCAAAGAAAATTCACCAGTGCATATGTTATTCCTCAAGAGACTGTAATTAACATAACGAATATAGCAATGATGGATTCCATTTTCGGTATTCAGTCTATTTTAATTGAGATAAAATATCACACTGAGATAAAATGTCACATCTTTCATAAACTTATAGTTTGATTGTTTTAAAATATATCTGTACCAAGGAGTTATCTTTCCTCTTTTAACTCGATCATTATTCAAGATTGATGAATTTGCAGAGTAGTATCTTCTGCTCTCCTAATCCCTTAAAATACTTGATCCTGAAAAGACATCTCTGCAGCAGTTTGGCATTTTGACTTTCAATAGCTATCTGCTAGTCATCCTTGACTGTGAGTCTGTTTATTAAAACCTTACATTTCCAGTGTGACTGACCCTTATTAAAATCATGTGTGCCCTTATTGCATTGCTCAGGTTACATTTCCATCTGAAGACAAAAAGTTTAAAACCAGTTCCGTTTCTAATCACCGTCATCTAAGTCTGCTTTTGATAATGTAGTTATTGAGGTGGGATTGAACTGAGAGGAAGTTGTCTGTCATCACCTACAGTCATCTAGCTAGGCAGTGTGCAGGCTGGAAGCAGTGGCATGGCTG
Source organism: Colius striatus (assembly GCF_028858725.1). Taxonomy (NCBI): domain Eukaryota; kingdom Metazoa; phylum Chordata; class Aves; order Coliiformes; family Coliidae; genus Colius; species Colius striatus. The sequence continues at coordinate 8,618,883 of NC_084762.1, forward strand.
CACGGGCTTGGCTCTGCTCAGTAATACCACAGGTAGTGTGTGCCCTGAAAAGGTCCGTGTTTTATGACACAAAGAAAATGTTACTACAATTAGTTTCTATCCCTAATATCAATTAATTAGATAAGGAGGAAACATTTTCTCTAGGAATTTTGGAGGGACCTATTGGTCATGGATTTAGCCATTCCATCTCCCTTCCTAATTCCTTTAATTACTTTCTCAATTTATTTTTTGAAGGCTACAACAGTATAACATTTGGAAAGAGAAAATGACCAAAGTTATTGTAATAGCCCCAAAGCTAAAGGATACGAGTATGTTATTATTAAGTTTATGGCAAAGTTCCTAACTCAAGATTGATGTGTTTGTACAGCTGTTTCTAAAGCTGTGGCTCCAAACAATTGCCAGTTGTTCTAATGAGCTCTTCTGCTTTGAATCAAGAGGATGAGGGGGAAAGAAAAAAAAAGACAGTTAAAATTGCTGTTGGATTAGCATGTATTTAGGTTAACATGTATCTGCAGTAGGTAAGGAGGAAACAAGGTCAATTTTCTTTTAGTACAAGTAGTCCAATAATTCGAGGGAGTTAATAATTGATAGTCATTTTTTATTTGGTATCATTTGTTCCTCTAACTTCATACTAGAACAGCGTACTGTCTCTTTTTATTTATGAACTCATTATATATTGTCGCAGTTTCACTAGAGAATTTTTTGAGGTTTTCTCATGTATTGGAATTTTTTAAGGCATTTGAAAAGGAGAAAGAATAAAATTAATCTACTTCCCTGTTCTCCTAGAGGCAGCTTATTTGTAAATACATGATGGAGGATGTACTTGCACAAATATGTCACACTTATGGTCAAAAGAAAAAGTAATTATGCTGGCTCAGCATCTTATGCTGATTTTATGTATTATTGTTCTTTCTTTTCATAGGTGTGAAGCTTGTATTTTATCACTTACATGAGGTGGTTGAAGCTAATTTCCTCCCTGTGTGTATATTGTGTTTCAAAAGTGTGCCAGTAGAAATGTGCAATTCCTGTTTCCTTTTAAGATCAGACTTGTTTGCAATATCTTAGTTAATATGCAGCTTTTTTGTTGGAGTAGTGGAGTGTCTTAAAATCTGCAGAGGGTACATTCCTTTTGTTGGATCATCTGCATTGCTAGACCTTTGCATAGGGAAGCATGTGTTGCTTTAAATAATTTCTGAGTTTGTGATTCCTCCTCATGCAATTTCTATAGAGTTGCTTCTCTCTCTCCTTTCCCCCATGGTTTTCTCTGCGTTCAGTAAAGCTGAAGACTTGCTGAATGCTTCTGTTTTTCCCTTTGGTTGGTCAACCTCTTATCTATATTGATTTGGACATTTTTGTTTCATATCTGTTCATAATTTTCTGGACTGATGCACACAGCCTATCAGATAAGCTGCTGCACTGTTTCAGAGCTATATTTCTAGGACTGCAGTATATTTTTGTCCATTTCCAAGGGAAAAATTATTTTGCATCAAGAATTAAAGTAGCAGATGTTAAAAACCCTGCAGCTCGGTAACAGATGAGCAGAAATTAATTGTGCAGTTGCCCCAATTAAAATCTGAAACTGCTTATCACAAATCTTGTCAATAGTGGTTCTCATTTAGCTCTCTACCAAGAGCAGAGCCACATCTTTGGTGCTAACATCACACAGCACGGTTCTTCAAAAGTGGATTGCACGCATGAGACAAATAGCTTGTCAACAGTTAGCAAAATTCTCTGTCTAGTGTCTTAAGAGACCTACAAGGCCCAGGCCCAAAGCTTCTGCCTTCACTTTTTTCCTCCTTTGTCTCAGACTTTGCTTCTCCCTACCAGTTAGCTGCTTGGTTTTGTCAATGTGCAAACTTGGATATGCAACTTGGAGCAGTTGGAAAGAAGTTAATGCTGCCAGCTCCCGCTGCTTCGGGAGCTGTGTTGTGCCCTCAACCAGCTTCTTGTGCTGAGATCTTAAAATGACGAGCAGCAGCAGTAGCGGGAAGCAGGCTAGAGGCAAGGGCTGTGTACAGCTCTTTTGTAACTCAACCTAACATGGAGGCAATGGCTCTGGACCTGGAACATGGTCATTCCCGGCATTCACTGCTCTCATTGTATCTGTTCTTCTAGAGAGAGGAGTGGATGGGCTCTGCCTTCATCCGATCGTCTGCTTCAGCCATCCTAAAATAGTAGGATATTGCTGATGTTAGCCATCTGGCAAAAGTAGCTTATAAAGACTTCTTAAAATATACATGACTCTGTAGTAGAACACCAGAACACTTATAATTTGGGTGATGCAGTTAAGACTTTATGAAACATCTCAGCGATAACTTGCTTTCTAACATCAAAAAGCAGTGTTTATTCTTTCCCGGTTTGTACTGAAGAACTTTTACAAATATTTAATGAAAGTGCCACCTTAATCTACTTAATAACATAGTATGTGTCAGCCCTTATGAGAGAGTTAACTATTAGCACATAACTTAAATCTGTCAGTGAAGATCTTGCCTATTGTAGATCTGCAGAACAAGTTATTGCGCTTCATGGTGATGTGAAATAAGGTCACATGTTAGGAGGCACAAGTGAAGTGCAAAAGATGAGTAACTAACTGATGGACCCAGTTGGCCCAAAGAAACTCACTGGGAATCGTGCACTTCTGTTCTCTTGCTCTTACATAAAAGCATGCAAGCCCTGTGCAGTTAGTGGTTAGTGGAAATCCACCTCACCTTCCAGGGGGAAATAATCGTATTAAAACGCTCAGGGCAAGTGCTTTGATCTGTAGGGAGGTAAGAGAGGACATCTCAGTGCACTGACACACAGTGAGAACTTGACTGAGAAACAGTGCTAAATGACATAAATCTGTCCTTGACATGTCCTGCCAGGCCCATGGGTGTAACTATCTTTAAATCCGAACAAACAAGTGGTCAAAAGAGTGGAGCTGAGATGAAGATATTGCCTGTTAAAGTATGAGCTGCATACAGAAAAACTGAGATTTAATCCATTAAAAGCTTGTGGTTTTCACAAACTGTGAAACTAAACTTCAGCAATGTGAGTAACTTTTAATACTTCCTACTTACGACACAAAATATATTTCTCTCTAGAAATAGGAGAAAATCACAGCTTATTGAAAAGAATGAAACAACCCCACAAAATCTACTCTCCTCTTCTTTAGTGCTGCCTTGCGCTTGTAGCAATATACGAGATTTAGGTTTGGGGTTTTGTATCCCTGTGGTCTGAATTCCAGGGAGCACAAACAGAACTACTTCTGTTAACCTGGGAAAGTTTGTTCTGGCACAGTATCATGCCTTCTTCCTGCTTTAAAACATTTACAAAAAAATATAGAAGAGGTGGGGAACAAGTGTAAATGATAAACTGTCCAGCAGGTTTAAGAGGAAGACTTTTTTCCGTCTAAATTTTGTTGGTGATTAGCTCCTAGATAGCAGTTGATATATTTGTGGTTCTCTCTGCCTGCAAGATATCATGAATGTGAAACTATTTAAAAGTCTAAATGTAAAATGTTGATTTTATATTTACAGGGTGGGAAGGCAGAAAGAGTTACAATAGTATTAATATAAATGTATTAAACCTTTCATCCATATTCCACTGATTTTTCAAACTCAAATGAATAGTATATTCTTTTGCCCTTAATCAGAGATTATTTCTTTCTCTAGTGCTGCCGTCTATTGGATTACTTAATTTCAAAGAGACCTTTGAAAGTCAGTAAGGTGACAGTTTCTGTCTTGGGGGGAGGGTTTCTTTTTTTTAATTGCAGACATGCTTATGGGGCAGCTTAGTATCTCATTAAGAGAAGCTGAAGAGTATCTAGCCTCAAGCTTAGAATTCCAGCCTATGTGATAATTCTTCAATCAGCTTTTGATGACTTGGAAGACTTAATTATTTAATTCATTTAAATCCAAGTGCTCCGGACTAGTGTCTGTATCAGTCAAAATTAATACAGCTAACTCATTAGTCATAGAAGGTAAACTAAGGAGTTGAACTCTTTGTCTATTCACATGCTGAAAATACTACATCTTTTATTTCAGCATAGTGTGTAACTTGAAACAAAAGGCAGGAAAGATTTGCTGACCAGAGGGGAAGAGAGAGTATGTTTACACTACTCCAAACACAAATGTGATTGAAGAATTTTCTTCAATGTATTGAGTACTAGCTTTCTGCATTTTGTGAATTTCTTTATGAAACTAGTTTCATGAAAATGATTGTTCTGTTTCTGTATCATAAGTGAAAACTCGTGCTTCCCAAAAGGCATGGTGGAAATTCCCCAGTTACGATCCTGATGATGTTCAAGCTGTGTTGTCTTTAAATGGTGACTGCTTTTGTCGTGCCTTGCTGGAGCTGAAACACATCTAATGGCTTCTGATGTGTATTCTAGTATTGGTTTCAAAAAAATACACAGTGAGCATAGCCTGAAGAGGATACACAGCAGGGGAGAAGAAAATTTCCCAACAAGTACTAAAGTATCTGAATGGTCTTGTACTTAAAAATCAGTTCCCAGGCTGAAACTGTGCATGTGTGTGTCCATAAATAAAGTAAACCTTGCACACTTTTTTCAAGCTTTCTCCAACTCAACTAATAAGAGATTATGACAATGTATGTGGCAGGGTTTTATGGGCTTTTGTCGTTAGATGTTTGTAAACTATTTTTGCTTGTTCTCATGGTACATTTACTTGGCTCAGATTGGGGTTTGTTTATAGGTAGATGTGGATTTTGGAAGATCACTGAACTCAGTTTCCAACTTGCATATTGAACTTGAAAGTGCACCAGTTTAGCTTGTGCTCTCTGTGTTTTGAACCAGCTAGCATCTCTTGTTCCTAAATGTAATGCAGCCTGAATCAAATGTTACTAATCAGTTGGTTCATTGCTTTGTGTGATGGGTTTTCTGGGCTTTGAAGTCCGTGGTGGATGGCAAGTCTGCAGTGACAGCGTGGCACACCAGTTGGTCTTACTACGTTTGCTTTGCTGCATTTTCCATTCCTTGCCCAATCCTCATTTCATAGTCTAGAGATGATGAAATGTTCTGATTTTTGGTTTTAGAGCATTTGGGTTTTAGAGTTGCAGAGCAGGTATCAGAGTCAGTTTGATTGCTTGTGTAAAGGAATCAGGTTTTTGTAGCCTCTTGCACTCCTTGGAAGTACTAAAACTCTAAAAACTGCAATATGGAAATAGTTAATATGAAGCAGTCTTTCAAGTCATCAACTAGCTTAACATGGCTGATTTATTTTTTAGGGGAAAAAACAGTTTATTAATCACAGATGTGCATGTTTCTAGTGTTAAGAAAGCTGGGACTAGAATGAGAATCCCCATTTCCCTTACAGTTTCAAAAATTTGCCTGTTCATTGGAGGTAACTTTATCTTCTAGTTTGAGGGGATCAGAACTCATAGTGCCTGCCCTTTTTCTTTAGTTTGAGAAATATATTTATGGACTCTCAGTGAACTCTCTGACCTCACTACCAAAGCAACATATGTGGTTTTTACTTCGAGAGAAATGGCAGTTAAATGCCTTCTTTTCTTATTGTGGCTATGAATTATAAAACAAAGGCCATCCATTAGGGGTTTTTTTAAAATACTTTATTGAATCACAACGTTATCTCTACTTGAGCAAACAGCAATTTTATTAAATTCTATCGTTCCTTGTTGGATCAGTGTTGCTGTGTGTGATTGTCATATGTGTGTTGGGCTCTTTTTTTTTCCTCTCCAAAATGGCCATCTGTTGCATTTATCTTCTTCTAAAAGGGAATCTGACACTCACTAGAAAGTTTACCGTCCTTGAAACACAGTTGGGGTTAGCATACCCCAAATTTATTCCATCTGTTTTGGTTTTAAAAGTCCATGTTGTTCTTGGTTTAATTTTAAATACTCGCTCTTGCTCTTAGCATGTTTTAGTGATAAAATATTCTTGAGCAACCCTAGAAAAACAATTCCTTCTTCCTCTTAGCATGTTTTAGTGACAAAATATTCTTGAGCAACCCTAGAAAAATAATTTGCTATGTAGTCATAAAAGAAACAAAGCCAGTTTAGTGTAAACAATCCTGAGCATGGTAATCAATCAAACCAAGTCTGTATCCCTAATTATGTAGATAGTACGTAGTGATAGGACAAGGGAAAATAAGACACACTCGTAATGCTGTTCTCATCATAGTGAAGGTTAAAGGTCCTTCTCTGCCTATATTGGATATTGATATTCCCTAATGCTTGGACCTGGCAGTGCCTCTACGTGAATATATGAACTTGAGCACCTAGGTTTTTTCATCACTGTGCCTGTAGCATTGTAACGAGTCTCCTGAGGAAGCAGATGGGAGTAAGAATTGGAGAATCTAGACTCCTGTCAGCTGGGATGGGATGGGATGGGATGGGAAAATGAACGGTAAAGGGTCTCCCTGGGGAAATGCTGGCATGAAATATTTGTAGTTAGTGTTAATATTGACCTAGGAGGCTGTAGGGATGTTGTCTACAAATTTAAGGAGAGATGAAAAATGAGGTCTGACCTCTGCAGAGGCTAGTGGGTTGGTATTCTGCTCAGGTTAACACTGGTGATATTAAACCTCTTTGTTTAAAAAAAAAATCTTTCTAAATATTACATTTAAGCTGATGCTTTTATGGCAGTGCAGTATTTTTATTCATTTTAAGCTTTTCCTCCTCCCCCAGTGCTTTCATGCTTTAAAGAGCAAAGTACTACTTACTCCACTTTGTCCACTTTTATGATTCCCTGAAGCCCTAATAATATTCAATAAGTACTTCATATTAAATCATGCAGAAAAGAAGAGGAGAAGCAGTTACATGCTGCATGCCAAATGAAAACTAATGCTGTGTGGGAGGATATGGCTAAAGTATGTGCTGCGAAACATGTCTGGCTAACATTGTTTTGTCTCTTAGATCCTCTCCACTTGAGCAGAGTGTATGTATTTCTTCCTGTTCTCTTCTCCTGCCCACAAACTCTTGGCCAACTTAGGTTAAGAGTAGGAGTGGTACAGCAGAAGTGCAGTCAGACAAAAATACTCGTATCCCACAGTTTCAGGGGCTCTGCATTCTGCTACTTGGTTGTGTAAGAACTTCAGTAATTGATAAGTGTTGATTGTCAAAAGGATGGGTGAGAATTTGAGGAGGTGGGGCACAGGTTTTATAAAAGGAAAAATGGGTTTATTAACTGCAGCCATGTTGCATATTTATGTAAAAGTAAATGTTATGCAATCAGTTACTGCACCACCCTGCTGCCTTTTTCTTTGAAAGGAGCAATTGGAAAGAAGTGCAAAAAAATACAAAACAGTACATGATGAACTTCTGTGAAGGCTTGGTAGCCCTTTTTTAATAAACAAGTGAATGTGCTCTATTTTATTTCTGTGGAAGGAACTTGTATGAACCATTATTGGGAGGAAAAATATATACAAAGGAAAATTTGGCAGAGGGATTATAACATCTTCAAACATGGGAGTCTTGGAAACACAGCATTTAGTTCGTGCTGTAAAGAACTTATTTGAAAGGATGTCAGAACTGTTTTCCTCCTGTGTTCCACTTGTGGAGTGGCAGAAGGTGATTTTTTTGAATACCCATCAGGTAATATTTGCTCATATTTCTGAATCAAGGCATCTGATAAAAATTAAAAGATGCATGATACAGTAAAGGAGAAGTTGTGTTTGGTGCAAGAGCAGTCTAACTAACTTCTTACAGAGGTTTAATAGGAGATTGTTTGGATTCCTGTGGAGAACTCACAGATGGTTGCAAGTTCTGTTTGGAATTTTTTTCATAAGCAAATCACTTTTTTTTTTCAAATAAAGTAAAAAAAAATGGCATATTTTGGATGCTAATGGCTAGTAGGCTTGCTTTTCTTATGTATGTGCTGAGGACCCTTAAGCAATAATCCAGGGGCCTTGAGGGGTACTCAGATTGCAAGTTTAAAACCATTGTTATAGATAATTAATTTCTTCCTTATGTTTCCTGGATCAACAGGAAAATAAAGCAGTAATTATGTAGCACTGCTGTCCCATGCTTTAAAGACAAAGCCAACTAGTGTAGCCCTGTAGCTGCTTTTTGATAGTGCTGATTACTTGAAGCCTGGAAACCAGGTTAATGGCATCACAGGACGTCTCCTTATGTGTGTGCAGCACAGATACAGCCGTGGCTAAAAGATCATTCTGTAGATGAATCCTGGTTCAGGGGGACTTGCTTTAAAGTGTTAACAACTAGCTTGTTGAACTGAAAGTATGCTTTATAAAGTCTGATTATCTTCTGCTTTATGGAAACATGATGAAAGCGGTGGTTAATAGCAAACATAGATGTGTTCATACAGTATAAGTTCCATCAGCTCTGATGCCCAGAACTCCTCTATCTCAATGGTCATATGCCATTTGGGTTTTATTAGAATGGAGAAAAAAACCTGACAAGCAGCCTGATAATCACAATTTTGGATTCCAAGGAAAGGATGCCCTGTTTTGGAACAACAGTGAAGGAAAAATAAGAAATCTTTACTCATTATATTCCCATTTTTTGTCTCTCCCCATCTCCATTCAAAGTCAAAATTTGCAGTTCATGGAAATGGAGAAAGCTGACATATTTGTGTGTAGATGCAAGGCATTTGGGTGTATTGCCACATCAGTGTGACCATATTATTCTAGAAAATTCAGACTACCTCTGGTCGGACTAGCAATACGCCTCTTATGGAAAAGCTGCCAGAAGAGGTGACCTGAACAGCTGTGTCAAGCTTCAAGAAGGAACACAAGCACTGCATTTAATTCCTGGCATTAGAATCATTCAACAAAACACTATTTATGTCATCCTTTTGTAAACTATCTATGTGCAGAAGTGAACACACAGGGGAGAAAAAAATCCCATATTTGACAACCTAGGAGAGTCTTGTTAATACTTTGTTGGTAGATAATATTCACAGGGGTGGTGTCATGAAAATGTATCCAAAACCCAGAATGTTCTGGGGAAAAAGGGAATTGTGAGGGGGGAGAGCATTATACTGGGTGGAGAAAAAAAGAAATGTAGTCTCCCAATAGCTAACCAATGAGTGTTTATCATAAATATACAGTCCAGGTCAAGTGACAGTCTCAGTGGGAAAGCAGTATTGGCATCATGCACGTCTAACTATGGCTTGAGGAAAGTGTATGCTTTGACTACAGAACTTCAGGCATTGTCATGCTGAGAAACACTGCTGATCCTGAGTATTGAGCAAATGAGCTTTTAAAGGTTTGATGTTTTGTGCTTCCTTAAAAAAGCAAACAAAACAACAGGCAAAACTGTTTTGCTCAAATCTTCTCAGACATTTAGCTATTTTCTGGATTCTTTTTCCTCTTTTCCCAAGGGTAGGGAAAATAAATAAATAATGAACATAACTGGAGCATTTGTAATAGAATTGGTGTTTGAAAATAATTTCATTATCTGAGGCAATTATTTTTACTCATGTCCATGCTCAAAGCAATAACACATTATGGAAGGACATGCTTGTTTTATCTTTTCAAGTTAGATGACATATGCGAAGCATAATCCACTATCAAATAAGTATCAGCAGTGATAAGCGTGAATTGCAGTTGAGGCAGGAATGACTTAATGAGGCTTGATTGTTGTAAGCTGTTGTATAAATACTGCTTATATGTGGGTTGCCACGTGCAGCATGAAAACTTGATAGTTGTGGTGTCATTAAAGGCCAGGTTACTTCAACATAACCTGATCGATTCATTCATAAATCCAACTTGATATCCACTGTTACATATGTCATTTGCCTCATTTCTTACTGATCAGTGTATTTTCATCTTTACAATGCTCCCCTCTTTCTTTTTCCAGACTCCCTTTCGGTCTCCAGCAACGATGCCAGCCCTCCTGCTTCAGTAACATCACTTCAGCCCCACATGATCGGTGCACAGAGCTCCCCAGGCCCCAAGCGCCCCGGCAACACTTTGAGAAAATGGCTTACCAGTCCCGTGAGGCGTCTCAGCAGTGGGAAAGCAGATGGGCATGTCAAAAAACTGGCCCACAAGCATAAGAAGAGTAGAGAGGTTCGTAAAAGTGCCGATGCAGGCTCTCAGAAGGACTCTGATGACAGTGCAGCAACCCCGCAAGATGAAACTGTTGAAGAGGTAAGTGTTCAGGGCAGCTTCTTGGGCTTGTTTTTATGTTTTGCAAAGAGCTAAATGTTGTCAAGTGAAGGATGTCTCCTCAGTTGACTGTTCAGGGGTTGAAAGTGACATGTGCCATGTGCCCATTCGTAATGACAACTGTTCTCTACATAACCACTGTGCCAGACAGAGCTTGTGGTCTTCTGCATGGAATTCTGTTAGTAAGCTCTGTGGAGAAGGATATCTATGTAAAGGGCAGGTGTCAGGAGGATGGAGCAGGGCAATTCTCAGTGATGTCCAATGACAGGACAAGGGGCAAGGGGCATAAGCTGGAACATAAGAGGCTCCGAAGAAATACAAGGAAGAATTTCTTCACTGTTCAGGTGAAGGTGAACTGGAAGGGGCTGCCCAGATGGGTTGTGCAGTCTCCTTCTCTGGAGACATTCAAAACCCACCTGGACGAGCTCCTCTGTGACCTACTCTAGGTGGTCCTGCTCTGGCAGGGGGATTGGACTGGATGATCTTTCAAGGTCCCTTCCAGTCCTTAAGGTCCTGTGATTCTGTGATAACGAGTTGAAAAAGAGAAATGAGAGAGTAAAAAGTTGTTCTTTGGTTTTGCTCTCATAGCCAACTCAGAAAAGCAGCTTTGTGAGTAAAGGTTTCTGTGAATACTCTGGTCATTTTATGCTTCCTTTTCTTTTCTTGATGATGGATCAGAGAGAATATAGGGAGAGCTGCTTAAAGCTTTATCTACACTTTGAACAAGAGTTAAAGCACAAAGAAATTACTGTCCCCTCAAATCAAAAGGTGGTTACCATCAGCCAAATAATAAACATGGTGGTTTTCATTAGAGGGAAGGAAATTGTGAACTGTTCCAGATTTTAACACCAAGGACACATTCTGAAGGTTTCCTTCCCTCCTTCAAACATGCGCCCATCCTTCTAAGCCTGGAACTCAGGGATGAGCAAAGCCTGCCTCTGGCTAGATGCAGACAGAGCCAAATGTTCTTCTGTTACAAACCTATGGTTCAGGCTGAAATGAATGGCATCTTACTGCTTACAGCCACTTGCATGCTGTGTAGCTACTCCCTTTTACCAGGCTTGGATCTGACTAGTAGTTTTGGTAGTTATTGTACAGAAAAGTGATCTCAGATGCCCAATTAATTATTTAGTACATTCTTTTTCTTGCTCCCAGCATATGTTTCTGCAAGCCTAGAATATTAGGGAAGTTATACAGTAACTTCAACATGATGAACTGGGATATGTAGTTTGGGAAGGAATATTAACCTTCTGTCCTTGAATGTCATTTTGTAGAAAGAGACCCTCTGTGGTGCAGTTGTATCATTGTTTTGAAAGGATCTGTTATTCTGCAGTTCTGAGTGAGGGAAGACCTAAGGCCATGGCTTTAAAGTCAGAAAAAAAACAGTAATCATCCATGTTGTCTTCCTTTAAAGATAGTAAACCATCCTGCAAGGTTAGTTACATGAAAATTTGTCTAATTGAATCATAGTTCTTCATATAATTGGAAGGTCTGTCTTTCAACACAACTATAAAACTTATTCAAGCCATCTGCTCTTGCTGCTTTAAAGGGAAGGAGGCAGAAAGGATAATTCATTAAATACTTCATGTTTTAATTTTTATATATATCCTTTAGAAGTCTTGCTTTGAGGCTTAGTACTTTGGATACGAAGTTCTTGAGCTTCTGAGGTGGAAGAGTGTGGCTTTTAACAGAACAGAACCTGGAAAGCAAGCACAGCTTTGGTACTTCCCTGCTGTAAATTTCATGCTGAATGTCTTGGTATCTCAATCCATCTGCTTTTACCAAACATTTGCTTTTTACCCCTTCAGTTGATCAGTTGTGTTGTGTCTCTAGGATCATAGTGACTATATGGACTTGTTGGGAGCAAGGTGAATCTACAGAAAAGACTTGTGACAAGCTTGTTATAAGAAGTTACATGCTGTTGAAGAGGTAACAGAGCTTGAATGTCTGGATTTTCTTTACAGAGAGGTCGGAACGAGGGGCTGAGCAGTGGCACTCTGTCCAAGTCATCCTCTTCAGGCATGCAGAGCTGTGGAGAGGAGGAAGGCGAAGAGGGAGCAGATGCTGTACCTCTTCCTCCTCCAATGGCAATTCAGCAGCACAGTCTTCTCCAGCCCGACTCACAGGATGACAAGGTAAGAGGAGGAGGCAGGGAAAGCTTCTCATGTTGAGGAAACCTGTTTGCACAAATCTTTCTTTCTTTTGTTTCCAAAAGTCTCAGTAACGTAGGTAATATAGCTTTATGGTAGGCAGAAGTAATCTCTATCGTCTAATCACTTTAGACAACATTAAAAGGGTTTCCTGTGGAAAGAGCATGAATTAAATGCTTCCCTATTTTGAAAGCACAAGTGCAGGAATTTTCACACTAGCACTTCAAATGTGGAAATGGGCTACTTTGTATGTTTACAGGGCTATCTACGTCTGTTTGACTGATGCCATAATTAGTGATTAGAATGTGATTGTTTTATAATCTTTGCGTACTGGGGTTAAAACACAGTGTGCAAATAGAGTTTGTCTGGAGAAATTAATAGTTGTATATAACCTTTTTAGATCATAGGCTGTTCACCAGGTATTCTGGATAACTTCAGTTCACGGAGAAAAAAAATTCTATGTACCTGCCTTAGCAGACAGAGTTGTTAACATCAACTCTAACGTAGGGTGTTACTTCTTGACTTCTGCTTTTTCCTTCTTTTTTGGGGGGATGGGGAGGTGCCTAAGAACAAGGTGTACTAAGAAGTGAATATCCAAGTTCGGGTAGTAATCCAGCTGATTTTTACAAGCAGAGGCATGTTAAAGGCACGTTAAAATGAAGGCATGTTAAAATTTGTATTTGTGGTAAAATTGTGGATGTAGGTACTAACTGCATGAAGGAAATCTTACTTGCATATGATTCGTTTTTCTTAATGATGGTCATGCACTGAGAGGGTTAATTTCAATTTTCAACATGGATCAAATATTTAAGGGACAAGTATCAAGCCCAGAAATAAAAGCTTTTAGGATGGAAACAATCTAGGCATGCAGCAAATATGCACATTGCTGGTTTCTTGCCATTTTGCTGCTTAAAATTTTTAACCTTTGTACTATAGCACTGAATATTGTTAATGAATTTTGTGACTGGTTACTCACTGTTCTCAGTGATGCAGAAGATGTTATTGAGAACTTTGACTAATCTGATTTACTTCTGGTTTTACCTTCCTTTCAAAAACACTGCTTTTCAGTGAGAATCTCACGTATCCCTGAAGCTATCATTTGTAGGATCAGAACTGCTTGCTCTGTGTATATTCAGTTCCACCATGTTTTCTGAATTGGAAGAAGTAAAACATAAGAATTGGGGAGTTGATATATTGGGAAATACTCATGAAACAAAACAAGCAAAAATAAACCAGAGAGAACATTTTATTGGTAGAAAAGAATCATCTCAGTTTGAGGTTTAGACATAGAATAAGACTTATGTTGGCGAACACATACTGAGGTTCCTACTGATCAGCTCCTGTATTTGCATATCCCTTCAGTGATATGAAAAAAAAATGATGTGCAAGTCTTAAAAGTTCTTCAGAGAAAAATGGATTTTGCTTATTTAGTTCTCTTTACAGAGCGAGAACAGGTATGTGAAGGGATAAAGTTCATTTCTGCTCACTTCTGTGCTTCTGGTACAAAGTCAGACTCTTACCACAGTAAGAGTAAGAGGCTTTGAGTAACTTTCAATCACCAGTAAACTTCATTTTCACTTCTTAAGAGGTTAGCATGCACCCACTGCAGCAAAAGCATGTTGGGAGACTTTTTAAAGTAGCTTAAACTGCATTCTAGGAATGACTTCCAAGAAGTTAAAATTTACTGTAGTTAATATGATACTATATTTTTTCAAAACACAAAAACAGTGATTCTTCTGTGGTGTATTGTTTTTATGCAATGTCAGTCCTACTGCATGGTGGGAGGCAAAGAAGTCCCCTCGTGTGGCAGCCTGGGAGGTCTTGTGTGCCTCCCTGAAGTCCACATACCAAGACAGACCACGAATTTCCAGTACCTAAAGCAAATACTTTATTGGAACGCAGAAGTGAGAAGTCAGAGCAAAGCTTTACCCAGCAGAATTCAACTGGCTCTATTGATGGAGTTACTGATTAATAAAAAGCTTGCAAACAAATTCCCGGTTGTCTCCCTTCTGGGTGGAGTCCTCCTTCACATTCCTGCCATGCTCAGTGGTTTCTTGGGTTGCTCAGCTCTTCTGGATCCCAAGGAATGTCTCCTCCCTTCAGTGACCTCAGAGGCTTGGCTTTTGTCCGTGCCTCACTGTGAGCATTTCCTCCCTCCAAGAACTCGTGGTCTACACTCCATACTGGAAACTCCCTCCTCGCTGGGTTTCTCACTCCTTACCCAGCCCACTGTGGGTTCCAGCAGCATCTCACATCTCTCTGTCCTCAGTTGCTCTCTCCACCTTTCCTTGTTTTCTGACCAAGGGATGTATTCTTCTCCCAGAGTATATCAACAGGAGGTCAGCAGGCAGACTTTGCCTATGCAACAGCTTCTTTTTCAGATATTATGAGATACCACCACATGAACTGGAAAGCAGCCAGTTCTGAAGTTTTACCAAAAGTCACACCCCATGTATTCCCATAGAGCAACAACAGAGGAAAGGGACTTTGACCAGAGTCTGATTCCAACACGATCAGTGTTTTTGAGGCTGAGCTCTACATCCCAAATAATAACACACATATAAGCACAGCCTTGGAAAACCTGGTCAAAAGTCAGACATCAGAGGCATACAATTGCCTAAAAGGCATGTTAGCTGTGGGATTACTCAGTTCTTGGTGTGCATGCAAGCATCACGTGCGTCCTTCCATGTGGCAGATTGGCTGCACGCTTCATGGGTTTGCATTTGAGGGCAGTTTACAGGTTGTTTGCATTTAGTTTTTGGATAAGCGGTATTAAAGTTTCAACATTGGTTATGTTAATCTGAAACTAATTACTTTTGCTTTTTGTTTTCTCTTTCTATAAACTCTGATGCAGCACTATGTTGACTTGTGTTCTGTCTCTGCTTTGGCTCAGATCTCGTATCGTTCCATTTAAAGCTGTCTGTATTTCCTTTGCTTACCCAAACCCCATTTTCCTTTCTGAATAACACAACTACAAGGCAAACTACCTAAAAAATCTGTATATTTTTTTTTGTCTTGACCTATGGGGAGCCTTGTTACACCCGTGCTTGATTTGGGCAGAACCTCTTGTGTGCCTCTTCTTCGTGCGGTTTGTTGGAAACATTTGCAGGACAGCTTACCCTGTGCTACATGGTGTTCACTGTGCTGTTTGTAATATGAAGGAAGGTTCATATTACACCCTGTTTCCACTTTCCAGTTATTTAATGATAGATGTAATATGCAAACAAGTCTGTTTGCAAATTACTGAGGCTGATTTTAACGACCTTCTCCCTGAATCCTTTACTGTGAACACCTTCTACCTTCAGTTGTATCTATAAACTGGCATTTTATAGCTTATGAGGCCAGAGATCTTCTGTGCTCTACACATACCATTGTGGAAAGTGGATGGCACAAGGAATGGTGAGCTTAATTTCCCCTCTGAATCTGGGCAACATACCTCAGCTCCTTTAGAAAAGTAAATGCCCCCAAGTTACTAATGTATTTTTTCTTAGCTTAATAATGCTTCCTCTTTCATTTCAAGTCTTCTTGGTTCCTGTTAATGTCTGCTCTTGTTGCTTTGTTTAGCTGGCAATTAAATGTTAACAAACTGTTGTCCACTAGGTCAGCTCAGGTGGTTTTTATAGCTATTTGTCAGGCGTTATCATAATCAGCAAGGTGAAGGATGTTTCCTTGACTTCTGTTGCGTGTAGGAACAGGAATACTTATCCCAGCATTTAACTTCTGTGGGGGTTACTTAAAATTTGTTTCCAATTCCAGTTGGCCAAGTTGGAAAGAATGATCTTAGTGTTATATTACCCTGGCAGTTATTGTCGAGTACCTTTGTCTGGCAGAGAAACAAAGTCTCTTGATCCTTGAGCACGTACCAAGCTAACTCTGGGATTGTCCTTCCTTTGTATCATTGCACAGACATCTTCTCGATTACTGGTGCGGCCAACCAGCTCCGAGACACCCAGTGCTGCAGAACTAGTCAGTGCAATCGAAGAGCTCGTCAAAAGTAAAATGGTGAGGCTGTCTGGTGGATCTATTTGTCTAAAGAAGTTGTGTCAAGTCCTGACTTACTATTCAAAGAAAAGCTATATATGTGTGACTCGATGCCCGTTTCAGAAGTCACTTTCTGGGTCATTTTGTACACTCTTGTGTAAAAGCACTTGCTGACTAGATAAATGGCTGTGTAGAGATGCAAAAAGCAATAAATAAGAGGCTGCAGAAAATATATCCTATTAGTGAAAAGAAAAGATCCTATTAGTAGAATGAATGCAAAGACCCAGGGTTATAGCCTGATAGACCTTTATTAGAAGAATCCCTAAAGCTGAATTTATAGCCAGTCTTGCAAGGTTCAACAGTAAAGCAGATAATTCTCACACAAGAAACACTTATCTAGCTAATCTTTGAACAACTTGATAAGAAGTAAGAAAAGAATAAAAGGATTATTCTGCATGTTAGTGCTTCCTTTCTTGCCTTTTAGTGTTTGCAAACAAATTCAGTAGGAGGAATTGGTGTCAGCTCTTTTAGGTTTCAGTGCTTAAGTGCTTTAAGTTTCTGTGTTCCTGAAGATGCTCATTGACAAAGCATCTACACCTACAAAGAGTAGGGTATATGGACAATTCCAGGAAGACCTTCCTTCATAGTCAAACCCAGCTTGGCCTAGTACTGTAAAAACCACTCTAGTTGACCCTGTTTGAGTGGAGAGATTGGACTATATGGTCTCAAGAGATCCCTCAGCAATACTGTGATTCCATCCAAACCTTTAAGTCTGGATTTTGCAACGTAGACCCTTCTGAGCTTAGTAAAAGTGCTGATGGGAAAACTAGAGAGAGCTGCAACATGGCAGCCCCATGTTACCAGAGGCTGGTATTGCACAGGTTTGTTTCTAAATTGAAGCAGCTTTGAATTTCATAATGACAAATTTTAATTACTCTTTTCTATTTCCTCATTGTTCTGGCTTTGGCTAGGATAGGAAATGGGGAAATTCAACAGTCTTTTGTAAGTGGAAAGTTTGATAGTCCATGTGTTTTTCAGACAAGCTGGCAGTGGATATAAATTAATGATCCCTGTGATAACTTCATGATCCACCACTCCCTGATAGAGATGTTCTCATTTCACAGTTTCGGCCAAGGGTCACCTTCCCCTGGTTTTTAGGCCAGTCACATCATTATTGGGTATTTCACTTTTTGTAGGGAAAGAGAAAAGATTACAGTTGAACCCCACCCTGGTGAAATAAATGTTTCTTGCATTAAAGGCTGCAAGGAAAATATGATACATAACTGTGGCTTGATCCAAGATTGTGAGCTTGAATTAAAGAAGGCCAATAAATACTTCTTAGAAGTTTGTTTGTATTATTTCTCCCATGGCTTCTCTATCTTTTATACAAACAGAAGTCTGTGGAGTCCATGCAAGATTGTGAGCTTGAATTTAAAAAGACCAATAAATACTTCACAGAAGTTTGTATTACTCCTCCCATGGCTTCTCCATCTTTTATGCAAACAGAAGTCTGTGGAGTCCATGCAAGGGAGACAGTGTATCTGGAAGAAGAGACGGGGACTCTCTCCTAGGATCTGAGCTGTCTTGAAGCTCAAAAGCAACAGTGACAGTGTAGAAGACATTATCTTCTTCAAGGAGTCATTGTTTTGACTAGTTGATATGATAAACAAAATGTTTGAGAAAGAGTGCACTTCAGTGGTGTTAAAAAATGTGACATCCCCAGAATTCCCCTTCTAAAGGTGTCCAGTTGATTAATACAACTTGCGTATTCCAGAGGTAAAGTATGATACATCCCATTTAATCCCCAGCTACAAGCACTCATCCATGTAGCTTCCACCATAGAAGTACTTGTAATCTGAGCAGGCTAGCAGGCCCCTTGCTGCTCAACCAACTGAACTCCTTTCTTTTCCTGTAAAGGAAAGACTGACCTATCTCAAATATGCTCCTGTAAGGTTAGATTATGTGTCCTGGAAAACCAAGCTGTTGGCTGGTTTCCTGGAAGCTTGGGACCTCTCTTGCTGAGATACATTACAATAAGTGGTCTCACGTAGGTTCTCATATACAACTGCATGCAAATGTGTCTTTTGAATAAAGGGGAAATAAATCTCTGTTTGCTGTCTCAAACACTTTTTCAGGCCCTGGAGGACCGTCCAAGTTCCTTGTTGGTAGACCAAGGTGACAGCAGCAGTCCATCTTTCAACCCTTCAGATAACTCTCTTCTCTCCTCATCATCACCCATAGATGAGATGGAAGAAAGGAAATCCAGCTCCTTAAAGAGACGGCAGTAAGACCACGTTTTCACTACCCTTCTTTACACTGTTTTAAAGAGAGAAGTGTTTAAAAAAATGCCCATTTTGAACTGACAGCAGAAGCTGTTAGTCTGAAAGGAGGAGGACTTGTGTTAGATGTCGAGCATGTAGTCACACTATGTAAAGAAGTTTCTCTTTTCTCAAACTGTAGTTGCTGTTTCAGTTTGCTGTGATTTTTAATTGTTTGACTTCCATCACATGTCACTCTCAAGTATTCAGCAAGATGCTTATGTTTCCTTATGTTTAAGTTTGACTTAAACATAAGGAAAATCTTTTTTACTGGGAGGTTGAGAGAGCCCTGACACAGGCTGCCCAGGGAAGATGTGGAGTCTCCTGTGAAGGTTTTCAAAACCCACCTGGACACGTTCCTGTGTGATCTGATCTCGGTGAACCTGCTTTAGCAGAGGGGTTGAACTAGATGATCTCTAAAGGTCCCTTCCAACCCCTACTATTCTGTGATTCTGTGCTGATCTTGACATTTCAGAGGGCAATTCAGCTTTAAAAAACTGGTCATTCCCCCTGTTCTGTTCCATCACATATGTAGCAGTAAACTGTTACCGTGGTAGAACAAAGATGTGACTGGTTTCAAAATTATTCAAATCTGTTGGTAAAGATTACAAGTTCAAACACTTTAAGAATCTCCAGAATAGAAACATAATAGCATTTAATTTAAAATGATAGTTAAATGTTTAATTTTAATGACACAAGAAAAATCTGACTTAAACAGAAGCAAGCCTATTCCAGTTCCAAAGTGAAAGCAGCACCTTGCTTAGAAGGAATGTGCATTCATTCTTCTGTTTCAGCTACACTTACCAAACATATGTGACTGCAAATGTGTAAAAAAAGAGCGTACCATTAATCCTCCTTAAGAATCTCTTTGATTTTTTTAATGAAACATACATTGACCACTTTTTTTCCATTGTAGCTACGTCTTGCAGGAGTTAGTGGAGACAGAGCGAGATTATGTACGAGATCTGGGCTACGTAGTTGAGGTATGATGGTTCTCATTCTCCTAATTTTTCTACTGACAAGCTGTATAGCTTGAGCCTCACAATTTTTTTTCCAAACAGAGCCCAGAAAGAATCTGAGAATGTGACTGTTTGCATTCTGGGTTTTCCGTCCTGCATATTAGCATATTGGAAGCATTGCATCAAATCTTATTCCCTTCTTTCTTCCTGTTAACGTGTGCACCTTATTGTTCTTTTTAAGAAATCCAATTTGTCATTTTTAAGATCACTACCTCTGTCCTAATGGTACCTTTGGTAGGTGGTAGATTTACAGTAGAAGACTGGATGGTTTCATTTAGCATAACTACCTTTACAAAAAGAATTGTAGCTCAGCATGTAGAGCAACTATCCTGGATTTGAACAACCTGCTTCCTCTACTACTACTAGGCTTCCTGTAGACTTCCTAGTTTCCCCTTCTGTAAAATGTGATAACATCACACATCTCTCTTCAGCTACAGACAAAATGCATTTGGAAGAGTAGAGAGAACAAGCATGACAGTGAATTTCAGCCTAACAAGATTAAATTCTTAAACTGTTTTAAAGGGATGGAGAGCAAGAAAGATCAGCATTGTGATAGTCTTAATAGTATTTAATGGGTGAATTAGAAGGCCATGAACAAATGTATTTTTGTAACTAACAAAGTAATTGCTGATGGAAAATGCTAGATGACAAAACATAAACTTTGCAAACTAAAACCAAACCAGGCTAATTAGGAAGAGAAGAAGTATTAGTTAAAAATAGAAGGAATAGAATTCCGTGAATGTTAACAAATTTAAGAACACTCCCAGCTCTTAACTATGCGGTGGAATTGCACCATGGCAAGAGTATATATACACCAAAAAAAGAGAAGACAAGACTAGGGGAAAATGTAAAAAGAACTTAATTGCAGCTGGAATGCTTGCTAATAGAATTGATGTTGATTTTTTTTGGTGTTCAGTTTGCTCATAGCACAAGTCATACTCCATGCAATGCAGTCCCATATGCAGTGCAGCTGCTTTCTTCCTCAGTGTGCTTTAGTGGAAGGGTTAGTGGAGATAGATGAAATAAGAAACACTGAGCCAAGGATCACAGAAGCCAGTTCAGTGGCTCTGATGTACCTTGTAACAGCCCTAACTCGCAAAGCATTGCAGCTGCTTCAGACAACGAGGGAAGAAGGGCTGTAGAGGTTTCCTCTATGCCTTGAGCCTGTTTACACAGGCTGCATTAGCTATGGTGAATTCATCTTTGTAGCACTAGGCAGCATTGTGTTGACAACCTCAAGCCAATTTGTGATGACTTTGTGTGTATGCTCTATGTTATGCTAAGTTATAGAGCAGCTTTTTGGTTTGTTTTTGTGTCCCAAGCAATCTGTTGTCATGGACCATTTGGGCAGCTTCTGTGAAAAGGGGGATTAAAAGACAACTCACTCTCTTTTTTCTTAAGTTAAAAATATTCACAGTGAATTTCCTTGGGCTGTTGCAGGGTTATATGGCACTTATGAAGGAAGATGGTGTACCTGATGACATGAAAGGCAAAGACAAGATTGTATTTGGAAACATTCACCAGATTTATGACTGGCACCGAGAGTATGTATTGACTTGAAAACAATCTGCTGCACAATTCTACCTAAAAAATACTAGACTGACTTTAAGAAACTGGTTTTTTGTTCCCTCAAATATTCAGATACAAGCTAAATACAGTTGGTCTTATGCTTTGAGTTGTACGTACTGTAGATTCAGGTTACAAATGTTGGTATGAAGAGTTACTTTAAGTAAGAATGCTTATGTATATCAAGTGCTTCAACCAAGAGTCTATAGTATGGATAGTGTTATGCACAGAAGTTTGTGAGGTTTTGGTTTCAAAAATGTTTTCTTTAAGAATACAGTCTAAAGGATTCATTAGGGGTTAGCATGGCAATAGGAGCACGTCAGGAATTCAAACTAGGAAGGCCAAAAGTTTCAATCAGTGTATGAAATTGGATTTGCTTAACGAACACCTCTATTTTTTCACCTTGGCATGGATTCAGTATGTCCTTTTGGCAATCTGTATTAACAGTGAAGTATTTTAACATTGTTACTTTGGACATATGGTAATATCCAAAGCCACTGGTACCCCTATCAGGTCACCTGCAAGTGGGCCTTGCAGTAAGAGCCCTTTGCCTTGCAATTACCTGTTGCTCTAATGTGTGCTAGCAAAAAAAACCCCAAGATACTAATTCTGTTCATGTTCAGCTTCTTTTTAGGAGAGTTGGAGAAGTGCCTTGAAGATCCAGAAAAGCTGGGATCTCTGTTTGTTAAGCATGTAAGTGCAAATGTCTTCACTGACAAACCCCTATTGCTGCTACTGACCACTGTGTTTGCTTATTAGCATGTACTATATTATATTACCCGTGTGTTCTGGTGCAACATGGTAAAGTGCTTTAAAAGATTCTTCACTGTAAGAGGTAGAAAGATAGCTTCTAAGAGTTTATAAACAGACTAATTAAATGCATTTGGTTTTGTCTCCAGTACTGTCCTGTGGAAAGAAAATATGAATGAGGGCCCTGTTTCTCAATTCACTTCCAAGTCTGTGCAAGGAATTGACATTTTTTATGACACTTGTCTTCTAATCCCAGGTATCCTTGCAGTACCATGCAGTACCATGCAGCATAGGAAAGGAAAATAGGAAAGAGGCTTATTCTTCTTTCCAGTTTTAGTGCATTCTAGTTCTATATCTTTCCAATTCTGAGAATCACAGTAGTGTTTGAGGTTCCTCCTTCACTTGGGGAATGAATTGAGAGTGCCAGAAATTCATGTCGTTTAATTTTAGTCCAACACAGTGCCCCTTTGTAGCTTTATACAAGTCCCTGGTTTTCCACTTTTCATTTATTTATTAAAAGGACTGACCATGTGATACATGTGGATATTAGAACACTCTGAAAGGAAATCAAGTGAACTAGTTGTGTAGAAACTAGGTATCAAAATTTGGGATATGCCAGACATGCCACTAGTCAGTCATTTTGGGTGGCTCTTTCTGTAGAAAAACAATTTAGTATCTGTTTGAGATGAGGTCTCAAGGTGCTCCAAATCACTCAAGACAGCCTACGGGAAATTTGCCTGCAAAACCATGATTGTTTGCACAAGTGTGCCAAAAATGAACGCAGATTGGATTAAAGCAGACTTTCCCTGCAGTCTGTGTTTGAAGTCAGTACCAAGGTAGCAAAAAGAGCACAGAACTGATGGAACAATAACACTGGAAGCCAGGCCTAATTCCTGGACTAATGATGAGGAGTGAACTGTTTCATTTCTGAGAGCTTATTAAAAAAGCCCCAAAAAGCATGAAGAGAGGGGAGTATGGAGGAAGCAACTCTCCCTGTACCTGATGTCTGTTTTACTTTCTCCTGGTGTATTTTTAAGTGAGCTGCCTTTGAAAGGGCATCCTTACCACTCCAGATGGAAAGGCAAGCTGTGATGCTGTGACAACATCCTGTAGCAAAACCCTGACTATCAGCTAGAACATGACAGTTCAGTTCCTGCACTTAATCCATGTTTTGTGTCCTTTTCGTTCTCCATCTTACTCCTTCCTCTTTTGTTTCCCGTTTATCTTCACTGATCAGTACTCCATAAATCTCTGAGCAGCAAAGCCTCTCACAACAAACCAATCCTAGCAAAATAAAGATTTTAGAGTAGGTAAAAGACACTTGTGGTATTCCTGTTTCTTAACCAGCAAAGTCAGTAATTGAGAAGGAATCTTAAAGGCTGAAGTGATACTCTCACTCTTTGGTGCTTTAGTGTTAAAAGCACACCCAAAAATACAGAATCAGAGTTTGAAAATAGCAGCACCACCATTTCCAGGCTACATCACCTGTGTCCCTACTCAAACCCCAATAGCAGAGCTAATATTAAATAGAAGACTTGAGAGTTTTTGCCTAACTACTCTGTACAGTTAAACAGGAGGAGGTCACTATTCTAACAGATTAGAATAATAATCAGATTATTTAAAAGAGTTAAAAAATAAAGTATTTCAAAGGTTCCATCCGTTGCTTTTGCTAAAAGAAAAAGATAAACACTTTGCATACTTAATTTCATTGAGAGACCTGCTGAGCTATCATCTCTAAATGCCTGCTGTTCAGGACTATTTATAACTCTGGCAATTTTCTGGCTCTTGTTGCCTTTCTAAAATCATCATGATATTCCCAAATAAATGTGTTTTCAAATATGTAATTTGTGCGTATCTAGCTGCTTCTTGTCCTCAAAGGTTGAATTTAATGTCCTTTTGAACAGCTGTAGTTCTTAAAATAATACTCCATGTCAGTCTGGCATGTATTTTTCTTGATGATGATGTATCTTTCTGTATCTTTGTTCCTCCAGGAGAGAAGGTTGCACATGTACATAGTTTACTGCCAAAACAAACCAAAGTCTGAGCACATTGTCTCAGAATACATTGATACATTCTTTGAGGTAAGTTCCTAAGAGGATATATACAATGTGAGGGGTGTGTACAAATCATTTGTATTATCTTATAAAAAACCTCAACTGAAGCAGCACATATCATTGTTAGTTTAAAATGATAATTTCTTACTCTTTCTGTTCTGGTTTCTCAAGTCTGGTCCAGGCTTCTAGAGATGTGTTAATCTCTAGGGCAAGAAAACTAAAGTTTAGGTTTAAAATGTTAATTAATCAGCAGAGTCTCATCCTCACTAGCCCTAGCCCAAGCAATTGACAGTGCGTATTATTTCAGGTGTCAGTTTTGGATGAGCAAAGATCATTGTCAAAAATAGACTATATATGACCTGTGATTGGAAAATTCCATCTCACTGAACACTCTTTTCAAAAGAATCTACGGAAGTTGTTTAGGGAGAGGAATACTTTGGAGACAAAGCTGATACAGATGAAGGAAAGGACTCGAGCTTTTGCTAACTTAAGATTAGATTCTGCTCTGACTTCTGCCAAGTTCTGCTTTAACAGTGATATATTCAACCATTAGTAGTTGTAAATCCTGTGTTACTAACTCAACAAAACAAACTTGTTCTAACTGAACGAACAAAACCCTGTTTGTTTTACAACCCTCAGGATTTAAAGCAACGCCTGGGCCACAGACTTCAGCTCACGGACTTGCTAATAAAACCTGTGCAGAGAATTATGAAATACCAGCTGTTACTAAAGGTGAAGTGATGTTGAGATCAATGATTTGATGTGTCAATGGATGTGTTTTCTTTTTTAAATGTTGCTGATGCTTTTCCACTCTCCTCCAAAAGAGAGCCCAGCTTTTTAAGCAATGGTGTGTATTTATTTTCTGAGCAGGTTGAGATAGCTTGGGCAGATTTTTGCTTTTAACAGTTGAAGACCAAAGGAAGCCAAGACAGTGCCATGGAAATGTTTAGAATTTGTACCAATGTCATATGAAAGGGAGAGGGATCTCCCAAGTATTTTCAGATGTAAATGAGGTATGAGTTGCTGGGACTCATCCTAATTTTCCCATCTACTTCTGCCGTCGTTTTAATATCACAGAAGTGTTTAATGAAGAGCAACTCCGTGTTTCACAGAGGTCATTGCCTTCATACACATTCTTGTATAAGCCAAATCAAAACAATGAATAAATGTTTTTTAAAAAGAGAGGGAAAGCACTGCAGCAGAAGCTTTAAAGAGAAATTTTTTTCTATGTGTCTTCTCCAGTCTGTTCTTCTCTGACAGAGGATAGCCAATTCAGATCTTCTTAGATTTCTCTTTGCTGACTGATGAGTAAAGAACTCATATTACTGCTTGCTTTCTTTTTCAGGACTTCCTCAAATATTCTAAAAAAGCTAATCTGGACACAACAGAACTAGAGGTACTTGAGACATTTTCTCTTAGTGAATTGAATGCTCTTTACTCTGAACTTCTCTTGTTTTGAGAAGTTCACTTTTCCTTTTCTGATCTTCTTGAGAATGTGATTATAAGTGTTTATTTTTCACATTTCTCTTCTAAAGCATAGAACAGAATGTTCTAAATGTGTTCTAAACCATAGCAAAAGAGACTAAATTTTACACTGCTAACTCATTTGGAAAATAAAACTCTGACTTTTTATTTGTCTTGAACAGAGAGCTGTAGAGGTCATGTGTATAGTACCAAAACGGTGTAATGACATGATGAATGTTGGCCGCCTCCAAGGATTTGATGTAAGTTGACTGGGGATTTGCTTAGAGTTTTTGTCAGAATCTCTAGAAATTAACCATTAATGTTGTGAGGAGAATGGGGATATGCTGCCTTGCTATCTGGTTAGCTGGTAGATGGAGCAGTGAATGAAAAATCATGTCTTAACCTTGTCGAGAACTTTTTCCTGGGAAACTTTACCTGTTATGTCAGTCATGCTAAGTAAATCCTTCTGCAAAATCTGTTACAGTTCCCTTACTGACTAATGACTGGTGGAATAGGGAAGTGATGTTAGCAGCAGATGAGCAGGCTTGACCTCAGTAACGTAGACAAAGGAGTAGTTGCTAAGGTCAATGAAGTAGCTGAGGCAACTGTACCCCTTCTCCTTGTTTTGCCAAGTCTGGAAGAGGTGAAAGTTGGCTGTTGAAGCAGTATACATCAGCCCTTTCTGCTACTTCAAGCACTTTCTTCTCCTTCAAGCTAGGAACTTGAATTCATCCCTTTTTCAGCTTCTGGAAGTCATTGGAAGAGTATGTGAGTTACTGTGGGAGTTACTGAGAATGCAGAGATGAAAGCCTTAGTGTCACAAGCCTCAAATTGCAGTATGAATTGAAAAGGTTGGGGTGGATTTTGGGATGTGTTTTTCTTGATGAAGTTTGGATTTTGAGAAAGGACATGAGAATGTCTTGCATATAGAAGGATCAATGAATATGTAATCATCAGTGACACTCAGGGATTGGGAAATCATACACAAAGCTATTTTACCCTGAGCATTTGCTGAGAAAGGTTGATTGGGAAAAGAAATGAAGAACTGCACTAAATGTGTTTCTGCTTGTCTCTCTGTTTAGGGTAAAATTGTAGCCCAGGGTAAGCTCCTGCTTCAGGACACATTCTTGGTTACAGACCAGGACACAGGACTTCTGCCACGCTGCAAGGAGAGACGGGTCTTCCTGTTTGAGCAGATTGTCATTTTCAGTGAGCTGCTAGATAAAAAGAAAGGTTTCTCCATGCCCGGATTCTTGTTTAAAAACAGTATCAAGGTAACTGTTGCGTGTGAGTCTTTGCGTCCCCTGCACAAATCCTGCTAAGGTAACAGTTTCTGATTCAGTGTGGGATCACTAATGACATCTAGATGTACAAGCATATAAAGCACACTGGGGTGTCAGTCATTTCCTCAAGTTACTGCCTACCAAATTTGTGCTTACTCTAATAAATGGAAGTCTTTGGAAGGGTTGTCAGGCATTGCAACGGGCTGCCCAGAGAGGTGCTGGAGTCACAGCCCCTGGAAGTGTTTAAGAGACAGGTGGATGTTGCACTTAGGGAAATGGTCTAGTGGTTGATAGAGCTGAGACAAAGGCTGGACTTGATCTTAAAGGTCTCTTCCAGCTGAAACGATTCTGATTCCCACATGAATCATACCAAAACCAGATGTTCTTGTACAAAGCTGGACAAGCATTCACAAATTGTTTAGTCTTCAGCTCCGTGCTGTATGAACATCCCATTGCAAAGTCACTGCTAAGTTATGATAGTAACTCTTTTCTTATCCCTTCTTCTGAATTTCAGAGGAAATCAGTCCAAATGTGCAGGTGACATTTTTCAGCAGTGCTGCTTTCTTGGATGTGTCAGCTCTTCCTCAAACAAAAAGTATTTATGCCCACTTCAAGCTTTCTTTGAAACAAAAACTGATTCTACTAGGGCCCACCAGCACTCCTTATGAAGCCTTTTGAGTGGACCCTGCTTCCTTTCGTTCACCTCAGTGCTCTGCCTGCCAGCCAAGCATCCCATGTAGTGCTGGCTGGGCAGCCTGTTCCAAGGTACTGCTGTATCCACAGCAGAAGCCTTCAATGTGGGACAGAGGTAGAGCTCCATAGCAGGCTCAGCATTTTAAATAACACAAAGGGAGAGTAAGAGCTGGTGGAGAACACTGGGCCATACTGACCAGCTGAAGATGACAGTGTGGCAGTGGGCTGTACACTAGTACAGCACAGTAGTTTACTGTAATCCTTCATTTTGTGGTGGTGTACTGAGGGAAAGAATGGTCATCATTTGAAGATCTGACTCTGAGCTCCCAAGTAAGAGCTTTTACAGACATGTTCCTCATAAAATACATCAAGTAAATCATCTCTTTTGTGGGTTTTTTTTTACTGAAGGTGAGTTGCCTTTCCCTGGAGGAAAACGTGGACAGCGATCCATGTAAATTTGCACTAACATCAAGAACGGGCGATGTCACGGAGACCTTTGTTTTGCATTCTGCTAGTCCAGGAGTCCGCCAGCTATGGATCCATGAGATCAATCAGATTTTGGAAAACCAGCGCAATTTTTTAAATGGTAAATCATTTCCTCTCCTCAAAAGTTTATAATTGAACAACTCTCTCATCTCTCATTTCTTGGCTTTGAAACGCAGGCTCCCTTCTTCCTGAGCCACCGCAGAACAGTTGGGTGCTATGTGCCACGTTTCTGCTTCAGAACAGATGCTGGCATTTATTCGAAGGGTGGTACTCTGAATTTACATGGTGTTCTCTCAGTGAAATGTTCCAAATGTTTTGTAGGAGTGAATCAAGATTGGCACCATGCATTGAGGTGGAGAGTCTGTGTACCCTTTTTAAACAAAAGCAAGTCTTTAAAGGCTAACCTCAAGCAGAATTTTAAGCATCTATTCAGAATATGTTTTGCTTGTGTTATTTCGGTGGCCATTGTTGTCACTCTAATTGTGGCAGCAACATTCAGATTCTGCAGGAGAAAAGCAGAAGATGGTAGTGATTGCTGTGACACTAGAAGGTTCTTGCTGTAGATACCTCAATATAGGTGGGTTTTTTTAAGAGTTGTAATGGATGGAACAAGGAGCTGAGAATTTGGAGTAAAAGCTGTTTTTCTTCCAAACCTGGCTATTGACTGACATTGTGTTCCTAGAGGAGAACACTTCTCCCTGGCTTCTTTAATTAGGGGTACCATGTAACAGGTCACAAAGCTGTGACATAGAAAAGTGGCTTGAGCTCTACATCATGACCAGCATTGCTAAGTGAGTTTATCTTATGTGAACAGCACTCCCCCTTTGCCAATAAGCGTGTCTGTTTTAAACTGTTCCTGTTCCCTTTCCTGCCCTCCTTTCCCCGCTCGTCCCCGTTGCAGCCTTGACGTCCCCAATCGAGTACCAGAGGAACCACAGCGGTGGCGGAGGCGGCAGCGGGAGCAGCAGCGGTAACAGCAGCGGCCCCAGCAGCTGTAGCGGCCTCCCCAGCTCCAGCCGTAGCCGGCCGTCCCGGATCCCCCAGCCTGTCAGACACCATTCCCCAGTCCTGGTCTCCTCTGCAGCCTCGGCCCAAGCAGAGGCAGACAAGATGTCAGGTATGTCCATTCACACTCTCTCCCTGCCACACTACACCACCTCCTTAGAAACTGGCCTGAGCCAGCCAGACAGGCACCCTCCCAATACAGAACCGGACGGTCCTCAGAGAGAAGCTGAGCAGATCCCCAAGATGAAAGTTATGGAAAGCCCCAGGAAGACAGCGGGAAACATTTCTGGCTCGGCCGATGGAGCCCAGAAAGACTCACGTGGAAGCTCAGAGGACAGTCGATCAAGAAACAGCATAGGATCACTGACGCTTGGGAAGCCGAGGCCAGGAGCCATCTCACCACTGAACTCTCCTCTCTCCACGACTTTCCCTTCTCCTTTTGGCAAAGAAACCTTTCCGCCCAGCAGCCCCCTGCAGAAGGGCTCCTTTTGGAGCTCCATCCCAGCATCCCCTGCCAGCCGCCCTGGCTCCTTCACTTTCCCTGGGGACAGTGACTCCCTCCAGCGACAGGTCCACCGCCACTCTTCACACAGCAAGGACACAGACCGCATGAGCACATGCTCCTCGACCAGCGAGCAGTCAGTTCACTCCACCCAGAGTAACGGGGTAAGAGCGCAGCACCTCTGTCCTGCGAGCTCTTCTAAAACCTTCCCGTGCTCCTTTTCTGTGCCTTGCCATCACTCTCCGTACTAACTTCTGGCTCTCCAGTGCTGCACTGCTCTGAAATAATCAACTGTTCCAATATCTTCCGCGCATTAAAAAGCCAAAGTCGTCTACCTCTGTGGATGTATACATCCAAACATGGATATGTATACAGACGCAAAAGCGGCTGCTAACATTAGATGCGATTTCTGCCTCTGCTGAAAACATAGATCATTAGGCTGATACTAACTTGCTGTCCTTGCTTTTTTCGTCTCTAATACGAAGGCACATAATTAACATGCTGAAGCGTGGCAGCCAGAGCACCTTGGGGGTATGCGTTTTGGCCAGCACTTAAACCTGACTTGGAGGTTTTGGCAGATTGCCTTGAGGCTCTTTTCCCTTTCACGCACAAATCCGCCACCGTTGTCCCCTTGAGTTTTAACTTCATGGAGACATCTACAGTATGTTCCCTGGGCTGCTCAGGTTTTATTTTTTAATCATTTTTTTTCTTTCCCCCCTCTCCTTTCAGCCTCAGCTGATGTGTACAACACTCTCTTTAAATCCGTTGTCTGATCAAGGAAGCTTTCTGCAATCCATTCAAAACAGGCCAACAAAACCTAGCTAAAAATAATACTTCTCCTACTACAACCAAACAGATAGCGGTTCTGCTTATCTCTCTTGCTTTGTAAGAAGAACTGGTTTAGGGCATCTGGAGATTGAAGCTTTTTATTATGCACTTGGTTGTGTTTGTGCAGAAAGTTTGGGTATCGACAGGATCCACGTTCTCTGTAATAACATCCACCAGGAAACGCAACACGGGAATCACAGGGGCATGTGCAGATATAAAACAAATCTTTCAAGGCACTTGCCATGGATGTGGTAGGCAGGCTATGGTGCCTTCTCTTCTTCGACTCACCTTTGATTCTTCTCTCACTAAGTGTTGTGTTCACAGATGTTTGTTTTTCCACTCTCTCACAAATAGAATGCAATACCAGTTTTGCAAATCACCTAACTTGCCAGACCTTTGTTTTTAAATGCATGCGTTTCTTGATAAAACTGTTTAACACACAGAGCTTTCTCACCTTCTTAGTTCTGACACTTTTGTAATACCTTCAGAAGATTAAAACAACTGTGCTTTGCATGTATTGTATTTTTATCCTGATTTTCCTTCAGCTTTTCGTTTGGTTTAGCTCTATCTTATGTTCTTCAGTATAGCAAAATATGATGGTAATATAATCTCTGGGATAATTTGAGTGGTTTGCAATTACCACAGAGTATGTGAATCAAGGTGGTGTTATATGCAGAGAAGACTTTGCATAGTGTTAATTGATGTTAATCCATTAAAAAAAGAGAGGGGAAGGGACAGGATGGCGTTGAGTCTCCAAAACATTTGAATTTCGGTACTCTCTCAGCAAAGACACTATTGTTTTTTGACCTTTCTGTTCTACTTCACAACTATCAATCAAAGTTTCATAGTCTTTCAGTTTGGTAATCAAGATGGGTCATAATTCTTCATTTATAACCTCTTTTCTAGACTGTACTTGAACAGAATTTCACACCGCTTTCAACAAGGTAGAGAAAGTGGGCTGTGAAGGTTTATTTTGATTTAACTATTTGTGTGTATATGTGGGAAGAGTTTTTTGTATTTTAATTGTAAATCCTTCCATAATCTAGTAATTGAGGTCAGTGATGACCAGCAGAACTTGCAGTAGGAAATATCAATTGTGCAATAATAGTTACTTCCTTGCAAGGCAAAACATACATTTCTGATACAAACACATTCACAAGAACATTTGTCACTTAGTAGCTACCAGGCACTCGTTTATTTAATAGATTTATTTGTCCTTGTTGAAAATAAGAAATATTCAAAGTTTTAATGTGATCCTACAGTTATTTTTTTAAAGTTACATTACAGGAAGGTCAGTCCTGCATCTACACAAAGTCTGCTGCATGCTCAGAAACAGTATGTTCAGAAATAGGGTGAGGGGCAAGGGTAAGGTCTTACATTGATTTTGCAGTTTCAGCCTTCTCTTCATTTCCCCCTGTAAGTCTAGCAGAGAAAGTTAACCAACTCTATTCAGAGAAACCATTTTTGTTTTCATCTAACTAACAGAATCTACAGAGTTGTAATCTCAATTTGAATAATGACTGAATAAGAGACTGGATTTTTTGTTCTACTCTTCCTACTTTGTCTGAATCATGGAAAGATCTTGCTAACACCAAAGACAGTCCTCTAAGACAGACAAAGTGAGTTCTCCCATTGGAAATACAACATATGGAATTAACAGAAATATCCTTTAGTAGAGATACCATCCAGGATGAGATTTTTCTCTCTGTGGCAGCAATTGCTTCATCATCCTAACAGGGAGAACAAGATGGAGCAGACTTGAATCACCCAATTAAATGAACTAGTCCAGATAGAATAAAATGTACAGACTCACTGGAAACCAAAGCATCAGTGTGCTGAACACTCTGTAAATGAGTCATCCCAGATTGTTCCTTTCCAAATGTCTTGGTTTCTCAGCCAAAGCACTCGTAGGGAATCACCAACCCTGAGAGGTGGAGTGACTTGTTCAAGGCCACAGGCAGATGAGAAGAGAACATGGTTTTCAGGGCTCTCAGCATACCATGCTGTCCACTCAGCCCTGCTGCATCCTCTCAACACCGAGGGGAGAAAGTTTTGACAGTTGTGATCAAAAAGGTTACAAGGTTTTAATCCTGTGTGCGAAGCTTTCCATTCCCTGCTGGCACATACGTGATGCTTAGTTCCATATAAGCAAAAGTAACCTTCAGCTATAGCTGAATACTGATTTCCTTCATGGCAACTGGTACTAAGCCATAGTGAGCCCTCACTGGTCATAACCTTAAACAGTTTGAAGTAAGAACAGAGACAAAAGACAGGCGCACACATACCTACGTGCCTCTTGACATACTGTTCTAGGCCATCCACTTCATTTTTTAACTTGTTTGAAGAAAGAAATAACTTATTTCAGGGAACAGGGTGCATAGTTTGATGACAGGTTTCACACTTCCATTTATTAAACCTCACATGAGAAGTGCATGTAAATGGACAAAAGGAGTCTTGCTTTTAAATGTACACCTGATACACCTGATAGGCTGTAACTAGCTTTCTACTAATGCTTGGTGGAGAAGCAAACAGTAGCTGAAAGTGCGTAGCACTCAGCTGTCACAGTCACTAAGCAGAAGTGAGATTTCCAGCTTTATTCTGATAGTTTGGTGGACTTATTTTGCCCAAGAAATGAATAATTTCTTGTTTCAGTGATCTACATCATCCCATGGAATAAACCTGATCATACAGATTGAACCAGAGACAAGCCTTGTGGTTTTGAAACACTCCATCCAAAGCCCATTTTGTTCTTTTGTATCTTATGATGCTTTGTGTGCCAGAAGGCTGGTGTCTGAGATGGGACAAATAGTGCCAGGAAAGACTATGTACATTTTTCATTGTGCATTTCCAGTGTTTATGAGGTAGTGATTGTGATTTTGAAACTGCACCTGTAAGACCATGAAAAAATTGTCCTAGGTGCTGTACTGTAGGTTTTTTTGGCTGATAAAGATGTGAGGTTCAGTGTCTGGGCTTGAAAGGAAAAGCAGTTGAGATCTCTGTATAAACTGACTCTTAGGTGAAGGAAGTAGCTTTGAGTAAAAGTAACTGGAATAGATTTCTGCAGCAACTCTGTGTGAAGGTATTCAAAGATCAACCTAACTTGCACAAGATAAATAGACATAGGCAGCTTTAAAAGAGAAATTGTAGCTCTTTGACTACAGCTTAAGTTGTGTGGATTATGCAGGTAAATGTAGCAGGCCAAGAACAGCCTGTCTTCCTCACGAACTTTAAACTTGATTCTTTTCCCTCCCCTCTTTCTGCTTCCAATTGCCGCTTGCAGAGTGAAAGTAGCAGCAGTAGCAATATCTCCACCATGCTGGTGACACACGATTACACGGCAGTGAAGGAGGATGAGATAAATGTCTACCAAGGAGAGGTCGTGCAGATTCTAGCCAGCAACCAACAGAACATGTTTTTGGTGTTCAGAGCCGCCACTGATCAGTGCCCCGCAGCCGAGGGCTGGATTCCCGGCTATGTCTTGGGGCATACCAGTGCAGTCATCATTGACAACCCTGATGGAACCATCAAGTGAGTGCCTGGGGGGATGTGAAAGGGGAGAAGGAAGAAAAACTTCCAATTTAGATAAGGCTTTGAATATTTTAACCAAAAGTTGATGTGGTGTTTGAGAAATAAATGAATGTCAAGCAGAATGAGTGGCTGAGAGGTCCATTAGCAAACTTCAAAATACAGGCTAGTAAGAAAGAGCCCAGAAACAAGTATTCTTTATTAAAAAGCTGTAGTAGTGCAATCTTCTGGGAAAAGATGATGAAGGAATACCTGATGTAAGAGCAGCAAAAGTTACTGGTTTGTTTAATGGAATGAATTATCAGGCTAGGCATCTCTGTTTAGGAAAACAGTCAGGGAATGTTTGTTCCACATGAAAGGAGATTGCAAAGTTCCTAGATCTCTACTTTGAGCCACAAATGACTAGTGGTGCTAGGAAGATGTCTCAGATCTGCAAGGGCAGAAATTATATCCAAGTTCTTATCAGTAAAACTTTCTGTAAAGCTTTTATAGGCTGTATTTGATACAGCAGGGGCGTTGGACTTAGATGATCTTTCAAGGTCCCTTCCAACCCTTAATATTCTGTGATTCCGTGTGATTTCATGCAGATCATTGGTCAGTTTGATTGGCAGTTTGTATTTTAAATAGAAAGTTTGCCATCTGAGCAATGATTTCAAGAAATGCTAAACCACAGACTAATCTTACCAGCTTGCTCATAGTCTAAGCCAAGGGCAGCATCTCCTATGGAATATTTAATGTGTGCCACTTCAGCAAACTTTAATACAGTGAAATAACATTTAGACGTACTCTTCCAACGCTCTTTGAAACTAGAGAGTGTAACACATAAACAGTTGATCCAAGTTAAATCTCCTGTGTTCAGGAAGTCAACATCTTGGCACACAGCACTCCGTTTAAGGAAGAAATCTGAGAAAAAAGATAAAGACGGCAAAAGGGAAGGCAAGCTAGAAAATGGTTACCGCAAATCCCGAGAAGGACTCGCCAACAAGGTTTCTGTAAAGGTAAGTGTTGCAAAGGTGTTGTTAATTTCCAAACCAAATTGTGTTGGGGTTTCTTTAAAAGCAGCTTCTGTCAGAATTTCACGTGGAGGAGTTAAGAGGTGGTTTAAGAGGATCTCTTCTGTCAGCCTGGAAACGTAGCTTAGGGGGTACTGCAAAAAAAAGTGGTGCAGAACTTCTGATGTTCAGACATTTCTGAGGTCTTTGTGGGTACAGCTAACTTCAACCCATCACTTGTGCTTTCTTTCCTACCATTCTTTTAAGTTATCAAAAGGTTACTAATTAATTCTTCAATTAATTCTTCGATTTCTTCTTTCCAGCTTCTCAACCCCAATTACATATATGATGGTAAGTAGCTTTAACTTTCAAAAGTTACACTAAATATAGTTTGATTAAAACATTTACTTTGCTTAAATTAAACTTGATATCAATTACATCAGAAACTGAGTGATTTCTGTCAAAATATACATGGGCTTTTTTTGGATGAGACAGTTAATGAAATACATGATACTGTTCTTCAAGGTGCAAGGAACACGTTGTTGTTCACTAGTCCAGAACAACATAAAACACAATGATCATAGAATCATAGAATGGTAGGGTTAGAAGGGACCTTTAGAGATCATCTAGTCCAGCCCCCCTGCAGAAGCAGGTCCCACCTAGATCAGGTTGCAAGGAATGTGTCCAGGTGGGTCTTGAAGACCTCCAAGGAAGGAGCCTCCACAACCCCTCTGGGCAGCCTGTGCCAGGGCTCCCTCACCTCAGCAGTGAAATAGTTTTTTCTTATGTTTAAATGGAACTTCTAGTGCTCCAACTTCTTTCCATTACCCCTTGTCCTGTTGCTATATACCACAGAAAAAAGGGATGTCCCAACCTCCTGACACCCACCCTTAATATACTTGTAAATATTAATGAGATCCCCCCTCAGTCTCCTCTTCTCCAGGCTAAACAGCCCCAGTTCCTGCAGCCTTTCCTCATAAGGAAGATGCTCCAGTCCCCTGGTCATGTTGGTGGCCCAGTGCTGGACTCTCTCCAGCACTTCCCTTTCTGTATGGAGACTATAGAATTTGAGCTTTGCTGAATTTGCAAAATAACAAGGCCAGGAGCTGGATCTGCTTCATTTTTATTCTTGCACCCAGTGGAACTTTCAGGGCCTCTCCAGTGCAGAGGCTGATCAGAACAAAGATTTGACCCTTTTGCGGTCAAACTGAGCTTTTGTCTCAATACACTGAACCAAACTTTTTGATTTTCACCTGTGTAAAGGGAAACCACCACAGTGTCAGTGGATGAGTGAGGTGTTTTCTGTTCCCTCTTGCAAACTTAGCTGGATGTAAAGGTAGCCTAGCTGAACACGTGCTGAAATACTTTTCACTGTAGGAGTTCCTCAGGTTGCCATAAACAGATTGGTTGGCTTCAGGGTTACCTGTGACATAGCAGTACTGTTGTGTCCAAGTTCATGCAGAGAAAAAAATCACTAGCTCTGCAGAGCCCCAGCAAGAGGCCAAACCATGGATGTGCTCCAAGGGTAGAAGGGTAGATAGAGCTGGGAAATTTCAAGTATATACTATTTTATCTAGTAGAAAAGAGTGAAAGGAATAGAAAAGTAGATTTATGAACTTCAGTTGGCCTAATGCCATTTGTTTTTCTTTTCCAGTTCCCCCAGAGTTTATAATACCATTGAGTGAGGTGACATGTGAGACAGGAGAGACCATCGTGCTTAGGTGTAAAGTCTGTGGTCGCCCCAAGGCTTCGGTTACTTGGAAAGGTCCCGATCATAACACACTGAGCAATGACAGTCATCACAGCATTTCGTACAGGTACAGTAATTTGTCTCATATTTAACAGGGGCTGCTGAAACTGGTCTGTTAGCTGTTTGCACCCTTAGTTCAGGATAGCTGTTGGCTTTGAGGTATGAAGATTAGGTTGCCCTCAGACAGAAGTATTTCACAGCTGAGTCTTCCCGCAAACGTTGTCTAACTTTCATGTATGACCCAAGTGTCATATACAGAAAATTCAGCTGGTATTTCTGAATAACTGTTGCAGAAGCCATTGTGGTTCTGTCACACTGACCTAGTGCTTCAACCAGATATGCCAGAGCTGTGACGTGCCATCCTGACAGTCCCTTATTTCCATTAGTAGTGGACCATCATTTTTGAGGAAATGACTGCTTTCAGATCACACTCCAGAACTTTGCAAAGAATCATAGAATTACAGAATGGTAGGGGTTAGAAGGGACCTCTAGAGATCTAGTCCTACCCCCCTGCTAAAGCAGGTTCCCCTGCTGACATGGTAATGTCAGTGTCTTCATTGTTGAAGCACGGAAATTAACATCTTTGGTTTTAACTGTGATAGAACTTAGACTAACTGGTAACTCAAACACTTGATTAATAAGAAGGAGATGTTGCTGTATTTTGCAATGTGAAACTGCATGTTAGGAAAGGATTTTTTTCCTGAAAAAGCATTCTTTTATGCATATAAAATGTTGTTTAATGAGTAACTTCAGTGTGAAGAGATGTCTTATTTATGAATAGTGCCCTTAATTCAGAATGAAGGGGGTTTTGAGAAAACTTTAATAGAAGAGCATGTCTCTTCTTGGAGATTGTGTCATGTAGCTCAGCTTACCTGCCAACTTGATGGCATGTTATACTCTTTCTTTTTTTACCTCCTGATGCTGTTGATTTCTCCTTTTCACTGGGTATGATTTTTTTAATGGGGAGACAGAGGTATTATGGCTACTGCATCCAGACTTTTGAGAGATTAGTAAGCATCTCATATCTAGAGAACTGGGAATTCATTTCTAGAATTCAGTCATAAATAGAATACTAGAAAGGAATTGCACAGAGGAAGATTTAAGTAGACATTTAAAGATAAACCATCAAACAAAAAAGGATGGTTGAGCTATGAGAAAGACAAAGGAAGGAAGAGTCTGCAGAATCTCTCTCCTATGGTCTTACATAATGTAGTGCTGTCTCTGCCCTGGAGTAAATGGAAAACTTAAATCCTTTTTAGTTTCCTCCCATATTCTGAGGTCTGCAAAGCTGTGGTGAGGTGTGCCTTTTGTATTGAAGGTGGAGACCTCTCTTAACAAGGGATAAAGTGTTAGATCAACAAAAATACAAGTGTTAGACCAGCTTCTATATGCTGGGAATCAGGGATGGAAACTAACCTTCCAGGAATAACAGTGGATGGTCATCTCGGTATGGCTTCTCATAATTTGTAGAGAAAGTAGGAATAAAAAGGGGGAAGCATTTGATTTTTCAAATACAGTGGAGCCTGGGACATGCTGAGACAAAGTATCAGTGAGGATGTTTTTCTAGTAGTCCATAGGACACCCCAAGATAGCTGATGGGCGTGAGGTGCTCAGATTCTGTTAAGACACTTCTGAAATGGCAGAGACGGTGTTTGCAATGTTTGTCCAGAGAGGGATAGAGGCTGGAGAATAAGAAATATTAAGAGTATCAAACTTTGTCTGATTTCCATGGCTTAAGGTGTGTAAAATGCCTGGGAAGTTAACGGATGCTGTTGTGTTTCCCAGTGACTTAGGAGAGGCCTCACTGAAAATCACGGGCGTCACTGCGGAAGACGATGGTATCTACACGTGTATAGCTGCAAACGATATGGGTTCAGTTTCATCTTCTGCCAGTCTACGAGTTTTAGGTGAGCCTGTCTCTCTCCTTGCTTGTTTGGTTTTTATCTAATAGCATTCAAAGTGCCTGGTACCCAGAGGATAAGAAAAAGAAAACCCTGCCTCTTGGGCACTCCTCTGTTGGAGGGGGGAGTGGTGTTACAACTGTGCTTCAGCAGGAATCAATGCACTTTTGGGATGTAACTAATTAGATAGGATGCTTACACAGTGCTGCCAAGGTGTACATGTACCTTGTCTGTCAATACTAGTTCAAACATAGTATAATAAAATCTTATTTTCCATCTGCATTCTTAGTTTGCTCTCAGTGAACGTTACTATGCTAACACATAGAATTTCTGAAGCAGAAAGATAGTAAAAGAGTAGCATTGCTGTGTATTTTAACACATGCCTTTTCCCTCAGTTGTAAAGTCACAGTGTTCAGGAGAACATAAAACTGTTTCTTGTCTTTGAGTCAAGGTTCTACACGTCAATTACATTATTTCAATACCTGAAGTAAGGCAACCTGAGTATTTGTGGGAGAACAAAAAGGAAACTT
The DNA here is from genome assembly GCF_028858725.1 of Colius striatus. Classification (NCBI taxonomy): domain Eukaryota; kingdom Metazoa; phylum Chordata; class Aves; order Coliiformes; family Coliidae; genus Colius; species Colius striatus. The sequence goes on from NC_084762.1 coordinate 8,657,771, forward strand.
GCAGAGATGAAAAATGGCTGTGTTTTGGAGGCAGACAGCAAAGAAGGGAAAAATGGGGTGTACTTTGGTTTAATGGTATAGGGATAAGTTTCAATGAGTGTTTGTACATTCAGTTATTCTCTTAAGTGTTCAGGATCTTCCATTTTTAGAAACAATGAAAACACAGGGAAACAGCAGGATGGCAGACTTTCCTTAAGTGCAGTTATGACAGTTGATGCTATCTAGGACCTTTAATCTATTGAGAAGTCCATATATTTATCCACTGGTGAGAATTAATTAGTAGATTTTAGGTGAAATAGCTCTGTCTCAAATTGACTTACATAAAAGAGAACAAAACATAAAGTGCTGCCTTCTGTCTTTGTACATTTGGAGACTTGTACTGTTGTCCCAAACTCCTCCAAAACATGTTCTTTCTTCCCTTTTAAAAATAATTTTTCCATTTTCCTGGAATGTTGGAAACCAGAATGAAAGACTTGTCCCTTCCAAAACCTCATCTGAAATTATTGGTGTTTCATAATCAGTGTTGACACTTTGAGCTCTGCCTCTTGGCAGCCACAGTTAAGTGTCTTAGTGCCAATGTATTGAGGTGGTGATTATACCCAGCACTTCCCAAGACAGACAGTAATTAAGGCCTAAGACATATGTGTTGCAATATATAAAAGAGGCAGAAGAAAAGGATTGATCTTTATGTTAATAGTTCCTGGAAAATAGAGCTTTTTTTCCAGGTAGCTGCTACCTGGTCATGTTTTTCCCCCTCCTCAGTTGCAGGTCTATAGTTGATAATAGGTATCTTACATTATATCTCATTCTTTTTGCTATTTCTTTCAACTTGCCAAGATTGCTTATTCTTGTACAGACAATTCCCACTGCACCTGAATTAGTTCCGCTCTAGAATTTGTTCTGCTGCATTGGCTGGGCTGCTGTGGTGTGTAATCCAGTTTGTCTTGCTGCCATCCTGTGTTACATGGGGATTAACACAATGGGGTGATTCCACTGATAGTATCTCAGCCAAGGAAACTTTCTAGTCAGGGGAGTAAAAAGCTTTTGATGGACAAGAATCACTGCGAAACTGTGTGCTTTAAGGAACTAGTGTAATGACCATAGTCAGTATAGAAGCCCAAAACTCTGATTTGGTCAGAATTAGTCACAGAAGTCTTTTAGACTAAACTACTATCTTTCAGCCACAGTTCTTAGTCTTACTGATCATGGCCAAGAGCAGTTGTTCACTTTCCAATCAAAACTAAACCAGAATTTGCAATGTCTTGTTTAGTCTTCAACTGGACTCCAAAAGACAGGCAGCTGTATTTTGCTAGTCTCACAGAATCTCAAGGGCTGGAAGGGACCTCAAAAGATCATCCAGTCCAATGCCCCTGCTAGAGCAGGACCACCTAGAGTAAGGTCACAGAGGGACTCATCCAGCTGGGTTTGGAATGTCCCCAGAGAAGGAGACTCAACTCAGCCCTACTCTTGGCCATCCTACCCTTCATTTCCCAGGTCCATAACAGCAAAATGAAAACTTTAAGGCTGTAGCACAAGGTGTCAACGTCACAGTATGAAGTCTTTTTCAGTTCTTTGGACTTGAAGGACTTGCCATATGACTGTAGGCAATTCTTGTGCAAAGAGTGAAGTGCACTCTTTGCCTTCTGTTGCTGGAATAGTCTTTATAAACCGTCAGTGAAGTAGTAGGTTACAGAAATAATTCTCTTTCTGAGCTGCAAGAGGATGGACAATATGAGGCCTTGAGTTGTTTTTCGATATAGACATGCTCAACTTCTAAAGGAAGATGATAGATGCCAGTCTGACTGAGGCATATTCTTCCTGAGACCTTTTTCCCAAACTGCATATGACGTCCAAATATTTCTCCTTCAGCAAATATCTGAAACAAGATATTAGTTATAATGACAACAATTTAGTTCTGAGAAGGTTCTAATTATGTTGAATTTTGACCATACTATCTTCATCCTTTGTAGGTCCTGGAAGTGATGGGATCATGGTCATCTGGAAAGACAACTTTGATTCCCTCTACAGCGAAGTGGCTGAGCTTGGCAGGTGCGTTCTGTATGTTGGCATCCGAAACTGTTTCTATCAAAATATCATCTTCTCTTTCAAAGAATCAAATTATCTTTAAAAGGTACTTATCATATTAACCTAAAAGGACGAAATTACATTGGATTTCATAGAAATGAAGTGGAAGTGAAAATTTTATACCACCACTAGGTGGCACTGCATAAGCAGAAGGCGTTTGGGTTGAAGTGGTAGCACAGGTAAAGGGAGTTATTTCTTTTTAAGCATGGCTTGCAGTGGCTGATGCTGCTTCTATAGTGAAACCCTCCTAACCCTTTTTATTTAGGGCACAAAAATTACAGACAGAAAAGATATTATAATGGGCAAAATAAGTCACATAATATATACATTTCACCCACTTAATAATAACCTAAAATTAGGTCTCTCTCAAGATATCTTTCAAGGTAAAAGTATGTCTCATGGTTAATTCTTTCCTTTCCATGTTGTGTTCCAGGGGCAGATTTTCTGTCGTTAAGAAGTGCGACCAGAAGGGAACCAAGCGAGCAGTAGCCACTAAGTTTGTGAATAAGAAGTTGATGAAGAGAGACCAGGTTACCCATGAACTTGGAGTCATGCAGAATCTCCAGCATCCCCAGCTCATTGGCCTTCTTGACACCTTTGAGACCTCCACCAACTACATACTAGTGTTAGAAATGTGTGTGGACTCTTAATATTACCTGTAAAATGCAATCTCTGCAGCTGCCTTTCTGGGGCACTTCTAGTGGTTGATGAATAAGAAACTTTCAGATTCCATAGAAGTTGGAAAATATCTAAGTAAAACATTGCAGTTGTTAAGTGCTATTATTAAAATGTTGAGCTCAATACTCAGAATAAAACAACCTGAGATATGAAACTGATATGTGATTATCTTGCTCCGAATGTCTATTCAGAGCAAGATAAGGAATTATTTTATATCAAGTGACTGCGCAAGTGACTTAGGAATATTGTGATCTGGTAGCTCATATCTCCTCTTCATACCCTAGTCCTCTGTCCTGTTGGTGCTGCAAACTGCAGTTATTCCTGTAGTCTATGGCCTGTTATGTTTTTCTCTCAGTTATGATGTGTGGATTAACCCCTGTAATTCCAACAGGGCTGACCAGGGTCGCCTTCTAGACTATGTTGTGCGATGGGGAAACCTTACGGAAGGGAAGATCAGACTCTACCTGGGAGAGATTCTGGAAGCTGTGCAGTATCTTCATAACTGCAGAATAGCACATTTGGACCTAAAGGTGAGGAGTGAATGGGATTCCTGGCAGTGCAGGCCTATCTGGGCATAAAAACCTCTTTCTTTGCTTTGAGACTGTGTGAAGGTTATGGGTCACAGCTCCATCCCCAAATGCTTTATATGACTCACAGCCTGCAAAGCAGAAATGTTGAATTCCCAGTGCTTTCTCCTTAAAGCTTGCTGGCCCTGTGTGGTCCTTTGTGCTGGAAATAACTGCTGACAGGAACAGTTCTGTTTGATTTTTAGTTATTTGTTTGTTCATGTGTTTACTTTCTGAGAAACTTGCAGCAGACGTCCATTGCTTGCTCAAGAAGCTCAGGATTGTTGTGAAAGAGGCTCCTTTTCCTCTGTTCCTGCAAATCTGTTTCTCATCTTTGCACTCTGAGGGCTGTGTTATCTGTGTGACAGATGCTCTTTGAGTCTCTGTTCTACTCCTTGACTTTTACTTGAGCCACGGGGATTTGATGCATTTGAGTAGGAAAAGCTATATTACAAGGTCCTAATCTGAATAATCATTAAAAACTTGGGGTTTACACTTTTTTTCCCACCTGTATTTGAATAATAAGGAGTTTTAGCTTTGACAAGTCATCTTTGTAGACAGGGTCTCTTTAGCCAGAAGGAGTCACAGTGAGGAAGAGCAAAAAGAGCCTGCATCTTCCCTCCACGTTCTGTTTTCCAAGCAGAACCAGTCTGGTCTTTGCACATCATGGAGACTCCAAATTTAATGGGGTTTTTTTGGTGCTACGTGGAGCTCAACAGTACTTTTTACAGTCTTAGAGTACATACAGATGAACTAACTAAAAACCAGTTGTAGGTAAGTCACTCCTGTTTTGCTAAGATCACAGGTACAGCAGCGGTAGCTTCAGAAATAAAACCATACAAATGATTCCACTTTCCTCTCACCAATAGCGGGGCAGTTCTCTCCAAGCCATGTGCATCCAACAGGACCTTCTGCTGCCATAGTCTCGTAACAGTGCTTGACTTCCATCTGCACAGCTGTTACCTAAAAGAACCACCAAGTAAAGCTGGATTCTGTTGAAAGCATCATGAAATTTCTGACAGTGTCTTCCAGTCTTTAAATACGAGGTTTTTGTTATCTGTGTGTCATAAAGCAAATAGAGCAACTGCTTAATTCACCCTCTGTTTGTAATTGCTGTTGTTTAAACTTAAGTTGCCAAACAGGGGTTCCTGGGAGACTTTGTAAAGCTGCTATTGTGGACATCTGCAGTATTATCTGGCAGAACTACACTTCCTGCAAAAATTACAGTGCCAGCAGCTAAACCACATTCACTGTATACTGTAGTGGGCAAGAAACTGCCTGCTGGTTGTTCTGGGGGAAGCCTTGGTAGGAGGACTGCTTTGGGAGCTTTGCAGAGCTGGACTTCAGCAGTAATCCCTGTAGCTTGCAGCTCTTTGTTACGTTCTTGAGCTGGCTGGGAGAAAGTAGTGATGGAGCATCAAATGTGTGTTAAGAGTGACTTGGAGGGAAAAAAAAAAGAAGTTGTTTTAACTTTTGCTTTTATGTTTTCTAGCCTGAAAATATTTTGGTGGACCAGAGTTCCACTAAGCCAACAATAAAACTGGCTGACTTTGGAGATGCAGTCCAGCTCAATACCACGTATTACATCCACCAGTTACTTGGAAACCCAGAGTTTGCAGCTCCTGAAATTATTCTTGGAAATCCTGTTTCCCTCACCTCAGATGTTTGGAGCATTGGAGTGCTCACATATGTCCTTCTTAGTGGCGTCTCTCCTTTCCTGGATGAAAGCGTAGAGGAAACTTGCCTGAATATTTGCCGCTTAGACTTTAGTTTCCCAGATGACTACTTCAAAGGAGTTAGCCAGAAGGCCAAAGATTTTGTATGTTTCCTACTTCAGGATGACCCAGCTAAGCGTCCCTCGGCTGCACTGGCCCTCCAGGAGCAATGGCTGCAGCCGGGGAACAGCAAAAGTGCTGACAGCATTGACATATCCAGACTGACTTCGTTCATTGAGCGGCGAAAACACCAGAATGATGTTCGACCCATCCGTAGCATTAAAAACTTCTTACAGAGCAGGCTCTTGCCAAGAGTTTGACCTTGCTTGAAGTTCTCTCTCATTCTCTTTCACCTGCCAATCAGACTGGAGACGGACTCCTCCTGCCGACCGATCAGACCGGAGACGATGGACTCCTCCTGCCAACAGATCAGACTGGAGATGTTGATGGATGATAACAGACTCCTCCTGCCAATCAGCTCGTTGACTTGAATTTTTGAGGAAAGCAAACCCCGAGCCAACCAGCCGCCAGCGAGTGCGGTTGGCACGCCAAGGCGTCGCGGGGGGACTGGCGATGCAGACTTCACTGGGGTGGAGGACGAGAGCACTGTACTTTGTTGCAAAAAAAAAAAAGAGATAGAGCAGTCACAAGTGATAGTAACAGTATTTTATTCAGGTTTCTGCAAAAAAAAAAGTAGTTTTTTTAATAAACAAGAGTTGAATTTTGCAAGTGAACTTACCTACCGTTTTCAAGATTTATTCAAGGAAGAAAAAAAAATACCTATGTTCAAAGCACTGGTGTCAAACGAAACAAAAAATGAAATCATGCCTGGAGAAGACTCACCCAAATGGCTGCCCATTGGTAATGGCCTCCATTTCTAACAGCTGGTTTTCACTTGGTCCTAGAGCTTTCCAGTTGCCTCGCCTGTATGTATCTCACGTAGCAGTGCACTGAGATCAGACTCTGCTTTTAAGTGCATCCAACCTCAAAAGTTTTTGCATACAAATAGAATGAATCGTTTTGCTCTGATAAAATGTAGGCCTTACTTGTATATAGACTGTTACCTGCCTTCGGTCTGTAATTTTGGATTATTTTTTTTGCCCCTTCTCCCCTTATCCTGGGTTTTTTTTCCCCCCAACCCTTCCCCCTTTCTTCCTAAATGGTGGTATACCACTGTGCGGGTCTTCAGTTTGGGTCAGCGCTCACTGTCCCCTTAGGAAAAGGACTTGGGGTCAGTGCCCGGCTTACCGACCCGATGGTCAAGCAGTATACAGCAGGATGAAATACTGTAAATGCACTCATTTGGGGTTTTTTTTTTTGTTTTTCTTTCATATCATGTGCAATGTTGTGGCTTTAACATTTTATGCAACTATTTATGAGGACCTCTGTTGTAACTGTAATAAATATATAGAAAAAGCACATAGTACGGCGAGCTTTATGGTTTTGTTTGTGTGTTCCGGGTGAGGGTCCTGGGTGGGCAGGGGAGGGTGTGTTGTACCACGCTGTCATTAGTTTAAGATGAGGGTTAGCATAGAACATTGTCAAGACTAGTCAGTTTTAAGGATTGTTTTTAAAAGAGACAAGAGAGAGATTCGTCTCCCAAATTTCAAACTGCTTGAGAAGTAGGGTGACACTTCTTAAAGTTTATTATGACTAGTATTATTATTATATTCAAAATGCCAAAGTCTGACTTTCCCAAAATCAGTCTCAACGCTTAGTACTTCTTAGAATTTTCAAATCTGTGTTTACTCCTTTCTGTGAAACGAACAAATGGACTTGGTGTGCTCTTTGGTGAAGAATCCCTTCAGAACGTAGCGGTCAGGCGAGGAGGATCTTCACGCGTCGTGTGATTGTCTTAGTAACTTGTTTTCTCAAGTTTGGAAGTAATACTAATGTGAGCTATTTAAAAAGACAGAGATGGTTTTCTGTGCATCACTGAGTTCATTTCGGGTGTGTTGTCATCTATGTTTGTGTGAAATGCCATGTTTAAAGGCACCATGCCGACATCCCACGGTAGTTAGCTGTATGGGTCTGAAGCCATAACCTAGCTTTGGGGTAGTCTGGAGCTTTTTACGGCTTCCACTGTATTCTATTTATTCCTTTTTTTAATTATTATTATTATTTGTTTGGTTTGGGGGGGGGATTTGGTGATTTTTTTTTTTTTTCCCTTTGTAAAGTTGTACAGAAACTTTTTAAAAGAAAACAACTGACTTGGAAACTGGACGTGTGTATTCGTACCAACCTCATATCATTACCTTCGTGTATTATTTCTTTCCTTTCCTGTTTCAGTTCCGTTTTGTTTGCCTTTATTTTGCATGTATATTTCTTTGTACAGTGACCTGACATGTTTACACAGTATGACGTGATGTAAATATTTTATTTTGCCATCAGTTATTTTGAAAACAAAAAGGAAAAAAAAAAATTAAACATATTTGACATATTTGTCTGATCTCTTGCTTTTAAGGAGTTGCAAAGTTTAGGTTTGGTTGTGTTTTAATTGGGCTTTGTATTTAAAAAGAGACTTTATTGCTATAAAATTCCTTCTAAATCACAGTGATGTATCTTTCTTTCATGCCTTACGAAGTAATATTTGCCTTTGCTCCAAGTGTTGAGTGCTTTGTAGTGTCGTGATTGCTTTTACATAAAACATGAGTAACTCCCTTAACTGTGGAAATTCATTACAGTCTTTTTGCTGGTCAAAATTTACTAGCTAATAGCTTTCACCAGGTGTTCCCAGTTAAAGACCAAAAGGATCGTATTTCAGTTTAATATTAAACTGGGGGACAGATTTCCCACACCTTTTAGGCTTTCCAGCTTCATGATGGAGAAAAGTTAACTTTCAGCTGTAAAAACTTGGGGTTTGCAGCTAAACTGTTTGCATCCTATAGTGGGTGAAGCAGAAAAGGTTTTCCTTGTGTGCCTTTCTCTGTCCCCCCTTTCTGCCATCATTAATCCCTTTGCAATTTCAACTGAAGTGACAGGTCAGGGAACAATACAGAGTGTTTATGCCTCTCACTGCGTTGTTTACATGGAGGCAGTGGGAGTGTTCTGCTATTACTTTTCAAGTGATGAAACAATCCCCTTTTATTCCTCACAGTTTACTACCAAGGGAGACATTTTACATTGAGAGAGACAGAGGATACTCAGGAAGGATGTGCTGCCATGAATGAGCCACTGGAAGCTTTTTCAGTGACAAGGAAATAGGTGGCAACACGCTCCATGGAAGAGTTTGTATCCTTGAGTTCTTGAAAATAGTTTGTTGTGTCTAAAGTTAGACTAAACTGGAAATTTACAGAGAAATAACATTCTTGCATGTGTTAATCAGGAGCAGAGATGTGTTCTTCCATCTGTAAACAAGAGTGCATTAACATCTTTTGACAGAGTGGAGTTTTGTACCAAATCCTGCTGTTGAGTGCAAAAGGTTCCAGCTGAAGAAAGCTTGAATGTTGAGTTTCCCAACTTAGATATCTCTTCAAATGCTTTTAAGAGATAATGTATGTAAATTAATTTACTGTATAGTCAGGGCTGCAAATGCTTCTTGGACTCGGTTGGGGTTCAGTTCTCATTGGCTGTTCTGCACACCACAAGCTCACACTGCAGAGCAGAAACCGAAAGCATGAGTGAGAGCAGCTGCCCTGAGGCTTACCATCCCTGGAGATACTTAAAAGACACATAGCTGAGGTGCTGAGGGACGTGGTTCAGTGATGGGCTTGGCAGTGTGAGGTTAGTGGTTGGACTCAGTGATCTTAAAGGTCTTTTCCAACCGAAATGATTCTGTGATTCCAATGGGTAGCGTTGTAGAGCGTAGGGAATGGCAGTGTCATAGCTGAAAGTGGGAAAAGAGCCAGGGAGGTTCAAGAGAGGAATGTATCTAAATGCTTTTTGATAACATAGTGACATAGCTCTGTCACTTCTCACTAATGTTTTGGGAGGAGAGAAGAGGCTGCCAGACTTTAAAGTCAGTGCATGTCTCAGCACTGCGCTCCCAAACTCTGCCTGAAAAGTTCTCCATTGCAGATTTGCTGAGCACAGCTTAAGTTGAAAACAGTTGTGCATCTGCCAAGCAGAAAGCCTGGCTAGATCATATTTTCATGATCAAGGAGCAACCTAAGTTGTCTTCCTAATGGACAGAGGCCCAACACATAGGCCTGTGCTCCCGAGGAGCAGGTTGGGAGAGCCTGGGTTTCTCTTGTGTGAGTATAAGGGTCACTGAACAGTCATCCTCATTCTCCCATAGGACCATTAACATCCTGATGAAGTGAAGAAAAAAGTTAATTGTTTTTTTCTTTCTCCAAATCCACGTTCAGGCCAGGGAGCAGCAGAGATCCTCCACAATGACCCAGCAAAAGCATCTGGCTTCCTGAAGAAATTTCAGTACCTGTGCAAACTTGATTGATAGAGGAAGATGCTTGAAAACATAACAGGACGCCCTTTGCATGTAACCTACTGCTTGGTGTTGTCAGGAAACTTTGTAACTGCTGAGGGAGGCAGTGTAGGACTCCATCAGAGAGGATGAGAATCTAATGAAACCAAGGAGAAAAACAATAGCTGACTTGAGGTTAAGCCCCATGGTTCCCAAACTCTGAAGAGAAATGAAGAGAGGGATATAGTTAACAAGGATCTGTGAGTAGCTGGTATTTGGTGAATTATTTGGACAGACAATCTTTGCTGGGAACAGCAATGTATTGGTGTGCTGGGGATCAGTGCAGGGAGTGTTTTGCCATGTCCAGTCCAACAGATGAGCTAAGCTTTATACACTCTTTCCATGTTTGCTTAGATTCAATGTGGATGCGTTACTAATTCCTCTGCTGTAGGGATTCAGCTGCATGTGGAGGTAGGTGCAACCAGGTAAGATTGAGTTTCTGTATCTGTTTAAACCAGTTCCAGGTATTGCAGTGTTTTTGTGAGAACCAGTGCTTCATCCCTCAGGCAATCAGCTTCTGGGGAGTTTTTTTCTGAAGTTAAATCTTGATAGAGGTTATATTGGAGAGTAACAGATTTTGCATTTGGAGAGGTTGTACTTCCAGTATTTCTTGAACATTTGCATCTGTCAAAGTACTCAAGACAAAAGGTTTTTCCTGTGTGATCTCTCATCACTGTAAAGGAGACGGTGCTTACTGTTCTCTCTCCTTCCTGGCAAACAAAGATCAGCACCTCAGGCTTCATATGCTTGATGATCACCTCAGCATTTCCCAAGGAAATGCACTGAGCAGTCCTCCATGCTGTGCCACAACACTGAGCATCACTGCAAGAATGAGATCTGTTTCATTGAGCTGCCATGGGGACTTAAGAGCCTGATGTGTAAGAACAGGAGGACATGCATCTCTCATTATGCCATTTGTCCTCAACACGGGAACACTTCCACCTCTCCTAATTCCCTCCCCTTAACCCTATCCAAAAAAGCTTCAGGGGACTGGAGGGGTGGTTAGTAAGGAGAGCAGTTTGATCTCCTATTCCCCTAATAATGGCAGGAGAGCCAGCACCAAGCCTGCTCAAGATACATCTGAGGTTTAATATGTGAACTCTTTGAGCTACCATCAGGAAGGATGGTAGTCAGAATGTTTTCATTGTTTTCAACAATTAGATAAGAATCTGACAGCTGTTTTTTAAATTTGTTTTCTTCTTGAGGAGATGTGTAAATGAGGTATTTGAGACTGCATCAGTTGCAGTGGATAAAGCTTCAGATTCTGTCAGTATTTCCCTGTGGTTATGTGTTGGTTCTCATTGCTCCCAATTTCTGAGTTTCTGAAGGAAAATATCCTCTCTCTAAAGAGAAAGAATGTAGTGAACTAGAGAAAGGAGGAAAACTTAACACTAAAACAACACTTTAGTTTCTGTGAACTGAATTTCCAGCCCCCTAGAGACATTCTGTTTGTTACCACCCCAGCGTATTCTCCTGTCAGGCTAAATGGTCTTCCTGACAAAATGGTGGCTTTGCATCTCATGGAAGAAAAGTCCACTGAAGATTTCTTAATACCTAATCATTGTTTTAGAATAGCAGTGAACCATTGATACCCCTAACTTTGTGTAGCAACGGGTTGTACATTTGAACTCCTTACTATGTGAAGAACACACTGGCATCTTCCTTTGATGCCTCTGAAGCTTTCTCTTGGAAAAGACAATAAGCAGTTCATCTCCCCAACTTCTTTGCCCTACCTTACTTTTAATTTGGTCATTTGTTTACCAAGCTAAAGAGTACTTGTCTATTTCTCTTTCATAATGAAGCTATTTATTATCTTAATTGCCTTTCTCTGAACCTTCCAAGTTTGTTTTCTGTGACAGGAGGAAGCAAAGCTCACACAATTTTCATGACACAGGTGCATCATGAATTGCACAGCTGCAAGATGGTATTTTTTTCTCTATTCCTTTCCCAAAAGTTTTAAGTGTTCACCTTGCTTTGTCTTCTTCTGAGCTGGTAACTTCTAAGAATATTAAATCCTGAGAAGGTGCTCCCAAAGGTCAGTTTATAACCCATGATGGTGTATATAAAACTTGGATTCCCCTTTCAGCATGTTCCCCATAAACATGAATTTTCTCTCATTGAGTTTAGTCAGCTGTTTTATTTCCCAGCCGAAGCTGAGGTATTACAGTTGCCTTAGGGGCAGACTGTCCTGATGGAACCGAGTGTGGAGATCTCTTGTATTAAACAAATAGAGACTGAGTACCGCTGGCCTTCATCTTGCCACTCAGATAGTCAGACTACCTCCTTGACTTCTTGAAGAACACCTTTGGCAGGAGTTTTCTTGCCAGCTCCTGGAGCCGTCAAACCATTTCCACTCATGCTGAGGGAGGAAATTGTAACCTACGTTGGACTTGATTATGCTGAAACTCCTTGTACTTCCAAATTCAGTTTTGAGGACTGATTTTTAGTGAGGCCAGCACCTTCACTCCAACAGAAGGATTTGCTTGGGTCTCAAGCAGGAGGCTTATTTCCCATGCATGGGGAACACCTCTAAAGATTGCTTGCAGAAATTTCCCATTAAGCTTTCTGAAGAGTCAGCCAGCAGTAGTCAGCACCAGAAACTCACTGAGCACACCCTGAACTCAGTCTCAACAAGGGCTTGCAATCCTAGGGCCAAGGGCTACTCCCAAATACTGAGGAAGAGCTGGCAGCAGCTGCACGTTTGCCCTGTTGAACCACAGGGAATCTACCTTCTGGTCAAATAGCGATTTACATCCCGTGTCTTGCCTGTGTGTTGCTGAAGAGCATGTGATCCCTTGAGATGGATGGTTCTTCACACTCTCAGACTTTCCCCTCAGTGATGCCAAGATGGACTGAGTATTTTCAGAATGATGTCATTGAATTTGCCATCTCTCAAGACTGATGGTGAGAGTACTTCCTTCTTTGGTGATGAAGCACTCTGCTGGGACTTGAAGGGTTCTGGACTCTTTGTCTGCCAGGAAAACTCAAAGCTGGGAAGCTGTGTTAGGCCCAGTTACAGGAGTTCATCCATCCATTGCTTTGTTCTGGTTTTGCTGCTGTTGTTGGGAGGTTTAGATGCTAGTGTACGGTCCTGGCTGGTTCACACTGGTGCAAAAAGAATGTCATGATGTATCATGAAATATTCACGGGGGGCTTTTAGGATAAAGTGTCATGAGGGTGACTTGGTCACCACCAAAAACTGCCTGAACATCAAAATGATTCACTGGTCTTGGAGTTTGATGGAGGCCTAAACTCTTTTCTTCCAGGGATGTTTCACAAAGTAAGGCAGAGTGTAAGTCTGCTGATGATTGCTGGTTTTACTCTGATTACTGGTTGTGGATGACATCTGGGGATGTTCCCTCACTTTTCAGACCTGCTTGGAAAGAAGGTAAAGCATGCTGTCCTGCTCCATCCTACAGCCTGGATGTTGAATGGGTCTCAAGTCTGAAGTGAGTCTGGTTTTTATTTGTCTTTGTCTTTTTGGGTTAAGTACTGAATTTTCTATATTGACCTGATTTTTCACTTAATGTTTAGCCTTTCATTTTCCTTTCAACACCTCCACCTGTTACTTTTTAAAATGGAAATGTAATATTCTTTATTTGATGAAATATGGATATGATATAAATATTCGATAGGTGATGAGGTATAAGGTTGCAATAGGGGCTAGCATCTCTACTGAGGAAGTCATCTGCTCGCTGTAAGAGGCTGTTTTCTCTCATCCTCCTCTCCAGGTAATTTTTAAATACCAAAATCCTGTCTGAATTCCTATGACACTGGTAGTCATGGTATGAACTAGGCAGTCATCTGTGCTTGTAACAGCTTCACCTTTTGCCAAAGCTTTTTTCTTCCAGGAGTATGAGACACATTCAGGTCTAATAACTGTTCTTTCTAATGTTATTTATTTTCTGGTAATTTGGGGTTTCTTATGCTGGGCCAGTAGCTGTATGTTGTTTCATCCAGAAGTCGAGAAATTAATGTAATTGTTTTCTATCTGTCACATTTCTGTGGTCAAGGTGTTGCTTCATAACTCCAACAAAGCTGCCACTTTGTCCTTAGTACATCTGGTCCTTACCATCACCTCTGACCAAGGGAAGAATGATGCACCTGCAGAAACCAGGGCATAGCTATCTCTGAACGTTCTGCTTTTTGGTATGGGACTTTATAACACGTATGTCATTTACTAATCTATCTATTTTACATTATATCTTATATCTAATTTACACTCATACAGTGCTGTTTGCTGCTTCTTTGTACTGGCTATAAGTTGCCTGTCAAAACTAGCTTTAGAGAGTGCACTGCCATCTAGCAGTTCAGCTGTGAGATACATTGCAGACAACTTTCAACATCTTTGATGAGAGAAATGCCAAAGAGAATGGTAACCCCTGGAGATGGGAAGGAGGAAGGTTGGCTTGGAAACATGTTCCAATATGCAAAATAGTAATAAAGATTTTTACTTCAAGAAGTATTTCCAGTAATTTCTGATAAGCTACTGGGTCTAGTGGAAGCAAGATAAGAGTGTACTAAGAAAAGATGGCATCCCTTCAAAATAATTCACTGTGCAAGTTGAAAGCATTCCCCTGGAAGTATCTGCCGCTTGTCTCAGAAGCTCATCTTCCAGAGAGGCTGCAGAGATAAAGTTCAGAGAGAGGAAAATATCTGGGAATTAATAGAGATATTTTAAGTATCTTTGAGGGAGAATGTTCTGGGATAGTCAGTACATGGCCCATCGGACTATGATTCCTTTACCAAAGGATTTATGGCAGGGTAGGGATGACGTTTGTTTGTGCAAGCGAACGTCTGTTTCTGTTGGCATGCTGTGACTTTTCCAGCTGTGCGTGGTTAGGTAGGTAGTGCAAGCACTTGATTAAAGTTGAATCTTCCTCTTGAGTCTGTAATGTTTAGCTTGACAAATAAGCAAGAAACATATTTTGCTCTATTAGTCAACTGCAAGAGTTGGAGAGGTAACCTTTTACAAGGCCTGAACACCATCTGTCAGGATTTTATAAATAAGGAGGAAACGGTAATGCTTTTTTTCCATTTGTTCAGATGTGAACTGCTTCTGTGCTCAGGTGCTCCACAGAAACTCATGATCTGCTTTACAAACCTGTTCCCAAGTAACTTGAGTATCTTTTCTAGCAATTTTGCTTTTCTAGTTCAATAGTGTCTGTCACACGTTGGACCTTGTATCAGCGAGAAACCCATTGTGATAATCTACTTGAAGGGGGTTTTGGTTTCTTTTAAAGAAGTAGTATTGAAACCACATGTGCATGCTGTGGAATCTAATAATGTGAAAGCTGCAGCCCAAATTGTAAAGGGTTTCTTTTTCCCAGAGGTTTGGTATTACTGTCCTATGTAATGCAAGGGTTTATTTTCCATGGTTAAGTTGGCTTGATGTCATTGACTTCTTGCCGAAGTCAGGCAGAGAAGTATGGACTATGTTGTGGTTATGTTATTTCATTGCAGACAAGTGTTACACTGAAAGGCATTACCTTTAGCAGGTATTGCTGTTCTTATCTTTCTGCTGGAGCCCACAAACCTCAGAGCTCTCTTTGTACTGCTCTGGGGAGCTCTGCTGCAACTGGTGTCCCAAGATGTCGTCTGTGCATATTTATGGCTTTCCTACACCAGTCTGTGAAAAGGAAGGCAAAAGAGAATTTTGCTAATTATGAAACAGTTGAGAAGGTCTTTCCTAGTTGCTCTTTGGGGGTTAAAAATGCATGGGGGAGCAGAGTCAGGGGAAGATGCATAAATGACATCTCATGAGAGCTAAATGGGAATTCATGCCCTTCTCCTGACTGCCTATCCTCAGGGTGATGGACATTAGACAGGCAGGAGAGATGTAATTGCCCCAAGGACACAGTTTGGTGTCCAAAGTACCCTGTGTGAGAAGCAAAGTGCTCCCAGCCCCTCCCCAGCACCTTTGGGCTCCAGCCCCTTCCCCAGCTCCACTGCCCAGCTCTGGCCAAGCTCCAGCCCCTCAGTGTCCCTCTGGCGGAGAGTGAGGGGCCCAACACTGAACACAGCCCTCGAGCTGCAGACTCCCCAGGGCCTAGTATGGGGGTACAGGCACTGCCCTGGGCCTGCTGCCACCCCACTGCTGATCCCAGCCAGGATGCCACTGGCTTTCCTGGCCACCTGGGCACGCTGCTCACCACAGCTGGAGCTGGACATGGGACAGGGGGGAAGCAGGAGTCATTGCCTTTTCATGTCAAACACCCCTTTCTCATCTTCTGGGGCATTGAGCACAGCCCCTTGTCAGGGCTGCTCTGGCCCATTTTTGTTTCTTGCCTGCTGCTCCTGCACCTCCAGTTTTCCCTGGGTTGTTGGATGTGCTTGGGTGTGTGTCTACCAGCATGAAAGGGAGATGAGTAACTGTGGGACTACATATTTGGTTCACAAAGGATAAGGTGGTGGGGTCTGCCAGAACTTCAATGTTTCTACATGATTTTCAACTGTGTTAAACTGGAGATGTATTTAAAGAATGAGCTATTTTTTTTCTCACCTATATTTTCTCCTTGTTTAAGTTTCATCAGCAAATCCTATAAGTGCTTGCTGTCACGTGTCATTTGTGTGGTAAATACTTCTACATGCAGATTCTTCTTAACCTGCTCAGCCTTTCTGCTGTGTTCCACTAAAGACAGTGTTTCCACTGTAAGCCAGTACCTTATAGCTTCTTTCTAGATGATGTGCATCTTACCTATGAAGTTTTTGGTTGACAAATAATGTTTAGCAAATTCTTACCCTAAAAGTCATTGGAGTATGTGTTTGTTTACACAGCCACAGCAGGTGGGCTGGTCTTTAAAGAAAGGCAACATTGCAGGTGCTGTACCTGCTATGGCTCAGCCTGGTATGCTGCACATTTGGTGGGAGGTAAGATAAACCAAAACATTAACCTGTTGATGTTTGACATACTGCAGACTAATCTGGGAGAGAATAATTAGTGGCTTGTTATCACCAGATTTAACATGAAGTGTTTTACAAATTACCTAACCAAAAAGATAAGGTGCCTAGTTCTTGGCCAGGTGTGAAATCCACTTTAGCAGGCCCAGGCCACTGTTTGTGGAGCTCTATGAAATAAATGATAGCCTCATTTTTGCATCTAGAATGCTGTGTGTGTACTTCACAGGAACACACAGAGTCACAGAAAGAATGGGCATGAAATAAGGGTGTCACAGAAACTGTCATTTTACTGGAAATCACCAGCAGAACTGCAACGAGTTTGAATTCAGTGCTGCACTATGTACATTCTGTTATTACAAAACTGCCCTCTGGTTGAAAGCCCTACAACTGCAGCAGCTTGAAAGAGCAAAGAGCACTTTGAGGTTTCTCCCACCCCTCCTGCTAGCAAACCTCCCCACATACAGCAAAGCTGTTAGTTTGAAAGGAGCAGCAGTACACAGGCTGCCCAAAACTAATCTATGACAGTCTTTTATTTGCTCTTGGCAGCCTCCATTTTAAAGGGAGCAGCTTTTTCACCTCATTTAGGTTTATCAGTAGGCTGACTGCTAGTCAGTGTCTGCTAGCAGTACCAGATCCGTGGAGCACTCTTCTGCAGCACGCTTTCAGTGTAACTCTCTTCCTCCACAGTAGTAGCTGGATTCCAGTACACACAACATGCTGAAAAGTTTAATGCCAGGGACACCTGCAAAGAAATGTTCCTTTAAAATGATATAGATATAGATAGACGTGTCTGAGCAACAGAACCAGAATGTCACACCAGGAGAATCACCCTATAGTG
This sequence comes from Colius striatus, assembly GCF_028858725.1. Lineage (NCBI taxonomy): Eukaryota > Metazoa > Chordata > Aves > Coliiformes > Coliidae > Colius > Colius striatus. The sequence continues at coordinate 8,674,976 of NC_084762.1, forward strand.
GGCCTAAGCTGCATTTGCATTGGAGTGGCAAAGGTCTACTAAGGCAGGTAAATCCTTGGCAAAGTTCCTCTAGTGCACAAGGTGATTCCAGAGCCTCCCTAGGGCTCTTCTGGGGCCCTCGAGGCCTACTCAGAGCAGCCCAACACAAGCCGTGGCTTCGGCACTTGCCTTGCAGATTTCCAGCTTGAGATCATACAGTTCTTGGCTGATTTCACAGGTAGTCTGTCACAGCTTTGTAAAGAAGGCTATTCAGGACACTGCAGCCTATGTTATCTTCTTTCCTCATTTTTGTCTGGTCATTTCTCAGTACAGAGGCCAAACCGGTTGGTTTATACATCTTCAAAAAACCCCCAAGCATGACATTAATCAGTAGTTACAAACTTGTATGAGGCAGATCCATACAGTCTAGTGCACTGCTAAGCTCTTACAATGCCATGGCTGGAGCTGTGATGGCTTTACATGGGCAATATTTATAAGGTGTTTTGATGAAGACTATTCTTCATAAAATCTTTGACATTCGTGCATTACAGTCAAAGCTTCTTTACTGTTTTGTGGCAAGTTACACAACCCAATGAATCTGTTTTCTAAAACCCAGCATGTATGACCTGAAACACATTGCTGGCTTGAAAAACAAACCTGAACACTTGGTTTCCATGAGAGTAAAGCTCAGCTGGTACATGGAAGTTTCCATCTGGATCAGCTCTCTGCTAAGGGCTCCAAAGCATGCACCAGAGTGTGGGTGCTGGTGTGGATGAGAGATCAGCACTGGGGAGGAAGCAGCCAGAGGGGGTGAGGGTTCTCTTGACAGCTGTCCTGGCATGGCACAGTGGAAGTGGATCCCTAGTGCTCAGTCACAAGATCCTGCTGTTTCTCACCACAAAATGCTTTCCCAAAGTCAGACTCAATGGCACAAGCCTGTTCCCCCCGGCTCAAACACACACAGCACCTGGAAAGCTTACCCTTACCAGTTTAGATCCCAGGTCAGGGCTGTCATACCCAAACTTCTTTCTTTGGGGAAAAAAGAAAGGAAAACAGCTTTATCTTTCTGTTGCCCTGAAGGCATGCCACAACACCCAGGTTTGCATGCCCACAGGCAGCTTCTCCCCACAGCTGGTGGAGGGTAGAGGGAACAATGATTCATAAAATCAGAGAATCATTGAGGTTGGAAAAGCTCTTCAAATTCACCAAGTTCAGCGTTCCCCCAGCACTGCCACGGCCACCACTAGCCCATGTCCCCCAGCCCCATGGCTTTGGAGTGCTCCTGTCTCCCCTCAGCCTCCAGGCTCAACACTCCCATGGTGCTTAGAGCGGTTTTGTTGGGAATAATCTGTACACAGGGAGCACACTGCATGTCCTGGCCTCCCCCTGAGGCCACTGAGCAGGCACTACATCCTAAACCTGCCCTTGTGACGGCCACATCTCAGCTTTCTGTTCCTGGCAGGAGGCAGCTGACTCCTCCGTGCTGTCCAGCTCCTTTATAATGCTTCTCAGCCTTTTGACTGAGATCAAGTGTAGAATCTGTTCTTATCAGTTTAATATCTTATCCTCGATGAGAGGACTTCATATTAAATGGAGTTTTGGTGTTGGGAGTTGGACCCAGCACTTGCTTACTCCACTCTGGACATGTCCCAGGATTGCAGTGCCTCAGGGGAATGGGTTTTTTTAGCCAGTAGTGTGCCCAGGTGGCCAAGAAAGCCAATGACATCCTGGTTTGTGTCAGAGATTGTGTGACCAACAAGGAAAGGAAGTTGTGATTGGGGGGGTCAATCTCTTCTCCCAAGTAATGAATGACAAGACAAGAGGAAATGGCTTCAAGTTGCACTAAGGGAGGTTTATATTGGAGATTAGGAGAACCATTTTCCCTGAGAGAGTTGTTAGTCGCTGGCACAGGCTGCTCAGGGAGGTGGTGGAGTCACTATCCCTGGAGGGATTCCAAACCTGTGTAGTTGAGGTGCTGAGGGACGTGGTTCAGTGATGGGCTTGGCAGTGTGAGGTTAGTGGTTGAACGATTATGTGATTCTATAAAAAGCCAAAACTGCTTTAAGTGTTCATGACTGTAGTCTTTGACTTAGCAAGTCTCTCACAGCAGTGGAGGGAGGAGTAGCAGAGGTCTCTGCTTAGTTTGCACTATGAAATCCTGTCCCTGGTTCTGGTGAGGAAAATACAAGGCATGGCAGCTGTCTAGTGTGTATTTACCATTCCCTCAGCCACATTTAGGCTGCTTTTTTGAAACCTTTTGATCAATTCTGTAAGTAAGAGAAATCAAATGTTACATTTAGATGGGACAGACCGCTTTCAAAAGCTATAGACTCATGTATGGACACGCAGAGTGCTCAGTTTGCCAAACCTGCTAGCACCTGCAGCTTTAACTTTGGCATTTTAGGCCTCCTAGTAGTTTGACTATACAAATGTCTCAGCTTCTGTTGAGTTGCTCATTTGCAGCTGACACCTTGCCACTTAAAAGTAGTGGCTCATTTCTGGCTGATCTCCATGTTGGACTTTATAACAGCTCTCTGTATTTGTTTACTGAGCACCAATTATTTTACTATTGGGTGTAGCTCTTTATGAAGCCTGTCTCCTGGAAATATTGCCAGTGGAAGGAAGTATAACTATATGATATTGACCTTATCCTGTTTTAGTCATACTGTTTGACTTATACTAGTACATTTTGTGTTAGAGTAATACTTGAAGGTCTGTGGATGTAGGACTGTTCCTACATTCATTTTGGGGGAAAAAAAAGAAGTGGCAAAGCATAAAGAATCGTTCTGTTGGGGTTTTTTCACTTGTTGATGGCTGAACAGAGTTGTGCATGTGACAGTTATGTCAGACCTAATAAAAAACTTGAAAAAAACAAAATCCAGCAACATGATGCTTGTAGACCTGTATAAAAGTGCTTCAGAACCTTCTGGAATAACCTACAGTAGATGGAGAAAGAAGGAGAATAGCCTCATCTGAGTCAACTTTTTGAAATGTCCTGAAGATGATGCAGTTTTGGGACACTTTGTTAGCAGAAAAGGCCCCAAGGGCAAGGCTTTCCAGTGCTTCAGAGCTGAGGATCTATAGTTAACAGCAGCAATGGTTGTATGTTCTGTTCCTCATTGGTTTCTTGCTGTGCCTCCAGCATGTCAGATTCCTTCCCTCACAAAAATGAAAACCGAGGTGGTCTCCCTTTCACTTCTCCTCCCAGATAATTTGTCATGCATTTATGCTCTCAGTGCTAAAACAAGTTTATGAACATATGTAGAAACCATTTGAGCTTTCCAAACAAAACCTGTGGCATAAGGATCCAATTATGTGATTGTATAGTTAACGATCCTTTTCAATATAAAACTCCCCATAAAAATGTGGTGATGGCTTTTGAGCAGCTTCAAACTGTCATCCTGAAGTGCCACAGAAAGTAGCATTATTCTCATGTAATGGAAATGCAGATTGTTCAGAGGACAGGATTAAATTGAGAAGTAATTTTGAGGAAATAAAGGCAGAAACCCACGACACAGTCCTCTTTCTCCACAACTTAGAAGACTTCTGCTTTGTTCTTCTAGTGCTACTCAAAATCCACACCTTCCTTACATGAGATGGATGCAAGAAGCTGAGACAATACACTAGCTCCTGACTCCTGCAACTTACCATGCTGGGAGTCCAACCTGCTAGGTGTGGAACTGACCTTCTGACTTACTGTGCACAGACTACTTTATGCACTACCATGGGTGGCTTTGGGATCTTTGCATGCCTGAGACAACTGAGGGAACAACAGTTCTTGCAGGGCCATGGGGTCTCCAGAAAGGCTGTAAATATCCAGAGACAGAATTCCCTGAGACAAAATGTCTATGGTGGAAGGTAGGTCCAGGGAAATGTGTGAGTATGTTTATATTTGAGAAGAAACAATATGGGAATAGCCAGAAAAATTCATTTTTACATTCTCAACATGGGTTATTTCTTCAAGAAAATGTCATTTACTTGCCAGAAAAGCAGAAATCTTAATACTTGTGGTCTAAATCTTTGGTCTAAATCCAAAGGAGTAAGATTCAAAACAAATTGCAGAGAAAGAAATCACTGAATCCTTTGTGAGGAAGGTGCTGACATCTCTTGCAAGTAGGAGAATTCTGTCTTTATTCACTGAATGCAAAGGGAGACGAGTGCTGCTTGTCATCATAGCGGGGGCTGTATGTGCAGCTGAAGAGTCTCCATCACCATGGTATTTTCAGCATCTCTTAGTTTTAATCATCAGTCTTCACTTTACAGATGGAGAAAGCTTATTTCTTCCCACCCCCCCTTTATTTTTTGTAATGGGTGGTAAAAGGATTTGCTGAAGGTGTGTGAGATTTTGGCAACGGCAAAAATACTTTAATCTTCTGAATTCCTGTCCCATATCTTAGTTAAAAGAAGTTAATGTTCTCCTTTCCTCTATATTGTGAAATATATAGACAAGTGTAGTCTGTATTAGCTTAGGAGTAGGTTGTTTTGACCTGCTAAACGAAGGAGCACATACATTACTTTCGGGTGTCAGTATGGATGGTGATTCTGTCAGGAGACAGTGGAAAGAAAATGACAAATATAGTACCAGGATGGTTATCTTTGCAATTCAGAATAAGCAAACTATCAGCCACACAAAGTGTCTTTCAGAAAGGAACATCATCCGTTACTGTTTCTATTAATCTAGAAGTCATTTAGATCAATGAGCCGCATTATGAAAGGGGGCATGTACATACTCAAGCCCTTGACTCTCTGTGACTTTTCCATCAGCACTGTTGCTCTGCTGTGTACAGGCTACTGTTTTGTTTTAGTGTGGCCTTGATTTTCACATCTGTTTCATTTTCCTGCTTGTGGCTAAGTCTCCCTCTGAAGAAAGTTTGTTCATTTCGCTGATGGCGTTTGATGTTTTGAGTTGGGTTGACTCCTTCCTCCGAAGAGAATGAGCTCCTTTCTTCCCCTTAGTGATCCTGTTTTGCTGTTTCAGTACAAAACAAGCCATCCCTGCTGACTGCTGTGGTTTTTGGTGGAGGTGGCAGAAAGTGGATGGCTCCTCCTACTTCAGTAGAGAAGCTCAGGGAAGGGGTTTTCTCTGATCTTTGAGCCAGTTAGTCTCGGTGAGTCACTCACAGCACCCAGGTCTTAAAATGCTTACCTTGATTCACTGCTTTGCACTTTTGACAGCAAATCATAAATATTTAGTCACTGTTGCAAAGCCTAGCACTGAGACTAGACCAAAAAAAAGAGGCAAATTCCTACAATTAGGCTGTGTCTTGTTTCCTCTGGCAGTAATACCATACACCTTGAAGGAGAAACAGCTGAGTCTTTGCGTGCTGATTTCTAAAGAAAATGAAGCCATAATATAGACTCTTATTCCAAGCATGAAGTACCTGATTTACAAAGAATTGTCCAAAAGCAAGGCCCATTACAGATTTTGTAACAGAGCTTCTTTTTCCCAAAGATTTTGATCCTCTGTGCCCAAGCCCAGGCACTAGGAGAAAAGCCTGCACTAATTTGCTTATAGAGTCATAGAATCGTTTAGGTTGGAAAAGACCTTTAAGATCACAGAGTCCAATCATTGCTTTATGCTTCCCAAATCCTAATCTGCTCAGAAAGTAGATTGTATTGATGCTAGTCCCCTTATTAGTCTTCAGAAGGAAAAGGATAGCCTTTTGGACCCACTAAGTAACCTATTGTACACCTGCACAGGACAGTACCTCTCCTGCCCCCAACCTATCTGGCACCAGCAGAAAGTTGGCAGCAGTGAAGATAATTGTTCCTAAAAAGGTGACGTTCTTCCAGGCAGCAGGACAAGTTGTTACAGCAGAACAAAAGAGACTATGTGCAACCAGAGTTTGGGGATATTTGTCTATGTAACCTTTGTCTGCTTCTGATAGAAAGGGAGAAAGCAGAAAGAAGTTGTCTCTAGAGCTCAGTAATAAAGATTAAACTGCTTGCAACTCCTGGATGAACTCAGGCAGTCATTACAACTCAAAAGCATTTGAGCTTGAAGCTTTCAAATAGCTGGATCATGTTGTGCTGCATCATTTTTGTGTTTCCCAACCACTGTTGAAGACCAAGAGCTGTCCTGTCATTGGCGAGCAGGGAAACAAGCATTATGAGCTGTGGCAAAGTCAAACACAGGCCTCACTGGTGAAGTCAAACGCAGGCCTCATTTTCTGTGTCTCACAGAACCACAATGGAATGTCACGGGGAGGAGAGGCCGTCTGATAACAGCCGCCACAGAAGTGTGGGGGTGGACAAAGGAAATTTCCTCCTCAGCTTGTGAGCGTGATAAAGAGGGTAAATATGAAGGCATGCAAACAGTAACTACTTAGTAAAACACATCTATTCTGGGTTTGTGGACCGTATCAGCCTAGGTGGTTGCTGCTTCTAGCACACCAAGCCTGTTGCCTTCCATTTTAGGTTTCTCTTCTTCCCGTGAGCTTGCATAAACCTCTTAGATGTTTCTAATACAAAATACGCATGGGATGTGTGAGGGCAATTTATCCTGTATCCAGTTCCAAAGTTCAGCTGAGGCTTTCTTGCAAGGAAAAGGGGATACAGAAGGTCCTGGTCTGTCCTTTTCTCCCTTTTGGAGCCGTTTTTTTTGCCTGCTGCCTAATCCTTTCCAAAACCACTCCACATTCCTAGATTCATTCTATAACTCTGTGATTCCTACATCCCTGCCACACAAAGTGTTCATATGTCCCAGCATTTTCACCATTCCCTGAAGATGCTCAGAGGGCCATGGAGGAAATGCAGAGCTCAGGCAAATACTCATGCACCAGCACAGCAGGAAAGTGAGGTAATGCATGCTATTCCTCCTTGGATAAAGCTTAAAGAGTTATTAAAGAGCTATCCAGGTGAACCAGCTGTGTTTTGTTGGGAAATATAGTATATGGGTTAAAAAATGTGGAAACTGCAAGACAGGAAGATGAGTAGACAGTGTGAAAATCCCAGAGTTGTTTCTGACCCAAGCAAACCAACCTACCAGACAAAAATGGCTTTAGTAGTACAATAGAGGACTCTAAGATGATGAAAAGGAATTCAGTGGAGTGAAGACAGTTAATTTTCATTGCATAATTTAAACTAAATAGCTTTTTTGCTGTATTTAAAAAAAAAAACCCAACAAACCTAATTTAAAAAAGCAGTGCTGAGCAAGTAAAGCAAAAGAGGGCATGTGCAGTGTTTCTTTCTTTTCACCTAATTTCCTTTCCAAATCTCCCCTTGGAGACGTGTTGGTCCTGTAGCCAGCCCACAGTTTTTCTCCTTTCTGAACTATCTTTTTCTGCTAATGGAAACTGAATGCAGACAAAAAACACACATGCATTTATACATACAAGTGTGTGCATGTATATATATATATATATATATATATATATATATATACACACACTGTCTTTAAGTGTTCACCTGCTGCCTTTGGATGCTTGCTAGCATGAAAGCATTTAAAGACACCGAGCGAACATCTAAAGACAGAAAGTTCTTTACTGTTCCTCTCCTCCTTCCTCCACAGTAAACCAATGGAATGAGAAGTGTTTGTGGGCTCGTAGTCACAGGGCCCAAGCCTTGGACTGGAGCAGGGGAAGCACCTTGAGGTGCCAACAAACAGAAAGAAGAATGTAATCTAAGTACCAGTTACCCCTCCAACACCATCTTTCCGAATTTCCTTAATTTTCTTTTTAGCAAATGTTCCAGATGCGAGGGTGATAACGGAGAAATGGCATTTTAAAGCTAATTTAGCAAAAATACTGTAATAAAAGATGTAGAAAGAGAAACTCACATTCCAGTGAAAGGGAAAAAGTGAGTCAGTAACTGTATGAGTTCCAGCAACTTTTTTTTTTATCTCCATCTGTAACATGGAACAGAAGAGGAATTTGGTAGAGTAAATGGTTGCTTCCGCCTCTGAAACAAGAACTTGTGGGTATTTTCACAGCAGAAGACTGGATTTAGTGAACTTGTAAGCTATGGTATTGGGATATGTCTTCCAACAGTGTAATTAAGAAGCAATTAGTAGCCTTAGACTATGGAGAAACCATTGGCCCCATTTAATTGAAAGTGGTGAGTGAGGAGGGCAAAGAGAAGAAACTCTTGAAGCATCCTTTACTTACTCTTAACAAAAATCGTGTATCTATGAAGTGATTTAATCATATCTGTGTAAACTTTGCTTTTACATATCACCAGTCTGTGTCTTAATAGAGAAGGGATGCTCGTGTGGACCACCTGTTTCCTCTTCTTGGTCAGAATGTTTCTACAGAAAGCACACTGATTGCGTGATAAGTAACATTAAATGTTGAGCAATCAAACGTGACATGGGAGTTGGAAAGAAGAGGCTGTGACTCTCTGAAGTCTACCACCGAGGTAGAGAAAAGACCACGTATGGGTGGTACATCACAGCTTGAAGATCACCTTGCAATCTCTAGCCCTCAGACAACTTGGAAGATGCAGAGGAGAGGTAGCAATGTGACCTTTATAAATAGCTGAATTATGCTTGATTTTTTTTTTCTTGTGGCTTGGATATGGAGAAGTGTACACAGTCTGTGTCACTTTGAAAACTTAACGGAAATGAAACAGGAAGCCAGATCCTTTCACGGCTTGTTGATTTGTGAAGGCAAGCTGAGTCTGTAGGGACTCATTTTCTACCCCCAGCAAAAGAAGTCAGGGAAGAGATATCCAGCTGGAGGGATCCTCTGCAGGGAGATGCACAGGCGACGTGACAGGAAGGCAAGTGAGAACAGAGACCAGCTCACCAAGCAAGAAAAACGAAGCAGGAGTAACCACTCAAAGAGAAGTGTTGGTAAGTTTGCAGAGCTGTGCTCTTAAATTTTGGCATCTCACCAAGCTGGTGATCAACTTGAAAGCTCCTGTGCTGCAGATCACAGCTGCGTGGGCACTACTTTTACCTATGCATTGGGCTATACCTGGCCTTGGTAGTAGTAGTAATAAATGGTAATAAACAGGGAAATGGTTCCTGACTTAATAATGGACTTAAAAACTGAAAGGTGAAGCTCTCACCAGTTCTGCACCTTGATTTCCTACTTTTACTGGGTTGGATGCTGTTGCTTTTGTTGCAGAAGACCTTTTTTGCATTCCTTTTGAATAGTTTACATTCTTTGGGCTGTGGTTATAATCCTGCTGCTCACCTGCAGATGAGAGCAAGAACATGGCAGTTGCTTCTTGCTGCTACTGCTTTGTGGGTTTAAACAGAGGCAGTTAAAATGTCCTCACACTTGCTTAGCACAGCTTTTGCTGTAATTGCTGAGAAGTCTCATGTGGGTACAAGCAGAAGGAGGTAGTCACAGTCGTGCCTGTAGCTTGCAGATACCATGACCTGAAGAAGAACATGGAGGCTCATGTCATGGGCAAGTTCATAATGATCCCCTAAAGAAAGGAAATATTATAAATTGTTCCTAAGCAGCAGAAGTTTATCATCAGCATGTAGCCTTGTCTGAGTATCAGAGACATGCAAAATGCCATGACCAGAAAGTCTGGAGGAAGAGAATCAAACTTAGGCTGCTTCCAGTTTGAACTTGCGGGAGCTCTCCCCCCAAAGCTGCTGCCTACTTGGAAGCAAAGATGGGGATGATGAATGCATATTCTAAGTAAGGCCTTGTCTAGCTCCCTAACACTGTTTCCTGAGATATTTTGGGGAAGTTCACACTTTCCAAACTCTTGTAGCAGCATTTTTCCACTTCTACACAGTCTGTATTAGAAACCGCCTTCCAGTTAGCCACTATTCCCCTTTTTGCAGTTGATCCAGCTCAGACCTAAACCTTGCTTGCTCTCCTTAGGATTATGCTAACTCATGTTCTGTTAACAGGAATGGCAAACCCAGAGTAGTCCAACAGAGAGTGCAGGAGGCCTGTGTATTACCTGGCTGGGACTCAGCAGAGATGTCTGCATCCCAGGCTGAGGAGTTGGGCTGGTAAAGGCTGTCCTGTCTCAAAGACTTGCAAGGAGGAGAGACAACATTCTCCTGCTGAAGCCCCAAAATGGGAAAAGAGGTCCAGAAAGAGATTGAGGAGAAAGAAAAGGCACATGGACAGTGCTAGTTAAAAAAACACTTCAAGAGGTTTCAACTAAGTAATCTGATTGATTGATTGCCTCAGGGCTTAAAAGGGGCATAGGCTATGCTCTAGGTTACACTGAAGTGCTGAATAAAAGGCCAGAGAAGACAGCAGAGAGCTGGGAAGTGGGAAGGACTCAGTGATACGGGGGCTGATCTGCACTGTTTGTACTATGCGTGTTTCATCTCTCTACTCGAATGAGTCAGCAACCAGATAAACATTAACTTTCAGGCCAGTCTGCAGAGGAAAGTCACCTATTATATCCTAAGATGTTAACGCAGGGGAAAGAGGACAGAAAGGGGCAAATTTGGATTTTAGCTGGAAGGCTGAACCATCAAGGGGTATCAACACAGGCTGAGAAGGAAGCTGGAAAGGGAAGCCAGAACGTGATAGCTGCAGGCAAGAGGTGGCTCAGAAACAAATCACAAGTACCTTGGAGCGTTTGCAGGTGGATGCTGCCTGAGTTATATCCTAACAGCATCTCTCTCAGCTGTGCCTCCTGAGACACAGCTGTGTTAAATCACAAACTTCATGTCCAGGTGGAAAGCATCAACTAGCAGGTGCTGCAGAGAGGTGGCACTTGGTTTTTTTCTTCCAAAATGGATTTTTCGATGGAGCAGCACATGGTGCTGCACAACTGACAGCTTTAGGCCTCTTAACTGTTTGCTTTTGCTATTTTTAGCTGTGTTTTAAGCCTAGATTGTCTTTTACTTGGGTAAGTGTGTGTGGCTTTCCAGGAGTGCATCTACCAGTATTTAACAGGTTTTGTCTGTTTTGTTCTTTGACCAGATTAACTGAGATGGATGGGGAAGTAATCTAATATTCATGACAGCACAAATCTCTTCACTGCTTCATGAGAAGTGTTGGTTTCCTGTCTCCAACCATTTTAATATCTTGTGATATTTTAGAAGGGAAAAAAAAAAAGGCCAAACAACGACCAACCCTGTAAGTTTGTCCTAGCTCTGTACTAGAACCGCTTGTAACTCTGTAAAAGATTTAAGTCTGCATCACTTGTTCAGAGCATTACAATTCCCTTCTGTTTTTCCTGCAAAGTCCTGAGGGAGATGGAAGAAAACTGTTTTTTAATGTGTAACCAGAAAAGAAATTGCACCCGCCTGTGCAAATTCGCTATAAATTACACCTAAAAGACTGCTATAAAGGAAGGTACCTGGCAAGGGTGAATTTCTTTCTGGATGAATGCACTTCATCTTGTTAATGAGTGAATTAGTGAGGAAATCAACATTTAATGGTAAGGGGAAAAAATGGCAACAACGTTGAAGTTACCAAGTTGTGTTAACATTTCAGGGCTGGATTTTAGACAGATTCTGATGGTGTTCATCTCCGTGGGGGTAGCTGCTGTTATAAAATGTGAAGTAAGTTAGTGTGCCACCGACGCACAAATTATATCTGATGGAGAAGCTGTACCAACTGGAGAACTTAGCTGTAGACTGCAACTTAAGCTGAAGCCAGGCCGGGTGACAAGTGACAAGGGTTAATATGCCTCACCGGCTCGGGGTCTGCCACCACCACGCTGCCTGCATTACCCGCAGGTTGCTAGAGGCGGCTGGCAGCCCTCGGGCCTTCTCCTCACCTCCCTTCTCCCCCGCCGTGCTGCGGCCGGGCGGCAGCCCAGCGCGGCTGAGGGACCCGGCCCGGCCGGGCGGGAAGCGGCAGTTGGGGCGGCCCCGCGGGATCCCCGGGCCGGGCCGAGCCAGGCGGGAGGGAGGGAGGGAGGAAAGGGGGGCGGCCCCGTGGGATCCCCGCCCCGGGGCCGCCCCGGGCGGTGCCGACGTTGAGTTCGTTGCCGGGGTTTGATCCCCGCGGAGGTGCGGGCGGCGAGCGGCGGAGCGGGTGAGGCTGTGGGGGGAGGGGATGTGCTGGCGAGGTCCCCGCGGTGAGGCTTGGGGAGGGTATTTGTTGCTTCTTTCTTTCTGGGTGGTTTGTTTTGGGGCTCGGTTTTTTGGTTTTGGTGTTTGGGTATTTTTTTTCCCCCATGTTATTTGCCACTTGACTCTTTTGAGCCGTTTTCCTGAGGCGGCAATATCCGGAAAGGTGCTCGCAGGGTCCCCGCGGGTAGAGCCGGGGAGTGTGGGGAGACTGGCCGACAGGTCTCCTGGGAGGGCTTCTATGTGTTTGAGATGGTTTTGGGTTTCATTGGGGAACTGATGTGTTTCGAGTGCCCCTGTTGGCTCTGAGATACGGAGAGATCGTTGTGGTTTTAGAACAGCAACGTGTGACATTTTCACATCAGGTGTCCGTTTGGGTTTTACTGTTTGTTTTTTGTTGTTTTCCTTTGTTTGCTTTTCTTTTGTGGTGGGTTTTTTTCTTGTTTGTTTTTTTCCTTGCTGTGTGGAATCTGAATTTCAATGTTGCAGTCCGGCTTCTGTTCCCATCTGAAAGGTGAAGGTTTAGGAAAAGGGATTGGAACTGAACACATAATTTGGGAAGATGGGCATGTACCCCTTCTGATCTGCTTGCCGGTTCCATGTAGCTCTTGGTGGCTGAAAGTGAGCCAGCAGTGTGCCCAGGTGGCCAAAAAGGCCAATGGCATCCTGGCTTCTATCAGAAATAGTGTGACCAGGGAAGAGATTCCCCCCCTGTACCTGTACATTTTACGATACATTCCTACTTTGATGGTTACTGGTCCAGCTCTTGTTTTGCGCTGCCTTTCATACTAACCAACTGGTTTGCTTTTTGGAGGAGTTGTACAACTTATATTCAGCAGATACATTCATTTTCTGCAGTGGAGAAAGAAAGAGATTCCTGTGATATTCAGTGAGTTTTAATCTATTGCTAATCTGTACCAGTACAGTTATTCCCACTTCTGTCCTTTGGCCCACTCCCATCTCTGCAAGTGATGAAACAAAGAGGTAAAGTGTATGAAACAGGAAGAAATGGCTCATTTTGGTTTTAATGCTCAGAAAATTCCTTTGTAGCCATTGAGATCTGCTCCTTTAAGAGTTTTCTTTCTGTTCTGTTGAATGAGTAGTTTTGCAAATCTATACAAAACCCTATCAAGTGGAGGATGTTAGAATTGATTTTCAAGGGCAAAAGCATCATTACAATGCTGGTCAACATATTAAATATATGTGCTTTCATGGATAAAGCTTTGGACTTGGGTTTCTGAAGAAAAATGTTTAATTTTTGTAGTTGTGAGGTTTCTTTGCCATTGGGATGTAAGGTTTTTTTTCATTTTGTTTAACTTTCTGGACCAGATTTGCTTGACTAGATGGTGTGGATTTTCCATTCAGCATCAGGACTTCCTGTCCACCTTGTTTCTTAGATAAAGCTTTTAGGTTAAATCGTTATATCCTATCTATCAATGACGTAATAACAAACATTAAAGGGTTTTTCAGTACTGCCTGTGGTTTTTCTTGACCTGAATGGCTGAAAATGATTGACTTTGCATGATTACCCAGGCAAATGAGTTTGAGATTTCAGCAGTACCTCTATTGCTATACCTCCTGACCCTGTGCAGATGAACTGTGAGAGTCACGGTGCCAAACTGTACTAGGGGAGATGAGCGTGGCTACAATTTAGCTGTTTTGAAAACACAAAGGAATAACCAGTGCTTGGGAGGCAAAAGGTTGTGTAATTATGCTGCTTTCATTACACTTGCATGACCGAATTCGTGGGTGTGATTAGAATCGTATGAAGTTCACCTGAAGGAACTTCCTAATTTTCTCTCAAGCAGTGAAATCAGTTGTTTTGGGGTTTTTTAATTACCATTAGACCACATTAATCTTATTGTAACGATGTTTTTGTTCAGACATTCTGACTTCTAAAGCCATTCTAGTACTCTTTCAAGCCAAACGTTAATCTGAGTTGCTGTCTGACGTCTGACTCAAACACTGGTTCCTCCGTGCCTGGCTGCAGTGCTGGTGGTCAGATACAACAACGTCCTGCCTTCCAGAGAGACAGATAAATAGCTGTTTATTAACTAAAATGTCAGTATTTCATGACAGAACACTATCAAGACTCATGTGCCTCAACCGTGGCAACATCAAGTGGCCAATGCCAGTATGAAGAGCGGAGTTTGCAGCTGGGGATCTTGCAACAGTTCTGAGGTGCTACAGAGAGTTTAGTTTGTATATTAAAAAATATGGTTTGATGGAAAATTAGTTTCTTTGCCATGAACAAACTAACTTAAAATTGGGCTATCTGTTGCCTGAGCATATAAAACTGTGTGAAAGTTTAGCCACAGCATAAATGTGGGGAAAAAATGGAGAGATACATGTGCTACTGTGCACTTCTTGAGAAGGCTTCAGTAAAGGCAAACGTTGTAAAGTACAACAAAACTGCTGCAGGCTGTTTCATGAACTTTCTGAGCAGTGTTGAAGCTAGCAACTTTTAGTTTCTTTTCAGCTATATTCTATCTTTGTAGCTTCTTCCCGTTTTTTTCACTGCTGAAGAGTGATGCTGTACATTTTTGGCATCCTCAGGGTCCAGACTGTGGTGCTTGAGATTACTCTGTAGCCTGTGTAGAGATGCTAGAAGCTCCTGACAGAGAGATAAGGTGTGTCTCTAGCTCCTGTCCCCCTTTCACCAGTGGGGATAGATGCCACTTAGACTGTGTACTTGTGCAGAGGGATATGGCTAGCAAGGCAACTTGTGCTGCCCAAACATTGCTTTCAACAAATACTTCTCTGAGAAGGCTGAGAACTGAGTGGAAGAGTTACTATGTCTTATTTGAACCACACCATCTTAAGGCGGAGGGCTAAACATATCCTAGAATCACAGAATGGTAGAGATTGGAAGATCATCCGTCCCAATTCCCTGCTAAAGCAGGTGCCCCTCTTTCAGGGGACACAGGAACACATCCAGGTGGGTTTGGAAACCTCCAGAGAAGGAGCCTCCATACCCTTCCTGGGCAGCCTCCATCAGGACTCCTGTTCCGGATCGTATGGAATGATGTGTCTGTATATGCTTGGTCTGTAGTCCTGTCACTAGCTCTTCATGTGGTCTTGGTCAAGATTCCATCTCAGACTCCTTGTCCATAATATGTTGCTGAGATTTTCCAGGATTTTTAAGTGTTTAGCATCTATGTTTCCAGGATGAGGTGGTCATGTTGTGGGAATGGTGCTGTGGAAGTGGGAAATGTGTACTTAAGCATCAAATCAGCACCTTGATATGAGGTGGTGAGCACGGGGCTGTGAGCATCACCACGTCTGCCCTGTTATCTGGGCAGCAAAGGAGCACTATGGTAAGGCGCTTGACACTGCCAACAGCTCAGAGAAACACTGCTGAGTTTTCAGTTGCCAAGGTGGTGTAAAATCAGTCTTCCTGCAGACTTCAATTCTTGCTTCAGGTCTGTCTGTGTGACAAAGACATGGCCTTCTGGATCTCCCCAGTTTTGTTCTGAGCACAGCCCCATGCCACGCGTGTTCCCGGTCTGGGAGCAGCCCTCAGATGCGTTCACTGTCCTCTGGTTTCATTCTGTGTCGCTTCCTGCTCACGAATTTCTACTGTGGCACACTTGCCAAAGGCTAAAGCCTTGAAAACGAGGGATTTTATATCGTTGCAGATATTTAAAACTGCCAGGTTCCAAGTTTAGAAACTGTCTGGCACTCTCTCATTTCATTTTCTTAGTTTTCAAGTGAAAGTAAGCTGTGCTTCTGCCAAGTTCCAGCCCAGAGAGAGGAGCTGGGAATGCAGGGTCAAACTTAACCATATTTTACAGAGCTGCATAATCTGTACTTTATGTAGGTCTTGCCATGTAACTATCCAGTTTTTTAGGCAATTCTTGCAAATGCAGAAGTGTCAGGGAACAGTGGTCTCTTGGTCCCTGTGACTGATGTCCAGAGTGCTTCACTTGAAGCTTCTCTGGCACCCAAATGTCTGTAACAGTACCAAACCTGCATTAGAAATAACAATAATGTATTTTTGCAAGCAGAGAGCTTCCACACAGAATATTCTAGGTTCTTGAATTACATTTTAATGAAATATTTGTACTAGCAATGACTTTGGTATTGTAGTGAAAGATAGTAACTGAAATGTAAGTTACCTTGTTGCAGTTAGTTTTACCTTTCAACACATCTTTTTTGCTTAAAGACTTTAGGCAAGAAGTGCCTAGTAATGCACTCTCAAAAAAAAAAAGGCAGAAGACTCCTATGCATGTGAGCTAATTAAAAAATGCCAGTTGGAAACTGTTGCCCTTTAAAAGATGAAGAGAGCGGTTTAAGTACCCAAGTGCTTCCACACTAATAGCATTAGGTCTGCCAAATAAATCTGAAGTTTTGACTTTCATCAGACTGGACGCTGCCAGGCAGTGGGAGAGAGAGACAAGACCAATTTCTGTCATTTGCTCTCAGAGTGATGGCCTCAATATTTTGTTTTCTGTTGCATTTCCCTTCTGCTTCTAGTCTGTCTTGGGAAACGTGAGAGAAGTAAAACTCCCAAGGAAACAGCACAGCTGCACACAGAGTCAGGTACAGTTTCAGAGGGGGCTGTGCTCTCAAGACAGATAGATAGAAAGTCCGCCTTGTGTGAGGGTACAGCAATCAGACCTTGTATGGAGATGGGAATGATCAGCTACATGGATGCAGCCTGGTCAAAGGGGGAGTCAGGACAGGGTCTTTACCTGACAGCAAACATACTCAGCCCCTGTAAGAATTAGCAGCTGTGACTGACACTGCTCAGACAGTAAACAAGCTCAAATGAACTGATTTTTTTCATTTGCCATGGATTACTTGATGTTTTCCTGGCTGACACTTGGGATAACTGTTTAAACTTCCTTGCACTGGCAGCTGGTTCTCTTCTCTGCTGCTCTCACTGAGATCTTTCCCATGCAGGTTTCTGTTGACATTCTCTCTTCCTCAATTCACATGTCTTTCACCCATTCTCATGTTCAGTTGAGGGGCTCCTCTGTTTTACCACCTGCATCCTTCCTCTGGTGCTGATGTGGTGGCCACTGCTGCAGGTCTGCTGGAGTCACAGAGCCCACCAGTCCCTTCCTTTGGGGCAATGGGCAGCAAGCTCAAGAAGGTCCAGCTCTTGGGCCACAGCAACACCGTGCAATACTACAGACTTGGGGATGTGTGGCTGGAAAGCTGTCTGGCAGAAAAGGACCTGTGGGTGTTGACTGACAGTAGCTGAACACGAGCCAGCAGTGTGCCCAGGTGGCCAAGAAGGCCAATGGCATCCTGGCTTCTATCAGAAATAGTGTGGCCAGCAGGTCCAGGGAAGAGATTGTCCCACGGTACTTGGCACTGGTGAGGCTGCACCTTCTAGCACTGTGTTCAGCGTTGGGCCTCTTGCAACAAGTGGAACACTGAGGAGCTGGCGCGTGTCCAGAGATGGGCAATGAAGCTAGTGAAGGCTCTGGAGCACAAGTCTGTTGAGGAGCAACTAAGGGAACTGGGGATGTTCAGCCTGGAGAAGAGGAGGCTGAGAGGAAACATCATCAGTCTCTACAACTACCTGAAAACAAGTTGTGGTGAGGTGGGGGTCAGTCTCTCCTCCCAAGTAACAAGATGAACAGGACAAGAGGAAATGGCCTCAAGTTGTACCAGGGGAGGTTTAGACTTGGGATTAGGAAGAACTTTTTCCCTCAGAGGGATGCACAGCACAGGCTGCCCAGGGAGGTAGTGGAGTCTTCATCCCTGGAAGGATTTGAAAGCTGTGTAGCTGAGGTGCTGAGGCACATGGTTTAGTTTAGTGATGGGCTTGGCAGTGTGAGGTTAGTGGTTGGACTCAATGATCTTCAAGGTCTTTTCCAACCAGCAAGATTCTATAACTCTAGGGTGGCAGTGGCCATGGTGCCTGTGCTGCTGGGGGGCCGGGTATACATCCAGGCAGGGCCTGGGATGCTCCTGAAGCACAAGGGAGTCTCAAGGAGAAGGCAGCTGCTGCTTTAGCTGAATGGCCCTCTGCTTGGAGAGACCCAAGGGGATGCTGCCTATGGTACCACCCATCCAGCCCCGTTACCTCCTAATGCCTGCACAGCCTTGGAGGATTGAGCTGCAGGTACATGTCTTGTGCTGTCTAGCAAACAAGTTTGAAAAAGGGAGGAGGAAAAGAATTCTTCTTGCTAAGTAAGACTTCATCTTTTTTTTCCTGTGTAACCAAAGCTTCAGTTTTGTAGACAAATCAACCAAAAAAACCCAAGGTATTTATGCATCTTAGCCCTTTGGCTAAACTGAAGCGTAAGGTGGTGTTCAGGAGGAAAGTATTTCCTTTGCTCTTGTCAGTTTGGATTGGGCAGAGAAAAAAATAAAACGATAGAAGGCATTTGGAGAGTTGTGTTTGCAAATAGGTAAACTGGAAACAAACATGAGCAGCGGTAGGGATGACTCAACATGCAGCTCAGCAGCAGGACTAACAAGTATCCTTAGCGTGGACTTCCTTAAAGTCGTAGATTTAGTGCATTTATGTAAGTTCAGTTTGAAGTGTACAGGCATTAAAAAAAAATTCATCATGGTAACAGAAGTTTCAGAGGCTCCTTCTTTAAAAGAAGGTTGTTTCTTCAGTACCTTTTAGTCAAGAATAAGAGCTTTGAAGAGGTAATTTTCTGTTTTATGGCATGAAACACTTGTTACTTATTGCTCTGGACTGTAAGTTCTCTGAAGAATTCTGTCTCTGGAGGATTTCATAACTCACCTGCACACATTCCTGTGTGACCTGATCGAGGTGGATCTGCTTTAGCAGAGGGATTGGACTGGGTGATCTCTAAAGGTCCCTTCCAACCCTACCATCCTACGATTCTATGCCTTTTCTTACATAAATGGAAGTGTAGCTGAGTTTTATTCATCTGAAGGTCCTGGATGAAGCACCCTGTGCTTTAAAAAGGAAGCTGACTAGTACAGGACATCAAGAACTGAACTTTCCTTTTGTTCTTGTAGGCATTTGGAGAGAGAGAAATGGTACATGCTGGCTAGGGCATGCATTAATATCTTGATTGTATAGATTAAACTGATTTTGTAAAGGTAACTCTAATAGAGTATATTTTAGATTATCACCTGGGAGGTATGGACACGTTATGCTTGGTGTTACAGAGTAGGAGGAAATGCCACAACTGCATAGGTACATAAACAACGGCAGTTTGAATCCTGATGATGATCAAGGAGTCCAAAGTAGGCTGTCAGCCCATCTCTGTGTTTCCTGAAAGGTCTTTGCAGGAACACAAGGGCTGAGTTGAGAGAGCACTTGGGACTCCTGCACTAGACAGCTGTGTAAATAAAGCCTTTCTTGCAAGTGATGGGCCTCGGTGCTATCAAAACTATTCATTTTTTTTAGGTAATTGCGTGATTCTACTTAGTGTTTGGGGCTGGGACTCAGTTTTGTTATGTTTTGGAGTAGAAGTTGACATCTGATCAACTGACATAGTGTAACTTTCTATAAGTCACTGATGATTACCATCTTTGTTTGTAAATGATTCTCTTTCTCCTATTAGGCCAAGTAGACATCCTCATCCTCTAGTTGTTATGTTAAAGTGGGTAAAGGAGGTTTGCTTAGGAAGCTGACATTGCTTTGCTCTGCCAAGGGAGAGTTTTGTAATGCAAGGGTTGAATTAAGCAGTGCTTCCCACAGATCTTGCTATGTGTTTGATCTTTTCTCAGTAGGTATTGGTTTTTTTTTCCTGGTGTGCCACTGATAATAAACTGGGAAATCAAAGACTTTGTAATCACTTGGCACTACTTAAAAGGGCACCTTTCTTCTAAGCTGTTATGGGGTGTAATCTACTGTAGCTATTGACTTTGGATAATTAATAGCTTTTTGTCCGCATCTCCCTCCTGGTTCAGTCAGTTGAGTTGTATGTGCACATGTATGCATCTGTGAATCGTGTTCATGCTACTCTGTGAGTGTAGGTTTGCTTATTTTCCCTTAAAGGAGGGACTTGGACTATTTTATAGCATCCCTTGGTACTGATCTTACATAGTCTGAAAACAACCCCATTTGCAGCTGGCACACACTGAGTGCAGGCAGGCTTGGACCTCCATGCCAAGCCTGGCATCTCTCAGCTGAGGGATCTATCTTCCTAGCTGTGGCTCCAAGAAAAAAAGAAGGCAAAGGTGGAAGGTGGAAGGCAAAGGTGGGCAGTGGAAGCACTGGAACAGAGGGATCACAAATTCTGTCTCCCTCTTTCAGTGAAGGGATCCCTGCTTTTTGGGAACTAAGAACATCGTGTTGTGTGACAGGAGTATGAAACAAGGCTGCCTTGTGGCAACCAGTACTATGTCTAATACCAAAAAGTCTGTGAAGAAGAACTTCCTGAAGAGAAGTCAGACCATCAGCTTTTAGTTTTGGAAGACACTGTTATCTTCCTGATGGCCTTGTTACAGGGAGAGAGGAAAGCAGTAAAAGAGTGAAAGTGCCATCGGACAGGCTGGAATATTGGATCGTGCTTCAGTGCTGTATATGGTGTTGCCTGCTAGTTCTCAAGCTGATCCCTTACATTTTGCATTTCATCAGTGATGCCTTTTTAAGTTGACAGCCTCCCAAAAAGCTGTGAGGGAGTCAAATGTGGAGCTAATCCTTTAGAGACTCTGAGTTTTTGTGAAAGATGCAGATGTACATGTCTCTTACTCCTCATTTTTTCCTAGCCTGTTTTTAGTTTTGTTTTCCTTCTGCGTGTCTCTCCTGCTGACTTTGTGGGGACATGAAAACTTCAGGTTTGCCACTAGCAGGAAGTTGATGTGTCGTGAAAAGAAAACACGGTGTACTACTTGCATTGTATGATAAACACTGCTATCAGCTCTGTTCATCCAAGTTTCTGCTAGGATCTGTGTTAGAAGTCCCAGGGCTCTGGAGAGAAGAATGCTTAGGAGAAGAGTCACCCTTGCTGTCCTTGTGGTGATGCTTACAGTCAGTCTTCAAAAAGATGTGAGCCCAGCAGGTCACAGCACTGAGGGGCTGTCACCGTCTCCAGAGAAACAGGATGAATTGTATCCTTACCCCAGAGAATGGATTTGGTTTAAAAATACATGAGTTTCTTCTACTTCCCCCACCAATGTGTTATTAATTTAATTGCTCTTCAGCTTCTAAAGAATTTTTGAGGGGGTGGGAAGGAGGTGGAAAGATCTATTTTAAACTGCCTTCTTCTTTAATTCATGTCTTGTTAGTGATGTATTTCTACCAGCAGCACCTGCCACTTCTAAATGTCATTTACTTGAATAAAAAAAAAGGTAATTACATTTCTAAATGTGACATAAGCACTGAAAGTAGTAACTGAATCACAAAGTGCTGTTTGTACAGCAGCGTTCCCATGGCAGGAGGGAAACTTTATGAAGTCCAGGGTATGCTGCAATATAAGTGTAGCAAAAATACTCGAAAATCACTTGTTTGTAGGTTTTCCCAGCACTCCTTGAGGAACACTTGCTCCTGCACCTGTTAACCATATGCCCTGAAAGGAGGTTTGTCGGGCTCCAGTAGGTTTTTTCAGGACTAATATCATCAAAAGCTTTTGAAAAAGATTGCTCGATTCAGCTCAAAAGCTGATGCAGACTTCTCATCTTTTTGACTGTAAAAGAAGAAATGTTGCATTCAGATATATTTCTGGTATTCCATAAAGCAAAGGATGTCATTGTAAGAAAGGGACCAGCTCTCCTTTTTTATACTTCCAGTTCATTCATACCAAGAGGGACCGTAGAGTCATTTTGATTAACTGAAGTCTGCTGCATCTTCCATTTGATACTGTATGTTTAAATTGCCATTAATAAACTTCATGTGAGTCATCATTGGTTTTCATCCAATAGTGTGACAGTGTAAATCCTAAATACCCACTGCTCCATGGGCTGAACAGTATCTGTGAGCCTTCAGGTTCCATTCTAGTTAGCAGCAGGTTCAGTTATTTACAGCCTGAGGGGCTTTTTTTCCAACGCTGATGCCTCGATCTTAAAGAAAAGAAAAAAACTGCAGTAGCTTCAATCTGCCAGGACTGTCATCTGTTGTTAATTCTGGGTGGGTGTTCTCTAGGTAGCAAACTGAGTGCTTAAGAAGAGTGTGCCCATTGGTGTCCATCAGCAGTAAGTGTGTGTGTGAGCTGTGAGTGGGAGCATCCTGGTGTTTCCCTGAGTTATGCCACTTTTAAACCTTACAACTGATGTTTTCCTGCCTGTTGCTTGGCATTAGGAATAAACTTTTCCTGCAACTTCAGGTTTTTTGGTCTTTTTGATTGTGTTTGACTATGTGTCTTGCTTTTTCTTACTCAATGTGTGCAGATGTAATCCCTGGTTGTGCCAGATATGCACACCTTAGTGCAGCCTACAAGTGGAAGCTGACAGAGGACCTGTCCATTATCTCGTGTGTTCACACAGCATGAAGGTTTTGTGTGAATGGGAACTAGTACCCCCAAAACTTCTCCAATTACCTGGTTTATTAAAATATTTTAATTCAGAGCTCCTCACCTGCCTTTCTTTCATGGGAGAGACAAGGTCCAGGTCTTGCCTCCAGACAACTTGCATATGATGTCCTGTAATAAAACTTCTTCAAACAAGAGAACATTGGAAAAGACCAAATATCAGCAGTGCTCTGTATATATGCAGCAGTACTTGTAAAAACATATGCATGGCTGTTTATCTCGTTGCCAAGGCTGGGATTTATATATAACTCTTCAACTAGATAATTGTTCACAGTGCATGGATTTAAGTTCCTTTGAAAACTTAAGCCCCTCTTAAATTTCCTGTTAAAGCCAGGAGGGGCAGAAATTCCATTGCTTAAAACTGTTCTGACTGAATCATTCCCTAGGTGGGCTCTCTGAAGAAGGATCTTTTCAGCTTTCTCTGGGAATGCCTTTATAAAAAGTTGAGTTTTCCCAAAGGTTTTGTGCTAAATCAATAAATAAGGTATTAGAGAAGCTGTTGATCATCAGCTCTGCGAATTTTTCATCCAGAGGATAAATGTCTCACTCAGGGAGCAGATCATGCCTTTGGCAACTATTCAGTCTTCAAGCCTTCTCTCAATTACAGGTTTTCTAATCAACACAACGTGACCAAAACCTTCTCTAACCCTGCCTGTGATGCCCAGAGAGTGACAGAAACATGTCCTGGTTTCTGTCTGTGAAGAATAGTGAGAGTGTGAGAGAGATGATGGAGTTGTGGAGTCTCCTTCCTTGGAGGTCTTTAAGATCTAGGTGACCCTGCTTCTGCAGGGGGGTTGGACTAGATGATCTCTAAAGGTCCCTTCCAACCCTACCATTCTATGATTCTGTGATTCTATGGTCTTCTGAGCTTTCTACCAAGCCCTGGGGAGGAGCTTTCTTCAAAGTTTTAAACTGACACTAAACTTACCCAAATTGAGGCATAAACATTCCTTTAAGTCCTCAGGCAGTCATGTGATGCTTAGCTAATATTGCTTTGTATGGCTTGTCTGTAGACTACTACAACTCCTGGGAACCCTTGGTCTTTAAAATCTTGACTTAGTAAGAAAACAAATAGAAACAAGCATTGCGAAACAGTGACAAAATATTTCCCCCTCTCTTTTCATCCATTTTTCTTTCAGGAAGGCATGAGGTGCAGTCCTGGAAAACGGCCACCAAGCAATCCTTGTGTCTCATGTGGCAAAAAGTGAAAGTGCAGCTGATATTAGGCATGTCTTTCCTCGTTGCTGTTTTTTGGTACTGCAGAAGGCTCTACAGCTTTTTAGCACAGCTACTGAAACGGTAGGTTTTTATTAGGCAGAATTTAATCTTCCATGCTGTCGCTTATTTCAGTAAATATTGACCTTTTGGTAATTCCTCTTTGACACCTGTTTTATCATTTGGGTTACAGGTGGAGCAACTACCTTCAGAGAAAACTCATAAGTAATCTTTTTGTTTTCATTCCATAATCATTAATCTCCCCCCCCCCCCTTCCCCCATAACTAAACTTTAGATGCAGAACAGCAGAAGGTACCTAATCTGTGAATTAATCTTGATTTAGGGAATCTCAGTGTGCTGGCAGAAGTGGATCTACTTGGTTACAGTGCAAGAGAATGGAAAGGAGAAACAAAGCAGGCCAAACACATGAGGGAGGTAAGAGTTAAAGTTTAATCTCTGCATGAGGACTGGAGGAAAGAAGTACCAGGGAAAGCAATAGTACTCCCAGTGCAAGCAGCTGCTGCAGAATGAAAAGCAAAAGGGACTGCATGAACATGGACCCAAACTGAGATTGCAGCAGATCAGGACCGTGGGATGCAGCAGCCTGTGGAACTGTAGGGCCCTCTTCCTAATTCTCTGCCAATTCCTTGCTCTGAATTGCCCTAACAAGGGCTCAAATGAGAGCCAGAGGCAACACAGAGGAAATACAAGGAGTGTGTAGCTGGAAAAGGTCCATGTGCTTCAGCACAGAGCTGCCATGTCTGCTCAGCCTCAAGTCACTGTTGCATAGTGGGTTCAGGTCAGCAGAGAGATGGTTTTGCCAAAAGGAGTTTTCTCCAGATGCCTGTTCCTGCCCTTTTGCTGCTCCATGCCATACATCAGAAAAGGCCCTGAAGTGATTGAGGTTAAAGCTGTGATGGCAAAGAAGTCTTGGCTGCCCTGCTTTGATGTGATTGACTGTGTGAATGTTTATGGTATCAACAGTGCAGAGACTGGAACACGTTGCTGGATTTGGAGAGAGTGCAGAGTCACTCCTAAAGGGCAGTGACAGTTTAAGGTGTTTACAAAAACCATGGTATTGGACTATTTTTGTGTATATGAAGCTTAGAAATACACTCTTCTCATTCCCCTTGCTCCCTCTTACGAGTAGTTTGGAATTGGACTCCAATCAACATGGGTTTTGTCCAAGAACTAACATTTTTGTTTGCTAAATTTTTGGGGGGGATCTTTTTTCTAGGCATATGAAGAATTGTTTTGGAGCTGTCATATCAAATACTTGCGACAAGTCAGGAGGGACAACTACTGTGTGCTAAGAGCAGTACTTTTTCAGATATTCAGCCAAGGCATTCCTTTTCCATCATGGATGAAGGAGAGAGATATATTGAAGGTAAAATCCATTTCCTAAATGGACATGATTCAGGTAACCTTGCACTGCAGAAGGAAGCTTTGTTCAGTGTGAAGACTGATGTGTCTGCTGTGGAAGCAGAAGGAGGATCATTATCAGAATTTCAAGAGGAGTTTTTCAAATTCACTTGATTGAACATGAGTCTAAATGGTAACAAAACAATAAAGGCAAGTGGGTAAATGTTGCTGCTGCCCTGGTAGACGTCATGCCCTTAACACAAAAGGATATTTGAGTCTTCCTCATCCACATCTGTGCAAATTCCGATGGTTCTCTCAGGAGCTGCTAAGCGTGTTGCTGAAGCAGCAAGGATCCTGCCCTTAGCTCTGGCAGGAGAAGGCAGCAAGGAGGTGAGGAGCAGTGGCTGCTGTCTGTGAGGACAACTGGAAGGTGTTTGTAACCCTCAAGACCTCACTGAATTCAGACATACCCAGCTTTTTCAGAGTGTGGGTTATATATATATTTTTTTGAGTGTATATTTTCTTCTTTTTTGTCTGACCTTTTTTTCCAAGTTTCTTAAGGACTTGGCAGTCAAGTGGAGCCTCCTCCTTAACATTTGAGTTGCTCCAAGGCCCATTTTGTTTTGTTGTTTGAACTGTACAACCAGAGGATTTGGAATGACATTGTAAATTGTGCGTAGGCTAGTTTATATAACTTTTCATTCTACTTCTTGTTATGATTATGATTAGCTTTTTTGTTTGGGTTTTTTTTCTCTCCCTCCAGCTCCCTGAAAAGCTTTTGTATTCCCAAGGTTGCAACTGGATTCAGCAATATGGTTTTGGGCCAGAAAGATACACAGGTCCCAACGTCTTTGGTAAATTGCGCAAATGTATGGAGACATTAAAGACAAATGTGAGTACTTAGGAAATGCTTGGGAAGAGTGTAAGCATGGAGAAATGGGTTGAGATAGAGTTAAGGAGCTGCCCTGCTAAGATATTTCTGTGGCAGTCAGCTTCCCTCCAGGTTTGGAGAGCTGAGCTGCTGGGAAGGTCATCATCTCTCTTGCAGGGAAATACAGCTTTCAGGGATCCACTCGCTTAAGTACTTGGGGTCCTCCTGCAAGTTACAGAGGCTGTCCTCCCCACAGCTGTTACTGTGTGACTAGCTGCCCTTGCCACCAAGTGGCTCCAGCAGTATCTCATCATTTCCAGTAAAAATAACAACATGCTGGATGGAGTCCTTCTGGATTCCTTCCCCACATGAGAGGGAACAAATACACAGTGCATTTTCTTCTCAAGCTATCATCTGGTCTTTGCTTCCTTCTCCATGAAATGTTTTAATTATCCAGTTTTACTGTAATTTCTCTGTAAACTGGATTGCAAAGTCTGACAGCCTGACTGCCACCTCTCTTCACCTCTCTTCAGCATAGCCAGATTACACATGTTCCCTACCAGTTTAACTCTTATTTGTGTATTTAAATCTTGGGGAGTTTTATTAGCCCCAAAGCCTTCTGGAACAGAGATTAAAAAATCTACCTGACAAGACCTTGCACCTTCATTGAGTTTCTCTGGGGTTTGTGCATGTCAGCAGTTGCATAAGCTCTGGACAGTTTTTGTTTGCTTTGCCACAAGCTGTCCCCAGCACATAACCTCTCCTCCCCATCTTCCTCCACTGGGCAGTTGCTTTGGATGCTCTCCTGGGTCACAGCCATCACTCTTTAGTTTTAAATGCTATTATCACTGTTATTGTTACTTAAAGAAAAACACCAAAACCCAAATAGACTTATTTAGCTCTAGAAACAGAGCACTAGTAATATAAAGGAGTTAAAGTAGAGATCTGGTTCTTGTCCCTTGCCTGCACTCATGCTGTGCCACAGTGACAACTGCCTGTCTTCTTGAGACATGCCTGGTGCTTCTTGTGTGCAGTTACCATTTTGTTCTGTCACTCTGCATTTGCTAGTGTTGGGTTTGACTTTAACTTGTTGTAGTTCTTTTACATTGACGTTAGCCTCTTAGCACAAAGCATTTAAACTGGATGTTTGTACAGAAGAAGAGCACAGTGAACTAATCATACAGCTGCTCTGCAACTACTTGGGAGCAAGTAATAGCAGGATAGTACATCCATACCATTTTATTTTTATAAAGATGCATTTTGGCCAGTGAGATGGATTTTTGCCCCTTTTCACTAACAGGCTTCTCTGCTGCATTTCCCAGCTCCATTGTCATCTTGTGTGCTGCTGCCTGCAGGTGCTGTTGTGCCTGGGCTGTGTTGGTTAGTAGGTGCTTTACACTTAGGCCAGGCTTTGCCCTTAGGTAGTAGAGGTCCTCTAGCAAAGAGATGTTAGCAGTTCATCTATTTGGTCTCCTTTTTAACCTGTAAGGAAAGTCTTCAGGAATGCATGAAGAGATAGGACTAGCTTAGATTTTTTTTTTTAGTGGTTTTTTTTCAGTTGCAATTCACATTTTGTGGCCACTTCAACATATAAATAACATAAGCACAGAATTAACTACAGTTCATTTGAATCCCGCTCGTTGAGCATCATCTCTTACTGTGGTCCCAAGAAAACCTCTCAGCTCCAGATGGATTTTTTTCTTAGCCACTGTGTTGAAGACTGGGTGCTTTAAGCTTTCTGATTTGGTACCCACTCCAACATTATCTCCTGGATGGATCATTGCCTGGGTGTGTGCACTGGCTTTTGACCCTTCTAGAGCCACAGAAAGCTCAGGACCTCTCGTTATCAACAAGAGGAAAATTCCTACTCTCTTCATATCCCATGCATGTCTTTGCTAAATTTCCTTAACCTCATGAAGCAGAACACACTGAAGATGCACAAAAGTGTACAGTTCATAGTACCATTCTGGCTTTGTCTAGTTTGTATGGGTTCCTTCTGATTGGCACACTTCTGAGTGGGGCTCAGCATCTAAAGAATTGTAGCTAGGGCAATTCAAATGTAAAGGGTACTATAGAGGAAAATCAATGAGTTTTGAAAGATCCAAAGTAAGATCTTAATCTAACCTTTGCTTGTGGCTTTAGGGTGTATGTGTGATGTGCACACACAGATTTCCTGTAACTTTGTGAGGCCTTTTTGGTGGCTACTCTCTTTTGAGGCTGTTTACTGACAGAGATGCCTGGATTTTCTACAGTGGTGGTGGGTGACTTGTATAGGACAATTCCATTTGCTTTCTCATAGACTGTCACTAGCATCCAGATACTTGGAGCTGTCTGTAGCAAATAACTTCAGCTGGAAAAATGCAAACTGAAGTGTGTAAGGCTTCAAATTTCACTGTGAATCCAAGAGAGCCACCTGCTTATTTGCCACCACTATTTGGCCACAGCGATGGTCTGTGACTGGAAA
Source organism: Colius striatus (assembly GCF_028858725.1). Classification (NCBI taxonomy): domain Eukaryota; kingdom Metazoa; phylum Chordata; class Aves; order Coliiformes; family Coliidae; genus Colius; species Colius striatus. The sequence continues at coordinate 8,703,226 of NC_084762.1, forward strand.
TTGTTTCCATTTTGGAATCTTTCACATGAAATAGAATTCTTAATAACTTGATTAATATTTTTCTGTGTGCTTTCCAGTGGATTGAAATCAGTGCTACTAAAGATCATGAAGAAAGAGGAAACCTGTGTAATACACTCTTTTCTGATGAGAACAAGGAGCACAGACTGTATGAGGCCATAAAATTCATCATGCTCTACGAAGTCGTTGAAGCCTATGAGCAGATAAAGAACAGGGAAGAGCCTGTACACAACCTTTTCAGCCTTCTCCTTGCTCGTGATTCTTCATCTGACCCTTTGAGTTTCATGATGAATCATCTGAACTCCATAGGTGACTCCCTTTGCCTAGACCAGGTAATGATATAAATGAAAAAGAAAACACGTAGCTGATTTAATCTCTGACGTGGTTAGGTGCCTACCATCATACATCAGCTGTGACTACTGGCCCATTTTTGTTCTTTGGGATGTGAGGAAGTAGACTAAGGATAGCCACTTATCTTCCAGAAAAAAAATGAAGTAGGGTAAAAGGGTGGCCAGTTTTCTTAGTGGGCCAGAAATAAATGTTGCAAGCTATCAATGAGACAGTTTAGAACAGTGATGCCTTTGGTAGGTAATTTTAGATTATGCAGATTTGACCTGGTTTTTTTCACTTCTCCATTCAGCTCCACTATCACTATTTTTTCCTCTCTCTTTGGTTCCCATGAGAGCTGATGTCTGTAATGAGAACTATTAACTATTCACTTTTGTATATTATCCAATTTGATATTGACTGAGGAGTTAAATAACTGATATCAAAGCTCCACGCTACTGTTCTCCAAATGGTTTCACTTTCCAATGGGTGGAATTATTCCTTATCATCAGTTTCAGTTATCAAGTCAACTGTTAGATGTGGTAGTCACCTTCAGGAACAGTTTGATTGTAACTGGACAAGTTCTGCCCTGTCTGGCTGTGCCCAAGGACATGAGCTTTCACCAGAGCATTTTTACAGATTAAGCAATCCTTTGCAAGGAGTATCAATGAAGATGATGATTGTCAAGTTTTGTGTACATGAAGTACAAGGCCATTTTTTCCTTTTACTGTTAAATTCCCCTCATGTAGCAAGTGATCACAAGGTGGCAGGCTTCTCATTTTTCAAAGTGTATCCATCTTCTCATAGTCTTTTAATAATAAGCTTTGAGCCAGCAATGTACCCTCATGGCCAAGAAGGCCAATGGCATCCTGGGATGCATCAAGAAGAGTGTGGCCAGCAGGTCAAGGGAGGTTCTGCTCCCCCTCTACTCTGCTCTGGTGGGGCCTCATCTGGAGTCCTGTGTCCAGTTCTGGGCTCCTCAGCTCAAGAGGGAAAGGGAAGCGCTGGAGAGAGTCCAGTGTAGGGCCACCAAGATGGTCAGGGGACTGGAGCATCTTCCATACGAGGAAAGGCTGGGGGAACTGGGGCTGTTTAGTCTGGAATAGAGGAGACTGAGGGGAGATCTTATTAACATTTACAAATATCTAAAGGGTGAGTGTCAGGAGGTTGGGACATCCCTTTTTTCTATAGGAGGTAGCAACAGGACAAGGGGTGATGGGATGAAGCTGGAACACAAAAAGTTCCACTTAAACATAAGAAAAAACTATTTCACTGTGAGGTGAGGGAGCCCTGGCACAGGCTGCCCAGGGGGGTTGTGGAGTCTCCTTCCTTGGAGGTCTTCAAGACCCACCTGGACATCTTCCTATGTGACCTGATCTAGGTGACCCTGCTTCTGCAGGGGCGTTGGACTAGATGATCTCTAAAGGTCCCTTCCAACCCCTACCTCTCTATGATTCTAAGCTGGTCCATTCTTCCCCCACAACTATGCTGTGTGAGGTGACTTTGGAAGCAGGTTATATATTGTATCAGGTGGAAGAGGGATGTTTCCAGAATATCCTCTGTGTGCTGAACTTTTCACATACTCCACTTAAAAAAAGGGCCCCTTTTCTTCCTTGTCTGCTGTTTTTAAGCTGGATGATTTGCCTTAATTATCTTTGATTCAGCTTCCTAAATATAGAAGCAAAATGTCTTACAGACTTTTTTCATCTTTAGGTTGAACTGTTTCTTCTTGGATACTTACTTGAAGTAAAGATAAGAGTTTACAGACTGCATAGGTTTAATACTGAGGAATTTCAAGTGAACTACCCAGATGAATACCGAAGGGAATGGAATGAGATTTCTCTGCTGACCGAGGATGACCGCTACTACCACATCCCCATTTACAGAACGTGAAGGACCAGTGACTTTTGTTGTTGTTGTTGTTCCCTTTGTATAATACAGTGAGTGACCAGTTGCAGTGAATTAGGTTTCTAATCAGCAGCAGTAAGATTTTGAGAATGCTCGTTAATGATTACAAAATGATTTATGCGTTTATTGTGTAAACATTTTGCTTTCCTGTTGCAGCACAGTTCACCATCAGTCAGCCATAAAAGCCATAAAATATATTGCTCTACTGTCTGGGAGGGGAAAAAAAAAGTCAGATTTGAGGGCTGTCAGACAAAAAAAGATTGGACTGCATGGCAAAGAAGGCAAAGGTAAGGGTGAGTTTTCCATTGCTAGCCTAAGGGTTTGCTCTGACATCTCTGGATGGGTTAAACTCAAGGTCCTCAAGGAATTACTGCCTTTCCCTCATCTTTTGCTGGAGAGGATGAATCACAGAGGAATCAGCTCCTGGGCTCCCACAGTTTATAGTCCAGGCTGTTAAACTTGCATTGCCTTGGGGCTATGTAGGATGGGAGGATGTAAACTGGGGCCTCTGTGTAGCTGCTTCGAATCCCCTTTGGCTTCCCTCGTTACTGGAACACCTCCCTTTAAGGGTGGGCAGAGCAAGCAGCTGCAGGATGGAATCGCTTCAGACACCTGAAATGAAGATGTCTGCAATCAGCACTGATATCTGAAGGTGAAGAAGTGTTACACGGCAGCAGGGTGAAACAACACACGCACACAGAGGAACACTGTGCCAGATGAACTGAAGGTTTACTTTATAACTGAGAAAAGTACATAAGCTTTCTCAAAGCTAAAAAAAGGTAGTATTAATTAATAAGTATCATGCAGTAGAGTGACACTTGGTAGCTGCCTATGGCTTTTGTCAACTTGTAAATCCTTTAAGGGCTGATATCAGCATTACCTGCCAAGATATCCTTTGCAATTCATCTGAGAAACCTGTGCACAGAAAACATTCATAAACATTGTATTTTCAGAAAATATTCTTTTTCTATGCATTATGTGAATTCAGCAGTGTGTATACATGTTTTATCCTCTGAGTATTTATTAATCTCCTTGCACAAGATTGCTATCTTTAGTTTAGACCTCAGTGTTTGAGATCTAAACTAAATGCTTGCTAATGTTTGAAGACATCTGTCCAGGACAACTAAATGAGTTGTACTTTCTTACATGGAACATTTTTCCCAGGTCTGTTTTCTCAAAGAATCATTTGTGGTTTGATTATTTAAAAAATAAAGGACCTTAATTTGAAAAAATATTAAAGTGATACAGCAGATCTAGCAGAATGTGTATGAAAAGCTTATAATTCCACAGGCATGTGGTTGTGTTGAGGAAAGTGGGGTTTACTGAGAAATGAAACCTCTCCTTTCTTTATCCTAGAGATACAGGGACAGGCAGATTTGGTTTTTAACTCCTGCACGAGGAACCACAAGCCAGTAACAAAAATGTGAATGGGGCCTGCAGGAGCTAAAGCAGTTGCGTAAGGTAAATAAATGGGAATGCTCAGAGTTCACAGAGAGCACTCAGTTCCTTTGTGTAAAGGAAAGAAATTTTATCCCTTACAGTCCTCTTATTTGTATGTATATGTAAATATATTTATAAACACAAACACTTGAGCTCTCTATTGCAACAGCTTTGTTTCCTGAAAGTTCTTCTGAGTTCAGTTTTGTTCAATAATTTGTAGCTTTTAATTAAGAAGGCTTGATAGCTATAATTTCATCTCATCAAAACTTGCATATTAAATACTTTATTTATTAAAAGAAGCTTTCTTTTTTTTCCACTGAATTAAATAACTGCTTGATTTAGATTTGGTTCTGCTCTGCATGGGGAAATGTTATAATGCCTGAGTGGTGGAGTATTGCTATTTATTTTGCATCAGCAGTAACATTTACAACTATCAACAAACCTGTCTGTATTTTATTCTTGTTTTGGGACAAGCAGACACAGCAGAGAAAGGATGTATTTTTATAGTGAGCTTTTTAATGATTTGCATCTTATTTATGAATAGGAATACAAAAGCATTACAGCTGGAAGTGTTAAATTGTCAACATGTACATTTTTGTAACCTTGGGCGTATTAATAGCAGGAGGCTAATAAAGATCTAACACAGATGGTGGAATTTCTCTCACCAGTGTGGATGTTTGCATCTGAACTCCTTCGTCTCTCTGCCTTGTCAGTGGAAGGCAGTGGCATGCCATCAGTCAGAGGACTGAGTCTCTACAAGGGTCTGGTTCCCCTCACTGACTGTACTGGGAACTGCCAGTGACTGGCATAAACCTCTCTGCTCTAGATGTCTGAAGTTTGGTGAGATTAATTTTGTCCCAAGAATCCAGAAAAGACATATTGAAACAGATCTGCTGACTTACCAGACGTCAGAAGTGCTAGCAGAATCACAACAGGAACAGAAATGGAATGTGAAGAAAGAGGAATTTGAGGTGTGGATAATCACAAGTCCTGGAGAAACATACAGAGAGAGCTCTACAGAGGATCTTAAGGTACACTGACTCAGGTTTGAGGCTGCACTGGTTTAATCAGGTTCTCAGAGAATGTATTTTTACATATAAAGAAATACATGTATGCACATAGATATGTGTGTGTGTATATGTAAAACAAAAATACATTAAAAAGAAAATAATCCCAAATAAAGAGCATCTGAAACTACTTGGTACTCTGGAAGTGAAGGTGCAGCAGCATCTTGTCCAGTCAGTGGCAGAGACAAGCTTGCTGTACAAATCCAGAAGTATACACTCATTACCAATATTCTTTAAAATGCAGTGTTGTAGGCAGCTAAAGTTTCAAGTCAGGATGTATTTCTTATTTATGGCTGCTAGTTTAGCAAGAAGAAGAAAACACAGTGGTAGGTTTGTGTTTTTTCCCTGAACTTGAAAGCATGTATTAAGAATGTAACAGAGTAAATGGAGAAATTGATGTCTTTTACTATAATGGAGGAAAAAGATCATTTTTTAATGTCATCTTTTCTAAGAAGTGTGTCTCAAACAAATGTGCACATATTTCATTTTAACTCCACAGAAAAAAAACACTGGCAATTTTGATTCTTCAGCTCTAATACTGAAATTGCTTCTTGTCTAGATGGTGGCTACTAAGTGGATGAGAATTTAAAATGACCCAGTGTAGGTGTTTGTTGCTGGTAAGTCTGCCTGTTTAATCTTGAATTGAATGAAATACTTTCCAAATGCAGTTTGTACTTTGTCTAAAAGACAGGTTTCAAGAATATGAATGATTTCAAGTTAGTTTAGTTGTCCAGAAAAATAAAGATGGATCTATTATCTTCAAAGCACAGAAAAGACTTACACAATGGGGTTCTTTTTGTCAGTAGTTGGGGTTTCCCTGTTCCTCTGTACTTCATCAACATTACAGCAGTCCCATGTCACCCTGTTATGTTAGTGCCATTACAGCACTAATGGGGTTTTTTTTTTGAGTCTTCATTTCTCTGAAAAGCTCCTGGTTCAGAAAAAAAACATAACGTTGATATTTTGATGCCACAGAAGGCCTGGTCCTTCCCTCTTGCCTTTTGAGGGTTTTGGGGTGCTTGAAGGCCTCCCTGGCAGGAAAGAAGCTTTCCTTTTGGTCCTGGTTTTGTGAGAGGGTAGGATTTAGGTCTTTGAGGGTCCCTTGAAGTCATCTGGGAGAGGAGCCCTGCATAGTGATGGGCTGAGTCCTGTTGCCAGCATCCTTCCCTGATCTTGGCCCATGGATGGAGCAGGCAGCCTTGCAGAGACTTTGTTAGAGATTTGTCAGAAAATTTCCAAGGAAACTCAGGCACCTCAGAGACAGAAGTTGATGCACCTAGTGGTGACAGGAGATAAATGCAGAAAACTGACCTCCCTGAGGCTTGGCTGATTTGCATCTCTTCCTATGAACCACAGAGATTTGTGTCAGCCAGGGCTAGCGGGTGAGAAGGATGGCTGGGGCGCTGCTGAGAGCTGTGGCATGGGGTTGTGTGTGCCCATCAGTGCTGGTGGAAGGGGAAAATGGAAAATGTGAAAGAAACAGGGTGTGTCCTGGATGCTTTCATCTTCCAGCATATCCCAGTTTTGCACAATTCAAAGGTTAATGCCATGGGAGGGCATTTAACAAGAACACCTTCCTCTTTACTGAAGGGTTTAGCCATAAGCGGATGCTTTATTGAAATGTGGAGGCAACTATTTTGAATGTAGTTGTGCAAGTTTGCATGCAGCAGCTGCCTGAAGTCTATGGCAGATACAGCAAGTAACTCCCTGTGTCTCTTAAGCCATGTTGTGATGTTCAGCTGAATGTTTTCCCCATGATAGAGTTTTTAGGACTGTGATACTCTGCACCTTACAAATGTTGGAGGTGATCAGTCGCCGAGTTTCAGATGACAGGTTCAGCATTTGGCTATGAAAGAAGGATTTTGTGTTCTTTTTACCTATCCAGTAGATGGCTTCCAAGCATCAGAAAATGTAGTTCAATAAGCTCAGTTCCCATGGCAATTCTTTGCCTTTAGTCACACTTGCCCAGATGATAGTGGTGGGTTGGCCTGGGCCAACAGCCAAGGACCCACAGAGTTGCTCACTCACTTCCCCTGACTCCAGTGGGATGGGAGAGAAAGTGAGAAAAAGAGGAGCCAGAAAGTTTTTAGGCCAAAATAAAGACAGGGAAATCCCTTAACATGCACTGACATGGGCAAAACAGCCTCAACTTTGGGGTATTTTTTGCCTTTTGGCATAAATATTTAATTGCTGATTTAGGTATTGGGATGTGCAGCAAGCATGGGGAATGTGGCATGGAAATAGCTTTGTGTCATGCAAAGCAAGGCAGCACAAATACCACCATATCATGGTCATGTGGCAGCCTAATATTGTTCAGTAAATATGCAAACACTTGTTATTTTGGCCCTGCATGCCCAGCCATCTGTATGGTTTTCTTCACTGCTGAGGGATGAAACATCACTACTTTTTTCTCACCTGACTAATGACCATCCTTTTCTGTCCTCTTAACTTGTAGTCCCAATGCCCTCTGCCGCCTGACACCATGTCTCACAATGAGCCATAAGCTCAGGAAACTGTGATCAAATTCCTTGTACAAGAGGAATGTACAGAAATTTACAGAATATTTATTGGCACCCTGATGTCTTTAAAATCACTCCCTAGGTTCTTTACCCTCTACCTACCTTGTCACCTCCCAGGTCCCTTCCAAAACATCAGCATGTAGAGGCTGGTTCCATCTGGCAGCTGCAAGGCTATGTTCTGACCAGCACCTTTTGCAACAGCTGATGGGCATTTTGGTGTGCTGGAAAGTTCAAGTAGCTGCCAAGTTAGTATCTGTCTTCATAAATTAAAGATTATTCTGGACAACTTCATCAACACCCAGTGGTAATCCATGCATACTTGCTCTGCAACACCTGATGTCTGCAGTGGGAAAAAGGAAGAATCAATCTCAGCTGCAGCTTCCCATCTTCCTGGAAAAGTAGCTGGTGAGTTCTGTTACTCATTATTTCTGTTTGGCTGGAAGTGTCGGTTTTCTTCCTCTCTGTGCTTTGTTATTGACTTGAATTCATGTTCAGACACCTGTAAACATCATGGTTCATGTTATCCCATCTGTATATTTCTGCTTAAATAAGGCATTGCAGCAGCTTGGGCCATGGAATGCTCTTAAACATAATGAGTAATTTGTCAGCCTGGACTGTATGATTTGCTTTCACTCTTCCCACCTTTGAGGATTTCTGGCAGCAATCAGAGCCAGGTAGGCATATTGTAGCTTGATTACTTAAGTGATTATCAGTATGCTAACTATACCTTTGTTGACCCCTAAATGTGGAATAGTCATAGAAAAATGCAGGGATGTTAACAGCAAACTTCACAAAACTATATTTTTGAAGCTGTTGAAAAAGAATAATAGTTGCACATAATTTTAGTGTCCCAAATGCATGTATTTTAGTTAGAAAGCAAATTAGTCCTCTGAGATACTGCCAACAATCAGAAATACCCAGTTTCCTGACAAGCATTAAAATCTGCAGCCTTCAAGTGAAGCTACTTCTCCTCCTGCTTTTCTAAATTCAGTTAAGACTGCAGAATTGACCTCTTTTATTTTCAGTTTTGGGGAAGCTGAGTCAAAAGAGGAGTACAGAGACAGCTCTCTGGGCTCAACTCGTACCAAGAACATAAACACAAGGAAGGAGAATCCAAAGTATTTCTTTCACGTCTGTCTATGAGACAGAAAACTCCTGATGATGCATTTCAATCTTGGCACATGACCTGGGAGTCCTATTTTTATTTTCTTTCTTCTAACTAACACAAGCAATATAGAACTTGGGCTCAACACTAACTCATGTCTCATCCTGGGCTGCTTCATGTATATCAGGTCATTGTTGATATTTTGGTTTAAAACACATGTTAACTGTCTCTCTCTGCACACAAAACTTTTATTGGGTCTGAACAGAAGGCTGTTTGCTGAAAACTGGGATCTCAAGTATCCAACTTGCTTGATACTCTCAGACAAAGTAAGCAAGTGATACTTTCATAGCAGTAGGAATGTCTAGATTATAGGGTTAAAGTAATAGATTAATATTTCACCACTTTTTGTCAGTTTAGAATATTGACACAAAGGCTTTTTATTAGAAAGCATGAGTTCTTGAATGGAGAAAGAGTTTGGTCCCATATCTGAGTCACAGCACACATTCCATATATATGCCATCATCTCCTGGGTAGCACAAGTCCATATTTAGCAGTGCCTAGTCTCTTGATGTACCCCTGGTGAATACACCACCTGGCTTGCCTCTTTTGCCTGGGGTCAGGTGGGAACTACAATCCCAGAACTTGAGGCCAGATAAGAATCCATGACATCTGTTCCAGGCCCTGTTGCCTGAGGAGGGCATGCATAAAGACACCGAAAGCTGCTCAAGCTTCTTCTACAGACCTGAGCTAAGAAAAATAGGATGCTGCAGGATAATGTCAGTATTCTGCAATGCAAGTTTCTGTCTGGAAATGCCTCTTCTGCTAAAATGGCACATAGCCTCAAAAGGACTTAATGTCTCAATCTTAAGCCAAATAGGCACTTGGAGCACTGTTGCCCCTTTGCGGCACTCTGCCACTGCTATTGGGTGAGTAATCCTCCCAGCAGCCATCTCCTTCAGTGTTGGTGTGCAACCAGCCACTCTCTGTGAACTAAAACAATCTTCCGAAGACGTGGTATTTCTCAACAACTGAAAGTTCCCTGTGCTCTTCACTGATCCTTTACTTCAGAGCCTGCCTGGACATCATGAGACTCTTCGGGAACAGATGGACTAAGGGCACCCACGGCTTATTGTGGTCCATGCATGCAATGAGAAGGGTGAGGAAAAGCACTCCTAAAACTAATGGATGTGACTTGAACTCTTGAAATTACAGACTCTTTGTTCAGATTTTCTGACTACACGATAGTCACCACGGATGAATTTTAAACACTCAAAAGAAAGTTGCCTTTTAAGAGAGCAGCTCAATATCTTACCCTGTTGCCTCCAAAATCCATTGAGGATGCAATTTGCTACTATTGTTCCATAGTAATTAGTGTGTTGTCTAATAAAAGACTATGTTATTTGTTGCTCAGATCATGTTACTGTTGTGCCCATGTAAGCTACAATGCAGATCCTGCCCAAACCTACATTCCAAGATGAGGACCTTCTCACTCCATATGTCAAAGATTGTTTTGAATCACAATAGGTTCTCAATCATCAAACTTGTTTTTTAGTCAGCTATTGAGGAATAGCATTCCTTAGTTTTCTAGCCCCAGTGAGAGAGGTAGAGATTTAAGGGCAGAAGTCAATTCAAACAATGGCCATGTCTTAAAATAAGAGCAGACAGAGCTGCATATTCTGACACCGACTACCACATCAAAGAACAGTTTATCCACTGAATCACACAATGCAAGAGGAGATGACCAATGACAGAAGGTGGTAACAATGATACTTTAGAATTTCCTTCAGCATTACCCCTGCAAACACTCCCTAAATAAATTGAAATGCAGATTGTGGTCACTGCCTTGGTAGTAGGATGGTGTCATTAAAATCACTTGTCACCTTGCAGTGATTCTGCAGGGTTTTGGCTGAGACATAGCTCCTGCCAAATGAAGTTAGCTGGAGAGTAGTTTCAGAGGAGGCAGAAATAGATTCTTGTTTCAGACAGATATTTGCAAGGTCAGCCACATCTAAGCAACCCCAGAGGCTCATTCATTAGGTAGACTTATGAACATCAGCTGAGAGGGATTTGTTCCAAATGAATGGATCTAGTTAATTTGATTAACAAACTGAAAAAGATCTTGAGGGTGATCTGTTGACTCATTAAAATGCCACTTTTTCTCTTAGAAAAAAGGGGACTCATGAATTTTGAGTGCTGTAATAAAAGCCACTTAGTTTCTTGACTTTTGATACTAAAATACAATAGTTATGGTGGAGCTTGTATACTCAACTACTTTTAGAGTGAGTTCTCTGGGGTGTTTTATTATTTCAGTAATTCAAATAAAGGCTGCTTCTCTTGGTGTCTTCACCTTAATGGCACACACTACATCACAAGGAACATCTGATTACAAAAGACACCTCTCATTAGACATGAAGCCAGGCTTGCAGGTTTGCCATCTGTGCAGCTGATGAGAGTGGCCTCTTCACGTTCCTTGGTGAGGGTCCAGATGGGCTTCCGTCATGTAACCTAGTGTTACCGCTCATCACTTCCTCTTGATCAATTCTGGCAACTCCTACTTTACTCCTCTCAGATGGTGATCTCAGATTCATGATCTATCTCACCAAAGAGAAGGTCACAGTATTTTAGAGAAACCGGTGGCTCTGCCACCAACTTCATCCTTCTCAACTGAGACCCGTGTCAACAAACCCCACTAGCAGAAATCTTTCCCTGAAAAGAACAGACTGGTGCTGCAGGCCAGAAGTTGTGTAGCTTATAGCCCAGGTACTTCCCTTCATCATGTAATCCAGCTGATGGGCTGTTTCACAACTTGGTTTCGGGGAACTTCAGAAGTCCACTGACAGCAATGAATTAATTCAAAATAACAGAGTCAATTTCAGCAGCAGCAGTGACCATGCTGATGTACACAGGCAAAATGATACTTTCCTGCTGTCTTCTGAAAACACAATGCTGTTGTTTTCTTCTTTACACTCTAATAAAAATACATACATGTTTTGCAGATTTAATGTAAGATCTGGAGCAGTAACTCTAATTCTAAACTTCCACTGTAAGCTGAGGGAAAACTGACTATTCAAGCAATCAATAAAGGAAATGGATATTTGATACTATGGATGGAGAAGATGAGACAATGCACATGTGTATGTTTCTTAAATTACTGTCTCATAAAACTGCTGGAGTTTTGCATTTAGTATCATTATTTGGGTTTTTTGCAGACCTCTATTTCCTCTGTGGTTTTGTTGTGTTTGTTTGTTTTTTTTTAATGTAGAAACAACAAATATACAATTCATCCAGGGAGGTTTAGTTTATTAATTGAGCCACTAAGAGTGTCCTTGGTCTAGGCAACAGTCAGTAAATGTGAAGTGATACAGTCACAAATGTCATTTGTCATAGCAAATGTGATGGATACAGACATGTCTGATTCTCTAGGCAGAATGTTAGCACTCAGTGCTGGCTTACTCTGACATACTAATTGATGAGAATGTTGATTTACTGACAACATTCTAAAAATAAATTCTCTTATCTATTTTCCAGCAAAGAAACGTGACCTGCCCTTTGTTTAATAATGAAAAAGAATATCAGCTACATTCTCCTGTAACTTCTTTTAATGCTTATTTTTAACAAATGGATAGACAATATACTTATTTCTTTCAGTCTTCATGCATTTTCAAATGTGCAAAGCAAGTTTGCTCTGAAAAAACATGAAGGAGGTTTTAAAAGTGCCTTTGTTTTTTCTTACTGTGAAGACTTGCTATTTCAATAGTTCAGACTGGTGCACCACAAAGAACAGTGACAGATTTTTGATTTGCAAACAGACATCATTTTACCAATGATGTATAGATTATATTGATATGATTCACACATGCTCCATTTTCTGTTTAGGACTGAAAAAAACCCTACCCACTGCACCAAAGGCACAACCTACTTATTTTTCTCAGTCATTGAAAAAAGGAATACAGCATGCTGGAACTGCCTTTTTGCTTGGCAGACATCCAGTTTAGAGCTCACTCAGTAAAATATTAAGCTGAGAACTGTAGAAGTAGAAAGCAGCATGTATATATATATAAACCTTTATATACCTTTTATATATATATGTCTTTATGTATGAAGAGATACATCTTTCTAAGAATACACCTCAAAAAACTCTTTAACAAATACAAGGATGCTAGAGGAAAAAACCCACACAAGTAATATGTAATTACAGAAGTATGTAATGAGTATTGTAGTGCCCATTTGACTTTTACTGGTGGATTTTCCCCATCTATTTTCTTCTGAATGGTATTCCCCTATAAGTCACAGACTGATCACAAAAAGTTTTCTAATTGTACTCCTGAAAACTTTGGAGCAATTTTCAAGTGGTCATTTAGCAAAGAAGATAACAACTGCTGGCAAGCACCAGGATGCATTAAGGTAAAACCAATCAAAATATTTTATCATGGTGTTTGATGGGTTCTTTCTGTATCAAATTCTCAGTTGCCAGCGTCTTTCACCAGCAAGTACCAAGTACAGAAATATTTCTGAAGTATAAAATGTGATCTCTTGTATTACACTGAATGTGATGTATTTTCATGAAGTTTTTAAAGGATGATAAAGTTGCTTTAGCTCAAAAATGAGTAAAAAATTAATCCAAATGAAACTGTAGGTAATACAAAGTTCTTACTTGTAAACTTACATTCCAGGTTCAACCAGCATCCCAGAGATGTGTTCTTGCCAAAACTATTAGTTATTATTATAACACAGAATTGCAGTACACTAAAAGTAGAGCTCAGTGGTTTTCATTTGTGTTTACGTGATTGTGGTGTAGACCTTCATACCTTGGGTTTCTGAATTGAAATCTCAATTTAGTTTTCAGCTAGGAGTTTGAATGTCACTTTTCCCATAGGTATAGGAACTATCCAGTGTTCCCATTGGGAGTTACAGCAAAGAGAGAATTTGTATGTGAAATAGTCAGGGCTATTAATAGATGATACGCAGGACACACGTATTTTACAGTGTCATTACATAATACACTATTTTGCTTATCATGATGGATTTAGTCTTCAAATCCATCTTCACCTGTATTTAAAGTTCTGTGGAATTAATCTCCTCTGTAGTTCTCAGAAGGGTTGTGAAATGGTCAGCCAGTACATCTCTCCATGAAGCTGCTGAATGACAAATGTGGATAATAACAAACAAACAAACAAAGGAACCTAATTTTAAAAGGCAGGCAACTGTTTCTTAACATCTCAGATTTATTTAAGGTTCTTAAATGGCACTCAATATAAATTATTTTAAGTGTAGGAACATGGGAAACGGTTGGGTGTATTTCAAGTGGACTAGCTGTTTGAACCATAGTAATTCTGAAAGGGCCATCGTGGAACAAGAATGCATTTTGAGACAAACCTGTTGGTCAAACAGTTGTTCAAACAAAGACATTTTTCAAAGGAGATGTCATTGTCAAGAGCAATCCAATACAGATTTAATCTACAAGAAGAACAGGGACTTAAAAAAAATTAAGGTAATGCTTTTTTTCCTTCTTCCCCCCCACCCCTCAGCATTCATATGTTGCTTTCCCATGTCTCAAGGACAAAAGAAACAGCAAAAACTTCCTTACAAAATCATCCATCAGTCTTATGTGACTCAAAAGTTTCAAGATATTACAAATTACTTATCCTTGCCATTTTAGTTATAGACTGTAGTACCTGACCTCCACCTTTAAAACATCCTCCCCATACTGTTTTGATATATATTGTTGAATGTTGTTTTTAAAATCAAGTTCTTTTACTGTCAACATCTTTGTATTTTCCCCCAAATACTCATATTACTCAGAAAAAAAAAGGTATTCTTATGGGGGAAATTCCAGAAAGGAAAAAAATACTTTTCTCTTCCTTTTTCAGGACCAATTTCAAAGTTAATTTCACCAGTGGCCCTTTTTCTCCCACAGAGACAGCTTTTCTACTTTTTATTGTTCTCAGTATTCCTTTTTTAACTAGTATTGGTTATGTTTAGCTCTGAATAACATGTAATTGTGAAAAGTTTATCAGTTACTCTCTGTAGATTTCTATCCTGCCTGGAGTCTAAAAATGCACCTGAAGGTGTTCTCAGCTCCTGGAAGAGACTTCCAGTCTCAGATAAGCCTCGTACATAAACATGCCAACCTTAAGGAAGTGAGCTCCCTCACAAATACTGCTACGCGGAGCATCTGGCAACTTACTGACAGTCTCTGAGCTTAGGGAATTTTCATTTAATTCCTTTTATTTCATGTGAATTCAGAGGCAAGGCCATGGGCCTTTCCCCCCGCCCCGCCCGGCACCGACAGCCACACCGACGAGGGGGAACGTTCCCTCTCCGCCGGCAACGCGCATGCGCCGGAGGCGGAGGGAGGGCGGGCACACGGCTGCGCCTCGGCGCGCTTTGCGTGACGCCAGAGGAGGAGGAGGGAAGGAGGAGAAAATTGCGTCTTACGCTTAATTCCATCGCCAAGACTTTGTGGACACTTCTGTGTCCTGTGGATGTGCAGTGGGATATTGTATCCCATCTTTCCCTGGGACCTTTCGCTCACTCGGCGGTGGAGGTCAGAATATAACGCAAGAGCCGAGTTTCTGTCAGAAAAAGGGGTTTTTCATAATGAATCGCATTGAGACACAGAGGCACAGGTGTCCAGGCGCTCTGTGAGGTGGTTTAATAAATAACAGTCAACGCAGTTTAAATCTTAATCTTCACATCTTAGGCTGGAGGAGGCTGAGAGGAGATTTGATCACTCTCAGGGGATTGTAGTGAGGTGGGGGTCGGTCTCTTCTGTCAGTAGTGAGTGATAGCACAAGAGAAAATGGGCTGTAGTTGCGCCAGGGGAGGCTCAGGTAGCTTGTTCCCTGACAGGCTTGTTAAGCATTGGCACGGGCTGCCCGGGGAGGTGATGGAGTCACCATCCCCGCAGATATTTAAATGCAGAAGAGCCGAAGGACACGATTTACTGGTGGGTTTGGCAGTGTGAGGTAAGTGGTTGGACTTTATGAGCTTAAAATCTTTTCCAAACGAAACGATTCTAAGATTCTATTAAACAGTGTGAGGAAGAGACGCGTTACTGAATATGCACAACGCACGGTATAACCTTAGGGCCCCTTCAAAGCCAATGAATCGCAAATGAACGCAATCACGGGCGCATTGTGTGCTTTAAAGGCAGCCTGTGGCTTCCACAAAACGATGGGGCGGCAAGAAGGAAGGAAGGGAGGAAGCGCGGGCGCGTAGTCACGCAGTGTCGGGCGCGCTGACGACGCGCGCGGCCGCCGCCGGGGCCCCGAGAGGCGGAAGCGCTGTGCAGAGCCGCGGCCATGGGCCGACACTGGCGGCCGGTGTAGCCGGAGCTCCCTGCGCGAGCCTGTGGGACGGCGGCCTCAGCCGCGGGGAGCCGCTCGCCATGAGCAGCCCGCGGCGGGTGCGAAGCGGCGAGCACCACGGCCCCGCCGAGCCCCGCGGATGGCGGGCCCGCGGCGCCCCCGGACACCGGGTGCCGGAAAGGTGAGGGCGCCTGGGCTGCCCTGCGCGGCGTTGGCAGCGGAGGTTCGGCTTGGCGGTGTGCCGCACCTGGCCTGGGGGCTCCTGCCCTGCGGAGCGGGACTGGGCGGGCGGCTCTCGGCCTCAGCTCTCTCCAGCGGGGCGGCTCGGCCCGTGGCAGGGCTCGGATACGAGAGGGCAGTCGCATGAGGGAAGGAAAGGATTGTGGCAGGTGGAGGCTTTAACGCTAAGAGAGAAGTCAGAGTTGTCTAGAGGAGGAATGCCGCAACTGCAAAGCAGTCTCCTTTCCAATTCCCTGCTAAAGCAGGTTCCCCTCTATCAGAGGGCACTGGAACAAATCCAGGTGGGTCTGTAAATCTTCAGAAAAGAAGCCTCCACACCCTCCCTGGGCAACCTGTGCCAGGGCTCCCTCACCAAAGAAGTTCTTCTTTGTGTTTAAGTGGAACTTGTTGAGTTACAGCTTATGTCCATTACCCCTAGTCCTGTCACTGGCTACTACATAAAGAAGTGTTGCCACATCCACCCTTTTATGCATCAGTTTAAGATAAATTTAAGATAACTATCCTTGAAACATGTCGTAAGCCTTTGGCTAAGTTACTACAATGAGTTGTAGAAGGTCTTGTTTCACAGTAACTTTGAACTCATGGTGGAAGAGGCAGTTTGTGGCCTTTCCACTAAGCAGTAATCCTCATGCACTGGAAAGTTGCATGGAGCACCAAGTGAGTTCATGAAAATGCTTCTCTTACAGGAATGAAACTTGTTTCGTTGGGGTTCAGGTATTTCAGCGGTAACACCTTTTGGGAAGAGCAAGTATTCAGGCAGAACATTAATTATAGTGTTTGAAGAGCTGGCATAGGTTAGCTAAGAAATGTAATTGTTTTGCCAGGGAGATGAATTTGAAAACAGCTTGAGTGTTGTGTTATCTTACCAAACTCTTCTGGATTTTATTCCTGCTTTTGAATAATTTTAAGTACCCTCTGAATATAACATAACTGTTGAAATGTTGTAATTTCTCTTAAAACATATACTTTTGATCTTCCCTGAGAGGTACTCTTCATGTGTTTCTTCATTCTTCAAAGCCAGGATAATATTCAAGGGTGGATGAGAGACATAACCAGCCTTTCTGCGGGTGCAGAACAGGCACAGAAAGAAGAAAGCGTTGCCGTACAGTTGACGAAGCACGAAAAGGAAGTTACTGTTCCTTCTAATGAGCTTGGTTCAGCAAATGCAGCTACTGACCAGGAAGAGCAATCTGCATTAGAAATCAGAAAGGACTACATATGCAGAAGTAGTGGGAGACCTGAGAATACAGATACGATTGAATCTCTTGTGATGGATCAGGATGCATCTGGAAACTATGAACTCTATCTGCCTGTGTCTGGTAGTTGTTCAGCAATGGAATCATCTGAGGACAGGTGAGGATTTCTGTAAAAAAATACATTAGCAGCTTTTCTGTTGAAAGGGAGGAGGAGTGCTTTCAGTTCATAAAAGTGAATTTCTTGGCAAAATTTCATGTGTGTTAATGAAATAGGTCAAAATGTTAAATTTTAAACTTGGAAGGCCACCTTCACCCTTTAGATAAATTGCTTATTTTTATAGTGTCTCAGTGACCTTTGTGAAGTGAAGCTCTTAAGAGTAGGATGCAGACATTGGGAAACTAAGCATTGAAGGCAGATACTCTGGTAGCCTAGTTCAAACCTTGTGAACATTTTGTTAGGGGCAGTACTGACAGTGATAGAAGGCTTTTTTAAATCCTAGCGTTTCAGCTTTTGGGTTGCTTTTCTGTAAACCTCCTGCTATAAACTGAAGTAAAAATTTAGCTGTGTGATTCAGAGTTGTCAGTTAGAAGTCCTTACCAGAGCATTTGGTATCTGGAGGAAGAAACAGAGGCAAAGGTTTTAAAGAAAGGTACTCCAAACTTTAGAAAGCAAAATTATTGTACTTTAAGAGTGGCTTTGTTATTGAATACATTATTAAAATAAAAGAAGTGATTTATAGTTAATTGTCTTTTCTATAGGTATCCAGTGGGCTATTTTAAACAACACCCAAAATCTACAATAAGAGTTTAGTGAAAAAGTAACTAAAAATAAGTACATGTTTTCAAGGGTGCTTTAAATAGCTTATTTCCTGCTTAAATTGTTCTGTCATTTACGCTCAATCTTGTATGTTAATGAATTTTTAAATGTTAATGCACGTTTAACACTTAATACACAGATTTATATAAATACATATGGAGTGTTTCATGTGTTGTCAAGTGTGATACGTATGGATCGCCATCCTTCTGAAGTTTAAAATGATCTGCTACTTGGCACACTTAATTTGGTTTGATTTAACGTGCCTTTGCATGCACTATGAATAACAGAGAGTTTAATCTGACAGAAAAGTTTGTGATATTTATCCCTTCACAATAATAAATGGAAGGCTTTAGGCATTGTTTCCTCTTTTGCATTATATCTTCAATACCAGGAGTTCCAGTCCTGCAAATCTATTAGTATAAAGCTATTTCTGGTTTTGCCCTGGGTGTTGAACAAGTACATGAAGAAAGACTGAAGTACTTGCCTGTAGTCATAAACGGGGAAAAGGTAAATGACTGCTAAGATTTCTGTTGTTACATGAAATGTGTGTTGATTTTTATTGCAGTGAGGAGGACATGTATCGTGATGCAGAAGAAATAGAGAGAGAGAAAATGTTACTTTCTGAGACAAGCTCTTCAGGTACATTGGAACTTTGTTCTCTGTTTTAAAGACAGTATTACAATCCATTGTAACAGTTAACTGTGGTGATTCCACACACTTGTTTCCAAGGCCTTTTGTGCACAGGTGTGTGCAACAGAAGTTGCTTATCATGACTGAGTACATTGTATAGTTTAATTCACAAAATGATCCATTTTCTGTAAAACTAGGTGGTCTTAGTATTGATTTTTCACTTGTTTTTGTAGTTACTTTAAAAGACAATGTGACTCCTTTGGCAAGCAGCCATGTAAGCTATGCTGTGAGTGTTATGCTTGAAATTTACTGGTTTATAGTCGTTGTATCAGGATCTGATGTAGGGATTATGTGCTAATTTAGTGGTGTCTGTTTTGGAATGAAAACTGTTGGGATTCCAAGAGAAAAAAAAATGTATTTCTTCTTTCTACCATTGTTTCTGGCTTACTCTGAAAGATCTGTTAATTTCACTCTTGTACTCCAGCAGCAGAAAGGAGAGGAGAAAGTTGTGTCAAATATTATAAATAACACCAATGTTATTTTAAAGTGATAGAGTGTTTTTAGAAATTCAATAGTTTCTCTGTGTTGTTCTCTTTCACAGTTCTCCCTATAATGTTACATATTCCATTTTGACAGAATATAAATTGAGTGTTGCACCTGAAGTGGACATTATGCTGTACTGCAGAAAAGAATGGAGAGGAGACACACCAGTAGCAAAAACAATGAGAAAGGTATCAGTTCTCTTTTTGTTGAGTTTTGTTGGACGTTTTGTTTTCATTTGTACATTTAGTGGGTGATTTCCTACAACAACAGTCTTTAAAACAGAAAATGCAGTTGCAGTGTTTTCCGTTGTCTGGTCTTGGCTGGCAACTTGGAAGATGGTTTTGCTTGGGTTCGTTCAAATTGTTTTTCTGCATTCTTGTTGATAGTGTAGGGTTGGTTTATACTGTTCACTGATGTTTTAAGATGGGGAGCTTGAATGAATAGGCTCAGTTTTTTGTAAGTTTTTCCTGAATTTGTATTTTTTGTAGTTTTTGAATGAGTTTTTTTACATTAATCTCAAACTAGAATGGTAGAAAAAGCATAACATTGGTCAGTTTTGGTGTTGTTTTGTTTGAAAATACTTTCCATAAATAAAAAAATCCATGTATCACCTTTAAGAGTAAGAGAAGCACAGCTGCACAGGGCATTGGCTCTTGCTGGGTTTGCTGAAGAGACATACTGAGCTTCAGAAGTTACATGTCAAGGTTGCTGCTTCTGCTAAAAGTGTCTGTGTGGGAACAATGGGGAGGAGACAGATGTGCTGAGGCGTGTGTCAAGATACTTCAGTGTGAACACAAATTTTCCCTGGGGCAAAAACAAACTACATGTGACACATTAAGCAAATGGAACAAACTATTCCTGAAATGTCTTGTAAGAATGATAGATTTTTAGATTTATAATCTCGTGTGTATTCTGTTTGTATGTTTGGGTTTGTTTGTTCTTTGTTTGAAGCTGAAGTAGGTTACCTACCCACAGTTCAATGGTATTGCTGCACTAGCATAAAAAAAAAAGCCCCAACCAATTATCTACTTAAATTTCTTTGGTTTCTTATTTGTTACTCAGCTGAACTAAGGAAATTTGTTGTTTTCAAAGAAATTACTTGTGACAAAGGTACAATTTCCAAAATGGGTAGTGGTTCAAACCCTGGTTTTAAAAAAAACATCAGTATTTGGATGCCATTATTCTACTTTTATGATACTAGTGTATGATTTGTTAATGTTTCCATATTACTTGGATTTCTAGGGCTATGAAGCAGTTGCTCAGAAGTTTGCATCTATAAGGAGAGTACGAGGTGACAATTATTGTGCTCTAAGAGCAACTCTTTTCCAGGCACTAAGCCAAGCTACCCAGTTACCAAGCTGGCTGCAGAGTGAAGATTTTACTATGGTACGTGTCAAACTCTGATCCTCTGACAGCAGAGAAATCTTGCTTCCACTCTATTTGATAACTGTATGATCTTATTTCTCTAATATGCTATGTGTGCTTACCTCTCAATATCCTTTGAATTGAGAAGTAGTAGTGTTGATTTTTGTTGTGCATTTACAGTGATTCTTTCCACTTGCAGTGCAGTCCAGATCACCTTAGTTGTAATGTATAAGCATTACTGTAGTGCTGACTGTAATGGAACTTGCCTATCTTCATGTTTGCCCTCTTGCTTTCTTCTTACTGCATGTAATATGGCAAGAAGAGATTTCCCACAAAGCAACTGGTGTAATAACAAAAAAATAAAGAGAATATATTCTAAGCACATTTGAAAGAAACCTCAGCCTTTCAGAAGTCTCGTGTGTATTCCTGTGCTATGTATGGTTTCTCTAGAAAGTGGATTAACAGATTGGATGCTGCAGGCTTTTCAGAACATGACTGTTACTCATGTCTTCAATGCCACTTAAAATAAGTGTAAGAGCAACTCCAACCTGACATAAAGAACAGTTCATAAGGAGCACTGACAGATAGAAACAAAGATACCTTACTAAGAGGAGAAGAATTTTTTCTGAAGTTATCTTTCATTTGGTTACCTCAGTGAACATGGACAAAACATGTAAGAAGTTGTCTATACAGAAGTGGCCCACTTCGTGGAAGTAAGCTTCCAGTTGTTCAGGTTGCTGCTGGCAATGTAAATGAGTGTCTGATACAGACTCTTGTATATAGACTGGCAGTGCAGACAGACTCACTCTGCTGGAAAAAGATTGCCTTTTCATAAAAAAAGATTCTCCCAGCTGCAAGCACCTCCACGTTATCAAACTACAGATTTCCCAGAACATCTTTAAAGAAGGGGAAGACTTTTAAAAATGATGTACTTTTCAGTTTTTAATGATGTTCACCTTCTTTTCGTACTGATTTATAGAGCAAAATATGTTATATGGAAATTAACATTGGAGAAGATAGTGGTGTGTAATCTTTGTTTACTTAGTTCTGGATGTTCAGTTAGCAGAGGATGCCAGGCTGAGGTGGAGGAAGGTCTGTGTGTATCTGACAAATACTTGGTTGCCATTAAAGAGAACATACTGCTAATTTGGAGTCCTGATAAGATGCAAACATATTGGTTGGTGGCATGTGTGCTGCTCTTGCTAAATAGTGAGTTAATTGTGAGACAAGAGTTGCTCTTCCAGTTTGAGCAGTAAAATGAGTTAATCAAAAAAACTGGACTTGCAACTACCAGGATGTCCTTCAGGAGACAGTGTAAAAGCTCTTAACTGAGCAGGTGTAGGAAGTGAGTAGTAAGAGGCAATTCTGAGGCTAAAGTACAATCTAATACATCAACTGATCGTCACCTTCTTTTCTTCTTTGCAAGAAAACCTGTCCCATAGTGTTTTAATTATGTTCCCTGAAAGAAAACACAGTTTGTGTGTTTTGGACAAAGTAGCTTGCACTCAACCAAGACCTCTGGATTATCTGGCAGATGTCACCACATCTTTAACCTCTTCTGTTGGTTCAGGGCCACCTTCAAACACAGTCACTGTCATCTGCTGCTGGAGGAATTAGAGAAAGAGAAAAAACATGAGTAACTTGGGGCAATTAATCTATTAATTAATGTGCTTATGTATTGGTTAGATCTGGAAATAGTAACAGACTAGTATTCAGACTGTTATCCCAACAAGTATTATAAAGAGCCAGTTGTGTTTACCTATGACCATCTTAGTGTGATAATTGTTCAGAATAACATATGAAGGATCACTTTAAGGTGCAAAATGTTAAAAAAGCCCCAAACAAAACAACAAACCAAACCAGAAACCAAAAAATACTTGACAAAATAACAATGTGCAAGTTGGTGGTTTTTCCTTTCAAGACTTTTGACTGAAGTTGCCTTCTCTTCTCAACTTCCAGCTCCCTGAAAACTTGCTGAGCAAGTATGACTGGATCAAGCAGTGGCAGCTAAAACACAAGCTGGGCAGGAAGAGGGGAGAAATAAGTGATGAAATCAAAGAATATTTAATACTTCTAAGGAAAAAGGTTGGAAAAGTATTTATTCTTGGTCACTTGCAAATAAGAAAAATTACAAAGGTTTGTAGTGTGATGAATTTAGCATAAGGATGCTTTCACTAGTGAAAATAATTCTATATGTGTACTGCAAAAACAAATCAAGGCAAGTGTGTCTGCTTAGTTCTGTGGGAGTTCTCTGATCTTTCACTGCTTGCTTTAGCCTCGTGCTGGAATTAATTTGTAAGCAGCTCCACAGGAAACTGTTTAATGCAGTTTAAACAGTTTAGTTAATGCAACAGTAACATTTTTCTTCTGTTATTTCTTATATTTATTTGAAGGAGTGATGTGAACTGTGGATAAACAGTGTTGCTACCTTGAACAGGTCATGGAAAGGAGAAGGAAAAAAACCCCAAACCAGAATGATGCTGAAGTAATTTCAAAGGAGTAGTTTCTGTTCCACACTTAAACTTTTTTGTTTTATAGGTATTTTTAACAGTTTTAGGTTAGCATAACAGGGAAATTATTGCGCCCTTTCCTTATTTGCACCTATCTCCATCCTTCCCAACTAGAAACTCTGCAACCTTTTCAAAAACTCTCCAGTTGTTCCTGCCTTACTGTGTCTGCATTTTTGTCTTTTTTTTTTTTTTTGAAGGCTGTTAAGAATATTTTAAAGGCTGAATTCAAGCAATTTGAGGGCTGGAATGAAATATGCATTCTGAGTAACTGAAATGTAAACAATGCGAAGGAGGTAGGATTTAAGATACAGGAAACAAGAGGGTTGTTACCTTATTGCTTATTGTCCCATTACAATGTTTGTTTTGCTATCTCACAACAATTTCCAGCATCCTTGTTTGCTTTGCTTAAGGACTAATTTAAGCAAAATCAGACTAACTTGACCTTGGTAAGACTAAAGCTGTGGAAATAGTTGTTTATGAAAGGTCATACAGCCCTTCACTAATGAAATTCTGAGTGCCTGTGCTGAACATCTGTCAGTTCACAAGTGGCTAATTGCAGCTCTTTACATGATGATGGCTATTGATACTCGTGTGTGTGCTGATGTTTTTTGTTGCAGTGGAAGAATATAAGTGAAATCAAAGGTCCTGTTGAGAAACAAGAAGCTTGTGATAACTTGTTTAAAAATGAAGAGGAGGAGTATAGTCTCTATGAAGCACTAAAATTTTTGATGCTTAACACTGCCATCGAATTATACAATGAGGATAAAAGTGGAAGGAGAGTTCCTGTCTTCTCATGGTTACTGTTTGCACGGGATACATCCAGCAACCCTTGTCAGTTAATGCATAATCACTTGAATCACATTGGTCACAGTGGAGGCCTTGAACAAGTAAGGAGAGATTGTTCTTACAGTGTTATTTTCTGGATTTGGAGACTTTGGTTTCAGGTGGTTTAAGAAATCATCCAGCTTTGGATCTAGCTGAGTTTAATAGTGTAGCATCTGGTCTTTCACTGGGAAAAAATGTAGTAGAACTGTTTGACTATAAATGCCTTTCTTTTAAACATAGATTTTTGGGGGCTTTTTTGTCTGGCAGCTGACACTTAGGTAGCATTCTTTGCAAGTGTGACATTCTGTTAATAATGACATTTGTGTTAGCCTCCTAATTGTTAAAAAAAAAAAAGATGAAAGAAACTGAAGCTCAAATTATGAAGAGAAGATCTCTCTGTGTGTGTACTTCATGTATAGTACACAACTTGGTGAGTTCTGATAAACTTATGCCAATTACTGTCTTTATTTGTTCCAGAAATGGTGTGCATGCTACAAAAAAAAGCCCTGAAACAAAACATAGTGGTTAATAAGATGAATAAGCTGAAAGACTTTTAGAAACATCCGTTTCTGAGAAATCCCATTGAACACAAGTTCGGTACAGCAGTTAATGGCACTGTTTAACTGCAGACACTAGAAACATGGAAGTGTTATGTTTTGTTTCTGTTTATTAGCTTAAAAATCTGAGGACAGTCATATAGATGGGGCAGGTTGGTAGTGCTCTTAAATTAACTGATTGGTTGGTGACTTTTTTGCTGCCATGTTTAGTCCATAGTAAGATCACTTATTTTTGTGCTGATTTGATTTGTTTATTTCAGTGGTAGTCTTTGTGAACTGTTATTTAGAACAAGATATTGCTACTAGAGCAGATAAGTCAGAAGAATTTCCAACTTCTTTCTCTGAATTCCTTCTGATACTAACAGGCTTTGTAAGGGCTTCCCATCTACTTCTTAATTTGACTGGAGTTCAGGGTACCCTCTAAGAGGGAAAAGGTTCATTGCCCAAAACCTGCTCTTGTCTCCTTTAGTGACTTAATGGGGTGAATGCTGGTAAAGAGGATGTCTTTCCTACCTGTTTGTAGGGAAGTGGGAGTCTCTGTATAAAGTAGCTTTGTTTTTGAGACTTTTTTTTCATGCTGTGCTGTTGGGTCTGAAGAGCTTCATGTTAAAGGTATCTTGGAGGTGTATGACTGAGATGCTGAATTAGAGATACTCACGTATATGCATTCTCAGTAGAGGTGCTCGTGTGTATGCATTCTCACGTTGTATTTACATCTGATAGGTATTAGTTTAGTGTTTTTATGAGAAAAATCTTGCAAAAGGTAGGTTTAATTTTACACATCCTGTTTCTGTTTTGTTCCAATGTAGGTAGAAATGTTTCTCCTTGCTTATACTCTGCAGTATACCATCCAAGTGTATCGACTGTATAAATATAGTACTGATGAATTCATCACGCTTTATCCCAATGACCCGAAGGAGGACTGGCCTGTGGTGACTCTCATCACTGAAGATGACAGACATTATAATATCCCAGTCAGAATGTGCCAGGAGACTGTGCCATAAACAAGTAGGTTTTGGCAGACAAACCTGTGCTGCTTCTTGAGGTTTCCAGTGCTACTTTGAAACAGGATGATGATGACATCTGTATCATTAAATCTTACACAAGTTGAAATGTATCTTTGAAAAGTTTCCATCTGAGAAAAAAGTATCAAACAGGTACTAACTTAGAGAGTAATAATTTTGCAAGTATGGCTTTTGTTGCACAGAAAAGAAAAGAAGGAAATGTCTGCAGTCCTTTTTTTGAAGGACTTACTCTGAATTAACAATGCAAAAAGTATAGATTTACTTCTTAAAAGAAGATAGGTGAGACTGTGGTAGGACATGAGCTGACCTTCTGCTCCCTGAAATAATGAGATGATGATGATGAGTTGACATGTCTGGAAAATAAGCTGACAGGATCCTGACTGGTGTTTGTAATGCTACTTAGAAGCGATTTGTACAAAGCTTGAGTCTCAGGAAACAATAGAGTTCTTTTGTGTGCTTGTGTTAATGCCTGCCATGGTTTATGCTGTAAGAGAGATGTTAAAGTTCTGTAATGCTTTGGGACTTTTTCCCACATGAAGTCATCCATTACACTGAAAATGAGGAGCTGTCTCCTTTCAACACCATGAGAGGATCATGGCAAAGAGACTTGATAATAAGGAAGTTTAAAAGTTGGTTGTTAATAGGTCAGAAAATCAAAACCTACACAGAATTCCCTTTTGTGATAGCCGAGATAATCATGTGCCCACTACCTTCCATGGGTATTTTTATCCCTGTTCCTGTCATGTTAATTCTTAACTGCTTGCTGCTGTGGAGAACATCAGGGATTTTAATTTGTCCAGGGAGTGCAGAAGAGGGGAGTAAACTTCTGGTGCAGCTTCTCCCTCTTGGGAGGAATACGTGGGAGGCGGTTCTGTTTCTGCTTAGAATTATTCACTATGCTTAAAACTGAAGGAATACAGAATATATCAGGTGCTGGGAGTGCTGACATCCTTTAAAAAAGTAGTTAAGTAATAAAACCTTCACCTTCTAGCTTAAAGGGAAAGGATGCCCCACAGGATGATTCTCAGAACGAGAGACTCAGAGTTGATTTAAATGAAATGCCGACCATACACATGGCTTCTCTTAGAAGGCCTTCTGATATAAAAGGGGTAAGATGATAAAAAACTACTTTTTGTTAAAATATTCTGGAGGAAATGGCATGCAAAACTTCAGATTCTTCTGTTTTCTACTCCAGATTGATTTGGTTTCTTTTATTGTGAAATAAATGAGAATGTGTCTTCACGGTGTTCAGAAACGTGCTTTACACACGTTTCAATGAGGTCTGTTACAATGAGGTCTGTTACATACTTGGTGCTGTATTTATCATGTCTTTGCCTTGTGAAACAAACTTAGTCTGTTACTGAAAACTTCTGGGAGCTACAAGGGAATAAAAATAAACCAAATACATCTGGCAGTATTATTTTTTTTGGTTTATAGCCTGTTTTCTCTCTAGCTTTGTATTCTTCAGGCTTTCATTTTGAAGTCCTTGTGCAAGTTGGTTATTTCTTGAAAGCTGCAAAGCTATGTAACCTGTGTAACTCAAGGAATTGCACATGGACAGCAAAAAGAGTTTTCCTGAATTACTATTACCCAAGTCATGCTGAAGGGGAAGGAAAAGTAAATTAATTTTTGCAACTCCTTGAACTGATAGAAAAGTTGTGGCTGTGATTTAAATGAGTCCAATCTAATTGTGGTGTATTCTCGATATTAAACAGTGTTTGAAACAGAAGCAGGTCCGAATGTATGAGAAAAACCTCTAAAGTAGAGGCTTTTTATGGGCTGAGTGCAGTCACTCAGTGTGTAAAGACCTCTCCTGACTGGTTGGTACATTGGGCTGAGCAAAACTGCGTCAGCCTTAAGTCACCTGTCACTCCTGTAGAAGTTGAGGAACAGACAGTAGAAAACCTGATGTCACTTTTTGTTTTCCATCCATGTTTTGGAGCTAAGCAGTGAGTCTGTCTGCTGGTGTGCAGTTTAAGTAGAAAATGGACAACTGATGGTTTCAAATGTAGACTGGGCTGGATGATCTCTAGAGGTCCCTTCCAGCCCCCACCATCCTGTGATTCTATGAAAGTAATCTTTTTTAACTGGAAAAACCCCAGACTCCTGACTTTATAGAAATTTCAATATGTAGCTCAAAGTGGTAGGCACTTTTTTTTGGTCTCTCTTCCCAGAATCAAATAATTCTGCAAGAATTTGTGGCTCCCTGAGATGGGATAGAATGTAGACAGCGTCCTTGGTGTGCCCATTCATCTTTTATTTAGAAAGAAGAGAAGCTGCTGCAGTACTCACAAAACTAGTGTTGTCCTCAAACAGCTTCAACGTGTTTCATAGAACAATCACTGGCAATGTTCACTCCAGGTCAACAGCTGCCCCTGGTACCTGCTGCAGTGGCTGTGCACAGGAGCCAGGAACATCACCACTCCCAGAGGGAAGGCCTGGTCCCAAGGGACATGGAGGGGCAGCTGGACTGGTGGTACAGAGAGGCCTCCCTTCCCCAGGAAGGGTCTTCTGATAGGGGTCACCTCTCCCTGGCACTGGGCAAATGCCACACGCATTTACGGTGCAGAAGCAGCCACAATGCCACTTTCAATGTTTTGTGTGACCAAAATGCTGTTCCTTCTGACCTAGGGATCTCCAAAGGTGACGGTGTAGCAGCTCCAGCTTGCCTTTCTAGCCTCGTGTGAAGGGATGCCTTAGTTGACAGTAACAGTGCATAGGTAGATGAAGGACATCCTGAAGCTGTATGAGACACTGAAATGAAGTGGTAAGGGATGTGACATTTTTTCATTCCTCTTTTTTTTTTTTTAAGATCATGTTGAACATCAAACAGTTCATCTGTTTTTTACCTTGAATAAGAATCTGCTAGTAGAGGTTGAAATATGTAGCAACTCCTCTGGTTGATTTCTGAGCGTCTGATTTTGTTTATGTATTCACCCAAACCTTCAGGTGATGTATTGACACGTTTGAGTCTTCACAGCCAGAATAATTTCTGTAGGAACTGGAAGCTTAGCTGAGATATGTGAATCCTGAGCAGTGTTTTTAGGACAGCTTACTCTCTTGACACAAACACGAGCCTACATATAATGTATGGTGAGAAATATGTGAGGCTGAATTCTCAGATTGTCCAAGAGCAAATCAGATAACCTTTGAAATGTCTAAACCTGTTAGTTTCCAACCACATTTGCAGGTGCACAAAGAATACACTGTTTTTACTGTCCTTATAATAGAGGATAAAACCCCAGTTCCAACCAGAGAGGTTCTGTAAAGACTGAAAGTTCTTAGTGAAACAGAATAAGCATGAAAATTTTTTTCAGCTACTGCCTGTACTGTTGTTCCTGAATTGCTGAGGTGGTAAAAGTTATTTCTAGCTGAAATAAATGCATTCAGTGTAAAACTCTGCATCTATGGACTACTGGATGGAACTGTACGTGGCTGTTATCTTTAAAGGTGGAGCACTTGCTGGACTGCTACTCTCTTCATGTTTCTGAATGTTTTCTACATTGTAAGATTTTAGATTTTCTTGAAAGGTTAAGAGAAACAGTAAATGATATTGAGCAAAGGGGATATACAGGATAGGCCATAAACCTCCAAACTGGACATTTCACACAAACTTTCTTCTTTGAGTGGATGGTAATGGGATTTTTTTTCAATATTATTTAACATTTTGACTTTTGTTTTACAGCAGAAGTTCTGGGTGTTTTGCTCAGAGGGGTTCTGCAGAGCTGGAAGTAAGAAAGCCTGCTTCTTACCGCTTCTAGGCACGTTCACCTCTTGCTGCCAAAGTTTGGCTTCTGTGCCAGAGTGTTATGAAGCACATCGTGAATGCACTTGGAATTTGGAGGATTGTATTCCTTTCAGCAAGCAGGAGTTAGCAGCAGTTTCTGTTCTCTCACCTGAGTATCATTTCTGAATTTATATCATTGAAGGGTAAAAGAATCAATAATGAAATTTCTTCCCTGGGGTCATTGTTGAGCTGCTCAGCTAGCAGCACTGAAAACAAAAAGGGAAGAGGATTTTTACAACTAAAACAAAATCCCCAAGCTTCAGAGAATTAACAACTTTTCCCCTTGCATTAAAGAGCCTTTGCACAGTGGCAGACCTTGCTGGCTCCTGCTGCATGCCTCAGACTCTCATCTTCCATTCAAGTCTTCTGAGATCATCCCCAGAAAGCAGCCAGCTGGAGTGTCACTGGCCTCCTGCACCTCCTGCAGGTATTACCAGAGGGGCTGGCACATGGTGCTTAGGTACCAGCTTTTAGTATCTAATATTAGTGTTATTTTTAGACTAACAAGTGGCTCCATGGTGTTCATTTACTGATGAGCCCTTTGTAGAGCTGTCTTTGCTCAGATATGCTGGGCTTTGTCTCATCAAACCATGCTACAAACAAAAAGCTTCTATTATTAAACAAAATGAGGGCCTTTTAAGGGCAGTTGATTATTGTAAACTTCTTTTTTTTAATAAGAAAAGTGAAGTTGGAGCAAGGCTTAGGGCTGTTTCAAGCAAATCTGTGATGGCTTCTTCAATCACTTGGTTTGTAAGACACCAGAAGACAGAGGGAGGTGTGACTACATCCTCTATCATACACAATCACACAATCTTAAAGGTTGGAAGGGACCTCAAAAGATCATCCAGTCCAACCCCCCTGCCAGAGCAGGACCACCTAGAGTAGGTCACACAGGAGCTCATCCAGGTGGGCTTGGAGTGTCTCCAGACAAGGAGACTTCACAAGCCATCTGGGCTTCCAGACCGGGGAGCTGGACATGACAAGAGCCACAGCCAGCTTGGGGGTCTCTGGAGGCACCTGGACAGCCTTGTCACAGGGCAGACAGGATGTGAGGGGTCATTTTGTGGGCTGGAGAAGCCAGGCTTCTCTCTGAAGGTGTGGTCTGGATCTCTGCTGCAGGCCAGCAGAAGGAGAGCTGAGGCAGCAGAGTCCTGGGGGTCAGCTGCAGGTAGAAGCAAGACCTTACCATTTGGTCTCTCTGAGACCTTTTTGACAACAGTAGCTGTTCCAGTGTCACACCAGGAGACACTGTGGTGCCAGAGTCAGCCTTCTTATGGGCTCTGGGTTGCTCATGTTTGGTCACTTTGGAGTATCTAAAGGACACATTCAAAACCAAACACTACATTTATTTGGTTAAGGGATGTTTTCCCAGTTTCCTAAGAAGAGCTTTGGTGGCTTGCCAGATGAATGGATGACATCTCAGCTTGCTCTGGCCTGATGCTTTCCTGTAAGTACCGAGTGTCTATTTAACAGGAGTGATGAAGGTCTTAGATTTGGTGTGGAAAAAGTGTTCTGGCCATGGTGTTTCCATATCAACTCTCAGAGGCTTTGTAGAAACAAAGAGCTCGTTCTGCAGCGTTTTATGGATACCCTTGGATTTCATTAGCTTCAAGTCAAGACCTTGCATTTGGAAGCGTCATGTTCATAATACAAAACCAATTTGTGTGTTGGATTAATGTCTCACCAGGAGTTGTATTTTGTTTGCTCCAAACGAGAAGAGCACTTTAGACCATGTCAGGTTATCAGAATTAATAAACCAGAAGCAATCAGGATCACAAATCATATGCAAACTGTTAGAACTTTACTTAAAGTAATAAGAATATGAAAGCTATTGGACAATATTGGAGCACAGTCCATCCCTCCCCCCAGAGAAAGCATGGATCATTCTTTTTAACAATGCAGAACTATCCATCTCTGTTAAGTACATGAACAGCACTCAGTTTTAATGCAACATGAATGTTTATACTCTTGACCTTAGCAGTCATTTTAAAAATATACAAAGTTTTAACCGTCATTGGATTCTTTAAAGAGAACTCACATGTTTCAAGCAAAGCAGAAATGGTCATTGAAAGAACAAACCAGTAGCTGTGGCATTACAAAAATGCTAAATTACAGAAAGCAATGTTTATTTGGAGAGAAACCAAGTGGAATTCTGTGAGTGTGACAGAAAATGGTGCATGAGGTAACACTACATTTAAACTCTAGGATGCCTGGAGTGTAGTCTCAAAGGGTGCTCTGGCTCAACACCTACAGTCCTTGCAAGAATTGACTGAAGTAGTTGTGGATGGCTACTGGGCACACTGCTTTGCATAAAGACAGCTTTATCCTAAAGGAAAAAAGCAGATACTGAAAGATACTCTGAAAGAAATGAAAACCAAGCAACACTTCTCAGATGAAAGATGCATTTGCTTAGTCCTCAGATTTACCTTCGAATTACAGACTGAAGTGAAAGAGTGGGGCCCTTACTCCACAGAAAGCTGTATAGAGCAATGACCTTAATCCCAGTGTAAGTGCAGCATGCCCTGAAGCATGGCTAGCTGCTGCTCTTGCCTCTGTCAGTTCTGTAAGCCTGCTGAGAATACAAGAAGATCTTGCCCTGTAGAATACTCCATGGTCAGAGGGCCATGTTGGGTTAAAAACAAGGCCCCCAGACATCCCACCCCCTCTTTCCTCAGCAGACTTTGGACTGCCCTTTCTTTAGGTTGCTGCTTCCAGACGCTACTCCCCACTCCCGGTTTTAAAAGTATTTCCATGAAACCAAAACCAAGTCAATTTCAGAGACACCAAGGCACAAATAGAACATGCAAATATGAATTCAGTGGTTTCAGGCATTTCTGCAGCGCTGTTGCCTGTTGCATCTTTCACCGGCATTGATGAATTTTATCCTCTCCTTGTAGTAGAGCACTGCTATCCTTGTAGTGTTACTCTGCAAATGGTGCAGTCTGACCTTGCACAATATGATCAAAGCTATCTTGAACATCTGTTGAGAAACTGCATCTCCTCTGAGAGACTTTCTGGGAGTCACCTCTACACAATTTGTTTCTCCTCCACGATGATTTCCTGTGGTGAAGACAAAATAGTCCTTGTCTTCTGCTCTGCCCTTTAGCGTTTTGCCCATCTTTTGTAGTTTCTTTCTAGAGTGACCTTGTGGCTGGCCTTGCTTACGTAGGCAAAGATGGAGAGCACAGGATGGGTGAAGCTTGCTGCTCCCTCCATTGCAAAAGACATGGCAAAATGTGCTGTGTTGTGCTCCTGGCACTATAATGTTCATCTTCATCTAGTAACTAGCACCTAAAACACTGCCCAGTAACCTTTAAAGGGCCATGAACTTCTCAATGAAGATGCTAAGTGAAAGGGTTTTGGTTCTCTCTGCCCACCAATATGGTCTTTGCAGGTGTGAGGTGCTTCCAAAAGATACTTCAGCTCTAATTTGTGGCCATCTCTCTCCAGAACCACAGACTCCCTCCATGCTCAGGTGTTCCTGTGTGCCCTTGGGCACTCCTAGGAGCCTCCCATCCAGTAGAGATGAGGCAGGCCTTAAAACTTGGTGCTTTAAAGCTTGGTAACTGCCAGGCCGTGCTCCTTGAGCACCATCAAACCCATTTCAGCCATTCCAGCATGCAGAACCTAGCCCTTGGCCCCTAGATTGGCTTTCTGTGGGCTGTGGCAGGAATGTGCTCTGCCACTGTTGCACAACAAATACCACAAGCAGTGTAGGAGGCCTGAAATCCCAGGTTCAAGTCTACCAGCAATGTATTTGTTTCAAACAAAAAAAGCAAGGGCAGCAACCTCAAAAGCTGATCTAAAATAAGGGAGGGGTGAGAGCAGTGTTCTGAAGATGATCCTCATGGGATCTAAGCTTTGAGTGCCTTTATGAGAGCAGAATCTGGGGGGGAATCTGCCCAGTTGAAAACCATAGGTTGCATTTTACATCTTGTGTGTTTGCCTTTTTAAAAGATACAAGACATTGCAGACAGGTTTTCACAAACTCAGGAAAGTGAAGTGCACTTGGAACTATGTTACAGAATCACACAGAATCTCAAGGGCTGGAAGGGACCTCGAATGCTCATCCAGTCCAGCCCCCGTGCTAGAGCAGGATCACCTAGAGTAGGTCACAGAGGAACCCATCCAGATGGATCTGGAATGTCTCAAGAGAAGGAGACTCCACAGCCCATCTGGGCAGCCTGTTCCAGTGCTCCCTCACCTGAACAGGGAAGAAATTCTTCCTTGTATTTCTTTGAAACCTCTTATGTTCCAGCTTGTATCTGTTGCCCCTTGTCCTGTCATTGGCCATCACTGAGAAAAGCCTGGCTCCATCCTCCTGACACCTGTCCTTTATGTATTTGTAAACATTAATGAGGTCACCCCTCAGTCTCATCTTCTCCAAGCTAAAGAGCCCCAGCTCCCTCAGCCTTTCATCATAAGGGAGATACTCCACTGCATCATCTTCACGGCCCTGTGCTGAACTCTCTCCAGCAGCTCCCTGTCCTTGAACTGACAGGCCCAGAACGGGACACAATATTCCAGACACAGTCTCACTTAGAGAGGGATTAATTTCTTAGGCTTGTTGATGGTGGTAGGTAAGGGTCTGTCACCTATAAAAATGCATTTGTAGCTGCTTTTTTTTTTGGAGGCTTTGCTTTTGCAATTTTGTGGCACTTGCAAATTCTGCAGAGAAAAATCAGTTGATCTAAGTAACCAGTCAACTTAGTGCCTGTAGCCTTCCCGTTGTTTCATTATAGCTTAGGAAGGATTTGTTTTTGTTTATCACAACAGTACACAAAAGCAGAGTTCCAATAGTGCTGCTTTGGAGAGCAAAACACTCCAAAGTTGAGCAATGCACATTAATTCCAGGCTCTGCTGTTTTCTACAAGTGTCCATACACATTGATTTCCACCCAGGCAGCATTCTCATTAAAAGTTAATGCAAATAAATGATTTTTTTCTTTTTCAGTTCTCCTTTTTTTCCCCTGTTTGCTTTCCTGTTGTGTTTTTGCTGAATTATGGATAAAGCTGTGATTCCAATTTTAAAATGCATCCTTTCCTAAGGGGGGATTTGTATGCTTTCATTTGTAGCTAGGCCAAGCTGTTGTATTGCATAAACCTAAGAATTTACTCTGCATTACCTTGATTACAAAGGGGAGTTATCAGAAAGGGTAGGTACTTTTTGTAATGCTGAATGATGCAGATGAAGAGAGCTGGGAGGAAGCAAGTCACAGATGCAATTGCTTGCTAGTTTCAGGCATTTTTCCTTACAGAGTTAAGTGAAAAAAGGCTCAGTGCAGTACTCATATCTTCTCTGCAGATTCAATAGCTTGGTTTTGCTTTGCCCTCCTTGTGGGCACCCAAAGGGTGGGAGAGCACTTTACAGCTGGCTCTGCAATATGGAAGTTTTGTCATCAGTAAAAAAATCTCTGCAGCTTAAGATTTTTTGCTCATAGAATCATAGAATGGTGGGGGTTGGAAGGGACCTTGAGAGATCATCCAGTCCAATCCCCTGCTAAAGCAGGTTCCCCTCGATCCTGGGGCACAGGAACATGTCCAGGTGGCTTTGGAAACCTCCAGAGAAGGAGCCTCCGCACCCCCCCTGGGCAGCTTGTGCCAGGGTTCCCTCATCTCAACCCCAAACAAGTTTCTCCTTGTGTTTAAGTGGAATTTTTTATGCCTGTTGGTTCTGCCTCATTTCATGACACTGTCAGGCTTGCAACTGAATAGTGTATGTTGCAGAATAAATGTGGAGCTGCCCATCCTGGCAGGGCTCTGCCATGAGTCCCCCACCAGCAGCCTGCTCTGCACCCCCACACCCTGTGGGAGCCTGCTTCCTTCAAAAAATATGGTATTCTTGCACTTGAATTCTAGTCAAAAAACAAACAAGAATGAGGGAAAGGAATCCCAACATCTTAATTTTCTAAGATGTTTCACACCCCTCCCTCTGATGGCTCCTCTGCTCAGAAGCCAAATACTCAGAAGGGGAACGCATTGCCCCTCACCTTTTAGTCCCTCTCCAGGGCAGCTGAAAGAGCAATGGCAGTAGCCATAGCTCAGGTGTTCTCTGCCCTCTGGTTCGTACATCTCCACACCACACTGTTGTCTCTAGGATGGATATACAATAACTATAAGCTTTTCAACATCTCTTTCCCTCCCATTCCATTTGACTGATCTAAATCCTGGTATAGCTTGCTGGTAAGGGTGTTTTATTTACTCTTTTATGTAGCTTTAAATGGCAATCTTTAAAGAATGGCTTAGTCTTAGTCCCACATTAAGGTCGTGTTTAGACTCAAGTCCTTGTTCCAATGAACATTCTAACAGCCACAATAATAAAAAAGCCCACACAAGGCCCTGGTATACACACCCATCTCTGTCTACACAGCCTTCCAGTGCACCCATGGCTCCTGCAGCCCTGCTCACAGAACACTCAGCTGCTCCCAAACCCGTGCTGCTCACGCCACAACCGCAAAATGTCAGCGAGAGATGGAGCCGACGCTGCTGCTTTGCCACCCCCTGCGCTTGGCCGACGACGGCGGCCATGGGGCCTGCTCCTCGTTCCCGGGGCCTGTTACTCGTTCCTGGGGCCACTTTGTAGCCCGACACAAAACTCTGCCCAGCAACTCTGGGCACCCAGGCCTCAAAGCATCCTTTCTCCTTTCTTTTTAAGAGCAAGGCGCCATCCCACAAAAGAAGGCGCTCGGGCCTTCAAAAGGTTTCTGTTGGTGAGTCGTGGCCTGCCTGAATCGGCTGCATTCATCAGCTCGCCCTTCGTCTCGGGCAGCTCCCTCTCTGGCTGCAGATTCGGCAAAACACCGAGCAAGAGCCAGATATAAATCTCTCCCGCTCAAAGGAAATATTTAGCAGAGAAACGAGGAGAAAACAAAAGGCTTCTGTGTTACTCACCCGATGCTCTCAGCCGGGGCGGCCCTATCTAAGCAGCGGGCACCAGCGCGCTCCTGCCCGTGGTGGCTCTGCCCAAACGGCCCCAAGCACTGCCTGGGAAATGCAGAGCTTTTTCCATCAAGTCTGCTGCATGGTAAGCATGAGAGGCCTGCTTAGGACAGTGAGCAGAAGGGAAAAAAACACCCCAATGCATCTTGTTACTTCTGCAAAAGGAAAACTGGAGACAAATTAACACAACTTTACATCCGCATTAAAAGCTAAGGAACGTTTAATCCACAGCTTATCAGTGTTCTGCCCCTATTTTCCTGCTGTGTGAGCTGTTCTCAAATCAAATATGTAGGATGCAGATCAGCTTTGTTCCTTTTTGTTGTAACTGTGATTGATTGTGTCTTTCAGTAATTCTCAAGAAAGTCTGGAAAGGCCAAGCCTCCCTGTGGGTTTGTTGAGATGACTGCACTCCGGCCCTCCTCATGTACTAACTTAGCAGCTTTCTATTCTTAATTGTCAGACAGTCATTTCATAAGAAATAAACACATGAGGCAGCTAAGCCATTTTATAACTCAGGAAAGTCCCTCTGGGAGTGCCTCAGCATTTGCCTGACACTGGAACCAGTAACACTGACTGGGAGCTGAGCTGCAGAGGACAGCTGCCTTTTCCCAGCTGGAACCAATCAGCCTGGCTGGTGCTGAATCTGCCACCGACTGGGAATCGAGGCAGGGAGTGTTACAGGTGCTGGCCAAAGCTCCTGACAACAGTACCCAGGAGCAGAAACAGAGGCTGCAGAGGATAGATTGTTCCTTGGGAATGTGCCACCCTCCCCAAGCACTCTGCCTGCCCATGAGGAGAGGCCCTGTGGTCCACTCCCCTGCTCCTTCAGTATCTTCCAAGGTAAAGGACTATTAAGTATTATAGGAAGGTTTGGATTGGGTATTAGGAAGATCTTTTCCTCTGAGAGGGTTGTCAGACACTGTCCCAGGTTTCCCAGGGACGTGGTGGAGTCCCCATCCCTGGAGATATTTAAAGCCCTATAGCTGACGTGCTGAGGGACATGGTTCAGTGATGGGCTTGGCAGTATGAGGGGAGGGGTTGGACTCAACGATCTTAAAGGTCTTTTTCAACCAAAACAATTCCCTGCTTCCATTTCCTTCACAATTCAAAGTTTATCTTTTACAATACCGTTAATTTAGCTCTGTATGACCAATAACTTACTTTTTATATATGTTCATCTTCTAGCTAAAGCAAAAGCTTCAGTGCTTAATTTGTTTTCAATTTGTTTTCTTTTTGGTGCAATTATGACCTTGAAACCTGCATCAGTAATGTTCAAAAATGTATCAGAAAATACTGCTGTTTGAATTTTAGACATGTACCAAAAGAAATATTACACAAAAAGATGTCCTTGCTTTATCTCTACAGTCCCTGCAAACCTGCATCTTATGGATACAAAGGTACTGGAGAAACCAAGACTACATCAGTAGAGAAGAGCTCAAACGGCCACTGTGGTTTGTATCAGTCTATATACACAGGTACACATGACTGTCAGAGAGCCTGTGTTCATGAATGTGTACAGCCTACACACTGCACAGGGTTCATTTGTCTGAGTGTGGGGGGTTTTTTTACAAAATACACTTTTGTTACACCACTGCCAGAAATGAGGAGAAAAACCTTGTGGTAGCACAGAAAACATGTGTTTACTGCATTTAGTCTCACCCTCCTAGTGCCATTGCTCAGTAACCGTGAACTGACTTTTGCAAATCTCTCAATCCACACAATAATTTCTACCTTTTTGCTTGTTTCTTTCTTCTTGCATTTGTACATGTGACAAACCAGTACAAATATTTACAACAAAGTGTAAATATCTTTGCTGCAGTGCCTTATGTGGTGCCTGCAACTGGTTCTTAGCCAATGCTATACGGGTTTTCTTTGGAGACATTTTTATGTGAACTTGGAAAAATAGGAAATGTACTGTAGCTGAAAATAAATGTACATAATATACAGTATATATATTTAGACACATTTGTATGCCTACATACACATATACTGATACAGCATTTGAGTTTTGATGAGTTCTCAGGGACTACCTGGGGAATAAATCTAGGAATGGAATTTGTCCACAATTAAAGAACCATTTCTACAACTTAGAAAAATAGATTTTTACTAACTAAGGGTTAAATTCACTGATTTATGGATATAGCGTGGAGGCTGATGGTTTCCAGACTCTGGCATGATTAAATCTGAAAGAACCCAAACTGGTAACAGACGCTGCCCTGCAGCCAAACACAGAAGAGCACAGGAAAAAACCAAACTGCTGCTGCAGCCCTCAGTGAGTGGCACCCAGACCCTCTCTGGTTCAGTCACCTCTCCTCCAGCCTTCACTTCCAGTCACAGGTGGCCCTCACTGCCTGAGGTGAGTAGCTCTCCACATCCACACAGCTCTTTGGAGAGCTGATTTGTGATCAAAGTCCCTCATTAACTACTTCGAGGTCCACCGGCACTTGAGCTTTATGATCCAGACTTCGATCTGCTGCATAGGTAAATATATTATAGCAAAACATACATAAATGTGTGTGTGTGTGTATATATCTCTACAAAAGTATATCTACATATACACATGTGGGTGTGGGTATGTGTGCACTTCCATGCACACAATCTGATGGAGCTACACGTAGTGATGCGATGTACAATGGCATCCCGCCTGTGTTGTCCGTTTGGTTTTATAACAACAAAATAGATAGGCACCAAAAACAGGTATAGAGAGCAAATCAACCTTTACAGATTAAAAGTTCAATCAGTGGACAAGAACTTTGGTAAAGCTTGTCAATATTTATTATTTTCTCTTTTTTTTTAAAATTCAAATACAGTCAAAGTCTCTCAGTTGCCGTCACCCTCTTCACAAGAGGAAAGTGCATGGGTTTGGTTTTTCCTGGTGGGTTTTTTCCTAAAGAAAACTGTATGTCAGGTGGGGCTGAACAATTCAAGAAGATTCTGAATTAAATGTGTACAGTTTTTCAAAAGATCACTATCTTCCTGATGGAATGAAAGCTAAATAGAGTTCTTGTCCTGGGTGTATTTTATTCACCATCTGCATATATATATAAACATATATATATGTATGTCTCTATGTACCTGGGTGTATATACACATCCACACACTTTTCACATGAGAGAGGAACCTGTTTTTCTCCACTTTGTATGTGGAGACTTACATGTTCCTCCCTGTCTTGTATCCTGTGTAGTATAAGCTCTAGTGATGAGGCCACACAAAGAGATATAGTTCACCATAGTATATTAGTTTATGTAGCAAAGTCATTTTCAAGCAAGTAAAATAAAGCTCTGTATTCCAAACTTCTTTTCCTTTACACTTCTCATAAAGAAAAGGAAGGAAAAGGAAAGAGGGGAGGGAGTAGGATTATGGCAATAGCATTGAGCCAGTGGCATATATGTGTGTGTGCGTGTGAGCACATGCACATACACACACACACACATGTACAGAGAGCAGGGCTTTGGTTGGCAAATGCAGATTGTCCAGACAAGGTGGATGCATAAGTAAGGAAGACTCTACAGTGATGCAATTGTATCTTTTATGTTTGCACGGAGTGAGAAAACAAATTCAACCGGGGAGAAAAACCCAAAAAAAACAGGAGAGGAAAAAAAGCCAAAGCAAAGACCTCTTTTTAGGTCCCTCATCAGTGAGAGCATACTCAGTATGCTAGAGAATTTATCTGAAACCTTTTAAATCAAGGCCTCTTTATTACAAAAATAAAAACGAACAAACAAAAACGTATGAGAGACGAGAAGCTGCTGAAGTGTCACTCCAATCGTCCCTGCAGACACCAGCCCCAGCCCCTCCATCACTCATTCTCTTCTCTCATTTCTACGATGTCTGTCATCTCCTCTGTGTGAGGCATGTCGGTCATGGCGGAGTCTTCACCTTCTGTAGCCATCTCGTTCTCGTTCCTCTTCTTTTTCTAGATTGAAACAAGCGTTCAGAAAGCTCTCAGTAAGCTGTATGTGAACACAGTCCTACTAACTTTGGGCACTGGGAGAAGCAAGGGGAGAATAATGTGAGGTTTATAGAGCATGTTATTAACAGCCAGAGTATTTCTGTCATATTTGTGGCTTGTCACTAATAAGTTGCTTTAACTTAGATGGTTTCCATAACCTTCCCGGGGTTTCTCCTTTCTAACACGCATGCAATAATAGAGGCATTTCTTATGCGAGGCAACATCCAAAACAGGCTTCGCCAGGACTGAAGGGAAGAGAACATCTGGAATCTTTTACATCACAGACTTTTATTAAGAAAAAAGAGAGAGAAAAGCAAACAAAATAGGAGAGGAGATAAGCTGCTCTAGGGAGGGAGGCGGTGGTGGCAGCCTCATTTCTCAAATGTCAAGCTTTGGGAGTTTTAGGAGATGTGAGCCTTCTGGCTTTTCTTGCTATTGCTGATCCACTGTGATCTCCTACCCCACCAAGGCCGAGTAATATTGAAGTATTTTTGGCTAGCGAGAGCAGGAGGGCATTCAAGAGTCCTGTGATTCATCCAGGATGTCCTGGATTAGTAAAGCTAAGAAGCATTCAGCTCTACTACAAAACAAGTCGAAGCATCTGTTCCTTATTATCCATTTCTCAGCAGGCTGACTAGTTTTACAGAAAACACTTGTACAGCTGACAAAAAACCAATCCCCCACAGGTATTATTGATTCAGCTGAGCTGGGATATCAGAGTTTCAAAATTCCAGAGGTGACTACACAACATTTCATTCGCAGGTCTCAAACACCAACCGCTTATTGCCACTGTAGGTGAAAACAAGTTGGTGTGTGCAGCTACTGGTTGGCTCTGCCACCGTCACTTTGGCTGCTGAGGCAACGCTGTCA
The DNA here is from genome assembly GCF_028858725.1 of Colius striatus. Lineage (NCBI taxonomy): Eukaryota > Metazoa > Chordata > Aves > Coliiformes > Coliidae > Colius > Colius striatus. The sequence continues at coordinate 8,744,175 of NC_084762.1, forward strand.
GCTACATACTCATTCTGGCAAGGGAATAAATCAGGTTGGCACAGTTATGATTAGTACTACCTGCACTCATCACTGCAAAACATTAAGCACCATGACCCTGGCCAGAAACACCCTATGAGCTGTTACTGTTACAAACTAGCCATGAAGAAGCCAGTCCCTACACATACATGTTGTGAAACCACAGGCCAAGAGCAGCCACTCCAGAGTCTCTGGGTTTTAATCTGGTTCCCAAGAAGAATATGACAGACTAATCATGCCAGAGGTGGATTATGAGCCTTGTACACTTGAGTCCATTGCCATGGCCTGCACTGCTAATACCTATCAAAACTGGTTTTAGTTTATTCCAACACAAGGCACAAGGCACTTTCATACTCCTTGCTTTCTTTTTTGCTAAAAAATAGAAGTGGTGGGCACCTTCACTTGGGCCTTAGTAAGAAGTCTAATAAAACAACAACAAAAAGCGAATGCAGAGAGAATCTATTTTCTGCTCCCATGCACAGAGTCCTTCTGCACTACGGAATGATGCACACAGCACACTGTTTCTGCTGGCAGTTGGATCTGGTGCCCTGCAACCCAGCCAGTATTTACCCTGTACCCAGTCACCCAGTCAACATTTAGCCTGTGTTTGACTCCTCAGTGGAATATTCTTGTATCACTACTGCTCTATACCTGCAGGAACACAGCGTGTGAAATATGCAACAGTATGCCCAAGAGAAATCCTCACTTGTTTACGTATCCATATAATAAGTAAGTTTGGGGACGAGTGGTTCACAGAATCACACAATCTCAAGGGCTGGAAGGGACCTCAAAAGATCATCCAGTCCAACCCCCTTGCCAAAGCAGGACCACCTAGAGTAGGTCACACAGGAACTTGTCCAGGTGGGTTTGGAATGTCTCCAGAGAAGGAGATTCAAGAACTCATCTGGGCAGCCCCTTCCAGTGCTCCCTCACCCTGAATAAATTCTTCCTTGGGTTACTTTGGAACCTCTTATGTTCCTGCTTGTCGCCGTTGCCCCTTGTTCCTATGTCTGTTTTATTTAAACCCAAATTGCATGCTCGTGAGATGAAGCAAAACCAGCTCAGGAAGTGGAGATGCTGTGGAGTTCACCTTTCAAAAGTGTCTTCTTCATCTGATCTAAAATCCACTAGGTCCATCAATTGTTTTCCCTAGGTCCCTCAGAGCCTAATCCTTACCTGTTTCCGATAGACGTAGCAGGCAGCTATTGCAACCATGGTCGATTCTCCCACAAAGCCAGCTAGAAGGGATCCTACTCCCAGAGTGGCTCCATGAACTCTGTGGGTGGCAGAAAAAAGAAAGTAGCCACGGTTGTGTGAGAATGCATGAGTCATATTTGCACTGGTATATAGAAGCAATCTGTTGTTAGAAGTATTTCCTTCAAAGGCACAACGCAGTGGCAAAGAAAATAACTGCTGCTTTAAAGCATTTTTTCTGTTTCTTAATGGCTTCACTATTTAGTCAAAGAACCCCATTCTGAATCAAACTATGGACTAAGAATTTAGAGTCTTGTACAGGGTGCTGTAGGATAGATGATTTAACTTAAAACACGATAGTCTCCCATTAAGTTTTCATAACAGTGCACTTATTAACATGGGAATAAATTCCCCTTAGGAAATGATTTTGCCTCTTTGACCCTTGTGGGTTTTTCCCAAAGTGGACATTACCACCTGCCTAGAACAGTCACGCTTGTACCTCTCTAAATGTTTCTTTTCCAGATGTTGACACTATTTATGCTTTATGTTATGGTTAGTGTTTGAGGAAAATGTTCTGAGCTATGCAAATTCAGCTCTCAAGTGACAGGGAACAGAAATGAAGAGGAAAGCAAACCCGTCAGCTCTGTGGAGAATAATGATTTACCCCAAGTAAGGCAGCACAATGAGACTCGCGATGAGGACGATAATCCGCAGCACTGAGCTGGGGGCCAACACAAATGTCTTCTTCAGAGTCATCAGCCAACCAGTCAAGTGTGCTCTGACAGTCACTGTTCATCAACAGGGGAAGGGGAGGGGATGAGGAGACAGGGAGGCAAGAGTAATAAAAAACAAGTCAGTCAACTCATACGAAGCTTTTTCAGGCAGAGAGCACTCTTCAGAAATAAGCAGAGTGAAAGATGTTTCTGGTAATTGTGCACACTGGGAAACCCTATGAGAAATGCAATAGATTTTGTATCCAAAGTGCTTTAATATACTGGTTTTTGGAAGAAAATGCACCAGTGACAGCCAGCAATCCTTCCTAAGAGCTGCTCTCTTACAACCAATTTATTTAATGATGGTCCATTCTGTTTTCTTCATTAAAAAAAGCCCTTATCCCCTTCCCTAAAGACAAATCACACCAAGGAAAATCTTCCATCTAGCTCCCATGAAGTCCACGGTGTAAAAGCCAGACACACACAAAGAAGAGATCTACATCTACCTGTTCTTACATTCCTGTTTTACCTTTATCACAAACCTGTCCTGTCACGTCAGCACAAAACACTATATGACATAGCACTTAATGATGGGAGTTAGAAACTTTTTGAGGGGGAACATTTTGGTGATTGCTGTCAAGCTGCTCTCTATCTTGCATTGGGACCTTTCCATTCATTCTCTATTGTTTCTGCTCTGATGATATCTGAAAGAGCCACCGAGCCTGGCAGCAGAAGGGGAGGCTAACGGACGTGATGCTCCTGTGGAAATGGTCTTAGACGCTATTGCAAACAGCTGATTGTGGTCTTGGCACACACATATCACTACTGCACTGCTTGCTCAGCTACAACAGAGTTCAGGCTTTACTTTTGACAGGCTGAAATCTGCTTGATGGCAGAGCGCTCCTCCTGCAATATCTGTACCTTGACTACTAATGGAAAGAGTCTACCCCAGCTTCAATAAAAACAGGATTAGTTATCCTGGGCGTGCCTTTAGCAACTCTTGTATGTACAGCCATGCCAGACTATCACCACACATCACACTTGGTTTGGTTTTGACCTTACAGTGTTTTCATCTTGTTTTTTTTACCTGGAACAGGAAAGAAGGAGAAGATGCGCAAAGGAACAACACACAGCTCTGCGAAAGCAAAGTCCACTCCAATTATGTCAACTAAAATCTTCTCTGACACGTTTGGAGTCCAAAACATCACAAAACAGAGCTAGGAAGAACAAAATTAAGAAATGTTTATATTTCAGAAGGGAAGCACAACAGAACACAGGCCTTTCTGGTCTAAAACGTTTCTTTACAGATGGGTAAATTACTGATGATAAAATTTGCACACAGAATATTTGTACTTAGCTTGCATTCAAATACCCAGAGTACACAAGTGTACACAAGAGAGGCATATTCACTTCAGAAGCAATTCCTACTCTTTTTGTTTCTCACATACCAAGACTGACATATACAGAAAGAATTTTTATGGTGCCTGCAAATGGTTGTACCTGAATGGTATCATTGTTACAAAAAGCAGTAAGGCTAGATTTTTACAGTACTTGCTCTGGTTAAGACACCCATATTCCCAAACAGATGATTAAATCTTTTAGTAACTAAACATTTGATGTGCTCCAAGACCCAGAGATGTGACCTAAATCTAAGCTGCTGCCACTAGTACTGTTGGTTGGAATGTGCCTAATAACAAGGGAAAGGTGCTCAGCATAGTCCTGCAGACACGCTGCTCTCAGGCCACAGATCAACTAAACCTTGTTAGTTTTATTAAAGCATGTGCTATTTAGACCATACATGAAAGGAAAACATCCACAAATAACCCACAACAAATGATATAGTGGTGGTACATGCTGTTTGGTTTTTTGGGTCCATACTGAGGTGGGGCTTCAGTCTGAGCTGAGGGGACGGTTGCCAGCTGGTGGGTCCAGCCTCGGTTCAAGGCACTCACTGAAGAACACTGCTGCAAGCCCTGACAGGATCCTTCCTGTAAGCAGGGGTACCTGATGTCCATTCATTATAACTACTTTGTTATTACACTTGTTTTTGTGGTTAAAAAAGTTACTTCTTCCCGGTTTTCTTGCAGTAAAGCAGATGTTGAGGAAGAGAGCTGACCAAATGGGGCAAAACTTGGGACCTGAAATGCTCTGGCACTCCTGTAAGGTTACAAACCAGCGTGCCAGGTAAATGATGTGCACTGATTGTACAGTCTTGATAGCTCTGCAAGAATTCTACAACCACTCTTCAACCTAGTGTCATAGTATCTGTCTCTTCCCTTTTGATCCAGTTGTGATAACCCTACACCTTCAGATGGCTTTTAAAGCTAGTTTTTGTAGTCCTCCCACCTTGAAGTGAGCTGAGATTTCACTCTCATATTTTTCATCTACGTGCCAGGGATGGTCCTTTCTGTTTAGCCTACAAGTTCTCAGGCTGCAGAAGCTTCCCAGAGCCTGTGACTGAGTGGCCTGTGGGAGGTCTTGTGTTCTGACTGCCTGGATGGTGAACAAAACCTTTCACCTTCTGGTAAAACGCTCATCTTCCATTTTCTTCCCCACTTCTTAGAGCAGGAACCACTACTCATTTTCCACAATTGAATGTTTTACTTGACTAACTTGATGTTGTCTTGTGTATCTCCATCACCTACACAGAGAATAGTAAGTGGAGAAAGGTAAGAGCAGAAGACAAATGAACTAAGTTTGGCTCTGCTTGCCAAACTACTTGTACAGGGTACAAATGAAGCAGAGGCAACAATCTAGAGCAGAGAAGGTCATGTGGTTGAGAATTCAGCTATCAAAAAGAAACTCTACAGTGACAGAGCAAATTCTTTCATTGCTGCAGACACCAACTGCAGTGATTTGTACTCTTACTGCAGAATGACCTCTAAAGCAACCATATGGGGCACATTTGGTCAAATCTTTCTTTGAAGTCTAATAGACAAAATATGATGCAAAGAAATCCACTCTTCAATTATAATTTACTGTTTTCATGAAAGCAAAGGCTTTTACACTGCTTGTACTGTACAATGCCATTAGCATCCTACTGAGCAGTATAGATATCATGCACCAAGATTCCCTACATTTATGCCAACAGCAGAGCAAGCAAAAGGCAAATAGAGAAACCTCTCCCTCTTCAACTGCTCTTTGAAAGAGTTACCAACAGCTCTTTGAATGTGGTTAGACAGGCAAACAAATAAGTGACCAGAAGCATGGCCCTCAATCCTGTTCTCTTTGAAGTTAAAGTTTGTCTCTGGCCTTGCTCAAAACAGACTCCACCTCCATCCCACTCCTATGAGAGGAAGGTCAGTGTGCAAATCAGGGGTAATAACTTACACCCAGGCAGCATGCACTTGTGCCTCCTCAGCTGTTACAAACTACAGTCTTCTCCACCTCCCTTAATCAACAGAGATTCAATGCTGATAAATAGCTTTCAAGAGCCCTTCTTTCATAGCAGCTACTGGGTAAAGGCAGCAGTGACTGCTAAGCTCAAGAATAAGCAGTTGGAGAAGGTAAGACGGAGCAGCAGAAGGATTTTCTGTTTCTGTATCAGTATGTTTCCATCTTTTTGGTTGCAATATTGATAGCTAGTTTAATTCTGGTAAGGGATTCCTCTCTGTCATTTCATGAGCACATGATATTCTTCTTGTCCACGGGGAACAAAGCCTCAGGAAAAGAAATTAATGCTTTGCCTCATGCAAAACCTCTGTGATTTAACTTGTAGAGTGCTTGCAGCTTGGGAAATTTCCATGTTATTTCAAAGACAAATTCAACATGGAGTGCAAAAAATCAGGCTGTACTTCAGGAGAACAGTAGTACTGAACATGCAAAGGAGGGAAGGTATTTTGGATCCTGATTTTATTACAGATGATGCATATTGAAAAGAGCTTTTCCTGTGATGCTGAGGGGTCTGTATGATGGTTGTGATTACTTTGGGGTAAAGGGTGAAGACTGATAAAGGAGACTGGAGAAGATAGTAACAGGCAAAATGATGCAAGTAGTTCAGTGTAGACAGGAAGCATAACACATGCAATTAGAGATGAAATCTAGAGGAGTAAGTGGTGTAAACTCATTGAGCTTTTCGCCAGGAGAGATTTTGGGAAATGGATTTACCTCCAGTATGGCCCCTGTCTTTCTTTTAGTTAATCACTCTTTGTTTTACCCCTTCCCCTCATACATTTCTGTGTATCTGCAAGGTTAAAAATAGAACAAGTAGGCGTGGGTAGGGTTACAGTTATACCTTCATTTAATCTAATCAAGAAGGGAAGATGAAACAGTAAAAGCTTAGGCACAAGCTAGCAGCATGCATGCATAATGGCACTGCAGCTTCAGGCTGCAATCGCAGTTGGCTGCAAGGACTTTATACAGTAATGAATACTGTGCTTGGCAACTCTGCCCAGGCTGAAGCATTAAAATGCTTTGGGAGTCAAGATTTTGCTTGTGGAATTCTAACAGCACAGCTGATTTTGATTATCTGTTATCTTACAGTATGAGTGCAGCGTGATATTAAAGGATAGTTTTGTTAAGGCCTTTGATCACTTAACTGGGACTTCAACTGAACAGTGACGATGGCTTTAAAAGTACAGGAAAAAATGAAGACATAAACAGGAGAGTAGAACACTACAGAATATACAGGCCTGAGTAAAGACAGTAGTATCTATTATGGTAGTGTTATCTCTGTATAAACAGCAGTAGCTTAAGCACCTCTGGAAGTGTTTCAATCACCTGAACCAATCTGAAGAGCTGTGCTACTGGGTAGTGTGATCTACAGTACTGTAGTAATGTGATCTACTGATCTACAGTAGCAGAACTTGCAAGACTTAGGTATGTCAATGATTTACAGCACCATGAGAAAATGAGTCTGTACCAGATCAACCAGATTAGCACCATCTCCCTCTGAAAGATCACTTAGGGTTGCCTGAGGAAAGTGCACAAAGAGCAGGGCAAGTACAGAGTAAGAGATGCCCTTCCCAGGTGCACTGTCTGAGCTGCTGGCAGTTACAGCTTCAGGAGCTGGATAACTGTCATGCACCTTCATCCCACACAGCAATATGTTGTGCATTCAGTGTGTCTAATATTACTATTTTTTACTCCTGTTGTGCATTAAAAAGTCAAAACCCCTCTCACTTGTGGCTTAGACTCTCTGTAAGTAGATGTACATACTTCCATGTGGAACCTTGCTATTCCCAGCTAGCAAATTCAATGTCTAGGCATATTAAGAAGTTACACATGAAAAACTTCTGCTGTCAAGAAGCCTGAGAAAATGCACCAAATCTATGTTTCTGTAGGGAAAGTATCAAACTGCTAGTGCTCAGTTCAACCTCTCTTTAATCTCTTTAAGTGCACTCCATGCATTTGACTGTCACAAATGGTTATGATGAAAGACTGTTTGTAATGATTGTAGGATTCTATGTGATGCTTCATGTGGGAGTTTGAATGCTAGTAGACCTTGAAAACTAACAGTCTCTTCATGCATCTCCTGGAAGCTATTTCCATTTGTTCTGGTTGCTGACAGGGGATTACTAAACCTCAGAGATGTAATGCATTATAAAACATTCTGCTAACAAAGGCTATTGTCATGTGTATGGTAATGTGCAGGGTGCTAGACTGATTTGCTTTTCAGCAGTTGTAGAAAGCTGCCTGTCTTTTTTCCTTTGTGTCTTATATTTATCAATGACTGTCCCCAAGAGTATTCCATGGGCTATGAACAACAGTACAGTGTTTCTAGACCTCAGTGTAGTCTCCAGTTAGAAGAAACACTGCTTGATAAGAAAGACATGATATGGCTCTATGAATCCAAAATGGATGTTTTTAAAACTAGATTGAACATCTAACAGCCTGCAGTGAACTGGAGTAACAGATTTTACTGTGGGGAAGGACACAACATGTTAAATATTCTTCTGTGATGAAGTGTACTTCTTTTTTTTTTCTCCTGCAAAAATAGCTCTCAGCAGATGTTTCCTATCATTTGTTGAACTTGTTATACCTGCAGAAGTATCTCTGTCCAAAAGTGATGTTTCACTCTCAAAAATGTTGTTTTCTGTATGTATTAAGGCTTGTGTATTTTCTAACTTAACCTGTGCTTTGTTCATGACCTCTCTATTCCCATTTATGTCATGTGGTGTCCAATGAGAGCAGAAGAAAGCTACCTTACACCTTATTACACATCTCAGCTTTGAATTGCACCTCAGATCTTTGGGACAGTAGCAGTTCAACTTAACACTGCTATTCATGTGGAAGAACAGGAGTCATATGACCTTGTTTTTGGAAGTGTGCAATAAACAAACCAAAAAGTAGCCTGAATTTTACATGGTCTGATCCTCTGATTTGCCAGATATCTCCATGGCCTCCCTCTTTCTCATGTAAACAGAACTTCCATAATTCTGTCTCTTTTCAGAGCTTGTATGACACCAGATCAGTTGGCCTTGCAGATAAGTTTCTAAGTCAAAAGACTGTCTTGTTCTAACTTGCAGCAATGTAAAAAAAAAAAGCCTGAATTTGACTCCTCTGTTCAACACCCTGTTTTGCAAGATGTTGGGGGAAGAAGTTGCATTTCTGAGTGCTGTTCTTATGGCTATTCCTTCATTGACCTTGACAATGTACTTGTCTAGATGTGTACTACTGAGGCTTATCACTCAAAAGCTTACTTCAGCATCTTAAAGGAAACTGCACTTCTGTGCTTTTATAAAGAATAACAGTACCATCAGCTTTGAACTCAGCTCCTAGTACTGAAACTACAGAAATAGATATTAGTTAAAACCCCTTTTCAGACTACACTTGGAATGTGTTTCCATGTTGAATACAGCTGTGCAACAGAATACAAATTCCTAATACCTCCTGAAGCACTCCTTCCCTTCTGCAGTCTTCCAAGTAGTTGAGCAACATGGAAAATGTTCAACAGGGTTCTTACAAAAGGAAAGAGATCCAACTACTCATCAGTTTACACCCATAAAGGATTTGGTGCTTTACTGTGGACCAAGAAATCAAGCAGTCTAGGTTTTATCACAGATATTGTTCCTAATTGACAGGATGTCATATTGAAGTTTAACATGAAAATAAACAAGTAACAAACTTGTTGCCTTTAAACACTCAGGTTTTGGTTTGTTTTTAAGCACACTTCTATAAACAATTATAAAGCTCTTTGGAAGCTATGGAGGAATTGCTGGGTATGGTATGACACCAGAGGCCAGTATTACTGGCTTGCCAGGGAAGCTGCATACCACAGCTTAGCCTGCACCAGAAGGGACCCGCAGGACCCCATGCTATCTTGGCTGTAAATCATGTCAGAGAGCAGTCTTTGCATATCCACTTCAGTTTTGAGGAGTTAATTAGGGTGGGGTTTTTTTGGTCTTAAAAGCTATATAGCAAAAACTTGATCAGCCCAAATGATGGTGTGGAAGGTTTCTGTGACTGGATGCTCTGTTGGGATGTATCACAATGCTGTGTTCACCGTGTGCTGCAGCAGTGAAGGGGGCAGAAAGTGAGTGTCTTTCTTGCATGGGAAATGCAAGGTTTTCAAGACTAGACTGGCCAAAGCCCCAGGGAACTTGCCCTGACCTTACAGCTGACCTTGCTCTGAGCCAGAGGCTGGGCCTGATGAACTGAGGCCCTTGCAACCTGAACAACCCTGTGATGCTGTGAAGCAAAAAGCCTTGGATCTGTGTGCAGTAAAAATGCCAGACCGCAGGCACATCTGAAAGCGCTTTATCATAATGTTGATGACTTGCATCACAAGGACATCCTCTTACAGCAATTATCCCTCGGGCACAAGCATGTCAGGATAGGTTTCTGTGAACTTTTTATTCTGCAAGGAGTGGTGTAAAGCTGAAAACAGCCGCCATAACGTTTCTCAAGCAGCAGGGGGAGCAAAAGAAACCAGAGCCTGCCTGTGGGAGAACTCTGACTTCTCATCTTCTCCTGAAAGAATTTGTTATTACAGGTCTAAGTTTCCCCCAGCTGCCTTCTCCAGCTTTCCTATAGTTCAGAATGACAGAGCATGATATCCCTCAGCAATAAAGCTAATAAATCACTGACTCTGATATCGTTAACACAATGCCCCATCTGCTTTCCCCCTAGCTGCTGCTGAAAATACATAGCAGGTATTTTTCAGGCTGGGTTGGGTCCCTGAATTGTTTAAGATAGACATTGTAACTCCTCTTTGAATTATGCTGCTCTATTTTTTTACAGAGCATTTCCAAAGCTCAAACAAACCACAGCTGGCAGTCTCCTAGGCTCTCTTTGAAAACTCTCATCTTCACAACTTTGCCATTCTGTTCTGTCAGGAGTTTTCTGCAGCCCTTGCTGCTTCCTATTGTGATGGCAGCGTTTGAGCAGAAACATGCTGCACTGACAATTTTTGACCATTCCTCTTTTGCTTGCTCCAGCCACTCCTGCAGAATAGACTCTTTGTGTGAAACCTGAACAATCATGAAGGAGACTTTAGTCTCCACCTCAGTGGAGCAAACAGAAATCCTTTGTTCTGGGACAAAGGCTCAGTGCAGTACCATGGATGGGACAAGACCCTTGTGAGGGTTTTAGAAAGTCAGCCTCTGGAGAGCCAGCATCTTCCTGAGCAGGCAGGAATGCTTCCACTCATGTCTGAAAGAATTTTTACTGAAGCAGGAGCTAAACTTGAAAAGGTAAAAAGCTTCTTGAGGAATGATGTTGCCAGTATGTCATTCTCCAACTGTTATTTTTGTGCCAGCAGCAAGAAGGTTAACAAAACCCCCAGTGGGGGAGTTCAGAGATGGGCTAAAGCAAAGCAGTGGAAACAACCTCATCTAAAAGCTGTCCTTGGCATTCCTAGAGTGTATGATAGTAAAGTCAAAAGGAAGTGAATTTACTCTTAAAAGTTAATACTGTGGGGTTTTTTTTAATGTGAATACCCTAGATAATACTTGTGAGATAGCCTCAATATAATGACGGTGTAATGAAGCCATTGATGAAGTAAGACTGGAGACTGTGGGGGAAGTCTGTCCCTCTTTTTCATTTCCTTTCTCTCTATATTCATGAGAGATAATGACACTGCACTCAGTCATCCTGGGAATTTCAGGTACTGGCACTGGTGGCAGCTGAGGTTTTGCTCTCTGAGAGGAAGCAGTTTCTTGCTACGACGTTTCTTCCTGTGAGTTTTACTGCCTCTCAGTCCTATTATACCAGGTCTCTGATAAAGCCCAGTTGCAACCTTTGATAATAAAGCAATGCAGAGCTGTAAAATAAAGCCAGTCAATAAAAAGACAGGAAAAAATGAAGGAAACCTGAACACAAATTCCATGGCCTCTGCTTAAACTTTGGGCTGCTTTTTGACCTGTGACACTGAACGTCACAGGTATACAGTGCTGGCAAAATGTGGTTCCTATGCATTTCTCTTTAAACTTGGGAGAAAAACTACATAGAAGGCTACAAAATGTTATACAGCACTTTGCTTCTGACAAAAATATGCAGTTTGTACTGTTTCTTAAAGCCAATTCCTAGCCACGCCTAAGCTCTTCTTTGATATAAAAAGTTATTCCTGAAAGCAAGCAGCAAATACCAGGAAGGGAGAGACACTGCAGTAGCTACTCTGAATCTGAAGCTCTCCAGCATTACACAGGGGGATTATTCTCACAAGCAGAAGAAGAGACATTCAGGGAGAATCTGTTGAGAAGATCTGTAAGCATGACTGTGGACAGGGGAGGCAGAACAACTGCTTTAATCAAAATGGACTGCATAATGTACTATAAGGTACAATGGCTTTGAATTTGGTGGAAGGAGAATGAGGAGAGGCACTATCAATCTATGATTTGCTAGTGTGTGATGCACTGGTAAATGCAAATTATTATGCAAACACTAAAGTTCCACAGTCAGACTGCCTTAAAAAACAAACAACACAAAACCCCACCAAAAAACCCTGGCCAGCTTTAGAAAACAACAAAGGCTTGCCCTAGTTAACACAGTAACACAAGCCTCTTTAAGAAAGTTGGCTCTCAAGTAATATTCCATCTATAAATTCTAGTGAAGTTGCTGGTAACTGATGCGCTGGAAGTACAACACTGCAAAACTCTGTCTCGTGTCCCTGGCTGTGTTTGTTAAAACACAAGCATCTCAAAATCTGCAAAGCCACCCAAAGTCCTATTACCTTTCTGAGCCAGAATTCCCATTTCTGATTTCTGCAGAGTAACAGCCTTGCAGCGTTACAGTTTGAGCATGTGACCACTGATGGACTCTACATTTTGTTGTTTACATGAAAGAAATCACCATGATGAATCCCATTTTCCATGGTGTGGCTAAGCCCTTCTTTCTGTTAAGGCAGAAAATGCTACAGTAGCCAAATCCTCAAGACAGAAGAGATGAATGAGGTTTATAACTAGGTGTCATATATTCCTTTTGCAGGAAAGATGTAGAGTATCTGAAAGGCCAAGGAAGTTAAAGTGTGGCTTTTCCTTTTCAGACCCTCATGCTATTTACTCAGCCATGAGAATATGAAGATAACAGTGGCCACGTGTTTGCTGACACTTTATTTAACAGGAAGCATGCAGCTCACTGGAGCTGCTGTTTGGAAATGTGTCCCTCAAGCACTGGGGTCTGTCCCAGCTGAGGTTGTTTGAAAAGGAAGCTAAACTGAACTGCATAGGTGACTGACTACTGCTCTAACTACTGACTGCTGCTTCCCTGCTACAAACCAGCAAGTAAGTACAGGCAATTCTGGGTTACTTTCACTGACAGTGAGCTAGGGAGCTTTCACAATGGACTCTGAGAAACTGCTTTCTCTGATCAGCATTTTGTATGCACCTCATGCAATGATGTTGCTTCAGCCACATAGAGCTGCCCATGCTTTTACCCAACAGCAGCGACTTGAGGGTGCTCAAAGCTCTTGCTAAGACATCCCTGGCCTTCCAAGGTAACTCTGGGACAGAAACAGATGCAATCACTCCCAGTCCCCTCAGAGTGAAATGTCCCCCTCTCCATATCAACTGGGAAAGGAGAGGGAAATTTGGCAGTAACTATGCCCTTACAGGCTGCCTTGGAACCCTTGTGAACTGTCCCCCGTGTGTGAGAGCTCAGAGACACTGCCACTACTCTAGAAAGCACAACCTGTTTGGTGTTACTCCTGCTGGGTAAGACAGGGTCCCCTTCAGCTGCTCACTCCTTGCACAGCCTGCACATGTACTCATGAGCGAAGGAATGCTCTCCCCTGACAGAGCAAACCTTTGCTGGAATGGAGAAATGCAGCAATTTAGCACCCAGACAAATTATCATGGGATTTCTGTGCTATTCTGAGACTGACACATCCCACAACCAAAGGGGATCTAACTGTGTCACAACAGTTTTTTTTCTTGGGAGTCTGTGTCTTCACTTAATTTACAACTGTGTAATGATCTCAGAGCTGAATTTTAGGGTCACCTAAACAGATCTAGCACTGAATCAAAATGCTGAGTTCCTCAACAGCCCCATCTGGCAATGGCAGCCAGGCTGCTGTTGGGAGCAGTATTTCTAAGTATATAGAAAAAGAAGCATTTTTTTTCCTAAAGTGCCTAATGGCAATGACGTAACAAATAATGGCAGGCAGCATCATGCATACTCTTTAAGCTAAGAGTAAACTAGCAAGCCTGCCTTATTTTCTAAAACTGGAACCAGTCCCCTAATTGTATGGGCAACATTCTTCAGCTGAGTCCTTCCCTCTGCTATATACGTTTTACATTCAGCTATATAGCCACAAATCAGAGCTGTTGAAAGGAATCACTGCTTACTTACAACCAAAACCACATGAATATAACTAATCCCATCAGCTCTCTTACATATTGGGACTCTAATGGCTTCTATTTACAGCCCTACAGCTTGTCTGTATTTTTTTCAGTAAGGAATATAGCTATGACTGTTGGGTTTTCTTCCACAACTGCCTGTTTGTTGCTAAAACAGACTTGTGCAGGAACAGTTGTCCCAGGGAAGATGCACTGCGTGATCTTTGATATCTCTTTGCACATGGAGAGTGACTTAAAGTGAAAAGCAGTGAGAAGAACTAAATAAAGCCCTAGCCTGAGTTAACTATAGCTGATTTTCTTAGTGCTCCAGCACTATGATCACACTCTCTCCTCCAGATAAAAGCAACAGAGCTTCATATGAAAAGACAACTCACCTTTCTTGAACTGCTAGTGCTTTTAGCATTAGGTAGAGGAGATAATGTTCTGGTTGAGATGAAAGCCAGAGAGTTGAACACAGTTTTCTTACCGTTAAGGACAGTGCCATGCAAACAAAAGTGAACTTCTTGATATGTGTTGCTGTGACGGTGCTGTTGGTGTTCACCAATTTATTGCTGGGGTTATTCTAGGGTGAGAGGAAGAGATAACGAGCATTAGCTTGGCTCCAGACTAGCAGGAGGCTGATGACACCAGGGTCACGTGTTGGACCTGACTGCCTCTGCACATGCATGGCTGTCCTTGCTTGTTTGCTTTTCAACCTAGAGCTTTCTGAGTACTTTGTACCAGCACAGAATATTTTTCCACTTAAACTGACAGCAGTGGCTTCTGTTGTCACAAAGGGCTGAGTAATCTCCCTGCTTTTCTAAGGAATAAATCCCATGTAACAAATTCAGCTTTGAAAAAGGGTGGTAGCTCTTTCTGAGGAAATTCCATGTTATCTTTTTTACCTTAGTTTAAAGTTTGTAATGTGTTTCTATAGGAAAAATAGGATTCCATTCCTTTTCACCACAGAGTGGTACCGAATCTGTACACCAATGCAAGCATCCTTACTGATCCAATTAGACAAGCAGGTAATATAAATAAAGCTCCTGGAACAGCTGGCTCTATTAATGCAGTTTAATGAACAGGACATAATTAGGACTATTAGATGTTCCACCTTGAACATGGGCTCTGTACTCACACCGGCAGCAAAGTTTTACTTAAAACAACAACACAAGATCTCTTCCAAATGTCTAATATAGCAAATGGAGCTGAAGATTTGAAATTGCCCTCAGGGAACACATAAAAACAAACTAAATGATCTGTAAAAGGAGAGGATGTGATATCAAAAGCAGGACACCTTTAGGAGCCTTGTAGCAATAGGCTGTTGGGTCATCTGTTGCATTTACCTGGGGCCGTTTGAGACACACAAGCATGATAAAACCTTTACCATGAGATACAGTAGGATGTTTATTCATCCTTGATGTAATACAGGTAGAACAGCAGTATCTGTCACATGGTCACCCTCCTTTGTTGGTTACTCATAAGAGAAATAGGAACATTTGAAAATGCATCTTGGGAGTGGACAAATTGTATGTGAGCTCTGTGAATCATAGAATGGTAGGGCTTGGAAGGGACCTTTAGAGATCATCTAGTCCAACCTCCCTGCAGAAGCAGGGTCACCTAGATCAGGTCACATAGGAAGATGTCCAGGTGGGTCTTGAAGACCTCCAAGGAAGGAGACTCCACAACCCCCCGGGCAGCCTGTGCCAGGGCTCCCTCACCTCACACTGAAATAGTTTTTTCTTATGTTTAAGTGGAACTTTTTGTGTTCCAGCTTCATCCCATTACCCCTTGTCCTGTTGCTAGCTATTGTAGATAAAAGGGATGTCCCAACCTCGTGACACCCACCCTATGAAGGATACATGATTTCACAAACATTCAAGTAGTTGATGGAACTTTGCAATTTGAAGCTTTTATGGTGAACAGTTCAGCAATGGCACCTGCAGAGTCCCACACACCTGCCTAAATATCTGCTTAGAAATTTAGGTGAGTGAAGGTGCACACTGACAAGACCCTAAATAAGGAAGCTACTTGCCTTCCCTTTTAGGAAATAGCTTATGAAAACTCTCTGTAAACATTTTTTTTAAGCATCTACTCTTATTTCTTGTGTTTCTGAAGAAATACTTTGTTTCTATTAGGTTTTACAGGTGTGAGGGTAGGTCTTGCTTACATCATTTGCCAGTGTTTAAACAAGTTCTGCTTCATGGCTCCACTTTCTAACAAGGCTAAAATAACAGAGAGGAAGGAAAGCACACCCAAATCCAATCATTTCATTCCTACTTTGCTGCTGCTAACTTTACCCTTGCTCTACCCCACCCTTTGTTCTAATCCTTGACCGTGTACTCTTTATTCTCTCTCTTGCATGCTACTCAGTTCTTGGATTAAAACTCTTGGCAGATTAGGGAGCAAAAAGTGTACCCATTCCCATCTGTTAATCAGATATGGTATTAATGAGTCCTCTCATGGTAAGTGGTGGTGCTCTGAATTAGATGGCACAGTCCATTAAGAGCAATGTCATTATCACCTCATAAAACAGAGCACAGAAGTGGGATATGGTTGTTTTCTCTCATGAAATCAGCAGTAACTCTTAACCCAAGTGTAACTGTTAGGCCATGAGGTTGCTCTGGACACTGAATTGAATTGGGACCTTCCATCTAACTTACAAATGTGAACAGAGGTAACAAATTGAAGACCAGAACCTGACATTCTCCAGTACAGCCACCGAAGAGCTGCATACACTATCTGAATACCAAATCCCATCAGTTGGTTAAAGCAATGCACATGCTTCTCATGGCCATCAGCTTTCTGAGTAACTGACATGTTTGCAAGCACGCAAACTGTTTCAGCACCTGAAAATGAAAATGGAGGCTTTACAGAGTCCAGAAATAGTGCTTCTATCTGTCTGCTTCTGAGAAAGCCTTAGCTTAAGGATAAACAGAGTTATTGAAAGGCATGGTGATGTGTAACCAAGGGTAGAGCAATTGTCACAGCAATGTGAAAACACCCACTGTGGGTTTCTGGTTTGGTATTTACTGTCTGAAGGGTATGGCAGAGGTATTTGCACAAGTGGTTGCCAGGAGGAGACACCCTTTATACTGCTGCTACCTCACTTGGCTCATTTTTGCCAAATTTCTCTTAAGACATGAAGCTAAAATCCTCATTATATACTTTCTTGGCAATTAGATAAATGATATCTATCTGTGCCTTAATCTAGCTTTTTCTTTCCCATATTTGTTCCACGAGAGCTCTATGAGAAGCCTTTTAACTGAAATAAACAGGCAAAGCATGGTTTAATCCTGTCACCACTAAAGCTCACAGAACATCTAAATCAGAACAGCTAAATAAGGTTGAATTTAGGAGTCTTAATTGCTGTTAACTTTGCTTGGTAATAGTGCATTTGAACATGGCTTGTAACAGGTGAGGTTAACAGCCCCTGTGTTATCTGTCCCAAACCACTTCTATCTCTTACAGCTTGTTGGTTTTGCATCTGCCATTCCTCTTTGGCAGCACGACTTCTGAGAAAGCACACATGTTGTATTTTATCTGACAGGTGAGTTTAGCTGTACACAGGCAGGTTAGGAAATTATCACTGACTTGGCTTCATATTGTTTTTAAATTCTCCTTGGAAATGTGGTGGATCATATGAAACAGGGCTTGCTGCACTTAAGTACATCCCAGAGCAAGCAAACACTTTTTTCATTAGTATTTGCAAGCAGAAAGTTCAGTTACTAACTGGTAAATAAAGAGAAGGGATAGGATCTGGCATTTGAATTCAAGTGTCACAGGGCATGACTATTCTTTGCACAACAGCTAAAAGGGTCCAAGTAAAATGAATTTTGGTTATATATTTACCCTGTGCTCAGTTCCAGGAGCAGTCCTTGCATTCTTACCCAATGATGTGATTTACCAGCAAAAATCTTCTTAGTCTTGCTCTAGCTAAGTCAACATTACTAAAATAATGTTTGTTATCTGTGCTGCTGTCAGTCTCTGAAACAACCTTTGCTAAGTATTAACATAAGCAAATGAACCCCAACCCATTGGAAAGATACCACAGAACCTGGAGCAGAGACGTGAGTTCGCTCACTCACTGATAGCACCTATGTGAGAAGTCACTTCATTAGCCAAGTAGCTACATCATGGTGAGTAACTGAGCACCTTTTGTAATCCTTAAAAATACAGCACCTATCTCTTCAAAAGGTAGCTCAATATCTTGTAACACAGAGCTAAGGTTAAAATAATAAGTCAGGTAATAGTTCCAAGCCACCATAAACCGACTATTTTTAACTAGGACTTTAAGGAGATCTTAGAAGTGGCAATAGGAACAATAGGCATCAAAAGCAAAAGTAAAGAGAAACAAGACAACAGAGGGCCATTAATGCTGCCCTATTTAATCTCTGTTTGGTTTCATTGTTAGAGAATCTGTTACACTTGATTATAGAACCATGAACTTTCTTCATCTTTGCTTGTCAGAAATTCCTCTGACACCGCTGAAGCCACCCCGAAATGAAGAAGTTGTGGACAGAAAGAGGAGGACCACACCTGTGAAAGTGACACAAAAGGTATTTATTCCAGGCCTCACATGGGCCCTCACCTTGTCAAACGCAGGGTATACTGCTCTGATCTCCGTCAGCCAGCCGTACGGCATGTGTCCCACGGGATACGTCGCCGTCAGAATCGCCACCGCCTATGAAGAGAGACAGGGCAACAGGAACTTCAGATCTTTGAACAGAACAGTTCAGCCAACACAGGGTGCCTTTCCCAACAGCCCCACACTGACTGGGACACAGTGAGAAACCAGGCAGGTGACTGGAAGCTCTGTTTCAGGAAGACTGTTGGAGTGGCCATCATTTGGCGTGGCTTTTTAAGCTTGTAAAATCTTTAGTGCCATGAAGCTACCTTCAATTTTTATCTACAGATACCTGCATAACAGCTCATGGTAGCTTTAGATCCTATCTCTTAATTTTAACTTATATCCATTTTACTTGGTTATTTGTAAGTAAAACAGTTGTAAGAAAGACAGACAGACTAGAAAACAGCAGGCCTCGGTGGCTGACTGACTTTGGACATTAAACTGACTGCTCTGGGGCAGGAGGCACTTAGGAGACATAACCCCAACACCTCTCCTCACTTTAGTGGTCATCAACAAAAACTAGACAAAAGTCGTTCCAGATAACCATTTTTTGTCACTAGAAACAACTGAGTACCTGCAACTTTAAACTAGGCTCCTTTGCACTCTCACAAGTGCAGTCAGAGGGACATAGCAGAGAAAACCCCCGTATTAATGTATGAAAGATTTTGCTGATGTTTCTCATTTTTAAAGTTGAAATAAGTGTGCTTCATGTTTTTCATGTAGGAAGGGTGTTTAGGGAGCTCTTCCTGCATCTGCTTGGAAATCTACTGAGACCTCAAGTTTCTTAGTCCTCAAAGCTGAAATGTGCATCTGTACTGACAACTGCCTGACACTCTTAATTCCAGAAATCAAAGTGCTTGACTGCCTTTTGTCTGCACATTCAGATCTGTTACAATCTGCCTAATTTCAGATTCATTTTACACCCTGTAATGGTAGAAAATGGGGGGGGTGTTTACTGCTGTCTCTGTTTCACTCCTAAGCTTTTGATGTATGTTTTCCCATTATAAATGTAACTGCTGTCCTTGCTTGCTTAAAAGATCTATACAGACACAGGGCCATGAGCAAGCTAATTTGTTCCCTGTGCTGTCTTAAAAGAGGAGGGAAAGTAGTGATATCCATAGAGAGGAAAACAGTAGGATAGATTCTTCCCTACTAATAATAGCTTTGATAATGTTTAATGTACCTTGAAAAAGTAATTGGTTTGAAGAAAACAGACTGTAATTTTAAGACTACTCTTTAATTGTACACCCTGCCATGACAGCAGAATTTCCAGCTGTATGAAACCAGGTTAAATCAAAGAAGGAATATGAAATGTATTTTGCTTCTTTTCACAATGAACTCCAAAAAGACTGCAAAGACACAGTAACTGTTAAAGCAAGCAGTATTTCACTGCCACATTTTGGATGCTAGATTCCACTTGGATCACATTCCAAGTTGTTGGAGTTTTTAGCAGTGATTTTTCCTTCAGTAGTTTCCCTCAATTGGTGGGATTCTGAAATATGTGCAGGAAAGCTTTCCTAAATGCCTACCATCAAATGTCTAAATATCTCCCTTCAAAGCCAACACCAAAAAAGGTACCTCAGTCCCTCAAACTGTGCTGGCAGCCCAAGAAGCAGTGGGAGCTGGATCGTGCAAATGGACATGCTGTCCTCATGAATGGGCTACAGCCTAGTCCCTCACGTCCTGCCCACTCTCAAAGCTGATGATGTTGTTGAACATGGGACCTATAAAACTCCTGTGTATATTCATGCTCCAGACACTGACATGTTGTGAGCACTTCACTTTACAGGGCAATTATTTGTAAGTTAGTTACATTACTGTAAGTAAGCATAGAAAGGCTTACAAACCACCACATGTATTTGAAGTCGTCCTCATAGCAACAAAATGCACTTGGTTAGCCATGAAATGCTATGTATGTAAAACCAAAGGTCAACACAGAATGCAAAACTGATCTCTGCTAACCTGCTCTGCCTCCCCTTCTACTGAGATTGCTAATAAGGCATAGACTGGTCCTCAATTTACACATATAAAACCATTAATTTTCCTGAATTGTCTCTCCACAGCTGTTTATCTGCAGTCACTGGCAAGTCCTGAGTGAGTGAAGTCCTGTGACATACGACAAGTAGTGCTGAGAGAGTGTTGGTTAGGCATCAGCTGTTTGAATTCTCCTTCCCATTTAATATCTTGCAACTTCTTTTTTCCTACTAAAAACTATGAAAGATTTGCTAATGACTAAGTGGATCTAGAATCCTTCCATGGAAACTGGCATCCCAACCCCTTTCTGTGTGATGCACTGACTGCAAACAGTAGTTTCACATCAGTTTGCACAGCCATAAATATACTTGACAGGAAATGGGGGAACATGGAACTACTGACAGCTGTCCTAAAACCTCTGGGATCTGAATGCTCCAGAGCATATGTACCTCTATGTAGAGAACTAGAAACTGGGATGCAGGAACTGTTCAGTGAAAAAGTTCTACTGGTCTTAGTGAAGGTAAAGTCCCACTAGGCCTGGCAGAAACACTCATGGTAAGAGCCCAAGGAGTTTTTCTTTCAAGGATAAAGAGAGCACTAAACACAAATGTACTGAAGAGAATTTTTTGTCAGCATGGCTGAGAAGAGAAACACAGAGGTAACTCCATGTAAATGACTGTTTGCTTTAAGGGTGAGCACTGACTTCCTTACCTCTGTGGCTGAAGAACTGCCTCCTAGGTCCCGAGAGACAAAAAGGTTGACAATGGGCCTACTTATTCTCTGAGTTGCCAAAATTAATGCCAAAGGCCACCAGAAACTCAGCATCTTCCTTATTGTAGCCTCTCCCTGCAACACATAGGAAACAATTAAAAAAAGAAGTGGGTTTGCAAAAAAAAGCATGCAGAACTGAAGTAAAAGCACAGAGAAAGGATCTTTGCTTTTCCCACCCACTGTCAGTTTGGTACATTAAGTTCAATATGAGGAGCCTGAAATATTTTAGTGTAAGTTACCGATTCCAAAGAAGCTGTGTCGTGAATCTCAGCAAATAATGCATAAGGTACCTATCTGCATAATTTGTTCTGGCTACTACACAAAGATATGTGAAAAGCAATATGACATTTGAGGAGAAAGAGGAATTCTTCCCTGTGAAATAAGGTATCATAGAATCATAGTGAAACAAGGTGTCATGGAATCCTAGAACCACTGAATCATAGAATGGTAGGGGTTGGAAGGAACCCTTAGAGATCATTCAGCTCAATCCCCCTGCAGGAGCAGGTCCACATGTTGTGCTGTCTTACAGCTCAGGACAGAGGTGCTCAGCGGACAGCACATCCCTACTATGGGAAGCATTGCCTCATGTGCACCGTTTCTGGAATAGTTTCTAACATGCCTCTTGAAGTGAAAATGTTTTTGGCTGCAGGATGGAGAGAGGAGGTCCTAGGTGCACAGTGCTTTAATATGGTACTATACCACAAAAAGCAAGTTTAAAATTGCTCAATTTGAAAAAGCACAAAGTACGAAGACAAACCCCCATTTCAGGCCCACTTCTGTCAGGAATGGCATCGTGTATGTTCCTGTAGTATCCGAGGCATAACGTGGTACATCGAACAAGTGCTCCCATGTATAAGGACAAGATTGGGATCAAAAGAGGCTCCCTGCACTCCAAGTGACTATGAAGCAAAATGGCTACAAAAACAACCTGGAGGGCAAACAAAATAAGTGATTAGTAATTTGTATGTTCCTTAAGGGCCAGCATTTCTCCTGTCTTGACTCAAAGCTCATCCATCTGAACCAACAACATGCTTGGCTATAGTATCTACGTGATTTCAAGCTTGTGGCATTTGAAAGCTTAATGATGACCCTCCTCTGTTTGGTCATGCAAATGAGAAGAACAAGAGTTAACATCATCCAGAAGCTCCATTAAACAGCACTTGAAGGTACAGGCAGGTGTCAGATTAGGAGCCATAAATAGGAGAAGGTTAGCATGGAAGTCTGGCAAGGTCTGGCAGCAAGCATGTGGCAGAGTGTCACCCTTCCCAGGAGAACGTGCTATTCTGATACACACTAAGGCTGCAGACATGCTTCTAAGGTCAGCTTCTAAACCCTACTACTTCTCTTTTTTTGGGGGGGAGGAGGGGTGGGGACTGATAGAGGAAAGGGCAATTAAAAAGCCAGACACTTTAAAATATTCACTTCAGCATTTGGAAGCAGGAAGCCTTCCATCACCCCAATTTTCTACATTTTTGAGTGATATTTCAGTATTTCATCATTCCCTCTTCCACTATCTGAATGCTACATTGATGGGAACTTCTGGGCTAATGAACAACTCATAATTCAGTCTCACAAAATTGAATGCAAAGGAACTGATTAACGTGATATTCTTCTCTTTGTTAGGTACAGAGCTGATGGCATGCTTGTTAAATTCCAAATGTGTCTGGATGGGAGGAACACTGGAAAGCCAACTGTGTTTAGTGCTGTGAAGAGCAGAATCAAGGACAACACTGCCGAGACATGATGGCATTCAAGTGAGTTACATGAAATACAAAACATGTTGTTCAGGAGCAGGTTCTCTCCTTCATTCCTAGAGCTTAAGAAATACTTGAGAAAAACCACACTGCACATGTTTATTAGGCAGGCCATAATGATTGTGAGGGTTTGTAAAACCCTACCAAATAATTGCTTTTCAATAAAGAGAAGCAAAGTCAGTCACAAAAAGCATTAGAATTAGCTACTGCCTGTATACCTATTGCTCATGTAGGGAGCAGATGGACATGTAGAGTTCTGAGTTATGCAGAGTCACAACTTATTGTCTTACAGACTTGCTCTGTGCAGTATTTTGTTGAGAGAAAATGACAGCTGTCTTATTCTTCACAACCCTGGCACCTCAGTCACTAACTATTGTGGAAAGGGCATTTGTGCCACAGCCAGACGAAGAATTTGTTTCTTTATTTAGCTGTATATGACCCAACACGTATCTAGGGTCAGCAAACTTTGTAGGTCACATCAGAACAAGAGCAAATCCTGAGGGTTAAGGTCATTTACAGTAATTGGTATTATCTTCAGGGATTTAGTGCAGTCTGTAGAGGAACAGACCTGCCAAACATAGAATCACAGCTGGCTGAATGGTTCAACCTGGTTGACGGTTTGGTTATATTTATAGTGGGAGGAAAGTGCTGTGGAAAGTTGAACTAAGTGCTGTTGACTTCATATCCTTTGATGTTGTACTAATATTACCATGTTTCTTAGTCATTACACCATTCACCTGGTAATGGGGCAGTACAACAACTGTTTCACAGATGCTGGGACTCTCTATTTTGTAAGTTTTATATATGCTTTCAACAGTGAAGTATATTGGTTCTCAAATGCTACAACACTGGCTATCACCAATGTGTATGAATGTGTTTTTAGTACAAAGTGACAGTATAGTTAACACCTCACTCCCAAGTGCAAGTTCAAATAGCATGTGGCCTCCTCTGCATCACCCAGGGGCTATCACCACAAATCCCTTCTGCTGCAGCTCTGAGCCTTCACCTTTTAGACCAGTAACAAGAACAGTGGCATACTGACACTCAGAAGATGGCTTACACTACTGCATTTCACTGGATTAGACAGCATGTGCACAATTGACAGGTAAGCTGGAGAATCAAGCCTTCACTTCCCCACCTACAAGCCCCCCTCAGGATTTCAATGCAACTGTGTGAGGCGTAGGGGAGAACGTGCAGTAGGGAGAAAGGTCTGTCTCAAAGCACTTTGTCAGCTTCTGGATTGGTAGCACTCATTGGTCTCTGCCTGACCTTTCATTCTCCCAGATGTACACATGTGTGTAACTTGTTTCTTGGCCATTCAGAAACAGGGTTGTGGAGATGCTGGTAGAATTGGCCCTAGCCCAGATAACCCCTTTTTCCTTCTACAGATGCTGATTTGGGACTGATTGGATCCAGTCTAGTGAGACTAGCCTAAACCACAACTGTCAGCAACTGGCCTCCACACAATGGGGAAACAGACAGAAAACAGCACACAAGATAACTTCTTCTGATGTGTGCTCAGGGTAGAAAGGGAAGACAGTCTCTCTGCAAGAGTTCCTGCTTAGGAAAGGATTCATTACCTGAGCTATGACATCTGAGATGGAGGCACATCCCACAAGGAAACTGTACTTGTGTTTCAAGAGAATCCCAGCATGAGTCCATGCCTGAAAACAAAGGTAGAGAAGAGTTTGGGAAGCAATCATGATATTTGTGAATGACTTCAGGTCACAGAATGCTGAGGTTTTTTGGTTGTTACACTGTACACAAAGAATTTATAAAGCTCTTTTTCAGCAGCAGATCTGGTGAAGCTGGAAAAAAGTTAACCCAGTAATAAACACTGCTGCATTCAGTTCCTCATTGCCAAGGCTGATAGGCAGAATAGGAACAATTTTATAGACTACACAGAAATTTCTGAGCAGATCTCATAAGAAACTGCCCCTTCTTCATGAAACAGATGCTGCAAAGGATGGATTTTCAAACTAAATAATCTGAGAGAAAAAAATGTTTATTCTCATTCACCAGCTGGATGCACCTCTGAATATTCATTCATACCTAGTCCTATCTGGCAAAGAAAACTTAATGGTTCTGCTTCTTTTCTTTGTCAGCTATTTTTTCAAGCAGACAAAGTGGCAGACGAAGTGGTGGAGGCATGCTATGAGAAGGTTACCCTTTACCAATAAGCCATAAGCAGTGAGCCTGGTTATCTGGGAAGCAGCAGCACACTCCAGGTGTGGCTCTCCTGTTCAAGCATCTTGGATACACTGGACTCAGCTTTAATGGCAAAAATTGATGGTAAGACATATCTTTTCAACAGATCTGCTTTGAGAAGATATTGAGCTTACTCCTTGTGAGCTCTGCAAGTGATCTGGGAATGCATGGCAAACCCAGCTCTTTGCTTACACATTGGAATAACAGGACACATGCAAACAACCAGTGCAGCTCATCACAGGATGACCAGTGCTTTCCAGCATAGAATCATAGAATGGTAGTGGTTGGAAGGGACCTTTAGAGATCATCTAGTCCAACCCCCCTGCAGAAGCAGGGTCACCTAGATCAGGTCGCATAGGAACATGTTCAGGCGGGTCTTCAAGACCTCCAAGGAAGGAGACTCCTCAACCCCTTCCAAGAACATACAGTAACTCTAGCAAGGCAGCTGAGGTTTTTTATGTTTACCATGATCTTTGGATGTTGAAAGTTCACCTAGATGCTTTTTTCCAGATAGCAGAAGATGATGTGTCCAGGTATACCCAGAGCTACTACTTGCAAAGGACACGCTTTCCTTCTGCACACCTCTAGTCCCCCATCAAGTAACAGACTTTGTGAACTAAGGTTACCAAAGGAAAAAAAAACCCACAACATTACTATTAACATTCAGTTCTGAATCAGGCACTCACCATGGCATCCATAAAAGGGAAGGCAGCAAGATAAAGGAAGGCCCTCCGAGTTTTACTTCCCACTGATTCATCCACATGGTGCAGCTTATTAATAATGTAATACCCCAAATCGCTATATGCTGTGGAGACACAAGAATAGGAATGAATAATAAAGGTGACATATGGACTCTAGGTGAGATACTCAGAAATACCTGAAAGATTGTGATGCTTAGGCATTCATCTGCTTGGCAAACAGCTGCAGAGGCTTCAGGATATTACTGTTTCACCAGCTGCTGTTTATGATTAAGGAGTGCTCTCATGGATCTTTTCCAAGTAACCTTTGCCAGAGGAGTGATAACAAATGGCTGGGTTGGGAGATGGGTATAGTAAGTGCCACATCTGTTAGCTAAATGAACACACTGGTACTCCAGAAAATCTACTGTTCTTCCATTAACTCAAGGCTCTTTGTTAGAAAAGCTGTTTCCACCATGCATTGTGTAGTTCATGGGATGAGGTACCATATAAATGCTGAAACCATCTATTGTTGCTGCATCCTCATGACATTATCTGAGAACCTGCCCAAGGCTGTAAAAGGATACTATGAATTGCAAGGGCATCCAACAAATCACACTCATTCTGCCTCTCCTTATGTGTTAGTACCCATGTTACCCAGCTGCTTTAACAACCCCAGAGCCCTCGCCATGACCAGCAATAACAAAGAATCCCTGAACCATGGCCTTTTACATCATATGCACAGTTAAGCAATCCAAACAGTTTTAAACCTTTATAAACTATGTTGTAGACCTGCATATCATTACTTGGTTTCCTCTATTAAGCTTGTAATAGCTGTTAAAAGTGATTGTGAAGTCAACCTCCCCACAGAAGCAATGGCAGAATTACTTGTGCCTGGGGAATCTTACCTCAGGTCTCTTGCACTTGTGTCTTTTCTAAGAGGATTATTTCAAATGTGAACATCTATCTGATTTTCCATTTATACCAGTTCTAATCACTGCACAGACCTTTATATAGAGTATTGTAGGAAAGTTATCCTTTTCATGCATATAGGTCTCATAACGGAATCAACAAATACCAACACCAGTCATGCAATTCAATCTTTTTAGCCTAAAACTATGTTAATGTCAGTGTTTGGAAGCAACTGAAGAGGAGTTGAAGTCACCATTGGTTTGTGGTGACTCTGAGGTACAGCACTTGGATGGTTAACAGGTCTTTTAAGTGTGAACATGACAGTGTAAACACGGCAGTAAAACAGCAGCAGGTGGTATGACAGCCCTGGGAACCGGCACGAGCCTCATTCCAGATAACCAGGACTGCCCAAAAGATGCTAATATGTTAAACTCTTCCCCTTTCCCTATGCTGGGCCATCTTTCATCTGAGCTACAACTGTTAGATCCACAGCCTCCCAGTTCACCAGGTAATCCCAAGTGACCTAGCCATCCTCTTGAGGCACTCCAAGCCTTGTTTCGTTTTGAAGGAGGCTGGAGAAGAACTTCAAACCAGGACTTTCTTCATTTCAGGGAGGCCAGTTTAGTTCTCTTTAAGCGTTCACGTGTTTGTTGCAGTCCAGTCACACTTCAAGCACTGTCTTTTTGCAGTTTTGCATGAATACCCATCATTGTTCACTCAGCATCACATGCATGGATTTTTGCATGGTAAGTCCTTGTGGAAAGCTGCTTTTACAGCAGGGCAATACACAGATGTCTCTGAACTGCCTTATTTGAATGAGGAAGTCTGGAAGGCATGTGAGGAAGCTGCCTGTGAGGGTCAGAACTGTCTCTTGGGTTCTGCTGAAGTTGCTTTACATTTGTCCTGCACAAAATCTTAGAAACTGGTGCAGGAAACACACCAGCCTTATTCCCCACATGGGGACTGACAGAATCAGTGTCCCCCTGCTCAGGAACCTGCTTCTGTGGTGTTTACAAAGTGAATAACAAATAACTATTTAACTCCAAAAGCCACTGAGGTGTTTTCATATTTTTTACAGTTCACTATAACAGAAAGATCAACAATATCAGAGGAGTCAGAGGCAGAACTACTCTCACTTCTAGGAACAGAGAGTTCACCACAGGCTTCTAGTTTATTGGCAGGGCACTCCCAAGGGACTTACACCACCACATTTTTAAGATTGCTAAGGATAACCAGCACTGCACTTTGTAAGCTTCAAGATTCTTCTTTTTCTTTCTCCCATCAAAAAAACCCACCCCAGTCTAACTGCACTTCTTAATGGGATTTTGATTTTAAAATCATAATGGCTAAGCTTAAAAACTACTCCACGTGTCAGTGGAAGCACACAATCACTTTTGCCTGATGTCTGTGAACGTTTGTCATAAAGAAAGACTGAGCAAGTTGAGGTTTACTGACAAATATTCAGGCATGTGTCTCCGAGCTGTGGATAAAGCAATTGCTGCTGCAATTAGAACTTAACCTTGGCCAACCTTACAAACTCATTATGAAGCATGGTACAAAATTAATAATGCAGACAACAGAGCTGAAGAATACCACATGAATCTAGAGCAGATGGCTCTTCCCATTCCTTGCATCGTTTCAACCAAAACAGAGAAGTCCAACTCCACGACAAGCTGCTTGTTTGCTCTCCTCTAGTACCTCATTTATTTTCATGTGTCTATGGATTAGTTTTGCTACAGAACTGTGGTAGTTTGAGCCTGGCTGGATGCCAGGTGCCCACCACACCGCTTTACCCCCCACCTCCCGAGAAGCAAGCCAGGGAAGGGGAGAAAATAAGATGGGAATCTCGTGGGTTGAGATAAAAGCAGTTTAATAAGTAAATAAGCAGCAAAGCCGCGCGCGCGGGAAGCAAAGCAGAAGCAGATAAAGCTGTTACTCTCTACTTCCCATCAGCAGCGATGTCCGGCCACCTCCCGAGAAGCAGGGCTTCAGTACGCGTAGCGGTTGCTTTGGGAAGGCCAGAAATGAATCTCGCCTCCCCTTCCTGCTCCTTTCCCCCAGTTTATATTCCTGAGCTGACGTCATATGGTATGGAATATCTCCTTGGTCAGCCTGGGTCAGCTGTCCTGGCCATAGTCCCTCCCAAGATCATGCCCACTCACAGCTATTGGTGAAGGTGGGGGAAGGAATGCTGGAGGGACAGCCCCGATGTTGTGCAAGCGGTAGTCATAATATTGATATCAACAGTAAGCACAGCACTGCAGGAGCTGCTGTGGAAAGTCACTACCGTCCCAGACCCACTACAGTCTGGTAAACAGGAGATCCTGGGTTCGACTCCCAGTGGTGCCTCCAGTTGATGAATCAACTCACGGATGGGAGCCAGGGAATCTCGGTTCGTGCGATATTGCCTCCGGTGCACTGTCCTGGTAGCAATTGGTACCTGTTGCTCTTGAACTTGCAGCAATCCCACAACAAAAGGGTCTTCTGAGAGGCCAGGTAAATTAGAGAGTTGTTTGATTTTCTCTGTATCTACAGTGGCTATACCAAAAGCCCATCGATACCCCTTGGGGTCTTTGAAGTACCCTCTCCTGAGGTAATCTATGCCAAGAATACAAGGGGCCTCTGGACCAGTCACAATGGGGTGTTTTTTCCATTTGTCCCCTGTTAAGCTCACTTCAGCCTCTAATACAGATAATTCTTCACATCCCCCTGTCACTCCAGAGATCCAGACAGAATCTGTGCCTCTATACCTTGATGGCATCAATGTACACTGTGCCCCTGTGTCTACTAAGGCTTTATACCTTTGTGGGTTTGATGTGCCAGGCCATCGAACCCACACAGTCCAGTAGATTCGGTCATCCCTTTCCTCCTCCTGGCTGGAGGCAGGGACCCTCTATTTCTGTTCTTCATCAGAGTATTCGCTATCTGATCCTTGCAATTGCAGACCTGAAGTCTCCTCATTGGCTTCGAAGGAAGTAGTTGCAGTTCTTCTATGTCTTGGAGATTGTTGATTGTCCTCTTTTGTTTTGGCAGCCACTCTGCTGACAGCCCTCTTGGGCGGTCCTTTTCTAACAGCTGCCTTCCCCCTTAGTTCACGTACACGCGCTTCTAGCTTAAAAGTGGGTTCACCATCCCACTTCCTCATATCCTCTCCTTGGCCACGCAAAAAGAGCCAGAGTTCATTTCGCGGTGTACTCCTGCGTCTGGGACTTCCCTTTCCCCTGGTCGGGACAGTGGATGACTGAATTCTTGAGGCAGATCTAACAATCAGGCCATCATCCCACACTGATGAGGAGGTGCAGAGGCTCTCTTCATAGTTCTGTAACCAAGAAGATACCCTCTCCACTGTTGGTATGTCCATGTCTGGATGATACACCATTGCCAGGATATTAGAATATGTAGCTGGGGCACTCTGGATCACTTTTCTCAACATGGCCCGTGTACACTGGACATCGTCTGGATCTGTGGAGGCCTCAACATTATCCAGATCACCATAGATGACTTCCAACACAGCTAATTCCCTTAGATATTGGATCCCTTCATCAGCTCTAGTCCACTTTCCTCGGGCATTTACAAGGTCTTCCTTGAATGGGTATCTTGCCCGTACACTTGAGAGGAGTCGTTTCCAGAGACTACAAACTGAGGTTTTCTTTCCAATGCCTTTATCAATTCCCCGGTCCCTAGCAAGAGATCCTAGCTGTTGGGCTTCTCTGCCTTCCAATTGTTGACTGTCAGCCCCGTTATCCCAGCATCGGAGCAGCCAGGCACCAATCCGCTCACCTGGCTGGCGACTGTAATCTTTTCGCATATCTCTAAGTTCTGTTGAGGTGAGGGACCGAGTAGTTTCCATTTCCTTTTCGATTTCTCTCACTTCTCCTGATCTCCTTACCGAAGGACCAGTTTCTTCTTCTAGCCTTTCCTCTTCCTCCTCGTCTGCCCTTACTAATCGATGATATGGACTTGACCTCCTTATCCACTGCTTCTTTTTCACTACTGGGGCAACCACTGTGGTTGTTGTTTGGTTCCCTGACTCAACCATGGTAGTCTCAGGTATAGTTTGAATTTCCACCTCGGCCATAGTTCTCTGAGAGGGCTGGACTGCGACTGACTCAACTATGTTGGTCTCAGGTATAGTTTGAATTTCCACCTCGGTCATAGTTCTCTGAGAGGGCTGGACTGCGACTGACTCAACTATGTTGGTCTCAGGTACCGTTTGAGTTTCCATTTCAATTACAGTTCTCTGAGAGGACTGGAATGCAGCTCGGTAGGCAGAGGCTAGGCCCCAGTATAGTGCCTGAACCTGATGGGCCTCATTAGGGTAGGTAAGACACCCTTCTATCAGGTAGCGTGTCAGTAAAGCAGGGTTTTTTATCTGTTCAGATGTAAAATCCCAGATTACAGGAGGTGATAACCGTCCTAGGAATTTGCCTAAATTCATCCACATACCCTGCCACCCAGGGACTGGCCGCTTCAGGGGGCATTTTAACATGTTTCCATCGCAAATTTGTACTCTCTGATACCCAGATGACTCCAGATTCCACAAGATATATAATATACCAACCATGTTAATTAGTAATATTAAAACTCTCGTATAAGGGTGACTAAGGACCTGGGAAGTCTGTGTAACAGAATTGTCTAGATCAGTCCGAGCTGAGGAGAAAGAGGTGCTTTGCCCCATGGCCTCCACAAGATAGCTCCCACAGCACACTAAATTCATCAGTAACAGAATGAGACTTGCTATTATTATTTGGGCCATCATGTTCCCAGGCCCTTTCATCCTCTTCACAAAATTATATAGCCAGCTTAGCAAAGCTATTAAGGTTAAAGCACAGCCGAGAGTCAATGTTAGGAGCATCATGTTCCCAAACATTAGAAAGTGTAAGATAAGCTGCATAACAGCAAGGCCCCGTGACCAGCACAGGAACTTTGCTCTCATTGGTTTACTGTAATTGCAATGCAGTTAATGTAAATCTGCTATTATCTCGCCCCACGTTGGGCGCCAAAAGGGCTGTGGTAGTTTGAGCCTGGCTGGATGCCAGGTGCCCACCACACCGCTTTACCCCCCACCTCCCGAGAAGCAAGCCAGGGAAGGGGAGAAAATAAGATGGGAATCTCGTGGGTTGAGATAAAAGCAGTTTAATAAGTAAATAAGCAGCAAAGCCGCGCGCGCGGGAAGCAAAGCAGAAGCAGATAAAGCTGTTACTCTCTACTTCCCATCAGCAGCGATGTCCGGCCACCTCCCGAGAAGCAGGGCTTCAGTACGCGTAGCGGTTGCTTTGGGAAGGCCAGAAATGAATCTCGCCTCCCCTTCCTGCTCCTTTCCCCCAGTTTATATTCCTGAGCTGACGTCATATGGTATGGAATATCTCCTTGGTCAGCCTGGGTCAGCTGTCCTGGCCATAGTCCCTCCCAAGATCATGCCCACTCACAGCTATTGGTGAAGGTGGGGGAAGGAATGCTGGAGGGACAGCCCCGATGTTGTGCAAGCGGTAGTCATAATATTGATATCAACAGTAAGCACAGCACTGCAGGAGCTGCTGTGGAAAGTCACTACCGTCCCAGACCCACTACAAGAACTTAGGCAGGAATTCTTGCTTTTAACTTTTCCAGTTGAATTTGAAGACCCAGAAGCTTAAGAAATGACACTGAAAGCTGCGTAACTAATTGGATCTCCTCTTCCCTACACTGATTTCTCTAACAAGCCAATTACTATCATATTAACTTCAGACATTCTTAAAACAGCTGAGCACACTCTTAATGATGCCAACAATCTGAAACAAATAGCTATACTGGAGCTGTCTGCTACCCAGAGTGTCATACAGCATAAAGAAAACAGAAAGAAACCCTCTTAGGAATTGATACCATTTACTTCCAGTTCAGAGCTACACATGTCAATATGAGCTTTATTGGAGGAAGGAAAATAAAGGTTTTGGGGTTAAAGCATGTTCTTTTTAGATGCATTCCACTTTCATTTCAGTTTTAAAAATAAACTTGGAGACTTGAGAAGTACAAATCTGCTCTGCTGCTAATGAGAAAGATGGTTCAAAGGACCAAACCTGGTGTTGGTCAGGAGTTTGTTCAGCTAAGAGAGTTGGGCAGATAGAGAAACAACAGTCTGGACAAAACGTCCCCAAACTGAATGGTAAATATTTGCTTTGAGGTGGCACAGGGTACCATGTATTTATGTCTTTGATTAGCTTGACTTAATGCAGAAGCAAAAACCCATGTCTCCCTTGTGAAAGCCCAGACCATCAGTGTTTTAGGCTTTGTGACTTTTTTTTCTCACAGTAATAAATGAATTAAATTAAAATATCTTAGGAGCATCTCAGTGCAGACTGATTACTGCAATCACCTTTTTCTGTGCTCAGCTCTAGTGCCAACATTGCATTAGTTGATTTTCCCAAATCTATCAATGACCACTGGTCTCCAAAATACCTTTAGGTAGGCCGGTATCTTCTCAAAATTAGCCCGTTCTAACTAAACCCCAACCATTGGTAAAGTAAATACAGAAATGCTTTGGTTATAAGCTTTTTTCTTCCTTTGCCCTGAATATCTTGCTGATAAGAAACTGCTCCTGTTGTGGGAGAAGGGTTTGGGCAGCTGGAGAAGCACACTTCAGCAACGGGCATCTGAAGATGCCAACATTCACGTGTGTGGGAAGTTCAAAAGAATCAGTGGAATCACCAGCAACTGCTAAAGTTTTCCCTTGTGCAATGTGCAGGGAGTGTCCTGTGCCCACTAGCCTGTCAGTAATAAACTGGCAGAAAACCAATCCCTCATGTCTTGACCATCCAGCCTGCTTTAGGTTTGCCTGGTTACTCAAGTTTCATCTGTTATTTTTCCTGATGACGACAAATGATCCATCATGTAGTTTTTCCATCTGGTGTCATGGGCACTAGTTATGCATGTCTACTTAAGCTAAAAGGATTTTTTCCCCAAAGTAACTTCTGCCTTGTCATTTCCAGAATCTCAGAGAGATGTGGAAAGTAATACACAAAAGGAAAGGAACTTTCTCAGTGTACTGTTTCTCAGTGAGCTAGTGAAAGGCTGAACAATGCTGGTTTATTGCCAAAGAAAATGTGCATGTCTTTCATGTCACTGCTGTTAAAAGGACTCAATTAATATGGAGGGCTTCCCAGCAACACCACGAAATGCATTATGTCAGCATATAAATGATTACTCTCCTCTGTCAAGCTGGCAATTTAGGAAGATGTCAAAAAGATGCACTGACAGGGTTAGAGTCTTGAATCCCTTCTCTTACAGCCCAATGTTCCCAACAAAAACAACCTCTGAGGTAATAGGACACTGTAACTTGGCTACATAGTGAACTTCCCACCAGTAAACTCTAACTGGTGGTAAGAGCTGCCCCTAAAATAGCACAGGAGAAGGAAGGCAGCATGATATCTTCTGTTTCCAGATCACAACCGAAACAGCAAATCCAGGAATATTGTTCTGACCAAGGTTTGCAGCAGCATTAGGAATGAGATGAGAATATGGTTTCAAATCCCTTTGGTCAAGGCCAATTTGTTTCTTGCTTCTTACTGCTGCTTGTACAGGAGAGTGATAGGAATGGTTGGTGAGGACTTTGCTGACATCCAGGGGAATGTGGTGGGGTGATGACTTAGGAACCCAGAGATGGCAGTTGTGAGTTTGAGTGGTTTGGTTCGTTCAGTCCCTCCACAGAAGACTGTGTTAGCCCCAGTGGGGAAGCAGGAGTGGGAAGATGAAGCAATGAAGCATAAGTCACGTGGCTGAAAGGGGCTGCTTTGTTATTTGAAATAAATGTTGTTTGTGAGGAGCTGTGTGTACAGACTGCAACGAGTCTCTATCACAGTTGGAAATGTGGTGATTCATTGTGGTCACTATGTTTCTACCACCACTTGTTTTCTTCCCGCTGACTTTCTGTACTCCTCCTTATTCCATCGGGTTTTTGCTCCCTGTTCCTTCCTGGGTTTTGACAGTCCACAGCAGACAGTCATGACATTTTCCTTGTCCCCACACACATGGCATGTGGAAGAAATTCAGTCCCCTGAGTGCTGTTTCTCTTTTTCATCCGTAACAGTAACCTGTATTTGCATCTCCTGTAGACAGCCTGGGATACGCCTGCAGCTGCTGGGGAGTAGTTGCAGGTCCTAGAAGGCTGCCTGTCTGTCACTGGACTCCTCTTCCTCCTGCTAGGCAGGTTGTACATCTGTGGGTGAGAGAAGAAGAATCAGGATTTGAAACAGGTTCAAAGGAAACTTGGAACATAAAACTTGGCAACATCACTCAGGCAATTGGTGCTAGAATCTGACTAACTCCATTCTCTCAGGCACTCTGCCAGTCTCTACTGTGGCCTTTGCATATTTTCAGGCATACACAACTTAATACTAAGAAATATTTTGCAGTCTGCCACCATAAGCAGCTGAAAGATTGTGTGAAGCCCTTCAATTCAGGACATTATGGCATGGTAAATACAGGCTGCTTGTTTTCCTTTCTTTCCCCCCAGTATCTGCAGAGAGGGCATCTCAGGGGTTCTGAACTCAGCAAGGCTTTACTTCCAGGCAGGGCAAGAAATTTATCTGGCATGTTTTCCAGTGGTTGCCACAAACAACCCCCTTCAGTCAGAAGCCCCACATGGGAAAACCTGCTCTATCTTTCACGAGGAAATTTGACAGATATACTTCAACTTTCCTTAAAACCTACTGTAGCTTAAAACAAAACACTGGATGACTATTAAGCAAAGCCAAAAACTTTGACTAGCACTGGCAGGAAAACAAGTGAACAACTACAAGTGCAGCTCTAGGGGCTGAAGAAACATTCCAAGCAAAGAAATATGAGAGCCAGACTTCCAAATGGGCCAAAGTTTGTGATACTGACTCAATAATGCAGCCTCAACTGTAAACATGTTGGAGAAGTGGCCAATTGGTATCAGTGATTTAAAATAACTTGAATGCATGGATTCAGCTTATGAAATTAGTAACAGCTTATCCCTGTCACAGAGTTGCCATGGCTAGTGGGACATCACTGTAAGCATTTATGATAACCATAACATGGAGTAAAGGTGAACAGCACAGCACTGCCATATCAGCAGTGGAGTAAGAGACATAATGGTCAAATAAATGAGTGCTTGAGAGGCATGGATGAATGGTGCCTCACTTTCAGGCCACTCTGAAATGTCACAGCAATTTTGGATGTTGCCATCACACCCACGTTTCCCATCTTTCTGTGAGGGAATGGCCCCATGCTGCTGGCTATCCAACTCAACCATACTGCATGTCAACCAACACATACCTCCATAGGCCGCTGCATTACCTCCCTCCTCCCAGCCCTGAGAGCTCCTAGCTTTTAGGATTTTACCTGTTGAATGCAATGCACTCTCTATTTCTTCTTCCAGCACCTCCTGTTCCATGTTGCTGAAGTCCAGAGGTTTTGGCTCTGCAGAATGAGCCAAAAGGTGAGGAGAATCTGGTGCAGTTCTTGGAGAGGATGAAGCTGAAGTCTTCCAGGTCACATGGCTTTTCTCTGCTGTGGCTGATGATTGGGTTGATATCCCATTTCTTCAGGCTCTCAGAAACTGGGAAATCCTGTGGCTGCCTTACTTGTTACATTCAGTTTGTATTTGCTTGTGTATTTTCTTTGGTTCAGAGTACAGTCAGGGAGCAAGTCTCAGTTTGGCATAAAGTACTCTCAGTAACTACTCTTACAGATTAATTATTCAACAGAAGTAGATGACGACAAGCACTAGTAGAGAGTAATATCTGATCTTTTAATGAGGATGTTGGCACCTACTAGCTTAAGAGTTTTGTAGTGTGAGACAAGTAACAAAGGAATAAGTATAGAGGGAGCACACAACAAGGCCATCAAGTTCTGACTACCAAGCATACCTTCAAGTTCTGCTAAATCCATTCAGGCAGATACTGCTAGCTGATCACCAGTACCCAAGGGTAAGACTGAGCTATCGGCTTCATGCAACTTGTCAGCCTTGCCAAAGTTTTGCTTACACACCTGACTGAAAGAGATCAGCAGCATGTTTTGCTGCCAGGCAGGAGAGCCCTGGGGGTGGAATCTGCTATTTAACAACCTATTTAAAAAGTAATACAAATCGTGTGAATGGGCATGACATTAACCCCAGATATTGAATGTCTTCTGCATCTCCTGTCTCATTTATAAATGAAATCCTAGCCTACAGATTAATCAGTTTGAAGAACAGGTGAGGCAAACAAACTGAAAGCCATATTAGTTAGATGTGAAGTGACCTTACCTATTAAGGTATGAAATACAGCAGCAACGGCACCAGCCACGACCATGCACAGAACCGCTTTGGTCCTGTCTCGCTTGCTGTTCACAAACACCAGACCTACATTTTTGAAGTCACTCATTGGGCCCGTGAAGAACTTCATCAGGGAGTATGCCAGCCCATAGCTGGCCAGCATTTCCACAGCATCTTCTTTGACAGCAGCAATGCCCCTATTCAAGGCCTGTTGAAACACAGAAAGAGCAAATCTTGTAGCACATGTGGAAGTGTACCAAAACCAATCTTCTGCAGCTGGTTTCTGAAGGAACAATCAAGTTCAGGTCTCATTGTTTTCACCTTGAGTTGCACCTTACATCTCTGGATTCAGCAGCAGTAACTTGTGCTTTGCAGCACAGGCAACTTCATAATATCATATGGTCAGTAAAATCAAGTCAAGTTGACTTAAAAATAAGATAAATATCTATTTCTAAAGTATATAATGGAGCTCCTGCCACACCAGCTGTCAGGCTCTTTCCTTTTTAGAGTAATTTTATGACTTGCTAATAGTCATGGATGACACAAGACTATTTATATGCTGCTTTGAGGCCTCAGCCCTGAACTGAACAGACTACAGACCTTACAAGCCATCTTTACAGGTAAGAACTGATGTTATTATATGCTGAAATTTCAGGAGCTCAGTTTCTTTTTCAGTGTAATGAGCTTTTCCCTACATCCCATGTAATTGTTGTGAATGGCTGACATTATGCTATGATGTTTGTTATGAAGCCAGGCCACATATGCACAACTAAATGTAACTGGTTTCTGATCATTATTTATAACTCCTTGTAGTGTGTTTAAAAAGAAAAGCAGGACATATATTTCATGGCATATTCACGTTCAGCTAACTTACTAATTCACTCAAAACCTGTATTTAGGAGATGTCTGCCAATGAATCACAGAGAATTAGATGGATTATTTTTATAACTAAGGTGAACCACAGAAAAATGTGTAACATTGCTTCAGAATCCAGCTTGCACCAAAATGCTTCTAAAACAGCGAATTAAAATGACAGGATGACAAGTTTTATCTGCAGCGTGACAGCATCAATCAGCTGGTGCACCCAGCAGACTGTTAAAACAAGATTAGATTCAAAAAAGCATGGAGATGAAATAGGACTTGTTTTCACAAGTATTTAGTTCCTAGGGATTACAGCTGATGTGTGCTGACGGGGTCAAGGCAATGAGGCCAGCCAGGAACACCTCAACCACCCACTCCCCAAATCTCAGTCTATCCACTCACACAGCAGTTCTAATATTGTTCTTTCTGAATGAACAAACCAGACAGAGTATCATCAGGGAACTGTGGTGAGGTCTTCTCATTTCAATTGTAAGAATAGGGGTTTTTTGTTACATTCTTTTGGCTTGTTTTTCCTTTCCTAAGACCATCATATAAGCAAGTAATTCCCATTGACTTTAAAAACAAATCACACTGCTATAGCAGAAATGAGCATTTTTCCTACTGTCCTTTTCCACTCTGTGAGAGATGTTTAATTCTTGAAACTAAAGCTGCATTGTCAGCACAGCAAAAAGCTGTAGAAAGCACCAACTTCTTCCATCCTTGATATCTGCCAAACCTCTCTCTTGCAATGTGCTCTGACCTGAACAGCTGAGGCTCCACATGTTTTCATCTGACTTATACCACTCTGACCCTTCCTGAAAATACCATGTGTCAGATATGGAATACCTGCAGCTGCCATATGCAACCCTTTCTGGGTATAGATAATTCCAACTATTGTACTGATAGGAGTTCAAATTGTATTTAATATGCAGGTGCCAATCCCATTTGTGGAAAAAGACTGTGGCCTCTGAAATGAACAGTCAAATTTAGCTGTCTTTTGGGGTGATGCTTGTGATGATGCAATCAATAGAGAGTGAGAATTTCTTCACTTAAACTTCTAAAGGTGCTGAATCTGCCTGTTGCTGTTGCCAGTAACAGGTAAATAGCTTTAGGTTAAGCCATATAGAGGATTCTTTCCTTGATTATGGTTCCCCCCCCCCCCCTTTTTTTTTCTTTGTTAATAGCGAAACGTTTCTGGTAGCTTCAATTTAAAGAGAAACAGCTAGCCAATTTCAGGCAGTGTGCTTTAAAAGCTTCTCATCACATGTAAACAGATTTCCAGCACAGTTTCAGAAGCACAAGTGCTTCCTTCCTGCTTTGGACAGCTACTAAATACCAGAGGCTGTGGAGGATGATAACCCACTTCTGACAAGGGGTTGGATACATGTGGCTTTAAGAAATCACATTCTGTCAAAAGGCACAGCACTGTGACCCTTCTGCAGAGAGACAAATCTTTGTGAGCACAGCCCTCTAATCAGTGAAACTACCTGTATGTGGCTTAGGCCCTGGTGTAACTAAGTTTTCCACCCAAGAAAGACACACAGAAAGACCTAAGTACTTCTCTTCCTCTCCCTCTCTGGTTTTACAGCCTGAACTTTGATCTCTTTTGTAAGAACAAATGACAACCAAGTAGATACTTATCTTAGAATCATAGAATGGTAGGGGTTGGAAGGGACCTTTAGAGATCATCTAGTCCAACCCTCTGCAGAAGCAGGTTCACCTAGATCAGGTCACGTAGGAACACATCCAAGAAGGTCTTGAAGACCTCCAAGGAAGGAGCCTCCACAACCCCTCTGGGCAGCCTGTGCCAGGGCTCCATCACCTGAACAGTGAAATAGTTTTTACTTATGTTTAAGTGGAACTTTTCCCCAGAGACACACTGTGTACCAGATAGGGTAAACTGGCAAAATTCAAAAGGCATTTCTGTAAGAGGTATGTTGCCATTAATTTATACCCCTGTGGAACAGTTGGCTGATGTGATGAAATACTCTAGAGGCTAGCCCTGAAAAAGCAATTCTCCTAAATGCTTCTTAGGAAAGATCCTTGGGAAATGAACAGTCAATAAGACTGTGTATAGATGATTTAGCTTCTGTAGCTTTTTCACTTGAAAATGCAAAAGGTTCTTCATCCCCAGCTTCCAAACACTGTACAAGAATTTGTGTGGTTTTCCTACCCCATGCACCTTAGAGTATTTTTGCTACCGAAGCTGCTGATGTAATATTTGATATTCTTAAAACCAGAAGAAATTGTAGATATTTGATAAAGTTACTTGGGTGCACAATATGAAAGACACAGGCAGTTGGTGTTTTGTGGCATGCCAGCTATAGAGTTGGTAATCTTCCAGTCTAATTTCCTGTTAGAGTTCAAATTAAATCTCTCATAAAGGACGGAAAAAAACCCCAAACCATAGCAAGGGCTCCATTTTATTTTTTATCTGACTCTATCTTGTATACTTTTTCTGTGAACAAAAATCAATAATGAAATTTCATCAGTAGCATCTGTATTCCTTGTTTTTTTTACACAGAACAGAGCATATCTCTCAAAGACTTGTGTAGCTTGTCATGGAAATCACACAGAGCTAGGCACTGCTAATAATAATGACAAGATTTAAAGTGAGAAGTTGGCTTGATCATATGTAATTAGGTTGTCATCCTACCTTCAGCTGGCTTGTTCACCAAACTTGAAGGAAGAACTAGGAAATCCACATAAAGACATCACAGGTGATGTCACCTTCTCCTGAGGTTTTTAATGAACAGCTAACTTAATGCAGTAGTAGGTGAGGCTGTCACAGTAAATTGCTGTTCATAAAGTGATTAAAACACAGCCATTGACATTGCTGACCCTTCTTTTAGAAACAGAACAAGTACAGAATACTTCCAGGCTGAACACAATCTGGTAGGTACATGAACAGCTTGGTTGAAGTAAGTCATATTCCTGAAGCACTTCACAAAAAGGCAGACAGTGAGATCCACTGCTACTTCTATGCCATGTTTTCTGCACCACGTTATGTTATCACTAGAAAGATGGAATCTTTTACTAGAGCAACAACCCCTTGAGCCTTTTTTTAAATGAATAGTTGTGTGCTGTCTCCAATGTTCACTAAAATCAGAGAGAACTAGCATTTTTTGAAGTCTTATCCAAAAGATTCAAGTCAGACAAAGACCAAATAATACACTTAGGTACTGCAGCTGGCTTTATCCTCTTAGAAGGAACATATGAGATCTCCATGAAAATTTCTGGGACATGCATAATGGATGAATCCACCAAACTTTTGCACATAAAAGCAATGGCTTAAAAAGCAACAGCTCTGAGAAAAATGCTAAGGGTCTAGCTTGTCTTGTTTTGCATGAGCTTTCAGCACTATTCACTAATGTTGGCAGAAAAGGTTTGGTTCCAATGTACAGCCACACCCCTCTTTTGCCAAAAATCCAAAGTACATCTCTTAAGCTGGTTCTATAGAGTTTGACCATTTCTCAGGTAACTCTTCACTCCCAGAGACTAGTGGGTGACTGATGTTTTATTTTGTACTGGATTAGGCATGTAAAAGCATCAAAACATACACTGAGAAAGGAACATGTAATGTGTGTGTTTTCTTCTGCTTTTAAAAACATTTTATTACCCAAGTACTGCAAAGAATTTCAGTAGTCTGTATCTAACAGGAAGAACAGATTTTCAACTTCATTTGAAGTTAACTATCGACTATGCAGTTGATGAATTTCAAGTACAAGCAAGTAAAATGCAAGAAGTGTAATTCTTGTCAGTCCTCAGTTTTGCTTACCCTGGAAAAGCAGACTGTGACCAAGTGGAAGCTGGCAAGTTCCTATGGCTTGTCTGAAGCTGTGATTCTGCCTGAGATGTTTTCAAGTCTGTTCTAGCTAGTTATCTAGTAACCTAAGGGTGACATCAAAAACCATGCTCAATTTGGCAGTATTTTTGCCAAATGTATGCTCAGTTCAGCGAACATTTGTAACGCATTCCCCTTCCCCCATCTTCCTACCTGCCCTCCCCTAAGAAAATGGAAGAGAGTCAAAGTATTCAGTTAAACAGCAAGCTGACATAAGGGACAGTCTTTCTCCTGTGTCAAATAATCTCTCTCATGATCATTGTTGGCTGAGTTTTCATTTACTAAATCCTGTCACACTGAAATCATAGAATCATAGAATGGTAGGGGTTCGAAGGGACCTTTAGGGATCATCTAGTCCACCCCCCTGCAGAAGCAGGTCAGTCTAGATCAGGTCGAAA
The DNA here is from genome assembly GCF_028858725.1 of Colius striatus. Lineage (NCBI taxonomy): Eukaryota > Metazoa > Chordata > Aves > Coliiformes > Coliidae > Colius > Colius striatus. Next base: position 8,786,095 of record NC_084762.1, read on the forward strand.
TCTTCATGATCAAATGTAGCAGCTGGTTCTGGCTGCTCTGTCACTTCTGCCAAGAGCTGTGCTGCCAGCAGGACACCTGACAGATCTGATGCTCTGTAAGCATGGCATAATCAGACCACTGTGTCCGTGCTACCTGAGTGTTATTACATCTGCATCTCTGCTTCTGAGTGGTTTCCTGTAAAGAAAGAAGCTACTGATACACAATTTGAGAGAAACAGCTAGTGCTCTGACAGATCTGTGTACAACTTCCATGGACATGGAAATAGAAGTGGGAGAAAATGGAGTGAAAATAGCACGTGGACATGTATTGCCTAAACATAACATATAAAGAGATAGCCCTGATGGGGTAGAGGGAGTCTGACCTCATAGCTTAAAAATGATGACTGAGGAGTGTTCATTGTTTTGGGCTTTTTTGTGGGAGGGGATGAGGTGGGGAGAGTTGCTTTAGTTTGCAATGCTTTTATCCTTATTCAGCACTTCTAATTTTGGGTCAGCATCTGTTGTAGATCATGTGTCAGATAACTGAAATGCCATCTAAGGTCAATTCCCATTAGCCCACTATTAAAATACTTCCCCCTTGCTCTCTTACTAAAGCTAGCTGTAAGAAAACAGCTAGTCAGCCCTGTCCACAGCATTGCAAAGTGCTGACATGGGCTCAAGCCACTGAAACAATCTCAGTCCCCAGCAAGAGATCCAGCTCCAAACCCCAGTCTGAAGGGAGAAGAAGTGCTCATCCTGAGAGAGCGACACCCTGATACCTCTGTAGCACGTGGGCTGTCCCTGCAGAGGCCATGCTTAGGGCTGTCCTGAAAATGAGAGCTGAAGGTCTTTTGTCTCTCCCTGCTTCATAATTCAATAGAAACTTCAAACTCAGGGTGGGTGTTTTGATTTTTCTCCTAAATGTTTGGCATGCTAGTTTGTTTAAGTAACAAGAATACGGCCTAGAAGAAAGCCCATAGACCCAGTGAAACAAAAACTAAGCCAGGGAAACTAGAATGCAATCAGTAGGGTTTTTTTTTCCCCCATTTAACTTTCCTGAGAGCAATGAAAAGCAAGTATGAACATTCTTGTGAGGTTCCTACTCTCACCTGAAACACCAGTTATTCTGTGACCATGATCAGGCTCTTGGTTTTGTTATTGTCCACTCACTATCTAATGTCAAGGCTGTATGAAAGTGTGTCCTGGGAGAAGTTTAAATAAAGACTAAATAAAAACCCAACACAATTCTAGAGCACTCACATCTTTCACTTGACCTGGGATACATCAGGGAACAGAACTTTTTAGCAGGCACAGGAATAACAAGGCAGCAATGAAGTCAGTGAAAAGGGGAAATCCTTCCCACTGCGAGAACTAAGGCAGAGGAGGACGTGTCAGGGAGCTGGAAGAATAGCTAAGGCACATTACCCTCGGGCACCTACTGCCTGTGTGAGATTCATGAATAACAACCAGCACAACAAGGCAGAGAATAATGCAAACCCCACAGGAGACTGCAGAAAATATTGGCTTAGGACCACGGGAAGGAAACCAAACTCAGTGAAGTCAAAATGTGCCTCATTTAAAACTGCATTTGACAAAGTGTCAGGCTATTTATGAGGAGGGCAGTCCTAGAGGGATGAATCAGTTGATGCAGATGGTTGCCTCCACACTGGATGTGGAGAACGCTGATCCCAAAGCTGAGAGAGCTACAAGCCATGACGGTGGGAAAATATTCAGGGCATATTCCCCAGGTAGTGTCTAATGAATGGGGATGGCTGATGTGTGTATGAAGGAGACTTAAACCACTGCCATATCCACTGAAGGCTGTGAAGAAACCCATCCCATAAGGCGAGACCATAAGCATTAACTTTGCCTGGCCTTTTTTTAAGGCAAGCAGTGCTTGTAGGGGCACAGGATGGAAGGATGTCAGAGAGATTTTCCTGTTCCAGCTTCCCTGATGTCCGCTGGCTGATGTGAATCAATTGTCCAAAAGGTATTTAAGGTGAAAGTCATAAAGGGAATGCTTTACTCTCAAAGCAGTAAGTGAGCTTTTTATTCAGGTTTCCCTGGAGCCCATCCACAAAGGTGAGAAGCATCTGTGATTACGATACAGGACCACGGCAAGCTTCAGGCTTAGGTTATTTGTCTTCATATCTTCTTCAGGTGGGAGCCACAGGCTCACTTTCTCTCAAAAGCTGTTTCTGTCTCTAAGTCTACGAGTATAGACAAATAAAATTGAGACATAAATCGAGACACATAAAACTAGGAGAAGGTTAGCTCCCTGTCTCTTCAAAATGCCCTGTGGAATAGCTATCATTTCTACAACAAATTCCATTTTGATTACTTTTAAGTGCTAGAAAACACTGGGGAAGGTACAAACGTGTATCACATGTATCTGTACCTAACCACAAAGAACATCTGCCTTAATCACAAGTGAGACAGTGTCTGCAGCAGTGCTCCCTTCTTTTGTTTTTAATTTCTCACAGAGTCAGGCTCTGTTCTCTTCCTCACATTATATCCCCAAAGTAACAAGTAAGATGATTTACTATCGGTTGCATATTTCATAAGATCACATTTCCTCATGTTTATAAATTAAATCTCTGCAAGGACTGTTATGAGACTTGTTTGTATGCATACAGCAAATCTAATCTACAAAGGTCTCATACCTGTCAGTCTCTTATAGCTCTGGCATATTGCCTTTTTATTAGCATCAACTCAGTTTCTGCTAAAACACTCCTCATGGCTCTCTCCTCCTGAAATGGAGATTGTCACTTTCTCTATGACTGTGCCTTCTTGCTAGGTTCCAAACCACAGAGACAGGTTTGGGTTGGCCTGGGCCCTTGGGGGCTAGTTTAGAGCACTGCCCTGAGCTTAACATCTGAGAGAAGCTGTGGAGGAGAGCCCACACCTTCCCTGGGCAACCACTCTGAGAGGCCACCCTTGCCCTCAACCTTAACACATAACCAGAACTGGCATCTGAAGATCCACGGCCGTGTCCCTTGTGCATTGTGAACTCCTGCCAGCAAAGGCCATGCTGCTACTACTGGCCTCAAGCTCCATTTCCCACATTTCCCTTTCCTTTCCTTTTGCTTCATTGTGCTATAACACTTCTCCTTGATGCTCCAAAGGCCTGCTCCATACCACTTCTCCTTTCACCAAACATCTTGTCCTTGACAGTAGCTCATCTATATTTTCACCTCACGACAAGAAACTTTGCTGCACTTGCCTTCCAATCTTCACTTTCTGTTCTGCTGTTGCTGGCTTTTTCATAGATTTAACTTGAGTAGAATAGTACTTTTTAACAATTTAGATGTTGTACTTGTTTCTTTTTGTATTTTTAAGGTCATGTATGGTATATGAAGCTAGGCTTTTGCTTTCTCCTTTTTTCACACACTGTAAATAGTTCTCCTAAGTGGTATTTTTCACATAGGGTCACCTGGTGCTTCCAATTGCAAGATCCTGTATCTAGTGTAAGTTTTTCCCCTTTAAAAAAACACCTCAGCCTAGGCAAAGACACAAATTGAAAAGAAAAATAAAGAAATCCAAGCAAGTACTTAAAAGTATCTGCAAAAATACTTCTGCCAGCTGCAAAAATAGGGGAAACTAGTGAGGTTTGTCCCTGGCTTTGTAGATTTTTTTTTAAACCATTTTCCTTTAAACTTTTCATGTTCAAAAAAAACCTTATTGCATGCAGCACTTGGTGAAAACATCTGAAATTTGGCAGAAGCTACCAAAAGTGCCTTTAAAATAGATAAAAACTTTGCAGAGCACCTGCAAAGTATGAGTTGCACAGGTTGAGTAGAACTTCAGTATACTTAACTGCACAGAAAGCCTGTCTGTATTTCAGCTGTGCCGAGTGTGCTCTGGGGCACTAGGCTTGGAGCAGTGAAGGTCAAATAACACAGAAGAGAGCCTATAGAGGTTTGAGCCTTTAAGGTACCAGGAGACACGGAGACACTACCTGTGTCATTGGCTCAAAGCAACAGGGAAAGTATTTCTCTTTCCATGGACTGAACTTGCAGTACCCTACTAAGACTTCTCTCAGGAACCGTGAAGTGGTTTATTCTCCCATCTTGGCTCCTGTGGAAAGGGCCTTCAAGGCCAGACCTATAAAATTTACTGTTATTGCTTCAGCTCTCGTATTTCTGTACACTTTCCACTCTCTGTTAGTGATTAAGATCCCGTGTCCTCCTACTTGGAAGACAAATAATTGATGTTTTTCAGTTCCCTTTCCACGTGGAGTTTAAGGGATGTAATAATTATACCCAGCAAACTCTGTGAGCACCAACAATCAAATTCAAGGCTGTCGATACTGCAGCAAAACATTTTAGTATTGGCTGCACGTACTATCCTACCATTTCACAGCTGCTCTAGAGACTACTCTTACTGCTGCTATTGTTCAGAGGTACCAGTTTTGACACAGCCAGAACTGGTAGTCAGCTGGGAGAGATGGATTACTTTGTTGGAGTATGGCCAGATAAACAGGTATACTAGGGTTTGGTGTAACAGAAGAGCAGAAGCCTCACGAGATGGATGTCCTGTGATGGGAACCTTCTGTCAAATCAGCAGCTGATCCCTTTGAGAAATCAACCCCTGAGACACTCAGCTCAGTGGTAGATGTTCAGGCTGTTTGGATTCCAAAAGATGGAGAAGTTCAGCCTCCGAGTGCAGGATGGGACCAAAATAGTTTCAGATAATGGGGCTGAAAGGAGGACACTCACTGTGCAAAAATAGATTTTTTTTCCTTAAATCACTTTCAGGTATGACTAAAGCATGAGTTAGTTACTCAAAAGCTGGAAATGTCAGAATCAGGGAGGGCTACCTTTTATTGTCTGCCCCTTATTCTCTCCCCCAGTGCAGTGCAAATTCATCAGTAGCCAGCAGCAGACCAAAGCAAGGGTAGCTTGCAAACCACCACCTCTCTGTTGTCTGTGGAGCTGTCCTAGTCATTGAGAGCTCCCTAGAAGTGTCATCACATGTGTCTGCTAGGCAAAATACCTCAAGCAGCTGAATCTCTGCCATTCTGTGAACATTACTTGTATATGATGAAAGGCTAAAGCAAATGGAAGCATGTGTCTGCAGCTTGGGTAAAAGTCCTCTCACTGCAGACAAGACAGGTAAAGGAGCCTTGTTGAGCAAACACATACAATTCTTGACTCGTCATATGGCTGGGTTTAGGAAGAAGAAAGGCAAATAATTGCAGTTCACTCTTTCATCCTCCTCAGTACTGCACTACGTCAAAAAAAAAACCCTGAACCATCTATAAAGTACAAGTCAAAGCTATTGTGATTACAAAAAATACACACATCCATCAAATAAGGCTTCTGTGCCTGAGTTAAGAAGTGGGAGCTTGCCCAGCTGTCCCTGAATGTGTAGTACAGCCCTGCCTTCATGTGTACTTAGTGCACTATGCAATTATCTACTGTCCATTAGCTTACTCACACAGCATTTACCTCCCCGTGTCGCCCAGCACGGATTTGTTAGTTATGTTTTAGGGCTTTTCCCAACTTCAGCAGAGCAGAACATTACCTGAGCTCTGTGATTTTTCACCAGCTGTTGTGGCAGGAGCAGGGAGCACGGCTGGTTAAGGTCCGTCATTAAGCAGCTGTTGCCTCCAGCACGCTGCTGGCTAGGCAAAGCACAGTTTGGGTTACACAAAGCAGAGTTTGTTAGGTGTGAGTGCCTGCAATGGCAAGGGTAGAGCTGCCAGATTAGCTCATGTTTTAATTGCTTAGAAGTGACAAACAGAGGGCACCTAGATCACCAGCCTAAATACGAACTCGGTGTTTCCACTGCAGGAAACAGCCCGTGTAAACAGAGTCCGTAACATCAGTGAGAAAATCTTTCATTTGTATCTGTTTTTCTTTCCCTTCCATTCTTAGTCTTTGTGCCAGCTTTGTGAGATTGAAGTTACTCAGTCAAATGGGAACCAAACTGTGGATATTGACAGTGATTCCCTTTCTTTAGAGCTGGTGAATTTATTGCAAAACACACTTTGAAGTCCTTCCAGTTATTGCAGCACTTTCCAATACCCACAGAAACCAAGACTCTCACTGAACTGGTAATTCTGCCTCTAGTGTTCGACTTAATGTATCTGTTTGAAATAAATGGGAAGTGGGGGGTAAAGATGTAGGACTGGAGGAAGGCAGAGAGGTGAATGGGTAGCCTTTTTCCAAAGTAATCTTTTTTTTTTTCTCTCAGAAAACCTAATTTTCTATGTCCTCAGCCCAAGTTTTGAGAACCTTGAACTTCTCTCCTGGTTCTTGCAGGTGGTGTTGACAGGATTGGCTAAGGCTTCCTTTTAAAAATAGCTCAGCTGGTTTGGTTGGTATCCAGTGACATGAAGTCAACAAGTCAACTCACAATGAAATTATTGCACATGTGTTTTTCCACACAGTGGCATATGGAGCACACAGAACTAAGAAGTTACTCTGAAATCAAATACTCTTTGAATTCACGGGGGAAAGCACAGTAATATTTGTTTCTAGGGCTGAAAATACCCTTTCTGATGTAGAAGAGAAGGAGGCCATGGGAGAACCTGATTACTACTGTTTATGTGATCTCACCACAGCTAGGAGCCCAACAGCTGCTGTTGTAACAAATGGCTTTCCATGATCATGGAAATACAGGTAGAATACCAATGAATCTGAAATGCAGTCAGGCTAGGTATACTCTGCCCTACTGATATTGGTAATAATGGGGAGGACTGGAAAATGTATCAGTGCTTCAAGTTTTTTTCCTCTCTATATCTTGGTAGCACCTAAGTTACAGAGGGAAACAAAAAAGCATTCTTCCTGAGTATACCAGGACACACAAACCCTAGAGCCAGGGGTTCACTAGAGTAACCTCTAAATGCCTGTCAGTCATTAATCCTGTTACATCTCCTTCAAATCCTTGGTTAATGCTTGTACTCAGAATTCCTTAGGCAGTATCTAGGCAGCCTTCTTGGGGAATAAGAGACTTGGAAGCACCAGTGAAGCTGTAGCAAACCCTGTAACTCTTATTTCTCTGTGTCTGGTATGGGTGGGTCTTATCCAGAAGTGCAGTCACAATTGACTTTGAGAGTGTTCTTGATTGTGCCAAATAGGTAGTATAATTTGGTGCTGACTCTAATTCCAGGGATGTCCACTCCTGGGTTCAAAAAAATCCAAATTACAACAAAAGAAATAATTAAAATGTCTTTGAGTTGATCAGAAACACAGTGGATGGGTTCCTTCACTAATGAGGAACTGTAAATGGGGCTGCAGTAATTAATTCCTAAATGTGTTCTGCTGTCTAACAACATCTCTACAGATACGCTCAGCAACAGAACACTCACCACCGTGAGATACTTGACATAGCAGCTCCATGCTGTCTTAGCCCTGTGCTACACTGAACTTAACGTGAAGCTAAAATCTATCTTTATTGACATCCTCTCTTACTTTCATTCCTTATGGTGTGATACAATGATGTCTTCTTACTAAAAGTGATTCTTTCCAGAGCAATTAGCATTTTTCTACTAACTCACTCCCTCTAACTCAACTTGAATTGCGTAACTAAAACTTATTAGCTCATTGTCATTTGTTTTATACAAGCACAAGACTCTGACTTGTCCAGTAAAAGCACTGAAGCATCCCAGAAGCTTAAGTGAAACTGATGCTGAAACACCACAGTGCAAGAGTAAATTTTGCCTAGTGGGTTCTCTTTCTGAGTCATTGGTTTTAAGTAATGGATTTCCCTACTTCTAGATTTCAAAAGCGGTAAGAAATGCAATGGAGATACCATTCTTTCACAGTTAATATTCTACACTGTGCAGAGATTTCATGGGGAGAACAGCCTCTTGTCACAGTCTCCCTACCCCCAGACCAGTCTTGTTCTGCTTTCTGAGTCATTTAACATTCTATTTCCACGGTCAGAGGAGATGCAATTTCTCTTTTATCTCTCTGTACCTGGGGTTTTTTGTCCTCTTGCTGATGTGCAGGGAAGTACATAGCTTGTAAAACATTAAGTTACCACAGCTAAAATTTATCTTTGAGCTGCTTTAATAGGAAATTGGCAAACTTGGCTTTGGATGGGCATCCTGCTAAGATTCTTACCATGGGAAGAGAGTCGAGATGAGAATCACACCATTGCTGTTGTGGGAACTGAAAAACTGAGCTGGCTTCCCTTGATAGCATAGTATGACCTATAAACTAGTTTTACTCAGTGAATTCTTCACTACATTTCTCTGTCTACAAGAACAATACAATTTATGCTTTGCTGAAATCTTCAGTGCCAGAGGACAAAATACAATACAAGGTACAAGGCTGAGAAAAACAAAACAAAAGGGAAAAAAAAAGACTCTCATTTGCAAAGCCTTGTATGCACAAGTAATGACAGGAACAATATTACTATGGACAAGTTGATGGGAACTAGCTCTATTTTGCCTTCAAACCACACAAAAATTGCAGGGGGTAACCAAACCAAACATGGTATTTTCTATGATAATCTACACAAACTGCCTGCATTCTGTTTGCTTGTACTGACAACTCTGGTAGGGCTTAGCAATGAAGCAGGAAACAAAGGACATGTTTCAGTTCTGCTTCAGTTTCTGAAACTGTGGGTGTAAATAGCTTATATTGTATTTCTGAGTGTGAAAAAGTGAAAAGTGTAGCACAAGAAACTCTAAAGGCTTCATCCTTGGGGCTTAACAACACGGTTTAAAGCCCTTCTTGAACATATATTCTATGTTCATTCATTTAGGTAGAAGCACTTTTTTTCCACTGAAAAGAATACCTACGGTGGATACTTCTTTCTTAAAGCAGGGCAGTTGGGCAAAAGCATTAAGGGCTCGCAAAACAGCTTCTGAAATGTGATGATGCTAAGGCCATCAGCTTGGACTGCAATGGGGTTACCATCTTGGGGTAAATATAAGACTGAAGCTCTTGTAGAAAATTTTGTTTTCATGTTTGATACTGGAGAAAATCCTTTGTTGAGGTTACAGTGGAGGAGAACTGTTGCTGTTACTGTAAATTTAAGCTACCAGCACGAACAATTTGTCGACTCTAGGCAAGAGTGTTACAATCTTGTTTTATAGTATAAACTGGGCTGCAATAATTCTGTAACTCAGTTAAAAAGACCTTAAACAAATACAGTTAAAACATGGGTGAAGAAATTCTTTTTCTTTTAGCTATATGATTTATTTCTCTCTGAACAAAAGACACACTCACCCAACTACATATTCAAATAATATCAAGTGGTTTTTTGCAGACAGTATCAAAGCTGCCACTGTTGATGTAAAAGCTTTAAGGAAAATAAGTTCTTTTTATTACAGAGCTTTCATGATGTTTTTCCCCTACAAGACTACCTTGATTCCTTTTAATAAAGATGCTTTTGAGGAAGCAGATGCATGTCACAGTGGTATCTAGTGGATTAAGCCTTTTCTCCATGAAACTGGGGAGGTTTATGACTCTTGTTAAACCAACCTCAATCTTCAACTGACATTGCCCCTCACTGCTCCCCTACTCTGATGGGATGGGGAGGAGAATGGGAAAACAGGTACAACTTGTGAGTTAAGAACAGTTTAATAAGTGAAATAAACCGAATAGTAATATTAACTGGAATAAAAAGGCAACAACAAAAAGAGAGAGAAATAAACTCCAATAAAGACAGAAGATGCACAAAGCAATTGCTCACCACCTGCAGAGCATCCCCAAGTAGCCACTGGCACCTCCTGGCCCACTCCCCTTGGTTTACATACCGAGCATGACTTTGTGTGGTATGGAATGCTCCTTTGGTTACTTCAGGTCAGCTGTCCTAACTATGCTCTCTCCCAGCTTCTTGTGCATCTTCTCACTGGCAGAGCAACTCAAAAATCCTTAACTTAGGATAAGCCCTACTTAGCTACAAGTAAAATATCAATGTGTTATCAACGTTATTCTTATCCTTACCAGCTACTAGGAAGAAAGTTAAATCCGTCCCAGTTCAAACCAGGACAATAACTGAAGAGCCTTGAGTTATAGCCATTGTAAAATTAAAAGGCAATCTGAAGCTCTGTTGCATATTGGTTTTGAAAATCAAATGGCAGAGGGTATAGAAGGATACTTCGAAAGTCTTTCAGTCATGGTATTTATTTGACACCCAATTTGAGGATCATCTCTTGAGCCTCAGTGCGGGCTAGCACAACTCTGTTTCCCCTCTGCTCTCAGAGTTCTGGAGAAAGATCTACAGCACAAATGATGTACTGTCAATGGTGACAGCACACAAAGTTTTCTGCTGTGGTGGGATGAACACGTAACGTGAGAGCAATGCACTCTCTTGGCCTAGACGATGTCCCAGCCCTGCGTGAGACCTGCTCGTGACAGCGGACCCCTCCGAAATGCCCTAGTAGAGTGACAGCACACTAGCAGTGAAGCTGAGGGCACAGGAGGGTACACACCAGTCTGATGACTTCCTGCAGTCTGCATTCATTTCTCTGGAATGGGAAGCAACAGGGCAGGACCATCCTTTGCTGCCTGCAGTGGGAAAGCACTCACCCGTGCAGCCTGCACAGGGGCAGGTGCCAGCTGAGGGGCAGAATGAGTTCTGGAGGAGTCAACAGAGCTGCATTAAACATCAAGCTATGTTGTCAGAAGCATTTCTAGGAAAGAAACAAGGGCCTAAAATAAAAAAAAAACAAAGGGAAAAAATTAAAGACCTTTGAAAAAAGGGTATTATATTTTTGGGATAGAATGTCATAATAGCCACAAGAACTTACAGCTGGCAGTTGTAAATCTGCTTCTGTCAAATTTGTGTTTCATGAATGGTAAGCAGATGCACTTAAAATGCTATTTTATGCAAGTGGTAGGACCTGATCCAGTAGCCTCTGAACTCAGTGCAACTCAAGAAGCATTTTTTTCCCTTGAGGAACACTTTCCTTTTGCTTCTCCTACCCGAAGACACAGAAGGATGTGTTGAGTGTTGAGACTTCCCACTCTCATGATACCTAGCCTCACAAACTTCAGCAGATTAAATTTTATCGGTAATAGAAAGAAGGAATGGTACAGTTCTGCATGAAGTAGTCATGCTAAGCTTGGCTTTGTTGAATTTGATCTTTCTTTTAATGTCTTTTAAAGGCTGATATCAACTCTCAACCCTGCTACCTGTGATCATGAAAAAATTCACATATTGTTTTGTATGATTTGGACATGTTTCTCTTACACTTGGTAGGTGAATCAGTCTTGAAGTTTCAGTTAAGTAACAGCCTTTGCTTACTGACCTAAATTCCTACATTGGGTATTTGTGGGTTGTTCAAAGCAGGCCTACAGTGGACATAGAAAAAATACATCCCTGGAGGTATTTAAAAGACATGTAGATGTAGTGCTTAGGGACATGGTTTGGTGGTGGACTTGGCAGTGCTGGCTTAATGGTTGGACTTTATGATCTTACAGGTCTTTTCCATCCTAAGCTCTTCTCTATTGGTACTACAGGACATTTCAACAATTTGCCTTTAGCCACAAGTGTTTTCTTTTTCCTGCTCCTAGAGAACCTGATGTTAACAGCATCATGCATGTGCTAGTTATTTCAGTGCCAGCATCATGTCCTGTCATAGAAGATAGTGATTTCCCATCAGGACAAAGTAGTTTGGAACAAAGGGTTTTTAAAAAAGGAAAGAGAACTCCAGGTCACTGCAGGAACGAGTGTTCTGCTTTGGAGCTGTACATACAGCCAAAGTCTTTATGCTTCATGACATTCAAAACATTTCTTGGACACTAAGGTTTATTAAGTTGGTAACAAGTCAGCAAGTTCTTTGAGATGCTGAGCAACGTGAGTTCAGCACACTTACTGAGCTCATCTGCTCACCAGGAAGCCTCTGATCGAAAAGCAATTTGTTGCTAGCAGGGAGGCAGCAAACCACGCAGAAACAGGCAGTCCTGCCTGCACCAGCAGATGTGGAATAGGGGCAGAGGATGTGTTTGGAAGATGTCGTGAGAAAAGGTTTATAAAGGAAGAAACTTGAAGACTTCAGACCAAAAAACACTTGCAAGGTATGGCATTGGAATTGAGTCATCATCATTCCCTTTTCCACTGTTCCAGACATGTCCACCTCTACCAAGAGCAGTAATGAGAGAGGACACCGTGAATTCAACTTGGGGAAACAAGGCCGCGTGTCTATTGCAAATGCCCTTTTTGACAAAGCTGATTTGGCTGTACACGTACATTTTCTTTTCAAGGCGATGGTGGATGTCATGGTGGAATGCTACCAAGTCAGTGGGAAGCAGGACTGCTGGTTTCAGCTCACAACAAATCCCAGTCTGCTGTGGATGCCTTTGCAAAGGTCTGTGGGAGTACTGCTGGCGCTGGTACTCCAGTGCATTCTGACCATATTATGTATTTTGCCCACATCAAGTAAACAATCAAGTTCGCATATTGCAGCAGTGAACACACAAAAAAGGGAGGAAATCTTCAAGTGGTGTTTCCATGGGAGAAAAAGTAATGATGAATGCTTCAGAAAATGGCCAATGAAGCAGAACATTCTCCTCCTCTTATTATTACTTAAAATGGTTCAAACTGTAATAATTTCAAAACTGAAATAGCATCTCACCACTGTATTTTCTTTGCAAATATAGCAATGTTGAACAAGGCAAAGCTGAGGATTGAAACTATGCTCAGCAAGCTTAATGCAGGGTCCAGACAACAACAGCTAGACAGTCTATGCTGTAAAGCTTCAAAAGAACCAGTGCATGAAATTGCAGGAGGTTTAATTAATTTGTCATGCCGGTGTTTGTACAATCTGATTAGGTAACAGCATCTGATATGGTATCACATAGGAGAGGATTCATCAGACTGAATAATTACATGGATTAGAAGAGGACCTCTGAATTGCTTACGGAGCTGGCTCAAAGAGAAATGCAAGCAGCAATCCTGAAAGGAGACACACCGGCCTCAAAGGAATTTACTGGTGGGGCTGATCAAGCTGATACTCTTTAGAATTTTCATTAATTTTCATTCACCACATCACCAAGCCACTGAATATGCAGACTGTATATGGCAAGGATGCAAAGCTAGTAAGCACAGATACTTTTGAGACTTGTATAATAAAAACAGGATGGAAAAAAAAAAGCAGAAAATGCCAAGCCAAATACTGGGGACTAATAACAAGAATTTCTGCCATGAGCCAGGAACTCATCAGTTCGACTGTGTGTACTAACACGTTGCCAAATGACTGACCGGCACTGCGATGCAGCCATGGAAAAAGGCAAAGGCAACTGGAGAATGGGGCTGGTGAGGCATCTCTGCTAGAGACTGAGAAATATTTTTGCTGGTTTAAGGCGTTTTTAAGACGACAGGAGGAATAACTCTGCACTGGATCAAGGAGGCTTTCAGAGCATCTCCAGTTCAGTGGAAGGTTACTAAGCTGATCCAGTGGTAACAGGGAAATCTGATCAAGTGAGAGGAAACCAGAAGAACTTGTTTTCCATAGCAAAGGGAAGGCTGAGAGGCTGCTCTATTTCAACATAATCATGATGGAAAAAACAGGGAAGAAGAGCCATTGAATTTAGAAACCGGTGCTGGCATTACAACAAATGAGTATAAACAGGTCTTGGATACATTTTGGCTGTAGTTTAGAAGGTGCCTCTCTAACCACTTGAACAGAAAACTGTTTTCCCTCCTCAGGTAACAAGGGCAATAAGATATGTGGCATAACCTCTCTCAGTAATATGTAACTTGTGTGCTTGAAGGTAGGGAATTAATTATTATTTCCAAGGGCACTATTGTTGCTTGGACTTCTTGTCCCCTTCTTTCACTACAACATGCTGCATGAGGATGAGAAAACAGCCCCAAAAGGCAGTTTTCAGCCATGGAGGCCCTCCCTCCTTTTGCAGAGTATGTTCCCAAGGACACCTTTAGCAGAGGGCTGTGGCTTAGGTGCTGGAGGTCCTATCCCAGAGGTGTTTTCCTCTCCTTCAGCTGTTTTCTAACACAAAAGAGCTGAGCCAGCCTCTGAGGCAGCGTGTTTCACTGCTGCTGAGAGTCTGTATGTGTGTGCAACAGGTTTGATACGTAGGGGGAAGGTTTTTTAATAGTCCTGCTTTTTTCTGCCTCTCACCCAACACTGTGGTCATAGCTTCCTCTTTCTTCCCATTTCCTCTTTAACAAATAAAGGGGCAAATTCATAGTCTTTCAAAAGAAATCTGTAAGGGAGGGATGAGTCACAACATCTCCCCTACTTTCCCGTGCTCCTAAGCACCACAGCATCTGTCTCTTTTTCCCATTGCACACCATATTCATGTCATGCCAGCCTGCCAGAACCATTCAATACTGTTATACTTACAAGTACCACTTCCTTTTTTCTTTTATCATGCTGGCTTCAGTTATTATCAAGCCTTGCCTCAACTTATCTCCTTTAGCATCGGTTAAACTAGTATTTTATCAGCATCACTGTTTTTACTTGACTACACGTGCAAACAGATGAATATATATTAAAAGATTTAAGGGAGAGAACTGTATGTGTACTGCAAACCAAGATAATGAGAAATGTGATTAAGGACTTTTGGTTGTATTTTTGTAGAAGTGAACTAACATAAGGACTCTGCACTCAATAAGGTTTGAAGTTTATTTTAGTAAGAGTGTCACAGGATCTGTGTTCTTTCCCCTGCTTAAACCTCAGAAAGACTTCTAAGAGGAAACAAGAAAGGGAAACGGGCAAGACCTTGTACACCAGTTAGGTATAGGAGCCAGCAGCTGTGCCTCAAAATGGTTTGAGGCTTGCTCAAAATGACTCTTCAATCTAAGAACTAAAAAGACCCTGGTCATTTCAGTACCTCATTCCACTGGACAGAAATACTTATCTCCCATAACATTCTCCCACCCCACCTTCCCCCTTTTCTCATTATTCAGTTTTTCTTTACTTTCACTTCATTGAATCATTGAGTGCTTTGTGTTAGCAGGGTCCTTAAACATCATCTAGTTCCAACCTCCCTGCTGTGGCATTTTTTGACCTTCAAAGGCTACAGACCCTGCCCACCTTAAACCTCAGTCTCTACCACTATATCTGCTTTAAAGTATTTATACCAGGGCAAATGTAGTCAAAAGGCCCCATCATAAAAGTTGGCTGCACTTGTTTTCTGCAGCAGCTGCAGAAGCTTCAGAGGTGAATCCCAAGCATCCTCTCTGTCTTCAGTCTCCCTTCCAACAAGCTTGTGCATGAAGAAGCGGCAGCAGGAAGCTTCAGGAAGGATTCTTCACTGCCTCCTACTTTCTATAGGTATTTGCATTTGGATGAAGAGAAAAGGAGGAAGCTCTCCTCCAGAGGTTATAAGATGGAAGGTAACTGCAATGGAAACTGGAATAAATCTTTCTGTTTTGACTTGTGAGTAATAACTGCCGAAGCCAACCTTTCCACACAAAATGCTCCATTGGTTTATGTGGCCAGGATGTTTTGCCACCAAAATCTAGGTGGAGTCAATTGAAATCTGTCCTGTGGGTTTTGTGGTACGTTAATATGTTTTCTAAATTGAATCTACTTGAGGGCAGAAGGCTTGAATTCCTGAAGATAGCAACTCCTGCATTTTTTTCCTTTTTCTTTCTTGCCAAATAGACCTAAAGGGAAAGGTTTCTTACAGTTTTCTCTTCTTTCCCCAACAGGCAAGTCAATGAACAAAAGTTTATTCCCTTTGCCCCTTTGGGAGTGGTGTTCATCATGTCTGAGAGAGCAAATGACTGCCAAAGGGAGCATAAACATCCTGTAAATGTCTGGAGGAAGGAGGAGCAAATTTGGCCATCTTTTGAGTAATTAAAAATTGAGTGTATCTCCTCCATTTTTTTATCCCTTTGAAGAAATATGATGAGTAGTGAACAGTTCACTGGGGAATCGTGAACTTCATTCCCTTGCATTCATTCAGTGCTGAAAAACTCATCAGCACATGAATAGTTCAAAGAATGGTGCTGAAAAGTGACAACAGGAAAGGCAGAGCTATGATTTGTCTGGCAGTGTACTTCCTGATGACTAAGTACTCACAGCACACGAGTGGAAAAATCTGATACTACACTTGAAGGCCAGAGGCCATAGTCCAAAAAACCAATCTCCTATAACAAGGAAAAGGTCACCAAGAATAAGATTTCATTTAGTCTTCAGTTTTTCATGAGCAGGAGGGCAGGCCTGCCTTCAAATGTCAGACCCGAAATTTTGATACAGCCAATTTGGCAGAGGATGAATGAAACCCCACCATTCTAGTCCCCAGAGATGTAAGGCCTAAACAGCTTTAAAAGACACCTGATAGAAGATAGTGTTCATTTCTTCTAAGTGAAGACAATACAATGATCTGAGCAGTCACCCAGGTTCTGCAGAAAGGAATCGCTTCCCTTCTAGAATTGCTTTGGCTAGAGAAGTTCATTGTTGCTTGACTCCTGTTTAGAGATGGCACTGTAATGTACTAATAGCCAAGAGACAAAGGATGACATTCATTTCTAGAAAAATAGCTCCATCTACAATTAAGGAAAATCCCATCATCACAATGATGGATTCCAACAACACTTTCAAAGTCCTAGTCTGGGAGCCAAACCAAACAGTGAGTCTTAAACCGCTGGCCTGAAATTTTGTTTAACTATGGCTGAAACTCAACAATTTGAGCAGAACTGAAAGGGAACATGAGGTGGTTTGTCTCCTTCTGTAGTGAACACTCATACCTTTACAGGCCTTTCTGTTAGAGGTTAACCTCTCAAACCTCTCTCCCTTATTTTCCAAGGAAGAGTGAGGATACAAGCAAGTCCCTAGAAAGCTAGTTAACTTTTTTTTCAGCGTAGTGAATACAAAATAATGCACAAAATGTAGCTCTAAGGAACTGGAAGCCAGACCACTGCTCAATTTACCAATACTGTAGCATTTTCTTCTCATCTCCTTGCTCCTCAGGGGCTAGATCTGTTAGGATAGGGAGTGACTCCTCTGTATTTGATCACTGCTTAGCACTGCTGCATGTATATATTTTTAATGATGACATCATGATAACAAAGTACTGTGAGGGGACAAGTTTTTGTTCACTTTCTCTTTCAAATCCAGTAAGTTCTTTCAACTAGCATTACCTAAAAACTTGCCATACTTGATTAAAAAGTAAAAAACCCAAAACACACTAGCCCTAGTGCTTCAGAAGCACTGAAGCATTAACAAAAAATGTCTACATCTGATATAAAAATACCCATTAATTACATTTTAAAAGTTACCATTTGTATTTTTTTAAGCCTTTGAAGTGTATGCTTTCGATTTTTGAGTCTGAAGTGTTGTCAACTTTGAAAACCTGCATGTTGGTCAAAGAAAAAAATCCACAAATTATCATTTTAGGAAATGCCAAATTTAATAAAATTTTAGGACAGTGAATGCCCAAGTAATTTTTTTAGTTGTTTCCTTTTATTGTCAACAAGCCTAAGTGTGACATATCCCTGCATACTACTTCACTGAAGGGCCTTCCTGCTGCACAAAGACATTTGTCTTCTCTATTTGTATTTAACCAAACTGGTGTACTTGTCCCAAGCCAAATCCTCTCTCCTACTCTGTACATCAAATGAAAAAGGAATCACGTGCTCTGATGCTGTTAGTAAGCCCATCAGCTGGACATAGGTGTGGAAAGGCCCTCTTCTTCAGAGGTTTCTCAATCAGATGGCTTTTTATGAAGGTTCTCAGCCACCTAATTGATTTTAAAAGCATCTAGCAGTGTTTAGGAAATCCAACTTAATGTGTTTTAAGCTGATTTGTTTGATGTGTTTCTTAGCAATGTGCTCAGCTGGGATTTCCTAGTAAGAAAATAATTACTTCTTTTTTTCCTGCTTGTAGCTTAGATGCTTGTTAGAGGGAGATCATTAATATCTCACTTGGCAGTATCATTACGTTCTGCTGTTGGCTTGCTCCGTGATTCACCCACCTTACCAAAAGAAGACAAAACAAAGGATACAACAATGATATGATGTTAATTGCCTTCAGTGAGACAGGTAAAATGCAGAGGGTGAAGAGAGCAGCTTTAGGAAGTAGCATCTATTCAAGTGGCTGCCACTGCTGCCTTTTTCTGACTTCTTTAAAACTACTGCCTTGGCAGAAGGCAATGCCCTGAGCAGTCCCTCCAAAGCTATTGTACACACTCCACAAGCTATTGTGCAGCCTAAGTCTGTATGGTGGATATAAATTTCCCTCCTGAAAGAAATAAATCTTTCACAAGTAAGAGAAAGAGGAGATATGGTTTCTAAATGAATGATTCATTGTTAGAGGGAGCCGTCTTGATTTGCTGGAGTTGCTACGATACTGCAGCAGCAATGCCAACTTGTCATAGCCCTTAATGCTCTCTGGAAGCTCAGTTAAGCCCAAAAGGCATTGCTGAGGGAAATTATTTATTTTTAAACAGCACATGTGTACTTACCATGAAACTACTTTCAATCTCCCATCTTTCTCCATAGGCTTGTTTGAAATCAGTTGTAGCTTTTTGTTTCTTGACCCCTGCCGTGGGTTCTAAGGAGAGCGAAGGGCACAAACAGGAAGGCAGCATCCACTGAGAAAGATGGCAGGATGCCCCAAAACGACAATATAAAAACCTCTCTCACTGCACGTGCCAAAACTTGAGTTTGGGCCTTTTTTTTTTGTGACAAAAAAGGGAAAAATATTGTCAACAACTTTCTGTCACATTGAAAGCATATGTGGCTCTGCTGAATCATGTTTACCTAGAAAAACTATGAAAGCATACAGCATATATTCTTAGGGAAAAAGCACAGCAGGGCTACAGAATAATAAGGTTAGAACTTCTCTTGCAAATTCTTGTGTTTAAAACTGTAAGTGTAGTAACACCAAACCTGTCCTTCAGCAGCTTGAAAACTCCATCTTCTACCTTTACTTCGTCTTATACCTATACTCCATCTGATACCTTTAACGGGGCTTCTGCAGCAAGTAAACGGTACAAAACAGGGAAACTAACTAAACACCAGAGCATCTTACTAAGAAAAACAGCTAGTGGAGATGGGAGTGAGGTTATAGGCAAGGAGAAAGAAATTAAGTACCAACATGCAAATTTCAGATGCAGCAAAGTGCAGGGAAAATATGAAACTGAATTGCTACTGTTTTTGAAGGAAACTTGGCTCCTATTGCAGTAGAGCTCGTGACAGTCCTGGGAAGATGAAAGCTCTGGAAGAGGAAAGACTTATGTCACATCCTTAACTTTCAGAGGAAGTGAAACAACAGAATTAAATTAATAAATAATGCCAGAGAGTCATTTCATAAGGATCATAATGATAAAAAGATGACAGGATGACAGCCTCTAGGTAAAAACTACCTCAGCACACTCGTCTCTTCTGCTGCAAAACCAACTCAATTTTCTGCAAAGAGCTGTAGTGTGTGCCGCCTCCTCCTTTCCTTCAAAGTTCTCATCAGTCCTCTTAAATTCAGGAAATAGAGTACTACAAAAGTGGAAAGTCAGAGAGGACTGCTATTAAATATTCTTTTGCTCCTGTACCTTGCCCCTGTTAAGTGACAAAGTTTAAATAAAGCAAGGGGGATGGAAACCAAAGGAGGAAAATTACTTGTAGAGAAGAGACTAGGTCAGGGAATGGACATCCAGCCTCTGCTACTGAAAGGAATCCAAGTGATTTTTAGCTTAGCTTTTTTTTTGGAAAATTAGAAATGCAAAAGCTTTTCTTTTTGAAGAAAGAACAGATTTCCTTCTGAATTCAGGGCTGAACTGGCATGAGAAGCACCTCTGGGTAGTTCTTCCCCAAACAGTATCTTCTCACTTAGACACTTAGGAGCATCACTCTCCTGCTGAGGCTGTGCTCTGTGATGGACAGTGCTGTCACATTTTGCTTTCAGTGCATGCTAGGAAATGATCCAGGTAGGTTTTACATGAGGATAAAGCTCCATTTTACTCATTTTTTTTCTTTTATAAAAGATATTTTTAAAATTGCCACAGAATCTCTCCTCATATCACAGTTAAAACATCTCACTGAGTTACAGTAGGGCTAGAAGGACATACAAGACGTTATTCATATATAAATGTCTTCTCACAAAATCCCTCATGGTGCCTGCTCCTTTCTGGCTGTTTTGTAAGACCATCCATTAAGAGATGTTCATTATCACAGAATCATAAAATAGTAGGGGTTGGAAGGGACCTTTAGAGATCATCTTGTCCAACCCCCCTGCAGAAGCAGGGTCACCTAGATCAGGTCGCATAGGAACATGTCCAGGTGGGTCTTGAAGACCTCCAAGGAAGGAGACTCCACAACCCCTCTGGCCAGCCTGTGCCAGGGCTCCCTCACCTCAACAGCAAAATAGTTTTTCTTATATTTAAATGGAACTTTTCGTGTTCCAGCTTCATCCCATTACCCCTTGTCCTGTTGCTAGCTACTATAGAAAAAAGGAATGTTCCAACCTCCTGACACCCACCCTTTAGATATTTGTAAATATTAATAAGATATTGCCTTATTACATGCAAATATCTATGAAGTTAATACTGTTACTATTAACATCCACACAGGATTCTTGCCTTAATTTTACAAACCACTCCTGAGCCCTAATCTTACTGTATTTTGTTGAAAATAAGAGACTTTTCTCCCTTTAACGCTGCTTCCTACTAGTGACTGACTCTCCAGAAATACCTAATAAAAGCTGTACAAAATGACTCAACTATAACCACTGGCATAATACTGATCACATTATGCTTCAAAAGATTCAGACTGAATCTAAATAGATGGAACCTGCTGGTGACATGACTTGTCATTTTGGAGTTTGCTTCTGAAGCTGAATAGGCAGATGTTTCATCCTGGGGCTGAAGGAGGATAGTCTTTCTAAGTTCTGTTACTTTTCAGTCTTTCCCCCTTGGTATTGCAATTTCTGAAGAAACTGCTGAGATCTCCTATTCCTCTGCTGCTTAAGAGCAGCAGGAAAACAGGGAGGTTAAAAGAGCAATAATACTTGAAATGGACTTAAAAAGACTTGAAAGGAAGTCCCAGCAGTGTCAGGAGGAAAGCATGCTGTCTGATTGAACGCACTGCTTTCCTACAGCAGCTCCAGCCTTTGATTAGCCTCAGCCCCATGGAGACTCCTGGAAGGATCCTAAGGGCTAATTAGAAAAATGACATGAAATGATGAGAGGCTTCCCAGATGGTCTTTATCCTCTGCTTTCCTTCTGAGAAGGTGGGGTGGGGGGGAAGCAAAAGGGAGGAATACTATACACACAGAGTAGAGATGGAACTATATTTATTATCATGGATATTCTGTCAGGTTTGTGTTGCAGTTGCAGGGACTGAGCTGCATGAAAGGAGGCCATAATACTTAGAAAATGCAAATTTCCTTCCTTTGCTACCAGTATTCACAAACTGTACCTTGCTTTAGTCGTTCTTGTTGGTAATTCTTATTGCTTTCCTCCGACACTGGATTAATTAAGAGTTTGGCATGATGTCTGATAGAGAGCAGGGCAGTGCCATAGCAATAAAAAAGTAAAAGAAAAAAATCAGAAGCCAGAATTGATTTGCCTGCACCAGCAGCTGAAACACAAATTAACATGGAAAAATCCAACAGCACCTTCCATGCAACCATGGGGTTGATACCTAAAGATAGCTCCACTTAGAAATAGGTACTGCTGTACTTTATTATAACAGAAACATCCTGTGACAACAGTGGAGGCAAGAATCAATTTTCCTTGGTCTGGCATTTCTGTGCAGTCAGATTGTGGCTGACTGCTACCAAAGCCTTATTGCTGGGTACATGACAAAGGAGTTGAGAAAATAAGTGACAACAACCATGACACAGCTGTCCTGGAGGAATGAGCTACACCTCTCACCCAAGCATCTTAAATCACTTCTGCACACACCACAAGGGCTTAGAAGCACAACATCATATGAAAGTTACAGAGTAAGATGCTAGTGGTGGTTGTCACTACTAAAAGCTTTAGTACAATGTGTCTCCAGGTTACAGATCCAAATCCTGACTGTCCAAGTGGAACCATCATATAAACTGAATTAGGCCCTATGTGCAAAAGAAGAGCTCTGTATCTAAGGACTATTCTCCACCAGAAAGTGACATCTGCTTCTTTTAAACTTAATTGAAATATTATTTCAATAGGTAAAGGACTCTGTATCTCTTTCACTGCTGGGAAAAACAGAGGTCTCAGAGGCCCACAGATAATACAGGTGTAATAGACAGACATGCCTATTTGTAGGGATGCATGCATTCAGTCCAGCCATGGGAAGAAGCAGAGACTGAAGAAAAAATCAGCAAGTGATAGTATCTTGGTGATGGATGAGCTGTTTAACACACAGAACACATGGCCCAGAGTTTTTAAGAACATGGTCTGCAGTGAAGAAAGCAGGTTCTTTTTCTGCTCTGGCCACAGACTCATATGACCCTCATTACAATAGTGTCTTTGCAATGTGCACTGAGAGTTTAAGTACTTAGAAACCACGCAGTGCAAAATACAGTAGCAGTATAGAAATAAAGCACACTGCATGCTGACCTTCACTGTGTGGATTTGGAGAGCCGATTTCCATATGGAAAAGCTGTGTTTTTCAGAGAATGATAGGAAGCTTTGGCCCTGGCAGGAGGAATAAGGCACCTTGATGAGGACAGAGGACCGAGTGCAAGCCTCTGCGTAACACAAATTTAACAAAACCAGAGTTCACCAAATGTGAATCCTAAAAATATTTTTTAAAACAACTCTATTTTACTGAATAAAAGGAAACAAGTGCTAAGCAGTATGAGAGCTTTCACACAAACAGGATCATCCTCCTCATCAATATGGGGCCATTTGAGCCCTCACCCCTGCTGCAGTGCCCACTCCCAAAGACAGACAAAACCTCCTCGTTGGCCAAGTTATTCCACAAACATCCCTCAGCATCAGCTACTGACACATGTTAGTAACTATCATAAGGAGTTGCTAGACTACATGGACAACTGGGTGGACACTGATGGACAACCAGAAGGACACTGGCTGCTCCGGTGTTAACAACATCAAATTACTCCTTATTCATACCATTTGAAATCCTACTAACCTACCTCAGAGAATGTTTACTGATATTTCAGATGTGGTTTTAGAAGAGTCCCATGCATAAAATGTGCATCTGACTTTATGGGAAGTATTCTGTCTTCTGTGAAAGTATTTTTTAAAAGAAGAAAGTCACATATGCAACTCCAGTCTGCTTCAAAACAGTGATGACAGGAAAAATTACAAGCCCAGGTCATTCAGCATTTGCAGGGTTAATTTTTTTGGTAAACGTTACATTAAGTCATGCTCTTACACGTGTAAAGCTTCAGACACTTTCTGAAGTCGCCAACCAAATACTTTCTATGATACATATACAGACATTAATAAATGGACAGAAACCAAATCGGACTAATTGATCTGGGTTTTTTAACGTATACTCGAGCTGACACTCCAAATGGTGTTCTACCTCAGTGCAATTAGGAGAGGGTTTTTTTCCAAAAGCCTTCCAGAGAAGGAGGCACCCAGCTGCTACAGGCTCTTAGCAGCAGCAGCAGGCAGCCTAAATCCCTCAGCTGATGCCAGGTTGGGGTTTTTACTACCTTCTCAACCTTCTTATCACTGTGCTGTTGAACTCAAATATGGTGGGTTGTTCTTCTTCATCAAGCAGAAGCACCAGCCTGATTTTGGTCTCTCATAAAAAGCTGGCTTCTCACCTCAGGTGTGTTTTGCCATTCAATAATTGGAACCATTCCACTAAGTTGTCCACCATAACTTTTGCTCATCTTAAATGATTAGAGCAGAAGACATGCAAACTAAAAATACTGCATGGATAAGTAGTCCAGAAAGTTTGGGACAAGAAACTACCTGACAGGGATAAAAGGAGTGGCCTCCCACCAACACAAATCTGAGGGGGAGCCGCTGGTCTCCTGCCCTTCTCAGTCCACACAGGACAGCCTAGCCTACCCAGAGGAGAGAAGGAAGGAGTCTGAGATGAATGTGGACACTGCAATCACTTTTGGTCCAAACCAAATCATGTGTATGGGGGTAAAAAAGAGCAAGACTGAGAAAAAAACCCCATATTGCAGAGCTAAGCTGTAAAGAATTTGTACCAAATGGATTTTGTACGCTTCCTAAGTGTTAAAAATGGTGACTCAAGAGGACTGGATTCGGCTTGAGAAGTCCACATAAATACATGTACATGTGAATGAAGAAATGAAAATGCTCTCAAAGACATGCAAACAAGCTCTCTTTACTTTCAATTTGCTAATCTTTTCCTAAACTGAGTGGACATGCAGTTAACCTATTAGCATGGCTGCATGCTCCTACAGCACTTCATTAAAATCCTTCTGAAAAAAAAGCTTTTTGAAGTATTTTCATTAACAGAAATGTCAGAATGTTTCAGGTCTTCCAAGGGAATTATTGTTATTATGTAGCTTTAATAATTTAAATGGCAATGTAACAATCCAGGAATGGAAACAGTGTGTTACAGGAATGCTACAGTGAATTAGTAATCCTGATCTGCTTGTAATTGCTGATTATCCCCACGAATTCTACCCAAACAAGTAGAGTGAGGTTTTTTTTACTGACAAAAAGAATAGCAATAATTGGGAATAATACTAACAAAACTGAAATCAACAGTGGCTTTCCCTCTTTCCTAAAAGGATTTGACTCTATTAATCATATAAATAATCAGCAGAGGTTCATGTATGGAGCAATAGACCCTACTGCTACAGCAAGGCCATGGAAAGAGCCGTGGACATGTCAACACAAACACTGTAGCAAGGGAAAGAAGAGCCAGCAGACAGAAGACAAAGAACCACAGCCACATGTCCTGGGCAGTTTTTGCATATGCCAAAACATAGTTGAGTGATATTTGGGACACACTGCGAAACAACATACGTTCATTCGGGTGTGTGTTTCCTACAGACTGTCACACTCAGCCTTGATTCTCCTCTCACAATATTCATTTTGAGGAAAGAATCGAGGGGGTGATGAACACAGCACTGTCATAAATTTAAATGAGCAAATGCTGGGTTTCTTGCTTAGCAAGCTGAGAGGTCAGATGCACAGTCATGAGGCAGTACCGATAAGGCAGCCTTTGAAAACAGGTACAGTTACAAAGGAAAATGTTAAAAGAGAAGTCTGAGATAACAGATGGTTCAGAAAAGGAATAAACAGACGTTTATTCATGGAAAGGAGACTAACAAGGGACAGGGTACACAGTAAAGAACAGTAAACAGACTAAAGTATACAGCCAAACAGACTAAAGGATAAGTAGATATAGACTAAAGGAGAGGAAAAGGTAAGAGGAAAGCAAAGGCTTTAAGCTTTGCCAGAGAGCAGTCACTGTAGATGATGAAATTAATTTAACTGGAATGAAACTGATGCCAATAGTGAATTCAAGAGATCGTTCATGAACTGAAGGCATTAGACAAGTCAGGTCTTGCAAATGAGCAGTTCAGAGCACTGGCAGGTCAGCAGCTTGTAAAAACTGTTGATATCCAAGGGTCGTCAGGAAAATGGGACAGAGGTAGCTGAAGGTGCTGAAGGAAACTGAAGGGCAGATGAGTAGGAAGTACCATGGAAAGACTGTGTGGAAAAAGGAATGATAACTTGAATAAAACTTACTCCGTGTCACGTTGGACAAAATACGCATTTTGGTGTCCTGAGCTGTGACACAAGAACTCACTTACCTGAGACTGGGTCTGTAGGTCGCACTCAGTGCCTTACCTCTGAGCCACACTTGATTTGTTCTGAGTGTCTTCAAGCCTGACCATGAAATAACCTCTTGAGGCATGCACAAAGCTTCTTTGAAGTCAGTGGAGCACTACAGGCATCTGCTCATATGCATCATGTACTAGGACCAGACTGACACTGACCATGACTTTATTGCTTGCAGACTACTTGTAATACACTGCTAAAGCCCACGGTGTATTTTGGCTCTCTATTTTTTCAACAAAGATATATCAAATCTAAACAGTTTGTGAAGTTTATGGTTATTATTGCATTGTGTGGAGAAAGTTGTGGACTTGATGGACTTGATTCTTCTTTTAGAAGTATTTATCCTATCATTTTCACTTCACAGCTCTGCTGAAATCAACAGTGGGTTGGTTATTAGCTGTGTAAAAAAAGACAGAAAATTGGCTCCATAGGTGTTTTTTAAATAACAACAACAATATTTAGACTGAATGCTTATGCCTGCATTGTGAAACTATGAACCTTACTGCCCTCTTTTCCTCCATACAAAAAAGCAGGAACACAGAGTGAAGCTATTCCCATGCCTTTCCAAAGTACTGTGGAAGTGAAAACGTTAACTGTAAAACATCCATGCTCACAAATTATGATGTGTGTATGTTTAACTCAACTCGTGCTGTCACTATCAGTTTGTCAGCCATACAAACAAAAGATTTTGTTCTTGCCCTTCTTCTGATATGTGTCTCAACATATTTGCTTAATCCACATTCATAACCATCATTTACTGAAGCACTAGACCTCCCATTTTCTACACATTTGCCAGTGCAGGATATTGCTGAGGTAAAGCACTGAGATTTTGCCAAAGTTCCTGTTACAGTTGCACAAGAAATGCACAGAATTAGACAAAACAAAAATTGGTTGTTTGAGTTTCCCAGCTTTGGAAGCTGTTCCTTTTGATCATTGTTTGCTAGGGAATTTGGAGGCCTTTGAAGAGTTCAGGGACCTTCACTGACATAGTTTTGCTTTCTGCATCTCTTCTCTTGAAAATGGCTGGCAAGATAAGTTCTTCCTGATAACCAAGGGTCATTGAGGTTTAGTGACCTTCTATGGACACTCTTGCAACATCACTGCTTGCAGCTACAGCCAAATGTGGACTGTAGAGGTTGTTAAGATAGTAGAAGGAGAGACTGGGCTTACAAACAAAATGAAGCTTGCTGTATGATAAAGGTGATTACAGGGAGAGCTCATAACCTCCAAAACGCAGTTTACAAGTTGCACTGTCCCCAAAGAGCCACAAGTGAGAAATCCTTTCTCCAGTCCACAGCAGCCAGCACTCATGCTCGTCACAAGGAAAGCATGGAAACAGCAATGGTGCAACACCATGTCCATCTGTCACAGCCAGCCTCAGCAACTGCTGACCTTGCGCTTTGGTGTGCTGAGGAGTGGGGGAAGTATTTGAACTTCACATATTACTTTATTGAGTAAGTTTTCTCTTTAGTCTGAATGAGCTTCTCAATGGTGTCACGAGGTGCTAGATGACGGCTTCAGAGCTAGCTCATTGTACCAGGTTTGATATGCCAGATCTGAAGGCATCTCAGCATGGGGTGCATAGCTCTCAGGCTCCGTGGGAGGCTCCAGGACCCCTGCCCACCCCAGGATGGGC
Source organism: Colius striatus (assembly GCF_028858725.1). Taxonomy (NCBI): domain Eukaryota; kingdom Metazoa; phylum Chordata; class Aves; order Coliiformes; family Coliidae; genus Colius; species Colius striatus. The sequence continues at coordinate 8,813,314 of NC_084762.1, forward strand.
AAGACCAAGTGCCTGCCACGTTTTTCTCAATTCACTTTGTTTCTTCCGTCCAAATCCACTGACTCTGATTTTGGCAAAGGGCAGTTCTCACTGTTACAGTGAAGAGCAGGAGGCTGGCTGTCAAAAACCATAAATTGAAACTTGAGGGGAAAAAGAAGGAAGCAAGGCTCATCTCCTTGGGCACATTCCAAATATCTTATTTATATTCAACCTTTTAATGTCCATTTCTCTTGTCAGATACAGACTCATTCTGCTAGCAGCAGCCAGAAATACCAAATGGCCTAGAGTTTTGTAACCTTGTTTCCAAACTGTCAGGTAAAAAAAAAGATAATCAATGCACAGATTTCATTTCATCACACTTACACAACAATTGGCTGAATTTGGTTCAGCCTGCAGCCCAAGGACAATATTTACAAATGAATTTGCATCTATTTTTAGATCAGATTGAGTATTCACTGAATAGGGAGGAAGAAATTGAGCAAAGCAGTGAGTGACTTGCATCACACAACTCCATGTATCAGATGGGACAGGTGAAATGGTGATGTGCACTTACAGTGAAGACAAACAGGAAAGTTGGGTGCTTAATTCTGACAGACATTTAGCAGTGAATTATAATTATCATTTTATTTCTTTACAGCACTCCTGATACTAACTTTTACTTCCTCAGATGATGAACTAACAAGTAGCTATTTATTTAAGGGAAAAATCAGTTTAAACACTAATGAGCCGTTTTTTTCTACAAGGACACAGCTGGAGAGCACTGTGTTGTCACTAACTCCTGTTCACCACTGCTCCCCAGCTCACAGCTGATCTGAGTTCTGGCTTGGTTAGCTTAACACTTATCCTCAAGTTGACAGAGGTATTTTAGGGACCCAGGTGAGAGCAAGTGTCAGAACTGAAAACGTTCTTAAGTGGCTCCCAGGGAAGGGTGGGGAAGAGAAGAGATGGGAGGCAAGGGAAGACATGCAACTGAGGTGCTGTTTGAGTAAGTACTTCTGAGAAGTGGTGAAGGGAGGGAAGGTGTTTTATGTGGAGGAGAATTTCCTGAGGATTGTGAGGTTCTCTGTGACTTGTATTTTGATAATTTGTGATCCTAAAGGATACTAACCACAAGGCTATGAATTACCCCAGTGCTGACATATAAGCTGAGGCTAGAGCAGCATCACTGAGATCTGCGATTGCCTGGTACAGAAAGCAATGAATAGGTATTTGTTCAGTATAACATCAGGTCAGCTCAATATTTGCAGAATTCATTACATATTTTTCCAGAAGAAGCATGACTCAGACACATGTGATCAAAAGCATCTGCACAGAAATTGGAGGCAGATGTTTGCTAGCAGGCAAAGTGAAAACTTTAGAAGCAATGAGCTCCATTGAAAAGGTGGGTCTTCAGGGTTCTGGAGGAAACAATCTTTTGTGACTACTTCTGTAACAGCTAATAATGGGCTACAGTTGCAATGTCATACAAACTAGCAAGAACATTAGAAGAAAACAATTAGTACTTTCTGTGGTTCTTTTTAAACAAGAGATGTTGGATGTTCAGATACAGAGAAACTACAGTCTAGGTGAGCTAGAATGCAACATTGCATTAAAGCAGAGAATACTGTAACTGAACTACAGCAATGCTTATTTAAACCCAGAAAGTGTCTTGTCTTCAAAGTTCAAGTTCTCTGCACACTGAGACAAGTAAGTCAAACAAGACATTGTAATGAAAAGAAGTTCCTTTTGCTGCATAAGCACCACTTAATTTATATGTTAAGCTTTGCTCTAGTGTCTGTAGATCTCTGTGTTTACTACTTAGTGAGATATTGAAATTGTGTGGTAAAAGGCAGAAACACAGACTCTTTAAATGCAGATGAATCAAGAAAATCACTTGTATTGTGGGCTTTTTTTTTCTTGGAGTGTGATTGTACATTTGAGCAGAGTTATCTCATCACCTGCAACTTCTTTCTCTAATATTTTTCCTGAACTGTAATATTGCAAATGATGCTGCTTGCTTTCCTCAGCTGTCATATAGCCTTTCCAATATTGAGTTGTCTGAGGTTTGTTCACTATGTGTTAGTGGATTTGGCTAGACAAATGATCTCTTCTGTTCCTGCTATTAGCTTTAAAATGTAATTCAGACAATACAACATTGAAACATTGGGGTTTTATCCATCTTCAGAAGAGTAAAGTGTATTGGCTGTAGCTTCAGAGCAGCCTGTTTCATGGCCATAATTAGCCTTCCTCCTTTGTTTAACTGTGGTGAGAATGGGTGTAGTCAGCTGTATGCTTTGTTGCTCTTCTGTAAGAAATATAAACACTTACCTGTGAAGAAAAATGCAGAAAAGGGGACAATTCATGTAGAGTGGCTGCAAATTTAGAGTTTCAAATAGAAACCCTGTGCTTGCCTGAAAATGTCATTTTCATGGAACTAGCATTAAGCAGGAAGCAGCTTTATCTGAACTTTATTCCCAGAGAACATCTCTCACTTCTGTACAGTGTGAATTGGCTTTTTGCTTGTTCAGGTCTGAACCTGATCTTCCCAGCAGCCTCTGTCCAGCTCTGCCAGCATGCAAAAATGACTTCCAATGGAGGCATCATGGCCAATGCTCCTTGGGTAGCCAGTGAAGGCAGATGCAGTGGTTTCCTCATCTCTTTTGGGAGCTCTGCATCTTGATGTAATAATAGTAATCTTTTTTTATAGAAGTACCCTTCAGTTACAAGTAAAGAGCAGGCTGTTGGAGCAGTAAAAGAATGTAACAGCCTTTACTTCATTCTGTCAATTCATTAAAATGTATGAGGTTTCACTACTGCTTTTTACAATTGCCATCCAGCAGCCTCATTAGGACTATCCAGTAATAGTTCATAAGCAAAGATGCTTTTTCACACATAGCTGCTGTCTCTTTCTGTCAATGATGAATGCTAGCTGCCTTCTCCTTCATTGTTGACTTCTCAGTCTATGGTAAACAAGGCCTGGTGTTATGAGTTTGTATGAAACAAAGGTATTTTTGAGGTAGTAATACAATAACTGCTTCAACTATTCTCTATTCTTTCCTCTCTCTTCTGATACACCACTAATATGCAATAAGCACTCAGCAGTGATTTTTAACTCTATGCTATTGGAATCAAAAGAAGCTGAATTGTGTTGTATGAATAAGCAGACACCTCTCACTTTTACAACAGCACTAACTTCTGACAGAAGCTGTGGAATCGTTAGAGCCACTGGTTTTGATGTTACATGAGAAACTCCAAAGGCACAGGTAGTATCGTTCCTTGTAGGTGAAAAACTGATGGACTTTCATCTTAAATCCACATTGGTCTGATGGGTTAACAGACTGCTGTTGGATGCCTTGCATTTGTTCCTTTCTCCTTTTATTGTCTGAGTAACGGGAGATTTGCTTATTGGCATATCCCAGGCTCTTAAGTTTTATTCTGCTTTTTACATAATAAGTTCTTTGTCCAGAGAGCAAAGAAATGTGATGACTATAGCTTTTGTTCCAAGGTCTGGGCTGAGTTTTGGGCCATTAAGGCTCTTTCCAATTGTAAGATCTTGTTCCCTCAGGCTTTTTATGTAATGGGTGATAAAGGAGTTGGAAAGCAAATTTATTGCCTCTTTTTCTTAAAGGCTTTCCTTTTCATCCTTGACAGTGGTAATGGGACCTTTACCACTGATGCTATTGGGTTTCTCTTGAGTGTCTTATTCTTTGGTGTCATTAACAAGATAAGTTATCCTTTCCTCGATCTCCTCCTCCTCTTCACTTTCAAGGGTCATGTTTTTTCATGGGTTCAATGTCAACGCGCAGGAAGTTCCCACCAAGTATACGGTGAGACTGTCTTCGATTAGGACTCCACTTATTGATCATTGAACTTCAGGTATTTTTTCTGTGGCTATCAGATACTACAGACAGCCAAAAACTTCCAGTGAGCCAAAACCCACTGTAGCCACTTTTATGTCATCTGACGTTGCTGCTCTTCCTTTTTCCCAGACTTGTGTCTCTGTTTTCAGTTTGGAAACCCACCATGGTGCCTCATATTTACATTCCCACTGAGGATTATTTCTGACGACTTCACAGTTTCATAATGACATTGAGCAACGGCTGACATCTCTCTGCACAGGCTGCAGTAATTTCTATTTCCAGACTGTCTTTATTCTGCTTAGTTAACAATGATACAGCAAATTTCTAACTACCAACAGTGAATGAGAAATATCATAAAGACTAGGGGTGAAGAAAGTGGAGAGCTTTTTTAAGGACACTGCTACCTACCTATGGCTACAGGGAGCATAATGACTATTCAGAGTGTGAGCATATTCAGGGAACACCAAATCTGCATCCATTTTCCTATGCATCAGTCTAGCAATGAAGAGGGATCATTAGAGATGAAAAGGGAATAGCTATACTGCAGGAAGCTTCCAACCTTTCTGAGTGTAGGATGTATAAACAGATCTGCAGCTTTATTTATGGAAGAAAGAATTCTGCTCTGATTAGAAAAACATATAGAAATGTCAACAGCCTTTATAAAAGCTGAAGGGTTCACTTCTCTAGGTACAGCAGTAATAGAGTGAGACAAACCTTTTGCCTCCCCCTTTCACTGGTTGTTCCTCCTTGGCATGGCTGAACAAGGAGTAGGGCCAGAGGATGGCTGCAGGTCAAAGCAGGTACCACACATCTCATGGTCTGGCCATTTGTCATTGTCTGCTGTCAGCGGAGTAATTAGACTGTTCTCAGTCAGTGCTTGGACACTCACCTGTATGTGATTAAAAAGAATAGAGGCCCCTTCCCAAGTCAAACAAAACTCCCTTTTCTCTCAACACATTCAGATGAAAATGCTTAATATCTCAGATGCAGAAGTAAGCCTCTCAAGTTTCAGCATTTTCTCTCCTTACAGGATGTGTTCCTCTAGTCACATCATGAAAATGTTTTAAAATCACATTTGTAATTAACTAGAGCAACATCAATATGGCTTCCTAGCTGCTCCATTTATGCAGAGGCCAACAAATTTAATGTTTGTACTTCTAAAATGCCACATTTCTGAAGGTACTGCACCTTGTGAAACTTGTGACAGAGTTTTTCTAATACCTCATGACTGCAATAATGGTTGCTTTGCTCTCAGAAGAACCAAGGCAGCCTAATTCAAAGGGATGAAAATATACAGACTGGGACTTTCAAGGCAGTCAACAGGAGTTAAGCATTTCTCTCCCTGTGCTCTCAGTGCAGTCTGGATGCTTTCCTCTCCAGCACATTTCTGACACTCTTGTTTTTTACTGAGAATAAGCTGCAGCTGCAATGTTTAAAAGGCTTTTCAAATCATAACATCAGTCTGCTATTTGGCACATGAGAGAAGACATAAGCAATAAGAAAATAGGAAAGCATTTCATGTTTTGAGATTGTCCTAAATCAGGGTCAATGCCAGCAATAATGCAAACAGTGATGCTTGGCTTTGATTTATCACTAGCATGCACAACTGGAAAAATGAACAGATAAGCTGTCCTGTGAACTGCGATAAAAAGGCATTGCCAACCCCCTCCAAATTTCATTTAATGTGCTGTTATTGAAAGCACTTCTTCATGAACCTCAATATACTTTGTCTTCTCTTGTTATATTTTTCCTCATTAAACCGAACAACCTCCATCCCCAAGCTCATTCTTCTTCTTTCCCCTTCCCCGCCTCCTGCTTGTTGTGCTGGAGCAGAGAATGAACAGAGCTTCACTTGTTCATTGGTGCCTGCAGCAGGAGTAGCACCGTCAGCCCCACAGACACATCCCTGGGTGAGGGAACACCTCGTGATTTTGGGAATCATACATCCCAATGAACTACCGTTCCCAGGAGAGAGCAGTGTCTGTGGAGGTCTCAATGACACAATTTTTGGCTTGTTTTTTTTAACAGGAAGAGAGATTAACAAATGAGTATTTGAGAGTGACAGCATATTGAGAGATACTTTAAACTTTGCTATGAGAAGCAAAAAGCATTAAAAATTAGGGCTTTGGTGGCAAGTTCTCTCAGGTAACCACTGGACAGCATAAGCTGAGGCCAGAGCATCTGCTGTCTTGCAGTTCCACTCAGGCCCTCTCATTCCTTTGTGTAAATATAGATCACATCTTGAATATATATATACACAAAATAATCATGTACCATGTTTTGCTTTCTCTCTTTCTTCTCATCACACAGGGAACAGAATCAGCTTCCAAGGGTGTAGGTTTCCATCCTCTGCTCTGCTCCAGGCATTCATGAATAGCATGACTTTCATTAATGCCAACTTAAAAACAAGTAGCTCTGCTTTCCTGGTCCTGCTCTTTCCAGAGCCTCATTCCTCTGGTAGCCTGGAGCCTTCCACATTTCCAGCTTAAAATCACAGATTGTCTGTTTACAGTCAGATGTTGCTATCCAGTTTTCTCTTCTTTGCATGTAGGCTAACCTCTTATCTACTTGCACAGAGCAGCCCCATTTATGCTCTATGCATCTTTGCTTAGCTACAGAAATCAAAATCTTTCCCTTTCTCCTTCTCAAATAGTATGATTAAAAAAAATGGAAAAACTAGTAACTGTGGGATTTTTTGCTTAATCTTTTGAACAAGATTAAATTGACTTAAGTATGTATAGACAGAACTGTGCAAACCATCCCAGGTGAAATGTCACTTGAGGCATGTATTATCTCTACTAGGAGACAGGTCATCAGAGAAATCCTACAAGGTCTCCTATCTTCTCATCTTTATGTCATTCCCACGTATTTTGTATTCTTCCCCTCCAGCCCCTCTTAGAAAACAGCAGCTCTTTGTGGTAACACTTCAGGCAGCTTGCAGGGCCTAGGTAGGGAAAACACTCATTTCTACTCATTAGGAGACAGCTCTGGTTTGGTAAAATTATATTTGCAATCAGAACTCTTGAGAGTGCTAGGCAAGCCAAAAGCTATCTGCTGCTGATTCACTAATTTGTTTATTTAAGATACTCTCTCCTAGTTTCATGTTTTGATCCTTCCTACTATAGGGTTGGCTTCTTGCTTCCTTCTTCTCTTCCACATTCTTGATTTATTTCTTCTTTATCCACCTCTGTAGAAATGCTATCAGCAATTTCCGTAAGGTGTGGAGACTTTCAAAGAGTCTTAAGATCAATGTTGGCTCAGCACAAGCTTAATTTAGAACATGTGATGGGTCTGACTCACACACTGCTATTCATGCCATCGATCCCTGATTTGGAACAAGCTTAGTAGTTTAGTTATGACCTGGAAATGTCTGAAGCCAAATTATATATAGATATTTATAATGTTAAGAATGGTTACAATCAAATCCAGGGTCACTCAAGTGATGCACAAATTCACAATAGACTACTGTCTGAAGCCTACATACTTCATAACACCTGGACCTCTCTGTACAATGCATTCATGCCCAGGTACAAATGACTGACCCTGTCAGGCTTTTCCCAAGTTTGCTCAAAGGATCGTCTTTAAAAGAATGCACCAAAGAGCAGAAGTACTCTCCAACCTATAAAGGGCTTTGCTGAGATTAGATTCTCTCAGCACTCCAACATTTTTGTCTCTGACCTTGCAGGTTAGAAAATGTGACCAGCCAGCTACAGCAACAAGACCTATATGACAGGATGAACAGGCATGTAAAGAATGCAGGCAATGTTATTCTCATCTGTAATCCAGAAATTGGCTTTAAGACTTAGTAAGAGAATAATCATCCCGACCTTCGTTTGCAACATCTTAACACCAGTGAGGACAGCAGGCACGTGGGGAATATGTGTCATCAGACACCAGCATGCAGGGAGATAAATCTCACTGCTTCTGTTACACAGCATCGTGCTGAGCAGGAATTTGACAAGCCACTGCGGTGAGGATGAGGAGCCACAGGTCACTGGCAGTGGCAGAGCTCTCACACCCACATCTCGCCAATGCAGTGTCATGCCTGCTCCCAGAGAAAAAATATCTGAACCACACTGACCTGGAGCTGTCCCTGACATGGTGGGATGCAAAAGGAGGAATACAGATAGCTGGGTAGCATGATCCCTGGTACCACAACTGCATGTCTGGAGGGAGAAGAACAGGTGGGTATGGATCCTTGGCTAGATAGAAGACTTGTAGCTTTACAAACTCACCTTCTTCACTTGAAGCCTGGCTGCCTCACATGAAACAAATGTCTGTGCATGAGCTTAACCCAGGCCCAAACTTAAAAGTCCACAAACATAAAAAAAAAAAAAATCAGTTAAGCCATTCTCTTGCTGGACTGGGTCTCTCGTTTGCAAGGAAGGACTCTGCCAGAGGCACGCAGTGGGCACCTTGTTGTCGTGATTACAGCAGGCTGTTTTTCTGCAAACAGCAATGGGACATGCTTTGGAGGCAATCCCTGGACAGGCACAGAAAAGAAAAAGTAGAGGGGACACAAAGGAAGCAGATATTTTAAGATTACTGACTGTTTTGGAGAAAAAACCCCAAAAGGCAGCCAATGGGTGGCAGGGTGAGAAAGAGGAGGCAGGAGAGGAGGCCTGGAGCTGTCCAGGGCCACAACCCATAGGCATGCATGGGAGGTCCTAACCCAGGGCTGAAAACAAAAATCCCAGGTTTTAAATAACTGTGTATAAACAAAGATCCAAATAAATGACACTCAAAAATGAGATTGATGCTTGGTCCTTTTGGGTTCAGCTTGGTAGGCTTTAGATGACAGGCTGCTGGTTATGGGGCAGCATCAGTGTGCTGCCATGCATGGATTCAGTGGAAGGGAAAAAAAGTATCACATTTTGTGTGCTCCCTTTATTTATATTCTCTTTCTCTCTTTCTCAATGGGATGTTTCTTTTTTTCACAAAGGAATCACAAAACAAAGGGATATCCAGAGAAAACTTGAGGTTATAGAATCTTATCTGGCCAAAACAGTGTAGAGGTATTTGATGCTAAATGTCATGGGACTACAGAGGCACTATTCTTTACAGAGAGCAAACAAGACACTCGTGCTTGTAGTGGCCTTTGAAACTGAATGCCAGAAGTTGCAATAATAACCTCTTGAAAAATGGCTACTAATCCTTTTTCTGCAACCATTCCCAGCTGCCTGCACATCTCTCACCCCTACACTGTGGTGACTGCAAAGTGAAACAAGTGCTTAAGGTCTCTAATGCTATCAGCATGTTAAGAGTAAAGAAGTTAAGTTCAAATGCCCTTTGTTTTTCTGGGTATAGAAATAAGCACTTCCCTGGATAGCCAATTTGCTTGTTTCTTGTCATAGCACTCCATACTTAAGTGTTCTCCAGGGATAAGGCAAACTCCTCTAGAAATCACTATATCCATATCTAATGGTTTCAGGTGCTGCTACTATTGTTATGTGCTCTTGAAAAAAGGTTGAGGATATTAGTGAGTCATGGTTTTTCCTCCATTTATTTCTCCAGTTCAGTGCAGGTTAGGCCTTTACTGCCAGCTGGACTAGTATTGCTTTAACATTCTTCTCTATGCTGGTCACAGAGAACTTGATTGCCTTCTTGTTAAGCTAAATTTACACTGGCATGCCTCCTTTGTCTACTTTAGGCTTCCAGCTGGATGAGAGAGAAAAAAAAATATCTAGTTCATTATTCAGCAAGATATCAGTGATGAAATTACAGTCACTTTGTCTGTAAGCATCTCAGCCTTTCTAGTGTGGCAAAAAGCTTTCGTTACCCAAGACAGGCATTTGCTGGATGTTAGGACTTCAGAAGTACCAGCACATCCCAGAAGCCAGAGCTGTCAGGCTTTTCCCATTCGTGCAGCTTCTTTGATCTAAACCCCTCTCTCTTACCACTCATTTCCCCTTTCAAAGCAGCAGATGCATGAAGAATACAACAGACTGCACATCTGCAAGCATGACCAAACCCTTGGAGCTCAAGTCACAAATAATATACTTAACATGAGGTTTCCTTGACAAAGTCCTGAGGCAATGATTGTGCCTTTGCTAGCTATTTTCTCCATAGTGATGCAACCACCCACAATGCGGTGGGAGCTTGCAGCTGACAAAAAAAGAGAAGGCATGTCATGATTTGGAAAAGCTATCCCACAACTACCCTGGCCTTTTCTGAACAGCAATTCAAAGCTCACCAATGGGTCAAGCCTACAATAAGAAAATGTCAAGTAGGCTACCTGCTGTGATTTCTCATAAATTTATTACAGAGAGAAACATTGGCCTCTGCACAGTTTTAGCTGAAAAACCTCCACTACTTATGTATTAGATCCAGAAGGCATTGCTGACGAAAGCTCTTCCCAAGACTATTTACAATGCTGGAGCATGTCCTAACCAGCAGACCGTTGACTGCATCTCAGAAAGCTCATATAAGAACAGGACTGTGAATGCTGAAAGGTCGTCATGCTTTCATGCTTTGAAATAAAACACTCTTGAAGCAAAAATGACTGCCCACAAGTATATAAAGAACAGTGGTGTGAAGATGGGGAGTGCTCTCAAGGTCACATCTTCATATTACAAAATCCATGTGCAAAACTATTGATTCAAAAATAAAACATTTGCACATGCAACCACCATAATAGCACCTAACTCGAGGTGGCTCAAACTATAGGTGACACATCAGGTGCAAATGCAATTACCTAAGTAGTGCCATGCACAGCTCTTGTCCTCATTTCCTTAACCATCTTGCCTTGCATATAAGTCAATAAGTAATCAAAACAGTACTTGAGCACCACTCTATGTATAATTGTCCTAAAAAGGCAGTCTCCTGCTTGTGACACTTTACATGTATGTGTGTATTAGAGAAGTACCTGAAAAATGTATTCACCTGTGGCAAACAAAGCTTTTTGTGGATGATTACCTTCAGTGTCTCAAGGATCTGCAAAATGCTTTGTGGTTTGGACTTTCTTTCTCTTTTAAAGCAAATAGTTAAGATGGGAAGATCATTACACCCCAGCACAAACACAGGAGAAGGTGACAGTGCTGTCATACTAAATTTGGAGCTCCACATTATCACTTGCTGTGTGCTACTAAGTGCAGAGAAAAATGATCAGAGCTGTCAGCGTGACTGTATGAAACCAAGGACAGCTCGGGTTATTTTGACGGGCTTCAAAAACCTATGAGCAAGAGAGGGTAGAAAGTACAATTTAATGAAGAGTATGATCCAAATACTCATACTGGAAGATTTATTCATCACCACCCTAGGCTGTGCCAATGGGGAACACCAGCTACCCTTCCACCACCTGGTATGTTCACTTCTGCCAGGCAGAACTGGGGGCCAGTTTGAACTCATCTCCTCAGCTGGCCTCTTGGGCTCAGCAGGTTACAAAGTTCAAAGTCATCTCCAAAATGCTATGGTAGGGGAAGAAGTGGGATGAATTGATGTAGTAAGTTACCAAAGCCAGCAACAGGACAAGGGCAAAATAGATGGGCTCTTTGGTAGCAATTAGAGTGAGGAGCCACATGAATGCTTGTGTAACTAAACATCTCCAGCACCCATGCGACAAACCAAGCAAAGGCAAGAACCTGCAAAACTGAGCTAGAAAGACTATAAGACTGCAGGATTGGGCATGCACTTAGTAGTACCACAGGACCTGAAATGGCTCCTGTGCTTGCTAAATCTTGTCTCATAGCAGCTCTGCCTTTAAGCCCTTTGAAGAACTCAACACATTCCCAATTTAAAAGCAGAGTTAGTATCTTCCTTGCTTCCACGCTGAGGACATCTTAACACTTCTATCATACTGGAAAGGTGGCTATATTTTGATAAGCTCATTTCTTTGGACATTTTTCTCCTGAGCTCCTCTGCTGGAGAGACCCTAGAGCTGCATATTGTTCTCCCAGACAGCAACAAGCATGCAAAAAGAACAAGACAGGGCTTTCACAGTCAATATTTCTATTAGCTACGCAACTCTGTTTTCTCTGCTGAGCAAGTGCTCTCTGGGTACTGAATCTGGGAGGCAACACATGAAAAATGGAGTGCTGTAAGAAAAGTGTATCACCATCACTAATCACAAATGATAGAAATTCTGCACCTCTGAGTTGCAGTTTTTGTGTATTTTACTTCAGTGTGTACAATTTAAAAGGAAGAGGCCATGCTGACAGCCCCTAACTACGCTCCCCTTCTAGGTTGCCCTATGTGTCTTTGAGGAGTACATGCTTCTCAAGCTGCTTGTCTTTCTCATGAGAATATGTGGTCTTCAGGCTTGGTCGACATGTATCGTGCTTCATAGTGATCACAATACTCTTTGCTTTTGGTGACTTACCGAATTTGAGCCTATGTAAAACACCACTACCATCTCCTAACTTAAAGCACAGCTCTTCATGTCACGTTTTAGAAGGAAGTAATGTATGAGAGGGAATGAAGACTAGAAAATCATCTGGATGGAAATCTTTTCAAGTCTAACTTGTGTTAAACCTCTCTATTCTCTTCTGTTGCTCCTGGTCGTGTTCTCCTCCATGGCAGTGACCTAGCCAACCCCATTTCCATCATGACCACGCTGCAGTTCATACAACTGCAGATGGTTATCAAATTCCCTTATTTGTCCAAACTATAAATGCCTCATTTCTATAATTTTTCCTCTTATGTAACTGATGTTTTTTCCCCTCTCACCAGAACCAGAAATACGAATAATCTTCCTCCCCTATAGTGCTGCTATAACTATTCATTTTCTTTTCAAATGGGCTAAATGCTTTTTAATTGGTAAGATGCTGATGGAGGAAATGGTGACGATGGACTTGTGTGAGAGTCTGTCTTTCATCTGCAGGACAGCAGATTTGAGATCAAAGGCTGCCAAGTTATTGGAGCACATTGGTATGCTGCAGCAAGGAAAGACTTTGCAATGAGGAGAGAGCTGCTGGAGGTTGATGAGAACTCCTTCACCTTAGCTGACCATGGCTGCACGAACAGCAGCTGCCGCTCGCTGACAGAGAGGTTGCAAAAGCAAAATACTGGTCATGGATACACAGCAGAGTGAAGGAGTAACACAGTGGGAGTAGGAAGTGAAGAGGAAAAAGACACAAATAAAATCTCAACATAAACCCTGTATTTTCAGGGAAGTAGATGTCAAACACCATCCTTAAAAAGTCAAGAGAAGAACAGTGGGTGACACGCGGTTCTGTTCTTTATACTTACACATGCTGCCCATCCGACTCAAAGGGAAAAAAATCAGTCTCAGCTGGCATATGTCAATGCTTTCCTCAGCCAGAGTTAAATGGAAGCTGTACAGCCACACAGAGCAAAGGCCAGCCCATGAACGCTCAGGTATGGGCTGCATATGACTTCATTCACTAATTTAAGCACAGATCACAGTTAAGAAGGCCAGAAGACAGACCATCCCCTGGCCAAATCCCTTTCAAATGTAGTTGTCAGCAAACGTACTCAGCATGTGCTTTGTGCAGCAAGCTCTCAGTCCCAAAGAACCCTGGATGTTAGGGGATATTTACAGGGAGTCAGAGACAGGTAACTAAAAAAAGGTAAATACAAATATAGCCACAGCAATATCATGTCAGAAGAACATCAATCAAGCAGAAGGAAATGTAATCTGATGATCCAATTGCCTATGAACACTCTTGTTTCTCTTTCCCCAAAATCTACAGGTTTCCAAGTGCAAATATGATGAGGTACCAATAGCTACTTAAATTAGCTTGTTAAAATCCAAGGTCTTTACAAATTTCCCATATATTTTAAGGAACACATGTTGTAATATGCCATTTAAACTGGAATTGAGCTCAGCAGTAATATATATGTTATTTAAAAACCACCACAGATTTCTGAAAGTAGCTACAAAGCAAAATCTGTTTGGAATTGCTCAGTTTTATGCATGGAGGTTTCTGCATGAGCTGGCAGATATATTTAAATTTGCTATTTTTACAGCAACTTGCAGCCATGTTTTACAAACATGAAGGAATAAACTTTGTAACTGCCTTGTGAAAAACATCACTATTTTAGAGCTGACAAAACTCACACAAAGAGAGAGATAAATGTCTAGAATCAAGACAGAAAGTCAATTAATAGCTAAAATTTGCATGTTTGGAGCTGATGCCTTGTGTGTATGGCTTCTTTGCATATAGAGTCACTTATCTTCAAACAGTCACAAGATTGTTCATGTCATATAAGTCTTTGGGTATAACCAAGTTCTCCAAGCAGCAGCAAAATGAGTGAAGGTTAAAAAGGAATCAATTCAGACCAAAACTTTCTTGGTGTGGTGAAATGCAATTGAAAGAAATTAACAAGAAACTCCTCCAAAGAAATCAAATGGTCAGTTCAGCTGGAAACCAAAGGTTCTTGTTTGGGGATTTCTCTCCATGATGCAGAATACAGTGGTTCAAACACCTCTCAAAATTTCAGTTCTGAATCCATGTTTTAAAATTACAGGCAGGGTATTTTCATCTCTCCTTCCTCATGCTGTCTTAGTCTAATAGACTCGTAGTTTTAAGACTAATTAAATCACTTCAGAAATAAAAAGAGGTTGTCTGGTGCTGCATGGGATTGTTTTTCCTTCTCTCCTTTCCATCCCTTTCTGGAAATAGGCTATCTCTGCAGCTATATAGCTAGCCAACTACTTCAAACATGCTTAATGGGTATCATCAAATACAAAACCTGTCAGTTCATCACAGTGTAGCATAAGAAAGTCTAGAGAAGTCCATAGACACAAGCTGACACAGCCATGGGGGGTGGGAGGCAATGCAAGTGGAAAGTGAGGAACTGCTGAGTTCTGTCAAAGAGAATGGGATGGAAAAAAGAGAAGGTACTGACCAAATGAGGCGTAGCACAGATCCTAGCTCTAGATTACGTATGTTACGCTATGGCAACAGGGAGCTCTGCAGGGGATGTACTATTCATTTCTAGGTTTACTCTCATAACTTCTAGCATCACCTGAAATCTTCAGTGATGATCACCCCACTGTTCTTCTGTTTATTTTGTACCTTACGTGCTATAAAATGCAAATATATATTGATTTAGCTGCCAGGAGTATCTGCCTTTGTTACCTTTAAGAATATCAACATGTTGCTGAGATTTGACTTTTTTCTGCAAATGTCTTATGAGATCTTTGACTTCTTCCCAGATCTCAGTATGCATTGGTTTCTGTGAAACTCCAGCAAATACTCTGCATGATTGGTGACTGCAAAGCCTGGTATCTAATGCCTGCTGCAACTAACATAGGCATAATGGCCTAATTAATACTTCAGCTGTGTGTGGTTCAGTTTTTGATCCTTCACATAAAGTCTCACTTGGGTTTTCTCATTCCAAACAGGTAAGTTACATGTACTTCATTGATACTTACCAGCTGCTTCCCTGACTATTTAGCTTGTGGATCCTGCAGGAGAGATGGATTCCTTCAATATATTACCATGGGAAATTAAAACCATATATAAGTATATATATAAGTATATCCAAAGTATAAATGTAGATGTTTGCTTCAACATCGTTTCGTCTGAATTTAATTTAAAATGCTGTGTAGGTCACATTAATTTTAAAAAAATGGGGTATTTCCATCAACATATCCTACTAACAATGCAGTTGGAGTAATGACATACAGTCATGGTCTACACCAATTATGAGACCTTGCTAGTTTTCTTATTTATATGGTACAAAGTCCTACATGATATAGATGACTCCCTGACCTCTCACAACAGCAATAACAGGAGTACTTTGCACTCACACACCACCTTTCATCTTGGAGCTCCCCTGACATGAGAATTTTCACTGCATCCATGTGACACACAGGTGGGCATCTAAACACACTTCAAAGGCAGGAGAACTATGCCACAGAAAGGTTACACAACTTGGCCCAAATCCCCGGAGAGCAGCTGGGAATGTGAACTCTCCCATTGCTTGCTTGTTCTAACCGTCCAGACAATAAAACCCTAAAAATGAGCTTCATAAAGCATTAATCAAAATGTTTAATCCCCTACTAAGTTTGTAAATGGCAAGGGCAGATGATAAGCTCACTAATTCTTTTTGATACATTATCCATGACTTGTTCCCCTTTTCTGGCAACACTTCTTTTTCTTAAGGAAGAAAAAAAACAACCCCATACTAAAAAAACATTCAAATACAAGAAAAATACCCAACCCAGTTTGTTTCCCAAGCAATTATTGCAAAACAATTTGAAATCAATAAAGTTTAGCACTTCCTTTATGGCTCGCCTGTTTGATCCCAACAACTACACTGCACACGACCTATGGCAATTCCTCTTCGGGACCAGAGCACCAGAGTGACCTCAGGAGAAAGCAGCAGCAGGACTCTGCTTGCTCGGTTTTAGTTTCCAAGGACCCACAAGCTGCCAAACAACGTGATGCCTGCATACCTAACAGATATGATGGCAAATAAAAACTGCCCAGCCAACAGCTAGTGACAGCAATTGAAACTAATGGTTTGGGGGCTGGCTATATGATAGCTAGAAAGGGAAAAAAAATCAAAACCCTCCTACTGTTCCCAGTGATAATTAAGGGACTACTGCAGACAGCCCCAAGTTCAAAATACTGCTCTCTGCTTGGCCTTTGCCACCCCGTGAGCAGCAGAGAAAGTTTTCAGACACATTTGCAAATTGTATTTAATGCTGCCTAGGGCTGATTCTGTGCTTCAGACAAAGCTGGTGAACTAACGTGCACCTCAGTTTTCTCCCTTTATAATAGTCCTAATGCAAATGGACACATCCACTACAAATCAGGCCACCGCAATACATATGAGCAGCTTTGAAACTGTGTTAAAAGGAAAACTGATGTGGGTGGTGAGGGATTTTTTTTGAGCACACAGGGTAACAGTGTATCATTTGCTGGGTGAGTTGTGTGAGGTCGTGTTGCACTCCATCAGATGGGAGCAGTTTATTTATTTATTTATTTCCAAATAAGTATAACCAATGTCATTTTCACGGGAGCTGGGATTTTTTTTGTAACGCAAACTCTGGTCTCCAACAGCTGAGCTCTAAATAAAACACTAATTATTGTGATTCTCAGGACAAGATGTTGAGTCAAATGCTCTCACTAGCATAATCTCTCTTCTGTTGGGAAGTGTTAAGTTCTTGAGATGGGAATGCTCTGTTGTGCATATTTGTGTGTGCCTGCCTATACCTAGAGAAAATAAATATATAATTATATGCATTCACACTCAACACACATACAGATACCCATCTGTGTGGAGAGGGAACGTTCACACAAAATATTTGGAGCTGTTTCCCTGAAAGCCTTACTCTAAGAAGAAAGTAGTATTTTACTTCATAAAAGCTATGTGTTTCTGTAAATAAATTGTAAGGGAAATGGGCTGCAGAAGGAAATTATGGAAATAGATTAGAAAAAGTATTATTTCTCTAGTATTCTGGCAATTTAGCTACTCATGGACCAGGACTGTATTTTTTAGAGGGCAGAAAAAACCCCAGATATTTCTCTAAGAAGCTTTTATAAGGTGAACAGATGAGGTTAGATTACCAGATTAGAGTAACTCTGTCATATAGTCTTGTCTTAAAGTGGTTTTGGATTAGGGTCCAAGGGTCAACAGGAGGCTTATCACTGGCTATAACAGTTCTGGAAGTGGTTGTAGGAGCTGAGCTTGTTAGCTCTTAAGGGCATTGCTCCAGCATTTTTTACTTCCTACAAACTAAGCAGACTTTCTGTAGCAAATATCTCATACAGGGCAATGGCAACAGTCATCAAGTATGTTCTGCAAATGCCCTCTAGCCTTACTGTAAATTTCTCTTAAAGGAGCAAGAAATCTAGAGACAGCTGCATGCCACAGATCTGGCAATTTCCTAGAGATGTTTGCTGTTGAATAAAACCATTCAACACCCAGAAAAGTCTCGAGATATAAAAAAGGTGAGATTCTCTTTCTTTTCAATCTCAGGTACCTGAAAGTATTAGGCTTTGTGTAGAGGGTACTGCTTTGAACACTCTACTTTCAAATACTCTCCCAGCTTGAGGTAGCAATGTATGAATATGACACATCAAAAGGGTTTATGACTTAGAGCATTTCTTAAACACAATTTCTTCCCTGGTCAGGAGAGGTCCCTTCTCTTATTTCTGACCTATATTTCTTCTGCCTCTTTCACAGTATTGCCCAGACATGGTAACATTACTTCACGTAAATGTTACTTCCCTTATCATTCTTAGAAATCTTTATCTGCAGCATACATTCACAGGAGGAGGTACAGGAGCCTTTTCAGAGCTCTCTGCTAGCACACCCATTCTTTTTAATGTTGCTATTCAGCCCTGTTATTAAAATTATTACAGTTTTGGATAGCAGAAAGGTGACTGGCTCAGCATGTCAACAGATTGCCAGCAAAGCATGTCCAACAATAATGCCCCACAAGTGTTAAAAATAACTCCATATACCATATACAGGAAAAGAAAATCTCTGTCCTTTTGTCTGCAAGAGTCTCTCCAGATCTGGAGTTACTTTGCTTCCCATTTTTCACATAGGTAAGTCTCTCTCACTAGTCTGGTATAAACAAGCATCTTTCAGTTCCAGCTCCCAAGCTGGAGTTTTTTGCAGGAGTCTCTCTGCTTGCTAGATTTTTCCCATTTAAGTACCTTGCCAGGCTGCCATCTGAGACAGGGGATAACCCCTACTCTCCTGGAGGGCTTTGCTATCAAAATAAAACACATTTCCTGAGATATTTTCTCCCTAACTGTCAAAGTTGGTTAGGTAAGTACTTACATGTATCATCCACACATTAACATCCACCCCGTGTTATGGGTACCAGGCCAGACAGGAGGCCCTTCACTTACAAAACTGTAACCTCTTGTTTGCTAGTTTTTTAAATCCTGGTCTAAAGCACACTGAAATCAAAGGGATGGGGTTTTTTTACGGGCTGACATGGTTTTTGAATCAAGTTAACCTTGTTATGGAGCAAGTTGTATACAGGCACCTGTCATACTGAGCTTGCCAATCGAAGTGCTTTCAATGTAACTTCTGCTGTATGTTATTAGCATGGATTATTAGCATTTAAATCATCTTTCCCCTTGGCATTTCTATGTCTAATTTTTCCTTTCCCCCCTACCCCAAGTATGATTTACAGAAGACTGACTTAGTGGGAAAGTATGTAGTTGTTAGATAACGATGGAATAGAATTTTTTTGCTTGTTTGGCTTTTTCTTTTGTCCCAGCCTCTGGCAAGGAGGTTGAAACTAGACGATCTTTAAAGGTCCTTTCCAAACCAAATCATTCTATAATCCTATGATTTTTTTAGTATCATGGCTTATTAAAATACGAAGCAAAATGAGATTAATACAACCATGACAAACGTATGATTAGTGACAGCTATTTTTTCCCACCATAGTATTTTTCCTTTCATTTTCTTCTTTACAAACAGGTAAAAGTATCCAACAGTTTTCTGACATTTTTGCTTAAGAAGCACTGGAGCAACTGCCCACTCTGCTTAAAAAATAAGAGCTTCTTGGCAAACAGAGCAACTTAGGACAAAGACGAAAGCTATTTGAGATGCAATATTTACCGTGGCTGCCCAGCTTAACGCTCATGAGTAAGTATAGTGTATACTGTCCTAGTAAAAATGTAATTATAGGCCTCATATAGTGCAGACTGACACAAGACCAGGGCCTTATCTGTCATAAATACCGTAACCGGGGAGGTCTCCTCAGTCCACAGAGCTATGGCAAACAAGCACCCTGCGTGGAAAGCTCGGGCAAAGGAGGAGAGGGTATGTAAGGCACAAAACACGTTTTCAGTGCAAACGCAGCAAGCGGGGATTAGGAGGACGAAACAGGAGCTGACCTCGACTCTGGGGACACCGGGGTATTTTCCTGGTGCCCAAGACAGGGGACAGCCTTAGGTCACGGATGCCGCTAGAGAATTTTGGCGGGGCTGAAGTGCACTGATCTGTTCTTGGCTCAAGTACGACGACAGCAGCTCCTTTAGCTGTGCCCCGATCTTTCCAGGCTTTTGCCCTGTGCCCATCACCGCGTACTCTCGGTTCACACACAAGACAGCGGCGGAGGAAGGCGTGCAACTAGAGACAACACCTGCCCGGAGCTCCGCTGGGAAGTCGCCCTGTCACCGAGGGGATGCGGAGAGGCTCCCCGTCGGACTGCTACCCTCCTCCCGGGATGGCGCGGCGGGGGGCTGCCGGCGGCTGGGGGGAAGGGGCCAAGCCGCTGCGGTAGCGGCGGGGCGGGAGGGGCCGCGGCAGCTCCGGCAAGCGGTAGTCGGGCCTTTTCCCCGCGCCCCGCTCCAGCTTGCCGGGTCCCCGCGCCGGGCCGCCCGCTGCCTGCAGGCTGGCTTGGGCTGGCTCCGCGCTGCACTGCGCCGGCGACTGCTGCACCTGAGCCGTCGTGTCAGCGCGGAGATAAACCACAACAAACCCAAACCAGACCCCGGCGAATGCATGATGTAATTTCAGATTATATAAGCTTGAAATATGAGGGAGTAAAAAAAAAAATAAACAAGCAAAAGGAAAAAAAAAACCCAACCCAAACCCCAGCCCAAAACCTGTCGTCTTTCCCCCAGCACGTCGCGGGGGTGTGGAGCAGCCCGTGCTCTCGGTCCGCCGCCGGGGCACGCACGTCGGCACCGGCCGCCCGCCTCCCCCAGTGCCGCCGGGGCCGCCGTCCCCGCCCGCCGCGATGCGCCCGGGGAGAACGGAGAGGCCCTGCCCGGCACGGTCCGCCTCGCCCTCCCTTCCCCGCAGAGGCTGCGAGCCCCGCGGTGCAGCCCTAAGGGAGGTGCGGACGGGGGGTCGCCCCCGGGGCAGGTGCTGCCTTACCTGCTCCCCGAAGTCGATTGCGATGTTGGTGATGCCGAGAGGGACCAGGAACCGGATCAGGGGCCAGTAGTTAGTGAGCGCTGGAAATTTCACCATAGTCCCAGCTACGCGGTGACCCCCAGCGCATCTGCCGCGGCAGGAGACGGCGCGGGAGGACGGCGGGGGGGTGGTGGAAGGATGAAAGGGCAAAGGAGGAGGGTGCGCGCGTGTCCCTGTGCGTGTCTGCGAGCGGGGGGGTGTGCGGGGATAAGGGCGAGGGAGAGGAGCAGCAGAGCCCCCTAAAAATAAAGCAGCCGGGGGAGCCGGTGTGTCCTTGCCCGGCGCGGCGCAGCTCGGCTCTGACGGGTGCGGGCTGGGCGGCGGGGCGCGCTGTGCTGCCGCCTTAGCAGGAGACCCGAGAGATCAAGTCCATCCCCGCCGCCCTCCTCCTACACAACAATGATCCGCCGCCGCCGCCGCTGCCGGAAAAAAAAAAGAGGAGGGACACCGCCGCCAGCCACTCGTGCGGGCAGCGCTGCCATCCTCGGGGCGCGGGGGCCAGGGGAAGGGCCGGGCCGGGGCCTCCCCCCCGCCTGACGCTCGCCGGCGGCGGGGCGACGGCCGCGGCGCCGCGCCGCGCAGGAAAACGCCGCCCTCCTCTCCGCCGCCGCCGCCGCCGCGGAGCCAATGCAGGCCGCGGAGGCGCGGGGCCGGCCCGTCCGCTGGCGGCGGAGGTCCCCGTTGGGGTCGGCGCGGCGCGGGGTCAGCGCGGTGCGGGGCCGGCGGCGGCGCGGGGCCGGCGGCGGTGCGGCGGGGCCCGGGCGCCGCTCCCGGCGCGGCCCGGCCGAGCACGTGGGTTTGACACACGCCCGGCTGCCGCTCGGTGCCTGCCGCGGCGGAAAGAGCGGCACCGAGCGGCGCCGCCTGGCGCCCGAGCGCCCGCGCTGCGCCCCGCGCCCGCCGCGGGGCTGGGGGGCAGCGGGCGGGCCCGGAGCCTGCCCGGCAGCCCCCTGCCCTGACTGAGTCCCGCCTGGGCGTGTGGGTGCCTCTCGCCCCGTCTGTGCGGCCCTGGCCCTCACCGCGCGGCCGGGGCAGGGGGAGGGTTTTCTGGAAGCTTCGGGCCTCGTGCAGGGGCACCAGTGGAGCTACAGAAAGGGTGAGGGTCCTTCACGAGGCATTTTCCGGGATGCATGACCCACGGCTTTCCTCTAGTAAGACACCTGAAATAAACGGTGAAGGTCTGCCAATGCAACGTTCTCCTTTTAAAAAAACTTCTGTCCTAGTCCTGCACAAGGGAACATGTTTGTGGCCCCAAGGAAGCTTGCAGGAAGGTCCTCACTGGCTGCCAGCGCTGGCCGCTTTCTGGCCCTCAGCCTTGACAGGCATCGCCAGCGTAAGGAGTGGGGAAAAGACAACCCCCTTCTGAACCCATTGTGGAAGTTTCTCAACAGTTTCCAATTCACAGGGAGGTTTCGGGGTTTCATTGTAATTGAGTTTCTCTGAGATATTTAGGCTTGTGGTGTCATCCCAAGGAGGGATGGCAAATATTTGGAGAAGGTGCAAGCCCTGTGAGGGATGAGATAGATACCTATATCTTATCCTCAGAGTAGTGGTGAACAGCCTTCCTCACCCAAAGGATCCTGTGCTGAAATGTTCTTGTGACCAACAGCCACTCGACGTATCTTGAAAGGGTCAACAGGAGATGAGCTCTGAAAACCTCCGACAGGCAGATGACAGGCTGTGGGGTGGGGCTGGAGTGCGAGAGCCCCTGGCTCCAGAGGCATCTCTGCAAAGTCAGCCCCAGCTATCACTGGGACATTTTTCCTTCCTGCAGCTGGGATTTGTTTCACCTGGTAGCCTTTGAGCTGGCTGATACAGCCTTGTGGGCTCTCAGGACTAAACTCAACTGCTTATGAAAGTGCAAACCTGCCTTCATCCTCTAGATCACTTAAAATGCCACAGGCATGGTGTCCTTGGGATGATGGAGGGAGCAGAGCAGTGCCAAGCAGGAGAGGACAGTAAGCCGAGGGGAGCAGGAGCTGTTTGTGATTGCCTAAGTGTGTCTTTGAATGAACAGCACCAAATCTTCATCATCCTTATTTCACGTGTTTACTTGCAGAATTTAAACATACCCTGTGTGAATGCTTATGTGGAAGTGGTAAAATGTCCACATAGCAGGTCCTTTTCTTTGAAGCCTTCAGGCTTTTGAAGAGAAGGCTGGATAGATTTCCAAGTGTTAATTCAATACACAATTCTGTCTTCCTGAGACTGTTTTTGGTTTTAGATAACTGTATGGCCAGTAACTCATTTCTTCCCTTATACAACTAGCTTGTATTGTGAGTGAGGTCATTCCTCCTTGCTGAGAACAACTTGTAGCTGAAACTGTGGAATAATATTGTTTACAGATCTGTATTTCTACACATTTTCTCAGTAAAGTGTCCTGATTTTATTTCAGTTTAGAGGGTTTCTTTTTTTTCCTTAGGGGAAAGAAACATGTAGTGCTGTTCTTGAGTCAGAGAAAAGTAAAAAGAAAGCCCCAAAGCCACTTGTAAATAATATGATTTTAACTTGCCGTTTGAAATTTCCAGGTGAGCTGATGTCTCAGGACTTCCCCGTCTCACTCCTGGCAAAAACAAGCCACCACGAAATTAAAGCATCTAGAATCAAAACATTTGGACTCTGAGCCTGTGGCTTACAGCACTAACTATAAAGCATACAGAGTGATTAATTACTTTGTCACAAAATTATATTCAATCCTGGAAATACCAACACATCCAAGTAGTTTAATGTAGTTTCATGATGACACCAAACTGGGAGGACTGGTTGATTCACCAGAAGGTTGTGCTGCCATTCAGTGAGATCTTGACAGCAGGGAGGAACTTCATGAGGTTCAACAAGGGCAAGTGCTGAGTCCTGCACCTGGGGAGGAACAACCCCATGCACCAGCACAGGCTGGGGTTCGAACTGTGGAAGAGCAGCTCTGCAGAGAGAGACCTGGGAGTCCTGATTGATAATAAGCTAAATAAGAGCCAGCAATGTGCCCTCATGGCCAAGAAGGCCAATGGCATCCTGGGATGCATCAAGAAGAGTGTGGCCAGCAGGTCAAGGGAGGTTCTTCTCCCTCTCTGCTCTGTCCTGGGGAGGCCTCATCTGGAGTCCTGTGTCCAATTCCAGGCTCTCCAGCTCAAGAAGGATAGGAAACTGCTGGAGAGAGTCCAGTGCAGGGCCATCAAGATGATCACAGGGGACTGGAGCATCTTCCTTATGAGGAAAGAACCCACTTGGGCGTGTTCCTGCATATGACCTGATCTAGGTGGACCTGCTTTAGCAGGGGTTTGGTCTGGATGATCTCTCGAGGTCCCTTCCAACCCCTACCATTCTGTGATTCTGTGGTCCTCTTGAGAGTTGGTTATGTGTTCACAAGGTAATTGATATTTTTTGACTCCAGTAGATAATGAATCAGGCCCCTTACAACTGTAATTAATTTCCATCTGATAAGTCTCTTGAGATCCCCGATTAACTTTTTATGTTCCTGCTGCCCAAAGCAATAGTACAGTTTTATTTTAAATGTAGTTTCTGTTTTACTTCCTAACATGTACTGGAATGCCCTGTGTAAATGTTACCCTTAACTGATGCTCTCTTGAGTCCATGTATTAAAACCATTAAACTTATTTAGTAAACTGTTAGGCTATGTTTTAGGTTTGTCTATCTGCTTCCCATTCTTGTCTCCTTTTTACGGGATGAATGTAGTTCTTGTGTGCTTCTCTTTCAGCCCAGGTCATATTTGCTTCTCGAATTCATTAGAGAAACCAAATTTTGTTTGTAACCAAAGAACAAGGATAGTTTCTCACATCTTGAAGTCAGTAGTTTGCTCAGCTGATGAGCTGAGGAAATAGGTCATTTTAGCTGTCTTGGACAAAAAGCAGTGATTAGTAATCATTTCCTTTCTAGCATATTTTCTGTTATACTACATTTCTTACTCATATACCAAACACTGTCTGTTTGTTTAAATGGAATGAAAAAGACACAGAGAGGATAGCAGGAAATAATTAGTTCTGTTTCTGATAGAGGAACAGTCTGATCCATGAGTATTTTGAATGGAAGGATCTCGCTGTAGAAGTCCTTATGAATCGAGCACAGAGTTGAAATGTGGTACAGTGTAAATGATGAAATGCTTCAGAAAAATCCCTCGTGCCTGGTAATGAAATGTGTCTGTAATTGTTGCTTAAGCAACAGGGTCAAAGTCTAAATGTGTCCCCAGTAGCAGATCATATCAGGGCAGTGCAGGTTAGCTTTACTCATGCGGTCAGAAATACAACATGCAGATCACCACATGAGCTTTAACATGTGTTGGAGTCCCAGTCCTCTCCTGAACTTAAA
The DNA here is from genome assembly GCF_028858725.1 of Colius striatus. NCBI lineage: Eukaryota > Metazoa > Chordata > Aves > Coliiformes > Coliidae > Colius > Colius striatus. The sequence goes on from NC_084762.1 coordinate 8,838,279, forward strand.
GGAGGCCCTTCACCTCTTATGTTCCAGTTTGTACCCATTGCCCCTTGTCCTATCATTGGACATCACTGAGAACAACCTGGATCCATCCTCCTGATACCCACCCTTTACGTATTTGTAAACATTAATGAGGTCACCCCTCAGTCTCCTCCAAGCTACAGAGCCCCAGCTCCACATCTCCTCACTCATACTGTGCTTCTATCTTGAGTTATTCCTCCCCCTGCAACACCTGCCTCTTGCAGGCATAACTTTTAAGTTGGAACGGAGTCTGAGGCATATTTCCAACTCTATAAAAATTAAACCTATAAGATTGTCATTTGAAAACGTTGTCAAACTATGACTGAATGTTACTGCAGGAATGCTCAGAATGTGAGTCTCGAGCACTTAGTGGAAAAATACTAATTCCTATTTAGTATTGAGGAATAAAAAGCAAAAATCATCTACCCAGTAACTTTTTTAGAGGACTGGTCACACACAAAGCTCAGTTTTAAGGAACCTTCATGACTCAGCTGAAGATCCCCTTCTTCCCTTGGCATCCTAGTTCTGCAGCAAACCTGTTCCTAGCAAAAATGGACACTCAGCCTCTTCCTGCAGGGCAAACAAAAGTTGTACACACAGCATTTTCTCTTCCTTGGTATAAGCTAAGCATATGTCACTGCAATCACTCTGACTTGTGGAGAAAACCTTAATCTCAAAGGTGGACTGATGAAACTCTCCTTTTCTTACTCCTCATGCATCAGCCTTGGGATTAAGGGGCACTGTGTTCCTTGACTGCATGCCTGGCTGTGACTTCTCAGCTATTGCAGTTCACAAATGGAAAGACTACAAAAATGCTGCAGGAAAAATATGTACATTTGTGTAGCATTTTATTCTGTGAATGAATAGAGATGGAATGAAAGGTCAAAAAACAGATGAAGGGATCTGAGCTGTCAGTCAGACAAGTGCCTAACTAATGCGATTCCAATTTAGCTACAGCTCTGTGTGAAGAATAAAAACGGTCTTTACAGTCAACCTATGTCCCCACTCTGTGGCCAAGTTAACTCTGTCTGCAGCTGGCATGTCAAGTTGGATGATCCCCGGAAGGAAGCCTATGTCTTTCTTTTTTGGCTGGCACAAATGCACTGGCAGCTTCAGGCAAAACTGTGTGCCAGCTGATGAAGCAGAAGCAGCTTCCAATTAATGTTTAATAGACCCAGAAAAAAAAAGAATATTGGGTTTCAGTGGCACAAGGTGACCTGAGTCTCTCAGAAGTGCCTGACTTATTTTTTTAGGTGAGAATCAAAGAGCTGTCTCTGGTTGCCTGCAACAGGGGACCAGCCCAGAACATTTGTTGTGTCCCAGGGCATCTGGCAGCGTTGGCTTTTTACCCCTCATCTTCACAATGGTGTCTGCTATGTTGCTCACTCAAGCTCACAGTTTGGGGTTCTGGGCTTTATAGCCTTATTTATCTTTTGATCTTATGTTCAGAGTTCAAAACAGTACCACCTTCTGAGACAACCTGAGGCATCTGACTCTGCAGCAGCTCCAAAACGAGGGAGCTGGTGGGAACAGCTGGTCTCAAGCTGAAGGCAGCCAAGCAGGGAAACTTAGTGTTGCCCAGCTGCAGCTCTACTCATGCAGGCAACTCTGTGCCATTTCTTAGCACATTAATCATCCCAACACCTCCTTCTTCGGTGTTGGAGTTGCATAAACATGAGTGCTGTGATGCAGGAGGCTCACTGTGGACTAGGCTCAGCCTGAGTTAAAAATTTCTCTCTTTCAAGCGCTTGTAGTGCAGCATTTGAGATCCTGAGGGACTTGAGTGCTTATGAACCATGTATGCTACAGAGAGGGTTGTGTTGTCCTCACGTCAGGCCTGAGGCTCTGGCATTGTTTCATGATCAGAGGGAGAGAAGCTATCAAAGCAAACGTTTACAAATGTTGCATTTCCTCAGCATGGAAGAAAGCAAGTCTTTAAACACAGGGTTTTTCTGTGCTGTGTGTGGGGTTTCACCCTCTCTAATTTCTAAACTACAGTTTATTTAATGATTATAAAGTATGCATTCAAACATCTTGAAAGAAATGCAAGTAATAAAATGTTTTCCAGAACTAGTTAATAAATTAAAATGTATTTATATGCTTAATAAGCTTTGATTTACCTGGACTTCAGAATCCATTTCTTTAATGTACATTTGCCATCTTTGCTCCAAGCATTAGGAAGCTCTCAGACTTTCTACAGCTTGTATGCTTCTCACTAAAACATCTACATGTAATATCACTTGCTGTGCATGTGATGTGTACATGAAATGCAGTAAGCATAAAACTTTACCAATACTGTGACATTGCAAAGGTCAATCTTTATGGCTTTGTGTATCATTAAACAGTAATCAATATTATACTCTAGCTCTCTTTGAAGATTATTGGTACAGTTGAACACCATTTAACTGAAACTTGTACAAGGTGGTGGTGAATTTATGTTCCAAACTCTCATATTCTATGTCCTTTTATGATGTTGAGCTCAGTAATTAGATTGTTAGAGAACATGTTTAAATGTTTCAGAAATAAGCATTCATGAGTTTGCAATACTTCACCTTCTCCAGATTTCTTTAGGAGTTCAGTCTATCCTACATAAATGTGTTGCCAAATATGGTTTCTGTGTTATTGCAGCAATCATAAAAATAGCCTCTGTAAACTACTGAGTCATCTCATGTATTTGTGAAAAGATAATAATATGCAAATGCATAAGTGTTATTTATTAGTGCTTGTATGACTGAAAATGCTGTAGTATGTGCAAGCCAATATTCCCAGAGTAGTCTAGAACTTAAAAGTAGTAGTAAGTTTTACCTTTAAAATGTACAGTACTGCTCTTTCATACCTCTCATTGATGTCCAATGATAGGATAACAGGCAACAAGTACAGGTTCCAAAGAAATACAAGGAAGAATTTATTCAGTGTGAGAATGAGGGAGCACTGGAACAGGCTGCCCAGATGGGTTGTGGAGTCTCCTTTTCTGGTGACACTCCAACCCCACCTGGACAAGTTCCTGTGTGACCTACTCTAGGTGATCCGGCTCTGGCAGAGGAGTTGGACTAGATAATCTTTCAAGGTCCCTTCCAGCCCTTGAGATTCTGTGATCTCAAGACCCTGCAACTGTCCAGCCATCTAACTATAGTATTTGCTAAAATTTGCTAATTTTATAGAAAGGAGATTTTGTTCTTAACTTCTTTTTACCTACTGTGAGCTTTTAAGAAATATTTGCTTTTTGGAATGAGAATTCTATTCTTTTATGATAAGGATGTTATTCAAGAGAATCCAAGGAAATATTAAGATGCCACAACAGTCAATTTAGGAAGCTATACAAAACCACTTTTCAGCACTTTCATTGCTTTTATTGCCTGCCAGATACAAAATGCTTTTAGAAACCTTGAGTTGTCCTCATGATACCAAGAGTAAGAAATACCCCTGTTTTACAGATGGGCAAATGAGAGGAAACAGTTTGTGCTGGTTAGGCAGGAGGACCCTTGTCCCAGACCTGTAATTGGCCCTTTTGCATCTTCTGATTTTTTCTGCTGAACTGAAATGAAGGAAAAAAGAGAAAAAAAATCTGATTCACTGTCGGAGAGTCTAAGCTGCCTAATTAGTTTCTAAATATTTAGAGAACAAGAAGAACTTTAAAGCCATGTATAGTCTGTCATTTGTGTGTGCATAATGTCCTTATCCAAGGTCTCAGCCATTTATTGTTCTTTTATAGAGAAAATTACATCATTGTCTTTTCTTAAAAGAACTAAAAGAAGAAAGTAATAACCAGCTTCATCTGAAAATTGACACATTACCTTCAAGGCATGGATGTTTTGAATTCTTTAAAACAAAAACCAGACTGTTGTAACTGATAAAAGAACATAAGCTGCTTTCACAACACAGCTACTATCTTACTTGACCTTTCAAAATACTTACCACTGAAAAATGGATTTTCCCTTGGCCATCTCTCTGTCCCTGCAAGATGTTCATCTCTTCTAATAAGAGAAGGATAGACACTGAAGCAAATCTGCTCAATTTCCATTCCCCGGTGAATTTTTAGTCATTAGAGAGACAAAGTCAATATTGGCCTATCCTAATGAAGGCAGTTGGTGTACTGAGGGAAAACAAATGGCAAAAATCTAAAAGCAATTTAACTCCAGAAATACAAATTTTTCTCTTTTTGTACTTTTTATGACTACCCAAAAAGGCAGGATGGTCAGATCCTCTGAAGAAGAAAGTAGTGATGGAAATATGAGTGAGAATTCTGTTTGCATGACCCTTTAGTAGTGGAATTGCCTGGTATATGTTAAATTTCAGCGGATGATCTCTCAGTGATCAATGTTGTCATTTTGATCAAATGTATTCCAACATCTAAAGATGAGTCTGAGATTTAAAAACATCTCAAGTACTTTCTTGCACTTACATTCAAATCTCATATGAGAGTACCTATAAACCTTTTAAAGGAGTGTACAGATCTTTTTATTTCTTGAAGAATGCTGAATGACATGAATATTGGCAATTTTCCTTGTCTCAGAATTGTCACTGTCATTTTATTCTGTACTTTTAAAACAGTGTTATGAAGGGATGGAAGAAACTAGGCACAGTACTGGCTGTCAATTGCATGTAGACAGGAAATATCTTGGGTGGCATTCTCTCAAAATCCCTCCTGCTTTCCATTCTGGAGATGTCATTAACAGGACTCACATTCTTCCTATGAAAACCTAAACATATACAATTTATTTATCAATCTTTTTGATTGCTTGCTTATTACACACGTGTAGTGCAATAATTTTGCTAATACTCTCAGACTCCAGATTTATACTTATTGTCTAAACCAGGTGTATTTGTATAGCCCAGATACAAATAATTGTTTCTTCTGTGCAGGTGGAATAAGACTCTTAGTATGTGAACCACACTGTGCTAAGACAAGCCTGAAAAAGGAGCACTATGATATAGTTTTTTCTGCCTATAAAAATTCAGATTAATATGTTGTTATCTTAAATTGGAGGAAAAATATATCATATCCAGTGGAATAAACCAGAACTGATCTACTCAGTTACTACTGAAAGTTAAAATCATGTGCTGAATGGATTTACTAAAACTGTCCAACAAACATGTTGTCTCAGTTGGTGATGAACTACAAGGAGTTTGGTGTAGATAAGCTCCAGACCCAGTGATATATTCAGCATTGATCACTACATTTTCCTTTCCTTTCTAGAAAAGAGCTCCCATCAATAAATAAATACTTTGAGAAGACCTAAGTCGTCTTGAACAAATACTGACTAGGTGAAAAAAAATCCTGTGGTGATAATCAATGTCCATCACATCCAAAACACATCACAGTCACTATTTAAAGTACCACCATATGGTGTAAACTCCTGAGAGTCAGAGCTTCTCCAACCAGAATTAACAAATTTGAGCTGTCAAGGCTCAGTGTAGAAGAGGATGGTTCAAGTTGCCCTAGCCTTAGCAGTATAAGGGAGGAAAAAAGAGGATGCAACTTGTTGTCCCATTTTGGTCATACACAGTGCATTCTGACATCTCAGCATCTTTTAGGCAGATTGGATAGGGCTTTCACCTGTGAAAGTGAAGCACAGCTTTTTCTCCATCCCTCATCAATCAGCCATGCTATGGATTGGTGGGAAAAACAGCTGAAAGGAGGTAACAGAGAAACCACAGGTGTTAGGGTGGGTTTAGTGTGATTGTGATGGAAAGGGGCTGGCCCTCTCTTGCAGCTTGGATCAAGCTATCTGAATGCAGCTCATCCTGTAACACCAGAAAGCACTGTGCTGTGAGTATAGGGGAATGGGGATCTGCTGGAAGTGGCATGAGGGAGTCCAAGCAGCTTCATACTCGGAGCAAGCCAGTGGCAATGACAATAGATGGCTAACATCATCTGCAGGGTAAGACAGTCTTTTGGGAGCATCTGTCCAAGAAAGTATGTGCAGTGAGTCAGGCTTGCTTTGATGGTGAGTAATGGCTTGGAACTTTGCAGTTTTAAATGAGCCCTGCCGAGAATAATAGCTATAAAGGTGTGGTGCTTGCTGTAGTCTGCAGTTCAAAGTGGTAGAGTTTTATCGATCCTGAGAATGTGGGTTTTTCTCCTTGTTTGTTAAAGGGCAGGAAAAGACTCCGTTGAAAAGGTTAACTGTTTTGAAATAGAGATTCTGTGAGGTTGATATCTACCCTCAGTCACTTGATGGAAGAGGTGTATAGCAGTACAGCAGTTGCTATAAGCAGTGACTGCAGCCAGCAAGGACAGCTGTTGGTCAGTAGAAGTAGCAGATATCCCAGGCACCACTGTTTAGGGCCTGAATGTGAACTCTTCCCAAATGGAGTAGGTCCGTGGAATCCTCAATCCCAAATATCCCTCAAAGACAACAGATTTACATCTTGTTGACTTGACATCTGCTGGATCTGATGTCCCTCAGCATGACTTCACCAGAAGAGGGAATACCTCTTTAAGTACTTACCATGGGGACAGACTAACTGCTGATCCTTGGAGAACTTGGAAGATTTTCCAAGACTTTTTCTTCTCTGGCAAAAATTAGTTGAAGGTGGGCAGATGGCTTAAAAAGTGTCAGCCAAAGACAAGTGGATAGACCAGCAAACAGCAGAGTAGTAGACTGCCTCATGTGCTTAGGAAACCCTTGTTCATGCTCAATATGACCTGTAACAACTGTGTCTTCAGCCTGAAAGTTTTATTGGTACATAAAATGGGGGGGGGGGGGGGGGGGGAAAGAAGAAAGACAAAGTGTCTATTTCTTTCTCATTTTATTAGATATTTTCTGTCTACTTATGCAAAAGGCAGTGGAAAATTTAGGGTAGGGTTTTTATAAAGGTGTAATGGATCCCTACAACCTATTAATACAGATAAAAGACATATACCTAACACCTATTAGTGCAGATAAAAGGCATTTAGGAAAAGAACTTATGAATATTGTTTGTCTGATATAAATCCCTGGGAATACAAAGTTAGAATCAATACCGTTTGCCTGAAGATTAAACTGTTAAGTTTACACATTGTTTGATTCACTGCATGCCAGCTGCCCAAACACTTTAACTTGGGACTCTGGTAGTGGAAGATGTAACAATACCATGAGCTAATTTGCCAGTCCTAGGTTCCTGCCATGTGCTTTGCCAGCTCTAGGTAAAGCTTCTGAGGCATATCCTTTGGCCAAAGTGATGAGGTTCTGTTACGTGCACTGAACTGTAACTACATGAATAAAACAGTCGTTGATGTCATGGGATGCCTTGCTTATATATTTTGACAAATTGAGTTGCATCTTAATTATTTGTATAGCTCCAGAAGGTGAAGGGATTCCTTTTTGCAAAAATAATTGCTTTTGTAAAATGAGGGCAATCACATCATTGTGCTGCTGGAGACTCTGTGGCAAATTAAGACCTGTCACCAACAAGCCAGCAATTGCTGCTTGTTTCTGCTGGAGGGTATCTTAGTTTTTATTCTCACCTTGCAAGTTTTAGCATAGAAAAAAATCACTCTTTTAATCTTATCTCGTCATGCATTTTGATTTACGTTTTAATTACTCAGTGGCTACCACACTACAGTCACTTTTGTGTGTGTGAATTAGCATTTGTGGAGGAAAGCAATGCAGTGCCCTGGGATTCCCCTGTCAGTGTTGGTTAGTGTCTCCTGCTGGTGGGTTCTATGGCATCAGTGGGAGGTAGGCTAAGCAAAGTGTTTCTTCTGGTGCTATTTCCATATATTTTCTAGGCTTTGAACATTTCTCATGGGTATGAAAATAGGGACTAAACTGGGCAAGGGATATTTTGCACTACAAAACACAAGTTCCTTGCTACATCTTATAACTCTACTGTGATGGAAAATTCCCTCCGGTAGCTTTGCTGCTGAGGGATTTAGGTTGATGAGAAGCAGTTATGTACAATGTGAACTTTGGGGCTGATTACTTGCTCAGAGGTGTCACATATCCAGAATCTGCTCTTGGATTCTGGCTGATGATACAGCTCCAGTACAGATTAGTTTAGCTATTGTGAGGAAAATCCATCATTACAAAGCTTTACTATTTGTATATACATAGATATTTCTCAGATTAGCTACTTGATTGTGATACTTGCCTTTTGAGGACTTTTAAACTTTTAAAATGATTGATCCTGAACTGGCTATGTGCAGAGCACACACGTTGTTGGAATTACAGGTATTCAAGTGCACTGAAGAGGCAGAGTTAAAATATATTTTATCTTTTTTATATCTGCTTCTTCCACCTCCCCTCACCACCCTAACTAAATTATGCTTCAGAAATGGATCTTTATTTTGTCATAGCAACAGGACAAGGGGTAATGGGATGAAGCTGGAACACAAAAAGTTCCACTTAAATATAAGAAAAAACTATTTCACTGTGGGGGTGATGGAGCCCTGGCACAGGCTGCCCAGAGGGGTTGTGGAGGCTCCTTCCTTGGAGGTCTTCAAGACCCACCTGGACATGTTCCTGTGTGACCTGACCTAGGTGAATCTGCTTCTGCAGGGGAGTTGGACTAGATGATCTCTAAAGGTCCCTTCCAACCCCACCATTCTATGGTTCTATCAAGAGGTTTTTGTTTTTTTAAAAGAACCTAACATTATTAAGATTTCCTTTTCAAAGGCAAAAGGTAGTAACCAGTTCTCCATTCTAGGTGACCCTTCTTCTACAGGGGGAGGTTGGACTAGATGATCTCTAAAGGTCCTTTCCAACCCCTACCATTCTACGATTCTATGCCTGTAAGCTCTTGGTTTTATTTTGAGTACAGAAGTGTTTACTAGCATGTACCAAATCATTCCATCTGGTAAGGTTCCCACTTCCTCTGGATATGGATGCAGAACAGGTTAGGTCCTTTGAGGATGCCTGATTTCATGAAAGAGTGTTCATTAATGCTCCATGTAAAACTTGGCTAAACTTTTAAATATGTTTTTCAGTAGTTCTGATAGTTCTACTCCTCTTCATTGAACAGATCTTGATATTTCTTTCTGGCATTTCACTACTCTTCTTTTGTACATCTAGACGTCTCTGGAATGCAGGAGTAAACAAACAAAAAAACCCTCAGACTATTTGATTTTAATTAGAATATATGCATTGAATTTAATTTCTTCTGGTACTTCAGGTACTTAATAGCACTGATTGACTGTGATTTTTGTTCAAAAGTTAACTGACAAAATACAGATGAAAATATGTCTATGTTTTCTCCTGAGGATGCTTTTGCTTTATTAAGTCAAGGTTTGATTCTGCTGTTATTAGCAGTTACCTTGTTTGTGTCAGTGTTTTTACAGTGTAACCAGGTAGCAGCTGTCTTAAAATGAACTTCTCATTGTTAAGTCTGTATTCACATCTAGGACAAGCTTCTTTTGTTGAAGAATGCATGAATGCATGTTTATTTCTAATGTAGCATTCGGGAAACTCTGCAATAGCTGTTCTCCCACTTCACTTGGTAGTAATCTTCCAATTTTGGTTACAACCCTCACTGTGACTGGAGGCTAGACCTCTTGTGGCTGTCTGAACCAAAGATGGTAATCTTTCCAGGATATGGGTGAACACAAGAGGTGTGATTCTTCTAGTCCACAAAACCATCAACCAGGAGGACACTGTGGGCTATTAAATCTACCATGAGGATATTTGACCTGGAGTTGGCTTTCAGGTTCTGAAGCTGTTCCTACTTTTCCTTCCATCTAGTTATTGCTGGCAAAGTGTCAGAAAGCACTGCATTTTTCAGCCACTTTTGCAGTAAAGCAGGCAATGCTTTTTGTTTAAAGGTTGTGGAGTCTAGTTCATAGCACACAGGGGTGCTCCCCCAAGGTGGGGTCTTCTCCAGTTTCTGAGAATGGGGATCCTTCTTCATGGTCACAAAAGTGGCATCTAAAACTGCTGAGGTGGTGGAAATTGGGTCCAAGTGAGTTTTGTAACCATTTCGTCCTGTACAAAGAGGTTCTGTCCATTCAGTTACACACTGTGTCTCAGGGCAAGCCTTTCTTACTATCAAAACAAACAGGTACAGGATTTGGAGAAGAATATGCAATACTCACCTCAGATTTAATGCAGATATGTTAAATACAACCTCGGGTACACAGCAAAAGGACTAGAACAGCTAAATTCAGGTGGTAAGTGGATGAGTGCAGCTGCATACTTTGCTGCCAGTTGTATTTCAGCCCGTGGTCCATCCTGCACACAGGGAGCTTCAGCCATAATATTTCTCTGCTGGCTGCAGTTTGTACAGCAACATTTTAGGTGTTTCATTTGACCTGTGAGGATATTAGACTGCCTCACACCCTGAGGGAGCAAGTTGCCAGGTGACCCTGACACTACCTGAGTCACCCACCCTGCACACAGGCACCTGGTTGTAGTTCTACAGATCCCTTGGTACAACATGGCATCTGCTGAGCGTGATTTATCTATTTCACATGTCAGAATAATTGAAAATCTTATTTTTTCTGTGTGCAGTGTGAAATGTAATGTGTTCATCAGTGATGGAGAGCCCATGGCTGCGCTGGCCCCGAGTCTGGGGAGACAAACCTGCAGGAGGGACTCGGGACAGGACTCTTCCCTTCACACCACTTTGTCAGAGGTAAGTAATCTGAACATGCTTTGTGAACTGAACATGCTTTGTGAACTGAACATGCTTTGTGAACTGAACATGCTTTGTGAGCCAGTCTGGAGAAGAGAAGACTGAGGGGGAACCTTATCAACACTTATAAATACCTAAAGAGTGGGTGTTGTTGAGGTGAGACAGGCCTGGCACAGGCTGCCCAAGGAGGGTGTGAAGTCTCCTCTGGAGGTTTCCAAATGTACCTGGATGTGTTCCCATGCAACCTGATAGAGGTGAACCAGCTTTAGCAGGAGATTTGGACTGGATAATCTCTAGAGGTCCCTTCCAACCCTCACCATTCTATGATCTATAAGAGCAATTATTTGAATGGAGATTTAAATGCAATGGTAATTTTTAATCTTTTGCAGATCACTGTTAATTTGTCCTGTTTACAGTTCCATACTCTAAGCAGAAGCAGTTCTTCCTAATCAATACACCAATTTGCCAGTTTATCTAGGAAGGAAGCGAGGATTTGCTGCCTGAGCACTTTATGCATAGGGATGGGATCCCATGAGCCTGCATCTGGAGGAGTTTGAGAGCTAGAGGAGTCTTGCAGTTAAGCAGATTAACAATGATTTCTTTTCTTCAGTCTGGCATCAGGTGTCTGTAACTGACTCTGTGCTTTGCAAGATGATACTTCATCAAATAAATGCACTGTCAGAGTTAATTATTTTCATTTTATTTAGCAATTCACTCCTATGCTGACATCCTGCCAGTAGTAAAAGTGCTCCAACAAAACCTCCTTTGTGGTGGATTTTATGAATGCATGAAAATAGGCTTTCTGAAAAGTAATATGAAGGCTTTATATTTAATTTTGCTTTACTGACTGGTGCTAGCAATATAGACACTATTTAAAGCTTTTGGAGATTTTGACCAGGCTGCTGAATTTCAGGAGTGTGTTAGCTATCTTCAGTTAACATTGTCTCCCACTGTTATCGTGAAGCCATGAACACATGGAAACCTGTGATCTGTGATGGAACTGTGATCATCACAAGGGATGACCATCTTTTCATGTATCACTGGTTGTGGTATGAAAGAAAACTGTTCTTTGGAACCATTAGTGCAGCGTGACAGGGTGCTTATCTGTTATTCTGTGAAGGTAGATGAAAAATCTGGGCTGAAGCAATATCAGTGAATGCAGTTAAGGTGCTCATCTGTCTGCCAGAAACTGTTTCCAACAAAACCTACACCTGACCTTTTATTTCGTAGCTGCCAAACTGCTTGGCAAGAGATTCAGGAGAAACACCTACATATTCACAACACTCTGGGCCATCTCTTTAGAGGCAGGGACTCTTGTCAGATCAAGAAATGAGATAGATAGATAATGTCTGTAGAAAATATTTCACCAATAAGGCAAGGTGATTTTTCACTTTCTGCCTAAGACACTGACTAAAGATAGCATTCATTGAAATGCTTACAATGCAAGAGATGGCAAATACATGGCAGTAATTAAGAAAACAATAGTAGCATTATAAGGCTTACACTGTGTGTTGCTTATCTCTCAGCAAAACTAAAAAACCAAAACTCAAACTAGAGATGCTTCCTTTTTAGATGAAGGATGTAGTACAAATCTACTGAAGCAAGGGAATTGGTTCATTTCCTTCAGAAGTCTGAAAAGTAGCTTGTACTAATAATCATCTTCAGCTGAGTTGTTGAAAAGATGTGTTGTGCTTTTATCTGCAGCTAAAATCAGATGTGCCCTTTTGTAGTTGTGAAATCTGGATTTTATACAGGCTACCAACAAAGGCTCTTTGATATTGTGAGCCCAAGAGGTTATTTGTTGACAGAATAGCATTACATTGATGCAGGTAATGTCAAATGGTGTTGGATTTTAAAGTGTCTTGTATGTTTTATCTTTTCCTTTATTCCAGTGGCAGGAAACATCTAGGTGAATAAATACTTTACTAACAGAATAAGAAAGTTCATTGAAAGTTGGGTCCTTAGCTCTGTCAGGATCCTTCAAATATTCTGGTCAGAAAACATCATCATGTGTTTTGAAGCAGCATTGTTCCAGCAGGCATCTATGCCAAAATATGTCATGTATCCCTGGCACTTGCATTTAAGTGCAATTGGGAAAAGAATCTAGCCAGGGCCTGGCTGTGGCATCAGTGTAGTAGATCAGCTCATGTCCTCCTAACTGAGAGGCCTGTCTTACAATGAAATTTGTCCTACCCTTCTCCTCAGATGGTGGAAGGAGATAAGCAGTCAAGATGCAACCGAGAAGGGATGAATCACCTTTTTAAAGTTCATGCTTCACCCTGATGATTATCTAGAGATAAGGGAGTGTAGCCATATTAACCATCAACGATGTGGTCACACCTTTCTGTTTGTAGTGGGGCATTACACCTACATTCAAAATCTAGACTTTCTTTTTATTTCTATTCTTAATCAGCAATTCCATAGGGGAAATAAACTAGGCTCTATGGTGAATCTCAGCACATTGTTACTGCTTCTGGAAAGCATCTTCAGTCAAGTGGACAGCCTCCCCACCACGTTGTTTGTTAATGGGGTGGCCACATCCTTCCCATTTACCCCTTTACCACCTTCATCCCTTGCAAAACTGCTGTGACAGTGTAACCCACAATTACCAGAAGCAAAGACCCATCATTACATTCCCATCAGACTGTGCAAATACTAATTTTAAAACTCAGGAATTCTTTGCATTGTTGCCTGACTACATTCTTTAGGAAAGAAACACACATGCAGGGGTTAAAATCTGTGACTGATGCTACCATTTTGACAAGCTTGGTCTTTGTACCAGTACATTTCAAAATGCATTAAGACTGTGTTTTCCTGCCTTTCCTGAGACAGTGAAGATGAACATTCAGGAAGAAATAATGAGGCTTTTCTAAAAGAAGCTGCAAATTTTGTTTTGTAGTTTCAGATTTTAGGTTTGTTTTTTTAAACCATGCATTTATAGTTCCTAGCAGGTCAATTTCTTTGGTTATGATTGCCATCTACACATGCCATTGATGTTCAGCACTAAAATACTGAGTCAATAGCTTGCAGTTCAAGTCGATGCTTTCCCAGTGAAGCTGACTTTTATAAAGTCTTCGTTTACAGATCTGTCACTCATCACCAGATGGCTAAAATCAGCTGTTTATTTAGGCAGAATGGATGGGTGGCTTCAACCAAGCTTCAAGAAGCTTCAGCCTTGTAACTAGGGCCAGAATCTAGATTGATGTGTGGCTACTGCAAGACGCATACAATTGTAGAAATCTTATGATGGATTAAACATGCAAGCACTAAACATGCATGCTTCACTTTCTGTCCAGCAGTGGTTAGAAACAGGAGTTCCCAAAGACATTAACCTTCAAGTATTGGAATAGTTAAGCTGAAAAGGCAAAGCAGGCATTGTAGCTTGATGATTTTCTAACAGAGAAATAAGTTTTAGGGTGTTTTTGTTTAAATTACAAATAATTAGGAATGCCACCCATCCTATCAAGCTTGTGAGATGCTCAGATACTTAGTGCAAGTGGATGCATCCTCCTAAGAGCTCCATCACTTACAACAAAAGGATAATTGTATAAAGTAACTAACCAGGGGACTAGATGGGACAGGATCCTGAGTTTGGCATCTGAAAATGTTGGGATTTTTCCCTTTCTTATTCTAATTGTGGATCTAAACTTACTATTGGCCTAAACAGATCTGTTTTCTGAAAATCAGAGAAAGAAGGGTTTTTTGGTGTATTTTTTCAGAGAGAAATTTTCTCCTAGACTAAAAGCCAGCAAGGAAAGCAATCCAGATCAGAACAATAGAGTGTCTGGAGCTCTGTGATCAGTAGCTAGAGCATTATTTTCCTGTGGGGTGTAGGTGTGGAAGAAGGCTAAACTACTTTGTTTTTCCATTGTGATAATTTTTCGGGAAGACCTGAGCTCCTGGAACTTCTTTTTTCACAGTCACTTTTTGGAATTTACGGTAAATTTAGCAATCAGGAAGTGGAGTCATCCTTCCTGACTTATGATGAAGTGCAAATATCAGCTCTTTCTTCTCCTGAAGGTCATATGACTTGAGAATTGCTATGACTGTCAGCTTCTCACACCAAAAAGAATACACAGAGTGTTTTCAGCTGAAAGGGCACAAGGTTCACAAGATGCTTAAGCTTAATACAGAGCAGAAACTGTTGCAGTCATGTCTCTGGAGAACTATATGCCTCACATGCTCTCTTAATACTTTGAACACAAATAGATTTTATCAGCTGTGAGTAGCATGATGACATTTACTTTTCTCTTATTATTATAGGCATTTAATGCTTTTAGCTATGTCCAGGTTAATTGTTTCTGTTGAAAGTTGATAACATGGAGAAAACAGAGGAAGAGACAAAGACTTTGTATCTGTGCAGGGTATGAGAGAGTCATAGTCAACACTGAAACACCAGTATAAAATGGCCATTAAGGTATCTTCATGACAGTACTTGTAGTTCCCAATGTTTGGACTAACAAACAAGAACTGATAAGATCTACTAGATAAATGTTGAGTTCTTAATAGTTATTAACGTGCAATCTACTTAATCTCAAAACCTGTGACCTCCTTGACAACCAAACGTCTTCTAGGAGGATCAAATATACAGCTTTCTTTAGTAGAGACAGCAAAGTTCAGTGGTAACTTGATGACTGTGTAAAAGTCTGGCATTTTCCTTCTATTCAAGGAAAATTGTATGGTACACTTTTGTTCTCAAGACAATCCATCATGAGGCCTGCATAAACTAAGGAATGCATGTTCACGTCAAATATTTCACCCATAATTCTTAGTTTTTCATCCTGAAGCTTGCTTAAGAGTAGCACAAAGTGGATGTGTGTGGGTGGGCAGGGGAGGGGAAGGCTTTCCTAGCTGAGACCCACATGTCTGGAATTCTGTCTCCATAGTCATCAGCTGGCCGAGTAAATATCCTGTGTGGGATCCTTTGCAGAAAGTCTCAAGATCTCTTCCTTTTCTCTTTATCATGCTTTCCCTGTAATTGCTGTTTTGTGTGCCTTTGATGTAAGGGAAAAAGAGGACAGTGCTTTTTGTTCAGAGTGTCTTTCAAGTGCCACTCTGAGGTCCTCTAACATAATTATTTCTACATTACGCTGTTTGATTGGTTGTTAATGAGATTCTAGGCAGTGGTTATAGAGTTTTCCCGGAAAGGTTGCTGTTAAGTATTTGAAAGAAGCTACAACAGTCTGAACCTTCCCTAAGCTTTGAATGGCCACCTCAGTAATGTCTCTTGTCTGTGTCAGTTGGTCATGTGATATCCTCTACTTCTGCTGAGGTAAATCTGGACTACAGTCGCTGAAGTCACTGCAAGTTTGTGCAGCCTGTGCTGTCTAGATTCTGTTTCTAAACTCCATTTTCCATGTGCCTTTTCTTTGAAAGGGAATATAATGAGAAGAAAACCTTATTCTTCAAGAGTTTTCCACTCAGTTATGCAAAAGATATTAAGACTTAGGGTTCAGCTATCGACCTGGGGTTGGATAGGTTGTTTTTCCTCTTGTGATTAAGTGGCAAGGTAAGTTTTTATTGCCAGAAGCATAGCTGCAACACACGTAATAGAGTGAAACAGATGAAGAGTTTTGTTTTGCAGACAGGCCAGACTTATTTTTGGTGGCTTTGGCTTGGTCTTGTTTCAGAAACCTCATTCCATAAGGGTTTTTCCTGTCTTCAAAACCTCAGTTGTTTTAACAATAACAATAACAAATTATAAATGTCTCCATCTCTTAAGAAAGCTATCTTGATCAAATTGAAAGGCTCATGTTATCCAAGACATAGGGAACAGTGTGCTTGAGAGCTCTGCAAACCTTATCCAGAAACGTTGCTTTTAGACCCAGTGAAGATTCTGGACAACAGAATACCTGTGGGTACAGAATTTTGCAAAATACCATCTTTACAATTAATGTAGAAGTAAGACTGGTTCTAGACTGGTCTCTAGACTGCTGTTGTTAGTTTCCTTGCAGATGGATAGGTAGCTTCAATAGAAACCTAACATTTCACCTGGTGTGGCAGATAGGCTGAAGAGTGGACTGTACCACCATTTATAGTTTGCTTCCAAAACTGACCCACAACTAATTCTCTAGTTCTATAGCTTCCTTCTTGTATGTTGTTTGGCTAGACCCTATCAGAATCTGAGTTATATGGTACAGGGTGACTTAAGCCCTCAACAGCTATTTTCTCTTCTTTATGGTAGTCTGCTGTGAAACCCTGTGGCATATCCACAGGGCAGGAAGAGATATTACAGACCTCCCCCACTGCTGCCTTAAGGCACGTGACTAATATCCTTTAATGAACAGAACCCTTCCAGTGGTTTAAAAGCGAAGGCCTTCAGACTTGAAACTTGTCAATCTGATATTCCATTAAAATGAAAAAAAGAAGGGAATTCTGTGATTTTTGCCTATGCTGCTTGTAGAAATGACAACAACAACAACAAAGTAGTTGGTAGGGAAGGGAGATGAGACGTGTTTCATATTAGAATAATACTTTAAAAATACAGCAGAAGCTACTTTGTTCTGGAGCTCTGTTTTCATTGTGTTTTACTGTCTAATGAATCAGACAGCAAATGTGTAATTTTATTGAAAATATAAAGTAAATCCAGATGTTTATATACAGTAAAGTCTACAAGGAGCGTGTTATCCTGCTAGACTTATTCCTCTAAAAAACTAAACAGCTCATGCTGAGTAAGAGTGGGGCTTCCGTTCAAACAGCAGTGGTAAGACTGGAATCTCCTGTATGAAGGGAAAATTTTAACACTAATACACATAAAGTCTGTGGAAACATAATACACTGAGCTC
This sequence comes from Colius striatus, assembly GCF_028858725.1. Taxonomy (NCBI): domain Eukaryota; kingdom Metazoa; phylum Chordata; class Aves; order Coliiformes; family Coliidae; genus Colius; species Colius striatus. The sequence continues at coordinate 8,855,630 of NC_084762.1, forward strand.
TTTGTGCTTTAGAAACATGTAATGGTTTGTTTTTTGAGAATTTTGTTGTGTTGCATTTGCAACTGTACTAAAGAATTTATATAAGCTCTATCTAAAAGTGCACCAAAATATTGGCTAGGAATTTCTTGTGATTTCACCTGGATGGGCTGTATGTTTGGCTTTTATCCTGATGATCAGGTTGTGGAAGCAACTTGAGAGTCCTCAAAGTTGGAGACATCATTCAAAAGAAAACAATTCCTTTCTTGAAGGAGAGACTGAGATGACTGAATGTGGAGCTCCACTATATAAAGTTCTCCCCTGTTATCTTTTCTGAGCCAGACTTTCATCCCTTGGGAAGATATTCACCCAGAGCATGTTTGCAGTGACTGATCTCTTCCTGTGGTGTCTGCTGGCCATAGGCCTCATACAGAGGAGTGGCTCTCAGGTTAGCCTTATGGCATGCCAGTTCTGAGAAGGAGAAATGAAGTTGTCCTGTTCCTTTGAGAGTTCACATCTGCAGCAAGAATTGACAGGGAAAGTTAAGGCAGCCTAGCTTAAATCTATTTGGAAATGTAATGCTTTCTAGTTAATCAAATTAAGCCTCATGGATTAAAGGAGGAATTTATAAGAGCAGCCTCACAGTCTTGAGCCTATGTGATGACAAAGTGAAAACATCCAGTATAATCTATTATTTGTAACTTGATTCCTCTGGCCCCTGTGGGTTTTTTTGTGTGTGAAGGTGCATGACAGTCAAACTGTTTGAAACGTTGTAGTAAGTGAAGTCATTGGGGTAGGAACAGAGGTGTGGGGACTACCCAGACAGTCTTTTTCCATTCCTGTCTACAGTTCTAGTTTGATTCCTTGACTGTGTGCTTCAATGCAGTCTTTAATTAGACCACATCCTATTTTTCAATCTGAGGTGGGAGGATGAGCCCTCCCAAAACTGTTATGATCTCCAAGTGGTTAAATACCATTGTGTCTGAGGAACAGTGAAAACTGCATGTGTTTATCCTGTATTATTGTCTGAAACATGTATTTTGTTCATATACATTGATACATAATGTCCACAGGAAAACACTTTTCACACAGAAGGACACCAATAAGTCACCAAAAGAAAGAAGTCCCTCACTGAGGCAAGGAGTTCTTCAGTAGCCAGATGAATTATAGGACATGATCCTGTAAGGTATCTGAGTGCACTGACAGACTTTGCAGTCTCCTCACACTCCCATGGGGCCTGAGTGATGAGCTGGCACGATGAGGTATAGGGAGACAACTCTATCTTACAGTGACCATTAGTAGAGGAGGGTTTTAGGTGTACAGCGAGGTGTTGAGGTGTGTCTGGACAATTCAGGGCTCATGAGAAGCTGTTGCATAGCTGCCTGAGGTTCTCTTATTCCTCTTCCCTTCCTAATGCTAGAGCCTATTTACAGCAGACATTACAGTACTTGTTGGCAGGATCTTTGTGGACATTCCTGTTGTGGACTTTGAACAATGACCCTTCCACAAACATTAGTTTTCATGGATACTTGTATGAACTGTGCAAAGGGTGTTGCCCTGACTTTAAAGGTGACAATCAAAACAGAGAAATTAAAGTCAAAGCTCTTTGGTAACTTGAAGTAAGCTCTTTGAGAAGCCTAAAACCTGAATGTTAAAGGGGTCACATAAACTGTACAGTATGTTCAATGCACTCCTCCCCTGCTACAACTTTATTTGTAGCTCTGTATACTGTGCATTTTTAAGCCAGACCAAAGGGTCTGCTGTGAGTGCCCGGAATTAACACTTTTGAAATGTCTGTCTTGGATGAATGTCCTGCATCCCATGGGGGTTGTGTCAGAGATGGACATATCATTTCCTTTTCCAGCACCAGTATTCATTTGCCTGAAGCAGACACACTCAACCTCAGAGTGATTTTTCCCTGCAACTGCATCTTCTGACTGCTTATCATTTTTATTTCCAGGGAACAAGTAGAATCACTGGATGTATCTGTGAAAGGTTCATTGTATATAGCACAGATAAAGTCTTTGGGGAGACAGAATTTTTACAGTTAAGTGGTCTTTTCTAAATGCATGGATTCTGACTAGTTCAAAGGCTTGTATTTGGTCTGGGTTTCACAGTGATTGTTAAGGTGCATGCCTTTTACCCCTGTGACTGTAGTCCCATCCCAGTAGACCTCAAATCTTGCTGAAAAGCACCAAGTATGATCTTCAAAAAGGAATGGTCAGGAAGACTCTTTCCACTTCTTAGAAATGACAGAATTGATTCTGATTCTATCTAAGCTGTAAAAGTATCTGATTCAATCTAAGCTACAGGTTCAGGAAGAACCCAGTATGGAAGATGTAGCTTAAGTCTTTTGGCAACAGGGGAAAAAGCATTAAAAGGGAGAGATGTTGGCTAACTTACTAGCTACGTAGAACGGCTATTTGTTTTACAGCACCAGACAAAACTTTCCTCTAATTAGAATCTAGAAAATGGTGGAATCAAGCCAAGAATATTAAGGGATATTTTTTCATACTGCAGCAGCAGGGAAAAAACCAGAATTAAGTGATAACAGAACTGAAAGAGGCAAAAAACTTACAGGGGTCAAAATAGAGTTTCAACAAGAGCTCCAGGTTTTTAAGAAGTCTATCTTAAAGTTGTACTTCTTACAGTTTAATTGCTTTAAGTTCCTTAGACAGTATGATGGACAAAACATCAGTGTTTTGATGTTTGCAGATGCAATCCTTTGTTTTCAGGGTTTTTTTTAATAAGAACTCTCATTCTGAGTTTACTTCAGGTTTAAAAGTTGATTTAACACTGATCAGTAGTGTTATTTTTTCTTCTACTACTGATTCTTGCCCAAATAAAACATTTCTTACTTGACAGATTACACAAGAAATAGAAGATGACTCTCTCCTTCATCGGTAAACAGAAGCCTTGTTTCTTTCTCTCAACATGCTCTTCATTACCCCTGTTTTTCTTGCAGTCCTTAAATAATTGGTAATTATGTTGCCCCTGTCCCCCTTACAAGATCCCAAGATTCTTTCTGCTGTGGTCAGGTCTTTCCTGCCTCCTTTTGGAAAACAAGGCTGTGAGTTCATCATATTGTGTAATACAGTTTAAATTAGTGCAGGAAAAGATTGTACAAAATAACATTTTTTTTATTTTTGAAATAAGCTTCATAAGCTGAGGGTAAAAAGAAACAGAGGTCACTGATCTAAAGAGCAATTCATTTGCAGAGCAATCTACATAATTGCTTGTAGCATTTTTTGGGGAGGCAAATAAAGGTTTGTTATCTTGCAATGTAGGGCAAAGTATGTTGTGAACAGATACATGTTTGAATACTTTATCTGGGCAGAAGTTTTTGTTTGCTTGTTTTGCAGATATAAGAAGGCCTTTGTTTTATTGTTGTCGTGAACAATAAATTGCATTTGTCTGACTCTCATGCAAGTATTGGAAAACACTTTCTTAAATTGCCTAACAAGGCCCATCATAAACTCCCCAAAAAGGTCAGCATTACAATCTGCTCTTAGGAAAGGGTAAACCAATTCGGAAAGTTTGAGCTACTTTCATGTGATTACACCACAAGTCAGTCTGCTTCTTCAATATATAACCTGAGATATACTTCCAAACACTACAATACTTTTCTTGTTGAGGAATCCATTATAGCTCTAAATTTACAATTATTTTCCCCCTACTTTTGGGTTAGTTTTCAGATTTATGTATCTTACCTGAAACTTCCATACTGACGTTTTGTACAAAGTCAAGGTCTTTTGACCAATAATCTTGTTTCTGGTTATAACAAATGATCCTTGAAGTAGTGTAGGAGTAACTCTTCCTTCAGTCTTTTGGAAGAAATTGTTCACTAATTCTCCTTTAGAGTGATCAGACTGTTATTTGCATACGAATTCCATTTATTTCCATACTCATGACACTATTTCCTTCCTTCATGAAGGAAACATCTCTTCTGAATTTTATATGCACTTTCACACCAACAGAAGTGAAAAGCAGCTACCACCATAGCTTCACCTGAAAACAGCTGCATATCTGGTTTTTTTGTTCATCTTCTCCCAAATAAGTTAAATTCTGGATAATTCTCATCTGTTGACTTTGTTTTCCAGTGGAGTGATTTCAATCCTTTTGCAGGGCAGAAAGAAGGGTTGTGGAGGCTCCTTCCTTGGAGGTCTTCAAGACCCGCCTGGACATGTTCCTATGTGACCTGATCTAGGTGAACCTGCTTCTGCAGGGGAGTTGGACTAGGTGATCTCTAAAGGTCCCTTCCAAACCTACCATTCTAGGATTCTATGATCTCATCCCAGGAGGAAACAGACTTTGACCAAACTAGGGTTTGGGCATTAAATTCAACATGAGCAAGTACGACTTGTAGTGTCATGAGCTTCTAAAGTTCATTTTACTTAGTATTTGAGTTGGTTGCTGTTTCAAAAAAATTAAGCCAAATGTGTCTAATATGCAGGATGGCCTGTGTATCCTTGTGTGATAATAGCCATACAATAAGCTTAAAATAATGACTTTGACTGTTACTTACATATTTCAATTTACACCCTACCTTCAGGATGCTGTGTAGTCATGACCTGACAGAAAACTGTGAGTAAGCACTTGATGGAGAATTAGAATAAAAAAGCAGTGCAGAATTGGAAAAAAGGGGTTGCAAGAAGCTCTGAGTTGTTCCTGGGGAATAGAAATGAATCTTGACAACTTGTCAGGGACTAGGTTTCCCATTCAATGAGGTACTTCAGTGCATATCTTGTATGGTAATTGATGTCCTTGAAGTTTGTGGAGAACCTGAGAAAAAGTCTGAATTCTTTAAACAAATGAAAGTCTCTTTCCTGTGCTCTTAAGTGTTAAGATACAATAACTGGGTTTATCTGTGATGTTTTGCTGGTTTACTGCTTTTGGTGTGTTGACTCTACAGTTGGATGTGTATCTGACTTGGCAATGAGTTGTGAAGCACACTGTGTTCATTTTTTTTTCCAACTTCTCATTTTTTTTTCTCCCTTATATTGTGAAATTCTCAAAAGTATAATTGTCAAAAGCAGGGATTCGTGCTGGGAACATGGATTGTCAATCATAAAACTCCCTTTAAAATGTTATAAGATTGCCAGAAATTTACCCTGTTCTTTTCTTAATGGACGTTTCCAGTGTTCCACAAGGAGCTGGTAAATTGTTGTCTAGAAATAGTGCTGCAATTAGCCTGTTATCCTGCACTATCACCAATGACTAACTGTCTGAAACTTCTTCCCTGGAAACTACTGTTCCATTGACATCAAAAGACTCATGCTATAAGGGGTGCTCATGGTGATTTCTGTCCTCCTGATCTGCCTCTAGTAGTTTCCAGAACTCCCTCCATTTGGAAAAGTACTGCAAAAACTCCTTCAGCGTGAAAAATATTCTGTGCAGGACAACCTCCTGGATCCTGTGAATGCCACACAGTGCAATGAAGTGTGCAGTGTCATCACATGGTTTAATGGTAACTTGTGTCCTAATGTTTTACTAGCTTTTATCTTGGGATGATCTGACTGGGTGCTCCTTCTCCAGAACTGAGCCCTGCTCCTGATGATGTCCTGTTTCTCAGGCTACCCTTTTTTCTCTGTTTTATGTTTTAATCCGTGCCACGTTCCTTTGCTCCCGTTGGCTCTGGTCCTCTGGCCCTGGACATTGGGTGGGTTTAGCAGAGAGATAAGGTAAATTCTTGCATGTTGTTGGGAGGAAAGAGTTTGGGAGAATGTTTCAGTTTGGTGAATACTTTGTGTAAAAGAAAAAGTCCAGTACTTAGTGTCCTCAGATCTGTTTTGCTAAAAAGCAGTGATAGTTTTGTTGGAAGTATCATGTTAAAACTTTCAAAACTAAAGACATTCTTTCATTCTGAAAACATAAGTGTTCCATCTTATTATGTACAGCTTAGTTCTCCATTTCATTGCAGATAGCACAACTGTAGTGGAAATGGCAGAGGTGCTCTCTTCAAATCACCTTTGTTTTTTCTTCCTTATTCAACATCCAGAACTGAGTGAGTGTCTTCGCTGTTTTTAAGCTTCTTGAACAGCTTTGCATGTTTAAAAAGTTATTTGTAGGTAAACACTAGGTGTGCTCAATAAAGTCTTTCTCCTCCTATCAATAAGTTTAATTTTCATTTAAATCAATAAAGCTGTTTCCATTCCAGTCACACTGCTTGTACTATGGAGTGGCCACAAGTAGAAATACAGAACACACAGAATATGTTTTGTTTTACACACACTCAATGCATTTTGTTTGCATTTCAATGATGGATTAGAACCTTACAAAAGTCTTAATTAAAGCCTTCATTATGACTTCATATTGATAGTTTGAAAACATTGGTGAGCAGCTGCTTACTATTGCAGAATTAAATAACTCACCTTGGGATTTTCTGATTGTAAAAACTCTTTCCATGTTAGGAAGCAATCTATATTTTAGCTCTCCAGCAGTGTCATCACAGTGTTTTACCATCTAACTGCAACATTTTATACTGTCATTCACTAAAGTTGAATGGGAGTTGAACCTGCTTCTGCAGGGGGGTTGGACTAGATGATCTCTAAAGATCCCTTCCAACCCATCCATTCTGTGATTCCTTGAATCATGATATATAGTGAATCCCAGATGTGCAAAATGCTGACCTCTTTGTTTTGAAGCATTGACCTCCAAATTTGAACTGGCAGTTTTACATGTGAGAATGAAAACTGTGAAACCCTGTCCTTGATGCATGTGATTGACAGGCATTGATAGAGTTGGACATGAGCTCCGTGCATATACCAACACATGTTCTTACATGAGCTTTTCAGGAAGTAAAGAATTTCAGGATTGGATTATTTATTTGTTTTTACTGTGGTGTTAAGAGAATAATTGATATTTGATATTTGCAATCAACAGCACTGTTTTATGTTTGGTGGCTTCTATGTAAATATATATAACAACATCTTTATTAAAGTGTCTGTGTTATGAAAGGAGGTAACCTATAAATTTTGTGGGTTTGAAACAATTTATTTCCCTTGAAAACTAAAGGATGACTTACTTCTTGCTGTGGCATTTATTCTAGGTGAAGAAGTGATGATCCCTTCAATTTCTGTCACAGTTTGAAGAAGTATGAATCTGCAGAAACTGTACTTAGCACCTTCACAAATAATATTTATCAACAGTAAAATTATATCTGTCAACAGAAAAGCCATTTTAATTGCAGTAAATGTCTTGTTCAGAATCACAAACTGCAGATTTTTGGCTCAAAATGATAGACAGCTTCTTGCAGAATAAACCTCTCTCTGATTCATTTGAGGTATATCGTGATTTTATCTTTGGGCATAGAGAAACAAGCTTTTGCTGTGCCAAACTTTATCCCACTGAACAAGACATGGGTTTTTACCATAGCTGACTCATAGATGATAAATGATAACATATTGGACTGGGATTTCAAGTGAGGTAACCTTATTTTTTTCCTCACTTGACACTGGAATCCAGCAGATCATCTCTTAAGTGTCAAATTCTGTACTCTCCTTTAATACTGCCTGTTTGAAGAGTCAGTGGTTTATTTTGCCTTCTGTCAACCTCTTTACACTAAGAAAGGGAACTTCAGTTTAGAGCTTGCTTTAACCACATAGGCTGATACTACTGTAAAGCTGAAAACTAGGTGCAGCCATTTTGAAAAGAAAAACCTTTGATAAATTGATTTCAACAGCAGTGTAGCCTCAGTTCAGCTTTGCCTCAGCACAGAGTGAGAAGCACTTAATGGCTTTAGTAAGATCTAAATCCGAATTGCTTTAGGAAGATCTGAACCTTTATGAACTCTCTGTTTGCCAAGGAAGACCAGCCAAAGCCTTAGCTATGACTTTAAGTGCATTTAGAAATGCAAAACATGATTTTTATAGTGCAAACGTCCCTCTTTTCTTGCCATGCCAGCTGCAGCAGCTGAGCTGAGGGAATCCCCAGGTAAGCCACGTGTTGGACATTTTCAAGGAGCACTCTCTCTATGCACAAATCAGAAGGGATCCAAACGTTTGAAACAGGCTGAACCTGTATTTTTATCAGAGTTTTTTTGGCAGCTGGAATGAAACAGTAACATCCTATACAAGTGGATTCCAATTTGGAGATTGTAGGAAAAATAGAGAGTCAAATGTAAAGCCAAATTATGGTTCCTATGAATTTATGTATACAGGAAAAAAGTTTCCTTTCAGATGCATGAGAACCCACCCACTCTCCCCAAGATTTCTAATTAGAGCAGCCAGTTATAGAATCAGTGCTGTTTTTTTCACTAAGATCTTTAAGCCTTGCTGTTGGTCAAGGCAGCAGAGCAACTTTGCCAACTCAAAAAAGTGTGGGTCACAGGTGCTGTTCAGAGAGGATTTTCTCACCTGCCTAGCAGGTTTGAAGATGCATGCTGAGAAATAAGGTTGCTGGTGTTCTAAGCTCAGTGACTTAACATGCTGGTAGAGTGTTGTATTTAGAAATATGACCCAGCATCTCCTTGCTTTTCACTTCTTCAAGACCAAGCTGTGAATCTAATATTCTTTGGACTGAAAGGGGGGAAAAACCCCCACCTTGAAAAACCCAACAAAAATAACTCTGTGAATGCCATTTCTGAAGAGGGGAGAGAAAACAGGCAGATGTACTTTGTTGACCATTCTCTTCCCCCACGCTCTCCTCCCACAACAGCTTAGATCATTAAGCTCCTGTATAATTACAACTTGGTCCAAGTCACACTAATTCTGTTTACTGGCCACAGTGAAGGATATAAATACCTAATCACTTCCTTACACAGAGGCTGCTTCCTGCTGGTGGTTTGCAGTTGCAAAGGACTCAGTCCCTCAGCGAGCTCCCTGTACAGCTGCTCGCCCTGCGTGAAGGAGCCTTGCTCCAAAGTAGTCCCCTGCCATGGCACGTTTGTTTCCACACATCCCTCCTCTTGTTTTTTCAAAGGGAGTGATGTCACTTTCTATAAACAGATGGCATAGAAAGAGTATTGTTGAAGCACATAATAACTGGGATTAAATTTACCCAATGAAATTAAGGAGAGATTGTCTTTTGGGGTTTTCTCAAGAGACTGCTGTTCTAATGGGCAGCTGAAGCCACAGCATCAAAAGGCTTCACAGACAAATAGGTCCTGAGTATGAATCCATTGAAGGCATAGCGATAGTCGGTTGATGGCAAAGTAATTAACACAAAATGTTCTCTCCCCAACATGGAATGCCAACAGTCCATTGGTAATCCTTGGAGCATTGGTAATCCTAGTGTTGCCTGCAGTATGATTTTATGGGCCTCCTAGCTCCATCCAACACCCTTTTCTCTCTGTAGGAAGGAGTAACTGGGAGAGGAAAAGCAGAGAAGGGGGAGAACCTTCCCAATTCACATCAGTGAAGTTGTCAGAAGTAGCAGGCTTGAAATAGCTACTCCTAAACTCCAGTAGGACTGACATGGCTCTGACTCTTTGGAGAGGGGAAGGTGTACTGACAGTTGTACAAATGCTTTGAGTTTGCCTCTAGGGGAAGTCTCAAAATGTAATGGATGGTTTTCTTGAGTCCCAGAGCTGTTATTCTTGCCTGTTTTGGGCTCAGCAACTCCAAAAAGTTACTTCATGAGCTCTTGCTTCCTTTGTGTAGGCAGAAAAGGCAGAACTGCAAACCAAGTGGAACTGAACAGATGCACTGCAGTCACAGCCCTTTGCTGGCAGTTTCAGGAATTCCCACTGTTTTACTGAGTGATTAGAGTAAATTATTTCTGTCTTTCCTCTCTGATTTATGAAAGCTGAGTGCTGCTATAATCAAGTAAGGTTGGACTGTATTTTACTGGTGTTTTACCTGTGCAACTGGGTAAAGTGCTTGGGGGTGAAAGATAATAGTTACATGAACAAGACCTTTATAGCTCTTGAATAAAAAAGTCCAAGTGGTAGTGAGTAAACTGGTGTCTAAGATATACTCAAAGAATGGCACAAAATACATCAGTCCTGTCAAGATATACAGAGGCTTGTTGTGCTTTGGTGTTGGAAGTGAATTTGCTTCTTTTGAAGAGTCTTTAATACTTCTTTAAGCTATGTGGTAGTGATGGCTAACACTTGTATGCTTTAGCCTGTGGCTCCTAATGTGTACTGATGCTCCAACTGAACCTTTTGTAGAGGCATTGCCTTTATCTAGGTTTAGTTACATGGGGTGTTAGTGACAGAAGTAACTGTTAAGTAGTAGCCAAATTAATTATACCATGAAATTGATACAAAACTTTCTGGGATCAAGCTAGAGACAGATCTATTTGAACTGAACCTCTGTGAAGTAGAAGCAATTTAAAACACATTTGTTTTGGCTTTACTCATTCTCTACCAGAGATTAATACTGACCTAAAGGTCCCTGTGCATTTAATTCCTGGCTAATGTTGCTTGTTTTAGCACTAATGATTGCAATAGTTTCATTTTAATCTGGACCACTTAGTAAGCATTAGAGTTGATTTATCTTGTTCTCCTGTTGTCTATACTTTTGTATGCTTCCCTACATTTCTACAGTCTGTTCATCACCTTCTACAAGGCCACCTAACATCTGTCATGCTTTGTCCTCCCACTTCGTGCAGGCGGAAATGCAGTGCTTTGCCCTGTGGGTGATTTTTAATGACTACATGCAGTTTTCTAGAAGAGACAAAACAAAGTGGGGATGAGGTTTGTGCCCGATATTTATTTAACAAACTGAATGTGAGACCTTTTGTCTCCTACACAGCCAACACTTCTTCCTCTCTGGCCTCCTCCTTCCTCTCCCCAGGAGATACCCACAAAGTCAGAAAGGAAGAGTGACCTACTCCATCTGTCAGCCAGAAGTTGCAGCTGTTCTTTTAAAATAAGGCTGCTGAGCTGTGATGTGACTACTGTTTTACCTACCTCAGCTTTGGTTTCAACTAGCTTTTCCTCATCTTTTAATTGGTCTTCTCCAAATACTGAATCGTTGGGTGTAATAGTCATGCTCTGTGAACAAAAAGCCAAGTGTCGTCTGTATATTGCTAGTAAGTATGTGTTATCTGGCCAGTTCATCCAAGGATTTAGCATTGGAAAATGCGTGTTCAAAGCGTGTTGTGGATCTGAGGTAGGGATACGGTTCACCATCATAAGCTCTTCTACTCCACTACTCTAGAAAACAACTTCTGCTTCGTAGAGTAAGATGATGCAGAAGACAGAAAAATATGCTTTGTTCTCTATCCACAAAGGACAGAAATTTGCATTAAAAAACCTCTGAGAAAGACAGTGAGATTTCCACAGAGATTCGTGTTTTCAGTGTAAGGAACGCTTGCTTGTATATGAAATAAATATTACCATTTCAGAAAATGTTATGTTAAAATTCCACACTTCTGAGGACAAATACTTGGTTCAACCTCATGCACAGTTCCATAACTGTTTTGACCATAATTAACCATTGCAGAGCAACTATCTATGTAATTACAATAAGTAGCCTCAGTGCTTCTCCCACTCATTTTAGAACTTTCAGGTTCTATATTTAGTTGTTTTAATGTGTTATTTAATGAAAACAAGAGGCAATATGTCTCTATATGGATAACACCATTTTTTAAGCTGCAAAGAATGAGAAAGGAAGGTAAGTTATTTTATTATATTCTTAAAAAATGCTGTCATTATATTGAAGACATCATCCACAACCTCTAAAAAGAGAGAAAAATGCTGTTTCTGAGTCCTTAACACATTCACAAGTTTAGTATGAAACTTAGAGACTCAAAGAGAGAGGTTTCCAGAGATGATTTGGAATATTTGTGGACTTAAAATGAAACTAAAATCCATTTCCCTCCTTTTCTTTAGCTGCTGTGGTAATTCAGAGTACTTTGCATACGTAATATTGGTTGGAAATGAGGGACGTGGTTGTAGGGCTAGTTTTAAAAAAGCTGATTTTGTTTTAATTATATTTCATAGTAAAGTAAGAAATGTCTTCCAAAGATGAATGTGTTGCCTGGAGTTTTATCACAGGGAGCTGACTGGCACTTTTATTTGTGTGTTTTCCTTGTTGCTGGTGTGGTTATCTGGGATTTATATGCTGCAACTTACAGAGGTGACTGTAAGTTATGAATCTGCAAATTGCACAGGCACTTTGGCTGTGCTGCTTACCCAGTTGCTGTGGGTGCCACTATTCACATGGATCAGGCTAGCATGATTATGATGTGATGCAAAGCCCCTGACAGTCATTGCAATATTCTTTACACTGTCCTCCTTGTCAAGACTGGATGATTTACTTTGCAGGTCAACCTATAACTCTTGGCTACTTTCCAAACTCAGTATTATGCGATCTACAAATCACTTCTCTCCCAACAGTTCAAGTCAAACAAAAAAGAAAGAGAACTTAAATGAGCAAGGGAAAAAATTTGCCCAATTGAGTGAATAATTGAAGATGGAGTTTGGACCAGAGAGAGAGGTATCTGAATGTGGGAAATAAAGAGCAGCAGAAGAAATGGCAGCTCTATAAATAATTGATAAAGCCTTAGCAGCAGTCCTTTTGTTGCTGAGACTGAGAGAAATAAGGAAGCAATGCTTTTCACCTCACTCCTCAAATGGACTGCAGTGATTTATCTTTTAGGCAACTGCCTGCTTAACTGGGACATGAGGGGAGAAATCTCTGAAGGTGACTGCAATGGGAAAGGCAGTGCGTGGCTTTTCTGTCTTTTGATTTGGATAACAAATGATGTGCACTAGTTCTGTAGCAGAGAAGAGTGCAGATTTTCACCGTATTTCTTCAAGCAAGTTGATCTCTGACCTGTGTATTAGAAGCAACATGTACTGTGGAATCGATTTCTAGGTATTGCCTTCATCATTCCCACTTGGGAAGACAGAGATGATGCGTCTTGTGAGGTCAGCAGTCACCATTATACAGAAGTGACTATGCAACCTGATCTAGGTGAATCTGCTTCTGCAGGGGGGTTGAACTAGATGATCTCTAAAGGTACCTTCCAACCCCTACCATTCTAAGATTTTATGATCTTCTCTAGGCTGACCAAAATAATGATACTGAGAAATCACTTCAGTCCAGTATATCTGAGGCTGACAGTGCAGCTGGGATCTAAGAAAGAGTATGCATGAAGATGCCTTTGCTACTGTATGATACTGTGCTTTTCAGAAAATAAATGGGAAGATGGCATCAATGTCATAACATTAGTTGTTATTTAAATGCGACAGATTAGGTAGAGGAGAGGTCATTCCCTCTGGTGTATATCTAGAGATGTTAATATCCATCTGTCTTAGACGTGTAGAACAAAGTGTCCATGAGACTGTTGCCATCAAGGTGCTTATGAAAACCTTTCCAAAGCTATCAGTGTGTGAACATTAAAAATTCTGTTCTTGAGGTAGCACTATTTAGCAGTCAAGAAACTGCCTTCAGATTTAGGCTTACTATGTCATGGTAAAGGCTAACCATGTTGGACTGAGGCACAAGAACTGAATATTTCCTTTGTGAGGATGAGAGAGTTCAAATCGGTTCATTAACTCACAGTAGACATCTAACATATGTAATTTCTCTCTCTGATGAAATGAGAAAATGCTTGAGTTTTCACAGCATGTATTTCAAGGACTAGATGATCTCTAAAGGTCCCTTCCAACCCCTACCATTCTATGCTTCCTAGGGCTGATTCTGTCCCAGCAGGGCTCCAGTGTGTAGGATGTTAGCTTTGCATTTGCAGGGGGCACATACCTGCAAATTCATTCCTAAAATTAATTAGGATCTTAAACTAATAATTTTCTTTTATTACTGGTTGAAAATATATATTTAAAAATCCAGTTTCCTTGGCTCTATGGCTGTCAAAGACAGCCAGGACCAGGATTTACCAGCTGCACAATGATCTGATAACCGTAAACCAGCAAGTTTACACACTCAATTTGGAAAACTGAATGTTTGTGTGACTTTTCATACCTCTCTGGTGTATACAAGAGGGGATGTTTTAATTGGAAAAAAATTAGTCAGCATCCCAAGTGCTGTCTACTTTTTCATGGGAAGAAAGGGGAATGAAAGAGTCAAAGCCTCTTTGTTGGAGTATTTACGTAGGAACACTCAGCTTCTGGCATGGACAGAAGTGGGCACAGCATTTCTTATCCTTGAATGTACTTAAAAATCTAGAAGTAGTCAGGAGACCTGAACTATCTAATTAGGCTTTTTGTACATGTCTAGGGTTGAGCATACTTGACAGTAAGTAGTTGGACACCCAGACTATTGACTGATACCAGTGTTACAGAAAAGCTTCCCTTTCAATTGTTTTGCTACTGGTGCCACAGTGTTCAGGGTGTAATAACCAAAGGAAGCTGTAAAGAGTTGCAGAAGAACCTCATGGTACTGAATAGATGTAGAAGTTCTGTGCAGACAGGTATGAATTGATGCTCAAGGGGCAGGCAGAGTGAACAACTCGTCTTGCACAGACAGCACTGTTTGTCTTCCCATATTTCTGAGGGACAGCACATAGATTTTGTTGTAGTCACCTGTATTATTGTCAGCTCAATGCACAGTAATGGTTGGAGTCTAGAACAGACAGTGGCCCAGGACCACCACATAAATCTGTACTACACCTATATCTGGCATGTTGTGTATTGTTATGGCATTGCTTCTCCCCCTATACTCTTCTTTTCCACTTAATCTGCCCCTAAGCATATCTTCAAAAGACGTTAAAGAAAACAAAGGAAAAAAAAATGTCAGAGGTATGCACTGACTTCTGTATGAGGAATCATCTAATTAACTTCAGCTCTTCAGGCTGGAATTGAGAGAGCTCACAAAAAATAGACCTCACATGTAATATTTCAAGTTTCACAGGCACTGTGAGTGAGGTTTGATTGCTTAGTGACCTCTCTGATGCAGAAAAAGGGGCCACTGGCTGAAACTGGCAGCTTGTTAAGCTGCAGAAATCCCTGCTATGGGATATTTTTGATCCTAGATGTTTTACATAGGTCTAAGGGGAGACTGGACAGATTTGTGGAAGAGAACTCTGTCCTCTGTTGTTAAATATTAGTTATCTGTTACGTATCTGAGCTGGGTCATTAAAGACTGTATGCATGTTACCAGTTATCTCTCCCCTTTCACTCTGGTTGTACACTTTTCCCTGGGTATGTGCCTTTTGACCACTGGCAGCAGCAGGCACTGAGACTGGTCCAGGTCCTGTCTTCTGAGAGGCTTCTGCACCTCAACTTTATTGTATTGTCAGGTGATCTTTCTTAAACCAGATGACATGTATTAGAGACCCCAGCTAAGAGCAATCACCAGCAAACCTAACCAGTGGTTTGGCACATCTACTATTGAGTTAGCAGATGTAGAAGGTATTTTGAGTTGATTTCCTGCTGGAGAAGTAATGAGCGGTGTAATTCACTGTTCTTTGTGGCTGCCAGCTCCCAGCCTTCAAAACAAATCATTACAGCAGATGTGTAGGTCATTATTTTGTTTTTTCAGTAATCCAAGCAGTACTCACTGCTTTGCAGTAGGCAACATGTGCAAGAGTGCCCCCAGGATGCTCTTCAATTAGATGGCTCATTTCTGCTCTTTCTGTTCACCCCTTTCTATGTATGACTGTATGTGTATACACACAACTTCTTTACCAGAATCCCATAGAACCATACAATATCAATTAAGAAGTCCTTCCAAAACTTCACATTTTCTCTCATGCCAGGATATATTTGAAATATTTGAATGTAGACTGTTTGTCTTGCAGGCATAGCCAGGCTTACTAAGAAATAAATGTTATGCCATCTGCTGCACAGGTGTATCCATATATGAAGACATGTCCTCTCCCCAGCAGCTTCGGTGTGTTCAGTAGTAGCTGTGATTTTAAGTGTCAGACTACCTGTTGCCTGAAGAGTGGGTATTTAGCTTTAAAGCTCTTCTTCAGAAACTGCAGCAGTAGATGTAGCCTACAGCCCACTGGCCTAATGGCACAGGGGCAAATTACTCTTTTTAGCATGGTATTAAGATAAAACCAATGCATAGAAAATATGCCTCGATATTCATCAGATGGTGAAGGAATTTGTCAGGTTATTTTTGTTTCCAGGGAAACCTGTTGTGTCTGTAAAGGAGACACTTCACAAATGCATCCTGTGAAGATTTTTCACATCCTCAATAGGGAAGTAGCCTAATATTTCATTCTTTTTCCCTTTAAAAATGCTCAACTCATATTTCATTGCAATATTGAGCAAGTGGAATAACTCTGTGTCATAAAAACAAATGCTATTTTTGATGAGCTCTGAGTATGCAAAAGTTTTTATAATTAACAAGACAATGTTTTGCCTCACTATGCAAAACTACCTAAATTCCAGCACAAGTTTAGATTGCTTGTTATTTTCAAACCCAGTAAGTAATATTATTGTTGATATCCCTTGTCCCCTCCCCTCTTTTTAGGCAGTTTAAATACATGCTCATTGCTATATTTTTTCCTGCTTTTATTTCCTTCATTTTCTCACTCCACATAAAACATTAGAAGCACCATAACCCACCAAATCCCTGACGTCTAAGAAGATGGCTGGTTTCTAGTTCTCTCACAGTATCTCCGTCCCTTTGTTTTCTTCATAGTAAAGTAACACACTACTCTTTTATAATCCAGGGGAGACTATTACCCTTCCCAGCAGTCAAAAAAGGAAAAATTAAGAGCTTTTAAATGTTTTTCCTTTACCCTTTCACCACATGGCTGGAGCTTTTTATAGCCCCAGCCATCACGTCACCTGGGCCTTTCAATGCACTGTCTTTAGGTCCCACCACTTGCTGTTTAAAATGCCAGACTCTGAAAGAACTGTCCAGTTTCTGATGTGTTACAAACCCTGAGCCCTTTGAAGTTTAGAGGAAATGGTATCTTTCTGCAGAACATCACAGCTAACTTTCTGATTATTCCTAAGTCTCTGCATTACAAGGTTTCTCCCCCTAGGGAAATAAAGAAAATACTTTCCTGGGGATCCTTTTTTTCTGCAGCTGGTTCTTGAGGCTGGTAGAGCCAAGCATCTGCAGTCCTGAAATAGCCATGTGGTAGCAAGTGCTCTGGCTGCTGCCTTTCCAGCTGGTCTGTAGAAAATAGCTGTAATGATTCTCTCTTCCTTACGGCTAATGTGGCATAATACTTAGAAGCTATGATTTCTGTCTTCCTCTAAACTTCCAGATTTTGAACTGCCTGAAGGAGGTTTTTCTTTGGAAAGATAAGTATAGGCTAGTCAACTTCTTATAGCTGAAAAACCCCTAAATATGTATTTGATAGACAGAAAGAAGAACTAGTAATTTGGTTTAGTATCCTGATGAAAGGGAATTACTATGTACGCTTAGACTGCTGAAATTGGGGTGAGGCTGCTGTAACCTCTCTGACAAAGCCCTGAAGGTTGCATAAAGATGTTAATTCAGAGGCACAGGCTGCTAATGAGCCCTGCAAGCAGAGTAGATGCTTGCCCAGTCTTTATGCCATCCAGTGAAAACCAAGGTGTTTGAAAGGTATCCCTCCAGGGCCATATTTAATTACAAATGCATCCTTCTACAGAGCTTTCCATATAAGTTTAATGTTATCATCTTGGCCTTTTCCTTGAAATAACACATGAAGACAGAGAAGAAAAGGTTCTTACTAACTCTTTCCCAAAAGCTTAAAAGGAACTTTGAAAATGATATTTTTGTCAGGTGTCTTTAGTATTTGGAAGAGGCTGCAGGTTTGTGATTCCCTTATTCATAAGACTTGTTTTACCTCATACAGACAGTTCTTAATTGAGGCCTTGGGGGCAATAACAGGCCCTAATGACCTTGATTAGCCTCACCTGGGGCCAATTGGCCCCGGAGCTACATTTCAGTTCAAGCCCTAGGTGGGTCCTTAGTGCTGCCTGAGCTGCTCTTGAGGAGTTTGTTATACTTCTGCCTGGTTATGGACATTCTGGTTCCTGGCCTGAGGACTGATGTCTTGGTCCATCTCCAGAGAGGTACCTGAAGCTTTGAGAGAGGCTTTCAGAGAGAGGCCCTCAGCCTGCCCTGCTGCCCACCTGGAGCTATGGAATAGCCCTGAGGAGCTCATGGCACCTTCGTCCTGAGGCAGCAGCCAGTCCTCTGAACACTCCAAAATCCTACTTTGTGGGTAAGCAATGAAAATATTTAAACCTGTTAGCAGGGATGTTTGTTGGTGGCAAATCACAACCCACTTGCTCTTGTGCAAATGAAGTTTTGCCTCATTTGTATTGACATATGTGAGGTGAATAATGAGCATTTGGGAAAGAAAAAAAAGCTGCACAGAACACAAGTGAATGGGTTCAGATTCACTGCATTTCCTTATACATGTGTATATGAAGACACAAAAGCTTAAGAGGAAGTTATCAAGCTCCAATAAGTGATCATAGCTTTTGGGGGGCTTGGGCATCTTTAAACTGTCAGTTTCATTGTTGATTTGTAAATATCACACAATATCCAGAAAACAGGTGACAGGAAACACTGAGGATTATGGTCGCCTTTCTCTAGAGTTTAAGCATTGAGGGAAATGGGTGGGGAGCTCTCTCTGAGGGTTAAAAGACCTGTACCCCCAGAGGTCCTGGAGCCTAGAGCCTTCTTTAGAAGACAGGCCATGGAAGTTAGGGATTTATTTTTCTCATTCTAGAAATAGTCCCTTGTAGAGCAGAATCTAGTATTGTTATTGCTTGCTAAGGTATGCCAGAACATGGGGTCTCTGATTTTGGAGAGCCTACTCTTGCACTGCAGTCTAGTTTCCATTAGAAGGTAGTCATCAACTTTAGTCTCTGCTCCCGAGACTGTATCATAAACTGAATAAATCTGAAAGTGTCTACATCACTTGATGGCTGAAGATAGCCTTTGAGACTGACTGTTAGTGGAATCACTTGAAGATGTGAGCTGGTACCCTGGGGCAGCAGCTGTGTATTCACAAAACTATTGAGCAAATGAGTATGTATGTGTAAATCTATGTTTCTTGCATTGCAAACTGTTCCTTTATACCAGTGCTGGCTTGCAAGCTAGCTTAGACTTGCTTGATCTTTTTGACTTTTGTCTTAGTAGCATTTTGTCTTGGTATGAGTCTACTGTAGGTAAAGTGAAGGTTAATTAATTACAGAATACTTTAAATGTTCCAGCTTGCTTGTTCAGCTGAAGTGGCCTAGCACTCCCTTCCCAAATAAACCACTTCAATCCTGCTGAGCCTTCTGTAAGGGCTTGATGAGAGCCTCTCTGGTCACTGGAGGCACTTGTGGCATGTGGCAGGGAGCTGGGCAGGGGTACAGGACCTTGGAAGGGGCAGAAATTCAGCCCACGTTGTTTATCTTCTCCCAGATGACCTCAGCCATTGTTTACACTTAATTGAACCAGCACGTGAGTGTCACTGAGGTTCAGGTTTTGTAAGAGCTGGACACTTCAGCACTTAGTCCTGTAACTGAGTCCTCATCTGTAGGTAATTGTCCCAGGGTGATGAGAGTAGATTCCCATTTACAGCTGGGCTTGTATAACCTTGGTCTGAGGGCACTCACAGCTTGGCCTTGTTACATGCTTTCAGAGAGGATGGTTACCCAGAAGTGTCTTATGTAAGTGTCTTACATTCAAGATTAGCCAAGGTGTTGGACAGAAAATAGTTATTCTTTGTAATGATCCCTGTTTGAGGAGAGAGGGTGGTGGTGGTAAAGCTTAAAGTCTCATTATCCTGCATTTGTGAGTATTTTTTTTTAAAGATGTTCTGACACTGTACTAATCCTCCCATGAAAATAACTGGTTTCCAACCCAGCCATTCCTTACCTTCTTTTAATCCTCTGCATTTGGACCCTAGCCCTTGGCCAGAAACAGTTGTTTCAATTTGTTACTTCAGTAACTGTTATTTTATTCTCTATGCCTGATACTGGTGTTTCTATCGATTGTTATTTCTGGCAGTCACAGGGGCAGCTTAAAGCTAAAGTATCTGATAGGTCAGTACAGTTGTTAACACTGTAATTTTAGTCTGCAGGTAGTTTCTTCCTTCAGAAGTGCTGTGATTGGAAAATAATCAATAGTAACTGGTTTGTTTTTTAAATCATTTATCACTGATACAACTTAGGAAATGATGTACTCATCTCTACTACTTTCTAGCAGTACTGACATAACTTACAATGAGCAATAGCAATAAAACCCCACTGTGGAATGAACTACTTCCCTGGACTTGTTTTCCCCTTCTTAAATACTGTTCTGTTATTTGTTTTTTAATCAATTATCCGAGTAATTGACTTCCAGGAAAAAAAAAAGTTGACTTTTACTTTTCCTGTTACCATTTTTATAAGCTTTTTCTTTTCTTTTCAAATGAACCTACATAAAGCACTAATTGGTTAAAAAAAAAAGGTTTTGGTTCACAAACAACCAGAGTTACCAGTGCTACTCATTTCTTGTTTTTTTCCAGGATTTTATTTGGCAAGCAGCATCAGTGTCTGTGGGAGGAAAGAAAGTGAATTAAATTTGGGGAAATACAGGCTGGAGCTTGAAAGGGTGTGACCTCAAAGATGTGTGCACATGTGTCACACTTGCAAATTGGGTAATTGCATATTTAGTTTCCTGTCTGTATACATGTGTGGGAGCAAATGTACGGTTTGTCTGCCATAAGGGAGATGCAGGAACTGAAGGCATCATAGTTTTCAGACTGTTTTGAACCTAGTGCACTGGAAGAACTTACACAGTGGTGTAAACCACCGTGGTGACTCAGAAATTCAGTCTGTTTTACATCTGTCTACCAAATCTTGGTAATAATTGTGATGTTAAATATGTTTTGGAGTATACTAGTGTCAATTAATCAAGAATATGCTGGTGTCTGGGGAGCCTGTTGTCCTCGGGAGAGCTTGGCTAAGAGCAGCATTATTCCACTGTGAGTTACAACTACAGTAACATCCTTGGTAGTGCCTGTGTTCTCGTGGAAAAGTACCCTTACTGTTATATTTTTCATGTTGATACTGCCACTTGGATAGCTTGCCACAAAGCTGGAGGCGTAGGAGCTGTGTGAAGGAAGAAAGAGAGGGCACATATGGGTCAACATGCAGCGAGAGTGAGGAAAGGCATAGAAAAATGATGAGGTTTTTCTTGTAAACAGGTTGTATCGGTTGTTAACGAAAAGGATAAATTTAATGCTGGTTTTCGTGTTTCTATTCTGTATCCCCAGCCTCCCACCTGGTGATGCTCATCTTCCGTTTCGAGTCTGGTTCTGGTTATAAGTATGAAAAATAAGCTATTTCTGATACACCAAGAAGAACACTTGCTTGCTAGTCCTAAAAAACAACTCCCTGCAATTACGACTGTGGTGACTGCACATAATGAACGATAGAGTTAGTGGTGAAAAGTTTTGCTGTCATTACCACCTTTTTAAGATGTAAAATTTCCAAATAAGCACCGTGCTGTGTTTGCAGTTTACATTTCAGATGCTCCAAAACACATAATATGAGTTGAAACTTATTTCTGGCATGAAAACAGATGATATGGCTATTCAGTGGAACAACATTGGGTTGTTTGTTTGCTCTGTGTACTTGTGCTTAGAAGGCATTGGGAGACTGAAGTTTCCATCTTATTTCTCTGTTTGTTAGGCTCTTAAATTAATTTCAGAATCAGTATCTTTGAGCCCTAATGAAGGGTGGTTATTGTCAGAAATGCAGATACAGCTAAATGTGTGTTAACTTCTTGCCCTTTATGGCAGAGCTGAAATAGAATGTGCTACCTATAGAACTTTATTGGCCACCTAGGCATGCATCACCTTTCATCCTTCCCATCTGGAATTAGAGTTCAGAGACTAGCATTTTTATTGAGATACAAGCATCCTTCCCTGTTACTTAAGAAGTTAACCTAATTGATGCTCCTCTGAGGGTTGTGAGGTCTTTGAAAAATTAGAGGGAGCATGCCAAACTGCAGTTATGAAATGATTGACTTTCTGGAGGATTTTCCAGGCTTCTGGAAAGGTTTTGGCATGCTGATAGTCTGACTCTAATACACTTACATTTAATTATTCTTAATAGAAAGTATTTGGGTTTTTTTGGGATTGGTGTGGGATGCTAGGGCAGTGTACAAGTAACATAGTTGGGCAGGTGTGTCTGTTCTCACCTCCTAGATGCTTGCTAGGTTTGGTATGGGCTGTTTGGTTTTGGGGCTGTGTGTCCAGACTCAGGGTACTTGTCTAGAGCTCTGCAATTCAAGGGCTTAGGCCTTGCTTACATCAAGATTGTTTAAATCAAGATTGAAACACTCTCTGGGAAAAACTCCAGTCTTACAAACTGATATTTTTCTTTCACAGAGGAAGTGATAGGCTGTAAGAAGGGGTTTGGTTTATTTAATGTTTTATCTTTTTCTAAATAACTTTAAACTGAAAGAGATAAGAAGTTACTCTGCCCAGGGCCACCTCGGTTTTTCTGCTTTGATTCTACAATATGTTCACTTTGGAGCTGTGCCTCTTCAGTCAGCCACAACAAGGATCCTTTTCCAGAAATGGCTGAGTAGCCTGTGCTTCCTGGTAAGGTGACCTGTACCTGTTAGAACCTGCCAAGATGGAAAGAAGGTGACAACAAAAAGCATACTCTAGGCCTTCCTAATTGCTCTTCATTAATACCTTGCACTTCTGTGAAAATGTTCCCACTCTGGTAGCAGCCTCACGGCTAAATTCAGCTGCTCTGGTTCTTTTAAGCCTTAAAGTCATCCTAACAGTGTGAATTGATCTTTCTTTTGGTTAAAAGCTCCCCGTGTTTTTGCCTCTGGTCTTGCTGAGGCATGTTTTTGATGGATCATGAAGTGAGGGGAGGAAGTTACCGGAAATATTTCAGTCTATATCAGCTGCATGCTGCTCAAATTATCTCTGTGCATGTGTGAGCATGTTGCTCCACAGTCATGCTCTGTTTGAAATTCTGTGTGGATTCAGAGAAAATGGATCTTTTTGGGCTCAAAAGATGTTCCTCCAGCTAGGTAATTGTGTTTTTCAGCTGAACAAGAGAAAGAAGGTAAGAAGATGAAGCAGGCAAGCCTCTGCACTGAAGCAGTCATTCTGGGAATGAAACCCAAGGGACAGATGCAGCCAGTACTGGGCACAGCTGGAATCAAACTACTTGCTATGGCAACATAAAGTCCTTGTGGATTTGCATGCTTCCAGTGTGGGAGATCTAAACCTCATTTGCTCAGGTCCTGTGGATTTTGAGATGGATGGATCCTGTGGCTACTGTGACTATAGCTTTAGTCTTTTAAATTCCTTAAAGTGGATTCCTCCACTTGTTTTGCACTCCAGGTAGATGCCTCCCACAGGTTTAGAACATGGAGTTGAACTTTGTCATTCCATATAATAGTCCTTCTCAAGAGCATAGACCAGCAACTGCCTCCTCTCCTGGATATAGCAGGTCTGCCTCTGAATACCCTGTAGCTTATTTTTCAGAGACTCCATCCATATGGACTTTAAATCTATGTTTATTTGGGGAACTGGAAATATGCAGACTGAGACCAGCCACTTGGCATTTTTTTTCCTGCAGCTCTAAAGAATCAGTTGGGCTGGAGCAGTTTCACAGTTTCGGGTGGGAGACGACACGTGACAAGTCTCAGAGCTGTATCTAGGAGATCTAGCTCTAGAGAGCATTGCCAGTGTCTGTAATGGAACCAAATCCTTTTGCTACAAAACCAGTATTCCACTTTCTCCCTTCTGTTTAAAGGTGGATTTTGTTTCTTCTTTTTCTTCTGCAACAGAATTTTCCATTCTGTTGCTCCTCTTTCAATAGTTATGGAAAGTTTATGCTAATCTCTGTTTCTTGAGCCTGATGAAAGATAGCAAGAAATCTGACCAGTGGATGAAAGAGGCAGGAGAATAAATATTTCGTACCAGAGAAGGCAACTGGTGAGGCTTAATAATTGACTACTGTCTGTAGTTTGTAAAGGCCTTGTCTGGAATGGTGAGGGACTCTGTTCAGGCTAAAAGGTTTCTTGAAAGAGAAACCATTAAATGCAAATGACTGACTGGTGTTCATTAGGTGGCTACAGTGCACACATTCTCACTATATGGCCCTGAGTGGAAAAGTTAAAACTACACTTTTTAATTTTGCTACTGGATTTCTGAGAAGCTAAGAAGTGTTTTGTCACTAAGTTTGGTTAAATCTGGCTTGGAAAATGCCATACCAGTTGCATCACTTGGAGGGGAAGTGACAGTAGCAAAGCATGAGCAGAGATGCCACTGTTTAGTTTCTTCCACATTACAGGAAGGAAAAAAAAAAGGGTTTGAAGTTCCTTCTTGCTGGTGAATTTTGGTACTTTTGATCACTATGCACTACATAGGAAGCAAGAATTTATTATTAGGGACTATTTTTCTCCTTATATTAAACCTCAAAATGCTTCTCAATAAGAGTTCACCTCTGCCTTTAGAATAGCTGCTGTGTTGTTTTGTGCTATGGTGGTTATTGGTAAGGAACTGAGGAGTTCTATTTGTTTCCTGGCATGCAGGTTGGAAATTCTTTTCCTGCTCTGATGTACAAGCAAAATGAATGAGGTGTGTGAAAGCTTGTCTGAAAAGTTAATGTGACTGTTCTGCTCTCAGTCAAACAGTTTTGAGGGCTGTCTTCTCTCTTGGCAAGGATGCAGAAAGAAATATGGCCCTCTAAAGAATCTTAATCCCTCCTGGGAAGCCCAGGCAGTGCCTCTGAATGGCAGAATCTGCTGTTGATTAAGCGAGCAGTAGCTGGTCACTTAGCTGAGAGTGAAGTCGGTGCCTTCTTAACAGACTGTTGATAGTGGTAGATTAGGATTAGCTGATTGATTTGCCTGAGACACAGTTCATCTAAACCAAACCATTTTTTAGGTATGCTATTGTTTCTCCTTCCTCTCCTGTGCAAGAAAATGCAGGATTGCATTTTTTTTTCAATGCTTTATGGTTGAGACTAAATCCTTTGAAGTAACCTACATGCCTAATTGCTAATTTGAAGTGTGTCACTTCAAAAATTTCAGGCATAAAAGGTGTTTTTTTTAAACAGATACCAGTGACTTATGTTGTAGTTATTTGTCTTCCAGCAAGCCTGTGGCAGCACATGTGCTACAGTGGGTGTTGGTACAGAGAAGAGAGTTTAGTCCTGCCACAGACATTCAAGAAACTGGGATTTATCGAACAGTCTTTGACTTCAGGAATAGAAGCACTTCTCTAAGATGATATCATGGGTAGTTATTTTGACAGAGTAGATGATTATAAGAACCATATATTCTCTATGTCAGGGTAAGATGGGTCCAGGAGCCCAAGAGAGGGGAACCTGCTGCAGCTCCACACCCTTGGTTCGAACCACTGGTGGGGCTGAGGGAATACTCCCTGTGTGTGCATGTGCATCACCACCCTGCACATGCACAACCCCTGCACACCCAGCTGACCATCCAGATCAGCAAATGGCACCAATGGCCTCCTGTTCTCCTCTGGCTGAACAAGATACAAGTCTCTCTTATAATTACTAATGTTTCACACTGTGATATCCCTCTCAGTATATATGTACACACCAATAATTATACATTAGAAATACATTAATGGTATTAATGACATATCATATATATTAATTACTAGTAATTACAGAATTACTGTCAATAATTACCATTAATTATTACTGGTTATAGTTACAGATGTAGCTATATATGCACACATGGACAATCTGGATATCTCCAGTAGCTGGGCTTGGGCAAACTGCCCCTCCCAGTTTCTGGCACTTGGATGTATGTGCCCACAGCCATCCTGCTACTGGTCCAGATTTCTCTGCATGCACAGCTTGCCAGGACCCCCTGGCTCCTTTTGGCAGCCAAGCCCCCACAGAGAGGCAGAACCAAGCCATTAGAGAGACACATGTACATAAGCAGGGGTCTCTGACTCCCAGTCCCTACAGCCTCACAAGTAGCTGCCTGGTACCCAACTGATCCTAGTCAGCTTCTCCAGCCTGTTGTCTCCCAGGGAGATTCACCAACTCACAGGCAAGCTCTGCATGATATTTGCTAGTTGATCTCACACTCATTTGCAGACCCAGAGTTGACAGGATGAACCGCACTGGTCAGATGTGGGACAGGGCCTGACAAGCATCCTGACAAACTGATGTGATTGACCCTTTTGATTTCCTTATTCCTCCATTATTCCATGCATATACCCCCTGCATATACCCCCAAACCTCATAGTAAATCCTATGCAATCCCAGGTGACTGTCTAAATTATATTCTCTTTTGTAAATACCACCGTAGCCTGCATGTGAGATGACATAAAGCACCACAACTGGGGCTGATCTGCAATGCCAGGGAGAGTCTGTGCAAGGACCAGGCCTGTCCACATCCCTTAGCCCTTAACCTAGCTAGCTGCTCCTACATGCTGCTGACAGTCCATGCCCCTCCCTCTGCCATTTATATAGGGACTGAATCACAGCCAAAATAAGATTGTCATTGCTGCTGCATAAGCGTGTTACACCAAAACCCAGAGATTTAGCTTCTCTTCTGAGTGTTCTAGTATCAAACCTGGCACACATGGTGGGGATCTTAAAAATCCCAAAACAAATGTTCCATCTATTTTGATAATGATTAGTAGCAAATGCATATCACACAAACATTCCATTAAAGCCTCTTAATGAAATTGTCAGGCAAAATACAAGATGTTTGAGAAAAGCTAGAAATGTTCATTAGAGGAACAGGAACTAATAGTTTGTATTTCATTGAAATGGTCCATCCTCCCAGTAGAGTCTAGACCAAGTGACTTTTTCCATGCCCTTTATAGAGGGTTAGCAGATTGCTACATGTTTCTTAAATAGTTTCTCGTTTTAGTACTTCTGAATTATATCAAGTGGATGGGAAATGGAGGTGGGAAGGCAAAACAGGTGCTCACAATAACATTTTTTTTTTTTTGGTAGGAAGAACTACTCTCATGTAGAGCCCGTTTGGAGTTGGTTTGGCTTTTTTTTGGTACTCTGTGTATGTTGGGTTTGTTGGGCTTTTGGGGATTGGAAGAGTTGACTGTTTATGGTTTTGGTTGGGTTTTTTGTTTTAAGAGCACGTGAAGTGCTATAAGTATTAATGTTTAAAGAAGGTCTGTCATCTCTCATCATAACTGTAGGCATTGATCTTTTGTAATGTAACACCAGTCACTTGAACAAATCAGGTAAACTCAGTTAACAATTGCCTTTGAAAAGCTTGATTTGTTACTCATCCCCATTTAAAGAAAAACTCAAGTAGCAGAAGCAAAGGGTTTAGTTTTATCTCCCAGAACTGAATTACTTTGACCAACAGACTGCCTTTTCATCTTAGTTCATCAGAAAAGGAACGAGACCAATAGAAAATAGTTGTCTTCAGTCCTGTGGGTGTCATTCATCTCAAGGGCAAGTCTCTTTGTGCTTTGACTAACACAGAAGTATTCTGGATTAGAAGGGGGAATAATCAAGGATGCCATAGGGTAATTAAAAATGATGGGTTCCCCCCCCATCCCCCTTGCTTACTGTATTTTGAAAACAGGTCTTTGGGAGCTGTATTTTGGAATTATTTTTGTGGAATTTTTGGCAATTTTGCTGAAGCCTTAAAGGGAAAGTAAATGCTGTCCAATAGCAGCGATCTGCTATCTACATGGGGATGCAGTATCTACCAAAAGATCACTGCTGCTTGAATTAATAAAATGATAGACATGGTAACAGGAATCTTCTATGATCAGGGCAAGACATGATGGGTCGCTATCAACAGATATCTGGTAACAAGACATGGGCATGTTGTCTTCCCATTTTAAGGTGTTAGAAGGAAGTCCTAAGACTTAGTTGTAAGAGTATCTGTCTGGTTTCATATAAGCAGCTGTGTTTTTGTTTCAGAGTTGGCAGTAGCCACTGCAGCTCGCTTTTCCAAAAGTTATTGTACATGTCTCAGAGAGTAGAGGCCTCACTTCTCATGGTCATTCTTTTGTTGTTTGAAAACAAATGATGGGAAAGTCATATCAGGGCTCAGAGTAAAATTTCTATCAAAAATGGTAAATCGGTAATATTATTTGGTAGTGTTAGCAGAATCCTGCAAGGAAATCAGCCCAGTTTCTTTCTTCCTCTCTCTGCATTGTTGAAGTGTTAGAATGCACCTCATCAAGACTTGAGCCTCTATCCCATGAAAACAATTGTTTCCAGATATGGATAGGTACTTTGCTATAGCAAAGTCGATAAATACATCACGTGGAAAGGATTAAATTTGTCATTAACAGAGGTGTATGATCCTTTAATGGAAAGGAGGAATAGTGAGAGGAGAAGAAAGCAGTTGACATTCAATGAGAGCACAGATACTCATGTAACCTGGCTTACATGGTACAATAGGCACCTCCTTCACAGAAGTTTTGAACTACCGTTTGAAATAAAGGATAATGATACTGCTGTGGTAAGTTAGAAAAGACCAAGTGTCCCTGTGTCAGCGATCCCTTAAGCTTATTAAAGGGCATCTGTTGCCCTCTAGTGTTTCACCTTCCACTTGCGAGTGACTCCTCAGAACTATTGGGAGTGGGAAACGTGTCTTGGTGTGGCTGTACCTGGAGCATTCCATTACTGAGAAAAAGAACTTGTTTGCAATGATCTTCTTTGTATGTTATCGTGGATGAAATTGTGTAGACAGAAACTGAGGATAACGACAAACACAAGGTGTGCCATGCTTGAGGTAATGGGCATTACTCATATTAACCATGAAGTTCATTTGTAGCAGCCAGATGAGTGTGAGCTCTTAAGTATAATCCTTCTAACAGCAATAGCTGAGTATATATAAAAAATAGATAGGAAAGTTTACAAAATATATGCCTGATTTTAATTTGACTACTAGCTGGCATCAAGAGCCAGGGTAAACCAAACAGCTCTTCTGATTTCACTGAAACTTTCACTCTGACTGGGAAGTTGGGACATTACAAAGCCTTTAATTCTGCAGGACAGGTTTAGTTGAAGACACTCAAACCTAAGATTTTCAGTATGCAGTTGAGTGATTTCCTCTGTGTTTTGCTTGGCTTCTCCATTCCTGGTTCAAAGGGAGGCTTTTGTAAGTCTGCGCAAATAGACCTGCAGAAACATCTTACAGGGCCAAAATCCTGCTACTGAGCTCTGAAATCCCCTCTACACACAGAAATCAGAAGAGATCTGAGTTGCTGAAGTGAATGATGAAGCTAGGCCCAGGTCACAGCTGAGAATCAAAACTGTGTGATGTCTTTTAGGGTGCTAGCAAAAATCCCAAAGCAACAAGTACATGTCATGCTATTTTTTCTACACTCAGTCATGTATTTCTTAAAGAAATATTGCTCAATTATAATCCTGAAAAAATCCCCATGTTTGTGTGTTTGTGTATAAAAACCTTTTCTTTGTGAAGCACCACTCAAGATGCTGCACTGCACTCATCAGGTGACCCATTCAGCCAAGAACTACTGTGTCCTGTTTCTTCTTCACCCCATTTCTACAGTGGTAACCAGTAGAGTCATAAAGGGGACCTGTGGTATGTACTGCTGATTGAGCTGTGTTTATTTGCTGATAAAGTGTTTTGACTCTAAACACTCTATTACCTGGATGCAAGTGTTGTATGTTACTTTATCAAAAAAAGATTTCTTTCTTTGATGGAGGGCAATGAGTGGGGATCATCAAGGCATGTCCAAAGTGATAGTTGAACACAAGCTGGAGCTTCAAAAGCTAACAAAGGCACTTATCTGCTTTTAAATTATGGTGTGTATATATATATATATATAGAGAGAGAGAGAGAGAGAGAGTCCTCTTGAGACAGTTTAAAAAGAAACAAAGTCTTTAAGATGACAAAGATTCTTGTGCCTTATAGAAAATGTGTTTGTCGAAGAGATGTGATGGGAAACTGTGACAGTCAGTCTAGACAGTCTCTGAGCTATTGCTGTTTCAGTGACTGTGCTGATGGGGAAGCAGCAGTACTCATAGTGATTGTATTCAGGAATGACCTCAAGGACATTGGGTAGCTGGGCAGGTTTTTACCTAATGTACAAGACCTTTTTGAGAGAGAATGTTTAAGTGTGGGGAGGGGCTGCCTTTCCTGACCATGAAGGCTATTCTATACCTGAGAGACTGCTCAGCAGAGCTTAACCAGTGCTGCTATGGCTTACAAGGTTTTCTTCATGCAACCTATAACAGATGCAAATTGCAGGGGTCTTACATGCTATCAGGTCTGATGTTCAGGATGAGAGGTTGCCTTAGAATTTTAAGATCATGTGCACATAATCCTTGTGGTAAACTGGAAGCTAAAAATGAGATAAACTGGGATACTTGTGGATCCTAATGTGGACAGAACTTCAAATTTGAAAGCTGAAATGGACCTTTTCTCAGACATAATGACTATTCCTTCCTGAGCACTTCATTCTGTGTTGGAAAGACCTTTACTTTTTAGCACTTAAAATAGTTGTCTTCGCGGGTCTGATGAGTAACTGAATCAGGACTGCATCCAGTACTATGTGTAGGCTGAGGTCACCAGATTAATTAGCTTGTGTAGTGGGCAATCAAGCTGCTAATACTGACAAGCTTGGCTGAAGTGCTGAAGAAGACATCAGTGACAGAAACATTGCAATTCTTTATTTTTAGTGTATTTTTGTGAAAAAATGCCATGAAAGAAGTGAATTTGTATCCCAGAGGCTGTCTTGTCACATATTGAGATGTGTAGACGCTACAACTTTAACTGTAAAATAGTCCTGAGATAACTGAAGTAATTTCTACAGGAGATTAATGTTCAGAGTGTGTGCAAATAAGACACCTAATAAAATACCAAGGACAAAGTCCTCAAATTCTGATGATTCAGTTTTCTTGGAGTAGAAGGTTGGGTTTTATTAATGAATACAAGATTACTATGTGACTTATAGATGAAGGAAAGCTGTGTGGCTATAGGAATCTTAAAATGTTGTCCTTGGAGAACGAATCCCAGAACTGAAGCCATAAAGACCTGGAAAATACCTACTTTCACTGATGCAGTACAATATATTGTATAATTGCTGCAATAGCAGAATCTATAGGAAAACTGATACAAACCTTTGTGGTTTTATTAGTGTCACCTGTTTATGAGCTGCTGTGCCAATGAAAGGAACACAAAGCTGTGTTCATGAAGGGCTCTTGAAAGGTGCTAGAATGTCTTTTCTCTGTTAATCCATTTATACTGCTCTGCAATGCTGGAGAGGCTACTGCACTTCTTGTTGTGTTGTGGGGTTTTTTTTTTCCTCTTAGGGTCATCAGAGCTTTGTCAGAGTTGAGTTCTGTCTTTTGTAGCTTGCTAATACAGACAATGATGGCAGTGATGCCAACTTTATTGCAGGCAGCAGAAGCTTGAGGGTGTACAAGAGTTCCCAACATGTAGTGAACTCATTTCTACACACTTGTGGTTGTATTACCTGTATTGACCATACCTTGAACATGCATTATGATCACACAGCAGTCTGGTGTTGCAGAAATAATCTTGGTGCCACTTCCCAATGAGAGGTCTTGTCTCTGGTGGTAACAGCCTGATGCAGGGATCTCAAACTAACCTGTGATTTCAGTATGAACAGGGAACCTGTGTCATGGTACATGATCATAAGATGCACATATTTGAAAAAGAGGCTTTGTAGCACTGGCTTTGTATAGTTAGTGACAGCCATAGTTAGATGGTTTTATGGATTTTAACGAAACCTTTTTCTCT
The DNA here is from genome assembly GCF_028858725.1 of Colius striatus. Classification (NCBI taxonomy): domain Eukaryota; kingdom Metazoa; phylum Chordata; class Aves; order Coliiformes; family Coliidae; genus Colius; species Colius striatus. Next base: position 8,887,138 of record NC_084762.1, read on the forward strand.
TTTCTCATTAACACAAAATAGTGCCTGTAAAAAGCATGTTTTTTGTTCAAAATTGCCTTTTTTTAAAAAAATCCCCCATTCACATGAAAGATGAAGTGAACTATTCTATTTCACAATGAGGTTTGCAGTGTTTACAGTACTTACTTGCCACTTTCAAATGATTTGTGTATCAGATTGTCAGAATCAGTAGTTTCTGTAAGAATCATTCTGTGAAATGCTGAACATTTGCTTTGGTACTTGAATGTGTCTTATGACTAAAAGCACAGAAACAGGAGAGGCCATCATGGCTTTATTGTCTCTTAGAGTGTCAAAGTGAAAGATCTGTCACCTCCAAGGAAGCTTCATAACTAGGAAAAAAAAAAGATTATCCCATAGAATATTGTGTGACTGAGCAATGATGCTTACTCTTCCATCATAATAAAAAACTATTTCACTGTTCAGGCGAGGGAGTCCTGGGACAGGCTGCCCAGAGAGGTTGTGGAGTCTCCTTCCTTGGAGGTCTTCAAGACCTGTCTGGACATGTTCCTATGTGACCTGATCTAGGTGACCCTGCTTCCGCAGGGAGGTTGAACTAGATGATCTCTAAAGGTCCTTTCCAATCCCTACCATTCTATGATAATGTTTAGGAAAGCTGAAGTATTCCTGAGTTGGTAGCTTAACAGTTCACAAGAGTAATGAATCTGACTGTTAATGGAGATGGCCTTTGTTATGGTTGAAATACTCCTTTTTGTGGTTTTTGATGTATGGTAAGAAAAGTGTCTTGTCTTTGGCCAGTCGAATAGTAGAGCTGGTGTTTTGATGTGAATAATTCAAAAGGACAAAAGGAAACTTGAAGAGTAGGTTCAAAGTACTCCTTTAGATGTATTTTAAAGCAGCAAAAAAACTGGTTACACAGTTCAATGTTGCCAAAGTATTCATTTTGAAAGATAATTGCAGGCTGCCTACATATGTGGACATGGATGGAACTACCAACTGATGCTCTTGTAATGATAAAAGAGAAAGTAGTGACGGATGCATATGATGAAGACACAGGGAATCAAGGGAATGGCAAATCCTGCCTCCAGGTATTCCTCCAGGTAGCAGCCTGCAAGAGGAGAATAACTTCAAGATGAGAGATTGTCACATTGACTTCAATATACTTTTTAACTTCAAGTTACTCTTATTAAAATTTCTTGCTAGGGGTTTAGCTTATCTTTATCTTACTGTTCTGGAGTTGCAGCCAAGTTTTTGTCACAGGTGATCTCTTTGCATAAACAACAGGTAAATACTTCATACATGATTCATTAGAGATGTCTGCTCATGTCTAATTCAGTACTGTAACAGTCTTTCATAGGCAGTTTTGTTAAATGTTACTTTTGACTTGCAGTTCAAATTTCAAGTCAGAATACCCTTTTCTGTCTTAGAATGTCAGGATATTTTAATGCATCTTTAATGTGTTCTCCCAAGGCTACTTAGAGTACCAGCTAATATATTAAAGAAAGATAAAAAGGTATAAATTCTACTTGAACCTGACTGGGATGGAATTTTCTTCTAGGTGAAAAAAGTCTAAAAGTAAAAGCCAACACAGACTTTTTCCAAGGCCTCCATTTCTTGAGGGTTTTTATTTTTGTCCTGCCCTCCCATTTGCAGAACTAGTGAGTCAAACAACAGGAAAACTTTCAAGTACAACTGAAAACTTCTCGCCAGCAAAATATAAGTAGGTTCTTGATTAACAAATAGCAAATACTTAGTTCATGAAATGCATATTTGCAGTAACTGGTTCATCACAGTTCAGTGAGGCTGCTCTCATTGATAAAGGGTTATTGGTGAGCAAACACAGAGAGATTCTTTATGCTTTTAGTTGTTCAAGTAGGACATGTGGTTCAGTTCTAATCATAGCATTTCTAAAATCATCTTCTTGAAGACAGGTGTAAGTGCCAAAATGCTTTTGGCAAGAATAGGGACTGCAAATTTCATATGTGAACACTGGCATATGTTTCATGTTAATGAAAAATGTCTGACAACTAGATCAAGATCTCTTGTTTTGGAAGAGGAACATAGCTTTTCAGTGCAGTTCATCTTCTCAAGAGGAACACTGATACAAGGGTCTGCTGATTGCCTGCTATCCTTTCCCTTTCAGTTGGCATTTTACTCTTGGCCCAGATAAAATGTTGCACAGAGATTAACCATGTAGTAACAAGTACAAAAAAAAAAGTCTCTTTGCTGTGCCTCTCTACCTTGCATGCCCCTTGTATTTGGCTGTGTGAGAACTTACATAGCTGTGAACTCTTGCATGGGCTGCATTTGAATTATTGCTCCTTTTCTCCAAGGCAGTATCTTTTCCAACAGATGTTTGCACATTTATTTTAGAGTTTTTGGAGACATCCTGGCTGCTTGCCAGTTCGTGGAGGAGCTATAACTATCCCTTCAGTCTGTTCCCTGAGTGCACATAGAACAAGTTTTGCTTGGGTGGGAAGATGGTGCTGATAGCAGTAACAGTTTATATTCAGGCATTCATATGTTAAAACCCAAGAGTTATTTTTAGAGTGGATTTTACAGAAAATGGTTGTCTAGATATGAACTCTACAAACTAAGTTTTGTATGCTGGCAGTTTGGTTGCTGTTTGAGTCGTCTTCTTTCAGAAATGGATGAGCTGCAGAGCCTTGGGAGGACAATGCAAGTAGATGCAAGGACAATGCAAGTAGATTAACATTTCTAAAAACAACTGGTTTGTGTGGTTTCTTTTTTTTAAGTAGAAACCTAACTGCCTGAATTTTCTGTGATTGCATTTCCTTCTGTGGTCCTTTAGGCTTCAAGATATACAAAAAAGGTTGGTTGTTTAAACACAAAGACAAGATCATGGTGCTGGCTGACATAGTGGTTTACCTTCATTTATTCTGCATTTCTTGCCTTTAGTTGCATTGGATACACTTGTAAAAATCCAGAGAACTCGTTTAGTGACAGAGTATTGCTAATTGCAATGCAACTTAATGTAGTAATGTAGCTGCTCAGTAATGCATTGTATTGCAATAATGAGGTTTTATTTTAGGTAATATATTTATGCCTTCTTTAATGTGAACTGAAAACTTAGTTATATGAATAAATCATAGATGATGCCAGATAAGCACAATGAAGAAAATCCTTTGTTCTGGTCTCATTACTTCAGTTTCTCTTTTGAAATACACGGATATAATTGCTTTGGATTCAGGCATTTTTCCAAAACATGACATTTTGTTTTGGGTACTTGAACAAGTACAAAGCAAATAAAAGCAGTGTGTGATTTTTAAGAGGCAAAGACTTCTTCAAGACAACATACCTATAGCATACTTCCTACAGAAAGTCATTACCATTTTCTTATCTACAGCTACAGACATTTGCCCCATGTTGGTTTGGGTTGTTTTTAAAGTCTGTAATGCACTTCAGTAGGTACATTCAGGGTAGTGAGCTGTAGGGACACACAGGGTAGTGAGCTGTCACAAGCACAAGCAGTGCTTACAGGAATGTATAAGTTTACTCAATAGACAGCTGTGCAAGTAAGCAGGAGCTGTGTGAAAGCCCTTGAGAAGGCAGCAGGAACAAAGCACAGGACAGGAGTTATAGGTAGGAGATAAAGCTGATGTTTCACCTGCGTGAGGCACAATGCCTGGCTCTTGCCAGGGTTCATCTTGTGCCTCACACAAATAAAAGCTATTATCAATGTGACTAAGTTAAGATGCCCTATTTATTTCCCAGTCTTTAACAACAGCCTGATGCATGGTATTAGTGAAATAACTTTCCAGTTTCTCTGGAAGACATTATAGTCTGGATATAAATTCAATATTGGACAACTTACCTTATAGAGGAAAATAGTGTCTAGTAGGACAGGCTTGGAGTTGATAAATGACATCACTGAGCAATTAGATGAGCTGCACAGCTGTGCTGATGTCATGCAGCTGATTGCATTTAAATTTATGGCTATGCTATTAAAAGTGTAATGATAACAACAGAGACCAGAGGAAGTGGCTAAAGGTTCTTCAGATAAAATGATGAGAGGAGACTTAGATATTTATTGCAGTGCTAGTGCCTTGTGCTTTCCAAGAAACACAACAATAATTTCCTTCCATCTGGTGTAGTCTCCAGTGGTATGTTAAATAGCACAAGTGACTTGTCTCTATTTTGGTAATAAGAATTATGAACATATGCCCTGTTTCAACAGTTTAAAGCCACTGAGATATCTAAGGTCTAGTTCCTGGCAATTGGCTGAGTTGCTTTGTATGCAGAGGCTGACAGTGTAAGTAATGTAGTGAAAGGATTTAGCAGGAGTGTTTGTTGCATTGCCTGACTTATGAAATTGGGCATCTTACAGTAGGGAGAATGCAGGGGGAAGGGGGGAAAGGCAAGAGTGTCATGCACACAGCTGTTGAACTGAGACTGAAGAGACAAGAATGAGAACCACAAAGATTGTGGTTCCCATGAACTTCACCAGAGCAAGTCTTGTTTTCAACAAAGGTGCAAATTCAGGAGGAACCATGCTGTAGGATATTGCTTGGAATATAATCTATGGAAGAACTGTGGATTATTTTTTTAATGTACCAGATGTCACCTGAATGTTAAAAGGATGTCTGCATTTCTTATATTCAGTGTTTCCTGCAACAGCCTTGCCCAGGTGGCTGAATTCTGCCTCTTGGCTCTTCAGTGAAGGTGCTGATGTAGGAACCACATGATAGAAAGGCAGAATTGATTTGTTTGGTTTTTACCAGAGAAAGATATGTCCAATGGGTCACTCTGCAACCGACCTTCTTAATGTAAAGATTTCTTTTTCATCTTGAGGGCTAATTAGCTTTTAGGCTGATACTTTTGCACAACTGCAGCTCTTCTAGAGAAATGACTAAATGCAGAAATATCAGTATTGTTGGTTTTCTCCCAAAACTTGATTTTTTTTGTCTTGACATGCTAACAAGCTCCTTATTCTGCCTTTCCTCTCCAAAAGAAATACAGTCTGTCAATAACTGTATCTGCAACATGTTTGAGAGAACAGAGAAAACCCATCTCTTTGCTGTGAAAGAGAACATGGCTTGTGCTCAGCATGGAGCTGGACTGTGCTGGGAGTTCTACAGGTTTCCTGAATAACGATTACCCATGTTGTCTCAAGTACAGAAACTGAAGAAAGTGCTATGGGAAAGCCAATTGCTTATAGGAGAAATGCTGACAATTTTGCAAGGAGGTGAGGGTGAAACAGATTTCCATGGGAAAACATAAACAAAAACTTCCCCCTTACTCTCCTTATTTGCCCCACTGTTTTGTAGATTCCCTTAAGAAGTTAAAGCCGTTGTAGGTCTGGTGCTGTTGTGTGACTGTATATGACATCTTGATTTACCTTACATTTGTTTTGAAACTTTCAGGACCGTGCTCTAGTAACTGACCACATTTGTTGCTAGAGCTTTTTAACTTGATGTGGTGTTTGCTCCTACTTTCCATGAGTCTTCTGAGGGCTGGAACCCCTGATGGTGGGTTGGTTAGATGGTCAGAGGACTCCTGCTGAGCAGAGCTTCACCATACAGAGGAGGAATCATTCCCTCAGCACCTGAAATGTCACCTGTAAGCTGCAGCCAATTACAGTGTTGTTTGGAAGGGGAGGTATAGGCTGGCTATTCAGGTCATGGGTAATATAAGGTAATGCTGAAGCTGGTGGTGATGAGGGAGGAAATCTTGGACAAAACTGAATGGCCAGCCAGGTTATCTTTTGTGCTGATGGATGTTTTAGAATCTTAGGTCCCCCAATGCCACTTCAAAGAGCTTAAACACTGCAAGATGCTGTTTTATAAAGTAGCAGTCCAGCAAGGAAACAGTTGACTGGCTGACTAACAGACCTGTGCACTCATCCTGGCTAGTAGGACAAACTGTTACAAACAGTCAAAAGTAATCACAACAGAACCATTATAAATGCAAGTCTGGGAACATGCAACAGTAGTGCCGAAAAACCTGTCTGGTATGAGAGAGCAGCCTGCTGCTGCTCTGGACTCCTGGATGCATTTCATAACCCAGCTTCTGGATGTGAGGTATTAATTCATGGGTAAGGTACAGAAGTAGGCTGGAAAGAGGTTGAAGCAAGATATAACTTGCTAGCTTTAAACATGATCACAGCACCAGGGTTTAACCCACTTGCAGAAGCAGCAGTAACCTTGCAGACACCGGTGCTGTGAGCAATTATTTGGCAGCACTGAAGTATCTCATGTGATACTGAACAACATCTGACTTGGCCCTTGGCATTTCAGAGCCAAAGCGACACCTTTGCTTTTTGTGATGAACAGGGCAAGACAAGTAACACTTGCAGACACTATTTGTGAGAAGCATGTATCTAATGTGTTGGCAACTTGAGGATCACAAACCTTCCTCCCTGGGGAGACCTTATGGACTGGAATCCCCTAAGAAAACAACCTTTTTGGCTCCATCGAGGGAGCAACTGCTTGAGTTTTATGTTATCTTTGGTCTCTGCATTAAGTCTGCATAAACCTTTATCAGAGTATGAACAATTTCTGTGCTTTGTCTTGTGTGTTTTTGGTTGGTTCTCATTTCAAACAGTGGTTTTACTGAGTTGTTTTTTTCAGTGCACTCATACAATTTTGTGGGGTTTACGTTTTGGGCTTTTTTGTTCTTCTGTTGTTTTTTTTTCCTCAAATCTGTCTTGAGATTAGAAATTAGTGTATCATAATGTATTCATCACAAACTGTGTAATTATAGTTCAGACTTCGGTTGGAAAATGTCTTAAAACTTTGGTAGACAGTAAAATCTGAATTTAGCCATGATGTGACATAGAGTTAAAAAGCTTGTGGTTTTTTCAATTTCTTTGGTTTTAAGTTGCAGAGTTTTTTTGCATTCTGCAGTGTATTTGAATTCTTTAACCTGAGAAATTTTGCAATACTTTGGATGAGCTGTATGAGAGCTCTTGCTGTCTTATGTCTTTATATTCCTGCCTTGTGAATGGAGAGAGGGTTTGACTTCACTGTGCAACCAAGAGAAGACTGATTGCATCTGAATCATTAATTCAAAGGAAAAATGTCATTAATACAATATTGACATTGTGATACCAATTGCAAAAACCCTCAGTGCTGTGTTATGCTAAAAGGAAATCCCCACATTCACTCACAAGAGGTGATAACTAGAACTGATCTTGTTACCTGAAGTCTAAATGCCCAGGAATTAATTTTCTCTGGGAACCTTCAATGATTTCTATCATATAGCTAAGTTGTCAAGTATTTTTATCCCCTTGGCTATTCACTACAGTTGCATGTGGTGAATCATCAGTTTTGTGTGATTGGAATACTTTCTACTGCTGTGGTTACTGGTCTGTTCTTGTGGCTTTGCCCTTCAAAGACACTGCCACAACACTCAGGGCATAACTTTGTGCATATGACGGTTAGAAAGTACTCAAAACACAGTCTGATCTCTCTTATTTACCACCCAGCCTTGACAGAGGCTCACTAAGTGCTTCCAAAATGTTTCTTGAAATTATCCAAAGGTAAAACAAATATATCTTGTTGAATATTATTCTCTGGACCATTTGTTGTGCCTTTGGTTGACTTTCTTATGTACCTTTTAACAAGGAAGGAAAATGAGGAGTTCAGTGTTCAGTGCTATGTTGAATGATGCAGTAAAGATCATGTTCTTCTTTAGCTTGAGTTTATAGCCATAGGGGAATATAGTGAGCATGACCCTGTCTCCAGTCCTCTCATTGCTCTATAACTTTTTATTAGTCACATGGCTTTCATTTGGTAAAAGTAATGGGTATGTCCTTGGTTGTTCTTACAACCTTCTGTATTTACAGACTCTGTGACAGAATGAGTTAAAGATTTTTTGCTATTTTTGTTTGATCCTAAGGTGGTAAAAGAGCACAGAATCATAGATTATTTTCATTTTCAATGAAGATAAAAGAGATCACAAGGGGATACCCTTCTAGAGTTACAGCCCAACCTTTACAAACCTTCCAGACGCTGTAGGTGGTACTAAAACAAAGCCTAAAGGTAACTTGTCATGTTAGACAAGCTGTTGACAATAAAATTTTGATGTCAGGCTAAGCAGCAGTTAAGGAGATGGCAGTGGAATAAGTGATGGGAATGATTAGTTAGACAACAGGGGTTTTTCTGTTATTATTGACACACACGTTTTCCATTAGAACTGGCAAGAATGAGGTTGTGAAGTACGTTGCTTGGGAATATCTCTCGCCTAAGGTTTGCCAGAATAGAGCAAGTAGAATCATACAATATTTTATTTTTATGAAATGAAGGACAAAAGTCCATGATTTTGGTCTTACATGGTGACCCCATGTCTGAAAGTTTACATATGTGTAGATATTTCATCTGACAGGCACAAAGCAGACTTTTGGAAAAGAAGTGCACAGGCAGTTCCTGTATGTGATTAGTTGTTTAAGTTGATTGGGGCTAGCTGACTATCTGATGCTTAATTTTAGGGAGTTAGAGTTAAAAAGCTAATTGCAGCTGAATTGATGTCTTTCTGGTTTATATGACGAACTGACATTTTTTTGGACACAAGTATTCCCTGTAGGCTCAAGGATTTAAAGCTGTGATGAAAATGTATTCCATATATTCACAAATATGTATATTTGTAATACTGTAAGGGATTTTTGCCTGTAAACTTCTGTGCCTGAGGAGAACAAATTATCTTCAGGATATTTTGAAATAAGAGAAACCTCTGACTTTAAGATATATGTAAGCATTAAAAATGAGACAAAGATTACTTATACTATAGGCAGTATTGTGTAAAACAGGAGATACAAGCTTGAACCCCAGTTTTGGTTGTCAACTGTTTAATGAAAAGAATGATTCCTGTCTTGCTCTTGCATTCTTACTATATGTATAGCCTTATTTTGTCTGTCTAGGCAGCATGGAAATATTTAAAAAACAAAGCCACTGTAAGTCAATTAATAGCTTAGACATTAATGTCCCCCACATCTTCACAGAACAAAGGAATAGTTGAGGTTGGAAGGGACCTCTGGAGATCATCTAGTCCCAGCCCACTGCTCAAAAGAAGTCAATAAGGTCAGGTTGATCGGGACATTGTCAAATTGGGTTTTAAATATCACCAAGAATGGAGGCTCTACAACCCCTCTGGACAGCCTACTCTAGTGCTTTACCATCACTGCAGTTCCTTGTGAACTGCTGTAGCATGGATCTCTTCCCCAGGGCTGCAAGTCCTGCCACAGCAAGCCTGCTCCAGAGCTGGCTGCCATTGGCTCTGTTGGACGCAGGGGGAGCTTTCAGCAGCTTCTCATAGAAGCCAACTAGCTTTGTCCCTTGCTTCCAAAACCTTGCCATGCAAGCCCAATATGACTGATAAGTTCTCTCTGAGGGATCTCATAATTTCTTTGTATATAAGATGCTTCAATCCCTTGATCAACTTTGTGGCAGTTCAATGCACTTGTTACAGTACATCCATGCCTCTTGCACTGGGGAGCCCAAACGTGCATCCAGATTTGGCATAAAACCACTGCAGAGCAGAAAGCAAGGATCCCCATGTCTTAAACCTGCTGGCAACACTTTTTCTAATGCAGTCCATGATGCTGTTATCTTTCTGTGTCACGAATCTGCATTGCTGGCTCATGGTCAACTTTGAGTCCCAGTCCTTTCTCTGCAAAGTTGCTCTCCAGGTGGTTGACCCCCAAACTGTACTGCTACATGCAGTTATTTCCTACACAGGTACAGGTTGCACTTCCCCTTCTTGAACTTCATGACGTTTCTGTCAATCTGTTTCATCACCTTATTTGTCATGCTTCTGGATGTGATTTCCAGGATTATTTACTCCGTGACCTTCCCAGGGACTGATATGTTGTCTCCTTATTGTGTATTGGGGTGGCTAAAGCCCTCATGATGACTAGTGCCTGGAAACGTGAAGTTCTTCAAGTTCTCTGAAGAAGACCTTATCTGTTTCTTCTTCCTGATCAGGTGATCTGTGGCAGACATGCACCACAATGTTACCTATGTTGTTCTGCTCTCTAATCCTAACCCTTAAATATCCCCAGTTACAAGGCAGAGCTTTATGCTTTCTATCTGCCTTTCCATATACAGGGCAACTCTCTCCTCGCTATCTCCTCTTACAGTGCCTGTATCCATCTATTGCAGCATGTGAACTATCTCCTATGTCTCTAACCCCAGTGAGATCACAACTGTAACTGCACACAAACCTCTAATTCCTAAATGTCTGTTTCCCATACTGTGTACACTGGAGAGTATCCAGCTGTGCTGCTGGTATAGAAAGGGAGCTAGAGCTTTGCCTGTAATTCTGTCAGTTGGGCACTTGTTTATGTGGATATACTTGATGTAGGCTCCCCTTCAGTTCAGTTTTGTTTATGGGGTGCCTACTACTTACATCACCCCACAAATTTTATCACTGTGACCTACAGTTTCCTTATCCGATTGTTGGTCATTATCTTCCCCCCAGCCCAGTCATACCTTATTTAAAGTTGTCCTCAGCAAGCTGACCAAACCATGTCCCTCTCTGCAGAGCTGCTCTCCAGCAGGTCACCCCCAACCTGTGCTGGTGCATGAGGTTGTTCCTCCCCAGGTGCAGGACTCTACATTTGTCTTTGTTGAACCTCAAGAGATTCCTCTCTGCCAAACTCTCAAGCTTGTTCAACTGCTTCCATCTGGAACTCCATCTCTCTATTGGAGCAGTGTGGTATCATGGAATATTTAAAACTGCTTCTATGTCTACAATAGAAAACTACTTTTAAAAATCATTATTGTGCTGGAAGGAGCGTGTGCCTCGTCACTGAGCACAGCACAACTGTGGGGTCTTTTAGAGGAATTCTGGACCTGAGAGGCAGTTACGGTATTCCTTTTTTAGCATAATCCTTCTGTGTTTTTATACTTGTAATATGTTCTTATAGTAGGATAATTCAATGTGGAAAGGACATCAGGAACTCATCTAGTTTAACCTTCTGCTCTATGGGGAATGAAGCAGGAAATCAAAGTGATAAATAGCGTGGTATGGGAGGTCAAAGGTAACGACAAGAAATTTGGGCAAAACACAGGAATATTTAAGAAAACTTTCATTCCTTGCTTAAACATGAACTGTGTTTACTTGCTATATGTGTGCCATGTACACTTGCTTTATGTGTGAAAGCAAGGGGTTTATCTTTGTACCACCAACCCAACACACCTTGGTTACAGGGGAAGTTATGGCAATGGTGATGGAAAAAGTTCCACAGAAGCTTCTATGACAACTTTGTGCTTTAAGCAAGAGGTTGACTTTTCTCCTTTGTTGTTGGCAGCTGGATTGTCGATTGTTGCTTTTTTTTATAAACTGTGAAATGCTCTGGGTTTCACTTGCTGAAAATAACTTATTCCACTCTTCCCACAGAAATATTTTGAATAAGGAAATACTTAAGAGAGGATTGAGAAACTGACTGAAAACCACTTTTTCTTAGGCAAATTGATTTGCTAAAAAAATTGTAGAATATGATGTTTCCTGACCTACCTTACATAGTTATGTATAAAGAGAGTGACTGTAGCTCTCTTATTAGTACATGCTGCTTCCTGACACTTGCAGCTTCTCTGGTGTGTTCAGTTTCCTCATGAATCACAGCTTCTTTAGTTTCCTGAACATTCTGTTTCTTGTTATCTCTTCTTAAACTACGATGCTCTATATGTAAACCATCTAGATAAAAGTCTGCACCCTGTGTGCAGTTACTGTGAGGACTGGCAAAATGACAGAATGGGTGGCAAAATGACAGAATGTGCAACCAGGCCAGTAGGTGAAACCAAACTATGCCAAATATTTCCTTCATGAAAGTTTATTTTAAAGTTCTTTAACACATAATTAGGCCATCTGAGCAAGCCATGCACTTTCCTAATGCAATTATGAGAAAGCAGTATAGTTAAATTGCTAGCGGTTGTCTAGACAGCCTACAGGAATCTTTTGGGTTGGAATTTAATTAAATGGAGGGAGTTTCTATGGTTCTAGACGTAAGTATTTGGCTCAAACGTCTTCTCGTTGAAGAAGTGGTTTGGAGAAGAACTTACAGTTCCTACGGGGATAGCAGAAGATATCTGGTTTTGGAATTAGGTACTAAATAGAGGAGAGGAATTGGGGTTATAAAGAATACAGCTTCTGTTACCACTTCCAGGGCTGATCATGTTCCTGAAAAGAAGGTAGGACTGTACCAGTATGGCTTGGCAGTAAGTTAGAAGTTCAGAGAAACGTTCCCAGTTCCCTGTTGCAGCCCACAGTTACCCTGCTGCTTTTGCCTCAGCAGCGTCCACAGTTATTTAACTTTTAGCTCTTCATTTTTTTAGGACATAAACCATAACGTTTAATAGAAACAGCTTTTTCCAATCTTAGGGTGTACTTCAAAATGAATTATCCCATGTGAGCCGTTCTTCTCCATCTGCTTGTTCTAGGACCTCTTAGTGATTAAGTTTGTGTTCATATCTGCTCTGTTTATTTCCCCGCTGTTGACTTGGCATGAAGATTTTGAAGTTAGGTCCTTGGAAGCAGAACTGTAGGAGTCCTTACTCTGCTGGTGCAGTATCAAGCACAAAGGATACTGATTCCACTTGAGCACTCAAAATACTACCTGTCAAGTGTAATTACTGAGATGATTTTTTTAAAGAAAGGAGTTCTCTTGGCTAAATGGGAAGTTAACAATATTGAGTATTTGCTTGGTCCATGTCTGAAACGTGGAAATGTTGGCTGCTGCTTTTCTGAGATTGGAAGTGAAATTAAATACTATGTTAAGTATTAGCAGATGCTACAGGGGTGCTCAGAATAGCAAAGGAACCTCTTTTGTGGACAACTGATGGGATTTAAAACTAAATCAAGCTTTGTGCCACCATCTTGGCAAAATGACTGGTTTTGCTGATGTTCTTAATGTCTTTCTGGAACACTAAACTAGAAGTAGACTGTCTTATAAGTAAAAAAACCCCAAACAAATCCTGATGTCTATCACTCTTTGGAGAAAAAGGAAAAAAACCCAACTTTGGATATGTAAATGACATTTTCCTATTTGTTTTTTGTGTGCAGTAAGAAGAAATAGCAAGAAATTTTTTGGTGTTTTTCTTTAGAGATGAGCTATCTGTTTATTGCAGGATGCCAACAGTTCCTTTTTTGTAGGTGGGGTTTCTTTTGTTAGTGTGATACTGAGTAAGGACTACAGCTCTTTGTATTCATCAAGTAGTGTAGCGGTTGAAGTTGGACTGGTTGTATTCCAGTAGATGTTCTGCAAAACTGATTGATCTTTATAAGGATTATACACTCTTAGGTCAGTGACCCGTCTTTTGAAGAAAAAGATGTATCTGGTTATCAGAACAGGCAAAATCACAAAGCTGACTTCACTTCCAAAGTGTTTGTGAGATTTTTACTGACCTTTAAACTGTCTTGTGGCACCATTTGCAAGTTCTAAAACAAAAAAACTGGGATCAGATTTAGGTCTCCAATCAGGATTTGGAGTTGGAACACTCAGTTTTGGTTTTCAATATAGTACAGGTGAAATCATAGAAAATATCCAGCAGTAAAAGTTGGATTTAAATCATCTGTTTGGGTGGGGTTTTTTTTTTGTGAAGAAGACAGAGCTCTGCTGTGTTTCAGAAGCACAAAGTTGCTTTGTGATGCTGGGAAAAATCATGATCTCGGACACTGAGACACATAACTTTATAAAAACATCTAAAGAAATGTTTATCTTTATAGTTATGAAGCAGGATTTGTTGATTCAGTGGTGGTAAAGGTATGTGGGCACATATACTGTGATGCCACTGGCAAAGGTAGCAATGCTAGAGGATATACAGTTGCTTTCTTGTACACTCCCAAGATTCCCATAGAGATATATAGCATCTCTTCCCAGAGAGTATATTTGGAAGAAAAAATGTATCTGTAGCCTCCTTTAGGCTCCTGCAATTGGGGAAGCAGTGAAGATCAAGAATATCACTCAATTTGAGGAGTTAAAGTATATCAGTCCATAGTATAGGACATAGTCTTAACATCAGAGCAATCTTATCCCAATACCCTATGGTATTTCAATTATAACCCATCTCCAAACACCAGTAAGGCAGTGTCTCTGTTTTGTTAACCATATTTCCACTTGTGTTCTTGTATAAAAGTCTGCATGTTCCTTTGAGATCTATCCTCGAGTCTTACGCTTGCTTTACTGTCTTGTCTGAAATAATCAATGCTAAAGGTACTTGTGTACTGCTCAGATTCAGACCAGGGCCATTGGTTTTAGAAGTGAAATAGCTAAACCCTATCCTACTCCTTTCAACAGCAGTAGGAGCAGACCTGTATCAGCTTATTAGTCCTTCTACACTACTAGAAAGGAGACAAAGGGTGAAGGATGTGGGAGCTCAGGTTGTATTATCCTCAGTCTCACCCACAAAGGGAAAAGACTCAGGTAGGAATGGATGCCTCCTGAGAATTAATAAGTGGCTGTATGACTGACTGGTGTTGCAGAAAGTGTTTTGGCTTTTGTGACTATGTGTCCCTTGTCAAGGAACGACAAATGAGATCCATTTGACTATGGGATAAAGCTGCATTTGTAGACTAGGCATAGGATGATAACAGCTTGCACTTAAGATGAGAAACAGATTAGAGATGTCAAATACACGAGCAACGTGAAAGTACTATTGAGAACGGTAAAAATGGCCCTAAGGGGCCAACTCTGAGCACTTGAACAAGTACAAGCAAACTGGGAAATCAACAGGAGCTGTGGGAGCTCTGTATGTGGATGCAGGACTGAGGCATTCCTGGCATGACTGAGACACTGTAGAACACACTGCATGAAAGTGTCCAGGCTATCTAGTTAGGATGGTTGGGAAGATGAGGAGTAGCAGTTTCTTTAACCAGAATGCTCCAAAACCCATAAGTGAGTTCCTAAAGTGAAAGATGTGGTAGTCTGAAACACAGACTTGTACCTGACACTGGGTACTGGCCCTCCAGAATGAAAACCAGACATGTGTTTGTCCTTGGCTAAAAACTAGATGCTTTAACTGCCAAATGTAATAATGGCAATAAGACTCTTAGACCATAGCAATAACAGTTAGGAAAACACAGAATCCAACGTGTCTCAGGTGCCACATTCAGGTTCTTAGCTGTTATACTTTCCATCTACATACTGCTCATGTCACTCTTTCAAGCTGTCTTGTCTGCGATCCTGGGAGGCGAATGCAGCTGCAAGCTCTGGAGTGAAGTGCTGTTGATAGCAGCACCTCTTGTGGCTTATCTAAAATAGAGACCACCTTATTTCACACATTCTTGGTTTATGTCCATTTGTGAAGCAAAAAGGTGTTATCTCAGCAGAGTCCTCTTGCCAAGGCAGTGCAGGAGTTGAAATGGGATCAAAGTCTCTTGGTTACTTCTTCTGTTTTCATTCCTATGGCCTTAGTGTAGGTGAATCTGCTTGGTGAGTTGGTGCTGGTTAAGTACAGCTGGCTCTTAATGAATAGAGATCATAGTGCCAAAAAAACATCCTGCTTCACATTAGGGTTTTTTTTTTCCCTCCACTCTTTCTGGGAAAGGAGGGAATTTCCAAGCAAAAGGAATATTTGCAGAATGTTGGGTAGTTTATGCTTTACCTTCCTTTCTGGGATATGGTAACAAATGTGTCTAGCAGGTGCAGACCTTAAAAGGTAAAAATGTAAAGAAAATCTCTAGTAAGTAGTAAATACGTATTGCAGTTTACTTAACACTTGCTCAAATCTCTGACAGCTGGAATGAAGACAAAATGTAGTTTTCATGTATTTCTCAGCTGAGGTTTGTTGTAGAAATGGGACCTACTATTTCCTCTTACTTCAGTCTCACTTTTGAAGGACTGCACCTTGCTACTATAGGTAGGAAAAGAAAAGCACTAGAAGGTATTCTTCTGGCAAAAGACTAATAGAGGGTTTTGCTATAGGATGCTGAAGACTTCTCCAGGGAATTAACTTTTTTTAAAAACCCAATTTATTATAGTCCTGCCACCAACATTGAGGTGGAAAGATCCCTCAATAAGTTCATTTAGTTGTAAGTTGTAAAGACATGAGAAGAGCATCAGCTTTTACTGTGCTATTTATTCACAAGCTTTTCTGTTTTCATAGCTTGCTTTGTATGGTGTTTGTGCCTTTGGAGTACTTAGTAGTCAAAGAAATCAATCTTCAACTAAAAAAAAAAGCTTTAGTGTTGTATGACAATTTTTTCCTACAGCTAGTGTGGCCAAGAGTTTTAAAGATCTCTTTGCTTCCAATCTGTTTATGCCTATTGAACTTAGGAATTGCACTCAGATTTCTTATCCTGTTAATTAAATATGTTGTACAAGTAAAAGCCATTCTGAATCAATTTCTAAGTGAAATGAGTTTGCAAGAATTTTACTAGTGAATGAAGGCTTAAAAATCTAGTTTATTAGTAAGGACTTGACCTGCTAATTAACTCAAAGTATCCAAACAAACAATCTTTTCTTCTGAGATTTTAATATTACTTCTTAAAGAGGAAGAACTAGAGATCCCCTCCTGAAATTAGAAAAGTGGAATGATGGTTTTCCTAGCAAATTTGCTCGGGAATAAAACCTCTTGTCTAAATAATTGTGTTATGTTGCAAAAACTATCAGTGCAGGGACTTCTTTATTCCACAAAGCAAATAGTTGAAGATATTTAGACAAGATTTAGGGCTGATTTTAGAAAGCAAACTACTGTTTAGTTAGGTATTTTAATTCATGACTTTCGTAGAAATAGTTTTTAACAGTGGAATGCTTGCAATGAAACTCTTAAAATAGCTTTCTCTGAAACATTTTAGTATGAAAGCAAACCCAAGAAGTTTAGTTACTCTAAGCTGCAGGCCTCACAAGTCTATTTCTTACAACAGGCACAAATATGACTTGACTATATGCTAAGAAAGTTCTCCCACAGTAGATGTGAGAAAAGGCTGCTAGGACATAATGCTAAAGTTTTAAAAAGTCTAGTAGTAAAGAGGTAAAAGCATTGTAGAAATGAACACTGATTCCTTACAATAATGGTAAGGTAATTGAAAAATTGAAAGCCACAATTGTTGCCATATGACTGCCGTCCATAATTTGTCTCAAAGAGAACTTTAGTAAACTATAAACAAGCTTTTGTCATTGGTTGTATGTACTTGGTAACTCTGCAGTTTACATTATGTATTGCATATTTATATAACTTCCATTATCACCACAACTGGAGTTCATCTTTTCTTTTAGAGGGCATGAGTAGTGATGATAAAAGGTATAATTGACTTTATATGTGTAATTGTAAGCATGTGTAGTGCTACATGTAAGTGTAGTTGCTAATCCAGACCACTCAGTAATGTGATCTACTGTGAGTCTGTTTTCACGACTGCTTGTTTAGAGATAGACTTGTAGGAAAGCTGCCTACCCAAACACTGTGAGGCTTAGGAATCTAAATATCTCTTGTTTAATTTTGTCTCTTAGTAATTACAACAATCTGTTAAGGCCAAGAGATATTTCCTGGGAGTGGTGGAAAATCAAGGCAGGGAAGTGGATATATTTTTGTTGTGTGGATTGTGACACGAGGCTATTGAAGCACCTCCTCTGGGAAGGGTGACTAGTGCTTCCAATTATCATCCCAGGAATAAACATGTACAAGAAATTCAGGATGCAGCTTTTAAAAACACAGGCTTATATAGTAAAGAATTAAGGTGGATAACAGCAATGATTAAGGTGGAGTCAGATTTAAGATGGTCTTCTGTCTAGGGTGATGACAGAGAAGTCTCCTGAATGCAGACTGAAGATGCCTTTCAAGGATTTGCTATTGTGTTCAAGAATACTGAAATTTCTGATATCCTGCAATATCTGTCTATTGCCATCTGCCTCAGTGTCTCCCTGGAATAAAACTGCCATTCAAACTCATTCTGACTTTGGTTTGAGGTTTTTTGTCCTCGTAGACTAGTTTTGAAACTGAAGCAGTGGGAAGTTGTCAAAGTTTGTATTGCCTGTGGACTACCACGAGATGGCAATGTTATTTCTGTGCACAAGGGGACAGAAGTTGACATCAGTCTTATACTAAAGGGAATGGTTAATGGATATGACTCCCTTCTTGGTACGAGTTGGCATGTGTTAGTCTTGTATCTTTAATTAGATCCCTTAAATTTTAACCTAGAAATTATGTTTTAACTGCTTTTGATGTTGCAATTGAATATAGTGATACCATGTTGAGTTTGGGTTCATTTGGTATCTTTTCTATAGAAATAAGATTGTACTTTGATAGTAACACAGAGGCACATGCCCAATAAATGCAAAACCTAAACTACTCTGCCCAGTTCAGTCCATATTTTATAAGTACAACTAGACTTCAGTCTTGAATGAAATATCCCTTTCTCCTCAGTCCAAGAGTTTGTCTGGCTATGCGGGTTGACACTCAATGCTGGAGTGTGGCTTCTAAGAATTTTGATGACTGCCGGGTGTAAGAGTCATAACCTGTGAACTGTTCATGATTTTTTAAGTAGTACACTTTTTGACTGCATGTTACAAAATTAATTGTGATGTCACCTTGCCAAAGTCTAATGCAAAAGTTCCAAGAGCCAAATAAAGGAAATAAAATATTACTGGCTATGCAGTTGTCTTTGGACCATCTCCATGCCGAAGATGTTTTTTCATTGTGAACTACTAGAGGTCTCAGTGTGAGACCATTTCTTAGGACCCACCACAGGGACCCCACGAGTGCCAAAGCCAGGAGGGGAAGAGAATTAGTCAAATACTCAAGGAAACCCAGCGAGTGTGGTCTCATCACCACATAAATCCCCACTTAAGCCAGTTTTGCTGCATAGTTTCTTTGTAAAGGCTCCAGTGTCAAAAATTTCAAGTCAGAATAAAAATGTATGAAAAGATTGCCTTGGGCAAGTGGATTTTCAACTCTTAGTGCAAATGCATTACATTCTTGCTCAAATGGATGATCACTTCATAATCAACTTCCTTGCTTTCTCATTAAGAGTATCTCTTTTATTCCAGGATTATTCAAACTGTCATGTATTGGCAAGCTTGTTGTTTATTGGTAGCTACTGGCCCTAGAAGGTCTCACATGAAGAATGTCAATGTTGTGCATGAAAGTAAAAAGAGGACCAAATTATTGATGCACTCTTGTTTTCTGTGTGTTACAAGAATCAGAACAACTTCTGAAACTCTACCTGCAACAAAATGCAGCATTCTTCCCCAAGAACCAACTACTAAGGAAGAAGACTGGATCCATTTTAAGCGTAGGCTCAGGCTTTTCTTTTCTGAATTATATCATAAGTGTCTCTGTAACAAACCTGTCTCTAGCCTTGTCTCCAGGATGTCTCTCAGACCTACATTGTAATGTTGTCTCAGGCCCTGTCTCTTGCTAATCCTGACAAGACAACCTGGATAGACCCTGAACCTGATTCATCACCTCAGCACTTCTAGGCCTTTCAGTGGACCCTGCTATCAGCCCCTGGCTCTGCTCCACCAGCTCAGGTGCTGCAGGATTGTGCCCTCACTGCTGAAGGAGTTGCCCTGCCTGTGGTCTGGTCACTCCCTGCTTGTCCTGCCTTGGGGAGCAGCCATTTCTGGCAGCTTTCTGCTGTCTTCGTCTTTGTGTCATTGCCATTTGTAAGCTACTCAATTTGATGAAAACCGGTTTTCATTGATCTGTGACAAATAACAATATCCCTAAAATTTTTATTTCAGAGGGGAAATTATAAGGGAAGGGGAAACAAATCTTCTATATTCATGCTGTTTCCTGATAGTAGCAGCATCTACCTTGCTGTTCTTTGCTTGGCCATTGCAGAATAGAAGATGTTGATATACCGAAGAGTGGCAAATGGAAATTACAGTTCTCTATTGTAAGCTCTTTTGTCTTTTAAATGTTTGCAAAGAGAAGTTTTGATAAGGCAGGACACTTCTCGGGCCTGACAATGTCATGTGCTTCAGAAAAGAGCTTCTTTCAGGAACTTTATCTAGGTAGGAGGTAAGAGAAATGTTTATAGGCTTTTTCTGTTGCCTGCATGCATGCATCTCAGTAGCTTCAAAGTCTCTTACAGCTTAGCTGATTAATGACTCTAGTTCCACACGTGATCTCATTAATGCAGATTCTATTTCTGATGTTCCTTCTTAGGTTTTATGAAATACTATTGCCACGAAGGAGCTACTGTTGTTGCTTGCTTACCTTTCTAGTTCCTTAGATTGTAAAGAAATGAGAACTGGCCTCACCAAAGCTGAGTACAGGGGAACGATCACCTTCCTCCTCCTGCTTAATTTTCAAGTAGTGAATTTCTCTGCACTTCTTGTTTTGGTGTAATATTTCATTTCTTCAAGAGGAATTTCAATAACAAAGTCAGCCCCATTTAAATCCACTTAGAGGTTTCATTCTGACTTGTAACTCCAAATTCTTTGTCCCTCTGATCTGTGGTAACATTGGGGTTGAGGTTATGATGTTTATGTTGTGCCATAGTTCCTGATTGTCATATACCTTTTAAAGCAGTATCTCAGTGATTACGGTCATTGGCAGCCCTTCATGAAGGGTTATGCTTTTTTATCAAATGAGGGAATGAGTGTGATGCTGATAGTCATCAGCTGGTGAATGCTAAGGATCTTCTAAAAGCCCCTGAATGTATAAGGAGGGAACTCAGAGTAGGGGGTTGTGCAATGTTCCTGATGGCTTGTACAATGCCCGGTGGAATACTGCAGCTCATTGTGCTGTGGAATCAGTCTAAACAGACCTTGCAATTCCTTGAATTCAGTCTTGAGGAGATTCAGTTGCTTTTAGGCTCCCAAAAGGAATTAAGGGAGACTTACTAAACAGTAAATACATGCATTTGATGAGTGCTTTTTCATTGTATAAGAAGATATAGTAGGTTGCAGCAACTGGAAACTGAAGCCATATTGCTGCAGAATGAAAAGACTAATAGTGGAAGAAATTAACCTTTGGGAAAAGTGATGACAGGGTAGTGGTGACTTCCACAGCTGTCCATTGGAGACTGGATGCCTTCTGAAAGACAATATTTTTCTTAGTTTCTAGACTAAGCCTTATGTCCCGTACTTAGACATTTTATTGGACCAATTTTTTCTGGCCTTAACATATGAACACTGATGTCTCAAGGAAAGTGTCTGCTCAGTACATCAGCTTTCAGTTCTGCTTTTGATTCTGTTAATATTGCTCATGGCCCCTAAGCACAGTGCTGATGGAGAAAGTTGGCCTGTTGGTTCTGAAATTTACGGTACTGGTTGAATTTTGAACTGACATTTGACATTCCAGAAGTGAAATTTGGAAAGGTATACTTTTTTTTTTCTGTAACACAGATTCTATATTTGTTGACTTCAAACATAACTGGAGACACATTACTGTAAGCCAGTGCTTCCTTCTCATGTTTTTGTTGAGGTAAAACATGACAGTCATAGAGGTTGGGATCAGGATATCATATGTGTTCTATCATATGTTGTTTTCTAATGAGTAAAATGGTAAAAGTGATCTAAAAAGAAAAAGCTTGGATGGTAAAAGACATTTTCTAGCAATGCCAGTGACTTAAAACAAATTATCTCTGAAAAAAAAGTCAATGGTGGGTTAGCACTGGGTTATTGCAGCTGACAAGATTGATTTTTGTCTTCATTAGAGATCTCACCTTTTCCATTTCCATCCCACTCTCTCAACTCACACCTTTCCTAGGTTTGCTGGCGTTTATCCAGGAGCCACCTTTGGTGGTGTCATGTGCTTTATTGAGGTGTCTGTTTTCAACCTTTCTCTATTCCAACAGACATCCCTGTTAGGTTTTAATGATGGATGGGAATTGTTGAGACATTACATTAAAAAAGAAGATTATTTATTACGTACAAGTGACGATAACTGTCTTCTCTAGCCTCCAGTGGTTCTCAAAGTGTACAGCAGAAAAGTAGAAGCAGTCATCTTGAAACCACTAGGTATTGATACTTTTGGCTGAAAATCTAGAAGTGGTTTAACCTTGAAAAAAATATCACAACTTGAAAGGAAAACTGATGGAAACCAATATTAACCTTCCAGTTTGGACAGACTGAATTTGTACTACTAGTGAAATTTTCAATGATCAGTCTTAAACTAAATGGAGCTCCTGCATTATCTGAGGGTAAATGCTTTTCTTTCTTCTGAAACAATTTCAGACTGGACTGAGTTGAAGTTGGCATCACTCCCTGTGCTCCCCACGATATCAAAGTGCACTATATATTTTAACTTTTTAATAGCTTCTGCCAATGAAAACAAAAGTTATAATTAATAGTCTCAGCAGTTTTACTGCCAAGGGTTCCTGGCCACAATCCTTAGTTTGTTTAATGCTACAGATGCATACCTCTGAACCTTGTTAACAATTTTTTTTTCCTTGCCAAAGATTAAAGACTACTGCTGTCCAAGCAATGAGCCCTCCTTGGAAAACAGAAGGGATTAAAACGTGGTGATAAAGAGTTAATTTGCTCCTGAGAAAATATTTTTGGGACAAACTCTTTAAGGGCGTAAAGATTCTTGTTAAGGCTGAAGCCCCATCTCACATATCAGTCAATTAATTGTTCTCAAATAATTTTGACTACAGAGTTGTGTTGTAGATGGGATATGTTACAGTACTGACAAATGACTCTGCAGAATAAATGTATGGGTTAGCAGGTTGAGGTCTTATCTCTCTGCTCTCAGGAGCATCATGTAACTGCCATAATAATCTCAGTCCTGTAAGACTGGTAAAGTCTCTTCCATGGTGATGTGATACTTAGAAACATATTTATATTTTAATAGTTTAAAAATATATGCTCGGATTTCTGACTGTAGAGGTGGCTTGGAAAGTGCAACTCTAACACAGGACCTTTAGGAAAAGACGATTTTTACAACAAACAATAGGTGCAGTCTCTTAAAAAAGGATATTTTTTTTCCTCCCTGTTTGAAGAATTAGACCACACAGGCTGGTTTTGTGTTATTGACAACTGAAGTTGGCTCCTGAACTTGCTTCTGGTGGATTTGATGGTAGACAGTGCTCATCTACCATGTAGCAATGTTTAATTTTTTTCCTGCTTTGCCTTCCTGGTAGTCTTGCTACAGTAACATAAGATGGATATTGGTGTGGCAGGACTCTAATGTCTTGCTCAGCTCTTTGCTTTTCTTCCAAAAAGCCTTTTGTTTTGTTTATATCATTTTTGGTGACTAATTCCATAGAAGGCTCCATATGGATTGTTGTTCAAACACTGTATCTGATCAGATATTGTTTACCTAGGTCATCTGATTAATGAGCACTTGTGTGAGTGGGATTAATACTGCAATAAATCTCAGACACAAACCTAAGGAATAGATGCAGGCTGTCATCACTTTTTGTAGTGCTTTGTGACTGAGCTGAGGAAAACTTTAAATGGAAACCTGAGTGAAAAGATCTCTCTGTAATTTATCTCTTCCAGTATTGTCATTTCTGTATCTTCTCTACTAAATAAATGTCTTAGTGCTATTTCAGCATCCTGTGACTACTTGAAGTATCCCAGCAGGTAGTGCCTGAAATTTAGCTTTTTCTCCTTTTTAAACACAATTCTCATTTGTCTTCCTGTGTTTCTTTGTTCACTTGGTAATGTGCTACTTTTATAGTATCTAAATGTTCTCCATATGTATTTTGTATTTATTATACTCCTCTACACTATGTCAGCTTTTCCAGGAGAGACTCTGAAGTGCTTATGTAATTTGTGAATCTCACTTTGCTCATTTAATATATTCTACTGCATTTCCAGCTTTTAGGAGAGTGATGTTTCCTATTTTTAGAAACTGCTATATTTGAGTCTTAGAGCTGACATCTTGGCTATTTCTGAAAATCTTTTGTTTAAAGGGAGCAAGTCTTCATAAAAATAAACTTCCCATATCAGTTTTGAGCATCTAAAAAACACTACACTTCTGCTGTCAGGACAAGTTTTTGCACCTTACTTTAATTTCAGAAGTAACTTTGCTCTATCAAGGATGCTGTTTTAAGTGCTTGGCAAGATAACCTGAGAGTCAATGGCTTGTTCTGGTCACTGAGGTGATTCCACTTTGGCTGGATGCCAGATGCCCAACAAAGCCACTCTTACTATTCCCCTCCTCAGCTGGACAGGGGAGAGAAAATGTAATGAAAGCCTCACAGGTCAAGATAAGGACAGGGAGATGACTCACCAATTACTGTCACTGTCAAAAGAGCTTCAACTTGGGGAAGTGAATTTAATTTCTTATTAAATAATGAGAATTTATTATTGTAATGAGAAATAAAACAATCTTAAAACACTTTCCCTCCACTCCTCTCTTCTTTGCAGGTCTCTGCTTCCTCCCCACCAGCAGCATGGGGGGATGGAGAATGGGGATTACAGTTAGTTTATCACAGATTCTATACTACTCCTTCCTCTCATTAGGAGGACTCCTCACACTCTTCCCCTGCTCCAGTGCAGATTCCTCTCATGGGACACAGTCCTTCACAAACTTTTCCAACACTGATCCTTCACAGGGTTCTTCACAAACTTGCACCAGCATGGGTCCCTTCAATGGGGTGCTGTCCTTCAGGATCAGACTGCTCTACCCTAGATTCCCCATGGGGTCCCAAGTCCTGAGACCAAACCTGCTCTAGCATGGACTCCTCTCTGTCCATGGGTGCACAGGCTCTGCCAGGAGCCTGCTCCAGTTTGGGCTTCCCATGGAGTCACAGCCTCCTTTAGGCATCCTTCTGCTCTGGTGTCGGGCCCTCCCTAGTCTGCAGGTAGAACTCTGCTGACCCCATGGCCTCTGTGGCTGCAGGGACAGGGGCTCACCATGGGATGCAGGGGAATCTCAGCTTCAGTGACTGGAGCACTTTCTGCCCTCCTTCACTGGCCTTGCTGTCTGTGGAATTCTTGCTCTTGTATTCTCACTCCTCACTTCTGCTGCAATTTTCCCCAGTGCAATAACTTTTTCTCAAATACGTTATTCCAGAGATGCTCCCACCATCACTAACTGGTTCAGCCTTGGTCAGTGTCAGGTCTGTCTTGGAGCCCATGGCATTGGCTCTGACTGACATGGGAGAAGCTTCTAGTGGCTTTGCGGAGAAGCCACCCCTGTAGCTCCCCCCCACCAGTACCAAAACCTTGACATGGAAACCCACTACACAGTGCCATAAAGCTGAAATAGAGGAGCAGAGGACGGGTTGTCTCTTATTTAACAACCAAATGAGGTGTGACTTAAAAGAAATCCTAATTTGCTGACTTGCAGTACCAAGTGGACCACCTATCCTGCTGTAACAATTCCAGCAACAAGTAAATCCACCTGTTCTGAGAAGTAAAAAATGATCTGTGGAACAGCTGACCCTCTGCAAGGACATAATACAGAAAAGATTTTTGATCATGGTTTGTTATGATTTGTAAAGCTTGAAGATATTAGTTGCTTGCTACTCTGGCCCCAGTTTTGCCATGCTTGCTCACCCCACTCTACTTTCATCAGTAGAGATCTGAACTAATGGGACAGAGGAACTGAAGCTCTGTCAGTGCAATGGCTGACATCATACCTTGGCATGGCTGTGCAGCAAGTAAAAGAATGGTATTGTAAGACAATATAGGCAGCCTGCTTCAGTGTCTTCAAAATTACCTGAGCTTTTCAGAGGGAAGGCAAATGTCTGTAGGCTGCAGTGTATTTCCAAATGTGGGAGCTTGGGCTGGTGAATAGTCCATTTTATTATTACTGTCTTTAAGAATATATATTAAAGAAAAAAGGGGATTTCAGTCAACATTGCTGCAAATGGAGTTGTGCTGCAACATGAGTTTAAGCTGTGGGAGGACAGCAGGAGGTGGGGTTACCACCTAGAGTTAAATTAGGTTTAAGAACATAACTACAGAAGAAATCTAAATAGAATAATGGAGAGGTTCCTGCTCGTAATTATCCTCTAGTGGGTCCCACCTCTAGGAGTTTTGAATTGCCCCAGGAGGACTGCCTCTCCTGCTCAAGGTTTTCATTTAACATTTCTTAGCCCCTGATGCATGTGGAAGATGCTTCAGGATTGCTGAGCAGCACAGCAGAACTTCCTCTAGTCTGTGTTGAAAACCAATGAACAGGAAACTACTTATTTTCTATATTGTAGTTCGCTTAATAAAAAGCAGATTTTTGACATTTGACAGCTTTTCATCACTAGAACAGTGACTTGATCAAATAATCACTAAGAAAAATCTTGACTCTTATTTTTTTAGCTTTCCCCCATTTGGATAATAGAAAAAGTAGTATCAGAGGGCAAACATGTTATCTTGCATCACAAAACACTGTGACCACTTGAATCTCTAAGTTTTTGGTGTTCCCACAACTTGTTGCTATAATTCTTTTCCAGTTCAGTGGTTTACCTACAACCAGGCATCCAGCAGGAGTGTGCAACTCTGCAGGCACGAGAGCTGGCAAGCAGAACATTCTGTGTACAGAAATCCCCATCTGTGTGGCAGAACTAATGGGACATGCTATGCTGTGAAAAGTAACAATGGAAAATTAAAACCTGTCTGTCTTAAACTGAAAAGTAATCTACTTGCTCTGTACAAAAGCTCACTAGATTTCATAAGCAGACAGTGGCATCTCTGATGCTGTACATTGCTGTAGTTTATCTGACAAGAGCTGATGTAGTCCACACTGAACCCAGTGAAATTTAAACTCCCCTGGAATTAACTGTAATAAATACCTCTTGAGTATATCTGACAAGCAGCAGTTGTTGCAGTGTATATAGATGTAAACTGTGTCCCTGGAAAGCTTCAGTCTACAGCAGATACTATGCCAGAAGAGTTTAGAATGAGGAAATCACTTTTTTGCCCACAGATTAGCACCCATGTGGCAAATGTAATATTTTCTGTCATGAAATTTATATTGAAATGATAGGTTTGTCTTCTCTCTCCCCCACGTAGAATCATGGAATTATTTGCCTTAAAAAGGATCTCTGGAGGTCACTTGGTTCAACCTCTTGCCTAGAGCAGGGTGAACAGAGGTCAGGCCTCCAACACAACATAGAATTAAAAGATATTATTTAACTTCTCCATGAAAAGAAGGGTGTAATCTTGCGTGTTGCACCCGTAAGTAACTTCTAAGGTTGTTCTGAGTGACCAGATCTTAGCTGCTTTAGTGATAGTGTATTCAATTTGCCACTACATGGCAAGTAGATGCCATTGCAGCTTATAATATTTCAGCTGTTGTGTAAAAACAAGCAAACAAAAGCCTCAAAAAATAGCTTTGGTTCTTCCAATACCTGCTTTCTCTGAGGTGACACAACACACAGGCAGCAAGAAGCACTGGGTAAGAACAGCAGTGTGTGGTAGCAGAGCCTTCCTGGACAAAAACTGTGCCCCTGCTGAACTATTTGCAAGCTCTTTCTGAAGCCAGCACATGGAAAAAATTGCAAGTTTTTTTCCCTTCTTGGGTAGGAGATTTTCTTGTGAGGCTCTACAGGTCTGAATGAGAGGAGACCTTGCCAGTCTAAGTGGAGCTACTTTTCACAACAGTCAAGTAGCTGGCAGGGTGTGGTAAATACTAATAAAAAAGACCTAGCAAAGACTTTAATTACAGTAAGAACTCTACTAATGATGTTTGAGGCTGCACAGAGGGAGCCTGACACTGGATACATTTTTCAAAGTGATGGAAGAGAAAAAAATTAATTACAGTCCCAGTCAGAAGTTGAGGTCATTTATTTAAAGGGAAACACTTAGTGCTATGGTGCTTCATAATTTATATGACTGGGTATGCTTTTCATAGCTGGACTTGTAATGTGATATGTACTTTTATGCACAACGTTATTATGTTCTTTAAAGGAAACTATACTCCAAAGAGGTAAAATGAAAGTTGTCTTGTGGGAGCTGATGCTACTCTTCACTGGAAGCAAGTGGTCTGATTTCTTTTGCTGCTGTGCATCCTGGTGGCATTTTTGAAAGCTATTCAACTCAATAACACGGGTATTGCATACTAGTTCCTCTTCTGGTCTAATAATGGGAAAGACAGAAGCAAATGTGGTTTGCTAGAAGCTGTGGAACAGTGCAGACAAAACTTTGAGTTACTCTTATTTTTGTGCAGCACTGACTAATTCTTCCTATAACATCAGTAAGCAGAGAGCGAACCTGCCCTTCCCTGGGTGCTGATGACCTTTGCCATTCTGATTTAGATGTCTCAGTCTTGGGTTGAATGGTAACACAGATGAGGCAACCAGCCATGCTTACATTGACCTTTTGTAAGGGTAAGTGTATCTGGATTGCAGAACAGACTGAGCTTACTCTGTATTCTTCAGAGACCCTTATTGAGCTTTATTTACCCATTTCAAAATAAGTTGAAATATTTGCCCCTCTCAATGAGGAAAATATCTTCCCATCTTGAAGAGGATGCTAGGGAAAGAGTCTTCTCTTGGGCTTTTAAGTCCACCCAGGTTGAGTGTTACCTATTAATGGAAGATTTCTCTGCTCAGAAGCAGGTTTTCCAAGCTAGGCAGAGGATAACATCCATATTGGGAATGCAACCTAATTGTTTCTGAGCATCTGCACATACCTAAGAACCACGAGCAGAAGTCTGTACTGACACTGATTAAGTGAGGATGATTGACAACAGATATAGGGCTGCAAAAGGTAAAGGACTTTGTGTGTGGAGCCCAGCACCCCAGAGCCTAGGAGGTAGCTCAAGGTACCTGGGCTTTTCAGATATTCTGGTTTTCTGCAGTGTTTTGCCTCTTTTGCTGCACAACTTTCTGTGAAAAGAGAGCATATGAAACATCGTGAAACTCTTTCAGTAGCTCTAATTTGTCTCAGAAGGAAGTCTAATTGGAATGTCATCATAACAGACTGTTAAAAGGCATATAAACAAGGCAAAAAACCTTTTAAATGCAAAGACTAGGAAGGTCCATCTGAATAATCTGTCTTCTGAACACAGGGCATCACAGACAAAACCTTTGAGAATCAGTTTTTCATGTGGAATGTGATCAAGTGGTATAGAACTATGTATGGTCTGATAAAATGAATAAGCATAGCAAGAAGCTGTGAAGTCTACAGAGGAAACACAGAAAGCCACTGTCTTGGTGGCAGGTAGCAGGGTCTGTAGGAAACCCACTCTTACCTTCTTTATCTAGCTTTTGAAGAGCAGGGCAGACATATACATATATATGATCTGTTCTTGGCTTGATCCAGCAGACTGAGACTCACAAGTGATTTCTGCTGGTGTTAGAGTTGTGAGAAATGAAGCTGAAAAAGTTAGTGGTATGAGTATAGAAGTATCTGTAGGACTAAATGTCTTTTATTAAGCAATAGAACAAAATGATTTAATATTTGTAACCCCCCCAAAAAGGGAACAGTGCATGCCTCATTCACTACTGTGATCTCAGATACTGGAGCCACAGAGCTAGCAGGACTTATTGGGGAAAGTCCATGGAAAGATATCAAGAACAGGGTGGGAATATCCTGTCCACTGTCAGAGCTTCTCAGCAGCAGTCAACAAGCTGACAGTTGAGAATAGATGTTTGTGGCTTTGTACAGAGCTAGTGTATATGGCTACGAGACAGGAAACCAGAATCCTGGAAAGCTGGATGTGACTTAAACGGTAAACCTTAAATAAGCATTTAGGGATCAGATGTGAGGTTACTACGTGTTTCAAGCTTGGTTTTAAGTTTTTCATCTATTAGTCTGCAAGGTGAATTTTCAAATAAGGAAGTTGCTCACTGTAAGAAAATTCAATTTTTATCTCTTGTGTCATTTTGGAGAATATATGAAGAGGCTCTGACTTCTCAGCAGCTCAAAGGTGCATTTGTTTTGGTAGCAATTTGCTCGCAGTGTTTTATGATGGTGCAATGACAGATTGGTTGTTTATCAGTATGAATCTTTTAGGAATGAAATCATATTCCATCAACCGACTTCTGTTGAAATTCAAATGTTAATTTACAGTTTTTGGAAGAGCATAAGAAGCCAAAATTGCTGCTTAAAACATCTGGAGAGAATATGCACTGCACTTGGTTAAATCCATTCATCTGTTGGGATAGAACTCATTGAGGAGAAAAGAGAAAAAGGTGAAGGCCAGCACAGGAACATTTCTTTTCTCTCTACTTCCTCCCTCCTCTTTAACAAAGAAGTTTGACTTTTCAGTGTAGCACTGATTAAATTATTCCCAGAGTTTTAACATCTGCATTACAGAACAATCTCATGTGATTGAAGTGCGGAGGTTGAAAAAACAACCTACCTAATACAACTCTATAGTCTCTGTTTCATGCAATACATTAACTGAGAGACAGGAGAGAAAGCTATAAAAAGCTCTATGTTCACTGTATATTTCTGTTGTGAATATTGAACAATGTATTTACACAGAGTAATAGACAATAATGTGAGAAACTAACAAAATTCCCTGTTTACTGGTCGTTATCTTGTGCAGTTGCTTTATAGTTGTGAGAAGTGGTGAGGGAGTGAATTGAAATTCTACTGTTTTGTTAAAGAAGGGTTCTTCAGTCATGTTCAAATGTTGAAGTACGGATTGACATTCATTTTTAATAGATAGTTCATCAAATGGCTTCCTTCTGTAAAGTGGAACTGAGATAGACCTTTAAAAATTGTTGACAAACAGGTTTTATTAAAATAAGAGCTAGGCTAGCTAAAAACAATGACTTGAAGAAATAAGCCTTGAAGCTACCCACATTTGCATGAAGTAGAAGTTCAGACCTTCTTATTTAAGCATTCCTGTGTTAACAAATGATTTTCCTGTGGTAAAATACAACTGTAGAAGCATAGCTGGGAAGTGAGGGGATAGTACAGATAGACCTTTATTTAGGTGGAATGGAAATAAATATTTCTTTTTCTCTTAAATTCATCAGGTTTAAAAAGTATATTTTATCTACACATTACAAGTCTGTGCTGATGTTTCTGGGGCATGGATGCTCCTAATGCATAATGGGTGTTTGAGAGATCCTCAGTTACCATGGTATGAGATTCCAGCAAAAAGATATTTCTCTTCCCCTCTCATTTTTTGGTATATTTGAGGGAATAAAAAGAGTTTCCTTTCCCTTTGAGTATTCTCTTTAAGTATGACAAAGAAAGTAAATGAAATCTGAAAAGGGGACATGAACAGATCATCAGTATATATTCTTCATAACTGCGTGCACAAGTTCTGTCTTTTATTTTTTGACACAAAACTGGACACAGTACCCTAGACGTAGTTTTACAAATAGAAATTAGAAAGGAATAAGCGATTCCATTATTCTGCTATCACACATCATGGTATGTAGCTCATTTTCTCTACTGCAAGGGCACACTGCTGACTCTTTTTAAACTTGCTTTTTATCAGCACACACAGGTTTTCTCTGTATAGATGCTTTCTAGCTTATCAGTCCCTGGCCTATACTGTCGTGTAAGGTTATTCCATCCCCTGTGCAGGGTTTGGCATTTTCATTTGTTGAACTTTTCAAGCTTTCTTGCCAGCTCAATTTTCAAGTTTGTACAGGTTCTGTCCTCTAGAAGGCAAATAAATTGGTCAGGCATGTTTTACTTTTGTTAGATCTTGTGTTGACTTTTCCCCACCGTCTTTTTTTTCCTCTGTATGCATGATAATGCCCTCCAGGAAGATTTGTTCAATAGCCCTTTGACTGAAGTTTGACTGACTGGCCGGTGGCTCCCAGGAGTCTTTTCACAGAATCACAGAATGGTAGGAGTTGGAAGGGACCTTTAGAGATCATCTAGCCCAACCTCCCTGCTAAAGCAGATTCCCCTAGATCAGGTCACTAAGGAACACATCCAAATGGGTTTGGAAATCTCCAGAGAAGGAGGCTCCACACGCTCCCTGGGCAGCCTGGGCAAGAGCTCTCTCTCACAGTGAAAGGGTTTTCCTTCAGTCTAAGTGGAACTTTTTGTGTTCCGTAATTTTTCCATTACCCCTTGTCCTGTCACTACATGCAACAGAAAAAAGTGATGCCCCAACCTCCTGACATCCACCATTTAGATATTAGTAAATATTAATGAGATCCCTCTACAGACTCCTCTTCTCCAGACTAAACAGCCCCAGTTCCTGCAGCCTTTCCTCATGAGGAAGATGTTCCAGTCCCCTGATCATCTTGGTGGCCCTGTGCTGGACTTTCTCCAGAAGTTCCCTGTCCCTCTTGAGCTGAGAAGCCCAGAACTGGACACAGGACTCCAGATGAGGCCTCATCTGGATGAAGGGGAGCAGAACCTCCCTCAACCTCTTCTTGATGCATCTCAGGATGCCATTGACCTTCTTGGCCACAAGGGCACATTGCTGGCTCATGTTTAGTTTTACTGTCACCAGTGCTTTTGTGCTTGCATCTTATGTAGAGATATATGTAACTCTGGTTTCTGGGTCAGAAAAGTAGATAGATCCTTAAATGCACTGTGCTCTATATAGCATTTGTATGGGGGAAAAAAAACATTGCCAACCTTATGGTAACTATTTTTTCCTTAACATATTTTGAAACTCATAGTGTGTTGGGTGTCTGTCTTTAAATTTTGGTGGGGTGTGAAGGAGAAGTGTGAAACTGAAATTCTGCAAGTGTTAAAGAACAGAAAAAATATATTTGCTTGCTTGTTCATCTTTTGAAAGCCTTTGTTTCAAAAAGTTTCTATAGAGCTGACAGGTGGGAACTGCCAAGGGAAGACTGTCTCTGTGATGTACCACCCACATGTTCTGTGGGCATTCCTGTCACTTTTGTTAAATCCAGAAGCTTGTGTTTACCAAGTATGACCTAGTCTGAAGTTTGGCAGAAATTTTTCCCCGTGTTTGACTCCTAATATAGCCTCATAATGCTTGGCCTATCTGTGTTTAATTGTTAACTTGGTACTGATTTCATACAGCCAAGCTTCTCTTTTAATATTGTTATTATAATTGAGGTTTGATTGCCAAAGATTGTGTGATGCTGAAAAATCCCCTAGTGAGGGAAAGACCTGGTACCACAAAAATGTATATGTTGTCAGAGGACTGGTGGCCTGGCTGTGTTTGCTCTGAGATCTGCAGAGCAATTTGAAAGCGCTGGCTTTTCAGTCCCAGAGATGCTGAGTTGTCTCACAGGTTGAATGCAGTGTTAACTGGAAAGCTGCTGTTGGATACTGATACTGAACTGCACCCAATAGAATGAGTAATTGTCAACTAGAATGGGTTAAAGTCAGCTACCTGTTTTTGGAAGGACTTGGCATCTGGGATCATCAGCGCTGTTCAGATATCCTTGTGTTGCACTCCATTATGCTCCTGTGGCAGAAATATTAAAGTTGTCATCCTGGAAAGCCACTTCAGGTCTAGTATTTCCTTCAGGCAGCAAGTGATGCTTGGCTAACTTGTGATTTCTAATTTTTGAGTACTTAAATCATGCAACTAGAACGTTCTCTTGCTTCTTTCAACCTCATGGTTGCTAATGAAAGTTGAAGTGATGTAGGTGTCACACTACAATGCTGTTTGGATGCATCTTAATTTTATTTCAGCTAGAAGGTGTAAAAAGAGTTGAAAGTGTAGTGCTGGTCGTTGCAATGCTTGAAAAGGTCACTGTTGAATGGAGTGATAAAGGTAAAGAAACAAAACAAACCCAAACCCACAAACTAACCCCTTTGGTGTTCTAAACTTTTTCTTGTGGTTGTACATTATGAACAAAACGGGTGACTCAATATAATGACTTTCTTAAAAGATGTTGGTAGCTAGCTTTTGATCATCAAAGAGTGGAGTCAGTAAGCTAAATGTTCCTGATGCTTTTATTTTGAGATTATATGTGACATGAGAAGATGCATCTACAAAACAAGCCATCTCTGCATAATGCAGCCACTAAGGGTTTGCTTAACTGGCCACTGGATGCCAGTATTGCTCTGCAGAAACTGGTTGTGGAAAGCTCTTTTTTTGTGACTAATATTGCAATGGCTGCTCCAATGTCAAAAGCATTTCATTACTTGTTTTCTAAACTGGGATAAAGTGGGGATGAAGTGTTAGAAGTAAGCACAATCCACTTTGATTTATTGAAAGGCTGAACACAGAAGAGTGGT
Source organism: Colius striatus (assembly GCF_028858725.1). NCBI lineage: Eukaryota > Metazoa > Chordata > Aves > Coliiformes > Coliidae > Colius > Colius striatus. Next base: position 8,920,997 of record NC_084762.1, read on the forward strand.
TGATTTTTATTTGATCCCTATTAAAGTAAATTAGAATTGAGAATCACCCACAGCAGCATACTTTGTAATGAAAATAACATCGTCTTTACAGTTGGCCCTTTCCAAACTGTCATTAATCTTGTCCATTGCTGATCTTTCCTGCTTTGAAATAGCTTGCAGAAGGAAACTTTTCTTAGCTAGCTCAGGATGGAAAATTTTGATTGTGACTGCCCAATTCTGTAACATCTGTGGCAATTTAAACATCTTGTACCTAGTGCACACAACTCCAAGATGTGTGGGACTTCCCAATTTGAAGACAGTGGCTTGTGTCCTTAAGTTCAGGAGTTCACATTGGAAGACATAGTGGAGAGATAAGTTTATTCAGTGAACTAATTAGTGCAAGGATCTTTGTCAAGGAGATGCTTCTAATCTCCTAATGACTGTCAGAGGCTGAAATGAGGTTTTGCATTGTTTGTTGTTTTGGGGATTTTTTTAAGAGAGACTTTTTCATGGTGAAGATTCAGAAAGGAGGATGTTGCCAACTTAGCCACTATTGCCACAAAAATAGTGTACAGAATACTCAAAGGAGCACACCACGTGAGTTCACCTCATGCTATATGTTCACTCAACAAGGAGACAAACCTAACTGCCATATTGAAATGCTTGAGCAGGAAAGCAGGTTTTCTCTGTTTCATGTCAGTTCAACATGGCATCTTGTGCTGGAGCTAGCATGAAAAATCATTACATCCCAGAGAAGAAGTCTCTGGGTAAGTGATCAACGGATAAAATGGAATCGGCGGTGACTTCATTATTCAGCCTTAGCCTTACCATGCTTTTACTTTGTTCCTAGAAAAAGTAAAAGCTTTTCACTTTAAGTGTGCCTTAGAGAGAATGTTAACCTGGAAGTAGCTGATTATAGTACTATAGGAGAGATAAATAACTTCAGTATTCTACTAGTTGGTATGGAGAATTGAACAAAAGTTTCTGTAATATCCTTCGGTTGTAGGGGAAGCAAGAAGCTGTTTAACTGTGGAGTCCCTTTGTTGGAAAGGAAGAGTTACAGAAAGAAGCTGGTGAGGTACTAGTCTAACTTGAATTAGTATTACTGTGCTGCTTAGCTGCTGGTCTTTAAACCACAGAACACTGGAAGGGATTCAGAAGTTGAAGTAACTGGAAGTAACCAAAAACATTGTCCTGTTCATTAGCTGGGTATTCAGACTTCTGTTCCTGGTAGTCTCAATGCTTGTTGTAACTCACTGTGAGGGGCTGTAAGGGACACAGGTTCCCTCTCGGACCTGAGGCTGTTGAGGTTCATGACCAGCTTAGAGATGGTGCAGCTGCAGCCTCATGGTTGTGAGCCCACCTTGTTCTTAAGTGCAGCCCAGGCAGTGGGATCCACAAGTTTCCACCAGCTGGGTTGTGGTGACCAGCTCTTGCCTGTGGAAAGAGTCTGAGCCCAGAGTTTGCAGGAACCAGGAGAGGTGCAGGCAGAGTCATGCCTAGGGCAAAGCGACAGGAGAGCTCTGGGGACTGCAGCATGTTGACACAAGTGGTGCAGAGAGCCCGAGTAGCCCATAGTGTGAACCAGGAGTGGTGCATAACTGTGATGTGCTCCCATGAAAGCCTGTGATAGATCACTTCTGCTTGAGAAATAGTCACCAAGGCATTTTGTGCCACCTTCAGTTCCTCTAAAGAGCAAAGCAAAGTAAGTAGGCATTTTTTTCTCACGTTGTGCAAGAAAAATGAAAACGAGGCTAAGAATTTAAATGTACATAAAGGAGGAGAGAGAACGATTGAATCATAGAATCATTTTGATTAGAAAAGGCCTTTAAGATCAAGTACAACCACTAACCTCACACTGCTGCCACTAAACCATGTCCCTCACCACCTCATCTATATGGTTTTTCAATGCCTTCAGGGATAGTGACTCTCCCACCTCCCTGGGCAGCCTTGGACAGTGTCTTAACCCTCTAATTGAAAAAGTTCTTCCTAATTTCCAGTCTCAACCTTCCCTGGTACAACTTGAGGCCATTTCCTCTTGTCCTAACATTCATTAGTGGGAAGAAGTGACCAACTATCACCTCGCTACAACCTTCTTTCAGGTGGTTGTAGAGAGTGATCACGTCTCCCTTTAGCCCTCCAGGCTAAACATCCCCAGCTTCCTCAGATGCTCCTCTAGGAGACTTGTACTCCAGACCCATCACCAGCTTTGTTGCATGCCAGGGAAAAGCCAGAGCCAAATGTAGAAAAAAAGCTTTCTGGATATGGAGATGTCTGACCTCCTGGATCTTGTGCAAAGTCCCAAGAGACAGAAGAGGTGAAACCCCTATAGAAATACCAGCCTGTTAGAGGCTGCTGTTGTTGCAACACCCCTGAGAATCAGAAGCATGAGTTCTTTTGTAAAAGTAATGTAATTGGTTCCTAACTTACGTGAATTTGGTGTGAGATATGTCCAAAATCTGTGGAATTTTTACCCATTTTCCCTCAAAATAAGTTTTATTTAAAAGCTTTAGAAGTTCCCCTTACTGTGTGTGATTGATTTATTTATTTTCAGAGCTACTTTAGGAAGCAGAGCAATTAAAAATCTCTGAAGTGCACAGAATGCACTGGAGAATACAGACATTCTCACTTAATTTTTTTTCTTCCTGTCATTGAAGACATAGACAAAAGCTAAACAACAGCAAGAAGTATGACTCTAAAGAGGATGCAATCTTTTAGTTCTTGGTGCATTTTTTTTCCCAAACAATTTATTTTCTGTTGCTGTCTGGTGACAGACAGAAATAATACTTTCTGAAGAAGTGGTCAAGACCTAATCCATCTCTCTCTGCTAAAACCCCCCAAAAGCAGAAACCCTTCAAGTATGCTGCAGGTCTCTACAGGTAGTTCACAGAAACTAAAGGCTCTACTAGACTGTACCTGACTTTTTGTTTGCTTGGCAATCATTTCCCCTTAGGCCTGATGCTCTAAGCAGGCATTGCTGATCAGCATCAGGATTCTTTGGCGGTCCTGAACACCACTTTAACTGAGAACTTGTTCTGGCATAGGTGAAAACCCAGATAGTAATAAAATTATGACAATTTTGCTTGGATAAGAAAGGGTCAAATTTATTCTTTTGAAGCTCAGGGATGCAAAGACTTCCATATATATATAATCCTCTGCGCACCAGAGAGATCAAGAAGTTCTGCCACGCTTCAAAAGACTTTAAGATGTTTTGTCCACCACCTCCAAGGGCTGGAATCTATAGGTATCTTTGTTATGTTTTATGATACAAAGCTCATCTACACATGCAGAGGAGCAAAGTGAGATGACAGCAGTGGCAGATCTCAAATAATACCCAGCTACTCCCAGGCCCGTCTCGGGAGCCTTCAGCCCATCAAAAGTCCCTCTTCACAAGCTCAGAGGAGCTCAGGGGCCAAAGGCAGGCAGGAACCTCCACTGAGGCAAAGAAAATATGAAGCAAGGAAACTTTGTTTTTTAAACTGTATTTCCCCTTTTCCATGTTTCTGTAGAACTGCTGTATGTAACTATTGTTTTATTGACCATCTGTACTAATTAAAAACTCAACCAGCTTTTAATCCTGTTGTTCACCTTTTCCTAGCACAAATGGTCTAGGTTTTGCTTCACCTGTGCTGTAAAACAAAATAGGCTTCTTGTGGAGTTAATTTAAACTTTCACTGCAGTCAGCATATAACTGCTTGGTTTTCCTTTAAGGGATTTGAGTGACTCTTCCTTTTCTTAAAGCATTGCCCCTTTCAGAAATTACAGCTAACTTGCATTGCATTTCAGTAGCTTTGTTTACACTTAAATGCTAAATATTTGTTCTTTTAAGCTTAAGGAAATTAAGTGGGCTGTGTATTTGGGAGTAAACAGTTTGCAACAAACCAGGTGAACAGGTATGTTGACAAATTATCTCATGACTAATGCTCAGATAATGTGAACCTATGAAACGTATATACTAGGGAGCTGTGTGTGTTTATAGAATGGACCACACTCCTCTTTCCTTCCTTGGAAGTACCATTTCAGCCTTTGATGTGTGTTGATCCCTTCAGAGTAGCAAGAGGTATACTGTGAGACATTCCTCTTATACAACTGTGAAGTTGTGTGACTTGAGAGCAAGTAGCAAGAGGTATACTGTGATGGAAGGGGGGGAAAATGTTTGTCTACCAAATAATTATTTCTTCTTTTCTGAACTTTGTCCTCTGTATTTTGGTGTTCTGTTTAGATAACTGTTGAAGATACAGAGTTTGGAGAATTTTAAGTATAAAATCAAACTTGCAGAAGGAATTTAAATGGCTGCTGGATGCTTTTCCCCTTCCTTAATAAATCTGCTGATCCAAACTTCAGACCACTGATTTTTCTTTATGATATTATGAAAATACACAAACTAAAATGAGATACAGGGCTATATTGTTCAATGAAACAAGTGTCTTTGTGGAGAAATCTCCGTCTTTTAGTGTGCATTCAGTTCTTGAGTAGAACACTTTTTTTTTCCATGCTTTTAACATGAGGAACATGATATTCTAAGTGTGATTTCAAGTGCATGTCCTATGGTTAGTTATCCTATTTCTTGCAAGAAAAAAAATGATCTTGATCCCTAAGCTGGTGCTGGGACATATTAAGCCTTTTGATTGTGCACTGTTCTCCTAAAGCTCACCTTCAGAGCACTCTTTTTCAGGGTTTCAGTTCACTGGGAACATTTTGTGAAAGGCTATGCAAGAAGCATAATTCTTACATGGGACTAATATGCTCTGAAGATGGACTTATGCTTAAAGATGGAACTGTTTGGTTTGTTTACTCCTTTGAACACACATTTACTGTCCTTCGAACATAATTTTCTGAATGGTAGACCTTTTGGTGATGCAAGTTAAGTTACAGTTCTTGCATTGCTCCTCTGAACTCTGTCAGTCATGACAGAAACGCCTGTGTTCAGTTCTTGAAGCTGCAAAATATCCTTATCATCAAAACATGACACAAAATGTCATCTACCAAAATCTTGAGACGTTATACAGAACTCTGTCTTCCTAAGAGACAGCAAGGGAAGAGGGAGGTGGCATGTTAAGTCTCACTTTTTCACTGTAAATGATACAGATGAGGAAATTGGTTTGTGTGTGAAGCTTTAGGGAGGATGCTCTCCTCGTTTCTTTAGCACCCTATTTCTTTGATGTTTTAAGTCTAAGAAAATGATTGTTTATCTGTTCAGTTAAATTGTTCAGATTCCATCTGGATGCCAATCCCATTCTTATGTCTTGTCTTTGGCAAAATGCTCATAAAATACCAGTAAATGTACATGTTTCTTTTTGTTTAGCCCTTGGTAGGGAGGATGTTTTACATTAACTGTAACTATGGAAGAGATGCAACGAGTAAATATTTGTGAATAAGTAGTGCACAGACTTAGCTGATGAATCATTTTGTCCTTCTAAGCCAATTGTTCACTGTCATAGCTCTGACTTCAGTGAGGCTATGGATATTGCTTTACGTTATCTGAAGTTCTCATGACAAGGTTGTTGCTCCATAAAGGGAGATAGGAGACAAACCTAGTTGCTTGCTTACTTCATGTGACTAATTAAACGCTTATTTTTACTTTACTTCATCAATTCTTTTATTCTTGGAGTCTAAAATCATATCAAAAGTTAAATGAACCAATCCGATGCATTTCCACACTGCTTTAAAGTGATGGTTAACCTTAAAGCAGGAAGAGTTATAATATTCTAAGCCTTTACAACCCCTCAGCATTTCCTTCTTGGAAGGCAGAAAATTCCATGCAAACCTGTGCTCATATTTTTCTGTCTTCTGTTTAATAAGTGCGTGCCGCATCCATTGGCTCCTGTTTCTCAGATCCATGAGCTGTTTTTTAAGGAACAACAGACAATGGGCTGTCTTTTTTCTTTCTCTACATCAATTTAATTACATATGTTTTCCAGACAGTACCACCACTAATTTAGCAAGGCACATGTGCATGTTGCAAAAGCTCTTGTAAAAGGAGAATGTTTGAGATTTCACATTTCTGCAGAAGGCAAATACAATAAAATCCCTGCAACTGGCCCATGTTTGCTCTGCTGTTCTAAAACTATAAATGTTTTATGGAAACACTGGGATTTATATGTGCATTCATCCTTTAAGGAGAAAGAAGAATGGGTCTTAATCTACTGGGGATTTGGCTTACTAAGGATGTGAATCCTCTGGCCTTTCTGTTCCTGCTGAGTATAACTTTCTGGAATATGGGATGACACTCACACCAGAGCTCCACTGAGCTCCAAGACAGATGAGCAACTGATGGGTGATAGCTTTGTCACTAAGTAGACTGCTTAAAAATACCAAATACTAATGTAGTTACTGCAGTATGTTCCTGATTAAAAAAATGTCCATTTTGCATTCCTCATCCCCAAACCACATTTAGTAATGCCAAAAGAAGCAATGAAGTGATCATCCTTACATAGTAAAAACACAAGAAAGCCTCCTAGTGTTGAGAGGTTAGTGTCCAAGCTTTGAGACCTACAAGATTTCACCTACAAGATTGCCCTAGATCAATATGTCAAAAGATCCACTAGTAAGAGTGAAATCCAAGCCATCATCTAAGTGGCCAAATCAGGTTGTGTCATCTGGCTTGGACATAGTGCAGTGGTTTGTTTTTTGGAGAGACTTTTTCCTCTTGCTTTTTGTCTTTTATTCTTGAAACAACTATGAAGTAAAGGCAAACAGCTGACAGTCCCTTTGTTCCATCAAAGCATGGAAAAATGTAGCCATCTGCCTTTCTGTGAATTGCAAGGGAAGGAAGGGAAAGCTATGCTAAATATCTGAGGAATGATGAAGTCAGGCAAGCTGTGTGCTCTGATTTTCTGTATCAGCTGCATAACTCATCCATCACTATTACAGTTTGCAGCTGGGGATATTGTGGGGCTCTGACATGAGCTGTAGTGGGAGATGGAAACATCCTGGTGAGTTGTCTGGCTTGTGTAGTTATCAGGCATCTGCTGTTACTTCATGTTGTGAATGCTCCTCTGTTGTTGTTATTAAACAAAATGCTTGAGTGACTTCTAACTCTTGGAAGAGCTCAGACCAATGACCCATTCTTCCAACGTTGGTTAGGTCTGGGTTTTAAAAGTTTTTGTGAGCCCCACCTACTCTGCAACCTTCTTGGTGTTTTCCTAACCTTGTTCCTCAGCTCCACACATGGAGGGGAACTTGTAAGCAGAGTTAGAATTTCAGAAGAAAAGGATGATGCATTATTACCTCCCCCAGTCACCAATAGTTCAAATGTTCCATCCTTTCAGTTTCTTCCTTGCTCGTCACTTGTCTTTTGTCTATACCTGCTACTTCAGTTGTTTTTCTTCCTGACTCTTTGATGCCCAAACCCTACCTCTTTCTTTAGTCACCTGCCCTGCTGGAACATTTCACTTTCAGATTTGGATTCCATCCTCTCCTGGTTTTAACAGTCTCTATGTCCTGTCATTTCTGCCTACTGTCAGCCTGTGAGTGCTGTCAGAAGAAGATTGCACATGTTGTGAGCTCTTAGGAAGTGCTGTGACCACGATAAAGCTAAGCTTTACCCATCTCTGTTGGGAAAAGCAGAATCACTGAGATGTGGAGAACTCCTTCCAAGCCACTAGTATGCAGCAGCTTCACTGCAAGGCAGTGGCAGTGTTTAGAATGTATGATGTATGGTTTTAGTACAGAGAGATGGCTGAAACTGAAAGAGTTCTTGGAAACCTTTCAACCTAAGTTTTGAATTTCGGAGTTTTAGAGAAGTTTCTAAATTCCTTCCCCAAAATTCAAAGGTTTAACATTTTAGTTACAGTTTGGCTAGTATGTATTGAGTTTTAGGAGCTGTGTTTTACTGAGAAATCTGCTGTGCTGCATTTTCAGGGAACCTTTCTATCTCTACTCTACTGTAAATCATTGCAGTCTGTACCAGCTTTTCTTCAGGGTTTTCTCGTGACTTTCAATGGATTCTAAGCTAGCCTCAGTGCACTAACCTTATGATCTTTGGGAGAAGTTATCAATGCTGTTTCCAGCATAACAGGATCCTACTTTAATGTAGGACTGACATACCTTTAACACTCCTTTTTTTTCTTAACCTTTGGAACACTAGAAAAGAGAACTGATGTGGGGTTTGACAACTTAAATATAGGAAGTGGCGAAGGATGATCTCACTGCACCAGCAAGTGGAAAAGGAAGAGAATTTCCTTTTTGTCTTGAACATTGAGGTATGTGCTGTACTAAATAACCTACATGTGTACTGAGGGGTTGGTTATTTTTCAGCCAGGCCTCCTGTTCAGTGTAGCGCTTGTGATACTGGGAGTATCCACTTTCCCTTTTCCCAAGTCTCACAGCTTGACCATAGAACAGACTGCTTTCCAAAGGTGTTAAGTTCTTGAGTTTGTCATAGCTACCAGTGATAAATTATCTTTCCCATAAAGACACAGAAGGAAGGAGGTAGACATAACGATTTGTGTTCCTTGGTTAGTATCCTTAGAGCAGGCTAAGCTGAAGGAAGGACCTGAGGGCTCAGAAGCCTCACAGGAGGTCAGGTGGGATACTTGAATGGGAACCACATTTTCTCTTTGATGACACTACTTTCCTGTGACCAGGAAAGCCCATTTAGTTTTAGCCACTTTATTTTTCTGTTCTGTCAGTGTAAAAACAATGTTCCTTTTTTAGAAAGCTTTTAGTTTTACTTTTCTTGGCTTAGATTGGAGGTTTGCCTGCTTAGGTTTTACAATAGTTATAAATATAGAATTGACTATTCATAAATCTAAATAAGGCTGTAAAATACAACCTGATTGTGAAAAAAAACAATGGAAGGGATCTTTTAGTTTAAACATATGGTCTCTTTTTTTTTTTTTCATGTGTGCTTGCATCCCCTGCTCCATAAAAAAAGCTCAGTAAGGTCAAAAACCCCAGCATTTTGCATTGTGAATCCTCAGTGTGACATACCAAAAACCCGTACCTACTTGGCGGTTACTGGGGAGCAGCAGGCTTGTGAGGAAGGCTTCAGTTTTTGTTGAATGATTTGATGTAATGACTGTAGACAGAAGGCATTGTTAATACTTTGTAAAAGTTTGTTGATTAGTTAGTTAATGCACGCCAGCAGGTGAAGATGCCTACAGCCTGTTGCAGCCGCAATATGGGAGGTTAGAGAACTCTTCACTGCTCTGTTGTGACACCCCTATGGTGACTCCAACAGCAGGAGCTATGTCACCAATACCAAAGCTTTTCATATTCACTCTCAAGGTTTTGAATATTGAGTTTGATACTTGTGATAGATCCATGTCTCACTCCAGTGTCCTGCAGGTTACTGGGAAGATAAGGCATTGGCCATCAAGTCTAGCGTTAAGGTTTCATACTTCTCCCACGAGTCTGAGTTGGGGATTCTGTTCTATTCTACTCTGCCCAAAACACTGTTTCTCTAGAGAAAAAAAAAAAAAGTGATATAATGGACTTTATTGCTTTCAACAGAATTTGGGATGTGTAGTGGCTTGTCACCTCTCAAATACATGATTTAATGCCTTGCAATGTTTTTGAATGATTGTAGAGGATAATACTTTATGGAGATTGGTAGCTGGTCAGGTCTTAGTCACAAATTGCTTTTATTCCTTATAATGTTCCATTTCATTGTTTTGTGCTCTTGCCATGAAACACTAATGTGCTTTAAAAATAGTCTAAACTTGCTTGATGAACTGCACCTTGATTTTTGCAGTAGCTACATAAACCAGCTTAACAGCTGAGATAAGAAGCCTCTTTCAAGCCTGAAGCAAATCTCATTATATCTAGCTAAGGGGTTTGGGATGTGTATAAGTACCTGGCATATGTGAGCACGTGACTTGGGGTTACAAGAGATTTTTCATGTAAAGCAGTCAATTAAAACTATGAAGCAGGCTGAGCAATCCCTTGACTGACTTTGCCACATGCTTTTTGCTGTGCATTTCCTTCCAAGGCACATGAGCCATGACTGCTTTTCTACTCTGGGATTCAGTTGCTTCAAAGACATGATGATACTCAGTAGAGCTAATGCTAAATCCCTCATCTTTATTTTATATCTCAGAATTGCCAATACTGGAACACTTTTCTAACACATACCTTTTTCCTCATATCCAGAAAATGTGTTTTTCTCTCACAGATTCTGTGTGTATTCCCTATCATACCATGACAGACTAAAGCAAATATCACTCAACTGGAAACACAGTAAACTTGGGCAGTTTCTTTTCTGGAAGGCACCTGCTATTTTATATACACCCCACCCCCCAAAAAATGTTTTTACTAACCATTAATTTACTGCTGCTGTAACACTTTTAAACTTACTCCCTTTCACGTAGATGTGTAGCACCAGCCCATGGTAACAGGTAGACTCCAGGTAATACCTACTGTAATCATAAATGGTCTCTAAGTCCCAGAATTGATTCTCTAACCTTTCCCTGCAAAGTTTCCTCCTGCTCTACAATGCTCACAGACACATTCAGGGAGCTCAGCTGCAGGATCTGGGCTAGTGTCTGGTTTGTTTTGTATAGACACACACACAATAATGAACATCTTGATGAAGAAGTGCTTAACAGTTTAAAATGTGATTTAAGTTATGTAGCTTTCTGTTTCATATGAGTATGTTTCATCCCCATCAGAATGGGCAAAATTTCCAGGCTCTTCTTTAGGCAGGTAGGCTGAATGGTTACTGAATTCACTTAAATAGAAGTGCTGTTGTATGGGAGTGGTATGTGTGGTAATGAAAAAAGATGCCACAAATTTATGATGGTCTAAAGAGATTGTAGTGTTGGACTCAAATGGCCTAAGATGAAGATGGTGAGAATCCCTGGTCCATCCCCAAAACTGGATCTCATCAGCACTGTTGAAACAATTTGGCAGCAAAGTCCTATGCTCAGGTTGCTTCCCAGCATTCTGACAGCTGTGTGCTTTCTTCATCCAAACCCATGAGAAAGATCTGTAATTAATTGGCAAGCTTGTTAAATTATTTACATGTGTTACTTGGAGCATTTGAAAGGTAACTTTAGAGGCATGGATTTTGCTTAGGTGATAAAATAATTCATAATGCCCAGTACTTCCCACTGTGAAATTTTGCACTCAACTTTCTGTATTTTTTTGCTAACCTTTAACAGTTTGAATGGAAATTTTCCTGGACCTGGGTGTGGGGAAATGAGCTAAAACTTCTTTGATGAAAGCTAAACAGTTTCAAAGAACTAAGGACATGATGTCTTCTCCTTTCCTACAGTCTAGTGGCCTCGTACTTTGAAGGACTGACTTGATGTTTAATTGGAATCAGCCTTGGTAATTAAGTATTCTCTTGCTCATCTAGGGAGGGTTAAAAATCCCAACATGGTTAAGGTATAAGACTCTTAAAAACACTATGAAAACTGCAACTGAAGCATGAGCAGACACTTGTACAAGTGATAGCGTTTAGTATCCACAGCACAGTTTGTCTGCATGGATAACAATTAATTTTCATGAGTCACACTTGTGTTTTAGTAATAATGTTATATAATGTATCCTATGTTAGATAACCTTTTAAGAATTGTATTGTGCAGGAGAGTTCAGGGCAGTGCATTAAGCAGCAAGAAGAAGACAAAATACTGAGCAAATGCTTTGTAAAAGAACATTAGTAACCCATGGCTGATCTGGTGAGCATCCACTGGTGAGGATGTAATGCAGTACAGTACCATATATATACACAAACATATGTGCACACCTATATATACACTTATGTACGTATCTAGAATCATGTAAATTAAGATGAACTTTGCAGTCACACTGACAAATTAAATACTTTTTGCATATGTGTATAGAACCATAGAATCATTTCAGCTGAAAGAGACCTTTAAGATCATTGAGTGCAGACTTTGTCCCAGCCCCATCAACCACTAGACCATTCCCCTAAGTGCAACATCCACCCATCTCTGAAACCCATCCAGGGATGGGGACTCCAGCACCTCCCTGGGCAGCCCCTTCCAAGGTCTGACAACCCTTTCAGTAAAGAAATTCCTCCTCGTATCCAGCCTGAACCTTCCCTGGTGCAACTTGAGGCTGTTTCCCCTTGCAGAAGTATAAAAAAACATTGTATCAAAGATGAAAATTCCAACCAGAAAGTGAATTTATTTTTTGGTGTTTAAATTTCTACTAACTGTGGTAAACTCAGAGCAAAATTCAACTGCAGGGATTTTTTCTTGCCAAAATAAAATGTGAACAAATGTTCCAACTGCTGGTAAGGCCTGAACTTATGGAATTTCCAACTGGTCCTAGGACAAATGCTTATAATAATGGTGAAATGAGTGCTCCATTAGTGATAACACAAACTTATGCCCTTGGTAGACAGTCAGTGTTCAAAATATCCCTGCTGCTGCTTCACATTGTCATGCATGCATGCTGACAGTTAACATTCATTAGCAATCTTTATTAGAAGCAGGGTTCTGCTTTGGCCAGAAGAGATCTGAGCTGCTATTTCTGGAATTTATCTGCTGATCAAGATTTATTCAAAGTCTAAACTTAACAATTCTTTTTTATTTTTAAAATTCATTGTAGTGTAACAACCGAGCTGATAACAGTTACCAAGAATGTGTCTGCTTTTAGAGCTGGAGTTTTGACAATGTTTGTGTTGGAAGCAAGCTTCTGTTACTCTGGTTTATGTGTCACTGATCTTTGTTTTCCTTTTGTGGCTGGAACATGAAGTTCAAGAATTGGGAAGGTTTGGGAACACCTGAGCCTCTTCAATTTTTGAGGGTGCAACTCTTTGGAGATAAAAAATTGTATTTCCATTACTAATAACTCATAAATGTTAATTTTATCTTATAGTTTCAGGTTACATTAATAAACACTAGTTACTCTTGCCTTGCAGGAGCTATTTTTAGCAAGCAAAAGAAACTAAAATGTTACTATCATCTTGAATGCAACAGTGCATATTCTTTGAAGGAGTATTTATTTTCTTTAGTATTTTGGGTGTCTTGTAACACAATTTAATGTTTCAGTGTTTTACCAAAACAATGATAAAAGCTCTAACGTACTCATTTTATTGTTTACCTAAGTATGGATGCTAAATATAGCTAAGCTTGGAGTTCTCAATAGGCAGCCCAAGAGTTAATGTAACACATGATAAAGCATGGAGTATACCAGTGGGGATCTAAGCCTATAGGACAGGGAGAAGCTGGATGTGTCACTATATCAACCTTTGCTGTAGGGGCAAAAATGACAATTTGAGGTCCTAGTTGTGTGATCAGGTCAGAGAGGCCTCTTCAAAATGTTTAAACACTTCTTCACTTTGTAAATTGGACTTTTCAACTGAAGTCTAAACTGCAAATGAATTTTCATGTAGCTTGACTCTCACCTAGGCATATCTGAAACAGCTGCATGTCTGGTAAGATTTCAGATGATGTTTTAAGGTTTTACAGTTTCTACATAAAGGTGAAAGGTAGAAGAAGGGACCCATGCTGTAACTTAGAAACTAAACTGACAGTAAAAGCTTTCCATTATAGATTTTTACCCATATCAAAATATACAGAATAGTGACACAATAGACTAGTCATTTAAACCTGGCTTTGGCAGAGAAAAATAAGAAACAGATACCAAAAATGTCACATGAGCTTTTGCTATTGAGGCTGCAGCTACTGGTTTCTTTACCTAGTCATGGCTCTGGAATAACTCAGAAATGGAGTATGAAACCCCATACACAATAAGAGAGAGGATTTGTGTTGTTTAGCTTCAAAATATTTCTACCACTTGCTTTTTACCTAGTTCCAATTGCATATGTTTGCTTGGTTTATTCTACATACTGCTTGTCCAATACCTGTTTTCTGTTTCTCTTTACCTGCCTACTCTCACCCTGTCACTTGTTTCTTTCTCTTGCTTTGTTTCCAGCTGTCATATCTCCTTGCTTAACTCTTCCTTGATGCAGAATCTGCTTATATGGTCAATAAGAAAGTGAAATTGAATGTTTATGTAGTGTAATCTAAAGGATCTATTTATTTCTTGTGAAGGAGTTACATCGATAAAACTGTAACTGATACGAATAACTGTTGTTATGTAACTCTGTGTGTATCTTACAGAGAGCACCAATTTTCCAGCTAGGTTAATCTTTTCAGCTCTTACTTGGATGAATCTTGATATGCACAGTAAGATAATGCTCTGGTGCTTTTCTTGGCCTAAGTAAATACAGTTGTATGAAACACAAAGCAGTAGCCCCTTTCAGGGCCTGTGATGAGTGAGGAAGCATGAATTTCATTGCTTACTTAAAATTTGGAATTCTTGTCAGTAAGTCCCTGGTCTGCTTTGATTTATATGATAAAATGGAAGGATACTAAGTGTGCTTCCTGGCTTATTGTTTGAACAGCCAGTGCTTTATATTTTTTCTGTAAAGTCATGGCAAAAATAGCTTGTCTATCCCCATCATTATCAACACAGGCAAAATGAAAGCCACCTTTGTCTGCTCTGCAGCCCTTACTCAGAGTTAAGTTTCTGTTGGAATTTCCTGGTTCTTGAATTCAATTTTAGGCAGAGCTCTCTCTCAATATTGAATGGATTTATCTTTAAAGGTACCAGAATGTGGTGTGTCTGAAAATAATGAAGAGCCACCATTGATAGCAGTAGTGCAGGTACCTTGGGAAGCAGGTGTAACAGATCTGTGAGAAACATGGGGTATTTTAAGGGTAACAGTGCTGCCAAGGAAGAAAAACATGAAAATTTACATCAGGTTAATGCTTAAAGGTACTTGCTGGGTTTGGCTGGAAAAGGGAGCTTTGAGAAAATGCATCTCTAAGATTCTGGCAAGAGCCAGATCACAGGATCATATAATGGAAGGGATTGGAAGGGATCTCTAAAGATCATCTAGTCCAAACCCCTGCTGAAGCTGGTCTCACAGGAACGTGTCCAGGCAGGTTTTGAAAACCTTCAGAGAAGGATACTCCACAACCTTTTATGCAGAACCTCACCTTAGGCAGTAATGATCAGATAAAACCCAAATTTTCAGTGGAAAGGTTGTATATTCAGTACATGGGTGCTCAGAGCTGGCAACAGAATGTGTGTAGCATAGAAATGTCTGAAAACTAGATGCAGAAGGTAAAGAGCAATGAGAGAGCATTTTTAAAGGAGATTTAGCTTGTTTTAAGCTTCACTCAATGCTCTTTCAAGAATTGTTCTTAGTACTTTATCTCAACTCTTCTTCTCAGCAGGAGAGCTCAGACCTTTGAACAAAGTGTCATTGGTGGAGGCCAGTGCTCTTATGGCAATGTCGCTGCTGTTAAGCCTGTAGGTTTTCCTGTTATTAGAATGATGTCCCTTCATTTCCCTCCAGTTTGTTGACATGTTCCTCATCTATTCTTTTTTCTACTTTGTTGATACTGTCATTAGTGTCTGTCTGGTCAAGTTCCACAAAAGCTAACCAGCTGTAGCCATGTAGTTGTGCACCCTGTAATCACAAAACAGAAGTTTTGTTCTCCACAGTCGCTGGCTGGAATTGAGGTGTCTCTATTTCTTAGGTAGCACGAAAAGAAATCTCTACCATTTCATTGCTGAAGATCTGACATTCTCATACTGTGCTATAACCCTGTCACGAATTTGTGCAAAGTAGCAGTTTGTAGTTCAGGATGTCAGTAGTCCTTCACTGCACTGAAAGTTGGCAAAGGAATAGGTCGAGTTACAGAACTGTACATCACAAATATGAGTCTGCATTACATGGGTGGTTTTGCCTAATCTCATGCTTACCTTTTGCTTCTGCTTTTTTTTGAGTTTAAAAGATTAAAGTTCTTCCTGTTACTCAGCTGGAGCCTTTTTTTGGAAAAGTTGTCATTTGAGTATACTTTGACAGATCTCTTTCAAAACTTCTTACAAACCCTGTAAACAGTGATGAGAGATGAATATTGTGTTGTGTCTCCTGGGAATGTGGTTGGTGTCTGAACAAAGAAAGGAGCGTTGAGAATCAAGTTTCAAGTAGGAGACTGTTATCTACCTTGAATACAATCTTCTGCCACTGCTCTGTAATAAATAATTGGATATAAAAACTGAAATACTAGGCTGAACGAATGTAACACACACTAAAGAATAAGAAATTAGCTATGGGATGAGGGCACAGTAAATACTTGATGATAGGTTTCATGCTTTTGGTTTAAAACCACATTAATAACATGTTTTGATACAAGGAAATATACTCCTGGGAGTGAGAGAGATGATACCCTGGTGTAACATTTAGTTGCTGTTGTTTCGAGAGAGTGAATCAGTGAAATATCTTAGTGCATACTATACAATTTGATGTTATGTGATGGCTGAACTTTCTCATTTAAAAAGAAATAGAAATATTTGTTCGTAGTACCAATTTGTGCCATTCTGAGAAGCAATAAACCTGGTGACTGGATGGGTTTGTCGGACTGGTTGAGTTCAAGAGGAGGTCCGTGGTTATCTCTAAGGTGGGATTAGTAGCATGTCGGCAGTAATTTCTAGAGAAGGGAAATGCTTTAGCAGTTCCAGTGTGGGATTTTCTTACATTTCTACAGCACTGTTGAATGATATCTTGCATTTTGTGACACGTGTAAAAGGTACAACATGGCCCCGATACTACTGCATGAAGGGGCTGCTACTCCCTGCTGGCAGTGCTCGCTCACTTCAGCTGTGCTCTATGTGACCCGTCATCTGTCTGGACTGATGGGCTCATGGAAGAGCCTAGGAGTAATGGACATAAGCTGGAACACAAAAACTTCCACTTAAACTTAAGGAAAAACTTCTTTACTATGAGGATGAGGGAGCCCTGGCACAGGCTGCCCAGGGAGGGTATGGAGTCTTCTTCTTTGGAGAAACCACTTGGACGTGTTCCTCTGTGTGACCTGATGTAGGTGGACCTGCTTTAGTAGGGGTTTGGACTAGATGATCTCTAGAGGTCCCTTCAAACCCCTACCATTCTGTGATTCTGTGAAGAGGATTTAAAGTGCACATTTTATACTTGTATGTCCTCTGAGAATCCATAAAGAGGAGGAAGTTATTCAGAGGCACTCAAACACCAAGAAGATCATCATAATTTTCTTGTCTTCTGTGTTCTGCAGTTCCCAACAAACGTCAAAGCTGGGAACAAGAATCAAGATAACTGTTCTGCAGGTTGTCAATAAATGGATTTTGGTACTTAAGTGATGCTGATGGCAGTATATTAAAAAAAAGAAAGCAACTCTGCTGCTTCCCTCCAATAAACGGAAGAACGCAAGGGGCATGCACATTCTGTGTGGTTCTTCTGCTAATTAGTGCTTTGAAAGAACTGTACATGAAAGGCTCCCCACTGAGCTTACTGGATTTTATATAACAGCCTTATTATCTGGTGTTAGTGTTAAATATCCACTTTCTCTCGTGTCCCAATACTGGCAGGTTAAAACTTACTGTTTTGGGCTTCTTATGATGTTTGCTTGATTGTACACAGTGCTAAAGGAAGACAAAAATCCTTTCTAAATGAGCTCAGAGCAAGAAAAATCTATTCCAGTTGGAAAAGCACTTGAGACTGTGTGGGAATATGTTGTTGTGGCTTTAGCAATAGTGAAGTAAAACTACCGTGTAATGTTTTAGCTGTCCATGGGACTTTTTAAAAAGCAAACTGTATGATGTCATTTCTCCCATCTTCCCTGCTGTTTTGGGAGAAGGAAGAGGGGGAAGGTGTGGGATGGAATTATGAGAACAGTCTCCAAGATACACTTTAACTAAAGTTATGATGTGAGGATACTTGAGAGTTTCTTTGCTTTAATAAGTAAGTTTCTTGCTTTGCCTGCAGCTTTTCCCATGCTTTATGTTCCCCATCCAAGTTTTGATGTTTATATGTATGAGAACTGGCTGCTTGAAATACTTTAATTGTTATGAAGTAGGTAGCTGGTTTTGAGTTGTGATTTGCTAATTGAATTGTGTGACTAGAATATTTAGTGTGAGATAATTCAAACAGTCATAATGTATAAATATGTATACATAATATATAGCAGTATGGTAGAAAGCCTAAAAAAGCTGATACATGCCTCTGTTTGCTTCCTCTGGATTCTTGTGGCATTTTTGACATAAGCATTTTGATCTAACAGAAGCTACAACTACATTTGATAAGTGTACTGCAGCAAGCTAACACTGATATCCTGCTTCATTGCTTTGTTGTTCATACATTAGTTACACAAAAATTAAATATTTAGACACTGCCTTTAAAGAAGAAGCACTGAGTATATTTTCTGAGGGAAATATTGAGCCCTATTGGCCTTGAAGATACTTTCAATTTATTTTCTAATTGCCAGGAAGATTTAAATCCATGTTGGGAAGGGTCTTCTACTGAAATATTTCCTCCCTACATCCCATGCAATGCCTCTATTGCCATAAATTGTGTGTGACCTGTGTACATGTTGCTGTATGCCTTAGCCTCTAGGTAAAGGAGTTGGGACTATTCATGACAATTTTCACTATTTACCTCTCCAAGCATCCTTCCAAAGTGTCTCCATCTTGCTTCAAAGCCATTTTTTTTTAATCTCATCACTTGTGGTTACTCTATCCTCTCCACCTTTTCTCTTCCTCTCTGATATTGGTGGGCTGCAGCTTTACCCCTTCAGCCCAGGAAATGTCTAGTTTAGGTGACAATGTGGCTCTTGAGGTTGTTTTGGAGAAGAATTTGTTCTCAGGTGTTCAGTGTTACCGCAGTATAAATGCACATATTGTCAAGAATTAGAAGACTTCCTCATGGATAACCATGTGCTTGGGAAATGCTTTCTCTGTTATGTTCACAATATACTCTTTTACTTCTTCCCTTCAATCTCTACAACCTCTGGCAACTGAATCTGGAATTATGAGATATATAGACTGCCCTAAAGGATACTTCTACATTTAAAAGTTTCATTGTAAACTTCTGGTGCATCAGTAAACTGATGCAATGAATTTAAGCACATACTGTTTTATACAATTTGGAAAACAGTTCTAGATTTGATGATGTAATTGTGAGGTCTGGAAGGACCTCAAATACGCTCCTCTGGTCCTGAGGTGAGTTTGCACTGCTGATGTTTGAGAAGAAAAATCTCCCTTGATAAAACTATCCATGAGATTCATGTTAGTCCCCCAGTTAATTACTTCTCAAAGCTGAACGACACACAATTGCATCATCAAAGCCTAATTTATTCTGCTTTATAAAGTATTTTCCATTGTCTAGTAATACAACTTGAATCTTAAAATTAAGGTACTGAAATGAGTTGCCTTTTGCATTTTATTTTGAGAATGACACTTTCAGTGTGAACTTTCAGCTTCCTTTAACAGTGGAAACAACAGCATCTCATGAATGTTGACACTTAGTCTATGAACGAAATCAAGCTCCAATATTATCTATACCTGTGAAAGGGGAAGTAATTCACTATGTTGTTTCATACATTACCATTACTGTGAATATTCTCCATAAACAATCTCCATATGGCATCAGATATTTTCACCAATCTCTCACAATCTCTAAGTTATTTTTCCAGGTGTTGCCTATTTAAAAATTATACATAATGTTCATTATTGCACCTACAATACAGGTACTTCATTAAATGAACATTTTAAAAGTAAATGGACCATAACCACTTTTAGAGATCTTTTTTCCTAGTGGAAACTGTTTTCACATTTGGACACTAAATAATAGTTTCTCAGATTGACGGAAGCTTAGACATTGTTAAATATATAAAGCTACAGAGTTATGATATGAGATTTTTGGACACTAACCCAAAACAGTAGTCTTAAGGGAGAAATGAGCACGTAGATGCAGAGAGGATTTTTGCTGTTTTTTTTTTTCTCTCAACTGTGACTATCATGAGTTTAAGACAGACCTCTTAGACTCAAATTGGACACAGTGCTCCTCAGTCTCCTTCCCTCTTGAGTTTTGGACTTGAGGAAAGCTAACCTTCAGATCTCCCTTTTTTATTATTGATGCATGCCTCAGTGTTGTGGGGTTTTTTTTTGCATTTAAAAATCTGTAACAATGCTGTTCAGTGTGAAAAGCTCAGTTCCTTAGCTTTGAAGCTGTCCAAGCTTCTCCATAATCTCCTGTAATTTAAGACCATTAAAATGGAGATTTTTAGGAAGCTATTCCTGCTTTTAAAATATGGGAGGTTTTTTATTCATCCTGCTTGAATTTGAAATAACTTAAGATAAATTCCTGAGAATGTTTTAACAAATGTTCATGTCTTAAGACGAAGGCTAATCCATATACACAAAGCTGATGCACACTGTGAGCTGCTGTTTGCTCATTTATCTCCCTCCTGCCTTCTCCCCCATGCAGTGTCCTCTCTGGTGCTTCTGGCAAGTTAGTGACAAGTAATTTAAGATGCTAAATTTCTAGAGAGTGCTTAATTTTCCCCTCTTCTCAAGTGAACTGCTTCACATATAGGATATTTGCTTGTTTTTGCAAGATCATTCCAAGAAAGCATAACAATATCATTTAAATTAATGAGGTAACGTTGGTCAGAGCAATAGCTGTGAAGACATAGGATTACCTTTTCCAGTTTATTCTAGATGCTGAATGTGGGCTGTACTGCTGTTGCCAAGCTTTTGACATCTTTCAAAATTGTAATGATAAGTTTAAATCCCTACTGGTATACTTTTGGGGAAAAGCTGTCAATGAAATGTAAGCTACCAATCCAGAATAATGCTATATTTTGAACCCGGGAGTCGACTTAAATTAATGTCACCTCTAGAAGACAAATATGATAATTTTTTCCTATTGTTCAGTCTTTCAATTGGGGCATTTGTTGTTTAATTATGTTTGACTTGTATGCATAAATTACTTTGCAAGGTTAATACATTATTTTCTAGAAAGCATCTGGACACTTTCCCATTGAAAAATAGCCAGTGTTCTTATAATACCCTTTTTCTCTCCATTCTTCCTTCCCACTTTCAACTCTACTTACCATCTAAAATGTACCAGACTATTGTTCAGAAAGGCATCTGTGTATCCACAGGCATTTGGATTAAGGAAATTACTTCCAGATTTAACACCCTGCAAGATTGGTTAAATATCAGCTGATAAATATGACGCTTCCAGTTAAACTTTTCAGCCCAGATTCAGAAGACGTGGCTTTGCCTTGTTACAGTTTTATTGCAAATTTTATCAGTGGTAGTGGAGTTACACAAGCTGTATTGAAGGAGTACTAATTTTAAAGAGGACCAGCATTTGCCATACAGTCACACAATAGGTGAGCTCGAGGGATCAACTAGGTCAGGTAGACCATGCCACCAGCTCACAGCAGTGCCAACATGATGGTCTTGTTCTGAGCATCTCCAGGGATGGAGACTCCTGCAAAAAACAGCAACCTTGTCTGTGCAAATGTTCTGGGTTTATGGGGAGATTTTGATGTGTGAGAAGGGCAGCGAGGGCTGTGAGGCGGCCCTTGAAGGGACACATCCCATTCCAGCCAGTTCCAGTGGCCCCAGCGCAAGGCACAGCTCAGCCCCTCAGCCATGGGTGGGCCAGCACCTCAGGGAAAGAATGGGCAAAACGCTGCCTTGCAGCTGAGGCTGAGGGACTGACTGGGAGAAACAGCTCTCCAGCCTTGAGGGAGAACAGGAGGAGCTCCAGGGACCCCTGTGGAAATTTCTACTCCCTGCCAAGTGTGTATTTGGTAGAAGACAGTAAAATGATTCATTCTTTTTCCAGATCTGTACAAGGCCTAGGTTAGACATGAACTGCAGAGATCTTTATTTTCGATCTCAAATGATTATCCTGTCTAGAAAATGGAACATTTGGAATAAATAGAGCAGCTAAGGAGTAAGCTATGTCACTTGAATATCTATGGACAATAATTCCCAATCTACTCTGTAACCTGCATTCCTATGAAGAAATGCACAGTTACCAGCTTGAGTGATTTTTGTGCTGCATGATGACTGATCAGGCCAACCGTGCATTTTCTCACTGTCTTTTTAAACGATGGATGTTTACATTTTTACATCATACTAATTTTGTGCTCTCTGAGAAATTAGTTGAAAGCTGAAACAATCGTAACAGATAACCTGAGGAAGAAAAAGGGCTTTATGTTTAAAAACAGAGAATATAAATCTTCATTTTGACTCTAAGGTACATTTCTGACTGTGTAGGTTAGCTCAAGTGCTTTTTTATTCCTCTTCAGTAGGATTACTTAGATATCTTAATCCTGTCCTTCGTACTTTCAAAGAATACCTGGAAGAAGCTCAATAAACATGAAAATACTTCAAACATTTTATTCTTTAGAATAACAGTGTTAATTTTAGAAAATACTTTGGGCCAGCTCTGGAGCAGGTGCTATTGTGCAAAAGCCATCAGTATAATTTGTGTTCTGCAAGGGGAAAAGAGACATAAACATGAATTTTTAAACAAATGTGTCATTCCTATGTCATCTTTAACTGTTGGAAGTTTAAGAAGGAAGATAACTAAATACTGCTGAAGTTCTGTGAGCAAAATTATTGGTTTCACAGGGTTATATTTTCAAGTTGTCATTTTGCACTTCAGTCTTTGTGATAATGCTTTCCTCACGGCCTCATCTTCTGCATTTTGAGCAACTGAAAGCCCCGCACAAACTAAGATGAAGCTGTCTAGCTGTGCTGATGTAATTTTAGTCCATGATGGGACAGGAAAGGGAGCAACTCCCTTTCTCCAACTGGTCGTGGTGTGGGAGCTACAGTCAAGAGAAGCACGCCTTGGTTGCCTCCAGGGCAATGCGCCATCCTTTCTCCTGCTTCAGGGCTCACAGATGTAGCTGACGGGTAGGTGAGGCTGGTCAGCTGCATCCAGCCTGTGTCTTTGAGGAGTTGAAAGAAAGGTATGCACTATGTTTTTTTGGGATGAAATATAGTAGGTAAAGAGTTATTAATTATATTATTATACTATCAGTTACTGTGATAAAATATTTTTGAGAACCTTTCAAGCATACTTTCATGTGTGTGTGGGACAGACAGTTTAGTTTCTTCTGATTCGAGGTGTTTGCCTAGAGCACAAGGGAGTAATATGTAGCTTTTGCATCAGGTGGTTGGAGTCCTAGTCATCTCAGTCCTGGTACAGTATAAACCTATCAGAACAAACAGATCCCTCCTAGCTTGACTGGAAGTTTGACAAAACCTGCATCCCACTTAGACTGTTTGTTGGTCAAGGCAAGGAACTTTTGCAGTCCTGCAGTTGGTTCATGTACCAGTGCAATACAGATGCTACAGACAAAAAATATTGGTTCTAGGTAATATAAAGGTAAATGTCTTTTATAGTGAAAGTCAAAGAAGATAAATGAGAAATTCATTGCTCTTAGTGAAGGATTTTCCTCTAGGAAATCTCTTTGTAGATTGCTGCTTCTGTCTTCTGTTTTGTGATCTTGGTTGCACGAGAGCTGCAATTTTATGCTTGTCCTACTATCACTAATTTTTACTGACAATTATGGTTATTCAAATGGGAATGTGTGATAAGATAATGTCTTTCCAGTACTTGCTCTCAATCTTGTAAAATCCAGTGACCTACAAGTGTAAGCTGTTCTGCTTTCAATTCCAATGTCTCATTCCCAGTGGTATGGGGACAGGGCACTGATCCTACTGCTTCGACAGCAGCATTTTATATCTATGTAACCTGAGGTTAACCTCAGGGAGATTTAACTTGTTTTCCTATTCCTGCAGTCCATTACAACATTAATTCTTTTGCCTCTGCTTCCACCTTCTTGCCTCTTTCCTCCTACTGGTTGATTTTAGTCCCGTTGGCCCATTGTACAGACTCATATTGTCCTTCTCCACAGCCCTAACTCCAAGGTCAGAACTTCCTCTGGTTCCCTTTCAATTCCTAACCATAAGCCTCACACATGTAAAATGGATTAAGTCTCATCCCCTTTTAAAAATATAAGGAATGTTTCTTTTTTATTAAGTCTTTTTAAAAGGCAGAATAGCTGCCTGTTCTGAGACCAGATTTCTTCTTTCTGTTGCTGGTTCCATTGGTTCCATTGCTCACCCACTGCAAAGATACTGCTGGTTTTACTTTTTTCTTCTCTCCTTTCTTTCCCCCCTTTTCCCATGCAGATGCCAAGCACACAGGAATGAAGGAGAGGGAGAAAAAGTAGTAGTATTAACTAGGATCCAAATAGAGGAAATTTGAGCAATGCTTGTACCACTCTTCCAGTATGCTTGAGTTAGTGGGGCAAATGGTTTGCAGAAGTGATGGAAAACCCCCCCCAGAGTTATATGTACACAGGTCTGAGTTAACAAATGGTCTTATCATGTCTCAAACCTGTAGTAAGTTACACTAATGTTACAGGAACTGCTCATATGCATAAAGCTTGGATAAAGTTCACTTGCTGAATTAAGGGTCCAAGTTCTCTTCCCTAATATATAATAGTTTTTGAAGTAAAACAATACTCTTTGTAAGTGATAAAATGAAAGAACCTAAGAAAGAATCTTAACAGGACCAATGAGTACTTTATATCAACCTCCCCTCTTTCTCCCTTCCCTTAGATTTGGCAGGAGCCTTCAGGAATGGAAAGCATACCTTAACATTAATCAGCATACATGAAGGGATTTCTCAAAATTTCTGCTGTTAGTCATCTTAAAGCCAAACCTTGAAAGGGCCTTAAACCTACACTTGCATACAATGTTCATGTTCACCTTTCTGATGTTTGTCTTTTAAGTGTTTTAATGAGCCCACAGTGCAAACAAGATGATGCTAGGGGGAAAAAAAACCCCAATCCAGTTGTACATATTAATGACTTGGAGAACCACACATCTGCAAAGATTATTCTGTCTTGCCTGTCTCTAATCACATGAAACTGAAGAACTTAAACGATGTGGATATTTTTTAAGCAGCTATTCAACTTGGATCCAGTTTGTATGCATAATTATATACATGCATGGCCTGATGACTCTCTGACACAGGTTTTATTACCAAGGGACACATTCCATTATTCATCATGCACACTAGTATAAGTCCACGCCCACCCTTGGATTTATGTTGCTGCAGTGCTTGAGAGCCCTTGTCATGGATGAGGAGTCTGTTGTGTTAGGCTCAGCGTGAATGGAGGAGATGCTCCCTGCTCCCAAGAGCAACCCTTGACAACCTAGTTGGATGCCTAACAGGCTTTTTTTTCTCAACTTCATCTAAGGGGAGGTTTTTTCCTCAAACATCAGCTAAAGATAATGCTTTCATCTTACATTGATGGCAATAGAGTTCTTAAGAGTTTTTTCATATTGTAAACACAAACCTTGATCTTAGTAATAAAAGTTTTTCATGATGTTCATCATCAAGAAAACTTTAAGGAAAATGGTTAAGTGGTGTTGCTGTTGTCTGACTGTTAATGTGGTAGTGTTGAATGACGTGTCTTCTTTTTCTGATAAGATTGTTAGAGCTTAAACTTGATGTGCCCAAGAGCTTCAAACTATGACAGGTGAGCATATGGATAGCTAAAAGGTATCAGTTCTCATATTTACTGTACAGTAAAAATAAAGAGTGAAGAGACACTAATGACAATCTGTGGAATGTATGAGTTAAGGAAAGAAGGAAAGTGCATAGAAGGACAGTTACTGCTCTAAAACTGTGGTGACTTCACAACCAGTGTGGGCAATCTGTTCCCACATGCAGTTTGCAGTTCTCTTGTTTCAATTTAAGCTCTTTGCTTCATATCTTCCCTCCTTTCACTGCTGTGAAGAGTCTGCCTCTGTCTTCCTCAGTGACTTCCATGTACATACTGGAAAACTGCTACTCAGTCCCACCAACACCTTTTGTTTTCCAGGTGGAAAAACCCCAGTCCCTTAGCCTTTCTCACGGGACAATCTTCCAGCCTCCAAACACTGAACTCACTTCAGTTTATTGATGTTGATCCTGGATCAGGGGCCTAAAATCAGACACAGATGACTGAAAATGAAATCTCCCAAGAGCCAAGCAGAGGGAGAGAATCTCTTCCCTTGATGTCCTGGCTGTGCCCCTGTTAACACAGCCTAGGGTGCTGTTGGGCTCATGCCCAGTTTGTGCCTGCTGAGGCCCCAAGATCCCTTCCTGCAGAGCTGCTCCCAGCCTGGTAGGCTCCAGCCTGGATCCTTGCACCAAAGCTTCCTGCCCAGGGGCAGCTCTTGGTATTTGCCCTCATTTTAGTAACCTAACAGAGAAATCAAATTCAAGTACTCTCTTAGTGCAGTTGGCATGCAATTGCTGTATCATTCCTGTAATGTTTTCCAATCAAATCATGGTGACTGTGTTTATATTGTATTGCTCTATATGAAGCTACAGAGAATTTATAGTGTTGTCCTAGCTATGTTATGCTATTTGATTAACATTGATCAAACTCTAAAGTTCAGATCTAAAAGGAAAAAATAAAACCCAAACCCCAACCTTAAGTAGAAGGCAGGAAATTGAGATAGTGAGGTGATACTGAACGTTGAAATGCAGATCCAGATTGGCAGATGACCACACTCAGATAAATGAAAACGATGCATCTGGAAATGCAAAAGCAGGTGAGAGAGCATCCTTGGCCCAGGTTCTTTTTTTGCACATTCATTTTCAGGTGTTTGATTAACAAGGATATCACTTGAGCACCAGATATCAGGATATTACTGTAGCCGAAGGTGCGTCAAGGCACAGAAAAGCAATGAGCAGAGATGGTGAAGTTCTGTAGAACCTGCTGTGGACACGAATCTGACTTTATCTCCTTCAAAACCTCTTACAGGACTTTTTTTTCCCCTTTCCTTTAATCAGTCTCCAGAGCCTATTAAACAGGAACAAAAAGAGGAAGAGGAAGTACACGCTATCTGCTTTCTACAAAGCAGACTGTATTTATTTGTTCAAGTGAGACAGAATCTCAATGTCTTCAGTCTTTCTTAAAAGCAGATTTAAGCAAATCATCCAGGCAGCCAGCCAGTCAGAGTGTGCATTTTTAGGCACTGACTCAAAGACAGTGTCAAGACATATTAATCTGGGTGCTTAGAAATAATATACATGAGATTAAAAAAAAAATACTAAAAGATCATCTTGCCACAGTTGTGACTGATTATTTGATAGAGGATGAAGAGGAATTGCCTTGTAAACCATGAAAGGGGCATGAATAATACTTTGAAATGTTAAGCTAATACAGCATCTAGGGCTGAATGCCATGTGATGACTGCTTCCCAGACACTTCACTATGGTGCATCAGCTGAGTCTAGTCTAGGAAGGCAGATGATTCAAACCATCACCTTCTCAGAATAAAAGAGGAGTTTCTGAATTATTTACTAGTGTGGAAAACTTACTTAAATGACTGTATGTCTCAGTAGGAGACTGCTTTATATTACCAGGATGGAAGAAAGGATGCTTCTTTCTCTCTTTGTTTTAATATGTGTATACAACAGCCCAAATTAAACACCTTGCTGACAAAATAACATTTCTGTGATGAATAACTGATTGTGTTCTTTACCTTTAGTGCTGAGATGGAAGCAGTATTTTTCTCAGCTTTGAGAAAAGCAACATCAAGAGGTAAAGTTTCACATTTTCCATGGCAAGATGAAATGTTTCATTTTCCTTTTTACTGAGCACTCATAACGTTGTACTTCTACAGCTGACTGTACCTTTTACCTGACATTCCTTGCAAGGCATACTAGGATTCTCAGAAGTTGATCTCAGTAGATGGTGCTGTTGTGTCTTAAACTACTTCCTAAGGGGCAATGCAAACACTGCCCTAGGCAGGAGAGGCACGGTAAAGGTTCTGCCCTGGGGAGATTACAGCCAGCTCTAAAGAGGTTTTGTTTGGTTTTGGGTGGGTTATTGTTGTTTGGGATTTTTTCCGTTTGTTTTGTTGGTTTGTTTTGGTCTTTTGTTTTGTGGTTATTTTTCAATGGGCAGGAATGATTTGGTGAGATTTTATGTGGCTGTAAAATCTGCACCAAAAGACAAATAAGCTCCCAAGTCAGTCATGCAGTTTAAGGGTGAAACGGATTCTGTGTGAGTTGAATCAACTGCACTACCAAGTCAGGAAAGAAAACTTTAGATGTCTACTGAATTATTAGTCCTTATGGCCTTTAGTAAAAATGATACGATGGTGCTTTGTCTGATATTGTACTTTGGGGGAGAAGTATTACATTGTTTGAATGAAAACTCTTGCACACATAACATGAAAAAGGGAATTACACAGAAGGGTTTTGTTACTAGGTGTGTGAAAAGAGCACTGTGCTATACTGGAGTACTCTGATGTTACTTCAGTACCTGACATGTAGAAATCAAGCAGATTTTCTTTCAGACCTGACAATAAAGCCTGCAGGCATCTATATCTACAAATATGACTGCTTGGGTTTTTTTCCCTTTAGTGTTTCTTAGAAGCATTTCCTCACTGGGATGTCCAGATTTCAGTAGTGCAACTGACTAGTGGTACAGTGGGAGAGCAGCTCTGGTCACTTCTGTTATGTTCCCAAAAGCTATTTTTGGCTTTTGTACAGGAGATAGCAATTCCTGGATCCTAGTTCTGCTGAGCCAGCTGGGCTCTTACAGCCTGTTTACAGTTGGGAGCTGTGCTGCTGAGAGACTGAGGACAGTAAGAAATATGGGCTCTCTCAGGATAGTGGGAGGTAAGGCAGCCCTAAGACAGTGGAAAATTAGGGCAGCATTAACTTACAGTCCAGGTCTGGGCCAGTCTTAGCCATGTAAGTAGCCTACATGATGGATAAACAACAGGGATTTGATCTGTTTAATGAGCAGCATCAGTTTTTTTTAAACAAATAGATGTGATTAAAGTAGCAGGCTGCTGCCCTACAGCATGCTCCCAGATGGCAGTACAATCTTTAGGCCAGAGTTTCCTTCTTTCTGTTTGTAGGCCGTCCCTAGAGCAAAAGAATTTATGGCTGTGTCTTAAGGCAGAAGGGATGAAGATCACAAGCACAAAAGCATCCCTTTTGTTGATGCATCCTGGATGCATCTTTTCTACCCTGAAGAAGTGATTGTCCACTGAGCTGAGCTCTCTTAGATGCTTCATTTATTCCTTAAGAGCTTAAAATAGTTACTTTTATATTGCATCAGTCGACTACCACCCCCTGTCATGAAATCCTCTCTTTGCATTGTACTCTTAAACATTTCTTTTAAGGCCAGAGGAGATGACTGTGATTCAGAGAGAACACTTCACTGAAAAAAACATGTACCTAGCTGGTACCCTCAAACTGCAGAATTTCCTGTTGTGATACATAAGAATTTGCACAGGAGAATCAATGACATGAGATGATGTTTTGGCCTTACTGCATGTTTAATGTATCATGGACTCTTAGAAACCACAAACAACTGTACAGATTGTGGCAGGAGAAGTATGTGGACGTACAGGCGTGGTATTAACCTGAACACTTTACTTCTTAAGGAGCTTACATTTTTATGGAGAAAAGCTGCTTTACATCCCATTTAGATGAAGATTAACTTGTTTAATGTTTAGCTTCATTCCCAGTAGAGCAGTGACTGAAATCTATTTAGTCTGAGCGATGTGCAAGAGCATTGTAAGTGTTTTGACTTAATTTAAATATTGCTAGTGATAAAGGACAGAGACTCTTGAAAATAAGTCCAAACAGTCAGCTATTTACATAATACTTGAGTCACTTGGTTGGACTGTCATCTCCTTATCTTCACATGCACAAGACTATTCCAGCCTACTCACAAGTGGTCTTAGGAGCCTGGATCCCAGCCTCTAAGCTCTATAAAGACTGAACATAATTAAGTGGCTGCTGAAATGAGACTAGCCACAAACATTACAGAATTTATAAATAGATGATTGAGTCTGAGTATAGCAAATCTCAAAGCCTCAAAGTAGACTGTGGGCTGTATGACATTCACAGGAAGGCTGGTGATATGAAACACACTTTGCAAGCAAACCAAGTTCGCAGAATATTAAAGCCATCATAAAGCTGACAACCCTCATTTTTCTCTAGTCACTATATTGTTTTCCTTCAAACTCAATGCATCTCCCACATATCACATCAGATAGAGGACCAGACTGTTCCACCTTTAAGCAATTATTCTCTGTGTCCAAGAGCAGCTTTCTTGAGGGAGACTCCTTGGGTCCTTGCATGCTGTTCTAGCTCATGCTTATGCTTGTGATGGCTTTAGTTGACCCCTCAGCCACAGACATGGAAGTTACATGGGACAAATGAAATCATTTTAACTAAACTAGCAATTATTTTTATTTGCTGAAAGTAAGATAGACTTCTTCCCATTTAAATCTCTGTAGTTGTGGAGTATTTCTGCAGTGTTTTGAGTTTTTCAATAGAAACTGCTAAGTCTCATTCTGAGACCTACTCTTAAGGACCAATCTCATCAAGTGTCAGATGAAGGAAGCTGTGACTTCCAGGAACAAATCAGGAAGGAGCAGATGTCTGTCTGCAGGATGTTATGCTGCTATTTGGAGCTTCCAGCTCCTAGAACAGGTTTCTGCTGTCAAATATGTTGTTTGTTTCCACTGGGAGCCACCAGCAATGACAGTCTGAGCTGAACTCTGAGACTTCCTGCAGGATGCTTCTAGCTAATAACCCAGCCTAGCTGTCTGCTTCTGAGGAGTTCAAACCATCCTATGACAGCTCTTGTTTCCTACATAAGGGGAAGAAAACCCCAAGACTGGAATACTTTCTAGATTTCTGCTGAGTCTGTTGATAACTTAGGAAGCGTTTCCTTAGGCTGTCATGTTTTTTGCCAGTTATGTCCAGCATCTGTTGTACTGCTGCTGTTGTGTTGACTGTGATGGGAAGGCGAATGTCTGTTTTCTTTGTGAGTGTCCCCATGATTGCTGCAGACAGCCCTGGAATGAGCAACTGGACCCGTGCTTTGAGTTACCTAGCAATATTTGTGGCACATACGGTCATTCTTTTTTTATATCTATTCATTATTCTTTTGTCCCTCTACTGGTGTTCCTCTGAGGTGCCAGATCTGCAATTTTGGTATGTGGAACTGTGCCTTTTTTGCTGATTTTCCCAGAAAAAAGTCTCCTTCCCTGGAGACATTCAAAATCCAGATGGACGAGTTCCTGTGTGACCTAGTCTAGGTGGTCCTGCTCTGGCAAGGAGACTTGGACTGGATGATCTTTTGAGGTCCCTTCCAACCCTTAAGATTCTGTGATTCTGTGAAAAGAGAGGAAAAGTACAGGCTGAGAATCTTCAAAAGCCTCTGAGACGCATTCATACAGCATTCTCAGGAAACACTGACATTTATAAACTTAAATAACTGTTAACTTCCTCTTTATCCTGTTCATTTTTCAGGCTAATCTGCTGTGCTGTCCATTTGTAAAAGATGCAGCCTGGCCACTACTTTATTTTGGCAGTTTATCTTCCAAAAGAAGTCTTTTTAACTCAAAATATCCACAAAAGCTGGGGGACAAAGGTAGATGTCTCTTGAACAAGTTGAATCCGTCAGGACATTGGGTAAAGTCATCATTTAACTTCTGTCTTCCTCCTGTGCTTGCCTGGCCCTGCCCTCCCCATGTCATAGGCTGGCATGCTCAGGTGTGATCTGCTTAGTCCCCAGCAGGTGATTGATTCTGGTGGCTGAGCCATGACAGGCTGCTGGGCAGGTGAGATGATTGAAATCCTGCATCATAGGGAAGGTATAATTCAGGCCATATGTCTGGACTGTGTCTGTAGGAGCGGGTGGGTAAGGGACCATGGTGGAAGTGCAGAAATAAGCACTGAGTCAGCAGCAGAGATGACTGAAGTTTATCCAAAACATATTGCTGAAGATTTTGGTAGCACCTCGAGTGTTACTAATGATGAGGCTGGGAGGTTTGGAGTTCCACTGATTGGCAGCTGTGCCCTCGGAAAGGGACATGGGGAAAACCGTCTCATCTGTC
Source organism: Colius striatus (assembly GCF_028858725.1). Taxonomy (NCBI): domain Eukaryota; kingdom Metazoa; phylum Chordata; class Aves; order Coliiformes; family Coliidae; genus Colius; species Colius striatus. The sequence continues at coordinate 8,952,691 of NC_084762.1, forward strand.
AGGATCTCATTGTTTGCAATGCAGTCTGACAGATCTAAGGTTACATGTGTATAAATCAGCCAGGCAGAAGAGGAAGCAGACAGGAATGTTATTTTGCAGTGGCACAGGGGGAGAATTGTCATCCCAGGGTTTGAGCAGCACTACCGTTGCTGCTGCCATGTGCTGAGCAAGCATAAACCATTCCCGAGTCCCTTCCGTCACTGCTCCCACTCCTTGCTGCCAGCACTGGAGCCTTCCTCCTCTTTCTTCCTCCAGAGAGGTCGAGGTAGTTAGCAGTGCTTACCTGTCCCCTTTCCAAGGTGTGTGGAGTTGAGATTGCAGCTGTATTGATTTCCTACAATGTTATGTCATTGCTTCATCTTCTCCTCGTCCTGGGAAAGATTGGGCTCGGGGGAAGTACCAGTGGCCTCTACAGTGGGAGTCTCAATGCAAGAATAAGATAACTTTTTTAGCAGCCAAATAAATCCCAGAAAACTAGCCCAGGCAGTGCTGAGAGCTAGAGTTGGGGTTACCAGGATCTCATGACAGGCTCTCTTGCCAACATCTTCACTTGTGTGTCTGCTGGACCTGAAAGCAGACTCAGTTTGTTATACATTTGTTTAATCAGACTGGAAGAAATAATCCAGATATGTATCAACTTCTAAAGGGTTTTTTTTCCTCATTGTCAGCTTGTGAGTGATGTGGATTCAGGTTTCTGGGGTAGATTCACATACTGTAGCCAGTTAGACATGCCATAAGCTGTGTAGACTTCCTGAGGTGACTGATTCAGTTTCCTTACCTGGCAACACATGATACTTCTGCCAGGTCTTTAAACTGGGTTTCAAAGCTTTAGACTCTAGCTACACAATATTCTCAGAAATTAGGCAGGATCTGAGATTCTTTTTTAAGGGATGAAAGTGTTGTAAGGAAGCAGAAGAAATGGCAGATGACAATTATCTTGGTATCTACTATTACCAACCTGGGAATACCTTCTCCAAAAAGATACTATAGAAAGTTTTTAAGTGAAGCACTGCAGGAGACGTTGGGAGAGGAGAAACAGTTCTGATTTCTGAACCCTTCTGTGGCACAGAACTGTTGATTCCCCTGTAGCTCAACCTAAGGTGAGGCACAGAGCCAACACCAATGTGTTGGTTCACTTGAAATTGTAGATCCAATGAGGAAGTTCCAGGCTGTCCAAGATCTGTGGTAGGATGCATGACGCTCCCATGTGGGTAAATAAAAAAAGAAATCTAGAGAATTTAGGTTCTGTCTTAAACAATAATGCTGTAAAACATAACCTCTAGTATACATGTGGATAGGCTTCTCAGGAAGTGAACAACTCTGGATGTTCAGCTCAGAAGCTCCTGAGGAGCAGAAAGTATTCTAATTTTACATAAATTTACTCGGGAAGAGAGAGATTTCCACTGTTAAGTATTCTTCTGCTTTCTCCCCTTATCCTCCCTCCTTTTCCCTTCCTCTTCCTCCCTCTCCCTTTCCCTTTTAGCAGTAATTAATCTAGATACATTACTGGGATGGTGTTCTGTTTTTTTCCTGCTTATAGTCCCAAAGCACCTAACAGTTTTCTTTGCCAGCCCTGAGGTTCATAAAGTGCCGGAGAAAATGAGTTTAGTAGCTTGTCTCCTATTCCTTTCTGAATGAGAGCATGAGAGGTTTTGTGTCTGTGCACACCTGTGTAGCCCTATCCCGTTGCTTCACTTGACAGCTACTGTCTCCTTGGGACAAGAGAGACTTGGAAAATGGAGCTGAGACTCATAGACCTGGCATCACCTGTCCCCCACCTCTGCCTCTTCCCTGATAATTTTGTGCTTGGCAGTGCTTTTCTTTCTCAATGAGAAGCCATGGATCCATTCAGCATCACCTCCTTTATTAGGCTTTCTAGAAGGGGCTGAGATGATTTCATTACAGAGCAGGAAGGAGAGGCACTAGGGGAAGGAATATTGAAGAGACCTGGGCAGGTGAACCAGAGCTGGGATGGCAGGAACTCAGGCTCTGAGTGTTGGGATTGACTGGGTTTGGGACAGTGACCCTTCAGCTTCTGACACAGGGCTGTTTTGGCTGGTTCTCCCAAGCAGGTACCGTGCTCTTTGATGCATGTGCTGAGGGAAGTTCTGCAAGAATCATATGCAATGTGAATGTATAACTTTTCTGGTAGAAACAGCCAAATGCTCAGCTCTTCCCAGTTCTCAGTATGGCTTTGACTCCTTCCACACCATTGTCCAGATTTCTTCTATCCTTCTCAGTAACGTGCTGTGATGGGGCTTTCTCAGCACTTTGCTTGACTAGTCGTTGTTATTTTTCACAGCACCAGAAAATGTCCACAATCTCCTCTCACTGTCTCTGCTTCCAAGCATCCTGCTGCCTGAAGTAATGCATGATGTATCTCATCTTCCCACTTTCCCTCTTTTTTATTCTTGTTGCTGTGATGAAAGACCCAGACCTGTTCATACCCTTCTCTCCTCTCTGCTGTGGGAGGGTGAGGAGTGTGCATTTCCCACCTTTTCTGAGGTTCTTGGGCTGAGCAGCCAAGAATACTGCTGTAGAGGACCTGGATGGCTGCAGAAAATGACATTTACGTCAGCTTATTCTCACTGGGGAACCTGCAAGTTGTAAAATGTATATGTGAAACCTGTTGGCTGGGGTCTAAAGTAAAAATTAACCCCTCACACTGTGCTTGGCCAAAATAACAGAGGACAGAGAAACCTAAAAAAAAGGAATGCCTCCATCTCAGGTGGTGAGGGGAAAGCAAGAGGGACCAATGGGCAAACCCAAAATATATTGTTTTTGCCATGCATTGATACTTTTAAGAGGAACTGCTGCTAAAAAGGGAGCAGAAGGTGGCTGAGACTGTAAGCAGAAGTCCAGGCCAATTAACCCTAATTGTGCCTGCGATGAGTGCATCAACTGCTGTGTGGGAGTTGCTTCCAGTGTTGGAGTGCAAAAGTAAAAATGGACAAAGAAGAGAAGAGAAAGGGATACAGATGTTTTTCTACAAGTGTTCAGCAAGCTCTGGCACAGAAAAGGCTTCTTATGAGTTTCCTGGGAGCTGAGAAATGAAAGCAGATGCTGAAGAATCACCTTAAGGGAGATTTCTGATAGACTGTATTTAGCAATCCGTGTTATCCTCAGTCTGTAAAGAGCTGAAGGAACAAACTGTGGGCAAAGTGGCAGGGAAGTTATTGTTGTTAGAAAGAGAGATGGATTGAGATGCATGACTGGCAGAGGGGGGGAACAGTTTGTGGCAGGTAACAGGACCTGCTACAGGAAAATACCACAGCCATTGGCCCTCTGAGCTGACACTGGGCCTTGCTGCTCATCCAGGAGGGCAAATGGTGCTTTTAGGAGTTGTCTTCAGCAGGAGAAAAAAAAAAAAGGTGGATTGTCATTACAGTTATACTTTGGGCATTTTTATCTTTCCCTGGAGGAGGAAAGTGCACAAGTGAAAGGGAGATGCTTGCACTGCATGTGAAGTCCATACTGAGAGAGGTGTGTGCAGGGTTGGGGGGGCCTGTTGGAGGAAATTACAGAACATTTCTTCACTTAAGTATGTTTATGAAACATTTCAGTCAGGACCAGTTGCACACCAGTGATTCCCACCTATATTCAGTCCTTTTCATAGCACAATGTGTTGCTTTCTTTTGTCTCCCATCTTGACAGCAAACCCTGGAATATTGTTGCTGCCTCTGCCTTTCTCCACTGCTGTCAGTTTGAGAAAGTGCCAGTGGAAAGACTTAGATAACCAGCCAAGCAAAGCATATTAGGTTGGTCTCTCATCTCTAACGTTGGAGTTCAAGCCAGAGAGGTTATTTTAATTGGGACTTAGTATTAGAGAACTTTATTTTTTTTTCCTGGAAAAGTGATTGTGTTAAATTTGAGATTAACACTGAGATTGATTAAATTTAATCTGGACCCCAATTTAACTTTCTATCACTCAACAGTGGCTTCCATAACACAGAAGAAAAAAGTTAAAGCAGCCTGACTATGGGTTATGTCAATCTCAGCTATTCATTTTTAGGTTATTACAGGAGGCCAATGTGTTTGGACAGTGAAAGGGGAGAAACAACCTGGTTTTAGAAGTGCTCAGTATGCCAGAGAGTTCCTGGTATACTTAAATTTTGGACACTAAAGCTTCCTGAGTTCCTGTTCTCTTGCTGTTTTGGTTGAGGTTTTTTTCTCTATTACTTCATTGTAAATGATTAAAACCTACTGACAGTATCTCCTCTCTCTCCTTTTTTATTAATTCATGATGAATTCTGTTTTCTGGCTGACATCAGTACCCTGTCATGGTTCGAAACTCTTCCAGTGCTTGGTTGGCTTGTTGCTTGCTTGCTGAAAAAACTGTTTATATCAGGATTTTTGGAAAGCAACAAAATGTGATGTTATGGGATGGGGGCAGTTATTTTGTTTTGTTTCTACAGAACTTGAACTTTGAGGTATTTACATTGTCTAATATGTGACTCATTAGGAAAAAGTCATACAAACTGTTCTGGTGTGTTTATTCCAGTCGTTCCTTTGTTATACCTTTGACAGTGCAGTAATCTCAGTAGGATGTGGCATTCCGTGTACATGCTGGGATCAGATGTCTGGCAGACTTGCCAGAGGGTACAAAACTCTCAGATATTCCCATGTTCCATTTCTTTTTGCCTCACTTGAGATTCATGCACATTTCACAGTCACCTGCTGCTCTCTGATTATGAGGTTTGACCTTAAGAATGCCTCGTGTTAAAGTCTCTGTGTCTTTGTGAATAATCTCTCACACGTGTGAGAGTTTGACCCCATAAGCGAGCAAGGAGTAAGGAGCACGCTCTCACCCCACTGCACAAAGTTTGAGGATTCAAGCCTTTGTCAAAAATCTTTCCACTAGAAAAAAGATGGGCTCTCTATTTTGTGAACACCATGAAAACATTAACAGATTAAGAATTCAGCTGCCTGAAAAAACAGAGACTGTTTTAAATCTCACGTGTTTGTTTAAAGACATCAAAGATGCAACTGCTAATGGTTTTGCAGGCAGAGCAAAGGAATGTCATTATTGTCAGAGATAGGTGCAAAGTTTTAAGACCTAAAATGATGATTTTTCACTCACTTACTGCTCCCAGTGCCTAAGAGGAGGTTGTTCTCCACCCCAAAACCAGAAATTAAGAAACTGCCCATTGACAGTTCCATCTGTTAAGAGATGTTCCTTCTACAGTGGTGTGTGTTTATGAAAATAAGAAATGACTTCATATGTCCTTGACTTGCACTAATCATGTGCGGTCTAATAAAGTTTCCAGACAGCCAACAGAGACTGTGGTTGTGACAATCCATGACTTACTGCACTGCTTTACATTTTGGTCTGTTGCACATAGTGCCTAACAAGAGATCACTTGGAGAAATGGTGTTCTGAATAACACTGTTAGTAAATCAGGGTCTTTTGCTTTGTATATCGTATGAGTTTGGTTCCTAAATTTTAAAAATAGGGTAATGGGGAGTCCTGCCTAGTTTAGAACACCTGTGTTCTTAGCTTGGAGAAGAGGAGACTGAAGGGTGGCCTCATTAATGTTTACAAATACACAAAGGGCAGATGTCAGGAGGATGGAGCCAGGCTGTTCTCAGTGATGGCCAATGACAGGACAAGGGGCAACAGATACAAGCTGGAACATAAGAGATTCGAAAGAAATACATGGAAAAACTTGTCACCATTCAGGTGAGGGAGCACTAGAAGGGCCTGCCCAGATGGGTTGTGGAGTCTCCTCTGGAGACATTCAAAACCCACCTGGACAAGTTCCTGTGTGACCTACTCTAGGTGGTGCTGCTCTGGCAAGAGAAGTAGACTGGATGAGCTTTCGAGGTCCCTTCCAGTCCTTGAGATTCTATGATTCTGTGATTTGATATTGTTTGGCACCTAACTAAAAGCAACTTGCTTGCTGGACAGCCAACTTACTTTAGATTGTGTTACCTACAGCCAAATTATCTGCCACATGTCGAGACTGGTAGTTGGCTGTGTGGGCAACCAGCAAATGTAGACTTTCAGGACTTTGGAGATTCTTTTTCTGAGTTGTTCTTGTAAACAGCTACTTTAATCTTTGGATTTTCAAATGAGGGTCAAATTTACTTCATTAAATACGTATCTTTCTTTTTCTCTCTTTGCTTAACAGAGTGCTATCCCTGTTTTACTATGTCCAGCTGGCATATCCATTTTTAAATGAAAGCATGCTGTTTTCATTTAAAAAATCACTACCCATTGTAGAAGCCAGATGTAGCTGAATAGCAGTGGTTTTGCTCATCATATCACTCTGCCGGCTGAGCTGTTCAAAGGGCCATTCCTGCAAACAGTGCAGTGAACGCTTCTAGAGTAGTGACATAAGGCATGAAGTGCTGCATTTGTGATGTGCCTGAGAGTGCTGTGACAAGGCAGCTGTCATCCCATGCTTCTAGGATTTGAGATAGTTCTTCAAACATACTGTTACTGGGGTTCACTTGAGCTGTTGCAAATTCCAAGCCAGCAGCAAATCAAACAGGTTTGCAGGCAGCCCACCCATCCAGCCTCAAACTTGCAGGTACAAATTTGTACCTGGGGAGCACTTTCCTCCTTAAGGCTACCACAACTTCCTTTCAAAAAGTGTGGAGCAGCCATCAATATTGTGAAGATCCCCACAAACTCATTTTATAGTTTCAAACTGCAACACTGTCAACCCAGACCTGATAGCAAAAATAACAGCGAGTGAGGTACCACCTGCATTAGATAGACCACTGTGATTTATGAGCATTGTTCATATTGTCCTAGGAGATGAAAGCTGGAAGGATGATTGTCACCAGGTTACAGCTAACCTGACTGCTAGATTGTTCTCTTTATCCCTTGCCTACCACAAGTAGGCTTTGTGGCTGTTCTTCGTGCTGTTGTTTTGTTGATAAAGAGATTACATTGCTGCATGCACATAATCTAAATTGGAATAATAGTTGGAAAGCAAACAACTAATAAGTATAAAGATAAAATAGTCTCAGGTAAGACTTCCACAGGAGAACCTTTGCTTTGTGCTTAAAATGAGAGTCATTCTTAATCTTCTATTCAGAAAGAGCCTGCCACCTAAACAGTCTGGAGGAAATAATGGCTACAGGCAAGAGCAGGGAACCAATCATGAAAAGGCTTGGGTTTTGGTTTAGGCTATGCAGAGCTGCTTTGGGCAAGTTGCCTCCTCACTGTTTCAATCCCCTCTCTGCGTTTTAATAATGTATAAGCACTCAAGGTTGCTGCACATCTTGGTTAAACTTGCCCTTTACATTTTAAAGGTGGCCATGTCTCTTTCTTCCTTGTCTAAACAGTCTCATGCCTTTGATCTTTTTTCATAGGTCCTATTTTTTAGCTATCTGACCATCCTCTTTGCCTTCCTCTGGAATTCTGTAACCAATCTATTCAGATCTATAACCAGAGTGCCTATAACTGGGCACATTACCCCAGCTCAGCCCTTCTCCCTGTGACAACAGAAGAGCTCTTTTTAAGGATGCTGAAGTGCACTAACTAGGAAAAAAGGAGGGACTGTGTGAAGGTGCTCTAAGATCCAACTGTTTTCAATACCCCCTGTGAAATCCTTGATCACCAGGTGCTAATATTAAGTCATCAATTGTAAGCATTCGTGTTGCCTCATTTAAGCCTTAATTGTGTATCTACAAGCACACTTTATAAGCTTCCTTTTGCCTGACTGTCTTTTCAACATGATGTTCTACACATGACCTTGTTTGGAAACACATGCAAGAACTAAATTCATAAAGCTCTTTTGGCTATATTAGGATCTAATGAGATTGTAGTAGAGTCATAGAATGGTGGGGATTGGAAGGGACCTTTAGAGATCATCTGGTCCAATTTATACAGGAACACAAACCCATCGTGTACAGAGATGAACTACTTCACCTCATAGTGGCCTCCCACATGACAGGAGGCTCCTGCAGTAGTAAGGGAACAAATACAGTAGCCATGTTAATCAGCTACAATACCCATAGCAGTGCTTGGCTGCTTAAGATGCTCCATACCATTTCCCTCAACATTATGAGTATCATCATTCATTCAAAAAGTTATCGATGGCTCTCTTTTACCAGATTGTTTTATCTCGTGTCCTACATTAAGCAGCTTAGGCATTGCAGTCATTGGTGTTTGCTTGAGTTTCACCTTTAAGGTATTTAGTTTTGAAGTTTTCTATCTTGGTGCTTAGTGCTGCATTGTTTCAGGACTAGCCAAATCTTTAATCATAGCTAAAACCAGAACTTTTGAAGAAGAAATGAGTCATGAAGAATAAACACTGTAGCACATTTAAAATTTTGGTGAGGTTGGTTTTACAGGTTTCTTTACAGTTTGCAGTCTCTGGAAAAGCCTGTCCTAGGCTTGAGCCTTGGAGAAAATTGTCTACTTGCTTTTGGTGGATGCTGGAGTTGTTCTGTGCTTCCTTTTCGGACCAGATGAATCTGGAAAGCTGTGTGGCAAACAACCTTTTGTTTTGGCTCTTAGTGAGAGTCCAAACAGCATTACCTCAAATGCTGCCGAGGAAGAGACATGGGGAGTGGAAAGAAGTTCCAGGTGCTGGAGAAGGGAGCAGGGCTGGCTCAGTGTGCAGATGGGGAGCCACACCTCTAGGAGGATGTCAAGTAGAAACGTATGCTACAGCTGGTCTGTAAGGGCAAGATGGGAGATGGGGCAGGGAGCTCTGAGGAGGTAGAAGGATCTTGAAGGAAGGTTTCCTGGCTGCAGCAGGGACACAGCATTAGAAAACAGAGCACTGAGGTGCTCTTTCCTGCTCTCCTCTCTGCCTTTCCCCTTTTCTTGAACTCATCACCAGAAAACTGAACTCAGCATCGATTGATGTGAAGTCTGGGTAAGTGGCATCCCTACCTTTCCCCACACTACTTGGGCAGGTGCCCTTAACCAAGTCTGTATGCTACTGCATTAAGGGATAAATCAAGGTTATATATGAAGGTTGCACTCAGTGTGAGTTTCTTCATAAACAACAGCAAAACTTACCATTGGGTGGCTTTAGCAGAGTAAGCATTTATAAGGTTTTTGAGTGCAGAGCGTACCACATCTGATAGGAAAATTGCTATTTTCATGCTATGAATACTTATTTTTTCACTTGGAATACTTTTTATATCTGTCATTTGAGTAAGATATTCTAGTTTTCTGTCTTTACTGAGAGAGTCCAGAATTTCACAGTGCAAATAAGCATCACTAACTTAAGGTTTACATTTCAAGTTTCAGCTTTACCGCAAAGCACTGTTGTATATTCTTCTGGGAATCCACATTCTTGTTCATATATATACAGTATGTATACTCTGTTCCTTAAAAATAAATCTTAACTAGTTGTGATCATGAGATAAACCCTAACACTTGAATCACCTGACTTTGAAAATGACTGGTAGCACATTTTAGACTTGAGTTCCAAATTGGACATTTGGAATAAAGTAGTTAAGTGATAGCCCAAATTAAAGTCTCATTTGTTATTTGCACAGACTATGTGGGGAGAATTATTAGTGAATGGAAAGAAAGTGATAGACCAAAACATGTAATTTATCTTACTAGTCTTATTTTCCCTACCTTTTATATGAGTGTTTTATGTATTCATGTATCAGTGGAATGGAGGAGCTTCCTTCATCAGCAACCAATACAGTCCAATATGTCTACAGCTAGACAGGGACAATACTAGGGATGCCAGTTATGCTGCCCCTGGGGAGAGGGAATGTAATTTCAGAGAGGATAGGGCAGGAGGACATCAGCACACAACCACCCTAGGAGAAAATCAATACGTTTCTGAGCACAAAGTCACTTGTAACTTTTAATATTGAAGCTGCCAAATACAGTGGGGAAGGGAGCTGCTTTTGATGCAGCAGGCAAAGGGTCAAATTCTTTCCCCTGCTGCTTGAGCATAGCTCTGTGGCAGTCTGCTGGGCTCCGCCAGTGAAACTGAAGAGGAGGATTTGGCTTGCAGCCTGGTTTTAATCTGCACGTATGGTATCAATTTTGGAAGCATTTGCTGGTTGTCCTCACAGTTATAAAAGGGTAGAAAAATATATTTATTCTCTTCCTCAGTTAAAAACCAGATTTTTGTTAACTCATTTGTGTTAATTCTCTAAGTGAAAAGTGCAATACTCAGCTTCAGCTTCAGTTTTGCTATAGGTTTGACTTCTCTGTTAGTAAGTGCCACTGCTGTCTGTCCAAAGGGAAAAGCTGCTCTGGAGAAACCAGCTTGTGCCTGCAGATCCCACTTCTGTCCTACAGGCATAGCTGGTGCTGAGTCTACTGGGACACTAACCTACAAGTCCCTCTTCTGACCATAGCCCTTGGAGCCTCCTGCCCATCAGCTGTGTTCCTCCTCTTTCTTAGCGTGTACCTACAGTTGTTGTTTGCCTGGAGATAAGGAGTATCATGGAGCATGGGATATTGCCAATAATTGTGTACACCTCCAACCAGCTGCTGAAGAGGGAATATCTCCTCATGCTCACTGAAATCTTCAGCTGTTGTGATGAGCACAGTAGGCACCAGCCACTGATAAGTGTCTGACCCCATTAATGAGTTCTGACCCTCTCAGAGCTCCGTCTCAAGCACTGACATAATTTTCCTTGTTGATGGTTTTACTATAAGGTTTTCCTGAGGTGGTCTCAGAACTCGTTTCTTTGGTCCCTTACACAGTGTTTGATGTCACTCCTTTCTTTGGTGTAAACACTGCTTCTTCCTGCTTGTGAGAAAGACCAGCAGCTCCTCGCTCTCCTCCAGGCACAGGACTGCGAGAAGCTTCTGTAGCAAGAATCTGTTTCCCTGTGTAATTGCAAACAGCATTCATATTTTCTTCAGAATATGAGAAAAATTATGTATGAGAGATAATTAAGATCTTCCAGTATCTTACCTTTTTTTTGCTGCTTTCTAATCTAATTCAGAACTGTTTCCCCTCCTGATTACTTCTTCCTTTGTCTGTCTTCCCACCCTCTTTTTGCATTCTCTTCCTTTTAATACCTACCTTGACACTCACTCACCACCCAAGATCAAAATTCCCATGTGGCTGTACAGACCTATTGCTTCTTGACTCTTTTAATAGCCCTAAAGTTCATCTTTAGAATAAGATACTTCAAGAAATGGTATACAATAACCACTTAAGCAGCAACTGAACAACAGCGGTGGCCTGCATGTGATAATCTTAGCTTCAGTTATGCTACCAGGGAATAAAGTGATTGGAGGTTGGGAAGTTATGAAGTAGGGAGATGAGCCAAAGTTGTTGGGTGCAGAGTTGTAAGGGCAGTCCTATCACACACCAGTCAGTAGATAACACTTGCCACTGTGAATTTCTGCTGACAGCTGTCCATATGTGCTGATAGGATTATTGTAGGTTAAGAGATCATTGCAAGTTCTCATTATTTCCAGCAAATTGGCACTGCAATTGCTTCTAGCAGTCTCTCTACACTCATTGACCCTAGAGCACCAGTAGTTCATAATGATTAAAGTGGGAAGCAAAGCAAGAAGTTTGTCATGCTTTCTAGACACAGTGCTGCTCTGGTGCTTTATATACAATATGTATCATCTGTGTTATGATGGTTTAGATTTCCCTCTTATGAAAGATAAATCACTAACTGCTAAACTAACTGAAATTACCTTCTAACATGCTTATGATGAAAACAAACTTTAATATCTCCAGACCAGTATGGCCATGTCTGTATTTCAAGAACTGAGAATGCCTGCAACAGGGTCTCTTTTAATAAGATGAAAAATCGAGGCTATATAAAACCATCAACTGGTGATGATCATTGTGACTTTATATTAATTTGGCTGTTTTAAACATTGAAGATGAGAGAGGTCTTATTTAAGAAGTACATTCTCAGTATTCAGAGTGATTAAGAAACCAGCCCAAGTTCTTTAATTTTTAATAACAAGTCAATCATGCAACTGAGACAATTAGGGTTTGTGTGTCTATCAGATTTGTTCTGGCTATCTGCTACCAACCACTACAACAGTTCCTGTTCACTTAAGTCTTTTGTGCAGTAGCTTGGTAGTTACTGTAAGTATAGAGCTGTTTCTGCAGCCTTCATGCTTAGTTTGGGGTAGTGGTAGCAACAGTGGGAAATCTTAGCTAATCAAGCCATTGGATACAAGCCTACCAGATGCCTTGTGTGTCTGGGGTTTATCATTGCACCATGAGACACGCTCTGGTCATCGTGCACGCTGCAAATTTAGATCTTCATGACCCAACTGACAATAATTTGTTACACTGGGATTGGTTTATGACATGTCCAGAATCTCAGGCTGTGCTGCACAACGTGCACACTGATTTCTAAGTCTCTGCACAAACTCTTGCATTGCTAGCGGGTTAAACAAGGCCATTGAAAAGTTTTCCTGAGGCTTAAGGATTTTTATGTAAGGGAAATTATGACAGCATATTTAAAATGTTTTGAGCTCCAGGGCCAATTAAAATGTAAAGAAACCTTGAGAAAATAAACTTAGGTAATGCTTTCACGCATTCAGGACTAGATTAATCAGGCAAAACCTATTTGAATGGATTTATCCAATGACAATGACATTTGTGTACACAGTATGCTTTGATCCCTTTTTCTCTTGCACCATCGAATAGATTACAAAAAAGCCCACAACTGTGCTAAACACACACAGTTATTTGGTTGTACCAAGTTTTTGTTCCAGCAGTGGAATTAATTAAAACAGCATGTTCTGTATATTGCCAGCAGGTCATCATTGCTTGCTCGAGTCAGGTTCCTGACCTTTATTTTCTCTTGCCAAGCCTGCTAGATTGTCTCGTTTTGGGGACTGTTAAAACATCTAGCAGTATTAATATATCTAGCATTACTTTTCTCATAGCTGAGAGTATCTGCACAGGAGTGCTCGTTGGTGGTCTTTGGTGGATGTCTACTAACTTATTTTATATAGAATCAGATGCTTAATTGTAAATAGCTACTGAACAGTAAGCAGTAAAATGATTTTCCCCTCACCTAGAGAAAATTTAAATGCATTTAGAAACCTCTTTTGGAGTTGAGGCAAGCATTTCTCTTTGATGGGATAACTAGGGGTCCATCCCGAGCAGCTACTCAACTGTATGCAGTCCCAGGGAATTATGTGGACGTGAAATTCTCTAGTCTGATGTTCTGGTTGCTTTTATAGATGTAATTAAGGTTAAAAAATCTTTGTACAGTGTTACCCCACTAACGTCTCCAGTCAAATGTGCCCCTACAGCCTATTCAGGTTGGAAAATGGTAATCAAGCCACAAAAGTCAAACTCAGCATGTCCCTAACCTCTATGCTTAAGTTTTGCATTTCAGCCACTGTCTTGGTTTTGGCACTAAGCACCTCAGTCCATACAAGTATAAATGTCAGGCCAACTCCTATGTTAGAGTTGCTGTCTCGTATCAGGAAATGATACCTTCTTTGCTTACCCTCCCTAATTTTGGAGTTATTCTAAGAGCAGACCTAACCTGTGAGAGTCTACAAATGCAGCAGTGATTGCTGTTCTGTCAAGAAATGGAAAACTGATTCAAATCATCTTGGCCCAAAAGGGTTTGAAACCTGTGTTTCCCAAGTAAATCTGCCAGTTGTTTTAGCAGTGAGGTGTGCTGCAGTGACAATTCTGACACCTTCAGTCAACACTGAAGAAAGTCAAATAATCTAAGCTTCAGTATAAGAAGTAGGTATGGCTGTCTGTGGATGGGATAGACATTCACCTGGATGAGGAGAATCATTTTGGTTTGAAAAGACCTTTAAGTTCAAGTCAAACCACTCACCTCACACTGCTAAGCCCACCACTAAATCATGTCTCTCAGCACCTCAGCTATGTCTAAGTATCTCCAGGGATGGGGAATCCAGCACCTCCCTGGACAGTCTGTTCCAACATTTAATATCCTAACCTCCAATCTAAACCTCTCCTGGTGCAACTTAAGCCCATTTCATCTTGTCCTGTCATCCATTACTGGGAAGAAGTGACCAGCTCTCACCTCACTACAACATCCTTTCAGGTAGCTGTAGAGAGTGGTCATGTCTTCTCTTCTTCAGACTTAAACACTCCCTCAGCTGCTCCTTATCAGATTTGTTCTCCAGACCCTTCACCAGCTTTATTGCCTGTCTCTGGACATGCTCCAGCACCTCAATGTATTTCTTGTGCTGAGGGGCCCAACACTGTATTTGAAGCGTGGCCTCACCAGCACTGAGTGCAGGGGGACATCATGTGCCACATTGCTGTTTAGCTCATGCTGGGCACCTCTCTCAGGAGAGACCCATGGTCAGTTCTTGGGAAGAGGCAGCCATCCGCTTCTAATGCCAAGCCATCTGAGCAGCACAGAGCAGCCAATCTGACCTCCTCCTTCTGTTCCCCCTTTTGGTTTGTTCCTTTCATGACAACTCCTTTTATCCCATAGTTTTACTAAACCTCAGCTCAATGTGTGATTTCAGGCAGCTTCTGATTGCCTGGTGAGGCTGATTCATTCAGAATCATTTGTCAGATCTTTAACTCTTGCAGTGTGCTGTAAAAAGAGCTTTAATAGCTGAGTTAGATTTTGGATCCCTCCTTGGAAACCAGGCACTCAGATGTTAGGGACTGTCATGGTCAACTCTGTGGCATTGATGTTGTTTTGGGTTTCACTTTTTATGCCTGTTCCTGTAAAGATTTGTGGATAGTCTTGAATGCTGGGATATCCTATGGAAGCAAGAGCCTGTGCTGAAAGCAAATGCACTGATTCCACACATAAATTTAACCACCTGCCCTTCCCACCACCAGTACTCTTTGAGAGATTTGAGGCCCTGGAAGCATAAAGGAATGTCTTCAATTACAAATGTGAACCAACTACATGGAAAATAGATAACTTAGCACAAAAACAATTGCTCCCAGAGCTTATTGTTGGTAATAATGGACTTTATCATATATTCCTTCTTGATCTTCACAGACTACAGAGATGAAACAAATTTGACTAAGCCCTTTGCCTGTTTGTGCTGTTTTAATCAAACAAAAATCTTGGACTTTAAAAGTTACCTATATGCAGAATTATTTGCTAAAGGTTTTTTTACTGGTTAAATAATCTGTCCTGCAGGTCTTTGAAATTAAATTAAAGGAGCAACTTCACAAACATTTTAGGAGTATGGTAACTACACTTGAGTGCTGGGCTCAAATATGTGCGAAGCTCTGGAAGAAACCACCCATAATGACCCCTCAGAATGGCAAACCTGGGACCTGTGCTGAGCCAAGGAGAGTTGTGTGCTCTGCTGTGCTGGCATTGGTACAGACCTCTCTGTATGGCACATCTGCGTCTGTGCATTTGCTGTGCAGAGTGAAATTTGCCATGACAAAGACTCTCTATCAGTCTGTTAAGACTTGTGCTCCTCATGTTTTCTTGCTGATGAGCCGTAAATATCCTCTGAGCTAGTTGTATGGTGTAGTTATATGGTGGTCAGGTTTCTGTTAAAAGTACCATGTAGAAGAGCCAAGAAATGTGAAACAGATGAAGAAGTTGTAAAACAACAATGAGATATAATGGCTGATCTCATGATAACTTCAGAAATTGTCAGTGCCATGGAGTGATGTGTTAGTGTATGGCTTTAGGAGAAAACACAAATGCAAACCAGGTTTTATGTTTTTCTTTAGTCAGCTAATGAGAATTTGACCAGGATATAGGCATTTCATCTTACACTGACCTGCTATTTTCACTCATTTTGGAAAACAAGCGAGGCTTGGTTATTTTGTGTAATGGCTTTTGTAATCCAACACATCCGTCTAATTTGGCAACTTGCTGGATCGTTGCATCCTTCACTGCAGTGTGGCCCCTATTACACACTGATGCACGCCTTTGCTCTGTCTTGACTTGATCTGAGTTTCCTGCTTTGGCTGCATTGTCTTCTCTCTGCCCTTGAGTCAACATTTTCTGTGCAGCGTTCCCTTCAGTGAACTGGGTGACAGTGTGATTTTGCACTGCAGCTTGTCTGAGATCAGCCAGTGCCTCCCTCCTCCTAGGGGCAGTGACAATGGCAGCTTTACCTAGGTGGATGATGGGAAGAGAGAGTGGCTTCAGCCTACTTGTCTTCCTCTACATAGGTACAGGGCAGAAAGAGGACTCCGAATCTTTCTAAGTTTTCTAGGGGAGGTGTGGATCCCAAGTATTTCCCTGTGCATGCAAGAAGAGAGCATACCTCTAAAATGTGTGATTGTAAACCACTTAATTCACTGTGTTAACATCATTTATTCCTATCATTGTCATTTTCCCTCTTTCATTTTACATTCTTCCTTTCCCTGCCAGCTGTGAGGGGGCCACAGAGGCAACCACACAGGTTGCCATCCAGGCAAGCTACTTCAGAAATTTGCCTTTGTCATATTATTGAGCGTGTGCCACAGCTGAAAATGCATTTCTCCCAAAACAGCATTGCCTCAGTGACAGTGGCAAAGTGGCTGAAGCCTCATTAGGTCAAATGATCCATTCAAGGTATTAGGGTGCTATTTTCAGAACGAGCCAAGACCAGTTATCACAAAATACTCTGTGACAGAATTGATTTGCCTAAAAGTGACCCATTAGTATCCAAATCGATATGAGAGATTGCCCATAAGGGGCATCTTAAAATGGGTGAACTACTAATCAAATGATCATTAAAAGTATTAGCAAAACATGATTTTGAAAGTGTACCACTTTCAGTGGTGCTTTTTCCCAGCTCTCTGTTTTCTGGTAGTACAAGAAGAAACAAATATCTTAAAACACAGGCCCATCTGCAGCCTCAAAAAAAGCAACTAATGTGAAAGAACAGTAACTCCAGCTCTGAGAGGGTTTTTTTTGTGTGTGTGTTGTTTAAAGCCCTACATAAATCAAGAGGAGGCCCATAAAGGGAAGACTGTTTGGTTTCAGGAACTGGTCTTGATTTTCTGCTTAGGATAATCAAGATCAGGAATCCATCTCTAATTAAAGGCAAACAGAAAATATGCAGGATTTTCACATACATTCTTCTCATACTCATAGTTTAATGTATTATGTATACAGTATTCTTTTCCTTTAATTCAACTTTCTCAAATTATGTGCAGACAGTTTCAGCTGCAGGGAAAGGTGGGAGTATTTAGGATATCTAGAATTTAACTGTTTCACTCCTACTACAGAAAGACTTGTTGCTTTATTAGGGGTATTCAATAGAAGCGTGCTTTCTGTTTTCAGCAGAAAACCTCAGTGGTTCTATGTGATTCAGAGGGGAGCAGTGATTCTGTGTGATTTGGTGGGGGGAGCATTGACTGGAGAGAGTGTGTTTTTGATTTGTTTTTTTTTAAATGAGAATAGAATATCCTAGGGAAGATGTTATTCTGGCTTCTTTGAAGAAATACATGCTTTCAGTTTTATATAACCCTAGTGCTTTTTCCTTGTCTGCTTCTGTTGTAGCTCTAGTCCTTTTTGCAGTGATTTTTCATGGAAATGTCATTCAAGTGAATGAAATTGAAGCAGGATGTGGGTTTTGTCACTTTGGTGGTGATGTAGTTTCCCTGATGAAAGTTTTTCATTAAGATATTAATATTGGCAGATTGGGTATTACAGTAAACTGAACAAGCCTGAGTATGTGGTAGGACCACATCATTTTGTATGGTGATGTTCAAGTTCCCCTTTTTCCCCACACAGTGAAATCTGGGGTTGATTGGGGTTGATTTACAGAAATTGCTAGATTTCTAACAGCAGCACCCCATAAGTTGAACTGTTCCTCATGCTTCTGGCTCCCTTTCAGAGACAGATTGCTGACATTTCCATCACTGAGTCAGTATAGCCCAATGAATCAATGTCTGATGTCTCATTTTTAATAGAGGGAAAGGTTTCTGGTGGTATCTGTGGTCACATTTAATTTTGTGGCAATAAGATGGATAAAGATTAAAGTTTGGTTGAGATAGTTCTACCCTGAGATCCTCTTCACTTAATGTTAGGAGAACACTTACACAACTTGACCTCGTCCATGATATACGCTTTCCATAATTAAAGAAGCTGTGTGTGTTGAACTGGATGCTGAGAGTCTTCTGCTAGGGCCAGTTGTTTGTAGTGGTTTAAACTATAAGCTCTTAGAAGGGAGAGTACTGAGCTAATTTCCAAGCAAGCAAAAGATTAAACTGTTTTTTCAGGTTAAAAATAAAAGCATTAGAAGCCAGTTTCCCTGAATGAAAGAGTGAATGCCCTTCTTCCCTGATATAAGAATAGTAATAGCTATGCAAGGAATATTGGAACATTTTTCTGTAATGACTCTCTCTATGGGCTGTTGGTCCAGTTTAGAGGCTTCCTGTAAAACACTTAAAACTAATGCAGGTATTTTGGAGGTATGTATTTTTTTAGCAAGTTTACTTGAAATAATGCAAACAAATATGCAATGTTGGTTAGTCACCAGTGTGTCCTTGACTCTGCCTTTTTCCTTCTCTTCTGTTTGTATGGACTTCACCGTTCACTCCTCTAGAACAAGTGAATGGTAAGAGAAGGCTGAAAACAGGCAGATAGGTCTAAAATAATTCATAAAGGACATTGCTGCAGAGGGAAGTTTAACTTTACCAGAATGCAAATAAACTGCCCATTCTGCCCTCAACACTGTCAAATTGCCTCCCTTCCACAGGGCTTTCGGATTGATCTCAGCCCTGCAGTTGTTGCAGCATACACCTATTCTTACTCAGATTTACTGAGTTACTATGATCTGCTTTCTGGGCCACACTGATGGCCTCTGGGTCTACCCTGTAGCCATGAGCTTACTGCACCTCTTCTCATTTTGCTTTCTTCTGGACATGGCAGGCTTTGGTTAGAGGCACCAACTCAGTAAAGGGGATGACTTCAGCTGGAATCCGATGCTGTTCCTGCTCTGTTGTCTGCCTAACTCCACTTTTTGGAAGGTTTAGCTCTTTGTAAAGCAGCTCCTGCCTCACCACAGGTAGCACAGTGATGTTTCAGTGGCATGAGAATGACCTCATGAGTAACTCATCCAGCATGGATGGTGGATGTCAGCAACCGCCTGTCAGGGCTGGCCTTGGCTGTGCTTGCTTGCAGGCCACAGATCTCTGGGTAGTCAAGCTAAGGGAAGTGACTGAATGTGATACTAGCTTTAGTCATAACAAATTCCAGTTTTATTTGGCTTTTTTAGAGGTGCATTTTATAGCTAATGTTTTTTACTACAGCAGTCGTCAATAGGAAATTAAATTGGCAAAAGGGGAGAATTGAGCTTGTTAAATGTTTTTATTTCTTACAATGAACTCTAAGCAAGCTTTTGATTTGTTTATTTTGAAGGGAAAAAAAGTGCCTTCTATCAATTAACATGTTACTTTTTTTCTTCTAAGGAATCCTATTAATTTCTCACTTTTTACATATTTACCATGGTGGAAAACTTCAATCCAGAAATATGTAAGAAATCTCTTCTTTTTTGTAACTTTAAAATTGGCAGTGAACAACTGCTGTGATTTTGGAGTAGCTATTCTGTATTCTGGTAAAGATTGTTGCTGCTTTTCTCTTCCAGATGAAGAATGTTCTTCCTTTTTACAAAGAGCGTAGAATATTGTGAACAGGTTTTTTGGTGGGATTTTTTTGGGGATGTATCTGGTTATATATTCTTAATTATTCAGGGAATAATATAAAAAACAGACCTTACAATTTTTATGGTATTACTTTTTTCAGATATCTTTATTTCAATCTCCCTCTCTCTCTCTTTCTCTCTCTTTCTCTCTCTTTCTCTCTCTTTCTCTCTCTTTCTCTCTCTTTCTCTCTCTTTCTCTCTCTTTCTCTCTCTTTCTCTCTCTTTCTCTCTCTTTCTCTCTCTTTCTCTCTCTTTCTCTCTCTTTCTCTCTCTTTCTCTCTCTTTCTCTCTCTTTCTCTCTCTTTCTCTCTCTTTCTCTCTCTCTCTCTCTTTCTCTCTCTTTCTCTCTCTTTCTCTCTCTTTCTCTCTCTTTCTCTCTCTTTCTCTCTCTCTTCTCTCTCTCTTCTCTCTCTCCTCTCTCTCTCCTCTCTCTCTCCTCTCTCTCTCCTCTCTCTCTCCTCTCTCTCTCCTCTCTCTCTCTTCTCTCTCTCCTCTCTCTCTCCTCTCTCTCTTCCCTGATTTCCCTGGCAATCTGGTTTTTTGAGTAGAGCACATGTAGGGATAAGAGTTGTCCTGTATAAAGGACCCCCATTGCCTGACCAGCACTTTTACTCAAGTCCAAGCAGGAAAGAAAAGCTTGTGGAATTTACACACCCTGTGGAGTTTAAGTCTGTTGGTAAAGGAGAAATAAAAGTGAAGAGTGTGCAACTTTGAGTCATCTGCTAACTGACTATAAATCTACAGCAGTCTATTTATCACTTCCACTAAGGCTATAGCAATTCAAACAGTCAGGAGAATAGAGCTGCCTTTGCCTGTATGCAGAGCCTATGGATGGGTCAAAAGCTGAACATAAATCAACAATATTGAGCTGCTGCATAAAAGGCAAAGCCCACAGTCTGAGGGAGAAATGGAGCAATGGCTGCATGTAAAGTAGCCCAAGCACTGCATGGAATGGTCACGTCCACCTTTTAAGTTGGTTATTGTGCCTAGTTCTGGACAGTTGCAAACTAAGGAGAGAAAATCCAAGACCACTTGTGAGGATGATCAAGGCTCTTAAAAATGTTTCTTTCGAGAAAGGCCTTAATGAAGTGTGGGGTTTTTTTAATCTCAGAGATGGGAAGACTGAGGGGGAGGTAAGCTTATTGTGCTTACATAGTGAGTACTTCACGTCTGCAGTGGGTGGAACAAAATCTACTGTGCTGTGGCAAAGAAGATTCAAGTTTGATATGAGGAAAAAGTTTCTCATGGCAGGATGGCAGGCATCTAGAAGTACTGGAGAGTTGTATTTGTCACCAAAAGTCTTTGTGAACGGATTAGATAAGCATGGGCCAGAAACAGTTTATGTAATCCCTGCCTTTCCCAAGTGACCTCTGAGACTCTTTCCAGCCTTGAGATTTCTGTTGGAAGACAACTTAAGTTTCTCCTTTCCTGTACCTGAATAATATAGCATAGGTTTGTTTTCTTTTTTTCCCCAAACTTGCCATGGCATAGCCTAAAAGCAGTGGTATCTACTTAAGCACTCAGTCCTACTCTAATTTATTAACTAAGCCAGGTTGTTGTTTTTTGTGAGAGCTTCTAAATTGTACCAGACTTTTATAAACATTTTTAAAACAAAGAAATACAATTACCAAAGTTTTAGCAACATCTTCAGAAAGACTTGGTGAGGGGACAGCCATCCTAAATAAGAAGAAATGTGTCTCTAGGGGTAGGTATAACTTTTCAGGGCATGCCAGTCCTGAGATATCTGTGAGGCCAGTCACTTCGTCTCTACTAACACATCTGAAATAATGAAGCGCTTACAGAGAGCTCTTGACTATTCAGCCTGATTTTATATATATATATATATATGTATTCCTTTGCACTTTTCTAACTGTTTGAATTCAGGCTTGTTCTTTTATTTTTCAAGGTGAAAGAGCACACATACTTCAAATTAATAATGAGGCAATAATAAAGCTGAGTTGCAATGTTCTGACAAACATGGGGCATGAGTGTGTGGGGTTAGGAGTCCTGGGGTGTCTGAGGCACTGTTTTACTAAACTGCAGGGGCCTCACTGTAGGCTGATAACTCAGGGTGCCAGGTCAGTGGTGAGGTATCTTCTTTAAGTGTTAGCCAGAATTTGTTGGCAGGCAGCAAGGAAGGGGATAGAGGATTCAAAGGTCAGATGTTGTTCCAAGTTTGTCCCAAGTATGCATTAGGGAACAGCAATGTGGGGGTGGACAGGGCTGAGATGCTAGATTTAAGCAGGAGACTGGTGCCTGACACCACCATCATTGCAGACAGGAGTGTGGATAAAACAACACAAGACTGCAATGCTGTTTTTCTTCAGACTTGTGAAATAATGAAATAACTGTAGGGCTGCCCATGCTATATCAGTGTTAGCCAGCTCTATCCAGTACAGAAAACATGACTGCGTACCGCAGTAGTTTTGAGGCATGTCTGATGAATGGCATGTGGATTCCTGACGATGCAGTTGCAAGCAGGACAGATTTTAACTGCCTACAAAGAAAGACAGAAACTCACTAAATCCTCTACAAAAGCAGACCAGCCATCTTGCCCAGTACACTTTCTTTTCAGCAATTTGGTTAACTATAGTTGCAATTTAGTGACATCATGCAAGATTAATGATTGCCACTGGCCAGTTCCCATTGCGCTGCATCAGATGCACTGCTTTTTGGGATGTTTCAGGGTGCAATCCATCCTGGTCCCTACAGTCCATCAATTTGTGTGACCCTTTAAGAATCCACTGATGCTGTCTGTCTCCACCATCTCCTGTTGCAGCAAGCTTCACAAAACTGTGATTTTTTTCATGAGAGGAACTTATGAGCCTGCCTTTCTGATTTTCCTTCTAGAAAGCTTTGGTTCCTGCACTGTGGTTATTTCAGAATGATAACTTGGAAATGTGAAGAGCTGGAGATGGAATTTTCCTTCTGCCTCCCCGTTTGCATCTATCTGTAGACTTTCTACTGGCTACCAGTGGGATTGCATGGAGGGAAAATTGTCCTTGTAGCTTCTTACCCTCTTTCCAGCATGTGATAGATCCTTAAGGTGGTGTCCGTATTTCACTATGTAGTGACAAAACTAGTCAAAGTATTAACTAAAACTGATGTATTCCCACCTTAATCTCTTTAGATGTCTGGGTTTTATTATTTAAGAAACAAGTGTTATGTGTGTCTATAGCTAATTCAGATCAGGTTCTTCTTCCTTCTCTTCTGCAGGAGGATGGGCAGTATAGGACTAGCTGTATGATAGGGAAGAAACTGTGAAGAGTGCTCCTTCTGTCTATAATTTTTGAAGGGTTAGTGTTTGATTCAGTGTTCACAATATGGGTTGAGGATTATTCTCCATACATACATCCCCTCAGTCTCTCTCTTGTGAGTGAATTCAGTCCTATGGAGACCCTTCCTCTCCCACTGCCCTGAGTGTCCTCAGTCTGTGGCCTGAGAAGCTGATGGTGGAGCAGCCACTGGAGCTTCCCATAGCTCTCCTAGATCGTCTTTTCAGAAGGATTTGAGTGTACAGAAGTTTCTGCCTGGTATAATAATAAAAGACTGGTATAGCCTCACACTCACAGAGTTTTCCAGGTGGTTCTTGAATGTTCACAGAATGACCTTCTGTGCAAAATGTTCAGTCAACCTTTCTTCCCCTGTGGTGCCTATTGACACACAAATATACTCAGCAGCGCTTCTTCTGTGGATTTTGACCATAGAGTAAACTATGGCTGGAGGTGCATTTTCAAAGCTCAGATCTGGAGTTTTTTGGAAAGTGGTGATGGTAGCTCACTGGATATTACTGCAGCCTGGAAAACAAGATTAAATTTAGATAGAAAAACAAAAAAAGGTCAACATGTGTCTGTTTTCTGTAATAGCTTCTATGTGACTGATCTGCAAAGGTTAATACCTGAAGTCAGGGAAGTAGGCTTTTTTGGGGTTTTGGCAATCATTAATCATTGAACTCTTTAACAGTTTTCAAGAACAGTCAACAAAAGGAAAAAAAAATAGAATGGTTTGAATGTTGCTTCAAAAAAAAAATATCCCTGATCTTTCAGGGTGGATTTATCTTTTTTTCCCTATAGATGAAACTTTCTCAGAAGCCTGGAGAGTAACAGGAGCTGCAACAGAACATATGAATTCCTTCAAGTGCAGTGTCATATACCTGGGGAAACTTTTTCAAAGTATCTTTAAAGTTTTGAAAGTTGAGGGGGGAGATGTTTAGCATTCAGAGGAACACACACACACTTTTCAACAGATCCAGACAAATTCTAAAAGGAGTGTTTTTGTGTTTGTTTCATTTTACCTTCTTGATGATAACTGTCAAAGGCTGAAAGAGTAAAACCTTGATTTGTTTCACCCAGAAAGCAATCTCCTCCTTTCAGGTGCCTTAGGCAGAAAAGAGCAGAGTTAGTGAAACAGAGCACTGCTGGGTTGAAAATGCTGCCAATACAGATGACAGCAGCACTTTGTCTCAGTGGAAATGCTTTGTAGCTTGAGTCATGCTTTGCCTCTTCAGACAATTTCCCCCATTCCCCACCTCCTTTTCACAGCCTTCCTAAAATGCCTTTCAATAGGGAGGGCTCCTTTGTTGAGGGTGAACATACAGCTCCATCTATTTCCTTTTTAGTTTTACTTCATTTCTCTAAAATATGGTTTAAATGTAAAATCCAATACGTTGCAGAAATAGCAATTCATCTAGTAATTCAGCCAAAGTTAAGATATTCAGAAGCAAACTTCCTCCTTTCTGTCTGTGATCTTACTGCACAAGTCCACATAGGATGCAATAAGTTCTAGTTGTTGGCATACTGAATTACTTTAATAAGATCATTTCAGAAGATTCCTTCTCTCCATTTCTCAAATTCTTCAGTCTTATCAGGAGTGTCAGAGGAACGAAGGAAGTGTGTGATAACAGTTGCATTGCTTATTTAGGGTCTCCCTGGGTTTTTAATTGATGTTTTCATTTGTACTTGCTCTTTCCTAGTTCCTTGATGAAATAGCAGAAACATCTGTCTCCCTCTTCATTGGGGAGAATCATTTATGAGTCCCAGATTTACCAACAGTATCACTTACATCCAGCAAACATCTCTCTTGGTTTTATTAATTACTTTCCATCTGTTTTTCCCTCAGGCATCTTGGTTAGCAGAAAAATGCCGACAATCAACAGTAATGGCTTCTTAAGTTAGTCATTAAGTCAAGCCTTTTGCAGATACAGTTTCAATAAATACATGGGAGTATTTTTGTTTGGGTTTTTTTTTTGAGTCATCTGTGAACTAGACCTGGTTGAAAAACAAAACTGCAACAATTCTAGAAGCTGGGGACAGCAGGGCCAGGGGATGGTTTGCTTTTATTTAATGAATTCTTTTTATTTTAAGCTGATTGATGGTCTTGGCCCCTGCTTTGAACTTTTAAGCTGAGAGAAGCGCCATTTGGATTCTGTAGTTGTATGCTCAACTCATGGAAAAAGCAGAGCTCCAGAAGTTGCTGTTAGAAGCAGTTACCAGAAGGGTATGGTCATACTAGGAACTGGGACTTTTGCTCTTGTCTTCTCTTTTTTGTTTTCCACTTAAGTGAACATTTGCATTCTTCTTTTCCCATGAATTTTCCCTCTTTTGGCTAGGTTGCTCCCTCAGTCTCCTACTGGGAAAGCAGCATTGAACTTGCAGTGCTGAAAAGATGATTAATGATAGGCAAAACTGTATACAACGTGCAGTTTATTGTGGGGGGAGGAGCACGCAGTGAAATGCTGCATTGGAGAATTCTAGGCAAATGGTGTGTGAAATTGTTGACAAATTGCCCTCATTAAGCTCAGTAAATGAATGTTTTCATGAGAACATTGGCTTGATATCACCATGTATAATGTAACTTCTACTTGAAATTGCATGGGCTGCTATTCTTATCTTTTAAACCCCTGTAACAGCTTTAATGTCTCGATAAAGCCGACCATTGTAGTTGTCTTCACTGTTTAGTACATGGGATATGAAGGAAAATTGCTGAGGGTGACTTCCATGAGTAGTTCTGAATTATTCATTAATTTGGTCTTTATAATGAACCATTCTGGGCTCAGTAACCAGAGTTCATAAATGCCAAAAAGTGGATATAGAAATGCCTTAAGTTCCTCAGGCTCTTTAATTTGATCCTTGACAATGAAAGGGGCAGTGAAAGGACAACAGTCACAGAAGCCTCTGTTTCAGAAAATGCAACTTTGGACACTGTTTAACCTTGTAGAAAACTTGAAGAAAGAATATGTCTTAATGGTAGTGGTGTTTGATGATGCAGCATATTCACTGGTATTCGAGTAAGGTCAGTGTGCACTACAACCCTGCCCTACCGAGTTGCACTCTCACCATCGACCTAGATATGCCCCACCAGGCAAATAATGACATGTGAAGCCACCACAGGGAGAACTGCATAGACTGCTGAGACCTTCCAAGATGAAGGTCTGGCCAAAGCTTAGTGTCCAGGCTTGTACCACACACAGTGTGTGTTCGTTACCAGGTTTTACATTAGTAGGAGAGAAATATCCATGTGAAAAGCTACCAGTGTACTGGCTTGTCTTTGATTAAGCAGTTGCTTTAGCTGCTGCAAAGGAGTAGCAGGTGACAGTCAACTTGTATTGAAGGATGATCCATGCAATGAAAAGTTGAAAAATCACTGCCCTAAACCAAATCTATGCCATGCAGGAGATGACATGAGTATACATATAAGATCGTCTTTCTGTTGAAGACTCATGGCCATTTTGAACGGAAATCAAAGTATAGGAAGGAAAATGGGGCATGAATGTATTGTCAACCATTGATCCACCTGAGGTAAAACCAGAGTGGCTTGTCCTTCTTAGAGCTTTTACTGTGAGGAGAGTTTGGCTGAAAAAAGCTGTCATACAAGATGAAGAAGAGAAGCACATCATATAAACAAGAGGAGACTTGTTTTACCTCATCTTTCTTCTCTATCATACAGTGTGACCTCAGTTCATACTCTTGTATGAATCTAGTACCCTCCTTTTCTTTCATTATAGCTAGGTAAGCATGGGAATATCAGGGAACTTTGGGAGAGATTTTTCATGTAACCTGTCTTTCCAGTATGGGAAAGATTGGGAATATTAAATGCCATCAGTCTACACTGTTATGAGCTACATTAAAAAACTGCATAAGCAGCTGCAAACAGGGAAGGGTTAGTGTGGGCAAAGCCACTGTGGTGGGCAGGAGTGAGCAAGCTGCTGTGTGGTACTTACTCTGTGGCTGGCTGGAGTTAAAACGTGTCAGCAGGTTATTTGGTTTATTTTCTTGATTTGGGATGAGTGGGAACACACCTTCCCCAATAACACAAACGATGCAGTTCAGTTTTCCAAGTTTAGGGAAATCTCAGATGATCTACACCACCTTGATAAACTTTCAACGAATGTGGTGTCTCTCCTGCAGTAAAAATCTAGATATTCTGTGGCTCTGATGTGCTGAGGCTAAAGATTAGAGGGGAAGTACCTCTGGGATTTAAAGTTGACTTCTGTTCATTAGGCAAGAACTTGAACCAACTAAACTATTATTGCAGACAGCTGTGTAAACTATGTCCTCACTGATCTCCCTGTTGACCACTCTCTACTGGTTAGTAGTAGATTATAGAGTACATTGGCACTGAAGTGGGTTCTTGAGTCTCTTAGAGAGGCAGCACATGGACTGTTGTCAACTCTGATCATAAATGTAGTGCATAACCTGTGTATCTCATTTTGTGTGATACAGAATTTAAAGCTGGTCATATAAAGTAATTTTTCTAAGACTGGTAAGTCCAAGCTTTCTCTCTTTTACCATTCATATAACTGACTTAAAGAACTGTTGATATGTCCTCCATAGCAAATGTGCTAGCCATTGCAGCCTAGTACAATGTCTGAGACATGTTAGAATTAGCAGGACACAAAATCAAGGTGTTAAAATAACAACTACCTTAACTCTCTGTGTTTAATCTGAGAGCTAAGACTTGCTGGGAAAAAAAGGAAGAAATGGGAATTGTGAAGAACACAGAGGAATGAATAATATCTGCCTTGGGCAGGGCTAGTGTTTCTATTGAACACTTGGGGTGGATACTTCCTAATCAGTACAATCAGGATCTTCCTTAGCAGTGTCTCCTGGGAGGTGTCCCCTGAAAACACCAAAGATTATGATATCATCTATGCAGGTGTTCATGGGTATGGGTAGCAATCATAGTAGCAGGAGTGGGTTTTTGTAGGCACCCCCAAACCTTTGTTGACACAGTTTGAGACTGGAAGGGATGTACAGAAAATCTACAATCTCCACAGAAAGGTGCTTCGAAAGATGTGGTAACCCTGCAAGAGACCTTGCAGCAGCTTTTTGCAGCTTCATGGAGCAACAGACTGAGCTGGCAAGGCTGTTGGGAACATCTCTGAGCCTTGACTGACCAATGGCTTGGTCTCAAGTGCTCTCAGTTGGAATAGACCATATTTAGCTGCTCTAATGCCTTGATGGTTCATTGGTTCTGGGGAGGATAGTTACTTCAGAGGTACCACAAACTTACATTTTCGGACCCGTTCTTGTGATTGATAAGTTAATTATCTTTTAGGATTATGATCTGAAGGAGAAAGCTGAAGTTCACAGTTTCTCCTAGAAATTGCTTTACATTAAGACTCTGTCTCATGTTCCTTCAGCAGAGGGCTGTGGGAGTTTAATACCCCACTGTCTGTCTATTTGTAATGTCTATCTATTGCCTGTGAACATGTGAAGTGGGAGCTTTTTGCCCAGATGCCTGTCGTTTCATGTTAACTCAAACCTTCATTTATTGATGGTTTAAGTGAATATGTGGCACCTTGGTTGAGGAGCAGCACTCAGATTTTAACCTATTTTTAGCTACAAGGCAGTGACTTCTAACATAGGGGGCATACAGCCTGAGATGGTAAAATCAAGCACCGAGCAAAACCTACCAGAAGAAATCTGTTAGAAGTTTAGAAACTGTTCATGGCAGTTTCCATGGTGGCTGGAAGATGCCAGCTTTTAAAGCATATAGTCTTAATTCAAGCTATTAATTTTGTTATTCCTTCAAGCAATATAATGTTAGATTTTAATATATAAAGATAGTGGGGTCTAAAAAATAAAACCTAAAGAGAAAATATCCAGAGTTTTAATAACACACAATATTTCTATATGGGATCTAAAGTTTTATGTTACCCCCTCCTGTACCGATTGCTATCATCATCTCCTTGATCTATTTGGTCTTCTATCCAAGTGAAAGAAATGAGTTACACACTCGATTCCAGCTTCTGTAATCTGGTAGTTGATATGAAAGCCTCCTCTTCATCTCCTTCCATCAGATCCTGAAGAAACGATCTACCCTTGTCTGTTGCAGTGTTTGCACTGTCATCACGTGTCTCTCTGAGCCAAGTTTTGTGGTAGTGAAACGGGGAGACTCCTTCTGGAGCCATCAGTGAGGGGTACACTGTGTGGTGAAGGGCAGAGTCTCAGAAGTGTCAATGAAAATCAAATTGAAAAATTAATGCTTTAGCTGTTGGCTCACTTTGTAATAGGATCCCTATAATATTTCTCTTAACTAGGAAGGACATGTGCTAGTAATTGAATATGCATGAATAAAAATATTTAGAATAATAGATCTGAATGTTAGAAATGAAGCCGTGACACTTTATTTCCCAGAAGCAATTGACTGATTTAATTAATCAATCCAGAAATTAGTCTGTTAGAAGATGGCTCATAACGTTTCTGGAAATACCAAATGCATGCTAAGTGTGCTGGCTTTATGTGTGGATACTGTCCTTATGGCTGATTTCCAAATTAGTCATGGACATATGGGACAAGGCAAGCTGTCTGTGAGGGGATGAAAACTGGGAGAGGCAGGGGGCCTTTTCACTGAACCTAATGCATGCTAGAGTCACTCTGCTAGAACATTCACCATACGTGGAGAAGATTTGTTCTGTTATTACATGAAAAAAACCTCGCGGCAGAGCACACAAATGAGACAGTCTTATTGTGCAAGGGGGGTTAGATGTGCTTTTCATATGCTCATGCTTGGGTAGTTCCTTTGCATCGTCACAGCTGCCATCAGTGTCCTCTGTGGGCTCATGTCTGGTGTTCACATTTTAGCTTAGTTTCACAGAATCATAGAGTAGTGAGGGTTAGAGGAGACCTCTAGAGCTCATCCAGCCCAACCCTCTGCTAAAGCAGGTTCCCCTCTATTAGGTTGCACAGGAACATGTCCAGGTGGGTTTGGAAACCTCCAGAGAAGGAGCCTCCACACCTTCCCTGGGCAGCCTGTGCCAGGGCTCCCTCACCTTTACAGGAAAGCAGTTTTTCCTTATGTTTAGGTGGAACTTCTTGTGTTCCAGTTTTTGTCCATTGCAGCTTGCTGTGACACTTAACAGAAAAAAAGTGTTGTCCCATCCTCTTGACATCCACCTTTTAAATACTTGTGTTAATGAGACTCCCCCTTCAGTTTTCTCCAGACTAAACAGCCCCAGGTCCCTCAGCCTTTCTTCATAAGGAAGATGCTCCAGTCCCCTGATCATCTTGGTGGCCCTGCGCTGGACTCTCTCCAGCACTTCCCTGTCCCTCTTGAGCTGGGGAGCCCAGAACTGGACACAGGACTCCAGATGAGGCCTCAGCAGGGCAGAGTAGAGGGGGAGATTCAACAGGTAGATGCTGATGTTTACACAGAGATGTGCTTTTCCTGCACTGCAGAGCACTAGTCCAGCTTATAGGATTGAAAGAGCTTCTCGTGCACGCTTCTTCAAGCACCCATTCTTCTCAAAGCATTACTCTGCTGTACACAAACCAAGTTCTGGTTCCTGGTTAAGTGCTGGGGGTGTTGATAGTATAGCATTAGTGTTACTGACAGCAGAGACACCATTTGTTGGCTTTACCTTTGGGACAAGGCACACAGCTTGCCTTCAGTGTAAGCTGTCTCAGAGGAAAACCTAGTTCAGCCCCCTCTGTGAGTTGGGTGACTCAATGACTGGCAAGATATGATTCTGCCAGGCCTGTGAAGAGTTTTAAGGGCATAACAGACACTTCTTTTTCGCCTCTAGTAAGCATCATGCAGAGCTATGCATGAGTTCTTCACTGAAAACCAGTGAAAGTCAAGCCAGGATCTGAAGGAAGTCCAGACTGTCTGTGCAGGGAGGGACAAAACCAAGGGAAAATGAGGCATTTTGGCTGCAGGCTGGACAACTGGGGTAGAATGTCTCAGAAAGCTCTGAAATACAACAAAACTTTCTGATAGAAGCTTGATGAAATTTCCATTCATGTGTCTAAACTGTGCTGCCTCTTCTTATGAAAGGGAGAAAGAAGTGGGAGGGAGCTCAACAGGACTGAACAATTCAAGAGCCACTGCCAGTGAATTTTCTGAGGATGTTTTGTATTAACACAAGTCTGAGGCAGAAGAATGGAACTGGCAGTGGCAGTGTCAAGAGACCAGAGGAAAGCCATCGTTCCCTGGCATGCTGGTTTTGGGATGCTGGGGCCGACTGAATAGAAAGGGAAGTTAGCGGAGATCAGTGCTGAGGAGAAAAGTACTGTGAAAATGAGAGAGGTTGCTGGTTGCTGCCTTGGGAGGGAAGACAGTAGAAGAAGAAAGGAGGAAAGGAAGACTGGAAGGGAGCTTCATTGAGTGAGATATCGGGGATAAATGGAGCCCAAAAAGCTGAGACTGCTGTGAAGAATGGATATGAAATAAAGCGTCGGGGTGTGTGTGTGGTGTGGCACTGTGTAGTAGTGGACCTCGGCCAAAGCAGAAGGAGCAGTGCTTGTAGACATGCAACAGTCTGAAGAAGCTGGGTCTAATGCAGCATCCTTTGCCCAGAACCCTGTGATTCCCTGTGATCACCTGCTACTTCTTGGGAGAAGATACACACGTCTGAAAAAATGAGTTATCTTTTTCCACTGTTGATGCCTGCAGGCTGTTTCTAGACAGGGGCTTCCAGCGTTTGTTCACATCCCTGTTCAGGGATTATCCACAGTGTGAGTATCCACTGCATGCACCTTGGGCACAAATCTCCCCCTACTCTGTTTTTCACAGAAAGGAAACCTGGCCACGCTATCTGCAGAGTGTATGCAGCCAGAGTCCCAAAAAGAAGGACTGCATAGACACAACCACAGAGCTTGGACAACCTCCCGTTGCCATCACTGCTTCTCTCAGTCCAACTAACATCAGTCTGTTCAGCAGAGCTTAGGCTTCCAACCCTGCAAATGATTGCTAGACATGTCAATGGGATGAGGCAATGTATCTTCTGAAGTTCATTCTTTGCTTAGTTCTTGGAGAATTCACCAGCCAAGCCTGTGTTTCAAACCGAACCAACTCACCTACGTTAAAATCACAAGGTCAGAGATAAGCTATGAAATGCCAGAATTAATTTTGTCTCTACAGTCCTACTATTTCTCCTTGTGCTTATTCATTATAAAGTCTCAATCTACACCCTTGCAGACTCCCTCTGGGTATGCAGTGGTTTTGCAGCACTGGCTGTAGCCCTCAGTCTTGTCTGTTGTGGAAAAGTGCGTTGTGGACAAAGCAGGGGAATTCAGAACAATGTTTTTGGAGTAGCCCACAGTCTTCATTCCTGTGTTTTCTGACACTTGAGCCTGACTTCACAAACAAACTGTTCTTTTCAACAGATTTTACATGTAATGTAAAACATGTTTCCACACAGTCCGAACATTATGTATCGATTTTATTGTTAGAAGAAGGGAAAAAGCAGGTCTGAGGGAGGATTTTTGGCTGTGAAACTAAAAAGATCGACAAAAAATGTCTTAAAATCTCAGGTTGGTTAAAATGGTTTTAAGATTTGAATTAGTTGAACTTCTGAAGAAAGTTTAAAGCAAACTGGATCTTTATTTGATAGAGCTGCCTGTACTTATCTCTTCTGTAATCTCATCAGCACCTATCATAAGACAAACTCGTTAAAGTCCAAAGTGTCCTAAAACTTGAGCACCATCTAGATTTAATGCATTTTAATCAGACCCATTGAAGTCACCATGGGACCAGAGCCTCTTCTTGGCTTGACTCTGTGTGAAGCGATGCTGTGAGAGTTCTCAGCCAGCAGGACAAACTCTACTACAAGCTACCCCTTAAAATACAATCTAAGCTATCCTTAGATCCTGCAGCTTTTTAGACATGTCACCTGTAATTATGCTAAGGCTGCTAATGATAAAATGGCACATACTCTCAGATCATATGGTGATGAGGCCATAACTTTTATCTCTAATGACAAAGATAATCCAGATGCTGTTTTTTCCTTCAGGAGTTAGGTAGTATTAATGGGTCATTTTGTAGTTAATAAAACAATCTGCTTTTGATAATGGCTTTTTAAGTTGCCAACAGTGTATTAATCAAATTTCTTTTGGATTCTTTTTCACTTTAGAATGCCCAAAAACAGTCAACACAGATATTATCATGGAGCATTCACCAAATATATGCAGCCATATGAACATGGTGATGTAAAAGTAGAATTAATTAGAAAAATATTGCTTGGCTTCTGCTGTCTTTAAAAGGATACTCTTTTTCCCTCCCCACCATTTTATTTAAAGTGGGAAAGTAAATGCTTAAAACATCTTGAGTATGAAAAATCAAATTTACTTCCACCAAATAGGAAACCAGTCTTAGTTTTGTTGCTGGAATTTGAAGGCCTGGGATATGAATGGCTTTTAAACTGAAGTTTGACATAAAGCTAGTTGGAAGTACCTGGAAATTTAATATTTTTGCTTATTATTTTTTTCCAAGAGGAAAATTTAGACTAAATTGGAAGAAAACTTTTAAAAAAGCCACCAAAACCAACCATGACAAAAATTCCAGAGCTGAAATATTCAGTCTTGGAATTGCTGTGCTGATACCTTATGGAAATAATTCAGTTGCTTTCAATTTTTTACTTTTTTTCTTTATCTAGAACCTTTTGTTTGAGTACTTATTCCAAAATCATTGTGGTTTCATTCATAGAATAGAAAAATGGTGCATCATGAGCCATATAATGAACCAGAGAGAGAGGCCCAGAATGAAGATGTAACACAGATGCTCCGAGGAACGATTGTAGCAGCACATCCAAATAGAGACATTTTGGCCCATAGCTTTCTCATTCTTCCTCAGCCCTAATAATTTCTAAGTTCCTCTCACTGGGATAAAGGATACAAGTCTAAGAAAAATGTATTGATGTCTCCTCATGTAAAATGGAAAAGGGTAATATAGGAAGGCACATCTCATAGAACAATGAATCTTTCCTAGACTTGCAAAACTAGCAGTTGATAGTAATCCATCTCCTTTCCTCTTAGGTGGGCTCATACTGCTTATATTAAGAAGCAAGAAACGTGAGAGTTATTTTTATCCTTACAGTAAGCATTCATCTTCTTGGATCACTGAAAGATGGCAGAGCTGATGTGCTTTCAGATTCTTTGCACCGTTTTGAAGGCTTAGGAGATCTTAAAGGGGTTTTGGAAGCAGTTTCACAAAGGATTTATATGATGTGGTCCAAACAGCTTAACTCAGTCACAGCAAAGAGACTCCTGTCAGTCCTTTGTATTTATATCTAAATAAACTACCTCACTTTGCCAAGAATGAGTGAAACATCTCTGAAACTGTTAAAAGAAAATACCTTCTTAGGTGTCATCTACAGGCACCATAAAGGTCTGAAGTCCCAAACCACATGGCTAGACACAACAGGCCTCCCAGACTCCCACAACGCATCCCACAATGAACCAAGTGTCTGGTAAACACTGAAGGGCTGTGAGATGACTCAATCCCAGTCAAAATCTGTAGGTCCTTTTTGAACTAGCATCTCTCAACTTCTCTGTTCATGTTGATGCTTTTGAGCCTATAAAGCTCCAAGGCCAATTGTCTTCAATGTCTTGCACAAAATGGTTGCCCGTTGTCAGTAGTATCAGCTGTGATGAGTATGGCTCTGCTGAAAGTTTTCATCTCTTTGTACCAAATTCAGTTTGTTACTTTACTCCTTCTCCAGGTGCCCTCCATCTCATTGTCTTCTAGAAAGAGTGTGATGGGACGTGCAGCAGAAATATTCAGTCCTCCTTCTGAAAGCTGAATCCAGATCCCCTAAACCAAGACGTTCTTTCCTCTCTAGGCTGATTTCTGCTTTTTATTTGTTTGTTTATGATTTGTTTGTGATTACCTTTTTTTTTGAGGAGGTGGGGTGGTTTTTTTCCTTTTTTTTTTTTGGTTCTAGTGATATTGGACTGTTTCTGGGATTTATGCCATAAACTTGACAGAGTGGCAACTCACTTATCTAATGTCTTAATTCTTTACAGGGCTCTCTCAACAGCTGAACTTTGCTGTCTCACAAAGTATCAGCCTATGATGAGCAAAAATTCTCTTTGAAGGGATTTGTTTTAGTTGTGGCACATCATATTTAGAGTTTGGAAGGGAACAGCTATATTCCTTTTCACAGAGACTCTGTTCTTTCTGAATCCCATAAAATCATTTACCTATGACTATCCATTTGGGTCTACATGAGATTATGTTTCCAATTGCTCTAAGAAATTTCTCTCTTATATGCAAGGAAGGCTGTTACAAGTACATAGCCTTCTAGGATTTAGAATTGGGATCATTTTTTTGGTTATCATCCTACTCTGCCTAGGTGAGTTCAGAAGTTTTTCAAACCCTACAAGCCACATGTCAGGAAAAAACCAAAAATCCTTGGTTACATGTCTTCGTTAGCAGTCTGTGAGCCCGTATGTGAGGCAGATATTAACCTTCCACCACAACCTTTTACTGTTTTACAGACAGCAGATTGCTTCTCCTGAACAGGTAACTAGCAAAAAGATAACAGATGATGTTAAAAGTAAACAGTTGTGTCAAAGCCTTCATGCTTTGGCACATTACAAAATGTGTTTAATGCCAGTGATTAGAAACCAACCTGTGACTACAGAAAGCTATATTTTTAGACTAATTCACATTTCCTTTTAAAAAACTTAGGAAGGTCATTTGATGAACCTGACCCTAGGCAAGATTTTCTTAGACCTTTGCTGATTTTTGAGAATTTGAAGACTGATTATGATCAGGATCAAAACTTTTTCACAAGGAGAAGTGTTAATGACCAGCACCTGATGGGATTTGAGCCTAATTAATGTTGCCTGATTACTCGTCAATCATCTGTTCTGCTTGTAATCATTTCAGCTTCAGGTAATTAGGCCATTTCTTAATGAAAAGGCACTTTTTTTTCCCTTCCTTTCTAAGTTAAACTCCTGACCCCACAACTTTAGGTTTTAGAAACTTTCTCTGTAGTGCTGTCACTCACTGTTCATGCTTTTGCCTCTTCAGTTTCACGTGCCATTTGCATATGTCAACAAAGATGTAATTTGCTCAGAATAATCTGTACGTGCAGTAATTGTCTTGTACGAGTTGTGCTATATTTAGGAAGATGGGCTTTTTCATACATAAGATCACAGTGTGGTGCAGGGAAAACTGCTTAACTGATGGTTTGAATCAAAGGATTTAAGTGGTTTTGTCTTTCTAACAAGGGCATGTAACGACCTGGCAATCAGCGAGCTGTGTGCTGAGGATCAGTATCAGCCACACAGCAGATAAACCACAAGTAGAACATACTTGCAAAATGTTAGTAAACAGCTATAAACTTCTAAAGACTGAAGGGTCCTAGTCTCCCACACACATGGCTGTGGGCAGGCTGTTCCCCAGGCTGTGTGAGGTACAGCACACTCCCTGCTCCTGGGGGTCTAGGGCCTCCTGTTCACACATACCTCCTGCAGGTACCTGCTTAACCCACGTTTTAGATGTGTTTACATGTACCTGTGCTGTTCTTTATGACTGTTGGACTGCAGCACTGTGCCTGCTCCAAGGTTTCCCTCTCCATCTACCTCAAACTTTCATCCTTCTTTTTCACTTCTTTTCAATCTGACTCCTCCAAAATTTTTTTTATTATATCATTTAATCTGAGTAACAGTTGTGTTGAGAAAATTTCATTATTGTCATTTTTGTTGGTTTAGCATTGGCCCTTCTTGGGCATGCATTCTCTCAGGGCCGGCAAGCTGGGATATATTAACCTCTTCACACACAGTTTACCTTCATCCTATTTGGCAGCACCTCTTGTTATCCACCCCATTTTACCTGGCAGAGGCACTGCAGAGTTCCCTGTGGTGGTGAAAACCTGGATTCCTAATTCCACTGTGAGGGTGGGTTGTGCTAGGGACAGGCTCTGTGCCCTCAGCATAGTCCACTATTTTAGATATGTAAAGACCCATTAGATGACATTGGTAACGGTGGTTGAGTCCCTGGCAAGAGTTTGTAAGAACGACCTTAACGTTTGAGCTGAATCAGCATACATTGCTTCTGATTTACTGACAATCTTCATGCTCCTGAGAGTCTGTCTTCTGGGGTGAAAGAAACAGCAGCCATGTCTTTTAAGAAAGGTGTATGAAATAGATACGTCTCAAAGTGCCAGCCCTATAGGATACCCAAAGAACTAATTTGGGGAACATCAGACAGTGGGGGTTTTTTCTTTGATATGGTGATAAAGGCCAGGGATGATTCGCTGGAGTGTTTGTGGGGAAACTATCTGCAAGACGGAAAGCAGCTCGAGCTCCGGAGAAGCCTTGGAAAAAGGCTTCCCTGTACACACGGTAACTGACGAGATGCTGCAGATGGATGGAGAACGCCATGAAGGTGCCCACACCTCAGCGCCTGCCCATCGGGGCTACGCACCTGGGCAAAGGGCTTTCCGTCCCTGCATCGCCCGCCGCCTCCACGGTGGGCATCAGGGGTCGGCCGGGGAGGGCTCGGCACCCCGCCGTCGGGGCACGACCGGAGCGAGCTGATGAGGGCGGCGGGTCTGCGTCAGAGCAGGGACCGGGTCGGGCGCGATGCGCTGAGGCCCCGCTGCGGGGATGACAACGGAGAAGGCAGCGGGGGAGCGGCGCGGGAACCCGTCGGGCCGGGCGCTGTGTCTTTAAAGGCCGGGGCCGCTTACGGCTCCGTCCCCCCTTTCTGTCCCGAGCCCGGCCGTGCTGGGCGCCGGGAGGAGGCGCCTGCCGCTAACAAAAGTCTGAGGCGGCGGCTCTCCCCGCCCTCCCTTGCACGGCAACAAGTGGCTGAGCGGCCGCTACCCGAGGGAGGTGGCAGCGGCGGGGCTGCGAGGAGGAGGAAGGCGGAGCGGCGCTGAAGTGCTTGGAGGAGCCCCAGTACCGGCTGCGGGGCTGTGGAGCCGTCCCGCCTGTGGATTATAACTGGAGCCGCCTCCCCTGCCCTGACACCCCGTCTGGAAACCGGGGCGGGGAAGGCACCCTGAGACATCGCCTTTTTGATTCTTTCCCTCTCTTTTAAATCTTCCTTATATATATATTTTAAATGGTGGCGGGGGGGGAAGCATCGGCCACCCGAGAAGAAGCGAAGGAAGTTACAAAGCTGCTTTTAGACATGTCGCCGTGACAAAAAAAGTTCTCCTAACTACACCCTCCCTCCCCCCCACCCCAACACACACACTCCGGGGTTCTCCCGACTCTCATCAACCGCGGGCGGAGATGCTGCGCGGCGGCGTGGGGAGGCGGCGGCGAGCATGAAGGCGGCAGGATGGGCGCGAACAATGGCAAGCAGTACGGCAGCGAGGGTGAGTCGAGGGAGGGGGAAGGGAAAAGGAGGGGTGTTGGGGCAGCAGCGGGGTCCCCTCGGCCCCGGGGAAGGAGGGTCCGGGCGAGAGGCGACGCGGCGGGGGCCCCCCCGCCGCGTCGCCTCTCGCCCGGACCCTCCTTCCCCGGGGCCGAGACACGATCCTCAGGCTCCCGCTGTGCTGAGCCACTTAAAACACCCTTAACTATATCTTTGTTGTTGTTTTTTTTAATGTTTTTTAATAAGTGGGAAGTAGCTGCTCGTCTCGGTTCACGATGTAGAGACGGCTGCAGCTCAGGGGTTGTGACAGCGTTAACTTTGCGAAAAACAAACCCAAACCCTCCTCCTAACTTTTAGAGCTCTCTTTGTAATCCTTTTCTACTTGTCTTTATATCCCCGGATCCTTATATTATGCTGTATGGTATATAACTGCTTCCTGTCTGAACAGAAAAGGAGGGGGGAAAAAATTAACCCCAGGAAAGGGGAGAGAGGGGGGGAGAGTTAATGTTCTCCAGCTGTTATCCATAGATTGTATTCCTGCAATTTTGCTTCAGTGAAACTGTAGCGGGTTTGGTTTTAGATATACAGGGCCTGATTCATTCTTGTGGAAACCTATTAGTCTTGCTGGAGTTGCATCAGGGATGAATTTCAGCTGTTTTGCCGCTGGTGTGAAGGACTACTGGAACAGTCAGCTGGTGTCAGGCAAACCAATGGCAAGTACAGAAAGTTTGTCATCCTGCCAGCTAGTTTTAAGCTTTCTGTAATGTTTAGCAGTCTTGTACGTGTCTTGTGTTTGTAGTATTTAGGTAGCTATGTAGGATATATGTCTTCCACTGATAGCATTGGGCAACTGTATAGTATCACTCCTTCCCCTTCCTTTTTGTTTTTCCTTTTTTTCTTTGTTCTGTTGAGGGTTTGTGGGTGAAGCGAGGGAGATAGTCCTATGGTCTGCTCCATTCCTTAGGAGACCAGAAGGCAACTGCCAAAGAATACACCTCTCTCGCATCCAGAATGTGTATGAAGATCGTGAAAAGGAAAAAACACTGCTTCTTTTGCAGATTCTCTAGTTCCTTTCACTTGTTGCCAAATGAGCTCTGCCTTTTGGAAAAGTTGAAGAAACCAGACGTGTGGTTTCTCTCGCTTGGTACCATCCCTAGCCTAACTTGTGCACAAATGGATGAGCCTGGAAGTTGCAATGAAAGCCTGTTTGGATTCCTCATGCCAGGGGAAATCCTAGTTTGTCCTCAGAGTTGAAAGGGTCATTGTTTGATAGTTCTGGCCACTTGCAAAAAATCATGTTGTGAAGGAGCGTTTAGCGTGATGATAGGGACGCACAGCTGCATCCCTGAGCTTTCCCCAGAGTTCAGGGGAAAGCTTGCTTTAATTAATGTACATTTGGAGGAGGAACATGGTGCACGTTGAGTCTTTTGCAGCCCTCGGTGAGGTGGAACAGAGCTTTACTGTTCCAGAACTACCTGATAGGAGCTGTGAGGAAGAGGAGGACTTCATGCCACCAGGATATTTTGAATTAATTCGTCACTTTCCTCCATTCAGAGTGGAGGCTGGATCCTGGGAATACAGATGACTTGTGCAAACTGATCTCTGCAGTACAGACCAGTACTTGAGTTGAGAAATAGGTCGAATACTGGTTTAAAAATAAAATAAAATCCCCAAACTTCATGACCAAAAACTTTGATGTTTCCATTTGGTAACTTGTCCTGTGCAACATTAGTGTGCTCCTAGATCTGGCTATCTTGGCAGGTTCTGTTCATCCTCAATTACTGTGAAATTAGAGAAGCTCAGGTTTGCTACTTTCTAGGTGATGCAGTTGAGAGCAAAATGAAATCTGCTGAAGAGGAGGCTTTTTCCTTTGTAAGTTACCAGAGCTTTTAGCACCTTTGATAATCGAACTACTTAACTGCCATAAAAAGTTGCTTTTTAACAGAATGTGGTTATGATCCTACCAGTGGAGAGAGTGGCACTCAGAGGAAACATCCAATTGCTCTGTGCTCTAAGGGCAACCTGAATTATCTGACTTGAAGTTCAGAGAGTGGCATTTGTGGTTGGGTGTGTGGCATGTAGTTTTCAGCATTAGTGGACTTTGTAGGCTGATGTACTGCTGTGCACCATTGTAGGCATGGATAAAAGTACCTTTGCTAGCTGTTTCTTGAAGGCTGTTTTCTCATTTGCTACTTGCTAATATCTAGGGTGAGACTTCAGATAAACAATGAAAATGATGTTTAAAATGACTGTTGTTTTCCATGCAGCCTTTCCCATCTGTTGAGAAACTGCCCAGCATCAGGAGTTTGCCCCAATTGCTTCTCATCTCAAAGCTGAAGAGATAAATTAGAGGAAGGATAACTCCTGCTCAAATTGCCACTTTCAAAACACTAGATAACCTTTGATACTAGGAAATTAGTTTTGCATGAGTTGTTGTGTTTGTTTGTTACTCTTACCATTACTAGACAAGTCTTCAAAATTCACATATCACTGTGTGTGTAATAATCTCAGGCAGCTGTCTGAAGTATTTGTGCCTAATCCCACGAACTCTACTGCCTGTTTTTTCTTGTCCAAGGATTTATTGAATAGAATTTCATTGGAAGTTCAAGTTGGCATGTTAAGATGAATGGGAGAGTTGGATCTTTAAGGAGTCTAAATTAGTTTGCTGTCAGTGTCTGACCAATAATTCCTGATACCTTTGAGTGTATCAGTTTTACACAGTTTTCATTTCCTAAGACAGATTTAAACTTGCTGTAAGTGAAGCTTAAATATGAATAAAATTGCGTCTCTGAAAATTTCTGTTATCCAAGTGGGATATGAACACAACTTTTGTTAAAAAAAAGGATATAATGATATCAAATATTTATGTAAAATAATTATATCATAAACTCCAAAATTTGTCTACAGGATTTTATCTGGTTTTAAAAGTAAATTATTAATCATGAGTTTATTTTCCTGGTTTTCATTGGCCTGTGAGAAATGATTCTTTAATGGAGATGATTTGTGAAAGCTTCTTTACCTAGAAAAATATGGAGCTTGTGACTGAAGTTAGCTTAAGGTTAGTCCCTGAATGTGTTCTAGCAGTCATGTTTGAATGATGTGATGGAACCTAATGGATTACTGGGGCACGAAACCCATTAGTTGATGGGACAGCTCTTGTAAGGCTTGCACCTATGCAGTGGAAGTGTGTCGTCAGTTACCTTAGTAAGAGTGATTATTGTCCTTCACTTTCTCGTCTGAGGGATAAATCATTCGCCATTCTGGTACTGACTTAGTTCTTTGCTTGGTTTTTAAAAAGAGGAGACATGCCTACCTCGTGTCTGATAGCAGAAGGAACAGCCTGTTGTAGAAGCTGTCAAAAAATCAGGGGTTTTGTCCAAGAACCTTCCCTTATTAAAATGAAGAGAATTGCAACTGACCAAGACACAATTCATCATCACAGATTGAGAGGCTGAAGTGCATCACCCTATAACTATTGCCGAGTTGGTTAGACACCCAGGCAACTGCTGTTTGTACTTTGCTGCATACTGTTTCTCTAACAGTTTTGCCCAGAATAACCTTCTGTGTGCTGGGCAGAGCCTGTTGTTGGAGCAGAGAGCAGCTGACTTCTCCCTGCCTTCTCTGGGAAGAGGTGACCGCTGTCCCTCTTACCACCTGAGATACTTTTGCATTCACAGGAGAAGGACTTTAAAATCATAACTTCTGTTTTAAAAGGAAATTGGCAGTGTGACATGAGCTGAAGGAGCAATCTGTGTTCTTGCACATAAAAGGAGCCTATGGCATTGAGGTTGGAATGGCTGCTTTGTGAAATAACCATAACTTTTCAACACTCATCTTCTTCCCAAGGGACTTCTTTATTGTGAGCTCTGAGAACCAGTCAAATTTACTGGAAACAAAAATACTGGAATGGGCTGCCCAGGGAGGTGGTGGAGTCACCATCCCTGGAGATACTCACAAGATACATAGACGAGGTGCTGAGGGACATGGTTTAGTGATTCGCTTGGCAGTGTGAGGTTAATGATTGGACTTGATGATCTTAAAGGTCTCTTCCAACCAAAATTCTATGATTTGAAAGCAGCTAAATAGTCATAGAATTATAGAATGGTAGGGGTTGGAAGGGACCTTTAGAGGAAAATGGTTAAGGTCTAAGATTTCACACTTGTTCATTCTTTCTTGAAGATGCTGTTGGACACAGTAGCTCCTTGTGAATGCTGCCTTTGATTTCAAACTAGATCACTGTTAATCCAGTGAATCCAGCGAATGTTCTGACACATCAGACATGGTGTATGGAAGTCTTTTGTAGTTAAAAGTTTTGTTAGTTCAGGACCTACAGATTTTTTGCATCTGTTAGGGTTTGTTTTATTGTTAGATAAACCTCACAAACAGCGCATATCAGGTGTGAAAAGTGGTATAATGTGGTGATCTTGCACCGGAGAGATGGTATTACAGATGAGTAAGCTATTTTGTTCCAAGAGTCAAAGCAGAATAGTTTATAATGGGTTTATCCTGATTCTTAGAATCAGTGGATCCTCAAAGAATGTTGTAATAAGCATAAAGGAATAGGGGAGACAGCAAATTAACTTTTATTGAATTATTTAATTACAAAATGACGATACCCTCCTCCTTCCCCCCAAGATGTCTCTCTATGCACTACATCAACAGCCATGTCAGTTTTTGATTCTGGTGTTTTATTTCTCCCAATCTATGAGATTCCTAGAATGATGTGAAGAGTCTCATCAAGTTAGGTGCTAAGTGGCACCTAGGCAGTGCATTTAATTCCCACTTTGTTTTGCTGCCTGGGTTGCATTTATGCATTGCCATCTGATGTGGAGTTTAGCATCTACTTTTTACCACTGACTTGCTTACTGTTCTGATCCTTTCCTAGGAGATCTGTTGAGATAATGTAGCCTGCTGTTCTTGGTGAAGTCTTTTCAGTTCCTTAATTTTGCTAGTCTTCCCTCATCTCCCCAGTGGCTAATTGCTGCAACCGAACCGTAACACCCTCCATAGGACTACTGTAAATATTATAGTGCTGCTCAATGGCATTTTTTTTTGTGTTGTGATTGTGTGCTGCTTTCTGATTCTTGGCCAGGGCTGGTTTTTGCATGTTACCTACAGCTGGGTTTTAGTCTGCATTCTGGGAGTTAAGAGACTTGCCTCCTAATAGCAAGACGTGGACAGGAAATACAGCAACGTTCAAAATGTCCATCCTTCAAGCAGTGTTGATTTTGAAAGTGAATTTGCCCTCTGACAACAGCCAACTGCTGCAAATGAAAACTAATCTTCATAAATGCTTATTATGCTACTCTTTTGTAATGTAACAAGGACTGTGTGTGTATTTACTCAGTTTATCTCAAAACCACAAATTGCTTCTGAGCTCAGTGCTTATGTTACTGCTTTTTGCTGCATGGCAGGGGCAGGAGGAGAGTTGGAGACAGCACCTAACTGAGCTACTGTGCTGCTTTCAGTTTCTCATAATACACTGTTTTCTTTTTGTTTCAAAAGCCCCAAACTGCTTGTGCATGTGTGTGCTGGCTGT
Source organism: Colius striatus (assembly GCF_028858725.1). Lineage (NCBI taxonomy): Eukaryota > Metazoa > Chordata > Aves > Coliiformes > Coliidae > Colius > Colius striatus. Next base: position 8,996,277 of record NC_084762.1, read on the forward strand.
GTGCTTATACACAGGGAAAGTAACGGATTTTAGGCCTTTAAATGTTGCTAATGTTATCTGTAGCTTTCTAGAAAGTAATTTAGTGGCTCACATGGGTGTTATTTCATAAAATACTTCTGGGAGAAGGTAGGGTCTTGGTAATTTATTACTAGTTTCTTATAAATACAAGGTAACTTAGTGTTCCCTAGGGAGTTGTCTTTGACTTGGATAGTTGCTTCAGCCTGGTGTAGCCTGGTTGCCTTGATGCTCTTTCTTTAGTACATGTAAGAATATATATACGTTGTTAAGTGAGTGCCAGAGGCGTGAGTAAACTTTGGTGCTGGTGATGCATGACACAAAAAGCTTCCAGCACACTCCTCTCAGCTAAGGTAGTAGGAGCCTAGGACTGGCACACCCTAATCTTCCTTCTACCTGCTTCCTACAGGCAGGGAAGGAAATGAGAAGGCTTTGGTAACTTTCCTCAGCTGGAATTGTATATTTGTTTTCTTGAAAGACTCTTTACCAAGCTGGAGTTGATACTGTATCATTTTTAGGGGAAAATATTTATATGTTTTCAGGACTGGGGGTGTGGTTTTTAACTCTAAATTGCAAACTTCCAAAATCTCCTCAGCAAACTTAGTTTTCTGGCATTTTCAATCTTTTGGCTACTTCTGGATTCTTCACTTTGGTGAATAATTCCTAACTAGGAATTAATTTGCTGCTTTGTGTTAGGAAAGTGATTGTCAGAAGGCAGTGGATGACACTTGAAGGCTGAGATGCACAAATGGTTTATTTCTGCTCTTTGTTTTGTTGTCAGCTATGTCTGTATCCTTTAACACAGGATGCCAGAAGATTCCGGTCCGTCTTATAATGAAAACAGATATGGAACATTTTGTAGGTATATAGATGTGTAACTTGGATAGACATGCTGTGGGACTTGGTTACTCAAGTGGCATTCAGATGGAGTATAGCAGTGATGTTGCAGCTGACCTCAGGGAAAAACTATCAGTTCTGTCTGATCATACCCCCTCGTTTCAGTTCCAAGTCTACTTGTGTGCCTTCTAGCTTAGACATCATTAAGGACAGCTTTATGCAAGACCTCTTTGGAGGGTCTGAAGCACAGTGGAGGTGTTGTCATCTTGATGTTATGCTATAGATTATTAAAGAAGTCCCTGTTATCCCAAAACACACCTTTTACACACAGTTTGCCACTGTGGTGTCTGTATGTGCAGGTATCTGTCCATACAGGAGGAGAATTCAACAGGGACATTCTTCTCAAGAAATTATTAAGGTCTGCATATCAGCTAAATTAAGGGTTTTTACTCCAAGAAACTCTAAAGCAGAAACAAACAGATCTAAATGGTGCTGATCAGAGAAATGCTCTCATATATCTTCTCTGTGGAGATATGAAGAAGTGCTCTTGTGATTTTGTTACATAGACTGAACTGTAGGAGAGCCTGGAATGGGCTCAAATACTTTCAAGTACTGCCTTAAGGGAAAGGCTTGAGTCGGCTGTGTTTGGATAGATATTTAAGGAAAAAGCTCCAATCTGTGCCAGTATCTAAACTCAGCAGAAGCAATTTCTTGAGTAAGGAGATCTCTTTACCCTACCTGCTTTTGTGACCTTAGGTAAATGGGGAAACAGTTGTTGAGTGTGACGTTTTGTTGCTGGGTTTTTTTTGCTTTGCTTCTGTATGCATTTTCCCTACTCCACCAAGGTGTCACTCATGTTGTAGGACTACCTGTCCATGCAAATGTATGTCTAACACACCTATTTGTATTTATGTGACCTGGTTAATTACTGTAGGGAGCTGCATGGCATTGGGAGTCTTTTTCCTTCCAGTGCTCAACAGCACTGTTTGCTGAAAATGTAACCCCAGATTTCATTTACTTGTATGGACTTCTAGACAGAGGAATCTATAGTGGGATGTCAGTTACTACTCTGATTTCAGTGGATCTTTGCTCAGTGGGATTGCTTTCTAAGACATCTGTCTACAGAATTGAGATAGGAAAATATGTAACATAGAGCAACTTGCATTCAGAAACAGGCCTGCATAGTGGCTCTCCTGAGCTGATTGTTTTGTTGCCACCATACCCTTGCTTTAGTGGTGTGCATGGTAGCACTGTACTTCACTGGGACCTCTGTATTCCAGGCAGGCTGTGCTAGTAAACCCTTCCAAAAAGACCCTTCTTGGAGTAAGGAGAGAAACAGGAAACTTTCCTTCATGCCCGTGTTTTGAATCAGGAAATTCCTGTCTACAACACATAAATTTGTCATACCAACATCTTAAATCATGTGATGCTTTTCTTTCTCAGGGATTTGTGTACAAATGTGTATAATAGCTGCAGGAATACTATACTGAAGCCTTTTCAAACAGTGCACTAACTTGGAGAAAGGTGTCTCAATAATCTTAAGTGAATCCATTTTTAAAAGAACCTTCCCCTAATTCCTCCTTTGTTCATGTAAAAACAGTAAGGAAGTTTACAGATGATGTTGTAAAAGGAGCAGTTATGAAGTCAGATGTCTTGTTTGTTTGGCTGTTTTTTTTAGAGAAAAATGAGAAATCAGAAACACAGGCATAATATCTATGATAGTTAACTATTAAGAACCTTGTTTGATCAAGAGTCATGAAACTGGTTTGACAGTAAGAGGAGAATTTAGATCAAATCTAGTTGTCACGTTACAAGTGTAATGTTGTGACTTTGTGGGGAGCCTAGAGTTTTATTGCTATATGACTGCGTGCATTGTGGAGAAGCAAGCCATCTATTTAAGGCTCTGATATTTCCTTGTTGCCAGACTGTACACAATCCTTTTTCTCAGTCTGACTGCATGGGGCACAGGGACTGGGAGGCTTTGTAATTTTTCTTTAGTTGTGTAATAATTACTTAAAGAACTAGCGTTTCATTTAAATCCCATCCTTGAGAGATAGTCAACGTGTTGTGTTAACCGATGAGCAGGAAGCAAATGTAATTGAGAGTTTCTTACAGTGCTCGTGGTTCTTAATGAAATATGTTGTCTTGTCACTGATGGAGTGATGGTAGAACTTGATCTAGCTTACTAGTGGAGTGCAAGACAAAAGGCAACAGCTGGTCACCAACAGAAGTACTGAAGAGGTCATCTTTGCTGTAGTACCTAGTAAAATGTATTTGTATTCTATTCTCCGTGTTCCATTTGTCTTTTCTCTGACAGTTTGCAAGGAAATTGCTTGCAGAATCAACATAGAATTATTGAATGGTTTGGGTTGGAAAGGATCTTTAAAAGCCATCTAGTCCAACTCCCCCTGCAGTGGGCAGGGACATCTTCAACTTGACCAGGTTGTGCAGAGCTCCGTCCAGCCTAACCCTGAATGTACTGAAATACACCCTTTAAGTATTGAAAGACTTCCCAGAACCTTCTTTTCAGGCTGAATAATGACAACTCAACCAGCTTGTTCTTCATAGGAGAGATGTTCCATCTCTGTGATCATTTTGTAGCTTCCTATGTCTTTCCCATGCCAAGGGCTCTGGAGCTGGAGGCAGCGCTGCAGGTGGGGTCTCACATAACATCTGTTTATTTATTTATTTTTAAACTAAGAGGGTGGAAACAATAAACTGCTGCTGAAATAAGTGATGAAGAATGTTGATATTTTACTACTACAGCTCATGCTTTTAGAATTTTTGGAACTTGAGGCTTTACTAAAAGAGATATAAATAAAAGCCTCGGAGCAGATTTCAATTCCGGTTAGCCACACTAGCACTAGATTGAAGCTAACAATATGCTTGTGTATGTCAAGAAGATCTAGGAGCTGACCTTCCTCTGTGAGTTCATGTTTGATTATACTCTTTTGTAGCAAACAAGCTTGAAAGTACTCATCTGTTTTTAGCAGGATTTGAAAACACAGGTGGTCTTACTGCAGAGCCTCTTGCTGAGGAATTGCTCTCTCTTTCTGGAATACTTGACTGCAAGTGGAGATCAGTACAGGCGGTAAAATTATGTCGTGATATTTTCCAATCAGCTCCTGTCCATATCTTGGGATCTACTTTAGAGCCTGAAGTATACCAACTCAGATTGGAAGCGACATCTCTGGAGATCTCTAATCCAGCCCACTGTTCGGATCAGAGTCAGTCACTGCAGGTTACTCAGAACCATGTGCAGTCAGATTTTTGAGCACCTCCACAGATGGAGACATTACAGCATCACTGGGCAGCCTGTTCCAGTGCTCAGTCACCTGTAGAGGGAAAAAAAGCTTTATCATGTTTTAATGACAGTGCTTGTATTTCAGTTTATGCCTCTTCCCTCTTGTCTGCTCGTTAACTGTCACTGAGAAGAGTCTGTCACTGATTTACTCCACTTTCTCTCCTCACCTGCTATTTATACACATTGGTAAGATTCCCCCTGAGCCCTCTCTTCTCCAGGATAACCTGTCCTAGCCCTCTCAGTCTCTTCTTGTGTGTCCAGTCCTTCAATCAATGATATTTGTGGCTCTTTGCTGGACTGTCTTCAGTATGCCCATGTCTCTTGTACTCTGGGGCCCAGAACTGGACCCAGCACTCCAGATGTAGCCTCAGCGATGCTGAGAAGAGGAGAAGGATGAACTCTCTCTGTTGGCAATGCTTCCTGCCAGTGAGGCAATCTGGAATACACTTGGTTGCTTTTGCTGCAAGGGCATGTTGCTGGCAATGTTCAACATGATGTCCACCAAAATCCCCCGTTCATTTTTCAGCAAGCTACTTTCCATCTGATTCTACCTCCCTAGGTGCAGGACTCTACGTTTCCTTTTGTTGAACTATTTTCCTCAGACTTTTGTTGGCCCACATGCCCTGTTGAGGTGCATCTGAATGGCAGTAACCCTTTGTCAGCCACTCCTCCCAGTTTTGTTTCACCTGTGTATGTTTTGAAGGTGTACTCAATCCCATCATCCAGGTCACCCACCACTAGTTGTGAGACCCCAGCTGCCCTTTTTGTAGCTGATCACAATAAGTTTAGCTTGGCAGATTAGTTTTCAGTTTGCCTTGCTGTCCTTTTTTGTCTGCACTTCATCAGTTTGTCTATGAATATGCTATGGGAAACAGAGTTGGAAAGTGTTGCTGAAGTCAGGACAAAGCACATCTGCTGTACTCCCTGATCAACTGAGCTGTTGTTGATGTCTGTCAGGTTGGTCAGGCGTGACTTCCACTTATAAATCCATGCTAAAGACTCCCAATCACCTTCTTGGCTTGGAAATGTTTTTCAGGAAACTGTCACTTTTCCTGGATTGAGGTGAAGCTGACCAGCCTGTGGCTCCCTAGATTGTACTCCTGCCCTTCTTGAAGATAGGGATGACTTGTTTTTGTTCAGTCCTCAGGAACCTCTCCTGATTGTGCCATGATCTTTCCAGGACAATGAAGAGTGACCATGCCATGATATTGGCCAGATCACTTAGTCCTCATAAGTGCATTCCATCAGGTCTCGTGGATTTGTGTTTGATCAGTTTGTTTAAATGTTCCCTAACTTCATCCTCTTGTACTTCTATTGGTAACTTATGTTTACAGAAGGTACTATCAGGCTTTCAGAAGCAATGGAGTTTACCTTTATCAAGTTCTAAGTGTTAAGTCTGTCTTACAGTAGCTGAATATCTCTAAACAGTGCTCTGTCAACTTGTGTTTACAGCTGGTTTGTTGATTTTCAACCGTAATTTGTATTTACCTTATTAGTGTTAAAAAAAAGTCTGAATTTCTACTGTAGAAAGAAACTTACTCTTTCTCAATGATTGTTTTCTCTTAGCAGAGAATAGATAAAATAGAAGAATTCTCTTAAGAGCTGTGGTAGTAGAGTCTGGCTCTGGTTTTTGGTTTTGTTTGGTTGGGGGTTTTTTTTGTTGCCATTTCTGACAGCATAAATAATCAGTTCTTTTATGAACAGCGTCTTCAATGGAGTTTTGCTCATTTCAGAAGGAGCAGCTAGCCCAGGATCACATTTTCTTGCATCCCTAGAAAGATTGTTGCTTTAATTAATGAAGTCAATTTTTCATGCTCTGAAGTGCTAATAGATCCTTCTCAGTTCAGCGTCTTCTGTTTAAAACAACAGGCATGTACCATATGGGTATTGGGTATTGCTGTGTCTTATTCTGTATGGCAATGGGATTTACATTCTGGTACCGAAAAGCTAATTCACTTTGAACATTTATTCTGTATGGGAGAGAGGACAACTTTCTAGAAAGATGGAAGACTAAATGCCCCTCGACATAATCCAGTCTATGAAAGATGTTGAGATCAGAACTATATCCACGATGCCTGAGTTAAAATCTTCTCTGAACGTTTTAGGGGGTGACATTGTTTTAAAACAGCTTTTCTTTCCATTTGCATGTATAGACTGTACAGCATAGTCCAGGATGAAGTTTTCTTTGGCACTCATTAGACATGAGCAGAATATTTTGCTTATGTCTTCATTTCTCTTGGGAAATTATTGCTCTTTATTCCCCTGTGGGTGTACCTTTTGTTGCACTGTGTGGTTTTCTTTATGGAGAACCATGAATGCTTGTTGTGGGTATTTATTTCTCTTGCCAGGAACTGCTGGAACAAAGGTGAATGTGAGATTTCCTCTCTCTCAAACAATTACTATTTTTCCCTGCTTTGACTCTGGTTTCAAGAGGCTCTATGTGAGCTTTTCTCATATCTGAGAAATCATCCAACTGTGAATAGACTTACAACTTATCAAGAGGTAGTATGGGAATTACGAGTAAGGGGGAAGGGTTAGTTTCTGTTTGATTGTCCGGGTATTTATTGATTCAAGTATTGCCTTGTGATTTAGGGCTTTGGTACTGATGTTGTTTGCTTCTCACCATTGAAAGTACATAGTATACTAAGCTGTATTTCTTTCTCTGAGAGCTGAAACGACTGTCCAGCATCTTAAAAACACGGCACGTTTCTCTAGTTGCGGGTCAGGTAACGAAGTGGAATTGAACCTTATCACATAGAGTTTTTGAGCACAGGAAGAAATATTGGCAGCAGAAGTTGGACACAAGTGAACGCTGCAGAACTGTTCCTTTCTGGGTTTCCTGCTTTCCTTTTGCCAGGCCTCATTTTCTATAGAAAATAAATCCATGCCCTTCTGTGGATAAGATCTCCTGCCCTTCCCCCCACCGTGTCCTTCACTGAAGTGTAGGGTTTCTTCATTAAGTCCCTACATGAGCAAAAACATTCCTAGAAAGTGAAGTTTGGCTTCCACAGGATTAGAATCTAAACCAGAACAAGTCTAGTCAGACACAAGAGCCTTTCACGCAGCAGAGTTGGCTGTTAGTGGTTGTGTGGTTTGTCTGTTTGTGCCTTTTAAGCACCAATTAATCCTACCCGTGTTTTCCTCTGCTCTCTTCCTAATTGTGGTGTTGGTACTTGGCTGAAAGGAATGTGGTAGGTAGGACACAGAGTCTGGTCTTTTTGTGAATTGAGTCATACTGATAAGTGCCTCGTTTTTAACGCCAGCCATCCATGGTTTTGAGGAAATGTAAGACAAATTGTGAAGGATTCTGAAAATTCAGGAGGTATTTTCGAGCCAAGGCCAGGTCTCTTAACTATGCACTTGAGAAAAGAAGAATCCTCACACAATGCTACTTTAACCTTGTAGATGCTGGCTTGTAGCTAGCAAGTGGAGTGTGGATGAAATCTCTGTGTAATCAGTAGAACTCATTCATGTAAGATTTTCTTCATTAGTTGAACAAATATTGTATTTACTGAAGGCTGAGAGTGGTGGTAGTTGACCATGGGGCAGCCCTGTGAGGACAGCCCTCACATCTGCTGGCTCGTACCCAAAAGCGGCTGTTTTGTACAAGAGGAGACCTTTATCTCATGTCATAAAGTCTTCCAGTAGGTACCAGTCTCCAGAAATAATGAACATAGCCTGATACAAAAAGTAATGAATAGGACAGATCAAGCCCACCTATTGGCATACAGTGACCAATAGTAGTCCTAGATGGCTGGATTGCAACATGAGTAGTACGTTTTGGACTTCTGCAAATCTGTATGATGAGAACAGAAATAACTGAATAACAGAATTCTTTAGGAAATTGGCCTTCAAATTTTGAGTTCTGAAAGGTCAATGTATATAGTGGAGATGTGTAGTCATGTTATGCAGTGTTGTTGATATTCTGGCCTTTTAATTTAACAGTGTAATGTAGTAGTATTCTTTGTTTTTAAATTGCATTCCTAGCTTGCCTCAAGCTCCTATTTCTTCTTAGTCTATGTACTATGTTGCTGGAACTTTTAAAATTTTAAGCTCTGGGGTTCCAGTAAGAATCCTCAAAGTAGGTTTCAATCTGGTTCCAGTAAAGTGGCTTTGAAGAGTTAAGGCTGAGAATTTGACTTTCAAGTGTTCTGTGATCAGCGTCGACTTTTGTGACCTAAAATGAATGGCTTATTTCTGAAAGGCTTTGTTTGAGCAGTGGAACTGTATTGTTCTTACATTTTTCAATTAAAATGCAATATTCTGATAGAGACAGACAAATGTCTCAAGTTGTGCCTTAAGAGAAAAAAATGCTAACAGCCCTAGCACAAGTGATGTGAGAATGAAATGTGTTAAGGAGATCGGTAACCCGACTCGCTGTACTGTCCTTGAGACTGTCTAGCCCACATCAGTTACACAGGAAAGTCATTAAATCCTGGCTGCCTTCTGAAATGCAGCAGCTGAGTTCTGATAATTCTAGTTGCCAGCAGACTAGAAATGAACTAATTGCATTTTTCATAAACAGTTTACCATAATGTTTTTATAGCTTCAGCAGAGAAGGGAAGGAAAAGATATGCCCTCTGACTTTTTTTTTTAACGTGAGACTGAGAAACAAAGAAACAGAAGAAAAATGTGGCAAAATCTGTACTCTTCAACAGATGCATGCTTCTTCAACTTTTAGTGTAGATGGTGTGCTTTTCACCACTGTTGACTTGTGTTTTTTTAAACATGTTCATATCTACACGACCTTTCCTGGTATGAGAAGCTTTAGCAGTGTCCTCAGTTAAAAGCAGACTGTGATTTGTATTTGAATTCATTCAACACATACAAACAGTGCTAAAGTAATGCTTTGTGTTGTTATTGACGTAGTATATTGCGTTGACCCTGTAAAATGTGACAGTCCTAGTCCTTTTATCATTTTTTTTCCTCTTTTTATTTTTTGTAGGGCTATCCCCTTTGGAAAGTTGGGGAATAACAGTTCCTTTATTGATGTAATATGTTGGCTCTTCTGGTAGAGATGAGATGAGACATGGGATGCAATAAGCTAGATATTTCCCTGGGACTTTTTTGGTGGGACGTTCTGTGATGGAGAAGAAAGGGATCTTGCATCTGAGCTGTGGCAGATTAATTTGTATAAAGTGAAGCTGTGCCATCATAACCTTTATGAACTTAAACAAAATTGATGCTATCTTCCATTTGCTAAAGGACTGATGCTTAGCTTTCTCTTTCCCAATAGGTAAAAAGAACTAGAGTAGCTTGTTATTATCTTTGCTCTTTGGACCTAGCCCAAGACACCTCAAGGATCTGGCATGTGAGGCAGTCCTTCAGTGTTTTCTAATTAAGTTGGGAAGAATATCATTGGCTTGATTTTTCTTGAAGACTGACTTTTTACAGTAGACATAAGGAAACTCCTCTGAAGAGATCATATCGGTTGTGAGCAGTAAACAGACAAACCTTCCTATTGTACGCTTTGTAGTTGCTTTGCCACTTACATGAAGATTTATTCTGAAGTGTAATGGATTTATGATTAGATAACATTGCACAGATGGGTAACACCATTCAGATAAGTGACAATAAGGCTTTCAAAAATATTTTTAAAGAAAGCTTGTTACTTCAATTACTTTCTGTGCCGTCTTGCAGGGTCAGCTCTGCTGCAAAGCTCTGACACGATGTTGGAACAGTTAAGTTTCGGTAAGAAAGTTGTTCTCACTTTTCCAGGGTAGGACTTTGAATGTTTCTATGAAGTTGAAAACAGAACAGGTAAAGAATTTTGGGTCAAATGTGATACTCCTCCTTCAAGAAATGCCTCTCAAATTGTGTCTCTGCAGCTGAAAGGAAACCTCAGTCTATGATCAGTCTGGATTCACCTTATTGTATTCTGAGATTAAACATCGCTGGTTGTCTATCATTCACTGTTAATCTAATTGCCTGCTGCCCTTTTGTAAAGTTAGACAACAGTTCCTCCTAGTTCAATGGCTGTCTTCAAAGTAAATAAAACCTCAAGTATGCTCCCATGTGGAGATAGTTGGCTGGCTGCAACTGCTGCTTGATTCTGCAGCTCAGGTAGTGATGTTTTTTTCTCTACTGGTGTAGTTTAGACTGTCCAGAAGGGCTTAACATCCTGAAGAATTTTCCCTTGCACCTCCTGATCCCTTTTGAGTGAACTGTGGAACAGCTAAGAAGCTATTCTTCCCTTGCTTAATGGAACAGTGGTCTCCTCAGATGGGTTTAAGCATTTCTTTTCTGCCGTGCAGTTTGAGGAGTAATATGGAAGACTGGGCACTGCAAGTGCTTCTCTTGTTTTGAAAATGCTTCTTGGGATCCAGACAAAAAGTCATGTCTGGAATATTTCTGTTTATTGTCTGTGAGAGGCACAGGAAATAAGAAAGGCCAACTAAATTATAGCAGCCAGCAGACTCCTCTGAAGCAAAGGAAAATTTAGGAGTGACAGAACTGGGCCTTGCTGCCCACTGGGGCTCTGTTGCACATTTCTCATAAATCTAGTGACAGAAATGGATTAAGGCTCTGTCATTCCAGAAAAGCAGAGAGGGAAAGAAAGCCAAAGCTTCAGAGCCAGATCATCAAGTAGATCCAGAGAGAAAGCTCTCTTCCTTTTTCCCCAAAATCTCCTAACTTTGTAGGTGAGTTCCCCAGCAGGTACCAGCACGGCAGCCAAGTTTGTAGGCTGGATTTTGTTCCAGTTTCACTTCAGTCTTGATTTTCTTTTGCTAGTTAGAGTTGCAGAGAGTACTGAAGGATGCTAAGGACAGATATACTGATGAAGTGTGAGAAAAATTATGTAAAATACTGGATGATCCTGTACTGCCTCAGCTAACTGAGATTCTCCAGTCTTGGCAAAACATCACCTGTGTTGCTGTTAAGATAAATGACCTGCCAGGTTTGCAAGTCTCCTCGCCTCAAGGCAAAGTTGGTTTTCTTGCAATCTTCAAGTGTCCAATTTTTAGGTTAAACAGATGCATGAAAAAACAATATAAAATTTAAATCTGGGCAGCTGGCCATAATAAACAGACTGGAATTGCTGCTTCTTTGAATGTTTAATGACAACGAAATAAATTGTTGCAAAGTACTTTATGCCTCATTTGTAGCGAAGTACCACTTTTAGTTGTACCTGTGTTATGTAAAAACACTATTTAGACTTGAACATCTTTTTTGTTGTTTTATATTAACCTCAGATGATGACTGATTCCTTGTGATTCATTGGCATGCTTTTGGCTAACCCAAAACATGTACTTGACCTGTGAGAGTGTGCTGCTGTGAGACAACTTGCCTTCCTGTGTAACATAAGTGTCTGTGTTTGTCCTGTGGAGCAGCGCTTTTTGTGTATGAGTTTCCATCAGGGAGAGACTCTGTGTATTGTGCTGTTATATTTCTGGCGTGGAGTTTAATACTAGTTAGAATCATAGAATGGTAGGGTTGGAAGGGACCTTTAGAGATCATCTAGTCCAACCCCCCTGCAGAAGCAGGTCCACCTAGATCAGGTCGCATAGGAACATGTCCAGGTGGGTCTTGAAGACCTCCAAGGAAGGAGACTCCACAACCCCTCTGGGCAGCCTGTGCCAGGGCTCCCTCACCTCCACAGTGAAATAGTTTTTTCTTATGTTTAAGTGGAACTTTTTTGTGTTCCAACTTCATCCCATCACCCCTTGTCCTGTTGCTAGCTACTATAGAAAAGAGGGATGTCCCAACCTCCTGACACTCATCCTTTAGATATTTGTAAATGTTAATAAGATCTCTCCTCAGTCTCCTCTTCTCCAGACTAAACAGCCCCAGTTCCCACAGCCTTTCCTCATATGAAAGATGTTCTATACCCCTGATCATCTTGGTGGCCCTGTGCTGGACTCTGTCCAGCACTTCCCTGTCCCTCTTGAGCTGAGGAGCCCAGAACCGGACACAGGACTCCAGATGAGGCCTCACCAGGGCAGAGTAGAGAGGGAGAAGAACCTCCCTTGATCTGCTGGTCACACTCTTCTTGATGTATCACAGGATGCCATTGGCCTTTTGGCCACGAGGGCACATTGCTGGCTCATGTTTAGCTTATTATCAATCAGGACTCCCAGGTCTCTCTGCAGAGCTGCTCTTCAGTAGTTCTTTTCTCTTTTCCTAAGAAATGTTGTACATTGACTGTTCAGATGATGGCTATCTCTCAAGGTTGAGAGATCAGGGTTTCCATAGTGGCTGTATGTATGTCCAATGATTCAAATAAAAATAAAACCTTGATAGCAGTTAGCAGCAGAAGTAGGAATTGGAAGAGTATGGGCAAGATTGCTCTCTCTAAAGACATTCCTGGAAGTACCTTTGCACAGATCCTGAAATAGAAGTGCTAGCTGAAACGAGATGCCTGTTCTCTATGGTACTTTAGTGAATCCTGAAGAAATGATAGTTTAATGGAATCCCATGAACAGTCATGTGAGAGGATCTGTAACCTAGAATTAAGTTTTTTAGGGATAACAGATATCTGAAGAGGAATGAGAGATATGTTGGATGTGCTTTTCTTACTCCTTATTTGAAATACTACAATTCTACTGACATCAGTAGAAATGAAAAGCTGCAGTCATATTTTGTGTTTAAAAACTAAATCCTGCAAACTGTGATCATGCATCTCTACAGTTGAAAATTTGTCCTGGCACCTTGTGGTTGAGCCCCAGAGCAGCAGCAATATGAGAACTTTCATTAGAGAGGGTGAGTCCATTTTCTCCTTGCTGTATAATGCTGCTTTTCTCTCTCTGCTCCAAAAATGCAGCCTTGTTGTGTGACAATGTATTAATCTAGTTGTATGAACTACTCCTCTCAAGATGATGGAATTAATTGAAGTGCCATGAATTGTCATTGAGCTATGAGGGACTTTTCTAGAGCTCCGGATATTCCATTTTGTCACACGTATAGTACATCTCTAACTATTGGATTTATGGACCATAAGAAATAAAGCTGCTTTTCTCCAAGCTTTTTCTTTTTCCTGCACAAGTGTTTTTATTGTTCATCTGTTTTCAATAGGCCTCAATAAGGGATGGCTTTTATAAAACATTTTTACAGTCAAAGCTTTGAAGCGTATCGTTACTGGAGTTCTTCTCACTCTGAAGTAGTTTCTTCTTAAATACTTTCTTTGTATCACATGGGACAGCTGTAGCTCCAAGCTCTGGCTTGGACTTGATGGACCCAACTGGGACAACTTTTACTAAGTGACTGTCTGCAAGTCAAAACCTCTGTTTGCATGCAAAAGATATGCTTGTTCTTCTGGAAGTCCCTACTTCAGAACAATGAGATTGCCTTTAAAACTGAAGTTGAACACACACTGAGAGCTAATCTACCACCTAGGTATAGCTACAAGCCCTCTTAAGTTGTTTTGGCTTATATGCTTCGACTGTAGGCTATAATGATTTCCTCAGATGAGGTAACGTGTACTATTGGAGAATCCGTTTATTGCTGATTTAATTGTCTAAACTGAGATCCCTGTCCATGTAAAAGCTTTGCATGGGAAGAAATGTTGTTGCTAGTGGACACCACTACTTCAGCAAAAGTTTCTAAAGTTGATCTGGCCTGTGAATTTCAAATAACTTGTGCAGAATTCCCTTAGGGACTTGAAGCCATTCCAGAGGTTTAAGAAGAATAGGACTGTGATGTCTATGTTTCCTCCTTGGTAAGGATAAAAGGCAGGCAAATGGACACATTTACTATCTGTGATTATTGGCTGAATCATGAAAAAAGCAGATTTTGTAGCTTGATAACAACTCTGACTCAAAGCTATGTAACTTGCATGTCTCTCTCTTTGTAGTTATCAAATGCTGCTTAGGCTTTCTTTTCCTGAATACCTTTTTTTGTATGATGAGTGTTTCCTGCAATACAGGACTAATAGGGAGCTAAGGTTCTTTCCCATCACAAGGTAGGATGCTCAGTATCTAAACAAATGTCTGCTAGTAATGGCTTAATTTTTTTCTGATTCATTCTTTAGGTCATGTATCTCATCAGACCCAATTGTTGCACTCTTCTGGACTATACTCTTAAAAGAATAATGCTAAATACTCTGTTTGAGGTACTTTACTAGAAGCTGGAAACTGCCAGCATCCACTGCCCTTTTCCAAGGAGTATTCTTACTGACCAGTTTGTTCACATTTTGTGTCTATTGCCAGGAACAGCTCCTGGTAGCTGGATGTCAGATATCTGCAGGCATGTCAACATGACTGCTTTCCACCTCAGGGTATCTATGGTAATGCTCTGGATTAAACAGAGCAACCAGGACTTGGAAACACTGATTGTTTTGCATGCCATGGCTCTCCCCATCTTAAATTAACAAACAGCTGTAAAAGGAGATTCAAACTGGAGGAAACCCACTTCAGAGAAACTTGTTCTACAGAAGTCAAAGCAGAGAGGAAACTTTGGTCTGAGTAGTTTTTTGATCTACATGTGTTGAATTTTACATATATTGTTGACAATGCAATTCTGGAAATACAGAAGCAATCCAACTACTTCTTAGTTAAACGTCAGATCTCTGCTAAAATCTGGCATGATAGATTCATATTAAAAAACAAATAATAAAACCCACTATGTGAATTGTCAGGATCAGTTACAGAAACATAAGGATAAGACGTGGTTTTCACTTCATACTAAAATCCAAAACTCTGAAGAAACACATGGAAATTGACAACTGAAATAGACACAACATTGTGCTCCCTGTGTGGCTAGGTCTTCAGAAATCTCTCCAGGCAGGCATTCAATCCAGTCTTCCTGATGTGAGAAAATCAAGGTAAATTATTTTGCTTGTTTTTAACAGCAAATCGTATACATTCTTGTTTTCTGCTTAGTTGTGCCTCCTATTAGAGGATCCATCCATTGCTTTTGCCATGAGTTTTCTGTTTCTGTTCATATTCTTGCCCAAATCCTCTGCAGCAGACACAGGACCCTGAAGCTTAAGCACTCTATCTAGGCTGTTCAAGAACTTTACTGTTTGAGATAACAGAAGTCTGTGTTAAGCCCTGATAACAAGTTGTGGTTGTTCCCAGGGATTTGGTTATTTTGGTGTACAATTTACCAACACATTATGTATGAATATTGCTTAGTAATGATGGTTGTGTCTCCTTTTTTTAATATGGTTTTGCCTGAAGATCAGGACGGTGATATGGGCAACTGCATGGACCCCAGTATTTGCCAATATGACAGACAGCTCTATCTTATTAGTTCTTTTTTTTCTGAAGCAGGTCTGCTAGGCAGTCAGAATAGTTCCAGGGAACACTTACAGTTCATTTCAACAGCTTTTGCTTCTGGACACTTTTATACAGGTGTCCTTGCATAGCTTTTAATGGGAATGGTGTAGCAGAGACCTCTGCAAAAGACCCCTCAGGGATGTTTTAAAGGGATCTTTGGCCCCCTATGACAGACAATTACCACCCCAGTCAGGAAAGGCATTACAAGAAGACTTACAAAGACAAGCTACATGTGAATTTTGCTCTTTAAAAGGCCTGTGACAGGCAGGATCTGAATAGGCTGGCCTCAGTACTTCAGAAAATTCAGACTACAATGGCAGTAGCACTTGCACGCTCAGAGGCTGATGCCTCACCCCAGGAGACAGGTTTGGAAGGACTCCTAGTGGTAGGGGAGAAGGAGATGTGACAGAAAAAGGCTGCAGGTACTGGCCAGTAGAAAAGACATTGTCCTTTGGAAGACATATTCCCTTTCTAAAGCAAGCATTAAACAAACAACCTGAGGCAGAGTTTTCTTTCATTAAGGAATGAAAACCAGTGTAGGTTTGGTCTTTGTATAATTTTACACTAAAATTCAGCTTTGCCAAAAAAGAAAAGCTTGAAAATATAACCCAGCAGCTTTGTGTTCAACATAGTAACAACCATTTCCACAAGCATTACAAAAATGTTACAGCTTTCTATCTGGGAGCTGTCAATCGTTAAACCTTCTTTGATGGCATTTGGAGAGAAAAGGTAGTAAACCACCAAGTATGTGGCAGATCTATTCAAAGGTCTCCTCTCCCTTTACAGAAAAATAAAGTAGAGCAGTTTCCACCAAGAACACAGGGTCAAATGAAAACTCATGGGGCTGATTATGGCCAATGCCCATAAAAATGGACTTGAACTTCTAAGTCAACTAAGACTTATACTTGTACATGTAAAAAATGGAAAACAAGCACCCACAAAAACACTCTCATGGAAAACTCATCAACAAAAAACCCAACAATCCACAAACGAGTTAGTAATAGCAATAATACTTGTAGCTGAAATAATTGAAATGCTCTGAAAGTCAAGCTACTTGCTTTAAGCCTAACCCAGGTTTTCAAGAATACCTTACCTTGGTATACAAACCCTCTAGTGCTCCAAATGTTTCAATAACTAATGTTTGTCTGGGAGAACCCATTAAATTGATCAGTTTCCAGACAGAGCACCTTTCAGGGAAGGTGTGAAATTGGACTTTCTTTACAAGCACATTGCATGTTCCAACAAAGTTCGATGTGAGTTGGGAACACTTTAAAGAGTTTCTCTGCTGTATACAATAGCTGCAGCATGGCACTACACGATCTTCTGACAAGATTGGCTTTCTGTGGGACACAGTGGCAAACACTAAATTTCCAGTTTGATCCCAATATAGATATATGGCATATCAGACTAAGTTCTTGCAGGTATTGACTTTTTAACTCTGAAGAAACAAGTGTTTTTGAAAAAATGGAAGCTACTATTGTCCATATGAAGGCTGTTGCATACACCTGCAATGATTTCAAAACACAATTAAAGACATCTTGAAAGCTGGTGTGCATTATGAACACAGTTTCTCCTGTTCAGATTGTTTTTCTCCGCCCCTTTGAAAACAATACTGACTCTTTTTCCTGGGTCATGCCTATGCCTAGCCCAGCAGTTTCCATTCTATTTAAGTAAGAGGCAATGGGAGCCCTGATGAGCTTGAGCAAACACCTGATTCTTTACCCTCACATTTTAGTTGAGGCTTCTGGAATGTGGTTCTGCCAAACACTACTCCTAACTTGTTACAGCTGGAGTAGAGAGAAGTGAGAGAAGTACCGTGGTAGGCAGGTAACACTGCAGGACAGGACACAGCTGAGTTAAACAGAGAAATACATTTTTGTAGACAAAAAATGATGCCACTTTGGGCCAACAAGGCAGAGGTGTCAGATTTCATCTCTAAGCTCCTCCTTTCAATCTCCTTTCATCAAAAAAGTATGCAACTACATATATAATGGTAAATGATACGTGTATGGTAATCATCTGTTGTAGAAGGCCAAAGATCCCTTTACAATGGAGTATCAACTGCAAAGACAACAAAGTTTTCTGGTAGCAGCTCAGATTGGGGAGCAGATAGTGGTGATTTGTGTGGAGAAGGGAGAAGTTAAGTACTTGATGAGAAATAATGAATTCAGGTGGTTGGCCTGATTTTCATCTCCAATTCTGGGCATTTTTGGAAGTGAAAGATCATATTTTGTTCACTCTTGTGCTTGAACTCAGGCAAGAGACCCTATCTTGGTGGGTTGTTTCTAGTTGAAATGTAAGACAAGTGATTACATCTACTGCAATAGCCTTGCCTGTGTGGATTTAATGAAATCCTCTGATACACCTTCTTGTTGGGAAAAAAAATGGGGATTGAAACGAGGCTCATCTTTGAAACAAAGGCTTGGCTGATGTGAAGAGTCTAAGGTGTTTTCACGAGGGAGTTACCACCACGGGGGTGTTACTAGTGCTGTTCCCTCAGAGATCTGTCTTGAGAAATGTTTTCATTATTGACTTTGGACTAGATGAGCTCCAGCAATCTGCGAAGAAACAATGGGAAACATCCCTACTGCAAAGGAACTAGAACGTATTTCAGTTGCAGAACTTTGTGAAGTGGTGAAAGTAGAGGTGGCCTGAACTCAGTGGTACAAAATGCTGAGCAGTGCAGGGAAGAGATCATTGCAGTAAAGTTTTTAGTAGGCATCTCATTGATTTGAGGCAGCTGAAGAGAGGGATCAAGAGTGTATAATCTGAGTATAGATAAACTATGGATTGTTAGTATGGCATAGTGTGTAGCTGGACTCAGGGGGAAGACTTCTGTACATCAGGGCAAGCCTTTTTGATAAAAGAATACTAGAACCTATGAAAAAGATCTCAAATAGAGAACCAGAATGGCAATGCTGGTTTAAACCAGGCCATCTGTAGGAAATTGTTGTTAGAGTGCCTGTGAGTGTGGGAACTCTACTTTCCATGTAGACTTCCTTTAAGGCCATTACGTTTAGGACTGAAACTAGAAACAGATCTTGTCTCCCAGGGATAGAACAGATGTTCTGAACCAATGTGCTTACTCTTTGTATGCTTCTGGGGACCCATCTTTGGTTCCTCTACAAATGTTCAGAGGGATGTAAATCAGTTATTGAGAGAAAAAAAAAAAGGTTGAAACTCTCAGTACTAATGCTTGATTACAGAAATTAAGCTTTATAATTGTCTTTTGGCCCTGGTAAAAGGGTTAGGGATTCTATGCTAAAGCAAGAGGTCTTTAAATTGATAGAGTGCTGGCCTTTAACAATGGGGGTGAAGTCACTTTCTACACAAAAATACCTACAAAATCCTGACTGTTGTGCTTGCTATTTTGTTATCTTCCTGTTGGCCTTTCTAAGTGTCTAGGCAAATAGGGAGGCAGGGATACTCTCTGGAACTTTTCTCAAAGGAGAAGGCGACTTGGAAGGATTCAGTCTGTCTTTTCCTAATACTTGCTGTACAGCTTTCATTTGCCTGAATGTAGTCAACTGTGGTTATCACTGTTCTTGTAAAATGTGAGTGGTTTTTGTACTCCTGGGTGCAGATCACTTCTTTTTAGCCTGATTTTAGGCACCCAGACATCTGAAAAGTTGCATTCCTACTAGAGCAGGACTGCTCACAAAGTCTGTACTGAGCCTTAGGGAAAGCTGCTATGAAGCACTTCATCAGGTCTCTGTGACTCTTGGTCTGCCCTACTGGGGGCTTTGCTTCAAAAACGTCTGTTTAATTAAATGGCAGGATTCCTGCCAAATTCCAGCATGATGTAATTAAAATATTCTCCACAGGCAGACTCTGTCTGAGAAGTCAATGTTGATCAGAAACCTGATGCACCCTGAGGATCGTGCTCTCTAGAGGGTGTTCTTCCAGTTTGAACAGAGGCTGAAAGCAGATGAACAGATGGGGAGCAAAAAAACCCTCATCTGCAGAACTGTAAAGTTTTCAATGAACTTAATCTCTTCCTCCTGCCTGTGCAGGTGGAGTAGTAAGGAGCCATTTGCAAGCATACAGCTCAGCCATCCGTCAGTTACCGATACCTCTGTGGATTTTGACGATGCTGTCATGAAAGTGAGTCTAGCTCAGCGCACTGTATCAGCGCAGACTTGTTAGATGAAGAGAGTGACACGACCACCTACTTCATCCCCTGATTTTTACAACTTTTTTAAAGGCATAAATCATTGTGGAAGATAGCGTGTGTCATGACCCTGCATTCCTTTGCAGGGATCCTGTTATATGTCACTTGGCAGTTTGTTTTACCCAGTATCGTGGGTACTTGGTCAGCTTGTGGAGAAGATTTTATTCTCTGCTGTTCTTTTCAGTGAAAATTAGAAGATTAACTGCTCACTCTTACCAGCAATAGGAGAAAAAGCTTTCCCTGGTCTCTTCCAGATTTGAAGTGTTGGTTGGGTTGGTTTTTCTTGCTGCAAGATTTCCCCCATAGAATAAAATTAGAGTTCTCCAGAGCTTGTTGTCTTGTGTGTTGAATGAGTCAGATATAGACAGACAGATTTAAACAAATAGTATTTAATACTAGTTGGCTTAATAGACATTCACCTATCTCCTGGCAGACTGCAAAAGTCATGGAGGAATTCAGCTGAGACTCGAAGAGGGAGTTAGCTTTAAAGAGATTGCATGAGCTTGAAGGGCACCTCGAGAAAGTGCCAGGGTTTGTCACTGGGGAATAGATGGAATTGAAGGCTGTGAAGGAAGAGCTCTTTGGGTGGTTTGTTTCAGTTGACCGGCAGACTGGATGGCTACAGTAAACCATGAATAAGTCTGAATCAGGTGGTTGGATGTCCCTTGGGTGATGTAATGCCTGGGCATAGTCTTCATTGTGTAGATATTTTTTTGAAGTAAACAGTTAATGCAATGAGAGTTCTTGCTGTAAGATGTTTTTTATCAGTGGTGCCTATTTTGGAAAGGGAGACTGCCAAAATGCTTTTAAAAAAGGTTATTCTGCACTGTTATAAGCCAGTGGAGGGATGTAATGAAAGCTGAGGCTGGGACATCCCTCTGAGATAGAGATAATTTTACATAGTGAAAGGTTGCTCTGACAGATTGAGCTTGAGGTTCCTTTTCAAACAGATATTTATTAATAGCTGCTATGTAGTTTTAAGGTAAGAGAAAATGACAAGGGTATGATAGTAATACTTTGAGAGAGGTGTGCTTTTCTTCAGAGTCAGATATGACAACTGTGCCAAAAAGGCATCTGCTGTCTGATGTTGTCAGCCAGGGCTCAGAGACAGAGCAGCCTTTCTGTCTGACCAAGTCCAGTGGACACCTCAGTATCCATCTCTTCTTCTGTGTGCCAAAGCCACCTCAGCAAAGGATCTTCGACAGTTTTGTATATTTTTAAATGCTTTAAATATTAGATGCAAAATGTATTTGGTCATTTGTGAGCAGACTTTTTTACTAAGGATCTCTGTCATTAGATGCCACTGTGTACAGGTTCAGTCGTTATGGTAAAGCTTTCTGAAGTTGGATTTTACTATTGTAGCTCAAATGAGATGATTTTTCTTTTCAAAAGGTGTGCTGTATCGCAAAGGAAGAAATCAAGGAGCATTACATCTCAAGGAGTAATCAGTGAGAGAGATGGCCTTGAAGTGTTCACTGACATCTGAAATACAAACCATGAATTTCAGAGCTGTTGTTGTACAGCTTCTGTTTCTGACGTCATCTTAAAATGGAAATGCTATCACATGGCATCTTGATTGTGTGAATCTATCTGTGGGCATTTATGATGTTCAAACAGCATTTAGTCTTTGGTTTAACTAAGAATTACCAGATGTTCCATGCTGATCAGTTGCAGTAGGTATCTCTCTAGAATAAAGAAACGGAGGTGTTTTACTGTGTAAAACCTATTTCCTGTTTGTAATTTCAGAGGTGTAGTATGGTAATTACCTTTAGTAAAAATATCTGTACCACACTGCCAGAAGCATAAGAGGCTTTTTAGAAAGTATTGTTTCTATCACCTCACCTCTGCTACCCGACATTTTACATACATTCCTACTTATTTTCTGACATAGGATAAGTTTTTCTTGTCATCTTCACTTCTTCCTTACTTCCCCTACAGACTGTCACTGCGTATGTTTTGAGCAAGTAACATCTAAAAGTTTTCTGCTTCTTTTGGCAAAGGCTATGACAGACAGTGTAAAAACTGGTGGGATGATTTAAAGTATTCTTGCCTTCTCTCAGGTCGTCTGGCAGCGTGTTTAAGATGAACGTGCAATTATTGGCACAAGTAGAAGAATCAGCTTGTTTGGTTTAAAATGCCTCTGGAGCTGGTTTTAGCCAACATAGCAGATTTTTGCAGTGAGGCACACACTGTGCAAGAATGTGATCTGCTCCACTTGTGTTGCAAGTATTGCTTACTGCCGGCACAGGTGAGGAAATAGCTGAAGGGAGGGTAATCATAACACGGGCTGCTGCTGAGCTGGGACCTGGTCTGGGTACTCCGTGTGCTCCCTGGACACAGTTAGTGGATTTGATTGTTCCGGGCTGCTCTAGGACTGTGAGGGTCTTTCTGCTGCTGTGGGGCTTGTACCCATGTTGAGAAAAATGTTAGCCTTAAATTTCCTTTCCCTGAAATAAGGAGCACTCAAGGAAATACATGGGTAACGTTTAAGTGAGAAATTGATCCTTTGTTCTGTTGTGCAGTTTTGGGGAAGTCAGCTTTAGTAAATGAGTGCTTCTGTTTCAGCATTACCCCATATATCCCATTGGGAATTATTCCTTGATCCATGGAATTATTTTTGCATTTCAGTTCTGTTTTGCACTACGTATTGCTGAACTGGTACAAAAGTATCTCCAAACCTTCTGAAGGCCCTTTCTGTGTTAGAGCTGTGGTTTAGCTCTTAGACTTGCTGTGACTGTAGCACAGTGGAGAATGAGATACATCAGCAAAAGTTCTAACTGGGTTGGACGAGCACTATTGCTCCTTGTCACAGTACAGATGGTTTCTGAAGACTGAATTTTAAGAGGAGTAAGTCAGGTTCTTGGCGTGGCATGCTGTATTTCTCAAACTGTAATTTTATAGTGGCATTTAGTTAAAACATATGTTAAGGGGGGAAAAAAATCACATGAGCAGTTAGCAGCTCTCCAAAGTGTAGTTAGCAAAGGATAAGCTGTCCTTTTAAAAGGATATTGTGGAAATGAGCACTGGAGCAAGCTTCCTGCACCTGTGTCTCTTTGACATCAGTTATGTTTTGATCTGATACGCAGCCATGGGCATACCAAGACTGGAGAGATGCAGGTGTTTCCCTCTGGCTCATGTAAACTATGTACTTCCCTGGAAATTAAATGCTGCTTGCAATTGCCTACAACTACGAAAGAGATGCTTACCAGTTAAGGAATTGCTTGGGCATGAGAGGTGCCAAGAAGCATTAGACAAGAGTTTTCAGAAAGGAAGGAGTGGGAAGAAATGGACAACTGTTGTCAGTTCTTAGGGTGTAACTTCTCTGCTCCATGCTCTACTCTTTCAAAAACAGTTCAGGCTTGCTCTGCCTGCTAGCAAAAAATTATTAATGTGATAGTATATTTTATGTAACTTGGTTGCTAGAAATCATTGGAGCAAATGCAGGAAGATGAAAAAGAAGTCCCAAATGGCTAAACTGTCAGACGTCTTTACTCTGCACTCACCAGTCACTCTGAGAATGTTTCTTGCCAGACATTGTGGTCAAGGAGTTGGAGTAGTTCTTGCAGAAATGAGTTAGCAGTGATGACTGCTTTCAGCAAAATGAAGCTAACCAGAGAGACTTGAAAGAACTGGAGTAAGTTTTGTATGTTGTTCATTGGCAAAAGTATTCGCTTATGTTTGGATACTCTGGACTGATAGGTCTGCCATAACGGCTGCTGTTCTGGGCTCTGCTTAATTTCATTTGGTTCATCAGGTCATATCTTTCAAAGTCAGGAGAAATAAGGTGCTAACCCTTAAGTAGTGCCAGTTGGGCCATCTCCCTTTGTTGCGCTGCATAGGTAGTGTAGTTGGTTTCAGGATGACGCAAAAACCATTAAAATGAATAATTGAGTGGAAGTTTCTGCAAGGAGAGAACCAGAAGGAGCTCGT
Organism: Colius striatus; assembly: GCF_028858725.1. NCBI lineage: Eukaryota > Metazoa > Chordata > Aves > Coliiformes > Coliidae > Colius > Colius striatus. Next base: position 9,019,750 of record NC_084762.1, read on the forward strand.
AGATAGTGTGCTTGGACTTTAGCCTGTTGACCACAGATCTTGGTCTGTGTTTTCCGTTAGCCTCAGACCAGCTGACAGCCCTGTTTGGATTTTTAGTTTCGTTCCCATGTTGCCAACTCAATTCTTGACAGCATTTTTTTTGAGATGATGAACTATTTCTTCTCTAATTGTTACTGTTACATTGCCATAGGTAGTTGTACCACTTTATATGCACTCTCTGAACTTTTAAAAGCTCCCTCAGTTATCACAAAGCTTAATAATATTTTTTGGGGGTTCATCTTAGAGATTTTTTTAAAACAATATTTCTTTGCTGTAGCTTCTGTTAGTTTTTACCAGTACTGCTTAATCTAAACTTATATGTTAAAGTGCTATCAAGAAGCAAGAGATGATGCAATAAGATTACACTGAGTGTTTCAGAGTGTTCACATAACATTGTAGTAAGTGTAGTGAAGATCTGGTGTCAAAGGACAGAATATTAATGCAAGCATCTTGTTCTCCTTTGTCCCTCTTTCTGCTCAGGTGATGAGTTGGGTCAGAGGAAGCAACTTAGCATTAATAAATGGAGATTGTAAGAATCTGTGTGATGCGAGGGCAGGATGGTGGGGAGCTGGAGACTGGCCTTGCTGTAGTGCTGCTGAGGCGTGGACTGATGGGGCTGGGGAGGCTGAAATGGTCTTCTGGGCTGTGAGTGTGTGGGGAGAGGCCTGGGGCAGGAGGAACAGGTATGAACAGAGAGTGCTTAGTGTCCTCCAGGCTATAATGGTAGTGACTTTCCCCTGGCATGCTTTTAGATTCTTAGAAACCATCGAGACAAGAAACCATCCTGAGTTGTTGGGACTGTTATGTGTTGTGATCACCAGCATACCCACAGTATGTGAATATGGATAACCTGTTTAGCTTCCCCTGTTCTGGGCCAACTCATTCTACACCTTTGGAAAAGGCTCTTGTCATTTTTAGAGACTTAATCTACTTCTTGTTATCTTTTCTGGTTTTGCCTTAACCAGCCCAGACTTCTTGCACTTAAAGTTGAGCTATGAGAGCTACTCTGGCTGTGCCAAACTAAGGTTAAGCAGTTGTTGTCCTTACCCTTCTTCCTGCAGCCTATCTTGGCTGTGGCTTTTAGTGGCTGTCCTGTTGATTCTTCTCTCTTTACATCTGCTGCATGTGTACCCTAGTTTGTTTCTTTCCTCCCACCCCCTAATGAGGTGCTAATACTGAACACTACAAGTATGATTTGTCATACCGAACAATAGGAGTATTTCTTGTATCTGCTGCAGGAAAGAAAGAGAACTGAAGCATTAATATTTACAAACATCTAAATGGTGGATGTCAGGAGGTTGGGGAATCACTTTTTCCTATTGTATCCAATGACAGGACAAGGGTTAATGAAAAGAAGCTGGAACACAAAAAAGTTCCATTTAAACATACGGAAAAACTATTTCACTGTTGAAGTGAGGGAGCCCTGGCACAGGCTGCCCAGGGAGGGTGTGGAGGCTCCTTCCTTGGAGATCTTCAAAACCCACTTGGATGCATTCCTGTGCAACCTGATCTAGGTGGACCTGCTTTGACAGAGGGATTGGACTAGGTGATCTCTAAAGGTCCCTTCCAACCCCACCATTCTATGATTCTATGTCTTTTCACAAAAATATTGGATAAACCACTTTTGAATTCTGAAATTCTCTCAGAATTACTCAATCTGAGCTTCACAGACACTTCAGAAGGGCTTTTTTAATCCTCAAATTGTAACCAAACGATCTTTCTGCTGAAGGCACACGTGTTATTAAGTAGTGAGAATGGAAAAAAAAATAATTCCTGATCAATCAACTGGATAGACATTAACTGCCTTCATTTTTTGCCATAATGTGTCCATCCCCCACTGAATACCTGTCTAAGTTATTTATAACAGGGCCTTGGTGAAGGTTGTACTAGGGCGGGCTGAAAAGTATCCTTTGTGTTTTCCTTGCTTGTCTGTTAGGATACCTTGGAGTTTGCTATACTTAAAATAGATGAGGCAATTCTAATATCTTGTGTCTGATGCATTTGTACTTAACTCTTGTGAGAATTTCCATGCCATGTTTCCATGTTCTCTGAAAGGAAAGTTTCTGTGTGAAGACAGATGAAATATAGATAATGCTGCAGAAGAAAGAGAAATGCTGAATTGGCATTTGAGGGATAGATGAGCCTCTGACATCTATTCCCAGAGTTCAGGCAATGACTGCAGCAGCAGACTGTAATGTGCACAGTCTCCATACAGAGTTAAGGCCAGAAGATGATTAAGTTATGCAGCTGAAACTGTAACAAGTTTTCAATAGGAATAATGGGATTATTTCTATTATTAAAAAAAAAAGAGATCTGTTAAAACTGTATTAAAAACCCTAAGAAAACGGGCAGGTACGAGGGGTTTTGGGAGTGTTTGTTTATTTTTTGTTCTGCTTGCTGGCATTCCCAGACATCTGTGGTTAATGCAGTGGAAGAGATTCCTCCTTTTTCTCTGAATCCTGTGAAATTCCAAGTCGATTGTCAAATGTACAGTGTGAAGCCTTAGTTAGATTCCATTTTATTTTGTAAGTGCAGCTTCTTTCATATTCTCAATTGTTTTTAGTTTGTTTATGTGTGCTGATGTGTTTGGCTTTGGAACCTGCTGGTTACATGGCTTGTAACTTTGCTGAACTTGATGTTCAATAGAAAAAATGTAGCTGTACTTCTCAAGTGTGTGGGTTATCTCCTTTTAATTGCCTTTATGATACCACTTCGTATCACTGTATGCCTTTTTCACAAATCTGTTTTATTTCGTTCTCATAATCCCAACAATTTTTCAAAGTCTCCTTTTACTTGCATCCTAGAGTCAGCCACTTCCCTTTCCCCCCTCTCCCCCTCCTTATATCCATCAGTGAAGAAAAGCTGGAAGTGGCTGTGCTTATCTAAAGGAGTAAAGTGATCCTTGTCTGTTTTTCCTTAGCTGTCAGATTCTTTTGTTCTTCTTTACTTAAAGAAGTTGACTGAGACTTTCAGATATATATTGTCATGTGAAAGATTTTCTCATCACATTTCACAGGGTACATTGATACAAGAGTACTTTGTACGATGCCTTGGTAAAGGTATTTCATTTCCTCAGCTCTTCACTCTGTTTTAACCAGCTGTCAATATTCTAACTGATTATTTGGGGGCTATTGAGAGGTTGGTTATTGTGACGTTAAGATTTACTATGCCAAAAGAGCTCCTCCCTCAGCATTGTCTCCACCTCCAGCTGTGGGTGCCTTCTGCTTCCACTCTATCTGATTTAGCAGTCATGCAGTTATAGGAAGAATCTGTTTACTGTGCTATTCCAGCTCAGGACTATGAAGAAAAAGGAACTACTTTTTAAAATCAATCTATGCTATACCTTGTTGTGCAATTTAGTATCAGAGCGGGGAAGTAAAACACTTTTAGTAGAAACTTCTGTATGAACATTTTCAGCATGTTACCCAGACTTTGTTAGATTTCAGATAACAGCGTGAAAAGTAGTCTAGGGGAATGTTGATATTATGGGAGAGGTTTTGGAGAGCTATTACCTGACTTAAGCACATGCAGAAGCTCCTATTTGGATGGAAACACTTCTAAAAAACTCTAGTTTTCAGTCAAGCTTGACAGATGTCATACTAATTGCCTTCCTGGTGTGTATTATTGTGCTTGTTTTGGTGAACTGGAGAATTATTGTTCATTTGTCAACTTTTCCCAAGTGGTGTTCTGCAAACTAGGCATGCTAAGAACCAAGTCCACAAGGGAGGTTAAGAGCAGGGATGGGTGAAAGCTTAGCCAGTCAGGAAAGGTCTGGTGATGTTAACAAAGAGTAGTGCGTGGTAAGATATTGGTATATGAGAAAATTAGCTATTGAAAATGGATTAAGAGCTGGGAAGTGGATCAAGACCAAGGCTTACTTTGGATCCTGCTCCAAAGTGGATTCTCAACTTGCTCACTTTGGATAACCAAGTGAAGTTGTGTAGTCAGACCAACTGGGTGACTTTGCTTTTAAACTTCCTTTTGTATGGAGAGATGAGGCATGACTGAGGACTAAACATTGTTTATTAATTTCTTGGTTTGGTTTAATGATTATTTTCCACTGTTGAATTAAAATGGTAAAGGTTAGGTAGCTTATATTAAGGAAGCGTTGTTTCTAACTGAACTTCTGACCAGCATATCTTGAGTAAATCCCCCTCATAAATCTTCATGGTGATTGAAAGAAAAACTGATGAAGAAAAGTCTAGTACTGAATGAATGTAACAATTTCTAAGAAAATGCTAAGATTGATAGGAAACCCAAGTTTTATTTCCCTGTTTCTACAGCGAAGTAGAAGGCTACAGAATAAGAACAGCTTTTGGAGTACAGGTTAAGCCGTTTCAGTGAATGACAGTATCTTAAGACTCAGTCATGAGACATGATACTCCTGTTAAGTAATAAAAAGAGGATGTTACATATTTTCCATGTTGTTTTGTCTCTTTGAGTTCAAGTAAGAAATATATTTGCATTGTTTCCTTCTTGAGTAGTTTTAAATAATATCTGCCTCCTAGACTAAATTGTTCATGGGCTTCTACCAGAGTTTGAAATGTAGAGTTCAAAATTTGGAGCAAGTGCAAAGTTTGGCTGCAAATTAGCATTACCTTCTGGCATACAGGCTGCTTAGTACTGCCTTCAAAGAGAGACCTGCCTCTTTTTAGTCATTAGACCACCTGAAGACTTTTTTTAATGAAGGCTTGAATTGTTCTGAAATCATAGTGAGCTATTTGGTACCTAGATGTTAATTAAGGAACCCAGTAGGCATCCAGCACGGCACAGCAAGTAAAGCCTGTGTCTACACGGTCTTACTTTTAAGCCTGCCATTTTTAATTCAGCTTTTCTGAACAGGCTTGCCTTGCTACCAAGAAACATCATTCTACTAGACAGTACTGAAAAATTCAGTCCCCCACATGCATTTTCATGTAAGGTTTTTTTCAAGCATTTCTTAGGATAGTGGATAAACCATGTGTCTTACTTGCTGCAGAACTTCCACAGTCATGTGTACGTGAGAGGACCGTAGAATGGTTGGGGTTAGGAGGGACCTCTAGAGCTCATCCAGTCCAAACTCCTGCTAAGGCAGGTTCCCCTCGATCAGGTGGCAAAGGAATGTGGCCAGCTGAGTTTTGAAAGCCTCCAGAGAAGAAGACTCCACACCCCTTTGCCAGGGCTCCGTTACCCTCACGGTGAAGAAGTTTTCCCTTAAGTTTAAATGGAGCTTTTTGTGTTCCATCTTATATCTGTTACTCTTTGACCTGTCACTGGACTCTACAGAAAAAGATGTTGCCTCATCCTTCTGACATCCACCCTTTAGATGTTGATGAGGTCCCTCCTCAGTCTTCTCTGGACTGAACAGCCCCAGATCTTGCAGCCTTTATTAACAAGAGCGATATTCCAGTTCCCTCGTCATCTTGGTAGTCCTCAACTGGGCTCTCTCCAGCAGTTCTCTGTCTCTCTTGAGCTGGGGAGCCCAGAACTGGACACAGGACTACAGATGAGGCCTCACCAAGGCAGAGTAGAGAGGGGGAACAGAACCTCCCTCAATGTGCTGCCCACAGTCTTCTTGATACATCCCAGGATGCCATTGGCCTTCTTGGCCACGAGGGCACATTGCTGGCTCATGTTTAGTTTGCTGCACACCAGAACCCCCAAGTCCTTCTCCACAGAGCTGCTGTCCAGCAGGTCAACCCTCAGCACGTCCTGGTGCAGGTGATTGTTCCAAGGTGCAGGAATCTGCACTTGCAATTGTTGAACCTCATGAGAGTCCTCTCATTAATTAAATCAGTCCTTATTGCCTTCATTATTACAGCTTCACAAAGTGTCATGCTGTAACATGGATTAAAGAAGGCAGAACTGAGGGTCTGTGTCTCAGGGCTTTGCTACCCTGAGGCGCTGGTCTGCCCGCAGCTGAGGGGCTCAACTGTGCCCTGCACTGGGGCTGTTGGAGCCATCTGGAACTGACTGTGTCTGGAACCTCCCCTCAGTGGCTGCTCCACTGCCAAAGCCCTTAGAAGATATTTAAAATGAGTAAAGTGACTGGCTTCCTACAAGAGATGTGTACTCATGAGGTGCTGTCAGCATTTGCAGACGTTGTAGCATATTGCAGTACCTGAAAAGGCGAGGAAGGCGGTGACTGGAAGAACAACAGCAAAGGCCAAATTGGCCTATGTGACCTGAGTTGAAATTTAGCTTAAAACTTACTGAAATGCTGCAGAACAAAGTATACTGTTTCACAGCAAAGTTATGCCAAATTTCACAGCCAAGTGAAGTGATCCTGGAAGCTGGAGTTATGATTTTGAAAGGAAAAAATAAAGTAAAAGTGCTTGTAAAGATTGTACTCTAGAAAGTTTGAAGAAACCTCATTCTGAAGTGCCAGTGCTACCACATATCTGCAAGCTCTTCAGTCTTCAGTACACATTCAGCTTATTTTCTTTCTTCAGACTTGGAGTTTGTGAAGGTTACTGTTTGTTTTATCATACTCTGATAAATGCTGGATGGAATGTAATTTGGAACCTGTGTGTGTTATGTTGGCACATTGTATGGTTCTATGTTATGTATAAATTGATATAAATTTACCTGAAAGCCTTTCAGTGGGTGACGATGCTTGTAGGCAAGTAACTTCAGCGTTAAACCAGTGTTAGTTTGCTCAGCAGTTAAAATTAATAAATGGAAACCACTTTTATGATGTATAATTTCCATTGGTATAAATGTAAAGTTCAAGGAGAATGATTGTCCAAAGTCTGCAGTCCAATTTTGCTTTTACTTGGGATAAATGAATTAATATATTGCGTCTTTAAAGGATGCCAAATATCCTCAAAGCCCGAGTATCTCAGCAGGCTGCTGATTTCCATGGGAATACTTGGAAAAATACTAGGAGCCTGTGGTCTCTGGAGGTGCAGATTGTAAAGAGATACATCTGAGGTTTTGGAGACTTGGCCCAACATAATGCATGTCGTGTAACTAGGAGAAGGAAAGAGATTTTTCTTTCCTCTTGCATGATCTCTGATGTTTTGAGGTTTGGATTGATTTTTTCCTGGATCTCTTCTTGATGTAGTTGACATATATCTGATTAAAAAAAAATCTTGTCTGGATATATAAAAGAGAAAATAATAATCATCTGGTAGAAAAGCCATATGCATATGCCTTTTCATGTTGAGAAGTTGAATTTGACTAATGTCATCTGTGTAAGAATTGATGGCTTAAGTAAACAAATTTTTCAGACTTCGTTGCACCAAAGTCATTGCAATGTAATGCTTTTGGACAATTAAAAAGATTAATGCCTTTCTCTGGACTTTACTGCCTTTTACTTTTTTTTTCCCTGAATTATTATGTTTTGGTTTTCAGTTTTGACATTTTGTCTAATATTTCACTTCAGTGTGGCAAGCAGTGGATTTGTCCCTGCTGTCCATTTGACTCCTGAGGTAACTGTCACTGCCTGCTGAAGGCAGGTGCCACTGGATTAAAACTGGATGTCAAACATAATACTGCTGTTATTTTCCAGGGTGGTATATAAGAAGTCATCCTGTTTGTATGAGATCTTGGAAAGGCATGTAAAATACAGCACAAAAATGCGTGTACATCAGAATCCAAAAGCAAATGTGCTGTAGAAAAAAAAGCCCTGGTAAAACTATTCCAGAATAGAGTGAAAGGGACTCACTGCCAGGACACATCATCTATCACATAGGTCAGTAAGCCTTGTGTATCTTATGTCTTGTATCACATAATTCAAGCAGCCTCTGTTTGAGGAATAAACAAAATGAAGAAAATAACGAAATGCAACAGAAGAGATGACAGTCAGGAGCACTTCATAGTAAGACAGGCTTTGCACATTAGAAGAGTTTTTTGCTTCTGAAAACGGTTTTTCAGTCTTGGACAGTTACAGGTCAGTTTAAGTTCCGTTGCTTCTGTCCTGACAGACTACTGATGTCTTTTGGCACTTTTCAGCAGTGAGAGTGACAGGCAGAATCCAAAGTTTGGTTTTCACGAGTTCGTGCTGTTCCCTTGCCAGTGTTTGCCAAATGCTTTTATTCTTCTAAGATGCCTCGTGTGTGTTTATTCTTGCTTCTGTCCTGTAAGTTTTTGACAGCATGGAATACATTGGTAGAGTGTTTGGTTAGTCTGCTTTAAAAAACAAATAAATTATAACTAACTATACAAGCAGCAGGGAAAAGCTATTGCTTCTTTTGTAGCAATATTGAAATATGGAGTAAGACCATTTAGTTCCATTTATAACTTTCTAGTACCTTTTCACTGAATAGTTCATAGCATCTCTTTTATTAGTATTGATATTCATCCTGTTCTGATAGCAAAACTGAAGATACAATCACTATTACAAATGATCCAACCTAATGTTTTAGTTAATATAGCTGTCTGTGATAGAAAATAGAACACATTATTTTAATAGTCATGACAAAAAGAGAACAAAAAGATTTAATAGGGCTATATTGAGTACAAAGACATTCATGACTGCAAAAATTCCTTGGGCTACAAAGAGCTGGAGGCAGAGACAATGTTCAAGGGAAGTATCTGTTATATGGTTACCTTATTCTAATTTTCTTTCCAACAGGATCCAAATAAAACGTGTAGGAAATAGCATAGTAGGTTAGATGGCTGGAGTCTTGTTCCTATGACTATTGTAAGACTTTGGCACTAGTAGATGGAAAAAAATATCCATACTCATGCTTCTTCAGAAACAGCTCAGAGACATGATTTGAATTGCAACTGTGTAGCTGTATGATTCTTTGCAGGTGTGATGAAGTCTATGCTACCTTCACTCCTGGTGTGGATTATGTTGTATCGTAGGAAAATTGCATCCTTCTGCCTTATCTACCTACTACTTGCCTTTTGGATTGCAGCTTCTGGCTTTGAAATAAAAACCCATTGAACATATGAAGGAAGCTGTAGACAATCACAAGTCGTGCTAGAGAGGCATTTGAGAGGCTTTTAAGGAGAGGGTCAAATACAGTCATTCCCTCTGTAGTCTTTGCGATATTGCTCTCTGTTTGATCCTTCTAGTTGTCGTTGTGTTAAAACACTTGTTGTGTTCTATTTACTTGCTATGAATTTCTTGACATACTTTTAAGTTGAAGAAGAGATGAGCTGATCTCTCAAGACCAGTGTTATGCTACACTTTAAGTTTTCCTGTGGTGTTAGGGAGATCAACAGTCTTTGAATTTACATGGCATGTTAGGCAGATAAGCACTGCAAAAGAACCCTGCCTCAGATGAGCATCATGTGAATGTGAGGCCTGGGAATTCATGCTATTTGCTAAACATTTGGCAGCACCAGTCCCACACACTAAATCATAATTTGCATCTTTGCCTTACAACACTCTTCCTGAAAGTAGTTTGTGAGCATTTAATATGCCGTAGCCAAAAGCTTCACTATCAAATCAGGTGTTTTCTGACTTGAGGGCTAGATGGCATCTCCTCTAACAGAACTTCTGCTTTAAACATTTTTATCAGAAAGTTCCCTGCTGTTACAGACCCTTCTCGATGTGGTTCTCAGAGAATGAACCCTGAATGACAGACCTGCTTGCTTTCATGTCTGTTTGGTTTTGAGTATTCTTGCATGTTAAGGAACACAGAAGGTGGCTACTGCTTTTGCTGTTATTTATTACTAATGCAACTGTTTACAGATCCTTCTTAAAGAGTTTGATTGCTATAAGCTGTCTAAGTACAAAAGGACAACATCTTTGGGAGCTCTTTTTTCAGGTATTTGGAGTATGTTGTGGCTCTTCTCTGGAATCTCTTCAGTATGCCCTTACCTGTCCTGTACTGAGAGACCCAGAACAGGGCCCAGTACTACTACTGCTGAGTAGAGATAAGGAAGCATCACCTCCTTCAGCCTGCTGACTACATTCCTCCCAAAGCAGCCCATGGTGCTGTTAGCCTTCCTTGCCACAAGTTCCCATCAGTGGCTCATGTTCAACTTAGCGTCCACCTGGATTGCCAGGTCTTTCTCTGTCAGAACACTTTCGAGCTGATCGGTCCTCAGTATACACTGGTACATGAGGTTGTTCCTCCCCAGCTGTAGGACTTGGCATTTCCTTCTGTTGAACTAACTTCCTGAGGTTCTTGCCAGCCCATTTTTCTCACCCTGATAAGGTCTCCCTGAATGGCTGCAACTTCTTGGTGTATCAACCATTCCTCCATGTTTTGTACCATCTGGGAATTTGTTGGAGGTGCTCTCTCACCCACTATCACACCCAAGTTGTGTAGAGAATACTTAATCCTTCATGTTAATCTGCAGTAGCCAGATCTACCCTATTAGAAGTGAATGGATTTGATTCACAGTAAAAGAATTGATATAGTGTCTGCTAGGTTTTTTTAAGACACTGAAAACTTACTAGAAAGTTTCTCCTGCTTACCTGAATGGAGAGATTCAGAGCAGAAGGTGAGGAAAGAGCTTGCTTTGAGGCTGTATACACCAACCGAAGACTAACAGTGTCATAAAATATTAAAAGTATAATTGCAGGAAGAACTGGTATCCAACCAAAGCAGTAACCACTATAGATTCCTTGTTCTTAAATTCTACTTTAACTTCTCAGGAGTTCTAGAGTTCAGGTAGTTTTGAATGGTAAATATCTAGACTTCTGTCTGGCTTGTCACGGTTTCCACAGAGGTGTGCAATTGTAACTAATGTGTTGCTATTGGATATATTGGCAACCAGGAGCCTGTGGTGGGTAAAAACATTTCTGTTGTGCTCTTGGAGTCTGGCTTGTATACAGTGTAAATAGAAATACTATTGATGTTAATGGAGGAGGCATGTAACTGCAGGAAGCATTCACTTTGTGATAACAGCCTATGTTACTGATGACCAGTTAGCAACTCTGTTGTTTTTTGATATCACTGACTTCCTTTTCCTGGAAAAAGTGGTTTGGGTTTTGTGGGTTTTTTTTTTTTTTAGAGGAAATCCTATTTATCTGCTTTGAGGAAATGATTTGTTACAATCAATCTCTCTTTTTAAAATTTCTTTTTCTTGCTTTTTTCTTTCTATTAATCTGTGCTGATACTCCTTGGAAGCTTTTCTGCCTCTGCAGTGCTTCGTACATGAGGAGTTGTTGATAATGGCAATACCATCTAAACAGAACATCTTTCATATGAGGAAAGGCTGCAGGAACTGGGGCTGTTTAGTGTAGAAAAGAGGAGACTGAGGGGAGATCTTATGAACATTTACAAATATCTCAATGGTGGGTGTCAGGAGGTTGGGACATCCCTTTTTTTCTATAGTAGCTAGCAACAGGACAAGGGGTAATGGGATGAAGCTGGAACACAAAAAGTTCCATTTAAATATATGAAAAAACTATTTCACTGTGGAGGTGAGGGAGCCCTGGCACAGGCTGCCCAGAGGGGTTGTGGAGGCTCCTTCCTTTGAGGTCCTCAAGACCCGCCTGGACACGTTCCCAAGCAACCTGATCTAGGTGACCCTGCTTCTGCAGCGGGATTGGACTAGATGATCTCTAAAGGTCCCTTCCAACCCTACCATTCTATGATAAACATCTTTTATATCATTAATGATTTTATTATCAGCTGTTGAAGGTATTTAAGTTCTCTGATCCCCTTCCTGGGAAAAAGCATTTTACATTTATCCTTCTCTTTTCTCATCTACCTTTGGTCTACCACAACCCTAGTTGCCTTAACTGGAGAGCTATTTTGGTCTATAATGACCACAGTCCATTATTCCAACTCGTGTCACAGCTTGAGTGTAATTAAAGTGATATTTGAGAGGCGCTGCTTCTTGGGTTTGCTTGACTTCTGAAAGGAATGTAAAAAGCAGTTAGTGAATCACTGAAAACAGACCTTTTTTTTTTTCTTCCTTTTCACCTCAGCCATTTTTATTATTTTTTTTTTTACTTCCTTCTGCCCTTTTTAATATCCTTTCGCTCCACAATCATCTCTCAAATCTAAGCATGTTAACTTCAGCAACTTTATGTGGAGAATGATTCTCTAGGGCTGGCTGACGGATTAAGTGGCAGTACCTTGGTTGTGAAGCAACCTACGTTTGCACATTCTCCAGTCGTTTCCCATTAAAACTTAAATCCTTGTTCTGTTGTGGCACCTTTAAAAAGCAGACCTCCTCCTTACATCTAAATGTTATGAAAACCAGGCATACTGTAACCCAGGACCCCAAGGAATGCTTGATTGAAATAACAGATCAGAAAAGTCTCTTGCTAACATTCCTGTGATTATAGGTTTACTCATGTGACAGAAAGATGGTGTCAGCTAGCTTTTTGCATACAGCCTCATTTTGGTCCAAAACCTAATGTAGCTCTTAAAGGCTTCACTGAAGCAGTGGTTTGGGGGATAGATAACGTCTTAAAATGTAACAGTATCCATTACCTTACCTCTCCTTAGAATTGTCTTGCGTGGTGCTGATCTGGGTGGTTGATGTGGTTCCTACTGCGGAGCAGAATGTATTTCCTGGCTAGTAGTTGCTGTTGCCAGTTAGTAGTTACTGACGTTGAGTGGAGTAAAAGCAAAGGGAAACAGAAGTGACTCATTCTTAGATTCTCATAGGTAAACAAAAAGGCAGCTTTCTTTTAGCTCCCTGTGCTCTTCTGTGGTAACTATCTCAGTTAATTTTTTCTTTGCATTTGAGTTTCTTGTGTTGCTAACTTACATCTGATTTGACATCCCCCATATATGTCTGAGGGCATTAATGTAGGGAATGAAGGAAGAAGTCTTGACAGAGAAAATAAGAGAAGAAACATTCAGTGTTTCTCATTTATAGTTACAAAATGAAAGGTGAAGAGCAGCAACTGTGGAAGTTGGTTTTAAATTAGCAGATTGCATCAAGCAATGAGCAAGATGTCAGAGGAAACAGCAAACACCTCACTTTCACTTTCATGCAACCAAGTGACTTGAACAAATGATGTGAACTCATAAACCAGAAATCTAAACTGATTTAACATATTTGAATTTATACTGGTGAGGGTCAATGTTCATTTGTTTCAGTCTCTTTAAGAGGTGTTTGAATGACAAAATTGATCATGAAAGCTCTCCTGATGTTGTTAATCACAAACTTTCCCTTTACAGTGGAGCTTAGCAAATGTGTAATGAGTCCTTGTGACACGTGAGCCTGTTTGCAGCCTTAACACATGTAAAGATTCACATGCTATAAGTTATAATGCAGTTAACTCTTACCCCAATGTGTACAAAATGAACATCAACTGCTTTAAAATTAGTTTAAAGCTTCCTGGAATTCTTCCAGGTTTTGATATGGAAGGTCTTTCTATTTCACTGTTGATAATCATGTTTGTTGTCTCTCCCTCCCACCTCTGTCTCTCTTTGCAGGCAAAGGCAGCTCAAGCATCTCATCCGACGTGAGTTCAAGTACAGATCACACTCCCACCAAAGCCCAGAAGAATGCGGCTACCAGTGAAGGTAGGCAGCTGGTACTCATTACTCAGGTCAGGCCCCCCAGCATAATCCTAGCAATTTTGAGAAAAGGAACCCCTCCTCCTCGTTCCTTCTGTGTACAGTACATCAGCATATTAGAAATTAAAAACCAGTTGTTCTTTCTGCATACAACTTCCACTCCTACCTGGAGTTTCTAGTTTAAATTTGTGACAAAGGATCTTAGATACTTTTGCAGAACAAAAATGTAGAGTTTTGCGTCATTTTGCATGTTACTTTTTCAGCAAAGGCTTTTCTACCTAAGATTTGATGTGATGGAATTTTGAACTTGTTTCTGAAGAATATACTTTAATGGCAGCTTTTTGGCATAAGTTCTAGGTTGGGTCTCAGCCTCTCACTTTTGTTCTAGAAACACCATGAAAATGTGAGTTGTTTGTGCCAAGTGTTCAAAAGTGTAGCTGTGGACTTAGACCTGACAAGAATTTAACTAAATTGACATCTCTTACCAACAGTTACTGGAGTATGTGATCATCCAGGTCTAGATTTTTAGTGTCTAGGGGAAGGAGATGTCTTATGTGTCAGTATTAATACAGGTCTGTGCTAACTGGCCTGTGAATAGAGAAATGCTGATCCTTTCCTGCTGCCTCCTTATATGTAAATAGGTGTGCTCTGTTAAATGAAAGTATATTGGCCATAGTTTTTCTGAGAGTGTCTTTGAAGGCTAAGAGGAAATTATTCAATATGCAAGTTTAATGATGTAAGCTGAAAGTATTTTTTTAATGAGAAATTTATGTACCTTAACTACAATTTCTGCTCAGCTCTGTCATAAGTTGTTGGTTGTACTCAGTATTTATCAAATAATAATTATGATTTCTTACACTCCTGTCATTATATAAACTCTGATTGCTTTCAGTCTGGCTTTATTTCTTATAGTTAAAAGAAATCATAGCCTTTGAATAGTTCTAGTTTAGCAAGTCTGTAGAATCTGTCCAGTAAAAGTAGGTCATATAAGTAATAAATGACCATATAAATCACAAGAGTTTATTGTTAGGTATGCCTAATCTCATATCAAGAATGAAGATCTGGCACCTGTGAATCATGAGAGATTCTCATTTAGGATCTCTGCTTTTGAGTCTGACCAATAAATTTAACAATAAATGAATAAGTGGTTGATAAAGTTTAGTGGAATAGTAGACTTCATGTTTCTCTAAGCATTAAATTCAAAAGTTTGGAGGTACCTGAAGGAAGCGAATTGTCAACAAAAAGAGATAAGTTTAGGAAATATATAAAAGCATTTTAACTTCTCTGTATGACAGCCAGGAGGAAAAAAAGGAAAGAAACCACAAAGGAATAATGGAAACTCTGAAGTCAGTACTGAACAATTGTTTAAATTTCTGTTTTACTTTAGTCAGTAAAGCATGGGGTTTTTTCTCCTTTTTTTCAAATCAGATAATGCAAAATAATCCTTTACTAATCTCTAAGATTTATGCTTTTAATGTAGCCCACTGTAGAGCCGGTAAATATCAACATTCACTCTGAAATCTCCACCACTGGTTTGGAGCTAATTCATTAGAGAGGTTTAAATGCAGGCCAGCAGATGCTGTAGTAAAGATGGTTTTGAGTTTTCATGCAAATTCAGAAAGAGTTCAGAGCAGTAAAGTTGTGTATTCTATACTTGGAGGCAGTTTCAGATGTGAGCCTAGTTTTTTCTATGCCCTAGAGGGGTGTGATTTGACATACACTTTGGCAACAGCAGAAGTAGTCTCTTCCTCAGCCTGTGCTACTACTACTTTCCAACCAAAATTTTCTGCTGAGAAGTTACTAATGTGCCTCGATTTAGTATAAATTGCCTTAAAGTGGATTGCTGTGTAATCTGGCAGATATTTTGAACGTTGTAACTAGGGAGTATAAGAGTCCCACAAGAACAAGTGAGAGCAGAGACATGGAAGTGGAGTTGGGGGAGAAACAGGGATTGTTGAAACCAGTGCTGTTACTGGAAAGCACATTTATCAACCAGTGTGTGTCTGGAATTTTTACTCATGTTGCCTCTTTTTCCCCATGCACAGTAGACTGGGGGGATTCAGCTAAACAGATTCATACCTCCTGCAAGACGAGTGGGGTTCTGTGCTTACCAGACTGAATTCTTTTATACTGTTTAGTTAGAGTAGTACCTAGGGACCAGCTAAGAACAGAGCCTGGTTGTGTTAGATGTTGTACAAGCAGTGGCAGTTATGTCTTTTCATTGGGGTGTTTACATAACATTTTATAACTGTTAGTTAAATTTACCTTTAGAGCACTCCATGCTCTAGTATTGGCTTGCCATGATACAGTAGTACCTGCCCACCGCAGAGATCAGTAAATGTGTCTTGCTCTTTACCGTGAGACTGGTTTGTCACATGGACAGAACCCTCTAATTCTGTCTCTTGCTTTAGGGCTGTGTTGTAAATTCATAGCACTGTGTGCTGTCCTGTGAATGAGCCACGTGGTGTGTGTGGTGAGATATCTGTGCCCTAGGTATGGAGTTGAAAGGACTATGAAACATTGCAGGTGAACTCCTCTTCACCTTTGTTGGCATGCAACACTGCAGACAGATTCTTTGCATCCCTTGAATTTCTGTTGGCAAGGGCATTCCTTGGTGCCTATCTCCATGAAGCAGGTAGAATTTGTGTTTGAGGCTTGAAGGCCTTTAGGCTCCCGTTTTCCAGCTTTGCAAACCTAATTCTTTCCAGTTCTGCACTGCAAATCTTCTCTTCTCTTTCTGGCAAACAGTTGATACAACGCTTGAAGCTGAATCAATGAAATGCCTTGAAACAACTAGAAAGGAAACCTGTAGGACTGATTCACCCAAGCTCTGTGGTACTGTACAGCAGAGAAGCAGTCATGTAAAGTATTTCTTAAGCAGATATAGATTCCCAAGGCTTGCAGAAAGGTGGCAAGAAGTACTCTCGCTTGAAAGAGCAAACCACCTCAGTAAGTGACAACAGGTGTCACCTTGCCATCAGTTTGAAGAATCAAATGAACTCCGCTCTTCGTCTTGCCTATTGTCTACTGCAACCTTGATAGTTGTCAAGTTTCAGTGCTGTGATGTGTCTCTATAGGACAGGTGTGAGAAGTGTGTAGTGAGCTGCTTGAAATGGCTTATGTGACGTCCCAGTTGCAGATATACTGTTAAGGCAACATCAGTTACATCTTTTGATGGGAATGAGAGATACAGTTATGGCCAAAATATGGTACCCTCCCTCACATGGTGGATTATGAGCCTCTGTAGAGTTGTGAAGGGGGTTTTTAATGCTTCCAAAGAGCCAAAATGCTTCTCATACTATTAAATATGCCTGGGTGAACTGCACATTCTCTACTAGTGAAGAACAGCTAGTATGTGTTAGTATCCTTAGCCAAAACAGCCTCACTCAGCAATGCATTGGAGACGTAACCCTGTTTCTGTTGTGTAGAGGAATGCAGACAGTAAGCAACTGACCACACAACTTCCTAAATTCAAACTTGAGGTACCAGTGATGCACTTGAGAGATGTAAAGGTGAGACTTTACTAATGCAGAAGCTGAAGTCTAGTCTCTCTCATTGTGGTTTTTCACTTTCTATACTTCAGTGAAGGACAGCTGGCAAAAAAACAGATGTCTGATCCTCTCTGTGAATCAGAGTATGCTGTAGGGACTGTTTGTTTGGCTACAGCATGGCTCAAAAGGAAGCACAGTAGACTGTGAGAGTACTTGTACACTGATGCCTCTGCACTGTCTCCCCTTCTGAGGATACAGTTTTCTTTAGCTTTGAATATACACTGTCTTTTACTACTTTTCCAGTCTCAGACATTGTCTGCAATTCTTTACCCCATCAATCAATTACAGTTCGAAACTTGAGAACACATGAGTTTTTGCTACCCCCCATTGCTCTTCTGGCAAGTGAAAGACTAAATGGATTTTTGTGGGCCATTTAAATGCAATTTGCTATACACAGTCACAGCTGGAATATTATTGTCTAAAACTTGATTTGGAAGATGAGACTGAAAGTTTTTGTATGGGCTTACCTTGATCAGAGGGAGCTTTCTCCTAACACTTACCTGTAGACTGTGGAATGATATGTACATGGTGGATGCTTCATGGAGGCCTGCACCTGGGGAGGAACAACCCCATGCACCAGCACAGGCTGGGGATTGACCTGCTGGAGAGCAGCTCTGCAGAGAGAGACCTGAGAGTGCTGATTGACAATAAACTAACCATGAGCCAGCAATGTGCAGGAGTGCTGATTGACAATAAACTAACCATGTGCCCTTGTGGCCAAGAAGGCCAGTGACATCCTGGGATGCATCAAGAAGAGCGTGGTCAGCAGCCTGAGGAAGATTCTTCTCCCCCTCTATTCTGCCCTGGTGAGACCTCATCTGGTGTCCTGTGTCCAGTTCTGGGCTCCCCAGCTCGAGAGACAGGGAAGTGCTGGAGAGAGTCCAGCGCAGGGCCACCAAGATGATCAGGGGACTGGAACATCTTCCTTATGAGTAAAGACTGTGGGAACTGGGGCTGTTTAGTCTGGAGAAGAGGAGACTGAGGTGGGGGTGGATCTCATTAATATTTACAAATATCCAAATGGTGGATGTCAAGAGGTTGGGACATCCCTTGTTTTCTGTTGTATTCACTGCTAGGACAAGGGGTAATGGGCAAAATCTGGAACACAAAAAGTTGCACTTAAACATGACGAAAAACTACTTTCCTGTAAGAGTGATGGAGCACTGGAAGAAACTACCCAGGGAGGGTGTGGATTCTCCTTCTCTGGAGGTTTTCATAACCTGCCTGGATGCATTCCTGTGCAACCTGATCTAGGTGGACTTGCTTCTGCAGGGGGTTTGGACTAGATGATCTCTAAAGATCCCTTCCAACCCTACCATTCTGTGATTTTACAATTCTATGATTCATATTAACTCGACTGTCTTTCAAATAAAAAAAATCAATACTGTTTGCACTTCACATCTGTGTCTGTTAAGTGGTAATCCAGAGGCAGCTTCAAATTGAGAACTTGTGTATAAGCTCCATGTATGAGTTCTAATTTATTTCTCAGTTTCTATAAAATCAAATTGAAGGATTAGGCTGGAAGCAAAATACTGTTTTAGCAGAGAAGCGTGGTGATGAAATACCTCTGAATATATACTATTAAATCTTTATAGTTTGAATTTTGTGGAAATACAGTGAAGTCAGCTGCTGTATCCTGCAGAAGTTAAAGTAATATCTGCTTTTAGTGATATCGACTTTTAGGAACCTTCAAAAAGTATTTAACTTTGATTTTCCTTCTGCAGTACTGTGAGAGTTCTAGAGTCTATCTTCTTCATATAATGTTCATATACCTTAAATATAGTTAAAAAAAGACCATCTTTGGAAAACAGGTGAATTAAGAGAACAGAGCTTTTCACCCATTAGCATGCCAACGTTTATGTTTAGCATCAAGATCAAATACTTTTGTTTTGGCAGTACCTGTTTGTATACTTCTCAACATAAGAGATATTTAGGTGTGTACTGGAAAAGTCTCATAGTTGGATCCTGCTTTCTGTTTTATTTGGGGTTTTTAGTGATTCTGATGGACTTGGTAGTGTTAGGTTAGTGCTTGGATTTGATGATCTTAAAGGTCTTTTCCAACCTAAACAATTCTGTGATTCTGGGAGAAGCAGGCCATATAGTCTGGCTGGAACAATTATGTTAATTAAGAGCCTTTCCCTCTATTAAATCATCTTTGGGGGCAACTATGAAATGTAGCATTTTGCAAATATGTAATTCTTTACTCACGTAACAGTGCTACTGTATACAAGATGGTACATGTCTAAGGTTCATCAGGCTGTGATGTTGTGGTCTTCAGCATCCTTCTATGTTAGATCCCTTCCACTGAGGCTTCTCAAAGTGGATGGTACATTACTGAGTGCTGATCCATGCTATGGAATGCCTGCTATTGGTCATCTTCCCTTGGCATGTGGTAAGTTCCATAGAAAGGGTTGGCTGAGAATGAGGAATTAGCCTTCCCTCAATACCACTCTTCATCCTGCTGAAGTTCTAGGGGAACAAAAAAACAAACACTAAATAACCAAAGCCACTCCAAATCAAACATAACAAAACCAACAAACCCACCAAAACCCAGGCAAAAAACAAGCAAAGAACACCCTTCCCAACTCCCCAAAAAACCAAACCCCCACCCCACCAAAAAAAAAAAGCCCTAAACTGAAAAAAAAACCTGGTTAAATGTTACAGCTGGTGGCCAAGTTTGAATTTAGGAGCTTTCAGGAGGGCTTCTACCATCCTGCATATAGAAGTACAGGTATTCACTCAATTTTTCTTTTATGATAGAAATACCAGCTACTCAAATAACTGAAACTAGATTTATGTCCATTTTTATAGGGAAAAGAAAAAAAGGCAGAGCTGGCTAAGCTTTTCAAAGAGAAGTTAGCCTCTATTCATCTAGTAATAGCACAAGTCTTTTCTTGCTGTACTCTTCTAATCATTTCTTAATAAAATAACTTCCAAGTGACTTTCAAAACCACTGGTATTTTTGACTACTACTATTGCATTGCTTTCTTCTGCAAGTTGCAAGTGAATTAATATGTAATTAATATCAAATTGAGGAAAGCAGCAATCAAGAGTGTTCAGCCATACCATTCTTACTTTGACAAAGTCATTTTAGAAGACCACAGTGAATAATGGAAGAATGCACTTTTGAATGATTTTTTATGGACTATGGAAAGGCATCAATATGTGATATCTCTCCAGACAGTCATTTTGCACTCTTATTTTCTATTTCTTAGAATAATAGACAGTTTGGTCCCTGGCTTTCACACTCAGGAGTACAGATATCTTGGTTATCTATATAGGAATGTTTCTTTTCTAGAGAAATTTGAGGTTTTTAATCAGAAACCATTTATCACTGCTCTATATAGGAACATTAAGTGATGTTTTTTGAACATGAAAGTTGTTGTGTGTCTTCGACCTCACGAGTGAGGGAACAAAGTACATATTATAGGATATTTTCAAGGAGGATGTCATTCTGTTAATTTCTCTTGGCTTAATAATCACATTATTTGAAAAGACTGGATGTTTATTGGCTCTCTGAGTAATTCTTAGTTTATTCAATGAATTTAAGAGGAGAGGTCCGTGTGTTTTGCACAATGATGAACACTAGGAAGGATTTGGAAAGATGAAATTGTGTCCTATGCTTTTGGTATTGAAAATGATTCCTGATAGAGAATCAGCTCGGACTGATTCAGGTGAGTGTAGTGCTGGTCTTATTTCCAAATGAGGAAAAGATCTCAGAGAAACAATTTGCAAATAAAAACTATTCTGTGTATCATGGTTCACATAAGATAGGTAAGTATAGGTTTACTGTCACAGAATCACAGAATCTTAAGGGTTGGAAGAGATCTCAAGAGATCATCTAGTCTAATTCCTCTGCCAGAGCAGGGCCAGGTAGAGTAAGTCACAAAGGAACTCATCCAGGTGGGTTTTGAGTGTCCCCAGAGAAGGAGACTCCACAACCCAACTGAGCAACCTATTCCGGTGCTCCCTCACAATGATGAAGCTTTTCCTTGTGTTTCTTTAGAACCTCTTCTGTTCCAGAGTGTACCTGTTGCCCTTGTCCTAATATTAGACATAATTGAGAAGATCCTGGCTCCATCCTCCTGACACCCACCCTTTTATGTATTTGTAAACATAAATGAGATTACCTCTCACTTTCTTCTTCTCCAAGAGAAAGAGCCCCAGGTCCCTCAGCCTTTCATCAGAAGGGAGATGCTCCACTCCCTTAATTATACTGGAGTTCTGTTGAAGGTTTTGAGTGGTTTGTGTATTCTTTCAGGCCATTGAGTTAATTAAGTGTGGCAAAAAACTTGCTGAAAAATTTCACCCAGTTTGTCTTGATGATACTTTTGACAAAAAGAGCTCTTAATCCTGTCTTACATCTGATACCTGTTAAATATTTTTCCACTTTAATATCTTTCTTTTCATTTTCTCTTTAACATAGGAAGCTTACTAACCCAGTATTGGTATTGAAAATCTATGTATGGTCTTTCTAGACACATGCAAACATATGTATATTTCTTGCTTCTTTTGATGGCAGTTCCCGTTTACCTCTGCCCTCCTGTGTTTATAGCATCTCTTACTGAGAATTTGGGCTCTTGGTTGTACTGTTAGAAAGTACTGTCTAAGCAGACTTTCTGTGCATCAGAAAAAAACCATGTCTGAATTGGAGATGAATGACTGAATTTGCCCTTGCTTACTTGGAAATGGGCTGAGATTCAGTTGGCTTTGAGTGGGCTGTGGCTGTTTGGAGTTGGTAGTGAAACTGGAGACCAGGTAAGTTTCCTATGGTTTTGTGTTACTTTTGTAGCCGTGGAGTTTTTCAGAAGAGTGAAACATTACCTTATCAAATGTGCCCAAACAGAATCATTTGAAGCCAAAAAAATGGGGAAAAACAAGAAGGGGATGGGGGGCATCGACAGTTAATAAATCCCAAACTATAAACTCATGGGCAGAATACACAGAGCTCACTATTTAAATTCCTTTAACCAACTTTTCTGAAGGCATATGCAAATATAGTCACCTCAAGCAGTATGTGGAGATACAGAGTAGGATGGAGGCTGTTCTTAGGCACTGATTTTTTTGTGTTAACCACATGTTGTTATGCCTTTGCCAACAAATAGGCAGTGTTCCTGCAAAGCTGTTCTGCTAATTATAACAATACCACTGCAATCAGCATTTAAATCAAAGTTCAAATACAAGGCAAAAGTAGTTGGGACGTTGGCAAGGTTGAAGCTGCAAATTGAAACCTTACGTTATTCTGGCTAATTTGTACTGAAATGCTATAGCCAAATGTTTAAAACTTGCCCAAACAATACTGGGAACAAATTGGAAAGGTACATAAAACTGCAGTCTTACTTGATGTGCTGCCTGAAATGTGAGACCTACCAGAGCAAATATGCTTACAGTACAGTTGAAGAGAAATGATTCCAATTTAAAAACCTGGCACTGGCTTTTCCAAAGTAAGGTCTGATGCTTGGTAGGAGTGATTACGGTTTATTCAATTACCTGTAAATCTGATTTCAAGGAATCCAAGATACTAAATGTAATTCTTTTTGCAAAATGCTGTACCAAACTACTTAAATGCTGTTATCACAGGGAGATTCTGACACTAAATTGTTCTTTGTCTGTTATTGCCTATACTAGCTATTTGAAATGGTTTCCTTCTTTGAAAAGTGAAGATGACTTGAAGAGTCATCTTCAAGTATCTGATGACTGCTAGATGATTTGCTAGTCTAAAGCCCATCTTTCTTGAATGCTAGACCTGTCCCCTAAGACTGCTTGAAGAATATATACAACCTGATAATGCATATTTAAATATGTTGGGCTTATCCTTTTCCCAGAATTTATGAACTGACACTAGCAAATTCCTCTACATTTTTTCATTATTTCAATTAAGCACTAGAATTAAATTGGAACATCAGTTTTTTGCCTTGAACTTGACAATCCCTGTTAAGATGCTGTTAGTTTCAATTTATTGCACAAAAGATCCTGCCTTATTTTCCTGTATCTAATCTTTTTACGTCAACCTGTCAAATAACTGTATAATTTTTAAGACTGATATTGCCAACAGTTCCAGAACTAGCAGGCTGCTTCAGAAATATCTGCTGACTCATTCTGTACTTCTCTTCTGGCTATTGTACCATAGTGCCTGCTACTGTGTTTTGCTCAAGTTACTGAAGCTTGGCATCTCCTTGTTTCTCTTGAGATGTATATACTAAGATTGGCTGATGAGAATAGCAGTTCAAGAATGGGTAATGGTAATTTGTGTGTTCTTGTTAATCCTGACTGCTGGATCATCATTAGTCTGGACAGTTACAATAGACTAGATGCATAAGCAGAATTTATAGGCATGAGTAAAATCTGGTGATGAGTCATCAATATATTTCTCTAGCCTTAATCAGCCACACTTGAACATACAACTTGTGGTCTGGTGCGTGTTCAGCAACTGTCCATTGCAGTATTTTCTTTCACATTTAAGGCTGGTTTTCATCTTAAACTGTGGTGATGGATTGGGAGTTTGTATCTCTTGAACTTCAAAGTATAATTGCTGTTTTAATGATTTAAATAAAAGACACATGTCAATAGTAGCCTATCAGCTGTTCTGAGCTAGGAGATTTCTACTCACCTACTTTGGCCTTTTGTGTGTGAACAGGCTCTTGAGAAAATGGGCAGCATTTCTTTAGAGATGCATTCTAAGGTTTGGCAGTCAATTTCATCAGCTAGTTTGAGTTACCCTACAACAAGGTAAAGTACTGAGACTTTTTGTAGGTATGTAACCTCCCCATATGTGTTTATGCTACCTCACATGTAAATGCATGAGCAGAAAGAGGCCTGATGGCTTTACTGGATGACTGTAACCTGTTGTGCTGCTTGCAATGACTTGGTTATATCATGAATCTCCATTGTAAATTATTGGTCATGATAATGATGTTTCAGTTTGTGCCGGTACCTAATCTAATCTGTGGTGCTTTTGTTTTTCCTTACATGATTCATAGAATCATAGAATGGTAAGGGTTGGAAGGGACCTTTAGAGATCATCTAGTCCAACCCCCCTGCCAAAGCAGGTTCACGTACATCAGGTCACACAGGAACATGTCCAGGAGCACTTTGGAAACCTCCAGAGAAGGAGCCTCCACACCCTCCTTGGGCAGCCTGTGCCAGGGCTCTGTCAAGTCCATTTCCATCTTGTATATCCAAGAGAGTGAAATTTTAGAGCACTATCAGGTATTCAATGTTTGTGGGAAATCTTTTACTTGTTCATTACAGGTAAATAGCACTAGGTGAGAATCTCTGAAGGACAAATGCTCACATCAAGAGATCTCAAAGATGTGCGTAGTAGGAAAAACCTCTTTTTCCTAGCTGTGAATTTTGTAATTTGATTAATCTGAAGATATTTATATGCTCATATAGATATTTACAAATATTTTTTTCTTAAACCTTTCCATCACAACCCCTTGTCAATATAAACATTTGTAAGCTCTGACAGGCAAGCCTTCTTCACCTACGATTTGAGCAGTGAGATGTGACACCTGAAACCTCAGAAACTGCACTATGCAGAGCAGTTGTTTACCTCGCACAAGGAGGGACTTTTGTAGTAATTTTCCTTAAAGAACAGGAACAAATGTGGTTCAAATGATAAAATAATAATTGTACTGTCTTCAGTGGGCTCTGGCTTGGGAGACTGTTTACTTGGTCCCTCTTTAATGTGCACTGAGATAAACCACTACCTTGAACTCTGTTTTCTAAAATCATCATGCTCCTTGACTCTTTCACTTTGCTTTTGCTTTTGAAACAAGGTTTGAGTTACTTTTTGTAACCTGATGTAAAATTATAGCCCAATCTTATTTTAGCTGTGAGTATATTTCTCTGAACTTTCTCAGATTTCTTTTCATGCCCTTGTACCTCAGATTCAGCTGTACTACACATTTTCTGCTCAGCCTTGCGTTTGCATTTGGAAGGCTTTTTCAATGTTTAGCATGTGAAACCTATCAAGAAGCTGATGTATCTGGTTTTAATGGGAGGTTATTCTGGAGCTGACTAAAATTCCCGATGTTCTGAATCTGCTTTGGTCACTTCCAGTGAAAAGGACTGACAGCAGTAAGTGTCAATTTGTGCTGTTAATTTGTCAGGTTACTTGCCAAATATATTTTGTTGTGGAAAAAAATCTTGAGGAACACTTGTTTTTCTTTCTGTTGGTGTGGCATTGGAGGAATGATGGATCTGCTTGTATCTGTCAGTATTTAGTAAAGATGACTTCTGTCTATGTCTAATTAAGGAAGCATTTAATGAAATCTGAGTATTTTGCTACACTATGCTAAGAATGTCACCCCCCATTGAAACTGCATTTGAATCAAAACAGCAGCACTACTGTTCAGTCACTGCATTCAGATTTTACCAATCATGTTAAATAGCTCTTTGGGATGAAGAATTGGTTTCTTCCCAGCCTGATGTGTTAATGCTTTCATATACTTTTAATTAGGTAAATGGCTTCTGTTTAGAATGTGTATTTCTGTATGGCTCAAAACCAGAAATGAACCTAAAACACACAGGAAAAGCTCTCTCCCACCTACTGTTTTCTGTGTCACTGTGATGATAAATCTTCTAAGAAGTATTGTTCATAGGCAGAAGACTGGGAGGCTTCTGATGTCATGAGAAACTGTCATGATTATCCATAGATGCCCATTTCAAGATAGATAGCAGATAAATACTGATCTGAACTGAAAAAAAAAGACTCAAAACTGATGTAATTTATCTCATATCCTCCTTTCTGTTATTAGTTATTCCAATTCTGATTTGGACACATGCCTAAAGGAGAAGCACCAGGGTATCCTCTTGACTTTGGTGATACTTTAATGCTCAAATTATTAGGGTAACTTTACTATCCTTCATTCATGTTTTGACTCAGAACTTGAAGTGGTTCTATTCTGCTTAAGTTTTACACCTGCTGATGTTGTAGAAATTGGAACATTGAATATTAGAGCAACTCCTTATATATCTCTGAGAGAAGGCTCTTTCCTCATTTATCTTGGAACTAATATGTGCATAGAAGGACAATGTGCCATAAACTTGTTACCATTCAATGCTTGTGGGCTCTAACTAAGAGCAGCCATGTTTAAATATGTAATATTCTGCATTATTTAGGGATGAAGAGGAATGAAACCATAACTAAACAGTAACTAAAATACTAGCCTAAGGGCAACAAAAGGAATGTAGTTGAGAACTGCAAGCAGTAAAACTAGGTGAAAGAAATTGAAAAAAGATCATGTTAACTGTGAAGTCATAAAAATTAAGGATATAGTTAAAAGTATGAGCAATCAAAGCTTTGTATCCTGCTGTCTATTGCTCAGTATGATATATTGTGCTTGTAAACTTAGCAGGCTCACATACTGCTGAAAGGATAAAGTGTTTGGTTTGGGCCCCTTCTCAGAGACTGTGTGTTTTGTCTGAATGGTTAGCCAATTCAGGCCAGAGAATCAAGCATCTTCTACTGGGTTGTTTCATTAACAGCAAATGTAATCATGGTGAATCTCTCAAATTCGGCGGCTGCCAGCAAAACCGATGTATTGTGTTACTTTGGTAACCAGACAGGCTTCCTTAATCCAAAAGATAACTCATAAACTCTGTGAATCTTACTGATATTTCCCTTAGGATTGTGGCTGTGGTTATAAAAAATAGTTCATGTATCAGTCCCAAAGTGTTGCTTATTGCTCTGGATTAAATAAGGCTTTTATTCTCATTGAAATCCAAGAGTGTTGCTGATTTTAAGTCCTAACAGAGACCATACTTCTTCAAAGCTTTGAAAGAGTTCAGTCAGCATTTTAGGAGGTTATTGAACCTCCCAGATATATCCCATCAAGAGGTATTAAGTATTTGACTGTTTAAGCTATTCTCAAAAGAACTTATTTGCACTGGAACTGGGGATCTTGCAAGATGTAAAAAAGCACCCATCTTCTTAAGAAGTTGTTACTGGACTGAAATAATTCATCAAAAGATTATTCCTTTGTCAAAGAGATATTGAAGAAGTAATCTCCCTAAAACTAACAATTAACTATTACATAAAGCCTCTACAAAAAGAAAATAGATGAAAACAGTGAAAATGAGGCGTGTTTGTTGGTGCCTTTTAACTTCAGGACCAAAATCGTCATTGCTATGAAACGAACTGCTATCAATAATACTGGTCTGCATTGATAGTGGTCTGTATGATACTAAAAAGACAGGTGTGGTTTCAGGTTTGCTCTGTAGGGATAAAACACTGCTAAGCAGAGGGAAAAGAATCAAGGCAGACAGGCCATTGCCTTCCAACACTCATGTCCTTGTACAGAAAGCTTCTAGCGGAAGAAACAACATCATCTTGGTAAACTAATATAGATGTCTAATAAAAGGAACCTTGCCAGTTCTGAGTGGATGGAAATCTGGGAATGCTAGAAGATTAGTATGGTATTGAAGCAGTATAGTTTGTGATGCAGATAATTTTGAGATTGTACTCACTAAGAATCCTTATGTGCCGGGCAATCCTTGAAAGAAGGTCAGGCTCGGGATGGCTGGGTTGTTTTGCTCCAGGCAATAATGGCCACCTTCGTGCACTGGTTGGAGCTTAGGGCTGGAGGTATGTACCACTGAATTCAGCTGAGCAAATGCACTTCAGTTTTGAAAAACAGAATGAATGAGCTAAAAAGAAAGTCCTTGTGCTCATTTGGAGTGCAGTAGAAGCTGCTTTCTGTTGTACTTAGAACGTTACTGGTTCCATATGATAATCATAGAACTGTGATTGTTAAGATTACGTAGAACAGACTATTACATGCACAGAATAGCATTTTACATATGCCTTCAACTTCATGAAGGGTAACTGATGGAATAAAAGTTGAGACTGAGATTTGTGATGTTTAACTGAAGTTTATGTTGGAAATCTACTTAATATTTTCTTAAATGTCTGAGCATCACTCTAGAATGAAGTCAGACCAACAAAATCCTTTTACTCCTGTCTGCTTTCCCATGGCAAGAATACCTGTTTGCTGGCCCTGGTGTTACCATTGCTCTGGCTAGCTTTGGAAGATGCCAGAATATACTAGAAACATGTTGGGTGATGGAAAGGCCATGGGTTTAAAGACCTGCATGCTTGCTGCCTCCTTGTCTGTCATGATCACAGCTTGTTTTGCTGGGCACTGTCTTCCCTCAGTCACAGGGTGTTGATACCAGACCCTATCCTTCCTAAGTTCAGCTCCCAGAAATGTCTTGCCATTCCTTATTCCAACGCCACTCTTCCACTTTCTTAATGTGAGGTGAGGCTGTCCTCCTTGTTTTCCTGAGTATACTGGCCAGGCTGAAATGATATACATCATATTACAGGCTGCTTGCTGCCAAATTTTAGTCATATATATATATTGCTCAAGCTGCAAACCTCCAAAGCAAACAGAGAGAGGAAATCAAAATTAAATTAATCCTCTCCAAGGATGTATAAAGTATGGTTGCACTGAGGTTTACAAGTCGAAGGTGAGAGGGCCATTGGTGGTAGGTGAGTCAGAAGCCACTGGTATGCACAGCCCCTTCCTATTGCGTTGCTTGTCTGGGCTGAAGTTGCTTGCCATGAAAACCTTAAGGTTTATTAAATGCTAGGTAGATAAATGAATTTGCAAGACCGTGGTTAACTATGGAAACATAGGGCATTCTTGGCAGTTTGCATTCACAGGATTAAAGGCAAAAGAGTCACCAGTTTCTCTGAAGCCCTCAGAGCTTTGCATTTCCTTCACATTGTGTAGCCAAGCATCCTAGCAGAGACTGAACAATGCTCTGGAGTCACTTTTGCACATGATACAAAGATTGTTCTTGGTTGAGAGGACTGGTTTAAGGACAGTGCTTAGTTCTGTGCTACTGCTGCTTTACTTCCTAATGCTAGATTTGGGCTGGCCAGCAGGAGAAATCAATGTCTCTTGAAGTCTTTGATGTCAGCTCTGTCTTAGCTGGCATGAGGGCAGAGGCACGCAGTCATGTCTGATGTTTTTCTTGAAACACCTCATAGCTATACCTAACCCATTTTCATGTGGAAAACAAGTGAAAGGACTGAGTACTGTCTGCAGAAGATGAAAATGAAATGGAATTGCATGGCACAACTTTGTGCAGTTGCAAAGTAGACTTGGATGCTGTCTCATCCAGAAAAATATGGGGGGTTTTGTTCTTTATTCTGGAGTTACAGGCTTTGGATTTTGATAATCTCACCTGAAATTAAATTATATCCCATATTGTATAGCTATTCAGGGAAAAAATGCCTTACCAAGCAATAGCAGTAATAAAGTAATCGATCAACTCCCACAAGCAGAAAAATAGGCTCATTGAAGTGACCGTCATGACTATTCTTTACCAAATATTATGCACAGGAAGAAGGAAATAAAAACCTTGCCTGTTTTTTTCAGGGCTTCAGGATTGTAAACTTAATGTAGTATATCACCAATGAACACTATCATCTATCTACCTGTTGTTTGTAGTTTATTAAATTATTAGGAGCAGTTAAACTCTTGTCTTGGATAATTTAAATGTCTGGTTGAAAGCTGAGTAGCTCAATCTGGGGGAGTTATTCTGAGTTGTTCTAGGGGAAGAACTTTGAAAATTAGTACACTTCAGTAGATGAGTTCAGGGGTTGAAAATGTGCCCTGTTTATCCTGCTAATACAGAGGAAAGCATCTGCTTGCAGTCTTGAAACATTATCTGATGCTGTGATTTTGCTACTACTCCCTGTTGTTCAAGATGAGACTTGCAGAGAATAGTAAAGTTTTTCCAGAAGAGCTCCTGTGGTAGGAGGTTGCCGGTGTGTTGTCCTGCTGCTAATTATCTGTTGCATCTTTGGTAAGCTTAATTTTTGCACAAGTCCTGTATGAATAAATTCAACTGACAGACAAACAACCTTGCATAGCTTCCCTGTTAAATATGTCAATTTAGTTTACTGGTGAAACTCAGATGTCATTAATCAAGCAGTAGCTTAGACTTAGAAGGCAGAGTCTAAGAATTATTGTCTGTGCTTCTCAATGGCTGTATGAGGACTAACCACTTGCCAAAATGGTTAACTGAGTTGAAGTAATGTACTGTGAATGTCAACTTGTTGATCTGCACACCTCAGAATTTTTCCATGGAGTACAGAGTCCAATTGTGAACTTAAGCTTGCTGACAATAGGCTTGCTGCTTGAAAAAATATCATTGATACTAAAAGTTCTGAGCCCTCAGGTAGAAACTTCTGAAGTAATGAGATCTTTGCTGAAAAAGAAGCTGTTCTGGGGAGAATCAAGGGACTTGCATGTCTTGGAAGCTGGCCCTTGAAGCTTTCATTTGTCATTTCAGTCCAGTTTCTCACCCACAAATGACACAGGGCAGCTATCTGCCATTGAAGGCAAACTTTAGCAAGATGTAAAAGGTGATATTTTGTTTTTCTTTGAATGATGAATGTCATGAACTCAATGACTCATTTATCTATACTTTTTGTCCTATATGCAATTAACTTATTTCTGTTTTGAATAAATGGGTATCAAGAATCCATCAGTTTGACACTTGATGACTCTGACTGAAGTTAAGCCTCTGACTTAAATTGTGTTATGTAGCAAAAGCTTGGAACACAAGACTGACTTAGAGCATGTGCTCTACTTGACAGCGGTGTAGCATAGCAGAAAATACAGTAGGAAGAGTGGCATGTATCTTCCTGTAGTACTTAAAAATGCTCAACAGATTTGGCAAAATTGCTTTGAGAAATGCAAGACCCTTAAAGGTCTGTAAACTACACCACTAAAACTATTACAAGGTGTGTTTACTAAAGGAGAACACTTTTAAGATGAAAAACATCACGCCAGTGGGCTTTCTCATTGCTTCTGTATTCTTGTTCTTGCCATGTTGTAGCTATGAGACTGCTGACCTGGACTGATTTGTTAGAAGTCAAATGCAATCCCTAATTAAAAGGACTTGTGTAATTTTAGGTAGTTTATTTTGCATAACCTATTAATTTGGGCTGTTTAGTCTGGAGAAGAGAAGACTTAGGGGGGAATCTCATTAATATTTTCAAGTATATAAATGGTGGATGTCAGGAGGTTGGGACATCCCTTTTTTCTATGGTATCTAGCAACAGGACAAGGGATAATGGGAGGAAACTGGAACACAAAAAGATCCATTTAAACATAAGAAAAAACTATTTCACTGTTGAGATGGGGGAGCTCTGGAACAGGCTGCCCAGAGGGGGTGTGGAGGCTCCTTCCTTTGAGGTCTTCAAGACCTGCCTGGACACATTCCTGTGCAACCTGATCTAGGTGGACCTGCCTCTGCAGGAGATTGGACTAGATAACCTCTAAAGGGCCCTTCCAACTCCTACCATTCTGAGGGCTGTGA
The DNA here is from genome assembly GCF_028858725.1 of Colius striatus. Taxonomy (NCBI): domain Eukaryota; kingdom Metazoa; phylum Chordata; class Aves; order Coliiformes; family Coliidae; genus Colius; species Colius striatus. The sequence continues at coordinate 9,051,053 of NC_084762.1, forward strand.
ACTTAATTAAAACTGATCACAAATTGCTTGTTGTTTGCTGAGATGTCTGAGAGTAAAATGAAAGATGGATTTTGTCAAAGTTGAATGCTAAAATAGAATAAAGATTTTGCTTTCATTTTTTTTGCCCCCAAGTTCAATCAATGGCAGTTGTTGGACATTAACAACTTTTTTTTCTTTCTTCTTCCTTTTTCTCTAAGCAGTTGAAAAAGTTATTCTGCAATTGGGAAGGGTTGTTAAGCATTGGCACAGGCTGCCCAGGAAAGTGATGGAGTCACCATCCCTGGAAGTACTTAAAACATGTAGATGTGGTGCTGAGGGACATGGTTTAGTGGTGGGCTTGGTAGTGTGAGGTTAGTGGTTAAACTCAATGATCTTAAAGGTCTTTTCAAACTGAAATAATTCTGTAATTCTTTTTATAAATAGATACCCAGTGTGCATATTTGGTAATTGTTTCCTGGTAGTATCTAAAGCAAGTATTGCTATTACAACAAAAAAGACTTCCCTGGAAAGACAGTGTAAAATGAAATGTAGCTTTTTAATCACTATAGCTTTTGCCTGAAACAGACTAATTTTATAGTCCCATTAGTGGGATGTTTGCTTAACATATGATATGTGCTTTTAAAAGCATATCTATATAGCCATTTTATTAATATAAAAATAAAAATGTATATGTCTGGAAGCTCTTCAGGCCTTAAACTATTGAAAACAAGCATATTTCACTTTTCTAGCTTAACTGGAGATTATTCAGAAGTGGTATTTTCATATTTTTCTCACAAAAATAGACTTTCATATTAGCTAACATTGTCATGTGTCAAGTAGCATGGCTTTAAAGTAATCTTTTGAGTCTTCACATTTCAAATATGGGTTTTTTTCCTCCCATCTGCCCTCAACTTTAGTCCTGCATACATAAAAGCATAGTGAGAAAACTGTTAACAGTATTGAATTGCATTACTTTTTACCCCATCTCTTGTTTTAGAGGCCAACTTAATGCTCCATCTAGGTTGACTTGATAAATGGAATTGTTCCAAGTTCTGTGTGTGAAAACAAGGCAAGGATAGACCAGAGAGTTGAAAATCTGCCAAAACAAACTTGAGTGGAATGGTTTGGTTCGTCCAGTGCTGCACTTTCTAACACCATAGGGCTTTTAAAAGATCTTTCTGTCCTCAGATATGTGGTCCATTGGATGCCACAATAGGCAAGCACCTCTCTAATGAATGAAGATGATGTCCTGCAGCACTTCAGTGGGATTTCAGTCATCTTGGTAAAGGAGAAGGGACTGAGCTAGGCCCAGCCATACTGTTTGACACTCCAGAAGCTTATGGCATTTAAAGTAAAATTACTATTATGTATGTAGGTGGCAACAACTACTACAGAGCCTTAAGAAGCAAGCTAATGAAAGTGAAGTTCTTTCAGAGATCTGTCACTTTGGCATTTCAAATGCCTTCCTTCAGCTTGCAAAGCGCTAAGAATACAAGAACTCCTCTTGCATTTTAAGCTGTGTGTTTACTTTTAAGAAGGATCTTGGTAGCTGATTTTAGAGTTTTTGAGTGTATTTTGTTAGAAGTGTATTAATGACAGTAATTTCAAGGGAAAACAGGAATGAACAGAAGCCCAGAAAATATGACCTATAAAGGAGATCACTGTAAAAATCTCTGTTTCCTTAGTCTGGGATAAGGTTAGGAAAGGGAAGAGGAAATAAGTGTGTCTTGGAAAAGAGTAAAAATTACTGTGAAGGAGAAAGGATTAAAATCTTTCCCATGCTTTGCTAGGGATGAGAGAATTAATTTTTAATATTAGATGAGACTTTCCTATATGCATGGAATTAGACTGTGGTAAGTTCTGATATCTCTGCTGAGATGGGAAGGAAAGAAAGTTTGGCTTAAATACTGGTAGGACTTACACTAACTACCAGCTAGTCCTGTGAAATAAAAGAACTAAAGATATAAATGGACTATTGATGACCTTCTGCAGACTCTTCCCTTATCTGCTGTTACATTGGACTTGTTCACACGTGAACATTTTCCTTAGGATAGTGCTCGTTTTACCCTGTAATTTGAAATGCATTTTCTGTTTTGAATTAAGAGTGTATTCACGCTGTGGACAGACTCCACCTGCTGATGTGAAAGATAACATCTTTCCAGCTTTACTACAGAATTCTGGATGTTCCCTTTAGAGAATACTAGCCTAAAGAGATCATAGAATCACAAAATCTCAAGGGCTGGAAGGGACTTTGAAGGACCAGGGATTTGATTTGCCTCACAGGCTGGAAAAGCATCACTCGTAGTATAACTGCCAAGGTAGTTTTCTTGGAAATGTCTGAAATGTTTTTGTAAGGGATCTCCAAGAAACCTTTTCTACTTTTGATCTACCTGTTCTGTTCTTGAATGGAAGAGTTAATCCCAAACCTCTGGATTCAGCTCCTAGTTTTGCTTCAGACTAATTCATGTCACCTGATTTCTTCAACTCCTCCCAGCTTTCCTGCAGTTATAGGCTTAGGTAGTTTAACTAACTCTTAATGTGCTTTTAAAAAATATATGTATTTTGGGTTTCCAAAGTGCCACACTTCAAAGTTTTTTGCTATCTGAACCTCTGTGTCTACCATAAGTCTTGTAAGCTCCTATGACCATCAGATGCTAGTGTGTGTAAATGCATTCTTATGCTGTTGTGAGCAAACAGGAAACAAACTGCAAGCTTCACAGCCGTCTTCCTTCCAGTTAGCTATGATTTCCATAAACCTAGCATCCCATTTATCCCATTTGCTGTGACCTCTCTAGGTAAGACAAAGGAAATGGATTTGTAGTTTGCTTTACTACTGAACTCAAGCCAAATTGTGAGTAATGAACATAGCAGATGTTTCTGCTTTTGAAGGCTTTTTTTTGGAAAGAACTTTATTAACAAATTTATCCTTCCTCCCAGGAGATAACAGGACAGCAGTGTAGCTGAGATCTGACAATTCATTACCTAAGAGAAGAAAATATTAATGTTGACCCTTGCTATGTTGACAGTAGGATTTGAATCTAACCTTCTGCCCTTTTTGCTGAGAAAAACACATCCAAGTAGAGTTTTCTTCAAATCTTTCAGCTACTGTGCTACGTTGTGATGTCAGCCACATCTTTAGCAATTTGGATTATAACAAGCCATATTTTGTGTGCAAATCCATGGTGGTTCCATTGACTTAATGCTGTTACTCCAGATATTTATTCATTTTACCACGAGTTTGTAATCTGACCTCTGTTTTTGATGAACAACCAACCCAATTTCCCACTGGGATAAGGAGGCTGTGGAGCTGAAAGGTTACAGCAAGTTCCTTCTCCCCCTTTCCTCTCAAAGGCAGTATTCATCTGTAGTTAAACATGAGAATGGCTGTGTCAAAGTTTCTTATCAGAAGGTGCAAGGAACTTCTGCTGGCAACCTCATTTCTGATGTTCTTTTTACACTTCAGTGGATGTTCTCCTACCTTCTCATCTTGGCCGGAAGGTAAAGGTAGCAGCTGTAAGGACCTCTGTGTCAGGTAGCCAGGGAAACAGGAGATGGTTAAAGTTGCTCTAGCTGTCTTTAGTAGCAGTGTGAGTTATGCAAGAAGATAATTGTTGTGGTTTTGTGTACAAAATAATGAAAAAGATTATACAAGCATGGAGATATCATCATAGTCTTTGTTCTTTGCAGCTGTTTCCCAGGGATTTACTCTCTGGCTGAAATGAAGCACTGTTCCTTGGTAGCTTGTCCAGTTGGGCCCAGTGGATTGAGTGGCAGCTTCTGCAGGCAGAGCAGGGTTTTTCATGGCTCCTGTCATCCCCTTTCACATTACGTGCAACTATTCCTCTAATGCCCATCATGCAGCTCTTACTCCAAACACTCCCATGCTCTCATCCTGCACCCAAGAGTTCAGGATGCAAAGCTATTTGGAGCACCTCATGCAGGTGGTCTGTGTGTCAAGAACTTATAGCTTTGAAAATTGGTTTCCTTTGATCACCTTCTGTTCCATTGTTCAGGAAATATGCTTAACTAACAAAGGGTGAAGTCAAGAATGATGTAATCATCATGAAGCCATTAATCAGTACAGTCAGTGTGCTTTTCCAGGTGGAAAATAGTAACAGCAGTTAGTTATGCTCACATCTGCATAAAATGTGTACAATGAATGATGCACAAAATCAAACATCTTCTAAGTGTGCAGAATTATTTAGGGCATCTTTCCAGAAATCAGAAAAAACAACTCATTTGATAAGCAGGTAGTTGCATTATTTCTACTGATTGCTTGCAGATTTCTGCTGAGGAGAAAGACTGGACCAGCATGGATTCACAAACCAGTAGGTTATCTTGAGATATCCAGTTAATATGAGAACAGTCTCCTTGAAAAGCCTTAGTTTTTGTGCTTGGTTACATCATGATCTCTGTAGCTTGTTCATTTTGCCTACAAGGAGGAGTTGTTAAGCTTAAAGATCAGTAACTTTTCAGTGCCGATTCCTTGGTTTCAGCAAACCTCCCACACCAAGATGAATGTAGGAATTAAATGCAAGATTGAGACCTGATTAAATTTCTTTTGGACATCAAATTTTAAACAATAGACTATTTCAGACCAAAAAAGAGGCTGTTCTTGATGTTCAGATAAATCAGTTTTAGTCTGTACAATCTGCCCATAACTGTGAAGCAGTGTAGATTTCAAGTCAGTTGGGAAAAGCACTAAAGCACTTAAACTTCATTTCTAAGCAGCAAGGGTTGCTTTGCTTTTGTCACTGGATTCGTGTTCTGTAGTAACATCCTTGTAGTGATTCATGTGTGTACTGACTGCTTCCATCCACAGTGTTAGCTAGAGCCCTTTCTAGCTGAAAATTCAGGAGCTTCCAGTGTATATCTACTACTACAGGAGAACACATGTCCAGTTACAAAAGCAAAACAACCCTTGTTGCTTAGAAATTTAAGTTCCTCCACGAAGCTTCTTACAGAGCTGTGTTGATATTTTCCCTGTACAGACTTGTGGAAGGGCAGAGACAGTCCTTTCAGTATTCTGTTTCAAGTGGCAGGATGCTGGCCCTGAGCAGGAGAGAGGAAGAACACCACCACACCTGGCAAAACCTGCATCTGTTGTTTCAGTCTGTGGTCATTATAGATAGAGGCTGGTTCAGTTAAATACTCTGTGCCAGGAAAGTGCATGCAATTGGGCAGCATATCTAAAAGGGGGAACTTTATTTTTTTCCCCCCTCATTTTTAAGCTTGCTTTGTTCCAGATCATGGTGTCTGCTTATAGGTGGTCTAATAGTAACATTTAACTGTGGTACTTCTTGCTCATGTATTGGACTGAGTGTTTATATCAGAGTGTTAAACTGCAATTCTGAGCACCTCCAGTCTGATCTGGGTCTTATTTTATGAGCTAGTATGTATGGGCTACATAGTGATAACATAGCATAAAGAGCTTTGGAGCTGCTGCTGGTTTTGTGTGGCTTTGGTTTGTTTCACGTGACTGAAGGTGGAAACGAGGCTCTTGATCTAAATACTGGATTAATATCTCACTTTTCCACTTGTTATATGTTTTCATGAGGTTTTAAGCGTACTGGAAGACAAGAAGAAGCTTAAAGAAGAGTTCTGAAGTTGTTAACTGAACTTGGAATATCTCTCTTGGAGCAAGACAGAGAAAGAAAGAATAGTGGAAAAAAAGGCAGCAACTGAAGCCGGGGGGGAAGCTGGATGGGTTTTACAACCATAAATGGTAAAAGTAACCTTGCTTTGCTGCCAGCAAGCAGAACGATGGAATAAGGTTTTGATTTACAGGAACAGCTCAGCAAGGGCCTTGTAGAGTACTTCATGCCTGCTATAAAAATGTGATTAGCTATAAAATGGGAGAGATTTAACAAGAGAATTTAAGCATCAGCAACAGCGCTGTTTTCACGCAGAATATGGATGCCTGCTTTTAGAGTTCTGGGAACACAGAACTCTTTTCCAACCTAGGTTGGAAAACATGAACTTGTCCAAGAGAGAATGTGGATTATTTTGACTTCTTACCTGAATATGTTAAGTTATGGTTCTTTGCCCATTCATTGTGAGGTCTCTAAAATTAATCAACATTTACCCTTGTAATTATTTCTTCACAATTGTTGTCTCTCAGGATCTAGACTTACAGTAAGCTGCCAAAGGACTTCCAGCTAGGTGTGAGATGCTTTCCCTTAATTCCAGTATTCTGTCTTCTTGTTATATAGCTCGTATGGCCTCTCCCTATCTGCATATATTACAGCTTTAGTGAAGAAGGTAGATTCATCAGCTTTAAGCTCACGTGATCGGTTCTTCAGTACAGCTTTGCAGTTGTGGTCAGGAAGACCCTCTCCCAACTTTGCCATTCCCCAGCCTTCAGCTCCGGAAACAGGGAAGCTCAGTGCTTCAGCATTCTTAACAGAGAGCTTGTGAACAAATGACTTACCATCAAATATGCTAAGCTATGTTTGGGGAGCAGAGGAGGAGGAGGAACGGTAGCATTTTAGGATGCCCAGTGCCATTCTGTGTGAAGACTTCACTGGAGGGGAGGAGGAGAGGAAATGGGAATTTCTTTCTGAAACCAAATGTTTCCTTTAAAGGACTTGGTCTTAAGACATGAGAAGGGGGAACACTCAGCTGGTACTTTAAACTGATTGTCTGTCATTCTTAAGACAAGTTAAGCCTTTTTCATTTAATTGCATCTCTAGAATGTTACAGATCTTTCAGATCAGAAACAGCTAGTTTAAGAATAAACCCATCCCTGAAAGTGTGCAAGGACAATTATTTTCTTTAAATGGAATTGCTAAGCAAGTCAGATTGTGGGAAATCAGTGTAACAGAATCTAGAGTTGTCTATGAACTTGTGAGTATCTGAAGATGTTATTTTTGTTTCCATTTGAATCTAATGGAAGCTTCCTTAACCTCTAATGAAAAGGGAATTTTTTCTCTCAACTGTTTGTGTGGCTCATATAAAGACCCTTGATAGGAATGTCTTATCTTAATAGGTACTTAAAAGATGATTTGATGCTTCATTGTTGAGTTTGGAGCTATCAAAATTGCACAGATGAAAAATTGGGTTCAATGTGCCCTGCATCAATTTAAAACATCAATATGCTTTCTAAGTGTGTGTAACTGAAAGCTAATAAATACACTGATTTATATTTAAACATACAGTTTGCACAACTATTAATATGATTCTGACAGTATTTAAATTCCAAACTTGTCATTTCAAGGATTTGAAACTTTTCACAGTGGTAAAACTGTGTTCCAAACTGTCTGGAGGACATTATCCTCAAGAGAATAAAAGCCCAGTACTAGAAGTGTTGTGATATTGGGGTTTTTTTAAGTTTTGTAGCTATGTACAAAAAATGAATGCAGAGATCCTGAATGTTATTATAGCATCCCAGAATCATTTAGGTTGAAAAGACATGTAAGACAGAGTCCAACTATTAACCTTGCGTTGCCAAGCCCACCACTAAACTGTGTCCTCACTTGCCACATCTACATGTCTTTTAAATATCTCCAGGGGTGTAGACTCAACCACTTCTGTGCAGCCTGTGCCAGTGCTTGATAATGATTTCAGTGAAGTTTTTCTTATTACCCAGTCTAAACCTCCCCTGGCACAACTACTTCCTCGTATTATTTGTTCCTTGGGAGAAGAGACTGACTTCCACCTCACAGCCTCCTTTGAGGTAGTTAGAGAGAGTGGTAAGTTCTCCCCTCAACCTTCTTTTCTCCAGACTAAACACCCTCAGTTCCCTCAGATGCTCCCCATCAGACTTACTCTCCAGACTCTTCCTCAGCTTCCTTGTCCATCTCTGGACACTCTCCAGCACTTCAGTGTCCCTCTTACAGTGAAGGGCCCAGAACTGAACACAGTACTCAAGGTATGGCCTCAGCAGTGCTGAGTACAGGGGGACAATCACATCTCTAATCCTACTGGCCCCACTATTTCTGATAGGGTGATATTACACCTTCTACTGATTTGACTTGAGGATGTTAGCTTGATAGAAATAAAATGTTTTAAAACTTACTTTTCAATGTATCTTGACTATAGGACCAACAAGGAGCACTTTTTCAAACCTCCAAGTAATAAATCTTTAACTCTGAGAGGATCCACACAGTGAAAGTATTGATTTTCTGTGGTATTGTACTTAACATACAGTCACTTTGGGGAAAAAGGATTGCCAAAATCTCTCAAAGATAAAAAGACATCATTTTTTTCCTCCACTGCAGTTACTGTGTTATTCATTAGTATCATGATATACTGAGAAACTATTGCACTGTAACAATTTTATGGCTCTCTAAGTGTGCTTACATGCTTACATCAGGTTAGGATACAGATGCAGAGTTGAATTTGGAATACCTTTTCTTTGGCAAAAACTTTAAGTCTAACTTTCCTCCCTGTGCTATGTACTTTTTAAATACTGAAGGTTTAAAAAGTTAAAATCAAGCCTAAATATACAAAATTGATTGCTAAGTAATTATTTCTTTACATGATAAAGTCATTTTGCATAGGCTCTAAATACAGTTCTGTGTTTAACCAGGGAAGAAGTTGTGATTGGACACTGTGTATTCACTCTTAAAGGGGAAAGTTTTTAATTGGTTCAAATTTCAAGGTCAGTGATGTTTTTTAGTAGTTCAGAACCAGAAATAAGTTAAAATTTCAGATAGTTCTGCTGACTATAAATATTTAATTTATGACTGAGGTGAATGATTGGCTTTTCCAGAAGATCAACTGGTTCCCTATTGTGGAAAGTAATTCTTGGAAACTCAAAACAAAGCGACATCAGTATATCCAAAACTGAACATACATCCCAAGTAGAGCCAAATCTCATGGCTGTATATAACAAAAGATTGGTCCTGTCAGCATCTGTACATGCAACGTTGCTGTGTATTCACTGATATCTCAGTCTATGCCCCATACCTTGTATGGGGCTTTCTGCTTGCAAAGCTTAAATGAGGATGCATCCACTTCAAAAAACATATTGGTTTAGTCACGTGTCAAGGGAGAGGAATGCACAGCTGTGTCTATTGTTTTTAATCCCCTCATTGATCAGTAACTTGTAGTGGGAAGATTATACTTTTATTTTACCTTTAAATGGAGAAGTACCTTGAAAAATATACAAGTGATTTACATGCAGCCATGAGTTTCACTTGCCGTGTTCTTGTTCTGATCTCTCATTTCCCCAGCTGGAATGTGAAAACCTTTTCTCCAGGGTTAAGCAGCATATCTAGTTACTTAGCAGTGATTTCTTTCTTTCCTCTGTCAAGTCACAGACCTCAAGTGGCATCAGGTCAGGACTTCAGGGTAACGAGTTTGCTGCTAAAAAACCCTTGGTCTTATGCAAATTCAGAGCATTAGAGAGGTGCAAACCATAAACCCAATTCCTGAACTGTGATAACATTTCCTTGCTGTGATTTATTTTCTTTCATTTTTCCTTTTTTTTTTGCCAAGAATTTAAAAGTTGCTAAGCAATGCAAAACTTGACACCTGTACTTCAGATTTCCTAGTCTCAGATTTAGCTTTGTGCATTTGAGCCTCCAGGCCTGGTTGAGAAATGTAGGGTGATACTATGGTAAAAGCTGTTTCTTCTCTGGTATTCATGGTGTAGGGTCTAAAGATGACCTGTCTCTGTAGAGTAAAAAGATTTTGTATCTTCTCAGTTGTATTTGTGTCTCTGTTAAGTGAACAGTTTGATGTTCACTTACATGAAGTAGAAATGCAGTCATTAATATCAGAGCTGACTCCTGCAGGGTGGACAATTAGTTAAGGTTGTAAGTCATGACAGCACTTTCGTTACACTGCTGCAGAGTTTTCTTTCAATAAATGTAGAGTTGAATCTCAGTCCTCAACACAAAAGAAATGCTGCAATAATAGTAATTACCTGACCAACTTTAATATGAATGATGACTTGCTGAAAAAGAGGTTCTCGTCTGTGTTACGATTAGCTGACTGTTGTCTCATCCAGTCTAAAGCGTGACTTACCCTATTCCCCAGCATTAGTAGTAAGTTGAACTTGTCTTTGCTTTGCACTTTTGCAAAGGTGTGTTGTCAAATGTTTTGGGGCTACTTTTTCATCTGTAATTTGATGTCTTCAATAATCCTTGTCATATAAGTCTCAGTACTCCAAATCACCAGTTCAGAGAGTTCAGAATTATTCTACTGCAGTGAAGGTTCAGTTAATAGTGACTTCCTCTTAGGCTGTGTTCATTACTTATGTAGACAAAAATTATTAGACATTTCTTGCACAGACAAAAATGTCTTTTTGGCAAAGCAATCCTGTGTTGGATTTAATTAATGGTTTTGTTTCTTTGCTATAAACATTAATCCCTATAATTTTATGCTTATATTTGGTAACCTGCCTAATAGTAACATAAATTAATGTAAATTACAAATGTGGTATTTATAAGATTTCATTAGACAGACTTTAATATAACAGTTTTATTTATTGCTGTGCCAAGAAAACACAGCATAAATATCCAGTGTTAGGACTTAATCTTGTGCTTTTTTTCAATCACAGAATCAGAATCACAGAATGGTAGTTGGAAGGGACCTCTAGAACTCATCCAGCCCAACTCCTTCCTAAAGCAGGTTCCTCTCGATCAGGGAGCACAGGAATGTGTCCAGGCAGGTTTGGAAACCTCCAGAGAAGGAGACTCCACACCCTCCCTGGGCAGCCTGTGCCAGGGCTCTCTCATCCTTAAAGAACTTTTTCCTTGTGTTCCAGTGGAACTTGCTGTGTTCCAGCTTGTGCCTGTTACCCCTTGTCCTGTCACTGCGCACCACAGAAAAAAGAATGCCCCCATCCTCTCAACACCCACCCTTATAAGCATTAATAAGGTTTCACCAAGTTCTCTAAGGAGAACTTGGAGCTGCTTCTGCTGAGCTCCAAAACCCTGGCAGAGAATTTTTATACAACAGAGTGGAGGAGACTTACTTGTAATTCTCTCAAAGTCCAGCTTTTATCCTCACCCAGGTAGGATGTGTCCTCTGTGTGCTAGTGACCTATATGTAAATACATTGGGATGAATTCCACTAGAACCTGCACAGAGTACTTAGGGTGGGGAAGAGTGTGTAAAAACTACTGAGTGGTTCCAGATGTCAAATTCCCTTCCCTTTGTCATTCACATGCCCACCAAATGTTCTCTCTGGCAAGCACACTCTTGCTTTCAGGTATTCAGCCTTGGCATTGAGAAGTAGAAAGTAAGGGTTTTTTCTCTGTCTTCATGTCCTTGCCTGTATTTTTCCTGAAGTCTCATATGCTTACTGTATATAGTTGTGCCCTTTTGTATCCTTAAAGCTCCAAACTTTATTCTTATCTGCATTCCATTTTATACCCATAGAAATTAAATTGGTTTCCTATGCATGTCTACCTCTCCCCTTTCTTTTTCTTCCCTCAATCTGCAACTCTGTACTGTTTCTCATTATTCTTTGCTGTGAGGCTTTTAGAAAATTTACTAAGTGTAACTGTTACCCCCCAGCACCCAACCCCCTCTAGCCCCAATACCCAACCCTTCTCTAACAGGCACTTAAACAGGTTACTGATCTAGCATTCAAGGTCAAAGATTGCCTTTTAGCTTTTGAAGTCAAAGTTTGGTTACAACTGGTGCTTGAGCAGAGGGAGCCTTTTCTCTATGTGGCATTCTTGCTTCCTGCCTCTCTTTCTTCATCCATTTTTCTTTTAGTGCAGGAATTCGTGAAGCTACATAGAGTGTGGTGTTAACTCACCACAGCAGTTCCACTTGCTTTCTTTTGGAGGTGGCAGTTTTGTAGGATTGTATTGGGTGCCTCTGGTTAAAACTGTTTTCTCAGTACTGCTGGTTCTGTGGCATAACTGATTTTTGGCTTCTCATAACTTTCCTGGTAGAGTTAAGCATCCTTCATAGAAACACATTAGCCCAATGCCCTGGAAGTGTGTGTTGGTGTCTTAAGAATCCACTTATAGTGTTTCATTCTTGATGGATTTGCTTTGGGTAAAGCCAAGAAATGAGACTTTCTTGGGAACAGTAGGTCTTGAGTTGGTATCAGCTCTGTTTACACATGGTTGTGCCACTGGCAGTTTCCCCTGTGAAGGTTGTACTTAAGCCTAGGAAAGGAATTCTGCTCTGATAAGGAGTGCATTGTAATTATTAGTCCAGAAATGTTATTCTACCTACTCTTAATCTAGAATAAAATATACTATTTATAGCATTTAAGAGAAGGGGATAAAAGATTTTATCCAGGCATGGCTTGTTGGTAGTAGTGTTACCCATGAAACAGAGCTGACAGGAAAAATAGTCTACTGAGTTTTCTATTACTCCATTTTTCTTACTCATGGTCAACTCTGATACTTCTGAGGAGATTATTACCTCTAGGACTTAGACATGAGGACTTAGTCCACCAGCTTGTTTTGATGTTTTCTGATGGAGGATTTTTTTCCCCTCAGTTGCTCCTAGAAAGGAAAGAGTAACAGCCCATCCTGGTTTTCTAGCTCTCTGCACCTGGAAACTGGTGTCACAGAATCTTAATGGTTGAAAGAGACCTTGAAAGGTTCAACACTCTTGCCAGAGCAGGACCACCTAGGATAGGTCACACAAGAACTTGTCCAGGTGGGTTTGGAATGTCTCCAGAGAAGAACTCTCCACAACCCATCTGGGCAGCACCTTCCAGGGCTCCCTCACACTGAAGAAGTTTTTCCTTATGTTTCTCTGGAACCTCTTATGTTCCAACTTGTACCCATTGCCAATGGGATTGTATTCTTCCATGACATCTAGTGGAAAACACCATAATTATGTAGGCTGTTACCTGAATTCAGTTTGCTATCACTCTTGATCAATTCAGGAACGTGTAACTGAAGTCCTGCTAGCAGCTGAAAAAGCAGACCTTTCATTGTGGTGAAATGCCAAGCAGAGAAGGGAACTGTAGTTTGTGCAGCCTCCTGATTCTTTTCTGAGCCACATGTATTCTGCTATTCATTGACTGATCTATGTTTTATGACCTTCTGTGCTCAACCAAATGTGTTTTGAGCTTTTCCTTCAAATAACTTGGGCAATAGGTATCAAAGCTTTTCACTATTAGACTAGTGCAGGAATCATTTGCAATGGCTCTGATTTGAACAGCATTCAGGATATATACATCTATGCAGGCATAAGAATTGTGAATGGAGATCTGATTTACTCTGCATAATCTGACTGTTAATTACTGCTTGGTGGTTGCTTAAGAATAGCTTTTGGACAAGCAGAGAAGAATCTATATAAAACCAGCACTACTCTTTTCAGTTAACAGAATTCAGCCTTTTAGAGCATTTAGGGGAAAGATTGTTCTTCCAGAAACTAGCCTCTGATGTGTAACTTTTATTAACAACAATATGATTGTCACTTGTGCTGGATAAGACTTTGAAAGATGTTCACTTTCCTCTCCCAAGTCCTGCAAGAAAAGTGCTTTTAATGTCCTAGACATAGAAGCAGATGTTTGCCATGCCAAATACAAACGGTATTAATGACTTTTTGACAAAGCATGAGTGTTTTGAAGAGCTGCTGTCCTTACCCACATGTAAATTCCACCCTCTTTGCAGATGGTTGGTTGGGGAAGGGGATAGGGGAAGAAACCAACCCCAAACAAAATAATAGTTGAGCCTCCTGATGATAATCGAAAGTTTCTCACTTGGAAATGTTTTCCCATTTAAAAATTACTGCTTTCAGCTGTGAAAATAACAAAGAAAAAGAAGAGGGAGGATGCATTTAAGTATTTAAAATAAATATCAATTCTGTTTTGCAAATATGGAAAAAAAAAAGGACTCCTGTGTTAGGGTCACACAGGGGTTCCATAAATCTTGCTTGCATTTCTAGATGTATCATTTCCTTAGGTCAGGTCAGAGAAGCCCTGCTTGTAAAAGGAGTTCTTAATGCTGAAGCTGTGGTGACACCCTTTATCAGCAACCTCTTCAAAACAAGAAAATGCCAAATAAAGTTCTTTTTATTGATTACACTGACATAATGTAGCAGCAGTAATTATCTCAAGGCTGGCCAACTGTAGAGCGCTCAGTGAGTTTGAATGAGAACCACCAATCTATGAGGATATGGGATGCCGGTCAGCTTCATTTCATATCTCTCACTTTTCCTAAAAAGCAGCCTGATGTTTATTCATGGTACCTTCTCTCTGTGAAAAGAACAACTGCTGTTCAGGCTCGTTTCCAAGTAGAGTCAAATATTTTACAGAAGCAAACTGGGACCCAGCAAAGAGTGACTTGGTAATTGGAGTGGAAGCCTCCAGCAAGCATGTGATATTAGATAGCTGGACAATAAACTTTCTTGCTGGCACATTGCTTTCTCTGACTGTTCAAGCATTATTGAAAGAGAAAAGCAAAGCTTTGTGTAAAGGGGCTACATGTGCCACCCAGTGAGAGTTTCAGGCCTCTGTGGGTTTTCTCTGTTTTCTTCAAGAGCAAAGGTCAGAGTACCATTTGCTTCATTTCTTCAGATTCCAACACCCCCTGCAGAAGTGGTTCCAATTTACTCTCAGATCTCCACTGAGAGCCCTGTGCTCAGAGCTGTGTTACCTGCTCCCTCCCACTGCAGTGTGGAAATCTGCTGTCCCGTGTGGGAGGGTGGGCTTCAAATGAGAATGTCTAGCGTTACATTGGTTTTGTGATCATTTCAGGCAACAAGGATGGAAATGTTTTGATGGAAGGGGCTGTTTCGAAGCAAATCAGATAGGTATTGTGCCATCTGCCAGGTGCTGGGTGGTGTTGGGTGGCTTTAAAGAAAGACCATAGTTTGTTTTTCAAGGACAAGTTAAGCCTCATGCCAAAGTATGGCTTTGTGAAAGTATTGTGGGCAAAAACGCTTTCATCAGGCAAGTGCTTCCTTTTTCATTATGCTAGACAAAGAAAAGTTTGTGTTAGAAACATATTTAAGAGGTAGCCAATGACTCTTGTTTTCAAAGGAGTTTCCAGGAGCACTACTTGGAGCATAATGTTACTTGGCCTTTCCTGAAGGTGATGTACAATAAAAGCCAAATACGTGTTCAGACCTGACTGTTTGAAAAGCTGAAACCCATGTATGTGATAAGAGAACTCTGAATACAAGATTAAATTGTTCTGTAAACAGCAGCACTGTTTATGTGACTGTGAGTAGTGTCCTCCATGTCCTGGGAGGAGAGATAAGTAAGACACATGCACTGTGTGGCACATTAAAGCATAAGGAGTCCAGTTGTTCGAGGTTCACATTCCTTCTATAACCTGAATGGATGAAATGGTGAAAGCTTCTTGTTCGTTCTTTCTTCTTTTCCTTTTTAGCTCCTTTAACACAGCAGTTCTAACTTAGCCCAGAATGCTATTGGCCAAAAATGGTGAGCAGTTTTAATGTGTTCTCCCTGAATCACCTAACACAAAAGACTTGAATTCCCATCTGGCCTGAGTTCAGCCTTGGCAGGCAGTGGTGACTGGATGGAGTTTCCCTTTCAGGGTGGAACTAAAGATCTGCTCCCAATGTGTTCTACTGTGGTCAAAGGCTTGCAGGAGACCAGTAGTTTCTATTAACATGCTTGGGTTGCCTAGGAATAAACTTTCTATTTACACTATTAGTTTTAAAGGGTGAATATTAACATCTAGGGTTGCTAGAGCTTTACCAGACCAATATTGCCACAGGTTAAGATGTGGGGGGAGGGAATAAAGATATGAGTACAAACTGCCAAATACTGATCTGAAAGTTTCTTTTAACTTGACAAATTCTGTGGCACTAGTTGACATTAGTAAAAAAAAATCTTTCACTCATTATCCTTGTTAGGTTATTCCACTATTAGTTGTTTTCTGTTTTGCTCTGATTTCTTTTGGACTAGCTTGTTTTAGAAGGTGAGCAGGCTGCAATAATTAAGCAATTACTTTGTCAGCTTGAGTTGTGCTTCCTGTTCAGATGAGATTCAGATTCAAGAGTATAACTAAGGAGGAAACAGGCTTGCCAGGAGAAGTGAAAATTTTGAGCAGCTCTGACATGGAACAATAAGCTGTTCTGCTGTTGTGTCTTTCCTAGAGGAGACAAAGGCATTTGACAGAACGGTAGGTTCTTGGGAGTCAAGTGCTTCGTGGTCTGGAAGCTATCAGTTCTCTCTCAAATCTCCCTCCAGATAACATTCTTAATGAAAATGATGACTTTCTCTCTTGTGGTGGATTATCAACCCAAACCTGCAGTTTGTCTCTGAGGTTTTAGCTCAATTTGAAGTCTGATATTTGAGACAGTTTTTTCCTTCTTTGACAAATCTCCTTTATTCAGTAGTAAGGGTTTCTAAAGGAAAAGTGAGCTCATGCAAAATGAGGGTATTTTTTTCCTGGTTAAGGAGCCTTAGTTTATCTTTGAAATACTGAAGTAATGTGTCATTATTTGGGTACAAATTTTAAATGATGACTGTATTTGACAACTGTAGTTCTTGAACCACTGTAAACTAGCATATTTCACTAGAAACTATGATGAAGCATAATGGGAATGCTCATGCCTGACGTTGAACACAACTGTCAGTGAGTATAGGCTGAAAAAACTAAGAATTCCAGTGATACAAAATTACTTTGCCAAAGTGTCTTATGACCACTTTTATTCATGAGCACTCATCTACATGCCAGGTTTCAAAACAGATCTTGAACATGGAGACTCCAAACTCAGGTGCAAGGCTTTACATTTGAGTTGTGAAGTCATGTCTCAGTTGTAGAACTAGAAAATTGTTTTGGTTTAAATGAGCAATATTGTTTTAATAGATGAAATGCTGTACATGAAATATTTGATGTGTGTCAGCTTGAAAATTGTCTATATCCTTTATGGTGTTAAGTTAGCATTGTGTGTTTTCTTAAAAGCATGGCAGAAACTTGTACCTTGAGAAGAAATGCTGTGTGGATTCTTACCATTGATACATTTCTCATATGGTGCACAGCAAAATGGATGTTTTTGTGAATATTTCAGCAGATACCAACTTGATAAGAAATTAATTCTGCATGTACTTTAAGCAGAAGAAATAGTTGGAAAAGTTACATATCAATAAGCTAAACTTATTTTGGATAAAGATTAAAATAATTTAAATGCAATACATTCTTGAAACATGTTTTCTGCCAAATGTGGTGCGTTATCATGTGAAAAATGGTGTTTGTGTGATTTCTAGCGATTGGTGTGACACAAGTTTTGTTCTGTGGTTGTTCAAAATGTCCATCAGTGGATTTGGAGGGAGGTCTGTTAACACAGTTGATGCAAAAGGCATTATCTTAACTTATCATTCGCTGTAAATGTGGAAGTTTAAAAAAAGGAAACATTCTAAAACGATATCCAATGATATGACAAGGGGCAATGGGTACAAGCTGGAGCATAAAAGCTTCCAAGGAAACATAAGGAAAAACTGCTTCACTGTTTAGGTGAGGGTGCACTGGAATAGGCTGCACAGATAGGTTGTGGAGTCTCCTCTGGAGACATTCCAAACCCACCTGGATGGGTTCCTGTGTGACCTCCTCTAGGTGGTCCTGCTCTGGCAGGGACGTTGGACTGGATGAGCTTTTGAGGTCCCTTCCAGCTTTTAACATTCTGTGATTCTGTGATTGGGATTATTTTGGCAGTATTAGCTGTTGTGCAAACATGGAAGAACATATTTTGTGGCTGTTGTTTTTTTCTCTGAGATCATCTAGAAGTTGTGAACTCTTCTGTCACGCTCTGCTTGCAGGGGATTGTTCAGTGTTATAAAGAAATGGTTGCACAAGTCACTAACCCCACAAAGACCTGTCTTCTAGGGCTCAATCCCACTTGTAATTAAGTGTGTATGTAAATTCATTGACTTCAGCTACTGTTGCTTTTAACAAAAACTCTTTCTGTCTTAACATAGAGACCTATGTTACTAAATGTGTTTCAGCCAGATAATGCTCTCTGACCATATATAGTCTGCCTGAGAAAATGTACTTTAGTAGAAGTAGCATGAAAGCTATCTAAACATAATCCTCTGGCTTCAAGAGTCATCTTTCTTCACGTTGAGAGTGCATACCTGCTCAAAAATTGTCAGATAACATCCCTACTTCCAGTAGCACAGCTGGCAGACTGTTGGCTGATTAGCAATATATATGGAATTATTTGGTTTGCTTTTGTTTGTATGATCTCAGTTTAAGTCTGGGCTTCCAAGGCATTACTATGATGAGAGCAGAACTGACCTTTACCCTCAGGGTGATAACACTCTGCAAGAATTAAGATGTATCTAAACATTGGCTATGAATTTCATAACTGTATGAGATAAATATTAGATAGGAACCATGAGTGATAAATATAGCAGTGCAGAAGAAAAAGTACTGCTAGGCAGAGAGATTTATTCTTTCCTAGTACATGATGTTCTTGTTTCTTATGAAGGCAAATTATAGGACTCTGATGATATGACTCTAATGAGCTATGATTTATTGAACAATGATATGAACTTATTCTCAGAGATGTTTCAGTGAATGGCTGATCACAAGAGGAGGACCGTGTGTATAACTTTGTTAATCCAAGAATTTCCTAATGAGATGTTGGTTTACTGGTCTCTTAGATCCATCCAATACCTAAAAGAGTGTACTATATATTTTGGGTTTGGACACTGATAACTGTTAGCCTTTTAAAGTGTGCTAGGCCTGATAGTCCAAGTCAAGCACTGCATTCTGTTTACAGTGATCTTAGCCTGTGTTCATCAACCGATGCTGTTTATTTTGCTGTGTTGTGAAGTGGTTGAGCAGTGCCTTGCTGGCCTGTTTCTGGATATATAAACCATGTAGTGACTGATGGGTCCGATTTCACTCACACACTTAGACACACGTGTAATAGTTCTGATTGTATTTATTGAGATATCTTACTGAGAGTAGTCTTTTCTGGTCTTTCAGACTCGGAGAGTGATGCTTGGGCTGTTGAAGAGCTTTCTTTAAATCCTTTACCTCTGTATTTGGAAGAATGGATGGTTTTTCACTGTTGACGTGGATGTGACTAACATGCCCTTATTTAGTCTCTCACAGGTTGAAAGTGCATTTTGTTTCCAAGTTCTTTCTGACTCTAGGAGGAGTGGATTTTGCAAAGCTGCCTTAAGGCAGGAGATGTTTTGCATAAGTCAGGGGGAAATGTGAGGGAAGACAGAGGTTTTACCTGCACTCCTGGTGTTGTTCAGTTGTTGTGGGATTTCAAGGAGACTGAATGCTTTAGGGCTGCAGGACAGAGCATGACTAAAGGTTGGAATCTCCAAGCAAGCCTTAAAGTGGCCTTTGGGAGGATATTGTAAAACCAGATACCCAGCTGGTGACAGCACGCACACTGTCAACTACACAGATAATGTGGACCTTAGTTTTGGGGTGAGTTACTGGTCAAATCTCACTTGCCATGTAAAATGAGTTGGTGACAGGAGCGCTGAGTGGGCATGTAAGATCACAACATCTAATGGACAATCTGGAAGTGGTTGAGTTGGAACAGTTTAAGAATTCTAGGAACTGAGCCTTGAAAGAGAAAATAAAACTGTAAATCATATGAGGAGAAAAGCATTCAAAATGAGCCTAAACAAAGTAGATTATAATTCTCAGCAAGCACATTTGCTGCGTACACAGTACTAAACCCCACCACTTAGTGTTGATTTAGAACAGGCTTGTAGCAGTATAATGAGATTATTATGGCCAAACAAATATTGTTACGATCAATGGTTGCTTTATGCTGAAGTACTTCTCTACAGTATTGGCTACTCAACCAGAAGTGCAGGGGAATGAAGTCCAAGCCTTTCTTCTACTCTGGTAGAAGAAGCATCAAAAAGTAAATGAATTCTTACAGTGCCAGTATATTACCATTTGAGTACATATAGATTAGTCAGCTATTAGCCTTGACTCTGAGTTTCAAAGTACTTGCTTCACTTATCTATGCCAAAAGTTAAGTCCTTGACATATGTTTGTAAACTCAGGCATCCAAGCATCACTTAATTTTTCTTGCCCTTGTTAGTTAAATGTTATAAAAACATCTTTACAAGCATTAAACTTGCAATTAGTCTGCTTAAAGATTTGATGATGACAACAATTCACCTGAGGGCTTGTTTTATTGCAGAATTTGGCTATTTAATGACTTTAGATTGCTTTGAAAATTCCAAACTGATTGTACTGCTCCTATGTGGAATTAAGTCATATTGTAAAAAGCAACTACTGTTCTCAAATATGGAAATATGGTTCCTTCCAAGCTCCAGTACACCCATTTTTGTTTATCCTGTAAAAACTTTTCTCAGAGTTTTAACCCATGGAAAGCTAACCCTGTCTGGTACATCTAGGCAGAACATCCTAGAAGTATGGAAGGCAAACTAGAAGGAAGGATTCCCACTCAAACGTTTCAACCCTCATGTGTTTGATTTCTGCATCAGGTGCTCTGGTTGTGTTCTGTTGCCTGTAACTTTCAGTCTAGTTCAGGTGAGACCTGATAGAGCTCAGCTGTTTTACTTGCCCTCTACTTCAGGAGGTTGCAGGAAGCCTCTCTCAAAGTCTGTTGGTGCTAGTTAAAATTCAACGCTGCGTTCCTCGTGGCAGAGCTGTTGAATATACTGGGGGAACAGGAGAAGAGGAAAGGGCTGAATTTGTTTAATTGGCAATGGCTTTTTGTGGCACACCAGCATCCTGTTGATGATGCTATTTATGGATGCCCACTGCCAGAAATAACATTCATGTCAAGTTACTCTTCATGGTTGACAAAAAATTCTCTCTCCAGCCTATTACCGTATTTAAGCCATTTGTTCACCCTTCTCTATTATTTATTGGTTTACATCCCATTGGTGAATCTTTTCAAATATTTTTCTCATTCTATATTTCAGTCTTTAGAAAAAAAGAATTGTAGATCTGCAGTTCAATATTGGAAAGTTGCTTCTGGCAAATGTCAAATAAGAAACCTTACAGTAATTTTGCAGCTGTTTGGTTTTGATATCTAAACTGCTTTCTGTCTCAGACATCAGTAACTCTTGACTCTTCCACTAGTCAGCTACCATTCCTCTTGTTACATATGTTACAGTTTTTCTGTTGTTCACCACAAATGCAGGTTTCAAGTCTTAAAGCACCAACTTTATCTGAATTCTGATTTCTTTCTTGTCTGGTGGCAGTATTCAGCACGTTCTGCTGTGCTGCAAGTGGCCGACAGCTAGTCTCAAAATGCTGTAAATTACATGAAATTATCAGTTTTTCAATCAAATCTAGTTGAATTTTGATGGGGAACCTCATGGGGTTTTTTTTTCTAAAAATGAGCATCTGTAACAGATAAGCTGAATTCCAATGGAATTTTGTTTTTAAAGGAAATTAAGATCCTTACGTGGGTTTTCAGATGTCTTCCTGGGCATATATATTGCAAATGTGTGAGACTGTAAGGCAAACTAGCTTTCCAACAGTCAACACTAGCAAATGCAAGCAGCTGTCTCATTTCTTCTGTCTGCAGCTGCCTGTCTTGAGTAACCAGATGATTTTTGTATTTTCACCTGTTGTCCATGCGTTTATAAGGTCTGGCTGCCATGCTCACTTCAGCCTTCTCTTTCCCTCAGGGTTTGGCCATATGTGGTCATCAAATTATAGTGGTCAGCTGCTGAGACCGATTAAGTCATTTAGCTACTCAGGTCTGAAATAAATTAAGCAGCATGAAGTAAGGCCAATCTCCCCTACACAGCTGTCAGACTTGCATCTCTTTCCAGAAGAAAGACATGTTACTTGCTTACACAGTACATCAAATGGCAAATATGCTTGGGTTTTGTGCTTGCCTTGGAACGACTGCAGTCTTGGAAGGGCTAAAAGAACAGTTGAAGCCAAGTGAATTACCCAGGGCTCCATGGGACTCATTTTTGCAATTCATCTAGGATCTGGAAATCAGATCTGCAAGGCAAGAATCTTGAAGAACAATGCTTATAGCATGGCAATAAAGCTACCCATAGCAGTTTCTACTTAAAATATGGATTTGTTCCCCAACAGTTTAGTTTTGGTTTGGTTTGTAGTTTGTTGGGATTTCTTTGTGTGTGTGTGTGGTGTGGATTTTTTTTAAATTAGTGGTCTTTTGGGTTTGTTTTCTTTTTTTGTTTGTTTGTTTTTCACTTGGAGTAATAGGAGACATAATCGTAGTTCATTAGGATCTATAACTATAGGTACTCCATAGCAGATTCCCTCTATCTCACCAAAACCATATTAATAGAAAAGCTTTTGTGTCCTGAGGCAGACTTTGCTTGTTTGTTTGAAACAGAACAGCTGTCTGGAAATGTGCAACTCATTGAAATCTGCAATGAGGAAAAGAATCTTTTTGCTTCACTGTGTGCCAGACCCTTTGTATTTATTGTACTTATTTCTCCCTCTCTTTTCTTTAGGTAAAATTGGAAGATGCTTCTAAACTCTGCTCTCTTGTTTATTCAGTGTTTGTGTGAGTTTTCACTAAGGACAGTTTTGTATCATGCTTTTAAGAAAAATGCTGTTGTCCATACTGTAGTAGCATCTTGATAGTCATTGCTTCTTTCTGCAGAGGAGAAACTAGCATATTTAATACATTGAAACACCAGCAATAATTCCCATCCACTGATAAATCACTCTGAACTAAAGAGAGTAGGTCAAATGATCTTAAGAACATAGAAATATATACCTGAAAGATACTTTGTGTGTAACAGGAAATTTGGCCAAGTACAGACATAGATACACATGTCTTTTGCAAATGTTTTTGTGTAGGAAAAAACTCAAAGATAATTGATGTAAGTGACTGGCAATCATTTGCAGGGTAGTTAACATCTCACTGGTTCATAGCATGTACCTGTCATGATGATGTAACTTGTAGGAATAAAAGAGTAAAATAGCATGGTTGGAGATAAAGTGGACTTCAGAAACGTGTGTATTTAACTCTCTTTCAAACTCACTGTCAGTATTTCCTAATGCCTTCTCATTTGTGGCAGCAGTATTTTGGGTAAGCAGTATGCTGTCCCTGGTACCTGCATCTTCTTGGTGGAGACTGCTTAAAGATTAGCATCATTTACTATCCAACTTCTTTTAACATCCCAGTGAAACAATGGCGGCTCCACAAATCTGATGATAAAATATTATAGGAAAGCAGACTGGATTCTAAGTGGATAAATGAAGGACTTAAATTTGCTAAACAATTTGCAGATGCTGGAAGCACAGGGGATTAAAATGAGAACAGCAAACTTAAGACTAACAAGTATGCACACTGTGGGCCAAGTTTGCAGAGGCCTCTACTTGGCATCTTACGTGCTATTTGGTTACTTCCACCCACAATTGACTTGTTGAAGCAAACTTGGAGCCACAAAAAACAAAATGTGAAGTCCTCCTACCATAATGTGCAGAGGCAAAGAGCGCCTGTACCCATAAATCTGGTGTGCAGTAACTTGAATCTGCAAATGATTGAAAGCTTCCCTCTCCCTCCCATGTGATGGAAGTAATGCTTTTTGAATGTTTTAAAGCACAGAGTAGACAGTTCAGAAATAAAGGCACCTGGTCACCTCATAGAATAGCTAAATGTTATTTCAGAGCTGCAGCTCTGCAGTAGTAGTTGTGTCAAAAATAACCTCCAGTTTTTGCCATTCACACTTGTGTTTAGAGGTGCAATTCAAGCCCTTTTGCAGAATGAAAATCTGGAAGCTGGCATTCAAAACGCTGATTCTCAAAGTACTGTTGGGATTCTAGGAACCACCGCTGAGAATTTGCATTTGAGCAGGGTCAGCTGTTTGAATTTCAATGAATTCATATTGTCAGGTATGGTAAGAAGAAGCCTTCTCAACAATTGAGATATACTGATTCCTTGAGCCAAGGGACAAAGTGCATTTATATTAGCAGCATCTTGAGACTTGCAATAAAACTGAGTTACTAGTGTGAGGTTTTCTGGCTGCAGATATCAGACTCTTGCTGAAGTGTTTTCCTTTGTTCAGACATCTTTCTGGGAGATCAGTGACAGCTGGAATATTCCAAAAGTGAGTCATTTATCTAGATAGCTTCCAAACCGTGGTGGTTGTTCAAAGATTGCAAATGATGGAAGTGGAAAATCTGTGGACTTAGGGATCTTTGAAAAGACCTTGGTCTGCATCTTCTTTCCTTCTGCCCTTTCCAGTAGAAGTAAAACATTGTTCTGTCCCCGAAAGGCAACACTTCCAGTGTGAGAGTAAAATATGGTTTGCTACATTTATTTTCTGATTTAGGAGAGCACAGTATATCACCAAGTGCTATAGTATAGGTCTGTTGCTAAAGACTGTAAGAATCAAAGCAGCCTGTAGTTATACAGTAGGATGATACCTGGAAATAAATGCTACAACCTGTTTTAGTCTCTTCCAGACTCTGTTTATGAACTCCTTACGTGTTCTTAGTTACCTTCCAGAGTGCAGGCTTGTCCGTAGTGACTTTGTGCTTAACAGTGTGTGTGTTGTAAGCATCTTTAATTCATGGATGTCGTCACACTTAGAGTATGAAGTTTGAGTTACATAGATTATCTCGTGGGACCAAGACCTCAATAGTCAATAGTTGGCAGAATAAAGTAATAACTGGAGTCCAGTGCTGCATGCACGAGGTAGCAGGTTTTCTACTTGACCACGATATTATTAAAAGCAGTCAGGAGGGAGATCTCTCTAATGCTTCTGCACATAGGAAGCCTTTGGACAGAGAAGACTAATGCAGTGTAAAGGCTGGAATCCAGTGGGCTGGATGGGACAGCCCTCAGTCCTGGATTTTGATCTACAGTGTGATTGGGGTGTTTTGTTCTTTTCATATGAAATGTAGGTGGTATTTGTTTTTCATTGGATTGGATGTGGATTGTCCATGCTCGCAAGATCTGCTTTGGAAAAGTTTGTGTACGTATAGCTACTGTAGGTCTGCTCTAGCAAATGTGTCATATCTTTGAGTATGTCAACCTAACTTGATGTTTTTCTATAAAAATCAAATAGCATTTTCAAAATATAGCACAGTTGAGCTTGGAATACAACTTTAGAGGAAAAGTCCAGCTGCTTACTCAGAGCAAGATCAGCTATGTCACAGCAGGCTCCCAGATCTTTATCCAGTTAAGGTTTTGTAAACCTCCAAGGGCAGTGGCTGCACAAACTCCTGTTTCATTGCTTGACTTTCCTAAGGGTAAAAAAGGCTTTCTGGATTATAGTGTCTGAATTCTTTATTTCAGCTTACACTCTTTGCATCATCTTGTCACACTGTGCACTGCTGTGAAGACCCTGACTCTTGGTAACCTTGTAGGAATGGGGAACTGCTGTTAGCCCCACACCACTTCCCAAAGTTGTTTCTTCACCAGATCCCTTATCCTATCCACATAGAATAAGTGCTACAGTATCCCTGGAGGCCTTTTGCTGCACTTGCTCAGTTTTTTCAATGTCTATCTGGTATCAAGGAATCCAAAACTAGAAATATCAGAAATCTTGGTCTTATGAATGCTGAGTAGAGGGTTCTTAACTGGGCATTCTCCAGCCTGAACTGTTGCGTGGTGTTAATCCTGCTCACTGTAGGACTTTGCATTTGTCTTTGATGAATGTTGTGAAGTTCCTGTTGGTCCATTCCTTCAGTCTGTCTAGGTCTCTAAGGACTGGTTACCCTAAAGTATGTTGATAATTCTTCCTAGTTTGGTGTGAACTGCAAACTGGGGGAAGCTCGAATTGTCAGCTCCTCCAGATTGATCAAGATGTTAAACAAGAGAGGTCCTGTGATTGACCTCTCTGGTGCTTGTTACTAGCCTGGGTGGAGTACAACCAAGTACTCATTACTCTCTGGGACCAATCATCCGGCTGTTTTTGTGCCCATCTGGTTGTTCAGCGACCCAGACGTTGATGTACCAATTTGGTTACAAGAATATTGAAGAAGATAGCATTAAAAGGCTTAAAGCCAAGGTCATTATTGCAGGACAATAATTCTCTTGCTGTTGCAATTTCTCATACCTAGGACTTTGTCACATAAATATTTTCATATGCATCATCAGAGCTGAAAACTCCATGAATTCATTTCTGCTTCCAGTGGCTAATACAGATTAAGAGCACAGTAGGGCTGAATACTGAACAGGCAAATTGTTTTGACACAAAGCATCACTCCAATACCAGACCCCAGGCTCAGGGAAGCATTCAGTGAAGTGTCACATTAGAAGAAGCTTTGTGAAGTGTGAGAAAAGATCTTTTGATGAACTTTCAAAACAACAATTGAATTGACCATGGTTTCCTAACTGTTAAGTAGGTGTTAAATGTCTGGCAGGGATGTTCCTACAGCCTTTCAGAAGGCACTGAAGAATTTCCTCAGCACTGATTCATTTACTGTTCTTTATAGTCAGTGCTTGGCTTTGTCAGCTTTGTTCACCCCTTCTAGGTCTAGCCCCACGGCTTGCTTGCATGGGGGCTGCTTTTCTGCAAAGGCATCCAGGCTCTCCACAGCTTCTGCCAAGATCTCTCTCAATGCTTCCCTGTGGCTTCGTTCCAGCAGCATTAGAAAGGGCCAGTATTCACCCTTCTCTTCTGTTAGTATCCTTGCATTTTAAATGCTGCACGGGGTCCTGGAAACAATAGATTTTTGGCTGCTTAGAAGCTCCTTCCTCACAGCCCATCTCCCCAGTTGCATTAGCTCTGTGCTCTCAAGGGGATGTCATCCCAGTTCAGCTGTGGCACCTGGCAGCCCTCCAAGCAAGCCTATCCCACAAAGCCCAATGCCCCCAAAAGCCCACACCGGCATCCCTGCCTCTTCCCCATCTGCTCTGTCGATTGTGAGTCCAAGGCTGATGCCAGTTTTCACCATGATGCTTTTGTGCCCAATGTGGGACTTAATATTTCTAGCAGAGATGAGCGATTTACTTAATTTGACTCCTCTATGGGCTCTGTAGAGTCTGGGTTTTTTTTTTAAAGCATGTAAGTGAGAGAAGACTACTATTTTTTCTTCACTGCTTTTGATTGCTGTTGGCTGGCTATATGCAGCTGCCTAGATGCCGCAGTCTTAACAATTTTTGCTGTGGTTTATACAGATTGACGTATCCCGGCAAGGAATGTAAGCCACAGAAGGCTAAAGATGAAACCAAGCAGGGACTATTAAACTGGTAGCAGTGAACAACTTAGTTGCAGTTTAGAACAGTATTTAATCTGTAGAAGCTTCAGTTACGTTGTTCCCTTTTTCACTTGCCACCCCAGCCCCTGAAAAGAAGCCTTTTGCATACGTAGGGCAAATCCCTAGGCCCAGCTCTTCCTGCCCCTAGACTTGCATCATAACTACATATGCAAAGAGGTACATTCCTGAAGACTTACTCCATTTCTGCTTTTCTTCTAAATTCTGCATCCAGTTGGCTAATTTAAGTCTGTATTTAATTGACTGAGAGAGTCAAGTTCCTTTACTGGAGGGGGAGAGGTCTTCTCTCTAGTCCATTTGTGTTCTCATTATAATACATCTCATAAAATTCAATAAAAGCAATCTTCTATCTTAACTGTTTTGCCAAAGGGAAGAGGAATAGTACAAGTTGAGGAAAAATACAGGGTTTTATACAGTCTGGGGATATAGATAATAAAGTGAGATGGAGGTCAACATTTGCTGCCAAGATAATTTATGGTAGAAGTCTACTCCAAAAAGGAAAAAACTTATCATTTGATTGTCAGAATTTTAAGTTGTTCCCTGTCAGTTGAAAGTGTATTTTTATTTGTACTTTTAGTACTGTTTTCCTAATGGGTGATGCAAGAGAAAGCATCCATTTCACATTCAAAAAGTGTCACTTATTTCTGAAAATCTTCAGCTGTTGTGCTGACTTCTTCCTAAAATTGGGCAAATGATTGGCCATTATATCAGGCTCCTTGAAAGACATTCACTTCAAGAGAAGTACTTCTTGCCAAGGTACTTCCACCAAAGGGTTTGCATCCCTTTTGCTGTAAAACTGAGTTAACATCCACACACGTTAGCAAACTGATGACATGTTAACAAACCAGGCCCTGAGCAGGTCTCAGAATAAGGCCCAATGTCATTAGCGATGGAGGAAAAGAGCGCTTCAGGATATTGGCAACCTTGGTTTCCTCCCATACAGATTGATCATTTTTGGAAATGGAGTAACTGTATGAGGAGGAGAAAAGGCTGTCACAGAATATGCAGAACACTTCTTCAAGGCTTTGTCATATCTTTAGCTGGCTTTGAGTTTTGGGTTGGGATTTTTTTTTGCACATAGTGATGAAATAAAATTTAGAAAGTTTAAAAAAGGTTTGCAAATCATTACAGTGTGTGTGGATGTCAGTAATTATTGTAATAAAGGTGGGCAAGGATTTTGCTGGCTTCTTCTGCAGGAGAGCAAAGGATCTGAGGGGATGTCTTTGGGAGATTGGGACCAACTGTTCTGCTATTGGAGCAACTGCCTCATGCATATTCCTTTTATTAACTTGATGAGCCCTTCTTGAAAGCACTTTGTCCCTCCTCTCCATTTCTATGGGACATTATTTCAAAGCTTTATTTCTCTCAGGATCCAGAATATTTCTTTCATTCAAAGCCTAAATTTGTTCAGGGCAAAAAAGGCCTATTTGTTCTCAGGCAACACCCTTCAGTTAAAACAGCTTTTTTCTTACTGTTGCATCTTAGTTATCAGGCTGTTTCTAAACCATCTCCATCTGCAGTTCTTTCCAGGTAGCTTCTGTACTGCTTACTTTTGGTTTTCTTTTTTTCATTTCTTTAATACAGCTGAAGAACTTTGTACTGGGTATTTTAATCTTTCAAGCTCTAATTAAGCTTGACCTTTTTTTGACAGTTCCTATTTTCTCCTTGTGCTTCTTGACTATTACCAGTGCTGCTTCTGGTGCTTTCCTATTCCCTAATAACACCCTCCTGTATTCCAAGCAAATGCCCAGATGTCATCTTTCAAGGAAATCTGTGCTCCCTTCTTATAGACTTCCCTTCCTCCAAGGCAGTCTCCATGTGGAGTAACTTCCTAAGTTCAAGTACTTCTGAATCTGAGCCAGCCCTCCTGTTCCATTAGCTGTCTTTAGTTACAGGAATCACAGAATCTCAAGGGCTGGAAGGGACCTCGAAAGAGATCTTCTAGTCCAAACCCCCTGCCAGAGCAGAACCACCTAGAGTACATCACACAGGAACTTGTGCAGGTGGGTTTTGAATGTCTCCAGAGGAGGAGACTCCACATCCCACCTGGGCAGCCTGTTCCAGTGCTCCCTCACCTGAACAGGGAAGAAATTCTTCCATGTATTTCTTTGGAACCTCTTCTATTCCAGCTTGTGCCCCTTGTCCTATAGTGAACAGCCTGACTCCATCCTCCTGACACCCACCCTTTATGTGTTTGTAAATATTAATGAGGTCACCCCTCAGTCCCCTCCAAGCTAAAGAGCCCCAGCTCCCTCAGCCTTTCATCATAAGGGAGATACTCCACTCCATCATCTTTGTGGCCCTGTGCTGAACTCTGTCCAGCAGCTCCCTGTCCTTCTTGAACTGAGGGGCCCAGAACTGGACACAATATTCCAGATGTGGTCTCACGAGGGCAGAGTAGAGGGAGAAGAGAACCTCTCTCTACCTACTGCCCACAGCCCTTCTAATACACCCCAGGATGTCATTGACCTTCTTGGCCACAAGGGCACATTGCTGGCTCATGCTCATCCCGATATCCACCAAGACCGCCCAAGGTCCCTTTCCCCTACAGTACTCTCTAAGAGTTCATTCCCCAGCCTGTACTGGTACATGGGGTTATTCTTTCCCAGATGCAAGACTCTACACTTGCCTTTGTTGAATTTCATTAGATTTCTCGCTGCCCAACCCTCCAGCCTGTCCAGGTTTTGTTGAATGGCAGCACAGCCTTCTGGTGTGTCAGCCACTCCCCACAGTTTAGTATCATCAACAAATTTGTTGACAGTGCCCTCTGATCCCTCAGCAAGTCAGTAATGAATAGATTGAACAGTACCAGTCCCAGCACCGACCCCTGAGAGACTCCGTTGGAGACAGACCTCCAACTAGACCCTGCCCCATTTGTGCCTTCTTAAACTGGGCATTCTTCTTCTAGGTCGACTAGTGGCATGTCACTTGGGTCTTTAGGAACTTTTTGGCTCTGGAACATCTCTCTTGCAAGGAAAGGCTGCAAGATCTGGAGTTATTTAGCCTGGAGGAGAGGGGATCATATCAACACTTACATAAATACCTAAAAGGCAGATATCAAGAGGATGAAGCCAGTCTTTTTTCTCTAGAGCCCAGTGACAGAAGGAGTAATTGGCACTGATCAAGTGGGGTGACAGGTAGAAAAGGCCTTGATGTTATGCAAGCCCTACTGAGCAGTTACTGAAACACCTCTGCATTATCAACATTGTTTCTAGCATAACTCCAAAACATAGCCCCACACTAGCTACTATGGAGAAAACTACCCCAGCCAAAACCAGCACACTCATAGAGCATGATCTTCAAGGGTACATCTCTGACTCATGCAGAACTGGTCATGCATTGGACTGTCTAGGTCTTCTGTAAAGCTACTGCCCTGGCCATGTGTGATACCATCCTTGGGACAGGACCTGATATTTGCTCTTGAAGGGATTTCCATTGGCTCATTTGTTTAAGTTATTTTTAAACCTGGAAAGATCCTTCTGCTTACCAATCCTCCCCCTACCATGTTAATTACTCACCCTGAACAAGTATTGTCCAAACACTTGCTCAAAGTGTACTCTCTCCCATCATCCAAGTCTTTAGTGAAGATGTTGAACAGTGTTGATCAACCCTTGAGAATTCTAATCTCATTTAGCTACTGATGAGGAATCAGTGTAAGCTCCACGTAAGTGGATGTGAAGCTTAAGAGGAATATAAATCGAGTGATTAAACTGCATGATGCCATCAGTCAGAGCCAGCTGGTTGCCAAACTGTTATCATGTTTTTAGTGACAATAATAAGTGTTTATAATGAGTGAACAAAAAGTATTTCCTGACTATGCAAGGCTTGAAGGAATCACTTAAGCTGTGCAGGTGCTGGCTTGTATTTTCTGTTCCATGAGTTGAACTGTGAAGTTTCATTGTAGCTTACTAAAAATGTATGAAACTGAGCATCATTGGTAGGGCACCTTGCACTTGAGATTGTTCTTCACTTTTTGCTGCCTTCTGAGGAAATGAAGGAGACTGTTCATCCCTGACCAGCCCAGCCATTTTCCCATCTCTCAGAGAGGAACACAGGTGTACACACGCAGTCCTTCCAAATGTTAGACAACAGCTTATTGCTGAAGATATCGGGCCTGGTTGTTCAAAGCTGCTTAGAGGGTTGAAATGGCTTGGTTCTGCACCAAAAAGAATTAAGAAATAAAAAAATGCAAGCTTTTAAAATGCAATTGTTTCAAGCAAGTAAGTTACTCTTGTTCTCTGTAAAATAGAAAATACCTCCACCCATTTCCATGAATTATTTATGCAAGCTTCAAGCTTGATATTTAGCTTTGGATGGCAATGGAGCTGTGGCTGTTCTCATAACTTTTGCTCTAGAGATGCTGCTGGTTTAGTGCTCTCAAGCCTTAGAGCTCAGTGCTAATTTTGCCTATATGAGCAATCCCTCCTGTAAAAATCCTAGTGAAACCTAGACAATTGCATTGTGATTTGAGGTAATCAAATTACCTCATCCATAGGTGAGTTCAGTGATGGTTTGTGGCCTCTCTAAGGTTATGATGTGCTGTTTCCAGGTGATTTGCTTTGTTTTCTTGTTTTATAGGCAAATTAGGATTATATGCCTCCAAACAACCCCATTTTTAGTAAACTTTGTAGCATCACCACCACTACTGGTCATGCTTTCAGGAACTCAAAGAGAGAATAACCGCTCAACCGTTTACACACTCTTGTGGGCAAAGTTTACTACCAACAAGGTAAATGTATCTGCAATTCAGATTTTTTGTATTAAATGACAAATTCTCCTCAGCCTGCTTATCTGCAGGACTTTTTGTTTCATTCTGTTCTCCCTACTGTGGTGAACAAATACCAATTTGTCTTTTTAGCTTAGTAGGAGACTAAGATAAGTGTATGGGATGCCTAAACTTTCATAGACTGGCCAGAAACAAAGGAATCAAAATGGTAGCAATGCCAGAAAATAGTGAAAAGCTATGAAATGCAGAGGTCCTGCAAATGTAGGTACCTAATAATAGCTTTTTTTACCAACAGTTCCTTGGGGTTTTTAACTTCCTGAGAATATCAAACTGTGACAGCTAATCTCTTTTCACTTATGGAGGGCAAAATTGCTTTTTTTTCCAGAGAGAAATACTGAGTATAGAATCACTTATAGATGCTTCTTGCATGTATTTAAGTTGGTTTAGGTGCGTGGTTGAAGGCACTAATTTGAGAAGTGTAAGGTGTGTGGTAAGTAGGTAGCCACATCTCAGTAATTGAAGTTGGTAATACATGGTCTTCAGTTCTTTTCATGTGTGCTGCCTCAGCAGTAGGTGTGGGGTTTTTTCAAGAAGCCTGAATTGGGCTGGTTTTTGTCAGGCTCGATTACATCACTGCTCTGAATGGCAATTGTGTGTCAGTGATGCATTTTAGAACCAAATACACATAATATGTAGCACTCTTCCAGTAAACTCTAATTCTGTGTTATAAATGCAATACTTCTCAATGCACTAGTGTTGGAAGCAAATTACTTCTAGCACTTAGAAAGGTTTGAGCTGTCAAAATTCATGACAGTTTAAAAGCAGCGTATATGATTTTTAGATGAAATGAATCAGAAACAACTTTCAATAAACTGGAAAGTTAACATCTGCATGTATTGATTTAATTTCCCTATTAACAATTTATTAATTGTTTGCTAAAAACATCTCATTTTCCTCTTGCACAATAGTTAAGAATATGAACTGTGTATTAAACAATAGACCAGAATTAATGACTTGTTTGGGAAGACTGAAGATGTAGTCTCAAATCCTTCTCCAGAGTTAGCATCATGCAAAGAGCTGCTTATTGTTGGCTCAAAAAGAAGCTACCTGGACAAACTGAGCTCCTTCCTTCCTGTTACTCCCTTCTTATTCATTTTTTTTCTAAGAAAGCAGGGAGATGTGCAGAGATGCCACAACAAAATGTAAAGCCTACAACTGTAGATAATGAAAGTGAGGAAACAGGGACAGTTTGTATATGATTACAAATCTCTCCCTCCAAATGTTGGAACTGAAAACTGTCCTACTTTGCTTAGTGTTTTGTGCAGGTACAGTAGAAGATGCACATGGAAGAAATAAGATGTTACAGGGGGCAGCATATTGCAATGATGTTGGAAAGAATGTGATTCTTCAGTTTCCTTTCTTTTGTTCCTGCTGAGTAATTTGGAGCGTTAATTTTTTAAGTTAGGTAATTTCCTTTTCTCTCCTTAGTGTAATTGTTAGCAGAATGTGCACCAAAAAGATTTCTGCTTTCTGTGCAGAGCTGAGATGGAAAATGGCAATGACATAGCTCAGCTGTCCAGCACGATGGCAGCAAGAATTACTCCTGTTGTGTGTAAATGGGACTTGGGTTATATGGGAAACTGTTTTCTACATCAGAAATGGCTCGAATTGTCTGAAACATGCATGCAGACATTTATTTTTCTAGACAGTGAACCCAGTTGACTTTGTAGTAAATCAGTAGCCTACTGCAGGCTATATCTAGGTGTGACTTTGGCCCTCTGCCTGAGAACAAGCCCCGGAATGCCTCAATTTATGTGTGCACTGAGCAGTATTGAGTTCCTGCTGTTTCTCTCATCTCTGTGAGGCTTCATGAAATCATGTTGCCTTGCTCAGAAGCAAGCTTACAGGCTGCTAAAAGTAATTTCAAGTAAGGAATCAGTCTACATTGGTCTGCTCTTCAGCAAGTATCCCACATTCTTTGTATCTGTTTAAAGCAAAAGGATATTTTACTTAATTCTAATGAAATTCCAGGTGGTTTTCCTCATGTTAATGCAAACTAGGAAACTCGTCCTTGAGACACTTATTTAGCATGGAAGGAGAAAATTCTCAGGCTTAAAGGAGTATTATAATGGGGTTTAAAAATGAATAATTAGGGATCTTATTTCAGGGTTTGTTTTCAGCTTCTTTTCCTAACCAAATAGAGTGGAGTATGCAGACAAGAACTCCAGATGTTAAGAACTTCAGTTCGCAGTACACTGGGGAAATTAGAATGAGTGATCAAGAAACTGATGAAAATAAGGGCTCTTTGTAGCACTGTCATAGCAGATGAACTCTTGTCCAGTTACACATAATTGTAAGAACTCTTGTCTGGTTGCACATAATGTATTTAGTTGGCAAATAGTGAAGCCTTTCCTAATTTTGAAAGTCATCTCTGTCTTGAAATTTGGTAAATCCTTGTCCTAATATGAGAGGTGAGCATGCAGGCCTCAGCAGAAGTTTATTTCAATTGTTTTTGTTTCCCCAAACCATTTTCTGCGTTTCTCCATCAAAAGGCTGTATGAATAAGCCTCTCTCAAACCAAGAGTGGCTGAAGGGCTGAGGGAGCAGACTACAATACTCTTATAAATACCTTTGTTTATGTATGACTTTGTGCTCTTGTGTGCTCTAAACGGTGCTTTAAAAAAGAAACCCCACATATCTTTTGGTCTTCCCTCTGCTCTTAGGGCAGCAGAAGAAAAACAAAAGCTTTTAAGTAAAGAATTTGGTACCAAGATAGTGTAAACATTTGCAGTATTCCTCTTGTGAATTTTCTGTCAGCCAGATGCATCTAGAGGACACCGCTTTCTGCTGCTAAGGCAATTGTGAGTGTTGTTTAAACTGGTGTTTATAGGAAATTTGTCGAAAAACTACCAAACACCTGTGTTGAGATGTTTCTAAATACAGTAGATAAACTTTGTTGGAGTGGGAGGGGAGGTATCAGTTACAGCTTAGAGGAAAACTTTCTAATTCTGGGGTGGCTTAACAACTCTAATCACACGTCAAGTTTTGCTGTGCTCTTCAACAGAATTACTTAGGAAAGGTGAAGTGGGATGAAGGTGAAGAATAAGCTGATGCCAAGGCAACAGTTGGCAGCTGGCCACTTTATTTAATGTTTGATTTCCTTCATGATCTATTGTTGTCTGCCTTGACCCTGGTTTGAGGTCTTTTTGAGAACTTTTATGCTCTGGCAACAGTGAGAGCAGATTAGGTTAACTACTTATTTTGTTTAATAAAATCGCTTTAAAATCACTAGGCTGCTAAGTACAGCAGCCTTCAGTTTCTAACAAAACCAGACCTGATAGATGATCTTGAAAAAAATACTTATTTGTTTCACTCCTCACTGGTACAATAGCATAAAACTTTCAGTGGATTTCAGATTTATATTTCAAGGTTAAAACTCCCTGATTTGTCCTGAGCACCGCTTGTTAATGTCAAGGGTTTAATAAATTGTCTTTATTCCATTGATTGCTGGAAGCAAATTTGTTCCTTTTATACAAAGATATGGTGGTGTTGAGTTTTTCATCTTGCCATAAATCACTGTCTCCTCTGTAAAGAAGTGTCATTCCTCTTCATTAACCCCCCAGAAATACATGACAAATTCTGGTCTGTTACTCTAGTACAGTTACAGGGTACCATTGCTGCAACATAGCTGAGAGCAGAACCTGTGTAGCAGCAGTTGCTGGCACTCCTTAAAGACAGAAACTCCCTAGATTTCCAGCAGCACTTCTTTTCCAATTAACTTTGGACCAGTGAGGCAACAATCTAGAGGGAAAAAGTTAGTAAACTTATATGAGACAAGTGTGTACTAATGAGAACTGCTTTTTAGAGTTTGGGAGAAATTTTTACCAAGTATTGGTGTCTTCAGTATCCCTAAAAGTAAAGAGGAATGTTTGAAGACTAGTTTTAAAAAGAAACAACCAAAAGCCATTACCAGGTTCTGTGACCAGGGCTTATAAACCTAAAGGCTTGTTGTTAGAGTCCCTGTTATGATGCTGCTGTTACGACACCAGTCTTGCAGTAAGCTCGGGTTAGCAAAGCTGTTGAACACTTCTAACCTCACCCTTAAAAAGTCAGACATCTGGAATAATGAAAGATTAAATCCTCTTCCCCTCTCTGCCCTCCCTCCCCTATTTTCATTTTCCTCTATGCTTCATAACTGATTATTTTTCCCCCATGTGGTCTCTCTTCCTGCTATGGCTTATGTGGTAAGGGAATGTTGTAATTTAATTAAGTCTTGACTGCGCTTGTTTTTCAGCTGAGGCTGCTGTGACATTCCTTCACTGGTGATAGGCTGTGCCTTTTAATTGATTCACAATAGACTCAGGATCTGAAGTGATAGGAATTTTCTTGCAGGTTCCCTCATTCATTGTGGGCTAAAGTGGTGGGCTGGGTGCTAAGACTCAATGACCCGACATTGTTGGAATACACAAGTTTTTTTCTAATTAATAGATTCATTTTTGTTTCTCTATCAGTGACTGAACATACTTAAACTAAGTCTAACTTCTGCCCAGTGATAACTCAACAGTTTGCACAGTGTTTTTCTCTGCAAGGTTCCAGGTCCTGTGTGAAGCACATAGGGTCTATCTTGTACTCACTTGCTGGGGTATCAACATCTTGTTCTTTCACAGCTTTGTGCTGCAGCATCTCGGTGGCTGTCACTAGAGTGTAGAAAACCAGTTCTCTTCTGAATATTGCATGATGTAAGCTTTCCTAACAATTTGTAAAACCCCCTGAGGTGTACAAAACAAATACCCATCAAAGAGCTAACCTATGCAAACATAGGAATGGTACACACAGTGTGCATTGGCATTCTCTACTCTTCCACTTAGAAAGGTACACCCTGCCAGGAAATCTCCTTTCCGAGATGGTGCTGAATGCATGGTCTGTCAAAGTGCATGCTTGCAGAGAGAGGACTGGCATGAGAATCCTGTCTTGTGTTACAGAGAATATGATTGGACATAGACTATATAAAGCTGCCAGTATAGGTACCTGGCGCTTGCAGTGATTTCATGTGAAAAACAGCCCAGCACTCACTCTTTCAGTCAAAGGCCATTCGTGCACAATCACAGCTGGTTACATGGTAATTGGCAGTGTCAGTACAGTCCTGGTTTGCCCCGTGCCATTAAACTGTTAAAGGCTGTACAGTTTCTCACTGTTGGTAAGAACTTTTCCCATTGTATTATTATTCTTCATCCTTTTTGTTTTCTCATGGTGCACCTCCTGTTTTTATAGTTCTTTAATGGAGAGGTACTGTGTCTTCTAGTCTGTTTCCATAGAAACGCCCAATTAGAAGAGTAATATGAAGAGGCAGCTGCCAAAACTCCTGAAGAGAATAGAGAAGGGGGAGGGAAAAGGAAAGAAGATTTGGGCTGGCAAAATGCAAACAACTTTGCCTGTCTTCTGCCAGCTATTTCCTAACACTTGTCTGCAAACTCATATCTGACTGTACATCTTGCACCCATTTGGTGGGAGCTACATCTGTAATGCATTTTAAAAGTATAATTGAGTCTGGTGCTCAGCACATGTGATGTTAGTGCTTGGAATGTGAGAATTTTTTGTTGTTGCATTGCTGCTTTCTGATGTGTTCTTATCAGGCAGTGGCCAAGGTGTTGAGATCAAAAGGGGAGAGGAGAAGGGTTCGGCCATCTCTCAACACTGGTCACTCTTGCCAGTGCCTCAGATACATGCACATGTTGAAAGAGATATTTTTCTGGCCTTGCTTCAACACAGAACATGGTAATCCAGATACCTGTGATTCAATGGATATCAAACCCTTTATAATGGGGAAAAAAACCCTCCAAACAAGTTCTAGTGAGTAATTTTTTTCTGGTAGTTGAAGGACAAGGTGATCTACCAGTCTTCTTTGGCCCAGCTGGAGGTAGTAAGGAATTGAATCCTACTGGAAATGGAGAATGGACAACAAAATCAATAAAACAAAAATAGAGTATTGGGTGTTTCTTTTCCCATAGGTGCAAAATTTGGGTTTTGCATATATGAAACCACATCCCTACCCCAAGAATCATCTGTGTATTTAAAAATGTGACTTTTCTACCTCTTTTCACACAGGAAAGGACATGAAAATCTGTATCTGTTGTGGGATGTTAGGCTCTGCTCATATGCATAGAGATCTGTACTGCCATCACAGCTTGCACACACCACTTCAGGTGGGGTTTTTTTCATGCAGTGATGGGGCTCTTTCAGTGTTTTCTTTGTTAAGTATCATCTAGACTGACCAGAAGGCTCTTTGCTTTGTCTACTGTCTATAGGTCAGCCTTCCAAGACTCACAACAGAAAAAAACAAACTGAACAACCTCCAACTCAAAACAAAAACCCACCCGTATAAAGCTCACCTTCAAACCCCACTTTCATCAGAGGTACTTAGGCACAGGAACATGTTAGAAATCTGACCTTCTTTAGGGAAAGCAAATTGCAGAGGGCAATATTAAGGGTTAGTTCCTACTTGGATCTTCAGTAAGATAACCAGCTGGACCTTCCAGGCCTTTTGGCTGGTAGACTTCCAGCCTCCTCTGGAAGCAGCAGGTATATTTCCATTTGCTCTGCCTCTGCTACCCTTTGTGCAGCTGAGCAATTCAATCAGTGCTGTCTTAGTAGCTTTCCTTCCTCTTATGTACAGATGACTGTCAAAAGTTTGCACAGTGATTGAAATATCACTGCTTCTGAGAAAATGAATTTGGGAGTGCCTGACATGGGGATCCCAGCCCAGATAATCAACATACATACTACTGGCTGATTCCACAAGTCTTGATTGGAACCTTTAACCTGACCATCATATGGTCAGTTTGAAAGAGTTTGGTTTGTGTTGCTTCTGGCTCTCCAAGTACCTGCTGAGTGATAGTGGGATAGGAGTTCAAGCATGCAGGTGGAAGTTAATTAAGGACAGCATCAAAGGATGCATAAGGAAGAAAGAGAGAGGTTAATGACCACAATTTTTGGCAACAACCTGTATATTGGAGTATCCCAACCAAGCTGAGCATTCTTAGATGCTTCTCTCATTCTCCCTCTAAACTTTCACAAAAATGAGATGATTTGAACAATATTTTTATAATACTTGAAAGCTTTTAGAAGTTGTTTTTGACATCTTGGGGAATTCCTGTGTCTTATGAGGGAGAGAGAGGATTTATGGCTCTTCTTAACACTGTTGTTGAGTTAGTGCATGTTAAAGATAAATTATTTGTAATTTGTGATGTTGAGCTGATGGGGAATCAGGATGGTTCCTGGCTAAAAAATAGAGTGGGGAGAAGAATGCAGAAGCCTCAGCAGAAAAGTGACCTTGCCCTGTGTTTGTGTCCTTACAGCAAAGTGGGCATTAGGTTGCCTAAGAACATAACCCTTCCATGATACTGAGGTACACTTAGGACCTTAGGACTTGGCACTGTAGCAGTTACTCTGCTTTCTCACTCACATGTCCTCACTCACTTTGCCACACTGTCAAGCTGCTATGTGTGAGTATTTAGGTCTGACTGATGCTTTGTAATTGGTAAAGCAGCGATGACTTGGCCCTTCAGCAAATTCTGTGTAGGTGCTAAAATTTTCATCTGCTTTCATTATGGAAGTAGTCTTAATGTTCAAAATGCAGTTGCTTGAGAGGGAAATCTTAATAGGAATCTCCAGTGACTGCCAACTAGGTGCCTGTTACATTGAACCTCAGGGGAAGGAAGGGTGCTCTATGAGCTTATGCAATGTAGTATTGGAAGAGCAAATACTTTGCTGAATGAAGATTAGAAAACCATCATTCAAGTTGAGTAACAGGCGGTTTGTGATTAAGGCATTGTTACCTTTTTGCTGTAGAAAAGTCAGGAGATCAGCCTTTTTCTGTTTAAGTTGATATTTGGATTTTCCACAGAACACGGTTTCTCAGCATCATCTTAACGGAACGAGCCGTCTTACGTGATGAGGCAAAAACCACCCTGTAAGAAACAAGCCCAAACGTCCCTAAAATAAAGAAATGGCAAAACCCACTTATTTAAAAACATCTGCAAGAAACATGGAGTAAACTGACAAACTTAAAATCTCCTCTTAAAGGAGACTGATAGTATCATGTCTAACACCACATGTTTATATAAATGTGGGTATGCATGCATATAGGCCCTTATTAGCCAGCGACTCTGATTAGTACTGAGCACTTGAGTGAAGTGTTGACTAGTGTATGCAGTTAATTAGATGTAAGCATCTAACGGACCCCTGTCAACAGTTGCTTCCTATTAAATGGTTATCTCAATCACAGAAACGTATTGCTTCAGTTTTCTTTCAATGCTGGACTTAGAATACATGTATGAAAACTCTATTCCTTGAGTGAGTTTCAGGTATGCTTTGCTAAGTGTTAGCTGTCTTGAGAGAAGTTGATGATATAAAGTTCATTTAGTTGCCTCCAATAGTAACTATAGCAAATGTCACTTTGCTTTTGGCACCTGGTCATGATTTTCCTCATGCATCAAAGCCTAGATTGGACATAGACTGAGCTACTACCAGCCTAAGGAAGTAACTTCATCTTTCTTGAAGTTTCTTTTTAGTAGTCCTACCTTTATTATGAGCAATCAAAGTAGCTTGGCATTTTTCAAGGAATTACCTTGTTATACTCAGCTTTGTTGTGGCTCTCTTTAAGTTTACAAGAAAAATATAATTTCCAGTCTTGATGCTGCATCTGTAGGGGAACAGGAACTATGAAGCAGTTTGTTGTAGTTCCACCAGCTAGAATTTGCAAACCCACATGTCTTCTACAGAAACAACCAATGAAATCATAAAAAGAAAAGTACCTGTTATGAGCAGACCTTTCTATAAGTGCTACTGTTCTGTTTGTGTGCTGTGTCTTCTTGATAGCAAGTAATTAGTCTGGAGAAGAGGAGACTGAGGGGGGATCTCATTAATATTTAGAAATATCTAAATGGTGGCTGTCAGGAGACTAGGGCATCCCTTTTGCCTATTGTATTTACTGACAGGACAAGGAGTAATGGGAAGAAATTGGAACACAAAAAGTTCCATTTAAGCATAAGGAAAAACTATTTCACTGTTGAGGTGAGGGAGCCCTGGCACAGGCTGCCCAGGGAGCGTGTGGAGGCTCCTGCTCTGGAGGCTTTCAAAACCCACCTGGACGTGTTCCTGTGTGACCTGATCTAGATGGATCTGCTTTAGCAGAGGGGTTGGACTGGGTGATCTATGAAGGTCCCTTCTAACCCTACCATTCTATGATCCTGTAATTCTATAATCCTTTTTCTGCATGTAGATCTTTAAGACTCCTCATACATATGGCTTAAGCCATATCTCATGAGCTGTCTGCTTCCTGCTCCTTCCTTTTTATCAGCAAGG
This sequence comes from Colius striatus, assembly GCF_028858725.1. Classification (NCBI taxonomy): domain Eukaryota; kingdom Metazoa; phylum Chordata; class Aves; order Coliiformes; family Coliidae; genus Colius; species Colius striatus. Next base: position 9,092,140 of record NC_084762.1, read on the forward strand.
GTTGTGCCTGTGTTAGTCTTCCCAGTTGGCTTTCTCCCTTCCTGGTATTCTGATTAACTACAGCCCTGCTGGTTTGTTGGAGGGGTTTTTTTTACAGCGTTTATTACTGATGTTTTCATAATGGAAAGTTTATGGTCTAAAATTAATTGTGAGATGATTTTATTTGCTAGCAGCGATTCTCTGCAAACTTCCCACACAATGTTGGGTGGCTCCCCAAAAGAACCTTATTGTGCTATATTCATTAACTCTTTCTCTGTAGAATTCTTTTATGGGTTCTCAGTTAGGAAACAATAAAATGTTCTTTGTGATTAAATGGTTTGATTTGTTGTGGAGTTTGGGTGTTTTTTTGGTAATAACATTGTATTTAAACAAAAGACTGCTTTATGTAATATGATGAGGTTTTGGTCTTTACTTCTAAGGACAAGTGAGGAAAGCAGAGGACTCTCGTTTCTAACTTTGAACACACTTTCAGCATGTGGTTTTAGGATATGATCCCAGTGAAGTTTCCTGATGTCCTGCTACCAAGGCTGCTTTTCCCGCACACCTTGTGCTGGTTTTCTTCTCTTCCCATTGACATGACTGAGAACGTTCTTAAGACATCTTCGAATCCTGGGTGGTATGAGGAAATAAATTGTGAATGAGACTTACAATATAGGAGTCTTTAAGCTTGTTGCAGACATTTTTACACCACATACACACCCACTTTATATTTAGGATGATCTTATCTAGCAAATTGCTTACTGTGTAAAAATGAAGAGACAGCGAAATGTGTTGTAACTGGCAGATACAGTCCTACACATCAATTATAAGCCAGAATTATAGTGAAAAGCATGGAGTTTAAAACAGCCTAGATCTGGCTTTTTGAAGGGGAATTTTGTAGATTATCAGTTCTTCAAGTGTACTCTTGGTCCTCAGAGCAATTTTTGCAGGTGCTGGAAAAGACGTTGAGTTTTATCCGATGAGTGACGGTTCTTATTTTAAAAAGTCACGTGTTAAAAAAGCAGGCGCCACTAAACAAGAAGATTTGACAGTTCCATCTGTAATGTTTTTGCTGGCAAAGTAAATCAGATACCGTTCCAAGGTCTGTACAACGCATGCTGCAAACCTCTAACACTGGAAAGAACTTGAGAGTTTAATGTGTTCTGGCTTCACGTTACATAAACAGGGGTCCCCACGGTCCTATATTGATTGGGCTTGTGTTCCACCACTGTTTTTGTGGGTATATGCTAGCCCATAAAATCACATTTTTGTTTTTGCCTGCCAACTCTCTTCTGTTGCTTTGTCTATTAGGTTGCAGTGGTAAGTGCTACAGCTGGTGTGCTGAGGGATCCAATGCAGAACAGTCAGACTACTAAATTTCAAGCCGATGAGCCTGAGAGAAACCCTTGCAATTTGATAGTACAATTAAATGGATGTCGTGAATTGTCAGAATTACTTTATGCTATTTTGAGGATGACTGTGAATCCCCTGGTATCAGCACAGGCTAACATCACAAGCACTACATATACTTCGAAGCACATCTCATAGTCTCATAAAAGACTACTGTTTGTAACCCAGGGATAGATAGATGGGGAGAAGACCCTGAAGTGAAGGATCACGTTTAGTAGACTCCAGTTATGTCATCTGTTCCCACTCTTAGACTTCAGCTTCTGTTTTTTTAGTAAATTTTTTCATCATCCCTGCTTGTGAGTGTGGAACAAGTTTTAGTGAAATCAGGAAGTCTTCCTGATTTCTTCCCAGCTTGCTTGTCTGGTTGACATTTGATTATGCAGTAGGATTTAGGAAGTCATCAGACTTCTAGGAACTTCATATCTTTTTTCAGCAGGCAGTACTTAAACTGACTTAATCTATGTGCAAAGGAGACTGCAGCTTCCATTGTCAGCTTATACTGGTATGTGATGTGTTTAGATTTCATTAAAATGTTGCCTTAAAATAAAGATGTCTGACACTGGTCTGACCCTGCAGACTAGCATCCTTAGACCCCAATTCACTTCAGGTGGCTTTCTGCTGCTTCTTGTTATATACATCTCCACATCTATATCTCTCTTATGAGGACAGACTTTTTAGCAGGACCTGTTGGTGTAGGGCAAGGAGCGATGGTTTTAAGCTAAAAGAAGATGGATTCAGACAAGATGTAAGGAAGATTTTTTTTAATATATATAATGAGAGTGCTGAAACAGGTTGCCCAGAGAGGTGGGAGGTGTCCCATCCCTGGAAATATTCAAAGCTGGGCTGGAAAGGGCTCTGAGCAACCAGATCTAGTTGAAGATGTCCTTGTACATTGCAAGGAGGTTGGACTAGATGACCTTTAAACATCCCTTCCAAACCAAACTGTTCAATGATCCCTAGAAGAGCAGCATAAAATCTTTGGTTAGTTTTGCACTGGCTTGCAGTGCCTCTGACACACATACTTACTTGTAGTTTAGCATTTGAGAATAAGGAACACAAAACACTGGGTTGTCATTTTCTAGTGAGATAAGAAAGATCCTTACGAGGATTACTCTAGTTAATAAAACATGTCCTATGTCGCTGGAGGGAACACACTGTGTAAGGAACAACTTACCATTGCTAGGTTAGCTTTCAGTTGTCTAAGGCAATGCTTTCACTTACCCGTTTCTTACTGTGGCATTTAGTCACAATCAGAAAGTGGGAACTGTGCTGGGATCCCTATTGCAGTCAATGCTGTGTAACACAAGTGAGAGTGTCCACCCAAACAGATTTTAATTCATGCAGGAAAGGTAAAGCTTGAAGCAGATCCTGTCTTCTGACTGTTGATTTCCTTGTAGCAGTTCCTGATGCTTCCTGTCTTTATTTGCCAGCTCTTGGATGGATGTGTATGTTATAGCATGGGGATGCTGAACTAGGCGTCTATGTGAAACATGCAGCCTGCAAATGTGGGGCACGTTCAGTCCTCGGGGGTTTTAAGCGTCTTATCTCTACTTTTAGCTGCCATAACTTTGGCAGATCAAGGCTTTCTTTAATCTCTGTTGAAATACTGTGGAATATTTTTTAACTTATAATTTTACTGTAATATATCTTTACACTATTTTAAGAATGGTGTCAGTTTTGGACTCTTCATTCACCTGAAATTCTTTTTGGCCGGTTCTCTTAACACATTTCTTTTGTTTTTCACATGCATCCTATAGCTTATGTCTCAGATGTGATGGCTAATGCATACCATAACGCTGTGAAGTCCTCATCTCTATGTTGCCTAGAAAATAATGTGGATGTTCAACTTGAAAATGAAAATATTTTACAATTTCCTTAATAATCATACAGCTATTAGAGTAATATCTATTACTGTAACAAAATCTCTTGTTATGGAGTATTAAATAGTAACTTGATATATCTTACTATATAAGAACATATTTCTGTAACAATATTTGGGGGGGGTTTTTTTCTGTTTTTTTGTTAGTTTTGCCAGACAAGTTAAGTCTGGTTTTGGTTGAGTAAAGGTATAGCAGGACAGCTTCTATCTTCTTATCACGATCTGAAGCAAATTTGAGGGACTCCTGAACATGGGCTGTTTATTTTTATCTCTGTGCTTGGAAGGAGATTTTTGTCTTCAGAACAGAAGTGTGTTAGGCCTGCTTTGAATATGTATCTAGTACCTGTTTTGTTTAGTGGATCAGTAGCATGTTTTATGTGAGATGCAATTTCATTGTTGAACATCAACAATACAAGGGGTATCTGTTCCACCAGTATCTTGTAGGGCAGGAGTCCTTGCAATGTGAAGAAGTAAGATGTGAAGAAAATACTAGCCTGTTCCTCTGCCTTTTAAGGGGAAAGGAGACATACTCCACCTCCAGTACAATGAGTACAGTGTGGAGTTTAAAAGACAGTCAGACTGAGGTCTGATCCATTTTAGAACTGTACTAAATCTAGGATGAATTAGAAGCTACTTTGGATCACGAGCACTTGAGCTGTTAAGTTAGAGTGGCTTGAGTTGAAGCAAAGCCTCTTGTTTTTACAGTGTGTTTGGATTTCTCCTTGGCCATTTAATCCATATGGCTTTGCTGAACAGAATATGTGGTATTTAGCATGATTGGTCACCATGTGCAAAACAGACTATGCCTAAACCAATCATTTCATCACATAGAACTAACAGATGCACTTTTCAGCAAAGATTTAGCATTTTGGTGGAGAATTTTGGTGATAGCAGCACTTTGCAGCCCTGTCAATTAGATGGTAGGGAAAAGTTGCCCAAGGTGGACATCATCTAATTCTCCCTTTATGTATTTTTCCAAGTGAGACAACTTGTTTTTATGAATCAATGCCATAAAACAATTCCTACTTGCTTGCAAGACTGATCCACTGAAAATACAAGAACAGCATGTTATCATTGATTGTATTTCCTAGTGTGGCTGAGTGAAGCAGGTAAGTGAAGTCCTTTGATGCTACTGAGAACAGGCACTGCTGTAAACCAGGCGAAAATCTGCACAGCCACTACTACTGCTGCACACCAAGACTCTAATTATAACCAGTCAAAAACACTTCTAGAAAAGGCTCTCTCTTTCTGGACTGATACTTCTGCCCTGACTTGTTGGAGTAGTTTTGTTATATGAGTGTCCTCCAAAGGGACAATGTCATCTAGAGCTTGGCACTTGTAGGCTGGACCTACCTCAGAGATGCTGAACAGGGCAGTGTCTGGGTTTTGGAGCTCAGGGTACTCCCTGTTCCATGTCTCAGGCCCTCCCTCATGTTCAAGAACATAAAGTTATGATTATTATTACAAAGAAATGATCCAGCTCTAGGTCAGTGTTCTCATTTCTCCTAAGAATATTTATGGTCAGAATAATTAATCACTTAAACAGTCAAAACTGTCAGCAGTTATTTGATGGAGGAAATCACATAGGGAAAGAAAAATTGGCAAGGGGTTGTGGGAATACCAAAGTGGCCTTCTAACTTTGTTGGAAGTGACAATCTTGGCCATTGTTTGCCTCTGACCGTCCTTTATCTTCTCCCTGGTCAGCTGTACAGCTTTGTGCCTGCCGTGGTTGGGAAAGGTTGGGACACAGGGCTGCGCGATGATCACACAATTGTGCACGGACCTGCGGCTCCTGTATTCTTGCCATGGAACAAAAAGGCTATTGTTTCCAGCCTAATAATAAAGCAGGAAAAAAAAATCACAAAGGTCTTTCCTCTAGATAGAAAGCTGGCTTAGCAATAGGCGGGAGAGGACTAGCTAGGAGTTTATCTGCCTCAAATGGCTTCTCCAGTTTGCATTTTCGTTTTGTCTTGTTTTACTGATGACTGGAGAAGATACTTAGTAACACAACTGCAAAATCAGCTGGGGTAGACTTCTGACTGGGAGCTGAGGATATGACCAGTCCTAGCACTGGAAACTGGAGGACTCTCAGACTGTGTTACAGTTTAGTTTTTAGAATCCTAAATCCCAGGAGAGGAGCAGCTATGCCTTTGTAGATTCCCCAGTCAAATTGGGAGGGGTTTAGACACTTTTTAAGAGCAGCATGCATCAATAAGAAAATACCTAAGGATTTGCCAAAGTGGAATAATTAGTACACACTGGGAAGTACACTTTCTCCTGAAGTAAACAAGGATATAAAGCTTCTTCCAGGAAAATTTACTGCTGGAAGGTGTTGATGGAACAAAATACCTCAACTGTAACTTTTATGGGCCAGCACAGCTCTGAGAAGAGTGGCTGGAACCTTTTGTTTGTTTGTTTCATTTAATGTCAAACTTAGCATAGTGTCCCTCACTCTCATCTCAGTTCCAAGGGGCTGTGTGGCATGCTTGAGTAGTGCTACATGTGGAGAGATGTAATTTGTGGTATGGTAACTTCTAGGGACACCTCCAGGCTTCAAGATTTCAACTTCACTATTGATTCACATGTTGGAGGAAGCAGATCAGATACAGAAACTGCCTTCCTACATCTGACCTCCTGCCACTGCCAGTTTGGACTCCTACCTATGTCTTATTCTGCTGTCAGTAGCGTTGTCTTGTGTTGACCCAGTGCTTGTGTTGGCAAAATGTGACTCTATGTTACTGTTAATGTTCATTGATAGATAGGTACACACATATATAAAGTATGACACATACTGAAATAATTATTCCATAGTTTCTTGTACAAACACTTCTATGCTTGCATGTAGACACTGCCCTTTCTAGATGAGATAGCTCGTGGCTTTAATCAGCTGCCCAATAGGTATAACAATCTTCAGAATTGCCTATATTTAACAGCTGTTAAAAGTCTGCCTTCTGGCACAGGCTAAATTTTATTGAATGGCTTGTTGTAACATGGTAAGATACGGCTTGAACCTAGAAATGTTCAATATTGTAAGCATAAGAATGATACTACTTCACGTGGGATAATTACTTCATGGAGAGTCTGCAGTCATCAGTGATTTCTTAGTGAAACTGAGAAACTAAACTTCACTAATTCTTAACTGAGAAAAATTAGGAATGTTTAATTATCAGAAAACACTGGTTTATAGGTTTAGGAAATAAGGGTGACTTACTTTTAATTGCTATCAAACATTCTGAATATTGCAAATGATTGTGTGTTACTAAGGAAGCTAGAAACACGTTAATGGGGTTTTTTTCTCTTGTTGATTCCTGTAACAGAAAAATAGAAGATACTAATTTTGATGCTAAGTAAATATGTGTTATATCCACATGGCTCAGAAATGGTACTTCGATGGAGTCAATGTTAAAATGGCACAATAATGTAATTTCTAGAGGAAAGCTTGGAAAATGGATATGCTCCGTTTTACATAAATGATGGTGATGATAGCACTTCATTAGAAGCACTTTATTAAGATCATCAATAACTTGGCTTATTGTATGCAGCAAAGTTTTACCAGCACCCTTTGTTCAAGTGTCACAAAGAATTTCTGCCAATGCAAAGGGAGAAAGTTTTCAGCTCTTTGTACCTACAAACTACCTTTTGACAGCATCATTTTAGAGGAGCTGCAGCCTTCAAACAGAGTAAAATTACTTGAAATCCCCACTGCCTTAAAATTTGTTTGCTTTTTAATATTTCAGAACAGTTTTTCCAGTGTTCTAATTCCCCCAGCTGCCTTTTTCTCCCTTTTCCCTCACATCAATTTAGGTAACGCAGCTCTTCCTAGGTTTTTGAGAAGAGGAATGGTAATGCATCTCTACATGATGCCCCACCTAAATATTCCTGCCAAATGCAGCAGAGATGAGAGGTTTTTAGGTAATTGGTAGCAAGCTCCAGAAGAAAGAAACAAAGTAGTCAAGACAGGGAGAAAGTCTATACAGGTTCATGTCTTTTTTATGATGAGCATCTCAGAGCTAGATGCAGTACTCTGGGTGAGATCTTATGAAAGCGGAGCAGAGGGATAGGACCACCTCCCTTGACCTGCTGCACACCATACTTTGGATGCAGCCCAGGACAGGGTTGGCTTTCTGGGCTGCCAGCACATATTGCTGGCTCACATTCAGTTTTTCATCCACTAATAGCCCCAAGTCCTTCTCCACAGGGCTGCTTTCAACCCACTAATTGCTTGGCCTGTATCCATGTTTGGGATGGTGATGACACATGTGCAGGACCCTACGTTTTGCCTTCCTGAGCTTCACATGGGCTCACCTGTCTTGTCTATCAGGATCTCTCTGGATGTACTTACCTTCTCTCTAAAGTATCAACCACACCACACTGCTCTGCTTGGCTTCATATGCCAGCTTGCTGAGAGTGCACTCCATATCACTTTTTGTATCCCAGACAAAGGTGTCAAATAGTACTGGTTCCAGTACGGACCCCTGATTGTCCCTCATCCCTGGTCTCCACCTGGACATCAAGCCATTGACTGCAACTCTTTGAGTGTGACCACTCAGCCAATTCCTTATCCACTGAGTGGTCCACCCATCCAGTCCATATCTCTGCACTTTAGAGACAAGGATGTTGTGCAGGACAACATCAAACGCTTTCAAAGAAGCATATGTACCACAGATGATGTAAAACGTACCTAACTCAGTGAGTCTTGTCTCTTAAGAAAAGCTGTTTAAGATGCCTTTTTTTAAGTGTAAAGAATTGAAATGGTTCCTTATGCATGGAGTTAACCCAGGAATTCTGAAAGCTTGTTCAAACTCAGATAGTGGAAAGCAATAAAACACATAAGCAGCGAGATGGTACTTTTGATGCCTGATGAGTAGTTCCACTTCCTTTTGAAAGAAGGAAAGGTAGATGAGCTCACTTTCCTTCGTCACAACTGGGTTACTGACAGCAAGCATTTTGATTGAAATATGCTATACCTCAGTGTAGTGGATTGAATAATCAGACTGTGACCCTTTATGCTGTTACAGGGGTAAAAATGGAAGTACAGTGGGCTATCTGGAGAAGAAATGGTGAAAGATGTATCAGGTTTAGCAAGCTAAGAGTTTAAATACTGCTGGCAATTAAACTTTGGAAATTAATTAAATCCTAGTAGTATGTCTCAGTTATTAATTGGATTGTTTCAGTTGCTTCTTTTACTTTGTATGATATAGCTTAACTGGACAGAGCGGAATATTTAACACAGCTTGCTGAAAGATCAGGATGAATTTATCCATATTTGTCTAAATTAGGTTGTTGGGACTTGGTTTAGACTATAGGATTGTTTCAGGCAGGCTTTCCATGTTTCTTCCTATGTTTCTGTAGTTCCTTGCACACTGCTGTCATCATTCAAACATCATGTCAATTCAGGCAATGTGCTTAATTTGACATAGCATCCAACTCCCATTGGTATGATGTGTGGAAGCGAATGCTTTTGACTTGGCATTAGAATTCTATCATCACAGCAAGCACTGCATTATCATTGCCTCTTGGGTTTTGCAAAACAACTGTGGTGGTTTTGCATAGAAATATTTTCACGAAGGAAAACTTGAAGAGTTTTGGGCCTTGTCTCACTGTTGCTTAACCAGGTTTCCCATTTGCTTCTTTGAGTATGCTGATTATTACCACGTCTAAGAGGCTGAGCTGGTTATTCTAAAGCCAGTTATTCTAACTTAATGGATCATCTGATTTATTTGGTTTTTTCAGTAGCTTTTGGAAGTGTTCAAATGTAAAGTTTTTAAAGTAGTCCTCAAACATCTTCAGGGTGAGCTGGATTATGTAGTGGGAATGTGAGGCTGGTCATGCAGCATGTGCAAGTCTTCCTGAGTTGGTAGGACAGGGAATGTGTGTAGCAGCAGTGGTGCATAAGTGACTGCAAAAGAGTGGGAAGTGACTGTGTGAGGCTTGACAGGACTGTCATAGACACACGTGTGTGACAAGAATTGTCATTTCAGTGAGATATCTGGACACCTGGAAGTGATTTCTAGAAGGAGAAGAGAATGGCCCACAGGACAAGTTCAAAAGAACCCAACCTAGTCAGCCTTGAAGCAGTGAAGCAGCTGCCAAATAATAGTCACTTCTTTTTCTGCTAATTGTTTTCAAGTTCTCAAAGTTATTTCCTTTTAACCTTCAATCATTGATCCTTTACTGCTCCAGACACCATTAAATTTCAGTTCAAGGATGGCAAAGTTTGGTGCATCAGCAGAAATCAGCTCCCCTCCTAAAACACGGGAGTGACAGGCAGTTGCATTCTTATTTGGGTAAAAAAAAAGTCATTATAGCATAAAAAAAGACTTTTTAATAATTCTGACAGAATATCTCTTACAGCTGAGTTTCATGGAAGGAGTTTTGCGTTTGAGTTTTTGTGGTTTCTTTTGGGTTTTGTGTTTTTTGACAAATGACCACTCTGAGCAGTGTAGTTGGGAAGAATACTTGCTTGGATTACCTTACGCTGCTTTACAGTAAAGATGTTACCTCGGCCTCAGTTGGAACTGATGAAGGCAAGATGTCAAGATTTTGTCCTCTCTAGTTCTTTCAGTTTGGATGTGGATTAAAGAACCTTGGCTGTAGTGGTGCTGAACTGGCCTTTAGTCTCCTTTGATAGTGGTTTTCAGGAGACTGCTTACAGTTTGTCCCTGAACAGGCTGCACACAGTCTGATCTTCCACTCTTCTGCCCCTAAAAGACAGTTTACTCATATTGTTCTCTTAGGCCAGTAGGGTTTTGACAAAGTTTTAACATGGTTTAACTGACTGAAGAAGGCATCTGTCTTTCTAGTTTGTGTGTCTTAATCAAAAACTTCATCTGCTTTCTCTTGAACTTTGATAGTCAGGGACGGGTATGGGGTGTTTTTTGTTCTCCTTAATCGAACGGTAACTCTGGCCATTTCATTACCTTTCATCACCTTTGACCATACTTAAACTAAGAGTTCATGGCTTTTAAAATAATAATCAGAGCAAATTCATGAACTTCAAGAGCTTTTAGATATGAAACTTCCTTTTCAACATGCCTTTTGCATTGTTGTGGAAATCTCTTCTCTAGTTTTGGGTTGATATGACGTTGTGAGCATTTTCTTTCTGCTGTTCACACAGTAACTGTTTTGATAAATGATTGTGTGATTAAATACCCCGGAGTTGAAACCTTGTGGGTTTTCTGTATGCATATAACAAACATATTTATCAAGTATATAGTTTTCAATAGCTAGGCAGGCAGTTGTTCCACTTGAGAAAGTGAAGCAAGCAGTTGAACAAAAACCCTGCTGTCATTTGGCAATGCTATCGTGAGCAAAACCTGTAGTTATGTTAGAGACCACTAATGTTTGGTATGTTGTTGGCAAACTGCTCATTTTATTTCTGATGGCAGATCCCCAACTGTCAGTATGCTGCAGCACGCAGCAGTAGATGTAGCCAGAATTCACATACACACACTTCTGTCTTAAAGCACTTTCTCTCTTTTCATAGAGGGACAGTTTAGGATAAGAACGTTTTGGTTTATGCTGCTTTTCACCCTGCCTTATCCCTTATTCTAGGTCGGTTTATATTTCCCCAGCCTTTTTTGTGCAGGTGAAAGACATTGAAATGTCTGCATTGTTTTAACCAAATACTGTTGGTTTTGTTGTAGGGCTAGGCTTGTTACTTTTAAATGTCTTCTCTTCTTTTTTTTGAAGGTTTTAAGAGCCATTGTTGTCCTGAGAAAGCAGCAGTTCTGTGAAATGTTAACCACAGTTGTTTCAATTTTTAAAAACATTTTCTTTCTAAGGTCATTGGAGTCTTTGAGGTCGTGCAGCAGCACTGAAAGTTTGCAGGTGTTACAACTGAAAACCTATCATTATCTTTGTCCTTAGACAGTAGAAAATAAAACCTGGTTAAAAATAATATTTTTAAAAAAGCTTTTTATATTTGTAGCTTTATTTCATCAGCTATAAACACCAAAGACCCCAACTCTGCTAAACTTACATATGGTAGTACTGGTGATTTTGTCTTTCCTTGCACTTGAAAGGAACTGCTTACAGGGGAATGAATACAAACCTGAAATTTGGCCTAGGAACTGAAACTCTTCATTTCTCCAAAATGTTTTGATAGGATCTGGGCCTCATCAACCTGTGAGAAATTAGGTGCCTAGTTCAGTTTCCACCTTAACCGTCCAAGCTTGTGCATTTTCACATCTTTGTGACCCTTTAGTCAAACAGAACTAGGCATTTCTGGCTGCTTTTTGTGTGTGTGTGTTTTAAAATAGGTCAGAAAGTAACAAAATTCTGGGAGTGGCAAGTCTGTGGAAATAAGTGCTGCCAATTTCCTCACAGCCTTGATTTGTGCTGCACATGTACACTGGTGATGGAGAATAAGTACAAGCTGTCCTGGGATGCTCCTAGGAGCCGAGGGAGTTGCTGCTTTAAGTGTGTAACACTCTGTAGTTATGAGGTTATTTGTTCATTACTCTTTTGCATTTAAAGTTCTGCTCCAGAAGAGAAGACAAATGTAATCAGAAACCTGTGTTACAGGAAGGGAGCAAAACAATATGATTTTTCAATAGCCATGTGTTGAAGATCATGGAAAGCAATTGCATGCACAAATCTGTCCTTGGGCACTGCTCTGAAGTTGTATTTAATCCATTCTCTTGACAGTTCATGGAAAGTTAGAATGTGGCTTTGCATGACACTGGTTTAGCTGCATAGCTGTGCTCAAACTAGGGGTTTGCCTTTGTTTTGATCCATGAAGTCAAATCATCCTAAATCCAGCCAAGTAATGTCAAGTTGCTCATTTATCATCTGTGCCTTAACTAAACTGTCTATGCTCATCTTTTCAATCTAGAGTATCACAATCTGTTGTGTAAAGCAGCATCAAATACAAATTCTTTGGCAGTCTTCCCATGTGTCTATTGAAGCACCTTAGACTATTTCATAACTATATAGTTTTGTTGTCACATTTCCAGTTATTTCTCTCCATCTCAGTCCATTATGTCCTGGCTAAAATAAGAGGAGAAATTCTCTGGGCCAGAGCCTATGTTTATCTACTGCACCACGCAGAGATGTCATAACATAAATACCTGAGTTGGGAGGATAGGTATGGATAGATGCCTTATAGGACAAAGGAGACTTTCAGTAAAGGTATGTTTTTAATTGCTTGCTTTGTTTTAGCGGGATCAGAACTAGCTAGGAGCTCTTCTGAAACAAAATGTGTGATCTTATTAAGATGTATCTTGATTTCCTTAGCTAGGGAGGCTGAAACTGCTGCAGGTAAGAATTTGTGACTTTAGAAAGAACTGTTCTTCTGAAAAGATTTGAAAAGTGCTTGGCTGAACTTGCAGCACATCAAGGACTAGGGCACACTCACTGATGCTGCAGAGGGAGTCCTTGACAAATAAGCAGACTTCCAACAGCCAAGATCTATATAGCTTTAACTTGAGTAGCAGAAACTGGCCCTCAAATAGATATTAGCAATGCTTTACACAGCCATATCTTTCATCAGTCCAGGAGAGACTTGTTGCCATATTAACAAATTCTTTTAGGACACTGTTTCGTTATTTAACACAAGCTTGGCAGAGCATCAGACAAACGGTTCTTCTGTTCTCCCTGAGCATTGTTCTTTCCCTTTAATCTTCTCCAAAGTCTTTTACAGGATCATGCTTCTCTTCTGCAACTTCTCTCAATCATTTCTCAAAAAAAATCCAAAAACCCAACAACTCAAACCAAAATAAAACCAAAGCACCCTGGCCCCTAGCCTGCCACATCTTATAATTGTGTGGAGGTAGTGCTCTGTTCCAGTGCTGCATTCCCTGAGTTGGAATCACCTCTGACTATGCTTGTGGTTTAGTCATCCACTTTAGTCATGACTATTTGATCTTAGATAGGAATAGAAATGTGTGTTTTATATGGCTGTAATTTGCACCAGTGTGTACCCTTATGTGTAGTTTGTCACTGTCATCTTTCTGCCAGTGGTACTGGATGTGCCCTTTCCATTCTTAGACCCTTACAGGGTCTTTTCCCCACCTCTCATGGCTGGAGACACCACCATGTCTTCCTCGGCATTCAGTAACACCACAGCTACTTTTCTCCTTGTGTGAATGAATAGAAATGAAAGTGAGATGATGTTTAGAGGCAAGAAAACATTAAGTAAGGGCACTGAGCAGTTTTCAGATGAGGAATAACTTTGCTCCATGGAAAGAGCATTCCTCACTGACTCCATTATATGTGCAAACCTGTTAAGCTCTTTAAAAGGCTGGAGCTTGTGAGGTGTCTGATGCTGTGAATAGCTATGGGAGTCATGAAGTGTTAGAGCAGTTGCTTGTAGGAGGTGGTATGAATCCTAGTAGATGAGCAAAGGAGAGATGCTCCTGTATTTATTGAGTTAACAATGTTCATGTGACTGTTACATGTCAAATGCATATTTTAAGCAAAGCAGGAGATAGATTAATATCTCTTTAATTAGAAATCTGCTTTATGAGAGAGAGAGGAAAAGGGTTTTTCTGTTGAGCAGCAGCAGGTTATCCTGTTAGCATAACTTACTATAGAAGCCTGGTAATTAAATCTCCCAGATCATAAAAGTGACAGTTGAGGCCACAGAAACAGTTGGGAGGCTTACTACAGATATAGTATTTTCCTGTGAGTGAAAATATGGTCACATCTCTTTCTGAGCTGTACAAAGTGCTTGCTACCTTCTGTTAGCTAAGTGTACAGTAAATGGTGTCGTGGTTGAAGCCAAGGGGGTGACAAAGCACCACGCAGCCATTCACTCACTCCTCCCCACACCTCTTGCAGAATGGGAAGAAGAATCTGAATCAGAACTTATGGGTTAAGAACAGGTGTAATAACTGAACTAAACTAAAATATAATAACAGTAAGAAGAATAGAGTATAATAATAGTAATTAAGAGAAACAAAAGACAAGAAAAAGATAAGTGAAGTCCAATGCGATCATTCACCACCCACTGACCTATGCCAGACCCTGGTATCTGCCTCTCCTGGCCAACTCCCCCCAGTTTATACACTGGGCATGACCTCCTGTGGTATGGAACAGTCCTTTGGCTAGTTGGGGTCAGCTGTCCTGGACATGCTCCCTCTCAGCTTCTTGTGCACACACTGCCCTCCCTCCCCTCTAGTCCCCTCACTGGCAAGGCAGGGTGAAAAGTGGAATCAGCCTTGATGCTGTGCAAGCACTGCTCAGCAATAACCAAAACATCCCTGTTATCAACATTCCAAAATACAGTCCTGTAGCAGCTACTAGGAAGAAAATTAACTCTATCCCAGATGAAACCAGGACATAGCTTTATCAATTTAGTGTATTTTAAATGGCAGCTGCCAGGAGGTAGGACGGAAATAAATGAAGAACTAAAATGCATCTGTCATGGAGGATGTGAACTTTATGTAGTGTGAGGTGAATGTGGGAATGTTTGCCTTCAAGATGAGAAAATAGGGCTAGATTGAAAACTGATCTTTTCTTACTTAACTCCATACCCAGCATTTTGGACACTGCTAGGAAGGTCTGCAGGGATTGGTCAGACTCCTCGCAGGCTTCACAAAGTGTGTAACACTGAAGTCCGAAGGTCTCTGGGGTGCTTAAAACTTGAGTTTTCTGGGAAGTTGGGGCTGGTGTTTATGCTCAGTCCAGTTTTCCCTACAGTGCTGCAAAGGTGTGGAGCTTTTTTGTTTTTAACTTTCTTTTCCTTCTTTTCATAAGTTCTGAGCAAGAAAACTTCTCTGTTAATCAGTCCTTTAAAGGAAGTCAGATGATTGCCACAGGTCATCTGTTTATGGCAGGCAGTGAGCTAAGCTGCTTGTAAATAGTGTTTCCATTGCCCTCTCCACATCTGCCATGGCACAGGCTGACAGCTAATGAATTCAAAGTCTTCTGTGTAATCTAATTTCACACTGCTTGAATCCATGCCTTTTAAAAGCATTTTGTATTTTAATTTCCCCTTCCTGTTTTTCCAAGGATTTTTTTTTGTCTAAGTGTATAGATATTTAATACAAAACCTGCATGCCCACACGTTTTATATGTTTAATTGCCTATGCAATCAAAATTCATCAGTAAGTAATTGCAAGTAATATATAGTGGAACTGGAGATGGGAAGAGCAGATGGTTTGCACTGAAGGACCTCTTGCCTTCTGGATGGGCTTAACAGTACAAGATTTGGATGCAAAGTTCCGATCCTAGGTTTTAACTCGAAGGCATGGATGCAGATAAAGCTGAGCATCTTGATTCAGGGAGTAGGTCTGTTAGTCGCTGGACCAGGCTTTTCTTTTTTCCTTTGCCTTTAATAATTTGAAATTTAATAAGGGGAGATAAAGCACTTAAGTAGCCTGATATTTTCAGAGGTGGATGTCAAAGGCACTAGTCTGTTTATCGACATGGAGAATGTTTCTGATAAGAGCTTTTTTTTTTTCCTTTGGAAAATTGCTGACTTGTTGGAATAAAACCTCTTTTATTAGGAATGCATGTGTCTGGGGCAGCAGAGGTTCCATCTGTTTCTGAAATGACCAAAAGTTTTGTCCAGTTCTGGGCTCCTCAGCTCAAGAGGGACAGGGAAGTGCTGGAGAGAGTCCAGCACAGGGCCACCAAGATGATCAGGGGAATGGAACATCTTTCATATGAGGAAAGGCTGCGGGAACTGGGGCTGTTTAGTCTGGAGAAGAGGAGACTGAGAGGAGATCTTATTGACATTTATAAATATCTAAAGGGTGGGTGTCAGGAGGTTGGGACATCCCTTTTTTCTATAGTAGCTAGCAACAGGACAAGGGGTAATGGGATGAAGCTGAAACACAAAAAGTTCCACTTAAATATAAGGAAAAAACTATTTCACTGTTGAGGTGAGGGAGCCCTGGCACAGGCTGCCCAGAGGGGTTGTGGAGTCTCCTTCCTTGGAGGTCTTCAAGACCCACCTGGACATGTTCCTTTGCGACCTGATCTAGGTGAACCTGCTTCTGCAGGGGGGTTGGACTAGATGATCTCTGGAGGTCCCTTCAAACCCCTACCATTCTATGATTCTAAGTGCAGTTACTAAGGGTATTTGTCTGAGACATGCACCCAAATCCAGTCTCTCCTTGAGTAAGGCAAATCCCAGTTTTCAGGAAAATGTCTTTGAAGCGACATGTTTTTATCCTAGTTTGAAGTAGAAAAATATTGTTTGGACTAAGTATGTTGCTCTGATTACTCAGTATCCAGAGTAAGAAAGAGTAGCTTGCAGGATACCAGACCTAGAGGTAAAGGCCTCTGAAGTCTTTCTTTGCAGTTTCCAGCAGTGTTTTCTAATAGGACAGTTCTCAAACTAATGTTATTTGCATGTAGTAGAAGTCTGTTTCTATAGAAACATCCACTACAGGTAATAATCAAAGTTAATAGCTTTTCATCCCATCAAGAAACTCTCAAGCAGAAGTATATGAGGGGCTGGACTAGAAAACTTAATGCTGAAGTGGAATGGCTTTGCATTCTAACCAGGTAATTCATAAGTTCCACCTCCACCTACCTCCTGCAGGTGTGATCTGTCAATTTGGGAAGATTAAAAACTTAAGCATTATTAAATGACTTTCTATTCGGTAAGAACCTCTCATATTTGATATTAAATACAGGTCTCCCAGGCAATGTTTGACGGCAAATGGAACTGAGTGGGAGTAGGTTCACTTACAGCCACACGAAGTCCTGAACTTGTGCTACATGGGCTTGTAGTTCAAGGAAATAAGCCTCTATTAGAATAGACACTGGGAGATGTTTTCATGAAAAAGGTTTTTACTGAACTCATTTTTTTTCTTTAATTGTTTTTCATACTATAAAATGCATTTCAGAAGCAAGATTATTGTTTACAATATGGTACAGCAGGTGATGAGCTGCACAAAATACAACTAGAAGCCAGTTACCGGTTGTGTCCCTTGGGGATTGATACTGAGGCCAACACTGTTTCATATCTAAGCTAACCTAGATGATGGTATAGTGTGTTCTCAGAAAGTTTGTGGACAATACCAAAATAAATGGAGTGATTGATCAGTCCTTATTCAGATTAGATTAGGTTTAATCTATAGGAAAGTAATTAGGCTATTTGCATGCAGTTTGCATTCTTGTAGCTAAGTATGCTGAAGCCAGCAGATTTGTTAAGATGTGAAGTGATACCATTTTGTTAATGAAAGGGGAACAGAAGGCCTTATCAGCAATAAAGAGAGTGCACAGACACTATTCAGGGAAAATCTGATATCCTTCATTACTTCTCAGAAGGGATTCGGCTTGTGCTGTTCAATGAACTCAGTGTCCATGACATTTGTAGGCTTTGAAACTCTGGTAGCAATAATATGACCCGAGTACTTGCATATCAGGTTCTTCAAAATTAGAGTAATTATTGACCCATTCTTGCCCTAACTGGGATTCAGTCCGGAGTTTTGGCAGAGTTCCTGTCACTGAGAGCTTACGTGCTTCGATTCTTATTCGGCATCCAATGTAGCAACTATCCAGGTGGACTTTGGTGGGTAGGGTGGAGTTGTGAGGTTTTGGTTTGTGTGTACGGTTTGGGTTTCTGGGAGGGCTAGGGTGAGGTTTTTCTAGGTTTTATTCCAGAGCTTTTACTTTAGCTCCTGTTCTAACCATATGCTGCTGCTGTAGAGTTATGCAAGGGAAAAAAACCAACAAGATTTGGAGGAAGAAATAATATCTAAACATAAATATTTGGAGGTCCTTCAAAGAAGACAGCTTTTATCCAACGCTTGGTAAAACTGCAGAACTCTAGAGAAGAATCAAATAGTAAAGATGCATCAGAATAAGGGCTGGAAACACTATTAATAGTAGACTCACCATTCTGTTCCTAAGGAAGAGAATCTTGATGTCTGAAGCTCTCTAAGGAACACAACTATCAACTTTCAGTTAGAGTGATATCACTGAGTGTTATTAAGTCTGCCAAGTAAATTGATTGCATGTACTCAATTAAAGACTAATTGCTTTGGGTAGGAACAAAACTCAGGGCAAGAAGCTTGGGAGTCAGGTCTGGACTTCCTCTTCCAGATGGGGAAGATGAGTGTGAATAATTGTGTAGGTAGGGTCATTTCTAATGTACTGGAAATGGTTTCATTTTAAACCTGTTTACATTTGACCTATTAGGCTGAAGACATTCTTTCTTCATTAGTCTTGGCTTGAGAAGATAAGCTTCTCCATTTAGAGATTAAATCAGCTGGAACAAATGAGACCAAATTGCTTTTCCCAAACATTTCTAGACTGTAATAGTGCATATATATTGTCATCTAGAGAACATCACCTTCATGTTTCTTGAGTTGGAGTCTGCTTTCCCCTAAGGGTTTTTTAGTATCTTGAAAAGTGATGGTTTTGTTCTTGTTTTGAACACTTTAAGTGCCAGGGCTCTAAGCAATATTTTTCAGCAGCATTTCACTTCCAATAGTCCTGAAAGACCCTTTCTAATGTTTTTTTTCCTTCATCCTTACAACTGCATTCCCATCTCTGAAAAGCCTCATGAATTCTTATTTCTTAATCAATTCTTCTGTCTTAACACTTTGCCTCTTTCATCTCTATTTTGAAATCCATCCACTTCATAGTGTACCTGATGCTTCTCAACTAGAAGGCCTCTTTTTTTACCAACCCTGCCAAATACTTTGGAGTTCACACCATAAGAGACCTGAGTGAAAAAAACAATAATTTTCTGGTTGAAGTTATACTCGCAAGATTTTTCTTTTAGCTAGGAAAGGGAGGCATAGTTTTGAAGCGTGTCTGTGGTGGAAATTTCACGGTCACTCTACCTATGTATGGTCCTTCCCAGATTGCTGCTGTTTCTCTTTTTAAAGCTAATCAGTCACGCAGGAAGCCAATGCTGTAGGAGTGTTGATGAAACATGGTGCCTTTTGCTTTTAGGTTACAGGCTCACTTTTGTTGGAACCAGAGGGTGATGCTTAGTGCCACGTGTTATCTACCGTATTTATTGTCTCTCCTGTCTGATATTCGATGGCCAGAGTGTGGAGAAAGAATGAGGATCTAATGAGGACCTAATACTTGTTGGATGATTCAACAATGAATTTATGGCAGAAATAACACTGAGGAATTTCAAGTTGAACTGTCCTCTGATTCCTTGCTAAGTCAGATTACCTGAGGTCATGGTTGCTTTGCAGAGGCTTTCTTGATGGGTTTCTTCTTGAAAGGTTTTGAGTAATTGTTGATATACACAGTACAGAATACAGTTCTCCTGTGTTTTCCACTTCAGTAAGAAGTCCCTTCTCTAATTGGAAGTCTAGTTGCCCTTTTGTTCATGTTACTGCTTAGCTTCTTCCTCTGGGCGATGTAAGACTGGAATAAGCATGCAACTAGAGCAAGTAGCAAAAAAGCAAACCATGGTGTTTGAACATACATTTTTTATCATTAATTATCTTAAGTTTATTGTACATTAATTAGCTGCTTCATGTAATGCTATCTTTTTTTAAGCTGGCTTATTTGAAGTGCTGAACATTACCCATAAAGGACTGGTCACCTTGCTTTCCCACATAGGCACTAGCACTCATGTAGTTAATCCCTTTCCCTGTGTGTATGTTTTCCAGGTAACTTCCAAGCCTTCACAGATGTATTATGCAATGCACCAGTCACATTTTTGGCTGGGAGTCATTTTCATCTGAGACACCTACAATTGATGCATTTTAGTGAATTTAATTATTTTTCCCTTGCTGATTGTCATTAAGGTTGTATGCCTCAGTTGCCTGGAGTGGGCCATAACACAGATTAAAAGGACATGACTCGGCTGTCAAACTGCAAAAGCAGCATGAAGAAATAGAAAGAGCTTTCAGTTGAGTAACTTCTATTGACTTGGGAAAAACAGCTTGCTCCTGGCTGTCTTTTAGGTTTTCAGAGTGTTGCAAAAACCTTGCCAAGGTTGTTTTGCTTGTTCTGTTCCAGACAAACATTGTGTCACTGGCATTCTCTGGACATAAGTTCAGTTATCGTAGTAGAGGAACATTAGCCACAAGATCATAAAGCCAGTTGCAAACTCCCTGAAGTTCATATTTCTTGACTTTTAGTTCAGATCTGCTAATTTGTTAAGGTCTACTTTTGTTTTAGGAAAAAGATTCCCAGAACATAGGAAATTCCCAGAACATATGAAATGAACATAATTCTCTCGATATCTGAAGTATAATGAAACTTAAGTGAAAACAAAACCCTGCTGCTGTTTGTTTTGTTTAGATATTGGCAAAGTTTGAAGCATGCTTATTCTTCCTCCTTTCATAACTATTTCAATAAAGTGCAGAGAAAATTAACCAAGAGTTACTCTGTCCCCATTCATAAGTGAAAACAGGCATCTAAATGCTCTCTCTCTTGTTAAGGTATGGACAGTATTAGTATAGTATAGAATGTTTTGTCCCTGCTGTGCAACTGCTTTTTGCAACCTCATTTTTGAGGAGTTGAATGTGGAAGAGTGGTTTTAGGTTTTTCTTTAGGAAAAAGAATTTTACTTTAGAATGAAAAAGGATGTGTGAAAAGGCTCTGAAGGTATATGCATGGTCTGATGTCTGAAGAACTCTAGAGTGTTTTATCAACACCATCCACTGTTCTTTTTTACTTTTTCCTCCCCTCTGTCCTACTGCATCCTTACTTGAAATCACTGTTCTGGTTGAAAAGCAAAACTCAGTCTATGCCACATACAGAGAACCTGACAGCCTATCAAACAAAGGATAAAAGTACTTCAGATGTTAATAATACTTCAGGAGTTGATCTCATCAGTCTTTACAAACATGTAAAGGGTGAGTGCCAGGAGAATGGAGCCAGGCTCTTCTCAATGATGTCTAATGATAGGACAAGAGGCAATGGCTATAAACTGCAATGCAAGAGGTTCCAAAGAAATATAAGGAAGAATTTCTTTGCTGTTCAGATGAGGGAGCACTGGAAGGGGCTGCCCAGATGGGTTGTGGAGTCTCCTTCTCTGGAGACATTCAGAACCCACCTGGATGAGTTCCTATGTGACCTACTCTAGATGGTCCTGCTCTGGCAGGGGGGTTAGACTGGATGAGCTTTTGAGGTCCCTTCCAGCCCTTAAGATTCTTTAATTCTATTATTTAGCATGTGGCATGGTGTCCTCACAATAGCTGTGATTTGCCTTCATGCTCTCAATGTTTAGTTAGTCTGAGCCCTTTGAGCTGAGCCCTTTCTGTTTTAACAGCGTGTTAAAAGTGCTGCTTTGCACCATCAAGTACCTCAGATAAGTTTCTCTCAACTTCTTCCAGAGCTGTGACATAGCAGTTGAGGTATGCCATTGCTTAAGCTTTTTGAGGATGAAACTCTGAGAATAAGAATCCCTTACCTTGAGCCTCACCTAAATGTGTAGCACCTTTGTATATGTTTCAGGGTGGTGAGTGGTCTCATGGGCTTGAAAGTGTTGTCTTTTAAACTGTAGACTTCTGTTTCGCTACTTCTGATATCTTTTGAATTTGAGACCTTGTTTTAGTCTGTCTTTCAGTGTTTTATTTCTTTACCTGCCACTCTTATGTTTCTCGACTTACACTTTTGATTCTTTTGAAGTTGCAAGTAAATTTTTCCACAAATGCTTTCCTTTCATTACTGTAGTAAGTAAGAGGACATAAAACCAAACTGCAGCAATCCAGTCCTAAACCAGATGCTGTGCTGGAAAGGTGCAGTGGAGAATCAGGCCCAAAATAATGATGGATTTTAATTTATTGTAAATATGAGGGTTTTTTTTTTTCCAAGCAGCAATTTTTTTGGATGAAAAGTACCCAGAATGTCTGAACTGACTCTAACACTACAGCCATCCAAAACATTCATAATAAAATCCAAACCAGCTCAAACATACTTGGTTTTTAGTGTTTCATTATAAACTCTTAACTTAGCCAAGGTTAGCAACCCTCTAAAAACCTGGCCAGAACCGTGAGGGAATCTAAGAATAAGGGAATTTAGGTCAGTTTATTCTTTGTGGATGGAAACATGTAAAACTTGACGGGTTTACGTGATTTCAGCTTTTTAGCCAGGCAAAAATTCAAAGCTGCATTAAGCTCCAAGTAAGCAGTGCAGCTCAAATGAGTGACCTGCTTCCTACATTGTGCCTACCTGGTTCTCACCCCATGCTTGAGCTTCAGGTTCCAGTGCCTTGCATTGGATCCATGAAGAAGAGGATGTTGCTCATCACTAATCACAAAAGGCATCTGTAATCTCACCCTTTATTTGGCCTTTTGGGACATTTTGTCAGAGCACAGGGCAAGAGGGAGAGAGAACTAGGGACAGATTTTCCAGGAGAGGACAATGGTTTGACCCTCCCACTAGCAATGCTGTCCTTTGCAGTATGTGTCCTCCACCATAACAGGACATGGGAGATAAACACTTCTTAGAGCCATAACTCTGACTATATAAGTAGAGGGCACTCACCAAGCACATGAGAAAAAGGGATTTTTCTCTCTCCAAAACAAGATGCTTGTTTATCACCAGCCTTGGCATGTTTCCAGAAGAATATACCCAGTATGTATGCTTTGCTGTGATCTGGGGAAAAGGTTGCTCCTAATTGAGGTAGTGGAACATTTGATGTCATCATCAAGCATAAGATTTGCTAGTGTTTCTTATAGCCTTCATCTTTAAGTGTTAGGAATGCTTTAATGGGTAGGGAAGTTCATTCCTAGAAGGACTGAAGTCCAGTGATCTAGGGCTCCTATATTGCTGCCAGCCTGTTGCTGGTTCAAAGGCTAATCAAAGCTGAAACAAGCCTAGCGTAGAAAATACAGGTGGAAAGGGTGCTGCCCACATCTTGCCTCATCTATCTGGTCCTCTTCTGTGTGAACAGGATGTCACAGAGTTTCTAAACGCTTTCTCCATGCTGGGATGCTCCTAGATGGGTATCCTCTTCACTTGCCTCTTAGATATGTTATGGATTATGTTGTGTGGCCTTCTATGCAGGTCTTGTGTGGCAGCTTCTGAGTAACAACTGATAAATCTTTACTCTTCAATAGCTTTCTATTGTAGCTGCACTGTGGCTGGGAGCATTTTGGAAGTTTCCCAACAATAAAAATCATGATTATGAAAGCAGTGTTTCAGTGACATCTGGACTTAAAACCATCCCATATCATAAATCACCAAGTTGTTAGACAATTTAAAGTACCAATGATGTTCAGAATTATTTTGTGACTTTATTAGTGCTAAAACTGCTCAGTTTCCTCAGTCAGCAGAAGCTCTGAACGTGGAGGGGTTTTTTGTTTGTTTTATGTGTGTGAGAGGCTGGTTAGTTTCTTTCTTTGGGGTATTTTTGCTACATTTGAGGCAAACTCATCTCCTCTGTATCAGTAGTAGTCTTTGGCATACTCATAGGACAAAATGAACAACTGGATAGAAATGTAGAACGTGAAAATGACTTGTGATTGGAAGACGTCTTGGGAAAGTAGTTTGTTTTATTAGACAAATGTAAATATTCTTCCTAATGAGATTGGTCATTTTACTCCTCTCACAAATGTAATGGGGAGAGAAAGCAATAGAAAAGCAAAGTGTAAGGAATGAAAAGTCATTGAGTCAGAGTGGTATTTCACATCTGCCTCTCTATTTTAGGAGCTCCTACGTAACTGTAGGAATAGGTAGTAGAGTAGACAAAAGATGAAAGGAAGAACATACTAAATCTGCTTTGCTTGAGTAGTATGTCCAATTTAAAGCAGCTATCTACAGAATTCAGTTCTGATTAGTGAGGCCACTTACAGTTGCTTATGATCGCAAAGTACAAGAAAAGAAGTGGTAAGGAGGCTAAATAGTCAAGTACTCCTGTCCTGACCTTACTTTAAGAAAGAGGAATAGATCTGATTTTCATTCAGACACTTCATTTTATTTTCATTTCTTCTAAGAGGTTGCTATATTATAGAGGTAGAGGCCAGATCTATAGGTTGTAGGCAGCCTCCAGGTTGCTCAGGCTGCGAAGGTGTGGACAGAGTGGACTGTAGTTTCCTGGGGTGTCCCAGCCTGCTTCTTACAGACATTTTTCATGCAACCAAGGAAGCAGAAATTTTCATGGTGCCAGAGGAGCCTGGTAGGTGTGCCTACTGATCCCCTCTTTGGGGCCTGCCTGCTTGCCTGCTCATGGCTCATCAAACACACACAGCTTCTACATGGCAGGGGACTGAGCAATAGCGCATTTACCTCTTGTGCCAGTGGTGCCCAGGACAGGGGACTGACTGTTGTGTGCACAGGTCTTGAGAGTCATAGAATCATAGAATGGTAGGGATTGGAAGGGACCTTTAGAGATCATCTAGTCCAACTCCCTCTGCAGAAGCAGGTTCACCTAGATCAGGTTGCATAGGAACATGTCCAGGTGGGTCTTGAAGAGTCACTAGAAGAGATTGTGTGGGCTGAAAGTCGGGTAATTCAGCTTAAACATCAAACTAGTAGCACCACCACTGAAGGCTGTGCGAGTGGGATAGTGCCTTAAAGTGAATGAAACTTTGCCTGAGCTATTTCTGTGCTATCTGGATTGTTATGTGCCATAATCATGCCTTTTACCTTCACATTCACATGTCAAGAAGTAAATGTGAATTCACAAACTGAAGCTTTCCGTTTACACTTCAGTTAGTGACCCTAATGTTCCTGAAATGCATATTAAAAAAAATATATCTCTGGGACCCTAAGGACGTGTTTTGTTTAAACTGCTGCTTGTCACTTGGTTTTGTTGGGGAAGGGAGTGGTGTTGGCATTCAAGTGCCATCGGCTCCCTCTTGTGGCTAACTGAAAAATAAAAAGGTGAATAAAATACATCACTGTTACTTCTAGTAGTGGGTTGATTTGAATGTGCACGTTGTAATGTCTATTAGAAAAAGTGATTTTTTCTGTATCTAAAACCTTTCTAAATGTTTTCCTTGGATGCCTTTTAAATGGAGAGGGGAGGTAGAATATAATAAAAGGCTGCAATTCAGTGGTAACAGGTTTATTTGTGGTGGTCAGCTGTGTTTAGGCAGATTTCCATGCAAGGAACTTGTCATCTGCTGTTTGCAAGAAAGTAGCCCTTGTGCTTGCTCCATCTCCTAAATATTTCTGCTTTTCAGTGTTTTCATATGTACTGTATAGAAATATAAATGTGTGTGTGTGCGTACAGGGTTACGTGAGGTTGCTGCTTAGCTGTGGGATGATGTTTTCAGTACACCATCAATATTTTCACTTCCACAATTACTCAACTGATAAAGCTGCAGCTGCAATAGAAAGTATAGTTGTGTGGTCAGTGATTAGAAGATTTCCTTTATATTTTTCTAACAAAATAGCACCTACACCTGTGGCTCAGTGGCAAATATTGACCTTTTTTGCTCACCTTTTTTTCAGTATGCAAATATTAGCATTTGAAGTGTTATATAATGCAGAGTTGCAGAATGTGGCCTGTAAATATGACTTTGTGTATGAGGTTAGCAATAACTCTTTTTTTCTTGTATCCCACATTCTCATTCAATTCAGTTAATACATTGGAGGGAAGGGTCTTTGAGATTACTTTGCATTTATGATGCCTTGTTTCTGTGGGATTTTTTCCTTTATTTTTCTCTCTAGCAAATTATGACAAATATTTTTATTGCTAGTATAGATTCTGTAATTTAGGATATTCTGATATCTGATCTCTGCTCTTAAAGGCTTAATTTTTGCAAGTGCCTCTTAGTGGCCTGGCATGTCTTTTTATTCTGTCACAGCAACATGAGAATCTTTGCTCTTGGTAGCACATGTTCCCCAGGCTGTTCCAAGGAACTTTTTTCACATGTCATTAAACTACATCATCAGATATTTCATGAATAGATTACACTGCCTTTGTTCTTAAAATAAAGGATTAAAAGCCCTCTGTTCCTCTGGTCTTAGAAACAGTTGTCCCCATAACAAAAGAACTGGTATGCTTAAAGTTGTTAAATGAAAAGCTATGTTGGTTGTTACAAGGCTTTTAACTTTTTTCAGTATGCCACTTAAGCTGTATTTGATGTTGAGTATGAAAATAACAGGTTTTTTTTCTGTTGTCTTCAGGACTTGTTTAAAATACAGAAGACACAGAGTGTTTAGTATAACTCTTACTTAAGTGGAGTCACTGCATTTGGCATAGTTTAACTGGAGGGTTGATCATGGAGATACTGAATTGAAAACACAGAGGTTTTGGTCCTTCATCTGAGATCCAGTGATCAACAGACACACAGATCTTCCTAAAGGCCACTCATTATGTTACTTTGAGCCTGAAGCTTGCCTGCTCAAGTTCCCTTGCTTCATTCCATCGAAGCACTTCTCACACACTGCCCAAAGGTTGCTGGCTACATTTGTTCCAGCTGCTGACTGCTACCTGCTGCTGAAATTTGCTTGAAACATCATGGTCTCCTGAAACACATCCAAAGCTGATGGGACCTACAAAGGAAAGGGAAACTAGGAGCAGACATCTACTCCTCTCATACCATTAGGTATACTGCTGTTCTATATCAAATGCACTATACCACTACGTGGCCTCAGGATGTGTCTGTAGATGCCAACATCAAAAACTATACAGCTTGGGCAGTATAGTTCACCCAAATGCAGTGAAAGCATTTAATCAGTTTTTAGTTGGGGGATTTTTTTTTGTAACTCAGTAGCTGCACCAAGGAAAGAACATTGCCTCAGTTGTTTTAACACTTCAGGTTTTACCTCTCTGTCAGTTGAATTAGGGATCCAGCTGAAAACCTTCCACCTCATTCCAGCTGGCCAGCATCCGTCTGGAATGGAACTGCAGGTCTGTCAATTGACTGGTTTTGGAAACTATTGATTCTCTGGGGGCTATAGGAGACAACTGCTTAATGATTTTAAAGCATTTTGGATGTACATTTATCTTCCAAAGGCCCAGTTGTTTAACCTCTAGAACCCATAGTCGGACATATTTCAGCTTCTGATAA
This sequence comes from Colius striatus, assembly GCF_028858725.1. NCBI lineage: Eukaryota > Metazoa > Chordata > Aves > Coliiformes > Coliidae > Colius > Colius striatus. The sequence goes on from NC_084762.1 coordinate 9,119,251, forward strand.
TGCACAGACGTATGGTGTTAAGTGTGAGGAGACGCACTGAGATGAGTAGCAGCACTTAGTGCTGCTGCTGCTGCTTAATGAGCCGTGAGGCCTCTTATCCTGGCAGGCAGCAAACCACATGTTCCTCTAAAGCACTGCTCCTACTGATGGATCTGTTCTCTGCTGGAGAATGCCTCTCCCTTTGAAATCAAGGTGCTGCATGACATGCTCCCTCACCTCTCACTTGGGTTTGGGAAGCAAATAAGTTTCTAGTACCACTGGAGGATGGACTTGTGACCATATTTGCCATCCACAAAACAGTTTTGATTTGAAACGTCTTTATGGCTTTTACTGTTCTATGCTCTTAATACATAGTCAAAAATCAGGATTAAGTCTATAAAGAACCTCTTCTGACATCTTTCTTTAGAGAATATTTTTACATTTCATTAAAATATTAAAGCTGAGGTTTAAACTCTTAAAAATTGTTTTACCACATATGTTTCAGAGACATGGAGCTTTATGGTATCTATATTTACATTATATTTTCAAAGGACAGGTGTTCATGGCCAGCTACTAACAAAAATCTGGATAAATCATAGAAAAAAAGGTAAATTCTGAGTCATCACCCAAGTTTTTGATAGTGTGATGCTAGACAAGTCATATAAATGCCAAGCCAAGTTACAAAGTGGTCTTTGTCAGATCGGGGATTAGAGTGAATGTTTCTGGCTTTTGGCTGATTATACCATCAAAGTAAATTCTGAAGCCTTTGACCTTGGCTAATGATTTTCTAATGTCAGGAAGTTCTTAACGTCACAGTCTGTTGGGCAATAACAGGGAAACATCTATTGTTCTTTCCATATTTTTGGTTTTCAGGGTGCAATGGGTTTTTTTCTCACACGGCTCAACGGTATCACATGCCGTCTCACGCTTTGGCATGTGTTAAGTGCTGTGGTAGAGGAACAGTCTAGGTTTTAACAGCATGTATATTTTTTATATTACGAGCTGCAATGCATATGTCTTAATTTCATGAATCAGACCGTGTTGTTTTTCCTTTTCTCTTGCTCCTTTGTAAAACTCTTACATCATTCTGAAAGTGGTCAATTAAAGACCTGCTCTCCCTTTTGCAAACAGGCTTGTGCTGCACAGATTTGTTTGATACAGAACACAGCTTTTGGAGCTATTAAACATATAATCAGCAGGGATATGTTTCCCTCAGCTCTTTCCTGAGCAGAAAGTTGCCAGATTATTTCATAGTCTTCTTTTTTTTCTTTTCCTTTTTCTTTAATTTAGTTTGTATTCTTCAAACTGTCCATTGGATTCTGAATAGGTGAAGTAATTTCCACACACATATGGTGGATGCCTTCGTACATGGGGTTGCTTTTCCCTTCTGGACTCCTACAAGTAAATTAACAATTGAAGCTGCAAGCCAGTAACTAGCCAGCAGTATGCTCAGCCCCTCTGGTCTCTTCCAGAATCCTCCTGTTTGGCTCTGTTGGTGATGTTGGGCTGTGCTCTGTGTTGTGCTGGCAGGAAGATGGCTTCACAGGGCTCCTTCTGGCTTTGCATGATGCCGGTGGAGTCTTCCTTTAGCTTTTATAGCTACACTTGTGCTCAAAGACAACCAGGCCTTGCCAAGTGACAATAGCCTTTCTTGTACTTGAGCAAAGTAGCTCCTCAGGTTGGAAAGAGGTGCCAGGCTAGGTACTTTTCCCAGGTGTTGGAAGAATACAGATAGCAGCTACATCTGGATGGTCTTGTTGGTGTGGTTCCTGCCCTGGGCAAAAACCAAGTCTCAGGAGAAAGTGACCCGGAGCCTGCTCTCCATCTGGAAACGTTCTTGTGGCAAAGTGGAGCCTTTGTCATCTTCACTTTTCTTCCCCATGCTCCTTTCTGTTATAAATAGCTTTCAAAACTTTCATTGGGTTAACTTGATGTCTTAGGTGCTGAAATTGATAAATTCCTGCTGTAAAGGAAGCCCACTGATTAGATTTTGTGGGCCTTTGCAGATCTCAGTCAGGGGTAACGTCCTCCTCTCGCTCTGTGAGCATGGATGGCTCTCCAGTGCACTGGTGACTTCTCAGATTTTTGGCAGTGTATCCTTTTAAGAGCTAACTGATTTCAAGATCTAACAAGAGACTGATGAGGTACTGTATGATAGAAGCTTCATTTCAGGGCTTACTTGCCATAGGGGAGGGAGTTTCTGCATTCGCTCTGAGACTTACTTTCCCATTGAGCTTGAAACGGGTTTCAGCTGTTGACAGTGCCTCTGAGCCATCTATTACAGCTATGAGTATAATACTCAGCAATTTCCTCTCTAGTGAGTACCTATTTGAAGGAGGGGTGTTTTTGGTGTGCCAAGGGGCTGAGGAAGGCTGTCACTGTGTCCATGTGAGCAAACTGCTGCTTGTGAAGCTATAGTAAGGTGGCTCATATGCTGCACACGTGTCATTCGCGTGTCGGGCCAAGGGGGAAGGAGGCCCGTTGGCAATCTGTGGTGTGATTGAAGGAAAAAGATCAAACCAGATCTTTTTCTGTGGGTTAGTCACCAGATGGTGATGTTGCATGGCACCGAGTGAGTGCTGGGTATGTGAGCTTCAGTTACTCCAGAGCAGCAACTTTGCGCTTGGGGAAGGCAACGCTCTGCAAGAGCAGATGAGAGGATGGACACTGGCAGCACAGCAACTCTGTTGGGGATGTTCCTGGAACGAAAGGCTCCAGATATTACTGTACTATAATGTGAATTAAATGTTACTTATTCCTTTTTTTGGAAAAGTTAGCAAATGAAATTATTTAGTGATATAGGAGATGCCCTTTTGATTACTAGCTCTTGCATTAGACAGATGAATAATAAGCTAAGATACTGCCTTTTTTTTCCTCCCCACCATTCCCCTTTCATTCTTTGTAGTTGCTGAGGCATATTGCTTAAGTGGTTGCAAAGATGGTAGCAGAATCATTTTTCTTAAAAAGTTGAAACCAAATTCCAGCTTAATGGTAATTATTTCCAGACCTAACATGGTGATTCTAAAAGAAGACTAATCTCTTTGAATATGTTGCAAAATGTCTTTCAAGTTTCTATGAATTTAGTCATTTCTCACACAAGAAGGGATTGTCATGAGTGCTTTTTACCTCCTGCATGGACAAGAGCCACAGGCTTTTTTCTTCCTTATATGACAATAAGTCTCTTTTGAGCTCTAAAAAAACAGCTAAAAAATGAGTAAAGGGAATAGATTTCATAAATTGTTCCAGACCTTCATTGGACTCGATGTTTTTTTAAATTGGGGGGAAAAAAAAATATCTCCAATAAGAGTGTCTACTGCAATTTCCAAATTTCATATATAATTGTATGTTTTATGTCTAAAGTTGAGTGGTCCTCTATCAAATCTACCTTTTCCTGCTGGCACTTACAAACCGTTATCCTGGACCTTTTCTGTAAGATGAGTATCTTGATCTGCTTGAATTTCCTAGTCTGGTGAAATATGTTTTAGTCATTCTTGTGGCTCTTACTGATCTCTCTCCAAATTTTCCCCACTATTTCTGTTGTGAAGAGCAGAACAGTGTGGTATGCTAGCAGAGGTTACATTAGTGCCAACAGAGACTTCTTGCTTGCTATTTCCTTATCTATATACCAAACAGCAATGCTGTTGTGGTTACTCGTGGAAGGTGATAATATTGGATTATATACTTTTTTTAATCCAGGGGGATAAAAATCTAGTACCTTTGCAACAGTCTGTTGGTTGAATAGCAGATGAATTGGAGTCTGCAAAAGATGCTTATCTTGTGTGTATCACGTAAGGATAGTTGTAGGGCTTCTTTACCACGTTGTATTCCATGGGCATCCCAAGAAGGGTATTAGGATGTACGAGACAGTGTAGCCTGAATACTTATAAGGACCACTTGCAACAGCTGCTACCTGTCTGATGACAGAGTGGGAACTTTCAGAATTCAAATAGGTATTTTTTCCTACCCTGAAGAGACGGGCTCTGAGATGAGCTGTGGAAGTGGGAAGTGAAAAAATGTAGAGAGTTTAAAAACCCAACCAATCAAACCATCAAAACCAAACAAAAAGCCCCTGACAACACCATCAAAAAACTTGATTGCATTCCATCTTGTATGTCAGAGAGTATGCAGGAACATGTGATGCTTCTATTTCCCATCTGAATGTCTGAAGGAAACTGTGGGCAGCACCTATTTTTCCTTGTGCCTTTTAGAAACATTGTTGGTTTTGATTGATTGGAACGGATAGTGCCTTGATGTCTTGGCACTCATTCATATCTGTACTGCAAGGTCTCCAGAACAGAAGCAAACCTAAAAGCAGAGCAAAGATGCCTGAGCTGGATCAGAGGCAGCACCTTGACAATATCTCACTTGGGCCCAGAAGGACCTGCAGCACCTGAGAAATGGGTTGCATTTGTTTCACCAAGTGAGAATTGACTGTCTTGCTGTCACAGTACAATCCACGCTCTTCCCTGGGGTATGTGGATGCTGCCTTAGTGCACAGGCATCTGAAAATGTAGATGTTCTGTGCTTGTTTGTTAACAAGTGAAAGAGACGCTTGGAGCACAATAGAACAAGGAAATAGATGGATGAGGGAGAGAGAATTGGCAGAATATGTCCATTTTTCTTTCTTTAAGTCGAAAGGTTAAAAGGTTAAAGGAAACTAAGCAACCAAGTAATACATTTCCAAAAAAAAAAAAAGAAACCTTTATTGCATTTTTTGAGTAAGTCATGTCTCCCTAAGGGATTTAAAATCTTTCTTACCACAGACTTATTTAAAGGTTCAGTCACAGCTTGGCCGTGGTCTGATCAGTATGGTTAGCCAAGAGCATCACCAGCCTGGAGGACATCGTTGATATTTGATGCCTTAATAAACAGTCTGGGGGCTGTGAAAGGAAATATAAACAATAGAGAAGTTTTTAGTGTAAATACAAGCATAGAAAATAACCCACATTCCTTAAAGACCTTGCGCAGGATGAATCATTAGCCTTGCTGAAGTAAATCATGTGGAGTTGAGGAGGGCCTGCCTGGCAGCGTGAAGCAGTTAGGGATGGAAAACAATTGGAAATGACTGTTAGCAGATGAAGGTAAGGATGCTGCTGACCTGGAGGGCCACGCTGAGCTGTCTGTTCCCAACGCAGCTTTGGCAGCACCCTGCTTTGCCGCGGGCAGCGAGCTTCGAGTTTCACAGGCGGGATTTGTGAGAAGAGGTAATTTATTTTTCTGGACCAAATAATGTAATAGTAATGAGTGGGAGGGAAATACAAGGGTTTGGACGCACAAGCTGTTCTGTAGATCCAAAATAGTTGCAGCAGTCTTCACAGTTCATTAACAGTTTAACAACTGTTTGGAGTCTAGATAGACTGTGTTGGGCCAGCCACCTGACAGCACAAGTGATGGGTGACTATAAAGCAGGAGGGAAGGTGGACAAATGCTGGGCTCTTATGAAAAACAGCAGGACCTGAAACTTATATTGCCTGTGGATTGTGAAGAGGCTGTCTGAGAGTAGAGAGGGGAGTTGGAAATACCTTAAGGCCAATATTCTTGTTGAGTCTGTAACTTTGTTTATTTTATGTTTTGATGTCCAGTGGAACCTATATGAATTTTACTTTCCAGATTCTCTTCTGAAGGAGTCTTATACATATCTTTAGAGGATCCAGACTAAGCAAAACCGGAGTTGTTGGTATTTTTTCCCTCTGGTAACTGGATATTTCTGGCCCTTATCAACTATGAGTTCATCCAGGCATCTACTGGCTGTGGTTTCTTACCCACACAGTTTCCCTGTGGGTGTTTTGTCCACCAGATGACATGTATTGTTTGTTGAGAGGCACAATCCTCTGCTCCCAAAATGTTGCTGATTGTGTCACGAGGGGGATTCACCACAAAGGTTGTGGAAATGTGTTGGAAAAACATGTTAGCCCAGACCAGGTTTCATTCCCTTTGGCACACATGATTTAAAATCATTAATACATTTCTGGTATTGTATGAATTTAGCAAATTGAAGGCTTGTTTAGAAGTGCAATAAGAGATGGGGGGAGGTTTCTAAGGAAACCTTTCTTTTGAGGCTAGTATGAGTTGTGGTGGCAATTCAACTTGACTCAAGCAAACTGATGGTACTTCATGACTTTGCCAGTCAGGGGTGAAATGTTCAGTCAGCTTCTTCTTGGCAATCACCTCCTTTGAGTTACCCAAGAAGAGTGTGCATGGATTGTACCTGTGCTCAACTATCAAAAAGTTTAAACGCTATCCTAATTCTCTCATGTGAAAATGATCAGAAACCTGTCTCTGTGCTGTTGTGGTTTTTTAAATAGGGCTCCAAACATTTGTCATACAAACAAATCCTTCCATCTTTCTTGTTCATCGAGTCTTCATTTTCTTGTGATGTAAACGGATGTCTTGTGAACTACCTTGACTGGTACTATGTTACCACACTATGGAGTTGAAAAACAAAGCCAACAATTCTACTGTGCTATAAACAGAATATTATAAATTGTGTTATTAAATTACATTCTTTAGCAAATTGTGTTTTCTCCTGTATTCTATTTGGTTCTCTGAAGATAAGTTATGGCTTCATCCTGCTGCTGCCAGCTGAGGAGCCCCCTGCTATGAGAGCGTGATGGTTTAACCATCAAGTTATCACTCCCCCTCCTAAACTGGACAGGAGAGAAAGACATATAACAAAGGGCTCAGGAGTTGGGATAAGGACAGGGATCACTCAGCAATTAGCATCACAAGCAAAACAGACTCAACTTGGGAAGAACTGGTTGTAAGCATAACTGCTTACAACGGGTGCTGCTTTATTCTACAGTGTCTTTAAGAAAGTCTGGTGAGATGCCCTGTTAGCAGCAAGATAAAATGTAATTTGATGTCTTAAAGCCTCTCTCAGAGCTGGAAGAGTTTATGGTAACATATAGTTTGGTATATCCTGTGCCTTGAGGCTCCCAGCTGTTGACTGGGACTCCCAACATTTTGCTCCATTTTCTCATTACATTGGCCAAAGCATTTGGCAGCCCTTGACCTCTCTAGGTAAGTTTTGTACTGAATATATGCCTGGTTTCAGTTACAGCGTGAAATAAATGTGTCTGTGTTATCTGCTTATGTGTCCAATCCAAAAAGTTCATGCAATGGACCTATTTATAGGGCAGTGAAGATTATTTGGAAATAATATGAAGCTTCATTCTGGGACTTACCCAGCAGTGGGGAACACGTGCTTGCTAAATAAGACTGAATTTCAGCATTTAGTGCTTAGCTTTTTTATGCACGTTTTCTCTTTTAGTTCTACTGAAGCAATTAGGATTTTATATACCATGTTTCAAGAAACAGAATTAGAAAATGATGAATGTAACTTGACTCCTGTTGTAAACCATGTAATTCTCTTTGCAGTCACATTCAACACAAGAGCATATTTTGTACTAAAGTGAGAAGGAGGCATGGGAGGAAAAGACTTTATAAAGATCTTTAAGAAGGCAGCAGAAGTGGTTGCTTCTAACAGTCATCTAAACTCACTAAATAATGGAATTGGTCTGTGGGTAGCAAGGATAGTGTCTGGAGTAGTTATATGGCAACAGCATGAGTACTTAGACATTTCTCCCTGTGGATAGATTGCAATGATTCTATACCATTCATTTAAAATACATTTGTTTAGGAGCAAAAGTATATTATTTCATCTGTCTTACAAGCCTGCAGAGGCTGAGAGTGGTTCAGAACCTACACCTTCATCTCTTTCCCAATGTCTGAATATTCTGGTTTTGAAAGCAAAGGTTAAGCACTGGAAATCGTTTGCCAGATGTCTGTAAGTACCTTCATGTTGTGGTTTCATTGTCATGAAGTTAGCTTTCCACAAGTCTCTTCCATTAGTTGGTATCTGGGTCTGGTCTCGTATCCTTTTTCACTCTTGCTGCATATATCCCAACTGCAACATGCCTCACTAGTGATGAAGGCACAGTGGCTGTCATACCATACTTGGGCTCCTGACAGCAGAGTTCCAGATCATGTCTCCCTGCAGCAAACCTTGGGTTTCATTGTGACCCCTGGCAGAAAACTCCCCAGTGTGTGAGATGATGCGGAGCGTTACATTTATTGACACTTCAAAGGGCTGCTTTTGGCCTCTTAAAACTGGCCTCATTTTGGCTGCAGCCCAGCACATCCCACCTGGGGTTCACTGATGCATTTCTTCTGGCATGTGAGAGAAGAGACTGTGGTGCTGCCTTCCCAAAACATGAACTCAAGCCAAACTTCTGAGCAGTGGGACTCAGCTGTGTGAGCCACGCAGTGCTGTGACACAACAGGATGCTCTTACGAGAGCATTTCAGCAATCCGGTGCACGATGCAGCTCCACTGGAGCCGCATCCACCCAGCTGACAGGGTAGAACCTCCTGCATCTGGCTTGGCACTGAAGAGAACGTATCTTGTAACTCTGTCCTGTGGTGTGACAGGTTTGCAGTATCCAGAAGAGCAGAAACAAGCTGTTAATTAAGGGCAGCTGCTATTTTGGTCATTGAACTAAGAAAGTGGTCTGTGGATGGTGGGAAATCCCCTGGAACATCTTCACCTTGTCTGTCCCTCAGAGCCTGCGTTACGTTCTGCAGAGTTGCTTTCTGTAAGAGTAATTGCTTTCTGTTCCTTAGTGCTCCTGGTTTTGGAGAACTTTTCTGTCCCCATGTGTGCCAAAGTAATTCTGTTGTAGTTCCTTCAGCTTTGCATGTAGCTTCTCTAGTCTGCATAATCGTACGAGAAAACCTATGAGCCCATTAAATTATCAGAAACACTGGAAATGTACATCTGAGCTGTGCAGAATCTCAGGTAGTGGAGTGGAGGAATTTCTCAAGAACTGGTCGTGTTTTTCTTTCCAGAGAGCATGAAAAGGTTGGTTTGTGCCTACGGATGAGGTAGTATACTTCAGTTTTAAGTCTACCAGTACATTACTTTGTGTGCTGCTTATGTCTACTTTCAGAACTGCAGTAGCTTTTGGAGAAGGATACAGTTGTTTTGCTTTTTTCCCCTTTAGACAAACAAAATTGATGCTGAGTAATTAAAAACCAAAATTCAGTAGCTGCTGTAGCAGGCTGAAATGTACATAAGAGGATAATTTTATAACATTACAAAAAGAAACATGATTTTGTAGCCACCATGTATCTTTGCAAATTAATGAAATTCTAGTTTCCATAGGAGGGATTCTGTATTTAGGGCAGGATCTCTGGTGCAGCTACATTAACATCAGTCTATAAGACTTTCTCTCAACTTTACCACAACCATTGGTGAAACAAAAGGGCAGAAGATCCAGTTTTAACAGTTTTATTCTCAGGAAGTTTTTTGCCCTTCATTATTTCAAGACAACTCATAGGACTGCAAAGATTAACCTTGCATGGGACAGTTTTTATTTCCCTTCAAATATTGCTGTATTTTGGCAAAATCTTAACCATGCAGAACCTAAGCATCTCTTTTCTTGTGCTGTATATGCAGTGCTTCTCTTCAACCTGAACTCTGCAGGGGCAGGGGTGTTCTTTTTGCTTATAGAGCAAAGCTGACTTCAAGCTACACTTGTGGACCACAATTTGCTGTTTACTTTGACACTCTTCAGCCACCCAAACTTGCAGTTGAATGGCAATATTTGTTTTATTCATGGTGTGGTGGAAACATTACAATGGTAGAGTAGATTATGCTTGTGTCTTCCTTCTCTTTCCTACGCCCCATTAGGGAAGCTCAATAGACTATGGCAAGTGTAGCTGTAGTCCCTCAAACTAACCATTCAGAACTGGTGTCTCCCAAAAAGCTGAGTGCTTTCACTAAGCCTGCAAAGTCTGGCTTCATGTAGTTTCCAAATGGGCAAGAGCTCTTCCATGTGTTCTTGTGAAAGAGATGTAAATAGCATCTCTGAAAAAGTTAATGATGCGCTAGCCTAGCATATAAAGTTTGTGGAGTTGCCTTGAAATATGCTAAAGACATTATGGCTTCAGAAAGAAATTAGTGTCTGGCAAATTATATGTTTGCATGTAAAGAACAATAATGTCTTGAAACAGAAAGTAGACTGATGGGAAAATCCAGGCTGTGCACATTTGTGTGCTGCAAATGCTGTGATGAGGGCAGAGTTGAAAATGCCCCAGAGCATTTCTGGAAACTTTAGATGGAAAGATTAGGAGTAAGTGCAGAGGATGATGGTGTGTAGGAGTAGAGTGTGGAGCATTTTGGGGTCTTAGAGCAAACAGCTACAGAGGCTTATGATCAGCTTGTATCACAATTATCTTCTTAGCTGGAATTTGGGCCAAATTGTCGTCTTAGAGTAGCGTGACTCTGAAATTGCTCCTAACCCAAGTTTCAGGATGGCTTTCAGGACAAATTCTGTTTTTTCTCCTCTTAAGTTAGTATCTCTGCTTCTCAGATATGGAATCTTGCAGTAACCAAAGAGGAATGCTTTTCTTGGTCAAGAAAAAATTTTCCTGGAACTGAGGAGAGTGAAGGCATCAGTCCAGTTTCCAGCAGAATCTGACACTTTCATTGGCATTTTTTATCTTATTTAGGGCATGAAATATTCCAAGAAGCAATTGGTCAAACTGATTAAAAACTGAAAATGAAACACCTGATTTTGGTGCTAGGATCTGATTAAGAGTTATTGGTCTTATAATAAAGTTTACTGTTTGAGAGAGGCTATTAAAGGTGAAATTGAATTTTCACCATAAAGTTTATATGATCATGTTTATTAACATTGCTTTCCCTAGAGTCACTTCCATTTTGTTTAACTAAAATACATAAAAAGTTAAACACTGCTCTGGTTGGGTTAAGGCTATTATATGTTAGGTTCCTTTCCTTTCCTCATTACCTTTTTATGAAGATCAGAATTTTCTGTATTGGAGTGAAGGTCTGTGTTCGGGAAAACTTTGTAGTTGCATCAAATCAAGAGTGAAAATGGAATAGCTTAGCCACTCTTTAATACAAGTAATGCTTTCAGAACACTCTGCAGTGTGAATGTAAACTTCAGAGGCTTGGAAGACGTTGCAAGTATAAATATTGAGAGCCAGGTTAAAACATGTTTTACATTGAGTAAGTCTTGTGCAAATGTGTAAAATAAACCCCCTGCTTATTAAATATTTCTGAGTCATTCTAGCCCATCACACAAAGATTGAGCCTGAATTCTTTGCAAGTAAATCACATCAAGCAAGACAATAACTTCTACATTTTAAGCTGTTGATAAGTTTGTGTGCTCCTCCTCCTTATTTTTGCAATTTACAAAAAGGAACAAATTCCACTTAAAAGCCTTTGCACTTCTCAGCCTTAAACTCTTGATCCTTTGGTATTTACAGCTTTTAATATAATGTGAGTCGTTAGGTAAAAACTTTCTTTTCCCACTGTAGACAGGATCAATTGCACTTTGTTTGACGTTGTGTTGGGCTTTTCCCTCCAGCTACACAGAAGTGACTTGGCGTGCAACTAATGCTTAACTTCAGTAGGCACAGTTCAAAGTATGACACTGGAAACTAAAACTCTGAGGATGTCTTTTTAAAGATGTATTTTAATACAAAGTGTGCTGACTAAAACTGCTTGGCAACACTACCACTCTCTGCTAACAGGCATGTGGGAGAGTCAGACTCCAAGAGCTTGCATGGCATTGTGTGGAGCGTTTGACTTTGAATCCAGCATTTTAGACCACACGCCTTTTGAGTTTGGTTTCCTTCTCTTGGTATCTGACATGGAAAAGATTTTCCAGGCTGAGGGGTTTTTAAGGTTAGGAGTTTTTTTAATGCTTTTTTTTTTTTTTTTTCCTTTTTCCTTTTAAAACTGGTTCATACTTTGACTAGACCCGTTCCAGGGTTTGTAGAGCTGTTAACAATGTTTACTCTATAAGCTGGGATAGCATCTGCTTTTTCCTTTAGTCATTTTGTTTCTCCAGTCGGTTCTGTGCTGTTTCCTTCCTGAATGGGCAGAGGTGGTGGAGGCTATAAAAAGCCTATTAGAGTGTAAAGAAGTGAGAATATAAACCAATGATACAGATCTCCTTTGGGGCTATGTTACCTGAGGGGCTTCTAAGAGTAACAAGTTTCCCTTAAGCTGTGAATTGGTTAGTCCCTAGACCTGGATTCAGAGAATTAAAATACAAGTGCTGAAAAGAGGAAAGTATTTTGCACAAGGAGAAACTACTGAGTGTGTGTGAGGGAAGCTTAATGACCTCCTTGCCACATATGCAAGAAGACAGAGTCCCAGGGTGAGACATGGCTAGTTTTTCACACTGAAGGGTTAGCTGGGGAGGAAAGAAACTGCAAAAGGGCTGTTGGTTTAGCGGAAAACAGAGCAGTAGGTGATACATAGAGAACTTTTTATCCCTTGTTCGGGGTGACTTATACCATTTGAAGATGTGAATTGAAGGCAGGATGTTGAGGAGGGCGTTGACTGCTCCAAGGCCATTTGGGTCTGCTGAGGATCGTGGAGGCTGTCCCAGGGTGTGTAAACTAAGTCTTGAGCTAGTAAGTCAAATGGCAGCATCATGCCCCAGGAAAAAGGCATGTTCCTGATCAAAGAGGTGCACTAGGAGAGAATTAGATGTAGACCAGTGCAGCAGCAACAGTGTTTAGTATCTGTAACACTTTTAAGAGATTACCCAGTGCTGTGCTCCATTCCACAACCCATTCACAACAGGGAACTAAGGTATGATAAATATATGCAGGTACATATTGTGAAGCAGAGGTCTTAGGTGGTGCTGTGAAAAATGAGGAATATTGTGAAAAACACTGTAGAAGATTATCATAATAATTTCTGTACTGGACAAGGAGAAGAGGGAATGGAAATCAAATGATGTTACAGGGCAATTTTGTTAGGAAACATCCCATTGGTGTACTCTCTTGCATAAACATTGAAGCTGGATGGCCAAGGGAATACTAACCAATATGGCAGCAGTCTTTCAGAAAGAAATACCAGAAGAATTAGCATGAAGCTCAGAAGATAAAGCTAGCTATGACTTTGTGTTTATGCTTTTGGTGTGTTGGCAACAATCTCAGTTACCATGTGTGAGACTGCCTGAGTTACAGCTGCCCTTGCTAAGTCAGCAGGGTTAACCTCTAGGATGGGGCTGGCCTGACTCTACCTGCTCTTCTAGGCAGCTGAATGCCTTTGGTGGCTGACTGGCCTAGCTCCCAAAAACATGGTGGTGAGGCTTTTCTTCTGAAGATTTGCATGAGAAAAGATGAGGACTCAAGAAATCTGCCTTTATTTTTTTTTTTGCTACAGAAAAGTTAATAAAGTTAAAAGTTGATGAAGTTTTGATGCTCAGGATACCTTTCCTCGCAGCAGCAGAGGTTTTCTCTCAATTTACAGCTGCTTTTTGTGTGTGGATAATACTTCAGTTGTCAGGCCAACTGTGTTAATTTGCCTCACTGATAATGTGTCATGTAAATCATGGAAGGGAGCAGGGGTTTTTCATGTTGTGGCAGTGTGCCTCTATCACAGGTACCATGTGAGACTCCAAACACACCTGTGGCTCTTTTTCTGATGCTAAGTTATGAATGTCTTTGTTCCTGCTTAGTTGACTCCCCTTTTGCTTAGTGCTTTTACAGTTCCCTGCAGGTGTTTAGTATACTCAAAAAGCTGCACTAAAGTTGTGAAATTATACTTGTTCCTTTTCATACAGCTTAATGGGAACTTAGCTCTTAGGTCACAGAGTTGCTTGTTATGGCAAAAGTGACCTTTCTGCACTGGTAAAATTAAGGTGATCTCAAAGGTCAGGACAATCCACTGAAGCAGCTGGCTTCTCCTTTCCCTGGGATGAAACCACTGGGATTAAAGCACAGTGCTCACCCCTGGTTCTTGGCACACCGAGTGCCTCTTAATGCTGCTTTAGCAGCAATGCAGCTCTGCTCCAAAGCAGCAGCACATAGAGCTGTAAGGCAGCAAAAGCTGCTTGCTGCTGCACTTGGGCACTGCTTTAGGGCTGTTTGATGGTGTGCCTACATGTGGCTAAAAGGACACCCTAACATCAATGTACTCAAGGGAGATGATTATGGCTTGCCTGGGCAGTATTTGGTGCATGCAGCACGGGTAACTACCAGGCACAGCACTGCCTGGGAGCCTTTCTGGGCCCCGGGGAGTTGGGGTGGGTGGGAGTGGGGAATGTGTTTCTAATTAGTGCAGAAGCTTGGGATGTATACAAGTGGAAGGATGCTGAAGGGGGAAAAATCTATTCAGGGAAAATGCCATTACACAGTTTCTCTGTAGATTGTGCTGAGACACCACAAGTATGGCTTAGGCAGCCCGATAACTCAGTCTGCAGTCCTAGAGCAGATGTGGTGACTTAACTAGAATAGAAGCTCATTCTTCCTTCCCTCACCAGTGCCCTTTTCCCTTTCCTCAGGTGACAACAGCATCTTTTGCTTTTTCATTCACTGGAAATGAATTGCTTTTTCCACATCAGGCATTCTCAGGTTGGGACTCGTGAGCCTGTTGCTCTGGTTCTGTTGCCTCTCACACCCTAAGGAGAGGAACTGTTTCTTCTGTATTACATTTTTGTGCTCGGACAGGCAATACTTTACACGTCCTCTTAGTATTAAACCTTGTCTTTCCTTGCCATATACCTACTGCCTTTCTGTTTACTCCTCTTGAGATTTGGATAGCTGGGAAAATATTCTCTTTTCTCCCTTGACTAGATTTTAATGAAAGTAGCATCAAATACCAACCATTTTCTGGATGTTTTTGTCTTGCAGGACCTTCTGGGGAAAGAATATTTGCCTCCTTTCCACCAGGGTTCTTGTATAACACTGCAGATGGTCAGACATGGATTACAAATCTCCTGTATGATTTTTACAGATGGTCTTTGGCTGAAATTTTAAAAACCTGATGAAAGCTCAATATTCATTTGGAATAATGTTAGCTTAGCCGTTGGTCAGTATATAAGTACTGGCAAGATTGTTTCCAAAAATTGATGTAAGTATTATTCTCCTGGTTCTCTGAACTTCAAGAAGGCCCTAATGCCCTCACAGTGCTAGCAAGCAGAGGAGCTTGCTTATGCACTACACACCCCAGTCTTCTCAGTTAAATCACTAGTTCCCATGTGTGTTGCCTAGATCTACCTTTCTTTTGTGCATCTGTCAGAAAATATCTTTCTCCTGATGTGTTTGTTCTTTCTCTTACCTTCAGAGATGTTTACTAGGAAGCCTGATATTTACTTGCTTAAGCAATTGACTGCACATTATTTTTTTTCTAGTCCTAAATGCCAAATTGCCTGTTTACAACTTAACCTTTTCGTGACCCAGTTCACAGCTTACTTCCCTGACTTATGGCCCTCACCAGTCTTTCACCACCATTTGGCTCCAGCTGTTCCTATAAAAAGAGACATTTAATTGCACCTTCCAGTCAGCCTTAGGGCTTGAGAATACTCATCAGTTTTAATCATGTTTGCAATACTCCATATAGAAGAGACAGCAGCTCTTAACACTTTACAGTATAATCTGTGTTCAGCCCTATATTTATGGAAAGTGTTTATAGGGCATTCTTGCATGATTTTAAAAACCCCGTAGGAGGGGAAGGAGTGAGGTTGAAAACAGTGGTGGAGCTGAGCAAGAAGTATGAGCATTCTGAGTAGAATGAGGAGGAGAGGTGATAGGTCTTATTCTGCAAATGCTGCCATCCTCCAGCTAGAGATCATTGCTGGTTTGCATCCGTTTGTTCCAAGCCTGTCAATGGTTACTTTGATTCATATCATCTGTTCTCTGCTGCAAGAGAATAAGTAGGGCATAGATTTTTAATGCCACTTGTGAGTGTACAGATTTTGATTGTATTCTTTTTCAATTGTCTGTTTTTCCAACTGAAGGATATTTTGTTCTGTTTGATGCAGAAGCTTTCCTTATTTTTGCATGTCCTCCTCTGGACTGATTCTGCTTATACTAAATGTTTTGAGAAGAAAGGACCAAGACTGCACATAGTCCTTGATTTGTATTTTTTGCTCTATGATGATGATTGTTTTTTCCTGTTCCTTATTCCTTTGTGAGAGGCTTGGGATTTTCTGAATTATTGTTGATTTGAGACAGTATTCCCTTGGAACTCAGTATGTAACTGTTTATTGCAATCCCAAGATCAGTGAAAGATCCCAAGATCATTGCAATCCCAATGGCAATGGTTAGCTCAGACTCCTTCACTTTGTATGGAAAACTGTATATTTATGTGTACATGCCTGAAAGTCGATCCAAATGATTGTCTATATTAAATTGACAATGTAATGCCCAATAACAGAATGTGATTAAGACTTCTGTGCAGTTTTTCAGAGTAAGCCCTCATCTTTATCTCCACAAACAGTTTAATGTATCAACAATCTTATTCACCAATTTCCTGTTAACCGCTTTTTCTAGATTACTCACGAGCATATTGATCTGTCCAGATCTTTCCTTTAATGGCATGAAGCAACTGATAACTCTTACTTTGTTTCCTGTTCTCATAAATAAATCAAGACTTCGTATTTGAGATCTTTTCACTTGTGCTTTTGGCTGCCCAGTTTCCTTTCAGGCCCTTGCAGGTAGACATTAATTGAGCGTCTTCTAGAAATTCAAGTGGATTATATCCACCAGATCTTTCTCTGTCCATTTAGTACTTTCTCCTTTGTACCAGGCTGCTGCCTGCAGAAGTTTTGTTTGCCAGCTTACAAATAACCCCAGATTTTCTGTATTTTGTCCCTCTGTATTCAGTACTCTGTAAGCACTTGTTGCTGTGTGATAGGAGTGAGAGGATTTCTGACTGAAAAGACAGTTTATACAGCTCGGGGCAGTTTGCTCATAGGTGGTGGAACTTGGGTAAATTCCCCTCTCCAGCTGGACAGCTTAAAACCTGCAGAAGGAGATGCTGATATCCACACTCTGCAGTCCAGCAGGATTGTTTAAAGCAGTATCAGTGGGAACAGTTCCAGGTTAGTCTCTGCAGCACAAAAGACCTACTGTGAGCCAGATCTGTGTCCAAGATGTATTCACATTATGCAAGTATTTCCTGTTCAAGATGGCTATTAATCAAACCAGACAACTCTTTTACAGCAAAAGCTTTCTATAACATTCATATTTAGGACATGGTGTAAACTTACTCCATAAAAACAGTTGTTGATGGTTTAAGAAGAGGAAAAAAGAGTAAAAATACTGCTTCTGGAAAGCAGAATGGTATTTAGCTCTTGTATGATGTCATCTTGTTGTGATTAATACTTCATATTTCTACCAAAATATGACTGTACTAATTTAACCTGCTTTCAAGTAGGTTCTACAGGAAAGGAAACTTGTGAATTTATTTTAGAGGTGCTTTGTTGATAGTGTAATTCACCCTGCATCATAGAAGCAAAGCTCCTTCATTATAATTTCCTAAGTGCCATCAGGAAGATCTCTGCTAATGGTATTTGGACATGGAATCTGTATTAGGGAGTGACAATGGCTTATAAAGAGCAAAAGGTACTTTCAGCCAGCAATTGACTGGTGCTTTCCTCTTTCTATGCTGAGATACTGAATCTCAAGGAATCAAAGTCACCTAGGTGCTACATGGAAATCAAAAACCAACTTTAGTCAAAGGCATGAATCTTCCCTGGTGTGTAATTAAGAATCCCCTAATTTAGAAAATGCACTTCACTTCTGAAGGATCTTCTCATCAGGCTTTGTCAAAGAAAATAACTGCCACTTTCCTGGAAGGCTTTTTCTGTGCTGCATCTCTGTTCTGTGCTCCAGTGGCTGATGCTCGTGCAATGACTCTGCCCACCGAGCAGCTCTCCTTTGCACATTTCTGCTATTGGCACAGCACTTGTTTTTGAAATAGACTTTTCCAATTATTATTTATCTTCCAAGGTTAACTACTTTATATCTGTCTCATCCTCTTCTTTCAGAAGGACCTCTGTGGTTTTTCACACTTGAAAGTATCGCGGAAGGTTTCACCTACCCAGGGTATTTCATATCAATTTCAACTGTTACTGTTGGTAAAGAGGCGTGTGGCTGAGGAAAAGGGAAGCAACATCACCTTACTGTTTCCTTTCCCTACTGCTGCTTTCTTGTTCATTAAGTAAATGGTTTCAAAGGCTCAGCCTGGGTGTTGCTTTGTGTAGCAGAGGGCGTGTGATGCAAATTCTGGAGAGGAAGGAAGAACAGCGGTCCTCAGGGAAAATAGCCAGTTGGCTGCAGGCCGTGGGGCTGTTCAGGTCTTAAAGTCTTCTTGGAGTTACAGAAATGACAGACCTGATATGTAGGATCATTTTTCTGAAACCGTTAAGGGAAATGCATCTGTGCTTGGTCCTTGACAGCTTGCTGGGAAGCACGACCAGCCAGCCAAGTGTGCTTGCTTGCAGACCTCAAATGTGTTTTATGCTGGCAGTATTAATTCTGAACAGAGCAGTGGTACAGAGATTTAATTTATTATTTTGGAAGTTATAGTTGAATCTCTTCTCTAAGGGTAGCATGGTCTTTTTAAAACCCCAGGAGTGAGTTTTTACTTTCCATCTCATCAGAACAGACTGCAGAAGGGCGAGTCAAGTGTTCAAACTGTACCCTGTCCTAGTTGCACAGTGACAGTGGGGTACTTATTAACTCATCTGTACTATAATTTTTTTAACTTTTTCTTAAATCAAAGCCAAACCTTTATTTACTCCTCCAAATAATTCTCTTGCCTGGCTTTCATTTCAACTAGAGCAAGGCTTGATCCCTTCCTACTGCCCCCCACCCCTCTCATCCAATGGTTATAGCAGAGATTTCCTCTCATTAAGTGAACTTCAGATGGAGCCCACCCTCACATAAAAATCCAAACATTTAGCTTTGTTTTGGGCAAAAGGCAGGGAGGCTTTTAAAAGACAGAAGACAAACAAATAAGCTTTCTGAACAAACAAAGGATAACTGCTCCCATAAATGTGGGTCCTCATAATTTAAGAGCAATCCTTTATATACATGGTAAGGCTTATAAACAGAGAGGGGAGGCAAAGGACAGAGTTGTGTTCAGTGAAAGGTCCAATTCAACAAAGCCCTTGATTGTTAAGTTGCATCTTCAGTGAGTTTCTGCCAAGCTGAGCTGCTGACACCCTGTGAGAGCAACATGGAGGAGCAGACTCTGGGAGCTTCTCTGTACAGAGGCAGAGGAGTTGGAGGTGCTGTGTCTGAGAGAGGTTCGGGACACTGACAAACTGTCCTGAGGGTGGCAAATCTCTGTTGTGGTGTGCAATGTAGTATTTTGCAGTTTGCAGGTGGAAGGCTCATACACAAAGCTGAAATCTAGTGTGTTTTTATAGTACCATGTATAGAAAACTCTGTCATGCAGTGGTAAAAGCTTTAACCTCACCCTCACCACAGGCCTCTGACAGTGGGTAACTCCATGTTTTAAGGGAGACTGGTTAATTTACCTGTTTTGATTTATCTTTGGGTTTTTTTGAAGTGACATCAAGTCTTCTTAAAGCTCTTTTCCAACCCTGATGATTCTGGGATTCTATGGAAACAGTTAATGAGAGAGACTGTTCAACAGTCTTCCTCCTGAGCAAACTTTGCTGTGATAATTGATTTTTCTAGCAGAATCTTCATAGCTCGTATATGTTCTGCATTACAGGTTAACAAAACTTGAACTGAAGAGTGAAACTATTTCAAACAATGAACTTAAGGGTTGCCAGGTTTTTCAGAGCTGCTTGCAAGATGCTGGTGGTTTCAAACTGCATAATACAGTGATGTGTCCAGAGGCTTTTGTTTCAAGTCTACCAGCATCTCTAACTTGATGTATTTTGGAAGTTTGTGTTGTATTATGCATTAGCTTCTTTCCCAAGCACCTGCAATGTTTGCTTTTTCTTTTCCTTTTTTCTTTAAACCAGAACACCTTGTATCTGCATATTCAGAGTCTGTTTGCTGCAACACTGAGTGATGTTGGACGAGTTACATTTGGCTCTGGCTGCCTGGTTTTTTTTACTACTAGTGCTGGGAAACAACAGATTGCATTTCAGCAGCTGTATCTGAGTTCTCAGGGTGGTTGAAGGGACCTTAGGATATAGAAGGATGCACAGCAGGGTGAGCACACCTGTTAGATGCATCTCTTACTGTGTTTTCCAGTATGTCATATTCAGCATCATCTTCATGGGCTAACACAGTTCTTTTATATCTATACCTATATTTATAATTCTGCAAAGAAACTCATATTTCTTTCATGTTTCAAGAGAGAAAGTCAATAGGGTAAAATCCGTCTGTTTTAATTGTGTGATTGGAATGTCCTCATAAGGAATTTGGTATCTTTCCCTAGAAAAAGGTTTAAAATAATTTGTCTAATTGCCTTTAATTTGGTTTCCTAATGATATTAGATGTATATTAATAAGTTTTCCCTACCACACGCTTTTATAAATGAAAGGTAAGCTTTTAATTCTGTCTTAGCACTTCTGTGGTTTCCAGTGCTGTCCATACTTAGTAAGAAACTTCAGAACTGCTGTTTCATTCCATCCATAATTATAGTAATCTGCCTATAGATATAGCCAAGTACAGCTATATATGGAAATAATACACATATCTGTATGGAGGGATAATTAGATTATACCAAGGTTGTGATTCCCTGCTGGAGAACCAGAGTCTGACTCAGCTGCAGTCCTTGCCAAGGCAGAACATGATCCCTCAGTGCAGGTGTTCAGCATCTCCCTGTTGCTCCACTGTGCAGCTCTACTGGTGCTCCATGAGTCCACAGTGAGACTGAGGTTGCTTTTCGAGTTTGTCCATACCTTTTCTAGGCAATGGCTTGTTGCAGCTGGTTAAACAACAGTCGTTAATCCCTGGCTTTATTTTGAAGCTCTCATTGACACCTGCTGTAAATCAGTTTTCTTATCCTTAAGAATATAAGAAAAACAAACAGCAGTGAATGATGAATCACAGGCATGTCCTGAAGTGAGATACTATTTACTTCAGATAGTTTAAACTAAAGTTACAATCAAAGCAGTTTAATAATGACATGCAATTCATCAACAGTCAATCAATTGCACATGTGGAATCAATACTAGTAATGTCACAGATAAATCACAGTGCAGTACACTGAATAAACACCTACAGATAAATAGCTTTATTCCCCCAAAGTTCTAGTCTCTCTTTCACAGTCACACACACATTTTACCAGCATGGGTAGGTTACAGTCCACCCCTATCTGGGGATGCACCCACATCCTGCAGGAGCTGTGGATGCTCTTAACTTGTGGACCTATGAGGCTGCACTCCTGAGCTCATGTGCACCCCAGGAAGCGTGGGTAACTACCTGCAGCTCAGGCAGGTCCTCTGACTGGGAGGCTGCTCTGGTTTTCTTCCTCCTTAAGATGACTGATTGTGGGTGACAATTTTCTTCCCTTTTGACATGATGGGTTTTGGGAAGCACACTGGTTTGATGGATTTTTTACATAGGCATTATACAAACAGTTCACCAATGTTCCTAACTTAAGAGGTGATGTAGCCCAGACTGTTTGCCAAGATTGGACTATATCATCATTGTGTGTTCTTAGATCTCATTTTGGTATCAGCACTAATCTTACACTGCACAGGCAAGGCATGGATGCACACCCTTCATTCATACCCTTGTGTACAACAAAGCTGCTAAATGAAGTTCAAGTGTTAATAGATGACTTTGTGTTCCTGACATTTTGGAGTTTTTCTGTAAGCACAAATCTAAATCCCTTTCAAGGATCAAGTAGCTGCTCACATTGAGCTCGCTGCAACGTACTGCTGGCAGATGAGGCTTTGTTGTGTTACAAGGACTCAAGCAATTTGCCAAAGGAGTGGGCTCTGCCAGCTGTAGTTTCAGCTAAAATAATGTATTCTGCCTGAATTGTTCCTCAGGTATGGCTGCACTTGCATGAAACTCATTATAGTCAGTAAAGAAGATCCACTAGCATCACTGGTTAAGTGCTGTAGATATACAAAGAAATGAAGTGGCAGATTGGCTGTGGTGTGCAGGAACCGTGGCTCAGTCCCAAGGCAGGCATCCCACCTTTGTTTTGGAGGAAGGAAAAGCTGATGATCAGTCCTAATGATCAGACCTCATAGGTGAAAGGGACTGTGCATATCTCTGAAGCTTTTTCTTACTCCATGGTTTCCAAATGGCTTCTGGCTGTTTTATAGCACAGCAGATCCCTTGGGGTATAGGCTTCTCTCCTTCCAGAGTTTATCTAACGGAGATTTCTAAAGCATCATAAAAAGCCTGAGTCAACTATCACTTCAGCAAGGTATGTGTTTGATACCTCATTTCAGTAAACTCAGAGCCTTTTAAGGTGTTTTCCTTAAAAAGGCAGGATGATCAAGACCAGGTTCTGTTCAATAATGGGTAACTGTGGAGTCTCTCCATGAACCTTGCACTCTGCTAATGGAGACCCTAGGAACAGACACCTTTCTGTAAGGTATGAGCTATTTTCATGCTAGGATTTGACACAGCCTGATGCTGACAGAATTCAAGTACTGCAAAAGCCAAAAGAAACTTGGTGGAGAGACAGATCATTGATTGCTTGTTTTCCACCTCCAGGCCAGTATGCAGACATCCTATTTCAGCAGGCAGTGAACTAAAGACCCATTTCATACCATATGGAGATGCTCCTAGGGAGAATTTAACCACTGAGATTCAAATGGAAGGACTTGAGAGCTCTAGTAATAGAGAGATTTCTGTAAGACACAAGCTGCCATGTGCACTCTTGTCATGGAGAATGTCCATGCTTTGGTCTCCTCTGTTTCCTTCAATGTCAAAACAGTCAATCCAAACTGAACGAAGGGGATGCCTTGTGATGCAGACTACCTATGGACACAAACTCAAAAGGTAATCGGGAATTGACAGTAGATCTCACTCTCTTCCAAACTGGATAAGGTATTAAATAGTGAAAGCTTCAAGATACTAGTGCTTGAGTCACCCTCAGGGCTTCAAAAGCATTTTCCTGAATTGTGTGTAATACCAGTATCATCACTGCCTTGCATGTGGCTCACCTGCTCTGTGAATGGAACTACAATGAAGGAAGAAGTGAATGTCACTGTAACTGCATTATAGTAGCTTAGTGGCCCAATGCTTGCAATCTCATCTCACTTCTTAATTCAGCATTTCTCATGCTGACACTTTTGCAGTGTCATACATGATACATGCTATAAATAGTTACCAATCCAACATGAGTGAATGGTAGCTCAGTATAATGAAATGAGGGGAATATTCCAGGCAATTATTAGTGTTAGAAAACATTAATTTGCTGCAAATAGAACAGAGAGAGTAAATCAACCTGTCACTGTTTCAGATTTAGCATGGGGTGAGGGGAGGTGTGATCCTGTGAGATGCTGACTGTTCTGTAGCCACTGGTCCTCTGTATATCCTAGGAAGTGTTTGGCATCCAGGGCCTCCAGCATCAGCCTCTTCACTTGTAAACCCAGTGAGCTGGAAAATGGGAAGTCACTGTGGGTTTCTAAAACATTTCCCAATGTAAATTCTTTCTACCTCCTCATTAGAAGTTTTAAAATGTGACTTTGTGATCTCTGTTTATTGGCTGTGCTCCATGTTTTCATATTATGCTGAAAAAATGCTAGAGAGACATTTTTATAGCTTGGTTGTGTGTGTGTGTTAGTCTTTTGCTTGAAGTCTTGTGCAATTAAGGAGAAAGTGAAGTCATTACTGTAATTTGTGCACTTGAAACTTCAGTATCTAGTGGAACAGCATTAAATGCTTTTTCTAGAACCTGAGACTCATTACATGTACCTTAATTTATATCACACATCTCAGAAACACATCTTGGTCATCACTTTCCTGCTGAAGTGTAGTAATAATACCCCACTTGGACACTACTTTGCTCTCTCTGTAGCTTAAGAGCATAACTTTCCCCTGTGCTTTATATCAATTACTCTTAACTTCTAAAGCTGGTCTTGTAAGGAACAATGTCAGTTGAACTGAAGGTCATCTGAGTATGAATTTATTAGTGCTTCAGTGCCAATTTAGTAGTTCAGGTAGTTCCAAGAAATCTGTAGCCTCAGCTCTGCAGAGAAGGAGAACACGTGTTACCTTTTCTGCACCGAGGAGGAAGACTAGAAATGGAGCATGCTGCTCCCAGAACTGAGACCAGCTGTCTTTCAAACTTGAGTGATGTCACAAGAATCTTCAGTATATTAATTGTATTATAGGGAAAAAAGAGAAGCATATCATCTTGAGGAATTTTTGACTGAAGCACAGCAGTCTCATCAGTCCACATGAGAGGGTTTAAAATGCTTCTGTAGGTCCATGTACATTGTGGTGAAATTCATCCTCTTTTTCTCTCAAAGTGGAGAATGGTCTGCATGTTATGAATCAGGAGTACAGAATCTGTAAAAGCATGCACTGAAACAACCTTCCAAACATTGTAGCAAGGGCAGTGCTCCTCAGCACAAAGTGTGTATTTGTGCCAAGCTGATGGAAAGGAGCGGCACAGCTTTGCTGGCAAAAATAAGTGTCGATTACTCACTGTTATTCTGTCCTTCATTTTTCATGCACCCTGCTACATTCTTTCCCTAAGAGTTTTACTACTCTGTTTTAGAAAGGCAAGGATGGCTGATGGTAAAGGATGGGAAGGTTCTTGTGTCATCTTGTCTAAACAGCAGCTTAAAGCAGATGCCCTTTCAGCCCAGCAGTTCAGTCAGCTTTTCAACCACCCGTCTGTCCACTTATCTTGTCTACTTAACCAGTTTGTTGATAAGGAAATTATATGTAGTAGCTTAAGAAGGATTTTTTTAACCATAGATCACAAACTTCATGTTGAGATAAAGCTGAGATTATTTGTCATATATGATGAGAATGCTACTGGATGTTTTGAAGTAGACCAGTTTTTAGTGAATTCTGGAGAAAAGTGCCCATCATTTCTACAGGTACCAAGAGCCAGAGAATTCTCTGTATTGAGGGTAAACACCTCAGAACAAGTATCCCTTAAGCAAATTCTCAGTAATTGCTGTGTGACCAGCTCACAACATCTATCTGCTTGAGCTTTAACACTTACTGATGAGGGTGATCATTTATCATCTCAATCACAGAAGGTGGTTTTGAATGAGAGGGTCAGGCAGCAGTTGAGATGGATCTTGAGTTGGTGTAATAAAAACCCCAAACTCTGCAAGACCCCCTTGATGAGGGCTCAAATTTGAAGATGCCCAAAACTGTAGTGCAGATTCATACGGTGCCTGTTTGAAAGTGGGACTTAAACTTCATATGCTATTTGTAGGCCATGCATTAGCGTTGTTTCATAGAATCACAGAAGGGTTGAGGTTGGCAGGGACCTCTGGAGGTCATCTGGTCCAAACCTTCTGCTGAAGCAGAGCCACCTAGAGCCAGTTGACTGGGACTGTGTCCAGACAGCTTTGGAATATCTCCAAGGATGGAGACTTCACAGTCAATCTGGGCAACCTGTGCCAATGCTCAGTCACCCTTACAGTAAGAAGTATTTCCTTGATGATGTCCAGAGGGAACCTCCTGTGTTTGTGCCCATAGCCTCCAGTCCTTTCACTAAGCACCACTGAAAATAGCTTGGTTCCATCTCCTGTACACTCTCTCATCAGATGTTTGTATGTGTTCATGAGATTGCCCTGACAGATTCACTTTTTACCTTGGGTTTTGTAAAGAAAAGAGTCTTTCTTTTGTCAAGATGCTAAATATTTCTTGCTTCCACATGCTGCTGCTGCTTTCCTGTCCTTAAGTCTGCTCACAAAGATAAAGCCATAAGCTGGTGGCACTAAATCTGAGGATAAATGTGAAATTGCATATAGAGCTAGGACTCAGTGATGGTGTTTAATATTATTAAGTAAGGTTACTGTGAAAAAGAAGAGGCTGAAGGATTTAGATAATGCCAGCATTCTTGCTTTGAATAATGTCTCTTTCAGCAATTGTGCAGATGTAAACATCACATTTTCTTTTTCCACGTATAGATTTTGATTTAAGTCAAAATTAAACTGTGCAAAATTAAGCAGATTTAATGAAATCAAAATGATGTGAAAACAATTGGTGAATAATATAATCTCATTTCAGCAAATGGAAATCACAGCGGATTGCAAAGGAATCATTAGAGTCACTCATTATTTTATGCACAGTGAGGCAGTTCTTTATCATAGCTTTCAGTACACTGAGAAGTTATTGAAGCTGCCATAAATACAGCGTGCTGAATTCTTGATTTACTTGCACGTTATGTACATCTCACTCCTTAAATGTCAGAGTGCCATATGCCACTGCGCATAAATAGCAATCTGCAGTTTATACATCCCGAGTCGCAGACACAGCAAGAGGGCCCTCAGAAGGCAGGGCTGGCTTGCAGAGGGTGGCTGATGTGCTGCTTTTGCAGTTGTAAGTACCATCTGTTTCGACACAGTCTGGGACTGCTTCACAGTGGTGGTCAGGAATCCACCTAACTCTGTGCACTTGGGCTTGAGCCAGTTACATTTTCTAGCAGGAGAAGGCTGCCAGTGACAATGTGTCTTTCCCACCTTAACTCCCAAATTTCCCAACAAAATTGTAACACTTGTGGTTCTGAATAAGCACTATGTGCTTGCTTAGTGATTGGACTCCAAGATCTGAAAGCTCTTCTCCAACTGTAATGGTTCTATGATTCTATGATTATTGTGTTCTGGACTATTGTGTCCAGTTCTGGGCCCCTCAGTTCAGGAAGGACAGGGAGCTGCTGGAAATAGTTCAGCACAGGGCCACGGGGATGGTGGAGTGGAGCATCTCCCTTATGATGAAAGGCTGAGGGAACTGGGGCTCTTTAGCTTGGAGGAGACTGAGGGGTGGCCTCATTCATGTTTACAAATATGTAAAGGATGGGTGTCAGGAGGATGGAGTCAGGTTGTGCTCAGTAATGTCCAATGATAGGACAAGGGGCAACAGGTACAAGCTTGAACAGAAGAAGTTCCAAAGAAACACAAGGAAAAATTTCTTCCCTGTTCAGGTGAGGGAGCACTGGAACAGGCTGCCCAGATAAGTTGTGGAGTCTCCTTCTCTTGGAGACATTCCAAACCCACCTGGACAAGTTCCTGTGTGACTTACTCCAGGTGGTCCTGCTCTGGCAGGGTTGTTGTACTGCATGATCTCTCGAAGTCTGTTCCAACCCTTCACATTCTGTGATTCTATGTGAACGTTGCATGTGTTGGTAACAGAAGAGGGGACTGCTGGCTGTGTACTCCAGGGCTCTTACCATGTGAAATGCTTATTATAACAAATCCTCATCTTATGTATCTTTGTTAGAAAGATGTTGAATAAGTCAGATTAGGCCAGTCTCCTAGGTTTCTGCTTTGGATGTTCCTTTTCTTTCATCCTCTCCAGAGGATTCCTGTCACTCAGAACTCAAAGGTGATTTGTTGGGGAACTGGCATTGGCAAACAAATTTATTCCTTTGTAAGTGTAATGGATTTGTAAGAAACATAAAACTGTGGATTAAGTGAAGCTTTCTACCACCACTCCTTCAAAACGCCCGGGAGACCAGCTTTGCTTTCTCAGTTTGATCATGTGTCAAAAGGTAGGAGGGATGCAACCCTAGAAATGCCCACATTTGAGGTATTTGCCCACAAAATGAGAGAATGCTTGCCACAATACTAGCAGTTGCTCTTGAAGGAATCTCATTTCTGGGAAAGAAAATAAACTTTGGAAACTGAAGTGTAAGTAGATCTGAGCTGATCAGGAGCAGGTGTTGCAGGTTGGCATTCAGTTACACCATGTACAGTTCTGGCCATCCTACAGATGATGCCTGCAAAAGCATTAATAAGGGAGAAAATACTTCTGCTGTTTTGTGAAGCCTGGAAAGCTCTGGCCACCTGACTGTAATTCCCCTGTGAGATTTAAAAGAGCTCACCTCATTCACCCTGGAGTGTTTTTGTTTAATCTAGAGGCCTCTTCTTGTGCTATGTATGACGCTGGCCTGTAAACTGGAGAGTTGTCTCTCCTTGGATTATCAGCAAAGCCTATGTTTAGAAAGCCTGGATTTATTTTAGGAAGCATATTTGGACTATTCTAAATTACTTTGATTTAATGGATCTTTAGCGTCTAAACTTGAGTGTTAAGAGAGGAGCACAACTTGGCTTTAAGTCTCTTGCTACTATTTGTTCCTTCCTCTGTTTATTGTTCACTATTTGTTTCTGCAATTTTGGAGGCCAAAGCCTGGATCTCTTCTTAATTTGTAAGTCAATCATTTCTGAGAGTTGTGTGCTTTTAAAATGCCAGCATTTGATTAAGAAAAACAATGTTCCTTTACATGAATAATTCACTTTTGGTGAACATGCTGGAAACAGTCATTCTTGGGGGAATTATTTGTGTGCTGTAGAGTTTGCTACCAACTTGATGCAAGTCATCTTGATTACACAACGAAGTGATTATATTGTCAGCTTTCCCCAGAGGCAAGCACTCTCCTGCTTTGTATGTTATTTTCCATTTAGAGCAACACACATCTTCCAGAACTACAGTTTGGGATTCTGTGGGTCCTCTTGCTTTTGATTCACGTGGACAACTGAGGATTTTGAAAACGTTTCCTTCCCATAAATTTATGTCCAGCGACTTACCTTGAAGTTCTATCACAACTTCAACTGAAAGATCTTTCATTCCAGATTCTTCAGTTCTTGAGAGGTGAGAGAGTGGAACAGCTACACCTGACTGGAGCAGCTGATGAGATTGCTGCATTTTGAAGTTGGGATCCATTAGGCATTTGTTCCAGTTTTCCATATAAATTGCAAAGAGACATTTGCATCAATACAGATTTCACGTCAGCGTGTTCAAAGACTGAGTAGGATCTGTTTGCCTCAGCTCAGGGACTGGTTCTGGCCTCATATATATACCTTGAAAGCCTATATTAAGTAATGTACACTTACCTATATTTACATAAAGTGGGTTTTAAATGAAGAACAAAGAGCAATACGTAAAACAGTGAAACACAGAAATGTGAATATTGCCTAGTCAGGCAAGTGTTTTACCTGACAAAATTTTGACCTTGGAGTATGACAAAGTAGCTCAAAGAAAAGGCAGAATATAGCTGTAAGCCTGTATCACTGAACCAAGGCGTTCTCGGGATGAATTGGGAAGGTGTTTTTCATTTTAACCACAACTGGTTAGGTGGGGATGAGGAAAAGCAACCTGTCCAGTTCATGGATAACGCAGTCCTGAGAGCCCATCAAGGCACGGGATGCTTCTCCTCTAGGTGGTACAAGTTAGGTTGGGAGGTAACAACTCAGGAATTGGAGGAGCTGGACAGGAGCTCTTCACTGGCCAATGGGTTCATCTACATTAGTGTTTTTGTTCAGGTCCAAAGCTCACTTTTGAAATTACCCTTAGTCCCTTCTTACTGTGTTCTAGTTACCACCACAAGGCCTATGAACTCCGCTCCTCTCAGGGGAAACTAAAGCAAAAGATATGTTCTGCCAGGATGCCTAAACAGTGCCAAAGGCAACCCTTACTGAGTGTTCAGGTTTGGAGATGTTTTAAATGTTAGTTATAGACATTGTCCTAAAACTAACACCCACTTCTCAGGGCTGTGGGTATTGGGTTCTCAGCAGTAACAGTTTTGCTGCACAAAGCTGCTCTTTCTGGGCTGCACTCCTTACTAAGATAGATATAAACAGCTGGATTTGCTCCCTGGCATGCTGCAAGGAACTGGGAGAGGATCTGACCTGAAGGGGTTTAAGAAGCGCTTGTGCTTAAGCATATACAGAATTCATTTGGGGGTTAGATATTTACTGAATGTGGAAAAATTGTACCATCCAAAATTACAACTATCTCTGTGTAATTTCCCAAATTGCATCTATCTCTCTGTAATTTCCCAGAACCAATGCATTCAAAAACCAGTTTCTCAGAAATGATGTACCAGAATCATCAGTGGTACCAAAAGCAAAGTTAAGATGCTTTGAGTTCGTAAATCAATAGGTAGATTTCTGTGTGATTTTTCTTTTCTTTTTTCCCCTCTCTTGATCATTTTACCTCTGTTAAAAAGATGGGATAAAATTAATTCTTGCCACGTTGCACGGGACAAAGTCAGTAGGGGGGAAATTAGTTCCAGCTCTTGACAGATACACTGTAAGGAAGAATTATTTGCTTAATAAAACTGTTAACGATTACTTCACTTGCAGTGCTGTTTGACTTTAAGCATCTAGTGTGAATATGCCAGGAATGCAAGATCAGGTCTCCAGATATCCGTGGAGGAGTTTATAGACTAAAGAAAGCTGGAGCTCAGCATCAGAGGGAAGTTACACCAGGATAATCCAATGTGTAAAATGTCACACAGAAACCACTATGAAATGGCTTCAGGTTTAAGTTAACATTTCCTTCTCTCACCTGGGCTTGTAACAATGTCTCTAATCTGTACAATAGGTACAGTTTCTTGTTCTCTGGGAGGTTTTTAAAACCATAAAAGGTTATTTTAAGTTCTGTGGAACCGTTCCTTCCAGGAGCATGTGGATGCCATTACCTCATGAGCTCTAAGGCTGCTCTTTCTTGCACTAAAAAACTGAGCTTTGTCACAGACCTTTGCTCACAAAAAATGAGTTGCACAATCTGCAAGTTTTGTCTTTGCCAAAGCCTTTTTTCATTCCTTTGAGTTTACTTTTCAATCTAATTTTCTGTGTTGGTAAGAATAAATTGTCTGGTGAGAGGGAAACGGTAGCTATAACCCATCTCAAGTTTATTTAGACTTTTGCATGTTTCCAACTTGTGTTGGAAACAAACCATTGAAATACAGACTAAATGAAATCATCGTAAGGTGGCCACAGAAGGGGAATAGTATGTTGCATAGTTATCACTATTTGTCAGCTGTGATGATGTTTCAAGAAGGAGTCTTTAGGGATCTGCCCTGCTGTACCTAACAGTATTTGTTAATAGGTTTCTAGACTTTCCACCCCTCTCCAGAAGCCATCTGTTTGAATTGACTTGAGACACAAAGCTATTGATATACAGAGGAATGGATTAAAATTTATGACACTGGACCTGTGGTGTGTTTGGAAAACTGAAAATGAGCACAATTGGAGAAGGTTGCTCTGTACTCAAAATGCTCTGGAAGAAATAGAAGATTAAGGAGAGAGAAAACATACCACTCTCTAAGGAGACAGGTGTGGGGATGATGAATAGATTATATAAACACGAAGATGATGAAAATAGGTGGCCAGGCAGCTGTATGGCACATGGGAATCCGGGCAATACGTCGAATCACATACTGAATGCATCATCCTTCTGAGACTACTGAAGTCTGAAAGACTGGCAATGTGTTTTCCCTGAAATATTGATGGGAAGGACTCCACTTTAGCTGCTGCTGTTTGAGGTGCAATGGTGTGCATAGTGCTTTAAGAGAAATACATACAGACTGGAGAAAACTTCAGGGAAAAAACTAGAAGAAACTGTGGATATTAATAATGTGACTAGGAAGAAAGGGCTGAAGTTTGAGCAAATGTATGTTAGAAATCCTTGCAGGAAGAGTGGAGACCTCTCATTCTTTGCAATCACTGGGAGAGTGGCAAGAAACAGCTTCTGGTATGAGCTGGGTAAAAGGAAAAACTTAGAAACTTGATATGGTGACAACACTGGAACAGGCACCTCAGTGAGCTGAGTAATAGTTGTCTGTGAAAATTAAGAACAGGGCAGACATGCACATCGGAGATGGTCTAAGTGTACATGGTGTACTTGGAGAGAGAAGAGAGAGCTCATCCAACTCCGTTTCTCACTCTATACGTTCTCATTTTGTACGTTCTTGGTTGTAAAAGGTTGCAAAGTCACATGGGTATCTCTGCCGAGGAGCACTTTCCCTCTGGTGTGCTTGCCTGCTGCAGCCCTGCTCAAGTTTGCACAGTGAGTTTTGGTCCAGCTGCCTCTTCACTATCAGCCAAGGTCAGTAGGGCACTTTAGCCCAAGGGAAATGCCTGAAGATGTTTGCAATGTGGAGGATGCTCTTTAGTTGCTATCACTTTTTCTGGGGCTTTATACATGCTCAGGGCCTTAGAAGGCAAATGGCCCCGTTCTAGCCTGTTGTCCAAGCTAAGTCCTTTTCCTGTTCTCCTCTAAGGGCTCACAGCCATATTTGATATCTGTCTGTCAAGTTCAGAAGTGCCTCTTTGAATTAGACCCCAATGTTCCTCCTGTAGAAGCCTGTCAGCAGCTTCTGTTCCCCTTGATGCCATAGGCTCTAGCTGCTACAACCATTAAGCTCCCACTATCCCCAGTCTCTGTGAAAGGAGTAACTTCCTTAGCATGCAAGAAGTTGATGGCATTGTGGTAAAAAATGTGAACTCTATACCCACATTGCACTTAGTGTTGCATAGGTATCACATATTTTCCTGTTATTGAAGAGATACTAAGTAAGTGATGTTTCTCTCCTGTGCCTAAATGCTCCTTGCACACATTATTTTGCCTCTTAACGTTTTGACAAACATGCCAGTTGTTTTGTTTTTCTCAGCCATCCTGACTTTTCAAAGCCTGAACAGTTGGATTTAATTCTTTGCTTAAAAACCTCAGGATTTTGGGGTTCTTTTTTTCTTGACCTGACAGAAGATGAACAGGAAGGATCCTTTGTATTTGTCGGAGACGAATCTGAAATTTGACTGATGTTTACCAAAGATTTCATTTTTGTTTTGTTAACTCTAGGAACTTGAGTTTACAAACTCCCACTGGGTTGAATGGAGTTGTACTTTAAGTATGGAAAATGTTTCAGCCTTTAAAAGTCCATGCTGAGGTCCAGATATCAAGTGTCCCTTGTTAATGTATGTTGCTGGACTAACAGAAATATAAAGTCCTTTTCTCTCTCTGGTTCTGAAATTGGAGACTTCAGATGGTTGTCAATGCCAGAAGGGAGACTAGATCTTGGTTTAAGTCATATATATTTAAAGGCTGTGTTTCCCCAGATGTATGTATTAATTGGGAAACAAACTGGGAGGAGGGGGGCACACACACATAATGCTTTGAAATAAACCAGATTCCTAATGGAATAAGAACGCTCCCTCCAGTGCATTTTCTCCCTCTGTGTCAGCTTTTATGGTTCTGTTTCTGGCACACAGCTTTTGAGATTTCTTTAAAGATTGTTAAGAAAGTCTCTCTTACATCAACCAGCAATTTTCAGAGCCTGAGCAGAACTTTAATGAAAAGCATCTTCAGCAGAAGATCGGTAATCAGGGAGGGAAAGGGGCAAAAATAGGGTGTAGGGAGTGAAGCACAGGGCTGCTTTGTGGTTTGAGTTTTCACTTTCTAAGATCACCAAGATGTAAAGCTGCATTTCAGGCTTGTAAACAATTGGGTTGGGTTTTTTTTCAGGAAAATAAATGCTTGTCCAGGGCACCTGTGTATAAAGATGTGCGCTGAGAACTGCAGTCAGTAACTTTGTTTGCACTTGCAGGGTTGTGTTTACTAATGCACCCTGCCATTGAGTTGCTGTGTCTCAGCCTGACTCAGCCTGTCAGCCAGCACTCAGTGAATGGGGCAGAACAAAATCTGAAGGAAACCTTTAGAGGTTCAGATAATGCTGTAGGAAGCCCCTCCCAACAATATCTGAAAAGCCTGGAAAATGTACAGCAGGCCAAATGTTTTGCTGAAGCTTTAAAGGCTAGCAAAAAGCTTTCCAAGTTCCTGATGGCAAAAAAAGCTCCTGGACTCACCTGCTGTTTTCTTTTGCTTTTCCCCTCAGGGGTGTAGAATGAACAGTAAGTGGGAATACCTCTCTACAGACTTCAGCTGAGCTACCAGCAAAATTCCTGTGTGAGAGCACGTTGCATTATGGGCTGGGCTGAGCAGAGCAGCAATGTTCTCTCAACTTCCTTGTTCAAACACTTCATGACAACACTACAGTCTTCTTGCAAAAATACCTTTGGGGTGGGGAGACAGAGGGCATGCATGTGGATGGATGTGTATGTGTCTGGAAGTCCGTGACCCAAAGGTGGAGGGAGCAAGCTCCACATGATGCACTTTCAGGGCCGGAGGTGAAGGAAAATACAGGATGCACATCTGGAACTGCTCTACTAATGGGAGAATTAAGAGAGCACGAAGCAAGCACGGAGTAAGCACAGAGCATACCCATAAAACAGAAGGTCAAACCTTTTTTAGCTTTAGGTCTGAGTTAAAAACCACATTTTGGTAATTCATTACACACTCAGAATATGTAAGGTATTGATTATTCACAGAGTGTCCAGGACTGATGAAGGAATGTCATTTTGATCCAAAACGAGTGGAGATGAGCCTTATTAGTTTGGTGCTTTGATCACCAGGGAAGGGAATGAGAGAATTGTGGAGTATTAAGTGCTTTTTGTATACTTAAGTGTAGGAATGGAGAGTAGGGAAGAATGTAACCCTGCAGAGATTTTTAGGTGCTTTCAAACATTAAGTGACTGAAAACGTATGTATTCAAAATATGCTGGAAGACTGGTAATCGTTCCCACAGTACTAATAATCATCTCTAGCAGATGTTAGAAGATGAAACTGTTTGCATTTGATTTTTAGTTCTGTCTTTTTCACGGTGTAGAAACACGAGTTTGTTCTGTGAGTCTTATTTATATAATTTCTTTTTCCCTTTTTATACCAGTTTGTGTTAAAAAAAAACCCCAACCAGGCAAACAGACAAAAAGCCAAAAGCAAAATGGTAAAGGGAAAGGAGATGAATTCACCATTCCAAATATCCGTAGTAGTGGAACTTGAAAAATCGTGCATTCTTTTATATTAGAAGCATCTTTGTCTTAAAATCTCAAGAAAAGATGGAAAAAGTAAAGGTTCCAAATCTGTCATATCTCCTGCACATGTTCAGCTGCAGGCAATATCCTTGGGTTTTGGTGGTAATGTGAGGGAAGTCAAACGCATGGTAAGTCCTTGCAAAAATTAATCTAGGGAACTGTTGCCTAAGTGGTCTGTGGAGTCAGGGCTTGTCTGCAGGAGCCTGGCTGCTGCTGGTGCTTTGGGTTGGGTTTTTTTTTTCTCTCCAGCTGTAAATCTCATTTTTAAAATACCAGAGTATACCAGATACTTTCCAAACAACACTCCTCGATGCAGTTATTTGCAATAGCTGCCAGGGGCGTGTTAGGAAATCTCCAAGGGGAGCAGAGTGTCTGCAAAGCCCACTCTGCCTTACAATATGGTTCTTGCTCAAAAATGCACAAATCTCTGGGCTAGATCCATGTAGCTGTAGCACAGACTCAGAAGCCTTGAAGAAACTGTTTTTGCTGTTGCTTGCTGAAATACTGAGTTTCCATCTAAGTAAAACATGATACAGAGGAGGAAGAGAGAATCACAGAATCTTCAGGGTTGAAGGAGACCTCAAAAGATCAGGGCAGGACCACCTAGAGCAGGTCACACAGGAACTCGTCGAGGTGGGTTTTGAATGTCCCCAGAGGTGGAAGGAGATGGCAAAGTGCAGGTTTTACCTTCACAGTGTCCGATGATGGTTTTGATCTCTGCAACTAAACTCGGTGCTTTTGGGCAAGCTGCTGGACTTTGTACCATGGGTTCTTCAGCTAAACAGTTGTGCCTCTCCCTTGCAGACACTGTGAAAATGCAGGCCTGTGGTTGCTTCTATTGCAGCCAGTCACATCAGAGCGTGCCTGTGCCGGGCCAAGTAAAGGCTTGAAAGGGAAATTCAAGTGTAATACACTGATCAGATTAATCTAAAATATACTTAATTTGCAGGCTCTACCTAAAAGCAGATTTGGGCAATTGTTGAATGCATTTCTGGCTCTTCTTTGCTTAGCCTGAGTCTATGCTGTGACAGTCACAGAGCTGTAGATTTGATGTTACTTGAGATGGTTTTGCACGCTTCCCTGAAATGTCTGAACACTGAACTGGTAGCAGAAGTTGTGATGTGGAGGAAAGCCTGGTGCTCTAGAACCACTGTTCTTGCTCTGTTCATTATATATGTTATTCTACTGCACACTAAATTGTGGCACTGTATTCATCTCTGGATGGGGCTTTCCTTCCTAAAGAACTTCTGTTGAGATAGTCCCGAGAGGCTGGAGATGGAAGGAGTGTGCTCAGCAGCAGCATTCATCTCTCATACACTGGTTGCATCTTATGTGGTGTACTGCTGAAATATCTCAGGATCTCTAAGTCTATTGCCCATGACATTTGCCTGACTGTTGAAATGATATCCTACTTGGCTTCCAGTCTTTCAGTTGCTTTGCTTGGAGGGCTGGGAGCAGGAGTGGAAATGACTCATGATCAGCCCATGTCAGCACAGAGAGGAAACAGTTCAAATAAACTCACGGCAAAGGCAACTTTTCTCACTAGTAGAGGCTCTTTATTTTTGTGCCTGCTTTTTGCCAGTGAAGTGAAATAAAGGAGGTAAAGCAATAGCAAATTGTTTTGTGAGGGGGTTTTTTGGGGTCAACTGCTTCCGCCGTGGCAATTAGCCCTAGCAAAAGGAGCAAGTAAATGTTGTGCAACAGCTCTGTAACAAGTTTCCAGGCGTGCTGTTTCTTTGCCACTTACTTTTCTGGGCTTGTTTTTTCAAATGCAGCCAAAGTTCACTTTAGTCCATTGGAAAGGAGGGCTTTCTGCATTCTCACAAAGAGACACAGCCAGCTCCCCTTCAAGAACTAGTCACCGGGCTCTTGGTTGAGCTCCCGACTCCCAGTTTGCGAGAATGGAAAATGAACTTCTTTAGTGACACAATGGAAATAGGTGTGTGGGACTGTGCTTTTCCTATCTGCCCAGGTCTGGTGGAGGAATTAGAGTTTGCTTTGTGAGCTGTTTTTTGGCCTCCCGCTGAACAGCTGAAGGAGCTTACTGCTGCCTAGGTAGTGCCAAGGTTATGGTCAGTTACTCTCTGTCAAAAATAGCTTGTGACTCAAATGTATGAATTCCTTGCAGCATTTGGTTGAGAGTACAATGAATTAAAATCCCTGGACTCCCACTGCCATCTCCTCTTCATTCCAGGGCTCAGACCCACAGCCTCCCCTTCACTTGCTTGGCTTTGGCAGCGCAGCCAAGGACACGTCTTTGTCCTGTACCCAATGCTGAGGTGAACAGTGTTTTCAGAGTAAATATTGGGAAATGTGTGTTTCCTCAGTAGTAAAAATGACTGCTTAAAGCCCCCAAAAAACCCAAAGCCCATCAGGCTCCATTAACAAAAGCGGTAGCGGGGTGCTGTGCTGCACGGAGAGCTCTGCATCCGCCCGCCGCTCACAGAAACCACGGCTTTTGTCTTCCAGATTCCGACCTGAGCATGCGGACGCTCAGCACGCCCAGTCCAGCATTAATATTCCCACCCAATTCTCCCGGCTTCCAGAATGGCAGAGGCTCATCAACGTCTTCATCCTCGGTCACCGGGGAAACTGTGGCCATGGTCCACTCGCCGCCGCCGACCCGCCTCACTCATCCTCTCATCCGGCTGGCGTCCAAGCACCAGAAGGAACAGGCCAACATCGACCGGCTGCCCGACCACTCCATGCTCCACATCTTCTCCTTCTTACCCACCAACCAGCTGTGCCGCTGCGCCCGCGTGTGCCGCCGCTGGTACAACCTCGCCTGGGACCCCCGGCTCTGGAGGACTATTCGCCTGACCGGAGAGACAATCAACGTGGACAGGGCCCTGAAAGTGCTGACCCGGAGGCTTTGTCAGGATACACCCAACGTATGTCTCATGTTGGAGACGGTAATCGTTAGTGGCTGCAGGCGGCTCACAGACAGAGGACTCTACACCATTGCCCAGTGCTGTCCAGAACTGAGGAGGCTGGAGGTGTCTGGCTGTTACAACATCTCCAATGAAGCAGTCTTTGACGTCGTGTCACTGTGCCCAAACCTGGAACACCTGGATGTGTCAGGTAACGGGAGATATTTCAATGTGGATGCCTCTGGTTCCAAAAGCCTTGTTCTTGTCAAACCCTTTCCCCTACGACTGCACATCCTTCCCCTTTCTGCGTTTTCTTTCGAAGTAGGAGTGCCAAGTCTCCTAACACAGTACTGGTGAGACAAGCACCACTTGAATCTCTGTTCCTCAAATGCCAGCAGCACCTCTTTGGTGGCTGGGTCTCCTCCAGTGGAGGCAAGCTGGCAGAGATGGCCACTTCCAAGTAGCATCAGTGCTGCCTATAGATTTTAGCACCAAGTACCCTTACGAGGGCCCACATGGCAGTCAGTGCTACATCATACAGTGAAGGCCAGTCAGTTCAGCAAAACTTGTTTTTCATGTAGACATAATTTCTATGTAGATTATGTAAATGTAATGTACATATCTGTAATTCAATCAATGACTTGAGAAGGAGCTCAGAATTAGTGCTGGGCTTGTGTTTGGGTATAAGCATCAATTGTCATGCCTAGCTAAACTTCAAGGTCTCCTGGTTTCCTTTGCTATTTTAACAAGACTTAGCTAGCTTGAACTTTTTTGTTTGTTTAATAGCCTTATTTATTTTCTTAGCAGCTTTCTGCTTTTCCTTTCACCCAGTTACAATGTATCACTGCAGCTGTTTAGATCAGCAGAAATGCTTTAGAAGGCTTTCCTCAGACCTGTTTTGTCCCCCAAGGTCAGCCACACACAATTTCCTCCCTGCAAATATGTTGGCACTTAATGGAAAGGGCCTAGCCAAACAGAACACTAAAGTAAATTCAATGTTCTATGCTTTATTTTGTGAATTCACTTGTTATTGATGTTGTTACTAATCAGCCAAGACCAGATCTGTCATTTCAGAGGCACTAATGGCAACAAGCAGGACGAAGTGGGATGAAGAAGCAGTGTTATTGAGTCACTAGTAGCTGACAAACTGCTTTTTCCCAGGCTGCCTATCTGGTGTGCACCGTTTTGCTTTCAGTTTTCTGCCTTTTATATTTTTTCCCTGATTTAGCCAACTCTTTCACCTAATATTTTTAGGATGGGAGAAGGTCGGGGAGGGCATCAAGACAAATAACAACAAATGAGAGTTGTTTGCTTGTAGTGATTGCTCTCTGAAGCTGCCAGGTGATAAGGAGTCTCTGCAAGGTTCCTGGCCAACGGACCCTACTTTCAATGACCACTTGCGTATAAACCACTTATTTTTTGCTGCATACTGACATCAGTTCTGGATTGCAAACCACACAGTCAGGTTGAAGC
This sequence comes from Colius striatus, assembly GCF_028858725.1. Classification (NCBI taxonomy): domain Eukaryota; kingdom Metazoa; phylum Chordata; class Aves; order Coliiformes; family Coliidae; genus Colius; species Colius striatus. The sequence goes on from NC_084762.1 coordinate 9,158,140, forward strand.
ATGGCCAACAGCAGCAGAAAATGGTTGTACCAGTGTGATTTACACCTAGAGCTACGTATCACCTTGAAGGCTGGCTGTATCCCTGGCATGGTTATGCTTTTATTTTACTACATCCTCTAGGGTGATATAGAGAGCTGAGTGACTCAGGTATCCTGGGCCTGGAGAGCCAGGAGAAGAATTACTGAGCTGAAAGTGAACTGCCTTGGCACACCAGTCTGTCAGCTGACACCCTGAGTGCAGTAGGTGGTGGAAAAGGCTTTGGTCCACAGCTCATACTGATAGATATGCTATAGACCAAAAGTGACTTTTTCAAAAGCAAACAAAATGAAAGGATGATTAGTGCTCTTGAAATAGATTCTGTTGGTGTCTGCCTTCATTTCTGGTTTCTCCAAGCCTGTTACTTTCAGATCTAGAAGATAGTGCGTATGTCTTAAGAGCTCATCAGTTTGGTCTAAAGTGTGTAGAGGACAAGTACAATGTCTTCCTTGAATTTTGTCTCATCAGTGGGCCTGGAAAGTAATTTTAATCTCATATTTTTGTTAAGTTGTCCTTTCTTTTTGAAGTGGGTGAGGGAGAAATCCTGGTTTTGAACATGGTCAGAAGCCAGGGTGTTTGGATTCAGACCGAGCTTTTCCTTCATGCACCTGCACATGAATCAGGGATAATTGATCTCTGGGGTCTTATTTAGAGTCCGCTTTTTTCCTTCTGATGTGGGTAATTTTGGAAGATGTTTTGGAAGCAGGATTCTGTTTTCCCCTCCTTCTGTCTGTAGGACAAAGCTTGCACTGAGATTCTCAGGACTGAAGCGGTTCACTGCTTTGGTTTCATGCTGAGCAAGAGAAGTGGGATACATGTGCTGGGGCATGAAGGTAGCTAGCTAGCTACCATCTAGCTAGATGGCACTGGGTAGCTAGCTAATTAAAACCCAGTTCACAGTTGTACATCTAGCTGAATCCCTCTCCCCCTCAGATGGTTGCTTGGCAGCAACATACCAAATCGTTAAAGTCTAAAGACCAGATGTTCATATTAGCTTTTAAGAGTTTTCCACAAAGTTCTGTCACTCTCAGCATCTACCTTGTGGGCAGGTCAGAGATATCTCTGTGAGTTGGTTGAGCTTGACTGTACGTTATTATCTAACACACTAGCCAATGTTTTATTCACTCAGGTTGGAAGTTTCTCCTCCCTTTTAAAAATCAGTTATAGTTACTTTATGGAAAATTCTGTTACAAGGGCTTTGTTTTTACTTGTTTTTTAATTATTTAGGACAGAAAAATTGTTGCAGACTCAGGAACCTGTCGTGTTGCCCAAACATCAGGTAGTTCTATATCAACACGGACTCTTTTTCTGGTGAAACTGTTTTGAATACCCTTCCCATGAAACATTTCACAGTGTAGCCAAAGTAACTAGAGAAGGCAATGCTGAGCTTGTCAAAACAGTGATCACACACTGATGTATGTGCCTCCAACCCTTCTGCGAGCCTTCTGACCCATGCACTTTCTAATTGAGGTGATTAAAGCATTCCCCCTGCTTGGATCCTCAGCAGACAGAACTTTCCCCTTGGCCTCGTGGACCCTTCATTCTCATTTAGCCAGATTATTTTAAAATGGAGTTCTAGGACAGCATGTGAAATAGTCTGAAGAGGAGATAGCACTGGTCACTTTTAAGATGATGTTGTTTGTTGAGCAAAGTCCTTTTTGCTTCCAAGTCCCAGAGATTCTGCATGACCTGGGGACAATTTGCCCGTTTCACTGTAAGAAGCTAAAGGTAAAATTTGCATCTGTTCACATAAATTTGAAGCACAAGTTAAAAATGCAGCTGCAAATGCAAATGATGAATATAGAAAACTAATTGCAGGTGGCAAACTGTTTTGAATCCATATCCAATGCTTATTTACAGCATGTACATGAGCTCACTGGGTTATCTCAGGGGATTTTTGTTGTTGTTTTTAAGAAGGCTATTCATACCTTCCACTAAGCCTCTAAATGAGACCTTGTTGTATCAAGTGGTATGGGTTTGGCTCATTCAGGTTCTTGAGGTGAGCTCCATACGTTGCTGTGCTCTTTACTTCCAGGCTACAAGCTTTGCGCAGCTTTCTGAGAAGTGGAGCTCTAAGGTTGTCATCCTGCCTTTTTGTGGTTCACTTCATCCCTGTTGGCCAGTGTTTCAGCAGTACAGAAAAGCTCTTTCTATCCCTGCCTGAGGACACTTTCCTAAGCATAAGCTGCAGAATCTGAGTAGATATCTATGGCTAAAACTACTGGGCCTCGATCACTAACAGGTAGACTCTCCCTTCTTCTTGCAGCTACTTCTAGCTACTCTAATGCCTTGTGCCCAGCTGAACTTGGCACAGGTAAGAGTTTCCCATCAGGAGCCCAAGACTGCCAGTGTGCAGTGCAGTAGAAACAGCACTTTCCAAAAAAAAAATCTTTAATTCTCCACCATGTGCAGAGTGGAGGTTAAAAATGGGAGAAGCCTGAGAGTGTGTTTTTACCTTTAATTAGCTCTTTCTCATTCCTTGCAAGATCTGGTGTTTCTCCTCTAGTCTAGTTACCTGCACTTATGTCCAGATTTTCTCACTTGAAGCAGCCCTTTCCTGTGTGTCTATTCATGTCCTCTCATGCCCTAACCAATCAGTTGGCTCCTACTGTCTCTCCCCATTGTCCTTGGGATACCAGAATCTCCACCCTACTGCAAGCACAGAGCCTTGCCATAGTTTTATATCCTTCCCACATCGCAGGCTTGGGGCTGGATTCACATCTGTTCTCCAAATGGAGAACAATTTGGAGGGTGGATGTCATTTGTTTCTTTTTAAATGGGGTTGGGGGGGTGAAAGAGCCTCTGATGTTGGTTTTACAAACTCAGCTAGTCAGCAACGAGACGGCCTCTGATCAAAAAGCTGCGTCAGTTGTCACGCAGTACCATTTTCTCAGGTTGCCAGTGGGTTCATATTGCAGTAACAGGTTACAAACTGTCTCTAGGTAAACCTAGGATCATCACCTTACATTTGGTATACGGACAAAATCAATCTGTCGCTTTGCTGGTGCTCAAAATGCCAAAGCAACCCACGGAGTGACTGGAATGACTCCAACGGAGTTTATTATTTCCTCTGGTGTAGGGACACATCACAGCAAATCCAGACTAGTCAGTCGAGATGACTCTGTTCCTGCAGTGTGAAGGTGCCTCCCTCATGTCCATAGAATCATTTAAACCACAAAATCACAGAATGATGGGGTTTGGAAGGGACCTTTAGAGATCATCTAGTCCAACCTCTCTGCTCAAGCAGGTTCATCTAGTTGAAGTCGCACAGGAGGGCATCCAGGAGGGTTTGGAAACCTCCAGAGAAGGAGCCTTCACACCTTCCTTGGGCAGCCTGTGCTGAGGCTCCCTCACCTCAACAGTACAGAAGTTTTTCCTTAAGTTTAAGTGGAACTTTTGTGTTCCAGCTTTTGTCCATTACCCCTTGTCACTGGACGCTACAGAAAAAAGTGTCACCTCATCCTCTTGACATCCACCTTTCAAATACTTGTCAGCAGGCAATTTCAGGCCCCTGCTTTGGCCTTGCCGTGTGACCTGGTTTTACTGCTCACTTACATTCGCTGTGTTCTTCCACTTAGGCTGCTCCAAAGTAACATGCATCAGCCTGACTCGCGAAGCCTCCATCAAGCTGTCCCCCTTACACGGGAAACAAATCTCCATCCGCTACTTGGACATGACAGACTGCTTCGTCCTGGAGGACGAGGGCCTGCACACCATCGCCGCCCACTGCACCCAGCTGACCCACCTGTACCTGCGCCGCTGCGTCCGCATCACCGACGAGGGCCTCCGCTACCTGATGATTTACTGCCCCTCGGTGAAGGAGCTGAGCGTGAGCGACTGCCGCTTCGTCAGCGACTTCGGCCTGCGGGAGATCGCCAAGCTGGAGTCTCGCCTGCGCTACCTGAGCGTGGCTCACTGCGGCCGCATCACGGACGTGGGCATCCGCTACGTAGCCAAATACTGCAGCAAGCTGCGCTACCTCAACGCACGGGGCTGCGAGGGCATCACGGACCACGGCCTGGAGTACCTCGCCAAAAATTGCACAAAACTCAAATCGCTGGACATCGGCAAGTGCCCTCTGGTCTCGGACACCGGCCTGGAGTTTCTCGCCCTCAACTGCTTCAACCTGAAGCGCCTGAGCCTGAAATCATGCGAGAGCATCACCGGGCAGGGCCTGCAGATCGTAGCTGCCAACTGTTTTGACCTGCAGATGTTGAACGTGCAGGACTGCGAGGTGTCGGTGGACGCTCTGCGGTTTGTAAAACGACATTGCAAGCGCTGTATCATAGAGCACACCAACCCTGCCTTCTTCTGAAAGGAAACCCCACGCCTGCCGTCACAGTGCAGTATGAAAAACACTGACGTATAAACACGCGCTCTCATTTCCAGTAATGCTGTCTTTTCTGTCGCTCACGGGAGTCAGCTTTTCTTGTATGTTGCGGGTGAGGTCGTGTTTCTAGAGGACTATTGTGTTTGCTTTCTCTGTGATCACTTTTTAAGGTGCGGTGGGTCTCTGTGGAGAGGCTGCCTTAATGCAAAAGCAACGAGTGCTCGGCGTCCCCGGTGGCTGCCATTTCCATAACAGCCGTGATCTTGTCCCAGGCTACAGTAGCTACCTCCAAAGGAAATAGCACATAATCCCTCCTTTGGAAGTGCTACGAAGCTGTGTCAAATACATCTGAATTCCAGCTGTGCACACAAAGCTGACTATGCAAAATGTGTCTGTGTTCCCCGACTTCTTCCAGTATGGCTGTTAAAGCGTCCCCTCATCTCCAAGTAGGTTCTCTTTGGTAGTTATCTGTTGTACTCCCTCAGGAAATACTGGGTAATGTTCTTAAACGTACTTGATTGAGGCAGAATAAGACCTGCTGGCCATTGCCGAGCACTCTGCTGAGTGAATCTGGAGATTGTGCCCACGCATGGATTCTCTTGGAAAGCCCACCTTCAGGCCACTCCTGCATCATCACTACTTGCCTTCGTTCCTAAATCTGTCCTCTCCTGCATGTGTAGTACCACTCGCTGGTAGCAGATAGGGATTTCTGGGTCTGATAAGCAGTGACCTATTCACTGGAGTGTAGGAAAACAGATGAGATGTTGGTGGCCTGGCAAAGTAGAAAGCCAGCCCATCAGCCTGAGGAGCTGCTGTAATTCTGCTACGGGCTGAGATGGGACTGTGGTACCCTGAGGACCCTCTGAGGCATTGTGGAGCAGCTCACACAGGGCATGGGCAATTGCTGTGCTGTGCAGCTGTCTCCAGAAAGCCTGTCTGTGTTGCTTCAGTGTATGTTTTCAGCAGCCATGGCATCACTGCAGTTGACACTCCCTGAGCAAACCCGGCACGTGCGTTGAGGCAAATTCAGTGTGTGCCTTAGTACCTGTAGAAACATGACCCTTTTCTGTGGCCTTCCAGTTCAAAGGATAGATGGCTGATCTCGAGATTTCAGAGATGTGAGACTGATGTTAGACAACAACCCTGGGGACAGAGGAGCTTAGAGTGTTGTAACATTAGATTTAGATTTTGTGAAGCCTTGTCTCTGTATGTTCCCTTAGGCTGGAGAAACAGCTGCTGCTCAATGAGGAATTAAAACCCTGTGACACTGGGAGCCCTTTGTACTCTCATGGTCGCTCTCACTCTTGCAAGAGTGGTTTTGGAGGTTCCCCCGTCTCGTCGGCGTGTGGCTGTTGGACGGTTTTTCTTTCTTCACAATTTTCTGACGGCCTTTTCTCTGTATTTTCACATGTAATGCTCAGATCTGAAAGCCAGACACGTTAGGGATGATGATATTTTCAGGCAGGCCCCCTGCGCCTGACTGACAGGTGAATTCATACGTTCAGCTCAAACGCCATCAACGTCTCGGTAGAGAACATCAGAAGGGAAGCGCCGTGTCTGGTTTTCATAAGCAGTAGTTCCATCATCTCCAGACAACGCTAATAAAACCGTTGATATGAAGTGAAAATCCATATGCTCGAGAAAAAAAATACAGAGCTGCTGAGGAAATACTCCTAGCAATGCTCTCTCAAATTACAGCAGAAAAAAAGAAATGGTTTGGACATGTCCCTGCAGAGGGAACTTGTCCTACTGCTGCAAAAAAATTCCTGTAAGTTATGTATGTTCCTCCAATTTCAAGTTTCTTAACACACAGGATGTCATCAGCTCCCAGTGATAAATCAGATCCTAGCAAAGCAAAGAGGGCCACGGAAAAGGAATTTGTCATTGCTACTGTTACTGGTCAGTGACTGACAGGGGATGATACCATTCTTTGGCCAGTTAATATCACTGGTTTTCCTTTTTGTATTGTTAACATTAAGAGATTCTTCTCCAGCAAGTAGAACAGTATATTTTATCCGAGCCAGCTTTACTCTCTGTTTATCCTTTATCCCAAAATGGCCCCGAGGATAGTTAAATGTTCAACCCGTTCCTGAGGATGGTGGGATTTTGAGCCATTTGCACTCACGAAATATAAGGCCTCATTAGTAACATTTAACTGTTTATTAAAAAAGAGGGGAAAAAAAAGCCAAAAAAAAAGCTACATTTTCTGGCTAAGCTAAATTGAGTGAATAGTGCTACATGGTTTTTGAGGTTTCTAATGTTTAAATTGGCCTGTACTGTACAAATCTCACTATAAAGCCTTAATTTGCTACCAAGAAATAAAGCAATATATTGGTAACTGGTGAGTGTGCATTGTCATTTGCACTGATCGATTAACTCCTGGTGAAAAGGATTAAATGCTTGTAAAGCTTTTCTTGAAAGTTAGGTGAATGAATGGCAATATTTAAAAATGGGGGGAAAAATGTTATAGGTAGGACCTTACCCATATCTCTCTCCTGATTTTCCTCATATGGTGATTTTTTACCCTAAAACATAATCAGTAACAGGAAGTGTAAGTAAAAGAAATTACATTATGTAAAAAAACATGTGTGTAAAAGTTTCAGGAGAGCCTGTGCGCTGGTTTAAAGGCAAGTTAACAGATTTGATGTGAGAAGTAAAATGGAATGACTGAAAAAGTAGACCACTTACTAGTGCCGTGGTGCCTTTTGAATGCTCTAAAAGACTACTCTGGGAGGCAGTGGTGGAAATTGAATAAAGGTAGTTTTTCTAAGGCAAATGATTTTGAGTATATAGTCTTACAAGGACTGAGTTGGTGCTCGGAGACTTCTACTTATTTCAAGAAAATTTGAACTTAACTTAGTGATACAGCTGGCCCATTTGGACTTTTAACATTTTTCCTGTGTCTACTCGCAAAATGTCACGACCAGAAAAGAAACTGAAACAGTGCACATGGATCAGAGCTTGCAGGAAAGATTGCAACGTGTGACTGATGCATCTTTGTTCCAGTTTGGGGTTGGCAAAGACTGTAAATTTCCTCAGCGAAAACATTGTTGATTCCTGAACCATAAAAGTCAGGCTCAGGCACCAAGGCTGCTGCTTCTCTGCAATAGCATGTGGTGATCTCATCAAAGCAAGCAACAATGAATCACATCAGTCAGGCTGGCAAGTTGTTTGGGTCTTTGGGATAACTTGTGACCTGTAGAGAGATTTCTCTTAGAAAAGGCACATCTACACCACCATGCACTCTGATTATAGCCAAGGCTCTGTATCTACGTTTTTGTCCTTCTCATTCCCTTGTTTTTTTTAAAAAGTGAAACCATATTTTCCCCATTAGCAGCATGAGATTGATGCGAAGTGCAACACTTCTGCCTTTTTGAGCTTTGCTCATCTGGCTTCTTATGAAATGCAGAACAGCTTCTGCTGGATGTCTTGGACTCAGAACTGTGGTCCAGACTGTAACCTTCAGGAATGGCTTATGTGGTTTCTGCAAACTTCTAGCCTTTGAACTGGAAAATTAAAAAGCTAGTAAAAGGCCTAATTTTAGCACTAGGCTTGGAGCGGGTCCAAGCTCTCATTAAAAAGAAATACAGTGACCATTTGGACTGCAGACTGGCTGCCCCACAGCTGCCAGTGGTAGCTTCAAGGGGAAAAGTTCTCTGAGAGGGTCGGTGCGTGGCTCCTTTTCCCCTGGCGTTCCCCAGGAAGGGAACCTCCCCCCGGCTTTGGTTTTTTAGATAATTTTGTCAATGTAGCTATCCGTGCTGAAACTTCCCATGCTGGGCTTTGAAAATGTTAGTTGAAATGGTTCATCTGGTTCTGTAAATAAAGCTTGGAGGAAATGTCATTTTGCTCATGTTAAACTCCTGGTGACCTTTCCTTTGAAAACGGTTCATTGCTCTTCATCCCTACTGAGGCCTTCAGAGTGAAAGTGTGAGCCTTGCCAGGAGGTCAGCTTTGGGACAAGGATGCATCTTGCTGATCTCCCAGTTAAAAATTCACCCAAATTTGGCTATATTACACGTCTTTGAACATCTCCAACTGCCCGACCTGGAGAAGAGGGGCACACTCAGAACTTTTGGAGCTTGTAGTCTGGCCAGGCTCGGATTTGGCAAAGCTAAGAGGCGTTTATCGCTCTGGCAGTGTGAAAGAGGAAATGACCTGGATTATATGGAAGCTGCCTGGAAAGTCAGGGCAGGGTTGAAAGATAGAGTTTTGAGAACTGGGACAAGAAGAAGGATGAAGGAAATTTCCTGGGCAAGGGGGACTTGGATTGAGATGAGAAGAAACTGAATGATATTCGTGAAGAACCTGAGTCTGGGGTTAAGAGAGGTGGCTCTGTATGACTTGGTGAGCAGGGAGAGTTTGGCCAGGGAATATATAAGTGCTTAAGAATGGCATTTGGGAGCAGGAGAAGAAACATGAAGAAAATAAGTTGAACGTTATGTAAATAGAATACATTCCTTCAGCGAAGGCTCTGGGAAAGACAGGACAAACTGTTTCAGTGAGGATGCCTCAAATTCAAAACAGCCCTTCAGAAGGGAAATACTAATTTTGCATTTAATGCATCTGGTATCTACCTTCTTTTTAAAGTTTTTCTATTTTGTGAAGCCAGGAAATCTTTACAGGCCGAACTCCTGCCTTTGACAATGAATGTATACCGAGGCCTGAGACGTCATCACCGTCAGTGTCTTGTTCCCGCCTTCGCACCTCGGCGTGAGGTAGTCTGCTGAGAACGAGGTGAGGCAAGTTTGTCACTTTTGCTCTTCCTTTGGCTCTGCATTTCAGCAACACCAGCTGTTAGGCTTTGCTAAGGTGCAGGCATCAGTGTGGAGCCAAATCCAAGCCCTTTTGATGGCCTTTAAAGGGCGGAATAATAATAGCAATAGATTGAAGTCTCTGCCAGGCGGTAGGCCTCAGAATTCAAACATAGCTTAACGGAAATACATTTAACTGAGCAGCATTACTGCATGCTATCGATCAGGTTAAATCAGTTTTCTCCATAAAATAATGTTTATTTTCATGCAGCTGGATGTTACAGAGCACGTTTTTCCTCTGTTTTTGTCTTCTGTGAAAGTTTCCCCCTTATCCTCTGCCCGAGCATCGATGCAGGCCTGAGATTTCAACTAGTTAATGGCGGGTTTGTCCAAGTAGGCTCTGCTAACACAAGTTTAAAAAAAATATTATGAGTGTAACAGTCCAGTTGGCCATAGATATGTCAAATGAAGCCATTATAAATAGAAAAGTTACTCAACAGGCACCAGAGAGAACCAGAGAGACCAGAAAGAGGGATCTTTTTTGTAAACCCACGAGCTTTTATAAATGACCCTGATACTTTTAATGCAGAACAGAAACCTTAACTATTCCTTCTAGCACTAAAGATCCTGTGTTCTTTGGGTTAGATTGGGTTGGTCTTCCTTTGTTTTTTAAAGGAACATTGCATGCTGTAGCCTCAAGCTCACAAAAATGGGAGAGATGGAAAAAGTCACCTCGAGAAAGATGAGGGAGAATGCAAAGAGGGATTTGTGCCAAAAGGAAGGATTGTTTTTAACAGTTTAGTGTTGCATTGTCTGTCTTTGATGGCTCCTAAAATATGTTTTTTAGTCGAGTAAATGGCCATTCTTGGGAAGTTTCTGTTACTTTTTGAACACGCTGTATTCACGAGATTGCCCCAGCTGATAGGCATCAGAGCTATAGACAAAAAATGTGCTTCTACCTATAAAAAATAAGTGTAGCTCATTTATTGTTTATAGTTTACCTTATCAAGTGTTTTCTCATCTTTATCATTTCTTTACTTCTTTATTACTTATCACGTAAAGGACATAGCCTGAGGCTTTGTCAGGATAGTTGAAAAATTTCTGTTTATTAATAGCAACTTATATTTTTCTGACACCCAAATCTTGCTGTAGTTATCAATTCCTGGCCTATTGTATACTGTGAAAATAGTGTGAAGAATAGAGCTTGAATTGCACTGTATCTGGTTAATCTATTATCATATATCTCATGTTGTTGTGGTTATCGACCTGTATTTTGTGACATGATGCTGCAGAGTGGCAGCCTGTGTTTGAGCATGGAAGCAGAATTGCCTGGCATGTGATGTGTGTGACATGCAGCAGTTGTCAGAAGTCAGGACCAGCTGCTAGGGGGCTCAAAACACCCATCCACCAAAGCATCAGTCCTTTTGCAGTGATTCAGTTCTTAACTGCACGAAGCATCTCCTGTTCTATTTGGCATTAATTACAGGAGAAAACTTCCAACACTTGCTTTGGTGAAGGCAGTAGAGCTGCAGCCTTTTCTCCATACTGTCCTTTCCTTTTCTCTTCTGCCCTCAGAGTGTTACCCAGACTCCTGTGTGACTCAGAGGTATTCTGCCTACATAGTTATGGACAATACAGATGACCAGATAAGTAAGGCTATTTACTTGGCAGGCAGTCCAGGTGATGCACAAATGAATTGCAAGTTGGTGACCATTGAGTGGCCAAATCTTGCTCACATTTCTCAGTGGAGGTGAGAAGTCTGTGCATGAACTTCAGTAAATATGATGCTTTCCGATGCTTGTTCTTATAGTGATGTGTAGAAAAACAAGACGAATCAGCTCAGGGGGATGGATTGTTCGTTAGCATGGTAAAAAATCAAGTACACATCTATCATGAGCTACAATAGCTTTCACTGATTGCCAGTGTAAGACTGAGCTGCTGGTGAGTTTTCATAACATAGCAGGTCATCACTCAAGTGGCACTGCTGGGGCAGCAGTGGATTGGGGTTTTTGCTTTCTGACATTGTCTCTCTGTACCTGCACAGCAGAGAAATTACCCAAGCTTCTCTCTGTATCTGTGCCCTAGGTGACAGGTAAATTTTGGTGGTTTGCTTTTTAATCTCCCATGAAATCCCATCCTTTCCCTACTCTCTCTCCAGCTGAGGCGGTGGGGAGCCATCCCAAGGACCCTCTCTCAGCAGGATGTGGCCAGGAGGTATCATCATCACTGCTGATAGCTTCTCTCATTCCTGAAACTTGAATCCTTGCCAATGCTCCCTCTGAAATGTGATTGCTTCTGCCGTTCCCTTCCCTTGAGACACATTCACCACAAGAAGCAGCTTCTTTCTGCACTGGCAGGGGAACAGCAGTGCCTTTGTGGTGGGACTTGCTGCCTTTTCCAGAGCCAGAAGGAAGGGAAAGCTCAAGCAAGCGAGGAAGTGCCTGGCGTGTGACAGTACTGGCAGAGCTGTGCAGCTAGGGCAGGGAAGGAGCAGGGAGGCAAGGTGCGCTTGCTGTGGTGTGGCCCGGTGAGGTGTCCCTACTGCACAGGCTGTTGGAGCCTTGTCATAAGCCAAGGGTAGAGAGGGGAGAAAAGGGGTCAGGGACTCCTTCTAGAAATGTGCATTTCCCAGCAGGGGCTTCCCTGGCATCTGGACAAGCCTGATTTTATCCAAAGAGTTTATGCTGTGCAGAGACTTCTGAGAAGCAGCAATGAGAGCTGTGACAAGGCAGAGGCGACCACGTCCTGATAAGCTGAGGGGAGGTTGTTGAAGATGCAATACATATTAAGAGACTTCAGGCTCTCCAGCTTATTTTTGTAAAAAGAGAAGGAGGGAGGTGTGGGGTTTTTTAAGTGAGGGTCTTTTAGAGTTGCATGGTATTTACCATCTGTGAGGGAAACTCCTTCATAAACACTGAGGCTGCCTTGTCTTCAGATCAGGGGGTGTCTGATTCCTCAACACTGGTTTCCTATTTTTAGTAAGGCAAATTGATGAAGGCAGAAGAGAGTCTTGCAGCCTGAACTTTGGAGTTCATAAACTGCTGGCAGGTTAAATTTGAGAGCATGATAAAGCAGCCTTCCCTTCCCCTGCCAAAAAATAAGAAAATGCAAGGCAAACTTGCATGAAAAAGTCCAATAAAGACAGTAAAGGAATCCAAGGCTGAAAGCTGAACTGCAAATGGTAATGTGTAACCTCTTGCTTAAAATATACTTTCTCCCACAGGAGTCAAATGTGGTCCTGTGAAGCTGGAGGGTAAATTGAAAGCTATCATAAAGATTATATATACTGAGCACATGGATAAATGTGGCACCAGGGAAAGATCAACACAGCTTTTCTACAGGAAATTCTTCCATGGGATGAACAAATGTGTGTGGGGGACCTGTCAGGCTGGGCTGTTGGGTGCACTGAACAAGGGTTAAGGACAGCTTTGGTGCCTGGCATCACAGCATGAGCTGGGACGTTTCATGTGGAAAAGAGACAACTAAGGTGGGATTGACAAAGGTCACTGGGTCATGGACAGCATAAGGGATGAGGGAATGAATGTTCACCATGACTGCAAGTTTAAATAAATACATTAAAAAAAATAGGGAGCATCAAGTGAAGAGAGCAGGTAATAGATCCATAGCAGGTTAAAGAAGTTCTTTGTTTGCCACGTGCTAAAGCCTTGGACTCTTGCCACAGGGTGCTGCGGACTCTAAATGTTCACATGGTTTAAGAAGAGGCTGGGTAAGTTTGTGGAGGAGAAGTCTGTGTGCAGCTATTAAATACAACAGGCAACCTCTGGCTCGGGAAAGGCCTGAGGCACCAAGTGTCGGAGGCCGGCAGGCTACGCTGGGAAAATGCTCTTGCTCTATTCTTGTGCTTCTCTCTAGGCATCTGGTTTCTGGCTACTGTCAGACAGGCTGTTCAGCTGCACAGACCTTTTGTCAGCAGCTGTTTTCATATTTTGATATTTGCCTGAGCCTGTCCCTGACACAGAGCACATGCTCGCTCTTGCTTGCGATGCCGTTAGCTCAGCGTCCTCCAAACGAAACATTTTTTGGCACTCTCTTTTCTAGAATCCTTGTGCTCCAGAGTGGAAAACCCAATCTTCTGAGGCGCCAATATCCTCATCTGTTGACTGTCATGGGAGTCAGCATTTGAAATTTTGCTGGAAGCTTGGTACCTGGTATATTTACGCCCTGATGCTGCAGGCTTGCAACAAAAGCCTGTCTGTATTCAGAAGAGAGAGCAGGGGAAGGAGAGCATTTTGTGCTCCCTCAAACCCCTGCACGTTGGGAAGCTGGTCACAAAGATGTGCTTCTTTTCCAGGTCTCTCTCTGCTCCCTCGTTGATAGGAAGAATTTGGGAAATAGGAAAGATTCTTGAAGACATCTGTGCTGCATCTTTGCAATCAGCACCAGAATTTGCCTGTTGCCTCTGCTCAGCCAAAGTTCAAGCATCTCTTCTTCCCTTTATCAATTTTCAGAAGGGCCTGCCAGTTGTGTGACTACTTGAGGTGCAAGAGGCTTGTCAGTCAGGTATTTAGCTGTATTCAAACATCTGGCTTTGATGCTTAACATCAAGCTTTAGTATCTTTTAGGTGCCTGGAAGCTAGAGAAAATATGCTTGGTACAAACTACTGACACCAAATGTCAATTCATAGGGGATGGTGATTCCCAGACTCATCTGAAGGAGGCAGAAGTGTTGTCCAAATCAGCAACTAAAAGTCCCTTTCCTGCTTCTACAAACCCTTTGCCTACTTCTGGCCCTGGGCCCACACAAATACCCAAACACAGCAAGGAATATAAACTCGCAAGGGGCTCAGCTTTCATAATATGACTAAGTTGTTTTGATTTAAGAGCATTTGTCTTGCCAAGATTGGAAAAAATGAGTCCATTCTCTTCATGACTGGATGTCAAAGTACACCCAAGTTTGCAGACAAATGCCCCAAATGCGCTCACTTAAGTGAACAACTGGACCAAGACTTGAATGTTGGAGAACTTAACTCTTTCTTTGGTATTGCTTTTAGGGAAACCTGGAGAAAAATAGGAAAAGCAAGACTATTATGAACCTAAGGTAAAAATAGAGCCAAGAAGATGGAGAATCATGACTTCTAAAGCCAACAGACAGGTTTGGTTGCTTGGGGTGCTCTTCTGTAGAGAGCTTTGGCAATGTGCCTGGAGGCACAGGGGGAGGAAGGAACTATGGTACTGTGAGAGGGTCAAGTCCTTGCTCTGCGCATGTCTGAAGTCACCTACATTAAACAGAAAAGGGGGGGAAAGAAAGGGTGCATACAAAATTGCTCTGCTGACCTTGGAGTACTGAGACACTGTTTGAAATGTTGCTGGACTTGACCTAATCTTCTCCACAGAATTTGCTTACGGTGCTGCAATGTATTCAAGAGCTTGGCTTAATTTGCCCCTTTAGTGCACAGTGCATGAATAAAATGTAGAAACAATACTGCTGATATTTAAATGTATTCTGGGTCTTCTCTAGGGTCATCAGTAACTACTCCTTGCTGAGTAATCTCAGCCTGCCTTTTTTTGTTTTTAATAAGGTATTCTTCCTGCAATAACCTTACAGATGAATGTAAATGTAGGCTCATACTGAGGCCAATCATAGCAGTATAGAGCAGCAGTTTGCAGGGAGGCCTGTCACTGTGAAGGAGCCCACAAATGTGTGCACATTTGCAGGCCTATGTTTATTCTTTATTAGAGACGGAGTTTCAAGAAAATCGTTAGACCGAAGGCTCAATTTACTTGTCAAAGTACAGGTATTGGTTGCTGTTAGAGATATACTACTGGGACATCCACATCTGGGATGAGACAGTTAGAGCATCGTAGAATGGTAGGGGTTGGAAGGGACCTTTAGAGATCATCCAGTCCAACCCCCCCTGCAGAAGCAGGTTCACCTAGATCAGTCGTATAGGAACATGTTCACGCGGGTCTTGAAGACCTCCAAGGAAGGAGCCTCCACAACCCCTCTGGGCAGCCTGTGCCAGGGCTCCCTCACCTCACAGTGAAATAGTTTTCTCTTATATTTAAATGGAACTTTTAGTGTTCCAGCTTCATCCCATTGCCTCTTGTCCTGTTGCAGCCCTGAGGGGGACTTCTGCATCAGCACAGGGAGGCCAGGCAGATGCCATGGGGCATCTCAAGCGCCTTTAGCTGTCCTTACTTAAGCAAACACGCTTCTGAAAGTTATAAGGAAGATATTTGTGGTTGAGGTCAGACAGGCTGTTCACAGGGCCACAAACACACAAAAAGTAAACCACAAATGATTGACTATGCAGGCAGCTATAGAAATGACTGTCATGTGAGGGTATGATCATTTCGTAGCGCTGGCTGCCGCAATCCTTGCACAAATATTTATTCTCCGAGAAAGGAGAGTTTGAGCTTCCGTTTCAAAACCAAAACGTTTCTGATTTGTTTCTTTTTAAAAGAGACATCTTAGCTCTTGTTGCCTGAGTTTTGATGAAGGTCTCTGGGATCTGAAGGAAGAAGTCATCTCAAACTGCAGCACTGTCTCCATCCCTAGCTGAGGACACCCTAACCCCGGAAACCTAACATCCATGTGGCAAACTCCAGGAGGGCTCAGCATCCCCTTCTTCCTCCGCTTCTTCCTCACTTTTCTCCACACATCCAAGCTGAGTGGTGAGCAGAGGGAGGGATGAAGACCTGAAGCCCAGCAGAGTTTGTGAAGAGGGAAACACAGTGCAGGCTACGGTGCTGAGGGACCTGTGCTGCCAGTGGCTGTGTTACATCCATTTGCTGCATAACCAGACACTTCAAGGTGTTGGAAGTGTTGTCCTGGGTTTCTCTTCCTGCATTATGTCCTGCTTGGTTTTCAGTGCTAAATAATTTACTATTAAATAGCCTCTTTGTCCTGTCTGTTTGTTCCCTAGGTATTCTCCTTTTTCACACCTCGCCTGCTTTGTTTTCATTTAAAATCAGCATGCTTTGTCTCCACCTAGCAGATGCCCTGAAGGGCTTTCAGAAATCCCTTTTTTTCTTTTTTCACTTTTCCCTCAGAAGCCCAAAGCAGGAAGATTTTACCATAAACCATTAACTGCGTGTATAAAAGAGGAACTAGAGCCTTGCTTTCCCTGATTTCAGACTATTAAATGCTGAAAGTTATCCCCCAAATGTTTTGATTTCTCCTTTTTTCTGGTAGCTACAATGGTTGATAGATCCTTTGCAAGCAAAGGCTGATCTGTGTGGAAAAATCTGGAGGCTGATGACAGCATGACATTACTTTGCTTTTGTTTTGCACATGAGTGTTTTCCTGTAAAACAGTCATCCCGGATCATTACTCAAGGTGAGCAATTCGTGTGAAAATAAGTGTTTGTGCTGAATTGCGATGTTTCTGATACTTATTGGAGGCAATATCAGCTCTTGTCACTAAGCAACAGTGCCTATTTAAATAAAAAGGTAGGGATGCCTTTACTGTCCTTAATGCAGAAGGATTATCCTGGTTTATTCTGTAAGAAGAAGGTGTTAAAGTTTTATTTCATAAAGAAAATTCCCCATCTTTCCTTCTTCATCCTTTCTGATGGGATTCAATTCTTTTAATGAACAAGGTGATCAAACTTCTCTTGCAATTAAGCAGTAGAAATTGCTCTAAACAAAGCCACATATTGTCACAACAGCAACAGATTAAAAGCTATGGTTCCTATAACAGTCCCTTCTCATACTGGGACGTTAACATCACTAGTGAGAATCGTGCCACCCATAACAAGGAACATGATATTTGAAATACCAAGTTAGACAAGTGCCAAATAGCAAGCACACAAAGTATTCTGGTTGCATTGCTCCTAAGCATTGATATTAACTTTGAAAATGAAATTTTACTGTTTGTATTTCATCTTGCAAAGTTGGTCTGAGGGCCTCCTGCTGCCTGTGTCTTGCTGACAAAGACAACACCTCTGAGAATAAGAGAAGATTGTGTCCAAGGACTTGCTCTGTGGAGACAGCGGTCCTTGAGCAGATTCCTGCAGTCTGAACAACCTTTCCTCTGCTGAAGATGAGATGGTGTGCATCACATCATTTGAATTCTTCGTTTCTTGAAGAAAAGGAGTACGTGAGTTTGATCAGATTGACTCAGGACACGTTCAGGTGAGCACCTGGGAGGTTCTGTTACAAATTAATGAAGAACTTGCGGTTGTGTATCATAACTAACTAAATATTTTTGTAGTGTCACACAAAGTTTCACAATTGTGGGGGCTCAGGCTTCGTTGCTCACCCAGTGTCTCAGCACTATATTCACTGCATGCATTTATCTTCATCACATTTTCTGAGTAGTGACACTAGTTAATGTCACAGCTGTTGATTTTCCTGAGGCGCTGTTGTGTTTCCACATACCCAGACCAGATTCAGCATACAGAGGACTCTCTCATACTGAGACATGTAGTTATTTCTTGGCATATTGTTGTTAATAACATCTGTCTCGGTATTAGAAGTTAGTTGCACTGGCAGCCAAGAAATGTGGCTCTTCAGTATGAAAAATATCGCTGCTTTTTTGAAGAAAAGGAAGATTTTAGATGAAACCATTTAATTCCCTGTGAATTGTGAGATGAGATTGGTTTCAGTGATGCAGAACCAAAATGTCTTCCAAACAATTTTACAACTTATTTTTCTAAACTGCTGGGCTTTTCATTTTGGGTTGGATAAAACCTGTGTTACATTCCTGTCCTGCCCAGTCTGACCTGCCTCCTGACCAACCCAACCAGCCTCCCTTCAAAAATGTCTCCATTCACTGTTCAAACAAAATTGCTTAAAAAACAACCCAATGAAACGACAGCAGCTTCCAAATGAAACATTTGGAGTTAATCAACATGTATCATTTTACTGGGTTTAGCATGATTCATTTGGATGTATAGTTCTACTCCGTGAACACGTTTAAAGTTGTTTTCTCCTAGTTCAGGATACAACAAAATTTGAAACCTGCAGTGTTTTAGGGGGAAATGGCATTTGCAGATTTGTGTTGGCTCTTTTCAGGGATCCTCAACCCTTTTGTATGGGTGGCAAACTATAACACACACCTCACCTGTGCAAGCACAGGGTGATCCCTGAAGGAGCCCTGCAGGAAGGCCAGGTGTTAATCACAGGCAGTGATAGGAAATGGGATCAAAACACTGTCAGGTTTTACAGGCTCCTGCAGAATGGGATCTTTTCCTGGTAAAAAACAAAAGAAAACCAACCCATGGTTACTTGACAGCTCTGCTTACATACTTGTAATAATCTTTTCAAGTCTCCCTGTGATGCTGATCCCAGCGAGCTGCTGGTCCTGCTCTACACTTCCCCACCATCCTGGCTTCTCCTGGAATTTGCTAATAAAACTAGCTCATTTAATAGAAATCTCCCGGAGTGGGAAAGAAAAAAACCCACGATCTGATAAGACTGAGAGAATTGAGCAGCTGAAACCCGACTCTGCAGCAGACTGTCTTTCCCCTGGCCTGGGGTTGAGCCAATACAGGGCAGCTGCGCTGCCTCTCGCTTGAGCAAGGGCTCCATCTGCGGGAAAACGACCCTTGCTGAGGAGATGCTACGCTCTTATAAGAAGAAGGGGAAAAACCTCAGGGTTTCTCCTTCTCCAAATGCATTGTGAATTACTGTTTTGTTAAAATGCATTGCCTGCAAAACCCACACAGCAAAATAAATACACTGAATCCATGTTGAAATAGTGAGCAAAGTGAGCCAGGCACTGCTGAGGCGGTGATGCTGAGGGGTAAGGATTTGTTTTCTCTGATGTCAAGTTACTACATCTTTAGAGCTTGAAACCAGCACCAGTACATGTGTGGTAGTTTAGCCCTGGCTGGGTGCCAGGTGCTCACCATGTCATTCTGTCACTTTCCCTCCCAACCTTTTGGGGAGAGAGAAATATAACAACTGGCTCAAGAGTTAAGGATAGGGAGATCCCTCAGCAATTGGTGTCACAGGCAAAACAGACTCTACTTTGGGAGAACTGCTTTGAGTTATTAATGAACAATCAAAACAGAATAGGGAAATGAGAAATAAAATCGAATCTTAAAACACTTCCCCACACCCCTCTCTTCTTCCCAAGTATCTCCCTCGTCTTTGCCAGTGGTGCAGGGGATGGGGGTTATTGTCAGTTCATCACAGATGGACTTTGCTGCTGCTTCTTCTCAGGGAGAGGCCTGATCACACTTCCCACTGCTTCAGTGTGGGGTACCTCCCATGGGAGACAGTCCTCCCCAAACTTCCCCAGCATGGGTCCTTTCTACAGGCTGCAGTTCTTCACAAACTGCCCAAACATGGGGAGAACAGTCCTTCAGGAATGAACTGCTCCAGGGTGGATCCCTCATGGGGTCACAAGTCCTGACAGTAAACCTGCTCCAGCATGGGCTCCTCTCTCCATGGGTTCCCAGGTCCTGTCAGTGACTTGCTCCAGAGTGGGCTTCCCATGGGGTCACAGCCTCCTTTGCACATCCATCTGCTCTGGTGTGGGGTCCTCCCAGGGCTGCAGGTGGATATTTGCTCCCTGGTGGCCTCCATGGGCTGCAGGAACAGAGCCTCACCATGGGCTGTAACACAGGTCACAGGGGAATCTCTCTTCCAGTGCCTGGGCACCTCCTCCCCTTCCTTCTCCACTGACCTTGAGGTCTGCAGAGATGTTGTTCTCACATTCTCGCTCCCTTCTGCTGCTGCATCTGCACAGCAACTTCTCCTCTCAATTATGTTAATGACAGAGGCATTATCTCCATTGCTAATTGTCTTGGCCTTGGTCAGTGCCAGGTCCATCTTAGAGCTGACTAGCACTGGCCCTGTCAGATACAGGGGGAGCTTCTGGCAGCTCTTTGAAGAAGCCACATCTGTAATGCAGTGCTACCAAAACCTGGCCACACAAACCCATTATAACAGGTTATCTGAGCATCTCATGTGTGAGAACAAACTGAGAATGCCCTTGTGTGTATGTGTGTGTATGTACACGCTGCTCCCTCCCCATCCCTGTTGCCACTCATGTTTTGTTTGCTGTTGCCATGCATGCAGAGCATGGGCAACACGTGGGGTGTTGTACCTGTCAGAGGAACGTGCCTTCTGTGCGTTGTCCCAAGCCTGTCAGTGTCCCTTGGCAGGAATTGGACTTCCCAGAGAATCAAACAGAGGGAGAGCAGCTGAATGTTGATGTTCCTGGGAACACCTAGCAGGGTGAACAGTTTCTCACAGCTCTGTGACAATCCAGCAGGCAGTTCCCTATTACTTTTGTTTATTACCTCATGTAATTTGGCTGCGAGCTGTCATCCTTCAAGTTTATAGATGGCTACGTACAATCCCTCTGTTCAGCAAGGGAGAAATGTGTCTCAGGGATAATTGAGGTCACTTCTGCCATTATGAAAAGGACAGTGTTTTGTTTCTGAGGATAGAGACCTCCACTCCATAGCTGTCATCTGTTCTTTCTACCATCAGGTCCACTGCTGTACTAATGGGTTTTGTGGGTTTTTTGTCTTTAGGAGTTCCAAGCACAGCTGCTTGTTAATAAAAGAGAGAGGAGGTTTTGTTTGCCATCCCCCACCTGCATTTTGCAGTCTGGCCTTTGCAGGATACCCACCTGGCTTGTGAAAATTATTTATTTAGGCCTTAGGGGCAATGAATCCATGTTAGTGATCCCTTCACATGGGAATCCTCCTGTAGCTTGGCAAACAGCTCACCATGAGCCCATGATCCAGTGACTCCAGGTGAAACATGAAACACTGCTGTAAATTTGCTCTGTCTCTGTGTAATTTATTTTGCAGAAAAACAACAAACCCATCAATAAGTGTCCTTATAGCCACAGGCAACAAAATCCAGAGCTAGCATGACTGAATCCATGCAGGATGTTCAGTTTTCAAACCACATCCTCTCCTTATCAGGTCTGTGCCAGCTGAGTAGAGCAAGCCGTTAAAAGCCCAGGTGGACTTCCTGCCCCTTGTCTAGGATGCTGTGCTGCTCCTCTTCCTCACTCAGCTCTTCACTGGCCAGCTGGATGATGCTAGACGTGGCCTCCTGCCAGCCACTGGTCACAGGGCAGGACCCAATGCAACTCAGCAGAGGGGCTGAGACAGAGTTTGACTTCAGGGTGCACAGGGGCTGCAGCATGCGTTGCCTTTCCATCCAGGTATTTTTCTTCAGTGTATTGGTGACTTGCCCAGGAGATGGAAATGGAACTGCAGCTCCTCAGGTCTTTGTTTCAAGAGATTTTTTCTTCCTTTAAGTAGGTAATTCATTTCTACCAAAAATGAAAATAAAAAGCTGGTAAGTAGCCATAGTTAAGGCATAAAAGTCACAGCTTTCCCCCTCAAGTATTAGCAGGAAGCCCTTGTGCTTTAACAGCAATCCTTCAACTCCATATGTTATTACAGCTGACCAGAAGGTCACAGAATCGCAGAATGGTGGGGGTTGGAAGGGACCTCCAGAGATCATCTGCTCCAACTCCCTGCTAAGGCAGGTTCCCCTCCATCAGAGGGCACAAGAACGTGTTCAGGTGGGTTTGGAAACTTCCAGAGGAGGAGACTGCACACCCTCTCTGGGCAGCCTGTGCCAGGGCTCCATCAACTGAACAGTAAAGTTTTTCCCCATGTTCAAGTGGAATTTTTTTGTGTTCCAGCTTGTGCCTGTTACCCTTTGTCATGTCACTGGGCACTAGAGTAAAAAGACTGTCCCTGTCGTCTTGACACCCACCTTTTAGGTATTTATAAGCATTTATAGGTTCCCCCTCTCAGTCTTCTCTTCTCCAGGCTAAACAGCCACAGGTCTCACAGCCTTTCCACATAAGGAAGATGCTCCAATCCTCTGATCATCTTGTTGGCCCTGCACTGGCCTCTCTCCATCAGTTCCCTGTCCCTCTTGAGCTGAGGAGCCCAGAATTGGACACAGGACTCCAGATGAGGCCTCAGCAGGGCAGAGTAGAGGAGGAGAACCTCCCTTGACCACACTCTTAACAATGCACCTCAGGATGCCATTGGCCTTCATGAGGGCACATTGCTGCTTTTTTACTTGCAATGAGGTGTCTCCTCCTGATTAGCTACATGCAGTTCCCTCCGACTTTAATAAGAAAAGGCCTTTCCTTGCTATAGTGGGTCAGTTTCTGAATTATACTGTGCATTCTTTTCTGGTTTAAGTTTTCTTATGAGACTTATCACAGAAGAAGTAGGAAATAGTTTTAGCACTGTCCCTCTGTGTAGATAACTGCTTGCTTACCTTGTAAAACATCAAGGCTGTAACCATTAGCAGTGTCACTGCACCATTTCCCTTCTAGTGTGACCGAAGTAAACATTTCCATAATAGGTATCCCAAAAGCTCCCTAGGGAAGAAAAGTATGTATTGTAATGCAGGAAGGTTTCCTTCACTTGCTTTCAGCACTGTTAACACCATGTCCTTGCCCTGCTCTGATTAATTACCCTGCTTTTATCTGATTAGCACATTTACCATTAGGCTGGCCAGCTGTCAAGCCAGGTTCAATCACAGCAGACAGGCACTTGACTGCCTTTGTCATTTCACCTTTCTAACTGATCATCCTAAGAATATATAAGTCCTAAATCTCTCAGCCCAGCTTATTCCAGGCAAAAAAATCATCCTCCCTGCACTGCTAATGGTACTGGCTTAATTAACCTAACTTGGAGAGGGCACTGCACAACAGCAGAATTTAATCCATTTTCTTTTCTTCTGTTTTTTTAAAGAATAAATTGTTTGCAATTTAGAGAGTGGAATTGCTTATGCACCCAATAGTCAATTACATCTTGCTCTGCAGTTCTAGGAGGAACTTTTTCACTGAGAGAGCTGTTAGACGCTGGCACAGGCTGCCCAGGGAGGTGGTGGAGTCACTATCCCTGAAGGTACTTGAGACACATAGCGGAGGGTCTGAGGGACATAGTTCAGTGATGATGAGCTTGGCAGTGTCAGGTTAGTGGATGAACCTGATGATCTGAAAGATCTTTTCCAACCAAAGTGATTGCATGATTCTACAGGAGAAAACATCTTTTGGACAGATTAAGCATCACTTGCTTACATCGATATTGATGCCCACCAGGAGGTCAGGGTGCAGGGGTGAGGTGAGCTGGTTTTCTTACAGGTCTTTATGTCACTGCTTACTCCTGCACTCTTACAATAGAGAGAGCAGACATATCTGTCATCCAGAAGCACCATTTGAAGTAAAAAAGCTCAAACCCACAACAAAACTTCTCTTCCCCCTTTTTTTTGGTGGTAGTGAATGAATAATTTGTCTTGCCTGAGACAATCCTGCTGTGATTTCAGAAGGTCTAAATCTGCAGCATTAGGCTGCAGCCCCTGCAGCTGCTTGGCACACACATCCTTTCTTTTACTTTATGGACCACTTCATCTGCTTCTGCTTCACTGTACTGCTCCTATGACTTCTGTCACTGATGACACTGATCTAAATTCTTCTTTTTGGGCAAATTCACTGGGGAATGTGGAGGATATTGTGATTTGTTGAGGTTAGACTCTTTTTTTTCCCTCAGATTTCAGGGATAAACAGGTGTGTGCATGGACATAGATTTCATGAGGAAGCTCGTGGTCATCAAGTAACCTGATCTGCTTGCAGACTGCAAAGCCTGAACTTTGATTCAGAAATAGTATCAATAAAGGGAGCTTCTTTGTGGAAAATTACCCATTCCCCTATCATCTGTAGGGAAGATCACATCTGCACTTCCTAGTGTTTAAAACAGCTGGTTTATAGGGGCAGGGAAGGAAGGCCACCGTGCATCTACTCTTAAGGACATTGTTGTCTCTCGCTGTCTGTTAGTTTCTCACTTCCTCTTCTAAAATGTGAGCTCTCTAGGGACAAGTCAGTCTCTGACCACTGTGTATGAAAGAGGAATAGACTTTCAATGCTGGAACAGCAATTATAACCTAGGTCTAATCATTGTGACTTCTAGGGAATGAATATAAGCAGGTTGTAATACCTAAAAAGTGTAGTGGATGTAGCCCAAGTTGATGTAGCACTGTCCCAAAGTAGCTGGTGTAACTGTGGCTGGACTTTTGTAGTTGCTTGGTAAAAGTTTTTAAGACTTGAGCTTATTGCAACAGGGACAACTCTCTGTGACACTTAGGGACGGCTGACATGGTTTTTACCAAGTCACAAGAGAGCATTTTCTGGGTTAAATAAGCCAGAGTTGTGCCCTGTTTGTCACTACTGAAAGTCACTTTTTTTTTTTCCTTTTTGCTACATGCAACCATTATGATCTTCTAGGTTCAGATATTTTAATCCTTTAGCTGCCTCTAGAACCAACAGCCAACCTTTACTGGTGGATTTGCACATAGGGACACTTGCATGAAATGCTTCTGTTCTCATGGTCAGAGCCAGAGTCTGGCTCTGAGCTCAGGTTCCTACAGGTGGATTTCTGTAGTACTTGGTCATCTCTGGATAAAACTTGCATTCAAATGTGTTGTGATTTAATGAGGCTTTCCAGAAAAGCCTAACCTTTTCTCTATAATGTTTCTCTCTTCTGCTCTAATTCATCCTTTAAACAGCAGCATGCAATTCACTGGCATTAATTTGTGGACTTGACACTGTAGAAGAGGACAAAAGAGGGACTGCTCACAAACAACTACAGTTGTCCTCCTTGCCAGGTACCATCAGTGCTGATTTAGGCAACTTGCTGATGAGACCAAGGAAAGGTTAGGCTGGAAGTGAGAAGGGATTCTCTTTTACACAAGTGGAAACAAAATATTTAGTCGTAGCTCGGAGGGTTGTGGCATTCTCCTTGCTCTGGGTTAACACAGCACCATTGCTTGCCTTTGGACAACAGCAGCATCCCCAGCTTTAGTTTCGCAGAGGAAACTACATCAGTGTCAATGCAGAGGTAGTATGTACAGCCTAAGACTAATAGCCCAGAGCAAGTGTGACTGCAGAGAAACAGCATACTAAAGAAGAGAGGGAAATGTTGCATTGAGGAGCCAAAGTGCTAATGTTTCTATGATTAATAATCACCTTCTGCCTGTTCGACTTTCCCAAACGCTACTGAAAATGATGATGTACCCTCAGCGTAATGGATTTCCCCCAGCTCATCTGAAAATGTCTTTCTCTGGGTATTTTGGCTGCCCTCCACTTTAGCTGAGTAGAGCCGTTTCCTCATTGGGAAACCACTTGAGAAAGGAAAAAACAAAACTCTGAAAGAGCAGCTCAGTTTGAAAGACGTTCCACGTGAGCACAGAGGCCCAGGCAGGCAAAAGCTAAAAGGCCACAGGGTCTTAAGGGTCTTTGAAAAACCTGGATGAGCATCCTTTCGGATCATTCTTTCTTCTCCTATAAAGGAAGGCTCTATACAAATGTTGAGAGGTTTCTCCTTACCAAACCTGGCCTCAAAAATCTTAGTCACCGGCTTTCTATTTTCTTGCTAAATTTCTCCCTCGATCAAAATGTTTGTGTTTGAATGTGTTCATTAGAACCAGAGTTTTGATACGTACCATATGTTTCTGTAAATATTTTCCTGGAAACAGTTAAGCCTGTCTTACTGTTCCTGCATATGTTTCTCTGCTCTGTATCTCTACTTAGCGAATTAATTGTGTTCAAGCCAGCATCGAATGCTGGATTCGTATTTAGTGTGAGTTTAGTATTATCCTGGAGATTTAGAGTGAGAATGCTCTTATATTACATTACATTACATTTAGACAGGCTTTAAAAGGCCCTGCTGGAGACCAAAAGCATCTTGTGATACGCTGTGTATGCACAGGCAGGAAACAATATTAAAGCAAAAGACAATCTAAGAATCTAATCTCTAACTACATAAAGGGTGAGGGGGATCCAGGCACAGAGAAGCAAAGGGGGTGGGTGAAAAGTCCTCAGAAGAGACAGGATGAAAGCCTACTTTCATTCTTGGTTGCAAGTGTCCCTTTAAGTCGATAACTGTTTTTCCTGTGCTACCTCAGCCACTTACCAACTGAACTGAAGAGACTTTTGGCTTTACCTGTGATTTCTGCAGCCAGTTGGTTCACACTGTCAACGTGCTTGAGGGGTTGGGGTGGGTTTTTTTTGTAAATATGTAATTGCCAACATGCTAGAAATTTAAGGATGGCATGATATTTAAATATTGTTTGATGATGGGCACCAAATGAATTTCAAATATGACGGGAAGTACATCTTAAGCAAACTGTAGCCAAGAGGGAAACTAGAAAAGGCACTCTTGGATTTTTCCAAGGAAAGAATATTCCCCCCTCTCCCCCCCGCAGTCAACAATTTTCTGCTTTCTTTCAGCTGATTCAGGCTTAAAGTAAGAGAAATTTCTGAGTTCAAGGAGAATAACCAAAAAGCTAGACAGGACCAGATACACTAAAGGCTTTTCCCTGGCTTTCCTGCATCGTTTCCAGAAGGCATTGGATAAGCTGTGTTATGGAACAAGGTGAAAATTATACACGTGGCAAAAAAACCCCTCATTGTTCATTTTGAAGATGTTGTTATAAACGGTTGCAACGTCAAAACATGAATGCTGCCTCTAAAACCAGCCCAGTTCCTTATGTGTAGTGAAGTATTCAAGAGGATGCATTATACTAGGCTTAAATATCCATGTTTCTCTTCACCATGAGGTATATTTTCTACAACTGAGTGTACTGATCATCTCAATTGTCTATTTTAAACTTACCAAGTCAATGTATTTTTCACTCTGCTTTTAGAAATGGTTTCCAGCTCTGTGGTGTTAATATCTGGGAACCTTTATAACAAGATCTATAAACAGCCAGGATCAATAATATGGTTCTTCAGGGTAATGTTCTTATCTAGAAAGATAAGTAGGCAGCAGGTTGATACACATTCCTCAGTTGCAGACAAACCATAGGACAACAAAAACTAACTTACTGCTGGACCTGAAGATGAAGCACTGCCTTCCAAAGGATTGATTTCATCATACACAAAGAGGAAACAAAAAAGAAATGGCAAAGGAACAAAAGACCCACAGTAGAGAAATACAAACTGCAAATATAAAAGGGCTGGTAATCCTACCAGTTTGGAAGCTCCCAGATTTTGGGCTGCTTTATCCCTACTCAAAAACAATGGATGTTCTCCTAATATGAAGAATTCTGCATTTTTCAGGTAGCTCTGTACTTTAATACATCCTATAGATTTGCGGACTGGGGGACGCACAGTAAATCAGGTTTGTAGCCTGGTAGTTCTTGGAGAACCTCACTTCCAAATCAATTTTCCTGTGTGTAAAGGGATGTGATTTGGTAGCTTGCATCTGGTTCCCATTATAAAAAAAAAAAAGGTCTTTGCCTAACAAAGCTTTATTTTCTTGCTGAGAGCATGTTCAAAACTAGACAAGCAAGTATTTTATGCAGTGTTAAGGTAGCAACAAATTGAAGAATCCACATAAAACAATTCCTTAAATATCTAAATTAGCTTTGCAAGAAATAGTTCAAAAGATTTGTCACGAGTTTGTGATTTATTTTTTTGTGGCTGAATACGGGGCTGGCTGAACTTTCATGGTCTTTTCGTGCCTTGAGACCTGCAGGGCTAAAAGGGAAAGCTTTGTGGCATGTTCAAGATTTCCCAGCAAAAGAAGGCATTGAATCCCAGCCTCCCATGGCATGGAGGAGTCTGCTAATGCCAAAGCTGTTGAGTGTTCTTCGGTTGTGGTCTGTCCGCTGGAGAGACTTTGAGAGTACTTCCTTCATTCAGCCCTACATGTGAAGGAGGGAGAAGATTAGCGACCTGGTGTTTGTGGTGGCAATTACAGGTAAGCTTTGTTGTTTTACTGATAAGTAAGATTTGGGCAGCTCTCAGTATGTGAAGGGACCTCTGTGGCAGTGACCAAGTTAGCTCACAGCCCTTATATGATGGATAAACCCAAACATTTTAGACCTGTATTAAAACAGCATGAAGAACTTGGCTACTCCCTGCAGCAGTATTTAGGCACCTGAGTTTATTATGAGAAATCAGGTTACCTTCACCATGGATGAGGTTCAAGATTTAGTACTTTGACCAGGGCCCTGTCTCCCAGGCCAGGCAGCCACCAAGTCTGGGTTTAATCTGAAAAACTGTGAGGTTCTCCTAAGTGGAGGAGAGGAAAAGGGAAAGCAGATTTGTGCTGGCTGTGAGGAAGTTTCTTGCAAAGAAAACTGGAGAAGTTATAAGAGGAGACACATAAGGAAAAAAAATGCTAGAGAGAGAAAAAGAACAGTTATAAAAAATAACATGGTGTATAAAACACAATGGATGCAGCTGGAAATTCCAAGTTGGGTTCTTTGAATCAGAACTGCAGCCTCAGACTCTCACATGGACAGGGATCATTTACTATAATCTACTCAAATAGACCCTGTTAAAATGATGGCTCCTACCTATACTAAGGACAAGTAATACTCAGGGACTGTCTGACTTGAACCTGTGTGTCTTTATCCCCCTCATAGTGATGACTCAAATGACACAGGTCACCATTGTGATGGCCACATGCATGGACCATCCCTGAGAGGCCTCACAGTCTCTACTCTGCCAGTTTTGCTCTTGTGCTTGGTGTAAAGGCAATCGCTACCTTTAGGGTCAGGAAGGACATTTCCCCAGGTCACAGTGGCTGGGACAAGGCAGATTTTTCACTATCCTTTGCAGTGTGGAGCATCAGCTGCCTGCCACCATCACTTGAGTTCACCTTTCTGCAAGTCACCTTTCATGTAGGTGGGCACCTTTGAGCCCTGCTCCCATCTTGCCTCTCCACACCTCCCACATCTGCCTGAGAAGAGGTTTTTCTCGCTTTTTTTAATATTGTGTTTTTATCTCAATTAAAATAGTTTAAAATGTGATTTGAACTGTATCAGCTGAGAGTTTTTTCATTCTAAGAGGTTTGCACTGTAACTATAAAGCACTGTCCTACTTTAGACATAAGAATGGAGCTGGTAGCGCCAAAATGTCATATCCTTGCAAGTGTTACCACCAGGGGTGGAGGAAGCTGTTGAAGCTTTCCTTGAGCTAAGGGAAGAGCTACCATGAATGTCAGGAGAATTAGTTTCCTCCACTCTGATGACAGAGGATGAGGATGGGAGCACTGTAAACCCACGTGCCCTAAGGGTAGCAGCACAGAGAGCTTTGAGAGAGCTCCTCTGCTCTCACTGTGGGTAGGGAGGGAGCTGAGCCCAAGGTTAGTTGTGAAGCAGGGCTGTCTGCTACCATCATCAGGGACCACCTCACTCAGCCCTTTTCCTGGCAATCAAGATGCCTGAAACAAGGGGATAATTTGTGTCCTCCCACAGGTCACTGGCAGAGGCTTGTTCCTACCTTCTTACACATTTTCCTTCCAATACAGGAGTGGAAGATAAATCAAGTTTTCCATTGTGAACACCTAAGAAATGTGATTACGAGTAACTTTCCTTTTTCCTCCTGCTGGGGCTTTTTCCACATGTGGGGCAAGATGAACAAGGCACATTGCAGAGAAGGGAAAGGCAAAATGGGGAGATATAGCAAAAGAATAAAGGCTTCTTCAGCTGAAGTGGTTGTGTTTTCTGTGCACATGATGGGACAGCTGCTGGCCTCACCTCTGATGAGCAGAGTCCGTCTCAGCTGGGCAAACAGGCAGATGCTGACGTGCAGCTCCTCAACCACAGCGTTTAGCACGTCTGGATGATGCTTAGGAAGAGACTGACTGACCTCTATCCTTTCCACCAACAGGATGAAGGCACAAGAGCAAAACGGTGAGTCCAAAGCTGCCCTATACTGAAAAGCTTTCCATGTGTGAGACTTGGCGTGTCTGGGGTTTTTCTTGAGCCAAGGGTTAGAAACTGTCACAAAAAACCCCATGAGAATTTGGGCAGAGGAGAACTCTTTTAACCTTATGAATGACTGGAAATGGTAGGTTGGTCACTAGGGGTTGTTATTGGACACGAGATTACATTTGCATTTATTAAATGTGTTTTAATTGATAAGCAACATGGAGCACACTTTTATCCCCTGGAGTCAATGGGCATCTTATTGAATATGTAAGACCCAAATTCATGTCTTATAAAGGTGATAAACACTTGATGGGAGGATTAATGCTGAACTGGCCTCTTAAAAACTCCTTCTTCATGGAGAAATGCCAACTTCTCATTAGTGGCAAACTAGGATGTGGATAAATTGCCTTAACACCTGTGAGTGAGTGATAGCCCAGATGTGTTTAGTGGGAACGAATGACCCACCCCAGTGTGCAATGGAGCTTGAAGTGTACTGCTAATATCTACCCATGTGCAGAAAAGTTTGAGATGGAAACTTAAAGGTTATGAAGATTCTTTTCTACAGTTCATTAATACAAGCTGAATCGGCCTAGAACAAGAAACTGAAGTCTAGCAAGAAAAACTGCTCTGTCTGGGCCTGGATGATAGATTTCCTTGTCAAGTCAATAAGTCAGGGACCTGCTGAACAGTTTGGGAAGCTATGTCTGAGAGGACAAAACATGATATATTAAAATTATTGGCCCTTTTCTGGATTTGATTGCTTTATTTAACAGAGAGATGAAAGAGTTCTATCTGGGATGCTCCCCTGATAGAGGATGCTCCCCTGATAGAGGAAATGCAGGTGCCTCTGAATTTCTGTCCCTACACCAGACTCTAGCTACTATTAATTTTGTACTGGTTGCATTAGAAAAGACAAAGCCAGGTATGTCTGTGAATCTATGCAGGAGGTGTTTGTATGTTTGTAAAACTGCTCTGCCTGTTCAGGTTACTATGTGGTGTACAAGTTGTGATGGGCAGCAGGGAAAACAGCTGCCCATTTGTCAGGCCCTGACCACAGCTCTCTGGGTTGCACAGGACCATTTCCTTGAGTTTGGCTGCTTTTTTCCCCCACTTTTTTGAAACTATCAGGGAAAAAGTTGATAATAACAGAAGGGAGAAGTACTCTTTCCTTAAGAACTGGTGGCAGTCAGGCCTAGAAAATGAGACGTGCTCTGGAAACGTTCAAAATCCACTTGGAGGAGTTCCTGTGTGACCTACTCTAGGTGGTCCTGCTCTGGCAGGGGGGTTGGACTGGATGAGCTTTTGAGTTCCCTTCCAACCCTTAAGATTCTGTGATGCTGTGATAATTACTTAAGTTTTGCTTTCAAAAGTGTGGCTGTTCCAGCCTTGTGTGCAGGGCAAAGTGAGGTTTTGGGACGAGGAGTGTGGAAGCTGGAGGAAGTTCTCCCGGTCACCAAGGCAGTGTTGTCCAAGCCCCTTTCATTCACCTTAACTCTTACTCGTGTGGTGACCTCAGCACTGATTCTGGTCTCTGTCCGTGGCTGATCCTGAATTCTGGCACTCAGAGAGACTTGCCAGCATGGCAAGTTTGCTTGGCCTGCTGTTAAATCAAGTTTTGTGCTCGGCTCCATGTCACTTTATGAGGCTTTTACAAATTTTCAGCCAGTTGATACATATTTTATCCTTCAGAGGACAGCCCCTCAAGCCCACCGCTAAGGTCTTCTGAACTAGGGGAGCAAATGTTGACGTGACGGGGACAAATTCAACTAGAGTTTGTACACATGGAGACTCCACAGGAAAGGACACTTTCACTCTGTCTGCTGAGAACTTGTTAAGTAGGAGGATGATCATGGGTTTCTACATGCCTGCAGGATAGCTGACTGGTCCCAGCAGGAGAAAATTATGCTACTGATTGCTATTTTTCCGCTACCTGCAGGTAATCTTTGAAAGGTGTTTATGCTTCTCAGGGGCCTGTCTGCTAACGTTTCGACTTTTTTTTTGCCATGTGACTGGTTTTAATGTATGTATCACCTTTAATCCAGGCTGTGGTTGCACTCTGCTGTGCATTAGAAATATCTCTTCTTAAAGCCAGGAGAAAAGTCAGTATCTGCCTGACAAATCCCTGAATGTGCAAAGATCCAAAACCTCCTTTCTGACTTTAATAAAGTGAAATACAAGTATTAACTTTTTAAAGAGATATCTCTGATGTCCTCTCTAAGGTAGTAAATTCAGCCCTGAGCACTGCTTTATCTCCTCTTACACAGCAGCTAACAGGTAATTCCAGGAACTGGTAGCTCACCAAGGGTTTTAGAAATTGTGATGAGGTTTATGAAAATGAATTCTTTTATGTAAGGCAAACAAGAAGGATGAAATGTTTTAAGGAGTGTCTTCATTCCTCTTCAGAAAACCTGCCAACAGTTCTTCAATTAGAAAATGTTGGTGTTCCTTAGTCCATAATGAATGGAGTCACAGGTCTGACATAATAACAAGCTATTTTCAAATTTAGTCCACTTTATTTCTCTTTGAAACACTGGTTGAGGTGTTTTGAGTCTCTTAAAAGTCAGTATAAGAGTATAGTATGTATATACTCTCAGCATAGTAGCACCCACTTGTGTTGTCCTGTGCTGCCATACGTAGCTTTGAGATAAGATTTCAATATTGCTAATCCTTCCATAGATGTGTCATTTACAGAACAGGGATGCAATAAACTGAGATATCCTGTAGTTAAAAACACCTCCAGAACATTATCAGTGCCACCAACCAAATCCCATCTACCCTTTCCTCAAAGGTCCTGTTGCAGGGGAGCCCAAGTTGCAAGGCAGTTCCTGAGTAGCTAACAGAAATTTGCTCTGCAGTTGTGACAGTTTCAGTGCCACCTTATGAATGGAATAAAACCAGTCTCTTGTCAGATTGTTGTGGCTTGGTCTGGAGTGTAATCAGCCTTGGCAAAGCTCAGGAAGCCTGTTGCTTATTTCGTCACAGTGCTGTTTGAATTGCTAAACTTGATTTACCCACTGGAGCAGGCTAATGCTGATGAGATGCAGTCTCAAGAGGAGAATACATGAAAAGGTTTGCTTTAAATGTGACATAACAGTTTTAAATATCATTCCAAAGGGAAGAAATGAGAACCCAGAGAGCTGTTCTGTAGAGCTCCTGTTAGATTTGCCTTCTATGGGCAAAAACCTGTTTATGAAGCATTTTATTTTGCTTCTATTGGTTTTCTTATTGATATTCAAAAGGGTACCTGAGTGTGTCCAGTCCAGGGGCCTCTGCTGAGTTTGACTCCCTAAGCTATAATCCTCTAATAGTAATGTAATTGTTATGAAACTGTTTTGTTTCTTTCTTTACTTTAAACATTTTAAAACCTTGCATGTATGAGGGTGACTGGAAATGGTTTTGTCCTTGAGAACCTTGGAAGACTGTTTCACAACTGACAGTTTTGGGACAGTGATCTTTAGATTAAGCAGAGACAACATTGCTATCCTTGAATAAGCAGAATCCGATTCCTCCTTGCTTTCAAGGTGATTTGAATCCACAGGCCCTTTGATGCACAATTCTTGCTGTTACCTACTGTGTCCCAAGAGGGAAACTCAAAAGTTTCCCTTATGCTGCATGAATCATAGAATCACAGAATGGTGGGGCTTGGAAGGGACCTCTAGAGCTCATCCAGCCCAACTCCCTACTAAAGCAGGTTCCCCTAGATCAGGGGGCACAGGAATGTGTCCAGGTGGGTATGGAAACCTCCAGAGGAAACTCCACACCCTCCCTGGGCAGCCTGTGTCAGGGCTCTCTCACCTTAAAAGGAAAGCAACATTTCCTTATGTTTAAGTGGAACTTTTTGGGTTCCATTCTGTGTCCATTACCTGTGACTTGAGACAAGAGAGAAAAAGTGATTCCCCATCCTCTTGATATGCATATTTTAAATACTTGTGTTTATGAGACCCTACCCCTTAGTCTTCTCTCTCAGGGGAGGCTGAGGTGTCAAGTCTTTTTCAGCCTGAAGAAGAGATGTCTTCAAGGGAACACTAACAGCTGCTGGCCAGGACCTGCAAGGAGGTCGTCAAGAAGACAGAGCCATCCACTTCACAGTGGGGCATTAAGGGAGAGCAAGAGACGATGGGCACAAGCTGGAACAAAACAAAAGGTGATGTAAAAGGAAATACCTTTTCACTCTCGGGACAGTCAAGAGCTGGAGATGGCTGCTCAGAGAGGTTGTGTCATTTCCATCCTTGAAGAATTTTAAGACTTGACTGCTTAAAGACCTGAGCAGTATGATCTGACCTCAGAGCTGACCCTGGAGATTGAACTAGATGTCCTCCCATGGGTCCTTCCAACTTGAATTGTTGTCTGTGATTCATTCTATGAATATTTTAAAACTACCTTGAACTTCCAGCTAATTGTATTTGTGATCTATTTGTGTCCTTGAGCTCTCCTACATCTCAGGCTCATTGTTGCCTAAAATAAATTTATTCTGCAGTGTAATAACTGAGAACAATAACATTTACTCTCAACTTCTGTTAAGCACAAGACACAGGCTTCTGATTTCCTCATGTGAGGTGGAGTCTCTTCACCTTTTTCATCTTAATATCCCCTCTCTGCATCTGTTCTGATTTGAATGCATCTATCTTGCAGGTAGGTGATCGCAGCACTGCAGTACTGCACACATCCAAATACAAGGTCAATGAAGAAATACTCATATCCCAGGCACTCCTGCTCCTGACACCGTTCTGCAGGACAACATGGCCACAGCTTTCTATTCTTTTTACAACTGCACCCTTTCCACACTAATCCTGGCACAGTTTGTTATTTCCCCACCTTGCATTCTACATATAGATACATAAATGCAGACACATACAAATTGTTGTGCCATAGAAATGATGAATGACGACTAATCCTACTATTAGGAATTGTTTTCTGTTATTTGCCCTAAACATTTCTCTTGTTACTAATTTTTCTTAGATTATTTTTTTCCCTCAGAAGCTTCTGAAATATTTGTACACAGGAAACCTGTTCTCTCTTAAACTACAGCTGTTGATCTTTTCTGGTAAGTCATTTTTTTTCCCCCCTCAGATTTAGTTACAACAAAATGTTTTCATAGAGTTCTCAATTTCAGTTTTAGGATCTTTTAGAAAGCCCACTGTAATATTCTTTAAATCCCAAAGATCACAAGTACCTAAAAGCTTTGAGACATAACATTTTAAGCTTATTGATCACAGAATACCTTATTCTCCCTGTATTGTAAGTGTTTTTTGAGATGATACTAACCCTGATCTCAAACTGGTCACGTGGATTTGTGGTCACTCTAGGAAAGTGGGCTTCCTTCAAGTAGCAATTCAGAACAAGTAATTCCCAGTGATACAGCAGATTTCCCGTTTCCTCATTTGCTGTTTCTCCACAAATCCTTCCTTTGGGAAATTGTTTAATCTAGAAGTGGATTCTCATAGTTTCTCAGTGAGATTGCTTGTCATAGATGTTGGTTATTTGCCATGCAGGGGCTAAATAGGCTTTTTTTGAGATCGTATTTTGTTGCTTGTAGCTTATGTCCTGCTTTTCAGAGTCACTGTTGTGAGAGCAGTAAGTTATCTGTTGATTTGAGATCACAGTTTGCTGCTCATGGTTTATGTCAGATTAATTGTTTAGAAAGCAGTAAGTCAGCTGTGGATTTAGTTAAGTGTAAATATGAGCTTGTGAGGCTGAACACAGAATGCTGGGCCTTGTGTAGGTTTCATGGGCGAAATGTTTATGAACAGAGAAGGATATTGGAAGATTTGTCATGAGATAAAACCAGATGGAAACTTCACAGCATTGATTAGCTGTCATGAGAAAGATGAATGTGGGCTCATTTTTAATATGATGATTTGTCACTTGGTAAAATTAATGCTCTGCATTATTTCTACTTCAGTTTCCAGTAGGATTTATTATTATTGCAGAAGTTAAAAAGCACATTTCTTCTTTTTTTTTAATTAAAAAAATTATGGGATGCCAATGTCCCATAGTTAGAATGGTGCTAGAAATTCACAGGCTGCTAAACTCAGCACCACTGAGAATGGTAGTGATTGGAAAGGATGTTTAGAGGTCATCTAGTCCAACCCCTGATGATGTCATTTCAGTGCACAGGCACAGCACCAGCACGGTGCAGCTCTTAGAGGCCTGAGAGGAAGAGCATGACTCTTCCCCTGACTGTGTCATATATCTGACATGTCCATGTGTGACAACTAAAAGAAAACTTTGCATCTTCCCTTATGTTTTGTACTGGACTTCCTGCTTAAAAGCAAGGGATAGTATATCCCTTCCTTACCTACTGTCCCACGCCTGAACTGAGCTACGAACAGTGACAAAGCAAAGACAGCAAAGGAAGAATACTTGACTTGTGCCAACGTTCTGTTTCTTTTTGGAATAAGGTTGTTCAGTTTAATCCTCATGAAAATGGGAAAAATAACAGTAGTGGATTAAAGCCAGAGTTTAAGAAAATACATTTAAATATATATATATATTTTTACTTAAAAATGAATTTCCTCATCATTCAAAGACCTAAGAGTTAAACTGTACTGTACACACCTCAGGTACAAAGTGACAAAAGGTCTAATATAACAGACTATATAAAAACCAAGAGACTTCTTTTTTTTTTTCCCCAGAAAAAAAAATGTATTTGTCTTTCAGCTGATCATATAAAAAGCATTAAATGTTTAAAAAACGTGGATCTATTTTTTTTCAAGTGTTAATGGTTTCACCATTCATAGGAACCACAATCCAAAGTCCTGTTACAGCAGGGCTCATTATCCTTATCTGTGTAGCACGGTGGGCATAATCTTTACACTGAGGTCACTCTCATCACTACTTCCCCAGAGCCGTTATCCTCTGATGAATCTTCCTGAGGTCTCATGCGGTTGAACAGATGTAACAACACATAGCCACACTGAAATCTCGGGGAGGTTAACTGCGTTGGATGAACTAAACTCCTGTTTCTAAATGCAGTCAGTGGTAACCACAATGTCCTTCCTGCTGAGGATTCTCCTCGATTGCTCTCTTCTATGTCTGTGGCTTTATCGTAATTTAACACATCCCAGTGCAGATTCACAGCCCTCCAGCGCTTAAACACTCGATAAACAGAGGCACCTTCGTGTACTATCAGGCCTGAAATGAAGAGAAAAGAAAAACAGAGTTTGTACACAATGTTAATCGTTCCCATTTTGAGAGCAAATAGAGATGTAACACATTGTAATGAATCTGCCAATTGCCAGAGCCTCTTAAATTGCTTGTAGCTCTGATAACGCAAATCAAGTGGACATATGCACTATAACTCCTTATTCACGTGTTGCAGACTGGGAGACAGGAGCATGCAGAGGTAATCCAATTGTTCTGAATGAAAGCTCAACATAACCAATACTGGAATGATCTGAGCCTGCCTAACTAAATGCAGTATTTGGATTTCAGTAAACCCACGTCAAAGAACCTTACTGGCAGATTTGTAAGTTGACTGCTGACGTCTGTGTTATCCTTTTTCATGGCAAGTACTGTTTATTAACTGAGACTTTTTTTTACTGGTTTAAGTAGATCTTCAAGTAGGTTAGACCTTCGGTAATGGACAGAGTTTTAGAGTTCAGCACAGATACAAGCAAATTTCACATCTTTAGTTCAACCTGGGAGCCCAGAAGATGTATGAGAAGCTGAAACAGCTGTAAGTATAATGACTTTCTTGTTTTGCTTGGGTGGGGCGAGAAGATGTTAAATATTCTTATTAACTATGATGAGCATGGCAAGGATGAGAGGCTTTCTTCTTTCTCTTCAAAATTTAGGAGACCAAAATGGAGACCCAGGAAGTCTTCTAAAAGATTCCTCAAGGAAAATGCATTTATCTGTAGTTCGCAACAGCTCATTCTACTTAAGAACTTCCTAGTAGCTAATATTTATGCTCATTGTATTCATTCAAACTTATTTACTTAAATGAAAGTCTTCATTTTTAATGTGTATGTATATAGTGAGTGTATTTCTACACACATTCTTTAGGTGTAAGTATTTCAGGATTTACTGGGGAGATGCATGGAGCTTCGACCTTCTTACTGGGTTTTTCCTCAAGCAGCCAGGTGACTTATATGGTTACATGTTTTCTCTGGCTCCCTGCTTTGGGAGGAGAACAGTCTGCCTAGCTAAAAATGTTTTATTAGTTCTTTTGTCTGGTGAGTTTCTTGCCTAAAATGTTCCTATACAAGGCCACATCTGTCCTATGTTCTGTGGTGTCACAGGCTATAGTCCTTTATCTCAAGAGATGGTATATCACAATGAAACTGTGATTTAAATGTCTGAAGTCACTTGGTGTGGTTAACTAACTGATACCAGAAAGGAGACTTTCCAAGAAAGGTGACACAAGCAGAAAGGATGATAAAAGCATTTCTATGAACAGCAAACCTGAGATTCAAGAGCATGACTTGCAGATAGCAATGCCTACTCCGACATCTTTTTGAAGATCATTACACTGAAAGATGGAGAAACTCAAAGATTCCCTTCAGAAGGACATGACAGCACCTCTGTAGGCTTTCAAGTTGCCTAGGATTCCTTGAAGCATCTCATACAGCAAAACACAATATAAACTTAGTTAAAGGTTTGATATTCTAAATGTATTTTGCATCAGCAGAGCATTTTAGTGGAAATTTTTCTTAATTACAAGATGTCTGTCTTCATCTTCTCAGATACCAATTAAAGCAACCTGTCTTAAAAATTTAGCAGCCACATTAATACATAAATGCACCCTCAAGACCAACTTTATTGCCTCCAAGGGGTAAATGTGCTTGGTCATATACAGAATCTACAAACCAAATAAGCCACGATTTTAGTGCCATGACAAAGATCTTTTTATTTTTCCAGTTGGATTTCCTATAGAATGATAAAGGAGATGAGCATAATTTTTCCTCTACCTATCACTGGATCATTTGGCTCAATTTCCCTCACGACTCTGATTTGTGATTGAGAGAAAAAGTAGAGTTTTGACACCTGCCTGCACTCCGCTGGAACCTGAACGATATATTTCAGAACAGAGGAGAAAGCAGTTGAGAAAGGATCATTGATGTACAGCAAGTACGTTTAAACAGATTGTAAGTATTCTCACAAAATGATGACAGAAAAAGTTGTAGGATGACTTCTACTCTAGGTGGTCCTGCTCTGGCAGGGGGGTTGGACTGGATGATCTTTCAAGGTCTGTTCCAACCCTTAGATTCTGTGTTTCTGTGATTCTTTTAGGAAGCTCTTCTTTCCATTTGCAGAGCTTTCAGAATTTACTGAAATTATGTTTTCAAAGTTTCTTTTTCAGCAGTGGCAAGGAAGAGAAGTTTGCTTTAAAATGGCTGTTAGTCATGTGTTCTCTAAAAGAGCGACCAAACAAAGGCCTAAATATTGAAAATCTTGAAATGAAGTTGTCAGATTTTGGCAATGCTGAAGGAGAAAAGAGCACTTTCATAATTCCTCTCATAAAAAGCCTTATTTCTCATCTGATAAAACTACAGATTGAAAAAGACCTGTGTTAAAGAGGCAAAAGAATTCCAATAAATCTTTTTTGTCTCTGAAAAATATTTTTCAGAAGGCAAGGGGCAAAAAGAGTACTCAGCACCAACAGTTCCAAGACCAGAAACGTGAGGAAATCTGGGTAAGGTTTAAATGCTGGACATTTTCCAGGTCCAGAGAAATTCTGATGCTCCAAATGTAAGCAGTCAGTCACTAAAGTGAAGCTGTAAGAATATGACAAAGAATTTCCTTTTTCTTAAGTGTTCCACAGAGATGAATGAAAATATTAGTGAGAAAGCAAGGATAGATCTATGAATGATACTAATTTGTTCCAAATACCATGATTTCAACAGCACAGAAGACACAGTTGCACAGTCCTAGGGGAAAAAAAAAATACTAGTTTGACACACGTGATCCCAAGAGGAAATGTTAAAATCACTACTGTTTGTTAGCTGTCTGATGTTCTGTCCAATTAATTAACCTACAAAGAACAGAGTTTTGGGATGATGAATCTGGCAAAACATCCTGAAGGTTTAAAGAAGACTTTACCTTCAGGATTTATTTCTAAGATGGAGGGAGTGTAGTGGGATCCAGACAGCAGCATTATACAGAGATCAGACTTCTATTTTCTTTTATAGCCAAGTGCTATGAATTTCTTTCACTCAATGCAAAGGATTTCTTACCCTGAGTCACAAGACCACTTGACATTTTTCATACTGAATGACTTCACCAGCAGGCAACTTGTCTTTGTTCAGATTTGGTGGTACTAAGTTCTAACATTGTCTCACTAATCTTACTTCCAATCATTTAGAAATGGTCCTCCCAGAAACATCACAAACCTTTTTAGTAACAGGCTTTAACACTGGACAAAATGAAATGTATTAATGCTATTCTAGGACCTATAGATAGATATATTTTAAAAAAGCAAAAATTACTCAAAGCATTAAAGTGAAACATGTCTAAAAACATCAATGTAACTCTGTCTAAGCTATTTAGAACTAATGTGAAAAAAACCCCAACTTCCTAAGCAGAGACATATTAAATGCAGTTAGATGTGTTCATTACTTAAACTTCTGCCTGTATTACTTAATTACTTACTGTTCATTACTTAAACTTCTTGGCAGGGAAGGAAGAAAGAGGCTTGCAGAGGGCTATTCATACATTGTCTCCCATCTCTTACTGCCTGGCACCACTCATGTTTCTAGTGCAATGTTACAGCTGCTTTTCATGCTCTAAAGGAGCTGCACTCTTTTTTTCTGGGATTGCAAGTGAATTGTTATTTGTGAGAGATTTTGTTCATGTTAGAACTATTTATGACTACCAGTTGTGATTATATTCTGGTGACAATCTATAGAATTATATGACTTGACTGTTATGAGAAATAATTGCTACATCTGCAAAGTAGAATGGCGATGGCTTGGTGTTCTGTCCCTCAGTGGCTAAATAAGGGGTTTATATTATTCATTCCTTTAATATTAACTCATTAACTCACTCCCTTTGCTAATCCCTACACGGATGGTCTGATCCTAACACTACCACTGCAGTAGCTCTGGGCTTCACAGGCAGCACTTGTTTAAAATATCCAAGGTTTGCCTTAGGAAAATTTCTACCTTCAGCAAGTTTCTAAGAGAACAGCTTTACACTCAGTTTAGACGCAGAAAAGTACAAAGTAGTGACTTGTAGGGTTGAAACTGACACTGAAAAGTAAAAACAGTCCTGCTAGGAAGAATTCTGGAAAAATTTAGAGTAGGATGAGGAGAACAATAGATGCCAATAAAGTATGTACGCTGGAATGAACAGAACAGCTCATATTGGTAATCTGTAATCTTTAGGATATTTCTTTTGGTGAAAAGCAAAACAAGACCAAGAAGTAAAATACAAGTTTCAGGTAATTTACTTGCTAAGAAAGTGGGTGTTATGCTATGGATGGTATATAAATCAATCATTGGGAAAACAAATTAAGGTGCAAGTTTTCAAAGATGACATATAAATATGTCAGTGCCTTCAGGCAAATTGCTTTTAAAAATAATGAAAGCAAAACATTTCAAGAAGTACAGATATTTACACTTCGCAGATGACAAATGAAGATTCATCCTGTTTATGCGAAGCGATAGGGAGGCATAAGTAAGGCAGTTGGAATCAAGACTTGGTCATACCATCAGTAACTCAAGCACTTGTCTTGAAATATGTGCTGCTATAAGTCTGCACAGATTTTTCATTGAAATAAAGAGAGATGCCAGTAGGAGTAAAGGTATTCACTCACTGTAAATCCTGTTGAAAACTAAGAGAATGCCATGGATGGCTAAACACAAATGAAATTAGAGGAGATACTGAGAGCTGGGGTTGGCTGTAAGTGTTACAAGCTTTATGATATAAAAGATTTTCTATCATCTGCGATGGGAAAATCATATGGTAATGCCTTTGGGAGGTCATCAGCATAATGGACAGTGTTTGGGATTAT
Source organism: Colius striatus (assembly GCF_028858725.1). Lineage (NCBI taxonomy): Eukaryota > Metazoa > Chordata > Aves > Coliiformes > Coliidae > Colius > Colius striatus. The sequence continues at coordinate 9,199,841 of NC_084762.1, forward strand.
CTTAAATCATTCGTAAGTAACAATTACATCCATCTATTAGTGAAACTTAGTTTTAATTTTAAACATTCAAATAGAAATCTAAACTTCCTCACTTTACCATTAAATAAAAAGACAAAATTGAATCAAGTTTAATATGTTAATAAATATTTTCAAGAGTTAGGAGAACTCGTGGTCTTACAAGCTCATTGAAAGCAGATTGCTTGCAAATGAGTGCAGAATAAATGGGCTGAAAGAATCTGGAGCATCAGAATTCTACAATTACCAAACCTTCTTTATAGAGCTTTATGACTTTCCAGATACAATTTAGTAAACTGTTAGGTCATGCCTGCACTGAACTTCATAATGACAAAATAGCATCTATTTACTTAGAGCCAGTCTTACATTAAAATATCTGTGTATTATTTCTGATAGGACTGTAAAATAGGCATTTATGCAACTACAGGCAAGTGCGTTTATCTGGGGGGTGAAGACAGCTGCACATGGACTTTGCTCCTTGTACAATGCCCATTAGACTAGAAGATCCACAGCCACGTGAGGTATGTGTTAGTTCATTAGTTTGCAGCCCAGAGGTGGCTTGAGCCTGGCTTTCCTTCCAATAGTTTCCTTTTATAGATAAATACACTGATATTTCTGATCACCCCCAGCCACTCTCGATTGATTTTGACAAAAGTTTGGTCTGGGTGTTTTAACAGTCAAACAAAAGACAGAAATTGAAATAGTTTGAAATAATTGCTAATTCCAGCTAGTTGATGTGTATCAAAGTAACTCTTTTCAATTGTAATCTTTGTGAAAAAAACCAAAACCACCCAGGATTCTGTAGAACTGAAATGTATAGAGTGCCTGAAGCACATTTTGTCTCCACTTCTAGTGCTTTTTAAAACAAAAGCAAAAACTTCAATACCAAGTGTCAAGTTGTTAAGCAAAAAACTAGTATTCAGGGATCAGCAAGTGAGAGGACAGAGTAGCTCAGCCCTTTTTTCTCATTTAAAAGCCGAGCACTTGTCCAGAGCATTAGAGACCTAGATTCTGGTCACTTTTTTCTGTCTGAGATGCTTTGGATACACAGAATAAAGATTGTGTTCTAAAATATTCCATATTGGGTTTCTCTCTTTTCTTACCTTATTGAACAGAATTCACTGTCCTTCAGAATTCTCATCTCTGGGATTGGGATAACATTGACATTTATCACTTGGAAATCTCAAAGCAAACATCAGAGAGCATTTGGCCTGGATTTTCTTGGAATTGCAGTTCTAAGAACATGGTTTAACGTTTACTGCAATTAGTACATTGTCTCTGCAAACAATCCCAGCTATTCTAACAATCAGCTCAAAGTTGTGTTATCAAATCCTAAAGGGATTTCTATTTAAATATTTCTGATTCCAGCATCTTTTCACAAATGTCAAAACCGATCAAAATAACTTTTTATATGATTTCAACCAGAGTTACAGGACTTCAGACTTTTTAAATAGTAAAGTAACTAGAGTTAGCACTATTCGAGTGTTTCACAACTGCTTTTGAAGAACTCATGCCTGTCTTCTCTGTTCTTCTCTGTTACTAGCACAGTGACCTTTATACGTCTATGCAATAGTTTTGGATATGTAACCTGATGACATCCTCAAGGGCTTCTTCTGCACTTGATGATGGTACAATCTAATGCAAAGTGGCATCGGTAGAAGACTTGACAGCATGTCATTTTACTCATTATTTTCATAATGCCTTTGCCATTTTCTTCTGTTTAACTTCCTGAACTTGGCTGGCTGTCTAACTGTTTCAAGAAATTGAAAGTGATCCTGTTCTCACCACCGCTAAGATCTTGGAGAGGCACTGATGAGTCTGAGAGTAAAGCTGCTTTGGTTCTTTTTTCTTTGCAGCATCTTTAACCACTCTAAAAAGCAGTATTTGCCAAAGGTATCAGCTGAGAATAAATCTGCAAAGAACTGATCAATTAGAGTGACCAATTAGAGAAATAGATATAGTAACAGTCTTAAACCACAGTCTGTGCTGTTTAAAGATTTTGAGCTTACCTATGCATACTAGATCCATAAAACCATACATTCCATAGCAGATTTGAAAAAGGATGTCCTTTCTTTGCCATACTGCATAGGGGCTGAAGGCTGACCATAGAAGCCAAGTCACACTTGCTACTAAGAACAGAGATCCTAGGATTACAGCAACCATCTGCACTTTCTCAACCAGTGTTATAGTAATGCTTTGCCACTAAAAGAGAAACAAAGTTGTATAAGATAAAAATGTTATTTTCTGTGATTGTACATTCAACTCCACTTTTTTTTCCCCAAAATCACAAATGATTTTAATATTTATACATATCTTCATATATCTTTACTAATATCCTTGGTACTGACATTATATATAAATCTTTTTTCCTATTTCACCTTTAGTTACACTAGTAGTTGCTTCCCCATTCTCTCCAGCATCACTATCATCACCATCTAGCTGTGAACTTCAGGAGGGTTAATAGTTTTAGTTCTATTTTGAACACACAGGCACAAAAAAGATGTAGGCTTAGGAATGGAACTCATCCTTTCATGTTTGTAGGCTAATGAACAGAATAAAGGAAAAAGCTGGGAAGACAATCACATGTCTGAAGTTGGTGTGACAAGTTTAAGGTGAGAACTTTCTTTTCCATCCCACTCCCCCCTAAATCTGAAGCCATTTTCCACTTTCCTGCATCTCATCAAAGAAGGTCCAGGCATTTCGAGGCACTTGGCTTTCTCTGCATAAACCAGTATTAACAGTACAAAAAGAGACATCTGCAGCCTAGTGTGGAAGCAACCTGAAGACTCAGAAGGAGCCCTGAATAGAGACAGCACAAATATTTCTTTGCCATGAACCCCAATTATGTCTGCCTTTCCAGGGAAGGCTCTATCCTCTGTATGTGAGGTGACACAGGTTTATGGTGTGATAAGATTTAAATGTAAAAGAGTATGCTGTCAAGATAGATAAGAATAGAAAACAAAACTCTGTTAAAACAAAGTCTCACAAAGCAAAACACAGCATAAGGAAAGAAACATTTGAGATCACCCTTAACATATATGGTCTTTCTTGGTCATAATTGTCTAAGTCAGTTTGGCAGACTCCCCACTCTACCACTGTCTCAACTATTCCGGAACAAGTAGCCTTTGTAGACTGTCATCTTTCTTGTTCCTAATTTTCAACATATCTTCCCCCTTCTACAGCTGCAATAGGGAACAGAGGGAGAAAGCTACTTCAGCAAGGGCTTTATTAACTCTTCCCTCCCCTGCCAATAGCTTTCCTTTTTTCCTGTGACTTTATGAAAGCTTTCTCTTTTTACTAGCAGTTGGGTAACCAGTACTGTACAACCACAGCATGACAGAATGCTTCAGCTTGCAAAGGGCTGTCGGAGGTCTCTAGTTCAACTTCCCGCTCAAAACAGGCACAGTGATGAGATCAGACCAGGTTGCTCAGGGGTTTATTCAGCAACACCTTGAAAACATCCAAGCATGGAGACTGTTAAGCCTCTCTGGGCAAGCTGATCCACTTCTTGACTGTCCTCAGGTTGAAAAATGCTTGTCTTAAATAACCTTTTTTCTGCCATCCAGTCTCATCCTCTTTTCCAGCCTATGCTCTCTTCCTCCCATCAAGTATCACTGTGCCCCTCTCTTGTCTTTCAGCTTTTTCCATTCCCTTTTCTACTGATGCCTAATTTGCAGATCAGGTGCTGCATGCCTTCTCCAGTTGCAGCCTTCTGAACACAAGAGTACAAAAAGATAGCTGTAGAATTTGTAAATTGTTTATCTTGAATAGTAACCTTTTTGTAATGAACTTATTAAACTCATGCTTAGCTATTCCATTGAACTTCAGAGTTTGTAATAGAGCTACTCATATTAAATAATACCTTTTTTATTGTAAAGCAACTATGGATACTCATTTCCTTTGTTATAATTTCTTTATAAGGTCAAGGAAGGTCAATAAGAAGTGATGCGTGACAGAATGGTGAGAGCTTCTCATGGCTCAGGTATTACTTGTATACAGGATTTAAACGTCAAGACTGAAATTCACAGAACTCTCTTTAGACTCTATGTTCAACAAAATTACTTTCTGTTTCTCAGCTGAAGCCAGGTAGCATGACCCAGAAGCTGTCAAAAAAACCTATTGGTTATGTATCTCTTTCTATCTCCTTTCATTATTGGTATGAGACAGACCTGTAATATATGTGTTCAGACTGCTTGAAATCAAACTACATGTACATGAAGTAAAGCTTTAACTGTCACAAACTATTAAACTGTCAAATTCCTGGAAGAAGCTGGCAATAAATTGAAAACATTGTTGTATCACTAAAAGAAATAAACAGCACATCTTTCACAGTGCAGTTTCAGAAGTTCCTAAACTCACTTCACTTGATTTTTGTTGTTGTTGTTCTTGTTTTTAACTTTGATTGCTCCTAATTATTCTGCAAACATAGCACTGAACAGAAAGAAAAGTAGTCCAAACATTTGGGATGAGTAATGTAGCATCCAATCTAGATATAAAGCCCATCCTTTATTCTGATGTTGTCTGATAACCAATTTCTGTTTCTATCTATCTATCTCCTGTTCCCAACCAGAATCAACCACCCCTGTCCACTTTTTCCATCTCATGAGGGCTTTTGCTGCCTTTCCTCAAACTTTTCCTTTCAACATAACCTTGGCCTAGAAAAGTCCTAAGAAACATAGATTTGATCCTCACTTCTTCCTACCATCTCTCAGGAATGTATTCTAGCTATTTTGCTAGTCTCCTGAACAGATGAGTTGCCTGTGAAGAATGTAATCTCTCAACCTCAACAAATTCTGTAATCCCAAAGACTCATCATCCTAGCATGCCATCAATGGGGAAGGAAGCCACCCCAATTACTGGCAGGCATTCTACATGTTATAGTTCCCCTTTTGCCTTTAAAAATCAAGGAATAGTTACAAAACAATACAATACAAAACAACAACAAAATAAGGCAATCAAGAACCCCAAAAGGAAGTTTGATGTTTTCTTCTATTACTCATCTACTTTGGCCTTTGTGGTTTTCAACACCTTTCTTCTACAAGAGAAACTGTAATCCTCCACCTTGCTCAGTATGGTCAGCAATAACCAAGCAATTGAAACATATTTGGAAGTTTTTCTCCTTATTACAGCAATCTGTAAGTTAAACTAATTGGTAAGAACCCACAGTAGACGGAGGAGGAAGGACTGTGTGCATAAGATGGAAACATACAAGAGGCACAGAAAGTTTTATGTGAACCTGCTAACTTGCCTCCTAGTGCCAGGCAGTCTGTTATAAGAATCCAACACCCTAAGAGTGACAGAATGGGATGGATTGGTATTAAACTCTAGTATATGATCCATTTGGGGACCTCAACTGAAATTTCCCCTTCCTTGCTCCCCTCCAACCAGGTTTGAGTCACACAGACAGAGATTCTCTCTCAGAAAATGAATGTCTTGACTTTTTTTCTCCCAAGTTTTACTGAGTCTGGGTACAAATTACAAAACGCAAGCAGACAGGTGTATTTTTCTCATAATGAAGAAGGTATTCTATAGTTATGGTGTTATTCACATGTAAAAATATTTGGAAAGCTGAGTCCTTTCCTTGGCCATGGACAGTACTGATCATTCATCAACGACTGGAGCTACACAGGGCTGTGAAGAGAAACTGGAGTTGTGCTCACACTATTTTCCTCTACCTAGTCTCACAGCATAGCTAATATCATAGAATGATAGGTGTTGGAAGGGACCTTTAGAGATCATCCAGTCCAACCCCCCTGCAGAAGCAGGGTCATCTAGATCAGGTTGCATAGGAACATGTCCAAGTGGGTTTTGACGACCTCCAAGGAAGGAGCCTCCACAACCCCTCTGGGCAGCCTGTACCAGGGCTCCCTCACCTCAACAGTGAAATAATTTTCTCTTATGTTTAAGTGGAACTTTTTGTGTTCCAGCTTCATCCCATTACCCCTTGTCCTGTTGCTAGCTACACTGAGAGACACCCAGGAACAGAAAAAGATTCTTTCTATAGTATCAAAACCACTTTGATTTCTCACAATCATTGTATGCCCTGTTGCGTGCTGTTCTAATCACTTTACCTTTTAATGTCAAGTTAATGGGTTCCAAAAAAGGAGTCACCAAAATAATGCAGTAAAAATAATTCAGTGATAGTTATTGTTGAGGAATTCCATTTAGGATTTAACAGACTGAATGATTTAACATTCCACATTGAATGATTTCATTATTAGTGTGTCGTAAGTTAAATCTATTATTTCCATTAAAGTGTTTCTCATTTGCTTCATGTGACTTGTCTCACAACTCTTAATTGCTCAGGATTATAAATTCTATTATGACTTCCTAAGTTGATTTTGTCATTTTCTAACTACACATTTCATAATCAGTAAGAGTTCCTTTAGCTAAGGATTTTGCCAAGTGAGGAAAACCTACACAGCTTTTTAGAATCAGCTTCTGTAAAGTACATATTCCTAAAAAGTCAATGAGAAAGATTACCATTTCTGCTTCAAAACTAGAAATTGAAAGAACACACATATTCTATAGGTGCCTTCATAAGCAAAACATAATTCATGCTTCTGATTTTAATGTAGTACTGTCTGTCCCTTGACAACTTCCTACACTTCTACAGACACTTCATTACATTTGGCTCTTTCTTTTAATCTTTTATCTACCCAATGGTCTTCCTTTCATGAATCATTTGCGAGAGCATTAACAGTATGCTATAGCTCTAATGCTGACCCCAGAAACACTGTTCCTCTTTTCTTCTAAGGGCTTTGTCAAGCAGAAATACTGCTAAATGTCTTATTTTTTTGAGGTTGAGACTTCCAGGAGTGGAAAGAAACATATTGCTTTGATGGACTAATTGTTAAAGAATAAAGTTAATGCGGTTATAAGCATGACCTTACTAACATAAAGATGGAGATAATGTTCAACAATCTGTCATACTTGAGATAAATGGATATTAGCTTGGCTCTTTTTTTTTTAATGGTGCCTTGTAAAAGCCCATTTACTATTGTAAAACACATGGCAGAAAAGCAATCTAAAAAGCACTGACTTGTACATGGAACACATATTACATGAAAACTGACTGCAGTTAAAACTACTGTTTTTCATACAACTTATTAAAGAACATACACAATTTCCTTATGGCTCCCCAAATGTGCTCCAGCTCCAACTGTCCCAGTGTGTAATCCATCAAAATTCATGAAACCAAAGAACTATTGGGGCTTACCCACTCTGTTCTCTCAGAAACACACAGAGCTTATTACAGACACTGCTGACTGAAGCCTCTCATTCCCTCTAGTCATTCTGGAATGCTTTTTTTAATACAAAAGTAACTAAAAATATCTGGCAGTGACCTATTGTAACATAACGTGATCAACCTGAAGACATCAATTGGTCTAATGGCTCTAATTGCTACAATCAGACAGCTCTGACAATAAAAAGTTCTTTCCTACTGCTATTCCTTATGCCTAATAGGCTTCGCAATCTGTATACATATGAATAAGACTCTTACAGAAGCAAAAGGACCAATGATTTAGGTCCAACAAACCGTTTTTATATGCTTGCTTTATCTTTTTAGTAGACTAGATGATTAGATAATGAAGTTGTTTAAATGCTTTGCAGTAAGCATACATTGACTCCATGATTTAATATGCAGTGAGATTATTCACTTACTGCCCAGCCTGGGTAGGAAATGCAGAGTTTTGAGTACACACACATACAATCAATTGCAATGTCCTTTTTGGCTATAGGCTCCTATATAAAAAAAAGAATCAATGCCACAGAAATTGTAGCTCCCCATTAATGGTTCCAACCCTTACCATTCTCTGATTCTATTTGGATCAATTATTAACACACAGAGTGCCTCCAGTCAGAATGCCCATTATCTTTCCATGTATCAGAGAGCTTATAAATACAGATAGTTTGGCTGGTATGTAACTTCTCAGTCTGTTTGTGAGGCTGTACCAATATTTTGCTTGGACATTCTGAAAGCATAACATTTGCTGTGCAGACCACACAAGCAATTTAGTTGACAGTTCCTGTGTTGGCTTATGGCATGTCCTCAACTGGGTAGAACATCTAGATCTACAGTGCATGTAGCTCAGTTTTCTGAGTGCCTAGAAGCCTAGGCATGTTGAACAATGTACAAATTCATCACATTGTATTAGATTCACCTTTCAAACCCTATTTATTAAGCAGAATAGCTTAACATTTTATCTTATTCTTTTTTAAATTATGTGAGGATCAAGATCTGAGACCACATGCAGAGCTGTGATGAAAGCTGTCTTAGTCTTAAAGAATTTTTTCCCTGAGAAATCCTTAGCAATTAGTTACTTTTTGCTGCTGAAAAAACAATAGAAAAAGAATAAGGCGAGACTGCAGAACTGCATGATCATTTTCACTCTCTTAGAGAGAAAAGTGGGTATTTAGTTGTAATGGTACAGAGAAGTGTGCCCTTTCTGCCCACTCTGCTTTGAGTTATTCAGAGTTTCTGGAAACATCAACTCTTGTTGACTAAAATAAAGATGTTTATGTGTGTTAATCCTCCTGTCTATTAAAATAAGGATTGTACTTTTATCCAGTCTCAAAAGAAAGGCTGGCCCTTTACTAATGAGCATACTTGAACCAGAAACCATTCAACAGTAACTAACATAGCACTCTCAACATCTAAAAGCATATAAAACACAAATATAACCCTGTTAAATGTCCTACTTCTACCAAGTAGCATTTTTTTCCAATTCCTGTTTTTCATTAAGAATTGCCTGTCATCCATCAGGATCTGATTCTGCCCAAAACATGTATCACAGAATACTTCAAAGTCATGGTGTGTTGTAGAGAAACACACAAGGTTAAAGTGAATTAGTCTTAAGTCAGCTTATGCCTCATATTAACTGATATGACACTCTAACCAATTAGTTTAGCCTAGTGCCTTAGTTTGTCAGTATTTTGAACACTCCATATTTGGTGAAACACAGTGAATGAAAACCTTTCTATGTGAATAAATGCTGTTACTACTGTCAAGTGGGAACTGTTCCCTTTCTGTTGCAGCTTTATTGGAAATACCGAGTTTCATTGCAACCTAGCTGTACTCTTGATAGCATTATCTGAAAACTAAGTATGAATGAATGGAGGAAATGAAAGCCTGCTATGGTTGGTGCATTCTCTGCACCTTAAAAATGATCTGCAAAATTAAACTGAAAACTCAGCCCAAGCACAGACTGTCATGTTATGGATAGGTCAGCACTCCAGGGAGAACACCAAGAAAAAAAGCCACATCTATTTATTCTAGTTGCTCAGAGGAAGTAACTTACTGCAAGGCTATAAACCAGCTGTGTGAACAAGATATTAAACATTTTCATGTCATCTAGTCACTTAGAAGAGTTAACCATGTTTTGGCTATACAACTGTGTACTTGTACTTCTCTTTGGACACAACCAGATGGTAGCAAAAGGGGTTCTGGAGTTGCTTTTTCCACCTCTCCTAGGAAAGGAACTGTTTGGGAAGTCTTTTAACTGAAAAAAAAAATGCTGAGCATTTGGCTAAGATTGTGCAGCTCATCATGATATCAATGCCCTCACCATAGATGAGTAAAAAATTGCTCAGCATAGAGAGACAGAATAAGCTTCTCCCACAAAAACGCCCTGGCCACCAGTCAGTATACTAGAGGGAACATCTATTCAAGTATTCATACCAGTTTATTTGCTGAAACTCACATTTCATTTGCTAGCTGGACCTTCTGAAAACGCTACCTACTCTGTCTTTTTGACTCTATGAATAATTACCTAATTTTTACAACCCATGTAAGGGGAAACACAAAGGGTTTTGTCTGAGAATATTCTACACGGTAACGATTGGTGCGCTCCCTTGTGAGAGACCTTCACTCAAACCTATTGTTAACCTGAGTTAAAGTACAGTTTTAAACTTCCACCTCTAAAGATATTATTGTAATAACTGAGATGTACATGGTATTCAGCATATTCAAGAGTAGAATTCCTTCCAAATCATTTATTGGAACACCTCTAGTTCCCCTACAATACATAGATTTCATTGAACCAAAGAGAAAGCAAATGAAACAGATTCCTCTATTCCCATAGGGATGAGCAAGGAGACAATTATAGTATGGTACTAAGCATGAGGAATTATTTCTGACATTGGCTTATTTCAGTAGGTCTGCATACTGAAAAAGAGGCCACGGAAAGCCTTTCCTAGAAAAGAATCATATAAATGACATGAGGGTGGAAGAAATGCCATATAATTGGAATTTCAGCATTCAAAGTTCCCAGTTTACTGAAATAAAACTGAGAGAGAACTCCTCTAAAGCATTTAAGTACTGTAAAAGGGGCAGAAATACCAAGTATTAATGTGGTTTTCCAATCCAGGCACAACAGAAAAAGACGCTTAGATGACGGAGCCAAAGAATAGAGAATCTAATTGGATAAGCACGGTTAAGTTGTAAAGCATCAATTACCAACATGTTGTTTAAAGCACAGAGTAGTTACTCCTTTCCCCTATCTGCTTCTAGGCAGTCTATGAATCCATGAAATCAAGCAGTGCATCACTATCTATTGTCACTGGATCTCCCTGCATCCCGCAACAGCTGAGAAGCAGGGATTTCACAATAGCTCTGGCACAAAACAAATCCATATCCTCAGTTAGGCATAGGATCAGAAGCAGCACCTTCACTGTCCAGTCTTTTTCTTATGGCAGCGGTGTGTTTCAGCAGTGAAGGGTACAACTTCACCAGAAAACAACTGACTACAAATATTTGCCTTCAGCCTTTCTGGCCCTGAACAAAAATTAATTCATGGAATAGCATCAGAATTTTCATGTGAAAATCCAGGAGATGCACAACATGAGGGAAGAGACAACCCTGATTTTATACTCTTCTTTTAAGATACATTAAAAACAAAGGAAACCTCAGATCTTGAAGGCAACAAAAAGACTAAAGAAAGATATCCTGAGTTGAGTGGTAAGGTTGTTGCCTTGTCTTATCCCTAAGCAACACTATGTGTATCTCGGGTGAAGATGAAAAGCAGGACAGTAAAAATACCAAGGTATTGTCTACCAGCATGTAATCATGAATGAGATAATTCTGGGTTCTGGATTGTACATAGTCTGTCAGAGTCTGCTCTAAAAGTCAGTTAGAATGTCATTCATTAGATTAGCAAATCAATAAGTGATTCTGTAATCAATTAGATTAGCAGTAAATCTTCAGTTGAAGACAATTTAGTCATAATTATAACATTTTAGGCTGTGCAAATGAATACAGTAAAGAACACACAGCTTGAAAGTTTGGCCTCATGGAAGAATTAACTTATAATTGGGTTTGTATTATAATTTATATCTAATAATTAAAGCTTGATATTAAATGATACACCATACAATCATAAGTGTCAGTACAATGGATGTTTGCTGCAATAATTAACAATAATTCTTTCCACTAAAAAAATCTAACAAATAGCAAAATTGTAAACGCCAGGTGCCTTTGTTTTTCCAGGTACTGATACATAATCACACCTACAAACCCCAAGGTACTTTTGTTTGAATCAGTAATCAATGGTTCTCTAATAGTTTGGGGTAGCCACGATTTTGATCTGCTAATTACTTAGACTCCATTTTAAGATCTGCAGATGTAGTCCTACATTACAGAAAGGGGCAATTTAGGTACTAAGTATCACTCAACATTATAGCTCTCTGTTAAAAAAGAAAACTGTTGTCTTTATACTATAAACTACACCAGAGACTCTGTTTCTCTCTAACCACATCATGAATATGTCTGAAATCCCTTGGAGCAATTACATTAACTTGCATGATATAGCTGATGTTTTTGAACACTGAAAATATCAGCATTCACAGTACTGCAAGAAGCAATGGTTATAGTATCAGAAACTGTAATATCCATTCATTGTGTTTCAAAATCCCTAAACTGTAAATTGTTCTTGGTTTAACGGTGCTTATGACTTACACATAGCCCATGTACTATCTCTTGCAGTACAAACACAGACTTAAAAATAAAAATACCATCAGTTTCTCTCAAATACAATAAGCAGCACCTAGGAGAAGGAAAGGTAAGTACACGCTGTCCATATGGAAAACATATTTATCAAAGAGCCTCTTACTCTGCTGCAAACTGTTGCTTTTCAAGTTTATGTCTATAGACACGGTCACATTTTATTGTCCCTAGACAATAGTCCTCTCTTTACAATCACTAATTATGTGTGATGGAGGTAGTGGTCTTTTCAGAACAGTAGCTCTCGGATTGCTCTGTCCTATACTAAGCACTATTTCTGGATTCCTTAACAGTATTAACAGTAACACTTGTGCTCTGATGAAACTAATTTACAGCACTCTTGGAAAAACACCCCACTGGGCCTACAGGATTTAAATCCTCAAAAACCTTATTACTCACTTGCAAAATTTTTTACACACAGCTCTTTTTGACCTCACTGGAATGGATAGAAACAGGCAAGTAAATAAATCTTAAAATGGCCCTGGTTCTGCCTTTGTAGCAAGACAAAAAGAATCTTCATACCCAAAGTTTGCGAGCAACCCATCCTTAGAAGGATGATGTCTAATGAAGAAAACAGAGGAAGTTTCTCCGTCTCAGATGGAATTCTCTCTCACTTCCTAGACTCTGAGAAACATCAAGACTGTTAGCTGAGAAAATGTAGATCATCTAAGACTGCAGAAAGAGCTAATGGCACAGGTCTCAGCACTGTGAATCTCTAAGATCTCATGGCACGAAAAGAGGTAACCAGTTCACACACCTATTAAGGAGAGGACCTAACACTCTTGTTCAGCTAGGTTTGCCCTGTCAGACCTGGCTGGCTGTTAGTCAGCATCCAGCTTCGAAGTTGAGATACTGAGACTATGGCTCAATATCCTTTAAAAACTATCCAAAGGAAATCAGGAAAATGGCCAGTATTCTGACAGTGACATCAGACAGCTTTACCATGCTATAGTGAAGAGGACCGTTTCTGCCATATTGGCCTTAACTCGTAGAGGATTCTAAGGCAGATCAAAAGAAGGAATGCATCATTTCTCCAGTCAGGGAACTGGAAATGAGTGGGTAGCCTCAGATCTGGAGAAATCTTTCTTTTTTATGTGTTGACCATCAAAACAAGACTCGGCAACTTTCCAATGGAAGAACAGCTTTGAGAACGTCATTTTTGAATGCCTGCCCATTGCCCATGACAGTGAAGCAGCTCAGGCTCTCAGGCCAACAAATTAACCAAAGTCCAGGGTTGGAACTCTTCAGCAAGCAGCTAAGCAACTGCTACTTTGGCAAGCAGATCTACTGGAAGGTGTCCCTGCCCATAGCAAAGGGGTTTGAATGGAATGATCTTTAAGGTCCCTTCCAACCCAAACCATTCTAGGATTCTATGACTCCCCTAAAATGAGTGGAATTAGGCTTTGATTACCAGAAGACAAAAAAAAAAATGACAGTGTAACTCCTGCTGAAGCAGGTGTCTATCCCAGGAATCATCCTGACTTCTGTCAGAATAAGTCAGTACAGTTACTGAGGGGAGGAGAGAAAGAGTCACAACTTTAATGTCCTAACCAAGGGTCATATCCTTAGGGATTCATATGTCAGAGGCAACAAAGGTTCAGTACTTAGGTAACCTGGCCAATTCATCAGCAAAGTTAGGGGACGATGAAAAAGGACAGAGTGACATAGGGACAAAGATGTGGCTTCTTATTCACACTTCAGATATGCTAATTCAGGGAGAGAGGACATAGCACTGTTGAAATGCTAGGTGATTTTTAAGTAAACAGGCTTGAAGCCTGTATCTCTGAACACAAGGAAGAAATGAACCTTTTGAAGGTTATCATGAGGACCTGATGCATGACAGTTGTTCAATCAAGACAAAGATTCACTTTTGTCACTTGATAAACACCAAGACATCTGAGAGTAAACTACTTTCTCTTCTGAAACTTAGACTAGAAGACTAAAATCCTTACATCTTGTAGAGCCAAATTATTGTGGCTAGGTTCACAGCAATTATCTCAGTGATCTAGAAAACACACGAGGGAAAAGCTCAGAGGGAACATAAGTTTCTAAAATCCCCCCTAGCCATAAACTCTTCCCGGTGAACGTACAGCAGACTTTCCACAAACTTCTAAACACATTCAAGTATGTGGGAAGCAAATCATCTCTCAGGGGAGAAACTCTGAAGTAAACACCAGCAATTTGTCATATTTTCTATATATTTTACTCAAGGCTATAGGAAGGAAAGGACAGACTGAAATAGAAGATTTTGAAATCCTCTAGGTGCATTTGACAGTCCCTCTCCTTTGTCCTGAGTAGTGGATGAAATGAAGATCTTTGACAGATACCAGAAGGCATCAGTTACTAATCAAACCTCTACATGGTAAAAGTATCCAGAGTGCAATGACATGGTATGCAATACTCTGTAAATGCTGCTTGACAAGGAAGTGACCCTCAAATATTTCTTGTCTCAGGAGGATTTTAAATCAACATAGTACACTTAAATATAGGCAACATGTCCTTTTTGGAAGGTGACATTGAATGATTGGTTCTTGTGGTCACTAAAGGAGTTTATGTGGAGGACAGTTTTGCAAGTGCAGGAAAGAGGCTGTGAGTGGAAGATATTCTATTCCATATTCTATTCATGTTATTCTGATGTGAATCAGTGAGCTCACATCAGCTGTTAGATTGATTTCTTCAAGAAAGAAAAGGACATATTGCTTTCCTTCTATGAAACAGCACCTCTGAAATTGAGATGCAGAATTTAGTCATCCAAGGAGGAACACAGTGTGCTGGGAGTAACCCCAAGTTATAGTAGATTGTGAATTGCAGATTGCTCAGATAATAGCAATGAAAGATATATAAAGCATGCCATTAAGAAGTAGACTCTCTGTTCTTGCTTAGTGAGCAGAGTCAGCTTCCTTATTGTGAAAGAAGATAAAGCATGCTGAAGTTTGCCCTCATTTTCTCCAGTTTTCTTCATGCCAATTTTATGGAATTTGCCCTTTTCAAGATCCTTGTAGTGTTTGGAATAATCTCCCAGTGTTAGCAGAGTAGCTAAATATACATGAAGCTAGCAAGTAATTCATCTTGATGATGAGGTTCATGACTTCCTGATACTACTGAAGGGTTTTTATTATTATTATATCTGTTCTTTGGGCATAAAAGACAAGAAAAATGAGCCTTAGCTCATGAAATAGCCTCCATCCAATAATATAGTTTGTATGGGTATCAAGAGAGTGTATTCCTGTAAAATGGAATGTCACAGAAATGGCAAAATTTTACACTTTGGAGAGAAGACACTGCTAGAAAAATACGCAAAAAACTGGGGAGAGGGGTGGAGTGTAATAAGAAGAGGAAAAGAAACAGCATGTGGCTAAAACTGGAATACTCATTCTCCATCAGCTCCATGAAGTGTAAACAAAAGTAGCAGGAAGAAAAGAAATGTAGAAATAAAGAAAATAAAAATGAAAGATGAAATAGATTAAAACAAAAAGCAAAGAAGCCTATGGGAAAAGAGTCATAGAGGCAAAACTCACAATGAGGGTGCTCTGTCTCAGAGAAGTACTTTAAAAGAACTGAGGTCAAATTCTTTCACTGTTGCACTGTCAGCATGAAAGGAAAAAGTGGCTGTTCTCTGCACATAGCTGAAGCAATAAGAAATAATCTGAATACCAAACATCCAAGTTGACTCTACGTGTAGGACAAACACTGTTTAAAGAAAATGTAAGTGCCAATAGGTGCAAAAACTGTCTCCCCAGCTCAACAATTTCATTTCCTTTGGATTAAGCACTGGAGACTTCAATACAAGCTGACCAACATTCAAAACCAAGAGCCTATGACAGTATTTTACTCTCAGGGCAGTCTACTTACATCACCAAACAAGCATGGCTAAAGAATCATAGACAAGAGGTATAAAAGCAGCACACTCTCATTTATTAACTAGTTCTCACACTAAGAAGTAGGAGCAGCATGCTGAAACAACCAATACTTGGTTATGATATTACTAATCTGTTGATAGGAATTAAAGACTTGGATAAGCAGGATTTTGGACATAAGACAAAAAGACCAAAATTAGGATTGAAAATACCTCATATATCTTTCATTGCTAAATAAATGTCAGCAATTTTTGGCTAGAAGATTGAGCTATTGGGAAAATAGCCAATTAAACAGACCAGAAAAATGACAATAAACAGTAACTCAAAGTTCCTGAATGCAAGTCCCACACCATATCTGAAGCTTTGCACTGTTTACTTGGATATCCTAAGCATTTCAAATGTCAGTAACTACGTATATGTAGCAATCTTGATTCTCATTCCCACTGCCCTTTACTTTTGGATGCATTTTTCTAATTGAATCTGTTGTAAATCTGTCATTTGTGCTTAGAATTTTAGTGTTAACTGCATTTCAAGATATTTCCTCTGAAAAGCAACCTGGCACTGTGTCTCATGCTAGCCATTTTGGCCCATGAAATTCTCAGGCTCAAAAGAATCCACCTTTTTTCCTTCAAGTAGTTAACTCACTATTTAAACACACCAAGATAATGACACTCTTCAAATCTACATCTACATATCTTCCCACTAGTTAAGGATGACACTTGCAATTAAAACTTAAGTACAGTTCACAGTGTACATTGCTGTTGCTTCACACCATTCACGTGGTCAGACTGCCCTTAGCATAACTTACGCATTTCACAAAAGAAAACAAGAACACAATTTCTTTAATAAGCCACAGAAAATGAGTAACATGTGAAAGGCATACCCCCATGTATCTTTAATGTAATTCTTTTTAATAAACATTATCTGTCTTATTTTGTTTAAGCATTTGATTATCTCAGTGTACACTTTTGAACTGCCTATGTGAACACAAGAGAACTGATTTAAAATCACTGGTTGTACAAAATCATTCCCCTGTGCTATAATCATTTCTTTGCCAACTCTATTTTTTACTGATAATCCCCTATATTTTTATCTCACATCTCTCATATGTGACCTCCAGAGTGGCTTGTCTATCTCCCTGCATGCTGTAGCTGATGCTTTGAGAAGAATAACACATTTCCTGAGTTCTGTCAGTTGAGATGCCAACTTTGACCAAAGCGTGAATGCACAGGAAAGCAGATCTCAGGTGCTTGCTGGTGGCACTCCAACAGTTATTATCCAATCCCCAATATTAACTACACCTTCTAGATCACTGCCTCAATCTTGATCCATTCCAGCCAGTGAGGAAACATAACTTTTGCCATACAATGTTAAATCCTAACTAGGAGTATCCAAATTTCTGAGACAAGTCATAGGCTCCAAACAGATAGTTTCCAAGTTTAGGCAGTTCTGACTTAAATCTTCCCCACACTCCTTCCTGACTCTCAGTTCTTTCATAGGATTCTCTAAAACAAGAATCAGTCTCCTTCCCTTCTTTCAAACTTCCATTTTCTGTGCAATTAAACCCTTTCTACTTCATCCTTCCAATTTCAGTCCTTGACTCTGTTTATAATCTCTCCATGATGGCTTCAGCTTCCATGTCGATGACCACTCTGACCTCTTAGATAAATGCCATCTCTCCTCATTGCACTTCAATATTCAGTCAACAAACAGCCATTCATGGCTTTGTCTTTGAACCTAGGACCAGATCTAGTCTTTTGTTACTCATTCTTTATCCCTACACAGTTATCATTGTGATATCACTGGGACAGAATCAGTTCATTTGCTTACATATTATTCTTCATTATTTCATATTCCCTCTTACCTGTCACTACTTACAAATTCTCTCCATCCTTCTAAGGCCTCCACAGTTTTGTTCCTCCTTTCCACTGTAATATCCATCTCACCCTCTTTCAGCTCCATACCAACAGCCACCTATTTTGCTCCTAGGATGCTAGTAGTGCACCAGTGTCCTGCTCACTTGCTCCACATGAAAATTGTTCTCTCATCTACATGGCTAACCAAATATATTTCTGAGGCTAAACTGACTTTTTTTCCTCCACACCTTTTCGCTGCCTGTCTGTTCCAACTCTCTACTCCTCTCTTCTCCAAGTCTCTCTGTGCATTAATTACAAGAAAACAAAGAAAGCATAACACAGCAGGAAATTCATTATCCCTTTAGCATTGTCTCTCTGATGCTTTCTATTTTTGCATTTTTTTTCCCTTTCTGCCAGTGGTGAAATGTTTTACTGTCCTCTCTTCCTCTATAATCTCTCTCTCTGCATCAGCAGCAGAAATTTGTCCTTCCTCATAATCCACTCATCCAGTTCTCTTGTTCAGCTCTCATTTACCTTCAGATCTTTCCCCAAAAGCACACAGGAAATATATTTCACCTTTCCCACCACAGAACAAAACCCACAAACTTTGACACCACTGGCCTCTCCAATAGCCCTGCTATCTTTTTGTTTCTAAACTCATTAAGCACGCTACTTTACTGATTGGAATCCCCAGCATCTACCCAGCACGTGTCACTGCTGCATGACTCAGAGTGTATCAAATCAAAAGGTTTGTCCAGTCTAGTAACCTCTCCCTAGAAGTGGCCAAAGTAGACACTTAGGAAAAGAAAGAGTGTGAGAAGCACAACTGCTGTATCTATGCTGATCTGTGCCACATCTACTTTTCTGTTTCAGGCTTCTCTCTCCTGTCAAAACTAAAAATCATAGAATCATAGAATAGTTGAGGTTGGAAGGAATCTTTAAAGGTCATCATCCAAACCCCCTGCAATGAGCAGGGACATCTTCAAGGGAAGATGCCCAAAGGAAACACTTTGTGTCTGGGGTACTTTGATGCCTGATGCTGCAGCCCTTCCCCATCTCTCTCTGGGCACCAACTCCCAGGGGTAACAGGATGCAGCAATGCCCCAGCATGACACGCCAAATGGAAATACAGATGGAATTGCTTCTTGGCTCAAAACAGTTCTCTCTCAAAAAAACCTCTCAACAAAACAGGGATTTTCAGCAATTTCTTCTGTCTTCCTGTTGCCAGGAGACAGCTGACACGCATTGATGTGAGGCACCATGGGCATCATGGTGACGTTGGAGAACTTCCCAGGCAGCTGGCACCTCGGCCCTTCATCCTGCTGACAGGCAGGACTGAGCTTGGCTGCTTGGGGAAAGGGCCATGGCTGGAAGCTACAGCCAAGCTGCGAAGAAACACTTTAAAATGGAGCCTCCTTCACCAGAGACATCCTGGGCTTTGGATCAGGACAAGCCAGATCAGAGGGCAGCTTCAACTTTTCTTAGCCATCCAGGAGGTGATATGGAAGAATTTTGGAATGCTGCAGAAGAAAATGCCTTGCAAGGTTTGCCTGATGAATCCTGGGACCTCATCATATGCTAACATTTCTGGGAGACAATCTGTGCCAACACTAACCAGTCTTCAACCTGTTCCTTCCTCCAGAAGCTCTGGAAGATCATTGGCAGCCATCACTTCCAGTCAGTCTGGTGGGGTGAAGATGGAAACTGCATCATCATTGCAGAAAAACTCTTTAGAAGGGAAGTGCTGGGGAGAAGGGGACCCCTGATTTTTGAAAGCTTGTCCATGAGAGGCTTCATTCTCCAACTTAACCTCTGTGGCTTCTCCAAAACATAAGGGGATTCTCTCATATCTGCCTCCATGGAGCAGTTGCAAGCAGCAGCAGCAGCAAGGGCTGCTCTGGGCAAAGTGTATTGGTTCCACCACGCACAAAAGAACTCTTGGGACACAGGAGAGAGGTTTATGTTCAGATAAAATAAACCTTTACAAGGTAAGAGATGGGGATGAGAGCAAAGTGTCTGATTTTGTCTTGAGGGTCACTTTGAGGAATTCTCAACGCAGGATTTCAGAGAAGCAGAAATGCTGACAAAATAGATTGAACCCATCAATTGGAACGATACTCTCCTCATGTCATGCCTTTTTTATGCTTACTCTGTACTTGGCTGCACTAAAAGTTTAAATTTTCTTGGTGTCAGCTGAATGCTCAGAAGATACCTATCAGCACCAGCGTTATTCCTGACACATCTGCTCCATGCTGAGGTGACTAAAAACTAGTGGTATTTGGGTTTCTCCACTGGATTTTAGACTTTTGAAAATCCTACACTCCTCTGTTGCAAACTGCCAGAAACACAAGGCTGGTTATCACAGAATGGTAGGGGTTGGAAAGGGCTGCTATATTGGACCCGTCTCCATTCTGCACTCCATGGTTTGCAATAGAGCAGCTCCAGCTGCTCCCATGCCAGGGCCTCTGAGTGGCCAAGCTCCAGCCCACTGCCACTGCCCAACATGTACCTGCAGACCACAGAATCATAGAGCTGTTTCAGCTGGAAGAGACCTTTAAGATCACAGAATCCAGCCTTTGTCCCAGTCCTATCAACCGCTAGACCATTTCCCTAAGTGCAACACCCACCTGTTTCTTAAACGGTGACTCCAGCACCTCCCCAGGCAGCCCGTTCCAATGCCTGACAACCCTTTCAGGAGAGAAATTCCTCCTAAATACCAAATATCACAGCTGCCAGCAACAGGGCTGGACCTCAACAGGGGCTGGACTCCAACCAGCAGAGATCTTAGGGAGTAAGAGAGTGTCATAGAGATAGAAATATATTCATATCAAGTAACAATAAATTGTTTGCTGTTTTCAATAACAAATCTTGTCAAGTCCTTTTATCTTTCTCCACAGTCTCACAGTTGCTGCCTCAATACCTGGAGTAAGGAGTGCCTTCAGGGACATGAAGGGTTTGGCTCCAGCCTGCGAAACCCAAAGGTTCCAGGCACTAGCACTGCACTCAGCAAAACCTAGTAAAAGGCCAATCTGGGGCTACTCCAGCACTTGCAGCAGCACCCATGGCCACACAAAACAAACCAATCTCTCATAACTCTTTAGGAGTCCATGCCACTTCTTCCCCCAGCTCCGATCAAGGGCAGTGAAGATTCAGGAAGAAGACTTGGGTATCTCCTCTCCATTTTACATCACATTTGGGGATAACTACAGCATTGCAGCTGGAAAAGCAATACATCTGTCCTACAAGAGTCACAACTTCAACTTTCTGGAGAAGGTACCTTTTCCATCAGCATAGAATCATAGAATAGTTAGGGTTGAAAGGGACCTTTAAAGGTCATCCAGTCCAACCCCCCTGCAATAAGCAGGGACATCTTCAACTACATTAGGTTGCTCAGAGCCATCTAATCTGACCTTGAATGTTTCCAGGGATAAGGCATCTACTGTCTCTCTGGCCAATCTGTTACAGTGGCTCACCATCCCCCCTGTGGAGGACTCCAGCTGTTTATGCAAAGAAAATCAATGATTATAAGAAATTATGTGTTCCCTCTCTCACCTTCAACACAACCTCCACACAGAGAAGCCAGCCAGGTCCCTCCCATTGGGAGCAAAGCCTGCAATGCTCAGGGTGGCTGCTGCTGCTGGTAAGGTCTCAATATGGCAATATGCCCAGACCCATCCTCAAGCTGGGGCCAAAGAGCTGCCCATCCAGGCCAGAGCCACCTTTGGCTGCTGGTGCTGCACAGACACCCTCTGCTCTGGACTCAAAGAAGCATAGAGAGGCCACAGCCATGACCAGAACTCCCTTCTCACACCTTCAGTTGAAAACACCCTTCATGGCTCTGCTCAGAGCGTCTCCAGCAGCAGCCCACAGGCTGCTCACTGTCTCATGGGTCACAGACCACAACTAAAGTCTTTTACCTCATTCCTGTTTTTGTCACATTTGCAAGATGGACTTCAGTACAGCAAACACAGTACGGTACTTGTATGAGCTCCTGTAATTTAAAAGGTTGCTAGAACAGAATTGAGTTTCCTGGTTTGGGTTCTAACGGTTCACTATTAAACAAAACTAAGTGCTTTCCAACCACACCTCTACCAATTTATCCTGGTACCCAGCATGACTCCCTCCCAGGTGCACAATCCAGGCATTTCCTCTAGTTCCATTTCATGCCATTGATGATTGCCCAATGCTCCAATCTATCCAGATCGCTCAGCAAGGCCCCTTGTCCCTCAAGACAGCCAACAGCACCTCTCAGGCAGTATCCTTGGCAAACTTGGTGATTTGTTTCCAACTCCTGCATCCAGACATTGACACAAACAATGAAGAGAACTCTAGGATTGAACTGCAAGGAACACCACTGGTGACTGGTCCCCAGTCAGATGTAGCCTCACTCACTACAACTCTCGAAGCCCTGCCCTTCATTCAGTTCAACCACTGCACTGTCTACCTGCTCAACTTACAGTTGGACATGTTCAGAAGAATGCTTGTAGGGAAGAGCAACAAAAACCTCCTACATTTGCTTCATCCACTAGGCAGCTAATCTTATCGTACAGGGGTAGCAAATTAACCAGGGCTTTCCCTGGGTCAACTCATCTTTACTGGGCCTTAATGATGGCATTGTTCTTTAAATGTCCTTCAGTAGCACTCACTATGATCTTCTCCATCATTTTTCCAGGTACTGAGGTCAGCCTAACAGCTCTGTAGTTTCCTGGGTCTTCCCTCACACCCTCCTTACAGGTGGGAATAACACCAGCCAGCTTCCAGTCATCAGAGAACTCCCCAGACTCCCAAGACCTTTGGTACATGATCAAGAAGGGTCCTGCCATAACATCTACTAGCTCATCAAGCACTCTAGGATGAAGCCCATCAGGTCCTGGTCATCTGGTGCGATTGGTCCCTTACAGTTTCACTGTCTGCAAATGGAAAGTCACTCCTCCTGCAGTCATGATCAGAGGATCAGCTTGATAGCTTGAGTAAAGGTTGAACAAATATCATTGTGTTTCCTGGTTTGGGTTCTAAAAGTTCTATAGTAAAGAAAAGCAAAGGAATCCAAGCCAATAAAGGGGTAGAGGCGCAGAGCATCAGTTTATCTCAACTGTAAGATGTATTTAAGTAAGGTTTAACTTATAGTTCACCCTATGGAGTAGAACAGAGAGCCTGCTGAAAGCTGGGAGCATCATCTGGGTACATGGACAGCCACAACAGAAGCAGTGCTACTGAAATCACAGAGCAGGGATTATTCACAGAGTGGGAGTTATTCATCTGTTTCTACCACATTTTGTACAGACTTCACCATACATTTAAATTCATTAAAATCTCTAGGATTTGCATGTACCAGCCTTCCTCAGACAATATGGATTCATCCCTATATCCATGAATCTGTTCTGTAACCCAGGAATTATCTTAAATTTAAATATCTATTTGGATCTTCCTGTTCACAGTAGTTCTAAAACTTGTGGTGCTCTCTATGTGACATATCTAAGATTATTAACATATAAAAAAATAACTTCTCATCATCATCTTCATCATGCCTTAATTACTTTAAGACAGCTTTTAATCTCATTATAAATGTAATTTTCCCAGCAATCACAAGACTGTAACAAATACCACGTTACTGCCCTTCTTTCTCCACTATGTTGGTTCCTCTCTTCCTCATCACATGAAGTAAAAAAAAGACTTTGACTTGACTTTTTAAGTCCTTCCAGGCTTTTACTGTCAAATTAATTACCTTTTAAGGACTACTTAGACATTAAATCTCATCTCTGTTCAGTTCAGATTACCTACCTCAGCCAAGTATTTTATTTTCTAACACCTCTTTCACACTCAAAGGATGACTGCAAAGCTCCATTATTTTCTTTTCATGAGGCATCTTAAAACTCATGTCATTTGAGATGCCAAAAACTCAACGACAGTTAAAAATGGCTAGTGTATAGATAAACCACTAGTCTTACATATCCCCGTAGAGTTGCCCCTTATCTCTTGTTCAAACTTCTTTGTGAACCAGCCAAGACTGGGATAATCCTTTTTGTTAGCATGCACACACAAACATGCAGTCTGCAACAGAGCCTTGTTCATGCTTAGCTAACTGATACCAGTGATACTCCAACAACTGAGGACTACTCAGACTAACAAGACTTGAAAATTTGAACCAGTAATTCACAAAAAAAAATGATGAACACAGAAATTTTTATGCTGAGTATCTCAGATGTTAATAACCACAATTTGTGCCACTGAAAACCACTAAACTTCTGAGCCACATTCCACCTCCAAGAACTACGTACTTGCTTAAATAGTGCTAAGTACAACCTTAATATTTTACTATATTAAGAAATCAGAGTTAACAATTAGGAATTTACTTTCTTTAATAACTAGTCTGTGGTTTTCCTGATGTCAGAAAAAGTGATGAATTTCCATGCAATTAGCTTTTAAATTAGAACACCAATCTATTGTGTCACTTCTGGAATAGGTCCAGTTCACCTAAAGTACCATAATATGATGTCTTAATGAACAGAAGCACAGGATATATGAAACATCTCATGTAATACTAATTTATAACAGACTACAGTAGCAGCCTAGAAAAGGCTATTCTCTAAATATCCTTATTGCTCACTGTTATAGAAATTATAGGGTTTAGCACCAAAGTGTGCTTCCTCAACCTTTGCATGACTGTACTCCACTTGCAAACATTACTTCTGAATCTTGCAAGAGAACTGACATTCTTCATCATTCACTGGTGCTTAACTGCAAGTCTAGTAAACTAATTTGCTAACAGCTTAATAATTAAATGGCACCAACAAAAACCAAAGCAAGCTGGTTATATTTCCTTTAGGAAGGAGATCTCTACAAACTATAAAGCTTAAACCAGTAGAAAAACAGATTTCTTCTTCTGCTTTCTTTCTCTTTCTTAATTTAAAGTGTAATTCTAAGTGGGTTTAATTGCCAAGTCTGCCATTTAAAGCTTCTCCCTTCTTTCTGTTTCAAAAACCTTCCAAACTCGCTGCCTAATTATAGGTTGGAGGGGTTTGTAGTTATTAAAATAAGCTTGCCTATTACTGAATCAAATTCCAGCCCACTGTAAGGAGCAAGTCCAGCAATGTGAACGTTTGCTTTCATTAATGGACCAGTGGAAAGTTCAATATGTCTTTCTGATATGACTCTGAGAAGGATACTGAAGAAAAAATCCTAAGTTGCATTTCTCTGTGAAACACCATATCAAACATCATCAATTTGTTCATGTGCTCATTTTGCACTGTTAGCTCATTGGTTAATTGGACATATTGTTTTATGTTTTAAGATCTACTCCTATATAAAAAGCCTGTCTGATTCCAGGACTGTGTTCTGAAAAGTTTATTAGGTAGCAACTGCTGAAATATACAGTGACACTGGAAAAATTTCTGTTGGAACAGTCATCATAGTAAATTTTGTTCCTTGAATGTACTGCCTCCAACCCCCCCCCCCCCCCCCTTGGGTTTAGTTTCCCTGCCATGAAGAAATCACAGAAAATGTTAGATATTAAATGGAATGTTCACATCTATTCCAATGTTCTGGAAGAAAATATAGACTAGTCTCCTACTTCTTAAGTCCCTACGCACTGTTACACTCCGTAAGCACATGAGGTAGAAGTAAACCTGAGGAGCTGCTGTAAATCTGCATAGACAGCTCACTGGAGAAAAAGTTATTGTGGTAAATAGCACCCTTTTTCTCTCTTATCACACTGTCTACAAAGATCTATTAAGTAAAAGACTGGTAGAGACAAATCTGAAAAGACAGACTGAAGCAGTCTATTAGTTGTAGAGAGAATTAACTACTCTCCAAGTATTGTATCTAATGTAATAAAAGAACTCTTGCTTGCTTGGAAACTTAAGCACATTAGCTATCTCAATGAAGATGTAAACTACTTTTATACTGATATGATCTAGTCCTTAGCTTTTTACCAAACCTGACCAAAAAGTTACCTTAAAAAAGGCTTTTGTGTAGTCAAGCAAATCATTTGCAACCTACCCAAAATCTTAAACAAGATTTTGTTTAAAATGGCTAATAATATTATACTCAGGAATATAGGAGAGGAGTGAAGGTGTTTTAAGATTGATTATCCCTACAAAAATACATTGATGACTGAGGTTTTGGGAATTCCTTTTAGGTTCTGTAACTATAGGAGGAACATTCAGTATAGGAGAATGAGAAAGGCACTACTCTGTCGCTCCAGAGATACGCATCCTTTTGGGTGTCAGGAGCTTGACCCTAGGAATGTATGTCTGACATTATTTGAGTATGCAACTGAAAACGAAAACCTTTTGTATGCTTTTGTCAAAAATAAAGAAGGACAGACTTAAACAACCCACATTAAAGAATTAAAGATAGGGTACTTTAAGCTCTCAAAGGAGAAACGTGAGTCTAGTCTGTCTGCTCACTGCCCTTCCCTCCCCCAAAAGGAGAAAAAAGTGCCATGACTCATGGAGACAATGGCATTTAACCTTTGGCTCTTCAATTTCTTCCTACTTTACTAGCAGCTTGGCCAAACATTTATTGTCTGCTGTGTCACCTATTGACACTTTATTTGCTTCTGCTTTCCCCAGAGATTGAATAGCTGGTGTTACTGGGCCTTGATTCTGTTGTCATCAGAGAGGTGCTTAACAACATTTCAGATGTCCTTTAATATCCTACTTGGCTTCCAGTTACAGTTCCAGAGTTGTGTCATATCTAAATCTACCCTATGTAAATATTTTGGCCACCTTGGGACATCTAAAATAGTTCTAGATGCCTCTTTGCAGGCAACTGCGTCATGTCTTTGCTATCAAACCACTATTTTCAGAGATTGTAATTGTAAACTGTTTTTAATATAACCTTTGCTAGAAAAAGGAAGATTGTTTTGGATATACAGGAAATAAAGACTTTTAAAAGGTTTAAAAAAGCCCAAAAGATCAAACAGAATCCCATACCAAACCACCAGATAAAGTCTATGTCCACCGTCATTATCTGGAGCATTTTACAAATCCATTACTTTGTTTTACATCATAAAGCTTATTAAAAAGTTTCCTTTCTGGATTCATAAAGTAAAACCTGAAGCCACAACTGTCTCTGAAAGTACTTGCACCCAGTCCGAACAGCTGTAAGCAAAGTCTCCAGATAGCCTACATCCAAGGAATGCATATCGTGCTCATGCAACTGTCATTACCATCCAAGTATGACTCTTCTGTTAAAACTCCAATCAAACTCAGGCACAGCAAAAGGACCCAAGTGCTCTTGCCTTTGAGAGCTCCATCATCTCTGAGCTCACAGGACCCAAAATTAAAAAAGAAAGGATACAATTATCTCACTAATTGTGTTCCTCAGATGTTGTGAAATGCAATTTCTAGGATGGAATCTTAAGGCCTCGAAAGAATGTTGATATGCAAAGTGGTATTAAGGCTTCCCTAACAGATCTGCTGAAGCTTTTGAGTTTCCCCTCCCCTCTCCCTGAACATGCTACCACTCTTAATACTCTAATTTCCAGTTACACGTTCTGATGTTGATAAAAGGGAGCTACGAAAAATGTTACTGCACACTTCAGCTCATGAAATAGCTATCGGTGGACAAAACCTAAAGAGCTTTTTGCTGCTCTGACTTATGTCAAGACTGAAAAATCATCTCCTTTTACTTTTTTTACAGTAGACAAATATACAGGAAACAGAAGGTTTCTTTGCTTCTCTCTCCTCTGGACCCCAAACTTGAAGAACAAAATCAACCTGGGACTGAGTCTTAAACTATAAAGGCATGTTTAAAGTTTAGAGAGTGAATGAGGGAGATCCAAGTTGTTCTGTGACATCTCAGCATGACTTCTCTAATTACAGAATTTAACAACCTCTGAAAACCATTTTTATGGCAAACCAAGGGCCAAAAGGATGTAACACAACCGACTGACTGCACATTTTAATATGCAGCTGGTTTTAAAAACTAACTTCAAGTGGACACAAGTGCTAACTGATGAAGCACTCCTGCTGCATTTTCCAAACACCTTGGAATAAACACAAGAAACACTTTGGGTTGGTTTTTTTTTCCAAATGACTAGAAAGACATATCTTGGAAAACAAACAAATAAATTACCTGGCAAGGCTTTTTCATTTTAATCGCTATAACGTGGTATCTGTAACAGCAGAGTTCACAGGTCCATGATCCCCTTTCACTTATCCACTTCAACAGGCAAAGCTGATGCGTGTATCGTACTGACCCATCGCAGCGGCAGGGATTTAACAGTTCACCCTGAAAAGGCAATAGAGAAACATTAATTTTAAAGGAATCTTATACGTACATCTATACTGGACACGAAAAGTCTGGAACAACGAATTGGTCTCAGTTCTAAGACATAAAAAAACACATGTAAAAATACTCAAAAATTAAACTGTCTTAAAAACATCTAGTTGCTTCTAATGAGACAGGTAACTGTCTACATGTGTATGTGCATACACGTGAAACAAGGGAAAGATTATCATGCATCAAACAGCAGCCTTAGCCATTTCAGATACCTCAAACGGAACCACAAGTGGTTTAGATGCATTTCTCTGCAAGCATCAGTAGGAAAGAAACGACACCACAGTGAACCACGCTCTGCACTGTTCAGTTGGCCAGTTGTCAGGCAGGACCTCAAACAATGTCACTAAACACTTCCCCAGTAGTTCACATATTTCTGTACTATATAAACCAGCTATTCTCCCCTTTCCCTGAAAACATGGGGTTCTTAGCTAAACTAAAAGATGAGCTATGAAATGCTCATTATAGATCCATCGCTGATACCTTGTCCAGTAATGTAATGATATGGAAGGTACCTGGAGGACTTCTCAACATTCTCTGTAAGCTGATACCCTCATTTTAAAGTCTAATAGAAATCTGAGAAAATCGTATTGTCTGAAGTCCTCGAGGAGACTTGAGCAGCGAGATGCACAGTGTGAGAGCCCAGACAACGCAAATCTCCACATTTTCCGAAAGCTCGGCGCCGACTGGGGGCTGCCCCGAGAGTTTGCCCCAACCACCTCGTCCGGCGGCGGCGGTGCACGCTCGGCCGCCGGACCGGAGGAGGGCCCTTCCCCTTCCCGCCGAGGGCAGCGCACCGGGGAACGCCGGGCCGGGCCCGCCCAGCCCGCTGCGGCCGCGCCGGGGGCCAGGCGGGCGGCGCCGAGCCCTGTCCCTGGTGCTGATCGCTGCCCGCCGCCGGCCCGCCCGGAAAGCGAAAACAGGTGTGCGCTGTGCCCTCGGGAGAAGGGTCGGTCCGTCCGCGCTAGGCAGCCGCCCGCCCACCCGCCTGCCCCGCGCTCCTCACCTGCTCGGGGCCCTGGAAGCAGATCTTGCAGATGGGGCCGGCCCCGCCGGGGTGGCTGCCGCTCTCGCTGCTGCACACCGAGCGGGTCTCGGGTTTGTCGCCGGCGGCGGCGGCCCCCGCTTCGACGCGGCTGCTCTCCGAGCCGCCCTTCCGGCCCTCGCCGCCGCTGGGGCCGCCGCTCTCTCCCTCTTCTGGGGTGTCCCCGCTCGCCTCTCCCGCTCCGGCCGGCAGATCCAGCGGGGCGGTGGGGCCTCGCTGCGGCTCCCCGGGAGGAAGGACGACGCTCCCCCCGGCGCAGCTCATGCCCTCGCCGGCCCGGGGCAACCGCTCACCCGGGGCGCGGACGGCCCAAAGAGACGGATGACGGAGAGGGGTTGGAAAGGAGAGCGGCGAGGGCTCTCCGTTCGCCGCCAGCGACCGGGAAGGTGACCCGGCGTGGCCGCCTCCCTCCGCCGCGCTCCGCCAGCCGGGTCCGGAGCCGTGAGCGTGTGTGTGGGCGGCTGGGTGCGTATGTGTGAGGCTGGAGGCGGCGGGGCGGGACGGAGAAAAGGAGGGAGGGGCAGGGCCGGCACGCGCCAACAGCTGGGAGGGCGCGAGCGTGGACCGTTACCCGGCGCGAGCCGGGGCACGCGGCCGCTGAGGCGCCGGCCCTCGGACCCGCAACCGCCGCCCTCAGCCTCGCTGCGGGAAACCGCCACCCCCGACAGCACCCCGGCGCCTTCCTCTCCCACGGACGCTCCCACAGGGTCCCTGCGTCCCCCTCCTCAGGTTCGGTCTCCCTCACACCACGCCGTTCGCCTGCCCTGGCCGGCTCGGCGCTGCGCACTCCCTTCACAGGCACCCTGTCTCCCTTCTATCTGGCCTCACGCTGTTTCCTCTCCAGGGCACAAACTCTGACCCTGCTGCCGGGCACAGGGCTCCTTAACCCCGGCCCCTCAGCGTGGAACAAAACCCCTCGCGGGACGCTTACAGCCCTTTTTACTTTACTGTGTTTTTCGCTGCAGAAGATTGCACTTGTAAAAAGCTCAAGAGAACGAGTATTCAACAGTTGGTCTTTGGCTGTGGAACAGTCCTCCTAATCTTTTGTGGCTGGCTATTCTTCTCTTCAAATTCATTACATCATCTCATTTTCAAAATTAAATCTGCTAAAAGCATCATGATCAAATGTCTTCTTTAAAAAAAAAAAGTAGATTAAACTCTCGGTGGTTAGAAATCCTTTCAAGTTTGGCTGGGGCTGCTGAAGGAATGTATGTGTGAATTTCAGCATCAAGTTTAACACCAGCGCACATTTCATCTCGTGAAAACGACAGCAACTGTCTGCGCGGGGAAAGGGAAAAAAGAAAGAAAACCTTCAAAAACCAATTGTGAAGCCATATGCTCTTCCATAGCCACATTTAGATTCAAAGTGTGATGAAATCACCCATCTTCTTCATTGGCAGCTTCACGTGTAGTCTCAAGATGCAGGTGTACCTGGATGAGCTCAGCCACTGCCTTCACCGACAGGGTTTGGATAGTAGCAGCTCTCTTGGTGTGCCCACTGTAGTAGACGAGCAAAGAAGCAGCACAGAGAACCAAACCAGCACTCCTCAGCCCATGATCATATGGCTGTCAGGCTCTCTGGAGAGGTGAGTATACACCAAACAACTGGCTGGAGACCAGCTCAAGCAGTATGCTATCTGCAGAAAAGCAGTGGCCCCAGATTGCAGGTGAGTGACATTTCAACTGATTGGGGCAAGGTGCAGTTAAAGCCCTACAGCCTGCATCAATTATAGAGCCCATGTGATAGATACACTAAGGACAGTGAACACCACTGCTGTTTACAGCATTGCTCTGAAAAAGAGCATATTCAGAGATTGTCTTCATATGGTGGAATAAGGTATCATTTGCCCTTTTTCACCATCCACTAGTCCCCAGTCTCATGAAACTCTTTGTTCTGGTGGCTCTGCATTTGCTAAGCCATTTAGCTTGGCATTAGGACAAGATGCTCTAAAATGACTTGTTCACAAGGTGGTTGTCAAGTAGGTGAGAAACACAGATTTGTCCGGGTTTGGTAAGGGAAAACAAAAAAGTGTCACGATGGTGACATTTTGGTGAACTGCAAACATTGTGGAGTTAAGAAATCCTTCTACATGTATTTTTTCCCTAGCAGAGTAATACCTGAAGGGGTTGCCAGAGAAACTAAACAGAATTGGAGACAAAATTAACCACATAGGCTAATTCTGAGGAAAGAAGGGGCAATCACAAACAATGAAAAAAGCAGGAAATGGCAAAACACATAGATGAGTCCAAAATACTGGGCCGAGGGGAACTAAAGTAGAAGCAGAAGATGGTGGCGGTAGTGAAGTGAGAAATGAATGCTAAATGTTACTCATCTGCATCAGAGGAATACAGCATGCCCTTGCCATTTGCTGTATGTGGGGGTTTCTGCTGTTTTTCTTTCTCATCGTTTTTGTTTGTCAGCAAAAAAAGTCAATAAATAAGACAGCTTTTGGAAAGGGTGTAGAGAGAAGATAAAAATGTCAACACAGAGATGGAATGACTCCTTAATGACAAAGAAAGATGTGACTATAGAGAGTAACTGTTAAGAAGGTAAATCTTTTCTACTTAATCTTGCCCAAAGTAAATGTGTAACATGCCTCTTAAAAGGAAACACATAGGAATTAGAAGAGTGTTTCTTTCATACCCATGTAATTAGAGAGCTGATTGCAGGTGGGTATTTCATAGACACAAAGTTTTTAATACAACACCTATTTGCACATCTCCCAAAAAACTCCTGGCACAATGGCCACAATAAAATGGCAAAGGCTAGTGATCCCTTGGCTTTTAGAGCACGTCAGAGTTGTTGGGCATGCTAGGGGTGGGAGGAGATGCCTACAAAAGAGCAGAAGAGGTGGAGGACATTATATAACAACAGCCTCCAACCGAAAGCAGCATTCAGCCTTCTGCTGCCTGAGAGAGGGAGACTGGAGCCAGAAACAAGGAGTGAAAGAGAAAGAAGGAAAAAAAAAACCCTAAAGCAAGAAAGGATATTCTGCTTTGTAACAGCAGTAGTGTAGGTGGCTGGGAGAAAGCGGGGGGGGGGGGGGGGGGGGGGGGGGGGGGGGGAAGCAAAGCTGAAAACAGGAAGAATTAATTTGTGATTAAGACAGTGAACTGGAGCTCATGGGAGTTGTGTTCAAGCACAGCTTTGTGACACATGCCTTGAGCAACCTTGAGCAAGTGACCTCAAGTTGGCTGAGATTAGGTGTCATTACCTAAACACAGGCACTTTGCCATACTCCCAGCCGGCCCCCAACAGCCTCTGGAGGACTGTGGCTGTCACATCTGCCATCTCTTTTGGTAACAGTGGGACATTCAAATTGGCACTACGCTCCCAGATGCAGGCACATCTTGCTTATTCTCTCTCTCTGTCTTGTTTTCTACATAAAACTGAAGCAATGATGTTTACTTTCTCTGTTCTTATTACCTCAAATTCTATTTCCATTGGAATTTGCAAGATTTCACTGGCAGAATCAGGCCATATTTGTACAGTCTTGATCTTGGCTGAGGTGTCTAGGCATTATAACAAGACAAATAATAAGGAACAGTGATACAGATAAAAATAACACCAAGGTAATAAGACTGTGGGACAGTGAAATGAATTGTGTTTTCAGCAGGCAGTGGAAAAGGCAGAAGTACAACCCCTGAGGGAACGAAAGTTGTCTCTCCTCTATTTTCCTTTCAGTTCTGCTCTAGGTGCATTATTTTCCCACTACATTGGCTCAGCACTGTGCAATTTTTCCCTCCAAATAAACTAAAGGAAACTCAAGCACAACATTTTACCTGAGGATGATCACCTGTAGGTGGAATATTGAAGAAGCAAAAATGGGAACTATTCAGGGAATGGACAGAACAGGTGGGGGTTTTTACATCATTATCTGCCACAGTATTATCTCTGCAGTAGCGAATGACAGGACACAAGGAAATGGGCTCAGGTTACATCAGGGGAGGTTTAGATTGGACATTAGGAAGAACTTTTTCACTGAGAGGGTTGTTAAGCATTGGAATGGGCTGCCCAGGGAGGTGCTGGAAATATTTACAATATTTAAATCCCTGGAAATATTTAAAAGACGCACAGATGAGGTGCTGAGGGATATGGTTTAGTTTAGTGATAGGCTTAGCACTGTGAGGTTAATGGTTGAACTCAATGATCTTAAAGGTCTTTTCTGACTGTTAACGATTCTATGATTCTACCATGACAAAAACCCTGTAAGTTTTATGTACAGAAGAGGCAGCACAGGAATAACATGTGCAGGTAACGAACCACTTGGGAGATATTATAGGAATGGAGTGCACATTTAGAAACCAACTCCTGCTCTTCTTTTTGTCTCAAAAGGTTTCCATCATGAATTGGCCCCTACTATAAATACAGCAGCGGAACCGATCAGTGATGGGTTTGTTCCATCTTACTGCTTCCTGTATCTCTGAGGAAAACAAGATGATATAGGTTTAAAATATTAATAAAGGAGTAACGAGAGCAATTGCCAGTGTATTACATTCAAAACAAGATCCTAATGAGACAGTAGAAAGGGAAATCTACTTAAATAGCAATACAGACACATTGTTATTTTATTTACTGAATAACTTGTACGTGTCCCTTTCAGAATAAAACTCGGGTTGGTGGAGATCACCTGTGAACAAAAATAAGGCATTTTGGCTGTAAACAAATGCTTCCATTTAATTTGAATTTACATGTTTAACGCAACGTAAAACGTGCTTCTGAGTAATATCCCCATCTGTTAAATTTCCATGTTCAACTTTATTACACTAAAAGATCTGCACAGATGGTTAATAGCCGTGCTAGTGACTATGGATTATTTGCTGGTTCACTGTACGTGCCTGATATTTGTTATGAACACGCACTCATCCTGCAGTCGAAGCTTTTACAGTTGTGTCAACCAATGAAAATCTCATGTGAACAAAAGCCTATTGTCTAATGAAAACCTTCATTTTCACATTGCTCGCTGGCTTTTTTTGAAAATGAACACCAAGGCTCCTACTCAACCCAATATTGCTCCAGACTGATACAGCTCTGCATAGCAAACACGTCTAGTCGCAGCAGCTCCCTTGGCTGCCTTGCTTCTGGCTGGGAGTGGGACAGGCCCTGGCTGCCAGGCCTTGCCATCACCCCCGAAGGACCCCCAGCCTTCCTGGCACAGGAGCCTGCGGGGCCCTGAGAGTTCTCTGTGGCACCTTTTCTTCTGTGTTGTCCAAGAAATGGTGGTTGGCGCCCACTTCCTTTGACAGCAGACTTATGAAAACATGCAGCCCCTCATTATTTTAATGTGCTGTCAGATGCTTCCATGGATGAGGAAATAAAAGGTTTTCTTCTCAGAATATTACCATACCATTCACGGTTACTATGTTTTACTTGCTCAATTCCCATCTTATTTGCCACTATGTTGTTTTCCTTCAGAGCTATTTCATTTTTAACACATTGGAAACTACCTATGATTAATTTTTCTCCACCGTGAAATACAGTCTGCCTTTTTGATCTTTAACTGTTTGGAAGTATTTTTTTAACACTTTTCCTTGTACCAGTTGTTGAGGGGGGAGAAAAAAAAATAGGCTTAGCATGGCTTCCAGAATGAGGTAATCTTTGTTTCCAAATAAATGTAGTTCCTTGGTTTATTTTGGAAATAGATCAGCTGTCACGGATTCTAGAGGGCGGCATCACTGAGTTCAGTTTATTGAAATAGAAATGACAGAATGTCAATTAGCTTTTCCATTACATGTTACATGAGCAAAAGCTGCTGTCCAAGGCCACAGTGAATTTATTTTAGCCTCAGTTCTACAGATCCCTTTCTATTTGTTTACAAAGAAAAGAAAAATAACTCCTTCTTTAAAAAAAAATCAGCATTTTCCTTGGATTTCCTTGCCTGTAAGCAGCAGAAAGACTGTAGCATGCAGCAGAGGCAACTTTAAACATTGAAAAGCAGTGGGAAGTAATAAAAAAATACTAGACATCACAAACACGTAATAGCTTCCCAAATCCTTACCCACTGGCTTTTACTCTATTCTGTACATCTCCAGTGTACATCTGACAACTTAAAAAGTTGCAAACTGTCCAATGTCTGAGACAAGGCTGTGAAACGTGCCTTCTGGTACTGAAACACTTTCTGAGAGGATACCACCATCAGTACATACAAGGCAGGAGAGAGAACTTCCCCTCAGTTGCAGGCAAGAGGGAAACCCAACAGTGAATTTGTGATGGTGAGAACTGGAATTCGCCATTCTTGCATCATGGCAGCAAAACTCTCATAATATTAAATGAGAATAGAGGTTTTTCTTGATAAACCAAACCTAAGGGTAACAAAATAAATATTTTGCTGAAATATTTTACTGCTTTTTATGTGGTGAAAGGAATTGAGATGTTAATTCCTAGCTGGGGGAGCATTGATCTAGTTGTTTCTCATACCGTAGGTAGTTCTGGACTGTTTTGTCTCCAAGGGCTTAATCTTACTCTGGAGGTGAAAATATGAGCCTGTTATTTGAACTGAAGATCAGATTTTCCATGCATGATGCAGCAGCAGTCGTAAACTTCTCTGTGTGCTCTAAGCCACAGAAGGTGTCACATCTATGGTGAGGCAGTGTAACTTAGCAAATTACCTAATCTAGTACATGTTTTCTGAGAAACTGTGACAACAGTGCAAACAGCCAGGTTTGCCTCTGGTTAGGCTGAGAGTTTTGCAGCTCTGCCAGAAGTGACCTGTGGATGTTACCAGTTATCTGTTATTTAGATGCTAAAAAAAGAGACCAACTCCTGCAGGTACAAAACTTTGCTTCCAAAAGGGTTCAAAACCATTAGTGTCAGTTCATGAAACAGCTAGAGATAGAATTTCTCATTTCAAGGTTGCAGGTTGAGTACATTTCTCTGTGAAACAATCTCTCGATCTCTTTATCCTGCAACTCACTGTCCCTCTCAAAAAGTAAAAAGCAAAGAAAAAAAACCAAAGAAAACACTGTTTCATGAGATTGCCCATTTGTGTCAGGACCCAAAATTCTGCTTCTTGTGATAAATTTACAAGAAAATATATACTAGTCACCACAGCAGGCCGAGCTGGATTAGATTAGGAAGGTGTTATATCACTGAGGAAGGTCTTCTAGTTTTTACAAAGTCCACTGCTTTTTGCCAGTTAAATAATCTCATTTCAGAAAGACAGTTATATAAACCAGAAGAAATGACATTGTTTATGCTTCTTAAAGGGCAAACAGGAAATACTCCATTCTCTGATACCACAAGTCCTGCCAGATGACTACTTTACCAAACTGAGATGTTAGCTAAATCTATTATTTTAAGGTCTTTGCTTTCTTCCTCTCAAGACACTTGCAGAAAATGTGAGGTAGTGCAAGAGCATGTCATCTGGTGTGGGAAAGGAAAAGGAAATGGTTGGTTTTGGTGGAAGCTCATGAGTGTTTAATCAAGGTCTGTGGCCTGAAATCTATAGTAAAGGAAATGTAGGATTTCCTGTGCATTGGTGATCAGTCCTGGGGGTGAATATTGGGTAGAGGTTTATACAGAGAAGGACAGTTTTTCAGAAGGATTCTTTCTGTACGTCACTTGCTAGCAAGTACAGCTTCACACTCAGAGTCTTCAAGATTACTGAGGTTGCTGTAAAGAGGCATTGGACAAAATACACTAAGGACCTGCAGAACTGGCGGTTCATTATTTGTCCTTCCCTGGTGACCTGTGAATTGTCCAACCTGAACTAGCACACTGAATTGAATAAAATCTCCTGCAGAGGCAAAGGCATGTGTTAACTACAAATGTCACCCTTTTGAAGCACAGCTGCATGAAGAGGATAGACTGCAGGTTAGTCCTGCAGTTAGTTTGCAAATTCCCTGACCACTAAAACTGCAAAATGAAACATGCCAGAGTGACATTGGATGCTGTGGAAGTGCTGGGACAGGAGTGGCTTCAGATCCTATGGTAGACACTTCAGCAATAAACTTTAGGTGTGCTCATCTGAAAGCTGTGTCTTTTGGATGCAAGATATCATTGTATTCCTCTAAGACATTCACACAGAGCTTACAGATATGCCAGAGGACCTACAAAAAAACCCTTCTGAGGCAGCATCTGGAGGTCTGAAGATCAAGCAGGACATTCAAAATGGCACCAAATACCTATCTGCAGGCTAATTAAAACCCAAATCAACCACCTCTAGAGCAATAGAAACAGGGCAAAGTCAGGCTGCACTTAAATGCATCTCAGCTTCTCACTGTTTCTCTAGACTTCTTGAGAACTAAAGCATTACCACTCCCACTTCTGTTTTGGCACAGTGTCTTTTCTCTCTGTCATTTGGGGTGGCAATGGTAGAGAAAAAGATACGTGGGCAATGCAAAACGGGATGAACAGATCCTGGATCCAACTTTAAAATGTTCCTAGATGAAGCCTATTGCTAATCGTGAATCTACAATTAGTGAACTTGACCCTTGTTCTCCTGGTAACAAACATTTCTTTCTGGAACAATTGCTTGAACCAGCAAGCAATTACCTTCTTCTGTACATTTGATTACTAATTTCTTACCAGAACAATAAAAAAAACCCAAGTCACTTCTCTTCCAGTCCTCATATTATAATTTCATCTCTGCTGCCAAAGCGTGCCTGGCTTCTGCTTTGTATATTTGATGTGCAGCTGTGTTAGAAAGCCACAAATAGCAGCACAGCATCTTTAAGAGCTGTACTACCAAGGGTAAAAGGACCCTGCAGGGCAGCTCTTCTGAAGGAGCCATCCCCGTTTGGAAAGCAGCAAATCATGTTGTGATGAGAAAGGTGCAGAAATAACTAGAAAAATGGACTTTTCCCAACTTTTCCCATTGCGGGGAAGAAAGTGGCTTTTGGCCAACATACACAAAAGAAACCAGTACCCTTCCTCGCTAGTTTGAAAGGCAGCCATAGGCTGTTCTCACAGCACTGTATATTTATAGAGGTATGATGCAGTACGGAAGTATTACACCATATCTTGCTGTTTATTTTTTTTACCTGCTGCAATAGATGAGGGATATTTCCAAAGCAATCCAAGTGTAGCATGCCTTAGGATTAACTAAAGGATGGGTTTTATAAAGGATGGACACGTGGCATTTGTTTAACCAAAGAACCTTGTACACTCAAAAGAAGAGGGGAAGAATCCTTAAGCTATGCATACTGGAAACTCATTTCATAGAATCATAGAATGGTAGGGGTTGGAAGGGACCTTTAGAGATCATCCAGTCCAACCCCCCTGCAGAAGCAGGGTCACCTAGATCAGGTCACATAGGAACATGTCCCGGCGGGTCTTGAAGACCTCTTAAAGAAGGAGACTCCACAACCCCTCTGGGCAGCCTGTGCCAGGGCTCCCTTACCACCACAGTGAAATAGTTTTTTCTTATGTTTAAGTGGAACTTTTTGTGTTCCAGCTTCATCCCATTACCCTTTGTCCTGTTGCTAGCTACTATAGAAAAAAGGGATGTCCTAACCTCCTGACACCCATCCTTTAGATATTTATAAATGTTAATAAGATCTCCCCTCCAGACTAAACAGCCCCAGTTCCCGCAGCCTTTCCTCGTATGAAAGATGTTCCAGTCCCCTGATCATCTTGGTGGCCCTGCGCTGGACTCTCTCCAGCAGTTCCCTGTCCCTCTTGAGCTGAGGAGCCCAGAAGTGGACACAGTACCCCAGATGAGACCTCACCAGGGCAGAGCAGAGGGAAGGGCAGAGTATCTCTTATTGAATTAGAATGCATGAAGCAGCGTGGGCAGCCTTGTCTGTCTTCAGGTGAAACAGGGCAGCCTTTATAAAGCTCACATGACCAACTGAGCTTTTCAAACCCTGCATGTTCCAGGGCCTCCTCTCTCTTTTTAGCCAGGTGCCTGAAGCATAGCACTACTTGATAGATAAGCCTGGGTGTTTAATTAAAATCTGAAAAAAGATGTTGAATATGTTACCTTACATTTCTGTTTCTATATATCATATCTATTTTCTTCTAATAGATGCTTCTTCTGACAGCATCAGCTCTTTTGAAATTGGTCTGTCCTTGTTTATTTGTAATAAGCATTCTCAACTCTCTCTTGATAATATTGCAATGAATCATTCAGTGAGTAGAGTTGGATGATTTGGTCAGAGTAGATCGTAACACCCAGTGATGTTTATCTTTTTATGTCAGGGTCATGTTCACCTGAATCACAGGGAAAATGACATTTAGCATCTTTAATAAAAAACATTCCCTTGGGATGTATACCCAATTTGCAATGATTGTCAATTACAACAGCTGATACGGATATGAGAAGTTACCCGCTAACCTCAATTAGCACTTTAAAACTGTAGATCCTGGGAGCAAAGTTCACAAGTACAAATAGCTGATCTTTCTGCCTATTGATGTACTTTATCTTCTTCTGCCCATATACATTTACCTGTAACTTTGATACCAAACAAAAACCAATGTGCATGCCTTCTCATCCAATTGCATGCTATTACTGGCATTCTGAATCAACACGAAATTGCAGCATAAAAATGTCTAAGGGATTCCAGGGCAAGTACATGAACAGAAGCCTGTGGTAGTTTCAAATATTCATAGGAATGTAGGTTTCCACAAGCTAGAAAAGATCAAGAGTCTAAATACTGCAATGGCCTGCCTCTGGCAACGGTCTTTATCTTTTGAAGAAAGTTTACATGGCTTATTTCCACACTGGATCAAGCCTGTCTGGGTAGAAATGTATATTCAAATGCCAGTCATATGGGTCAGCTCCTTGTGCCCTACAGCATTAGATTTGCTTTCCTAGGTCATTCTAACAAGAGTTTGCTCTTGTTATTACTCTCAACTATGCTCCTTTAATCTCATCTTTGATACTTGGGAGAAAAGTCAATCAAAAAAGCCCAGATTCCTTTAGCTAAGTGTTTCCACATGATTTCCCTCCATTGCTTTATTTTTCATTAATACACTGGCTTCCTTATAGCACATGAAAAAAAAACTAGTGACATAGAGTTTAATAACTGTACTTTTTCTCAAGGGATCATCATTGTAATCTGCATCACAACTATTACTTTAACTA
The DNA here is from genome assembly GCF_028858725.1 of Colius striatus. Classification (NCBI taxonomy): domain Eukaryota; kingdom Metazoa; phylum Chordata; class Aves; order Coliiformes; family Coliidae; genus Colius; species Colius striatus. The sequence continues at coordinate 9,239,926 of NC_084762.1, forward strand.
ATAACTAAAAGAGCTCATGTTCTAGGTTGATAGGCCACAGCTGCATTGTAGAGAAATCTGCAGTGGTAAATACTGCTATCTGAATAAACCAGCTATAGCCAACAGTGACACCCAACGATGGTGAGCATTTGCACACTGGTGTTGACATTAATCTCAAATGCTAGTTCATTTCACTCTACTTGTGTTTGCACCTATCCTGAAAAACAAATCAAGTCTGGAAATAGCACCTTGGTCAAATGATTCTTTCAAGCTGAAGAGTTTCTGAAGGTGTACAGCTGGAGAGAAAAGGTGTCCAAGCCAATGAATTACAGGTGGTCTCACCCATCTTGACAGTCTTCACTTCCTGCACTCACTGTCAAAAGAGATTCTGTTAAGCCTCCTTGATCTGTCTTTTCAAGGGAAAGGAAATCACAAATCACTTTGACTTCAATAATACTTCCACATTTTTAACAGGACACTTGAGTGTCCAAAATTCTACTATTCCCAGAACTTGTGGAGTTGAGCATAGCCATTCTGCATTTCCTTTCCTGTCAAACCTGACAGCCAAATATCTGTATGTATCTGTTTAGCTACCAGGAGGGGGTTTATCATGAGAACTGCATTAAATGTGCTTGTCTTGCTCAGTCAAAGCAATTCTCAGTCCCTTGCTTGTGCCTTCACAATTCATTATTTTACAAAGAGTGTTGTATAAACTCCACAGCATGGCCACACTGATGTAGGTGATAAAGATACTAATGTCTGTCGTGTGTCATCTGCATTTCATCCATGAGAAATGGATGTAGGAAAGGGCAAGAGATTGACTGGAAATTGCAAATTCCAAAATAAAACTTGTATACCCATTAGAGTTATCCTTTAAGGTGGTTTGGGCTTTTTGTTTGGTTTTGAGGGCTTTTTTGTTTGGTTGTTTGGGTTTTTTTTAAACTAAAAGAGTTATAGGATTCATGGTTTACACAACTGTATGTTTCAGTGTCTTCTGTGGAAGAACTGCCACCATTTCTTTGTTTATACAGGTATTTTGCAATCCACAGTTCCAGCCATTCTACCTAGTGGTGTGTTCAGAAACCATGACTGAGATGAAAACATAAAACTCTTGGAAAGGTGCCAGAGAATGGTGTTGAATTAAGAAAGAATAAGATAAGAATGTAGAGAATGGGAGTTATGTTGGCTATGGAAAGGGAATAGGATATTCTTCACACTTAGTAACAATGTTCCCAAGCAAGCCTTGACACTCCAATGTCCCACAGTTTTGGAGATCAGTTTTGATGATGAACCCTGTGCAAGCAGGAGAGCCTCTGTGCAAATGCCCAGTCAAGACTAACAAACCTTGCAGCTCACTGCTTCCTCACACCCCTGCTCAGCTATGGTATGTGCAGCCTGATCAAGGTCTGGAACTACCTCCAGCTCTGTAGGAGAGAACAGCACCAGCAGGTGATGGGCAGACCTTACCCACTGCACCATTCTCTCTCCACAGCAGGAGAAACAAGTAAGAAATGAAAAGGAGAAGGGCATTGCACCACTGATTTTCCCTGTTTTCTGGTTTTGGTATGTTTTACAGCTTGAATTTAGTTACATTAAAAAGCACAACTCATTTCTGTTTGCAGCCAGCTGATTTGTCTGCCTTGCTCTTTTCCTTTCCTTCCAGAAACTGAGGCACACAAAACTATAATTGCCTTCAACCAACAACTATATCAAAAAGGCCCCCAAAATTATCAAGTTGGCATTGCCCTTTTGGGCAAATGTTGGGAAAGAGAAAATGCTGCAAGAGCTGGTTTTGTGGAATGCCATGTAATCAAGCATAGAGACTAACATATCAGATTTTATTCAAGTAGAGATTAGCATTCTCATTGTCTGAGAAATTCAGAAATGCAGTAGAGAGAGTAAGATATCAAGAGTATCATTTTCCCAGGCAAAGTACATACAATTGCAGTGGATTACTCATTAAAATCATTGTACCTGGCACAGAAGTGAGCACATGTAGCATTGCTAATTCCCTCTGCCTCCCCAGATCCCAGTGTAATGTTATTTATATGGGTACTCTCTGGTTGTACAAATTAAGTTAGTTGATTTTCAGAACTTCCACCCTATGAAAAGAGCCACTTAGAACTTTACAGATGTTGCACAGAGCACAGATGGCCACACACACAAACACAGTGTTTGTAACATTAACATACCAGATACTTTGGAAAAAGGACCATCTTGCCCTTTGAACGGGACACTCTGCTATCACTGTGCAGTAAATTTGTTATGTCTTACAGAGGTATGGTAAGACTTTTAAATTGGTGAGTAGAAAATAGGAACACAACACAATCCGAGAATCACAGAATGGGGGGGATTGGAAGGGACCTTTAGAGATCATCCAGCCCAACCCCCTGCTAAAGCAGGTTCCCCTTGATCAGGGGGTACAGGAAGCATCCAGGTCAGCTTGAAAACCTCCAGAGAAGGAGGCTCCACACCCTCCCTGGGCAGCTTGTGCCAGGGCTCCCTCATGTTCACAGTAAAGTAGTGTTTCCGTATGTTTAAGTGGAACTTTTTGTGTTCCAGCTGTTGTCTATTACCCCTTGTCCTGTCACAACAGATAAATACTGCCCCATCCTCTTGATCTTTTAAATACTTAGCTTTTGGCCCACTAAATAGTCACAACACTTACTTAAATCCTGTTGCAACAAGGTGAGATGGGAAACATCAGTTGATCCAAGCATGTAGGTGCCTCCTGTCTTCATCCTCTTGGCATTCTCTTTACCTGTGAATCTTCTATGAGAACCGACAAACTTGCCCCTACAAGGTCTCAACAGTATATTCTCAGTCCCATTCAAGGACTCTGGCAAAGGGCATAGATACCCTGTCATGTTCCCAGGAGAGGTTTGTCAACCCAGAGCAGTGGTTATCAGCATGTTTAATGTACCCTGGCTCGGGAGTAGCTTCACAGACCTCAACCATCACCAGACACCTGATTGACTTACCACCAATTAGCTTTGTTAGCTCAGTGGCCAATGCCAAAGCAAGAATGGCATCCTTGTATCCTAGGACACGTGCTGAACCAGCTGATAACATTTCATCCCTGTTAAAATCTACCTGTGACAATTTATGGAAAATGGGTGGCATTTCAGATTAGGAGAAAAGGAAACATGTTGTGAGCTTTATAAAGGAAGGAAGAAAAGGTGGCCAGTCAGCAAAGGATTTCTAGAAACAGAAGTACTGGAAGAAGTAACAAGACAGTTGTCTGGAGGATAACAAGGAGGAAGTAAAAAACAATGTCACTTTTTTGTGAGAACAGATTATAGCAGAATAATCTACTTTCCTTGTATGACAGGTAACAGATGCTGCAGACAAAAGAAAAGCAATTGTTATTTTCAGAGAGGCTTTTGATGCTGTTGTTCATGACATTCTCCTTAGCAAATCACAAAACATGATGTAGATGAGTCTAGAAGAGAACAGACACAACCCACATTGGAACAGCCGTTCTCAAAGACAAAGAGGCTACTGAGAAGCACAGTCAAGGTGGCAGTTTGTATTGAGTGGGTTCCATGAGGGCCCAGTGACATTCAAGTGATGTTCTGCAGCAAGGCACATCAAATTAGTTCATTGGGAAATCTTTCCTGGTAAGGGTAAGGAAAACGATACTAAATGTCTCTCAATTCTGTGACATTCTTATTAACAGAGTTTTTAAATAACAATAGAAAAAGGGCATGTGGAAAAAACATGAGTAAGAAGATGAGTATCATAACCTCTCAACACCAGTTTTAACTGGTTGCTTTGGTACTCGAGGACCTGGGCAAATACATCTCAGACCTCCTTAAAGGTTCACTTAATGCTCTGACTCTAACCATAAGAAACGAGGCAAATATAAACTAATGCATAGTCTGTGAATATGCCTCTGTTCCAGTGTCCCAATTTCTGTCAGCTGCTTCAGCCCTGTTTAAGGGTTCTGAGGCTGGAGGTTATGTCTAGAGCTGATAGCTCCTAATGCATTCCTGCCCTTTCCAAAGCTCTTGTCAACCTGCTTGTAGTTTTGACCTGACACTATGCAGAATTCTTGAAATCCACAGTATAATCATGTGTGAAACAGTATTTCCTTTTGCTTAACTTTAAACCTGATGCCTGCTACTTTCACTGGAGTAATTTCATCCTTACCATATACAGTGGGTAGTGGAGGCCTGAATTTGCTCAAGCAGAGGTGCTGGAGTTACTGCCTGATACAGCATCAGGCTACTCCTGAGAAATTCACCTTGTATATCCACCCCACAGTGTCTGCACCAGGCTTTGTGAGGTGATGTGACCACATATGCTTGCCACATATGACAAGATGATCTAGCTGATTAAAAGCCTTCCATCAGCTAGAAAGTACAATTATCCTGCAGTGTAGATGTATCCATAGTTTTTGCTTGCCACAATTAGGCTTGCCACCCCTGTGAGGGTGTTGATATTTCTTTTTACGTGTATTTTATCTTGGCTTTGTTGTACTTCTGGATTAAACATCATTAATGTGTCAGGCAATTGCACAGATACTTCTGTACATCCCCTGGAAATGTCTTGCAATGCTGAGCTGGTGTACAAAAGAGTGACTATGATGCTGCATATTATCATTTCTTGCAAGTAATTTCAGCAGAGCTGAATCATAGCTACACGTGGCAGAGGTAGGGCTTTTGCTTTTAGCTGAACTGAAGTACTAACGAACCACCATCATAACATCAAACTTTTATGTTCTGGAAATTCCTTTCTCCTTGTAAGAATAGTGTTGTAATAATTGGAACAACATTCAATAACACATAAATAATCTCTACCTCTTTTTGAGGAGCCAAATTTTGCCACCATTTCAATGAGTACTCACTTCTCTAAGAACGTTCCTCAGGTTTCAGCTTCATGTTTTTGTACTGACAGAAAAAATATGACTGACCAAGGAATAGGAACATCAGAACCTGGGCCACTATAATTGATGAGAAACCTAAGCTCATTAGAAATGAAAATTAAAAATCAAGATTTGATATCAAGATAGAATTTCTCTAAAGCTCACATACACTGAATAATGTGTCAGAATAATGTCAGTCACACTAAACGTGACTGACATTAAGTAAAAATGCAGCTTTCATTGTTCCCACCCCCTTAGACATCATAGTTTTGTGGAAAGGGACCCTTACAGGTAGAAGTGCTTTTCATGCACACGTGTTACATGGCTGTTTGGAGCACTGTAGATCCTCAGTTGATAGATTGACACCCAACTCTTAGGCATTACACAACTGAGTTCCACAGCACTATGTGTTTCAGGCTAGTGGCCTGAAATCATTTTAAAAACTATTACATTAATTGTTTTGGATCAGCTCTCCTTGTTAATCATCATCTGACTGAGGACTACCCATGTAAGAATGTGCAGAATCTGCTTTACACAGCTCCTGCAGTCCTAACCCTTTGAAAACCGCTGTTGTCAAATGCTGTTCCCAGACAACATGGAATAATTCAGTGAGAGATGATGGATGAATGCCAGATGACATAAACATAAAGTATCAATGTTATTTTTTTATTATTATTCCAGGCTTTGAAACATGTGCTAATTGCAAAAAGCTGTGTAAGGTTGGTGAAAATGTGGAAAATGCAGTCTGCTGGGCTATTCTGTACACTGATAAAATCTATATAGAGCTACGACATATGTCTTCATTTAATTTGCTGATTGCCAAAGGCAGTTGGTAGGCCCTCTCCAATTCCCTTCCCTTCTCTCCAAAAGCTCATGGGCTGCAAAACTTGTCTTGTTTTCTGTCCTGCTCATTAGAAAAAGACTTGCAAAAAAAATGACTTACATGTTGTGACTAGCAATATCAGCTCTTGTTACACCAGAGGTTCAACATTTATGAATGCTAGAAGAAGGCTGTACTGTCAAATTACATCCTAACTGAAATACAGATCTTGGTACGTCAAAGTTCAAGGATGAGTCCTTCCTGTTTGGAGTATTTATATCAAGAGAATTGGATATGAAAGCTACCAAAGCTTTAGCAAAAGCTTCTGACCTGACAGTGTTTTACACAGGCAGCAACGACTATGGTCTGTACTCTGCACTTATAACTCTTTCACCAAGGAAGCTCTCTGGTTTCATCCTTTTTGCACTCTCTCCTCATGTACTTATATGTATAATAATAAACCCTCCCCCTGAGCCTTGTCTTCTCCAGGCTGAACAGTCCCAGATCTCTCAGCTCTTCCTCCTAGGAGAGCTGCTCCAGTCTCTTCATCATGTTCATGGCCTTGCATTAGATTCTCTCCAGTATGTCCATGTCTCTCTTGTACTAGGAGGCCCAGACCTGGACCCGGTACTCCAAGTGTAGCATCACGAGTGTTGAGCAGAGGGGAAGGATCACCTCTCTCAGCCTTCTGGCAGCCCTTTGCCTAGTGCAGCCCAGGATGCCATCAGCCACTTTTGTGGTACCTCCCAGGTCCTTTTCTGCACAACTGCTTTCCAGCAGTTTCCAAACATATACTGGTGCATGGGGTTGTTCCTCCCCAGGTGCAGGACTTAGCACTTGTCCTTGTTGAACTTCATGAGGTTCCTGTCAGCCCTTTCCAGGTCTCTCTGGTTGGCAGCGTGACCCTCTGGAATGTCAGCCACTCCTCCCAGTTGTGTGTCATCAGGAGAATGACTGAGGTTATACTCCAGGAGTATACTCTCCTGGGTGCTCCTCAGCTTATCCAGAGAAGATAAAAGAAGATGAAAGATACCAGGGTCCTTGAAACTGCAATCCAGGCTCACGCATAATTTTGCAGCTGCTTTATCACTAGTTATCCTTCCATATATTGCAGCTCAGTAAATTCTGCCCTTGTTCCCACAAATGGAGAAGTTGGGTCCTTTTTTACTATACTCTTTTTTTCATCCTGTTTCTTTAAAATGCATAAAGAGACTTTTACTTACAAAAATATGGGCAGGAACATAGGTATGTAACTATGAAAATGTGCTCTCTGAAACACACAAGAGTAGCTTCTGAAAGTGAAAAAGACAACATTAAGGCCTCTGCTTTACCTCTGCAATTTTAACATGTGTAAGATGACATTAGCTGTAGTGATAGGGAGAAATTAGTAAGCCATAGAATTATTGCCATGTATTTGCTACGTGTCACCCTGCTTAACTCAACCTAACAGGAACACAAATACTTCTGCTAAGCCCAGCTATAGGGATAGACACATAGTATTTCTCTCAGAACAATGCTTTGGAGAGAGGCTGTGTGTTCCAGAAATGAAAATCGATATTAGTTTAAGCTCTGTAACTCTCTCTGCTATCTGACTTTAAATTGCCACAATTTACTGAGGAAATAAAAGCATATGTGGCTGTTTCAGCTTTTCTTCCATCTTTTCCTCATGCAAAGGGTAAGCACAGTGATCACAATCAGTTTACCCACATCCCCAGACACGCCATCATCCTGCCAGGAAACAAACTATTTCACGTGAATTATAACCGACTTCATAGTTCAGATAATAAAATCTGAAGTACTTTAAGGCAACTACTCCGATAGCAACAGGAAGAAGGAGGAAGCAGTGTGATGAATAACTCTGAATGTGACTGATGGAGCTGGTCACTCATAGCCATCCTGATAGGCAGCTTTTTCATTGTCAACGATGGGACTCCTTACAGAGTAAGGTGAAACACCATCAGAGGGAAACTCGTGGCTTTAAGGGGAATGAGACTAAGTGAACCTAGCTTGCAAGTTGTTCATTATAAATATTTCTCTCAGCTCCAACCATGGTTTTTATTAGTGTCTCTTGTTAAATCTATTAGAGTATTGAGATGATGAGCACAGCACAGAGAGGAAGCAATATGTCTGGTGTTGTTTGTACAATAAATGCTTTCCAAAGCTCTGTATGTGAATCCTGGAAAAGAATGGTTTAGATTTTCCCTTGAGAAGTGGGCTGAAGCGTTTTTGTCAATAGGCGTCCTTTTCAGATAGAAACCTAATTCATCCTGGCCCTGCTGAATGGTTTCAGAGCCATGCACCCTGGCAGCAATAACACTGTCAGCTTTGCTCTCTTATTAAATTCACACTTGAGGAGCTGTAGATGATGAATTTCAGATTTCTCCAACCCTTGATGCTGTTTTCATATTTCAAGTAAACTAAAGCAAAAGCCGCTTGCCAAAGGAAGTTGATAAGGAGTGTTTTGATAAAAGCCTGAGCCTTGGGATCATACAGTAAAGCATTTATATATATATGTACATATATATAGGCATTGTATCAATTAATGTATAGGTAGCACAATGGCCTTCCTTTAGGCCAGCCCAAATCAGGTATTTTAACCTTGTCTTTTTATCCTTTTAGGTATGTATATGTACTACCTCATATATATCTCAGAAGTCCTCAAAGAGAACTTATGTTAAAGGTCAGTTAAATACACCAAGGAAGGTTCTGGTAATCCAAGTCCAGAGCAACTAACACTTTGAAGTAAACTTCAGTTTTAATCTTAAACTTTAAAAACCCAGTATCTTTTTCCAGTCTGGTATGCATTGATCTCAGTTGGGGGTAGGAAAGAGGCAATTTCTGTGCCTTGCATGTTTCCACAATGTCTTGAATACTTAAACAAGAAGCTGTGCCCGTTGAGGATGCAAGCATGATTGCTTTACACAGCCCCCTTGAGCTCTGGGTTTACTTTTATGTATAGAGCATCAGCATGAAAGTGTCAAAGGCTTGTGATCTGAATAGGAGCTGGCATGAGAAGCACAGCATTCAGCTCTGGTGAGGAGTCAGAAAAGCAAGGAAGGTGCAATTCTGGCAAAAAGGCCAGAAACACAAGTTTTCAAAGAGGAGTTTGTATTCTGTTTGTTGGGGTTTTTTTTTCTTGTACATATTGACACGGCCCTACTTGCCTGGATACAGCTTTCCCAGCTCTGCTGGCATAATTACTGTCTCTTGAACATAACTAGGTTATGAGAGCAGAGGTAAGGTTTTGGGTTTTCCCATTCATCAGGGAAAACAGAAAGACACCCTGAGAACATATGGTTACATTAAGGTCCTGCTCAGGTATGTGTTTCTTTTCCCTTGTTACAAGCCACAAACTATCCCAAACCTTTCCAATGTCTGTTCAGCTAATCTGTCCACCATAGAGTTCTTTAGAAGTGAGCATTGCCCTTTATTACTGGGGAATGAACTGCCCTGCCTTGCCTCACCATAGGAATGTGGCTGGATCTCAAGTGGGTTTTACCTGAAGGTTTTACTTTTCCTTCTTTAGGGCTCTTTCTTTTCCTAACACTATCCCCTGTTCCTGATTTCCTGGACCCAGTATTTAGGCAGAGTACACCTTAAAGTCATTATGATGAATGGTAAGTTTCAGATTGCCAATTAAGTCTAAATTAAATAACCTTACCATATTCACTGTTTAATATGGCTTGTTCAAGTGAAGATTAAAATAAATATGACAACATCATTGCAGCACGACCATGGAAAGAATTATATGATTTGTTTCAGTTTTGAGGAAATTAGGCTCAGTGGGAGAAGAAAAAAAATCCTCAGCCATAAGAACCAGCTGCAGCACTAAAATACAGACAATTAAATTAATTCCCCATTAAAAAATATCACAAGTATGTGGGGAAATGTTTCTTTGTAGTTTAGAGAGAGAGGGTTGCAGATCTGTGAAGACTGGTCTTTATCTGCACACCAGAATCTATCCCTTTTGAACCTGAAATAAGCAGAGTGGGTGCTTCACATCAGCTGCTGGCCACCAACCTTCATATCTTTCCTTTCATAGCACTCAGACCAAGCTATGGTGCTGCCTCACAAATCTACCACCAGAGACGTGAACCCAATGTGTTTCTACTCATTTTAGCCCTAACATCATAGAACCTGGCTCCTCACCAGCGTGTCAGAAATACCTGGAAGTACTGTTGGAAGATAAAATGTTTAGCTGTGTTACACATTAAAATGGAAAACACCACAATTGTCTGAATAGAAAGTAGAGAGAGAAGATTTTCCTCAAAGCACCAGATGCAGGTAACCCAAGTTAAGTCCCAGCACCGAAGAAAGGGGAAGCACGCTTGACTGCCAAAACCTATGTCTTAAACCTGGTAGCAACCAGATTCTCTGTACACCATAGATATAAAGATCCTGCAAGGAGAGGAAAGGTTTCCTATGGTACTGCAGGCAGCTGGTGAGGGAAGCTCAGAACCAGGCACATGGGCAAACGTTGAGCTTGCCAATTCAACTGAAGTCTTTCCTAAGCCCAGCAAGGAAAATCTTGCAAGGGAAAAGAAATCACCAAAGAAACAAGCATAAAAGGTTCCTGAAGCACCACATGTAGGGAACCTTCAAATTAAGTTTCAACTTAACTTAGGCTTGTCAGTGGTATTTGGAGCACTCAGGCCTCTAAAAACCAAAGGAATTTCCTGTGACTGAGATCATTTGAATTCGTGGGTGTTTGAGGCACTCCTAAAGAGCAGTGATGTATAGACCTTCTGGGCTAAACTGGTGTAGTGCAGCATTCAGGATCAACCATCACTGCTGCAGTAATAACACGCACAAGACACTGCATCTTCCTGCTGTGCATTTTACGAGATGATCACTCAATCACTCACTCACTCACTCTCTCTCCTCAGCCTGACCAGAGACAGAAATGAAGCAGCATCAAGACAATACTAACTCAACAGTTGACTCTTCTTCTGTGTTTCTCTCTCTTCACATTTTAGCAGTGTGTGGCTGTTTCTGTTCTTTCCTGACCCGAGTCCCTTCTGTGTGTAGAGATGTTGCTAATGGCTAATTGTAGTAATGAAATTCTAGCAGGGAATGCATTTCAGTGTGAAATATACAGTATATCCTGCATTTATTCTTAATCAGGAAGCTCAGCTTCTAAGGAAGTGTGCTGATACATCTCCTTTATTTTTATGTCTGGCACCTTCCAAAAAAAAAAAGATTGGCAAGACCTGTCTTTACTAGGCTGAGATTTTAACTCCTTCAGAGCCTTGTGTTAAGGAAAGATGTATTAGTGTGAATAAGGAAGGTATCCCCATCCTTCACTCTGTACATGTGGAGAAAGCTGGTAGCCCTCTGAGGGTGGAATTTCCAAGCAGGAATTTGAGCATGCATGTAACACCAACCTACTCAAAACTGAAAGGCTGTATCGTGAGACTTCTTAATCTGCCAGCTAGATTTCCTCAGCATGAGAACTTCAGTTGCAACACTGAAGTTGATCCATATCTCTACGTCTCTTGTGGTTTATCCATCCCTAGAGAGATGTATGTGGGAGTGGAGCATCTCCACTCATCATCTCTGATAATGAAAGGCTGAAGGAGCTGGGGCTCTTCAGCTTGGGGAGACTGAGAGGTGACCTCATTAATGTTTACAAATACATAAAGGGTGGGTGTCAGAAGGATGGAGTCAGGCTGTTCTCAGTGATGGACAAGGGGCAATGGGTACAAGCTGGACCATAATAGGTTCCAGAGAAATACAAGGAAGAGTTTCTTCACTGTTCAGGTGAGGGAGCACTGGAACAAGCTGCCCAGATGGGTTGTGGAGTCTCCTTCTCTAGAGACATTCAAAACCCACCTGGATATGTTCCTGTGTGACCTACTCTAGGTGGTCCTGCTCTGGCAGTCAGGTTGGACTAGATGATCTTTCAAGGTCCTTTCCACCACTTAAGATTGTGTGATTCTCTGGGCTGAGAACATTTATTTGTCTCTCTTTTCAGAAAAAGCCAAAAAGTACTTAAAGGCCCCAAAAGTCAAAAAGCCAGTGAATCTTAGCAATTTCACTGGAGCTATGCCATCCTCTGCCAGCGTGGATGTAACTGCTGGGAAGAAACAGTTAACAGTGTTTTTTGGACCTTCCTTGCCATGCTACACAATTATTGAGAGCTTAGAAAACTATTTTTCTTAATGAAGAGGAGATCAGGAAAACTCAAACAGAGATCATAGAATCATAGAATGGTAGGGGTTGGAAGGGACCTTTAGAGATCATCTAGTCCAACCCCCCTGCAGAAGCAGGGTCACCTAGATCAGGTCACATATGAACATGTCCAGGCAGGTCTTGAAGACCTCCAAGGAAGGAGACTCCACAACCCCTCTGGGCAGCCTGTGCCAGGGCTCTCTCACCTCAACAGTGAAATAGTTTTTTCTTATGTTTACGTGGAACTTTTTGTGTTCCAGCTTCATCCCATTACCCCTTGTCCTGTTGCCAGCTACTATAGAAAAAAGGGATGTCCCAACCTCCTGACACCCACCCTTTAGATATTTATAAATGCTAATAAGATCCCCCCTCAGTCTCCTCCTCTCCAGACTAAACAGCCCCAGTTCCCGCAGCCTTTCCTCATATGAAAGATGTTCCAGTCGTCTGATCAACCTGTTGGTGCTGCGCTGGACTCTCTCCAGCACTTCCCTGTTCCTCTTGAGCTGAGGAGCCCAGAACTGGACACAGGACTCCAGATGAGGCCTCACCAGGGCAGAGTAGAAAGGGAGAAGATATAATACAAATTCTCCTCAATTCATGGGAAGATGTCCTATTGATTCCTGTGAACTTCACGATGGACCCTCAGTTAGGAAAGAGTTAAAGAAAGCAAACATGGAGCTTTTCCTTGATGTGATGCAATGGTAGCTCTGCCACACACTGCATGCATCTACTTCCATTCCTCTTGTTTGATGAAAAGATTAAAATAACTCGTAACTTGCAGAATTTACATCTTAGAGCATATTTTTTTACCCACCAAAATTCATGCAGATGTCTGGCAAATCTTTATCTGCAGTATTTGCTTGAAGTTTGTTTTGATTTTTTAATGGCAAAATTGTGATCAACAAGCTGTCATATTCTGACATGGGCACCAACTGGATTTGAGCAACCCTTAGAATGGGTCTTTTAATCTTTTGGTCTAGTTCACTAATATTTATTGGCACAGAAATGTAAAAAGACAGCTACTATTTGATATGGCAAGTGTTGATGGGCAAGTTTTTATATAGCTATTTGATATTAGAAGGTGGCATCTGATGGGAAAACGTGCAAAGTTTTCCACCTGGCAACTCCCTTACAAAAGGATGCCCATCAGAAGAGTGGAAATAAACCTCTAATAAGATGCTATGCCTTGAAATTCTCATTTTTGGCCCTGACAAAACTCATTGCAATTCTTAGCTCTGAAACTTTGGATTCAGCTGGTTTTCTGTGAAGGGTCTTTATTCATAGACATTCATGAATAGATGGTGATACGTTTATTGTATCAGATGGGTACATACAGTAACTTCAAAAACCAGAGGACCATTTCAGTACCAGTGGAGGCTGGTACAGATGACAACACTGTGTGCCATTGCTATATAGTAAAGTGCTTAAAAGCAAGTGAAAACATAGCTGGGCATATGCAAAAATATACCCTGCATCCAGAGTAAAAACAAACACTTCACTTTTACTGATTCTGAAGGATGTTTGAAGTTTTTCCTTAGGTTATTGTATGGCTCAATAGGTAACCAGGTCTCCTAAGAGAGGCCAAGAGGTAAAAATGTGCATTAGAATACAGGGTCATAAATACTATGCCAAAAAACCTCACAAGTCATGATTAAGTTTCTCGAACAGAGAGGAAAACTTATGCTGTGAAAGCATGTAGAGTGGCAGCAAAAAAGATTTCTAGGAAAAGATGCTGATGACACACACTCATTTTTTAAAGACTCTCTAAAAAAATGATAGAAATCACTCTTTTCAAAGCTTGTTTATATTAAATTCCAAGCAAAATGGTTTGGGGAACAGTAACTTCCTGCAGAATTATGCAGGCAGCTCAGGAAACGGCCTGCTTCAGACTGTAGTTCAAACAGTAACTCAGATGTGCAGTGTGTATGTGAATACATATGCAACTCTAAGTGAACACACAGCTGCATATATCATGCCCTTCAGTGCTGATCCAGAAATGCAAACTGATTGGGAAGCATCCAGGGACTGAGAAGGTGGCGGCTGGAACACACAGTGGTAGCAAGTGGAGCACTTGCTCAGCTGAGAAAATGCAAGGAGGGAACCAAGACTCAGGCTGTCCCAGAAAGAAAACTTACCCAAGGTCTTCCAAGGTTCAGAAAAATGGAAGGGGAGATGTGGGAAGAAACTTCCTTTCCACTTGCTTGTGGCAGCAGCAGATCTGAGCCATTGCCTATTGATTAGCTATTAGTGTTGTTTCCACTGGAGGGTTTGCCATGCTTCACTAATGCAAGATGATGTGTGACCATGAACTCCTCTTAAAGCACAGACTAGGGGCAGGGGGAGCATATAGACAGTGCAAATGATACACACAGTGCAAACTGTTACTGTCAGAGCTGCTCCTAAAACAAATCCACAGCTCTAGATAATCTGTGCTTTGGCTGATAATCTTCTTAGTATTTATGGGAACTGCTGTGTAAAGTTACACATGGTGTTCCTTGCCAAAGGATCAATTTAATGTTCTGCCCTTAAGGTGCATCAGTTGTCTGAATAGTTTCCTCTTTATGGATTTGGGCAATATGAGATTGCATTTTCAGATATTCCTGGCTGGGATCCAGTCCAAGATTCACAAATACATTGATTCGGAGAAGGAAATGAAGGAGATGGGGAGGAACAAGGGGAAGTACGGACCTGATAGCCTGTGTCAGATAGATTGAATCAGTCTTCTATTACCTGCACTGGAGGGACTGTATCAATCAGAGATATGTTTAAGAAATGGCTCTGAATTACTGAGCTCTGTTTCTAAGTAACCAGGAAGCTTTATGGTACTGTGATGTTTATCAATCTTTAAAAATTCATCTTTAGAAATATGATTCTGTCTACTCCTCATCAGGTTGGCACCTGTCAAAATGCACCTAGCTCAGGTGTTGAAGCAGGCTCCTTTCTTCTCCCCCTTCTATCACCTTCAAGCATCAGTTCCCTAGTATTTCAGATTGATTAATCTACTTAGTGACTCTTCCTCAAGATCTGGAGTACCCTTTTGGACAATTGCTCTCTTTGAAGCAATATCATATTCAAGAATGGTGCCCAGCTTGTGTATCCCCACTGAAGCAATTCACCAGTTTCAACTTTTCCCCTGGAAGCTTTTATCTCAGCCAAGGCTGGGAAAGTCCTGGTATCAAGTCTGATTTTCCCACCTTGCACAGTGCCCACAGAGCTAAAACAAGAACAACAGAATTATTGACAAATTAATAAAAGGAGGAGACATACTGATACATGCAAGATGTTTGCAGGGAGGAGAGACTGTGAAGAGCTGCTAGACCATAAATCAGTCTAGCTAGGTCTGCTCAGAAACAGACATCTTTCCATCAGATCTGCTGATTCTTTCAGACAGAAATAATTTCTACAGATTACATGAGTTCTCTGGGATTTGTCAGGAATTCTGCTAGAAATCTGTCTGCTTTCTCACTGTTCTGGCAAGCTCCAGGGTTGCCCTCCTAGTTGATGGGCATGGGGAGAATGGATAAGGTCTGGCTGCTAAGATTGAGACCAAAGTCTGACACCTCTATCCTGACTTTTTCTGAACACTTCTAGTTTCCTGGGAGAGAGCCTGGGGGCAGGTAGAGGTCCCGAGTGCCAATGTGTGGATGAGTCTTGGAGTAGAAAGGAGGGATTTCTGCCTAGTAAGATCAGAAGACAGGAGTAACTTGTAAAGGACACATGGGCTATATCTGAAAAGAAACAAATCCGGCTTGCTAGTGCAGGAAAAGAGGGCTGAGGGTGCTGACAGGCACAGAAAACTCTCTTCTTACATCTGCCACACTCTTTAGAAGGGACATAGAATCATAGAATTACAGAATAGTAGGGGTTGGAAGGGACCTTTAGAGATCATCTAGTCCAACCCCCCTGCAGAAGCAGCGTCACCTAGATCAGGTCGCCAAGGAACATCCAGGCGGGTCTTGAAGACCTCCAAGGAAGGAGCCTCCACAACCCCTCTGGGCAGCCTGTGCCACTGCTCCATGGCTAATAGTCATTGGGCCTCTGGAAAGGCCAGAAGGGAAATAAATAGCACAATCACAATGAACAGGAAAAAATCCAACTGCTTACTATGCCAATGCTGAGTGACAGAGCAAGGGGGGTACTTGCAAGTGTACTTACACCAACACCAGAAGCCTAAAATTGCCACAAGGGAGCCAGAACGCTTGGCATCAAATGGCAACCCTGATCTAACAGGCACCTGGGAGATGCAGTGGGAGGTGACCCACAGGAGCTCTGCCAGGCCACTCACTTTGCAGGGTGGGACATGCAGAGGGGAGGTATGACACTGTCCATGAAGGACTGTGTCAACTGTAACAGGAGAAATATGTCATAGGAAAGAGGCTCATTGTAGAAAGCTTGTGGTGAGGTGAACCACTGTGATGGTACTAACACCATGATGAGGCTGCTGATAATGTTTAGGAAATGCTATCTCAGATCACAAAAGCTGAGAGGTTTGTTACTGGTGACTGTGGAAGCCTTAAGCTACCTCTACAGAGTAAATAAATGCATCATTAGGATGAGACACCGAACACATCATTTCAGGAAGCACTTTTAGAACTCTTTCCTAGGCTCCCTAAGGGATGTGGGACATGACATACTAGCTAAAGGGCTGCTCTCTATCAGTACCCATAATGGGTACTAGGTTTAACACTACAAATGAGAGAGAACAAGCCAAATAGAGTGAAGCTGTAGTTATCCAACTGCAGCAAGAAAAAGAGCTATGTAGAAATGAGGGAATAGATGAAACACATAAAGACCAATTCAAATGCTTTCCTGGAGATTGTTCCAAGACACTATATCAGAAGCCTAAGTAAATGCTATAGCACAAGTGCAAAAGAGAACAATGAAAACTCTGGACAGAAGCAGAAAATAGAAGAAAATAGGAAACAGGAAAAAGCAAAGATGCAATCGAAAAGTCAGGTAGGTTGCCACTGGAGGGAGGAAGTCAAGACTTAAAAATGGAAATGCTCAAATGAGAACAAGGATGTCCATAATGCAAGACAGGTCAAATGTAAACAGGAAAATAAGAGGGCCGAGAAAGAACCTTGGAATGGATGCTTCTGCTGACAGCAAATAAGTTATGTAAATACCCAAAGGCAGGAAGCAATAGGAATTGTGAGATGGTTGGATGACTGAGGTGTAAAAAGGACATTGAGGAATGACAAAGCTGATGCAGAGAAGCTCAGTGAGTTCTTTGCTTTTCCTTTTGCCAATGAAGATGGTGGGGAGATGCCTGCTCCGAACCCACTCTGGGTAGCAGAGAAGCCAGGGAAGCTCATTTGGTATGAGTAAAGAGTGACTGGGGTGTGGAGGAGTGTAAGAAAACCACAGTCCAGCACAAGCAGTTGTCCTTAGAAACCTTCAAAAAACAGATCTATTTTCACAGTCTTACATCCTTGGAGGTGTGAATTGAAAGTGTTTATAGGATACAGCCTAAACTACTGTGCTGGGGGAAGGGAAGTCTGTGGTGAGCAGGTTCAGGGAACCCACTTTCTTGAAGAGATAATAAAAATATGTTATGAAGGAAATACAGTTCAGAGGCTGAAGGCAAAGATGACTGGAGCCTCCCATGTAGGACACTGGTAAGGAAGGAGAGTCTGGCAAGGGCAACATTAGCTGACTAGTTCACTTTCAGCCTGAACCAGAAACACCAGAAACAGCAGCAAAAATTACTTATAATAAGCTACTTAATATAAGTACCTTCAACTTTTCCCTAATCCAGGCATTTGAGCACCATCTTCCCATCTTTATGATGAGTACTGACAAGATGAATAACAACATGCAACTTGGATAGGCTTGGAAGCAGCTAAACTTACTGCCACACTCCCTCCAAAGGCCTCCCCCAACAAGATTTCATCTGGTTACTCTGCAGTCACCAACCAGATGTGGAGGAAGAACAGGTGAGCAGCAGTAGAGCAGTTGTGTGAGGAGGAAAAGAGAACCAAGGCTGTATACAGAGATTGCATACCGCTATCCCACCTCCTCCTCAGGCTTTTTGTGGTACCCATGGAGCAGTGCTGCCAAAGTTTTAAGTCTTGTGGCTTTTCAGTTCCATTCTATCCTTCAGTTTCCCGTGGAATCTGGCCTTGCCTTAGAAACAATTGCCATTTTCAGTTATAAACTTGATGACTGAGGAAGAAAGCTGGCAAAAATAACCTAGTCAGCTGTAAGAGCTTTGAGGGGTATGGGGGCAGGGAGGGAAAGGAAAGGGGGCTGCTCCTTGAAGCTGAACATTCATGGACTGCTCCAGCTCCAGGAGAGTGTCAGTATCTTAGAACAGGAGGTTGGAAGGGACCTCAAGGATCATCTGGTCCAACCTTTCTTGGCAAAAGCACCGTCTAGACCAGATGGCCCAGCTCCCTGTCTGGATGAATCTTATACGTGCCCAGCGTTGGGGAATCCACCACTTCCCTGGGGAGACTACTCCAACGGCTGGCTGTTCTCACTCTGACAAATTTTCCTCTTGTGTCCAAACACAATGTTCCCGGAGGAAACTTGTACCCATTACCCTGTGTCTTTTCTCCATGACTGCTTATAAAAAGAGAGCCTCCATCATCTTTGTGGTCACCTTTTAAATAAATACTGGAATACGGTAATGACATCTCCCCTAAGCCTTGTTACAAACCCCGTTCTCTCAGCCTTTCCTCAAATGGCAGGCTCACCAGTCCTTCACCATCTTTGTAGCCCTTCTCTGGACTCTCTCCAGCCTGTCCACATCTCTTTTTTTATACAGCAGGGATGAAAACTGAACACACTGTTCCTGCAGTGGCCTGGCAAGCACTGAGTGGGATAATGACTTCTTTATCTCTGCTGGTGATGCCCTTGCTGATGCAACCCAGTGTCCTGTTGGCTCTCTTGCCACAGCAGCAGCACACTGCTCACTCATCCTGATCTACTTGTCCAGCAGGACCCTCAGGTCCCTTTCCACAGAGCTGCTCCCCAGCTGGGTAGATCCCAGCCTGTGCTGCACTCCTGGACTGTGCTTTCCCAGGTGCAAAAGCTTAAGACTCATCCTTGTTCAACTCTGGAGACATTCAAAACCCACCTGGATGAGTTCCTGACTTCTTTGTCTCTGCAGGTGTTGTAGTGGTGCAAGCAATATTCATTCAAAGATGTAGAGAATGTAGGTAATGTACATGCAGAGACATACACAGGCAACATAGTACAACCAACAGCGTCAACTCAAAGCCACCCTTCCTTTGCTAGCTACTTCCTTATATGCTGCTTCTGCCCATGTGATCACCCAGGGCCCAACTGATTAACTTGCAGCACCTGTTTCTGATAATTGGAAGTAGCTTGCCAGCTGCATTAACTTGTCCCTACCATCTTTTTTCAAGCTGGCTGG
This sequence comes from Colius striatus, assembly GCF_028858725.1. Classification (NCBI taxonomy): domain Eukaryota; kingdom Metazoa; phylum Chordata; class Aves; order Coliiformes; family Coliidae; genus Colius; species Colius striatus. Next base: position 9,259,144 of record NC_084762.1, read on the forward strand.
TCCAAGCCACATTTGTGCCTACATGCAGGCCTTGTCCGGATGATAACACATCCATTTCTCAAGAAGGAGGCTGTGGGAAACAAAAACCTTCAGAGAAATCCAGGTAGACAGTGCCCACCACTTGCCCCACATCAACCAAGTAGGCTACCTGGGTAAGCTGCAAGTCCAATGCTGCAGACAGGTATCTGAATGAATACAAAGGTCATCAGGACAGCTTAGCCTGTTAAGACAAGCACATGGAGTTGCTTCCCACTAAAAGGGAAAACAAAACCTGAAGTTTGGAGTCATCACTCAAGCTGCAGTACCAATGTACTTTAAAGTAGACTGAAGTAAGAAAATGCTTTTAAGGCAGCTGGGAGACAGGGGCAGTTAATAAAAGTTCCTGCTCCGTTCTTTGTAGAGGAGCTTAAAGATACAATCCATATGCAGCCTCCTTTTGCCTTTAGGGAGGGTTTGGCATTCCAGACAGTGGGAACTGAGATAAGATTCCTTATGATCCTCATGGAAAGCTGTTTGTGACACTGGGGCCTCCTCTGTTCTTCACAGCTTTTCTCAGGGGCACATCAAAGGAAAGAAGTTAATCCAGCTGTGCATGAAAAGGCTTTTTGCAACTTTTCTGTCATATTTACCTTTTCTCTCAATCTGGGAGAAACAAAAGAAGAATGAGGAGAGTGGAGGTGGTGGTACTGGGCTGCTCTTGCCAGCACACACCTAGAACCATCCACCACCAAGAGAGGGAACTACACCAGCTGCATCACTGGTCTGTGCAATGTCAACTTTTATGAGTCCCTACAGCCACGTGAGAGAGATGAAGGCAATCTTTTGTAGCCTCTCTTCTGAAAGGACTGAACCTCTTCCAGTGCTGCAGTTATGTATTTTAAAAGATATGAAGTCCAACAGGACAGATGAGTCCATTAAGACAAGAGTGTGGAGTTCTTCCCATTAAAAAGGAAAACAATCAAAACCTGAAGCTGGGACTCATCATTCAAGCTCCAGTAACAATGCACTTTCAAGCAGACTGTAGTAAGAAGATTAATATTCCTCTCCCTTGCCTTGGCACTCCTCCAATTGCATATTAAGCCTGAGGGCTTGTAAAGAACAGACTTTCCACATAAATACACATCACGTGTAATTCAGTATGTGAGGCTGATTCTTCTGATTAACATATTAATTTTAGCCCTGATGATCAACGGTCGTGTCTCCTGCCATTCCTCATTATCTCATACTCTCCTGGGGTCCTTGGCTTGCCAAAACCAACCAGCAGTAAGCAAAATGCTGCAAAATGCCTTGAGCTTTTGTTCTTGACTCCAGCCCTGAGCTCAGAAAAGGAGGCTTTTCAGTGGGGTTGAGGGGATTTCCTGTATATCCTAAGGATGAAATCACAGAATCATTACAGTGCAAAAGACCTTTAAGATTGAGTCCCACCACAAGATAACCAGGCCTTAGGCTGCATGGAGGCATATCTCCAGTACTTCTTGGTTTCCCCTTCCCAAAAGAGTTCCCACATTGTCTTACACCTCTCCAAACGATGCAGAAGGAAAGTTAAGGTAGTGGATGAAACTCTCCTGCTGAGTGTGGAGCTCATCTGCCCAGATAAAGGAAGGTACTGTCCAGGATCACAAGCACAGTACACATGAAAAGGCACCTGAGCACACAGTCTTCAGCATTGTGCCTACTGTGATGAGGTCTTTAGCAAATAATTCACATTCACCAGCTGCATCAGCTGATGTCACTCTTCCTGCCTTCAGCCATTAGTTGCTTCAAGCTTGTTTAACCACACTAACAATATGCAAAAAAGGTTCTGATTTATAGGGCTATCTTCTCGCTATGGACATTTTAAAGCTCATTACCACCCAAAGAAGGTGGCTACAAGCGAGATAATAACTTCAGCTCATGAATGTTGTTACTAAAGCTCTGTATGCTGATGAGGTGGGCTTCTGCATTTAGAAGCCAAATCAAAAGCAGGCCCAGGTCAACCAGCATGTGCTACATTGCTGCCCTCTCCACATCTCATATAGTGATGCTATTAACATCTCTTTAACCACACCAGATGACAGTACTGAAAGGAGATCAGAAGGGAAAAAAATGGCATTTGTGAGTGGGCAACAAATCTAAAAGCTGTGGCAGTTCACTGGGAGGCTAGAGAAGGTCTCTTCCAACCTCTCTCATTCTGTGACAGACAGGCTGTTGTTTCCTTCAAAGTTACATAGAGTTTCTGATTACTGGATTCGGGTCCAGCTTGTTATTTCATAACATCACAGAATGGTGGGGGTTGGAAGGGACTTTTAGAGATCATCCAGTCTAACCCCCTGCTAAAGCAGGTTCCCCTTGACCAAGGGGCACAGTAACACACCCAGGTGGGTTTGGAAACCTCCAGAGGAGACTCCATACTCTCCCTGGGCAGCCTGTGCCAGGGCTCCCTCACCTGAAGAGTAAAGATGTTTATTCTCATGTCAAATAGAGCTTCCTGTGAGGGGAAGCTGGACGTAGGTCCAGAGTGAACAGTGTTGTGAAAGCAGAGAGCAGCAGGGACGCTGTCCTGCAGGGGCCTCCTGGCATTGTTTGCCAGACTGGCATCACAACTCGTGACGGCGTTTGCCAAAACACCCACCGTGACCCCACTCGCTGGAGATCAGTTTTCTCTTGTGGTCCTGGGTGCTGAGTGCCACGGCCATGGCCATGGCAGCTGAAATGGGCAGTGGGACTGGCCCCAAGTCCTGGCCATGTCTCACCATCAGGCAGAACCACAATCACCCGGATGAATCAAGTTGAGGTGGTCTTTACCACAGTGCAGTCTTCCCTTGCATGTGTTGCCTCATTCCCTCTCTTACCTGCTTACCTCAGGGACAATTTTCCCTGATCAAAATGTTTCATCACTCAGGTGTTGTTCTCAACAAGAACTGACACCCAAGAGCTCCAGCAGCAGGCTGCAGCCTTCAACAGATCTTCCCACTGCATGTGCCACCCACGTGCCTGGGTTGGAAGCAGAGGGGGGATTTCCTTTGCGAGCCCCTTAGCTCCATGCAATATCATCAGGACTCCCCTGGGGCTGCAGCAGAGAGTGCTTTCCCTCTCAGGCAGACACTCTGCAGTTTAAGGGGCTGGGATGGAAGCTGGATTTGGGTGAAAGCGGCCAAGGTAGAGCACAGAAGCTCTTACACCCCTGATAAGCTGGGCTGAGCTGCTGCTTCAGGCAGCTGGCTGACATTCACTGTGTGGTGACTGACTTCTAGGGACAGTTTACCTCTGTGTGAGAAATGGTTTTGCATTTCACTAGCTGCTTTACAGACCACTGCACTACAAAAAGTAAGTCTATCCTGTCCTTTTGTTGCTACTGTGGGCTATGCTTGACATGAAAGCAATCTGTGTGTTTGCTACTGGATTTCTGTGAGGCTGGTGTGCCCCCTCTAAAGTTTTACACCTGTGGTCAAGGCTGTGACAAATTCTTGGATGTAAGAAGGCAAGTTCTGCCTCCCAGCAAGGCACTGAACTCAGCTATAGAGAAAGTAAGCAATGGTTTGTCCCTTTTGAAGCCATTCTGAAAGTATTGGCTTCTTGCAAAGATGAGTAATTGCTGTAACTGAATGGATAGGTGATATTGGTGGAAGTAAGCTTAGAGATTGGCACCTGAGGGACTGATCCAATGGCTAAATCAACAGGGATTCCCTGAATTCCAGTCTTCAAATGCAGGACTTATGTAGACAACAGACAGCAGGAAGAGAAGAGCAATCAGGTGATGGCACATCCTTTGTTAACCAAACGTATTGAGCAACTAAATCCTGTGTGTAAGTAACACATGTTACGTTTTTCCAGCCTCAAAGATCAGTTGCAGTTGGAGCTCTTCCAAAAAGCTAAGCTTTTGGGGAGAATACCGCCAAGATTTGCATGGCCCTCTAAGCTGTAGAAGAGGCCATGGTCCTTACTGCAAGATTTTTCCTGATGTCTGCACACATTTACCTCTTTCATCTGCAGCTGTACTCCAGCCAGGGCACATCAGATAGAAGGGTGAACAGGTGTGCAAGAACACCAAGGCTTTTTGCAATATCATAGCAAAAAAAAACCCAGCAAAAGTCTCATGAGGACTACAAAACAAGAGAAACAAAGAAGGTAAAGAGGAACTAAATCATAGAATGGTAGGGGTTGGAAGGGACCTTTAGAGATCATCTAGTCCAATCCCCCTGCAGGAGCAGGGTCACCTAGATCAGGTCATCAAATACATCTACTTGAAAACTAGTCACTAATTCCACAGCTGGAAAATGCTGAAGTGACTGCAGTTCATATCTTTCTGCAGCACTTGGTTACAGGAATAGCTCACTGCCTCTTCAATGGACTTTCAGAACATTAAGCAACTGCTCTGTAAACGTTATCCTCTAAAGATCCACTGTGACTCGTTTCTTGCAGGTTGCAAACCTTACACATTCAGTATGCAGGGGGCTTGGACTGCACCAAAACTCCTCCCCTTATCATACCACTTTTTCCTTTTCCTCTAAACCCTCTAAGCTGTGCTGCAGATTTCATTTTTTGCTCTGATAGCCATGAGAGGTGCTGATAAGCAACTAATGAATTAAACCAGGGAAGATAAAGATGTGTGTGCTCCTGAGAATATTCTCAAGAGATTCCCTTTGAGATAGTATCCATGAGGAATGACTGCCTTGGTCATAGAGAGCTCAGAAGCATCCCTCACGTAATTGGTACACAATAAAACACAGAGAAGCAAAGATTTATGAAAGGTGCAAGGTCTTAGCAAGAATGGAATGCTAATGAGGGAAGGCAGGCCATAAAATGCTCTTGTAATGCTGCTTTTAAACAGAAACACAGAAGGGGATCTGATCAAGTCTAGTGAGACAACCACTGCCTTTTAATGTTCTTGTGGTATTTTTTCATGTGAAGGTTTGAAAGATCTATGGGAAAACTATTTCTAAGAGCTACTGACCACGTGGGCAGGTGAGGCACAGTTAAGCTGGATGCTCCTGACATGAGATTTCCTGCTTGTGTATGACCTTCAGTCCTAGGCAGGGTGATTTCTTGCACTTGTCCCTGGACATCAACCAACCCAGCCAGTTGAAACGGGATTATTTCCTCACAGTCAATGAGCCAGTGAAACATTGCACAAAATAACAGAGAGGATTTCTTTATTCTCCCTGCTTGAATGATTTGCTGGTAATAGCTGCAGCTGTCACAGACAGGCATATAAAGGGGCTTGGAAGCTCAAGAGCCTGCGTGCTGGAATGCCTTTGCTTCAGCAACACAAACTGCAGGAAGAAAAACCTGACAAAAGTTATTTTGCAATCAGATTTCCTTTAGTTGTTTGCTAGAGTTACCAAGGGGCTTCTTTTACTTGGAGTTCAATCTCCTATCAGGGCTGCTGTCAAGAAATAAAACATAGATTTAGGGCTACAGAGTACTGGGAGCTAGTAGCCAACTTGAGGTACTCTAGAAACAAGAGGATACAAGCAGCAGCAAAACAAGTGCACAGTGCAACAGTACCTAACCATGGGGAAGAACAGGTGGATTCCCAAACTATACAGTGTTTGGTAACCTCTTAAGTCTAGGTGATGTTGCAGTTGAGACATGGCAAACATTTGAGGTGGGCTCACTGCAGTTTCTGTCACTGATTTCCTGTAGGCACAACCCTGAATGACTGAGGTAGGCACGTACAGCTTTGTCTGTAATCCTGCCCAAAGCACCTCAGCTACTCTCAATGGCTGTGCTGGGATTGCTTATTGGAGTTATGCCACAGAAAAGGAAAAAAAATGAATGGGACCAAAAGATAGAGTCACTTAAAATCCACCTTCAAAGGCATCTGGCTGATTTCTATATTTAACTGTCTAATCACAGGGAATTTGAACAGATGGCTTTATTAAGAGGTCAGCACCCTCCTGCAGGCACTTACACATTCACACCACTTCTGGTCAGTTATCTGGAAAGCACCTGCTCTCAGGAAAGGACTCTTAGCTTCAGATTACCACTGAAGATAGAGCCTGGGGCAAGGTGAGGTGTTGCATTAGATCCTGTCGATTGGCTCCTTGCAAGAGAATTGTGTGGCCACAATGGAGCAGCCTCATCATCTCTTTGTGCTCTGTAACTGGCTACAGGACTAAGCCATGATTGTTCTGCTCCTCCTCTTTCCTACAAAATGCTATTTTCTGTCAGGAACTGTGTCACAGGAAGAACCACAGTGACTTAAGTTTGTCCTTGATTCACATGATTCCATCATGTGGATGAAAACAACAGTCCAGGTTTATCCTTAGTCTACAGCCAGTTTAAGGTTACTTCAGTTGGTATTGCTTAACACTTAGTGGAAAAGAACCTTGAAACAATTCTTCTGCTGGGTTTTGAAATCATGAACTTATCAGTATAGTTTAGTTGAAATATGGCAACATGAATGGCAGGACTTGGTGAATTACCACTATGGCAAGGAATTAAGTAAACTGAATGACATTGGTGTATGTCTGCACCCATGAAATATGGCAGAAAATACCTGGATTGTGGAACACTTCACTAAATATTGAATCAAGAGTTTGAGTGCACATAACATGAGCAAGCACACAGGTTCCATACCTGTTCAGGCCTCCGTGGTGATTAGTGCAGAACTGTGCAAGACCAAAGGCAGATCTCGCCCAGAAAAGCCAGATTGTTGTCATGTCTGTAAAGAGCCAAAACTGAAGGGTGGAAAGCTACCCAGGCCAGAAAAAAAAGAGAGAGCCAACATATCTACAGATGACTGTATAAACCTTTGGAACTCATGAACAGGCATTGGCACAGACAGGAAACTGTTTTTCCATGGTGGGACCTGGTTGAGGTGATGCAAGACAACCTGGCCTTGAGATTTCCAAGCACGCCCCCTGGAACCACAACCAACAGAGGAAACAGAGGCAAGGCCACCACACAGGGGCCTCACCTGGTACTTGTATGTGCTGCAGAGGCTGAAATCCCTTCTGGAGGACTGCAGCCCACATGCCACAGGGTGTATGATCAGAAAGATTCCTCTTTCCTTCCCAGGTCAGTGGAACGTGTCCAGCTGAGTGCCAGCCTGTCCTGCAGCACTCTCCTTAGCCTCTTGAGGTGCCTGGTTTACCCATTTGCTCTAGAAATGCAACCTCTGTTGGTCTGGTGACTATTCACCGGGCCATTTGGTTTTGTGAAGTTCTAGCTGCATCTTCCAGGCATGCTTTAATGATTACATTTTTAAAAGTTCTCATGAAGCTGGCAGAAGAAAGAAGGTTGTGTTCCAAGGAGAAATTACCTTGCTACAAGTCTCATTTTGTAAAACATTAGGTTATTCTTTGTGGCCTTTAGAGCTCATAAGAAACGCAAAGACTTTCTCTTTTTCCCCTCTAACCAAGAGCATTTGCAGCTGCTAATTCTGTTACCCAGGTTATTGACTGTCAGTAATCCCCATCCAGACCTGTTTCCTGAAGATCCTTCTAGAAAGGAATGTTTAAGCTATTTGGTCATCTGCTGATGTGAACATGCACTTCTTCTGGGTCCTGGTACGTGTTCACTTCTATTAACAGGGTGCAGGAAGAGCAAAGCTCTTACTTCTACACCCAAGGTTAGAGAGTTTAGCACTGTAAATTGTCAGCCAAGATTAAAAAGTTGAAAAAAATACATCCACTAAGTGGGAAGCAAATAAGATTGCAGTGCTAGTGTGACAAATGCCAGAAAACAGGTCTTGATGTTAGGCAACTCTTTTCTTGCATCAGAGAACTGTACAAAGACATAAATGCTTGTCTGGTAATGGCATTATTTAAAAACCTGTTTAATGATCCCTTTTTGCTTTTGGGAGGAATCACAGAACTTTGCATGGAGAAGTGCTGAACACTTTTAGAGGAGAGGGAATCTGACTCCTTTCCTGGCTGAGCTACCATTTCTTACTCTGCTTGTAGCCTGGTACCATAGACACGTGAAGAAATCCTTCACAAAACTGGCTACAGGCCTCCAGTGACTGCTTCTATTGCTCCTGCAGTGCCTGGCTGCTGCATCTGATGCAGGGTAGTCTGGGATGTGATGGGAGACACAACAGAAACTCCCTCTGGGTCTGATTCCTGAAAAGAGATAGTTTAGCTTGCTCTGACACATCAGTGATCAGCTGGTCATCTTAGCTATCCAGGCTCTGCTATTAGTATGGCAGTCACTTGGATTAAAACAATTAACCACTAAGATTCAGAGCTTTTGAGATCTATTTTTAATTTCCAGTCAGATGTGCCCTAAAGCTTATCTCTAACCTCTCATCTATTACAGGTCATAATAGTACAAACCCCCTTGGGTCTCTGCAATGTGGTTTTCCACCAGCAGCTGTATGCAGATAGTGTGGAGGAAGATGACCAAATGCCTGAGCAGGTGAAACCCATTAGCACAGGATGCCTCAGTTTTAATAGATCAAAAATAACTCTTTAAAGTTGTAGCAAAGATTCTCTCACTCAGATGCCCCCCAAGCATCAAATGTTAGCTGGGCAATGATCCAACTCCTTTATGTTTCAGGTCCTCTACCTTGTAGATACTGATTAGGGATCAATAATACACATTCTTAAAGGGAGAGCTCATTTGAAATACATCTTTACTTGGTGGCTTGCAGCTTCAGTGTAATAAGCTGTCAGGAAGTTTTACATATCTGTATCCACCACTTTACATCCCATATGCTTCCCTCTCTTTCCTAGCCACTCCTTTCCAGAGAAAATGGGCACATGTTTTCCCCTCTTAGTACTACTTGGGTTGCTTTTAGATAATTTCAGAGTTTAAAACAGAAAAACTACTTCCAAAAGTACAAAGCTGATGGAGTACATCTGCCCTCTCAATTCCTTCACTTTGCTGATTCATTCTGCAATGCCCGATGCAGAGCTGAGACCACATCAACATCCAGCTACTCCTGGACAGACAGGCAGGCAGAACCCCAACCTTGTTCAAAACAGGACACCTTTTCTACACTTCCTCCCAGCCTCTCCTACTATGGATGAGCCAGCTTGAGAAGGGATCATTTCCTCCTGTGGAAACAGCACACCCACCGAACTGTCATCCCAGGAGTACCCACTGTAGCCAGAGACTGTCTCAAACTTACTTGGTTGCCTCTAGACTTTGCTTTCTTTTAATGTTATCGTTAAGAGCCAGAAGATGCAAGGTCAGAGCAGGAAAGCACTAGTGCAAGGCTACACAGCTGGAAACATAGCTCCTTGATGGGAAACATCCTCATTTGGAATTCCTTCAGAAAAGAAAAGACTGTTCTCAGCTGTCCTTTCAGCTAGAGAGGTTAAAGACTGAACTGTAACACTATGGAGTCTGTTAAATAAAAATACTCTCAGGTGTTCTGACATAGCTGGAGGTACCCCCAAGTTGTGCAGATGGTAGGACTGTTGTTGAATACTGCAGACAATGCATACTTGCTCTAGCTACCCATTGCTAGCAGTGCTCTCCCCAGAATTCACAAAGGTAGCAGTAGCAATTAATCTCACAGAAGGCTAGTGCTAATCTTAGCTCATGTTAGTGCTGAGCGTTGCCTTCTCACCCTACTGGTGTTGAGCATGAAGTACTCTGACCAGACTTCGTGGATTTTCACAGTACACACAATCCTGGGAAAAGCCTTCCCATGCCCTCTGCTGGCATCCCCAGGCACTCATCTCCAGATTAGTTAAACCTCTTCCTTTAAAATACCAGCAGCTTTCCATACCTCCCGTCTTCTTCCCCTGGCTGAAGTGCAGTAAGAGGTACAGGACAGAATGACAGGTGCATGAGAGACAAATTACCTCCTCCAGGTTCCCCGTGATTTGCCAGACGACCAATTGTCAGTTTTGCTTACTTGCATTTCTTTCTGAACTGGACAGGTCAGGAAATTCTGGCAATGGCCATCTTGTTGGAAGCAGCAGGCTTCTTTGAACAAGTTTGCACAGAGAGCAGGAGTTTCCTCTGGTTGCATTTCATGTTGAGGAGAGCAGCAAACTCCACACACCTTCAGCCTGAATCTTATGGACCCAAAGTCACTTACATCAAATTGATTATCTCCTTGTGGTTTTGCCTTCACTGTCAAGACTCCTTTAACACCTACCTGTAAAACTTCAGCAACTGTACTAGGTTATGCTCAGGACTCTTCCAGGATAATTGTCCTGACCTTAATCTAAGATTTGGATATTCCACAAGTGTTTTCCAAAAGCTCCAGACTGAACAGTGCTCTGATGCTGATTGCTGAAGTCAGGCTTCAAGTTAAGATGCTGCTCAAATGAACAACCCTTCTATTTCTACATGTTTGTGGCATTTCATTTTGCTCTATGTGTAGTGAAAATTTGTCTATAGGTGTAAAATGCTTTTTTAGAAATTAGAAATGCTAATTTCTAACTTCAAAGAGAAAGATATGAAGAGTTCCCAAGGGCCAGATGCTGATGCTTGACAAATACAAGCAGGATATGTCCTCAATGCTAGAAATCCATACCATAATTGCAAATTGTGCCAGGTTACAAGTGCAGTAAAAGATATGATGTCTTAGGATTTACATAGCTGAGACTGGATCTCTTACTTCTAACTTTGAAAGCAAAGTCCAATAACCCAGAGCAAACCCTTTAGAACAAATTCACATGTGAGCTAGATGCAGCTACACGATGGCAGTAACTCTGCCTTGCCAGGAAAAAGGAGGTGCTCATTTATCAATCCAACTTTAGTTTAAGATTTTGGATGTGAACACAGCCTTTCTTCAAGATTCTCTCCTCTTCAGTTTTCCCTTCACTCAAATCTGTGCCTTTTTTAGTCACTTGACTTAATAAATGCTGTGTCAAATCTATAGCCTGCATTACTGATCAAGTCCTAGCTTCTCAGTAAAAGCAGGGCCAGCAAAAAACTTCCAAGGCATCAGAACTTACTAAAACAAAGGGGGAAAAAAAGCAGAACATCACAAACAAATCCACAAAACAGAAACAAGACAGCATGTACATCCATTGTGAAATGATCACTTTGCTAAGAGTCTCATAAATATGTTGCTTTTGCACAAGTGCTGATATGCCAACAGTACTACTTGTGCACTGACTGCTTTACGGAGACTTCAGTGCATTTAGAGGACCTGTCCAAATACACTGTTAATTGAAAAAGTCCTCCCCCCAATCCCCAGTGATGTTATGCACATGTCGTTCACAGGAAGAAAACTTACATTACAACCATGCCAATGAAAGCCACTACCAGGGAATCCAGAGTAACCCTAAAACGCAGAAGTGCTACTTGCCTTTACCTATCTGCAGCTGCCTCCACACTGAACTGATGAGCAAACAAACAGCAGTTTTCCTGTGGCAATACAGTCACTGTTGCCTCAGCTCTTTAACAACCTGCCTGTGACCTGTCTTGGGTCACCTTCCATCAGCAAGATCCCATGACACACCAGTACTAAACAGGAACAGCAGGAGCTGCCATCAATAGTAACTTCAGAATTGTAATTGGGAAATCTCTAACAGATCATCAGAAATCTTGACTCAAGTTCATCTAAATGTTCCAATGATTTTGAGCAGCTTTGAGGTAATTCATTAAATTCAACATACACCAACTGCACTGTAAATTGTTAATGCAGCCCTGAGCTGGAGTGTTGTGTACAGTCAGGTTCTGAGGACAATATTCATCCTGGAGTTATGTTTTCCATCAGTGCATTTCTTCAATTATCACAACCTTTCCAGAATCTCTACTCTCAAACTTTCACCTCAGTAGTGACAGCTAGAAGCCCAAAACACCCAGGTAACTTATGTCTGGCACCACAAATGAAAACCTTCAACACACTCCACCTCAGGCTCTTAGACATCAGACCTCCTCCCAGCCTCAACCACCATGCAGAATGTGAAACTGAAGATACTCAGACAAATGGCAATGTCACATGCCCCACCGAAATGGATTGCACAGAGATGGGCAGCAAGACTATGTGTGCATCTTTATTCATAGCCTTGACTATTTAGACACATATTCCATTTAAGATACTTTATTTAAGTTAGGCCAACCATCATTTCACTGAAGAGACAAGCTCCCTGCTCTTCTCCTCACAGACAGCATGGCGCAGCAGCACATACATCCTCATCTGATAGGTACCAAGTCCATTTCCATAACAGAATCCTTGACCCAGAAACCATTAAATCTCCCTTCCCAAAACCTGTTGTGTTCAGCTCCCTTGGGGGCTCAGAATCTGACTTGTGCCCGGAAATGCATCTGCTTTGTGGCGTTGTTACTCATTCCTGTCTTGAGCATCCACTTGGACTTCATCCTCTGCAGGTACTGCATATCACGCTGCTGAGCAGAGGCTGACCCTTCACGGACAGAGGAGGAAGAGAGAGAGGGATAAATGTCTGTAAGCTTTCTTATTATGGATATGCACACCAGCTAATCTGTCCATTTACATCAGCAGTTAGCTATATATGTTTCTTTCCACTTTTCTCTTGGGAAAGGCCAGTGCTCCCTGTGAATATCCGTGACAATGATTAATGCAACAGGCTGTTTTGCATTCCAGTGCGAGATCCTCTTATTTCAAAGGTAGATATAGATGACATTGCTACTCCCCAGCTGAAAACTCTTCCAGACATAGATCATATTGCTACTCCTCAACTGGAAAACTATTCTGTCAAAACACGCTTTGTTACAACAGTGGTTTGGACAGACAGAAACCAACGAATCTTACCAAGTCACCAAATATCAGAAGCGTGCATGCCAGTGGACTGAAGGGCTCTCACAGAAGCTGCAAGGAATTTTAGACACAACTTCCTGCAACTTATCCTTCTTGCATGTCAGGAAGGAAAGATAATTGAGTGGAAGACAAACTTCTGCGTCAAACCCCATGCAACTGTGAAATAAACTCAACCAATTGACTGCAGAGTGATGACATTCTAGAACTTTCCTCCTCTGCAGAAACCTCCCTTGGTCACTTACCTGTCTGACTTGTCCAGCCCAGAGCTCTGTACTGCTGCAACACACGACCCACTGCTTTCTTATTTCTCACAACAGCCACCGTTCTCGACAGCCCAAAGCGTTGTCTGTAGTATCTCATTAAGGAGCGGTGCCCCACTCTTGCACCTGTTCAGAGGAGGAGACATCTTATTATGCAGAATGTAGCTTCTGAAATGCAATATTCAAGCATCTTGTGAAAACTGTGGAAAACTGTGTTGAGAGATGCCTTTAAAAGGCCCAGAACCTTAAAAACCTTTAGGACTATTAGGGACTCAATGGAATGACCGTAAGAGCTGCTGTACTGCACTCTACCATGAAGGAAAAAACCACACCAGAGAATGCTGTTGTTCAAGAAGGCCTTAGCTCAGGTAACAAATAGGCAGCTATCAGAAAAGGAGATTTTCCTTAGGGGAAGGAGCAGAAAAGCAATGCTGCTTCAAGTAACCAGGGGAGTGACCCACTGACACTCGGGAAATCTTCTGTAACTGCAGAGTTGGCAGCACTTTTCAGAATGAAGGGCAGAGGTTCCTTCATCCAAAAAGCACCAAAACAAAAGAAAGCAAACAAGAGTGCCAAATGCTATATGAGGCAAGAGTAAGGTTGTTTAAATAATTTTACTGAACTAGTTACCAGTTGATTCTCTGCAAAAAAACTACATCAGATAATCTAAGTTATAGATTGCCTAAGTAGCACTACATGAAGATACCAGTTCTATGATACCATGAGAGTCACATATTAATGAAGAGGTAAAGTGGGCAAAGAAATCCTCTGCCTCAGCCCACATATACATGAGGAAGTTGAAGAAGTTGAACTACTAGGTAATGAAAATAATGGAAGGTAAAGAAAGGCCCCAAAGACACTTAAGATGCAAAACTACCTTCTCTCTTGCCAAAGGAAAACAATAATGATCTATGCTGCAGGCAACAGCAAGTGCAGCTATGAGAAATGCAGAGAAAGTACAGGATCATAGGATGGTAGTAACACAAATCCTATGCCTACCTGAAGGAAGGATCAGCTCCATGGTGTCATCATCATAATCCAACTCTCTCTCTGCTGGGCGCTCTCCAGGCACCTCCACATCCTCCCCATCCTTGTGATCAGGGTAACTGCTCCTGTGGAAAAGCAGCAGTTCAGGGTTTATATGTGGTGAGCAGCCACAGCTATCCAAACCCATCACACAAAAGAACTGCCATGCGTAGCTACAGCAAGCCACAAAGACTGACATGTTTCACCTGCCTTGGTCTGAGAGTTCTTCCCAGTAGCACCCTGTCCTGAACAGAGGCTGAGGACAAGGACTACCCTTCCTCCACTCAGTTCTGTAACTCCCCACAGCTTTGCTGCTGCACACTGAACAGTGACTGCTGGTGACAAATCCCCACTGTGCAGCCCAGATACCCGACCACTGCTCCAAGGAGCTTCACTACTTCCTCTGTCACCATTAACAAGAGGTAGTCCTGACTAAGATGAACCCAGCTTAGGGTAAGTTACAGGAAGTTCAACAAGAGGCCTCTGAATCGCAGCAGTCCTGTTTAACTCCAGCTACTTTAAAAATCAACCCACAGTAGGTATTAAGCCCCTAAAAGATAACAGAAGAGACGGTTATCCCCTTTCATGGTCTTTGCTGCTGCACTGAAATCTAAGCTCCATAATAGCAAACACATGAATCAGAACTCCAAATACATTTTCATGAAGGACTGGTATTAGGGGTCATAGGAGAGGAGAACCTGGCAAAGCATCAAAATTTGGTCCTGTTTCTGTCTCTAAGAATGGATAATAGTTTCTGATGTCATATTCAACTGTCCTTTTGTCTGCCCTCATCTGTGCTCCACTCCAAGGAAAGTGTCCTCACCTAAAATCATAGAAGTCTGCAAATTCCAGGGCAGCATCTCCATCTGTAAATAGTTTGCAGTGGCTTTTATCATTCATGTGAGCCTGTACTGCTTCTGTAGAGTAGAAGGATTTCCCTTTTTCATTGCACCAGATGCAGATTTTCCCAACGCCAATCTTCTCTCCTGCAGAAAACTTTGACACTTATTGGTGTGAACGGACCCTCCCTAGTCAATAGTGAACATTTCTGTCATGTAGGCTTCCCAGCTTGCAGGCAGAGAGGCCAAGGAAGAGCCTTCAGCCCTTCATTTCCAGAAAAGCCCTGCTGTTCCTGTGCCTTGACCATATGGCTTCATCAGGTACAAGTCTGTGCATTTAAAGATTCCTTATGACAAGATCCTGCTTGACTAACCCGATCTCCTTCTACAACAGTGACCTGCTTAGTGGGTGAGGGAAAGGCTGGGGATGTTGTCTATCTGGACTTCGGTAAGGTCTTTGAAACGGTCTCCCACAGCATCCTCTTGGAGAAACTGACTGCTTATGGCTTGGATGGACCCTCTCTGAGATGGGTGAAAAACTGTCTGAATGGCTGGGCCCTGAGAGTGGTGGGGAATGGACTTAAATCCAGTTGGTGTCCAGTCACCAGTGGTGTTCTCCAGGGCTCAGTGCTGGGACCTGTTCTGTGTAACACCTTTATCAGTGATCTGGATGAGGGGACTCAGTGAGTTTGCAGATGACACCAAGTTGGGCAGGTGTTGACCTGCTTGAAGGCAGGTACTCAAAGGGTGTCCAAAATACAGCGAAGCTGGTGAAGGTTTAGAGCATGAGTCTTACAAGGAGCAGCTGAGAGACCTGGAGTTGTTTAGTCTGAAGCAAAGCAGGCTGAAGGGAGACCTTATCACTCTCTACAACTACCTGAAAGGATGCTGTGGAGAGGTAGGTGTTGGTCTCTTCTTCCAAAGAACCAGCAATAGACGAGAGGAAATGGCCTCAAGCTGCACTAGGAGAGGCTCACATTTGAGATTAGGGAAAAATTCTTCACTGAAAGGGTTGTCAGGCATTGGAAGAGGCTGCCCAGAGAGGTGGAGAAGCCACCATTCCTGGAGGTATTCCAAAGACATGTAGCTGAGGTGCTGAACAACGTGGTTTAGTGATGGGCTTGGCAGTGTGAGGTTAGTGGTTGGACTCTATGATCTTAAAGGTCTTGTGCATGATTCTATAAGGTATGGATCATCATGTAACCTCACTAACAAATGTCATAGTTCCAATATCAGCTTTTCCATCTGATACTCCAAAATTATTCTTATCAGCATTTGTACACTTCAAGAAAGATTCTTCTTTCTTAGCTTTTAGTTCTCTCACAAGTATTGGAAACCAATGAAGCAAATACTTGCAGCTCAGTAGTAGGGCAACACAGTTCTCAGGCAATTCAGCAATGGAGTTTTATCCAAAATTTCACATTAGCTGAACACCTTTCTCAACATTAGGAAACTACATGAGACCTACAGAGTACATGAGCACGTTTACTCAGCAGGCTTTTCTCTTATTCTCCCTGGAAATCCTGTGGTCTTGTTCATGATCAAAATACTGAACTGGACAGCACTCAGATTTTACACAAAAAAAAAAACCCCGAAAAAAACCCTTTTCAAGTCATATCCAAGTGAAAATAAACAATAGCAGTATGAAATTATCGTGACCAAAAATCAGAGAGCATTTACAGGCATACCTAGGTACTTGATTAGTCCTCTGAGATCCACAAGGTACTCTATGTCTGGAATGAAGAAACTATGAGCCTTTGTCATATGGGCCACATTTTTCGTGAGAGATCTTGAATGATGGGAACAGAACAAGCAGTCTGTGACTGGTATGGCCCCAACAGCGGGAGTGCTTTCAGCTTCTGCCTCCTCCTCCTCCTCTTCTCCCACACTTTCCATCTCTTCTTCAGAGCCAATGTCTTCATCAGAATCCATATCTTCCCAGTCTTTTAAAGGAGGTTTTAAAAAAAACATATTTATTTATATGATTACTTCTCACAAGGAACACTAGTCCCAACTAAGGCAAGATGCACAACAAACCTCAAGTCTCTTCACTAAAAAAGTTGGCAGATCAGATATTTTTTCCCCTTCCATTTTCTCAACTATTAACACTTTATTGCTGTTTCAAAGCCTTAGCCTAAAGAGCAAACTTCCTCCTCTGATCTTGATGGGCAAAGACAAACAAATCCAACCCCACTTACACATCCCTTCAACAGGCCAGTACAGGGATTGATGGGAGAGCAGTAAATGATCACGACTGGATTTTAGTTCATCTACTTTTCAGGAGTAGTTTTAGGGCAACCTTTTATGTTAGCTGTCCCTAAATGCCTTCTGGCATTTTGTGTGGGAGATAGTGCTTATGTCACTAACTGTTCATGCTCAGCCTTCACGTGCACGAGTCCCTCCTGCAACATGCAGTTGAGACACTAACAGACAGCAAACACAGGCAAAACTTGACTCCTTTGTTAAGCTGAAAATGTAATCAACAGTGAGGGAAATCAGTGGTAAAAAATGCTCTGTTGCTACAGACACAGAACGAGGCTTTTACACAAACCCAACAACTACATAGCTCCCCCCAGGCTAGCTCTTGTCAGCACATTTATGGCCTTACCTTCCTCTTTATCCTCCTCTCCCTCTGCCTGTTGCTTGGCCAGCTTCCGGGCCTGCTGTTCAAACCACTGCAGCCGCGGCGGTTTTTCTGACCGCTCTCTGCTCTGTGACAAACTTGTGCTTCTGGCAGAAGCTGGAGAGCTGTTGCCATCCATGGGAGGTAGCGGTGTCTTCTTTGGAGAGGAAGAGGGCTGAGCTCTGATGGCTTGCTGAATAGCTGCGTTCATTTCATCTTTGTTCACACTCTCCGGGGCCAGCCCCTTTTCCAGGTTCTTTTCATTTAATGTTTTCACCTTCTTGCTGACGGCTTGAACAGCTTTCTTCTCCAGCTCCAGGTGCTTCTTGGACTTCAAGTGATTCTCATAGGCATTGAAGGTGGAGAATCTCTTGCTGCAAACTGTGCAGTAAGTGGCAGTGATTTTGTTCTGCTCCTCTGCCACGGCTCTCTGCGCTAGGACTCTCTCTTGGAAGTTCTCAGCAGTGACAGGAGGCATGTCAGCAACCTTACGCTTCAGGTTGTATCTGTGCCAGTCAGTTTTGTAGTGGGCACGCTGAAAGTCAGCATCCTTGAAAGCCACACGGCAAGTGATGCAAGTGTAGGTTGCCATTACTAGAAAGCATGGAGAAAAAAACGACATTAGTAAACACCAACCACAAATAAACCACCCCCAAACCCAGCAACCTGACAGCACCCGTGTCAGGCAGCGTAAGGGATACACAAGCACAGCTTAAGAGTCTCATGCAGAGTCAAGTCTATTAAACACCAGTGTTAGCAATCAGTATGTTCTGTACCAGAAGGAGCAAAAAAACACAAGGCTCTGATACAGTTATCAGAGATTACTCATACCACAGCCGCACCAAAGGCTGTGCAATTGTATTTGAAGTACTGTAAGTAACCATTCGGTGTAACAGATGCTTTTTGTTTCACTGGAAAACGTATTCTCTGCCCATCCAGTGATCCCAACTGCTCTCTGAATCATTTTCCTCCCACCTGCACAGCTCTCTGTCCCTTTCCCAGCCTAAGCAGGTATTTTACTGCCATAAAGCAACTGATGCAGATTTGCTGCTAGTCACAAACATCTTGCTGGAACCTCTGGAATGGAACAATTTGATCTGATCTGTTAGCTACACAAAAGCTATGTGATAGATTACTCTGAGAGTGATAAAAAACCCCTAAAACTCAACCCCCGTTGTAACAGAGAAAGAGATATGTAATGGAGAGGACCTAGAACCATAAACCTTAATATCTAACCACTGAGGGAAGAAATGACTTCACAGAATCACAGAATCCTGAGGGTTGGAAGGGACCTCAGAACATCATCCAGTCCAATCCCCCTGCCAGAACAGGGTCACACAGGAACTTGCCCAGGTGTGTTTTGAACGTCTCCACAGAAGGAGACTTCACAACCCATCTGGGCTACTTCTACATTTCAAACTGCACAGAGCAGAAGCAGCAGCTGCAGCACCGCACACTTATGCCAACGCTCCCATCACCTGTGCGTGCTCTCACTCGCCGTTCTACCCCACAAATCTGAACCGCCAGGTTTTTTATCCCTCTGCGGGACTCGGGAAAACAAAACTTGACGCCCTCACAACGCTTCGGCTCAAGGAACAGCCACGTCCCTCGAGACGAACCTCGCTCGCCCCGCGTGGTCTTTATCACACGCGACGGCGGCTCCCTGCGCTCGAAATGAAACTGAGATCCCAAAGCAGAACGGCCTGGCTGATGGGCAGCTGCTCGCTACACGGACACAAGTCACAAACCCGGGACAATTAAAGAAAAAACCCTAAACAGGACAACTACTAAAATAAGCCGAGGCGGCCGAGCGGCCGCAGCGCGAGGCGCCAGCCCGGACAGCCAACGGCGGCCCACAGCCTCGCGCCGCGCCGGGCCAAGGCCGAGAGAGGCGAGGCCCAGCGGCGCCGGACCCAGCCGACCACAGCCGAGCCGAGCCGAGCCGAGCCGGGCCGGGCCGAGCCGAGCCGAGCCGGGCCGCCGGGCCTCCTGCCCCGTCCCGCCCCGTCCCCGCAGGCCCCCGGGACGCGCACCTGCCGCCCAGGGATGAGTCCCCGCCGCCGGCGCCGTGGAGCAGGAAGCTGGAGCAGGAAGCGCGAGCAGGAAGGCGTCGGCGGCGCCCGGCAGGAAGGGCGGCACGCCCCGCCCCGCCACGCAGGGCCCGCCCCGCCCCGCCCGTGACGCGCCGCGTCCTCCCGGGGCCGCGCCTGGAACGGGTGTCACCTTGTCAGGCCTGGGGCTGAGCGCAGCGTTTGCTGGCTGCGAGGTCGCGGATCAGAACGCCATCTTCATCGCGGGAGCTACACACCCCCCCAAAGGCGTTTGGCTTGCGCGTTGTTGGTATCAAAGATACAAAGAACAGATCCCCTTTGCCAAGATAAGCAAGTCTTTGTTAGGAACAGACCCCTCGGTATGCAGCTGGCGTACAAAGAACGAAAGGAAGGACCCCAAGGTGTAAACTTTGCACAAACAAGATAATCAAGCCTGCATGCTAAAGGGCAACTGGGGTGCCTGTGAGCACTCAGCATCTTGGTGCTGCTCAGTTACAGAAGCAGAACTTGCAATGCTGTGAGTTGTGACCATGTATGTGCAAAGTGAGGTAAAGTCTATCTCAAGATGACCACCAGAGACCTCTCCTCAAACTCTTCACGCTTGCCCAGAGGCAGTTTGGCATTGCACTAACATGTGCATTAGATCCCTATGAATATTCATCTTCTTAACATGTCACACTTGGAGTGTGACAGGAGGAGGAGAAATCCCTCAAGCACCCAGCACTGCGATAAACCAGTGTTGGCTTTCTAAAACTATCACCTGGTTTGATAAGTTGGTTACAGTTTCTGGTAACGGTGTGAAGGGGATTTTTTTGTTTTTCCATGTTGGGAACAAACATACAATCAGATAAGGATGAAAGATAAAAACTAACACATATTTATTAAATGGTTTTACAAACAATCAATATAATAATTCCATGTTTACAAAATAGTAATCAGGCTAGGTAAAGTGCTGCAAAATATTTTAAATAAAGACATTTTGTAATTGTCCAGTTTCTGGTTACCTGGATAGGCGGTGTTTAACAGACTGTTATCCAGTGCTGAGAACAGACACGGAGACTACAGGGAGTTTGTTCAGAAGGCTTAAACAGTCTGGGAAAAGTGCAAAACAGAACAAAAAAACCCCCCACAAGTAAAAACGAGTACTTCTTCAGATCTGATTACCCTGGGTTACAATCATTTCCCCTCTTCTGCATTGTTATTTCATTTTTGCACAAACAAGCTGAAGAATGGTGAGGAGGTGTGTGGTATGTACATGTGACAAGCCCCACGTGCTGACAACAGATCCTTCCACGCTGGATTTGATACGCCTAATGCCAAAGGAGGAACGCTCTGCTCTGTCTGTGCTCAGATGTACCAACCTGAGGTGAAGTTTTCCAAGTGCAAAGAGCTGAACTGCATCCCCCAGACCCTGTCCTGACACACATCACTTTCCTCTAGCAGAGATGTGTGAAGAAGCCACGGTGAGGTGAGGGAGAGCGAATGCTCTAGTCACACTATTGCAAAAACACACGGCATCCTCAATTTCCCACCGGGTAAGAACACACCAGGTAACATATGCAGAACTGTTCCACAGCAAGATTACACCCTGTCTCACCCCATGGCACTTGCTCACACATCCACACTCTCTGATCTCGCCCTCTAATGCTGAATGTTCTGCTTTTTGTCTCGAAATTGCAGGCCAGCTGGCGTTCCATGGAACAAATGCATGTTTCAAAGCTTTCTCTTATTGGGTTGCCTTTCTTCCTGCCTGTGCATTCAGGTTTGGAAGATGGGAAGGTGATGACAGTGCTGTGCAGGAAAAACACCACAGACCATTGTTACAGGAATTTTAAGTAACTACTATGTTGTGGCTGCTGCTAGAATACAGCAAAATGCATGTTTCTGGAGGGATTTCCAACTGAGGGCAGCGTGGAAGGGACATCACAAAGGGGAGAACTGTTTTCTTTATGTTTTGCTGTCAAACTGCTGGCAGTGGAATGTATCGTGTCCAAGCAAAGCGTTTCTTACGTGCAGTTGTTTGGGAGGGAAGAGGCAATTTCGTGCAGAAAATTAACACATCTTTCCTCTACCCGAGGAAGAATATGAAACGTCACAGAATTACCTCCTTCCCATTACACAATATTTAGGAGCCTGAATGTAATGGATTACCTCGAGAATAGAAAAAATAATCTAAAGACACTCATAGAAGAAATTACACCCCTAAACTTTAATGATTTGCATGTTCAAGTTTGGCTTTTTCTTTCTGAAAAAAAAATAACTGGGACTTGTAGTGGAGTAAAATCGATCTAATTGTCTATCTTGAAACCAGAAAATGGATCATGTACAAAAAGTCCAAGAAACTCCTCCGACTGCTCTTCCTTCTTGATCTAATCTATTATTCTAGAAGAGTGCCCCTGCATTGCAAACTTCTGTAACCACAAGTATTCTTCATAAAACAACAATAAAGTGCACGCTGTTATAATGCCACCATTGACAGCCAGCTATCCTGTCCCATCAACCTGCTCCAGAAAAGCCTGTGAAGGACTGCTCCCTCTCTGTCCCGTAGCCCCTTTCCCCTCCTGGCACCAGTATCTCCTGTACAAGGAAGCGCGTGTTTGTTTGGGTGTCCTACAAAGTTTCATCGGCAACTTGGAAGTTGTTCTAAAGGTATAGATTGTCCTAAACATGCAGCAAGGAAACAAGGCTTTCAGCTCGTCCCTGAAATACAAATGGCCTTTAAAATTACTGTGTTCCCAGCAAAAGCTTCTTTTGTTGTTTATTGGTTTTTATTCAAATGGCAAGGACAGGCTGGGGGGAAGCTACAAAGGAAACTTAGTAACCAACACTGTAATGTGGCCGTGGGTTTCTTAATAATTCCCAGAAACTCGCTTTTAATGTTAAGATGCAATTTCGGAAGCTGCATCTCGCGGGATCAATACCCAGCATCCACTTACTTTGTAATGGATTTGATAATGAAGGCACAGGCTCACTTTGTTTTACTGGTAAAGGACAGCAAACACGGTCAATATGCATTACTGACACAGAAGCACAAGCAACCATAAAGCTAGTGTCAAAAATTCTCAGTATCTTTCTTTTGCTACACTCTTTTGGCCATCGGCCTATTTTTTTCACCTCAAAAGGAAAAAAACAATTAAAATGGAGTTAACTTTAAAAACACGAGTTTACCTACACATATATGTTAGTGGACGATTTTGATACTCTTTTGCTGTACTTTCTGAGGGTCCTAAATGACAGTATTCACCTCGTTAAATGCCAGCAAATGGAAAAATCACTGGAGTAGTAGTAGCAGCTGACATGGTCCCTCAACTTTGCTAATGGTTTACATCACGTGAAATAAAACTAGCTTTACTTCTTCCTATTCCTTTAATTACTATTGCTTGGTATCACAATTCCATTTTGTCACAGGTGAACAAAAAAGCCCCAGAAAAAAGATGAGTAAGTTACTTGCTTAAGATCCCATGCCACCCACTCAGTGTGTGTGTGCAGTTTAAACTGGCAAATAATTTCAACAAGTTATTTTTGTTTGTTTTCAATTACATGCCAAGAAGATGATTCTGAGTGTCTTCTACATCAAATGACCTCACTGAATACTTTGAAGTATCTTAAAATATTCAGCTTGCTACACAACTTTTGTTGCAAGTGATGGCAGCTGTCCTGGGGGGGAAAAGAACCAAACCCAAACACAAAGAATCTTGAATTAAGAAAGTGGCACCTAAAAAAAGCCTTTCCTTTATTTACTTTTTCTTAAAACTACTCTCACCTGCTCCTAAAAACGTTGTTCAATTTACATGATAACTCTTACATATAAGAAGGCGTTGCCTGACTTTCTGTGGGCAATACTACCAAGGACCAGACTCTACCAAGAACACAGCAGGTGATCAGTCAAATAGCATGCCACTTTACAACTCTACAAGCCTAAAACAGCAAAACAACCTTGGAAATGCATCACCATATCCAAAATAATTCAAAGGTTTTAAGTACAAACCGAGTTCTTTGATAGTGCTGCACACATACTTAAGCTAGAGTTGTGCTGGTTAATGTGTCTCACATATAGTAGATGCACTATACATAATGCTAACTGCAGGGATTCTTACTTTTCGGTGTGATTGAAGGAGGTGAGATTTAGTTGATCTCATTGCAATCCTCTGACAACTTACCCTTGTATGAGTTGTTAATTGTATCACGTGGTTGGCAACCAAGAGTAAATAAACGGCCGATGCTGAAAATTTGGCTCAGGACCCCAAAACACATGGTTGGCAAAAGGATTAAAAAAAAAACCCTCTCCCCCAACTCTTTTGAACAACTGACCTCCAACACTCATCTGAAACCAAACAGTGGATAGATAATTCATTTCCATGCTATTACATTGAGGTATAACTACCAGAAACATTAAACTATCAGTATCAGCTGATATTTATCCAGTTAATTCACTCTGCGTAAGGGAAATTGTTACAACACATCTAAAGTGATCGTTAAAGCTGACAGATCAGAATTTGCCTTTTATTTTTTTTTTCTTTTTGCATTTGATTTTTTTTTCTGTGTGTTTTTTTTATGTCTTATCTCTTCTACTTTACCAGGTGCCATCTCCAGGTTAATGACTTCCAAGCAGATTTGAAAGGAAACCTGAAGATTTTTTCTTTTCCTGGGATTCTGCTTCTTGGCCTTGTGAAAGTCCCAGTTCTTTCTCAATCTGCTCAAGCTCAGACTGGTCAAGCAGTTCAAAATCATCAGCTTCCTCTGTGTCTGTCTCCTCACTCAAACTGGGCACCGCCTGTGAGGGAGCTGGCTGTGCAGACTGCAACTGGTCTTTGATGGCAGCAGACACAGCAGCTGCGATGACATCCCCAGCGATTCCGCTCATTAAATTAAAGGTTTGGTCACTGGTCAAAGGCAAGGAAAGCCCTGCAGTGGATGGCCTCTCTTTACTCTGTCTGGAAACATCATCCACCTTGAAATATGTTTGTTCTTTTGTTCTTTTTTGCTGGGCAGGCACCCCGATGCTCGAGTCGTCATCATCGTTTGTCCCGGCACCGTTTTCCAGAGAAGGAAATTCTGAAAGATCTCTAGCAAAAGCTTCTTCATGATCACTAGGTCGGTCAAAATCTGTTACAGGGGTAACAGGAGGAAACAGTGTTAGCAAACACAAAAGGCTTCCCAAAAAAGCATCAGCCAAATGTAGAAATGCCATTAGTAAGTGTTGCTTTGAATACATTTACCTAACAAACATTCACCTAAAAAAACCTAATGCTACTTTCTTTAATTGTCTGATTAGCAAGTCACAGTATTCACTTTTTTCTTCCTCAGCTTTTATTTGTGTAGCTTATCCACAAAGGCATTGGTACTAACTTAAAAGGTTTGTTGAAAAAGAAAGCTGAATCTGGCACTCACCAAGTGGGTCGGTTTTACTCACCACTACTTATTTATACACTTACTGATGTACTTTATTGTCTTGTAAGATGAAGACAGTTCTTACACGAGAAATATCAAAAAAAAACCAAACAAACTCAAGCCAAACAACCCCCAAATACTCAAATTCTCTCATTATTTTCAGGTAACTTACACAGCTGCAATTCATTGATGAAACAGATGAAGCCATTACATACCATCAGATGTGTCTGTCTGTGGAGAATACCCCTCGGATAAGTTAAAGGTCCCATTATCAGTCCAAGAGACTTCTGATATATCTGTGTCAGATACTGACAGCTCTTTGGCAACAACTGCAGGACTAACCTAAACATAAAAAAGTCTCATATGTGGTATTCTTAATAGTAAAAAAAATTCACACTACAGGAAGCCAATGCTTAGATACTGAAAAAGAAGCCTCTTGCATGTCATAGCAACATAAATCACCTCTTATTTAAGCTTTAATTGTTGAACAATAGGAGCATATGATACTTAGAAGTGAAGCATCCCTCTTTGTAATAACTGTAAACTCTATTACACTACAGAAGCATGGACAATTCCAGTTATGAATTCCGAAAGTAATATCCTACTGTAATGAAAGCAGAATGAGACTGCAAAGATAAAATATGCAAAAATGTAAAGAAATGCATAAACTTGGGTCAAAACACCAGCCCATTAAGACCAAAAAAAAAAAGCTAAATATAAAAAAAATCATTATCCTTTATGAATTTATCCAACAACATTCAGTTGATGTACAGGTTTGCTTTTCAGAATACAAAAGCACATTCAAAGCAATCATTGTTAAAGTCAGACTCTGTACTACTAATCAAACACTGCATAAGAATTCCCGTGAATCTGATTTTTTTATATCAACCAGTGTTCTGATTATAATTAAAAATCTTTGGCCATTGTTACATGGAATATTAAGAAAGGACATATTAGAGTGTTCTCCTTTGTATCCAGAAAGATATTTATAGATAATATACTGATTTACACTGCCGCTGAAGATGATCAGGCAAAAGATTACAGAAAGTAGCTGACAAATTATGCAGGTTTTCTACACGTTTTCCTTTTGTATTTTTCATTTGGTAAGAATTAGCTGCAATTTCACTGTTGTGAATAAAAATAGCCACTTTTTGCTATTAACTTGTAGTTGAATCATTCAACAGCCAATACAAAGTAAACACATTCTTAGTTTTGTAGGCCAAAGAAACCATTATCATGAAGGCCAGAGGTTACAAATGCGGAAAGTTAATTTGCATAAGCTTAAAGCTGGAGACTATGAATCACTTTTAGTGTACCACGTAGTTCAGGAACACACAGCCTCCTGGGCAGGTTAAAGTCCTCCACAGAAGAAGAGAGATAGTAGTCTAGATACTCTCCATTACCTATATGGATTTTAAAAGCAAGATAGGGCTGACTGAAAAGAAGTTACCTTAGGACACAGAGCTGATATGTCTAATTCACTGTCATCTTCTGTGGGTTTTGTTTTTGCTGTTTCTGAAAGAAAAAGAAAACAAATTATCCTATTTGTGACAACAAACTTCTAGGTTGGGTGTGTGTTGGGTGTGTGTTCTCTGTCAGACAGCTTGCGGGGCACAGTAAACTTCCACCTCCTGACACCGTGCATCACTGACGTAATTTGCTACTCAGGTGAGAGAAACAAGGCTGGTTGAGAGGTTAGATACTTTTCCAAATACACTGTACAGCAAGTGGGAGAGAGAATGTTGCTCTGAAATACATTCCAACAGATTTATCTAACCGTATTGTACTTCCTTCAGAAGTCTCTGTTGCTCACTGTAACGTTATCTGCCCTGGCAGGATCTGTCTTTTAAACTACACTGGTGGTACAATGCACAGTGGTAACACACTGTTAGAACAGGCAGTGTAGTTACCCCAACACTTTACTTTTACAAGAGAACAATAGCTTCATTGCACCTAGCTACCCTGTGTTCACATTTCTGTACAACTGTGCATACAAAGCATCCTCTGAAGTCAGGTAGAATGTAGTTTCTTACAGATGAAGAGACACAAATTTTGCCTCCCCTCAGTCTGAGAAAAGTCTCATGAATATCTGAAACCACTGTCAGCTCAAAACCACAGTCATAGTGTTCTTGGATGCCTATTTCTGCAAGTTGCTATTTCCTCTCTCCTTGTCAGTATCAGGGCTTGTGAACCCCATGTGGTGAACCCAAGTGGGGAAGCAAAGTAGGGAACTGGAGGGTTACAGGCAGGAAAGAATTAATCTGACCTCAGCCATTTTCCCAGTGCTGGTTCATGCAATGTATGAAACAACAGTCTGATCTCTCTCTCTGCCAGTTTTGCTTAAAGGTAGAACAATGTAGAATAATACAAGAAAGAACTTTTTCAATGCATTATTCCTTATTTCCAACAACTACTGCATCGCATGTAAGAGAAAGGCAAAAGACAGATGAGTCATCTCATTGCATCTATGACCAGCACATTGCATGATGATCAGTTACAAGAAATGCATGTTTTAAAGCAGATGTGACATCTACTGATGTAACACTAACTAAAAAGGCTATGCTACCTGAAAGTAATGTGGTAACATTACAAAGGTCTGATTACCAAAACCGTAGCACACACAAGAAGTAAAAATAACATCATTCATGTAAATCTTTTTCCTGAAATAACTCTAGAATCTAGAAGTTTCTCATGTTGTAGAGATTTCAAGTGAGGTAGGGGAGAGTTTCTTTTACACTGATTTCTCCCCTTTCTAACAAAAAAAGCTTCCATTCTACTATGCTACTGCCACTCTTCAATAGGTATTGAGTATTTGAGGAACAAATTGAATTCTTCTGTGGTTGGGAGTGAAAGCAAAGTGGATTTAGATAGTGGAACAGAGTTCAGTCTTACTGAAAATTCTGTTACGTACGTATTTTGTGCTCTTGAGTGAGTTTCTCTCCTGGGTAAGCTTGCCTTATCTAAACTGAAATAAGCATTGTACACTCACAGCAAGGAGATTTCTTCTGAAAACATACAAGCAGTCCATCTAATCAAGTCTGAAGAATACCTTGCCCTGTTTCCTTCCTTGAAATATTTTTTTTACCATACCCAGACATCTGGCATATATTATCGCTCCTTATAATGCTAAGAATGGCAGCCAGGTTCAAAGCAAGAAATACCTTTACAACTGGCTTTACAAGATAAACCAATCTGTCTGCAATGTGAATAACATTTTCATTGCATACAGAAACATACTACTTGGGACTACACAGAATTACTCACCAGATCTCTCTTTTTTCTTCTGGTTGATATATTCCACTATTCCAAAATCTAGTTTCATCAGAATAGCCTTAATTTTGTTGCACACTTTCTGTCCAAATTCATTGCACTTAAGGAAGGGACATAAAAAGGCACACAATACTGTGACAAAAATGAAGACAGAGAGAAAAAAAATGTATTGAAATATTGCTTTATAAGAAATTAATAAAGCTTAAACAATGCCTTTGTATGAGGTAGCTACTAATTTTATACAATACAATTAGTTTTACATAAAAGTGCACCATGAAAAATGCCCATGTCAGACAAACTGTTAATGTTAAATCCAGTTCCTAGGAGCCATTGCTACTTGTTACAGAAAATACTTGTGTATTTCTATCAATTGGCCACTTTTTTACTTCCAGTAAGGCACACTTTATGACTACTATAACATTTATCATGATCTTGATTTAGTTGGATTTTGGTATCTCTACTTGAGAAACAAAAGCTGACTTCCATGACAAAAAGCATCTGTCAGAACCTACACATGTATGTGTATATATATGTGTGTGTATATATATGTACACATGTATGTATCTATGTTGTAGAATCATTTTATGGTTTGGGTTGGAAGGGACCTTTAAAGGTCATCTAGTCCAAACCTGCTGCAATAAGCAGGGACATCTTTAACTCAATCAGGTTGCTCAGAGCTCCACCCAGCCTAACCCTGAATGTTTCCAGGGATGGGACATCTGCCCAGTCTCTGGGCAACCTGTTACAGTCTTTCACCACTCTCATCATAAAAAATGTCTCCCTTGTGTCTAGTCTGAAGCTATTCTCTTTTAGTTTAAAATCATTACCCCATGTCCTGTCACTACAGGCCCTGCTAAAAACCTTGTCCCCATCTATCTTACAAGACCTTACATATCCCCAGAGCCTTCTGTTCTCCAGGCTGAACAACCCCAACTCTCTCAGCCATTCTTTGTAGGAGAGAAGTTCCATCCCTATGATCATCTTTGTGGCCCTCTGGACTCACTCCTACAGGTCCATGTCCTTCCTGTACTGAGGACTCCAGAGCTGGAGGCAGGTGAGGTCTCAGCAGAGCAGAGCAGCAGATCCACTTCCCTCAACCTGCTGCCCACACTGCTTTGCATGCAGCCCAGGATAGGGTTGGCTTTCTGGGCTGTGAGCACACGTTGCCAGTTCATGTCCAGCTTTTCATCTACCAGCACCCCCAAGTCCTTCTCTGCAGGGCTGCTCTCAACCCCTTTGTCCCCCAGTCTGTACTGATAAGAGAGGGTTGCCTTGATCCACGTGCAGGACCCTTGGCCTTGTTGAACCTCATGAGGTTCACATGGGCCCACTTCTCGAGTTTGCCCAGGGCCTTCTGGATGGCATCCCATCCCTCAGGTGTGGCAACTGCTTGGTGTTGGAAAACGTACACACATGTGTAAATACATTAAAAAAACAATAAAAAATACTCCCTAAAGAGAGACCAAATAATGAACAAACCACGTACATAAATCATGACTGAAAAAGAGACGATACTCACGCAAGACATAGGAGAGGACAACTCCAGGAATGTAACTTCCCAAGACAGTGAAAAATGTACACACACTGCAGACTAGTAGGCAAAACTGTCAAAAACATTCAAATTGACCATTAACACTTCCACTGATTAAATATTGAAATTATTTTGCACATGAAAAATGTCCATGCTAAATGAAATCTAGGAAATATTTTAACAGCTGTGGTGCAAATAAGCATCGAATAGCCTGGTTTTGCTCATTAGGATGCATTCCCTCCTCTAATATAAAAATATGCTATTTTTATTCATTTTCTGGAAAGTTTAACAAGCTCAGGGTTCTTGCTAAAGATAACTAAAAATTACTTCTCCTTCATTGCACAAAAACAGGTGAAACAGTTGATGTGCAGGAAAAAATCCAAAGCATTAACTGAAATATTACAATGCGTACTTGCTGCATGCTTACAAAACAAAATATCCCCCCTGTAAGTACAGTTCTCACCCCTGCTGTGTTTCTTTGTGAAACTGTTTTCTGCCTTTTGCTGGCAAGCATTCTCTTGATGCTTGTGGGCAATTCTAGCATCCCCATTGACAAGACTGAGCTGAATTTTCAAGATAGAACTTGGGATCTGGCTTCTGCTGTGAATGAGACACACGGTGCATCTTTCACAGCTGCACAATGCTGAGTATTGATCTGGTGAATGCTTACAGAAGAAAAATCCATTTGCTTTGGGAACTGCAGTAAAATGGTGAATTGAAAGAAATTTTGCACACAGCATCAGTGCCTAATTTGCTTTTAGTTTGAGCTGTAAATCAATGACATGTCTAAGAGAATGAGGTCAGGAAAAAGAAAGGAAACATGCTGTCAAAATTAGCTTTTCTAAGTCAGTACTGGATGTGTCTTAACATAGCCAGTGTGTGATGTTACCACAGGACAAAATTGAGGGATTGTGTATAGTGATACTGCATTTCCTTATGTCAATATACATGTACTTCTTTAAAATGTAACTTCATTATCCTAAACATGTAACTTCTATTTTGTATAATTTAATCATTTTAAATGCATTTCATCCTGCTGCTCATCAGTATTTTCAGTCTTAACTCCTAATATTTGAGTGTGGTACTACAAGCTTCTTATTTGCTAATTTTGAAGAGCCTTTTTTTGTAGAAAAGTTAATTGAGATCAAAGGAGGAGAAAAAAAAAGCAAGTTATATTTAGCAATATAAAATTAAAAAATGACATCTACTATTGCCATGATGTCATTGTTCATGTTTTCCTTTGGAAAAGAAAGCTGCTTCGGTTTGTTTAGAACAACATAATGATATTCTTCCTATTTGGAAGGAAGAAACCTTACTCCTGCTTGCCTCTTCACTGGGCTCTCCAGCTCAGCCTTCCAGTGAAAAAAAACCCCACAAAATCATCAACTGTATCTGTATGAAAGAAAAACTATCATAATAAAATACAAGGAATTTTCTTCTATCATCTAATACCTTTGCAGCTATTCCAGGAAAGTACTGTTATTTGGGGAAGAAAACAAAAAGCATGCTTAGGAATTGTATACTTTCTCTGCTCTTTCAAGATTTTAATAAATTGTGATGTTTTCAATTTCCTTTTGTGGAATTACTGGTAAGATTCCAGCACCTGTAAGGGGAGGGACTGCATTACTATCCACTTTACTGTGAGCAGCTTTGCACACTGATGACCTACCTGTGTTCTCCACAGCAAAAAACCATAGCAGATACTGAATGTATCATAATGTGTATTTTATGTGTGGGTTTATTTGCTTGCTTGCTTCTTGTTGTTTTGTTGCGGTTTTTTTAATCTATCTCACTTTTGCATTAAACAATAAGAAACCGTTAATCTCGCTTTGGGAGTGCTTACCTTGCCAGGGTTTTGTTCCTTGAAGTGGGACATTTCTTGAAGAAATACAAATAAATTCATCAGTGCTTCTGAAATGCACTGATTTATTCTAGGTCTGTAGTCTTGCCTGGAATTGATGACCTTCCAGCTGAATAAAACAAAGAAAAATACCCAACACTTTGGTTATAGCTCAAACGAAAGTAGAAACTGGTTGAAAACATCACATAAAGCTACAGCCTCTGGCAATCCCATGGCTATGCTACAGAAACCTGTGCTTGTTTCTACATATTTGAATCACAGAATGGTAGGGGTTGGAAGGGACCTTTAGAGATCATCTAGTCCAACCCCCTGCAGAAGCAGGGTCACCTAGATCAGGTCGCATAGGAACATGTTCAGGTGGGTCTTGAAGACCTCCAAGTAAGGAGCCTCCACAACCCCTCTGGGCAGGGATTAGACTAATTTAATATTTTCTAATTAAAAACCCCCAAACCTGCTCAGTATTAGCAATTCTCAGTCTATACATGCAAACACAGAAGAAATTACTGCTTATCCATTCCGGCCACATGAAAACATTGAGTTAAAGGCACAGTTGTCATGTAAATAAAGCAACTGGACCTCAAACTTGTTTCTTAATGTTATTTTTTCTTTAAAGATATGCCACAGTACTTGTCATTGCCACAGCAGGCCATACATACTAATTTCATGCATTTTCAACTTGTTCTGGGCTCCTGATCCAGGTGACTCTGCTTCTGCAGGGGGGTTGGACTAGATGGTATCTAAAGGTCCCTTCCAACCCAACCATTCTATGATTCTATGACTCTATGATTCTGCAAAACTATGATGATCTATAAGAAACTGCTACCTAACTTGGAAAAAAGAGAAATTGCCCTTCAAGTATCCAATTTAGGGCAGATCACTTTAGACAATATCCCCTTTAAATGATCATATCATACACCTTTTTGAGTAGACAAAACATGTACAACAAAGATATTTTATAAAACAACAAATGAAAGGAAAAACATACACAGGCCAGTCAATATCAAAGCAAACTGGTATAAAGTTATGAACATACCACCATGCAAATGTTGAGAATCTGAAGTAAATGCTGCACCAGTTTTACAAAGTTGTCCTGCATTGTTCACTGCTCAGTACACACAGCTTTGATCACAGTGAATGCCATAAGGTAAGCCAGAAGCAATTTCACAGCCCTTTTTTATTTATGTACAAGGGCCAGTATGAAGCAGTAAGAACATACACATAGATTGTCACACCAAACTGACAACTTGTATTTCCAAGTAACTCCTCTGCTACATAGCTACTAAAACACCACAAGACCCTGTCAGCTGTTCTTGTTATTGACAAAACAAATGTCCTCAGATAGTTCCCTGAGACAACTTAAATTTTAGCAAGCACTGCTAAGTGACTGATGAGATTTTTGCCTGTATGACCTTGGTGTTCAAATGCAACATTTAAACACTTCTGCTTTAATACTAGGAATAACAAGATACAACATTTTATTATTCTGTAGTGAACACAAGTCTACAAAAAAATTATCATCACTTGTAAAAGCATCTGTAGCCATTCAAAACTCCCATGTTAATATCTGTTCAACAACAGATTGTTTAGTCAATTCTATTGCTGCATATTGTAACAACTAAAAGCCATCACAATTATTGGGACTTTTCTCAGTTGAAAGCTGGTTTCTAGGTTGCTTTAGTCTGCCTTCGCTACCCAGGACATATCTTTCCTAGAATCATAGAACATTTATGGTTGGAAGATCTTTAAGATCATCAAGTCCAACCACTAACCTCACAATGCCAAGCCCACTGCTAAACTAAACCATATCCTTAAGTACTTCATCTACACATTCGTTTAATATCTCCAGGCAATGGTGACTCCAGCACCTCCCTGGGCAGCCTATTCAAATGCTTAATAACCCTCTCAATGATAAAGTTTTTCCTACTGCCCAATCTAAACCTCCCCTGGTGCAAGTTAAACCTGTTTCCTCGTGTTCCATCACTCATTACTGGAGAGATCGACCCCTACCTCACTACAACTCCCCTTCAGGTAAGTTGTAGAGAGTGATCATATCTCCCCTCAGCATCCTCTAGGCTAAACATCCTCAGCTCCCTCAGCTGTTCCTCATCAGACCCGTTCTCTAGATCCTTCACTGGCTTTGTTGCCCATCTCTAGACATGCTCCAGCATCTCTGTGTCCTTCTTGTAGTGAGAGACCAGGACTGGACACAGTATTCAAGGTGCAGCCTCACCAGCATCTAGTACAAGGGGACAATCACCTCCTTCGTCCTGATGCTCACACTATTTTTGTATTTTATTAGTTGTGATTTAATGTTCATTCTTACTAATAAAACACAGTTATGGTTTAGGATATGAATTTGTTAATGTCTCTTGTTTCCTGATAGAAAGAAAGCCATGAAGATTTTGAACATACGCTTACATATTTGTGAGTCTCTGTCAGTTTTGATGCACACATACAATAGTCCTGAGGTTCACAGACTATCAAGATTCCTGTCTTGGCTGTTACTTTGAAGTTTGATTCTCCTAAGTGACAGGCATAATAGTGCATACTTTAAATCAGAGTGCTACTTTTTAATTTGCTTAACACCTGGCATTTTCCAAAACAGATGTAGATCCCTATATAGCAAATTTAACTCTACCAAAACAGGCTTCTTTTTCCCCATAAATATTTTGCAGACCTCTTTAGCATTAGTTCACAAACTTGCAGAAACACACAAACTGAAAGTTGGGGTTCTTTTGAAGTTCTTAACACTTTTTTTGTGTTCCCTCATACTATTTTTTAGTTTTTCAGTCTATAAAGCAAAAGTGTAAAATAATGGCTTTACATGAGCATGAATTCACCCTCCACTCTCACCAAGAACTGCAATGCAGATCTTTCTAAGCAAGTGGTTCACTTACACAGTTGAAGGAGATAATGGTGAAAGGAAACTGAATTTGAATTATTGACTCGAAGTTACACACGTAATTGCAGTGGGCTACAAAAGACATCCTGATTTTTCCTGAAATGACAAGCTTCTGACTTGCTTCTCTTTGTAGGGCTGGGGTTATATACTGATCCTGCACTGAAAGGAAGCACGTGGCAGCAAATAAGATGTACTAATATAGTGCTGAAAAGATCATTATTAAAAGGGTCAAGGTGCCTAATTTAGGCAGAAGCTTTATCAATGAATCATGATAGCATGTAAAGTAGTCTACACTGTTTATTACATGATAACATCAAACGAGAAGTTTGGGATTACATTATTACCTCAGATTTCTGGTCACAGATTAATAACAGAACTAGGCAAATTATAAGGATCTCTCTCTATATAAAAATGTCTATTTCACTTCTTTTTCTAACCTCTATTTTTAAATTTTCACATCTACAACCCCAAAGACAGGCCACTTCCATTTTACAAACTATGATAAAAGGAGAAAGCAAACTCCCTATTTCAACTCCAATGTCTCAGCAAAAACACCACCAAACTTAAGTTCTCCTTAAAACCTTAAACTAACATTTCAGCCTGTGTCTGACATCCAATTTCACAAGGTCTAAAGCCACTTTTTATTACAATTATAAATTCTTGCTCTTGTTTATCCTGAACACACAAGACAAGAATATTTTTGGTTTATATAGAATTGTTCACTTTGGTCCAACTGCTGCCTACACTTAAATTGGTGAATTTTCATGTATTTGTATCTAAGCCCAGGATAAGTCTCCCACATACATGATATCTGCTTTTTCTTCTACATGGGAATGTTACATACCTTCTTTTCTGCTGCCCTGTAGACACATTTATTACTTAGGAGCAGCTTTGCTAACCTAATGGAGATTAACCACCTTGTCCTATTTTCAGATATATAGTCTCCACAGCTTCTTTTTTTGTAAAAAATCAGTAATAATTTCTGTCAAAACTGTCTAGTTAAACACACATGGGGAAGCTTAATTTTCCTCTGCCACTATTTTACCTACCATACAGTAACTTCACCACGAGGTGGTGACACAGCAACACTGGGATTACAGCAAGGTTTGGGAGCCATTTCATAGGGAGATTCATATGCAAACTACTATATGCATGGTGGGACACAGAACGTGGCTTAAACAAAAACTAGTATTTCAAACATGGCATAAAACTGATTAAAGCTCAAATCCCCAATTATTGCCCTATTCACTAATTTATTATAGTATGGTATTTATAGCGTTGGAGTAGTGTGGTTTCCTCTTATGCTACAAAATATTCAGGTTGAAGACTTTTATTCCCTTATTTGAGAAAAGATCCCCCATAATTAGTGTACCTGAAATTCATAAGATGAGAGTCTCATGTCTTGGACTAGATGACTTCTGTAAAAGTGAGGAAATGCAACCTCTTTTCCAGCCATACATGGCACTGCATATAGATGCTTGCCTCTGAGAAAGGATTACCGATGTTACACAGAACTTTTTTGTCCTCCTCCCATCCACAATAGTGATTTCAATTTCCACACTGACAATTAGAGGCTTGGGAAAAGCAGCATACAAGGGTTTTGTCTTATGAAAACTGTAATTTCTATGGACGGGCAACTCTCCTTAAATAACCATTGCTTCCAGCTTTTGTAAACCCTTCTGCAGTATTAAGTGTTTTGAGAGTGGTTGTTTATTCTAGTGTTGAAAAGTACTATTATGACGGCATTCTGCACTCAAAATCCTTTCAGAGGCTTAACTCCTATCCTGTATTTAAAATTGCTGACAATCAAAATGGAACTTTGTGGAATCGCAAAGAGAGAAAATGGATAGGCCTGATGCCTACTATCAAACAGGGCTTTGAAATACATGGAACAATTGCAGATAGCTTGTTTACTAACTTTAAGTTGATAGCAAAAATGGGGGGAGGATTGAAAGCACTAAGATACAATAATAATGCCAACTACTTTCATACACGTAAACCACCAATATAAAGACAATACAGATGGAAGAGATGGAGATACAAGACTCA
Organism: Colius striatus; assembly: GCF_028858725.1. Taxonomy (NCBI): domain Eukaryota; kingdom Metazoa; phylum Chordata; class Aves; order Coliiformes; family Coliidae; genus Colius; species Colius striatus. The sequence continues at coordinate 9,295,581 of NC_084762.1, forward strand.
TTGGGATAAGTAATAACAATTCAAACCAAACATGCAAATTATGCAGAAAAAATGGCACATTTGCAGGGGAAATTCTCCAGAGTTGCTTTTCTTGGTTGCTAACAATGCTTTCTTTTGCCACGTTAAAAAGATGTTGAAAGCATGAGCTGCAGTGCAGGTAAAAGGCGTTGCTTTGGCCCACATGTGGCTCATTGACAAAGGGATCTGGACGGTACAGGCAAAGTTTGCTTCAAAACATTACAACCTTACTATTAAGCTTGCTCCACAAAAGAATATTTGTCAGTTTCTTGTAGGCCACAAGAAATGATGAGACATTTCTCTCAGTTCTACTATAGCTACATTCTTCTATTTTACAAGAAACACCAGGGACTATTTTGAAGCCTTATTCTGACCGTAACCAACTACAGGTCTAAGAAAGTTAGCCTGCTGACATTCAGTGCAAAGATCAGACGCACATGCTGCCTCTTCTTGTTCAGAACTCCCAACAACTATCAGCCCTCGTAGTATCTGTCCTTGTCTCTTTTCTATAGAGCCCAGTTGAGTGACTGTGTGTGTTACCCAGGGACTTGGAGCCAGCATGCAGCAAGAGAGATCCTGGAGAAGGGGGTGGGGAGGAAGAAAGAAGTGAGGTATAAACCACAGTCATATGTATGCAAAGATAAGAGAGGTTATGTCATGCCTTTGTAGAAAAAGAGACAACATTAAACCTGCAGCATTAGGTTAAAACCTGACAGACACTTAGCAATCAGTACTTCAAATTCATTTTTCAATGGTCACATTTAAAGACAAGAAAGATGTGTACATGATGAATGTGGAGTGGATGACTAACGTCAGTCAGCTCAAAGCATAAAAAAGTACTTCAGCATAGTATTAGTGGAGTTACTTATAGTACCTTCATAAATGTGAACCCTATACTTCCTCTCAACACAGCTTTTGAGACTCCTGTCCAGGTGCTCCTTCGGGGATATAAGCAGTCACCTCTCTCTGAACACCTTCAAAGGTTTTTGTGCACAATTCAGAGAGAATGAAGTTTTATGTTCTTATCTCTTACTTTGAGTTTGATATAAAGTACCACACTTCAGTTCTAAAACTACTGTCAACAAGACTGAAGGTGTTCAGAGTCATATCCTTCTGACTACCTACTGCATCACTTCTAAAACTAAACAAACACATAAGCTGTTACTTAGTAGCTGCAGAAAAAGAAGCCTAAACCACAAAAAAAAAACCCCAAACCAACCATTCTCCCACCCCAGATGGTTCAACCCATCACAGTCACAAACTCTGGCCAGAACAGTGGCATTACATTCTCCAAAAATGACTGATGGTGTCACGCTCTCATTTTGTATCTAGACATCTGTTCCAGCAAAGCCCCATCACATTTCTCTCAGAAAGGTCAGTAGCTCTCATGTTACTGGTTTAAAGATCTCTTCGTGATGTGCTAGATTGTTTTTAATTATGTGCACACAGTTTTATGTGTATCTTCACGTAGATATAGTGACAAAGTACACCGTGGTGTGGTGGATCTCAAGGTTTGCACCTAAATAAACGAAGAGTTGGTAATTACAGAGCTCCTAAACCTTCTTGATTTCCCAGCTGTAATGCAACCACACACGCCTGAAACCTGTGCAGACTCCTTAAGGATAACTTAGAACGTATTAGTTAAGGTAGGAAGCTGAGAGTTATATTCCTAAAGACATGTAAATCAAAATATACGCAATATGGCTATTCTGTAGCCTTTAAAAAAGTCACATCTAACAGCTGCATCATCCTGTGAGCTCAAAGGACGTGGATATCTAAGGACAAAGCTCAGAGGCAAGCAGGGGTAAAGTATGAAACTTGACCAAATGATCAAGCGTGGAGACTATCAGTGAAGCACAATCAAGCAGCTTTACCATTTCAGAGCTTTCACTGGTCTGTCCTGTGAGGAATCACCACAGTGTGGAACGATGCAGCCACCCTTCCTGGAAACAAACACTTTATAACTGAAGACCTGTGCCAGAAATGTGTTTTAAAATCTGTCTTCTAAATTATTCAGGTACAGATGTGAGGGATATAAAACAGTACTTAGATTAAAAAAAGTCTGTGGAAAAATCACTTTAAGTATATTTATATTCACCCCTCTATCTGTCCAAAATAGAAACCAGTGTAAAAAGCACGTTTCACAGTTAAGTGTGTTAAAGTACCAGTGTCAAAACCTCTAAAATCTATACTGAATTCTGTGGTAGAAAATAATACAGTATTGATTAGCCTTATTGTAACACAGCCTAACAAATTCTTGTGCTACGTGGACAGATGTAATAGCAAGCACCACTGAACTCACAGCATAGCATCTGAATGACCTACGTGGTCATTATGTAGAACTGTGCTTTATCCTGTGCCACTTCTGGATCCTATGCAATCATTAAGTATACTGAGATAATTATATTTGTGTTGTGTGGCTGTGACCAAGTCAACAAGACTTCCAATTTAAGTGAATCACTGAGGCACCATGTAAAACTCTGCTTGCTTCAAAGAGCTCCATGGAAGGATGCTGTATCACTGAAAGAACGAGGAACACGGGAAGCACTCACAAATACACTCCTTTCTCAAAGTTTAGGGAGAATCTTCATCTACAACCTTTTTGCTACAAACTTGACAAAGCTTTTCTAACATGATCTGTACATGTCCACATGTGTGTTATTTCCCATTGCTAATCTATAGGTCCCGTGCTGGTTTGGGCTCTCACGAACACATAATGCTGTGGCAAACATCTTTTAACTGATCACATTTGACATGGCTTCAACATTATACTTTGGAGTACTTGGAATCTCTAAGATATAAAACATGTAATACTGTGGCAAACATCTTTTAACTGATCACATTTGACATCTCTTCAACATAAAGGCTTGGGCATACTTGGAATCTCCAAGATACACAAATCTAGACAGATTTTGCTTTTTAAATTGAAGCTGAAGAATGAATGTAGCTACCAAACTTTGAGAGTAACTAACAGCATTTCCCAATCCAAAAACCTCCTTTAATTATCATCTCTCCTCTAGTTCAAATGCATCATTTCCAAGAACAAAATGAATTAATACCATGCAACATTGCTTCTCAAGCTTTTGAAGTGTTGTCTTTCTGACCTTATCTTCCTCTGACACTTCAGTGTTATGCTTTTTATTGACAATGAGTCAGTCCTATTGGCTCTTAGTGTCTTTTTCAGGAGAAGGAATGTGACAAAAAGCTGAAAAAGGACCTTTACAGCTTTCAGTAACACGCATGTCCTTTTTAGTTCTTGACCAAGAATACTTCTTGGTATTATTAGTGTACAATACATGTTTAAATTATCAGCATTTGAGAAAGCTGGATGTGTTTTTCTCAATGGAGTGCACAGCAGGCCAGTCAGGACACGTGACTTTCAACAAAACATAATAAAAGCAACCTTTCATCCCTGACTTTCTATGTCTCTTGTGCAGTGTGTCAAACTAAAGTCATAACGCTATTTCCTGCTCTTCAACTGACAAGGGAACATTTTACCAGTGTGTGCTGCTAAAAAATATCAACCCCATAAATGAAGGTTTGGGTTTTTTTCATTTATTATTAAAGAACAAACGTTTCTGAAAAATTAAAGCAACCCTATTGCTATAAAAATACACTCAAGTGTTCTGCAAAGGGATAAAGGAACACATCTTGTCCTAGAGCATGCTTTAAAAGACAAAGTATTTTAAAATGACCCATTATGACCAGGGTTTTATTTTGGAGGGGATGTGCTCATCTCTTCTATTCAAGTGTAACCTCAGTCACCTTATAGCCTTGATCTGGAGCTACATGTCTTTAGCTGATCAGACACAAACTCCATCTTCTCTGAAGGTGATTCCAGAACAGCAGACTGTACTGAATGATGTCACTTTTTACTGAAAGACTTGCTAATATCAACAAAATACACTTCAACTAGATTTGAGGCATTTCATTATCAACCTCCTCTAGACAGACTCTTCTAAGCAAACTGAGAAGCCAGTTCTCATGGGAAACCTTGCCTTTGGCCCGTATTACTCTTGTCCAGCTTCCCTGAGCCAGGGAGTAGCTCCAGCTACTCTAGTTCGAGGTCATTCAAAACGTGAAATGTGATCTGACAGTCAAGTGCTATTAGTCCAAAGTCATGCCTTAGTTAATAAGTGTAGATTTTTTTTAAGTGTGTCTCTGCATGAAAATTGAGTGTTTCAGTGCCACATAAATACTATCAGAGACTTGCTTTCTGTTTATCAAAGACTATATAATGCTCTTACTACATGCTTTTGTCTCTTTACTAAGACAGCATAAAAGCTGGGATCTTCCAGGTCTGTGTCTCATTTGTAACAGAAACTGGTGATGTAAGAGAGACATTTTTATTGCACCACTTTTGTTCAGAAAAGTAAGGAAGTCTTGTTTATATCAACAGGAGCACAGAGCTCTGTTTGCAGAACTTGCAGCTGTTGGAATCAATTATTTCACACTTATTTTTCTCCCACAAGGACAACTCTTTTAACCCTTTTTCACAAAATCTATTCTTTTTCCTCCTTCAGCCTCCACATTCTTCAGCTAGGATACTTCTAGTTCAAGGCCTCTCAAAGTCAAACAGCTAGGAAAGATGAGCTGAGCATTCTATGAGTTGCAGCTGCATAAAAAACAAAAACTAGATTTTCAAGTGCCAGACAAAGAATACTTTTAACCTGCAAAAACATGAAAACAACTTTTTGTGTAGTAACACAAGGCATCTTTAACCTTTTCTGTGTGGAACGTAATTCTGACTGTTTTCAGTGAGCTTTGTAAGAGCAAGTGATCATTTACTTTGACGTGTTACTGCCTTACTGAGAGCTCCTGGCTTAAGCCAACCACTTGTTGCCTATATTTGTGCACTGAATTCAATCATAAAAGGCAATAAAACACTTCCCACTTTATTAAATAATACTAGCCGAGAAATAAATATTCTTATGTAATTAGAAATCAACATGCTTTGGGTAATTAAATGATCTACAGATCTTTCATCTGGATCTTCACTCTTCTAAGTCCAAGCACTTGCTGAGCAAGGTCATCCTGTGTAAGACTGTCATTTGGAATCAGCTGGTTCAAAATAACATAGCTTTCTCTCCCATTTTTATTCAGGTCATAAAATGTTCCTGGTTAACAGTTTAGTTCACCAGCCTTTTGAATAATAGACAGGTGACAGCAAATAGAACAATACAGGCATTATACTGATAGAGGAAGTTACACGTCAGTATCTGAGGCATCTACAGCCATGTGCCTCCACCACTTCAGGATGGCTTATTCCCAGTACTTTGTATGCATTCATGCTCATCCTTAGATTCCTCTGGAGCTGTACATTTTTAATTTATTTTACAATAAACAATAATAAATAAATCTATAGGAAATCTGTTGATAAAGAATTACTGAGGGAATACATAACTCTTATGCTAAACTGTTTTCAACCCTTTACCTTTGATCACATCTTTCTTCACTGTTCTTGATCTGCTACTGCCCACGATCATATAACAAAACAAAACAGAAGACAGGAGTGAGTACCTAATGTTCACAACTCTCAGCTTTTTCACTAGCCTTACTAAGAACTATTTGTACATGTTCCATTGCTTATTATACACAGAAATTCACAGTATGACTAACAGACTATTAAGTAATGCCACATTTTTAACTATGATGTTATAATGTTCATGAAATACACTTGTGGCGCAACGTTACATACTTTCTGAAGTAGGACATGAACTTGAGAGGGGAAGGGATGTAAGAAGTATTTGTTTGCATCTGAGAAGGAGCTACAAGGACTGCAGTGCACTGAAACTAATCAAGCAAAGCTCATTCTACAGCATCTACAGAAATACCACTGCCCTCCTTTTTCAAACATGTAAAGCAGTAGCTTTGATTCTACTTGCCTTCAAAACTACTCCACTGCCTGTGCATTTACCTTATTATCTCTTCTTTTGTAATGCTAAAATGAATTGTTTCAGTATAGTTCCCATATTGCTCCAGCATAAGTTCCGTAGCTCCTCCTTCTAGTCACTCTTGTTTTACTTGGACCAAAAAATCCTGATCTCCACGAAATCTCATTAGCACTTCTGTTACAATGTTCTCCACTCACACCCTATCTGTTACCACCAAGACAAGAATTAATTCCAGAAAAAAAAAAAAAAGGAAACATTCTGATTAAACTTTCTCAAACCTTTATGCTCACCAGCAGAGACACAAATGGATGTGGGACTAGCATTAGGATCAAATAATTTAGTGGTAGTTTCAGAAATGATAAATGGGGAGTGTAGGCATTCTCATCATGCTTTTTCAGGTTACTGCTTCAGAAATGTCCATCCTTTTTTGTTTAAAACAAAACAAAATAACTTTGATCTGCAAAAAATTAGGTCTTGGAGGTGTAGGCCTAGTATTACCTAGTTTGCCTTTACAGAGAAAGAATCGTGAACAAAGGAAGACAGATATGAAGCTTGTATGTTTGCATCCTTTTACATATTAGTAAATACTGATGCTTTTTTCTCTCTAACTCCAAACTTTGAGATAATTTTGGTTTTCCAAGCTAAAGATTTTATCATATCTTGATGAAAAAACCCCTCAACATGTTTTCCAGGAAGGACATGATGCATATCCTTTCTAAAATTGATTCAAAATGAAAAAAAGGGTTATTATTATCTGCAATTACTTCTTGTAATGTGTCATGCATATTGCTGTTTTCCTATCATGAAAAAGAAACAATTTAACAAATCGGAGACCCAGCTAAACATTTGTCAATGATTAGTAATTAACTCTTCAGTGGCTCTCAAGAATGAGCCAACATTTCTTTCAAGATAAAAATGCTACCTACTAGCATGATTACTTTTAATTTATGTCTTATATAGGGCACAACTTGGATCCCTGCGAACGGAATCGTGTAGGTGACCCCACCCCTGCAGCGACCCAGTCATGCCATGGGGGATCCATTCACCCACACTCATCTGATTAGGTGCCTGAACACACTGACCTACAACCAGAAATGTTTTCTGTATTTCACCTATCTTACAACAACACATTGATATACATATCAGAAAAACCTCCACCTAAGTGTTCAAACTTAAATCTAGCAAGAAACCAAATTTAAGCCATAATGAAATGCTAACACCTCATTCTTGTAATTTCTTAACCTTGCCTCTATATTCTAGCATTTTGTTAGCTTCTAAAGAAAGAGAGAGGTCTATTTCCACATACCTGACATTTCTTTTGTATTATCAAATATTTCAGTAACACCGTTTTAGAGCCAACATTTTTTATTAGAATCAAGACAGTAAAAACTGCAACTATGGAAAGATCATGTTTAAGAAACCTAGATTACAAATTCTGCCATAGCAAAACACCAACAACATCTATTTTAAGAAGACTACTTTAAAATAATCTACTGAGGTACATTTGTGTATTTATTTCATAGGAATGCACTGGATCATATTTGAGAAAATAGTATGTGTTACATTTGTGTTAAGGTTTAGATCTGACCACTCATTTCCTGTCCTGTCCATTGTTTTTGTAAGTTAAGACAAAAAGTTCAACTTCAAAAAGACAGGCATACCTCAAAGGGACACAGTGCCCTATCTCACAGTAGTGAGTTACACTTCTGTCAGTAATGTGGGTCTGACTAAACTATTTGTGTCGCTGACATTTGGATGCTTGCAAATTCTCCCATGGCTGGGGACAGTCACTACATAGAAACCAGCTAGTATTTTCTTCCCTTCAGCTTTAGTTTAAGAAACACATAAAACCAGCATAATTTAACCTCTATGTAGACATGAAAACCTAATACTTCTCTCCTAAGAAGCCTCAGGTTAGCATTAGAGGCAAAACCCTCAAGAATGAGGCAATCTGTTACAACAGATCTGAGGCTGAGAACTCAGAAGCACACACAGATTAATCACACAGGCCATGGTCTGTATCAGGCTGCATGAGAAAGCCATCAGAATCAATGTACAGTACCTTTCGTCTTGTCCCAGATCCTCACTGTCTGGCATTTCAGATGTAAAAACGAATTCCCTCTCTCTCTCTCTCTCAATCTAGATAATCCAGGCAACGATCTTCTAGTCTGTTTTGTGTTTTAGAAGCAACAACCCAGACACCTGTCCTGTTTGCTGCTGAGAAGAGTGCTCCTTGCTCTGAGAGCAAATGTTTACAAGACATCCTAAGTGCCTGCTGGTCTTGAATGAAGTTCAGAGCGTTCGGCTTTGATTGGCTAAGGCTATAAATAAACAAGTCATGACTCACCTCACACACTATGACAGGGTGTTTAGTAGCAAGCACAGCCAAAAACAAAACAGTTTTTTTTTTCTTCTGGTCATGTGAGGGAGAATCACCACCCAGTTAGTACATTTTATTTTTGTGCTTCCACTGGAAATCTTCCTCAACGTCTCCCATTTCTCTCAGGTGTAAGTGAGCAGCATGCAAAATGCTAAGAAGCTAAGTGACACAAACTTTTTAAGTAACATCCTTAAAAATACAAGAGCAGAGAGCTTACTCTAACAGTAAAAATATCCTTTTCCTCCTTGCAGATTGTCAGTCACAGGCTGTCAGAAGCAGCAAAATTACTCTCCATGAAAATAACAACTTAGCATTTCTTTTAAAATAAGGAATAGAAAGACAATGCTATTTATCTTTATTGAACATTTTATCTTAAAGTTCTGACTCCAAGCTTGCCTGCCACAAGCAGTCCTAGCTATCATAGGGATGCCAGCAAATTGTATTGGAAGAGTCCTCAGAATGAAAGTATCCTGACAGGAGAATGTTTGCCAAAATACTTTAAATGCCTCTATGAACAACCTAAGGTGAATTAACAAATTCACTTTCCTCCTATGGCTTTTGGCTGAGTGAATGACAGGGATTCTGTCACTTCAACTACACCAGCTAAATCTCTATTAATTTTCAACACTCCCACAAGCTTATCTGCGCTGGTGAAGCTTTGTTGTGCAGCCCAAGACTCCAGGGATCACATATCTGTGTTAACACATTGCTCAGCACTGTCCCTTCACATCACTTTCTTCTTCCACTAAACAGCTTGACCTTCTTTTTCCCCTTAATGTATTATTACATAAATATTATATCCAGACATCTTCACATAGCAATCTTTTATTTTTTCTAAGAAGGAATCCAGTAAGACTGAGACCTGCCTCTCCTGCATGACATGGTAGGAATTGTCCTTGGCATCTCAGTTCTTAAAAACAGATTTTAAAATAAAGGAAATATGGGACAAAAGGTATGCTGGATTAAAACCAAGCAACCTATACTTTTGATTTAGTAAGCTGCATTTTGGTGCATTGGGGGTAATGCATCATTCACTGGAATGCTGCTTAATGTTCAAAATTACACAAGGATTCTATTTTTATTTCTTGTATTAATATAAAAGACCTCAAAATGACTCGTAATATCCAGATAAAAATTGCTGAAATTCCCCAAATCATATAATTATAGATCTATTACTTCAAAATGCATGATTTCTATTTACTGTGTGAGTAATGGAACTAATAAAATGTTGCCAGGAAATGGTGAGAAAAAGAAAACAAAATAAGAATGCTGCCCTTCTGTAAATGACAACTTCCTTCACTCTTCTCCCAACACCCCAGTTAGTTCCTCTTTCTGTTTTTTAATCTCATGCAGTCTTCTGTGTTCATAGCTTTCCTCGACCTTTCACAAGACATGCTGTTCCTGAAGCAGTCCAATCATATTGGACTTTAAAAGAAAGGAGGGCGAAGAAAAACAGGAGTCAAGTCTTATGTCTGAATTGTGCAAGGCAATATCTAAATATCTAGTAATAGATGACCTCTCCTACTCATCAGAGATCTTCCATGGCCACATATGACAATATCATCCTCTCTGTTTTTCTTTCCTTTTTTCTATTTCTAATAGTTACAGCTGAAAAAAACTGGAGCCAGACTCTCTTCAAGCTGACCCTCAAACAACAGAGCTACTAAATTAAGAAATCTTAATGAAGTTATTTGGTGTGACAGACTCATTTTCAGATTCAACATGTGAAGTCCTCCAATTAGGACAAGAATCAAAAGAAATAACTGAAGCCTGCAAACACACAAAAGTGTCATTAAAAACCTAAATGTAGCATTAGAAACGAAAGCAAGCAAAACTAAACCCCTTGTGCAATGAGGGTCTGCTTTAGTTTGTTTATAGGCATTGCCATATAGTCTTATGTAGCCACATGCATGTACTATACACAATGCCTTTTTACAAAGTATTCCTTTTTAATCCATTTGATGATCACACTCAAGAGCTGGAAAGCTTTCACTGTAGTGTCTGTCCCTGTATTTAATTCATGGAACTCTATGTACTCCAAACTCTTCAAACATGACTTTGGACTGTTCGTTTTTTGGTCACATTCTGTACACAGTGCTCACTGCTACAGAAGAAAAATGGTTTACTGTTTACTTTTACAACTCCACAGAACTGTTCTCCAGCCCTCAGTGAGGTAAGGAGGATAATATAACTTTATTTACTTATTGATAATCAAGTCCTGGAAAGATGAGGTTCAAAAGTGAGTACTCTACTAAATGAGTACCTAACCTAAATGTCAAGGACCTGTTAACTTGGAAGTAGAGCACTTATAAACCACTTCAATACTCAAAGACTAGTTTTTTACTGACATCATTGCTCATCATTTTTGCAAATCAGACTTCAGAACAGCATGAGCACATAATTAACTGAACCACAATCACACTGAAGTATTTTGCTTAGCATCACAAAGAAGACTAGAAAATTCATCTCAATTATTTGATCATTTTGAATTCTTCCACACTTGAAGGAATGAGACTTTGCATTGGCCCATCTAGAGTTTTCCAGGAGACCTGGTTCCAGACTGCTTCGCAGCTGCACAAGATGGAATGTCCTGTCCAAGTACACTTGGGTGGAAGAGCAGCAGGTGAGCAAAAGTACTGTACTGAATCAGGCCAAAGGGCTTCTGGCATCTCCTACTGTATCCAGAAGCGCAGCCTAGGGAAAAAAAAAAACCACTGCTGCCTTCTCCAAATAGTCTTCCAGACTCCAACTTCTGGCTCACAGGTTTCCTGAACCAGCAACTGATGTCTGTATTTTTAGCTCTGAGTGGATTTCCACCCAGTGATAGCATCTATAACATCTTGTGGTGAGGACTTCTGCAGCTTAGCTGCATACCGTCTGAAAACAAAATACCCAACTAAACTCCCCCCAATTTTGTTTGGCCTGATCTATCCACTTCTGTTGACTTCTAAGAAGTCTTATACTGGAACAGAGGGATGACAGCTATGTCTCTCTAGCTTTTCACAGTTATTTACCATTTTTGCACACCACTATAAAATTCTTTTTGATAGGACTGCAGAGTTGGAAGTGAAGCTGCCTAGGAAGGAGCTTGTCTGGTAATGGAAATGCTAAAAATCAGTTTTACACTTTTATCACATGTAAAATGGATTAGAAATGACAGAATTGAGGAAGGAAAAGCTCTTTCCCTACCCATGTTGTTTTTCACAGAGATTCTTAGCTCTTTGCTTAGCTGCAGCTAATGGTACAGTTTTCTGAACTGCAGAGGACTTGCAGGTCAGTTCTCTCTCTCCTTTTTAAATTCTTCCTTGCCATTTCTGAGACCTCACCTCACACAACTAATCACTGCTCCTCTCAGCAACCTCTTTGCTTGAGTTGCTATCTTCCATCCATGTCCTCAAACATATTTCCTGTTTTTTTCAAACTCTTCCAACATTTACCATAAATAATTTAAGTTGTGAGGGACCAGAAATGTATACTATTATTCCCAGTCAGGGCACACTACTGATTTATCTATCTTGACCTTTTTTGTCAAGGAGAGCTCATGCTCTCTCAGTCCTCATTACTACATTTTCTTGCACATAGTTTTCCTGGTCTTTATTTTATTTGGGTAACTTTAAGAATCAATTTTTCTTACTTCTTTTCTTACCATTCTTCAGCTTAGTAAACCTCTTCCAGATGTTTCTCAAAACTTTCTTGATAGCTGGTAAGTAACGTCTCTCTATCATCAGGTATAAAGATAACCCAAAAGATGTGTTGGCACACAGATCATCAGATGCTAGCCTGACATGGCTTGATCAGGGAATCTTATCAGTTTTGCTCTTGCTCAGTACAGATTTGGATTGAACGTGTATCACAGTTATCAAACAAATGGCCTTCGCCCAAAACAGCATAGATATGTATCTATGTGAAATTTTCCTTCCACAGGCAGGCACCAATAACTTCAGAGGAAATCATTATCAAACAAGGAAAATAAAAGTTTGCTTCCTTGTCTCTAGCAGGAATATGAGTTACTGAGTAGCTGAGAGAATCAGAAATAGTGTTAGGATGCACTGTTTTACATACTCAGGTAGTGAAGGTCCTCAAGGGGTCTATCAGGTGGGTGAAAGGCACAGTGCTGTCCATGTGGAGTGCAAGGGTTAGGGTGATCTGGCATTGTGTGGTAGATGGTGTACCCCACCCTGTCTGCAAGCTTTCAAAGATTTTTATTAGTCATTCTATGGGTATGCTTTAGCTGGTCAACCAGCTCCAGAACTAGTCACATTCACTGTCACCTTCTACATCTCTCCTCACCTAAAAGGAGAGTAAGACACTGCTTTGAACTTATGACCCTGCTCTAATTATTCAGCTATGAACAAGTCTCACTTCTAATAATGTGGATGAATAAATAATGAACACCATACTGTACACTTAAAGACATCCTAAAAAACCTCAACTGACTCATAGCAAAAAGACACAACCAAAAAACCAAACCCACACTCCAAAAAGAACATCTAGCTTAGTTCACATTTCCAGATGGAATGGGAAGCCCAGTATTTTACTTTTTAACAATATTTTCAGCAAGAACGTGTGTTTAAAAATTACTATAATTATCAAAGACATGTTTCAGATTAAAACTAATTTGAAATGCAGGTTTCTGCTACTAAAAAATTCATATTAATAACATACATGAAGCTCTCTCAAATGGAATGCTTTCTCCTCTCCCCTTTTCAATATAGAAATGTACAGAATTTACTAGTCACATGTGTGTGTGTGTGTGTGTGCAGGCTTGTGTATACCATGTATTTATATAAGCATACACATGAAGTATATATTTTCCTACATTTCATCAATCTCAAGAACACAACTAATTTTCCAATATTTGCCACATCCAACTTTGCTGAATGATACCCATCTCAATTCTTTCTGACTACGTAAAGCTGACTTCAAATTGCAAATGCTTATTGTATTTACTTAACTTACAGATTTCTTGACACACTGTAAAATATACAAAGGAGTCTTGTTTTAGAAGACAGGAAGCCTTTCATACAAGTGTAAAGGAAAATCATCAAGACAGATCTGCTGAACATGCTCAGTTTAATGCTGGAGCAGGTATAGCCCTCAACCTGGTAAGCAGCGTGCTAAAAAAACCTTAACGCACATACCACACAAAACACACAGTTTGTATTTACCTGTACCTAGGACTAGGGCTGGCAAAAAATAAATTGAAGAAATTATCTTCCAACAAAGACCAATAAAAGTAAACAAAAATTGCTCTCAGGGAAACTCTTCTCTCTTCATGGAATCCTGTATATTATACAAGATGCTTCTTTGTACTGGGATGAAATAAGTAATTGTTAAAACATTTTGTAAGTCACAAGCTGCATAATCAAGAAGAAAATCCCAAACTATCAGCATTCAGTTTTGACATTAAAAGTAATGCAGCATTCAAAGACTAAACAAGATATTGCATGCAAGAAATATTTAGTTGGCAGAAGAAAGTCCAGAAAGACGTATTTTTAAAGAATCATAAGAAATTGAGTATGAAAGCAAACTATCAACAGACCCCAGAAACTGATTTGCATCAGCAACAATGAATTGTCACAGTGAGGTTGCACTGTTTCATCATACAGCACACATAATAATGCGCCACACTTCATGCAAGTATTTCCAAGTTTTCAAACACAAGCTGAAAGAGCTAAAGGAAAAGACACTTCAACTGCAACTTAAAAAGCAAACGACTATGTTTTAGTCATGTGAAAATAGAAAGTCTTGCTGTGGTACAGACATGATAGATCATGCTGGATTTGTTTGACAGAGAAGAACTAGAGACAAGGCGGTAGAAGATCTTACCACTAAGTGTGAAAATCTCACCTGCTCTGGGACTTTTTGGCCATGTGATCTTGTTAAACAACTACAAAAGAAACAGATTTTGGAGGGGGAAAATACCACATAATACATCACCTAGCAATGATCTGAGCAATTTCTAAAGACTATGGAATGTTTTTCCAAAGTTTTCAAGATGCTCTTTACATACTATTTCCTATTTTGTTTACTATATCACCCTTTCCTAAGACCTACCAAGGTCTTAGGACTGCTGTACCAGTTCATCTGTAATCATAATCTATAATTCAGTAAAGTTGCATTAAAGGCTATTTTATCTTCCTAGGCACACATGCTACTCAAGATTTTGAAACCTCCACCTGTCTCTACTGGTTTTAGCAATGTGAATCTCTGATCTCAGCAACAGTTTCCTCCCCCACTGAAAAGTGATGAACTACATGAAAGGCAGACCAAATAGCAAGACAATGAAATCAGCTTGCTTGAAACAAATATAGTTAAGAATGGATGAAGACTTTAAAATGTTTTGCAAAAGCATTGATATGAGTGTTTTCTAATATAAATATTAAACACAACATAAAACAAGGTGAGAAAAAAACCAGACTGCCAGCCAGCTACCAAGAAAAAGAGAATACTTGGAAGACAATTCTCTGTGTAATTCAGTAGAGAATATGAGAAGTCACTCAGCTATGTAGAATATCCAAGACGATTAGAAAGTTCAGAGCCACATACTGGTGACGCCTGTGTCTAAAAGATTTTGCTGGTATGTTCACATTTGCTAAGACAACCCCCCATCAACTTTGATGTTGCACTCATCCTGTGAAGAAGAGCATATGAGCTGGTTTTCCACCGGATTGTATAATTTATTCTTTGGTGTAATGTAAGAAAACCTCACCAGAGAATGACTACTGCAATTGCAAGCCACATCTAGATCGAAGATCAGGTCACCACTCCTCAATTAGAACACAGAAGCTTAAGGATGAATAACTGCAGGACTTCAAGGACTTCATTATAATGGAAGCACAGCATGCAGTTATGTATTATTATTCATTTTCATGGACATTAACCCTATTCTTACGTTCCAGCTCAAAGAGCCAAAGTTTTTTAATATTATTCAGAATTGCTTGCCAAATGTTTTCATACTAAATGTGATTCATCTCGATTCCTTCAGGGTCACAGCCTTTTCTGATGCCTATAATGAAAGTGAGACAGATTACTAAAGTAGACTTTCAACTTATTAACATCAACTTGTTATCAATTTCTTGGATTACTGTGTAACAAGAGATAAAGTCTCTAGTGTTGAATATGTCTGATGGTAAAACTACATTAACATTCTCTCCCTTTAAAAAGAGGTTTTTTTCATTAGTATTATCTTCATGCAGTGTCTCTGGGGCAGTTTATAGAACTGTGCAGCTGTGACCTGTAAAAAGTTAAATCATCACTAACATGACTTAGTTTCAAGGCTGTATTTTTATCTGATGGAACAAGTGGTAATTTGTATGCGACCTGTCAGTACTTTCCATGTCTAACAGGTGTAACAGCACATCAGCAAATCTAATATATTGTAATGAACATAATGAAATGTAAATTTATGTAAGCAAAGTTTAAAGTATTTACAAACTAAAAATAGTTTGAGAAATAGCAAGAAATACATTATACAAAGCAATAGTATGCTTCATGTGATGATAATTCATATGCATACACAATTGCAGACTAGATAGGATGGTTAATTCTGAGACACATTGACGAAAGCAAAGCTCTTTCCTGCAGTGACTGGTGTCCTCAATTTCTTACTAGAGTTTCTCAAAAGTAAATACTTGTTAAACCACAACCATTCTGGTCTTTTAACATCCAGACCTCTCTAAAACAACAGCAAATTTTGAAGTGATGGAGGTCAATGAAACACCACCCAGCTCCACAAAAAAGGCAAGGGGCAGTCAAAGAGAACTGGGCCCTTTCCCACAATCACACCTACCCCCAGAAGGCTCTACAGAGTTAAATGGCTCTTAGGTTAATACAAGTCAAAAGGTTCTGACCAGGAATGATGATCAATGAACAGTTGTGGCTTAACCCCTCTGCCATCAAGGGCACTGACAGATCTGTGATTCAGAGGAATCCCCTGAAAGGGTTGGGTGAGTGCTGCCAGAACACTCAGCCAGAGGTGCCAAGCACCTGATAACCTTCACCCTGCTCAAGAAGATGATAAAATGCATGACATTTTGCTGAGAAGCTGACAGCACTACTGGGAAGCCAAATTAATGTATCTATATTGTGTCCCAAAGCACAAAAGCCACCAATATTTCTTTCCTTGTTTCGTTATTATTCATTTTTATTTATATTCAATCCATTTCATAAGGTAGTTTAGAAAACATGTATACAACACCTTGTTTTGCATAGCCCAAGAGCAACTCCTATCACTGTTAAAACTTCCTTTTCCCTCACTTCTTATGGATGTCTAAAGATCTCTAAAGAAATCTTTTTGTTAAGCTGTAGGAAATACATTTCAATAGTACATTTTGCTGCCAGAAGACTGAAAAAATAGAGCTTTCAGTTTAGAAGTTACTTACACATGTATTTTACCTAT
This sequence comes from Colius striatus, assembly GCF_028858725.1. Taxonomy (NCBI): domain Eukaryota; kingdom Metazoa; phylum Chordata; class Aves; order Coliiformes; family Coliidae; genus Colius; species Colius striatus. Next base: position 9,312,274 of record NC_084762.1, read on the forward strand.
AGAAATCTTTAAAATGCATGACATTTTATCACAGCTTTTGCTGTCTCCTCTCAGACACCTATGAGAAAGCATCTTTGCTTTGATAAAGCTTACCTGATACACAGATCACAGAATATATCAAGTTAGAAGGGATCCAGAAGGATCACCGTGTCCAACACCCTAGATGTTTCTATAGATGTTCCTATAGAGAATATGCACTCTACTCAGACTTTTATTTTAGTCTTTTACTTTAGTTGTTTTTCTTACTTTATTTGTGAAATATTCAGAGCACTTTCAATAGGTAATTTTTCATCTACTTTTCAGGTATTCTGCATTTCTCTCCACTTCATTTCCACGACTGACAAAGAAAGCCCCAGGAGATCAATTTCCATATGCTAAAGTTACTCTAAAAACAAACAAAAAAGCCTCTTTAGCACTGTTTTTTTTGTTGTTGTTGTTTCAATACTGATGGATGAAGTAAATATTTTCCCAGTAAATATTTTACACCTGCAATGGTTTTCAGAAAAGTATTTCAAACATTAACAAAAAATTCTGTTTATATATCCTCTTCAGAAATTTATTTATATTGTCATAAGACTTTGATTATAATCAAAATATCTAATTCAGCTAACAAGTTAGGACAGAAGTTGCCAAGCTACTCAACCAAGGAAAAGTATCTGTTTATAATGACTTCACAATGGAAGTACTTTTGTTTCTGTACAGCCCTGACATCAGAAGGATATACAATAATTACTCAGATTTGGAGTCTATCAATATGCAAGACAACAGTTTTACATGTTTTTGTCTCAGTTTGTGTTCTAAGAAAACATACACACACATTCAGCAAGAAGTTCTTAAAAAGATTTAGAACAGTATCTTTTTAAAGATCAGACACGCCAATCTGTGATGTTACTGCTCTGACTGACTTTATTACCCTGATCTCATGCCGAAATGCATAAAACCAAGCTCTTAAGGTAGACACTGACCTTGCAATTTGCACTGAACATGGTGGCAGCAACAGACATTCAGACTAAAGTTGGGCAACAGCTATTTCACATGCCTTTCTAGGATACCTCAGACTTGAAAAATTATATACAAATTTTTAACAACATAGACAAATGCAGAAAGAGATGTGGGTACTTATTTCAGTCTTAACTATGTCACTTAATGGAATAAAAAGGTCAATGCTTGCAATGCTTTTAACAAGAACAGCTGTACTAGGTCTGCCAAATGCCCATCTAGCCCCGTGCTCTGTCTTCAGTAGTTGCCAAAATTGAATACTTGGGGATGTGTAAGCACCAGAAAAAGAACACAGGAAAACACATAATGATACCTCCAGAAAATACAATACAGCCTCCAACAACCGATAACTCACGGATTTGCAAAGGCAAAGGTGGAGATTTTGTATTTAATAACCTCCAATTAACTTTCTTCAAATAACTGTTCTGTAATTTATATTTTTAATCCAAATACAGATCTAACAGTCACATCATTCCCATGACAAGGATTTCTAAAGCTTAATTACATCTTTGTATTTCTCCTCAGCCTGCTACCTGCTATTTTGATGCCTCCTCATTCCAACAGTGTAAGAGAGAAGGCATGTTTCCTCATGGCTTGAGACCTCTATTATATTTCCCCTTTTGAAAAGTCCTATCTCATTTAATCGTTCTTGATATGAAAATCGTTCTGTGTATTTTCTCTATCTTGTTGGTCAACTCTCAACTTTTTTCCTCTTGTATCTTCTGGGAGTCAGCAGATGAGAACCACACGCAGTATTCAGGATGTGCAAGTACAACAAATCTGTAAGAATGGCATGCGGCTGGGATCCCTTTTGACCTGTTTAACTTTTTTACTGAAACTTAACAGTAGATATAATCTGTTATCAATGCTGCTTTTTTGAAACTACATCTTACCTTATTCTGAGTGTTTACAGCCCTCTTCAGACACTTATTAATGTGTGAATTTAGGACTTCTATTCCTGCATAACTTTACAGTTACCTACACTGAATTTCATACTGCTATTTTACTGTGAAAGAATCCTGTAAGGATCTTCTGAAATTCTTCACAGTCAGTCCTTATCTTCATTTCCTTGAATAATCTGGTACCTCCATGAGGCCTGGTCATCCCACTACTAACTGCCTTTTCATGATCACTTTTGAGTACATTCATCAGAATAGTTCCAGTACACTATGGCAGGACTCATTTTTTGCCCTTCCATTAACACACAGGCTAGCCACTTACTCTCACCCCTGTTCCATCAGGTTTTTCTTTATTCATGGGAGTTCTTTTCTCATATTACAGAGCTATTTATTATCTTTTAGCTAATGCCTTTCAGAAATTCAACTGGAATACCTCAATCTCTGCTCAGCACTATCACAGTCTTCTTGTCTGAAATTTTTAATATAGATTTGTAAGGAATGTTAATATTTAAAGTATTTTTAAATAACACTTCTACTAGTTTCATATTGGATATTTTTATCTTCACTGTGAAATTCTCTTCAGCGTTACCTCATACTATGAGCTGACCTACAGTAACATCACCAGTCACAGCTATGTCAGTGATCTATTAATTGTACTACCAATCCAAGCACTTGGTAAAAAACAGTCTGAACTTTTGAAAGAGTATCATTCTCCTTACAGCAAATCTAAACTAGGAAAAGGAAGTGTGTGTCATGTGGTGCTGTGAGCACATTATTCAGGTGGTTTTGTGCCGCAGTAAATATTTAGCTCTGAATGTTTTTATTAAACTGATCTCCTGAACATGTCTGATCATCCACATTCAAGGAGTGGGGAAACTTGCAGAGTGTGAAAAACATGATCATATGCTATCCTCTGTTTTCCTTAGCATAAAAATAAAAGACTTGTAGCTTTGTAAAGTTAATTTCCAGTGTTATTTAGACCCTAGAAAAAAGCACTAAAGCATGACATATATTTCAACAGGTAGACATGCAACAGTTCTTCTGCCAGTAAGAAAAATGAAAAAAGAAGCAAAAAGAGACTCAGGGGAGGGATATTGTACTGTTTGTTTCAAAACAGCTGAGCTGTTTTACTCAACTGTATGTCAAAACACCTAAGAGAATATAATGTTATCCTGCTGATAGGCTCACATGCTTCAACCCAACCCTGTGCCAGGACATTCCTTACTAAATTAGTGACTAATCAGATGCTGTGCTGGGAAACACACCCTCACGTGTTACAACAACTCAGGCATCTGCAACATTAAAAACCAGGGGCTACGACTATAGGTTCTCATGCCCCCCGTAAATAATTTCCATTACGTTTTGTAATCTAATGCTTGTATTTGGCAAACCAGATGCAATTAAAGGTCAAAATCCAACTACTATATAAACTCCACTTACTCTGATCTTTCTCCTGACTATCACTGTTCTAAAGACTCCAAGCAAAGCCACCCTCTTCCTTCAGGATATGTTTCTAAATACCTTGTTTCATTACTCATAAATGTTTCTCACTTCCTTAACCAAGCTCTCAAATTAACCAAAATGGCTTGTTTCTTTTTCCTTCTTATTACCTTCAAATTTCTAATATACTTCCTAAATTGTTTAGAATTTGAAAACTTGGCAGGAATTAATTCAATAGGCTGTTGAGAGACCTGCTCATCTTTTCTCCTTGTGAAAACCAGCATTTTTACAAAACTGAAAATACCATTTCTATATTTGTGCTGCATATAGGGGGCATATTGAATATGGGAAACTGTGCAGTGATACAGAATTCTCAATCTTTGTTCTTGTTGCTGAGATAGAAGATAGTGAATAATATTAGTTAACTAGTTCATTTTCTTAAACCACATGTAATAGTACAGAAAGGGAAGCTTTCTAAGCACAGAAAACAGATGCTGATTAAATGACTTGGGTTTCACGTTCTAGAAACCATTGCGTTGTCTGCAGAATGACCTGAAAGCTGGTCTTAAAATGCTGAAATCAATGCTTAGGGACAGCTGGCTGCAGAACCATTTCTGTATGTCATAGAATCACAGAATGGTAGGGGTTGGAAGGGACCTCTAGAGATCATCTAGTCCAACCCCCCCGCAGCAGCAGGTTCACCTACATCAGGTCACATAGGAATGTGTCCAGGCAGGTCTTGAAGACCTCTAAGGAAGGAGCCTCCACACCCTTCCTGGGCAGCCTGTGCCAGGGCTCCCTTACCCCCACAGAAAAACAGTTTTTTCTTATGTTTAATGGAACTTTTTTGTGTTCCAGTTTCATCCCTTTACCCCTTGTCCTGTTGCTAGCTACCATCGAAAAAAAGGATGTCCCAACCTCCTGATACCCACCCTTTAGATTTTTGTAAATATTAATAAGATCCCCCCTCATTCTCCTGTTTTCTAGACTAAAATGACTAAAATAATGTATATATATTCTTACAATCAGACTGATGCTGATTAGTGTGACTGGCAACATCTGTGACAGGCAATTACAGAAACCTGGAGACAAATGCTGGTGATAAACACACCTATGGCATGTTTGGATATTTGAGTCAGCAACTTTTTTGTGTGTGGAACAAACCCTATTCTCATCAAAAGAACAGAACAACAAAAGCAGCATTTCTGCCTACAGGACATAGATAATACAGACCAATGGTAGAAAGCAAAAAAGGGCATTTGTAAATGCAGGAGAAAAGCACCTTTTCCTCATTTTTGTTTGACATACTACTTGCACTTCATACAGTCTTCGGTGACAATATAAAAATACAGAATACAGTTAAGTTTGCAACCTGTTTTTACAGAGATTTTTATATCAAATATGATGCAATTTGTATCTAAGAAAAGCAATTCCAAAATGAAACAGTTCTGTTTTTTTTTCTTAATCCTTAAAGTAGTCTCTCTATTTAAAGTAACACTGGGGGCTCCCTGAATGCTATAGTTTATAAATACCCTTTAAGATGACAAGTCAAATGACTTCAGGATTGTAAGTTATCTCTCACAGTTGTTCAACTGTTAAAATGGAAGGTGGTAAGAATAGAATAAAAATACCAATGGTGAAAATGTTACATGTGCAATAGAATACACATAGGGAACAGGACACATGACGATTTTAACAATCTTTCCTCTTAAATTTACTCTCTACCCTTCAAAAAGGTCACTGCAGACTTCTTTTCTGATGAGTGATTTGAGGTCTGTCACTTTGTTCAAAGCTCCGAAGATAAGACATGCAGTCTTCCTCTACTCATGATCTGTCTCATACTTGTTGTGACAATACTCTGCTGATTAAGGTATTAATAACTTGATGCAATCCACTAAACTATGATAATAAACAACATTTAAAAATATATACATTACATTTGCAAGCAGAACGTATCTCTAAGGCAGATAAACATACCCAACAGCTCCACTGCAATCAGACAGCCTGCTTCTGGACTCGGGAGTTACATTAATTATATGGTATAACCCTACAATGAGTTACAAAAAGGTTGTTTTGACTGTATGTCCGGTTTTTGTTCTCTTTAAGGGGGCTTGGTACCTTGCTACTCCTAGAAAGTGCTATTGCTTGTTAAGCAATTCAAAGATAGAACAATATGTAGCTAAGGCCTACCTATCTAGACATTTTACTAGGTCTGCCTAACTTCTTAGAAATCTTTTAACTAGAGGATGGCCTTGCTAAATCTCTGAGTTGCCCTAGAAAACCGATCTTCTTTAGAAGGGACTGACTTGTTCAAGTTTGTGCTGTCTGCAAAGCTTTGAAATACAGCACTTCAAAACAAGGAATTAAGAACTGCATTTCAATCAGTAACCTTATGTTAGTTCTAGTGCACTGACATGCAGTGATTTTGACATAGTCACAACAACAAATTGAGAGACATTTGACATGGATTTCCACCATAAGTAAAAAAATATTAAAAGCCAGAATACTGAATACTTTTTACTAAGTCTTTATGGATTAGGGATAAATATTCAGGGTGATGGCTGAAGGAAGCAGGGAGTGACCAGCTCTTCCATTCAGAATGATGCTACTGCATTCAAGTTTTCTCCTTTCCCTGTTTGAGACAGGTAGGAAGGCTTTTGCTACCCCTCAAGAAGCAGATCATTACTTGAGTCTAAGTTGAATATGCAAGTTGAAACACACCTGTCTAAGAAGGAACATTACCTTTTGGCTGAAATTTTACCTATGTCCAAAACTTATGGATCCTTCAACTGGAATGATCTTTATCTGGGATATGAGGTGTCTTTGTCATTTTCCCTCACATACACTTTATTCCAAGTTTCACTTTCTCATTGAGGAAATACCTGTCATTCACATCCTTGAACAGGTTGTCTTATGCTGCTATTTAGGCTGGCAGCCAATATAAGAGCATAGCCTTCTTCACCCTGCCTCTGAAGCGTGATATTCATTATAAACTGATTGCAAATATAAACAAGTAGAATAAAAAAACCCAATTAATGCAAGGGTTTTAATACTGAAAGTGCAGTAACACTCAGAACTGACAACAATAGATAAAGTGTGCCTGCCAGTAGCTGACAGTTTCTAAGCACCTTTGAAAAATAAAGAACAACAGATGCTATAGTTAGTATTAGAAAGCTGATCTGCTCAAAAACAGAGAACATTTTCTTGGATTCAGAAGGTACCCAAACATTGTCTATTTTCTTTTAATTCATTTGATGCTCTCTGTGAGGATCTTGCACCCATGCTTCAATAGAAGTTCCTGAAGACAGATACAAAAGGTGAACTAAGGTGGATGATACCAGCACAATTCCTCTGCAGTTTTTCAGATAGTTTTTCTATAGAGATGTTCATAGGCTGAAGAAATCAATCCACAAAGATGGGATAGATGAATACTTTAAGAAATGCTTGTAGCTTTCACTGCATGTCCAAAGTATGGCCCACAACTCAACACAGAAACCAGTATGGGGTTTTTTGCCCTTTAATTAGAGTTTTAAAGCTTTATTTATTGCTGCTGAAAAGTGGTGCCAATATTGCTATACCAGTAAGAAACATGAAAATATTAAGAAGTGAAGGACACCTCCATACCCCCTTGCATAAAGCTGAGGAAACTTGGCAAACAGCACACAACCGTGCTATACAAATCACCAAATTCAAACACAGCACCTGCCATACTTGCTCTTGTCTAAGACAGACGAGTGGATCTAAGCACTTGTTATTGAGATAGGGCAAAGCTGAGAGAGGGATAAGTGGCATGGGAGAGCTCCAGAGTAACACTAACCACTTGGGGATTTTCTCTTTCTGAATCTCTGGTTCATTTCTCCACTCACCTCCTCGTTGGAATTTTCTGTATTTGCTTTATCACTTTCTTTTCAACTCCGATCAGGTTCTAGGTGTTGTTTTGATTTTGTAATGTGGAAACAAGCTGAACTGAGAAAAAAAAAAAACCCACCTGCAATTCTACAAAACTTCTACATAAGGTTTAGTTAGTACTGTGATGAAAAAGAACATTTTATTATTACAATAGACAAAGCAATAAAAACCCAACTGAGACATCTTAGATGATGGTATGCAGCAGCAGGGAGGTTGCTTTTTTTCCCCCAGAGATGATAATACAGGTATTATCTGACATGCCAGTAAGCATGACACAGAGCTATCAGAAGTGGGTCAGCTCAGAATTAGCAGTTCTTAGGTTGTTCCCCATGTACAGATCCCCCTGACTGCACGCACAGACAACTTTAACGGAACTGCAAAGCAAAACTCTCTTGAGTAACTGACCAGTGACTGCAGCTCCATACTTCAAAAAATTTAACAGTGAATAGAGCTGGCTGTTCTGTACATTGAAAACTGCTGAAGGAAAATGTCCTTATGCTTAAACAAAAAATGACAAATAAAGGCTGTATTTCTACCCTCCCATCATAATGGAGCTAGCATTTTTTAACTGAGTGTAGCAGTTAATTTTTTACCAATGAGTAACAAAGGAAATTAATCACTGAGTCACTTTCGAGCAGGAAGCAACATACCCTGAAGACTGCAAAGACTGCACTTATGTCAGGTATTTATTTCACACATTTAATCATGAATGCAGTGGCTTCACTTGAACAAAAGTATTTCAAACCCAGTTTATTTAATTATAGCAAAAATACATGTCTCGCTGTGCTGGTGCCTAGATAATCTTTTCTGCAAAATGGAAAATCATAGAATCATTTAGGTTGGCAAAGACCTTTAAGACCATCAAGTCCAACTGTAAGGCTTAGGTAGGAAGTTTTTTAGAAGCCTGCACATGAAATCTCCTGAAGTTGTTTCATGGCGTTACTCCTTCTGACTTATACAAGGACTATTATTTGTCTGTCTTTGAGAAGATACAAACAGAAAACTAAAAAAATAAAATGCAGCTGGCAAGCAATATGCTTAGAAATGAGTACTGAAATCTCATCTGTGAGATTAGCAAGACCAAAACCCAGTTGTTAAATCAGACTTATGTGAGGTGTTCTGTATCTTGAAATTTTAATTAAGTATTTATATAAGTCCACTCTTGTTATCAGAAGAAGAAAAAAAAGTTTCTAGAGGTAAACACAATGGCAACTTTCTGAATGACTCCATAGTGTCTCAGGACTACAAAACCAAAATATACAATATGGAAATCTTTCAGAGCTCTCCAAATAAAGTTTTAAATAAGTCTTGAATAATTTTGACTCCAACTAGGGATAGGACTGTAGGACAAATGAAAAGAGTAATAGATTTCTTAAGGAACTATGGTTTATTAAGTCAAAACCAGGAAAAATAAGGTTATCCAAGCAACTTCAGATCAACTGCTCACATCTGGATAGTGATCAAGTTGGTAACACCACTAAGAAGCTGTTAAAGTGGTCAATGAGGCTTATTCAGTATTCAAATGAGTTTAGAAAAGCACACAGCCCATGCTAAATAAGAGCTGGAACCGTACATCTTAACTGTTACAATGATTTATAAAATTTCTTGCATGACACAAAAGCAAACTGTGAAAATATGGCATATATGCAATCCCCATAAGATTACTTCACATTTAATGAAAAAGCCATACCAAAGGGCAGGTATTAGAAATGTCTTGTTGGATGAGATTAATATGCCCCTAGCATTTGCATTCAGTATCCTCATTAATCCTTCAGATGAGTGAGTGGCAATACCCTGGGTGGAGTGACAGACACGGCAGAGGAGTGGCAATACCCTGGGAGGAGTGGCAGACACAGCAGAGGATAGAATCAGGATTCAAAGAGGAGCTCAAACTGGAAAATGGCATGAAACAACCAACCAGTCAAACTCACGAGGGACACACGGTATTTGACAAGCCAAAAGCATAAATGCAAAATGGGAAACGACTTACTAAACAAGCAGTGCAGCAAAGACAAAGACTGTTCCCAACAGACTACAAGCCACCAGAGTTATTTGCAATAGTATTAGAAAAAATAAATCCCTGCCTGGGATGCACTTACAAGATATTTATCGTATACAGCATAAATCATCTGTTTTACTTGATACTTATAATGCCTCGGTTTGAGCATCACGTTACGAGCAATACAGATACTCACACATAAATGATAAAAGTTGCTCAAATCACAACTCATCCCTTGGCAGGTATTAAATTGAGCTGATGAAATATAATCTTGTTAAAAAAAGTTAAGCCCCAGTGCAGGACCTTTTTTTCCTCTGCCTTTACTTCCTCAAAAGTTACTCTTTTCCTGCATCCATGATAATGTTAACCTTTAACAGGGACAGAAGGGCAATAAGGCTCATAGAAAGAGGTGTGCAATATTTGTTTGGTAGTAGCAAAGAAGCTACTTCACATTCTGAAGCCTATTTTTATCTACTTATCTATTAGACTATATTCCACCCTCTGCCTTCGTGTAGGCTGACAGGCAGTTTTTTTTCTTTGGTTTGTTGCCAGATTTCATGCAGCTGTGTGCAGCCACATGAAGAACCTATCTCACCTGGATGACCAAACCAAACCTAAGGGACTGTGCAACAGAAACTGACACCAATAGTCGCATGTTCTGGTACTGACTGGCCCACATGACTGGCCTTGACTTACATCAGCTTTGCTATCTACGGCATCAAGGAAATGGATTAACAAGCATCAACCAGGAACATTTCTGTTACAAGCTTGACTCTGTTTAGATTTCCTAAGGGAAAAAGACCTTTTATTTCCTAATTTGCTCACCTGCAACAAGATCTCCTTGCAACACCCTGAAGGACAGAATGTTGTTTTTTGAAATATGATTACGCTGCATATCCCCAAGGTCTGAAGAGTGATCTGAATACACAATCGTAGTGTGCCAGAGATTCATTTCTGAGAAACTGCTTGCATACAAAGAGACAGAGGTAAATCTAGTCCTCATCCTTGTTTGTCAAGCCCTCCAGCTGTTATTGCTGGGGAATGGTATTACAGCACGTTGCTGCAAGAGTCAGCTTCTTATTGCAACCACTGGCATCAGTCAATGGTATCTTTAAGGCAGACAGGTCTTCAAATGTGCGGGGAATAATGACACAAGGGTTGTAAATGCTCTTACTCATCTCATCACCCTAGGCTTACTGTATATATTCAAGGAAAACAAAAAAGTCATTACTAAGGTACAATGTACCAGTCTGCAGACATATTATTTCAGACAAGAAGAATAATATTATGTATCTCGTAAAGTATTTCAACTCTTTCTCCATTGATCACAAAATGAAGTAGACTATCGGGAATCTTTAGGCAAATGATCTACAGATTGTCTTAAGCAAACCCAGCATATGCAAATCAGAGATATGCAAAGCTTCAGATCTAATAAATGGAGCATGTGTAATTACACAAAAGGGTAATTGTCTCATCTTTAGTGAGGTTTTTCCAATGCTCTCAGTGACAAATTAGGAAGAATTATGGAGTTATGGTTAGATTAAAAAGGGAGTTTTTTATTCTTGGAAAAAAAGCAATAACTACATATTGTATGAAGTCTGTCAAGCTCTGAATGGTGCTAGTTCAGCATATTGTTCTTCAGAGCATCTTGACCATTGCAATACATATGAACATCTATGAGCTGGGCTGACGCAACTGTGGAATTCATGTAGGCCTAAAGGTGAATTCAGGTCTTGTAAATTTACAACCTGAATTTGAGGCTGATCTCCCAAAACAGTGATTTAGCAACAGTAATGGATGGCCCAATAATGGATTTCTTTTTCTACCAAGCAGCAACATTCCCCCAGAAGGAGGCAGCAACTTTGATGGCTCTGGCACAGGAGCATCGTGTGTGGACTGTAAAGCAGGTAAATGCTACAGACACAGTTGTTCTGTGCCTGTGGGCCATGATGCCAGAGAACAAGCTCTGTACATTTATAAAGGTTTACAAAGTCACAATTTGCTGGAGAATATTAGTAGAGAATTGATTGTTCACTATTTCTTCCACCACAAAGAAGAACGGTAGAAAGTAGTTAAGAAACTACTATATAGCAATAAATATACACAAGACTCTGTTCACAAAATATGTAGTTCAGCTGTGGATATCTATGGTACAGGATGTTGCAAAGACAGAGAGATTTTAAGAACAAAACAATGAGACAAATTAATGGAAGGTCCACCTAGAATAGCTGGGGTGGTGGAGGAAGACTGTACTTATGGTACCTAGAAATCCTTCAACTGGAAGTTGCTGGAGGCTGGGAGAGTACACCAGAAGTATCTTGCAAATTCGTCCCTCTTTGACACACTGTCCAAGGCCATGTTCTTCCCAGCTGGCTACCTTCAGAGAGCAGGTACTGGGCTAGATGAACTTACGAGCTGATCTTGTGTTCTTAACATTGCAAAATACTTTACATAGACACATACAACACTAGTATTATATTATCCAAAGTCATAGGCTACGGTGAGCTCATCAGATTCTCTTTTCCGCTCTCTGTATTTGCTTCCCATAAAACAGCGAGTCAAATCCAAGAATCTGGACACCTGAAAATCTGAATCCATTATATTTAAAGGACTATTTACAATCTTTTCATGAAAATCAGCTGTTCTGGTTTTGTGACTCAGTGAACTGGGGTCTGAGAGAAAAAAAATGCATCAGACTGAGAAATTACTTTTCATAGGAACAAAAGGCAGATAAAACCCTACGCTTTCTTCTACTCCACAAGCAACTTAAAAGTAAGCAGACAGGTAAATTCAGATGTCAAATCCCCCAAAGACAGTAAGTTTTTTAGAAATTTATTTCATAAAGAACAGTAGGAAATAACAAAATACAAATCCCACTAATGTGCCACGGTGACTTCTCAGTTAAAACCTTTGAAGGAATGTTGGCCCACACAGACAGATGGACAGTGTAGCACTAGCTGTGGTATAAGAACATTTTATGTTGCTCAGTTCATTAACTAACCTGTCATCAGCTCCGCATAGCTCCACTTCAGGTTTATAAGAAAGCCTGAAGATATTTCATACCTCTCAAAGTTTAGGAATGACTGCACATCTGATACGCTTTCTGTAACTGCCGTGATATTGGTATCTATTTCTAGGCAAGAAACAAAAGCCTGCATCTTCTCTTTTGAGCTTCACATTACTGTTTCTTCAGTGTCAGGGTTTACAAGAGTGTACTAATGAATGTGCTTTCGAATGATGTCAGATATATGATAATTCCCGATGGTCTGTTTATAAGAACAATATTTTAAATATACAAACTTTTATTCTGGAAATGGATTGTCAGTAAACTCTTAGAGACATTGTTTATACTGAAAAAAAAAATCAAATCAATGATATACTCTCTAATAACAACATGATATGAACAATTGCCTGTGGGCTGGGATAGCCCAAAGGCAAGTCAACAGACTTGACGATTATCGATTGAATTCTATCCCTATGGGTATCAGTTAATATTTATATCAAATAATAATGATCCATAACTTCTGTTGACTACTACAGAGATAAAAGAAAACCGCAGCAAGCTTACATACTTCTAGACAGCACTGGGATAATGATGCTCTAAAAGAAAATTACCTCTGTAACCAACACAGTATTTTTCCCTAATAACTAACTTCAAAGAAAACACCATTTCCCACAAAATTCAAAGCATGGTAATCCCACTGTAAGAAAAAGCATTTCCAAAGGTATTTTGAGACATTACTGTATGCTTTAAAATAACTCAAATCAGAAAAAACACACTTTTTAGAAAGTTACTCAAAATTCAAACTGAAAGACAAGCAGTAATGGACTTAGAAAAGATACTTAAGATGAAAATAATTCAGTTGTGTTTTAATTACAGAGAAAATAGATGGTGTTTTAAATTCCAGACTAATCATAATCAAGAAGGTATTAAATAAACAATGTATTAAAAATAATATACCTACTTGCCAGTGATGGTCCTCCAAAGCTGTGCACCTGCAATTGAGAGAATTTAAGATAAAACAAAATGCAGAAAACCTGAAACACTATTATTTTTTTCTGTATTAATAAGAAATGTTTGAATTTGAGGATGAAATAACTCAGAAGTCTCTCTAACAGTCAAAAGAGCACATGAAGTTAGAGTAACAGTTTTAGAATTGTTTTCAGTAAACAACATACCAGTCAAAAAAGGTAAAATGGAAAAAAAAAGAATCAGTATCTTATGTTTCTGCATTTTCACATGGAAGAAGATAACCAACGTAACACCTGCCTGACAGCTACAAACTGACAAGCACTTTTTATATTCCTTATGAATCTGTAATAGTCTTGCCATCTAGTGGTTGGCTGGAAGTGTGAAGTAGCTACTGGGAAGAACTTTTTTCTGTTTTATGGAGTGGCACTTCATTGATTTTAAGTCACTACCACAAGATTTCTACAGTATCATTTCAAGAGCCTGACTGCTCTTGAACTCTGCATACGACGCCTTCAAAGGCAATTGTAAAATAAGTCAACTCTAATAAAATAAATCATTCAGTATGCTGGGAAACAGGTCTTCCTAGCCTCATCTCTATGATTAATAGTTAAATAATCATACAGAAACAGGAGTGAAATACAAATGAAGACAGGGTGGTGTTCTTGCTCGTTTAGCTTGGTCAATGTTGGTACATCTTAGATTTGGCTAATTTGGTAATTACAGCTAAGTGAGGTATTCAACATTAGAGGGGATTTATGCAACACTGAGCATAAAAATCAAATTCTGCTTTATAAGTTGACCTCTGAGCTTGTAATGCTCAGGTAGGAAATGGGACAGAAATGAAGACTCCAGAGAAGGCAATGACAATGAACCATGCTTCAGAAAAGGTTCTGAGTCATCACAGATGTAGTATTTCTCTCTGAAATCAGCTAATGCTTTTACAATAATAATAACGATATCAAAATGGATTTAGTAATGAACTAACTGCAGGTGTTTAAGCCAGGAACTATGTCAATATACTGCTTTACCTTTTATCCTCGAGAACACCAAATCCTTTATTATCTGAATAATAAGCACTCCAAGTATTATGAGAGAAGTCAGATGATACACTCTCCAAGGAGTCAGTGCGACAAACCTAGAATGCCAAGAAGAAATAAACAATCAATACTTTTAAACTTATTGGAAGTATATGCAAACAGTTGCTATTAGGGCTGAAAATAAAGAAAAAGAAATAGACTGACATTACAGTAATTGAATTTATTTTTCCCCATAATCTTTTTACAGGAAGAAAACATGGAGAGATCAAAGCATGACACAGTCCCATTTAGAGACACAATCACTAAACATACATTGAGTTTGTAGTAGCTTTTTGCCCATACCTTTATTTAAGCCCAGAGGAAGTACAAAACCAATATTGTAATTATTGCATAGAAAAAAAAGGATGTGAAGTAGAAAAAAAATGAAATTGAATTACATAAAAGACCTGAAGTATTTAAATAGCTTGTTTTAAGGACTTTAGATCAGAGATCTGACTACAGATAATGAATGCATTACTATCTTTTTAAAGAAAAAATAGTTAACTTAAAGAGGAAGTTAGCGATAGCTAAAGCAACAAGAAGTCACTGTCCAAGGTGGTGGATCAAACAAGAACATCAACAGAAATAAAATCATACAAAACTGAGAGGTTTCCAAGAAACCTCTTGGACTTGAAAATAGGGCAACTGGCCACCCAACTGGTTGCTGCTTTCTTTTCTGCAAGAAAGAGAGGGAAAGGAACAGGAGTAGCAAGCATGGCCCCTGGAAAAAGCCAAGAGAAACCTTGTAAGCACAACTGGATTTTTAAAAAGAAAACTGACATCCAGATACTTCTCACAAGCTCAGGACACACTGCAGTTCTGGAAAACTGCTCCAGTATTCCTTGCAATCCACAAGAGATAGGATTGCATCAAATCAAGTGTCTGTGACACTAATTTTCACATGTAACACGAACTCGAAATGCTCAATCACCCTGAGCAGACCTGGATATGATTTCCAATACAAACAGTTAAGCTCACTCTGAAAGCTTTATTCTGAATATGGCAGGTTTCTGCATCTGTGCAGTATTGGAATGATAGGACCACTTTTGTTTTTCCAAATGTGAAATTAGTATCTCTGTGTAATTTCAGCCAGCTCAAGAAAACCAATAGAGATAGAGAAAAACTATTACATGGCAAGCCCTTTCAAAATTGCCCAAGCACAGTTCATTAAATCACAACTCCTAACAGCTTTTACATCCAGTTGACCTATTATTTTTCTTTGTAATAATCTTCAACATTAAGGATTAAATTCAAGTGCAGTGAATATTTTGTTTAACCTCCTTATTAACATTGATAATGGGGAGGCTGAGGAGAGAAAAATCAAATGCATATTAAAATCAAATGAAGAATTTCTCCTACAACTGCTAGGCATCAGAAATTTGTAACAAATGCAGGCCTTTAAGTTTTGTGGGCTTAATACTGTGCCTATTCTATAGGTTCTTCATGGTGCTTGTGCATTAATATTTTACACAGTCAAACACAGTATGGTTGAACTTCACCATTACCACTGGGTGTGTATGGGCATGGGGGGGGTGTGTGTGTGGCATGGATGCAAACACACACATTTTACTAGTTCTTAAAGTTCAAAAACTAGTTCTTAAACTAGATGTTTTCTAAGGCTTAACCTGTCTTTCAAAGAATATACAGAACACGTTTGACCTAATTCATGCTCACAACTAAACCATACTCCTAGTTCTGCTGCAATCACAGCTGTCACCTGCTGTTAAAAACAATTGCACTAATACGGACAGGGATTAGCAAACAAGGACTAATGAGGTAATATCCTCTCTGAAAGATGTTTCCAAGTAATGTCATTCCACCTTTCCAACAAGGTACAAGCTTTCTGCTCCACAGCTTTTGGGGAAAAAATCCTGTAATGTAGTTGGAACAGCTAACATAGTCACCAAACAAGGGCTCCTCACATATTTGGAGAGCTTTGAATTGTTCTGACTGGACTTTCCCCTGCCTTAACATTATTAGCTACCACATCCCATCCTCCCCTGCTTCAGTACTGTTTATATTGTGCTGTTTTCAAGAAAGACTGTCTCTTATAAACTCATTTCACAGCCAGTGTGTGTCAGCCCTCAGGTGCTCCAGCAGTATTGATTAGAAAAACTGCTGTGAGCCACATGTCAGAGATCTAGGTCCTTGAAGCCCTTACTGGTCAAAAGTTGATAAGGTCCCACTGTACCTTTTTTGGCATGTGTCTGTCATAAGCTTATCAAAATCCTACTCCAACATGCTGAGATCTGAAAACTACTTATTATGCTGACAGTGTCAGGATTCAAAATTCTTATAGGAATTATCAACACGATGCATAGCAACCAAACTAACAAAAAGTTTCTGTGGCAGTTTTGCTTATTATTAAGAGTTAGGGCTTTTTTCCTCCCCTTCTTTTTTTAAGGAAAAGAACAGTTCACTGAAGTATTTCTAACACACAGGCATAGCTGACAAAAATGAAAGTCCCCAGAATGGCATCATCATATACTGCACAAAAATATTTCTGTTTGGTAGAAGAATCAATAGTTATACTGACTCAATAAACTTTAATAATCTCTTTTTAAACAATAAACAAAACAGACTAATGTTCAAAATGTCGAATTACTTCTACAAGTGGTGTGAAAGTAAAAACTGCTACTAGACACATAAACAAGATCTGTCCCCCCATGATATGCTGTAATATTTTGAGATATATGGTTGTTTTTTTTTCCCCAAAAGGTTAAACCAATATATGAAATTCTGCATTTTACATAATGACTTCAGCAGTTAACAAGCAGCCTGCATGACAAGCAGACAAGTAACTGCTGTAGTCAGTGTGGGACTAAACAAAAACCATCATCAGGTGCCACTGGACTCGGTCCCTAGCACTAGCTGAAACAGGTAACCTCAGTACAGGAGAAGTCTTCACTCAGACACAGTTCCAGAAATAGGATACAGCCATCTGGTTTTGAGGCTGCAAGAAATGCCTGTCCCTTGAACTCATGGCAACACCTGAGGAACGTGTCCTCTGTGTTAAGGTATACAGCAGTTAAATGAAAGGCAGTAAACAGATGGCAGGTCACTATGGAGTATCATCTCCAAAAACTTCATTAAGAACTTAAGCAACTTGATCTAACTGGACCTAGTTTAGGCAGGTCAAACTAGCTGACCTCCTGCTTCCTTCCAACCTACGTTCTTCTATGTAGGAAGAATGTAAGCTTAATGGAGCCAAGCCTGCTACTGAATTCCACTGTGAGAGACTGAGAAACCATGACTGTAAAATGAAATAGGAGAAAGATCAACTATTGACTGTTAGGATAATTAAGCAGTGGTTGCCCACAGGGGTTGTGGGATTTCTGTCTTTGAAGGCCATCAAGACAAAACCCTGAGCAATCTGTTCTGAATTAAATCCTGATCTTTGAACTGGAGGTTGAACTAGAGACCTCCTGAGGCCCCAACCAACTTGCACAGTATTTTTGTTCTATGACTATTTTAGTATATTAAAAGTGGCTGTCAGACCCTTTTCTGTAAGATGCTGAACTTGGAACTTTAAGGCATAACATTTTCTCCTACCTGGCCTGGTTGTACTGCACTTTGAATGACATGATTCTAAATTGCACAATTAAGAGTAAAAGCTTGACAATGTCCACAATTAAGTCAAAATCATTTAACTTTATAATGGAAGAACACTCTGCATTGCAATTTTTAAATGACACATATCTACAGTATTACATACAAATGTGAGACTTACTGAGAAAAAGTTACATCATTTTGAAACTCCAGAGTGCTACCCTACCTGCTCTTCAGCATTTCAGACACCTTCAGGTCTTCCTACCTACAATTACAGAGAACTAAATAAATCTCTTAAATTCCAGAACACAACTTTTCTTATAAAGTCATGTTTCTTTATTTTTAGAGTCACACAAATAAATACACATTGCCATTAAACTCTCTTGACTATTCAAAAGCTATTAACTTCATATGTAAGCTTTCCAGTATTTTGGCCAAAAGCAAAAACTCAGAGCAACCTCTTGACAAGTTTCCCATAGCCATTAGGTTAGATAGAAAGAACAGATGGGATAACAAATGGAACAAATCTCCATATAGTATGGGATGGCCATATGTCAATACTGGTAAGACACGTTAACCAACACAACAAATCATCCACTGGATCTGATATATTAAGAAACAGCCATCTCCCAGTGTAGAGTTCCTGCGAGAATTAACAGCACAAACCTGATTGTTTGGAGTCATTCAAGTGGCACAAGCCAGATAAGAAATTTCAGAGGCAAACATTATTGTTTTTGCAGACTGCAAAACTCTATGACAAACTCTTAGAGGGCATGACTAAAGCTATTTTTAAATATACAGGGAAGGCACAAACCTACTACATTGCTTAAAATGTCAATGAAATAAATTTAATTATACAATCCTGACTTCAGCTGTGAAGGTATTTTTCTACAACACATTCTAGAATTATGACTGACTTATGGTTTAAAAGTACAAGAAAATATATCATCAGGAATTAAATTTAGATTACCATCAGGCAGAGATAGTACTTTCTGGAAAGCCTTAGTAGTTACACTTTTAATAACTATCTGCTTGTAGATGGATGATAGACATAATCATACAAACATGTGAAAGCTGTGAATTACTCAGACATGAACATGAAGCTTCATGTCAGCTGATATGACACATTTATTGACTGCATGAGTGATTTGTGGACTTTAATTCAGTGCTCAAACACATTTATTTACATCTTGAAATAAGAGCCTAAAATCGGAGCATTTTTGTGGAGTTCTAAATACTGCAGGTTGGCTTATACTTGTTTCCTCATTAAATGCTAAGGTGACAACTTAGCACAGACACCTTCCAGCCATAGTTTTCCACAGTAAAAAGTCCTCTTCTGTAAGACACAGGTAAGCAAGCACAGGCTATGATATAAAACAGATAGACAATGGCTCTCATCTGTACATATAAAAGATTTCTACTGCATTTTGAGAATGCTCAGCTGCCAACGATGTTTTCATTCTTTTAATCCTCTCATTTTAAGGGTGTGTCTACTCCTGATCTTACATGGCACTGCCCAACACTGTTTCAGACAGTTGTCTACAGTGATGGAGCGTAGGTAAAGAAAAGATGTGGTTATAACTGTTTCCTGGTAGTAACTGTTTGCTCCTTGGAGCTGCATGTAGACTATTCTTCCATGCTTACTATTAATCAACACCAGTCTGGTCGCAAATTTTAATTTAGTGGATAAAAATGTATGCTTCTGTACAGACACAAATAATGAAGAAACACCTTTTTCACCTAAAGTTTTTTGTAAGTAGGAATGCCACCCAAGAACTTAGATATTTTAACAAAATATTTCAACCAGAATAGAATGAAGAACTGGAAAAGAGTTGTTTGATTAATCACTTATGTGTCAACTAGCAATGAGGTTTTCATTGGATAGTGCCCAAAAGACTAAAAATTAAGTACATTAAAAAAAACCAGAATAGGCATAATTATTATTCTAAAACTGGCTTTGCTAAAGCAAAGACAATTCAGTCATCAACCTTTCACTTAAGAAACTTATTTGCCAGATTTTATTCAAAAGATAAAACTGTATTTGTTGAGCTAGAAAAAACCAAATCAAACCAAACCTGGACAGATGTTCTTTAGAAAATCTCCTAGTAATTATTAGGAATAAAACCTTTAGAGTAACAAATTTCTTGTCAAAAGAAACAGACTCCCACAAACAAAAACTACTATTATGTTGACAGCCACCTGCAGAACTGGGGAGTGCAGCAGTTAAGAGTCAGGTTTCAACATTTGTGGTTTGTGGATCAGATTTACTGCAACCTATTGCATTCAGACAGGCATATGAAAAAAATGAAGAGGAAGCTTAAATGACCTAAACTACAGACTTCTGAGTCTACAACACTAAATGCTAGTGCTGCATCAGTGAAAACAGAGAAAGATATATCCCCTGTTAAAATTAGTTTAAATTAAGCAAATAACCTGTCTTTCTCTATTTTTTTTGGCAGAAACATGCCCAGATGACCTTAATTAACTTGTACTCTGGCAAAGCACAGAAGAAATCTTAATCCCATTTTCTCATACAGTGGCAGCAATTTGATGTTAAACAATCCACCTCTACCATGGTGCCCTAAATCTCCTTTTCTTTAATGCTCTCATTAGTCCTGCAACATCTACCATGGAGCATAGCATTTCCCCCTAAAACTTCCATTGTTCTCAAAATTCTACTTACTATTTGAATGCTCTCATTATTTTGAGTCACTACATGAAAAAAAGTCTCATTTCTCTCTTAAGACGATGGCTTTAGACACAGAATTTGCAAGTTTTGGCAAGACAGAATAAACCAGAGTCATGCTGCAATTGGTCCAATTCTCCTTTGTTTGTGATTTCCATCTTCTGCAAAGTCCTCATCCTGGATTTGATCCTAAATTGTTCAGTAATGCTCCCTTTCCCTCAGTTCCTCAATTATCCCATTTCATCTCTTTTCTGATTGATCTTGTTTTCATCTTACTGGTTGAAAAAATGCTGTAAATTGTCCAGGTTTTTATGTAACACTGTCTGGCTCTTAAACAATGACAATTTTCATTCCTATAAACCAACCTCTCAGCCAAACTATGAAAAACTGTCACTGAAAAGCTTTATTATTTTTTTTTGCTAACTAATTTAACTTCCCATTCCCCTTTTCTACTTCCAAAGCCCTCAAAAGTTTTAATAATATCTATTGAAAAAGGAAACATAAGCTTCAAAGTACCTGAATGAAAACAAGCAGACCCTAAAATGATATCACAACTTGTATTGCCATCAGAGTTTTAGCTGCACTCAAGAAAAGCATATTTTGGAATATCACCTTCTAAGGAAAAAAAAAAAAACCAACCAAACCACAAACATTTTTTTTTAAGCTTGCAGAACAAATAGCAATTTACTGCACTGTAGTTGGGTATAATAATAGTAAAACCAGTAAGTTACAAAACCCTAGTAAAAGGCAGCAAAATAGGTAAATTGGACTTATCAGACTAGAAGAAACAAACTAGCAATCATGAAAGAAACCCATTCATGTGGGGACACGGTGAATTTCTAAACTGCCTATGCCAGCATTTTTTCTCTTCTCTGATAAGAAAAGAAATGACAAATTTCTAATCACAAAATCACATACATCAGTGCATTACCTATTCTACCACCGAGACAGAAACTCTTACTAGGGTTTGAGGCAGGATTACAATCTGTATTGAACTATTCACTTGTGTGTTATCCCGATCCTTTGGATTTTGAGGAAGTAATCCCAAATGATTAGAAAGGTAGCTCTAAGATTTCCTGTAACAAAAGACAGCTGAAGACTGGAATTTCCCAAATTCAAAAATCACATTTAGCAGCTGATTGCTATAGGAAGAAAAATATTTTGGCACAGAAACACAGATGTGTTTCCCTGACCTGGGTGATATTACAAATTAAAGACAGTGACTTGAATGCTAATATTCTACAAATTTGCCTCAAAACATCAACACCTCTTCTTACTCAACTCAGTTTTCATGCATTTTTCTTTATGTTGTGATTTCAAAGATTTCTTTTATTCCAAGTCTCAATTTAGTTTGGCAATTTCCTTCCTGTCCACCACCACTGATGAATTTCTCAGATATATTCTAAACGAACGTGAGTATTTTGAACAGTTTATTTTCTTTGTAAGGATTTACATTTGGGAAGAATTATTTCTTTTTGTATTATTTTTTGCTCAGTATGCTTTCAGATTTGAGTGTGGTGTTGGGAAAGCATATATCTGAGAGGAAAAGAAAAGGATTCTCAAAAAGCTGAATTATTGTTGTGGTGGTTTTGACTAGAGTGGTGAGCATAGGGATGTCATTTGGACTTGTGCTGAAAGCAGTGCTGACAATACAAGGATGTTTTAGTTATTGCTGAACAGTGCTTACACAGGGTCAAGGTCTTTACTGCCTCTCAGACTGCCCATCCAATGAGCAGGCTGGGGGTGTACAAGAAGCTGAGAGGGGACACAGCCAGGACAGGTGACCCAGCCAACCAAAGGGATATCCCATACCATGTGCTGTCATGCTCAGCAATATCTGGCGGATAGAACAATATCTATCTGGGGGAAGAAGATGGAAGGATGGTTAGAGGAGTGATGGCATTTGTCTTCCCAGGTCACTGTTAGGTGTGATTGAGCCCTGCTTTCCTGGAGATGGCTGAACACCTGCCTGCCCATGGGAAGTGGGGAATGAATTCCTTGTTTTGCTTGCATGCATGGTTTTTGCCTTACCTGTTGAACTATCTTCATCTCAACCCATGGATTTTCTCACTTTCACCCCTCCCATTCTCCCCCTCCATCCCACAAGGAGGGAATGAGCGTGTGGGCTGTGTGGGGCTTAGTTGCCAGCTGGGGTTCAACTGTAACAATTGTGTACCTGAACTAAAGCCATAGGGAGTAAACTATTAATATATTTCAACTTGCAATTTCAGTAACTGGGCTTATAAAAATCCAGAGCTGAAATTAAAACCTGAATGTAGATAGCCAATACAAGGTATACAGAGTGTCTGTGATCTTCTTACTAACCACACCTGATGGCATGAGGAGGGGTTTAGATGGACAGAAATCACATGATCCTTGTACAAAGGATTACGTGAGTCATCCTTAAGGAAGAGACTACACACACTGCTGGGGGAAACCAACACCAACCTCACAACCCTCAGGCAGTGCTAGAAAACACTAATCACCAGAGTAGCCTTCAAGGAATAACATCACTAGCTTAAGATCGCCACACAATACAGACAAGACCAAGAAGAAAGTAATCTTTTGTAAGCAGTGAACCTTAGGAAGTCCACTTAGATGTCCTGTTTGGCTGAGCAGTTCCTTGAGGACTACATTTCTAATCATACCCATGATCAATGCTCACAGCAGGCAGAAATCTACAGTCACCGTCCTCAAACACTTGGAATGGAACACAATAACACAGCTGTACCAACACAGAGAGACTTACAGATAAATGTGGTCACTGCACGTGTAGTAAGTCAGTTTCTTTCTCATTACAAGGAATAAAAACCCAGATGCAAGCACACACTGTGTATGCACACTGCTGTCTAAATGTGCAGAAATCTTGCTTTACAGGAAAGCTATCCATCAAGATGTAGTAGTGGCAGCCTTTAGAGTTTGTGTGCAAACACCTGAAAGAAATGCTTAGCCTAGTACTATTTTCTTACGTCAAAAGAATAAATTACTGAACAAAAAGTACTTTGCGATCTTTCATGATAAGTGTTATCATTGCCAAGAAGAGATTTAAAGCAGGAAACACTTTAATAACAAATCTTAAAGTGAAATGGACACTTCAAAACAAACTGTTCAATAAAAAAAATCTTAAAGCAAACAATATATATAGAACAAAACCCACCAAACTTCTAAAAGCTTAATATGGTTTTGTTACTAACTTTTAAATAGAAACTAATTTTTTTTATCTGGAATAACCTTCCTACCAGTCTTTACTTGATGCAATGCAGACAACAGTTCAGACACAATTTTCAATGGCAAACTTGGCCAGGATACCTATCTAAATCAAGGAATGGTATTTCTGTCTTAGACAGTTGGTCAGTTAATTTGTTCATGCAGTACAATAACGTCATATAACCTTACTGAGAGACCTGCAGGAACATACAAATTTGTATATCAGAAAGCATTTGAAAGTCATAGAATCCTAGAATCATTTAGTCTGGAAAACACCTTTAAGATCACCAAGTCCAACCAATAACCCAGCACTGTCAAGCCCATCACTAAACCACGTCCCTCAGCAACCATGTCTACACATCTAGTTTTAAATACCTGCCTGGACAGTAAGTAAACTACTTCCCTGGGCACCCTCTTCCTGTGCTTGACAATGTTTTTCATTAAGAAATTTTGCCTACTATCTGATCTAAACCTCCCCTGGATCTGGGCTAGCAATGAGAACAGCCAACAAGGTAACACAATAAATTCATTCGACAAGGAGAGACACATTTTACTCCCCCTCTTCCCAAGAAACCCTATGGGAATCAGTCATTCAGACAACTGGTGAACAGATGCAACTGGTGAATTTAGAAATGATCTTACAGATATTCATGTATTATTTTTGAAACATATGTCTGCAAATATAAAACATACATTTGAAACAAACCACAAAAGACATATAACAGTACAGAACTACTAAAACTTGTCCCCCTGACCTCATGGAAATATTTAAGATGATAGAATGGGAGAAGAAAAATGAAGTGCTGCCACAATTCCCTCTACCCCACCCATACACACACAAGTGTAATAACTAGGCTAGAATAGTAGCTTAAAATCTAGGACTGATTGTTAATATTTGTCTAAGATTGAAATTTATCAGTCATCAGCCTAACAGAAGAGGTGGCCTAAACGTCTGGCACCAGCACAGAGTTTCTCTGTTCTTGGGTAAATCACTCACTTTTTCAGTACTAAGCCTGTAAAATAAGGAAAAAAATATTTCATTTTCCTCATGGGGCACTTTGACTTTAGTTTGTAAACTGCCCACAGCAGAAGAGTCCAGATCACATTTCAGATGATTAGGTGCTAAATGATATTAACTCCTTGTTGATTTTAAAGATTTTCAATTGAGGTAAATTTTGAATGGGGAGTGAACTTAAAGATCTTCATGTTGAATAAATAACGTGACAAACGCTTTTTCAATAACTATATTTCTTTTTACTTCAACTGCCACCTTGCTTCAATAATTTCTGAGAAAATTTTATGAAACATTTGTTCACTAAATACATAATATGTATATATAGGGTATATAAAATCTGAATTTTATTATAAATACACATGAAAAAACTACACACTTAAACAATTGTTTCATTTTCAAAGTGTCAGATTTCACAGGTTTGTAAATGAGGCCTTTCCTGATGTTCTTCAGTCTCAAAATACGAAGGTTTACTCCCTATCACACCTGCTCTTATGTATTTCCCAGTTTGTCTCCACCTCTCAAATCTCCCCAGCACTAGGACAGCGAGCTTCCTGCTGAGGTACGCGGCCACCATCACCATCCCCTCAGTAGAAGCAATCCTTGCTCTGAGTTCTGCCATTCTATCTCATCTTGACAGTAAGCAAGCAGAGTTAACTATAAATTTTGATAAAGTAACTTCAAATACTGGACACATAACAAGTTGCCAGTAAGACTACCAAATGGGATTTATTATAAGCATTACACAACACACTATCTACCTTGCTTATGACCAAAACTGGACAAAAGAGCAGCAAACAGGTGGCCCAGCAGTTACTCTGTTTTTTTCTGTAGTGCTCAGTGACAGAACAAGGGGTAACAGGCACAAGCTGGAACACACAAAGTTCCACTTGAACATGAGGAAGAACTTCTTTATTGTATGTGTGAGGGAGGCTTGGCACAGGCTGCCCAGGGAGGGTGTGGAGGCTCCTTCTCAGGAGGTTTACAAACCTGTCTGGATGCGTTCCTGTGCCCCCTGATTGAAGGGAACCTGCTTTAGCAGGGAGTTGGGCTGGATGATCTCTAGAGGTCCCTTCCAACCCCCACCGTTCTACAATTTTGGGACACTATTTCTGTGTCTCAAGGAACACGTTCTGTTTGATGCTGTCCCTGAAAATTTAATCAGAGCCATGTCACAAAGAAACAGAAACCATTATGATTCTTCCAAACGACTGAAAGAACAGATGACCTCTGAAGTACACGGAAAATGAGAGCAAAACCATGTAACCTTCTCAATGAAAGGATTTACCAAAGATACCTTAGAGCAAGACGGATAATAAAAGTCAACATAAATTAGACATCACACACATTGCTCCTGGGATTAAAGAGGATAAAATTACTTTGAAAATATTTGCACAGAGAGCTTTTCTTGTGCAACACAAAGCTTCAGGAAGTTCTCTTTCCATGACTCGGATTCCATGTTTAAACATCACACTGTTAAGGTTATTGCAAACTAAGCAGAGTTCACAATTAATTCACCTCTTTGCTTGCTTGCTTCTCATTCACTGAAGAGGAAAGGAGGCAGTTCTAGTCATAGAAAAGGAAATATAATTTAGTCTTACGAGTCTCAAAATTGTTATTAGGCAGAACACTAACTCAAATTGCTCTACATGAGCAGGCAGGCAAGCAGCAACATTTTAGATCAGAAAACCTAGTGCTAAAACCTAAGGCCAGAGAAAAGTCCTGAAGAAGTTTCACAAAGACAAGTTTATTTCTTATAGAAATAAACTGAAGAATTGTTACAAACATAACAATAACCACATCCCCATTTTACTTTCTGGGTTTTATTCAACAAAACTGTATCTGACTAATTAATAAAAGCTTAGTCAAAACGAAGAGCTGGTGCACTGCAGTAACATTCCCACTGTCTCCATTCCACAAGGCCACTACTAACTAGGCCACCGATGTGGCAAAGCACGCACACCCAAAATGAACTGAGGCAATGGACCGCGGCGGCAGCGCAGCGCTACCGACGGGCTTTCGAGGCCTCATTTCACGATGATTCCAAACTCTGCACAGAAATGCAGAGGCTCATCGCTCATCTGAACCGCAACAAACGCAGCTCCTCGGCGGGGCGTTCCGCAGCCGCCCGGCTCAGCTTTGGGCCGAGGCTCCTCGCTACTGTATGAAATACGGCAGGGAGCGGAGTGGTGGCGTTGTCAGAAAGCAGAGCTGGAGGGTGAAAAAACCAGACACGGCAGATAGACACAACGAGAGGGGCATAACCTGTCCTACAGTGGCGGTCAAGGCAGAGCAAGCGATGGCGCAGGTGAAGGGGACACCAAGACCTGCCCGGTGGAAGAGGCGGGGGAGGGTGTCAACTGCCCTCAAGGAGCGGCCAAGGGAACAGCCGAGAAAGTGAAGCGACGGTGGTCGGGGACGAGCGAAGCCCATACCGGTGGGAGGAGGCTCCCGTCACCGGGCAGGGGCTTTCCTCTCCCGGGGGAGGCGGTCCCGACGTCGGCCCCGACTACCCCCCACCCCTCCCCAGCCATGCTGGCTCACCAGAAGAGCAGGTTGGCGCAGACGAAGCCGCCCAAGCTGTGGAGGGGCCGCTCCCAGCTCAGCGCCGCCGCGATGCAGCAGCCCACTGCCAGCCCCGTCTCCCCCAGCAGCGCCACGGCCGCCTCTCGTGACACCTCCGCCGGTTCCACAGCCCCGACCGCCGCTGCGTCCCGCTCCTCCGGGACCTCCGGCTGCTCCCCGCCCGCCTCTGCCTCGCGGGGCTGCGCGGGCACCGCGCTCGCCATGGCTCGGTGGCGGCCGCGGAGCTGCCGCTCGGCGGGGCGGGGCGGGGCGGAGCTGGGCCGGGCCGAGCCGGGCCAGGCCGGGATGGCGGGAGGCGGGGCGGGGGCGAGGCCCGGCCGGGCAGCGCTGCCGTTACCCCCCCACCCCACCAGCGCCCACGGTGACGTCACCGCGAGGCGCGCAACCCCCCCCTCCGCTCTGAGGGCAGGTGTCACGAGGCGCTGCGCCTGCGCGTGACAGGTGCCGGGGGCGGGGCCTCGGGGGGCGGGGCGAGGTCACGTGCGGGGCCGCGTGCCGCCGCCCGGGCGCGCGCCCCCTCAGGCCCTGCGTCCCCTCAGGCCCTGCGTCCCCTCAGGCCCTGGCTCCCATCCCGCCTCCTGCCCCGCCCGTACGGACCCGGGGTTAAACAGGAGATAGGGTTCCTGGCTGCCTTCCACTTCAGGTATGTGGAGGGCAGGTGTTCACCCAGGTCGCAGAAGTGACCAGGGGAAAAGCGTGGAGGGTTTTGTTTCCCAGCAGGGAAAGCTGAACGACATTTGCTTACTTGATTTGGAACCTGGTGTAGGATGAAACCCACCAGAAGATGTTACTGCTCAGATTCCCCCTTCATCTCATTGTGTATATCCCACGTCTCCAAATCCTAAACAAAAAAATAAGAACTAAGTTGTTGTCACAGTGCTGGGAACTTCTCCTGAGAACAAACACCTGAGGAGTTCGATGGCTTCCATCTGCATCTTCAGTATCCAAGAAATGCACCTGAAAAATCTACACCATGTTGCTCTGCCATCTTTGCTACTAAATATCTGGCTTTCAGATATTTTTTTTTTCAGATTTTTTTTTCTGGAATCCAAGAATGTGGGTCCCAGTGTAAGCTGCGTGACATTAAATAATTTTTATTGCAAGAGTAAAGTAACCAAAACATGTACTCTGAGGTACATGAACAGTAGGATAATGGCAATATAATCCTATGGCCCTATGGATTACAACCGTGGCAGGTTTTAGGAAATCTTCCCTTAACAATATTCCACTGCTTTTTTAAACATTTCAGGATGCGTGTGGACTACAGATATGGGAACTATTTCAGATGTTTACTTCAGTGTGAGAAGAAGAGAGGGATGATTAATTCCCAGCCACTCAAAATTTAGATGTCTTTTTTTCAGAAAAATGGTAGTAAGTATGTTTTCTGGCTTTGATCTTTCTCTGTTTGGTGTTTTGCCTGCCAGGGTTTAAAGGTTTGTGTGCAGTTTCTGCTGGGAAAACCAGGACTAGCACTCTGTGTGGTTGCGTGTGTGAGCTGTAATGCACAGCATTAGGTGCAGGTTAGGGACTGCTGTCAGGGACTACCATGTAAATGATGGGTGAAAACTGAGGAGAAAGCTTTCTAAATGCTTACATCAAAGGAGCATTCTAATGCTTATGAAGTATGTCTGAAAAATCTGATGTCAGCATAGGGTAACATTGTTGAATTCAATTGAGGATTCCAGCTCCAAATAGTGTGATTTTTCTTCCCCCTCCCATTTTTTTAAAAAAGAAGCCACCGTGTTTTACATTTGCTTCATTTCTTCACACAATCATAGAATAAGTTAGTTTGGAAGGAATGTCTGGAAAACATTTGATCTGACCTTTCTTCCCATATACGCACTCAGAGCACCTTTGTGTTTGGCTATGACATGTTGTTTTGTGTCGTGCCCAGATTTGTTCTGAATGTCTCTGAGGACTGGAAATTCTACAGCACTCTCTGGGCAACCCATTCCAACATCTGTCCCTGTTCATTGTGAAGAATATTTCCTTATTATCTATTAAAAATTTCCTATTTTCCAAGTTTTTCCCATTTCCTCTAATTTCTTTGGTCTGTACCTCATAGGGGAGGACTCTGGCCATATCTGCTCCATAACCACACATCAGGTACATAGCAAATAGATCCCTGTTAACCTTCTGACCTCCACAATGAGTGAACCCAGCTATCCCAGCCTCTTCTGCATTATGAACTCTATAAACTTAGTGTCATATGTGACATGCATACTGTGCACCTTTCATTAAACTTACTTCTGCCTGAAGCTCCATGTGTGCTTTTGTGGACATTCTCCTGGGTCTCTTCATTAAACTCTCATTTCTTCTATAGTTACTATTCAAATGCAGAATAATTTCCCAATTAATAATTAGCAGTTTTATCCTTTGAAACATCCAAGAGATCTCTATTGTAGAGCATTGTTGAAACTATATGCCAAACTGATTATTTTATTTAACTGTAATAGATCATAATCTTAAACCATGGAGCAGGAACATGTTAAGCGTTGTGCTCTGTTATGCAAAATGTAATTAGGACTGGGACAAATCTGAGTATTTTACATACAAGTTTGAATATCAGATTAAAATGTCAGCAATAGTCCTATTCTACTCTCATTTTCTAACATGTGCTTTGGAAACAGCATTTGGGGCCTCATACAACTAAGTAACTAATCATAGTTAGAGGAAATGGCATAGAAATGCAAAGGCATAATTACCATCTAGTCTGAGGGAACATCCACTGCCTGCCAGAAACACTTTAATACTGAGGCTGTCCTCTACTGTTTCTCTCAGACATCAGCCTTTCTGCTTGCTGTGGTCTTTTTAGCTTCTTGAAGTAACCATAGGATAGCAGAATGAACACAGGTTTTTTTTGTGTGTGTCAGATACAACCATAATTTGTCCCAAATTGTTATTTACAGAAAGAATTTGAAAGTTTTGATTTGGTATTGTGTTGTTTTTTCTTGTTTCCTTATTTTTACTTATGTGTTCATAATTTGTGTTTTCCTTCCTTTATCTAAAAAGGAAAGACAATTTCTGAGAGAACATGATTTAAAAAATAAAACCCCCAATACCTTGTGATCAGCAGGATGATGCTGTTTAGAATACTTGGACTGCCTTTTCTGGCTTTTTAGTTATACCAATCTGGAAAACAGAGCACTGGCTGAGAGTGTCAGCTTCCACTGTCCTGCTGTGTGAGAAGGGGAAGATTGCTTGTGTCTTTCTGGTACATTAATACTCCATGTATCTTCCTGACCAGCTCTTTGTCTCCTCTTCTTGTTTGAATTCTTTACAGATGGAGATGACCTCATGTATGTGCAGTGCCAAACCTAAGCAGGGTGTAATTTCAAACAGATTTACCAGGTACTTTCCCAATGTAACTAAAGAAAAAACATAAGAACTCGGAATTTACAAATCAAAACTGTGGCTGACTTATAAAACAAATCTTAAGAAAGGTCTGTGCTTGCAAGAACTTGTAAGTGACTTTAAAATGAAATCCTGTGTTGCCTGAGGTTATAAGACTGCTTAGCATGATCATGCTTGATTATGGAAGACCATATTAGTTGGTAGGAAAAAATTAAAACTTGGTGCTTTTCACACCAGGTCTGCAAAGACAGGGATACATTTAGGGAAAAAAATAAATCAATGAGCATAGTCCAGGTGGGTTTTGAATGTCTCCAGAGAAGGAGACTCCACAACCCACCTGGGCAGCCTGCTCCAGCACTCCATCACCCTCACAGTGAAGAAATTCTTCCTTGCATTCCTTTGGAATCTCTTATGTTCCAGCTTATACCCATTGCCCCTTGTCCTATCACTGGACATCACTGAGAACAGCCTGACTCCATCCTCCTCACACCCACTCTTTACATATTTGTAAACATTAATGAGATCACCCCTCAGTCTCCTCCAAGCTAAAGAGCCCCAGCTCCCTCAGCCTTTCACATCATAAAGGAGATCTTGAGATTCTGTGTGATTCTGTGACAGCATGCTAAGCAAAATGAGACTGAAATATTTGTTGGGCAGCTGGAATCCAATTGGCCTTGTAAGCTAAAACTACCAGGTGCTTCAAGATGAAAAATTTAACAAGCATGGAAAATTTATATGACTGTTGATGTTATTTCTTATCCAGAAATGTATTTTGGGTTTCTTTTTCCTCGTTGCTGGGTTATGCTGCTTCTTAATGCCTACGAACTCATAGCTTTAAGAGCAGAATCCAACAACAAAGTAACATGGAAGAATTGTGCTTGTGTTTTAGTTTTTCTGTAATACAGATAATGATCAGTCTGCTCTGATACCCCTGCATCAGAAATTCCATTTTGTGTGGTTGATGTGTGTGAGAAAAACATTAAATGTTCTGTTCTCAAATGCAGTGTTCTTTTGTGAGTCCAAGTTTAAGTTTTGATTTGTTAGTGTGGCATTAGATGGATAATAAAGAGATCAAGTTTAAATTAGAAAGGATGATAATTCTGATGTAATTGTTTAGGATGTGAGGCAATGGAATTTGCAAAAGAAAATGTCTGTTGACAGGCTCAACAGCTATGGTCAAAGCCAGTTAAGAAACCACTTAAAGCTGAATCCTGGAATGGTGGGGTTTGGAAGGGACCTCTAGAGCTCATCCAGTCCAACCCCCTGCTAAAGCAGGTTCCCCTTGATCAGGAGGCACAGAAATGCATCCAGGTGGGTTTGGAAACTTCCAGAGAAGAGACTCCACACACTCTCAGGGCAGCCTGTGCCAAGGCTCCCTCACCTCAACAGCAAAGAAATTTCTCCTTATGTTCAAGTGGCACTTTGTGTGTTCCAGCTTGTACCCTCTAGTTTTGTCACTGCGTGCTGCAGAAGACTGGTCCCATCCTCTCGACACCCGCCCATTAGGTATTTTTAAGCATTAATAAGATTCTCAGCTTTCTCTTCTCCAGGCTAAACAGCCCCAACTCTCACAGCCTTTCCTTGTGAGAGATGCTCCAGTCCCCTGATCATCTCTGTAGCCCTCCACTGGACTCTCTGCTTTTAGCCCAGGAACAGTATTGTACAGTAATTCACTTCTTTGGATCGCTGCTGCCCTCTTGTGTTTGCTTCCCATGACTGCTGTAGCATGCGTAGTTTTTGGTGTGTTAATACCAAGGGTCTTGTGTCTGTTGTATAAGATAATGTCAGTGGATTCCTTCAAGATTAAAATTATGAGATGTTTACTTTGTGATGTGAGTTTGACTGGCAAGAATAACTCAGTAGTTTGAAATAAATAGTGGTAGATAGACCAGAAGTCCCATTAACCAATTGCAAATTCCCATCCTCACAATCTCCCCCACCTTGCATGCTCACCTTGTGTACCTGTGTTGTGTATGAAAGTACATCTGTTTCACAACACAGCTGGTAGCTGTGTTCCTGTATCTGGCAGAGTGAAATGCAGTGGGTTTCCAGGGCTGGCCACCATACAGAATTAGTTACATTCATGACAGTGGTGTCATTATTTGCCTACTACCCTTTTGTATTTACTTCACAAAGCTGTAGAAGGTCTGTAGTGTCTGTGCTATGAGAAGTAAGCCTGTCAGCATTGAAGAAGCTGCCAGCGTTCTGCCCAAACTGCTGTAGAATGGACTTATGCCAGCATGGCTTGTAGTGCTGCAGCACATCTGTGTGAAGTGCTTGTACAGGTGCAAACCTGTGGGTACCAGTTATAGCTGTATGCCTCAGAAATGTGGGGCTTGAAACTTAGGTTTCTGGGAAAAAGCTTTTTGGGTGAAGAAATTTTGAGTAGCCCTGCAGTGCGAGATGGGTTGTGCAGCAGGAGTGGAGCTCTATTCTGTCAGGAAATGATGGCTTGCTTTGAGTGATTCTTTCTAAACAACTTGCATATGCAAAAACCCAGAAATGTTTCAGTCTCAGATAGTATGTGTGTGTAGCTATACATACTGGAATTACAATTCTCTCATTTTTCTTGCCTTCCTTAATTTCAGTTCACCTTGCTGGGAAGGTGGGGACATAAAAGGAGTTGTGTTAATTAGCAAGCCCTTAGGGACTAAGGGATAGTGCCACAGATGGAGTCACTAAAAGCAGCTGCCAGTTGGAGGGGGGTGAAGGGTTTCTCACAGCAAGCCCTGTAGTCCCTAGAGGCTCTGTACTCTTGTAAGGGCAGCACATGCTGCACTGCCATGCTGTGGCTGGCTACTGAAAACAAGCCAGCTTACTAGCAGCTGTACTTGCACCAGCCCCGAGGAGTGGAATTGCTCAACAGTCCTTCCCCTTTGTCCTGATGCTGTCACTGACACAGAGCACAGCACTGAGGAGACCTGCCCCATTACAACACAAAGCACATGAACCTTTCCAAGCAACAGCCTATGTGTGCGTATACATATGTATAGCCTACGCTGTGTTCCAGGCTTGGCTCCTGAGAAGACACATGAAATTAGGGTCTTGTTCCGAGTCCAACTCAGTATGAAGTGGAAACAGAGCACATCACATGTTTTTTCTTTATTGCTGGACTTTTTTTTTCTCTCTTTTCAGTAAGCAGGCATGATTCCTTAAAGGCTGAGGTTTTTAATAACAGTAAGGTTTTTCAGGTTTCTTTTTTTTTTGCTGTGGACAAAAAGATACCTTTGATCAAAGTTTTGCCTTATATTACAGTATTTCTGTACAAAAATAAAAGTCCAAAATCAGCTTATTATTAGCTGATATTCCCCAATTTATTTACAGGGTACTGTTCAAAACCTTCATCAGGCAACCAGGTAAAATAGACAACTCTATATCAAAGCAGTTGCACTGCACAACTTTGTGTTCTCTAGTCAACTCTGAAGGGCTGTGACCTTTGGCAGTCAGTCTGGGTTGGACAGTCCAGCTAGAATTACGAGTGATGTCTTTTAAAAGGAAAAGAAAATATTGAAAACTTAAGCTGGCATTATGGAGTATTGAACTGGTAATTGTATTTCCATATGAGGGTAGTCTATAAATATTCTCAGCTACATCTCTCTTTATAATACAGCAGATACAGGATGCAGACTTCTGCTACTTATATGGTAATACATATTTGCCATAGGAAAATCAAGGTATGAAAAATTTTGGGATTTACTTGTTAATAAAACTGCTGATAACCATACAATTGTCACAACTATAACTCTGAACTATTCAAATGTACAGAAAGACTGTTTACACCATTGCACATACTTTTTTTCCCTTTGCTTCAAAAGACTTGTGAAATAACAGAATAAAATTAGTCAAATTTTCCTGACAGCTCAAGTAACCATGCACAAGGTGCACATCCATGGAAGCAAGGGGAAACAAAACGTTGGCGTCCGTCGGGAAGGCTGCCAGCAGCTCTCCAAAAAAATATACCTTGCTCTTCTTCCCTCCCTCTTCCCACCTGTACACAGGCCAGCAGGTTAGTGTAGAATGGATGAACAGAACTTTGTTTTCAGTGTTCCGAATGGACAAAAAAATAGCCTTTTGACTTTTATCAGCAATTTTAGGTCAATGCAAGTTGGGTTTAATGTTGTAAGGCACTTATTACTGCTTGTATTGCAGTGGATCAAGTCTTAAGGCATTTGTTACATCAACTGAAGATAATGATGCTTTGGAAAGTTTTGAACGAGCCAGCAGTTCTAGTATGTGACTGTTTCAGCTGATTTTCCCTTCCCCACCCTGTGGTCTTTCTAAAACAATGCTTGAGGGTATTTTTCCGTGGAAACTCTGGTTCTTGGTTATCTTGTCAACAGACGTGATCAGTATCATCAGGTCGTTTGGAGGCCAAGCAGAGATATGTTCTATTTAGAGCACGGTAGAACTGGTTTTGTTTTCACCTGGAGCTGCCCTGGCTTCCATGACTACTCACGGACCGAGAGGTGCTGTAGCGCTTTTTCACAATCATACTGATGTAAGCTTTCATCAGCTTCGCAATGTCAACCACCTGCCAAAAGTGCATACAGAGCAAAGTTGGTGTTAATAAGGTAACAGGATGTGACTGCATTTCTTTATATGCCAACAATATAAAACTGTCAAACTTTTGACATGATCCTCCTTCCCACAGTTAAACAAATACAACTACTGAGGCACTTTTATCCCTTTGTCTTCCCTTTAGCTTTACAGGGATCTCGAATAAATCTGTAACATTTGCAGCAATTACTGAGTGCTGAGGGATATGGTTTAGCGACGGGCTTGGCAGCGGGAGGTTAGTGGTTGGACTCGATCCTAAAGGTCTTTTCCAACTGTAATGATCTATGATTCTAAGTAGCCTCGCTGGCAGAATGGAAAGAGCACCAATCACTTACCTCACTCGTTTCAAAAAGCAGTTCTCTCTCATCCACCACAATCTTGTAAGTGTTGGCAAGCGGTGCGCCAAATGACAAGATATGTTCATACTGAAACACCTCCAGAGGCCTGCCTTCCCCGCGCTTGTAGACGGAAACTGCATCGGCGCTGACTCCCAGCCACAGCTCCTGTGGGAATCCCCCTTCTTTGCACTAGAGGGAAAAAATGCAAATTAACAGCAAAGGGAACAGTGGAGCCACACAAGGCTTGCTGCTGATGTTCTTGTCTGGAACCATTTTTTAAGAAGTGCCTGTTGCCTGTCCCTCTTTGAACATGGCCTTTGACACTTCTCAAACTTGCCTGTGACCCTGATATCAGGATGGCACTCTATCTGTACTTTATGCTTAACTGGTCGATTTAACTACTGACTGTGCTTGCTAACGACAGTATGCTTTTAGTATCAAACATATTATTACATCAACTGTCTGAGCACTGTTAGGGTTTCACTACTCTGTAACAGAATCGTCATCTGTACAGAACAAACCGTAGTTGGAGTGTTCAGGAGGTCTTACTCACCTCGACGTCAAAGAGTGTTGAGCCATAGCCAGGCCATTCCTTAATCAAAGCCATATACTTTGCCATGGCCTGCTCCTGGTTCATCCTCTGGAGTTTTTTCCATTTGTCAATAATACTAGTCCTGCAAGCTGAGATTTCCTCTTTGACCCACATGTCTAACATCTGATCTTCCTCAACCTTCTGTTTGCTGACAGAGCCACTGCGAAAACTTCTCCGCAGCGTTCCTTCAAGGAAGCTGGCTCGCTTCTTCTCAGCCTTCTCTGCTACTGTAAATGTTTTGGTAGACTGTGTAATCCGAGACTTCAGCTTCTGCAAGGGATAGACTTCCTCCATGTCTGGGATGGTGGTATGTGGAGTGTGATCTCCCTGAAGGTACTGAAGGCGCAAAGCTGCAAGAACCTGGAGGGTTTCTTCAGGAGCAGGATAATGTCCTCTAATCACTGCTTCGTGAGCCTATCAAGGGGAAAAAAGGTAGTAGCTTTTAATGTACAAACCAGTCTTTGAAAGGATTAAAAGATAAGTGGGAAGTAGATTTAGTGCTAGGCAAATCCAGGATCTGAAATGAATAATCCATTAAATAAAATCAAATGTGATAAATCTCTTGGCAAATTTGTTAAACTGGGTAGGACATGGTTTACCAGAAGAACTGCAAGGCAACCTAGGAACTTGTCAAATGAGAACTACTGTTATTAGTACAGCTCTTTGTGAACTCACATATACAACAGCAACTGAATTAACAAAAAAGATAACAAAACATAAAGGGGAGAAAAATCAGGACTTAACATCTGATTGGAAGGAAGCCATCTGTGTTCAAGGGCATCAGGAAGAAACGAATATCTAGTTTTGCTTATTGCTATCAATAATCTGCCTGTAAAAAAACGACGTTTCCATCCAAACAAGCCAAGCCCTAGCATAGCTTTGCAAGAAACCTCTCTGAGGGAAAACAGTAAATCTTCAGCGAGTCCCAGGTGAAGTCAGTAAAATGTCTGTATGTTACAGTGGTCTGCAGCACCAGGGATGAGATTCTGAACCAAGCAGACTCTTTTGAATCCTATCTCTTTGCACACATCTTCAAACCTTTGGAAATGTGCAGCAGCACTTTTGTTTTAAATGTTACACTAGTAGAGGAAACAAACAGAGATGATGTCTGGAGATTACAGAATTGCAAGCAGCTCAGTAAACTGAGAGAGGCCATTCACACCCAAGCAAGAGCCAGTTCATTTAGCTCTACACTTAGGATGGAGACAAAATGTGCCTTTAAACACATGGGCTGATTTAGCTGAGATTGCACACATGCAGGAGAAAAAGCTGTCTCATGGAAATGTAAGACCAATATTAATGAGAAAGAAGAGCCAAAATATTTTCTTCAGCACCTTATTAATTAAAGGATTCAAACTTTAAAATCGTGGAGGTTACAGAACTAAAACTGATGGCAAAAAGGAACTTTCTTAATTGGCTGAAAAAATTTCAATGCTTGACATCAAAAGCAGACAATTAGAAAAGAAGAACAGAACTGATGTTAGGATGTAGTAAGTCACCTATTTAAGGTATGGCTGGAATATCCATGGTAGGGATTGAATGTGCCATGCTTTGTAACTGAAATACCATTGGTCTTGGTAAGACAAAATATCTGTCTAAACACCAGTCAGCACAGAATGCTCCATGAAAACAAT
This sequence comes from Colius striatus, assembly GCF_028858725.1. Taxonomy (NCBI): domain Eukaryota; kingdom Metazoa; phylum Chordata; class Aves; order Coliiformes; family Coliidae; genus Colius; species Colius striatus. Next base: position 9,350,084 of record NC_084762.1, read on the forward strand.
CTGCATCAGCAAATGTGCTTGTTTTAGCTCTTCAGAGGGAAGACTAAATCTGCCTCTTAAACTGATAATGTAATGTTAAGATAAAAGCTCTGGCAGGAGGGTTGGACTGGATGATCTTTTGAGATCCCTCCCAGCCCTTGAGATTCTGTGATTCTGATGCAGAGATCTCATGGATTTTATTCATACTGTTTGAACTTCATCCCAAAGCAGAGGCATTAACTGGCTGACTCCTCTGTATGCAAGGACAGTCAGAATGGCAATGTTTCTAAGCCCTACCAAGGCAATCAATTGCCCAGATCCTTAGCCAACAATATGCAATTCTGGATTGAGCTACAACAGCAGGCTCAGGAAAGAGACTTTTATTAGACTCATGATGCAATATGGTACCTTAAAACCTGAACTGTGAACAAGGAAGAGACATTGTATTTCAGTGAAGATGTTTCTGATCCTGAGGGAGGGGAAAAAGCTTTAAACATACGAAAATTGAAACATGTCAGTTCTGGATCACATCAGGCTTGCTTACCAACAGAACGACAGTGTCTTGGCACTGCAAATAGCCTCACACAGAAATCTTTATCTCTAGTGCCCACTTGAAAGAATTTGTCTGCTGGAAGACTTTTTAGTCATTTGCAATATACCAGAAAAGGAGGAGGTCAATCACAAACAATAAATGCCACCAGTGAGAATTCCTGAGCAGGACTTCATAGAATGGAAATCCAACCACTGATGCATTTAGTTTTAATTATAAATCAATTTCAATTATTTCATGTTTTGCTCATTTAGAACTCAGCATATTAAGTGCATTTCTGCTTATCACAGCTATCTTATGGTTACTGCTGAGACTGGACTGATTTGTTTTACTATGGTGCCAACAAAATAATCAGCTTTTGAAAAAAGAATAATACACTGTTATCTGATTAGTTCTGTACAGTTGCCAACACGGGTCTCTAAATAATTCATTTGCTTACCAGTTACACATTTTTCACTTCATTTCTTGCACTTTCTTAAGAAAATGCTTTCACAAGAGCAAAATTAAAAGCATTATCCTACTCTTTTTTATCCAGCTTAGACCCAGTTATCCACTTTTTTACCACTATACATAAAGCAATTCACAAGTACTACAGAAGTAAGAAAAGTCCTAACATTAGACAAATCCTTTGTGCCTCACTTCTATGAGGATAAGCCCAATTTGATGAGTGAACTGCATTCTTTGCACTTGATGAGTAGTAGTGCATTTAATTAAACAGAAGCATGACCAAAGCCTGTTCTGCCTAGATCTCTTGCTTTTTTCCTCCTCTTAAAAGTGCCTCAGAACCAAACCTATATCCTTTACCTGTTCACACATAAAGGCAAATTCCACACTATCTTTTGGGACGTTTTCTGTGTCCAGGAAACAGTAGAGCTTGAAGTAGAACTTCCAGTGCATCTCCCCAGGTTCAGCGGTGGCAGCAAGCCTGCAACATGGTGTGAAGGAGAGAGAGATCAAATCTGTGATATCAAACTCCTTTCTAAATTGTCACCTGAAGAACCTAAGCAAGGCATCAGTTGAGTTTTGCTTTGGAGAGAAAGGGGGAGATATGTATATATATAGAGAGGTAGAAAGATGTGTGTGTGTGTGTATATTTAGAGCCTACAGCAAAACCAAGGATTTACAAATATTGACTCAGGTCTCAGTCAACTGTTTATAACCCAAATTTTCTTAAATTTTTATTTGTGTCTCAGTAAGGTGTTGATAAAAGCCACATTATTAAGTCCTGTTATAAAATAAGTGTTACACAGTACCTCAGATATTCCTTTTTCCCTTCCATTATGTATGTGGATACAGGAAGCTGATTGCCATGTGTTATAACATAAAGATGACAAATGAGTATTTAGACTTGTGTTACATTTCCTTACTGTAGTGCTACAGGTGGTTTCAATTTTACTGGTAAGAAAAATGTTGTGAGCTGTACTGTGGTGACTTCCTTGTCAAGTTAGGCAATGGGTAGTCAGGATGGCAATGACTACCTGGAGTTCAGTTCTCCCAGTATTGGGGCAACCACAATGCCAGTAATGGTAGAAAAATACATAGTAATGGAAAAGAAAATAGTGATGAGAAATATTCCTCTACTAGTGTCAAGACAGAGGAAAACCAAACACAGGTGAACAGGTGCTTCACTAATTCAAGAAAACCAAAAAGAGATGCTTTTGTTCCAGGAATGGCCATGTGTGTCACTCACTTGTTTCATCACAAACAAGCGAGAGAATAAAAAATTCAGCATTATCAACATTGGAAATTTGTTTAATTGCTACTTATTGGAGTGGTGAGAGAGGAGGAGAAGGGCACTCACTTTTCAAACTTTGCCAAGACATCAGCCACAATGGTTCTGCTTTCAATTGCTTTATCAGTAGTTCCATTGTATTCAAACAAAGCAAACATATTTCTGCTATCCTCCATGGCCAGGCCACGAATGAGCTTTTCAACCACCTAATGAAAAACAGCATGTGATAAAACCCATGGCATGGAAAAGCAGCATCACAGAGTAAGACAAACAATTAGAAGAAAATGCAGAACTAGGTTTTACATTAGGCTAAAAACATTCCTAACATATTCTCATCAGCAGTACTAACTATTGTCCAATTCCACTTGAATTTTGATACTAAATAATGCTGATTCTTTCAAAATATGCACGTGCTACCTCCCGATTTTCACCAACTCAGCAAGAGTCTCTCAGTCTTAAGAAGCAATTAGGCTCTCACACACACAAATACCTCCTTATTATTAAGTTATTGCACTAATGCCTCTCTACTGAATTGCTTAGTCTTTCCTGTCATTTTTCCTGTAAAAGGGAACAACAGTTGGGTAATCCTCTGCAGAATAAAGACAGCTTTTAGAGCAGGGATTTCTCCAGGAGAAGTCTGTAAACCTTCCCTCCTTTCAAAGGACAGACTGTTAGAGAAATCCCCAGTGCTTCCAAAGTTCAGAGCTACTGCTAAATGGATGTAACGGGACACACTGATTTTGTGCCAAAGCCATTGCGTCACCACTTCTCACCTCTCCAGCTGTAGTGTGCGAGTTGATGGTAATCTTACAGGAGCCCCCACCATGGCAATAAACAGTGGATGTCATTTCCTGCCGGCCGATCAGAGCTTCGATTTCATCCCGTGATGGAACAAACTCTCTGCATTTGGTTTTCTTCAGAGATTCATACGTAAAAAGTGCATATTTCTCCATTTCAGTTCCTGGAAACTGGTCACGAACCCTGAGAGACAAATATTTTTACTTTAAACTGCCAGTCTGTGAAATAGGAAGTTTACTTATTTGGGAACGTTTTTGTTTTTTCTTCCCTGCAAATACTTCTGCATCCAGTACTCTATTTGTTTGACACTGTCAAGGAAAGTGTTCTAAGCTGTGATTTACTGTGGGATAACTTCATAGAATCATAGAATGGTAGGGGTTGGAAGGGACCTTTAGAGATCATCTAGTCCAACCCCCCTGCAGAAGCAGGTTGACCTAGATCAGGTCGCATAGGAACATGTCCAGGTAGGTCTTGAAGACCTCCAAGGAAGGAGCCTCCACAACCCCTCTGGGCAGCCTGTGCCAGGGCTCCCTCACCTCAACAGTGAAATAGTTTTTTCTTATATTTAAGCAGAACTTTTTGTGTTCCAGCTTCATCTCATTACCCCTTGTCCTCTTGCTAGCTACTATAGAAAAAAGGGATGTCCCAACCTCCTGACACTCACCATTGAGGTATTTGTAAATGTTAATAAGATCTCCCTTCAGTCTTCTCTTTTGTAGACTAAACAGCCCCAGTTCCCGCAGCCTTTCCTCGTATGAAAGATGTTCCAGTCCCCTGATCGTCTTGGTGGCCCTGTGCTGGACTCCAGAAGTTCCCTGTCCCTCTTGAGCTGAGGAGCCCAGAACTGGACACAGAACTCCAGATAAGGCCCCACCAGGGCAGAGCAGAGAGGGAGAAGAACCTCCTTTGACCTGCTGACCACACTCTTCTTGATGCATCCCAGGATGCCATTGGCCTTTTTGGCCATGAGGGCACATTGCTGGCTCATGTTTAGTTTATTATCAATCAGGACTCCCAGCTCTCTCTGCAGAGCTGCTCTCCAGCAGTTCAACCCCCAGCCTGTACTAGTGCAAGCTTATATACTTTCATCATTTTGCTTTACAAACCTAATGGGAAAAAGAGAATCCCTGAACTACCTTTATGGTATTAACTATAGGAATTTTATAGGGACTCAGTTTTGAAAGCACTGTAACTATGAAAGTGTTCTTGGAATCAACTTCCCTTTTTGTCAGGAACAGTTGTTGAATGAAGACTAAACTGCACTGAGGTGTGGTGGGAAAAAGCAATAAAATATCTAGGACTGCACACTAAAGATACTTGATTTCTATTTGTGATTTCCTTAAAGACTCTCTCTAGACCTTACTGTTCAGCAGTTACTATTATGAGCATTCACTAACAGTGAATGAACGCAGCTCTTATTTATTGAAAACTGTTGAATTTGGGTAACTTTCAGTACAAAGTGTCTCTACAATATTACCAGCTATAAAGCATCAGCTTCTTAGAGCTACTGAGGTTTAATTTATGTGAAACTGTGATTTGTGATCTACAAAGCATAACAAGATTACTGCAGGATTACAAAAATGCTGTAAAATGACTACACACCCACAATGTTGAAGCCAATCTACAAATGTTGTATCAGCTGCAATATTTTTAACTAGGCCACAAGTTTGTGAGCCGAGTTAAACTGAGAAAGTGAATCAATGTTGGATTCTTTCATTTGAACAGATCTATGAAGTGACTGATATTTTTCACAGCCCTTAAACTCTGGTTGAAAGGTATATCTTCAATACAAATATTTAGTAAAGAATTAGGTTTGGCAAAGTGATTGACAAAGTCCACGCTCTAGCACAAATGCAGACAACACTTTTAAATAACTGAGAACAGTTTGTTCTTAGTGGACTAACTTTCCTAATGACACATTCTTCATTCTTCTGGTGCATCACAGCAAGAGGCCCTCTACATTCTGGTTAATGCTGAACTGTAAACAAGGATTTAGTGGTTTTTTTAATGGTCTATCTTTAACATTTACAAACAGACATTTTTTACCTCAAATACAACTTTAAATATGATAATGTTCTTTTATGTGCCTGATGCATACCTCCATTAAGCTAAAGTGAGCAGAATGAAGAATTTTTAACAGGTTGGCTTGGATAGTTGAAAATGGGTCCCAGAAGTACAAGCTGCAAGTTCTTTAAGCAAGTTTATACAATCACAGCAAACCTCTCTTTTGCCAATGTTAACAACTTGTGCATTCAGTTCTGTTTGCTTGATTCTTCAAATGAGAATAATTCCACCTAAATCAACCCATACAGGCTTTTCCTACGACACTTGCTTGTTAGAACCAGCTCACTAAGAAAGTGCCTCTCTGCCTTACTTCAAGATAACTAAACACCGTCACAAGATCTGGTGGAGAAAGCAGTGAGCGGAGAAACTTCTTTTCTCGCTTTAGTAGTTCAAAGCTTCTCACCTTTTGAGATGGAACTTGAGATATTTGAGGATGCTGCGGCTGGGCAGAAACGTGCAGCTCATGCAGGTGAGGATTTGCCAACTATACAGGTTTCCCACACTCCCAGGGCTGGGCACTTTATTGGTCTGCTTGATGAGCTGACAGTAGAGCTCATCTCGAAGAGGTCGTAAATCATGGCCCGTTTGGAGGATACCTTGGATTATAGGGATGGGATCAGACATAGACTCTAGCTGCTGTAAAGAATTAAATATCTTGATGGCTTCATCCTGCAGAGTTGTGTAGCCTTTATCTTTCAGCACTACAAAAGAAAAACAGGGAGAGGGGTGCTTAGGTTGAGAGATGAAAGAGAAGCGCTCAGGCTTAATGTAGGAAAAGCTTAATGGTCTTCTGTGCCCCTCATTATGCAGGGTTATCAGAACAGATCTTTTCCATTTCAAATGAAAACTCATGAGCTATTTTGCTATTGGATTTGTTCAGAATTTAATGAAAACCTATTTTGACATTTTCTGTCAACATGACTTTAAAAGCATATCTTGCTTGATCAGAGTTTTTTTGACAGAGAACCTTCCTCCCAGAGCTATCCACACTGCTGAAGTGTCTATCACCATCTTGCTGTCAGAAGAAAGTGAACATCGAATCAGACTGTGAGGTAAAGCATGACTGTGTTATGGAAAGTGACAAAGCTAGATGGCATCACTCTTACCTACAGCAGTAGCATTTCAATTAAACCCAGACAATGCTACTAAAGTAAGTCAAACTAAAGTCATTGCCATGACACTGCAACTTGCTTCTGAGTGCTGGAAAAGGTGGTGACTGTTTTGTACTACAGATTATTCAACGTGGGCTAACAACTTTTACAATCTACTTAGAAAAGCCATGCAATTTGTGGGTTCAAGAGATGGAGGAGATTTCTCTGATGTTTGAATCAGTTAGGCCTACTAACCATCAAAGCACAAAACAGTACAGATGCAAGTCAGGAAGTTTCTAACCTGACATTATACTCTCATGGAAGATTACTAGAACTCAACAGCAAGTCAAGGCAATAGCTGAGCACCTGTCCTTCTCCGGAGGTACACTTGGTATGGGATGACTTTGGCAAGACTTCTACCTCAGAGGGAGCTGGATGTTTCCTGTCCATGGGGAACAGAGACCCCATGCTGCACTCTTGCTCCCCATATAGGGTAGGAAGCAACAAGGATTTGAAAAGGAGAAAATGACTGAATAAATTTGGTTTAGTTGCTTATTTCAGTGCAAGGCTTTTCAAACTCAGTCTTCTTTGCTGTGTTGCTGAGGGTAACAAGCTTGTATTACAGCAGCAACAGCAAACTTCCCTTCTGTGACACCCATGCAGGAGCCCCACAAGCCCACAGCTCTCTGCCAGACAAGCTGCTATTCTCTGCCTCCTGGAAGAGAACAGGGAAATTTGTATTCTAAACATACAGTTTGCCTACTGTTAGTTCACTACAGTCTGTTGACTAAGAAATCCCATCCTCTGGCCTTTCATCAGAAAAAGTGTTTGTATGATTAAACACTTACAGTTTAGATTGATGTCCCCATAGGGCAGTGGCAGTAGCGGCGAGTGCAAGGGATGATGAGTGTAACGGAGAATAGGGTTCCGCTTATAAATCTGTTCAACCACATCAGCGTTCAGGCAGTTTTCCTATTGGGGTAAGAAAAAAAGCAGCATTTGGGGGTCTGACATTAACAATAATGCAATGCTTTGTGCCCTTAGGTTGGCTGTGAAAAAATTAGTCATCAGGGTTACCAACACTATTTGGTGCTTAATCCCGCTGTGGGTACCGCGGCTGCCCTGGCACTCTGCGCGCTATGAATGCTCAGTATCTGCTAACCTCAGGCCTTGCATAAGCTTACCTTACCTCTGCAGTAAAAAACAAACAGCAGCAGAGCTGCAGGAGACAAAAGTGAAGTATCATAAATTTTTTTGAAGCGTATTCCCGCTTTCCAATAACTTTTGCTCCAGTGTTTCATAACTGGAGATACTTGTACTCAAGCTTTATTTTAAAACATTTCTCCAGCATAACTAATTGACTTTTTTCAGTTGGAATCTACAGGACACAATGTAACAAAATAGCCCAGAAAAACTGCTGTTGTAAACCTGATGCACCCACTCTGATGTCTAAATACTGTTCTTTCTTAGGCCATGTTTGAAAGATGTGTGACCACTGTCTTCTGTCGACCTTGAACTTCTGCATATGTCTGCTGCTCTGAAGAACAGAGTTCATAGCTTTGGAATTTGGGACTTCATACTTCTTTTCCATGAGAGAAGCGATGTCACTAAGAAAAAAGGTTAGTAGCAGTTCTCCCCTGCTTTTTTTGGTCTCTTCTGCGAATCATCATGTTGTCTCCTGAAAGCACATTAGCAAAAACCTCCAGAAGGACATTCTCTGGCTATGCATGCAATGCCTCCAGCAGGACCATCAAGCAGTAAGTGCTCACTGATTATGTTTCTCATCACATGGGGACACGAGATGCTTAGCCCATGCTATCACAGAACAAGAAAAAGAACCACCATGAAGAACAAAGGTCCCCAGAGCTGCCTGGTCTGCGTGCGGGCGCGCTGCTGACTGGGCAGGTCAAACAGGTCTGGGCACTCATCATCCCGCACGCTGTGCTCTGCTGGCATGTACAGCAACGCCTGGCAAGTTACATAAACCAGTAAAACTTGCTAGTTTTCATGGAACAGGGTTAGCCCTCTTGCCCTCCAAGCTGCCACTTCATACTTTGCTCTTTCACTGTTGAGGTAGAAATCCCTTTATCAGGTCACTGAATACACTCAGGTCCCACAATTTTGGTCCATGTCACTGTGTGATTAAAACTTAATTTGCTGCTCTATTACCCAATATGGCAACACCAAACATAAAATAAAGAAGATTTAAACAATCATGCTTTCCCACTCCACGCTCTCCTGCTTGTGCCTACCTTAATATCCTGAATAAGCTGCTGGGTTGGAGTATCAATTGGTGCTTTTGTATCAATCACATTCTGGATGGCACTTGACCAGCGGGTCGCCTCATTAAGCAGTTTTGTATAGAGCCGGTAACAGTGTTTGCGGCCGTACACGGTTACGTTCCAATAACCTGGCACACAACAGGCAAAGGTATTAGCCAGAGAAGCTACGTCTAGAAAAATACCCCAACTTCTATCTAAAAACAGCTGGAGTTCCATCAGACCCTGAGTGCTGCATTCTAGATCCTGCTGGCAATTTTTCAGGAACAAAGAAGTTGTATGAGTAAGGAAGTACTATCGGTTTTAGTAAGTATCGTCATTTTTCTGTTGTTCATGACAGAACTAAGGGGAATGGACATAAGCTGGAACCCAAAAAGTTCCACTTAAACAAAAGGAAAAACTTAGTTGCTGTTGAGGTGAGGGAGCCCTGGCCCAGGCTGCCCAGGGAGGGTGTGGAGTCTCCTTCTTGGGAGGTTTCCAAACCTACCTGGACACGGTCCTGTGCCCCCTGATCGAGGGGAACCTGCTTTAGCAGGGAATTGGGTTGGATGTTCTCTAAAGGTCCCTTCCAACCCCTACCATTCTGTGATTCTATGATTCTGTGGTAATACAGATATTGTGGTATTAAAGGAGACTCCTTTAAAAATGCCTGAGTAATATCACAGTACAACCAACCACCACACAGCTTTCCCTTTTTTCCAGTAATCTTAGTAAAAGTGACAAGAAGGCAACACTATGGGATACTGTAAGCTGCTTTTAGCCTCTCCTTCTCCAGCCCTGTCTGTAACAGGAGAATCTGAGATGGTCTTGTTTTGCATGTGAGAGCCTTTCCTTGTCTGTGACACACATACAGATGGGTGTAAGGAAAGAACTACCTTTTCTGTAAAACAGCCATTAATTTCACACCAGTGAAGTGGCAACAATGATAGGAAGGGCATTTCAGTTCAGATTCTCTCTCTGCATCATTGTACAGACTTTTTATGAAGCAGATTCAATTAAAGAACACCTGCTTCATCTTTCCCTAGCGAAAGCCTCTTTGAAGTGTCAGTGACCCCAATGAGATGATATAGGACTGTCAACAGTCGCTTCTCATTTGCAAACAGCCACTTCCCAGTTGAAAACCAGTTCTGAAAACGCACAGGGAGCTGACTCAGGTGTAGTATGTAGGTTAGCACAAACTGGACTCTTACTCTCCATCTCCCTACACTTGCTCAACCACATGTTACTGCTCATAGTTCCTTCAGCATACAAAATACTGTGTGAGGAGAGTGCTACCCCTACCTCTTTTCCCCAGGTCTTTGATGGGTATGTGGAAGTGTTCAATCAGCAGTCTATCACAATTTGAGTGTTGGTGAGAACAAATCTTACTCCTGTATACCTTGTTACCTGCTTTTTGTCCAGTAATTCCCTGTAATATGCCTCAGTGACTTAGGAACCTGATCTGTTCATCAAACTGCAACCTTAATAATCTACTTAAAATGTTCTTCCACACTGTTTGTTGCCATACTAGGGAGTAGGACAGAAGGCAACTGGACACATATTTGAAGAAGAGCGAACAACTACCTGTCTCTTTGAAGATTTTTTCATCAGGTGGGACCACTGAGCAGAGGCTGTTCAGGACCAGTGTGCCCAATTTCAAAGCATTCTTCTCCGAACTCTTGTAGTAGTCCAAGGAATTGTGTGTCAAAACAAACCAACGCTTCTTTAGTTTTAATGAAGACATCTTTGGGTTGTTCTTTACTTCCTTGTGTAGCCATCCTGTTACAAGACACAATTTTAATCATGTTTTTTTGGTCTTTTTTAAATGGAGTTGGGACAAAATTAGGTTGTTAAAAGTTAGCTGTGTACTCTCAACAACAACAAAAAAATACAATGCAAATTGTTTAGCCCACATATTAAACATCTCTGAGGACAGTTCTCAAACAATGAAATGATGGAAGAGATAATAAAATTAATATGAAAACCTTCCAACTTCAGAGTTTACCCAGAAAAACTATTTTGTCAACTTACAAAAATGCTTTTGTCATCATTACAGTGTTGTCTTACGTGGCACAGCAGGAGTATAATTTCAGCTGTATTAATTTGTGAGTAAACTCCACCATACAAAGATGAGGCTCCACATTACCATGCTGGCACATTACCCAGATTGTATTGTGGGAACAATCTCTTTGAAGCTTAATGGATATGACTTTGTTCCTGCCCCATTTAGTTCTTACCCCTCACAATGAATTCTTGTCCCTCCACTCTAGTGTCCCCCTTTGACCTTTGCAGCAGTGTTATCCAGTGATGCATCTCTTCAGGAGTGTCTGCATTACAGTGAAGAACACGATTGGCAGTGATGATCACAAATGAATTGGGTCTGTGAAAAACAATGAAGATTGAAAAAGCCTTTACAATCAACACACATACTGTTTGCCTCACTCACCATAACCATAAACGTTGTCCCTTGTTTGAATTGGTCTATTAATAGAAATACTATCCACCTCTGAAGCATTTATTTGAAAAGACTCAGTTATATTGGATTCACACTGAAATGCCAGGGCTCCGAATGGTGGGAAAGTTTACATTAAATTACCACATGTCTTATCTTAAAATAAATCTACGGTGAGAAAACCCTCCAAACTTTAATCAGCTTTGGATGTGAATCACAACTCTATTTCAGGGTCAGAGTGTCTGCTTCAGTAGTTACATTAGCTAAAACCAACTACGATTCACAAAGGTCTATAGTGAGGCAGCTTATGAACACAGATTCTTTTATTTTTAATGCAGTGCAACCCAATTTGCAGAGAGTACAATCTATTTTTAATGAGAGGCTGGCTTTTACCCAATCCTACACCAGGATTCACTGAAGCATGAAGAATCAGCCCAAGCAAACTGTGCTGAGGGCTCTCCAGATTAAAGGCAGGCTCTTCAGCCTACAAACACTTGCTTTAACCCTTTACTGTTAATTTTTTCATCCTGGAACACACACAACTTTTAAGAACTGTATCAGAGCCTTCTTTTCACAGCTCTTGCAAGGATGTAACTGGGTAGAAATCAGAACCCATCAATTGTTTGTGGGGATGGAGAGGTTCACCCAGATGTCACATCACTCTCCAAAACCAGTGTGCCACATAAAAGCATGAGGGAGGACAGGATAAAGACAAAAGTAAGTCAAAGTATTAGGGGGAAAAATTGGAAAACTGTGTGAAGGGAGGTTACAGCACATCAAGTCACATGAGAAGAGTGCAAGTTGTTTTAAAGTTCTCTTAAGAGTTATCTGCAGGTAGTGCTCAGCAGTGCCATGGAAGGAGCTAAGAAGGTGGTCAGAACCCCATGTTTTGCCACACTCCTCGTGTTACTGGGTGCTGTGCTGGTCAGGAAGAACAGTGGATGAGGAAACAAGTGGGTGTGTGAACTGAACAGAAGGATTTTGCTGACTGTGTTTAAAAATATGTGAAGAGAAGGCAGCTTTAGATTGAGCTGAGTGAGGCACACTCTAGAAAGCTGAGGAATGTCATATCCAGGACTGAAGCAAAAGAACTGAAAAAGGAGAGCACTAAGTTGTAAACTAAGGTAGATCAAGGAGGTTATGGGCAGCAGCAGTCAACTTTCCACTCCCTTCTCCTCCCCACCAGTTTAGGGAAATGATGGAAGCCCTATCTTGGCATTCTTTCTCAACACAGATTCAAAGGGCTTTCTGCTGAACTTCTCCCTTTTGAGCTTGCAATAGTGAGTTCATATGTGTGAAGAGAAAAATAGTCTATTGCCTGTTTTAGTCACATTCACTTCCTGATTGAAAAACCTTCCATCACTGATTTAGATTCAGAGAACTAAAAAAAACCCAAACCAAAACTGCAAGAAAAAAGAATCTGTATGAAAAACGCTTTCAGGAAAAATGCCTTTAATTTTGAAAGCTCTGGGCATTTGTGTTGCATTGTTTAGGAAACCTGGGATTATAATCCCTGTTACTGGTGGTATCAGGGTCTTGGCAGGCCAAAGACAAGCCAATAACTTAAACCTGGCTGTTTCACACATGTGCAATGAGGAGACTGGAATGAACTACAGTTCAAATAATGCCTCAGAGCCAGCAACCTTATTACCAGGCATACTTTTTATCCCCCAAAACACTGTTCAAGAACTCATTCAAGAAGTAAGCACATCTTGATGGTTATTTTTTATGCTACATTGTCTTTTTTGTTACAAAACACTCCAGTAGAACACAACATTCTTGCATGAGAAGCTGAGCAGAAAAATGTTTAAGTGATTTTTTTCTGACTATTGTATTGCTAAAGGACTCAAAAGTAAGCTGCTCTTTTTAAGGAGCATGACTTGTATAAGTGAAGGAAATATTTTATCTTCTACTTTTGGATCACACCCTCACAAAAACCATCACCATTCCTAATCTATGTTTAACAGGTGGTGTTTAGTACTAAGAAAAGGGTGGCAATGGTCAGTTGGTAGAATATAGAGATGTTAAGTATAAAGCATCTGATTTTGGCTAGAGAAAGGAAAAAACAGAAAGTCATCAGGCATGGCTCTGACTTACCTGTCTGGATTGTCAGCAGCACAGACAGAATCAATTAGTCCTACATCGAGCGTACCCTAGAAACAAATAGCCAACCAGAAGAGGAGGAAGACGTTTACATTAGTCACAGTATTCACAGACAGGGGAAAGGAGCAGCACCTTTGATCAAGCAAAATGAACTGCAGATTTGGGCATCAGTTTCTCTTAATCATTAAAACTGCTGAGGGGAAAACTAAGAGATTTGGAAAAATAGATCCAGTAAAAGATTATCTCTTGTTAACCTGGAGGCAGCTCTTATTTTTGCTATCCTTCCAAACCTGTTTGAATTTCTCACCTCGAAGTGCCATCCCAGTATACATGGCATCCTCTCAGAACAAACTTCTGAAGCCATTAAGCAGGGTTTCTTTTTCCCCTTTGCTTGGTTCCCAATGTATCCCATTTATTCCCAGGGTATGTTGTACAGAGTGATAAATGCAGCACCAGAGAAATGTCAAATTTTCAGCTTTTGGGTTTTCAGTTTACTCAGTAACTGTGTCTTTGCAAAACTTCAGACTCAAGCATACACTGTGATACGATAGGGAACTGGACCAGAAAAAAAGAGCCCCCAAAACGTCAGTTATTTTTCATCAAGGTGCATGATGGGAGAGGAATCTCTTCTTGTACAGCTATAGGACCAAGGACTTGGAGCCTCTAGCCAGCTACCACTGCACTGAAGGAAACCTAGGTTGTGACTCTTAGAAGCTGTGGCCACCACAGTGTCCCTGGTTTCTAAAAACATTTGCTTTGACAAGTTCTTTGAATGTAGACTTACCACAGCATTCTGTGGATTTGCCTGCTCATCGTGCATCTCTCGGATCTCTTGCTCTGTGGACGCATGGACTTGACTCAGTACACTGAACCACTGGCTGTGGAAAGAAAGGCAGCAGAGTAAGTCAAACGTTGCTGCTGCACAAGCCTACTGTCACCTTTGTTCTGCAGAGATCTAGCAGGTTCTGCAGGTTTTTGAAACTGCTTAAAATTCCTTTTGTCAACGTGCATGAAAGCAACAGGGCTTTACTGCAGTTCAAGTAATGTTGTGCACAAGCAAGCCCCTCCAGATCTCCCAGCCAAGCTCAGGTCATACCCTTCTTCCTGAAGACAAACACCTTGTGCAAAATGTATCTGAGAAACTGGCAGCAAGCACACTGGAACATCTGTGTGCTTAGAGAGTATTATTTGTAACACATCCCACACATTTCACTTGGAAAAAAATACATTACTAGCTACAAACAAAGCCTTTGATGAGAAACCCAACCTTCAGATTATAAGTTCTGCTGCACTGGTAACATGACTGGTAAAAGTTCCTTACAATGATCCTTCTGCAAAGACCACCCAAGTCTGTGAAGTCCTCTACAGAACCACACGCAAGAGGAGAAAAAGAATGAAAACCCCAAGCAAATACCTCTACAGTTTTTGTTCCCTATGGAGCATTGGAAAATCCAGCTGCTGGAAGGACCAGTCAAGTTGAACCAGGGCCAATTTGTGCCACTCCAGTGGCCTTGTATATATCCACAACAGGAAAAGTGGCAGAGAGGTTTCCAGTACTTTGTCCCCTAGTGTTGAGCAGCAATTGCAGAAGGATTTAATTCCAGCCACACCTCCTGCTTCTGGGAAATCTCAACCCTCCTGGCACTGGAATATGATAAAGCTCAACTGCTCTAAGCAATCCCACTGAAATCTGAGGGCAGAGCTTGGCCTGTTTGGTGGGTTCCCGAATGCCATTCTTTGAGATATGAATTTGCCATTCTAATGGAAAGCACCTGGGGCCAAGTTTTCAAAGGGCTGCAAAGCCCAGCCTTTAAAACAGACTCTTCACTTCTCTGCAAAGGCTCCTGCATCACCACCAGCTACGAAACAAATGCAAAACTACTGGATTTAAATATGAAGCTATCTTTTCTGCAGTTGCTTACACTCACAGAATTTATGCCTAGCACACCGAAGCTGCCTCTTCTAACTCCAGCATCCAGAAAACAACTGTTCCCCATGCAACAGACACCTGGAAACAGAACTGCCCAAACAGCTGGAGAAAACCTCTGTAGTCTGTCAAACAGTACCACTGCTCCCATATCCTAAATCCTTTTGCTTTCATTAGAAACAACGCAAGGCATGAAGAAGAATGGAGATTTAGAGTGCCTGACAATACAGAAATGAGAATGTATTTAGGTCTGATCCTTTTCTTGAGACACACAGACATCCCAAAGAGAGGGGCTGAGTTAAGATGAGGTTACTGAAGACTCCTAAAAACGAGGGAAGGGTCACCTAGAGAGAAGGAACCATCAGCTGAGGAAAACTAAACCTCATCTACCAAAAATTGCCAGAAGTTAACTTCAGCTTTCTTTTCTGGGCTGGGGAATTACAAATTTATTTAAATGTCAATCTCCTATTCAAAAACAAACAAAGAGACTTCACAGCATCCTGTGCATGTTTAGTAATAACTTGTTATTGGATTTGAAAGAAGAGTTCAGAGATTTCATAAGTTCATGTAATCTTTGTGTAAACAGTGAAAAAGAGATTAATCTTGCCAATTCACAAAATACAAAGGCAGATTTTACTCTCCTTTTGCTTTCTTCCCTCTCTGGACCTCCTTTGTTTATCACTCGAGTCCCAGAGCTCAGGAACAGGGAAAAATATGGAGTAGGCGTTTGAAAGGCATAAACCCTCAGCAAAGGCTGCCCACTGGAGCATTACTTCTTTCCTCAAATACATTTCCATGACCAAACCAGTAATTCCTCTTCTTGGGGGATGTGGCAGGTTACTTTTGTTTTATCATAGCATCCTGGAATGGTAGGGTTGGAAGGGACCTTTACAGATCATTTAGTCCAACCCCCCTGCCCATCATTTGGACAAAAAGCAACCTCAGATCATGATCCAGCCCATGTACAAAACACCTTTTTTCCAATAGCAGATCTAGAACCAATATAGGCCAATAATTTTGTGCTTTGCTTTAGCAATCCCAAACATTGCTGAGGCTCAGGCTTAGGGCTATCTCTAAACCCTTACAACTCTCCCTCATTAACATCTTCTGGGATGGCTGAGAAACAAAGAATGGTGAAACATACTGGTGAAGAGTAATTTAACCTGGACAGTGTGTTATGTGCACTGTACACACCAATAGTGTCTAGCCTCTCCTCCTCCATGTCTCAGAAAGGAGAGAGATGCATGACAACAGACAACTCTTGATGCTGATAATTTCTTACTGGTCCCTAGGGCATGCACACAAGTCTATTAGAAGAGACTTTAGCTACATACATCACACCACGTAAGAATCTTCACAGTAACTGCTGGGAAGCTCATCCCTTACTTCAAGGATGATTTTGAGGATGCCCACAAAACAAAGACCGATTCTGCATTGGAAAGCATTGCTAAATTTATACTCAGGGTCCTGTGACACAGGAACATTTTACACCTTTAGAAATAATAGAGTACCATGTAACTTTCAAGGCTTCTGAGCAGAGTAGCTCAAGTGATGTTGACACAGGCACCCTGTATTCTGGCCTTGGGGCAGCAAGGCAGTGGGTAATAAGCTTTGATTACTAAGTTCCCTTTATTTACATGCTTAGTTTTTCCAGGCAAGCACATTATTATCTCACATGAACTGTAGTGTAGGGATTTTCTTTTCTTTCTCATTTGTAAAAAGAGGCACTCCAACTGATCTGACAAGTCAAGCTTGCTCCTCACCTACCAGCCCTCCCCTGCAGTTTGATATGGATCCTTTAGTAATGAAAGCAAGATCCTTTTTACATCAGCAGAAAGGGAAACACTCTCTTGCATGCTCTTCTTACTGATGAACACGCTTCCACCCTAAAATCCAGTGACCACACTACAACTTTTCTCTGAAAAAGTTCTAGCCTCTGCTTTGGTGAACAGATCTCAGCCCTGAACCACTTTATTTCAGGTGGATTACAGGGCTTTAAATACTGATTTAATCTAAGCAGCTAAACACGGCAGGGTAATGCACAAGATAAGCATCAATGGCTGCTGAGTGCCTCTCAGACACGCTCTGCTTGGGAAAGTTCCTAGTAATAAAAGGGTAACAGTCAAATTCTAGGCAAATTTCCATTGTCAGTCTGATTCTTCCCAGTATTGTTCTGCAACAAGGTTTTCTTCTCAGCAGACCTTTTGAAAAAGTGTAACATGCAATGTATTTAACACAGCCTGAATATCCTGTGACAGTAGGCAAAGTAATTGATGCCAAACACAAGTCAGAATGCCACAGAGGTTGTAAAAGAAAAGAGAGAAGAGAGAGGAGAAAGAAAAGGGAAAAGGGCCTGATGATTTTCATACCTTGCATCCTCAGGAGACTCAGCAATTAAGTGGTAGGTCCTGTCACCCATTATTAGGTCAATACCATTTTCTTTGCCTGTATTGTCAACAATCTCTCTGAAAAGCAGAAAAAGCCACAATTAAGCTTTAGGGATTGTCAGCATTTTGAAAATTCTGTTCTGTTGGGAGGCTTAGAAACAACTGATACTTCCAATAACACCAGTCAGCCTTAACTGGGTTCATTTGCAAGACTCTCAATGTGATGTATCAACTATAGTTGCTGTGTTTTCTGCCTACGTGGCACAAATACTCAAACTATTATGAATGTCACTACACCAAGTTGACTATTCTGTTATTGTTTTAACACGAACTAAAGAAAAAGCATTATCAAACCTCAAGAATGGCAAGGACAACTGAGTGGAGGGCTGGATTTATTTCTGAACTGTCTGCATACACAAGTAATTTTTTGAGTGGTAAAGGAACGCTCTTGAAGATTAAAACCTGGATTAATGATTCTGTGTGGCTTTGTCACCATAAAGACAATTACAAACGTGACTTCCAGAAAAAGCTGAGCACTCATCTGCTGAAAAATTCCATCTTTCTAATTTGCAGTTTGGACATCTAAGTATCAATACAGTAAACAACCATGAACCACAAAACACAAGCTTTTTTAGGAGTAGTAGATAAGGCTTTTCTGAAGGTTAAGAAATCAACTTTCATTTCCTTTTTGCTACTTTACTGTATTGGTCTGAAGCTCTTTATTTCCTTAACTAGCTATGCTTCCTTATCAGCTATACTGTTCTCATAGCGCTCTGCTCTATATAAAAAATATAAGGAAGCTCTGCTTATCAGACTCATGAGGCCAATTTATCTGCTACTGAAGAAAAAAGCTATAGTTCGGTATTGTTTCCTTTAACTTGGTTCCCTTCTCTCTCAATAACAGCGTCCGACAGAATCTTAAGAGTTGGAAGGGACTTTGAAAGATCATCCAGTCCAACCCCTCTGCCAGAGCAGGACCACCTAGAGTAGGTCACACAGGAACCTTTATTTAATTTAAACAGGGTCCCTACCATGGGGTGCTGAAATATATAAGTTGCACAATATGTTAGGAATGCACTCAGTGATTAAAATTACTTAGAAAAGCTCTTGCTTATTTCTTGTGACATACTGCTCTTCAAACACAAGTTCCCTTTCTTTTAGCTATTTTATGGCCATATGATCATCGATTGAACCTAGTCCAAGGTAGGTTCAACAGCCTTTACCTCACAAGTGTTAAGGTAAGTTGAGCAAAGAACTTCTGCAGGGCGCACTCAATGAAACAATGTGATGACAACAAAGAGAAAAGCCTTAAAAATATTGAGGAAAATATGCTAAATACATGCTGTGGTACATGAGACAGAGTCAAATTCAGTTTCAACGACAACAACAAAATTGTTGTAGGAATTTCAGTTGCTATTCAGAGATTTACTTGACAGCCAGCAGCCCACTGGTTTTACACAAGAACGTCAGGATGCTCATTGAAACTATTTACTCCACTCTGCTTGAGATCAGGCTCAAGCCACAACTTCCCAAGAAAAGATTAATCTAAGCTTCCAATTTAGTTTAAGCACTCTGTTAAATTAACAAAATAAGATGGATAGTACAAGGAGCAGAATGGAATCAAGTATTAGAGTAAGTTCTATTTTTCTCTACCTTGGAAAAGAAAAGCTTAGGTACACTCTTATACAGAAATGAGACTGCCAGTGTTAGAAGGCTTCAGTTTTTAAATTAGTTAGATAATTCCTAAGTTCATAAAGCATCCTGCCTGTTCAGAAGGAAAACTGTCAACCCTTATAAAACTTCTTTGATGCATTCTGCAGGAAACAAAGAATTTTAAGGCACATGGAGATTTAGTTGGCGAGACACAAGTAATGAAGTTAGGTTTAGTAAAAATACACATTTGAAGGACTTTTTGACCACTACCACAATTATTTCAAACATGAAAAAAAAGATAAATGCATACATAAAATACAGCTTTGACCCAGGCTAACTTAAATATATTCAAGGCCTATTAATTCCACCCTCTTCGTTCTAGGTTTGCCTGCAGCTACAGACTTGGCAACATGCCTCAAATTGCCTTGGGAATCATTACAGACTGTGTAGGGCCTCCAGTCTGGGAGAAAGTATAGATGGGTTCATAATAGCAGCAGTTTTCTTAAGTGTCTGGCACTGGCTTAGCTCTGGAGTACTCTGTAGATTTAAGAGAGAGCCAAGTAAGGACAACACTCGCTTTCAATAACTTCACCACACACATTCTCATGATTGCATTCACATAATTTGAAGGGAGGGCGCTCAACAACTTCCCAGATTAAGCCCCAAGAAGTATTTAGGAGGAACTGTGGCCAACATATAAAAACATATAAACCTACTTGGCTGTTCGGACGTCAATGGCACCCTTTAGCTTTTCTTCACTGTCGTTTTCAAAGTACATCAACCTGGATTGTCTGAGAACAAACCATCGTTTCTTCCAGTTCCTTCTGGAAAGCGTGGATGATCCACCCCCCTTTTTGTGAAGCCAACCTTGCTTAAGTGCTTCCTGCTTGGAACGAAACCACAGGAAGGTCTCATCTTTCAGGACACACCAGCGTCGCTTCCATGTGTTTATTAAGCCACCTGGCAAGAGAGATAGATCTGGGTTTGCAGGTAGTTAAGACAAACAATTTATGTTATAAACCACAAGCTGTGACCAAAGGAAAGCTGGAAGATGCTGAGCAACAATGCTGCAGTTAAACTGCATCTCTGCCATAAGTCACCAAACCAAAGATGTCATCTTTGCATCTCCTTAAGGCCACCAATGTCCTTGGCAATCTAAAGACCCTTAGATTAGAAATTATAATAAATATCTAAGCAACAAAATCATGTCTGTAACATAAATACAATTATCTTTATTTACACATAATACATATACAATAAATAATAAATTATTCCAGTCTCACTACACACAAGAATTGGATCTTTAACCCTTTTTTCAGTGTATCTCAATGATAATCCCAGAAAAATTTAGTCTTACTTTCCTCTCTCCAGGTTATTAGGAGGTAACAATGTTCCACTCAAACCCACAAAACCTCAAAAAGCTATACTTGGAGTAGGAAGCAGACTGGTGTGAGCTCAGTCATAGCAAACTATGGCCGTATGGTAGACAATACACCTTGCACTTGAGTTACATCACAGTTGTAAAACCCTTAACCAAATAACAATACTCCTGTCATTCCACAAAGCCTTACTGCCAACTCTGTCAAAGTCAGAGCTGTGCTACCGATGGCTGCACTATTTTTTACACAAACATCCCTGTTCTTGTCCCAGGAAAATAAGTGATGTTACAGCGATGGGTATCCTCCAAGGATTCATCTAGGTTACAATCTACTATCAATCATGAGAAGATAAAGCCAAGGATCTTCACCAGAGAATTCCTGTGTATATTTTCCAGAGTTTCTCACCCCACTTTGCTACACATACTCTTCTCCATGTCTTTTGGATCAAAAAATGAAAGCAGACTGAGGTCAGTAAAACAGGTCTGCAATGCAGAACGCTGTTTACGTGACCAGATTTTGGGAGCAGGAATCAGCTCTCCTCAAAATCTGGCACAATTTGACTTTGTGAGTTATTCTGCTATATTTGTACTGTATATTCCACAGTTTAAGAGCCAGCAAAGATGTAAAATGAAACAGGGTCAGCCCAAAATGTTGATGTTCTTTGCAGAAGGGAAGAACACTGCCAGATGTAAGCTGCTGCAAGTAACTTCATTTGAGAGAGATTTCTTTTTGAGAGTAATTTTTCTACCATCCTTTAAAAAGTAAGAAAACAGCTTAGCTCCACAGGTATTGGAAGTACAAGGTATAACAAGATATTTCTGGATATTTTGTGTATTTAGTGAATTCTGAGTCACTCAGTACCTTTCATGTACAGAAAGCTGTGAAAGTAGGGCAGGCTGACACAGCTATAGACCGAATCCCTCCGGTAGGAAAGCTCATCATCTGTGTCAAACCTGGAGTCAAAATCTTCTTCGCTGTCTTCAAACTACAGAAGAAAGGAAATAAAGGTGAAATGATCTCTCAGGAAAGACTTTAGATAAAAGTTTAGAAGTCTGAGCTAAAACTTCACATCCACCTTCGTGAGACCATGATTCCTTATTGGCTTTCATCCAGGTAGCAAAGTAAAGATTACATCACAGTTACCACTTGAACTGTTTGATTACACACATAATCTATGGGACAGCTTTATGGCTGCTCAGGAAAGTTATCCCTTTGCAAGAGCATGGCGAGGGTATGCTACCTTGTGCTACCTCCATTACTGAAGTGCTGTGAGTAACAGTTTGGAAGAGGCTTGAAAGAGAATTTTTCCACGAGCTGTGGTAGTAGCTTTCCTCCACCTCACCTGAAATTGTCAGAATTTATGCTCTGTATCTAACACACATCCAGGGTCATGCAAGAGGAAGGAGTCCTCCACAGTGACAGTTTCAAGTGCAAGTACTGTCAAGCTACAAGGCAAGAACTGTCAGGTTAACTCCATGACCATGATGGCTCCATGATGACAAGTTTCTGTTACCTCAAGCGTAACAGATATTTTAGTTGTAATGTTTTCCTTCTAAATAAGTCAGTGTTGCTGAAAGTCTTTTTCACTTTCCCAATTAGTCTCACAAAAGTATTCTGTGAGAGGTAGAGGACACTGGATTCTTCTAAACAGTATTTGTAGGGGTAAAGGCCACAGCACACTCCATAAACAGCACTGCAAAAGGGCTCCTCAACATGCCTCGATCATTTTAACACTTGTCACCTTGTGAAATGTACTCTCCAAGTAACCTCAAAACATGCCTGGCATTTCGGGGACTTCTCCAAGCAGCTTGTTCCTGTTGCAACTTGTGTGCATGACTGGGTCTGTTTTTTCTGCAAGCAGTTCCCCACCACACTATCTAGTACCCTGACTCCAAACACAGGTAGAGAAGTGTTTTGCTTAGGAGTTGTATCCCAGGCCATGCACTGAGCTCCAAATAGCATGCAGCTCTGCTTTAAGTCAGACAGAACCATCTCCTCGTGTAAGCCCCTAGGACTGCAAGCAGCACCTGAGCAGCCTCTGACTCCAATGCACTCACGCTGGTGGCATCTAGATGGCAACAGACAACTGAGTCTAAGGAACTCAGACTACATAACACAGACATTTTGGAAGAAGAGCTACAGTGATTCTCCAGCTCCACAGCAGAGGAAAAAATAATAACCAGGAAGCACATATTATTAGGTAACACAGCCCAATGATACTTACAGAAGACTGAGCACCTTCTGAGCTGAACCGATACGCTCCAGAGCTATTGTATGTCCCCACCGAGCAGCGGTAGTCCGGTGACCACTGGCTGCTGTGCGAGTTAGAGAAGGTCACGCTGCTACCAGAAGTAATAGCACCATCTTCATAATCATCTTGGTCGTAATCATAGTCTCCATCGGGAGAAATAAGTTCCACAGAGTTTGGGGGTCTGCACGACACGTTTTCTGGCATGCAGTACGTGGACTCCCCGCTGGAAGAGTTGTGGAGACTGACAGTATCGTGGGGAGGAGGGATGAGCACGGCCTCGCTCGCAGCAGGCATCGTTGGCACCACCGTGTCATTCATGTAGGGATCCTCTTCTGAGGAATCATCGCTCGTTCTGATGCCACTGGTCCTTTGATCAGAATGGCCATGCTCACTCGGGTTGGGCGAATCCTTGAATGCATCATCATCAGCTTCAAAGCCCTCATCTACCTCCTCCTCAGGATATGGCTGGCTGAAGTTAAAATTGGGCTTTTCGCTGCAGGCGTTTCCAGTCTGTTCCGTCAGCTCAGCGGGATACCCGTTGCCCACAGACAGAGACCTCTCGATGTTTCGGACGCATTCGTCAATCTCATCAAAGTTCAGGGATTCCAGGAACTCCTGGGCTGCTCGGCATGCCTCGTCCTCAAGCCGCCGGAGCTCCTCGTCCCGAAGCTGCTGCAGCCTCTGGAGCGAAGCCTCTGTCAAGGACAGCTCCTGCTGCTTCTTCACACGCTGCAGGTCTTCAATTTCTTTTTCCAGACGCAGGATTTCTTCCACCTGCCTGCTTTCTTTTTGCTTCTCCACCTCTTGCTTCAGCTCTGCCTCTTTCTGGGCTTTCTGAATGGCAGCCAGTTCCTGCTTCTTCCTCTCTTCTTCAGCCTGCATTCAAAATAAATAACTAAACAAAATAAAACAACCAAAGCCCCTCAACGCAAGATGCCTTTAAGAAATGTACTTATTTCTAAAGCACTGTGCTCCCACCACGCTCTTCATTTAAAAGGACCCTTATCCCTACATCAGAAAGAAAAGGAAAGTGAAGAATGAAAACATGATTACGTTTACTCACAGATACTGGAAAGCTCAAGTACGTGCAGAAAGCTCAGTCTTTGCCAGAAATTAAATGAAGCATGAGGTGAAAGAAATTTCCATGCAAACAAATGTATCAAGTTTCCTTTGGCTTTATCTGCCAACTCCTGTAATAAGTTTAGTTTAAATGCCACAGATGCCTTTTATTATTTTTAATGGCTGGGTTGAGATACTCAGATAAACAGGATGGCTGAAAGCATAAAGAATATCATTTACCTGCTGGGCAAGACGCTCTGCTTCTTGCCTTTGTCTTTCCCTAGAAGTGAGGGGAGAAAAGAAGTCAGTAAATCGAGTTCAGCGTAAGCTCATCACATACCTTGGCTCAGGCAACAGCTCAGCTTACAGAGATCATCTGCCCCGTGGAAAAGACAGCCAGAAAATAAGGTCACCAAGGATATGGTTGTGAATATGACACTGCCACAGCAGCTACGTGCATCATTCAGCAAAAGAAGCAAAGGCATCCAAAATCACTTGACCAAGAACAGCCTGACATAAAGACTCTTCAGACCAAACCCTAACATGGCAGACAGGAGAGTGACATAAGACAGCATACTGCACCTTTCTTCCTCCTCTTTCCTCCTTTCCTCCTCTTGTCTCCACTTCTCCTCCAGTCGCTCCCTGTAGACCCGCCGAGCGAGTTGGCCTCGCCGCTGCTTCTGAAGGATTATGGCTGCTTTCTTCAGGCACAGGAACTTTTTCCTACCAATGAATGCTCTGTAGTTCTTCTGTATCACAACCACACAGTAGAGAACTTTTCTATACCGCTTTCTGGGAGGAAAAAAAAGCCAAACAACAAACCAAATTTCTAAGGAAACAAGGAACTGACAAGCAGTGGCCAGAGGTCTTGCCATGGTGACCTCCAATATTAAGCCTGTGGTAGGAAAGCGATCTATTATTTCTAGCTCTGTGATGGTTTCCTCATTCTTGCTCACCTTCTCCTCCCCCTGAGAGGAAAGATTCTCTCATTTCTGTGACAGTGCTTTCTCTGTCTCAATGAAGGAAATGCACATTACTTGTCTTATGTGTTCTTATGTCCCTGACAGGGAGATGCTACAAGGACAGCTCAGTGTGTGTACACACATGCAGAGAAAGAATACACATAGACAATCACCCCATATCTCTGAAAAGAAAGATCATGAACAGCTCTGTCATTAAAGAAGGAATATAGTTTTTAAGTAACATATCGGTCAGAATGTAAGGACGCGGCTAACACACAAATGAAGAGAAATTATCTCATGCAAACAAGTTTCCTTAAAATGTCCTCAAGTCATTCATAGTAAAAAAGAGAGAAATAGATGGGATGAGCAACTTCACCAAGCACATGATGCATGAAGCCAGGTAAACAAGTCAAACATTAACCAGTTACAAATGTCTTGGTTCTTTAAGACACAAACTGATTTGCTTTGCTTTCCCTTTTCTTATCATGACGAAGCAAAGATGAGTTTGAATCTCAGCTGGCAGCTTCGGGCACCTCACTTAGTACCATCCACCTAGAGCTCCTCCCGTGAATCTAATGTTGTGCTACACTTAAACAGGTACTAGCTGACCTTCAAACATCCATAGTGTTCTATTCATTACATTAAAACCATTCACACTCCATTTTCTTTTATTTATGGGCCTGTCAAAGATACCAGCTGGTATTTTCAAAAGCCACTTAGAGGGTTTGGATTCTAGTTGCCTTGCAAAAGTGAAGAATTGTTCCAGAAGGATTTAAGGCCATGACACTCCCCTAGTTTATCCCAAAGCTCGATTACTGACATTCTCATCTCGTCACTTACCGGGCCGCATAACCCAAGACGTGTGCTCGGATGATCATTGCTGCCTTGGTGACTTCCACCTCTCGCTGTTTCTCTAACTTGTGTTCCAAGGACTCACGGAGAAACACCTACAAAAGAAAACATCTGGCTTAACAACTTGTGGAGAGCATCATTTACAAAGGAGAGCCAGAGCGTTGTCAATGTCGGTCTGAGCAGTGAGCCTCAGCTTTAGATTTGGAGACAAACATACCATTTCCTCAACAGAAAACACAAAAAGTGTTCCACTTAAAAGGAAAAAAACAAAACCCTGCAGATGATCCTCTAACTTTGTGTTTCAGTAGGAACAGCCTGATTACACCAATGGAAATGTTAATTAGGAGTGGGGATTTTCCAAAAACAACATAATTACTGGATTAGTTAAACAGCGTTTCCCACCAAAGACTAACAGCGGCAAAAGAAGTTGTAGGACTTAGCATGAACTTCCTGATTTGAGGGGCAGGAACACCACCCTAATAACTGCTGTTTCACAGTAACATCATGGTCCCTTACATGCCTCGTTGCTTCAAATGCCATTGCTGCAGGCCTGCAGAAGTAAGCAGGAATGAAAGTGGTTTCGTGCTTGTGTTGACTCAACTGTGTTTTCCTCCATCAGGAGAGAGCTGCTGCGGCCAGATACCTCACAGTCCTCCTGCAGACAGATTGCTGCCCAGGCTCCCAGCTTCTAGCCTGGGCCATTCCCCTGGCCTGCCCAGAGCCTCAGAAGCAGCTTTAACACATGGCAGTGACATATATTGAACCTTAAATGAATGAAATTGCTTCTCCAGCCAAGCAGAGGTGCAGGAGATGCAGCTTCCCTCCTCCACCGGTCTGGGCATCCACTCTGCGTTGTGCACTTGGGCAGCGCTGAGCTCTCTGCCCAGCTCTTCTCAGCTTCCCTTTAGGAAGGCTCAGCCTGCTGCCATCAGCTGTAGGTGGCAACAGCCTGGCATGCTGCTGCCCGAGACACAGGCTGCTGGAAACATCCAGCTCAGTGCCACTGTGGCTGTGGGGAAGGAAGGCCAGGCCACACCCCACAAAGGGAGGAGGGCTGCAGACAACCACCAACAAAGCTTCCTTGAAGCGTTTTGGGTTTTTTCTTGCTGTGAGGGAAAGAGAAGGAAAAACAGGAAAAATACAGACTCTTGTGTGTGTTCAGGTAGAAAAAGGGTACTTTTTTCCCCTCTGTTTTGTGGGGACACAAAGCCCATCATCAAAGCCAAAGCAGCAGCACTCCTGAGAAGAGGCACAGTTGTGAGTTTTGAATGTAGCTGGAAAGGGACTACATTGTACCACAAATTGCCCAACGTTAGGGAACATAAAAAGTCCTACAGAAAGCCTTAAAGTTCCAGAGTCACACTGGCTATCTCTTGATATCAAGTCTTTACACACAGAAGAAGCCTTTTCTTTCACTCAGTAGGCAATCCTTCTTTGCTTTACACACACTGGCTTTAAAAACACAACAGAATTCTGCTTCAGAAAAGCATTCAGCCACTTCCTGAACAAAAAGGGATGTTCAGCACATGCTAAGCCCAGGCTAATGCCTTTTCCTGAGCAGGTGCACGGCAGCTTGAGATGTGAAAGACAAGAAAAAAACCCCATGGCACTGAAGCTAAACCACCACAACGTTGTTATTATGCCTTTCAAATAACACAGGCGGCACAGTGCCCTGGCCCATCTTCAGTCTGAAACCAACGTCCCCTTGTTCTCTCCTACAATGAGCTGTTTATGAACGACCCTTACAACTGTGCAGGCAGCTCAAGGGGAGACGTGAGCCCAGGCTCCAAGGTCCCAATGAGCAGCTGGTTAAACCAATTTCAGGTTCGAATAAATATATGTCCCTAAGATGTCAAAGCACTGCCCAAGGTTTGTGCTTAAACACTGCTGACGTACTACAGCTGAAAGCAGAATGGGAAGCACAGCCTACCTCTGCAGCAAGATGTTTTCACTGTATTATTTGTAAGCCAGTGTCTACAAAAACAGGATGAAAGATGACTTCAACTGCCATCAGAATATTTCTGGTCCTCTCTCTTACAATGACTGTAAAATGATTAAATCAACTTTCCCAATAGTATCTCTGAGGCTCCTTAAGCACGTGCAGGAATGGAGGAAACTCTTGATAACTATGGAGCTGTGAGAAGAGGATGAGGAAGGGCATTGCACACAACTCCAGCAGACTTTACAGAATATTTTTGCTGCATTATAGTCATGAGAAAGTTTTTTCATGCTTTAACAACTGAGAGGAAAACTGCACATGTAACACATAATTCAGCAAATTTCACTCCTAGCTGTGTTTTTGGTTCTCTCTCCACTGTGGAAGCCCCGAGTTACCCAGGGAAAAAAAAAAACAAATCAAAGAGAAAGCTGTCTGAAGAGGCTGGGGGGTGATCCTTGGCAGAAGTGGCCTCGTGTTTGTAACCCACTCTCCAGTCCCTTGCATCAGGCTTTTTGACTATTTAGAAGACCTCAGCTCCTGCAGTGAGGAATCTTCTCCTGAGTATGTAATGCTTTCACTGCATTTGTCAAGCCCAAGAGCACAGATTTGCAAGGAGGAAAGCTGCACAGCTCTTATCCAAAATCAAATGTGCATAAGGAGCAGGGAATAACACATGGATAGCTTTGTTTCTCAAAGTAAAACTCCATTCTTTTAATTCAAAAGATTTCAATTTTGTTAAGAAGAAACAAAAAGTTGTGGGCAAAGTTCAGGTTGTCTCGTAGCACAGGTATGAGGGCTGATACACCTTTGAGAAGCTCTCAGACACACATGGCAAACACACACCACACCTGGAGCTCAACTCTGCCACATGAACACCAGCTAGAATCTCTCCCCCCGACTCCAGCCGCTGAGCAGGTGCCCCGCAGGGGTTTACTGGTACGAGGGGAGGTCCCTGCAGAACACAAGCGTTACCTCCCATGCTTCATACTTCTAACCATGATGAAATCCAGCTGCCATGTTTTAAGTGCTGATCCTCAGCGCTGCTATCCCTTGGGAGCAGTGGCAGAAAATCCCAGTGGGCTCTTTCTCCAGCAATGAAATCAGCAGTGTCTAAGTGCCTTAGACAGCAAACTCTTCAGTGTAACCATTAATTGTCGTTCTAAGGCTTCCAAGAGCACCAATAGGCATCCCTGACTTCTTTTAAGGCCAGCAGTAATTACCATTACAATACCTGTCTGCAGCTGTGCAGTCTCAATCACCTCCCCTCAGCTTTGTACAAGCCCCAGCCCCACAACCCACACAGTCTGACTATTTTACCTTATTTTTTCCGAGCTGCCATTCAGTGCTTGTGTTGTCATACAGACGAAGCAGGACGGCACATTTCTCATTTAAATCTTCGGGCAGAGTTAAGTTTCTCATGAGGACTTTATACCTGGCAACCAAAAAAGTATTTATTACTTCACTTATGAGACACATTCTATTTGTGCCACGAGATATTTTTGTTACTGGGTTTTCGCTTCATTCCTCAACGCGGGAATGCCGACTCGGTACCCGTGACTCGCATCTGAAGTGCACGAGCCACTGTGTTTTTACCTTTTATAAAAGTCTTGGAAGGGCCTTCGGACTGGGAACCCAGCCCTCCGGATCCTGACTGTCTCCAACATCCCAGAATAGCGCAGCTGGTTAAGCACCACTGTCTGTTCAAACTGGTCTGGCATCTAAAACGAGCAGGTTCAACATGAGGATTTTAATAGCAACGGTTAGAGATGTCAAAGGAAAGAAACAAAGGGTGAATCTGAAATGCACAAAGGCTAAAAACCGGCTACACAATGTCCCAAAGGACGTCAGCAGTTCTGAGCATATAAAAACCTATTTACAGGATAGAAATAAAGGGGCAATTACACAGTATCATTTCCAAAGAGACAACATTTACGGCCATTTCATCCAATCATGTCTCTCTTTTGATTTCATGTATATTCATAGGCCATTGCTGTGCAGGAATAAGCAACAGGAAGAATCACAGGCAGCTCACAAGTCAACTGCTATAAGCTTGACTATTTTACTTCTTTAACAACTGAATTTACAGTCCCCGTAGATGATCCCAACTGTAAACAATCCCCAATATTGACAATACACAAATATAGTGGTGTGATATAGTTTTAGGAAAAAAAACAAACCCAATGGGCAGAAAAGATTTAGGTTTTTGTGTTTTAGACAATTCATAGGATCACTGAATGGTTTGGGTTGAAAGGGACCTTTAAAGGGCATCTGGTCCAACCCTCCATTCATCCACAATGGACAGGGATGGAAGTTGGCATCTGAAATAAGCTGTATTTCAAAGAGTTTCTTTTTGCTGCAATTCTGAACAGCAGAGTTATTTTCACTTGTAAATAAAAAAACCCACCCCAAAAAAACCCTGCTTATCTAAATAAGTTTCCCTTAAGTTGCATGCAGTTGTTTCAGCATCATGTTTTCATTTAGAAAACATAAGACCCCATATCCACTGAGTCATGGGAATACCGATTTCTGATCAGGATGTAGCTGCCTCTTTGGAGCCTCAGGAATTGTCTTGTCCCACCTCAGAATCCCCCAA
This sequence comes from Colius striatus, assembly GCF_028858725.1. Classification (NCBI taxonomy): domain Eukaryota; kingdom Metazoa; phylum Chordata; class Aves; order Coliiformes; family Coliidae; genus Colius; species Colius striatus. The sequence goes on from NC_084762.1 coordinate 9,380,113, forward strand.
GCCACCCATGCTTTCCCCATGCTTAGAGGTAAACCAGCCACAGCCTGATACTGATACAACATCCCATGCAAATATACCATATAATTCATCATCCCAAATATCCACTTTAATCCCTCACTTGACCCTGCTGCACAGTTGCCTGCAGGGCTGGAGTACAGTGCTTAGTATTTTGCAAGAAGTTCAGAACGTGAGATCTCACAGATATAGTCAACAATCTATATAAGATCTGAAGTTCTTCAGCTGATACAAATGACAGCAGGATCAAGCCCTGAGCAATTTTAAATGACGGGAGACTCTTGGTATTTATCAACTTTCTTTCATCAGGCCTCTTGTTGAACTGAGCAAGTAACCGCCTCCCCCAAATTTTACCTTGTCAAAAGTACTTTCAGGGAAAATCCAGACTCAAAAGCTCGTTTAAAACACCCAGTCTAAATTATTTCATCAGCACCTTTATCCATAAAAGGAAACAGGGTGTGCTAGTGATGGCCCACCTGAGTTGTTAATTAGGTAGCTTCAAAAATACTGATAGATTAGCTTCTACCTCTCTAACATCCTGCTACATTAGCTTCTACTTCTCTCCTTTAAAAGGCAAAATGTCTAAATCAAGATGTTACTCTCCGTTCATGACTTCTTTTCTGAAGCAGAGGTGGAAGACTCCTGTGTAGATGCAACAGCCCTCCTGCATCGAGCTGTCACAGAGCTGCATGAGCAAATGTTTTCCCTATTTCATAGAATCATTATGGTTGGAAAAGGCCATTAATATTGAGTCCAACCACTGTCCTCACACTGCCAAGCCCATCACTAAACCATGTCCCTCAGCACCTCCTCTACAAGGCTTTGCAATATCCCCAGGGATGGTGACTCCAGCACCTCCCTGGGCAGCCCGTTCCAATGCCTAATAAGCCTCTTGGTGAAAAAGTTCTTCCTAATGTCCAACCTAAACCTCCCCTGGAGCAACTTGAGCCTATTTCCTCCTGTCCTGTCATTCTTTACTGGAGAAAAGAGATCAACTCCCCCCCCCAGCATTCACCATTCCTTTGACAACAAAAGACTTCCCAACCCCTTCCTTTAAACTGCAACAGCCAGGCCCTTCCTCCACAGTGAGCAGCACTGAACGCCAAGGAAAACAAGTGGTGTTTTACCAAGTGGTTGGTGCCCATGCTGAGCCCAGCCCTGCCTGGGGTAACCAGCCCTGTGTGCCAGAAGGGCTTGATCCAGCTTGGACAGGTGGTTGGGACCTATGGAGAAAATCAGCCACCACCACCATCAGGTGCTTTGCATCTCAAGGAGACAACATCCACTCTGCACCACTCTGGCTGTTGTTACACTAACGGCTCTGCTACACATGGGATTTAACATTTTATTGCCATATCCACATGTATAAAAAAACCCATAAATAATGTCCCAGGGGGTAAAAATGCCTCCACAAATAAGGCAAACAAACTCTTCCTTCTCAGCATGTTTTTTGCCAGAACCAGTAAAATACACCACAGGCAAAACCTTTGTATTTTATTGAACACACAGTATGAATGCTTACAATAAAGACACCCACACATTGTGAGTGGCATTGCCAACTGTGTTTTCCATTCATGCCCACCCTATGGGCAAGCAGGGCTCGGGAACTAGCCTTAGTCTGAATCTCTGCACATACATCTACATGTTTCTGTGCAGGTGGCTGATGATGCCTGACAGTAAAGGAAGAGACTGAACACATATACATACACACAAATTCTGAGGCAAAATAGTCACTTGTTGCCTCACACAACCCAAGGCTGATATGTGCCACAAGCACACATAGGTCAGTACATCCTTTTACCACTATACCTTCTTGTAGTCCTTTTACCTCACCCATACCCCTTAGCTCAAAAGGTGATGTTCTTGACAAGACTTGCAAACAAAATGGCCTTTGCAGTTTGTTAAGGTGTTGAGGCAGACACATGGATGGCAGCGGAGATGCAGCAAAGCCAAGCAAAACGTTGGTGATGTGACAGATGTCTGTCTCACGAGGCAGCCTCTCCCTCTGCAAGGGAGCACTTTTTGCTTTGAGAGCCAGATGGCTGCTGCACCACCTAATCCTTTTATTGCCACCCCCAGGCATGTAAAAAGTCAAAAGCCACATGGCTGGCTTGAAACCTCACGTTACTTTAAAATTAACCCAAAACATTTTCCATCCCTGTTTTGAATGGCAGACGAAAAATAAACATTTTCTTGACTTTTTTCCTGCAGCTGAGGAAGTAAGAGGCAGCCCTGTTCTGTCACCAGAAGCTTGGATTGTCACACAGTCCCCTCACTTCACAAACCTGTATTTGTAAAGAAAACATTGCAAGAGATGCTAACACGGGGGTATCAAAGTTGGGCAATTTAAAGATCACCTCAATTCAATTATGTACTACTCCCTCACATTACTGCTTACTTTTAATTATTCAACAGACACATTAAATTGGAGGGTCAAATGCTGCCCTGGTATCTCTGTGCAACAAGTCTGGCTGCTGTGAGTAAATCAGGGGTGGCAGTTAAGAGATGGGCTGAACTCATCTCTTACGCTTTTCAATATGAAGATACACAGCCGTCACTTGGGGGTTTTTTGACTGAGCTATATCATTGACTCTTCAGTCCTCAGCTGAAACACTCAAATGTATCCATGGTTTCCCACATTTAACAAAAACAACGCGGGGAAGTAACAAATGCAGCCCTATGCACAACACCATGGCATCCACAACTTGGCAATATGCTGCAGCTCAGGTAGTTTCACTCTGTGGATGAAGAGGACTTCGGTGTTATACATATAACCACTTGCAGGCAGGGATAACCTTAAATATAACTTCCAGTCAGCAGGACGCCTCCTAGTTAAAAAAATCAATTGCATGTGTATTTATTGAACCAGAGTGCAAGTACTACATATACCCCACTATTAAACTGCAGACACCTCTCAGACAGACAATAATGACCATCTCCACTTGAATGATGCTTAGTGCAGCACTAAGGAGTTAAACTTGCAGTAGTATAAAACCTCCATGCAAAGGGTAACTAATGCAGTTGATGCTCAGTCTTTTCCCTTTACTGGTGCTCCTTCAGACCTGTAGTAATAAGCAAGCTGACTTTCAGGTTTACACCAAAGTAACACGGGACAGGACTCATCTCTGGGGAGCTGCTAAGTTTTTACCAGTGTTGCTGTAAAAATCAGACTTGTTTCACAAAGGAAGACTTGGGAGGAAATTGTATTCTGTAGGAAATTTCAGCCAGACAACGGAACCATAACTGATCTGAAAACTACTTGTCTTCCCAGGTAAAGAGGTGAATTAACTGCTGAAAGTTAAGATTTACAAAAAAAGGAGGCAACAGAAGAGGAAGCCAACTGACAACTTCCAAAATTGTCTGAGATATGCTATCAACTTCATATCACCTCCTTTTTCAATAGGTATTTCACTTTGACGAAGTAATGGCAGCACCAAACCACTCTGACACACAAAATCACCAGACAACAGCCAGACTCACGCGGGTCACAGCCGAGGTAGGGCACCCAACAACGTCAGTGGGAAATTAATAGCTACAAGTCAGGTGTGTCCTACTTGATAAAGGTGGGGTTTTTGTGCGTTGCACTCTTTCAGAACACAACTTGTAATTTATCATTTCCTGAATCCAAAAGTCTCCACTGAGTTTGCATCAGACAGCACCGAAACTGAGGCTTTAATTCGACCTGGAGCCTCCGCTGGCGAGACTCTGGCTCCTTAAGCTGCTAAATGCTTGCTCTGATCTGCTGTCAGCCTCCTGAAGGGCAAAGCTGCTGCTTGAAATCACAATTAGAAGCAGCCATTAGGACAGACATCTAACACCTACACTTAGGAAAGAGAAAAAGCCCAAATCTCAGTCCCTTGTTTCTAGGTTTCTCTGTGAGAACTCTAGCAGGATGATGTCAGTTTTGCTACTGTGTCTTACAACTGTTGATTTTCCTGGTTTAGGAAAGTGTTTTGTGGAAAACAGATGCAGAGAAAGAAAGATGAAGAACAGGTAAGAAGATGTAAGAAAGTAATTCTTTATTTAAAAACTAGTAATTGTTCTTGACATCTTAGTTTTTAAAATCTGCTGGTTTACTCCTAAAATGAAGTTGTGGCAATTTTACTCTGGAGAACACCTGTAGAAATTCTAGAGTTCAGTCTTCCTCTGCTTTATAGTGAGTTTTGTAGTGGTCTTCACATGCAAATGTCACTGATATTTCTTCAGAAACAGGGGGACTTATTAAAGCTGAGCTTTCTGAAACAATAGCCATAATCTTCTGATCTCAGCCACCAGCTCCACGTGTCCAAACCGATGCCGGGCCTTCCTCCCAAACAGATTTGGCTGCATCAATGTCTAAGATGAGATCCAGCTGAACCAATAGGACAATTTCTGAGTGCCCATGGTTTGCTTTTTAAAAGTACATTAAGCTCAGTGATTCTTATCCATAGATACCATTTGGCAGTCTTTACTCATGCCAAGGATTCAACCTGAAACAAGTGCAAGTGAAAGGCCCGCACTCACAACAGGAAAATGCACTGCAAAGCCAGTGCAGGCAAGGCCAGGGCAACCTCTCTGTCAAACCCAGAGACTTTTGCTGCAACACCAGGTTGGTCACCTCCTACTTCCAACAAAACATTTCATCTCCTGCTCTTCTAGCCATTTCTTCAGTCATTTGCACCAGAAAGTTTGTTGGCATCAGCTCATTTAACAGTTTCAGCCTAAGGATGGCTGCACTTTCAGCACACAGGAGCTTTAAAACCTGTGCACATCATACCCAAGGACCTGGAGCAACAGGTCCCACTCACCTGGGAGCACTCCTGTTTCAAGGAATGGAACTCACTATGATCTTCTCCAGTATGCAGCTACCTGTAACTGGAAGATGTTCAGGTACAAACATAGACAAGTTTGATGCCTGCTTTGTTTATGAAGACATTATTTTACTGTCCCAGAGTCCACAAACACAGTTAAGAGTATAAGAGAAAAAAAACCCCAAAGAACATGCCACAGCTAAAACATTTATTTGGTATTTCTCCTGTATGGCACTGGCAAGTCAAGGACTGTCTGGATAAACCTGAAGTGTTTTACATGCCTAAAGTTATCCTGGCCTCTGTCTACACATCCACCCCATAAAAAGCCTCTAAAAATTATTAACACTGTTGGTGGTAACTTGTTAGGAAAAGAGCAGGGGTGTATTGCAACACCACTTGGGCCTCAAAAAATATTGCTGCAAACTCCAGGCTGGATTTCACTGCAAACTCAGCAATGATAGGCTGGCTCTTTTGTACAATCTCTACAGGTCTGAACGTGAAAGTAACTGCATTTACCAGCAGCAAATGTTTACACGATTAGCTGGTCTTCTCTTCAACTCCAGCTACTGCATTTGACCTGGGTGACTCATCTCCCAGCCCTGAGTATTTCAGATAAGAGCCAGACTTCAGAATTAGCCACACTCACGCCACAGGTTAGAGTTGCCCGTCCTAAAAATAACGCTATAGAGAAGGAACACTGTAACATTAGAGCCCTTCCACTGGGCAAAATAATCCAAGCAGGAGACTCTACGAACGAATGTGAAAATGCTGTTGTATTTATATTCAGGCTGTCACCCAGATTACTTTACAAGCAAGTGCATCTCAAGGATATTTTTAAGATAGCAGTCTATTTAAGGGCTATGAAGCAGTACATCCCCTCACTGATCACTTGCACTAGTGCTTAAAGATTTCAGCTAGGTTAGATCCATCTACAAAGGTGGTGAAGTCATATCTCAGGTCCTGCTTGTCTATTTAGAGCAAAGCTAAGAGCTGGAACTGGCTGCATTGTGGGAGAAAGGAAACACACAACAACCTCTTTGTGAACCTTCCTTTCTGAAAGGTATACAGGATTTCTTCTAAAGGAAGGCAGAATTTGTCTGTCTCTCTCATAAGCACAGAGGAATGCTACTCCCTCAAAATTACAGTGTCATTTCTTTCACACTGGTTAAAACCTCACAGAATCAGAAGGGATTGCTAAAAGCATAGGCTTGGACACTGGATATATTTAAGCTTTCTAAGTGCGTGTTTATAGCTGTCCATGTGATTGCCTAAACTTTCAGCTGAAGTGAGCCTTTGTTGTTTGAACACGTTATTCAGCTAGTCCATTGACATGCACAGCAAGTCTTATGAGCAGCAACTGCAGGACAGTCCCTGTGAGACAAACAATTAAGAGCACTTGGGAAAAGGGGGGACTGAAGGTTTGGAGGGGCTCTGGCAGGGTCTCAGCAAACTGACAGAAGGTGGGACTTACAGCACAGACCTCAGCTGGAACTTTTCATGGACCCTCCTTCTCCACCTGTGAATAATCTTGTTGCCACTTCATCTGAGGTCATCCTCACTAAAGCCTCCAGTCCCTGCAGACTAAGCCCCAATCTGGCCTCATTCTCACCACATTGTGACCCCTCAGCGGCCTTCTCCTGAAGGAAATCAATCAGGCAGCCTGACAGCCACAGCCACGCCGTGAAGGGACACGCTGGGAGGTACTAATTGCATGACCAGCTGTCCTCCCTTTCATGTATCCCGGCAGGCAACACCAGCAGCATGGCTGAGCTGTTCACGGCAGCAGCCGAGAGAAGGGCTGAACGCGCTGCTCTGTGTCTGCTGAGGCTACACACACCAACTGCAGATGGCAAAATGCTGACCCTCCACGTCAGCAGTGACATCAAATCACTTACATCCACTGACAGCCCACCTTTATTTTTCTTTATTTTTCCCCTTTTATAACTTTTCCCCCCTGTACTTTCACTCCTCCACACCAGACTTTTCAGTCACACCTTCCAAGGGGTTTTTTCACTGGACAGTTTCCTGTCAGGCTGAGCACATCACTCCATTTCTACACTTAGAAGCAGTCAATCGTGTTTGAGGATGGTTCCTCTAATGTGGTGTCTTTGGATAATGGCATTTATTCCTTCAATTAAGTTTTGTCCAGGGATAGAAAACAAGGATGTAAATACCTGAGAGAACCTGTTTGGGATGAATTTCATCTTGCAGGGCCAAAGTCTGGCATAGCTGTAAAACCTTTTCTGGTAGCAATCTGTGTAAGAAACCGATCCTGTGTACTTCTAATACCTAGCGTAGTGTTGCTACAAGTAATCTCGCACTTGAGTATGTGAAATCCTCCCTGTGGCTAGTTCTCACTGAGATGCTGATGCATTATCACTTCAGCAGTACATCCTAAAATAGTAGTGCAGATAACTTAGATCCACATTATCACAGCTCTCTTTGCTTTCGCTGGTGACATGAAACTCAGCAACCTTTATCCAGACTACAGCTCCATAGGGCAGAGAGAGGATACAGGGATCTTATATCCTCTTCTTTATTGTTGGTACATAGAAAGGAGGAGGTGGAAGAACCTCACTTCCAGACAGATCATGCTCCACAGAGGGACAAGAGATATCGAAACATAACAACCTAAAGAAAGCAGAAGAGGACTCCAAATCCAAATCTTACTTTGTTCTCTGCTTCAGTCCTGGGCATCCACCTGCTGCTCCTCTTGATCTGCTCACATCTATTCCTTTAGGACCATATGCCTGAATGCTATTTACATCTTGATACTTGTCTATTTTAGAGCATTGCTTTAAGGAGAACACTAAAAATTCTGTGGTCAGTCTAGTGATTTGTGGGCTAACTAAGCTGTGCCCCTCAGCTCTGTGACTGCCACTGAAACGTGCCCAATTTTAAAGCACAACTAGGGAGAGTTAGGTGAGGGCTGTGAGAATCAAGATGAGTAAAAAAAAAACAGTAAGGGACTTCAACAAAAGCCTCGAGGAGCTCATCAGTGAGAAAGCTGAGAGGCCCTGACAGTACATTGCAAATAGCTCCACCAGGAGCACACATTCAACAACAGTTTCTAATGAATATCAGATACAGACATAAACAGCATGAAAAGCAAAGCCAGACATATCCAAACCAGAAGGCACACCATTTTCTCACTGAGTGTATTCATTGGATGAGTTTAGCCATGGTGATGAGACTGTCTAAAGCCATCAGACACTTCAAAGAAAACATCGCATGTCCTCTTCCTTCCAGCTGCTGGTAATGCTTTCCTTACATTTTGCCACACAGCAGTTTAAGACTGAAAGATCTAACTAGTTTCCCTTCAGAACTCCAGTTGTGGAAATAACACTGCTTTTATTTATTTGAAGAAGCTTAGTCCTGATTTCTGTAACCTTTGGTACTGGGCTACCTGAACATCAACTCTGCACCACAGAGAGGAACAAGACACACAGCTACTGGCCTACAGCCCATAGTGCAGCCCAGAATCATACCTCCTGTGCTTGGCAAAGAAGAAAGTTCACTACTTACATTAATATTTCATGGTGAGCAAAGGCAGTTTGGGTGAGATTTTACTGTGGATGACCATCTATGAAGACACAGGATGCAGCGCTGCAGACCACCTTGGATTAAGTCATTACAAAGCCTTCACACATTCACCATGACACAGTAAAAATCTCCTCCACGTTATCAGCTTCAGTAGTTAACAATGGGATGAGCCTTGCCACAATCATGAATCACACCTCTACCAACTGTAAGGTTTAAAGTCATACAAAACCAGTTTGAGTTGCCTTTAATTGATTTCAGGGGGAAGAGTGTGTGTTTGTTGTGTGGTCCTGGGGGCCTGCAACTTCCCAGCTGAAAGCCAAAATGAGATCCCAGTAATGTTAAAAAGTCAGCACTTGGCTGCACCCCTTTTTCAATACTGAGGCCACAGGCAGTTTCTCCTCCAACACACTTTGCCCCTGCATGTGGTTCATTCCCTCAGTGGCCCATATGAGACACCTACAAAGCACGAGGCTGACGTAACCCATACACTCGCTGCTCGGTGCTTTCTCAAGCAAGGAAATGTTCCAGGGCAATTCCTACACCGCATAAAAGATAGATGCTTCTATCAAATTATCTCCTAAGGAGCCTCTTCTCCTCTCCTTCCTCTAGCAAGCCTTTTTTTTCCTCTTTTTTTTTTCTTTTTGCAAGCCATAGTGGGAAGGCAGCCAGGCTGAAATCACAGCCAAGAGCTGAGATGTGTAAATGAGGAACGCTGCAAAATATTCAGCCAAAGAGCTCGGGGTTGCCAGGACACCGGAGGTCGGCCAGCACTCAAAGGGCACATTATTCCCACCCTGGCGCAGGCACAGGGCTCCATTCACAGCAGGGGCTCCTGGCTTAGGGCTCTCCCTGAGTACCCCAGGCTGACCCCTGACAGAGACTGACAGGGTGTTCCACTGCACCAAAACTGCCCCAGGGGCTGCAAGTAGCCCTTGCTGGTTTTCATCCCTACCAAAAATGCCCTGAGGGACTGCCCCAGAGCTACCCGGCAACAGACTTGCAGCGGGGTGTAAGTTTTAAAAGTAGGAGAAAAACTGTAACACTGCAGTTTAAATGCTTTTTAACCTGGAGAGGGGAAATTCAAGTTTAGAGAAGGTGATGGGGATCCCCGAGCCCAGCTCAGACGTCTGCTTGGCTGACAGCAGGGGCTGCGTGACGGCCTAGATAAATGACCCAGCTCAGCCCCATGTAATCGGTGTGCTAATTACTCCTACATCTTCCACCTCAGCATGTCTGAGATAGTCTCAGTTCAGCTTTGGCACTTAGCATTTGGTACTTAAGCTGTTGCTTTTGCACCCCTAGACATTTTTACATTATATATTCAGAACTTGCCTTGCAGATCTGCAACCAACTGGAGAAGATATCAAGGTTAGTGAGATGTGTGTGTGTTTGCAGGGACTGGACAGAAAACAAAGGTGGTTGTTTTTTCTTGTGTACCTTCATTTCACAGAGCAAGGCAGCAAATATATTCCTCTTGGACTGCTTTGCTATAACACAACAGGCCTGTCCCATCCCCCCATTAAGAGTTGGAGAGCCTCCTACTTGAGTTCTTTGATGTTTCTGTGAACCACATCAAAATGAAATTAGGTATTACTGATAATTCAGAATTTCCACCCTAAACCAAACAAAAAGTCCCCTTACTGATTTCTTCATGTATCATGTAAGCCTGAGATAGAGGAACTCTGTGGATCACAGCTACCTGTGCTGCCACAGAGGCCGTGGTAAAGGGACGTATGAGTCAGCACAGCCTTAGCTAGAACAGCAGACAGCTTCTGTGCTTCCTGCAAGCATTGCTAGTAATTGCATTTGGTAGAGCAAAAACCCCATTGTCCTCTCATTGCTGTAGATTATATATTGGCAATCAATAACACTTGCAATGAAAGTCACCATTTATTTTTCCCTCACAAAAAAGTTTGCACAAACTACTTCTTTGTTCCAATTTCTATGCATCTCTGAAACAAGAGTTAACTATAGAGTAAATTAACTTGGCTTTATCAGCATGGTGCAGTTACCCAAAACAGATGGCAAGAAACTCCCCTTAACATCAATATGCTTATCAAACTATTAACTGATCTAACTACACACACACATATACAAAGAATTAATTAGACAGTAAAATTACATCAGGATCTAAGAGATACAACATTCAACCACCTTTGGTTGAGATGTCACTGTTCATTACAAGCAAGGACGCTGGTCAATGGTCTTTTGTTTCAACAGGGCTCGTTCCTTCCCTTCTTACTTACATGAAGCATACACTTAGAATCACAGAATTGCTATGGTTGGGAAAGACCTTTAAGATCATTGAGTCCAACCACTAATGTCACAATGCCAAGCTCATCACTGAACTGAACCATATCCCTCAGCACTTCATCTATGTGTCTTTTGAATGTCCAGGGATGGTGACTCCAGCACCTCCCTGGGCAGCCCATTCCAATGCTTAACAACCCTCTCAGTGAAAAGGTCTTCCTAATGTCCAACCTAAACCTCCCCTGGTGCAACTTTAACCTAGTTGAGTCTGTTTTTAAGATGATCCAGTGGAAAAAAGTTCTGTCCTTCCTCATGTTTTTATAGTTCTGTCCTTTCTCAAGGTTTTAAAATATTCTTTACCACATTTAAACAAGGATATGGCTCTTCCTGCCTTAAAAAGTAGATTTTTCTTTCTATCCCTCTTCCACATTTTCTGATTGTGGTGAAAACACATTGTTGAGACTCCATGATGGGTTAGATGCACTGTCATTACTGATGTACCAACACTACATATTGTGGGATTGGCCAGCAGCACGGACTCCATAGCACTGGAGTGATGGATGTCACAAGTCTTCTCCTCTGCACAGAGGATCTGCAGCTTTAGGCTGGGCACACACCTGTAAGGGAGCTGCACACATGCCTCGCTCCTCTTCAGAGCTGACAAGAAGCATTGTGGCTCCTGGTACTCTTGTTATGTAGTGACCAAAGCAGCATAAACCCAGTAATAACTTAAGCGAAGCATTGAGACATGTGCTTAGACCTCATTGAGGCCAATGAGATGTACATGCCCTACAAGAACTGGGCTGATTTGAGAGGTGCTATGTTGTGCATGCCAGTGGTCACAGGGAAATGGCAATTTTGGATGGCTGAACAACAATTTCTTTCCCCTGAGAAATTCCTCAGCTGGCTTAAGTATACAACCAAACATAACCCTTAATATTTGAATCAGAGAGACACTGAAGATAAAACCAACCTTCCCTAAACGCAATTTTGTTTGATATGTGAATTATTTGCTTGTATGAAAGACTTTTGTGAAGCTACTTTAAGAGTTAAACCACTTTAACACTTTAACTTAATTATTGAGGCTAAAGATGCACCAATGGTGTGGCTGGCCAGCTGCAGATGAACATATTCATCCTTTTCATGCTGAATCTGGGGCAGCCATTCATTCAGGAAAGCCAGGGTGGCAGAGGATTTGGCATTTATCTGGCTTTCTGAAAGTGGATGTCCTCTCTCAAGCCATCTACTTGATCTCTACTTGACTATTAAAAGTTTTGAGACCCCCAAATTCACTACTACCCCTCTTCTTACAGCATAGTTAAAGCTTACAATTTCTGGAGCTACAGAGAGTAAGTTTCTGCCATGAAACTGCCATGACAGATGTCATCACCTGAACAGTAAAACTTAGCACTACAAGTTTGGTGACAAACTTATCTTTCCTACACTAAACTTTGTGTAATCCTCATGGGTGAGTGTGACAATCATAGAATCGTAGAATGGTAGGGGTTGGAAGGGACCTTTAGAGATCATCTAGTCCAACACCCCTGCAGAAGCAGGGTTACCTAGATCAGGTCGCATAGGAACATGTCCAGGTGGGTCTTGAAGACCTCCAAGGAAGGAGACTCCACAAGCCCTCTGGTCAGCCTGTTCCACTGTTCCATCAATCCAAGGGTGCAGACAAAATGTCTTGGTGTCCCAAATGATTTGCAGGGTGCAATGGGCTTCTTGGCACACCAGCATACACAGTGTCTGCTTACTCTGTGCTTGGGACTGAACAACAAAGCTAACGCTGCCCACGCAGCCTGAGGAGTTGTGGTGCCAGCACCTCCCTAGCAAAGCTCCTGTGATTGGCATCAGCTACCCAGTTCCCTGTTGCCTGAACAGGTAATGCGCATCAGGAACGTGGAGAAGACAAATCCACAATGGCAACCTCAAACCTCATCCTGCACCAGCCAAAAACTTCCTGTAGTTTAGGCTGACAGCTATGACTCAGCTGATGTCCTTAAACACAGACTTTACAACTACTACATTCCCCTTCATACAACTGAAGCCACAGCCTCACCTCTGCTATTCGGATGACAGCATTAGGAATGGACCTGCCTTGCCTCTTAGGCTTACAAACTACCTAAAACCATCAGAAACAGTAAATTCTGATTGCTAATTAAACAACAAGATGCTTTCAGACACCTTCAGTAAGCATTTCATGGTTAAAGTTTCATCTTATGAGACGACAGCAGACGTCCTGAAGCGTACTTACTCCTCACAAATTCACCACAGTGAGGTTGTCCCCACTAAGCCTTTGCTTCTTTGCCACATCCTGGGACTAAATTACGAAAAGCCACATATATCTATGTACATATAAACTGATAGACACAGGTAAACAGAAAGAGTTTAGCAACTGACCCAAGTCTACTCTTAAACTACACCACCTTGTGCTCTTGCCACAGATTTTGTGTTCTGAGGATAGCTCTGACACAGCTCTGTGAACAGACAGCCCTGTAACTTTCAGAGCATTCCTATCAGTAATCTAGGTGTACTGGAAAAAATGATTGTTGTTATGCTTTCATTTATGTTAGAAGTTGTAAACACAACTTTTTATAGTAATCCAATCAAGGTGAAACGAAACAAATCTTACCTTCATGGAAACCAAGCTGTTTTAGCAAAAGAAATGCTGGATACATCTCACTGATGTTCCACACAACATTTTGACCTACCATCGCTGTTATCATTTGGGGTTTAAAAGGACACAATATCAGTGAGAGAAGAACAAGTTATGAGAACCCCCTTTCCCAAGTCCCACAGGCACTTTATCAGATCATTATCTCCCTCATCTAAATTTGCAAGGCAAATCTAGGGTTGCTCTTCTTGAGGCCAGAATAAAACTCCCATAGACCTGAGTGATGCAGGATCAAACCCATCCCCTTCATAACACATTCTCTCAAGCAATTTTATCCTAATTTTCTACCCTGTGGCTGAATTCTGACATGTGCAGAGGCAAGCTCTAAGTAGGAAACCAAGGAGTAGGAGCTAGATCCCAGGAGCAAAGGCAGTCAGCAGAGAACAGAGCTATTTTACCTGCTGGGTTGGGGTATTTCAGTGGAGGGCAGAAGGGGGAAGCTGACACTGCAAACAAAGTAAAAATATACTGCTGTTCTAGTCTTCTTTGCTTTACTACTGCACTTGGTTTTCTTCCCAGGCATATTTCTTGTATTTCTTCAGTGAAAAAATTACTGTCTCAAATGTGCCCCGTCAAGTTTCTCCAGTAAAACTACAAAACTGATTTAAGCCTTCTGGGTGTTGCAGCTTCCTTGCTGGACTCCCCCCACCTCCACCACACTCGTCCCCAGTGTCTCTTTCTTATCATGTAATCAAAAGCAAAACTACAGTGATGCCTTAATAAATTACACGAATACTACAGTCTTAAACTTTACATATCTGGTTTTCCTGAATCTATGCCATAGACTAATGAACAACAGAAAAGACCTTTCTCCAGAAAGCAGCTCATCAGTGCAGCACAGGTCTTCCCCCTCTGCACACACAGCTCTACTGCTGCCGACTCCTTCCGTGCTCCGTTAACAATCGTCCCTTTAACTTTCCAACAGAGTGTGATTTATTAAAGCAGACTGCTTGGCAGCAAAGCTCTCCTGGCATTCAAAAATATGATTAGACCAGTAAATTTGGTAGAGTGGTGGTTTTTTTTTTTCATAAGCTTGATTCTGCGTGCCTTTACCCTCTTTAAAAGAAAACACAAGTCCAGAAACACTTCCAGTACAGCTTGCTCAGACAAACTCCAGGCACTTTTTCCATTCTTTTTCTACAAGTCCACTGCAGCTCCAAGTATGCAAGATAAAAATGATCCAAAACCCTGTATGAATGAAACCCCTTACCTTTTAAGGCTTTTTCACCCTTCAGCGTTTGCCCATTGTGAAAAACTGGATCTTTAGCAGTTGCAGCTAGGCACACACACACACACAGAGACACACACAGAACAGGGCTTTCTTCAGCTCGCTGGTATTTCAAGTCTTTCATGTGATATCTTTGGCTGTACTTGCTTAATTCATTCCTGCTGCTACTCAAAGGAAGTCAAGCCTAGAGAGGGCTGGCTCTGCAGCAATCACTGTAGATATTCCTGACTAACAGGACACAGGGCTAATCTCACCTTATAGGCATCATGAATGTAAATATATTTCACAGCCAACAAATTCCTAAACCTTAAGAGACAAAATGCACAAAATCCTCTAAGACTGTTTAGCAAGGGAGTTACAGGAATGGTAAAGTTTCTTTCTAGAGAACAATACTCTGTACCTCAGCAATGCTTTTGGAGCTCTAAGGATGTCTATTTATCATGGACTGTGCATATTCCCTTGGAGTAGTTACCATGAGAACACAGCAAACAGGATTTGAATGTAAATTGCCATCTAGAGATGTGGGGGGATTTTTTGTTGTTGTTGTTGTTGTAGTTAAAAAAGAAAACTTCCAAAGCTTGATGAAGTACCACACTTTTTCTGTGCATACATTTGCATGACAATGCTTGCAATTCAAATACTTGGTGGAGCGCACAAGAAGGAAGAAAAGCCAAGTTCTTTGCTTGCTATTTAGGAAAAGTAAATACTTCAGACTTGGGATGAGAAGTTGCAGCTCTAGGAATGCCTATCCATGTCACACAATCACATATGAATGGATTCATAAAAGGCAAAAAAAATCCATCAGGTGGCACAAAATGCAGAGTTACTGCAGTGCTTAAAGTCAGCTGGCAGTGATAAGACCCTCTGCTGCTGACAAATCAACTGCTGCAGCAGTCAGGATTCTTCTCACTTCTATACATTGCACCGAACTACTCAGCAAGTGTTGCACTTAAACATCTCACCCCTAAGTATTTTATTCTTCCTCAGAATTGTTCTGGTGCTTTGTCATTGAGATCACCTCCTCCTGAGTCTCTCTCCTGAAGTTGTGTTTGCACCTTGATCACAAGAGCACACCGCCACAGTTACTACCAGAGACACAAAAATGACTCCTATCACTTGTGGACAGAGTCCTACCAAATGGTCTTTCCAGGAAACTTGGCAACTGTGCACATATATGTAGCAAAACATGCAAAAATCTGTTAGCCTGCACATCCTGGAGTTTGCTGCAGTCTTTACAGCACAGATTGCTCCCTCCCCAACAGCACCCCATCTCAGCTCTCCATTCCCAGCTTTAATCACCTCCACTTTAAACTCCTTATGCCACGGTCACTGAAAGACAAACCCTAATACACTTTGCAAAGGGATGCCTAGTCAGCCCTGCTTAGTAAACAACAAACCTTGATGAAGAAGGAGGCTATGCCTGTCTGGGTGATTGCCTGGAGAGTGGAATGACCTACTTCAGCCCAGCAAGCAGTGACGCTCTCAGATGGGGACAAAGGGACAAAGCAGTGGCTCCTGGGCAGCACAACCCATATGCTGCACCACAGGAGTGATGGAAGCAACACAGAAGACAGGCCCTGCCTGTGCAGCACTAAACTCCTTGCAGGAATTGTCTTGTTCTTTCAGCCAGGGATTCAGATTCACACATAACATTAGTGTCAGCACACCGTGAGCTGTGTGCTTTCCTCACACCCACTTGCCTTATCACTTTTACCTAAGGAGTCTTCCAGCGCCTGACCTAATTACTCAAATGACGTGCCAGAAAATGATGCAGCTGGGCCATACTCCACAAAGTTTTGTTTTGAAGCTACCTAATTCTGCAAAACCCAAGGGGACAAGATCCAGGCAGCTGAATGGAGTGGCACTGGCCGGGCCCCATGCCACACCTTACCACTGCGTCTTCCTCATTACCAGCAACAAAGCTTTAGAAACCAGTTAAAGGGCTATGGGGAAATAGTTCACATTTTGCCCCCTGCACTTGTTGTCTATTGAGATTGGGTCAGCACACTGTGTTTTTGGGGAATGGCTGCTCTCCTCCCAAAGGATAAGCCTGAACAGCAGCTCCCTGAGCATGACCCATGCTGACCCAGCAAGATGGTCTGTGCTCGGAGCCTATGGCTCTGCTTCCTCCAGGAACAACGACAACTGTAACTGGCAGCCAGAAAGCCCTCTTAAAACAAGTATTTATTGAGAAAACTGAGATTAAAGAGACCTTTTTTTTAAAATTGGGCAACCTCTAAATACATGAGCCATGAGCTGCTTGTATACCTGTAAATGAACACTACTAGGCCTTTACTTTCTACAGATAGTATGTACCCAGCAGCAGCACTTGGGCCATGTAATCTTTTCCCTTTACTTTCAAAGTATGACAGACTAGCTATTAATGTGATGATGAGGCTTTCTATTCCCTTTCTTTTATGGATAACGAGTCAAATTTACCCTGTGATCTGCTAACTCCCAGTACCAGAGAACACTGCAGCTACCCCAGGGCTCTGCAACTGACTAAACCATAAAGACATTTCCATTTAGGACCTAACACTTCTTAGCTTTTAATTGCTGGGCTGAGTGTCTTTAAAAACCCACAAAGGCATCTGCTCCCCAGTAAGGAGACCCAGAGTTTGCTGAGTGACAGAGGCTGGTGTACAAAGCACCTGCTTGGTATACAACTGCAATAGGATGTGCACAGGAGTTTGGAGCTGGACCACTTTATTTAGGATGTTTGTTTGCTTGTTTTAAATAAAAGCTTTAAAATGTAGAGATTTATTCAGATGCTTAGCAATCCTGTGATGAAGGTGTAGTAGAATATCCTTGAAGCTCAGCCTCCTCCCTTGTCCCTTTCCAGGCTTTGTGTCAGTGCAGCAGCATTAGACTTGCAATGTCCTTATCCATATTTCACAGAAATCTGTGATAATGACCTTTTTATTTCTACAAAAAGAATCTCTCTACAAGGCAAACTCGGTAATTCATACTGTCAGGTCTCAATATGCGACTCCAGCTTAACAACCAGTTCACATCCTGCGTTCACTAAGCTCGTGCCTGCTCCACACCCTGCGTACAGTCACGGGGCCAAGCTGTTCTCTCCCTGTTCCTTCACACCAACTTCCTCAGGTGTACTCCTAACTAGTGTTTAGGTTGGTATCATGCTGTACTTAGCTTTGTAATGACTCAGAGCTATTTTAAGAGCACAACTTGAATTCAGATGCCAAGTGAAACAGGTTTGCATCTTATTGTGTAGTAGGGGACATACTGCTTGCTATTCCAGGCCGTCTCATGGCTATTAATGACCTGTGCCTCAAAGTACACTGCAGGTGTCAACAGTCATACCTTGATCCCTTTAAACAGCTCTGTCCTTAGAAGCAATGCTAGTAATCTTATTGCCTTGATAGTCACTTTCCCAGAATTAACATGGAGCACGACAGGACTCCCGAGCGGCAGTAACCCTCACTGAATTTATTACAGACCTTTTTCTACCAGCTGTCCTTTGAGTTGCAAAGTCATTACTAGTGTAAAAGTATTATTTTTCTGTTGCTCCCTCTAACCTCTACCCTGCAGTAGGTTTGCAATACAAGTCTAATTCTATCTCATTTCTTTACCTAATTAAGATTACCTAAATAAGATTAAAAAGAAATTAACATCAAAAACCCCGCAGAGAAACAGAATTGCCCCTTCCAAGCTCACAAGCTCCAGGGGAGGCAGCTTTTACCTTGCCAGTGGCAAGACCATCACTGCAACAGAGGAATGAGACAGACAATAGATAAGCAGGCAGAGAGTTGAGTTGAAACCCTGCAATCCTGTTCAGAGAGCACATACCAACAAAGGTTTGCTGCTAAAAATCAAAGAGTTAAATTCTTGTCTGTAGCAAACATTTCCTGTCAGCTCTAATGATGCCAGAATTTTGCCTACCAAGACCAAAGTGGACTTGGGTCTACAATCAAAGAAATGTGGATACACCTATCTATGAGGGAAGAGCTACATGTGAACCTGCTGAAGTCTCAAGAGCAGGGAATTAGAGAAGCAAGCTGTAATACTCTAAGTTTTCAGAGAGCAGCGCAGATGAGGCCATGCAGATGTGGGAGGCTGGGACCACTCACAATGATTGTGCCAATACACTTTCTAAATAGAAATCCTAAATGGAGAAGGGAACTTGAGAAGACTCCTGAGCCAATCTGTCTGAGGTTGGCTCCTTTTGGGCCAACAGGAAGAATTCTGCCTCTGAAACAGCTCGCACGGGAAGTTCAGATATTACATGTACCCTGAACTGTCTCCAGAGTGGCTCCAAGGCTTTAGCAACTCTATTAATAGCAGCAAGCTGGAAGAAACATTCAGCTGATGGTTGTAGCTTGTTTTAAAAAGACAATGCTTTTTGGTTTGTGGATTTTGTTTGTTTGGGGGGGGGTGGGGTTGTTGATTGTGTGTTTTTTCATTTAAGGTGCGTAAAAAAGCAAAGATGGAGATCAGAAAAGGCAAGACTGCAGAGAGGAGTCATTATCAAAAAGAACAACATGCAAGAAAAGAAAGATGAGACCAAGAAACAGAGAAAGATGTGTCAAAGTTCAGAAGGATAAAATGATACGTTGTTCTGCCAGCTGCACTGAAGATAAGGGGAGTTGAGGAGTAGGACCCTTCATTAGCAGAAAATGCTCATTAAGCATACCAAATGGGAAAGTTTCCACGTTATGGCTAGTTCAGAACAGACTGGAAATTGTGAAAACAGATACACTGATTGTTTGGAGGGGTCTGCCAAAGATTAATGGGGCCTCTGTTCTTCTGTCTGCGGCCTGCTCACTGAAATGTCTTCTGACAAAAGGTCACGTACTCCCTGAGCTCCCTTTAGGAAACTGCACTAATGAGTGCAGAACCTGCTTTGATATGTAAATGTTCAGGGCTTTACTGCATATGCTTGACACTGCAACACATGTAAAGAATAAAACTGTTGATCAATTTAAAAAATCAAATACTTACTGTAAATTATCACATCTCTTATCCAACATGAGCACACGTTAATGCCTCCAAGAGCAGAGCAAGTACTGTCTGCTGTATGTTCTGCTTGGCAAAGGCTGGAATTTGTCTTCCATCTGCTCGATCTCATTCACCTACAGAATTCAAACACTACTTCCAGAGTAAGAGTGCTCAAGCACCACCAGCTCTTCCCCTCCAGAGCCACTGAGGATGCTTGCCAGCAGGTGTATCATCTATTCATGCCCAAGCCAGTGTGCAACAAGGAGCTTGAGAGGCTTTGCTCCTGGGTAACACAACCTCAGCTCTCTCCTTGCCAAGCCTCTCTGGTCCAAGCTCTCCTTTAATGCTTCACATTTCAAAAAAAGCAATTAAGACACCCGTTTCCTTCACATCATTTATTATCTGGCAAGTACCATTTCAGAACTTTTTGAAGAGTGACATTTTTATCATTCCACATCACTGCAGAGAAAAAACTACAGTCAGAAAACACAGAGGAAATGCTCAGTGAGGATTTTTTACTTTCTTTCCTCCCTGGTCTCTCCATTTCAGCAGTTCATCTGAAGGTTTCAAGCAGTTATGTTTCTAACCAGGCCTGCACAGTGAGTCACATTCGCAGCAATCCCTGGTAGTCCAAGCACAGCTAACGGGTGTCTGAGCTGTGCTGGTTCAGAGCTATCCAAATTGACTCACCGTATTTTCCTTTATCTAACTGAAAAGAAGCATCTAGTTGTATGACAGGATAAACTTTGAAATGTTTCATGTGATGTGGATCCACAGAATCCATGTGAGCTACGGAGGGGCCAACTGCTGTTCACGTACCTGCTTCTGTACCTGCAGCATTGCAGAAGGAGCAACACCAACAATGCCACATGACTGGCACTGACAACCACTGTGTCTGTGAGAGATGGTGGGGAACAGAGAGCAGTGCACAGCAGACAAAATCTGGAAACAGTCAATCTCAAAATTGTGTTTTGCATCCCAAAAATGTGTGTTGACACACTTCCTTGAGTGAAGAATACCATCAGCAAGTACGATACATGGACTTCCTTCTCATTTTCCATCCAGTCTTCTACTGAACCAGCTACAACAGGTAACCTCTGTGACTTTTTCCTCTACTCCTGTTCTTGAAATAGCATTTCTTATTTGTTAAAGCCATTGAATCCAGTTCAAATTGCAATCAAGTTAAATGGAAAAACAAGGGACAAACATTGAAGACCTTGGAGGTCTAAGACCCACCTGGACATGTTCCTGTGTGACCTGATCTAGGTGACCCTGCTTCTGCAGGGGGTTGGACTAGATGATCTCTAAAGGTCCCTTCCAAACCCTACCATTCTATGATTCTATAATTGTTGTGTAAGGTCCCAGTGACATTTTACATACCCTTTGAAAGGGGCTGTTTATGGGAATTTCCCAATCTGTTCCAACAAGAACTCCTGCAATTAGATGTGGTTTCCTCAGACTAAAGCAGTCTCTAGCTCCTTCTGCTTGCATAGCTGCAAATTCTGTGAGACCTTTCTTTTAATGAGAGCAAAATGTACATGCAGATAGAGCAACATATGCCAAATTTGTCAAAGATGGAGCATTCTAGTGGGAAAAGCAGAGCAACAAGGAATATGGGAGCAGGAGCTCAGTGTTTTCCTTGCTGTGGAAATGCAACAAGTGCTTGGTTCTTGCATCAACCATGGCAAATCCTTGTAACTTTGGTACTGTGGAGATGAATACCAAACAGTTCAGACACAAAGAGCAGGTCTTATTCACTTCCAGGCTGTTCTCTCTTGCCCACAATCTGAACGTCACCTGACACACCGTAACGGTACAAAAGTGAAGTTGGCAACTGAAATCATGTGCAGTTGTGGATATACAGTCCAAGTAACACAAAACTCTGCAATGGTATCAGCTAGGTTTAATGTGTTAGTGTCCTGATTAACCAGACATCCCAGAAAAATGTAACATGTATAACTGGATTTATAGCAAAGTCACCTGTTTCTAAGTTGCCACATGAAAACCATAAACCAGATTTGGGAGCACCTCTGCCTGTTGCATTTTTTACATAAGCAGAATATACCTGAATAAAGCCAGAAACAGACATGAAAAACCACAGAGTATCAGGCTCAGGCTAACAATACTAACTTCAACTGTTCTTATACCATTACTGTTTCATTTCTAGAGCCTTCTAACACACCTAAATAAGTCTTGACATAGGCTTTCATTATCTGTGACTTAAAAGACAGACTGATACAGTAAGCCTTAGTTTTCAAGTCTGTTTTTAAAAGGTAATTCTGTACCAGAACGAAACAGCCAGCATGAAGACACCTAGAATTGCACATATATTGAAAGACTAAGTGTCTGATGGCAGAGAGTTGGTCATTTACACAGGTTCTACTATATCATAGGAGAGTTTTGGTTGTAAAAGACCTTTAAGATTGAGTCCAGCCACTAACTTAACACTGCCAAGTCCATCACTAAACCATGTCCTTCAGCACCTCACATATGCATCTTTTAAATATTCCCAGGGATGGTGCCAGTGTCTAACAACCCTCTCAGGGAAAAAGTTCTTCCTAACACCCAATCCAAACCTCCCCTGGCACAACTTGAGGCCGTTTCCTTTTGTCCTCTTCACTCTTACTTGGGAGAAGAGACTGACCCTCATCACACTACAACCTCCTTTCATGTAGTTGGAGAGTGACAAGGTCTCCTCTCAGCCTCCTCCTCCACCAACATTTACTGCCTCCAGTGATTTCAAACAAACTTTGCGGTTTTGGCACTTTCTTCCTAAAAAGTCTCTCTCACAGTTATCAAACATGCAGTGATCAAACATGCAGTGCAGTCTTCTACCTTTCTTTTATAAGCATCCTTAGAGCTGGTCATTTGTCAGCATTGTGAGCAATGACTATTAAAAAGGTGCTCAAAGACATTGTCCAAGAAGGAAGGACATCAACAGACTTTCCCAGTGCCTTCACCTTGCAGAGCCTTTGACAAAGTGAGTGAAGAATGCTACCCCCTCATTCACATGGCAGTAAATAAACAGACAGGCAGCAGGAGAATGGAAGACAGGCACGATTTTACATCTTACCTTCTGCATGTTGGGTTTGATGCAGCGGACAAAGAAAGGATTGGAGGAACTCAGCGTCGCCATTAAAGAGTGCAGCGATTCCTAAAACACAGGCACAAAGAAGACAGCACTTCACAAGCCGACTTTATATCCAAGCACCATAGCTGGGCAGAAGCTCTTGCAGGTCAGCATCGCAGACCGTGTCTAACTGCAACACCTAGTGGCGTGCACCAGAAATTACTGCGCCCTGTAAGCTTTTGCTTCTGAACACATAGGATCAACACAGAAGTGGTCATTTCCTCCACTACCCTTCTGATGAAAAACTATCAACACCATTATATAGTAAAAAGAGATACAGAGATTGATAAGCAAACTGTGTATAAGGAAACACCAAACTGGAAAGCTGCTGTTTCAGGGATGTTTTGAATCATAGAATGGTAGGGTTGGAAGGGACCTTTAGAGATCATCTAATCCAACCCCCCCTGCAGAAGCAGGGTCACCTAGATCAGGTCACACAGGAACATGTCCAGGTGGATTTTGAAAACCTTCAGAGAAGGAGCCTCCACACCCTCCCTGGGCAGCCTGTGCCAGGGCTCCCTCACCTCAACAGTGAAATAGTTTTTCCTTATATTTAAGCGGAACTTTTTGTGTTCCAGCATCTTTCCATTACCCCTTGTCCTGTCACTAGATACAACAGAAAAAAAGGATGTCCCAACTCCTGACATCCACCATTTAGATATTTGTAAATATTAATGAGATCCCCCCTCAGTCTTCTCCAGACTAAACAGCCCCAGTTCCATCAGCCTTTCCTCATAAAGAAAAGTACCAGTCCCCTGATCATCTTGGTGGCCCTGTGCTGGACTCTCTCCAGCACTTCCCTGTCCCTCTTGAGCTGAGGAGCCCAGAACTGGACACAGGACTCCAGATGAGGCCTCACCAGGGCAGAGTAGAGAGGGAGAAGAACCTCCCTTGACCTGCTGGCCACACTCTTCTTGATGCATCCCAGGATGCCATTGGCCTTCTTGGCCATGAGAGCACATTGCTGGCTCATGGTTAGATTATTACCAACCAGGACTCCCAGGTCTCTCTCTGCAGAGCTGCTCTCCAGCAGGTCAATCCCCAGCCTGCTTAGGACTTAGGATCCATATTCCCAAATTGCTAAACTCAAGCAAATCAAAAGGAAGGATAATGGGTCCAAGGTGAAGCTGAAATAGCCACAAACCCAGATTTCCTCTTTTCATTTCAGCCACCCTAAACCCACTCATTTTTCATTTTCCCTGCCATCAACAGCATTTTGTGCAGAGGGAGTTCACTTCTCCTACGTGATCTCAGCATTCCTTAATAAAAGGACACACTGATAATAAATGGAAGTCAACAAGAGGGTAGGAAAACCAAATAATTAAAATTCTGGAAAAAAAAACCCCACTCACATTTGAATAGTGGGCATTGTTTTACCAATACTGGATTTTTAACTACCCAAATATAACAAAAACTGAGTAAAGGACAGAGTGGTAAAGCAAGGCTATGTTATTGAAAGATAGTGCTAAGAGCAATAAGCAGGCAGTTTCTCAGCTCATGGGACAGCTATTTGCACCTACAACATTCAGCTAAAAAAAACCCACAGAAGAACTTATGGTTTCTTCCTAGCTTTAGAACTCGGAATGATCCAAGATACATTAGATTATGAGTTGTCTGAACCTTGACCTGGAGATCAAAACCACAAAAATCCCCAAGTCCTTTTATGATGATGAGTTTAATTGCACATCTGCCCGTTCCTGCCCAAGCCATCGTTCTGTACCTTATTCCAACAGGCCTTGTTCTGCATCATTAAATATGATAAACCATTTTAAAGGAATGTCTGGCATCTACTTTGCAGAGATACAAATGATTGGTTAGAAGGGGAGCCCAGAAAGCTAGCAATGATAATGTTTCACCCCTCAAAGGTGGCATTGCATGCCAGGCCATGGAGAGAACACAGAGCAGGCTGTCAAGGAGGCAGAAAACTCACTTTTTGAAGGAGCAACACTATGTGTCCTGACATATGTTTTGGAATGACACTGACAATGGCAGTCTGTTACAACAAATTCTTGCTTTAATCTGTAAATCAAGATGGTTAAACATGAAGTGATAAAGGCAACAGGAAGAGTTGTGGCTGTGCACAGGAGCTGGTATGGAGCAAAGGGAGCCATTGAAGTGACTGGGACTAGAAACCAGCTCTTGGTTCCTTTGCCTTTGCTAGCTCAGGGACTAGGAGTCCAAGGCTGCAATCATTAAACAACCAAAAGATGCAAAGACAAATATTTTTGTGTAAAGACAAATATTTACAGCTTCAAAAAGTAAAGGCTTCACCTGTATCAAACCTGCATGAAGATTACATCACCTATGGACAGGTAAGCCAATTCTCTCAACACAGGCTTCTACTTACAGAGATTGGAAGAGTTGGTCAGGCTAAGCAAAAATGGTTTAATCTATCTTCACATTCATCTGTGGTACAGAGAGCCAGATTCTGCACAATGCTGCATGCCTCTAAGTCCCTGTCAGGTTATGAGCTGACCTGAAGTTCGCCCTGCTTTAAGCAATAGGCTGAGACAGATGGTATCTGACCTCAGCATGCACCTCCAGGCCTGCACTGGGCAGGCTGGCAAATGAAAAGAACAGCTAACCAAACTATCATGACAATAAAACCATGAAGACAAAGGTCTTATTTGCAGCTGATATGAGATGGGTTAATCCCTGGAAGGCTTTAAAAACATGGGAAAAAAACCCCCCACCTAATTCTCTATGGCATAACACAGGTCAACATTTTGTAAAGCAGCTCAGCTGGTTAGGGGTCAGTTACTGCAGCTTTAGATAAGAGGCAACAGTGCTTTGATTTCATGTTTTATCATGCTTTATGTTGTCCAGGAGCCCTAATGTAGAAGAGAAGGAGCTTTACATATGATCTACCTTACAAAGTGGATGCAAAAATGGGGTCTATTTTTACACAATAACATCTTAAAGGTCTACTTTGCACAGGTGCAAATGACCATGTGGAAACAGCACCTTCTGCTATCCCAGAGAGCTAGCAAATACCACCTCACCATGAGAAGTGGGTATTGCCTGAGATGGGTGATGGTAGCATAAAGCAAACATCAGTGTGTTTTAATAAAAGACATTGTGTATGCTCTCCCAGCACACACTCCTTGCCGTTCCATCCAACAGTTAGCAACAGCCTGTTAGGATAAAATCTGCCCTCAAGGGGCTGAGTCTGCTCACTTTTATTTTTTTTTAAAGAAAAGTGAATTAACAGTGCAAAATGTATATTAATTCAAATCAAATCAAAGACAACTAATCCAGACTTGCACTCATGCAATGCAGAAAAGGTTTCATGCCAGTCTTGTTCTTGCAAATAATTTCTAGACAGACTTTATGCTAGATTTCAATTTGGTGCCATTTTTGATGGGAGGGCTATAAAGCCTCATAAAAAAGGTGTTTAATAAAAACTCTTTCCAAACTTTCAGTTAAAAAGCAAGGCAAACACCTTAATGAGGTGTTTATTCAGTACTTCTTTTTCTTAGCATACAGGCACTGCTGTAAGGCTTTGTGCAATTCTGTGGTTGGTTTTAGATTAGAAAGAAGAGCCAGGATGAGAGAGATCAACTTCACAGATGAGCTTGAAAATAGGGACAAATAAGCAACTGGAAAGCAACAGGAGTTTTGTGTGGATAGTGTGATGGGAAGGTTAGTGTCTGCTTGAAGCCAGCTAGAATGGCCAGTTATTAATTAATAAGTCCAGTGTCACAGAAGAGACAGCACTGTTTTGATGCTGAAGTTCTGCCTGTTTTACTCTGCAGCTGTTCCTTACTGAACAGGGTTTATCTGTCACTGATTAGCTACAGAGCAGAGATGGCACATTAACTAACCTTGAACTGGAGACTGACTGTGGGTTTTCGATGCTTGCTTCCACATTTCAGAGTGTCTTGATTGTTGCGACTTGAAACGTGTTCAAACAGATCATAGATGAAATCGAGACTGAAATGGGAAAGACAAAGAACATCTCTAAAGTATTATCTTAACAGACTGTGAGGCTGAACACTATAGAATGCAAAGAAAGCACTGTCCCTTAAGAGAGCAGTTCCTCCATCCAAAGATGCTTATTGATTTTCTCCATAACCTTTAATGAACAATAGATTTTGCCTTTGTTGAATGCATACAGGGGAGAAAAACAAACAAACAAGCAAAACAAAACAAGGAGGATCTTTCTTCTCCACTCCCAACACAATCAGGGACATGAAAAGTGAGCCCTTGCTGATTTTACTCCACTCACTCAACCAAAACTCCAGGTGATTGTAATGAGAAATGTAGCTGAACAAAGACTAAAAACCAAGACTTCCAGCTTGTTTGGAGACATAACACAAAATAACCACCCACATGAGCCTCACTTCCAGATAACAGCTGTGTATGATGTTTTCTACCCTATCAGTTGAGTAGCTGCTTCTTGTCACTTCTACAAAAACACAGACCTTTTAACTTGAGCTCCAGAAAGATCTTGGTGAAAGAGCAAAACTAGGTTGAGCAGCTTGAACTCAATTATTACTTTTACTGGTATACTTCAATTGACAGATGTATCATGAAACTAGAACAAGCAACACAGAGAGGGAAATGCTCATGAACAGTTGCCCCTGCACAGAAGGGCTTAAGGGATTTACAAACAAGCAACTTGCACAGCAAAGCAAGATGACTGGAGAGGAAGGTGAGGGCAGCAGCTGAGACAGCAACACCCGGGCTCAGCTCCCTCTTCTGTCACCTCTCTGTGTGTCCTGAGTCTCAGCCATATGCCTATAAAAAGGTTCCAGGTCACAGGGTACCACTGTATGGATCCTGGGACCTTACAGAGTAGAATGATAGGAGACATGCAGGTAACAAAGACATCCAAGCCCAGACTCTCTGTAATATAAGTCATCATAGAAATTCTCTCTTTGAAGCAATTGCTATGTGGCAATTTGCACTGCAGTAGGTCCCTGACACTAAGCTTTCAGGCAAATTAGAGAATGACAGAAATACAAGCAAATCAAACTGTGTGTGAAATAAAAAACCCCATACATACATACATGCATGTTGCTTACTGAGGCACCCTGAAACACTGAAAAAACCATCACCAGCTTTCAGCAGCCTTACTCAGCACTGAGATGCAAGTGAGCCCTCTAACAACCCCCTGGACTGCACAGGGATGAGGTATTGCACAACATGGGAGAACCCAACTTTGTGAGAACTGATTGCACTCAGATCTGCTTACAGATACCTCTGATATTTCTTCTGTGCTCATTTCAACTCTGTCAAGGTCTGATGCTACACAACACCTAACATACTCAAACCCTACCAGAATCACATGATAAACCCCGTCGGAATTAGGTGATAAATCACTCCTTAACATCATATCCTCAACCAAAAATTGCAGAAACATACCTGCTTTCACGTAACAAGTTCAGGAGGTCATCTCTGAAAGTATCTCTGTTCTTCTCCAAGATCCCCCTCACATCATACTGGACCTAGCAGGAAACAGAGCTGATTCAAACAAGCCAAGAAGTCATGCATCTTTCACAAGAGTGGTACTGTAGAAAGTGCTAAGGGAACAGAGCACTTTAGTTAATTCTGAGCAGCCCCAGGGTAAAATTAAGCTAATGAAAACTCCACTTGGAATAATTTCAGCAAATAAAGAAAAGACAATTACCTCCCCAGCATAATGCTTCACTCCAAAGTTGTGAACAGCAACCCTTGGTTTTACATAAAAAGGATTATTCTAATTGGAGGAGAAAGAAAAGAGAAAAATCATGTTATTTTGGGGGGATGGTGTATCAGGGAGTAGAATTATAGAAAGGGTCACATTATCCTCAGACCTAAACAAACCATTGTCTTCCAGTGAACTCCCTGGAAGATTAGTGCTCCAAAAGCAAACAACCAACTTACAATGATAATAGGATTTGTTAGTCTGGGCTGCTTCAAATGCAGTAATAATGGATTTATGGTATCTAAAAAGGCATTATACTAAACCTGAACCCATCTGGCAGAACCATCTATTAAAGGCACTTGGAAAAGGAAGGCTTGGGCTTAAACTGGCAGTTACAAAGACTGGTGGATGCATTTGCATCCCAGAAATTATCAAAAAGAGTTATAGCATCACAAATAAAGGTAACGCTCATCTGGAGAGAGGAACAGCAACCTTCCAGTAAATGACACCAAGGTGAATACCTCATTAAATCAAAGGAAACTGAACATCTAAGCAATCTGAGTTGCTGCAGGTTGTCAGAACCCCAAGAGCAGAATTTGGCTTATTCACCAATACAGAAGCCTTTAACTGGACAGCAACAAGGATATGTTCTGCCAGGCAACTGACTGACGCTTGGCAGGAAGTGACATGGATTGCCACAAAGTAGGATCATGTCCCAAAAAGCCTCTACAACTATGCACCCCTATATATGAACCATGAATTTCTACAGAATCAAAGAGACCCTTCCTAATTTGCACAGAAAACATGAGCCAAACATCACATACAGCATGCTGGGTATTCAGCTTCTCCAGCAAGGTGGAGTCAGTAGCTTGAGGAAAATGGCTCTCTTCGTTGATGAGTGCCAGCAGCCCGAGTTTCTAGAATAGCAAGAAGAGGCAGATGATGAATTAGTGCACAGATGGACACAGATGTTGTCCTCAGTTTGAAAAAAAATCACAAAGTCCTTGAGGTTGTTGTGTGTGTAGAGGCACAAAACCACCTGTGCCTGACTAAAACCCAAGTCTTGCAGAGGACTACAATCCTATTTTTTGGCAACACTCCTTTTGAAACATACGTATGCTGCATAGGTAAAATAAAGAAAAAGAAGCTACTGGAAGAAACAACAGCTTCCTCCTGACACAGGTAGTTTTTAGGTACATACAGAATAGATCCCCAGTCTCCGTGATCTCTGATTATCAGGAATGCTTTAAATAAGAGAGGTTGCATAAACAGTCTTTCAAACATTGCCTGCATAGTTGTTGAACCAATACAAACTTTTAGCATCCACGGTGCCCAGGGGCACAGCAGAAGATATACAGTTTAACTACATGCTGCATGAAACAAAACCTTCCTTTGCTTTACATCTGTCATTTCCTTAGATGTTCCCTACTTGTCATAGTACAAGAAGTGGTAAACAAAGCAAGCTATCCTGCAGTTAAACAATGTGTCCAGTAAGCTTCAGTTTGATACAGCCTGACAAACGTGGTTCTGGAGTTGCACATTTTAACAAGCAGCTTCCCATCGGCTCAGAGCAGCTCCTGCCGGGACACAGCATCCTGACTACAGTCACCTCCTGGCAGCTGGATCCTCTACCTGCTGCCATCAGGTTCTGTGGTGGTCTAAGCTCAGGCAGCCACACGCCCCACTACAGGGCTCAACTCAGGCAGGCTGCCTGTACTGCTGGCAGGATGGAACATAGATGAAACAATACATGACTTGGGCTTTGTCAGCCAGACAGAGCCTGGATTTCTATGTGGTGAACTCAGCCCTTATCTGCCCCTTACCACTCATTTTCCTATCACTAACTCTACAGAAGCTTCTACATGCACCTTTAGTACAAATCAGAACACAGTATTATGGATGAAGCCACTGTTCACAGGCAACAAATGAAGAATACTCACATCCCACTAAAAGCTATTATGGGAGCAAAACACTGTCATTCCTTCTGCCCCTTCTTTCTAGTCTTTTAAATCATCTCCAAATATTGCTTTTGTATGCAACTGTACATTGCTAAAAATTACTACAAGGAAAGACTCGTATATTGACCTTACAATATAATCTAGAATATACCCATGCATGAAAATGATCTGACTAAAAGGCCACAACCTAAACAGAGCCATCATCCTTTTTCACTTCTTTGTGTTGGCAAGTGTTTTAAAGTCATATTACCTCACAGGACAAAAACTAGAAACAGGTATCAAATTATTACCTTTTCAATAAGATCCAGACACTCTCCATTGTCTGTCCAGTCAATATCCTCCCAAACTAGTCCTTCCCTAAGGAAAATAAGAAGGGCCTTTTTATTGACAGCTCTAAATTACTTTAAGCACAGAAGCAGGTGGACCTGAGAGACTCATCTTGCAAATTACAGCAAAATCACCTTGCTTTTAAAAAAGTTACAGTGCCAGATAAAGATTTTCAAAGGGAGCTAAGGTAGCTGAGAACCCTGATTTCATGTCAATACTGGTATTTGCAAAACTTTTTCCAGTTTCATCTGCATCTCTTACCTGCTGTATTCCAGTTGCTCCAAGGAAAAGATGTGCTTGTTGAAATACTCCTGAAGTTTTTCATTTGCATAGTTAATATTGAACTGCTCAAAACGGTTTACCTGAAGAGACAAGAGATTTTCACTCCCAAGTATTTTACATTGCAAAGAAGCAACTGGTTTAAGTCATAACTGGTTTAATAATGCTATTTGAAGATGACAAAGATATGTAGAACAATGAAACTGAAATATCAGACAATCCATCGCAAGAAACTTTTGAAACCTACCTCAAAGTTTTCAAATCCAAATATGTCCAGAATTCCAATGGACTTGAAGTCTTCTTTGCTTCTGATTCTGCTGTTAATTTTCTTAATGACCCAAGCAAAACACTGAGAATAAAGTGCCATAGCCATAGAATCTCTGCTGTCTATTGCCTGAATTAAAGAAGGAACACGTAAAGCATCAACTACTCATGTAACTGAGAACTTCCCAGCCTCTGCTGGTCAGTGCCCACTGCACAGTGTAAGCAAGGGATGATGGAAGAAGCTTTGCATTCCTATGTACCTTGATGGCAATTGTATCAGCAGATACAAAGCATCATGATTTGAGCAAGTATAAGTTGTAACAGCTGCACTCCCACCTGGCTTTAAACTTTTAAACTTAAGGTGTGGAGAAAGAAGAGAAGGGTAGGAAACACTAATTTACCCTCTACTAGAAGTAAGCATCATTATACATGTACCTATTTCTAACCATCTTATTGAAAACAAAACTATTTTTGCTGAAAGGTTTCAAAACCACTCAGCTGATACAAATGTCCATAAGGAAATGTATCAGTCTGTATGATTAGTATTTGAAAAAAAAACATGGTAAGCAATCAGACTTAATAAGAATAACAAAAGTGACAGGCCCTGGCCAGAATACAAGGATCAGATCTATGGACATTTCTAGAAGTCCAATTATGCCCTTCCCAAAAAAAAACCACATAACATTTTTGGTAGCAACTCAGATGTGTGAGCTAAGCTTCTGTTCCTGAGCAATCAATGATTTCCCTGGACTTGAAGACAGACCCATATATCTAAACCATGTCAAAACTGAGATGTCTTTACCTGTTGTATACTAAGAGGTGTTAAGATTTCTTCTCCCCTGAGTATCATTGACCTCTGTGTCAATGCTTCAGTTAGCTGTGTGGGGTCCAGCCCCAGTAGTTCAGCAGATCTACCCAGAGCTGGCAAAAGAAAACAGACAAGGATAAACATCTCCTTAAAGGTATAAGGTTATGAAACAAATCTGCAGCATCATTATTATTACCACCATTAAGATGCTTCTAAAACGATGGGGATTAGAGATAAAAACACAACTAGAAACTCTAGAGTATGTGTTTGCTGCTCATGAAAAGGCACAGTACCATAAATATGCACAACTGAAGGAATGTAGCCGTAGAAATTCATCCCTGGTAAGTCAGAAATATTTATTTTGCTCTTAATGCTAACATGCCAATGAATCAAACAATCCACTGCTTACGCTAACATATTTTTCCAGATGCAAACAGTAATTCACCCCCAGTCCACAGGAATGAGTTTCAGCTTTCCTCAGGATGATGATAAAGAAAACCAATGAAGGTTCTTTCCTTACACACATATTTCAGTTTCCAGTTTTGCTGTAATGTGCTACACAAAGCAGTAAATGATGCTATTCTTCATTGCCATATTTGAACAAGCACTTAAAATGCTTGCAAGCCCAGTCTTTAGACATACCAGCATGTATTTTCATATTTGTAACTGCAGCAAGAAAAGTTCCAATAAGAGATACCTTCAGTAGAGATCTCAGTTAAGGAATGTGCTCGAGCACTTATATTGTTATCAACTCAAGAACATTTCATAGAAGGAATTAGATTAAAATGGAATGTCACTATTATTGATGGAATAAATATCTGCCCAAGGTCTTTCTTAATCAAGACCTAGTATCCAGTGGAAAAGTTATTTGCCTTACCTGTCAAAACCCCTTGAAATAATATTTTGATCAACATTTAGTGATGCTGAAAAGCAGTGAGATCCTCTCACTGTCTCTCCTTACTGTGGTAAGGTACACTAGCAGCAACAAATACAGCTTTCACAACCTCAAGAAACGTTTCTATTTGGATGTACAGCCTTCTCACCTGTTTTAAAGGACACCTGTGCCCCACCAGCAGTGATGAACTCAACGTTTCCTAGATGCAAAATGCCAGCCAACAGCCTCAAAACTTCTCTCACCTCCTCCTTGCTGAACTGCATCACTTCCATTGCAGTCTGGAATGACATGTGAGCTGCTTCAACAACACACACACTGACTCAGGAATGAGGACACGGACAGACCCACCAACTGTGCTGTCAGACCTTCAAAAAGCAAGTCAGGGCTGACAGAGGGCTAGCAGGAGTTAATTCCTTTGGTTTCATCACAAATTGAATACACCTTGTAAGACATGACAGGGACATCTTGGAACATGCAAGTATCACTTTGGTTTTATGAAATCTCCTTTTGAAGCTGCAAGGATGCTGTAATTTCAAATTCTTCATTAAAGTAGTACAAATGTCAGAATGTTCTACTGAGTTGTGCATCAGATGCAATTTCACTAATTTCCTTTATTAGCTGATAACCTCCTCTGTGCTTTTTCCAAAATTTGACAATTAGCCTTGTAGGTAACAAGGCATGGAGGGAGAAACACAACAACACGTAAGATTTGTTCATTTATTGTCTCAGCCACAGAGAATTCAGAGGAGGCCTTCTGCAACATATTCTGGGCAAGCCATGAAGCCCAAACACTTAGGAGTGTGGTCTGACATCTTACAGCAAAACTGAGCAAGAAAAAGAGACATACATAAAATGTGTTGAATTGATGAATAACCAATATGGCAATGATCAAGGCTCAAGTACATACATGAGAACAGCAACTTTCTATCTGAAGAAACACTAAACCAAAAGGAGGAACATACTCTTTCCTCTGACATAGAAGGATAAGTAATTGTATGCCTCTCAACATTAGTAGAATTTCCCAAATGTGGATCTAATATGAGCCTGTCTGAGACTAGGTCACAGTTTTACACCTTTACAGTTACTTATCATGTTATGGTCACTGCGGGTGTCTGACAGATGACACACGACACACTTTATTTTTCATAAGTCATCACTTACAAATGGAAAAGCCTCAGACTCATCCCATAAAAGCAGAGAAGAGATAATAGTTGAAGGTTTATTTTGTATGGAAGATCTTTCACAACAGAGCTCTAAGAAAGGTGGCAGCACTAGGAGTTCATCCGCATGCTCACCATGCAGTTTCCCTCTGTCTCCTACAAAAAAGTTTCACTTGAGTAACGTTTCTGGGACTTATATCTCAATAAAAATAGGCAAGGGAGATCACTATAATATGAAAAGGCAGGTGAGGGCAAACTGCAGGCCTTCTGCCCACCACCAACCCTGGGAATGCAGCCTGACAGCCTCAGCCCCTGCTATGAGCCTGCCCGCACTGTGGGCAGCACGCAAAGCATCACGTGCTCACCTGATTTCATACTCTGCCTACCCTGGGATCATTAGCACAAATTAAATGTCACCTTAATCAATTTAAGCATGGGACTATAATATAGATAAGTTACTAACTTTTCCAACACCACCTTCCACCAGACTGGATGAGTGGGTTTTTTCACACTACAAATAACTGCTGCATCCAGTACACATTAATTTGTCAGTTTGGCAAAGTGATGAATGTAGCTAAGCAAAAACAGTTTGGTGAAGCAAATTAGTAACCATAATCATTAAGAATAATAAACAATAAAACAATAAAGGCAAATATTTTCTCTGAATTTTAAAAGCTAACACATACCGCCCTGATGACATGGTAAGCAATTAGCAATTATCCTAATAGTCAGTATAGACTAATTGCTCTAGCTAATTGGTGTGGGTATAAGCCATAAAGTCGTCCAAAGACTCCACACCAGGACCTGGTTTTTAATCACTGTTTGTGTTTTCTTCAGTTCTATTGTGTAAGTTAACTCCACACAACTGAATTTGCCAGCTGTAACTTATAGAGTCAGAGAAGCCCAGGTGCTTTGCTCTCCATGTGCTGCTCTGTGGACTTAACCTAGCAGATGCTATGTGACCTAGGAAAAGCTTTAGGATGGAAAAACAGTTGAAGCAGACACAACTGTACACAAGGAAGGGCAAAGGCATGTAAGATATTCCTTACTGTCTTCACAACTGATATTCTCCTCATTCCAAAATCACAGCACACTTTAAAATGGTAAGAGTAAAAATCAAGTATTGGAAGGAAAGTAAAGACAAGTGACAGCAAAGTGTTATGAGAAAATTGAAGTGCCCTAAAAGATTAGTGCCTCAACGAGAAAGCTGCATTTGCAGGTAAGCACAAGAAGGCTTTGTCCCTTGCCCCAAGCTCTTGCACCTCCAGCACTTCCAAAGCATAAAGAACTAGGGAAACAACTCACAATGACTTCCTTGAAAGAATCTTTGTCACTGATTGTCTTATCCGCTATACATCCAGATTGATTCAGGTAGTGGTAGTTCTCTGGTACAGATAAGTAAAAAGCATCTAATGTGGAGAGAAAAGAGGACAAGTAAATAAAAAAAGGAAAAAAACTCCCTAACAAAAGCACTCCACAAGTTACTATGTCAGAGTTAAATATTTCACAGTTCCTTTGCTCAGAAATTACAATGATGCACAAGCCAAACTTTTAATATCAAATCAGAGATGGGGTTTTATTTGCTGGATTTTGCTCTATTGAGCTCCACAATGGAGTTTACTTTTTAGCATGCAAAGCCAGCAGGCCCAAGGGGAGATGCTGAGGCAGTTTTAGGCAATTTTGCACATACACAAATGTTGTTTCTTTTGTTTGGTGGATTTATTCGTTAAGAAAGAGGATTAGAGGAACCAGAATTATTTCTCTTTGTTGCTGTGGAGTTATTTAATACCAGCAAAAATATTCAGCTTGAACAGAATGAGGCATGTTTGTCCCCAAGTAATTTTCCCAGGGTCACAGCAGAAACCGGGAGAAAAAATTACCAGCAGCTCAGTGACATTCTTCAACTGAGCAGGTTGCTTTATCAAGTTGAACTCAAATTCACACTCACTGAATCCCGGCTGAATAAATAACCTGCTTCTCTGCTTGGGTTAGCAGGTTTCTGGAGCTAAATTCTCCACTGCTGTCACCATGGCTGACTGCTAGCAGAGAGCCACTACAGTTGTGTGACTTGTGCTTTGCCACTCACCTTTCTCCCTCTCTTCTATCCCTGCCAGCAGAGCATAGAATATATGATAATTTCTTTCCCCGGGGTTTTGTCTTACTACACGGTTCTGTCAAAGTAAAAAACAGTTTCCATTTAGGCAATTATTTTTAAGGAGAGTTTTTTTATCCACAGTTTCAATGAAAACATTAAACAAAATTAACTGAGTAAAAGCAAAAAAACCTTACTTTTTCCAATAAATCTGTAGCCAGTGAGAAAAACTTCAGTCAAGGAACAAAGTAAAAAGTAGTTAATGCACAAGTTATCTATAATCTTCCTTCATTTAAGACAATAGGAGGAGCATCATGGTCTTTTCTTACAATACACCTTAAGAAGATGACTGAAGCCACAACAGCAAGAACATTGCAGCAGTTCTAATACCAATGTATTCCCACACTTCCTTCTCCTCCAGCACATCGAAACTGGACATGTCACGTTCTGGATTTTAAACAGCATCTACTTTCCTTTACTTTTTCTTTTCCCTAAAGCTTTGGAAAGTTTTAAGAAGGAAATTTGTCCCACTACAAAAGCACCTTGTGTTCAAAACACTCAGTAGGGTCCCCTCACATTCCTCATTCCCACAGCTCTGGTGCTGTGGTGGAGCTGCCTCACGCTTCAGTACTGCCAATACCCACCCAAGCTCCCACTGCAGAAATCCAGCAGCTTTGCTCTTTCAAGAACTGTTCCAAAAAATTAAGAGTCTTTGGACACAATAAATGAGGGAAATAGCTAAAAGCAGAAGTTATCCACAGGAACTCAGGCTGGTTTAGCTCACTATGTAGGAGCACGCTAGCAGTAGTAACGTAAAATTCTGGGCCTCCAAGAGTATGTACACACCACACACAAACACATGCAGAGTTTGGTGTTACTGCTTCCCTTTCTCTCCTACATCACCTCAATTTAATTGCCTATGTTTCAGGATGGAGTGAAAAGACACCCAGGGGAAAGCCACTTCTCAGCCTTCTACAGAGGAGGTGTGTGGGAGCTGCCCACAAACAGGGGTAAAAACCCCAAAATCACCAAATGAGGATACAATCTATAATTCTTCCTCCCTGAATGTTTCCTTTCTGACAGATGTTCAGCTGAATAAACTTCCCAAAGCGACTTGAGTTGTTGTTGTAAACAGTCTTTGCATTGCCAAAAGCTTCCATAATTGGGCTGTGAAAATACAGAAGACAGACAAGAGCGTTAACGTGTGACCAGCATGCCAACAGCTTCACAGGGGACTGGCGAAAGGAACAGCATGCTGA
Source organism: Colius striatus (assembly GCF_028858725.1). Taxonomy (NCBI): domain Eukaryota; kingdom Metazoa; phylum Chordata; class Aves; order Coliiformes; family Coliidae; genus Colius; species Colius striatus. Next base: position 9,417,376 of record NC_084762.1, read on the forward strand.
AAAGCTCCCTTCTGACACCCTCCTCAGCCACAGACTCCACCCCCAGTCTTATCCTCAATTTATGAACAGGCATCCCAATTTTCTATCAAAAGATGCAAGTATTCAAGCAACAGGAAGATTAGTTGTACTGAACAACCCTGCAGCTGCGGGAACTGCTGGGGAGATGGGCACAATACTCATTGCAGTACTCAAGTTAGAGAAATAAGGCATTACTAGACAAAGGTTGGGAGAACAGTCCTTGTCCTGAGGCAATTAAAAATAATAATTCCATCAAAATACAGCGTGTAGAACAGAAATGAAGCATGATAAACAAAAGTAACAGCATTTCAATTTATCTTTGTTTTAAAATAGTTTAGAACCATGTGTTATTTCACTTGAATCCTTTTTTTTTGCTTGTGTAGCAGGTGTCCAATTTATCTGATGCATTTACTCGTCAGCCTTATCAGTTCCCCTCATCCTCTCTTTCCTCAGCATGATTTTAACAGTTGCACATTTTATCCTCAAGTTGCTGTACCTTGTTCTACCTTATCCTCTGGCTGTACAAACCAATGGTTTCTCCTTCCCATCACCCATTTCTCTCCCTCCAATTATCTGAATTTAGCCTTAAACAAAAATGAAAGCCACAACTAAAGCATCCTCCATTTCAAAACTATGCAATTTCACTCCATTAAGAAGTACTCACAGCTCTCTAGAGCAGCCAGGTCAATTTGTTCAACAAAAGATTTCCCCAGTCAATATCCATTTGATTGTTCATTCAGTAAATGCACCTGTATCTCTGATTACTTTGCAATCTCTCTTATTTCAATGACAAGGCTCCTGTGTTCTAGAAAAAAAATACCTGTGTATTAAGAGATCTAGTACCTGCTTTCAAGAATAGCTTGCTCCACACAGGATGTCTTCTCTCTGCAGGACAGCTCCAGCGAGTGTTGGCTCATTGCAGACAAGAACTTGAGAATCAACTTAGTGCTTTCTGTCTTACCAGCACCGCTTTCGCCACTGAAAAAGAAGGAGAAGGAAAGTGTCTGCACAATTCCAGCTGCCAGGTAAAAAACCCTCCAAGCTCAAAATTACTGGAGGCCAGGAAGACTGGGGCAATGAGAAGTGATCCTTAGACAGCAGCAGAATGCACCCTTAAGTTTGCTGAAAATGCCCCAAAATGCACATTGTCTTTAGCCTTCATACCAGTGCTCAGACTGCATTTCAAGGCATCAATTGAGTACACAACAATCATGAGGCAACTAAGAGGTCTCTGAACACAAGCTGTCCAACAATCCTCATCAGCATGGAAAAACAAAGTTAGCACAGTGGTCACAGAGAAAGTCTATAATGTGAATTTAACTGAGAGAGCTTGGGTTATGCTACAGCTGAGGAGATGTTATGTTGTTGCTGTGAGAAGGATGTTAAAGACACCTAAGCATAATATAAAGCCTACTAGTAGAATTAATTGTGATATTCTCAGTGAGCTATGTTTCATTAAAGATACTTTCTATCCATACAAATAAACCAGTTTCATATGAGTTCAAAATATGCAATTTTCACCTCTCACCACCATCAGAGATGTAAAATGTCTCATCCTCACCCATGGCAGAGCAAAGCTGTTTGATAATGCTAAACTGACATCTGAAAAACTAGCTGCTAAAAAGCAATCCCACTGACACAAACAGAAAGCAACACACTTGATTTCTCTTCAAGAAAAACAGTCTAAAAAGGGAAGGTATAACACTATCATTTCCCTTCAGTTATGTAGCTCTAGCATTAAAAAAGCAGAGTGAGCCATTAAGAAGCGTAGCTTGTGGTTAAAGTTTGTCTAGCGTGCTTACTTTTCATCCAAAGTCATAGCTTTATATCCTGAGCTGCTGCTTAATTCCTAGTTTTCCTAATTAAGCTGTGCCTAATTCCAGTTTACTCCCAATGAAAGGAGGTACTCTTTGGGCTTGTGGTACTCTTTTCATTGTAGCAAGTAGGATTTCTGTCACTGACTTTGACGCAGCACAAGTGGGCATGTGGAGCAAGCTTAGTTCACTGACTGCCTCTTGTTGTGTCATTGCTGCATGGTGACCCTGGAGATTTCAGGTTACAGCAATGGATAACGATGCTTTCTAGTCAAAAGCAAAGAAGAAAAATACAGCCTGAGGAAGGAGCATGGTTCTTGTGTTTAGTTTTGTGTGGTCGGTAGCTCTAGGGAAGCGATCATCATGTCATACTCAGCACTGGTGAGGCCACACCTTGAATACTGTGTGCAGTGTTAGGGTTCTTCACTCCAAAGGGAACACTGAGGTGCTGGAGTGTGTCCAGAGACAGGCAATGAAGTTGGTGAAGGGTCTGGAGCACAAGTCTGATGAGGAGCAGCTGAGGAAACTGAGGGTGTTCAGTTTGGAGGAGGCTGAGGGGAGACATGATCACTCTACAACTCCCTGTCAGTTTCTTCTACATAGTAGCAAGAGACAGAACGAAAAGAAATGGCCTCATGTTGTGCCAAGGGAGATTTAGATTGGATATTAGGAAAAAAATATTTACCAAAAGGGTTGTCAAGCATTGGAAGAGGCTGCCCTGGGAAGTGGTTGAGTCACCACCCCTGGAGATATTTAAAAGATGTGTAAGTGTGGTGCTTAGGGACATGGTTTAGTGGTGGATGTGGCAGCACTAGGTTAACAGTTGGACCTGGTGATCTTAAGGGTATTTTCCAACCTCAATCACTCAATGCTTCTATGACTGTGCACTGAGTGGACGGGTTCCTGGAGCCCTCTGGCCTAACAGTAAGATCTCATCCCAACACGGTGCTGCTGGGCTTGGGACCCATTATTTTATGTGCATGAAGCTGGCTTGATCAGATTGCCTTTTCCTTTGCAAAAGACAGTTATGATTAATGAGATCCAAATCAAGAGCAAGCGTGTTAAATGTTCAAGTTGTTTATTCAACCCTACAGTACACACACTAATATTAGGTTAAGTGGGATCAATCTGTCAGGGTCCTCAGAAAGCCTATGCCTACAAGAAGTTGCCAAGGTCAGTAAAAGGGTGATTTTTGTTTTAGTACACAACCAGCCTTTCCAGCAACCTTTCCACCTCATGACTTTAAGTGCCCAGCTCATTCCATGTTAATACATTTAGTACTGTGAATTTATTAAGTGTGACAGCAACCCATATGGGAGATCTTTAGACTTTCTCCGTGACTTGTTCCATTCAGGGCACCTTGGTAAGGGCACAGCAGCCTGTACTCCAGACTAGTGTGGTGAGAAAAAGGGGTTACAGAGAGAGACTTCTCATTCTGAAGGACATAACGTGAGGCAGTATCAACACTAAATCACTGCCCTGCTGGCTTTAGAACCCCAAAGACTGAGACACAGACAAAATAAGCCTTTTCAGCAAATACAGTTCTTCGATGCATACATGAATTTTGGTGTGTCAGTCTCATAAGAATGTCTTCCCATCACAAGTCTGGGTCTCATCCAAGGAGTACTTTGGTTCATATCAATTTTCAAGCTGAACTACAAAAATGTCAGACGATAAAAGAGAGAACAAACTGGTGTCAGACTGAGATTTCCCACTCACAGCACTGACTTGGATGTAATTCAGAGTGACTGTTGCAGCTCCTTTGACTGCTCTACACTTCTTTTCAAATGCTTTAAAGTGGATTAACTGCTACTGTATCTGAGAGAAGAGCATGTGTTTGCTTGTGTACCAACTAGATCACCTTAAACAGAGCAGCAACCAAAACCAAAACCCCAACAACACTTAAGATGTTTTCCTGTTCTTAACAATAAAGGGGTGGAGGTCTGAACTTGTGAACATCATATCTTCCTTATATCAGGACAAGCTGTTGGGTTATTCCTTGAGTAAGATAGACTCCCTTCATGCTCCTGATGAGGCATCCAGCTGAGAAATCAGATGTTAATATATATTTTTATTGTGTCTGTTGTGTCAAGTGTAACTGTGCTGGACTTTTTCTTCCCTTCCCTTCTTTTTTTTCCCCTGTTTTAAATGAACCAAGCCTCTGCAGTAAGGTTCATATCAACACAAAACTGAGCATTCATCAAAGCAGACAATCTTGTCTATATGAAAACTCCAGCTCAATATCTAGATAAGCAATTTTCATCCTGGGAGTGCAAAAATACCATTTCCCAACTGTGTAAATATTCTGATGCACAAGTTGTGAACAGCCTCTTCGGTGTGCCATTGGGTTGAGATTTCAGGTTGCTAAGTCATTTTTAAGCAGCACTATCATGAATTAAAACAAGCTTGTGTAACATAGACAGAGAGCTGAGCATCTTCAGATGATTCCATTTAAAATTCTCTCTTCTGTGTTTCCCTCCTTTTCACTTCTGGTCTGGGTTGTTACACCAGGAACACGGGCTTGCATATTCATTCGGGTTCTTGTCTTAACCCTCTTTCCTTATCCTGCCCAGCATTTCAAAAAAGCAGCAGCTTTTCCACAGGTTTTTGAACCCCATGCCTCCAAACCAAAGCTGAGCTAATTCTGGGTGCCAGCAGAGGGCACTACAAGTCCAGAGGATCGTAAGAAAACAGCCAGTACAGTGCTTCACGTTGTAATTTGCCACTGAGTTTTTATATCCCAAATCAGGAGTGGGTGAAACTGCCCATCAGAATGTGATGCCCACGTGAACAATGCATTCATTTGAACTGGATGTAACTGTTTATTGTGTTCTCATGAGGCAATACAATTTTCCTTTCTGTCACCTCTTACATTAACCACCAAAACAGACTATTTGCTGGAATTCAGACACTGCAGGGTTCCACTTGACCATTTTTTTTCCAAATGCCAGGAGTTACCAAGAAAGTCTGACGGTGACTTGTGGCAACATCTAATTCTAAGCCAGTAAAAGATGAATGAAAGACCAGGACGCTGAGGCTGATGAGCACACTACTGATGCCTCAAACTAGGTGTATAATCACAGGGGCTTTCCTAGACCATATGAGGGCCACTGAAAAAAATGTCCATTGATTTTTTAAAAGTCCTCCTCTGAGTCTTTCACAGCTAAAGTAGACCATACTATTTTAGGAAAATAGATTTGACTTTTTTAAAAGCTAATGCAAAACTTCTCCATATTACAGCTTAGCTGTACCGAGGCACACGGTTTACCAAGCAGGGGCTGCAGGAGACTGCACTGGAATATCAGAGACTTCTGCTTATGTCCTTTTTAGGACACAACCTGCTTTTCTTTTGGCAGCCTATAGGGAATTAGAATGAAAGGTGAAACACTTGGGCCAGTACAGAATAGCAAAAATACCAACAGCCACCAGAAATTATTTCAGTCCCCGAAATTGGGGTGCATGGGCTGTTCACAGGTAACCACCTAACAGCACAACATGAAATCACGACTCCAGGCTATTCTCACATGACAAAGATGTCTCTCAATTTCATTTTTTCTTGCAGTGCATCTCAGCTTTATATGTATATGTACATATGTGGATTTAGCTTTCTATACACAGCACTATGTATTAAATAATAAAAAGGAGAAATAAAATCATAGAATCATTTCAGCTAGGAAAGACCTTTAAGATCACTGAGTCCAACCACCCGCCTCACACTGCCAAACCCACCACTAAACCATGTCCCTCAGCACCTCAGCTACATGGCTTTTAAGTACTTGCAAGGATGAAGACTCCACCACCTTCCTGGGAGCCTGTGACAAACCACCATCTCAACTTCCAATCTAAACTTCCCCGGTACAACTTGAGGCCATTTACTTGTCCTGTCACTGGTTCCTTGGGAGAAGAGACTAACTCTCATCTTACTACCACCTTTTTTCTTCTCTTCTCCAGGTTAAGTGTGTGGCCTGTTCATGGCCTCTAGTGATTTAAAAGAAACTACAGCTGGAAAAAGCTGAGAACCACTCTCAGCCATCTCCATCTTTGTGCTACAGCAAGGCAGAATCTGTCTACAGGCAAGGGCAGGTGGGGACTGTGACCTGAGAGCTTGAAGAAAATTGGCATCATATCTAGCTGCATTGTATCTCATCCATATTTCTAGCAACAGTTTGAGTGCCAAACTACATACCCCAAATGCAGGAAGCCTTGCAAACTGGCCTGTAAGTTTAAATGCCTGTAGAAACTGCACTCTGCCTCATCCCCTCTCTGCCTCACTGTCTGTCCCAAGCCACGGTCCCACAGCTGTCACAAGGCTCCTGTGGAGGTCAGGAGAGAGTCGAAATTGTATCACCTCAGGTAGCAAACAAGCTTAATTCCAAAAACATTGTAAAGGCCAGAGAGGAGAGGGAGGGATAACACAAGGTCTCTCATCCCCTAGAACATCACTCCTCTCTTGCAGCCCGACAGCTGGTGCCACGCTGCCATCACCACCGAACTGCTCCTCTCAACCCAAGGCTTCGGTTCCCCTGCCCGCTGGGAGTCAAGGCAGCTGAGCTGGCATGTGGGGAAAGGGAAAAGGGCTGGCTGCATTTTCAGCTCTTCTGGAACAAAAAGGAAGGAGCTGAAAGTAGCGAAAAAAGCTATCAAAATGCCCACTGCCCTCATTGTATGTTCAGCAACAGAGAGATGCTGAACACCAGTGACACAGCGGATCAAACGCGAAGCTATTAAATCACCATTAAACTAAAGCACAATGAGATTAAGCCAGGAAGATTAATCAGGCAGAGTTAAGTGGCTGAAATATAGAGGCTTTTCTCTTTTTCTGTTCTTATTTACTGCATTTCTCAAGACAGGTAGGTTGTTTATTTCTTTTCCTCTCAAGATAGGCTTCAGGGTCTAGTGACCACAAACTACTGAGCTGCACGTGGATGTTTAAACTGCTGAGGAAAGCACTTGGGGCAACATAAGATGGGTGAGTAGCAAAAAAAATGCACAAGCACAACAGAATTTTTCACTAAATGGAATCATAAGGTGCACAAGAAAAATCAATGTTTTGTTAGAGCTCCACAGGATGATGGATACAAAGTGAGTTCAGGACTCTCTCCCGAAACCCCGATGGTTTAAAAGCCTGGTTCTGTGGGAGTTCTCCTCTCCACTTGGGCTAAATCACCTCAGAAGGCTCCCCTGCAGAGATAAGGGAAGTAGAGGCAGCAGCAGCCATTTACCTGATGAGGATACACTGGTTGTTGTGGCGTTTCCAAAGGCAGCGGTAGCACTCGTTGGCCACAGCAAAGATGTGCGGTGAGATCTCTCCCATGTGGTGTTTGCTGTATCGCTCCACTGCAGTGCCGTCGTACAGCCCCGGGATGCTCTTGTAAGGGTTCACAGAGGCAACTATCGAGCCGATGTAGGTCTGCAAGCACACAGTGCCCCCCCAGAGTTGTTATTACACAGCAGGTGGAAGACATTAACACTCTTCCCAAATGAAAGACAGTACAGACACACACACACACCAAGGACAAGTGTAGAGTCCTACATCTGGGAAGGAACAACCCCATGCACCAGTACAGGCTGGGGGTCAAACTGCTGGAGAGCAGCTCTGCAGAGAGAGACCTGGGAGTCCTGATTGATAATAAACTAAACATGAGCCAGCAAGGTGCCCTCGTGGCCAAGAAGCCAATGGTATCCTGGGATGCATCAAGAAGAGTGTGGCCAGCAGATCAAGGGAGGTTCTTCTCCCTCTCTACTCTGCCCTGGTGAGGCCTCATCTGGAGTCCTGTGTCCAGTTCTGGGCTCCTCAGTTCAAGAGGGACAGGGAAGTGCTGGAAAGAGTCCAGCACAGGGCTATCAAGATGATCAGGGGACTAGAACATCTTTCATACGAGGAAAGGCTGCGGGAACTGGGGCTGTTTAGTCTGGAGAAGAGGAGATTGAGGGGGGATCTCATTAATGTTTACAAACATCTAAATGGTGGATGTCAGGAGGTTGGGGAATCCCTTTTTTTCTATTGTATCTGGCAACAGGACAAGGGGTGATGGGATGAAGCTGGAACACAAAAAATTCCACTTAAATATAAGAAAAACCTATTTCACTGTTGAGGTGAGGGAGCCCTGGCACAGGCTGCCCAGAGGGGTTGTGGAGTCTCCTTCCTTGGAGGTCTTCAAGATCCACCTGGACATGTTCCTATGCGACCTGATCTAGGTGACCCTGCTTCTGCAGGGGGTTGGACTAGATGATCTCTAAAGGTCCCTTCCAACCCCTACCATTCTATGATTCTATGTTCACAGAAGCCTAGCCACCTTTATCTAAAGAATTACTGGTATTTTTCTCTGGTTTTGTCCTTTCAACAGAAAGTTGTTTCCACCTCCACCATGTTTTCATGCTGACCCTACCTATAGCACAGAGCTTTTTGGCAATATGAATTGCTGCCCTAACGTTGCTCACAGCTGCACAGCGATGCCACAAAGTGCTGGTCTATACACATGCTGCTTCTCATACATTCTTAGGGAGCTGCTGAACTTACTAAAAAACTTGCCTGTCTCTCAAGCAATGGTGCAAAAGTCCCTATTTCCACGTAGAGTATCCAAGTCCTTTCCCACCACTCACTTTTAAAACAGAAGTATCAGATTATGGTAGACATTAGCACCACTATATGGTAGCAGACTCTAAGAAAAGCACAAGAACTAGCAAACATTCCCAAAACATTAGGTTTCTGCAACTGAAGTTATTACAAGTTCAATGCAAAATGGCAGCTGACAAGGCCATTAATTTCCATCCCATGGCAATTAGAAAGCACATCAGTTAAAACCATCCAGGTAGCAGCTTGTGCCCACTCCCCCTGCCTTAACTCATCAGGCGGTGGTAACATGATCATTTGCAACTCTATCCACAACACTGTTCATTTTCTCAGTCACCCTTTATCCACTTCAATACAGATTCAAATAAAATTCAGTAAATTAAGAGATAACATTAAGCTCATTACTTGTAGAATTTCTAGAATGCTTCTGGGGCATGTGAGATTAATTGATTTATTGTATGGTGTGTGTGTGTGTGGTGTTAGAGCTGTGATACTAATTTCATTCTGGTAAGCACCCTCTCTGAGCTTACAGGCAGGAAGCTGACACCTGGCATCAACAGCTCTCCTGCAGACTTGCAAAGAGCCAGGCTGCAAAGCCTCCAGCCCTATATACAGACAGATGCTTCATCAGCAGTCAACCCTCTCATCATCAACAGGAACCAGCTGTGAAGCTGACAGAAGGACTGGGGCTCCCTTCACCTCCTGCCCAGAAAGGGCTGGATAAGGTGAGCAGCCTCTTGCATGTCACAGAAAATCAGCCTCACGTACTCCTCATGCTGTTTCCCTCCTCTCTGGCAGGACAACGCAGGGCCACTCATCACTGGGATCCACAAGCTTCCCCACATTTTTCCTTTCTTCTCTGTCAGGCTCTTCCATGACATTCACATTCCACACCTACCCTCCTCTCTTCTTCTCCTTAATTAACATGTAATTATCACTGTGTATCAGCTCTGCTTTCTCACTGTTACCCTGTTGCTCTCAGACACCTGTTTGTCCTCCTTCGGGCTTGACACCAGTATCAGCTTTGAGCTTTTGATTAGGGGACTACTGCAGCGTCCTCACAATTTTATGAGCTGTGAAGGGAATATCCCTCCTTACTGTAACTCCACTCAAACACCTTTTACTGAGCTGTGTTCTTTTCAGTCTGTGTGTTTTATAACCCCCCCATGCTGTGCAATAGCTCAGAAGCTTTGCTCTAGAGGAAAGATATCGTTTCAACACGAGATCATATCTCAGAGCAATTACAGTACTGAAACAACAGCTTAATTTCCTGGGATCATCCCCTCTTGGGTTCTTAAGTAACTAACTAGGAAGTCTCCAAGAACAAACTTCCTCAGTTTGATAAATATTTCAGCACACATTGCACAGGTAAAATCTGAGAGGTTATTGTTTCTTTCAACTACATGAATACAGTGCAAGCATGATCAATAAAACATACTGCTACAGATCTTCTTTACCTTATTAAAGTCGCACTAAAATGTAAGAAGAGCAACTTGAGGCATGCCATCACAACAGATGCCGTGGCAAAACAGCAAATAAACCCCCATGAAACATGATACCATCTAATTTTATAACTGTAAGCATCTATTCTATAGATTCTGCATGATCAAGCATCAGACAGAAAACTATCACCACGCTCCCTGATCTTCCCGTGATAAAGCACTGGCCAAACTGCAGCACCACTGGCCACAACACAACTTTTCCTCCTTTTCCTACTTCAAATAGCAAATATCCTAAGAGGTGATGGCAGCCCACTTCTGCACAGCCTGTCAGCCCATGTGTGGCTGTCTTTCACGTGGCTTCAGACCAGCTTTTAAAAAATGATGTAAACACCCTCAGAATATTAGTCATTACTGTGAATAAGAACAGTTTCTTATTAAATGAAGTCAGCTGGCTTCATTGCCTCACAGTTTAAGTATAGAAGAGAAAAAGGCAGTGTATTATGACAACAAGAGCAGAATTGATACTTGGCAACACCAATTCCTAAATCACTTCATAGACCAACGCTTGGGACACGTCACTATTTAAAGAAAATTCCTCCTCTCTCTTTTTCTTCCTGCAAAAATATGAAGAACCATAACCTCTACTGAAATAACTCCAGTTTTGTGGTTCCAGTCTTCTGGCACTTTGAGTACATATTACCTCTTTGCAGAACAAGTTAAATGTGTGCACAAATTGCCACTGAACTATAATGATACAGGACAGAACAAACTCAGGCCCTCATGAAGCCAGCTTCCTTATCCCCAAGGCAAGGTCACAAAAAAGCTATATTCTTCACAGACACAGTGGATCAGATGTATCATCCCCCAAGTGTCATAATCCAACCCAGGAGCAGCCACAACTAGATCTCTGCACAGACTAATGGAGAGTGAGCTGGCCCAAGTGCAAGCTCCACCTTAACCCGAGGCAGTTCCACAAGGCACCGTTACTAAAAACTATTCCCATTATTTAAAAAGTTCCCATGAAAAGACAAATCTTCCCAAAGTCTTTGTAAATTTCCTCTGGGATACTCAACAGCAGCAAGAATAATTTCCTACATCACTTCCAGGCTTACTGCTTTTCCATCTAGTAAGTATCACGCGCTCTTACTCATAGCAGTATTTTGTAACCAGTAGATCCTACTCCTGCAGGTCTCTACCCTGGCACCTCTGAAAGCCATGAAGTCAGGGACCTGAGGCATGGCATGACCTGCACCCACATGCAGAACACTTCACCTCTTCCCTGTTGGCAGGGCTCTGCTTTCCCTCCCCTTGGGGACTCAGAGCAACCACCCAACGCAACTCCTTCCTTGGAAGGCAGACTTTCTGGTTTTGCAAGTGCAAGCACCTTAGCAGCAAGTTAAACTGGTATAAAGGTACACAGAAACTGCAGAGCCATTGGGAGGATGGGTGCTGCCTCCCGAACGCTATCTCTGCACCAGACATCGTCATATGGCAAATTAAAGCAGTTAACAGGCAAAAGGAGGAACTCTAAATGACTTTATTAAGCTAACATCACAAGGCAGCCATTTGGATGAAACTTCAGGAAAGGTATTTTCACATAAGAATGCCACTTCTATTTCTCTTAAAAGAGAGTGAATGGGATTTTCTCTTTGTTTGTTGCAGTTTTTAATCTGACTCTTGCAGTCAATAATTGTTTTAATGAAAGCACTCCAAAGCAGCATGAATAGGAAAAATGTTCATACATCTGCCAGAGCAGTAGCAAGCAGACAGGATTGCCAAAAATTTCCAGTTGAAATAGTTCTGAGGGGTATTTCATAGAAACATTGTGTAGAGCTCCTATGGTAAGCCTGACTTTATAAATCTGTAGCAACAAACAGGACTATTTACTCTTCTGTGTTATACAACCTATTCAACACTTCAGACAGAACTACAAACAAACTCTTGCATTACTTTGTAACAAACCAAACCAGCAGCAACTTGTTATCAGATTACTGCTTATGTAGTCGTTTAAATCCAAGAATAAATGAAAGTTGAGTTACTCAGCCTGAATCCCAATACAACACTTTGATTACCATATGAAGAGATTGGGATCCTCTTCCACTCACAGTTTTAATGCATTTCCCAAAACACTTTCGCTCACAAACCACAGACACTCCTACTCCTCCTTTCAACACAAATAGGGAAAATAAGATTGATTGCTGACCCTCTAAGAGGACTTTCAAAAGTATAAGTTCAAGACCTGTCTTCTCAGCTAGATATTCAGTAAAGTGATGGCATTGCAAGAGGCAAAATGAAAGATGCACTTGAGAAAGGAAGAGATTTTACATCAGTTCTCTTGAATGCTTTTTTGTTTTGCTTGTTGCCTTCTGATAGCAATCACCTTTGAACTTGTCTTGAAACCATCCCAGACTTCTTCAAGCACTCAAAACCCGCTACTTCTCTAACAAGGTTCAAGAGCTCACAAAGATTTCTAATACCCCCAGAAATACTCTATAAAACTTGCAATAGTCAGAGTAGGCCTGTTGAACACGAGAGATTTAAACATTTCTTTAAAGGAAGACACAATCAGTTTACCTTCATTTTATGTCAAACAAACATAAATGATGTGAAAAGCTTTATTGGTTAAAGCTCACTTTTCCAAGTCAGCTTAACATTAAAAGAAACAAGCTTGCAAGAGATGAACTAAATGCAGTTTGAAAAGTCTTTCTTTCCCATGTCAAAAAGGCTTTTGGACTAGAAGAGAAAAAAGAGTAAGAAATTTCCCCTGCAAACTTTTTTTTCCAGGTTCTCTGCACAGTAAAAACAATCAAATAGGAAACTGCCCTAATGCAACATCACTTCATTAATCCTATAAACCAAATATACTAAATATCTCAGGACCACTTTGCTCTCCATCTTTTCCCCCTCCCAGATGCTTTTTTGAGGTATATCCTTTCAGATTTCCCTCATATCTAGCAACTATCCACCCTCCACTTATTCCCTTTTACATCAAGGCTTCTGCATCTCCACATTGCCTTTTCTGTTTCTGAGGATTCTTTCTGGTTTCTGTGTTTAATCCGAGCTTGCTCTTCCCAGGTAAGGTCATCAATGTTACCCCACACTCTTTTTCTCATGACCTCCTTTCACCCTCCTACATCAAGGTACCACTCTGTACTTCCCAGACTTGTAGCATCTGAGACATCCCTTTCCTCCTTCTTTATTAAATAAATATATAATCTGGGGACAAAGTTGGGCAGGGGGTGGGCACAGATCAAAAAGCCTTTCTTTCTTTCTTTTAGGCTTTGCATATCTCACGTTTCAGGGAGGGTGGGAGAGAAGGGAGGTTAAAGGGCATTATGTGCTGCTCCTGAACCAAGTCTTTGATCAACAGTCACAACAGAAACTAAACCTGCCTGCAAGTACTAAAACAGGCTCAAGGAGACCACATTCCTCAATTTCTACCATTGTGTTTTTTCAATGACACAAAAAATTCTTTGTAACCTGGTACTAGAAATGTTGGAACCCATCAAATACAGATTTAAGATGTTTTGTTACAGATACATACATTAATGTTGAGAAAGAGCAGTTTGTTCAACTCTCCTGAAACAAGAGCAATTTCAAGACTTTCTGCTTTGAGACAAGAAAAAAAATCTATCTCCCTTCAGAAACAGAAGCACGTTTACAGATACCTCACAAATTGTGTTTCTGGGTTGGTTTTGAACAAACCATGACTCTTTCCTGGAGTCACTGAAGGAAAAATAGAGGTATTAGTATCAACCCAACAATTTATTCAACAAGTATTATTTTCTGGGTTTACCCTTTATATATGGGAAATGTGAAATAAAACTGCAGTGCAACAGGCTGGCTAGAAAGATACTTATATGTCACTTTTAGACAATGTACAGCAAAAGACTTTTATCAGTGTTCCACACAATTTGCACATCTCATGCCTTTAAATCATCACAGCTACAGGTACCAAAATACAATACCAGTGCTTTCACAGAAAGTGCAGAGGCAGACAACATCTGAAAGGCCACAAAATAGCTGCTAAACTTCAACTATGTTTTCAACACTGAATTTCAAGGAGTCAGGAGGCAAAACCAAAGAACAGAAGAGTTTGCCCCACACTGCAGATACAGTATCTGTCACTCCTGGTTCTCTCAAGTAAAGGGATTGACAGTAACCATAGAATCATAGAATGGTAGGGTGGAAGGGACCTATAGAGATCACCAAGTCCAACCCCTCCATGACTGAGTTTATTTTGAGGCAAGGATAACTAGGTGAACCACCACATACACGTCAGCATAAAAAGAAGGAAAATGGCTGGGCTACATTTTGGCATGCTTTTTAGAGGCAGCAGCAGAAGGGGCAAGGACATGTCATAAACAGAATGATAATTAATACCCTTGTTCTTGGAAGGACCTTGATTTATCCTCTCTGTGGTAAGTATACCCCGTCTTTCAGCTAGTCCCTTGCTAATTTCAGTGGGATAGAACCCAGTTGTCTCTTTAAATTATAAACTAAAATGTCTGAAGCCAAGCTCCTTTCTTAAAAGCCATAATCAAAGTGAAGTACTAAGCTACAAGTTCAGATGTTTTCAACCAATCAAGCCATTTCTAAGATGGAAATGTCACACACTATAATCATCTTTACATACTTGGGCTTCTGCAACCCTCTCCATATTTGGTGACTCATGGTGGGTTTCCAAATGCCCAAATTTACATCAGATTTGCTTTTATCTCTGTGTTGCTCATCAATGTGTTATGATCCCCAAGTCATCCTTTTTTCTCCTCAATAGAACTGATTGCAAAATGAGTTGTTTGTAAACACACAAGCCACACTACAAATGCAAGAGTTAGCATCCCGAGGAGAGGACCTTTATAAAGGACTCCAGAGAATGTCACTGAGATCAAGTGACAACAGGAAGATACCTAAATCCAAGATCCACCTGGTAAATGTTCTCCTTGTAATTGTTTCTGAAGTGTCTTCTTTGGCACCTTCACACTGCTTAGCTGCACTTTTCCATATGCTTCAGGCCATACTGTAAACTGCAGCACTCTCTTGTACCCAACTACCTCCCTGGTGGCCTTTTCTCTTCCTGTGCCAAGCACAAATAAGATCGAAGGAATAACAGACCAAGGCATTTTCAAGACCAGACTTTTTGCTTGTTCTCACTGGCAGTGTTCACAAGAAGATCCCAGAATAATTTGGAATGTTTTAAAAAGATGTGATTTCAGATGATCAGAGGTGACTGTTAGGCAACAGGATACCCTATTAGAGACACCCTTGTCTGTTATGTTGATTCTTCAACCCAACTAACATGACCTTAAGCTTCCCTTGGTACCAGAGTATTAAGCAACACCATCCTGTTCTCAAGCCACTGCAAGGGCAAAGGCTATGCTACCTCTCATGAGGAAAGTGTTACTTTGCAACTCAGCTACCTTAACTTCTAAACTAGACAAATCCTTCCACTCCCTGTAGTTTCAACCTTGCACAATCATAGTGTCTTTGTTCTCGGCAGCTAACTGAAGCTGCCTAGGATCTGTTTCTTAATTGTTAAAAACTAGGGTTTGGTCATCTTAACATCAACATAAATACCCAAAACAGTGCACAGAAGTAGTCACATCTTTCACCTTAACTCCATAGAAGGCTCAGAGATGGCAAAGAATCTGCACAAAACTAAAAGCTCTCCACAGGTTAAGACATACACTCATAGCTTAATCTCATCTCATTTTCCCACTAATTTCTCCTGCTGAACAGATTTCTCCATGTGCATGGAGATACTCAAGGAAATTCTACAAGCATTATCCAGAATCTGCACCAAAAAAAGCCCAAACCCCAGTTGGGAAATAGGAAACCATTATAAAGAAAAACTGATAAAAAAGCACTGTCACAGCCAAAAGTAAAACCCAAAACAACAGACAATAATATTCATGTCAAACAGATATACTTCCTTAGGACTCCACAGTTCTGGCAGTTTTTTTCCTGTATAAAAAAACCTCAGTCTCTTTGTTTTCATTCCATTTTTTTTTGCTGACTAATAAAATACAATCTCTACCATGCAGTAGTCCCCCATTTAGTGGGGGGACTACAGTTATGGGAGTATCTGTCTTTCCCATTGCCAAGTGGAGAGATGAGATGACCTCTTGAACAAAAATATTGTGATGGATCAGGCATTGATTTTTGTCATGTTCACTGGCTGCAATACACTATGTGAATGTAGGTTTGCACATCAGACTGTAGCACTCTGTGTGCACAAGTGAACAGCTTAACTCTAATCAGGCAATCTATAGCTCGAATCAGAAAAGGCCCCACAAAGAGCAGAGACCCCATGGCTCATCGCTTCATTCCAAATGGCCTGTGGCCACACACTAGTTCTTCCTGCTTCGTTACTGCACAATGCTCAAATCAGTCTTTCAAAGCTGTCTGAAGGTCTAATTCACCCTCCAGCAAGGAAAACAATACAAAAAGGTCTTCTTCCTTCCTATAGATTCATCTTGGGAAGAGAAAGGGGCTTTTCAGAGAAAATAAATGTAAATGGAAACAAAAATGCTGGTAGATGATACACCAAAAAGTAGTGTCTCCACAACACTGGAGAAATATTTTTTAACATAAAACTTTGGAGATGTTTCATTCTGCCTGCACACTGATAGCCAGATTTGCTCAACGTCCATGGTCCTTTAATATTTTAAGACCACTTGTGTAGGAAGTGTGTTTTTAGGAGGTGAGCAGGAATTATGCTTGAACGGAGCATGAAAACTCAAAATCAAAATCTATGCCAGTTACTTTGTTGGATGGCACCAAACTGCTGCCATATAGCTGTGTATTAGCAGGGACTTTGGTACTCCATTTGCTTTTAAAAGGAAAGACTGACAGACATCAAAAGGAAACAGCTGGAACTGCTTGCCTACATCTTTTCAAATAAGAGTGACAGCCTAGCTATGAATCCATTTATACAGGTAGATAATTGCTACCAAAGCAAGCTAACTCATTCTCAACTTCAATGGGTTGTCTGTGGCCATTCTAGTATTAAACTACTGGAATAAGGCAGTTGGACAGTGTAGCACAAGCAGCAAATTTTGTGCAGCTCACTTTACAGTCAAAGCCTCACCCTCATAAAGAAAACACGTGCTGGTAACAGACAAGCAGCTTAAGTTTCAGAGTACAAATTCCTGCCCTTCTTTCAATGCCTTTGTGGGACTTGGAGCAACAGACCTTGAAGAAAGAAGCCAAATGGTACCTGCAAGTGAGGCAGATCCACACAGGAGTCTTCAGTACCATTTGCAAAAGCTCTGACTGAACAGTACTAAGCTGCTGTTGGCACTTATACAAGTGACTGAAGACTTTTCCTTTTAGTTCTGCACGTTGGTATACTTCTTGTTCTCATCTCATAGAGTCACCAGTGATCACCCATAAAGGTGTGGAGAAAACAACACAAAAATAAGCCTTAAAATCTGAGAAGATCTTAGCAATATATTCCATCACTACTGATAAAACCTGCACATGATAGATTACTACTTTGCAGTGTTTGATATAAAGTCATCATCAAAGTAGGGCTTAGCTATCATTCAGAACTCAAAGAAGTCAACAGGAATTGACCCTTTTGACCCTGCATATAGCATTTATTTCCCTATCAACCAAGTGAGAAGAAAAATAGTGTCATAGAGCATGTTTTTCCATGTTTTAATAAAACTCTGACCTCCTCTGCCTCCCCATCTGTCTCACTAAAACAGCCCACTGGTGACAGAGGGTAAGATCCTTACTGCACCACGGACATACAGCATGTTCCTAACAAGTACCTAATGTGCTGCAAACAGTAATAGAAATATATGTGTTTGTGTAGCCATTGCATACATGTAGCCATTGCATGCATTGCAAAGGGTTTGTGTAGTCATTGCATCCATGATGGTGCAAACAATTACACAGAGCTTTCTGAGCTCTCTTTTTAATGATAGCATGTCGAACACAACACCCTCAGGCTGAAGTATTTATTTGCTAAGATCTGAAAATAAGCACCTCTAAAATCCCCAGTGTTTTCAGTTAAGAGGACAAAATTCAGGCAAACATGCCTTATTGTTCTTGTTATTAACAGTCCCACAAGTTCTGCAATATGGAGGAATTCAGAAGCAAAGCTGGTTAACCAGCCGACGGCATTTGTTTACTTGTCATGTCATTACAGTATGTTCTTCCTCTAATATATATTAAACAGAAAAACAAATAAAAAAATAATTATAACTAGCCTTTGGCAGACAATTGTTGATCTATATAACTGACCATCCTTTAGAAATACCAATCACCAGACATAAATTCCACTAGTTTTCCAATTAAAAGCCTGCTGTGTTTATATAGATCTTTGTCTGCTGCTCTCTAGTAACAGCTGTTAAATGGAAGCTGTAATTAATGCTTGGAGACAGGAACTCACTTTGAACTACATTTTGAAAACATTATCTGATGTGTGTAAGCATAACATGGTAATTATGGAGGTGAGTAGCTATGTATAGATATTTGTCATGCATTCTTAGCAATGCCGTTCTCCGTTCTGCACCTCCACTGAAGAAGCTGGTAGAGAGAATTTTCCCCATCTCCCCAGTAGCACAGGAAAGCACAAAAAACATGCATCAGCACACTTCTAATTTTTTTTTTACTGCAAAAGCAGAGCAATTAAATAACAGCAGTTTCCTCAGTGACCATACAGCAGATCCTGCAAACCATCCCTACAGCGCTGGATGCCTGTGGAGAGGCACTGTGCAGCCACGGGCGGGTTGCAGACAAGACAAGGATAAATGTAGTTCTAAGAGCTAGTGTAATAACAGAGGATCTGATCTAAATGTATATGTACAACATTTATATATATTCTCTGGTACTAATTAGCAACACCATTTTTGTGTACCGTTGGTTGGGTTTTTTTCCAAAGTCAACAGACCATACTTATTTATAGCACAGAACATGGCAGGCCAAAGATAATGGCTGTTGAGCTGTCCAGGATGGTGTAGGGGTCCTTGACACATGTTCTTTTCAGGTTTAGTTTCTGCAAGGAAGGCATCCAAGTTTCACCATTTAAGAAACAACGACAAAAACTCTCATGACCAGTAAATAAACAGTTTGGGGCTACTATCTTCTACTGATTTTCTTTCGTCTCTCTGTCTCCACTTATAACTTGTGTCCGTGGCAGAGGAGATGTGAACAGGAGAGCCTTTGAAGTGTATGAACTACATCTGTCTGTCTGTACCTAATTAACCACAATTTTCCTGTGCCCTGCTATTTTCTCACTACAACATCCAGCAACATTCACTTCCTGCTGACTACCGTTGACATGGCACAGAACAACTGTACTCATCTGAAACGAGTTTTCTGGTGCTCAGAACATGACAAATGACCAAAACCTAGACAGACTAGTCACAGAGAGCAACTGACCTAGATACTAAAGTGTCTGAGTCTGCAAATAGAATGTGAAAACAACCCCTACGGTGATTATTGATTAATACTGCACAAACATCAACTAGTTGCCTCAGGGAAGTCTCATGACTTCGAGGGAGATAAACTATCCAATTACCACAAGTTTAACAAACTACAACTGAACATGCTGCTGAAGTAAATAAACACAAATAGATTTCAAAATTGATGCATAAGTGAATATACCTTATAAGAACAGATAACTGAGCATGCAGTGGCATGAAAGTGGCAAGGAGCCCTGCAAGCAACCTTGTCAGGGAAAAGACAAACATTTCCAGTTTAACACCTTTTTCAAAAATTAGAGAAACGTTACTTTCTCATGACAGGTTATTGTTGCTTCAGCTGAAGAGAGAAAGGAAGACAGCCATGAAAACTGAGCTCCTAATTACCATCAACCTCCCTCTGATGTGGATGTGGCTGGTACAGCACTACATGCCTACGTGGCTAGTACAGACGTTTTTATACATATGCACAAAAACCTAACAGATGGTTGTAATTATTGTTAGGCAAGCTGCAGCCCTAATTTGAAAGTGAGTAAAAATAGGTTATCTTCTCTTTCTCCCTTCCTGGCTGCCATACCCGACTGCTGGACAACCTGGAAGCCACTATCCCCATCAAGCTCACCCCATGCAGCATGCCTCTCTGGGCATAGGTACATGTTCTCCAGCTAAACAAGATGGGCACGTGGCAAATCACCACCACTTCAAAGAGGAACGTGCCTACTTGGCATTTCAGAGCTTAATGCAAAAGGAAAAAACTAATCAGATGTGATTTAAAACTTGTTTATTGCTTGAACTCAGGCAAACAAGGGTGGATCTGAGGCTGAAAGTATTCATACTGACCTGTACAATGCATACTGTAGTTATTTCCAACACACTTCTCACCTCAGTAAAAGCTGCTCTCTAATCCTCTGGTCTGCTCTTCTGAAGTTCACTTGCCTGCATCAGTAACTAACCACTGGCCGCAGAGACAAGACAACCACAGCTCATCCCAGAGCCAGCTCAAACACCATAATTTGTGTGTCTCGCAGCACAATCCAAACCGTGGTGTGGTTCACTGCCTCCTCTCCAAGGCTAAGCCAGGCTCCTCTGCAATGTATACTTAACTAAAAGTAAACCAGTATCAACAGCTTTGAGAACAACTCTCCTTTGAACAACGGCAAAGAACGTGTGCCACGGCACTTCCCCTCTCCACATCCCATGCCCCACACTGGCCTCACTTCAGAGGCAATGAATCCCTCACTCTCCTTCACAAAAGGCTCTGTTTCTAAACGTGGGCACCTTCTGCTTTTAGCACTACTGTTTATCTTTCCATCTTTTGCTACACATCAGCCTAGCACACAAGCTAATCTGAGCGCTCAAAGATAGGGGTTAAACCCTAGAAGCTGAGCCTCCCATTTATTGTTGTTGCTGATGCAGTAAAATGGGGGAGAAACCAAAATCCCTGCATCATATGACCACTGCTCTCCTAACTCTGCTCCTTTGCTGGACAACAAAAGCAGTGATAGTAAATGCAGGATGAATCAAGAAACCTGAAAAATTACCTTGACAGGAGCCTGCTTTAAATAACCAATAAAGTGTTTGTACATCCCACACTTCTTAAAGGCCAAAAACCAGGAAAGTGTGCACTCTTTTCTTTTATGGAAATTCAGACAAAAAGTATTACATACAGATGTCAACAAACTTGACACAGTTACAAAAAATGGTGGCACACAGAGACTGGGTCAACTTCAGTCACTCACCCTCTCGCTAACAGCACAGATTCAGCTAAGAGCCTCAACTCATTAAGTACAGATCCAGGCATATTCAGATTATGAACACAGCCCGTATTCTAAACCACTATTTTTCCTTCCCCTAGCAAGAAATACAGAAAATCCTCTGCACACCCTTTATAGCTACAGCTGTCATCAGCAGAAAGAAAGTCTTGTTAGCCAAAGCTTGCAAATATCTTTACAGTACTAATTAGAAAGTAGTGAAGAGTTTAGGAACTTGGAGATGATTACGTGAGGCAAAAATGTTCCTCAGTAAAAGAAGATTAAACTGACCTCTGATATCTGAAGATATTTACTGAAATGTTCATTGCTGGAGAAACAGCTCCTCAAACAGAGACAAATACACAAGTTAACAGCAGAAGATTTGCATAAATAACTGCCTGAGAGAGCGAGTGTTTGCATTTCCTTTAAATTGTTTTTTCTGTAATTTTGAAATCACATATATTCTACACTATGATTTATTGCACTTCACGTAATTTTTGCATGTGTGTGAAGAAGCAGGTCCCAAAACTTATGTCCTAATTAAGCTCATTCCTCATGAAGGGTACAAAGGTGCTTCCTGGTCTCATTGCCACTGAGAAAACCAACACAAAGCTGCTGGATTTAAGAACCATGGTAATATGCTTGTAATATTACAAGCATGCAACTGAAGAATG
This sequence comes from Colius striatus, assembly GCF_028858725.1. Lineage (NCBI taxonomy): Eukaryota > Metazoa > Chordata > Aves > Coliiformes > Coliidae > Colius > Colius striatus. Next base: position 9,439,083 of record NC_084762.1, read on the forward strand.
CCAGCATGCACCTTTAGCATATCTTTTCCTTCCACTCAGGATGTGGACAAGGAGGTGCACTGAGCTCAAGGAAAGAGGGACATGTAAGCTAAAAGCCAAGACATGGTAATTACGTGGCAGTTTATAGTCCGGGATGGCAAGAACTCTTTCAATGGGATGATCAGCCCTTAAGCTCAGAGTGGAGAGGAAAACATGCCTTCCCAATTTATCCCTAAAGCACAAGAGACAGATATAGCCATAGTGTCGAGGCAGATACAAGAGGCCCTATGTGCACTACACTGATGAAGCAATTCCTGACGAAGAGAAGAGACTTTTTGGAGGGAAGAGAGAAGGCAAATGTACAATCTGGAAAGTTTTGACTGCTCTTGGCATGAACTTCAATGGTTTGTATTGTCCTGTAGAAAAACTAGTCTGATCTCAAAGCAGAATGATCAGGAACCTCATTTTTTAGTGCTGCAAGTTGTTTTCAACAAAGGTAAAATTAGTCACATTTCAGACTTCTTATTTTCTTCTTTTTTTAATAAAAAATTAAAGTATCATTGAACTGCTCAATACAGTTCAGAAATTTTGGTTTGAGAAGACATGGTTTAATTTGGAATGGCAACACTACTTCCTACAACACATGCTCATATACCTATGAAGTTTCAGAAAATTATTCAAGGTGTTTAATTGGGGTTTCTGTTCCTGGAATCCTGTCCTGCTAAAACACTACCACTGGCACAGCAGGAGTGGAGTGGAGGGAGAAAAGAAGATGCTTCTCATATCAAGTCCAGATTACATACACAGGATAAAAGAGAAGCTTCCACAGACTTTTGAAGAAACATACTTTTCTTCCAACCACTTTTTCAATCATATTCAAGGTGAGGTGAACTCAAAAGAGTAAGCAGTAAAATTAGCAAAACTGAAGGGGTGATGAGTACTCAGCAGCAACTGAAGATCTGTCATCATTAACAGCACACAAACCTGTTTGTCTAGAAATGTACACCACACTAAGCACTTGCCTTGACAAGCTAAGAAATAAGCTAGGACACGTCTCCTCAGAACAAGGCTGCTCTTTGCTCTTCAAAAAAATCACCCACTTTTACACACATGTTGTTTAAAAGGGGGAAGAATCCTCCATCACAGTACACATAATGTCTGACAAAAACACTGCTTTAAAATGTTGTGTCTCACACTGAGGATGATATTCTAATCTAATAACCCTGTTGGAAAACTCAACTCTTATCAAGTATCTGTTTTTCCCTACACTTGTAGAACTGTTCACATATACTATTCGTTTTTTAAAGGCAAAATAGTTACTCTGTCTACAGGAAAACATACATAAAGACTTCCATAAAGAGAACTGCTTCAATATTTAGGATTGCTTGTACTAGCAGCTTTAAAGGTAATGTGCAAAGGAACATAGTTTTCTTGTGTCTTTGTCTTCTTTTTTATCATAAAGAGATTTCTAAAAACAGGGGAAGTTTATTTTTATATTAAGATAAATTCCTGTTTAAAGATAATAAAACCAAACTTAAGAGATGAAGCTTGGAATAAAGCATGCATATGGCCAAATCCAGAGCCTAGATAGATGATGCAAACAGAAATTATCTATGTTCTGCAATTATCAATTTAAAAAAAAACCCCAAACACACAAACCCTACCAATCACTGAAAAGTGAGATTCCACCATCTGTAACAGGCACTAAAATTCCTTGTGCCTTTCTCACATTTAATGTAGTTCCAGATTCAGGAACGATTCATACCTAGGCAGTTCAAGATTGACAAAAATATTTAAAAGGCAGATAACTCTAATCACAAAAATCTTCAAAAAAAAAATCTGTGTAGACTAATTACACATTTTTGAAACTGATAAACAGGTGCCTGTTCTCATACATCCCAAACTCCAACTTCTTTATTTCATAGCACAGGCCCTCAATCTTGATGACTGTAATACCATCTCATTTCTACTACAACAGAAAAGTGGAAGCTGATCAGAAATTGATCTGGACCTGACAGGATCTCAAACGGCAGTCACAGATTAAACCCCACCACATCCTCTCTGGTGATATACACAGCACGTATTGTTAGGGCAGAGAGTCTAAAGAAGAGACAATGAGAGCCCTTTTTTCACACAAGTCTGTCAATGGAAGTGTAACAGCATGCCAGTTTTTCAAGGTTTCCAACAGACTGCCTCCCCAAGCTACCCTCTCCTGTTGTTGCTGGCAAGAAGGCATAGATGATGCACATTTCATCTCTATGTGGATATAATTACAACTGGAGAACATTAGGAGGGGAGGTAGCCCAGAACAGCAAAACACACACAGCACTTACACATTCAAAAACATTCCCTCTGGGTATTTTTCTTAATTTTAGAAGAAACTTACATAGATTTTATCTTGCTGATATCGCTGGAATAAGTTGTGCATAATGGAGCCTTCATGAAGATCTACGAGTGCTGCCATGTCTTCCACGCTCTCTGTGCTTGTTTGATGCATGGGTGTTACTTTTTGGTGCGTGATGGTGCTTTGTTTATAAGTGAATACCTAAAGAGAGGGGAAACAAAGAAAATATAATAATCAGTGCACACATTCAAAAATCTCCATCTGAGAAGAGAGCTTTCATACCCATTCATTTTCTCTCTCCAGTTTATCACTGTATAGACTTGTAAAATACAATAGCCTGACAGTCATAAATTCTTCTAGAGCTCCTCTGACAATAATTACAAGCCACAAATACACAGGCATCATATCAAACTAGCACACAGTGTCAATGAACAACTTTTCCTTTTTAAGGTCTTTTCCTTTTCAAGGGCAAATGTAATCTTGTTTCACACTGGACTACTGTTAGACTTCATCAGGAGAAAAAGGAATCAAGCAATAATTGCTACTCCAAAAAAATCCAAAACCAACTAAACAAAACCCCTCTTCTTACAGTAAACCCCATTTATGCTTAAATTAGTCTGGGAGGAAACATTTTACACTATAAAACTGCAAACCAAAGTTATTGCTCTAACAGGCTGTGAGTATTTATCAGTTTGACCTGAAATCTATTGAAACGATTCCATTCAGTTCTCTGATCGGGAATGCTATTGGGTTATGTCATTATTCCTAATGTAAGCAGCATGCTAAGTTCAGTGTGCTGCAGACATTAGCAAATGAATAGGTGAACCAATTTCTAATTAATGGACTTTCAAGGCAAATTTCTGAAGCCTGATATAACGAGATAGTAAAAACTCTAAAAAAAGAACCAATTTAAATAGGCAGAAAAGGCTTCCACATATCTTCAGTAAAACTATCACAAATATGCTCAGAAGATGTACACATCCCCAGTCTAGTTAAACTTTTATGAATACTAATGACATCACTAAAGACTGTAAGACAATAGCTTTGGAATTCAGCTTCCCATTTCCTTTCAATTTACATTTTGGCAGCTCATCCTTGTAGACATATGCCTGCACCTCATAGCCAATGCTACTTAGGTAATACTGGTTCCTGCTAACAGCACTACCTCACGTCAGGCATGGGGTTAACACTTTAATGATGTGGAACATTTAAAAGAAAAAAAAATCGTCCAAAATCTTTTGAAATGCTATTTATAAACAGACAGAAGTGCAATAACTGACAGCCTGAGTGCTGGGGAGCACTGCAGGACCGCTGCTGCAGCCTGGGGATTGCACAGCACTGCCTGACCAGGGGCCATATCTCCACAGAAGGAAACCCCTCAGAGGTTTTCAGCATAGAGACATCTGTATGCTCCTGGTAACAAAAGGTTGAACAAGTGTCCCCACAGGAGGTCATTCAGGAAAACAGTGGTGTCATCTATCTTGCTGAGACAAGTGAGAAAAAGAAGCTGAAGAAGCAATAGTCTGAAGACTGACTGGACTTGACATTGAAGCTCTGTACTCTGATATCCCATCAGCTGACAGAAGAGACTTGCCTGATAATATTTGTTCATTAAAATTGTATGTGAGGCTTACCAAATGCTGGCACAGGCCATTGCACCATTACAGCTTTCACTCGCACCAGCACAAAGCGTACTGGAGAAAGGCTGGGGGTGAAAGGAGATCCAGGAAACAAATTTCTATCAGGTGCTGGAAGGCAGCACAAACATCAACAGGATCTGTGAGCAAACCACTAGAAAGTTCCTACAGATTCAGAGCATTCAAAGCACAATCCCTACCTGTGGGGGGAAAGACAAGACATAGAGAGATCTGCACCTTTATTTTGTGGTACAGGGCAGAGAGAGATGCTGGCTAGGATGGAGAAACCATCTGCTTGTACAAGGGCAAGCAGTCCAGATATCTAACAGACAGAATCAACAGCATCAACTGATAGCCAAACTTTTGGGGCTGAAAACAGTGTTATCAATCCCAAGACTAACCACACAAAGTGCAAGGAGAATTGCATCTCAAGAGTAATAAGCTGCAGTTCCTACTCAGAACCACCATGACAAAAGGTCATACTGTAGAACAATATCATAAACTAGAAGATCTGGAAATAAAAGGGATTTAAAGAAAGTAAATCCCAGAAAAGTAAACAACTTACTGGCCATGTATCAAGCTGGAATTAAAACAGAAAAATAGACTCAATAATAGAACTACGAAACCAAAAGGGTATGGCATATATCCTGCCAGTGTGTCTCGTGTGAAAGTGGAAAGGAAACAAAACCCTTGGAGGAGAATCTTTGTATTTGTGATTTCTGTCCTCTGACATGATGCACAGGTTAGTAGGTTAGGCAGAGCACCCCATACTTCACTAAGCACATTTATTAACATAAGAAATTCACAGAAATGTACCACCATCAACAACGTGATGGCAGACTTGTGTGTGGCAGAACTATTGAAGATGGTCTCTGGAGATTCATCCTTTCCACTCAAACTCACTATTTTCTGTTCTTCAGGCTCGTTGTTCTCATCTTTTCAGCTCTCCCACACATTGCCTTCTTGTTTCGGTGAGGAAAATGATCTGTGAGCTGACTCAGAGATAGGCCTGTGCATGGATCAACTAGAAAACACATCAACCAGTCATAATGTCTGTCACCCAAATTAGAAAGGAGGAGGACCTCTTGCTCAACACCATGGAGTTATGTTTCCTTTTCATTTTACCAGAACCATGCATCCCTCAGACTTCCTAAACCCACTGTAAAACTTGGTCAAAATCATCTAACAAGATCAAAGTTATCAGACAGGTCATCACAATCACATGCACAGACTTCATTTCCTTAAAACGGGCTTTTTGCTGTCCAGCTGTTCCAGCCCTGAAAGGCCTGCTTTGTTTTCTTTCATCTGACTCATGCCTTTATTAGGATAAGGATGTGAAAAAGCTACCTTGAACTTTATCTTACTAATTAGAAGACCACATTATGAAATATTACAGCAGTTGAAACCCTCAGGAAATGGGAACGAAGGGCCATTCTGTGGGGTCAGCATGCAGAAAAGGAAGATGAACAAGTTGGCTTCTGAACCTCAAGAAGAGCACACTGGCAGAGCACAGAAGTGTCCATCCTCAAGGATTTTGACAGCATTTGTGGAAGGTCAGGCAAAACAAGCAGGAAGTTTGGAATAAGATTTAAGACAAGCCTAAGTGAGAGTTCAGCAAAAACTTCTTTCCTCTTGAGATATAAACGGTCCAAGATAACAAACATGCTGAATACATGGAAAACTATAAATTAAACCCTGGAGAGACAGTACACAAAATAAGAACTCTCACAGTTATTATGGAAGTGAAAATTAGAGGTTGATATTATAGGGAATAATGCAAAGAACAACAACTAAAAGAACAGGCTCAAGAAATAAGACAAAAGAGCAAACTCAGTTAACAGTAAAGATCATTTCACTGGGAAAGGAAAACAACACTTCACACAACTGCTCTACTGTCCCTGTGACAGCCTACTAGCACTGTGATGAACATACCAAAAAGGGGCTCAAATGAGGAAGCAAACTGAAAAGATAGAGGACCAATGCTACTTAGCTTACATATTATGAGTATTCTAAACCAGACCCTTCTATACAGAACCCTCACCAATTCCCAATCACAACTCCCAACCAGGATAGGCTCAGGCATCTTTCTTTAAGTCAAAGACTGAGATTTGGATCAGAGCAAAGAGTGGCAGTAGACAGTGGCTTCCCAGACAGGGGATGGGGAGGAATGGCCTGCCGGCAGCCTGGAGCCAGGCCTCATCTCACAGCCTTCCCCATCATACTGGCAGCAGCTCTGTGGCTGGTCAGGCACCATCAGTTTCACCCACCTATCAACCAAGGCCAAGAACTGCATGCTGTGGTGCTTGGGATTGGTCACACAGCTCAGCACTTCCCTGTCACCAGCAGTGTTGTGATAAATCAAGAGGGGGTTTTGGTAGGGATAACAGAAAAGGACCAACCGCTGCCCTTTTCCACATAAGAAAACTTTCTATCAACCTCAGGCATAGTTTGCAAACTGAAGGGTCTTACAAAAGATAACACTGATAATTGTACACAGAAAACAGAAATATCAAAGTCTCATCACACACTTGACTTAAATTAATTTGCTCAAATCCACATAACCACAGTGATAATGTACAATATGTTCAACATAAAATTTGGTAAGGTGGGGAAAGTGGAGGAAAAGAGCTGTTGTACAGAAATCATCTGTGAGATGGGTTTACAGCAAACCACAAAAAAATGTAACCAACCACACTTTTTTCAGTAACGTTTACGATATTAGTGAACCAACCACTAGAGCATCTAGCCAGCCCACAGACATCAGAAAGCAAAGCTAATCGTGACCCAAAAAGCAAAACCCACAGCCTTTCAGTTATTGCCCTAGGGACTGCTCTAGGTGAGTATTTCATAGGGTTAATCCCAGCTGCTACAATAATGCCCATGAAAATCCACACCACTCAACAGCAACTCCAGGGAACTTGGCTCATACATTCAAGACATCAGCGCCCTCAGTTTTCTAAGGCATCTTTTTGCTTATGGTCACTGACCCCACAGTAGAGAGATGAGCATAGTCCAGCAAAATACACAGGACTCTGCAGAGAAGCATCCACTTAAAAATAAGGGTTTTTTTCCATTCTCTGCTGTTGGTCTGAACTGAGGATCATCATTTGTGTTTCCCTCGTGTTTAGAAGTTAAAAGAATGCAATAAATCTCACAAAATGTCTTTATATATGAGTCCAAGCAGAAACAAAAAAAAAAACAGGCCTTGGGTTCACATTACAAGTCATGGAATTCAGCATTCCAGGGAGAAAAATAAATCACAACAAGCCCAAGGACTCGGAGATGGAAAATAAAAACGAAAACTTAGTAGTTTGCCCCTTTTTCCTGGAGAGACCTACTGTCTAAGTAAATACTTAACACGCAGGACAAAGAGGCTCCCTTATAAATCAAAAGCAATTTAAGACCAAATGTAAAGTAGATTATCTACTGACATTTTAAATTCTACAGTCCATCATGACAAGAGTGTGACCCAAGTAATGTTTTGGTCTGATAATTTACTATTTTTCTGTAATAGCTGACCTCAGACATTCATTCCCTTGTCCCAAAACAATCTTTCAGGCAACAAGATGTACCAGGGCCCAAGGCTTGCTTTGATGTAATAGAATTTAATCTTTTTAAAAGCAACAAAAAAAACCCCACAATGAAGTTTCTTATCTCATAAATTATCGAGGAAAATGAAATAATTTTATGCAACACATCCATTGATGTCAAGAAAAACTATACTACCAACCAAACTGATACTGTTACTACTGTGACTAACACTGGCCCTTCAAGCAATATGCCATACACACATCAACTGAGAATCTGCTTATTTTGTATACTTCCTCCACATGTATCCTGGGAATCACACGAGACGCACATTATCAGGATGGCAACTCCAGTCATTGCCACAGCAGAGGTCAGCCAGCCCACTAACTCATGTTCCTTTGGTTTTTTCCAGTGTGTTGACCACTGTCAATAAGCTTGTCTGATCAAGACTCTCCAACTAATACTTATTCCCCAAGAAGTATTTCAAGCCAGTTTATCCACACACCACCAACCTATTTCTGTTTGTAGACAAGCTCTATCATCAAGTATGGACAAGCTTCCAATTACAGGTTCAGTGTTTATGACCTTTCAATTGGACTTGCCTACATAGACAATAAAGAAATTTAATTCGAATTAAACCTAGATTTTACCTAGATTATACCATAAAAAGCCTCTAGGCAGTTCATGCTAATTCCTACAAGAAAGAAAAAAAGGGCATTTTTAACTTTTGTAGTAAGTTACCTTGTATAACCTACACAAGTTATACAGCACCTGAAGGTACTGCAAAACTTGATTTTTAAGAAGTCCACCCACCTACAAATACTGTGAATGTAGCACTGTAAAAAAAGTGAAACGTTCCTGGCATGTCAGCAGTGCTTGCTTCAGTGCAGAAAAGTTCCTCTTTCCATGAGTGGTGAGATTGCAGCTGCCCAGGCTTTCCCAGAACACCAGACCAACCAAAATAGTCCAAGGGCAGGACACAGGAGATGTACCACAAGATGGGCCGTTGGATCCCTGTGAGGCAGCTTGTCAACTGCAGGGTCTCAACTGGAAACAGTCTTAACCATGCAGCAAGACAAGGAAGAGGCCTCTGACCTGCAAGGCACAGCGAGATGAGGCACACAGCAAATCCCAGCATGTAGCAAAGAAATGGAGGAAGGTCTGGACCCATGATCCCCATGGGTTCAGTCCTCCACCTGGCTTGAGATACCCTACCAAAGGCACTCCCAAGTCAGCTTTACTGTAAGCAGCACCCAGTAAACAGATGTAATGGCAATACTCCTTTTGCTTCCAATGGGTACCACCTTAACTAGCTCCAAGGATGAGGGGTTGAAAATCAATGGCTTCCTCTTCCCAGAAGGAAGATCAAAATGCTACAAAAGCTGCAAAAAAAACCCCTTTCACTCTTTATCCATTATTTTCCAAACAATGGAAAGTGTGTCTATGGATGATGCTAGGCACCAAAAGCATCAGCTTGACTGTCAACATCAAGTTAGAGCTCAAGTGAAACACTCAATTTCCCACTCATATTTATTCAATGATTCATATGAAATAAACAATGACTATTTGCAATTGAATGAACAAGACCAAATTTGAATAAAATGCCTCGCTATTAAGAACTGGAACATCTCTGTTCGATGAGCAGCCTGCAAATTACAGCAGGTTTTTTGAGGCACAAAGCAATTCACCTCAATAGGGTTTTTTTCCCCAAAAAAAGATGGAGAAAAAATATGCTGGTATCTAACAGGACTTCCTCCAAGTCTAGAATAGGAGCAGTCTGTGTGCAGCACTACTGTAATGAAATCAGAGGCCATGCTTATGTGGGAGCTGGAGCTTTGAAGGGTGAGGGGTCTAGTATCATCCCTGCAATGCAAGCCTTGTCCCAAATGAAGGCGCCCCAAGACACCAAAAAAAAAGCCCTAAGCAACACCAACACTAAGCCTTTCAACCTCATCCTCCTACCCTTCCTCTCAGCTTGGCATTTTATATGAACTGGTCCTGGCCTGGCTGTGAGCACAGTCACCATGACCTGTGGGTGTGGATGGTCCCCAAACCCTGCAGGGACTGCTCTGTTTGCCATCAGCCCAGAGGCACATGGAGGGAGACCTCGGGAACCGCCATCAGACACAGCTGCTTGGTGGGAAGCTGTTGTCAGGAAAGTTTGAAGCATTTAACAGCATCGTATCATTATCAAAACCAAGACGACTGCCACAGTACATGCCATGAAAAGTCCTTGCAGAGCCCCAGCTTCAGCTGATCCCCCTGCAAAGGGCGACCACAGGTGCTGGGTGTGCTGCTCCCTCAGCAAGGCTGCTGCAGAAGGCTGGGAGGAGAGGGAAAGAACACAGAGCCAGAGGAAAGGGGTTTGCACAGACACGGATGGTCTTGCTGGCAGATTGCAAGGCACTGTGACAACATACATCCTCTATTTGCACTCATTTCTCCCCTCCATTGTGTTCTCAGTTTCCCTCCCTCACTCCTGATGCCCTCTCCTGCTACTGCTTCCCTGCAGGGAGACCTGTTCGTTTGGAACCACCCTGCTCTATCCTGCACCAGCCTGGCAAGGCATCAAGTCCACACCTGTGTTGAAGTTTGATTTTAAACTGACCAATCCCTTAAACACTGAGGTACACGTAAGTTCAGTGCTTCCCCAGCTGTCCCGCCCACATCCAAGGGAGGATCTCACATTACAGGTAATGCATTAGTGCAGGCAGACAATGAAGTCGAGCTCTTATCGAAAATAGGGAAGTAAATGCTATGTGAGATGACCTAAAACATCAGGGCAATAGAACAATATAAAGCCAGAAAAGGATACTGGCAGATGTTATTCACAAACTCAGTGCTGAAGGCAAAAAAGGCCAGTGCACTGAACATTGCTAAAGCATTGTCTGTGAATTAAAGATACGAGAACTTGCACCTGCACAGAGGAAGTTCACACACCTTAATCTCAGCTTTCAGATCTCTTGACAACATTTAACTATAAAACTATCATAGTTTAATCATGCTTCCATTTAATTCCAATTTCTCCAATCCTTGGCTTGATTTCTCTTACTGTATATACTGCTCACCTCATAGCAACAATAATCAATTGTATGTACTCCAAAACTTTTTAATCAAACAACTTTTTGTTCACAACAGCAACGTGTTTGCTTAAGTAGAAATTTCCTCATCTTCATTTTAAAGATTCCTTTTAGATCTTTCCAGATGGTCAGGTTTTTGGGGAAGACGAAGAGGCAAAAGGCTAATGAGACAGTGATTTGTCAGAGCTCTGACATGACCTTTGAGGGACTAATTTCCAAGATTGTTTAATACAACTCTGGTGAAATCCAGACAGGAGTCTAGTATCATCTTTGTTTTAAAAAAAATGTTTTGTTTTTTCCTTTGCTTTTATGTTACAAGAACAAAAAATCTGAATGCGTGAGATAGGTACAAAGCTCTGTATGAGTTTGCAGAGATCCTGACAGCAAAAATCTGAAATGGAGCATAAGCTACTTATTATAATGGACAACAAAAAACACAGGCTCTTTTCCTTTCTTTTTTTAGTAACTCTTTTTTAAATATAATATCACAAAAGATCATTTCTACAGTATCACCAATTGTCTTGTAAAGACAAGTCAAAACCCCCACCTGACTGGCAACCTGCACCTCCACACTCCTACCCTTGCCACTACTTACTGTTGTTTTAACTCTAAAAATGGGAATGAGGTAACAAGTAATCCCAATACCACACAAAAACCTTGAAACTTAAACAACAGGGCTTGATTAAACAGCAACTGGGATTTTTTCCATCTCTGACTGAAGATAACTGGAAGATGTCCCTAAACAACAGTGGGAGGGAGTGACTCCACCTTACCTACATGCCCAGTTATGATATGCAGAGGTAACTGTAATGTAGGCAAGTGACAGAGCAGCGCTCAGCAGGTCTCCAGTCTGTCCCAGTTAGTGCTGGGTCCCACAACAGCATAGTTTTCCCTGCACAAGAATACACCCCAAATACCAACAAATTCTTTTGCTAACATAGAAGTACTGTCACAAATCAAAAATAGGTGTAAGAAGGTTATTCACACTCAGTTGTTCGTATAGTACATGAAAGCTGTATAAGCATTAGCAAGAAGAGCACAGTCTAGAGAGAGAAGATACTCTAGCCATATTTCATTACCTAGGCTGGAAGTACATCTCAGCTGGCACCATACAGCACAAGTAGAGTATTCTCTGACCAAAAGTGGGTAAAACAGGACCCTAGTACTTTTGGCCCAGATACGTGAATGTCTGTGTGTGGAACTGGCCTGGGTCTAAGGGGGGGGATCATCATTCACTCAGAATCACTACCAACATCCCATGGCCCAGTAGTGAAGCTCACTATAGCCAGTGGCAATGCCAAGAGGGGACAAGGAGGCCATGAAGAAGGCATGAAGGTAGGAAAATCTCCTGGCTTTGCCACAGTGCAGCACAGCTTCAGCTCTGCAATGCAGTTAAGCCAGTCCTCCTGGAGACTGGGACACTGATCCACACAATGTCCTGGTCTGCAGTGCTGGCCCTGTAGCTAGATGGGGCTTTGCTGCTCTCCCCAGCATGTCCTGTGGGACTCTGGGGTGCATCACCCTCCTGTTTCTCTCAGAAAGTGAGGAGTTGGCTGTAAACCAGACTTTCAGCTTTGGTCTAGAAATAAAAGATGTGATATCCCAGCTTCTGTATGCTGGAAAGGAACCAGCCAGTGTATGATTTACTGTAGCCATTGCTGCACAAGTCTGCAAACCTCTGAAATAATAATTCTGCTATAATCCCTCCTGAGGGGCACTGCTCTCACGTGCCCTGCTAGCAGGACCATGACAAAAGGCTCTGTGTCTGCAGAGGGAAGAAGCAAAGGACCCTGCCACCCTGGTAGCAGACAACCACGGGCCGCTGTGCTGACCGTGTGGGCAGCACCCACTCATCCCAGGAGGGCAGGGGGTCTCTCTGCTGTTAGCATCTCTCACATAACTTAGCAGAAATAAGTGACAGTTGAAAGGTGAAGGAGGAGAGTGAGGAGCTGGAATAATTCTGAATTTCTATACAGTAAGCAAAAAGTGATGGGCTTTTGTAGTAATATATTCTGAGAAGGTTTGGTCGTCGAAAATCAGCATAAACCTCATGACTTTCAAAAGCACAAAGCTGCCTTATTTTAAGGCCTTATAGGGTGTATTTTGCCATCAGATTGTTGTTCTTTTCCAGGACTAGTGCAGTTAAGACAACAGCAGCAGGGTCCAGCAGGTGACCATCAGCAGCTCCTGGTCAGTTAGTATTGCAACACATCAGGCTGTTGCAGCAGCAGGGCTCTTCGAGCCCACGGTCCTCCTAAAAAGCCACCAAAGCACCTTGCTCGCTGTGTCACAAAACACAGGTTAAAGCTTCAAGACACCCATGGCTCTCATATTTGCATGACGTTCTTGTAACAAGGTGCCCACCAACATGTCTTGTTAGGTTGAACTATCACGGAGAGCCACAATCATTGACAGAAAGGGAGTCTGAACCTTCTTAAATCGGTATAATTGGGACTGGCTTTCCACCATCACCATCCCCCAGCACTGTTAGCTGCAGCAGGAGGAGAATGTGCTGCAAGAAAGAACAAAACAGGTTTGGACAAGCCTGGAACAAAGCTGCACATATTTTAAGATAGAAGCTGAGACAGTTAAGCTCTTTTCATTACAACCATGAAACTCAGATGCACACCCTGAAAGCCAAACCAGCTCCTGTCAGCCACGATCCTCAGCTGAAGGCAAAGAGGTCCTGTGGTCCCGTGCCAGCCTTCACAGAGTTGGATGAATCAAAGTGCCACTGAGGTCATTTAGGATAGCTTCAGCTTTTCCTGTTGTAACACCTTTTTTAAGCTGTTTTGTTAACAGCTTAAACAGGGAGGCACCACACAACTGAAGTTTTCTAGACCTCCTCTGCCCAAGGAGTGCTCTGGTTTATGATGAACAAAAACAGCTGAATATTCCACAATGGTTCAATCATCATGAATTCATGATGAAGAGACAGGGAAGTAGTGGAGTTAAAAGAAAAAACCCTGAATATAGACACATCCAATAAATAAATAAATAGATAAAATCCCCTACTGTATCTTGCTTTGAAAAGGTATAAAAATAAGGAGGAGGGTGGACTTGTAAAGTGTAAACTCACATAAATGTCAGGGGTTTGTGTATTTGTCTGCACTGCAAGTCCACATGCAACTTTCATTTGCAAGGAAATACTGCAGTGGGTATGAACACATACTTACCCTGAAATCTAAAATCTTTTCAGTTTAGACTGGGGAAAAGCAAGCGGCACACCACAGTCATCTTCTAATCTGCCTTCAACAGGAACATTAGTCAGACTGATTACATAGGCACTAATTACTTAGGTTCTCTTAAATGCCTGCTTGTAAATTTGATGATTACTCAAATAAAGTACACATTATTAGATATGCCAGAGTGAGCTCTTTGATTGAAAACCTTTTAGGAAAAAAAAGCTACCTCTTAACTTTTACAGTGTCTGGCACAAAGATGGAAAGACCTCTTGGAGATCCTGAAGTACAAATATGAGAATATTACTACTTTTTAATATGTCTGGTTTGGAGGAAAACAGTATTATAGTCTTTTGCTTGGTTCCATTACAAGGAACGTGAATAAACAGACTCAGTTCAGGAGCCATAACTTACAGAATGGCTCAAAAAAGCTTTTCTTCCATCTTAGACTCATTAAAAGTTTCCTCTTTTACATCCTTAGAGGTAACACTGCATGTACGACCATTCATTTGCTCTTAACTGTGCAACTAAGAACCTCTCTTTATTACACTTGTGAAGTCTGTGGATGTTAAGTATGAAATCTTAAAGCTTTTTTTCAGGGAGGAGGAGGTGGTGGTGAGAGGGCAGAAGGAGAAGAAGGAACAGGCAGAATGTATGAATATGCCCAGTCTGGACCATACTCCTGTAGTAAATTTCTTTCAAGAAAAAGAGAAGTGGTGCTGCTACAACTTGCCCAGGAGACTAGAGCACCTTCCAGTCATTGCAGGGCGTGAATCAACAGGTATGAGCAGATGGAGTGGTCAAGAGACGCAACACCTTTCAAAGCCAGGTCATAAGTCTTATTGTATGGCATGGATACTGCTTTGACACGTGTGAGAACACACATTATACACCAATAGTGAAAAGGAGTTGCTCAAGGTTGCAACGGTTTGATAGATGGTTCTGTAAGTCACTCTCGTGGCACACAAACTATCTGGTTTGCATTTCAACTATGAACTTCCTCCCTTGCAAGAAGCAAAAAAGCAAATTTGACACATAAGAAGCTGGCAAGCTTACTAAAATATGTGCATGCCATTTAACTTTCCACAGCTAGCCCGTGCTTACCTTTGAAAACCACATTTCTGTTACGTATCAGATATTGAGTATGTGTATGTTGGAGAAGTCAAATTACAATTGATTCCCATGACACAAGGAAAGAGCTATTCACAGCATCTTTTTTTGTCCCACCCCCTCACATAAGGGCAGTACTTTTTCAGTAGCTGTGTGAGAATTATGAGGGAGGCAGACATGAAAGATATCTTCTATTCAGAGAGTTACTTGGTAGGTTAACACATAACCATAATGTTTATAGTCCTGGAAATAAAAACCCAACCTTTTGCTTCAAAGAAAAACATACCAGCATTTTTCTGTCTTTCTTTGGTTTTGAATTTGCCTTGACAAACTTCAAGTGCTTGAAGCACAAAAAGCCCCAGTCTTTGTGATTTAAAATGAGGGTTAGATGTTAATCCAACAGGAAATTTGGTGAGGTTATCCTGACATGTTACTAAAAACAGATTAGAAGCAACATGCTAAACTTGGACCACTTTTTCTTACTGCTTGCATAGGAGGAAAAGTTGAGAGAGATACGTGGACATGGCAGTTGTGTATTAGCAAATTAGCACTGCCTTCCACTTACCTTCCCAGGCTACTCTCAGCTATCCAAACAGACTTATTTTACTGTATTTTCTGACTCAATAGAGGGTCATGTTTCCTGTTAACCAGCAAGAAACATTGCTCAGTGACTTCAGAGCTGCAGTCCCAACTATCATCTCAACAGATTATAAAAAATAGTAAGGTGACATGACAAATCAGTCATACAGAACTGAGCTGACTCATCACCTGCTAACTCACAACCAGCAGCTCACACTAAGTCAACTGCAAAACATGAAAAATCCTGTCATCCCAGAAAAAAAAAGCCTTAACATTTGTATCACAAGATCTTTCACCATCAAAACATGCATCACCATTAGTAGCAGGTTTCTTGCACATAACACAAATGGGTATAAGTTATTTAACCTGTAAAAAGATTATTTGCTAAAAGACTCCTCTGAGATATCCATATATATCTCTTCCTTTCAGCACCACAGAACGTTTACCAACTATACCAACACAATTTCTCTGTCATTCTGCATTACAATAGCTTCAAATACAAATTTTTATACCATCATCTTCACACATTTTTCTAACACTGACAAACACCACCAGGCAAAGCACACGAAGATCTCCATCAGTTATATCCATGGAAGTTCAGTACCAGTGAGGAATCATAGAATAGTTTGGATTGGGAGGGACCTTTTTAAAGGCCATCTAGTCCAACTCCCTTGCAATGCAGGAGCATCTTCAACTAGACCAGGTTGCTCAGAGCCCTGTGAAGTATGACCTTGAATGTTTCCAGGGATGGGACATCTGTCCCGTCCCTGGGTAACCTGTTCTAGTGTTTCACCACTCTCATCATAAGAAAAGGTCTTCCTTATGTCTAGTCTCAAGCTATTCTCTTTTAGTTTAAAGCCATTACTCCATGTCCTATCACTACAGTCCTTGCTAAAAAATCCCTTCCCATCTTTCATATAAGACCCTTTAAATATTGAAAGGCTGCAATAAGGTCTCCCCTGGAGTCTTCTCCTCCCTAGTCTTAACAAGTTCTCCCTGCTGAGTTTAGCTTTAGCTGCACCCTTGCCTTCCCATTGTTTTCTAAACGAAAACACCTGATTTTAATTACCATTACTTATAGGGTTTGATTTAATTGATCTGCCCAAGACCAAATAGGTACTCTTATCAGAGGTTGAGAATTCCCACACCAAGACCAAGTCCATCAAACCCGGCTTCAAACTCGCAGGCGGGGAAACGTAGCACATGCATCCGAGGTACCAGCACAGGAAGCCTGTAATCTGTTGATGAGGGAAAGGTTTACTGCTAGACTAGGATACAGTTCTAGAGAGGACAAGTCAATGAAAGCACATGCCCAGTGTACAACCTTTCAATCGGATAAAGTCAGATAATAACATTGAAAAGCACATGTTTTGATCCCTTCTGACTGCTGCAGCTCAGAGCAAGGTCACTCCAGCACTCAGGTAGGCTGAGTTGCTGACAGAGCGTAAGCAAGCACTGGTCTCCAAAGAAATTCACTTCTTGACATCAGAGGCTTTTCCTGCTAAGACAGGTCTGCACTAGATCTTGCTGATGCAGCCCTGTGAATCACGAATATGGGAAGTTTTCCTAGCAGATGGCTCAGCACCATTACACAGACATCACTTTCCCGGTGAATTTTCTGTTGCTCACAGGGCTACTGGGGTTACGTGTTTCAAGTTGCAGCAGGCTGTCCCCTCATCCAAGATGTGCTAGCCCATCTGCCAAAACCTTTTTCCAGAACCCTTGGGAAACAGTTTAATCCAATTAAAACACATAAAAAAGTAATAAAACTCAAAGACTGTTCCCCCCCAGTGCTGTGGGCTCCAGCAGTCCAGAGGTCTTTCACTTTACTACAGTGTCAGCAACTAAAGTCAAACTCTTTCCAACAAAGTTGTTTCAACTTTTACTGACATCACTTGACCCTATTCCATGTACAGCTGAGACTCAAACCATGCTGGCAGGCTGGTGTGCTTGGACCTGACAGGACTTTTCTACAGAGTTGCACAGGAACTGAGAACAGCTTTTCCTCCACAAGGTTCAGCATTCAACTGCAAGCATGTCCTTCTATCAAAACAATCACACCACTGCAGTTAAACCACTCTGTTCCATCAGCCAAAGTTACAGTGGTATTAGTGCCCAAACTGATTTTTTTTTATCATGACTTTGCACAAACTAAATGCCAGAAAGTGAAAGATAAAAGTGCTGGGAAGAAAAGGGGAGAGGGGGAAGTGTTGAATCAAAATGAAACACTAGTGTCAGAGTTTGTATCACTGTAGCTGAAAATTTGGCTTACAGCCTTCTTCAGACATGCCTCTGGTGTTCAGCAGTTATTCTGCACAACATCCCTCCAAAAGAGGTACTTGCATTTGGCAGCAGCTGCGATATAGCAGAGAGAGATATATTTCATTCAAGCAAGAAGACCCTTCACAAAGGACCAAGAACACAGATGTATATTTATCTATGGGATTTGGGCTCATTTCCAAACAACAGTACAAAACGTGAGTTAGGATGCAAAGCCTCATTGATGAGGTGATGTGAAAAATGTTTCGAAACATCAGAGAGATATTCCCCTGGAGCACTCCAGGCAGGTGCTTCAAACAGAAGGACCCCAAGGAATGGAGAACTCACAGTTCATGCTGTTGAGGCATTCACACAGCAACCTGCCATGCAAACAAGGCACGGGACAGGCTCCTGAGACATGAGGGAGTTTGAAATGTTTGTAAGTCATTGCCATTTCTGGCTAAAGATGGCAGGAGATAGCACTGCTGAGACAAGTTCAAGCAAGCACTCCACACAACTGCTGCTAGATCGTAGGGCAAAGGAGTGTGTTCTGATGTGCAACCAGCAAGTGTTTATCTCCAGTGGGAAGAGGCCATCAGGAGTGCAGATTCCACCAGCCACACTCAACAAGCATTACTCACACTGGGCACACAATCTTTACCCTGGCTGGACGCTCAACCTCACCAACCCCAAGCTAAGATCCACAGCCTGCAGGGAAGGCAATGGGATTGTCTGACAAAACCAAACACACACAAGTGGAAACACAGCACAGGTACTGCCCCAGCTATTGCTGCACATACAGTTGCTAAATTTACCAAAAGCTGAAAAGTTCCTTTCAACTTATCATGGAGTATATTTGTTAGCATTTTCTATTTAAAAAACATGCTTACACTCCCATGATTATAGTCTTATTTCTGACTACTTACAGTAAGAAAAGCTACACTACAGACCTTTTAATACTAAATTTCTTTCCCCAGAAACAAAGTTTTCCATGAAACTCAGACACTTACCACCACCATGTAGTTCAAAACACTTGTATCAGAGTCAAGATCTTCTAAAACAAAGTTGAAGCTCCATTTCTACAACACAATAAGAGCTGGCTTTTCTTCCAAGCCTCTTCATGAACCTGTTGTTCAATAATGAGCTCTCAAAGCTATGTCTAACAGTAAAACCCGTTGCTCTCTTTATACCCAACTCATTATCCTGGCCTCTTGCTGTGCTTGCTCCTTTTAAAGGATGGAGCAAGTATTGGCTTGATTTCCTACCACACACCAAGTTTTCAGCTCAGCACCATGCAACTCTAACAACTGATAAGATCTCTATTAATTTACTGTTAAATGCATCTAAGCTAGAGGTTTTATTTTTGCCTTGCATCTGACAGATAGAGCACACCTTACTTTTCTGACATGCTGCAACTTCTGCTCATAGATGCAACTGATCAGAGGAATTCAAATCAAGGCCAAACTTCACATATCACAAAAGAAGTGAAATGAATGAATCCATTTGCATATCTATGTAGAGGGCTCAAAAGAGAAATTCAGAAAGAAGTGCTGCAAGGACACCACATTTGCTGCATAACAAAAGAAATTTTTAATATCTGAAGTTAGCAGCAGCACGTTTTATGAGAAAATGAAATGAAGGGATATGACTGTTCAAAATATGGTTTGCTGAGAAAGGGAAAACAAGCAGTAAAAAAATAACTTTCTTACTAAGCCTCCCAGATTATATTCCCGAGACCCTGCACATTCAGATAGGAGAAGCAAGGTGTGAATTCAGGTGAAGCAGCACAAAGGAAAATGTGGAAAGAAGCAGGAAGCAGTGTTGACAGATCATGGAAGTCACACTACTCCAGGTGAATGAACTCAGCAGGCGTGTCAGGACAATGTTTCTAGATGCTTTGCTGTTGGTAAGCCTGTGCTAATACAGACACTGAACAAATTTTGATGGCTAGACTGCTAATTTTTCCAACAGATCATCTCTTAAGTTTCACAACTGGAATATGGTAGATAGTGTTTTATCAACTCATTTCTACCTCAGTCACTATGCACCCTTCAGTGCCCTTGCCTGCAGGCAACAGCCAGAACCTGCCATCCATAAAGCAACTGTAGCTGATGCACATGTTTAGCTGTATTTATTTTCATTGTTTCTGTATTTATCTGTATTAAATACTGACTTTTTAAGAACCCAAATCTTTTCAGAAAAAAAGATTCACCATAATTATTTCCAGAATTCCTTCCTGCTGCAAGGATAAGTCTGAGCCTATCAGTGCCAACCAATCTCATTTTAAATAAGCATGCCAGCCCCTACAAAATTTGCTTACCAAAATAAACTGTGGGGTTGGGGATCAGTTTGGTTTATTTGCTGTAGTATTTTGAAAAGACAAAGTCATATGCTCAAACTATTAAGCAAAGTGCTGGAGCCAGTGGGACTCAAGGTTCTATTTAACCACCAATTCACCACCTGACTTTGCTAAAGTCTATCACCTCATCAAAAATGAGGCTTAGCTGTGAAACTGGACAAAAGCAGGACTTCCTTGCAAAATGCATGCTGCATCTAGTCTGGCCTTTTGTTAAATAAATATAACACCCCCTCAAAATAAAACTAAAAGAACTAAACAACGTGGGTTTTTTCCTATATACAAAGCACTTTGTACTATAAAAAAAATGGGAGTACTTTACCAAGTGGGAGGGAAACAGATGTAAATATTTACACGTGTACTGTAAAGAACTGTTACTCACTGTACAGATGCGTGTGCTGGGAGCTGTGCAATTCAAGAACTACATCAGCATATTGGGGGTGTTTGCTAGACAGAAATAATGCACCAGCCTCCAGAAAGCAGGCATTGTGCTAAGAGAAGTAAGGAAAGCAACTGACACTAAGGAGACAGTTCCTGCCAGACTAGAAACTAAATTACCTTCAAACAAAACAGAGATTCAACACAGCTACAAGTGTTCATAACTTAATTATGGGAGTAGATGAAACTACTAAGCTAGGATCCAGATTTTTTTTTTTCCCTGCTTTTCCAACATCTCACAAACTCTTTCAAAAGACAAGTGTATTTCAGACTGAGAAGCTAGCCTGGAAGCACAGAAGGCAAGTTATTCTCCTTCTGCAACTTAAGCTTGATTGCCCCTTATGCCTCTCAAGAAGAAAAGTTCATGCAAAGATTGAGATGAGAAGGACCACTCAGTAACTCAGCTGCTTCAGTTGTGTCCTGGTACAGATGCAGGACCTGTTACTTTACACTTCTCCATACCTGAGCTCCTACGGAGGTAACAGGACGCTGTTTTCAGACTGATACTTCTACTACAGTATTTAGATCAGTGACATGTAAGTCCAAATGCAAATTAAAAATGGATTTAAAATCTGTGCCATGTAGAGGAATGAGGTTGTCTGGATTCACTTTCAGATGGTAAAGTCTGGCTCTAACTCATGCCTACTACCAGCTCCAGGCAAAAGTTTCCTTCTAAGTTAATTTCATCTTCCATTATAACAATAAATCCACCCATTCAGAAACGTAAAGAAAAGAGAAATGGCTACTGTCTTCCACTGATATCACTTCACAAATGAGCTTGTTTTACAGATGTCAATGTAGTGATGTTTGCCCCTAGTGCACTAATCAGTTGGCCATTTCTAATCAGCCATTTCTTCCATTTCCACACATAAGTAGGAGGAAGCATTGCTTGTAACGGCAACCCTGAACCATATCTGATAAGCTCCTTAGTATTTACATAACATCCACACTGAAACCAGTAACTACATCACCTTGTGCACAGGTTAAAAGTCATGCAAAAAATGCAGGACTCAAGAGCAGCTTCAACAACTCCAAATCTTTGTGGTGTCTGAATCTCTGTCTACTTCAAGCTAATCTGCTCTAAGGACATCAGGTACAGTAAACATTTTGTTCAGCTTGTGGAGAGACAGGTTTAAGGATTTCATATTCAAACAGCACTGACTTAAGTAGCAATGTTCAAGGACTTCTCAAAGTGTGTCTGCAGAGCTTATCAATACCTCAAGGTGAACCCTGCTCCACCTAACCCTGTTTTCTTTAGCCAAGGCCTGGGACTTTGTTTTAATCTAGCATCGGTGTGACATTAAAACTGAAAACACCAGCCTTCATTTGACAAATTTCTGTAGGATGCAGCCATCTAGGATAACAGATGTAGAACAGAAATGGGCCTGTGTGTGATGCAGAGGAAACACACAAGTCCAGTGTTTTGAAGAAGGAGAACACGAATACATCTGTGTGAGCACCTACACACACATTTCCCCACTTCAACTTTCACATAGCATGCAAATGATTTAATACTTTTTCCAGAATGGCCATGTCACCTTAGTTGAGGTATTAAGATATTGTATTGCATCACAACAGCTGTGCTTGTTTCTGAAAGCATTTGAACAAATGCACTCGATACACTGTGGGCATGCTGGGGATTAACAGATATCACCAACTGATTCTAAGTAATGGAAAATGCCCAGCATTATCTGGTCTGATCTGTTAATATCATCATATATCTGGAATATAAGTCAAGCATTTTTAAAAATGCCCAGAAGAAAACCAAGGGTGATGCTTAAGAAAATGTGGACCCCTAGCAGACTTCTATGTCTTGGTCTCCCCTTCACCTTCTACACGAGGCTTTGCTGGATGTAGTCCCTGCCCATATCAAGGGGTTTGTTCATGGTCACATTCTCCTTAAAAGTACACACCTGTATGTTGGACTTTGTCACGCTTCTGTTGCTTTCCTGATGATGCAGAAATACTGCTCCCCCTTCCTCCCCACTGAGGACACGTGAAAAACATTAACGTATTTCAAATGCCTAACAGACCTTGACGTATCCTTGTCAGAATTTTACATATCCTGGGCAAATTTGGCGGTGACAGAAACCCTTTGTAATTGCATTTAAGCCAATAACGATGCACAGATAAAGCCAACAAAATTTGGCCATCAGATTTCAATATATATTAAATGCCTGCCTGTGAGCAGCATTTATAATGGAATGGATTTTGTTTTTTACTTCTAATTACACAGAATCACAGAATGGTAGTGGTTGGGAGGGACCTCTAGAGATCATCTAGTCCAACACCCCTGCTAAAAACTGGTCCACCTTGCTGATGCTAGTGAAAAAATGCACTTTCAATAGAGAAATCATTTCCATTTCAGGCTTGTGGTACTTCTAGGTATTAAGATTGCTTCCTTTTCCAAACCTGTTCTCAGTAACTTATAGTTCTGCTACCCTGGAAATCTTCAAACAAAGCATTCAATGGAATGTACACATCTTACTAATAAAACATATATTTTCAAATTAGCTTTTTTTGGTAATTCCATAAGCAAAACAGGACTTTTGTCTCATTTGGGCCTACAATAAATCTGATGATTTGTTACGTGACAACTCTATCAGACTGTTCTTTGGAGAGGTAAGTTGAACTTATAAAAGAAACAAATTGTTTTCATGAGGTGAGATTTTATTTTTCCTGTAAAAGTCATCAGTTCAACAAAGTTCCAAATTACTGGAGAAAAATCCCACGATGACTGTTCAGTAGAGCCTCAGACACTTAGCAGTTGAACACCTCAGGAAAGTCCACCTGCCCTTGGCATGCTCTTGCTGCTACCACGTGAGACCTCCTCGTGCTCCCACCTGCAGCTCTCTACCTGTGCTAACCCAGGCCAAAGCATGTAAACAGAGAATGAGAAACCCATCTGACCCATGTGCCCCAAAACAAACTGAAGGATGCCTGAGGAGGTTTTGTGCTCTGATGAGGCTTGCTAGCTTTGCAGGAAGGTGTTTAATGCCAGGGGGTGCTGCCACAGTGCCCCTAGCTGCCCTCCTCCTGGCAGTGGATATGATGGACCCCAGTTGTCAGGCCCTGTCCTCACCCACCCCAGGAGACCCCATTCTCCCAGTCCCAGTGAGATACAAGCCCCCCTTGTGCCCTGCCTGGGTGCACTCCAGCACATGTATATGTGCACTCATGTTGAGAAGAAAAGCCAACGGAAACAGGAGTCAGGCTGCAAGGCTGAATAAGCAGCGACACATTCTGGAAAGTGAAGTAGAAGTTTGGAGAGACCAAACAAGTAAAAATTGCAGGAGCCCATGCATGGAAGGCAAAGGGCACATAGGTAGCATCAAAAAAATTAAAAGGAAATAAAAATCAACCAAACAAACCACGAAAAGAAAGACTACTTATTAAGGTGCTTTGAAGAAGCACTCATAATTTCCACCCTCATACATCTCTAACTACAATCTCCAGAAGCTGTTCAGAGCCAACTGATGCTGTTTCCCCTCGTACAGGTCACTCTCATCTCCCATGTGTGCCAAAACCCCCAACTGCAGAGGGACAGTGGCTGCTTTTCCTACGAGGCAAAAGAGGCTCTGCAGTATTTCCTAACTCTCCAGGGTTTGACTTCACAACACAGTGGGTTTTCTCCATGTACACTTTAAGACTTTCCTTAGTTAAGTTGGCTTGGATAGATATATCTCCTTCAATTTTGTCTCAGCTCCATCATGTGTGTGGTAAACAGGACCTGTCTTGTTTTACAAAATAAAGCCTGCTGGATGAGGAAGAGGCACATGACCTACACTAACATTTTCTTCCCCTGATTTAGCACACATAAAAGCACCACTATGAAAGAGCACTTAAAAGTGGGTTTTTTTGCAACTAATATTGAAAGACTTTATTATCACACTGCAGAAATGCTGTAGGGGAAATCTTGTTCCTCTAGCGTTCTCATGAGAAAGCTTAATGCTTCCAAACAAGTTGCTTTGAAATGTTCAAGAATGCAAACATCACGCGGTTCCTGAAGGTGCAATGACACATTTTATCCTTCCAGGAAGCTCCCGTGTTCCCTGCTAACAGAACCTGAAGTTCTGCAAAAAGCACTGTATTTTTCAAATGGACACTATTTCAGACATCAAGCCATGAAAACGATCTGGCATCAAAACTCCAATCTGACTGCACACACCTCATTTGTTTACAGTCAACTTGAGCAGTGAAACATGTGGAGGATTCACCTTTGTTTCTATATTTCTCAGGTACACCTCAAGAATTACTTGAGTGACCACAGAGGGCAGTTTTTTCCATCTACAGAACTGGCACCAGGCAGTCAAAGGCACTACAGTCCTCGCCAGACGATCTACAGGCAGACACTGACTACCTTACTTCGTATTAACCGCCCCCACTTTGCCACACCATAGCTGGCACATGGGCTGGGACCACCAGCACCCCCAACAGCACTTATCAGATGGCCACATTCTTTTTAAGCTACTCACTTGACTTGAAATAGTAATGTTAAAAGATTTCTCACAGCCTTCTGTTCCTGATGGAGGAGAAGGGTGGGAGCAGGATGGATGTGGCTCTGACGGTCATGAGCTCCTTGGTGGCTGGTTAGCAGGGAGAGACAGGGTAGCTTCTACTCAGGACTCAACACATTTTTTTAATGCTTGCTTGTACACATACTAGTGTTTTCACACAAGCCCCCATTGTGTAAAAACTCGTCCAGAACTACCCAGTGATTTGACTTTATAAAAATAAATTAGCCTATAACAACAAAAACAATTAAGTCATTCTATACTACTTGGGTTTTGCTCAGTTCTTAATGGGGATAAGTCTATACACAAGTTGATGGGTGTCTTCTCCAAGTAAAAGCCTCAGTGTCCATCCACTGTTTATCTGCACTGCAAATTACAAAATCTCACCAGAGCAAACCCTGCTGCAGAGCAAAGTATCCTGATGCACAACTGCACTTAACCTAAACCCAGTGTTCCTAAAACCAACAACAACACTGAACAATAAGACCAGCTCCACATCCAAGGGAATTTTGGCATCAGTGAATAACTGAAATGACAAGCCTGCTCATGAGGAAGCAAGACCCATTGTCATCATCGTTTTTTGATACAATGTAGTCTGAGTTCCTTCTCATGTCTTGTGAACAGCTGAACTGAGTTCCCTCAGAAAAGAAATTACTATGGCAGCCTGTGTACATCTGCTTTAAGCTTAAAACAAAAGCAGTTTTGCTAACTTTAGTACAGGCATAATAAAAGCACCCAAAAAGCACAGATGGTTTGGATTTTCCTTGCAGAAAGCGGGAGAGAAGACTGACATCTCAACTGTTTACGTAGCCACAAGCCATTACATGGCCACAGCAAACCAAGAGCAGACATAGTAAGTACCTCTTTGTCAGCATCTCAGATGCCAACTGCTTTCAGTCAAGTCTTATAAAAAGCATAAAGCAACTCTCTGCTCACAGATAAACGCTTCTGTTCATACAGATTTAATTTATATTCTAAGTGAAACACTTAACAACAGCCACACCAATGCCAAACAAATTAATTTCAGCAAAGCTAAAGCAAACACAACCATTATGTTTAGGCAACAGAACAAAACCCTTGAAAAGCCAACATTAAAGGAGTTATTTATGGCCATTCCTCAGCCCTCCTGCCCCCATCATTTGTGCATTAGAAATCTCCAGGCTGCTCACTTGCATGCTCCCTGACTTCTGACAAAAAGTGGCCGTGCATTTTTAGCCAAAAAGTTCATTTTGCAGAGATAATACAGTCAACTTTGGCAGTGGAGGAGTTATGAGGTGGGTTTTTTGCTTGTTTATTTTGGTATTTTTGTTTTCTTTTTGGGTTGGGGTTCTGTTTGCTTGGGTTTTGTTTTTTTGGGTGGGTGGGGCTTGGTTTTGGTGGTTGTTGTTTTGGGTTGGTTTTTTCTTTTCATATAACTCAACCTTTCTTTAAAAATATCCCACTCCAGGATTAAAACTTTCCCCTTCCTGAAATTAATCAAACCGATAGTTCTTTTGGCAGAAAGGTGACAGGAAAAAAGGACATCACACATGCAATGTATCCAAGAAGTACTTCATAATCTGCTTTGTAGTTTTTATGTAATACACAGTAGCTCAAGGAAAAACACACAAAACCCCCAGGTTTTCCCTATTACCCTTTAACAAATATTCAGAGAACAGCAGTCATGCAAAAATACAGCTCTTGATATAAAGCAGATAAAAAAGGCAAGCTGAATTAGCTCCTGAATCAGGGAAACAAGTTTCCTGCTACAGATACTGCTTCCTTTAGCAACATGAAATGTATTTTTAACGTTTCTATGCCATAGCAATTAATATTTTGGAGAATTTTAGACCCTCAAACTGAAGATTTTTTCCCAATTAGCAAGTACTTAAAAAATATGGCACATTAAAAAAACCCCAAACTTGTTCAATTTACAAGTGTTTCCACTTAAACCTGTTATCAAACATTGAACTTGTAATGTCTGGGGTTCTGAAGCAGCAGTTCCATTAGAATCATAGAACCACGAAATGGTGGGGGCTGGAAGAGATCTCTGGAGCTCATCCATACTAACTCCTCTGCTAAAGCAGGTTCTTCTTGATCAGGACACACAGAGGAACGTGTCCAGGTGGGTTTGAAAATCTCCAGAGAAGACTCCACACCCTTCCCAGGCAGCCTGTGCCAGGGCTCCCTCACCTGAACAGCAACGAAGTTTTTCCTTGTGTTCAAGTGGAACTTTTTGTATTTCGGCATATGTCTATTACCTTTGGTCCTGTCAATGGAGGAAAAAACCCACAAACATTTGCTGTGAGGTTGTATGGCTGTATGAAATCATTACTAGGCGTGGAGAGGATTTTGGTATTGTAGTTCCACTCCACTAAATGCTTCACAGGAGGGACAGGACGACACAGCCCAATAGGCTTGTGGGACACATGTGGCCTCTGCAGCCTCACTTGGTTTGCTGCCATCTCTTACTAAAGAGCATGGGATGGAGAAAGCATGGGCAAGCGGGGCACAGAGCTCCCTGCAATTCATTCCAGGCATTGCTCCATGGACTGGGGTACCAGACGTCACCTCCCCAAGCCAGGCAGCTCCAGGGACAGGGGGAACAGCCCCAGGCTTCCCACAGCTGCTTCCAGCACCCACCCCGCATCTGTCAAGAGCTGTGTTTACAGGCACATCAACAGATGCTTGCAGCCAGAGTCCCTGAACTTTGACATCCCACATAAAGATGTAAACACTTCCCCACAGAAGATAAATCCTTGAGTGCTAAAAGGCACTCCAGCTGACTTCTGGCCTTCCCAGTTCCATCCCCCAAACTCAGAATTCCCATGCATTTCACTTAAAAACACCAACAGCAATAAAAAAGATCCCAAAACCCCAAGAAGCCAACGTGGACACAGACACAGCACCAAGCTTTTTAAAGTATACTAGAAATAGTTGGGGGAATTATTAAAAGTAAGCCAAATGTAACTAACTGCAGAGTAAAATGTACTTTACAGTGTTTAGACAGATGGAATTCAATTTCCTGGTGTAAAGCTGCTGAATTTGGCATTGACCCTGAGTCCTAAAGGCAAGGTATCTGCTGCTTGAAACACACACGAGCTACCCAACAGCCGGAGTCAGCAGTCAGTACTCTTCACAAGTATTGTTATATTAAAGAGCATCAAAGTCTTCATAAACACAGCTTTCAGAAAGACACAGATTCATTTAACTCTATGTGCAGCCAAGACCAAAGCCCACTGTATACATTCGTTTATTTTCTTAAGAGGTTCTATATACAAGGGAGCACATAAAGGAGGCTTCTTCAAAATGCTCCCTTGTAAGGGTGTATTTTAAGGGTAACAGACATTGAATTGAGGGCAATGTCCAAAAAAACACTGTGTTGAAATATTGTCGAATCTTCACATGGAAGAGCTTGAAGCAAGTACGATGCTTTTCAACGGTAACTAAGAAAACCCTTGTCCAGAAGGATTTACTTCTCCAGTGCTGGATCCTATGAACCATTGCAGCCAAACACAGCATTTACTGATAAACAGTCCTACTGACTTCAGTAATTTAAGCCAAGTAACTTCAGTGGTGTTATTCATGCCCTGTGAATATGAACGGAAGACTCTTGTTTAAAAGGGCTCCTCACAGTGAAGGCTAGCACAAGAGAGTCCTGAGCAAGGGTGAGAAAGGACAGAAGGCAAAGAAAAGAGTCCTTATGAGAAGTGCTTAACCATTGCCTGCAGCATTGGGGTTTCTGATTTTTCTTTCTTTTTAAAGCAAAAATGAGGAAAATGTGAACTCTCCTGGTATAAGTGCATGGTAACTTCAACATAATCCTACTGGCAACTCCCAAATCAAACAAGAGAAACCCACCAAAACCAAGCGATAAAAACAAACCCCAGCTCTCAAACAAAACCCAGGTCTGACTTTTCTGAATAAGGTCACAATGAGGAACTCTCCCCAGCCTTCAAACCAGAAGGAAAAAAAATATAAAAGGTAAAATCCTCCATGAAAAAACAGACTTGAGCTGTGTTTAACAAGGAACATCTGTAGCCTTCCAGTTCCTTAGATGCAGAAATGCCCCAGAAGAGCCACATTAAGTTAAACACACAGGAAAAAATACTTTTGTTGCTGATCAAACCATTTACAGGTGCCTCTGATTTGAAAGCTAAGGATACTGAGCAGCACTCAGTTTGCTGACACAACACCAAGTCAGGAAGGACTCTTTGTAAAGAAAGTTCACAGAAAGCTGGGTTAACTGACAAAGTCTTTACTGGTGAAATGTGACATCTGTTTTTAAAGAGCCTAGATTCTTGGGATATTATCACTCAGATGCTTCTATTTATAATGTATTTGATTTAAAAGTTCCTCTCAGTCAACTAAGTAGGTATGCAATTAAGGATCTGTAAATTTCGCTGTCAGACTCGAGACAGTTTGCAGGCTGATTTGACCTTTTTATTTCTCCCTGGATGAGTTTCTTCAAAGCAGTTTTTTTCCCCTACACATACACGTTATGTTTTACTTTCCCTTGCAAGGGAATAGGCATTATTAAAAATGTGTGCTTTTAGATGCTGTTCTCAAAGTCCCCAATGCTCAAAGGCTTAAACACTGAGCTCCTTACACAAACTACCAACCTACATTAAAAAAAGGAAGGGTGAAGGAGGAGTGCTGACTATACATTTATTGGCATCATTTTTACATTTATTTGGATGTCCCAATGGAATAGAGGGTCCTAAGTAGGAGACAAGAAATATGCTTTTGAAATTAATGCCATGCAACAAAAGACAGCTCTACTGAAAGAATTCACTCCTGCCACCAAACTTTTTCTATTTGCTATCTGTGCTTTCACTGGGGACAATTTCAAATGTGTGCACAAGACAACAGCACAATGCAGCCCTCCTTCATGCAAGGGGAGGTTAGAATCATAGAATGGTAGGGGTTGGAAGAGACCTTTAGAGATCATCTAGTGTAACCCACTGCAGAAGCAGGTCCTGTATTTGATCTGAAATAAAGTTCACATTCAGAAAAGGAGTGAAACTGAAAAGAGGTTTTATTTTCCTCAACAAAACCACCAATACTCTACTGATGTCATTTCCAACAAAGCATACAGTGACAGCAGAGCTTTTGTTTTATTTAAACATGTGCTTGTGTACTTTATAAGCTCACATAACTTCATTAAAAATTTATAGAATATGACCATGAGGAAACGTCTGCTTTACTGGAAATGAAACTCTTAAGGAAGAAATCATTTTAACTCTAAAAAAGAGAGGTAGCAAAAATACCTTTGAGCATGAAAAAAAGTTAACTGTAACGTCATCTTTTTTTATATACATTTTTATATATGTATGTCTATGCACATGAAGAAAGAGCCTAAGTATTCATAGACTGCACTGACATGCTTTATATTCAGAGACATGGTGTTTCCAAAACACCAGGCACAGAGTCCTTCACTAGCTCTATGCACACTAATGGAACAAAAAAAACCAACCAACCCACCCACACTCCCACCAACTAGCAAATGATTACAGAATCTCCTCTTCTGGAAAATATCTGAGAGGTGCTTATGAAGAGAAGAATATTTACAATACACACTCTCTGCTCTTTGCAGCTTCTCAAGTCATTGCAGACCTGTTGTTTTTAAGGACAGACTGCAGAAGGCTTTTGAGAGGCACTCCAGAGACAGATGCAGGTCAATGCCATGAACTTGTGCTGAGAGGAATGTTAGACCTTTCATCTCCCACTCCTTTATCATGGGCTGGGGTGGTGAAACACAGCCCTGATGTACTCTTCCTCTCCCTGTACTGAATGAGGCTTTCATCTACCCCTGTACAGTGTCAAACTTTTCCATTTTCAGTTAAAAGTTCAGACTGTTTTGTATCGATTTGCTCAGGGAAACCCAAACCTACAACCTGAAATTCCCTTTTTTATTGTATCATACATGTATCAGCTGATTTGACAGGCTGCAAGGAATATCTGGTTTTATACCTATCTCATGCAGGGAGAGAGCTTATAAAGCTCAACATTTGCTTGTGTACTTTGTAAGCTCACAACAGTAAAAGGTAGTGCTGCAATCTTTAATGATAATGAACTAATGGACTGCTTAACTGAAACGTTCAGGCAGTGCAAGAACACTCAAGGAACAATTACATCATGTGACTATCAAGAAGGGATTAAATACATGATATGTCACTATTAAAATATTAAGAGGTTACAGCAAATTCTTGCTAGTGTACTGGCATTGGGTAGGATTCCCTACAACCAGCAACCCTTTAGCATACAGCAAAGTCTAGTAGAAGCTGAAGATGCAGAGATGAAGAATAACAATGGTGCACTTTGATTAGGTGCATAGAATCAGAGAATCATTTTGCTTGGAAAAGACCTTTAAAGATTATTGAGTCCAACCACTAACCTCACACTGCCAATCCCATCAGTGAACTGAGTCCCTCAGCACCTCAGCTACATGACTTTTAAATATTTCCAGGGATGGGGACTCCATCACCTCCCTGGGCAGGCTGGGACAGAGTCTAACAACCCTCTCAGGCAAGAACAGTCAGCACGTTTTCCAATCGACCATGCTCTTCTCAGCCTCATTCACTACCTGAAGCTGTACGTAGCTAGTGTAAATAACTAAGAAAAGGAAGCAAAACTGAGGGAACAAACATCCTCCAAAAGTCAAAGGGAGTGTTCTCCGGAGGTTGACAACTGTCTCAGCGTTACTGTTTATATCTGACTCAATTCAAAGCTGAAATTTCTTCAGGGAAGCTGCAGGAAGCTAGGTCTGGATAAACTGTGGCCTAATGGAGTATAGAATAAATAGATAACTAAGAAGTGCATGAAAAAGCAGAACACTTCCAAGCTGTCAGCAACTAACAGGGCTAGTTCTGCCTTACTCTGGGGCTTAAAAAGTAACAGTATAAAACCCCTAAACAAACCAAACAAATAAACCAACCCCACACAACAGAGGAGAAGCTCCACACCAGCTTCCCTCACCAGCTGGCAGACAGACACGCCAGCAAGAGCTGAGGTAACCCAAGGAGATGCTGGAACCCATCTCCATCCCTGCAAGCCAGCAGGAGCTAGGAGTGCTTAACAGCCAGGAAGCAAAAAGAAAAGCACGCAAACAAGCAACCCTCCACCCCCCAAAAAATAGAAATAACAAAAGAAAAAAGCAACAAGATGGGAGTAATAGTCCCATTCCTTCACAGTCCTCTTGCAAGAGGAGATGGTGAAGCTGACCCAGTTTCACTCTGGAAGGTGTGCCTTGCTACCTTCCATTGAACCAGTTACTCTCACTACCAAGATGCCACAGTGCCATGTGCCACCCCTCCACCTTTCTGCTACCTTTAAGAGATACAGCCCTGGAGAAGCTGCCACTACATAACCATCAACCTATGTGGAGCAAGGCTCTCACACCTGCTAGCAAGGCTTCAGCTTTGTCAGGCACCACCACAGCAACTGATAGGGCAGGCAACGGGAAGAGCTATTAAAACAGAAATTGCACATTCAGCTCACACAACCCGAGCATTTTACTCACAATCCTTAGGCTTTCAGATTCTTCTGTGTCTTCTGTACAAGGACAGCAGCTTCATTTCCACAGGGTGGCAAAAAGGAGAGAAATATATAGGCATGATGCCCTTACCTGACCATAGTCTGTCCTGAACACGACGACTCCTTCTGCACAGGAATGAACAGTACTGGGGTAATGCTGATTATTTTCTCGCAGCCAGACCCGAGACCCCTACAATACATAAAACAGAGTTAGAGATGATATAACTGGAAAAAACAAAATCATAACTGTCATTCAACCTTTTTCTCTGGCAATACCTGGCAAGTAGGAGAGAAAGAAAGAGCAAAATCTAAACAAGCAAGTAAAAGAAATAATCACTCAATAAGTATTTATTAGTTTCTGCCATAACAGTAAACACAGGAGAATACAGTTTTGCTTATTTAGTAGAAGCTCCTAACTGCTGGCAAGGGCAACTAGAGCTAGTTCTGAGTCACGTGCCTCATGTTAGCACATGTATAGTTACAAACCCGTGTTTGCATTTCCACACAGTTTAAAAGATCCTCCTCCAAAGCCAGCTGGCTCCCTGCTTGTTTATTTTCAAACTGTTAGGTACTCACAGCACTTCACTCCCTATCATCTTTCACCTTTTTTATAAACCACGTTGCCCATTAAAAAATATTCCTCTCTTGGTTGCACAATGCAGAGGATCTTTCTTTTTTAGACAAAAAAACCCCACAACCTATTAGCAAACAAGGTTACAAAGAAATTACATTTGCTTTTTAGAGGTGAGGAGGCAACAAAGACACTATCAGCAAGACATGTAAGTCATTCTAGTATGACAGGGTAGGCACAGGCTATTTTAATTTTCACCTGGCTGGTAGATCCAGCATCAACAGAAATACCCAACAGTGAGAACAAGGGAGGAGGATGTGGGAGGAGGAACCACAGCTGATGCTGCAGCTGCAGCAAAAGCCATTAACCATATCCACTCGAGTTGCTCCAGCACAAGAGAAGGCTTCAGCTGCCATGAAAACATTGAGCAGCAGTACCCCATGGTTTGACCTCCAACTCAAACTATACTCATGTTCTCTACAAGTGGACAGCAGGCTTCCCATCAGAAAGACAGTACTTTAAAAACAGATTTTTTTTCACCAGAATAGTCAATTTCTCCTAAGAAATGGGAGAAAAAAAGCAAAGGGGTGTAGAACAGGTCTGGGACGTACTCTGATAATCATAAAGTTTACGACTTTGAGTGTATGATCCCTGAAAGAACCCTATTTAAGTAATTAATTTTGCTTGCTAGCATCCAAACATTGTCCTTGCTGGAGTTTCTACACACAGAAACTAGACTTAGAGCCTTACCAGTGGGGTGCAGGGTCCTGACTAACAAAGAGTTTTATTTCTGTTAACAAATTTAAGACGAGTGGCCTGTGAGTCTACCACAGGCTTCAGCCACCTTACAAGTTGCATATGCTTTAGACAATGTTGCATAAACATTATTCTTCTTTCTATGATGGGAGAACAGCAGCATTGAAATAAAATAATGCTCATAGAGGATGTAAGAACTCTTGCTGCTTGTTGTCTCTGAATGGTAAGAGCTCAGCTGCACAGAGGACTATGTAAGAACACCCCTCGTTATTTTTCCCCCCCCTCCATCTTTCGACACACTGCTTTCCATTTCAAATCCTGCAAATGCCTGCAAGCCGTTTGCCCTTTTACCTCTGAAACCTCAAGCCAGATGGTTTCCAGGTTTTCAGCAAGTCTGAGGTAGTTCAAAGGCAGGGTACATAGATTTGGTAACACAGGGTGAGTGCAGAGGGGAGCGGAAAGGAGAGCACTAGTACCCGAGGTGGGCAGGGGAAGCAGGAGACTGGGAAACAGCAGGCAGAGAACTCTCCAGAAGCGGTACAACGAATACAGAAGATTTGAACACTTAATTGAAAACACAGTGATAGCAGCAATAGCCAGGAGAGTCTAACTCTGCATCAGACTGGCCATCAGAAAACCCAGGGCATTGCTTCTTGAGTTGCACCAACACCCCTACACTGACCGAGGGCATCTCTCACACTGTGCCTTCCAGAGGGAGGAAGGCTGATGTGAGGGCATAGCTTTCAGACCTCTGGTACCTCTCCATTGGAACCAGCAAGCTGAAATGTCCTGTGTCCCTTAGGTGCAGATGCAGGAGTGATAATTTTGAATGTATGATCCTCAGTGCTAAGCAGTATATACCACAATCACTGGAGTTGGAGATAAAAGGCTCTCAAGTTAATGCAGTTGGTGCCATCAGCCTACCCAC
This sequence comes from Colius striatus, assembly GCF_028858725.1. Taxonomy (NCBI): domain Eukaryota; kingdom Metazoa; phylum Chordata; class Aves; order Coliiformes; family Coliidae; genus Colius; species Colius striatus. The sequence goes on from NC_084762.1 coordinate 9,473,859, forward strand.
CATCCCCAGGAACATCTGAGAGGGAAAACTTGAGGCTAGCAGCTGCTTGTCAGCCCTACTTCATCCAAAACAGGGTGGGTCTAAAGCCTGTAAGGCATGAGTGCACAGTTCTGTGTAAGAGAGATCATGTACCCTTGCTACACTGTGCAATACAGTCAGAACAAGTTCAGATGAGTCTTTTGCCACAGATTCCCAGAACGATAGGAGTTAGAAGGGACCTCTAAAGATCATCCAGCCCAAACCCCTGCTAAAGCAGGTTCCTCTCAATCAGGGGGCACAGGAATGTGTTCAGGTGTGTTTGGAAATCTCCTGAGAAGAAGATTCCACACTCTCCTTAGGCAGCCTGTGCCAGGGCTCCATCACCCTTAAAGAACTTTTTCCTTGTGTTTACGTGGAACTTCCTGTGTTCCAGCTTATGCCCGTTACCCCTTCTCTTGTCACTGGGCACCACAGAAAAAGACTGGCCTCATCCTCTCAACACCCTCTCTAGGCATTTATAAGCATTGTTCAGTTGCCCTCCCTGTCTTCTCCAGGCTAAACAGCCTCAGGTCTCACAGCCTTTCCTCACAAAAGAGATGTTCCAGTCCCCTAATTATCTTTATAGCTTGTATGTCCTCAGCCACCTCACTTTACCTGTACACTCCAGGAGGCTGAGGTTGGAAGGGACTTTTGGAGGGCATCTAGTCCAACCCTCCTGCTCAAGCAGGATCACCTAGAGCTGTTGCCAAAGATGTCCAGATGATTGTAGAGTATCCTCAAGAATGAGAGATTCCACAACCTCTCTGGGTAGCCCGTGCCAGTGCTTGGTCACTCTCACAGTCAAAAAGCATCTCCTGACATTCAGAGGGAACCTCCTGTGTTTCAGTTTGTGCACATTGTCTCCATTCCTGTCACTGAGCACTAATGAGAAGAGCCTGGCTCCCTCCTCTTTGCACCCTCCCTCCAGGTATTTATGTACATTTTTCAGAGCCTTCTCCAGGCTGAACACTCTCAGTTCTCTCAGCCTTTCTTCATAGGAGAGATACTCCAGTCCATTCACCATCTTCATGCTCCTTCACTGGACACTATCCAGGATGTCCATGTTCCTTCCATACTGGGAAGCCCAGAAAAGACACAGCACTCCACATGTGGCCTCAGCAGTCCTGAGTAGATGGGAAAGACTCCTCCTCAATCTCTGCTGGCAATGCTTTTCTGATGCATCCAACAGAAATACCTATAGAAAGCTCATGAGATGCAACACTCATAAGTTAACATTGAGCACCAGAAGAAAGAATCGTCAGCCCATGAAACAATTCGATCTCTTTTTGTTTCATGTTTGACTATTGTGTTGTTATTAGTAGGATCATTCTAGCATATAATAGGAATATGAAGTTGTTCAGGTAAAAAAAAAAAATTGACTTTACAGGGCTTTTCTGCCTCTACCTAATAACCCTACACAATCAAGACATAGTAAAGCTTCCCTTCCCCAGTAAGTAACTCTAGTTTTGTTCACAAATTAGAATAGATGGTGGACACTGATACTGCCAAGCTCTGGAGGCCTGATGGCATGAGAGGTAGAGGCATGTACTTATAGTAACCTCAAGCAGGAAAGCTAATTTGGTACCAGACTTCCCACCTCCCAGGGAAATGCTGTCACCAGCCTGTTGCTGGTCATTAAATGTCTGGATCTGTCGGTCTCCACCTCCTCCTTGATGAACTCAATCCATCTAAATGCACACATAAACAGCAGAAAAACCCCATTTGTCAAAATGCAGGGGAGTTCAAGTGCTTCAGGACATCCAAGTCCCTGTTGTTCTGCTGGTTTATTATTTGCCAGTCTTTGAGCTCGAGCAGCATTAAGTTTATGCTTTCAAGGGCAATGAAAAGCTTCTAAACATTAAGCTGCAACAAAACCTCAGCATTCAAAATAGCCTCTCATACAGAGCACAATGGTTTCAATCTTGAAAATAAATACTTTTTGGGGAAAATACCTTTTGGCGGAAAGGAAAGCTGGCCTACACAGAAACATTCACTTGGTTGGGCTAGTCCTAAAATAAGCTTTTTAAAGCACAAACCAGTTTGCTTTAAACAAATGTACATTGTTAGGGGTCAATAGCTGCTATTCAGAGGAGCTTGAACAATGCAGTTCACAAAGCCTCAGGCATATGAAATGCAAATACAATGTGCTCCCTGGCAAGGTAGCTCAACAATATGGTGTCTGTCCATGGGCTGGGTACACTGCAAGGCCTTCCTGTCGGGGGGAGGGGAAAAAAGAAAAGTCTTGGCAAAAGATACCCCACAAGCTATGCAAGTTACAGTCCCCTTCTGTGCCTAGTTAGTTGTGGAAGAGGGCTGCAGTCTCTCCATATGAAGCCCCCACAATATGAGGGAAAACAGTCAGTGACCTGCAACACTACTTAGACACAAGTCTACAGAGCCAGATGGGATCCATTGAAGCGTACTGAGGGAACTGGCAGAAGTGCTCACCAAACTACTTTCCACCATTTATCAGCAGTCCTGGCTCACCAAGGAGGTGCCAGTTAAAGTGGCAAATGTGATACTTATCTATAAGGAGGGCTGGAAGGAGGACATGGGGAACTCTAGGTCTGTCAGCCTGACCTTGGTGCCAGGGCAGGTTATAGAACAGATCAGTGTCATCATGTGGCATGTACAGTACAACCAGGCAGTCAGGTCCAGTTCACACGGGTTTATGAAAGGCAGGGGAGACCTTATCACTCTAACTACCTCAATGGAGGTTGTAGGGAGGTGAGTGTTGGTCTCTTCTCCCAAGTTACAAGCAACAGGACAAGAGGAAATAACCTCAAGTTGCACCAGGGGATTTAGATTATTAGGAAAAATTTCTTCACTGAAAGGGTGATAAAGTATTGGAACAAACTGCCCAGGGAGTTGCTGGAGTCCCCATCCCTGGAGATATCTGAAAGCCATGTAGATGAGGTGCTGAGGGACATGGTTTAGTGGTGGGCTTGGCAGTGCTAAGTTAGTGGTTGGACTCAATCCTAAAGGTATTTTCCAGTCTAAACAATTCTATGATTAGCTATGGCAAGAAACAGTCCTGAGAAAAAACACTCTTCACTAGTAGTTAATTTACTGACAAGATTTGTCATACAGGACCTGCCTGAGAAAGGCTCCCCTCAATGCACTTGGTGGCATATCATACTGATGTGAGTCTGATTTGCAGGCTCCACAGACTCTGAGTTACTCCAGACCTCCCTGACATGTTGCCCTTCTGTGGTAAGGGGGCAAATAAAGCCACAGAGAGCTCACTAAAACTCAATGTTTTTTATTTCCATTAAGTGAGGTTGTAAAAATACTTGAAACAGCATTTGCAGAAACAAGGCCATATGCCATCACTTCCATAGCAAATAAATTTTGACTACAAAAGGGAAAAGAAATACATTTGGAAATCTCACAGCTGTAAGACCACCTGGAGAACTCCATAGACCTTTTACCTCACAGGTGCTACTGCTGAAAATGCAGCCACTGTTTCTTACCTTCTTCTGTATTCTGTCCTTGGAAATGACACAAATCCATTCTTTTTTACTTTGTGTTGGACATATATGCTGGAAACCTCAAGATTAACTAAGAACTTTATTTCAGTTAAGTACAATGGTGGAGTATTCATTGTAAAACTACAATTAACAAGGTAGATTTCATACAAGTTGCTGAATAAAATATTATCTGCACATCGATTACTTTTTAATATACATTTTATTTCTCTCTAGATATGAAGAAGCAGATAAGTGTTCTCATCCAAGTGAAAATGCTACTCATTCACGTGTTATAATGTAAAATCCAGTTGACTCAATGTAGTTGATTCAAAGCAGCTCAAACTGCTTTAAATTAAGGGAAATGAACACAGGTTTTGCTGCATCTGCATTCAAAAATATTTTGCTGTTACAGCTTGGCAAAGCAAAAGGAGCAACAGTCAATATGTATTTAGAGAGCCTTCTGTTTATGGACCTCAGTAACTTGGCTCCAAATACAAAAAGTCTGAGAGACAGGAAGAGATGTTATTAACTAGGTCAAACTGGACGTAGCTTTTAAAAGCAAAAGATAACCAAAACCACATTTATCTTCATTCCTCCTCTTTACTAATTCACACACCTCTGCAGCCAGAAAGAAGCTATGTAGAAAAAACAACTTTCCTAATTTCATATTATATGAAAGATATTTCCATGGGATATAAGGTCAATTTAGGGGAGCTAAATTTCTGTTTCCTGCAGAACAAAATCTCCTTGAAAATGAGATGTTTCTGTTGTCTGTCCATCCCCCACATCAGATCAAAGCACCAGCTCTCCTGCACTCCAAATCTGCACAACAGCTGCTGATGAACCTTGAACAGGCTCCATCCCCTTCTGTTTCAATAAGCAGAGACAGTGCAGCACCAAGGATGGCATATCACTTTAAAACCAAGAAACTGGATTAAAACATGGATTAGTACTATTACTGACTTGAGAGGGAACTGAAATAAGTACGTACCTTCCCCAGCCCTTTGAATTTCTTACAAGACCATTGCTTCATATAATATGGCCTTTAAACACGCCCCCCTCCCCAAACATTTTCTCTTCCAGCTATTCCAAACATAAAAGGTACACAGAGATTACCCTCTATATATGCAGGTGGACAAGCACACTCCTCTCCATCTTCTGCTGCCGAGACACACATCGGTAACACCTTGCTCAAAAGCCAAAATGCAATTGCATTTCTCTGCTACAGCTCTGAAGACATGGCTGCCAGCTCCTGAGGGCAATGTGGTTTCCACACCACTAGGAAATGACAGCTTCATCATATCCTCAAAAGCAAATCTGGCAATGAGATGCCATCTTATCTTTTGGTAAGAGTAACCAGTATGGCTACAGTCTGAATTAGGACTTTCAAGAGAGATTCAAGCATTAATTTACGTTTTGCCAAGTTTTGCAAAGTACTTTTTTCACTTTCAGGACTTCCCAACCTCCACCGTGGCATCATGACTGCAAAAACAAGACAATACAGAAATCTGGAAAGCCTATATTCATTATCATTTGCAGTCAAGCAAGACAGGCTGCTAGTGGACAACAGCTCTCTCTCATGCCTACAAGTTTAGATAAAGAAATAACAATTTCTGTGCAGTCAAGTCAATGGTATTTTTGATTAATTCAGAAATTAAAAATCAGAGCTCCAAGGCAACCAACCCTGAATAAAACTGCAAATATGAGAAAGCAGGGAAGAGAGTGAACACAATGAGCAACTTTTCCCTGTCTATTGAATTCACAGTTTCAGGTCCCGCTGTACATCATCATTGCCAGGTATCACAAACTCGCCCAGCATATGACACCATCTCCTCTGCTCTAAGCCCCACCCACCTTAGCCATGGAAGTTGATGTTAAGCTGTTAAAACTCAGTAAGGAAGAGAAGTAATTAAGAAAGACAACACATGGGTGAGGAGAAGGAAGGGGGCAGTTACTAATGACAGTGGGAAGATGGAAGGAGCACAGGGGAAAAGAGCTTGGGGCCACTGTAAATCTTTCCATCACTGTCTATATTGGAGTGAGGAGTAGCAGTGGCCAGTTAAATGACAGACCTATTGGTACATTCATGGTCCTCTTAAAGGTAGCATGTAGTTGTCTCCTCTTATTTAAATTTCTCTAGAGGAATATACAATATCCTCACAAAAACCTTAAAACTCATTGTAAGTACCAAACAAGCCCTGCCTCTGCCTTCACAGATTTCAATAGGAGTTGCAGTTCTGCCTTTGATGACAGCCCAGTTTTGCCAAGTACTTGTATATTTCCAAAAGCACAAGTTTTACCAATTACTCATGAGTACAGATGTAAAAAAACCCTACCCCAAAAAAAACCCAAACCACTACCTCAAACACAAAATCACACAATAAAGCCAAACTTTGTTTCCTTAAACCAACTGAATTTAACCAGCCTGTATACACACACCCCTCCCTCAATTCTTCACCCATGGGAGTAGAGATTTTTTTAACCTCAACAGGTATTTTAAGAAATACAGAACCAAGGAAGGCCAATGCATATAAAAGCAGAGGGGGAAGACAGACTCTCCTCCAAAAGACATTCACCAAAGCTTACAGCAATACAGCAAGGGTAGTTATCCAAGCATGAGTGGCCAAACAAGTCAGTTTCAATCACCACTAGCTTCTGATAATGCAGTATTTTCTATATCATCTAGTAAGTTGTTCACTGCTGTGAAGCTCTATCAGTGATTCAGGGTCACGAGGATAGTCTGACAAATGCCTGTAGCTCATTTGCCATTCTTGGTGTTGGTCTGATTTAAAAAGTTTTCATTTAGGAGGAATATCTTTCAGTACTTTAAACCTGAATAAGTGGTAAAAATCCAAAGATTTTTAAGGACCCATGTATCAAAGGAAAGACATTTCTCACTTTTTTTCATGAGATGTGGATCTATCAGGCTCATCAGGAAAAGAGCTGTTGAGTACTTAACACAGTTCTACATGTTCCCAGACATTGACTTTTTAGAACAACTATATGTCTAAGGGGATAAAATACTGGGTCAGACTGATCTGAATTTGCAAAGCAGATGAAATTTCTGATCAAGATAAATTTTCTACCATTGACTGCTCTTTGCAGCCATCTGGCAGCATTCATCAAAGCCTTTTTGTGTCAAGAAGCATCATTGATAAAACACCAATGTTGCACCTGAAAGAACACAGAAGAAAGTGAATTTAGCAAGGCAGGACTACTCTTGGTTTCTAGGAAGCTCAGTGTTGGGTTGTTTTTTTCCCTTTCCCCTCTCATGCCAAGCAAGCAGGCAATTCCAGGAAAATTTAATTAAGTCCTGTGTGAAAAAGATAACCCATATTAAGCAGCAGACTGTGCAAGGTAACAAACATACTTAAAAATTACTCCCAGTAAAAATACCACTGCTTTCACTTTGCAAGTTACTGACATCAAAGTACAAAAGCTTCCAATTCAGCACTTCCATATTGTCAATCTTCATGATCCTTTTACATGTGTGACAGTATTGAGAGGGATTTTTTTTGTTTACATCTCCCTACAACTCAAAAATATCAGTTTATACACAAATCATTCTTCTGTGTTACAGTAGTGTAAGAAGGGAAAACATTTGCAGTCTTCGTTGTTGCAAAAAACAGCTGTAAGGTCAGATCCTTAAGACAAAAACAATCCACCCCCATTCTTTAAAAACGTTGGGGTTTTTTTCCCCATTTTCTTCCAAGCTCCATATTTTCTTGACATTAAAACTCAGGATTTTGGAGAGAAACAGTTCACATTTCAGTGTCATAAGAATTAGCAAGACTATTCCAAGTCTAAGAAAGTGTGAAAAGGAGGGAGAAAAGAGAAGAATTGACAGCCAGCCCACAGTTCATTCATTCATTTCAATAACAGAAACACTGATTATTGAAAATAGAAGAATTTTAAATATAAGGTTGTGAACTTCTTTTTCGTAAGTTGTATTGATCACCTCACATTACAATAAATGATTCAGTAGGCTTCACCTCTCTCTGCTGATTTGCCTTCACAATAATGATCACTGGATATCTTCATTTCACCACAGGAACACCAGTATTTCAAGTATGTAATTACACTGAATTACTTCTTTACATTGCTAGTTCATGCTTCAAGTTTTTTTGGGAGGTTTTTGCTATATTTTTTTTGATCAGCCTCATTTAATAAGGTACTTGGGGTTTGCCCCTACAAACATCACAACCCTTTCCTAACTTTGCCCAACTATTCTGTCCTATAGATGTCAATAGGACCCTGCATATGGGTAAATATCTGTAGAACACAGACTTAGTGTGGTTAATACTTAGCGTGATACAGAAATAAGGAAGAATAGATGAAAAACACCACACAGCTGGTAAAATAGAATGTGCTGTTAGACCCATTCAGTAGCATTTCCAATAACCATTTCAGCCTTGCCTTTCTGAAGACCCATCTGGTCATTCTGACTCCACACTGAGGAACAAATCCCAGTTACACTTTGACCACAAGCAGTGGACAGGTTTGAGCTGCACCAGGTTTTAGCAGACTGAGCTCAGGTCCTCCATTCCCACAAGCCACGGCAGCTTTCACCAACAGCATCCATCGAACCATGTTTATACGCTTGTGAGGCAGCATACCACAGCTCAAAGGCAACAACAGGAGCCCTGAGAAGCCTGATGAAGAATAAACACATGGCAAGTCTATACCTAGCCAGGAAAATGCAGTTTTCTGGCCTGCAACAAGTGACTGCAGCAATTGTGCCACAGCACTGCTGAGGCTGATTTGGGAAGCTGAGGCAAATGTTATCAGATTTGCAGCACCACACAGAATGAGTTCAACATGTGTCATAAACCAACCTGAGCTAGCGGGGAAACAGTAACTCACACCCAGGATTCAGCCATCCTTAAAAATTAATAGAAAAATTAATCAATCATTTAAATCCTTAAAAATCCAGGATGCATGTAACTTGCCTTGGGGAAGTGCATCCCTCTATATCCATAGCCTTTCTGTGATGTCTGGCTTTCCCATGCAGGTTTGGAAGATGGGTTGATCCTTCACCACAGTAATACACGGACATTCCAAAAAATAGAGAACAACATAGCACCTGTCTGTGCTTTCCCTCCTTACCTTTCACACTTCAGGAGAGTATAGAAAGAGCAGATCCTGCCACTGAAGTCCTAGTTGCAAGGCTAACATTAGCAGCTTCCCACACTAATTTGTATGTTGCAAACCACAATAAGCAAGGAGCAACTCCAAATTGCCTGTCTGGAGATCACTTGATGAAAACACAACCAATTAAGGAAAAAGTAATGGCGTGCTTTATCATTAAAAGGCAGAGCACTGGCTTATTGCCTCGTACCTGAGGCAGAAAGGCTGGTAGTTCACGGCTCAGGGCCCAGCATTCAGGGAGCACACGGGATGCAGAGGCACACTGCTGTGCCCGGGGCAAGCATCAGCTGAGCTTGGCATGGCTCCTCACACGGCACACACATGGCCAGCCTCATTGCAGGCACCCCTCTGAGCACTCCAAGCAAAGGACATGCACTCTAAGCAAGACAAAAATCTCTTCCTTCTTTAGGGATAACTCATAAGGATGTTTGTACTTCTTACAGCATGTGACAGCCAACATCTTTTGCCCTCTGACTTCCTGCAGCTCATCGTCTTGCACATGGCAAGAAAACATGTCTTAAAACACAAAAGCAAGCAGGCAACTGTATTTCAATTAAATCCTAGCAGTGTGTTAAAGCATTAACAACCCACTAAGCAACAGGTATTATAGACAGAGGCAAACGTGTTTACTGGAGTGTTACAGGAGCTTCAAGCAATGGGAAAGAAGTAAGGAGTGGTTAGGGTATACATTGTTTAAATCCACATTCTTTAGTTTCAGGTGAGGTGGAAGCAAAGTGAGTCTGAGGCTGACCCTCAGATGCCAGACTTGTAAAGAGGCCCATAAGTCTGCATAGAGAGGGGAAAAAAGAGCTTGTTCCTCTTTCTGTTTATTTTAGAATTAATCTGCATTCACAACAGTTGAGAAAAGGATACTAACAGGACCATCTGAAACTACTGCACTTGTGTACAGCCCAAAACAGGTGACTTTTCTTCCACTTTACTAATCCTTGTTTTCTTTTGTCCTGCCTGTCCCCATCAATACTCCAGTATGATTGGGAGGAACCATCCCAAGACTTTGGTGGGCCCTTCTTTCAGGCAGGAGGACTCGCTATCAGCAGCATCTCTTCCCATCTCCTCCTCCAATAATTACTAAGCCTTTACCTTGTCCTCAGATCAGAAACTAAAGAAACTCATAATAAATGTTAAAGCCCTGCCATGAACAGAGATGTAAAACACATACAATTTAACATCAAAACAACCACCATGATCAAATGACCTCCTTGTTCCCTTGAAATACAAAGAGAATCTATCCAACTGTGGATAAAAACCTATAACCTTAAATAATTTATTATTCAATCCAAAATTCATTCTGTTTTTAAGTAACTCATAAATAGGATGTAGTCTACTAATCCTGACACAAACACCAAAGTATCAGCAAGTATGAAATAGCCACTCATAGATTACTTCTCAAACTGAGATCAAATGTTTTTAAGCAAAGATCAATTGCAACAGGCATTTGAAAACACCTAAATTCACTTGCCCAACATAGAAGCGAAACAGGGACCTTTGAGGACAGGGAGAATTACCATGCAGTAGCAGAAGAGAAATTTAATCCCAGCCCAGTCCCTCCCTCAGTTGCTGGACGGTGCAAACAGAAGACTGTCCTTCAGGGCTAATCTCTGCATTCCCAGAGGCCACATGACACCGGAGCTGGCTGTTTTAAACCACTGGAATACATACAGAAGGTGAAGCTTAGTAGAAAAGAGAGTTGGGAACTGAGTGCTGAAGGCAAATTTAGCCATGAAGCTTACATTTTAGGTAAAGCTAGAAATCCATTAAGTTCAGATAAAGGGCAGAGTTTTCTGCACATGCTTTGAAAAGTTTAGCACTGTGGGCTTTAAACTTCTCTCAGGGATGAAGTGACACTTTGCAAGGCTTCCTGCTGCAGAGCCCCATCACTGCTGCTGAATACCAATGGTATGCAGCAGTTGCAAGGTGAAGAGGCAGTCTGAAACACTACATTCATTATATTCAGCCCCTCAAGGTCACAGCCCTCTGTAAAGCAATCTCCTGCTTTTGCTTAGCCCACTTCTCCCCGACCAGATACTTTTCCTCCTAGTAATGCTACTCTTACTAGCATACATATCTTCATTCTTCCACAAATGTGCAACTATAAAACGAACAGAAGGTTATCCAAGTCATTATGGTAAGTCACTTTCCTTGTGAGTTTTTCCTATATATCACATATAATGGAAATTGACTCTTTTTCAAGTTCATTCACTGGTAAACTGCCAGGAGGGACCACTTTTAGTAGAAAACCCAGAAACAGAGCAGATGTTTACATCAGCAGCCTTTCTCCCATCAGAGACACTTTTCACGCCACGTGCTGGGCTGAACCCTGTAATTTCATACTGCTTCCCACTTCACATCTAAAGACAAATCCCCCAGGCAGGTCACACGAAGCAGCTTTCAGTCCCTAGGATGAACAACACATCTCTCCTCTTGGCTTGTAGCATCTTTCCAAAGCAGCTTAACATCCGCACTCTACTTTTCAACAGCGAGGTGTGGCACGTTTCCTCACTTGCAGGCACACCTAGAGGTTTGACGCATTCCCATTCTGCGCCTTGGTTTTCATGACAGGGATGAACATTTCCTGCATCACTCTGGCACTGATTTATTCTTCAGTGCATGTTTACATGAGCTGGTAATTAAGAGGAAAAATGACTACCTCAGCCTAGCACTTGCAGTTGGAGCAGGAAATGCAGCAACACAGAGTCGTTGTTTCTGTAATTTTTTTGCATACGTGCACAATTTACAGTGCTGCAGGTTGATAGCAGATTTGATGTGAAACTAAACCACAAAGCAATTAGAAAGGAGTTTAACCAAACAGAAGTTATTTGAAGCATTAATACCTGACAAAATGGGCATTTAATCCCAGAGATAAACAAGAAATACAAGGAAATGTATCTGGGCAGAGACTTTCTTCTCGATTGCTACATCCAGCATAATGAAAACAGGGTTGAAGCCCTGCTGGCCACTCAGCAGGCAAAAGACCTTTGCAGCCAGGTAATTTTAACTACACATTGTATTCTCCTGGAGCTGCACCAATCATGTAACAAAGTGGGAACCACTTGCACTCAAGCTATTTTCATTAGACAAGTGGATTAGCTGAAGAAAGAAGCAGAACACTATCACAGCAGAGAGGCAGATTTTTTCTTCTCCAGGATCAAGTCTGAAATCAGACCATACCATTTACTGTGTAATGTGACCTAGTTGTGCCAAGATACTAAACTTCATTTTTCTGGTCTAAATCAAGGGAGGAGATCCTGTTTCCTTCAAAGAGCTGTAACTAGCAGTCACATCTCTGCCAGCTGGGAGCTTCTTGCAAGTGCCAGCTGGGGAGAGCTGTCCTTCCCCAGATTAGAAAAACTGATGCAAAGCCAGAGAAAGACCTGGCAAGAACACAGCTACTTTGAGGCAGAGATATTCAAAGTGAAACCCTACAGACTTTAAGGCTGGTGAAGGCAGTGAAACAACTGCAGAGTCCTAGGAGGGTGTGAAATCTCTTTGCACGTGACACACGAGTGTCTTTGTGGAGAGCTGGGGAGGCAGGGGATGAGGCTAATAGCAAAAGCATATCCAGGAGCAGACACCTCTTTCTACTCTGGCCATCAAGAAGATTTCTTCAAGAAGAAATCATATTTCAAAACAAATTATCCAATACCTTAGGGTATCTATAGCCTAACACATACCTCTACCAGGCAACAGGTAGACCGTGTACATTGACCAACTTGAAGTCCAACAAAAGCCATGCATTTCTCCTGCTCCAGTAGGTCTACACAGCCCTGCTCTGCATTGCGTAGCTCCCCTGGCACTCAAAAGGTAGGCTAAGAGCCATGAGTCAACAGGCTGGACAGTAAAGCTTTCACAAGCAACCTTTGTTGATCCTAAAAGCCAAGGGAACCCTGACTTTTCTCTTAGCTACCTCTGAAAGTACATCCACTCAGGAGCACGAACCTTTGCATGGCAATTTGTTTTACTTGGCAATGAATGAAGTCAACCAACTCTTTTGTAAACATCAGTCCAGACAATTCCATAAACACCTACTTCCCACAGAGTGGGGCAGTTCCTCAGTCTGTGAAACCTGGGAGGACTTTATAGGCTTGTCATCAAAAGGATGTTGCTTTAAATTATTTATAAAGAAAGCAATTGCACAGTAAGTTGAAGTCAAATTAGCGCAGTGCCTAAATTACAATGCAAGTGTAGCACTGAAAATGCAGCATTATTCCTCCCTGTCCAGAGAAGTGCTTTTTTCTTATATGATTTAATTACACTAAAAGTAGAAAGAAAAAAACCTCTCAAAAAACCAAACCCCAGAGTTTGTGGGCTTCAGAGTATCCAAATACCTACACAAGCTCAGACCGGGAATTTTCCATGACTGCTTGACATAGTGCTATTAAAACATACTTAATCTTAGTTACTCATAATTAGGCTTTCATGGCACTAAAGAACTGAAACAAATATAAATGTCTTCCTCTGCCTAACATTGTCAGTATTTTCTACTACTCTCATACCAGTAAAAATGTCTCTTCTCATATTACTACACTGTAAGTAAAAAAACCAGCTATTTGGTGGTTTGGGGTGGCTTTTTTTCAGTAACTCTTAGGTAAAATGAAGTGACCCAAACACTACAGAATAAACAACTTGTCCACAAATCCTGAAACGTGGAATTGTGCAAAGAGAAGCAGTACTAGCAAATTACTGTAGAACAGAAGAGGATTCAGAAAAGCCTCCTTGGTCAGAAAGAGCATGTGCTTGATTTCAGCTGATGTGAAAGTGACACACACTGAAGAATGAAAAAGTGCTTCTTCAGTCCAGACCTCCTTGGGAAAAAATGGTCAAACCTGGTCACCTGGAGGAGTAACTATACCTACTGAATTTTAAAAAAAGACACTTCTAGGAGTAAAAGTGAATGTGTTTAAGCACTTCACTAACTATTCAAACTGCTTTAGCCAAAATGGTATTTTTATTCTTCAACAATGCAGAAAAATACTTCAGCCTATTACCATTACTCCCAGAGCAGCAGAACATCTGAAAAGCATCTTGCTCTCTATCATCAGAAAACCCAACACCACACAAGAGTTCTGCCAAAGCTGGTGCCTCTGCAGCACTCCTTAACTTTAAGACAGCAGGAGTCATGAAAAGCCACTTAACGCTTTAATGTAAATAAATGTTCCTGTAACTCCATGTCCTCCAAGCTTTGACTTGGCTGGTCAAAAAGACTTAGCCTTGAATAGAACCAATTTTCTCTTCAAGTAAGTCATAAATAATCTCAAAATGAAACAATAACTGTGTGCTTACTGTACATACTATCTTTAGCTGCTTGTTTGTGCAGTATAGGGAGGAACAGAAATTTCCTCATCTCTTGGGAAATTAATTTTGAGTCCTCCACACCACTTCAATGTGTGTGGCTGAAAGCATTGTAAACCACAAGGACTAAGTGCCCGCTCCTTCACCAAGGAAGTCATCCAGAACTTGGCCCCTTAGCACAGGCGGTAGATCTGGTTTATTTGCATTGGTGCAAAGGTCTGGGGAGAGCAAGAGCCTTATGGACTACACCTCTTTAACTGGGAAAATGGGAAAAAAAGTTGGAAATGGAAAATCCTGTCGTATTTTGCAACTAGAGAACCAAGGCAAAAGCAGAATGAATTACTTGTTGAGGGCTATAAGTATTTGGCAGATGCAGCGACGCAGTTTGCATCATCCAAATTCCACAACGGCGTTCACATGACATCACCTTCTCTCTTGCACACAGGCCAGTCTCCCTACAACTTCCCTGTTGTTTCAAGTATCAACTCGTTCTTGTTTTGAAGAAGTAACTCTAACTTCATCAAAATTCTAGCTGTTCACATGTCAGATGAGCACAACTGGACTCTGGCACTGTGGCTTATCACTGGGATTGAGATCTTTTGAAGACAGTGCCTATACAACATTGTTTTGGTCACATTTTCAATTCTCTTTCATCTTCAGATAGCAACAAGCATGTTTGTTTACACACAATTGTGACGTTTAGAACTTCTGTGTACGTTTTCAGATATACACATGCTTCCATGAGGATTTCTTCTCCTAGGAGTTAAATCTCCACCTCATATTTACATAAACAAGATCATATTTGTACAGAAGAGCTACAAAATCCAGGTCCACACCTAGAAGTGTGCAGAAGTATGCATCATTTTCATTCAAGATCACCTTAAGACTCATCTAAAACACACCCAACTTCCTCAGGTAATACAAGTTTGCTGAAAGTTTGTCTGGGGTTTTTTTTTTACCCCAACATGCTGTATAAGTCTCTCCCTCAGATAAATTTGTATCCATTTAATTTTTAGCTAAAATAATTTATGGAGACATTTACAAAAATAAGTTGATTGTGTTCAATATTCCATCTGTTGCAAAAAGAAGCTTCCAGCAGAAATTCTTCAGCAAGTCCATTCCTGAATATCCAAGAGTGAGTACAGACTGGTCATGAATCACCTTGAGCGTGCACATCCACACTCGCTTTTCCCAAGGCAGCTGGTGAGTGTTACTTGCCCTGTAAAACTCACTTACTACTTTACACAATAACATATCACGTAACATGTAGCTTCCTCATGCTCATTTCAAGGAGACAAGTTCAATGTCCCATTAGGGCTGTTTAGCCTAACCAAGAGAAGACTGAGAGAAAACCTCATCAACACTTATAAGTACCTAAAGGGTGGATGTCAAGAGGATGGAGTGACACTTTTTTCTGTTGTGTCCAGCAACATGACAAGAGGTAGTGGACATAAATTGGAACACAAAAAAATTCCATGTGAACACCAGGAAAAACTTCTTTGCAGTGAGGATGAGGAAGCCCTGGCACAGGCTACCCAGGGAGGGTGTGGAGTCTCCTCTGGAGGTTTCCAAACCCACCTGGACAGCTTCCTGTGCCCCCTGATCAAGGGGAACTGGCTTTAGCAGGACTGGATGATCTCTACAGGTCCCTTCCAAACCCGACCATTTTATGATTCTTCCTCCAGTGTGTTTTCTATACAACACCTCTGACTCCAGTCATTTTTTTCTCCTAAGAGTGGCTCTCGTGATACCATCTGGTGCCTGAAGGACACAGGCTGGTGTGTAATTACCCCTATCCGGTCCTAATGCAATTTAATTTCTTCAGCAAAGTTAAAAACTACAAGACACTCTCTCCTTCACTCCCAACCTCATACACTGCTGTGCTTCCTTTCTGACAAATCCAAGGAAGCATTGTTGAAACTCAACCTTCCATAGGCCAATAGAGTAGCAACATTTGCACTCTTCCAAAGCCAATCATCTCCTAAGGATAGCTTCCTAAAAACAACAATAAAAAAATCTTCTATGGAACTTCAGAGTCAGTTCTGAACAACTCCACTACAAAAGTCATCACTGGTAAATGCTTTTCCCTCACACATGCCACAGACTGCATCAGTAAGGAGATGGCTTGATGGTTTCATTAAGAAGAGTTAAATAGAAACTTAACCAAAAAAATAGTCATTTCCAGCTTTCCAGGAACGTGTGTGCAATAAAAGCAGCTCTACTGTCACTATACAGATCAATGTAACAATAATCCTGAGAAGGGTTAAAAATCAGTGATGAGTTAGACAAGCCATTTGTTAACAAAGCTGCATCTGTGCAGGGAGCACAGAGACCCAATTGTGGTAGAGGCTTCCTGTCCTTGTCCCCAGTGGCATGGACATGCTCCTGGGCAGAAGGGTAAGAGGGCACTTTGTGACAGTTGCTTTGCACAAGCTGGGCTTGAACCGTAGTGTCTCCAACTAAAACATCATTTCTACCAAGATGAGCAGTATCTACCTACTGAATTTTAGTCATTTTTTACTGACTACTGTTAAGTGGAGTTTTGGAGGTTTCCTGAGTCCCAAAAGAAAGAGAATTCATAGAGTCAGTTAGGGTTGGAAGGGACCTTTAAAGATCATCTAGTTAGATCCCCTCTGTCAGAGTCAGGGACATCTTTCCCTAGATGTTCATCAGCTCTCCCATGGCAAGCTTGGACTGTGATGTGTAAGAACCAAGCAGCTTGCACCCAGGCAGAAGCAAAAACCACAAGGTATTTCAGAGCATGTGTGATTGTAAATACATTAGGACTCTTGTATCTGTTATTCATCCTGGGATTACCAACCTTGCTGAATCGAGATATCTTTACTTATTTTAAGCAGAGCAATATAACAAACTAAATTTCCATGGAACACATTACACAGCCCAATATCATGCAAGTCAAGGCACCAAATTTTAGAAACCCGAGCCTCAACACTTCCATTACTCATTTGGGGTTGCTTATCTTTAGCCACAATCACATAGCTTAGCTATAGTTCACCATAACCCTAAATCTCTCCTGCACCTTTAAACCTACCCACCTGCACACCTTTCCTTCCCCAGAGACTTCCCCCTCCTGCCCAGTCAGAAGCCGCTATCACAGCCACTTGTTTGGAAACTGCCAACGTCTGCTGATAAGAGAAGCAAAGCTCACGGACCAGGAACAGTCTGCTCACCTGCATTGCTTGTTGCTCAGGAGAGACCTTTGTAACAGCCCTCTCAGCCACAGGGCTAAATGCACGCTGGGAGCCGGAACAAGTAGGATACTCTGACTCAGGGTAAGCCCAAGAGCCTTGCATCGTTATTATTACTTTCCAAAGGAGCCAGGGAAGTGTAACATGTCCACAAACACACTCAGCATTAAAGAAGGAAGAGGACATGACAAGTGTTAATGCTCAGTCGCTCAAGTGCCAAGGCAGGAGAAATCTAGGGCTGAAGATGAACATCTTAGTTCTGCCCCAGTGAAGTTAAAGAGAGGTTAATTATTATTTAGCTGTTCATGCAAGCCTCCAAGTTCCTCTTTTAAAATGAGGCTGAAGCACAGCTAAGTGCAAAAGACAGCTGCCTCTTTAAACAAAGACTTTAAAAATGTCATTTGTTTAATCCCAACACCTGGAGACTAGGAAAACCTGCCTCCTCACCAAAGTGGCTCCCAAAGCCCACAGAGAGGCCCTGGGGTCTTCAGGGCTCTTCCAGGATTCCTGAGAGAGTCTCAGCACACTGCTACTTCACCCTGACCTGTGGCATCCTCCTCACTGCCACAGCAGGCATTTTCAAGGAAGAGAATGAGCTTGCTCCTTTTCAGGAGCTTGAAATCGGGTTTTCTTTTCCAAAAGACTTGACCTACTGACCCACCAGGTAACACACTGGCTGCTCCCTACACTGTTTCCATATTGCTCACATAATTATAGACATTGGTTTAGAACAAAATTCAGTGTTTTATTAAAATACTGACATAATATAGATGCTGTGCTGCATGGAACACAACCTATTAAAAGTTAACTACATTCATAATTTAGTGTAGTTATGTCAGACTGGGATCAAATGGCTTTTGCCATTTATGCAAGTATACTTGAAGACCTGTCTTTGAGCAGAAAACAGCACAAGTGCAGCTATTTTTAAAGCTATCTAAAAAACAGCAGGGCATGACATACCTTACTTTTTACCACACAGTAGAGATGAAAAACTGGAACAACCTCTCTCTTTTATTCGCCAAAGAGCCTAAATGAGTAACTCTTTATTTATAGCTGCTAATGGTTACCACTTCTGAGCTTATTCTTTCGTTTTGTCCTCAACAAACCACCTTTCCAGCAGGGAGCTGAAGCTTTAAGCTATTCAGACATTTTTGTTATTTTTGCTCAGTATGCCTTGTGAGTCATCAACAAACTTCCCAGGTCATTGAAAAACAAACAAATAAACAGCAAATCATTTTAAAATGATGTTTTCGTTAAATCCGACTACAAAAGTCAGAAAGAGGGAGCAGTTATACAAACAAATTGCCTTTTTTGGGCTTTTAAATAATCCTGAAGCAGCTCCTTGTCATATGTTTCCTCCTATGCAGACATTCTCCCAGCTGCACCAAATCATTTACTTAAACTTAACAGAGGGGAAAAATAAGCATGTGCAATATACAAGAAAGTTGGGGGACATCAGTCATCAAGGAACAACAGATTATTGCAAAAAGGAAGCACAAACATCATACTTAGATCTGCACCAGAAAAAAGTACAAGGTATTATTTCCCCCCACCTTTCTCTTCATTTGTAACAGGCAAAGGAAGCAACAGCACACAGCATTGCAGCTGCAGTACAAGAGAATATCAGGAAGCTAAATAAATATACACATCCACAAAAGCAGCAGCAATTTATACCTCTATGGCTTTGAACTTATTGACACAGCCTTTTTTTTTTTTAAGCACAAAGAGTGTCCCAGCTTCCAGGTGTTCTTAAGATGCAAAAAGTGGATTTCCCAATGGTCCCAAACATAGACTTTCTCTGTCAGTCTCTTCAGATTTCTCCTTCTTCTAACAAAGACCTGATAAAAATCCAGCTGTTAATTGGAGAGCAAATGGTATTAACAGGGCTGCTCTCAGAGAGAAAGAACAATTTGATGATTACTAATTACTCTGGAAAACCACCTGGAACAAAATAAGGGGAAAAGATAATCTTATGGCAACAAAATTAAGAATTTCAGTTTCAAGTAAAAATGACAACTTTTACTATAATGATATTATCACTGACAGAGCAGTACTAACAAATGCCAAAGTCCTATTTTTTTTAGGACATAAATTACCACAGCTATCTCAAGAATAACCCCAGATTTCTCCAATAAGTCTACAGGAAATGATGCAAAAACATGTCACTGCTAAATACCACAAAAAAATAAAGATTTTAAAAGGCAGCCTCAAAAAAGGCCCAACTTCCCAAAATGCTGCCATTGATAATACCAGAGATTTAACAAGAAAAAATACATTCAAAACCTATAGCTAGGAAACTCCAGCTGGCCTCAGGACAGCGACAGATTATTCTCTTAGACAGGAACTGCAAGGCCAAAAAAAGGGCTTAATTTATGCATTCTTAGGAGGCAGCTATCAAATATCCCCATCCCATCCAAGGAGACCTCTTTGAGAAGCCATGCTGCTAAAGCACCAGCTCCTGCTCAGAGGCTGATGCAAGCTCGTCTCCTCTGCTTCCTCCTGGAGCACCCTGGGGGATCCCTGCAGCAGTGTGACCCATAATTTGTTGCTGCAGGTGTCTGGACCTTTGCTGCCTTGAGCTCTCGTTGCCCCTTCAATTTAGGCACTGATTAACACGCACCCACTCTTCTTTCCCAATGAGAGACAATTCCCACCTACATGAAGATCTGTGCTCCAGGAGAGCTGTAGTTCATGCTGAGTCCCAAGAACTCTGCTGCCTTCCAGAAGAAAAAAACTACCAAAATTCCCAGGAGAAGAGCAAAGCTTTTGTGGCCTCTGACTGTATGAAGGGACTGTGCACTTTTTAGATTAAGTATCCGCAAGCAGCATAAAGGAGTGTTTCTGTAAGTAGCACACAAAGCTGAAGAAATCAACATTTAGGATTACAGCTTTCATTTGCCCACCTTCAGAAGCACATGGAAAGCAGTAAAAGCTGAATCACTACCCATAGAAAAAGGATCTCACAACTCAGTGTTTTCCCTTTGCACTCAAGCACTCCAGTAAGGACTACAAAGGAACAAGCCACTAACAAAGGACTTCTGGATGCTCACAAGAAAATGCAGATTTGGGTACCACCTTCTGTCCTCCACAAACTACTGGTGGCATCTCTACCTTACCTGCGTGGTAGGAAGGCATCCTAGTGACAAAGGCCTAACTACACAGTAAGCATTTAACAAAAGTATTTAATTATATTAATGAGCTTCTGTACAAAATAAAAGTGAGTTTACTACTGCGCCAGGGCAGTAGTCAGAAAAGGTACTGAGTCACCAAAGCAAAATGATAGCAGAAATGCTGCAATAGAAACAGAAATTAGAAGTAGAGATTCTCAAAACTAACACAAAACAGAGAATCACCCTTCTGCTGTAAGCACTGCACAACTTTATGCCAAAACCCCATCTGTTAAAATTTCCCAGATTTGGCAC
This sequence comes from Colius striatus, assembly GCF_028858725.1. Taxonomy (NCBI): domain Eukaryota; kingdom Metazoa; phylum Chordata; class Aves; order Coliiformes; family Coliidae; genus Colius; species Colius striatus. Next base: position 9,494,436 of record NC_084762.1, read on the forward strand.
ATAAAAATGTTATAAATTTAATTGCAAAGGCAAAACAAAAGGAGGTGGGGAGCTGCTGTACAAATTACATTTTCTAGCACAGATTGGTTGAGTTTGTTTATTCCTGGAAATAGCTTATCAAGCATCACACAACAGAATCCAACTCTGGGAGCTTCAACAACAAAGATCTCACTTCATCTGATGCTCCTCCTGGTACACCATCTGAAAAGCAGCAGGAAATGCCACCCTTCAAAGCCCTGCTGTAAACACCACTCTCATTCTCTTCTAGGGAGCATAATTGCACACACCAAACAAACCCAGCCATCATACCCACCACTAGAGAACTGTAATGAGGAGATAAACTCTAATCACAAAGCCACAGTCTATATTTAATAATAAGAAGAGATCTGAGAAGACTATCAACAAAGCAAGTAGTCTGGCCTACAGAATCAGCGTCTACTCCTTGTCCCGACGTGAACTCCAGCATCCTGCCAAATTTGCTTCTTTCTGAAGCAAATAAAAATACACACTAACCAAAGCTGAGTTTTGACCCACTAAAAATGGTCAAATAGAAATGATCTCCACTGCTTCTGTAAACCAGACAGGTACATCAAACTGAGGAATTTGACTTCTCCCTCAAGATAAACAACTTCGTAAGAAAAACAATCCCGTTCTTTTAACAAATCTATTTCACATCATCCAAATAAACATTTCACTGGCACTCTAAACAAGAGCAACTAAAATAGGACCAAATAATCCATTTCCTATAATGCTATAAACACCAATACTTTTTCAAAACAAGGAACAAACTTCTCTTATCTCCCGTCCCCAAAACCAGCACCAGCTTGGCTGAACGTAAAGGAGAAGCATGAGAATATTTCCAGAGAAATCCTGCATTTGTGCTAGCAAGGTCAGGAAGAAGGATAATAAATGCATGCAGGGCACAACATGAAAATAAGGTTTTGCCAGTAGCACCATTTTCACAGTCCAACATCGTTTCAAGAACTACAGAAATGCTTCCTCAGATGCTGGAAAGCTCATAAAAATTAGTTTTCTAATGCTTTTTGAAGGTTTGCAAGAGAAAAAGGGAGAAAGTAGGGCAAGGGGTATTAACTTTGGTAACAAATTTCAGAAACACTCTGCATTCTAATTGCAGCTGGAGTTAATGGCTGCTAGCACTTAAATGTATGCACCTCAGATCTCTACCCGAGGTTATGCTACAAGCACTAAAAATCAATCCTGGCTCTGAGACCGTGATGGCAGGCTTGGGCAGCAGGGTGCCACTCTGCTGGCATTACCCTGTCAAGAAGTAAAGAACGTAAAAACCAACTCAATAACCCCTGAGTACTTTTAATGACTAGGCCAGTACAGAGGCAGATGTGCCATGATAAAAAGCCCTTAGGTAAACTTGGTGGGAATCTAGTTTTGCCTCCAGGGAAAAAAGCAACAACCAAACATTTTGCTCTGCTAAGGTGTCCTTACAGCATCTCCTGTGAGGAGTTCTCCAAAACAAAACAGACTTATATTAACACAGTCTTGTATCACTGACCTATAATAATGGGTTATGAATGGTTTCCCAAGAATACATAGGAAAAGGCAACACTAATACATCAAAGTGCACTTAGCCTTTTATTTCCTGAGTCGTCCAACACAGCCATTCACCCTGTACATGCCATCAGCCACGATCACACATGAAGGCTCAGCTTGGCTCCTGAAGCCTGCCGCAGAGCTCCCCTTTCTTCCTTCCTCTTTCCCTCATTTGAAACAAAACAAATCCAAACCACAAATAATTTCCCAGAAAGATTTAACCCATCTAAGAGATGAGTTAAAGAGAATCCTGATTTATTTAATACTCACCATTGCTTAATATTAATTCAAAAACTCTAGCTGCTAAAGGCTGGCCACAAGATGAAGATTATTACACGCTTTCAAAGAAAAGAAAGTCTGATACCATAAACCAGGTGAAATGCCCCACTGAAGCAATCTGAGTATTTGATTAAATATATTAACATATAGATATGGGAACCCTGTTCAGCTATGAAGTCCAGTAGGCTACTGGATAGGTATGGGAGATTGATAAAGTCTGTCCTCCAGGATGCTTTCCATCAGCATGCCATTAATCCTAGAAAGAATAAAAGGTATTACACTGACCTCCTTGTTTAGGCTGTGCTCCAATATGCTTACATTTGCCTACTGAGTGCAGGGCCACTGAGGCACATAAGAAATTCTGCTTAAGATGTACTAGATGTGAGTTTTCAGTGAAAGTTCAGAAAAAGCTTACACATGATCCATACCCTTCACTTTTCAAGACCTACTTCCATACACAAGGGTAAACTGCAAAGTTTTCCTCCAAGTCTTAGAAAGGCTAGAGTGCTTTTTGGTTCTATTACTGAGTAGCTGCTTCATCTTGGTAAAAAAATAACTGAGCACAGTTGCTCACTAGGAAAAATTCTTAACTAGAAATTGTCTTTTAAAGCCCTACAGAAGTTTACACTAAATGGAAACACTAACTTTAATCAGTAAAACCAAACATGCATCAATTTCTGACATGCTTCAGATCTGAACCAAAAAAATCACACCTGTTCCCAGTGAGCTGTTCAAAAAGGAAAAACATATATTATCAAGTTCTATCAACATTGCTCATGTTTGACATTTCAGTGAAGAAAAAACAAACTCTCTAAACTTTGTTGCAAATAAGAAGGCTTTTATAGGCCTGACTGAAAAACAGTCACTTGGCCACAAAGAAACAAATCATATAAACAGAGAAGAAAGTAGTTACATTTGTTAGTAAAACAATCACAGGTGTGACTTTTTCCCAGCTGAAGTAACTCAGCAGCTCTCTTCAGTTAGTCACTGGGTTACAGTGGGAAAGCATCCAGCCAGTCCCAATGACAACCTGCAGAGAAGAAACCAGACACTTCCCTCACCCTGCTCTATAATACCAGCTGTCCAGCTGAAGACACAAAGAACAAGCATAAATAGTATTTGGACCTACTTGAGATAACAGTGTTGATTACTAACTTTGCAGAAATGAATCTAGAATTGGGCAGTACATCCTTTCCTAATATCCTCCTACTTCTTGAAGGTACATTTAGAAACAGTAGTAATCTTCACTCATCCCTTCTGTCGTAACAAACCTTTCCCAGTATACTTTTCCAATGCAATGCTCATATTTTCCATGTAATAAAGAGGTAATTATTTCTTCAGCATGGATATAGTTTATTACATGTGGTAGATCTGGAAGATAATTAATATCAGTTTCCATCCTGCATCCAAACTTTGAATAGTCCTGTCTTTAAAAGGAGTGTTTGAGCTACTTAATGGACTTCTAAACAAAAGGGTAATCCATTTAACCTTTCTTAATGAGGGGTTGTCCAAAACAAAGTTTCATTGCAGTAAATATGACCAATGGATAATGCCCAATTTTTAGACATGCATAGGACATCTTAGAAAACCCTAAATAAGTTAAAAAGCCCACCATGCGAAATTTGAACCAATAATACTCAAAAGTCAGTAACTTGCCCCAAACTGTTGCCTCAACACCAAGCCATTCTCCTTCATGTCTCCCTAACGGTTTAAAAATGTCATTTAATGATGAACAACAGGAAGATCAAGAGAAATGAGAATGCCTAAGCCGTGACCTTCTCACAAAAGCCTGAAGTCACAATCAATCTAACAAGTCTTGAGGTCAAATCCCAAAGCTTGTAAAGTAGCCACAAGTAGTAACTTAAGGACGATAATTCTTTGTTTCCCTCCCTTAGCAAAAGTTTTAATTCACAATGACTTTTTAACTCCTGCCCTTGTACCAGGCTCCACCCAAAACTCCTAACTCCAGCTCCTGGCTGCAACCACAGCTGGGGACTGTGATTCACTAAGGGAAAATACTGGCCCTGTGGCTGAAGAGGTTGGTGAGATCAAACTACCCAGAGAAAGACATAAAGAGACATTTCTCTCACTAGATTTTTTTTTTAAGTTACATCAATATTCATTCCCCATACTAAAATTAAAAAACCAGGAAAAAAGTAAGCAAGTTATCCAGTTGCTAGGAGTTAGATCTGGGTTTGTTCTGTTCCAACATGGTGACACTATACACATAAACACATACTTGCACCCACACACACAAGCACAAGGATCTACCTCCCATCATCTACCTTCTAAAATGAAAAAAAAAAAAACAAACCAAACTCAGACTCATGAGACTCTATCAGTCTTACCAAGCTGAAATCTAAGACTCAACTAAAATCATCACAGCAGAAGCACAACGTGGCACAATCAAGCTCACTGACAGTATAATAATTGACCTGTGCCCACAAACTTGAGGCACGCTGGGGCAACAAGAGCACTGCAAGGTTTCAGGGTTTCTCAGGTTACTCACAGGACAAGCACATTAAACTCTACACAACACAGAAAACTCAAACTTTCTTTCTGTTTCCTTCTCTTCTGCAAAGTGGTTCTCTCCTGCCTCCACAGAATCATGGAAAACAAACGTGGAGCATTTCTGATAAAAGCCTGTTCCACTTGGCTTCATAAATAAGTTGGGACTGGCCATGTTTTCAAACACAGTTCCCTTTTGCCAGGCAGCAGGCTTTGTGGCAGCTCCAAAGAGACAGAGGCTCACAACAGGCAATATCACTCACACACAAGGCTCACCTGTGTAATAAATACTTGTAAATACATTTAAATACATAAAATACATTTAAAGAAGATAAAGAGCAAAATAACTGATGCACAAAGTCCTAACACACAAACATATTGTCTGAGAAAAGACAAAGTAACCATTTCAGTATGGTATCACCAGAAGGTAAAAGAAAGCCAAAACTCTTGTAATTTGTGAGGGTTTCACAGCTCTCCTGTAGCTGGAGGCTGACTCAAGATACCTAAAAAGAACTGAGCAGGTGCTACACAATGTATAGCCTCTATTGTCAATTTCAATAGCTATGTGTTTTGCAGCTTTAAGAGAATACTTGTGTCACTGTACAATATTCATGGTGCCAGCAGGGCTGCTAGGCTCCAGCCCAGCACCAATGACTATGCTTCAGTTGCACAAATCCATCTTATGAAAGGCACATGTGAAGTACATGCAGTAGGCAGCCTCAATGACGTGCTACCAACGAGCCAAACACAATTTCCCAACTTAGAGAAACAAACCTACAAAAACTTGCTTTTCTTTCCAACTCAGTAAAGTAGTTCTGAGTCCCCTTGAAACATTTTCTACTCAAAACATAACGCTCTCTAATTGACCTAAAAATAGCTATTGACAAAACAACCATCAGCTTTTAAAAAAACTAAATATGAGAAGTAGTCACAGCTCAGAAATGTTGGAAAACGCGGCCAATTTCAACAGCCAAAAGAGGCACCTTTCCTTCTTGGCATGACTTGAGACCTCACAAGACCTCCAGGAAAGTAACCTTTATGCCATTGCTTATGGGATGATTGTCTTGCATCTTGATTGGTCTGAAACACAGCTTTGCTACACCAATATCACAAGCTGGAACATAAAAACTTGTGGTATCAGTACAACGCTCAAACGGAAAATGGGAGACCTCCAAGACTGTTCTAAACATGTGCACTATGCTGCACAGCACAGCCAGAACAAAATTTGTTAGCATCACCAGATTTTCACTTTAAGAACAGAAACTTGGTAGAGCCAAGGTCATTTGTTTGCGTGGGATGCCGAACCTCTCGAAAGTCCCCATGAATGATGCTGCACTGGGGTGATCTTCCAAGTGCCACAGCACAGAAACACCAAGGAAAAGTTTTCTGCAGCTGCATATCCCAAATAAGAGGCTTACAGGCTCAGCAAATACCACCCCTGACAGCTCCTGAAGCTAGGTTCAAAGCTTCAGATTTACTTTTTGCCCCATAGCCTTCCAGCTCTGGGCTCCACAGCTCAAAAGGGATAGGAAACTTCTGGAGATTGTCCAGCACAGAGCCCCTAAGATGACCAGTGGACAGGAGCATCTTCCTTATGAGGAAAGGCTGCAGGAACTGGGGCTGTTTAGCCTGGAGAAGAGGAGACAAATATCTAAATGGTGGATGTCAGGAGGTTAGAGGATCACTTTTTTTCTGTTGTATCCAGTGACAGGACAAGGGGTAATGGGATGAAGCTGGAACACAAAGAGTCCCATTTAAACATAAGGAAAAACTAATTTATTGTGAGGGTGACGGAGCCCTGGCACAGGCTGCCTGGGGAGGGTGTAAAGTCTCCTTCCTTGGAGGTTTTCAAAACCTGCCTGGATGCATTACTATGTGACCTGCTTTAGCAGTGGGTTGGACTAGATGATCTCTAAAGGTCCCTTCCAACCTCTACCATTCCATGATTCCCTCAGAGGGAGGTTCAACACTTGCTCCTTTGGGACACATGCTGGCTACCCTGCCTTAAAATAGAGTAGACAAGTAAATATGTTCAACTGTGGAAAGCAGAAATTAAGAAAACCACTCTGAACTCAAGGTACCAGCAGTACTGCTATAAATAAAAGCACATTGGACATAGTATCTGCTGTGCTTCACAGGAGGCTGCCCCACAGTTCCCAATAAGCCTCTGTGAAACACAACAGAAACATCAGTAGGACCTCTGTGATGATGATCATGCTTTTAATACCCTCTCCTTCAACATAGCTACTCGGACATGCTAGGGAGAAGGCAGAAGGCAGAGTTTTTCTTCCTCCTTCTCTTCCAGTTGTGGAAATTATGGGGAGGCAGAAAAAAATCCTTTAAGCTTAGCAGCAACTGAAGGCAGTCAATCCCTGCAGCCGCTGCCACGGACACTGTGTTGCAAGCTGCCCAGGAGCTAAGCACCAGCTCAAAGGGCAACTTTGGACAAGATGACCTCCAGAAGCCCCTCCCAACCTCAACCACTCTCTGACCTCAGCTGGGCTAGCAACTGCCTTCTGTGACAAAGGACAGTGACCGTGGCTCAGTGCAACACACCTCTTATGCAGAGTCACTTGGCCCAATATGAAAGGAGGAAGACGAACTTGACTTCTGCATCCACTTCCCCTGCTGCCCTGGTACACAATGCTTGGGAACCTCAGAAGCTCAAATTGCTTCTTCAGCATCTCTCCTGCCTTTTTGTTTCTGCAAAACTTCCTTGTGTTCCTTTTCATCTTGAAATGACTCTCCTCCTTCCCTCCTGGCCTACATCCCCTTTTAGCAAAGATGCATTCTCACTGGAAAAAAAAGAAGTGTGATCTCAGCTACCCCAGGAGATGCTCCCTTGTGAGTACCCTAGCTATTGGTAAAACATAGGAACATTTTTTTCCAGTCTGTTTCGAGCAAGACAGCTAAATGGCTCTATTGCATATATCCATACTTTCCATTCTGAGTATGGATCTCCAGGATTTCTATCGGTTTGAACACTTTACATGTGAAAAAGTTACAATTACACCATCAACCTTCCTTCAAACACCAAAAGATAGCACAGACCAACCAACAGCCTGAAACAGTTTTGAAGTGTCTCAGAAAACACTTGTCCTCTGTATTTACAATGCAACTATGTAATTACTTTAAGATCTTGCAGCAATAAAAAACATTTTGAACAGTAAGTTCCAGGACTGACTCTTGTAACCTAATTCTTAACTCAGCTAGAAAACTGGGACAGGGATATAAACCGAAGCTCTTCTGGAGACAGGCACGACCACCTGTCATCCTCAATGAGTAAAAGCTAAGAATACTAAGAAATGCTGAAGGAAGGAAACTGAGCAGCAAGATGGAGAAGTCAAAAAGCTGTTAAGTCACAGATGGGCAGCATCAGCTGATTGGCAGGAACTTGACGCTATCCCGCACTTCACGCGGCAAGTCCCAGCAGGAGCAGTGCCTGTGTAACATGTGCATTCCTGCACTCCTTCAGCATCTTACCCAGTTGACTCATTTTGTTCCAGTTAGTCTGAGAGCAGCCTACAATCTGCATCTGGCTAGGAAAAAATATGGCAGAAATAGTAATGGAGGGTTGTGGGTTTTCTTCTCCAGCACCTTGTGGTAGTACAATATTTCTTCTGCAACAGTCAGACTGAAGACACTCCTGCCTCCTGTGCAGTGAATAGGGGTTTACTGGTAACAGCCCCTGTGAACTGTCACTGTATACCTTCCTCACCTACCAGCTTTTCTCACAAAACACAATTGTATCAGGGGACTTAGAACGCTGACAAACAAGAGCACAGCAGACTAAGCTTTCTACCTGTGCCTTTCATCAAGCTTTCTCTTTCTTCCACACACTACAACTTATTTGAAGGAGAATGGTAATTCTCTCAGATCAGATAAGTCAGCAAATATTTTTGTAAGGAGCAGCTGCAGGATGTCTGCCTCGCACAAGTTAAATTACCCAGTTAGTGGCTCGATCTGGTGCCTTCAACAGACTGTTTTCTGTGGTAGCTGGGTCAGGCCCAGTGCAGTTCTGCTATTGTGCCCTATATGTGATTTACATACACTCTGGTGTGAGGAAAGGAAAACGCTTATACTTACGGGTGGGACTCTGGATGCAGATTAAAGTCAAGGTGCTATATTTACTGATCTTTTAAAGTAATATCAACATGTTGAAAGGGAATAAGAGTTCTTAAGAAAGATCAAAGCCTGCATGCAGCAACCACAGATTAACATAAATATATGCTGAAATACTGACACAGACTAGCAAAATTTACCTGCATTTTCCCCAGGGCAAGTAATTTTGGCTAATAGGGGAGTTAAAACCATTAAAACTCTTCTTCAGCTTTATGTAGGGCACGCTACAGCACTTTGTGTCTGAGCAAATGACTCTTCAGATCCATTTTGCAAGGCCAGGCTAATACTACCGTATTGCTCATGGCTTGCAAGCTTTTGAAAGCTACATGAAGGCTACATCCTCTTCAGGAAGGGGAGAAAAAAAGAAAAAGGCAGTATTACTACTTAACTCAGACTTTTTCAAAGTTAATCTCGTGTTTCTTCCTTCTTACTGCACTTGACAGAACTTTTGTTCTCGGACAAATAAAAAGCCAACAGGCAGTGAGGCGTATGACCTTCTTTTATTTGACTAATTACTACTCCGGGTGAACAGATCACCTATTTTTTCTTGTGGAAGCATCAACAGCAGCACTGAGAATGTGAGGGAAGTTATTTCATGAGGGCAAAGGACGCTTTTTCAGCTTAACCACAGTCGTGTAAAACAGATGCCTGGCCTGTATTTACAACCCTGACAGTACAACTGCTTCAGCCAGGGGTGCGATCAAAGCAATCAAGCAATCAGTCACCAGAAGTCGTGACCCAGATGCAAGCTTTGCCAGTAATCTACATGCACTGAAGCCACTGCATTTATACCAGACACCTTATGTTCATAAGGCTGTGCCAACATCAGGCGAGCCATACTGATTCTGTAAAATAGCATTGTATAAAATTCAGCTAGTTTAGACGAGACAAGGACTCGAGTTTTGGGTTTTTTTGTGTTTATCCCGAGTAGCAATGCGTCTTCAGTTTCCTCACCCGACAGGATTAAGTTGTCAAGATCCAGAAGATAATGGTGAAGCTCCGAACACTTTCAAGAGTTAAGCCTTGTTACTTTACGTTTTGTGTCGGCAGACTTCACGTGCACTTAAATAACACATACACTTAACATTGCGACTAAAAGCAAACAAAAAAGAGCGCTCAACACCAGCTCCGTTTCTGAAACCTCCATCATTTGAAGCCTCCTATATCCACGTAAAGAATAAAGAGTATCTTCTTCTTTCACGTAGAGAATCCTTGAGGTGGGAACCCCTGAGGCGGGAACTCCCCCCACTCCTCCCTGGAGACTCGGTTTCAGGGGCTGCCTCGCTGCCGGCAGCGGGGGCCGGAGCGGGACGGGCAGCGGCCCCGCCGGAGCGCTGGGCAGCCCGCCTCCTGCGGGGCACAGCGACCGCGATCCCTGGCCAGTGCCGGGGGCGAAGGGGCGGCACAGGCGCCTCCGGCCCTTGCCCACCCTAACGAGCCCCAGTTAGCGCTCCACGCCTCCCCAAGGCAGAGCCAGCAGCTGCCCTCCGCTTCGGCTCAGTTCCGCCGCCGTTCGCAGCCAAAAGTGCCGACCATACGGGGCGGAGGGGAGTGTGGGGGACTCCGCTCTCGCCCACCCGCTGGCGAAGCCCCGATCCCCGGCCTCGCACACCCCCTACAAGCCGAGGTGCTCGCGAACACACACACACGACACTTTTAGGGACCTCTTTGCAGCCCTGCTGCCGGCTCTGGTTCCACAAAACGACCCCAGGCTGGAGGAGGAGGAAGGGGGGAGGAAGACCCCGCCGGCCCGAGCTCACCTCCGCCAAGAATTTGTCCATGGTGGCCCGTCCGCCCGCGGGCGGGTGCGCAGCGCCCAGCCCCAGTCGCGCACCATGTGCTGCCGGCGCCGCCCGGCCCGGCTCGGCTCAGCTCGGCCCCACCGAGCCGCCTCAGCCGCCGCGCCGCTCCATCGCGCCCCAGCGCCGGCACCAGCCCGCTGCCTTTGTCCGCACGCCCGCCCCCTCAGAGCCGCTCGCCCGGGCGGTCCTGGCAGCACATAGCCGGCGCCGGGGGAGGGGGAAGGAGGAGGAGGAAAGAGCCTCTTGCCGCCGCACGCTCCTGCCCCGCGCCCGGGGCCGCCCCGTCCCGTCGCGGCGGGGGCGGAGCCGCGGCGCTCCCCGCACCGCCCTCAGCCGCGCCCCCGCCCCGCCCGGAGCGTGGACGGCGACCCCCGGCCCGGCCCGGCCCACCCCGCGCCCGGTGCGGCGCCCGCAGCGGTTCGGACCCGTCCGCTGCTCGGACCACACGGAAACCCGCGGCCGAATGCGGGGTCAGAGGAGCGCGGGCAGAGGGAAGCGACGAGAGGCGGTCTCCGGGCTGAAGGTGTGCTGCGCTCCCTCGTTTTGCAACACAAAGCCATGCAAAGCACCGCCATCCAGCGAAAGTTACTGACAGAGCTAAGTGTCGGTTAAAGAATACGTACCTGCAGGCTCCCGTTGCATACAACAAGCTCCTATTTAAGTTTGCGGGAAATCTGTGTACGGGCTCTTGTCGGCAGTACCTTTGCTAAATAGATGCTACAACAGCCATTGTTTCGCACTGAGTAAACTCTACAGATGAAAGCAGCCTTCGGATCACTACCGAGGAATGCACTGTGCTTCCTTCAGCAGCTTGCTCCATAGCTTTTCCAGTCCTTTACCTTTCTGCAGAGCAGCATAAAGTGTTCATCTGGGGGAAATATTTCTTGTGCATCATTTTGCCCTCAGCCTACAGTAAGGTGTCACGGGAGCTAATGTGTGGAGCACCAGAAGCACCTCTGAAAAAACAAGTTTAAGAACACCTTGGAACACGTTTTAAACAAGTTTAAGAACACGTGGAAAAACACTCTTCTTTCATCTTTATATCTAAAACCAAAATGAGAATAAAGAGCAGAGTTGGTAAAAGAGGTTTGGCTTCAAGATATGTAATATCCAAAATGGGGTTCTACTAGTCTTGGAGCTTCACATGGTGACATCCAGACAAACTGCTGTGCCATTGAAGTCAGAACTGGGATAAACCAGCACAAGAGGGATTTCCTGTTGAATGGTACCTGTTAGAGCCTTTGTGGGGGCAGCAGCTGCTCACTCTCTCAGACAGAAACAAGGTGGGAGGGAAGCCTTCAGGAAGATGTTAGCTGCCTCAGACATGGTCATCTGTAGATCAGCAGCTCCCCCAGACTGCCTTGCCATGAGCAGCCACCTGGCAGCAAAAGCAGAAACACTTCCCACATTGCTTGTATTTCAATATGGAGCCCCTGGGCAGCACTCCTGTGCAGCCTTCCAAGCCAAGCCAAGAGACATCCCTCAGGACACCATGCAACCTTCTGGGGGCCTGTCTGGGCTGGGAAGGGCCTAACTACTTCTCTTGCCACGCTCTCCTTGCCACAGTCCTACACGCAGGTGTGTGGTTCATTCCTTCCTATGGTTGTTTCAACCACAACTTCACTTGAATTTGCCTGTCTACACAGTATCAGCTCAAGTGGAGTTAGTCTAAATAGTTATTCCACTGCCATATTCTATGGTATAAATCCCAGTACGGAAGCTCTGGAACTTTATTCCAAACTACTGCACTTCCAAAGCTACTCTGGGGGAATGATGTTTTTTTCCACAACCACTGTGTCAGAAAGCTTCCCTACTCAATTAAGCCCTAATTTGGGGAGAACTGAGTCAGATCAGGGGTATTTATTAAGTTATTTTGACTTCTGATTGAGTACTTTGTTTGACACCATGCTATTGGAATGTAAGGTTCGTGTCTGGCTACTACGTTGCATGTACTCAGGTCTATGAAGCACAACAACATAGGAATTCATTCAAACATTGAATCTGTCATCTAATAAAAACAGCCCATATATTTTTTTCTAAATGAGTATTTCACTAAATTACAAGAAACCATTACTAATAGAATAGGAGCAGATTTATGCAGTCTAAAAATACATCGCAGAAAGAAAGAGTAGTCTCTTGTGACGTGGATGTATTGCAAAATACTGTAAAAATCTTAACACTTTTCTTAGGATTTAGAAACACTGAAAAGGCACACAAGCAGCAGGAGTCTAGGAAGAGAGATTTGGGGAGCAGAGGGGAAGGAAAGAGCAGTTCGTATGGTCAACAAGCTTTGTCCTTTTCTCCTTCTTTGTCTTCTTGTGTCAGCCTCACAGTTCGTAAGCACTAGCATCTGTCTTTCATAGGAAAAAGGGTTTTGAAACATGGCATTTCCTCTTCTCGCACTGAAAATGACCCCAAACTAGTTTCTTATGTATTTTATGCAACTGTTTTGGAATTTGGAAAACCCCACAGACACACATACAAAGCTCCATACATCTATGAACATCTGGGGACTTGGCCAGTTCTGCACAGCCCGGTTTTGTTTTAATCAGTAGAAACTCCTTCCCTGATTGTGAGCCTAAGGTAAATTACTTCCTTTTGAAGCTGCTCACATGCGTGCTGGCTCAGCTTTCAGCCCAGGTGAAGACCTGGAATGGACTGAAGGCTCAGCTCTAGCTCTACCTCCCTCATGAGATATTACCTCACTGGACGTAAAGGTTTTCCCACCTTGTGCAGGTGGTTAGTGGTGAGGTGGCTGTTCAGCAGGCCCCTTTCTCCCACAGCATTTCTTGCTCCATGCAGTACAGCTTTGGAATTTCACAGAATTGTGGAATCATTCAGGTTGGAAAAGACTGTTAAGATCAAGTCCAACCAATACCCCAGCACTGCCATATCCATCACTAAAACACGTCCCTAGGCACTACTACTACACCTCTTTTAAGTATCTCCAAGGATGAGATAAACTTTACTCTCAGCCAGTCTGTTAGATTGGTTTAATATTCCCCACTTAAATTCACTGCATTACACGGATCAAGTTGTGTCTTCACCCCATTTTTCTGACCTTTCTTCCCTCTACTAGTAGTTGCTAAAGTCCACATTTGACCAAAATGTCCAACAGTTTTAGAACTTCCTCAGCTCCAGAGTAATCTTAGCAGCTGTAACTTTCCCAAGACCCTGGACTTTCCAAACAGACAGTCAATAAGTGGAAATCTCTCATAGCATGCAGCTCCCTCCATTTCTTCTCTGAAGGCAAAACCAGCTTACTGACTGAAGCTCACCTGAGCCGTGCTTCTTCACAGGGAATTTCCAGAGATCAAATTTGTAGGACCTCTTTTTAAAAAGATTTATTGCACCTACTTTTATTACAAAGTTCACAGGCATTATTGCATCCCAAGGAAATATTAACTCATTCAGCACCTCTAGTATAACTGGTCAAATTCTAGATGCCCATTTTCCAAATGATTTTTCCTACCATTCTCATCTATCACAACTGTCAGGTCATCATGGGGGGCTGGTGGCTGCCCAGGAGCTGGGAGCATCAAGGGCTCCCCAGGGTGGGTGATGGCAGGGCCCTGGATAGGGTGGGTAGGATGGTCAGGACTGATGCTGCCTTCAGGGCTGTGATGGTAACTGAAATGAAACAGACTGTGCTGTTGCAAGTCCCAGTCTTTATCATATCTTATTGCCCATGATGATGTTTCTGTGCATTTCACAAACCCTACTGCCTGTTCAATGAGTTTTGATTGCCCCAGTCTTATACAAAAATCTGTGGGGTACATCTTTGTGCTAAAAAGCTTTATATGATATGATTTTTTTAAAGGCTGATGAGTTTTCATTACATGCATGTCACTCTGTTCCTGCCTGGCTTATCTCATTTTTCAGTTGCCATTTTTCATAGTGCCATCACTGGACTGAGTGATTTCATCTTTCACATGCCTGACAGGTTTACTTCACAAAAGCTGTCCTGCCATCATTTAGAGAGGTTTTCCTTTCCCTACTGACTGCACTGAAATAGGTTATTTGCCTTATCTCACTGCACTGCTACCCCTTCTGTCAGACATGTGGACTGTTTTCAAAGACTTAAATGATACATTCTGTTAATTCAAGCTTGTTAACTAAAAGGAGCCTAAATTAAAGTCATCTTCTCACTGAAATCAGATAGTCTGTTTCTCTACTTACAGCTCAAGCCTTCACTTCATCTATTGCTATCTCTAAAGTTTGCAGGGTTTTCTGCTTGGAGTCTTTTTCCCTGGCATACTTAATTCTCAGAGTGGCTTACATATGGTCTACATTTCTGTTAAGAATTCCTGTTTCTTTAAGCTTATTCCAGAAGAGGAATCTAATGATTATTTGTGTTTATTCTTTCGGGCTGCTATGGCACTTGTGAGCCCCTGTCAAATTTCAACTAACTAACTTTTGGTAGATGAGACATTTGGCATTGACATTGCCCCCCACGCCCCCCCCCCAAACACAGAGTTCAAGCTCAAGGCATTATTGAAGAAGCAAAGATTTCTGTAGCTGGTGACAGTGTACAGGCAGACTGCTAGTGCAGAGCACAATTTGCTACCTCACAACTTTTGAAGGATACAATGAAGGAAGAGACTGCTCCAGCCAAAATTGTCACAATGTGTGCAGAGCGAAGGGCCCAGATTCCTCACGTTCCTGTCCTTTGTAACTTCCTTTGCAAGCATGTACTCGGGTTTCAAAGCCAGTTCCAGGTCGTGCTCCTAGCTTTCAAAATAATTAATGGACTCTCTTTAAATGAATACCCAACAACAGGGCTGGACAACTTTCTTCTTTTTCTGTATCCTGCTTGTGGTAAGCCAGCTCTCCTCATGCTCCATACTGGGAGTTAAGAGTCTGAACTCTTAACTCCCAGTTGTGAACTCTATGAGATGTGAGTTTCTTCAGCATTAGGTCCTGTAATGCTGTACTACATCATGCCAGGATGAGCCTAGCCCTTAAAGTGTTATAAACAAATGATCAAGTAAATTATTCATGTTCACAAATGAACTTTAGTTATTAATCTCTAGGAGTAATAAATAAACACGAAGTGAAGAGCTGGCAGATTTTTTGGTGACAGCTTCATTTACAGCTCCTGTAACAGAAAGCCATTTCAATATTTTCTTTTTATGTAAACAATCTCCCAATAAGAATGAAGGAAAAAAAGCTGGTAGACATTGTCTTGGCTTCTTCAGCCACCCTTTCTCTTCTGGATCCCCATAGCTTCTTCCATCACTTTAACCTCCTTACACCCTAATTCCTTTGGTTGTAGTTCCAGTGCAAGTACCTTTATAGAGTCCTTAATGAGAAAAAATATAACACCTGTAAGAGACACACACAGCAATCACAGACATCGTGAATGTGATACCTCCTGTGATGCTCTACTGAGCACATATCCAAAACCGCAGGCCCATTTCTTGTTTGGGGTGTACAGATCCAAATCATAGAGCTGGATTGCCCATATGACAGTGTGTTCCACCCTATCAGCATGGGGTCCGGCAAAGGGCATTAAGTATGGGTTGTTATACTCAGTTTCTGACCAGAAACTCATCCTGGAAGAATCTAAGTTCTACTTTCCACATAAGAATATATATTACAAGATTTCAAATGTCAATTTCACAGACTCCAGCCTTTTTTCCCAGTCTGTTGATTTAATAGCTGACAGCACACATATGAAGCTGGTAGCACACACAGCTTTCTAACTCCCTGTTTTTTTAACCTATTTCCCGGGTTCTATTCAGATCCCAGGCACTGCCTTTGCAGAGCCTTGCTCTCCCTTGCTTATGATCCTTAGGCTGCCTCTTCACTCCATCCCCTCATTTCAGGAAGCAACCTGCTTCCATCTGGGCTGACCAGACAGCACTTCTACTCGTGGTGGCAGGCTGTTCCCTACATGCAGGCTGTCTGAGCCTCACTGACCCTCCATCTCGTTTAAATTTGTGGCTGCATTTCTTCCTTGACAGCATCTTTTAATACAGTAATTCTTCCCTTACAGTCTTACTCACAAACTATTCATTTTACCAGCTTAGAATGTAGTTTTTCTGAGAAAATTGTGTTGTTCAAGAGCATTAGTAAACATGTCTGATGGAAGAAAAAGAGAGGAGTAACAGACAAAAGCTATCAAAAGCTTAAAATCAGTTAAGAGATAAAGACAATGGGAAAGCATAAGAAAAAGCATGAATGAAAGAAATGAAAACTTTTCTCATCTTCTTCAGAATCCTTGTCTTCACCCAGGACCAGATTTAAAGATGTGCTTAAAGGCAACTTATAGTTGCAAACCCTGAAGATACAGTTTAGGCTCATGCTCATTTATCAGACCTGTGCAAAACATTGCTACCCCTCACTGAAGGTCACCACTCTCAGAACAGAACTCAGCGAGGGAGCCCACACAAGGGCACCTTTTGCTGCCTCAGTGCCATGTAAGCCAGGTTAGTTCAAAACACTTCCCCTAGCAATTTAAACTAGGTCATCCTTCTTTCCACTGAGGCAAACAAGGAACAACCACACTTTCCTTGCCACTGGTGGTGCTACAGAAGGAAAAATATTGAGTAAAAGGGCAGCAAACCCCAGTAAGGGCTTAAGCCACTGCAGCTGTTCAGTCAGCTAATACAAATCAAAAACTGTCTTCTCACTGGTGGTGTCAGACCAGTTTAAAGAATGTCTATACTGTGTCCTCACCACTTATTGTTTCTTTTGCTGTGAAGGCCAAGAAGGCCAATGATATCCAAGCTTGTAATAGAAATCGTGTGACCAGCCAGACCAGGGAAGTGATTATCCTCCTGTACTCAGCACTGGTGAGGCCACACCTCAAGTACTGTGTTCAGTTTTGTGTCTCTCACTACAAGAGGGACACTGAGGTGCTGGGGCGTGTCCAGAGATGGGCGATAAAGCTGATGAAGGTCCCTGAGCAGGTTCAGATAAATACCTTGCAAATAAATATCAGTGCAACAGAGAGAGCTACAAGAGCAGGGGTGCTCTGCATTACTGTTAGCATTTGTTCCTCATACCAGGCCACAGCTTCAAAGAGCCAGGAGGAACAACCTTCACAGTCTTTCATGCTTCAGGAAAAGTCTATCCTTTTCAGATATTTAGACTTTATCAGCCTGAGTAATAACTAATCAGTGCTCATCTGTGAAGTTTCTTTCCATGCATCTGCCATGGTAAGAAATATTTTTCCCCTTTACCCCTGGATTCCTTCCTGCACTTGAAATCAAGAAATCTCATCGTAGCACAAGAGATTAAAATACTCGTTTCAAAGCAGACGGAATTTGCCTCAGACTCTGAGAGGGCTTAAATGACCACCACAAAGTCTTAGTGAGCCATTGAGAATACTGTGAACCTGCACATTATAGAGGAGGATATTCTTAAGGAGTATGTTAAAACTGCATTTAATAATACAAAAATGAAATTTCCTTATTATATCCTTCTAGAATCCCACTTGCAACTTAACAAATCTCACCTGAAATCCTCTCAAAACCTTACATTTTTGCCCAAATATGTTTGTTTCACTTTAATTTCTTATTCATGCATAATTTTAGGATGTATTTAGGTCTCAGTTGAACTACAGCTTTGTAGGTCTGCTTATTTACTGAACACATTAAAGTGAATAAACATCCCATTTCTTTGGTAGAAACAGAAGCAAAGTTCCTGGCTTACATCAGTTTTTTGTCCCAGAATAGAATCAAAGGCTGCTGATGTAGTTTATGTCCCTATTTAGAAATAGGAAAACCTTTGTTTTGTGTACACAGATACTAAATATTTCAGCTTGAGATGTTAGAGGAAGCTGTGGAAGTTAGCAAGCCCGGTGCTTGCTTCATTCTTGGCATGGGGTCTACCTGCAATGGTATTTGGTGTTTGTGTTTATCTGCAACATGTGACATTTAGTAGACTGAAAAGGCC
Organism: Colius striatus; assembly: GCF_028858725.1. Taxonomy (NCBI): domain Eukaryota; kingdom Metazoa; phylum Chordata; class Aves; order Coliiformes; family Coliidae; genus Colius; species Colius striatus. Next base: position 9,512,615 of record NC_084762.1, read on the forward strand.
TGGTTAGTGGTCTTTAGTTCCAGGCTTGTTAGAGGACCTATGAGACCATGGCTTCTATTTCCCTCGATTCTTATCCCAATTACTCTACAGTATACCGTTCCCCTAACGCTCATAAAACTGTAGCAAAACTCATTCTTTTCTTATTCAATGAATTACAGGATTTGCACAGGATGCAGCAGAACACTGTAAACAGAAGTAGAGAACAATTCCATAAATGTAGTTGTTAACATTTAAGTAACAAACACAGGAGCAAAACAGGTGTTTTTCAACAATGCATCAGTTGAGAGTCCCCTAATTCCAGTGGGCTTTCAAAGGGAAATTGAGGAAAAACTTACATTTGGATATTTGCAAATTCTTCCTCAAAACAGCTAACACATATGAGGATGCATCCAAGTATGTGCACTACCAGAAAAGTGCCTTTTCTGCCCAGCTGCTGCAAAGAGAGAGAATTCCAGATACAGCGGACTATAGTGACTCATGATTATTATTTTCTCTTGCTTTTCCCCTAGTTACTTCAGAATTCCACATTTGGAAAGATTTATTTTTGCATGTTTGTGGGCATAAATTTGAATGCAACAGTGCAGTGTACGTGGATTTTGCCCTTCAGTTATGTCAGTTGTTTTTTTTTTATTAGAAAACTACTGAATCTTTGTAAGATATTTTTAGTCAAAAGCATCCCAAAGCCTTCTAGAAACGCTGTAACACAGCTAATCCCTTCTTCTGCATCTAGCACAAATTCTCCAAGTTTAAAAATTCCAAAAGCAATGGAAAACCTCTTCAGAGAGGAAGCCAAGACCAACGTATTTGTGTGAAAACCCAAGCAGAATCAAGTTAGATGGTGGGAAATCACCTGAAGTCAAACCTGTCAAAATAGCTAGCTGACATCTGGAAATCATAGAATCATAGAATGGTAGGGTTTGGAAGGGACCTTTAGAGATCATCTAGTCCAACCCCCCTGCAGAAGCAGGGTCACCTAGATCAGGTCGCATAGGAACATGTTCAGGTGGGTCTTGAAGACCTCCAAGGAAGGAGACTCCACAACCCCTCTGGGCAGCCTGTGCCAGGGCTCCCTCACCTGAACAGGGAAATAGTTTTCTCTTATGTTTAGGTGGAACTTTTTGTATTCCAGCTTCATCCCATTACCCCTTGTCCTGTTACTATCTACTATAGAAAAGAGGGATGTCCCAACCTCCTGACACCCACCCTTTAGATATTTATAAATGCTAATAAGATCACCTCTCAGTCTCCTCTTTTCCAGACTAAACAGCCCCAGTTCCCGCAGCCTTTCCTCGTATGAAAGATGTTCCAAGATCAAGCCCTTGTGTTGTGCAGAGGTAAAGCACTGCAGCCACCATTCACCTTTTAAACACTAACCCAAAAGCACGACTCTGACTTGTCTGAGAGACACAATCTCTAAAGTCTGAGCTAGACCACATTTCTTGGTAACAACAAATCCAAAAGGATATTTTGTCCTGACTAAAAATTTTTTAAAAGCCTGTTTGAATTCAGACCAGCTGTTGCTGCTGACTGACCTAAATTAACTTTGCTAGTTGAAAGGAACAAGTAGTTCAGCTTTGTAGGATCATTTAGTGAATCAACTTGTGTCTAGAAGTGTTGGGAGAAGGTTTCCTCTTATCTTCAGAAAAATAGGTGAATCCCTTCTTAGGAAAAAAGCCAATATTAATAAAAAATAATCATCAAAAGATGAAGCTGAGTGTTGTTAAGAACAAAATGTGTGCTAAATTAGGGTTGTATGTTTCGTCTTTCCTGTTATTAATGGCATCCTCAGAGGATACTGACTCACTCGCTGACTGAAGTGCTTGTGGTTTGGGACCCATCCTGAGCCAATAATGCTAGAACCAGTAAAGCTCTTCCCTTTTCTTTACATAAGGAAGCTTCCAGATCTAGTTGCCATTCGTTGCAACACCAAGAATAAAGGGCAGCAAAGACCTCAAGTTAGGAGTCCTTAAAAGGGACCAAGTTATCATCTTGTGAGGTCATCCAGCTACCAGTGAGATTTTCTAACATGGAATACTCAGGGTTTCAGCAGCCTTTAAGTACTCTTGCCTTCACACTCAGTCAGATCAAGGGTTGATTTTGTAAGGAGTCACTTCACCAATGCTAGCATGCTTGCAGTTGTTTTCTTTTGTTCCCAGGAAGTGTTAGATCAAAGGGCTGCACATCCCAGGCTCAGGCTGTATTTACACTTGGGCATTTTAGCTTTATTAGAAATTCAATTCCTATTACTCAGGTGGCAGGATTACTGCTGTGGAAAGCACCTGCCTTTAGGGAGAGGAGATAAATAATTCAAACCTTGTACTGAAAGTCACCTTCTGCCACCGTGCTTGATGTTTACTGGGACCTTCTAGCAGTCACAGTCATTGCAACTTCTCCACCGTGTGACATTGGCACTGTTGATGTGAGGTAGCATTTTTTAAGTCCTCTTTTGCCTGCACGCTGCACTAAATATGTGACATGTGGGAAATGGATCTTAACAATGGTAAGATGATAAAAGATTCTTCTTGTCAGAGTACTTCAGTCAGAATTGTCATTTTGTTTTCCTAATACTTGCCCTGACCTCAGCTATATAGCAATCCAGCTTTAAAAGCATAACTAATACTACAGAGTATGTATTTTTGATTTGACAGTTAATCATTCTCAATAGTCTGATTCTAAAAGCACACATGCTGAAAAAAACTTTAAAACTAAAAAGGTTTATATATTTAGATGTAAGATGCCAATGCAATTTGAAAAGCCTGAGCAAGGCTCTATTGAGCAAATTAGTTACACATGCAGTGAAAAGATGCCCTCAAGATGCTCACAAGCTAGAAACAAGCATCCCTTGCGTTTTCATCTCATCCCTCATATATTCACCTCTGCCTGTTTGTTACTCTTGCTAATAGTTTCTGAATTACTGACATGTGAGTGGGCTTTTGGAACTGCTTGGAGCCCTTGCTAAGGCAGGGAGTCCTGTGCATAAGCAACAGCAAGCAGACCAGGCAGTGGTTCACAGGCTCTCACTTCGCACTACACATCTGGCTTGGCACGATGTCTCAGCTCCGTGAAGATGAGCTTGTGCTTAAGTCTTCATTGAAATGGATGGAATGACAGTAATTGTGCTTAAGGTAGCTCTTAAAACACCTAATTAATGTTTAGCAATAAAACCCAGGGACCTGAAGTGATGTATCAGCAACTAAAGATGTTATTTTCCAAATCCCTTCTGTTTTAAAGATTTGCAGTAGACAACAACATTTATGAAATACACCCGCTGCTATTTTTATCTGATTGAAAGTTACTCCTGCAGTCTTACTAGAAATGTGCTGGCATTTACAGCTGTGTAACTGAGAGACAAATTACATTCAAACAGTTGGACTGCACTCTGAACAGTGATGCAGTGGGAGAGCAGCTCCAATTTCAGCCAAGTAACTGCTGCTCAAGCTGCAATCTGCAGCTGCTTGATATGACATGCTGCTTCAGGGACAGGGCAAGCCCATATATCCTTCCACTTCTGACAGACCTGTGCCTATCCTCTGTGCTGCAGCTTGGAGCCCCTGAAGAGAAAGGATTTGTGCTGTATTCTGAGGTCCCACTCTGTGGATATTCTGGTGGCCCACTCTGTGGGTATTCTGGTGGCCTTCCCATATCTGAGCTCAGAGAGCTGCTGCCTAACCTGTGTGGTGTGACAGTGCAAAGCACAATGCTCTGCTGGCACAGCAAAGGACTGGGTTGGTCTGCAAGAGGATAAACTCAATGTAAGGCTTCCCAGTTCATAAAGATTGAGAGTATCTTCTAATTAAGAAGACTCTGCCACTTTAAAACTATCAGTCAAATTGTGTCTCTTTTTGGTTTGAGGGGAATGGGGGATCTTGTTTCTGGATTGACCTTAAATTACCCAGACTATACAATGGATGGTATGATCAGGACACTCACAGTGACCACTTCTTCCTCTGTAATCCTCCCCCAGTATCTTTTGTCCAAACTACATCAGATCTATTCATGAGGTTTTCTTCTTCTAGTCTTACACTACTCCTAAAAAATTCACAAAGGCAGAATTGATATTCCAAACAATAATGCCAGCAGGAAACAGAATGGAGACTGAAGCATTCTCATCTTGAGAAACAGGCCAACAAAGAGAATATTGTCTTCAATTTGTAAAAGTTTTTTGTCAAATTGCTTTGACCTCAGCTTTAGACTTATCTATATGTTGCTCTGTAGCAAAGTTTGAAATTCTGACAGAATAGCATCAATGCTTACAATACAGTAATCCCATGACATCTTTTCCAGTTGGTCTTTATGCTCCTCATGATAAAACAGAAGCCAAAAAGGACATGTTATGTCTAATTACCCTGACTTAAACTTGGACATTATGCAACGAAGAAATAGAAATCAGCAAACATTTTCTTGACTCAACTGCTGGCAGTACTCAGCTTTTGAAATCTTTCAAAATAAAGTATTTATGAAGCTTTTTCACTTAACAAGGTTCAATCCAGATTCTAAATATAATCCAGTTTTCGCTTGGAAGCCTGCCACAAAAGGTCAGTACTGAATATTCCTGATAGTAGCACATAAGTACACACGTAGCTCGTGAAGCAGCTGGTATTTCTTCAGAGAGCTGTACTTGTCAGGAACATCACAGTCTACAGGGATGGCAACAAGAATGATGTCTGCAGACAAGAATAGGTCATCCAAGTACTGACAGTCAAATAACATCAGATTTTGAAAGTCTGGAAGTACAGACTTCATATAGAGTCAGCAAACCACATCTATTTCTGCTGAACTAGGGTAAAATGAAAAAAATATTTACAATATAAAAATCCTGAAACAGCCCTTAAACATTCACAATTCAAAACTGATACCATCATACTTTTGCAACCTGATCTAAGTGACCGTGCTTCTGCAGGGGGGTTGGACTACATCATCTCTAAAGGTCCCTTCCAACCCCTACCATTCTATGATTCTGTGATACTTATGAGAACAGGAGAACTGGTCTATGAACATTGCTTTCTATGACCATATAATTTTACTTAAATAGAAAAGTGATGATGTACAACAGGGACCTAGTTTTCTTTTGCTTACATTTTTTTCTCTGAAGAGAAATTCCTTCAGTTAAATAAGTTATAAAAGACAGAAAAAAACAGGATTCAGTTTATGAATGCTCAAAACTGAGACTGGGAGAAATTCCACTGTGTAGAAAAGCTACACGATGAATCTCATACAAAATTCTGTGATAGTTCATAATCTTGTGACATGTCTAATGACAATATCCTGGGGGACAGGGCAGAATGAACATAGCTCTTTATACAGGACAGCATGACAGATAAGCTATCAGATTTTCATTACAGAGCAGAGTTTTCTTCATTTCTACTGGATTTATTATAGTAATTATTAAGGTCAAAAAAGCACACTGTTGACTCCAGGGAAGATGACAGAAGATACGACAAACAAGCTGTATTGATTTGGCTCAGGGACAATGAAATACTCACTGACTCATTCCCAGATCAGTTATTTATTACTTTTGCTTATTGCTAGATGACAGCTAGCATAATAGATGCCCTTTATGTTTGTCATATGTAAATATTCTAGTTTGCTGTAATACACACATTTGTGATGCCTCAGAATCTCATGATGCACAAACGAAATGCAACAATCTGTGCAATGAGATGCACAGATACAGATCTGCAACGAAAATTGAGTCTCTTGTTTAGCACAGAATGATGTTAATAAATGATACTCATCATCAAAGGAATATACTGGCCACGTATGTTTCCATGTGCATCTAACATCTAAATAAAAGTTTTCATCTTCCCCATATATTATAAAAATTAACGGATGCCAGCACCATGTCCAATTATAAACAATGTTAAGATTTTTATTTTAAGTTTTGAACAGTGTTCTTGTAGTTTAGAGTATCATTGAAAGCCCCTGAAAAATTTGTATTACACATATATTACAACCAGATGTGAATTGAGGGTAGCAGTTCTGTTAAAAGCTTCAGGTAATGTCATAAACCACAGGATAGAAGCCTAATTCACTAAAATCCCAATAGAATTAGAGTTCTGTAGCTTACACCTTACTTGCAATTTTATATACAAGCTGTATGTGACGAAATGCTGATACATATGCACTTCCTTGCAATGATTCCCTTCTCTAAATTCATCCTACTTCATCTTTCCCTCCTTTTTGTGACTCCTCACATCCCTTCATACTGCACCATATCGCTTTGAGCGGCGACTACAAACACCATCTCAGCTGCACATTTAAGGCTCATGAATCCCAATCTCTGTCTATTCTATTTTACATTATCACTGACCTGTCCTCCTGCAGAAAGTCAGCAAAAGAAAAGGTGGGACAATTCACGATACACAGTGAACTGACTTAACCAGTGAAAGTGTCTGTTTCTACTGCATGGCACAGTATAGAAGGGAACTATCCATAACTTTATAGCTTGCATTTTACATGCCTCCTTCCCTCAGCTTGTCTCCTCCAATGCTCACAATTTAATGTGTTTGTAGCTTTCACAGAATGTTGCAGATTGAGCTATATTGAAAAAGTTAAGTAAATGTAGTAGCTAGCAAGGGTTAAATAAATGTAATAGCTACCAACAAAACCCTGGAATGAGAGCTGCAAAAAGCCAGGACTTGCAGAATTTGGCTCTTGAAAACAGCTAGTACAGGTGCAGAAATAGGACAGCTGTGTACGATCGTAGCCAAGGAGCAAATTAAACTTGTTCTTGAAATTCTCTTGCAATTAGTGCAGGGACACTGCACATCATCAAAGTCTGTGCTCACAAGTTCAGGGTTTCACAAAGTTGAATGAATGCTCATGACACTAACAATGTTTTGGTGTGATTAGCAGTAATTAAACAGTGGGGAAAGTCTCTGCAGACCAGATTTCAGATCCCATTTTGAAGTCTGATATAGGGAGGTGTTTCAAAGAACCTGGAGGCCACCATTTAAAGGTGGAAGCCTTGCTTTACCATTTTAACCTTTCATAAGAAGCACTCATTAAGGCTATAAACATCCATAGAGCAAACAACTTATTGGACATACCACCTTAGTCCAAGTGGATTAGCAAGGCTCAGATAATTTCCCGGTGCTGATAGTGTATGTCTTTTTCAACACTACCTTACCTGCAGATGATTTTTTAGGAGAAAGAACACAAACTGCCACAAGAGAATAATCTAATTTCAGTGAATTAGTTCCTCTGGAGTGTATTTGGTCAGAGGAAGATAATGCAATACAAAAAAAGCCATATGAATTTTTAATCTTTGCTTTTTCAGAGTAAACATACATCCAGTGTTAAGCACATGAACAGTCCTATTTATGTCAATGGGAAGTTTCACAAAAATGAATCATGGTCCAATTATGTTGAACCTTTACAGTGATGCATAAAAAGTGGGGTTTTTTTTGAAGATTCAAATTTTTGTGAAAGAATGTCTATGATGTATCACATACAGAACCTAGACTAACTTATTGTTAAAATAGCTAACTAAAGTCCAATCAGAAAATGAAATAATAAAGCTTCTACCTAGATATTTGTGTGCTACACTGATTTTTTTTCTTTAATATAATACAAATCCTATTTCTCCAAAAGAAGAAAGCAGGAAAAAAATAAAGTGGAAACTGTATCTGTCAAAAAGCATGGTACACTGGTGTAGACAAGTCAAAACTCTTCAGTGGCCACTGTGTCAGGATAGTATTTTAAACAGAAATTATGATTATATTTTTTAATGCACACCTTGGGAAAAAGTCTGTTATCCTTCTTCCTACTTACTGCTTTCTATTTCACTCATAGCAATAATGTGTAAAATACATATGAATAAAACCCATGATCTTCCAGTTATAAAAATTTAGAGTGAAAGATAATCAAGTTGTTCATTGTGTGCAGTTCATAATTGTAAGTTTTCTATGACACTGCAGCGATTTATGGCCATGCTTTATGTTACATGTTGTTCACAATATCATCTACAACATGTCTAATTGAACATAATGCATGCATTTTTATCAAGATCAGATGCATTTTTATCAAGATCAGAGCACTACTGTGCTTTTTGAACTGCCTAACCCTCACAGTGCATCCCCAGAATAAAGGGTGTCTATGAGATATGGGGAGACCTGAATTCTTCACATGAGTTTGTCAATGATTTTCTTCTTAACCTTAGACAACTCACTAATAAGGTCTTCTGGCACACTGCCAAACACACTTGACTCCCACGGGACTTACTAAGATGTGTGGGAGGATTAGGCCTTCAATGTTATGTGCCTGCATCCATTTACATCCTTGGATCCTCAAAGGAAAGATTACCTTGTTTGCAAAGATGTCACTGACAAACATTTAAGACCCCAAATTTTAGCTGATACTCTTTTCTCTAACGCATCTTAAGCAAAGAATGGTGGAGAAAAACAACTTCCTTCATCAGTGGGTCCTAATCCCTTATTGAATCTTCTTGCTAGACCAAGTGCCCAGCGCAGCTACTTTCTGCAGCACCAGCTCCTCATCTGTGATGAGTACAGTTGGGAAACTGTTGCATGAAATAAACATGGGAAGAATTATCTTTGGGACTTGTGACAAGACCTTTCACTTTAGGACATAGTTCTGTTTGCAATTTTAAAGTCCTGAAGCTTAGGTACATACAGATGCCATACCAAAACGAACAAACAAGTCTGCAGAGCGAAGCATGAAGCAGACAGGAAATGCCTTAAGGTAACCCCGGCAACCTTAATTTTCTCCATTTGTGCAGTCTTTAAGTTTGTCATCACACAGTAACAACTCTCCTTCAGCAGACTTTCCTGCCAGATGTTTATAGCAGCACCGACAACCATCAAGTTTAAGGTATCTAGGTGGTTTGTGATAGAAAAATAACAAAAAAACCCAGTTGTAAAGCCCATACGTAAATTTACTGATCTTTCAGCTCTGACAAGAATCTCATAGTTCCTATAAGTTCTGCTTCACTTGTAAGGGAAGGAGGAAAAATGAGGCAAAGGAAGCACAAGAAACTCCATCTTACATGGCAATGGTGCTTCCAAGATGTTGACACATGTTTATCTAACTCAATAGATCTAAAAGCAGCGATGTTGCTATAAATCCAATCCTGACTACTACCGAGCTCTGTCTCTGGAGGTTTTCTAGACATCAAGTTTATTTTTCAAATAAAAGCTTACTCAATAAATAAAAACCCCCACATTATATTAAAATTTTAATTTCAATACACAACAAGATGTTTTTCAACATGTAACATTTTCAAATGCAAATAAAATTGCTTTATAAAGTTCCTTTTGGGAAAAATTGTTCACCTAAAATTATCACAAATGTTGAGACAACAGGAACAGTAACTGCTATACTGTTTATATAGTTGCTGCTTAGAGCCAAGATTGCTGGTGATTTTGTGCTTGTACAGAGGCTGCATCTAGAAATGCAGTAAAATTGTCCTCCCTGCCCCCATTGGATTAGTTACTGGATTATTCCCTCCTCTTTTCTCAACACTGGAGCTGGTAATCAGGCTAAGAGCTTTGAGAGCAATTAAGGAGTAACCGCATTAGTGTTTATGAAATATTAAGCACTAAAGAACAAATTGTCTACTATTTTATCCAAGATAAATTCTTATGCATGAAATTACAAAAGTAGAGACAGTACACAGGAAAAAAGTATCCACGCTGTTTAAATTGTAGCATTTTCCCTCTGTGCACAGCACTGGTGAAGCTGCACCTCATATATTGTGTTCACTTCTGGGCCCCTCACTACAACGGGGACATTGAGGTGCTGAAGTGTGTCCAGAGATGGGCAACAAAGCTGATGAAAGGTCTGAACAACATGTCTGACGAGGAGCGGCTGAGGGAACTGGGGGTGTTCAGCCTGGAGAAGAGCAGGCTGAGGGAAAACAGGATCAGTCTCTACAACTATCTGAAAGGAATTTGTGTTGAAGTGGGGACTGGTCTCTTCTCCCAAGTAACAAGTGATAGGACAAGAGGAAATGGCATCAAGTTGCGCCAGGGGAGGTTTTGATGGGATATTAAGAACAATGTGATTGGATATTAGGAATAATTTCTTTACCAGAAGGGTTGTCAAGCATTGGAACAGGCTGCCCACAGGCAAGTCTTCATCCCTGGAGATATTTAAAAGACATGTAGATGTGTTTTGGAGAGACGTGGTTTAGTGGTGGGCATGACAGTGTTAAGGTAACCGTTGGACGTGATGACTTTACAGGTCTTTTCCAACCTAAATGGTTCTCTGCTTCTGTGACTGATGGTATGCTGGCTGTGTAATCAGCCATCCTGTTATTTATTTCTGAATACAAGGGTTCTACATGTGTCTAATTCACTATTTTTCTGTCATAGATATATCAAAATTATAAAGAAGAAATCTGTGCTTAACTCTAAAGACAGTAGGAGGCTGTGGTCTGTTATTGTTGAAGCAAGTGAAAGGACTGCCTTTGAAAAATGAGTCTGTGGTATCTGTTGTAGAAAGAAAACACAAAAGCACAAAAGCAAGAGTAATAAGCAAAATTAAAAAGATGAAGCAATAATAAATCAAGCATAGAAGTCATTTAAAAACTTGCAAGCTGATGTGCAAGTACTGCATGAAAATCCTCCAAATTTTCATCTCTGGACTTGAAGACTCCGAAGAATGAGGCAATTCATTAATAATCCCTCATGTCTCTTCTGGGGTCGGCCGACCCTTGAAACAGACCTTATGTTAAAATTTAGCATGTTGGCCTCAAAACTAAAAGCAAATTATTAATCAAAGAGTTTGAGAAGTATTTACAACAATCTCTTTACCCTATTTTATCTCCCTTTACAGGAGAATTTCAAAGGCTTTTGTACTTAAGGGCAAATATAGTCTTGCTGCTTTGAAATTAGAATTTCAGTGAGGAGTTTAAAAGCAAATGAAAACATCAGTGCAGTCCAAAGATATTCCATCCATTTCATTTCAAAAACAGGACAGGGGTTACACATCACCTGGTACTGACAATTGGGGTGGGTTTTTTGCATGTTTGCTACTTCTGTTTCTAAGTTTTCGAGGGCGGGGGGTGGGGAGAACAAAGGCCTCTCTCAACTCTCTGCACTTTTTTTCTCCTTTAAAATTTTGATATGGGCTGGGGTGAGGTGCTCATATTTGGGAGAGAACTAGCAAAAAAGCATCCTATCTTTTCAAGTTTCCCTAGGACGGGTCTGCCAACTACTCACAGAGGTGGCGTTCCACTGCCCCATGGTGTCAGGAGTAGGGCTGTTGTAGATGCCTACTGACCACTGAACTCAGGCTTGGCACCTCTGCCAGACGTAGTATGAAAGGGAGCAGAGGGAATCTTGGCAACACCAGACACCAAAGAGAAGCCAGAAATGTTGGGATGTGAGGGTGAACTGGATGAACAGCTTGGAGGATGTGGCAAGGACCCTTGCCTAGATGGTCCCTTTGCCAAACAGCACTTCCACCAAGCCAAAGATGTGGTCCTGTCTCTAGACAGACCTTGGTGCCAGCAATGGCCAGCACATGGCTGTGTATGGCTCATTGGCTTGTTGCCACATGGCAGGCAGGGAGCAGGGCTGTGACATGGGCCCAAACACAGAGAGAAAATTGTGTGCTGTCCCGTGGTGACCAGCAACATGGGTGGCAGTCTACTACAGGGTGGACTCAAGACTTGAACTGACACAGGCATCCTCATGCTCTAACTAGATCTCTGAAGTGATCATAACTAACATTGAAATATGACAGACAATTCTTGGAAGAATCCCTTATCAGGATTCCTCTAGAACCCAGATATCACCTTCACAGTCAGGTACTAATTAAACAAGAATGCTCTAACAGTACTTTTGCAGTTTCTGTTAAGTGCAAGGAAATGCTAAGCATTAAAAGAAAACAAATAAGCAACCACGTTTTGCACAAAGCCACCTAAGAGCAAAGCTACTCTACTTTTGAGGTCTAATCAGGGAGATGCAAAGTGTTGGATCCAGCTGACTCAATCCATGCCTAGAATCAAGATGAGGTGGTGGGGGGTTGTTTGTCTTCTGTCCCCATATCTGTTCTCCCAAGTACTGGTGAGCTGCAGGAGACCTCCTACAGCAGTATGAAAAACATTGTGCCTTTGGGACAAAAGCAAAATCCAGGAAGGTTGTAACCAAAGGGTTTAAGATACATTCACTTCAATAGTTCTGTTTGCAGGATTAGAAACTTACAAGAAGCACTAGAAAAAATGTCTTTGGACAAAATGCTTTTTTAAAAATATACACTAAAGGAAAAAGTGTAACTTATCTGAATATATTTTCAATCCAGAATAAAGTGTTAGTGGAAATGAGGAAGACGTGTGCCAAAAGAGCCAACAGTTTGGTGGTTAAGGCAGCTCATCTGCTGTGTGGGATAATGAAGTCCAGATCCCACTTTAAATTAGGGAATGTGATTTTCTTGCTATTAATCTAATTGTTTTCTTATTCATGCCAGGAGCAAATTTAAATTTACTTTTGGGAGGTCAAAATTTGATTCATGTTCTTGCAAACGTGCTGAATTATTTATAGTATGTAATGTTAGTAAAAAGACTAGTAAAAAGGAGATTTTTTTTTTCAGGGGATAATCTACATTTACATTAGCTAACCAACTTTGGGTTTGACCTATTTAGAAATAGGTCAACTCACAAGCAAGAAGAAATTATTTACCTACAATTAATAATTCTGCCCACATTTTTTTTTCAAGGACTATAAGTGCTTGAATAATATTCACCAAACATATATATACCAAATGGAAAAAAATAACATGGGAAAGTGAATTACCTTCACCATCAAATTTACATCCATATGCATAACCAGCATTTGTGTTTCTGTACTCTTCTCTTTTCCCCATGAGAATGCAGTAATCCTACTATTCCCATTCAGGGAAATATTTTTTTTCTTTACTGTGAAAATAGCATCAGGATTTGGCCCATGGGGAAATAAAACTATAGCAATCATTTAGATATTTTATGCATTGTATCATTAATGTATTTTGATATATAGCTTTGATAGTGGAACTCCTCACTGGTCTTTCAGCTTCATGATCTGGGCTTTTTCTCCAGGTCAGCAATTCAACTCTCAGACACTTTGTGATCTTCATGAACCTTGGTATTATATTCACTTGTTTGTATTTTCATACCTCTTATATTTATTAAAGACTTCTCCAAACTTAAACTAAAGCTTAATGGTACTACAAAGCACTGCAATTGTTTACAGCTAATGTAAGGGAGTTCTGCTTGTCAGAATGCGATGGTTTTCAGTGGTGTGACACACAAGCTACCATAAGCTAAACATTACATCTCAAGCATTTTTACAAAACAACTTCTATACAAATTCTCCCTAAATCCAGATAGGATTTTACATTGAGAATAACCTGAGAACTTGAAGGCAAGGGCTGAAGGAAGTGCTTATCCCCATTTCTGCAGGCTTCCCTGGAAGCAATGAGACTTAAAATCCCACTGGGGAGCCAGCATGGAGCCCTGTGTGAGCAGCTCACCGAGTACCTGCTTGCCTGCACTGCGAGAAGGCACTCTGAGCTGTGGGAAACATAACCACATCCCTGGAGCTTTCTGTCTGGGCTAATTTACATGGGCTTCCTTGCATCTTGCATCAGTTCACTTATCTCTACATCTCTAGCCATATCTCTGTATGAAACCCCTTTAAATTCAAACTTTTTTTAATTCAAAACCAAGTTTAGAATAAGCTTGGTTAGAGCTGATGATGTATTCAAGGAGATTAAAGGTGGGTTTTTTATTTTCAGTTTATAAAATATACCGAAATCAATCCACATACAGAGGCACCTGGAACTCACCAAGGTTTCTGGAAGTAAAACACTCATGGATAAGAACCTATAAAGTCAAATGTCCGTCATTTTCTATGGCATCTTTTATGCAAAGATCTCAAAACCTTTTCCTAATGCTAAATATACTTAAACATTCCACATGTGTTATTCCAATTTTAAGGAAAAAGTGACACACAGAGAGTTTGAGTACTTTGGCAAAAAGGAACACAAGCCAGACACCCTGGACTCAGGCCTTATAGAACAGTTCTACTGAGACTAGGTATTCAGTCTGCCTTGTTAAAATTAGCTAATTAATGGGATTATGAAGTGAGAGAATATTCTAGTAAGACCTGTAAGAGGGTTATAATTTCTGACACTTGAAAGAGTGTTTGGATTGTGATACCATATGAAGGAGAATACATTTGCCACTCACTAATACATTACCATTCCCTCTTCTCCTTCCCAAAAAAGTAATTTGTTTTTGTAAATAGTGAACACACAGACAATAAATACAAAATAAAAATCATTATTGTTAACCACCAAGGAACCAGACAAATTCAGGGAATCCAGCTTCCAAAATGTAAGCTTTCATGGCAACATCAAAGCTAAGTTGAATTTTCAAAAGTGCATGTGTTAGATAAATAAACAATAATAGCAGAAATATGTCATGAGATATTTCATAATAGAGATTTATAGCAATACTAAACATGTAAGTTTAGCAATTAAGTGAAGAGAAAGTGAACAGAAACTATGCTGTTTGAAAAAACAACAGGTAGATAACCCATTATATGTTAGAGAAGATTCACTTGTGTGAGATTCAGAGACTAACTTTCAAAGATGATTTGAAGGTAATTGCAGGCCAAGATACAGCTTAAAAGTGTCTAGGAAGGTATCCCTTCTATTATTGTGTAATTAACAATGTAAAAATATCCTAAATTACACAAAATATTATTATTCTGATAAGGGAAACATATTCACTGATAATATCAGTTACTATACTTGTATAAAGTAGTTTATAAGTAGATTAGCAATCAAATTGGCACTGACTTATCCCTCTGGAAAGCCTCTCTAGTTTTCAGTTCTCTTTGGCAGTGACTTTGACATATTTTGTTTTCTTTTGGCATAAATGAAATGAAATCAAATACAGCCTTTTTACAATTACTTTTCATATAACCTAAGCAAGTTGCTCTCCATTCTATCGTATTCTCCTCTCCATATGATGATATTCTTCTGTCTCTTAAGGTTATCCTATGCTATTTCTGATATTTCCCTGTGCTAGGTACAGTTAAGCACAAAGGATTGATGAGTAAGCAGTAGGTCTATACGAAGGTCTAAAGTAATAAATTGTTCCAAGTTATCCTGGATTCAACAAAATGAAGAGATTAACATATATTTGCATCACTTGAAATGTTCTGATTGCCAAACCTTGCACTTTCAACATAGGTCACCGCATAGCTAAACTTGAAGGCTTAAAGGGCTTGTTAGGGTATTTAAGGCTGGTTTCCTTCATTGCCTGGAATAAGTCCACTGCAATAGCACAGTGTCTGATGCTCTTGGGTCACCACAAGCCAAGGAATAATATATTTTTTTCCTGTACCCTGGGCAAACCTCTGTTAAAATTAGGAATTAGCTTCAATTAATCTCAGGCTTATGTTTTGAAGAAATTTAGACTCCTGTTAATTCTAAAGGTCTTACTACATATTCAAACCAGAGCAATGGCAGGTGGCAGGCAGATCCAGGCCTGCTAGGGAATTCCTTACTGAAAAATTATTCAGTGGAAGATGCAAAGCCACCAGTACAGTCTTCTGATAGTTCTCCTTGTCAGAAGCCCCATGACTAGCATGCTCCTTTGCTCCAGCTTCTCTTAATCTCAGCTGGTCCTACAAGTCTTCAACTGTTTTTTTACAGCACCAAAATTAACATCCAGTACCGATGACCTGGAATTCTCCAACCAAACTGACAGAAGACACCAATAAGAGCAGTTTGTGAGAATGTGTTATATCAAGGGAATTTTCTTTGGGGAAGACTTCTGATCCAAATTATGTACCTTATAATAGCAAATAAGCTAGGTTCAGCTTGGTCTAGTCTCAACTCTGCAATCTAATCACCAGTCTACAGGGGAATGCTGAATGGATTTGCCAGTCTCTACCGTTGGAATGGTCCAATTCTCATAATTTTCCTGATATTCTGTGTAGCTAGGACCTGAATCTTAGTTCTTACTGTACTAAATTATAACCTTTACAGCTGGGATTGCCAAAATATTTCATGATTAACACAGAAAAGCTTCAAAGAGAAAAGTCGAAACATCCTGCCCATTTCTTCTCCTTCCAAGAATAGTCAGCCTGAGGGGAGTAACATGTTCCTGTATAAATGAAGGCAAAAGAATAAGGGCTTAACCTGAGTGGCCTGGAGGATCACCCAGGCACTTTAGCTATGCTGGGACAGCTTCTTTAACCATCTTAATGGATTTGGAATAATTTTTAACACACAAATTAGTGTGGTATAGGAAAATGTATTCCCACCCAGTTCTAGCCCTGTGGCTATATGGAGTTGCACCCAAGGACTCATCTGTCTCCCAGGCCTCTGAATCTAGGCAAACACAAAGTTAACTTAAAATTCTTTCCTGCACTGAGATTACCATGTGTTGGTTTTGTCCCTTTATAAATTCTCTCTGCATCTGTAGAATAAATGGTTCAGGGAAGCTTTAAACCATACATTTGACTTGATACTAGTTTACTTTGTCCACCCACTTGTGATCCTGAAGTATAGACTTTCCTATGTGAGTCTCACTCTGCCTATGGGTACAAGAAGATCTGCATGGCAATAATACCCAGAATTGTTATTTCAGGTACAGTCCTACTGTCCTAGCTAACGATAATGTGAAATAAAGGTCCCAATCTGAGGAACTTCTTCCCTCATCTACATCCTTCAATACTTATTATATCATCTGAGGGGTGGGATTTTAGTTTAGTTTGTTTGTTTTTAAAGTAGCTAAGCTAGGAGAAAGAAGACAAAAAGCTACTGGTTAAAAACACAGTGTCTCAGCAGGTTTGGAGGACTTTGGTGTGGAAATCTGGGCAGGAAGTAATGTATTTGGAAATTGTAACAGCTCTGCAGGTTTCCTATTCAGCTGTTACCCAGGTGGACCTTGAAGGAATTTCCTTTTCAAAATGAAATAAAAACATCTGGTAATATCTACATGCACTATTAAAGAACTTGAATATAAACACAGCATCCTGAATTATTTTTTTGTTTAGAACAGATGTTATTTAAAAAGGGAACACAAAGGAAGTACTTAAGATGGGATATACACAATCAGGTGAGTCAGAAGAAAGGTTCCAGTCTTGTTTTGCAAATTAAATCTCATCCTGGAAAAACAAGGCTACACATATTCTCAACATATAAGTAGAAAAAAAATAACATTAGGGGCCTCATTTTCAGTCCCTTGTGCTCCTGTCAAACATTGGCACTGTTTATATTCAGGAAAGGTTGATAGACACGACTTGCAATGACGATGCAAATTGTGGCTGAATCATATTGGCAAAGAGCTGTAGGAGCTGAGGGAAATATGCATAATGTCCACTTAGTCTGGATCTGCTTTGTATTATTAGTCACCCAATTCTGCAAGAACTGCTGCTGTAAACCATCAAAGGATGGCAGGTGCTAACCTCCACTGGCTGGAGATGGGAGGATGGTTATGTTTGTCTTTCTCAGTCACTGACACAACTTCATTGCTTCACAGGACTGTTGCAAAAAGTCACTGACAGCTTCTTTTAGATCATCGACTTCCTAAACGTCAAGGCACTCTCATTTTTCTTTTAAGAAACTCAGAAGGGATTACTGTGTTTATTGTCCAGTGGTCTATCTTCTACTCCCTGTAATACTGACAAATTGTTATCTGACCTTGGCTTGGGACGTGGTGCCGTGAGTCAGTTACCCTGCATTTGAAAAAACCTAAACTTTCTCTGTACCCCATGGGACTTGTCAATTCTATTTAGTTATGATGAAATAAACAATTCTTTTTGCAACACAAGCAAAGATTTTATGCTTCATTATGCTAGTCATAACTACAAACGTGACACGTTGCACAATATCAAAAAGAAATCAGAAAGTGTTTCACCAAAACAAGTCTTAACGGTGCTGTAGCAGATACCTCTGCTTTGTAACTTTTCTTTTGCAGCAGAGGTCACGACAACTAATGAGAGGTTGTCTGTTGCTATAATCCAGCTTTGTATCAGGCAATTCAAACCATTAAGCAAAAATATTCATTTGATCTTCAAAATCCAGGTGATGAGCTTATCTTTCAAGACTTGAATAATCATTTCTGATTCCTTTTCCTTTTAGCCTCCTACCCCCTCAGATTTTTTCTGTTTTCAAGGTTTGTTTCTGCAACTACAAAGATATCAAGATTTAATTTAAAAATATTTTTTCTTCTTTCGTTTCCAGTGTTCTCTTTCAAACACACCTGTCACTTTACATATCCTTGATAATATCACAAGATTAATCTACACCAGTACTAAAACCTGCGTGACCTTAAGAATTAAAGTTCCACTGAGGAACCAGTCATGTGATGAAAAACATGTGTTCCATATGCCAGCACATAAATTCAGTCCTAAAGGACTTTCTCATATATTTATCATTATTATATATTATTGAGATTTCATAGGTTAAGATTTGTTTTTGTAATTCAGAATATGGAAGCAATTTGTGAATTTCTATCTTTGTTGCCATGAAATCAAGAGTCCTGCTCAGCAGTGTGCCCACATCTTCTCATCTGGCTTTTTATGGCTCATGTAGAGGCCGAAGCTGTCTGTGTTGCCCTTGACAACCCTGACAGTTCAAGCTGAGCTTTGGCTTGCCTAATCTTACCCCTGCATGCCTGGGCAATGTTTCTGAAGATAAATCCTCTAGCCTGGCCTTGCTTCCACCTCCTGTACATGGTGACTTTGCAGTGGAGCTAATAACTCATAGAATTGTTTCAGCTGGAAATGACCTGTAAGATTGAATCAAACCGCTAACCTCACACTGCCAAGCCCATCAGTAAACCACATCCCTCAGCATCTCATCTGTGCATTTGTTAATGTATGTTCATGTTTGTTCTTTTATTGGGAAGCCAAAAGTGGATGCAGTATTTGAGACGTTGTCTAAGACATGATAAGTAGAGAAGGAGAAACCCTTCTCTTGATGTCTGTCCTTCCTTTCCTCCTTCTCTCTTTACCTTTCTCTACTTTTCATTTTCTTTCTTTGAGGTCCTTTCCTTCTCCATATATATAAGAAAGATCTCTAAGTTTTGCAATTGAAACTCATATTTTTTCCTTACAGAAGAGATGTAAAAGTAAATTCATTTAGACTAGTGACAAACCTACATTGAAAAAAGCTCAAGTCTTTTGCACTTTTGTCAGAGTACATAGACAATCTTCCTTAAAAACTACTAAGCCTTCAGTTGTTTTGTAAAGAAAGTGTAGTCATAACTAATTTTTGTGGTAACATGAGTTCATCAGGAGATAGAAACCTTCAAAGGAGCCTGCTGTTCTCATTTTCCTGGAGACATTTGTCAAAGGACTGGCATTTGCTCATATGTTCAGTAGACACACAAGTGAGCTTTTCCCTGCTGGTGTTCAGACTGAAATCCACTTAACTCTGCATAAGAAGATGCCCCAGTCCCACTTCCCTTCTCCCAGGGAATGACATGTGATTTCTGCAGCTGCACCCCTGCCCACAGCTTTGTAAATCTCTACAGGGAAGGGAGTGGCTGCCACTTTGAGGACAGAACAGTAATGGTCTGTACGTGATGCAAAGTTGTTATCAGGATGTTCAGATGGACAAAGAACAAGTAAAACACTGCCAGAGAGACATGGCTGTCCATAGAATAGGGGTGCAACCTCACCTAGTCACCTTCTCTCAAAAAGAATGCTACACAACTGTCAGGCTGGAAAAACCTTTGAAGAAGTGAATGTTGGGATAATTTAAGACTATTGGGGGACCATGACAAGAATTGTTTTTAATCACGTTTTGCAGAAGGCAGATTATGAGTTCAGGTTGTCTCGGATTCCCTTTGCTGTGGCAGAGATGGGAAATGTCTATTAAGATATTATTCTATTATACTTTACAGGGATCTGCAGGAAATTAATATTTGTGATTTTCATGTCTTTAAGGTAATGCAAGACAAGGACTGAGGAGTCTTTAACTTTGTACAAAAGCCCTCCTAGGCTAGACAAGTGTATGATGGAGTAGGGCCTGCATATCCTTGAGGCAGTCTCCAGAAAAGGAAGCAGGACTTAAGGCTTGGAGAATTAAAGTCCAAGAGATTTCATGTCCAAGAGGAAAGTTTGCTTTGCTTTCAGTCAGTGAGACTCCAAGAAGGGTTACACTGCTCCCAGAGCTGCTATTCAGCATTGGATGGATACATCGGTCTGCTCAGCTAGGTTCAGGGCTACTTACACCATGCTTGATGAAGGCATGATGAAGGCATTATCAGAGAATCACAGAATAGTAGGGATTGGAAAGGCCCTCTAGAGATCATCCAATCCAACCCCCCTGTTAAAGCAGGTTCCCCTTGATCAGATCACACAGGAACATGTCTAGGTTGGTTTGGAAAGCTCCAGAGAACATGACTCCACACAATCCCTGGGCAACCTGTGCCATGGCTTTCTCTCTCTCACAGGAAAGAAGTATTTCCCTTGTGTTTAAGTGGAACCTTTTGTATTCCAGCTTATGTCCATCACCCCTAGATCTGTCACCAGAAACTACAGAAAAAAAGTGTCACCCCATCCTCTTGACATCCACCCTTTAGGTACTTGCAAGTGCTGATGATTTGGTACTTGCAAGTGTTGATTAGTCTTTTTTATAGGTGAAACAGTCCCAAATCACCATTACCTCTGTGTTTATTACACAGTGGACTTTTCTCTCACACACAACAGTTTAAGACATGGGATTCCTTGACATGGAATAAAAGAGGACATCTTCATTGTGAATATTGCTGCTCCTTGCTAGACTAGCCTGGTCAAAAGGAACAGTGATATATTGCAAGACATGACCCTGATTGAAATGCTCACTTGGAAAGCTATTTCTATAATGTAAGAGTTAATGTTTTATACCTAGTGCAGTCCCAAGCTGTTGTGCTACTCACAGCCTATACTAACTGATTTATAGCTAGTTCAGTCAAGTCTACACTGTATTGTCTTAATTTCTGTCAACAGAGACAGTCTATCACAAAGAAGCCCTCAAAAGGCATTAATGATTTGTGCTTTTCCTTCTATTATCAAGTTTTACATGGGAACACAACATGGGTAAGACTGGAAGAACAAAATACATACTAGTAGACTTTTATAGACCTAGATGCAGGTGCTTGCTCAGGATCTGGAGTTAGTGGTTTACTGTCTTCACAATAATTCTGTAATATTAACAACACTTGAGCAAACTTTCACATCAAAAAGACAATTTACCTATGCTATCAGTAGTTGGTAAATGATTTATAGGATCTGTATCCAATAACTAGGTGAGAAAAAAAGCTGGAGTACATTCTGCTGTTAACACTGTCACAGGCAATGACATATCTAAAATAGGTGTTGTCAGTTTCAGTAAAACAAAGTGCTTTAGTGAGTAATTTTAACCTGATCTTCCTAATGCAAGCACAAATTACAGTTTATAGGAACTTCATCACATTTTAATATTTTGCAAAATACATGGTTGAGAACACCCTCACCCTCAGGTGACATTGTACTTTTAACCTCTAAAAGACATCACTGGAAAGCCTCAATAATTTGATGAGATTAGTGTTTCCAAGGTAAGACTTGACCAAATATGAGTTATGAGTGTTGGAAAGGACCAAATCATACAGGACATAACTAAAGGAAAGTACTTGCTCATCCTTTAAAGCCCTAGGTATAGTGTAAATATATTTCTTGCTTAACTCTGCTGACTTCAGATTTGGAGGTAAAGTTTATATAGATACTTAATTTAGCATTATGAAAGTTCATAGAAGTGACATACTTCAGGACTAAAAATCAGGTAAGACCACTGCTAAAAAAAACCCCAAAACCAAACCCATTGTGGCAACCTGGAAAAATCACTCAACATAAGTGTTTAATAACACAATAATGAGCTCTGTAACACAAAGTATTCTAATAGAGAAAACTTGATGAGCTAGCAGTGTTAATACATGATAAAAAGAGTTAATACATCAGGTAAAAAGAGTTCCTGATCAGAGTCTATGATTCCTTTACAAATCAGTCTTTATTAACTCTCTTCTTTTTTAGACAAGTCAGTGAAATACAGCTTTTCTTAGCTATGTTTTGTTCATCAGCAAATGCTTTCCAGTACTTAACAAAAGAGATTGTCTCACTATCATGTATAACTTCTCTATAAAGCAAGCAATTCATCCAATATGGTACCATAAAACATTGGAAGAAGCAGAAGAAAAGTAGGAATCCCAATTCCCTCTTCCCTGACTAATAATGAAATTATACTTCTTTTAAGTTTTTTTAGTAGTCAAATCTATCTCTCTGTAAAAAGATCCCATTTTTCTTCAATGGATTGATGAAAGAAACATATCTTTACAATGCTTGTTTGAACTTCTCATAGCATAACACTAATGCACAAATCTTATTCCTGTCTACTTAAATGCTCTTTGACACAACTGTTAAACAGGCAGCTTTAATAAAAACATTCAGTTTTACAGTTTCACAGTGCCTACAATCTCAGGATTTAAGGCCAGGCTGTAGGTACAGAGAAGTAAAATTCTACAGCCCTAAAGAGGCTAAATGGTGTGACTCTATCATGAATCATCTAAATTCCTTTCTGCCCATGTTCTGTGTAGGTATTTATGAAAAACTCAACGAGTCCAATGGGAAAGAACGAAACAAACAGCATTGTGTTTAAGTTCTGGCTGCTATCAAACTGGGCTTTTAACGAAGGTGGACCTGTTCTGTTCCTCCTGACAGATCATCACTGATCTGAGAATGTGCAATACCTACAAGTGCAATTGGTTACCCTTTTCTTGTAAGTTATACCTTTGTGGTGCAGAACTGTAGTGGGTTTGTGTGGCCAGGTTTTAGTAGCAGTGCGGCTACAGGAGTGGTTTCTGTAAGAAGCTGCTAGAAGCTGCTGCTGCATCTGACAGGGCCAGTGCCAGCTGGCTCTAAAATGGACCTGCTGCTGACCAAGGTGAGCCAATTAGCAATGGAGAAAATGCCTCTTGGATTAACGTGTTTGAGAAAGGGAAGGAATTACTGTTCAGGTCTTAAAGGTCTCGGGGAAGCAGACATCCACCTGCAAACCAGGGAGGACCCCACACTGGAGCACATGGATGCCCAAAGGAAACTGACTCCATGGGAAGCCCACCCTGGAGCAAGCTCCTGGCAGGACCTGTGGAGAGGAGCCCACACTAGATCAGGTTTGCTGTCAGGGCTTGTGACCCTGTGGGGGGAATTCACCCTGGAGCAGTCTGTTCCTGGAGGACTCTTTCCTACACGGATGAGACCCACGACGGAGCAGTTCATGAAGAACTATAGTTCATGGGAAGGGCTCACACTGGATAAGTGGGAGGGACCCCACACTGTACCACAAGAAGCATGAGGAGTCCTCCTCCTGAGAAGAAGCAGCAGAAAAGACTGTAATGAACTGACTGTAACCCCCATTCGCTATCCCCCTGTGCTGCCATGGGCGGTGGCGGGGGAGTGGAAACTCAGGAAGAAAGGAGAGGGGGGAAGTGTTTTAAGATTCAGTTTTTATTTCTCATTTCCCTACTTTGTTTCAATTGGTGATAAATCAAGCCAATTCCCTCCAACTGAGTCTATTTTGTCTGCGAGGGTAATTGCTAAGTGCTCTCCCTGTCCTTATCTTAACTCGATAATAACTTTTCATTATATATCTCTCTTTCCTGCCCAGTTTAGTAAAGGAGTTCTAAAACAGCTTTGGTGGACATGGAACATAGGCAGAGTAAAACCACCACAATGGGACTACTAGGCCCCTTGTACTTACACTTCTTTAAAATGGATTTATATACTGCTTATAAAAATGAGTAGCGTAAAGGAAAATCCATCAAGGTTAACAAAGTCCTTTAACTTTTGCAGGTGGAAAAGTATGGTGTTGGCCCCCTTGTTTATGTATACATTTGAGAAATGGCTTTGGCAGAGAAGTGATTTTAGTAGCACTTAGTGTTATGTCCTGTGCACAAAATAAAATATTCTCTTGCCAATTTCAGAATTGATTGCGGAAGGAAGAAAGGGACCAAAGTAAACACACTTCTGCAATCATGTAGTGTATGTCAAGAATACGGTGAGAAAAGAACATTTTATAGACTGCCAGCTACTATGGGTGCTCTCTTTTTCTCCAGCCACATGTTTTCAGTCCCCTTCTTTTAAAAGCTTCTGCCAGATTGATCAGGCAGTAAACCAGTCCATAGTAAAAAATGAATACATCTTTTAACTTTTCGGCTAGTTCAGGTTTTTTATTGGTTTTGTGACCTAGAACCCTTTTACTGAGAAATCACCTAAGCAATTTTGTTGTTGTGAATGAGGAGATTGTAGCAATGCTGGTTTAGATAGATTTGGGCTACTTTGAAGTCATACCCTGTGGCTAATGTCCCAACCACAGACAACAATATTTAAACTGTATGCAATCTCAGTTGCTGATCTCCATCTCATTCTATATTTGGCTTCACTTTGCACCAGCATTTCTTTCCCTCTGATAGTATCAAAGGCAATTTACCATAAAAGATCTTGGGGGAGAATAAGGAACATGTTAGATATTGTTTTATTCTCAGGGTTCATTATGAGACACAATGGCATGTTATCATGCAATGAGAAACACAGCACTGAGTAGCACCCAATTCATTTCAATTGTATTGCAATCCTGAAGAGATCTGCCCAACAATGCTGTTAACTTGTGGGAAATGTCACAGACTTCCATTGAAGCTTTTCCTTCCTTAATACAGCAGTCCCAAGCTTAAAAACTTTAATACAGCCCTCAAGTTCCCACAAAGAATGTCTTTCAGAGCATTTGCTGATCTGCTGTAGAAAAACACAGTATGAAACCAATGATAAATGTTATTGTTTTACATTATATGTGTACTTATTGTTTCATAGCATAATGTTTGAAGAGGAAATACCTCTGAAGAGTACACTATGAAAGCATGGGATTAGCAGCAGAGTCAGGTGTAAATAAAATAAAGCAGGACTCTAAATGAGTATTCTTTCTTTGGAGGTGTCCTTCATTTCAGGTCACTGTGAAGTGACAAAAAGGATACAAGTCAATTGTCATAAGGCAAGTTGTTGAGGACAATAAAGAGAAATGTCTAATTGGAAGATGTTATGAGATTTAGTGGGTGATAAAACAATAGATGAAATTCAGATAAACATAGAGCAATCCTAACTTTATATACCCATTAGTACAGGATCTGAAGTCAATGTTTCCAACCAGAAAGAAGATCTATGGGTTATATTTTCCTGAAAACCTTGATTCAGTATCCAGTAACAAACATAAAACCAGCCACATATTAGAAATTTCTAAGTAAGAAATTGAGAACAAAACAGAAGAAATCAAGCCACTATAAAACCCACTTGATTTTAAATACTCCTACTAAATGTACCTCCTACATTTTAAATACTTCATATAGTTCTCTTAGCATCTCAAAACATATGCAGGGTTGAAAAAGGTGTAGAGAGGGGAAAACATGTAGAACAGTTTCCATATGGGAAGTGATTAGATGGGGAAGAATTCTTCAGGCTCAGAGAGAGATTACTGAGGAGTAACAACATAAGTAGATGGCATGTTCAAAGCAGAAATTTATGGTCCTCACACAACATGCAGTTAAGCTGTGCAACTATTCACAGCTTTGCTGTTGATATTAGAATTATGGATTCAAGAAGCCCTGGAAAAATTTATAGACACTATTCTGGCTGAGGATAGATTTAGATACATCAAGAATATATCCTTTATGCCTTATTCTATTCTTTCTAGGCATCCACTGTTGGTCTCTGTCGTAGCAAGATATTAGATGGACTTTCAGTATGAATCAATGTATTTGTCCTTACATTCTTAATCAGATCCTGAATCAGGTAAAGTTGTCTGTCACCATGTAGTTGAGTCAATATCACCTGTGATTGAGGAATGATTGTTTTTGGCAACAATAAGCATTGTGCAAGGGTTAAATAATATGTATATTTTTTATTCTGGAGTATTAGACACACCTAACTATTTCAAACCCTGGGCAGCCTTGACTGTAATAAAGAATGGTGTCTGAACAATTCTCTAATTAAGAATATCCTTCACAAGCACAGATTCAATTTATTTGTGTAGATAATTCATTCAAATCTCTGAACAGGTGAGGCTGATCAATATAATTTACCTTCCTAGAGTAGGAGGGTGGAAAGCGTGGTGGAAAGCATGCAGTGAAGCATGCTCACTGAAAATCCAATACAGACCAAATGTCTTCTTCTGAACTTTTCTTCCACAATGGCAATAAACAGATGTCTGTAAAGAATAAGCATAGAGTAAGATACTTATCTCAAATATTCTCCTAGTCACCACATATTTTCAGATTGGCATAGTATAGGCCTAACATGATTTATTTGTTTAGCAACCCTGCATAGATCTTTCTTCCAAATGCTTTAGAAACTCTCAGTATCCACAACATAATCTGGAAAGAAGTTCTACAAGTCTACCATTCACTGTGCCAAAAACCATCTTCTTTCATTTGTTTCAGATCCAATTCCTACTAGAAGCCTGTCTTATACTGCAAGAGATATTGAACAGTCAATCCTTACCATTGTCTCTATACAATGTGTGATTTTGAAGATCTCTATCATATTGCTTTGTAAGCCCTTTCTTTTCCAAACTGGCAAATCCTATCCTGGTCATTCCTATGGCATATAATCAATCATCCTTGTTTATCTTCTTTGGGCCTTTTCCAGTTTTGGGCAATCCATTTTTTTAAGATAAGGGGGGCAGAACTGTATATGACATTAATGCTGAGGGAAAAAATGCATTTATGCATGCAAAACAATGCTATTGTTTTGCTCTTCATTCATTTCTAAATTATATCTTACTTTTATTTTGCCTTTTTATTGACTGCTACTGAATAGACATTGAATTGACATTTTCCATTGAATTATCACTCGTAATCCAAAGGCTTCACTCCTGAATGACATTGGTCATCACAGAGACCGTTATTTTATGTGAAATGAGACTTTTTTTTTTTCTCCTTACCCTTACTTGTGTTGAATTTTACCTAAAGCTTTATTGCTCAGTCTGTACTCTCAAAAAGTCCTCCTATACTTCCTCCCTGTGTGTCTTCATCATTTTGTAACAACAACTTCCTATCTGCTGTAAATCATTTCACTGATGTTTTCCTTTCATCCCTTGCATTCTACCTCACACCCAATCCATGTCTTCTCATGGCTCTTTGGATTCCCAAGAGCTTTTAAAGCAAGCTAGCTTGACTGTTACCAACCAGATATTTTGTCTCTTCCCGCAAAGATCACATTCACATGTCCATCAATTCAATTATTTCTTGAACTGTAGTAGTTTGGTACATATAAATCTAATGAAACAGATATTTAGATTCCTTCATTTTCCCTAGAATCTGCTTTAAAGATGGGCTTAACATTTGCCATTAGTATAGTCTTCATGTACCAAACTGAGGTTACCTGTTGCCATTGGCAATCCAGGGATTTCATCCTTGACCTTAAAGCACATGAGTGCATGCTGTCTGTCACTGGTTATTATTTGCACAACCAATGTTTCCACAACATCTTTAACTACTTCAGACACAGACATACTCTCTGAGGAATGACTTCCCTCTCTAAGGAGATCCAATGTGGATCTACAATTTAGTCCACAGTGAAAACTTATGTAAAAAAGCAGTGAGCTTGCCCTCTCAGTTCTCCTTTAATGCCAAGAGCACCATTTGTATCACAGTCTCTCTGGCACACTTCCTACTCTTGATATGTATGAAGGAATATTTAGTATTCATTTGATTCTTTTTGCTCATTGTTCCTTGAACTCTATTTTAACATGCACTATTGCATTTATACAATTACTCTTCCATAGTTTACAGTTCTTTCTTTTCCTTGTTTATGTACAATTTCAGTTTTTTGAAAGGTGTCTTATTCTAATAACCTACTTACTGTGTTTATTAGATACATATACTGTCTTTTTACCCTTATTCAAACATTTCTTACCAGGGGGTACATGCTACTGCTGGGTTTCCAGTATGCTGTCCTTCAGAAACCTCCTTGTAGCCTGCAAAAATTTATTTCAGGTTCAGTTTAACACATTCCTAGCTTACATATATTTCCCCTTTGTGAAGTTGCCCAGGGAAGTGATAGTGGGGCTGACCTTTTAACCTCTGTAAGGATACTGAATTTGAATTTAGGACTTATTTGCACTCCCATTAAAACTTACACTAATTGTATCTAAGGAAGGATAGGCTACGAACTACAGGTCAGGACTAACTAGGCTTTAAAGCAGTAATTTTTATTGGTGTCTGTAAGCTGCTTAAAAAATGGTAACATGATTAAGACCTGCTCAAGGATTTTTGGCCTAATGAAAGTCAGGGGTACTAAAACTTTCTAGCAGGAATGAATTCAGCAATGGGCTACATTAGTAATATTAGTAGCCTTCAAGCTAAATAATAATTTATATAACTAAGACCAGCGTCCTTTTGCCATTTATTTAGTAGTACCATTTAAAAACTATAATCAACAATCCTCACTTATTAACTGTAACATATTATGTATGTTATTTGGAGTATGTCAACCAGACTTTTACTTAAAAGATAGAGAGCCACTAAAAATACACAGTAATCAGTGAGAAAGCTGAGACATTAAGCATTCTTTAGCTCATTTTTAAGCTGGTACTTTACTAAATCCCTACAAGCTCCCTAGATCTTCTGATATGCCTGTAGAACATGATCATTTGAAAACATCAAATTAAGTTTTGTAAGAGACATTTCAGGAGATACATTTTTTAATAGATGTTTTACTAATACTGCTAAAGTTTTACTAATACTTCTCATTATGTTAAAAAAACCCTGAAATTCACTAAAGCTGACAGAATTCATGTTTGGCAAACCTATGAAGCCATTGAGGGGAGAAAAACTCATACTATCCTCTGTTTAGGAATTATGAAAATGTATATTACAGACAATCAGCTTAAAAATGCACAGGTAACATTATTTCTGGCATGGGTGAAGAGAGCTTGATTTTACACACTTCATATTCTTCACATGAAGTATTTTGCGTGTCATTTTCCAGATCTTATAAAGAGCAATCCTAGCAATGCCTATCAACGGAGCTGGAATTTTAATATCATGGCACAGGCTTGTGTCATTTGAGCCAACAGTAATATTCACAGTAGATTGCTTTCCACTGTTCAGGCAGATCACTGGAGGGAACACGTGGCTTTGCTGAGCCTTTTCAGATAGCAGAGTCCTATTGCTAGCTCCTCACAGTCCCTACTGCCTACTTTTTTATCCTACCTCTGTAGAGCTTTTCTGTTCCTGTATGTCCACACCCACATCACTCTTTGCCCTTTCTCTACTATCCACCCTCCCCATTTTGACCCCTTATGCTACCCCATCCTATCCTTGTTATTCTTGTCTCTTTAATCTCCAAATAGTTTTATCAATAGAAGCAAAACTGTCTTCTTCTCTGGCATTTATCATAGAAACAATTGAAATATTTAAGACAACGCTCAAAACCCTTTTCATAGAGAAATCTCCAAAGGAAATTCAGCCTCAATTGCATTTGGCAAATGTGGTAAATAGGAGCTTATAGAAAACCCTAGCTACCAAGCTGTCTGTAAGAGTTCACTAACTACTTGCCAGTGTCAGAAGAAAGCCCTCTAAATTTAGCTGTGAATCCAATAACTAAAAACGAAATCTAGGAGCTAACCAAACTTTCCCCCTCATCACCACACCTGCAGTCCAACTCTGCATTCACCCAGTGCTGTCTGTGCAATTGGCTTCTGTGGAGAAATTGACAATTTCCTATTCTTTTTTTTTTCTGGAAATTTCAAAAGGCAAAGGCAAACTGTGGCTCCCTACGGCCATACGTTCTCTTCTATATGCTTAAATTTTCGTATAAAAAAACCCTTCCAAAATCAAAGACACTGAATGGCAATTGGATGCATGGGTTAAAAAAAAAAAAAAAAGCCAGAATTAATTATTTTTGCTCTGAATTGAGCACCACATGACATTGAACATTATGAAGTCAAAATAATCATGGGTACCCTCCGTTCTGAACAGCATGAATAACCCAGACTAATGCTGTCTTGGGAAAAAATACTTTGAGAACAAACATGTGACCAATCACATTATCATCCTTTATTAATTCCTTTCACAACCTCTGGCAACCTGAACACTTCAGATTCTTTGCAAGTGACATCTGTATTCATGCATCTAACTTAGATTAAAACCCACAGCAACAACACTACCCTTGTGTAAGTAAACACCACTGTTAGCCCTGTTCCCGTACTTACCAAAACCCATTGCCCTTTGGAGCCCTGCTATCAGTTCTCTACTATTGATCCACTTTGCATGACCAGATACAAAGGATATCTATCTCACAGCCACTTGTAAACCCTGAACCTTCCCGTTTCTCACTAAAAATGGTCCCACTTATAATTTCTCTGCTCTTTTCTCAACAACTCCTCATATCAATCAAATGTGCCATTTCTGTTATTTGTGAGTTGGCTTAAACCAGCAAAACAAGCAATAAACTGACATAGATGAGAAAGGTTTACTTGGAGTTATGTGTACTCCATCTGCACTTTACCTGGGCTGAATAGTTTATGCACGGCAGGGAAAATGAGCATCAGCATCTCAGTTAGGCAGAATTTGTTCCCATCACATAGATCTATGTGTGAATGCATTTTACTGTCTGAGCTAATAATTTTTTTTCTGCAGATTTAAAATATTTTCCATATCAGACTGACCAACATCCTTAATTTAAACATTTTCTTTGGGTCAGGATTTTAAACTGTCAGGTTTTTTTTAAGTTGAAATGTATTCTTTGGGCTCTCTCCAGTTTAAGTAAAGTGTTTTCACCAGCACTTAACCTGAATATCAGCTGCAAACTAAGACAACTTGTCAGGAGCAAAAATGCAGACTGCAAACAAATCCACAAATTTCACCATTTTTTTGCAAGAGTGAAATAATTATACTCACTGGAATTATTCCAAGAAAAAGAGAATATTTATACTGGTTTAAATTCACATTTGGCTTCAGAGATTGAACTTCCCTGGGTAGGCTTTGCATTTTGAAAGTACTGTAGATAAGAACATCAAAGCTAGCAAACTTGAACATGAAAAGAGGTTCACAGACCAGACAGGGGTACCCGGCAGCAAACCTAATTTAACATAATGTTCAACTATGCCCCAGATTAGAAGCACTTGAAGTATGATACAGCTCCATTCTCCAACTCTTATGGATATGCCTACATGCCTATTTCATTATTCCTACATCAGAGACTGTGGCTCTTTCGTCTTCCATGTGGCAGTTTTCAGAAGTTGCAAAAGGTCATAAAAATGACAAGGATAGACAAACATGGATGGTTTAGGCCCATCCAGGAGCAAAAGAGAACAATCAGCCACTCATTCATTCCTCCTCCTTCCAATGGGAAAGGGAAAAGTACTGAGGGCCTTTAGGGACGAGGTGGGCTCACTCACCACTTGTGGTCCTGGGCAAGACAGACAGGACTGCTTGATTTAGGGAAGGAAAAAAATAATTTAATCCATGACCAAGCCAAAACATAACAGATGGAAAACAACACAGAGTGGGATGATGATGAAGAGCACAACCAGACCTTTAAGACCACTTTCCCCCACCCCTCCCCTCTTCCCAGCCTCAAAGCCCTGATTCCGGTGTCTTTACCTCTTCCCCCTCCTTCAGTGGTGCAGGAAGCGGGGTGCAGTCAGACCTTTCTCCATGGCTCCAGCCACCTTTCTTGCCTCAGGGCAGATGGATTCCTCGCCAGTCCTCCCCACTCCACCATGGAGCCCTCACATACTGATGTGTGTTCATCCTGAGGGCTGCAGCCCTCAGGTCCCCGTGGCCTGCAGGCACTCCAGCATGGCCTGCGCCATGGCCGCCTCCTCACAGTCTCCCGCCTGTCCAGGAATAGTGTCCCAGAGCTGCTGGTGACTATCAGGCCCGCTATTGCCCTCCTTGGGTCCAAGGGGCCGCCATCTTACCTCAGGCTGCAGAGTGGCCTCTGGCCTGCTGCTCCTCCTTTTCTGACTGTGGGGTCCACATAGTCACCTCCATCTTGTACCACCCCTACACATCCTCTTCTGTTGCAGATGTCTCTCCCTAAATTGTGATGGCAGAGGTGCCAGATTGGCCCAGCTAGGTTGGAGGTAAGTCCACCCCAAAACCAGGGGAAGTTTCAAGAACTGCTTATTGGGACCAGCACTGCAGCTACTTCCCCTGTTATGGAGCAAAAAGAGTCTCCACATGAACCCATCACAAAAGGGAAAACGTGTTTTTCCTTTAGGAAAAGACAAATTCAGGTTCTCTGCTGAGTGAAGAGAAAAAAAAGTAAATGTGGGAGCAATTTCTTATAATACTGTCAGTTTGACTCACCGGATTTGGTGGCATTTCATTTCTTTGCAGTGGTACGGCCACATGCAATTCTAAGTACATTTTCTAAAATGAAACTGCAATGAGTTATGGCTTTTTGCTGTATGGCTTTTTGCTCCATGACAGATCTATAGCCTGACACATTATATTTTGATTAATGATTATTCTGCACAACCCACCAAAACTTTCTCCTTGAGAGATGCAATAGAAGACTTTCTCAAGGGCTTAAACCTACCACTGACACCACTTAAAGATTCACAAAAGTGGTTAATGGGACTTTTTGGAAGTACCCAAATTCTTAACTATCTCTAGAATAAAAGTTCTGGTCAATATCAATATGTTGAAGCTCTACCAGGAAACATTCACTCAGTCCAAATCACTGTCATGCCTTTAAACATTTAAATATATATATTTTGCTTTTTCCTCCATTTATCTGTGTACTCAAAGGAGGGTATTCAAGCAAACTACCAGGCCACACGCTCAAAACATATTCTTCTGTCTCAGCAGCTGACTAAATTTTGCTGCTATCTCTCATCCCAGTTCCTGTCAGTCTTCCTTTGTTCCTTTTATGAAGCGTATTTCCATATGGATTCAGCATTCTTCAGACCTAGCCACCATCTCAATTAGGTTCCCTATCTTTGGGCTATGTTAA
Organism: Colius striatus; assembly: GCF_028858725.1. Classification (NCBI taxonomy): domain Eukaryota; kingdom Metazoa; phylum Chordata; class Aves; order Coliiformes; family Coliidae; genus Colius; species Colius striatus. The sequence continues at coordinate 9,545,608 of NC_084762.1, forward strand.
CAGTAAAAAGACCAAAGGCTCTTTTACAGTAATAATGTATAGACATGCCTTTGCTTTTTAGTCTATCCCATGTTTCTTCCCTGCCCTGAGCTGGTAAGATAGAAATTAAAGGACTTTATGAGACATTATATGAAATCCACTTTAGGACAATGGTCCCAATTCCCTGCCAAATCTGGCATTGGAAAACTTTCCCAGAGATGGGAAGCTTTGAAGAATACCACCATCTTAGGCTTTTGTCCTATATAAATGAGTATATTTCACTTTTTGGATGTAGATTACTTGCACAAATGTCATCGTCTAAATAAGATAAACTATATCTGGCAAAGCAGAACATACACTGCTGAAGTTGCTTTATCTCACTGAAGCAGGGGCAGCTTTGTATGCATGAAAGTGACCATCAGAAAGAGTGCTGGTCTTGTATTATTTAGTCTAACAACTGAAGGAAGCAAAAGACCAAGCTTTTTTTTTTTTAAGTAGGAGCTCTTACAGATTGTGACGGGAGTATTTTGTGAAAGACACTCTCACGTCTTATTTGAAATCAGGTCTAGTCAGAGAAGGAAGCTTTTGCTTCCTTTTGCTGCTGATTAAGTCTAGGGCTTAAAGGGCAATTCCAGACAAGGAAGGAGATCTTTATCACTGCCCTTGGAATAGAGCCCATTGTTGTGCTAATTTTTTTCCCTCTTTTAATCACAATTTACAGCTGAAAATCATATCTCAGAGAATGCTACCAGCATACCAGCTGTTCCATGAAGATGCTGGATCATTCAGTATTGTTATATTTTCAATATTTATGTATGTTTCTAATAATATTACATGGTTTCAGTCAGTGAACAGTGCTTAAGAACTACCACAGCTGTTTTCTGAGTAGCTAAAGTAGATCAGCTTGTAAGAAGGCAGCAAAGGAAAGTCCTCCTCTAAAAAGTACAGTGTAGGCTGAAGCCATCTGGTAAGCATTATAGGTCACCTTCTCCTCTCAGTAGTATTCACCTAGGGTCCAGTCCATACATGGGAGATGTTCTACAACGCAAACCAGGAGGAGAGCTTAGGATTGACTCTCAGCATTCAGTTATAATACAGATCTCTTTAACCAATCAATAAATTCACTTAGACATGGTTTCTATGCCAAATTATGGGGGCAATTCAAATTATGGTGGAAATTCAGTCCACAACGACCTGAGAAACTCAGGTACTGGGGGAAAACTTATGAGATTCATTAGGAAGAAGTATATGTGGGGCAGAATAACCCCATCAGTATGGGCTGCAAACTGGATAGCAGAGCAGCAGCCTCATTGTAAAGGACCCAGGCATCGCAGTGGATGCCAAGTGGAACATATGCCAACTGTGTGCTCACATTGTCAATAAAGTGAATCACTCAGGTTTACCTTAGGGAGAACATAGCCAGCAGATCAAGGGAGGTTACTCCTTGCTTAATCTGCTGCTTAGGGGAGTGGTGCGTAGCTGGTCGACTGTGTTCACTTCTGGGAACCCACATATACTTCAAGAAGGATGTTAGAACCTGGAGAGAGTCTATAAAGTGTCTATCAAGATGGGCAGGAATACAGAGCACATGAGCTCTGAGGAAAACCCAGGGAAGCTGTACTTCTTTTGTCTGGCAAAGGAGAGGTTAAGGGGTAATTGAGTAGCAGCCTATGACTACGTGAAGGAAGTTACAGGGATAACAATGTCAAGTTTCTCTTAGCATAGACATAGAGTAACAAGGGGCAAGGAACATGTGTCATGACTTGGGGTATTCAGTTGAGTGAGGAATTTCTTCACTACCAGGATAGTGCAGCACTTAAAGCAGCTAGGTAGAGAGTGGGTGGACTTTCCTGCTTTTCAATATCCAGCTAATCAGAGCCATTGCTGTATAGCTGGTGATAGTCAATGATAGCTGGTGATAGCTTTAATAATCTGGCTATTGCAATAGTTTTTGTTTTACACAGAAGGATGGACTGAATGCCCACTCAATCCTCACCCCTACTAATACTACTATGATTATGTGAGAATTTCCACAATGAAAACTGAAAAATGATGCAGTTGAGGCTCTCTGAGCTCCCATAGCCCAGGTCTCCTTTATTAGTGTCTTTATTTGCTGAAGGAAAAAACAAGTGCTTGAACTGTCTTTGTCGATGGGAAGTTAACATGGGCAGGTTCACTCAGGAGTTATGATTTACATCCCAGACTGATTCTAACTCAATTGTTACAAAACAGACAGTTACATGTCTTCCATAATTTCTTTCTAAGTCTCTCCACAGCCAATTTAAGATAAATTATACTTGATATATCTTAAGTGGTTTGTACTATATTGTAAAGCTTAAAAGAAAGGATCTCAATTTTTGGTGACTTGCAGAGTCCGAGAGTGACTGCTGTGACCGCCATACCAGGACTTATGAATCTGAGCTATATTTGGCAGAACTCCAATGAGTTGTTTAGGAGGAGTGTGTGTGTGTGCGTTACAGGGCCCAAGGTCTGCAGTTTGACACTAGCTATCACATTACTTTGCCCCAAACACTAACAAAGTGTATGTCTCTGTGAGAGTGATTCTGTCTATAAATATTTTTGTTTCTCTGTGGCATAAAATTTCACAATTTAGGCCAAAAATCATGTGTGGTTGGACAGGACCTGTTGTCCACTGAGAAATTTTCAGTCACAGAAGCACACGAACAAAGCATTCCTGGGAGGACTAATATATCTCAGTGTGCAGGGAAGAAAAGCCATGACGACAACTGAAACTCATGCACAGCCTGCTGCCTATGTTAATAAGGTCAAAACCCAAAACTTACACTTTTGGAGTACTATGTGCAATTACCAAAGCCAAAAATATGTGTTATTACCAAAGTTGAGAGCTGTGTAATCCTTACATTTTGTATACTTCACCTTATTCAAACCTACCTGGATGTACTTGCCATCAGTTCACAGTTTTGCTTAACACCTCTCTGTTAACTTCACCTACCACATGAAAACAGAAGAGCCCTCTGCATTGTGGTTTGGGTAGCATGCAAGCAAACATTGAGAATTAAGACTGTGCCACATGGGGATTGTCTCTCATTGTTGACCACTTTCCCAGAAACACAAAAGAATGCAAATGGTTGCAAAACCAAAACTTGTCTAGACTCTGACACTTGGAGACTGGCTTCTAGTTCACAATACTGAAATTATATGAACTCCTCAGAGTGCAGCATGCTTGACTGCACAGTGCTTATAAATGTTCATCTAAGGTTGAAAAATAGCTATCTTTAACAGATGTGTTCCAAACATAATACAGCACCAGTGAAAAAGAAGCCTGCTTATGTTGAGGCTATTGCAGATACTTTCCTTTATTCTCCAAAGCTGCTGACAAGTCATTCTTTCAACCATAGGACTGTGAACTCTTTTAGTTTGAATTTTTGTCTTGTCTCGTCTAGCTATCTGTTGTCATCAGGTTTACACAAGTACCTATTTTAGGATACTCAAAGAAAATCTCTCAGATGTCTCCAGTTCTAGATGCCAACATCTTGATTATTCTTCCACCATCCCCTGTTGCATATGGGGGAAAAAACCCAGCAGATGTTTTTGCATTTGATGTTTGTAAGCTTCATGTAATAGAAAACCTAGAAGTCACTGTCAGCAGGACCAACTATCTGGGAATGATACAGCAATTAAAAGCACTAAAATCTTTCCTTTATGTTTCAGGAGTTGAAATGTCAATTGTTAAATTTGGGACAGATGGCAGATCCTGGAATTTATATATAACTTATGACAACCTGTCCATCATGTGCTATAATAAGAGATGGGTAGCAGCTATCTGTCTCAGCCACTAGTCCACTGGTGTCCTGGAAATGGTAGTTTTCCCCACTACAATTCTGTGTTGTTTGGATTTTCCAAATCCCTTTTGAGGATCCCTCTCTAACCAGCACTAAGACCAAATGTGAGATGAAATATTTTGCTAATAAGCTATCAGGCATATGATCTAAAGAGTAATCAGCGTTCCTTGACGCAACAAACAAGATACAGTACATACTAAAACCAATCCTCTTCCAGATTCCAACACTTTTCCAGCTTTGAGATTACCATTTTTACTTGTGATGACTTCTACTTGGTTTTACTTTAAAATATAATTTCCCTCCAAGGAGAATAATGACTCCAACATCTGTTGCAAATCCTGCAACAGAACTATATGAAATAATGGTATTTAGTGTTCATTTTTTACAGTGAAAAAATAATTGACAAGCAATACTAGGCATGCCTATTCTTTTTTTTGGTCTTCAGCATAAACATAAAGCATGATACATGTGGGTGTGTTATGGCTCTTTTTCTCAATGCTGAATCCATTTTACACTTCATTTTACTATGTGCTAATTTTACGTCTTTCTAAAGCTTTTTTACAAAAAGAATGTTAAATTAAACTTAAATCCAAGTTCCATCTTGAATTATACAGAAGAGAAAGGCAATTGATTAGTTAATGACTGGAGAAGTTAATATGATTTAAGTGCTGTGAAACTTTCTTCAGGTTCTCTCACCAATACTTTCCTTCTCTTTTCTTTTAATAACTGCCATTAGGACTACAACACTGCAAAAATGCATCTAGAGAAAGGAAATGGCAAAGAAGAAAATCTTACTATTCACAACGCAATACATATAAAGCTTATAAAAACCAGTTAAACAATCTATGAACTTGATCTCTAGCCAATTTTAACTTCATTCCTGAGAATGGGATTGTCATCTAAGATTTTGTTTTGGTTCGGAATCAAAATTTGGTATGAATTTCCACTCAGTTCAAGAATACTTGGATCCACACTTAGTCTGGGACTATAACATCAATGAAGGATATGTTAACTGAAGAGAGCTAAAAGGAAAATATTGTAGAAAAATCCAGGATACTCTGGGTAAAAATTGCATAGTGCTGGAGGAGGGAGGGGGGTGGAAAGCATGTTTGCTTAGGAAATGATTAGATCAATACTTTCACTTTGTAGTGGGACTAATATGATTTGCAAGCTGAAGGTACAATTGTAAGATTCAAACAAGTAAACTATAAATTCATAGATTCTCTACAACTCTACTACAACAAAAAAAAAAAAATTATCCAAAGGAGATATCAAGTGTCTACTGGAAGTCTGGAAGGTGTTTTCTAGAGCTGTTTATATTGGACTGCACTGTGTCAAAAGCTATTTTTGTGTTAGAATTATGCCAAAGCTTTTAGGGGAAACTATCAAGCTAAACCCAGAATTAGAAATCCTGCATGGTTTGGGGGAAAAAAAGAAGGTTAATACAGAGTCCCTTGCCCTGGGAATTCTGCTACTATATGACATAGTGCATCAAGTAACCTCTTCAGGGAAGGAAAATAGTTTTGGTAAGAAGGAAAGCATCTTATACTCTCAAAGACTGTACTGTTCATCTTTTTGCTCACTTTATTTTGAAGTACACAGAAAATTTCTGAAAATCCAGATCTCTGCACATCAAGTATAGATTTACCAGGGGACTGGATGATGACCATAGTTCTCTCCTTGGCAACACAAGAAGCTCTCCTCATCTGTACTGCTTGTTCCTTGCTAGTTCTGATCTTACTCAAGAAATTAACAAGAACAATTGTTGCCTCCTGTCTTCATTCTTTCTTTCTTTGTTTCCAAGAACAGGAATAATGAAGTGTACAACTGAGAAAAGGAAGATCTGCAGCATCTACTGATAGCTCTTGTGGAGCAAAAGTGAACAGACACTCAAGACAGCTCTAGAAAAAGTAAGCATATGGAGGAGGTGAAGAGGTATCCATGTTAAAAGATTAAAAGCAGAGGCTGAATGTATTTGTCCTCAAAACCTTCACTTAAAGTATTCCTAATGAACAACTGTACAGGTTTAATTCTTAAAGATATAGTTTAAAGCACAACAAAGACATTAGGAACATTGTCGTCATCTTAAGAGGGATGGAAAATGATTTAGATTATATAGGAACCAGTTAGAGTTTTCCCCGAGGCTTAAATCCCATTATTATTTTCTCTGCCTAAAAAGAAAACTTTTTACTGTTTAAAATGTTTCATCTTTTCCGATTTCCTTTTGGCAAGCACTTCATCATGTTCAGTGCTGCTGGCTCCAACCAAAATTCACTACTTAAATGTCAGTGAAAAGACTTCTCATGGCATTTCCTCACAAGCCAAAAATCACATATTACCAGAAATCTTGCAAAAAGCCCAAATCTTGCATGATTTCTAGTCCAATTAGACTTGGATAAAGAAAATAGACCAACTTCTGATTGTCTTGACTCTCACAGTTTGTCAGTTCAAGTGTACCTACAGCTGTACTAACACTACAGGTCAGATTTACTTTCTTCAGTGTCCTTGCTGTGCAGAGAATTTTAGGTTTTTTACACACAGCTGCAACCATAGTTGCAAAATTTTTGTGTTGCCTACCACGTCATTATCCAAAATCCAAGGCTATGAGGAGAGCTTACATGCCTAAGTGCAGCATTGGGCTATCACAGGCCATGTTAAAGAGAAAGTAATATGCATATGCTTAATTTTCAGTAAGTTACCACTATGGAAAAAGCTCTATAAAATAAGAAACCACACACATTTAATTTTATTTTCTTAATAATTTTCAGTTTCTTCAAATAAGGGCACATTTTTAGCTAGGTAGTTGTCTGTTGAAGGGTTGATAGCAGTAAATATGCTTGTAGTACACAAAGAAGCAAAAGCTCCCATCCTACCAGACAATCACAGAATCACAGAATCTTAAGGATTGGAAGGGACCTTGAAAGATCATCCAGTCCAGCCCCACTGACAGAGCAGGGCCACCTAGAGTAGGTCACACAGGAACTCATCCAGGTGTTTTGAATGTCCTCAGAGAATGAGACTCCACAATTCATGTGGGCAGCCTGTTCCAGTACTCCCTCACCTGAACAGGGAAAAAATTCTTCCCTGTATTTCTTTGGAACCTCTTATGTTCCAATTTGTCCCCATTACTCCTTGTCCTGTCTTTGGCCATCACTGAGAACAGCCTGGCTCCATCCTCCTGACACCTATCCTTTATGTATTTGTAAACATTAATGAGATTACTCCTCAATCTCTTCTTCTCCAAGCTGATTCAACAATTCACCTCCCGCAGCTGTGGGATGCAGAGAGTTTTGGTGGTGTTACTCCTGACCTCTGTAATTTAGAAATGGAATCAGAAAATCCTCTGTGAATGTGCCATATGGGCTGTGTCAGAACTCTTGGTGCTCAGTTATGCCAAGCAGGGCAGAATTACTGCTTCAGCTCTCCTTCCATGCTTTTATAAACTGACATAGACTCACTCTGCAGGTTTTAAATTTGATTGGGCATGGCAAACAGGTTATTTGTCCTCTGTTTCAAACATGAATAGCAGTGTGCCCAATTTTAAGACTTAGAAACCATAGCACAAACATTTCTGCAAATTGAGTCTGGCCCACTCAGCCAAATCTACTTGTACACCAGCAGCTGAGAACAGACATCTCCCTCCCTACATTATCAGGGAGCTCTGCTCATCTCAAAGGCTTAGTAAGTGACTGCTCATTTCCCATAAGAGGTATCAGTGAGGTTCCAGTCATAGGCATTACACCAAACTCCTCAAAGTAAACAATGAAAGCACCTACAGTAGTCAATTTGATGGAATTTTAATTAGTTTCTAGTAATTCTTACACACTAACTATTGTGGACTCATTAAGTTAAAAAAAAAGAAGGTGAATCTTAATTATGACAACCATAGTAAAAAGACACTATATAATAGATTGTGTCACCTTGGTACAACATGCAGGAGCAGAGTGAAATCAAGACATAAAATATCTCTGTATTTTGATCTTTATAGTCATACAAATTTATTTTGGCCCTATACTTTAGGGGTAGAATCATAGTATTGTTTTGGTTGGAATGGACTTCTAGGATCATCAGGTTCAACCACTAACCTCACACTGCCAAGCCCACCACTAAACCATGTCCCTCAGCACCTCAGCTACGTGTCTTTTCTGTATCTCCAGAGATGGTGACTCCACCACCTCCTGGGCAACATGTGACAGTGTTTAACAACCCTGTCAGTGAAAAAGTTCTTTCTAACATCCCTGGAGCAACTTGAGGCCATTTCTAACAAATCTAAGAGATCTGTGATTCTGTGATCTAATGGTGGTCTTACTAAGAATATTTGTCAAGAAATCTTTTCCTATTCATATAGTCTAAAAAAGTACTATATAACACAACTTTTATTTTTTTCACATATATCAAGATTTAAAGTGCTTTAACAACTACAGAGAGTAGGGATCTATCTCTGCTCCAGGGCAAGAGCATTGGTAGTGGGAGCTCTAAAAGGCAGGAACTGGATGCTCAGCGTGCTGGAAAGAACAACTTACTGGTGTCACTAAATCTAAATTTTCACTTTTTGACACTTGTATAATGGTCATGGTGCTTGCTACTTTAGACAAAAAGCCTGGGATTTAGAAATCCAAATTTCCTTAGCAAAGTTTTTGTTACCTCACACAGATACTGTGATAGCAAAGTCACTGCCTATGTCAACTTTAAAAGTGGAAAAGACACCATATGTAGTACTGAGTTTATTATTAAAGAAAGGTAAATATTAGGAGCTGGTTACAGCAGTTTGTTGACATGTCCCAATGACAGCTCCCTCAGAAAAATAAAGGAAGCTGCCCTCAGGAAAGGTAATGATGCAGTATCCTGTTGACTCTAAGCTAATATACAAAAGTATATAGATTCAAATAAAAGAGGAAAGGTTGGAGAACCTGGTACCATTATAAGCCTTCTGGACTTGCCTTTTTGTTACAACTGTATACTTTTAAAATATACCAGAAGTGTATGAAGAGGATAACACACTTTATGAGGGGTAAGGAGAGATGTTCTGCAAACCAAGGTTGTTTTCATGTCTATGTATCTTTTGTTAATGTTCCTAACCAGGGATAAAGATAGCAAGAAAAGAAAAGAATATAAACACTAATGCCCCCACATGTCTTTAAACTTCACTCACATGTCAAAGCTTTCATGAAAGGGGAAACATTATTTCTTCAGTGCCTTCTACTACTGACAACTTGCTGTTGTCTCTCTCTCTCTGTTCACTCAATTTTAACAAAATAATCCAGAGGAATAACTGAAGTACTTATCAGCAGTACAGAGTAGCTTGCTAAAAAGGAACAAAACCTGTGTAAATACTCTTTAATCCTTCCTGAGAGCTCGTAAACTTTGGATTTTCCTGCTTAAGACAGGGCATGCAAGCTCTCTGCAACTAAAATGTTCTGTCTCATTTAAAGATCAGTAATAGCTACTTGCTCTCAGAGTCTCCAGATCTGGATGCAATCATTGTGCTGCCGTGTGGAAGTCAACAGTGAAACGCAGTTGCACTGGGAGCTGAGGAGCGGAAAATAAACTAGGACTTTGGGTTAGGGTGTCTCACCTTTTCTCAAAACTAATTTCTCCATCTTCAAAAAAATCAGTCTCCAATGCCTCTGTCAGGGATCAGTATTAACATTTGGTTAGCTTAAGAAAAAAAAAAAGCTTTAAAATATGTGTCCTCAATTTCAGACTGCACAGTCGTGTTCTACCCACATGTGGCAGTTCATATCAAACAGTGTGCAATGTTTTTGCATTTAGACATGACTAGTAACAGTCTCCTCTGAGTTACAATCACGTACTTCTGTAATATGTTTTCTTTCAACAGAAGCTGCTACTTACTAACACATGAGTATGTCCTTGAGAAGAGCAGCTTTCCCTGCTCCTCGGCGTGGGACAGCTCCTCATCTTTCACCACATAGAGTTGGCAAAGCTCTCTCCTGTCAGCACAGGCAGCACTTGCCATCCAGCAGGGAAACTCTTCAAGGCCTGAGAATAATGAATCTCTCTTTTTTTTTCTCCACTAAGTTTTAGTGCAAAGTGCAAACTTTACAGTTTGCTATAATCCTTGCAAAAACAGGCTGCGCTGTTTACAGAATCAATTAAGTGCTGTGTTTGCACAGAGAGCAAAGAACAAGTGCTGTTTGAAAAGCGCTCCTCTCTCTTGGCAACGATGGTCCGTGTCAGACACCAGCCAGAGAAAGAGATCTTAATTCCCTGCTCTTATCAATGAGAAATGGAGGTGAGTTCAGGAGATAAAAGCTAGATGTGGAGCTGGGACAACACAGTTGGCAGAGAAGGGTAGTGGGATGGCAGAGCATAGTGGAGGAAGGCTGACTGTTTTGGGGCATCAGGCTTTTTTCCAGTTGCTTTTTTTTGTGCTCATTAGGTCCTCAGACTGTAGACAGGCAGGCTTGGGCTCCTTTCCATGGTCCTCTGCTTTGAAAGAAAGATCTCACTAGTCTTCCTGTTGTGCAATAGTAGATGGTTGTGTGATGCAGACCAGGGTGCCGACTGGTTGGAGCTACACAGCATATTTGGCACTGACTTCTCCTTCCAAGTTTCTGCAAACCCACTATACCATGGGAACAGCCTGCATGTAGTCTTTCATTCTGCAGTACAAACAAAGCACTCTTTATTCATGCAGAGAAGGAAAGTGAGCTCATATGAACCACTGGCTGAGAACGGTCATATGGTCCAATGCCTATAGCAGCTCCCATCTCACACATCTGTTCCTCCACACCCAGGGTTAGAGAGTACAGGGTTCAGGCTTCCCAATGAGAGACATGCTGCAGCTGCTGTAACGTGTATGGAATCCAGACTTGAAGTTAGAGGGAATGAGCTTTAGGTCTTGAGTGAGGGAGAGAAGTGTGAGAGGTGATCTCCAAATAGATGCATTCATTTAGCTCAACTCATACATTCAGGGTCAAAGATAACAGATGATGTCAAGTTTGGATTCTGAACTCCCAACACTTAAAATGTTGGCAGCTACTCAGGCTCAGTTTTAATTTTAATTTGTCTCTATTTCATGTAATTTCCTGAAAACGGCAGCTTTGGTAACATTGGGGAGGCAATACTATTTCAGCTGTTTTTAAACCCTGCCTGGAAGGTTATCTTAAATTAAAATATAGTGGCTTAAATAAAGATTGAGCTTTAGCCAGCCAGCTCAAATCATCCCTCACCAATATGCTGAAGAAGCAACTAATTCTATCATTCACGTCTAAGGGCAGAGCTAAAGTCTCATCCATATAAGGCAGAGTGCCCAAGATGCAACTTCATATTGTTCCTGATAGTATTGCCATGTAAATGCAGTCACATACTCACCAAAAAGGAAATGAATTCAGGAGACAACGCTATCAGAACAAAGAAGGTTGAACAGACAAAGCTAAAATAAATGCAGCTTTATTTCTAAAAATAAATTATGGTAGTATCATCACTTTCAAATAAGGAAGGAAAACCAGAACACTAGAGCTTTATGGCTTTGCCAGGGGAAGTGTTAGCTAGTAAGTGTAAGAACAGCCACCCGTGTGAGATCAAAACACTGCTTATAAGGATCTAAGTTGAAAACTTAACTGTAGAGTGACAGGCATGGCTGTGCTATCCGATTCATGGTATTGTAGTGACAAAGGGGAAATCCTACTGTACAATGTATTGAGTGCCTCAGGCTGTAGTCTTTCCTCTGACTCCAAATCTTGTTGCTAAGGTTCCAGTTGTGCTTGTCCCCATTACTTTTTTGACACCTGCCCCTTTCTCAAGCCTACCACTTCCCTATAGACGTCATCATCCACACTCTTCTTGTCCCGACTGCACTGACCACCCACGGCAGTGGAAAAAACCAGTATGACAAAGGAAGATCTCAACAACTGTGGATCCTGTTTCTGTTCCCTTGTCCTGTCATGTCTTCAAGTAGAGCATCCACTTGAGCAATAGCCCCTGTTGGAGATCACAGCTAAGCACCTCCTCTGGCTGTTTCACACTTTTGATTCTTTAATCTTTCACACCATCCTTTTTCTGCTTATCTTCTGTGGATCACTTGTGCTTTTTCCTTAGCTTGCTCCCTTTTGGGGTTTCTCTGCTCTCACTCAGTATTCTGAGGAGGACTGGTTCTTACACTTAAGGAAAAACCAATAGTCCACAGCAGACATGGAGGGAATCCAAGAGTGGGGTCATTATGTAATGACATATCTTCTAAATGCTCTCCCAGCCTCCAGCTTTGTGGCTCAGAGACCCACTGAGCAGGAAGACATGTCTTTTTATTTATTAGAATTTAACAGGTTCATTTTCCATTTGCTTGTCCAAAGTGATGCTTTATCAACATTAGTCGAACCGTGGCCACATACAAAGAGAAGTTTTTGCATACATGCAGTGTAAACTGTATGTAACATCTAGTTGTCCTTGGCAATAGCTTCATAGCTGCTTTCAGATCCTTCATGAAGATTTTAAAGCATGCTTTAGAATAGCATCACTATTTAAGAAATATTTTTCTTACTTCTGACATTTTTCACTGTAATTTAGAAGATGAATATGCACTGGCTTGTTTCAGTCAGGAGCTTAAGTCATCAGCTGATAACGGTAATGGTTAGATCTTTGGCTGGTGAGGTGTTATCTTTAGATTGCTTGGAAATCTTTTTACATTTGGCACTTTGTCCTTGGCCTTATTCATTCCCAGAACAACAACGGCAAATATTCATTGTTCCAGCATATCAGAGGAGTACAACAAAGACCTTGCCGAGATTAAAGCTTCTATTCCTTATGTAAACCCTACTGACAGGTGAGAGTTAGTTATGTATTAGTTATACACCACAGTTTATATAGTCATGGTCCATTGATCAACTGCCCCTGCAGCCCTGAAGTCACTTGATGTTTAGTATTTTTGTGGCAGTGTTCCAATGAATGTCAATTTAAAAACCTACAGCTCATTTTTCAAATTGTAATCACACTTTATGGGTTTGCACTGATGAGTCTGAGATATCATAAAGTGTCAGCTTATGTTGCAGTATTTCCAGTTTGTCAGTGGCAACAGCTAATATTCTAACTAAAATGTTTGAGTAATGAGAAGGATTTCCAAGTAACTATATTTTCAAAAAAGTGTAGGCACATAATAATTATCTTTTCAGAACAAGGAGCCCAGACAAGCTCTTGTGGGTTTTGGTCAGTTTTTTTCCCATTTTCCCAAATGTCCATAAACCCCAATTTACAGTGTACTGAAGCATCTAAAATATCACCTGATCAAGAGTGGTGGGATCTTGTGACTTCTGACAAACTGTCCTTAGTGCTCCATTTTCTAGTACCATATTTGTAATACACGATGAAATATATCTTCTTTATCAGTCAATTACTTATTTATGGTGACTTACATCCCTTCTTGGCTCAGGGGCATCACAGGATCCTCATGTGCTCAGGCATTAATGATAGTGGGTTTTATTCCCACAGTGAGAAAGTGAGATAACATGGGAGTTATCATCCACAGCTGGTATTCCTTTCAAGAAAATATTAATTCTGAAGGAGCATACATGTCTAATACTTTTGTGATCAGTGCTGTAGATAAAGACAGACTCCCTGAAACCATGTATTGGCCTCTGAAAGCTTTTTATCCTCTTTCTATCAGCTGCCTCTTCCTCTTCTGCTTACTACTGTGAATTAGTGAAGGACAGTACAGAAGACTTTACATGTTAGTGTATTGTTTTCCTGACTACAATCTGTAGAGGGGAGGCCACACCTTGAATATTGTGTTCAATTTTGGGCCCTTCACTCCAAGAGGGACACTGAGGTGCTGGAGCATGTTCAAAGAAGTGCAATGAAGCTACTGAAGGCTCTGGAGTACAAGTCTTATGAGGAGTGTCTCAGGGAACTGTGGTTGTTTAGTATGGAGAAAAGGAGGCAGATGAGTTCCCGTGTGACCTACTCTAGGTGATCCTGCTCTGACAGGGGTGTTGGACTGGATGATCTTTTGAGATCCCTTCCAACCCTTAAGATTTTGTGATTCTGTGAGGGGAGACCTTACCACTTTCCACAACTACCTGAAAGGATGTTGTACTGAGGTTTCTGTCAGTCTCTTCTACTAAGTTACAAGCACTGAGACAAAAAGGAATGGCAAGTGGAGGTTTAGATTGGATATTAGGAAGAAAATATTTACCACTGGAAGAGGCTGCCCAGGGAACTGGTGGAGTCCTCATCTCTGGAAGTATTTTAAAAGATGTGTAGATGTGGTGCTTAGGGACATGGCTTACTGGTGGACATGGAAGTGTTAAGTAAATGGTAGGACTCCATCATCTTAAAGGTCTTTTCCAAACCAAATGATTTGGTTCTGTAAGAAACCTATAAATATCTTAATTTGTTTTGGCTAACATGCAGATTTTTCCTAACACATTAAAATTATCTGGATAACCTTCTTTAATGCTTTTGCTAAAAAGAATTCCAGGGGAGACTCAGGAAACTTGATCAGTGAGTTGGCTGTTGCTGCAAAGTTGTTTTTGTAGAACCAGTAGAAATACTAGTGCACTTACAGACAAATGGCACACTTCAGAGAATGAACATGGGTTTTTGTAAAGGAAGCACATTTTGTAAATATCTTAGAAATTTTTGAAGGGACAGTCAAGTACATGACTGATTTAGTCATTCTGGATTTCCAGGAAGCTCTTAAAGAAATGTGGCAGACTTTGCATAAAAGGGAAGAACGTTCCATAGATAATTAAGTAGTTGACATATGAGGGTAGGAGAAGAAGGCTAATTTTAGCTGAGGTTATGGTTTGATGTTATAGTGAAATGTGGTAAGGCTGATGTGACGAGATCTGGTGTTCAGCACAGTCATAAAAAAGCTGGAAGGGCACAAGCAGTAAGATGAGAAAGTCTTCCATTTATGTCAGTTTATATAGGATAGGAAGAATGATTTGCATGTAGCCCTTACTGGACTGAGTGACTGGAATTTCAAATGATGGATAAAATTCAGTTTTAGATCAGTATAAAGTGGTGTTTACTGAAATATGCACTCCCAATTTGAATATTAACTGATAGATTCTGAACAAACTATTATTAGGTTATTATTATTAGATTAGTTTGGAAAAGTGGTAACCAGAAAGAGATATGACTGAGTGCTCCAAAATCATGAGTGGCCTGGAGATGGTGAGGTGGGAATGGCTGTTTGACAGTTCTTCCAATAGAAGAAGAGTCAATCATCTTGACAAATTGAAAGAAGGGAGGTCCCAAATAAAAGGAAATGGAAGTAGCTCCAAATCCAGTGTAAAGTTAAAGTGTTGCAAAAAATCCCTTGCCAAGGGCTGTTGTGGATATTGGTAGTGTACACACATTCAAAAAGCAATCACGCATTTGTAGAAGAGTATTCATCTAGTGTTATCATCTACAAAGCCTATAATACCTGTCTTTGGAAGCCAACAAACTGCAAATTGCTAAACAATGGGAAACTATCCTAGAAATGTATCACAACAAGAGTGCTCTGCCACTCTCTCAGGTGTTAGCTGTTGGGCTAGTTGTACCTTTGGTATAAGCATGCAGAATGGTTACACTCTGTCTTGGCAGCTGTAAGGATGGCCCCTTACAAATGTTTCTCTAAGGACATCACAAAATTCTCCCTTTTATTTCTTTGATTCAGTTTTACATCACAGTGCAGAGCAGAATACAAATCAAGCAGCAAAGTGCTGGTTTGTATCTGGTATAAAATAGATAATTTCAAAATTGCTAACCTCCACTTTCCTCAGTATATCTGATGTGCCAGAAGCTCTGTTGTTTTGCAAATGCAGCATCACTCATTAGCCACATTGGCTTTCTCCACTCTGCAGTTCTGCACTGTTTGTATATGCAGCACACAAACTATGCACAGCAGGTGTCGTGTTAAGCTCTTTTCTAATGTCTTTGGATGAGCTGCTTCTAATTACTTATCCTTGCAAACAGAGTAAGAAAATGTGGTAAATATGGTCGCGTAGGCTGTCTACCTAATAGCCCAATTAAGTCATTGTTCTGTGGGGTCTGTCTGGAAGCTGCTGCCACTAGTGGAACAGAAATGGGATAAGTATAATTTTTTAGGTACAGCCTGTCATGGTTTCTGCAAAGAAGTATAACAACAGTTCAGGCATTAATGTGCAGACTGCAGTGCATTTTGCACTGACAGTTAATTTTTATTTGTTGCATAAAATATTTAGTATCACTTATTAATGTCAGAGCTGCAGCTGGATGTATTGAATAGTAGTTTAAAGGCTACTCTGAAAAGTGAAGCTCTAAGTATTTCAAGTATCACCACCTCACCTAAAAGATTTGCCCAATATATTCTGGATTAGTCTGAGAGGTTGACAGTGAATACAATTAATGAATATTGATTAAGTTGCCCAATATGAAGTATTTTCATCTACATGGAGTTTATTGTCCTTACTAAGTTTGTTGTAAGAGTGTTCTCATACACACCAGGCTGTGTCTCTAGAAAACTGACTGGCAACCCTTTGCTCACGTGTAAGCTAACTCGGCATTACAAATGTTAGCAAATGGGCACAGTAGTCTCATTTAAAGATGACAGCCCATTTAAAGCTTTTCAGTCCATAATGTAGACAAACGCAGATAAACAGAGAACAAACATCTGACCTCCAGCTGATGCAAGCCTCAATGTCAGGCATTAGATACTGGCAACCTGTGATCTGCTCTAGTGCTAGACCTGAAGTGACCTTACCTGCAGCTAGAGTTGAATTTGCATGTGCTGGAAACAAGCCATGCTAAGCTCCACTGGTGCCACAGAGAGCTGCAGTTTGTAACCGTGGGGGTTTGTGCTGATGCAGTTGTGCCAGATGGTGTCTATGTATAGTGTGGGGAAAGCTGACGCGGCATCTGCCTTGAGCTACTAAAACCATAAATATGCTTTGCTTTAAAATAAACATCTGATATGAGTAACATCTAAATTGAAGGTCTTATCCAAACATGGTATCAAATGATGGTCTAATCCTATGGCTATTCTCAGTTACTGAAAATTTAGGGTACATCTTTGTCTGAGATCCTATATTGGAAAGTCTAGGATTCCTTTTGTAACCCCTAAGACTAGATAGCTCCAAGCAAAGGAGCTTTAAAATAGAAACTCTTAAAATTGCCAAAAGCATACTATTGCCAGCTATCTTTGCTTAAGTCTATAAAAGCAATGATGACCTAGCTTGTGGCTTGGCACCATTCTAGAGAATACGGTAGACAATAGAGGAAACTCTGCCAATACAGATATCACATTTCTAAGCACTGTCCAAGCAATATTACTTCAAATTAATTATATGGTATACATGAAAGTTTACTTAGTAAGTATCATTTTCATGAATGTAGCAGTGAATTAAAATTGGACTAGTAGAAGCTGTATTGGATTTTTAAATGTTCACTGTGTTGAATTTGTAAATGTTCATGTTGTGTAATTCTCTCCCTTTACCCAAGTGAAGTTGCTGGGATCTACCCAAAGCAAGATACAAAATAGATATGACTTGGTGGAGCAGAAATAAGTCTCATTCATGAGTGTAAAACTTTCACTTCAGACTAAGTGGGTGTGGGAATTCCTATCTTCTTCAATCAGGCTATCCTAGACATCACCCAGAAGTGCTTACATGATGAAATGCACTTGTTAAAAAAGACCTATTGATCTCTCCTATGTGTGGACCTTTGCACACGTTTCTTGTCCTCACCTGAACTCAAACACCAGGCTTTGGGCTGCATTGCATGATGAAGGGTTTAGCTTTATTTACTTTTAATTTTAAACACTTTGTGGGAAAAAGTATCTTGGTGTGGCTTACTCTGCTTCAGAGGCTTGATCATCACACTGCAATACAGTGGCTAAAGGTTTTAAGATTGTTCCTTAACAGACAGAATTGAAGAAGCGCCTTTATGTTTGTGGACTTACATCAAAATCTTGTGCTACTAAATGGGGAAACTACAAGATTAACACAATTCACAGCAACAGCAAAGCCCCAGTGCAAATGCCATTGAAAAGTAAGGATTTAAGTTCATGTTTGTTCTGAGAAGTATCAAGCCAGAGTTCATCCAGTATGAACTCTGTTCCTGATGGTTATGAATTCCCTTGTACAAACAGATAGTTAAGATATGCAAGGCAGTGGGATATTGTGATGAAAATGTGAAACTTTGAGGAACTGAATCGCTCTCTAAAGAATCTTTCTTTGCAGGGGTTCAGTGTAATGCAAGGACTTTTCATTGTAAATCTGTGAAGACAAATTTTGCTTCCCTGTCTGCAGCTAATGGCTTCCTGCCAGTGCTCATGGTATTTCGAACATATTTAAAATACCAGTTATCTGAAGTAATGGTGACCCTCTGCCCTTCTAAAATTTTTAGCTTTGCACGTAGGGAGTGAAGTTAAAAAGCAGATGGTGAAACTGAGAAACTGAATGCTGCCACTTACCTGACTAGAATGTTGTGTAATACTACTCACTGTGCAGAATTTTGTGGGGGATTGTTTGGTTCTTCTTTTTTTTTTTTTTTCTTCTATGGAATTCATCTGGAGTCTGTATTTTTGCTTAAAGAAGAAACCTAGAGAGCTCTAAATCAACATAGCCCACGTTTTCTTAAAACAAACAGTATACAGTGTGCTCCAGTTCCTGCTGGAAGTCTCTTAAACTAACAAGCCATTTGAGTCAATCATTGTAATAGCTTAAGGGAAGTGCATGGCTTGCACAGTCTTTCCGTTTTCCTGCAAAATCATTTGTCTTTTACAAATGAGGTTTTGGCACCCAAGACATTTTCATATAAGTAAACCTGTTTTCTAGGAAAATATTAATTTAATACTAATTTTTCCTTTCATTTGATGTCCTTCAAAATTATGTACCTTCTTGCTGTGAAGTTTACATTATTTTTGTGTTTACCTAATGGCATTACCAAAGTAAATCAACATGTGATTAAGGATGTAAATAACACACTCTTTCATATGCAAAATGACTTTAGCTACATTGCCCTGAGATCACTTCACACTTACCTGGCTGAGCATTCCTGTGTTCCTGTCTCTGCACCTGAAAAGAAATTGGCACTCCAATTAGAGGAGGAGCATGGGAACGAGATAAACTCAATCCTAATGACCTTGTTAATGTACTCGATTCACTGTGGGTCTCAAACACTAACAGATCCCTTAACTGAAGAACCTACAGGCAACTGAGTAGGGTCAGGGAGAGATCAAATCCCGGTCTATAATCTTTCATGCACAGACTGTACTGAAGACCACTCTCTATATATCTCAGTCTGTGTGCTATTTTTCCTTCCTCATCAACGAGACAGTGACTGTTTCAGCCTTCTGTATTAGGGACAAAAACTACATTTGCCCTGTACGAAAAACTGGTGAGAGCAAAGGGACATGAGCAATTTAAAGAGGAGTAATTAAGCTTTTGGGGAAGGCTACCTCCAGATGAAGTGAACTGTAATCCTTACCATGTTTGTACAAGAGAACTTTCATCAGTTGTGTCTTCTTAAGGACTGGGTCTATCAATACTCACTGTATAAGAAGGCATAGAAAAGCCTTATTAAAAAATTACATGACTTACAGTATCATGGCTTACAGTAATGTTCACAAGGTCTTTCCTTCTTTGTCAAAATACTTGCCACTTGTCTTTAAAAAATATAAGCATAGTTCTAGTTTTCCTTACCAGTAAATATCTTAAGGCTTTATGCCCTGGAGATATCATTTTAGTGTTATCATGCATGATAAGCAAATTCTGTAACGCAAGCTAAACAATAACAGACAGGAACTCTGCAGCATTCATTCCGTGTTCCCTCTTGGGGTACCTGTTATCCTACATATTGACAAGTTCAGTGACTACTTGGTGATGTTTTCAGGTGAAACTGATTTTCTGTTGAGCTTTTCCTAGCTCAGTCTCATTCCAGTGCTATAAACCTGAAGAAAACATAACAAAACTCAAGTCAGGAAAAACATAAGAAAATAATCACTATACTGGCAATAAACAAAATATATCTAGCTATACACATAGACATATAATAGATAGATGGAAAGGGATAGATAAATCTATATAACATCTAATATGTAATATATACTATACAATTATATAGTATATATATTTATATAGTAGATATTGTATACAATACTTTACATACAATACATTGTACATATACATACTCATTGCAATTTTGTTGGAAGTCCTTTTACACTGGTGTTCATTTATATGTGACAGAGAATGTGATTAAGTTCGGTAGAATAACTAACTGTAGATCAACTAAATAGACTCTTCTCATTCCTAGCCCCTGCTTTTGGACTTCAAATCATGCATGCAGGTCTCAGTCTCCAAGTCAAAACTAATTTTTCAAAAGTATTCAAACAGGTCTGGCAACAGCATGTTCCAAAGCAATATAATCTTACTTGTTAGGGTTTTGTTTTCTCAGTCATAGTATCTTGCCACTTAGTGTTTATTGTTAATACACCATGATTCTACTGATATTGAAGAGGATTTGTATGCCAAGATAAGTTTGTTTCAGAGTAAGCCTCTTTTAATGTTGTCAATGCAAAAATCAAATGTATTTTTCACTTGCTGGTGTGTTCAGACTTTTTTCCCTTGTTTTCTTGCTTTTACCATAAAAAAACCTTGTGTTTAAGTGCTAGATAACTCAAAAACAACAAAGAGAAAACAAATCATTATCCCAGCTACAGAGATTTTATCACTCTGTTAAGTCTCCTGTGATGTTCTTTTATTAAGGAAAAGTAGGTAAGATTAACACCACCTAATAATTACATCACATCTTTCAATAATTATTGAAAAAGATCTTGTCCTGCTACCTCGAGATTTTCTATCTTCCATTGCTCTTTCCAGCCATTCATCCACATTAGCTTCCAACATAAACTTTCTTGTTCGGCTATCACATTCACTCACTCATCCAGTAACTTTGGTTTCCTTTTGCTCTCTCACAGCCCCTCGTTATTAGAGTCTTTCATTATCCATTCCACTTCATATGCCTGGGAACTAATCTTCTTTACAACCATATCCACTGCTGCTCTAATACAAGCTGATCTATTGTCAAGACTGAAATATGACTCAAACTTACCAGTCTTACTTCCACTACTGCACATTAAGTCTGAGTCAATGCCAGCTGGCAGTGGATGGGAAAACTCAATTACTTCATTGAACTTCTGAATGAGTATGGAAAATTATGATTTGCTCACATATTAAAACTCCCTGTATTCAGGTAAGAATAACAGTGGCTCACATGTTCTTTAATACTTAGTGTTTTATTCACTAGTAGTCCCAGCTTATTAGACTAATTTGATTACTGCTGACTCTAGAAAAAAAAACCCAAACCAAATAACAGAGCAAAACCATTTTTATCACTGAATTTGATTGAATCTGCTTTGAGTCAAAGCTTCTGATATTGGGGAAAAAATGTCTTAGAAATAACAGCAGTTCTGACTTAAATTACTCTTCTTGAAACAAGTACCGACACTCCTTTCCTCAAGTTCAAAGTAGCTGGATCCTATTTTTACACTTACAGAGTTACCAGGGCATGTCAGTGGATTATGAAATAATTTTCTTTCATGCTTTTGATGCATGAGATAGAAAAACATTCCAAATCATGCACGCAAGAGTGTAGTACGGACTAAAGGGAAAGGCGAGCAGGTGGGTGGGGAACACATGCCACCAGGAAGAAAATATGCTCTCATGGTTTCTTCCTCTGCCTCCTGACACTACACTGGTTACACTACTGGTTCTCCCAGGCTACAGTACTGATATGCAGCAGAGGAGCTGGGAGGACAGGCTGTGCTTACTCTTAAGTACAGTACAGGCTTATAGGATAATTCCAGCTGGAGAGACCTTGAGAGGCCTCTCTTCCAGTCTCCTGTTACAAGCAGAGTCAGGTGTGAGATCAGACCAAGCTGTAAAGGGCTTTATCCAGTTTGATTGTCAAACTCTCCAAGAATGGAGAGAGACTATATAGCCTCTCTGAGCAAACTGTTAGAGTGCTTGACTGTCTTCACAGTGAAAAAAGTATTTTTTTTCCTTATTCCAGTCCTTTCTTTAGCTTGGAAGAGACTGAGAGGTGATGTCATTAATGTTTACAAATATGTAAAGGGCAGGTATCAGGAGGATGGAGCCAGGCTGTTCTCAGTGATCTCCAACGATAGGACAAAGGGCAACGGGTACAAGCTGGCACAGAAAAGGTTCCAAAGAAATACAAGGAAGAATTTCTTCAGGGTGAGGGAGCACTGGAAGGGGCTGCCCAGATGGGTTGTTGAATTTCCTTCTCTGGAGACATTCCAAACCCATCTGGATGAGTTCCTGTGTGACCTACTCTAGATGGTCCTGCTCTGGTAGAGGGATTGGACTGGATAATCTTTTGAGGTCCCTTCCAGACCTTTAGATTCTGTGATTCTGGGACATTTTCCTTTTTCCAGTCTGAACCTCTCTTATTTCAGATTCACGTCCTCCCACACTCCATTGTGAAGAGTTTGGGTCCATTTGCTTGATGATCTCCTTGAAGGTACAAGTAGGCCACTACTAGGTTCCTCTGAAGCCATGTCTTCTTCTGGCTGAACAAACCTTGATACCTTAGTTTCCCCCACCAAGGCAGATGTTCCAGGCTCTGAGGAGCTTGAGGCCCTCACAGATTGCTTCACAGAATCATAGAGTCATGGAATTGTTTTGTTTGGAAAAGACAATTTGGAAGGGACCTCTAGAGATCATCCAGTCCAACCCACTGCTAAAGCAGGTTAACTGTTGGCCATCCCTGCAGTCAGGGCAGGCTGTGGGCCCATGTCCAGTTTGTGCCTGCTGAGGCCCCCAGGTCCCCTCATGTTCTCAGTTGGGCAGGCTCCAGTCTGGATGCTCACATCAGAGCTTCCTGCCCAGGGACAGCACTTGGTGTTTGTCCTTGATGGAATCTGACTGGTTCCTGCTGGTCTGTTCCTCCATCCTCTCTAGGTCCATATGGATAGCAGCCCTGACAGTGACTGTATCAACAATATTCCTCCAATTTGATGCTATTTGCAAACTGGATGGAAGTGCAGTCAGGCCATTGATAAAGACGTTAAGCAGGACAGATGGTAAGCAAAGCCCCATAGTACTCCACTTATTACTGGTTTACAGATCAAGTATGGTCCATTAACTCCTATATTTATGAACCTAATGAATGAGGTTTTAGATGGATGGTTTTCTATCATTCAAACTTTAAAATGTTAACATGGATATAAGAATATTGTGTAAGACCATGTTGAAAGCCTTGCTGAAATCAAGATAAAAGACATGTAGTCCTCTGCTTATATCCAGAAATCAAGATCCTGATCACAGGAGGAAATCAGGTGGGTCAGGCTTTATTTACCCATGGTAAATACATCCTTAATTATCTCCCCAGGGGCCATCAAAGTGAGATCAGTTAGCCTGTAGTTTCTTAGGTTGACCTTTTGGCCTTCTATTTTGACTTTCATTAGTCATCAAGTACCTTTTGTGGATCTCCAGGGCTATAGCTCTAGATAGATCTTGAGCGGCAGGCCTTGCCAGGTAGTGTCCTTGCTCTATCTTCCCTTCAGACACTTTGTTTGGATAAACAAAGTTCACTTGGAAAAGAAAACAGAGCATTGCTTTGGGTTTCCCTTTTTAACACAGCAGTTAAACTTCCATGAAGTTGAGAGGAAACTGAAATTCTGCTGCTGTCAGCACAGACAGCACAGATGGAATGATGTCCTTTGCATGTGTGCCCACGTGCATTTATGGGTAAAATTTCAGAGCCCTGCTGTAGAACCAGGGAAAAGTAAGTGACATGAGGCTGGGTTGGGGAGCTTTACACTGATGTACCAAAATTTCTCATTCTAAACTTCTGCATCAGGCTGAAAAGACTTGAGAAACTTTCTTCAGTGATCTCTATATGAAAAAGACTCTAAATTTCCCCTCTATTTCTATTTGGTCAGAGCATATGGCAGTGTTTCTTTACACTGGAATCGTTCAAAAATGGCTCAATAGATTTTACTAAGACATCCAACGTAATCACTTTGGGCTGAGGTCGAGTGTGGCAAATTGAAGCCAAAAGGAATTTGAATTATGAGCAATGGGAGAAGGCATAGAGAGGCAAGAGAGCATCTGGATTTCTAACGACGTAATTCTAACTACATCACAAAGAGTCTCACAGCTTCAAATGTTTTCCTATTCTAATTTCAGATGAATGAATGTCATGTATTTGTATAGATAACATGGAAAGGAGTTTTCAAAGTTGCAAAAAGAAGTAGCCTGCAAACATGGAAACATCAAACAAGTCTTTTGCTTGTGTGTAACCAACCACTTAGGGGAAGGGGAAATGAAATCTTTTGAGGTGGTTCACTTAATGCTCATGAGCTGGAGCTAAGCTATCATCTAGCTAACTATATTTACCGAGGTCTGCTGAGACAAGAGTGCTGAGGATGTTGCATGGTATGGGTTTGCTCAGTGACAGTCCATGATGTAGTGACATGGTGATGCCATACTGAGGTGAAAATTTACCCTGTAGAGTACCAGATTGATTTTTGAGAGGAAACAAGTAAGGGGAGGGAAAGTTGTCTTGTCTGTGAGTGTTTAAGAAGACAGAGTGAACACAGGTAAATATGCATAGTGATACCAAAAGCAAGTACTGCCGTGTCTCCATGAAAGCTCCTTTTCCCAGTTTATGTGGTGGTCAGTCTCTCCATGCCTAGCAGGGAATACCTGGTGATATGTAAATTACCTCTGATAACTAAAACCAGCTGCTTTTCTCTCTGTCTCAGTAAGCCGCAGACTCACTGTTGCTTAAAAAAGCTCCTTCACAGCTGCCTGTATGAATTTGAAGGACAGCTTAGAAATCTGGACTTGAGCATTTTCTGAAAGTGTACTGGCAGGCAGCCTGAGACAGTAGCTTGGCTAAGTGTGATATGTTCAGTTTTGTATTTGGGTCCCAGAGACAGCCCAGGGTGGATTTTTCCATTGAACAAAATGGGAGTCTTACCACTTCCACGAGAGCCTTTGGGAAGTTCATCCTTTCCATTAATACAAACAAAACCCCTCAGCACTTTTTATGTATAGACACATATAAAAATGGTGTTATAAATAGTAGAGTCTACTGATTTAATCCAGTGAGATCGCTGTAAAAATGTATCATGTGCTAGCATTCAGCTAAATCCAGAGCACTCCTTTTAGCAACAGGCAGGCAGGAATTTCAATTTACCCAAGTACAGTCTCTGAGGAAAGTGGTGAAACAGCATGAATGCCCTGGTCAGGAAAAAAAGGATGAAAAAAAAGGATGTAATCTCTGTCCAAGCTCAGTGAGGTATGACCTAGTGCAGTAGTTTGGTCTTGGAGAGTTCTCATTCAAAAACATATATGGTTAATTTAGAATGTGATCCAGAGGAAATTCAAGTTTCCTGTAGACTAGACATTAAATCTATTTCTGAAACATTGCAGTGACTTTTAATTAGTGAAATCCTATACAGGCTTTTCTATACAAATACACATTAATGAAATGCATACACACAAAACCATAACAAAACTCAAAGAACGTCTTCTCTTGCAACAAAATACTGCTTTCAAGCTCAAAACTGAAACATCTACTTCTACTTTAAAAAGAGTTTGTTTTTTTTTTTTTTAAAGAAAAATACCCCAAAACCAAACAGATGAAGACAAAAATAAAACTTTTCATTTTGTACAAAGAAAATACATTTTCCAATGTGAGGAGAGGAATAAATGTATATAATTGTCACAACTTGTTCCTAGTTCTGTGCATTTTGGGTGCTACTAAGAGAATGACATGTTAGATCATTTGTCAGGTTGAGACCAGGATGTTCCTGAAAAATTGTTTATTCCCTTTTCACGGTATCATTTACAACATCAGTCACACCTGCACCTTCTGAGCATGCATTAGTGATAAGGAAATAGGAGGAAATAGTTATTTAGTTTGGAATTGCCAGAAGCTTGAATGTAAAAAGAGCCCTGGTCCATGTAGGCAATACAGTCAGAACAGCTGTGTGTCCATCGTTCCATAATGCTTCAGAAAATCCTCAGCTCAGTGATAGTGTTTGTGCAAGAAATTAGTGCTGCATTTTGTACATATTCTGTCTCATCTAGGCTGTGTCCTACTATACTTTGTTACTCTGAAAATGAATAATCTAATGCTTTTATAGAATTGCACTTAAATCTGTTAGTTTTTCTTGAGAAAATAAATCCAGTCTAGGCTTGATGAGAACTCCATATGCACAGTTACATTGTTTTGGTCACAGAGGCATCTAAATAGACATTTCATGAACACTGCAAGTAAAACTTCATTCTATGCTAGACTGGGAAGGGAAACATAGAGAAAATGAGCCAAATTGCATCATTAGACTAGCAAAGTTTGGCAGAACACAAATGTTATAATTTATTTTCTTACATGTTGAAGACAACTACAGAGAAGTTTGATTGAAGGCCTGCCATGTTTTCTGTCACTGGGCTTGTGAAGGGTTTGAAATCATTATGTCAATCTCCCTGCAAGGAGCATGGCTTACTATTTCTCTGGCCCTTTTGGATTAAGATTTCATGAATGCCAAGCTCCTTAGAGCTTGGTTTTTCCACTGGAAGGAATTCAGGGTTCTAAAGTTTCACTACCCTTCTACAAATAGATCATACAGAACCCTCAGTAGCTTGTTCAATTTTCATTTTATTTTCATGTTTTCATTTGAAATCTTAATGACTAAAGTAAAATTTACTACTTGCTTGCTACGAAGGACAGTCCTTCAACATGCTTCATATACAAAAACCCCACATCCTTTTCCAAGAAGGAATATTTCCAAAGAACATGGAATTTTCCCAGAATTACCAGTGACTCACCAGATCCACGTCTTTGGCTGATGTAAATTAACATAGGAGTAGAAATGTTTATGCCATCTACATCAGCTGAAGATGTGTCTCACTGCACAACACTGAGAAATTTCATGAAGACATACCCATTTTATGAATCTTACTAATGGATCATATGTTCTGCTACTGATGTGCTTTTGTTGCTCTTCCTCAGTTTACTTGAAAGCTGTAGTGCCTGTGGGCCACAAGCAGGAGACCAAAAGTCTACAGGATTTCTCTGATGGCTGCTTTGTAGATGATTATAAATCAGCCCAGCCACTTTTCAAGAAATGTGCATTAAAATCATGAGGCTTTTCAATGTTAAAACAATGACATGCTTCGGATCAAGTCTCTTTCCAGAAATTAAACAGTAAGTTACAAAATAGCCCAGTTCTCAAGCATTTTGGAATGACAACAGTTCAAGATTTTTGTGGTGAAAGCTTAACCTTTGAAACTGTTATTTCACAAACAAATAGCAAGCTCTGTCCTTCTTCACACAAACACAAGATTTGATTGCATCTGTAAAAACTGCCCCCAAAGCATTTCCTTTGGCTGATGTGGAATGCTGACTATTCATTAAATCAGACACAGAGAGACTTTTTTTTTTTTTGGCCCTTATGAACTTCTGAAGCTTTGGAGGCTAACAGTTGCTTATCTTGTGAACAGAATTTCCTGTTAGCATCCTTCCAGACTATTTGTTCACTAGAAGTACAACAAATGTCAATAAAAATAACACACTATGTTCCAATTTTCAGAGAGAGTTGAGAAATCTGAGATGCTTTACACTTCCCAAATAGACTCCTATTAACGAATGCACTATTATAGCTTTGCTCAGATCTTGTTTAGTTCTGCTGACTATTAGTTGGAGTGAAAACACAAAAATATTGAGAGGCTGACTGTAGACACCATGCTCTTGTAACATACAATACACTTCCAATAGCATTGCTAGCAATTCTTTTAGGAAAGATTGGATTTATAATTGTAAAAAATGGCTCTTTTCTTGCTGTGACAGTCTGATTCCCAGTAAATCTATTGTTCTGACTCCTTTCAGGATAGCTAATAAGCAGTGGCCTTGGCTGATGAAATGTTTTCCAAGCTCTCTAACCTGTGGAAAGTTGCACTGTCTCCAGAGCTGTCTCCCTCAGATAATTCCAGTTACCATATTTGTAGAGGACCTGTGAACTCAGGATGTAAACATGTTAAGAGTATGACCAGAGGAGGACAATCAAGATGGTGAAAGGTCTTGAGGGCAAGATCTTCAAGGAATGGCTATGGTCACCTAGTCTGTTCAGCTTGGAGAAGGCTGAGGGATGACCTCATCACAGTCTACAGCTTCCTCAAAGGGGGCAGAGGAGGGGAAGGTGCTGATCTCTCTCTCACGACAAGTGATAGGACACGAGGAAATGGAATGAAGCCTTGTCAGGGGAAGTTCAGGTTGGACATTAGGGAGAGGTTCCTCACTGACAGGGTGATTGGTCACTGGAACAGGCTTTCCAGGGAAGCACTCTCAGCACCAAGCTCATCAGAACCCAAGGAGTATCTGGATGATATTCTGTCATATTGTTTAGTTTTTGGTGGTCCTGGGTCCTTCTAACTCAAGGTATCCTATGATTCTATTATTCCTGGAAGGAAAGGCAGCAAATGTTCTGTGGCAAACACTCCTGATCCTATGAACTACACACTACAGCTTTTATTTGGCCAAGAAATGGAAGATGGGAACTGTTGCTTATGTCCTGTGTGTGGAAGATTGAATGGGCAAGGCAACAATTTCCCAGGAGTCCCACTCCTGGTAGATGAGGTAAGATAAGTCTGGGCATAGCAAGAGCCCAGGGCAGGTAGACAGCATTCATCTTTGGACCTTCTGTAGTACTCCTAAAACTGGGACCTAGAAGTAGCTACTGGATCCTGCCCTAAAAGCATAGGATTACTGCTCATCCCAGCAAGTAGTCTAGGATGTTTGAATTACTTGAGAGCTGGTTTTGGCTGCACTTGCATGAGCTTAAATTAGAAAACAAAAGGCATCAGATTCAAACAGAGAGAAATTTGGAATGAATAACATCTATTTTTGTAGGACTTAAGGATAAACATGCTACTCCTTCAAAAGATCATTCAGATTGCAAATACTCAAAATAGGTCACTCTCCTTCAGTCAAAACTAGTCCCAACAGGATGTTGCTTGATTTTTAGTTTGGTAAATGAGCAGAAGCATGAAGCTTTCTGATAATGCCATTTCTGGCAATGTCTCCTGCATAGAATGGTCCTGATCTACTTTCTCCAAGGATGCTTGTCAACAGGATTAAATTGTCTTGGTGGCTCTCTAGTTTCCATTGAAGCAGGACACACAAGTGTAGCAAATGGTACTGCTCTGTTTATTCCCAGAGAGGTAATCTGACAGCTCTCCCTGTTTTCTCAAAAGGGGGGACCAAACACATGACAAATCATTGATTTTGCTTAGGACACTACTGAAGTGTGTTCATGTGCTGCAGAAAGCTAAGTGTCAAAGATCACGCACTATTTCGGGCTTAGAACTACACTGCCTTGAACTCTACCAGCAGCACTGGGTGATATTCGTAGCACACAAGTTTGTGGTATTTTGTGATACCATCCAAAAGGCAGGAGCCAATAAAGAAGCTTTGAGAATTATGCAGCACAGAGCTTCACAGTGTTTGAAGGAAGTGATCCTCCTGTTGGCCTTGCTAGATTAACAATATCAAGAGAAAAGGCTTTGTGCAAGAAAACAAGGAGCTCTGTGAGCAATTGAAGTTGCTGTAATAAGTGAAAGTTTGTTTTCCATATCCCTGTAGCTGATGTTCAGTGTCTACCACATATATGTTATGCTGCATATACACACAGCAACTGCAAGGCACGTGTGTAGTGAAATCAGACCATCCAACATCTGTGTAGCACATCTGGTCTCATTTATGTGAGACATTGACTTGCTGTGTACATGTGCCACAAGAGAGGCATTCTTAACATGCCCTCAGTAACTTCTAGCCTTCTTACTTCATTCTCTACCTAAAGATGTGACAAAAGTTTTTCCTAAACCCGAAGCATTCAGGATGCTCATACAAAGCACTTTGTGACATCCCTGAGGTGCAAGTTCACGTTGCAAACCTCTAAAGTGGAGGAAATCCAGAGTCCCTTTAAAAAAGCAGGTAATTTCTTTAGTGAACACATGCAAGCTTTTCATATGAGATCTCTGTCACTTGGGTAAAAGTGCTAGATAGGTTCAAAGGTGGTTTGAGAGAGACATTTAGACTTTGCGTTTCTGCTTGCAAACAATGTGTTGTCCATACAAACCTTGCTACATATATAGCATCAACAATGGCACTATCAACACTGTCCTGGAGTCCAGAAAGGTCTTTCTCTTCTCACAGTATGAATTCTTGGGCTTGTCAGCAAACAGTAAATGCAGAAACATGCCTTCTTCACAGTCGTCATTTACCCTAAAACGGAGATGACAAATCCAAAATAATATGGAAAGCATTTTCATTTACATTTGTGATTCTTAACTTTTCAAGTGATATCTACTTGAAACCAGACACTGTTCAAGATCACGGCATCACAAATTCAATAGGGGTCCACAAGCCACATACAGCCTGACTGATGGCTTGTGGCTAAACACACTTTAAATTATCTGCTTTATAAATGATAGAGTATATGACAAAATCCACATGAGTACTAACCTGAAGGTGGCTCTAGACTCCCACTCACAAGCTCTACAGCCCCAATTTAAGACATTTCCCACGTAAAGGGGGATAGTCAGCCCTTCCTAAGCATGCTTTCCCCTTATTGAATGCATAGCAGTGTCTTGGGTTATGAAGAATTGATTCATTGTGTACATTAGCATTTCAAAAGCATTTAGCTTGGCTGGAATTCTATAAAAGAGTGCTGTGAACTGTAGTGCTGTATGTATATAGGCACTACTGAATACAATAGGAAGTAGGATATATTTACATTTTTATGAGAGTTTCCTGAGTTAAAGGAATGTGCTTACTACTTTGAAGTTGAGTGCAAGTTCACTTTCTGCTCTTTCTCAGCCTAAATAGTCATGTGTGCAGCATAACTGCAGTATCACAGTGCAGGTGAAGTCACGGCTGTTCTAATCATTCCTGTATTTTCAACGGGTGCAAATGCAGGTGTGGGTAGAAAAATGCAGCTGGGTATTTGAATTTGACTGATGTCTCGTCCTGGCTCGTTTCGTACTTTATCTGTGTTTGTGCTATATCATGGGTAACAGCTATATTTTTACCTTTTGCATCACAACTTCCTCTACCCCTTTGCAGAAGGGTAAGGAGAACAGGTCCTAGGTTTTTGTTCCTCCACAAATATGAAACAACATTTAGCAGAATGGGTTTTGCATAACCTGTATAAGTGTACAGTAAGCTAGCTACAAACAGAAATCAGTTTGGACAACCTGATTGCAGATCCCATATTCTCCTCTTGTAAAAGTCCCTTGTAAAAGGTGAATAGATGCTGAAAGCTGTGGTCAGACATGAGTAAGACTGTTTAGAAAGGACAGGCAGGGAAAAAGAGAAGGGCGACTCATGAAGGGTCTCACTGTTTACTGCTCCATTATAGAGCTGTAGGACATGCTCATTGGCCATGTCTCTAGGTCAAGAAAAGAGAAGTGTACACTGAGGATGAATTAGTCTGTAAGATCTATCTCACCAAGAGGACATACCAGATGAAGATTTCTGAAATGACTAGTAAAGTACTCCTGGTTTTAGGCTCTAGTCCTCATGAGGTTTACAGCCCTTTACATGTTGGCAACATAGCATTACATAAGCATTCCAGGAAAACCCTAGATCGTGTTGGTGATACAAGAGAGAAATGTTAGAAGCTCAACTATAGGTAATGTTCTACCAGACCTACTGCTCACAAAATGTGAAGAGCCAGTGGAAAATGCAGTCATGTTTGGCAGCTTGGGTTGCAGTAACTACAAGATGATTGATCTTGGGATCTGAAGGAAGACTGGGAAGGGAAGCAGCAGTGTTAGGACTCCGGATTTCAGGAGAGCAGATTTTGGCTTATTTTTAGGCAATTGCTAGGAAAAATTCCCTGGGAAGCAGCCATAAAGGGGAAAGGTGCCCAGGAAAGCTGGCTAATTTTTGAAGAAATCTTGAGAGCTCAGAAACAAACTATCCTGTTATATAGGAAGACCGGGAATTCTGGCAGAAGCCCTGCTTGGCTAAGATAGAAGCTTCTCAATGAAATAAAACACACACACACACAAAGGAGTATTCAAGAAGCAGAAACAAAAAGAGGCAATGAAATAAGTGTGTAATAATAATGCTTGACAATGCTTAAGGACAAACACAAGGTGGGTCTGGAGCTAAAACTGACCAGGGACATAAAGGGCAAGAGATGTTACAGGAAAAGGTGAGGTGTTAGCTGGAAAAAGAAGTTTGGAGAAAAGGTAGATCAGTAGAGGAAGGAGGATACAGTCCAGTAACAAATAAAGAAATGACCAAAGTACTAAAATCCTTATTTGCTTCCATCTTGACAGACAAAACCTGCTCCCACACCTCTATGTGGACCAACATATATTTGGAAGGAGTACCTAGAGAAGCTGGAAGTATTCAGATTGTGGGAGGAGGTAGATGCTGAGAGAGATGGCTGATGTGATTCTGATGCCTTCACCCATTGAAAATTAGGACAGGTAGCTGAAGAGCATATCCTCTGGACATTTCCAAACTCCCAAAGGACAAGAAGGTAATGAAGATTAGTAAACACTGATATCCAAAGAGTAAATCATCTTTACTGACTAGATTCTTTCTCTGACAAAGTGACTGGCTATGTAGGCAAGGGGAAAGTGATGGGTATAGTATGTCTGACTTTAGTAAAGCATTTGACACTGTCTCCTGTCGGGAGTTTTGTGGAGACTTGGCTAGAGAAAAGAGGACATGATAGAATACAGCTGGTTAGGCAGTAAGCACTAAGCGATAAGCTATTGGACTCCTGCTCAAGGCCGTGAGAGCAAGAAAGCTGTATGATAACAGGATGAAAAAGCAGGAGCTTAGTTTGGGTTAAGCAGCCACAAGTATCTGGAGTTTGTTGAAACAAGGGCGAGGTTTGCACCTAACTGGGAACCAATGATGAGCTTAGCTTTTGCAATATGCATGAGCCTGATTATTGTATCTATAAAAGAGCTGTATCTTTGCAAATAAAGTTGAGACTTGTTGCACTACAGGGTGGGCTTGTCTCCCGTTGTCTTCAGCAGTCTCCCAAATACTACTGTATCCCAGAAATCACTCAGAAATTGAGGAAGTTTGGACTTGAGTAGGGTAGAAATTGGAGCTCAAAGGATAACAATCAATGACTTGAGGTCTGATTGGTAACTAGTGGAGTTCCTCAGAGGGTAACACTACAGTCCATGTTATCCAGTGTTTCAACCACAGCACACACTCTCCACAAATGTGGCGATGACACTAAAATAGGTGGGGAGTGACAGACACAGCAAGTGGTAGAACTTTAGTTCACAGTGACCTGAGAAACTCAGGAACTGGAGCAATAGAAAACTCATGGGAGTCAGTAAGGAAAAGAACATCTGGGGCAGAATAATTCCATGCATTAGTATGGGCTGGGAACTGGCTGGCAGAGCAGCAGCTTCACTGGAAAGGACGTGGGATCATGGGCATTATTTGGTGTGATAGTGGATGTCAAGTTGAATATGAACCAACCATGTGCTTCCATCAGGAATAATGTAAATGGCTAAGAGTTATTTTATGGGGAGCATGGCCAGCAGATTGGACTGCTGTTTCAGGTTCTGGGACCAGCCCCAATACGCTTAAAACCTGGAGACAGTCCTACAGAGGTCTAGCAAGACAGCCAGAGACACAGAGAACATGAGTTATGAAGAAAATCTGGGAGCTGGGCTTCTCTAGTTTGGTAAAAAAAGAGGTAGAGATTGAATAGCTTATGATACACAAAGTGAAGTTACAAAGATGACAAAGCCAGACTTCATAGTAGCAAGCACAAAGCAGAGAAGGGTAAGGACATATGTTGTGACTCGAAATGTTCAAATAGGACCTTAGGAAAGTATTCTTCACCAAGATGGTAGTGCAGTACTGGAAGAAGCTATGAGAGATGCTGTAGAGTCTCTACTCTTGAAGGTTTTCAAGACTCAGACAGATGGAGCCATGATGGGCTTAATCTAGTGTTAACAATTGTTGTGCTTGAAGCAGAAAATCAAACTATATACCTCCCAAGGTTCTCTCAAAACGGCTCCTGTAATATGCTATGACATGTCTCCAAGCTGAAATCCTGCATTTCAAGGAGTTTATTTTGCTCATGTGCTGTACGTAAATGAAGGATTCAGATTGTCAGGGAAAACTTCTGGCTAAGGAACTCATTTCATTTTAAGGTCTATTTCCCCCTTCTCTATATCAAAACAGGTATTTTTTAGAGTTGCTTGTTTGGAAATAGAAGAGAAATATTATATTCAGGCACTGTATTTTGAAACACCTTGGTAAACAATAAAATAGAATTGCACATAAATCCAGAAACTGGTAATTACGCAATTGAATGGAAAGCAACCCCCAGTCAAACTACTGACACTTATTTTCTGTTTACAATGTTAACTCTAATACACCCTGGTAAAAACGGTCTGGTTAAACCTTTTTATCATAACAGTGCAGGAGCTTGCAGTACATTCTTCCCATAGTTCCTTACAGCAGAACTACCTTGCAGTGGACTCAACTTTACTGAGTAACAAAAGTAAGTCTTGTGCAAGACTTTTTTTTGATGTGAGAAAGCCGAGAGAAGCAGAGGCAAATGTTCATCATCTTTCATGCATCTCATGGCATAGAGAATGAGCTATATCAACCTAGAGCATCTTTGTAGTTCATGCTGAAAGCAGCTTTACAAGTGTGGATGGTTAAAGGGAACAGAAGAAGAGAACAGACTTCTTTCAAGCTTCTTGTTTCTTTATCCAGCTGGGGTATCTAGTGGTTCTTGGGACTAAATTGCTTTGTGGCTGTAAAACGTTGCTGGCTACAGCTTAGTTCCTCTGTGAGAAAGGCCTATGTTGTTACTCATAATTTTGGCAAAGATTTTCAAAATCATGATATAGAAAAGGCTAGCAAGGGCTTGCTTCTATGGAGAGAAGAAAATGTTTGACAAAGCAACACAGGAAAGTTTATGCTTTTGTCCTTTAATGTTGCATTTCATCTATGCTGAGGGCCTTAATTATTAAGTCCAGAATATGTAGGTTTTTTACTTAAAAACAGTCTTTTGTAAAAGTAACATGTAAAGAAAGAAGGCAACAGGATTTGGTTCAAGTTGCATTAGGAATATCTACAAACAAATGAAAGAGACATTGAGTAGAAGTGGCAAAACAAGAAAATCAGATGTAGATTGTAGACTGAGCAAAACTGGAGCTTCAGGCCATGTGCATGGGTATACATTGTATTCACCACATACTGCTTCAAATTCACCAATTCACCGTGACTTTCTCAAAAGTAAGTCTATCTATCTCATCTGTTGTGGAAAAGCAACATTTACTCAGAATGTGACTGCCCCAAGGTGCTTTGGTCAGCTTTTGTTTCTAAATGCAACAGTAAGGAGTTTTATTCTTAGTGCTGATGACTTCCACGCCAAAAACTGGGTGTAGGTAAGCTTCTTCCTGAACTGATTTGATCTGATAGCCTCTTCAACATCCTTCTTCTCTTTCTGCAAGGAGCAAATAATCTGCTTTAGCTCCAGTTCTGGGAGCAGTATCTTCTCCCTGATGCGTAATTTCAGTCTCATTGGCTATGCCAGGACAAGAAGCAGGAGGTGCCAGAGCCAATTGCATTATTATTAGCTATTGATACAGTAGAGGGGAACAGTCCCCACAAAATCCAGCCTTGTTGCCTCTTAAGTTCTTTTATTCACACTATAGGGGCATCATTCATCCTTATGCTCTGTATGATCCTTACACTGTACAGGAGTCTAGCCAGCATCAGGGTCTTACCAAACGATTTGACTTGGCTAGGACCTACAATGCCTGGGTGTATATGAGCAGGAGAAACTTCTGCCTTGTCACAAATACCCAATGCTGCAACAGAACAGACTGTGCTGATAAAATCACACAAAAGCCTGAAAAGCAAGGCAACTGTGTTTGGTTGTGACTTGATTTTACTTAAATTATGAATTCTTGTAGATCTTTTATGTTCCTTTAGCATTGGGGAAAGATGGTATGAACTCCCACCCTAGTCGTTCTGAGTCCTACAGCCTCTCTAGCAAGAGGTCAAAGTGCAGGTTTGTAAAGGAAGGAAGGGGGAAGGAAGTGGACAAGGAGAGTACAAAGAAGAGCTGAATCATCTCTTAAACGCTGAACAATTCATCATTTGTCTAACTGGCAACTGTTTTGTACTGTGCCATTGCCCAGTTTACTTTCTCAGTTGAAAGAAATAGTTGCTTGAAAGCTCTTCTGTTAGTGTGGTGGCTACCATATTAGGAACAAAAGTTCTTTAATGAATTGGCATGATATCTTTGCTTATTAACAGCTCAACTGCAGGCTTATGGAGCTCAAGGAATTCAGGATACATTTGTCAAACTGTGACTTGCCTCCAGGTGTGATATTAGCTTTGCTTTCCTGATGGATGAACTAAAACACATGAGTTTGGTTGAGACTACAGTGCAGATGGTGGCAATACAAGAGGGCATCTATGAACTTCATTGATCAGAAGTAAACCGTATGCCTCTTCACACAAGTCCTATTGGACAATACACTGAGAAAATCTAGGCTGTAAGGCCACAACATGGCCTGCTGGCAACAGCTCTTCTGGAAGGTACTAGAAACTTTTACCATTTTGGAAATTAGGATGTTTCCCAAACACTTGGAAAGTGTTTCTGATAGTTATCACTTTCCAGTCAAACAGATTGCTTATCCTGTGAGTTTTGGGTCAGACCCACTAGCAGTGGGGCTTTTTGCACTGATTTGTGTCAGAAAAGATGATGCCCTCCTGTCCTATAGGAATGTTCCTTCTCAGCTTTTTAACTCATTAAATAGGAACTAGAGGTGATGTCTGCAGGGTCAGATATTGTTACTGCAATTAACTGATCTTCACTGAGGGACAGATCGGTAGGGTGGTGACACTAGCAGCCTGAGCCTGTCACTGAGGCTGTTACCTGTCTGTAAACAAATATGAGCTGCTGGGCAAGCAAAAGCAGCATCTGCCACCATTACACAAAGTCAGTTACACCATATATTAAGTCATTCAGTTACACGGGGCAATGAACTGTAGCTGATAAAGCAGGGAATGTTTGATATTTCTGTGCTGAAGCACACTCACTTATCAGCTTCTGGATCTCCCCAGATCTCTCAGGCCCTTTTGTTTTTTTAATTTCTGAAGTTTTTCAATAAGGCTTGACCCATTTTGTGTGGGTAAGCATTTGGTTCATGCACTATAATCACCTCCATCTTACCATATGCCAGGACTTCCCATATGTTCTTTCGTTTGTAATATCCACAAAATTCGCCCAATAAGGGGAAAAGGTGCAGCCTGGTTACAGATCCTCTGTCATTCAGCCACAAACAGCTGGTAGCGCACATTACAAGGCTTATTTAAAGCTCAAGCACTTTTACCCACCCTCTCTGATACCCAAACTTGGCATGTAAAAACATGAAAATAAAAATATCAAAGTAGTGTAGTGTTTCAAAGAAGCATTCAGAAAGCAGACAACATGTCTTGCTCCACCACAGACAATCCTGTGGCTGAATGCATGGTGTATGCTTTGAGAATGTTCCCATCTCTGGTATGGAAAGGACAGGTCATCTAGGTTTGTCACATAACTTACGACGCAGCCGCTTATGCTTGCATTCCCTAGCCTGAAGCACTGAGTCTTTTCTGTGATAACCTGCTGATTACATTTCAGCTTCAGAGAAATCTCCACAATCGACTTCTGATGGGAAGCAGAGGAGGGGTTTTACGCATGAGAGTGATCTCAGCAGCTTGTGCTATTGCCGTGTCTGATAGTTAGTTGAGGAATAATAGTTCTGAGATGTGAGTATTACCTAGCCCTCATTTTCTTGGAGAGATGCTTCCATCTCAACGTTTACAAGTATTTTCAGTTTTAGCCACTTCAAATGTAGTTATTGAATTTGACTCTCCACAAGTCATTTGTGCTTGGCACAAATAGCACAGTAGAGTACAAGAGGCAGATAGCTTCAAATCTAGTGCCTCCAAATCGAAGGAATAAAGGGGACTAAGAAAGGAGGTACAGGACTAGAGATGCTGTAATTGATGTAGGTTTAAACTCTTTTCCATGACCACTACAAACACCAGAGATCCTCAGAACACCTCGTTTCAGTCCTTTCCTGACCTAGAAATACCCTTTATTGGAAGAGGGTGGAAAAGAACAGGTAAGGTATATAAGCAAGTGCTGCAATCTATAGCAGTAGAAAGACAAATAAATGATCCTATAAATTTCTCCCCTGCAATAATCCCCAGGCTTTCATGCAATCAGCTTCCAGGACAGGAGGGGTAGCATCAACAGGTATGTTTCAGGAATATGTTAGACAAATTTGAAGTGGATGCCCATTGTGTTCTTTCTTGCTTTGTCTCTGTGGTGACCCTGGCGCTGTTAGAAGAGTTTTAATCACAAAGACTAACCTAAAGTGGCTTGACTTGATCCAGTTTGAATCTGAAAGCAAACCAGCAATACCATTTTCATAAGTATCCTCATCAAGGTAAACTCGATGGCTTAAGTTGGAGTTACCTCAAGGAACTGCATTTTGTGCTGTCTTTACACAACTAATTGGGCTGCCAGAAGGCACCTGTGACAAACTGGATATTGGGGAGCAGCAAGCATATGGCTGCTCCACAAGTGAGGAGAAGCCAGGAGCTGTGGAGGACCAGATGAGGAGATAAATCAGATCCAGGGTACATAAAGGAGGTTTGGTCAGAAGCAGAAAAAAATTGAGTCAGAGATAGGGATGGGATCAGGCACAACTGCAGCATCAATGGCCTGGGCAGAGCTGGAATGGGGTCCTGATCCATGGCCAGGGGATGAGGGAGGTCCCAGGGGAGGCTTGGCAGGGACAGTCAGGGCTGACAGTGCTAACAGGCCTGGGGGTTCACAGCCAGAAATTCTTTCTCAAGGTAAAGAATATAACAACTTGTGTTTCAAACAGAGCAATGTTTCAGTCCACTAGGAAATATAAGCAGCCATCATTGCAGAGATCAGAACAGTAAGTACTGGAGCAGAGAAACATGTGTTTCTTTTCTCAGGGTATTTGGCATTCTTTCCTGCGCGTCTCACTTCTCTCACCTTGTAAGAGGTACATTGTAGCTGTCACTTCAGGTGTAACATCCAGTCAGTCCTGCATTTGATCCTGCATTACTGACATTCTTGGAGTTGAACGAGAACAGAAAAGGAACCAATTCTGATCACCATCAAGATATCGATACAATCACTCTCCTTGTTAAGTGAAAGACATTTTTGTGGCCACAGAAGCCAAACAGCAAATACCTTGTTCAGCTGTTGCTTTGGTGAAACTTGTAAGTGAAAATGGAGTCAAGACTGTGAGATCTAACCTACAGATGGTCACGGAAAAGCCTCGCACACATAAATCATAAGGGGAGCTTGTAGTAGTTGAGCACGTTTTCTTCATTTGTGCATAAGTTACTTGACTCTTTAGGGTAAGAGACAGAAATAGCCCAGAAAATTGTACTGACAGGACAGCAACTATATCCATCTTTGGGAAAAGTTGCATACAGACTTCTGTGGAGCAGGGAAGCCTTTCAAAATCGATGGCTAGTGCAGCATCTGCTGGGAGGCACATATGCTTTGTGTTACAGATTGAACTGAAGCCAGGAACATTGGGGTAAAGCAGGGTTCACAATCCACATATCCCTACCTGGCTATATGCATGAAGCATCGCTTTTCATGGTACAAACAGAAACACCCAGTCTAGCAAACCTAGATTTAGCTGTGCCTACCTCCACACAACTTTGGGCAGTTAAGATTAAAATTGTTATCAGGGGCTTGCATCTGCCTTCATGTCAGGGCTTAAATTTGGATTGAGATGTTCCAGTAGCGATTTATCAAAGTTGCTGTTTCAGGGCTTTATCAAATATGTCCGTTTTATGTGCTTTGCCTGCAAATCTATGAAACAGCACCTTGTGTCTGCCTGTACTACTGCAATCAGTTTCTGGAATTCACATAGCTCGTACCTACATTTTATGAGGAGAATGATATCCACTGCACACAGAAAATTTTACATATGCCTTACACCAACATCTTTTTTCTCAGGACAAATTACTCCACATCTGGGTGAATCAACAGGGAATTAGACTCTAATTACATTTTAGATATTCATCATAAAACTTATTTTAAAGGAATAATAATCTTACAAGATGTTAAGAAGTAGCATTGCATGGTAAAAGAAAAAAAAAAAAGTTATTATGAAAATGATTATGGGGTAAACAGGTTTGGGAAGATTTCTACATACGGGAAACAGCGTTTATTCTCGTTGCCTCGGTACAGAGGAAAAACCAAGTTTGGCCAATAAACTGAACAAAACGCTCCCTCCTGTGGTGTGAGCTTGGAAAGAGCAGGAGGCAGAGGCTCGGGGCCGGACGGCGGGAGAGGTTAAGCTGCTCCGGCAGATGTGGTCAAAACTGGAGGGTTTGGAAAGCCCCTGAGCTGTTACGACTTCGGGTTTGCTTTTGTTTTCTTGGGGTGATGTGAGGAAGGAGGCATTTCTCTTGCTAGGTTGATTCGGAAAGAAGAGTAGGGGTAGGGTTTTTACCTTGGTGGTTTGTTGGTTGGTTGGTTGGTTGGTTGGTTTTGGGTTTTTTTTTCTTGCTTGCTGCTCGTTTCTCTTTTAAAATGAGAAGGCCTCTGCTTCCCCAGAGTTCTCCTTATTGATACTAGCTTCTTCTGAAGAAAAAGAGTAAAGAGTAATCAGATACAGAAATGAGGTTGCTGGGTGATAGAGATGGAAGAATATTAGCAGGGTGGGAGAAGAAAAAGCAGAGGTGGCCTTGTGAAGACTTTGGACGTGTGAAAATGCTTGGCTAAAGAGGGATAAGTCATGCCTCTTATCAGACCTCACATAATCACACAGCAAAGAGTTGATGTTAATCAGAAGAATGAACTGATTACAAATTAAAGAGGGAGGGAAAAAAAAGAAGAATTCAGGATTGGTTTTGTTCCATAATGGGGACAATGGAAACAGGGCAGTGGTGAGACCTGGAAGATGGATAGGGCTAAAGAAAGTTGGTCCTAAGAGGTCAAAGCTGGACAGAAAGGCACTGAGATGGAGTAACCCACAAGAGAGGACAAGAGGAACTGTCTAAGAAGAGGGAGGTAGTTTGAGTGTCACAGCAGAGTAATAGTGTGGATTTCAGAAAAGCAGTGAAGTGTTACATTACACAGAGACGCATAGACCTACCTGTTTCCAGAACAGATCTGGTTCTCCATCTTTTTGCAGATCTCTCTGTTCAGTGCTTTTCCTTCTTGATACCAACTGTTTGTTCCAATTCCTTCAACACATGAAGAAAAGGTGGGGGTAATTTACACACCCTTAGTTATGATGAAGATGTTCAAAGACTGATTAGAATCCCTGTTTGGATATGTGTCACATTTATCAAATGAGACACCCAGATATGTATGGTGTCTTGATGTAGCAAAGCAACTAAAGGGAGCATTTGATGAATTCTGAAATTAGGGGAGTTGTTTGGAGATACATAATTCAGTGAGAAGGTATATTTAGAGGAATACTAGCTGGTGAAGCATGATTGGCATCTCAGCCCTCTAGCTTGTGAAAACAACAAAAGGATCACCCTCCTCTCAAAATGATACCAGCAATGATGATTTCCATGCCACTTTTGGTTGTATGGGCTTTCCTAAGCAAATGGCTCAGTACACACTCAGGAATCTTAATTCTTTGATATACTGGGAACAGTGAATAACTTGTCTTTCTCATGTCAAGTCAGGTAGTGCTTGACTCTATGCAGGTCAATATTCACTGCCTAAGCTCACTTTCAAACAGGCTTAAACGCTGGCCTTTTCTTTCCCCCTTTATAATATTATTTCATACTGGTTCTGCAGTGGTTGTGCAATTTTACAGGATAATCCAGGCAGTCTAAATTTCATAGCCCTGCAGCCACTGTTACCCCTGACTGTCCCTTCCCAGTATAACGTGGGGCTTGCCCCAGCGCTTGCTATGGTCCGGGACCCCATTCCACCCCAGCCCAGGCCTTCAGGCACCGACTGAACTATTCTGTGGGTGTGCTGTTGTGCTCTGCCTGTCTCTGTTTTATTTCCTGGCTAAACGTAAGACCCATCTTGCCTGCCCCTCCTCTCCATCCCTGCCGCACAAACAGGCGTGGCTCAGAAACAAACCGGGGGAGAGGGATTTTTTTCCCCCTCGACTTTGCAGCAAGTCACCGGTGGTAATGCTCCTTCGACCAGGTGGGTGGGCTCCGGCTGGATTCGGCTGTTCTGAAGCCGCCAGGGCACCCGGGGTACCTCTTCTCGCCTCTCCCCGTGGAGAGTCACGCAGACAGCACCTCGGCTCCGCTAAGAAGTAACCCCGCAACCCCCCACACTCAAGAGATGAGGCGTGTCAGGGCGCTCCCCCCCCCCTTTTCCTCGATTACCCAACGTAACGGTAAGCGCTGCTTGCCTCACTCGTGCGGTGCAGCCGCCTCACAACAGCCCGTTACTGCGAGCAGGGAGATGCGGCAGGTGGGGGGGAGTAGGAAAAGGGGTGGTCCCGCCTGTCTGTCTTCCCTCCCTCAGCTGCGGCAGGACGCAGCCAGCCCCGAACCGCCCCTGAGGAGGGGTGGGATGCTGCATTTGGGCAGGTGTGGCATAACGAGCCGCTGCGCCCACGCAGCTGTGGAGAGAGGGTTAAACCACCTGGACCCTCCCCCCCCCAACAAAAAACGGAGATACAGATGAGAATTAAGGAAAAATAAAAAGGTGAAGCGAAGTCTAAGCATGTGAAGGTCTGCACGAAAAGGGGAATTGTCCTTGCAGCCGCCTGAGGAGCCCACTGTGCCTGTTCTCGCCCTTTCCCTCCACACACAGCTTTTGTGTGACCGCGGGGGAAAAAAGGGAGGCTCCCGTCGCACTGCCCGCCCGCCCCTGAGCCCCACGTCCCCCGGCAGCGGCTGGATGCTCGGCGCGGCCACAGGCTGCAAGGTGCGGGCCGTGAAACACATACACCCCCCTCAAAAGCACTTTATTCACCGACGGTTTTCCTACACGGGAATGTATGGGAAGCGGGACTCCTCGCACCGAACATCACGTCCCTGCAGACAAACATCCACGTCGCCGCCTCCTGCGGCCGTTTCGCTCCGTCTCTATCGAAACGCAAACCGGAATCATCCTGTATCACGGGGTAGCAACGCCTCTCTCACTCGGTCCTTGTCCCCAAATGAATGGGAAATAGCTTCCATTGTCCCTGCTGAAAGATGGTGCTGTTGGCTTGGAAGCCGTGGCGCAGGCCGTGGCGCTCCTCGCCCGGAGCGTCAGCGAGGAGACACTACCAGCCGGTCGGGTTTGACTGGCCCTGCCCGGGGGGACGGTCAGCGGCCCTGAGCCACCGGCAGCCCCTCTGCCTGCTCGCCGCTCGGGGCTCAGAGGGCGCCGCAGCCCCGCAGAGCACAGAGGCAACGGCCCCACCGCATCCCGGCCGTGCCTGCCGGCGGGGATTTAAATACAGGGAGGCGGGAAGGTGTGGGCACTGCCCTTCGTCGGGGCGGAGGGCGCGGAGCTGCTGTAGCAGCCCCAGGGATGCTTTTTAACAGGGGGAGAACCATAGTCATTGCAGACCTGAAGTCCCAGTGACGTTCAGGCCAGCTCTTCAGCTGCAGGAGCGCCCAGGAGAGATCCATCGTCCTCAGAAATTAGTTGCTTTCGTCTGTTTTGCTGCCTTTTGTGTTTGACGGGCAGACCCCTCTCCTTAAGCGTGCCAAAAGCATAAGCGCCTGCGATTTTTCAGTCTCTTCGCTCCCATGCTTCCCCTCTCCGGCGGGGCTCCCCGAAAGGTCCCTCTGCCGCGCAACTTCCCAGCCCCGCCGGGGCCGGACCCGCCGCCGCCCCGCGGGGCACAACCGGCACCCCGCATTTCGACGTGCGGCCCCGCGCTCTCCTTGGGGCAGGAAGAGTCGCATCTTCCTCTCTACCCTTCCCTTCCTCGCTGGGATCCTCCCCGAGATGTCTCTTTTTTTTTTGGCGGGGGAGTGGGGTGAGGTTGCAAGGTGCGTTTGCAGACCTCCACGCAAGCCCTCCCGCAGCGTGCGGGGCTAAGATTTAAAAGCTTGGGTCCGTGCGCCCCCTAAGCGTGAGCGTCGCGCAGCACATCTCCTGCCTGCGAGCCGCGGAAAATAATTAAATAAGTACGTGTGGCTTTTGAACTGCCCACAGACTGTCACAGAGAAGGGGGGGAGGGAGGGAAAGAGGGAGGGGGAGAGAGAGAGCGAGAAATGCAGAGGCAGCAGCCGCGGTAGCGGCGGCATTGCTCCAGCAGGCACTAGTCACTCCAGTCCCGGCGAGCGAGCAGGGGAGAGCCACCGCGCTCAGACCAAGCCGAGCGGGCTCGGGGCTACTTGGGACTCTCTTTGTGACACCCCAGAACACAAAATACCCAGAGCGGGAGAGAGGAAAACCAGAAGAAGGTAAGAAGCGGTATATCTCACTTCTGTCATTTACATAGCAGAGCCCGAAAGCTTTGTAATTTTTTAATCATCCTCCCCTCGCGCCGTGGTGTCTCCAATGTAGGGAAAGGAGATGTGCGTTTGAATCGGAGGGAGCGGGGAGAGAGGAACAGACTGGGAGCCGCCTGCCCGGGCGCATTTTCAGAGAATGAGGAGCACGATTCCTCGAGAGGGAGAGCAGACCGCCTGGGAGCGGGTTCGAGGCACAGGATGAGCTGAAGGCTATTTCGTGAAATTTAAATGCCCGATACGGCTTTTCGTAGGTGGGGGGTAGCGGTGGTGGGTGTGGTGGGAATAATAGTGCCCAATTTCTTTTGGGTGCCCGGAGTCTA
This sequence comes from Colius striatus, assembly GCF_028858725.1. Taxonomy (NCBI): domain Eukaryota; kingdom Metazoa; phylum Chordata; class Aves; order Coliiformes; family Coliidae; genus Colius; species Colius striatus. Next base: position 9,590,195 of record NC_084762.1, read on the forward strand.
TTGCCAAAGGGAGGTTGCTTAAAAAATAATAAAGAAGAAAGAAACATTTTCTTTTTAAAGAAACGATCCCCAAACCTTTCAACGAAGCCAAGCGCTCGGGGAAGAAAACCGTGCTAAGAAGATGGCAGGGCGGTGGGGCAGGGGAACGCGGGGCTGGTCGGGTCTGTGCGGGGCGGGTGCCCCGGTGCCGGGCGCGCCGTGCGGTGCGGTGCGGGGCCGGGCGCGTGCCCATTGTGGCGGGCGACAATGCGATTGTTCTGGGAGAGGCGGAGCGGCGGCGCGGCCTCCCCTGCCACGCCACGGCTGTTTCCATCCCCAAAAGTTTTAAGGGACCAGCCGCCCGGGCAGGGGGCTGCCAACCGGCCATCAAATAAGCCGGGGACCGCCACTGCCTCCCCCGATGCTGCTCCACTCATAGCACCCGGTGCGCCTGTTTCATGAATATTCATCGAGTGCCGCCCCCCTCTTCCCATAGAGCCCCCCCACCCCTTTCTTTTTTCCCCCAACTAAAACACCCTGCACCTCCCCACAACCTTTTCCTTTCCTCCTCTCGACCCGCTTCGTTCTGTCGCCTCTCCCCACGCACACGCGTGCCTTTCAGACGCGGCTCCCGCAAGGAACTTTCCCTGTGCATCAGCTAGGCGCGGCGACCCACGCAGAGGAAGGCGGGGGTGGGCAACACGCAGGCACACGGGACCCACACACCTTTCCCCCACCTCGTCGCGTCCCGCCCTGCCCTGCCACACCGGGTGGACGCCCGGCGGTGCCGCGGGGGATGCGGGAAGCCCCGCCGCCCCGCCCGTGCCTTTGTTTCTGCCCGGCGCATGCGCGGAGGCGGGGTGGGGATGGGCCGCCGGCGGAACAAAGGCGCGGCGCTGCGCTGCGACCCCCCGGACTGCTCCCCCCGCTTTATCCCCGGCTTTGCCAGGGTCACCCAGGCACGGGGAGGTACCTTGGGGTGTCCCAGTGGCACGCCGACACCCTTCAGTCCCCGCGCTAGCTCTGGCATCGAGTACTGTGCTCGACGGCGCAGCGGACCCGCCCCCCATTTCTCCTCTCTGCACCCCTCGCCCTCCTCCCTGCGCCCCATCCCCTCGCGGAGACAAATTCTAGCAGCTTTGAAGGAGAAAAGAAAGGCAGTGCTGCCTGCCCCCCTCGCCGCCCGCGGCGGATTTCGGTCAGTGGAAGGCGAGTGGCTGCGGGGTACTCCCGCAGCTCCCCCGTCCCCCCGCTTCCCCGCAAAACGGCCCTCAGGGGGCGGCGCAGAAAAAGGGGAGCAGCAGGGTCTGGTGCAGCGGGTCCGTCTGTGGGTCTTTCTGGTCCCAAGAGAGCAAAGTGGATGCGATGTGCGTGCAGCAGTTGGCTGCCCCGTGAGGCATCCACGCCGCGGGGCCGTCCTTGCCGCGGGATCCGTCTAGAGGGAGACACTCGTGTTCTGTGTGTCCGGGCAGTCTCCCGGAGCATCTCCCTCTGCCGAGAGGAAGCAATCCCCCATCCAAAAGGAAGGCTTTTGGGTTTTTTTTTTTTTGTTGGACTCTGTGTGTGAGTGCGACATCTTGAAATCTCTTTTGTTCGAATTGTTGCATCTCGGTGCTGCCTGGCATCGCTGCTCCTTCCTCCTCCGCCCCTTTTCCTTCCCAGCAGATTGCTTTTGGTCCAAATTTAGGATGCACGGTGCTCTTTAGGGTGAGCATGCTTAAGCCTCTTGGAAATGGATAATTTTGTAAGCTAGTGGCTCTTAGTTTCTCAACAGCCACAACTGGTGTGTTTGTCAACCTGGAGTTAAAGATGACAAAAGAATATTGCAAATGGGGTCCTAAACAGAAGATGGCAGTGGATTTTACTGCTTCCCCTCTACAGTGGTGGACATTTTCTGGAAAACATACACCCTGAGATCCCTGGCATGGCAATTTCATACTATTGCCAGTGTTTTCAATTAACATCCCTTCTGAAAAAGCACTGCCATCAGAGCTCTAAAACCTGTCTTAGTGTCCTCTCTCTGCTTGCCAGGCACCAACTTTGGCTGGTGACCAGCCTTTAAACAGTGAGCTTTGGGGTTTTTTTTCGCTAGTGTAGCCATTCGCCATTCAGCAGGGAAGCAGTGAGAGCATGGGATGGGAGTGCCCTACCAAGGGAGGATGCGGCATCTGCTGCTGCTACTGTCTCCAGTGGAGATCCCTTGACCCACACAATCCTTTTGTATTCAGGGTGCTTCTGAGAATTTTGAGCATATCCTCGAAGCTTTAGGTAGGGAGAGAAGATGAGACGGCATGACCAAAGGTGTTTGCACTTGCTGCCTCTGCTCATTGTCTCATAGAACTTCATGTGAGGGGAGAAGCTTTGCTTTGTGGTCTTCCTACCTACTGGATTGTAGAAAGTGAATATTTTCTGTTCTTTCTGGCTGCTTTAGTGTCACTGGTGAGTGCCAGCTCTGGTCTATGGATGGAATAAACCCAAAGCATTGGCAAATCCATGGTGTCTCTGTCTGTTCTTGTATGCTTCACGTCTGAAACAGCTGATTGTGTAATTCAGGGAAATGGTACATAGCTGCTAAAAACCAATCCTACATCAGGGTTTTTTTTTTCTGTTGATATGAATCTCTGAGCATGTCATATCCACTTAAAATAAAATCAACATTAAAAGATAAAACTGGTAAAATTACTGTTCCAGTTATTGCATGAAGCAATGATTACGTGCTCTTTTTCCTTTCTTCCCCCTCCTTCTCTATCCATCCTTCTTTGCATTTGAAATGCAACACCCACTGAAGCAACCTGGTGATAAAAGATTGATTTATTTCAGGATATCTTCAGATCATACCCTTTCCTTGAGATTATAGAGTGTGCCCAATCTGTAACTTCAGAACCCTCTCTAGAGCTATCTCTAGTCCTGAAGTATTTGTGTGTTTTGATTTTTCAGTTTTAAGTCTCTGGAATAAATTGTATTTTCCAAGTGAAGCTTTGTGTGCTTGTGCTGTGTTCCACTGGTAGCTTTGCCCCATGCAGTGAACCATGAAGTCCTTCAGCAGAGCTTTCTGTGTACAGGACAGCTCCCCTGTGAGCAATGCTGAATTCTTCCCTTGAGCAGGCATCCACCCATGCCCCGATGGGACACACTGAGAGACAGAAGCTATTTGCAGGGCAGAAATAGGCCTTCCCATGAAATCTTGGGTGGATGCTGTGTGGCCACATCCTCAGCTATTCAGCTGCCATTGAGCTACTAATTACTAAGAAACTTGATGATTTTGCATTCATTTTGAAAACCAGAATTTCAGAATTGCTCTTTTTAATCTCTTCCCCCTGCTCCTGCAAGAAGGGGAAAATATACAATTGCATGAAGAAGGTCTATACATTTGTATGTGTGCATTTGTGCATATATCCTAGGGGTAAAGGTACTGTCCTGGGGTATATGCTGCCTGCAATTTGAATTCAAGTACAAAGAAGATTTACCAACCAATATTCAAGGCCTTACCTCCTTTCCTACAAGGGTAGTAAAGACAGGTGGTTTTGAAATACTTTATAGATGCATTGAGACACCTTCATAACCAAAGAAGGAAAACTTAAGAGGGACTTGGGTTGGTTCTTCTGTGTCAATCAGGAATGACAAGAATGAAGTAACAAGTCGAGAAATCAAAGAAATTCCTGCAAGCATTAGAGACTTGAAAATAGAAACCATATGCAGGATAATAGAGGCTTCATGCATTAGTAGGAAATGCTTTCAAGATTTAAAAAAATGCAGGGGGAAGAAGGGGGGAAACACCTTGTGCAGCATGGACTTGAAAGTCTTCTCTACAGCATCTTGTATGTCTCAACTGTCTGTCTAAAAAGCATTATGCCAGCTAAGCTTCTTACTTCAAGATGGAGAAATGCAGTTAGTATGAAAATGTAGCTCTTGTTTATATGATATGAAAATTCATAAGTTTAAAATAGAAACCGATTGATAGCAATGTGATTCCTCAAACATGAAAGATTCCCAACTTGCCAGAATCTGGAAATTAAATCCTTTGACTTTCTTCAGCACACCAATAAATGTAAAGAGATACTGATTTGTAACACATGTGGAATGGTCAGGCTTTGCCTGGGAGCAAGATGTGTAGTAATTCCCTCTTAAGTATGGTTAATGGAATTTAACTCTGAGGAAACAGTTTTATTAATAAAAACCTTCTGTCTTAGGATATAAATCAGAGGCCGATCTCTTTTGATGTGTTTGCTATTGTATTCTGCAGAACAGAAATTAAGTAGGCTGCATAGTTGATCTGGCTTGTGAGGTACAGCCTGCCAAGTACCTCGCCAGTGCTGTAGTGTTGGGAAAGGCACATGTTTTTTAGTCACATGTTGCATAGTTTAGATTTTAGCTTGGTTAAGTAGTGCCACATATGATTATGATCTGCTGATCCAGGGATTTTCTTTCCTTTTTCTTTTTCCCTTTAAGAATTTGAATGTCTTGTCAAAAGATTGAATGATATATACACTGCCCTAGCAGCTTTTCAGAGCAGCACACACTTGGTATTTTAAACCTTAGGACTGATGTTAGGAACTTCATTTTGATTAGAAGCATGCTGTCCTTAGGAAGGTTACAGCACTGGCTATGTAACAAGATTGGATCTTAACCACCTACTTTTTGCTACTTCTAAAGGTATGTTGATGGATGCTTGGTGGTGATGTCATGACAGTGTTTGTTGCAACGATGCACTGGTATGAAGAATATGTGAATGCAAAGTTGAAGCCTAACCTTTTACTCCTGGCAAGAGCCTCATAACTATAATGGCAAAGCTTCCCATAGGATTAATTTTAATGGCAGAAACCTATGATGTCTTGACATTACCTGACAAATGGAAGCCACTTCTATACCAGCAGTAAAAGCAGTGAGCTGCTGATTATGTCCTGTTTTAATAATCCCTTAGTATTTATCAGGATACACAGCACAATCTCTGCAAAAGAACAAAGCCTGGCTTTAGCTCTTGCATTTATTTTCTGCCATTACCATTTTGCTTATGTGATTGGTTGGTGAAGGAGGGGCTTGTATTCAAAATTGCAGCTTGACATTTTCAACTGTTTTAAGATGAAGTAGAAGATGGTTGCATAGCAGGGTGCTGTACATGTGCATCTGCTAAACAGATTTAAGATGACTTGTGAACTATGGGGAAGAAATGAAGTGAGGCAAAACAAAGAAGGGATCAGTGATAATAGAACTGATACACGTGTCTCATCTAACTATCTTAGAAAAGCACATGCAATCCAAGTGCAAATCAGAATGTAGAAAACAGTGAAAAACCCAGTTACAAACTTGGAATCAACATGGGAGAGTAAAACTGTGAGAAACTCTTTGGTACATCCGTTTGTCCAAGACAGGCTGGCGTCTGGCAATTGCTACATCACGTTCCTGTAATCATCCTTCCTCAAAGCAGTGAAGCACGTCATTTGGGTAGAGAGAAAACAAAACCAAAACCAGGCTAGAGGTGGTATAAAACTAGGAGTCTGCCAAACGATAAGGTAAAACCTGTCACTGCTAGATGTGCTGCTCAGAGGATCTCCTTTCTCCTTTCATTTGTGGCAGCCCTGATTGACAACTTCTACTAATTGTGCTGAGCTGGTGGGAGGAAGCAAATTCAGCAAGATCTCAGGTGGTGAAAACATCTCTTCCGGGTTTCTTGCTGTCACCACAAAAGCTGAGGCAAATGGGGAACGTGTGCTAGCTGCTCTAAGCAACAGGTTTCCAAACCAGATGGGCTGAGAGAGTGGGACTTCTCCTCCAGCAGCATAGCTCAGCTGTGCGTGCAAACTCTCCACCAGTGAATGTACAGACCGTGCTGGGAATAGCTGGTCTCACTGAAGAGTGGGTGAAAGCTGCCTTTTGACTCTCACTTTCCTTTTCACATCCACAAGCCCTGTGAAGCAAGGGACACAACAGTTCCTCACAGTGTAAAAATGAAAATCTGGCCAGATTTTCCAGGCTTTTCTATTCCATAGTTTGCTTGAAATGGAGTATAGATCATACTGTTGGTTTGTAATTTCGTTTCACTGGGAGCTTTCTCTAAAGAGTATGTGAGGCCTCAGTAGTGTACCCAAGTGCTCAGTCCAGATAGCTCCATGGCTTGTAATTCCAGTGCCTAAATGAGCAGACTAAAGCAAATGTAGGAATGGCGAAACTCTTTCCCTTTTTGCAGCCCATGAGTACTCAGCATAACTCCAACATTCATAGTGAAGAGAATCCTGATGCCTCTAGAAAGCTGCTTCTAGATTGTGGGAATTCAAGGAGAGTGACAAGTTGTCCACACTGACAATTTTTTTCTACTTGGTCTGTTGTCATTCACAGGGGAGGATTTTGGTAGGAAAGCTTTATCCATTCTCTCTTCCTGTGTGCTATGCTTTTTTCCCATTTCTTACCTTCGGAGACCTTCACCTTGAAGAAAACCATCCCACAGTGCAGAGACCAGCAGAACCCCTTTTAAGCCACTTGTAGCCATCTGACATTCCACCAGCATTGTACATTTTAATAATTTCCTCAGTGCTGGTTTCCCTAGATGATATTTAGAAGAACATTCAGCTTTCTGCACAGCAACCCATGCTTTCTATCTAGTTGCCCTGAACTGATTATATTGACTTAATGAAATGCTTTTAGAAACAAGCTAAGTAAGAGCTGCCATGTGCACTGAGATGTAACTCACCACAATGTACTCTTTTCCCATGCATGTAATATTGAATAAAAGCTTCAACAGAGCCCAAGAAAACTAATATTAAAGCATTTTTTTATAAGCATTAGAATAATTATTAGGTTACTGAAAGTTCTTCTGTCCTCTTCTTCTATGGATGGGTCAGTAAGTGGCAGAGTCATGATTAAATTAGTGATGGCAAGGCAAACGTGACACTCCTCATGGTGTCTAATCCTGACTGACCAAATACAATCCACTGTGGAACAATGTCTCGAAGGTGGCCTTCAGTGATGAGGTAACTGCTGTTACCAAGGGTTCAAACTATAATACAAATCATCTACAGGTGTTTTTGTAAACATCTCTTGAAACAAGACTGTCACCAAGGCATTGTGGAGAAAAGGAAATGTATCAGTCAACAAATGATAAATGTTATAGATCCGTTGCTTGAAGCAGGATGAACATTGTGTCTTTAATACTTGCTGTCTCTGTTCTAACTTGGAGTTGATATGTGGAGGATGGTGTTGAGGGAAATGAACTGGCTTTGCATATTCTCCCACAGCTGTTGACCGTGTAAGGCAAGAGACCAAACATCTGAGTCCCTGATCATCTACAACACAGAGGTGACAGGGAGTGAAGGAAGTTCTGCACTGACAGATTTGTGGTTCAGAAAAATACCCAGTCCATCCAGGAGTTTGCTGTGAAGTAGTGGCAACAAATTTACAGCCTGAGAATAGAAATATTTATCTTAGCAGCTTTTTTTTTACCTTTTACTTCAAAACCAAAGTTCTATGGCACATTTGCTCTTGGTTAAAGAAGCCATTCAATACACTTCTTGATATAAACTTCTAACATGTTGGGATGTATCTTATTATCTCTGCACATGTTTGTAAATGCATCACTGTCAAAAATTCTGATGTCTTCGAGCTTGTACTTACTCCTTTTTCAGCTAACTCTGACTCTGTATGCTTCCTTGCCATGTCCCTGTAGATGATTTATCTTTACTTCAATTAAATTATCACAGCTGGTTATGTTGCCATTCCCTTTTGTTATCCTCTCTAGAAGTCCAGGCTGTGAAGTAACTCAACCTATGTCAGAGAACACCTTGTTAATCACACATTGCCACCTAACATGTGCATTAGTGGGTACCCAGAATGCAGTAAAGTCCATATCAGAAGCTTAATTGTGTACTGTCATTACTGTGTAATAAAAAGTGAGGATATGAGAACAGGACCACTTATTGAAATACTTTAATTCCCAACTCTGAAATGAATGGTACTAAACTCCCAACTGTTTGCGTGGTTATAGCTCCCAAATCTAGATGTTCACCAGAATGAGATCGTATCAACATGAGAACTTGATCTTAAACGAAGTTTTATGCAAATCCTGTAACAACCCAGAAATCTTGGAGCTCTGCCAGCCAAAAACTTTCAACACTTTTACCTTCTTATCACTTGAAGAAATATTCATGTGATTTCTTCTGATGCTGCCTGAAAAGGAATGGAATTTTTTCCTTCTTACATGATGTCTCAGTTTTAAGCAAAACTGACACTTGACTAAATGAGAAAAGCAACACACCCTAAACCTGTATGTATTAGCTTATATTAACAGTCTTATTGTCAAGAATTAGATTTGCTTGATTCCTGTAGGACATCAGACAAATTGCTGCAAGATCATAATTAAACTACTTTAGTGAGTTGCAAAAGCTTCCCAAACACAATTTTAGGGGAAACATTTGCTGTTATAACAGACAAAGCTTGTCTGTCAAGCTGTGGCTTTTGCTGGGCTGCATGTTGCATAAAGGCCAGTAGCTGTCACAGTCATACTGGCCTGAGTTGCTTTCATACAGAAGCCTTTCTTTGGATACTCTTCTAATTGCTTGAGATTTTCATTGTGTCCAAATAAAGCACAACATCTATAAATGATGAAGAAAACAACATGATTGCTGTGCAAATTCATTATGAATGCCATCAAAATGAGTGTCCTTTTCAGGCCAAATGAGTTCATGATGACAAATATATATGTGTTTTTTCTGAAGTACAAGTTTGTGGCTTTGAGTGAAGACACATAATAACATTTGGTCGCTGTGGAGGGTCCCCAAGTAGTGGGCCAGAAAACTGAAGTGGGTTGAATTAGATCATCTCCTGTGCATTGAGCTCCCACAGAAGACCAAAAAGCTTGAAGGAAATTATTTTCCTTAGAATTCCAACTAGTCATCTCAGTTGACTCCTTAAATACAGCAAACAAAGTGAAGAGAAAAGCAAAATAGCAGATAAAAGTCTATTCACAGCCTGATCTCTGCTCGTGAGCCCTTGCAAGTTTTGAATTCTAATGCTGTTTTCAAGTACACTGTGGTTTTCTGCATTTCAGCAAATTCTCATAGCCCTCCCTGGTGTTCAGTGTTGGGCCCCTCACTACAAGAGCAACACTATGGTGCTGGAGCGTGTCCAGAGATGCAACGAAGCCAGTGAAGAGTCTGCAGAACAGGTCTTATGAGGAGTGGCTGAGGGAACTGGGGTTGTTTAGCCTAGAGAAGAGGAGGCTCAGAGAAGAGCTTATCACTTCCTACAACTGCCTGAAAGGAGTTTGTGATGAGGTTTGATTCGGTCTCTTTTCCCAAGTAAGGAGTGATAAGACAAGAGGAAACAGCCTCAAGTTGTGCCAAGGGAGGTTTAGACTGGAGATTAGGAAAAACTTTTTCACTGGGAGGGTTGTTAGGCACTGGCACAGGCTGCCAAGAGAGGTGGTGGAGTCCCAATCCCTGGAGACATTGAAAAGCTGTGTAGCTGAGACATGGTTTAGTGGTGTGCTTTTCAGTATGAGTTCAGTAGTTGGACTGAATGATCTTAAAGGACTTTTCCAACCACAACAATTCTGTGACTCTGCATTAACTTGATATGATGGAACAAACTGCTGGTGTTGCATTATCTGAAACTTCCTTTCCTGCACCTTTAGGATATAACTGCAGATCTGCTGCACATTCCTGGAAGCATTTTTCCAGTTGGGTTCTTGAGCTGCAGGTTCATTTCTCACCTGTGTCACCCTACTATCTCTAGAAACATTCTGTCCTCCGAGCAGCCTCAGGGATTCCTTCAAGGAAGGAGTTCCTCTGACCACTCAGTCTTCTTAAAACAAATAAAATCTGACTATCCACAGAAGCCTCCTGTGCTGTCTTGCAAACACAGTGGCTTTGGTGGGACTGCAGCCATGGGGCATACTTGGTCTGAAGTGCCAGTCATCAGCTGCTGTGCTAATGATGTTCATTGACTCCTTGCACTGGAAAGGAGACCAAATAGCTAACTTAATTATTACAAATGCCCTGTTTTATCTTAATTAATCTAGCCATGTGATTCTGGCTCCTAGGGAAATAGTTAAATATAACTTCATGTATCTAGGCACATTTAGCTACTCGTGTTTAAATCAATTCCTAAGGGACTATATTTCAAAGTGATGGAGTTACAACCAGGAATACCTCCCAGCTGCCCTTCATATGAAATAAAAAATACAGAGTTCATCTTAATTAACACAGTAGAATATTTTTTATGTTAACAGTACATCTTATAACTTACAATTATGTTCAAGCCTTTCATGGAAGCAAGGAGGCATCTTTATTCTGCCACTAAGGACTCGTAAGTAACGGTGTTGTACACAAGAAATGGGATTTCCACTGTTTGAGTAGATAAACATAACTTTAGATTGTATGTGGAAAACATTTGCCCTTTGCTCTGTAACAGATGGAAGATGGTGGAGTGGTTTAACTCCAACCAGCAGCTAAGCACCATGCAACTATTAGCTTGCTTGCTCACTCCTTCCCCCTAATCCCAGCAGGATGGAGAGAAGTGGGGAGAAAAAGTAAAACTCATGGATTGAAGCTAGAACAGTTTAACAATTGAAATAAAATATACAATAATAACAATAATGAAAGAGACAATAGCAAAAAGAGGAGTAAAACCCGAGACAGACAAGTGATGCACAGTGCCATTGCTCACCTCATTGACTGCTGACCGAGCAGCGATTGGCACCATCCCACCAGCTCCCCCCAGTTTGCATACTGGGCATGGCATTCTGTGGTATGGAGTATTCTTTTGGCTAGTTCAGGTCAGCTGTCCTTACTATGCTCCCTCCCAGCTTCTTATGCACCTTCTCACTGGCAGAGAAGGGAAAGGAAGAAGTTCTTCATTTAGGATACAACTACTTAGCAACAAGTAAAACATCAAAGTATTACCAGTGATATTCTCATGCTAAATTAAAATCAGTCCTGTACCAGCTACTAGGAAGAAAATTAACTGTATCCCAGCTGAAACCAGGACAGATGGTCAGTAATGTGAGTTAAAATAAGTTGAGTAATTTGAAATTAATAAATCCTAGTAAAGATTCCTTGTCTGTGGAGGCATTTCTAAGAAATATTGTATGGTATAAAGATAATGAGATCAGAATTACCTTAAAGAAAACTTTGTTGACCAGAAAGGGACAAGAAGAATAACAGAAGTCCACTTCCTAGTTGTGCCAAGTGTTTACTACCAAACTGTCCTAAAGTAGACAACTAAGAATTTAATTTTGTGTTCTTTGTATTGAACAGTTAAAGAGAATTTATTTCATGAGTCATATGCCATACAAAATAGATACCTTTCAAGTGGATACAACAATAAGAATGGATCTATGAAAGGAAAAAATGACTGCGTTGGTTTTGTGCAGTGTAACAAGGAGAGTTATTGTTTTAAGAAGAGGTAAGGCAATAACCAGTGAAAGTTCACTTAAATGTAACTCATTCTTCCTTGGGGCAAGAAAAGAAACTATGTCAACTTCTCTTGGAGTCCCTTCCAGCCCTATGGTTTGTGGGACCCAGGGGGACCTTTGGAGTAAGCTTATTCTTGAACATAGAGAAATTAGTTTGGTTGAAATAAAATCATTCCCAGGCGTACTAATTTATTGGCAGTGTGTCTGAGCTCTGTTCAAATAGAGATCAAAAGATAAACCTTCTGCCAATATGCTTTATGGACATAGCATACGCTAGAAAGAAGTATATAAATAAGGCTTTTCCAGATTTAGCAAGAGGAGATTTAATTTATTGATGCTGAACACCAGAGCTTGTTAAACAGAGATTTCTCATAGCGCTTTTGACAGAATTCCTGAAATGTGCTATAAGTTTGAGGCCATTCTTCAAATTGGGGCTGATGTACAAGAGGAGGAGTAAAGCTTACAAAATTGATCAAGGCTTTTCAGTCCCTGAATTTTATTTGAAGACAATGATAGTTGTCATGTGGGCAGGTTTGCAAATGTGACTCTCATCCCAGGATGACATTTTGTGACTACATCTGAGAACAGCTGTGTAACAGTGATTGGTATGACACTGGGATGTTTTTGTTACTTAATCTATAGGCTGCAGAGATGTTTGTTGGGTTGTTCCACAGATGAATGGAAATCTAACTGCATAAAAAAGGCTATAGGCACATTTTCAACACCTGGCTGCTCAAACTTAATGGCATAATAACAATAGCTTTGAAGGTTAAGCCTGATATAAATTACAGTTATTTCTAAAGGAATCCTTGTTGTCTCTTCATAAGTGGTTTTGAATAGGCTTAATGTTTAGCTGAACATCTTTGTTCAGTCTATCTGAAATGTGCAGGTGGGCAGCTGCTGCTAAAGTTCCTGGTTCAATACCAGAGGCTATCCATGCTGTAGCTCTTTTGGGCTACTTGTTTGAAGTCGTTCAACCTTTTTGTACCTGAGGGCAACCTGAGATTCATTTAGTTTCCATACCCACTTACTGGAAATAGTGTTGTGCCCCTATGAAGCATTTGCAGGATTTGTAGTTATGTTTCTGTTTAATGAACCAGGTGCTTGGCTAGCTGCCTGTATCTTGGTGTTTTTAGACATGAGGAAAAGCTCACCTTTATTTAGCTCCTCATTGTTAGATTGTTCAGCAACATATGGATTTCGAGCCATGCACAACAGTGTATTGGCATTCTCTGAAGCCATCTTCTCAATGAAGGAGGCATGTTTGGGAGCAGAGCTAGAGTTGTGAGCTTGATCTGTTATTTACATTGTTGATCGGTGAGTTTGCTTTGAAGATAATTGAGTTGTGCTGATAAAGGCAAAGCTGTGAGCTCCTGGGATTCCACAGTAGTTTGGCTGGTTGGGTGTGCAGCATTGGGTCTGATGCTCTTATAACAGTTCCTGGGTTTGCAATTGTTGGGAATTGCATTTCCCAAAACATTAAATCCTAGTGAGGGAAGAGAGTGTGTCCCAGATACACCAGACTATGCAAGTGCATTCTTCTGTGCAATAATACATACTAGGCTAGGTAGGGAGCATGTACTAGTGCATACGCGGGCAGTCTGGGAGGTGTTGAAAGAGGATGGTGTGTTAGGGCGGTTGTGGGGCTTTCACTGCTTTTCCTGAGTTTTAGTCAACACCTTGCAATGGAGCTGGCCTCAGCTGTGCTTTGTTGGTCTGATTTTGGTGAAAATTGTTTACAAGTGAGCCAATCAAGCCAGTTTCATCAACTGCCTTATGGAGCTCTGCAGTACAAGCAACAGGTAAGCAAGATGAAGTGCTAAAAATGGCCGTGCTAGAACTTAATTCCAGGGTTGATATGCCCTAGGAAATCATTTTTGTCTTGAAGTATTATGTGCATGCTGCTGTTTAAACTCCAGAGCTGGTCTTACTTGTCATGGAGAAATATCTGTCATGTATAAACTAGGTATAGCTGGCATAATTAGTGTTTCTGCAAAAACCTTTTCTACATATGAGACAGGCCAAAGAAAATAAACATGACCTTTAAAATTAACCCTCAAGTTTATTTTTCAGGATTAGAGTATGCTTTAGAGACTACATCTGCAACACAAGGGTAGTAAAAACATTTCCATTTTCTACCATAAGGTAGCTAGCCACTTAATAAAGAGTACAGTTATAGAGTTCTGAGGTTTCAGACCTAAAACATGCAATAACACACAAAGCCTATGGACTAACAAAGGTTATTTCAAGAAATGGGAAATGGAGAAGCACCCTGAGCAATAGAGAAACTTGTTGCAACAACTGTAGGGTGAATGATATGAAATGTTAATAGATTTTAATGGATTTGTGTGGTATCACATCCTTAGCATTTGTGTTTATTTTTTTTACCAATGGAAAGTGTAATGATGATAAGAGGAAAGTTTAGATAAAATCCTAGCAGCAGTTGCAAGTTAAGTGAAGAGTATTTTTGACTTTATCATTTTTATTGCCTTTTCCTTTTTTTAAAAGGTTGTAATAAAAAGGTTTGAGCTTTGGCTATGACAATGTAGCTGGCTGTAAATCTTTCAGTGAAATGTTTTCTACTGGAAAAGGTTTGAATTTTTGCAGCTCAGATTCTGCAGGAATAATGATACATGTTTTTATTTGTAGCTAAAAAGGACAGACTTACTTTGAGGTAGCTAATCATTTAATGCATAAGAAACCCGTGTGGACAGCCAAGATTCAAATGTTTGCTCTTAGTAATTCCAGCTAGGGGGTTAGACTCGTCTCCTGTGAAGCAAATGAGTAACGTATTTAGCAGACTGTTGTCCAATTTTGGTTGAGTCGTTCTCAGCCTCTACTAATGGAGCTGGCTACTCAATGCTATATAAACTACCGGTTGATGAGAGAGCATCTCCAGTCAGAGCATTCACTGAGGTGTTGAAAGCTGAGGTTCAGGTCTGAACTAGACAGAGAAGAGTTGAAACATACATTTTGTATAAAGTAACTATCTTTAAGCAAAGGATTTAAACCTGTGGCTATTTTTTTTGCTTTTCTGACTGTGAAATCTCATATAAAAATGCCATAAATACCAATCTTTTCAGAGACTGGACAGTTTTTTTACCACGTAGCTCTGGTATAAATCAAGGGTCTTTGTTTGGATTAATAAATTAAATATCTACCCCTTCTGCTGTTTTGCAGTATTTTATTTGCAGGAGTTTCCGGGAAGATATTCAAGTCCCCAGCTGCCAGTTAAGTGCCTGACACGCACTGTAACCACTGAGCTGGTCCCACTTCTTTATGTTAGAGGCAAACTGAGTATCATGAACATTTTAAAGCTACAATATATGGAGTTTTTTCATTATTTGAGGACTAAGCCCATCTATATATTGTTAGATACTTCCACTGCGAGGGTGCAGGTAGGACAGCTGAACTGAATCAGCAGCTCCTTTGGTTGGGCTGGCTGCATGCTCTCCCCTATTTAATCTGTTTTAATGTTTGGCTAGGCTCTTTTTCTCCTAGCTCAGTTAGCTGAAACACCTCATCCAGGCCTAAGCTAAGAAGCAGATCCACTGCAAGGGAAGAGGAGTGGGCCGTGGGCCCATCCCACTTGAAGGAGCAAGCTTTGTCTTATCTTTATCACCTAACTACACCTTCATTTTGAGGTTTTAATGATTTGTAATATTGTTCTAAGCATGTTTTTTCATCTAAACCTACATGTTTGAGACTAACCATCTGATGACTAGAATATGGAAACACCACATTTTGGAATGAAAAAAAGAATCACACAAGCTTTTGCAGATTAAAAACCAATTGTGAAGCCTTTGGATAAGGTGTTTTTTGGTTAAAAAGATGCTGTAAGTGAATTCCCTCAGTGCCAAAGAGCTGAATCTGCTCAGAGATCATTGTATGTCTCAACTGACGAGGAAGTTCCAGCGGGGGAAATTAGAAGTGAGTTAACTCAGACTGTGACCTCAAATGACCATCTACATCTCTTATGTCAAATGTATTGTGTGGAAATGAAGACTGACTCAAGTCTGAAGCTTCCTCTTAGGTTTTTTTTCCTTTCAAAATAGTTTTGATTCCTGTAAAAGCAATGTTTTGATTCCTGTGAAAGCAAGCAATCACCCCTATGGTTTATGATTCGATCCTTTTGTTTACATCTGAATGGAGACTGATGTGTAAGGCTCAGATGTGAGTAAAGCAGTACTGTGAGTAAAGGGATGCCTTGGAGCATGCAACACTTCTGTGCCTTGGGCAGGAGCCAGGCCTCTCAAGATATATTGTGATCCTGGCACTGCAAAAGAGTTGCAGAAGGTTCACTAAATTCTTACTTTAATGTTGTCTTTTGATTCAAATATAAAAAATAGTGAGTAGGTTGTTAAGATAAAACTATTAGGCTGGACTGGAAACTTGGGTTCATACTTTCAAGTGTTTCTTAATATCTGTTTAATGCTGACTGGGGGGGAATTGGGGGGATTTCCATCAGTTTTAATCAAGGATTACATTTTCATTCCTAATACATATTTATAATCTCTTCAAAGGAATTCTTATTTTTGACTGTTAGCATAAGAGTCACTTGAAGTTTGCTTCAGAAGGTAAAGGAAATTTTAACTTGACTGTTTCATCTGTAATTCCTGATTCCCACTACAAAACAAGTTGTTGAGACCACAGGTTCTACTCCTTGATAGAATTAGAACTGTCAAGCAGCCATCTGAATGTGTTGCATGCAACACTGGTGCTGGATTAAGAAATCCTTTATCTTGTGAACAGGAGTTTAGCACATTTTATGAAATGTCTTATCCTGTTGATAGCTGCTCAGCTTAATTTATGAGTATGGGTAGTTTTGTCACTTATTGTACTTACGAAATACCTATAAAACTGAGCTTGATTTTGCACAGAGTTTTTTGTATCTATGTCTACTGTGTCAGCCATTTGGCTACAGGAAAGCCTCGTGAGAGGGGAAGTTAGGATTGTCAGCGAAACATGAGACAGTTTGTCAGGACAGCAAGGTAAGTGTAATGTGTAAAGCTGTGTTTTATGAGGTGAGCCCAGCTATCATATTGCCTTTTCATCCAGTAGCTCATTGGCTACTGAAACTCCTTGAGATGTCTTTTCTACCATGTCCTGAGGCAATGCAATAAAAAGAAAGGGCTATCCATAGGATTTTAAAGAAACCAAATGCAAGTAAATTTCTTTTCAGATTTTATCTGGAAGTGGAGAATGTTTGGGTTAGTCTCAATTCACCAGATCTACAGCTATAGATCCACAGTTTTGTGCTCGTTTATATTGCAGCTATAAAAGTGAGTGTGTATCTGTAGTGCATTTGGTAGCTTTAGGAGTGCAGGAGATAGCTCTGTTCCCAGCAGCATCATATCCACATTCATGAGGAAGCTCTGTGGGGGCTAATTTTATGCTTCTGAGAATGTTTAGCCACCTCTTCTAGAATTTTACATGTATTTGAACATGCTGCTTTCCACTGTTGAGGGCAACAGTACATACTGCTCTGTGTGCCATAGTTCTGCCTTCCAGCCAAGAGTTTCAGTACTAGTTTCAGTGTTACATTGCTTAGAGTAGCAAGTATCCTCGTTCCATTCTTTTCAACTGAACACAATGGAATAAACATGACATTTAAAATATTGGTGTTAAGTATACCAGTTTTATCTTTCATACTTTGGAAATGTTTGTAAAATCTAACAGTCCTTCTTATCTTTAACCTTAAATAATGGATTAATTACAAAATGGCAACATGAGAGATGATAGTAATGATGGACATTTCTACAAATGAATGACATTATAGAGGCTGAATCTATCATGGATCCAGTGTCACTCCTTCAGCACAGATGTCATTTACAGCAAAACAGTGTTCCCTCTGCTTCAGGGAATGGGACATCAACCCCAGGTTTCGAGAGGTTTTGCTTCTGTAAAACAAAATCACTGAATGAATGAAATTTAAGCTTGTTAAAAGTATATGGTGTAACTTAGATAGCAAGTACATGGCTAAGCATATAATCCCTGATAAAAGCTGTCAAGGAGAGCAGGCTGAAAAATCCACCTTTTGATTTGGAGTGAAGTTAAGATTTCATGAAGCTTTCTAGCCTGAGCACCCCTGGACGGTGCCACGTGCCTTCTGGGTGGTGAAGCTACCCAGTGTGGTAAGGTGTGAGGTGCTGGGCCTGAAGACTTACCCAATGTCCCTGCCAGGCAAGCTGCACAACTGCACTGCTCAATCAAAATCTGCTTCCTTCTCCTTCTATATGTGAATTTTATGGTACGTCTGCACTGCTGGTGCTGCTTTAATGGCTTTGTGGTGCACCACTAGTTTAGAGTTAGCTCAAGGCATGTGCTAGAGTTGTCATGGCAGCACGGAGCGCAGCCATCTGCAGAAACTTTGCAAGCAGCGGTGTGAATACACAAATAGTTAGCCCACGCTGCGCTTTGGGGTAGCCACATGACTACCAGAGCCTGACGTAGCTGGTGTTAAAGCTAAGGCAGCATGCATCTGCACTGCAGATGGTCTTGTACAAACCCATGCTTGATGAGGTGTTGGAGAACTCCAGCTTCTTACCTAAGGCAGGTCTGATTGAAAATCCATTTGTTAAAAGCACTCTAGTGCCTGTAAGGGCTGCTGCCTCTGAGAGGTAAAAAGGGGATTCTTTGATAAGATCTTCTTGAGATGAGGAAGAAACTGTATTCATTTTGAACTCAAGTGCTAATAATACCTAATCACTGCAGAAATCTAATCTGAATATTAAGAGCCCCCTGTGCTCTTTTTCAAGGACAAGCATTTCTTTCTAAATCTCAACAAAGCAAGCTCCTAATGTGGGTCAAATGGAACTCCTGTTTATTAAAAAGCTGCTAAAGACAACTAGATTTTTAATTTCAATGGAGGAGACTTCTCTGTGACCCTTGAAGGCATGCCAGTGGACTCTTCCAGCACATGCCTCAGTAAACAACAAATGAATCACTGAGGTGCTCTAACAAGGATTGATGTGTCCACCCAATTAGGGGATGTAAAGAG
Organism: Colius striatus; assembly: GCF_028858725.1. Classification (NCBI taxonomy): domain Eukaryota; kingdom Metazoa; phylum Chordata; class Aves; order Coliiformes; family Coliidae; genus Colius; species Colius striatus. Next base: position 9,608,578 of record NC_084762.1, read on the forward strand.
TGCTTCCTTGAAATTCTGGGTTCATTTGGGTTGCTCTGCTATTTCTGCAATCTAGCATTGCTTCAGGGGCATTGTTGTCCTCAACAACTGGCTTGTGTGCATTGTCCTAGCTAACAAGTACAAATTTTGTGCAAATATTTCTCCTGTGAAGTACTCCAACAGTGAGATAAAAAAGTGACTCTGAACATCACATCTGTCACTAGTGTCTAAGCTAAGAGGAAGATCTCCAAATTTAGCACTGCTGCAAGCATGATTGATAAGACATTTTAAACACCTGTTTTCAAGAGCTTACAGTTTCTCCATTTTACATGGGTTTGGTTTTCTCATGCCTAAAATATGTGTAGTTCTGGGAGCTGGGTAAGTGTAATGTGTCTTCTATGGTGCGATTAATGCAACTTGTAGATGAAGCGATGCATGGAAAATTCATTAAGTATTTTGAGACTGTTTCCTCTTTCTCTTGGAACAGTATTTCTATGTTCCACTTTAGCTGTACATGTAACTTGCTCTGCTTCAGAATTTCCTCATGTCATCTTAAAAGAAAATTAAAAATTAAACCATTTTCTCACTATACAAAATATTTCTATTCTGAGACAAATAGTCCAATTGTTTGCCCAGAACAACACATAAAGTAGCCAAAAGAAGGACATCATGCAGCTCAACAATAAAGCAAAGACCAGAGTATGGTTTGTGTTTCAACCAGCTGCTGCCTCAACAATCGTGGAGCACTTGAAGACTTCAGAGGGTGTCTTGCAGGTACTATTTAAGGATTCAGTCTGGTGAAGCATGACAGCAGTTTGAAATTCCCTGACCATGCTTCCAGGAAAACTGTATTGTGTTATTATGACTTAAGGTAGATTTTGGCACTTGAAATTTCGTTTCCTAGGCCACATATAAAACCCTGACATTTTTAGCAAACTGCCTAGGCTGATCAATAAATCATTACAAAACAGCTGATTAAGATATTCAGCTACCTTTAATAGAGGATGCTTTAACTCCTCTCTTCCTGTTCACTCTTTTTATCCCTTTGGTGTGGCCTTGGTCTGAATAGGTGATTGTAACTTAGCTGTGGTTAGTAGCTACTTGAAATAAACTATAATTATATGCCTGGGTTATATGGTGTTTTGAAGCCTTAGTTCACCATATGGGAATGTCCTTACAACAGAGGGCTAATAGTGCTCTGAAATACATCATCATTACCTGAAAGATTTTGCTCTGTTCTGTAGGTTTTATAAAAACTGAAAAAGCAGCGTTGCAGTTCTCACTTGAGAAACAAATGTCTAAATGAAAAGCCTTATCATCTACCATTGGTGGGGAAAGCCAAGCTCCTCAGTGCTCCTAATTATCTGCTGAAGATAATTAGCTGACTGTACTTGGACATGATTATTGTACCTCAGGTACATCAGAGATGAAAACAATCTGAAGATTTCTTTGAAGCAAAGCTGAGAAGTGTGAGCTAGAAACCGGTTCTTTGAGATCTTGCCTTTCCTTTTTGTATGGTGGGAATCCTGGTATACCATGTGTTCAGTGAAGCCATGCATGATGTTAAAAAAAGTTGTAGATATTGAAGATTCATTTAAGCCAAGTTTCCTGGAGCCAGTAACTTCAAACTCAGGTCTGTGCTGTCTTTGAAGCCAGAAAACTTTACTAGCTTGTCTTTCCCAAATTCCTGATTTTTCATAGCCAACAAGACTTTAATAGATTGGCTGTGTTGGGGATGATTTGATCTCTTATTTCCGCCATTTATGTGATTCAGTCACTGACCCACTGTGGGAATTCAGTAGCAGGCAGCTGTGATACAGAGTGTATGTGCCTTATGTCACCGGCCTTTGTGTCCATAAACTTTAAAGCTGCTGCCTTGCCATGACTCTGCTTGCCAAGTTTGCCTGTTTGCCAAGTCCTTCAGGACATAAATGAATCAACGTGTTTTCTTAAAATTGAGGCCTCTTTTATTTTTTGGTGAGGTTTTCCCATTCAAGCAGGAAAAAAAAAGGGGAAAAAAAAGCAGCACTGTAAAACTATTCTGGAATTCCTTCAGAAAATGTCCCACTACAGTAGTGAGACCTCTGTATTTAAAAGAATCTTAATAGAGTTAAATATGAGAGTGAATGGAAAAACAGATGAAGCCCATGCTTGTGTTTAATTCATTGCTGTCTGTCAAGATATGTGGGGTTTTTTTTTTCAGCACTGGAGATTGTTTCACCTCTGCTCCTCTTGGGCAACTGCTTCAGGCCTGGACATAATGGACAATACATTAGCTCAGATAATGGGAAAGGAAAAAACACAGATGAGGAAGGCTTTGTACGGAGAAGTTTGATTGTACAAAACTCCTTGTGTTTAACTCCTTCTCAGTGCCAGAGCTAATCTATCTGCCTCCAAGCCCTCCTGAATCTTGACCCAACCTTTGTCAGCCCTTTGTGAGGCAGCATGCAGGCACAGGCACTCTTACTTGCTATGGAGATTGGAACAAAGACCAAGATCTGTTTGCATGAATTAAGGATTGCCTTGCTGCCTTGAGCAATCTCTTTCCTTTTTACCTTCTTTTCCCCTTGAGCCCCTCCACTCTCTCTGAACTCCAATCCAAAATGAGGTAGCAAGGATCATTTCCAGCTGGAGGCTCACCCCAGCATATAATCTTTTTCACTCCCCAACAGGGCAGTTTTCCCCTGTCTGGCACTTCTGTGCTCCTACTCTGAGAACGTTGCCCTTGCAGTTTGACATGATTGTCCTATCACAGCAATGGCCTCTTTCAAAGATGTTAATTTAACGTGCAGAGCTCTCTCTAGTTACTTATTGGCACAGACTTCTCTGCTATTAGGTATCCCTCTTGTATGATTTTCCTCATCCTTCTCTCAAATCCTTCATGACTTTGGAACTCAGGGCTTTTCTTACAGTCAGTTCCCATCCCAGTTCTATTTCTTGTGCTCCCACATGGTGCAAGGTAGTCCCAGACCTCTGCCCAACCATAGGCTCCCCTTTGCTCTCAACTCTTCTCCTTCACCCTCTCTCCCTATGTTAACTCTTGCCTGGTTGCACCCTAGGTGAAGATCTGCCTCATGCTGCCGCGGCTCACAAGAAAGATGGTTCCAATAGACACAGCAAAGCTTCACAAACCTTGCACCAGGGCACAGGATAGTTGTTCTGGTGGGCTACCTGCTCCACGGTCTGCCAGATGGCAATGCTTACATTGTGTCCCTGCAGCATATCCAAAAATACAGATCCTTCCTTACTTAGGGTTTATTTTAAATCCTCACTTAGGTGTCTTAAATTCTATCACACAGTTTTTTCCATTGAGAGCTATAGGAATGAGTGGAGCCTGCTAGGTATGGACTGAGCTTCTTAACAAAGGCAGCACATCCTTGAGCAAGGAGCTCCTTATTTGTTGACCATTAGCCACTTCAGTTGCACTGAATTGAAATGTTCTCATGGGTTAAAAAATGTCTCCCTACTGACATTTCCTAGGATATTTTTTTTACTCTTAAATGAACATTTTCAGCTGTCAATTTTGCATCTTGCCTTTTGAGTTACTTTCTTAGAGATTAATGACTCTGCCCATATCAGAAACTCCTAATTTTTTTCCCTTCCCATTCCTGGAACACCTCTCTGCTGCCACTGTAAATGTTGAGTAAGAATGAGTTTTCCTGCAGTCACTTCAGATCACTCTCTGTAAACAGCTTCTGTGTGCATCTATTTGATTCTTTAAGGACTTTCTACTCCAATCTGGTGGCTTACACAAACAAAAGAGTTTAAAAAAATGGGGCTGACTGAATAAAATTGGTTTTCATCATAGTGGCATGGCCAATCCCTCCAAAATAATCCTGATTGTATTGTCCATGTCACTGATGCACTTTTCTTTATGGAGGACATAATAAAGCTGGATCACTTAAAATTGCAAACTTCTTTTAAATTATGTCACAGCTGCTGAGATGAATATTGCTGGGGTGATATTCCATGCTGTCTCTCTCATTTACAGATTCCTTGACTAAGACTAATTCTCTCGCTGAGTGCTTGTCTTACTGGATGGGTTTAGATCACTTGCTGCTTATATTGTAATTGTAATTCAGATGGGTGGGAGGCCTTCTTCCAGTTATACTAGGGAATCAGAGTGTAAAATTTAGGGAGTAAACTTGATGAACAGTGGAATTGTAGCCCTGGATATGGCATTTTTATTGTGTACAGTAAAATCACTGTTAATTGTTTATAATAATGCGACTGGTGCCTCTATGATAGAGTCAGTTTATTTTAAGTTGTCTTTAATTTGAAGGATTTTTTTTGTCTAAGTATATTTTATATTTCACAAAACTAGTATCTTTTAAGTGCTGAGTTTTGAGGATACTCACAGTTTACAGTTTATTACCTTTTGTTAGTCTCCAGATTGCCTTTCTGGCATTGGAAGCCAATTCACCCAGGTGATTTCCATCTCTCCTTCAGGAAGAAGTAACAATGGCACTCTTTTATCTTAGCATACCTGGGGCAATCCCATAGCAAATTATTTTCCAGCTTGGTACTTCACTTTTACAAGGTTCCTCACTAATGTTGAAACAATGGTTTTCATTCAGTGTTCCTGTCTGTATCCCTTTGAAATGGCCAGCATGTAGAAGGGAAACTTAGGTTTCTCTGGAACTGTGACTTGTTACCTTCTAATATGGGAACTCTTCATTTCAAGGACTTTTCAGGTCAATAGAGCAAGCTTTAGCTTACCTCCAGAAGAGGTAGGGCCAGTTTCTTATAACACTTAGTTGTTGATTTCAAAGAATGGACATAGCTGGAAGAAGATGCAATCCTGGTCCCTCAGGTCATTCATTCTGATGTGAAAATTGAGGCATGAACCAGTTTGTGTTTAGGTCTGGAAGCAACAGAGTACATGCATGCCCTGTGAATCCTATTTTCTCCTTGCATAGGCTTGTACTAGACATGTTTCACACTACCTTGGTATGCAAGTGGAATCTCATATGTTGAAGGATAGAATTTTGATTTCCTATTCTTTTTACTTTTGACCTCAGAAGTATTACTTGCAGGGCAATGGCAAACATTTCTGTGCAACACTTAGGAAGCCTTTCCCTGTTGTGCTTTAAATTCCAATGGTGCCTGGATGTTCTCTTGTACAGAGAACTTATATGGAGCTGCCTACCTTCTTTTTTGCTGTTCATTCATTCAGAGCTGACAATCATCCCAAAGTTGTAGATATTGAGGACTCTAGCAGCACAACCTGATAGGTAACCTTAGATGTTTAAACGTGTTCTGCTGCAGTACTTCAAATGTATTACATCAAGGCTAGTGATGACCTGGTGACCTGCCAGACTCTTATTTTGTTAATTTGCCGAGAGCTGTTACAGTTTTTTAGATAAAAATAAGATTATTTGTAGATTTGCTGTATAAAACCTGAATTCACACCATGTACAAACCTGTTTGGGTAACCCGTGAAGTGGTTCAAAGTAGGAAGAGACAAATGAAGAAAAAAGTAAGCACTGTGTGGTTTTCTTTCTGTCTCTCGCTACGTTGCATGAACCCTATCAACTCGACTTTTCTTCCACTTTTCATCTAGCTTGTATCTATATTCATCTCTGTGTTTGAAAACTTGTGAACTTACAGTAGTTTCACTTCCTGCACGCTTTGTGTTGTCTCAGGCTGCTGTGTGGTACCTGCACGCCTGCTCTGCCAGAGACGTGTTGTGAAACTTTCCTCTTTCAGAAGCTATGCCCCAGGGACTGGGAAAGATATGTTGTAATGCCAAGAGGAGGAGACAAAAAGAAAAAAAAGAAAGAAAGGCCACCCTCATCTATGAAGTGGTAATTTCTCAGAACCTGAGTGGTTGTCTTGTCCCCTGAGAGTGGTACCAACTGTGCTGTGTCTGTGCTCTTTTTTCACTTACTTTTTTAATGGAGAACTGGTGACTAATGACACCTGTTGAAGGAGTAACTTTGCTTATGTGCTACCTGTGCTGTTCTTTTCCCAGACAGGGAAAAAAAAAAAACCCATCCCAGCATTAACTGAATATCTGCAAGCCTTAGCAATTCTGACCTGACAGAAGGATGAGGTCTGGAAAAACAACTCTCTGCAGTATTTACTTCTTTCTGTCCACACAAACCAAAATTAGCAATGTCAGTGTAGACGTTGGGTAGTTATGCCACACATGGATTTATGAGCTCGCATAAACATCTTGTTATTAAAACTTTAAATATTTACACTGAGATTCTGCTGCCTTCTGGACTCTTGTGGGATCGTTTTCAGCACCGAGATTGGAGTTTTTTAGTTGAGAATATTCTGGTGTTGACTTTTTAACGTCTAAAACTGCTTCGGTGCTTTTCTAATCAATAGTTACAGATGAATTTACACAAAATCAGAGCTTAAGTGTTGCTTAATCTTTTCTAGTTCTATCAAAACTGGACTGTTTTGAGTAAGATCACGTAGCTTTGAAAAAAAAGAAGTTTTAAATAGGACATTGAAGAAAAATTAAGTAGAGCTTGAGGTGCTGACTTTTGCTGTCATCTCCATATTGGTATTCTGCAATGATAAGGCACAATTCTATGTAGGGCCCGTAGGACATCAAGGCTTGTGCTGACTGTTCCTCTTAAGGACCCGGTATAACTTCCCCTAAGTGAAACTCCTATTGTTTTTGGTGAGACTTGGATTGGAATATTAAAGCAGAAATCATTATAGTAGGTTAAACTTTAGACTCTTTTCTGTTTAGCTGTATACACATATAACAAAACATGCCCTTGGCTTGCCAAATATTATCCAGTTGGCGATCACATGGCAAACAACATGCTGAAGATTAAAGGACTGTGCTTTAAACAACACTTTCCATGCTTGATGCAATATTTCCCTTTTAATTACCTGTTCAATGGAGGCACATAAAAATGTGCAGATTTTCTAAGTAGAAGTATTTCTTCAAAATAGTAGTGGGGTAGAAATGGTGGGTGGTGGGAGACAAGAAACAACCAAGTATACCTAGTGGAAGGATGGGCTTATAAATGTCTGTGTGCTTCACTTGAATGTGGTGGGACCCGGAGGAGCTGCAGACTGCCAGATGTCACTGAGTAATACAGTGAGAGCTCTTTTTAGCAAAACAGCAATGTCCCTGCAGTCAGTATGGACAGTGAAATTGTGGGATGAAGCAATTTGTGGCCAGGAAGCAAACTGTAGCTCTGCTGGCCTGTAGTGGATCGTTTAGTTTTAATGCTTTTAACATAATGTTAATTCATTCAAAGAACATGCTAACCCTATTTTTTTTTTTTGTCTTTTAGAAGTTTAGAGAGAGGTAAAAGAATGATTAAATAATGGCTTTGGAATTTTACAGTGAACGTGGATGCTGGCTCTCTGTTGCTGTAGCTACATCATCCATCTCAACATACAGTAGCTATGGGAACAGAGATACTGGGCCTTGCAAAAGGAATGCAAACATTTCACTGCTGGTTTGCCATTTGTCAGAGACCTTTTCCCAGAAGTCTTGACATCATTTCCATTCTGGTCTTAGCTTGTTCAAGCCTAAAACTCTAACTGTGGCATCTCCCTCCTACAGAGCCAGTCTCAAGGCAAACAGATTTCTTTTCTCTGTATTCTTGCAAGTGTTTCTATCAAATTCTACTTTGTTGACATAGGTTTCTTGGGGTTTCCTCCTCCTTTTTTCTGAGCAAGGATACTAAGTAAAATGTATCTGTAGACAAGAAAAGAACCCAAATGTGCCCAGAATAGCCTCTCCAGCATCACAGGTAGGTTCACTGTTTAGGACACACCTGCAGTTGGATAACTTAGTCACAGAATCCCATGGGTGCTGAGAGGCCAAATGCTCTGCTTATCCTGGATCTCAGGGCATATAGTGCTGCTGAGCAATTTAGAATAAATAATAACAATAAACTCACTGTGTTTCAGAAAATGTAGTAATCCCATGCAAGGAATAAGGTGCGTTAAGAAGCTGATCCAAGAAGCAGCTTTGTAAACAAGGTGTGCTCATATTCAGTAGAACCTATATATGGATATATACATAGGTACATATTTATACATGTACAAATTCTTGAAAATGATGTAATTTAACTATACATTCTACACAGCATCCTGACATACACTGGAAAATTACTGTTCTTTCCTGGCTGAAGGACTGGCAAAATTAGGTGTTAAAGTAACATTAAGTTACTTTACCTGAGCATTATTAAACATTGGTGGTTTTGAGGAGGAAAAGAAGTACCATCAGTATGGGGCAGTTGAAGTAAGATACTTATGTTGATGAAATGAATGTTCACAGCATGACTCTGTCAAAACTCAGCTTAGTACATTATAAGCAATTACCAAAGCGAACAGGCATATTCAAGATAAAGACAACCAATGTCCTGGTTTCTGAGAGCAGAATATAGTTGAGTTTGAATCTCAAGAACTTGATCCAGGCTTACGATTTTTGGCTTCAAATCAAACCAGTAACGTCCTACTTCCTAGGAGATGAACTAAAATAAATCACCCGTGAAGCCTGATTCTGTTTCTTGCTTCTATCTATTCTACTGCAAGTAAGATTTCTTACTGAAATCACCATGGATACATGAACCTTATAATCCTGTGAATCTTTTTTCTGATTGTCTGCTTAGCTGCAGAAAGTTAACTAATGCCGTGCCTAAAAGAAATTAGCTGCTACCTCTCTCCTAAAAATCCCAAATCAAAGCACCTCTCTTTTGAATCAGCCGTGGGCATTTTGATCCAGTTCCACCACAGCAGATGCATTCAGCAGTGTTTCATGTCCGTCCCAGTGGGATGTGGGGGGTGTGTTCTGTGCCACATGGCATTTTGTGGTAGCAAGAGAAATGTAACGTGGTGCAGGAAGTTGTTTAGTCATCTTTGGAGAGAATGGAGTAGCAGTTCAGAAGCAATTGCCCTGACACAGAGCTCTTTCTTGGAGACTTAGGTGTACTTCAGGGAAAAAAAAAAGAAGCCATAAAGGAAGCCTTTATTATTCAACAATCAGTATGGCTGCTATGGACCTGTTGGTTATTACTGGGAAACTGGTAAAATTGGTACTCTGATTTGTATCAGCATGTCCTTGCTATGAAAACATGAATGTGTGGTCTCTGATTTTCTAACTTGTTGCTTATAGGAGTAAATTAAACTTGGGAACCTGCAGCATATTGGGCAACTCAATTGCTGAGAGCATCTCCTGGGCTGTCCACAGCTGGCTGCTGGGCAGTCAGTGATCAAAAATGAAGTACAAGGATTGAGGGTCCTGATTTAAACCCCTACAGCAGTATTTTATACTCCACCATATTGCTATCATTACCTTCTGCCGGTATGGGCTTTCAGTAAAAGGTAGCACAAATGGCTTCTGCTGTATGTGTCCTTGGTGGGTTCTGCCTTAGCAGCACAGATGCAGTATCATTATGTGCTTCTCAGTGAAAGGGTCTACATTGAAAACAACTTCTGTTACAGTTTAATGTACTGCAGCAAATGCTGCGTAGATCTCTAAATCAAGACATTTGTTCTTCATTTTTAGCAATGCCCTTTCCCTGAACTCATGTAATGAGACAGAGTTGTAAGATGTTTGTATGTTATCCAGCTGGACTGGGTGCATGATTCTTGAACTCTGACTCTTGCTACATCCTCGTTTTAAAGTGTCCTGTGTTAATAGATAATGGCAGCTATACTCTTAAGGCAGCCTTGTTTCATGTAATACTGCTCTAATGCTGTAAGCAGTGTAATATTTGATACTGAAGTCCTTGACAGCTGTCTTTTATAAAAGTGAAGATGTGCTGTAAGTGAAGGGGGAGGGTGATATAAGAAAGGTAGTGTGTGAACCAAAATGTGACATACAGCAGAAGTTGACAGTGAAGAACAGAAGACTGTGGGGTTTATTATCCCTGTTTGTCACAGAAAACATGCCCAGAATTCAGTTCCAGCACATAAATGCAGTTTTTGTAGTGACACCAATATAAACAGCTATAAAAGTACTTAGAGGGGTGTAGAATATTGTCTCTAATTTCAGATCTCTGTTAAAATAACAAAAATTAAAATGATGTTGCTGAGCAACAGAACTCTTTTCTATCTGGTCTCAATTAAACTCAAGGGGGGAGTTTTTGCAATCCCTTCAACAATTTTTATGCCCCTTTTCTGCTGCATGTTGTGGCAAATGCAGATTGTGCAGCTCTAGGTTGACTGTGCATCCCAACCCAACTGCAGTGAATAGCTGTTTGCCAAGAATGAGTTAAAGATCCTGCTTTTTTCTGAACAGTTTGCTCTTAAATGTCATATGATATCTTGCTGGGCCTAGTCTTGTACATTCAAAGTTGTGCCACTGCCCCAGTGACACCAGGCATTTTGGGCAAGTCAGGCTTGTGTCTGGATGCCAAGCTCCAGTGCTGGAGTTGCTGCTGGTAGTCTGAGAGTGCTTTTGTTTGCTGCTTTGCTGTTTTGTTTTGGTGTTTTGCTAATGCAGTACCTTTCTTATCTAGCCCAGGACAACATCTTACACCTGTGTATAACAGCTACCGTAGTGGGATATAATCTGATTTACAGCTGTGTCTAGGGAGTGCTCTTTATTTTCAAGGACCCCACAGAAAAGGAGGTGAAGACTGGTCTTGTGGTGAAGACTGGTCTTGTGGCAGCGTGTTCTTGTTCTTTTTGAACATGAGAAGACTAGATTTTCTCTATATCCTTTTATTGAGCTCCCTGTTTTCTCTTCTGTCCCTCTCCTCCTCTCCCTAACAGTGTAAAAGTGAGTCTCCTCTGTGTGTTTTCATGTAGCAACTCCATCTTCCTTTGTGAGATCTTTTGCTTCATGCCAGTGCAGAGGAAGCGGGAATATGATGCTAACTTGTTCCAGGAAAAAGAGAACAAGGCACTTCCCATGCTAAACATGCCTAAGACAGCTCAGATTTCAGTGCTCTGTCATGGTAATAGCTAAACAGAAATAAGGACCATACTGATGCTATTTATAAGTGCCTTCTCTGTGTGATGGTCCACACTACCCTGCATGTTAGGACAATTTACTGGATATTTCTTCACTGAGGAACATGGTAAAAAAAAGGTGGAAAGACACTGGAAGAGGAGTGATCTGCCATGTTCCAGTATCCACTGTTGAAGCAGATAAGAGACATTCTTTCTTCAGAAATGTTCTAAAGGGAAAGGGTCACCCTTTTGTCCTTTCCTCTTGCAAACTCTGTCGGACATTACAAACAGTTTCACTCTTTAACATTTACACAGGTTGTGACCTTGGCAAGAATCAGTGGCATCTTAAAATGACTGCTAACCCTGAGGGCTGCAAAGATGTCTACTGTTTGTCAGATACTCAAACTACATATGAACAATCCTAAAAGCATAAGGTCCAATTTAGTAACTGTTTCCTGGCATTGCTTGTCACACATTTGCTGTTAGATAGACTGTGCTCAGTATGGACAATGGTAGTGAGTAACTTAATTGTCTGAATTACAATTCCTCAGACTTCAGTAGCTCATGTTCTGGCTAGTGGTTTTATCTTAAATCTATATTTTAGCTTTCCTTATCACCTTCAACTCTGAGATTCTCCACATGAGCTTTCCCTGACAACCGTGCTTGTGATATCCAGATGGGTTCTCTAACGCCTTAGTATTTTTGAGATCTAAAGTGCTGCTGTAGAAAACAAAGCCTAGCCTGCAATGAAAGAATTATATAATATTTTTAATGCACCTTTCCCATGGAATGGAATGTATGAGCAAGTATAGGTTGTTCAGACTCCTAGGTCTGCTATGCACTGTGACCCAATGATGTGAAATAGTTATTTAAAACTGAGATGCAAAATTTTGTACCTTCTCTGTAAAAAAATATGGTAAGATGGGTTTGCTTCTCTTTTACATTTAAAGTGGAGTTGAAACTTCACATCATGGGCTGATTTAAGTGGACAGGAATAATAACCTCCATAAACCTATTGTACCAACTTTATGCTAGTATCTGATCAGAGAGGGAGTCTTCCTAATGCTATAGAAACCTCCTGGCAAGATCATGCTCCAAGAGCAAAAGTACAGCTTGGAGGTGGTCATATGATAATTGTATGGAAGAAAGATCTGTGTTTCAGGCTGTGACTGGCCTTTCATCACACAGTGCCTATAAATCTGCATAGCTCCCTTGAGTGCTAATGGTCTGTCAAATCTTGGCAAGATCAGTAGTGGAACTGATCAGTTTCAGAGCTGCAAGATTGCTGATCTTTCCAGGTAGGCTGTTAAATGGAAGATAAACAGCTCTGTGATGCATCCTTATTTTCTGTGAATAACTGTCAATTAAAATGAGCACAAATTGACAGGCTCAATGAAGTCCCTACATCTGAATGAGACTGTAGTGACATTTACTGTTTCCTTTTTTATTTGCCCTTTCCAGTACCAAATAAGAAGGGAAAAGAACACACTTTTCCCAGATCTCATTAACTGTTTACAGACTCCAGACTTTGTTTCCCAGTGAATTTAATTGTAGTCATGGCCTAGTGTTTCTTTTTTTTAAACACAAGGATGTGTACATGCACAAAGCTTCTCTCCAGTTGCTCTCCTGTCTATTTATTAACAGAACTGTCGACTGCTTGATAATGTCACATGAGGGAAGACAGAGCTTTATCGTTTCTTAGACGTTAGTCCAAGGTAAAGTTACAGAGTGCTAATGGAAAATCAGGCTTTACATTTTTTCCTGCTTTAGTCAAATATTGAATTAGTTGTTGCATGTTTTTGCAGCTGGGCATTAAGGCTTCAAATCCACATGCTTAATCACGTGTGCCAGATCTTCATAACCCCAGTGGTGCATTCTGCTCCACAGCATCGTGCTGACGTGCTAGTCAAGAGGAGGCTGTAAATCTCAGCAATTTACAGCAGAGAAAGGGTATTGTACCTTGTAAGTGTAAACAATATGTTTTCAATAACCTTCTAAATAATGTTTTTAAGTCATTGAAGAAGTCTGAGGAGAGTGATGCTCAGCTGAGAGCACGGTTAATAATCTGTATAGGCAGGTGGACATGTACGACTGCAATACTTCTTTTCTCTGGCTATTAGCTTGCAGATACTGATATTCATCCAGGTTTACCTTTGATAGTAACATTTTCCAGCTGCTACTGGATAGTATGAGCATATTTCTGATAACTGAGGATCATATTTGAGTAACTGTAGATGTCATACAGTTGGACTGGATACTAAACATTTGATTTCTGAAATCAAACGTTCAATGGGAGGTTCAACAAAGTAAATTGACTTCAGGGCCTCTGGTTCAATAATCTTTGCTCCAGCTTATAGCTTCATTCATAGGGCTAGCAAACAGTGCTACAGTCTTGTTGTTTTCCTGTTTTTTATTGAAAGAGCATTTTACTGGCATATGGTAGATGTGATCAAAGATCCCCAACTAATTTTCAATCTCCCAGATACAAAATGTGGTATTTTAATATTTATTTGAAAGTGCTGAGTTATAGACAGTCATTGCAGCTTGACTTTTGTTTAGCATTTCTGAGCATTACTATGTAATTATTTAGGTGAATCTGCAAAATTATTCTCAATGATGATGGCATTTTGTGAAGACTGAGTTCTTGCTTTTCACTGTTATCTACAGTTATATTTGAGGGAAAGATCATAAGGAAAAACCCTCAAGAGCACTTAACTGAATTTTGAGACTGTAACTCATGACAATAGAATTTGTAACTTAAGGGAACAAACTTCAACAATACTGTAATTGCACATTGATTTGTATCTGAACTACTTGGTATGGCAGATAGTATTGCCACACTACTGCAAACAAGTTTTAGCATTGCTTTTATCTAATGTGATAGCAAATAAGTATTTGCCAGCTGCTGAAAATAGGAATGAGATAGGGAAAAAGATGGTCAAAAATATCCAGGCAAAACAGTTGAAATGGCCTGACAAGCAGCCAGCTTCATATTCCCATGTTTTTATTTGTGGATTCATTGTACACTATAAATAACATAAACCAAATCAAATTATTGTTATAGTGCTCCAGCTGGAAAACCACTCAAAGCACCAAAAATATCATTTAAGTGCAAATGAGCAAAGGAATTTATGTCAAAACACTCCAGAAGCTCAGTAGATGGAGAGCTAAAGGCATAGATCATCTTACAGTGATGCACTGTAGCTAGCTAGTAGACAACAAAATTGTTCCTGATTTTTTTAGTTTTAAAGTGAATTTATTTTTTTAAGGACAATTTAGGACTTTCCATGTAAGTTTGAAATGGAAAAATTGTTGGGAGTGCCTTCTTTTTCTACCTGTACTGATTTTGGTAGACTCTCCTCTCTGCACTCCTGACATAGCAGTTACCAGAGATTCGGTTCTCTTCTATCCGCAGTCCTTCTGTCTTCCTTGTGGCCTTTTACAGCTCTTTATCAAGTCTGTTTCAAATCATGCTAGATGTCTTGACTCCTGAATATGTAAGGTGAACATGTCAGAACAAAGCATGCTAAGGGATGACACACACAAATTTTAAAATACATTCAAAGAACTCCTGTGGTTTTTGAATTTCTCTGAATAGCAGCTAACAGGTGTCAATGACTGAAATAAATTGACATCCAGTTTTTAATGAATGTTTCAGATACATTTCTCTCCTTACAACCATGCAGTGTTCCCAGCACAGAGGATTTAAAATGAATGATGTCTTAAGAAACCATGAGACAAAAAATGCCTTTTGAGTTTAGGACTCTTTGGGGAATTTTCTTGCTAAAATGAGGATTAGTAATGAAAATGTAGATTATTTTTTAAATAAATAGTAGATCTGATGCTTTAAAACAAGCTGATAACTTACAAATAGTTAATGGAAACTGAGTGTTATATGGTTATGACCCCATGTAATTTAGTTACTGTAACCTCACTTCTTTCTTAGGGTAGGAGCATTAAGAATTTTTTGGCACGCATTTTTCCTGACTGGTGTCTGATGAACATGATAATGAAAGTAGTTTACTCTTGATTTAAAAGAATCCCCTTAGTTGTAATTTTTCCCTTTTTCTGTAACAGCTATGTGAACTTTTTACATAGAAATTATGCCTATTTTTGGCACAGGAGTCAGAAGTCTGAGTGCAGACACGATCACTCTCTACAACTAAGTGAAAGGAGGTTGTAGCGAGGTGGGGATTGGTGTCTTCTCTTCAGTAATGAATGACAGGACAAGAGGAAATGGCCTCAAGTTGCACCATGGGAGGTTTAGATTGGAAATTGGGAAGAACTTTTCCACTGAGAGGGTTGTTAGACAATGGCACAGGCTGCCCAGGGAGGTGATGGAGTCCCCATCCCTGGAAAGATTTAAAAGACGCATAGATGAGGTGCTGGGGAACAGGGTTGAATGGTGGGCTTGGCAGTGTGAGGTGACTGGTTGGACTCGATCTTAAAATTCTTTTTCAACCAAAATAATCCTATGATTTACTAGGTTTCTACTGCTGATCTTAATTTACCTGCCAAGGCTTCTGAAACTCACAGACTAGTTTGAGTACACATTGTGAAAATGCTGCTACTGAGGGAAATTTACCTAAACTTGTCATCCTTCAAATCGCTTATTCTGGCCATTCCTTGCAGATAATCCTTTTGTATCCTGCTCTGTTAAGCATCATCTTTGTCAGTGCTATCTTGTAATGTCTAGTTGATATTTAAAAGCACATTTAAGGCCAACGCTTCTAATTTTCAGGGACTGTCTATGACTGTAATAATATAGTTGCTACATCTCAGATCTGTAGGTAGGAAAGGCAGCTTGTACAGGATGTGAGAAATATAAATCAGATTTTTTTTAAACTTGTATAATCTTTAAAAAGGGTTTGGAAAGTTAGTGAACCAGTTTAGTGCTTCCTCTTGTGTCTGTTCAAAGTTGACACCCAAAGACATGCATATCGTTAATAGAGATAGAATAAACATAGCCCTGACCATGATGTGTCTGTCTGATACCTGAAATGAAAACAGGTTAAAAGGTGTTTATTGTAGTTTTTCAAGCATTCACAATATTCTGTTTAAGCAAAATGACTTTGTTTTCTTACATTTGTCTTTAATAAAGCACTAAGATGGCTGCCATGCAGTGGATTCATCTGTCCAGCTGAATACACCTGAGCTTTCTTTGCTTGAGAAAAAATCTTTCTCATCAAGTGAACCAAAACTGAGCAAAATGTGCATATTTGGAACTATAAATCAAAATGTCCATGTATTCAGCCTAGAGGCATAAATTTAAAGGAACTTGATTCCTGAAGGACCTTTCAGCAATACCTGAAACTGTTCTGAGATGCTTTACAGCTCCATCTTACCATACCTGCACAGTACTATAAAATCTAGATGAGTGACTTGCTCTTTGTGCTATTCTAATATGTGTGACATAATGGTAAGCTTCAGAGACAGTAATTCTGTCCAGCGCCATCAAGCAGAAAACCCACCTTCACAAACAGATATTTGGGGTGAAGAGGGAACTAGCTTGTTTTTTAAAGCAAGGAAAAATATCTCCAATGCTTTGTAGCACCTGTTAGCATCAGGCAGAGCTTTTCTGAGGATGAAAAGTGATACCCCATTTTGCAAATGAGGAAGTTGGGCTGCAAATGAGGTAGCTGTGTCAGGTTTTGGCAACTTGCTTTATTTGACCTCAGACTGTTGTGGATCCCTGAAAGCAGGCAGAGAGATATGTTCTTATGATTTTGTACTGAGTTACAATTTTGTTCAGTAACGCGTCTGCATTTGGCCTTTGGAAGGAAAGACCTCATCTGTTGTTTTTATCATGGTATACTGTGTACTATGATAGCTTAAACGTGGGAATATTGTTGCACTACTCTAGGACAGTAGTTTTACCTTGAGAAGATGACTCCTTCTCCAGATGAGCATGTTGTGATTTTAGGGATATGAGGTTGCTTCTTTAGGCTTGCAGAAATATGTAGATCTGGGACAGGATTCACATGCAAAGCTCAGTGTGAATGGCAGGGTATGACAAAATGTAATGGTGTGATGGTAGTTTTGCATTGTTTGCATATTCAGTTGTCCTGAATAAAGAGAATAATTCCTTCTGTATTTGACTTATGTGTTTGAATGAAGTGGCTCATGTCAGCTTCTGTCAGAAGTGTCTGATGTGAAAGAAATTGGTACTGGCAACTAGCATAAAATAACCTCTCTTTTTAGCCCCATATATTCACATAGAATAGAATAGAATAGAATAGAATAGAATAGAATAGAATAGAATAGAATAGAATAGAAATAGAAATAGATTTTTTAATAATTCCTTTGCAAAAGCCAATAAATACCTAAACAAATGACTTACCCTTTTCTAGTGAGATGAAACTGAGCAGTGATATTGACCATTTATGGAAAAAAAGGGTTTTTATCCCATTTCATGTGCAAACCCTAGAATAAGCTTAACTGTGGTATTGCTTCCCAGTTACCTATAGTTAAAAATAGAAGAAATACAAGAGAGTAAGGGATTGTGGTGGTTGGGAGAGTTAAGTGAAAGTTTGGGGTTACACTTAAAATAATTAGGTGTTTCATGATATTGGCTCATTTAACATTTTCTGAAACAGCATGAGAGCTCTGAAAGTAATATTTCCATATATGGATATGACACTTTAATGTACTTGAATCATATTTAGAGCCATCCCCATCATCTGAGATGTGTGAATTTAGTGCTCAACTTGTCCATGTAGGGGAATTACCCAGAAAACTGCAGTGAGAAGTGCATGCATGATTTCTGCAGAGCTGAATGCCTCTTCATCTTAAGCCAACATCTTAACGTTCATGAAGCGCAGCTTCCTCTCCCCACCCCCCGAGCAAATGAATTTGTAAATGCTGGGAGCCACAGCTGAGGCAGAAAGGCAGAGGCTCTCACTCACTCCCATTCCTCGATGAGAGATCATAGGGGAATGCAGGGGCCCTGTCCCACCAGCTAATCTGGTAGTGCAGGAAGGAAAAAAGCCAAGCTGAAGTGCCGCTCAGTCTGACCATGGCTACGTCACCCACCAGCCAGGAGAAGCGATTACCAAAAAGCAACGGAACAATCACTTACTGTTGGGACACTTGGCAGCTGTGTTCTGTTAACAGCATTAAAAGGAATTGATATCCTCTTACTCCTTCTAAAACATGGACATCTTGGGCACAGACGGATTCCACGTATGTGCTAATGTATGTGCTAGTTGGAAACATGGGCTACTACTGACATGTGTTAGTGCTGAACGAGCTAACAGAACATTTCTAGTGGCATTTTTGTTTTTATTTATGGCTCTGTCTTGAAAAATGACAACCAATTTTCTGTGTTTCTCAAGTCTCCATTGCTTTGATGGACTTCTTTCATTTTAATCCCAAAATAGCTCAGTTATACTTTATATTGATGTCAGCCTTTGGTTAGAATAAATAAGTTTTCAAATAGCCATGGGCTGAAAGCTCTTTAAACTGAAGGAGTGACTAAGAGTTCTCTATAAATAGATTTCTGTACAGCATGTGGGCCTTGCAAAGTAAACTCTTTTCTGTTATATGGTCTCTGTTGACCAAAACTGAATATTGGCATATATACAGTCTTGATGGAAGGCTAGTCTACACTTGGAGTAATATAATGTAAGGAAACTGATATGCATTCTGAACTGCAGAAATTGAATTGGGGCCATGTTAGGTATTAATTACATTCATTGACACAAAATGCTCGGCTGATGGGCAGGGAAAGGGACTACATCCAATTCCACAGCTATGTCTGCAAAGTCCTTTTTCATTCGCTTTCATTTAGTGCGTTTAAATTTGATAGCTTGAAGTTGGACAGATTTCCTATTGATAATGTAAATGGAAAAGAAAAACAAGCTATTGGAGTGAAAAGAGATATGTACCTGATCTTCTTTCCCAGTTTCTACTTTTCATTTCATTCCTGCTGCGTGGTTTGTTCATCTCCTTTTTGGGTAGCTGCTAGCTTGGAATGGTTCTGGCTGAGTAATTATTGAATCGATTTCTGCCTCGACACAGTTGAACATAAATCTCTTAGTGAAACTGATGGTTTGCACTAGTTGCTCATTTTACATCTTGCCAAATGGACTTCTTAGCCTCCAGTTGTATGTAACCTTCTCTCTAGCTGAGCTGATCAGCTAACCCAGTATAACCAAAACCAAGTAAAATAAAAGAGAAAGGACAGATAGTGAAGGTGTCAGAAAGAAACTTAAATGATTAATCTAGATCTAGGATTCTTGAATCCAAGGTGATGTATCTAACAGCTTAAGGCATGGCATGGTGAGGCTTATTGCTTGGTGTAGCCCTTACTTTGGGGTTGTTAAAAACACTTTCCATTTTCAAATTGGATTTCTCAAGGAAAACCATTATTGTTTTGGGACACAAGACAAGACTCTCTAACAGAGATTAGTTTTATTCTGCAGCCTTCTGTCAGCTTGCACCATGAAAACTGAAAAGCAAACTGCCCCTTTCCTCTCAACTATCTATGGCATACTCTATGTTAATTTATTACCAAAACATGGCACTGAAGGAGTATAATAGGCTTCACAGGACAGCATTTGTTACAGCATACCCATGATTCTTCATCAGGGTCAAGAAATGCACCTCTTATTTCTCAAGTTTTGGACAATTTTGCCAGTCTTAATAAAAGATTGCTTGAGATCTGTTGGTGTTTTGAACAGTCATTGTAGATGAGAAGTGGTGAAAAAGATGGAGAGAGGTATTTTTAAGACACAAACAGAAATCAGCTCTTTATAATCTTTGCTTGCCAGTATACCAGCTCTGTGTTATTTCGATAATCCTCCCTCAGTGACTAAAATGAAACTGGTAAGACTGGTAGTTTGAATGGAATCCTTTGTTTGAAAAACAGAGGGGGGAAGGGAAAAAAGTTAAAATCCAGTAAAAACATGGTTTCTAAATAAGGTCAAAAAAGAAAGTCTGGAGAGATTTTCTTTTGTGTTTAAATATGTTTTGTTTAACAAACCCCACATATTGTGCTAGTGTGAGAACCAGGAAATGAGAGTGACCAAAGTGACAAACTTAATATAATAGACCAAGCTACAGCCTAGTAGCAAATGTATATGGCATAAATGAGTGTACATACAAAAGGAGTGTGAATACAAAAGGTTTCCTGAAATACTGATCTAACTTGCATTTCTCTTGTTGCTTTTAAGCATGTCTTTACTATAGGTGTTATTACCACAGAGCTGGGAGAAGCTGAGAAGTTGATAAAGTGTTGACACTGATATTGCAGTCACAAGGAGGAGTTTTTTTTCTTAACAACATGAAAAATGCTTGTAATTCAGCCCAAAGTCTTGCAGGGTTTAATTACAGGTAGTTTTGATGTTATGCAAAACATGTCTTGACTTGTATACATTGACTTCTGAACAGAATTTCTCATTTGAAATGAAGCTTCGTACACAAGACTAAAAGGCAGAAGTTGTTATTCCAAGGAGAAATGCAGCAGCTCTTCAGGAAGTCAGTGTAAAGTATCCTGTAAGTGCTTCTGAGGTCGTAAGAAGGTTTTGTGTTGGTTGCTTAGAGGAGGTTAAATTCCACCCGAGGGATGGTGTGTAATGCTGTCCTAAAGATGTAAGTGTACTCAGCTTTCCAATGAATGTTAACCTTGCAGGTGTTTTCAGCATAATGTTCCAATTACTAATTTAACTGTCATTAGCAGTTGTGTGTTAACTGGAGGATGGCATTGGTTTAATCTGTGACTCTTGCATATACCTTAATTTCTGAGGAATGCTGTTGCAGTGTTCAGGGTTGAGTGTACCGGGAAAGCTGGCACATCACCACTAACTGAAGCAGCTGCATGTTCTGGGAGGGTGTTTTGGGAGAAGAGAACTCTGGGTGTTTTCTTAAAATCAACCAACCTCTTGTGATGTCTGTTCCTGGAGCTGTGGTACCTCCTGGAGCATCAAGTAGATGCACAATCATTTAGAGGAAAAATAGAGAAAAGCTGTTGCTGCAGTTTAATGTAGAGTTTAAAAAGCAGATAGAGAATATGTTAACTAAATCTAAATCTGAAAACGCTTAAATAGTTAGGTAATGGAATAAAAGAGTCAACAACAAACACTTCATTTAAATTGCAGATCTTTTGTTTTGCTGAGTAAACCAGATACTGTGTATTTTGGAAGGAAGCAATTGCAGTGTTCTCATGGACACCAAGACAAGTACCATAGAGGAGAGTGGATGATGGCTGGTCTTGCTTCCCTGTTTTCCTCCTTTCTGTGATATGTGGAGCCATGTACTGCAGTCAGAAACTGTGCTGCAGTCCACGTGGTTTGTTTTTAAAGAAGGAAAACAAAATTGGGACTTGGATTTGGTTCAAAATCATAAGCATGGTTTCACTGCTTGTAGTGAGGATGTCATGCAAATAGAAGAAGAAAAACATACTCTAAGGCTCGCCATGATCTATTATAGGTCTAAGTAATCTGTTAAGAGCCCTGTTCCTAGATACAGGATGTTTTCTTACAGCCGAGGCATATGGTCAATGCTTTTTCTGGTGAGAAACACCATGAGCAGCCTAGAAATGGGAAAGAAAAACGCTGAAGGATTTAACAGTCACTTGGAGAAGTCATTTTCAAAGTAAAACTGGTAGTTTCAAGATTTCAAAGTTAATGTATCCATTTCTTATATCATGTTGTAATTTAAATGCCAAGGACTGTCTCAAGTTTGAGTAAAACTCGTTTGACTAGTTAAATGGGCATTGAAGAAGTATTTTTTTTAAAGTGTGGAATGTAAACCAGATAGAATGTGAATGTAGATCCCCATAATTAATTGTCTCCAGTGAGAGCTCCCTAGATTGATACCCAAAGTCCTTCTTTAAAAAATGATTATGGCTCTCCATGTCCTTAAGGAAATGACAGGTAGGTTTACTATTTGTGCAAATAGTAACTGAGAAAATTTTCTATTGAAGAAAACACATAAATGAGGATTATAGAGTAATATTGTTTTTTGGTAGAAAGTATGAATTTGAAACCTCTTCATGTGCCTCATACTGTATGTTCTTCATTTAGGGTGAAATTAGAGAAATAAAACCTATAGGCATTAGGCTTGAAAACAATTCCCTTTCCCAGTGTTCAGTCCTTCCAGGAATGAGATCTTCCCACATCTGCTCTTCACTAGGACTGTAGCTTTGGGAGGATAATGTTTTAGTTGCTTACTAGCATCTGTTACATTACTCAAAACAGTTCACTGGTTTGCGAGCCAAAGGTATTTGTGGTATTGATATCCATGATAGAAAGAGCACTGGAGGGACAAAATTCAAGCAAAATGTGAACTAGAAGCCATTATCTAGGCTTTTATCACCTTGCATGTTTTTGTAATTAGATGTGGTGGTGGTGGTGTTTTAAGTATTTGAGGGAGGTAAAAAGTGGCTGGCCATAACTGGGATATGTGTGGAATCTTGCCTCGCCCTTGGCTGTGCATGTTTCTGGGACCTGACCAGTTTGAAAGATGTGAGTAATAACCATGCCTGAAATTTGCATAATTTCCTATTTAGGAACTTAATTCTAGGATACAGATTAGAAAACTTTGACTAGTGTAAAATATTTATTAATCTACTTCCTGGGGAGTCATGCAAAACCCCAAAGTAACGTGACAACTTAGAAAGAATAAGGCGGGGGCACATACTTATGTTTTTGACTTAGCTTTTCAGGTTATTTTGAAGCCTGCAAACTGTTTCTACACAAGGTGTTCTTGTAAAATTAATCTCAGTTTCTGCAAAACAGGTGTTTACAGCAGAATTTCCCCTTCCAACCGAGTGCTTAACAATAGTGTGATTAAGATCTCAGTCTGGGGCAGGCTGACTTTTGGCTCTGTGTGTATACCTGCATGAGCATGTCTGCAAGCTGCTTTTATTATTCAACAACAAGAACATATGCAGCTGATCTGAATAGAGGAGAAATTCTTTGAATATGAACTGTAAGAACTGGTTCTGAAATCTGTAGGAAGGCTGATAGAATGAATGGGGCAGATGAGGCAAATAGAAATTGATGGCAGCATTTTTCATCTAAGCAATCAAGGCATTGGTTGAACTGAGTGCATGACTGAGCAACACACAGACTGCACTGTAAAAACAACCTGGTTTATGCTTCTTCTGTGTTGCTCAGTTTTTAATATGGCTTATGTTATAAACAATGCAAAACAGGCTGACAGGACCTGCCAGGGATGAAACTGGCGGCACTGGTAGTTGTATCTATGCTGCTGGGCAATGTAGTGTTGTGTTGGATCACTTAAAAAAAGAGAACAGTTTTGGGAAAACAGGGTGATTCTGATTGTAAACCAGCAATAGAAGAGTATCAAATAATGCTAACAACAAAATGGAGTAGCTGTAGACAATCATCTAAAGAGAATAGGGGTGATATTATTTCTGTCCATATCAGGTGGTCTAATAAAAGACATCAACTCTGCCTCATAGTTTTGAGCAGAGAATTTCTTCCGTGTCACTTGTTGACTTGGGAATGCAAGACTGATCCATCTTCTGCTCATGTTTTCTGCAAGATGACTTTGTAGCTGGAGAAGCTAAGGATGTATTGATTTCAGGAAATGAGATGTACTACATTTGTGAGCATGCTCCTACCCAGCGGTTCTGCAGCACAAGGCAGTACTTTGATGTATTTACTTCCACATACTATCCTAGAGCTAAAGTACTGCTGGTATCTGACCAGAGCCAGACTGGGGAATGGATCTTCAGTCACTATGAGTCTCCAAGTTCTTCAGCTTGACAGTTTTCCAAGTAAGCAGGACGCAAGTCCAAAGTCTTTGATAGTTGCTTTCAATGTAAATACAAAACCTTCATCACTCTTTGATCCAATAATAGATAAATGTTACTTTTATTTATAATTCTGCATAGCTATCTGTCTTTCACTCAGAGTGCAGAGACAAATTAATACCTGCAAAATACTTGTGTTTTCAGGCTGATGTTAAATGAACTGATAATTTCAGCAAAACCTGTGCCTGTAATGAAACTGCTGGTTTTCACTCCCTGTCCTTGGAATAAGAGGTTCCCAATTGCTCAATTAATACATACCTCAGAAAACTATTTCCCATGAATCATTTAAAGTTTGCTCTCAAAATATTGTCATGTGATTATCATCTTTTCTAATAACTTGCTGTATTATTAGTAGTTATGGTTCTCAGAGGAAGAAGGGAAGGGAAGGGAAGGGAAGGGAAGGGAAGGGAAGGGAAGGGAAGGGAAGGGAAGGGAAGGGAAGGGAAGGGAAGGGAAGGGAAGGGAAGGGAAGGGAAGGGAAGGGAAGGGAAGGGAAGGGAAGGGAAGGGAAGATCACTGCTACTGAGGTGTGCAGAGGCTTGAACTTGGATGAGATGTAGCATTTCTGTTCTGTTAATTCCAAGTAATGTGAAGTGGAAAAGGGAGATGTGTGAGGATAATCAAGAAAGAACACAAAAGCATGGCTTTGTTGCTAAAAGACAACACTAGCAAGTCTAATTCTGTCTATGAGAATGCTACAGACACCTAACATTAACTAGGTAAACTGATTGACTTGAATTAGTGGGAGAGGAGTCTCTCTCAGTGTGTGTGTGTAATGGGAAGCATGAAGTTGTACTGCATGTTCTAAGAAGTAATTTATTTTATCTCTCACAAAAACTTCCAAGTCTGTGTCTGGAATTTCCTCAATTCCTTAAGTTCCTGTGTGTCCCTTATAAAAACTTGCTTTTCCTTTCTTTCTGAATAGAAGTGTAAGGTGAATCAATGAAGTACAGAGGTGTAATGGTTTCCTCAAGGTCTTTATAGTTATTTGGAGAAGCTGGTGGGTGGGGCAGTTTCTGGGATCGGTATTTCCTTTGATTTGGAGTGTTGAAACTGCCTTGGGAGGGATGTGCATTTTACAGCTCTTGTCTGCAGGGGATGTGAGATAACTCATACCTGGGAACTGGCTTTTGCAAGGGCTACTTTGTTCTGACCCACTGTGCTGGAGGCGGTGGGATTTCAGAAGATACCAATTGTCTTCCTAAACTGGTTTTTCTGGAGGTGGACCAAGCTCCCCACACTTTGCATGAACAGGAGCTTTGGAAGTTTAGCTTTGGCAATCAGGCTGTTCAGGTGTTTTTTTTCCTTTCCTGATGCACTGTTCTATGTAGTTGGGATGAAGGTGATAGCAAGTCCAACCTTGTAATAGCCAGACTCTTTCATGGGATATGAAAGTGTATGCGAAGTGAAACGTTTAGGAATTTATAAGCACATAGGAAATCTAATTGGGCAGACAAAGCTTTCCTGACAAAAGAAAGAGATAGTAAGAGTCTAATTCTGGGGACTTTTTTCAATATAGGAGCACAATTTGAAATTAAAAAAAAAAACAAAATGAGATTTCTTTTCCCAAACTGTGCAAATTTATGCTGCCTGTGTTCAAGGGACTTCTCTCCATGAGATCAGCTCAGGCTTTGTGGGTAAAGTCTGAACTGTTCTGTGAGTTCTTCTTTTCACTGTATTATGGTGTTATGGACTATTTTTATGACACTGTTATAATGATTATCATGAATATTCAACTATCGTGCTCTATGTGACCTGTAGGTGTGATATTTTGTAATACAAATACAATCAGGTTATTGCTTCTATACAATAAGAGAAATAACCGTGCAAGCTACCCTTGCTGCATTCTGCAGGGAAGTGAGAACTTCAGGATGAACATAATGAACAGCAGCTCCTAGAATCTGAAGAAAACCTCACTCCTGATGCAGAAATCCTCCACAGTAGCTTCTGGATCTGTTGTTTCTTCACTGAAAGAACAACACAAACAAAACATAGTGGGCATGCTGAGAAGCAGATGAAGTCTGTTATAACTTGAAAGTGTTGTATTTAACCTTGCTCTTCTGAAGATTACCAACTGATTTATCAAAGTTCCCTGAAAATAATGACAGTGCAACTTCTTATATGAAACCTACTTCTAGAATGTCTCTCTCTAGACTATTTTCTGTCCAGTAATGAAGAAGGACAGCCATGAAATGCTGTGCCATTTTACAGGAGTGGTTCTCAGCACCAAAGTTTTCAAAGATCTTCCTTCTGGACATTCTTGCTATCAAGTGCTTTGTGCTCAGCTGGTAGCTGCTAGAGCTAGTTCTAAACCACCATGCATCAATGGTAGTGCAAATACCTGAAGCCATGCAGGGTTTTAGCCTGTATGGTAAATAGGGAAATTTCTTTTCTGTGTCTTGTCTGTGCCAGAAGGTGGATGCAATGGTTATGGGGGTTTGGGAGAGGCAGAGTAAGTGGGAGAGCCTGAACAATAGAGTCAGGGCCATGGGTCTCACTGATAACAGACAAGGTATCTCTTTTTGTTAGACTTTAGTCCTTTGGCAGAGTGGAGCAAAAAGGTCTGTACTTTTGTGAGTGTTAATATGTAGGCAGTAATACAGAGGGGATTTAACACCTTATGAATACATACCTAGATGACTTAATGCACTTTGCACTTGTCACTGAGATTCACTTTCATGTGTTGCCAGGTAGGAATGTCCCTGCCAGTGTAGGAATGTCCCATCCAGCACAGTGGCAAGATGTGTAAGTGGCTTGATCTACATGCTACTTTTCTTCCAGGTGTAGGTGGTTGTAATGATAAGATACTTCTTAAGGTCTGCTTTGCGTCTGCTGCACCCTCCGACTCTGCACTGGATGGTTCAGAGCTGTGCTTCAGGCACAGCTGATGTTGGACAGGGATTAGAGCAGCATTTATTTGAGGCAGTGGAGCATGTGGGGGCTGTTTCTGGAGAACATGACAGGAGAGCCCAGATATGTTATCAGGAGGCTGGGGAAAGGAGGAGTAGTATTTGTAATTCATATATAGAGGGAAAGGAAGATCGTAGCATTGCTACCTTCAGGACAGGGTGATGACCCTGATGATTGCTCTGCTTCTGCATGATAGCCTGGCATAGCTATTATAGTGACGATCTAGGCAGCTTTTAAATAGGGAGATCTGAGATTCAGTGTCACAAAGAGTGAATCTATTCTGTTATAGACCAGTTGAAGCTACACTGGAAGGTGACAGTCCATTTGTCACTGTAAATATTTACTGATAGAGCGTAATGATAGTCTCTGAATCTTTTCCCCATCTTCTGCTGCAGTATCTTGAGCCAGCTGGCTGTGATGCAAATTGAGACACAGCAATTTCACAGCATACCTCCAAGCAAAGACAGTGCATGGTGCTTCTCATAGTTTGGGAGAACATTTCTCATACATGTGCTGCTCTGCTTATTAAAGGTCCTTTGGCATACACATTCTGTAGTCAGCTGTATCTGAGGTTAAAAGCTTTCGGTGGAAGAGAAAATAAATCATGATGAGTTACTACTATGGATGAAATAGCAAAATCTGGACAAATACAGAAGATACAGCAAATGAAATTAGGCTCCCAATACCTAAGCTTTGTCAGGAGACAAATGTAGGTTTAATTAGGGTTTGCAAATTGAGATGCACACAGGACTTTAATATAAATCTCTGATCCTGATGATTTACAAAAGCCTTTTCAAAGTATTTGGTTGTAAACTGTACAGAAACCATAAGCTGGAACAATATCTATGGAGCATCAAGAAGCCTGTAGATTTGTCAGATAAAAAACTAATGTCTGCCCTAAAT
The DNA here is from genome assembly GCF_028858725.1 of Colius striatus. Taxonomy (NCBI): domain Eukaryota; kingdom Metazoa; phylum Chordata; class Aves; order Coliiformes; family Coliidae; genus Colius; species Colius striatus. The sequence goes on from NC_084762.1 coordinate 9,636,032, forward strand.
ACCTGAAAATCTGGTATCTCTGCAATGAAGTTAGAGATTAGATTGCTCAGGTGTGGCTCTGTGGAAGTTAATCCTTTAATTGCTGGTCCCCATAAAATTTCAAGCAACAAAGTTGTGTTTCAGTAACTTCATATTACCCTTTTGCAGGGCTCTGTGCTAACCCTTCAGTGGTATTTGCAAATTGTTATTCTTTTTGAAAGCTGAAATCAGAAAGCTGATTATAGTATCTCATTTTTTGGCCAAGGTGTGGTAAGTCTGTTCTTGGGCTGTGCCTGAGCCTTGTAAGTGTGTTAGCAGAAAATCTACTGAGAGACAGTTAGTTCTCAATGGTATTTAAAAGCATTTAATCTTCATCCTTCTATGAACACACCTATACATTTTTACTAGTTTACATTCTCAATTTTGGCAAGTGTGTGAAAAATATAGGGCCTATAAGTCTATCTGCCTTTGCAAAACAGAAAATTGGAGTGATTCATCTCCCCTGCAAGAGCTCTTAAACTGAACATTTGTTTGACAGTACTTTGAAAAATAACATCCTATTTTCAGTTACTATGAAATCAAGATCTTTTCTTGTTTTAACCTTTCATTCAGTCTGAATGATACAGTTTTAAAATACCAGAAGTATAATTCTTTAGCCAAGCATAGAGGCTTTCATGTTCATCAATGACCCAATGTATTTGTGTCTCCTGTTCTAATAGACAAAGTATGTGACTTGATCTAGATTGACCTGCTTCTGCAGGGTGGTTGGACTAGATGATCTCTAAAGATGCCTTCAAACCTCTACCATTGAATGATCTTATGATTCTATGATTTATTTGCTTTGAAGTACTGTGAAAGATGCTGTATATTCTAAGACTCCCACACGAAGCATATGTAATTATTGATATAGTTACATGCTCAGTTTCTTTTAAACAACTCACTTGTGCATACCTGATCACTTCCCATGCTTGAAGACCATGACCAGAGGCTACAAAGCATGCACCCTTCTTTTCTTCCTCTTTTATTGCATCACGTCACATGCCATGTGTAAACTTGTAGTCAGACGGGACCCATATTGGCTTCTGTCATCTTTCTGGGTAGTTGGAGGAGCTACAGGGTGGGAAGGGGCTGGGTGGGACTTTGTATGTGTGGATGTCCCTGCTGAGGAGCTGCTCCTACTTCTGAGGCTCTGTGTGAGGGAGGCACACACTGCTGGCCTTGGGTGCCATCAGCCGGACACACAGGCTGTGTCTGCAGTGGGAGCTGGCTGTGTGGGTAGCAGGAGATGAGAGTGGAGAGAGTAGACGTGGTCTTCTGTCCTTGAGACAACATCATCCTTCTCTCTGACTCTAGGCTTGCTTTGATTTTTCCAAGCCCAATGAAAAGCTTGTTCACAGTCTTTGCTAGAGTGACAGTGGTCTATGTGTTAACCAGGGGTGGATGCCAAGATCGACAGTCAAATTCAGTTTGTGCCCAACCTGAATATAAAGATAGTTACTATCTACTTCCACCCTTTCTTTCTCAAGACACAAGAGATCGTGATGCATATTAGTCCTCTATCATATTGTTACTTCCTCCCCTCCTTACCTCCCAAAAAGAGGGGTTCAGAGAAACACTGTTCATAGGGGGATGTGTCAGGAGGGGGTCTGCTGATTGAAATGCTGTGGGGCTAAGCAGGACATAAGCTTGGTATCGATGTGTTCAGCTGATACTACCTGACCAAACCTGAAGTAGTTTCCTTTTCAGGAGCCAGCATCAATTTTTCTCTTGCACCTCAGTTGATCTGATTTTGATTCTCCCAATGGTAAATGCTGGGCTTTAGGTAACCACCTCTTTGTCTTTTCTGTTACAGAGCTCCAACATGGGAGGCAAACTGAGCAAGAAGAAGAAGGGGTACAGTGTCAATGATGAAAAAGCTAAAGACAAAGACAAGAAGGCTGAAGGAGCAGCAACTGAGGAAGAGGAGACTCCAAAGGAGGCTGAGGATGCCCAGAAAACCACAGAGACCACAGAAGTGAAGGAGAACAACAAGGAGGAGAAGGACGAAAAGGATACTCAGGTCGCTGCCAATAAGACAGAAGAAAAAGAAGGGGAGAAGGAGAAAACAGTGACCCAGGAAGAAACCCAGAAACCAGAACCAGAGAAGTCAGAGTCTGTTGTTGATGGGAAAGTAGAGCCACAGAAGAACACCGAGCAGGCAGCCAAGCAAGAGGAGCCTGCTGCAGCCTCTGCTCCAGCTGCCAGTAGCGAAGCACCCAAAGCTTCTGAGCCTAGCAACGACGCAAAAGCTTCCCAGCCTTCAGAAGCCACAGCTCCCAGCAAAGCAGATGACAAGAGCAAAGAGGAAGGGGAAGCCAAAAAGACTGAGGCTCCCGCAACGCCTGCAGCCCAAGAAACTAAAAGCGAAGTGGCCCCAGCTTCAGACTCAAAACCTAGCAGCAGCGAGGCTGCGCCTTCATCCAAGGAGACGGCGGCAACAGCAGCAGCACCTAGTTCCACTGCTAAGGCCTCGGACCCTGCAGCCCCTCCAGAGGAAGCGAAACCTTCTGAAGTTCCAGCCACTAATTCGGATCAAACCATAGCAGTGCAAGATTAAATTGGACAGCCTCTTGAAACAACCACTTAAAACAACCTGTGTCTTTTTTTTATTTTTTCAGCTCTACTAACTCGTTTCAGATCTGAAAATAACAAATGTGTATTGCCCAGAAAGAGAAGGAGAAAGGAAAAAGAAACCACACAAAACCAAACAAAAAGAAAGAAAAGGATGTCCCATCAAGTTGGGAGGGAGGGAGGGGGGAGAATCCAAATAGTATTTTTGTGGGGAAATATCTAATATACTTTCTGCCAACTTGACACAAGTCCTGGATTTAAAAAAAGAGGAAAAAGTAAAATAAATGGATGTCTGAAAGTACAGCACATCTTTTGTATCTGAACTGCTGTAAATGCACTCCACCGGTGTATCAAAATCTTCTTTTTGTTCTGTAATGGGGTTTGGGAGTGATGCCTTTGATTCTGCCCACTAGGTTTGTGCCAAGGCAATCAGATCTTTATGAAAGCAGTATTTTCTGTGGGTTTTTGTTTTTAATTTTATTTACAGCCTTTCTTATTTTGATATTTTTTTTATGCAGTGGATGAATGCCAACTTTCAGACAAAACCCACTTAGCTGTCCACATATTTCTCAATGCCAATCCTCCAATTCTTCCTCTCCAAATATTTTTTGGGAGTAAAAAGCATTCTCATCCTACTTAGCCTACCTAGATTTCTCATGACGAGTTAATGCATGTCCGTGGTTGGGTGCACCTGTAGTTCTGTTTATTGGTCAGTGGAAATGAAAAAGTCTGCGTTCATTGCAGTTCCAGTTTCTCTTCCATTCTGTGTCACAGACACCAACACACACTCATTGGAAAACAAATGAAAAAACAAAATGTACAATGGATGCATTGAAATTATATGTAATTGTATAAATGGTGCAACAGTAATAAAAGTTAAATAATTTAAAAAATATCAAAGTGTAAAGACTGATTAAATCTTCACTTTTACCCCTTTGGGAACTAGGCAAAGAGATTCTTACACTTAGAGAAGATGTTTTACTTCTGGGGTTGTTTCCTGTCTATAGCGGAGACAAAGAATGAACCACTAACCTCATGATCCTAGAAACACTCTGCCATAAACTACCTGCTTCAACAGCCACAAGCATTCCCAGGTGAGCTTGGAAGAAGTGGCAAATGAACAACACATCTCATGTTTTATCCCAGGCAAAGCAGAAATGGCTTTTGCCTGCCTTAACATGTGAAAGAAATGATCTCTTGGTGTTTTAAAGAGCCAGAGGCATGCTGCCTGGGTTTTAACTGGGAGTGAGACTGTGAATCTGATAAAATGATCTTTTAAAATGAGGCAATTAAATTAAATCCCAGAACTATTAAAATATTCCTAGTGCTGATATGCTTTGTTCTTTTCCCCATTGCCATTGTGCAAGAGATGAACCACAGCTGCCACAAAAGGCCGATTTCAAATGAGAGTTACCTTGTGTAGCTGAGTGGTTTAACCTAGCATAAACAACAGTTTTCAATAGTTTTGCCTGTTTGTCTCATTTTTATTCAGCAGAACTGCTGATTAATTGCCGTGTCTGCTGACTGGTGTCCTTGCTGGGTGCAGACAACAATTTCAGTGCAGAGCCCAGCAGTCACAAAACTGGTTAAAGAAGCATATTTGGTCTGCACTTAATGTAAGCTCTCAGGCTGAGTCTAAGTTCTGAGAGAAGTGGGCAGTGGTAAATAAGAACGTGGCTTGTACACATACCAAAGGGAGGAGAAGACTTGTGTTTAGTAAATAAGGGAAATAGTAATTGAAAATGATATAAATTGTTTCATAGAATCATAGAATGGTTGGGTTGGAAGGGACCTTTAGAGATCATCTAGTTCAACCCCCCTGCAGAAGCAGAGTCACCTAGATCAGGTCGCATAGGAACATGTCCAGGTGGGTCTCAAAGACCTCCAAGGAAGGAGCCTCCACAACCCCTCTGGGCACACTCTCTCCGCATGCAGTGAGGATGATTCACTCGACAGATTTCACAGAATCACAGAATGGTAGGGGGTGGAAGGGACCTCTAAAGATCATCAAGCCCAACTCCCTTGCTCAAGCAGGTCCTTCCCTTTATTTTATTTAGGAATACAAGGTTCCACACCATGCTGGCTGTAATACAGATGTCCCATTCACCTATGGAAACTTAACAGAACAGGCAGGAGTAGCTCTGTTGGGTTTAGATCAGGTCTTTTACTTTATATGGATTTTGTACCACCATCATGCTTTTTCATCCTTAATGTGAAGGAGTCAATTTCATGCATCACATGTCAAAATAAAGGGGTTTCTTTTGCACAGAGAAAGGTCAGCTAGGTACTCTGGCTTAAAAAGAAAGCAGTCATATTTAGATAAGGGACCGTGCAGGTAACACCTTTGCAGTAGTTTACCAAGCTCTGTGCATATATAGCTGTTGCAATCTATAGCATCTTTATGCAGCCGAGTCTGTGGCTTTCCTGCAAATCTGCAAGAGCCCTCTGCCATCATTTCCCAGTGTAGATGTGTCCTGGAAATGAAGAACTTCTATTCATAACTCCTCCATGAATCTTCATGAGACAAGTCCAGGATTAAGAGGAGGAACACAGGGATCCTGCAGTACTTCGTGGTGACGTAGTATTGAATTGTCCTGAAGCTGATGGGACTAAATCTATGCTGTGCCTTTGGGCTGGAAGTGATTACCAGTGGACAATAGGTATGTAACTTGTTTAGTGGGTTGGTATGTGAACGTGCCTACTGACAATATCACACCTTGGCTGGTGTCACACCCATTCACTTTCAATATAATGTTCAAAATAGCACTTAATTGCTATTAGTAAAATAGTTTGATGATCAACACATGCTTTGTCTTCCCCTGAGCTTTCTTCAGTTGTCATACTTAAAGCTGGTGAGATCTTAAGTGCAGTCTTACTTTAATTCTTTAAGGGAATGAAAAATAACCCCGTGCTCCACAGCTGCATCTAAACCCAGCAGCATCTGAAGCAGTTGACAACAAAATTGTGCTGCAATTCTCACAACCTGCTTGTTGATGGCAGTTTCTTCAGAAACAGTGTCAATGGGAATGTTATGCCCCAGGTGGCTGGAAATCACTTGCATATGAGCAAAAAAAATATGCACTTGTGTTTGAGGAGCTGAGAGACAGTGCAGCCAAAGATTGATAAATGCTTGATATTCTCAAAGAATAAAAAATAAAGTTGTGGGCTTAATTACTTAACTAATAAAGAGGGCTGCAAAATTAGCTGTGTCACTAATCAAAATGCTTAGTGTATAACTGGTAGTGCCAAGGCATTCTGGCTTAAGCCATTACTCAACAGTGCTGCTATTCTGTACCTACATAGGCAAGGAAATAAATCATCTCTGTTCAAAGAGCTTATGAACTATGGTTAATAGAAATGTGAAGCATGTTGCTTTCCTGAAGTGGCAGGAGAAGAGGTTAGAGCCTAGAGCCCTGCTTTTCTTCACCTCAGTCCAATATCTGATCTCCAAGATCCTCTTTTTCTAAGTTATAATCACTCTTTAATAACAGTAAAAGTATGCTAAGGGTACAGAGCTCACAGGCATGTCAGTGCTTTGAGCGTAAGCACATTGCAGATAACCTCAAAAGACCCAACCCTGTTGTGAAAATGTGCCAAAGGAATAGAGAAATTCAACCCTGGGAAAGAACCTTTCCTATTGTTTAGAGCTCCTACAGAGAGATGTTTGCAAGGTCTCCCTTGTTTCGCCTTGGAGACTGTCAAGAATCTGTTGCTCTCCCTTCAACAATAGGACGGCCAGTGCCATTAGCTTTGCTCACACTTTGCTCTCACAGCAAGAGAAATGCAGCTGCTGTTAAATATACAGCAACTTAATCATTCCTTTAATTTTCCCCTTTTTCTTTCACTGTACTCAAAGTGTACCTGCTGGTATTTTTATAATGACATTTTGAGATGGGAAACCAAACAAAGCTGTGTTAAAATATTCATAATGAAATAGCTTTTCAGGAACAACACTTGCCCTGTAGCTGGTTTCTGTACATGTATTTGTATGTCTGTACAGGATAGACACTTCCATGAAGAAGCAGTATAATAAAACATAAGATGCATTGATCTCTTGTGTGTCAGCACTTCTAGACATGTATCTAAACAGTCGTGACTCCTGAATTTCTGCTGACACTTCCTTTGTCCCTGCACCTAAGAGGTCTGTCAGTTCTTTGTCTTAGCTAACAATTGCCTCCTCCAGATCAGTTTGAACTCCACCTATGTTCTAGTGTACTGAACTGAGCTTCAAGTAGTGGGTAAATCAAGCCCTCAGTCTTGCTTCAGGAGCTTCTTATTACTAGATTGCATTTCTGTGAGTTTATCCTTATTTATCCTAACTGGGAAGTATATGAAAGAAATACTTCAGCTTTGTTGCCAGTGCTGCTTTTTCTCACAACACATTTCTTCAGTAGATCTACTTCTATGCTTTCATTCTTTATGCATTTTCTGCAGCAGACTCTGCTCATTTATCCTGAATCTGATTTTGTTGACTTTCTGCATTTCATTTACTGTTTTTTCCTTCCTTTTTATTTTATGTCTTGTTTTACATTTAACCTTTCTACCATATTTCATGCAATATGAATGTACATCAGCTGGTAAGAAGTCAGATTTGGAAACCATGGCCCTTCAGTCATGGGAAAAAGACAGCACAAGGAGCAGCAGCATATTTTCCTTCACTGCTATGACAAAGTCTTCTCTGGGATTGGCAGAACTTTGCTTGTTGCATTTATCATAGTGAGGTCAAGAGCTGGCCACAGAATCAGATAAGCAGGAGGAGGTATTTTTTGTTTGGCTTTTTTTTTTTGTTGTTATTGTTGGGGAGAGAGAGGGAAGGAGCGAATGTTTCAAAATACAGCCACAGGAATTGGTACACAAGGCATATGACACAATCCTTTTGTTTCCTGGAGACAGCAGCATTGCGTATTAACTGGCCACCATAGAGTTACCAGAGTGTCCCCAGCTTGTCAGGATACTTGTCTCTCTCTTAGCATATTTGCTTTTGTAGGCAATAAGTATTAATGCCAACTGCCATAGCTGTCTCCCCTCCACAATCTAAATCTTGCATCTCTCAGTCTCCCATTTCATCAGGAATCTGACTGAGCTTGATGGCTTGGCTTAAGATGACTTTGAGGTTGTTCAGTCAAATAAGGTGCAAATTTGATTGAGTCACAGCTTCGTTTCACTTAAGAAGCAGAAGTCCAAAGGCTTTACATGATCCTGCTGAAGGTGAACTGAAATCTTCCTACAAGCCCTGTTATTTGGAATGTCATCAAGTTGCTGCAAAATGAATAACTTGCTAAACATCACTGCTAGTCCAGCTGGCCAGTAATTTTAGATTAACACTTGGTAAAGTTCGACATTCAGCCTTACCTGAGAATTAAATTCTACTGGGGTCAATATAAGGACAGAACAGAGCTGTTCCCATTAGGAGGTAGAGTAGTAATAGAATTGATTTGTTTTTCTCCATTCAGAAAAGCAGTGTGAAACAGAAGTCTGTCCTTGGATGGTCTTTTCACTTTAGGAATGTAGCAAAGCTCATAGCAGCCAAACTGTAAGTCATACTAGCAAAAAAAAAAGGTCTTTAAAACTTAACAGTTAGCACTTTTAAACCTTGCAACTGAGTAACAGGTGTTTTAACCACAGGCTCCACAGCCTCTCTGAGAAGCTGGGCTAATAGAGATACCCAGTGGAGCAGGAAGCCAGGTGCTGAGGTTCTGTTCTATGTATTTCAGTGGTTCCCATTGTAAGCACTTTTCCCTTATCACAGTTTGTTTGACTAAGAGTCTTAGGTTTATTATGTGCTAATGAGAGCAGTGTGGTGTAATGACCATGCTGATACTCCATTAATAGCATTTTTCTGGGTTTCAATTTTTATTTGTAGAGTTCTGGCATTACTTAGAGGATTCTGGATTGGGTCTGTAAAAATGTATATGTTTACCAAGTAGGATATGAATTGAACTGGCAGAAGGGATAAGCTGAAAAAATAATGATATCATTGGAAATTGGTGCAAGCTTGAAAGAGCAAACCCTTTACTCTGCAATAGTCCAGGACTCTGAAATAGCTCACTGTAAGCTAAAAGACCCTATGGAGATTTCAAAGGATATCCAATATCAGTATGCTGAACACATTGTTGGTTTAAGCTCTGCTGCTTAAATTTTTCAGTAAAAGACAACAGTCCCAAGCTAGCAGTTTTTGTTTAAAAAAGCAAACAACAGTAGCTCATAATGAGAATGTTGCAAAGGTTAATTTCACTTCCACTAAATTAAAAATGCCTTTCCCCGTAGAAGAAGCTCTAACGCTACTTAGGAACCTTTTCCAATGCTTCATTTAAAAGAAAATGTTTCCTGATAGCCAGTTTTTCAAGGACAAATTCATAAAAGAACAGTAGAACTGTTGATGATAAACTAAATGGGGTCTGGCCATGCATCACAGGCTAAAGAAAGAAAACCTGCAACATGAGAGGCCAGTTCATCAGCTAGCAAAATTATTGATTCAGGTCCACTGAACTGTATGAAAATCCTTTTATTTGCAGTTATTCCATATTGATCTGAAAAAAAAATATTAGCAGTAAAATGTCACTTTATAGGAGGTAGCATTGAATGGTTGGATATGAGAGAATTAAGCTGATAACCCTAGTGATGACCTAAGAGCAGACAGATTTGGATTTGAATTGAAGCTGTGATTGAATATTAATTAGGTGGATAAGTTCTGATTTAGTAAATTTAAATGATTTATTCAAGATTTTAGGTAGTCAGTTTGTATGAATGTTTTACAATGCTTCTGTGAGACACAGGGGATAACATGAGGATCTACATATCCATGTAAAAATGAAACAGAGAAGAAAAGATAACGATAGAAGGGGAGAGTGATATATACTTTCTCCTAGGTGTTAAATTGAAACTTCATGCATCATGCTGCATTTAAATATCTTGGGCTTGAATTTTGCCTTGTACCATGTTTTGGTGTTCTAGCTTAGCTGTTTTGCACACACGTTGGACCAGACTTTTGGATGAGATTTGAACAGCAGCTGCAGTTTCACTGCACTACTTCTATTTTCATAGCTGTTTCTGACCTGATTTTATACCAATTTTTATACCAGTCTGCCAGAACCAACACAACTACATTATCTAAATAGCTGATGACTCAAACTCTCAGATGGACCTTTACCATCCTGAGGTCTGTGCTACCATGTTGCATATGAGCTTATTACCTCTGGCTTTGACATGTCCGTATCAATGTCAGGGACTAGGAAAAGCTGTGAGTGGGTTTTAACGTGCATTGGGGTCCCACATCTTGCTGGCTCCCTCTTTTCCCCATACTCAAAAAGTGGGGGCAGCTGACACATTCTAGCACTTTGGGCCTGGAGCATGCTTTTCTGGGTTTCAGCTGCAAGGCTGAAAACTTGAGGGAAAGCTGTGCAGATGTAGAGATAAGCTGCCAAGTTATGGAGAGAAAGGAAATGTTTGAAAATATGATGGTTGGCATAAAAGTGATATTTATGTTCATGGTAGAATTAAGGTGACAAAGGCATAGGCTGCAGCATATTACAAAGGGGATCACATACAGTATTATAGAAGAGGAAGTTGAGTATGAAAATGCAGGTACCACAAGAACAAATATCACTTTTAGGCAACAGCAAAACTTGTGATGATCGGAGGGACATCTTGCTTGGAAGAAAAACATGTCTACTGTCACAGTAATTTTTAGAGAAAGGATCATATTTGAAACCTGTTTAAAGAGATACTTTGTGTGATGTTTACATTTCTGAGACTAATTTAGATTACAAATAGAAGAAAGCACATTTTGGTATACTCAATGAAATTTTGCAACAGCGTAAGCAAAACCTTTCCACAGCAGGATGTGAGAGTGTAAAAAGAAATGAACCATGGTGTTGGTAAAGTACAAGCACCCTGAATACATGCAACGTTTCTAATGAAAATGTGAGAGAGGGAAGTTGTGACCACAGATCTGCACAGTGATCAGAGCTCATTTCCAGTGAATGAGAGTCCTATTTTACTGATGATATCATGAGATGTCAGATCCAACGATACTGCCAATCAGATCTAACTGCAATCAATTCTAGTCATAGTGCTTCAGCCTATATATGACATTTTTGAGGAGCAACTTTTATGTGAATGACTGTTTCTATTGATTTTATAACCTTGCTGTCTGGCTTGGAAATCCCAGAATTAGTTTGATAATATTGAGAGTAAGAATCAATCTATCAGTTGTATGTGAGCAACAGGGTAGGTGTTGATAGAGAAGACAACCAAAAAGACATTATAGGATCAGAGAAGGAGATGCAGGTGAGCTGCCTGCAATGAGATACAGGTGAGCTGCCTGCAATGGGCTGCAGGTGGGCTGCCTGCAATAGGCTGCAGGTGGGCTGCCTCTTTGCCTGACACTGCTCCTCTTTCTACCTCTGGCATATCTGCTGAATCTCCTGCTGAAGAGACTCAGTAAATCACCTGGGGAGGCCATGGAACCTCCTCCTGAAGAGACTCAATAAATCACCTGACGAGGCCATGAAACCTTCTTCTGAGAGCTTAAGAATAAGGAAAATAAGTGTTTATCAGGAATTACAAGGATATGGTTGCATCTCCCTTAGGAGAGACAAACAAGAAATCTTATGAAGTCTTTTAAGGTTTCTATGGTTCTGTGATAACCAAAGGTTGTTACAGTAAGAACTGTTTTTCTTCACCTGAAGAAAAGATGGACTATGTCTGCTTTCATGGAATAATTGCTCTACTTTGCCTTCAGCAAGTTTAAGGTCAGTATAAGATACTGTTCATACTTAAGTCAATCCCACAATGATGTGCTCCAGTTGCTCCAGGCTATTATTCTGAGGTACTGAGTATTTCTCTCTTAAATGGATTTTTGTAGTGTTGTCTGAGTGCTCAGAATTAAATGTTTCTCAATCTTGCTGTGCCTTTTTCCCCTCATTTTTTGACATGATTTCATTCCAGAAATTATTTTGCCCACTAGGTCATCAATAGGCAAAACTTTAGCCAAAGCTTGTGTTTTACTCACAACCTTCCCTTGGATATATTGGACATATTTTCCCAGTGCTTCAGTTTATGCCTCAGCCTGCTATAGACAAGGATCATGTTGCTATTTAAATTGAGCAAAGTCATCAGTTGTTATAGGTTGACTCAGGGATATGCAGATGTCTAGCAGTGGTAAGAATTTTCTAATCTTTATATGCTTTATTTAAAAGTGCAGTTCACAGTGGATCTATGATGAAAAGTGCTAGTAACCCTGCAAACTCTTAGAATGCTGCCTGTGCAAAACTGGGTGAGGTTTTCTTTTAAGAAGTACTTCTGCTGATTTGGCAGAATTGGACCAGCGAATTGTAGTGATGAACTGGATAAAAATGACCTGGAAAAATCCCTGCCTCATCTACAGTGCTGACTGCTGAGTAATCATTGCTGTTCTGTGCTTTTTCCTTTGTGCTGGCCTGTGCCTAGGTATAGTAATACTGAGTTAATTCAGAGCTGGGATAGGCATAGGGGAAAACATGGAATTTTATATTCCCCTTTTTTATCCAGAAGAGAAAAATCATTTCCTAAGTGTTTGCATCTTTCTTCTGTATGGGGTGAGCAACAAGATTATAAACTGAAGTTAGATCAAACTTTCTGAAGTCCTTGTGCATCTCCACACAGGCAAGTTTGGGACCTAGAAGCTGCTCAGAAGTCAATCAGGCATATGCTTTCAAGCTTTTTCCAGTTGAAAACTTCACGAGTTTATCTCCCTCTGTAATGTCTTGACTGCTGGCATCTGTTAACATTTAAACCTCAGAGCAAAATACCTAAAAAGAAATACTGGACTTTACATCAAAAGTCTTGGAAATCACCACAGTTTCCATGCTTCCCTCACCCCTTGTGTCTCAGTTTGGCCAAATTAATCCAAGTTTCAGTAAATTTAAGGACCAGACTGTGTGTACAGCTTCCCATGATTTTAGCCACAATAATTATACTGTTAAAACCACCATTAAAGCTGTTGAAAATAAAGGAAAAAAAGAAAATGGAAGTTTATTCAACTGGGGCAACTGCATGTAGGTAAGATGCTTGAGCATCTTTTCCATAATAAGAGCTGGAACTGTTGAGTAATGAGCCATGCCCTTCCCCCATATCTGTTCTATTTACTCATGGGTGGTTATCAAAGATTCAGCTCACCTGGTATCTGAAAGCAATGGGTGTCTTACCCTGTTACTGTGTAGATTTTGTCCACTGTTTTATCACTATGCAGATACAGGTGGGTGTGTAGCGTTCTACTAGCTGCCTGCCTCTAATTATAATACTCCCACAAAGTTCCTAATCTTTATTGAACAGCTCTATCTTTTTCAAATAAGAAATATGACTTTCTTGCAAAGTATACAACTGGACCCATCATAAGAAGTTACTGAATAACCAAGAGGAGAGCTGCCTTCCTTAAGCCACTGTGTCCACCCTAGACACAGTAATAAAAAGAAGAATGCTCCTCTTTCTCTTCCTATGCAGTTAACAGAGGTCTAAGATGAAACAGTAGTGTGATCTATTTTTTTTTTTACCCTTCTGGAAAGTTACAATATTTTCAGTTCTCACAGTTTTCTTTTAGGGAAATGCTCCAGACTTCTCCTACGTGTAAAGCATTTGGCATTGCAACGATCACAACTGCTCATAATACTCATTATCTGCAGTCATTGTGAAGAAGTGATGCTATTTTAAGTAACTAAATGAATGGAACCACGTAATATGTACTTGGGCAACTTTCATTCATTGACTGCAAGGTATATTTTATTAGCTGCTTTCACTATGGGAGATAGATGGCATTATGTATACTCCTGTGACAAATAGCTTTTACAGTGGGCCCAGTCATTCTCTACAGTGTGTGCAACTGGAATCCAGTGGTGCCATGTTGTAAGAGATACCACTCCTGCTATGGCAGATAGCCCAGACCACTACAGATATCACTACTCTGTCATGAGTATGTTTAATAAAATATTTTCACATCCTGATACAAAGACAAAATGATTTTCTTAAAGCTTGCTACCCTGGATTTGCTTAGTTTTAAAGCAATTACCCTAAGAGGGCAATCGGAACAGACTCAGGAGATGCTTGAGGGCAGAGAGTGGAAAGTTAGGAAGAAAAAATACTATATTTTTAAATTAATTTCTTATTACACAACATTGGTAGTTTCTTTACTGGCATATATTCTTTTTAGGACATCACTTATCTTTTTGATTTTTGGAGCCTGAAGCTTTCTGTAGATGTTCTTAAATGCATGATCTATTCTCAATGAAGGGAAAATAAAAGGTTAAAAATTACCCCCAATCTAAAACAAAGCTTCAGATTAGTCTAAAACAGTTGCACCTAGTTTGAGCTTCAAGCAGTAGTGCAGCAGCTAAGGAAGTAGTGTGCATTACAGAGCGACAGTCTAATTCACTGAGGTTTTGGAAAGCCAAACTGAAAACAACACAGCCTTGCCCTGGACAAGAATTCTATGGTCATTATTAGCTGCTGTTCTGAAAGCAGATGTATGTTAGTTACTCATGTAGTCCATTCTTCTCCCTACTTTCCCAGTCTGTATAGTAGTTCTTGGTTTGCTGCAGCCAGACATCATAGTCTGGCCAGGTAGTGGAAGGAGAAGAAATGTGATGTGTTTGCTCTGGTGTAACCACCAGTACGGCTGCTGATAAAACATGGAGAGAAATGGTGAGATGCAAAGCTAAACATCTTTTATGTTCATGTATTTGCAACAATATCAACTCTATTCAATTACTTGAAAGTACAAGGATTTGTTAAACCTATGTGTACAATGTTGTTCCAACTGGGTATTTTGGTAAGCTGCCTTTATGTAGATATCTGTACAACATATGCTAATGCTCCACTAAAAAAGAAAATGTATGGGATTATCTTGGAAAAATGAAGAGGCATCATGTGAATGACAGTAGTATATGTTACTGTCTATTGGTTTAGCTATTGTGGGGGGGGGTAGGTTGCCAGAGAAGCACCAGGGAAGCAGTCAGTGAGGGGACTTAAAAGCACTAGCTAAACTTAAGAGATCAGGGAAGCATGAAAGGTGAAGACTTTCTCTGCTTACTCCTATTCATTTTCTCTTTCCACTATTTTTTTGACAGTTCTCCCTTTGTAATATTTCTATGACCCTTTGCTGGTGGACACCACTGACATTGTAAGTATGATGTCTCTGTTATGCACCTTTACTCTGTATCTCTTCTATGCAGCAATTATTTAAGAATCTATCAAGTACACTAAAAAAAAATTATCTACGTTTTTCCTCTTACCAGCCTCCCACTTTCTCCTATTCTCCAGGTACTACAGTAGTGACCTCAGAAGGACATGTCTCTTAGTTTTTCTTTGGTTGTTTTTAAGTCTTCTTTCTCTTTTTGTTTCTTTTTCTTACAAATTTTGATGGAAAGAATACGACTGCTTTCCCTTTAGGAAACAAAGATCACAATTACTCTGTTATTTTTATCATGGAGTAAAAGAAGTCACTGAACTTACATGCTCCAACAACCTCTCCACTTTGTTTATCCTAGCAAGTACAGCTTCACATGGTAAAAAGAAAAAGGTATATCCTGATGCTGTTCTGAATGATATTGAGGGAAGTTTTGCCTTGACTGGTAATGGCTAAAGAGTAAGGTCCTTTTGAAACAAGGGTCAGGTTGTGTACCATGGTGAAGAGTTAATTACATCACCATAGATTCTAGTGTAGGAGAGGACGAGTTCAAAGTGGTATCAACAGGTGGTTTTCAAATTAGCATTTTCTCTTTGACTCAGAAGTGCCACAGTTGTGAATAGGCAGGCAGGGAGGATGGAGGAGGAAGTGCTTGAAGGAGGTGACCATTCACTCTTTTTTACTTTCTTTTCTCTTTTCTTTCTGCCACTAGGCTTTATGTAATATCCCAGGTGTGGAAAACATAACTCAGCTGTCATTTGAAACAAACACAGTCCTGCACATCTGCATTTGTAAACATAGAATGGTAGGGGTTGGAAGGGATCTTTAGAGATCTAGTCCAGCCCCCCTGCAGAAGCAGGTTCATCTAGATCAGGTCGGATAGGAACATGTCCAGGCAGGTCTTGAACATGTGTGAGAGACTTCTCATATGAACTACTAATGATAAATATTTGTGTCTTTCCCTTCTAAGGGCAGTGGAGTAAGAACAGGATACATTTTGGAGAGCTAAGGTGTTTCAGGGGAAGCAGTGTTTGAATGCTAAGCTCCATACCAAACCAGGACTGTCCTAGCAGATAATACTGGCTACAGTAGGCATGGATACAGCAAAGGCATTGCCTTTGTCATCAGACAGTTGGCATTTTGGTGTAGCTGTGGGAACAGAAAGGCTAAGACAGGTATTGGCAGCAGCTTTAGTGATGCCTTGCTTCTGGAGATGGGGTCAGCAGGCACCTTTGTTGGTTGAGCTGTGCCTGGATCTGAAGGGCACAGTGTGCCCTGTGTATTCTGGAGGCTTAGTAATTGTGAAATCTTCAAACAATAAATTTAAGTTGTGGTTGAATTAATCGTGATCTCTCTAGCAGCTATATCATATGACTCAAACTGTTTGAGAAGCTCAGACTTCCTCCTACACTTTCTTGGGTGCCAGCTCTCCATCTACACCACCTAAACATTAAGCACTTTCCTAACAGCTTCAGTGAGAAGACAGCAAGAATGTAAAGAAGCTTTTGAAAATTCAGGAACCACAAAAAGATAAGAGGAATATATTATCTTAATAAAACAGAGGCTTCTGTTTACTCAATTCCTACTGTTCAATTACGTACTCAACTGAATGCACCTCCAGCTGCATTGAGCCAGTACAGCTTGTTAGAGTTCAGAGCTTTGGTGGACTTAAAACTTCTGAAGATTTAACTCTCAAATTTTATATGTAATGAAGGTAAATTAACACAATGCCCAGAAACCAGAGCTCTCCTCTCTGGAATTCAGCTTAGCTTGATATATTGTATACAAATCCATTGATTTAACTGTGAGGTTATTTAATGAGGAATTTTTTAGTGTTTCTAAGTTGTTTTGAGTAGACAAGCCAAGGTGAAAGTGCTTCCTAATGAACAGAACAGTCATAGTATAAATCTCCAAGTCTGACATAAACTGTGATTAACTGTGAGCTTGCATTTAGGATGAGTATCTGATGCACTGTAGCTTGGAAGATTCATTCATGCAAGTTGTGTACTGTGTTCTGGTACTGGTTGTATACATAAAGTAAGAGCATTTGTATTAAAGGAAGATGTTGGAAAATGGATTTCTATATTTGCTGGTCACAGGCTGGAGGGAGAAGTAAGTAATAAAAAGTCTATAATCTGAAGTATTCCAGAAGATGTCAACAGAAAAAATGAGTTTTTTCTTCTATAGAAAACTGAACATATAAAAATTTGGTTTTAATTTGAACTGAAAATGGCTCTAATGTAAAATTTCCATCTGAACCCAAACCTATGAAAGTTATAATTGTGAAAGAAACCCCATTTTGTTAGTTATTGAAACGATTAGAAGTTTGTAAATACATAGAATTATGTGTTTGCATTCTTACGTGTCTATAAGGACATTTGCGTTGTTTATACGTGTATATAGTGTTTGTCATGAATGTTCTGAGTATTTATATAAAATTACTATCATAACCTCAAAATTATAAAGTTGCAATGACATTTATCATCTCTAAAGTTACGTATTAGATCTGAAACAGTTTCTCATAGAAGGAAATGAATGGTTTTGAAATGCTTCAGTTTTGACAAGAGTGTACTTAAAGCAATGGTGAGAAACTTTACTGGCCTTTCAGGGAGGACTTAAAAACTGTATATTTCTCTGTTGAGAGGAGACAGTGTGAAAAAAAACTAAAGAACACAAGTCAGAGCAAGAACTGAAGTTTGGCAGGCAAAGTGCTGAACTTCACACACTCAATACCTCCCAGGAATCGGCTGGAAGCCCACTGAAGTCAATGGGAATTTTTGACTGGCTTCAATGTGCATTGGATCAGACCCAAAAGAGCTCTATTCAGCAAAATACTTAGATGGATTTTACTTCAGGCGTGTGTGAGCTAAATGAGACTTTAGGAGGTACTTAAAAGTCATGAATGCTTGCACTTTTTGAGTTGCACACTCAAGTTATTTGAATTTAACAAGGTTTCTACAGTGTGAATTGTTGAATAACAATAGTAACAAAAATCTTGAGACAGTGGTCTTTAGTTGTACAAATGCATAAAGAAATGAAAATTCAAGAGGAGATGCTGGGCTACACTTCTCAAAGGAACCACAAAAAAAGACAACTATTTTCAGAATGGGAAGTGAGAAAAAGCAGATGTTATAACTAGGGGATTTTCCAAGTTTTAAATGTGAGGCCAAATTCACACTGTGGTATGACTGAAAGATCAAAGCCAAAGGTAGTATAAATTGGCATATCAATCACTCAGATTACAGGTTTGATCATGGTGTCCCAGCCCTGGAAGGGAAAAGAAATGTGTAACAGCATTTAATAAAAATGCTCATTCCTGAATACTGCTCAGTCCAATGCCAGTGTCTGCTTTGCCTGCAGCAGAGCTATTTGTAAGCAAGAAACACATTATGCTTTTTCATTTTAAATATAGTACAAAAATTGTTTAAATACCTATAGAAATTAAAATGCAGCTTCAAACACAGCCCCTACAGATTTCAACTGCTGGGAGAAACTGAAATAAGATTGATTTTTTTCAAAGAGAATGTTTCTTTTTTTTTTACATTAAAGATATTCCTGGGGTGAGGAGGAGGAGAAAAGTAGCTATGAAGTTTGTTATAAGTCAAGATGGGTTAGAAACTAAATCCCAAATCTGGATCTAGACAGGTTTCAGAATGCACACCTCATTGTATAGGCTGAAATCTGAGGTCTGGAGACACAGACCACAGTTTCTTTGAATAAGATTGGGTTTGCATTTAACATTAGCAGTAATATTCTGGAGTTACATTTTTCATTAGCTTTTAGGAAGGGTGATCCTTTTATGTTGTTTGAGAAACTAGGACCTTTAAGTTGGTACATTATGCTTCTGTTTTTATTTTGGCCATTTCACAGTGATTCAGTTATGTGGACCTGCTTTCCTGCTCTGACACAGACATGTTTGATACACAGTGAAAACATAATCACAAATACATACTCGTTTCTTTTAATACCACATTAGAGAGTCCCGTAAATGTAGTCACTATGTTAGCATCCTGCTTATCTAGTAACAAAAACATTTGTGCAATTTTATCACAGCACACAAAATGATTCACCCTCAGGGGATGCTTCCATCAGAGGCATTGTCACTTTCTGGAATGGCAGTCCAGCAGTGTGAAACCTGAGAAACAATAAAACCTCTAATCACAAAGCCCAGCCTTCGCAGGCCCACATTCTGAGGTCAGGTGACTCATGTAAAAGCAATGCAGGCCAGTCATGAGATGAAGTTTTTTGTAGCCTCATCAGCTTTCCAGCATTTACTGCAGCTCCCAAGTCTGGCTTGTGTTTGGTGTGTTATTCATCAGATTTATTAATGCATTGTTCTGAGTTTTAAATTACAGCCCTCAGCAATCGTGTTCATACACATCTCCCAGCGGCAGTCAGCGGGGAAGTCTTAGGAGCAGAAACAAGCGTATGCAGTCTCTGCTCTCTACAGGGTACTGCTCACTTAAAACAGCTCTATTTTAGGATTAAAACTTTCTGTGAAGTTAGCTAGTTTCTCTCTTTCATTTTCCATTTCACAAGCCCATACTGCAGTTCTGGCATCTGTCTTTTGCCCCGAGGAAACAACCTGCCAGACCACTGTGGGGATTGAGACATTCTTCCAGGCTGGGTTTCTGCCTTGCTTTCTTTTACCTCAAACCATTTCCTCAACTTGAATGTTCTTGTTGAAAGGTTTAGTTCTAAAGCATAAGCTGAGCTATTTACCTCAGGGATTCCAAATCAGGAATTTTAATCATGTTGATTATATCAGATTTCATTTAGGAAGTGTGCTGGATCTTACTTCTGAATTTAATCATGGCAGCTTGACTGGCTTCATCTGTCTGTGCTTTCTCTCTGTTCTCTCTTTTGTCTTTTCCCTTGCTACCACAATCAGGAGGAGTGGCTGGTTGTGTGTTAGATGGTGACTTTTTCCCCACTCTCAATCACAGCCCTATGTGTTTGAGTTGGTAAGGAAGCTGTGTGTAGAGAATGAGACCGGAGAAGCTTGGGCATGGATGTATAATTCCCTTGCTGTTCCTTTTCTGGGGGACCATGGTGACTTACAGTGCTGCAGATGTATCGCCACTGCTTGACCCTCAGAACCCTCTGAATTGCATTTATTTGAAGAGGCTGAATAAAACTAAGAATATCAATAGTTCACCAAGAAAAAAAACTGTAAGCAATAATAAATAACATATCTGTTCCTCTACTTAGGTCATACATTTAAATTGACATATTGTCAATGGCAGTTCTGTACCAGATCAAGGGTGAGTGGCATGGGGACTTTTGTACTGAAGGTAAATTAATTTGCAGATGTCCAGTCATGACACAGGGTGGGTTGGTATTCTTTAAAGAATAAATGAATAATTGCCAAAGAAAAGCTGGAGAGGAAGCAGCATTAATAGTTCAGCTGATGTGCTGTGTCTTTTAGTCATTACACTGGACTTCATCCCACAGGAATGTGACTTAGAAACTTTAGAAAGCCTCTTAGTTGGTGCACTTTTGGGAAATAATGGCCCCCAATGACAACTCTTCTCAAGAAAGTTTTTACTGGCTTTCACCAGATTCATTTGCTTTAGGACATGAGGTACAGGAAAGTCTTCCATCTACTAGAAGCAGACTTTCTGTGATCTAGACATTTTCATGTCATATGTTAATTTTAAGCTGTAAAAGATGTCACTGTTACAGATGGTTGTGTATTTACAAGGAGTAATTGAGATGTGTTTTTAATTTAGGGCCTTAATCTGAGGTTCTTGTTCCTTGTTCCATCTGTAGATAGATTAAAATACTCTTGTATATCTGTGAGTGATCTCTTTTAGAGCTTAGGCTCTGTATATGAGACTAATATTTGGACCTGGAATAGAGGACTAAATTCTGGGTTTAGCTTGGGTAACACTAAATCAGTCACCAAAATCCCAGTCCCAAACAGTTTGTGTCTGAGACATTCACTATTTTGTTTGACATATGGGCTTTGAGGGCATTGAGGACTTTTCCCATGCTGCCAATGACCCAGGACTCCACTTCAGCTCTGTCCTGAGTAACGTTGCTGGTGGCCATTTCATGAGTTGATCCGTGACCTGACTCAATTCATCCCTCTCTTCGTTTGGTGGTCACTAGACCATTGATGAGGCCTGTCTCTCACTAGCATAGCCTTACCCAGTTGTCACAGGCTGGTTCCTCCTTGGCAAGGGCATAGCCATTGTTGGAGACACCTGCAGCTCCCAGCTTATCCCTCTCTCCCTGCTCCTGGAAGGTGTCACTTTTCAATGTCCCAAAGCCAGATGGTTTCACAGTTTTCTGTGCTCACTGCCATTCCCTTGCAGTCTCCACAAAACTGAATAAGCCTCATATGATTATGAGCTGAAAGTCATAGATTTAGTTTAATTCTACAGGGCTCACTGATTCTTGCATCATTTTTATCTCAAAAAGCAATCAGAAACTAGTGTAGAGTGTGATCTTAAAAGCTGAATGTGAGTTTAGAACCTGTAATTTCATGTTAAACCCAAAACCTGTATCTATAAAATAACATTTAAGCCTGTTTTCCAAGTATAGGATTATCTTTCCTCATTATGGTCATACTATAGTACCCTTTCAAAATCTGAAGCCAGCTTCAAAACGTGTCAGTCTCAGAAGTTTTGCTCAGACTTGGGGAGCAACTTTGAAAGGTACTTCCCTGCTCCCAGCTGAGGTTATAATGTAACTGAGAAATAGTCCATGTTCAATGAAAGAGGCCAAGGAGCAGTTGTACTCCAAAGGAAATTTGAAAAACAATGACCCTGTAAAGTCTGTAGCAACACTTAGATGAAAACTGAGAAAAGCCCTTTCAGTTTATTTTATTTCAGCACGCTTAACAACAAGGTTAAATATGGAACTGCCAAAACTATATTAAGGAGTCCTGATGGTACTTCTCTCACAAGGAACAGCTTGAAATTCATGGCACCTGGAGGCTGTTGTTTCCTTGGTGTTTTGTAAATGACACCATGGGAAAGTGCTAAGTTGTCTTCTAGAAATGGAATAGTCCTAAAGAGCTATTTGGAATTAATTTGAAAAAGATGGCCAGCAGTTGGTGACTGGTTAATCAATGTGGGGTTTTTTTGCAGAGTTATATAACTTGATGTGTACCTGTTCTGCAGTCACAACATAAACTGCTATCCAACAGTAAAAACCCTAGCTAGTGCCAGAAAAATGCAGCTGGGA
Organism: Colius striatus; assembly: GCF_028858725.1. Classification (NCBI taxonomy): domain Eukaryota; kingdom Metazoa; phylum Chordata; class Aves; order Coliiformes; family Coliidae; genus Colius; species Colius striatus. Next base: position 9,657,975 of record NC_084762.1, read on the forward strand.
TGAGTCTGTCTAACTCAGCTATGGGCTAACTGTAGTTGGTTTTGTTTTGTCAGGGCAGCGATCCAGCCCAGCATTCCCATGGTCTGCTTATTATCTGCCCTTAAAGCCATGAATTTAAATGTTACTTCTCTGTCACAATAATTTTGTGTCCTTACTGCCCTTGGCCCAAATTTGGTTCTCAACTGTACAATACATTAGTTGCAATCAATTAAGTATCTCCCAATTTATAGCAACTGAAAGCTGAATTTGACCAATATATTCTGCTCACCCTCTAAATGCCTGGACCTTTACTGATCAAATGCAGCACTGCTGTGCTAGTTTGAGCCAGCATTTAGCCATGTATCAGAAAATCAGTGAAGACTTCAAATAATCTGAGTTTGACAAGTATGAAATATATCAAGACTATTATAATAATGAAAAAGTATGAAAGAGGATCTGAAGCTACATCTGTTGTATATATATGCTATTACTTTGGGAATATAAGGGAATCTTTGTATAAGAAAACACTCTTCTAAACAAATTAATTTAACTTAAGGGATCATCGTAGGAAAAAGATCTACCACATTATGATGTGTGTCTCAGAAGTGACAGCTTTGAGACTGGATTAATCAGACCTCCTTGACTCCTTTTTGCTGAATGATTAATATACAACAGAAGAATTTTTAGATGTCTGAGAACAGGTATATAGAAGTATGTTGGCCTGCCCAAGAAGGAGGAATATAGTTATGCCCACTTTAAAGATGGCAAAAATCTTGCCAGAGGCAGATGCCTCAGAGTGAGGGAAAAATTAGGGAGTACAAGAGCTTACTCAGGTTTAAATTAGGAATAGCTGTGGTGAAGCGCAAGTCATTAAGTGCAATATCAGTCTTAGAATCTTCAATTATCTCACACCTGTACTCAAAAGGTGGTAGCTTATCAGTAAAGTCCATTGCAATCCTTGTTTTGCTTTCAGCTAGCAGTTTTCATCTTTATCTCATGTGTTAATTGTTAGTCTTCTTACACACTTTTTTTCTTTGTTTACAGAGAGTAAAAGAGGAAGTGTTTTTACTTTGAAGGGTGAGTGACAATAATGCTTTAGTTGATTGAATGGTGTTTCAGGAAAGGATTGAAAAAGCCTTAAGAGGCTTTTGCTATACTGCTTCCTGAGATTAGACTTACTGTTCTCTTCTGACTGCAGTGATATAATTAAGTCTTTATTACACAGAGATAAGCAAACCCCAAATCCAACTAAATAAAGTATTTTGCTAATCAATGCCTGGCTCATCATCTGTTTAGTAGCTACTTTCCTGGAGTTCTGATTCTCCAAATGGCTGTTGGCAGCCAAACAATTGACTCTTAGGGCCCAGGGAATGAGGATGATGTACAACAAATGTGACTCTCTTGGTCGATTTGGGTTCAGGGCAAAGGACCTATGGTGGGATCTAGAGCTCCCTGTGTGATTTTTGCCCTCAAAGGCTGCCAACTGCAGTGTGAATATCCAGTGATTTATTCTTTTCCCCTCCCCTCCTGATGAAGTTAGTCTCAGCTGATGTAGTCCTAACTACATCTTCATTCTTCTTCTATGGTCTATTTCTGTATCTGATGAAGTCAAGGGGAAAGTTTCTACTGAACTCGTTGATGCAGAATAAAGCCTTAGGTGTTTTTTTTGGGGGGTGGGGTTTTTTGTTGAGATTTTAAAAAAAATAAACATAGCAGACATGAGCCTTCAGATGTGCCAAGTCAGAGCAAGGTTCCCCCTTTTTGTTTTTTTTCTTTCTTGAAGTGTTACCACAAAGCTGACGAATTGAGGAGGAATATTTTCCTCCTGCATATCCAGTCACATCAAATTGGAAAGGATGTGAAACAGAAAATTGTTATAGAAAATAGTAAACTGATAATGTGACTATAGCATACATTTCTCAAAGAAAAAACAGCTGGCAAATTTCATAGACTCCCCTCCATGCTGTGAAATAGCAAAACACCACATTCCAGCAGTAGGATAAAGCTAAGGACTTTCAGGACGGCAGCTTATATAATATATTGAAAAGATCTTGTTGTTGATTCAGAAAATCCTGTGTGATCAAAACCTTCCTTTCTCCCTTCTCATTATAGTTTAATATTAAGAACAAATTACTTGGTAACAGGAATTGTGCAAAATATCTATAAAAAAAGAAGAATATATGGCAGATCTGGAGACCAGTCCCAAATAGAGTCTGAGCTGTTTGATAGATGGAACTGAGAACCACTTCTGATTTTTTTGCAGAAAAAAACACACCAAAGAAGGCTATTTAGATTCTCAGTTCCCAGCAAAACAAATTCTGTGGAAGTTAAGCACCCACATTCCTGTAAAACTCTAGATCAAGGGTGACTCTGCTGTTTGTTTGAAAATCTGCAACCTGTGGTATCTGTGGGTGTATTTAGATACTCCTCTGAAAGCAGCTCCTCTGCTCAGAGCATAGCTCTCATGGCCCTGAGCTGGCATAAGGCATACAGTGCTAAGCATTCCTGCAGATCTGAGCCTGGGAGTGAAGCATCCAATCAGTGTGGAACTGATATTTAAAAGACTCTGCACTGATCATCTGTTGTGGAAAGAAAGTCTGGCTCAGTGGTATATTGAGCATCACAGAAAATATCTGGGGCAGAGGAAGAATCTTGCTTTTATCTCTCAGCTCTGCAACTCCTTCCTGCTCATTTTCTTTCTTATCACAGCATCCCACACCTCCAGCATCTGTACTGGTTTTGCATCTCAGTTTCTACTTTGCTTGCTTACTCCTAAATACTCTGCTGCTTTTTCTTTCTTCCTGTTTCTTGGGTCTTGTTAGTGCAGCCACTGAGTCATTCTGTAGTTGCAGCAGGTACTATGTCATGGCAAATGAAAATCTAGGTAAAGTCCCATTCATCCCTCAGGCTCTGTGGTGATCTGAGGAGAGAAGATAGAATTTTCTCCAAGTTTTGTTCTCAAACCTCTGAGCAGATACAGATGGAAATATTCAGGGGCCTATAAACTAATGGACATTCTTCAGGACAAAAAAATCCCAGTATTGGGATGATCCATCTGGTAAATCTGAAGGTCTTGCTCAGAAGCACAGAGGAGCCCTAGCAAACACCCTCAGTATGCTCTAACATGGTGACTCCTCTATATTGTTTTATTTCTGAGAAAATTGCTCCCTTACTTCTGTAAAACAAGAATGTGAAAAGCTCCAATCTGAACAGATAATGTTTGGAAGACTTGTAAAGAATTGTGGGAAACCCTTATAATAGAAAAAAACTGCTTTAGTCTTTGCTTTGCAGAGAGGAAAATCTCCAGACTACTAAATTTTCAGATTTCCACAAGTTCTTCTGGTTTTATCTTGTTTTTTTCTTTCAGTATTTGTTACACATTAAGAAAACAGAATGTGAGGGATAGCTGACAATTCATAGATACTTATAAGAACACGTGCATGTCATGTAAAGGAAAACAGATCTGTGCAGATGTATGTATGTACATATATCTACATATTTAAAGTAATTTCCATACTAAGGTATAGTGTTTTGTGTTAAGTAGCCTTACCAGAAGAAATTTCATTTGTGTTAGCTGTGTCTACAGACAGCAGTCTTTTTAATGAAGTAAATGTATCTCTCACAACAGATTAAAGTCATATATGATACTCAGGAGTCTCATTCTCTGTTAACAGTTAAGCATTTTAGTGTGAAGCAATTTCCAAAATACTGGCATATGCAGCAGACTCCTTCTTTGAAGTCAGTTAATGTTTTAGCTCTAATTAGGCGTTAGAGCATTAGGAATAGTTTGTGTTTTAAGTGTTCTCATCAATATGTTCTCTCTCAGACAGGAAGAGAATGCTCGTAAAATTAGACTACTATGTCAGCCTGAAAAATGCTTACATCCTTGCTTTGGATAAAGAGAAAAGAAACACTTAAAATATCCAAATCGTTATGTTATTTTTTTCCCAGTTTTCTTCACCAGCTCCTATGGTTTTGTTGTTGCCCTTGTTTTCTTACAAGATATTAACAAACAGAACAAGAAATGTAACTGTTTATAGTTTTTGGTGCTGTTCTACATAATTATGTTTTCTAGTGTTTCTGTGATGAAGTATCTACCAGGGAATGTGAAGTAGTCCTCAATTTCATGGTTGTCTGTGTTTTGTAAGAACTGTCTTTATATCAATGATCAACTCAAAGGCTTTTCAAAGCTTTCCATGGACTCTTAGGACTATCTCGTCTGATCTCTTACTCAGCCTTAGCCAGAAAGCTTCACCTGGTACTATGTATAATGCTCTAGGTTGAAAATCACATTCTTCTATGTCAATTGTGATTTTAATTAATTTAAATCCCATTTCTATATTAATGTTGACCAAAATACAGTTGTTCCAACTGTGTATAGGAGTCAACAGCTCTTCAGTCTTGCCATTTCAGCAGAAATCTCATCAGACCTTCTGGCAGCTCCTTCTACCTTCTCCAGTGACCCCTCAGAAACTTCCTCAGGGATGGACAGGACCATAGCATATTCATCTCCCTTCCCATCATAAGACCTGCAAGAAAGTGCTTACCATTAATCAACCACTACTTAGTGACACAAAAGTCTTGGTAGCACAGGATTTGAGCAGAAATGGTTTCTAATAATCTAAACCACCTTGTGCTGCTTGTCTTTATTGGGGTGGGAAACAAACCTTTTGCAGGAATATCAAAATGAGAAATGACAGAGCAGTCTACCAAGTTATTAGAGTATTTAAATGAGAGTCTAGAGAAATAGAGAAATAGTTCTGGACTAAATATAAAATGTAAACAGTAACTTCTCAAATTAGAGAGTGTGGGAGAGTTAGCATTTTTCATTCATCAATGTAAACAACTTAGTTCTAGCTACAATATGTAGTTAATGGTCAAAGCAAAGCTTTAGAATTAAATTGAATCATAGAATGGTAGGAGTTGGAAGGGATCTTTAGAGATCATCTAGTCCAACCTCCCTGCAGAAGCAGGTTCACCTAGATCAGGTGGCATAGGAACGAGTCAGTGATATTAGTGAGTAAAAAACCTCTCTGCCACCTGATTCAACAAAATACAGATGTCTTGAAACTAAGGAATCAAATAAAACCACAATTTAATTTCAAAATGTTGAGGATTTTTTCTGTTTTTCAAGATACTTCTCCCATTGTAAAATTACATCAGTTGGATTATTATTCCGATGTTCAATTCTAATGTGTGGAACTGGAATGCACATTTTATTTTCCAAAGATCTGAAACATAGTTGACTGTTAATGTTTTTCCCTTGTTGAATATTGTTTTTCAAAAATTAATAAAAATATTTCTATTGATCTTCAGTTATGCAACCAGACTGCCAAATTACTCTAGCTGTGTTTCATTAGCTGAGTCTGAGTGTTTTTGTCTTTCTGTAAGTCAGTATTTATTTGATTTTTCTAATGAATACTTAAGAAGTTGGCTTGTCCTTGGTTTATCCTCTTCCACAGTATCTTTGTGAATATATCACAGAACTATAGAATGGCAGGGGTTGGAAGGGACCTCTAGAGATCATCTAGTCCAATCTCCTTGCATGTGAACCAATAGAAACACAATATAATTTTAATACTTTAAATGAATGAGATTTGCAAATTCCTTCTTTGCTCTGGAGTAAGAATCACACAATATTCTGATATAGGTTTAAGGAAAATGTTTTTCCTTCACTTTGTGCTAATAGTATTTTTTGGGGGGGGAAAACAATACTTTTAACATTTTCTATCCCTTTTTGTTCCCAAACATTATAACTTAAAGATTTTGTTTGTCCACCTCCTCCTTTAAAACCCCCAAACTTCAGTTACTAATATTGTGTATTTAGTCACTACTTTTGTTTCCAGATGACACAGGTGGTCTGCAAAGATGGAAATAATTTCTTCAAATAGAAGAATCTTTGCTGTACTGATCTGTCATATGCTTTTGCTAGGGGAAAAAAAGAGCAGTTAAAAACAAACTCTTTAAGTTGGTTGGAGATGATGAGAGCAGAGTTTGAATTTCATATTTTGAGGGCATAAGCTTGTACAGTCAAACATAAAGGATAATTGGTTGTTGACATGTAGGTAATAATCCATATTCTTAAAACCTCATGTTTTGCTTTTGATCACATCTGTGCTTTGAAGAAGAAAAAAGAAGTGTAAGTGTTTGTGGGAGTACCTTGGAAAGAGTGGGGGAAGAAGATAGGACAGAAATTAAGCTCTCATTACCCATCAGCAGTTTTCCAAGCAGGTGAAATTTCAGGTGAAATGTTACCTCTTGGCTAATGCTTCCTCCCTCTGAGAAACATCTTATGTACTGTTTGTGTTTCTATGGGTATGTGTTGTGGTGTTATTCTTCTTTTTTGGGTGTTGGGTTTTTTTTGAGGAACTTCTCTCAAAAGGCCATCTGACTATCACTAAACCAACTGAGGTCAAATAATCTAGTATGAGAGGAAACAGTAAATTTTAGAGGCTGTGGATTCCATTTCGGCATATGTTGTGGGAAACGTGTGAATGTTAGGACATCATGAGGATCCCAGCCCATATGATTATGAAAGCAGCATCAAGACAGTTACAAGTCTGGGGGTTGGACTAGATGATCTCTAAAGGTCCCTTCCAACCCCTACCATTTTATGATTCTACAATCTCAAGTCATGCACAGTATAGTCTAATATCTCATTTAGAACATGAATATCTTTAATTGTAGCAGCTGCAATTTTTGTTTGTTTTGCAGACAGCCATTACTGTTCCTTATAAATGTCATCATTGTTTATGAGCTTTTAATAGTTTGCTCAAACAGAGGAAAAATACACAGTGGAAGATTATTCTTTGTAACTGCATAAACAAATTCTTGTATCCTTGGATCTTATCATCCTGTCCTCTGGGATCTTACCCCCATACTTGAATCTACAATGTGCGTGTTTAACATAGCGTAGCAGTCATAGGATCTCTTACATTTTTAAGGTGATAAAAATCTCTGGAGTATCAATTGGCTATTAAACTTTTTTTTAGAAAGATGTGTGTAGTAATTGCTGGCTAAGTCTCAAAGCAGCATGTTTAGTCTTTTCCCCCTTTTTAATTTGAGTTAGTTTCTTCACAGAGTTTGGTAAGGTTTTTATTGTTCCTAAATCAGTTTCAGAAATGGCAAGAAAAGACAATAAAGCTAAAAAATAAAACTTGTAATCAAGCTTAACTTAATTTCTCAGAGAATAAAATGGGTTTTATATGTGCAGTTTGGCCTTTTATAAAAACACTTAGTTTTAAACTCTTGACTTATATGTTCAAACATCTATTGGTGAAGGAATATTTCTTTAGTAGCAGGCAGAGCTATGGAGTATTTGCAGATTTATGCAAAAATGGATTAATATTAAAACTCTTTTCCTAAGAGTTATTTAAAACCCTGCAGTCATGACAAGAAGTAAAATCCATGTTGTTTGATTTAGAGAATCATTGCCTCTTTCTTCAGTGATTTGATTTTTCTTTATGAGCATGGTGGTTTTTTTTTCATTGATAGAGAGAATCACTAATTTTGATGAAAGACGTGGGTTTCAGAAGTTGAAGGTTTTAACATTGCTATGTCATTGGAAACATGAGGTTCTGATTTGCACTGCAGAGACAAAAGTCAAGTTCTTTGTAGTGATACCTATAAAAGAGAAACCTGTGACAAGCCAGGAAATTCATAGACTATGAAGTGGACACAAACAATCAAAGTAAGTCTCTTTCAAATTTTAGTTGTTATGCAAAATGAACATGTTTTCCTTTCCAGACAAGATGCACAAGTTGAGACTTATTGTATCATGAGTAAAGGTTTTAGTTAATCTCAGGTTTGGAGTTTGGTTTGTTTGTTTTTTTTCCATTGGTCTTGGTTTTATGTGAAGGATCCACTCAGTCATGAGCATCTGTTCAGTAATGGTCAGTTGCTCTGAGATGGCTGTTCTGGTCAGGTCAGGATTTTCTGGCAGACTCTTCAATTAGGCTGAAGCAAGTGGACTACCTCATCTTATGGTTTCTATAGGTGGAAAGAGAAGATGCTGTGATACTTAAGGTATGCAGGTGAAAGGCAAATTTCATAAATGACACAGAAGCTGGATGTCCTCTCCTCCTATTTATTCACAGCTGGCTGACATTTGTTCTTTGCTAATCCCTGCAGATTCCCTCCAGTTTTGGACCACTGGACTTTTGATGCCCCAAATCTTCTCTCCAGCAGATACAAGCTCATCAAATTCTGAGAGAAAATATTTAATCATTTTTTTGACAGAAATAATAACCTTGAGTTTTTAATTTTCCCCTTTACATATTGATATTGATTTTGGTTGGCCTTGCAAAAGTAGATTGTTGCAAACCTAAGCCAGAATTACACTACACTGTAGCAAACAACAGTTCAATGCTGAAATAAGTTAGTACCAATTACTGTAAACTGTGGCATGAAGGAAAAGCCCAGTGTAGAAAAGTTGAAAACCTCATTTCTCTTATCTCTGGTTAGATAGTGACAATAGGAAAAAAAGTAAAAGAAATGCATTAAAACCAGTTTTATAAGTTTTCAAGATCTTGTTGTCTGTGTCTTGAGTATTCACATAGTGATCCAGAGGGATCCAATTTTCTTTCACTGACATGGGTGTAGGATTGTTGTTATGGTGTTATTATTTGAATTTGCTCACTTGTGCTGCTTTGAAGCAGTGGAATTGGCTTATCTCTGCTATTTGAACAAATATTGGGCTGTCATGCAGCAATGAAAAGCAAAATGCTGTGACTGTAAACATTGTAACTGACAAATTTTTCTCCAGTAGGCTGTTTTCTCACTACAGTAGTCTAAATCTTCAGTACCTCGATGCGCTCTTTCCACTTTGAGCACTGAACTGAGAATTAGATTTTCCTACAGATATCTGTTGTCCTCCTGCATAAAACTTTTATTTTACTTTGGTTTTGCTTCTGCATTTCAGAAGTGTTGAATTAAAAGTTATAGTTTCCTTGTATTAGAATTCTATTAAAAATATCTCTTCCAACTACGTTAAAATTTCATCTCAACCTTGTGCCACTTCATGGAATACATGGTGTTCTTCTCAATCCTGGGAGCAATTATGCTGGTTTTAGTTCTTGGTCATCAGAAACACCCCAGCTCTCTGTGTTTTATTGCCATTTAGTCTGACAAAGGGTAGATCACTCTAGCAGTAGAAGCCACTGTTAGCTGGACAATATTAGGTGTGTGCAGAAAGGCAGTGGATCAGATTGCATCTCCAAACTTCCCCTGCACCTTTCCATATTCACATGGCATAGTTCAAAAGTGTAATTGAAGCCCCTTAGATGCATCACCCTGACATCTGCCATTTGGATTACTGTAACTCATAACGGTGCCAGTAATGAGGTGTCATCCTCCGTCATAGCCTGTGCTGCAAAAGAAAGGTGCTCTCTTCCAATGGACTTACTAGTGGCTCTCTAACAGAGGATATGAGATGAAGTTCACAACCCTCACACTTCCTCAGGTTCTGGGAGAATGTGTTCCAGGAGCCCAGACTCTCCTGCCTGTTTCTTTTTTTCTGGCACTGTTGCATAAAATTTGCCTCTCCTAGCTCTTTTCTCAGGCCTGCCTCCATCCCTTGCCATTTACATTTGACTGGTGTAAAATGGTAGCCAAGAAAAAGCAGTACCCAGGCTTTATTCTTTTCTTTGTGTTATGACAACCACCAAGTACTTTCTGTAAGTGCTTTTAGATTCTTGAACATTAACTTATAAATGTATGTCAAACAGACTTGTGCTTGTGCTTGGAGAGTCCTACTGTATCTTTCCTTGAGTCACTTTAATGTAAGTTAATGAAGTAAATGTGAATAACGTAACTTGTGCACATACCAAACTCTCAGGTATATTTCTTGAAAATCTATTTCAGATAAATTAACAACTCTGCTAAGAGTTTATTATTTTGATTTGGGAATAATGTTCTCTGTGCCTTGGTATAAAATCTTTTGCTTATTTAGGAAGAGACTGGAGAATCTTCAAGTCTCTCTTTTAATGCTTGGCTACTGCTTTGCACTTGCTTCATCTTGTGCTGGGGTGTGTTAAATCTATTTTGTCATCTATTGCTTTATAGCCCATGTTCTATCCACATCAGACTGGTGGATTCTCTGAGGAGTGCTTATTTTGGAACAGAATAAAATGGAACAGAGTAGAATAGAATAAAATTATTTCTGTTGAAAGTGATCTACAATGATCATCTAGTCTAACTGCCTGTCTAATTCAGGGCTGACCAGAAGCTGATGCATATTTTTAAGAGCATTGTCCAAATATTAAATATTGACAAACACTGGGCATGGACTACCTCTCTAGGAAACCTCTTCCAGTGTTTGACCAGCTTTTTGGTAAAGAAATGTTTCCTAAGGTCCAGTCTGAACCTCTCCTGGCACAATTTTAAACCATTCCCATGTGTCCTATCCCTGGATCTCAGGGAGAAGAGATCAGCACCTCCCTCTCCTCTTACCCTCCTCAGGAAGCTGTAGACAGCAACGAGGTTACCCCTCAGCTTCCTTTTCTCTAAACTAAACAAGCCCAAAGTCCTGAACTCCTCTTAACAGGATATTCCTTCCAACCCTTTCACCAGTCTTGTCCTCTTCTGGATGCATTCAAGTATCTCAACATCCTTCTTAAATTGTAGGGTCCATTGTTTGTTTTTAGAGCCTTTTAATACCTTTTTCGGAGGTAATGTTGCTTTTTTTTAATGGAGTTATAAGCTACCAGCTACCTTCCCCCCCCCCCCCCCCCAAGTGCTTGATAAACATTAAAAGCTTTCCCTCTACTGATCTGATATGTTTCTGAGTATCACTGAATCTGACCATTACAACCACATGGGAAAGGTATGCTCCTACTTTGTAGGTTATCAAAATGCTCCTGTAATGGGGAACTATTTCAGGAGTATATCTGTGCACCACTCAATTATTTGCTAAAGGGAAAAAACCCAATCCTACAATTTGTGAGCTCATTTTAAGAAATATGTTATTACTAGAGAAAATTAAATGAAAGAGTTCCATCAACCTTATTCTAGTGGACAGTAGCCTTTGGAATTCGGTGACATGTTTGGAAATGTATTTTCTGAAATGGTGTCTACCAGTGGTTCTACCAAGAACCAAGTTCCAGAGGTATTGTTCTTTCTTTTAAAAATTGGTTCACACATATGAATCCTTTTCTTGATCATGACTTTCTGGAGATGTTCCTTATTGTTGGTTCAAGACAAATGCAAGTGAATTTCAGAACAAATCTATGTCCCTGTACATTCTTTCTCTGCTCTTCATATCAGTCTTATCTGTTAGTGAAAATGCAAATTTAATACTGAGTTGCCTCATTTAGGACACTTTGTGAGTACAAATCTAGTGCTTTTCCTGTTGCAGTGCTTTAGCTTCAATTGCTTTTGAATTTATTCTCTTATACAGCACATACGGTAAATGTAGTCTCTTCACTCTGAGAGTTTGCTTCAGGTTTTAGTTGTCTTTAACCAAGCCATTTGTCCTGTTTTACAGTACCTCTTCAGGCTTGGTGCAAAATTTCTTCTAGAATCAATCTTAAAAATTACTATGACATGAACTCCCTGTGAACCCCACAACTTGCCTCCAGCATTTCTTACAGATCAGATGTGGTACATTGGTGCAGTAGGCGGCAAAGAAGAAAAATGATGCTTGGTCAAATACTACCCCTTTTCCTCAATGACATTATTTATTATAGGGAATTTGTCACAAAAGTGCTGGCCCGTGTTTTTTTATAACTCTCTCTTGGAATTCAAGAATAATGTAACATATATTTCCATGTAAACATCAGCAAGCACTTTTTTACTCTGAGAGTAACTGAACACTGGCACTGGTAGTTCAGAGAGGTTGTGGCGTCTCCCTCCTTGGAGATATTCCAAAGCCATCTGTACATATAGTCCTAATCAACCTGCTTGAACAGGGAGCTGGACCAGATGACGCCCTGAGGTCCCTTCCAACCTCAACTGTTCTTCGATACTGTGGCTTTGTAAAAAACTTGTTAATCTTTCTTTTGGTAATATCTAATGATTTTTAACATTCTATTTGATTTTTTTTGGAGCGAGGGGAAGTTTATTTCTTTAATTTCTTGTGGCCTGGGATGATAAAGTTGTTTACAATGACACTTTCACTTTCTTTTGTCTTCAAGGACTGGAGGTCATGTGTACCTTCTTTTTAATTCCATTTGTGTATTGTTCTACATAAGGCGTTTCCTGTGCTGCTTGGGACTCATCTTCCTGGCTTTAGCTTGCACAAAGGTAAGCCTGCACTCAGAGCAAGCTATGATTTTGGCACTGAAATAAATAGGAAAAGAAGTCCCTCCAAGATAATTACTTCATCCACAGATAGCTGCCTATTAACTTTTAAGACAGAGCACCAAGTAGCTTAGAGGACATGTGCAATGTCTGCCTGCCTGTGATTAGGGCAGATTAAGTCTAGGGTTCTGCATGGTCTGTTGCCTTTGTTTCAGTGTGGCTCTGATATCTTTGGAGATTTTCTCTTCTCATTAGTGTGGATATTATGATATGATAATACAGGTGGCAAATTACTACACATTTGGCTTATGCAAAATCCTGCTGTTTTGAGGGACAGGTGAGGTTGCTCTGTGAGTGCCCAACACAACATACGGGAATACATTTTCATCTTTACTCTAGAACTAGATTTGTTACTGGTCTGTTTCCACCTGCTTACCCTGAAACCAGGGCAGAGCATTCTCTTAGTATTCTGTTTTATATTTTCTTCTAGCTGTCTGAAGATCTCATGCTCTGAATTCATTGCTATTTATTTTGTAGTGTGAGGCTGCTCTGCATAATTTGGAGAGCACATACCTGTCTTGTGTACAATGCATCAAATATCTAACATTACAGCATAAATAACAGGCAGCAGCCCTTAAAATTACTCTCTAGTGATGTGTATTTAATTTCTGCTTGAATGCTTCCCTCTCCTTGAACTTACAGCTTGAACTTTTCTCACCTGAGTGGAACTAAAAAATATTCCTTTTTTACTGGGATTTCACCAGTAGTGGTAAATAAAATAAGCCTTACAAGACACCTTCCTATGGCTGTATTGTCCTCCTGCTCCCTTCCCACTCCTCATAAATAGGGTTTTCTGTGCTGTCAGCAATGAACACTGACCCTCTGGCTTGTGTGGTTCCTAAAAGGGTAGCTAAGCTGTGTTAGGGACATGGCATGTTGCCATGAAAGAGCCCTGGCAGCTCAACAGTTGGGCTATTGTGTGCCAGGCTTCAAGCCTGCATCCTCTCTGTTTAACTTACTAGTATGGAAAGCCTCTGTATTTAGTGGATACCTGGATGCTGGAGTGACAACTTTTTTTCCTTTGTCTGAATGGTAGGCCAAGCGCATTTCTAGTGTTAAGGCACTGAGGGGGTTGATATCAACTTGGAATTGGGCATTGGGAGTGCTGGGGCTCCCTGGGTGGGTGATGGCAGGGCCTGGCAGCCAGGGCCCATCACAGCCCCAGCCAGAAGTAGGGCAGCCTCAGTCCAGGCATTGGACACCTCCCTGGGGATGGGCTGAAGCTTGGCAGGGATGTGGGCCTGTGGCTGGGTCTGGCTCAGTGGTGCCCATTGACATACAGGGCAGGGCTGTGGAGAACTAGAGAACAGCTCTGCTGCAACTTCACTCAGCACTGTGGCTGATGGTTCCAGGGTTCTGATATAGGGTCCTGGGCTGTGGACAGGGGACCCCTGGCTGTCCCAAATTAACGTCATTTAACTTCAGATTTCTCTTTGAGCCATGCACCCCCTCAGCTCCCACCACTCAGTTCCTGGCAGTTCACTGCAGCACCTCTTACTGGCTGCTAGTTCTTGAAGTGATTGCTGATGTCCCCTGGCAACATCTTTTCTGCACGTTGCTCCAAGCACTGCTGTCTTGGTGTGTAGTCACAGCTGGTTGTCATGCAGGAGAAAGTAGTAAAAGGAATTATTTACTTTTTACTATTATAAGTAAAAAGGAATGATTTTGATCTGTCCCTCTGCCTATTTCCAGCACTATGTTTTTTCCTCCATTTGTCTCCACCACTGCCAGGTCTGGAGACTATGTATTCCCAAACCTCTTCTCACAGTGCACTAATAATTTTCTATGGTGGTAGCTACAAGACAGACTGTTTTACTGCATAGAATTACTGAGATAGCTGTTCTCCATAACATGTATTGATTTTATTAGGAAGAGTTTTGCTTTAGCATATCGGGTACTGCCTCTTTAATTGTGAACAGTTATATGTAAACTATCTTTTTAATTATAGTATTTATTCTAATTTTTAATGTATGTACTTGAATTCCCAATACCTATCCTGTGCTGCTTTCTGAAATTGTGCTATATAATGTGTGATACTAAAAGCAAATAAAAAAGATATTAACATTTTCTTATTGTCTTAAAAGTAGACACTTTATATTTGCCTCTGAACATCTCAGTTAATATCTTACCTTAAAAATCCAGTACTTCACTGGGTAGATACAATAATGCATTAGCCACACAAGGTATGTTTTTATTTGTCTCGTATCTGAATCTTCTGTAATTTAGGCTTAATGTACTGAGGCTAACAACTGTCTTTTTGCTAAACGTCTCTCTCATGCTTGTACTACTTGAACTTTCACTCTAACTACTTATTTCTTCATATTCTGCTTTTAATTTACTCAGCTTCGTGATACTGTGATTATATAATCAGATAATTTAAAATTTGTTTCTTCTATTTTCCTTTCACTTCATATACACTTCTGAGAGGCCTTTGTGCCTTTCACACACATTGATTCCCACTGTTCATTTGCATTCCATTTCTTATTGTGTTCTGCTGCCTTGTCTTTGCATCTGGTGCTAGTCTGAACTTCACAGTCCATTTATTTTTTGCTGTTGTGCTCTCCACTGATGTCACAGACATGCAAAGACCTCTGAGTCACTGTTTAATTTCTCAATATGGAGGCATTTTATTCTTATCTGCAATTCTTTGCATAATGACCTGTCAGAATTTTTACATGTGACCACATGTAAAGGACATTTTATCATCATTGATTTTTTTTTTTTTCCAGAATAGCCATGGATCTTTGGTATTTTTTCATCTCTTCCGCTTTCTGTTTGTATGCTTTCCGTTGTTGAATTTTCTGTAAATTTTCATGCCTTCCTTGCTCTGCTGTCTGAGATACCTTTGTGACTGCAGTGCTTATATTCTTTGTTTAGATGGGAGCTTGTTCACTAGCTGTGCACATCTCTTTAGTTCTCAGTAGAGTTAATGAGATCTCTAAGCATCCTCATTTGAGTGCCTGGATTTTTATCTTGTTGTTACTCTGTCACAAATTAGTTCAGCCTGTAGAGTTCAGTAGTTGTAATTGTTTGGATCAGTCATCTTTGTGTAGTTTGCCAAATCTCTGACCCATTGCTCTGCAGGTTCTTAATTGATAGTAAAAAAAAATCTTTCATGTAACAGGATTTTTCAATGAATTAAAATGCTCAGGGGGCATTAAGACTTCTCCCTGCCTGCAGCTGACGTAGTGGGATGTCACAGAAGTGTAAAATACTCTTTGCCTAACAACTGTAACAGCCTGCCTCTCTTATTTTATTTCCTGTTTTCTAGAGCAACGTTGCAATCTGTTGTTTTCTTTCTGTGTTTATATATGTTCTCTCTTTACTGCTCATCTACTCAGGTACTGGACTATATTTTCCCTTAATATTTTTTTTTACATTCACTGTGAGATCACATAGAATTTTGACATTGTGATTGTCCTTAAGTGTAACCAAAGATAGTCAAAACACAGGACCACACTCTTATTTTTTTGTTCCTTCCTTCATATGGAAGGTCTTCACTAATTGCTCACAAACTTGAGCATTCTGTATTTAGGAAGAGCTGTACGACATTGTTCTGATGATGTTACTTTCACCTTTTTATCCCCCTCATCTTTTCACTCTGTGTCTGGTCTCTAGTCACTTGTTCCTTGTCCCCCTGGCTCTATTCTGAATCTCACAGTTTTCTGTCCTGGTATCTTTGCCCAGTCAGATCCGTGCCCACACGCTTCATCAAATCTGTCTCACCTATTCCTTTGGGCATCTTTTCATCAGTTTGCAGGTTCGCTGCTTTTAGATGCCTTTTTGCTACTCCTCCTGACACCTCCTCTTGACACATCCACTTGCTTATCTTACCTTTTATTCTTTCTTTGTGTAGGAATCCAGTAGATTCCTGTTCCTTACTTGACATGTGGCAGACATGATGAGAAGCTGGTGTGGCAAAGGTGTTGCTTTATCCCTGGAAAATGTAGCAAAACAGCAGTTTTAACTGTTGAGCCCTAGTTCTACCGTATATATGCACAATTGGAAGATTCCTCAAACACCAGAAGACTTATAGCATAATCCATTTTTCAGATACAAAAGCCATTACCTTGTCCCTTTGCTGTTTCTGCTCCAGGTCACATAAAATGCAAAGAAAAGATCACCAGTTTTAGTAATGAAAAAAGCCCATGCTTTTCTTTCCTTAATTTTTCAAAAGTGAGTTATCTATAGTAAATGGAAAACTTCTGAAAAAATCAGTCTGAGCCAAGAGCAAAAGACATTTTGTTTTTTTTTCTTCAAAACTTAATGGGTCAAGATCTCAAATAAAATACTGCAGAATCCTACAGAGGAATGAATAAGAATTACAACAATGATTGATGATGATACATTTATTAAAGGAAAACTTTAGCCTGAGTTTGGGAAAATGTTGAAGTATACAATTAATGGAAAAGAGTTGCATGGGGAACAGTTTAATTTAAATCCACTGAATCAGTATGTAAGGAAAAAAAAAGCCATGTTGATAAAATATAAGTCATTACTTAAGGAGACAATCTTTCCTCATTAGTGAAGGAAACCATGTGAACCGGTTCTACATGTGAAGAAAGAAAAGAAATAATGCTAACACTTGCCATCTCTAAACTTAAGATGCTGAAAACTTTCTGTCTTAAGAGCATTTAATTCTGCATCTCTTCACTTAGAATAAGTAAATTTGTTCCAAATGAGATCGATGCAATTCATAGAAGCAAATGTTTCTTATGAGGTCAAAATGTATTTAGGTTTAGTTATACTACAGCAGTCTGGATCTCATTTGTCAGAGGTCAAAAACCCTCAAAAGAAAGGGCATTTTTATGATACCCGAGACTGCACTTTGGGTAAAACAAAACTTACTTACAAATATAATGTCACTTTAATAACTTTTATCTCCAGTCTATACACTAATGGGATAGCCACTAAATGAAGAGCTCAGTGTTTGAGCTCTAGTGCAATGATGTATTCTGTGTCTTCCTAGCACCATTTCTATTGACTTTGTCAGATTATTTCTATTTCATAGCCTGCCTCTGTCATTCCCAAGTCCTCTGTGTTTATTTGTGTGCCTTCATTATGATTGCAGACCAGATCCAAACACTGTTTCCCAAATGCAATAACCTGTTTGGACCTAGGATATCTGGTTTGTTTGATCTGATTTGTTTGGTAACACTACCTCATGAATGTAAGAGAGGGTACAAATTGAGACCAGGTTCACTGTGTGAAATGGAACAAGAACATTTTCTGAGCATTGACGGTGACTGGGAAGTTACATACAGAAAAGTGCTACCTAAATCAGGTACAGTCTTGAAACTTCGTGCCCTGCACTATTTCTTCTGTTCTGTTCCCCTTGAAATGTTCAGATATTCAAAGCAAACAGTTTACCTCTTAGATAACTGATCCATTATTACATAGAATGTCCAGATTTTACACTACTGTGCAGGCTTAAGAAGTTCTTTCCAGACTTTATTCTAAGGTGTTTTATCATCCTCAATTTAAGACCCTTTTGATATAACCAAAATCTTTTTCATCAGATGAAATCAATAGGAAATGTTTTGGGAACGGATACTTTCAACATTCAAACCTCCATACTTTTTGAAGGTAGCTGGCCTAAGCTGCTTGCAGATACTCAGTGACAAAGAAGAACTTTGCTTTGGACTTTGTAGAAGATTTATGGATAAGTAGTCTGAACAGACCTTTTTATTATTTTTTACTATATCTCCCCTTTGGTCCCATCTTACTTTCATTGGAAGTATTTGACAGTGATAAGGCAACAGAAGCCCTTTGTACCATTATTTTCTTTAGGCTGTGGCATGGATGTGGTCATTCTACTTTTCTGTTATTAAACCTGTTTAATTTCTGTTATTTTTTTCAGACACTCTCAACAGAAAAGGACCAAGAGATGTTTAAACAGTGTATGTCCTTCTTGCATATCTCTCTTCATTTGTTTTTTCCCTATAACTCTCCACTTTTCACTTAAGGGTTCTGGGCTTGTGTCTATTTATGCCCTTTATCTCTGCAAACACTTTTAGATCCCACAGAGCAGGGCCTGATAATCTGTACCAGGAAAGTTGTGGTTTAGAACAGGACTGGAAAAGTAGAAAAGCAATGTATTTAAAGATAGCTACAATAAAAATTACAAATGCATTATTTTCTGGAAGGTCCCCTCCCCCCTTCTTCCCACAAGCAGTTAGACTGGAAAAGAGTTCTTGATAAAGTGCCACTGCTCACCAGTCATTGTTATACTGTTGGTAAGGCATCATAGGGTACATTGTGACAGGCCATGACAGCTATTTTAAGCTGGGATTTTGTACTGGAAAGTTAGACAGGTATAAAGCAGTAGGTTCTTGCTTCTTATGCATTGCCAGGACTCATTCTCTGCTCAGACTGGCTGGAATGAGAGAGCACAGACCTTTCAGAAGCTGCTTTCAAGTATCGGCAAAAAAACCCTACTGTGATTTTGATAGCAATACCAGACAGCCAGGTTTCTGTGGCTAGTACCTATGTTGTCACTTTTGGTCTATATCTGTGATGACAACCACTGAGTATAAGCCTCTGGAATTTGCCAGAGAGTACCTTGTCTTCTTATCTGGGCTCACTGCCTGATCATTACCTGTGACACCTGTTCTGTTTGCTCTATACGCTTCACAAAGTTGAACTGGAGATCAACAACCTGCTTTGGTCTCTCTCAGCTTGTTACCTGCCTGCCTTGTCTTTGCTCATAGATTGTCTTTCTTTCAGACTTTCCTCGGCCGCAACAAAAGTGTTCTCTAGAGGTCTCATAACCCTCTGTCTCACTCTTAAACATAAGGCTGCCTTCATGTCTCCATTTCCTGCTCAAAACACCTGCAGGTTTTCAGAATTGAAAAACTGGGACAGTGTCTCTGACAAGCACAAAGCATGAATAAGATGCTTATCTACTTCTAACTGGGAAGGAAGAGGAATGGAAGATGAAGAGCAAACAGGTCTTTCTCATTGTATTCAACTAAGCAGAATTATCCCATTCAATCCTTTCCACAAATAGGTGGAAATGAAAACCTGTAATATCAGCTGCCAAATCCTGAGAGAATACAGGACTTACATTTACTGGAACTAGAAGGTGGGCTGAAAAAGAAGAGCAACATGTAGTTTAGCTGAGGAATAAAGTGAGTGGAAGAATTGAGGGATGGAAACAAGGGCGTAGGAAACAAGTATTCTGAAGAATAGTCTTTTACAAACAGCCATTGGGCTAAAAAATCCCTCTGTGATTTGCTCCAAATATTCTAAAGATCATCCCATATATCTGAGTGGGGTAGAACTTGTCCAGAAGAAGTTTGAACAGATTTCTTAGGATCTCACAGGAGATGTTAAAAACTTAGAGATAGCCAGGAACAATATGTAAGATACTGAATGCAGACTGGATTTGTACCTTTCTGTGGTTTTTGTTTTTAAACTTCCAGCATTTTTAAAGGTTTTGAGTCAGGTCTTCAAAATGGTCTAGTACTGTGGTTGAGCTTTTTTTAAAATCTGGCCATAAACCAATGTGGAAGAAGAGGTCAGAAGTTGAGGAAGGTCCAGATCTACATCAGACCTCAACTGTCTGTTGTAATATTCATGGAAAGTGTATCACTTTAGAAGTTTTTGGTTTCTTGATCCCCTAAGAGTGCCTCATGGCCCACATTTGTGAAATAGTAGAGAAGTCATTGTGTAGGAAGTCAGAAAACTTGTGTAATGTATTATACACAGATGTATCTTCTGGTCAACATCCTCCTAAATTTACTAGCTTCTATGTAGGACAAATGTTCCTTATCCAAAAGGTAATTTTAAAGCCAAAAGGAGAGTAATTTACTTACAATAGTCTGCAAAAGCACAGGAAGAGCTTATTGTTTTTAGAAAGACTCAACAGCAAATAAAGATGTCACAGATACCAAAATAAACCTATGTAAGGCTGCATGCAAAGTAAATAGCCAGAATAAATTCTTTTTTGGGCATACATAGTCAAATTATGTCGTGCATGTGAGTCCCCTCTTCCCCACTTGAAATCAAAGCAAAAATTCAAGACGTTGAAATAGAACTTGTTTTTGTGGGCCTGATTCAAGGCTACCCTATGACAACAGACTTATTTTGGTGCTTTCAGGCTAGATGCTTATGCTACGTTATTTCTACTAGTAAAACTTTTCTCCTTGACACCTAGTATAAGGCAAAAAGGTTGAGTAGCTTCCACAACAATAAAATCCCCAAATGTGTGTTTGGTCAGTCAGAGGAGTCAGTAACCTATAAATAAAACCAGACGTACACATCACATACATTTTCAGTTCCTGATTCATTGTGGGAAGTCCCAGCAAACTCACTGGAGATCTGTGTAGGTGAATTCAGCCCACTCTCATCAGACTCTATCCAAAGCCAGGGTTTGCTAATAGTAAAGGTGGGTAAGAATAGAGACAGATAAATATAGGGTGGTACAGAGAAGTATGCTTTCTCTGCCACTTGCAGTTGCTGTTCTTTCCTTTAGTGAAAACATAGTTAAATCCTCTTAGGTAGCTTCTCTGGCAGAATGTAATTACACAGAGAAAATCTGATTCTAAGGGATCTAGAGCAGTGATTTTTCAACCTTTTTTAGTGAGCAGGAAAAAAAATCCTGTTACGGATTGGACCCCTAGATTATAAACTGATTAGCTTTACCTAATAATCTTTAGACCCCTGCAGACCAGAGGTCATGTTGCAGATCCTACAGGTAAAATATCCTTAAGCAGAGCCATTTATTCTCTTGATTTTTGTAACCTGTATTACAGAGCATCAATCCACTGGATTATCTGATATCTCACAAGTTATCTTATCTGATAACTCACAAGACAAGAATGAGCCTGTCTGAAATAAAGCAAGGTCAATTTGCATCACAGAGATTTTTTTTCTTAAAGATATTAGTTCTCACAGAATTGACTTCAGAGATGTATAAGTCAAGCAGATCTTGTACATCCTCATGAAATTCCCTTCAGCCACAACACTTTACAAATGAAATTCTCTCATCAGCTCCACAGTGAATTTATAAAAGTGTCATGTCATTCCTTTCAAAATGTTAACAACATGGGAGTGACAGGAGGGAAACACAAGCAGGCCCTGAAAAATTAATTCCTCTGTGGATGGCTGCAGTCGAATGGAAGTCTACAGATGTAAGGGACAAGGTGTGAGTTGAGACTGAATTAGTCCAACATGAGTGTAGGGCAAGTCTGATGATAGGAGTATGGTTCCCTATGCTTTGCATTGAAGAGTTTATGTTTGTCTAATGAAAAAAAAAGCACAGAAAAAAAATTAGACTTTAAAGTAAACCACAGCATTGTAGTTGTCAGCTTAATTTTCTCTGTAGTTAGGAGCTCTGTCTCATACATTGGCAGGGTAATCCCTTAATCATCTGGACAGTCGTCTAAGGCAATCTCTTGTAAAAGTGGTGGATGGTTTCATTGTAAAATGGCCTTTCTAGTATATCTGGAGCTGCTCTGGTACCTCAGTGGTCATGATTTTCTCTGTTGGTTCATCTTAATCCACACAGGTATTTTCTGCATGCCATTTAATGGATTTAATATGGGGAGGAACGTGTGGCTGCATGTATTTTCTGAAGCAGCCATGTTCCATTAGTTTTTTTGTGTGTGGTGTACTGTTCTCAGATGTACAAAGTTGAAAATACTTAAAGATGATTTCTATGGGAGTTCCCTTGGTAATTTCTCATGTTCCTCAAATAGAGTAGATAGAAAGCCACCAGAATTTTCTGAAAAAATCCAAGGGCTGAGAAAATGTACAGAGATTTCTTTCATTGTGCCATGCATGAAAGCATAATTAACCAAAATACAACAGAACAAAAAATCTTTTAAATGAGACATCTTTTAGCTATACTGTTTCCAAGTTTATATGCATGCTTGGTGAAAGATGAAAGTGCAATGTAATGTCAAGTGAGGGTTATAGACTGCTATGATTTGCTCTATTTGTGCAGGGGGCAAAATTTGTAATAAAGTCACTGTGTGGAAGCTGTGTGGTCATTTTCTCTGCTCTGTCACGGTCACAGATGCTGGTGGAGAGATGCAATGCACAGCAATGAAGGAAAGGATTTGTGATGACTGAAGATGGTTAAGGAGGAAGGAATGTGACAGCCTGGGAAAGGCAGGGGTAAGTGAGAAGACAGTGACTAGCTGTAGCAGTGGAAGGAAAGAGATGGAGGAGGACTGAGAAAGGAGTGTAATAATTTTAGTGGGGTGGCAGGAAATGAAGCAAGAACAGATGGGAGGATGCAAATGAGAAAGAGAAGGCAGCAGCAGCAGTCAGGCTCAGCTGCAGAGAGGTTGAAACTGCCACCTATTTTTAATATAATCTTCTATTTGACTCTCACTTTGAGAACAGGGGTGTCTGGAATATGGGTTATGGAATCACTTGGAGTGTATCATTCTATGTGGGAACTGACATCTCTTCTGCAGCAGCTGCCTTAAGCCCTCCAGCTCAGACAGAATGAGCTACACAAATTGGTGAGAAGTGAAGGAACTGCTCCTCCTCTCTATCTGTCTCACACCCTCTTTCTGGATTAGCTAGCCAAAGAACTGACATCCCGAGAGGGGCTTCAGGATCTTGCCAAGAATACCTAGGAAGCAGAAGGGCAATGGAACCATAAATCTGGATGTCTTGCAAAACAAAATCTGGAGTGATACACATAAAATCGATATTCCACACAGAGCCCTATAAACTGAAATTCACCATTGCTTAACGTATTGCTTTAAAAATTCTGGAGAAAAGATGCCATGATTTGTTAAATTCTTTAAGACAGAAGTCTAATAAGCCAAATTAACTTAATTGTCATTACAATCCATTGGATGTTCTTATAAGGAGCTCATATATATATATATATATATATATATATATATTGGAGACACAGTAAACTGTGTGCACGATTTCCATTTTTAAGAGTATTGTTATAGCTTGATTTTTCTCCTGGAAATCTTATAGACAACTAAAGCTGCTTTCAGCAGAGTCAAAACTAGCTTAATGTGAACAGCACTGAGCACATTGTTCCCTTTTCCTAAAAGGTTGTAGTTCTTAGATGGCAGTGCCAAAAGATATAGTGTCTTAAAATACACTTCATGCCTGTTCCTTGAACCAGTGTAACAGAAGTACCATGCTTGCTCTAAGCAATTGCATGAAAAAAATCTTGTCCTGTTTTGAACTTTGAGTTTAATGACATAAATATTTTGAAAGGAGTTGCTGGCTTACAAATGTGACTCCAGCTGAGACTTTAAACATCAAAGAGACTTCTTAATGGAGATCAGTGAGAATTTATAAAGCCATGTGACTTGGAACATGTCATCCAGAGATGAAAAAGAAACTAAAGTCCTGTGATCCTTACTTTCCCATAGTAGGTTGCCTTTTCCTGGGGATGCTTAATTCCTGTTAAATTTGAAATAGTATCCTCAATGTTCATTTTCAGTTCTGTATAATATCCGATTATGCTCAGAGGAAAAAAAATGAGTAATTGCCAATATCTTTGTGTTATTATGTAAGGCTTAGGAAAGAGCATTTATCCTTTTTCAGTCACCATCAGAATTTCCCAGGTACTACAGTTATTAGGCATTGGACAAGCCCTTACCACGACTGAAAGTTTGAGTAAAATAAATCAGAATAAGACACTTGCAGGTAAACAAACATCAGAGATGTTAGAGAAAGTTTAGTGTATTCTTCCTTTTGCTTAGGAGAAGTAGGAGAACGAGGTGGTGTACAAGGAGCAGTTTCATGAGGAGACACAATTCAGCCTTTCATTGGATGGTAGTAGCAGCAACCACTGTGTTCCCTTTCTGGGAAAAGGACCTTTTAGATTGTCTTTATTTTTTGCATGTTCTTGCAGAGGATTTGAGATACTCATTTTTTCTCCAAAATAATTCTATGTTACCTCTTGCAAAAAAACAAGTATAGAAAGCCACTGCATCACATTCTGATATCATCTGTTGGTGCCTGTATGAAAGAAAAAGTAGCAGACAACTAAACCCCTTGTTTCCATCACCTACAGTTCATTCTGCCTGTAATTAAACTTGGCAGTGAGTGGTTCTATAACCCACTTGCAGGCTTTTAAAGTTGGTTATTCTTCACAGTAATTGACAATAGGGCTTGTACTTATTTTTCTAGGAAAGGATTGCATCCTCTTTATTTTTTGCTTTAAAAATGGCCAGATGTGGACCTTTACTGGGGCATGACTTACGTCTGCAATGCAGCCATAGCAGTAGTGCCACAGCCAGCCTTTTCAAAACAGGAATGTATCATGCTAGGAAATCTATGCTGAGGCTCAATCTGATTTCTTCACTGAGGAAATCTGTAAGCAACCAAGCTTTTGAACATGCCCACGTGCCATCTGAGCATCACAGGAGGACTTTCTGAACAATTTCTTTTTAACTCTTTCTTATTCTTTCAAAAGTGAAGGTAACAGTCTATACAGTCTGTCTCTCAGGTCTCAATCTGAATTTTAAAAAACAAGTGTACAAGCAGAGTGTTGAAAACTTATGGGATTTTTAGGTTAAAAAGCCCCAAAACTCTACCTGTGGTAATTTGAGAGAAGAAAAAAAAATGTTCGAGGTTTTATGCCATTAGGTTTTTTTCTTGGAAGCCTCAAAACTTGATTTAGTAATCTGCTGTGTTCTTGGGCAATTGTTATGCCTACATTTGTAAAGAACAGAGCACATATGTAAATTCCTATTCAGGAAAACATGTTTTGTTCCACTTAAATACCAAATAGTTTTAAAAGGACAGGTTTCATCTTCTTGATGAACTTTCTCACAGCTGTCAGAGCTCCTAATTTAGGTCAGATAGATAGATGCACCTCAGGTTAGCAACCTCCTTCATTGAATCTGAAAGCAGCACAGAAACTGTCATTCTCCTTTTCTTAATGTTTCTTTACCATATACAAACATAGTGGATCACCACAAGGAAGCTGTTTCTATCACCCAGTAAACCAAGAATTGTGGAAAAAACTGCTATACCATATCTATTCTTATCTTTTGAGGATGCAACTCCTATGTTACAAGGATGCAACCTTGGTCATGCTGAGTCAATGGCCTGGCATTCTCTATCAGTCCAAAGAGTTCATTGTCAAACATTTATGCCTCAAATTAGACTTAAAAAGAGTAGTATAGTTTGGTCTTGGTATCAACCATGGTTACTGATGAGCATCATAAATTGGCTTTGTATTCTTCATGAAAATATTTCCTGGTTTAGCCATGAAGGAGTCTGAGAAAAAGTTTTCAGTGTACTTCACTTTGTGACGAGGCCTGAAAGCTGAATGCAGAAAGTCTAAAAGGCAGATCTATTACAAGACATCTTCTGCCTCTATTTTAAGTTTTGTTTTATTTTTGGTGCTTTAACTCTCCCATGTTTAGATTTTGCTCCACCATGCTATCAGCTACGTATTGGAAGAGGATACAGAACCAGAGAGATATATTGAGCATAGCATGCCCACACAAGCACTCCAAAAGAATTGTTCTGGATGATGATTGTTTAACATGCACAGCCTGATCTTGTAGAAATATCTGTTTCTATGTGTCTTGTTTGTTACTGAGGGCAGCACCATAGCCACCATGGTCAGGTGATTAATGTTGACTTTGTAGATGCTGGTTTATCCTTCTCTCACTTTGCAGTAAGTCTTCACTCTTATAATCAAAGAAACAAAATGAATGTATTTTCTTATAAGAGATGGTGTTATAATTTTTGAGGCTAGTTTTTTTTTCCTACTATTTGAAAAATTCTGTGTGCAAAAGAGTTGCAGGAATGGAAGAGTTAGCCAGCACACCTTCAAAATGGTGCTATGTAAGCACTGATAAAAAGGAAGCCAGGAAATGAATGACTCTGCTGTACTCTGACACCTGAGAAACATCACACAGTCTGTGTCCTCCTAACACTATTTAATGTTCCTTTATAAACATTTCTCCTGCTTATATTAATTGCTACTTCTGGCAGTCATTTAATTTTCCTCAGTTTTCAACACCTGAAGTGAAAAGGGCAGAAAGAATATTTACTGGTGCCATTTCCTCCTCCTCTGTTCTAAACATTTTGGTCATCTATTTTCAACTGGGAACTGAACAATGAAGAGATCTCTGAATTTTCATCTAGGAGTGTGTTTTCCACCTGACCACTTTTTACTCTAGGTATTCTTTCTGTGCCTTGAGTTTTGCTTTTTACACTTTTCCTCTTTCAGCTAATATTTGCAGTTTGTCATTTGTACCCACTGGCACTGCTGGGACCCTTTTTTTTCCACAGATGGAAAGTATATCTTTTAGAAGTAACAACCTTGTCCTTTCCTCTCTCTTTTTTCCTCGTTCTTGCATTATTTCGTTTGAATGTAGAATTGATTTTTAACACTATGTGTGAGCTCTCTCTCCCCCCTTTCTGTCCCCTACCTTGACATTTACACAGTTCTGAGACTGCATTTTGGCTGTTACTCAAGCTGTTCCCATGATTTCCTTCCTGTCTCTGTTTCTTGCTTTTGTTTTGTACAAGGAAGAATTCTATTGATGTGTGTACAAACACCTCTCTTTCTGTAGTCTTTATAAATGCCCATTCCCATTTCTTTAGCTGAGATCTCCCATGGTACGTGCCTACTGCGGAGTTTTGCTTCACTCTCATCCAGCATCTGAGTAATTTTTCTCATATTGTTTTAACTTTTGGTTATAGAGGTTTTAGCACAAAATCCCATTGAAATATTTTTTCATGAAAACCAGCAGGCTGGGTGCTACTCACTTTTTGTCTAATTCTCACTCTATAGCAGTCCACAAGAAGACCTCTTCCAAAGAAAATTGCTGCAGAGTGTAGGTTATAATGATGAGATCTCCTAGTTCTAACTTCAAATTTGGAGCATGTTGAGTTCCAAAGTCTTTTGTTTAAGGAAACAACTTTACCTTACTTGTTATTTCCTATGTATGCTGAACCACCTAGGTATGGTAATTTGGATTCCCTCTATAGCACATATTTGATGGTTCCCTTGTTTTTTGTTTACATACTCTGTTTACATATAAGCAAAATTCAATGCCCAATGGTTCATTTTACTGCTGAGTTGAAAAAAAGGAAAACTGAACACAACCATGCTTCTCTGAATTAGCATAACATCCTCCCCAGCTGTCCTCAGTAGGAAATACTTTCCTAGTTCCATATTTCGGTTTCTTTTCTCAACTCCTTTATTTAACTGTGCATTTTTCCATCTGTATTTTCCTCCTCATGCCCCAGTTCTTAAGTTCAACAGGTGGCTTTTTTTCTCTTTTAGTATTTGTCCCCTTCCACCTTGGTGATGCGTATCAACTTTGATTCCCTTAATGTTATGTCTTATCTACACAAAATTAATGTATTTCAAGATAAGATAATTCATCTATGGCCTGGCTTTATCCTCATGAAGCTCTGTGTGGAGAAGCTGCTGCCTTTTTTTACCTCATCACCACAGCCCAGTGAGGACAGATCATGTCATATAGTGGTTGAATTTTAATGGCATTAAAAAAATAAACATATTAGCTGAGGACCTGGCTAGCTAGCAAATTACTCCAACTAGTAACATGGGATTTCAGTGTAAAATTCAGTTCTAGTTTTCTGCTCAGGTCTTCATGCTGAAGGAAGTTCAGCTTCATATAAAAATCTTCATTTCCAGTCAACAGAGAAGTTTAGTGTTTCCTTGTAATAACCTCATGGTATGTATGTCAAGCATCTTGTAAAACTAGCCCAAAATAGTGTCATGTTTTTTGGTTTCTTTTGAGGTGAGTCTCTGCATTGGTTCTTTGAAGCTGAAAGTGCCTGTTTAATTAAGGCTCCTTTCAATTCCTATTCAGTGACATGGAAAGACACTCATTTATACCTGTTGTCCATTACGATGGAAAGTCACTATGGGCATTAGCAAAAATTTCCTCTTATATTTAAGCTACAGAAGTGTTTACACTTCTGCCTAGTATTTTCAGTATCTCCCAGGTAATAATGTGATTGCTGACAATTTGTTAACCAGTCAACACAAGTTAACACAAGTATCTAAGATAAACACTTGACTTTCCTGAGTGCCATTGCAAATTCTTGGAGTTATAAAATATGATACCAAAGTGTGATCACAGATGCCATTAGTGGTGGTATGAGGAATACAGTTGTAGCTAGCATAGAAGTATTGATGACAAGAGATGAGGAAGTCATTCTTGGATTTTTTCCATTTGACTGTTTAGTTATGATCTTCCTCTGCTCAGCATTTTTATTTAAATGCAAGTCAAAGAAAAAATATGACTGCTTTCTAAAGGTATTGGGAAGAGATAAATGTTCAATATATGTTAAAAATATATATATTTTTATAATCTTACTTGTAATTTTAATAAACTTCAGGTGTTTTGTTAAGCAGTGTTTTTAATAATGAAAAATAAAAGATACATTGCTCTACTGATACTATTCTGACATGAATTTAAAGGCAAAATAATTTCAAAAACTTTGCTTTTGACCACCAACCTCTTGTCCAGACTTTTTCTTGGATCTCTGCATCCTGAGCATGTGACCTTTGTAGGTGAACACGAATGTGAACCTGCATTGTCTTTGAACAACCTATTTGACTTCAGGCTACAGTGCTCAAAAGACAGGAGCTGCTGCGAAAAGTTGTAACTAAAAGGGAAACAGCCTGTACACCAACTATGTGTAGCTGGAACTCTGATTTCAAATTCAAAGGTCCTGTGTACACACAAACACTCCCCAGCTGAAGGAGTGAAAAATGCATGAGCTGATATAGCTAAGTTTGTGCAAGTTTGTTCAGTGTTCTCTGCTGTGTTCAGCTGAGCTCAAGGAGGGACCTTGCATTTTGGGCTATCATTGAGCCTATTTGTACCCCAATAAATTGCCTGAAGATTCAGTGGAAAGAATCAGGTCTCATTTGTCTTGCTGAGAATGAGTCTATATGTTTGTTTAGATTGTGGAGCAATTTGTTTGGATTTAAATGGCAATATTGTTTCTGGATTTTAAGAGAAATTATGTGCTCTCTGATAAAACAGTGTTGTATTGGAGATCTGCTTTCTTTTCTCATACCAAGAATTTTCATGTGACTTTGTTTATGTTTAGTATTACACTGTATGGACATAAACAAAATGTTCCAATTTAATCTAAACAATCAGGGCCTTCATTTATGAAGAACTGTGAGAAAGTCTAACGAGAGGTCCAAGGGAAAGTGCATCAACCTAGCCCTGGAGTCTCCCAGCATATCTAAACTTGTCAGTAATTAAATTCAGAAACTTCAGGAATCCTTTAGAAGTTGAGTAGTTGGGAGAATATTTAATTTTTCTCCCTTAGTGGATTGATTCCTATGGTATTTCTGTTGCATGTGAAGAAATCACCCCTTATGTAAATCAGCCAAAATGCTCCAGGGCTTCTTGGGAAAGAAACCTTCAGTCTTGTTAGTATGTGGTTTAGCAGAGAAACAGAGTCTATTGGAGGGTACAATGTTTAGGTTTTGGCATTGTAAATGGGAAGTCAGGTATCTGAATTTCTTGTAGAGTGATGACAAGGCAAGGTTAGTTACTAAATACTTTTCACAGGTATGCTCATGAGAATGTCAGCTTATCTTTCTCATTTCAACTCAAGAGGTAGCATAAAGAGTCAAATACCACTTAATAAGACAGAAGACTTACTTTCTCTTCAAATTTGCAAATACAGATTAAATCTCACCTAAATATAGCTAGAAAGAAAGTTGTGTTCCTCATCTGGCTTATGAGCAACAGACTTGTCCCAGTTCTGGTCTGCAATAGTGCCTGGAGGAGAGTAAAGTCTACTAACACAAACCCTAGCTTTTCCTTTTGTGTAATCTATCATCATTACATACATACATGTATTTTGGAAAGCTTTATCTGAGATCTCACTCTAGTTTTGACAGAATTGCAGTGAAAATAATTCTAATGTAAACTACCAGACATTAAAGTTAAGCCTGTCCTAAACTTTGTCTTTTTTTTCAATTCCCTTCCTAATAGTCTCTCTTTTTTGCTTAAAGACAAAAGGCATTTTTGAGTGAAGTGGAAGCTGTCCATGTTCTATTTTTAGTTTTAACTTTTAATTTTCATAATATATGTAGACCAGACTTCACAGAATTAATATTTCAAGTTGGTTCTAAATGAAAAATCTGCTTGAACTCTAAACTCATTGACTCAATGCTAACAACAAGTTTTACCGAGGCAGAAAACTCCCTGTTTTTTTCCAGACACTGAAGACAAGAGGTCATCAGAAAAACCTTGCATTAACTTCAGCAGAATGGCAGTAAGCCTGTTATTCTAGTCAATTAGAAATACCACATTCTGGACAAAGCACTATTCACTAGACATTGTAACAGTTAAGTAGATGAGCACAATGGGTGGGGAAAGTAAGACAGGTGAAGTGTCTGATCAGGAGTAAAGTGCTTACACATGTAATTGGTATCCTGCATAAAAGCTATTGCTCTTTTTGCTGTTTTGACTTAGTTGATAGGAATTCTAATTTTAAGAGGAGAGGTTTTGGGAGGCAGTATCAAAAGACTTCTAATGTTTCCATCATTAACCTGTATTGATTCAGAACTGTAAAACTTTAAGAGCCAAAAAGAAAAGTCCTTGCAGTAGTAGCTGTTGCCAGCTCTTTGAGCTTTATTGCTAATTTTTCAGTGTTTGATGTTCTACTTTAAAAACCTGAGTTCCTGGAATCAGATGACTAAATGAGTTAAGATTCCCACATTAAAACTAAAAAGGAAAATTCTCATTTTAATGACTATGGAAAGAATCAAATAAATTAACTGCACTGGTATACAAACCAGAATGAAGGATCAAACATTTTGAAACCTGTAATACCTTAAAACTTAATGCCGTGTGTTATGTAGTGGAATATCTACTGCAA
Organism: Colius striatus; assembly: GCF_028858725.1. Taxonomy (NCBI): domain Eukaryota; kingdom Metazoa; phylum Chordata; class Aves; order Coliiformes; family Coliidae; genus Colius; species Colius striatus. Next base: position 9,689,088 of record NC_084762.1, read on the forward strand.
TGAACTAATCAGTAAATAAAATTTTAATTGAGCATACTTTTTTTCCCCCTTTTCTTTCTTTCTTTTTTTTTTCTTGGCTTTCAATGTACTTTTGCACTTGTGTTCAGAGACAGAATTTTGCAATTTTACTATCCTACTAAAGCAGATAGTTTGAGTTATTTCTCACAGTGCTTCTTGCAGAGACAGGAATGGGAAACATTGTTCTGAAAATACAGCAAAGAAGAGAACAGCTTATATTTAGCCTTCTTTTCCACTTTTCTTGCATACTAACTTTGGGCAGAAGTCTGTAATAAAGGCCTTTATATATTTTAGCTGCTGATTACAAAAAGAAATGTGGTACTATGCACTCAATAGAAATTAATGTTTTAAATCCCTATATACAAGATTTTCTGAATTATGACAGCGTGCTAGGAATTAAAGACAAAATTACTATCACAGGCATTTTGTCTGTTCAGATTCCTCATGTTTTATTGTTGTGTTCTGATCCAGGGTGGATCTTAACAGAAGACACCGGCCAGGTGTGGGCATGGCTGTAACACAATTGCTACATCACTCAGGAGATGTGCTTTAAGTCCTGACACTGTCTGTTTGCATGATGCTGTAAAACAGAGGTCAGATCAAACAAAATACTGGTAGCAGCTCAGACTAAAATGATCTTTATCTCAGTTTGCTATAGCTGGTAATATATGTCTACTGCAAAGAATACAAGGACAGGACAAATATATAGTGGTACTTCTCCAGAGACTGGTCCGATCTCCCCTTCACCTCATAGAACATTTTAGTGAATTGAAGGTAATTATTTTTTTCCTACTTATTTTACCATAAATCCTTATTTCTAATGTCCTTAACAGAGTCCTAGAGCATTATATATCAAAATCTCTTTACTCTCCTGCTGCTCACCAAAGACAATTTTTTGGCTGGTGCTGTTCTATAGAGAATCCTCTCAGATAAATCTATTACCAACTTTCTGATTTACTGATAGAGGTGGAGGAAAAGGACTCTTACTCCTTGAATATCCTGGAAAAGTCATGAGCTAGATATGGTTTCTGGACAGATAGTAACTCTTGAGGGATTTCTCTTGCATTAACTTGATTAATATTCTCTTCAAACCAGGTAAATTTTGGGTCTACAAATTTCTCTATCAAGAAATTCCACTAGTTAAAACCTCCTAATTACCTTTGTTTCAAAGCCTGCTTCTTCAAGGCTTTTCAATGACATTTGGTTCTTAAAATGGTTGATCTCTATGTGCCTGCTGCCTATGGTTTTAGAGACCCTTATCTTAATTCCCCAGGATTCCCTCTGAGCCAGATAAGAGTCTTACTCCACTTAGTCATCACCTCAGTTGAAACTGTTTCACACTTCCAATTATCCTTTTCATGCACATATTCCAATTCTACTCTGTCCTTTTTAAAATGAGGAGTCAGAATTACACATCTTAATATGCAGAGAACCCCAAGTCCTTATGATGGCATGAGGATATTCTGTTTTGTTCTCAATTTTATTCCTACTGATCACTAATGTTTCATCTGTTGCAGTCCCATGGTCTTTCTCATGAACCCTAGTCAACTCATGATTTTGTATATGAAGTTAGGATTGTTCTTCTTACATATTTCTTTACATTAATCTCTACTGAACCTTCTGCCTTTTCATTACACAGTGTACACCATTCTCTCCTGTTCCTACTCAATATCAGTTCATATCATCATCAGGAGTTCTCAATTTGCTGCTCATGTCCTTTCCAGGTTGGTCACCAATGTATTGGGCAGCACGTGGTCCCTACACTGATTTTTCTTGACTTTGAAGATCTTGTTCTGTTTTATTTTCATCCTGCTGTCTGTTTCCTGACTTTTAACCAAGAGTTTGCCATGCAATGCTATGACTAATTAATTTCCTGAAAAGGTATGGGAAGGGAACATTTAAAAACACCCACTTTTTGAAATCCAGTTTATATGAGATGGATATTCTTCTTGATCCTGGGAAGAGCTCCCCCATGTTTGCAGGGCCTTGTAAAAACTCCTGTTATTATTTTTCCCACATATATTATCTTTATTCACATGTTCTCTAATTCTATTTCTTTTTATAGTTTCTATTAATTTTCCCAGTTCAGGTATGAACTGAGTTAAAAACCTGTAGTTCCCTTGTAAGTTTTCTTTAAAATACTGACATCTCATTTGCCTCCTCCCAGTACTCAGATACAAGGGCTAAAAAAAGAGAGATTACAAACCACTTCTTTTTGGGGGGGCTATTTACTTGAGTTCTTTTATCATTTTTAAGTGAGTATCATCTTAATCCTGGTCATTTCTTGCTGGTAAATGTGTTGATTTGTTCCATTGTCTCTTTTTATATTGTCCCTTATTTACAACACACTTTCCAAGTTTCCTACAGAAAGTGGTGGTCTTTGCATTTATTTCCATGATCAGGCATTCCTTTGGTTCTGTTTGAGATTCATTTGGGTAAAAGTTTTATCAGCTGCTACAGACTTGGAAATTTGTCATCCAGATAATGACTGACACCGAATCACATGGCAGCTAACGTTGCAATGGAATTTTCTGCTCAATACTCTAAATTTTGTGTTTAAGCTTTTCTGCATTCTGTACAAAACACAAAGCTTGCTGTTGCACTTTACACAGTTGGATAAAATGAGACATGAAAGATTTTACTTGCAGCAGCCATGCTGGTAGGTAATAAAATTTGATTAATAATAAACTTATCATGTCAAATTAAATCATAATAAGAAACTGTGATATATTGTAGTTATATTGATAACAATTGTTCACACAAATGTAAAGATTAGGATGCTGTGGAACTGTTGTCCAGAAAAGCAATATTCTGCTTCTGAAAAGCACTGAGTAAAACATGAACTGCTGGGAAACAAAAGGGATAATACATATAGTCACTTCCTTACTGTCTTTTGTACCAAACCACTGAGTGGCATTCAGTCTTTTTCTCCCTGGAACATCAAAGAAATTATTATTTTTCCCCTTGGCTACCTCACATCCTTTAGTGCTTACAAAAAACCTTTTTACAGAATCCCCATCAGAATGAAAGTGAAACTAGTTTATGCCCAAGCATGATGCTGAATTGTCAGAATGTACTGCTTAGGCTCTGTAGTCCAGGGCTACCAAACATACTTAGCTGTGAAGCACCACATAGATGTTGATGTTGTCTGTACAAGCAGCAGTGACAGTCATTTCTGGCTTCATTTGTGCACAGCAAGAGGAATTTCCAGTTTGCTAATTATTTTGCTAGGGTGTAACACACGAGTAGTGAGAGGCACACTGAGCTGGGGATTCTCAATTGCAGGCCTTCTTTTAGTATTTTTTAGATATATAGTCATATTTTTTAATTTAAAAGTATTTTTAGTAATAACCAAAGGTATTTAATATTTTTGGAATGCAAAGAGGCTGTGCCTAAAATTGTTTTCTACCCGTTTTAATGGCCTAGATTAACTTACAAAAAAGCAAATCCTATCAAGAGGTACCCTGAAAAGAATGAGAGATGAAATAAACAGCAATCAGGCAGTTAGAATGGATGGATTTGAGTCTGATTCTTCCTACCACCTTGAGTTAATTAGCAGCAAGTATGTCCCATTAACAGTAGCAAAGATTGCTTGGTTAGTTAGCTCTGAAGGGAGGCTGGTGTCATTTTTAAAAACAGATGCAACAGCAGCAGCACTGCTGGATTCCTCACATTCCATGTCATCATATCCCTCTCCCACCTGGAGCACTGGTTGGGCTACTTGGCTGCTGCTTTCATTAGAGCTAGCATGTAACTGACAATGAGGAGTAGGGAATATTTTACTTTCTGGTTTGCTTGCTTGCTTCATATCCCTCCCACCCAGCATTCTTCCCCAAATTTCTCCCTCAGACACACATATTTTTGAGCTGTTTCCGATCTTCATTGAGCTTTTGTATTTTTCTTGAAAGTACCAGCTGTTTGGTTGTGTTCAGTCTTAATTATGCAAATAAAGGATTGCATGAACATAAGATATGACTCTGGCACTTGTAGAGCTGTCCTGCAAAAGGGCATCTGCAAGTTTTGTGCTACTGGTTAACAGCCTGGCTTGTGAAATACACCGTATCCCATTGGTAAGTCATTGAATTTGCAAAGTAAATATTCTAAGTAGTATTTTTATTTCATGTAAAGCCATATTTACAAAACAAAAATAACTTGGAAGGAAGAAAACTTCAGAACAAAGACTGTATTCTGTCCAGACTTGATGTCTGCACATACAGAATGTAGTGTGTTTGAATTAATAATAACTTAGTCTTTTCTTCCCCTCTCTGATTTCTGTCTCAGTACATGAGATGGTAAAGAAATGACCATATATTTCTTTTTTTCCTTTATCACTAGCTCTCAGTGTAGCCTTCTGTGTTCAATGCCCTTTGTTTGCTGTACATTCAGAGCCAAGCCTGTTCTGAGTAAATAATTATTAATTTCTGTGTGGGCTTTGCTGCTAATGGTAACATTGCTGTGTACTTCACAAATATTATTTAAGTGACTGTCCCACGACCTTTGGGAGGTTAGGGTATATGTCTGCTATTTTATAGGTACAGTATTAAGCCATAGAACACTTAAGATTATGTGTATGTATATGTACCCAAGCAATTCATGTAATTGCTTTAAATGCAGTTAAGAGTTTGTCAGAAAGCTCCACACTGATTGCAGAGGCAGCTTGCTGGAGGTCAGAGGGAACTGTGATGTTTCCTTAGCACCCTGCAGCCTGGGCTTTAAGGGTCATTCCATGGAAAAAGACTATGCAAATGCTCTCCACATCCCCATCTCCATCAGTGTCAAGGCCTAGGTGTATAGAAGTGTGTAAGCATAAATATTGCTGTGAGTGCAAAAACATCAATTGTTTTATGGCACAGCATTGGTCTCCAAACTACAGATATGCCCAAAAACTCTCAGGACTTTATAGTGTGGACTAAGGTACAGGGCTATTTGAGTGATGGACTATGGAGTTAGAGAGAAAAAAGAACAACAACAAAAATCCCACAAAGACAGATAAAACCATCACAGATGGCCAGGCACTTGTAGCAGTCCTCTGAGAGAAATCTCCTCAGTGAGGAGCTTGCTGGATGGAAGGTTTGGAGCTGGGAGCAGGGACACTTTCTCTAGCTCTTTGATTTTTCTTGTGTTGAAGGAAGCAGGATATTGCACATTCCTGCACTGTATCTGGCCTGCATCAAACACACCTGACCCCCACCCACACATCCTCTTTTTGAAGGGGCAATTTTCATACTCTGTTTTGTTTTATCTGTTTTGAGAGAGATGTTTAAGCTTGAAAGACCAACATAGTTTAGCCATGCTCCCACTGACCTCAGTGAATACTCATCACTTCTCCAAATTGGATGTTAATGGCCTCAACAAGCATGCAAAAGAGTTTTTGGCTGCAGTTACTCTGATGTTGCTTTCTAGACTTTGCCCCTTCCCCCCCCCTCCCAGATTCACTCAGGAAACCATCCTTTCCTTCTTGAGAGGCTGCACAGGTCTTTCCCTGCTCATTATAACAGAAATAGCTGCTTCCTCTTGGTTTGAACAGTCACCAGAAATGGGAGAGATGCAAAATTTGCAGTAACTGAGTTGCTGCACTGGTCACTTAGAGCCCAGCAGAGGACTTGGCTGTAATGGTGCCCAGCTCTGCCTCCATTCTCTCAGCTTCCTCCAGCCTGAGCCCTTTTTGCTCCTTCCTTGCACCATCTCTGTTTTTCATTCAGGAAAATGAAGGGTGCATCCATTCTCATATTTTAGTTCAGATGAGGAAAGCACTTTTCAGTCACGCTCTCACGCATCTCCTCCTAATATGATTTGTTTGCACTGTAGATGTTGGAGTATATGGCCTAGATTCCTCTGGAGGATATTGGTGGCAGATATGCTCCAAATGACTCCTGCATCATTGTGTCTCCAGTCAACAGGACTAATCTGAAGAATTATCTCCTTCCCATCTAGTAGTCCTTCCTTTTCTGTTTTGCCATGCTGTTTGCCAACTCCTTGTCTTGGTCTTCCTATTACAGCAATATACTGCAGTTACTGTCTTCTGCCATTACCACTTTCATGCCTGCCTTCAAAATTAGAAAGACTAGACTTTTAATATCCTGTTCATATTGATTAATAATCGCAATCCATTGATTCAGTGTGAATATATAAGTGGAGTTTGCATGCTGTGAGAAGTGCCACTCTACAAAGTAGGACTAGGATCTGGACTATTGTTAATTGCATATCTAGGCTGAATAAAATACAAACTACTATATTCTCAGTAAAAAGGATTTTCTAGCAACAAAACTATGGAAATCTGACTAGAAATACACATATTCTTTGGAATTTTAAAAGTAAGATATGCAGTTTCTTGTGCAAGAATTTCCTAAATTGGGAAGGAAGCCTTTAGGAGGGGATCTGGTTGGTCAATCTAGGGCAGGAGAGGTATCACTTTTTTGCTTATGCAGCTAACTAAAACAAACACCTCATTCATCTTTATCTCATTCTAATACCCATGGATTCCTTACTTTTCACTTCCTTTCTCAGTTTGCATTCTTGTGCCTGTGTGGATTGACTACATTATTTCCCATTCCTTTCTCTCTCTCTGTCCCTGCAAAAGAACCTTTTGTTGTGCTGTCCTTGGATACCTCTTATGCTCAATTTGTTTGGTTATGACATTCTTTTGAAGTTTAATTTGGAACAGAACAGGCACATCGTCCTTGAAGCTGTATCAATCAGGTAATCTCGCTTCTCATTCCCTGATGGTTAGGTAGTTTTACCTTTCAAAACCACATGAACTCTAACAGTTCTAGGAATCTGTTGTAGAGCAGACAAATATGAGTTCTGAAAGACACAACCAGGCACACACTTTATCTAATGTGTCCTTTATATAATGTATGTATATCTTTATATTTTTTAGTAAGAGTTGTTTATTATCAGAAACCTTCAGTTTATTTATTAGTGACATTTAAAAATGACAACTGTTTCACTGCAGAAAATATCAGTGTAGTTGCATCTGATTGAGCAACTGAGGCTCTTTCTCTGAAAAAGTATTTTCCTATGTTTATATCTAGAGGTGGGACATTTCTGTTTTGTTTTAAGATGACAGACACCACTTTCAAGCTTTAAAAAGGTTGAAAGTTTGTCAGGCAATTTGGAGTTTCAGGGTTTGATTCATCCATAAAATAAGCCAGAATGTGTTTTACAGTCTCAGGTGAGCATATGGAAGCTTGCATCTCTGTGGCTAAGGGGCCAAATTTCTTATTCTGATTTAGACTGTCAAGGGGAATAAAAAAGATGTAGAGATGTTAATTCTAAAATGTAGCACATTAGTAAAGATCATATTTCCATTTAATGGAATGCTGTATTTGGTACTAGCAAAAGTTTTAGAAGTATCTAAAGCTTCCAAGCTTCTTTTATCTAGTCTTGTGAAACCTGAGTTTCAGTCTGCTTTTGAACATGCTTTAGACAAAATCCAGTGGAGCATGTCTTTAAAGTTAAAAAAAACCCCCAAACCTAAGAGTGAAAAGTCAGCTGGAGAGACCTCAAACCAGATTCTTATGACTGAAAATTTCTAAGCCAAGACACTACATTTCACAGAATCTCAGAATGGTAGGGGTTGGAAGGGACCTCTAAAGATTATCCAGTCCAACCACTCTGCTGATTCACATAGATCAGGTCACATAGGAACATATTCAGATGGGTTTTGAAAACTTCCAGAAAAGGAGACTCCACAGCATCCCTGGGCAGCCAGTGCCAGGACTCCATCACCTTTACAGTAAGAAGTTTTTCCTTAAGTGGATGTTTTTGTGTTCCAGTTTTTGTCCATTATCCCTTGTCCTATCACTGCACGCTACAGAAAAAAGTGTTGCCCCGTCCTCTTGACATACAACTTTCAAACATTTGAAAATATGAATTAGGACCCTGCTCAGGTTCCTTTTCTCCAGGCTGAAGAGTCCCAGATCTCATAAGATGCCTCTTCTCATAAGATACTCCAGTCCCCTGATCATCTTGGTGGTCCTGCTCTGGCCTTTCTCCAGCACTTCCCTGTCCCTTTTGAACTGAGGAGCCCAGAACTGGACACAGGACTCCAGATGAGGCCTCATCAGGGAACAGTAGAGAGGCAGGAGAACATCTCTCTACCTGCTGCCCACACTCTTCTTGATGCATCCCAGGATGCCATTGATATTCTCGTCCATGAGGGCACATTGCTCATGTTTAGTTTATTATGTGGATTCTACTCCACTCAATAATGTAATGTAGTCTCATAGAATTTAAACAATCCCAACAAAATCAATGAAACTTCCTGAGGTTATTATTCTTTCCTATATTCCATTCACTATGCTCAGGTGTATCACAGCTATATTTGATTAATTTTTTAGCATCAAATAATGTTGAATAGAACTTTCTTCTGCTTGATTGAGAAAGTGAAGAAGCAAAGTTAAGTCAGAATTTAAATTTCTTTCTTCCATCCATAGTTATAGTTATTAATTGATTTGAACTTTGTGTATTTTGCGTTGAAACAGAAAATCTGAGTAGAGAGATCAATATTAATAATAATCTGATCCAGATTCAAATATTTTGACTTAATCATAGTGCGTCTGTCTATTGATGGCAGTAATGTGAATGAAAATAACTCCCAATTTTCTCATTTAATTTGCACAATTCTTTCAATTTGCAAACTGTAATTATTGTTTTTTTTCTTCTAATCTCCTCTATATTGAGCAAAAAAGGTATTACAATCAGAGATAAATTTGTTTACATCATAGGCAGTACACTGAGGAAATGTCTAAAAATGCTTTTTTACATGGTTTTCTCAGCCTAGAGATTCTGTAACTTTGATTATTTGATTTCTTCCCAAGCTGCAGCAGCATTTTCCTTGTTTGTTACAATCTGAAGTTAGAGCAGTGCAAGATACTGATCTGTTTTGTGGGCAGAATCCTTCATTTCAATGCAACTTTAGGTAATTAAATATGGATTTGAAATAGATGTCCAGCTGCTCATGCCATTTGGCAGAAACTGTCTGAACTGAGAAAGTGGGGGATAAATGCAGACACTTTGAGCTGTTCTAACCTCTTCTTCACTAGACATCTCCATCCATTATGAATCCCTTGGGCCAGATCATCACTGAGGTAAATTGGCACTGCTTCCTTAGGCTCATTGCTTCTGTTCTGACTTATACCAGCTGAGCCTTAGATTATTTTCTCATTAAGTGGACGAAAGTGACCAAAGCATGTCTAGAGGACTCAGAATTGAAATGCATTTCTGTAAGCACTGCCTTGCTTCAGTAACAGCACTAATGCAATGGAGGCCCCCTGATACCCTCTGTAAACACACTCATGTGAGAAAGAGTGAATTAGGGTGATGTATCTGCAGCTGTGAACTGTTGTCTATTTGAACGAGGGAACTAGCTGAGCCAAATGAGGAACCAGGAGCTGTTACAGCTGATCCTGGATCTGCTGTATAGCAGCACCAATGCCCACACTGCTCTGTCACATGCTTTTTCCTCTTAATACCTTGACTCCATCATGACTGGGTACAGACTAGTGGTCTTTTCTCACCTGACCTCTGTAGAAGCTGTGGAAAGGTTTCCACAAGAGAAAATGGTGTTTTCCAAGGTGTTTTCCTCATGTGATGTTTCAGTGTGTGTCTCATTTCCCAAATCTGAAGAAGCCACTTCAGAAACACTGAACAGAGGCAGTACTATATCGATATGGTCTCAGAATTCAGCATACATTATGTGAATAATACTATCTCTGAAGGGAAGGAGGGGACATTTTCTACACCCCTGACATGCTATCTCATCTGAGATGAGAATAAGGCAAGTGAAACAAGACTTTTTCACAAAGGGTCTCAGATTTTCTGCTCTTCCAATGAAATATGAAATAAATGGATTGATGCCTAATCCATGTTAAATACTAATAAGTATTTAATATATATATATGTGTAAGTTCAATGTCTTCAGAAGCCTTGTTGCTTCTGTGTCTTGTATATACTGCAAATAGAAAGTACACTCTATATTATGTTAGAGCCTTGGCATTCACTTCAGTTAGGAAATCTTGCCATTTCTGAGCTTGCAAATCTGGCAGAAGAGTGGAATCCAATGGTATGAGGTTGCTAATATATGCTGCATTTAGCTTGAGTAGTGACTATTTACTTGATGTTCACATATGTATGATCCTATTTAACAATAACCTTGAATGAATGAAAGTTCTCATTAAAAAAACTGAGAAGGAATGTTTCACAAGTGGCACAAAGGCTTATTAACTAGGAGTTTAAAAGATTTTCATTACCAAGGGAAAAAAACACACAACAGTGTTTAGAAATGCTGCCTGATTTTATTGGCTGGTCACTCAAAACACCGCCAGCATGATATGCTTTTTATTTGCTGAGTGGCCATTTTGAACTTCTCTCTGCTGACTGCGTTGGGCTTGGTTTCAAATCTCTCTTAATCCTGCAATGAACCTTTAATGAAGCTGGATTGACTTGAAATCAGTACTTAGAAACATTAATTAAAATAAAGCAGGAGGAACCAAAAGATCAAATGATCCATTGTGGTGGTGGTGGTGATGTTCAAATCAAAGCTCTTTTCTCCACCCATCTCCAGAAAAAAGCAAGCCTTTGATGACTGCAGCTGTATGACTTCCAACATGTTTTTTAAGATGGCCTTAGGTTTTAATTACTTTTGCTGTTTTTGGCTGGTATTTTCTATATTTTGGAAAAGCTATTTGGGACATATCTTTTTATCCTTCTTTTCAAAAAAGCAGAGGATAAAACAGGCAAGATTGCCATGAATAGTGTGACAGGGCATGGCAAGCCCACTCAGGCTGGTCTGTTCTGTGTTCCAGAGAGCAGAGTTTTCTGCAGAGGCTGGAAATGGCCCTGGAAAGTTCTCTGTTTCCTGAGCCAAGTTGTAATAGCTAGCATATCCAGTGCTACAGCTCTGGCATTTTTATTTTATTTCATTTTTTAAAAAAATTGAGTGACCCTCCAGCAGTCTCTTTGTTGCATTTTCCACTACCAACTAGCAATGTGCTTCTGCAGACAATGCAGCCTCTGTAGTAACAGTCTGCAGTCCCTGTTGTTCTGCTGTGCCTCGAGCCTGCAGAAAAGCTCCCTGATAACAGAAGGAAACGTGGCTTGAACAGAAATGTTAGCCTCTCTGAGCGCTGATATTAATTACATGGTATGGTTACACTTCAGGAGCTAGTTCAGGGACACCTGACCCTTGCTGTCAAGTCTGCTATTTCATGAGTGAATGATCTCATCAGTGGTTCTCGAGGCAATTGATCTTTATTCTTTGTATTGCTTATCAATTCCTGCACTCCCTTAATATGTGTCAGGTTTCTGCAGCAATTTTCCAGTGCTGCCTTTTTTTAAAATGCAGTTAACTATATGAGAACCTATCAGCTATGTGAGAGGGAAACCTAATAGTCACCAGCTAAAGCTTTGCCTCAAATGTCTTTTTTTCTGCTGGGACTGGAGACCTCAAAATATTTGATAGTACTACTGAAAGGAAAGCGGAGGAAGAGGGACTGTGTAATTCCCCCCAGCCTCAGCTAGGTAAGAAGTCACAGATCTGTCTCCCAAGGCTGTCTCCCAGGAAGGTAATATAAAGCTGCTATAAAATGCGTGACTTCAGACACAGGTAAGAGCATCCTCTGAGGAGAAGGGTGAAAGATGTTTAACTTACAGCTGCTGTATATGGTTTGCCTCAGAGCTGTGTAACATGAAGCCCTGCAGGATTTCACTCACCATCTATCTTCCTCCTCCCAAAGGAGCAGAGGTCCAGCCTTCAGAAAACCCATAAGGACAAACTCTCTAGGTCTCTAGTGATTTCTCAGTGCTACCACAGTATCAGATACCACTGTAGCTAGAAACAATAACATCAAAACGAGTGCTATAGTAAACTAGGCGTGAATTTGGCCTATGTTAGACCACTTGCAAAGTTACACTGCTTTTAGCCAGCCTTACAGTCTGAAGGAACTGCTAAGGAGGAACTGTCAAATGGATCCATTTGGGATAGTCATTTTACATTTGGGAACAACTAGTGTGTGTATGTCTGTGTGGAACTGGGAAGTGGGTAGGAAGTGAGAAATGCTTTAGAATCAAGTCAGACACCATTGTCACATGAATGCATAAGTGTTCTGTTCTTTCCTAGAAGAGTGGACATTCTACATTTATTGTCTATTGTATCTCAGGTCTGTGGCTTCCTGGGGAGGAGGAAGGGGAGAAGGGTCAGGCAGACAAGAAAATATGCAGTTACTCATTTTTGTGGTGTAAATGCAATGCTTTTTCCACTGCATTACCTTGCATTGGGCTGAGTAGGAGGGACAGAATTGTCAAAAGTAATTATGGAAAAGAAGAAACAGAAAACTCAAAAAGAAAGAACTGAGATCAGCTGCAAGCTTAAAAATGTGAGTTCAAAGTGAATTACTTCTTATATAGCAATGTGTTAGCTTCTCTAGTGGGCAAACTGCTCTTCTTGATACAGCCACACAGCATTAGTCACATATACCCTTGCTAAAGCACCAGTCTGTTAGGTTTCCTGTTACAGCAGTAAATTGCTTTTTGAGCTAATGCATACAAATACAGTTACTTAGTTAATCTCTCCCTCTCTCTGCCCCCTCTAACCCATTTGAAGTGTCATCAGCATTATGACTACTTCCTGAAAATACTTCTGACTTTAAGTCTTACAAGTCTAAAAGAAGTGACAAAGGGATAGGAGCATAGCGGGAGAGGGAAAGAATGATTCAAAAGGGGATTAAAACCTCCCCACCACCACTTTTGCAGCATATCAGTGTAAGACAATTGACCTGAAAGGAAATTTGAAGAATTATACCTGTGAAACATGCGATTCATTCTCATTTCAGGTTGCCATATGGAATGATTTTAACTTAATTTAGAAGTATTTTTGAAAAAGTACTGCCACAATCCCAGGGTTTGTGGGAAACAAAGTTATATGTGACTTGAGGAAGAAAAAAACAAAGTAAAAACATATTCTTTTACTAAAAAAAGGCTAAAAATCATCTTTCTTTTCCTTTTTTTTTATACTCTGTACTGGAAATAAATTAACACAGTGATTTCAACAAATTAGACATAAATCCCTTCTTTATTATTAATATAGGAAAGTAGGTGGTGAATAATGAGCAAAGAATGTGTGGGAATGGAAAGTTTCTTCAAGTTAAAAAAAATTTAAGGAAAAAAGCAATAAGAACAAAAAAATGGCAAACTAAGTACAGCATATACAGATATTTCAGTGAATCCTTGCAGTCTTATTTTGTGTGTGGTTTGTTTGAAGTGTATGCTTTTATATTTCTTGAACTGTTTGCTTTAATGCTGAAATGACAAAAAAGAAAACTTGGTCAAACTGAAGTAACTATTTTTTATTGAACATACTAAAAAAATCATCTATTTGACAGAGTACTTGACACCGTACTTTTAGTAGTTCTTACTTACCACTTCTTATTTGAGTAATATCCCACCTGGAGATTCTATTGTTGCTGGCCTTGACAGTTCAGACACTGACAACATTGCCAGTGCAATAATCAGTGTGTTGTCAAGTGTATATTTTTTTTTTCCTGAAAAATCTTGCAACCTAAGGATGTGCCAATATTCTAATCATTGTGGTTAACAAAGGCCTTTCCAAGATAACTAAAGCTAGCTAACAAAAGTACTATTCTCAGTGTATTCATGATGCTAGACGTAGCTTATGAATCCCACCTGAGAATCTAAGTCAACGTTTGAGCTTCTTAGTACCTTTTGAGATCTATGGTGTGGCTACTTCCCTGTTTGCAGCCTCTGATCTAAGTACTTTGAAGCTCTCTCTGAAATGTTTTTCTGGACAGTAGGGATTGGTGTGGAAACATTTTCTGAATGCAAACTCAGTCTCAGTTGCACAAAACTGCCTCTAGGCTCAACAGCAGATGGTTCAGCCACCCATGTGGGTTTATTCCTGGTTTTCTTTAAAATGTGGGGAAGTTACAAGGCCTCATTTGGCTGAATCTGAAGGAGTAACTTTATTCTTTGTGACTTTGTTCCCAGCAGGCATGAATTGCACTAATAAACAACTGTCTTTGGTTGATCCTTAGCACACGAGGCACCAATATGGGTTATAGTGAAGATAGACTAGACATAAGGAAGGCATTTTTTGCACGGAGAGTGGTGAAACACAGGAACAGGTTCCCAGAGATGTGGTAAAAGACCCATCCCTGGAAACACTCAAGGTCAGGTTGTGTGGGACTTTGAGCAACCTAATGTAGTTAAGGATGCCATTGCAGAGAGGTTGGACTAGATGGTCTTTAAAAGTCTCTTCCAAACTATTTAATGACTCTACGATTCTAGGGGTATCTAGGTACTGTTGGAGCACTTTGTGATGAATTGTAATGGCACTGTTCCTGATAAAAGGTTATTCCTTCTGCATTCTAAAGACAGGGTTTCTTAACAACCAGACTGAGTGTTGGAAACTCACAGCAATAGCCCTATAGTAAGACTCAGTATCACTAAAACCACTGCTAAACACGTGGAGGGGGTAGCTTACTCTGATCTAAATCAGAGCAGATAGAAGGTTACAGCTTTGCGCATGCAGAGCTAGTTTTTATGTTCACTTCCTCTTTATCCATGGACAAGTTATTTTCTTAGAAGTCTGTATAATCTGCATCTAAAGAGGCTTCCTAGTTTGAATCATTTGTAATAAGAAATGAAGGACCTCAGAGCATTTTAGAATCTGAATCCTAACATTTATAAATCACTTCAAAGAACAAAATGCACCTTAGAAATCATAGAATCATAGAATGGAAGAGACCTTTAGAGATCATCTAGTCCAACCCCCCTGCAGAAGCAGGGTCACCTAGATCAGGTTGTATAGGAACATGTCCAGTCAGGTCTTGAAGACCTCCAACGAAGGAGACTCCACAACCCCTCTGGGCAGCCTGTGCCAGGGCTCCCTCACCCTCACAGTGAAACAGTTTTTTCTTATGTTTAAGTGGAACTTTTTGTTTCCAGCTTCATCCCATTACCCCTTGTTCTGTTGCTAGCTACTATAGAAAAAAGGGATGTCCCAACCTCCTGACACCCATCATACTGCCTAATAAATTTACTCTAGGCTTAAATACTATGTAAATAAACAGATTTTTATTCATTCATTGCATCATTGCATTAATGAATGTCTTATTTTCAATGAGAATTTAAACAACTTTGTTTCTCCTTTATTTGCTCTGCTACTAGTGTAGTTTACCATTAGAAAACTTTTACTGAAGACTATCTATGGAAGACTTTGGTAGTTGTTAAGCAAAGAAATCTTAATGAACACACAATCCACAACTTTCCCTAAATCTTTAAAAAGGAGTCAGACAAGGCCAAGATACGATTTATATCTTCAGCATAGTTTAGTAAACTGTATCATTGTCTTGGTAGAAAGTGAATGAACGTTTACTTGTTTTCCCTTTTGTTCCAAATGCTACATGAAAAATTATTATTATTTTAGAAACCAGGTTAGTTTCATGTACGCTGTGAAGCTTAGACAGAAGTAATCTTGATGTTGCATGGGCCAAAATCTGTCACCAAATTGAGCAGCTCGGGTCATTAGCAAGCTGAACTAGTTCTGTTTCCATATCTGCCCCCACTTACTCACCTAGGGGCACAGTTTGTGCCTTTGTTCATTGAGAAAAAAGCATAGAAAGAAGATAAAAGAGATTAAATCTGACCCGATTATTGGAGTTACATGCATGTTTCTTTTGGATTAGTCCCATGATACAGTCAGATATATCACATAGTTTTCCCCCCATGTGTTTGAAAGTCTCTGTGACTAAAATACATGTGTCTGGCCAACTCTGTAAGAGTTGTATGCTGTATGGGGAGCTCTGAAAGCAGAGAGTCACTGAAGTGCAATAGGCAGGAAGGAAAGCAGAACTGTGCCCAGAGGGATAAGCATAAATATCTTGGGTTTATATAAAAAGACATTTCTGTAAAATTCTTAAATCAATCTGATCTGTGTGTGGTACAAAATCTGAAAAGCAGGTTTGAAAGGAGAAAAAAAAGATAAAAGCATGGTAGTTTTTAGTTTCTCTGGTTTGTTATCTGTGAGCTTGCACTTTTCTAGCCCAGTCCTTCACTGTCTGAGCTAGGCCTGAGTAATATGATCTTGAATCAGGTCTGAGAATGTCACTGTATCTGACTCTAAATTTTAATGTAAGCCATCTCAAAGGGAAACTGCCAAATGTTGTCTGGCTGTGTGTGGGTGAAACCCAGCAAATAGCTAATCTGTAGCAGCTACACTGAAGCCAAACTATAAAGCTTAACAGTGCTCTTCATTTTCCCTTGAGACCCTGTAGCAAGCCTGACCTGTTTTCTGCATTTCTACCTTAGTCTGCCTTATGGCTGGCCCTTTTTTTGGATGCTTCTACTGTCTTCAGCTCCCATTACTTTCAAAAACTACATTTAACTGAGTCTTCCTGACAAAATGCTCCTGCCACTTTTTTCTGTAACCTTCAAGAATCTTTGCATTGTCCTGTAAAAGAAAGGGTAGCAATGAAAATAATGTTTTTTCTTGGTTTTGTTTTGTTTGTTTATTTGTTCTAGCAAACAGTTTTTCAAATATATGACATCAAGCAAGGATATTAGCTTTCGAACTGTGAAAATGCAGCCTCAGAAACAGTTGATAGCACAGACATCCAGCCATCTTAAATACACGGACATTTTTGTACAACTTGGAACACTTAGTGCAAGCAAACAAGCTGTCAAAAATATGCCTGAGAAATATCTAGCTTTAGTTAAAATCCTTGCCTTCTAATCCTGGTTTAGCAGAGCCTCTTTCTTCCTAGCTGCTGTGAATGTTGTTACCAGGCCGTGATGCTCCAGGGTACAAATAACTGTCAGTTACGCAGCATTGCTCAGCCCCTTGTATGAGAGCAAGCAGAAAAGAATTTGGGCCAGGATACCTCTATTCATGGACATTGCTCTTTGTATTTGTGAAGCAAGTGAGACCGGGCTATAGTTCTGTGCTAGGTTAGGGTCTACAGAAGAGGGAGGTCAGGCCTCTTCCTGTGCCTTGGTTTTTTTCATTTTGTCTATGGGAAATCAAGAGCCTCCTTCTGCTGCCTACATTTGTTTGCTAACCTCTGATTTTTGCAGGTCTTTTCAGAATCTGGAAATACGTCTCTACTGTAATTTACAGTCGATCACATTACGTTCAAAGAAAACAGAGTTTTGATTACCCAGGAAACCTGTGATTTAAAAATACCCCTCAAATCCCCAGATCTGTAGCTTTTTAGTTTATGGGTTGCATTTTTCTTTACATTTTCTCTTTTCTTACAAGATGGGCATCCTAGTAAGCAGCTACATGTGATCATATGTAGGCGAGGGACATATGAACCAGTTAACCCAAGGCAAATAGAGCTGTCCTGATTTTTGACAAGCAGCAAAGCCATCATGTGACTTGAGATAGCTTGGAGCTGTCCCAAAGCACCCTTGGATGAGTCAGGGCTATGTTTCTAGCATGATCAAATGTCTGTCTTTCAGCATGCAGCTTGCTTCTTTTTCAGCCTTTCAAAGCGTGGTCTGCTGCTTTCTTAGGAGCTGCCGTGGTACCTTTGCTCTGGTCCAAGTGTATACCTGCATCGTGGCTTCTGATCGTGTAGCCACAGTCTCAGCTAAGAACACTTATGCTGCTATGGCATAATTTCCATAGCTTTCAATCAAAGAGGCTGAAACCAGTACAGCAGCATCCAGAAATAGCTCAACTGATGTATTTTGCAATCTTTTTGTTAGCAGTCTCTTGTTCAACACTATTTTGTTGTGTTTTGGTTTTTTTTCACAAAGTATTTGAAAGAGGGAGTCTGCTTTGGACTCTCTCTCTTCATGCAGTGAGCTGCAAGGTCCATCACAGCAGGCCAGCAAGACAAAGAGGACTATCCCCTTTCACCAGTGGGAAAGCTGCAGCAAAGAAAACAAAAATATTTGCCCAGAGTCATTTAGAAGAACCTGAACATTAACTATGAGATTACTCTTGGTATATTTTCTTGTGCTGAGCAGGAGCTAGGGAACTTTGCAGACTATCTGGTGAATATTCCAGGCTATTGTAAGTAAATGCCTGGAGTAGGTTTGGAAGTGGTAGCAGATCACATCAGGTACCATTTTGTAGCAATGACTTGGTCCTCTGAGTTTTAAAAAATAATGACATATTTTTTTTATGGGTTCCATTTACAAAGCAAACCTTAGAAACTTGAATCATGGGGGACACAGCAAAGAGCTTGCAGCAGTAGTTCTGACAGGTCCAAATGGTCTATTCATTTCAGTAAGATAACTCAGCAGGCTAGTAATGGTAATTTAAATGTCAGACTTGTTAGCAGTTTCATTCCTAATGAAAGGCCTGGCTTTACAGATAGCTTTACTGGATAACTTTCCCAATAAAACCCTACTAATGGAATCCCAGTTATACTAGCAAAAAAGTGCTAGGGCTAGCATAGTTTACAGTGGTTCAATGTGTGAAATGAGCTATACTGACAAAAGCACTTTTGTACAATATAACTGCTTCTATGGTATCCAGCAGATTTGTGGCAATGGATTAGAAGTAGACAGTTGAAGGGGTTATTACCCACAACTTCAATTTAGGTCTATTTTGCTGCCTAGCAGCGTCGGTCAGGAAGGTGCAGAGAGACACCTGGGTCATGTAATTTTAATCTGTTGTCACAGGTGTATCAGAACACCAAGACAGGACTTTGGGCAGCATAAGAACAATTTTTACAAATCAGATGTGTGCCTTTGGATTTAATCAGTATAAATAATCCAGCTAAAATTCCTTAAGTACTTTTATGGAGGGAGGTGTCCACAACTTTCCAGAATATACTGACATATGGTCATGTAAGTGGCATTTTTGCTTGATGTCAGAAGTTGTTTTATTTTTTTTTTCCTGATAAGGAAGGCACAAAGCCAAGAAATCCAGCAGTTACTGAATACATTCAGGCTGCTCTCAGGAGCTCTGTCAACACAGTTGTACGTTGTATATAGCATCTCAAGTAGGCAAGTTCCATGGTCTCTGTACTGTATGTGGAAAGACTTGCATCAATATTGCCATTTAAATTGCATTCAGCTATTCTGATTATTGACCTAACATTGGCTAGATATGCCTGAAACTTTGAGATAAAATGCAGAGGAGGAACAGGAGAAAAGCTGTCCATCAAGAGTTCTTTCCATTTTATATTTTGGTGAAAGCAATGAGAAAAATAGCATTTCTGAATCTGACTTTTTAGAGTGAATGTTTGGATTTGTGTATCCATACAGCTGAAAGAAATCTACCTTGACATGTTTTGTACTGAGTTTGCTCTCCAAAGAAAAAGGATTTTTTTTTGGTCTTCTGTTATGCACATGTCAAATGACTTTCCCCACACTTTATGTCTAAAGCATAAAGGTTTCAGCCCTGGTTCCCAGTGTGTCTTTTTGTGTGTTTTTCCTCCTCTGCATGACAACATTGACTGAATTTAAATAACCTCTCCCTTTATCCTACTGACTGTTGCACTCTGAAAATCCAGAGGTAATGCACAAATGCATTGTCCTTAGGCTGAAACTAAGAGGCCTCAGTACAGCTCTGCCTCTTTCCAAGCTTCTGCCAGAGTGTCTCCAGGGGGACCACTTTCAAGGGCCAACACCCTCCAATAATGAACAGCATCAGTCTGAGTAAATGGCTAAGGCTGTATCACCAGGATGTCATCCTGTTTCCCCACAGAGGTGTAAACATTAGCCCTGGGCACACAAGTCATTTCAGAGCTTACAGTGTCAAGAGAAGCACTCACATATCAGTCTTTGTTATTTACATTCAGGGAGATCTGTAGTCTTCCTTCTTTTACAGTAAAATAGCAGTTTTCCCTAAGCTGGCTTCCAGACTTACCTACCATCAGAGCAGCATGGGCCCAAAAGGAAATAGTGCTTTATCTCATAATGCATAGGGCTGGGATTTGAGAACTATAGATTCCCACTCTGGTTTTATCACAGGTTTGGGAGGTGATCTGACAGCACAATAGTAAATTGAACCCTTTGTGCTTGTTGCTTGAGAAAGGGTAAATACTACAAATGGCATTACATTTTCTAAACTATATCTTTGGATATTGATTATATGTGTTACACATTGTTAAGCTGTTAGTTGTCTTCAAAATTTATAATAGTAAATAAATTTCTTGCTCGAACAGACACTGATTTTCAGTAGTTTTGTTTACAAAAAACACAGTTTTAAGGTCAACCACTATATTTTGTGCAAGTTTCACCAAACACTGATGTTTTATTTAATATTCTTTTGTAAGCCAACAGTCATGCATGAATTACAAAATACCTTTCTGAAACTGAAAATGCAGTGTTGTAGTGTCCAAATGTTTGAAATGCACAACTTCTGTTACGAGTTTTGTTTAGTTATGTGAAATCCTAACTGTGTTAAAATCAGCAGGGCTTTTGCCATTTGTTCCAGCAGGCTATTAAATTTTCAGCTGAGAATAGATTACCAGATTGGGTGAAACCTTCTCAGCTTCTTTGTGGTTTCAGAATTATGTCCAGGCAGAGATAGAGTAGATGGAGCATGGCTTTTAACTATGTGTCTGAAAATGCCTTAGCAGTTGCTGTGCATGAATTAGTGTTTATTGCCATTTCAGGGGTGGGAAAATGAAATAAAGACACTCAGTTGTCAAAAATTGCACAGAAAGAGTCACAAAATCAAGGGACAAAACTGACTAGTCACAAACCCTGGAACCTGCTCGTGACCCTCAGAAGACAGCACATTGAAACGTGATGTATGTTTCTTTCTAGTGCTGATTTCATAGTTTACATTGTCCCTTTTCATTTTGTCTTGGTTCTGTATGTTGTTTCTTTGATGCCTATGCTACTCCTTTTAAAGCTCTTTTACAGATTTAGAGAATATTGAAAAATATACAGCAACTTGTTTGACAGAAGGCATAAGTGATGGATTTGAAAAAGCAGAAAGGTTAGATAACTATAATGGTGCATGTATATAAATAAAGCCTGTGAGCAATAGAGCATTGTTTGTCCTCTTCCCTTGGAAGTGAGATGGAGGTGGCTGCAAATCTAAACAATAGAAATTAAAGGTTAAACTGCACAGAAAAAAATACAGTTTCAAATCCACTTTTAGTAGATAGACCAAAAAGCTTTTTTTTTTTTTTTGTCTATTAGACTTCCCCCCCGTCCCCCTCCTCTAAGCCTTTCTGGAGTATCCATTTACACTTCAGCCTTCTGATGCATAATGTACAAGTCTCAGAAGGTCACTGCTGGGTGGGGAGACTGTGTTTTCCTTTGTTGCTTTGAAGGAGTTTGTAGCTCGTGCTATATCTGACTCTTGTAGGAAGAGCAGCTATTTAGAAAGCCTCCAGAGCCAAGGCTTTGAAGCTTGAAGCACTGCTGAGGGCTCCCAGTTTTCAGAATAGAATGATGCCTTGACAACTGCCATCTCTGGATTTTTTTTTTTTGTTGGTATGTTATATGAAGCTGGCTGAATCAGCTTTGTGAAAAGCAGAATCTTAAACAAAGCTTCTTCAACTAGGATCTATTGTCTGCAAAGCTCACCGGTATTTAAACACTTTTAGTTCATTGGTATGTAACAAAATCTCCTGCTCATGGTATAAGAGATGGCTTTAGGAAGTGTTGCGGGAACTGCAATTTCTGTAAAGAAAGATAGCTGAATCCCTGAGTGTATGATGGAAATGTGCTCCTTACAGTAAGTTTACATTTTTCTCCCCATTAGCAAATCACAGGTCTCTGAGCTGAAAAGGGAGGAGGGAGAATCACTAACCTATAACTCAGGGTAAATTAAAGCAGATCCATATGGTTAATCTGTCAGCTATTGCTTTCCCTCCCATCTGGTAATAATCAATACGAGGCATAGTGTTAATAACCAACAGCATATTTTACGTGTATCCATGTGCACGTGTGTGTCCTCTACTTCTGTTCCATTTTGAAGCTGCATCTGTACTTTATTAGGGAATTGCTTGGACACGATCATTACCAGCACTCCAAAGTCACAGCATCGCTCTGCTCCGCAATGATAAATATTTAATGTGTTGGACTGTCTGCATGCAGAATAAAAGCCTCTGCCAGAAATGCAATCAAATCACTCAAGCCTGTAGAGGCCATCACGCACAGGGGAACACAGGCCTGCACACACACACACATGCCCTCACACACAAAGGATCATCCTCTGTCTCTCAGCCACTGGATTTCATATTTACTATGGGAAACACTTTTGTCTTGTTTAATCCTGTCTAGATGGCTCTACAATTTCAGATAAATATTGTAACTGAGAAAACATAACCCAATAGTTCTTTGTTTTAGGGAGCTGTTGAATGGGGTGTAGCAGACCAGTTCTGTTTTAGCTATTAACATTTCCTGCTCATTATGCTGATCGTCTTTTCCTTCTTCAACAGCTCTTCTTATTCCCTTGTATGCTTTTGCCACAGTGACAGGGTTCTCCTGTTTACATGGGCAATTAAGTAACACCTTCTGAACATCGATGTGCAGCAACAGGGATCGTGGTGCATATAACTTTAATCATTTCATCAGCTTAAGAAAGGACTACTAGAAAATGTAGAGAAGATGTAATACTCCTTTTGACTCTGTCATGGAATCGTTCCAGAAATTTGAGTTACTCCATGGCTGCATCCATAAATAATAAATTTTTGAAGGCAGCATACTAGGAATAGCTGAGCTGTGTGGTGATGAATTTATGGTGAGCTAAGCAACTCATCTGAGAGAGAACTGAGAACTAAATTAAAACAACCTTTGCTTCTCTCCTTCTTTCCCACCTGCATGTCATACACCAGGGAAAGAACTATTATTTTGTTGGACGATAGTGCACAAAGGATGTCAGGTATCTGCTTGACAGAGACTAGTGTGTTGCTGTAAGGCAATTGAATATACGTTGCAAAACAAGATAGAATTGAAGGTCAATGGATACATCATCCAATCTAGAAAACAATCTATCCAGCTTGATTTCTCTGTCAATATTTAGAGCTAGTTAATATTTTGTTATATGAAAGAACATTTATAATGTTGTTTAACTAGCTTAATTTCACATATAGAACAAAAAAATATTTGGAGAAAAAGAAATCATATGTTCTGGTTTTGTGATGAAACGTTACTTCACACCTGGGTATGAATAATTTGCTACAGGCTAAGATGTATCCAACTTTATTTTAACACTAAAGTCAGAAAAAAGTAATTCCCCTTTTTTCCCTGGAAAAAAGGAAAAAAAAAAAAATCAAACCATTTGCTCTATTTTGTAATAGACCAAAGAATGCAAGAAACGTCTAAACAGCAAACCTTTACAATCTAAACTTTCTGCTTAAAGAAAAATGCATTTAGCATCCCCATCACAGAAATCCATCAACAATTCTCAATTATTAGTA
The DNA here is from genome assembly GCF_028858725.1 of Colius striatus. Lineage (NCBI taxonomy): Eukaryota > Metazoa > Chordata > Aves > Coliiformes > Coliidae > Colius > Colius striatus. The sequence continues at coordinate 9,712,463 of NC_084762.1, forward strand.
ATATTGTAAATTATCTTTAGGTACTATCTAAGTAAAATCCTATGGTTTCATTATAGACTGGTAAACAAGTAAGCTTTGGCCACTCGTCTTCCAGATCCAGATGAGAAATGTCTACTTATAGAGAACACAGTTGTCAAGTGACCAGAACACTAAGATTTTTTCTTTTCCCCCTCGTGTTCTTGTTGTAAACCAAGAGCAGAATGTATATGGTGTTGGCAACCCACCATCATTGCCAGCATCCCCTTTGCCACCTCCAAACCCCAGCCATAAAAGACCTAAATCCATACATTATCCTGTTTAGCTCTTTTGGGCACTGGGTCAGCATAAAGGAAACATAAAGGTGGGAATGATGATGGGCAAAAAGGTTTTGTCTGATACTAAAAGTGATTGTCAGGAATAGATGCCCTGGGTTTATGTTGAAGGGGTTCACTCACCACAGCATGTCCTTAGGTGTCCTTGATGATACATACTGATTGTTTTCTTCAGTGCAAACAGGAATGCTAGGACACAAAAGAGCTGGAACAGGTGATGAACTCAATAATAGATAGAGGGGAAACAACAATCTTTGCTGAGCTCTGAGCACATACATTAGTGTACACAGATTAAATACAGCATTGTAATTACTGATTTGTAATCTGAAACAGCAAAGAAATACATTTCCTATCCACAATTTTCACATGGTCAGTGACTAGAGTGAGAATGGATCTCAGTCTTTGTATAAAAGGCTTATTCCTTAAAATAAACAATAAATGGTGCCCTTCTTCTCCCGCTTCTTCTAACACACACAGAGAAAATAACACTTCAAACCTCTTGCTATGCTAGTTGTTTTTCTGAAAGCATTTATCCTACTACTGGAAAAAAAATCACAGTCAATAATTCATGGAAAATACACCCGTAGTTCACATTCTGACCTTCTATTTTGGTTACAGATCTCCTTCCAACTCTCACAGGGACAGAATGAAGTGTTTTATCTGTTGCACAAGATAGAAGCCTCCTGCCTCAGTATATGTTTTGGTCTGTTATTTGAGTTGTGTATCAGAATTTCACTTAAGGCCTTATAGTAGAAAATAATGTATATGTGTAGGATTTTGGGGAAAGGAAAATTTAAGACATGTCCAGGTAGTTCTATTGTGTATTTTTTTTGTCTGCTAGGATATGTTTAAAGTATAACTTCTTCAAAAATATTAGGAAACACATCCTAATGTAGGCAAAGCCAGCAGGCTCTTTGCACATTTTATTTAATGAGAGTTAATGTACATTTATAGGCCTTATTGATCTGGCATAGCTTGAGAAAGGAATGCCTATTATCTATTGCTTTACACAATTATTTCTATTCATCCCAAAAAACTGTACATCCTGGAATTAGAGACTTATTTCTGAGCTACAGAAAATATGAGAAGTCTGTGTGGGGTGTTTTTTTCCTTTTTTTTCATTCAGGAGTGTGATCTTGTTGGAGGGTCTCAGCCAGTAGAGAAAGGCAGTCTCTCTCCCCTCAGGTGGAACTGTGCATCTCCTTGGTTTATAGACCTTTGGAAGGATAAAATAGTGCATGAAGCTTGTAGGCAAGAACTTTTGTAATTTTAAGAAATGCAAATGTTAAATTAGCACCTCCTTGAATCTTAAGTCTCATCAAATCCTGAGATGCAGCTAGTGGTGCCAAACATCAAGTAGAATCATAGAATAGTAGGGGTTGTAAGGGACCTTTAGAGATCATCTAGTCCCACCCCCCTGCAGCAGGTTCACCTAGATAAGGTCACTTAGGAACATGTCCAGGTGGATCTTGAAGACCTCCAAGGAAGGAGGTTCCACAACCCCTCTGGGCAGCCTGTGCCAGGGCTCCATCACCCCCACAGTGAAATAATGCTTCTGTTTCTTTTCAAAGACAGAAAATTTAAAATGTCATCTACTCAACAAGATATACCTAAAAAGTCTATTTTCTGCTATTGTAGGTTTATTTTAAGTTTGTGCTCTACCTCATTCCATAAAACACACTAAAAACCTCAACCCAACCAATCTTCCAGATAATTGTTTTCCAGGGGGTTTTTATGTAACCCAATAAGTATTTGTCACCCAGTATCTGAAATAGTTACAAAACATCCAGTCACTCCTGTTTATAAAAGAAACAAAGTGATGGTGAAACCTAAAAACACTAGCTTTAAATGAGTCATTTCTTTTCTGATTTGAAGTGTTGCTGCTGTGTTGAGGTCAAACGACTTCAGTAGTTTCTCTCGGCTCTGTAGCTATAAAACATGTACTTTGGTGATGTAACATGATGAAGGGAACTTAGAAGTTTATATCTATGGTGAAATAATTTTGAAAGACCAGAGGATTATTCTGTGGTATCATTTGACAAGATATAGATTTATCAGGATAGTCATTGGAGGTGATATTTTCCCCCCTATAGTTATATGCTCCAGCTATGAGGTTACTTCAAATAAATGACAAGGTAAGAATTAATGTTAATTCTGCTCTTACCCACCTGTCCTGTTATATGATTAAAGAATAAGAAAATATATCTATGAAAAATTCCAACCTTTAAAAATATTAATTATGAGTATTAATAAATCAGCCAAAAACAACTATGATGGGAGATCATGTTATCTGAATGTTGTATAATGACCTGAATATTTTCATATAACAAACATAATTGTTAAAATGATGTGTTATTCCTTTTTTTATCTCCTGTGTTAATAGAATACAAGGCATACTGTATTAAAAGTTCTATTTAAACATAAGAAAAGGCTATTTTACTGTGAGGATGATGGAGCACTGGCACAGGCTGCCCAGGATGGATGTGGAGCCTCCTTCCTTGGAGGCCTTCAAGAGCCTCCTGGATGCGTTCCTGTGTGACCTGATCTAAGTGGACTTGCTTTGGCAGGGGGTTTGAACTAGATGATCTCTAAAGGTCCCTTCCAACTCCTACTATTCTATGATTCTATGATACTGTGATTCCATTCCCTACTGGACAAGGGGGCGGAGTGTCAGGAGACACCATGCAGCAGCACTCTGAGATCCTGAAGTGGGACTGGTTCTCCGGGACACTTAACCTCTGATATATATTTATATGCATTTCTGACATAACAAACCCACCACCTAATTTATTCATTCATTTTTTTCTTAGATATTTATGAACTCTCTTTTCAGTATAAAAATTGGAGACACTCATGGAGATCAAATTCCCTTGCAAACTCCTGAACTGCATTGACATAGTTTAACTATTAGTGGTGATACTATTAATATTTTTAGTGTGAAGAGTCATATGACAGTGCAGGATAGAAAATGGGTTTCCTGAGATCATCTTGCTTTGTCATGTTTGGAGTCACAGACCTTTTGGACAGATATTGAAACAAGAGACAATTTTGCAGAAGTGGAAACTTTTGAGTAGGACTAGCAGTCTCACTTTATTCAGTGTCCTGTCTCTCTGTTGTCCTCTCCTTTGCTACCTAAAAATATATAGGAATGTGCTAATTTTTCTGAAATAAGATAGCAGACAATAACTAGGAGATTCCTTAGGGCATGCAGCATTCTGGGAAGTACGTGCTTTTAGATAATATTAATTTTGCCCCAAAAGCAAAAAGGGGCTTCATCTGCTCAAACCTTTTATTACTTAGCCTGTGAAAGACTCTACACGAATTTTCAGTAGAGTCTTAGTTTCCATAGGAACAGTTACTACTCTGACATTTCAAGCCAGTGTCACCATCTAAAATTCCAATTATCACTGATTTTCTTACTAATTTGTTTACTTATGCTTACTTTCCAACACACCCCTTCTCCTGCTGTATCTTGAGATATACTTTAATTAGGTTGAGTTAGCTTGGAAATAAACTGTAAGCTTACTGGAGCACTGCCAATAGAGAGCACAACTTTGTGCTGTTTGATCTATTTAGATATCTTATGTGTGTTGATTCAAGCACAGCTGGAAGATCCAGCTATACTAGATTCATCAGTTGCAGTAAGAAATTGCTTTTCATATGTCATGGCTTCTGTGCTGATTTTGGCTGGGATAGAGTTAATTTTCTTCATATCAGCTAGAATGGATCTGTGTTTTGGATTTGTGCTGAACACAGTGTCGATAACACAGGGATGTTTTAGTTATTGCTGAACAGTGCTTACATAGAGTCAAGACATTTTCTGCTTCTTAGACTGTCTGTCTAGTGAGTAGACTGGGGGTGCACAAGAAGCTTGGAGGGGTCATAGCCAGGACAACTGATCACAACTGACAAAATGAATATCCCATACCATGTGATGTCATGTTCAACAATATAAATCTGAGGGAAGAAGATGGAAGGGATGGATATTCAGAGTGATGGCATTTGAACTCTTAAGTCACCATTATGTGTGATAGAGCCCTGCTTTCTTGGAGATGGCTGAATACCACCCTGTCCGTGGGAAGTGAATTCCTTGTTTTGGCTTTGCTTGTATGCACAACTTTTGCTTTCTTCTTTAAATTGTCTTTATCTCAACTCACAAGTTTTCTCACTTCTAGTCATTTGATTCTTCCCCCCATCCCTCACTGAGATGGAGTGATCAAGTGACCGTGTGAGTCTTAGTTGCTGGCTGGGGTTAAAATATGACAACTTCATATGAAAGAATTGAAGGAATTAAACACTCTTCCATTTAGCAAACATGAGGAATAGGGCATTCAAAAGCTTTTGTCCAAGGTATCCTACACATGCAAAAAGGAAAGAGGATTCCTTGGCTTCCTAGAGGCAACAGTGAACTTAACATCCTCTTGAACTCCAGCTGAGTGATAACAGTAATTCCTATAGGAACTATTAAGTAACTCTTTCCTGTCCTAAGAGATGATGATTTGTGAAACATTAGGACATGTTTTATTACCTAAGGTTTCCTTACAGCCATCTACTAGTTTGGGAATTGCTCTCTCTGAAATGTTTCATGATAGTAACAAGCTCATCTGTATAAGGTAATTTTTTTTACTATTATATGTTTTCTACTATTATTTGTTTTCAGTGGTAGATTTATGTCTCCTAAATCCAAGGAAAGATTATATTCTCTTTTGTGAGTTGAGTAGTTGTAGAAATGCTAAGGTTCTTTGAAAGCTTCCTGTCAGGAAAATCACAGAATCTCAAGGGCTGAAAGGGACCTTGAAATATCCAGTCCAACCCCTCTGCCAGAGCAGGGCCACCTAGAGTAGGTCACACAGGAACTCATCCAAGTGAGTTTGGAATGTCCCCAGAGAAGGAGATTCAATAACCCATCTGGGCAGCCTGTTCCAGTGCTCTCTCATCTGAACTGAAGAAATTTTTCTTTACGTTTCTTTGGAACCTCATTTCTGGCAAATGTCCAATAATCATAGTTAAATTATTCCATGCTTGCTAGCTGTTTTTAAATATCAATTTCATGTACATTAGTAAAAGTGTGTGTTTGCATAGAAGATTTTTTTACTACATTTCAGATTATTCAATTTTAAATAAAGCAGATGGTTGCTATTTATGAGAAGCTTACATTAGTTAGGTACCATGGTTCTCTGAAGGCAGAATGAAAGTACAGTGCTTCATTGGGAGCTTCAATTTCTTTTGGAAACATCTAATTCAGTACTGCAATGCTTCTGAAATAATTGTAACTGGTCAGATCTGTTAAACAGGTCTTGACAGATTGACAGATGAATGGTCCTAAAACCTTCAATGCTGCTCTGTTGTGATCTGTAAAAAAAAGCAAAACTGAAGAATAAAGAAAAAAAGCAGTCAGCAAAATAGTGAATTAGAGATAAGTTTGGAAAAGGTTGTATGGTGTGTTGTTAAAAAGAGCAATAAGATGAGAGGATGTTTACTGTTCTGCAGGAAAGACAAAATAGAACTCCCATTCAAAAATTTTGTCAGCTAATGAGTTTCTACAAGTGAGCAACCTATCTACTTAAATATGCTGCTTTAAGCAGTTGTTTCAGCCTTACCTTTTTGATGCATTCAGTTCCCTCTTCTCTGTCTTCATTGCATTATGCTGTTCTGTTGCAGGATGCATCCCTACCAAATTGTCAGGTTCAGTGGTTACTAAGAAAAGAATACACCCCTTACAAGGGCATCTAACTGGGTTAGTGAATAGTGATCAAGGAGTACAGTGTAGCAATCATTAAGATATCCTTCACCAGCTCTCTCTTGAATACTGTCTGTAAGGGGGGAGTAACCACTCTGTTCACTCATATTAGTTACCTTATTCCCTGCATTCTGGGGTTTATGGATCCATACCTACCTCATTAACCTTTAACATACTATTGACACTGGCTTGTAATGATCTCCTCCCACCTACTCCCCGAGGAAGAGAGCAGGAGAAGACAGGTAAGATTAAATACTGTGTAGAACAAAGCAGACTAACTTATCTCTGCCTTTTATTACAGATACCAACTCAGGAAAATTGCAAGCCTTTCAAAGAGAATTTCCAAAATATTTTAATACATCCCAGATTTCTGTTTTCAGTCAGTATAGCTGTTCTAGAAGTTGCAGGCCACTTGGGTACAAATATGTTACCATTGTGAATGCTCTTGCAGAAAAGTGTAAGAAAATCCCAGCCAACTTCACCCTAAGTGTCTCAAGAACCAGTATCTGATTATGCATGATAACCCAGAGCAGAGGGTAAGCATGGAACAACTATTCACTTCCTTTTCCAGTACACAAACCAAGAAGCATTAGAAGAAGCTATCAGGTATCAAGATCAAACCAAATAGAAAGGAGACAATGCCTTAGAAGGCATACAATAAAGCTGTGTGCACCTGTGGGATGATGAACATTCTAAAAATGCAGATACAGATTTGGAAAACCACATTTTGTGGAAGAGAAGTCCATTGTTGTTTCTTACACACAAAAGTAACTGTGACTCAGGAATTCTCTAGTCTGCAAATTGACAGTGACTTGATAAATATTTAAGACTACACATCTTCCCTGTCTCTTCATACTTTTTTAGGCATCCATATTTGACCACTCTTGGAACAAGTGGAGTAAGACAGTATACTGGATGGCAGTTTTGTATAGCTAGGATGAGTACAAGCTAGAATAATTTGTCTTTTTGAAGAAGGCAGGGATCAGAGGCACCCAAGTTGCAGTAGGACAGAAAATAGCATTTGTGGTTAATGTTATGGTGAACAGAAGGCTACTAGAGATAATGGTGTAGGAGGAAAAGAGAACCAGGGGTCACAGAGCACATCCATGGGCTGTCAGTCTCCAAAAGTGCCCTGAACAAGGCCATGAAGCTCAAAGTCTCAAGATAAACAGGTAGCAAAATGAGTCCTGAAGGCTACTGCAATTATCAAAGACCTATCATGAAATGGAATCTGAAGCTATATTAGGATTTTCTATGAAACTTCCACTAAATTGATTACTTGGGACCTGAAATCTGTCACCTGACTGGTAGGATTTTCACTAGTGAAATTACCAACGAGAACTGAGAATGATTTCTTGAAAAACACTTTATTTTTAGGAATTCCTGCAGCTGAAGCTACATGAATATTGTATGCAGTATTAAGAATAGGCAGCAAGTGGAATGATCAATGGACTACCGTGAAAGAGACTTCCTGCACTAATGTACTCAGTCCCTGATGAGGTCAGTGCTCTTGCTACTAAAAGGGTCATTTTTAGGGTCAAACTGTTCTGTAGATAAAGTAATTTCTGCAGCCAGCACATGTACTGTATTAGAAAGGGGATGGGAAGTTTATCACAGGTATATCTGAACATGGATTCGAGTTAGATTGAGGATCTCATAACCCTTAGTTTATGACTTTTCCCCTCTTGTGTCAAGGCTGCAGGGCAGTGTCAGCCCAGATCATCACTGTCTAGCCCCACTGGGACTCTTCCCCTCCACATACACCATATCATAAGCCTATGCCCCCATATCAGCCTCCCAGGGCTACCAGCCCCTGTATTAGTGACCTTACATCAAGGCTGGTCTCCAGCTCCCCACAGCCCTACCCTGCCTGGCCACAGGCTCTGCTGAGCCAGGCCCAGCCATAGGCCCATATTTCAGCCCAGGCTCATCCCCTCACCAGAATTGTGCCCCATTCCCATGACTGGGATGCCTCGTTGCCTCCAAGCTGCCTTGTTTCTGGCTAGGGAGATGGGACAAGCCCTGGCTACCAGATTGTGCAATGACTGACCCCATGGAGCCCACCACACTCCTATCACATGCACTTCATTCAAATGAGTATGACCATGTGCTGGTCCCTGAAGATAGAGCTTTGGGATGTTATAGATCAGAAGGTTCAAGAGCTCATATTGAAAGCTGAGACCTTTAGTTAAAAAAGGCAAAAGGACAGGAGCTCAGGATCCTCAATGATTTTAAAAGAACATATAGTCATTTAATTTATTGCTAGTGTTAGCTTTACTTTTGTTTGGTTTATTGTTTTACCCAGGCAGATTTGTGCCAGAAGTACATAGAAACCTTATCATTCATATAATGTTTTAATATGTACTTAAAGAAAAAATGCCACAACTCTTAAACCCTCAAATATCCACGACAATGTAAATATTGATGAGTGATAGAAACATAAAATGACAGTATAACTTAAGCACTCCCTATAACTTCATCATATGTGAATTTGGAGATCATCTACTTTTGTATTTATTGCAGTTTCAACAATTTCAAATGAATCTGTACCATCTGATGATCTGGCCTGAGCTTTATGTGTGGCAATGCCTTCAGAGGGTGTGTGACTGAATTTTTGACATGTATGATCAGGTAATCTTCTTGTGTAGAGTTCCATTGTTTTCAGTGGGAGAAAACCCGCAAAGGAAGCTTTGCCTCATGAATGTGAATGTGGTTTTCATGGAGAATAAATGTCTGTAAATGTGATCACGTCCCTTAATATTTCTATCTTCTGTTCTAAAAGTAATAAAAAGCTATACAAAAGTCTGTGAGGAGGACTTGAGAAGAAAATGTTTTCTAAGAGTTTTGGTAACCTCAGAACAAAGTGCATTGAGGAGATGATGATGATTACAACAGTACAAGGCTAATTGGGTCATGAAATTTACTGTGAGCAGTAAATTCATTATTCCTACAAAATCATTAACAGTCTGACCATCTCTTACAAGTGTAATGATAATTGACAGTATTATGTATATTTAACATTGACATTATGTGTCTTTACAGTCCTGTATTTACTATTTAATGTTATTTTCCTCAAGAATAGCAACATATTCAATTTCACTGAAATAATACATATTTACTGATAAAACCATTCCCTTTTATATTTTCCTTCTTTAGTTACTACCCCAAATCATGATCCTAGAGACTTCAAAATATCTAAAAAATATGCCACTGAATGGGAAAAACTGCACTGATTTTCAAAGATTTTTATTTGCAAAGTAGCGCATCATCCAGGCTGAGACCAAAAGCCAGTTTAACTTGTTCTCTCAAAATTTGATGGTAGCTCATAGATGGTGCTTAGGGGGAGAAGAAGGATCAGGGCAGCCACAAAACAACATCCCTTTGAAACCTCCCAGTTTGAGGCATTTAACAGGGCAGACTTTTTGAGCCAAAGGCTGTTATTTGTCCCTTGTGTTTAAAAGCCTCCAGAGGACCTGTCTTCTGTGATTTTTGTCCAGTTCTTTTTTGAACTTGTTCAGGCTTTTGGTCTCAACAACTTACTGTGTCAATGTGTTGGACAGTCTATTATGTAATGTGGTTTTAAATTTGGTACTTGGAAATCTTACTGGATGCCCTTCAATTTCTGCATTGTAAGAAAATATACGTTTCCATGATTTTCATTTTCTGTGGCTTCCACCAAAAGCACTGGGAAGCGAGGCTTCTTCTGGAATTTGAATGAGAACTATAATGTAACTAAATATGGAAAGCCTTTGATTTTGTTTGTTAACACAAAACATCTTTAAAAAACATTGGTTCCAAGAAACCTGGTGAAAATATTTTCTGCCCTGTGATACAGTTTTAAAGTCAGAATGGTTCAAAACTATAAGGCCTCAAAGAGTTGACTGCTGGGCAAAGAGTGGTGATGGTAGCTTTAATATGTTTCCTAACAAATACATGTCTCTAACACAGGTCTTATGCAGGTAGCTTACTTTATATGTATGAAAAGAGAAGAATTAAGGGATATATAGGTAGACAATGTAAGAAACTGAGACATAAACTTATATTAGAAATAGTTCTAGTCCAATAGTCACAGAATATAGTAAAATATATTCATAAAGAAAGGAGGCTGACTTCATGTCATGCTCTTTCCTGTTTGTAAGAATTTAGATGAGTGGGCCTCATACACATATATCTTCTAAACATTTTTGGTTTTTGCAAAATATGGATGAATTTCTTGGACCTTTCTTGTATTTTCCTATATTTCCCAAATTTGGCTAAGCTTTGTCTTCAGATGCTCAGAAGTTGTTTTCTTCAGTTTAATAGACTTTTACTGGAATGTTGAATTTCCTATTATATCCTAAACATAGTATGAACTGCATAAGTACAATTTAAAGAGAGACCAAGACTACACCAGCAAAAATCTACAAAGGGAAAGCTACTCTGTCACTGTGATGGCTCTGGACAAGAGTTTGAGTTTTGAGCTGGAGGCTGTTCTGGGACCAAATTAAGAGTTTGTCTGTCTTGTGCTGCTAGAGAATCATTCTCTCTTTTCTGTTTTTCCCCTTCCATTTTGACGTTTGGTCCTGTAAGGAAGGCAATAAAAGCTAGAAGGTATAAACACTTAGGAAGTCTGTTCCATTCTTGTGACTGCAACAAAGGATAAAGTGTGTGACACACTTTTAGGCAGGGGCAACGTGGGCTGCTCCACCAGGACAGGGATAGTGGTGGCAGATGCCTGCCTGCCTGCTGGGCCATGCACCGATATGATGCAGACCCATCATTCTCAAAGAGAGAAAGACTCACAGGAATAAAAAGGGTATTACAAGATTAAAGCAGTTGGCTCCAGTGTTGGAAAATTCTCTTTGTCATGACAAGTTTAACTTCTGTTAACTGTAAGCCAGAATTTCAAAGAAAAGGCTAAACATATACAGCTGCTACTGAATCCATTGGAGACTGAGGCTTGGGCACAGAAATAGCTATAAGAATGATAAGTACCCTGAAAAAACAGACACTGCTCATTTATGGGTAGCACTCCTATAAATGTTTTGCTTGCCAATCTCTAAATTGGGTTAAGCCCTATTGCCTTTCAAACTTCAGCCCTCCTCCTTTTTCCTCACAGTAGAAATGTGAAGATAAATCCTATTTTTCTCAAGTATTCATATACTGTAGTGAAAAACACCATAAAAATACATAATGAATAATTTTTTTATTTAGAGTATGTTCATCTATTATAACAATGAGGACTGAGTATTACTTTTTCAGGCCCTTGCATAGCCTGGTAATTTGTTGCCAATGGAGATTCTACTACAAATCAGCCAAAGAGCCTTCAGGTCTTTGTTAAAGCCCTCAAGAGAGCACCTGCTTATGTCTTCTGACAAAACCAATTAACAGATTTTGTTTTTCTTTAGTGGATGTAGCAGCATTATTCTCTCTCCATTCTCCTAGCTCAATCTTTTGTATAACATATTTGCCATTCAGAACATGTTTCCCTCTGTCCCCAACTAATGAGCGGGAGCAGAGCACCAAATGGAGTCTTCAAAAGATGGCTTCTGATAAGGTGTACAACCATTACTGCCTGAATTCACATGAACAGATAGTTTATGTCTCATATTTTCAGGATCAATATGCTTTAAACTCAAACTTTGGCAACAGAAGTTTGGTTTGACTTATTCTGACCTTGTCTGTGTGAGGCTGAAATGTCCTTGAGAATTCTGTGTTATCAAACCTGTTCAACCTTTCCCTTCATTCTGAGATTTCACAATGACAACAAATATTGTGAGAAAATGAAGTCTTGTGCTGAGCACAGATAGTTTAATAGTGTCCTTATCTTCTTTAAGTTTTTCCTATAGCATGGAAACTGAATTTTCCTCTGTTTGACATGATACTCTAAGTTACATCTAAAGCAACTTCCTATACTTTCCTTAAAGCATGTACAGCTATATCTGGACACATATGCTATCCATTCAGAATTATGTTGCTGTATGGGATGGATCTTTTTAACATGAGTTTGACTCTTTAAAGTTTTCTGAAAATAAGTTATTTTTCTTGATTTAATTTTTGTTTTATTAATTATCCCTTGATTATATTCTGAGATGCAAATATTCAACTCCTGAGGAATAAAGTGGCTCTTCCTGCTTGTGGGCTGTTCAAAAGCAGACTTTGGAAGTCAAGTTCAAATTAAAGTGTACTGTCAAAGGGGGATTGATTGAATAAATCATGTCACGTCAATTGCCTTTATTAGATGAGATTGCAAGGGTGGGAACTTAGGGGTCAAAATTTAAAACCCAGTCCTCATAAAAAAGCTTTATTTTTAATTTAATTAAATCTAAAAAAAACCCCCATTTTTAAATTGCCATGGAAGTTAGGAAACTTATTAATGAAACAGTAAGAGAATGTACAGGATAGGCTTTCACATTTGTCTCATAGTCATTCAGTATTGTTAGTAAGATTTCAGAAGAGCAAGTGAATACAAAATTATAACTCAAACATTTGAAAGTCTGTAAGTACTGTATAACACTATAACTGCAGAAATTCTGTTTGTGACCTCTGAAGCTCAGCTTCCTGTTTTTGAGAAACCTGTCCTTGATTTTTCTTAATTGACAGGTTGCCTTTTACAAGGGTTAGAAAACCATTACCTTAATGTCATTCCTTTCTGGATGTAACTGTCTATAGTCCTTTATGAACTTCATTGAGGATTGACAGTGTTTGGCTTCATACTTATGCTTGAATTCTGATAATTTCAAAGTCCATAGGTCAAATTATGCACACTGGCAGAAAAGAAATGGCAACGTATTATATACAGGTTGTGTAGGCAATGTAGGTAGTGTGGCAATGTTCTGATTTACTGAATAATAGTTAATGTTTCATTCCTAACAGAAAAAATTTGCTCACAACTTTTCAGTCAATGCTTTATGAAGGAAAGCAAGCACTGTTAAGTACTGAATGCCACTATGACTTTGGATCATATGTTGACTCCCCCTTCTCATTCCCAGACAATGTCTTGTCACATTTTCTATGACATTAAGGACTGTTGCAATCTGTTGCCTCATGGAGTGGTAGGCAGGATATTTGAAAACTAATTTGGGTGACCTTCTATGAAGTATAGGCCTTATACCAGTCTGAACAGAAGTTATTTCTTGACCTGCCTATTTCATCCTTGATTATTGATGTTTAGAGTCTTGACTTTCTTTTGACAAATATTTTTTAACTTCATATTTAAATTTTTATGATTCTCATTTAAAAGGTGACAATTTTTTTACCTGGATTTGTAAATTAATCATGAACAGATAATTGAATTAGGTCTGCTAGGGACACTGGTGATGTTAATAGGTTGGCAGTAAAACTGAATGAATATAACATGAATTTAAAAGCTATTAATGATCTACCTGCTTAGCTCTTTAGCAAAAACAGGCTAGTTAACTAGCTTGTCCACAATTCTGTGCTGTCTTCTGTGTTAATCAGGTGGCACAGATGTCAAAATGCAAAACCTCCTAGGTTAGAATTCTTCATCACAAAGTTTTGCTATATAATTAGAAGTAAAATAATTCAGTGACATGGTCATGAATTAAATCACTTTTGATTTCTTTAAATGTATTTTGGAAGATGAGTACTTTGCTACAGTAAGGCAAACACAATTTCTCAGGTCCAGCTTCTTTCAGTGTTTAAAAAGCTGTAGTCCAAGTTTGGGATCAGGCCCATCCATGTGGTTTGCACTTTTTTGTTCTTAGAATTGTGTATGATATACAAAATAGTTAAATCTTTATCTATCCTGTTAAGATATGATCTAGATGTCAATCAGACTGTAAAAGAAAGAGTGGGATTTCAGTACTGCTTGAAGGACTTTGAAGGTCACTGGACTGTGTTTGTTCATTGTCTGAAGTGAAGTAATCCATCCTCTGGAAGAATACACTGAGCTTCTAAATGAAAAGGAATCATGAGCATACGTAGTTTTTATTAGTTTGTTTGTTTGTTTCCTAGACTTTTTTTTTTACACAACTTCCTCACTCTGTGCTAATTTAGTTCTCTACCATTTCTCCTCCTCACACCTCCTACACACTCTGTTTCAAAGGCTGGGAATCATGAAAATCTCCCAGTCTTGTTCCTAGTAAGAGAGTTAGCACAGACAGGAGTTGAGAGGAAGGCAGACTTACCAGAGCAGAACACCAAGGCTAACAAGGAAAAGCAGCAGGGAGCACATAAAGAAAGAAATTCCCTGCTGGCATAATGCAGTATGTATGCTGGTCCATATTGAGTTTGCACTCCTGGAATTGAGCATTGTGGTTTATTATGGAGAACAGAGCATTGCTACGTGTGATAGAACTAGTCAGAGGCTTTTGTATCCTCTAGTACCATACTTGTGGAGTGTCTTGTATCCTTTACTTTTCCATAGAACTACGAACCAGGATATAAATGGTCAGTTTTGCATACCTTTTGATCCTCATGTGGCCACAAAAGTCTCAGCCATGAGTCTCCTGAGGACTGATGTTTTACTGATGGATGAGTCTGTAATGTACAACAGAAATAAGACTAAGAGATGTCTTAAGTGCTCAGTGCCTATCCAGAGGTTGAATAGCCTTTGCATTTGCCAATATGAACATAGTTTAATGATTTCACTGAAGGCCATTTGCACTAAAAGACTTTTAATTGCTGTTGACACCATAACTTTAAACTACTCCTTTCCTTTCTGAAGCGACTTGTCTCCCTGCCACCTCCAATATCTTCTAAAGGTGAAGATATTTTTATCTTCAAATGAAAATATATATTCTTTTACACCATAGACAATTCCATATTTTTTAACTAGAGAGGGGGAATAAAATAAAGCTCAATGCTTTCCTGGCTTCTAAAGGTGCTCTTTCACTTCTGTGTAACTGTATTCATACACAACCGTGAGAGATTTATCATCAGTGACAGAAATCATAAGGAACGCTCACTGAATTGTTTATGTAGACAGTAACTTACTAAAATAGACCTTAGGTGAGAGGTCTGGGGCCTTGCTGGAGAACTTGGGTTTTATTCAAAGCTGAATACCAGATCTTTGCCTAAGCGCTTGCCTGTAATAATGAATCTAATCATAACAAGCATGAGGAGAAGCTCATAGGTGGGAAAAACAACTCTGTGAGACACTGTCTCAGGCCCAAAGGATTTCTATGGATAGCTGGTTCTATGTACTGATTTTTAAAAGCGAACCCTTAGGAAACAGGAACTGGTGCAGCCATGCCAAACTCTGAGTTTAATTGGAATGTAGACATTAACTTTGAAAAGCTTTAGAGTATGTTTAAATGTAAGTAAATGTTTTGGATGGTTTGGTTGCAATAATGATCTTTTAATGTAATTTAGTTCAAACAAGTGGAGGAACCGGTGAATGTGCTCTGCTAAACAAGATAACATCAGTCATTGACCAAGAAATGCCTTATTTTTGAGATAACTTTAAAAAACTGTCTGCAACTATTATTTTGATGTAAGGTGTTTTTGGTTACAGGAAGATTAAAAAAAAAGGGGGAGGAAGTTTCCCATAATCCCCTGCAATGACACAATGGAAGTATGGAAAGGAGTTCTTTCAGCCTTTGCAGGGCAAAACTTTCACAAAGAAGCAAGAAAAGGCAATAGACAGCTAAATGCCTTTTCTGAGATAAGCTGTGAACTTTCACAATATGCTAGAAAGAAACTCCAGAAATGTATTCAGGTTTGTCTGGCTCTATGCTGTGTTGCTGCTTCTTCAGTATACAAATGATTAAGTGCACGCCATAAACAGCACATGCTGAGACATTGCAAAAACAAAACAATTTTTGTCTTTTCCCTTTCTTTTCTCTCTCCTGCAGTATGGTCACCTCATAAGACTACAAACCTCATTGTATTCTTTGTAAACATATACATAAAAATATGGGGTTGGGTATTCTCACTTCATTTTGGAGAGTTTTGCTTCTCTCTTGGCAATAAAACTAAGCCCTATTTGTTTTCATTTCTAATATTTTTCAAGATAAAAGAAAGACAGGTTCTCCAGCATTATCAATGGGAAGCTGTTGTAAGAAAGATTTGAGCTACAGCAGTGGGAACATCATGTTGTTTTAGATTATTTTTTAAATTGGTGTTCTATATGTCAATTTTTTGATGAGAAAGTAATCAAAATAGAGACCAACCAGTCCAAGGCTTAGAGAGAAATCTAAGAGCTAAAGATTTTGGGCTGATACATACTTAGAGGCAGAAAGACACAAGTAGACTTTAATTTCTCTTTGAAAGAAACCAAAATAGACTCTCAGGAATATTTGAGAACTCTCATAGTTGTCCTTGCCTTGGTTTGAATGACCTAAATGGTTGAGTTTTTTCAGTTACTCGGGCAGTTAACAGTCCTACTGCTTGGCCCACTTTTTCCTAGATACATAGCAAAACAATATGAGATATAGTTGAGCCACTTGGAAAGGTAAGATGCTTTTATGTAAAACTCAGGGGCTATGTTCAGCAGAGGAGAGGCTGGATTAGCTTTGGAAATGTGGGCTTTATTACAAGAGCTGGAACATATTTATGGAGTTACTCACCAGAATAGGCTTAAACCAGTTATTTGCCCACAAAGAAGAGAAACCTGGAAAATCAGGAATACCATTTCATCAGCTGTGAATGGGTTAGACTCTCAGATAGGCCATGCTCATAGGCCTAATGATTTTTTTGATTGACATTACAAGAAGAAAAGATAATAAAAAGTCTGTGTGCTATGTAGATTAATGAACCTGTCAGACTGCCAGCTGATGATACTCTGCATGATACTTCATCAATTTCCTAGTCTTAAGGCATCATTTCACTTCATACAAGTTTGTGCACGATCATTGTGAGCTGTCTGTGTGAAGAGGACTGATATATTAATGGGATTAGTATAAAACAAATGAAATCTCAGACAGCAGGAACTGATTAGTTTAGTCAAATAATTAAAAGCAAGGTGTTGGCCCTGACTTGCTCCCCTTGGGGAATTTTGTTTCTATTTACAGAGTACGTGTCTCCAAGCAGAAACCAGACTATACTGTGTAAACACTGAGTTGCCAAATAGTTGATAGTAGATAACTGACAGCACTAGGCTTGCCCAACCCATTTTTAGACTGTACCTTTGGAAAGGAATTCCTGATCTAGCACTTTGGAGGTGGCTTGTTTAGGCTGAAAGGGTAATTGCACAGCTACACAATGACTTGGCTGGTCATTTTAAGAGCAGCTGGGAGAGATTCAGGCTTTTCTACATACTTTGTCTTCTGAAGTAGCTGGATTAGGGAGACTCAAAAACCTTTCATTTGGAAGTGTTATACTAGTCCTACCTATTCTTAGGTCCTTTCCAGAGAAGAAGAGTATGTTGGTAGCCTGAAAGACAGACATTTGGTGCTGGTATATGGGAGGAATGCAGCCATTTAGTCTATAAAAAGGAAAAAAATGGATAAGAAAATCAGAAATTTCCTGTTTTTCATTTTATCTTGAATGAGTCTGGTTCCTTTGGTCCTGGGAGAGGGAACAGTACTGTCAGAATGTGGTAGAGGTGTTTAACTGTTGATTTTCACTATAGTGGAGGTCAGCAGAACAAAACCAACACAATGATGAGGTCAACTGTTGCGTTCACCCTAGGACAGTGGTGGAAAAAGGCCATGCAGATAACCAGCAAGACGTCCTGTGGGAAGCAAGGTGACAGGGAGGAGGAAGAAAGAATAATTTCTCAACAGTGACTGGAAGAGTTCTTAATATTTTCTTTGCTGATGCTTTTCAGAATAACAAAAAGCAAATGGAAAGCTTTTGTTTCTAGTCAGGTTTTAGGTAAATGTTTAAATAGTGATTCTTTCTTCATGGTAGGTTACCAATTCATTGTTTAAAGGGTGCAACAACTTTAAATACTCAGTGCAAGAGACAGTAAAAAGGGAGGGAGACAGGCACATATAAAGGGGCCTGTGGGAAACAGAGATGAAATTCCAGAATGTTTTAAGTCATCATTTTATAACATATGTACAAGCAAAGGATTGGATTTTAGATTATGTACACTTGTTAAAGATCTAATAAAACCATGAAGGTAAGAAACAGGTGTAGTATAAATGATCAGTCTGGAAACAAATCTGAGCCTGTAAGAGAAAGTGATAATTAAAGGCACCAGAACTTCCTCTCAAATGGCATCATTCCAGATTCAGTATTTTTCCTGTCTCAAAGGGGCAGTACGTTTTATAGTGATCTCTAACTATGGTGTATCAACAGAGAAGGTGGCCAAGTAGAGAATTTGGCACATAAAGTAAACCGATGAAGTAAGTTGGTAGCATAAAGCAATTTGTAATCTGAATACAAGTAATTTTAATCTTCCAGTGTTTATAAAAAACTTTGTACATAACGCAGGTACTTTTCCTGAAAAATGATGCTTGGTAATAATGTGCTTTCCTGCAATAGTAATTTCCATTAATTTTCTTCACCCATCGATTTAGCCATCAAATGGAGAATAAGGACTGTAACTGAAAAGTTAAAATAAGCATTTATCAAACTTTACATTAAGGTTTTATAAATTATGTGGAATAGGTCAATAGCAGACCCAAGATAATTTTTAAAAAGTGCCAATAAAGAGTCCTAGAAATCCATGCATAATTTATAACAATACTTTGCTTATAACCAGCTACAATACATATCATGAATGCTTGTGACATGCTTAGGACGGCTATTAGGAATCTCTTAGCTATTCATAAACTATTTGTAAATAGGATAATAAATAAAACATGTTTCAACATTTTCTTTATTCTCAATTACATCATCTTTGTTACGATTAGTCAATTACTATCACTAGTGTTGCTTCTCTTGGGTAAAAAGTTCTTAGAGCTTTCCAATGCTGTACAATTTGTTTTTAACTGGGAAGTTGGTAAGAAACACGTTGCACTTTTTCAGCTATATTCAGATGTTTATAGTCCTCAGAGGAAAGATTTCTGTGAAATGAAATCGTATCATTTCTTCTGCATTGTGGGGGTGAAATGTAACTGTAAATACTGTTTTAATCATTACAAAGTGGCTGGTGGAATTATTCCCAACACCGATACAGATTTTGTGCATCACTGTGACAAGATATTTATCATTGTGATTCTCTGAAAATTATGACCTAGTGTCTTCAGCCTATAGCAATCAAGTCATTTGAGGTGGACAATTTATGTCATTTTTCTGCTTTTGGCTTGTTCCTCTCAATCTTACTACAGTAGGATTTTATCCTCCAAATTCCTCTGCAGACTTCCTCTTCTAGTTCCTCTACCTGGGTGTAATTTCAGTGCCCAGAAGCTGAAGAAAACAACCTGTCATTACCCTTGTCCACCCTCTCTCCTGCCAGAAACCCACAACTGCCGAAAAATCAATGCAAACCAAAGCTCAGGAGACCCTGTCTTCGATGCAGTTGCAATTATGAGATTTCAATGTGAATATGAGAAAGAAGACTCAGATCTTACTGTAGTTCCTGTTGAGTGGCAGAAATGAGATTTAATCCCTTTCCAAGTGGGTTATCTTCCATCTGCTGGTGTAAAGGAGTCAACAGCTCATCAGGACTATCCCATGGAAGGTAATTTCTCTAAGGATCAATGCTAAATCTTTGTCTCTCAATGGTCTGATTTTTTGGATAGTTAGAGAAAAACGTTATAGTGACATTATTATTGAAATAGTAACCAATCTGGTCACACTTGTTTAGCCTTAGATTTTGCTGAAGCCTAAAGTAAATAAGTTTTCTTCTTAAGTGAAATACAAAGCATTGAGCCATTCCCATCTTTCAGAAAAACACAGCCTTCTGACGTATGGATAAAATCAATAATATCTACTTAAGCTTTACTGCTGGCAACTGGCACAGTTCCTGTGCTGGGAAGTACTTTTCCTAACACACACTCTGCAGAAAGCAATCTGTATTTAAACTTCCTATGCTTCAGTTTATAATTGTCATTTTAGAGCAACTCACCTTCACAGGTGGTTTAAGTAAAGATCAGGAGTGACCGAGACACAGACACAATCACCTTCTGCTGTTGTTTTTTTGCCTTGGGCAATGGCTTGACAGCTGGGAACAGCAATGTTCAACTGCCACCATTAAATACCTGGCCTGTCCTTGATCTGGTATACTTCATGCCCCCACTGCTCCAGTTCTGTTTTAGCAACTTCTCTTTTCTCACATAAATCAGAGGCCATGCATCTCCCTATTAAATTCCAAAACCTGACTTTCAAAATCAAGCTTGTACATCCTATTTTGAAGGACATTCAGAAGACAGAGTTTGTGGGGAATTTTTATCTATTTGAGTTTCCCGGGAGAATTGATTCTCAGACTTCAGCATTGAGAGTGTGAATGTTTGTTATTTCAAAAGGAACTAGTGCCCAGCCCATAAACTCTTGTAGGTGGTCAAGGTGACAGGGATGCATAGTAAACCTGCGGGACTATAGACTTGCCTTATTTGTAGTATTCATTTGTTCTTGCCTGACAAGCCATAAGACAAACTTGTGAATTAGCTGCTACTTCAAAGAGCAACCAACTTCTATTTCCAGATCTGTTTTTGGAATATTACATTACAGCCATTAGACAATTTTCTCTGAAAGATAAGAAAATACATGTGACAAGGAGTCTAATACATTTGTTTGCAATGAAGGTCCTGGAGGAGAGAGATAATAGCAGCAGTCACAAGAAGTGATGTTGTCAGGACTCATGATTTCTGGGTTTGGCTTTAAGAGTGTATTCCTGAGGATACTCCTGTCCTCATCTACCAGAGCAGTGGCTGTCTAATTTACTATAGTACACTTCCTTGTGTAGTGCACTTTCCTCAAAACCCCTGAAAAATATTTGCTGTCTCCCTGTCTTCTTTCTTTACTGCTCTCTCTCTCCCTTTTTACTCTTAAGACTGATGTGAAAACTGTCAGAGCAGGAACTAAGAATAACATTTTGTGTCAAATTTGTAAGAGTTAGCTAAGATCCAGTATTCCTCCTTTATGCATCACTTGAAGTTTGTTTGCTACACATCTCAACATAATGTGTTTATATAAAATGTCTACCAAGAAAGGAATAGGAAATATATGTGTTGAAATGAAAATGTGACTCTGAGTTATTGGGTAAAGGGTTTTGTTATTACTTTACCTGATTGCTTAGAATTCTAATTTTTTCGAATGGTAAAGTCGTTATCAGTCACAGGAGCACAGAATGTTTTGTATTTAAAATGTACTTTATCACATTTTACTTGCAAACAGTTGCATATTTTTTATTCCACATTATTGCTTTTTACACACTTTCATGCTTTATTAAAAAAAAAAGTGAACTTTTCTTTTTTTAGTAAAAATCTATTCGTAAAAGTGCTTTGAACTATACAATCCACAAAGACTCAACCTTTGGCATTCACTGATTGTTAAATGTTTTTTTCTGTCCTTACAGATGTGACCATTCTTAGGTTTGCAGTTTTGTGGTGGATATAGGCATGTAGAGATACTGCACTGTGGAAATGATAGGAAAAAAAAAAGTCCTGCAAATTGTAAAGATTATTTTTTTCTGGCAATATATTATATGATAATGTTAGAAGATTTAATACTACAAGTATACCCAAATAGCTAAAGGCTTATTTTAGAAGTGGTGTTAAGTGACAGGTTTTACTTAAACTAGAGTTGCTTAGCTTAGATGAAGGCAACTGTGTTTTAAATCTGTTTAAATTTTACTTGTCCTTTCTCTCACAATTTCCCTCAATATCCCAAAGTTCTGTCAATCTATCATTATTAGGTATTTATTATTAAAATTCTATTGGTTTCAGGAAGACAGCAAAAGAAAACTATCAGCATATTCAATTTTTCCTTGAAAGTGGAGTGAAGATTGTATTGCAGCAAGTTTAAAATCAGATAGTTTACGAATTACAGAAGATAATAAAGCAGTGTTAGTAGTAAGTCAGGGAAAATATAAGAATCTCTGCTATTGCCAAATGTTTCCAGTTTTATCAGAGAGCTAATGTGGAATATTGCTCTCCTGATTTTCTGTTACAAGCGGACTCATGCTGAGCTGACTGTACTCCATTCTCTGTTCATAAGGCACAAAATACCTTACAGTTTCTGACATGTAGCTGGGTGAAGTTGGTTGATGCTCAAAATAAGCCATGAACAATGGATAAAGTACTTAGTTCAATGTGACACAGAGGAGATCAAAAGTAGGTGCACTGTGTCTTGTTCTAAGACCCAACTGGCCTGAACTGTAGTGTTGGTCAGTCTCTTAGGCGTTTAGCTACCTCCATTAGCTAGCAGATTTGCTTAAGGACCTATTAAACTATTTTGTTGTATGAGTGCTGTGTGACTTCAGGATTATTATCTAAAGTGACATTTCAGATTGTCCAGCAGCATTTCCATCTTTTAGACTTCTCCATCAGGGAAATTTCAAGACAGTATTGGATGAAAGCCTGAATGGTTTAGTAAACAGGCCTGGAGATGGTTAGATTTTTTTGGTGTAAGCCTTACACATTTCTAATTCAGAGAAGTCTGAATAATAAGAACAGATCACTGTTTAACCTTCCTATTGGCTTCAGCCTCAGGAGGTAATTAGACACACTTTTGTGGAGACAACAAAAACGTAGCTGTTTTTCACCCTGAATGCTGACACAGCATTACTTTTACTTCTAGGCTTAGCATGAACATAAGCATTTGTGAGACATAAAATAGGTCAAGGATTATAGCTTAATTAATTACATGCCTTTTCTATAGCGAATCCCCAGACCCTGTGGCTGAATTAATTCCGTTAGATATATACACCTTTTTCCTTTTTTTTTACCTCCCAGCTTCAGCCTAATGTTTTATCAACAAACTGTACTCTGAGTTCCTCTGTTCTCTGGATTGATTATGCCCATCTATACTATATTCATCATCTCTGTCCATAGAGATTAATTTTCTTTATCTGTTTTGTGACAGAAACACACTTGGCTTTAGCTTTTTATTTCTCAGAACCAAACCCAAGTTTTGTACTATGTTACTGGGCTTCCCTAACTTGTCTACCAATATAATGATACATTTATTATAATAAAATGCAGTAGGTATGTAATCATTTCAAGGTGAGAGTGTTTTCCTTAGGCATTGTCTTAAAAGAGGGAACAGTTGCATAGCAGCATAAATATGTTGCTTTACAGTTTTAGGCATCACAATACCCTCTTTTTAGATTTGTTCATGGTCCTGCCTGTGTGCTGGAGGTACCTAAAAACTTTTCTCTGTCTTAAGCACCGCTAGCAGCCCAGCTATGCTGAACCTGAAGATCTGAGAGAGGGCTATACTCACTAAGTGACAGGACAAGTGGTCAGAAGCTCAGCCACCTGGTTTCAGTCTGTCTGTCACATGACAGGGAAAAGCAAGGGTTAATTTATCCCTCTGCTTCTGCTGATGATACTGCCCCAAGAGCAGTGATCAGGGAGCTGAAGGAGTGACTTTTAGTCAGCCTTGTCCCTATCTAAGAAGGGAACTAGCTCCCAGGGACATCTGCATCTGTACCACACCAAAGAAAAGGATTCAGCTGTTTGCAAGCCACTGTATGTGTAACATGTTGTATACATATGTGTGCCTGTGTTGACCTTCTGCTGCTGCTTTGCAGTTACCTGTTCCTTGGGATTCTTTGATGTGCACCCAGGAATGCATTCATACTTAGGCTGCCTGGCATGTGTAAAAGGCCCATTTTAGTGAATGTCTTCTGGGTCTTGGTGGTTTTTGCAAAGTTGGATAAGGGTCCTTCCCCTTCTGCTCAACAGAGGTGATGAAAAAATGTTCACAAACACAAACTTTTTTCATGAATGTGTTTAATTTTTTATTATGTTTCGACTGTCTCTGCTACTGAGTTCTCATGTGGTGTGAGATGGGCAGGAGAAATTCAAAAGGATGGCCTTTGGACTGGGAGCCAAAGGATTAATTTGTCAGTTTGCCAAGTATTGGGTGTTGCAAGACAAAGAGATTTTGTAATAGTGTTGGACATAGTATAGCCTTTATGAACAACCTCACTTGTTAAAATTATTACTTCCAGAACTCATCTAGAGAATTAAAAGCTCTAGTTTTCTCTGTCTAAACAGAAACCTCACTGCTAGAGAAATGATCTTGCGAAACAGCTCCAAGCTCTTAGTTCCTATTTTTACCACTAAATTCGCCTGCAGCTGCCAGTTTGAATTACTTCCATCTTTTCTCTGCTTAGAACAACCAAAGGAATTAAAAAAAAAAGAGAAAAGAGGGTTTTTAGAGATTTTTATTCTTCAAGAAACGGTAAGAATTTGTGTATCTGCAAGCTTAATAGGCACAGAGACAGAATGGATAGAATAATTGGTTCCTACATTTATCTTTGTTGGTGTCTCCCTCTTCCTCATGTAACCAATTGTCTTATAACCATTGCAATATAAATCTATAGACTATCTAGGACAAAAATGGGATCTATTTTCCAGCAGTGATTTTGACTCTTATGCATCGTTGATTTTTGAAGGTTTGAAGAGTTTCCGATTTGGGAAAAAAAAACCCAACTTTCCACTTCTTTATCTAAGAATTCAAAGCCATGCTTGGATTTATCAAACTAACAGTTAAGCTTTTAATGTTTTGTGTGATGAAGAAAAATATAGCACAAAATGGCATGGGGCAAGACTCTGTAATTTTGATTTATAGAGTCTGATATGTGTTGACCTCACTCTGTCTACAAAGCAAAAGAGTGTGAGGTTGTCTCCTCTTATCGTTTATATTACCATGATCAGTCTACTGTTATTTTTATCTGTTTCCTGAGATACTGACAGTCTAATGTTCTCAGTTTGTACTCCTAAAAGTAGGAGTTGAACTAAAAGAATCTGTGTAAAATAATTGGGTGCCAGTTGAAAACTTGATGGTTGTATTTAAAAGTAGGTGTGGGTTTTTTTCCCTGCAGCACGCTTTCTTACATATTCCTGTTGTTTAAAAAAAAATATAATGGAATTTCAGGAGTTTTACAGGAAATCTCTCTCAAACTTGCTCATGCCATGTATTAAATATGCTTTCTGCATTTTCTCAACTGCGCCACAGAGAGAGAACTGTTATGCTGTTCTCTCTCATGATGCATTCACAGTAAGGATGTTCAATAACTGCTATTTTTTCTCCAAACTCCAGTCATGTAACTGTGCTAAAAATAACACTGCCTGACTACTGCCTTTGTAGATTTGCTGTATTTGAGGTAAGAGGAAGAAAATGAGCAGGGGCTTTGAGTTAAGCCTGATTGCTCAGTAGTGGGTCTCACTAACACTGTGAAATCTCATAGAAAGAGATAGATATTCATTGAAAGAATGAATTTGCATTAATACCGGTTTTCTTCACATCTTAATAGCATGTTCTATATGTGGACAGATCAGGAAAAGTAGATATCTTCAGAATACTTTGAACTTCACTTCTAATTACTTCTATTTTAAAGTTGTAGGTTTAGATGAAAGGTAGAATTAGGAGGATATTTATATCATGCATTTACCTTCTTTCCCTAGAGAAGGGAGTAAAGTTTATGGCAAAAACCCAGATTCTCTATCACCATGACAACAAGTTGACTTATGGCAATAATACAAACATGATTAAGTATAGAGTACAATTTATTTATTTGTTGAGATGTGCATTAGGGATACTGACAGTTTTATTAAGTAAAGCACTGTGGGGAAAAACAAGAAGCTGTTTATTAACCTTTTAAAATTTACCAAAAAGAAAGCTATGCAGATATATTCTTGGGGACTTAAATGCAAAGGCCATAAGATGCAGCAGGCAATATCCAAAAGGACAGAGTATCACCTGGTGAGAGACAGATTTGCGAACTAATAGTCTACTACTTTCAGATAGGGAATATTTTGTTTTCATAAGTTCCTGCCGAAATCACCATCAACATGAGGCTTTGCATTTCCTCTCAGCTGAGTTCTTGCTGTTAATTTCATGAAAGCCAAGACCAGGCAGAGGCCTGTGTTAGGGCTGATTGAGAAGACAATGCACAACAAGATTTTGATCTGCTCTTATTGAAGTCAATGGAAGACTATTGACCTGAGTTGAGGAGAGTCGGTTGGTCTACTCTTTTAAACAGCTGATCTATTGTTTCTAGCAATTAGCTTTTCATGTCCTCTAACAAATAAAATACATTGTCCAAATGTCATATATCCTATAGTATATGATATTCTCATGCAGCATTGAGGAATCTAAGGGGTAAGACATGCACACTATAGCTCTTACACATGGCCAGTATAATATGAAGTGCTTTCACTGTGAATGGAAAGTGTACCTGTGTGCATTTCATAGAATCATAGAATGGTAGGGGTTTGAAGGGACCTTTAGAGATCGTCCAGTCCAACTCCTCTGCAGAAGCAGAGTCACCCAGATCAGGTTGCATAGGAACAACTACAGGTGGGTCTTGAAGACCTCCAAGGAAGGAGACTCCACAACCCCTCAGGGTAGCCTGTGCCAGGACTCCATCACCCTCACAGTCAAATAGTTTTTTCTTATGTTTAAGTGGAACTTATTGTGTTCCAGCTTCTTCCTGTTGCTAGCTACTATAGAAAAAAGGGATGTCCCAACCTCCTGACACCCACCATTTAGATATTTCTAAATATTAATAAGATCTCCCCTCAATCTCCTCTTCTCCAGACTAAACAGCCCCAGTTCCCGCAGCCTTTCCTCGTATGAAAGATGTTCCAGTCCCCTGATCATCTTGGTGGCCCTGCGCTGGACTCTCTCCAGAAGTTCCCTGTCCCTCTTGAGCTGAGGAGCCCAGAACTGGACACAGGACTCCAGATGAGGCCTCACCAGGGCAGAGTAGAGGGGGAGAAAAACCTCCCTTGACCTGCTGGCTACACTCTTCTTGGTTCATCCTCACTCTTCTTGATGCATCCATTTATTTTACTTGTTTACCTTTGTATTTTCCTACTGCTCTCCTTTCCCGGTGGATAATGAAACCTCGATGGATGTTTTCCCAGATAATGTTTGTTAGTGCCGTCCAGTGTTTTGCACACATTCCAATCCTTAAGATTCTGTGATTCTGTGAAGTTTGAATACTGGGATAACTGAGGAAACACTTGTGTGTACATATGTAATAGAACACTTGATATTGTAATTTCTCTATTATCAGTACACGCAAGCCCTTATGTCTTTTCTCTTGCCTCACTTTACAATCATTTCTCAGAGAAAGTAACACTGAGCTGTTAGTGAAATGGCTTTACCTCTTGATGATCTTTTCTTTGAGTGGAAGCTCAGCTGAATGAATTGACTTTTTTTCCCCCTATTAATGCATTTTTTAATGTCTGAGTTCTCCAGAGAGATAATTGAATGACAAAGTAGTACTTTGACTACCAGGAAAGGAACCTCAAGAAAGAAGCCTGAGGTTTTGAGAAACTGTCTTATAGGACTCTAAGAAACTCAAAAGAGTAGGAATAGAAGCAAAATTTAAGTGTCTCCAGTGAAACTAGGAGGATGATCTCTTTACTAGTGAGCAGTCATAGGAGGGGAGAGGAAAGATTCTGGATGCTCACAGTACACTGACCTAACCCAGACAATCCCTTAGAGTGATCAAATGGTATGCAGGAAAATATTGAGAGGCACATTTCCTGATGCAAGATGAAATCTGCTTACCAGTTTGGTATTATGAATTCCTGAAAAAGTGAACTGTAAATCTGGAGCATGTGTACAACCAGAGGTCTGGGGATGCCAGCTATGCTTAAAAGACACTGGAGACATTGGATTTAGGGGTTTTAGGTGCCTAGTCTTGTCTATTTGCCCAAGTTAGAAACTGAATAAATAGAAACTGAAATGTACTGGGGAGGCTAAGAAAAGGGAAACTTTGCAACCTGTCCCAAGGGAAAAAATGAATGGAGAATATTCTTATTTTCTATTAGTATTTATTTTATCCTGGGTCATATTATTTTTCAAAAGAATTCTTAAAATATTAGCCAGAGTTTTCTGATCGTCTCTCTTTTCTTTGGCTAACATTTCTCTCTTACTATATCTAATAAGCAGTCCAGAGTGTGTCATGTGATTTTATTGTTTTGAAGCTCTGCAAATAACAAAATTTCAAATGCTATCCTTGGAGAAAATACCATCACTCAAAGACACAGTACTACAAGAAAACTTTTTGTAGGTGCTGGCTCATACTCGTCCAAATCATTATGATATTGTAGAACTATTGTTTTCAAGAGCCAAAATTGCAGGAGACAGTAATAAATATCACATTTTTATTTTAACAGCTTCCCAGAGGATGGGATAAGTAAAAGATATATTAAATTTACAGATGTTATTAAACTCCAAGCAAACACAACTCTGTGTGCAGAGGAGTTAGGGAACCATATTGAAAGACTGTAACAAATGTAACATCTGATTGTTTGTGATATATGGAAACAAAATATATGTATGGGAAAGTACAATATCCAGATTTCTGATGGTAACATTTTGGAAGGATATTTAAACTCATTATTATATACCTAACTCACAAAGTTTAGGAGCTTCCCAGCATGAGGCAAGTATCTGTTACGAGATTCTCTGACCTTTTGTGTGTCAGCATATTGTGTACTAAATTTTGCAAGATCTTTTTTTTTTCCTCTGAAGGATTTGACTACTGTGAGTCCTCAGACTAAGCACACTCTCTGATCTTCTATGGCAATTGCTATGTTTCTGCTGAGTTTGGAACCACATTTTTGGATATAGCTGCACACTGTATAGGCAGTGCTTTGAGAATGATGACCGTTGACTAGAGACGCTTGGATGCTGGGCTAGAAAGTTGGTGGAGATTTAAGCAGAGCTGTCATCCAGTCCTTGCCTCAGGCCTGTCCCAGCCTTTTTGTCTCTGCTACATAGAAATATTTAATTTTTATTTTTCAGAGACAATTCCTATGTTACACATATTTCTTTCTTCTCAAAATGAGAAAGGGTACATTCCTTTTCTCCCCATATCATCCATATATCATCTTTGAGGTAATTCAGTGAAGAGAGGCAACACATGTTGGGACTATATCTTTGCCTTAGATCACTGAGGTCACTGATTTGATGCTGTCCCATGGTAACTGGAAGAGCTGTGCACTGAGGCTCTGTTCACAGGCTTCCTGCTTTCTCTCCTTCCTTACAGATTCATTAGCACTATCTGGGACCATATGTACAGTCTAAATAATGTGGCAGAAGAAAGGTCACATCACTGGACACTGTCCTCTCTGTGATGTTGTTGCATCTGGCCCCAGCATTGACTTTTTCATGTAGACCTTCCTGATGCTGTTCTTCTGTCAGTAGAAGGCATGATCTGGGTCACAGGAGACTAGGCGTACATGAAGGTGCACACAACATCTATGCAGGTGGCTGTGTGCGCCAGGAACCTATCTGGAAGTTACCTGTTCCCTTTAGCCTCACCCCAGAGACAATAATGGATTATGCTGTCTTGAAGAAAATCTGTTGTGTATTATTTGCAGAAAAACTTATATATCAAAATAGCCATTTGTATATGATTTGTAGAAATCATGTTAAGTCTTAATGTGACTAATTTCAAGAACCCAGTCTGGTTCTTGTTGTCATTATAAATTAATACATGCCCTCAGAGTCTATAGAAATAACTTACTTTGGAGATGAGATAGCTTCCACTTTCCACTTCTCCACTTTCCATTTGGTGATGTCAACCTGTAGAAAGAAAAGGAAAGCTCTAGTTGGAATCTGAATGGATAGTGAAACCTCTGTTACCTGGTCTCACCTTGTAGGATAAGTTGGAGAGTTCAGCATATTGGAACAGTGTGGCTCATGATGAAGGTGAAGGGCAGAGAAATGTAAGCAGAACTAAAGTAAATCAAAACAGAGGTGAAGAGAGAAAGATGGAGGAAAGCAATTCAGAGAAATCCATGAGAACAGAAATATGTTCTCACGTGCCTTGTGTAGTCTTCAATATAAAAGAGTAACAAGGGGCAGTTCAGAATGAAAGAGCAGTATGAGAGAATGTATAAATAAAGCTGTAAACAGGGAAGAAATTCCAATACTACAGCAGAATTACAAAAGTTGTGTAAAAGACAATGTCTTTTGATACAAGTTTATTTATTTTCAAGAGTCAGCATTTTAACAAATAAATCTCCTTTCTTGAGAAGCATTGAGGTCTGTGAAAGATGTGCTAAAGTTAAGGCTTTCATGCACCTTAGGAATGTGGCCACATATGACTAAGCTCTAGGAAGTGGGTAGAATTGCTTCATGAAAACCTATGTTTGGACAACTCTGGATTGGAATGACAGTGGGATCGTTGAGGAAATGTGATTGGCAGGGTGCATAAGAATGGAGCTTAAATAAGATGTATTGATGCAGAGGGAACAGTCAAAACTGTTTGTCTTACCCCTGAAACAGTTAATTAAGTCATATCACAGCCTTCAGAGAGTGCTCTTGTCTGTACGATGCCATCAGAAAGACACTCTGTGGGAACAGAAGGAAAGAACAAAATTTAGAAAGTCCAAGCCCAGAGGAAATATTTAGCAGAACATTTCTATTGAAATTGCAACAGCAAAGGCAAAATTGGTGCAACCCAAGCCCCAAAATGTCTTTACTAGTCATGAATTACAGACTTGCTAAAACTGACGGTCAATTCATGTTTCCTGACATGAACACAAAATCTAAGTTAATGTAAATAATGTTTTGATTGGCTAAAACCATCCCATTACCTAAAGAAATGGAAACTATCTCAACAACTAGTTTTGTTCCTCTGGGATTGACACTCTGGTAACTGTTCTGTCTGTTTACCTGCTGTGCATGTATTGTGTTTCTTATAGTCATACCCAGCCACTCTTACAAGATCAGGGAACAAGCAATGTTGTGTTTCACAGGAGAGCTACAGTTACAAAATTCAGAGCTGGTTTTCTTTAGGCACAGCACATTAATGCACCAAATGCAAGGAAAACAAAAAAGAAGTTGAGAACATTCCTGTGAAAGGCAACACAGTTTGTGTCTACATTCTGTCTTTACCCTATGGATTTTACCCAGTAGCTTGTGTAAAAAGATACATATTTCCTTCTCTAAATTGATAGACCATTCTGTCCCAACCCCCTTTTTGGGGGCTAAAAATGCTAGGTTAATGACCTGAACCTGGAACTGTGGACCTGAGATTGAAAACACTTCTCTCAAACCTGATTATTCAGGGAAATTAGAAAATGGTTCAAAAGGCACAGAGAAGGATTTTTTGGCCTGTAGATTTACCACTTGAAACGTAGGCTGGTGAGAGAATACTATTTGCATTATTTCCCTAGGACTTGACTTCATCTGTCTGGGTGCTCGCATCCTGCTTCTTAGCAATTTAGCAACTACATCTTTTTTACAAGTCTCGGGGATTTTTAGCTTGGGATGAGGCTGGTTTTGTAAGAATATTAATTTTTCTGGAACTCAATTCTATTAGAGGAAAACCCCTTCTAATTCTGATCTGCTTTACTTCCTCTTTCTTTCAGTGATCAGTCAGGCCTACATCCGTATAGACATTTAAATACATGGCTCCTAGGTAAGGGCCTAACTCTCACTGAAATAAAACCCAAGTGTCATGGCTTTTTTAAAACTCTTGATTTCTTTTTGTGGTTTATAGTCTCAGTTTTCTTCTACCATATCCACTTAAATGTTTGCTGGACTGAAGATCGTGATGTCTGTCCCCTGTATATTTTGTATGCTTTGCTTTGGTAGAGCAAAGGAGCATTTTGTAACAGATAAAAGCAGAAACCTTGATTTTTTATGAGTTATCTCACTTAAGGGTGTTGAGAATGTATAATGTTTGAGTTCATGGTGCATATGGTTCTGGCAAAAATTTCAGGTCATGTGGAGTTCTAAA
The DNA here is from genome assembly GCF_028858725.1 of Colius striatus. Lineage (NCBI taxonomy): Eukaryota > Metazoa > Chordata > Aves > Coliiformes > Coliidae > Colius > Colius striatus. Next base: position 9,744,231 of record NC_084762.1, read on the forward strand.
ATGGATAACTGACTAAAATCGACAGAATCCATATTTTAAGCTAAAAACAGAGGCAGGAAGAGCACAACTTCCAAACACATCCCAGCATTTCTTGGGCCTAAGTGCTTAACCTTTACTCTGTCATGTATTAAACTGGGAAATGAAACATAGAATAAACCTTAAACAAAGGTCAATCCTCAGCACAAGAATAGGTAATTCTACTCTTGCAGAATGATGTAATTGGTGTTTAAAGCTCAGTAGATTGAAGAGTTCAAGTGTTCATCCAAAATATATTAATAGATGACAATGAAAGCTGGCTTCATGACTCTTTGTATTCTAGTTTACTCGTGACTTTATAAGACAAATGCTAACATGCTTACCAAACAGGCAATCAAGTTATCTCTGCTTGTCATCTTACCACTTTCTGTAGTAGAGCTCATCCAAGAAGAATACCCTACACTCACTCCTTCCCTCTTCTTTTCTTGCATGCTGACATTATGGGCCTAGACATACAGAAAACAGAACCTACACACTCAAAAATTCAGCCATAGTATGTAACTAGAACAGATGTGTCTCTTAGGTTTTCCAGCACCTCCAGTCAACAGGCAAAGTATAACATTCATGCCTCTTCCCAAAATCCTGGCTGTGCTGTTTACCAGTTGCACCATCTGAAGCTCAGTTGTGGTGGAACTACCTGAAGTTCATAGTTACAGGAAAAGTAGCCCATTGGAAGTGTGTTGCCTAAAAGATCTCAGAGCTACACAAAAATGTCATTCTGGAAAGTACTGTGGTGTTTGAAGTATCTGGAGGCTTCAAATGTCCAATTTGACTATGTACTTCAACAAAATAGATATTAACTTCTCTTTCCTGCATCTACTTGCTACCTCTCTTCAGGACTGCATAAGAAACACATTGGACAGTCTAAGAACATGAGTTTTGTCATTGGAGATTGTGTTTTACTTTCTTGTTTTTAAATGTGAGCATCCACTCTTCTGACACATTTCTTATATAAGCAGAATTAAAAAAAGATTAATTTATTAAAAGGTGGAGGCTGTTGATTTTGATTTTTTAATCTAATTTCTTTGCTGTAAGGAATGCTTAAGATACAGATAGATACACAATGGCTAAGTTCGGTATTTTTCATTTAAGTTTTCTTCCTTTTGGCAGTTCAACTCTTTAAAGAAAAAAGCATGAAACTCAAAGATGAAACAAAGTAGATTTGGAACTATCATTAATGTTTCTTCATGTGACCCATTTATTTTATGACTTCCAGCTACTGCAAATCTGCTCTTTTTCATAAAAATCACGCCTCTCACATTTGAGTAATATGGACTCTTGTTTTCCTGTGTAGTACTTAGAGGGTTATTTACTGTGCATTTGTTACCTAAACACATCCAGTACTGAGTTACACTAATATTAGGATGAATAGACGTCTGTCATTAAGAAAGATTCCAGCTTGGTAGTTCATTCTTTCTTCAATGAACAGACATCTTTTTTACACAAACAGTTTCTCTGGCACTGTTCAAAACTTATCTATGCATGTTGTGGGAGATGAGTAGTCTTACTGGTTACATTCTGTGAGGTTTTTTCAAACTTCCCCATTTTTCTCCTAAAGATTTGAAAATCTCAAAGTAAGATCAGATTTATGTTACAGCTGCTCAATTCAAGTGTAAAAGGTGTTTTTTGCCTCTTGTTGTTGCACGTAGAGGGGAGAATAAATCTCTTAGTACAAGACAGGTAGGCATCAATATCTGATGGGTGGTTCTTGAAGAACCACTATTGTCTTCTGGACATTATCCTATACACATAAATTGTTAAGGGACTGTTTACTACAAGGATGTACCATTATCAGTTTGTGCCTTTTAGCCACAGAGACAGGGAAGGACTCTCGTTATGTTTCTCTCCCAAGTTTTCCCCTGTAAATTTGCAATATTTTCTCTTTCGTAGAAGAGCTAGGAAAATGGTGATGATTTTTAAAAGCAAGCACTGTGTGTCCAGTCTAAGACAAGGTAAATGACAGAAGCTTTGGGCTGCAGCAGTATTTTTTCTTTAAAAAAATAACTGTGTAGTGCAGTTGAAATTATTTTCACACAGTTATGTAAGAATAGGGTGGAAAAATCAGCAATAGAGGTGATAAATGACATCTTCCTCTGTTTGCAAGTCTATAGAAGACTTCCTCTTTTTCATTTCATCAATCTAGTGGTGCAGACAGCAATAAGGCTAAAATGAGGTTAGTTCTGAGATAGATTGAATCTGTCAGTGTGCACTAAAGTTTGGCAGCATTCCATAACAGTCTGAAAGTTGGTGAACTGGGATGAAGAAGCACTTTCATTGCTATAAACTAGACATGTCAGCATGCTGACGCCTAGCACTCAGAAAAAAAAAACCCCTTGAGCTTTCAAGAGATACCACACCTGCTTCTAATAATAAACGACATGTTACTTCCTAACTATTCTCTTAAACTGAGGTTTGTTTATCTTCTGCCTGACTCCACGATAACTTTAAAGCTTGGATAAAAAATCTTTTTAAAAAAGTAATTCTCATTGATAGGACAGAGCTTGGTAGACAATAATTCCAACCCTGCCAACTAAAGAAATGTAAACAGCAAATTTCATCACCAGTTTGCGATACCCGTACGCAGTTTTATACAGCTGTAGGTTCATCATTGTTTCTGGTTGCCTTTTTAAGTTCATAAACATGAAGTAGGATAAAACCACACAAAGCACTTACACTGGAATGATCTCTACTGTGAAGAGGGCAGTTTGTTTTGTTAAAAACAGAATAGAATTGGATTTGTCACTTGCTAGTTTGAAATGAATGTTGCTGTGTCATGTTCACCTTGCATTTCAAATTTGAATAGCGTATCCTGGCAAAAAACAACGTTGTTTCTGTATTGGTATCTGAGGGAAAATCTTTTCTTCCTAGCTAAATATCTACCTACCTTCAATGTTAAAAGGTTAAAAAGACTCAGATGTGACTGTAGAGAGGCAGGATCAATAATGACATGGCAAATAAACATGTTTTCTGCTGGTCAGCAGGTATTCTAATTCATGAGCACTTTTAAGCATTTTTATAGAGCTTTGTTCATGTCTGTTTTAATAGGCACAACATTTTGCAGTATTACAAAAGTCTGACAAACAAAATGAATAACTGCAGAAAACTGCTATTAACAGCAGCGATAATAAGATGCAATTTGGAAAATTCATACAAACCATTACAAAGCCATGAAAGGGGAGAAACAGGTTAGTAAGTTATTGAACTTAACTCACATAGGAAATTTAGAAGGATTTTTAAAGACTATTGTCAATTGAAGCCTAGTCAGTTCCAGGAGCTGAAACTGTTCCCTTTTCTCTTTTCGTTATACTTGTATTGCATCTATCGGTAGTGGCCTAGGAGTAGATCTTACATGTGTTACTGAAATAAATAACCATAACAATATACATAAATATTTATTTTGATGTCTTAATTATTTAAAATCACAGTTGATGGTAGCTCAGCCACCTCTTTCTCTTTTTGTCCTAAAATGAATTTTAGAATGCTATCTCAGGTCCTGTTATCTGTTAGCTTTGTAATAATATGAAGTTTAAAAAAAACCATGGTCTCTCTTAGGCAAATTTTAATCTTTTTTGAGAGCTTCAGAGAGAAATACATTTGGTAGTGTACATGAATTAACAGAGTGCAACAAAATTCAAAACAGGTGTAGGAGGCTGCATCACTATTTACTTCCCTGGAGCTGCTGCTTTCCACATCTGATCTTAATCTGATCCTTTTAGTGTCCAAAACTGTGCTGTAAATTCACAGTTGGATATTTCATGAGAGTCTCGGCATTTTCTTTTCCTTTCCAAAACTAGAAACACGAAAAAAGAAGAGAGAAAAAGAATAAGTTCATAACAAAAATTTATAATCTCCAGTATGTTTTAATTTTACAAACAGGGCAAAGTTTAGGCAAAACTGAAGCTTTTCATATGATAATAGAAATTAATTTATCCTTATCCTCCTTTTCTATTTTAATATGAAACATCAGATATGAAAGGATACAAACACAATATCAAAGGAAGTTTTAAAAATATCCTTCAAAATATCTTCTATGCTTCCACAAACAGCAGTGTTTTACTCCTCACTTTTCAGGTCCGTTGGCTGTAAAGCACTAAATGCTGATGTTGACCTCATGAGAGCTCAGTTAACTCCTCTGTTTCAGTTTGTTACTTGCAGATGCTGTATAGAGGGGTTATTAAAGACATCTACACTGTTATGTCAATTAAAAATATTCATAACTTTTATAAACATAGTTTCTGAGTCTTCTCATATTTGGTGACATAACTTCAAGCAGTTTTCAGGTGATATAAAATCACTGGGATTTTTTTTGCTTGTTGGTTTTTTTGGGAGGGGGAAGGGGAATCAGCTTCATAAAACCTCATAGGTGGTTACACTTATGAAAAACATTCTGAGTAACCTGTTTGTACTTTCAGTTTTTCTGAATAGTTTATCAGCAAACCAAAGAGCTTTTTAGATATCTCATGCCTAGTCTTAATCAAATGATGTAAGAGACCTGTAAATCTGAATTGAGTAATGAAACAGTGGTCAAGCAGACACCTTATTATTTCTCTGAAAAAGATCTCTGTGGCTTTTGCTACATGAAACTATTGCAATAATGTAAAACTATTTGCAAACTATGAATCATTGCAATTCTGAACATCATCTAGATGAAATGGCTCCTTGACACCAATTAAAAATGCCCTTGAATTAAAATTCCTGCAGATTTTGCTCAAAGAAAATTGTGCATATTAGTTTCAAGTTCATGGATCCCCACTGTTGCTTAATCGAGTTTCATTTTTTTTTTCTTTCCTGATATCAAAGTGATTTTTTGGCTTTAATTTCATGGGGGTGTAGAGAAATAGGCTAAATCTTTGTGGTACCACTCTCTGTTAATCTGACACGCTGAGAGAGTATTAACAGCTCTTTAACATTGACTTCATTGTAATTGTGCTAGAGCCTTCTCTGTTTTCCAAGTGGGACATTAAACTTAATGCTGCCATTGGCAGCACTTCAAGTTACACTTTAAGAAATATGAGTATTTGAATTTATTTCTGAGCCTATACATTCACTTTATCAAAAGGTAGTGACACATGGAAAAAGTTGTAGTAAGAGATAATCCCCTGGAAACTCTCTCTTTGTGGAAACACATGACTGTTCTGATGCCTGACTTTTTCTACTGCTTAGGATAAACCACCAAGCTTTACCTCAGTGTACTCTAAAGGTGGTATTTCTTGTGACATTTTTAGGGAAAGTTTGTTTCCCTTTCGATTGCTGCCCACGGTTGCAGCTCTAAAGGTTAGCTCTTTTAGGGAAATGAGAGTTTTAAAATAGCTCTAAAACATTGCCTTGGCAAGCTGTTGAAAAGTGAACTGAATTCTGTCTGCTTGCAATATTTGGGCACACTGTCATGTTCCCTGGGGTCCAGTGTAGGTTGGCAATGTTCAGAAAATTCAAATTCTTCTTTCAGTCCAACTGGCAGAGTTATGGTTTTGAAAGGAATAGGGGAAGCCTGTCTCTTAAAGGTGTGAAGCTGGGAAGTACATAGCTCTAGAGCTTAAAGAATTTCCACGACCCATTGTGTACATGTGTTGTCCATGGGCCAGACTTTCAAAATGCTAAACCTGTCTCCATGTTGTGCTGCGCTTCCAGTTGCCGAATCTCAGATATGTCAATTGCTTTTCATTTGAATACATGAATAAGCAGCTTTCCTATGTGTAGTTTGGCTTTGGTAGCTCCTCTTTTATTTTAATTGTCACCACATCCTGACACGGTTGTTGCAGCAGGACCTGATAATAGTGCAAATAATCCAAATTGTGGAGCTAGTACTACAATCATCCTGGATAAACTCTTTATAATATTTGCTATCTTCTCTCTAGAAAAGCTAGACTCAGTTTTGGACCCAGACCAAAGTGGCTCCTTTTTTGCTTCTAGTCTAAACCTTTTGGTTACAGATTGGTTTCTGTTGCCTGTTCACATACTTCTAGATAGCAAGTTCCAGGGTGGGACAATCTCTTTCTCTTGTTTAATGTTTTGTCAGATGACCAAAATTAATAGTTTTGCCAACATGAAGAGTTTCACCTTAATTCAGACTAACTGCTTTGTAGATTGTCTTTCATTACTCCACTGTAGTTTCCTGAATAGTGTCAAAGTGTTAAGCTTCAGCTTCAAAATGAATTTGCAAAGGTATTCTGATGATTGAAGTAGAAATATAATATACCATTCACAAGATTGAGGTGAGGTGCTAAAGCAAAAGACATAGTAACCTGTTAGGGCTAGATGACCAAATAATATTTTCCATTCTGACTTGAAGAAACATAAAAATCTCCATATATGAGAGTAACCTAACACCATTACCCTGAGTATAAACTTATGAACTGTATAGCAGTGATGAGATTTTGCATCTGGCTGGGGGGTTTATAACACTACTTTGTGCTTTTATATCATATTTCACCCTAATATTTACACAGAGATTCTAAGGAAAGGAAGAAAAAAAAGCTCTAGGTAAAAGGAATTGAGCTGTGCATTCCAAAGAGTTGGCCATCTCATTGGCTGGTTTAAATCAGAGTAATTCCATGGATTTGTAGCAGCTGAGCATCTGGCACAATTTGGCTAATCTGGGACCCAGGACCTAATGGGTAAGGAATTGCCATCAAAGCTTTAGAAGCTTGTGTCCTTTTCAGGAGGCATCTGCAAAAACAAGCTGGAGGAAGCTGAATGGTCTAGAACTCTTCCTAATTATAATCTGTTTTCCTCTATTGCATCTCCTTTTTAAGGGCCTTCTAGATCCATTTTATATTTGATAGATAGCATATATCTTTATTTGCAAAGTGGTTTTAATTAAAACGACCTGTTTGAAAGACACCAGCAACCGATTCGCAAAAGTTTTCAAATGACATGAATAAATAGGGATTTCCTAAAATCTAGAAATATGCAGACATTTTAAAATTGCTTTCAGTCCTTTATCTGTGTTATCTTTCTGCACACAGTAAGATAGCTATGTCTCAATATTGCCAGTTATATATTTATATAAATACACACATATATATGATTGACTGTTCCACACAATTTTCTTTTTCTGAACAAAGAACTACTGTATCAAGCCTAAATTTTGCATTCAATGAAGCTAAGATAATTCTTGTTATTTTTTCTTTTGGCTTAGGTTTATAATTTAAAGACATGCATGTTTTATGACACTGAATCTGTTCTGCTACTCCCATTACAGCTGGAGGTCGTGGTATTCTGAATCTGCCTAAACTCATCTTTTAAGCCCTGACATCAGGTTTTAAACACTTGAGAGCACTAGGAAAGTCGATGGGATGGCTTACAATATCCAAAGGTAAATGAGTATATAAGTCTCCCCAGAATCAGTCTCCTTGTGGATGGATATCCTAGTCTCATTTCATGGAGCAGGTGGCAGAATGAAGTCTGGTATGTCAGTATTCCAGTCATTATTCTAAACAAAATATTGCAATATGTCTGCACACAACCTGAGGTAATCCCAAGCACAAACCCAGTCTGGGGACATAATGGATCGAGAGCAACCCTGCAAAGGAGGGTTTGGAGGTGTTGGTTGATGAGAAGCTCAACATGAGCTGGCAATAGAATCATAGAATCATAATGTGCACTTGCAGCCCAGAAAGCCAATTGTATCCTGGGCTGCATCAAAAGAAATGTGGCCAGCAGGTCAAGAGAAATAGTTTTACCTGACTACTCCACTCTCAAGAGACATCATCCAGCTTTGGGACCTCCAACATATGAAGGACGTGAGTCCGTTGGTGAGAGCTCAGAGGAAGGCCATGAAGACAATTAGAGGTCTGGAGCACCTAGGTAAAAGGAGAGTTGGGACTCTCCAGCCTGGAGAAAAGAAGGCTCTGGGAAAACCTTACAGCAGCCTTCCAGTACCTAAAAGTTCAGACCACAAAGCCAGAGAGAGATTTTTTACAAGGACATTTAGGATAAAAGGTAAAGGCTTTAAATTAAGAGGTCCAATTTAGGTTGGATATTAAGAAGAGATTCTTCACTGTGAGAGTAGTGAAGCACTGGAACAGGTTGCCCAGAGAAGTTGTGGGTGTCTCATTGCTGGAAGTGTTCAGGGACAGGTTGAATGGAGGTTTGAGCAACCTGGTGTGGTACAAGGTGTCCCAGTCCATGACAGGGGGTTTGAAACTAGGTATTTTTAAAGGTTCCTTCCAATCCAAACGATTCTATGATTCTATGATCTCTGGCCATAGCGAAAGGCTTGGGTAATACATCTGGAAGCAGGACATATTGCCTATAGGGAAAGGGAAGGAAGGAATGAATTGCTATAGGCAATTGGAGGAACTGGTGAGTGTATTTTAGGTGCTTGAGAAGTTCTGGGCTGCTGATGTTTGAATAATTTCTGAGAGATTTGCTAGAGTATGTGTCAGCCTCTGTGACACATTTTATCTTGGAGCAATGTCAGAGAAGGATGTCTTGAAAGAAAATTCAGCTGCAGTGATTAAACGAGTCATTCAGCTAACATGAAAGCAGGTACCGGGAGATTTAGCACAGCACTGAAATATACAATGAAAAGAAACTCATAAGAAGGCAAGAAATTCTAATTGTAATCTATCACTAAAAAGACATTTGAAAAATGCTTATTTGGACCCTTTCTGGCCTAGTAAAGTGATTAAAGGTGTTAGAAATATAATTACTGATTGCTACTTTGTATATAAGACTGTTGGTTGACTGAAGAAGAAAGAGAAGTTTGACTTATAAGGCATGGAAATCTTCTTTGAGAATAATTCTGCAAGCTCTCGTGACAAACATGAGGGAATGAAAGCTTTATTTTTGCTTTTTTTTTTTGTATGAAAGCATATTTTCTTCAGTATCCATGTTGTTGGTGGCACAAGGCTTTTGGTGAGAAAGTCGATAGCAAAATATTTGGTTGAAGCTTATCTTTGCCTCCACAGATCTTTTATGTTCACTATTCCTACAGAAAGCTCACTAGCAGCTCCTTTTCTGATTCCCTGTCTCTGGTGAAATTCCAGGAAGCTGTTTGCCCTTTAACAACCTTCTCTCACTCTATAGAGTAAGCTTCTCATTCCCTTATGATTCTTAAAAGGAAACAGATAGAAGAATGGGCTCTTTTTATGTTCTCTTTCATCTTTGCCTGTGACTAACTCCTACACTGTTAACATTACAGGTTTGTATCCACTTCATCTCTTTAATGATTATCTTTTATTTAAAAATCCTTTCCAATATTAGGAAAGATAAGGTGTTATAATCAGCTTTTCACTAGATTTGAAAGCTTGCTGTCAAAAGGAAATGATCTTAAATATAAGAACTGCTCAGTAATACATTGGGACTAACATTATACAAACTGTCATGAAGGCATCAGTCATCAAATCAGCTTTCATCCATTTGTATTTTTTTTATGGACAGTATATATATGGCCTTGGAAGCCTCAATTACTCAACTAGAATGATTTCAAACAGGATTTGATTTTAGGTCGTGACTGAGAATTCAAGGCAGATTACAACAAAGCTGGCTAGTAAGGGTTAGGAGAGAGGTGAAGCTTGTACCTACTCAGAAAGTAGCAGACGTGACTATGTCTTGAGAGGTTTCCAAGAACATCCTGGTGACGCCCAGATGAAGTCAGAGTGTTGCTGGATTTCAGTAAATGCTAAAGGGTCACCCATAGCTTTCAGATGGTCTTTGGCTGTCAATATCCATTCAATCTTACTTGTTATTTTGTTGCACACCTTGTATAATGTATGGGCAAATAATGCATGCAGTTGTATCTATTATGTAAGTCAAAAAACATTACAGATCCAATTCACAGTACAGAGTTAGTTTGTCTTCTGGAAGGTTCCATGTGGAAGATTTAAAATAGGGAATGAACCGAAAGAGCAGTCTAAGATGCTGTGGAGAAAAAAGATATATTAGGCTTTGCTATTTGATCAGATGGTTTTGGTTCATTCTTGGATCCAACATAGTAATAGACAGTAGGCACAGCACTCAGTACAGAGGTCTACCTGGGCAGAAAACTAAGCAGTGCTCACAGGTTGAAATCTTGGTCTCACAAAGTTTTTCTTTTCAGTAAGGTTAGGAGTTAACTAAAGTCAAACAATGTTCTGCTTTTTGGGTGTGGATAGCAGATTGTGTGCATTCAGGAGCAGACAATGTGGATTCTTACACCCTAACCTGGCTAGAGTTGTCACCTTTACATTGCAGATAGATATTGTCATGGGTCATTTGAAGTCAGATGAAATGCATATAATATACAGGTATTTGTAGAGGATGTGATCCTTAAACTTCTATTGTAATAGTAAAAATTGATTTGAGATTCTTTTCTATAAACAAATCTATAAACTAATCTATAAATGCCTTGATGTGAATGTGGAGACAACTTCAAATTGAATCCAGGTTCTGAAAGAGGATATTTTTCTAATTCAGTGTATATCAAGGCTCTTTTGTCATTATTTATAGCTATATAATCAATCTATTATGTTTTCTTTTTTTTTACAGAAATATTTTCAAGGGTGAAGGAAAGAAGGAATTGTTTTATAAGATTTTTTTTTTTGGTGGGACAAGGAGATGTAAAGATTTTGAATTGGGCAATTTTTTCTGAGTTTTGCAGGCAAAATCAATGAGACTGTAAGAACAATTGTTCTTGATTTTTCATGAGATAGGTGAATAATATCATTGTTTATTTCTAGTGAAGTTCCAAGTGTATGGAAACAAAATAACAATAAAAACTCCTTTCTCTCTCCCAGATGTACCACTGTAATATTCTGTTATTTAGAGGTAATCTAAGAACATTAAAAGAGGTGTAGGATTTTCCCTTAGTCATAATTTTATTTTTTCAAGTCTGATTAAGTCAAATATATAGTTATACTATTGAGATGTACATAGGTTAGGAATTAAAAGAGGCCAGGTGAGGGTTTTGGATTTGTTTTACAGCACTTTGCATCTACCAAAATAATATTGTCTTTTATTTCTTTTTAAAAACTGTTTGCAGACTGCAAGATGAATCTCACACATTCTTAAATCCTTTGTAATGTCACACATCAAAGTACATGACAGCAGTATGTCATAAGAGATTAAGTGTGTGAGCTAGGCGTATTGAGCCAATAGTGAAGTTGAGATTATAATAAAACTTCCTCCACAGGCAATGGAAATAAGACTCAAATAAGCTATTATATATCATCAAGATCTACAAATACTGCACATAAATTTCTCTTGTCTTCTCATCTCTTATGTGCAACATTTAACACAAATTTTGTGCAGTTTTGTTAATCTGTTTTGTCCCTTTCCTTCTTTTGCCTTCCTATTTAGACTCTTCTGAGTTTATCAGAGTCCTACAGCTCGGCACTTTTCCTTCCTTGCTTTCTTCATATGAATACTGGCCTGCATAAATCACTTCATTTCCCTGCTTTGAGGCTTATTTTAATATTTCCATTGTCCTTTTTGTAGAAAAGTCACAGATATTGCAGTCTTGAAGGTCTGGCTTCTTGTTAAGCAACTTAATAACGTCTAGTCTCTTAGCATTGCCTCTGGATCATTTGCTTGCCTAAAAGATGTGGAAGATCTTTTCAATTTCCTTGAAAAGAGACATTCACAAAACAACTTTGTTCTTGTCAAGGTCTTTGAAAAACTCAGATGCCTCTAGACCAAAGCTCACATGATGCAAAAAAAGAGCCACATGGCAAGCTTTTTCTTTTCCCTCATTAAATAAGACTTAAACCATTTCATACGTTTGATCTCTGCTTTTGCTGAAAGGAGTATCTTGAGTTTAGACATCAGTAGCTTATGATTTATGACATTAACACCTGTTACTGTAACAATCACTCCCACAGTTTCACCAGAGATAACATTACTCTAGAAGCAGAACGACTGTAACAAAAATGCTGTTAGTCACCAGTAGAGAAAAAGATCTTCTATCATCAAGTTAAGCATCTGACTGTTGTCCCATTTTAACACAATTTAATGTAGATATAATGCCATTATTTTAGTGGAATTATTTAGACTAGATGTTTTAGACTAGATGTGCCTCAAGATATACTATAGGATTAAAATTTCATGATATCTCTTCATAGAATTCTTTCCAAGCATGACCTTCACCATTAATAGGTTAAATTCTGAGGTTCTTTAGCTAGGAAAAAAATAATCCTGAAACTGTAAATGGGAATTTCCCTAAATAACTCTCAAATTTGTCTTATTAGAACTCATTAGGAATGTCAGTCTAGATAATTAGTATCATCTTTTTAATTTTTTTTTTAGAAAATCCCTGTTACTCAGAAATAGCCAATGGACAAGGTTTTTTTGATAGTGTTACTGCCATCCATTTGAGCAGAAGTGAGCTGGTGATCCAATATGCAGAAATACAAAACCTGTTTCTTGTCTTAGAGAGACATTAGATGTTGTCTACATTTTTGTACTGGTGTTACTGTTTCACGTGGTTTTCATGAAGAGTTGGATAGTTTAGAAAACAGTTATCATAGAAGACCAGTCGTCAAATCTTTAACATGCTTCCAACAGCAGTATAAAGGAAGGTTAATTGTGGTCATCCTTATGTAAGGGGAATGGGAGACAGCCTTTGCAGAGTTTTGCAGCTACATTTCACCATTGAATTTACACCCTGCATTGCATTCATCTTTGAGAACATGGAAATGGTAAGAAAACAAGTTAAAAAAAAAGGGGCGACTGGATTAGTGTGTGGAACTCTTTCTGGATAAGAAGTGTGTAAACAAACACTAAATGTTAAATTAACCCAAAAGTGTATTTGACAGATTTCAACATAGAAACTGTTTGGACTAAAAAGAACTATACTTTTCAACTTTTTTTTTTGGTAAGTGTGAGGTATTTGCAAATACCAATTTACATTATTTGATTCAATTTTAAGACCTCTAGGCACGTTGGTATGATTTTCAACTAGTATTTCAGGAGTATGTATTCCAAAACCAAACTAAAGGCTTAGTTTTGAGAAATTTCTGTTTTGACAACTAAGGTAAAGTGAAGCGTGTAAAATGAAGCTTATTTGTGACACATATATGCCTTTTCAGAGATTTCTCTGACAGTGTAGTAGGTTGTTCCATTTGAGAAAACTCTCAGAACTTATTCTTTGTGGTTTTGTACCATGAAAACACCAAGGAATGGCTTGGAGACAACAACAATATGAACACTGACTTTATTCGAACAAATAGGTTCCCTTTCACTTCTCTGGAATCATCCACTGTGCTATATTTCAGGTAAGAAGACCTGTTATTTCCAAGGTGATACAAACACACAGAAACCTCAAAGACTATTGAAAATAGATTAATCACAGCTGTGTCATTAACATGTGTGAGACATACCTGACCCGTGAAAGGTCCCTCCTACAGACAGTTCCTTATCTGAGTAAAGCCTCTTAGGTACTTACCCATTCCATGACCAGATGACCAAAGAAGATTGTCAGACTAATTTATAATGTCAGTAGCCCAATGCTGAAGAGAAAGGCTGACATACCTCTGGGAGAAAGCTCTGGTTGGATCTGTTCACTTGGTACTGCAGTGAAAACGATACAAAGGCAGCAGTATGAGTGAAAATAAAGCATATACCTCTTTTACAAATGCTATTGTAAAAAAAGCAACTATCCTTTTACTTCTTTTCAGCTCACACAATCAAGATGTAGAATGACAAAAAGTGTTATATGTCATTGGCCAAAAATATGCTTTCAATGCATCTGTTATCTCAAAGCCTCAAAACCAGAAATGAGAGGAACCATTAACCTAAATAATTATCATTGCCATGGATTGATAACTCCCAAACTATTTTGTTTTTCTCAATAAGGATTAAATAAAATTGTCATTAAAAATATAGGAAACATAAAAATGTATTAGTGATTTGTTTCTTTAACAGAGAAAAAAACTCTTAAGACTATGAAGAGTAGGAGTACTCATAAATAATCACACTTGGATATATTTAATGTTTTTGCTGACATACAGGAAGTGCCAGTGATATTTTTAATGCTTTTGATAAAACTTCTGGCTCTGTGGAGATACTGTATTTTATAAATCTTCTACTGCCAAATGGTTGCTATAGCCTTATGTTTTTTGTGCCAACTGTATGGGACTGAAATAGCAGTTTATATGGGCACACTTCAGTTCTGGCTTCAGATTCCTCTTAATGATTGTCCTTGGATATAATCAATTGCCTTGCCACCTGTGAGCAAACAACCTGGGCATTCTTAGTGAGTGAAGAACATACTGACAGCTTGGTCAGCTTGCAGTTGTACTCTGAATATTTTACAAGTTTGAAGTGAGACTATTAGGACAATATAAAAAGCAAGATAGATTCTGGTTTGGACATAAGGTCAAAAAAAGGGATATCTTAACAAGAATGTTCATTTCTTTGGTATGTTCTGAACAAATTCTTCTATTCTGGAGGGGAATTAGCCAGTTAAAACAGATTCTACAGGGCAGTCATTTTGAGGCTTTTATCTTGACTGATCTTTATGTAAAAATGGTCATTAATGGGTTGTGCAAGAGGTATCAAGCAGACCTCTTGTAAGCCAGCAAAAAATGAGTCCAAAATAACTTTTCCAGGTGCTTGGAGTTTTGTCTTTGCTTGCTATGCCTTGTGACATGTAAAATGAACAATATTTCTCAGAGAACTGATTCATCAGGGCACTAGCCTGTTTCTGCTTTTACTAATATTTGCAATATGACCTCGATTAATCTCCTTTTTTATCCTTTCTGCTCAAGATTATTAAATGACAATTTAGATTACAGCTATTTCATATGAGTAATTCCAGTATCATTTTAAACTTAGGTGCAGTGATTTTCATTACTGCCACACCTGGTTTTTAAACCATATGTTGACTTGCTGGTGACAGGTTAAAATGAGATGATCAAACCAGGATTTAAAATGGCAGGTTCACTAATTCAATAAGCCTCTACTGTTTATGCCTTTGGATAGAAGGATAGTTTATATATGTGAAAGAATCATAGAATAAAATGCGGTGACAGATAAGGACCAGAACCATGAGATGTCTATGGTTTTTGATCAAAAGATAAATTCTTTAAAGATAAAGATAAACTCTTTAAAATGAGATCACACAGTTTCAGGAGAAAATGCAATGATGCTGGCAGTACCTGAGAAATTAGATAAGTAGCTGTTAGATTGCTAAAGGAAAAGGGAAAGTTATTCCCTTGCAATAGAGACCAGAATTCCAACAGATTTTTGCCATCATCAAAGTAACAAGTGTAATAGTTCTCTTTTTAAGTATGATTTAATTTTAAACTGTGGTCAGCCAAGTGTCTAAGTCATTTTCTGTCTATAAACTTTTTAGCCTGTGTCTAAAGGTTTTATTACAAATTTCTGTGCTAAGAAACACCACATTAAGTCTAGTGCAATTGTACTAAAGTCAGTGGAATCTTTCTGGCTTTATATGATAGCGAAAATGAGAATACAGCTTCTAGCATCATTCAATATTATGAAGGTTTATGAATGTATTTTGTTTCTCCTGATAGATGGCTTTCTTCTTTCAGAAACCAGGTAATCAATACAATGATATTGGTGCAAAAAAGCACTTGAGATGTAAGATGGTACTCCAGGAGACCATGGCAGCTTTACTGAAATTCCTACATTACATGAAACTCCATAGTTTATGTACAGACTTCCAAGGGATAATATATCATTCTCTTTTAGCAGTGTGCATATTTATTCTACTTTGCAAATAAAAGAAGAGATCAAATGTTATTATGACCAAACTAAAAGCTTATTTGGAAAAATTAATACGCATACAGATATGCCTGTTGTTAGTCAGAATTGCTGTATGTATAACCTTTTGTCCTTCATTCCTGCCCCCATTCCCCACCAAGCAGAGTTATTTTTGTCACGTTCAAAATTAAGACTGCTCACTGCATTAATGTGGTTGGTTTGAAGAATTTTGAAACATTAACAGTGGCTTCAGCAAGTCAAATGGAAATCATCTTGGATTAAAATGTTATCTTAATTTCACGCTAGTTGTGGTGATGGTGTTGCAATGCTTCAGGACATATAAAAAGGACTGAGTGTCTAATACATGTTCTTCTACCAGAAACCTTCAACTCCCTTATGATGACAAACCACATGTATATGTGTATGTTAAACACATTTTTTTATCTTTGTAGAAAATATAAAGCAAGGAAAAGCTCAAAATCAAATTTTGCCACTTGCCAGAGGAGAACCATGAGCAGTAACAACATTTTCAATAAAATATAAGCAGCAGCACTAGTTTAGAGATTAACAGGGACATTTGTGTGGCTGCCTCCTATTGTTTGCACTTATTACCTGGATAGGGTCAAAGTGAAATCTTTTTCTTTTTTTACAGACAGCTTGTTCTTATTGCACTCTGATAAAAAGGCAATATTTCCTACTTGGATTCACCTAAGTTACACTTGTTGCTATTTATAGACTTCTATCAGAGGTTTCTTGAACTTAAGTAAGACTGCATGGAGTATAATAATAAACATCTGAAGAGCTTTAGAAATATTTCAGGTGATATTTTCTTCAAATGCTTTTTTAAATTTTGGAAGTATTTTAAGTAGCTTTAGAGCATTCCTGTGGTTCTTTGTGTTGCACTGCATGTTAAAGCTCTTTCCTCCACATGGTCTCTGTGGTTTTATTTGGAAGATGTGAAACTACTAAGTGTTCAACTTCAGATTGGAGCATGTCGTTTGCATTTGTTGTGTTCAGGTGGGAACAGCTCTCTTTTCCTGCACTGTTTGCCCAGCCATACATCCAAGTAGTTTAGTAAAACAATAGGTAATTTATATTCACATAATCCTATGCTAAGTACAAACAAAAGTGACTGGGTTTTTCAGGAGAATCTCCTATGGTAACAGTCCAAAAGCCATGTTTTCAGAGGGAACTACTTACTAACATACCCTTTAGAAATTCTGTGTGTGTTTCAGTCTCAGCTGGTTGACTGTGATCTCTCCCTGCTCTAAGAAAAAAGGTAGTGCTGAAAGAAGACTCAGCCTACCTGTTTTAAGATAGCATGAATTACTCTTCATTTCCTAGTGATGAGAGAGATCTTAAGAGTTTTGATGAGGAACTTTAATGAGGTCTCTAATGTTTAGGCAGTTAACATCATTTGAACGGAACTCTTCTGTTAAAGACCTCTGTCTGTTACCGGAGAGTGAACTTTGTTTTGGCAAGGCACCTGGGTTAGCTAGAGGCAGAGGCTGGTGCAAATCTTTACATAACATGAACAGTAGGTAGAGATGTGAATTGTGAAGAAATCTATGCTAGCAAAGCAGAAACACTGACAAGAAATGTGCCTGTGTATGACATTTGCACATTCCAGAAACTGATTTATATCACAAAATAAAACCTCTTCATATAGTTGTTCTTCTCGGTTAAGGGCAAGGAAAAATTCAAATCTGTCCTCTGTTACACTAACTAGGCAAATAAGAGGGAGCTAGAGGAAGGGAAATTTTACCTTGTAAAAGATGAAGTGATAATCACAGCTTAAGAGAACAAATTTGCATTACTCTTCATGTAAAAAAGTGGTAATAAGCATGTGACAAAAGCTACTTGTGGAATAGATAGGCATCAGCTGATTTTATTTCTGCTTCTGTAAGACTTTTATGCATTAAGCTCTGCTGTTTTTAAGGAACTTGCAGCTTTTGGACAGTTCCTAACAGAACTGGAGTCTTTTTGGGGTTTTTTTTTGAAAAAAGTGAAAAGTTAATTCTGTTTCTGCAGCAACAAGAATTAGCCTTTATTGTTAATGAACTTTGAAATCTTTGAATTATGAACTTCAGAAATGTCTTTCATTTTAGAGACTGACAACTGAATGGGGATTACATTTCCATTCTGTCACAGTCTGTGACAAAGAGAAAATTGCCTGAAATATGTAAAAATAATATAATAAAACTGATGCTCTAAGGAAGTATGATAGCAGCATGCTGTAGCTTTCAGCAAGAAAGACTTTTTTTCTACTGAACACCTGAGAGAATTATCCAGTGGAAAAAAAAGCCTAATCTCTTCCTCTCCCTCAAGCATATTTTAGAGTCACCAATCGTAGAACATAGATCCTACAAGTAACATTCAAGGGGCAGAAAAGCTGCAGTAATATGTGTTGCAAAGCATAATAATAAATGATAAATAACAATAAATGACAATAAACTAGACAATAAGCTAAATATGAGCCAGTAATGTGCCCTTGATGCATCCCAAGAAGGCCAATGGCATTCTGGAATGCATCAAGAAGAGTGTAGCCAGCAGGTCAAGGGAGGTTCTTTTCCCTCTCTAATCTGCCCTGGTGAGGCCTCATCTAGAGTACTGTGTCCAATTCTGGGCTCCTAAGCTCAAGAGGAACAGGGAAGTGCTGGAGAGAGTCCAGCGCAGGGCCACCAAGATGATCAGCGGAATGAAACATTTTTCATATGAGGAAAGGCTGCAGGAACTGGGGCTGTTTAGTCTGGAGAAGAGGAGACTGAGGGGAGATCTTATTAACATTTACAAATATCTAAAGGGTGGATGTCAGGAGGTTGGGACATCCCTCTTTTCTATAGTAGATAGTAACAGGACAAAGGGTAATTGGATGAAGCTGGAACACACAAAGTTCCGTTTAAATATAAGAAAAAACTATTTCACTGTTGAGGTGAGGGAGCCCTGGCACAGGCTGCCCAGAGGGGCTGTGGAGGCTCCTTCCTTGGAGGTCTCCAAGACCTGCCTGGACACGTTCCTATGCGACTTGTTCTAGGTGAACCTGCTTCTGCAGGGGGTTGGACTGGATGATCTCTAAAGGTCCCTTCCAATCCCTACCATTCTATGATTCTATGAAAGCAGCAAATCTAAGCTGTAATTCAAACTAAGTAGCTCAGGTATTTTTATCATCTCCACATAGGCACCTTTCCAGAGTGTGGCAGAGGACTATATGAGGGCAGCCCCTCAGGTTCTGAGAAGAGTATGGCTGTATCAGCATTGATTTAAGTTTTGCAGTTAGCTTGTATTTTGGTGCCACACTTGCTGTGAAGTAAAGACTTGATGCCAGTCTTCTGTCTCTGCCTACTCAGGAGCACAGTTGCCATAATCATATTCAGGCTGATATCCTGGTCGTCATTAGCCAGTCTTCTACCTTCTGATTAGGACAAGAAGGAACTAATTCACAGCTTCCTATCTTGTGCAATGCATATAGCAACTGTCACTCTGTTCACCCCAAGTTTGACAAGGTACAGTCAGTCTTTCTGTTCCCAACATGATACCTCACAGCTAATGAGATAACATGAAATAAGCTTTTTGGTCATTGGATTTTCAGCTTTGCCCTCTTGCTGCCTGAACTCTCACAGCATTTCAGACTGCCCTTTTTCCCTGGGGACTAGTTATGGACCTGTAGATTCTACTTTTTCTCTTACTGCTTCTCTCTTGCAGGCAGACAAAACACTTCTATTAGTGACTTATACTGGAGCAGAAATGAAGCAGATATGAAAACTTTCTGTAAATGATATCTATTTTTCTGATCTGGGATGGAAAAATTTTTTATGGGGAAGATTTTTGGAGGTGTCTCATAAACCTATATTTGAGAAAGAAAAACTCAAACAAGTAAAAGTCTTCTGTGGCCCAGAGTGATCTCACAAAATACTGGATTCTTACACTGTTCCTTTTTTAATTTATCTTGATATAATTTTATCTTTCCCCTTCATTTTTCAGATTCCTATAAACTTAACAAAAAATATGTAAAATCCTAGAGTTACATATTAAATTTAATGTAAATCTAGGTCTTTGCCTAAAAGCTTTCAGCAGGTACATGAGGTTCATGTAAGCTGAAGCTGTCAGTATAAAGCTTCTGTGCCAGGGCTAGAGATTGGTTGCCAAGAACTGTTGAGTGAACAATGATACTTTGGATAGAAAGAAAAAACCTCTTTAAAACTCAGTTCCTGTGGCTGTTGGCCTGTTTTATGTTCATAAATTGCTCCTGGGATACTGAGGCCTCTGAATGGGTGTTGAAATATAGTAGGTACTCAAAGATGCTTTAGTTTTACTGGTTTCAAGAGAAGGTAGGAAGAAGTGCCTATGCAGAGTGCCTATGCTGGCAGGCACAGATGGAAATGAACAAGCTCTGCATGCCCTCCTGCTGCCAACAGTAGTTTGAAAAGCATGTCAGGCCTTACTGAGAAGTACTTTATCACTACACCAAAAGCCATGATGCTGTGTTAACTCTCATCGAGGTTAAAATTTCACTGTGTTCTTCCAACACCAGCAACTGACACACACAGTACCTAGCACAGTAATAGAAATGTTATAGATTTCTTCCACTTACCACTTGTTGATACTTTCAAGTATCTTGGCTGCTTTCTCTACTTATGACTCTAATTGGAATTGTTAATCCTCTGTTTTAGCTACCATTTAATCTGTTTTTCAGGCTTTCCAGTTTATTAACAGTCATCTATCATATCTTTTGAAACATACAGGATGTGGTTTTTGGCTGTGGCACTATAAAGCTTTTTGATGCTTTTGAGAAACTGTTAATTTTAGAGGGCAGGAGATATTTTCTTTTAGATAAATTAACAAATATGTAGACAAAATTGTGATATCTTATTAAATTATATTTACTACTATCAAACATTATAAAAGGGATATCTACTGACAAGTCTTTTGCAATTTACAGAGTGTCAAAATTCCATCTAAAATCACAAGCTTACCTTTTCTCTTGACAAGCTCTATATATCTTCCTAACTGCCTTATTTAAACTCTTTGCATCACTATTTAGGTGTACCTTTTTCTCTTGTCTAACAGAATCAGGAACATGGATGAAGTTCAAGCTAAATGAATATATTTTCCTAAGTCAGAAGTATGAATTTGCAATCATATATTTGGAAAAAAAATGTTGACAGTATATCTAGATGCAATGTATTTCAATAAAAGGATGCTAAACTTTAGGTAACTCATTTAGAACAAGAAAAGGCAGCAGGCTTGCTCTTTTCCCCTAGTTTCATTTGTAATTTAATGTCTTTCTGTTTCATGCACAGGAGAACATAGCTAATATATTTCAGGGAACAAAATCAAATATTGCATTAGAAATAGTTGGAATTGTGACACTTGGATGCCAAGTGAGATCTGAATGTGAGGTATAATCAAAACAAAGTGACAGATCAAACATTAAGACTCTTTGTTTTCCTCTGTATCTGATTAAAATCTTACACCCTTTTCTTCCCAACATTTCTTCCTACCTGGTTTTAATTATCCTCTTTTTTTTTTTCTTCAGAGAATTATTAGATCACTTGTGACTGCTTTGGTAAAACAAACCCTCTGTTACTTTGAAATTTCTGATTCCTCTGGGATTTTCCCATCATGACAAAAAAAGAGTGGACTATAGAATCCATATAGGAAGAGAGCCAACACTTGTCTCAGATGCTAGAAAAAAAATAAAGGATCTTCCATAGTTTTTAAGTTACAAATCTGAACTGTGGATACATTTCTAAACTGAAGCCTAAGATCTCTTCTGCCCGTCTCATCTCTTTCTGATTTTCCTGTTCCACAGTTGGTCATGCAAGGATTGATTGCTTATCTGCAAAGCCAGGTGCTTCTATAGGATGATGCCTGCTACTTAATAAAATTATCTTCTCCTAGGTTCCTGATGTTATGTTGACCTATAAAACATAAATGGCAAATGGCCAAATGACAGATGGTTCTGCCAAGATCACTGCAGTTGAATGTTCATGATCAATGCATGTGGTCTAAGAATTTGGATTTGATTCTTTTAAATAAAGCATAACTATGTTTTTTCTTTCCTACACTTTTGTATTTACCCATCCACATAGACTGTGTTGTTTAAATGTGAGTTGGTGCTAAACTGGACAAACTAAAGCCTGAATTTTTTGGTTCGTGGTTGGCCACTTCTTTAGGAAATTTTCTTTGACTGCTACCTATATTCACACAACATTTACTGCAAAATCAGAACCACATATTCAAATTACTCTATTTTCCTGCCACATGCAATTTTATCAACAGAAATAGTCTTATCAAAGTTAGTGTGAAAGTTTGTATTTCCTGAAAGCCTTACTTTTCATTTGTCAATGCCTAAAAATTTGAAATGCTTGCTTTTGGACCTAACTTTCAATATTAGAAAGAAAGAAAAAATAAGTTATCATTTTGTAATGTGATTATAGAAAATATATCTCAGAATATATCTCAGAAGACTGAGAGAGGACCTTATCAGCACTTATAAATACCTAATGTGCAGGTGTTCAGAGGATGAGGACAGTCTTTTTTCTGTGGTGCCCAGTGACAGGACAAAGGGACAAGACAAGTGGTAATGGGCACAAGCTGGAACACAGGAAGTTCCACTTGAACATCTTTTCTGTGAGGATGAGGGAGCCCTGGCACAGGCTGCCCAGAGAGGCTGTGGATTCTCCTTCTCTGGAGGTTTCCAAACCCACCTGGATGTGTTCCTGTGTGACTTGATTGGTGAGAACATGGTTTGGCAGGGGGGTTGACTGGATGATCTCTAGAGGTCCCTTCCAACCCCCACCATTAAAATAAAAATAAATAACAATAAAAATAAATAACAATTAAAAAAACCCCTGAAATTCATACTATTCCAGGTAGTTATTATGCTTAGGATATCTGCAGTACATGTGCTTTTAAGCAATTTTTTAGCTTTACTTCTGGTTTTTTTGAATGATATTTAGTGCTTGCTTTACTCTAGCTCTGAATAAGTCTACAGTAATCTACTTTGAATTTCTCCTCTGCCTAAAAAAATAGTGAAAAGTTTTTTCTCTTGCCTTCAAATTTGAGGTCCTGGCACATTTAGAGTAGTTTATTTCATGTATGTGACATGGCTTTCTCCTCAAAATGAAATGATTATTTTTCCTTCTCTAAACTGCTGGACTTCTGGGGCCACTTCTGTTCAAATTACTTTACAGATGGAGAATCCAGTGGGGTGAGGAGGTTCAAATTACATGGGTTTTGTTTTGTGAAACTTAAGATCTTTTCAACTTGTAGCGGTTCCCCAGTCCCCTTTAAAAAAGGAATGTTAAATATTTTTCATTTGGAAAAAAAACCCCAGAAACTAAAATCACTTTTACCACACATAACTGACACTTAGCTCCTGTGAAAGTCAATTGCATGCAAGTACTTTCTTAATGTTCCTGTTTTGGTATTTTAATGTCTCAGGAACTTTCAGTCCCTAATCTGCAAATTTTCCATTATATTTTTATTCTTTCCCCCTGGTTTCCATTATCCTCCTATGACGAAATAATTTTGTTTTTAAAGTACACTTCTGGTAGATTGTGAATCTTGAAATGTAACTGGAACTACTCTACAACCAGAGTTCTTTTTTGTAGCTAAGTGAGCTTGATTTGACTATCACAATTTGTGCAGAAGAAGAGGAAAGCTGGCTTCAAAGTCCAGCGCTGTACAAACATACAGCTCTCAGATGAAAGACTGAGAGATACTCATTTCAGAAAATGTGATCGTTAGATACCACCTAGGTATTCAGATCTCTGTTTTACCTGACTGAAAATAAGAATATAATATTCTTCACCAATGCTTTGACTCCTTATGGAGGAAATCTCTAGACTTTAGCTCTCCATTGTCATGTGTGGAGACTATATGTAATGAAAGTGTATTCAGAATATTTTCTATAGTGTGGATGTCTAGCAAGCCAGCAAAAAGGCATCTTAAGGGTCTTGCTATGACAGTTTCAGAGTCTGGCTGATGTTAGGTCTACCTGTTAAGTGTGAAACTCAATCAGTGTAAACTAGTTTTAATCACAGTGGTCAAGAGAAACAGAGGTTGATTAATGCTATTTACATGAATATCAGTGATGATCTGCTTGAGAAAAGGCATTAAGTAGCACCTTATTGGTAGCAAATTTATTCCTTTTTTGTTTTTTGTTTTCTTTTTCTTGTTGCATCTGAGGGAGTTTTCAAATATAGCAGAAATGAAAACATTGTCAATTGTTTGGCTCAAAAAAAATCTCTAAAGTACTCCTTAAACCAACCTATTTATGAAATGATCATCCAAAAATGAAAGTAGATATAACTTTTTATCATCTGACTGCAGTTACATTCTGGGTTGGAAGATATTTCGAATGAAAAAAGCCCAGCAAAGAAACAAATAAATCTATAAACATTTACTCAAAATCACCTTGTATAAGCAGTTTTATACTTGGTGATTACATAATTTTGGAGAATACTTCCCAAAACATTTGTGGATGTCTGTAAAGAGTGTTTGAGCCAGAGTCACAATGGATGAACGCAGGTTTTGCATTGCACATATCAAGTGATTTTTATATCAGATTATGTTGTGAGGATGCTCTTTCACCAATAAAACTTTGCAAAATAAACCAGTATTAAGTCGCAGTGTATCTCAATATATCTTACTCTGCTGAGTCAAGGAATATTTGTTCTTACAGGACAGATTTTCAAAAGCAATGGTTTTTTATCTTTTATTTTTTAAAGGTTTTCAAGGAGGATCTTAGCAGCTTCCTAGGCTTAGGAGTAGTTAGAGCTTTACAAGAGTCCTACTATACTGTAAGATTTTTCATAACCTGTCTCAAATTATCACAGTGGCAATACTTGAGATCCTCTTAAAACTTTGTCCCTTTTTAAAAAACATTGAGCTATTTTGAAAATCTAGTCCCATTGTTTCATGAATTGATTAATGCTATGTACAGATTTAACAAGGGTATGCAGATATAACCACAGGCAGTCCTGTGCAACTTGCCACAGCTGAGCAGCTCCTTGGGATGGACCATAGCTATCATTTCAAAATGTGTGATCGATAAATCAGAAGAATTATTCTTACAGATGAACTATGTAAAAGATGAAATACTGTGCTGCATTGCAAGTGTGTTGGATGTTGCAAAGAGTTTTGAGGCAAGGCACTTGCTATATGAATACTTATCAGCTCTTGGCCTGAATGATTCTGAATATTTAAAAGGCACGATTTTAAAAAGTCTATTTTATCTAAAAAGGTAGGTACTAACTTGAGCTTATAGTTCTCTACTGACTTGAATTTTTTACACCAAGTGTTAGATTTCACCTCCTATGTATTTCAGTATTTAGCTCAATATACAAGTTGGCCTCAACACACAAAATCTTGTCAAAGGATATTTAGTTTTCTACAGTAGGTTGAACAAGCTTCATCCTTCTGCGGTTTATTGAATATAATTTTAGATTGTTCTGCCAGATTTCTAGCCACAGTTGTGCACACTTAATGTGCTTAACACTAGTGCATCATCTCATTGAATATATAGATACTTTTCTATTCCTTTGTGTGCAGTCTTGTAAGAATATATGACATGACATCTATAAATCTGCTATCAGCTTGATTAGAATTTGCAAATATTGATTGAGAAAGAAAGGCTTACATCTTACTTGCTAAATATAGAGACACAAATGCCTTTTGCCTTATGCATTGGGAGCAATTCCTGAAAGCTTGTATCCTTTCCATCATTTTTAAAAAGACATCCTCTTGTAATAAAAAGCTTAGCACTTACTGGCCAGCTTTTCCAAGTCTTCAGACCTGCATGGCTGCATTCAAACCGTTTGCAAAGCATAGGTCCTGGACTGCATCATGCTGTTAGCTGTTGGGATAATCCTGCTGCACTCAGTTAAATTCCAAAACACAATAAAGTGAAACATGGCTATATGTCTAGGACAAGGCTTTCTAAATTGAAAGACCAACAATCAAATAAACAAAAAGATTACGGTTTCTAATAGTATGTGTAAATATTGTCTGGCTCTTACACAGTGCAAACTCTATTTACTTCTGATAATAGTTACATCTAGAGGTGTCCTAGGTTACATTACTGAGTTTGCCAACACAGTTTGTTGTCTTGACTTTCATGGAGAGTGACCACATTTCACTTTCTTGAAGCTCAATTTCTTAGTTTGGTGGACAGATAATGGAGATAAATTTAAATATATTCTTTGTCTCTGGGCAAAGATCCATCTGAAACTGGTGAGGATCTGTCAGATTGAAATGTGCTCACTTCCTATCTGAGATCCAGACTGTAATTAGTATTTGTAGAACACTTGGAATCAAACAAGTGGATCAAAGTAGTTCAAAACGTTATCATTTGTACTTGAGGTATGAACATGTTTGCACATCTCTCTAACTGGTTCAAGGTTATACTACAGATGTGATGGGCTGGGATTGCATGAAGAGGGAAATACTCTTTGGTAGAACGTACAGCATGGATTAATCTTGCCTTTCCATTCACTTATGCTTAAACTGTAATCATATCAAATATGAAAGTGCAGTCCTTTGCCTAGTGGGCACACAATTTCTCTGAGGTTTATTCTTAATGGTAAGGTGCACAATTTAGAAAAATGGGAGGAAAAATCCTTACTGTTGCCTAGGTTACTGCTGCAGATGCAGTCAAAATGCTGGGGAAAGAACAGAGAGAGGGTACAGAAGTTACTGCTTGGAGAGGAAGTGCAGTTTACACTGTGACAGAGAAGACACAGAAAACCTCATTGACTATGTTTTGTAACAGTGGAATTATATTCATCTTGTTTGCATTTCCAGCAAAATAATTCAATGGTTTCTGGTTAGACAGATACAGATAAGTCTTATACTGGATGAGCTAATACAGGTACTGTGATTTGATTTACTCTAGCAACTTATTATGGAAACTGGAGGTCATGATCTACATGCCGAAGCCCCACAAGTATCCTGAGAAACCATTTCCTTCACATTTTCTTTTCAAGAATCTAGTATGGGGGTTTTTTGACACTGAAGAAAGAGTATACTGAATTATGGAAGATATGTGAAATAATTCAGTTTTGACACTTCCCTATTCTTTTTCAGGTAAGCAGACACTGCTAAACCTGACAGACTCAGTTGAGTTGTTATTCATTTACATATTTTTATTTCAAATTATTTTCTTTTTCATTTGTGTGAAGTGATGCTCATCTAGAACCCTAAACAGAGAAGCTACAAACAAAGGCATGCCAGGTACTGTCACAAGTGATAATTTTATCAGAATTTCTAATTTATTTCCTTCTGGAAATCTACAGTTTCTGTGCATAAGGATTGCAGAAAACAATGCTTCATCTCTAGTTTGACTTAGTCTTTGTTCTTCCGTTTTTCAGGTGGCTGACATTTCTTTATTCTCTAATACTGATTTCTAGGCATTACTTTGGCTAAAAGTCTTTCAGAGGCAGCTAACTAGTGCACTGGGCTGACACATTCCAGGTATCTTTGGGGGCATGATGAGATCTCTGATCTTTAGATCCGGCTACTGAAAATGTTCCACCTTGTACTCCTTGTGCCTAATGCCCACAATGTCACATATCCCAGGATTGTAAGACTCTTTCAGATAGTTTGGCCTTGCTTCCACAAGAAGTTACACTAAGCAACAACTAGACTTAAAGTTGGGTTAGGTAGGTAGTGGTGAGGGTTGCAGAGTCCCAGTTTAGTGGCTTTCATTTGGCTTCTCATATTTAGGAGAAGCACAATGTGTTGCTTTTTTTTGGTGAACTTTTTGTTAGGAAACTATTTTATGTATTCTTCATCTTCTTGGAGGTCTGTCTTGAAAGGTGAACTGCTGGATTCTTTCTCTGCGTGGAAAGCACTTCTTAAGGCTGTAGTCAGATTTAAGCTTTCTTAACTGAAGAGAGAGAATCATGTTTATTATTGCACATGAAACCAAGATCAAGACTGATCTTATTTGACCTAATGCATGTGTTTATATGTTTCAAAATCATTTTCCCAGTTTTCCACATGGGAAAATAGCACTTTCTAAATGGAAATATTTTTAAAGTCACCTTTTTGACAAGTGTACTTTTCTACTTCCCAGATTCACAGACTGGCCTCATGCACTGACTCAAAAAGATTAATCTTTATCTTATGGTCAACTCTTTATAACTGCTAAACCAGGAAATGAAGACTGTTCCTGTGGCATGACCTTGGCACAGGATCCCCAGGTGAGAAAAGGAGGTAGAATGTCACTATTCTCAATCTCTCTTTTATGAGCATTTGTAACAGGTCCACTCACAGTTAGACCTTAAAGCGTAGTATCTGGACTGTGACAGTGATTATTGTATTTTATAGAACCTTACTCCATGAAAAACCTTACTGAAATAAGTTGAAAACACTCAAAACAGAGAAGACCATAGGAAAGACCTTAAAAATGAACAAGATCTTTTGTGTTGGTTTTCTGACTTCATTCCTCTACTGTGGTTCTTGGATTGCATTAATGTTCCTATGTGGTGAGATCACTTTAATCACCTACCTTTTTCAGACTTAAAACTAATGAGGTCACTACTCAAATGACATATCTCCTAATTCTGGAGACCATCCAGTCAGTGTTTTAATTCAGGAAAACAAGGATGGCAGGAAACAACATAATTTGTTCTTGTTTTATATTTTGCTTTATAAAACAATGGTTTTCTGTCTTTAGCTTAGGAAATTTTATTTTGGAGGAAGAGACAGTCAGTTTTTCAGATATAATCATCACACTAATGTTTTTAAAGCTTGGGACAACTAATCTATAGCCCAGAAAAGGATAAAATTCAATGTGTTGCTGTACATCCTTTGTTTCAGTCATCTTTGATCATTGAGCATGTGGCACAGCACAACCTCCAAAGACTCTTTACTACCCCCAGGAAAACCAGAAGTATGCTATAAACATTACATGGAGGTGAATTAACAGTGCAAGAATAGAAACAGCTTCTCTGAATTCACTGGTAATGTGTCTACTTCATCACTGAAGGAAATTCTTTAGTGTAAATCAAAACACAAACTAAGATTGCTAGGTGACCAAAGCAGCCAGAGCCTCCTCTTCCTTGTTCATGTCCACTGTTACTTTACTCCTTGTGGAAATTACTGACTCTATATTTTATTCTAACTAACTGTTGTGATGTGTGTTTATCTCCAGAGAAAGATGCCATATTCACAGCTGTGGCAGCCTGGTTTACTGACTCAAAATAAATGTTGCAGAGCAAAATTAGTAACATTGATTTCTCAGAAGTTTTACTCCTGGTGTAAAATTTTGTAGGACAGAAGCAAATCCACCAATAATGAAGTTCAGTGTGGCAGTTTTTGATTAAAACAACAGTCTGCCTGAGAAGATGCTTCACCTTGTAGTTGTCGTATGTCCTTCAATGGCACCTTGTGGTGAACTGCACCAGAAATTGATTTTCCTGTTTCCTGGACTTCCATACCAGCCTCTGAGAGGCTCTGACTTCAAATCCTTTACCAGGCAAGGTGATTTTACTATTTTTTTTCTTAATTTTGTTTTCTTCATAGATTCTCTGTCTAATAGATATATTTTTTCCTTAAAATTAAAATTGAGATAATTGCTAATAATATGACATTTTAAACAATATTTGGGAATGAGTGTTTACAGGTTACTATGTCATAAAATCATAAAATGATGGGTTTTTTTTTATGAAGAGCAGAAAATTTGTAGGCTATTCCAACTGGTAACTGATTAATGACATTAATTAATGACGTTCTAAATAAAATGGCATTCTCAATGAAATGGCATTTTCTTGTCCATCACTAAGTTTATCTTAGCCTTATGAATCTGTGATGTCTTTTACTCCCTGAATCACTTGCACTAGGCTGCTGAAACAATGTCTGACCCTTGAGGGCACTACCACCCCTGACTCTTCCTGCTTAGCCTCTACTGGCACTTTCCCTTGCTTGTGGCCCAGGTCCAACTTGGGATCATCCCTCCTTGTCCCAGCACTGCTCTAGGTGGACCTGGGTCCTGGTTGTAGTCATGGCCCTGGTCCTCTCTCCTGCTGTCCTGGCTAATGGATAGGATTTACTGGGTGAACTTGAGACCAACCTGTAGGTAGCTTTGTCTCCAGCCTTGTTTCCAGTCCTCTTTCCCAGAAAGACCTTGAGTCTGCACTCCAGCCCCAACCTCATCTCTGTTCACTGAAAATTGTGTCTTGAGACATTCCTCTGATGTTTTTCTCCATAGTGTTTTCAGCTTTGTATATACCTGCTGAAGCCACTATATCACATCTGATAGAATGAAATATGGTGAATTTGGAAGTTTTGCTTTCTGTTGGTACAGTATGCATTTGAGTATGTATTACCTAATGTAAATGTACTGTGCCACTAGCTGAGTCATCTTGTTCCTAAAATAATTCATATCACCAAGACTCCACATAGTGAAGCCAATCTATATGGTTACATTCTAAGGACATAAATACTGAAGGAAAAAGATAATTTGTGATTCTATTGTTGCTAGGGGATTTGAAAGCTACTATTTATGTCAGTAAACATATGAGGTATTGTTCAACAATTTTCTACACTAAATCAAGAATTCCATTTCATGTGCTGCATTTTGTCAACAGATGCCTCATCTGTAATCATTGGTACTAGGCATGTCAGAGGTGCAAGGTCAACAATCAAGCTGAACAGTAAGTAAAAAGAGTTGTTTTGCTCTACTTCAGATTATGATCACAAAATCACAGATGGAGTCACATGGATTTTCGTTTGAGATGGTATAAGAAGGGATAGGTCTTACATGTTACAAAATTTAGACCTCACCAAGATGCTACAAAATCATAGACTAGGAATAACTAGATCAGGATATTTCTTTTACTGAAATATGGGATTTTTTATACCAATCATCATAAGAATGAAGAGTATGTAATCTGGGATGAAATAAACAATTTGAAGTTAAGAACCAAACTTTTCTTTGTGTCCAATAGCAGACATTTCTCATGTTAGATTTCTCTTAATGTCAGTAGGGATAAAGACAAACGAAATCTCCACAGGGCAGAGGAAATAAATCCCTACAATCTCTGTGATAAATCCAGAAAGGGTCTAACAAAGAACCTAATACTTTTACATGTTTTCCGATGCCTTATGTTACTCCATAATGTCTTAGGTTATTAAAATGGAACTGGTAATGGATAAAGTGCCAAGTAAATTAGTAAAAATTAGACCTTTTTTTGTCACTTACCTGCAAAGTTCAGCACAATCTGTGAAGCTTAATTTGTGACTACATAAATTTTGACAAAAATAACTTACATTTTCTGATTCCTCTCCCCAGGGATTTTTACCAACTGAATTTATCTCAGATTCTGGAATGCAAAGAGGAAAAAAAACCATCAAATCTTTCAGCCAGAAGGATGTTGAGTTTTTGCAGTTCTATTTTTACTTTTAATTGAATTTTAATTGATCAGTGGAAGTGCAATAGAAATAAAAGTCCACTCAATAGAACAAGTACAGGACTACATCAGCAAGGAAAGTACATCAAAGTATATTTTTTTGCCAGTATGTGTCTACAGTGACCTGTTGTATGCCCAACATGTAATTCCTTCTCTGGTTTCTTTACCAAGGCTATCTACAACGGGGGTTATTAGGGCTAATTGTAATGGTGAGGTCAATTGTCTGGATGCCTATACATTACAAAGGGAACAATGTGCTTATTGACCTTTGGCTACTAGTGACCC
This sequence comes from Colius striatus, assembly GCF_028858725.1. NCBI lineage: Eukaryota > Metazoa > Chordata > Aves > Coliiformes > Coliidae > Colius > Colius striatus. The sequence continues at coordinate 9,775,616 of NC_084762.1, forward strand.
AATGTTTTGTATCATTCACAGCTCTAATGTTTATCTGCCTACCATTTTTGGATGAGATGAGCCCATTTAAACCATTTTGTCTTTCTCTGACATAATCTATGCCAAAATCTTCATAAAATAATTTCTGTCTCATGTATAATTTTTAGATGAGAACACATCATCTGGAAAGATCTTCCACTGATATTCAAGTGACAGTCACTTCTGTCTGTTAGGAAGTTTTTGATGTGATTAGTAGAAATACCTTTTGTTGTGTTTTAAGATAACCTTATAGATAAAAGTCTGAAGACTTGATTTAAGGGACTAAATAGTTTAAATAATTTTATCTTTTTTTTTGTTTCTTTTGTTTTGTTTTTCTTTGCAAAAGCTGAGATGGTAAGGAGAGTGTAAGGTCGAAATGGAGCCTCTGGATCAGAATGCAGCTCCAGGACAATGATCTCCTGCCACATGAATATGCAAAGTCTGAACTGAAGACATTTTAAAGCAAGAGATACTCATGCTCAAATGTTTTAGTTTAAGGACCACTAATTGTCCTGTGAGTCTCTCTGAGCAAGAAAAAATGAATGAGTATTTTTCCTTGTTAATTTCCACCACATATCTCCATCATTATCACATACAATTACTGTAACTTTCATCAGTAGAAAAGGGAAATCAGAGGTTCATACAACACAGATGCACTAGGCAGAAAATGTATATCTGCCCAGTAAAGTGAATGATCTATTTGATTACAAGTGGCCATTACTGGCCAAACTGAAGTAATATAACTGAAAATCCTAACAATAGAGACAACACAAAGAGAGATGGTGACTAATTCACACGACTTCTACTCAAAGCAGTCACTGAGGGGTGCTGTAAATCAGTCGAGTAGATATGGTGGGCAAAGGGGAAAGGAAGTGACAAATAAACACTTTTTAAGTGAAGATAAAAAGTCATAGCCAGTTAAGTGATTTAGAATTAGTTGTGTCATAACAGTTTGATTACTTATATTTAATCTTTTCCCCTCTTCTATACGTAGTCATAAGCAGATAAAAAAGTCTTCAGTTGTATTCATGTCATAATTATATCCATGTAGCCATTACAAGTCTTTTCTTAATGTTTTATAACTGGAAATTGTATTACTTTCTTGTAAAAAATATGCTCCATGATTGAATTAGTATACAAATGTCTCTTGCAAAAAAATTACATGCATTGCTTGCTATGAACAGTGAAAGATATGGTATTCCATTGAATTTTTCTGGAAAGAAACCTCAAAAATATACCTTTCACAGAAAGCAAGCACAAGACTTATACAGTTACAGGAAACAGATATTTAAATGCCTCATTTGCTTGTTTTCCCCTTGTTCATCCAAATTTAATTACATGTTCTAGCCTTTGGTGGATCAATAGGCTTCTAGAACATGATAAATATGTGTGTATGTAAGTGCACTGTTGAGGGATATATTCAGCTTTTAATATAAATAATAGGGCTAGTTTTCAAGGAAACGTAGAACTGACTGTAGAGCTTTCAGCTTTTGCTGTCTTAAGCTATGTACAGAGCCGCAGCTAAATACAACTGCACAGATTGTGAACATTCAGGCTTGTGTCACACAAAGTGATGCAGGAAAAGCAGTGGGAGCTGACCCTAGGCCTGACTCCACAAGAAGTCCAACTTTTCTGCCAAGACCTTATTATCTCAGTGAGGTTCATTAGCTTAGGAATAACACTAGATAAAAGCAGGTAAAGCCCATTTGAATCTGAGCTAATACATCTGTGAGTTCAACTGAACTGCCTGGGAACTGCAGTGCCTCAGGAAACTACCCTTCAAGAGCCTTTGCCTCAAATAAACGTTTGCAAGTGAGTGTATCTAGAAGACTGCTCTCATCCTGGGAAAAAAACCCCATTCATCTTGGTACCTTACATTTGGACTTAGCCAAGCTTGGAGGTCACTGCAGGTTTACAAAATTATTCAGAACTGAAACAGGGCTTAGGCCCAAAGTTGTAATGACAAGTCAATGTATTTTTAACATATGAGATTTCCTTTTTAAGTTTTTATTCCATCTAGCTTCTTTTTTATATATAACCTTATCAGTTCTTCCATAGGCAAAAGTCCTATTAGTATGAAGAACAGATTTTTCTGACAATGATACCAGAAGCAGACAATGCTTGTCCATCCAACAAGCTGCTGGATGTGTTTAAATTCTAGTCACCATGTATACTGTATACATGGTTATTTGCAAGCAAGCCATCTCTGTATGCCTAGGCTGCTATGAAACCTTACAGAAAATTAAACAGAAACTGGGCTCTGAGCCCAGGAAAACCAAACCACTGCTGCCAAAAACCAATATACTGAAACATTATACATCTGACATAATACCAAATAGTCTCATTAGCTTTGTATTTGCAAAAAATCCTTTCTTAGCAATGTTGTTTTTTAAAGCCTTCTCAGGCTTATTCTGCTTGTAAGACAACATATAAGCCTCTACACTAAGTTGTCCTGTGCTGTTCCAGTTCTTAGGACTGCAAAACCATCACATTACATTTAATTACCTTTTGCTTACAAAATTTACCTAAAATCACATATCTGATCTTGAAAACAGCAGTTAAAATGCTCAGGGCTGCCAACCCTTAGAAGAAAATGAACAACAGGCAGTACACATAGTTCAGTCCCTTCTCCCAAAGGAAGGATTTAAAACGTGTGTTATCTTTTCTTGAGGTGCAAATGGCTTCTTAGTTGGATAGTGGGTAAGGCCAGCTGCAGGCACTACTGGGGGTGTACAGGAAAGATAACTCTATGAGTTTTATTCAATAAATAATTATACTCCTTTTGCATGGCTTCTTTGAGGCCTTTGATCACAAAAATGAAGCCTGTGGTTGTCTCTATTCATTTGGGTTTTTTCTCTCCTGTTTACAAATGACTGACTCACCACTGTGTGATCCCAAGGGGTGCACAATCCAACAATGGAGTGAATCAGCCAAAGCAGAGTCATGTCCTGCTTTAAAAGAGCAGAGCATGCATATTCAGAAACACCTCAGCTTCAAAAAGCAAAATGCTTACATTGCTGAATGCTAGAGCCACAGGGAAAGGAGTTTGCCTTGTGTTTAACAGCTATTGGTCCACTCAGTAAGGATTTTGATGCTTGTATCCTACATTATCTACAAGCTACTGAGAAGTCCTGCAGGAAGTAGGTATTTACAGGTGCATTTCAATGTAAGGAAACCTGGCACAGAGTGTCACACAGTATCAAACCAGGTTAAATGGGAGTACTGCATTATGGTGTGGCAGTGGAGGGTGCTGAACAAAGAACAATTATAGTTAAACAGTGTTGGTGGTAGGCAGGTAGGCAGGCCATGTTTGACATGGGCTTTTTTTACAGGAAGAAAACATATTTATTTGTGACAAGGCTGTTTAATTCTTGTTTCAACTCATCTGTACATCATGCACAATTTTGAAATCTCTGCATAGCAAAAACACAATAGTGAATGTGTAATTTCTTAGTCTGGTCTCAGTAGAGCATTTCACACAGCTTTAGTTTTAAGTTCCTCTTTCTTTTTATCTGTCAGTAACCTTTTCGAGAGTGTCACTTGTAAGTTATATTTTTTTTTAGTGGCATAGAGTAGATACATGAACTCTGAATCAGTTGATCAGTGGTTTACTGGCATCTCATGATAGTACTAGTTGGAACAGGATACAAATAAAAACATTTGAATGGGATATTAAAACCTGATAGGATAGTATAAAGGTACAACATCAAATGAATATAGCACAACCCAGACCTAATTTTCCTAGTGTCTTGTACCTTATTGATTAATATATGAATTTTAAATGAACAAAAAATACTGTAAAATGCTGCTTAGCTGAATATGATAAATGATAATATGATAAAAGTGATCCCAGTTTAAAGAACTGAACAAACATGTCCAGATTAAAAATACTGATTTCAGAATCTTTGCATATTCTTGAATTAACATTATATATATAGGATGATAAACATGCAATTAATAGAGAATGGACATACAGGTTAAAGAAAAATATTTCCATTGTTTAAAGCAAGAAGAGGAAACTTCTGCTGCTTATGTATTCTAAATCCACATTCAAGCTGGTAAATGTATGCTTTTGTATACAAGCTTTTGAGAAAAGACTGGGAAAATGTCATTTGAAAATGCATCCTTGAACATTTCTGGTATGACTATATAATTTTAGAGACTTAAAACTAATCTTACTGTAGTTCTTTAGGAAAAAAAAAAAGGAAATAGCTTAAAAATGTTCCCTTGAAGATGCTGGATGAGCTATCTCCAATTAAATCCACTAACAATGCAAAAATTATCATTCAGCTTTATACTTTGACATTTCAGACAGTTTGCCTTTTCTGTTTTTTTTTTTTCCTTCTCTGACTGTCCTTTTACAAATAAAAGAATGAAGGACATTTTGTCAGAGAGAGACTTAAAAAAGCAGAAAATGAATTAAAACAGTAGTTTTTACAGTGTCATCTGCACCAAATCGACTTAAGGAAGCCGCAGGACACTTATTTGGTAATTTCTAAATTTCTACCCTTGCTGTGCCTGCTAGTATTTGGAGACTGTCGTTCACCTTCATATGCTGTTTCTTCATAACAGTCCAAGGCTTTTTTCCCCTTTTATCTTATTTTTCTTTTTCCTTTTTAAAACTAGGAATGTAAAGAATTAGTTTACTCAATATTTTAAGAAAAATGTAAAAAAAAAAAAATCAGTACAATGAATTTAATAGGATCCTGTTATTACTAGTTTTCTTTGACTTTTGGTGAACATCCAGGAACCTCAATCAAGCAGTATGACATGCACAAGCAAAACTAGTCCCTGTTACGGAGAGCTTACAATCACAGCCAATAGCAGGTAGATACGGCAGGCAAACAGAAGCAGAAAGGGCTTGTTGATGAAAGTAAAATGATCAAAATGATCTTGGCCAACACAAGTGCAGCCTGTTACCTGGTGTCATGGTTTAGCAAGGAGCAGCTTTTGCTTGGTAACCAGGGGAAAGGGGCTGCAGTGCAGACCTGGTAAAGAGTTCTCAGACTTTCCCCTGGCTCTTGGGTTCAGACCCACCTCTGGCCTGGCTGGACCAATCTGGCGCCTCTGCCATCACTACTTAGGGATGGGAATTTTAAGTGCTTGTGAGGAGGTGTAAGATGGAGGTGACAAGATGGAGGTGACCACGTAGACCTCAAAGCCAAAGGAGGAGGAAGGAAGGAGGAGCACCAGACCAGAGACCCCTCTGCAAACCATAGCGAGAAAGCAGGCTGTACCCCTGCAACTTTGCAACTCAGCCAGGGCCATGGCAGGACTGAGAGCCACCAGCAGCTCCATGTGAGTTTGCCAAGATGGGTAAGAGACTGGGTGGGGAGGTGGCCATGGTGCAGGCAGTGCTGGAGAGCCTGCAGGCTGCAGAGCAGACCCACACAAGAGGCAGAGAGGAGCTGCAGCTTTTGGGATGAACACACATCGGAGCAGCCCATGCAGGGCTGCTGTGTGTGTGAGGTACCCTGTGGAGGAGCAGGGAGGACCGATGAGGAGCCCACTTGCCCTGAGTAGAGACAAATGGTAGAAGCTATTAGGGATAGACTGACTGAAAACCTCTGTTCCCTCTCGCCCCGAGCTGTTCAGTGGGGGAGGAGAAAAAGACACCTGGATCGGTGCTCTGAGCCCAGGAAGAGAGGAAAAGTGGGGAGAAGGTGGTCTTAAAGGGCTGGTTGTACTCTTCATAATTGTACCACTCTGCACTGTTTTGTGTGTGTTACGTTTTTGGCTTTTATGGTTATGCTTTAGTTGGTGTTGCATTAAATTATTTTCTGTTTTCTTCCCCAAGCTGAGTAGCCTGGTCTGTTTTGTCCAGGACCATAAGCGGCAATTAAGTCCTCCCTGTCCTTTAGGAATTCTCAAGTCTTTGGTACTTGAGTGTAATTGTGGTCTTTGAATACCTGGAAATAGTAAAACAAAAGCAGTAGTTCTCATTTATCAGTCTATTTCTATGTAAAGGTATGAGCAGAACTTTTCTGGAGCGTATCCAGTCTTCTCTGGTTACACTGTCTGTAGGAGTCAAGCACTGTTTCTGACTTGCCTACTGAAAGCTGCTTCTAGCATCTGTCTTGTTTTGTCCACATCACCCTCACATGATGACCTCATCTCTTAACTGAACTGCAGCCTTTAGTGAGTTCAGCAACCTCTCCTAATTCAGGCCTGGATCCAGAAGACTTGCTTTGGCCCTTGATGTGCCTCACTCCCTCCTGGGGAACAAGATAAGACTGAAGTACCCTATAACCTGCACACAAGTGCTGTTTCGAAAGTCAGTTGCTTCAGCAGAGCAGTGTTGCATTAGCTAATTGCAATCAAGCAATCAGTCAGTATTCCAGGTTTCCAAATCCTTTTTATATTTTGTCAAGCAGAGACAATGCTTTAGGATGAGTTGCAAGGTCTTTTTGTCAAGTTAATAAAGGTTATCTGAGGACATCAGGCAGATATTTTCACAGCTTTTAACCAAGGCTAAAGTAGATTGCGAGGCCTTATTGGGGATGATACAGCTGCAAGGCTCTCTTTCAGCAACTTGGTTACCAAGTAGCACAATACAGTCAGACATACTAAGAGAGCAACCAGAAGTCCCAGACCCTAATGACTCCAGAATTGTTGCACTGAAAAATCCCACAAAAGTTGTGTTTTCATCAAATTTGTTTTCATTATGGACCAACTGCTTCCAGGATCTCCTGGTTAGCACTTTTTGTTTCTGTTGGTTGCTCAGGTACTAGTGTGATAATGCATTTCTTTGTGACTAACTGCTCAGGAAAAGATTCACTAGTAAATTTGTTCCATTATGTTTCATTTCAAATCACAAGCAGTGCTTTTAAAAACCCAGACAGTTCCTTGTTTTTATTTTGCAAGTAGGCACTTTGTGAAACCTTCCTTTGCAGGGATTCTTTGGCAGCAGAGGTAAATCCCACCCTGTAAATCTGTTTCTGGAAATTATAGACATAGCACAGTCTAATAGATTTAATTTCCCAAACCTTTGTTGAAGTGTTTCAGTTTTTATTGCAGAGCATGAGTCGAGATCTCTCTGTCTTTATGTATTTAACTTGTCACCTGTGATTTTGGCAGCATTTTCTACATTGGTAGAAAAGTGAATGCAAATAAATACAGCATTGTGGAGTCCTAAAAACCAGATAGGATCCCTCCTTGTTGCTTTATCCTAATGGCAACAGACTTAAAAATAAAAAGTGAGCTGTAGATCTGAAGTAGTCTGACCTACTCTTTGGTCTATGTTACTGTTCTACCCATGCCTTCTCCATCTTCTCTATATAAACATTTCTTGTTCTACATAAGAGTTCTCACAATTTTATATTTAAAAATCTTTTAGTCCAATCCAGCAACACATACTCTGTGTGAGCTGAAAAGATCCACATCCCTTTTGCTTTTGGAACAGTGTAGTTGAGGCCACCTTTCAGCTGAATACCTCAGGCACTTCTGGCAGCAACCTGAGTTGCATAGTCTGACTGCCTCTGGCCAGGGCATTGCATTCAGTTGGTACATCTCAGTGTTCTTGGTAGTGCTCTATCTCTGAAGAGGCATAATTCAGCCACAGTCCTGTCACTCTGCTTTGTAAGATTTGCTTGGATTGAATTAGTGTCTCTGCAGGTGGTCTATCTCCAGCTTCTCTGTAATGAAATGAAAAGGGGCTGAAAGCAATTGAGCACACTAATCATTTTTTCTGAGCAACCATCTAGGCCAAAGTACTCTTAATAGTAGAGCTCGCTCAAAAAATCCCAGTCACAAAAGTAATCTTTTTCCTGCATCAAAATCTTTCACCCTGCTATTTGATGAACTACTGGGAGTAATTTGTGTGTGCTCAGACTAGTTCTTCTCCCCAGTCTTTTCTTGGAGTGAATAAGTAATGAATAACTTATTTTTCAGCAAAGTCAGGGGAAAAAAAATTGGGACACCTGACTGCCACATATTATAGATTTTTTTTTCTCCCTCATCAACTTGAAAACACCTGAACTATTGTAAAAACCTGACTTTATCTTAGTCTTAAGAATGGCTTCCTGCATTCAGCAAAAGTGGAAAAAGAAGTTATTTTACAGACCTTTGAATGCATTATTTGAAGCAGTTTAAAGAGAATTTAAACTTCATAACGTTACTTCCTAAGTTAAAAGAAACATTATGGCAGAAAAATAAATTTCTTAACCAAAATTCTATGTGAAAGATGAACTCTTAAACATATAGATTGCAACCTGACTTTGAACAAAATTCACCAGTTTCACACAATAAATGGGACAGACCAATAATCTTTCCTCTGGGCAGAGAATGACTTATAATTCACAAGCTGAATGGGTAGATCTTCAACGTTACTACAATTGAAGGAGAAATTAGATTCTTCATAAGTGTTTATCTTAAACACTGAACCATTGAAAGCTCCATAAACATGATTTTTTTTATAAGAAAGCTCTGCAATAATTTATCATCTCAATTTTACAGATACCTTCTTAAGTGGAGAAGATATTAAGGACTTTGTTCTATTTCCTGAACAGATGCATTCAGAGGGATCCAAGGCTATCCAAGGCATCCACCTCAAAGTAAGATAAAGAACATATGCCTGCCTGAACTTGTGGTTGGATATTTTGAGCATTAAATACATATAGACAACTGAAATTCAGACCCAAATGTCCAAATTTGAATTGCCAACCTGAAAAATACCTAAGAACCAGTATTTACAAAGCAGATTGAATCATATTAGTACTTAATTTCTGAACATCACAGCTTCTGTTAGTGCTGGTTGAAGGTACAACTACTGAGAGCCAGGTCCTCGAGGCCTCCAGATGGGCATCCAGAGGTGGTCACTCATGAGCACACTGCTCTCTGAGCTAGACCCCAGCTGCTCCTTTGACACCAGGAGACTAAAGGATGTGCTTCTCAGGACTCTGCTTAAGAGTCACACAAGTGACTCTTGAGTGACACACAAGTGACTCTGAAGATACTCTTCAGAAGTATCTGAGGTCTGCAGTCAGGACTTCCTGAGGCTTCTCAAGGAACAGCTAGAGTGAGTTACTACCTGAGAGCTCAGCCCCTCCTGAGCCATATGCCTGAGTGCTGTTAGGATCTTGTCTTGTTTGCAGAAGCATGCTTCAGAAAGACTGCTACTTCCACAGCTCTGAGGACACCAACTAGCTCTGACGATCCCTAATCATCCCCCTGGGGCTCTCTCCACCTGCCCATAGGACAGGACCCCATGTCAGTCCCCTAGAACTGTCTGCCCCTGTCCAAGTAATGTCACAGGAGAGCTGATCTCCATGTCCTCACACCATGACCTGCCCAGTCATGGAGTCCCCTAACCTGGGCTTCTGCCTGCAACTGGCTTCCTGGCTCAGCCTTGGACCTGGCTTATCGCTATGGACCTACCCAGGTATATTTGACCCTGGTTCTCAAGCATCCTGCCCATTGCTGTACCCTGATGGACACAGAGTAAAATAAAGCATCTGACCAGATCTCCTTTATTGAGAGTGGTAAGATGCTTTGTTCGTTTGTTTCCTAATTTTGTACAGTGTGAATATCGTGCAGCTCAGGACAATAATGAATCCATTTTCTTTCCAAATAAGTGACATACAGAAAAATAGGAATACTGAGGTGTGCATGATAAGAATACAGAAAGGCTAAGGTGCTTTCTGATATGAGTGTACCCTGTCTCATCAGCTGTAACAACCATCCTTTTCATGACATTACTCGTACAGGAGTAATTAAACAATGGAGGAGTGTGTGTGTACACATAAGTGTCATTTAAGACATCAATTTCTAGTTCTTTACAAAGTATAGTGCACTTAAACTGACTGTATATACAGTGTGTAACAGCAATCGTCATTTAAGTGTGTGCAGGGTAAGAATTGCCCTTTTCAGCCATCCAATAAAAGATCTGATTGATTTTCACTTTTCATTTTAAAGGAGAGGTCTTAGGTATCTGTTCCAAAGTGACCTCAAGGCTCTGAAACACAGAGGAGATCCTCAAAAATACTTCTCTACAGTTCAAAATTATACTTCTATTTTGTAAAAAAAAGTGGGATATATTGAAAGGCACCTGTCCTTAATAGCTCCCTTTGTCTGACTGCTCAACTGCAGTAGCTTTCTGTAGCTTCTCTTTAGAGCCTTAATTCTCTCCTTATACAGGGGAGTGGGTGCAGGTGTATAAGAGGCTGTGATATTGGTGGCAACATGTTGAAATGTTAGGTGATATGTAATGATATTATGATGCTTAAATTCCACCTGTCAATTTAGCTGATGATGGCACACATTTTCCTTTCTGAGATGCAAGCAGGCCTGTTGAACACCTGGGTAAGTCTCCAAGTAGCAGATGTTGTAATACAGTCCAATCATTAGGTAGTGTAGGTGTCCAAGCAGCTTAATTTAGATTGCACATTCATATGCTCTCTAAGATATCCTTACTTTGGCTTGTCTACCTAAAAAATCTGATAATCCTTCAAGTAACGTTTCATTGAATAAATTTGTATGAAAATCAAATCATTGATGGAGGGGTACCAGACACTAAACATACCATCTTAGTCAAGAGAGTGGAGACAGCTGCTTCACAGATTTTATATTTATTCTGATTATTGACAGACATATGCATGGTGCAGAGTTTGGGACTTTTTACTAAGGTGCAATTTTGTGCTTTAATTAAAATATTTACTGAAAGATTTGTTCATTCTAAAGCAACAGAACAAATTTGCACAGTTGACAGTAAAGACTGATGTACTACCCCTATTAAACTAAACTATAGGCTGTTGAAGTCCTAGGTAGTAAGGACACACAGGGCTTGAGGACCAGCAGTGAAAGAACATGTCCCATGCTGCACCACTTGAGCACAGACTGCTTCAGGCATTGCTAATGAAGAAAGGATGAGGCAGGAAGGATTGCACTCCATGTGTATACAGCTTGCACATTGGGTTTGTGTGTATGCTGATGCTTGTGTAACTCTTATTTCAAGATCTTAATTAATCATCTGGCCTTATTGCAAATGGTTCCTTAATTCAAGATGCAGCCATTTTGCAGAAAAAGATGTCAAATTTCACCTCCAGGGTTCTCTCTCAACGTTCTAACCTGTGTTTGACCAGTTTTGAGACTGTCGACATTGTGCTCTCTGGATGTCATTTCTGTCTTCAATTTGATTTCTTTACTTTTATATTTTTTAGATCCCTATGGCATCATCTTTAATTGTTTTTTTTCCCAGTAGCTTTTTTTTTTTCACATTTCTTGCCTGTATCTCTCAGGCTTCCAGAGTACTGACATTGAAACTAACAGCTGAATGACAAATGACATCCGGGACAGTGTGTGTGTTTAGAGAAAGAGTGAGGAGGTCTGATAGCTCTTGATACAAAGGGATTTTTCCTTTCATAAAGTGGTAGGACACAATGCATATATCTTCCTTGCAGGCTTCAAAGAGTTATTTGAATGCTAGCAACAATGCTTGTATAAGTAAAACCTTACACTTTCTTTGCGATAGTAATTGCTCTAAAATGCAAAACTGCTTCCAAGCATGCCAGTTTCTTTGTGCTGAAGCTCTTAAAGGACAAACTACAGCAGTGATTGCTTTCATGCTAATGATTGCTAGAAGGAAGGACTTAATTTTGTGATTCATAAATATCATTAAATTCTAATTTATAAACACGATCCTTTCAAGATATAAAGTACCCAATCAGGCCAAAGCAATTAGAATTTCTACGTTGTTGTGTTTTTAGTATAAATTCATTAAGTCTGTCTCCACATTCTCTATATTATGGTTGCCATTAGACTATATTAATGAGAACATGACACTGAGCCAATCTTAGCAACAGCAGCTGTACCAACAAAATGCTCTCCTGAGGAATATTGATTTCCCTTCTTGGATGTACTTAAACAAAGGCTGGTATTGCAGACATCTTAACCTATGTGTGCTTTATTCTTCTGAATGTTGCTAGATCATAGGGGTTTTATTTATGAAAGAATTATTCTGCACTTTGATAGAAGTGTGGTCTGAGGTACATAGCCTTAGTAATTTACTTGATAGTATGTAACACATGGAGGTAAAGCAGGATGAACCATTTTTCAAATCCATTTTTTAATAAACAGACTAGTTCAACTGTTATGGTTTTGACATTAAAAAATAAAATATGAAACAATGGTGGGGAAGAAAGGAAAGCACAGAACACAGAATATTACTGATCTGGTAGTGGAAATTGGTCATTTTCTCAATAAAAATATGTGACAATTCTGTAACAGCTTCAGAGAGGAGAACAAAAAAAATGACTGCCTGGGATTCTTGGTGCTTGCTGCAGGAAACAGTTGTGTGGATGTTTAAAGATTGCTGAAGAGATGGGTAAATATAGCAAAAATTAGAGACTCTTCTTGAGAATACAGTCCATGCATTTTTCATTCTGGCATTTGTAACACTCCTTCCTCTGTGTCCAATGTGGATGTGTACTCTTTTATTTGATAACAACGTCACGAGACTGGAAAGTACCCTGAGTGTCAGTATGAATTAAGCATCTGCTCCTCAGAAGGCTGATATGCTTCTGCACAGGTATTGACAGGTAAAGGTCTGTAATCAAATTACTCAACGAATGAAGAGGAGCTCTGGAGATGTTCTGAAGGAGGAGCATCATCACTTAGGTTGTGCCCATTCTGATAATTGTTTATTAAAATTAAGAAAGGGTTGGTGCCTCTTTTGGTGAACTAAACAGGATCAAAGTTCAAACCTATAGTTAAAATGTGTAGCAATGATAAGACTGAGAAGTGGCTACCAAAGCAAAAATCTAGGATTATAATCTTGGGCTACATTTTGCAGTTGCAGTAGGGGCCTACTTGTTGCATTTCATAAACTGAATTGCTATTGTCCAAAGTGACTCATTTGAGCTCCAGCAGCAAGTTAAAGATGACATCAACAGGAACACCACTGCTAGAAGGAGTGCAGGAAGAAAGCTGTGGTATCTGCCAAATGCACTGATGGATGAAGATGGTGAGTGCAAAGTACAGGACAAATGTCTTCACCACTGGTTAAAGTTACACGCTCAGGACTTCAGGTAGCACAGGTTCAAAGCAGTTACTGAAATGATGGAAAATCATGATTACCTTCATGGTGGATGTTATTAATTTTATATATTTGCTTTTTATTTTGTTAAAGAGCACTTATTTCTAACCAGAGGCCATGATTAATTGTTAAGGAAGGAGGATGAGGGTTTCTTGCCCTGGCAGCTGCACACTGAGTCGCATGATGCCTACTGAAGGGAAGGGGACACTGACCCTCCAAAATGAGCAACTTCTTACAGCTGAAGGACACCCTTGCCAAAAGTGAAGTAAGGCAGACAGAACAGCAAAGACAGCAAAGAACCAGGAGCCTGCAGGAGAGTAGACTGTGGAAGACAGATGGGAAAAACAGGGAACAGAAAAAGCCAAACCCCAGGGGTCATGAGACTTTTTTTTCCCCCAAGAGACCCAGAGGGGACTTCAGTACTGTGAAAATCTCAGTCTCATCCAAAAAGCAACTGAGTTACTGAACCAAGATCAGGCCTGCAGCCAAAGGATCTCACTACAAGGACACAGTGGACAGGAGAAGACTTAGTTATAAAATACTTTTATTTCTAATCTGTCTCATTCTGAGCTTCTTCTGTTTGAAAAAGTTTATTCTTGTCCATGTTGTGATGCAACTTGACTCTAGAGCTCGCAAGCACATCACTGCTCTGGGGGCACTTGCACTGAGAAATAGGTGCTGACAGACACACCTCAGGGTAGTGGCAAATTTGGGGTCCCTTCACAGATATTCAATTCTTAGTGACATCCCAGCAGGCCAATTGCTGCTTTAGAATGGGCAAGATATCAGATGAGTAAAGTAAATACTAGTTTTATTCAGGTTCAATGTGCATGTTACTGGCCTTATCAATTGTTACTAATTCAGGCCTGTGATTACTTAGATTTGTCACAAAGCTCAATAGCTTTTTCTTCTTCTTTTTTATGTGTTTCCTCCACCAGCTGTGAGTCTTCTGCAAAATTTTCTCAATCTCTTATCAGTACATCATAGCTGCATCTATTTAAAATACAGGTTCAGGTTTGTATTTTAAGTAGTTGCCTTTTGGAGGTGATTTGAGTCTGAATCTGTTTTTACTTTCTGTAAGTATCTGGGATAAATTCTATTGATGTCACTGTGATTTCATATAGGACATAGAAGTTTATTATTCTGCAAATTCAACAATGGAAGTCAGTATATGATGATTTTACAGATTGTTTTTTTAATTAATAAATAATTAATCTGACTTTAGATGTTGAGTTTTCACGAGTTTGTGTTGCAAGAACCTTCTGAATATTTTTCCAGTAAAATGCTTTTAATGTCTTGTGTTTTCCTGCCTGTTTGGTTGCAGAACAGCTTTTGGGATTTCATTCTTTACAGAAAGCACATGATTTTTCTGCAGTTTTCCTAAGTTTGATTTAGTTATCTACTCCATAACCCACATGAGAGATTTAATGTAGTGTACACATCATTTTCAGTTTAGAGAGCAATGTAAAGAGATAGACCTATTAAGAAGATTAATGAGGTGAATACAGGTAGAAGTAAAAGTACCTGGTGACTCTGCTACATTTCATCAGATGATGAATTTGCAGCAATTTCAAAAAAGCACTACACATGTTGGCCAGGCTGTTTAGCTAAGTATCTGGTGAGAAACCTAAAACCAAACAAAACCTCCAAATAGTGCCAGAGACCCATTTGAGATCATTATTTTCAAAGCACTTAATGAGCTGGCTTATAAGTTGACTGGTGGATTGTGTTAGCATGACATAAGGATGTGTCTCAGGCTGCTGAATAAAACCAACAGTTAATGGGTGTTAGTTAGTTGTGCTTTCTGTTTGAGGACATCTGGGCTCCATCTCTGCTGGTGAGGTGAATCCAGAGGTAGACATGGTGTATGGCACTGACTCTGTGACACCCTGAGCCCACCACAATCTGTTAAAATATTTACTCTTTGCTGGTTTATCCATACTTTCAAATTCTTAGCCAGGCCCAACTAGAAAGGGCTAAAAAATCTACACTATGCTCTCTGAATTAGTATTTCCATAAAATTTAAGGTCCAAAAATATTCCAATGATTTGTTTTCACTGTACTATGAGTCTCTGGGTCTTTCCATTCTCCCTGCTTATCAGTGAGATGAGTCTTTACTCTATAAACCTGTGCAATCTGAAGTATTTACTATACTTTGTCAAGGACATCCGATGTAACAAGTGAGTGTGAACTTTGCTTGAAATATGTTTTACTTTTCAGACATGACAAAATTCCTGAGTAATCCATTTCTGTACCTGTAATTTGTACTCTTCAAGAAGTCGAGACTTTTAAAGAGGAATCATCAATTCTTTTCACATAGAAACCTTCTGGAATATGTCATAGGGTGTTTACTTGAAGAAAACTAAAATGTATCATTGCATCCCTGTAGGTCTCTGTGAATTAGGTTTGTTATTCCCATGATGGACGACATTTTAGGCAACTCTGAGAACTGACACTGTTAGTCATTTCACTGAAATAATTGTGTCTGTTCCAGATTTTACCTCCTCCAGCATTCAAATCATACAGTAAAATATTTAAGAACACCATCCTGAAGAAAAGTTTTGTGATGCTTTTATTTTTGCTAAAGTACTTTGTGTTGTGCAGCATGGTTTGGATATTTCTACGCATCAAAAGCATGAGCTCAGCAGTAGCTCTAATTTTACTTTGGAAAAATGGGAATTTGTTCTTAGGAAAATTTGAAAGGGTTGTCTGTTCTGGAGACTATTCACACACATAATCAACTCTCTGTATCACTCTACAGTCAGTTCATTTTTTCTTTTCATTTTCCTAATCCTTTCTTGTTCTCCATTCAAATATAGCCAATCTGCCCGTGAATAATCTCAGTTCTGTAGGCTGCTAAACCACTTGTTTTTACTCCCTTTAAAACTGAATACATCTATAAACACTTATGCCTGTTTCTGTGCTTAGGAGTTGCCATACTGGACTAGTTACGTGTGACTGAAGTTGTGGACTTGGGATTGTAGCTGCTAAGGAACAAGCTGGTGTCAACTTATATCATTATTAAAAATATGAAGAATAATCTTGCTTAATTGAGAAATCTAACATCTAACTCACAAGGTTTAAAAAAAAAATCTTATTTCTTGTGTTTTGGATTGGTATGTTGAAACCAACATGACTGAGAAACTTCAGATTGATACAAGTACACTTACAGTGTACACTCTTTTCTGTTTAAGTCTCGAGGATGGAGAAACATTTATTCTAAATACTGGATTGATGTGTTTCCATAATTCAAAGAGTGAATAAAATAGTTCCTGTATGCAATTTGCCATCTTCTTTGTTCATGATCTTAAGGTCTATGTCCTTATATATGGAAAAAAAATTACATATTAAACTCTATTAATAAATTACATCCTGTTACTCATGGCCAAAAGGGACTGCTTTCTGCACAGAGAGACCAGTTCGTTGTTACTGAGTTGCTCCTGCAATTGATCTGTGGCTAATCAGAGGTTTAGTTTTTTTGTCTTAGAAAGACATAAAGGATTAAATTGAAGATTTTTTTTTTCTCATTGATCTTTTCTTTATTAATTAAGGACCATGAAAAGGTACAACTATATACAAGTAACTTCTTATTTAAATTAATCTTGCTTTTGATTTTTCAGATTCAAAAGCTTCTTAGTTGCCTCTGTTTTCTTCTTATTAACATATCTATACACTGTAATTCAGTTGCCTCTCAGATTTCATGAAGAAAGCACTTTTAAAACCTTATTTTCAAAGGTTATTTTTATATTATATTTTATAATTCCAACTCCTAAATGCAAAGTTGGTTTTGGTCTGGTCATACTCCAGGGAGATATACATATTCAAATAGATAGTCATCATCATAAATGTGGAGCTATTCATTATCGGTTTATGTCTAACACAACATTTTGAGATATCAGTTTTGGAGTTTAAATGATTTCTTCTTTTTTTGTTTGTTTGTTTTGTTTCTTATTCCATCTTCCTTGTTCTTTAGGTTTATTTCTCAAACGTTGTCTTTTTCAGTACCTTAAATTCTTCATTCTGTTTATGTTGTTCCATATTATTTTCCTTACTTACATTTCCCCAGCTTTATGCAATACATTACCTGTTTCCTTCTTTGTTTGTCTTATTTTTCAGTCTCCTTTACCGATGTACCTTTTCTCTCAGCCAGCTTTTACTTTATTGCATCTTTTTGATTGTTGTTTGAGAGAGACTGCCATGACCATTTAATGTTCCCTTCACCTGGCAATTGACCGTGGCATCAGAGATGCCAAAATAACATATGTGAGAGAGATTCAAACTAGGCTAACAGCATTAGCTGTTATTTTCTTCATCATCCTAATGGCTTTTCAAAATTGTCTTTCCCTCTATTTTGTTAGTTCCAAATTCTTGGACTAAAGTGTTCCCTAGAGTTTGCAGTTCATAGTCTTAAACAAATGCATGGCTTCTTTTATTTCTGAAGGAAAGAAAGAAGAGCTAAAACTGAGAAGACCCCTTGTTCTATAACAGTCCTTTTTTTGTTTTGGCTTCAGTTTGTTGGGGTTTTTTTTTGTGGGGAGATGATACTGAGACTTGCCCAAGAGCTGTGAGTCATGTCTGTTGGCTGCTCGAGCTCATTGGGACTCAACCAAGGAATCTGAGACAGCTGTAGTGTTTGTGTGTCTGCTGCACACTCTTATAGAGACAGGGTTCAAATGCTGTCAGCCATCAGACCCTAGTCCAGAAGTTGGACAGAACATTTCTGCCACAGTTTTTAATGAAAACCTCATCCTTCATGGCTCAACTCTGCATGTAATATTTGTTTGTCTACCAGAAGGCAGTATTTTCTCCAGAGAATCCGAATTTCTGTTGAAATTCTAGAGGAAGCGACAGTTATCACAGAATCAGAGATAAATTTGCAAGTTCAGCCAGTTCAGTAAAAACATCTACAGGCCATACTGATAAAATGACTCACCAGTAACCTTGTGTATAACAGGTTCATGAGAGAAATCTGTTTATGTAGTTTTACATCATTGTTTTTGATGGAGATGGAAAGTACAAGAATGAAAACAGATTATCTGGGTTTTAGATAGCAAATCAGTGGTTTTCACTTAAGTGGAAATTGGTGTTTATTTTTCCTAATGTGACTTTCCTGAAGAGTATTTTTTTCCTAAAAATAGAAAAAGTCCTTAGAATTCTGAGTACCATTTGTCATGGAGTTTGTTGCTTGTTACTAGGTGTTGGAGGAAATGTTCAGGTGTCTTTCAAAGCTAGTCGGTAGCTGAGGACACCTGTTAGTAGGAAAAAAGAGAATCACCTCCTCTCCCTCCCCTGCTGGTTGGAGCCAGCATGAAATGGTGATTATCCCAATGAGCCAAATGTCAAAGAAAACAAAGAGATACCAGAGTCATCTTCTGAAAGCTGTCACTGAAATGTCACCTGTAAGATGAATATTTCTACCATTTCCATTGGTAGGTGCAGGGAGGCTGCTACATCTTGCTGATGTTATCTTTCATGGATTCTTAATCTTATCAGAGATCATGTGTAAAAGGTTTGACATAACTTTAGTATATTTTAGTATTAGACAAATAAAGCATTCTCTTACTTCATATTGATGTTGGATCTGACAAAGGAAAGAGTTCTTCCCTTTCTTTTCTTGGCTGTAGCAGGATTGAAGGAGGACTGCTCACGTACACTGTGAGTGGACTGTAAGGTGGATTACAGCAGTGAAAAGGCTGATGGTCAAACAACAGAAAGATAGCCAGAATCATCTCTTTGTAGTTATGAAAGCAGTAGTATATAACCTTAATTGACGTTTTTTACTTATCCTAGAAATGGTTAATGAGAAAAAACCTAAGACAAAAAGCACAGGATCATGTTCAACAGTACCAAAAAAAAAAAAGCTCTGAAGATGTTCCTACAACACTGAAATGTCCCATAGAAATACTTCAAAATATACTACGTAATAAAGTAAATCTAAATAAATTTGTGGAAAGAATGAAAATTCTGAATTTCATTTTGGAGAATGGAAAAACAGAACTTTTACAAACTCGATTGAAATCAGGTTTTTTTATTTTCTTTTATTTTCTTTGTTACCAAAAAGATTTTTTTTTCTTTTTTTTTTTTTTCTGAAACAATGACCAGAGCTGTTTTTTATACAGTTATGAATAAGGCTTTGAAAACTAACAGTTTGTGACATTTCCTGATTAAAAGAAGAAAGATACACCAAATTTACTCTCAACTCAGTAAAGTCTTGAAAAAAGTAAAACAAAATTACTAAAGAACAAAACTAAGTAAAAAATCTAGTCGCTGGAGTTGGTGAGTTTTTTGACTTTGTGGAGAAGGTGGCATCGTACTGATCCCTCACTAGAGAAATCTCCTCTGAACCCTTAAAAAAATCCCACACTTTTAAATTTCAATTAAAGATTTCTTCTCTTTTTTACTTCACAAACTAAAAAAGCATGAATCTTTAATTTAGATGATAGTGATAAAGTAGCTGAAATCCAATGTACACAAATACTCCTTGAACTGTAATTTTTGACATCTATAATTAGAAATATTGCAGTTTGTCCATAGATGTGCTAGTATTTGACATCTTAAACTTGCATTTTAGCAATCTATTGTCTGAGCTGTTCTGAAAAGGATATTAAAAGCAAAAGGTTGTGTCCCATTCTTTTTGTATAATAGATCTTCCAAGGTCATGTTGCTGTTTGTTTTAATAACTTTAATGCTCAGGTAGACCTCACTGATTAATCAAACAGATTACAGATAAACACGGTGGGATTGCTGTTGCTCATGGCATGAGTTTATCTGTTGTTTGTGTCTATCTATTGAGTCTATCTATCTATTGTTTATGATTATTGGAAGACTGCCAGTTCTTTTTTATTCTTTTGCAGTCTGGAAAGAGTGTTTTTATTCATATAATTAACGCTGAAAATACATTCTCAGCTAGACAATTTTATTATTCTTTTGGTTGAAGTGATTGTGCCAAGGGAGACTATATAGTTCATCCCAGTTGTTGAGGTAATATGTTGTAAGGTATCCAGATACAGAAGCTTTCATTACATTTTACTGGGGTATTTCTGAGTAAACTGACATATCTGGAGAAATATGTTCCTGTGGTTGTCTTGATGGCTGTACATTTTTTTTTGTAGGCAAACTACACAGATACGTATGGGCTTGTTGCTGAAATCTTGTTGGTAACTTTTGAGCTCTAAGACAGTATACCTTTATGTAGTTACTTACAGAGTGGAATTGAATTAGGCAGTGACTGCCTTTAATATCTTTTATCTCCAAGGATAATTGAGTTTTTGGGTGGTTAGATTTTGGTGTGGTTTTTTTCCTAACGATTTCCTGTGAAGTTTTTCTTGAAACTTCAATCTATTTTCTGCAACAGATGCAGTTGGTGCTTGTCTGGAAAGTCTGGAGTAGAAAGAAGAACAAGGCTGAATTGTAAATGATGATAGGACCTTAAATCCCTTTTTATCTTTCTTGTCAAAAAGATGTGGAATGGAGTGATATTATTTGTCTTTTAAAGTCTTTGGAGCCTCCAAATTAACTAAAACAAAGAGAACTGCTCAAGTTGAGCCCTAAAATCAATGTCATCACTAGTGTTTTGTTTACAAGGTAGTGACTGTTTTTAAAAATGCTTGCTGCAAAGGCAGTTGTAGTTGCCAACCAGTAGCAACTCCTTTTTGATAATTATTTTTACTTTCTCTTCCCTGGTTGATATGGTAGCATTGCTTTGGATTGTTTTGTCAGCATTTTTGCAACATTAATAGCTTACCACTATCCAAGTTTAAGTTGATTTGGAATTTAAGTTTAGTAAGTAATCATGAGAAGGAGGTTCATTGATCTAGGCTGTTCAACTTGCTTCATAACCTGTTGAAAGTTATGGCTACTGACAGTGTTTCTTTATTCAGAACAATTTTGAAAGTCACATTGGTTTTGAATAAAAGGAAGATAAAATAACCACAGGCACCTACACTCATAGGTGTGCCTGCCATTTAACTGCCTATAGCTGACCTCTTTCTTACAAAGAATTTATGACTACTGTTCACATCCTTAAGGATGTCTGAAGCATCTTCTGAGACTTTTGGGTTTTTTATTCTGTCTGTAACTTTTGCTCTTTAATGCTGAGTTACATGGGGTTGCTAACATGTACCTGCTCACTGCTGAAATGGTAAATAAAAGGGGTATGTATGAAGATTGTATTCGACAGTGTTGGACACTAGGTCCTTGAATGCCTTTACTTGCTAATTTAGTGATAATAAACACTTTTAAGAGGTGCATAATTTAAACAATGTAGCTATCTTTTAACGGGATGTGACACTATCATTATTTTAAAGTATCTATCTCCACATGTACTTTATACGGGAGTTCTTGGTGAAATAAAGTTCAACTAGGCAAACTGTCTGCTTAAGAACAATCCCTTTGCATCTCAAATTCCTGTGACATTTTTCTACTGACCTTCTACTGAGGTCAATCAGATGTCTGACATTGACTTCAGTGAAGGAAAGAGATCTGGCCTTTCATAAATCACTCCAGCCTTTGCAGAGATGGTCACATTTGGGATAAAAAGCTGCAATATTCTTGGGCTCTAAGGACTCATGCTAATTTGGAGTAGAGGAGTTCAAACCAAAATAAGAATACAGAGAACTTTAGACCAGAATAGACAAGCCCTAAAGGCAAATGAGAAGGCATGATTGCTAAAATTGCGGTATCAGTTTAACTACAAGGAATTTCCATTTATATTTATCTGAATGCCTGCACTGTAATGCATGGTATTACAAAGCCATTCAGAAAAGGCCGCTGCTAAACTAAAAATTCTCAGTTAAAATGACTAGGAAGCAACATTCTGTGATGAAATATATGCTAAAAATATTGACAAGAATAAATCCACACCATACTCAACCTTTATCTTGGAATTTAACATTCCTTGAAGAAAATGAGAAGCAAATGAAACTGAAAAACATTTTCCAAATGTGTATCACTTACAAATAAAATTCCTCTTCTGTTGAAGCAGTTTTTGTTTTATCAACTTTGAAGCAATTCTCAGCATGACTATCAGCAATGAAATAGTAAATATTTGAAGGCTCGGCCCTTTAGCGATGAACTTCAGTGATAAGCAAACTTTAGAGTCTTCAGGTACTTTTTAAAGGGTTACACATCTTATGAGATTTTTTTAAACACATAAGTTTTTTCCAAAGTGGACCAATTAAGCATAATCATCACTAGTTTCTTCAAATTACAATGATATCTCTTTTTTATTAATCAGATTTTTAAGCATCCTTTCTGATATTCTTGTTTCACCTTTGTAGCCCCTTCCAAAGATAGAAAATGTATAGGTCTACTTCTATAAGGTGCACTTTGAAATCCATATCAATTAAGTGCCTTTTCTGAGCTACTTCACTTCCTTCCCCCTTCTATTGATTTACAAGCTGGCAGTATTAAATATCCTCAGAAGAAAATAAAAAAGCTACATGTTTTAGTAACATTTCTAGCAGTGTTCACCTTTTTTCAGTTCTTAGTAGATACTTTTTCACTTCCTACTCTGAGCCATTGTGGGCTGTTACCATTTGCTATGCTTCCTTTACAGAAGGCTATAATTCAAAGGACAACGTGTTTAATCTCTGTGTTATCAGTAAAAGCTTGTAAAATACTTTTAGACACACTTATTTTTTGGGGGAAACCATTAGGCAAATGTTCTACCAAATATTTAAGTACAGGTATTTTTAAGCTTTTTTTAAAGAAGAATCCACATGAAGAATGTGAATTATGCACTTCAAGAAGCCAAAATGTAATACACAGAATAATATGAGAGCTCCTCTAGCTAAAGATTAACCTTGTTGTTGCCTGTTAGGTAGGGTAACTAGGCAGTTGAGGGGAACTGGGAAGGACTTTGCTATGTTGTTTTCTTAAGAGAAGAAGTGAATTATGGTAGTCAGATAAATTTCTTTCATTTCTGTTTTCATAGTGAACACTCACAGTTTTGTCTCATTCGAACTATTTGGTAAGAAGTCCAAACTTGTTTTTCAGTCTCTCCATTACCACAGGATCTCTGCCTATACTTACCCCAGCTGTTGGTAAATCTGTTTTCCCATCAATAGTTGCATTAATTGAAACTTACTTGGCTGCTGTTAACCTGGGTTTACTAATTATTACCCTCTGCTGTTCATCAAAGCACATTCCAGACAATTGGTTTGATTCTTCTTTAACCCAGCTCAGTTGAATGAATCTAGGCTAAAGAGCATTCAGAAAAATATATATATGTCTATTTGTATATGAGAATGGAGAGCAGTAACTTCGGGGTGCATGGAGATGGGCCAGAGCTGTGAGGAGGACAGGTGAAGAGTTAAAATTCATCTCAATCAACTGATGAACCAATGAAGCCCCTATTTTCTCTGAGTTAACTAGTATTTATTCAGGCCTCCCCATGTGGTCCAGTGGCTGAACAATGGATTCTTCTGTTCCAGCTCTCATCTTTTACAAAGAAGGCTTAATTACTTCTCCCAGTTAGCCAATATGCCATTTAGTTTTAGAGAAGTTTGCAGTTGCCCATAGATCAAGGATAGTGTTACTGGCAGATACCAACCACCTTCAGCACAAGAAGCCTTAACAGATTGGAATATATTTTAGCTGAAAATGTGAGATTTGTGAAAATTGCTTGTATGGTATTCAGTGTCCTATACTTGTCCAATGTTTAATAGCTGGACCATTAGGAGAATTAGGTTTATTTTTGTCAATGTCTTAAATTATGGCTTCATGAAAAACTGTGCCAGGACTACTTCTGGAGTTCTATGTGTATTAAACTGAACTGTTCTGCATTATGAGTTAGATTTTAACTTTTGTTGTGATGCAGACATAAACTCTACATACGAATGGTTAATTTTTATCAGTGCATTGAAAGAGTTATATGTCTAAAAGGAATTTTGATTTTGTTTTTCAATCTTAAAAGTTAAAAAGAGTCAACAGTCCTAGGGTCAGAATGCCTGGGGTGTGTGCTTTGATAGAGTATATCATCATCCCTCTTCAAAATGGCTGGAGAACGCTTAGAAACACTTACTATCCCGTGGTTTCCTAAGATTGCTTTTATAAGTTGCCAGCAGTGAAAGAAATGGATCAGAGAACTGAAGTTCTGAAAGGGCAGTAATATTTTACACCCTCTCGCCTCTGAGAGAGGTCTTAACATGACTGGGATAATTAGAACCATTTTGATCCTATGAGTAATCCAAATACAAGCAGCATTTAGGGTTTCCATGTTTTCTATTACATTCATTTTTTTCTCAAAAGTCTAAAAATAAGGCAGAATTGCTGCATCCTTGAAAGTAAAATCTTTAATAATAACAGATTTTCTCTTTTAATAACATTGGATTCATGCACATTTTTGTGCTATCTGTAAAGGTACCCATCAGGACTGAAATGGAGAATAAAATCCTTATTCATACTGTAATTCTCCTTGTCAGTAAAAGTGAAAATAAGTAGGAGTCAGAACCTGATGGGACAAAACAGGTTTCTGTTGAAAAATTTTTGAGATGACCATTATTTTGAAGTACTTACCTCAAACTCACTTTACAATACTACTGAGAGGCAAGAAGAGTGTGATAGCACTGTTTCTGTCATAAATTAGTAACCAGCCTGCAGCTGTGTAGCTCATTAAAAACTGTGCCATTTAGGGATATTTTCAAAACACAGAGGTCCATTAAAAAGACTGACAGTGTACGGTTGTCAAACAGACATGCAATTATTGTCATAATATTGCCATCGGTTGGATGGGAGAAATTATATGATGAACTGAGAAGCTGTTTTATATCCTTTTGAGATTTCCTAGCACAATTTTCCCTTTGTTCAGATCAGCCATCACCCATCTTTGAATCTTTGAATGTGAGGACTCAGGCTGTTTGCTGGAAACCTCTGTGAGTGCTAATTATAGCTTTTTCATCGCTCAAGTTTCTGAGGGGGACAATATTTTCATCCTGCTTTCATACTACCATTACAGCAATTTACATTACCCCGTCCAGTCATAGAGACTAGGTTCTGGTTGTCAGTTAATATTGGTCAACATCTTTCCTTGACATCCACTTTACTCTCCACAGTTGTTCTCTTCTTGTCATGCTGGGATTGCTGAGGATAACTGAAGGTGGGAATCTCTTTTTCTTTCTGAGAGCAATGAAGCACACACAGTGTCTGATTCTTACAGCACAGTCTCCATATGACTACAGTGCAAGTTTCCATGTTTTAGTTCTACACTGACACAAATATTTCCAAGAATAAGTCTGAGAGTGAGTAAAGCTGGATAGTTCTTCTTAGGCATCAAACTAGAGCTGCCTGAGCTGCTGCACACCTGCTGCTGCCAAATACTTGGCAGTGTGGTTGTGCACATGGCTTGAAGGCAAGCCTTCTTCTGGGGCATCTCCATGGTTCCCTTTGCTGGCCAGCTTCTGGAAGCTAAGGTATGCTTCATATACCTTCATCTCTGTCTGCTGTGTGTACTATAACCTGTGTCCTGTGGCCTCCAGTGTCACTCAATTGAGTTTTATCTCCTGGTTTGCAATGTTCAGGAGATTCTTGTATCTAAGGAGACTGGGGTGGGTCACAGAGATGAGTAGGGCTGGGCATGTGGCTGTGGGAAGCATTAGGAAGCTCTAGGTAAAGTGGTAACATCTGTCTTAAACCTTAGGCCACCTGCCTTTTCCCTGGGGATCTATCACTTTCTTGCTCAGTCTTGGCGTACAGGATTTTTGCTCTCATCCTGTCTCATCCTTTAAGCCACAATAAGCACTAGAAACATTTTTCTCACTTGCTTCAGGGCAGCTGCTGCTTACTATTTTCCTTTGTCAACTACTTAAGAGTACTGACACTCTACCACTAATAAGAGTATTTGAAAAAGGCTGTTAAGAGTACAGGGTACAAGGCCAAAGCCAGACTCTGTTATACAGGATGAAAAGGGAAGAGTAGAACTAAGATGCAGGGGTATTTTTTGTTCCTGTTGCAACTGGGAGGAGCTATTTGCTCCTGCTTAAAAATAAATGTCCCTTGCTCTTCTCAAGCAACTCTTACTTCCTCTCCTCTCAGTCCATTTGCAGGCACCAGCAGCAAGAGGGAAGAGGTAAAAATGGGCTTGTATTCTACTAAACCTGTTCTTTCTTTCCTCAGCCATAATAGATATTTACTTTTCCCATATACTTTGAACTGACTATGCTTGAACATTTGTTCACGTAGAAGTGAAAGAAGAGTAAAAAGCTGCCAGTGAATGATGTTTCATGTAACAGCAATTTTACTAGAAAGGCGAATGGGATTTTTCTGCTTTGTGTTACTATAAATGAATTTTATTTTCTTTAGGTAGGATCCACTAGTTAAAGCTATAAGCCACAGTAAGTACATATGACTTATTTTTTTGTTGTTGTTGCTGTTGCTATTGACATAAGTTTTACCTGTACCAGGTGGATGCCAAAGATGGATGCCAAACTGGGGAAAAAACCTCTTTTGTTTTGTTACAAGCACTTCTCGCTCACTCTTGCCCCTCAAGTAGGATGGGGAAGAGAATCAGGAAAAGAGGTAAAACTGGGGGTTGAAATAAGAACAGTTTGCTAACTAAAATGAAATAAAATATAATAATAGAAATAATTATAATAAAACATAGAATAATAATAATGAGAAGGAATGGAACAAAGACGACAGAGATACATTTTTTCAAAAGGAAAAAATCCATCAAGTCATGCATAATGCAATTGCTCACCATATGCAATATGCCCTTCACTGACAACTCCCCCCAGTTTATATGTTGGGCAGGATGTCCTGTGATAGGGAATTGCCTTTTGGCTAGTTGAGGTCAGCTGTCCTGGCCATGCTCCCTCCTCACTTCTTGTGCACCCCCCGACAAATCTCTGGCAGGGCAGGGTGAGAAACAAAAAAATGTCTTGCTGCTGTGCATGCACTGCTCTGCAACAACAAAACATTGTTGTGTTATCAACATTCTCATCATAAATCCAAAACAGTGTCCTGTACTAGCTACTGGGAAGAAAATGAACGCTGTCCCAGCTGAAACCAGGACAGACAGCTACCATGGTTTTTTGTATCTTTTCTGAAGTTAAGTTGTAAGACATGTTTCTAAGTATAACTACTGTGATGTGTTTAGTACTTATAAATTTCTGCTTACAAAACATTTTTTACAGTTTACAAAACTCATAGATTTGCTGTTTAAATACTGTCTGTGGACTTTGTGACTGCTTTGATGAGCAGTAACTTGTAGTATTGGTGTTGCAGAAGGTCTTTTCAAAATTGTCACAAAATGTTCTTTTTTGGTCAAAATCATTTGCTACTTCTATGTATACAAATTGGATAAGCTCTTGCTAGCAAAGTCACTAGCATTCATTTCCTGTCTTCAATCTTTATGCTTTTGTGAGGTGCTTTGAAGGACTAGGAGCTGAGAGGAATACAAGTGATCCCTTTTATAAAAGCACTGCTCATATAGGTAGCTTCCAACACTACGCTATGAACAGGCTTTTATTTCGTTTTTTTACTAGCATTTACTTTCTAGGGAATTTATTTTTAAAGGCAGTCAACTCAATGAAATGTGTTGTGTTGTCTTATAAGCTTTGCTTTTTCAGTCTTGGAGAGGCAGTTCACAAGTAAAAGATATTAGATACAACAAAATAATGCCAAGTCACCAACTATATCCCTGTCTCCAAGCAGAAATAGATTGGATTAATGGCTTAAGGGTTTTTTTAAGAAAATAAAAGAAAAGGTGAAGGAGCACTTCTGCTGTTATGAGAGTCCTCTGAGATTTGAAGATCTTTCTGTTGGTGAACCTGAGTGTCTGAATTACCTCAGAAAAGAGAGACTGGACAACACCGAAGAGATGCATTAGAGGAGTACATACTTTAGGACATGAAAAAAGCATGGACAGGAGAGGAGTGAAAAATAATCAGACAGGATAAGGCCTGAAATTCTTTCAGTAGGAAGTAGGATAACAACCTTACATCACATCTAGGTAGTTACATCACACTCTTGGTTAGGTTTCAGCAGTCTAAGCTCTGTCTAGAATTACTAGTGGCATTGTAGATCAGAGGTCCACAATATTTTTGCTTCCTTAACCTCACTTTTATGTTAAAGGTCTGGAATTTTTGCAGATTCTTGGGAAAAAGAATTGTCAGGGCCTGTGTAGGTAAGTATTTCCCATATAGCCAGTTCCTGTGTGATTCATGATCCGTGTGTGAATGTTAAGAAGCAGGATGGAAACATAAAATAAGAGGGTACAGAAGGTGCCTGCCTATTCAGTACCGCCTTTTCTAACAGTTTTAAAATCTGACCAAAACTGGTAAGCCCACTTGCTGTTTGCTAGTCACACTCTAAGGGTTTTATTTTTCCTCCAAAAATATACCTATAAGTTAAATTAAAACTCTTAGTTTTAGTAGATTACTAAAGACAGAAATTCATGTTATAGGAGTTTAGAGGTAAAGCAGATCTTTGGTCCAGTTGATCTTGTTGAACAATTGTTTTCCTGAAAGTCCTACTAGGCTCTGAAGATCCTCTGTAAACTTAAACAGTAAATAGTGAGATTGCCCTTTTCTTTAGACATAAACTTCAAGTTTAGCTCACCTTGATATTCAGGACACTCTTTCATCATCCTATAATTGCCTATAATAAAGCATCAAATGCAACAATCCTAGAAAATCCAGGATGTTACTTCCAGAATCTACAGTACAGCTGAGGTGGGTAATTCTCTATAAATCCTTAAATAGTTCTGATGGTTTCTCCCTTAACACTCAGTCTTTAAAAAAAGTTATTTCCCCCTCTTTTCTAAATGGCACCAACATTAATTATCTATGTGTGGTTGTTTTTTTTTTTGGTTTGAGTTGTTTTGTTTGTTCTTTTTTTAGCACCTGCCTCCAGTAAATCTCACCACTATGGGTTCTGGAAAAAAGATACAATCTCTACAGCTCCTATGCTTGTCAGAAGCTTTCCTGTATCATATAGCATCAATATACATCTGTCTTTCTTCTTGCAGCATAGCTTAGTAAATATTTTTAAAACAATACAGGAGCACCATTCTTTTGTGAAAAATGACCGCAGCAATATAAAAGAATCTTGTTTCTGTTTTTCTTTTTTGTTGTTTCTGTTATGCTCATAGAAACACAGAATCACAGAACAGATGAGGCTGGAGATCATCTGGTCCACCCACCATGAATAAGCAGGGCCATCTTGGACTGGTTGTCCTGGACTATGTCCAGGTGGCTGTTGAATATCTCCAAGGATAGAGATTCCACAACCTCTCTGGGTAGCCTGTGCCAGTGCTTGATCACCCTCAGAGTAAAAAAATGTCTCCTGATGTTCAGCAGGAACATCTAGTTTTCCAGTTTGTGCCCATTGCCTGCAGTCCTGTCACAGGGTGGCTTTGCAAAGAGTCTGCCTCCCTCCTCTTGCCCCCTGCTTCAGGTATTTACACAAGGTCTCCCTGAGCCTTCTCCAAGCTGAGTAGTCTCAGCTCTTTTAGCTTTTCCTCAAATGAAATGTTCTAATGGACTGTACAAGAGTTTTGGTGGGTTTTTATTAAAATATTTCCACAGTGTTAGTAAAACACAAGAAACTGAATTAATTTTTATTAAAAGAAAACAAAATGTATATTTTTAGGTGTTTTCTATGAAGTATAATTTGCTATTACAATGCCATCACAGGGCATGAATAATTTAAGCTGATTTATTTTTAAGATAGCATTTTATTGCAGTGGTTTTTTGCTTTAATAATAGAATATTTTTTCTTCGTTCTCCTATAAACATGCTGTTGAGCTGGTGATAATTTTGTCTCCTGAATAAAAACACTGCATAAAGTTAGTTTTTGATGTTCTGTTAGTCTTAAATTCAGGTTCTGTGTATGTAAGTTCAGAGATGCAAAAAAATTATAGTTCAAAGTAAAAAACATGTTCCTTTCTTTTTTTAACTATGTGGATTCTATTGTAAAATTACATCCATGGTATTACTGCAACATTGATACCAATACACAAAGGTATGTTTTTGTGTTCATGCAAGTGATAGTGGTGGTTTATATTATACACTAGTAGAGAAAGGTCTTCTAGATGTTTTATTTCCTCATATCTTAGTGTGCTCTTACTGTGCATTGCAGTTTGAAGTGTCATGTCCTTGCCATATTTTGCAAAAACAGTTTCAGTGTGCTCCCAAAATCCATGCACGCTTTCAAAGTTCTGATCTTGATACTGTACATAACTCTGTCCTCATTTATATTTTAACCAAGTCTTCTGGGAAATTCGAAAACACTGACATCTTACAAAATGTAAAGGAAAGCTACAGATCAGGCATTACAACATGGTCTCCTGTGTGGTAGTGGAAAAATCAGTTCAGGCCAACATCATACTTGAAGATACAGTGTCATCTTCTCTCTATTGATGGAATGTATATTTCCAGCTTAGCGTTCTGAGAAGGATCAATAGCTAAATGACACTGCTTTATGTGTTCAAACTCAAAGACTAGTAAGGCTGAAGTTCAAATTCCAAGACTCCCTCCTGCTTGCCATTTGTTTGCAAAAGTTAGATGGCACTGGGGCTGCGAGGCCTGGTAAATCTCAGTGTGCCTAACTATAAGCATACTTTTCAAAACTGGTTACTCTCCAAAGCTATGATAAGGTTGAACAACAGGTAGATTTAAGCAGAAGAGCTCTGTGATTTTGAGCAGTGACCATACCTTGATTGAGAACATTAAGGTTAGACAAAAATATACACACAAACTTTCAAAATTATGACTTGCAAGACATTTGTCATTTGTCAGGTTCAATCAAATCTTGCAGCCAGTGACTGGAGTAATTATCTCATTCAGCACTGTCTTATCTAATTATTTTAAGAGACATTTTCAGGGCACAAAAGATGTAAAATGTTTTAAAGCACAATTATATGGAAATAAATGCATTCACTAGTACAATGGCTTGAAGATTTAATCCTTTTTTTGTTATTAACATATGGAATTAAACTCTGTTCTGCTACAGAGTCACTGATTACTAATGCATGCATGCTTGTCTCAACCATTACCACTTTGGCTAGAAGTCTCTCTTCTTCTCTCTACCTGTTGTTCCTTTTTCTGACAATTGTATGTATTGTGTGAACACAGATTTTAAGTTCCCACAGATTTTAAGTTTCCAGGAAGGAGCCTTCTTGCTTTGTGTATTCCCTGCTCTATTTATTCTGCTGTCTTTTACTAGCCTCTCTGCTCTGATATTTGGGTGTAATATTTTCTATTTGGGTAGGACTATAGTAAAAGTGTTTGACAGCAAATAGGATTATAACATCTCTTGTACAAAAGCTTCTAGCACCTTTCAAAAAGCATAAAGTCAATCTGCCCTACACAGGAAGCAAAAATAGTAAGTGTCTACAGTTTATTTCTGTTTAGTAAACATCAGAGCAGAAACAGTGTTTGGCTAAGGTGTGGATGAAATTTAAAAGCAAAAAAAAAAGGAACAACGGTTGCAGCTCAGACATCACATTAGTTTAAATGAAGGAAGTTTTTACCGTGTAGAAGAGAAACCTTAAGCATGAAGGAAATATAAATTTAATGTTAACATTTTGGATTAAACTCTATTCATTTACCAGAAAGAAGTGTCAGTGTTTCCAGAGCATAGAAGCTCATGCTGCTGTATTCATCAGGGGGATCCTGGTCCTTCCAGACTTTCTATGTTAGGCAAAGAGAAGAAAAAGAAGGAATGTTGAAAGGTGTGTTTCATGGTGCCAGGTTAGGCTCTGTAGTTGGAGATCAACCAGGAACAGCTTGCTTACAGACAGGGAGGGTTTGGTTTGTGAATAGTAAAGCAGGTGTAAAAGGTAAATAAAGTGGAATTAGTTTTTGTTCCACCCCTTACTATATCAATACAAACAGAAAACATAAAAAGGCATCTAGCTTTAGTTTCTGAGGAGTAAAGGAGGACAAAATTGCTGAATCAGACGTCCTGCTCTGTGACTGGCATTCTTATTCCTATTGGTGTCTGTTCCACATCACTATGCAGTTTTTCATTAAGATTACTGTGCTGCCATTAAAGTAAGTATTGACACTTTTGAGACAGTAGCTTATCTGAGTAGTCAGGACAGATCCTCACAGTAAGATCTGACATAGTTGAAGCTAAGAAGACTCACAGATCAAACTTGGATGATGACTGACACACCAATTAGCTTTTGAAGAAAAAAGAAAATAAAGGGAGGTTAGATGCAGCAGACTTTTGACTCCTGGCTCAAGAGAGATCTTATTTGGACACGTCAGGGGGGGAATTAAAAGTGCTGGCTTATCCTGGTGTGGATTGTTAGATAGTGGTGATCTCTTAGTTTAGGATGGTTTTTAGCTTCTATGAACTTTAGAAATAATAAAGTGGGACTTAATATTGCAGTGATAGATTGTGCTGTAAGGATTTATGATCCTTGCTCTCTAGGTTTTGTACCCTTTTGTCATATTGTTTTAATTCTCACCTACCTCAGTACAGGGCAGAATTGTTGGGACCTTGCTCTTTCTCCACATATTTTGCAGGTTTTGGCAAATTTACTTGACTAAAGGGAAAAATACTAGTTTGGGCCTGTGGTTATTTTAAGAGAGCTGTTTAATTACCTCTGTGCACTTGTATTTTCCAAGTTTAATAAAGCCTATATTCTCAGAGAGAATTGTCTTCATATCAGCACTAGTAGTCTGATACCATACCTGTCTCTGCCTACCTTGAAATCATATGCAGTGCAAATCTCATTTGATCATATAATTCTGATTTCTGAATGTCACTTGATTGCTCCCCCCAGTGATTGAACCACCCTTGAACTGCTGGCCACACTCTTCTTGATGTATCCCAGAAGACTGTGGCCAGCAGGTCAAGGGAGGTTCTTCTCCCTCTCTACTCTGCCCTGGTGAGGCCTCATCTGGAGTACTATGTCCAGCTCTGGGCTCCTTAGCTCAGGAGGGACAGGGAAGTGCTGGAGAGAGGCGAGAGCAGGGCCACCAAGATGATCAGGGGACTGGAACATCTTTCATACGAGGAAAGGCTGCGGGAACTGGGGCTGTTTAGTCTGGAGAAGAGGAGATTGAGGGGAGATCTAATTAATATTTAGAAATATCTAAATGGTGAGTGTCAGGAGGTTGGGGCATCCCTTTTTTCTGTAGTAGCTAGCAAAATGACAAGGGGTAATGGGATGAAGCTGGAACACAAAAAGTTCCACTTAAATAGAAGAAAAAACTATTTCACTGTTGAGGTGAGGGAGCCCTGGCACAGGCTGCCCAGAGGGGTTGTGGAGTCTCCTTCCTTGGAGATCTTCAAGACCCGCCTGGACATGTTCCTATACAACC
The DNA here is from genome assembly GCF_028858725.1 of Colius striatus. NCBI lineage: Eukaryota > Metazoa > Chordata > Aves > Coliiformes > Coliidae > Colius > Colius striatus. Next base: position 9,808,940 of record NC_084762.1, read on the forward strand.
TGACCTAGGTGACCCTGCTTCTGCAGAGGGTTTGGACTAGATGATCTCTAAAGGTCTCTTCCAACCCTACCATTCTATGATTATATGATTTCATCACAGATTTAGGTAAGAACCTGGTTTTAAAAGCTCAATTCTGTTTTATACTTCTCTGCCAATCAATCATACATTCTCGAAGAGTCTTTATGCCAGCATTTTAAATACACAAAATATTTTCCATGTTTGAAACTAGTGTACTGAAAATTTGATTCTCCTAGCAACCATATTCCTAGAAACTGACCATTTGGAAATGTAGATTTAACATGGAAAATATTTTACAGCCTTAATAATGCAAGAAATGCTGCTTTTTTATTCCATTGTCCACTCTTGCCGGTGCAAGTCTTTATAAAGCCTCTTCAGAAGATGTTGGCTAAAATCTATCTATTGTCTCATCAAAAAAAGGACACCTCAGCTTTTATGTCTTCAAGGCCAAACCAGCCCAGTCTTTGTGCATCTACCAAGGAAAACACACATATAGCTGGCAGTGACAATGACAAAAGAAGGAAAGCATTAATTTCTTTGAGCAGCATTACAGTAGAGGACTCCTGCTGTGCTCACCAGTTACTTGCTCTTCACAGCTGCCATCTCAGCTGGGGACTCTAAATCAGTACTGTGAGAACAAACAGAGATGACCATAATGTATTTGATCATGATGGCTATTTTCTTCATAATGGTAAAAAGATACATTTCAGATAATACTCCAGACTTCTGTTTTCTGATTGTGTAGTTCTTATTTTTCCCTATTACGGTATAAACTCAGTTAATGGAACGTGTCTTGACGGTGTTGGACGCCTGACCATTGAATAGCTTTACAGAAAATAGTAAAAGCACAGATCTATGCATCACAAAAGTGACGTATTTTGATTTCATTCAGGTTTGTTTCCTCCTTTTTTATCTTCTTGCATAGCCCTGCATTTAAAGTTATGCTTGGTCAGACTTCTCAGATGCCAGATGTAGTTCTGGGAAGGAAAACAGTTTTTGTAACTCAAGTTACTCTAGAGCTAGCTAGAAACTGTTTAAGGAGGGTAAATGTCTTGCCACTTTAGAACTTTTTGTTAAGGTCCTCTTCTCAGAGAGAGCAGAAGTTTTCTATATTCTTTCTAGTCAATGGAGAGAAGAGTATTTCTACAACTATTCATTTTTCACTTGAACTTCATCAATCTTCCTTCAGATGAAATTAATTATGCTTAATAAATTATCCTTTTCTGACATTGACTAAAACAAAGGAGAGTTTGTAATGAGCTCAGATGTAACTGTCTAGGCTATGTGTCACAAATCTCTCCTGAGGCTTTGTTACTGGGGTATTTCTCCTTGTCAGAGAAGTCTGGGTAATCTAAACAGTGACATTTCTGCTCTTTGTAGGAGTGTGTGATGCAGGTTGTTAAGTGATAGATATTCTTCTGGAAATACAGAAGCAGCTCTCCATAACACCACTCACAGATGTTAGTGGTCTAAGTTAGTGAGGGATAGGACACTGTTAAATAAATCCCTAGCTTGCCCATCAAGTATGTAGACAAAATATTGTAGGTCAGGTGGAGATACTGAAATGATTAGTAAGGATCTTGTAGCTTTGCTTCAGTGTCTTTAAATGTAGGCTTGGTGGTTAAGGATCACCAGGATATAGTCACAAGTTTTGAGGGAATGTGGATATATGTCTTTAAACTATACATATTTTAAAACTAATTGATTTTAAAGTATTCTCTTTGGATTCATAATTTTCAAATATATATATATATAAACGTTATCTACCAGGCTTTTCTTTGTCTGCAACTTCCACTGGCTACACAGTCAGTGTTACATTGTGATATGCTATGCAGATGGGATTTTTGGTGAGTAACCTGCCATTTATTTTTAAAAAATCCTTTCATATATGTAGTGTAACATCCTTGGAAACCACTTACTGTGTTGCTGGGTGCTCAGATTTTACTTAACATGGAGAAAAAACACTTAATGAGCCAGTCTTCTAAATATAGTCAAGCATCTCTTTAATACTTTTTCCAAAAACAGTGGTGAGAGTAACTCCTACAATCTATACTTAGGAAGAACTTCCACTCCTTACCAATCCAATATGATATATTTTTATCTGAGCAAGCTCCCTAATGTTCCTGCTGGGCAAGTTCTCCATGGTTTTGTCTTGTTAATAGTGAAAAAGGATGAAAACTGTAAATAATGTTTATTGGCTAGCTGTGAGAGGCAGAAAGAAGGGCTTTAATCTGAGCCTCAGGAGACTATGTTTAAGTTCTTTGTTCCAATAAGTATTTTCTATATGGCTCTGAATGTGTCCTTTTAACCCAAATTCACTCCGTACATTCACTTTTGCAAATCCTGGAAAAACAAGTAAGATTTGCTCCTAGTTCCACTTGCAGTTTTGGCTCCATTACAAGACTGTCACACAGTTCTGGTTTCCTATTTCTATCCAGACCTTAGGTAATCCTCCCCATCTCACTGAGATAGCCTGTCAGTATCACACAGAATCACAGAATGGTAGGGATTGAAAGGGAGCTCTAGAGATCATCTAGTCTGTCCTCCTGCTAAAGCAGCATAAACTATTATAATTATTGCAGATCACAGCAAGTATATCAATGATTTTATAAGGAACATTCTCTTTACACCAACACATTCAGAAATGGGAAAACAAAACCCAAGAAATTTTCAAGCCCTTTTTTGTTTCCTCCCACAGAGCTCAAACTTGCTCTTTGTTCTCATGCCTCAGTTTTCCTTACAGCCCATTTGATCTCTCACTTTTAGCCTGTTGTAGGTGGATGAGAAGTGAGTGCCTTGCTGTGTAAAGGAGCTGTACAGCCTGGAGTTAAAATGCCCTGTTATGTGCCAGCAATGAACTTAATCTGCTCAAGACACCAGGAAAAAAGGAAAAGAGAAATCATGACTTCATTGAGGTGATAATGTCATGTTGGGATTCACGTCCACCTGGTGTAACAGGGTAGCTCCCGGCATTTCTGGCTGAGGGGGCTACAGTACAGAAACAATACACTAACTGTATCTCTACTAGTCTTTTGTCAAATGTCTCTTATAATTAGTTATTGATTATTCCTGTTGTAAAGGAATTAAGAGTGATTCTACATTCTAATAATACAAAGTGTCTCTGAAAGACAGTCTGTTGCAGGACTTGTCTGTGTACATGACACATTCAAGTGCCCTGATGACGTTAAAAACACAGTGGGCTCAGAATTCCTGTTTTTCCCTGGGTTTGACTAAAGTCAACCTGGAGACTCTACACAAAGAAATTGAGATTGTGTTTGTAACAGCCAGAAGTTGGTATGTGATCTGAATCCAAACTGATCCAAATTCTTGTGCTGGGACTGGATCCCTACACAGCAGGGACTGAGGAGAATATGAAATATGTTCAGATTTGTTGTATTAATGAAGAGATTGTGGTGAGAAGGTGCAAGTTCACTTTAAATCAGAGGCGAGGTTGTGGAGAGAACGTGTTGCGAAGTGGTACAGAAAGGGTCAGGCAAGAGAGTTTCAGCACCCTGTGGAATCAGGAGAGCAGCACAACAGATCACGCTATCGGCATAAGGCAGCTGATAAGCCCCAGTAAAGATGAGAGAGCACACATCACACTCCTGTTTCAGCCTGTGCCTGCTGGGAGGAGTCCTTCCCCTCCTCCTCAGAGCGGCTGCAGATCTGGCATGGCTGCGGGGAAGGAGCCTTGATCCTTCCCACTCAGCTTTGCTTCCTTGGCTGTTGCAGTATCTCTGCTGCTTTGGGAGTTTCATAGGGCTGAGATACCCAGATGCTATTTATTTTGCAAAATGTTGAAGATAATTGCATTCATATATAAGTACACAGATAGATTTTGTGTATGCATTCGTGTGCATGTGTAATATTTTAAGCTGTCTGGCACATTAATTTAGCCACCTGTCCTAGCCTCTTTCTGCTGCACAAATTAGATTGTCTCAAGGGAGCCTATGCAGCTGATTGGGTCTGCCTCGTTACTAAGGCAACCATTCTCCTCTCTGCTATATGCTTTATAACTCAGATTCACCAGGCAAAAAAAATGGAAGAGAAAAAAAAAAGCTTCAAACCCTGGGGATACCAGTACTTAATAGATGCTCTTAGCAGACTTATTTATTGAGACAAGAATACAGCTTCTAAATGTAGAAGTGTTGAAGCAAGCAAAGTCAAATATAATGGTACTGTATGAAGGGGATGATAAAGACCAAATTAAAGGCTTGTACAAACACCAAATGAATCTTAAATTAGCTATGCTGTATGCAGTTGATGTAAGGTATCATGATTGGATATATCTGCAGTTGTTCCTTTGAAGGTCATCCCTGATTAGGAACAGCAACAAAAAGCCTTTATGCCAAAAAGCCACAAATGTAGGGAGGAGTCCTTAGTCAGATTGACTACAACCCAAATGATATTTCATGTTCATTTTTCAGATCAAAATTATTAGTTTGTTCCTGCTTCCTGCTTTTAGGTGATTTATATTGATTGAATACACCACAGATATTGTGTACGTTTTATGCTGAAACAAGGTATGATTATGTCTTTGAGGAAGGGCTTCTTGATCTCATTAGTTCTTTGACAATAAATCCAGAAACATGCTAAGCAAAATAAAGGTGATTACACTCAAGAATGGATAATGGATTCAGGTATTTATACATGCAAATTGGAAGCAGGGATAGATCTTTAAGCATTCTGACCTTTCCCTTGAGGAGTTGTGCTCTAATGTGTGCATTTGTGTTTATGTTGGCACAGGCAACGTGCACTTAGCTATAGTCTATGATTTACATGTTGGTCTGTGACCAGCTCATTAATTGCGGATAATGGCCTCTGTAATTTTGTGCTGAGGGAATCATGTGGAGTGTTGTTGGGACGTTCAGAAATCTATGTGTAGATAGGATTGCAGTGAAGCTATTCAAAGGGGCTAAATTTGTTTATAGGTAGTGGATTAAAATTGCTTGAATGTTTGCCTCTCAATTTTCCATACATGTAACTTGACTTGTGCCGCTCACTTCTGTTTTTACTTCTTTCAGTTTGAGTGTTTTTTCTTTTTAGTGCCTTAAAAAAATAGTTTGCTTGTGGGCAATCCTCAGCAACTTGCCCAGGTTTTCCTGAATTTATCACAGTGGATAATTTTTGTGGATTTCTTTATCTTTGGCTTTAGTTCCGACAATTTGAGATGCTCAGATCTTGAAGACAGTACCTGAAAGCTTGTTGTCTTTTAGAATTAGTGGAGTTTTTTATTATCTTGAGTTATCGTGCTCATTTTATTTTTTTAAAGTTCGTTTTTACATGGGAGGAGAATCTTCATTCAGGAAACTAACTACTGTTACTGTTAACAAGTAAGAGAAAAGCCTTGAAACTGAATTTTACAATGCAAGTGTTTTGCATGATTATCGTACTATACTATTTCATATTGCAGAAGAGTAATTTAAAATGTAATGTTTTGATCATTGTTCTAGAAGACTAAAATTGTGTTGATTGAAGCTGCTTCTCATAGACAGTTTTGATAGTTGCTTACATCACATAACTAGTTGCTTACATCAGAGCAGAGCAGCCTTCATAACACAGATGCCTTGTGATGTATGCTTCACTTGCACCTGAGCAGAAGTCATTGCAGAAGATCCAGTTGTTACCCACTCTGCTTAAACTGTTAAAGCCATCTTCAAGGGATTATCACATTTAATTTCTAAATGTTATTCAGCATGAATATCATAATTCTGGTACACATAGATTCATACACACTTTCATATATGTGACGAGACATTAATTTTCTATATTATTGACTTAAATCCTGTATCCCTTATTTGAAGCAGTTAGGATATCACTTTCTCTGTCTTTTCTCATCTTGCTGGCTTCTGCTCTGACTGTTTTGGTGGTGGATTGAAAGTTATTGCTGTTCATCTCCCTTCCTGCCCAGTTCCTTATACCTTACTCATTACATAGTTGAATGAGTCATTGAAGCACAAATGTACATTCTGATCTAGTACCTGGGGATTCACAGAAATCCTTGGCACCCTGCAACAGCCTTGTCTTCCTTTTTTCTTCGTCCTCCTGCTTTCTCTCATGGACTGGAGCTGCTACCACCTCTTACTTTTATGTTCTTCTACTTCCTTCCCTATACCTTCCGTTAAATTCCATCAAACGCGTTGAGCAGGTTTCAGATGTTTACTCTCCCATCTAAACACCTGATAGAAGGCTGATGTCTTTGTGTCAGTTGCAATCTGACAGAATAGGATTACGTTTTCCTCTGCTTCTGTAGGGCAGTAGGAAAGACATAATATTGGCATGAGCATCAGATATCTGAGTTCGTTTGGTTTGGAATGAAGTCAGAACTTTCAAGATCAACAAGAACATAGATTTTCAGAAAATGAATCCCCTTTGACATTTCCAGTAAGCGGCTTTGGTTGGTTGGAAATAAGAAATTGCTTTCCAGCAGGGTTATATTGTGTTTGCTCACAGGATTATGCATTCATACGATACTAAAATATAGACTTAGGGTATTTAGGTGCTAGATACATGAATGTAAGCATGCTATATCTCAGGAAATATGTATCTACTGTAGCTTGCCTTTTCAGTATTTTAACATCAGTAGAATTTGATTTGTTTCTTCCTATGAAATATCACAGAGTGCATTTTTTTCCCTACTTAGCCATATATGTATTAATAATAAGTGTAGGTGATTATAGCTTCAATTTTTGCCTATTATATATCAAATCTGTGTTTGCTGAGCTTTTAATTAACTCAGTTGCAGAAACTTGCCCTGCCAGCTTCATAAGAACACTGAAATGACCTTACTACAAGTTTTTGTTTCAAGACTGAATTTTAACGCTACTTCTGCTTTGAAAGAAGAGAAAAAGTGCTTTAAAAAGTTACAGATAACTGAAGTTCATTATGGATTAGAAATGAGAGTCATGTGGTGGTAACTGTAATGACTGATGTTATCATCCTAGTAGGTACGCAATCTATATGGAACTTCTAATCTGAAATGTTCATCAGGAGAAAAAGCTGATAGCCACTTTCAGAGAAGCATTGAAAATGGACCATTACCCTGTGTTTTGGGAGAATAAAGTAGTAAATGATGACCGTTAGACATTTCTTCTGAATATTCAGTAGAGGAGAATTTATCCAGAACATTAATGCAGTTTGTAAAAGGGTTGTTTGTTATACAAGTGTACATGTGTTACACTATCTGTTAACTCATCCATGCCAGAAAAGGTTGTAAATCTGATAGTCTTCTGGATTCCTTGTCAAATATATTTAACTCTGGATAAAATAGTCTTATTACTTTGCAAAATGCAGATTGCTAGTACAAGTCTGAAGGAAAGCTGGAACTATTGAGTGGTAGGTGTGCAGCACTTATGAAGATGATTAATCAGAAGAGTGTGGAAGACCTTGCTGTGATATCTGTGACTCCACAAAGGTGAGGAGAAGAAGAACAACCTGAACCAGTAGAGTCTTCTAGGAGGCTGTGGTTTGAGTACAATAGAAGGAAGCAGTTCCCACTATGAAACTGTAATTCTGGGAAGTGTATACAGGGAAATAAAAGGCAGAAGACTTTAACCTCTGTAGACAGCATTGCTTGGAGTGATAGCAAACCACAAAGTCCAGTTTTATTGTCGCATTTTGCAAGAGGTGTCAGATGACTGACAGGTCTTAGAGAGCACTGCAGAAAACAAATGTTATAAACAGTGTCTCAAAGAGCTCAGTTAACTTGGTTGCAGGAGCATGTGAAGGTTTAGAATTGGGTTTAAAAGCTTGGACTAAGCTTGGAGCTTTATATATATATATATATCTGGAAACTGAAAAAAGTTATTAAAATGAGCACAAATAGGTAACAGCATAATTAATTTCCACTTGGAACAGCTATTCAAACTCCTCACTTCATGATGGTTTTGAAGATAAGCCTGTGTTTTAGTCATTTATATATCACTGGGCTCTGTGAAGTTCGAAGTAATTTATGCTGGTCTGCTATATAGAAAAGAGCAGTTTAGATATATTGTCCCTTTTAGACTCTCCATTCAATTAACATAAATTCCCTTCCATAGAGGTAAACTGAAAATCTTCATTTTGTGTAGTAATGAAGATACAAATTATTGAAGTTCCATTTCCAGTGATCTTCAATGAAATCCAGTTTAGTATTAGCAAGTCTGATTTTTATCACATGATTAATGAATCACCTTCCAGAAATCATTCTCTTTTTTTGCAGAGAGGTTTACATGGCAAGGTTTTGGTAGCTGGAGGGCTACAGAGATAGTTTCCTTGAGAAGCTGCTAGAACCTTCCCCCATGTCTGATAGGACCAATGCCAGCCAACTCCAAGGCAGACCTGCCAATTAGGCAGACCACAAATTAGCCATGGTGGTAGTGCCTCTGAGGTAACATATTTGAGAAGGGGAAAATGTTTCTGTTTAATGGCAACTGCAACTAGAAAGAGAAGTGAGAATATGTGAGAGAAACAACTGCACAGACAGCAAGGCCAGTGAAGAAGGGGAGGAGCTGCTCCAGTGACTGGAGCAGAGGTTCCTCTGCAGCCCATGGTGGGGTCCTGCCCCTGCAGCCATGGAGGCCCCAGAGAAGCAGAGATCCACTTGTAGCCCAGGTAATACCCCACTCTGTAGCATGGGTATGCTTGAAGGAGGCTGAGACCCAGTGGGAAGTCCACACTGGAGCAGGCTCCTGGCAGGACCTGGGGGCCATGGACAGAGAGGAAGCCACCCTGGAGCAGGTTTGCTGTCAGGACTTTTGACTCAATGGAAGAGATCCACACTAGAACAGTCTGTTCCTGAAGGACTGCAGCCTCTTGAAGGGAGCCACACTGGAGCAGTTTGTGAAGAATCAGTCTGTGGGAGGGACTCCACAGTGGGGCAGGGGAAGAGTATGAGGAGTCCTCCTCTTGAGGATGAAGGAACCTCAGAAACAATGTGTGATAAACTTAGCACAACCCATATTCACCTTCTCCCTGTGCTGCAGTTTGAGAGGAGGTAGAGAAAACTGGGTGTGAATTTGAGCCTGGGAAGAATGGAGGGGTGAGGAGAAGCTGTTTTTAAGGTTTTCTATTATTTCTCTTTACCTTACTCTGATTTGATTGATAAATTAAATTTGGTTTTCCCCCAGTCAAGTCTGTTTTGCCCATGATTGCAGTTGGTGAGGTGGGTCCTCATTTTGATCCACAAATCTTTCATATTTTCTCTCTCCCATTGAGCTGCAGGGAACAGGGGGTGATAGAATGGCTTTGCTGGCTGCTTGCAATCCTGACAGGGTCAACTCTCTACACCATGCAAGCTGGAAATAAGTAACCAGGTTTGCATCTAATACTGAATGGTTAATACAGTGTCTTTTTAATTGATTGTGACTTGGAAGAAAGTACTAATAATGAGAAATTGATTCTGTTTCTAAGAATTAGCCTGTTAAATGTACCAATTAAAAATGATTTCTCAACCTACACTCGATTTTATATTTGTATAAGTCACATTATTTAGCACATTATACCAATTTGTACTGTGTTTATGATCTTAACTGAAGGGAAAATGTTTGAATTTCAAAAATGCTTTCTAATATTATACAGAAAATCACAGAGGAAGGATCTGAAATGATCCATTGCAATAAGAATAATTGCTATCTTTATTTGTTTATCTCAGGATATTTCTTTGTTTCCTTTTCTCCTTTTAGTAAATGTCATCCAGCCAGTGTCAATCCATCACAGTCCTGTGTGGCTCAAGGAATAAAAAAATGCCTCAAATATCAGAAGTTCTTTTCCTCCTGTACATTGTTTTTATGTAGCAAATGGTATTTACAGTTTAGCAACACAGAAGTGTAAAGACACAAGTGCAGAGCCTGTAGCTCATGGTTCCATTACTTGCTGTTATATTGTTCCCATAATGTGATCAAATATTCCATTGTTGCTCTATTATCTAGAAACTAATTCCCAGTCAGTTTGCAACTTAAACTAGGTTTTTGTGTCAACATAGTCTTTTAACATCTCTCTTCCTTATGCTTAATTACTTGATGCATCTATAGACACCAAACAAAGCCCTGTCAGCCTTTAAGCTTGGCCTGTAAAATTGTTTATCCATTCTTGCAAACATACTCTTTTCCTGAATAACCAGAATACATCTTAAAGTACATGAGCAATCAGAAGTGCACATAGCACAGCTGGGTCTTAGTAATGTCTACTATACTTACATAAATATTCTACTAAGTCTACTGGGAAATACCTCATCTAATTTATCCTAGGGTGCTGAGATCACATTTTGCACTTTACTGGCCGCATTACAGTCATCCTTGAATTTATGTTTCTTCGGATCTTATTAGCTGAGGACCTCCAACTGACATGCTCCCATAACCACTGTGTGATAAGGCATTTGGTATAATTAAAGACATCCTTTTTACCATCCCATCCTTGCTAAAGTAAGCTTTTTTCTCTTTGTCACCTACTAATTTCAGTAGAAAAGTCTTACTTTAAAAATCGAGGTGAAGATTAAAGTCACTAATGAAGATTCTGGCACTGTAAGAACAGAGATGTCTATGAGCAGGGCTGAGATAATTTCTCACCACCTTTGCTAGCTGCATTCACCTTGCAGCACCCTCTTCCCAGTAAAACTGAATGTCTTTGTTGGTAAGCTCCCTCCTAGTAATTTTCTTTCAGAAGCAGCTGCTGTGGTTTCTCCCTTCATCCACACCCTTGTTTACCTTAGAAATCTCAGCTGCCACATAATCTGTGGATGATAGCTAATTCCCCTACACTGAAGTGTTCAAACCATTAATGACATTTCAATGAAATCTTAACTCCCTTTATTTTATTTAGAGTTTAGTTGTTTCATCAGATACACTTGCATATGCATGCTTCATGATATTCTCCATACCATCAAATGCTGTTTTGCTTTAAGCCTTAACATTCTAGGGAAGATCCTTTAGTCGTCTGGTTGTTACAAGTTTATTATCCTTAACACTTTTCGAGAGCTTTACCAACATTGCTTAAACCAAATCCTATAGTGCTGCTACCGCTTTCTGGTTTAATGGTTCATTAGAAGTTCTAGTTTCCCAATTTGAAGACGTATGTACCTGTTCTTAAAAGAATTATGAAAAAATATTTTCATATCTGTCTGTTTCAATTTTAGCACATAAAACTTCTCAGCTTTGCTGCCACAGTAGCGTTGATAATTCCCATGTGGAAGCATATGTTCCCACAAAACATTTTACTTCCTCAAGTTCAGAATTGCTCTTGTTTCAAAGCTGAAACAAAATGTTAACTTACAGTCATTCATATATTATCTTTAACTTCATCCTCACTGCATAGTAGCCTGCCTTCCCTCCCAATTTAATTCTCAATTCATGTTAATTATAGCCATTTTGTAAAGTGTTTTTAATACACTTAGCATGATTTAGTTCAGTCTAACTTCTACTGATTAATACTTTCCTGTTACCCCTGGAGTAGAAATATTAGTATTTGCTATTTCTCTGTACTTTTGCCTACTTTTTGCATGGTAGTTATTCAGCATGTGTTTAGTTCATCCTTGAATAGGTATTTTCCTTTCCCTTTTCCTGATAGCTTCCAGAAAAACATTTGTACTCTCAATTTGAGGAATAAAAAGACTGAAGTTTAAATTCTTGAACCCTTCAGTCTTCTTGATCTCTCAGTGTGCTTTTTTTTCCCCAATGAAGTGAGTTATAGGTGTGATTATTTTTTTCATGATTCCATTCATTATTCCAGTCATTATCATTCATTATCACTGGATCCATAATTATTATTTTTTATACCTGATTCTTTTGAAACATACTCTTTCCTTTTTTTTTTTTTTGACTTAAATTGTTGTTTGTCTCTATTGTCACACTGATGCTATTTGTCTTTTATAGTTTTGCAAAATCACCTTCTTAACCTCATATAGTTCTTCATACCAGGTACATTGTCAGCTTTACCCTTATCTGCATCTGAGCACAGATTCTAGACCAGACATTGTTTACTATGCCAGAACGGATACATGGTGTTCATAGAATGACAGAATGGTAGGAGTTGGAAGGGACCTTTAGAGATCATCAAGTCCAACCCCCCCTGCAGAAGCAGGTTCACCTAGATCAGGTTGCATAGGAACATGTCCAGGTGGGTCTTGAAGACCTCCAAGGAAGGAGCCTCCACAACCCCTCTGGGCAGCCTGTGCCAGGGCTCCCTCACCTCATAGTAAAATAGTTTTTTCTTATATTTAAATGGAACTACTTATTGCTTTAGTTTACAGTACTGTCATCACAATACTGTTTCCATTGACATTAATTTTTATATATTTTTCTGAATTACACATAATTTTCATGATTTTGAGTCTAATCTCATACACTTTTATGACAAATCTCTTCCAGCCTTGCAGTGCTGTATACTTAAAGAACATGTATATATTTCTGTCCATTCCCTTTTATGGTTTAATTTTCCTTCACTGGTATATCAATATCGTAATTTGGCCTTGACATCATTCAAATTTTTAAGTGGATTAAACACGGTATTTCATTCCCTATTTACCTGATTATAGACATTTTAAAATGCTTTTCAAAGAAACATAAATGTGTCAGGGAAATGAGGTCTTGCTTTGGCAAAGACACTACTTGGAGCTACATAAGATTCCTTTTTTCATCTTGTTATCAAAAGATGTGGAAAAATTCCCTGTACTGTATAATGTCTCTGTAGTTTATTTGACAGAATTGAGTTTGATGTCTCAAATATAGTCAAGCATATCTTTTCTAACAAGGCAGGAACTATCTGTCTCTTAGTTTTCAAAAGAACTGGGCTAATATCAGACTTTGACCTGTTCATCAGAAGGCCAGATGATCTAGTTTACTCCCTGAAGTTTGTCCTTGAATGCAAAATTCTTGTCCTTAGAAGATATGAATGGACTTGTACTATGAATGAGAGAGCAACACAAAGACTGTCTTTGTCTAGACTTTTTCTGAATTTCTGTCATATTTTGACCTATTTTTCGAACATATTTAAATGTTGTTTTGAGGGTTTTTTGATTAGTGTTTGGATGCTACTGTTCAATATAAACACCAAGAGACAAAACAATGGACGTAGGCCATAATTTAATATTGATACATTGTAAGAGAGTGATTTAATTAAATTCTAGTGGAAAGGCACTTAACCTTTTTTTATTATCCAGAAATTTATGCATAAAATGCAAAGACAAAGGCAGTTTGCTTCAAACACTGACTTTGTGTAACTGAAGAGCTGTAGAGAGGTTGATTGCATTTGCTTAAGAGGATGCAGTGCTGAAAATGTCTTAATTCAAGTGCCTTCCATTTAATTGTCAAGTGGCTCCAGAAAAGGAGGGACTGAGCATAAATGAAGCTTTTACAGTCCTGTGCACTGAATTAGTTGTTCCTAAGAAACATCTTTGTTTCTGCTCCTTCGCAAGCACCCATGTTTGTAATAGCAATCTGCAGGAGATTCATGTATTGCAAGTAAGTTGAGTTTCCTGTTTCCATGTCTAAATAGCCATACCCATATCAAGGGAGAGGGAAACAGATGGATTTATAAACGTATCCCTATCTAGCACTCTCTTGACCACAGAGCAAGAATATTTCAGCTATGGAAGGTGGTTATCTTTCTTAGAAGCCCAGCATAAACTTACCTGTCACATACATTTTCTTTCATTGGCCACAGTTACTAAGGAAACCACCTCTTCTGTATGAGGGCATCATAAACATCTCTTTTGGGGACCTGAATATGAGATTACAGCCAGACACTACTGCAGCTTACTTAACTCTTGATGTGACCAGAGATACAATATGTAGTACTATTGGTTTTTTTCTGCACGAGGGAGGCTGCTGGAGGATAAGTTTTTCAGTGACAGAGTGCCAGGAAAAGCTCCCTCCTTCTGAGCTCTGAAAAAGTGATTAGCTATGCAAGCTACAACCTATGAGACACTGGGAAGAGACTGATTTAAGTCTACTTGGAAAATTTCTGGCACTGCAGCTGTAAAGTATAGCAAAAAGCATACAAAGTTATTCATAGAATATATCAGGACAGTAATTGTAACAAAAACCTGTATCCTTATTGAAGCTGTATATATGACATGAGTAGACAAGATCAGGAATATGAATATATATGAGCTTGAACTATCTCTGATTTCTTAATTCAAAACATGCTGCTGAGCTACGAGCTTCAGTGATTCAAAATGAGGTAACTTAAGAGATCACCATTGCTGCTCTTCACAGTTATTGATTTTAAATCCCTCTGTCCTCACATGAGCAGAAAAGACACTTATGATTCTAGTGAAGTGCATTATTTAAGCACTATAGAAGTATGGACTGATGAGTAGCCTAGTACATTGCTAATAAAAACATTTGAAATATAAAATATAGAAAAATTGTGTGTGTGAATACCTGAAAAACTGACATCCTTGTCTAAAAAGTACTGAGCTAACAACAATATTAATTAGTTGAAGGGTAGTTCTGGGAACCATGTACTGGAACTCAGACTTTGTCCTCGTAGCCACCTGGGGATGAACAACGAGGGCTGTGGACTAGAAATATCGTTGGTATTGGTAGAAACAAAGGTTGGACTTAGACATAAGGTATATTAATCTGAGACTCTTCTCAGGAGTGCCATAGTTGTCTCCCTTTGCCTTACTATATGTCTTTAGAGATAAAAGTCCACAAATGTATTTGGACTTCAGTATAGTTATGAAGCTTCTCACACAATTCAGTGGGAGTTCAATGCTCAATAGCTTTGTTGACTTAGTACTTAGTCCTTTCTGTTTTTTTCCTGGTCTTACAGACAGGCTAAAGAAGGATTTATCCCTTCCAATTAATATAATTAATTAATGTATATTTTAGTAATGGTATTTTGCTATAATACAAGAAATTCCAGATCTTTTAAATATCTGGTTCACTAAAACACAAATTATTTTAGCTTCATTTTGCTTCATATTTCTGAAAAGCATGACTTGGTACTTCCTGTATTCTTAAATAATGTGGGTAATCAGGGAAGTAATTTGGGACCAATGATCAAAATAAGTTGGCATAGATAGTACTAGGATTTACTGCAGTTATTAAATGGGAAGGAATTATGGTTTTCTTAGCTCTTAAGCTAATCTGAGCCTTGTAAATGTTCACACTGCTACTTCAGCAATAGTCAAAATGGGACTTAGTCCTCAGCAACTCTAAGCTCTTAATGGTTAGAATATGTGCAGTCCCCTTGAGGAACCAGCAACATCTGCTTATACGTATGAGTAAAAATAAATATACATTAAATCCCTTTCTCCTACCTTCTCTCTAATTAGATGGCAGCTCTCAAGGGAGGGGTTTGACTCTTCTGTGTGCTCATACTGTGGCCGAGCACAATAGGTCACTGATCTCAGCTGTGATCTCTGTCACAGTGCAACGATACTCATGAAAATGAGTATTTCAGACTGGCCTTTCAACATAAATGGAAAAGAATTTTAATGACTGTAAGCAGATTATATGTTTACCTTCCCCTCTTTCCTGCGTTTAAAACCTGCAATATTTAATATGCCAGCTATTTCTTACATGTATTTTATGGCTTACATTTAAGGAGCAGCAGGCAGAGCAGTCCAGTAGACTGTTGGACTGATATTACTCTTCGAGTTCTGAATTTCACTACCACTTTTAAATGCAAAATCCAGCTGTGACAGTCTCATCTAATTCAAGAAAGAAGATATCTGAATGAGCTGTACAGCCAGATGGTCACTGTTTACCTCAGTCTTTCCTTCATTTCCCACAGCTAGGAGATTTACAAACATAAATAATGAAATCAATTTCATTTGAATTTTGTTATTCATTGGATTTACATTCAGAACTTGATGTATTTTGCTTATAGCAGATATGAGTGATTAGAATCCCTTCTAGCCTTTCCCTTTTGTGTTTGTCATCTTGCTTGTTGTGTGCATATATTCTATATGGATCTCTTGGAGCTAAATGTACAAGAGTGCAGATGCATTTTTGTGCACATGATGGAAAAAGGGAAGGGTGGTGCAATCACAGCAGATCCTCAGCTTTTAGAAACAGACAAGTCGCTGCAAATGCTTCTGATGCCTGCAATATGTGTGCAGTGTAAACAAGCAGTTCTGTGAGCAGCTAATGAACTAATGAAGCCAGATTTCTTATTCAGTTCTGTCTCTTGATTGACTTGATAACTGCAATAGTTTCACATTATGTCTAAAATATTCTATCTATGGAGTATGCCAAAAGAGGCAGTCCTGGATTCTTTACTCATTTTCAACTTTACTACCCCATCATATCTAGCAATTATATGACCTCAAGGTGAATTAGAAACCCAACTGATTTGTGTGTGTGCATGGTGTTATTTCAGCTGGATTACTGAGCTGATTATCTCCAAGATCTGCACCCCTTTGTCAAGTATGAAATTTAGTCAATATGCTCTAAAGCTTTTAGACAAGAACATATTATATCTGCAGGTATGTGCACGGGTTGGATTACTGTGTGCCGCAGCTTAAGAGTTGAATGTAGAGTTAGTATAGTAAACATGTCTTTGAAATGTCCCTATAGCCTGCAACCTGTAACAATTCATGTCAGAGAAGTGCAATACATAACATTTCAGGAAAATAAAGACATGGTTAACTACCCTACAGTTGAGGATGATGATAAGCAACATCTAAAACCTCCTTGGTAGGATCTCTATCTTTTTCAAGGAGGTGATATATATTCACTACACTTTGATGAAATTAATAGGTAAATGTCACTTGTGGGATATGTCAAGATATTATTTTACTTGAAGCACATGTGCAACAGGAGTTGTTGAAGAGGTTTTATTTACTGTCGTACTCCCATTAAAAACAATACTAATATCTGTACTGATTAGTAATATGCAGTCACATTGACTAGTCAAAACATCTCCAGGAAAATCAGAGAGCAGGAATAACCAGCTACTGTGAGGATGATGAATGACCTTTGAATCATCTATGGTACTCAGTAAGCAGAAAAGCAGACAACTCTATAAACTTTGATGCATGTGGTTAATTATCTGCATATGGATCAATGAACTATCACACTGGTTTCAGCAGTTGCCCTCAAATGTTGCTGTGCATGTGATACGTGACCTAAGGTAGTTTGGGAGACTGCTTGAAGTGCATTTTCTTTCCATCTAGAGATGAAGCAGAAAAAGTGTCTGGACTAGATGCAAATGTGCATACTGATGTGTCAACATCTGACACTTTATTAATTCTGGTCCTTATTCCCTAACTCTTACTACATTTGTGTTGTTGTTATCATCTTTTCTGATACCTGCTAGGCCAGCTCAGTGTTGTACTGGTTATCCTAGATAGGTGTTCATCTGTAGAGCTGTTGCCTTGTTGCTTCTTTGGCTCCTGCTGCAAATGTGTGTGGTTCAGCCATTACACAGTGTGCCTTCCCTGCCCAGTTCCACTACCCCTTTCAGGCTTCACATCTGCGTGCTGGCACGTGTGTCACAGCCTGCTGCCTGACACACACTTTGGGAAGCTGAATGCAAAGTAGTTGTTTAAAGTTGAGTTTCAAAGCCTGACTGGAGTGTCAGTTTTACCTTGGCAGCCATGTGAGAATTTGAGCTCTTGTGACTCCATGACCTTGATGCTGAGTTGAGGCACCGAATGTCAGGGCTCTAGTTGCTGTTTTGCTGGTGGAGTCCTTCACAGCATAGAAGCACATTGTCCCTAATTGGTATCCGCAAAATGGATGATGTGGAGCTCAGTAGAAGGTAGCTGAGACAAATCACTGTGACAATTACACTAGTAATTCAACTTTTCTGCTACAGCTAGAGTCAGGAAGCAGGTATTTTTCTGGCTGGAATAATAGCACGAAAACATGTGCCATCTTGCTAATGTAGCTACATTTAATTTGGTGAACTGATGTTAGCAGTTACACAAAAATAGGGTTTTTCAATACCATAAATCATACCTACATTAGAAGTATTTAGCAGAGTTATGCTAGATAATCCTTTTCTAAACTATATACAGATACAGGCACGTCATATATTTGTTGTTCTTCACTTTCCAAAACCCTTGGTTTGAAAGTGTTCATTGGTGCTTGTTACTGTCATGGGTAAATATTTCCACATCATAGTTAGGTCTGTATTTTAGTCTCCTTTTCATCTTGGTAAGTAGAGCTGTCTTCTTCCAGTTTCACCTTCACCTCTCCTCTGTCCAGCAAGATCAAATAACAGACTTTGAAGTATTGGAAGGGATTTCAGGAGGGCCAGAGGCTGGGAAGGGATTTTGTCTCCTGGAGTTATCTGCTGCCCTCTTCACATCTTTCTGAAGGTATAACACACAGCAAACATTAAGTAACATTTTAATATTGGACTGTGATAATAATCTCAAAGATAGTTCTTTGGTTTCATTTGACAGAATGAATTTGCTTTAGCTTCTTTATGAGGAACCCAAGGGTGACTGCTTTGGGTAATCTTGCCAGATTGGGAGATAAAAGCAGACTAGCATATGTATCTGTGCTGGTTTATATACCCTGCTCAGAAAAATGCACTATAGATCTACCCAGAGGGATATTAAATCATAGGCAAGTTGCCAGTCCTTTGCTTATATAAGCTATTACATTTAAAGTAAAAATGCTATAGGATTTGGCTATGTATAATTTAAATGAAGGGCCGTGACTTTCAGTGGCTCTGGCTTTCCCTGTCAAGAATACCATTTTGGTGTTTGTCTCTTATTAATATTAATTTTTAATTTTCATTTAAAATGTCATGTGATTGTGGAGTAATAATTGACACTGCAATATTTAATGCCCTGAGGAGGCTGCTTCAAAGGGAAACTAGAAAACAGGGCATTAAAATATGGCTGACTGAGAGTAATGTTTTTCATATCTCCTAGTTCACAAAACACCCCAAACCACCCACGTGTGTAGAGAATCTTTGTGAGAAACTCCTGTCATACATTACTGCCTATATACAAATGTCCAAAATGAAAACCCACAAATATTTGTGTAACCTTGCAGAAAGAGCATTCAGTTCTCTCCCAGTATTCATGAACCAGATGTCATTTGTAGCACTAACATGTATATGGTTAAATAATAATCCTACCCTCCTAAAATCCAAAGTCCAGGCGCAGCTCTGTCTCACAGACACGATCTAGAAAACAAATTTCTGGAACAAATAACATTTTTCATGTACATGTTGAGAGGCAAGCACCAGGCATTTCTACGTTAGCTGGGTTTTGACAACAGCTCTTCACTCAGCAGCTCTGACGCTACATGCAGATCATCATCTCTTTGTGATGGTGAAGTCTAATCTGCTTTTACAGACATCATATCATTAGATCCTTTGTTTGTTTGTTTTAATGCTAGGATATTAATTTTTCAAGACTCTAATACACCTTTTTAGCTGGTTTGTTTTTCAATTCTGGCAGGGAAGTGCCCTGCTTCAGTCTTAGGGGTCCAGATAATTACCCTTATGCAAGCCCATATATGAAAGGAAAATGTCTAGGAGTCATTTTTCTTTTGTCAGGTGAAAAACAGCTGTTTAATAGTACACAGCAGCTTTACACAGCAGTTTGGTACAGAGGTTACAGAGCTGAAAGGAGATAGATTGATTCTTTGTGAATAAGCAACCCAAAAGGGTGGTAATGAAAAGAAGAGAGAAGATTACATGGCCCATATAGAGCAGGACTTTTGCAACTCAAAGTTTCCTTGAGAGTTTAGAAATATTGTTTTAACTTCTGCATGGGAAAGCAGAGGAGATGACCTGGCCACTTGATCTTCCTTGTCAGGCTGTTTTCATGATATATGGGTGATAACCTCACTGAGAGGCATTGCAATCTATGTTTAGTAACTTTGCCACATTTTTTACTTTAAAGCTTGTGTGACTTCCCTTTTTATTTCAAAATTGCTACATTATTGTTTGTGTTTTTACATGCAAGGAAGAGATTGTTTGCTGATGGTTAATAATTATCTACTACCTTTGAAAACTCTCTTTTTCTTGTGCCATCTTGCTGCCTTTCGTGTTTATACTAAAAAGTGTGGAGTTCTAAAACAGTTAATATCATTTTTACTAGTAAAATTCAGAACTGTGGGCTACATGGTGCATAAAAGTGCATTTGTTGTTAGCATATGTTGGATATGGAACATGGAATCTGTGCTATTGAGAATTTAGTTGTCAAGTAAATATAAAGGCAAATGGCGTGGATTAAAAAATGGATTATATCAATTCCATTTTTGTACAAGTGAAGAGATGGGTTGGAAAGTTACATATACCTAAGGTTAGCAAAAGATATCTGTTCACCCTCTCAAGATAAGTGCCAATATATTTTGAGGAAGCCATGTGCTGCATTTCATAGTAATCTACTTCAATTTGTGCATGTCAGAAAACATTCTGGTGAACTCAGTAACTGCATCTATACAGTGAGATTATGTTAGCTTTCAGAATTCTATTTGTGAGTTATTACCAGTTATTTAAGACCTACTTGTAATTTGCTGCAGAAACTTGTAATTGTAATTTCACCCTTGAAACACCACCTTACAGGAGGCAAACAGTCCAAAATATCCATGCCATGAGCTGGAAAGCTGAAGGATTTATAAGGACTTTATCTTAGTTTAGAATTTAAAGAAAAACTCTGCAAATTGACTCAGGCCACAAATAATACACCTAGGAACCTTAAAATTTGTCCATGTATGATCCCTGTTTTTCCACTTCAGAGTAATAACAACCACACATAATTGTTTAGAATCCTGAATTTCTCTCTAGTGTCATTGTCTGACCAAGTTTGTACAATGCCCATGTCCCTTGTGAACTTTGCTATCAAAGTTCTCAGACTTTTAAGAACTGACAGCAGCACAATGACAAATCAGCTGCTCCTGGCAGTGAACAAAAATTCAAGAAGATCTGTTACATCATTTGCTGCATCTCAAACAGAAGAGTGTAGAAACTCTATAGAAGTTAACAGTATGGCAAAGTATGCTATACAGAATACCTGTGCCCCCATACTGTGCTGTTGTGATTTGATTAGCAGGCTTTTCAAACAATGGTTTCAGCAATACCGTAGTTCACAGCTGAGATGATGATTCAGTTTTCTCTTACAGCCTTCATTATAGATGGCATCCCCAAAATTTCATTTTGTGTGAAAATATCTCAGATTTCTTCATTGTGGAATATTTTGGAAAGCTTGAAATGAATGTATTCTACACTTTTGGAGCCAGCCAAGCATTTCAAGTGAGTATTGTTTTGCAATGTCAGTTTTCAAATTCTTTCTTTGCTCTTAGTTCTTGAGCAATTAAAGTGATTTCAATTGAGACCTTTGTCTTGAGACAGGGCATTGATGGAGATGAGGAACATCTATTTTGTTACATCTGTGTAAAGAATAGAATGATATGCACAATATGCTTGGTTTTGTTGTTTGCTGTCTTAAGTAGTGTATGATGATACATTACAAAGTAATCCTAATACGATATTTGTGTATGTCATTTTACTTTTCACATGGTCTAAGAACTGATAAAAAACCTTCTTTCCAGACTTTTAATTGAGTGTTGACACTTGCATATACAAAAATCTTTGTTAGTTATTTAGTGTTTAGAATATGTATCCATTTTAGTGCTCAAAGGTAAAATATTAATCATTGATAAATAGAAGTAATTATGGTATATATGTGCCAATAATAAAAGAATCATATGTTCATAGTATTCGAATCCCCAAGTCAGTCACTAGAGTTAATTTCTGTATCTTTGACAGTGGTAATCAGTCACTGTTGATTGAAATGGTATATTTAATGACACTAGAGAGCTAAATCATTTTAAGTCTGTAGAAAGAGGCTAGAGACTTAAGCATGCAGAGTAGTCATGTTTGCAGACAATTGGCTCTGGCCGTGAGGAATATGATTGCTGTTACAGATTTCAGGAAGGATGCCGAAGTGTTGTCAAAAAACTTTGGATTTGCACTGACTTTGATCGGATTCAAACAGATTAAATACCTAAAGTACATCTTAGCAACAAGATCTTTTCATACCCATCAATGTTTTTTATTTCCTATGGTTATTTTAATTAAGAGATAAATAAGATTTTTATATTGGGAATATTGAGGTTGACATCATTTTCTGAGAATCATCCAATGGCTGTTTTCTTGAATGAGGCTTCACTTCTCTGGTAAAACACAAACAAAATTTTTTGCTGATGTTTTCACACATAATATTTTGAAGTTAAGCTTCTAAGTATAAATGTAGGCATATAAATTTAAAGAAACTTTTTCAGAGGTGAAAATGCTCAGGCACTGAAAACCAGGCAATGGAGCTTCCTTTTGTCAGCTTTAAAATATTGTGGAAAGGCAAAAAAATACATTTTTCCAATTAAGTCTTTGTGCTGGCCTATCTCAACTGTAATGTTGCAATTAGCAAAATCCAATCTGGGTATGTATTTCAGATTGATAATTACATGAAATTACTTGAAGCACAATGTACAATATGTTAAAATCTACTGAATATAAAATTCGTACTTACTGATCTTTTTGCAACCAACTATATATACACAAATAATAATCAAACAACATTTTGACAAGCCTAGTCATCTGTTTTTTTTAATTTCCTCTAGCTAACATATGGATTATTAGCCCTTGGACATAAGAATGAAATATGTAACAGATACTTGCTGATATTCTCATCCCACCCTCCTCCTACCCAGGGAACAGCAAATTGGTCAAGAACTTTAAAGGATACATTTTATGTGACAAAAATATAACTGATTTAAATCCAGATTTGTTTAGTACTTTTAGTCTTGAACAAGCTCTATTTTGAATTTTGAAGTACAGAATTAGAATAAGTACTGAGTATTATCTGTTTTACCCTGGCTCTCTGAAACAGGAACAAGGACAGGTTCCCACATATATTGCCAATAAAAATGCAACAAACATTTGTTTAATATGAACTTGATAAACCCAGTAAAGCCCAAAGGAATAAATTCCTTGAAATATTCAAGAAATGTTGATATATGAAGATTCAGATCTGGAAGACTGAGTATTCTTGATTTATTGCACCCATGGGAAAAACCAGTCAGTTGGCAGTCAAAGCAGGTTTTAAAAAGGTATTGGTTGTAATTCCACTTCATTTTTGTATGGTTCTTTTAAGTGGATTCAAAATGTGCTGTTTTTTTGTTTTTAAGGCTGGTGTGAGTTTTAGACACCTTTATGAAGGCTAGCAAGAAGAGATGTGACACATATGTAGTGCTACTTACACAGAATGAGAACACGATGATTTAAGAATTGCTGTGTTCAGGAGTGCAGCTTTTGTGTCTCTGGCCTTGAAGAGAATATGAAGAAAATTTGCAAGTGAGATTTAAAAATTGCTAAAAAAAGGGAAAGCATTCAAACAATCCACAGATTTGTACCATATGAAGAAAGAATAATAATACCTGCAGGGAAATTTTGGTACTGTTCCCAAATGCAGAAACTCAAGCAAATCTGTCTTTAACTAGTCACTGCAGTCAAAAGCTATGGTACAGAAGTAGCTAAGTAAAATTCTAGCAAAACAGATCTGCTTTGACTATTTAACTTCCCTTTACATTTTTTTCACCCCTACGTTTGTCTTCCTTGATGGTTGCAGGAAACAATTATTGTTGGGAGTATTTGTTTGTGGGTTTGTGTAGGTGTATGGGTATAGGTAAGTACATCACTACATTAACATATCTAGGAGTTTATTAAGAACTAGGAGTTTATTAGGAACTAATAAACTTTGTTTGCAACTATTTGCATAGCCCTACTAAGGATAATGGTGTGACTATATAGAAACAAGTTGGTTGGTTGGTTTGGTTTCTTTTTAAATTGATTTACTGCATAAATTAGAAGCAATACTGAAAGAGTAATTTATTATTACTTAATTTAACATAGGAATCCTTTTTCCCCTCTAACTTTTTCAGAAGATCTAGGGCCACAGTT
Source organism: Colius striatus (assembly GCF_028858725.1). Lineage (NCBI taxonomy): Eukaryota > Metazoa > Chordata > Aves > Coliiformes > Coliidae > Colius > Colius striatus. The sequence continues at coordinate 9,832,811 of NC_084762.1, forward strand.
ACTCTTAGCTACATCATTTTGAGTCATTGTCATCAAACTGAGAAAGAAGTATCCTTTATTGATGCATCACTTAATGAACGGTGGGAAATGCTATTGAAATAAATATTCCTATCTATACATGAGCCACAAACAGAAGTATCGAATCCTTTTGTTTTAATGTAAAATAAGGAAGTTTTGTCAAGGGTGAATTGAAATTTACTGTTATAGATGTTAGAATTGAATTATAGCAGTTTTTTCCCCTTCCTATATAATGTAGTTAATTCAATATTTGTGTGTTATTATGCAAGATCAAAAAGTTCTAGCAACAGAACCAGGCAATTAAACTACCTTCCAGGAATTAAAATAGTCTGGATTTCTCTGGTACATTAGAGAAAATGAGATCTGTACCCTCCATCTCCAATTGGGAAGAGCTGAAGGTGCATCTGTTTTTCAAATATTTTCTAAACATTGAATAAAACCTCATTATCTGCCAATGGCTTGGTTGTGTTACAGCACTCACTTTACTGCAGTCTGAGATGATCCAGTACAGATATGAGGGATCTTATGTCTTATAAAAACCTAATTAACCTGTTTCATGGAGGCATCTTGCCTTCTTAAGATGAATTGAGGAGGATTATTTCAGAAATGGTGAAGACCAAGGAAGATGATGAAGGTACTTGAGCAGCTTTGCTATAAGAAAAGGCTGAGAGATCTGGGATTGTTTAGTCTGGAGGAGAAAAATTTCAGGAGGCACCTTACCAAAGTTCATAAATATCTGATGGGGGAAATCAAGAAGACAGAACCAGGCTCTTTTCAGTGGTGTCCACTCACAGGATCAGAGGCAATGGGCACAAACTGACATACAGGAAATTTCACTTAAACTGCTCTAGTTGATCCTGCTTTGAGCAGGGCATGTGTTGGACTACATGATCTTGTGAGATCCCTTCCAACCTCAGCTGTTCTGTGATTTTGTAAGAAAAACCTTAAAGAATGGTGTTGAACACAGAAATGTAGAAATGAACTCTTTAGACTGTATTTTGTGTCTAAATGGCTATAGCTAGGGGTTTTTTTTCCCCCTCTCCTTCAGTTGCACAGCCTTTCTCATTATCTGAGCACATGGCTGTCTTCACTGTGTCCCTCATTTCATCATATAACACTACTTTTATATCTACACAGATTAATATATTAAAAGTGTCTAAGGAGAGATTATAAGCACTGTAACTCCCCCATAATATTCAAATAGGATATAAATTAATGCATAACATAAGTGTGTATCACCTGCAGATATGTAAGTATTAATAGTGAGATATCAGAAGCTGACAATATATATCTATTTTCATCTTTGCTGTGTCTTTTATATTATACATTTGATATCAGCTTGTCTTTATCTGAAACCAAGATGATGGGATATCCTTTATCAACAGGAGAAGCTTTGTGGGAATAATATTTTGACAAAAGTTGTATCAAACAGAGCCAAACTCAACATGGAACATCAGTAGCACACTTTACATCGTTAATACGTGCACTATAATTCTGCTTTTCTGATCCAAGCATAAGTCAAAATGTCACTTTCAGGATGTTCTGCTTACTGAGACTGAGCACCAGGCATGTCACAAATAGATGTGTGAGATGAGGTGTGACACAAACACTGTAAGACCTGAAATTATTTGTGTTTGGTTTTTGGTGGGGTTTTTGTTGTTTTTTAGGTGTTTTTTTTTTTTTTAATTAGTTAATAGGTTTTTTCTGCCAAATGAGAGCTAATACTAAATATTTAGCAAATTAACACTTTCCTGTCTACTGTGTGGAATTATTGGCCTGATTTTTCTCTTTTTTTTGTGAGCATAGAGAGCTGTGTTTGTAGACATTACAACCTAAAAATTAAGTGTATATTCCTGTTAAAGATAGCATGCAAAAAGAACACTTCCCCTCATTTATCAGCCTAATAATAATAGGAGCTATTCTCTAACTCTTAGATATAGAGATATTTCCATCTTGTTTGACAAGATGTAATAGCATCAGAAATGGCTTATTCATAGACACTAGGAACAGAAGCTGATACTTTCCATATTTACAGAGCAAAACTTATGCAACAATCCAAGACTGATGTTGTTTCTAAAAACAGACAGCAGCTTGACTCCTGCTGGCTTTTTTATTATGACACTTGATATACCTTATAAGGATTTTCTCTATTTACTGATTGAAGTCAGGAAATGAAGATGAGGTACCAGAATGTTGTTAGATCACTTAAAATATGAAACCTTCAATTCAGATAGACTTGACAAAGCTATAACGAGACTAACAATCACTGAAACTCTATCAGATTGACTCAATAATTCCTCTAAAATCATGTCTTCAGCATCAAATTTGAGACAGGTATGTAAAGTTGATAACAACAACAAAAAGTATAGAAAGAAGAGCTGTAAAGTGATCTGTTTTAATAAGAACAGAAAGAAATGAACAGAGCAGATGTAATCATGCTCTGAATGAGACGAACTGGGGCAGCAACGTGGTAGTATGGCTTATACATGACCCCAGGTGTGTGCTATGAAGACAGTAGGTAAAATGACATCATCTTTTCTTCCACTCCCTCTCCCTATCCTCACAACACATAAGAATCTGTTACTAGTATCTTTCATCTATTTTCTGAAGGAGTAAATCCTTCCTATCCTGGGACTCTTTTAAGAAAGATTTACCATTTTGTAGGCTGTCACACATTTCTGCTTCTTTTTTCTTACTTTTTAGTATTGAATGTTTTAATAGTTAATATTTTATGAAGTGTCAAACCTCAAATACATATGCACAAATTCTGATCAATCAAATAATTATTCCTATTGAACTGTATACAAGTCTTTGTGTAATACAGATCAATTTTGCCTATCTGCCAGTTTTTCCCACTAGCTTATTTATGTGATTAAATTGAAATGTTTAAAGGGACATCATTCCACTTCTGCTGTGGCTGTTCCAGCATCAATTGAACCAATTAAGGAGTGAAGGAGAAATACTATTCTGCCAGTCACTTCCTCAACAAAATGTTATTGTTAAAGCTCGGTTGTCTACTGTTAGACAGGATTAAGGTACAGTCTGAATTTCAAGTGTTATGGGAAATTGCTGTTTCTGCAGATTTCAAGAGTTATGTACAAAGAAAGTAGTCCTGAACCTGCAGGGATCTGTAACTTTTAAAAGGGAGCAAAGATAAATCCTAACAGGAAAGATGGTAACCCGATATAAAATACACAAACATAGATTCAGAAGCTTACCTTGGACATAAGACTAATTTAACTTGGATATTGAGACAAAGGCAGACCAGAACATGTTGTGAAAAATATCTCTGCACCGATAACAACAAGAGGAGTAAATACCAAAAAAAAATATGCAGGATGAAAAAGAACAAAACCTTTTTTCTTGTTCTTTAGCTTTAGCTCTCATTCCTACGGAAAGAAGAATGAGATCTTGTTCAATCAACCCACTGTGCCTTCTGTTTTGATTATAGGACAACACAAAACACCGTTGACAATACTGAGTCAAATTTAGATGTTAATAAGGCAGATTATGTATGTTGAATTCAAACTGAATAACTTCTTGCATAAATTTACTTCAAGTCCTCACTGTTGATCACTTGTAGCATTTTCATAATGACATCGTTTTGCAATACTTTGAGGAAGGCTCAGAGACTCATTCCAACTCCAGTAACGACAGCTCAATACCAGATTTAGTCTTTCAGTTGCTTTTATGCTTGTTTCCTGTCTCAGCCAGAAGATTCATTTAGATTCCTTTTGAGCATTTAACTTTCCAAAACAGAATGTCTCCTGTAACACAAGCATTGCAGAAGAATGTTGACTGAGGGTTTTACACATACTACTTTCACTAGTTACATTTAGTTTAGTGATATACCTGTATTGCAGTATCCATCCCACTCATATAATACCATATTCAATACACACACAGTAAGCATATTAGTTATTACATACAATACACAGAATCACAGAATGGTAGGGGTTGGAAGGGACCTTTAGGGATCATCTAGTCCAACCCCCCTGCAGAAGCAGGTTCACCTAGATAGGTCACATAGGAACATGTCCAGGTGGGTCTTGAAGACCTCCAAGGAAGAAGACTCCACAACCCCCCTGGGCAGCCTGTTCCGCTGCTCTGTCACTCATTGCTGACGACACATACAAGAAGTATATTACTACCATAATAAAGATTCTGTTATTGCTACAATAAAGATTCTCTTTATGAACAAAATAGTTATTAAGCGTGTATGGCTTGATCATACAAAAGCATCTTTATCCTTATAACTTTAAACACATGTAACGTGAAACTTCTTATTTACAGGAAGTTAAACTGATAAATGCACTCAAGTTTTTATCAAATATAAGTCGAATTTGATAGATTAAATAATTATTTGGGTGATTGCATTAACAGAACCAGGAAAGTCACGTGTGTTTGATTTTGAAGGATCACGGAGTTCTGTTTAAGATTGCATATTGTGTTTGTGTGAACACAGTGCTACTGAGAGGAGTTCTCTAAAATATCTGATTTTCAAAGATAAATTGAAGACCATTCACTTCTACCTTGTTAAATACTTAAGAGAGTGCTTAATTTTAAGCACAAAATTAGTCCTCTGTATTGTCATTTAGAGTTCACTGGAACAACTTACAGTTTATCCTATGTATGAGTGTCTGCTAAATCACAAGAATGAAACATTTGAAAAATACAAGTAAATCACTACGTGCACATAGACAATAGTAAGTCCAAAGTGAGAAGCATCATCCACTTTAGATCATTATTGTAGAGTCTGAACAGCAGCTTTGTCAAGATTACAAATGTCTTTAAAATGCAATTATTTTTGACAGTAGCAACACTTAATTACATATATTTTCATAATAACCAGGAGTATATGAATAGATCTGCAGAACACATCTGCTTTTTGGAGAGAGGATGTAGTGTTTTGTTGTTATTGCTGTGGTGTTTTTTTCTTCTCTCTTTAAAAATATATTTCTATTAGAACAAGTCTTGTAAAGAATTAAATGTGTGCCCAGCCAGTCAGTCACAAGATGAATACAACTTAAATATGCCTAAGGCTTGAAGGAAGAGGAATGTGAATGTGTGTGGCAGAATAAATGATTCTCTGTATATACTTTACCTATAAACTGTGAACTGAGATGAAATTACTGTTTGAACTTATTTTTCTTGCTTTTATTATTGACTACCTCACAGCTTTCATCTTAGTGAAACCCTTAGAGGTTTTTTTTACATGCTTCTATGAAGAAAAATAAGGATTTTCTTCCTCATAAATTATTTCATCCAAACTATAGAGAAGGAAATGTGGCTAGTTTTGAAGCTATCTCAATTTTATGGAGTTAACGAAAGAAAAAAGTACATGTTCAGGATGCCTAATTAAAATGGCTGGCTAATGAGTAATCCGAAGCATCCCACAGACAAGTGGAGATCTGAAGGAGATGCGGTTTGAAACAACTAACAGACAAGAAAAGCAGAGATACTGATTTCAAGGATCTAAGGCCATAGACATCAGTTCAATGTCAGAAAGGGCAGCTTGGATACTCAGCTGGAAGCAGTAACATAACTTTAGCCATAAGAAGAAAGGGATCTGACAGGATGAACAGGGAGAACTGTAAAGAGAGAAAGAATTTTTAACAACTTCTATTTCTTCCTACCCCTATGGCAGGATTTCTAAGAGATTTGGAAAATACACTGTCAAACCAGGCAGCAAATGAAAACAGGCTCAGTTGTGAGGAGCAAATACTGAAGAACAAAAGAGATCTCTCCATCCAAAGTGAGATCAGAGAGACTGGAGCTTAAAGGACCTGATCTTTAGGGAAAAATGGGTAAAGAAGCCTGAGGCACTGGTATAATTGGTATTTTGCAAGCAGATGTAGAAAATTTACAAGGTCTAACACCTACTTGCTTTATCAATGTGAGAGAGGGTTAAACAGACACCCCTACTGTTGGGAGAGACTTTTGTTGGCAATGATATTCTATGGGGTAACCCTCTTTGCACCTTGCTTTCCCCCACTAAATGCAAAATAAGAGCTCTGACACGAAGGGAAATAGAGAAAGACTTATAATGGTGTATGTGTGAATGTTGGTGTCTGATAAAGTAAGGTAGCAGCTTCAATGAAAAGTCATTGACTGAGGTAGTAGGGTAGAAGATTCTGGAAAAAGTCTTCTGTAAGGAGATGAACATGTGTTGACATGAAAAATATGATCTAAAACACTGGAATTCAAATGGGAGAAACATGGATTAGTGTGTACCATGTTATTATGTATGGTATATGTAAAATCTGCATAGTCATGAACAAAAACTGTCTGCATTACTCATGTAGCTATCTATTAATCTTGCACATCATCTAAATTGACTATCAATAGATTATTTATGATAGACATTTGTATTTTATTTATAGAATATATAGATATGATTTGATGAATTATGAAAAAAGTATTGAGCTTTCTGCAAAATCTTGGCTAGCATAAGAACAATTCCATCTGGCTTTAGGACAGACCTGAGATCCATATCATACTTCCAGTTCATTTCATGGGAAGACAATCATTTAAATTCAGCTTAAAAGTCTAAATGCACTACTGAATGTAACACAAAGAAATCTATGAACAACCTTCTTTTAAAGTATCTTTGGAATGTCTAAGATGATGATCCAGAGCTGGAAGCTTGTGATGTTAGAATATTTGAGATCTCTTTACATTGTCATATAAATCTATGACATCTGGCCCTGAGGAATCATTCACTCTAGACCCTCTATAGATAGGTTTCATGGCTGTCCATGATATGGAATTATTGGTTATTTTTACATCTCTTTATATCCTAAAGCCAGGAACTGTTAAATCATGTAAATAAAATGCTGTATTTTGCACCATTTTTCCTGTACTGAATGTAATAATTTGTATTTGAGGTGTTATTTTCTCTACAGAATTGAATCTTTGAAAACATCTGCTATTTCTTTCACCGGTGACTAATCAGTAATAATAATAATAATAACTGTTCTTTTTCTAACTTTTGCTTGAGTTTCCAACTAATTTTTTTTAATTCTTATTATAAAATATCTATTGAATTAAGAACTTTGTCACACCTTGGAATAATGTTTTATAAATTTGTTTAGAACATGATAATCAAATCATTCTCTGCACCTTGTTTCAAGCTTTTTCAATACATTGAAGTTTTTACTCTCTTGCAATATGACATTTTCTCTTAATTACCTAGAGTCATTGTGTATCCTTTTGCATCCTTTTTCTGTTTTCTTTCCCAATAATTTGTTTTAGTATTCCAGTATTAATAATAAAGATAGAAATAAAACTGTAGCCACATTTCTGAATTCTACTCCCCTTTCAGCCTTTTGATTAGGAAATATTGGAGAGAAATTATGTGTTTTGTAGTGTTGATCTTATTTGGCTTATTGTCAGACTTTGGATATAGTTCTTTCAAATCTGTTAAGAGATATAAATATTTCTGTTTTGCAAAGGAATGAAAATTGGTGGCTATAGTGTAATTCAGTTAGTAAAAGGTTCACTAAAATGAGCTGGTAGATGATTCTGCAGTTTAGTACCTCAATATTCCCTCAAAGTGATTTTTTTGGGAGAAGGGGGAATTGGACTTTCTGATTTGGTAACAAACATTTAACGCTAATTCATTTTATCCTGAATGTCTGTCTGAGATATTTAAAGTGAAGTGATCTGGAATAGCTTTAATTTGTTAACAAATATCTCCATCAGAACAACTAAACCAATCAAAATATAGACAGATGGTCTTAGCATGATGGCTGTTCTCTACCATGCTTCCTTTTCCTACCTAAAGCAATTGTAAGTTATTATGCAAGGAAGCATGATCCAGTGTTCTTTACACAACACACAGTATAATGATCCATGTAAAATACCATAAATTCAGAGAGGTAAAAATTAGCCTTAAGGCCTTTTCAAAACAGATCTTGTTCTGTGATAGCCTACAAGATTCTTGATACATGTATAGTGTGCTAAATATTCAGTTTAACCTTTTGAATACTTTTTATTATTCAATATAAAAAATTCCTTGCATGATGTTCTATGTTACAAACTGGCATGGAGGTTTTGTAGATTTAAAAGTAGCAAACTCATTGCTTGATTGTTTGTTTTATTGTGTTTTTGTTTGTTTGTTTTTTTTTTTATAATAATATGGACAACTCCAATGTTTATAAGTAATTCCAACTTATTACTACAACTATCATAATGTTTTGGGTTTTTTTCTGCTCTCAGTACATATATTATTTTAATATAAATCTCATGCAAAAGGACAATACAGAACCTGCTTAATTCCTTGGTAGACGTTACTAGCACCTTTCACTGCTTTTCTCAGTCCAATTTCAATTCAATAATTCCCTGTTTACTCTTCACACAAGGTAGAATATAAAAAAGAGACAGATTTTTGTCAGTCCAGGCTGATTCACTCTTCAATCTGTTCTGTTAGCATGTTCACCAACAATCCTTGCATGTTCCCACTCTAGCTAATGTGATGCTTTGAATTCCTCCAGACTATGCCATGCTGGTCATCTCTCTTTCCCCTTACTATGCAAACACAGGAAACACCCACATTTGCTATACCTGTAGAGCTGGAAACATTGGAAAAGACATATCTTAGGTTGGAAAAAAGACTTAGAATTGGACTCCTGGAAAAATAGGGAGCAAGGGATAATATCTCACATTTCTCTGGGAGAAGATAAATCTGGAAACATATTGTAATGGGGTAGAATTACTTGTCATGTCCAGAAGAAGGTATAGCTGTATTTAGTTTCCCTATCTAATCTCTGAAAAATACAAGAGAGACACAGTTGTAGGTGACAGGGAAGGCTCATTTATGCAGTTTCTTAGGTGACCAGGTTGATTTGGCATCTTCAGAGTCTGGCCTGATGGAGTACGTCCTCTGGAAGAGTTTGGAACCCAGGATCCAGTAATGAACCAGCTGAATTGCAGGTGTCTACTTCCAGAGGGAACATTGAGATCAAGAGTCTAGGGACCTATTGAAAAGCATTTGTTAAATAATTAATTCTAAAGCAACTGCTTATACACCTGTGGGAAAGAAACTCCTGAAAAAGATTTCTATAAGAACAGCAAAGATTTAGGAATGGTCCTGGGAACCAATAAGAAAAAAGTTGAGTAACTAGCTTCACAGGTTTGACTGTGCTAATGATGGGAGTAGTGGGTGAGTTGCATTTCTTCTATTTACCTCCCAAGGAAAGATATTATCAAAGACCAAAAGAGCTCTTGAAATGCAGAGGTACAAGAGTGGCCCAGACTCACTCAGAGCTCCTAGATCACAAAGCCCTAAAACCAGGGAAAAAACAGCTATATCCATAGATAGACCAGTCTGGTGAACCTTTCCATATTCACCTCAAGCCTGAAACAAGATTGACTTGAAAAAAGCTTTCATTCAGAGCTTGAAAAAGCACCTTATAACATCTCCTAGTGTTAAAATTCTCTTTAAAACATTTTCTATTACATTTGTTCTCTTTGATACACAAGCATTAAGCCTGAAGGCAGCTTTATTTGAAAGGAAGAGGGGAAAGAATCAAAATACTCAAGCTACTTTTATTTTTTTTTAGCGTGTTCAGTTTGGACATCTTTGTTGCTCTTATCTTTTAATCTTTACTATATTCATTCAGGCTGCGGATACACCTAGAAAAAAATGAATATGTGATGAATATTTCTCTCTATTTTCACATAGGGGTCATTCTCATTTTTATTACCTTGACCTAGACTGTCACACCTATGACTGTTACACCATGGAAAAGAGGAGAAGCAATTAGATAACTCTTAATCTTATACTTTCTCTCTAGTCCAAGTAGGTTCCTGATGAAAAGGCAGAAAGAAGGAATATGGGAAGGTATCTTTGCTGGTTGCTTCTTGAAAACTACATTATCCATTTGTGTATATGCATGTGAAACAACAATTAGCACAATGCTATGCAATACCATTTACATCTATCTTGTTTAAAAATTTGGATCATACTGTCTCTCTGTTGACATATTTTCTCTTGGGATTAACATTATTTGTATGGCTGCAATAGAGTTGATTCTCCTCATAGCAGCTCATATAGTACTGTGTTTTATATATATGGGTAGAATGGCATTGATAACACACCAGTGTTTTGGCTAGCGATTACACAGCATCCAGACTTTCCTTCCAAACTCTTTCCACTCAAACATCAGGAGGCTAGAGGTTGACAAGAGTCTGGGAAAGAACACAGGCAGTACAGCTGACAGAAACTGACCAAATGGATTTTCCATACTATATGATGTTGTGCTTAGCAATACAAGCTGAGGGAGAGGAAGAGGATGTAGGACTATTCTTGGTTAAGGCATTTGCCTTCCCAAGCAAGTGTACACTGAATGTACTGAGGCCTCACTTTCCTGGAAATGGCTGGTCATCTGCCTGATGATTAGGAGGTAGTGAATGAATTCCTCTTTTTACTTTGCTCTGCATACAGCTTTTGTTTTTCGTATTTAATTGCCTCAAACACAGACATTCATTTATTATTCTCCCCCTGTACTATTGAGGAGGAACGAATGAGTGTCTGGGTCTGGCAGACAGCCAAAGCCAACTTTCTAAACAGTCTTTGAAACTACACTTCTCAGATGAGTAGGTAGACAAAGATCAACTTCTACTGCTGCCCTGTGCAACACTTCTATGAATTCTGATAATTTCTGTTATTTTGGTAATACAGCCTTATTTTTCTTTGATATTATATCAAGGACAGCTATAGGTCCTTTCAACACACAACTGTTTCTAATTATGATAATGGATGTGGCTTTTTGTCATAACATTGTTCTTGCAACCTCAGTTTCTCAAGTCAACCTAGTCTTAAGTCATGTGTACACCATTAAACTTTGTGTTTTGTTTCACTCTGCCCTGAGATATTTTTTTGTGATTTCTAAACTAAGTACAGTACACACATATCTCACACTATGCACAATTAGGTGTATTCCTCTGCTAAGCATATATTTGTTTTTGCCATTAATACAGCCCATTTTCTCCTTTATGACTGGGTTTTTAAGGTCACAGAATTATATTGATGTTTCTTGCTAATGAATTCTCTTCTCCATCATGCCTCTAGTGCAATATTTCTGCCTTGAATATTGGCAAACAATGAAGGAGGAGGTGATGTCTTAATTGAAGTTCTACAATGGAAAAAGGAAACAAGAGTGAAAAAACTGAATAAATTTAATCCAAATACTCTGCCAAGTAAGAGAATGCTCACACTAAAACAAATAATATACTTTCTTCAAGTCATTGGTGGGTGGGCTGTTCATTTTGCTCTGCTATGTTGCAATTATATCCCGCTGAGTGCAGGAAAAGTTAGCCAACTCTCAGCCTCCCTAGAACAAAAATCAGCATGTTGACATTTTTCTTCTCTACTAAGATGTTATTGTCAGCTCAACTTCCTGCTTTGTTCTTGGATATTTTCTGTTTCATCTAATCCCTTGCATCACCCAGGGACAAAATTCAGTTACTTCCTTTCTTACCTTTTACACAGAATGGGAACATGTGGTCTGCATTCTGAACTTTCATGATGCCTCTAGGAATATAAATGAAAGTAAATGAGGCATTAATATTTTTCTCTAAATATCCCCTCAAAACCACAGATTTTATGTAACTATAAAAGCTTATAATAGAATAAGATAGAATGCTTCATGGTCTATGAATTGTCTTCTAGTGTGGTTGCTGACTGTGTGGGTGGCTTATAGCTTGGGACAAGAAAAATGTGAAATGTGGGAAAGTGATTTGTATTTTGTATTACAGGAGGTGTTACAGAAGAATTGCAGGTGAAAAGAGAAGTATAATAAAATTGGGGTTTTGTTTGTTGGCTGTGTTTGGGGGCTGTACTTGGGATTTTGGGGTTTTTGTTCATTTTCATTTGTTTGTTTGTTTTTTACTTTAGAAATACAGCTAGAGCTTGATTTACAGTCATATATAGGGAGATACAGGTACATCCCAGAAGAGGATTCCAAAATGCATTTCACTGATATTAACTGATATTAACTAGTTTGCAAATGTGATTATTATTGTGATATTCAGTAAAAGTGTCAAACACTCATCTTTTCTTTAATTGTGGCGTTGATAGTACTCAAAATGATCACATATGCTCAAACGATGTCTTAAAGTGCATTTTATCTAATGTCTTTAAGATGTTGCTACTACCGAAATAAGGAGATGTCAGTTTGACCTTGCAATCCCTGAAGAATGCATTAACTGTATGCTAAATGCTTGTTTTTGATCTCCAACTGAGTATTCACATCATTATGTCTTGCAGGTGTTTAAGTGTGTGCAAGATTAGGATTGATTTCCATCCTTCTGATTCCTTTAAAGATAGACCTCTTCTTCCAGGTTTATTCATTTTTGGAGGAGTATTGCTACAAAAGTCTGAGCTTGCTGTCTAATGTTGTCACTAGATATCACAACACATATTTAAAGAAAAACACATGTAAACATCAGCAGTATAAGAAGCATATACAGAATCTCTGGGTAAGTGCAATGAGGAAATATCTATTAAAATTCTTAGCATTTTGTTGAAATGCAAATTGAAAAAGGAGAATAATTGCAAGAAATGAATGAAGTTAACTATGACAAAATATTCATAAAGATGGCTTACCTAAGTTCCTCAAAAAGCCACTGGCAGCCAGTAATTTTTCAATGGATGTCTTGTGACAAATAGCACTTCCATAACTAAAATCCCTAAATCACAAATTGTAACATTTGTATGCTTTCTGATAGAATGGCAAAAATAGTGTATTTCCTATGATAGAGAGCACCTATCCCATCCTATGGATTTTTCTTCTGTCCAAGGGAACAGACATTGTGCTCTGCAATAGGCAGTTGGTTTAACCAGAGATGTGACCAAAAGTCTGGGAAGTACTATGCAATGAAAAGCAGTAGAGCACTCACTACCTGTAACATTTCATGTATTTGAAAGAAGTAACCTTTAAAAACCCCAGAACAAACTAAAATTGTTTTAACTTGTACTTTAACTTTGGTACCCTCAAGCACATGCAACTGTACTTAGATAGTCCTGTTAAAACCAACAGAACTGTTTACAGCGTAGGATGCTACTTAACCTTCTCCTTGTTAGGAAGAATGATCCTTTGAAGATGCTGCATATGAACTCCACAGACTTTTAGAGATATTTCTGTCTCAAGTGGTTGCTTGGAACCACACAAGTCTCTTGACTGCACCTCCTAAGAAAGGAAGTGGACAGATTAACCTTAAAAGTTAAGATGTACTTAGACACTGTCAATTAGACCTTGTGCTTGATTTTGGAGAGGAGGTTGCAGCTAATTCATTTAAATGTTTAAGAAGGGGCCTCAGAGGTATCAACTACAAACTCTTGCTTGAGCAGCCCAGGTTGCTCAGGGCTTTATTCAATCTGGTTTCAAAATTTCTGAGGATGGAAACTACATCGCTCTCAAGCTCAGCTGCTAAAGAATACTAATAATTGTATTATTATCTATGTATTACTTTTATTAATCACATAATTTATTATTTCTATATTATTTATGTTATTTGATCTCAAGCCTTTTCTCAGAAACACTGCATTTTAATAATTTGGCGTATCTATCAGAGAAATATCACTTTATTGAACTACATGAAGATATTCTGTGCAAGACACTTCACAAAAGGGGAATTGTATATTCAGAAGTACTTGAATTTTGTGTCTAAATGGTTCCTGAGCTCTTTTTGTCACATGTCACTTTTTAAAGAGTAACTCACTCTTGGTCTGAACAGAGAAATGATACACACTAAATTGGCAACTACCTTTCCACTTTAAGTTCCAAGAATGTAGGCATTGGATATTAAAAATGTATTAGCTTTTGTTTTTTGCATCTGCTTATTACACATTTTAGAAATGATACTTTTTTTTTCCTCTCCATTTTAGGATTATGGTTTACTCCTACCCTCAACAGCTTCAGGGTATGTATTTCTAAATATTAATGTCTAATTATTAATTTCTAATCAGTAAACCAGGAATTAGTATTTTGTATCAGATAGTATATGAACACCAACTTTATTAAAATAAATTTTAAAAATAATCTATAATATTCTGAGTCCCTCATTGAACACTTGAGAACAGCTTTTACTCCCCTCAGGTCAGCTTTTCTTTTCCAACTATGCTCCCCAATTACTTTCAGGATTGATTAGTTTCCAGTGTATAATGACCCACCTAGCAGTTGTGAAATAACCAAAGTCAGCACTTCTTCCAATGTTGCATCTCCGTGAACTGATTCAATCCATTCTATAGTTATTGAGTTGAACATTTCCTTATTACCCAGGGCTGGTACCAACCAAAGACTCTTAAAGAACCAAAACCTTGTGTTTTTTATTTATTGTTACTCTTTTTTTTTTTTTTTTTATGAGTTTGATTTTGGCTTTGATTTTGGTTTGGGGTGGGTTTTTTTGTGAAAAATTAACTTCTAGTTAGGCAGAAAGTTGAAGTTTGTCATTGAAAGTCACAAAGTGAAATCTAGGACAGTACTCCAGAGCCTAAACTTCTATAGGAGTGAAAGTTAATTCTGCTCCAAAAGCCATATATATGACTTCTGCACAAATTTATGTGAGCACTGTAAAGAGATGAGAATATCTATTTTGATTATGATAAATTTTTCTAGAGCAGAAGTTCACTGTACAATGTTTGAAATTTACTACAGCTCAAGAAAGGATAATGATATACTTGTTTTCCATTTTAACGTACAGCAGAGAAACACCATGCTAAAAAACCCATATACTTTAATTTCTTTTCAAACATATGATAGATAGATTTAATTCTAATGCTATTTCACTTTTCCTTCTGTGCATTATTATCGTGTTCCCCTGCAGAGTCCTAAGTGTCTCGACTCATTGTTGAGAAGAACCAGTCACTGAAAAGGATCAATCACTTGAAGAGGCAATAGACTTGTAGATACTATTACAAAAATGTCTGCTCAGAGTAACTTCACTGAAAGAAACAGAAAGTGTTTACTCAAGTTACTTTGAATCTATGCAATTTTTATTAGGCTAAGAATGGCTCTGGCCTTGTTTTCTTACTATGAAAGTAAGAAAGCTTGCTTTCTTTAGGCTATGAAAAAATAATCATATGGAAAAATTCAGTAACAAGTATTTTTAGCAAATTTCATTTAGGAACTTCTGTGAAAATGTTCAGAAAAAAAACCCCAAACCAAAATGTTTTTTATCCCAAACCACCAGATCATCTTTTTATTTGTCCAAATGTCTTGGAACTGGGTGGAAGTCAACACACTGGTAATTAAAACTCCTCTGCAATTGTTTAAGTGTTCCATGATCTAAAGTGAAAGTTGAAGGTAATACATCCTGATGAGAAACTGTAGTAGAAATTACTGCAGATTAACTAGAAAGCAGGTTTTAGTGGTTCTTGCTGAGCTGGTTTTGATTATAAGTGACACTTCAGAATCCAAAGCTAAGGAATTCTGATATTTCCTGTCATGTTGCTACCATCACATAACAAGAAAATACAAAAATTTACAAGCGATAGCATCACAATAGCAACAATTTAGATGGCTGTTATTATGAATGAGTTCCCTTAAAATCTGGTAAAAATATTCATTTCCAACAAAACTCAAGCTAAGTTGAATATTTTACAGGAAAATACACCTCAGCTTCCTGTTTTCTTGAAAGGAATCTGATGGACAGAAGCATTAAATGTAGATTTTTAATAACTGGACACAGGACTCTAGATGAGATCCCATCATTTCTGTTTTGCAAATAGATTTATCTTAATGCTTAAGCTATTAGAAATTTGCAAGCAGGGCATGCATCTGGATTTGTAAAGCATTAACAAGATCAAAGTTCATGTAGTCTCAGTTATACTGAAGGCCAAGAAATATGTTCTAGGCAGAAAGTTGTTTCAAATTGTAATAAAGCATTAATAGTCAGGATTTTGCTGGTCCAGATTGTCTGTTTTATTAAGCTATAATCACATGTTCATTTTGTATACAAAAATCAATTTTCTGCCTTACTAATTATTCAAAAATTGATAATTAGAAAATGAAATACAAGTTAAAAATTTCTCCTGAAAAGATTCCTTGAATTAGGATTGTCTAAAACATATTTTAATCAGATAATTACTTTTTAAAATAAATATCTTCCATTTTCACAATATTTAACTAAATGCCATAACATGATAGTCAATATTAAATTAATCATAAAATTATTAAAACTCAGTGTCTGTCTTTAACAGAACAAAAAATTCTTCATAGAAAAATCATACACTTTCCCACCAGACACTTTAGTGATAGACAGAGCTGTCTTTTCTAGTAAAAGTATTTTTACAGAGGAATTTTGTTCATTTCAGCATGTTTCTAAATGTGATAGGAAAGCAATCATCCTCCTTCAATTTGCTTATCTATCAATAGTGTAAATAATGTTGTCTAGTTTTTGTAACACAAGGGAAAAAAAAAAAGGCTGTATAGATGGTGGAAATATAAGAATTTAGTAAAACCAGGAAATACTGTTTGTTTTTGTTAGATTGTGCTATTCTTTCTCCAACTAAATAACTGAATTATAACCATGATTACCACTTCACTCTGTGTGTAGCTTCAAGCTGAAAAAGTATTTATGGCAAATATATTTTGATTCTGACTTTAAAACTCTGTATCAGAGTACTTAAAAGAAAACATTTAATCCTTTAAAACTGAACTGGTAATGTAAAAAAAAAAGTCAAATTTGACTTGACTAAATGAACTACTTTTGGTTTTAGCCCTTACATAAAAAGATCTGGAGCATTTCAAGAGTTGTGAGTGAATTTAAAGAATCAAAGGCACAAAAATGAGATCTGTGTATTCAAACCATTGTCTTCTGCTCTCATCAATAGTATAAAGAAGACAAAAAACCATAGCTGATTTACATTGCTCTATTTAGCATCTACTAATGTCAATATGAATAAGAAACAGTTGAAGAATTGGTCCTTCTGTTAGTAGAAAATATATGAGTTTCAAATGCAGCATATTGCAGAAATTAAACACTGTCATATATGGCTTTTTACAGGTTGGGGTTTTTTTCATGGTGTTGTCATTCCAACCTGTCAGTCTGTTTATAACGGCTATATACATTTGGTAAAGATTAAAGTTCACATAGGTGACCTTAGACTTTTTTTTAAGCTCTTTTATTAAAGTTCATAGAAATAAAGGTCAAAGATTATCTGTCTGAGCATAGCCTGAGAGAATACTAATTGAGAAGAGGAAACGATATGCCAAGAGCTATGCTTGTAACAGTCATATTGCATTTATATCTGTATATAAACTACTGTTCTGCCTGAACTCCTACCTTGACATTGCCTATATTACCAGACTTGGACATAAAGGCCAGTAACATGTACAAGATGAAATCACCATGGTTTATTGTCAAGATTTGTGTGCAGGCCACCAATACTCCTCCTTGACATTACTAAATAGTTACGAGGTGCATTAGGCACTCCTCCGAGGCATTTGTCTGTCACAGTCCTTATCACTAGTCCTTGAGATCTATGCTGACTCATTCATTGATTTTGTTTGCTGTACTTTGTCTGTGCAGTGCTAACCAGGTATATAATTATAGTAGGGGATGGAATTTCTGATTTTAAAGGTGAATTATCCTTCCGAATTACCTACTGATTTCAGGGTGTGCTGCAAAATTCAGGCATTATGCAGGTTGTGATGGGAATTAAAAAAGAAATCAAGAATTGAGATGTTACATAGCTGCCTATTTCTTGTAATGGGATGACTGTTTGAGTCCTTCCAATATTTAGCCTTCATCACAGCAGCTAGAAATGTGCACAAGCTCAGAGGCTGTGCAGGCTCCCAAACCATTTGGAATCACCACTTGCAAGAGGCACCTGTCTAAACACGATTTTGATTTACCTATCTCTATTTTTTTCTGTTATTTCAGATATGGAGTTCAAAGACAGTGTTTATAGGCATCAAATTTACAGGAACAGTAAGGAAAGAGAAAGGAAAATGTCAATTTCTCGTCAATATTGTCATGACTGTCCTGGTTTTAGCTGTGACAGACTTAATTTTCTTCCTAGTAGCTAATACAGGGCTGTGTTGTGGCTTTAGGAGAAGAATAATATTGATAACACATTGATGATGTAGTTATTACTGAGCAATGCTTACACAACATTTCTTTTCTGCTTCTCACCAAGCCACCAGCAAGTGGGCTGATGGTACTCAAGGAGCTGAGAGGGGAAAAAGACAGGGCAGCTGACTCCAACTGACCAAGGAAATATTCCAGGCCATATAATATCACACTGAACAATAAAGCTGGCTTGAGTTGGCCTGGGGATGACAGCAGCTGCCTGGGGATTGTCTGGACACTGGTCAGTGGGTAGTGAGCAATTGCATTGTGCATCCTTCATTTTGTAGATTATTTTAACATTACTATTATTTTCTCTTCCTTTTCCATCCTGTTAAACTGTCTTTATCTCAACCCAGGAGTTTTTCCTTTTTTCTGATTCTCTCCTCCATCCCACTGAAGGTGGAGGTGAGGGAATGGCCAGGTGCTGTTTGGCTGCTTGCTAGGTTAAACCACCACATTGGCAGTCCCAAGAAGTGAATGGCAGTATCTGTTTAATTTGTACTCTCTTACCTTAGGCTTTTTTTTCACTCTGCTAGCAGAACAATCTTCTTGATGTCAAATCTGTCATTTCTTTATTTGGATATATAGTGGAAATTCCTACCTTGCCTCTGTTATAAGCAGTTGATGTGATACAAAATTGCAGGGGGAAAAAAATGGTTTTGTACAGTAAATGACACCTGTGATGAAATTATCTGGTTATTTCATAATTCTTACAAATCTCACTTTAATAATTCTGTTTACCAATTGAGACTTGACTAAATGTGCCATATCACCTGACAAATGGTGGAGGGAAAGAGACAGTGACGTTAATATGTAATTAATGTATCTAAAGTATAATTAATTTATTTAATACATATTCCCTCAGGACTTGTTCTATATAGAACGGGTTGAGAGATCACTGCACCTAACATTAGACTTCAATGGACTCTAGATCCAGATCGTCATTAAAATGTATTTCTGATTTTGTGGAAACACTTGTTTAAGGTTCTAGATGATATGTGGGACACCTCAGCCCCTCAGCTGGCAGGTACTACAGACACAGTTCAGTGTTAAGCTTGAAGTGAAAACTGGATTGCAAGAATTAGTTGCCTTAATTATACTGCAGGGTTTGAAAGGAATAAAATGAAACAGTACTTCATTCATATTTGATAAAGTGAAGTGGTTTAAAGATCAGAAATTTTCTCAGAGAGTTTCATCATCAATCTACAGTTGTATACTAGTATAGAAGAGAGTTGTACAATAACTTAATCAACACTATTGTGCATTATCCTTCTCTGGACTTTACCCAGTTGAGAAAGGATAGTTTAATACTTTGAATGAATGCCATTACTGTCTGAGGCTTTGTTTCTTCTTTCCTCAGAGTCTTCTAATGGTCTAGGAATACACAATACAGTTAGGTCTCAATTTATCAATGGCAACTGATGGGAATATGACATTTAAATTAAAGAGGGCATTGATCACAAAGGTTGGATTGCATCCAGTCCTCAAGGTCCCATTTTTTCAGAAATGAGGGGAAACTAGATGGTGGAAGTCACTTTCTATCATCCTGCCTTAATTTCTTTCCTTCAGTAGTTCTTTGAGACAGTGAGAGTTCTCTCAGATGAAAAAGACAAAAAATCAAACCAGCTTACACTGAAGAAAGCAGGAACTATAATGATCAAATGCAGTTAAACAGCAGAGTTATGCAAGAGGATGCATTTTTATTTCTTTTTTCCTCCACATTTCTATTACTTTTCATGGATCTGTTCTCTGTAAAATGTCAAAAATAATTACAAATCTGTCTATCTTTTTCAAATGAGTTTACACTATTTTTATTCTGTACATGTTTGTCCTGAACTGGGCAGAATATGACTGTAGCTACAAAATAGAGTTCATATTAAATACTGGTATACATATTACTAACATAGCCGTTGTTAAAGCAGTGAATGTGAAGACCCTTACAAACTATAAAGTAGCAATGGTGATATCATGTAGCTAAAGCAATATCTTTTGACTCCTCAGTCATATAAACTTCTTGCTTGAGTCTCTCCAGTGGAAAGATGTACTTGAAAAAATTCATAGCTCAGAAGTGGACAGAACTGACTTCTTTTCCTTTCATCTTCCAGATAATCTCTTGTTCCTGGAGATGCAAACTCTCTCTTAGTTGTATTGAGAAAGTTTGTACCTGTACACACCTGGAAGAAGCAAACACTTTTTTTAGTAATAGACTATTTTCTTCTTTCTTATCTAAACTATCTTTGAATGCATCCTTAAAAAAAACCAACCCATAAACAGTGTTTTACAAGTAACATCATTACTGCCTGCTGCACCATGTTATAGGCTTCAGTTTGTTACACTTTCAGTCCTGTCTTTTTAATAAAGAAATGCCAACAAAGGCAAGTTACCTAGAGACACTTTTCTTCATATTTTCTGTTTTTTTTTGTTTTCCTTTTTTTTTTGTTACTTCCTTAAAAGTATTTGGGAATAAATTCTTCCCTTTGAGATGAGATGTTATCCACTGCAGCTGAATTTGACCTTTTGTTCTTTTCAGCTTCACTAGAAGAGCCTGAACATCTGTTTTAAAAAGGTGAGTGTTGCCCTTTGTAAGAAACAAGCAAGAACATGTCCCTCATAAGATAATGAGGAAAGAAAAGGGAAACTTTCTGGGGGTATTAGGGTAGGTAGATAACAAAAGATGCTCAAGAAAAAGAGAATATAGGGGGGAGGGGGGAAGAAAAAGGACAAGTGTCAGAAGGATGGAGCCAGGCTATTCTCAATGATGTCCAATGATAGGACAAGGGTCAGTGGGTACAAACTGGAATATAAGAGGTCCCAAAGAAACAGAAGGAAAAACTTTTTCATTATGAGGGTGATGGGGCAGTGGAACAGGCTGCCCAGATGGGTTGTGGAGTCTACTTCTCTGGAGACATCCAAAACCCACTTGGAATGAGTTCCTGTGTGACCTGTAGATGGTCCTGCTCTGGCAGGGGAGTGGGACTAGATGGTCTTTTGAGGTCTCTTCCAGCCCTTGAGTTTCTGTGATTATATGATTCCGTGGTTCTATCAATTTGGGAGTACAAATAACTATTCAAATTAGATTTTAACATGCAAAAAAACCCCCAGATAAAGACGTGTGTCTCCATGTTGTAGGCTAATGATTTGAAGTTCAGAGAGATGTAAGATTTGTAGAGAGAAATAATGTTTATGTTTATGTATACACATGAATACATATCTTTATAAACAATTAGACCACGCTTTTGAACAGACAATGTTCCATAAACTATTGCAAAATAAATTCCAATTCACTTGAAATAACAGCAAACAAAGCAAATTCCAATTTTGTATATATTAGAAATAGACCAGGCTATTCTAAACCTTGGCAGATTCCACGTGGTGATGAGTTGTCTGTGCCTGCTTATGTTTGTAAGGTTTACATTAGAAGCCAAGAATTATCACCCCAAATTCGCTAAAACACGTCTGCTTATGAACTGAAAATGGAAACAGAATTACCATTAATGAATCTCATACATGCATTAGTGTAAATGATTTCTGTCTGCATTTCCATACATCTCCCTGCCTCAGATATCACCACTGACAATGAGAAATCTACATAGAAATAGCATTTTTATATATGTGCCTTTCCCACTGTGTTCTATAGCATAACATATAGATGTCCTGGTGGCAGCAAGGGTGGAGTTAATTTTTTTCCTAGTAGTTGGTACGGGACTCTGTTTTGGATTTGTGCTGAGACAATATTGATAACACAGGGATGTTTTGATTATTGGTGAGCAGTGCGGGTATAGTGTTAAGACCTTTTCTCATCCTCACCCTGCCCTGTCAGGTAGTGGGCTGGGGAAGCACAAGAAGCTGGGAAGGAGTGTGGCCAGGATAGCTGACCCCAACTAGCCAAAGGACTATTCCATACCACAGGACATTCCATGCCCAGTGTATAAACTGGGGGAATTTGGCTGGGAGGGGCATATTGCTGCTGGGGCATCAGTTAGCAGGTGGAGAGCAATGGTATTGGCATCACTTGTTTTTGTGGTTCTTTTTTTTAAATTTCTCTCTCTCTCTCTCTTTGATTATATTATTTTTCAATTATTATGAACATATATTTTATTATTATCATTATTATATTGTTACTGTTACTATTATATTTTGTTTAATTTTAGCCATTGAACTGCTCTTATCTCAAACCATAATTTCTACTTTTTTTTTTTCCTCATTCTGTCCCCCATCCCACTACAGGGGTGGGGAGTGAGAGTGTGGCTGTGTGGTGCTTGGTTGCTCTCTATGTTTACTTACTATTTGAGTTAAATCACAACAATAGGTAAACATAGGTACCAATATTATTACCTTCTGCAATCACGGTTTTAACAATGAAACACACCCATTTCCTTCTTGTTAAAAAGAGGAAATTATGCTTCCCATCTAGGCTACATGGATTGCATCCTGATGTAAGTGAAGTAATACATTAATCCTTTACTAGTCTCTTGTGAGAGAAAGCCTCTCCAGTCATTCAGGGGAGATTGTGTGACTAATCATATGCTTATGTGCTTTGCTAGATGAGAAAGAAAGACATTGCTATTTAATGTCAGAGACACAGGGAATTCCACATGAAGGGAGAAGGGGTTTCAAGGCTCCATTTGTAAGCACTTTTTTTAAGCCTGAAACATTTTGGTAGAAGCACTGAGACTAGGACTTTCACTGCAGAGAAGGCTTCTGACAAGAGCCTTGGTGAGGGCATGAAATGGTATAAAGCAGAAGGATGTACATCCCAGATATGATCGTTTGAGAAGTGCCTTACAGTCAGTTTTCCTGTCAGTGAAATTAGTGAAGTTGATGTGTAGTTAGGTGTTGGAGAAGGAATTTTAAAACAGCTGTAAATTTCTACAAACCTTCAATTTCTGCCAAATGATTAGAAGAGTAAACTGTCAAAACACATTTAAGTGTCTCAGGCAATCTACTTTTAAAGTGTTAGGGATGGGGCAGAGGGAGAAATGCTCCTATTGATGCAACAACTTCATGTGATACAATTGACTGGTGTGGCAGAGATGGAGCCATGTGATGGTTCTAGGTGCTCCAAGCGTGGAGCTGGATCTGTCATGGTCTCCTGCATGGACTCCTCTCCATGGGACACAGTTCCTACCAGGAGCCTGCTCCAGTGTGGGCTCTCTACTGGCTGCAGCTTCCTTCAGGGCATATCTACCTTCTCTGGTGTGAGGCTGCTGATGGGCTCATCCTTGCCCACAAGCAGGTGCATCTTGGAATCAGCTGGAACTGTCTCTGACTGACATGAGGGCAACTTCTGGTGTCTTTTTGCAGAAGACATCCCTGCAGTCCCTGGGTTGGCTATCAAAACTTTGCCATGCAAGCTCAATATTGGCTGCTAGTAATATTTTCTTGCTTCCTGTAGGACATTGTTTCTGAAGCTGTCTTGTTCTCTCAGCAAGCTCAGCTGATCTTGAGAAGAAATTGACCCTTTTCTTTAGGAAGTGTCATCTCAAGTCTTGGCTTGTGATTCCTGTAAATATTGGTTATTCCAAGAGAAATCTTAATCTGAGTTATTAGAAACATAGAGCTATGAAGGCTGGTAGAGTGACAGGGACAAAGACTTGTAAATGAAGACCATGACATGAACTTTCTTTAACTGCTTTAAAAAACCAAATCAATAAAAAGATGCATTTACACTTTGACGTGGTGATGTTGGCAAAGCAAAGATGCAGTTCATAAGGCAAGGAAATGCACTCTGCAGATGTCAAAGGCAAACCTTAGTCCCAGTTCATACTCTGGCAGCTGTTACCCTAAGTTTTCTATCCCTTATTAGTCTCACTTCCTTTCACTTAAGAGCCAGTTATTTATTTCCCTTTTAACAAATGGGGTTTTTGTTCATCTCCTTTCTTCAAGCAGCCCCTTTGTTTGTTCCTGAACTTAGGACCAAGTTGTTGAATCATCTTTGACATAAAAACAGTGAAGGTAATGCATGCAAAACAAAGACTGCTGAGTAGGGTATGATAGTTTTAATCCATTTGTACTTATTCCTTAGAGGAAAATACAGCCTGCCTCTCTCATGCAAGGCGGTAGAGCAAAGTCAGAGGAATTGTACCAGAGTCTATGTCACAAATAAATGGGTTACCACAAACTTACTTGCCGTGATCCTTTGTGGGCACAGTCAGAATTGGAGGGTGGGTGTTCTCTTTCCAATATCTCATGTCAACTCTTGGAAAAGGGAGCAGCTGCCTCTTACACTGCTGAGCAGCCTGGTGACAGTGCACAGGAACAGATGGCAGAGCAAGTGTCTCTTTCTTTGTATTTGGGCAGTCCCCTTCTCTCCTGCTTCTTACAAACAGCCTCAATGAATTTTCTTCATGGTATAAAGATACTAAACTCTTTTTTTTTTCCCACTCCAAGAAACAATCACCCTTGGTCTCTGAGGAGTAAAAAGAAGAAAAGGGGAAAATTTAAGTGCTAATTCCTTGCCTCCTCCCCACTCTTCTTTCACAGGTCAGTCAAAGAAAAAAAGATGTGCTTTAAGATTTTTTTCCTGTGCCTGTGGGTTGATATATAGTCAATCTTAATAGCTTTTGGTAGTTGCCTTGCTGTACAGAGAAGCAGTGGGGTTAGTAGAGGTCAAATTTGGGAAGATCTAGTGAAGGTATTCCTCAACTTCTGCACCAGTGCTAGAGATTTTTCCTTTTTCTATCAATAATCTTAAACCCAGAAATGTTTAGTGTATAGGTATAAATATGGATACTTTATACAGATATAAGGAAAAACTTCTGCACAGCTTATGTTACCTAGTGACTATTGTCTGTTAAGTATTTCTAGATGAGGAAAAGCAAGAATTAGGAACAGATTTCAGCTATTGCATGTTTCCCCTCTGATTTAGATGAACAAAACAAGCCATTGAAAATCGTGGAATGAGCCACACTTGCCAAAAATATAAATTAATTTGGAGGTCATATGAATACTTTAAAAGTCCTTGTTATACTGAACTCCCCTGGGATCAAATTAACATGAGTAGGTGCTCTGCTCTTTTGTAAGAGGAGTCCATCCAGCCATTCAGAGTCTGCTGCTGACAGGAATGCCTGGAGCAACTAGACTTGGATGGGAGATGCTGGTAGGAGGTCATCATGCCGAGACTGATTGACTCAGACTGTCTGCAGGCTCACTTAGTGCCACTGAGTGGGCTGCACTCTCTTTACCTTTACAGTGAAGTCTAGAGATGCATGCATTTTTTAAAAGGCAATTTCAGATTCTGACATGATTCCAAGACCTCTAGGACTTCAAACACCCTGTAAATTCTGTAGTGCCTAGGCTTTGATCCATGCTTACTGTCCAGTCCCAATTCCTGCAGTTATAGTGGGCTCTATAACTCTTACTTCCCATGTTTGGAAAGAAATATACAGCAAACTTATACAAGAATCACGATCCAAATATATACTGAAACAAACAAGAAGGTCATTTATTTATGTACCTGGTAAATATTCTGTCTCCTGAAAAGAAAATACTGATCACAGCTCTTGATATGCCATGATTTAATTGAATAGAGATATTGTTCAATGCTCTAAAAGATTAGATTATGAGCTAGATATTTGCATGGGGAAGCATTGGAACATTTTTCTTGATTAAATATTCCTACAAGTAAAGCTTTGTCTCTTTATTTCTTTAAAACATTGTTTCCTGATCATTTCCCTTTGTAAACAAGCACTTTTTACTTACTCCATTAATAGGTGTTTTGTATCGCTGCAGATGAATCTGAAGAGACTGGGCCCTGGGAGATAATTCTCTGTTATGTGCTAGTCTCTTCAGGGCTTTGTACAATGTCACTTTGAAAATGTAACATGATGGAAATTGGTGAGCTGTGCTCCCTCATGCAGTAGAGTTTACATAAACATTGAGATGTTGCTTCTGGTTGATATAGCTTGTAACTTCTGTAAGTATTGTCCTGAAGCTACTATTCTTTAAATGAGGGAAAACATGAAATATTTTGCCCGTGTCCCCTGCATTGTGAAATCATGTCAAGTTTATAGCTCATTTGTACAGTACTTAATTCAACATTGAAACTGTAAAACTGAAACCACGACAAAAAAAACTCAGGCCCCAAGGCCAAAACAGATAATATTACAAGCACCAAATAAATGATACAGCCCTGTCACTGTTCGTGCAACATGCAACTAAGTTTGGTATTTTTTGTTTGGTTTGTGTTTGGTTTTGTTTTGTTTTGAAGTAGGAAGGTTTTCCATGTGTTAAAATAAGCCATAGTCTTTAACTTCAGTGGACTCACAGGTCAGAGGCTTTAGATACAGGTATAGTCACACATGAAATCCCAACAGCTTTCACTAAAAGTGTGTAGAGTCTGGTGAAGCAGCTGTAGAATTTTTCTGAAAAGCTGAGAAGTCATAACTTGTTCCTGAAAAGGTGGGTAGTGCAACTGCTTCTGATGCACTGTGTTAAAGCTCTGGGAACTTTTGTGAAACTTCACTGCCTTCTTGGACTCTGGATTATATTAAAGAACAGAAATAATTACACCAAGGGGCCTATCCTGCATTCCTAACATAAGCAAAATACTTATTGGATTTGCAGACTAGGTCTGTCTTTTGTTTAGGAAAAGCTTTGAAGCCTGTTGAACAAGGATCAAGTCAAGATCTTTGAGTGAGACTCAAGTGGCATTCTGCATAAATACAAAATACACTCCACATACAGGGAGTATAATTACTTACATTTGTTCTGTGGATTCTTTGTAACTGGTATTCCTTTGACATGCACAGATTTCATAAATGTGAACTGGCTTTCATGATGGCAAGAAACACAACACTTCATACAGAGATGTTGCTTCATATACACATACAACATGAATAATAGGCTTGAGAGTGTGTATATTCACCACTGCCCTCTACTGGTTGAATTTAGAATTGCGCATCTCTGTGTTGAGTAACACTGAGCAAACAGGATAAAAATTTGCTGTGCTGTTCATTCAAATTCAAAAACTAGTTCTGAGTCAACCGTGCTGTTTTGTGTTCGTCCTCCCAGAATGTTAAAATGAAAGATCTATTTTCTTCTCCTTTATTTTTTCACCATCTTCCAGGCTTATAAAAGTGAGCTAATATCTTTTTCTAGGCTGGCTGACACAACTAGAAAAAATGTACAAGATTTTGGACACAGAAGCCTATATCGTGTCTGACAAAGCAGCCAAAACATGTAAGTAAAGGCAATGTTGAAAACAGATGATCCGAGTTTAGCCTAATTGCTAACTGGTTGGTTTCCTCACAGAAAAGAGTGAGCTGATATCTTCAAGTAATGGAGCTGTAGTAGCAGACATGTGAGGTCTCAGCTGCTTGTGAAGCTGAGAAAGAGTCTCTGTATTTTCCAAATGCTGTCCAGACTGGTAAGAAAAAAAAGAAATGCTGAAATTGAGTCATTTAAACCTGACTTTTTATGGCTTAGATTGGTATATAGCACTTCTGGGGCATTATGCTTTGATTTAGTTTTGGTTGCCCAGTCCATTAGTTCTATATTAACCAGTGTGAATGTGCAAAGTTAGTACCCAGATAGCACTTTCCTCTAATGAGTGTCAGCTTACCTGTTATTATATTGCAGTTAATTATGAAATGTGATGAAGGTTTTTCATTCATTGCAGCTTAAGCACGTTATGTAGCTCAATACATTGCCACAAGGATTTATTGAAAGAGATCATACTTGAAGAGGAAAAAATATAGCATATTCCTTTTTTCACTGAAAAGCTCTAAGCACATCCAAAGAAGCTGATTTTGTGTCCCTAGGAAAGAAGTGAAAAGGGAAATAAACCTTTTCCTTTATCTTGGGAATACAAAGTTGGTCTATCACAGCAGTATTTGCTGTAATTGTTTTCAGAAAGGGTGTGTGTGTATGCAGCAGCATTTGGAAAAATGGCTGCTTGGAGACATATATCTCCCCTGAGATCTCACTGTGGTGATGTAGCTTGGCTTTCCTTCCTAATACAATGAAATATTGGGTGCTTTAATACTGCCTCAAGTCCAAGCAGCTTCTCATTTTATTTTATTGTTCAAGATGGAGGGCAGAGGAGGGAATGAAGTAGAGTTGGGAAGGGTGTCGCTTCAGAAATGTAATCCTGATTATCTGATACACACACATTCATGTCGGTGGCAGAGCTGGAGCTACTTGAGAACCACTGGTAGGAGAGTAGCAGTGTCAGGGCCACACCAGTCTGTCACAGGGCATCCTGCAGCTGAGCTGCTTCAACGTGGCAAAATGGAGGCATGTCTTCAGCGCAGTGTGCGGATATCTCAGCAAAGAAGCAGTCTGGTTCTCATGGCAACCAGGATTTCCATATACTGCAGGGCTACACAGTCTGACATCACTTTGCTGCAGGGAGGATTTCTGTGCATACTCAGGGACTAAATTAAGACCTTTGTAGATGGAAAATGCGTGTCCATTTTCCTGTCTGACAGTATGTGCCTTTCCCTGTGTGAAAGGGAGAGGTAAAGGGAGAGAAAAGAGAATGCAAATTTTATTTCTCTAAGTAGAAAAAGAAATAACCCTGACACAACCAGCTTACCATTTTTAGTTTACATCCTGTTTTAAAAAGCAATAATATCTTGCACAGCTGGGAGGAAAGAAAGATGCTAGCAGCTTCTTTAGGTCTAAGAAAATTTGCTTTGCTAGTCAGAATATAGGGAAACAGATTTACTGAATGTTAGATGATGCCTTTTTTTTTGCTGCAGTATCATATATACAGATTTTATCAGGGAAAGGCTGTAATGAAGATGTGATATTCATCATGCACGATACAGTGACATCTGGTGTAAGACATGTTGTGCTGTGTGCTGCAGTTTCCTAGCCAGGAAGATAATCCATGTGCTTTGGTGTTATCAGACTCTGCCATGGAGCCCAGTGAGAGGCTTCCTCGTCCCTCATTTAAGATGTCATACTTATTGTAATACCTTCCAGTGACCCATGTTATTTAATTCTGTATATATATGGTGTCCTGGGGAATTATAATAGAAGAGAACCTGACATGAAATTTGTGTTATTCTGTTAAGGAGACTGGAGTTCCTCGAGTGTGAAAGGTCTACAGTTGCTTGTAGATCATTTGTAATAGGCCTATATATGGATGTAAAGAGGCTTAAAACTGGCTGAAGGTTGAAGGCATTTGACATACTGAAGGATCTTTTATCTGAACTGAAAACACTTCTTATACTGCTACTTTGGCTTGTATTGATCTAAATCACTTTGGTTTTTTTCCACTTTGCAAAGCTTTAGTACTTTTCAGGGGTAAGGTATGCACCAGTTATTACAATGCAAAGCTGCAAGTCTTCCTTTTTCCTCATTACAAACTCACTTCTTTCTAAATGAATTCAGTGGAGCTCTGCATAGCTGTGCTGTCTACACCACCATCTCAACTGTGTGGTAAAAAAGCTTTCAGTTTTTTACATTGTTAAACAGGGATTTTTTGTTTTGTGGAGCATTGTGTGTATTCCCAGATGATCACAAATTAAGAAACAGTGTTAAACAAACATCAGTATATTTCTTGTGAAACTGCAGTACTGTTAAGCAACACAGACCTTTCAACAAACTGCTGCTTTTACGTGGTCTAATCAACAGATTTCACTCTTCTCCAAAATTATGTTTCCCTTCTATCTTCTCGATTATGAATCACTATTTCATTATGTTATTATACTTGAAGCTAAATGTGAAATGTATAATCACAAATCTAAGGATAAATGTCCTTCCCTGGTCATCTACATGTGGGAAGAGAAAGAAACAGAAGAGGTAAAAATGAGGAGAAATAAAAACCACTATTTTAACTGCTGTATCCTCCAGTGAATTGTTTTCTTCTGGTAAATGTGGAAAACAAAAATTGGTGGTTATGTAATGCTTTGAGAGGAAAGAGAGCCTACTTTGAACTGACAACAGCTTTGACAGATTTAGGGTTGAAGCTAGAAATCCTTTACCATTGCAGAACCCTACTGGAGTCCTTTTACTTTAGTAAGGAAAAGTCAGGTGACATCTCTGCATGCAGCTGTAGTGCAACAGTGCAAGGGCCACTGGCAACAGCTAATGACAGATCATATCTCTACTCTCAGATAGGTAGATGCTGTGTGCTGATTGTCCCTTCTGTACCCTACAGGGAGATGATTTTTCTGTCTGTCATGTTGGAATATGGTGCAATCAGTGTGATAATGAAATCAAAGAGGTGATTTCTTATAAGAAGTCTATCTGTGTTACTTGACACCAAAAGTCTCATGCTTCCTTCTTTCCCAAGTGGATCCAGAAATGCATTTGTAGTTAATTATAATTTTCTATTTGGTTGTTGGTTTCAATTATAGTTATAATTGAAAATACTTACCACACAAGTAGGGGGAGGAGACTTGCCTAGGCTGATTGTGATGTGAGTTAATAGGAGCTCTCTCCATCCTTCCACATATAGTTTTTAATCAGTATGTGTCATATTTGTAGTATTTTCCATTTATTCCTATGTAACAGTGTAGTACAAGCATGGAAGTTATTTAATCCAGTGTAATCATAAATTAATTTCTAGGTCATATATGTAGAACTTGCAGTGATGTGCAGAATGTGCAGGCGTCAGTAATAACCTGTAGATGGCATTATCCCGTGAACACGGTTGATATGATGTCTAAATCCATAGTTAGAGAGAAACAATAGGAAAAGAGATTAAAAACGAGAGAGAAGGTAATAGGATCATTGCAGATGGAAAAGATCTTTAAGATCATCGAGTCCAATCACTAACCTCAAACTGCCAAACTAAACGAAATCATATCCCTCAGCATCTCATCTATGCATCTTTTAAATATCTTCAGGGATGGGGACTCCACCACCTCCCTGGGCAGCCTGTTCCAGTGCTTAAAAACCCTCTCAGTAAAAAAGCTCACCCTAATGTCCAATCTAAACCTCCCCTGGTGCAACTTGAGCTCATTTCCTTGTGTCCTATTGTTCATTACTGGAGAGAAGAGATTGACCTCCATCTCACTACAATTCCCTTTCAGGTAGCTGTAGAGAGTGATGCAGACATTGTAGATGTAGCAGTGCTCTTGTTGCCTCTGTACTGTTTCTTTCCTCCTTGCAGACTATATGACTGTTAATTGTCTAAATTTCCATATCTTTAATGTGTGTTATGGCTGATTATTTCATTCTCCTGAACAAGTCCTTTCAAAGGGGATCATTCACTGTATTTTTCTGAGAGTGGAAAGAGCTATTAAGTGGTATTCTGCCCTCCCTCTCATAGTGACTTGAGCAATTTCAAATTGAATTGCAACCATGATCCTGTGATATGAAGCTTAACCAATGGTTTGTTCTGCAGGCTTGCTTGACATTTGCTCTAGAATTGGTTCTGCTCTGAGCTGTGTTTGACCCTTCTCTACTCTCAGACATTCTGTTTTATTTTGCATCTGTATTATTTATTTGACTGAAGACTGATTGTCTGACTTCTAGTACTGTATTGGGTAGCTGTGACTTGCAAAAACTACCTTCTCCACCTCCTTCTTCTGTTATTTTCTTACCAAGTTTCTGACTTTCCAAAATGTTTTTTCTTGTTTGGATGATATTTGGTGTATTTTACAGACCAATTGCCCTGTGATGAGTGTAATACTTCAAGTGCAACTTTTACCTAGCAAATAAGCTAACGAACAGGAGCAAAATATAAAATAAACCAGTCTTGCCTCAGAAGGAAAGAACCTGTCTGGCAACAAATGCTCAGCAGAAATGTCTCTTAACTGAGATTTACTGCAATTTTGAGTGAGATGATTTATGGATTGAAATGTTTTACTCATTTTTACATTACTATATTAATACGTTGTAGTTTAAAAAAACTTGTCCAGTTTCCTTGTATTTATTCAAAGAGATCAGGCAAGATATATTTGAAACAGATAGAAACATGGTGTTCTTCTCCAAAATTTTCTTTAGAATCACCAAACAAGGACTAAAACCAAAACATATTAAACTTCAGAACTACTGAAGGGAACTGATTTTCAGAGCTGCTGAACAGGTGTGTTGGTCATGTTGAGCTGCACATATAGGATTAAGTGTTTTTATGCCTCTAACTATAGGGCCAGAACCATTTCAAGTGTAGCAATTTGGATTTTTTTTTAACTTTTTCACTAAGCTGGAATTTATATGATTGCAAAGGACATGACCTCAACCACTCCCAGCTCTGCATTCCTGAGCATTTTGAATTCTTCTTCCAGCCCCTTCCCTGGAGCAGTAACCATTCACGCCTTCAAATAATTTCTTGGGGATTTTGGAATATCTGTATCTAAAGGCATGTCATAAATTGCAACATGGAATTAATCTACAGTGTTTCAGTGCTGGTTTTAGGCCATACAGAGTATGTTTCCACAGTAGTTTTCAGATTAATTTTCCTGGGGAAGGAGTTGTATGCCATGCTACAAGACTACTGAATGCAGCCAAATTCACACTTGTGATGCAGCTGATCAGTGTCTCCTTCAGAAGGGGTTTATTTGTCACAAGAACTAATCCTTGGTGACATTTAAGTGAATACAATGCATACAGAAGCCCCAAAAGTAACGGGATGAATCAGTAATCAGCATGAGAATAAGTATTATATTGATTATTGCAGGAACTGATATTTAATTTTTACATTGCTATTTATTATACATTATTCCAGAATAACATAAAATCATCATGAATCTTTGAAACAGTTTGTGAATTATATAAACATGATATCACAATGTCTATTAAATATATATAGCAATAAAAATAGTACAATTGTGTTAATCTCAATATTCTTTCTTTAGAAATCTGGCAACAATGAACTTGGGGATGCTTACACACACTGCATACAATCTTACACCTAGAAAATCAAGGTAAGAGCTGATGTCTTTCTAGTCCAGATTCAAAGACTGCAAACACTTGAGGATTGCTTTAGTTATTTTTAGTTAATTCCTTTATCAGTGAGGAAACACTGTCTTAATCTTTGGAGTCAGTTATCAGTATGGAGAAATCTAGTTCTCATAATTGCAATTGAGATGGTAGATGGTTTGGTTTACTGTGAAGCCATACAAGAACCCCTCTCAATGTATTCTTCCTAGATTAAGTTTTTCCAGAATTACTTGGGGTTTTGTGTTTTGTGACTTTTGTATAACTATACTCCTGGCATTCTGAAAAAGAGAACAACCAATCTGTTCTGTAAACTGCAACTATGTATGAAATCCCACACCTGTCTGTATATTGCAATTGATGTTCACACATCAGTGTATATGATTATACATGTAGTAATTCAGTGAAATACATATTATATATTATAGAAATCAAACAAGCACAGACAAATTTAACTAACAATACCAAATCTCTGAATGCATTTATCTGAAACCTGCAAGTGGAGGTCGACATAGTTTAGAAGGCCATCTGAAAAACTGACCTTGTGCTCTTTTACAGTTACTCCATCAGAATATAACTGTGAATAAGATTGTTTCTTTCATTGAAAAAACTGATAGAAAAGACATTTTTACGTATAGAAATGTATGGGATGGAAGAGTTGGCAAATTTGAGAATTCAGTACAAAAACTCGTTACTTAGTGAAACTTCTGTGTCGTCATAATTTTCCACTGCCTATTTATTTATTTATCTTTAAGTCTAATATATAATGTTAATCATTGACTACCACGAGAACTTAAATTGTCTTGAAGCCTGATACTATGTTCATAATACTAGTACTGTGTTCAACTACTTGAGGAGATGTGCACATCACATACAGACAATAAGAAAGTATGAATCACAAACACTCATGTTAAACAGTAGGTGCATGGGATATTTGTGTAAATTATGATGAGTTCTTGGATCAATAGTGTGGTGGAAAGATTCTCTGTGGTATTTCTATTTAGAAAAAAAAAAGTATACAAACTGCTTAATTAAATTTGCTCCTAACAGAAGCTGAGTGAGGTATATGAAAGAAGCAAGAATGCTTTCAAAATGAATTTCAAAGCTTTATTTGAATTACAAGCTTTACCTCAGTCCCTGGGAAAGTGATACAGAAAATAATGTTGGAATTGATTTCCAAGATATTATGGACAAGAAGTTGCTTTGGGAGTAGTCAGCATGGATTTACTAAAGATAAATAATGTCTACAAGACCTAATGACTTTTTACAGCCAAATGACTAGATCAGTGGATGAGGAGAGAGCAGTGGATATTGAGTTCAGGAAGGCTTTCAACACTGTCTCCCACAATATCCTTACTGGCAAACAGATTAAATATGGGCTAGATAAATAGAGAGTGGATTGAAACTGGGTGAACTTTTGGGCTTATAGGGTTGATGATCATTAGAACAAAGTCCAGCTGGAAGCCAGTCACTGGTGGTGTATCATACAGATCAATATTGAAGTCAATACTGTTTAATACCTTCATTAATGATCTGAATGAAGGGACAGAGTGTACCCTCTTCATGTTCATATATGATATAAAGCTGGGAGGAGTGGTTGACACACTGGAGGGTTTTACTGTCATTCAGAGACCTGGACAGGCTGGAGAAATGGGCTGATGGGAACCTCATGGAGTACAATGAAGGGAAATGCAAAGGGTAGGAACAATCCCATGCATCAGTACCTGCTGGAGGCTGCCTGGCTTGAAGGGAGCCTTTCAGGCAATGACCTGGAGGTGCTGGTGGACATGAACTTGGCTATAAGCTAACAGAATGTCCTTGTGGCAAAGCAATTCCAATAGCATGCTGAAACCAAACTCTTTGGAGTGGTGCCCAGTGTCAGGACCAGAGGCATTGGGCACAAAGTGAAACACAGGAGGTTCCCTCTGACCATCAGGAAACAGTATTTACTGTGAAAGTGACCAAGCATTAGCACAAGTTGTCCAGAGAGGTTATGGAATCATCATTTTGGGAGATACTGAAAAGCCATCTGGACACAGCCCTAGGAAGCCTGCTCTAGCTGTCCCTCCTTGATCAGGGAGATTGTACTGGATGCCCTTCAAAAGTTCCTGCCAACCTCACCCATTCTGGGATCCTGGGTTGCATTAGGAGGATTGTCATCAGCAAGTGAAAGGTTATCCTTCTCTTCTACTCAGCTCTGGTGAAGCCACATCTGGGGTGCTGAATCTATTTCTGAGTCATGGATGTACTAGAACAAGTTCAGCAGAGTCACAAGCTTGATTAAGGTACTGGAGCATTTGAGAAGGAGGCTAAAAGAGCTGGTCTTATTCAGTATAGAGATGAGATTGTGTGTATCTTATCAATAACTGTAGCTAATTGTAGATAAGATCATTTAGTGTGAGATATTATGTCTAAGAGACAGGCCCAAACTACTAGGCACATCTCAGTTGGTCTTAAAGTGATGACAAAAACCAGATTATTATATGTGCAAGTAGTAAAGAAGCAGCTTGTAATATGAATCAGTAGCCTAAAATGCTGTGAGAAAAAGGCAGTTACAGTAGTGTCAGAGGCTGGAAATATTGCTGATATTCTCCTTCTGTGTTCCTGCACCCTATGTTCTGTGTGGTCTGGCTGTGGATCTTCAGAAACATCTGGCAAAGAGGGAAACATCAGACACTGAAGCTGAGGTGGAACTTGGGTTGTGTGAATTTGGGCTTGCATCTCAGACCATTGCACTTAGATGTTAGCATAGGGTCAAAGATTTGCATTTTGGTGCCTCAGAACTTGCTGGATGGATGAGATGTACAGTCCTCTCTGCTCTCCTGTTTCATTTAACAAGGAAACATTTGTATTGATTGCAGAGACTGATGTTTAAATTTGGTTGATAAGCATCGGGAAGCAAGAAGAACTGGCTGTGAGCCTCATCTGTCCAGACACATTTCTTGAGTAAAAACACCACCTGCAGACTTGTCGATAAGCCCCGAAGCACTGTTCTTTAGGAAATACTGAATTCAGGTACTGGCTGCCTGACTACAGATGTAGCAGTTAGAGAAAGGGCTCGCTTGGCACTGCCTCTAATATAGTAAGGACACATGGAAACTAGTCCTTAAAAAAACCCAAAAAGCAGAATAGAATCACAGAATCTTGAGATCCCTTCCAGCCCTTGAAACATCATCTAGTCCAACCCCCGCCAGAGCAGGACCACCTAGAGTAAGTCACACTCCCTGGGACTCAGGTCTTCCTTTTGATATGATCTATAGTAGATGGTGGTTATACTCAGTAAATACCAGGACAAGGTTGCAAAATGAGCTCCTATAATTTTTCTGTCCTCCCTAGGAGAGCTCAGGGCTATCCAGATTACTCCTGTGGTTATATCTAGAATTTTGTGGAAGAGCATCCACCCTACAGCTTACAATTTCATAAGGTGTGCAGCTAGTATGATCCATACAAGCAGCGTTTGCACGCCTTTGCTCTTTTCTTTAGCCTATTAGCAATTCTTTCATTTTTTCTCTTGTTTAAATGCTATAAAGTAATCCCACATACAACCTAACAACTCGTTCATAGGAACTAATCACAGTAAAGGAAACAGTTTCTTGTGTAGCCTCTTTTTTCAGAGCTATAATACACTGCACTCATCTCGATGTCCCATCAAAGGTTGTAAGGGTAAAATTACTAGCTGCTCTGAGAGACTTTCCAACTAAGTTTCTACTCTTCATGAACAAACAGCATCTCTATGATTTTTTGAAAATACAGAATAAATTGCTCCAGAAACTATACATTCAGTATGTCATTACACTCTCCTTAGACCATCAACATGTAGGACATATGACTTCAGTGTTCTTCATAGTTGTAGTAGATATAGAAAGCTGGAACATCTATATGGTTTAGTTGAGCATCACCTTGTCAGAGCAACATAATACATGGAGAGATTATTTGCAAATGGATGGATTAACACAAACCTTGTCTTTTCAACAAGATTAAATACTCTGCACATCACTATGTCAGAGTGGAAATACTGCTTTTATTCTCAGTGTTAGTTCACTTGGTATGAACACAAGGTCTCTGTGACATGGTTCATTGTGTGTAGGCAAATGCAGTATTTCCCAAAATGATAGAAAGGAAAGCAAAGACAAAGAAGTACAAAAATCATTGTTTACATCTATGGGCAGATTTGGAGCACAATAATCATATGGGTAACTGGGAGAATGGGAGAAGGGAGGGCTACATGGCAGTGTGTATTTGGGGAAAAAAAAGCTGGAAACAGTTTGGAAAACGTTGCCTTTGGTCGTTAGCATTGACCATGATGGAATGAGAAAAGCTGTTAGATTTTGCCTCCCCAGGGCTAAAGGAACACTGTCTGTTTGCATGTGTGAAATTAGCCCTCTGCAGTTAGAATCATAGAATCATTTTGATTGGAAAAGACCTTTAAGATCAAGTCCATTGAGAGGGAGCTTGCATTTACATGCCTTAATTTGCAAAAAGCAGTAAAAACTGACTGCTACTGTGGGCACCTGATGGTCAGTAATTTATTAGCCAGCAAATAAAACTGCAATCTGAATGGTGTTCCTTTAGTCTTACTATGTGCTAAGTCCCCTCTTAGAAGGATTTACCCTTAAAATGTTCCAAGCATCCATGATGCCTGACTTAACTGTAAGCATAAAAAACGTCTTGCAAGGATCATGTTAGAAATGAAGGAAAGCCAGAATGATTTTTTTTTTGGAAATATCTTCTTGATACAGTATGCCAGCAAAGCTCACTGAAGCCTGAAAATATATGGAGCTTACTTATTGTAGAACAAGATAAGTAATGACACACCTAATGTGCTACACTGATGTGATAAAGTACAAGTGATTTACAATAAACAACAACAAAAAAGATCCATTTCAGCTCAGCTTTTTATCAAAATAATGCTTCATAATAACATCCTAACAATGCTAACGACAGGGTCTTGTGCTTTGGGGGAAAAGGGAATTATTTCTCATTAATTTTATTTTCAATTAAACAGCTGTTCTGCTTGCTTCTCTTGGGATGCATGTATTAAAATTTGTAAGTGTTCACTGTAATTTTTACTCATTTAATATGTTTATCCACCAATTACATTAATGTGTTCCCTGGTTTTCCCTCATTCCCAAACCTTAGTCACAGCTGCTTAAAATTCTGGGGAAGATGTTTTGTTTTGTGCTTTGTAATTGGGAGTGGACTGATCTGGGTTTCTGTGTGACCTGATCTAGGTGAACCTGCTTCTGCAGGGGGGTTGGACTAGATGATCTCTAAAGGTCCCTTCCAACCCCTACCATTCTATGGTTCTATGATAACATTTCATCCATTTATTTATTTTTTACAAAATTTACATATTGAACTAGAGAAGAGACCTAAAAGATAATTGTGGGAGGAAAACTGAGGAAGGTGTACAAGGACAAAGTTTTATCTTTGTCTCTTCAGGAATGTAGGTTAAACTCTCCATCCTGTTTGCTTCTCAAAAGGGCTTCTGTCCTTTGTATGGAGTCCCAGAGGTAGTTTCTCCCCATGGCCCAGAGACACAGAGCAGGACTGTACAGTGGAAGCTTCAGATAGTGCACTTGGTCTGTTGCTCCTTCCCTTATATCTTTACCTGAAGGAAAATCAGGAGTTCTCAGCAGTCCTGTTAGCTTCTGTGTAGCTTCCTTCTACAGATTTTTTTCTAATGAAAGAATTGAAAAATCAAAGTTTCATACAGTTTAGCTGAGCATCAGTTTTAGTGGCAGAACCTGTTACTTACAGGGATTTTTCTCTCAATTTTTACACGAGGTGCTTTAAATATTGTAACAGCTATTTATAATGTAATGCTCTACAAAATCTCAGTAGAAAATTGGTATTGATTAAGAATAAACTTTAATAAGCAGCTAATTAAAGGTTTAATCTTAACAGATAGGATTGTGACACATGCAGGAAATATCACCCAGTTGCCATAAGATTCCTATTACAGGTATGGAGAAAAATTTACTGTAAAACATCTACAAGTTAAGCCTGTAAGATCAGTGCTTACAGCTCTTCTAAACCTAAACCATCTCTGAACTCTGAAACATGCAGGTGAGGATTCAAGTACTGACAGTGACTGCCTTTGTAGCAAGGTATCTGAACAGTAGCACCCAGTTCCAGCTCCTAGTCAGGATTAGGGGTCCCAGAAGCCTGCTTTTATCTTGTTACAGCCATGAAATACACTCTTTGATGCACGATTGAGGGGTAGACTAAGCATTAATAACACAAATTCTCCTCATTTTTTGTAGTTGACCTTACATGCCAAGGCACAGAGCTTGTCAAATGGCAAACTTGCATTGTGAGAAACAGTTCTGGAGCATTCAAAAGTTTCTTTCCTAAATCACTGTCATCTCCCATTTGCTTTTGGTTATTTCCTTCCCCACCAATTTTGCTCCCTTTCTCATGCAGCATATCTGATTTATTGTTAGTGGGTTGCTGCATTGTCTCCTATCTGATTGTGTAATTGTGCCTTCAGCATGGAGAGACGGGGAGAATATATGTGCACATTCTCCCCTATTATGTGTGCCTGCTGGACCAGGGGGGTTAGATCACTTTAGGGAGCTTTATATTCCTTATAAGAACACATCTTCCCTCATTTTGAATGGCCATGAAATGGGTATTATACAAGTGTGGACCAAGGATGGGAAGATATCTACTCTTGCCCTTTTCAAAGAAGTTCAAATGTGTTTCTTTTCCAATATTCTCCAATAACCAATATTTCAACAGCAAGACTTTTTGAAACAAACTTTTTAAACAAACAAATCTTAGTAAATAAAATTTCCTGCTGTAAAAAATTTCCATGACTTTTAAATACTAAAAATAGCAAAAAATACTTGCTAATCAAAACAGTGTTTGTTACATTTTGTCTAGAAAGAAAAGCTACATTAAAATATATGAGAATAATTATATAAAATTAATAACAGTTCCTATAAATTCTGTTTAGTATTTTTATTAATGACCTGGATGAGAGAACTGAGTGCACCCTCAGTAAGTTTGCAGGTGACGTCAAGGTGGGTGGGAGTGTTATCTACTTGAGGACAGGAAGACTCTTCAGAAGGACATGCACAGGCTGGAACAATCTACTGAGAGCAATTGTATGAGATTCAACAAGGTCAAGTGCTGAGTCCTACATTTGGGTCACAACAACCCCATGCAACGCCATGGGCTTGGGGAAGAGGCTGGAAAGCTGTCTATCAGAAAAGGACCAGGGAGTGTAGGGTGACAGCCAGCTGAACATGAGTCAGTAGTGTGGCCAAGAAGTCCAGTATAAATAGTATGAAGAAGGTAGAGAATTAGGTTCTTGGATGAAAGTGTATAGTGGAAATAATTATAGATACCAATCAATTTATAAAGATGTTTCTGTTTTATTCAGAAGTTAGGAAACCAGTTGCCTCCACTGTAAGCAGATACTTGTGTTGAAGCTCCACTGGAATAAGTTCCTGTCAGCTCTATATCCATCTCTTTTGGAAAGGTAAGCTGTCATTCTAACTATGTGCTAAGGAGAGAATTGCACAGGAAACATGCTAGTTAAAAACCAGACAATTACATTATAACTCTGGGCTTTATTTTCTCCCAGTTGTGCTCTACATTACATTAATAACTGAGCTTTCCTCCTTAGTCTTTACTGTCTAAACCACTGAGAAATAACAGACTGTTTTCCTCTAGTGGATAGCTGAAATGCCCTTAGCAAGGAGTTCTGCTGTGTAAATGAGGCCAAGCTGGAATTGCTGTGTGGGCAGGCAATGCCTAATAGCATAAGAAGTGGCTTAGAAGTCAGAAACTTTATAAAAGGAGTATCTAGCCCATGGAAATTCTCTTGCTGTGCAATTGAGTAAAATTTTTGCTTCATGGCTGTACAACTTCTACTGTAGCTCTTTGCCGAAATACTCCAACACCTCAAGTTTTCTGGTTTT
Source organism: Colius striatus (assembly GCF_028858725.1). Taxonomy (NCBI): domain Eukaryota; kingdom Metazoa; phylum Chordata; class Aves; order Coliiformes; family Coliidae; genus Colius; species Colius striatus. The sequence goes on from NC_084762.1 coordinate 9,873,673, forward strand.
GTTGTCAGCCTGAATGCATCCTATCTAACATATAAGGCTTGTAGGTAGACGAGTGTACATTGAGACCCACAGGAAAAATACACAATATAAGTGGTTTGGCAAAATATTGCCACTTTGGAATTTACTTTTATATCCTTTTATCAGAAATGTTGACAGCTGAAGAAATTCCTTTTTTTGTGCTGGTGTCAATGTCCTCCTCCTTGCTTTCTTTTCCTCTCTTCACTCTAACCTACACCAAAACACCCTCCTCTAGCAAAACCCAAACATGGACAGAGCCCTTATCTAGACTGATGAGGTAAAAGAGAGGAGACTAAAGTCTGAAGTTTCTGCAAGAGCAAAGAAGTGCTGTTCTGCATTCCTTTTACCCTTCTGCCATGATGAGTACTGCCAAGAAAAGCAATAAAAGACTGAAGACAGTTTTTTTTTCAACTATTCTTTAAAGAGGTACATTTTTATACCCAATGGAGACAAAATGCATTTAAATATGTTAATTCTAATACATTTTCCCAATTTAGCCAGTGGTTAGTGGATTAAGGTGTACTAATTGGTTGGAGGAACTTGTTTGATTTTCATAGCTGAAACAAAAAAATCTTCTAAATCATTATCTTTATACGTATAAACACAAAGATGAAAAAACTGTGAAAATGAAAAGAAATGGATTATTTAATTTTCTCATAACTGCACCATGTTAAACATGGAAGCTTTGGAATGTGTTGAGTTTCAATATTCCTGAACGTGGAAGGTCTCAATACTTGGAAGTTCTCTACCATGCAATATTTTCAAAATTAACTTAGTGTACTGTATAATAAAGTATTTTTGGCTTCTAGTGCTGAATGTGTCTCAAATCTCCAGTGATTTTGCTTGCTAGATAATATTGGTTAGCATTCTTTGCAATAAAAGAAATACAACTCTTTGGTAGGGAACAAAATACACCAGAGGGAACAAAAGTATTGTTTATATTTTGTGTTACTGCAAACTCAAGGCTGAGCTCTCACAGACAGTAAGAAACCTTACATGGTATTACTCCCAGTGAAAGTTTTGCAGGTGAAGTTTGACTTTATTTCTTTCAGGCTGTGGTCTATGTAACCACCTTTCCTCTGGAGCTGATTGTACAGGGTACTCCCCTTAGCCAGACTGAGACCTGTCAGTCCACTAAAGTTTCCAGCACTGCCTAGCTCATCAGTTGGGATCCCTACTCCTCCAGGCTCTTCTCCCCCTGCAGTGAATTATACCTCATTTCTTCAGTGAGACAGGGAGTTTGGTTTTACTTCTATCTGGGGAAATTTAATCTCCCAGGTGTATATAATGATAAACGCCCTTTGTGTGTGTGTTGTACGTCTACAACATTTCATCTCTTCTTCAAAAGAGCCATTGGGTATTTCAGTAAATAAATTTTTCTCGAGGAGGACTTAGAAGCAGAACTGCAGCTTCTCTATAAATAGACTGCAGGTCCTATATTACCAAAATTATATAATGCTATGCAATAAAACTTACTGGGAAAACACATCTTGTACACAATCCTAGTGAATAAAATTGCAGAATTTGGCTTTCCAGTTCTCTTTTCCTTTCTTTCTTTCTTTCTTGTTACCGTGCTTATCATCAAATTTCTTCCTTTTTCAAGATAAATTATAAATTGATGTTTCCTTATGAAGACTTATTTCCTATTTGTTATCACTTTCTGACTGAAATATTACCATTTTTCCTCCTTAAAGCACTGCATTACTGATGTTTTTTTTTACATGCATGTTAATAATGCAGCATAACAGCTGTCGTTTTTTCTACACATTTCACTTTTTAAGCAGTCACTGTAATTTTAAAGCACTTCAGGCATATATATATATATACACATATATAGATTCTTGCTTGATGAAGCTAAAATAGCATTCTTGGTTTCTATAGAGCTGTTATGGATTGTTAATACCTTTGAGCTTGTATTTTTCCTGAGATGAGAACTGTGTCTTGTCACACGCTAATGTATAGATTGCAAAGGGAAATATTACTGAATCCATGCCACACTTTCAAAGCTTCTAACAGAAGGTCACTGTATGGAAAAATAATATCTTGCTGTTGTTCTGTCTTCCACCACTGTATTGATTGCAAAACCTGGTTTTAAGACTTGAATTGGATTTGGCAGCCTTATGCCAGGGAAGTACTTACTGGTGTTCTATTTTTATTTCTTAAGAGTGTTGCTCTCTCCTTCCTGGCATATTTTGTTTATGTGTTACATCAAGTAAGGAAATGGATGAAGAGTGTTGTGGAAAAATTCAAAGAAAGCAACATTACAAACAGACCTATCAAATGCAATACTGATTTTTTTACACTCAGTTAACTCTGAGCAGTAATTATGGATCATTTTACAAGTTGCATGTCTTTCTGTTATAAACATGTCAATAAATAAGGAAATAAATTTCACTGGCAACATTTCAGAATTACTCTTTATTCTTTTTTAAGTCCACCTACAGTTGGAAAACCTTTGGAAAAAAAAACAAACACAAAAATTTTAGTGCAGGTGGTTAACATAGCATGCACTTGTATTTAATGATGTTAAAAAGAATGATTGTGATAAGGATATCTACATTTGGACTAGATGATCTCTAAAGGTCTCTTCCAACCTCTACCATTCTATGATTCTATGATTTGTAGAAAACTTGTCTTTAACCATCATTTTTAATTCAAGTTTTTTTTTGTTTTGTTTTCTGGTAACAGTATTACTTTGTTCATAAGAAAATCACATATAGTGGAGTTTTTAAACTATTTTGCAGAAGAATGGACAGGAAAATATTAAGATTTTCAAATATCCCTTAATGAACTTCAAGTTCTCAGGGTGCTTTTTCTTTTAATCTCTTTCTATAATAATAAAGTATTAAAACTGTCATTATCTACCTGTGTTAAAAAGAATTTCTAATCCATATACTGATTAGAGATAAATATTGAAATAAAACAAGTTGTTTCTCCAAATTTTATTTATTAAGAATGTAAGATTTGAGGATCCAGGTAAGAAAAAACAGCTAATATTTGTTCTGACAAATTTTTCATTTTTATACATGGTTGAATTAGTAGAAAGTGTAATAAAATCATAAAATCATAGAATGGTAGGCATTGGAGGGGATCTCTAAAGATCATACAGTCCAACTCCCCTGCTCAAACAGGTCTGCCTAGATCAGGATACCCAGGAACACATCCAGGTGGGTTTAGAAACCTCCCTAGGCAGCCTGTGCCAGGGCTCCCTCACCTGAACAGTACAGAAGTTTTTCCTTACATGGAATTTTTTGTGTTCCAGCTTTTGTCCATTACCCCTAGTCCTATCACTGGACACTACAGAAAAAAGTGTTGCCCCATCCCCTTGACATAGATTTTTAGTCTTTTTAAAGAAATGGAGGACATTGCAGAGATCTGAGTTGTCCTTTGCACAATGTCCTTTCATTTTCCATGAACTATGTGCCATCCCAAACTGAACATAGGATGACTCAGTATCATTGCAGAGCTCTTGCAACTAACAGCTGCCATACTAAGATTCCTGCTCCTCAGGGCAGTTGCAAACACTGGTAGATCTCTGTTTCTAGTCTATTTAGATGTCTGAATTCAGACAGGTATTTATAAATCTTAATAAACCAATTCAGCCAAGTCTGGATTTCTAACCACATGAGAGTACAAAAAAATAAGAAATGATGTAGACTCTTTGACACAGCAGCATGGAGTGGAATAGAACTAGAAAATCTTCACATCAGTCATAATACATTTTTGGTTTGGTATCTATTTTATGCAGGGCTTCTGTTTCATTGTTTTTTTCCCCAATGAATGTTTATATTTTTATAGTATATTTTCAATCTTATCAGAAAGGCTGAAGTGTTCTATTCTGAAATAACCAAAATAGGATTTTGTTACAAATACTGTTGAAATGTAATCTCCTTTCCTTCTGAGACCATATTCTAATAACATTAACAAGATTTCACAAAGCTTTTAGACAATGACTCAGCCTAAGGCACAGAAGCTTAAGATTAAAAAGAATGTCCTGCAACACATCTGGATGATAAGTTGTTAGTTCAAGTTGTCAATGCACAATATATAAAGACATTTCAGAAGCAGACATCTGATGTTACATGCTGCTTTCTGTTAAACTTCATGTGTATTATTGACATCCCATGGATGTTCCAGAGAGGAAATTCAGAATAGTATCTAATCTGATGCTTTTTTCTTCTACTCAGGTTTCTGATATTTTGAAATAACAGTCTGCTTTGGAGAAGTTTCTCAACATTAACTTATACAGAGTTGTAGGTAGTCTATATTTTAATGTATTTTTTTTCAAATTCAGTTTCGTGTACAGGAATAAAATCTGAATGACAGTCATTTACATTTCAAGCACTGCAAAAAGTATAACATTTTAAGTATTTTAGTATCTGTAGCTATAGGACTTGCTGGATGATAGCATTTTAGCCTCTCTAAACATTTTTAGTTACCAGATTTACTGATGATAAAAGACTGTAGTGATAAAATGTAAATTAGGACCCACTGATTATTTTCATGCTCTTGAATGTCCTCAGAACCAAGGATTTGGTATCAGGAGGGCTACAGGGGTGGCTTCTGTGAGAAACTGCTAGAACCTTCCGCTGTGTCTGATAGAGCCAATGCCAGCTGGCTTCAAGACAGGGCCAACAATGATCAAGGCTGGGATAGTTAGTGATGGGGGTAGGACCTCTGAGATAATGTATTTAAGAAGAGAAAAAGTTGCTACACAACACCAGTTGGAGCCAGAGAGAGGAGTGGGAATAGGTGAGAGAAACAAGAAGGAGATGTTCCAGGCCCGGAGCAGAGATTCTGCTGCAGCCTGTGGTGCAGCCCATGGTGAGACCCTGTCCCTGCAGCCATGAAGGCCATGGGGGAGCAAAGATCCACTTACAGCCCAGAGAGGACCCCATGCTGGAGAAGGTGGATGCCTAAAGGAGTCTATGAACCTGTGGGAAACCCATGCTGGAGCAGTTTTGCTGGCAGGACTTTTGACTCCATGGCAGAGACCCACATTAGAACAGTCTATTCACAAACGAATTGCACTCGGTGGAAGCGGATCCACGCTGGAGCAGCTTGTGAAGAACTAGCCTATGGGAAGGTCTCACATTGAAAAAAATTGTGGAGAACTGTCTCCAGTGTGGGAGGGAACCCACATTGGGACAGAGGAAGAGTGTGACAATGCTTCCCTCTGAGGATGAAGGAATGTCAGAGACAATGTGTGATGAACTTGGCACAACCCACATTCTTGTTTGAGCTGTGCTGCTGTTTGGGAGGAGATATAGAAAATTGGGAGTGAAATTGAGCCTAGGAAGAATGGAGAGTGAAGGGAGACTGTTTTTAAGATTCCATATTATTTCTTATTACCCTACTCTGATTTCATTGGTAATAAATAAGATTACTTTTTCCCCAAGTCAGGTCTGATTTGCCCATAAGAGTAATTGCTGAATCATCTCCCCGTTCTTGTGAGCTTTTCTTTATATTTTCTCTCTCCTGTCCAGCTGCAGGGACAGAGGTTGATAGAATGGCTTTGCTGGGCACTTGCAATCCAGACAGGGTCAACCCACCACAGCATGAAAGCTGGAAACAAGTAACCAAGTTTACTAAATGGATAATATAGTGTCTCTTTGATTGATTCTGACTTGGAAAAAGGTACCAGCAATGAGCAATTGACCATATTGGCTAAGAATTATCCTATTAAATGTACTAATTAAAAGTGATTTATCAAAATACATTGTTCTGTGAGTGTATAAATCACATTATTTAGCACATTATATTGATTTGTACTCTGTTTATGATCCTAACTGAATAGAAAACTTGTTTGAATTTCAAAAATGCTTTCTAACATTATACTGAAAATTACAGAGGAAGGATCTGAAATGAGTCACAGAAATAGTTTCTATTTCTTTATCTCTGAATGACTCTTTGTTTCCTTTTCTCCTTTTATGGAATGTTAGCAGAGGGTAAATGGTGGAATCATACTCTTTGATTGAACAGTGGTTTCTCTGCTGCACAGCAAACATGTTTATTTACTATAAAGAATGAATGAAAATTAATAGCAGCCTTATGTAGCTGTGATAGTCAAGGTTATAAGACAGGCAATCTGATGGAGTTTGAAAAGAGCAGAAGGTTGAAGCTCTTTTTCAGGTCTGATAAAGGCAGAGCAAACATTAGACTAAGTGGCTAATAATTGCTCTATCATTGAATTATATTAATGAATGAGGAAATGTTGATAATAATAGTAAGAAACTAGGGAACAGAGAGTGAAAGACTGTTTATGTGCATGCTTTTAAAAATGGGTGTTAGTCCCAGCATATTTGAGCTATAATTAGTACACAAAAATAGTGAGGAATTTGGGGCATATAAAGCAAGAAGGAAATTTCTACTGGGCTATCAGAATCTCCACACTTCAGGCCAGAATTTCACTCGTCTGGTAGTATTGTACATATCAGTAAGCAAACTAACCTCATGAAAGTTTAGATTCTTTTCAGTGCATATTGGGCTCACATTAGGCTTGAGAAAGGGCTTGTGTGCCCTAAAGATTGATATTTCCCTTTTTCTGACTGCAATATTTGGTCTAGTAAAAGGTATTATCTCTTTCTAGAGTTTGATTTTAAGAAGTGATGAACTAAAAAAGGAGAAGAGATAGTGTCCACCTTTGTACCACGTGAAAAAATTCTCAAATGATCACTGATACCTGTAGAAGTCTGGTCAATTTAGAAAGACTGTATTTTTTAGTGGCTGATAAAGACATTATAAATGATTACAGACATTTCTTATTTTTCCAGGCTAGTTCACAGTCATGTGGGTAAGTACCATTAGCCTGCACAGAACAGGGGAGATCAGATGATATGTAAAGCCTTTCCTAAGCTTAATTGGCTAGTTTTGGGTTTGCAGATGTTAGATTTCCAAATCAATAATCCTGTAAATGCACACAAGCAGCTCTCATGATACACAGAGTCTGATTTGCTGCTGCTTTGGTAATGCAATGGAAGATCTTGAACCTAAAGAGAATATGTCCTTGTAAATTCTCTTACCCAAGGGGAAATTATAAAAGTGAATGTCAAGGTCATAATGACAGTATGTGCCTTGCAGAAAATGAAACTGCTACTTTATGTACTATCGTTTCTAGTATTTTGATGAGGTCTGTTTGAATTTGTTGCTTGGTTTGTTGGGTTTTTTCGTCTTTTTAAACATTGATTTCCAATCCACATGGTCCCTTCCAAACCTTAAGATTCTGTGAATAGCAGCTGAGGTGTGTAGCTGCATTTCGTGTGAGCAAAAATACATCCCAGCGGTACTGCAGCTGCGCTGGGATGTGCCATTTGCTTGGAACAGACAGAGGGTGGTGTGGCAGTTGCTGTGGCAACCTGCTCTGCTCCAGAGCAGTCAAGGGGCTCTCTGCACGTTTGCAAATTGCTTCCTTCTTGTTATGCTTCAACAGTGAAAAAAGGTGATGCTTGCAATTAAATATCAATGAATACATTTAGTTTCAAAATTAAATTACATTTCTAGACTGCTTCTTGATTTGTGATTGAGCCCAAACAGACTGCAGCAGCAATTAATACAAGCAAATGGTTTCCTTGATATTTTTCAGGTTTGATTTTTACAGGAATACGTATGCATATGTGCACATTTCACACAATGTATTGTTAGTCTTTCCACAAAACCTTGTCTGTGAGTATGGAACTTGAAGGGAAAGGTAGGTTACTATATGACAGCAATTCAATATGGGAAAATCTTTTTATTTGAGGAATACCAGACAATAAGCAAAATGGAGGAGAGTATGTGAGAATTAAGTGATGACATTTAACTGATTAGCTAATAATTGCCTACCAATATTATTGTTTTGAAACTATCACTGCTCTCAGTGTATGTCCTAGAGTGCATTATTCTTCCTCTCTTCTGCATGAGTATTCTCTGCAGTACTCCACAAAATGGCTGGTGAATGTCTTTCATATAAAAGAGTGAAGCATGAAAGTGCAATGGACTTTTGGAATTTGTATGAAGGATAGTACATGGAATCTAACACTGGTTTTATGATGTCCAGTGAAGCTACTGAAAATGTGTCCTATTCAGAAATATAATCCCATTCAAAAACTGGACTGCTATGTATTTGGCAATGAATGATCAAAATACAGCTCAGGTATTTCACACTACCATGCAATTGTCTGGTTATTCTATCTATTCACTCTTGCTTGTGAATATCAAATTTGCATAACAACTTTACAGTGAATTCTTACTAATGTGTAGCATGCCAAATGTTACTATTGGATTATGGAGTAATCTGATTTCTTGAAATCCACGAACAATTCTTCTCAACAGCCTCAGTATGAATGTACAGGGTCCTCTAAGCTGATTGCCTCCTAGTCTGAGAACATCCAGGCAGGTTGTCTGTGACAAATGTACCCAGCTTAGCTTTCTTGCTCTCTTCCACTGCAATGTCCATCAACCAGAATTTATATGAATGAGGTAGAAAATTAAACAACTCACACTACCTGTTCATTGTTACTCCAAAACCCTGTTATTTACATTGCTGGAGAGAAGATATCTGGCTCTGGAAGTGCAGAGTATGTGTATGCATGGACTTGTATTCATCATGTGTATATGAGTGTGCAGATGTTTATGTCTCTTTACCTCTGAGGTTTTTTTCATCTACATCTCTATAGTAGGGGTAAAAAAAGATGACCAGTCACCCTCTTACATTTTGTTTCATTCAAAAATAATTTGAGGTCTATTAGAAAAAAGGTGTTGTCTCTAAAGGAGGAAGCCATACTTGCCAGGTGGTCCTGGCATACACTACCGTGTCAACTGTGCTCAGGTCATATGTTCAGAAGAGACTGATCAACTTGTTTCCAATTGATCTTTCTCAGAAAAGGCTTTGGAAGAGAGCTGGAGGGTTTGTAAAGCAATCAGAGGAGTGTGATTCTGCCTGAACCATCCAAATGAGAGAGACTAATCCATAAAGTAAGCACATCCAGGGATAAATAAAACTAAATGATTCATGCAGCTCGAGTGGCACCATGGGACAATTCCTGTCAAAATTTTGGAGAATACCCCACTGTGGGCTTATATCAGGACCTGAATCTTTATATGGAACCCATAGGTACACACTCTTCATTATTGCACAAGGTCTGAGATGGTAAATGTCAAGGTCAGTCCAAGTATTTTGAATTGCAAGTTGACCTGTAATTACCACTTTGAGAAGTGGGACATTAGTAATTCAGTTATGCTTAGTGAAAGTTTTGTTCTAAGATTATGATTTCTTGTTTGGAAACGTGTAAATGTTTTTGTGTATGGATAGCATCTAAGCCTAAGTGTCTCTTTTTATCATGAAATTTGCTATAGCCTGATAAATATCTGATAATGTCATAAAGTATATAAATATAAAATAAATACATAATGTTTTTAACGAGTGTGTTTGTGTGTTCACATGAGAAAACTTGGATAAAAAATTATCTGATTGAAGAAGAAGTCCTGTGTTTGTAAAAAGGCAGCTGATGAATTGAAAACAGACTCTTGTGTAATACCCAAGTCTTTGTTGGTAGGGAACAGATGCTACACCAGTAGTCCTGGGACTTTCATGGAACTGCTATGAATATATTCACAGCATGAGAATATGGGCAACATGCTGTTAAAATGCTGCTTCCCAAATCTCAGGACTGCTATAGTGTTGTTGTAGTGTCTGCCTTAATTCAAACGCATGCTTAAAAAAAAGGCCCATTATGATGTAGCATTCGGAAATTGTGTCTGTGATTTTATAGTTTATCCTATTTAGTGCTGAAGGGCTGGGAAGGAAAATGTGATATCCCGATGTAGAAGAATCTGTCTTGGGCTTAAGACTCTTGCTTCAAGTACTGATAAAGAGCCTCTTCAGAAATCATAAAGTAATTGAAGGGAGTCATTTAATTAGTCATATTTCTCTTGTGCTGCAAACACGTACATAAAGAAGCTACCACTGTATAACATCACAAAGAATTTTCAATGTGTATCAATCATTTCTTAGAAGGGATGACTACCTTTGAGTAAAGAATCTTATATAGAAACTATGCAAAGTACAGCATAGAAGGAAAAGTTTGTTTTTTTCAGGAACCTTTTTTTGCTGCTTCAGTCATGCTTGAATAAATTATGTGCTTGGCATGGTAAAGACTACAGAGGAAAACAAACTTAAATAAACTCTAAAATAAAGAAAGGGAGAGACTGAGGACCATTATTAATTTGCAGAATACTAAATAAACTTCTTCTGATGATAATATTTAAAGATAAGTACGATATCAGTGTCAACAAATACCTCTAAAACCAGGAAGAAGTAAAAAAGAGAAGTTTTTACAGCTCTGGGCGTGTTTTAAATTGGGTTATCTATCCTTAGCCATCATGGAGGATGGAAAAATACAAAGAAATAGTGAAGAGATTTGTGTTTTCAGTTTTTAATATAGTAACTTTTTTAGATTGCATTTCTGGCTTCCTGAGAGAAAAAGTATGACTAAACTATGCTCTCTGCTACCATGTATTTCTACCTACCTCACAAGAGTACGAATTAGGAAATTACAGTATGCTGCAATTACTTATGAAGTGAGTGCAACATAAGCATTCAGAGGGACCTGGACAGGCTGGAATAATGGTCCAAATTCAATTGTATCAAGTTCAAAAAGGCTGAGTACTGGGTCCTGCACTTGGGCCACAAGAACCCCATGTAATGCTCCAGGAGAGGAAGGGAGGAAGGGAGACTGAAAAGCTGTCTGGTGGAAAAAGATCTGCAAGTGTTGGTTGACAGTCGGCTAAATGAGTGATGGTTTAGCTCTGGCTATGTGCTAGATGCCCACCAAAGCCATTCTATCACTCCTCTGCCTAAAGTGGACAGAGGAGAGAGAAATACAATGAAAGGCTTCTGGATTAAGATAAGACCAGTGAGATCACTCTGCGTTTACTGGTAAAATAGATTCAGTTTGGGGAGAAGTGGTTTTATTTGTTGACAATCAAAACTGAGCAGGGAAATGAGAAATAATTGGGGCTACGGTCAGTTCTTAACATATGGTCTCTGCTGCTGTTTCCTCTCATGGGGAAGATTCCTCATGTTTCCCCTGGTAGACTGTGGGTAGAGTGTGGCAGACAGTCCTCCATGAACTTCTCCAACATGGCTGTCATCCACAGAGTACAGTTCTTCACAAATACATATATTCTTCTCAAATGAATATGACGTATCATAATAAAATATTTCTTTTGTTTACAGACTTCTCAAACTATACAAGATTGAGGGGAGATCTTATTTACAAATATCTAAAGGGTGGGTGTCAGGAGGTTGGGACATCCCTTTTTTCTATAGTAGCTAGCAACAGGACAAGGGGTAATGGGATGAAGCTGGAACACACAAAAAGTTTCCTTTAAACATAAGAAAAACCTATTTTACTGTGAGGTGAGGGAGCCCTGGCACAGGCTGCTCAGAGGGGTTGTGGAGTGTCCTTCCTTGAAGGTCTTCAAGACCTGCCTGGACATGTTCCTATGTGACCTGATCTAGGTGAACCTGCTTATGCAAGGGGGTTGGACTCGATGATCTCTAAAGGTCCCTTTCAACCCCTACCATTATATGATTCTATGATTATTATTGTTATGGAATTATATGACCTTGCTAGATAGCCATTATATACTTTCTGTATATGTTTCATACTCAAATGGCTTATGACAGAGAATTAAAGAACACCATTACCTTGGCCTCTCAGATGAAATTTGTTCCCATGTTTTATGTATGTATGAAACAATTAAGGGTAAAAATGAGATATGGCTACCAGTGACAGGACCTCTTAGTGCTAGAACTCTCTTTTAATGCATTTCCCTACCAGTCCCCGTCAAGTCTAACTGACAAAAACATCAAAATCCTTTTAATTCATGACAAGAATTACTGAAAATTTTCCACGTACTTGATAGTGCTTCACTAACTTACAGCAGGGACAGAATCCAAGTGTAAGGGACACACAGAATTTTTTCCTTTTTGTTCTGCTCTCATTCCTTTATTTAGCAGAGCCATACTTCAGTGCTAGTGTATATATCTGTGTACACATGTAGACATGATACAGTATGTATGTTTGTTACTAGAAAATCATTGTGGGTTGTTTCACCCAGTCTTCGAGGAAGAATGGAAAATGAAATTGGATTGCAACAGCAGTTTTGAAGAGGAATAGATCCCACTGCCTGAGGCTAACTTCGAGGAAATGAAGCACTGCTTTGCAAGGCAAGTTGTAGTCTATACGGAAGCATATTATGCATGTCACAGGACTGCTAATTCCCATAACCTCAACGGAACTTTCAAGATTTTCTTAGTGTTGTTTTTCTAAAGCTTTGACTCTCCGAATCATGTTCTCTCAGCTACTTTTGCTTGAAAGTAACTTTTATGCTCTTTATGGTTGTACAACAAAGTGATTTGACTGGAACCTAATAGTCAAAAGCCAAATGAGAAGTACAAAAGAACTTAACATGTATTTGTTATTCAAAATAAGTTTTTTGGGAGCTGGCTTGTGGATTTTCTTTTATTTAAATTCTCAAGATTGGACAACATGAGACTAACTCTTTTAATGCTCTAGTGTCTACCTTCACTGCGTGGAATCCCGATGGAAATATTACTCTTGTAAGAAATTACAATATCCACTCCGTATTGCTTTTTCTGTATTGCATGGTTTATGCTTGAGACAGACTGGGAAGTCTTCATGCCATGGCAAGTTACAAAAGGTTTTCAACATCAATGATGATTTCTGTAATCTTCCATTCCCAAATTTAACCCAATAGATTATGTTTTTCTTTTATGAAACAACTGCCAATGTTTATTTCATCAAAGCTAGCAAATATCTTGAGAAGAAAATTCAGATTCTGCTAAGTGTCAGTAAAATCAATTAAAAGACCTTTTTCTTCTATGCAAAATTAATTCCTTTCTTAATGACAGTGCACAAAGGCTTCTTATGAGACTTTTCTGTTCTTTTTTTCTGAAACCATGATTGGAACAGTCACATTCCATACGTCAATGAAACTACTGTGGGTTATTAATCTGACATTGAAGTTCTATCTATCACCACCACCAATGTTCTGATTCTTCTCTGGATGGTTTGTTCTCTACTCATCTTTTTTTCTTGCCTTCTTTTTTTAGCATTGATGGTATTAGTAGTTGTCCCACTGTTGAAATAAATTAATTCAGTAAGTAGGAAATAAGGAAATGAGAAGTCTTTCAGATGACCAGGCATATGTGAAATTGTTTGGTGCTTTGTAAGTAACAACAGGTAAAAAATAAGGTTTCTTCATGTTTTCTTGTTTTGTTAAGGGAGAAATTGTACTTACTTTTCAAATAGTGTAATACTCAATTCTGTTCTATTTATCAGGACAGGAGAAAAACAAGTTTCCATATTTTAATCCGCTCTTGAAAGAAACTGTAAAATAGCAACTCTACCATTTAGACATAGCTGAATGGACATATAACTTAGTTTGGAGGATTTCAGCCCCAACTGAAAATTCATTACACTGAAAATTACTATTATCTCATTTGAATGGTGGAACTTTTAGATAAACTGTAGAAACTGCCTGAAAATTGCTTGGTAAGTTTTGCAGGGAAAGAAAATCTATTTGGTTAAACTAACTGATTTGAAGAGGAGAAACAGATTAGCTTTTGGAGACAGAAGCACCTCTTCAGATCTGCTACAGCAATGCATAGCTGTTTTGATGTTAGAACTAGTTTATCTCATTAATTAGCTATATTTTTTTCCCTTTATAGTGTAAAAAATGTGAATTGGATATTTTTTTATATCAATGTGGCTCCAATGAAGCATGTGGAGGTTTTGAATTTAGAAATTGAATACCTTGTTTTGATTCAACTACCAATTCTTGAGACACAGTTAAAAACCTGAGCCTTTCAGAAAACCTTATTTTTTGACTGTCTGCTGTGTCATTTTTCTCCTTGTTATTTGTCTGCAATAAGTTTTACTGTTATTTTCTGGATAAATATTATCTTGCCTGACAAACATTGTGCTGTCATCATCCTCCTCTTTTCCTACTAGAGTTGCAGAAAGCCTGCATTCTACGATGTTGATTTTTCAACATCTACAAGCAAGAAGTTTCTCATAAACCAACAAATGTATTGACTTTAACCTTCAGAATCAAAAGAATCATTACTTCATAGTTTCTACTGTCTTCCTGCAGATGAACAAAACCACAACACTGATAGCCATCCTGTGTTAAGTATCCCATTTTTGTTCCCATCACACTCTACTAGGAAAAAGATGCTCTTGTGTCAGCATTTTTGCGCTTGAGTTAAAAGCAGCTACTAGTAGTATCATGCCGTGTAGGCAAATGTATTTGTAGGCATAATTAGAATCTCTGAATAAGCTGTCCTCTCACAGATATGGGAAAGGTTCTGTTTATGCTTCTGAATTTGAAATAATTAATTATTGAAGTATTAAAATTCATCAAAGAGAAAAATCTGTGGAGACTGGATATTTCTTTCCAAAGTTTTTGAATCATATATGTTTCCCAGAAGTAATTTGTGAGTCACTTAAGTAGTGGTCCATGACATTCTTTTGTGTAGGAAGTGAGCTGGTCAAAGTAGAAGCTCACCAGTTCCCTATGATGTTCCTCACAAGTGCATATGACAGAAGAGACACTAATTGATTAAAGCAGGAGAACAAGACAGCTTTGCTACAAATGGTTTTATAAGTCTTGGAGTTATTAGATGTGAAAGCTTGAACTTCAGGGAGCTCTTGGAATGTCTTGGTGAATATTACAAGCTCCATTTGAAGTCTCACAGAAGTTACAAGGAAGGAAAGTATGTCTGTGGTTTCTCATGTCTCAGAACAATAATTTAAAAAAAGAATGTTATTACTACAAGCATTTACAGCATAAGCAAAACTTTAACACAGTTTCATATATTTTTCTGGTTTTGGGTTATAGTTGTAACTAGATGAGTGCAGGTTTGCTGTGAGGTAGGAGATGCTTCCCCGTGTGTGTAAGCACTGGCAGGAGAAACACGGGCTCCTGTATCATTAACATATTCAGTGTTTAGTATATTCTCATAAATTCCCATATTCAATAACAGATGCTGTCCCTCGGGAGTCTGTACTGGGACTGCTACTGTTCGATACCTTTATTAATGACATAGTGTGGCTGAGTGTGTTCTCAGTAATTTTCAAGATGACACAAGCTGTGAGATACAGTTCATAGAATCATAGAATGGTAGGGTTGGAAGGGACACCAAAAATCATCCAGTCCAACCCCCCTGCAGAAGCAGGATCACCTAGATCAGGTTGCATAGGAAAATGTCCAGGTGGGTCTTGAAGATCTCCAAGGAAGGAGCCTCCACACTCTCCCTGGGCAGCCTGTGCCAGGGCTCCCTCATCCTCATGGTGGAATAATTTTTTCTTATATTTAAGTGGAACTTTTTTGTGTTCCAGTTTCATCCCATTACCCCTTGTCCTGTTGCAATATTAAAAAAGGGATGTCCCAACCTCCTGACACCCACCATTTAGATATTTATAAATATTAATAAGATCTTCCCTCAGTTTCCTCTTCTCCAGACTAAACAGCCCCAGTTCACACAGCCTTTCCTCGTATGAAAGATGTTTCTGTCCCCTGATCATCTTGGTGGCTCTGTGTTGAACTCTCTCCAGAAGTTCTCCGTCCCTCTTGAGCCGAGGAGCCCAGAACTGGACACAGGACTCCAGATGAGGCTTCACCAGGGCAGAGTAGAGAGGGAGAAGAACCTCCCTTGACCTGCTGGCCACACTCTTCTTGATGCATCCCAGGATGCCATTGGCCTTTTGGCCATGAGGACACATTGCAGTTGATCCATTTAAAGGAAGGGATGCCATCCAGAGGGACTTAGACAGCCCTGAGAGATGGGTTTGTATGAGCCTCAGGAAGATCAACAAAATCAAGTACAAATTTCCACAAGTACCAGCACAGACTGAGTGATGAATGGATTGAGAGCAGCTCCAAAGAGAAGAATTTGGGAATATTGGTGGACAAAATATTGACTATGAGCCAACAATATGTGCTTGCAGCCCATAAAGCAAATCATAACCTGGGCTGCATCAGAAGAAACATGACCAGAATGTTGAGGGAGATAATTCTCCCCTGCTACTACATATTTGTGAGACCTCACCTGGTGTAGTGTATCCAGCTCTGGAGTGTCCATCATGGGAAAGACGTGGATATGTTAGAATGAGTCCAGAGGAGTGCTGTGAAAATGATCAGAGGACTGGAACCCCTCTCATAAATGTTCCCTTTCAGTATACCTAAAGGTCTTGCATAACGTGTTAGAGAGTCAGACATGCTAAGATCTCAACTACTAAATTGGATCTGTTGACTGTTTTCGTATTTGGTAGATATTGGCCACAAACTACACTGCTCCATGCTTTGGGGGGTTAGAAGAATCTCCAGGACTAACTGTGATATCAATCTTCTATCTTCCTCCTCATGTTTAAAAAACTCTATTCAGTTATTCTGAGGATAAAAATTAGATTAACTCTGCTGATGTTAGTTAGCTAGAGCTTGAATCAGCAGCTGGCCTGAGGCCCAGGAGCACCTGGGTTTCTAGAATTGGTAGTGATCAGTTATTTTCTCTTCAAAAGCAGAAGTGCCATCATGAATCATACATAAAATTTCATTAACAACTAATGGTTCCCAAGATTGCTTCTAAGCCTCCTGTAATCACTTGTGTTTTTCTTAATATCCATTGAATGATGGGAGGGAAGAAGTTTGCTACTTTGTGGCATTGCTGTCACTGTATTTCTCAATTTTAAAGTCTTTCTGGCTTTAGAGTTGAGATGTACTTGCCTTTTTGTTAATGGCTAACACTCAACTTCTAAAATCTTTTCACAGTTCATCAGCTGTAGGCAGCTGCCTTTTACTATGTTCACTTAGCAAACTGGTTTGATTTCATCTGGTATTCCCACTGTGGGACAGATGGCAGAAATGGCTGATATCTGTGCTACTGAGGCACGGTGTCTTCAGATCCCTGTGTCACAACTGCGTGATGTAGAGGGAAGCAATTTTTGGCTGCTCACTCAAGATAGCTCCCCTGAGTGATGAGGTATGTAAGCCTCCAGGCTGTAACCACAGAACTGTTTTGTTTTCCTTGTCTCTGCTCTCTTCTCTCTCCCTCGCTTCCCCTTTTCTGATGAATTAGGATTTTAGCTTATTAATTCTGTTCTAAAACACTACTGAATGCAAAATAATATCAACTTGGTGATTTCATTCCATGTCAACAACTGGAAGAAAGCTGAATATGATGTTATGTAATTCAAATCTCAGTGTATTATAGATGGCAAGTGCTGACAGAAAGCTTACTGGTATGAAAACAAAATAGATAGGCTGTAGTCAATCTCATTTCTAGCTTTCATGAAACCTTAATATCAGTGTGTGTCATACAAAGCCACAACTGTGATTCTAATGTAAAAAGAAGCTCTTAATGCTAGATTTCTTTACTGCATGTTGTTATTATGCTTAGTCTTTCTAGCTTGTATAGCCCCTATGTTATAAAGAACACAGTTGTTTGCCCAAATTTTCTCTAATATGCATACCATTCTGTGGACATCAGAGTCAATGCAGGCCACAGCAAAAGGTTATTTAAGAGGAAAATCTCTACTGCACAGTCCAATGGTCCTATATAGCCTTTGACTCATTTGGTTGATTTTTTAATTCTAGATATTTTTCCTTGAACATTGGTTTTGAAATCTAGTGTAAGATAATAGCTTTATTAAAGTATGGCAAAATACTGAACTTCTTTCCATGTTTCTTGAAAGCCTGTGGGTTCTAAAGCTTGACTTAGATATGACTATATGCCAGCTTTGTCTTTAACATTTGTGGATGGTGCATGGTAAGGCCAACAAAAGGCTTTTTATTTTCTCATGCAAAAAGAAGATATTAGAACCCTATAATTCAAGTATATATTCTTTCAGAGGTGGAGAAAGATGTTAAATTCTTAGGCTTCTTTCAGCTGAATCATTTTGTCACAGATGTACTATTAGCAGAGTTGCATCCAGCTAAAGTACAAGCAAAGTAATTCAGCGTGTTGCTTGCTGTGAAGGTTGTAACCCCATTCCAAAGTGCCTGTGCCCCAAGTCTTTTCAGTGCTTATATTTGCCACTGTAACTGGTTTGCTGTCCTTAAAGCCACCTTGGTCAAGGAGTTTACTGCTTTCAGCCAGTTGAAACTATTGTACCATGGTTTGACTTGTTTCACTGTAGGAAACTCAGGAAAGACAACTGAAGTCCTAATTCCAAAGCAAGACTTCTGTATTTTTAAGGGATTCTGGGGCCTCTTGTAGCCCTTGAGAAAACTGAAAATAATGAGTAAACAATGAAACAAGGGGAATCCTTCCTTAACACATTTCTAAGGAAAAAAAAGGAAGAAATATTTGGGTTTTTTTAATGCTTTTTTCTTTAAATAGCAAAAAATGTAATTCACGTAGCTTTATAAATAATCTGATGTTAAGATATTAATATTCTCTATTACTCTGATAACTGGAAGTTAATTTTCTGATTTTTATGTGCAGTCATCATTGTGCTGCTAGCTTTGAGTGTGCTCAAGCTTTGGACCACATGTCTGGTGAGATTTGCAAGTACACATAAAAAGTTTTACAAGACTTGGTGGTTTGGGGCTCATATATGGAACCATGGAGTGAAAAAGAAAATACAAATCATAAAGAAATACAGGCTTTTTTCTTGAAAACAAGTATATAAAATATCCTCTAAAGTTACTAGTTGATAGTTTCCAGTAAGTTGAAGACAATTGTTATAGCTGGGGTTACTTTTGGAAAACCATTGTACTGTGTTTAGTATGTGTGACAATATATGTACAGCAACTGGAAGAAAAGCATATATTACAACACATTAAATTACAGAAAAGTGACAAACTTAATCTCTTTGATGTCAAAACCATATATTTTGTTCCAGAAATACATTACTTAATGGTGGCATAATAACAGAAATTGAATTACAGTGACTTAAAGGACCATATATCAACTTCCTTCTCATAACAGCATTAAGTGGGTTTAAACGAACAAAATACAATTATCAGTAACTTCAGATTGGCACTAAATTGAAAGAATTGTGTACTGCTGTTACTGTTTTGACTTTTTCAGTGTGCTGAAAAAAGCACACTGAACTGTCTGGACAATTATAGGGTTTTGGCTTTTATAGCCTTCCTATCTTGAGAAATGAGGGTGCAATATTGAAAAGGTCATAGGAAACAGAATAAGAACACAAAACAAGATACAGGAATCTATTTTCATGATTTTCAAGGAGATAAGAAGAAGAAATTCAGGAAAATTAAGAATGCATGCATAGCTGAATGGAAATGAGTATTGTGTCTTTTTTCTAAACTATTGATTCTATCTCAACACTCTCATCTTAGTCTCTAATGAAGTCCAGCATAGTTATGTAAAGATTCATTCATCAGAAAAAAAACCCCTAAGCTTCTGCTGAGATGTCTGATTGCCAAAAAAAGGAGAAAAAGGACATAAAACCTTAACAGATAATGCATACAAACATATGTTTTTTTCTAATCCATTTCTTATTCTAAAAAGTATATTTGGGCTTTTAATGCAAATAAATTTTTATATGAAACAAGCCAAAAGCAACTAGAAGGAGTTTACGTGAGACATCTACCTCTCTCTCTTCATGCTGTGTTAATGGTTTTGCTGTGCTTCATCAGTAATTTTTAAGATCTCATTGGAGCTTCTTTCAAGGAATATGGAATGTGTTTTTTTCTCCTGAGCTTTTGGCTTCCTTTTGATGTCTTTATCAGGTTTACAGGTTATTGGGAGCAATATCATTACAGTATCTTGTGATATATGAGGTGGCTAGAGTGAAACATTAATATGAACTCTTCAAATCTAGATACCTAAAGGGTAATTACTTGTTATGTGAAACTTTAAAGTGTAGTTAGATCCAAATTTTCTTCTTTTAGATTGAAATATATAAACACAAAGCCTCAAATGCATAAAAAATTGTTGAAGGTTCTTTTTTTCTGGGTGAAATTCTTTACACTATATTACTATATAGTAATATTTGACACATCACTCAAATTCTTTCTCTTTGGCTAGATTAACTGTATAATATTGTCTTGTGCCCTATTCATGTCACTAACACCATATAGAATTGTTGCAGGCTTATTCCAGAGGATGATCAGGAATGCAGCTTGGCGTGGAAAGGGGGAAATTATTCACAAATCTGGATATATATTTGTTTTAATTTTGTTTTTTTCCTGTCTTAACTGTATGATTTTATTTTTAAACAAAGAAAAAAAATTTCTTCTCTCTTTCCCAGCACAAAGTACACCTTTCTAGACTCATGCTCAACGTTTCCAGCTGTAAGAAATAGTTTCAATGTTTTCACAGAAATATAATTTAAAAGTTAAACACCTTGTCCTCTTTTTTTTTTGGTCAGGCCAGAGCCAGTACTTGTATTTGTGCTGTTTACCACATTCACTTGTACATAACAAATAGCTTAAACCACATTTTTACCTTTCTTCAGCTATTCTTTTTTAATTTATTTATTTAAATTTATTGTTTAAGTCTGAAATGTTGCCAGCTTTCATGTATATCCACATCATCTCTACTTTTAAGACTGATATCTGCATAAAGAGAATGTGTACGTAGTTACATGTAGACATACTCATTCTGTATATGTTTTAACTATATAGTTGATGTTTTGAAAAGATATATGCTCGTAACTAGATCTTTAAGTTCTCCACTCTTCTTTACTCTTCTGTCTTTGAAAGGCTAGTTTGATATTAACATTATTTTTACTATTTGTTTTTCTTTAACACTGTTGCCACCTGATCTAGAATATGAGTACAAAAAAAGGACATCTTTATCCCAAATGTCTTTTAATATTTTTCAAATTTGTTACCTAAATTGTGGTTTATTGCAATGAACAGTAGGTCTTAAAAAAATCTACTGTTTAAGGCAAAGGTTTATGTTTTTGTACCTCTATTTTTGCTCAGGGGAGATGATATGTGAATCATGTCATAAAATTCAGACTTCTAAGTTACTTCTACTCAAGACTTGAAGATCTGTATCAGTGAAAAATGGGAATTACCTTAAGCTGTCTGACACCAGATGCTGGCACCTAGATGTTTGTGGCAAAGCACTCATCACCAAAGTGAAGACAGAGAGGGAAAGCTGGATTTGCTCTGAGCTCTCAGACCTCAGTAAAGAGATGGAATCTTCCCACAAAAGCTAGGAACATTAATAGTCCTGCAAGTGTGCTTCTCTGTTCTCTGGTTCTTGGTTCCATGATGTAGTCATGATACCTTTTATTATAGAGTGGGGTGATCTGAAATGCTCTAGCTATGCAAGCTGTAGACATGGTTTTCTTACTACCATCTCAGATAATGATGAGAGTGAGCTTGAATCAATGTATAATTGTGTGAATATTAGAAACAGAATACTGTTTGGTTGGGTTCTCACTCAATTTCACTTACCAGGAGGCAGTTATAACCATGTGCTGCACAGTGGGAGTCTGCAGCCAAACATTTATGGTTGTTCTTTGGGAGTTTAGTATGTTCTTCAGGAGTGTCAGAGCAAAAATGTGCCTTTAAAACTTGGAAAAACTGGGCAAAATTTGTACATACTGTGCTCTAAGTGTATTTTGATGTGGACAGATCTGGAGATCCAGCTCTGAAAAAAACGTTTAATATTTGAGATTTCTACATTGGACTTGGATTCTGACAGGCTTCAACAGACAAACAAAACATTGCTTATGTTTGTGGCATCTCAGTAACACAGAAGTTTTACATAAACATTGTTATAGTTATTGCTCAAATATTTGAGACTTTTCCAATAATACATTAAAAAAGTGACAAATATCTTTAATGTGTATGTTTCCCAAGAGAGAGAATGAGGCAGTATATGTGCCGTAGTGTTTTGGTTCAAGTAGCAGAGCTTAGCAAATTTGCTCCAAAAGCCACATGAGTCTACCCAGAGTGAAAATATTGACAGAACAGACAAAATTTTTGGGAAAACTCTTATAAAAATGAGATTAATTTTCAAATACCCTTATTTAGTAGAAAAGTTCTAGATTCTAAATCATCTGTTTTGTCCCTTGTATGGTTATGATGCAGAATATCACCAAGAATAGCAAGACAGCTTGGCTTTCCAGATTTTGATTGCTAACAGTTATTACCTTATTATGAGATGTGATAATAAAATAGTATTTTAGATGTTTTTACAAAAAAAAAAAAAAGCCAATGAATGAGTCCTTACATAAAATTTGAACAAGGAATAAGAATTATGAAATATGTTTAGCTACTTCTAAAAATAGTGTGGTATGATATGAACTAGGCTAATTGCTTGGATTTGATAATCTGCAATGGAATCCCTTAGCACTACAAATAGGCTGAGATTCTTAAAGAAATCTAAATTTTGGAAAATCAGTCAATACTTTTGAAAGAACAACTCTAAAAAATGTGTCAATTGCTTACCAGCATCATTGGTTGCTCCTGAAAAATTTTAGCGATATGGCTATCCAGGAAGAGCAGAGTTGCTTTTTAAATTTATAAGTGCTTATACATTTTTCTGAAGTAAAAAGAACAAAAATGTGCAGATCAAATTAAGACTAGGTTTGCTATTCAATTCCTTTAAGGCTAGTCTAACCTTTTGTGATTTTCCTTATTTAACTGCTTGCTGTGCTTAAATTGAGTATGCAGCATCCCAGAGCAGCAGCAAACAGGTGGAGAGACTGCAGTTAGTTGTCTTGAAACACAGGATATTGAATTTTGTTATTGAGATAATACAAAGAAACATAAACAATATTTCCTTATAAATTACTCCATATCACTAACAATGAAAAGCAAAAATAGGATTGCTGAAAGACAGGTGACTGGCAGGGTTGTTACTATTTTGTTTATCCAAAAGAGGATTCTAGAGAGACATGTAACAAACGTGGTAGTCTGTTATATCTGTGACTAACAAGGCAGAGTGGAATGAGGTTTAAAATATATTGGCAAAGACTTTTTGGCAGGACTTCTACTGGCAAATAAAACATAAGGTTTTTTCATCTGTTTTTCCAGAATATTTAGTGGCCAGATGCTGAACATCATCTTTTAATAAAGCATTTTTCCTAAATGCAATTGTTTGGGCTTTTGCTTTAATCTTCCTGGCAGCTTTCATGAAATGTTAATAGCAAAAAGCAGATACTTGGACCTTTCCTGTAGAAAAGTGATATCCACTCTCAACATTGTTTTGGAAGCTCATGAAATTAGCAGAGAGAGGGGAGAAATGACATTTAAATTACCCACTGCCATTGTACTTGATCCCACCTATTTACCAACTATTTGAGCCTGTCAAATACTCACAGACAATGCAGAGATGTACAAGGGAATGTTTGCTTCTCTATGAAGAAATATCATTTGTTCATTGTCACTCTTTGATGGATCAAAGCAGGGTATTTTGCTATTTGGAAGATACATAAAGTATGATTTAGAAGTGGCACTCAGTATGGTTTTCCCTTGCAGTGAAATTTTAGACTGTACAACTTAGTATTTACATTTCAGCAAGGCAAGTTCTTCAGCTTCTGTATACTTTCTGTTTGGATATAGTCAGGAGACATGACTTATTTACTTTAGACTAGATGTTGTTGAAGAGTAACCATATCCTCAGAATAGCTGAAATGGTTGTAGAAGTAATCCTGAACACATGCATACCTGCAAATGTATTTTATTGCCTAAATATCACAGGCACTACCAAAAGGTAAACTGTAGTGTTCAAAGAAGTGAGTATGTCACAAGTACAGGTCAGTAGTTACAGAAAAAAAAACCCAACACATTGTCTATAAGTAGGATGGTTGGCGATCTGTCTTCTGGAAATCATGTAGAATTAAGCATGCAAATCTTAATGATTGCATTGGTAATTTGTACACTCTTTACTGACTTATTTTTAATAAGTATATTTAAAACATGCTTTAAAAGAGTTTTTTATGAAATAACACATATAATAACATATAATAACATTTTTTTTAAATGAGTTGAGATTATTGTTGGTCTATAACAGGTACCTTTGCCTTGCTTTCTACGTGTGTATTTGAACAATCTTCACATACCTACTCTTAGAAATCACCAGTTACATGGAGTTACTCAAAGAGCAGATTGACATTTTGCATGGAACAGTGTGGCAGTCACACTTTCATGCCAGAAAAAAAAAATCAAACCAAAAACTTACTTGTTTTTAACCTGCATGGCAATGCCTGTATCAAATGCTGCTATATTGCACTGATAAAGAAGATGTGAAGGCTGAAGCCAGCTTACTAAGAAGCTCTGGATTCATTTATGCTTTAAAGAAGCTATTTTCGAAACCAGGATCTGATCTTCAGAAACTCAAATACATTTAATTTAAGAATTCAAATATTAACTGTAATTTGCTAATTAGCATAAATTGTACCTAGCTAATAATCTCAGAGTTGTATGCATAAAATAAATCTGAAGATTATTAATAAAATTTGTTCTAGAAATTAATAGAACCACTAACACATAGCTGTCAAAATGTTTTAAATTGCTTGATAGAAATCTTTCTCTCTCGTCTCCTACTCATTTTTATTCTCTATTACTTCTTTCAGTGATGGTTTTAGACATAAATGTCTTGATTTTTTGAAGTGCAGAACATCTCAAGTTACCTAGAAAGCAAATAAGTAGAGAAGACTACTTACTCTGTTTTATTTTATAATGTAGTGATGATGACAACAGGACAGTAGAAACCTAGTTACCTTCCATATTTACAAAGTATGCTTTGTGACTTAGCTGTAAATATGGAATATTCTGTTAGTTTCACTTAATTTATGGTGTACTTATGCAAAATATTTCAATGTCCTCTAGGAGGTAAGTAAAATAAAACTTAAGAATTGTTCATCTCATCAGTAGGATAATGGAATGATGAGTTTAATCTCTATGTGCTCTTGACAACCTTTGCTCCTTAAAACAGTACCCACTGAAAACCGGTATGAAACCAATACCACAAAAACAGGAGTTCCTGGCAAGGGCAACTGAAGGAATTATGAGAAACATGAGTCTGAGCTTGCACCAAATACTATTAATGTGCAGTATCTCCTGCAATGCATTGTTAAATCCTTTTTCAGGCTAAAAGAATGTCTGAATCTTGAGCCAAATCTTTATATGGATTTTGAGAATTTTTATAGTACTGGCTCCTAACACAACCTGCCATGGAGTTTCAACATTACATTAGACTGCTTTGTAGATGACTTTTGGGAGACATATGACTAAACAAATTGGTTTGAAATAATTTCAGAAGGAATGTGTCAACATAAGCTTTGTGTGTACTTTTACATTCTGGAATATTTACAAATGCTATATTGATTTTATTTTGTTTAATGTTTTGAGTTTTGACCTATTTTTCTATGGCTATCTACTTCCCTCTATGACACAAAGGGAAGTATCCCATTGTATCCATGTTCTTATGTTTTAGTTAAAGAAAGTATTTCCCCCTCCTAGACTGATTGCAGACTTAACCCCTTCTGCATACATGGACAAGCCCCCTCTATCAGGGTAAAAGAAGATTATCTCCTGCCTTTCTATAAAAAAATTTCATTAATTCATATTATAAATTGCATTAAAAGGCATGATAAATGAAAGCTAAACAAATACTAGTAAAATAAATACATTGCTCAAAAGCTTTTATAAAAAACAACTCATCCTCACAGTATTTCCCTGAAGTATAGGTCTTTTTCCACAGAATCAAGTCACACCTGGCTATAGCAATGGAGTGATATCTCTAGATAAGTCTATACTTGAGAAAAATATGCATATTGACTACTTGGTGACAGGGGAATTTAGTATTAATTTGTATGTATGTTTCATATGTAACAAGAGAAGGGGTAATGGGATGAAGCTGGAACACAAAAAGTTCCATTTAAATATAAGAAAAGACTATTTCACTGTGAGTGTGATGGAGCCCTGGCACAGGCTGCCCAGAGGGGTTGTGGAGGCTCCTTCCTTGGAGGTCTTCAAACCCACCTGGCCATGTTTTTATGTGACCTGATCTAGGTGAACCTGCTTCTGCAGGAGAGTTGGGCTAGATGATCTCTGGAGGTCCCTTCCTACTCTACCATTCTACGATTCTGTGATTCTCTAATTTCCTGCTTTGTTCTTCCCTTCCATTCCTGAAATATTAACTTCTTGATAAGCATCACAGGTAATATATTTCTGCAAAGTGAGAAACCCTGTTGCCCTCTGGGAATCATGTATTAATGTGGGAAATAGAATCAGAAGATCTTTGGAGATGGAAAATAAAGAACCATAAAAAAGGACCAATCTAGGGAAACGGCAGGGAACTGTGCAAAGCAAAATGCTAGGTGTCTAACACTGGGAATCTCTCATGGAACCCAGATGAAAAAATGAGCCTCTATGCACATAAGATATGTAAGATAATTTTCTAAACAAAATGAAAAATTACTAGAGAACCTCAAATTGGGAAGGCACCAAATATTTTAGTATAGATTGACTGAGGGTTTTGAGGTCTTTTTGAATGGTCTTCTTAGATAGATAAACTTGAAAAATATGGTGTTCTCAGTCTTGGCTTAGAATAATGTAGTAGTGGTTAGTCAGAGTTCTCTGTAAGGCCTACTCGACAGCCCTTTCAAGCTGAACACACAAGGTGGTATGCCTTGAAAGTATGGGGATTGAGTATAACCTCACTTCTGGTTTCAGATTTACAACCCATTTCTTCAGCGTTTTCTGGCTACTATCCTGTCTTTCTGTCTTGTCTTACTTCTCTCAGTACTTTGAGGTCTACTGCAGTGCAGGTAGTTGCTGCTTGTTTAGTCTTCTATGAGAGTTGTTGCTGTTCAGCTTTCCAGTTGTAACT
Source organism: Colius striatus (assembly GCF_028858725.1). NCBI lineage: Eukaryota > Metazoa > Chordata > Aves > Coliiformes > Coliidae > Colius > Colius striatus. The sequence continues at coordinate 9,900,524 of NC_084762.1, forward strand.
AAAGAGGCGAAAAGTCTCTCTCAATTCCATCTCTGTATGTGCTGCCTGACACATATTGTCATGCAGTCAAGGAAGTTGTATTTTGGGAGTACGGGAAGAGCTGTGTAGGCTATTACCTTGCCTTCCTTCACCATTCTCTTATGTTTTCAATGTGTTCTTTCTCACATTTGCTGAATAATACTACTTCTTTACAAAGAAATGAGTAGCTTAACCCACCCCCTTAGGCTGAATACAGGTATACTTAGATACAGGAATAGATTCAGTGCATATTGTTGGCCTAAAAAAAACCCGTGCTGTACATGTGCACCAGAAAGGGAATCTGCATCGCTGACTCCTCCTAAGAGCTGCAGATATTGTAGGGTGAGTAACCATTCTGCATGTGTTGAAAGAAGAGTAAGACTGTATCCAGTATACAATATTAGAAGCTTAGGTAAATAAAGCAGTTTATCTTTTTCTGTTAAGCAAAATTATTGTTATGATTTTGTTATCTGAAATGCTAAGTATATACAGAAGAGTTTACATTTTTGCTATGTAGGATGGAAATAATAAGCACTGGAAAGTAGGCTGAGAGAAAGGTCAGTAGTCTTGCATCTGCAGTTCTATATTTGCTCAGGTTGCTAGGCAATGTGAGAAAATCATAGCTCCCAACTGCAAGATTGTGTTTTCAGACATCAATTATTAAAAAAGAAATCAACAACTGTAGTCAATAATACAGTTCAGTATGATTACTTTTTACCAATGTTACTAATCCTTGATAATTAGTAGAGGTTATTAATATTGTATAGGCTGCAATTATTTCCAAATGCTTTGCCTCTCCCTTCATGGAAACACTTATATTTCTTTTGTAATACTATGATAAAAATCTCTTTATCTCTCTTTGAACATAGGAAATGGCTTTAACAGCCATTGACTGTTGTGATATATGTTATACAAGTTATCAAATGTAAAGAACGTGCCCCCTGGTTTTACAGCTGCAGTTGAAACAAAAAGCCTGGTTCTGGATGGCACTAGAGAGGTGTGAGCCATCTAATATAATTCTGATGGGAATTGAAGAAAGACTCTAAAAAGATTTACAAATTGTGATATCCAAAGTATTGGGTCTGAGTTTTAGGGTGGGGTGATAGAAAGAAACATCAAATGTAAAGGAGAGGGAAAAAGAGTGGAATCAAAGGAGGATGCTGACTGCCCTGGGGCACTGTCTGAGGCTCTGCCTACATATATTTGGAAGCACAGTGACTCAGCAGGGTGCTTGGGGATATAATCATGGTGGGGCAGAAGGTGAAAGAAGCTTCTTTCTGGCTCACAGCGTCACTTCATATTATATATAATGGATGAACACAAAGAACCACAAGATCTAACTGCTTTAGAGTCTGTGCTTCAGAATTTCTGTGTCTGCTGTTGGCAGTCAAGATAAATTCCTTTGAAAGCTCCAAATTGTACTGGTGAGGGATGAGGATCTGGGTTTAAGAATTACATCATAATTTGCTGTCTCAATATTTAACATGAATAACCAGATGTAAGAAGAGAAATTAAAGTATCAGGTCAAGATTTTTGTTTCTATGACATGATACAAAATCTTGAATGTACTTTAATCCTTTTATTTTGGTCATGTTCAAAGCATTTCATTCAATAACACGCATGCACAGTAACCTGGATTTCACACATTATCATTAAATGGCATCTGAGGTAAACAGTCACTTATGATTTATTTTCCCATTGCAGCCTGGAGCTGTTCAGTTAATGTTTGAATGTTTCTCTTTCAATAGCTAGGGTTAAGTCAGTTTTAAGCGGAAAATCTCTGTCTGAACATATGAAATGCTTTTGTGGCTATATAGGGTAATGGTTTCCAAAATCTTAAGATTCTGTTGGTATAATCCAGAATGTGAACATATCTTTTCCCAGCTAACCTGATCACATTAGAGGCCCCAGTTCGGGAAATTTACAACAAGTAGGCTTGTCATGTAAATAATTGATATCTTTCAGGTATTTGCATAACTTGCAACTGAAGTGTGAGTGTAGTTACAGAGAAAGCAGAGATGAAGCAGACGGAAAAATATATATTGTTCTACTAAAGGACAGAAACTATTTTGAATGTAAAAATGTTAACACCCCAATATAGATTAATGCCCAATGCATTCCCTGATATGAGACTGTCTTAAAATTTAATGTCAGTCAACAGGAGCCTGGCTGCTCTGAAACTCAGCTCACTGAAAGACTAATGCCTTATGTTTATTCAGATATTTTTACTATAATCAATTTTCAGTAAAAGTTTGACTCTCTTAAATAGAGGTTAGCTATTGCAGTCATGGTCAATACAGATTTGCAAACCATTTATCATTTTTTTATCCTGTGAATTCTACTTTTTTTTTTTGGCAAAAAAGGTAGAATAGCCTCCCTAAAATAACCTCAGTGCTATTGTAGGAATGTATTTTGATTGTTTGATATTCCCATTAAAAGATAAACTAAGCCTGTTTTTCATGTGAGTGCATGTGTACAGTGCTGTGCAACAGTGATGTGTGCTCACTGTAGCTTTCCAAAGTAAGAAGAATGGCTTATTCTTATCAGTGACTGCAGAGGGCTTCAGAGTGCCAGCTGTGTAAACAAGATGTGCAACAGCTGCTACTATAGCAGTTTCCATGGGTATATTGACCATCCTATTATCTGCTCTAAACTGCTGGTCTCATGGACTGATGACAGTCAGTCCTATTTGCTTTAATGCAGAAGAAAAGTACAGACAGAAAACATTAGAAAGTGTTGTGTATTTTGCCAGCTTCATTTCTTTTCTTTTTGCCTTTAGAGTTTCAGACAGACGAGGTAAGTGCAAGTAGTCAGCTCCTGGTTCACCTAATCTCTTCCACTAGTCCTTTTTCTATTTATCTCTAGCACTTGACATGAGAATGCGATGGATATCTCCTCCTTTCATTTCATTACCCAAAAGAATGGAAATTTGACATAAAACTAGTTTGAAAAGAACAGTCTAAAGTTGAAGACTTAAGGAATACTAGAATTAAGGTTGGCTATAGAATCCTAACTTGTAAAACTCTTTTGAGATTTCTAGCTATGTCTCTTGCTGTGATTTCTTCTCTGTGCCCAAGGTGGAATAAAAAGTATTCAGCAAATCAACAGACGTGTTTTGTTGTTTACTGTATAACTTGGGCCTTATTTCAATCACAGTATTTGACCATGGAGATATGTGAAACTTAATTTTGCATGTACTTTCTGCACAAATCACTGTTGTAGTACATAGGCACTGAACTAATTATATTAGATTTAGCTTGAGTGTAATTATTTTTTCTTGCACAATAACTGCCCAGATGTTTTTATCAAGCAGATGTTAAGCTAATTTATTTTTCTTTTACTGAAAAATAAGCCTCTTATGTTTACTGCACAGAAAAAGCAGGTTCATGGACACTTTAGATCAAGTTATTGACATTCTGCAAGCTGTAGCCTTGCCTCTTCGTATAGGCCTTCATGTTGCTTCCAAGCCATGAATTTATCCATTTCAACAACACTTTGTATTTTATTCCACCTTTTACTTCTAAGCTCTATCATGCACTAGCCTCAGATGTAGAGGTGTTTAGCATTCCACCAAACTGAAACTCAACAGCAGGGAATTAGAAACATGCCCTTTACTGATCCCTTGTGAAAAGCTTGGTTTAGAATCGTAATAGATCCCCTGTCACCAGCCCTCTGAGGCAGTGTTAAAACTATTTTGCCTGGGAATTCTTTTCTTTTGTATAGTTATCTTTTTTTTTTTTTTTGCATTACTTACTTTTACACCACTTGTAACAAAGGAGCCATGTTTCTTCTGTGAAGGTTTTGTTATGCAATACATATTTCTGTGGTAACTCAACCTGGTTTTGATTCTGAATAAGAACAATGTCCTGGTCTGTGAACTTAATGCAGTCTAATGTATACAGAGAATGACTCCTTAGAGAGAAATACCATGTATTTGTGTCTGAGTGCTTTCTTTTGGCTCTTCCTTCTGCGTGTTCTGTAAATACAGATTGGCCATGCATGCCTGGAAGGTTGTTGGAAGAGATTCTAAAGAAACTTGGACTTCTATGGTTCTTCAGGCAAAGTCTGTAGGTAAGCAGAAACTTCTGTTAGGTCATATTATCCATCAAGTACTGTAGCTAGTTTTGGTCTAGGAAGTGATTACTGGTGATCTGTAAGAAAAGCCAGGTGAGGAGGGAGAAGCTTGAGTAGTGGTTGTTTGGCAGATACATGCATAGCAACAGATGTGGGGCCAGGTGGTCTAAGGAATGTGAAGTGTGACAGTCAATGTGAGTTTGAGGGAGCAGTGTTATCCCATGAAAGAAGACACAGGGCCACCTGAGCTGCACAATCACAACTATGAAAGCAAATTGGGTGTTAATTCATAGAGAAGCACAGAGGTTTAGGCTTGGCCAAGTTTTTAAAAGGGATTTCTGAGTGATTCAGAGCTCTGCAATGTTGTCTTGTGAAGCTGAGCTCTATCTGTACCAAACTGAGAAACAACAGTGGTGCTTTGATCCTCTTGCAGTTTCAAGCCTCTCTACTGCTGTAAAAGGTTGTCTGACCACTCTCTCAGTTAATTCACAAAAGCTTCCTGTGTGTAATTTTTTTTAATCTAGTCTTGCAAATTATCTAACCTAATGAGTAAGGGTTGCAGAGATATGTTGTGCTGTCCCTGAGAGCTGTTCTGCTTGTTTACATATCTGCCTTCAAATATAGTGTACTCAGCGTGTGACTTCTTGTTATATAGCAGAATTCAGATTGGTTTTGTAGCTCTTCCTTTTGCAGCTGTTTCTAATTGCTCTCTGAGAACGGAGAGTCTTTTGTAGATGCATGTACCAGATATATTATATTGGAAGGGACATTATTTTTCTGAAGCTGGACTTTTTTCAATTACAAGTTCAGCCCAGTGATAAAGGACCCTAAGGAGTATCTGAGTGGTTCATCTATTTCTTACTTTCAGTTATTTTACATATTCCTGTACTTTTCCCATGTTTTATACATTTCTTATGGTTACAAGTGAAGTCAAAGAATGAGTATGGGGAGTAGATTAGAAGGTATGGGAAATAATTTCTTAAATGCTTTTTGTAGAGGCTTCAGCTCAAGAAGAAAGAGGAATCTGCTTAAATTCTTTGCAATGTGGCTAATGTTACATTACATTTGCAGTAAGTAACTTTACTATGGGATGCTCTCAAACTAAGTACATTCAAAAAACCTGAGTGGCAGGTTCAGTCTTATAAGGACCTTGAGTGTATTGATGGATGGATCTGATAATATTCTACCTAATTTACTTTCATCTTCTAACATTAGTTCTTCCTTTTTTTTTGAGCAATCTCAAATATTAAAACAGACTTTTTAAAGAGAAAACAACAAAATTAAACCAAAACCAACCACCAATAAAAGACAGGAAATATGGAACTTATCCTGTACCTCAGTATTCCATTCTTTTAAAATGCCAGCATGTGTATTTCTTTTCTACAGGTATTTGATTGAATGAGAGGAGCTTTTAAAAGTTGCTAATTATTTTACATACATTTTCTGTATTAATTTTTAATGTGAGTTTTTAGAGATAAGGATTATTCAGAAAGTTTGACATGTACTCAAGTATTTGCGAATGTTTTTCTGACCTTTTCTACCTTTCTAGCACTAAGCTTCAAAACACTGAATTATCAAGCCTCATAAATTGAAGGCCAAATCTGTCCAGCAATTGTCACAACAAAATTGATTTTGTCTATTGCATGTCCATCTGTAATGAGATACCAAATTTGGTGTTCAGAGTACAAAACACAGCCTTTCCCACTGTTCTTATTACAGAAAACGATCTGCAGGTTTGTAATTTTTTTTAAATGGTATGCATCTACCAGGAAAGGAGAAGAGACATAGAATCAAAGAATGGTAGGGGTTGGAAGGGACCTCCAGGGATCATCTAGTCTAATCCCCCTGAAGAAGCAGGTTCACCTAGATCAGGTCGCATAGGAACAAGTCGAGGTGGGTCTTGAAGACCTCCAAGGAAGGAGACTCCACAACCCCTCTGGGCAGCCTGTGCCAGGGCTCCATCACCCTCACAGTGAAATAGTTTTTCTTGTTATGTTTAAGTGGAACTTTTTGTGTTCCAGTTTCGTCCCATTACCCCTTGTCCTGCTGTACTAGTGGACAATATCAATTTCCAATGACTTGCATACAGTTATTGTAAAAGGTATTTCTGCAATGGAGGCAGCTCCTTCTTTCTCATCATAAAGTAGCTCCCACCAGAGAGTGGTCTGATTTTACAAACAAGAGGATTGACTTGTTAGGGTCAGATATCTAAAAAGTCTAGCTTGGTGTTTAATGCAGTAGTAATATTCTGTACAGAAACCATCCTCATAAAATAAATGAATTCTTCTCACTGTCCTAGGGGCTCCAGAGTACTTCTCCAGGGTGTTATGAGATGCAAGTATCGTGTCTGGAACGTAAATATCTCAGCAATAACAACGTGGTCTGCATTTTCACCTCATTATCTGCTTCCAGAGATGATGATAAGGAGCAGAAAAAATATATTCCCCTTATAATGAAAGGTTCAACTGTAATTGTTTACTGTAACAGCTGAATAATTCATAGAGGCAAGAGCTGGACAGAAGTTGGCAGTGTCATTTATTTCAACAAATCAGTATGAGTGGACTGGGAAGAAAGTACATTTGACAGAGCCATGGATTTTAGAATACCTACATTATATTTAAATTTCAGATGTTAGTACTCATACTAACAAACACAGTGACTTTCATTACCAGCTCTTGTTTAAATTTAAGGAAATCTTTCTTACTTTTCCAACAGACAGCAAAGGCTGTGGCAAGCAGTGGTGACTTTAGATGAGTGTGAAGAGAATTGAGCAAATAAATGCAGCTGCTTAGTTTTTTGGGTTTGGAAATGATTTGCAATGGTCCATGGGTGTTTTTTGTACCTAGTAACAAGTCTGAAGGAATATTGATTTTTTTTGAGAGACACTGTTTTTCACCTTGATTTGGATGTAATTCAGTAGGTGATTCAGGTACTGTCCTTAATTAAAATAACATTTATTACTTCATTCCATAGTAACCAATAAATTCTCACATCAGAGGTGTATGTTTTCCAACAAAAGCAAAAGGATGACCTGCTGGTTTGTTTTTATTGAAGCATGCAGAATTTGGATATGTGCCCTAAATGGCAAGAATGCAGTGAGTTCAAACTCTGACTTCACTCTGGTAGGTTATGGTGAACAACCCACAAGGGGAAGTAAAGACATTAAAAAAATTACATAACTGCTTCTTATTTTGTGTAGTTTGGGATGTAGACTATATCCAATATTACTAATTTATAACAATTCTTTAGCTGTGTAAAGAAGTAAATAAGTAGCTGTACTCCTCAAGTCTCTCTGCACACTAATACATTGAAGAACCTGACAAAATGCTTGCCCAACGTGAAAATGGTAAAAGATCTATTGTGACATTGCAGGTTTATGATAAAGCAAAGCAGCTGTAGTATAAAACAATAACTTTAAAGAAATATTTTGGAATTGGAGACCTCTAATATTATTTAAATGTCCAAGATAAAAGTGGATATTTCTTGAATGAATATTTAGGTTCCATTTCTGAATCTGTGTCAAACAGAGGAACCTGTAACACTTGAGGTCATTAAAGCTAACACAAGCTTATGCTCCCTTCTTTTTCTATGCTGAAATTAACATCTATAGGTTTAGAGAAACAAACTTAGTGATTACTACAAGATTGTACAACTGGACTAGATTTCCACTACCTATGTTACTGTTTCCCACCAACCAAATAGCTGACTGAAATGGTTCCCTTTTAATTTCTCACTTAATTATAATGGTCAACATTGTACCTGCTATAAGACAGCACTGCTTTGGAGAGAAGGAAAAAAGCCTGAATCCAAACCTATTATTTCCTGAAGATGTGCTCATCTGTTCAGAGATAGATGGACTTGTGGATTTTGCATATTGCTTTAGTTAAGTCCTGTAACCAAGTGTCTATTAGAGAATCAGCAGAAGAGACATACCTTAGCACAAGATTCTTCTTAACTGGAGGAGGAAGACTACTTCAATCTGCATTTTGAGCATTCTGATGTGGGATGATTAAGTTGCTCACTTGGAGTGACTTGCTACTAGTAGCATACCTAACATTGGTAACCTGAATACAGGCATGTTCCTAATGAAAAGGAGAAAAGCTTCTCAGTTAAAAAGTATAGCAATAAAAGCTGATCTTTCTCCACTGTCCAGAAGAGGTCACCGTCTATGTGTAGTGGGTTCGTGCGGACACGTTTTGGAAGCAGGGTGAGCTACAGGGATATCTTCTGTGAAAAGCTGCTAGAAGTTTTCCTTTTATTTCATAAGGCCAATGCCAGTTGATTGTAAGTTGGACCCGCTGCTGACCGAGGCCAAGCCCATTAGTGATGGAGGTAAAGCCTCTGGGATTAACGTAACTGAGAAGGAGAAGAATTTATTGTGTAAATGGTAAAACTGCAGCAGGAGGAATGAGAATGTGAGAACAACATCTCTGCAGACACCAAGGTCAGTGAAGAAGGAGGAGAGGAAGTGCTTCAGATTCTGGAGCAGAGGTTCCTCTGCAGCTTGTGATGCAGCCCACGGTGAGGCCCTGTTCCTGCAGCCATGGAGGCCATTGAGGAGCAGAGTTTCCCCTGCAGACCAGGGAGGACCCCAAGCCAAAGCAGGTGGATGCCCAAGGGAGGCTGTGACTGTGGGGAGCCCATGTTGGAGCAAGCTCTTGGCAGGACCTGGAAACCCATGGAGGGAGGAGCCCACACTTGAGCAGCTTGTTATCAGGACCTGTGATCACGCTGGGGATGCACACTGGAGCAGTCTGTTCCTGAAGGACTGTTCCCCTATGGAGGAGAACCAGTGCTGGAGCAGTTGGTGAAGAACTACATACCATGGATGAGCCCACATTCGAGAGGGTCGTGGAGGACTGTCCCCCATACTGTTGTAGTGGGAAGTGTGAGGAATTCCCCACTAGAGGAAACAGTGGCAAAGACCATCCATGATGAACTGACCATAACCCCTATTCCCTGTCTCCCTGCACTGTTGGTGGAAGTGGAAACCCTGAAAGAAGGGAGGAGTGGAGGGAGATGTTTTAAGACTCAGTTTTTATTTCACATTACTCAGTTTTGATTGTTAGTATATAAAACCAATTCTCCCCAAAATGGAATCTCTTTTGCCTATGACAGTAATTGTTAAGGGATCTCCCTGTACTTAACTGACAAGCTTTTTGTTACACTTCTCTCTTGCCTGTCCAGTTTAGAAAGGGGAGTGATAGAACAGTTTTGGTGGGCACCTCACACGTAGCCAGAGTTAAACCACCACAACATACTTGCTAGTATCTCACTACAAGAACTTGGCAATCTTGCACTGGATATAATAATGAAGAGGACAACTGGTATAGATTTCTTGCTTTCCGGAGATTTCTGGAAGAATGGAAAAAAGAGGCACATAGACTTTTCTGTTGAAAAGCCTTGACATGTTGCCATTAAAAGAAGACTAAATATCATGGCCTTTGGTTGTCTTTCTGATGACTAAAAGTGCTTGAATTTCATTCCTGCATGTTACAGGATCCTTTTGCCTTCTGCACTTATAACAGCAGAAATAGGTCAGGGAGCGGGTGCTCTGACTGTGCTGACTTTAATGGTGCCCTAGAGAGCTTACAGTCTAAATCCATAAGGTTCTGTCTACAAATGTAATGACTTGAAAATGCTTCCTATCAGGAAATGTTTGGTTTCATAACTTGCCAAAACACATCCCCAACAAACATTTTTTGTATCTCTAGTTGTTATTAGAAAATGGTTTTTTTCAGCCTTTCAAAATTTCCTGGTTCTGAAAAGTGTATAAAGATATTTTTTTGTAACTTAGTTTTGTGATCAGTCCTTTGATACTTTAATTTAGAAACTTTTCTCCAGAAAGTTGAAACTACATAAATCATATTTTAGTGTTATCTTTCACATGATGTATTTGGTGTTCAGCTAATACTGAGATTGTCATTTTTAGGAGCTTTTAGTTAATTCACAACTTCTGGTTCACTCTACATTTTAAGCAAGGACATAATTTTTGATAATGACTGCTGTTCGGTTGAGTATGTTCCATTTCAATTTTGAAACCAGAAATTATGAAATTGACTGTCAAGGCAATTATGATGGAATGAATTTAGCTAGAGCTAATTATAGCATGAGATTGGCTATCCAGGCAGTTATTAACTAACTACAAGAAGTTTTGGGAAAATTATGTGTTTGCTCTCAATCTTAAAATGATTTTTCTTTACTCTGAATATTCCTTGTCTATGATGTAGATTATTGTTCATTAATCCTCATGCAAAGAATCAATCACTTTGTACCGTGTTTGATCACTATTTCTTTCCAGAGTCCCTGTTTCATTCCTTTCAGTCTCTGACATCAATATCATTCCAGCTGTTCGTTTACCCAGGAGGTTACTTCTTGGTTGCAGCCAAAAAATATATATGAAGACAAGGCATGAAAATACACGTGATGGCAAAAGCTCGTAAGAGCTGAATCAAAACACAGTGGGGTGTGTTATAGCAGTAATGAGACATAGCTTTGAAATTGTGTTGATAATTTCAATTTACCTCTTAGTTTTGGGTACTCTCTAGCATAAAATAGTGAATGTTATTCCTGCAATGAATTTGCTTTGGGTTTAGCATGTGTTCCTTCCTCATATTCTTGAGCTCTATGAAATAACAGTTTAGATGTATGTATATGGTTTGTTGTAAATAAAGCCTTTAGGTAGCTAAATAAAATTGGTATTTTTATGATTGAATCAACTAATGAAAATAAACTACATTGTCAGATGAAATTATGATAGTCAAAGTGTTTAAAAAATAAATCAAGAAATTTGAAAATACATAAATGTTTATTATTCATTTTAAAGATCAGTTTTCTTCAGCAGGAATCAGATGCTGGGATGTGATGCAGCTGAGCAGTCCAGATAGTGATCCCTAAAGTGATCCCAAACTCTCACAGGCAGAAAAGCATGCACTATACGATTCAGGAAAGGCTTCATTTGAAAGAAAAACAGTCTGGGATTAACATTTTGGCTGCAATACTTGAAATTGAGTAGGACATTTGATTTATACACAACTCATCTTTCAAAAGATTTGGAACACTTTTTTTATATGAAAGTTTTCTGGTGTCAGAGGGATGTGAAGATAAATGGTGGTAGGTTCTATCGCACAGTTCCTCGAGACACTGAACACGTAGGTTAGTGATGTGTATCACCTCTTGTAAAATCTCTTTCCTGGGCAGATTGTCTTGTGATAGCTGCTAGATTTTTGGGCAACAAAAAAACCCTGAGCTATTATTGAGCATTCTGACCTGAAGTTTGGAACAAGACTTCACCATGAAATAACAAGTGGTTTAAAAAGACTATCTAGTATGTAATAAGAATTATGTCTGTCTAGAGGTATTGAAAGTACTGACACCAGAGATAAAAACCAGAGTATATGAAAACTAAGCAAATCAGTTTCTTGACAGAAGTTATAATTCCATTTTTGAGTGGAGGAACATTATTAGCTTCAAATTATCTAACCTTTTAAACTTAGTAAATGATTGTTTAAGAGTCTTAAATACTAAACAATCATGCTCTAATGATGTGACTGGACACTATGTGGAGTAGGAAAAGTCTTGTAGTATTGTCAAAATGGTTAAGTAAATTTGTTACATTTAATAAGTACAGCCATCCTGACAACAAAACAATGTTTTCTGTGTATATGTGAAATTTGGCAGAAATTAGCAATAGATTTGGTTTTATCACTGTTGTCCTTAAACCAGCCTTCAGAGGCTGTTACTGTTATTCCTATGTAATATTATATTCAGACTGCAGTTATATATTGACTTGCTTTTCAAGTCGTGATAATATCTGTCAAAACCTAATAAAACTACCACTGAGGGAACAGTGAGATGGGAACAATCCTTGGTCTTCAAGACCCGGCTGGACATGTTCCTATGCAACCTGATCTAGATGAACCTGCTTCTGCAGGGGAGTTGGACTAGATGATCTCTAAAGGTCCCTTTCAACCCCTACCATTCTATGATTCTATGATAATCTGGCAATTTTTCTTTTTTTCTTTTAATTTTCCAGTTTAGCACAACTGACTCAGAAGTTGTTAGGTAAGCCACATGCCAAACAGCTTTCCTGACAATTGGCCATCTTTCTCCCTTGCAGCCAGTCTATCTGAATGGTTTTGACTTTCAGGAGCTTTGCCAAGTAGTCTCTCTGTGAACTAGGATATGCCACATGATAAATATTTAGATATTTGAAACTATGAATTCTGAAATATCAAAATTTTTGACAAAATAGGATTTTGATATCTGTCCTGTTATAATTCCTTTGTTTCCTTAATACTATTTTTTAGAATGACATATAACATGGATATATCAGTAAGAATAAATAAGAACTAGCTGCCTTGTGTCAATGACCACAGCAGTTTTTGTTAGGAAAACGATGTATCTACCCTTGTTAGCTCATGTGCTGCAGGAGGGAAATTTCTTGGAGTGGAAAGGTGTGAAAAGTAACTTAATATTTTACACATGTATTGTCTGGTAAAGATTACATAGGATGAAAATTCTTTCTTGACCTCTAAAGAAAGCTGTAGATATCTACTTTCACTGGAATATTGTCCTTTGCTAAGTAACTACCATATATAAAATAACTTAAGCTTTTTTCCTACTGTAAAAAGAGGTGAAAAGCTCCCATGAATTTAACAGAATTATAGCTTATTTCCAAGTTATAATTAAACAATGGTGATTTTTATAGTCTTTTTTTTTTTCTTTTTAATTCTATTTGCACACTTCTCAAAAAAGCTGTGCATGAGAACTGACACGCCAAAAAAATGTTTCTTCTCTCTTTAAGAACTTGCAAATCAAAATTGAAAAAGCCTTGGCAAATAAAGGGTCAATAAATGAAAACAAGAGGAGAGGGGTAGGTTGACAATGTCATTTGATTATTTATTAAAAGGCATGCACACATCTGAGTCGGTTTTGTTTTACTTATTTTTGTAGTTTGAGACTTCTGAGGGCTTAGAGAGCATGAACTTTACATGAACTATGGTTTCTTGGGTGCCTGATGGCTGAGCTGCAAGGCTCTCAAGCTGTATGTAATTGAAAAGACAACATATATTGGTGTGTCAGGAAACATCACTTACATCTCTCTATGCTGCATTTACATCTTAAAGAAACCTATCAACAGACATTCCCTCAGGTCTAGAATAGCCATTATGAATGGGCTTTTATAAACAAATGAACAAATACAAGTTTCTGACTTTTTAAAAAATTTTCTGCTCTGGAAAACAAATGCTGGTAAAGTCAATGGAAAACCATACTTCAGGGTTTCTGTTATGGTTGGAGGAGCACGTTTTCAGTAATAACTAGTGCTTGACTTTGTGCTCAGTATTTGAGGTGAGGGCCAGGGGATGGAGAAGATGACTCTCATTTTCTTTTATCATGCTTTAATTTCCATAGCTGCAAGAACAGGGGAAGGAACAGAAACATATTCACCTTTCCAAGTATGTGAAGCCTCATGTCTTGCATTTTTTTTTTCCTAGCAGATAGTGCTTAGAAGGATACTAAAAGTATTTACAAAACTGCAGAGCTAGCACTTCTAAGGTCTTAAAGGTGAAAGATTTATCTTCTGTCTCCTTGTTTCCTTAATAGAATAGACCTTCAGCTCTTCTGGGGTTTAAAAATCAAGCAGATATGAAAACTACCAAAGAGTTATACTTCAAGTTTCTGAAGACAGTACAGACCTAAGCTGCAGGATTGTTAAAGGGTCTAGTTCTCCTTGGCTAAAGCTGAGAAATTTGGAATGCTAAAGGTCTTTCTCAGAAAATGTCCATCTTAAACTTTTTTTATTGTCAGAAGATAAATGATATCAAGGTTCTTTTCTTACTGGTACTTAATAAAATATATTTAAAAAGAAGGCAAAACTGCTTCAACAACAGAAACCCCAATGGACTAAATGCTGTCTTTGTGGGTAAGATACAGTTCAGTTTCTCACCAGGATAAAAATTGAATTGACCTTCATCTACTTTGCAGATTTTTCTGGGCATGTTTGCTAATGTTACCTAGAGCAAATGATAGGGTGTTCACCATACTAGAGACGGTTGATTCATGTAGAAGGAAGCGTGCAATTAAATGCTTTGTCCTTTCATCTCTTACAGTATTTGCTGGAAGACATTTTGTGGTATATGTGGTATAATATTAGTCGTTCCCCTTTATTGGTCTTTCCTTAAAAAATGGTAGTCCACAATGATTCAGGAAAATAACTTGAAGGACAGAAATATTGCAAGCTTACGGATGGAAAATGTTTAACGATTAATTGAAATTGTACTTTCTTTTGAGGCAATACCCAGTGTCCTGGTACCTTGATGATACTTGTAATGAGCCATCTGGAGCTCATTAAGAGGAATTAGAAATATTGGGAAGTCAGACCACTACAAAAATACTTGACACTAAGCAACTTGTATGCAGCAGTTGATATGGAAGTATTACCTCTTTGCTTTGTCTGGAACTTTCACTTCTGGATTGAGTAATAGCTAAAAAGAAGTGAATATAAAAAGGATGTTTTCAGGGTTACATCAATAATCCTACCTGATGATTATTTTTTTTCCTGTATGACATATAATCTCTAACTTTTTTCAAATCTGGCTCATTCACATACTCCAAAACTGTTGCATGTGCTTTTTCCATCAACTAGGTTAATTCAGCAAAAAAAAGTCTGATAGAATCAAACAGGATGGTACTTTAAAGTATAGTTTGCTTGATTTGCCTGTTCTTAATTTAAAGTCTCTTAAATGAGAATTAGAACATCATGTACTAAGAGTGTGCTACTAAACTTATAAGTAACAAGCATTTATGGGTCATCTGCCACATGCTATTATTCATATGTGAGCATAAAACTGCATAGCTTGGAGTATTCTGCTGATGCTATTTTGCAAATGGTGTTTTGTGTATGTGTCAAAGCCCTAAAGTCCTAAAACTTCAATTTTTCTATTGCCTCAGTTTTTGCATATGGAGGAGTTTTTAATAACTCCCATAATATTGTAATATTAACTTGCCTCTGTACTATTTGATTACTTACTTGTTTTGCTGAACTATGGAATGTGCAATAAAGAATTTGTTCAACCTTTCCAAACTCTGAGAGATCCCACAGTTGAATAGCAGGATATTATTTTTTTTTAATCCTTGTGGAAAACAGTGGTTTAGAAAAAGCTTCATCAGCTGTATCCATTTCATGCACAACTGCAGGAGCTTGTCAGCAGGAAATAGAACCAGATGTTACCAGTTCTTAGATTCCTTACCTCATAAGCACTGCAGCAAGCCAGATCTTGGAATGTTACTGAAGTCCCCAGGAGAGCAACAATGAAATTGGCACATCACAGTTGCCATAAAGCAAAAATAATAAGAAAAACAGACCTCTTTGTAGGTAGACAGTGGCTAATACTGCAAAACTCTCTAGCAGTGCAAATAGCTGTCTGATAAGTAATTTCTATGTTTTTGGGCTTTAAATAGAAAAGGAGTTATATGCTGCACTCATGACAGCTTTTTTTAATACCTTCTAGTTTTCAGAGGGTACTTGCTTAATAAATATGGAAAGACTCAAATTCAGAATGTTTTCAAAAGAGCAGTGGTGGCAGTCTAGAGAGACAATCTATTCATGAGCCTGAGACAGCTCTGGTAAAAAACTCCTCAGAATTGTGATTAAACTCTTGGAATGGCACAGGCTTTTCTAAAGCTGTAGAAATATGAACCCCATTGCATTTTTTTTCTAGAATGTCTAGAATAATCTGGTTAGGAAATTATTTATTTATTTTTAAACTTTGCAATGAAGCTTAACACTGGTAGGCTTCATTATTTTAATGGGTTATCTTTATTGTTATGAGGCTCCCTTATCTATCAAGATAGCCAGGTGGCCAAAAATTTTAGTAGCTTAGGAAAAAAGAACACTTGGATGCTTGACATACGCAAAAGAAACATAACAGATCTCTAAAATGGTTTTCTTAATGTAATGATTTTAATTACTTGATCAAGGCAGGAGACAAGATAAGTTACTAATGTCTCCTATGTATGCCTCAGCAGGCCCAGCCATAGTTTAGCCTTCAGTAAGCTTTGAGAAATAGTCAAGGATGCTTTAAAAACTCTTCTGACTACAAATGATAGTACTGAATCAATGACTTATTTTTCTGTTCTTTTAACATACAGTTACAGTTGAAGAAGTGAAATGTTACTAACTGCCCAGGTAAATACTGTAGAACATTTTAATAAATGAAATAAAAATAAATGTAGCTTGGAATATAATTCTTGGGTTAAAATTGTCAAGATAAGATTTATTTAGATGTGAGGAAATAACTAATTTGTATGTGTTGTGGTTCCCACCCCCCACCTCGATTCTAGTATTAATGAATGCTTAGAGTGTTGGATAGGAGAAGGCCTTTTTGCTATGTATAGAAAGCATGATATTTTCTGACATTTACAGCAAATACATACTGAAGAAATCTCTGAAAGTGGAGAAAGAAGCCTCATATGCCTGTCATTTACAAAGTTCATGCTCAAGTTTATGTGACGATGTGGTTGGTGTCTCAGAGTCACTCTGGCAAGTAACATCTGAATTTCAAATGCATACTGTGTGAATTAACCATGATGGCCACTTTAGCTGTCTTGGTAATGTGATTTAATTTGTTGTGTGTAATGAAAAACTGGCATATTTCTAAAGAATTGACTTCCCTGATTTTGGCCAGGGAGGAGGAGAGAAACAAATTAGTAATTAAAGATGATCAGGGAGCATTTTTCTTTCTTATAATGTTACTTGCTTAAACAGGTAAAATAGTGGGTGTCATTCTTTGAATGAGACAAGTATGGAAATATCATCTATTTCTGCGATTAGAAGCCTGAGTTTAACTGAAAGATTTTCAAGTAGCTTTTTCACAGAGGAGTTTTCACTCAACATAGTGATTTTTAAAAATCCATCCCAGAAGCTAGAGAGAAAATGACCATGAGGGGTTGTACTACTACACCCTGAGGTATGGACTTTAAATGATATCAGGAACTGGCACAGCAGTACCATCAAGATAAAAGACAAAGTGTATTTCTTCTCCTTTAGGAAATGATATAATATCATATTCTTCTCTTCTCAGTCTTAGTCAGAACATGTTTCTTTTCAATCTTGCCTCTAATGTAAAAAAGTGAAACTCAGATATAATAATCTTTAAAAGTACAAGCTCGATTTCAGAAAGTGAATCTTAAAAGCTTTCTTAAGCAGATTCATACTGATACAAATAAGCATACTGATACCCAAAGAGTTCATTACTTGCCAGCAGCCATGAGACTAACACATTCAGTGTTGAAACAAACTTTGCAAACCGCTTAATTGACTTAATATTGTCTAATACATGTATATTATTTTAACAACTTCAATATAATAATCCTTTTTTATTCTAGTCCTATTTGATTATGAAAACATTTAATGTAAAGTTATTGTTGAGTTCATGAAATGATGGACAAATAGCTTGGACTCTAAACTCTGATTGATTTGTGTGTTTCTACCCAAATCTCTAAAATAAATTATTACAATTTACTCGAGATTACCATCACTAACTATAATTGAAAGCAGGTTTTTTGCTGAGGCTTCTAAATACTTCTACAGTGCAAATAAGACCTAAACTAGCAAATTACTTGGTACGTGTCCATATTGAGGAGTACAAGAGCAGAATGAGCATCTGTACATATTAAACCACAAATTACAGTAATGAATAAAATATGGATTTATGTGTCTCAGCAAGATTGGTATGTCTTGTAACCAGTGTTGGTTTAATATAGGAGAACATGAAAAATGTACTCATTTCTCTGAAAAGTGCTCCAAGTTCACACAGTGGTGAACCTGATGATTTACTGTTATTGGGATAAAAATTCTGTGTGGGAGATTGTCTAAATGAATATATCCACTGAAGAGTTGCTATATTAACACTGTTCCCTATGACTATGCTAGCACAGCAGAAGGGAGGGTGGTATTATTGTCTACGGTGTCAGTGATACTTTAAGAAACTTTGAGTAAACTTACTTCAAAACAACAAAAAACCTCACCTAAAAATCTATTATTTTTAAAATGTTAGAACACCAGGCACTGGGTTTCTTCTGTGTAGGCTTTCCCTTCATGTTTCATTTGTCTGTCCTTCCTTCCTTGTTCAAGTTGGAACTCAGATTGTACACCACAACTTGGTGAGAAGGTGACTGCACTGGTAGTGAACAAATTTGACACTGTTCTTCTGGGTAATTAAGTGTAATTAAATATATTCATTTAGGACTACATAGTGATAGGGAATTGTGTTGGTCTTAATAGTAGTTACCTGAGGGGAAAAGTATTCTATGATGTGTTTATGGATTGTGCAAGTCCATTCTGTCAATCTTAAAGAGACACTTTCCCTTAAAGGAAAGTGGTAGAGACCTGCAGAAAAGTTCAAAAAAGGCTTAGCTATGTAGCCCTTAATCCAATAGATAAAATGACTTCTTGCCATCTCAGTAGTATGAGAAACTTTGGAAAAGCCACTAAAATATGAGGCGCCACATATGAAAGATGGATGAGTTAGGTACATTTATAGCTGCTTCAGTAAGTGGATGGGCGGTTAAGTGTTCTTAAGGTCATTATTTTGCTGCTATTTCTGGAGCATCTTTTGAGTCATGTGGCAACTACAAGTTTCTCCCGTTGAGCTGTCATCTGCAGAGCATTTGCTTCCTGATTACTATGTTATGTAAATAGAAACAAACTAACAAAACTTGACACACCCTTCACCTGGATGTTAGTTGTCATCTGATATACTGGTGGAAGAATGAGTAATGAGATGTTGATTAGAGTCTTTATATATTAAATACATTTGCATGTGTGACATTGAAGCTGTTTTTCTTCTGGCAGGGCTAAATGAGAGAAGGAAGCTGAATGGAGAGAAAAAGTTCTGACTGACAGCAGGTAGAAGGCACATATGTAAAAATAGGTTCTTATATTACTCTTGATTCAGTATGTGAATGTTATATTAACAGTCATGAAGTATGTTATGGGAATGAAACTGTCCTGACTGTGCTTTGTTTCCAGAATGTTACTCTTGACTTCAGTCCTTGATTTGTGATTGCATGTTGTTTACTTGCTGATCTGAACAACATACTCTTTTCCTCTTGTTTTAGTGTGGGATACTGTCCAACATAGTAATTATTTTTCATTGTTGTTATTTTCCCTGTTCTTTCAGAGCAACACTTTCAAAACTCCTCCACCTTTGCATTGAACAGCTGTATACTACTGCCTTGACTTCTGTATTGATTATCTCTTTCAGTCTAAACTATATGCAACATTGGTCCTTACATGCAAAGACATATGGTGACGAGAAGTCTTATAAATCTTCATTATTTGTATTAAGGATTGAAATACTTAATCTTTGTAAATCCTGGAGCCTGAAAACATAACCTTGTCCTGATCTATCATTCTATAGAGAAAGGAGTATGCTCCAGGGATAACTTGGGGTTTTATCTGATGAATAAGAAGTCCAGAAAAGAGAAGAACCTGGGAAGGGAGAGGGGGAGGGGGAGAAAGATGTAAAAGGTAAGAATGTTCTGTGTCTAAAAAGAGGGAAATTCTGTACCTCCAGTCATACTAGAGCACACAAGATTTGAAAATATAACTACCTTCACAATGACATGGAAACAGTACCCCCAGAGAATCACTAGTCCAACTTCTACTGTGCACTAACTAAAGTGAAAGAAAAAGAGAAAGAAAAGAATGCTTTATTCTTCAGATGAGCTTGCCATATAGATATCAAGATAACTGCAGCTTCTGAAGCCTCCTTGGAAGAAGAAATGCCTTTAAGATCCAGAAATCTCAGCTCACATCGACATAAAATTTGGGAAGACTGTTTTAAATAATTCAACAAAGCTAGGAATGTAGTAAAAAGACAGATATGACACATTTTGAGTTCAAGTGTGTTTCTGTAAAGCTTTTTCCTTGTAGTGGAATAAATCCCCAAATACTTTTTTGTCAGCTGTTCCTAATCAACAGAGGTTCCTGGCTATCGGGCAGCTAATTGTGCAAACTTCTTAACAGACAACTGTTTAAATCACAGCCTTCTACTCAGAAAGAAAAATCTGTTGTTTGTTTGATGTGAGTTGTACTGATGAGACCAAGGAATTCAGTGGTCTGAGACACATCAGTCTTGATAAGATGAGTAGATTTGCCTTGAGTTATAGAACACTGCAGCTGCTTAGAAATTTGCTATAGACGCTTCAAAGGAAACCGTATAACTGAAGGCAGATTGCCTGCTGCATTAAATTTTAAGTGTTAAGGTCTCTCCTTCTCATCCTCCATGCAAGGGAAAGACTTGGCTGTCACTTATAAAAAAAATATTCTTTTGATGCTTAAAATCTGTTTAATTATTATACCTTTTCTGTTATACCTTACTGTACTTTACCTGCTTTTTTCAGGTCACTTTATACTTAAACTGCACTGCTATTTAATTCATTTGTATTACTGCTCTGCTCAATGGGAAGTGGAGAAAGGTGAAACTATCTATATTGAGATGTGAAAGTACTCATGCTCTGTAAAAGATACAGACAAGATAAATCTGCCCTGGAAATAATATGATAGATTTCAGAACAAACAGTCTTTCTTTGACAGATTTTGGATATAGTTTGCCTTTTTATTTTTAACCTTCAGTATTTTCAGAATAAGAGTATCTCCCCTGCCCTCCATGTATATTAGTTGTTCAAATGAAAAGGAACAGTGGATTCAAGAGTTCTTGGTAATGTTAGCATTAAAATTTTAAGGTGGCTTTATTTGTCTAGTGGCTCTTTTCCTGTGCATTTGTCTACAGCAGAGGGGTGTGTGTGTAGCTGTGTCGTCAGCACAACGCTAAAGTAAAAATCCAACCTGTGAATTCATTTCCTTGTGTACAGACAGAACACAGAGAATGGTTTTCAAAAGATTGATTTTAAGTGTCTTATTTGCAACTACATTAAGGTGAATGGAGCTTGGTTCAGCCAGGTATGTTATGTGATCTTTGCATGTTTCTATTTTTAGAAAGCACTGCCATATTTTTAGTGTTTCTTCAGACAATGATGGATCAGTAAGTGATGACTGTGTTTCTGAGTTGTTATTTGCATAGAATCTAGCTAACATAGTGGGCACTTCTAATTATTTTTGTCCTCAACAAGATCATAACCAAAAATATAAGAATCCCTAGAACCTCAGAACATATCTCTAATAACAGAACAATGATATCAACAGTATGAATTTGAAATTACTTCAGTATTTTGTATATTGTCTTGCACAATGCAGTATCAATTAGAAATAGTGTATTTGGCTTTTTTGCTAAGATACAGGAGGTTCGGGAGCAAATAATGAGTGTAGTAAAGAACTTTTTCCCCCCTTAAACTCCCAGATGATTACTACCTAGGTAAACCTCTGGAGATGGGTTTGTGAATAAAACTGTATTCAGTAGCAACTGCTAGAATAATAGAAAGACTTATCTAAAGCTACACTATAACATCAAAAGACAAACTTTAAATTTAAAGTCTAAGTTTGGGTACCTCTGAATGGTGTTCAGATTTATGTTCATAATGTGCATCTGTGTTTTCAAAACCAGACTTTAGCCAAGAAATACAGAATTTCTTACAAACAAGTTGATAGCATTTGGTTGGGGTTTTTTTTATTTACTTTGCTTTTTTTCTTCCTTGACATTAATTAGTTTTTTGCATCATTAGTGAGAAAGTAGCAAGAGCTATGGGATTTTTAAATTGCTGGTCTTCTTATTCTTTTAAGAAATGCTCTGCAGGTCATCATGAAACCTAATCTATTTTATCTCGCAGACTGAAATGTAGATGAAGTTGGTGTAAAAAGTATCTTAAAATGGCTTTGGTCTTGACAAATACCCATCTCTAAGCGCCAAATAAGAGGTCTCCTGATGTGCCTTCACTTTTCACATGAATTAAAACTATATTCTTGTTTGATATAACTTATTGTCTTCTAGTAACAATGATGATATTAACTTTAATTCATTCAATTGACAGGGAATTAACAGAATTGTTTTAATACTTAGTAGCTTGTATGAAGTGTTTTGTTAAACTTGTAGAGGGGGATGAGAGTTGGTAAAACTGATATGTTTTTGTTTGGTTCTTTTTTTAATGCGTAAAGTTCATGCAGTCTTTTACTAGTTGAAATCCATTGTTACTTAGAGCTGGCTTTCAATACGGTTCAGTTTTAGCAGACATTCTTTATTTTTGCTGACATGGGCCTCCAGTGAGATAAAATCTCTGTGCTACATACAACTTTCATGCTATAATAACTTCTTAAGAGCAACTGTGTAATATTCTGCAAATGGATTTCTTAGCAAGAATCCCAACACAATTTGGCCCAATGTAGAGGTATTAAAAATTATGAACCAGATAACACCCCACACTTCCCTTTGCCTCCTTGTTTTGCTAATTAGTTTATAGATTCATTAAGCTAACATCTGTTAGTGAGGAGAATAGCTTAGCTTTAAAATATTCTAAGTCTCTTGTTTTGAAGAATTTTCAAGTGTTCTATCTGGAAAAAAAATGTATTTCTTCTTATTTTTGTTGATATATTAGTGGAAATATTTTTTGCTCATTGTTGTGTGACTGAATCCCTTTTTGGAGACTGCTGTCATTCTCAGCATATCTCATGGTACCTGATTCTCTAGACTGCCACTGGGAATCGCAGAGGTTAGAATCATAGAATCATAAAATGTTAGGGGTTGGAAGGGACCTTTAGAGATAATCTAGTCCAACCCCCTCTTTGCTTTACAAAAATGTGATTAATGTGAACTACTGACTATAGTTCTAAATCATATCTTTTACAATGGGATTTCTTAGCAATATTTTTTAGTACTGGTTACCAATACCACCAAACGTAACTGTTTTGACTAGAAAATTTATTTGAAGAGAGTCCTTGTCTCAGCTGAAATTTTGCCATGAACAGAAAAGCTTTTTTTTGATGCACTGCTTCAAGCAAATTTCTTAAGCTACTGGACTAACACACTAATTTCCGGTCTCCCACTGTGGATTAAGTTGTTGCATCGATTTGACTTTTCTGCTTGCAGAATTGACTTTAGGTTTTGAGGTTCTTTTGCTATTGAAATATGATAAAGTAAGTGTCAAGTAGGGAATGTTCCATAGAGAAATGTGTAATGTTTTGGGAAATAGTTGTGCTGACAATAAAAGCATAGTTTATTGTTAATGACTTTATAATTGTTGTAGGGATAATTTCTAGAATAAACACTAAATTGATCCATAAACTCACTGAGAAAATATGAGCTCCTAGTAACCTAAAGAAAGGGAAAAACAAGGATATTTTTAAGTTGTTCTTCTTCATTACTCTCGTCCCCATTTTCTGGGACTCATCCAGAGTTAAATAATTTCTTTGTACTTTTCTCACATTAAAAATTGAAGGCAGAAACAAAGTGTCCCATACCATCTACTGTGAAGAAAATGGATTCTACGTCAGCCAAAACCAGCAAACACAGAAGGAGTGAAAACTTTATTCTATGAATTTAAAATAATCTGCCAAGTGCTATAGTAATGAAGAGTTTGCAGAGAGCTACAGTTCTCATTCTGTATTTATGCAGAGGAGGACAAAGGTCATACTTGGACAATCACAGTTCAAGTCTTGTGATAATTTGGGTGCTAATCAATATGCAAACATGGAATGTTAGGTGTAGGTGAAATGAACAGGACAGAGGAAAGTGGAGAAAGGGAAATGATGTTAAATGGTTTTCAGAGAAGGCAGCTTGAAGAACAGTGTAGGTAAAGAATTCATTCAACAATATGAAAAAAAACTTGTAACAGGAAGAGGAACTGAGATTTCACCTAAAACACATACTTTTAACTACGTGTAGCTTTCCCAGTACTATTAAATACTAATGTGCTAATATTTTTTTTAATCTCTTCCTTATAACTATGTAAATTAAATCAACTCAAATAGGGATAAGATTATTTGGTTTTTTTCCCATGTTATTTGTATATACAGTGTTTACAAGTTTGATTATATTTTACAAATGAGCAACAATAATTCTGTGCTTCATTCACTGGTCTGTATACACTGAGAGAAAAATTTATTAGGAGTTTCTTCAAAATTAAAAGGATTTTCAAAGCAAACTACAACAATAAGGACTATTTTGTGGATGAAATAGGTAGAAGTGAATTTTGTGGCTGTGATATGATTGCTTCAATAGTGTTATTGAATAATGAAAAAATCTACAAGACCTAAATTTGTGAAGAATTAAATTGCTTCAAAAATGAGAATAGAATTAAGGCAGAAATGAAAGAAGTTGGTAGCTGGCAGTGGTACAGTAATCAAGCCCTTTGGGAAATGATTGTATTGGAATTAATTGATAATACCTAAACTTGATTTAACAGTGACACCAGTGATGCAGAGGAGCAATGTATAAAACTTTTAAAGTAGAAAATTATTAATGAGATGAATAAGTTCAGTTCATAAACATATAAGGTAATAAATCAATTAAATCCAGGAATTTAAAACATTGATAATTATGCAGTCAGATATGCAGAGAAATTATTATATATCTCTTCCATTATAGCATTAATTTAAGAAATGCCAAATACTAATTATTGACCAAATTAATCCTAAAGGAATCAATCAAAGATTTAATATAAATGGTATACCGTGAAAAGCCTGATTCTATTACAAATTTTTGGTGCAGTGCATTTGAGGCAAACAGAGCATAATTGGCTATACTCTTTAAGCCTCTGACAAGCTTCACAACTGTAACTTGCCACTTCAAATAAAACAGCAGAAAAGTTGGTACAGGATATTGGTTAAAGCAAGAGTAAGTTTTAAATTCTCTCCTTAGCAAACCTAGACCTAAATCAGCGCAGAAAGTTATTAATTACATCAATGTACTCCAAGAATGAATTTTCATCAAGACAACAGACGTCATTTAAACCAATCCACATCCCCAAAAAGCTTCCCAAGTTTTCTTTGAACAGTTAGGCTTCTAAAAATGAGGTAGCTATATTTTCCCTCTACTGTGTATTTCTCAGTTCAAGGGACTTAAGCATCACCAGGAAAGCTGACACCCTTTCTGAAACTAAAACTAGACTAATTACAACTCACCCAACATTGACAACTTAAAAAGTGCATCTCTAATTCCTGATGAGTATCAGTTTAATTATTGCGGTCTCAGGATACAGCACAGCTTGCAGAACAACTAACTGGTACCATTAGAAAAACAAAAGTTCTTAGACATATTTAGTTTTATAATTGTTAGCCATGAGCAAATATTCCAAGTCTATACATAAGTTGAAGTTGTATTTTCCTCTTTAATATCTGAAGGGTTAAGTGCCCCAGATTTGATCCGTATTTTTCTTAATAGTATCATTTAATTCAGCATAACTTTAATTCTCTTGACATGTCTTGCCTTATTGAGTATCTCTGTTACATGAAACAGCTTGGATACGTTTCTAAAGGCCAGAAAAGTATATTTTGTCTTTATTACTAATAAATTCTTCCCATCTGAATAGGCTGGAATTGATGTGAAACTGTCTTTTCTGTAGCTATCTTGACTGTACTTGCAGCTGATTAAAATTAAATTTTGACACCATTCTGCTTTTAATTTGTTTTTCCCTCTGCTTCTCCTAAGCAAGTTCTTCAAGTCCATTAAAGCCTTATTGTAGATAGGTAGCTTCCAGAGTAAAAGGGGAATTGTCATAGCTGAAGAATTAAGGTAGAAGCAGCTAAATTACTGATAAAGCAATATTAGAATAAGAAACGAATGAAGATTTTGCACAGGTCTGCTGTTTTAGAGTCTTATCCTTTTTTTTTTTATACAGTCTTAGTTGGTTTGGATACATGAAATTAATGCTGCTAAAAATCAATTCAGTTTATAGCAGTTTAATTTCTTAGGATGCAGCATGTGTAGGAACTGCATTTTATTTGCATGTTTTATAACTGAGTTAGAGAAGACAAAATAATTTCCAGCTCAGCGTTTGATTGCTTAGGAAATGCAAGATGTGACTACAGATGATGTTATAAATGCCTGGAGCAAATACTGGGTAGTCCAAATCTCTTACGCTATTGAGGGGTTTTGTTGTGATAAACTGTAAGGATTAACTGTGAATGAGCATGGTTAAACTTTTCCTTCCTTCCTATCCTTCAGTTGGATTTTCATTTCACATATGCACAAATTAACACATATCATAAAGTAATCCTAAATCTAGTAATTTTTCATTTTCTTTCTGAAATTATATCTGTGCAGTCTGTTACACATCCTTTCATGCTACCATTTATACTATGAGCCTTTTTGTTTATGATGCTTTTTTACTGCTTTTTCAAGAAAGAAATAGAGAAGAAGCAACACCAGTATTCTTGCTTTGGAAGAGAGAAAGCCTGTAAAAAACCTCAATCTGCTCTACCAAACATAGAAGGGGAAAGAAAACATTCATGTTACACTGGTTGATCACCAGATTGTAATCTTACAAAGATATCACTAAATTCTTCAAACTATGCACTTCAGAGTAGAAAATAATATACTTCTGTACATTTGTTGACAAGTATTCTGTGTGATTTTTCTAAAGCTTAACTGTCAGCCTAAATTCTACACTTTGGAAATAAACTGAAGTTGCTAAATAAACCATAAACCCAGCCAGTGGGTAGATTGGCACTGAGCTTGAGAAATCAATTCCTGCCCATAAATTTCATCTATTTGGAAAACCACCACAGCAACTAATCAATAGCTCCTGAGTTGAATGCAAATACAGACCAAATAAATTTTTCTTTGTATTACAAAGGATCGTCACAGCTTAGTGGGAAGAAGCTAGCTTCCTAGTTTAATTTTAATGGTTCCATCCAAAGAATGTAATTGCTTTTTATAAATGTGATTGCTGCTACAAAAACTTCAGCATATGGATTGTGTTACATGTCTATATTGTGTGGTCTCTATCTCATTTGGCATTTTTTTTACATCATTGTTTATACAAAAGTCTCTCTGTGGAGAAAAAAATACCATATTTTTCTTGTCATACTCAATGGTTTCTTCAAAGTTACTTGCTATTTCTACTACTGGTTAGGACAAATAATTTAATTTTTTTTAATATATATCTTTATCATTTTATATGCAAATGAAGAATCACCTACTTCATGGTGACCTGCTATTCATTCTGCCCTGCTCCTTCAATGATTGTTATGACTTCAAGTTCTGATTGTCTTTTGGACCTCATTTTAAAATGAAATGTAGAAATACCCAACTTACTATCTCTTAATATTAAAATAGTGATGGATCAACTCCAGACTACTAAAATTGTAGGCAGGGATCTGTTTTGGCAAGCAGAACATAAAAATATATGCTCAGGCTTGCTGTAATAGCAGTTTTATCTATAAGTAGCGTTCTGAGCCTTCTTTTTGCAATGGTGAATAAACAAGGTCTTTGGATGTGTATATATTGTAGACTCTCTGATCTCCTGATCTGATTGGCTGACTTTTACCCCATCTGAGGAAGTGTATAGCTGGAAAATTTAAATTGATGTACACTGAAAAACCCATAGCACCAGCTTGACTCTGAAGTCACCACTCATTAGAACTGAGACCGAATGGGAAATAGTCCTAAAAGGATTAGAGGTCTTTATGGAAAGTGAAGGAAACGACAGGTCCCTTTGGCATGTGATAGTGACAGGGACACAGAGCTCTGAATTTCAACTGGAGAGAGACTTTAGAAGGACAATGAATGTTCTTCAGGATCTAGTAGGTGATTAAATCATGTTGCATGAAATACTGTGGCCCACTACCACACCTCTATCAAAATGATATGAAGTTGTTTTCAATACAGAAGCAAATTACACGATAAAGCATGTAATCACTGGTACTCATATCTGTTCTTGTATGGGTGGTGTGATTTGGGTTGGTGGTAGCCTAACCAGCACAACAAATGGGAACAAAGGACAAGAATAGCAAAATAGGGTTGAAAAGTGAAGGGCTCTGTTGCAAAGTATCCCCCTCTAAAGATGATTCCTCTTCACAATATTGTGTATGTTACCGATTTATTTAAAATAAGTTGAAACAGAGTAGTAGCTGTTAATTTTTTTTGGTCTTATTGTGTTAATGAAGTGGGTGATAGATAAAGAAGGAATATTGTCTTTGTGCTGGAGTTACTATTTCTTAACATCTTTGTAATGTAGAGTGTGTAAGTATTTTAATGCAGAAATAACTAGATTAAATAGATTAATAGATTAAATTTTCCAGTTTTACTTTCAAGCTACTATTGTCTCACTGGTCCTATAAATATTTGCAGTAAAAAAACTACAAAACATCTGATAAACTGTGGAAAAACTCATATATATATTCACTTTTCAATAAATCCTTAAATCCTCTTAATGATCAATAGTGATTCAGTCACTAACGCAAGTAGCATGTAACAATGGTGGGATTCAGTCATTTTCTTATTAAAAATGATCCCAGATTTTATAGAATCATTAAATATCCAGGTTGGAAAGATCAAACATTTATCTTGTCCCATTTTTATTTTGGGAAAGGGAGCCCAGATGAGACTATCTAGCACTCTGTCTGATTGCATCTTCAAAGCCTCCAACAATCAGGGCTCTACCATGCCCCTAAGGAGGTTGTTCCAGTCAATGACTGTAAAACAAAAAAAAAGAGCTTAAAAAATTTCCTATATGGAGATGAAACATCTCCTGGTGCAATTTGTAACTGTAATCCCTTGTCTTCTCCATGTGGCTTCTTGTGAAAAGAGAACCTTTGTTCTCTTTGTAGCTACCCTTTATGTATTGGAATACTATGATAAATGATGAGACTTCCTCTGAGCTTCCTGTGGGGAGAAAAGATCTTTTTCAATCTTTACAAATAGAATATGTTCTCTAGTCTACTAACCATCTTTGTGGCCGTCCTTTAGACCCTTTCCAGCCTGTTCACATATTTCTTGAAATGTGGAAACCAGAGCACTGAAAAGGCCTGAGTGGAGTGAGATGATCACATTTCTGTTTTTGCTGGTGAGTAGAGGTTGTAATTTTTAAGTCAAAGCGAGACCACATACAAAAACTTCTGTTGTCTTGGGTCACATCGGTTGACCTAAAATCACTTCCTATTTCAAACAATAGGAGAGAGAGAGATATATATTCCAAAAAGAAATTTTGGAAGTATATTGAAAGCCTGATATTGATTCTGTGATTCTTGGCTTAGAACAGTTGAATGGGGCAGCAGGTGGGACTCAAGGAAGGAAAAGAAAATAAAAAAGCTTTTAAGAGTACCAAAGCACTTTGTTTGCTCTTATTTTCATCTAATGTGCTTCAAATCTTCCAGATTATAGTCATATTTTACCTCAGAATGTTGTTAGTGTATTATACAGAAAGAGGATTCCATACTCACTTTTCTGTTAAAGACTGTAAATTGTTGTACTGTAAGCAGTCTGGTTGATCTATCATCAATAGAAACAGCTTGAAATACTTTTCCATAAAGAATTTCAAAGCTATTGCATCATTTCATTTTATTTTCAAATGTAACAATGTTTCTTGGAATAGTATCAGAATGCTTGGGGTTTGTTTGTTTGTTGATTTAGGTATTTTTGTGGATTTTTTTGGGATGTCTTTGCTTGCTTTTGACTTGTGTAGTTGTTTTGTTTTTTTTTAATGAAGGCTGCATTAGACAACTCTTTTGTGCCTTTTCAGTTTATACTCGATCAGGTCAGAACACTTGATCAAATGGAAGGATGAGCTTTGGATTCTTCAGTAAAGTATCATTGACAACATAGAAAAAGTTAAGAGGGAGAAGGCTGCCAAGCCCAGCAGGCCTACTCAGTTGCCTTAGATTACCTTTTGTAAGACTTTAAATGCAGCTAGGGTTAAAACACCACAGTAGTTATGTAAATACTGCAGTTTAGAGAGTTGGATTTATTTTGCCTACAGAACAGAGCTTTCTTGGATTATTCTGCATGATAACCTTTCAATGAAAAGTCAAAGGTAGCTCTGACCTGCATGAAAAGGCATAAAGTTCCTGATTTTATGTTCCTAATGTTTAATAGGAAATAAAACATTTTGAAAGGAATGTGAAATAATGGTTTGTTGGTGCAGACACTGTTGAATCTGGATTATTTTATCCAATCATATCTGTAATTATCTAATCACAGAAGACAAGTACAAGTTTAGTGGTGGGGTTGTTTTGTCTTGAAAAAGTGCTGGAGCAGTAGAGGGATGAATGGAAAGTGGCATATAAACTAGTTCAGATTGATGGACGGCAGTTAACAGAAGAGAGTTGTCATCCAGTATCTCACTATTATCTTCTACAGAAAATTTATTAGTTAAAACTTTTCTTAGCAACCCCTGTGTTGAGCTGGCAGTACAAGTGAGGTGAGTTAACTCCTAAAGCATGAAGTCTAAGCTAGTAGCAGCACCATTCTGCTATAAGGCCAGGCTTATTGTGCTTTATGATTTCTTTTCATTGATGAGTTTAGTAATAAGTTAGCAGGAAAGGAGTCTGTCTGTAAAGATGATTGTTATATACTAATGGATGTTTTTTCACAAATGTAATGCTATATCTAACGTTAAATGTCTGTGAAGAATTGGTGACTTATTCCTCATTTAGTTTACTTAGAAACAACTGCAACGGAGATATATGCATGTGTGTATGTAAATAGAGTAACATTTCAAAAGCACTGCCATGAGTAAAATGAGCAGAGTAAATCTGAACACAAACGTGTCTACTTATTTGGAACTAATTTCTAGAAGTTGAAATTTTTTAGGTGAGATGAAGCTTAAGCTAAGCAAGTCACTTCAAACCTCACATCTGAATGTTTTACTTCTTGAACCTAGCAGATTTTAATTTCTTTCTTTTAATAAATGAGTGAATTGTAGAGTAAAGGTTTTATGGAGAGCATTGAAGTTAAGAATGGCAACTAGATGAGTAGTTTAATTTAAGATAATTAACCCCACTATAGTTATATGGTTCACATTCTAGTCTATTATTACTAACAGTTAGATATCTGTTTCTAATAAACATTTTACAATTAAAATTGCTGCAATAGCAGGGAGGGTTACTTCACGTTATTTACTGATTTTAAATGATTATTAATCCAAAGCAGACACATAATGATCTTCAGTACCTTTTTTGTTTTTAAACCCATATCACTTTTTTATTTCCTCTGTGTGTGTCTGTGTAAAGCTGTTTATATAAATCATTTGGTAGCAAATATTGAGTGTTTGCATCCTTTTTGTTTCAGAATATTTGACATACCTTTCTACATCCTGAATCATTCATCCTGATTCAGTTACAATTAAACTATAGTAGGTTATATTTGCAGGCAGGAATTATGTATCTTCTGTCCTAGCTTTGATTTACCTTTCCTATCTTTCCTCCCTTTTCTCCTCACAAAGTAGTTGTAATGAACATTAAAGATGAAGGATGCAACCTTCCCTTCTCAATGAGCAAGGATGATGTCTCAATAGGTGTTAAATATAGTGAGTACCTCTCAGCACATTGCAAAATTGTGCTTTCAGGCCTGAATTCTTTCAAAATGAGTGAAAAAAATTGAAGCATTTCTTTCTATGTACTGTAGCTTATTATAAGGAAGATACTATTGCATTAGAAATTCTGGAATCTCAACTGAAAGCAAAGTTCTTCTGTTCCTTGTTACAGCTTGCTACTGAACACTGAGAACATTCATGTTACATACTGTTAGCCTCATCTTTTTTTGGTTTTAAATGTATGGTCCAGAGCTAAGATGTTTACTCCAAATGTATGTGCATCCTGTACTCATTTGGAAAACTCAGTATGTGAGGGATGTCTGATTTAATGCACAATGCTTGTAATTATGACAAATGTTTTATATTAGTGGGTTTGGCAAGCATAGATGACAATAAGTATTGAAAGTATTAAATGTAATCATTTTTTTTACATCTTAAACATTCATATGTGCTATTGCTGGAAAGATAGGAAGTATAGGGAGGGTCTTCTCCCTCTCTACTCTGCCCTGGTGAGGCCTCATCTGGAGTCCTGTGTCCAGTTCTGGGCTCCTCAGCTAAAGAGGGACAGGGAAGTGCTGGAGAGAGTCCAGCGCAGGGCCATCAAGATGATCAGGGGAATGGAGCATCTTCCTTATGAGGAAAGGCTGCGGGAACTGGGGCTGTTTAGTCTGAACACGGAAGGGGAATCTTATTAACATTTACGAATATCTAAATAGTAGGTGTCAGGAGGTTGGGACATCCCTTTTTTTGATGGTACCTAGCAACAGGACAAGGGGTAATGGGGTGAAGCTGGAACACAAAAAGTTCCATTTAAACATAAGAAAAAAAAAAATTCATTGTGAGGATGAGGGAGCCCTGGCACAGGCTGCCCAGGAAGGTTGTGGAGTCTCCTTCTTTGGAGGTCTTCAAGACCCACCTGGACACATTCCTATACAACCTGACCTAGGTGACCCTGCCTCTGCAGGGGGGTTGGACTAGATGAGCTCTAAAGGTCCCTTCCAACCCCTACCATTCTATGATTCTATGATTCTATGATATTTAAAATATAACAGATCTATTAATCAGTTATTATACAACTGTTTAAACTCATGCTTAGAAGAAGACATCATTTAATCCTGGTTGTCAATATAAGACAATATCTCAAGTTATCACTGGAGATAAGCAGTGATTTTAAGTAACAATTGATGGAGTGTACAATGATTTTTTTTTTTTTTTACCCTGATCTAAAATATTTGTAGTTTGTGGAATAGGAAATAAGTGATGCAAAGGAATAATATTATCATAATATATAATTTACTGAAATTCAATGTTCTAGTTTAGGGAAGTATCTGCCAATAGATAGATAGAGAGGAGTTTTTTTAAGGTTCTTGCTGAAGAAATTCCTAAAGCGTGTGATGTGAAACAGCCAGTCATGAATGGATTGTTCTTTACAAATTGCTGTAACAAAATGACTGAGGCCAAAGAGATGATCCTGCAGAAAATATTTAGAAAAACTAATAGCAGAATAACAATCAGATATTAATGATATTCATTAACACCCATCTTGGACACGGGAAAACAAATGTCACAAAAATAGTAGACTGGGTAGCAGAAAGAAGCAGAAAGATGTGTTTGTACAGGAGAGGGTCCTAACTTGGGTCTGGACCAATCAAAAGGAGTTAGCTAGTTATATGGCAGGCAACACATTTCTTCCTTCCAAACTTGTGTGAAAGGTTAGAGAAGAAGACAAACAGCAGAAAAATGCTGGACTTCTAAATTCCAGATGACTGAGGCATAGCAGGAGCTCTGGTGCAAAGAAATAAAAGCAGGTATTTGACCATTTAATCAAAATCTGTTCAATTTATGGCAGATGAGCTAAGGAGTAGACATGGGACCCTTTGAGAAGGTCGGTCTTCTAGCATAGCTTTGAAAAGGTGATCAAAGTGAACAGTTAAAAATATACAGGTAACGTTCAGAGGCATTTAACAAAGTGTTTCACTTAAGTATGTTATAGCAGGGTTAACTTTCACATTGACACCAAAAAGTAATTCTGCTCACCAAAAAGCTGCTGTTCTTCAATTAAAATTTTGCTTTGGAATCAACAAAGATATCATATAAAAAAAATCTTAAAAGTATTTTACAATTTATGTAAGAGATTGATTCCAATTTCATATTTGCTATACTTTCTCTTGGGATAACAACTGAATTTAATGATTTCACCAATATATGCAATCTCCATATCAACTCCCTAATACGACATGACAGCACACCAGAAACATTCCTTGGAGAGAAATGCTACAGAGTATTAGAGGATTAAAAAAGTCAAATGATTGACTCAAGTTGACAGAATAGTTATTTTTAAAACAGCTTCAGATAAGTTTTAAAATGGAAGAAATGCCTTTGCTGCCAAAATCTGCGCTGTGCTAATTATTTTAGGAATATTAGTACCTTGCTTTCTCTTCTTTATCAAGACATTTAATTCTGACATTTTCCATTTTATTTAATAGAATATTTCAGAAAGATAACTTTCTGTCTCTACATGAGACAACATCTTCAAGGGGTAACCTAGACTGTTAAATGTTATGTAACTTTTGGTAGGGTTCAAATTCACAGATGGAGATTTCCCTGTGTCTGATTTTACAGAATGTATCATTTTCCCCTTAATTAACTACATAACACATCATTTTGCATTTCTTACCTCAGGACACACATACAAGCAAACTGAAGTCTTTCTTAGCCAAGACAACAGCTGTAAGAACAATTTCACTGAATACCACAAGCCATAGACAAATTAGTATTTTAAGTTGAGGGTTTGGGTTATTTTTTGTTGTTTGGTGGTTTTGTTTTTCTTTGGCTTGTTGAGTGAGGTTTTTTTCCCAACAACCCATGAAGCCAAGTTCACAGAGAACTTGTGCTTACAAGAAAGATTATGGAATAAAGCCACTGTTGTAGTTGTTACTGATGATTTCATTAAAAAAAAAAATATGGCTAATTTGGTTGGACAACCTCTGATGAGGTAAAGGGTAATTTGTTGGTGACATTGTTTATGGCAAATCATTTGCCTATGTTTTAATAAT
This sequence comes from Colius striatus, assembly GCF_028858725.1. NCBI lineage: Eukaryota > Metazoa > Chordata > Aves > Coliiformes > Coliidae > Colius > Colius striatus. The sequence continues at coordinate 9,935,101 of NC_084762.1, forward strand.
GCTATTTAATCATTACTTATACCATGCTTTAAAACAGGAAATCAGCAGTATCTGTAGATTTGTCTCTTTTCCTTTGTTTTTTTAAAGATTTCCTGCAGTTGTAAAAGGCTCAATGTGCTATAGAAAATGCTGCTCCTTTATTTTTGCATAGCATACTATGTAATAAAGTCCTTGCTCACATTTTCTTTGGCCCTTCCTCTTGCAAATGACAGGAAAATATCTGCTTCAGAGAGCTATCTTGTCCATAAAAGGACAAACCAACAACTGGACACTTTAAGTTATCCTTAAATGCAAGTTTCTTTCTATTACTCTTCTATGTGAGTCATCACTGTAAAGTGTCCGACATAACTGTGGAAGAGAAATGTATCCAAGAAAAGAAATTTAAAGGAAAGAGTTCTTTTTTATATCTCCAAAATTAAGTTCCTCTTCCTACTGCACTTTTTTAAAGTTTCTGCTTTTTAGTAACTCTTATTCTCAAACTATTTGGTGCCATATACAGCCATTCCAGCATAGGTGAACTGGGTGGGAACTGAGGGCTGGAACCTCTTCTTTTAGGAAGCTACGGGTGGCATTTGGGTTTCCTTTAGACCTTAAAGGAACAAACCAGGATAATGTCTGATCTTGCAGTCCACAGCAATGCACACTAAGCTAACTACCTGTATTTGATTCTGTTTGGTTTGTTTTCCAAGAAAGTAAAAAATTCCTTGCTTGTATATGGTGAAGGTCCAAGTTATTTTGGCATAGCAGACAGGAGAATCAAGTTGTGTGTTCCAGTAGCATCCTTTTTCACAGTAGTCTATTCTGGTTTCTATTTGGGCAACGGTTAAGAGCAATCTCAGAGGTCTTATTTCCATGTGTCTGGATTTGTATGCCAGTATGAAAAGGTAGATTCTTCCTGTCTCTAAATTACTACCTAAGTAGTGAGTTCTAATTATTGTATTCTGCATGAGCAGCAGAAGCAAAGTTGAAGAGTGAATCATTTGGCATCCTAAACAGCCTCTTGCCATTGTCTGCTATCTTGTTCTATAATGGCCCTCAGACCCCTCTTGCCTCTGACATGCTTCTTTTTCAGCATCACAACCACTAAACTTGGTCCTGTGGTAGGTACTGTTTTCACTTAACCCTGCTTTTGCCACAAACCAAACTGGTTCTTCAAAAATGCTCAAATAACTTTTGTGACTTTTTTCATATATATAGTAGAGTTGTATGTATTGTTTCATGCTGAAAATCCTTCTTTAGAGGTGAAATATTTATGATTAACTTCTTCCCTCACCTAATCCCCGTGAAACCTTGCTTAAATCCTACTGAGCTCTAGTTATAACTGTAGCTCTCGGTGTTTAGGGATGTTTAATTAGATAGTCTTGGCTTTTAAAATGAAGTGCTGAGTGAGAGAGAAAATATAATTTGGAGTCTAACTGTAAAAATACATGTTTTTATCAGCCTTCTGGAAAATGGACATTTTCTAGCTTTAGTTGTTGAGACTGAACGCTACTGTGGAAAGCTAGTGTTCAATAGTTAGTGAATTGGTTCTGTTAGTCAAAACTTGTTTTCTGGGGATTGTCTTTGAAGCTCAGTCTGCCATAGCAGTTAATGCAGAACTTGTGCCCAGAAACTGCTGAATCGGCATGCAAATCTATCAATCTGCCTCAAAATAAAAGTGTGAGCTGAAGAACCCTTTGGAACAGGACTATTATTCAGCAAAGCATAGATTTTGTTGCCAGTACTGTCTTGTTTTACCTCCAATTTCTTCTAATCATGAAGGGAACAAACTTGATAGTTCTTTTTTTGCTTTTTAAATGGAATATAGTCATCTGGTTGACCGACCTATCTTCCTCTCTCAATTTGAAAATGCTATATATAAATTATGACTCATTGAATATGATAAATCTTGTGATTTTAAACCTATACTCATGCTTACTTCATTGGACACATGTCTGGATACCAAACATTTCACTGTTGAATAATAAGGGACAATCTAATGAGTAAAATCATTTGAGATTACTTAATCAGAGACTTCTAAATATGGAACGTATCCCTTTTAAATGTGATAGAATAAACTATGGGGAGAAAGTAAAGCACCGTTCCCAGAAAACTATAGCCATTATGATTTTTTTAAGCATTCTATTATTATAGAAATATCTTTACACTGAGAATGGTAAAACCAGCAGCTGTTCTGTGTTTGACTTTTGAAGTTGGCTCTAGTGACTTATGACATATTGTTTCACCAAACAAGAAGCTACTGAGAAACTCTACACATTTACACAGCTCCCTCTGAAGTTATGAATCCACAGAATTTGCTATTAGCTTGTGCATAGAGCAGGCAGTCAGAGAACTGCTACATCTGCTCATCTGCATGAAACTCCAATGAAAAGAAATGAGTGTGCAGAGATATGAGTGACAAGGGATTATAAACATTAGAGACTTAATTAAACCACAAAAGCTCCTGCAAGGTTCAGGCTGGTAAACATATATCTTCCTTTGCTGAACTATGATAAGAAAAAATTATTCTGGTTACCTAGCAACTACATTGCACAAGCTAACTCAGTGGAAAATCTTTAGGTTTGATAGCAAATTAAAAATGGATGTTTCGTGTGAGGAGAATAAAATTTCTTCAGAATCTTTAGTCAACTGACAAATTCAATGTCTATTGTTACAAATTAGCAATGGGTCTAGGAATATTTTAAGGGAAATCTTAGATAGTCGATATGGCTTCTTCATTTTTTTATAAGATGTGAATTAGCTTGTAAGAACGGAGTGTGAAGGACATCCACAGCACAGAGTGTTGATTTGAGAAGGAAAGTCAAAGACTGAGAATCCTGGTGAGGGAAAAAAACTCATTTTTGAAGATCTTGTTTACAACTTCCAATGCTAAGTGCATTTTCAACACCCGTGACTTGTTTATTTAGTGGTTCTTTTGTAATTTAGCCTTCAAAAGAGAAGGAAGAGGAAAATGCTAGTGAAATCATATTTTCCAAGATTAGCTTCAGAAAGCTATACGGCAGCACCCCAACTGTCAACTGCTGAACACACACCTGCAGTAGAACTTCCTGCACGCCTGAGCTTCAGAGAACTTCTCTATGTCCTTGAGAAGCTGATCAAAAGGTGCAAGGTACTGTTTATATCATATCAGGTTAAAGAATATTACATCAAGATAATGCTCATAGCTGATGTTGCATCTACCACAGGTAACTTTCTTCTGCTGCTTTTTCTTCAAAGACAGCATTTTCTTACCACACAATCCCTTTTCCCACCCAGTGCAAACCAGGAACATTTTTTTGAGTAGTATCCTTTCACAATTGCTACTGGTAGACAATGCAATCACATTCATAGTCAGCTTAAAACTGTTTTATCTATGGAGAGAATATATCAAGACCAACAAAACTACTCTGGATGCTGCTGTAGACACTAAATGTAGGAAGATAATATTAGGTTCTGCACACTGAAGTACATCGGGAACCAGAGACTAGTAAGGACACCTGCAGCGTCATGAAGCAGAGGTCTCTAGAGGACTGTGGGAAGTGGCTATTTCTAATAGCTACAGTATATGTAACTCTATCAAAAAACCCTGACCTCTACCGAGTTTATTGGTCTTTGTTCTGCTTTAGGAAAGTTTGACTGGTGGCTCATAAGCAGATAGGGCTGAACTCATCTAGCAATGTGGGGAAAAGCTCTCTATGCTAGTACTCCAGGCCAGAATACAGAAAAACTCCCTTATACAACTGTCACCCAATAACAAGGTGGCATAATTCTCTGCATTATGGGTTCTCTACACTACATTGAAGCCTTTAGCTTCCATAACCTTTCCTGAAATCATAGTTACTTGTGAAGGATCTGTTCTTCTGCCTGAATAGCAGTCATGGTGTCTGCAGAGGTGTGAGGAAATACAAGGAAAGTGATGGTGAAAATCAGGCCTATATAGATGGGAATGACAGGATAAGACATAACTCTTAGTCATATTAAAATTTTGGTATAGGGTTTTATCTGGAAGTTTGCTGCTGACTTCCTTACCTATGTTTGTTTTGCAACTTAATATTTAGATTATTAAGAATTTTAGAGTTGTATTTTAGAGATTTATTGATAATTTAGAAAAGCTGATACAGAACAGCTCAGCTAGCCTTCTCTCTACTCTGTGTAAAGAGCTATTAATGCAAGCCTGTGACTATATATTTTTTTATTTTAAAGTGAACAATATTCTTTCTTATCTGATATGTCTGGAGCAATCACAGTGCACTGATAATCACTTTCATGTTTCAGTCAGCGTATGTCAGTGATGTTAGTAGCAAAGTGACTCATGCATTTCAGACAGTTTCTAAAATGCTTTGGGGATCTTTGATACAGGTACTTTAAGCATTAGAGTCTAACTTCCTTGTGGATTCCTAATTAGAAAGAAAACACAAATATTTGTACTTTATAACATTTATTTGTTTTTAAAGCTTGAGGGACTGTTATTCTTTATCTTAAACTAATTTGAAATTGAAAGTAGAAATCCCCCCTAGCAAATAAGTATTTAAAATAAATGTGCAGTTCACAAGCTGATAAAAAGCAGAACTGACTGCACCCATGCTAAGTTACAGATAATCAAACTGAATGAGCTTTTAATAATTACATGTGCCTGTTCTTATATGTGTTATTGCCTGTTTTAACCAGTCATGTTCTTCACAGAATCTATTAGGTTGGAAGGCATCTCTAGATGCCATCAGGGCCTCCACACCTCTCTTGTACACCTAGGTAAGAGGGGTGGGAGGTGTTGGTGCAGGTGTTTTCCCTGGAGCTGGTGGGGAGACCCCACACTGGATCAGGGAAAAGTGTGACTGACCACAGCCTCCCATTCCTCATCTCTCTGTGCTGCTAGAGCTGGGAGGTAGTAGGTAGAGGTTTGGGGGATGTACTGAATCTGGACTTAGGAAAAAAGTGGGGTGGGGAAAAGTTTTTTAAGGTTTTTGTCTTTGTTCACCATCCTAATCTATTTCAGCTGGAAAAAAACCCAATTCTTTTCCTCAGCTCAAGTCATACCAAGGATTGTAATGGACAAGTGATCGCTCTGTATTTATTTGACCCCTGCTGAGTTGTTTCTTCTTATTTTCTACCCTGTCCTATTGAGGAGGGACAGTGAAGAAGACAATGTGAGGGTGTTCTCACATTCCATTTCTGTCTGAATCAGATTAAAAAAAACTTGAGTGTGTCTGACAAAATACCCTAGAAAGAAATGCATGCTGACATTGAAACCAGATAGTCATACTGAAGATTCAAGGGACATCAGCTGTCTGATTGTTTCGCCTTGAGCTGCATGCTCTCTTTTTATTTATGGGATTCATTGGTCATGTAACGTCAGTCCTTATTTAATTTTAGCCATGATTTGCCAAGTTTAGTGGGTTTGAATTTTATTTTTATGTCTAACTTTAGAAGTTAAGCATTATTAGAAATTCAGGATGTAACAAAATGCAGCTTTCATCCTGTCCTGCTTTGTATATCAACAAGTACAAACTTGCAACTTACATGAACTGCAGTGAATCAACAGCTAGTACTACACTAATTCACAATTACAATTTACAGTACGACAGAATGTGAACAAACAAGGGTTAGATGGGAAGGCATTAGTCACTTATGATTCGGTGGTGGTGGATGAAGATCAGAAGGGAATGTGCAGCATTTGATGCAATTCAAAAAGCCACACTCAATCAGCAATAAGACTGGAAGTAAGACCTGCCATAAGTACACAGTGAGCAAGGGGGATAGATTCTGTATAAATATTTTGTTTGCATTCTACTTTTAGTAGTTAGAAATTTTTCTATTTAAGAAAGTAACTATTCTACTTGTTAGGGTAAATTTTACTTTTGATATGGAAAGACTTTTGTCCTCTCTGTGCCTTAAAAAAAGAGCCTGTTAAGAGAGACCTAGCTATAAAAACATCTAGGCAGACTCACTACAGAGACTTTTTATTCACTCAGCTGTCCAGGCTTCTGAAACTAGGTCGGTGTAATTAATTCTTCCATGTTCTATGGCTTTCCTTAAGTGTGGAATATTTTTGTTAAAATGTGCTACGACCTAGAGTTCTTTCTCATGTATGTGTTATACCCCTCTGAAATGAAACTCTTTTATTAGACTCTTTACTTATAGATGAATTACACTGATCTATTGTTGTTTCAACTTACTTTCTTGTGTTAGGAACTGGAAAACAGAAAGAACTTTATTGTTTTCATATTATAGGTGGAAGTAGACATACAAGCATCCTTCGCCCCCACTCCTTTATTCCACTTGCATACACTTAGTACATTTAAACAACCGCAGTAACTTCAGTGCAACAACTCTTAGTAGTAGATTTAATCATAGGTATTTAACAATTTAAGGTCTCTTTATGTGCTGAACCCACACCAAAGAAGCTCATTAAAATTTATGCCCAGAAGAGACCATGTCCCATGTGAGGGACCCTGTATCTGCTGAAACTGCAACCATGCAGAAGAATCCACGCCAGAGATAATCACCAAGGACCGTGTCCTGTGTGAGGGACCCTGTTTTGGCAGAAGCCTCAGCTGCTGGTAACAACCCACGTCAGAGAAGTTCCGTAAGGACTGTGTCCCAGGGAAGGTGACCTTTGAACTTTTCAGTGACCTGTGACCACACCAGCCCCGTCACTGCCTTGCTCACAGCTCTCCCCTCCACGGCCCCCCAGTACCTGCCACCACCTGCCCTGAAGGTGCCAGGGGCTGCGTGCACCACAGTGATGGGGAGCGGAGCAGGAAGAGCAAAATCAATCTGACAATTAGTATTGTGAGACTAGGTCTCTGTATGACAAGAGTGGATGGTACAGAGAGACAAGGGCAGACACCTCTGTATATGGAATTACAAATATTTGACAGTCTGCAGAGCTCCAAGTAAAGATGTATGAAGATGTGACCTGAGGAACTACAATCTTTTAAAATTCCTTTAGCATAAGTCTTACACTGAATGACAATTATCTTCTGTAGTACTTTAACTCAGAATACCAGAAGAATGCCTTCCTCTCACATGGCAGCTGCCACTGACAACCAGTTCATGGCTATTAGATCTGCTTCTGTCTTCTGCTGTGTTCTCAGACTTATAGGTCATTAAATTTTACTCTTGAAACTCTGATGTGGATTAAAGTGGTCAATCGAATCGGAGTCAGTATTTTCTATGTTTCCACATCTGTTTTGCAGAATGCCCTTTCTCATAGTACTTTTCAGACAGGATCACTTCTGATACGACAAGCAATGGGTCAACTATTTCTTACTTCAGTCAGTATTGTTACAGCCAAAACAGACTTGATGTGGGGAATTTAATTGCCAATTAGCACAAACATTTCATTACTGGTTTGGGTATTGTGGAAACAAATTAACACCTCCACCCTCCCCTCCCACCCCGGATGACTCACCAGCTGCTCAACTTTGCTCGGTTTAAATCCCGGGCTATGGCTTTGCCCTCCCTCTGCCTCCCTCTCAAGGGCTGGAGTAGTGAAGTGGCAGGCAGCACTCGCCACGAGTAGGACAGCACAAGAAGAACGAACACCTGAGGGCTTGTTCTGCTGCTCCACTGACTGCCTGGGGACGATCCGCTCCGGTTCCGAAGGCTGCTTGCAGTGAGTGATCTTTAGGCAAAAAAATCAGATGGAGCAGCAATCACCTGTAATAACGGAGCCAATGTTTTTTTCTCACCATAAAATATTTTTTTGAGGCATTTTGTCTTTAACCTTCTGGCCTAAAGGTTTCTAATTCTAAGATTGTGTTGTGAAGTCTTTGGACTGAATTTTTGCTGAGGTTTTCCAAACTGAGTCATTTGAGGTAGAAGGAGAATAAACTCTTTTGTAATGTTAGAAAAGAATGAAAAAGCACTGAAATTTGGAAAATGTATTGGCTTTTAGTGAGATGGATTTTTTTTGTGTGTCCAAGGGAAAAACAGCTTAGCTACAAGAAAGGTTTAATGAGGGGTTCTTATGGAAAATTGGTGAGGAATAAGGGTGGGCAAAACTGGAACTTGGAATGTAAGTGGCTGGGATGGCAACTTGGAGGTGTTCAAACTGGAATATGGAAACCAGCCCAGAACTGTGTCCTCAGAGCTAGGCAGAAATCTGCCCCATTAAGCAAACACATGAACAGCATCAATTTAAAGCTGAGGTTTCCAAATCTCCCTATCATCTCTTATCAGCAAATAGGATATCCATGACAAAGGTCTCTCACTTCTCTGAAGTGTGTTCCTGAGTATGAGTAAATAACGTTTCCACCTTTCCTGCTCACTAAAGAGTTGTTGGCTTTAGAGTTTCTGGGCCTGGTTGGATTCTGGTGGATTGAAATAGATTAACATCCATCCATGCTTGGCTTTCTGTGTGCTCTTTGCTTTTGATGCTATATGTCTGTACCATACTTATATCTATGTGGCACTTTGGTTGAGGACAGAGCCCAGAGGTCAGACTTTGCTGCTTTGTGGAGGTGTCTGAGCAAGTTGAGCATGAAGCCAGTAGATCTTCTTGGGCAGAAAACTTCCTGCCACTTAAAAGTGACAAGTGCATGCAACCCTTTGCCTCACCAAAGTACAACTGCTTGCCAACAGTTTTCAGAGGACATTTGCTGCTCTGTTTGAAGTTACACTTTTTTTAATATTGTAATGACTTTCAGGAAAAAAGAAAATGGACAGTACTTTACACCCCAAGACAAGTTTGCTCATAGTAATATGTACCCACAGTCATGAGTATGCTGCATCATGGTGCTTTAGTGTGGCTTCTGATCAGACTGTTTAATTTGAATTGTTGGCATTCTTAATTTCAGAAAGCATGGCTTTTTCCCTACTTTCTACATCTTTCAGGGCTCCTCTAGGGAAAATGCCAAAAGTTTTGGAACCATTCTCCAATTCTGTATGTTCAAGGCAGCAGTGGAGATACAGCATTCTACCTGACATATCATTTGCCCAGAATAATTTCATTTTGTTTCAGAAAGCTTATCCTTGGTCTGAATCCTGTCTATTTCCCAGCATATTCCACCTTTTACTGTGAGCAAATTATATCCTCTATATGCAATCAGGTCTTAAACTCAGAAATTTACAATATTGCTAAAATTACATGTATCTGTTTCCTCTTCAGTGAAGCATAACATCTATTCCCTTTCCTTTTAAGAATTTGCACTTCAGAATGTTACATCTATTTAAGTCTGTCCATGTTCAGTATTTTAGTTTTTCTTTCCATTTTGCTAAACTAAAGAAGTTCTATAAAACTGCATCAGTACTGGTACTTGTAAAGTTGTTTGCAATATCACCAGTCTTAAGTGTCTCAATCTGATTTAAAAATCACATTTAGAACTTCTAAACAATATATCTGGAGTAGACTATGAAATTATCACAAATCACCAAATATTTTTGTTATTGCATTGCTTATCTTTAGTAATCTTAGTGCTAAGGATTCTGTATATACGTATGTTTATAAATGGTTATTTTATGCTAAGACTTCCTCCACTGACAGTAAACAACTGAATAGTGATATTTTGAAGAGTGCAAACATTGACAAAGAAAGCAGTGCTGTACTGTTAGCACAGAGATTGTTGCATTATTAATAAGATGTAGGTATAGGTTCTACCTATAACACTGCATTCAGAGCAGCCTACCTTTGACTGTATCTGGTTTAAAGCATTGCAAAGCTGTACTGATACACCTGGTATTAAGATTCAGCATGTAAATCAATTCTGTTTGGGGGAAAATCTTAAATGTATGATTCATCAGCAAAGGCTACTATACCAGCATTTGATTACAGAATGCTTCCTATGAGTTGATAGTACAAAGAGAGCTCATGCAAACATATAAGATGCCAAGAAAGTGCAGACTGTGAAACTTTTCACAAAGAGTACTGTGTGGAACACAGGAAACAAGTAGCTTTCAAAACTGAGCCATCCCATTACATATACTTCTGGTTTAAATATTTAATATGAGATTTTTCTAATGTTTTATAAGAGTTGATCAAATTTAAGGTCTGCTTATACATATTACACATTTTGGAGACTATTAGATTTTTTTGGTTAACAATGAGATGTAGGCAAAATTACTATATTCCAATACTTAATACAAGTGGAAATTTTAACCTAAGCTGGTCATGCTTGGTGATACACCGGGTAGGCTACTGACTGTATTAAAAAGTACATGGACTGTTTCATCTGTCCATTTCTCACTGTGCTTTTCAGCTGTACAGAATTTCTTCAAGTGTTGAAGTAGCCATTCAAAGGAATTGAAAGCTGCATTATTTGCCATTTCTAGCATGTAAAATCTTAGGTAGTCCAATTAATGCAACATCATATAGTTGACAGAGTATGTCTGTAAATTTGACTTTGTTTTTTAATGTTGTTAATCTTACATACTGAGTGCACTGTGCCCTTTTCACTAAGCATTTCATTTGGCTTCTTAAGAAATCAATTTAATCTCTTTTTCAATTCTAATTTATTGATTATGCTAGCAAAGGTATATTCTTAAGGAAAAACTTAATAGTCAGTGTTGCTAATGTCTGCTTTTTGAACTGTTTTTGAGTGGACCTGAGTGTAATAATAGCACTTATGTAATTCAGTAGCAGATCAATACATAGATGTTTTCAAACTGCAGAGGTTGTAATTTTTCTCTTCCATATAGAAACTCAATGTTTACATGTGCCCATTGATATTTCTTTAGAGTGATACATCACTGTACTATGCAAGTCTCTTATATCAAGAATTAATTTTCATGACACTCCACTTTACAGGTGAACAAGAGACTAGAGGGAGAATAAAGTAGGACTGAATGTGTTTCAGTCCAGGCAGCATATGCTTAGCAACTCACCAAAGAGCCATGAAAGCTTCTGCTGTTGTGAGAGAATGTTTTCATTGTGCTTTTTAAATTGGGTTAAAAAATAAGATTTAAGTGTAAGATTTAATTCCTGGTAGCACTTAAACACCAAGCCCTGAAAGTGCCGCTCATAGGTTTTTAAGTATTCTGATAACTTCCATTTATGTGACATGTAAGTATCATTTTTGGAGATTTATTTCTGGTCCAGAAGGTGACTTGCAATTTATCCTCCTATCTTTCAGCTTAGAAAGCATAGATCCTGTCATGGGACAAATCTCCTTCCCAGTAAGGTATGAGAAAGCCTATGAGACTGATACACTTAGAGGCCTAGAAGTAACATGGAATTATAGTTGTAGAATCAGAGAATGGTAGGGGTTGGAAGGGACCTTTGGAGATCATGTAGTCCAAACCCCCATGAGATATTTGCTCTTTGGATAAGTGTGCATTTACTATCTTAAATTTTTAGTTTATGGAGTTCCAAAATGAGAGGAAGCCATGCGATTTTCTGTTCTTCCTACTAACGAGCAACAGAAAAAGAAGAAATGGCTTCAAGTTGCATCAGGGGAGGTTCAGACTGGATATGAGGGGGAATTTCTTTCCTGCAAGGGCTGTCAGGCATTGTAATGGGCTGCCCATGGAGGTGCTGGAGTCACTGTCCCTAGAGGTGTTTAAGAGACAGGTGGATGTTGCACTTACGGAAATGGTCTAGTGGTTGGTAGGGCTGGGACAAAGTCTGGACTCGATCTTAAAGGTCTCTTCTGGCCAAATTGATCCTCTGATTCTATTTTAGATCTTTATCCACAGATGTTCTATTATTAGCTTTTCTGTTTTGTTTTTGGGTTTTTTTAAGAATGATAAAGAACCAAGTGCTCAGGTAGTTAGCTCTTGTTTTCACTTGAGACTTTCTTGAGGTTTGTTAGTAAATACCACTCCAGTTGGAACTCGAATCTCATGGTATAGAGAACAGAGGACAAGTATTGTACTTTTATACTTCCTTAGACACGCAGGACTCATAAGAATGAGAAGTACATTTATCCCATCTTAGTTAACAGAAAATTAGGCAGCTTCATTTAAAAACTATTGTGGAAGTAGAAAATATCTAGAAGAAAAGCAGAGCTGACTATTTATGGGGATCAGACTGGTTAAGTATTTCTCTGGGTTTACATGTCAACTTCTAATGTAAGTACATGACATATTTGCTTATTCAAAAATACACTTATACAAGCTTCATATTTAGAGGTTAAAGCCTCTAAAGATTAAGAAGTACTGTAATATTCCAGGTTACTTTTAGGTGCCTATTCCTTCCTGCAATCAATCTGATGCAGGCAGATGTGGGCTCACTCTGCCTCTACAAAAGCTACTTAGTAAGGAAACTGTATTAGCATAGCAGAGTGCCCAAGTTAATATATTTTGCCTACACAGTTTTTGGTGGAGTTCAGAGGCAATTCACAGCAAGTTAAATACAGGCAAAGGGAGCCTGCAGGTTTCTCCAAAATAATGTTGATGTATCCTTTAGGAAGCTCTTAACAACCTCTGAGAAGTGGTTTCCAAATTACAGTGTGTGAACCATTAGCACAGAGGTTATTTAAAGAAGTCAGTACCTGTTTCCTGAGCAATAGCAATCCTTCTTCATAGCACCTAGCCCAGAGCTAGAAGGAATTGCTGCTACTGCTGCTAGTATGGGAATCCTTATCTCTGAAAAAATGCAAGTCTTCTCAGGAGTCATCTTGAGCTGCACATGGTACCTGTCTTCTGAAGATGCATCATGTGTTTGAGCACAGTGGTGTTCATTAACAGAACCTTAAGCTGTTTAAGTACAATCCTAAGCCTTTATACCAGTTCAGTTAGTGACAGATTTTCTGATTTGCTTGTGGTTTTTTATATGTGAATGCCCAGAAGAGGACAAATACAATACAAAACTGATATGTAATTCTGTATTAGGTTAAGTTACACTGTTGGAATTGAGAGCTGATAAATGCTTGATTTGAGACAGAACTGGGTTAATCACAACAGAAGTTTTATGAAAGAAAATAAAAAAGATGGCTTAAAGTGCTTTTTTTTGGTCATAGTTATTTTAGTAACTATTAGAAGTAAGAAAAGCAAGGATAAGCTAAACTACTTTGCACACCATGAGCCATTACAAATTGTAAAAGTAGGCTTAAACACAAGTACTGTAATTTGACATAAACATTTATTTCTTTTCATATAAATTAAACATGCTCCTGCTCTCTCTTCTGCAGTATCATGCAGTTCAAGTGAGATGCTGCTATGAACTGAATACAGGGAAAAAAATTGCACAGTGACCTATGTCTGAAAAGCCAAGTTACTGAGAATTAGGCTTACAGAATAAATTGTTCTGGGTATCTCGGTGTACCTTTTAGCTTCATTGTTAATTTATGTCTTATTAATTTCTTCAGGTAGTACACTATGTTTTTTTTTTTTACCCTCTAGGTAATTTATTTCTTCCAAGTTTCTAATTGAATAGTTCAGTAGTTATAAGTTTTGCTTTTATTATACCAATTAGTCACGAACTCCAATGCATCTCAGGACGGAGGGAAGTGATTGTCCCACCGAACTGAACAGTGGTGAGGCATAACCTCAAATACCATGTTCAATACCTCCCTGAAGATCCTTTCCAACCCCTACCATTCTGTGGTTCTATGAATTTTGGACTCCTCACTACCACAGGGATGTTGAGGTGTTGAAGTTTGTCCAGAGATGGACGATGAAGCTGGTGAAGGGTTTGGAGAACAACTCTGATGAGGAATGGTTTATTGCCCTCTAAAACTACCTGAAAGGAGGTTGTAGAGAGATGGATGTTGGTCTTTTCTCTCAGGTAGGAAGTAGTAGGAGGAGAGGAAATGGCCTCGAGTTGCACCAGGGAAGGTTTAGATTGGATATTAGGAAAAGTTTCTTCACCGAAGGGATTGTAAAGCATTGGAAGAGGCTGCCTAGGGAAGTGGTTGAGTCACCATCCCAAGTAGTATTTAAGATGTGTAGATGAGGTGCTGAAGGACATGGTTCAGTGGTGGACATGGCAGTGTTGGGTTAACAGTTGGACTTAGTGGTCTTAAAGATCTTTTCCAACCTAAAAGAATTTATGATTCTAACAATATCTTAATAAATCGCTGCTTCTTTATTTCCACTGAGGATGATCTGTTGAGCAGGTGAAATAGAAAAAAATAAACATTCTTAGCATATATACAAGTTGATTCAGATATTACTTTTATACATAGAAAGTGCTGTATACATGCATTTGGTCTCGGATAAGTGCTATAATACCTTACAGTTGCTATGGTAACCAGAGAGCAGCTGAGGTTTATTTTCTCTATATTTAGGAAAAAAAAATCTAAAATATCTGAACCAAATAAACCTCAATATTGTTGAGAACATTTTACCTGGAAAGGAGCTAACAATTATGTGATAAATGCCCCTAATTCATAATTCCAAGATGTCTACATTGGGGGCACATCCAAGGAAACCTTACTGCCAGCCAGTGTAAGCTATATAGCCCAGGGCACATGAATTCAGGTGTAGCTCCAGGCTAACCTGGACTTCTAGATCATAGCCAGCTTGGCCAAGTTTGGCCAAGGCACAGGTTAATTATGGTTATTTCTGCCTGCACCTGCCCATACAAAAGGCTTAAAAATTAAAACTGGACTTCTTAATTGTGAAGTGATTGGTTCCCTAGGTTATTGAGACATGGCAGTTGTACCAAATACAGTCCTCACTCAGTATCACTTGCTGCAGATACTGTCACAGAGCAGAAAATGGAAAGGTTACAGTTTTCTAAAGCCATGGACGTGTCAGAAGACACAATAAAAAAACCCATGTAAGGTAAGATATCACAGACAAGTGTCTCTGATTATTCCCACCTGATCTGAAGCTTTGTAGGGAAAGGCTGAATGTTAGACACAGTTTACTCTGTACAAATAAGATATTAATGAAATATCTTATAGTCTTATATTCTTAATGAGAATTCTGATTTTCAATCAAGTGAGAAACAGAAATCTATATGTGTGAGGCTGAAAGGCAGTACCAGTTGAATCATTCTCCTGTACTTTCTAGAAATCTGATTACCTGCTTTTCCAAAGGCTATTGCTTTGAAAAAGTTTTTAGTTATTTGGGATACTTCAAAATATCCAAATGTATAACTGTATACAATATGTATATACGTATAGTGTAGGTGAGCACTGCTCATGCAACATTTGTTAACTGTGCAGAAATATTTTACTCAAACTACACAACATGCAAGAACTGTGTCTTCAGAAATGCCATCACTGAGTGCTTAAGTTGGGTGCTCAATTTGTCAATTCCATGAAAGTTACTAGTACATAAAATTCAGGTTGTACAAAAATCTCTTTTTTTTTCCCCCTAAATTTTACTGCAAGTCAGCTGAAAGCCTTCATAGCAGATTGAGCTGCATACTGATACCTGTGCCAACCACTAAGGAGTTTTGAAAAAAAAAGTATGTTCTTTAGTTAATAGGTGTTCTTTAAATAATCATTTAACTCCCTACTTCTTTAAAAATATCATTGTTTTAATTTAAAGGTTCATTTGTCTGCTTTTGGAATAGACCTAAGGGATAAAAATGCTGAATTATTTTTTCTATTTGATTTTTTCCCAAATATGGGTCAAGATTGAAAATAAACAACATAAATCAGGCAGAATGACTGCTTAAATGTTAATTATAGTTAAAGCTGGAGCCCTTAATATTGCTAGTTTTCTAGAGATTGAAAACATAATTGCCAGTTTTGTCAACCTCTTGGTCTACTTTGTTGGCCAAGTCTGGTTTTGTAAGCAGAGTTGAGTTGAAATTCAGCAATCTCATTCTCTAAAGGCTAGGGATATTTTCTTTCTATATTTCAATCCCATGCAGGCTCAGTAAATGACAAAAAGGTAGAATGGATGCATAGGAATTTGCATATATACATATATATATATATATAAAACATACACTTTTGTTGGTAATTAACTCTTAGAGAGCCATGTAGGGGAAAGGGACCTGTGGGTCTTGATGGACAGCAAGATGACCATGAGCCAGCAATGTGCCAAGAAAGCCAATGGCATCCTGGGATGCATTAGAAGGACTGTGGTTAGGTCGAGAGGTTCTCTTCCTCCTCTACTCTGCTCTTGTGAGACCACATCTGGAATATTGTGTCCAGTTCTGGGCCCCTTCAGTTCAAGAAGGACAGGGAGCTGCTGGAGAGAGTTCAGTGCAGTGCCACCAAGATGATTAGGGGAATGGAGCATCTCCCTTATGATGAAAGGTTGAAGGAGCTGGGGCTCTTTAGCTTGGAGAAAAGGAGGCTGAGGGGTGACCTCATTCATGTTTACAGATATGTAAAGGGTGAGTGTCAGAAGGATGGAACCAAGCTCTTCTCAATGATAGGGACAATGGGTATGAACTGGAACACAAGGGATTCCAAAGAAATACAAGGAAGAATTTCTTCACTGTGAGGGTGAGGGAGCACTGGAAGAGGCTGCCCAGATGTGGGTTGTGGAGTCTCCTCTGAGGGACCTACTCTGGCAGGGGAATTGCACTGGATGAGCTTTCAAGGTCCCTTCCAACCCTTAAGATTTTGTTATTCTGTTCTTTTCTTGGTTTACAGACCTTCTTCATCCAGAACATCTCCAGAATCTCTGTCTCCACAATTTAAATACAAATGATGAGTGGATAATGTGGTGACAGAGAGCAAAACATTTCATTTTGTGGAAGGGGATGTGACTGGTATTACTTTCTGTGAGTTCCAGGTACATTTTAATTCTATCCAGTACAATGTGGCTTTTGTTCCCCTAGGACAATAGATGAAGAAATGTATAAAGGGAGTTTCCATTGGCTACCTCAACATCTTTAGTCAGTTTGATGTCATGGGGTTCCAGTAATGCTAATATGTGCCAACTGCTCTCTCTCTTCTGAGTGAGCTTTCTCAGTAAAGCACATGACAGCGGCTATGTGATGTTGATATACCTTAGCATCAATCTCCACAATTATACTCAGTACAAGTGATCAATACAAATACTATGTTTCAGCCATAGTAACCAAGAGAGACTGATGTATGTAGTCTGAAAAAGTTGTGCAATAGTCTAGTATCTTACAAAAGTCATATGAAGACATTGTGTGAGAATCCTTTCAAAGCTGGAATTTCTTAACTTATTTTATGGAAGGTGAACTTGAAATTTTGTTGTTTTTTATGTCCTCCAGTCTCTACTAGTCTCAGTTTCTCAGTGTTACCTAGGAAACTGACTGGTATAGATTTTGTGATGATAAGGAAGGAATAGATTTGGAAAACGCAGCTGCTTTCCCTCCATAGCTGCTGAACTTGTCTTTTCTCACTTGTATTTTTTTTTAATGGAAGTATTTCTCCACCTGCTGGCTCTAAGGAAGACATTACAGCTTTATAAGTAGACAACTACATTTAGACAACATATATCACACAATGGACTACTTGTATAATAAAAGCCTGTTTGAAACTGACAACATTTCTATCCTGACATTTCAAAACTGCTGCATTTGTAGTAGTAGTTTTGGAGTATGATAGCCTAGTTTTAATTCATACAGTCTGGGGATATATTCCAACAGGTAGCATTTCTCCACATATATCTTTTACAAGTGAGACAACATTGCAAAGGCAGCCTATGCTGTCGAAGCACTGGAAAATTATTTAGGACCAGTTCCTAGGATTTTCAGTGGCTCTGATACCTACCTGGAAGGACAGTCAGTTGTAGAATAGGCAGAAATATTTATAGCCAGTAGGGCTGTATTCTGACAAGCAAGATCGTACTGAGTGACACTTTCAGATATATTCCAAAATGTGCAAAGCCTACAGCAGTATATCAAAGAGGTGCAAATTAATTGTGGTTCTAGCAGCTGCAAGCAGAAGACGAGGAATTGAAGGTGACTGCTATGCAGCCTTTCTTTATCTCTGTGTTAATTTGGGTTTGTGGTGGCTTTTTGTTTGTTTTTTGTGGGTTTTTGTTTGTTGGTTTGTTTTTCTTTTTTTGTGTGTGTGTTTGTGTTTTCCAGCTCTATACTATGAGACTGAACACACATTGTCTTGGAGAAGTTGTTAGGTATTCACCACAGCACTTCACAATCTTCATGCCTTACCAGGCAGTCTTCTATGATGCAGTGCCCTGTGATAAGATTATGTGGTCCAGGAATAATAATGTACAGAAAAATCTAACTAAAACCTGTTTTAGTCAATGAGATTTCTTATCAAAGAGGATGTAGCTGTGTAAATTGTATTTTGTAACACATTAGCCTTGTGATTTCTTCTGCCTGTTCTTCTGCTGAATACCTGTTTGCACTTCACTCTGTGAAGTGCTACTATACTGTGAATGTGCCATACACAGTACGGTAGGATAACACTACAGAATGCCTGTCTGTAAATCCTGTACTGTACAGGTAATGAAAATAACTTCGTATCTCTCTTAGCACTTGATTTCTTGATTGACTTAAATTACATTAAGACTCTCACTATTGAAAGACTCTCACTATTTCCTGTATATTTTGGGGTCTATGCCTGTGTGCTGTATTTGAGCTGAACTGATTTGATTTGGGGGATATTTGCTTTTTTTTTTTTCCAGTGTATCAGATCTTTCACCTAGCTGACTGTACAGCTGAATAGGCTGGAGAGCTGGAAGATGAAAGACAAGAGTGTTTGGGAAGAAAGATGGAACCATCTTGTATAGAAGCTCATGTTTAAACTAAAATCCATTCTTCTTTAGGCAGAAATTTGAGTTTCATAAAGAACATCTAAATTCAGGCATATTTCTTTTAAATCAGCTGTCTGCTATTTATGCAGAAACAAACTGCCTTTTTTAGAGGATACTACTCTTTATACAACCTGATTTGCCTCCCTAATTGTCCCCTTCAGGAGAAACATGATGGACAGAAGGTCCTTCAAATAAGTATGTATGAAAATGATGCAAGCCTAAAATTTTAAGGTGAATGCCAGTGTTCATTCTCTACAGACGTACAGCTATCTCATTCTCAAATCTGAAGTAAAGAAACCATTATGTCTGACAGTAATTGATCCCAGATGATCTTATTAACTAGGACAGTGTGTGGATTTTACTAAGAATACAGAACTCCTTTCTTCAAGAAATAGGAGAAAGAATTGGAGAAAGTCGTCTTTTTTTTCATGTCTTGACTCTCTTGAGTTTTAAAGTTGCCTCTGTGTTCTTATTTAATTAATTTCTGCAAGCCTGGGGTCAAGTGAGGTGCAAAACTGTCACATGAAAAGGAACACTGGAGGTCAATTAAAATCATTAAGTCACTATCAGGAAAATAATGAAAGAGTTGTTTTTACTTTAGCAAGACTTTTGGAGAATAACCATATGCTTGAGGGTACACATTTTCCTGGACTGGCAAGGGCAAAGCTGCTGAGTAATGAGTGCTTTTCATGACAAAACACATTATGTGTTAGCTGATAAATGCTAAATAAGTCTTTCAAGTATTTTTGTTCTCAGCTTAGGTTTTCTATTTGTTCATCTAACATTAAAATCTAGCCATTTATATATATCTATACTTAAAGACTAGCAGAATATATATGCTCTTTTAGGAAATTTGTTACCCTCTGTGACATATTCTCTAAATATGTCTGTCCAGAAGCAAGCTTCCAGTCCTCTTAGTTGTTGCCACAGACTGCTTAAATGTGTGGGCAGATTTCAATAAACCCACTTCAGCAGTGTCTCATATCTTTCAGAGTATCAGATTGTGAAAATGGTACCTGCTCCTGTGGTGATATCTCCAGCATATACTAGATATCTATCGTGAGATGAGCATGGATATTTTTGTAGCTTCAAGTTTGAAAATGTATGAGGTTTGTCTGATTTTTACCCGTAGGAGGCAGATTTTGCTGCTTTCAGATTACTTTGTTCAGTCCCTGAAAAAAAGAAAAAAAAAGTTATTTGAATTGATTCTTTCTCTCCTTGTCTGTAACTATGTTCCAGTCAGTTTACCTATACTTACTGTAGGTGCACTGGGTAAATTTGCAAATCTGTAAGCCAAAGATTTATGTTCAGAGGAATAAATTAGGTCATGTAATCTTCTGTAATTGTGGTTAATTAGGGTGCATGAGTGTGTGTTTTTTTCCAAAAGGAAAAAAAGTGGCATCTAACGTTCCTTTAAGATGCTGTGGTGGGTTGACTTACCTGAGTGCCAGGGTAATCACAAATAATTCAAAATCTTAAAGCACTTTCCCAACTCCGTTCCCTTCTTCCTGGGCTCAATTTTACCCCCAATTTTCTTTGCCTCCCTCCCCACACTAAGCAGCACAGAGAGACAGAGAATGGAGGTTATAGTCAGTTCATCCCAGATGGACTTTGCCACTCCTTCCTCCTCACACTCTTCCCCTGGTATTGTGTGAGATCCTGTCCATGAGAGATAGTCCATCACAAACTTCTCCATGTGTCCTTCCCTTGGGCTACAGTTCTTCATGAACTGCTCCAGAATGGATCAGGTGGATCAGGGCAAATAGTTGATAACTATCATAAAGACTTCAGAATATCCTTGAAGGAAAATCAGTGTACAAAGAGTAAAATTTTACTCTCATACCAGAAAAAATTTAAATAGATGTGAGCACAGATAGATTGTGTCTCATCAGTTTAACATTTCTGTTATAATTTCTAGCTGTGTTTCAGAGTTTTTCACTTGAGGTGTTGGTAGGTAACTTTGAGATACTATTTTCCATAACCATTTGAAAAAAAAAAGGTATTTCACTTGTCAGAAGATGTAAAAAAAGAAAACAAGCAATTATGTGAAGTCCAGAGATGTAGAGGAAGAATGAACACTTTCAATATTTGACCACTTTGGATTACATATAGTATTATTAGGTGCCTTTAGTGATAGTATTTAAAATAAGAAAGGCTGAAATTCTCAGTCTCATATGAAACTAAGATTCTGCACTGGTTGTTTAAAAACTAGCTCTGGACTTTATGTAACCAAAGCATAAGCCATTGTAAAGAAGACTGGTGGACTCTGTGAATTGATTGATTGACAGAAACAAGGTAAAAGTTTTTTAAAGATCATTTTGGGAGGAAGTTTTTATTGCATGTGTTTTCATAGAAAATACAAGTATGTTATCTTTGCTTAATATGTAGTCAACCAAGGAATATCTAAGCACCCCATACAGTTAATAGCTATAAGGAAAGTAAAATTATTTATTGTCTATATAAAATTTAAGGATCTAGTACTTTAATATGTCAACATTCTATCCATGAAAATAATTATCCATTGTAAAATTCTGAATGAAATCTCTTCTGAGTTAATAAACTGTCAGGAAGAGTTATTATCTTATAATTGTGTTTTGTATTACTCTGTGTTTTTCCAGACATTTTTTTTCCCATGCTGTAAGTTAAGATTTTATAGTTCTGTAATGTAATCCATGATATATCCTGGAGTCCTAGTTTAAAATGAGATTCCTTTAAAACACTCCTTATACAGAATTGCAAAAACTCCTACCAAATTGTTGAAAATAAGGTGAGATTTAGGTTTAGCAGTCTGAAGGAAAAATCAGCTGCTACTTGTGTTTCTCATTGGGCTGTGAGTGAATACATGGACAGTAACAGAAGGAAGTTTACACATGAAAGTTAAGGAAATCTGAGTGGAAATAATATATTTAGTTTATTCCAGAGAATCTTTTGATTATGTTACCATGAGCAAATATCAGTGAAATATTTTTAACCATCTTTTAATATGACATTTTTCATGAATGGGAACCAAAATCTGAATAAAATCCTGTAGTTAACCCTTCTGGCAACAGTTTAAATCTTTTGGGGCTTTGGCTTTTAAGAATTTTCTAGCATTGAAAAACTGGGGAGTTTTCAAAAGTCCTTCCTTGCCATACTATTTTCCTTCATTTTCAACGATAT
This sequence comes from Colius striatus, assembly GCF_028858725.1. Taxonomy (NCBI): domain Eukaryota; kingdom Metazoa; phylum Chordata; class Aves; order Coliiformes; family Coliidae; genus Colius; species Colius striatus. The sequence goes on from NC_084762.1 coordinate 9,956,785, forward strand.
GTAAGAATTTCTCATAGAATTTCTTCTGTTACTATTTGACATACATTTTTGTTTGTTTATGTCATTTGAATAGCAAAAAAAAAGCTGGACATGGAGTTGTAAAACCAAAAATCAAAAATTCATAAGCTATTGCAGTTCTTTTTAGTAAATACTTCATTCTCAGTACTCCATGTCCTCCAACACCTTTTCTAGTGCAGAACTAAGTGTCTTTTCCTGTTACAGAAATCACTTGAAGACAAATGTAGTTCCATCTGTTGCATAATTATTTTGGGGTGCTACTTTGAATAGTGAAAAAAGCTGGTCAAACTACTTCTCGCTTTACAAAGCTGATAAGACGACTGACAGGTATTACCTCAACTACTTAAAGCAGTCTAAAACCTTGGTTTTTGTTTTTAATGTGGTGAGTAAACTGTGTTGTGCAAGTACTTCAGGCTTGGAGCCTATTTTTGGTTTTGACATGGTTCTCACCTGACACAAAGGTAAAGCTATACACTTTTCATAAAATCTCAGAATTAGTCCATGATAGTTTCTGATAACAATATTCATAAAAGTAGCAGTTGGACCTGTTGCTATGTTGGATCCCAGTACTGAATTTCATTTTTGTCTGTATAAATAATACTGCAGGCAATGTAATCAATCTGCCCAATCACATTGCATTAAAAATCCAGTTTACAAGCTTATTATCAGTACTGCTAGTTGTAAGGTCTTATCGTACAAAGATGACTATTTTCTGACTTCACAGAGATGACACATGAAAAGATGCATGACTGTTCCCTAAATTTTGTCTTTACTTAGACCGTTATGTGTCTCAATATGGAAGAAAATGCCCAAAAAATTACTTAAGTCATAGTTTGGATTAGACAATATCACCATATTCTGCTCTAGGATACAAAATTGGTATGTATGCAGTAAATCTTGTGTATTCAGCTGAGTAGCTATAGTAGATTATTAAACTCATTGAGAATGAACTTGTGGTAGAAAAGGTTGTTGGAAAGTATAGTAATTTTTTATTACCCATTTACACACTTTGATTTGATACCCTTTGAAGTTAAACATGTTAATTGTAAACTAACACTAGGACAGAAGGGTTATTCTGGAGACTTTTTCATAAAAAAACCCTGAATTTTTACTTGTATGTTTTCAACTTACATCTAATTAACTTCAGTCAGAGGACAGAATAAAAACAAGGTGTGTTTGACATTCTGGAAAGAACCTCAAAGGATTTTTAGAGTGCAATCATCTAAGTAGAATTCACTATTGAGAAGTCAAACAGCTGGGAATTAGGTTCCAGAATTATCCTGTGTTCTTTGTACACTGGAGTTGGATAACTGCATACATGTAGCTTGCTAGCCAGAAGCTTGAGAAAGAAACTTAGAGAGAACAAAGCTATTTTGTTGAACTAAAACCAGAACAAAATCTGTGTTTTCAGATACACTGAGGACATACATTTGGACAAAACAAAACAGTGGCTTGATACTCAGGTCATAAAACTTCAAATATATAAACATATATGTAAGAATGAAAAATTCCAAGGTGAATCTATTGTAGTCGACTTAAAGAACTTTATCCCATAAACAATTAATATATAGATTTAAAGTTCAAGCAGCAATAACACTGGAAAATAATTGACAGTCTGTTTAGACCTCAGGCTTAAAAGGATTAATATTTTCTCTGTGGAAAAACTGATATTAAAATTTCTGTATGGGGTCAATGCAAGGCAAGACTAGATGGCTGAAATATGGGGGCTTTTGGCAGAAATATTTCTCTGTCCATAAAGAATGGAACCATTCTTCTCATTGTGGATGTATTTATTATTTTAATTCATCAAACAGATTGCAAAAGGAGACGATAAAGTTTTCTTTCTCTTCAACACCAAGCTGTAGACATCAGATAATTCCACAGCTGGATCAAGAAGCTTGTTGAGATAAGATTTATGTGTTCACATATGAAAAATGGAATATCAACGTCTGTTTCTCAGTGTTTTCATGATGTGCTGAGCTGTAAGAATCACATCAAGGGATATAGACACTCAAGCAAGTAATGCAATGTATGAATGGAGAACTTGATGACAATGTGCTGATGTTACTCTCTGCATTCACCCTTAAGCCTTGGATATAGTTACGCAAAATAATCAAAAGTAGCTTGCCTAATTTGAAAAGGCTTTATTTGATTAAGTCTTTCATTATTGCAAATTACTTGTACTATTTATGCCTTTGAATGAAAATAGAAGGTCTATAGGCTGTATCTATACTGATAAATTAAATAGTGTCCAGGAATGTCCTGTATCACCAAACTGTTAGATTGAGAGCTTGTGTGCTTCTTACCTTTGCCAAATGGCAATCCTTCAGGTTATTCATGTGTGCAGACTGTGAGTTAGAGTGATCATTCCCAATTGACAGTTTGTATGTGGGCCTCTTTCAAAGGATAAAAGAGTTTAATATAACAGATTCAAGCTTTTCAATAGTAGTTGGCCTCTAAGCACTGGAGAATGGTCTCAGGCACATTTAGTTACACTGACCAGAACAGAGTCATGATGTAACACGCATCGTTAAAATGAACTTCCTATTTGATAGCTTGTAACAAATTTAGTTTTAATTAATATTATTGTTGTGGAGTCTCAAGTCTATGTATATTCTAAATTTCTCCAGCAATACAGTAGTATTCTAATGTATTTACACTGTAGTGACTGTACCATTAAGCAACTTGAAAAAATAATTTTGTGGTGTAAAAGTCATGTTTTGCATCGTATTTTATTGATCTGAGTACATGCAGCTCCAATTTTCCAACCATACAAGATACCAAGGGGAAGAGAATTGGGTATAAAACTGAAGATAGGAAAAACATGATAATAAAAAATATAGAAGAGTTGTAATGGGAAGTAGTAAAATTGAAAACAGAATGCACAGAATTCTCAACAGAATTGTTGAGTCTCCTTATCACTTTCTAGGGAACTCAACTGATATATCTGGGCTCAGTTGTGGCTGTGAGATTTAACAGCTCCATAGTGAAATTCAACATACCATTGAATGGTTCTATTCTGGTTTTGTTTGTGCTGTTGGCTTTGCTAGTCTAGAGAAGGTTACTAGTTTAGGCAATCAACTACCAAAGTCGCTGAACTGTTCTTTCACCTTTCTAGTACAAACTTTCTAGTACAAAGGTATTTTCTAGTACCTTTCTGTTCTTACACCTGATCTAGGACAAATGAGCTGCACTAGAGAATCACAAACAGCCAATAAAAATCTTTATTTAAAAAAAGAAAAAAATTGATCAGTATCCTTTTTATTGGAATATCCATGAGAGTGAAAAAATCACAGCTGGTTTTTGGAGAGCTGAGGAAATCAAGTGACTTTTAACTGCAGAAATATTGGTGAAGAAAAATAGGTGGGCAAAAAAAAGTCTATCCAGCTTATATAAATTATATGTTTTAAGCTAATGAAGGCTATGAAGAAGAAATGGTAGAAAATATTTCTAAGCAAGAAGGAGTGGAAATAAATGAGATATTTTGAAAATATATTTTATACTTATTCATAACTAGAAGTTTCAAACGGTAATGTATAGAGATATCAAAAATGCTACAAGCTGCAGCATCTCAATCCATTTTGAGAGATATTTTAGGTATAGCTGTCAGCTATCTGAATGGATTGAAGCTTTGATAACATCTCTTGAAGTTGTCAGAAAGAATAAAATAATATCCAGTGGATGGAAACTGGAATTGGACAAATGTAAATAAAACCCAAATGAGTAAGTGCAAACACTTTATGTAATAAGAGTAATTGACTGTTGAGAAAGCTAAGCAGGAGCTGTTAGGATTTCCTACCTGCAGAAACTTCAATGTTTTCTACTAGATATTATAGTACAGTCCAAGAATGAATTCTTCTAGTCTAGAAATATTTCTAATACCATTTTTCCAGTTTTATTTTTGATTTGTGAAATTGGAATAGATAAAGAAATGTGCTACATACTATTCAGACACTTGTTGTCTATTCAGTAGTCATCTCTAGTACCTGAAAATATCCCGGCTTTCTCCGCTTTACCATTCACCTTTTCATTATTTGGATGTTAATACATCTCTTAGATCATAGCATGCAAAACAAGAAAAAAAATTTAATCCCAAGAGGGAGGTTGTTTTGGTTTTGTTTTTCTGTTAACTTTAGTCATTTTCTTAAATAAAATTTAGGAAAAAACACAGAAATGTGAATGAGGAAGTCCAGTCAGCTGCTCTGCCTGGTTTCTGTTACATTACAGGTATCCACAAATAGATATCCATAATATTACAACTTCCAGGCAAGTTTCCAGCTGCCTGCTGCACTGGGATGATACACTGGGATCTCCTTTTGAAAGGCTGTAACATAGCCTTGAAAGACATCCAATATCCTATCAGAAATAGGCAGTAGAATATCGTTTGAAGTACTGAAATCATCTCCAAGCAATTTGAGATAAACGCTGGTTAGACAATACACAATCAAGGGAGATTAGATAACACCTGATGAATTGAGGCTTTGAATATGAAACGGGAGAATCTTGACTGAATCAGTCTCTGAATAATATTACAATTTCTATGCAAAGAAATTACAGTGGAAGTATTTTATGTATTTATTAACACTATATTTTGATGATTTTCTCCTCTATACCATTCAAATATATATATATGGGATGAAGGCTCCAGATATCCTTCAGGTATTGGACATCTTTTATCTGGTGAAATCTACCAGATAAAGACATCTATTTATGATACTCAAATGAGAAGAGATATCCTAACCAACTATATTTGAACAACTGTAACACTACTAACTTCAATACTGCATGAAATTACTTTCCATTTTGAAAAGCTGTTGTGCTCAAGGACCTTAAAAGCTGAGAAATTCAATCCATCAGTGTTTAATATATGTGTTAGAATATTTGAACAATGTCCAGGAGACATGCAAGAGACTTAGGGTTGGGAATGGAGAATCTTTTTTCTCATGGAGCCTAGATTCTAGTTAGTGAAGGAATCTGACTTTCTTTTATCAGTATTCATCAATGCATCTTTTATTTTTAAGAGCGGTTAGATATTACACATTAACTGTAGAAGACTTTTTATTCTGAACAAATATTTTTCCATGGACAATGTAAGTTAGAACATTTATTTTGTAGGCTTTGTTGACATAACTGTACTCCTGATGTAATGAGACTTTTTTTCCAAATGCATAGCAATGGTATAAATGATGCTGTGGCTGAAGACTAGTCCCCTTAAGGGAAATAAAACGTTTATAAGCTGTGGTAGCCTTTGCTAACAAGGCTGTAACTTCCTATGGTTTGTTATTAGTTGTACTTTTAAGGGATTTCCTGCATGTTGGGTATTCCACAAGCAATAGTAAGTAGGTTTTTTTTAATCTGATTGTTGATCGATTGATAATGAGGAGTAGAAAAGACAACAAACAAGGATGGCAGCATCATTGGGTGTGGAACAGGTGATAGAAAATAAATCAAAAGCTGGGCAGCAAACAGCATGCAAATGTCTATTAAAAAACGTTGCTGCTAGCAGTGGCATCCAGTGGCTATGTGAATAAACTGCAAGGGCCAAGGCAGTGTCATTCAGGAGAGGCTTGTTCTAGTAGGAAACGTTTTTCTGCCTCTGGCTCATGTTAGTGCTTAAAGGTACAAAATCATTTCAAGTGTCACAACAATACAAGAATAATGAAACATTAGAGATACTCACTGCAAAGCAGCCTCTTGTCTAGGAATTCCATACTTCAGAGATGGTGCATGCAAAACTAATTTCTGCATCAATCTATGTTAATGGTTTACAGAGGAGCAGGTTAGAGATTGAAATTCATGCACTAAATGTCAGAAAGGAAGTATAGGATAAAAAAGAGGAAGATATATGTGTTTACAATATCTTTTGATTATGCATAATTTTTACAAAGAAGTAAATAATGATTTTAGGGAAAAATTTTCTTCAAATGCTATTCTGGACAGCAGTGAGGAGAGGAGACTGAGGGGTTTTTAATGTATACTATATATATAAAAATAGATATTTAATATATTTTCTCTAAGGTTTCATTTTGCCATTTATAACAATTAAAACTGTCCTTGTCTTTCTAGTTAACAATGTTTCTGTTTTTGAAGATAGTGTAACTACTTTGATTTTAATTCTGTTTCCACAGATGACATGGGCACATTTTCTATTTTTGTTGGAGTCTTGATAGTGCTGAACAAGATCTAGATAAAGCAGTTGTCAGTGTAATTTGTGGTTCTGATTTCTGGTTTATTTCTTCTGCCATTGGTTCTCTCTTGGGAAAGAGTGGTTTTTCGATGCCTGTATTTGGCATCAGACTTAAGTTGCTATTATATAAAAGGGTGCTGGTGAGTGCAATTCTACAAAAACATGGGATTTAGGGGGTGGGTGATTTTTGGGGTTTGTTTTGGTTTTATTTCTTTGTTTGGCTTTTCTTTTTGTCTGATATGAAAATTTTAACAAGTTCAAGAACCTTAGCTATGTAAATGAATGCGTGCTGTCATCATGAGGAATTGTTACACATGGGAAACTTCTGCACAGATGTTGAAAAATAATAACCAAAGAATAGGTATTGTACTGTAAAATTAACTGATGTCCATTAATAGAACCCTAATAGCACTTTTCTAGCAAAAACTTTAGTCATCTGTAGGTTTAAAACTGTCTTGTATCCCTCAGATCCCTTGGGCATCTGTTGGCCTTGGAACACCTACTTGCACATATGCTTATTTTTTTACTCACTGCACTGGGATCAGGGACAAAGTTTGAAGTGGAAGCTGGGATCAGTTCATCAAGGCTGGGATACAGTGGAAAACCTTACCATAATACCTTTCAGATTATAGAAATCCGGTTTTGATGTCCACCTTTTGAAATTTTTGGTGTGCACTCCCTTCAAGGTCAGCTGTTTTAACAATACTAAACACCACCTCAGAAATCACATTTTTAAAAGCTTTAAGATCTCTTCTTATCATCTCTGCAGCTATTTTTTCCTTTAGCTGCTTTAAGATCTGCTAGTAAAAATACTGATTAGAATGGATATTTTTCTATATTAAGAAAATAAGAATAATTAATAAACCTCCAAATGTAGTGACAGCATGGCAGTTTTAATAGTAAAACCTATGAGCTCCAGGAAGAAATTTTTGTTTGATGCTGAAGGAAGATCCATTCACTTTGAATTAGCCAGCTATATATAGATGATAAGCATGACCTGTGTGTAAACCTTAAATTACATTCAGCTGAGTTAGTACAGAGCCAGGTATTGAGTACTATAGCACCTCAAAGGCAGTGTGTTCTGTCTACCATCACATTCAGAGCTCAGAGAAAGCAGAGATTCCCATCTACTTCCCTGTTATAGCAGCAAAGGGAACTAGATTTATGTAGCCTGGAGAAGAAAAGGCTAAGATATCTGTTTGCTGTCTTCAAGCACCTTAAGAAGGATTATGAAGACTAAATCAGACTATTCTCAGGGGTGCACTGTGGATGGGTGCAAAGCATAGTCATAAATGGCAGAAAATAAAAGTCTAAATAAATGTAAGGAAGAATATATTTTGCAATAAGAGGGATTGCCATCATTCAAGATTTTCAGAATTAACTGGGCAAATCCTGAGCAATGTAGTCTGACCATCAAGCAACTGTCTGCTGAAGTCAGAAGTTAGATTAGATGACCTCCAGCCATTGTTTTCAACCTGTGTTTTTCTATGGTTCTATACACTTTGTGGGGACTTATGTCTCAGAGCATTAAAATTTCTCAAGTAAGAGAGCCAAATTACATATTTTTGCACTAAGTTTCCAGTCTTAATGGTGAGATTGCCACTACACTATGTTATCAGGAACATGGTAAACATTTGGTATATTATTCAATAGTTCTCAACATTTCTCTCAACTTTACAACAATAAAGGCTGAGACTAATAACCACTGTGCTATTAAACCCATATATTCAGTTTCCTTTGTAGTTTGTCAAACAATATTGGCTCCACAACATTATCACTTCTGTGTCTTAATTTTCTCTGAGATCTGGAATATTAATTAATCTACTGTATTTTTACTTTTTGGTTCTAGGTATGAAAAGAGTGCAGAAATCCAAATAGGAATAGATGCTCACTCAGCAAAGTCATGTTGGACTAGGCAGAATACAAATATGACTTGAAATAGTCAGTGTTGAATAGCTTAACTGCATTGATGCTTTTTTCTGATTTCTTTCATGAGAAAGAGGATGTGAAGTGTTTGGGATTAGGTTTGGTGGTGAAAAACAAATAATCAGCTTCAGTACAGCTACTCTCAGTTTACAACATTACAAATGGAAAACCAGCTCATTTTGTTTTGATGTAACATATGTTGGTTTAGGAAAGCTTCAGATTGTAAAAGTTTTTTTGCTTAGCTACCACATTTATAGTAGCATTTGTAGTATCTCTGCTTCTCTAAGGTAGGAGACAGTGATCAAAAGCAAAGTGTAACTTCTGCTTAATTGATCTTTTGACCTCAAATTGTAAGACATCTGGCTGCCTGTTGAGTGCATTCTAGCAGGAACTCATAAAAGTAATAAATGTTGGCTGATACTTATTAAAGCTGCTATTTAACTATTTACTTAGGGGAGTGGGGAGGGAGCAGATGAGAGAAACAAGGCATAAAGGAAATTAAGAGTGAATGATTTGATTGCTTTCTAAACTCAGTTCCATTTGGGAGTGCAACAGCGAATTACTAGGTAGAGAATTACCCACAATAAGTGAGTTACTCAAGGAAGAAGAGACTAACAGGATACAGATGTCAAAGCAAGCCAAAGAACAAAGTAAATATGAAATTAATTAAACCAAGCTGCACAATATTCTTTGATTGCTATTGGTACTGACAATATACTGGCTGCTTTTCACAGGCATCTGAAAATTTAGCCTGAATTAGCTTCATAAGACCCCCAAAGTGTGGACAATAGAGTGTGGGATCCATACAGTGCATTTGCTAATGAAATATTTTGTTGGTTGTGCTCCTAGAAATTCCACCACTGTTGTGGTGAATCTAAAAAGGGAGAGCAAAGAGCAAGATATTGCACTGACTTCAACATTAGTTTAGTATTGTTTCCTGTGGGTCAGAGAGATTGGAGCTCTCTTTAAGATGTTCAGGCAAAAATTAATTGTAAAGAGTTGCAAACTGTACTTCTCCATTAAATCATCATCAAGTTTGAGAAATTAATCTATCTTTTTTGTCAAAGAAATGAGTTAGTGACAGCTGTGAAATGACTGCTGTTATTGCAACATTAGAATTAGAAGCATTATCTTCAGAGACACTATTATTATGAGCAGCAAAATATAGCTTATTTTATAAAGTACTTTTCACACAGAATTCTCAAAGCAGTAAAATATCAAATGTGACAGAACTGGAAAGCAATTAAACATGAATGGTAACTCTTTACAATAACTGTGCAGTTACCAAGATATTTTACTATGGCTTCAGACATACATATAGAAATTATGCTTATTCAGTAGATGTGCAAACAGATATTACATGAACCCTCAACCATTTCATTAAGGGTTAATACGTGTATCCTGGCAAGTTCTTTTGGATTCCCTAGCTGATCAAGTAAGAAAATAATTCCAACAGATATAGAAGATGTTTAAAGACATACCGTTCTGCTGTTTACACTTGTGTGTCTATAGCAGTCTTGATTGCACCTTAGATGTGATTAAGAAGACTTTTTTGCAGTAATGATTTTAATACTTGACTTAGTTCTGGCATCTGATGAAATAAGGGCATTAATCTTAGGCAGCCAGCAAATCCAAAAGAATATATTAATCTCGTAACCACATATATTGTATAATCAAATTTATAGTCCACTGAAAAAAAGGTAGAAAAAATTAAAAGAAATAAGAGACTGGCTTCTGAAGCAGCTTCCTGCATTAAAGCTCAGGTATTGCCTAAATTCTGCTTAATGTTTGATACATTAAACAGTAGTAGAACATGTGAAACTTGTGAAAATATATAGCCATTAAGAAATTATTTTCTTTCTGCTGTTGCATATTTCTCATCCTTTTTGAGATGTTGAGCCGTTGTTTTTTGCTGATGTAACTAACTCAAGTACTCATATATAAGGTGTGACTTAAGCTATCACAAATTCAGTTTTCTCTCTCTGATTTGAAGAGTTTACTAGCAAGGATTGTTTGTGACTGTTGCATGTAAATGCAAGTGTTGACACATACAATCTATTATTTTTCACATCAAATGTAAAATTTAACTGCAGGTATTGCTATTAGTTGAACTACTGAGGCATAATAAAAAGGAAAGGAGTAATCTTTACATCAATAGTAAAAATAAAGAGGTTTACTTTAAAATAAATTGCATACCAGAGAACAGATGCTTTAGCTAATGTCTGGAGCACAGCTGAGCTAAGTAATGCAGCATTATGTGAGAAGTGACCTCTGTTTTGTACACTCATTCATGCACTTCAGTTCTTATACTATAAGCTTGCAGAGTATACTTACAGAGTGGGAGTCCCAGCTAAGATCAAACTCTCAGCTGTCTAAGCTCACAATATAGGGATAGTCACTTTGCCCTACTCATTCTAACAGAAAATAAACTTCAAGTATATTGCTTATTTTTCTTTCAGAAGTTAATGACATCTATCAATATAGTTGGAGTCATAACATAAAGCAGAAATGTGTTTTCAGTCTTACATGCTAATTCAGCTATCTTTTCACAAAGCCGTTAAACAGACAAAACAGCTCTTTCATTTGTTTATTTATTTTTGTAATGCATCAATGTGTCTTTTCTGCTTTTTGATATTTGTATAATTGTTTAATCCAGAACTTCTGTAGAAAGATTAGCTCTGTTTTGCTGTCAGTTGGATACAACAGGAAACACTGAAAAGTCTGTAGTCCAATATGGCAAAAGCCATTTAATATGTAAAAGAAAAGATGTAGCAGCATGAGGGAAGGAGGGATTAGTCAGTGATAAGAACAGGACTACTTTAGGAAATAGAACTATGGGACTAGCTCCACATTTTAAATCAATGAGTAACAATGATTAGCTTCACACTTGTTCTGTGGAATCAATACTGAACTGATTGAAGATGTGTATGAATGAATTGTGGAATGGATTTTAGATTTTGTTGATAAAATAGTTTTAAGGTTTTTTACAGAAAGCTGTTTTTCAAAAAGAAGCTTAAAAAAAGCAAAGGAATTCTCCTTCCCAAAATTTTTCTTCTGCCACTGCTGGATAACTTGAAGGGATGACGTGGGGCAAAAATAAATATTATTCAACTGGGTTAAAGACTAATTTCATACCTCATCAGTTAACGTGTTGAAATCTCAACTCTAAATGCTTTGATCTACTAGTTAATTACTATCGTGGCATATTATTTGCTGCTGTAGACATACCTAGAACCCCCAAGCCATGTCATTCTTTTTTAATAACTGCTTTAAAGGATGATAGGAGCTCTGCTGTTTATGATGATTGTTACCTTTTTCTTAGAAAAGACACATTAAGCATACTTTCCTAGGGGGAAGCAATAATGATTCACAGGTAAAATATATTTTCCTAAAGAAATTATCCATGGCTTTATTTTTTGCATTTTTTTGTGACGTTATTCCATAATTAGTTGGTTTCATTTATAGATTATAAACTATTTGTGGCAGTATACTTCCAGAGGGATGCTTGGTGAATTCCTGGTAATATGGTTCTGGAATATAATTTTAGCTGCAAAGCAGATATTTATACCAGGGGAGAAAAAAAGAAACCACAAAAATCCCTCAGTAAACCCACAAATTTTGTGTTACATTTACTAAACCAATACAAGAATAAATTCCTATGCTCTGCACTACAGCTCTTTACTTAAATCTCCAAATTCCTCAAAGCTGAGATAGCTTTTTGAGACTTTAGTTCATTCCTAGCTAACAGTGCTGAGGAAAAAAAAATCTTTTCTTTTCAATAAGTGATAGAATACTAGCTCCTGGAGACTATAGAATTGTAAATCCTTTCTAACTTTATCATCTCATTGTTACTAAACTAACACTTCAGATGTCGTGGATTAGGTATTTTTTTCAGCAGTACTCAAGTGTTTGAAATCTTTTATTCCAAGTATCCAGAGTCTGTCATATTGAAAAAAAAAAATGTGGTAATACTCATCCTACTGATTATTATCAAAACCTCAATACATGAAAAACTTTATCTTAAAGAAACTGAAAGATGCTCTTGTTGAACAAGGCCATCACTGACCAGGGGAGGTAGGACCAATAGTAGAATATAAAAAGATGAGAACAGAGTATGTACAGAGTGGTTGCTGAAGTCCACATATGTTACAAAACAAGATTCCTCAAAAAACCCACAGTGTACCTGATGATTCAGCTGTCTGCATCTCAATGAATGAGGGTATCAAAGGATTTGAGAGATAACTATTCCATCTTTTACCATATGTTTGGCATAATTATTCATCACAGGGTGTTCTAGCACTTTTGGCAAAGAAAAGAAACTTTTCTTAGTGTTGTTAACTTGAAATGACAAAAAACTCAGAGAGCTAGCTCAGCTTTCAGGAATTAGCCAAAACAGACATCCAGATCTGTTCGATGTTTGTTTACTCACCCCAAAATATGTTGAGCTGCAATTTAACTTTAAGGAACTAGCTTATTATAAAGATGTAACAATTGTTAGATGTATAGATTGATTCCAAATATTTCATTAATAGTTACTTGTATTTTAAAAGCCAGTTTGCCATGTGTAAAACTGAATCACCTAGTGTTCAAAGAAGACATTAGCTACTCAATCTAGTTTGCACTATCAACTGCCAGAATAAGTTAAGGAACTAGAAAACTGGTGTTAGGATTCTTTAATTAGGTGCTTGACTGTATCAAGCCTTTGTAAACCTGTTCTGGATTATCAAAATTGCTGATGCTCAGTATGTTTTTAATACTTCAGAAGCTGAAGTAGTTGTTACAGATCACTCGTCATAGCTGTTTTTATCACAATAAACAGTCAGATCTAGGCTCAAATCACAGTAATGTATTTTATATAAGAAAAGAGATTTATCCCACTAAAAAAAGATGATGAAGAAGATGAAAAACCTATTTAATAACTGCACTAGTTTTCTGAATTTCTTAAAGCTACTACTCACATATGAAATTTCTTCTATTCCCTAGGAGTATATCGTGTTTTCATGATGAAAATAGGGCTGAGAGTCAAACCCTCTGTGCTTTAATTTTACTTGTATATGAGAAGCTATTTCAGAGAAATAGGATAGGAGATGAAATTCTCTGATGTCACAAAAGAGACAACCAACCCCTTAAGTCTAGAAAAAAACAAGAGTCAGCTTATTATTTTCAAGGCAAGACTACCATCTTGTGGCCTTTGTTAACAACGGCTAGCTGAGAGCCCAGATTTTGCAGGAGGATACTCACACGAGGAAGTAGCACTCACTTTTGCTCCTGTTTGTTGCTAAGAGTATAAGTGTTTATTTAGGCAAAGCTTGTATATCTTTCAATAGAAGCTGTTTTGAACGAAACGAAGACTTATTTGCCTTTATCTGTGAAAGGTATAACAGATGCAGAAAAATATACAAAAGCACAATGCAAATGCTTTGTAGAAGTCAGTGCTGCTGGAGATGTGTCCTGTTACAGGAGAATCACAAATCCCAGAGTATTCTTTATTGACAAGATTGTGTTACAGTCCCACTGTTAAACATGCATGAGGTAACCTGTTTTGTATGAGTGTTTTTTTTTTTTCCTAGTAACAATACTGTTTGTTACAAACAAGAAGCAAGACCAATATTCAGCTCATTGTCCTCATGAATGCTGAAGTTTCTTTGGGATGGACTGCTTTGGCTACCTAAGGTAGCTGATTTAAACAATTTGCAGCTTGGTTTTATGTCAATAAAGTGCACTTAATGTGGTATTGGAATATAACTTTCATTTATGAAAGCTGGGGAAAAGTTGCCTTGCTCATACACAGAAAAATGCTTTGATTTACCCTTTAGAGGGCAGCCAAATAATGTATTGCTTTACAAGTTAACAGTTGCTACAATGTTACAAATTATGTGTACAGTTTATATGTTTTACTATGTCATGTCCTTAAACTAATATTTGCAGAGTTTACATGTAAGTAACAGCTCATTAGAAAAACAAACTTATTTTTTAGTCTCAACAACCTGGGTATTGCTCTGCTGTCAAAACATCTTGTGATCTCTGAGTCAATTTCCTTTCAAGGGTGGAAGCTCAGGCTTCTTCCCTGCTCTGCTACCAGATGCAGACACCTGGGCAAACAAAGAGCAGATCTTTCCAGCAACAGCTGAGGAAATAGAAACATCTGGTGTCTTTTCACTGTCTTTTGTCATGACATCACCTGCCTCATATACCAGTAGGTACAGCTGGGCCTTTGTCTTCTGTTAATTGCAGATGAGGACTGAATATCTTTCCTTGCTTCTTACAACTTTAGTGTGAGACTATGAAAAGAGCCTGGCTAGGTTCTCTCTTGAGGATGCTGAGGCACACCTGAAGAGAGCAGGATGTGGTCCTTTTGGCCTTTCTTCTCCAGAGTGACTCAAGTAAGTTGTGTCAGCTTTTTCTCATATATTCTATGCTATGTCTGCCTGCTCACTGGAGCTTCCCAGGTTTTTGCTGTAGCTTGCTAATATTCTTGTTGGTGTAGTGAGTACTACAGTGGACTTAGTTCTCCTTCTGTGGTCTGACAAGTGGTAGAACTGACTTCTTGCATCCTGATTGCTTAACAGCATTGAGAGCAGGGAGTAATGGCACCAGCGTGGGGCATCTGCCTGAGAACAAAGTGGCTTGAAAAATGGGGATATAGGCTGTAAGGACCTTTCAATAGCAATTAGAGACTGTGTTAAAAAGATTCTATAAATGATTAATTTCATAGTAGAAAGCTATCAGGCTGACTAGGAAAGATACCTATTTACAGGTTTTTATTGTTTAATTTACAGTACAAGAGACAACCAAATTTGACATAAAGCTCATACTTGATCCAGATCCTTGTAGGAGCACAAGCTATTGGTGTTTACACTTTTTTTCTAGTCCTCCTTATACAGAGCCATAGAAATAAGGGAGAACTTCCTGGAAAATATTGATCACCAGTTTGCTGTGGATTTCTTATTTATCATGCCTTACCTATGAACAGAATTGTAATCTTTGGTATGATCGTGTACTTTTTTACCTAAAGATTTTATTGCTGCTTAGTGCTTGATAAGAGTAATTAAAAAGCCTATGAACTGACTGCTATATATATTTCAGTCTGTCATTATGACTTAAAAAACCTGAGGTTATGTATCTGATCAGCAAAAGACAAACCTTATTTTTTCTGAGGCTTTAAAAATACTTCATACATAACACAAGGATAGGCAATGTGTGTTTCTCAATGTCACTAGAATATTTATGTTAATGGAACATGTAATTACAGTGCTAATGATTATTAATTCTTCAAGACCAATGATTACTTGTGAGAATGTGTTGTCACGTTAAAAATTAACAAATTAGTTTAGTTATAATTGTTGAAAAACTTATAAAATCTTATCACAATATATTGGAATCTTAGATTTCATATATTTACCTAACCACAATTAGGACAAACTCCATTTGTTTCTATAAGCAAAATATATGTTGTCTGTAAGTAAAATAAATTGTTAACTACATGATACCATAGAGTATTAACGGGGTTTTGTAGTTTAGTTCTGTCTGAATGATATTCATGTCATGAGAATGTGTTTTGATAGTTTTAAAAGCAAATAATAACTATTTTTTTAAAAAAATAAGTTAAGATACAAAATCAAACCCCAAGAAAATCAACTAGAATAATCCAAGGAAAGCTCCATGTTTTTCTCCACATACCTTCCATTACATACTTTCCTGTGTGTTTTTTCTGCACCTTTTGAACAGTAACAATTTTTCTCCATTGAAATGTAGAGCTGTCTTAGTCCCATATGATTTCATGTTAAATTCAGTAGCACTTATTTTACACAGTTTCCTTTATAGAGACATAAGAAACATCTTGGGTTATCAGAAATGCATGACTTTCTGTGCTTTTTATAGGGAGATACCATTTCCAAGCATTTAGCTATGTAAAGTAGATTTCAGCTTCTCTGAAGCATCTTTGATTTACTCCAGCGATTTTGAGTCTTACAGGAGTAATACTGAGCAATGCATCAGAAATATCTTCTTAGTTCTCTGAAAAGTAGATCCTATTAAAATAAATCAGTTACCTATGTTCACCAATTCTTCTGGAAGGACCAACCCCAACTGGACTGAAAAAAAAAAGCTTGAGAAGTCATTTAATACATCAGGGTATTCAGAAAAACAATTAAATGAACTTCATCTAAGTATGCAATTTTTGGAAGATACACATAGTTAATTTAATTATTGAATGAGTTACTTTTCATATCTAATTCCTAAAGCCAAGAAGTAAACATTATACACTTAGACATAATGTTTCCCACAACTGTTGGAAATGTTCATTTGACTAAAACATTACTCTGTCCAATAAAACCTCTTTATAACAAACAGTCATAGACTAGCTGAAGTTGAAAGGGACCTCTGGTAAAAGCAACATCAATTAATTTTGCTATATTTTGTTTTTTTCCTAATACATCTAGCTTCTAGGTTAAAAAGCTAAAAATCCAGAAGACAAGTAAAAAGCAAACAGAAAGAATTTTACTATGAACTTGTTACCTTTTAACATTAGTAAGAAGCAATGATGAGCTCCTGAACCCTGAGTTTCTATATGTTGGTGAAGAGGTGGAGTTATATTGAAGGCTTTTGTAGTGTTCTATCTGTGATGATGGGACTGCTTGACATTTTGACATGTGTCATCACCATTGCTAAAAACAGAAACATTACCTTCCATAAAGTTTTTTTACCTTATTTTTAAATATGACCATTGGTGCAGCCTACTCAATTTGTTTCAGAGCACGTGCTAATGAGTGAGTTCTCTATCTATTCTGAATAATAAGACATACACAGATTTATTGGCTAAGTTGTTAAAATGATACAAAGCAGTTAGCATGTATTAGTTTCTTCATTTCACCTTCATTCTGACTGGCTTTCGTTCAGTGAAAAGAAACATGTTATGTCCAGAAAGTTTAAATCTTTTTTAAACCACCTGTTCTTTTCTGACAAGGGCAGTAAGTTTGTTGCAAATGGGTTATTTGCTGTGGTACTTCTCCTGTTCTTCTGCCTATCTTATATGTCTCTTTGTAAAAGAATATGAGAAGAAAGAATCAATTTTATAAAACCTTGTGCACAGACTGTGTCACTGGTGAGCAGAAATCAGAATTTCTAGATACTGAAAGACTAATACAACTGAAAGTGTGGAAAACAACTTGAAGGAAATATTTAAAGGAAAATTTAAGTTTGTTGCTTTTTCTTACATAAGTCTTTTCATAGGTACTGATCCTTTTTTCTACAGCTGCTCTAAACCACATGCAAAGGGATCATCAATCGCCTGTAGGTAAAGTATTGCCTTGGCTATTCACAATCTGACATTAGCAAGAAATCTACATAATTTCAGTGTCTTATTTCCAAGTTAGCTGTCTTATAATAGACTCACGTGTTCCAAAGTAACTACAACTGATTATTGAGTCCAAACAGATCATAAATGATTTTATAACCAGCACTTCTTACCTTCTAATGGCCATTCTAATGACCTTTCCAGCTCTTCTGACTTGAAGCATACAAATCCCTTGCTTATGACTAAGTCTTAATGTATTGATGAAGTCTTCAGGCTTAACGTGTCTTATGTGTAGTTCCAGTAATATCACCAGATGAAATAAACTGATACGTATTTGCATAGTACCATTGACCCAATGAATAGGGTGGAATTAATCTCTTTATCTGTGCATTAAAGCCAATATTAAATTATTCCCTCTTTTGGAAGTCTCTACTAATTTTCTCATTTCTTGGATTTTTCTTAGTTTGAGTTGAAAATGCATCTACCCCATAAAACAGCATCTAAGTGGTATAATGCTTTTAGAAGTAAAATTAGAACTTTGACATCTGTTTTTGAAATTCATGCTTCTGCTTGTTATCATTGAAGCAAATATTCCAGACTGCATAATTACCCATAATGTGATGGAATTTTGTTTACGTGGATTATGTAAAGTTTTGTTGTCTTGCAATGTATAATACTGAATATTTTGCATCCCAGCTCAAACTGTCCTTCCTATTACTTTCTGTGGTCCACCCTTTGACAAGATTGCTTTGTCATATGTCATTTAAATGTAAGAAAAAGCTATTTTACTGTGAGGATGAGGTAGCCCTGGCCCAGGCTGCCCACAGGGAGGATGTGGAGTCTCCTTCCTTGGAGGTCTTTAAGACCCACCTGGACCCGTTCCTATTTGGAGATCTTATTAACATTTATAAATATCTAAAGGGTGGGTGTCAGGAGGTTGGGAGATACCTTTTTTCTATAGTAGCTAGCAACAGGACAAGGGGTGATGGGATGAAGCTGGAACACAAAATGTTCCACTTAAATATAAGAAAAAAACTATTTCACCTTGAGGGTGACGAAGCAGTGGAACAGGCTGCCCAGAAGGGTTATGGAGTCTCCTTCCTTGGAGGTCTTCAAGACTCACCTGGACATGTTCCTATGCAACCTGATCTAGGTGACCCTGCTTCTGCATGGGGGTTGGACTAGATGATCTCTAAAGGTCCCTTTCAACCCCTACCATTCTATGATTCTGTATGACTTATTTCTCCACATTGATTATTTCACAGATACATTCGATTGGAGTTTCTTTCCTGTTGGGGATTAAAACTTTCTAGAACTTCTAGGAAGAAGTAGAGGTGGGAAACTGCTGGCAGAAGAGTAGAATGGCCAGGTGAGCTGAGATATTTTGTTGCTCCCTTGTTATTAGGATGCTTTATGATACAATGCATTCCTTTTTTTTTATCTTCAACTGGTACCTCAGTTCATCTTTAGTACACATCTGTTTCCTAGTTAAAGCAGGATGAGTGGATATAACTTTTCCTCCTCTTGCCTATTTTTTCTGAACTGTAGATGTCACTCTAGGGCTGACCAATTGTTGTGTGCTTCTTTATCAAGTAAATTATCAAGAGGAAGGTGCAGAAGATTTTAATTGTTTATTCCTGAAATATTTATGATTTTATATCTTAGTTTGAACATAGAGGAGTTGCAGTAAAACTCTTGCACTGAATTACAAATTATGTATCCTGGAAAAAACACACCATAGTTTATTCAGTATCTAAGATGACTGAATTACTTAAGTAATTTTTAGGAAATCTAGTTCAGTGAATCCTGTTTTTATTGCATTTAGGAGACTTCTGAAAGCTGAATAGGTGGCTTAACATTTTAATTTTTAGTATGTAACAAAACCACTATTCTTTCCTATATATGCATTTAGACAGATGATGTATGATAGCTGTCACATGAATTGTCTTGAAATTGAATGTCATTTAGGCAAAGAGCTAGCCTGACCTAATCTCAGCCTTTGCATTCACTTATGTTCAGATTTGGTAAGGTGTTTATATTATTTAAAAATGAGAGGTCCAGAGAAAGTCAGTTATATTTGTTAACCTCAGAATCTTTTTTATGGACAAAAATCCAAACCATCTTTCTCAGATCACTTATACAAGTGACATAGCCCTGAGGGCAATGCCAACCCTCACTGTCCTTTCCCAGACTCCTGGGTTCCCCACACTCTCCTTGCAGCCCAGGACCATATGTCAGCCCCACAGAGCTGCCAGTCCCCACTCCAGTGACACTGCAGCAGGGCTGGTCTCCAACTCCCCACAGCCCTGCCCTGCCTGACCATGGGCCCCATTGAGCCAGGCCCAGCCATGGGCCCATGTCCCTGCTCAGCCTCAGTACATCCCCATCCCCAAGGAGGTTCCCAATGACAGGACTGGGGCTGCCCCGCTCCCCCTCCCTACCCCAACCTCCCTGCTCCTGGTTGGCAGTGGGACAGATCTTGGCTGCCAGACACCATCATACACCATCATACACCATCATACACCATCATACACCATCATACACCATCATACACCATCATACACCATCATACACCATCATACACCATCTGTTGTAGAATAGATTAGCATTTTTTTGGTAGAACTTTACAGATCTTAGCTAGACTTTTCAGAGTCCTGAAAGTATCAGGCAATTTAACTGTTAATCATAAAGCACATTATAACTTTTGAAGCAAATGTTGTACTAAGAATACTAGAAAGCAACATTACTTCAGGGTAAAGATTTGATGCAGTTGCAGATATTTTTCCTTGGAGAGATATTTCAGTCACCTAAGCATACTAGGTTGTTTACTTGTAAACAAAGTTGAAGATTTATTACCGTGAATAAACCAAATAAATGAGTAGCGTGCACAAAAGTCAATAATTTAGAAGATATGGTGTCAAGACCACAGCAAGTGGAATTAACCTGTGACATTGTAGTCGTGGTAAACAAGCTGCAGCGATCAATAATGAAATTAATCAACTTCAGATAAGTGAATAAACAGTTTTGCCTCAGATTTCAAGTCAGAACCCAATCAGAGTATTCCTCATGCAGCTGATGGAAGAAAGTGTGGGTTGTTCAATCAAATCCCGGATGAGCAACTGATGAGATTAATCATACTTCAGATGCAGGCAGAGAGTTCTGCTGCATGGAAACATGTTGATATTATCTAAGCTGATTTTACTAAAAGTACAGGATCAAGTATGTATGTTGCTTTTAGCACTGGTGAAGTCCACTGCTATGGAAGCCTCTGTGGGGTTACAAAGGAAAAAGTATTATACCGGGTTAGCTGTGTGTGTCTCTTCTCTACATGTTTCATGCATGATACATAGGAACTGAGAAGTCGAAGAGGAGGCCCAGAGCATTACTTGTAATTGTAACTATGTGAACATAGGACCAATGGGAAAGAAAAGGTGTATCTCACCTAACAACTTTGAAATTTATCTATACTACTTGTAGTTGCCCTGACAACCTGCTGAAATCACCATGTCTATGCCAAGATATCCTCTTTTATAAACATATTTTTGTTTCCCAGCCCCTTCATTCTATTACTATAGCATTAGTGAGAATGTACTTTGGAGAATACTACTGCAAGTGACTGAAAATCTTTGAGACTTTCAGCTTTGTACTGTGAACTGAGTGAAAATTTCTAGAATGTGACATCATTAGTATCAGTGGGTTTTCTGTTTCTGTTTTCTGTTCAGTCATTTCTTTACCATTTCTAAGTAAAGATTATAAAGTGTTTCTGATTTTATCCCTATTGTTCTGAAAAAGCCATGACCAAAAAGAAAAGTTTTAAGGCTCTCCACCCTGAAACTGGCAGTATTCATAGTAATACTATTTCAGTATTGAGTTGTATAGCATTTTCAGTCTTTTAAATTGAGTTGCTATTCATTTCTGTTAGTAGTTACAAGAGACTTAAGTTTTCAGTAACATGAAAAAAAGGGAAACCTCTAACCATCTGAGAACCCATAACTTTTCTTCTGTAAGAAAAACTTGCAGTATTTTTTTGACTTCTGTTCTAGAGTCTTGTGAACTACTTTCTGAGTGCTTTAGGGTAGCCTTAATAGTTACGTTGGCTGCCTAAGCAGATGACTTCACAAAACGGAGAATGTTGGGTTTGTAATTTATCTAATCACCTATTTGATAAGAAAGCATAGTCCTATCAAGTTTAATACTTGAAAGATACATTTGAAGCTTTTCATAGAATCATTGAAAAAGGCCTTTAAAACCACCAAGTCCAGCCAGTCACCTAACACTGTCAAGTCCAACACTAAACCATGTCTCTAAGCACCTCATGCACACAACTTTTAAATATCTCAAGGGATGGTGAGTCCACCATCTCCCTGGGCAGCCTATGGCAGTGTTTCACAATGCTTTCAGTTAAGTTTTTCCCAATATCCAGTCTAAACCTCCCCTGGTGCGACTTCAGACTATTTCCTGTTGTCCTGTCGCTTGTTACTTAGGAAAAGAGACTAAACCCCACCTTACTTGGCAGAGTCCAGAAGTTTTTATTGTCTTCAGTCCCCTTTGGCTGTTTTCCAGATTACTTATGCATCATGTGAAAACTGTTGTTTGTAACTACAATCCTGTAGTTTCATCTGACATCACTAAATTTTTTTGGTTTTGAAGAGATGGGGAAAAATGGATTTCTAGCATGAAGGTCACTTTCGTATCACCTTCAGTCATCTCTTTCTCCATTTCCACTGTTCAGTGCATAGAAGCCATTTCAAGCCACTTTCGTCATCCTCTCTCTATATATATTCAGGGATTCCTTTGAATCATTCTTCAGAGGGAGAGGATCAGTACCCAGAACTACACGTCGTAATCAGGATGCTACTGAACCATGAATTCATAGTGTGGCACAATTCTTTTTGTTTCCTTTTTCTTTCTTGATAGCTGCTAACTTTAAATTGATTATTTTTGACAGCTGCTGAGTAAAAAGCCAACTTTTTTTTACCTATCTGTAATAGTTCCAAGGTTTTGTCTGAGATGTCAATCAAAAGCCCACTGTTTCATATGCAACACTGGCATTGATTTCCCTCATCCAATACACAGCATTTTACATTTATTTATGATTAATTTAGTCTGCCAATATTAGAAAGAACTTCTATAGTTGTTCCCTTGGTCTTCATTTACCTTTGGTATCTTAGTATCAGGAGCAAATCTTACCACTTTCTTATTCACTTCTTTTGTGAATATCTTCAATTGCACAGGTTCCCTCGGAGATCTCTCTAAGATTCTACTGATATCTTCCTTCACTAAGAAAAGAAATAATCTTTCCACTGTTATATCTTTCCAGTGTTTTGATTGATTATTAATCCCTTCTGCACCATGGCATTGCCTATTTAGATCTTCTTTACTGAAGAAAATTACTGTGAGCAATTAAATTTTCAGTCTGTGAAATGGAGAAAGTCATGTTGCAACTCTTGACTAGATGGACTAAGAGGCTATGTTCTCTAATACCTAACTGTGGTAGTTAGCATAAGAAATAGTTTCTGGTTTGGAGAACAGATATCTGTTTTGACTACATTCCCTTCAGACAATGCACTTACCATATTCTATCTGCTAGTTGCTGCTCTGTGCCTTCAGATGTGTAGGAAAATGTTTTCTATGGCACTAAAAGTTAAGGATATGTCAATCCTTTGTTTCTACAAAAGCAGAGAGAATTAACATTTTTTTTATTAGTCTGAAATTTAGACTAGTACTCTGATTGTTCCTAGAACTAACAATGGCTCAAAATGATGAAGATTCTAGAGTTCACATGTTATATTTTTGGACTGTGTGCTTAGTTGCATAGCAGTAAAGTTAACAGGAAAATAAAATAGGGAGAAGGTAGCATTCCTTCTCAACAATATCTAATGTATGTGACAGCAAGCTAATGTTTCAGTCAATTTTTTGGCATGAAGTATTTTTAAATAAATTGCTAAGCATAGTTAATGAGGGCCAGCAGCATCTCTGTTGCCATGCAACTATGTATATTGCAGGAGAAAAGTAGGAACAGATGCTGGTCTTCTTATGCAAAAAATATATTTCATGAAGAACATGCTTAATGAGAAAAATGTTGAAACATGTCATTACTAATGGAAACACAAATAACTCTACAATAGTCTTTTCTGTAACTTGTATTTAACTTAAAATATCAAGGCAAATGTAGTACACATTCCAGTACACTATGGATTACATTACCTAAAATATTCTGTCATTCAAGAAACACAAAGGCAAGACAAATTTTAAATGTCTGTTCTGAATTTCTGTAATATCTATTCTGAAAGTATACTGCAATATATACCATTTGATGTAGTGAGATGATGAGTGAGTTGTCATATGTGATAGCATCATCTTCTGTTGTTGCATTTCAATGTGAACTTTATTCTGTGCACATCAAAGAGATGAAGATATTTAGTATTTAATTTTTAGTATCACTCTGCTATGCTAGAATATGATTTCTTAATTTTAAGTTCACAGAAGTTTAACAGGATTATTGTCTTCAAGTGAGTTAATACCTTACCAAGCAGTATTCTGCAATGTAAATATGTGGAAAAGGAATTTCTTTTGCTAGTTTTGGGGGTCACATACAGAGCTTTAGGTACACTGTGTCTATGAAAATGCAGTATATTTTTAAAAAGACAAAAACCCGTGTGAAGTGTGAGTATTCAACAGGCTCTCTTGTGAAGCAGATGGCCAAATTTTTAACTTCTATTTATTAAAAAGACATCAACCCTCTGACACCACATTGCAAGCCTGCCATTCATTTTGCCTAGTTTTAGGCAACTAATATTTTGAAAAATATTCTAAAACTTAGAAACTCTTTATTAAAATGCCTAAGTTTTCACTTAATGGGGAAAGAATGGCAACTTCAAACAAAGTTTTTCTGTTTATCTATCTGGAACATCAAGTAAGGAAGGGGTCAAAATGTCTTAGATAAATACTTTTCTTGGACATAAAAGGGTCTCCTAGACTACTAGTTTCAAATGGATTCCCAAACTTCTAATAGCTTAGTTGGATAAGCTGAAATCTCTTTTCAGCTTTGCTCTTTTCACAGTTCTAACCATTGTTTATGTAGATATGTATTAGAAACCACTTGGGATAGTTAAAAATTATGTTTGAAGAGAGATAAATAAAACCACCATTCACATATTCAGGGAACAGAATATGTGTCTCACTTGAGAATCGCTTACATTGCAACAGACTGCCACTTTAGAAAAGTTCTATCTCTTCTGTTGCAGAGAAAGTGACAAAAAAATGGGAAGATATGAAAGTTTATAATCTAAAAGAGATTTCCTTAGGGTCTGGCTGTGGTTGAAATATATATGTTTAGAGTGCTTTTTTTAACTTACCATTCTTTCCATGAGTTTTATGTGAATATTTTGTACCATATGCTTCAATGGTTGCACCTTTGGCAGACCAACGTAGATGAGGAGCTGACAGTAGAGAAAAATGTAGTACAAAAGTAGTCTAAAATGTTTTTCGGACACGGAAAATGGATATGACTGAAAAAGTTGGCCTCTCTTTGGATCTCTGCTAGCTAGTCTTTTTTGCTCTAATGATATATTCTTAAACAGTTTAGATAAATAAATAGTGAAGCCTACCAAATCACTATTAATAAAATAAACTCACAGTACATCATGTAAATATATACAGAGTTCCTTGTTTATTTAGAAAGAATTTGGTTTTAATTCCTATCTTTTTCAAGGAAATCTTGTGGCATTTTTGTACAACATTTTTTAAAACAGTCATTCTTCTTAGAAATGAAATGTCAATGTTTTAATTTAAATAATTAATAATTTGAAAAGTGTAAATCTCCAACCGTATATTTTCTCAGCATCCATTGCAGGATTTGGAATATAGCTTGGTATTCATCTAAACACAAGCCTTTAATTAGGCTAGAAGTTAAAAAAGAAGCACCTGTGAAAGCATTTTCATTTTTGTTTAAAAAAAAAAGTTGTATTTAAAGCAGAACTCAGATTCTGCTTAAAGTGGTATTTTTTTCTTTGTTGACCATAGTTTAAAACCGATCTTTAGTCATGTTAACACAGAGATGTAAGAAGGTTTCTACAACACAATTGCAGATAATAGAGAATAATTGTATGTTTATGTAGCTGATTATAATGCTGCTGCTATGAAGTTGCACAGAGGAAAATGGCTTGTTACAGACCATACCTGAAAAACATGACTATCTTACTGTATTTGTTGTGAAAATACAACTTTGCTGGTTGATACTGAATGTGCAAGACTTATGTTGAACAAACAGAATCACAGAATATTAAGGGTTGAAAGGGATCTCGAAAGATCATCTAGTCCAACTCCTCTGAAAGAGAAGAACCACCTAGAGTAAGTCACACAGGAACTTGTCCAGATGGGTTTTGAATGTCTCCAGAGAAGGAGATTCAACAAACCATCTGGACAACCTGTTCCTGATCCTTCACCCTCACACTTCTTTGTATTTCTTTGGAACCTCCAGTTTATACCGATTGCCCCTTGTCCTGTCATTAGCCATAATTCAGAACAGCCTGGCTCCATCCTCCTGACACCCTCCCTTTACATATTTGTAAACATTAATGAGGTCACCCCTCAGTCTCCTCTTCTCCAAGCTAAAGAGCCCCAGCTCCCTCAGCCTTTCATCGTAAGGGAGATGCTCCACTCTCCTAATCATCTTGGTGGCCCTGTGCTAAACTCTTTCCAGCAGCTCCCTGTCCTTCTTGAACTGATGGGCCCAGAATTGGACACAATATTCCAGATGTGGTCTCATGAGAGCAGAGTATAAAAATGTATTGTTATAATAAAGTCCAAAGGAAAAAGTAAAGCTGTCTCCTCTAATCAGTAGTCTGGAAATATTCCATAATGATCCTGGAGAAAGAATTCATTGGCTCAGTGTTTCTTTTTGCAGAAGAGAGATGACACGGTAGCATGGCATTGCATTATACTTTAATGTATGTCAAATTTACAGCAGAAAACCATGCTTATATTTTTATATGACTTTCAGGATCAGCTTTGTCATAGCTGAAGGAAGGGTTATCTCGTGTTAGAAATGGAATACAATAAGTATATGACAGCTGTAGAAGAACAGTCAATCTGAAATATCTTCCAAATCTTGCATTGTAATCGCAATGACCATATGGATACTCCTGTCTAATGCTTGCAAATAGCCTTAATTGAACAAATTTCTTATTTTTTTATTTTGTCTAGACCTTGAAACTAATTTTGTATATGAGTGTGTGAGAATATAGGTTTGAGAGAAATGAGAAATGTAAATATTTGTTATCTAACTTAAGAGGAAACAGCTGCAGGGTTTATTACTTTCAGAGAAATGCCATCAGAAATGACTAAGTGTTTTCCAAATAAACCAGTAAAAGTAATATGCTGGTATTTGTGTGCTTCCTGAACAAGTAAACATTTGTCAGCAGTGATTGCAGTAAACAAAGTGTAATTAATTTTTGTAAAGATATCAAAATTTTGTCATTAAAAGCATGTTGCAAATTTGTTACTGGTGATGTATCCTTCCTGCTACAATTTGGACAATTCAAGCATCAAACATAAGTAAACTGAAAGTGAAAAACATTTTTATATGTGAATTGTATAAAGACATTCTCACTGATACTACAGAACTTTTCATGTTCTATTAGACATACTAAAATATTATGATAGATAGGGTTATAACTATGACTATTAAATAAATATGGTATCTTACTAGAAACTGCTTTCATTTAACCTTGGGGTTGCAGTTTCTTGTTTGTCTTTTAGAATAACAGGACAGGGCATAACAAGTGAGCTAAGGAGTCTATGCTGTTGGAGAGCTGTCATAGAAAAAATAAGTCAAAGTACCTAGAATAAAAGAAAAAAGAAAAAAAACACCTCAACACTGATACATTACAGCAGTAAAACATTTAACATTTCCTTTCCACTTAAGAAACATATTAACATTTTCAACCAATACACCTTTAATCCAGAGAAAGCAAAAAGCTGGCAGTTTTATAATGTTAATTTTCTTAGTGTAGAAAGAGACAATATAGAGCCAAATGTCCTAAAACATAACACTAATACCAAATAGTTTGGATTTTCATATTTTATAAGCTGTTCTCAAGGTGTCTTTATTGATTTGGGCCAAGTACCATTGATAGTATGCTGGAAGATACATTCAACTCATACACTATATACAAAGAATGTCAAAGTTTAACACAGACAAGCTTAGTTCAGAGTTCTGCTTAGAAAAGCCAATAGTATGGTGCTCTGCTGCTCAAAGCTTCAGCCTCCACTTCCATTGTTGAAAGTTTTTACTGCCAAAACAGATCAAGCACAAGGTCACTCTAGAACATTACCTTAAGATACATCTCATTTATAAGGCTAATTAGAATTCAAAGGAACAGTTATCTTATGCTTTCCATTGAATTTTTTTTCTTATGTTTTGGAATTTGAGAATTTGTAGTTTACATGCTCAGGAAGGAATTAATCATAGAGACTGAAGTAATTCACATTTGTCTGTTAGAAAGTGAGTTCCCATAGGCAAGTGAGGGTAACAGAAAGGCAATATCCATTCTCATAGTTTTCTGCAGGATAGAAGTCAGACTATGTTTCTAGAAAAGTCAATGTGGTGACCCTGTGAATTTTAATACCAGCCCCTAAAGCTTGCTAGGCCCCCTGACAGAACTTCCAGAAAAGATTTCATACAACTTTTGTGTGCTTCAATTATGTTTGGAAGTGTAAGTAAACTGTAATTATTCTTTGTGTTACAGAAGCATGCCAAGCCTCCGTGTGGCAGCACATATGAAGCAACCGTGCTTGCCTCACTGAGCAGCTTTCAGAGGAAGAAGGCAAAAGGTAGGAAAAATAAGGAATATGTGTCCTAGCAACAATGGTGTTCAGGCACAACTGCTCACTTTTGGCAAATGCAACCCTCAACTACCTCATCTTCTAAGCCTTTACCCTAAACCTGAAGTTACCAATTTTCATCCAGAAATATGCAGTGTTCCTAATTTTTCAGTGACATAAAGAACTATTTTTGATATTTCAGTCAATGAAAAACAATAGCTATGGTCAATGTCTGTAAGTTAATTAGAAGCTTCTCATATGTGCTAGTCAGAATTGCTTTGAATCCCAATAGGTAAGAAATAAGGTATGATTTGACTTTTGGTTTACCCACATTGTATCAGAAGGCAAAGTTGATGCTCAGTGCTTGAAACTTTGAGACAAATAATTTTAATTTTCCATTGCAAATGGAAAATGTCTTCTATTAACATGAATTTAGTTTCAGTTCTGTGATATAGTTCTTTGTGCCTTGGAATGTATTCTTATTTAAAATATAAAATGGAAAAGTCATGTTTCTTAGGAGAGAAATGTTTTACTTGTGGTGTTTATATTTCTCTTTTCCACACAACTCTATGTTTGTAAACTGAATTTATGAACTTGCATCAAAGTAAGCTGAATTCTCTGATATTTACAGTACCTAGGAAATCCAGTCTCAGCAGTTCAGTCATGAATCTTTCACATTTTGTATAATTTAGTCATGTGTGTCTCAATTTCTTGATGAATTATCCAATATTCTATTATATGTTATATTAGGCTTATAAATGGGGTCTTAGATCACTGTGCACAGAGTATAAGTTCTTCAATTTTGATTACAGTAGTCAGAAAATGCTACATAAATCATTTTCTCAAACCCTGCATATCAAATTATATTTTCCCTTTTGATCTGTAAACAAAAAATCTATCACCATAAAAACCCCAAATTCTTTTAGTTACATAGGTATAAACTGGATCGTGTCAAATAGCTGTAGACTTTAGAGAGAACAACATCAGCTTACAGCTTTAACACATTATAGTTTTAAAGGAAAGGGGGGGAAAAAAAAGAGAGATAAATCAATATAGAGAAAGCTTCATACTTGGAGGAAAAAAAAATGATGGTTTTTGTGGGGTAAGAAAGAGTCCCAAATTTGGGACCTTGACTTTTTTTATAGAGGCAGAGGGATACTGGCTTGGAAAAGACTCTAATGTCTAAACTAATGTATTCTTTCACTCATGGACTCTACAGTATTTAAGAGAATTTTAACGTTGAATCTCCTCAGGAATGAAGGTCACATTTGTTAATCCAAGCCAAAAGTATTCCTTGTTACTGATGAAACTGTGTTGTTCTACTTATATTTGTTCTCAGAGCAGAGAAAATGTAGAAATCCGCTGCCAAATTGAGCTACAGATAGATTTACCTTTCCTGGTTCCTCCTCTTTATGCTTGAGTTACATTCGGCCCCATGCACCAGTACAGGCTGGGGGTTGAACTGGAGAGCAGCTCTGTAGAGAGAGACCTGGGAGTCCTGATTGATAATAAACTAAATATGAGCCAGCAATGTGCCCTCGTGGCCAAGAAGGCCAATGGCAGCCTGGGATGCATCAAGAAGAGTGTGGCCAGCAGGTCAAGGGAGGTTCTTCTCCCCCTCTACTCTGCCCTGCTGAGGCCTCATCTGGAGTCCTGTGTCCAGTTCTGGGCTCCTCAGCTCAAGAGGGACAGGGAAGTGCTGGAGAGAGTCCAGCGCAGGGCCACCAAGATGATCAGGGGACTGGAACATCTTTCATACGAGGAAAGGCTGTGGGAACTGGGGCTGTTTAGTCTGGAAAAGAGGAGATTGAGAAGAGATCTTCTTAACATTTATAAATACCTAAAGGGTGGGTGTCAGGAGGTTGGGACATCCCTTTTTTCTATGGTATCTTGCAACGGGACAAGGGTTAATGGGATGAAGCTGGAACACAAAATGTTCCACTTAAACATAAAAAAAACCTATTTCACTGTTGAGGTGAGGGAGCCCTGGCACAGGCTGCCCAGAGGGGTTGTGGAATCTACTTCCTTAGAGGTCTTCAAGACCTGCCTGGACATGTTCCTATGCGACCTGATCTAGGTGACCCTGCTTCTGCAGGAGGGTTGGACTAGATGATCTCTAAAGGTCCCTTTCAACCCCTACCATTCTATGTTTCTATGATTCCTATATTCTTCTTGGTAGAGCCTGGCTCATTGCTCATTACAGATCATGTTGGTTCAGGAACAACTCTTGTAAGAGCTTACAATTTTACTTTTTTTAAAAAAAAAATATATTTTGTAACCCACTTACTTGTAATTACCTTAACTATACCAAATTACCTTTTATTATAAAGTGTTGCAAACTGATGAAATTATTGTTGATTATTGTTGATGCAATGAATCAAAGCCAAGGATCTTTTAATTGAGTCATTCTAAAAGTCAGAGTCTTTGATGTATAATGATACCTGTACTTCATCAATAAAAGACAGGTGTGGAAAATCATTGTAAACATTATGCTCATATGTATGTTGACTTTTACTTCATCATCTCATTATTTCACAGTTTTAAGTGGATTTCAGCAGCAGCATGCATAATTCACAAATCAAATGAGGTGAACAGTCAGTATGCAAGTAAGGTTTAGAAAATGGCTTCAAGTAAAGGTCAAGCGTATGAATTGAGATTGTACGGTTAGAACACTAGAATTTTGCTTGTTTCTGTAAGTCTTACAAAGAACAGTGATTGCATTCCTGTTTCTGTCAGTGAGCTTGATTCCACATTCATTAGTGATATTTAATATCCTACTTTTTATGTAGCCTCTTGTGAAATTAAATCTGTATAATTACTCACTTTGAGTAAAGGTAATGAATTTGAGCCCAGTGGGTTTGTCTCAAGAGAAAACTTGTAATTTTCTGATGTATTGACTCTGGTATTGCTTGCTTGTTTCCATCTGCATCTCAGTTCAACAAGAACTTTTTATATGAAGGTTTCATGCATTTCACTGATCAGTTTATGAAAGTCTGAATCAAAACATGACTGAGTCAAACAATAGAAATGAAAGCACATGGTAAAAGAAGGATGAAGTATTTACATGTAGTTGATGGGTAGTAAATACCTAGGATATCTTGAGCAGTAACAAGGAAACTTGTGTTCATGACTGTAGTTTCTGTGCAGATTCAAAATGGAATTCATTTATTGTTAAATTCTCTATTTCTAGTAATGTTAACATATTGTGATATAATAAATTTCAAAGCTGTGTCAGACATAAGAGTATATATGTGAATGTTCAGGATACCTTAAAACCATGTATTGAACAAATGAATACCATTTCATGTCCATTCTTCTGTAAGACTATGGAAAACTTCATGAAGGGTGGAGAAGACACATAATTCAACAAGAATACTTTAAAAGAACCTGAAGAAACACAGTCACGAAAGACCAAACTGAGGTAACTTAAGGCTAGTCTTTAATTCTCTAAATAGAAGATGACAGTCATCTCTGTAGTTTGATAGGCAAAGACAGTCATCTGCTATTAGAGAAAATTCCAAGGTCAGAATGGAAAGACAATGAACATATTTATAGTGTGTAAAGTGAATGTGTATTATGAATAACTGTAATACATGTTCTATTTCATCTGTTGAAACGTGCAGGAAGATATCTACACTTGAATCATACAGTTGGTGCTGTGAATGATTGCAGTGTGGATTGTCATAGTTGCTTGTTTCGGCCTCAGTCTCTTTGATCCTAGCCCTGAGGAGCGTATTCTGCATCACTCATACGGTAAATAAGCCTTCTGTTTAGTAGCTTGTCCTTTTGCAGACATGTTAACATGATTGGGTATTAGGTGGGAGCAAGAGGAAAGAGATGACAACGGAGGAAGGAAACTGCTAACAGTAGTATTTTGCTAAAACCTCCCATGATTTCACAGAGAGAATTATTCAAGGACAATGTTCATACCTCTTTTCTAAATTATAATAAGTTGTAAAATTACAACATAATGCTGCTTCATTACTACTCTGTGTCCAGTATCAAACTAGTTGGAGAAGAAATACAGTAATTCTCATCCTAAAGAGTGTAACACAGAACTTCAAACATCATTGTGCTCATTATTGCCAAGCAAGCAAAGAGAACTTTTAAACTAAGGAAAACAAGCTGTTATGCTGCCTTCAGAATCTTGTGCTTCGATATTTTTCTTCTAAGTGAAATTTCCTGTAAAACATTTTAAACCATATCTGTATTTGAATCAAAGTATTTTGAAAAAATGCTAGCATGCAGTCATGCCACAGGCAGAAGTATATCCAAAGTTTATAAACCAAAGTGATTGCCAACATGTATTGCAATTGTGTGAAATTTACACTTTCAAGACAATTTTACGTGATAGTAATGATACTTAGAGATAACTACAAAACAGTAACAATAATACTTAAATTGTTATGACAGCTTCAGAAACAAAATGAGATGTAGGAGCACATTTACAGAATATTTTTGACATAGTTCTTAAATGTATTCCAGACTATATACTCTGTTCTACTCTCTTCGTCTTTCCATGGGTTAAATAAAATGGATTTAATGTAGAATAAAAAGATATTTCCTTGGTTGTGATAGAAGAGATTTGACCTTTTACTTGGAGTAATCTTTTCAGTAGTCTTTACAGTTTTTTTTTCTTATTTCATTTCATCCCTTGAGTGGAATACAAACTTTAAAGTGTATTTTCATTTATAGCGTTGCTTTCTATTTCTATTTCTAAAGATTCATTTTCATACAGAAGTAGAACTGTCTGTCAACAAGCACTGTTTTTGGTTTTTTTTTTTTAGTTTCTCCTTTAGGAAAATTATCTATTCACAGAATTGATCACATTAAAATATTTCTAAATTAATCCATATCCACAGTATTAAAATAATTTTTATTTTTTTTCTCGTTCTAGTTCTTTCAATATTTTTGTGTGGGATAAGGAAGAGGGGGCTATGAGAAAGTGTTCCACTCAGGTTAACCTTTAAATGTCTTCCTGCTCTGCTTGGCTGCTTTGAGAAATACTGTTTAAGGTGACATATATTCCTGTTCTCTTCATCTGCTAGAAATCCCTGTTTGAACAAAATTTCTGAGGAGAATCTCACTGAGGGAAAAGTAAACCTTCAGGACCTGAACAGAGCTTCAAAAGGAAGTAAATGTTAATTGGTGTTTCTAATGAACATTAGGACCTGAAATAAAAATCATAATTTTGGATAAAATTACAAAAACCAGAAATTCTATTAGATAACTTCTCAGTGGAAATATGTTCAGTAGAAACAATGCTTTCCAAAAAAATCCAGTAGGAAACCTCTTAACTTTTTTTTTCTAATTATCTTGTGTAGTTATCTTACCCACAGATTGATTCTGAAAATGTGTTCTTTAAAATAATAATAAGAAAGTGTGTGATGACACAATGCATCAAAGTCAGTGTTTCAGATAGTGCTTAAATTAGTAATATTAAGACTTTGCACAGAAATTTGAGTTTTTTCCATTTTTTTTTTTTAATTTGGAAACAAAAAGTTTCTGTTGTTCTGAAAAGGAAAATATGAGAAAATACTGAAGTATTACGTTTGAACAGGAAGTATTTTGTTGCTCAAATATTGCAGCATGGTGGAAGAATTAATTGTTGTATTAACTTCTGCAACACCTTAATTGTCTTAATTGTCCTCACAATATGCATTTTCCTGAAAGTATAATGACTTATCAAGCTCCATCTGCCATTCTTGGCCTTATTATTTTGGAAAGATGCTCTCAGTTTACTTTTCTGGGTCTTCTTGTAATTGCACTGCACACTGAAATGTCAATTTCTATCTGAAACTGTAAAAAGAAGTAAATCCATGTGCAACTTGTGAGAGCTAACGGTGTCACTATTTCATGTTTATGAAGGAGAAAGGCAATTTGTTTTTTTCATTTTTTCATTTGCTCATTAGACTAGGTGTCATGACTTAAATTGCCTCTGGAACACCATTGTAATAAAAAGAATTTCTTTCTCAGTGGGAGACATTTAAAAATTACATTTTGAAAATCTGCACTCCTTTTTATGATTCTACATGTTACTCTGAAATTAATTTCCCTGAACTTTTTAAACAAGTATCTATTAGCACTGATACTTTCAGAAAGAAAAAGTGAGACGGACACTTCAAAGTAAATTAATTTCAAATACTAGTTGAATATCCACCATAACTTGCTTTTGGTATTTGTCTAACACTAAAAATTGCTATTATTTTAAAAATGCAACCTTCCAATTTATTTCTTTGTGACTTGACTGTAGAAACACTCAATAGAAGATCCATGTGAAAAGAACTGTATAAAAAAGATGTAGGTATTATTTGGTCGACAGTTCATGCTCAAATATTTCTCTCTATATTTTCCTTCTTAAACTTATTCCTCTGTAACAGCCAATGTTTGGAACTGCTAGTGAGTAGATACTTAACAGCTTATGTGCAGTAGGCATTCAATATACACGTCTGACACACAAAACTGAAACTGGTTTTCTATTTTAGCAAAAGATTGGATGACATTCAGAGCAAGTATTACTGGAGGGCAAAGTGTCAGGAAAGCAATCAGGAGATGAGCAGATAAAATAGTGGTAGAATGGTATTACATATCAGATAAGGCTGTGAAATAATGATCAAACAAGTCTAGAGAAAGATGGAATGGATGTGGAGAATGCTTCTGTCACTGTTCCCCCCCAAAAATCTTCTGAAGTAAAACAATTTGAGGGTATCATAGGAAAAATGGCATTTGCCACAAATAAAGCTTTGGAACTGCATTGTATGGCATTACAATAGATCTTTTCTGATTTGCCAAAGTTGTCTTCTTAGGTGAATGCAAATTAAACAAAAGTACTTTGACACTTTCAAGATGATCTATTTTTTATTTTATTTGCTGACTTCAATGAGATTTTGTGTATAATTTTGCCTTTCATAGCTCTTTATGTTAATTTGTCAGGACCAAGAATTAAGTCATACTGAAAGAATGCTTCCTGCCAAACTTTTCTCTGGAAACAGATTTGCTTAGGATTATATTATAATCTACTAAAATGTTTTAAGACATTTTCTTCTTACCTGATGTCATGGTTTAGGGCCAGCTAGCAACTAAGCACCACATGGCCACTTGCTCTCTCCTCTGTACCCTGGTGCAATGAGGAGGATAATTAGAAGAGAAGGGTAAAAAGCTTACGGGTCAAGGTAAGGACAGTTTAATAGAGCAACACAAGGAGAGAAGAAATAATAACTATAGCAATAATGAAAGAATATATTAAATGAGTGTTGCTCAATGCAATTGCTCACAGCCCAGAATCCGATGCATAGCCTGTTCCTTGACTAGTGCAGGACAGTTGGTCTGTCTGTGCCTTCTCCCAGCTTCTTGTGAAAATGAACTCTATTCCAGCCAAATCCAAGACACCTGAAACTGTAGTTCATACCCTCCTATTTTTCCACTGAAAGCCATATCTCAAGTCCAATCTTGTTCCAGGGAGGAAAGCCTATAGAACTTAAGAAAAAATATTCAGTACCTAAGATGTAAACTTAAAACTGTTTACGATTTAAAATTAGTTAATATATTGTGACTTGAATTGTTGCACACTTGAAAATGCTGTCAGTTATTTATTAACTGATGGTTACTTTTTGGCAGTAGTTTATGCATTTATTAGAAGAAAACATGATGTTTCCTGCTGCTTCTCCTTCAGCTACGACACAGCAGCGTTTTGGAGGAAAGACTGTAGCTTGAAAGGGTAGGATAGAGAAGGAGCTGCCTCTGGTTTGGCTCGTTGCCTCCAAGTTTGTCATGTCTCTTGTATACCTTTTGTTAAAGAAGAGTCTGAAGAAGTTGACTGAACTAATCTGAGAAACATGAAATATTATTTCCCTTACAGAGTATTACTACTTGAAAAGCCTGTTTTACTTCAAAAAACATACTAGTAACAATATATTTTTGCTGCTAAAGATGTGCTTGAAGTCTCCTGTAAATATATGAGAGGACAAATCACTGTGTCTGGCCATTTAGAAAAGCATCTTTGATTTTTAGTTTGCTATTGAGTATTATTAATATGCACACATGATAAAGTACTCTGTAATTAATTACTGAAAACATTTTCACCTTCACAGCATTTTACAGACATTGAGGAGGAATCTTGAGAATGTAGCTGGAACAGACAAGAAGGGAATCTTGAATCGGTAAAGAGTAATGGTAACTTTGTATTTGTTACTTTGATGTGTAAGTTAGCTAGATGTGCTTCTTCCAGAAAAAAAGCCAACCTTCTGTCATAACGATATGATAATCAGTTTTAGTTTTTCAGTACCACTAGACAGCTTTCTGGGCTGATTAAGGACCACGTGTCTCTGTTTTCCATTTAAAAAGATCTGCACTAGAAGTTTTTAATGGTGATTTCCTTTAGTAGGTGTTCATTCTCTGACTGTATAATTCAGAGCATATGTCTCTTCATTTTTACTTAATAGATAAAGCTCATTATAGTTTGTGATGTGGTGAATGTTGTACTGGTCTGTAGTGAAGATGGACTGAATGCAGGAATATTTGGAAACTTTCATGAAGTGACTGAACTGTGTTCTACTTTTATCAGGCAGAAACAATAGGTACCCTGAACATTTTTTAGGCAGGAATATCTTTGTGTTTCTAGTATTTCTCGTGTTCTAAGTTTTCTGCTAGAAGAAGCATCCGGAATTCCCATAATGAAAAGGTTATTTTGAGGCATGTTACCAAGACATGAAAGGTAATGCTGGTCATGAGGAAAGGATGGGATTTTTGGCCCTCCTTGATATGTTGTTGAAGTAAACTTGCCACTAGTCTTCAGATATAGCACACTTCTTTGTTGTTGGACATCATTTGAGGGATAACTGGAGAAGTCTGTGTGGTTTTCACTCTCATCTTCTCATCCTTCAAAGCTGTAGAAAGTGGCATTTTTAAGTAGAAGGAATAAATGTTTAGCTCTTGTTGTTTCTTATGATACAAAACACTAATTATCATGTCAAAATTGCTTTGAACAGGCTGTGTGCTCCTGCACCATAGAAGCAAGTTCTCACTTTCTGTTGCCTGGGAAATAAGTACCTGCTTGTTACAAATGACAGATATTCAGAACTTCAAATATGTACTACCTGATAATGTCCACAGGAGCATTTTAAATAAGCTTCTGTTCTATTGTTTCTGAACTTTACTATAGAAAGCTGGTGCTTTCAGCAAAAGGTAAGCAAGACTGACAGCACTTTGAGTATTCAGAAAAGAAGCTGTACGAGCTGTTCAAGGATGTGTAAAAGTGCAGATTGACATAGATGGAGTCAATATTACAGAATCCACTCATGCGAACCAAACAGTAATGCCATGATAAACAATACAGTGAATATAGGGAAATGACTGTTTTATTGATAGTGGGTCACATCATTCCTTTTCAGCTGTTAGAATGTCAGTGTATAGTTTATTAAACATGTGAATTTTGGACATAATTTCAAAACAAAACCACTTCCTGTGGAGCAAACTAAAAATTAAAATCAAACTGTGTCACTTAGATTGAATAGCTTGAAGTATAACATAGATAAATGATCCTGATCAGTAGAGGAATAGAAATTGATTTGTAGAGTCTCAGAATGTCTGATGTCTCATTCTGCTTATCAGGTACAAAGGAGAGATACTTGAATTGAGGATAAGGATAGGAGCTCAAATAGCAAAATTTACAGTGAATTGGACCTGAGATATTTCTCAGGGCTTTCACCTTTTGCTGTATAACTCTCAGCAGTCAGCTAAATGACTCTGTGTTTCTTGACACTAAATTTTGCTGCCAGTTTTATTGCCAAGTGTCTTCTGTCGTATCCCTTGAAGTACTGTGCTCACATTAAGCATCTTAGCAGATCCTTCCATTTTCCACCTGTCCTCATTAAGATTAATCCACATATTTCATAGTTAGCACCTACATTCTGGAAGGTATGAAAAGGACCAAGGAAATTCTTTAAAAAAATTACTGCTTTCTTTAATCTTGTGTTTTCCAAAGTTTATGAAAACAGATTTGAATAGTCTAGCTTTAAAATGTTTCAGAATAAGTCTAAGTTGGTATTTTGGTATTCTGAAATGAGCAAGAGGTTTGTTTTTTCTTCTTCTGTATTTTGCACAGTTTGCTGTTCCTAACGTATTTGCTAACTTCTTGAATGGTACTGGTAGAATGCACTAACTCTTCAAAATTAGTTTAGATCATCTCATTCTGACTATATCTTGTCTTTTAAGTCCTCTTTCAAAGAAAGGTCCTTTGTCATCACGTCAACCTAGCTTTCTATAGATATTTTGTAAAGTATGTCATGTTTCTTTACTCCACCATTGTCCTCATCTTCTGTGCTCAAATAACTGAAATAGTTTGTGAGGTTTTATATTTCCTACTGGTAGTGTGTATCTTAAACTCCTGATAAATGTCCAGGTTCTAAACTATATTGCTGTGTTACAGTTTAGATTTTTATGGTCAACCAAGTTAGATTTCTATGGTTCAAGTCAAACCGTAATTAGATAGTAATAATGACTGCACGTTTCCAAGGGCTTTGTGTGTTGTCATCACATGAAAACTCTTCAATTGCATTTGACAATTTATGGGATATGGTTTTTCACCATCGAGCTCTGTCCTACCTAATGCAATCCAATTCTTTAACATAGCTTTCAAGTGGGAAAAAAGGACTACAAGTCAATAAAAAATGAAACCTGCATGTCTGGTTTGACTTTTCTGTAATTTATCTAGATCTCAACATGCACATTATGTCACATGTCCTTCAAACAAGTTAAATACTGCCCTACATCAAATGTCACATCTGTTTGTTAAAAATCAGGGAAAATAAGGGAGGAAACTGATAGTGTTATTGCTTATAGCTTAAATATGATAAAACTTTAAATAGGATGATTGTCTTATCCAATATCAATAATTGGATCTATGGTAAATCCAGGAATAGAACTCAGATTTTGAACTATCAGAACCCAGTTTTAGCTATTATAAAAATATTGTTGGTTAGCTCAAATATGCCAGATTTATGTACCACAGCACAATTCAAAAGTGTGATGAGTGCAGAAATATTTCTCTCACTGATAAAATATTTATGCTGAAAACTGAGGCACTCAGGAAATCATAAAAAGACAGAATTCCCTTTGAAAACCATTCCACATCCTCTCTCACTTACTGGTTGTATTAATAACACATCATTCAGTGCATTAAGCTTTACATTTAACAAATAACAATGGAAACACTGCTTTCTATACAGAACAGCCAAGTCAGTGGTATAAGAGAAACAGAAAAGTTCTGGAATTCCCCAAGTGCTGCCTCTCTCAATTATGTAATAAAACAAAGTGTCTTTCTTTTTGCATCCCAACTAAACTCCTCTTCTGTGCTGGTGAGAAATAAAAGAAATTAAATATTGGAAGAAATCCCATGCTATATCAAACAGCCTGTTTTTCTTGAGGGCATGTACTGTGCATGATGAAAGAGGCTTGCTTATCTTATCCTCATCCTGGTGCTTCCAAACTCATATCTGTAGGCCTGACATCCAGGGACATTAATAAGCAGAGAGTTCCTTGTACATGATTGCTATGGGTAGAAAGGACTGTTTAATCCATCCCAGCTTCAGACTATGTCTGGTCCTTCTGTTAGAATACCTAGTTTGACATTCATTGTGTGTTGTTGCTATTGACTGAAGTAATTTACTGTATTTTTATGGCATAAACTTAAATTGCTCTTTCAAAGGTTATCCAGTATGCCAGTGATGCATAATAGCAAGAATCTGTCTTTATAGACCTTATAAAAAATAAAGCAGGTACTCAGGCATACAAACTCATTGGGTTTAAACTAGGTACAGCAAGTAAGCCACATGAAATTGATGTATACACATATATCAAACTTGCTATGCATAAACTATTAAAACCTTAAGCATGTTACCATCTTTTGACCTCGTTAATGAGAAGTCCTGCTGCAGCTGTGGTTTGTTACCTACGTTAACCATGAAGACCATGTTTATGTTGTGTAGCTTAAGTCCTATGACCAGACAACGTTGCAGGGAAAAAAGCCTGTGTATACAAAGCTTACAATCCTTAGCTGTGAAAGGTAGCAGGAGCAATTGTGTATTTAGGATGAGGGTGTTGCACCCTTGCACTCCTCCCAGATCACCAGCCTTTCCCATAACCTCTACTTGTACTTCACAAGAAATAACAGCAGAGGACCAACTTCCCTCATTTCCTTCCAGCATCACTTCCAACACTATGTTCTCTACTGCAGGTCAATGATTTGCAAAGTGATATTTTAAATCAGGTTATACCAAAATCACTAAACTGTATAAGTTATTATGAGATAATTTCTTGAATGTTGGGGAGTGATGCTATGAGCATTCATACAACTTTTTTCAGCACTTAAAAGAACATAAAAATGTGATGTTTGATTGGAGATATGTATTTTTTCCCTTCCCTTCCCTTCCCTTCCCTTCCCTTCCCTTCCCTTCCCTTCCCTTCCCTTCCCTTCCCTTCCCTTCCCTTCCCTTCCCTTCCCTTCCCTTCCCTTCCCTTCCCTTCCCTTCCCTTCCCTTCCCTTCCCTTCCCTTCCCTTCCCTTCCCTTCCCTTCCCTTCCCTTCATGTTCTTTTGAGGCAGATGATGCATTTCTTAGTCCTTGTCTGGAACTTACTGTCATCCTTCCACTAACTCGTGATCAAAGATCCTTCTAGCAACTGCTTCAAGTATTCTAATGCAAAAGCTTTGGATACTGTCTCTGAAGGGAAAAGAATCCTCCTATTAGGCCAAAAGCAAAGAGCTATCTAAACTAATATTATGCCTCAAGCCAATAGCAATTGGGTAGGGAAAAATAAGACAAGCACTTTGTGATATTCTGCCCAGCCTGCAGCCTGTTGTAGCTCAAGAATAGGTACTGTCTTGGATGTTTTTGTTCATATGAAGGGAACTGGCGTAATATGAAGCTCATTTTTAAAGTTAATTATTTTTATTAAGCTTTTTCAGGCATTTGCTCTGTAAAGAAGCACGTCAAAAATTCTTACTGCTTACAAAAATTGAAGTTGTTAAAACCTAAACTTTGCACAGATATCAAAGTTGTAAATGAAGTTATCTAAGTAGGGGTTTTTTGGTAGATATTTTGGAATGTCTCTTGTCTTTTTGGACTGGTATGGACATTGCTGAAACACTATGAAGTTAGTAATTGAATTCTACATATAATATGATATATATATATAATATATATACATAAAATATTTTCTTAAATAACTGGAAAAAAATAATATTAGTAGATTGTGTTCTGACATAGATCATCTTTCCCTTTTTAGAATCAGATTAAGCAGCAGAAAAGACTTTCCATTTTTGCTTTGCTCTGTTTATCTGCAACTAATAATATCAAATAAACCTAGTCCTCTATTTTGGGCATTAATAGTGTGTCCAATAATCCACAAGAAGTTTGTTTTTCCTGAAAAGTGCATTAAAAATTGCAATTATGACCACAACAGTTCTAAAAATGAATATTGCTTCAGTTCTTACTATGAGTGCAAACCAAAGTTTGCATTTCTAAAGAAAAAGTGCATTGGGAAAATAGGAATAGAAAATGTTGGTAAACTGAAAACCACAGGCTTGGTAAATCTGTTTCTGTATGTCACTTCTTTCTTCAAAGTATGCCAGAGAGGGCCTTGGGACCTTCTCCTTCCCCTCCTTAAGAGAAGTGCTGATAACTGAATGGCCATGATTATTATCTATAGTAGCTTCTTCCTTGCTATCTTTAGACATCTGCATATAATACTATATAAAACAAAAGTAAGAATGGTTGAAAGTCAGATATTGTTCATTCTTCTAAGAGAGCTTATATAAGGTAAACAAAAACTATATATTATCAAACGGCAATGTTTACAAATAATACATCCATCCTTGAGGGGAAAAAGGGAATATTTTCCTCTATACTGTGTAAACATCTCGTTGCATAATCTAAAAGGCAGATGTCTACAAAGATTTTTAATTTGTACCTTTTCAATCTGCAGAGTGATGGTAGTGTGGAAATAGGTTTTCTGTTTTATTAAATGTAAAGAAATACTTTAAATTTTGCCTATTAAGAATAAATTTCTGCTATTGTTCATTAATTTAGAAATGTTTATAAACTAATGGTGTAATAAGACTCAGAAAAATCTCATTGTGTTGCCAAAATATTTAAATGACTTGAGAGAAACTAGTAATAAGCATGCAGTTTTGTCAACACTGGAAATAATGGAAAGGCACTTAAATAATTTCCATTCTGTGTGTCACAAATACAGAGTTCATACAGTTAAATATGCTGTAATTAAGTGTCAATGAACACAAACAGTCTTTTAATAAAGACAGATGAAAAATGACTATTACAAATAAAATGTTCAGTTTTATTTTTCTAAACTGTGGGTTATTTGTTCATTTGTTGATTGTTACATGCAGTTTTGAGAGTCCAGAGAAAAAAAAATATACTCTTTCTCCTGATATTCTCCTTTTTTATTTGTTTACTCCCTTTATATTTTGGACATTAGAAAGATACGTAAGTAACTTCGTGGCTGCCTCATGAATTTGCAATTCTTGTACATATTATCTTTGATTTCTGCCAAAATAGATTTTGTAAAGAAACCCCATCAAACAAACAATACAAAAATGAAGTTTTGGGAAGGTAAAGCTGGAAAAAAAGTAAATATCAGTCTAATGTGTTTTTTGCTGTCATTCTTCGTAGAAGAATTTAATAGTGCACATGTCAGTAAAAACATTGGCTTCTCCTTAGACTTAAGTTGTGGCAGTCTGGATATAATACAATATAACGTGATGTGATGCATTTAATTTCCATAAAAGTTCTGATGCTCAACAATTTGATGTGAAGTATTTTAATATACTTATTTATTATTATTATGTAATCATGTATCCTACCCACTACTATCTTAAAGGTCTGCAGCTGTCTGAACAGACAGAAAGCAAAAAAAATCTGTTAAGAACAGCATTCTTAAG
Organism: Colius striatus; assembly: GCF_028858725.1. NCBI lineage: Eukaryota > Metazoa > Chordata > Aves > Coliiformes > Coliidae > Colius > Colius striatus. Next base: position 9,999,995 of record NC_084762.1, read on the forward strand.
CATTCAAAAGAAAAAAAAATCTCCCAAGTCTGGTGTTCTCTGAAAACTTTTTCTTTAAGGTACTTTGGTTATCTCACACAGTTTAATTTAATACAAGACCCCTGAATTAACACCAGCTCTGGAACAAAAGAGACATTGTGTCATTATGACAGACCAATTACCTTGCCTACATCCTTTGTTGCATTTGAGAGAACATATGCAGATTGTGTCATCTGGGTTTGACAGCCTCATAAACTCTGGGAAACTGCCCAATCTGAGTTACTCAGTTATATTAACCCAAAAATAAAACAAATAACTGAATCACAAATAGAAGATAATTTTGCATAGCTGTATACTGGACCAGGAATCTGAATGAAGGACAAGAAAAGTATTATACTGCCAGAGTGTAATTGCTCATTAGTACCCAGCTGCAGACAGCTCCCAAATTCAGCATACAAATGCATGCCCAAAGGAATGTCTCTATTCCTCTAAGATGTGAGCTGAGTTATTTTTACATGATCATTTTCCTCCCATCTTGGAATACTTCCACTGGTTAATTTGTTTCTTATTTGTGTGAGAAAGGCTTGGTTGCGTAGTCAGTTTGTGTTTTGTTCTGGCCTGATTTTATCCAGCTGAAGTTCAGGGACAGGTAGGGGAGAAATATTTCAGTGATTCAAAAATATGTTGGTTCCTTTGTGCTTATATTAAGGGTCAATAGCATATCATCTTATGAAAGTTTGGTGGTAATTTTCTGTTGCATTAGACTTGTAGCTAAATGAAAATATGTTTACATGTTTATATTATAAATCCTACTGTTTCTTATATGCTACATAGAATAGTTACTCATTAATTAGGCTTCATTGTAAAGACACAGTGAAGTCTTTCATAGACAAATAAGTAGCGAGGTTGATGATTTTGAACTGTATCAGAATGTTGTGTTTTCATTTCCCTACAAGGACTTCATAGGGCTGATGAAACAAAGCTGAAGCCCTTCAAATCCAGCCCTTGTTAGGACAATTGTTCTGTATTTCCCTAATCTCTTTCTGCTGCTTAGCCTACTTTATGGCAAGAATTCTCCTGCCCTGTCAAAGGGTTCCTATTGCTCAAAAAGCCTTCAGACCTCTAGGGTGTTTAGATGAAGAGGCTTCTAATAGTCCATTACTATGCAGAATCACAGGCACATTGTGAAACAGAGCAGCTGTTGTTTCTGCTGCTTCAGATTTAACGGCTAAATTACAAAAACTTTGGAAAGCAATTGCACCTTCCTGTTTTTGACTATGTTTTTTCTCTAGTCTGTTTTATATAGCAGATTTTTAATAAAAATAATTATAGACAGTATTAAATTTAGGAATGCAATCTGTTGCACAGCTTTGTATTGATTACAAAAGTACACACTTTCGTCAATTCTGTAACAAAGATGTGTCATTGAGTGAAATGTGCACAAAAGATACAGATCAAAAACAAGAGGTGTGAGATGGAAAATAATGAGATATTAGTAAGCTCAGGTCCCTGTCTGTCAGCACTGTCTGGTGCAAAACCAGAAAATTTGACCAGATAAGAAACCAAAGGAAGGGAGCTGGAAGGACCATGGAATAAAATAGAGACACAAGTGGAGAAGGACACAAAGGAGATATTGAATGTTAAAGTGTGGAAATGAAGGGCTGTGTAAAAAGAGAAAAAGAAAACCAAGACTACTTTTCTGCTTAGTTATAGGGTTATGCTTTATGGTGGTTCATATCTCATGACCTTGCAAGTAGAGTACTGAGCCTATTTACACTGTCACATACAGCCAAAGTGAGGTACATGCAGTAGTGAGGGACAGGCTCAAATTCTGTTTGCTTGTGGTGAGCAGCATACAGAAGGACAGGAGCAGTACAGTGACAGTTAAAAGATGTAACCTAGATATAGAACAACCAATTACCTTCTTTTAGGTATCTCCCAGGTGGCTATGTTACATTTGGAGTTCATCAATCACTTCAGTTCAGGACTTCACTCTGCTATGTAGTGCTTGTGCTGGGAATTTCAGCTCCTATGCCCTACAGATTCTAACACAGTCACTGATATGTAGGGAGGAATCTTTTTTTTTCCCCCGTAGTTACTGGTTTTCTGTAAAAGAAAGTTATCTGTGCTTACTGCAAGATCAAAGCACTTTCATAAGTTCATAATACCTTCATTTTCATCACATTCTTTTAATCGTTCATGAAGCAGTTATGGAGGGGGAAGGAAATGCATCAACTTGGCATGAATTACAAATATTGGGAATATCACCAGCTTTATTTGAACCTATATGCCCACTTTGAGAGCTCATCATTAATGTTTAATATAAATAAGCTTGAAAAATTATGATTATCTTAAAGCTGTGGTTCATTTCTCTGTGGTCTCTGTTCTATGGCATCAAATCAATGGCCTCTTAAACAGGAAGCTCTATTATATGTTTCATTACAATATTGTGATGGTATAGTGCTTTCTGGAAGGAAATGAAAACTTGATGACAATTTCTTCTCTTTAAAGACATTATTCAGCTTTGAGGAAGGAGTGGAGAAAAATGTAATTATCTTCTTAAAATTCTGTGACAGCAATTAAAAGGCAAATGGTTATCAGAGTATTGAAAAGCTCTGAGTTACTCCATCTGTAAATTACGTTTACTGTAACTGATCCCAGCATAGAGCTTGTAATTTCAGGATAAGAACATAACTCATCTTTGGGTTTGTCTATTTACAAACTGTTTCATTTATATTGTTGAATACAGTGTGTACAATTTAGACAGATAATTCTCTTTTAAAAAACTTCATCTTAGAAGAAAAAAACCAACTTCTATGCTTCTTTTCCCTGTAATACTACTTCTAAACATTTCCCCTAAAAATGCCAGTGGAATTTAAAATATTTTTTTAATAATTATAATCCTTGATGTGAAGCTTGCAAAAGAGATGAGATTCCTAGATGAAGCTCTTCGGTAGTTGCTTGATAAATTTGATCTTAAGTGCGCCTTATTTATAAGCATCTGTTCAGTTTGAATTATTTATTCTGATGAGATGAATATTTATATTCACACACTGAAGAAATAAGAGCTGGTTTAATATGTCAATTATCAATAAAGAATTTACAGGAAATACTGAAAATATACTGATAACCGGTAGGGTTTCAACATGACTGTTAAAAGCTATCCCTATGAAATAACAGAAGTCTTGATTTTTAGACCTTAGATCATAGTAGTCATGGAATTAGAAAATTAATTCATTTTAATAATGTGATTCTGACAACTATAAAGAAACTGTACATAAAGCATCTTTACCCTCAAGTCATCTCCTTCAACAGCTCTTCAGAATCTCAGTACAAGACATGTTGCAGGGTACACTTACTCAGGCTGGCAGTTTTACAACAAAAACAAGCATTGGGTTGTCTGATGTTATGTTACATTTATTGAGACTCAATTCTAGTTGGTGCCAGAGTAGATACTTTTTATTGATAGATTTCTTAATAAAAGTTTAAATGCTAAAAAAAGTGGTATGACAGGAAAAATATTTCTGAAGAGATTTTTTTTTAAGGAATTTTTTGGTTTGTAGTACTTAATAAATTCAAACAGAAATACCATAAAAATACTTTCTAGCCTAAATTCTAACTAGCCTGATTAATACAAAATTGAAGTTTTTATATTATTCATTTAAAATTTCAGATCTTATATTATGTCTACATTGGACATACTAATTGTTCATTTAAACATTTGTTCCAAATTCTTACCGTCATCAGCTCGGGAAGTGGGAGAGTGGATGTAAGTAAATTATTTAGCCTTATTTGTTTCTGTACCCTCCTTTAGACAATTTTTCTGTAATAAATAGCAGATATTGCTGATGGAGAAAATTCTGATAAAAATCTAACCTAAATCAAGGAAAATTTATGTTTATGACTGTATTTTGAATTATCCTGCTATAGTCACTCATTTACATCATTAAGCAGGAAACAGAATTCCTCATGAATTCTTAAAAAATGTAATTTTTTTCCATAATTAGTTACAAACAAAAATTTATTCAGAGAATATACTTTTTTTGTTCCAAACAAAGAAATAACCAAACTGATTCAATACCAAATAACTGTTCAGTCTTGTCATCGTGATGATTTGCAGAGCAAAATAGGGCATAATGTCCAGGAATAAACATAACTGGAGAAATAAGCAACTTTCAGTGCATATTAAACTTCATTTTAGGTTTTGCAGTCATTTTGTTCCCAAATGTCATGCATATCCAGGCAAAATTAAATTAAATAGATACCGAAAGAAATAGTTGTGCTGTTCAATGTTCTTGTCTCCCTCTCATATTGTTCCATTTTTTGTTCTGCTGCTTGAACATAATTCTTTACAAATTTCCATAAACAAATAAGGTTTTTAAAGCCACTTCAAAGATATTTAACAATTTAATTTTTAATTTCAAGTTCTTTGCCTCAGTGGGTCTATTGCATCAATCAGCACTGAAGCAATTATTTAATTTACAGTTGCACATTAGATTACATAATATTTACATAATTTCCTTGCATGAACAAGAAAAAATAACTTTATGAAAGAAATAATGTGATCCTGATAATGATAGGGAATGGAAATATTTCCTCTTGTAAAATACCAAGTAAATGAAAGCAAAACACTTATAGGTCTGGAGGTGAGATGACTTTCTGAGTCTAACTTACTTACCATTGATGTGATCAATACCTTAATAGAATAAAATTAAATAACGTTATGTTAATGTATGACCTTTTCCATGTCTGTCTTTTCTTCCAGCATTTAATGATGTAATGGCAAGTTGGGATATATACTCTGACTACAAAGAACTTAATTTGAATACTAAGAGTCAAAGTTATGATGAATTTAAAGCAGGCCTCTTTACTCTGACAGTACAGGGTGTTTGAGTTTACTGAGGAGGATTTTGTAACCTATTAAACAATTGTTAGTGGTAGATCCTTAAGGGTGAATATTCAGAACAACTTCATTTCTGCCTCTGTATACCTGCAACTTTACATTCACAGGTAGCCTTGAATATGCATACTAAGCTGCTGAGAAACTCTTAGAGTACATGTATCTTGTCATGCTAGAAGAATTCTCATTTTCTGCAGTTGACCAACTCACTAATAATCTAGACTATACAAGCTCATATTTAAGTTCCTGGAACCAAAAAAAAAGTCAAAGTAAAATAAAGGCTGGAATAAAAAGGAATAATGAGATGATAATCCTGCTGGAATTCATTCTGGTCACTTTGACTTCAGGTTTTGTCCCAAAAGGCCAGAAAATATGAGTACTGTGGATCTGTTAGCACTATTCAGCTTGTAATGAGCTGTCATTGTGCATATCAAATTCAGTATAAATGTACCCTCAACAAACCTTGTTTGTTCTCTTCCACTTTAAAAGTAACTATTTGCTAGACTCAGGTAGATGGTAAAATGCAAAAATATATTGACTGCTCTAATATTCAGTGCACTCAGACCAAAAGTTCAAGCACTCCTCTGATTCAAGTCCCTTCTCCAAGCATAAGTGTCCAATATTAGACATCTTGATGTATATTTATTCATTCAAATTAATGATGGCATTTTCAGAAGTGTCAAAGAAGCAACTTAGATCCATAAAAGTTAACCTAGCTAGCTGATTTTTTACTATAAGTATTTTATTTTTAGTCAAGGAGCTTTAAAATAGGAGATATTAGTACATGAGATTTCAAGTGACATGCTTTTCGTTAGATTTATTCCAGTTAACAGTAGGATTGTTACCCCATACAAAGAATTGTTAAGCTATTAAATATTTTCATAATGATTACTTTTTTAAAAATACAAAATTTGAAAGTATAGAATCTTCAAGGAATTATCAACTAATCACTCTGTGAAATTAGAATGGAAAGTAAGGAAAAGGCACACCAGTGAGAAAAGATAATCCTTGTAACTTGTCTTCATGTTCCTTAGTTTTTTGCCTAGTTAATGAGAAACTAATGCACTATCTCTGTAAGGTACACCTGTTTTTGTAAAGTTATTTTAGCATATCTGTTTTGAAAAAGGTGACTGCTCAGCATTTCGTGGTTCACTGGGTTATCACATTGCTTGCCAGGCCATGTGTGCGTTCTGGACACATAGACTACTCAACAGTTCAAGAAGTACACTATGAAGATCATGCCAACAAGCCTTTTTTTCTTTCCTTTTCAGTGCTGTTGCCTTACAAGCCCCAAGTGCTGGATTGAGGTAGTAGATGATTGTTACCAGAACATACTGGTTCAATTTCAAGCAGAGTTAAAGCATTTCCTGTCTCAAAAGCTTTGTACCTGATAACTACATTCATAGCTTCAGTTACTGACAGAAGATATGAGAAGAAGAGTATAAAAACTACTCAACTGTTGGCCTCTTCTTTGATGTTTGTCTTTCTTTTCAGGCAAATAGGTTTCTCTAAGGAAGATGCCGTTTGCTGGTATACTTGGAAGCCCATGACTCTGAATGTGTTCACAATGTCTTGGTGATGTTCACTGGTAACCAGATACTTATGACCCGAGTTACTTTTACTGTCGCAGTTGTAGTGTGCACTGCTTCATTGTACTTTTCATTTTCCCAAACTCTTTTTTTTTTCAATAAACATTTTATGGATTAGTGCTACAGATTCACTGGGATTAGGGATAGAGCAGACAGACATCCGATCCTTTGAAAGATCATTGCTGAAATGGGTACATTTTAGAAATAAGAATATTTATAAACTTTCAGAACTCTCTCTTGTTATTTGCACTTAAGTTTCAGTAGTAAAATATATTTAAAACACAAGTCTATGGTTTAATATTGAAGAAGCTATGAATTAAATATATAATAGAAATAGATCATATCCAATATTTTCCTATGTAGTAAGAAATACCTTATTCAATAAACTATATTGTTACGATCAAAACGCTAACCCTTTAACCTTTCTGTAACTGGAGTGGCACAAGTGACAGATTCTATTATCCTGTCATGTAAGAAATACCTCATTCAATAAACTATGTCAGTACGATCAAAGCAGCAACCTTTTAACCTTTTTGTAACTGGATGTCGTAAGTGACAGAACCTATTATCCTGTCATGTGCTTTGTTAGGGGTTGTGTCTACGTTTCTAAATATGGTAGCCCTTGATATTTATTTGTCAAGTATACTACTGAAATTTCTTTCTGATTAGACTGAAGGTTTTTCATTAGAAATAAAGTTTAATTTTACTGTAAGCATATCAAGCTTTTTCCCATTACTTCAATTATTTACAGATCCCAGATTGTTGCTTAAGTCTATGTAGATAGCAGAAAAAAATTGTACAGTTCCTTATCTGAAGAGCATGCGGTCTTTTCTCCTGCACAGCTGAAGTCATTCTAATAACATGAGATGCAGAGAACTAGTACTGGCAAATTCTTTAATTGAACTGAAAATTAATCTTTAGTCAATACAGAGTTTACACGAAAATCTAAGCTTCTTTAAGTAGCAGAAACATTGCCACACTCCGTTTCTGAAAAGTCATTGATCTTTAATTGTAAACATGTTTTGCTATATAAGTTCTGAAGAGATTTTCTGAGTATGTCTAAGAGGAATTACAATAAAAGATAGAAGCCAGAACATAAGAATGGACTTTTTACATGGAAATTGTGGTTTGCTAGCATCAAGTCACATGTAGCAAGAAAAAGTAGTGCTCTTCAAAAAACTGTTTTCTTTTATTCAGGATAAGGATACAGATTTTTTGCAAGTTTTGATAGAATAGCATCCACTATAGACAGACATGGAAAAAAGATGTATTTTGTCTGATATTATTTTGCTTAAGTGTGAAGTGTCCTACTTTAAAGTAAATCAAAACTCTGAAGTAAAATAAGACTTTCATTTCAGTAGAGTGAAATGTTTTGTACTCACAGTGGAATCTTATCTTAATAATAAAAAGTGTAGTTCACTTTTTTTCTTGCAGAATTTAGTTTCTCTGCTGTCTTGCTGTGTCTTTTATCTTGAAAAAATATGTATTCTTTTGCACATATTGGCTTATTTTTCCTCTTGCTCTAAAACATATTTTTGACCAAGGATGACATAACATTTGTTTCTGAGTGCAGACACGTTCTGAAATGTCAGATGCCGGAACTATCTCGGTTTTAGATACTGTCTTCAGTAGACTTATGCAAGAATCATCAAGAATATGCTCTAAGTTCACAAGAGATGATCTTTTAAATAGTCTTTTAAATTAATCTGAAGGCTCTGTTTTATATATAAGTCCAAATAATCGCCACCTGCATGGCTGGTAATCAGTGTAAATAAATGATGTCTTCTGGTTCTCTGCTCTGCTATACTTCCTCCTCCTTACCATACTTCCTCCTAAGAATAAATAAACAAATATTCAGTCATATGTCTTATATAATTCAAAATAAAATTCCCATCTTTTTAATAGCAGCATCAGTACATAGGAATAGGATGGATGATGTTTCTCATCTCCAGTATATTGCTGGTGAAAGGCCATGATAATTTCTAAAGACATCTGTAAACATGACTAATTTCAATTGATGATTAATTGGATGTATTTGATTTCAATGACTATTTCACCAAGAATTTGTATAATCTCACTTTTCTTGAACTTAATGATGTGGACCCAAATTTGCTGTTTTAATAGACTAAAAGCTGCAGGACACTTCAGCTGAAGAAAAATTTCATTTGCGAGATGAATAAGGACATTACACATTTTTAAGCTGTTCCTTGAAATTCAACAAAAAATTCACTCTTAAAACTGACCAGCTGGAATAGTCATAGCATCCAGATCAAGGTAATGCTGATAAAAAAATAATTCTTTTAAGGTTTATGGTGTATGTAAGATAATGTTCAGAATGACAGGCAACTGAAGAGTGTTGGGGTTTTTCTTCTGCATTGCTGGTATTATAAGAATATAGTTAATTTGCCTTTACTGCAATTTGTAATTGGTGGTTATTCTCAGTATTATTGAACTTTAAATAGAGATTTGAAGTCTTTAGATAAAATTTAAAAAAGATTTAGTTGAGCTTTAGGAAGGAAAGACTAAAACTCAGTTCATCATGTGGACAAGGTAAGTGAGTTCAAGGATGTGTTACTTAGATGAAATGATTGCAAGCAAATAATGACCTTAACTCCAATATTAAAAGAGGAAAAAAAAAGAATAAATATTTTACATTTTTCATTGGATTTACATGTCATTATGAAAGAGGTCACTAAATTGTTATTTGAAACGGTTGTTGAGAGACACAAATTATACGCCTGACACACTGCATCATCCTTCTCAAAAAATGTAGTAATCCCAAGACTGCTTATCTTCTGTCAAATCGGGTGATATTGTTTCAGCAGGGTTCAAATATTAGTAGAAGGAAACACACCTAAAAAAGACCCCTACAGGAAATTAAATTTGTTAACCTAGATAGCAAAATATAAGAGTAAGGACTACAATGTGTGAAAATTATATGTAAGTTTATTAAATACATGGAGTAATCAGTTACTGTTTTGCTCATATTTATTAGTGAGATGAAATATGATTTTTATATCTTAAACAAGATAAAAACACAGATTTGACATATTTACTGATTCACCCAACAGCTCTAGCAGTTAAACCTTTTTAGAGGTCAATGGGAAAAGTCAAATCATTAGTGTATTCTTGTTAAGAAATGTTACTATCTCTTCTACGACATTTCTCTCCATCTTTAATTAACAAAAACAAGTAACTGAGCTGCAACAATTATCACCACATTAATCTGAGTTAATTTCTAAGCTGAATTAGCTGTCTGGAGGCTTGTATCGGATTGTTTGCTGTTGCAGTTATCTGCAATACATTTTCTCATGAAGAAGCAGCCAGTTAGGCCGAATAAAGAAATAGAGGAGAGAAGCAAAATTAAACCTGTTGTTCCTATCAGAGCCTCATTTTTTATTTCTTTTTCTAAACTGAATGATTTTGTTTTTCTATAGTTAGTTAAAACATTTAAGGAGGATTCAATAAAGCACTAAAATCTGGAGATAGTGGTCATTTTTAGATAGACACCACTTAGAAGATTAAATTGATGTGCCCTCTGAAATGTAATGATACAGAATGTGGAAAACCAATAAATACAGTCAATAGGAATGAACCTATGGAAAATGGAATACTATGAAAAATGAAAAATTTGAAAGTCTGATGATCTCTAATGAAAGGAAAGAAGTGCAAGGTACCAAATGAGCTCTGTTCAGCATTGTATCTTATGCCAGATGAGATTTGGTAGCAAGTCTTGGTGATATTAGATTACTGCAGAATAGGAATAAGAATAGCTAAAATAGAGTTTTAAAAAGTTATTCTTTTAGTCTGTGTGCTTAAATTTCTGTTCATTTCCTCCTATTTCACCAATCATTCTTTACTATAAAGCAGATTCTGGCTGATACTTTTTGTGGCGCTGATTTGTCTTACCAGTTTCCTACAGCAGCCTTTCAAGAAAACACTTATCTTAGAATTAAAATAACTTTGAGATCCATATAGGTGATTAGTTATCCTGCTTTCACACTCCTCTGTGAATTTATAGATAAAATTATGTGCCTTCATTGATCACATTTGAAACATGTAGATGTCAGCAAAGTCTGATACTTTAATGTGAACCTGTATATCAGAAAGTCTTACACATAATACAGACTATAAGCAATACCTCCCATATCTTGGACAACGTGCATGTGCAATAACTTGTAGAAAAAGCTTCTATTAAACAAGAGTAGGAAATTTATATAATATGACTCACAATATCCTTACTTGAAAAAATAAGTATTTTTGCTGCCATCACCCTCCTTTAAGTCCAAGAGAACTGAAGAATTCTATTTGCTGTAGAAATGTGCAAGTATATTGTCTTACCACTATGCTTTTCAGTAGTTTGGCATCTGCTCACACAAGTCGATGTGTACTATCATATTTCTCCATCTGCATTCAAGTTTGGAAAGATATTAAGAAGTTGAGCAACTTAAGAAATTGGGCTCAATGCTATGCTAAGACAACTACTCATTCCATGGTGTTGTATCGGCACTGATGATACATAGTTGTCTGCCCGTGTTCATTTAATGTGCCCTTTAAGATCTGCAGAGTTGACTTAAAACCTTGGTGCCTGACAAGGGCGGGAAGCAAATTAGTAACCGTCAGGGAAAGATCTATTGAAAAATTTTCCTCTGTGATTCTTCCAACTGTTAAGTGAAGGATTATTATTGCTTACATGATGCTTACTCTCAGAACTCAGACATGCTATATGGATCAAGCTGACAACTTTCTGCAAGCAGTGAGCATCACTGGCGGAATCATTTTCCTTACCCGCTTCTGTCTTGTCTGTATATCTTCAGGCTCAGCATGCTCAAATAGGCCATTGTCATATCACTGGAAGTATTTCATTGCCTGACAAACTATTTTTCATCTGGGCTAATGATCTGTGCGAGTTTGCATTGATCTCCTGTAAGGAGAAATGCAGCATGCTCAGTGAGGAGTAGAGAAATTAGGCAGTGAAAGACAGCTGACTACCAGCTGGATTGCAAATCTTTTTTCATTTAACCACTCAGACCTACTTTGTCATCAATGACTGACCCAGACACTTTTGTGTGCTGCAGACAACTACATCAACCTTTTTTTTTCTTAAAAAAAAAAAAGAAAACCAATCTGTTGTTTAATTATGCTCCAGAATCAGTTAAAACCATCTGACTACACAAACACCTATTTGACCTAATGATACAGCAAAGAGAAGTTCTTCTATGAGCTTAAATGATTGTGACCTTCCGCTAAATCTCCTTCTAGAGAATATCAGAGCTGTTCATCTACAGGGAGTTCTGGGAAAACTGACAGGCCATGAGTCATGATGGATCTAATTGCTGTCTTGAGAATCAAAACCCAAGAAGTACAAATCTGTCTAAACTGATGCACAACTTCTGGATCAGAAAGAGGGTTTCTGGGAACAATTTTTAAAATCTCTGCTTCTCTGTATTGTGGAGCACAAATTAGTGGAAAATGTTCCTCATTTATTTTCTGTATGGAAGGTCACCATAAGCCATCAAAATAAAGCATCTTTTCACTGTTTCACAAACTGAGGTGTCCTAAAGATGTTAAGTGACCTGTCGGATTTAAGTAAGAGGTCAGTGAGAGGAGCTAATGTCTCATGACTTTCAGTGTATTTTTTCTATTCTTTTCTGCCAGCTTTTAAAATAATTATACCATAGATATCACAGTGAATGGATTGGGGGCCACCATAAGGTACGTGGAGCTGTTTGTGTGTTTTTTAGTCTAACGTTTCATTGAACAACAGATGACAGTTACATCAGAGTTCATCTGAAGTAAGATACCTGTATGCAATCTGACTGTGCATTGATTAACAGCAACTTTGTTATCATATATAGAGCAAAGGAATAGGTGAGAGAGTAATGATGTCCAAACATTTTTAGGAATTAGATATATATATGTAAATATACCAATTACTGATAAAGAAACTAGATACTTATTGTTTCCTGCTGTAGTGAAACAAGTCTGAAATATTTAACACATACTATAGTCAGAAGTGACATATAAATATCCAGCCAGTCTATTTTCCTCACAAATATTTCAAAGTAAAGAAAAATCCTAATGGATTGATGAAAAAGTGTAATTTTTTTGCCACATCTTGAAAGAAAACAGTAATTGTATGAATGTGTTACAAATGTATGTGCATGAGTGACGTCAGCAAGAAGGTATATGAAAACTTGTATTTTGAATGGGTTTAACCTGCCATTTGGGAGTTTTTGAAACATTTTTGTTCCATGGGGTAAATATTTATATATCATGTTTATTTTTTTCTCTCACAAAATACTAGAGAGATATAAGAAAATAGAGAAATACGTTTACTGTTTTATTTTAGAAACTGTACTGCTCCATGTTTATGAATTAATACACAATTTTGTCCTCAATTAGAAAAACTATCAGTCAGCTACCACAAAGGCAATATACATGCAGGCCAGTTTCTTCTATAACTCTTTTTCCCCCCATATTAGCTTACTAGTATGTGCTTTAGTGTAATTCAATAGAGCTTCAAATCCACTGAAATTTTGAGTAAATATTCAGTCCTCTTCAGAATGTCATCAGTGTACTAGCAAGGTACTATCAAAATATTGACTGATTTCTCCAATACAATGGGCTTTCTTTGTATCTTCTTTGCCTTTTTTTTTTTTTGGCTAAAGAATGTAAATAGAGACCCACAAGCAGGTGAACACCAAAGGCCTGTGATCAAGGTTTAGCCTTCTGGATCAGAAGGATTCATGGTTTTAAGGGTCTGTGATTCTACATTTCCCTTAAAAGAAAGCAAATGGACCCCACATAAACATCAATGGGTGAATCCAAAGAGACAAAAAGACAAAGAGACAACCTGTGTTGCCAACCTAACCACTGTTCTTATAGTGTTCTTATATGCTTTGTGGTTAAAGAGACCCTAGTGAGTGAAAAAGACACTGTGGTAACTCTAGTAAAGTTTCTGAGAAGCTCCTTCCAGATGTAAAGGTCAGTAGAGTATATACTTTTTGTGAAGTCTGACAAATGAATAGGTCATGGTCATCTTCATGAGCTAAAAGTCACAGAAAGTGAGACAGAGGTATTTTTTGTATACAAGTTTTTCACTGTTATGAGCATACACATTCTATTCAATAGCTGAATGAAGCAGGAATCTACACAGGCTCTAATGGCAGAGCAGAACTGTGACAACTGATCTGCTTCTAAAGATCCTAAAATGCATATTCAGTTAATTTCTACCTAATTTGCTTATTTCTATACACGACTACACAACCTAGTAGTTCAAAAGAACTGCTGCAGTGCAACAAAGCAATGACTAGACCACATGAGCAGCCAACTATCAATACTGCATACATGTTTGATTTAAAGTTATCATGTTTAAGAAAGGAATTGGCTTTAATAAGAAATGTTTTCTGTGTCTGCATGGACATGGGTTTAAAAGTTCACACTTGGTTTTGGTCCTGGTAGGTATTGTAGATGCCAAGTTTGTATCTGAACTTTTCTTTGAATCCATATATCTGAAACATGATTTTTCCCCCTCATGCAGGCTCTTTTCTGTATTACAGCCAGAAGCTTTTGTGCCCAACAACACTGCCCAAGGTCAGAAGCATTACACTCATTTTTGCTATGCATTATAGTTAAGTAATCTTGCTTTTTGTGATGTCTGTGAGTAAATTCCTGATAAATTCTAAATTCTGTACTGACATAGGTCAGTACAGAAAAATCTACTGAAAGATACACTTTAGTGTACCTTGAAGATTTTCTGCCTGCCTTCCCAGTTCATTAGCTTAAAAGGTAATGAATTACAATTTTTTCAAGGAGTTTCTCTGTAACTGGTTACTATTCTATCCTGAAATATAGTGTATTAATATCATGCAGTTCCTTCTCATCTTTGCTGATCAGAGCTTAGTTCAAAAGAAGCTCTTTGGTATAGAATGATTCATGGTTTGCTTGCTGGGATATTTTTTTCCTTTTCTGGCCTTAAGGACTAGACTCCAATCATATTTAGCCAAGACTTTCTTTTGAAGAGTGAAGCAATAAAGGTGACTTTATAAAAATGTGAACCAGTCATGATATTCACCTGCACTCATCACCCCTAAAAGCAGTTTTGCTTTTTCTGAGTCACTAATCCCAGAAGACCAGACTGAGGACAGAAGCAAGGGCTACCTCTACACTACTATTTGAGTGAGCCTGTGGACAAGGTTCAAGGTCTAATTATCTACTTGTCATTGTATTGAAGCAGTGCCGTTGGCGACAGGTCAGGGGCATGCAGGTGTAACCTATGAGTGAACTGACATAATAACATGAATTTGAGTGTTTTGGAGGGGCTGAAAAATTCATGCAGCCTGCAGCTTTCCCTTCTGCCCTTGCCGTGATGATGCTGTGCAGAGCTTTAGAACTTTGGACTCCTACCGCAGGTGCTGTTTTTGACACTGGCCATTGCCGAGGTGTGAGAAAGCAGCACGTGAAATTAATTCAAGTTGCCAACAAAGGACACTATGAATGCCACATACGCTGTCTTTGGGACTAGCTGGACAGTAGAGAGCTTCCTGCATACTGCTTCTGTCTGGCACATTAGAGATGCAGATAATGAACCCTGTCAGATAAATCTCTTCGTTTTTGGGTATTTCACACTCCCCCTCCAAGATATATCAGGAAAGATAACGATCTGTCTCTTACTTTCAGTTTCACATACATTCTGTTTCAGTAAAGTCTGCTAACTGACCACTTATTTTTCTACTCTGTGCTGTAAGTGTTGCTGCAAAGTTTTCTTTTTTAATAGCAGTTCTATATAAAGAAAACTCCATGGTAGGGGTGGGATTCCATCTATGTACGTAATGTATATTGTGCATAAAGATATTGCACCTATTTCTATGAAACAGGTATTTGTGCAGAAAGTATACAATATATTTTTGTGATATTTAAATAATAATAGAAGATTGCAAAATAAATCTATTTCTGCATAAAATATACATGTTTTAGAAATATGTGAATTAACTAAGTGAATAAACATAATAACTTTGATTACTGTAAAGTGAGGAAAAGGCTAATGCTGGAACACAAAGGACGATAAAGTCATCAGCAGTTAGCATAGATCTATAAAGGAAAAGTCATGCTTGACCATACAGGTAAGCTTCTATGATGACCGTCATGATAGATGAAGAGAAAGATGTGATCATTCTCTAAGTGTACTTCACTAAGGGTTTGGACACTTTCTCCCATGAGACTTTCATATAAGTATGATGATGTGTGTACTAGATGAGCAGACAGTGAGTGAGGTGGACTGAAAACTGGCTAAACAGCTGGACTCAGAGGGTGGAGATCAGTGACACAAAGTCTAGTTGGAGGTCAATATCTAGCAATATACCTTAAACATATTATATATACAAATATTTAACTACAGGAATGAACAAGTGCTGTGGTCTCATGTTCCTCCAAATGGTTGCACCTTTCTTTTTTTATTTAATTACAACAACATATTCTTATCTAACTGCCAGTCAAGATCAACTCTGATTCACTCTGTTAGTAATTAAGCTTATTGACCTGTTTATATAAGTAGAAAGTCATATTACTCATACTATGTTTACGATAATGGCACATACATAATACTTTTAATCAAAATAATCCTCCTGGATTTGGTTTTTTATAATCACATATTTTAGTCCAAAGGCAGTTATCTGTAAAATCTTTTCAGTGGTGAAATAAAAGTAGCTAAAGCGATTATCATTATTCAGAGGCATCTAGAAAGTAGGCTATTTATTTATTTATTTAAAATGAAAGGGTGAAGTGAATCCCATGGTTTCAAAACTGGAATAGTGACTAAAGATTTTGATGACATAATTTAATTTGTATTAAGGAATTATGCTTATTTTTCAGTTTATCCAACTGATTTACATTTCCTTTTGATCATTAGAACATAGGCATTTTATTGAAATTACTATATTCTGATCAAAAGAAACTGTCTAAATCCTTAAATTTTACCTTTTTCAGAATCTAGTATCAGTAGTTATTCAATAGATTATTAGTATTAACTGTATATTTCAAATCTACTTTTTTTCCTCTAGTATTTGTCATGCATATACTCCTGGTATATCCTTCCACTTAATCCTAGCTCTTTACCACTCCAGAAATGTTCCTCACATATTAAAATAAGCCAAATTACTAACAAAGAGCTAAAAAATAGTCTTTATTTTTAAAATCACGATGAGAAGAATGATAAATATTCTGTGTTCTGTGTTAGCTTTTGCTTGGATGTCAAATGTCTAAATAATCACTGTCTCTTTGAGGATTCTGTTTTTTTACTAATATTGAAAAGTTTTTATCATTGTATCTTAATCTTTTTATCAAATTACCATTCTTATTAGTAAAAAATGAGGACTTTATTCTAGTTTTTGGAGAAAATTAGTCATTTTGAACCAAAAATCTTAATTTAATCTTAATCTGATTTTAAGGAGTCCTATTTTAAACTGACTAGGAAATTGTTAGGAAGTTCCCAATGTACAATTCGATTTATGATCGACACTCACTTGTAGAAGGTATTTTTTTAGTAATTTTTAGGACTCAAATAATCTTTTTAAGGTGCAATCAGGGCAAAAATTAACTCAATAATCATTAAAACCAGATATTTCTGGGGCATAGTGGTATTGCTTATATTTACTCTTCAGAATCTTGGCATTTGGAACTCAAAATAGGTTCTTTTCAAATAATGTGTGAATAACCATAAAAATATGCAACAGCTATATGTCACTTCCACATATGTCTCAGTCATCCAGCTGTTCCAGACAGGACCTTGTGTCATTGTGCTTGTTACTGAGGGAGAAGGGGTGAGCTTTGGTTTATCACACTATATTGGCTTAGCATCCAGTGCTGGCTTCTATGTAGTCATCTGAGGTAGCCTGCATAATACTCTATATATTCACAAAAGAGTATGTCAGCATCACTTAGAACTTACTCAGGGATATATTTATCAAGATATCACAGCAGCACTATTGTATGTCTATTATTTAAATTAGACTCATTTATCTATAAATCTTAAATTATAGAAATCTTTCTCAACAGTTAAATTAAGATTTCTGAATATTTCTGATGGATAAATATTCTGGATTATAGTTTTTGGTCCAGAAGTTTCCCTCAACAGAAAACCCTAGAGAAAATAAAAAAGAAATATTTTTAATTGAGACAGGATTATATTTAATTTACTTTAAGTTACAAATAGTTAAAAAAAAAAAATTACATAGTTAAGAATTTTTTTACCATAGAATAAAATTCTCCATCTGCTTAATATATTTCTCTTTTTTTCCTCATTAATGCATTTCACTGAAAAACACAGATTGCTCTGCTAACTATAAGTGACATTGTTTAAGCAATAAGAAAGAAACCCAAACTATCCCTCCAGAAGGATAATTTCATATTGGAAAACACACTTCAAAATACAAAATTAAAAGTTGTCCCTGCTTTGACCAGAGGTTTGCATCTGATGACCTCCACTAGTCCATTCCAATCTAAATCCACACCTTTCTATGACTCTGTAATCACTCACTTAAAGCAGCAACTAAGGGATAATTTGTTAGCTTTTTCCTGACTATTTTCCTACAGGAAAAAAAAATGGTGTAGAGAACACTGTAAATGTACATTATACATGCAATAGTAACATATGTTGCAGGTTAGACTAAGGCTGCTGTGAGGCTAGAACTGAAATTAGAGTATAGGACTACTGTGACCTTGTGGAGTACTAACATATGAGGTGGAAAGACTATGTTGGGAAAGACTGCTGTGGAATGCTGGTCCTTCCATCAAAGCCTGTCTTCCTGCTTATACATCAGTTCAATCTCAATTTGGAGCTTCAACATTTGTTGTGAAGAATAAAATCCTATGCTGTCACTATTTTCCAAGTACATATTTAGTCCTCCATGGACAATTTTTCTCTGAGGAGGCTGTCACAAACCAAGAACAGAAGCAGAAAAGTTGGAGGTGTCATTTTTAGATACACTCTGGTTATCCTGACAACTCTTAAAAAGAGGATTCCTCCATAGAGAGTCAGCTTAATTAGCAGCTCAGAAAGCCATTGGTGGCAAAAGGGAACTCATTTGGTTTGAGTATGATTGCAATGGTTTTGAATTGTTTAGTTTCTGCAAAAAAAGGCAATTATTTTTCTAAATATCCAGTTATTGTATGTTTACAAAGAAAGCTTTGCCACTAGAATGATTTTCTCTTTCTTTTCATGGTATAACTTCAGGAAGTTGATGGTTACTGGGGAAAAGGGCAATGATGTACCCTGAGCTGTTAGGAGACTTTGAATTATAGGACAGGGCTCTGTGTTGCAACACAGTGTGTTTTGCATTTAAGATACTTTAACAAAGTGTTGTATGGATGTAGATACAAAGAAGCGTTTGCACATAATCTTTGATTTTTATCATAAGCTTTCAAAACAAAAAAAAAGGAAGCCTTTGCTCTTTAGAAGAGGTTCCATGAAGACTTATTATTTAAAATTATATGTAATTTATTATATGAAGGAAAATTCTTTTTTTATCAAATGTGTGAAATCACCAATTAGTGATTTATTATTATTATATTTACACTTTATTCATATGTGCAGTAGTAAAGACTGAAATCCAGCTTTAAATATTTGTACATGTAATCCTTTGTTGAAAGAAGATGATTGTATTATCTTTTCCAGATTGTCTTATTAATTTTCTGCTTTTATAGGAGTTTGTCTAAGAAAAACTAGCAAAAAAGAAATAAAGACAGTGATGTTAAGCCTTATGGAGACAGTGTGGAGAACTATTCATTGGTGAACACGCTTTCTGCCTTCAGCTAAATGGTCTAGATTTACTTGCTATAGGACTCATCTTGGGATTAATTCAGTCCAAACCAGGAAGACCCTAGAACTGTGAAGACTGTCAGCATCAGTCTATTTAAGAGGCAGTCACACTGCTGTGCAAGTTGTGAAGCTTTTCCATCCAGGATAATCCCAGGACCTGGAGCAGGATGCTAAGAGCTGACAAAAAACAAAACAAAACAAAAGGTCAAAAAGCAAGGCATTGTTATATTGTTCTAAAAGATCCATCAACACACACAAAGGAGGTGTAATGCCCTAATAATCTCATCAGAGACACAAGTTCCTTCCCTGGCCCATCCCAGGGCTGTCACTGAAGTGCCATCAGCCACATAGTCTGAGTGACACCCGTCTCCTTCAGTCAATGGCAGCAGCTCTCCAGAGCACCTTTCAATCTGCGAATTACAGTTTATGGTGATAAGACATTATGAGATGTAGGGGAAGAGCATTTTTGGATTGTTTGTGTTGTTCCCTATGCATATATGTATATGGTGATTGTGTTTGTGGCTGTGTGTGTCTATGAGCATGCCTATCGGAACACAGGAACAGGCAACTGTGGCAGACTTGCAGCTATTGGGCTACTACATTTAGCAACTCTTAGCAGATGTAAAATTCCTTTAGTTGGCTAAGAGCATCTGAGTAAATAAACTATCATTTTTAAAATATAGATCCTTTTGGGCAGTTTTCTAGGAAGAGGTGGATTCTGCCTGCCTAGAGTCCTTTCTACTCACTTGCTGAGCAGGCCAGGTATTTACATCACTTTAAGAGCTTCAAGATATTCATTTGTGTCATGCTGTGCCCAAACAGACATGCTCTCTTAAGAGGCTACACTCCTAGTTAAGTCATAAGTTGACTAGAACAAGAAGGAAGCTCTTGTAAGACATATCTGGATTGTAATATATTGAAGTCTCTCTGCACTTATCTCTCTACACATGCTTATAGAGATGTTTAAATCAATTGCTTTTGTAGAAGCCTGGAGGGTAAGATCTTTCTGGTGCAAAAGAGAATATGAATATGGCTGATGAAGAAATTACTTCAGAGAGATGTTACTTTGCAAAATGGAAGAATTCAAGCCTGTAACTTGAAGGGTACTCTCGAGAAGTGCCAAAAAAAAAAAAAGGGTCTAAATTTACACATAGCAGTACACTGAGCTTTTGTGTTATCACATCACTGAGAGTTCTTTGGATATTTATCAATGGAGACTGTCTATTAGTTGCTGAAATCATGATGCATCTTCACAACTAATAGCATGCCAAGGTATTTCAAAAGCCACTAATCTCATCACACTGTGGGTTATCACACAACACACTACTTCTAGCTTTCAGTCACTGAAATTTGCTATTTCTGCTGCAGATTAAGAGCCTTATTCAATATCTATTTGTCTAAAAGATCTGTTGAAAGAACATCATCTTTGACTGCAATTTGCACGAAAATTAGCTAGATATGAGTTTGCTATGTAACTAGTAACGCATGAGAAATAATCAAAGATAAGGAGGCAACTGATATACTTCTCATACTTGTCAAATACCTTTACAAACTGAACAAATCAGAAGCTATCCATCAAATATTTAAAAACTAATGTCTATTTTCTGGGATAGCTGTAAAGTATTCTATTTTCCAACTGACTTTATATTCTGACCTTTCTTGCAAGAAGAATCACTGGAGGATTTCATGGATTATGTAGTTGTAGTTATTAGTGACACTTCCTATTTCAGTGTTGGTTTTGATGATGTCCAGGGTTTCCCCTTGAGGCTGAACTTACTGCAATTTACAGGCATTAGCAGGTAAACTGAGAGGGTTAGGAAGAGATTGTCTTGATGTAATAAAACATTTGCAGAGGTCTGTTCTAGTTGTGTCATTATGATGTATCATTGCTTAATTTGGCTAAATGTTCAGAGACAGAAGAGACTGCTTCTGGCTTTATGCTAAAGGTCTGAATAGCTTTCCTTTCCAGTGTTGTCTAGTCATGCATGTAAAAAATGCAACAGCAAGGAAGAGAAAACTCCTTGAGAAAGTATCCATTATTTTCTGTACTTTATCAAATCACAAAATATGCATTTAAAGAAAATTCTGATGTTGCATTTAAATCTTCCTTCTCTCATTCAATTAATTCTCTACAGTGGTCAGTAAGTACATTATGTAGCTCAGCATGAGTCAAGCAGGAATGCATCCATCATTCTCTGCACCCTAGGTAGATAGAAGGTGTGTGTGTTTGTACATATATATATTCCACTGTTGCTGATTCAGGACAGTCATTTTATTGATCCCATGAGATGAATAAAATCGGCATACAACTTCATTTTAGCAGAGTTGCATATGGTGTAACCTGTCACATCAATTTACTACCTTTTCCCTTTTAAGAAAAGCCTAAATAAATCTTTGTAAAAGCACTTAACAAAGACTGTATTTACAATACATTATTTGACATTCATGAGTTAGACAGAATCTTTTTGTGTACAAACAAGATTGAAAGTAGAAGCAAACAGCTTATTCTTTGCAAAAATAGAACGTAGTCATGCAGTGAATCAGAAAAACTCTTGTTGCTGGAAGTAAATGAATAGCATTTACACTGCTCTTAAAGAGATGTTTAATTTGTTAGAGATTTTGTGTTGCTTTTCTCACTTGGCACATGAAGTGTTAGAAAGGAATGTTGTTTGAACAAAATTCAATTTGTTCTGTTTGTATTGGAAAGTGTCTGGATTTGAAACGAATACACATAATGGAACTAGATGGAAAGATGTACATACCTTTCTCTCTAGGGGATACTGTTCAGAGTTTTACATAATTGCTTCTGGCTGCTGTTCTTTATTTACTTATGTCTCTCCCCAGCTGAGATAGTTTTGCAATCTCAACTGATAGAATACCACATTATTTCACATCTTGTGAACTCATACCTCTTTTTACCTGTTGTAATATAATGAGACAAAGAGGGAAGTTTGATTGACATTGCCTTGTGCATGGCTGATCTCAGTGAAAGTTCCAATAAAATTCAGTTACATTTCCACATCACCAAATACTGTTTGATACCTTTAAGTAAGTTGAGTTGTAAGATGAATTCCTATAATGATGCCAACTGAATTAATCTCCAGATGACTTTTTTTTTCTTTCTCATGCAGAATTATGTTTGATGTTTTTGAAAGTAAGAGTCTGGAATGACAAAAATCATAGAAACTGCTTTACTTTCATAATCACTCCAGCAAGACTTGATCATTTTTATATATTGGTTTGTTAGTGCTTTGAATATAATACTGTATCCATTTCAAACTCTTTTTCACCCCTAATCAAATGTCAGATTCCCCTTTCTTGTCCTTGCAGAAACTTTAAGCTCAAGCTCCTCTCCTGGTCCTTTATCAGTCAAATATCTTCTTTAATTTCTTCTGGTATTTGATTCTTTGATTGAAGAGCTGTGATCATACAAGAACTATCCTCTTAGTTGTTGGGTAAGATTCACTACAGCTTCAAATAGCTTTCTCTTTCACATTATAGACAATAAGTTATATTGCTGTGAACTGTTGCAAAACATCTGTTTTAAACTCAAGTACTGTAATTATTTGTCAAATCAAACTTCATAATGGAGATTATATATTTTGGTGTACAAATTCACATGCCCTTTTACTGGGAAATTATTACTTAATCATAAGGGGAAAAGAATGTTACGTAATCCATAAAGCTGGAAAA
Organism: Colius striatus; assembly: GCF_028858725.1. Taxonomy (NCBI): domain Eukaryota; kingdom Metazoa; phylum Chordata; class Aves; order Coliiformes; family Coliidae; genus Colius; species Colius striatus. Next base: position 10,022,973 of record NC_084762.1, read on the forward strand.
ATAATGGAGCCTTTATGACTCTCATCTTTCAGTTTATGTAGATAGTTGTTCATTATAATGTTAAGTGGACCAGAAGGTAAATGTTGCTTGAAGTATAACTTTTTTTATAAATGCAGAAGTTCTTCTATGAATTTTACACCTTTTCTCCAGAATGACCTGTTAAAAAAACCCAACAAATCTTAAAATGCAAACACGAAGTTTTGGTGTGCTTAATTTGACATCAGCCAAATGTCGCTTTGAATGAATGTGGCTTGCACAATAAGACAATAACTGGAAAAAAAAAAGCCTAAAATCAAAAGCCACTGAATAATTTCCTTCAAAGCCAGTGTGAACATTTTCTTGAAAAATGAGAAAGTCTGTGCCTGAAAGCCAGAAACGTGTTTTAACTTTAGATGTAAATACATACATGCTTTCATGTGTATTTATTTGAAGTTAAATAACTATTTAATGGATGCCATATATAAATATATGTATAGGTTATTTATATATTTATAAATTATGATAGAAACAACAAAGCACAAAACAAAAGGTTCAAGAATTGTTGTGAGAAATCCTAAAGCAAGTCCATCATTGAATAGCCACAGGTTGCAGGCATGGCAGTCCCCAGCTTTTTTTGATGTTTCTTTATGAATAATCACTGAATGATACAGTGAGGTAATTTCAAAATTTATATTTTATGGAGTGTAAAACTTGATTGACTTTGTACCTAACTGTCTAGTTTTTCCTTAGGGGAAGGAGGGCTTAAGAATAATGTTGAAAAAGTAGATGTAGATGACAGCTGTCACAGTTGTATAACAGCTATCAAAGTCACAAAAAAAAGTTTGTGTCTTAAATGTCAGTACTGGTTACATAAATGTTTAAAAGTTTAAACCACTCCTCAGGAAAGGAAACTTTTGACTCACATAGTTGCTATGCCTTATGCTGCAGTTATAAAAAAGGTTTTATCTGCAGTTATTAGATTAACAGGAAACTGAACTTCAGAAAAGAACACAAAATCCCTATCTGATTATAAAGCAGTGCAAAATAAATTCTATGATGTTAATTGGTAATTTATTTGTTAACTAATAGGTCTTATTTATGTAAAAAAAAACCCCAGTTTGAATTAGACTGCACAAATATATGGTTTTCCTTCTTTTTTGGAGAACTTAGAGTCAGGTTTCTATTTCTATCTGCTTATGTATAATAGCAAAAAAGCCCTGCACAAACATAGCTACAATGAAAATATTGAAAAGTAAATTTATAGCAGCTATACTACTTGATTCAAGTCATTAAAAATCTAGTTCTTTGTCCTGCTGCTTATCTGCAGCTTGCTGTCTAAACTTTCTGACACAACTTGTCCAGTAACCTTCTGTTTTAAGTAGAGCTCTGATAGTCCAAGTAATGATAGTCCATTACCTCCCAGCTCAAATTCTGACCCTTTGTTTTTGCTGTTAGAAGCATAGAAATATAATTAACAGGTATTCTCTTATTTATTCTTGTGCTCATTTAAAAAGATGGAATACTAGTCAAAAGTCTGTATTTTCTTTCTCCTGCATTTTAATCCCATTCTTTTTATTCTCTGATTGTTTTGTAAGACCATCTAGAAATAAAAGAAAATTATATTTGCTGGTTAAATGCTCCTGACCCCTGCAAATGTCTTTGGATCTTATTACTATTTCATGGTTTGTATTTTAAGTATTTCTTATTTTACTATATGAAACTAGCTCTTCAGTTCTGTGCTTTTTTTTTTTTGCTTCACAGCAGCCAGCACACAGAGAGAAGATTAATAAGACAGCCTGGTAGATGAATGTTTAACTGATGTCTGCATGTACTCCTCTATTTTATACTCCTGTAATGTTCCTAGTTATTGGTGAAAGCAGTGGCAGTAACAGTATATCTTACCAGTTGTGTTATATGAACAATCTGAATCATTTGCCGTAGTCTTTAATTCTTTTTTAGCCTTTGATATCAGGATTTTTGTTTCTCTCCATCTGCTAATTCCTCCTCTGTCTGCAGAAGTCTTTTTGGCTTCTGCTAATATCCCTTTTCTTATTTGCACTAAACACGGATGTCTATTTTCTGTTCTACTTATTGCCTCTCTATTCTTAGCATTTGTTTTCACCTGTCCCTAACTTTAAAAAGGCAGAAAGCACAGAGCTAGCAGATGTTAATTGTTGCCTTTTAATTCTGGCTCATATGTTCTCACCAGGACTTACATTGCACCAACTTCATCATTGCAGCATAAATTACTATTAACAGCAATGTTCACCTCAAAAGCATGCTATCTGAAAGCAATTACAGCTAGTTCAAAGAAGGAAGGCATGGTGGGTTAAGCTTGGCTAAAAGCTGAAGTCCTACCCAGTTTCTCACTCCTCTACCCTCAGCAGGAAGATGGGTTAGACAGAAAAAACAGGAACAATAAAGCTCCTAGGCCAATATAAACATCTTCATGATAAACCTGGATATCCTTCTAATGACTGAACACTTTTAAGAAAAATAAACCACTGAAGGTTATTTCTTCTCATTTTCCACCTTGCAATGTGTTGTTATTGTTACAAAAGTGGAGATCATTTACCTGGTGTGCAAGGTACCAATATAAATGCACAGAGCAGAGATATTTTATTGCATATTTGTGCAGACATGGGTACTTGGTGGTGATCCACAAAGCTAACTTCCCCAACTGTACCACCCATGCTGTATTTATACACAAAAAAATAGCATATTCTAATACATAGGGATTGTTATTCTATTTAGTGATTGGTTAGCAGTGCTTCACCCAGCATGTAAATGAGTATGCATGTTTATTTCAATTCCTCTGCTCACTCCTTTTGGGTCTGGAGTGGTCACAAAGTGGTCAGGTTCACACAATTAAGTTGTCTCAACCTAAACAGTGTTACTCCAGCCTCAGCATAAAAGAAAATTGCATTTTATAATGTGTATCTTTATTGTTCTGTTACCTAAGCTCAACAACCCTAGCAAGCATTGATCAGATGAGCTGCGTGGTTGCTACTTGCTCCAGGAAATTCATTGTAAGATAGGAAGAATGGAGAATTTACATGTGGATTTATCTTCTTGTAGGGAGACTAAGTGCTTTGCATCATCCAATGACTTGAAGCCTTGTGAGACCCACAAAGTTCTTGCCAAACCCAGTGTTTAAATTGGACCACACACTTCTGTCAGGGAAAACCAGAAAGAGAACTGCTATGGCAGCTGTGCTTTTTTGATCTAAATGTATAAAATTGATATTGATTTAATATGCATGTTTAAGATTAGTATAACCAAAAAGAAGCCTCTGTGGAAAGTAACATAAATGAATGCAAAGATTATCTATTCTGTTACATACACCAAAGGGAAATGAAAGGGAACATTGGCATTTAGTTCAGCACGGTATTGAAATAAACTACACCTTTTTCATTTCGAAACTTGAAATTCAACAGACATGCAAAGCTCCCTGAGAAGAGTTTTCTAAGCATTTCACTTACTGACAGACTATAATAGTTTCAAGCAAATATTCAGATGGAGAACTATATATGTGAAAAGTATCACATATTTTGTTCTACTGGATAGTTAATACAATATATCATTATTTGTGACCTACCTGGTTGCATAAACTTCTTTGGATTAAATGGTTTTCAGGGTTAACAGCACACAAGAAAGATCCTTCTGAGAAAGAGTCACAGTTTTTTGAGGAATGTGTGACAAAAAAATAGGACATTTTCTATAAAAAAAAGTAAACAGCAAGAAAAAAAACTAGTTAAAAAGGAAGCCACGATGACTTCTTAATGAGAAAATGTGTTCATAACATGTAAACATAAAAAAAACCCCCATGGTTTATTCTTGTTTTTTCATGAACATTTTAAAAGGAATTATATAAACAATAATTTTAATCAACATTCCTATGCTACTTTTTTTTTCAGCCTCCACTTTAATTTGAATAATTGACTCCTGATACTATCATACTATTGCTCCTCTAAGATTTTATATTTCATTTCAGTCTGTAAATGAATTAATTTTATTTCTTCTCAGATCCATTTACTGCTGAGTTTCCAAGGTATTGAAAAAAGATCATTTATACATCTTTCTTCTTCTAAAAATTGTTTTCTGAAGTCCTTTCTGTGCTGAATTAATTTGAAAAGTGACTTTGCATAAATTACATGAAAATCATCTAGTCTTTTCTGCACTCAGAGACATTAGAAACATTGGCTTTGAAAATTGGCACTGTATGATAATTATGGCATGAAGCTGTGTGTTGTATATAACTTGGCCACATTAATCAACATAAACTGGGAATGATTTATAACTAGCGCTAGTAGCAGCTGGGGATTACATCCATTTACATTTGGAGCCAATTCCTGGCTGATGCTAGTGCTAGGAGTGCTTCAGATAGAGTGAGAACTGTTAAGCTCAGTGGGTTATATTTAAATAATCAGATTTCAAGGTAGAAGGTTATCTTGAATTGCATAGAGGTAGATATTGAGCTAGGTTAAATTCTAGTAAGCTTGACAGGACCAACTGTGATTCAATTTTGCTTCTATCAAAATAAGGTTGCCTGGAAGCAGCTTCAAAACAATCCAAAGGACTATTGTCCTTCTGGCAAAAGGTGGAGCTCTGCCAGCAGAATGCTGCAAATACCCTGGGGAGCGCAGGCATCTTCAGAGAAGAGAAGCCTGCAGGCGACTGCAACATACAGAAATTCTCCCTCTTGCCCAGAAAGTTCCTCGGGTGGAAATTACTAAAGGACAGGCAAGTTACCAAAGACTTTTGCACCCTTGTGTACTAAACTGCTTTGGAACACTGTCAGTAACAAGTCAGCAAGCACATACCTTTGTTTCTTGTGTCACAGTCAGAGATTACCATATCTATTAACTTTTAGCCTTTGCAAGAGTAGTGCTTTTGTGGATACACAGGACAGACCTAGACTATAATAAATGTTAAATAAAAGTATAAGTTATTTTTAATTAAGTTTCTGAACCTAAAAGAAATTGTTCTTTTTTTGATGTTGTTATAACTTAACCCTGGTTGGGAGCTCAGCACCACACAGCCACTTGCTTAGTACTGCCCAGTGGGGTAAGGGAAAGAGTTGGAAGGGTAAAAGTGAGAAAACTTATGGTTTGAAACAAAGACAATTTAATAGGTAAAGCCAATGCTGTGCATGCAAGTAAAGGAAAAAATGTATTTCTACTTCCCATGGGCAGACAGGTGTTCAGCTATCTCCAGGAAAGCAGAGCTCCATCACATGTAATAGTATCTGGAAAGACAAACCCCATTCCTCCTTCTCTGAGCTTTTTATTACTGGTCAGTTGCGGTCAGCTGTCTGGGCTGTGTCCTCTCCCAATTTCTTGTGCATCTGCAGCACACTCATTTGCAGGGCAGCATAAGAAGCATAAAAGGCCTTGATATTATCCAAGCAGTGTAGAGCAATAGCTAAAATGCTGGTGTGTTATCATCACTGTTTCAGTCAGAAATGTATAACATAGTATCGTACAAGATAGCATGAAGAAAACTAGTTCCATCCCAGCCAAAACCAGTACAGAAGTTTCATTTATTTTTAACATGTGAATGTTGCCACAATTCTAAAATATTTATTTTGAAACAAAGTAAAACATTGTGAGAGTCTGTGCAGAAAGAACAGAAGAGATGGTGGGAACATATCTACAGAAATGGATTACAGTTAAACAGCCTTAAGAACTTATGTAGATTCCTTTCTGTGTTGGATTAATTGGTTGTGGGAGTCATTCTTTTGGGCAATTAAAAACTAAGTCGAAAACACTTTTTATAATGGAAATGTACTAATGCATTCCTCATTGCACTTACTTTCACTAGATTTACTCAGGCAGTGTCTGCCTGCTAATACGATTTAGTAGAAAAAAGTGTTTTATGAGAACTCTGAAATCTTGTTTAGTTAGTTGCTGTATGGAAGGGTGCGTAGTTAAAATAAGTTTGAAATTGTTTGTGGGTACTACAAGAAAGCTTCTTTCTGTCTTTTTGTGCTGGGCTACCTGTTCAACAGACTGAATAATTTGAAGGAATTCTCAAGCTAGAGAATCAAAGTTCCTGTCAGGTAAAGATGTTGTTTCTTCTCAATCATTAATGACTTTTTCAGAACAAGTTTGTGGGTTTGGGATGTATTCAGTGAACTACTCTTATGAAGTAATTCAAAGGTAACCCATCACTCTTAAGTTGATTTAATTCCAAACTGAACACCACGCTGCTGGCATCATGCAGTATCTGCATCATTACAAATACATTTATTGTTATGCACTATGGTACTCTGACTGCTTCACCTATAATATACGATAAGAAGATTTTACACTGTGAACACCAAAAATTCAGCACCAAGAAAAATGTAATTCATAAGGAAGCAAAAAATTTAGTTGCATGTAGTGGTACTCACATAATAACACCTACATAATAGCAACACCTTGTCCTAGATCCAGACAAATAGAGATTAAAAGGCACCTGAACAAGAAAAGAGAGAATAGGTCCACCTCAAAAAGACTATCGAATTTTCATGCCTGATTGTAATGTTTGTCACTTTATTCTCCTCACTGTAGATGCAGTGGGGTGGAGAAAGTGCTATTGAAAACTGCTACTGAAAGTTACTTCTACAGGATGTAAATTGATGAAATGAAGTTGGGCTGCCATAAAAGAAAACTAAAATTCAATTAAGTTATAATCATCAATTTTGTGTGTAATACGTCCTATAACTGGTGATGGATGGGAAATTGTCACATCATTTTTGCTGCTCACCTTAAAGAAAGAAACAAGAGGAGACAACGTTTTAGGTGGAAAATATTCGATGTTAAAGAGGAAAGAAGACAAGCTTATGTAGTTTAGTAAATATACAATTTGAAGATCTCTGGCCAGTGTGAACAAAAATATTCTTTTTTTTTTCCATTTCAGTTTGGGATTTTTTTCCTTTTACATATGCTCACTCACATCAGAGTGTGGTGAATACAAGCAGGAAAAAAGGTGAAACAAGTTCTGAAGTACCATTATGATCACTGATTATTCCTGCTTCTGTTTAAATATAATCTTCTATATACATCTATGACAGAATTCCTTTCAAAAACTGAGCTGCTTTCCACAGAGCATAGGCAAATGCCTAACTCCACTTACTGATCATGCCAGTTTGTCAGCCCCATCATTGACTTTCCCTGTTAACATTTTTTGTGCCTATTTTTAAATGTTGGGTTTTTTTTTCACTGAAGATGGTGTCTTTGTCCAACCCAATGTACTGTGGCTAGTGATATATTTAGAAGAAATTAAGCTTAAAGATGTTCAGTTCGGATGAACTGAACATACATTGATAAATTATCACTTTCTTTTTTTTCTGTTTAACTTTTATTGACCATTAATAAAACATCACAATGCATCCATTTGTTTCTGACCTTTGACTCACACTTTTAATGGATATAGAGAGCCAGAGCCAAATAGAGGCATTACTATTGGATGCAGGCAGAAATGTTCAGAAGTTCCAATCTCGACATAAACAGATATAGATATCTTTTTGCTGATTTGTTTTACACTTGGTACAGCAATTTGTAAATGCAGATGGTAGACTACTCGATCACAAATAAATTTGTGCAGAGGAACTACTCCATCTTTACGTTCCTTGTGAAATCTTACTTCACATTTACTGAAGCTCAGTCTTGCTACTCTATAAAATCCAACTACCAAAAATACATTCCTTTCAAGCAGTATTTCCTTCATACAGATAAACTTAGATGTAATATTTAAGAATTCACACAGATGTTTTTATTGTGTGCATCCATTTTTCTATTCACACCCGTTCACCTGTTTTGCCTTGGTGCCTTTTGTACTGTGCCCCTTAGCCATGAAAGTGGAAATGAGAAATCTGAACTAAATCCATCCCTGGAGGCCTTTGCTCTCAAAACTATTAAAAAGTGACTGTTGTAGCATTGGGAAGGAGGGATTAAAGAAGTCTGAGCTATAAAATTGTGGTTTTCCTATCATTCTCACACGGGTTAGCATAGAGGAAATGGATTTAAAATCAGCTTCAAAAAAGAGTAAAAACTCAAACGTATTGAAATTGAATCTGGGTTTTGAAAAAAGACTGATTGAACTAAACCTTTCTATATCCTGAAAGTGTCTTTTTCTGTCTAGTCTTAAACTGTCTTTCCTCAAACTATAATTGATTTCCATGTCAATGTTCTGTCTCAGTCGAATCTCTTTTCCCTTTTTAATATCGTCTGTTAAAATTGTATTTTATCTTTATCTGACACTTATAGTATGATAAAAGATATAAGAGAATTAATTCATATGTTTCTGTGAACATGATATTCCTTGGAAAGAAAAAAAGAAAACAACAATCAGGCAAACAGTTAATTCACATAGAGAAAGAAGCTGAGGATGAGAGAAAGCATGAGGCAGAGGAGTTTGACCAAAATGTTATGATTTCCATTTAAATTGCTACATTTTCTGAAGGGCATAGAAGATAAAATAACAGAAGATAAGATGACAATAAAACTTATATATGTTTTAGACAACAGCTCTTTTCCTAAGATAAGATAGGATGCTAAAAATAAAAGATGGCACCTGTAAGAATTCTCCTTGTCTAGGGAAAGGCATGATCCCATTATTTGCCCTGATGACATGTACTCAGAGAGCACAATTCTGGCTAAGTTTGAGAATCAAACTTTTCTAAGTACAGTTGAAGCATGCATACAGGACTGAGGAAAAAATAGTACAAGCAGACACTGCTTTTACTAGTACATCTTAATTCATTAGCATTACATATTTTTTTTTCTCAGTTTACCATCACTATGAGTGAATTTAATTGTAATGATATTGAATTTCATGAAGACCCCTTCCTCTAGAATCTTCGTCACTGAGATGGCTGTATATGACTTTTTCTTCCTGTGTTTGGTAACATACAATGAAATTAGGATAGAAATAAAGTAATTGTTTGCATAAATAAATACTTATTCCTATTTCTCCTGCTCTCATAGCACTTTAAAAAACATGAATCCAGGTTTTATGGTTCTAGATGATTAGTTATTAAGTGTCTAACTGAGGGCTGACATGACAATCAACCTTTTTTTTTTCTTTTTCTTTTTCTCCTAGATAGGCTAAAGAAACTACAGTTACCCCTTCAGAGGAGGGAACTTCTATATCTTGTAAAGGATCTGTGAGAATTAATATCCAGATAATTGTGTATGAATCATGCATTCAGCTTCCAAGATTTAAGACTTATCTGAAAGAATTAATATGGTCACCCTATCAGCAGAAGAAAGTGTGTCTTTTTCACCCTCTCCAGGTTTCTGTTTGTATGTGATTCATCTGACACGGTGATTTAATAGGGTCACAGAAATAATTCCATGACTTACTGAGATTCATTCCTGGATACAAAACTGAAGGAAAACCAACTTCTTTCCCTCCTTCGTTCCCACAAACAAAAGACTTTCCTCTGTGTATTTTTTTCCTGAGTGTTAATTATTAGTTTGCTGTGTCAACAGTGGATCGCCTATAAGGGAAGCAAACTGATTTACCTTGATTAGACCCTTATTAAAGAACAACATGTAAACTAAGTGGACTCAGACACCAAAACACAGCAAGGAGTGATATAAGCAGTTTCATGAATCACATGACTTTCAAGTTCCTAGGGGGAGACAGTTTGAGTAAGAAGGAAGGTCGGGGAGACTCTCATAATGGGTCCTGGCATTACCATAGTGGGTTGATGACATTAACACTACCTTAAATATTTCTCCATTTTCTGTTGGTGACATGCTTATTTTTCTTTTCAGTCTTATTAAACCAAAACAATTCCTATAGAATTGTGTTCTACATACATATGGCTATTTGGGTTGTTCAAATCAATATATGAAATTATGAATGTCAATTATTACATGAGCCTCTCAGCCTTTGTTTCTACGGTAATCCTCTGACTTAATGAACTTGATGTATTGTACATACTCAGCTTAGAATGAGTAGTGGTGAGGTCTTGAGAGAAAAAATTTTCTCCCCTTCCAGTTTTCTGTGCTCTCCTAGTCCTTTCATCTTTGAGACACTTTGTCTCTCTTTCTTTATGATGTCACATGAGGAAGGTGGCAGTTAAAGGAACATGGAAGCAATAGTGACAAAGCAGTAGACAAAGCAGTAGAACATTGACAAAGCAGTAGAACAACTGTGACAAGAAAATAATACTAGCTTTAATCAGTTAATGTGAGATACAGATAGAATGTTTTAAATGAAGTGGATGTGAACCCTTGGGCCTGTGGCTAATTGATAGGTGTGATGTGGTTTTTAACCACTGCTCTTTAACACCACCCACAGAGATTTACTGGAAGTATCTGTCACTTCACAGTACTTACCTGTAAGATTGGAGTTTAAGGATAATTTTAAACTGTATTGTAGGGGATTTAAGCATTTTTTTGTGGATAGGTGAAGCACAAAACCATTCAACATTAAAACTACCTAAAGTAGTAGATAGAATATATTCAATGGGAAATAGGTGTTTATAGGCTTAGTCATAATTTAGGAATAATTTAACACAAGTGATGTATTGTTTTGGCATATTTCCATTTGGCATCATTAGTTTAACAGCTATAAAGAAAGGAACACTTTGTAAATGTTCCTTTTACTGCCATTTTATTTTGAGGTGAAAGTATCTTAAATCTGGACTTTAAATTTTTGCTTTTAAAAAGTTTTCAAATAGAAATTCTTAGTGAAGACTCTAATAAAGCTGCCACTTTGTGTCTAAATTAATTCAGAGATGATGCTAAATACAGTTCCCTTGTAAATGTCTGAGTCATTTTAATGTTGAATTCAATTCATTTGAAACAATACAATAATTCCAGAACTTCTTTTAAATTGCATTCATATTCACATAGGAATTCAACCTTTATAAATATCACCATTTGAAGAGAGAGAAGGATATTTAAACCTTAGAAGGTCACAAAGAGACAGTCACCTTGCAGCATTGTTTCATAATTCTTAATATTTGCCTGACAGTTAAACTTGGGATTCATAATTGGCTTGTGTTGATAAGACTCTGCTATGTAGAGAAAACAAGACATGGGTAATTAAACAGGTGAGAGAAGCTGCTTTCTGGAGTTTCAAGAAGTGAAATGTACACAAAGGAGAGAAACGTCTTTAATCCACATGCTCCTTTTCAAAATAAAAGCTAAATAATAAAAACTATACAATAAGAATTGAAAACCAAGATAGAGAGAAGGTTTGTACAAAATATCTGAGAAATAAAATACTATTTCCAGGAAAGAAATATAGGCTATTTTTTAAAACTGTAATTAGGTCACAAATTTGCATTATGATCTTTAGGAAATTATGCAATACAAATACCAAAATATGGGAAAGAACTAGCAAGCAAAGATAATGTTAAATATAGGTTTTAAAGATAAACTAGTGCATGCAGATTTGGAATTTGATTCACAGAAATTTCAAATAAGGATTAAAACTACTTATCAGATACAATCTTGCAAGAAACAACACTAGAGCAGTGTAGATCCATTTTACATAGAGTGGGTAAACATTCATAGAAGGGAACAAATATTATTTCCTCATTCAATGTCAACAAGGGTACATGATTGTAACATTATACATTATATCAGTAAATTTGCAAACTCAAACACATTCTGCCTTCATAGTTTTAGTAAAGATGCTCCAGCTATGCTTTCAGAAGAATTTTGCTGCCCAGTAAAATAGCAGTTCTAATTACATAGGAATCATAGCTCAAATTTTCTTCCATTTTCTTAAGATATGGAGGTAAAATAATTCATTCATTCTTCAGGTCCAGAGATACAGTATAAATTCTATGATGATTCTGCTAATATTGTACTTTCCATCCTTTTATTATCACAAGGATATTATAAAGGATATCAAAAGGATTGTCAAGGATAAGACCTTGACCAGTGACATGAATTTTACTGCTTTCAGTGAGAACTTGAACTAGATGACTTTCAGAGGCCTCTTCCAACAGAAGTTATCCCATGACACTGATTCTTTCTCTCATCTTCTAAGATATTTTTAAATAAAAATATATGTTAAAAGTGTTGTAAACTAAAATATTCACATGTAAGAACGTTATGCATATTACTTTAAAAAAAAATCTAAATATCCATATAGCCCCTTCATACCTCAAATACCTCAAAGATACTGCTTAAGTATCCTTTATGTGACAGAGGAATTACTACCTCTGTCAGCTATGATTTTAGGGATGATTGTTCTTAATTCATCACAACACTAGAACTAGTCAATGATAAGGAAAAGAGAAAGGAAAGGATTGGGAAGGGAAGAAAGAGATAGACAAGAAGGAAAGGAGAGGAAAAATAAGGCTGAAGTACTTTAAAAAAAGAAAAGAAAGGGGAAGGGGAATTAGACACATTTGGGGTATGGCTAGCTCAATAGCTGTTAGATACAATAATCCCACTGTTGTGTGTGGCTCAGGAGTCCATAAATTTATGACTGCTGTAAGCTGCGTGGGGGAAGTCAGGAAAGCAGATGAAAGGAACAAAGGTACTCTCTGCTCTCCGTTTCTCATTCTGTTTGTTTCATTCTGTCAGTGGTGAAATTCTGATCTGGCACAGCATGGATATTTTGCTTTTATAGTAACAAAAAGACATAAATAAATAAATTTCTTAATGTAACCTTTAGGCAAAGTGAATGATTCCATCTCAAAGTTTCAAGTATCTTTACATTGAGCTTGAACCTGAGGCCTGGCAAGGTCTGAGAGCAGGTATTCAGGTGTACCGTGTCCAGAAATGTATTGGTTCTTTATGGACAGGATACATGTCACGCTTTCATTGAAAGCTGCTTTAAAAGGCCAAAAAGACCTGAAGGATAATTAGTGTGAAAAACAAGCAAACAAAACCCTATGAGGCAAAGCACAATTGCATGGTTTCTCATTTATTGGAGGACAAGATCACACAGAGTTACTTACACATTTTGCAAGATGCATAAGCATCTAAGGGACTAGAATTTAGGTTTCTTTGCCCGTGGATGAAAAAAGAAGATTCAATATAAATGCCCCTAGTCTATTTCCTATTAGTGAACTCCAGCTGGCTTCCTACTGGGTATGTATCTTGGAGCTGACTGCAGGAGTGTCTAAAGTATGTTGGCTGTTGTGACAACCTTTTATAGGTACCTAGAACAGTCTGTTAACTTCTGGGAAACCTGGACAACTAATGTACAACTCCTCTTTTATGAATTATGTTAGATTTACTTTAAGTGTCTGTTAGATTCAGAAGATAGGATAGAGTAGCTTCACAAATCAAACACAACAGTCCAGCCAAGCAGCTTTCCCTCTTTCTGACTCCTTTAGACTTCCGTAATTAGTTGACTTATCTGTGACTTAGTCAGAATAAAAATGTTAATACCTGGTATGAAATAGAGGTGTCTTGTCAGACCTGTTAATGATATTTTTTCACTTCAATATCTAAAAATAGTTTTATCTTAGAAATTCTATCTAATAATTTTTCTTTCCATCTCTCTTGTATTCCTGAGTCTAGTGGTTTTAAACCCCACAATTTTACTATTCATATCCAGCTCACAATTATTACCTTTTCCATGCTACTGTTCATTTTACTATTTGGGGAAAAAAAAAAACCCAGATTTTGCTTCTGTTCCCCAAAGTTTTCAGGTGAAGTGTACCAAAACTGCAAGAAAGTGTATAAGTCCCAAGATTAATTCTATGTGATATTAAACAATTAACAGAAACCAACCATTTGCATTTTAATAACATTGTAACCATCTGGTAAATGAATCCATTAATCTTGATTAGCTGGGTATTAGACACTGGATTGTAGAGTTCACTGATGTGTGTATGGTTAGAAAGGAGATTTCAAGTCATGTTTGGAATAATTTTCCCCAGCAAAAGCCTACAAAAAGTAAGTCAGGCTTGACTAATATGATGTAAGATAGTGATCTATACCCACACTGAGAAAAGAAGTAAAAGCTGAAAGTTTAAATAATATGGAGGCCGTGACACAAGTAACTGGGTCGTCAGAATCAAATGGATGCTTTCCATGTACTTTATGATATTAAGATTAAAAGCTCACAAAATGCTCTGTATGTTAAAGTGAAAAATCAGATGACGATTTGAACATTTTAGCGTTAGCAGGATTAAAATCAGTTAAAATTAGTCACTGACTGAGAAGCTCAAGAAGGTTATGGAATTAGAATGTGGCTCTGCTCAGGGAAAAGGTCAGGCTGCTATTGATCTCCCGTAGAGAATAAATCAAAGCTCCACAGATGAAGTGCATGAAGTGAATTTATGAACGTGAGGACGTATATTACTATTATTTTCTCCTTTGTTGCTGATTTCCAGTCTCTTTTATGTACCATGGTTATAATTGCAAAACCACAAGTTACTCATTAGATGACTCAATTTAAGCTAATGTCTTTGTAGCTGCAGAGGGTAAATCTTGGTGCAACTTTGAATGTTACAGTTTGATTGTATTTGTGATCATCTACAATGTTTGCATCTGTGCTTGCTATTCTTTCACTGCTGCTCACTTCTCAGTTACTTCTCAGAGGAATTACAGGAGCCTTAGACTGTTTTCGGCACCTCTGTGCTACCCAAGCAAAGTAACTTTAATCTCCATTTCTTCACTGATACTGAGGTGAAAACTGAGTAAATGGAAAAAACACATATCCATTTTTTTTCTCAAAAGATGTTGAGTCTGTTTTGCCCATGACAATAATTAGTAAGTGATCTTATTCTCTTTATTTCAATCCACAAGCTTTTCCACCTGATTTCTCCCTCCTCCACAATCTTATTGAGGAGACAAGTCACAACCCATCACAAAAGCTTAATGTTTAATTTGCTTTATGAATTGATATTATCAAACTAGTATTTCCATGGAACTAATCATTAGACTTCCCAAATTTCCTAACTGGGAGTAGCTAGCTGACAGCACATCATTTTATGTACACAGTTAAGATTCTGGGGGTTTTTGGGTTTTTGTGTGGGGTTTTTTTTGACTGTTTTAGCAAAGCTGCTTCATCATTTTTTACAAAAAGAATGGAAAAGATAAAGCCCCTTTTTTTCATGTTGGTTATTGCTATCTCTTAGGAAACAATACGTGCAAAGTTTAGATTTTTAAAGTTTGTATCATTTCACTCAAAAGTTATGGCATATGACAGTCATTGGGGAACACATTATGCAAAATATTGTGTCCAGGCTTCAGGAACTGAATACAGGGATGAATTCTGACATGGTTTGTAACTTAAAATATAGATGTACGGGAAAACTCAGTTTTCCTGAAGTTTTGGAACTGAGTCAGAATCTGGAGATTTTTCACCTTACAGACTCTCACCTGATCACTGTCTTGTCATTAATATTTTCTCTTTTGTGGAACTGATTATGATAATAATATAATGGGATTTAATATTGGGTGTCATTCAAGTTTTATGATTCTGTAGATAACCACAAGTACTTAGAAGAAGACACAAGAAATAAAGTGAACAGTGCCATTTCTCTGATATCAGATGATAATATAATGTACACACTCTACCCTGGGCGAACTACTTTGAATATGTTATTTTCAAAGAAAACATAATGTTTTATGTGGAGTGCAACTGAAAATACTTGCAGTGACTAGTTTCAATTTTCACAGTTTATGCACAATACAATATTCTGAGGAATTTCTGTGCAGGTGGAAATTCAATTTTATTCACTGCATGCCATTCTCCAGTGTCTTTCTTGTCAGAATATTTCAGAATTTGATATTGTGTTTATTGCATTCATTATAAAATATCTTTCTTGGGTAACTTTATGCCACTATTAGTGAAAGGTCAGGAAGACTGATTCTGATATTGTCTTTTTAGACTTTCAGAATGCATACCGTGATGATTCATATCCGCTGCTGGTCTGTGCCATTGGTCTATGCCACTGGACTGTCATGGAATCACAATTAGGTTGTTTTTATTGTTTGCTATTCTTGTTGCACTTTTTCTTGATTTTATTTCTTTCTCCTAGCTTCCTATATCTATTCTCATAATGCTTAGCTTCTTGCCCCAAGTAGCTTACTTATTTCTCCATCCTTCGGGCTTAAATATGTCTATGAGATGAGATGTTAAATAAATGAGAAACTATGATGAAAGCAAAATTTCCAGAAAGGCTGACATTTCCAAGTGTAGCCATGGTTATTCGGAAAATGCTTCAGCAGATATAGCTGTCCTCTAAAATGTTTCCTTCCAAAGGGTTTTGTACTTGTAAGTGCTTCAAGGGTACTTAAAATTCAAGCAGACAATGAGATGGGATTCTTCTGTCTCTCTCCAGTTCTGCACTGCATGTAAAAGAACTCTCCCTCAACAAGAGATGGTTTTAATGCATTATGTATGAGAAAATTTAGCAAGGTGGAAATTAATTTATATAGTAGAAATGTTTGAAAATTAAAACACCTGGCCATTTTAATGAACAGTATTTTACACAGATGAACTGGGCAAGGACCTATTAAACAGTATTTTTTAAATACAAGTACAAATGCATTTGATGCAGTGAGAATACAGGATGACATGTTTGTAACTATTTTCTTGGTGGAATATCATGTGATCACATGACTGTAAACAATCCTGTGCCCACTCAAGAGTCAAGAAGTAATTTTTGAAGGGAAAAAATAGTTTCATACTAAGTAGAGAGAGAAAGGTTTCACAAGTAGAGGTTTCTTACAGGCATCTGAAACTTTTGAGACTTTTAATGTTGAAATAAGTCGTAGTTCAAGATGTTATACAGATGATGAATGTTTTTAGCAAGTCAGAATAAAAAAAAAATTAATTTATCATGTCTCTGGAGCTCATCCCATGAGTAATTTATTATATTATGTAAAAATATAAAATTGTATTTTTCATGTATATACAACATATTCTTTTCCATACTTTTCTACAAGGCTTTAATGAATCTTGCCAAAAGAACAAAAAAGGAAAGGCATAATTTCAAGAAACTTAGGAATGTTTCCTTCAAGAACAGCTGCAAAATAAGACAAGTTCCAAAATATGACATCTTGGTTAAGAAGCCTCTGTGGCTCTACTTCCCTTGCAGATGTTCTGTGGCTCCATTGCCAGTAGTGTGTGAAGGGCTGGTATTCTCTTACCAAATTATTTCCTCAAGACTATAAATATTTTGAAGACAATGTTATCAATTCTTAGATTATGAGATGAGACCTATATAACTATAAATCTATTTTTAAATATCAATTTGTGGTATTAATTTTAAACTTTGCAATAAAATGTTATATTTTTCAGATATTTCTTGCTTTTCTTCTGACTTTCCTGTTCTTCTGAGCTTGTCTTCGGCAACACAAACCTTGTAGTATGTTGTGTAAAAGTCAAACCATTGCTGACTGTCTTTAGTTTTGATTAAAAATAAGAGGATATTTATTTTAAGGGGTCTATCTACTTTCTGAAATCCATTAGGAAATATAAAACATATAAAACATATAACACATCAAAGAAAAATACATTTAAAATTATGTCTCCATTTCAGGATTCATCAGCATATATTGAAGAGATTTGATTGTCTTTTTTTATAGTAGGTTGTATAAAATCTGTTGAACCAAACATTGTTGTCTTCATAAGCACATAGCTTTGCTCTATAGAAATCATTTGAAGTTTAATACTTCTCAATTATTTCTTCCCACAGTTGCTTCTGTATGATGACCTACTTGACATTCCTTGGGCAAGTACTACAGGCATTGACTACCAATCAATGTGGCAAGGTGGTGTACTACAAAGTTACAAAGTGTACAGATAAACACTGCATAGTCGTTCAACTATGAGAAGAGGCTGTCCTGATTCTTTCCTACGTTTCCTTGGGGATGTCTGGGGTTAGAAACATATCCATGTATCTAACTGCTCCTCATTAGGCTTATGAATAGAGAAAAAAGGGTTTTTTTGTAACAATTTTATAATATTGGTCAAAAATATTTGTTGGAAAAACACATTTTATCTGTTTCTTCCAGGCACTTAAAAATCTAAAAAGAATTGTATTGGTTTTAAATGAACTTTTAAACACTTCTGGACATAGATCAAATATGAGAACTATCACCTGGAATGATTTTGTGTGATAATACAGCAGTAGCTGAAAGAGTTTTATAAGAATTGAAGTTGAAATTAGTCCATATTATGTCCTTATTATAAAAAGTGCTACTGAGATTTGCCTCTGAACATTTCTTAGAAGTCAAGTGTACCTGTACTTACTAAATGTTACATTCATTACAAACTACTTGCTACTAATTTAATTTGAAGGACGACTGATTCCAGTTAATGATAGTAACAACTGATAATTTAAAAGTTAAGACATGACTACCTCCATTATCATGAAAATTCACAGGAGATGGGTTAAGAAGTTCACATTTTTATTACATTGTTTCCCTATAACAATCAGATTATTATTAGACTTGATGAAAATGTTGTATAGTAAAGGGCTTTAAACTATCTTTGAATTTCTCATTTTAAGATGCTCACTGAAATATTAAAAAATTACTTATTTTCATTTTTTGAGATAGTAAATCCTGGACAGGTCCAAACTTCCCTTAAATTTCTCAGTGTATAGGTGACATTGGTCATCCTGCTAGTCATTGGTGGATATCTATACAAATTGTTCTCTTGCACCGACCCTACAAGGTTCAGATGACTTATCAAGGTGATTTGCATTGGTGTCTGTTTTGATGTGGAATAACATTTGTTTCCACTCTCATCTTCTGCTGTTTATTAACAGATTGATTCATTAAGGTAGAGTACATCAAGTGAAGGTGGCAGCATCTGAGTGCACTAGAGAAAGATCTCTATTTCTTTTTGAAAGAAAAAAAAAGAACCTTCCCAAAGTGTTTGATGGGCCATATGGGAATATTGTTACTCTGTGACAATGAGAGTTAAAAAGAAAATTTGAGGGATAGTCCTCAAATACTTGGTCCAATAATATAGTCCATGTCAGAAGAAGTACAATCCATGGGCTGGATTGGGTAAAATGCAGTAAATTGAGTTTTATTTAAAGGATATAAGACATTAGTGAGCAACTAAATCAGCAAGGAGGATGTAACTCTGTGCAATGACCAGCAGAAACACCAAGGACAATGCTATTATCCTTGCTAAGAACTTTTCTACACTAAGAAGTCCGTGTAGTCTTAGGGACATACATTAAGTGTGTAAATAAACTGTGTTCTGGCTACCACCCACCAGTTCCCTGTGTACTCTTGACTAACTATTTCTTACTGTCACAAAATGAGCATTAACATTTCATAGCTAACCGACTCCACCAAGAACATATTTGTAACTCAGACTGCAATGTAATGTAAGGTTATTCCATCTAGCTTGAAATGAGCTAGCTTAATTACAAGAGGCCCTGGAGCCCAAATGACACTGATTCACATGCTATTTCACCTGTTACTGTGTGGGTAAATCCTCCAATTACTGGGGTAGGTGAGAGGACTGCTTTTTAAAGGAAAAAGCTCTCAACTTCTTTTAAGTCACCAGAGAAACAAGAAAATAGGAATTGGTCTAGAAAACATTTACTTCTCCATAGAGTTGCTCCATGAGACACGAGTTGATAAAGCTCCATTAGAGGCTTAAGTAAAAGGTATGTGGAGAAAAGAGACATAATCAAAAATAATACTTTTTACTGTTTGTGGGATTGCTAGTGTTACAACTTGTTTATATACTGTTGTCAGTACATATTTTTTGTAAAATGTCTTTTTCCCAGTCTAGCTTTATCTTTCACTTCCAGCTTTACCACGGATATAAATTCAGCGGTAGTCAAAATGTGAACATAGAAAGGTTTCAGAAGCAAAAATTAGAGCAGAGAATATTGTAAAAAATTACAGAAGATAGTGCCTGTAATAAAAAGATCAGACTAGTACTTAAGTGATAATTTGGCATGCCTGTATAGCAAATAAGGTTTTCCATGTTGGTTGAAAACTGCTTCTATCACATGAATTTATTTTCATATTCTTTGTAAAACACAAGTGAAAATTCTTTGTGGGAACATATCTTACAGTTTCTACAGAGAAGTTGTACAACTTTGAACATCAAAGTATAACTTTTTTTCTGTATAAACTATGTATAGATTTTGAAAACAGATTTATATAGTTGATCAGTGAGTGGAAACAACTGTGAAAGAGAGTCTAGAGTCTGCCAATAACTATTATTCATGGCAAGGGAAAATATCAGGAGAAATTGAAGAGGCAAATTCATGCTATCTTTGATCACTTAAGATAACAGCTTTACCAAAGTGAGAATATGGCCATAGCAGCCACTGCTGAGAAGTGTTTAAGAAAGTGGAAATTAAAGTTGTTTTTGAAATGTAGGGCTTACTAACAGGAAGGTGGAAAGTTTTCAGAGACAAGAAGAGACAGAATTACCTTGTATTATCCTGTATCATTACAATGAAAGACTTGCACTTTCCTATCAATTCAGACACTCCTTTGTAAAATTGTTAAGGTAACATCACACCCATAAACCAAAATACAAAAGACTTACCTAAGAGGTAGGGCAACTGCTAACAGGGGGACTAGGGCAGTAGGTGTGGAGTGATAGGCTGAGTAAGGAACTCTCAGCAGATGGATGGACTTCTAAAGATGTAGTGATTTTTGTTTCTCTTAGACTACACAAAAAACCCAAAAAACACCAAATAAAAAAGCCTCAAACACTTCTGTAAAGTAATCAGTTGAAATATCCTGGGTAGTATATGTTGTACAATTTAGTTTCTTTTTCCCTTAATAATGTATCTGGTATTTTGCCCAGGCAATCCAGAGAGAGGACTTGTCTTCACAGAAGGGCTCTAAAGGGTTACTTTCTCAACTGTAATTTTTTATGCATGATATTAGTGAAGAATGGAGAGAATTGTCCTCTGGCATTGACCTGTAGGTAGTCACAATGACCAAATGAAGGAGAGAAGCCTAAAAACACAGATAGAGATTAGGGTTACAGAGGATACGATAACTGTAATTTACATAGATTCACGGGTTTAGGTTTTTGAACATACCAAAATTTTAGGAGCTCAGCAGAATTCCAAGGTCTGTTTGTGTAGGGTAGCTTTTCTTGTTTATGCTTCCTTGAGAAGATCAGGACACCATCACCTCCAAATCTATTCTTCTTCCCTCCTATGTGCTGTGATATGAAGGAAACCAGGATGCAGTGACAGTGAAGGTGGCAAATTCTGCTCCAACCGGTTTATCATTCTGGACAATAAAGTAGCTCCCTGCACAACTCTTATCCAAAACCACAACCATAAGGGTAAAAAGGACAACAGGAGGATGTTATTTCTCTTGGTCAAGAAACAAACTAGTGTATCTTTTATTCCTCTCGTAAGGAGGAAAAGAATTAAAAACAATTCTCATGTTCAAAAGCTAATCTGGTTTTTGTTTTCTTATGCTTTGATTTTTTTCACTTCATCAGTCGTTGTTTCTAACAGATATTTCTTGAGGCCTTTTCACCAAGACCAGAAATTCCAGAATGTTTCCAGTCAAGTTATTCCACAGTGTTCCAGTTTCATCATTTCTTTTTTCTAATATGTAGATTTACTCCTTTTGTTGTTATTGCTCTTCAACTGGCTCTTCTTCAAGTGTGTTGCCTTAAGCTAAAGATACTACTTCAAATTAATTCTGATCAGTGCTGAGAAAATTAATTTCTAATACTTAGTATGCATACTCCTGTAATATATCCCATATGATATTTACTATTTTTTCAATGTTAGCTGAAGTTTAATTGGTGACCCTCTGAAATGTCTCATTCTTTTTATCTTCACTGCTCTGTATTTGCAAACTTAACATTTCCTATTTAAGTAGAATAACTTTTCCTTCAGTTCCATTTGCAATATCTGCATTTATGACCTTGGTGTCCTAATGTTGTTTACTTGGTTCTGAAAGTGGCTTTTTAAACTTTCCTTCAGGAGAATACAGCTGTCTTCTGTTTATGACTTAATATATGAGCTAATTTAATTAGGAGACACTATCTATCCTCTGCTGACTCATAGGTCTCAGCTTCCCTGAAAGATCTATGTTTCTTGTTCCTGTGATTGATCCTACTTCTAGCATGTGACAAAAATCTCATTTTCATCTAAAAAAGAGTCAATTCAATTTACTTTTGAGTACTGTGTTTCCAGTTTCAGATCATTTTGAATTCTAATAGTCCTTTGATAGAGTCACAGTCCTCTGGGGCTGCTACTGCTAGCAATCACAATAAACATTCTCTGAATAATGGAATGCATTATTTCCCTGATAATAATTCACTTGAAACATCAAAAAACCCACAATACCTGAACATCTGGGCTGTATTAATAGAAGCTCAGCTATTAAATTGGGAAAAGTTTTAGCTCCCTTTTTAGCACTTTTTAGATTGCTTTTGAAATACTGTCTCCAATTTCAGTCACCTGAAAAGAAGAGAAACGTCCATAAACTGGACTAAGTTCAGCAACGAACCTGCAAGCTGGGGAATGGGTCTGGAGCACTTGTCTTGTGAGGAGAGGCTGAGGGACTAGGGCTTGTTCTGCCAGGAGAAGAGATGGCTTCAGAGAAAGTTCTTGAAAAAACAGATGTGTGCTCTCTAGTGCATTTTCAGGAAGAGAGTCATAAATTTAAAGCAGTAGGTTCAGACTGGACATAATATCCGATTGGATATATTTTCCTGTTAGGCCAGATTGGCTCATTTCAAACTCTTGGAGGATACTGAACATAAAACCTTCCAGGTTCCCTCTTTGCTCTTCTGAGCTGTTCCCATATGACCCCAGCTGCTTGCTCCCTGAACAAACCACAGACTGCTTGCTTGATACCCAAGATCCGGGCTCTTCAGTAGGTAGCAACAGGAGAAGGGCTGATGGGATGAAGCTGGAACACAAAAAGTTCCACTTAAACATAAGAAAAAACTATTTCACTGGGGGGGTGAGGGAGCCTTGGCACAGTCTGCCCAGAGGGGTTGTGGAGGCTCCTTCCTTGGAGGTCTTCAAGACCTGCCTGGACGTGTTCCTATGTGACCTGATCTAGGTGACCCTGCTTCTGCAGGGGGATTGGACTAAATAATCTCTGGGGGTCCCTTCCAACCCCTCCTGCCATTCTCTGATTCTATGGTTCCCTGTTTCTCTGTGGGCTCTCACCTTGACTATTCATACTTACTATAGCCAAAGCTGTTGTGGGTTACTTGATCCTCACTCTATCATTATTCAGCATTAAACTGAAGCTCATCAGTGATGATCTTTGTGCTTTTAAAATTTGGGCTCAAAATGGAAAGAATAGCTTGGAGTGTAGCTTCTGCACAACTTAATGTTGCTTTCAGGAATGTTTATTCAGTTGAAGAAAACGGAAGAAAGTAAAAAAGGTGATTGGGATTTAGATGTACACTTCTGGTTTTATTCTTGTTTGTTTTGTGGGTTTTTTGTTTCATTCTAATTTTTTAGTTGATGGAGAATACTGGATGGGTGAACCTGCTTCTGCAGGGGGGTTGGACTAGATGATCTTTAAAGGTCCCTTCCAACCCCTACCATTCTATGATTCTATGATGAACCCTTGTAGCGTCTATTGTGACTTTTCCCCACTTGTCCCAGCTTTTAAAGCAATGCAGTGGGTAATGCCTAGAACTGTATGGCCTTTGCTGTGGCAAGTACTGGGATTCTGGCTTCTATGGTCCTACATCATGGCCTGTACATCATGCCTGACAGTTTTTGTAATACACAGAAAGACCATTTAAAAGGATAAGCAATAACTTTTATATAGGTTCGTAAATGACTCAGGCTTATATCTTATAACAGTTTTATTAAACTATTTGTCCAAGAAGCAAACATAAAGCAATGTCTGAGATACTCATTTGGAATCACTCTCTCTGTGCTAAAAAATTATGGCCATAAATTTACCAAAATGGAAAGATTTGAAAAATCATGAGTATAATGAGAACTGAGAATATGATGCACCTGAACCAGTTTTATGACCACTTGAAGGCAGGTAAGTATTTTTCTTTCTCGCATGCAAGTGCTTATTTCAAAAGCAAGAATAATAAACAGCTTCTTTTTATCCTTCTCCTGTATTTTTCATCTCTCTCTTCTCCTGTACACATTTTTGTTAAAAAAAATTTGTTGCACCTTGATTACATTTCTTCTTGTTAATGAATAGAAATCTTGAAAAATAAACTTTTATGTCTGACAAAGGCAGAGAGTTTGTTCTTGCTATCCAAGGTCTCACGCTTTCTATATACAGTCTCCAAGCTGTTGGTATCTAGTTCCAGTCTCAACAAAGGAAACTTTCTACTGTGAAGCAGTTTCATTTCTGAACACTGTTTCTAAGTTGATTAGAGAGATGCCTCTGCAGAGAGGTATAGAAAGACCTTGATGAACTGTCTTTTATATAGAGACCATATAGCCACGTTATCAAGGTTCTGTGCTTGATTTTAGCACACCTTAAACGTAATTTGAGGTTTTTGTAGAGCCATTTGAAATGATATAAAATAACATTCTCACTGATAATATCTGTGTTTCTGTTGAGCGGATTTCCAAACATGATTCTTCCAGTTCATATTTGTGTTTGTTCTACAAAGGTAATAACCTGAACAATTACATCCCAGAAAAATTGCTCAGAAGGAAATTTTATTTATGCCATTTCTTCAGGTTTGACCTTAGCTTCTTGATACTCTGTGATTTCTTTCTTGATTTCTTTTCATTTTAATTTCTATCAAAAAAAGATGACGACGTAATCTTGTGAAACTGAACCAGTTCAACTCTTCTCATCAAGGCAGACAAATTGAGGAAAGTTTCTTTCTGCATGTGACCTTACACCAGAGCTGTAATAGTCTCTCTCTTAAATGTCGAAGATAACTGTTGTAGGTTGGAGAACTTGTAAATCATTAATTTCCAACAAAAAGAAGCCTTTAGATGGCTTCTGCTACGTAGTTACAGACTTTTATTACAAAGTCACACTAACCAGATGACCTAGGTTATTTTATGGTACCAAAAGATCTGAGTATTCCTGATAAATGTTACTCCTTCAAAACCCTGGAAATAAATCAGAGCCATTATTCTCATTTTACGAGAGGTTCTGACTGACAGAGAGGTAAAGCAACTTATCACAGTTTATATTAACAGGCCATGGATGAACAAGCAGCTGAACCCAGTTTTCTAAGGAATACCACTGCTCAACAGAGAAAAAGAACAACAGTTCTTTGAACCATGAAAGAGTCCTTTGCAATGAGATGGCATGCTACAGTAATACATCCAAAAAATGGAGCTGTGCTGTTGAGCAGTCATTTACTGATGGAGAATAACCAGGCTGCTCTCATCAGCATGCTTGCACTGCCTGCAAAGGCTCAAAGGTCAGACATTTCCCATTCCTAGCCTGAACAGAGGTGGAGTTGTGTTATGAAAGGAAAATTCAGCCTCTGGAGGAAGTGAACCTTTCAGGTCACTGTCCAACAGTTCCTTTAATATGAATAAAGAATGATACGTGTTTGTAAGAATAATATCCAAGATACTTTAAAGGATACTTCAACATGACTGAGAGACTTCATAGTGAGAGAAAGTAGGTCATTCTTTCCATCATTGAGAATTTCTATTTTTCTTATTTTCTACTTGTATACACCTTGTACCTGCAAAATATTACTGGCACTAATCAAATCACTTGTGTTGTTTCATTTATTTGCAGAAAATATCTCCCTGACTTGCAAATTCTATATCATGATGATGTTTTTATTATTTCACCTCCCTTAAAATCACGATAGTAGTTAATGCTTATTGATATCTAGTAGAAAATTGTAACAAAAGCAGAAATAAAACAAGGAACTGAAAGTCACCAAAGCCTACTGCATCCACTTTTTCACTCTTTTACTGTAGGGATAACTCTAATCCAAGTCAGCGAACAGAGCAAATATTCTGTAGAAATATTGGCCTAGATTTTTCTGCATTTTGCTAGGACCACCCATTGCCACCTTGTGCTACCTACCTAGTGGTTCAGCTAAATATTTGCCCATTATAGGAGTTTATTCAGCTAACATAAATGAATTGTACTACTTTTAGTTGCAATGTCCCCCACAACCAACTCTTGGGGCACGAAATAATGTGATTTCTTTTGTAAGTAAACACTCATACGCATCCTCCAGCTTACTCTGAATGCACTTCTGCAGAATGTAATGTGGAGCAGAGTATCTAAATCCTTCACTGAGAATCATGTATACTGAAATACTCTGTGTGGATTTCCTTACGCCGTGGTGAATCATTTGTGAACAGATGCTAAGTTATTCATCTATGGGCAGCATTTTTCCCTCCAAGGTATTTCCTGATGGTTTGTATATATTCACCAGGACAATGCCACCTGCTTTCCTTGTATCCAGAGAGTAAATATGGGTACACAGACCCTTAACTCTCCTTTTCACTCCAACTAAAATAATTATACTTTAAATATTTAGTTTTATTTTTGTATCTACATCCTCTTTCAAGTTGCCACAGATGATCCAGAAAAAGGCAGCCTGATGTTTAGGAAAGGATTCATGGGATTATGCATGAAATATTCCCTTTTATGCAGAGATCTCTGTGTTTTGCCTTGGTATGGCCAAAGGTAATAAACAGAGATAAGTTTTAATTGTTTCCACCTCATGGAGTCGATGGTAGAAAAGTTGGCAATCATTTCATAAGAGCAGTTTCCCATTCCTGTATGCTGATTTTCATTGCAGAAAAGGATGTGAAAGGATGCCCTGGAATGAGATATGTCAAAGACCAAGTATGATGGCAGAGGATCATTAGAGGAGGTGAAAGTGTGGTTTTGCTTTTATTTTGGGTTTTTTTTTTTTTCAAGAGGAGAAAGGAGAATAATAGTTCCCATAACTCTGTTATACATCATGTGCTAACAACTGTTAGACTGGGATATGCCTCCATTGATGATATCTATCTCTTTTCATTTTAACGTTAAATAGTTACATGAATTTGCTGAGTTGCATTTTCTACTATCGTTATTCAAAGAAGTGTACTCAAAAAGCACATGGCTACAGTGGGGCTTGATTTTGCAGTTCTCCTGTAAGACATGAATGCTTAAACTTTCAGTTGGCAAGGTAAAAGAAAAAAAAGAGGATTTTTTAAAAATCATTACACACCTATAAAGGAATAAAATAACAAGGAAATATTGAAAAAAGGTAAGAATCTGGGGTTTGAATTCTTAAATGATTTTGTGATTATAAACAGGAATAAAGCTATTACACAACAGATATAATAAGACCTTTTTTATATATGCACACACATAAATATACATATGACCAGGAGTAACTGTATTATTTTACTTTGGCCCTTTACCTGGACAGTGACAGTAAACAGCCACAGCAGCCATAGCCTATTTAGTTACACAACTTGTTTAGTGTGTGGAGATAAATGTTTTTCCAGCCTGTAGGAATATAGTTTCCAGTTCTGTTGGCCTTGAATCCCCTGTCCCCAAAGATCCTCAGAACATAACTTCTTTGACATATACTGACAGAGTTCCCCATGTTGTTCTATTATATATTCTCTAATTTTAATCTTAAATTTGCAGAGGATGGGAAGCAAGTAATGAAAAAAGATATGGGAGAGTGAATGTTAATAAATCCATTGTAAAAACAATCTTTGCTATGTCAGAAGTCTCTCATTCTGCCTTTAACTTCCATCTCACATGTGCCTTGTTTACATGGGTTAATCAAAAGAGTGCTGTGGTAGCTGACAGTTTTATTGAAGTTTTGAGGTATTCCTTTTTTTAAGCTGTGAGGTATCTGAAGCTGTACTAAAAGCTGTTTTCTTTAGCTAGGAAAATCTATGTCTTTGTAAATATTTCATGGCAGGAAGTAGAGGACTATTAATATCCATCACTGGACTGGGCTCTTGTTATCTTAATGAGACACTATCCATAAAAGCTGGTCTCCTTATCTGTGAACTTTAACGAGTAAAATGGTTCAGCCAAACTGCTTCTTGAGACCTAATAAGTTTTAGACAGAACCTTCTGAATTTCAGCTGTATCGTCCATTTTTTTCATGCTAATTTAACTCCAAACAGTGACTATAGCAGAGAGATCATAACGACTTGTCCTTTTTCTCCTTTCTTCTCTTACTCATTTATTACTTTATTAATCAGGTTAAACCTCTGCTTCCTCTACTGTGGTTTTATTCACTCACTTTTCCTAATTTCAAGTCCTTGAGAAGGGTGTATGTTAGCATTTTTAAAAAACAAGTAATGTTTTATCCATCTTTTAGAGAAGCATCATATCCACCAGAAAAAATTCAGAGACTAGATGCATATTTGTGAAATCAGGTCACTCTATGTTTGAAGATAATAGCAGTTTATATAATTGAATTTTCTCTCATCAGATGGTTGCTTTACAACTAATAGTTGCCTCTGCAGATATCAGAAATGGCAGATGAGAGGACAAAAGTGTCAGTAGAGTTTTCCTTTGAAGGAAAATTGCATTCTGAGATAAACAATGAGTGGACAGACTAGTCAATGTCCCTGTCCTTTTCTACTTAAAAGTAAGGAATTGAACAAATACTTATCATGTCTTTTGCTGTTACTTTCAAAGCAGAGTATTTTCCCTCCTCTTGTAAATTTTGGTGTGTATGAGAAGAGAGGAAGCAAAGCACAAGAAACAAACTATTTTCCATTCCCTTATTGTTACAACATGTTGTATTAGTTCTTTTTAAACTTGTGGTGTTAAAGAAATTTAAATGGGGAATGTCTAAGTGACTACAGTCATCTCTGCCAAGTGGAGTAATCACACTTCATCAAATTATTTCTCATGTATTTAGGATATCTCTCACATTCTTGTATTTTCACCCTCTTCAGCTGGTGGTGAAATGATACATATGGAAAGGTTGAGTAGCTGAATATGTTTGTCTCTAAGCTTTTTTCCAATTGTAACCCTTTGAATATACAAAGAGAGGGAAAAAAAGTTTTGAAAGCTGCTTTGTGTTTCTGTTGTCTATAACATAAAGGCCTATATCCCTTTTCTACTTTACCTCACTGTGTTCCCTACACAGAGGAAAAACTCCTAAAAACCTGGAGACATATGTATGTTTTTGCTTAAAGTTTACATGGTGCATTTGGCAAATTTACTCAAATTTTCTGTTCCCTATGTAACATTCTGTTGTGTTTATCTTATTTCTAACAAGCACTTAATAATGTTCAGGTTTCTTTCTGAAAGTAGAGTGAAAATTGTAGGAGAGGTAAATTAAGAAACATGATTGCTATTTCTAATTTTGTGTTGTTTAAGCATAAGCTAATTAGATCTTACTGTGTTTAATCCATCCATAAATGTGAGAACATCCACCGTTGATTAATTGCATCTCATAAACATTCAGTTGCTGCACATTTGAGTTAAAATGTCAAAGAAAACAGCAAACATTTCTGAGTTTTCTTTTTTGAACATGTAGGTAGTCCTTCTATAGGAGCAGCCAGAAGTATATTGTTTCCCCTCTCCCCTCCAAAAAACCCATCACTCCAAAACAAAACAAATATACAAAATATGTTTAAAAAGAATTTGGAATATTCTTCTGATATTTTTGTTGATTAACACTCTGAAAATCTTCTACCTTAGAAACATTTTCCAATTGTGTGATCTATGAATTACTGGTTAAAGCTAGTCTCATTTTTATGTTTTAATGAAGTTTTAGAGTGAGAGTGGTAGCAAACTGACATGTACACTCAGTCTTTCACTTTAGTATAGCATATGCAATTTCTCTGATAGACTTCCTCATTGTGCTGCTGGGAATCTAATCCTTTGTGAATACCTCCAAGAGTGACAGAGTAGTGATTTACATTTACATACAGCTCTTAGACAAACACTCTTTCCCAAGATAATGGATTTTAGTGAATGAACACCATTACGTCTGAATTTAGGTGAAATGACTGAAAGTTGATTGATTATTGGGCATAAGAAATGAGAATGACTTTTACTGATTATTAATAAGGACTACTCAAGAACAAAGCTGTTTGCTTAGCTGATAAAACTGCATTTTTCCCCCCCTTAAATTAATGTGCAGTATTTCAGAACCTTTTTAGTTCAGCGTCTGCCAATGAAAGCTTTACACCCTAGCTATAAATGATGGCTAGCACCACACTGCTCTGTTTTATTTATTCTGGTTTAAAATTCTATTCTTCTGATAATGCTCCACATGAATGAATGACAATTTACTGATACAGCAATAGTGATGAAAATCCCTCTGTGGACATGGTTTTTTTTACACATATTGAATCTTAAAATCTGCATTGTTAGATATTGGCATAGATCCTGACGATGTGATGAGAAAGTCCTCCCCACCACAGTATAAAAATGTGTGAAACATAATGGTTAAATGCCTGATTACTTATTTATTAAAGACAAAATTTGATTCCACCAGACATTAAAACATTCTTTACTCTCAAATAACTTCTTTACATCCTGATTGCTTTCAGAGATTAAAAGTTCAGAAAAAAGAATAATTAGAAAACTAAAATGGAATGTGCAAAACCAGTAAATTTAATTATCTTAAAGTATGAATTTTCCTGGAAGCAGGTATTAACAACTATTGGGATTTCACTGATTTATATGCATGCTTGCAATAAAGTTTTCAAGCAAACTGGATATTAAGCCCAATTAAATTCATGTGTGGATGAAAAAAATAGAATGTTTTATATTACAGTGAAAATTCAATTGTCTGAATGTATAGGAGTTTGTCTAGAAAAAGCTCTAATGCTTCTGAGGCTTTCTCTGTAATTCATTGATAGTGATTCTCTTCTTATGTATTATTAGATGTACTCCTAAAAAGAGAATTAAACTACCATAACCTCAAGTCAGAAAAAACCCAATTAATATTAATGTGGCTTTCTTATTCACTTTAATTATAGGAAACGTGGAAGGCAAGAGTAAAAGTTTTTTAATTACTGTTGCTGACATTTTGGAGCAGACCTTTCATCCCAAACTGGTTATATCATCACAGCTCACAATGATTTTCTCTACAACGCTTTCATTGCAAATTTGTCATATACAAGAGTTATCCCTCTGTTCCTAAACGGAGGCTTCCAGTACTAACAAAAGTTCCCCAGCTAGAAAAGGAACATACTGATCACTCTGAAAAGTACAGTGGTTTAGACAGGCTATTTATGAAACGTTGTTACCTGAACCTTTCTGAAAAAGGAATGTCTAGAATCACTCATGTTTTCAAAAGGCAGAGCAGATGTCAAAATGTTTGGCATGTTATAACTGTATTTCAGAGCATAAGAGATACAATGGTTATAAAACACATGTCTATTTTCAGTCTGAAGTTCAGGGCATAGTCTCCAGATAAAATTTTCACATCTATAGTACATGTTTCACTGCCCAGTTTCTAAGAAAGGTTTGTAAAGGGAGAGGTAAATTCTTGCCTGGCTCTTCTGCTTTTGATCATTGACAAGGGAAGCACAGTAATGTCACTTGTATAAGTTTACTTAATAGACCAAATTTGCTCAAGCAATAATATGTTTTGCATTAAAAAACCCAAATGTTGTGGTTTTCTGGGTTTTGAGATGGAGTAAAAAGTTTATAATGAGTAAAAAGGAAAAGAAATCTGTGTGTATGAAAGAAAAGAACATGCTTTTAAATCTGATGTGAATACATTATCTATGCAAAGTGATGGATAATGCAGGCAAGTACTCTGCAATCTTTAGGTTGCTTTCAAATTGTGAACCATCACTGTAAAATTGTTTATGACGAGCTAGCCTTTTTATTTTCTAAGTAAATGGTTGATATACTTTGAGTGAATGACAAATAGTGTAAAAATATATCCTGGCTGAAGTTCAGCTTTCAATGTGAATGCTCAAAAGTGTGCCCGAGAATGTAAAACACTAGAATACAGAACTGAAGTGAGTGGTAGTACATCTGTTTGAGAAATTCTTCATGAGCAGTGACTCTTTCATGTGGAAGTTTCAGATTTACAACTTTTCAGTTGCAGAATGGCATAAGAAATATCACAAGACTAACGCTACTTGGCAAAGTATGACCTCTATTGACACTGCAACTGCTCCTTAACTATATTGCTATATCAAGAATTTTTTCCAGTAAAACACTTTTTCTGAAGGTCTGAGTAACAGAGTTTAAATCTGGAACTGAATGCAAACATTTCTTGAAAGACTACAAAGATTTTAACAATGTTTAGGTCTAGTCATGATAAAAGGAAATGAGATGGGAGAGTATGGGAGATATCATTTAACTTTGGTTTGTTGTTTGAAGTGTTGTCTCCCTTAAACAAATGGAATGATGGAAAAAAGAGAAAAAACCCCAAAAATCTATCAGTATCACCCCGATTTCATCATGGGAAAACACTTCCAGGAAAGTGGTCAGTGCCTTTTCCTGAGAGTAACTGGGGAGGCTCAGGTTTGAGGGTTTTGTGAATGCAGAGACAGACAGATGGAGAAACTGGCCTGGAGTCTTCAGGTAAAAGTAGGGAAGTGTTTTTGTAGCAGGCAACTAGAGAGCATGTGCTGCAAGCATGGAGGACTGGATAAAAGACCTGCAAGAACACAGTTATGAAAGGGTAAACTTGATTTCCAAGTTTTCTATTCAGCCTGCCTCACTCTCATTAGGACTCCAATAGTCTCAGTCTTAGCTGTTTAATTAATTACTTACTTGAGTAAGTCATTATCTTCTAAAATTATCTTACCCTCTGAAAAACAGTACTTGTAGCAAGAGAGAGATGGAAGCTTTTGATACACTGCTTAAAAGAAAACAGGTTAACTCCAACTCAGGACCTGAAGGTGGGAGTGTGGTGCTAAGTTTCTTAGGGAAATCTGCAAACATCATCCAGAATGATCTGGAACAAATGAATAAAATATATTTTAATCAGCAGAGTAATGCTTTTATTTATGTTGCTATTAGCAAACTTCTTGAAAAGAACTGTTCATTTTTTACCTCTGATAGCAGCAAGCATTTTAGAAGAGTAGAAGAAAGGTTGATGTTATCTTCAGCTTGGAGAGAGCTATGGGAAAAAATGCAGAAAGTCCTTCTACTTTGACTATTCATAAACACGAGTTCATAATTCTCCTTTTTCTTGGCTGATCAGTGTTTCCATACACACAGTGCTTCTTTAGGATAACTGATTGATTTCCTTCATCCAACACTGTTAGGAATTATTTTTTTAATTTAGATTTGTCTTATTTCTGTTTTCATATTGTGGAGTTCTGAGCTTTGCTCCTCTTTGTGGCAAACTCTTAACCAAAAAAAAAGAAATGTTGAAAAATATTATCACTTCTTAGTTGTTTAAAAAGTTGATTTAAGTGTCAAATTGTCATGAAAAAAATTGTTGTGGCCAAACAAATAAGAAAATAATGAAGCCCATGATGTTTTCTTTGAAACCAGTCTAGATTTTTTTATCATCTGGGCTGATGATAAATAGATTTGGGAAAAGTGAAAGCAGTTTCTCTCGCATGTTTTGTGTTTGCAAGGACTTACCATTGTTTCTAGCAACCAAGGCACCTCTGCCTTACTGTCTGGAATAAAAGGAGTATTTTCTGTCATTTTGTTTCCCTTGGCATCCTGGCTTGGTTATTTTCTTCTAAAAAGTTTAAGGTGATGCTGTATATAGGAAATCGATGTGCTCTTTAACACGTTCATCTTCCCTCTCTTGTCTATTTGCATAAAGAGCTTAGGACATTTAATGGGCAAGCTTTCTTCCTAACTGTTACACTGGTCACTGTGGACCACATAGATGTTCTTAAGTGTTGTTTGAGCCATCAAAAGGTGCTACTCTTTGTAAAATGTAGGCAGCTTGCGGCTGGGTTTCTAGTGCTTACTTGTAGGATTTTAATCCTCAGACTTTTTTATGCTATTGGTCACTTCTACAAGTGCAGCAGGTGAATGGTAGTTAAAACTGTCCCGTGGACACTCAGAAATCATTCGTGTGAAATAAATACGTTGTGTCACATAAATGTTCTTTAAGCAGTTCGTGGTGGGTACTTATCTCAAAAAAAAAAAAAAAGCCCCACAAATAACCCAAATTATTTAAATCTTTATTAGCTTGATGATATTTTAAATTTTGGGAGAGAAGATGAAATATAACTTTACATATAGTGGCATTAAAATACAATGGGTTAAAGGTCCAAATTCTTTAAGGTCTAGTTAAGCATTATCTATTGGGTTGGGGTTTTTTTTGTTTTTTTTCCTGATGGTGACAGATGAAGTTCAGCCTTGACAGAGTGAATATAGAATGAGCTATCAAGGAGAGTTTTCTTCATTACTACAGCATGAGTTCATGTTTGGAAATTTAAAGAAACTGATAATACAATGAAGAAAATGGTAGAACACACTTCATACTTACAAGGTACTCGTTCTATCATTTTTAACTTTGGTTTTATTAAGATATGTTTTTTAACTGTAACCTGTTCCTATGTATTTGCAGTATTTGACTTTTGTTCTGTTTTTATGTTAGAGCTCGACAATGTAAAATTTCAGAAATGCTGTAATATTTGAGTTTGAGCTTCAACTCTTTAGAATGCTGCAATTTTACTGATAATAAATTTAATAGATGTGTGGGGACAGTGCTAGGAAGATAGAACAAGCGTGTCGTTTAGGGGAGGTCTATACCTCTTTGGCTACACCTGAGGTATGCACAAAAATTGTGCATGAGTCAACTGCTTTATATACAACAGATTACTTTTATGTATTAGAAAAACATAAAGTTTTCATTTTGGTTTTCCTCACATAATTTTCTAGTGCCAATGAAATCTGCTGGCTTCCTTATAGATCCTTTGAACACAACTGAAGTACAGTAAAGCCTTACTGAATAGGCTAAAAAGTCATCTGCATTTTACTAGCCTGTATATAATAAAATGTATGCAAAGAAGTTAGGATCTCTACTACTAATTAAAGGTTTAAGTAGTATGGACTTCAGGGTTGCAAATCTACACTAGCTCTGGCATTTCAGACAGCTCATTTGAAGATACTTCTCTCCAGGGACATGTTTTTGGTATGCTCAAGTTTCATTGAAAAAAACAATGTAACATCTAGTAGGTAACCAGTGCAAGACTGTGTCAAAGCAATTAATTAAAACAAATTCAGTAAGAAATGTCATTGTTTTACTTCTACCATGTAAGGCCCAGTCCTGCTCCAGCTCATGTCTATGTCTCACTTGGGAGTTCTACTGCTTCTTTGACAGTAAATTCAACTGGGCATTCTGTGTTAAGTGTGTTTTCATGACATTTAGCTCTGTGGTTAATGCAGTAGACCACTAGACTAGTCTAGAAACACAACGTTTTTCTCAGCTGTGCCCCTCATCTACTGGCTGAGCTGGAACATCTTCCTTTTTGCCTCACATTATTTTCCTTTATAAAATGTTTTACTACTCCATAAGGAAAACTGCTGCGACCAGTAAAAAGTGTGTGAGGATCCATGGTCTAGAAATATAAGGAGAAAATTCGAGTTTCATTTGTACAGTGATTTGATGAATCCCTGTGAAGCAGAACATGGGATTTACCCCCATATAGATTAAAAGTTACAAAGAATTTGGAGCCTTGGGTGGCTTGTTTGCTTATTTGTTCTCTTTTACTTGAGGTCACTAAGAAATTTGGAAAGAATTCTATTGAGTTAAGCTCTATTACCTTTCTAAAAACCACTGTCACTTAATTTACATACTGAATAAACATCTTCCATGCCTTTCTAAATTATTCTTAATTACAAAGGCTGTTTCCATAGTTACAATTTATGTCTTAATTTCATAGTAGATTTATTTCCACTTATTCAGCTCATTCCATTTATCTACCTTATTTGTTATTTGAACTACACATAAACTTCAGGGACGCTTATCTCTTACAGCTTTTGGGAAGGAAAAAATGTATTAAGACAGAGATAAAAGTGTTTAGTATGCAGCTAGTTCAATTACTAAGGAATATCATTTAGACTTCTCTCTTTAATAGAGATCCAGGCCTTTGAAGAAAGTCTATAAGAAAATAAGCCAAAGAATCAATTAGATTCTCCTAGAGCTGAATAAAATACTATAAACACCATTTCAAATGTGTAATAATTTTTAAATAACAGCCATAATTTTTACCAGGTTCATGAAACACAGATAAAGCGTGGAGGCATTTAGAACACTTGTAAACAATTGTAATGCTTAAAGAAGACGTCAATATTTTAATTTAAGTTGAAAACTATTGTTCATTTCTCTTTATTATGCTTATTTCTTCACAGAGGACGGACTTTGTGGCTGTTGGGTTTTTTTTTCCACATATTGCTTCAGATCCATTTCATGACTCAGCTATATAATTA
Organism: Colius striatus; assembly: GCF_028858725.1. Taxonomy (NCBI): domain Eukaryota; kingdom Metazoa; phylum Chordata; class Aves; order Coliiformes; family Coliidae; genus Colius; species Colius striatus. Next base: position 10,059,122 of record NC_084762.1, read on the forward strand.
AGTCACTTGTGCTAGTCTTCCTTGAAAAATACTTGACCACTTACTATGGATTTATTTTACTTCTTTGTAGCAAAGATGAACTAACAGACTTTTAAAAACTGGACAATAAATTATGTGGAGGATGTTCTGCTCCTTGGGCTTACATACTTACACATTTTGGAAATACTACTTCAGTTGTTCTCATTATGCAACCAACTTCAACAGCAGCATTTAAAAACAAAACAATTACCCTTCAGAGTTCTCACATAGAGCAATTTGCCTTTTAGTGCAAAAGTACTCCTTCCTTTTCTTTTTAACCTGAGCTAAAATGTAAGATAAACAATGCATAATCCCCCACAAAATCCAGTTTCACACAAAGATTTCTTTCTTGCTCAAGATATGGGCTTGGTTGTCAATAAATAACATCAATAAACCTGCTTTATTCTTGACAAAGTGAAGGAACACAGACTCTTTGGGCATGTTCTGGGTGTGTCATAGGAAATGATCTAAGCCCTGTCACTTTCTTCCAGCTTAACACCTTCATGTCTTTCAATAGTTCTTCTACATCTGTAACAGGAGAACTCCTCTATGAGAGGTTATGGTGCCCTAGAAATAAGGAATGAGAATTCTGTCTGTGCTGCTAGATAACAAAGTAATATTGTGACATAAGGCCCTTTCAGATGGTATACTCACAGCTGTTTTCATTCTCCTTCTCATATCAAAGAAACATTCATGTTTAAAAGAGTTGGACATGAGAAAAAACTGTATACATAAAATGGTTTCAACACAACGAGCATCTCTCAGATTGACTGTGGAGATATAAATTACTCTGTATGTTTGAAGTGAGTGAATGCTTGAAATACATCAGAGCTGATAGGAATGTGCAGAACAATATCCTATATACACTGTATATTTCATGCATTTCTTGAATATTTTTATATATATACAAAGTACAGTGTAGGTTTTGTGAGCATGGTAAATTCATCACAAACACATAATCATGGAATCATTATGGTTGGAAAAGACCTTTAACATCATTGAGTCCAGCTGCTATCCTAACACTGCTGAGCTCACTACTAAACTATGTCCCTCAAAAAAATAAGATATGAAACTGATAAGAGATATTATGCTTGAATTTAGCCAATAGGCCAAGACAGATTATACCTTTGAAACACACATTATACCTTTGAAAAACTTTGGCAAAATAAAAGCAACAGCTAGCAAATCAAGAGGAAAACAAAATATGCCTCCCTACCCTCTCTCTTACCCCCTAGAATAAATAAAGTGATGACCTTGATAAATTAGCTTCAGAGGCATCTATAAGATTTTTTTTTTTTCTGGATCCATTTTTAGTATTCACACAACTGGTCTTACATTATTAAGCTTGTTTTTTAGAATACTGTTGTCTAAAACTAGTCTAGCATAATTACAAAGGAATTGCAGCAAAGCTGTACAGTAACACTCATTAGCACTCACATCTGCCGAATTATTTAGGATGTCCTTAAGTGCAAAGTCTGCTGACACTTGCTAGAAATGAACTGATAGACTACTTGTGAATAACACATTTGTACTAAGGCTGTATCTGAAACCTTTGTAGGCTATCTCATCCTTATTGTTTCATAGTCATAGCAAACTAGGTTTAAAGTTACTTATTTGCTGGATTTGTGTACATTAAGGTAAGATTTCTGTGGTCCCTGCTGTTGGGTAGGGCTGTACTGAATCAGTCAAGAATACTGGATAAAAATAGAGACGTCAAACTTCAAATGGAGCTCTGTCATTGTTAAATGATAGTTTATGACCAATCTCATTCTTGAGTAAAAAGTACATTTTGAAAAAAAATTCACACCATCAATCTCAGTTTATGAGTGGAACTGTTAATAGTTTTTCTTGTCCTTGATTACTGAAACCAGCTGGGGTTGCCCTTTTATCAATTGGTGGCTTAGGTAGCAGTACTGAAACGAGTTACATCTTCCACCACATCTGCAGAATAGTACTAAGAAAGTCTCCAATTACACAGCTAAAAATGTGAATTCTACATTTCTCCCTTATTGCTCAGTCATTCAATAGAGAGCTCCTGTGCCTTGAGGCTGTCTTTACTGAAGATACAGACTGGCAAAATCATGTAGTTCCAGAGGCCAAATCAATCCAGCCATAGCTAGAATGCATTAAAGATATATTTTTTTTTCATAGCATAAAATGACTGCCTTAGGTCAAAAGAGTTGCACATTGTTTGTGGATACAGTCATTATGATATGGTCTAAACTTCTGTAGTTTCTAGCATAGCAACCATGTTTATTGGCTTCTGCCTTCATTTTGGTCTTTATTCAGGCAGACATTCTATGACATGTTTAGGGGATCTTTCCCACTTTCAAATACCTGGATTTTGCTTTAGCATATATCCAAGTCATAAAGTGAAGCAGTCTGATCTCTAAACTGCTTTGTAGTCATCAGAAAATAAAGACAATATATTTTATCAAAGCCTGGCCAAAGGCAATGAACAAAACAGAGCATGTATACCTTCTTGTCACAGCATCCATGGAACTCTCAGAATTGCATGCTGGGTACCGTATTGTGATTTTGTGTCAACTGTGATGTGTGCTCTGAAACTTTTAAAGACAAATGAGAAATTCCTCTTGATTATGACAGCTTTTAAATTGCTTGTATTTCCAGATATGCTTGTGATTACATTGGAAAAAGACCATCTCCCTTCTCCTGAACCATGAGAAGTGGCGAAGGTAAAAGACTATAATTAATAACTTTCCAGAGTAAAGCTTTACAGCTGATAACTTTCTCCTCTTCAGAGCTTCACATGACTTTTGAGAGTACATAGCTTCCAGAAATACAGTTGATGTTAGGTTTTATTTCTTTTCTTCCTCCTTGAGCTTTTACTTCTGGATTAATTTCTCCTATATTAGCATGATTTGAAAGATATCATACTGAGTAGGTTGTGGTATGAAATTTAAGCAACCCCTCGTACTCTTTATCTCTCTTAAATCTAAGAGACTTTAAAAAATCAAGAGACACTCTGAATTGCCCTTCTTCACTTTTCTTTTCATGATAATGGTCTTCTGCTCTCTGTGGATTCATATAAGAGCAAGTAATATGCTGGCAATGGAGTATACCAGTGAGTCACAGGTATTGATTTTACTTAAATTATGTTTAATCCTTTTTTTTGTTGACTCGCAGTGAGGCTCTTTGATTGATAAAATGCAAGCTATATGAGTCAAAGTTTTTATTTCTTTAATTTAAGATAATCCAAGGAAGGAATATCCACCAAATAGAATGTTTTCAGTTATCTCCAGTGCTGTTCTGGAAAACCTTGGATTTTGTACTGATTTTCATGCACAACAATTAATTATAGTTATTTTAATGATTTTTTTTTTCAGTTCAGAGTTTAAAGCTTGGATGCTATATGTGCAATACATATTTATTAAGATAGGATCTAACATCTTGAAATATTTTCTTTGTTGGTCTAGGTGATCTCTAAAGGTCCCTTCCAACCCCTACCATTCTTTGATTCTATGATTTTGGATTTATATACTGTCAGCTTGCCACCTTCCTTTTCAATATTTTTTCTATGTAAGCATAGAATGTCTGTAAATTTAGCTGATATTTTAATAAAACTGAAAAGCGGACTAGATTAGGAAAATTAGCATCTGTATTTTCTAAACATCTTGAGCATTAACACTTGTAGGCAGCTCAGCCCCACACAATAGATTTCTTACTCCCCCTACAGTAGAATGGGAGAAGGAATGGGAAGGGTAAAAGTGAAAACTGATGGGTTGAGATAAAGACAGTTTAATGGGGAAAGTAAAAGCTGTGTGTGCAAGCATTGCAAAATAAGGAGTTGATTCACAGCTTCATATCAACAGGTAGATGCTTAGCTGTCCCCAGGAGAGCAGAGCTTCATTATGCATAATGGTTAACTGGGAAGAGACGTGATATAACTCTGAATGTCACCTCTTCCTCCTCCTTTTCCTCAGTTTTTATTGCTGAGCATGACATCATATGGTCACTTGGGATCAGCTGTACCAACTGTGTCCCCTCCCAGCTTCTCGTGCATCCCCAGCCTGCTCATTGATGGGGCAGAGTGAAAAACAGAAAAGTCCTTGGCTCTGTGTAGGCACTTTTCAGCAACAGCTAAAACATTGTTGTGTTATCAACACTGTTTAGTAAAAAATCCAAAACACTACCACACATGTTACTATGACAAAAATGAACTCTATCCTAGCCAAAACCAGGGCAATGTGGTGCATGATACTATATTTTAAAAGCAAGTCCCTACAGCTTATAAATACGTGTATTTTTAATAAATGTGTCTGATTTCAAATGAGGTGAACTTGAGTTCAAGGACTAACCTGCAGTTCTTATACCAAAGAACAGTTTTTACTCTCATGGAGATGTTTTGTTATTTATCAATCTTCCCTCTTCTGCTGCCCCAACATTGTTCTTGAAAATAAACACAAATTCTCAGACTGATAATGAAGATGAGTGCATCCCTTTTCATGGTAGACTTATTCCCCACCCTGCCATTCTTCACCCACAGAATTCCCTCAGACTATTTGAACACAATGACTGAAACCCAATAAAGTCATTAACAAATGCAAATGAAAGCCTATAATTAAAAAAAAATTAGACAACACTAACACATAGAGTTCAGCATTACAACTGTGAAAATATGTGAATTGCTTTCCTGCTTTTGGAACTTTATGTTAACTCTTCCATTTGAAAATCTGTGTGACAACTGCTGTCCTGTAGCTATATCAAATTCTCTACAATTCTCTTGTGCCTTTTTTCTCCCCACAGAATCAAAAGAGCTTAATTCTTTCTTGAGTTCTGTCAGCTCAAGTTACTTAAACACTAATTCATGTCAACAAGTTATATATTTCAAAAATTCATTCCTCTGCCTCACATCATAAGCACTTTTTTGGTCACTCAACAGTTTTGTGATGCTACTTGTTAAGAACAATAACAGCAGACTGATCCAACTTGCTGTGATTAAAGTTGAAATATTATTTTCTTAAGTAAAGGCTAAGTGATGAATATGTCCTTAATAAGGTGCAGACAATAATTATTCACTGTCTTTCCTTGTTCCAGTAGGAAATAGGATGAGGAGCAAAACTGAGACTTGGCCTCAGAGCAACTGTCATTAAAGTTCATTTCAAGGGAAGAAACTTTCTCTGTTAGCTGCTTCAAAGTAATGGTTGTAACCTTCATTACATTTAACTGCAGGTCTTTCAAATTCAGTTGACAAAGCTGACATCAAATTGAAAAAGAGTGTAGTTTATCTGTTTTGAGATAGAAGCAGGTTTTGATTTTTTCTTGGTCTTACATGAAAGATATAGTTCATGCTAAACCATCCCATAAATTCACTGTACCCTATTCATTTTTTGCTATAATATTTTAAGGGAAATGACATTTAAGGAGTCACATCTTATCTGCCAGCACAGATGAATTAGTTCAAAATGTAGATTGAGCAGCTAATTTATAAAGGTCTGCCTATATCACTGAAGAAAGGTGACTATTATCCAGTGAAGTTGTGCTCCTAGTATTAACCAATATGTGATGAAGTGTCTTATTAAGTTTCAGGTATCATTCAACCTAGTTCCTTTTATCCTAACAGTTAGAAAGATGTGTACAGAACTTCAAGGTATGGCTGTCAATTTTCTTAGATGTACTACGTATGGAAGAAAGAAATGGGAATGTACATCTTAACTGAGGTTTTCAGTCACTTGTTCCATTTAGAGATTGGATGCTATGGCAGCTGATGGCTCTAAGACAGGACAGTAAGAACAAGCTGTGAATTTTGTATACATACACAGGAAGAGCTGTAATATGTATGGGGTTTTATTCTGCCTTTGGAATGGAAACATGATATTCTTTATACTTGAATGGCATCTAGGGCAATTTCTGTGCTGTTTGATAACCTAAACACTGGAAGCTGAAATAGACTGAGGCCATGCCAGAAGTTTTGCCTACTCAATTGTATGTGAATGTTTAATATTGACCATGTCCTACATATATGGATATTATATATTTATGTATACACACATATATGCATTTATGAGTAGAGGAAAATAGTCACATTAATTTTAAAGTAATTAGTAAATCCTTCAAATATGGAGTGGTAGCTATAACACACCATTCATTTAATTTGCTTTGGCTTACACACAATATTTGAGCTGTGTTTATGTCTATATGGTCTTCACCCACACAAAATAAACATATTTATTTAAACCTTCAAGGCTCATCTGACTAGAGAAAACCCATTAAGATGCCTGGAACACAATCCTTCATGAATATGGATGTGAAAAATCTGGTACTTGATAAGAGGGTTTATGGATTTTTTTAAGGGATGGGTGTAAAACTTCCTTGGCAACTTCCTCATCCTTACAAACTGTCATTTTTTTTCCTGCTAACACAAAATCCTGCTTCCCAATACATATTTTTCACGACTGAAAATTTCTTATGGACAAATAAATACCACCCGAAAGTGATCACTTCATAACTGACTCTTGGTTTGTGTCTCTCCCTTTCAATAAATGTGTTGAAACTAGGTTAGAGTTTCTCCATTTTTAGTGGGAATGGCTGTTGTAATATATTATTGAATAAGAAGTTAATGAGGGCAACACAGAAACAAGTTCCATTAGAAATATTGACAGTGTAACTGTAGGCACACACTTTTGCCATAAACTCAGTGACAATGTTCTTGTTCTTCAGGATCTCTCGGACACATATTCCTTTTCAAGGAAAAACTGACATATGGGTGAGATATTAATCAATTTTTGTTTAAATTGTTGAAGTTGGAGGACTAGACACTCTACAGTGTGGAGTATTCATTTCACGATAGCTGTCAAAGTGTTTATTTAGCATGATAAGAGAAAAAAAACCCACAAACTAGTCTACTACTTGTAAGAATGTTTTATGAGGTGATAAAGTCCATTGAACTCTTATCTCTGGTAGTTTTTTGAGACATGTAATATCTAATTGGCTAATTATTTACCTTTGCGTCCTGCAGCCTGCTGTACCCATTTTGTTCTGTTTTGGGTTTGTTCACAGCCTGCATTGTTATAAAAAGACAGGATGTATAACTGGAGACTGTTCCACTGCAATAGACACAATATCATTTAATAACTGATGTTATATTTTCCACCTAACTATTCTGATTTCCATTAGCAATAAAAAAAAAGGTTATTGCCTTCTGTAACTGGAATGTAATTCACTATTGGCCAACAGGAAACCTATCTGCTGCAGAGCTGTATTGTATTTTTTACGATTTATTGTATTTTTTAGCTAAACTAGTTAAGGACAAAATCATACTCTTTTTGAAATAGAATCACATCATGCTTACACTAAGTAGTCCATAGCAGTTAATGTTTAGACAGTACACATATTTTGGATGCTCCAATAGAAGCAACATTGTTAGGTCTCAGAATAAATAAAACCTAACACACTACCTTAATCAAGCTGCTTCAATATTGACCTTCAACAAAGTAATATTAAGTGATCTGTTTGTTGAGGCTGCAGGCTGCTTGCACAGTCTAAATGAAGGGAAAGAAAAAATTCCTGTCCCAGGTGCCATCCTTGTTTCAGTCTGTGAATGCTGCAAAGAACTGGCAATGCACCTGTCAATGTTAAATTATTTATGCCAATCTGAAGCTACGTTGAGCAAATATGTGCCTGTATTTTTTTGATCTGTATTATTCATAGGCTTGCTTAAATTTTCAGAGAAATACAGTGATTCTGTAATACATTATTTTTCCTTTTAGAAAAAGTTATCTTTCTCCTAGTATACCATATTTAGTCAGGTAACTAGACTTCTGTACTTTATGTCTTTTGTTATGACTTGTCCACTGTGACTGTCAGGCTTAGAAACCTATAGTGTCTTAAGTCTCTCCTCTGTGCTATGAGAGCAGCTTTAGGGAAGAGCTTAACAGTTTAGCTATTTCATTTTTTAGATCCATAGGTGGTTACCACCTGGCCTTGGTAGTTTGTTTCCTTTCTTTTTATTGATTTCTTCCATGACCTTTCCTGCCACTGCTTCATCTCCTGTTCTTTCCCTGCCTATAAGGAAAAGCTCAGTAGGAACAAACGCAGAAAATTATCTTTCTGATATGTCTTCCCTTCTTAGACAGCAGCTTGTATGTTGGGATATTTACTCTTCTTCCATCCTCTCTGCCATATTTATTTAGTTTCTTTAGTAATAAGACATTATTAGTCTCACCCGGAAACTAGAAAATGTGACCCTGCCTAGTAATAGAGGAACCTTTTAAGGGCTTTTGATAAACATATTTCAAGAATGCCCAAGCACCCTGTAAGGCTCCATCAACAACACATACCTTTAATCTCTGTACTGTCACATAGTTACTTTTGTGGTATTGATTTAAGGGAGAAAGATAAGTCTCTATGTAGAGAGGTAAGAATTGTTTTGCATGTCAGAGCTCACATACTGAAAATTTTCTAATTGTGTCAAGTACTAGAAACATATACAGTATAGGAAAAAAAAATCTGCTAATTAACTTGTTATAATTGGTCATTTAGTTAGTTATCAGGAAGAATGCCTTGCAGGTTACCTCCTATCAGATGTTACTGTTTTTGTAAAGAGATGTTTCTTTCAGACAAGCCTGATCTATTGTTAACCCATCTAGTTTTTTTAATAGTTGAGAAAATGGTCATTTTCTCCTTTGGTGGCTTAAGACCTTATGCAGCTCATGTGACATATGGGATAATTTGGAAAGAGTGTTTTTATTGAGGGAGCTTCCAGTAAAATTGTTGTTTGTAATTCAAACATTGCAAGCAGTATTATAGTTTAGGGCAGAATCTTTCAACCTGGCATTTTTATGTATGTAGTTAATTTTGGTGGGGGAAGAGCAACTTTCTGCCTTTGGGAAATCTGAAATTTAGATTTGAAGATTTATTTAAGATTGATTAATCATCTGAGACTTTTGAATAATTTTTTCCTACCCTTTTCTTACTCAATAAATCAATGATGGACAATATGTGCTTAATTTTTTTTCCAAATCTAGAAATCTTTTAAAGAGATGGGAGAAAAACTCTGAGAAGGGAGGTTCAAAGTGGACTAGTGATGATAAATGGTAGTTTCACCTTAACTGTTGTGCTGTGCTTGAAAGTAAAAGGAATGATGCAAGAGGACTAATGAGAAATGGAAATAGAATAAAAGCAGAAAACAAAATCTGTGGAAAAAAGGAGACATTTTTTGGATATGCAGACTGATTTATATTTTTTTTAACAGCTTTGGTGATAATCAGTACTGATTTATTTTTTCTTTTCCTCCACAACTGTAGTGCACTTTGCTTTGTTTTGTGTGTGCTCTCTGCCTCTTTACACAAAGTACTTACATTAAAATGTTTGCTTATTGACAAGTTCAGCTGGCATAAAAGGAAATGTTTTTATTCTTTGGCAATCATGCCACTGTTGTTACAGTGATATAGAAGGAAAGCCTCTTGTAAGAGATGTCCAAAATTCTGATTAGACAAGCAAGATTGTGAAATGTTCTATTTCACAAATAAAGTGAAGACTATAATCGTAAACACTTAAAATTCCAATTAGATTATGATGTTACATTTATTTACCTTAGTAAGTAGGGTGTATTTGTTTTCTTTCTACTGATTTTCAAATAATAGTGATAAGCTGAAATTCCTCATACAATGGGAGCTTTTTGAACTCCTTGATTAGCTGAGTAGGTGTCTGTAATGATGAAATGGTAGGTGTTAAGCATATATTACATGTAGAAAGATTAATGGGTAGGAGATAAATTGATTAAAATACAAAATTTGCAATGCTCTACTGTGAAAAATGATCTAATTAATCTGTATTAGAAAATCCTATTCAATACCAGTATAATGTTTCAGAAAACTCCTTGTGGTTTGTTTTAAAAACAAAGATCTGGAAGTATTAAAGTGTTTGGAGTACAGTTCTAATATTCTCCCTATTTTTCTTTTCTTTCCTCTAGACATATTCCTCTGGACAGACTCGTCTCTGATTCATAGTGGTAAGATGTGAAAGGGAAGGAGAAGATCAGACATAATTTTTGCTGATATTGTGTTGTGGTCTCATCATCACAATATTAATTAGAAAAACTTAAAAATCAGTGAAAGAACTTTCAATACAAAGGAAGAATTAACAGAGATTAAGAATCAATTAGTCTAGAAAAACAAAACCAAGAGATGGCATAATATGTTTGCAAAAGAAAGAGTCTTTGAGAAAGATGTCATGCCTAGGTCAGCTTTCTGTGCTTAGTTAAGGGATTTGGAGCCTATAGAGCCAGACAAACAATGTTGGTTATCTGATTTTGTTTCCACATAGTGCATGATAGAGAATCTCTATATACTAATTCCTCTTTGAAGTTGAGCATATTTGAAAAGTGTAAACCTTATTTTAAAATCTGAAGCAATGGAAAATTTGTGACAGTTGCTGCCAAATTCTGGACTATACTGAAAGAGGTTGACAAATCTATTTAAATCTGCCTTCAATACCCCTTGATTAATTTGCCAGATCCCTCCATTGGAAACGTGCCTCCCTCTGATTTTTCATGTGCACCTGAAGATCCCCATTGCCTCTATGTCTTGGAAAGTCATTTTTCTTTTTCCTCTTTATTTGTCTATTTGGCCATGTACTGAAAATGTGCTATTTTGATCATTATTTTCAAAAAGTGAGCAAAATGATACATGTTCTTTATGGTTAATACTGTATACAATTTTCTTCTTTGATGACATAAGCATAGTTACTCATCTATTCATTAATGCTGGAAATCAAGTTTGAATGTCAAACGAACCATCTGCTCTCTACTAATTAAAAATTTCTAGAGAAATGCTAACGAACAATTTAAGTGCAGTTTTGTTTACATGGAACTAAAAAAATCCCACACCAAATATTTGGAAGTATTTTTACTTTGGAGTATAATCAGTAGATTTCAGAGATAGTCTTTTATTGTAGAGTGCAGTGACTAGCAAAATAATGCAATTGTGTCTTTAACTCTTTCAAATACTACATTAGCAGACAGATCTATATAATTGTCAGATATACAAGAAAGAAAAAGCCTAGAGATTTTTAAAGAGTGATAGGGATTAACAGTATTTTAATTTATTAGACATTATTAATAGAAATAATAAATTCTCATAAGAAAGATGTGTTATTTTTCTGAAAAACTATAAAGCTTGCAGATTGGAAATTGACTTTCTAGTATTTTGAGAAGCATCCATGAAAAGTATTCAAACCTCTAAGAGTTAGGAGGACACAGTCTAAAAACACTCAGATAGTTGAGTATGGGTTTTAATTGAAAGTGATCAGAACAGAAAATGTAATAAAGTAGCAATAGGAAGAAAAAATTCTGCTATTGATGCTATTAAATCAACACAAAACCATGCTGATAAATAGTGAAACAGAAGTAACAAATTCTCCCCTCTCTGAGTTGCCAGAAGTGGCTGCAAAGTTATCCTACAGAATTCCATATTTTGTAACTACCACTGTCACTACTTAACAGACCTTTTAATTTAAAGTTCTTTATACAGATAGGTTCCCAGTCATTAAATATTAAGCAAACATTTAAAATATGATCTTCTGTGATCAAGATAGATTTACTTCCTCTATAATATTAAGTTATTCAATCTCTCTAGGTCTTTATATGCTGTTTACAGAAGAGAACTTACAATATTTCTTTCTCTTTTATTGTTATTCCACTCTGTCTTCCTGACAATTTAGATTTGGTATTATTAGAACATATGAAGTTGAAAGGATTTTCAGATTCTACTTTCCAAACACTGCATCACATACCCCTCTTCATGTATATAAGTGAGGAAGATTACAGATTGGAAAATACTTCTTTATTTATAGAGAGAGATACATGTATAATGTAATGACTCAATACTGTACAAGTCTGGAGCTTTAATTTTCATTTGGATATAATTAGAATAAGTAATCAATAATAGATTCTCTGGCATTGACACGGTTTATTAAGAAAAAAATATCTCTAATTTTTTGGGTTTAATATACTGGGCAGACCCAGCTCTGTCCTCTTTAATCCCTGACAGTTTTAAATCTACCGTGATTCCCTGAATAAAGAAACATGAGTGACAAATGGAATTTTTGACATAGAAAGAAAGACTGGAGCAGTGAACAGTATCTCATGGATGAACATCTTGGCTCAGTTATGCCCATTGAGCCAATATCAATCAGATTATTGACAGTGATATATGAGTGGATTGGAGTGGATCATGGGAGAAGTGGTCCTTAGGCAACACACAGCAGTTTAGAAACTGCTCTCCTCACTGGACACTCCTCACTGAGTGGATTTCCAGACCAATTTCCAGTGTAACAACTAGGTGACAAAGGCTTGTTTGACTCCATTTCATACTTTCTTTAATTACTTTCATGTTATTTTTTTTTCTATAGAGATTCTCTAGTTCTTTATGTCCTGTCATGCTCTGATGATTCCTCTCAGCTATGTTCCAGTAGCATGATAAAAATGGTCACACCAACATCATTACTAAAACTTTGTGCCTGAGTAGATAATGGATCTGATCTCTAAGAATCTTTCTGTGCCACCCCCTACAGTCTCTCTTCTTGTGTGACTTCCTTACAATCTATTTCCCTCCATTTCCATGTTGCTTGTTTTTATATCTGCTTACCCATGTTTAAATTTATCTGCTTATCTCCATTTTTTCAGTTGTAATCATTTAGGTTTCAATGTGGGTTTATATCAAATGCAAATGGTTCTGAAATCTGGTTTGATATTTGTTGTATTTCTTTTATTTGGGCAATAATTTGTGGAAGAGATCTAATAAATTAGTCTAGTATGTTATATGTAAAGACTTTGTGCATCATGTTCTGTTGTTTTCTATATATTTGCACATTATTTTTCCAAACTATGTTTGAAATTATTTTATGTTCTCCATTTTTCCCCACTCCCCTTAATTTGTTATTCTCCAGTCACCTGCTGGTGACAAGGTGCATTCTTTCCAGATTGATTCATTAATATTTGTTCCTGAAGGAGAAGTTCTATACAGTGGATGTAAAGTGATAACTTAATAGTTATATTAACACAGTTAATGTTTTATTAGTTAGTAATTGAAATATTTTTCAGTATTCTCTTCTTAACATTTCTGAATTATTACATTCTAAAATGCAATTCTTCATCCAATTAAAGCGTCCATGAGTATTCTCAGTGGGCTATATTAAATAGGTTGATTTAGAAAAAAGACTTATAAAAGATGTAGTAAAATGTCTTATCCCTTGACTATTTAGAAAGGAGTGATCTGTGGAGGGAGAAGAAACAATGGCTGTGTCTATCAGTTTTTACTTTGAGTTAAGGTCCTCTTTTAACGTTTTGTAACACCTTTAAACATGGCTATTTAGTCTGATTTAAAACGTAATGTCAACATAAAATGCCTAAATGTCAAGTAATTTTCACTGAATTTATGTTACTATATCCAAGCCTACTTGGCCAGACATATTTAAGAACTGCACTGGAAGATATATACATTTGAGCTTGTTCTCTGTAAACATTCATCTGTGCATCATAAACCAGTATCTCAGCAGGAAACAAAATATGTATGAATATAGCTGTAACCTTGGAAGGTTTTTGAGCAGATAGCACTGTTACAGAAGCATGGAGTGCTTTGAGGACTTAGGTTTGAAGTGTGTGTTGTAACTGAATACATGTGCGTGTATGTATTTTCATATATACATTTACACATTGGGGAATTGAGTAGGGAATAACTTGAGAGTGCTTAAAATACTGACAAATCAAAATTACAGGTGCCCTTTATTTTTTCTCAAACACAGTTGCATATAGTAAGTACTTTAAATTATGCACTATCTCAGGGAATAAAGGTAAGCTTTTGTGAATGGCAAGATTTTAAATCATGAAAAATGAAGCTACCAAAATTTGTATGGTTAGATATGCTATAATAGTAGAATAAAGAAGTCATTAGTGTCAAGCCAGAAAAGCATCCTGGCACAAGTAGATAACCACATTTTTTTGAAATATATGATACTGTTTCATTAAAAAAACAAGCCTCTTATCGTAGTCTGTCTGTAGTTCTTTTTCACTCTTTTAATGAATAAACATCAAAAAGTACGCTGCAGTTTGTTACAGCTAGTATTGCTTCATGTAATTTATTTTAATTCAGGGAGGAAATTTTTCAGAAATATCTTATTACACAGAAAAATTGCTGAGTTTTCAAGCTAATTGCTTCATATTTTTGCTGCTTTTTTCTTATGCAATTTACTTCTGAAAAATGACAACAACAGATTTCTTACAAGCACATTTGATATAATCCTATTATTTGCTTGGTTCATTTGACTTCTGTGTGTCTAAACTCTTTAAGTCAGTATTCTTTTAGGTTTGTATGTGTATTAGTTTTAAATACTACCCAAAATAATACTCTTCACCTTAATCGAGATTTTCCAGTTCTACATGGAATTACCAAGATATATTCCAGTAACATATTCAGTCTGACTCAGTTGAATTAATTTACAGTATCTTTATAAGGTAATACCTGTAAGATAAAAAGATATTTGGTTAAAAACTTCATTCTTACCTGTCAACTATAGTACCCTTTTTTCCCCTTTAAATTTGTATTAGTTATACTACAGTTTCAGTACTATTTATAGCAACATCTGTTATAAACAATAGTGCAAAAACTTATAGTAGTTGCAGGATGTTGTTTTTTAGAATAACTGCATCTGCCAGCAGGGTTTGAATGTTATTTGATAAGTTGAATAGCTATCTCATAAGAAAATTATTCAAGAGTGATTCTATTTTCCTCAGAATCCATAATCTGGATTTGGACAGAAGTAACAGGTACTGTTATAATGTGTATTTCTTAATGTAGATTTTTGGCTCAGCATGGTCAGGTATTTATTAGACTTCTGCAAGAAACTATCTGTATTTGAAATTATAGTAGTCAAGTGGAAGGCTAATGTGAATTTCCATGCATTGCTATAGAATGGATAAAAGTTTGGTAGTCATGTAAAACTCTATTTTAAACAGTGACCCAACATACTACCTTTACTATCTGTAGAAACAGCCATGTCCCACTGTACAAATCATACTAAGAAATAAGGAAGAGTGGTATGAAATGAAGCTGCAGAACATTGAAAGAATTTAGCATGGTGACACTGAATCTGCCCCAGAAAAAGGGACAAAAGCAAGGGACAGCGGTTGTCTGATGATCAAGCTTCCATCCTCTCATTCCCTACTCCCCATGTTGTATAAAATAGCCATTACTATGGTGCAGTTGAATATTTTCAGTGGTGAAGCTGGTTTATGTGAGGAAGAACTTGTATACCTAGGAAACTCTGATAAACAGCACCATGCTGTTACTTTTGTGTAAATACAGTCTCACAGACACCTCTCATCTCACGTAATGGATTTTGTCACCATGATTGTGTTCTGATAACATTATAGTTATCTGAATATTGAGAAAAGTACCTACTAAATTAATGCAGAGTATTTCTACTTTTACTACAAGGAACAAGCTGCCTTTCTGAAACAAGAACAGCTCAGTGGAAAAGTTATAATTATAAAAAGTGTTGCCATTCTTCCACTTCAGGCACAAAGCAACTGTGATGTTGTATGCCTTTAAATCTAAGACTAAAATTAACAGAAAAATGTTACAACTGTTCATAAAAGAGCATTGGATAAGTGTTTTCTAGTGAAAACCTTCACTGCTCCTTTTAGTCTTTTTATTTTGTTTGTCTTGAGGAGCATCCTTTATACTTTATTTAATGTTGCATTTTTTAATGGGTGTTTTTTAGGAAAACTTCACAAAGCTGTTTGGTTCCTTTGTGTGTGTTTCTTCTTTAAACTTTTTATATTTAGTGACTGAAACCTCAAAGAGAAAGTCAAATCTATTTGAAGGGTATTAGAAGTAAATTACAGATTGAACAGTTTGCTCTTTCCTAAAGGTTTCAATGAAGGTTTTGCATCTAGCCAAAAATGGTTGCTTGCAAATGGCTCCCTATATCACACTCCTATTAATACTAACTATTCCAGCCTTAATAACTTGGTCATTAATACTTGTGGCCTTTATACCAATTATTGCCTGATATGACTGTTCATAATTCTTTAAAGGCTTTAAAGGACTTCAGAGAATCCTAATGTCTGCAATTTAGAAAATTAATCTATGAAATGACAGAGTAACACTGCATCTTTCCAGAGTTTTGGGGAAAACACTGGTTAGATATACATTTTTAGAATGCTTCATGCTTTGGAAACTCAGAGGTAATATTTATATATATGAATCACACATTGTCTATATATTTGATTCTTTTAAAAGACAAAGTGCTCCTGAAATTCCATGTAAGATCATGCATCATATGTTTGTTAATTGGAATGTCTATGAAAATATTGGAACATCTGAACTAGAGTTAACAGTTATCCTCTACTGAGTGACACAGGGTTGTATTCTAACAGTCTTCTCCTGAACAAGCTGTTTTAAATGACTGTTAAAGTCATCCTTAAGCCTATTTTGATCCAGGTGATTTCTGACAAAAATACACTTTGTTTCATGTGCAAGGTATAATGTGTACCACTGTAGTCTGTGATCTCCTGGTTCTAAAAAGTTGTCATCTCCTCCATCCGAGAAAGGTATTTAAATCTCCTTTCTATTCATTCTATTCACACTCTGTATTATCTCCACCTCAGTATTTTTCCTTTGGTTTTATTTTTGCATTTCCTTTCTTAAAGGTATAATAGGTATTTAGGAAAAGACAGTAGCTGACCAATCCCTGACTGATTTGGCCCCTTTTTTTTCCTGCATTTTCCCCAACTCTTAGAATAATTTTCTTTGAGCTCAAATAAGAACTTGGAAGGAAAGTTGTCATTTATGAGTTTCAGGTAAAAGCATTTGTCTCCTAAGAGTGCTTCCTTCTCCAGATTTGAATATTCAGTGAATAATTCTGAAATAAATTACTAATATTATGTAAGGATTTTGAAATCTCAGTGTTTTTGTTGTATTGTTTCTTTAACAGAAAATCAAGGGAGACAATTGAAGTTTGGAAGATAGGAATGTTTAAAATTCAAATGCTAAAAGACAAAAGTGACAACCTATTCTTGCAATTGAATCAAGAGAATAGTTATGGATCTGTGTTTTTTTGCTGAGTTTTAGGGATTGCATTTCTTTTGTATTTAAACACTGTATTCTCTAACAACTTGAGAAGCAAAGCTTATACCACTGAAGATATAGTGTGAAGCAAAAATTGTTTGCTTAAAAACACCATCTTTGTAATGCTTGGAAAGAAAATATGAAAAAAAGATGATAAGGGATCTGTGGCTCAACTACCCTTCTACTATAGATTTTTTTCCAAGGGAGAAGTTGTAGTGAAACAATACTATTTTAAGTAGTTAATCTATTAGTTTTTCTTGTGCCACAGTCAGAAACTGTCTTTTCTCAATTATCTTCTCTGTATGCAGTCGTAAAGCTTCTGAGTAAGTGCAGAGATCTCTTAAAAAATGGAAACTTATATTAACTGGGATCTTATGGGAAAAATGAAGGATCAGAGAGTCTGAAAGGTTTGCTATAGGGTTTTGCTTTTTTTGGCCTCCTTATAGAAAGAACCAATGAGAATTTGGCACACAAGCAATTTCTAACAGGAGAAAATCACACACTTTTGTATAAAAATAGATTTGTTAAAATCAAGGCCCTCTTCCTTAACTCTATCTGTGTATTCTCTGTTTCACAAATGCCTACTGCTGCATGTGTAAATGTATTTGGACACACAAACACACTTTCTTTCATTGTATTTATCTTAGCAGATTTAGTGTCTTGACAAATTGAGGGAGTTTTCAGAACATATGACAGAGGATAAAAGCTCATTGCCAAGCTCATTTTCCAGACAGAAACATGGGAATTAAACATTAATGAAAATGATTCTTACCTGTTGTGATGTGGGCAACACTTACATGAAAACAAAGAGTAATTGCTTTGCTTCTTGGCACATTTAATGTATACAGTTTCCAGTTTTACAAGGGAAGTCTCTGATTTCTGATTCATAGTGCAGAGTGGTAACACTGCATGTGGTCTACTGTAAGATAAGGTACTGCTTGGCTTTGGTGTGGAATAAAACAAGTTTACTTTCCTTAAGTGACCAAAACCTAGTAAACTCTTGTCTATTTAAAGTCTTCTTGTGTGCATTTGCAGCACTTACATAATATTGTATGCAATGATTTCCTCTTGGCATTTTGCATTCTAGGCTATTGAGTAATTATCTCTCCTGACCATTTGGCAATGGCAGCTGTCATGCTATATAACTGAGATGGAAGCTCCGAAAAACTAATTCCAAATGGCAAGTTGACCTCCTTGGACCTAGAGCTATTGAGCAATTGTAGAAAAATGTTTCCTTCTGAGATCTCAGGATCTGCTGCTTCCTGGAGTGGTGACTATCAGTATCCACATCTTCACTTTAAAATTTTATGTCTGTTTCTGGCTTAAGTAAAATCAGTTGGTAATTATTGCTTCCATTCTTCTACTTTCCTTTACTTTCAATTTAATTCTTAAACTAATTTACAATTTATTAGTGGAGGATTTTCAGATGTAATGGAGAGAAAGATGTGAGCAAAAGTTAGAACACTGTTGCTGAACCACAGCAGCATTGAGTAGCAGTTAAGATGGTCTAAAGTAGCCAAGATCAAAGCAGGAATCCAAGAAGGTACAGATGTTTTGAATGACGCTTTTTTGCTTCAAGTTAAAAATGAGTATTTATAGGTTGATGCAGAGCTGCTATATTTTTTTTCATAATTTCTCCCAGGCTACAGAATCTGATCTTTTTCAGAGGTTTGGTTTTGGTTATCCATGTTTCTAAAAAAATGGGCTTTATTGATCAGTGTTCAAATGGCAACCTGATTCTTCTGTCCATCTTTTTAACAGTAACAGCATAGAGTAAGTGAAGGAAAAAGTGCTGAGGGAATAATTTGGACAAATGTTTTATAATTGTTGTGTGGAATAACCTTAAACTAGCACCTTCTGCCATTATCAACTTTTCAGGATCATTAACAATTACTACAGTAAATTAATTGCTGACTGTATGTGGAATGTATTAATACGATTTTCAGAAGAAAAGTGGAAAAGTTTTAGGTAGTACAAGTTGGAATCTTTGATATTTAAGGCCAGATTCAATGGGGTTTTGAGCAACTTCATCTAGAGGAAAGTGTTCCTGCCCATGGTAGAGGGACTGGAATTAGATGATCCCTAAGATTCCTTCCAACAATTCTATGATTTGATGATAGTAAGTTGTCTACTTGTAGGATGAAATGCCTTCCATTTCCATGACTCAACCTATGTCAAGAGCCACTTCTATTTTTTGTAAATCTAGAGTTACCTGGAATATTTCAATAATGCCTATACAAATGTTTAAATAGAATTATCTATTTAATATAGTATGGATCCTTTTGTTCATTCTCTGTAGCGTTCAGTAATACCTAATGAAGCTTGGGTAACTGAGATAGCTGCAATTTGATGGGCAGTCTCCAGCCAAATTTGTTTGTCAAATATTCACATTTTTCAAAGAAGCATAGAGTTTAAGGAATTGTCAGTAAGTAATAGAACTCAGGTGATGATGATGTCAATATGGACACTAAAAGCTGTATCTATTGAACTGATTTTGCTTAAATGAATATAGCAGCATATAAAATGTTGAGTCTTATCCAAAGGCATGAAGGAGGAATTCCCAGACTATAAGAATACAATTTATCTTAACACTGGACAACTATTATAAATTTCAGTGAAGATAAGTCCAGTTTTCTTGGTCTTATGATATTTGTAGGCTAGGAAACAAGTATACTTTTTAAAGGGGAAGAAATACGTACATTTCTCAGTTACTCATTGATTATACTAGACTGAGGGGAACAGCAAGAGAAATAAAGTAGTCATTAGCCTATCAAATCACATAGAGATGGAAAAATCTGCAGTAAAGTTGTTGACATTTCTGTTTAGTCCAGAGCTGGGATGTTTTTTGATTGTTGGTTATAGTCAAAGAAAAGTACAATAGAAGCTGATGAGAAAGCAGAGTACTGGAAAAGTTCAAATACTTCTACAGTTGACAGCCTAAAATATGGTGTAACAGTAAGAAAAATGTGCTTGTTATGTTGCTGGACCTTTATCTTAGCATCCTCACTCCTTTGGTGACCCAGATGAAGTGTTAACAGAACATATAGATCGGCTGGTAAATGTGTGAGAACCAACACTGCATCTATCACTGTCACTGCAAGCAAGTGCAGGAGGAAACAGGGTCAGGGAGAGGACTAGGCTTGTAGGCTAACACTGAAGAATGAGTGAGGCAGCCTTTCTATGCAGTTAGAGGTTTGGGATGTTTGTTCCTCAGCTTGAGAGATGTTTTCTAACCAAAGCAATGAAAGCTGGCTGCCTCAGAATACAAACCTTACTGAGCTGATACCTATCCATTTGCCAAAGGCTTGTCCCAAAATGCAGTAATTATAAAAAAGCTGGGAAGAATTTGTTGGGAGAGAGATTACTCCTGACTCTAAGTCAGGCATCAGAACGAGACAGTTTCCAAGAGTCTGCTTTTCCAGTCAAACAGTCCAGGGATATTCAGTTTCTTGGTAATTGTACATTCTGCACTATTGGAGTACATTGATTTTTCTGCAATTGTCAACAACAGATATGGGTTTGGTTTTATTCATTTTATTAATTCTTCATAGTATAACTAACTGTAAATAACACTGAGTTTAGAAAAGATTTGTTATTTCCATGATATTATAAAATGTATAATATACAAGTTTATTGAAGTATTTTAGTTGCACATCTTTTTAAAATGGAATAATATTTTACTTCCTTGACCATAGTAAAAATTAGCATCTCCTGTCAGACTAATTCTGATTGCATCTGTGATAATCATGTAATCAAAACTGTTCCTGCTGAAGAATTACTTATACAGATTTTAAAGCAAATTTCCAGGAATGCTGGCATCACAAGGTACTCAATCCTATTAAACTGTGCTGCTCCTGAAGCTGGTGTAATTGTGATCTTACTCCTACACAGAAAGATCATCGTTACCAGAATATTTTGTCCTACAAGGTCTGCTTCATTGTAAAATACCTGGGGGAAGAATACCTACATATAGAGAAGTCTGAATCTGACACATTTGCCAAGAAACTCCTCTGCATGTCCGTAGCAGAGAAGTTAGTCAAAAGAGCAGTTCTAGGGTTTTACTCCAGATAGTTTTGTAGATAAGACTAATTTTTTTACTATGTAGGATACCTGCAAAATCTAGATGGTTTGAGGTGCATAAAATTGTGTGATATAAAATTCCTTGTTAGGAAATGAAAAAAAAAAAAAAAAAAGAAAAGGCAATTAAATCCTGGAAATCATAACAACAGATCTCACTACAGTAGTCACAGATAGCAGCTGTCATTTTCAAGATACCTAAATAGCATTGTATCATTTCTGCTGATCTCCAGGCTAACAAGTGAAAATTTTCAGTAGATTTATTTCTTAAAGTACACCAGAGACATCTCTCAGTGTCTGAAAGAGCAAGAAAAAATGGAAAGGTCACTATGTCTGTTAATTTGAATGGTCATTTAAAATTCTGAGTTATGTTCATGGATGGTTTGCAAAACATTCAACCATAACTTCTCATTTTTCTGTCCTGTGATGAATTAATATTTTTAAGCTTCCTTCTCCAAAATGAAGAATTCTCTCTCAAAACATTACATTTATCTAGGAAATGAAAGTTAAATAAGTTGTACATTTTCCTGTAGTAAAGAATTATTAATTTACTTTAGTGGATCGACAGACATTCCTGCAAGAATCCATTTTATTTGCATGTTAAAAAAACTATGTTCCTATTTTCTTTTGCATTCAAATTGCTTGTCATAGCTAACGCTGACAGAGTTATGATGTATTTGCACTTAATCCCAGAAGAAATGTTTTCTAATCTTACAGACAGTACTGAAGAGCTCTGCTACAGTTACATTGCTTTTATTTCTTCATTGTAGCTAATACTTTTTGTATTTGCCCTCACTGAAAAGCGTATTGATCTGACGAGGGCAGTAAAAACAGACATTGATGCTTCAGTGTTGTAAAAGTGCACACTGTCTCCTCATCTCCAACAAAATTCTTAACATTTTTGTTGTCATCTGACTTACATGCCCTTACAGTAACCTGCATAGGGAAGCTGAATTCTTTACACCTCATGGACAGGGTGCACAAAACGGTGGCTGCCATCAACACACTGCAGTCAACAGGGAACACAGAAAAATGGAATTGAGAGACAATACTGCCCTGACCCAAATCACAAACAAGTACGGCTAAACTAACATCATAATTTGTGCCACTAGAGGTCAATAGCAAATTTACTACCTTCCCAGAGCAAGAGGGAATAAAAAAGGAAACTTCAGAGACACAATTCTTTCCCTCCATTGCTTTCAGGACACACAGTTACATGCAGACAATTTATAGTAGGTTTGCTGCCATAGCCTTAGACTGACCATGCTGGGAGGAGAAGGAAAAAAAACACCTACTCATTTCTATTTCAGAAATGAGTTTCCAAATTAGGTTGAAGAAAAATGTTAATAAGTTAACTGGGGTTTTTTTTGGCACTTTAATCCTTCCTGTTCAAATAACCCAAGAAGTGTAATGGTAAAATTTTTTGAAGGACAGCTCTCTTCATGTCTTTAACAGTTCTAATTCAGAATCATTTTGACTATTAATTCTCTTTGACTTCACTATAATCAAATGTGATCAGATTGTTTCTCTGTAATATTCAGGTTTGCTTATTATGGAAATCTGATGCAAAATAAGACAAATCTAGGTCCTTTAAAATTGAATAAATACAAACATAAGTTTTCCATTAAAAGTTAAAGCCTTTTGGCTTGTGTTTCTTCCTTTGTTTTCTTTTATTCCTCCTTGCTTTCTGGCAAGGTCTGCAGTAAATTACTAGCATGTTTTCAGTTAATAGAAGCTCAATATTTGAAAACTAACTTCATTTTTCTTTTGTGTCACAGAATGCTCTGGGATGGAGTCAATTAACACTCTGTATCAAATGCATACCAAAATTTTAATATAAGAGAAAGTTACAAGACGGAAGCATCATACCTTGAGAAGAAGAGATTAAATATTTCCAAGGAGATAAATTCTGGGGCAATTTACCAAGTAAACCAGGATAGTTCTTGAATTTGTCTTACTTGCTTTTAAGGCCAGAGAATTAGACAGGACTGAGTAGTCTGCAGCACCACAGAGCTATGACTAAACAAATGAAAAAATCCCAGCTCTGCTTGGTCTAGCTCTAGCTCCTATATGGGACATTAAACCCAGGTTTATTTGACTTTTCAATTTTTTTGTGTTCAGTCTTAGTAAACACTTATTGTCTGTCTAGCCCTTGATTGCTAAATGTCTGTCACTCTTTTTTTTCTTACCTGTACAAAACAGATTTTAACTGTTGGATGAAACCCAGAAGGAAAGAAATCTCACATATTAAAAATATGGTACACAAATATGTGATCAATAAGCATCTTACTTGAAAAATTCAGTGTCTGCATTTTATAAAATTTAGATTCTAAAGACATTTTTGTGCCTTTGGGGAAAGTAACTTGAGTGTAGAAGTCCCCCTTTTTCTCTGTTAACTAATATTTCTTTTCCCTTGGTTGATATTTTGGGACAAGCAGATTATATTTAAAATACACATTATAATATCAAACAGAATGTCCTTAGGCTAATGTTATTTAGCTTCAAGTTTTGCCATTCCCTTGTGTCCATCAAAACATACAGTATTCAGCTTTTTCTTCATTAACTTCTGATTCTTTCAAGTTTCACTTTATATGACAGCAAAAATACCTTAATGTGATAATCCTTGTTATGTTCAAAAAGTGGAATTTTTTCATCCTTGAACCTTGGCAGATCTAGCAAACTATTGATTAAAATGACATTCCAAAGAGAAACTTTTGCTAGTTTTTATGAGAGCATCAGGCTAGAATAAATTTTCTTATTTATATTCTTATTCCTAATGCATTAATATTTGCCAAATAATTGTGTACAGTACCCATACACATAACTATATCACATTAACATGAACCTATTATTTATTGGTATTATCTATTGAGGATCATACTATGAGAACTTCATTTGAGAAGCATAACTGTTAACAGTGGAAGTCTGTGTAGATTTTTTAATAAGTCTGTTGTCCTCCAAGCTTTCTCAGTATTCCCTTCAGCTTGCTAAGGTACTGAATTGTAAGCCATCTACATTGTTCTTGTTTGTTGAGTTGTGCATTGCTGTGCAGCAGATGTTTTCAACACTCTGGAATTGTAGTAATGTTTACTGTACAGCATTGTTGCACAGTATGTATTATGCAAAATTGTCTTCTTCTGTGATTTTGCTCAAAATGTTGCTTTAGTATCTTCTTTCTCTCGATTCAATGCAGAATAAAAGGTCTGGGTAACTAAACTGTAAAACACATCTACATACAGTCACGCACATGCATGTACATCCATCTATTTGGAACCTGATGGGTGTTTATGGCATTTTGATGTAGTTTAAGACATGACTTGTTTTTGTAGACCTATGTATTTGCCATCAGAGTAATTTCAGTATTCTAATCAACTTTTTACTAGATAGGATGTATTTTAAGAATTGAGAAGAGAGTTTTGTATTAAGACTGAACAGTTCCATGTAAGAGAAGCATTACTCAGGGAAACAGGATTAATTCATCCTTATGTATTATGATCTTTCAAGTCTGAGAACGACCTAATCATAATTTTAAACCAAAGAAAAAAGTGGAAATTTACAATGTTAACTATCCTGTACTGAAGTATGATGCTAAGCCTATGCAGTTCACAGCTGTGCATATATTTTAGGCTGCGAGTTATGTCATGGTTGAAATACCTTTGTAAAAATTTGATAGAAAATTTTCTGAGTAATTATTTAGTACAGGAATTGGCATAGAATAATGAGCAATCAACACAGAGTAAGTGGAGAAGTCCTTGGCCAAAGATGATAAATCTCCTACCCCACCATTGATCCTTTAGAACCGAATGTTGTCTGTTCCCCTGTGCTTATCCTCTTTAAGGAGAAAAATAACCGACTTCCTCAGAAAAGCATTTAATTCCTTTCTGATCTGATAAAATTAGTGTAGCAAGAATTGTAAAGAAGGTTGAACACAGAGGTGTGAAGTTCTGTTGCTTCAAAATTTGAAATAGTGTGTGGGCTGACACTGTTTGACAGGTTTTCTGAGCCCTCTGATGGATCGTACATGTGCGCAACTTCTGAAATCGATAAAACAAAATGTGGAAAACAAATGCTTTCCTAAGCAAATGTTAACAAGAGATGAATGAGATAGACTTGGTTCTCAGCCTTTTAGCAGCTGTCTACATCTTGCTGCTTCTGGGCACATGAGTTTTTTGAAAGGAATTGTACATCATTCAAAAACGTATATCTAAGTTTCCTCTTCCTACTTTCTTTCTTCCAACCCTTTCTCAACATATATGGCCTATATATGTGCAAATGCTTCAGATGGACATGCAAAAATGTTAAATCTACATCTATATTTCTAAGTTAAGGGTTCTTAAAGTAATTCTCCCTGCATTCATGAACTGATCCAGACTGTTCCTAAATCCGGATCAACTGTTGACACTCAAAAACTCTTGTGCCCAGGAGTTCTACGGCTCATACATGTGTTGCTTGAAAAATCACCTCCTTTTATTTTTCTTCAGTTTGGATCTTACTTGGCTAATATATTAAGTTCTACTGTTAGATGACAGGCAAAAATAAGATCTTCTTTCTATTGTCTATGATTGTTAATCACTCTGCTCTCTGTCATATTTTTTTCTAGGCTGAAAAGTACAGCTCGTTTAGCCATTCCTAATGAGAAAATATTCCATACCTTTGATCATTCTTCCTGCCCTGAACCTCTCTGAACTTCTACTAGTTCTATTGCACAATTTTGGAGACAGAACCAATCTCAATAAAATATTCAAGACAAAGGTAAACCAGGGTTGTATTGTAAGGCACAATTATATTATGTGATTTTTTTTTCTCTGCCTTTTGAAATAATTCCTAGCATTTGAGATAGTATTTTCAATCAATCCTGAATAGTAAGCTGACATTTCACATAGAGTTCTGTATTATAATAATAAAATCACTTTTCCAAGATAGTCTCAGAGTGTCTTTTTCTACATGAACTAAATATTTTTTTCCTACATGGACATTTCTCCATATATGATGATTTTTACTTGAGGTTTTATTATCTAGTCATAGACTTCACAAGTCTCTCACCTTGAGTTGTTCACACTTGTTCTCATCCTTTCTATTCTGAAAAAAAAAGGAATTGTAGCAGAAAACTTTGTCACTTCATTCCTTGCCCTGTTTTCCAGGTGTTAACCAGATCAAGCCCAAGTGAAAATGCTCCTTTTTCATGCCTGAACTTTGCTTCCCTACCTCCTAATCAATTATTTATCTGTGCAGTGACATTCCTTTTGTCAGAGGGCTGTTTAGTTCCCCTCAAAACCTTTTGTGAGTGACTTGTGAAGGCTTTTTAGAAATCCAGGTAGATTTGTGAAATGGATGATCTTTGTTCCCGTAGCTGTTAGCCCGTTCAGAGCATTCTAATAGGTCTGTAAGGGTGACTTCCTTTTATCAAAGTCATGGTGAGTCTCCATTATGGCCATTTTCACAGCATTCTTAAAGGTGTTGAGCCAGATGCTGCTTGTCACTCAAGACTAAATCTAGGATTTCATCTGATGTCTTCAAATTGTCTCTAAGAAATGTATTACTTCTATCTAATAATCTGGTCTTCTGGATATGTTTATTGTGATATATGCTTAGTCTAAATAAGATAATTCAGCTTACATCTTTATTATTCCAGTCTCCTTAATCTCCCTGCAGTAAGAACTACTGTCCTTTTTAGACATGCAGTAAAGAACAGTTGGTATTGTACTATTCCTATTTAAACTTAGAATTTCAGTCCATGCCAGCTCTGAGGGGTTTTTGGGTTGTTTGTTCACTTTCTTTGATTCTAACCTTTGTTTTAAAATGTAACAATCATGTTTAAGGTATTTCCAATCTCTACTTAGACATATAATTTAACCCACTAACACTTAAGTATTTTTTGAAGCAGGGTGATTATTCAGACCAGTCAGGTGAAGAAGAAAAAAAAATATGATTGTGATGATTATTGCTGCTGCTACCCACTTTATTACATAACAATGCAGTCATTGTCACAATTTGTCTCTAAAAATTTAGAAAGCAAGTATTCCTTGCTGTAGAAAACCCTCACCTTCCTTCTTCAGGTGCAACTATCATCTAAGTAAAATCAAGTCTTGTAGCAAAGGTGGTCTTACTTTGCTCCTGAAGCTCTGCTATTAAGACTATGAGACTCGGGGACCCAAAAATAAAATTAGTGATATCGTGGGGCTTTTTCAAGGTATACACCCAGCAAAAATCCTAGATTCCAGTGCTCAGTTCCAGTACTTGCTTACATATATTGCACTTTATTCTGTGGCTGATAATTACGAGATGTGTAAAGACTCCCTCAAGCGAGCAAATTTTCCTTTTTACTGCAGAGATGCTGTCATCAGTGAGCCATGGAGTCACGTTCCTTGTTGTTTGTTTCTCTTTCTTTGCTGTGCTTTGAAATGATTTCGGTTGCTTTCTTTATGCATGGTGCCAAAATCAGTGTTGTCTTTATTCACTAATTTTGCCTCAGAATACATTTTCTAAATAGGTCCCTGTGGGGGACTTAGATAAGTGGAGACTTGCTCTGTGCATTTAAAATTATTTTACTTATGCCTAATATGCTCAGAACAGTCAAAGTAACATCGTGTTCAATATTTCCAGTAGTGCAGCTTTAGTTGCTTACATAATTAATGCAAATAGAGGCAGCAATGGCTTTTAAAGCATCTAAAGTTTTCAGGTGGGAATTCTGTGTGTGTTTGGGGTTTTTTTTCTTTGGGTTTTGTCTAAATTCCCCAGTATTATCTGTTGGAACTTGCTCCTATTTATCATCACTTAAATTTAAGGATAGCCTCCAATTTCATCTTGGATTTTTGGAGACCTAACTTTTGTTCTTCACTTCTCCATCTACAAAATGAATGGACCATATGAATGCATAGATTCTTTGATTCTATTTTTTTACTATCAGAATATAATGTAAATAATAATGATGCTATTTGCTGTTTTATACAATACAGCAGTTTTCGATAGTCCAAACTTTTAGTACATTGATCTTACTATTTAGAAAACAAAACAATTTAGAGTTAAAAAAAATTGTTCTGTTAGTTCTGTCATAGAGAAACAGAACTGTCATGATGTGATTTTGCTGTGGAATTTTTCTTGTCTTGCACCAATGGTTTCATAGAAATAGTTGATACTACAGAATCTAGCACACTTGATGCTTTCTAATATCTATGCCAACTATCTCTCATATTCTTCAGTACAGAGATTTCTAGTGTTCTTTTCTGATCCACTTCTAATTTAAAGCTTTATTCATACTCATATTCTAAATGCTTCAGTGATAATGTGTTGATGTTTATCAAATTCATTGTCTCTTACATGACAATCTCTGCAGAAGAAATTGTTTCAGAAATTGCTTTTAGATGGTACTGATTTTCTTCATGGATCTCTCCCCTTGGGTGATCAAACATTATAGATGCTGTGAATTAATTTGGTACTCTGTTGTGTATACAGCCACTGTGATACTGCAGCAATTTTAACTTTTTTTTTTTTTTTATCACAGCATGAATGGAAAAATCCAAATGATTTTTAAAAGCCTTCAGGAAGGCAGTAGGAATAAAAATGTGTATTAGATGTGGGGAATCATAAATTCTTACAAAAGTAATGGTTGAAGGTCAGAGAAATTAGAGGACTTGGAAGATTTGTTTCCATGTAAAAGGAACTAAATTACTCTCTAGATTCTGACTGCAGTTAAATATTTCTATACATTCTCAAAAAATGCAGAATGCAATGCCAATAATGATAATTAAGGCAGCCCTCAGTGAGCAGGACTGTTTGCAAGTCATTTATCTAGCACACGTGTATTCTGTGCTACATAGTGCTGCATGAAAATTCTCAGTATCATTTTAAATGGGTTTCTACCTCTAACTCCAGAAGCAGGCTGCTATAATCATGCCTTACATCCTGCTTCCAGCACCTGCTTGCTCACAACCGCTGCTGGAGCACGTATTTTTGATGATGTTTGTGATGATGCACTGCTGTGTGTCTCCCTGGACATGTTTTTTTTCTTTGTTGTGATAGAAATACTGATTAACAACTTCCTGGTAGCAGATCACAATCTGTTCTGTTGAGTCTCTCTCTCTCCTTTTTCCTACTTGCACTTTGTCATTACATCAGTGATGAAGACTGAGGTCCACCTCTGCAGAAGAAAGATGATAAGAAGTGCTGAACCTCCAGAAGACACTATTATTTTGCATTCAGGTCTTGTCTTTGGTTCATCTCTGTCCTACATTCAATGTAATCCTCTTCAACAGTTCTGGTTTTTGCCTTTAAAGTTTGTAATTTTTTTTCTGAGAATGTCAAATCATATACTGTGACCTTCCAAGGGCAAAGTTTCTCCACATGTTTAGAGGGGCATAGACACCTAGATATGTATATTCTTGTGCTTTCCAGACTAATTGCAGTCAAACTAAATCCCCAAAGCACCTTAAATTATAATGTAAATTTAGAAGACAGATCATAGACACATCAAGACGGAAATGAAGCCTTCTAATTTATTTATCCTCTTCCAGAGTTTCCATAATTATCATCTTAATTGTTTCAAATGTCCTTCCTCTCTTTTATGTTTATCAAATGCTGAACTGAAGAGAGATCTTGCAACTTATCAGTCGTGATGACGTTTAAAAGTAGTGAGAGATCCCTCCTAGTATTGTGTTTCTTCTTGTTTTATCTTTCAGCTCAGAATATTTTTGAAGAGGTAAACAAGTGATCAAGATCCTTATGTCTGCAAATCATTTATCTTCTTGTTTATCTTCATTGTTCAATATTAATGATTCACCGTGCTTCTCTGTCTATTTGTACTTTGTGAGTATGGGTTGTCTGAAACATCGCTCTCTAAATCCTCCCAGAATTTCTTGTTATTAAAATTAAGATAGATCACCACTATTTCTTAACATTTTGAGTAATTTATTTTATTACTTCTTTTCATGTAAATAAGACAAAATTCTTATACATCAGGATTTTTTTAAAATTCTCTCATCTCTGATTAAAGTTACATACAAAAATAAAAACCATAAGTGTAGTTCAAATTACTGCTATAGAGCTTTGATTTCTTTAGGTTCTGATTTTGCAGAACTTGGTATAATTATGGGCAACTATTCAGAATCTGAAAATGCAAGGAGTAAGGGTAGCTTTTTAAAGAGTACTTTCCTAATAGGTACCAAAAATATGTAGTCTGAGGCATAAATGTAAGATTTGTTAAGCAATCCAACCCCTGCAAATTGTCCTGGAACAGGACAATTTTGAGTAAAAGGAGCAGTTAAATGGACAAGAAAATAAGAACTGGTGAGCACTGATAAAAGGATTGGAACGATGCAGAGGGAAAAATGATGAAGACACTTAACTGTCAAGTTGCTAACTTTACTGTTAGCTATTTGTCAACTTTGTTGTTAGTTGTTAACAGAGATAATAACATGCTGAAAAAAAACATCGTAACTGCTGTAGACTCACTTGAGAGACTTGAGCAATACAGTCAAGAAGGGGTAAGATTTTTCAAT
This sequence comes from Colius striatus, assembly GCF_028858725.1. Lineage (NCBI taxonomy): Eukaryota > Metazoa > Chordata > Aves > Coliiformes > Coliidae > Colius > Colius striatus. The sequence continues at coordinate 10,089,801 of NC_084762.1, forward strand.
GACTTTTGATTTAGAGAAAAACAGATGATGCATAATAGAGAATGTTTAAATTCTTTCTCCTTCAATAACATTTTAGAAAGTTCAAGAGCAGAGCAGTGCCTATGTGTAAACATAGAAGAATCAGGATAATTTGTATCCACAATCATTTCAGGATCTTTATGATTATACAAAAGTCTGCAATTTATTAAGATGTTACACAGTGAAGAGATCCAGATCAGTCATCTCAGCCACATCTCAATGTTTAAGTCTGAAAGAACTAAGCTTGAATGTTAGGCTGATAAAGCTAGGAGATAAAGAGTTTATGTTGTCCTAGGATGCAAAAATATCACTTACTGGACATCAGTGTTGGAAATAAGGTGCAGCTTTTTAACAGTGAAATAGTTTATTGTTTAGAATGTGTTCTCTATCACTGGCAACTTGCAAATAGATTTCAGACAGTTTCTGTGAAGATGTTTGGTTAAAATAAATGAGAGAATCATTAATTTCTTTTTTTTTTTAAATCTTATCATAAAATGGTAGGACTGGAAGGGACCTCCAGAGATCATCTAGCCCAACCCCCTTGCAGAAGCAAGTTCCTATCCCACAGGTAAATGAAACACTTCCAGTTTCCCAAAGAGGTCAAAAAACTCCTGAATATTGAACATAACTACATATTTAGTTGGAAAATCCTATCAAACCTAAGCTAGTGGTCTGAGGCAAAGTTAGGCTGTAATCAGTACGTTTTTAATGGGCTTGCTTCTTTAACTTATCTCCCAGAATACACATACATCTTTCTGCCCTAGCAAGATAATAGCCATTTGCTTCTTATTAACATTTACAAATATCTAAAGGGTGGGTATCAGGAGGTTGGGACATTCCTTTTTTCTATAGTAGCTAGCAACAGGACAAGGGGTAATGGGATGAAGCTGGAACACAAAAAGTTCCACGTAAACATAAGAAAAAACTATTTCACTGTGAGGGTGACGGAGCCCTGGCACAGGCTGCCCAGAGGGGTTGTGGAGGCTCCTTTCTTGGAGGTCCTCAAGGCCAGGCTGGACATGTTCCTATGCGATGACAGCTTTCAATTTGTTTCTTCTCCTCTCTTTTTACTCTACAGAAACAATACTAGTTATGCAGCACCCCTAATTACAAACATCGCCATAGTTTTAATGCCTCAAGGTGATCCAGGAATGGCAATGTAGGTCAAGTGCAGTTAGAAAAATAGAAAGGGAAGTGATGGGTTTGAAATATCTGTTTATAATTCAGCATCTTAATCTGTTGCAATCTAATCACATTCAATTGATTATTTGGTTTAGCTTTAGTAAATAATTGTGCTTTCTCAAGTATCCTAGTAGTGTCACCTCTCTCAAATTCTGAATGACAATGCTCGAAATTCATGATTTTGTAAATATTCTTGAAATAAAAAGAAATTGTAGATGGTCTCTTGAAACTTTGACTGGATTCTCAACAAATGAGTGTTGAAGTCTTTAGAATTGTATTTTCTCTGTAATATTCAACAAGCTTTTGATGAGAAAGCATAAGCTTTTTGCACTAAAGACTGCTGTGATCGCTATCTAAGACACCACTGGAAAAAATTAATAAAACATGTTAAAAGAAGTTGCTGCTGATACTAGTTAAACGAAGGAAGCATTGATATCTTTTAAATTGGCTCTTTGCAAGTTATTTGCCTGCCACAATAAATTAGGCTAATACTCAGGATGGATTATATCATGTCAGGAACACCATTCCTTGTGAAACACTGTGGAGAGATGGAATTGCTAAAAGGTAATAGATCAACTCATGTCTGAATTTGAAGATCTAATGTAGCTATTTGCTTTAACTGCCTTGTCCTCGTGAGGACTTTTAATCAAATATCTATTACTTTCTATTTCTAATGTGGGAAAATTTCAGACCTTTTTTGCACTTTGCACTTTGTTTTTGTATTTTTCCCCAGGACTGTTTTTGACAGCTTAAGGAGATGGTTTTCTTTTCCTTTGAATCACCACGATTTCTTTTCAGCTTGGCTTATTTGAGATAATTATTCTTTTCTGATGTTTTTCTAAAATATTTTAAAAACTCTGTTGCACAGCTAATTCTAGTTTTCTGTCATCATTTATTATATTTTATCATAAAAAAAATACATTGTGTATTAAAATCTAAAATCACCTGAGAAAGCAAACATGGTAGTTTCTGTCTCTTGTATAATTCCTGTCCTGTAATATTACAAATCTTATTGTGGAACTAATTTTACTTTTGTGAAAAAATGGATTTGGGAAAGGATTTAAATGACTCCATGTAAATCATTCCTGTATCTTCCCTTCTCCAAACATAAAAAGCTTATTAAATCAATATGTATTTTTTTATCTTTCAAGGTTTCTGACTTCTTCTGAAAACAATTTTTTAATGGAGGTATAAAGGTAAATTATCAAAATGGTGTTTAACTTACAGCAAATGCACACAAAAAAAGTGTCTATAATCTTTAAAATTTGATGTAAAGTCAATAAAGTTGGAAGTTCAACACTCATATATTTCCTGGCATTTTATTTCATGTTTCCTCTTCGTTTTTGAAATCAGAACTAAAATATTTGCACTGTAAAAAGTGCAAAATTGTTGTTGAGATATTAACATACTTCCTCACAACCATGTATTTCAAATTGGTTTAACTGGTAAATAATGTTTAAAAGCCTTTTACTGCATATTATTTACTCATTGCTCCCAACATGAATGGTGAGTTTGAAAAAAAACCTCAGATTTATGCAGTTAAAAAAAATAATGTGCAATATAACTATAACAAGCCTCCTGTGAGACTTTTTCAGTTACCTTGGTTCTTTTAATCTTTCTTTAGTGTCTCATACCTTGGCGTTACATCTACGGCTGTAGCTTGACATTGGCCCTTAATTTATTCTTACAACTATTCTGCATAACCTGGACTCAGCTTTGCAACACATATAAATTAATGCAGTTTTACTGGTGTCAGTGCCAGTTAAATGGCACACGAGTATTTCCTTTTACCTGTCTGTTCATTTGTTGGTGTTCTTCATTGATTCCTTATTTACACTCTGACTGTATTGGAAAAATCAAGAAGGTACTAGTTGTATAAAAGATTAAAAAATTAGATATAATAGTAATTCTTTCATTGTGACATAAGTATCTTTGTTCTTATTTTTAGTTCTCAGAGGACCTGATCCATTCTCTCAGTACATACTGAAGTCCAATCTTTCTTCATTTTATTTTCTCTGGACTGGTCTCTGTGACTAACTTGGAGTAAGAAAACTATAGAATCACGTATGTCTATTCAAATGATGGAAAAATCTCTCACTTATATTTTCTTTCTCAGTCTTTGCTCTTTTTCACTTTTGTTTGTCACCTTTTAGTTGTTTTCTTTTGACCTTTAAAGAGTTCAACATATGTTTTCAACTGTGTAAAGGTTGATAGGAAAATTCAGTGTTTATCAATGAATTGAAAAGACCAACACATTTCCATTAACCTGGGCTTGATTTCTGTACATTAGTTGAGACATGAGTAGCACTGGCCCTGTGCCTGTAACATATTGTAGGGATCCAGATACACCAAAAAAACTCATTAAATACTGTAGTTGTTGACTCATTGAATGCCATTGTTTCAGTTAGATTCCAAATGAATAACTCATATTAAAAAGAAATGGGGAGTAAAGTAGAGATTTTCTAATTTGGTATAGAGAGTTTAGAGAGACAGGTGAAAGAGAAGCTTAATTCTGACTGTGATCCACATGTGAAAAGTTGGAAGTCACTGTCAACTCATTTAAAAATGCTGGGATAACTGAGGCTTAAATCACTTCTATGACACTGACTTTCTCTAGTGGTTTTTTTTTTTCAGTTCAATTCTCAAGTCTCTAAGGAAAAGCTTGTCTTAAAGGTTTTAATGTGCAGGAGAACAATGAATCATGAATGCACTGTAACTAAAAAGAATTCAGGATGAAATGATGACAAAATAGAGTGGTGAAAATTATCCTGAGAATTCAAAAATCATTTTAGACTCTATCTAAGAATCAATTTCTGGTTCAGGGCTTTCTTGGGAGCAAGTGAACCATGGTCCTTGGGACTGATTTTATAAAATTGTTGTGGCTATGAGAAAAAAAATCATCAAACTATTTTTCAAAAAGATATGTCAAGCTCTCTGTATTCTAGGTCAGCTTGATCTCAGTCATGAGAACACAGTAATGATCACTAGACACTAGCACCAGAGTAAGAGGGGTACTCTCATTTATTAAATTATTCTGAGTGCTGTATCTTCAATCATATTATCACAGTGCAGAATTACTTTTAAATTTGCTGTACTTTTTGAAATTAAGAAAGTGAGGAGGTTTTTGTTATCTTATTACTCCAATTGTCCTATATATCACATTTTATATCTAAGTAACTGAGTGATCAGTTTCTCTGGAAGAACAATGCTGCACTTTGGTTATTGCTTTAGAACATGAGTTTTGCTTTTTCTTTAGAGCAGAACAAATATAGTTCTTTCTGTATTCTGTATAATTCCTGACTAGTAGAATATTTTATTACAAAGGCTGTGATAACAGGGCTTATCTGTACTGTCAAACAAACACAGCTAAAAATATGTCGATGTTAGTGAATCTGAAGAGTGATGATGATAAAACAAAAATACAGAAGCAAGTTGTCAATGGCTTTGACCAAGCGTTTGACATTTGTTTGCTATAAGAGCAGTGAAAGTCTGATGCAACTTTGTAATGGGAAAAAATAGTACTGGGAAGCCTAGGTAGCTTTAAAATTTGAGTTTAAAAAGAGGTCAACTAGTTTCCCAAAGTGATTTTATAAATCAGTCTTACTGAAACAGATTTCAAAAACCCAGGAGTCCTGGAAGTCTAAAACCTCATTTTCCAAAACTACCTATCTAGCTAATTACTCTCTTTTTACCAGAGAATTTTTATTAGAGCAATAGTAATATGAGGAGCGAGCAACCTCATAGAAAGGTAAATACTGTCTAAACATTTGAGAGATAGAAAATGAGACCGTGAATCAAAGCTATTTTGTAATCTCAGTTTTGCAGCTTACTTTATCTAAATTCTGTTATTAATGCTGTTCTCAGTGACCTGAGTGGTATCACTATTGCTTTGATAACCATGACTGGCAGTTCTAACAAAAAGACTGAGAGATGCATGCTTAATGAGACTGAACCTTTTCCATCTCTAGAGGTACTCTCCTTTAGGTCAGGACTGAGACATATTGATGGGATAGTATAAGGGAGCTTGCATTATCACTCCTAATATAATATTCAGTCTCTGGATTTATTAGTACAAAAGTTATTCTCCCAGGTTGTCAACCTGACAAGTCTCATTAGTACTAAAGATTTTCTACTATGTCTAGGAAAAAAAAAACACCTTTATTTTCATTTACCCTCTTGATAATACAAGACATGACAAGGTAAATACTGAAGACAAGAATGTCCTTCCAAAAGGTTCTGCATTTCTAAATTTGCTTTCTTTTTCTTAAAAAAAGAAAAAAATGACCTTTTTTTACTTCTTAAAAGTACATGAATTCCGTGTTTTTAGCTATCACACCAGCTGGAAGTTTTGGCACTCAAAAGACTGAAAGTCGTTGGAAGGACTTCACAGTTGAATCTTTGTGTGCGCCTATGAAACGATTTTTAATGCAATGACTACATCTTTAGTTACTTGCTGTTGTATTTGATGATAGGGTTAAAAACACAGTCTCATCTTTCCCAGTCACCAAAATCTTAACACATACTTTCATAATGATTTCAACTAGTATTAGTATGGCTCCCAAAATCTTACCCTGGATCCTTCCTGTTGTCAGTCCTGTAGCTACAGGACTCTTAAATGTGCAGACAATTTCTTCTCCCTTTTTAATTATCAGAGACCAAGTAGTGATCTGGGATGACCTTATTTTTCTATATCAACATCTACCCAGTCCTACCCTTTTATCCCTCCCTTTTCCACCTTCTATCTCTTTAGGATCTCAGTGGCAGTAGTCTCACAGCCTTCACAATCTCAGAACTAGTTTAATATTTTTTGTGAAGCATTTCTGAATCACTTCACACTTTACTTAAGTAGCAGTGTCCTCAGCACAAGCTTACTCCATGCAGACTTCTTGAAACTGTTCATTCTACATTCACTTGGCTAAAGAGTTTCACCAAAATATTTTGGAACAGCAGTAAAACACCAATTCATTTCAATGATATCATTAAGGTGCACAATTTAAAAGCCTGAACTATCTATAGTAAACAGAGTCCCAGAGATCAGAGAAAAACAAGTCACAATTTATTTCATAATCTCTATATTAATTTTATCAACCTAAAACTACTTCAGAAGGGATGATTATGTGTGTTAAAAGTGTAAGAAGGCTGAGAAGACCTTAACAGTAGCAGCCACAATTAGAAAAGTGCAAGAAAAATTCTTTCTCTGATTTCTGGGGCTTCTACAGTGGTATGACTGAGGTTGGCCCAAATAATCCCAGCAAACTGCTTCAGCTGTCTGTATTGAGAGCACTGAAGAGGGCAAAAAAAAAACCCTCTATGGATTTATCTACTGTGATCTGGCAGTCAAATTTGTGTCCTCAAGGTAAATATTGATGGTTACAGATACCTAGTGTCAGCTTACTAGCTTCATTTCTTTTGATATCCTGTTGTAGCTGTGACCAGAATCTGATGGTTTAAAACAAGAGAGAAATGAAATGTGTAACTTGGATTACAGGCAGAAACATCTTTCGTGATCTGAGTAGGTATCTAGCTAAATCTGGAGTATTTGGTATCTGACTATTGTTTTTATCTCACCTTCTGACAAATCCTTTCTCCTTCCATCACAAAGAAGTAGCACAAGTGTGTTAGAAAAGACAGATTCATCTTGTCTGCTATTACTGATTCCGTGTAGGATCCTTACATGTATTTTGATTTCCGATGAAACTGTGAGATGCACACCAGTCCTGTGACAGCAAATAAGATCATTCCCTTCTTGTATGTGCCATACTTAATCATATACAAGAGTGTTTTATTGCACAAGCAATACCATCTATACAAACGGCATTTGCTAAGAAGGATGGTGCTCCTCATTGCATTTAAACTTCAGCACAGGAGTGACCACATATTGATAGAAAGGAGTAAGTGATTTGTATAAATTGGTCAGCTTCAGGAAGGCTCCTGAGCTCTTTGAATGTAATTGTCTTATTGTCTCTTTTTTAAACCATTCTTCTTCCTGCCTGCCTGCCTGCCTGTTATTAACTAAATGCTTCCTGGTTTCCTGTGGGGAGAAAAAGGAATGAAACAGCCATTTGAGATAGTGGTAGTCCCATCGTAGCTTTCCATTGTAAATATTCTGTCCATGATCCTATTACAGATTCATTGAACTTTCCTTCTTTTATGCAAAAAGAAAAAAATAGCACAAAGTTTTACACTGCTTTTATTCCATGTATATGTCTGATTTTTAATGTAAGTATGGCTGAGCATTCACTGTGCTGGATAGTCTGGGATTTAATCATACCAAATACATTTGAATAGAGACAGTACAGTTGAAAGTGAGATCTGGGGCTCCAAAGAAGCGTTGGAGACTGTAAGCATGTTAAATTTTGATAAAATTAAGGCCAAGCCAAAAAAAATATAAAGTGTTTTGGAAGTGTGATGAGAATATAGAGATCTTACTGTCAACCTACAGATATATTTACTTGAATTCTGCTCTGTATCTGGAATTCAGTTCCACAGTTAAATAAAATGCATTATGAGCTCAAGAATGGACTAAAATTATCTGCTCAATACAGGGCAGAGTAGAGGAGAAAGAAAACCTATCTGAAAACTAAGACTAGAACCTACCTGTACATCTGTGGATTATAATGATTAATAAAGATTTCCTTTAACCATATCACTACATCATGTACTGAAGATCAATGAATCAGTGAAGCAGAGGTGGGAACTCTGGAGTATAAGTATGGAAGATGATATTGTGAAGCTCCATGAATACTGGACAACCAAACTGTTCTACCAGTACAGATCTCATAATTCAAGTCCTGGCTCTACTTTCTTCATCCATTTTGTTCTCAGCTCATTTCAATTCTGTCCAACCCCCACCTCCCTGCATTTCCCCTTTATTTGCTTTATATCTTGACCAGGCATTTAGATATTTCCACTTTTTCCACTATTTCCTTATACTTCTTGTATGCACCCATCTCTGTTGACTTATAACAAATCAAGATTTCTGCTTTTTTGAGACAATATTGAGTCATTTTTCTGTGTACTATATGACATTTTACTGCATGTCTAGATGACAGCTACCCATATGTGACAAGAGATGCTCAAGTAGTAAAAATCTCATCTACCCTGCTGATAGACTTTTCATGTCGTACCTGGTGAGCTTGCTACTCTGTCCTTTTGGGCCATTATTCTCTTTCAGTTCTGTTGCTAAGAAGTAGCTGTAGCAACCAAGCTGCTTGTGTATTTGTGCCTTAGAAGGGAATCAGAATTATTAAAAGTCTTTGTGGCTTAAATCCTGCTGTGCAATATCATTCATTTTTTTTCATAATAGTGAGAGTTACAGGATCTGGTTTTAACTGTATGGCCATGAATCTCAGTCATGATACATCTTGTAGCTGATCTGTATATGTTTAAGAAGCATTCAGCTCCTGCCATATTTGTGCTCAACACCTGAGTCACAAGAGCAGTCTTCCTATAATTCATATTGCTATTGTTATTGTTATAGATATTAAAACATATAGATTTTAATGCTCAGATAATGATTCTTTTTCATGATATTTCTGTTTGATATACAGTTTTTCATTATGGATTTAATCAGTTTTAATCAAATAAGGGCTTCTCTCTCATCTACTGATTCTGCTGTAATTGGGTAGTGTATTTGCCTTTGGATGTATTCCCACAAAAAGTGACAGTCAAGTATGCCGTTTAGAAACATTAAATAATTCAGTCCTCTGAAATTTTATCTAACAGCAGTCATGTGGAAACCCATTATAAGGATCTGCATTGATAAATGAATAGTACATCAGCCCTGTTTGCTGTTGTGACAAAGTAACAATGTGAAATTTAAAAATATTCAGATATATCTGCTTTGTGAATTCTATGCATGAGAGAAGTTATGCTTCTCCATAATCTATGCTGTATTATAATTTACTAAATTTCTTTAAAATTGAGTATTTTCCTATGCAGAGCTTTTCTTAACTGGTAGAACTATTTAATTACCATTTCTAAATAATCTTTACTTTTCATTAAAATCATTAGTAGGAAAAAAACAAGCATAATGTCGTGGAGGAAAGGTGCAAAAGCAACTTTGGAAGATCATCTGGTCCAATTCTCCTTTACCAGTTTTCATTAATGCTTGCTCCAGTTATGAATTGTAGCCTTAATCCTTAGTGAAGCAAAAGCATACAGGTACCTGCTCACACATACACACTATATGTACCAGAGTTTCACATGCTGTAGGAGAGCTATACATATTCTGAACCAAGACCACCAGCTGGATGTCTGGAGTCTAAGCCTCCAGGGTATGCTGTGCTGTGTGCCTGCCCTTGGTCAAAGTGCTTCTCAGAAAGGGAATGATAGAGTTGGGGATGCAGCAATTCTCAATTCACTCATGATTCATTTTCCCTCTTCTTTGCCTACCAAGGCAGTATCAGTTGTAAGAACCGCACAATAGGAACAGGCTAGCCTGAGATGGCATGTCATGGCTTTTTTTGCAGTGGAAGAGGAACTGACCTGGGCTGAGGCAGGGTGGCAGTTCTCTTGTGTAAGAGTAAGTTACTGCTTCTTTTTTTTTACAAGTTTGTAATAGTTCCTTTGAAGTAAAGCAATACACTGCACATTCACATTCAGAATTTATAAGAACAAACTAGATTGTCAGAGCATTTATTAATCTTTCTCCCTGACAACACATCTCACTGATTGTTAAGTAACCTACAAAATAATTTTGTGCATGATCTGAGACATGATAAACTATCTCTTCCTGTTATTGCTGTTCTCTCTCCATTTAGAAGGGTGATATTACATCAGATGGAATGGGAAACTACTCTTTAGCAGTACTAACACTTGATGTGCTAAGAGTGCAATTTGTGCAATATGAATAGGACCATGACAACAAAGGCATTTCAAAGCATATGCAAGAGAGGTTTGTTGATCACTCAGTGAAATCTCATAGGGCTGTTGGTGGTTTTCTTCTGTGGAACCACTGAACAGGGTCAGAGCTCTGGAAAAGAAGTCAGGCATTTAATAAGGTTTTCAAGTACTAAAACTGCAGAGAGTATTCAGTTTCTTTACTGAAGATATCTTGATGTACAGTGTCTAGATGTAGATATACATTATAACTTCAGGACTAGTGCTGTACATCAAGTGTTCCTTTTCAGAAGCCTATTGATTTCCTTCTTCAGTGAGGGGGAGACATAAGAAAATTGTTTATGTCCTGTTTTGGATTTTTTTTAGATGGTAGTAGCCTTTCTCCCTAAGGCTTTCTAATTTTACTCTCCATTTGTGAAAACTGCTAATAAGACATTGCCTTCCAGACTTTTGGAAAGTAGATTGGCAAATGATATGCAAGCTACCATGATGTATGGAACATTTTGAAAGTGGCCATGCTTTACTCCCTCACTGACGTGTACACAGAAGCACTATGTATAGCACTTATTTTCCATGACTGTGTTATCCTTGCTGTGTTGATGAATACTGTTAAACAGATATACCCTATGCAAATTAATGTCTGACTGTCCAGGGAGAGTGTGGAGTCTCCTTCTGTGGAGATTTTCAAAACCCACCTGGACATGTTCCTGTGCACCCTGATTGTGCAGAACCTACAGAGGGTTGTACTGAGTGATCTCTGGAAGTCCCTCGCAATCCCTACCATTCTGTGCTTCTGTAAATGTCACTTTGCTAATGCCTTTTATACCAGCTTTTTCAGTGATATTCCTTAACTTGACAAACTGCCTCACTGATGTTTATCTCTGTAAAAAAAGATGTAAACTTGTTTTCCAGAATAGACAAGCACAAACTTCTTACATCTGGCGTAGCTGAGTTTCATATCAACACTTCATATTGCAAAAAACACGCAGCACAGTCTTCAAGAAACTAGGTCTCATTCTGTCTGATGGATTGGGGCAGCAAATCCAGGGTTGCCACTTCTGAACTACAAAGACCAGAAACATACAGATTGTTGTCACAGTTGTTTGCTTCAGTGAATACGATCCAGCACTTCTGTAGCTGATAAGCTTATACGTGGTAAGTCCCAGGTTGCATTTCTCTCTTGATTAAACAGCATTCAGTCATGAGATTATTATATCAATACTTCTGTTAGGAAAGTGGGGTTTTTTCTTGTTCATTATTAACAATGGGATATGTTGTACCACTGATTTTTGTAAAGATCTTCAGAAGAGAGTTTCTTCTAAAATATATAGTATCATATGCTTGAACAATACAGTTACAGTAGGAAAAGTCAAGAAGTTTAAGTGCATGAAATACATTTGACTTTTTTTTTATAGAGAAAAAAACTTTTAAATCTAAAAATATATTTACCAAATAAAAGCCCTATGGGTGCCAAGTGTCAGTGAGAACCTAGTCTAACCTATTACAATAAGATTGTTTCGTATCAAAGTCTTTCCCAGTATGACATTATTTTTATCACAATAAGAAAGTGATCACAGAAATATAAATGCAATAGTGATTGAATATGCTAATAGAATGCTAACATGTTTTTTTTTTAATCACCTGTTCTTACCAAATTCCTTTCCATGTTTCTTTATAGAAACAGTCAAAATAAAATCAATTTTACTTTACTGATTATTTTTGTGGTTAAGCAGTGAATTAGAAATACTTTTAAATATTACAGAATTGCAACTAACTCTTTAAAATATAAACTCCTTTCTTTTCCTTTTGTCTGTAACTGTAACATACACAGGGTTGATGTAGCAATGGACATGATTTCATAAATACTTGTGACCCCTTTCTCACTCTCTGCCAGGAAATGCTCAAACTTCTTGTAAGATTTGTCTTATTTCTTACCATATTTGGTTGAAGATCAGCCTGCCCATATTTACCATGAAGATGCATCCCCTGTAAGAAGAGATTTATCCACGTCGTGATTTGGCCCAGCTAGCAAAGAAGCACCACGACAGTCCCTTACTCAGTGCCCCCATTCACCCCAACTCTTGTTAGGATCCACATTGGAAAAGTGCTACTCAATGGGTACATGTTTCCTTCACTCTGTAGGTTTGAGTTATCCAGAATTATCACCTTATGCATGTTTGCTATGATTTCAATTACATATTTAGTCACAACTTGCTACAGTATGGTAACAATGAACATGCAGTTGATAGCTTACTGTAATAAACAAATGTCAAAAACCTGAAAAATCATGTGCATTAACATCTAACTCTGTAGTGTATGTATTGGTACAGGGCACTTCATAAAGCCAAATCACAAGGAAGCAAATTCTTCTTAACAAGGCATTTTGTAAGCATGTGCACAGCCATTTGATTTGCAGTAGATAAAAGAAATGTGTATTAATTAAAATCCCTTTCGTGACCACATTTTTCATTTTAGTATGTGTTCCTTCTTAACAAATGAAACAATGGATGTTTAATGCACTGCTATTCTACAGATGCATCCTTGTAACTCTCTTATATTCCTGTAGTTAAAATTCCATTACCACTCCTAACATAATCTTCTGATTTATACAAATGTTCACTGAACAAAATGTTACAGTCTAGTGTGCTGTCAATTAAAGTAAATACAACCTCACTAAAAGTGCATTTGAATCCACCAGTTACAAGGAAATTATTTCTACCTCTTGTTTTCTCAGTAGTTTGCAGAAAAAAAAAGTACAGAATTAGAGCTCCACTGCTCATATTGTTGACCCAACACTTTGAGCAGTTTTCATGTGAGTGAAAATCATTAGGTAAGGTGTGATCCTGAGAATGACTGAGATGTGTAAATGCCTTTTTTTTTTTAAGTGCCAAAAGAACAACAAAGCAGTCGCCAGTTATTGACTTTGATGACTCTGTTAACAAAGCCATCTCTGATGCTTCTCCTCTACTTTATGACTACTTTATGTTTTCTAGTGTCTTTATTGCATACAGAATTTATTCTATATAGAAAGCAATATTATGGTGCCTGCACTTGAAGAAATCCAAAGGGTAATACTAATAATTTAGTCTTTACAGACCAATGTTTATAAATTGGGATTTTTTTTGTGCTGTGTTTATTAGTAGTCAAAATACTTAATGACTTTAAAGAGGAATGTGATTTGTCTTTCAATCACAGCTAAGATAAATTAAATTTCCATGTATAAAAGTATATCAATAATATAATTGTCATAAATATAATATTATTGATTTATTTTATGGACTAGAATAACATTAAGTAGTGATAAATACTGTAAAATAGTGATTTATACGATAAAATATCACTATATACCATTAAACAGTGATATGTGTGCATGTAATAATGATAAATGATATTTATATTTACATTAATAATATATATTATACATTTTATATGTGTCATATAAAATATACAAATATCTGATAAATTCTAAATTCTCATACTGCTGTTCATAAGACCTTCAAATAATTATCTGAGAGTTTTTGGTCAGATAATTTTTATTGTAGAGAAAAACAAAACATGAATAATGGTCTCTGCTTAGAGTAACAATTCTAACAGTAGTTTAGTCTAAAAATAAATTATTTGACTCTACCTTTAGAAAAACCCTCTCAATGTTACACAGGGATAGAAAAATAGGAGCTTTAGCCAGTAGAAAATCAGATATTAAGTGAGGAAGATTTGTTTTCTCTTCCTGCTTTTTGTCGTATCTCTTACTGTTTTTCCATGTCTGTTTTCTACTGTCCTCTGTTATATATCGTTTCCATAGGAAACGAGAGGTTGTGATTTTGGAGACTTTAGTTGCCAGATAACACTGTGTTACAGGCATATTTACTTTTCTTTTTTTTTTTTAAATTTTTTTTTCCCATTTGAGTCACAGATATGTATTTCCAATGCCTTTCTTCTAATCCAGAAACAGACAAAGGTCTGATTCCAGGGAATTGAGCATCTCATGTTTTATTAATAGGTTTCTTAAGGATAGGGAATCAGTCTAGACATGTAAACTCTGGTGTAGGTGAGATTTTTCACGTCTCTTCCATATGTTAGTGAGATGTATGTCTTCAGCAGGTATTCTCAGCAACATCCTCATTTACAATGATCTGTTCCAATGAGACCAAAGGCTTGAAATTCCTCTACCATGAAAATAAATGTGATGGTTTAGTTTAGTTTTTTTTGTGTGATTCTCTGTTTACTTCATGAAAATACATATTATTTCTCTTCTAATAAATATTTGATTCACAGGCATTGCCAGAATAGCTGCTTCTGTGTCTTTAATAATTTTCTCTTCCTGTTTTCAGTTGTGTCAGAGTAAATTTTCTTCTTATTAGCTGGTACAGGGCTGCATTTTGGATTTAGCATGAGAACGATGTTGGTAACACACTGATGTTTTGGTTGTTGCTAAGTAGCACTTGGGTTCAGGACTTTTCAATTTCTCACACTCTGCCAGAGAGCAGGTGTGTGAGAAACTGGGAGGGAGCTTGGCCAGAAAAGCTGACCCAAACCAGGCATAGGGCTGTTTCATTCCACAGGACACCATACCTACCATGTAAACTGGAGGGAATTGGCTGGGATAAGCAAATCACTGCACAGGGGTGCTCTGGGCATCAGTCTGTGGGTGGTGAACAGTTGCATTGTACTTCACTTGTTTGTCTTGGCTTTTATTTCTCTCTTTTTTTATTTTCTTACATTCCTTTTAATTACTATTTCTATTATCATTGCATTTTATTTTACTTATCAAACTATTCTTTTGTCAGCCCACGAGTTTTATTTTTTTTTCAGTTCTCCTCATTCCACTGAGATATGGGAGAAGTGAATGAGTGCCTCCATGGTGCTTAGTTGCTGGCTGAAGATAAGCCATGCAATGGGAAAATGAGAAGAATGGAGTAGATTTAACAGATGAAGAAAAAATTATCTGAGTTAGAGTGAATAGACTGATTGGAAGCAGGGTGTGGTGATTATGACATAAATAGTTTTCTGTTTTCTTTTATCACTGGGAACAAAAGAACTTTTCTTCTGTGATTAGCTCTCCATTTTTAATGCAAATAAAAGCAGTAAATAGAATTGTGGCCTGAAAGGTAAGCTACAAATTGTTGCCAACCTCACTTAGAAAACTGGTCAAATGGAGAAGTGAGACTTTGTTCAATAAATTGAGGTTTCTAAATTCGGTTGTCTGGAGACTGACTTGTCTTTGGAAGTGATGATTTGGAGATTTCTCCTTAAGATCTTAAAAGCTTAAGTATATGAAAAGTAAAAATTATTCTTGTCTCTGGCCAAATGTTTGCTAGACATAGTTAAGATCAATTAGATGTATCTAGTGAATACATAGATCCCTAAGTTTATGGATTTTTTTTCTGGGGACAAGTTCTAATATTCTTGCAAAATAAGTATCACCAGGTTTTAGTTTTGAGTTAGAACAGCCTGTATGAAATTATTATTTTACTCCCAATGGAATGGAAGAAGAGTGGTTTTTTTTCCACAGGTTAAATGTACTCTAAGCTTTAAAAAGCTAAACTCAGAACTAGAAACCCTTTGTCTATGAGTAGCCTACTTTCCCATGTTCAGTTAAGAGAAGTAGATATTTAAATACAATTTTATTTTGGAATAAGATGTAATTGGAATTTTTAGTTTGGATTTTGAGTTTTTCTAACATGGTATTTTTAAGTACAGGATTCATTACCAAAATTACATGACAATCTACCTTTCCTATGAGAAATGATAAGGATGGATTTAAGTCTGTAGTTTTATGTCATGTGCTGTCTTTTTTTATATGCAGAGGTGACTAGAATATTTCTTTTAGAATGCATAAGATAGGAAAACACACAAAACATTGGCTTTTCTTTCTAGGGAAAAAAAGAATAATCAGATGTCACAGTAGACTGGAATTAAAGAAAAATAATTCAGATAGAAGCCCTAATACATTGCATACAAAAATAACTGTTTGTGTCACATTGTAGGAATAGAGATTTACTGAACTCTTTGAATAGTTGATAATAATCTCTCATTTAAGTCCAAATGCTAATTCTGCTTGTTGATCTTGGCATGTGGTATAGTTGTGCCAGTTGGATGATGACAACCAATAGTTATTTCTTGGTTTTGTTATTTTTTTTTTCATTTATTTTATATTATAGTATAGTACTATAGTATGGTATAGTATAGTACTACTACATAGGACTCTGAATTGTAATGTGGAAATATCATTTGTGTGACTGAGTTTTTGATTTATAGTTCTGTACTGGTTCACTGGATTTTTGTTTTTTGTTTTCACAGAGGTTGGTTGGCTGTTACAAGCACTCTTTTTTACAAGAGAGAGTCAGAGGCATAAAACAGAAAAGTCACACACTTAGACACAGCTGAGATGAGATATAACAGAAATAAAATTTGCTTTTGGAACATAACAAAGTGAAGAGTAATACATTTGTTCTGTGCAGCATATTGTCTTTTTATTCCTGTAATGTTTCTTTCCCTTTTATTTTTTTTTTCATTTTACATAGAGGGAAATTAGAAGTAAAAAATATAAAGAAAACAACCCAGAGAGCAAGTCTGAATCCTCTAACAAAGCAGCAAATTGATGTATTTATTTTGGAATTTTAGACTAAAGTTGAAAAAGAGGAAAGACATAACTTTGCAATGGTAAATCTGTTTCAAGCTGAACTAGAAGGATTTTCTTGATTTATATAATTTAGATTAAGATTTGCTATATTCTTTCTTAGTTTTTGAGCCTGCTCTAGTCTCAAATCTCTTGTACAGCTGATGTAATAGACTGAATATACTCTAGATTGGTTACACGTAAAGGACAAGATGCATGCTGTCTTTGTTTTGTTGTTGTTGTTTTCTTTTAGAAGATATTCGTGTCTCAGTTATAACACATTTCCCTTCTGAGTGTAGCTGAATCCAAGACTTTGTTTTTGGAATGTTTGAGTTAACTTCCTGTGATATATCCGTGTTAAGAGTTGTTTCCACTGTGATAAATAAAATGAAAGCTTTCTGAAATGGATTATTCCCTCTGTAAGTTGCTCAGACAGCAAATGGAGAATAAATGTCAGTACCATCGGCAATAATGCAGGGAACATCAAATGTGGGTGACTAAAGAAAGTGAAAAGCATTTGAAATTGCTCAGCTTAGCATAGTCCTCCCAGTAGTAACCGACAACTTCTTCTGCTGAACGAGGTGGCTAGATCAAACTGTGAAACTACAAGAATTCATCCAAAGAACAGTCTTTTCTCGCTTGTCTTATATTTCTGTGCCAATTTTTGGATATTGCATTTAAACTGGATATGACATGGTAAAACTGGTGGGAATGGGCATCTTCCTTCCTGTGTATCGTCATTAAACTTCTGATAGTTTCATGTTATTTAAGATAAGCACAATCCTCTTAAACTAACAAATTATTGCAATTACTACTGACATCTATGAAACTTCACATACATGAAGTACTAGTAGAAGCTGCACTACTGCATCAGAATTCTGACAGAAATAATTCACTGATCATGTAATCCAGTCAATAAAGAAGAGTTTCTAAGGATATACAAAACTTCTCAAGAATAGCCTGTGCCCTAAGAAAATCAGGATCACATTTCAGCTGAGACTGAAATGAATAACCGTATGTCAAATGTACATTGGTACTTGGACATTTTAAATAATAGGGTTATGTTTTCTTAGGAATGTAAAGCTAAGCAATGTCATGATTTTAACATGGGTAGCAGGGATATATTAGGGGGAATCTTGACTAATGCTAATGCTGGTGATCAGAACAGGAGATATTTTTAGAAGGAAAGTTTTTGGCTGCTGTATTTCAGATATTACCAGAAAATTCACGTCAGAATTCTATCAACTAGAAAAATGATTCTGGAAGAGTGGACATAAGAAACAAACATTTATCTCTGATTTGGTTCAAGGCTTGGGATTCAAGGGAAGGTTTCTGTTGACATAAGCAATGAGAACATAGCCATTCGTATGGTTTATGATGAGCAGTAGGATTTTAAGGCTGACTGATAGCCTTGACGTAGAGCTAGAGGTTTTAAATTTAAAATCTGTCAAGGAGAAGGTTAAGGCTTATGCTTGTTTTAAGAGTGAGGACAAAAGGGTACGGGAAGGTATTATATGTACAAAGAGAGAGCCTGTTCATGTCTTGTCCTTTGAACTTGTTTTCCATGTAACATCTGCAGAAGACAAACAACATGCATTAAAGTTAAATAGAATGTACCAACTATTCCTTTCAATGACAGCCATTATAAAAGTTGTTAAAAGGGAATTGAACTGTGATTAAATCCATCAGCAATATACCATTATGTGGCAAACTACTGAAATTTGCTTTTTAATTTTTTTTAGTTATTGTTGTCAGGTTTTGGGGATGGTTTTTGTTTGGGGTTTGTTTGGTTACTTTTAGAGTAATGCACTATTTTTTTCCATTAGTTGCCAATTAGGTTGATGTGTGGAAGCAAATATGTACAAAGTGAACTCCACGTTCTGTGCTTCTCACAGTGGCCAACATAGCAACTTAAAAATTCCTAAAAATTATTTAGAAGGCACAGCACAAATAATCTTCAATGTACATAATTCATTCATTTCTCACTCTCTTTCATAGAATTAGAAGTCTTCATTGTTAGAATGCCAAGCAGTTGTGCTGAAAATTACATCTCATAAGACAAGAGGGTAAAATATCTGACACTCTACTTTTGTGAAAATGTCAAATCTGTAAATATGGTGGAAAGTATTGTATACTCTTAAACATATGCCAGGTATACAAAATAATGAGACTTCTTTTTTCCCATGGGTTTGGAAAAGTATTTTTCTAAACATAGTACATATCTATGTCTGGGATTTTTCATCATCTATATGTGTATAAATACAAAGTGAGCGTGAGGGTATTCTAAAGGCACATAAGTGTGCGAGCTGTCTGTTTATGTTTCAAATTGTTGTTATAGTAAAGTCCTGTATGTATTTAAGGCTTTATAAATATGACTTTGAAAGCAGTCAGCCAGACAGGTCGCATAACAGTGGAAAAGTACTATTCTATGATGTGAACAAGCCAACTCTTTTTCAAGTGAATACTTAAAATCATATTCAATTAATCTTCTGTGTTAACTGTTCAGAAAAAGCTGTGGCAGTTATTATGTTATGTTTTGTATTTCTTCCTATGTACTTCTGCCTGCTCATCAGTCAATTAGATTTCCAGGTGATATTTACATATGTAGAGATGATGAGAACAGTAATCAGTTTAAAAATTTGAGTTCATATTATCTACATCGTCTGGTCTTCTAATACACATAACCTCTGCCTTGAGGCAAATCACATAAGAACTATAAAAAGCTTTGTCACTTGTCTCTGTAAGCCATCAGAATAATAACCTTAAACTGTATGCTGCCTAAGAAAATGAGTGAAAGGAATTGGAGCCTTTCACTGGCAGAGGAAGCTGCCTATAAACTCTCTGAGCTTCCCTCTTTTCATAACGTATTTCAGATTGTGACTGACTGTTGGAAGAAATGTTGCAGCAGTATATGACTACATTTCCATCAGTTTCGAAGCAAGAGAACGGAAATCTATATTCCAAACTTGCTTTCAAAATAGATAGACTGAAGAAAATCATGTCTGCATCTTTCTCACACCTCTGTTTTTGAGTGTGCCACACACAAACTAAACCATTCAGATTTAGTGTTTTGACTGTCCTTTAGCCCATAATGATAACCTATAGAGACATACTCATGTGGGATATTACTGAATGAGGTGTAAGACCAATATATTCTGCATTGAAAGTCTATGTGTGGTTGAAGTTACATCTTCCACTGCACATCTGTGTTGTTTTAAAAGCAAATATTGACAGTGGGATTTGTATGTTCCTTAGCAGCACAAAAGCTCAACAGCTAAGCTAGTCTTAATCCTTCATTTCTCTATTTGAGAGTCTAAACTTTGTTTTGGTTTTTTTTTTTTTTAATCTAAATGCTATTTTAGATATTCCACAAGAAGAGATCACCTCTGATGATCTCTGATCAACTTAAAATTCTTTTGTTTCTTGTTTCAAATAGCTCTGAAGTGCTACCTCTGGAGTTTCCTAAGACTTCTGTTGTTTCTTTCAGACCTGGCTGATGTTAAAGACTCATAGATGTGGAAAAGATGATTGAACTATTTTGAATCCTAAGTGCATTTTTGTTTTGTGTGCTTTATTTGATTGTATATTAAATGATTCCTTAGTGTATAAGTAACAGGAAGTATCTTATCCCCACGACCTACCTCACATACTCATTCCAGAAGATGTTTAGACAAATCAGTACTACAGTAATGTGTCCACATGTACCTGTCCTGCACTCCTACTGTGCACTTATTTCTCACCACATGCTTACAGAGCTGTTATTGCTCTATACTCAAATGGAAAATTCTTTGAGGGTTGTAGTCCTTATCTTTCCCCAAAATATTACTATTATATTACTCATTAAGCTGCTGTCAGTCTCTCTAGCACACAACATGTGTCTAGTGAAATGACCTACACCATCAAATTCTGGAACGAAACATCCCTTGTTCAGGTACAGATGAATCTCTTATATCATTAGTTTTGCAAACAAATCTGGAGAGCACAGCACATCGTGACTTGTAACATGCCTGCTTTCAACAGTATCATCCTTCCCTGATAGTTTCCAAAGCCAACTGAGAAAAGGTAAAGTTGCCTTGTAAGAATGATATGTTTACTTTATCCATATATTAATCTACCTTCTGTAATCAGAAAGAGCATTGGACAGACTGAGAAAATGTAATTAGATGTAATTCAGTCTGGTGGCAACTAATACAGATAACTTAAGGGCAAAGATAGGACTTTTACCCACTTTACTCAAAATCTACATTGTCATATTGATTATTTTTAATGTTTTATGTCAGATTTTAATCCAACAGTGAGTATGAAGTTATTCTAAAATCTGTCAATAAGAACATTTGGGAAAAGGAAGATCTCTTGCAATTCAATTAACCTGTAACTCTTTCAACTTCATGTCCTGTCTTCTGTAGAGTTTCTCTCATAAACATGCGCTGAGTACTTGTCTACGAATTCATCACTTTAAGCTTCATGCAATGTGAATTACTTTCAGTCTTTGACCTTATCACACTTCACCTCCCTCGGCCATTCCATTATTTTGTTCACCATCGTTCAAGCTCATTTTTCTGGTTTCATTTGACATATTAAAGCTTAGTTGGCTATCATAGCACTCATTCCTGTCTTCTACCATACTTGACTGAAATATTTCTATTCATGTATTGAATTAGACTTCCCCTCTCTCAATGAAATATGGTGAGGACATTATAATCGTCACCCGGGTAAACTTGAAATACCTTGTACATGCAGTCCATCACTGAATCTTCTGTGTACTGTTATATTTTCAAAGGAAGAAATTTTCTAGTGAATTAAGAAACTGCCTGTTGAAGTCTAGCTGGTAATCCAGTTTTCATAGTTCCAGTTTTGGATGAGAATTCATTGCTATCTACTTAAATAGTCTCAACAACAGTCAGATTTGTGAAGAACATCAAAACTGCATCTTTAAAATTATTACACTGATATGAATACCTTCTGCAATCTCCAGCATAAAGTCAAGGTGAGATTCAAGCTGACAAACAAAGAATCCACTCCAGCCAGGCACTAGGTAACAGCATGTTTATCAAGCATTGCTTTGTTCTTTCTCTCTCCCTTCATGCCCCTCACTCCCTCTCTTCCATTCAGCTGCTCAAGGAAGATCATGAACTGATTCTATACCTACCCAGCATTAAATTCTATAGGATGAACACTGTGTAGTCTTTCTATCCTATTTGCTAATGGAAGCTATGGACTTGTAAACTGGAGTTTTAGTTTTTTTCTCCCTTCTGTTAATCCTCATAATGCGTTAGGAAATGTCTTAAACTAAATTCTCTTTTTTAACACCAGTCTGTTTATATATAACTTATTCCTTCTTCTCTTACCAAAAGCCTGGCTTGTAATTATGCACATTCCTGTTTTCTAGCGGACCAAGTAATAATCAGGTGATGATAAAAGAAAGAAATGATGCTATTATGTGTTTCATATTATTGTGGTATGATTAAACCCAATTCTTTTCAGTGAGATAATCCCAGAAAACGTAAGAGAAATGCATAAGGAAAAAGAAATTGTGGACTCAAACTATTTGACAAGCTCAATGGCTTTTTTGCCAAAGAAACTGATTTCAGAAATTCATTTCATGTGAAAAAGAATTGGATACAAAAGATTTCCAGCCTTAGGTAAAACTAGCCATGGGGTACAGTCTGAATTCCTATTCTTCCTATCCACATCTTAGAGATACTCCACAAACTGCATTGGCTAAGAAAACAAGATACACTCCTGCTATGGGAAACAATTTATGATCATATCATGTACATTAACTGGTGGATACTGAGTAGATGAAGTAGCAGATGGAGAGGGAAGGCTCTTATCTCCAAGGGTACATGAGAGCTGTGGGGCATTTCTGATCTTTAAAGCGTAGCCAACATCTTTCTCACCAAATTTCTTTAGAGTCCCTGAATGGTAACGCCTTGCCCCACTGGAACCTCTGCTGCCAACCTGCCTTCAGCATCTTCACAGAATGTTAGGCATGGCTAGTTCCCACAGAGGGAACACTTACTGCTTGTTTGTTTTCATGCTTTATGTTGAAATTTCTAGTAGCTATTATTCGTCAGATCTTAGATGTGGAGATACATTAGCACCTTGTTAAAGACATATTTCAAGGTTATAAGGAAAAAGGGGAATCAGACATTTTTTTGCCATGGTAAATATCAGCAGCAATAAAATCTTTATCTGTGGTAGTTTATAGGTTTGAGCATATAAAAGTTTTGCCCATTGCATTATCACCTTCTAACTGCTTGCACGGCCTTCTTAGAGGCAAAGCGAAAAGACAGATGACGTTTCTTGTGCCCTTTGTTCCTTAATCAGGAGGTTTACTTTGAGTTGCTACCAAAACATTTTTTTTCTGTAACAGAAGTTTACAGACTTTATGCTAAACTGTTTTAAGGTAAAATAAACACTAGTTAATTTTGACTTAAATCTTAAGAGCTAATATTAGAAGCAATAAGATCCATCAGAAAGCTATGGGGATGTGGCAATGAGCATTAACATGAGAAGATTTTCTGAGTATGGCAGATTATACAATAATAAGGGGATATCTAAGCAGAGAAACTGAAGTTGCCCATATTCAGTATTTTTTCATGTTCAGGGAATCACTTCTCCATACTTTCTTTCCTTCATTCTCCCTTATTCTCTACATACTCCTTGCAAAGAAACTATTCAAACAGACTATACCCACCTCTTAATATCTTCTTATTTATAATATAAAATATTCCAGAAATGTGTCAAGTACTGGCTAATTCTCTGTTCAAGGAGCAACACTACCAAAGGCAAAGTTGGCTTCAGTAATTAGCAGGAGAAGACAGGAAATTGCCTTGAAAATAATGAAAGGCTGCTTTCTTTGTTTGCTTTCAAAAATATAACTGAAATTGTTCCTTTTCTTTCACCCTATCCATTTAAGTCCCATTTTCAGGTTTCTGGGTTTGTTTGGTTTTTTTTTTCCTCTCTGGAAAAATATGAGAGTTTATTTCATAGTTTCATTCTTTGTTTCATATTAAAATGAAAGTTTATGTAATTATATAATCTAAAAAAAGCGGTGTTTAAGAGGTTCACCAAATGCTTTGAAAGGCTGCATTGGAACACCCTCCCATGCTTCCTACTTTGGTATCAGAACTAGGTCATTATAGAAAATTCTGCAAGAGGGCAGATTCTCTCCAAAGCAGGGTCTCTATTTATCTCATGATAACTGATTGGGCACATAGCCAAGAAAATTCATGTGTGTTTGGGGTCAAATACAATGTTCAGGTTTGAAACAAACAAACAAACAAATGTAGTCTTTTCACTGATTTTCTAATAAAAATGTATTTACTGTATTTATGTGCTGCTAATTCAAATCACTGGATCTGAGAGTCATAAGACTTGGTAAAAAGTCTCTCTCCATCTTTCTTATGAACTCCCTTATAGTACTATAAGGGGACACTATAAGGTGTTCCCAGAGCCTCCTCTTCTCCAGGCTGAACAACCTCAATTCTGTCTGCCTTTCTTCATAAGAGAGTTGTTCCAGCCCTCTGAGCTTTTTTGTGAACTTCCTCTGGACCTGCTCTAACATGTCCATGTCTTCATAGTGCTGAGCACTCCAGAGCTGAATTTAGTACTCCGGATAAGGTCTCATAAGAGTCATGAGACTCTCAGAAGAAGCTACTCCAGAATAAGATGATGTATAATAGTCAAG
This sequence comes from Colius striatus, assembly GCF_028858725.1. Lineage (NCBI taxonomy): Eukaryota > Metazoa > Chordata > Aves > Coliiformes > Coliidae > Colius > Colius striatus. The sequence continues at coordinate 10,114,154 of NC_084762.1, forward strand.
TTACTTGAAGAGAGGAAAGTGTAATTTTATCACTAATTTTTTTTTTCCCCCATGTAGAATTTGAGAGACAGGCTAATATTTAACAAGGTTCATACAAGCAACTTATTACATAGTCAAATCCAAAAACTTTCTTGAGATCTATCTCACTGGTAGGTGATTTATTCATGTTTCATTTTGAATAAAGCTGTTGCATACAACTGTATTTTTATTAAAAGGTCATGCATACAAGAAAATGCCAATCATTCTGGCTCACAGTGCTCCGTTATTCAACCTTGCCTCGGAATTGATCCTGTCCTGTATTTCTTCCTCCTGGATATATAGACAATTATTTGTCAAGTGAAGATATCAAGTTTTGAATGTCATTGAGCTTCTCTGTCTGCTAGCTACAATTCCCCTTAATCTGAGATTTAGTAGGAAAGATAACATTAGAATGAAGAAGCCATCAAATGAACACTATTTCTGTCTTGTGGTTGACAGTAAACTGAGTGGTATGGTTTACTCATTTTAGAGACGGGATACCATCCACAGAGACAGTGGTGGAGTCACCATCCCTGGAGGTATTTGAAAGACATACATATGTGTTCCTTAGAGACATGGTTTAGTGGTGGGCTTGGCGGTGTTAGAATCACGATTGCACTTGATGAGCTTAAGGGTCTTTTCCAACCTAAATGTTTCTATGATTCTATAAACTTTGAAGTTCCCTTCCAAACCATTCTATGGTTGTATGTTTGAAGTCTTATGTGGACAGAAAGACTTCAGACATCTTGATAGTTCTTGCTAAACATTATCATTGCTCAGTAGTACTTTACAGTATAATGTAAAATACACTAATTATTTATGTTGTGTCCTCTGCACAAGAAGCTTATTGATCTCTTATTTCATGGATAAACAATGAGTATACATTTATATAGGGCTTCAGTATTCTTCAAGAATGAGTATATCTGAATATGAATTTACCTCAGGACAGGTATCCATTCTCTCTAGGAAACAGCCAAGGCTAGCAGTAAGGGAGAAGTAAGAGTCAGCAGGCTGATATGAAGTGTGAATAAATGTTTTTCTATGTAGCCCTAAATGTGATTCAGAAAACAGAAGTAAACATTGTCTTGAAAAAGTGTCTCTTGCCTGGTGAACTTCTTTTAAGAGATATATACTTTTGACATTATTTAGTAAGAAACAGTTTTATTGAACTGTGTGTTGAATTGCTCTTTGACAGGCTATTGAGTACTTTCCAGAATTTGTTTTCCTGCCAGCCAAATAAAATAATATTTACTTCCTGCTGGCCCTACTGTTATTTTTTGGATACACATGACTGAGTCATAAGCCTAACTTCATGTTTTTCTGCTATTTCAAAATTATAGTGCTCTCACTAGCATGTAGCCACTCTCCCAGATAGGTTGGCATCTTCCTTTTGTAACTTACTCAAACTGCAACCGAAATTACTCAGTTTATTTCCTCTTGTGCAGAAACTTTCACTCCCAGGGAGAGTTCAACAATATGTAACAGCTATGAATGTGTCTCCCTGCTGATGACAAAAACCAGCAGTTCACCTTGCAATGTTCGAGATGTGTTTTGTTGACTTGAAGAAATGCTAGCAAACAGGTTAGCATGAAGCCACATGAGATTGGTTTGGAATGTTTCAGAAGCCTAAGTGCTTTTGCTTTTGACCATAGATGAAGCAGAGGACAGGAAAAGATATCAGCAACACCAGAAAGAACAAAAAAATAGGTCAAGACAGACCCAAATAAAAATACTGGGCAGCTTCAGTACAATTTTTCAGTGAAAGATGAAAAATCTCTATGGTTTAAGATGATTTAGGTTTAAGCTGGGAAAAAAACTCTTACATAACCCCAAAGCTACTGATCAGGTTCTCTTTGCACAGTACAGTGTGACAGGTATTAATAAGTCCTATGTCTCAGACTTAATTTTAGACATCAGAGCACCTGCATATCATTGGATGGTCCTTTATCTAACTGTACCAAATATGTGGTACTTCATAAAACGATGAGGACTCCTTTCTCTGATCCTCTCCTATTCATTTTAATAGGTCAACATGACAATTTTAAATGTAGCTGAGGGGAAAGATATGCTTTCTGGTCCTTGTAGAAGTAGCTGAAGTCTTGAAGTGTGACATGCAAGTATCCTTTCATTTTCCATACTAAAAGTCCATTTTTCTTTTCCTGGAGTGAAATAGATGGATGAACAACAGAAATAAAGCAGTTCAGTCTTTGTCTTTAGTTGCTCCAGGTCACACTTTTTTTTTTTGCTAGAAGTCCATCAGTTAGCAGGGGACCATTTGGTGCTTAATAGCCCAGTAAGGGCTAATAAAATTCCTTAGAGTCACAGAGTGCCACAGTTGAGTACCTTATTTATTTTATTGCCCAATGCATAGGCAAAAAAAAATCCCTATAAAATTTTACCCTTTGTTCATGAGTCAAAGGACCTAGTGATGAAGGAAACAGAAAAGGTTGAGATACTGATTGATTTCTTTGCCTCATGGAAAAGTGAATTTACTGGATTTACTGGAAACATATACTCTCAGGCCCACTGGGTCACTAAGCCTTGTGGCAGATGCTGTGGGAATGAAACACTGCTCAGAGCATCAGAGGGGAGAGATACAGTGTACTCAAGCAAATTGAAGATACACCTGTGGAAGCAGGTGCGGTGTCGACAGAGCTTAACAAGGTTGATGTGAGTTTGCTGCTGCTTAAAAGGTTACAATAATGAGGAGAGGTATGTGATGGCTGAAAAGAGGCAAACATTACATCCTCTTCAAGACAAGCAAAAAAGGAAGCCAGGGAAAATATAAGACAGTAAGTTTGTAGACTGGATTCTTTTCAGTTCACATATTACTTGATGCATGACTAAGTAAGTTTCCAACTGGGCCTACTCCTGCTATGTACGAGGTGGGTATGTGTGTGATAATTGACACACAAAACTTGTGTGGTCAGCTGAGAATAAACTTAACTATAAGGAGTTTTGTTTGCTAAGTTGTATTCCTATCACACCTCTACTCTTTCTTTGAGAGTACAGGAGATAGGGCTGTTGCTAAGCAGCAGCTGTCACCAGAAAGCTGTATGTGTAATGTTGTGGTAGTGGATTAAATGCCACTGAAGTACATCACTTCTGAAGCCTTCCTGTCTATTATCTCTTGAAATGATTTATAGCCACAGTACTCAGTCCAATGTGAATATCCATTTTCCCCTTTCCACCCATCCATATTGCCTGTGATGTCTGGTGAGTTTTAAGGCTGTCTGTGTTTTGTTGTTAGTATTTTGAGAAAGCCTGGCTCTAGAGCTTCAGTGTTGGAGAAAAAGTCTACCTGTGACTGTATTGGTCCTACCAAACACAATCCCGAGTATTAACATTAATTAAGGTGACTGTGAAGAAAAAACAAGGCTAGCTATATTAATATCTCTTTAATCTCTTTTTCCATAGGGAGTGTGTTTTCTTTCTCGTGGACTGAGTTGTTACGACCAACTCCCAAAATACTGGTTGCAGAAAATACTTTTGAGAACAGTTTCTTTCTGCTTGTGAGGAAATTATTTCAACATCTGAAATTTTAATTTTCACTTCCATGGGCACAGCTAAATGATGGAACTTTACCATGATGCAAAATATTTTGGCATTTGAACTGTCTTAAAACCTAATATTTCTTGAATGTGATAGAAGAGTTGAGTAGCTATTTTCCTAAAGATTTGTAAACACAAAGGGCCTTTAATTTTCAATGAGACTGAAGAAATTAGGCTTACATGAGGGAGAACACCCCCGGTTGCTCCTTATGCTGGCTGGGCAGGAAGTAATTTAGATCTATAAGTCTTCATTGAACTAGGAATGACATTGTCCACAAAAAAGAAGTCCTCCCTTGTAACAAGCCCATTTAATCAACAGTAGAGAGAGAATAGCATTGGCTCTGTCTGCACACATGTATGTAAGTCTTTCAAACTGTTCTTAGGTGTTTGAAAAGTTTTTGACTATTTATTTTTAGAAAAAAAAAGGATTCTTTTATTTATTTTTCAATCTTGAAGTGTAACACTCTTTGGCTAAGGAACTATGATATTTTTACATTTATAGAGCAGCTATTGTGTTTGGATGCTAATTTGGTTTTAGTGTCTTACCCTTCTGGCAGGGTAACCGATAGCTATGGAAATTAGCAAATTTGTGACAAAAGGGAAACAAAATTCAAAACGCTGCAAAAACATGTCTTATCTCTAACTCTGAAGCTACTGTTCTTCCAGCCATCTCTTTCTATTAATAGGTGCAAATGGAATTCTTTACTGCTGCCCAGTCACTTGTCTTTATAAAGCAATCATAACATCCTAAGATGACGGTCATTAAAATTGCAAATACCCAGATACAATCATAATCAGGTGATCTTACATTGTTTTCCGGTCTTCTGAAACCTGGTAGGTATGAATATAATCACCTCTAATGACTAATGCTGACAAAGAAATCTGTCTGATGGCTTCCAACACTGCTAATCCATTAATATTTGTATTGACGTGGGCTTATATGAGAGTATAACTAAAGGGGGAAAAAAAATCATAACAAAAGATGTTGCAGTGTTTCATGTGCAGTCATTAAATGATGATCTGTTTATTTTTAGAACTTGAAGTTAGGTCTTAAATTGTAATATAAGGTCAAATGAAAACTGATTAGTTGTCATAAATGTCAGAATGAAGAAGAATACACAGAAGAGAACTAAAATTATGCTGGCACAAAAAAAAGAAATCAGCTGCTAGTAGCTGACAAGAGAATATATGCTAGGGTAATAAATTAGACAGAGTCCTTTACAGAGTCTCTTCATATTTTATGTCAAGTACTCATTTCCATTTGACTTGGTGAAGAAGGTCATTTTGTAAGTAGCACCCTGTGAAACTGCCAGGAATATGCCACAAAATGGTCAAAACCTGAGGTAATACTTTAGGTGTTAAGAGAAATAAATAGAGAGACATTGTGATGACTACTTATCATCAAAGTTGATTGACTTGAGCTCCATCTCCATTGATTTAGCGTGTGTAGATACTCATATCTTCCTGTGAATGTATATTTCTGCCTTGTGTAGCTCCCCAGTATTTGAACATGTTGGTGAATTGAAGTTGTAACTTTTGTTCTTTAATGGAAGATAAAAAAGATCAGCAAATATAAAGAAATCATCTTAATATTTTTGTAATACTTACTGAACTACATTCTGTCACCTTTGATTTTTTTGGTGCCCAGTTATAATTTGTGTAAATTAAATGAAAATTGGTGCCAGTGTAGTGACAGTAAGAGGAGGAGGAAGCAAGGAAAAACCTGATACTTAATCTCCTTTTCTGCATAACCATCAGTGCAGCATTTGCTTCTCTGGAATGTGAGTTTCCCATGCCTGCACTGTTGATCTTGCATCTAGATATGGGTAGTCTCTTCTCTTCATTCAATGCCCAGCCTAAGTCTGTGAACTTGTGGATATGGTCATACTGTCCAGTAGTACCTACTAAGTAGATGATTACCTGAGGTTCTGAACAGCATTTTTCAACAGACCTATATAACTTTCCTTCCCAGGATGTTAATAAGGGACAGTGAAGTAAAATAGGAGAAATAATATATGTGGGTATGAATGACATTTAATAGCCATGTGCCTTACTAGTCACAAGATAGTATTCTTCCAGCTCAGTTAGGCCTAGACAAAACCCTGATTCATTTCAACTAAAGAAATAGGAAATCACAGGATATGTTTCCTTTGTGTATTTACACTACAGAACTCGGCACTTTTGAAAGCTTATTTCAGTCTGAGAATAATTTGATATTCCACATAAATACACACATGACCATGTAAAGCATCCTCAGAAGATTTTCTGGGATGTGAGTTTGGAGAGAAACCTGTTTAAAGGTAGCACAGCCACCATTAGTTGTTTAATGAATGTAGTTTAATTTTATATCAGTTGACTTGCTGAACATTGTTTGAGTACAGCTTATTGAGCAATAATGGATCACAATCACCTTTAGTTGTACTAAGACTGATCTTCTTTAAATGGAAGAATTTCTGTTATTTACTTGCAGAAAGGGTTTTTAATTTTTGATATGTCAGCAATTGCCTGGTGCCAACATCTTATTTACGAGGTAAATGAGAGAGCTGAAAATATGGTGTGATATACAGGGAATATAACTCTTAGAAATAAAACACCAAAGTCCAGTGGGGCAGGACAATTTTTATTTTGGACAATGTTTGCTTAACCACAGTTTATGATAGGTGACTATTAAATTTTAAATAAAAATATGTTTTCTTTCTACCAATGTTATGGAACTTCTTATTTCATTTAAAACTCTGTATTTGTCCCTTGTCTGTTCGGCATCTTAATATGATCAGATCTTCAACTAGTGTTATTTGGAGTGATGATGTCTAGATATCCAAGGTTTTAGCTTCTATGATCATGGATCTACCTTTGAGAAACTGAGTCATCTGTCAATGAACTAAAATTTCACTAAACTTTGACATTAAATAATTACAGTAATTTGGACTCTTAACACTTTGTTCTGGTGATTGGTTTTGCCAGAACAGGAGGTGAACTGTTTCTGTTCATATGTTTCTCGAGGAAAACAGAAAGCAAGTGGTGCATATCCAACACATTTCCTGAGACACTGAAAGCTGTAGTATTTCATTCAAAGCATACATCCTAAAAATGAATTGTATATTCAGTGGAAAACATGGATAAACTCTCTCATTTGTGCTGGATAATCTGTATAGACACTGAGTTCCATAAAATATATTTTATGTTTCTCCTTCATTCTGTAATCAGTTATTAACAAGTGAGCTGAGATGTCCTGAGGGAAATTTAACCTGACTGAGAGAAATTCTAGTTATACTTGTGTCCTGAAAAGGGAAGAGATTTGCAAATCTGATTTGTGGAATATATGTCTATATGATATATATTTCAGTATACTGTAGTCTTCTAGCTTCCTTTTTCCTCTGAATAGACTAATGCTTATCAATGAAAGTCCATATAAACACTGTTTGCTGATTATGAGATATTGCTACAGTCTGTTTGTACTTACGAGCATTGATCACTTTGTCAGACTTTAAGTGGATGTTGTAAAGGCACTGACTAAATGTACAGACAACCAGTGTCCTCCTCACTGATTACTGTCCCTACTCAGGGCAGTCCCGGAGGGCATAAGAGCAAGAAAGACTAATACTCAATTCCACAGGAAATGTTTACTCCAACACATACTTCCTCTTCAGTTTTCAAATCATCCTGCTTTAGTACAAAGGTTTGCTCAGGATGAGATGTTATGGCTGCTTTGTGTAACAATTTCTGTGTTGGTGTATCCACATTTTGTCAAAGCTGGGAAATTGTGCTTTAGTCTCTTTAGGCCATAGTGACTTCAGCCTATGAAAGCTGAACTCTCTCTAACTTCTTATTTAACAGAATTTACACAGCTTTTTCCTTTGAGCTGTCATTGGTACTGGGATGAATGCATGACTTAAACATGAATTAAAAGCTTAACAAAACTCTCAGGCTAACCCATTTTGATTTTGCCTTGGGGAGTGGGGGTGAAACAACCTTTTCAATCTTAATAGGGAAAAAAAATGGAACAGGGCTCATACAAAGAAGGCTGAAATCTTTAGTTAAGACTTCAGTTTCTTAGTTCTAACAAAAATGACTACAGGTTTCTATTACTACTTTTAGGAAATGTAGGAAGACAGAGTTAGCATATGAAACAGTCTTTTAAAACTACATTTGTATTAGTGTGATGAACGTTTTACCAACATATTACACATGCATATAGTAGCCTTACAGTTCACTACTTAGTTTGTGATTTAATATTATGATGTTTAATTCTAAAGTTGTATAACAGCACATTTTGTTGCAGAAACAACATTTCTCAAAGAAGAAAATGATTGTTTATCTGCAATGACTGAAATAATCCTTTTCTCCTTTTCACCAACCAATTAATCTCTTTTCACTCTCCTGAACTGTGTTAGTATCTTGCATCATTAAGCCGTCTATGATTTGCTTTCTTCAAATTTTGAGGCAAAACCTTTTCACATGCATTAGAGTGTGACTGAAAATATTTCAAAGCTTCATTTCACACTTCCAGGAGCTTTGTCATTTTGACCTAGTTAATATTTACTTGTCCTTGATTGTTAAACTTTGAATGTCAATTTGTTGGAGACCTGAAGCTCTCGTATCGATTATGTGATGAGGCTGTGAAATGTGAAAATACTTCTGGAGTGTGAGTCATATTTTGGTAGGGAAGGTGAGAGCTTCAGGAGTTTCTTAAGGCTAGAGGTTACTAAGATTTCGAGATCATTTTGGCCAAAAGCACTGAAAAATAACAACGATCCAAAAACCAATTGTAAAATTCAAAGTGGTTGGTAGAAAAAAAATAATTGGTTTAGCTGTTACAATTGATCATTTGTGACAATGTGCTACTGTACATTTTGATGCACAGGATACGAACAAGACCCTTGACTGTCTTGCAGTATCTCCAATACTGAGGTAAATCTGAGAGACTGAAAGTTATTTGGTGAGAAAACTTCATTGATACTTAAGGAAACTCTTCTTGCTTGAGGTTTGAGCATTTTTATCTCCAGCATAGCTCTATTTTTTTTTTTTATTCAATTTCTCTGGAACCAGTTCTGCTTCTGGTAATTCTGTCAAGACTTTTTATTGCTGCTACTTTTGAGAGAGAACCTGGGATAAAAAAGCCTTGCTGCCCAGTTCTTTTCAAGAAAATAAATGGGTTTGTTGCCAAATCCAAGTGGGAAGTGACACAGTCCCAATCAGCTGTTGAGCTCATCAGAGGGTTACAGAGCTATGTTCCAAATTCAGGAACTTATGTCTGCCAAGAGATGCTATTGAAAGCTGAATCAGAAAGGTAATAATACATTTAATTTTAAAATAATAGCAATATTTCTTCAGCTATTTTTACACTGTCTGATACATCATTTTAAGCTGCTGTATGCTAGCACATAGCATCACCACAGGACTGTGGTACTTTGTTAAAGATGTTCATTGCACCACTTCAGAAAGATGAATTAAAATAATATAGAAAAACAGCTTCCCTGCTCTGCAAAATTTCCACTATTGTTGTTACGCTCCTCTATGCTGTTTCTGGCAGCCCCTGTATATGCTGCTCTAGTGTAGTAGGATCTCTGCCCAAGCTTTATCTTGGAGAGAGACATTTTTTGTCTTCTGTGAGACCTGTTGTTAAGAAGCAGTCTTTCAGACAGAATTCCCTCTTCGTACTTTCCCCATTGTCTTTTTTCTGTGGAACAAGTTTGTTAATATTTTCACCTTCATCTGCTATTCATGAAAATCTGGAGGAAGACTGTTGTGCACCTTACGTGAGATGCTTAGTAATGATGCACAGATTGTGGTAGATTCACAGTGTATGGCATGGAGATTTATAAATCTGTCAGAACTGTGGTAGTTCATCCACTGAACAGATGTACCTGGATTTTTGCAAAGATTAAGGAATTCCTGAGATAGCACAAACTTGTCTAAGATAAACGAAGTTTATATAGTGCTTATAGAGATTGAGAAGATGATCAGAAGAAATAGCAAAAGCTAACCCACTTATTCTCACATAACAGATCTGTATACAGCTTATGACACTTTCACAGCAGGAAAATATAGGAAGACAACATTTTAGCTTGACTTCAAGTAAACAGTTCTCCAAGTATTTATAGTTACTTGCACTTAGCTAAGATGGCATAGCCCTCTTTTCCAGTCTCTGGAATATTTCAGTTATATTCTCCCTTGCAAAATTCAGTAACTGAAATACAACTCGTGGTCAACACCTTGAATTTCAATAGAGAAAGAAAGAGATTATTTTCTCTGCAATTATGTTTTCCACAGATAAAATGTTATCTGTTATAATACATTTTGTTATATGTACAGATTATATATATTGTACAATCATAGAATGGTAGGGATTGGAAGGGACATTTAGAGATCACCTAGTCCGAACCCCTGTCTGAAGCAGGTCCACCTAGATTAGGTTGCATAGGAACGCAGCCAGGTGGGTTTTGAAGACCTCCAAGGAAGGAGACTCCACACTCTCCCTGGGCAGCCTGTGCCAGGGCTCTCTCACTTCAACAGTGAAATAGTTTTTTTCTTATGTTTAAACGGAACTTTTTGTGTTCCAGCTTCATCCCATTACCCCTTGTCCTTTTGCTAGATACAACAGCAAAAAGGGATGTCCAAACCTCCCCACAGTCTCCTCCACATGGTAGTCTGGAAGTATAATAACTTATAGAATATTGTATGACATAAATGTTTCATTAATTTTTTTACTGTCATGTGAACAAGTTGAAATGCAAAGAAAGAAAGATTTTTTTAAGCACATCTTTGAGTATTGTTTGTTGCAGAGCATAAAGTTTGCTTAAAATAAAATGTAATGCTTGACCTTGTTTAATTAATTCTGACAGAAAAACATGTTCTTGTGAAGAAGGTCATATGGGATTTAGACTCCTCAAACTATGAATGACTAAGATACCATATACATGTACATTAATTACTCAGTATTAGGCTTTACAGATCTAAAAGGAAGATATAACATCTTCTGTTAAAATGTCCAAGCTCTTTGATATAAAGTGATATAATGATTGCATAATTCCAGAAGATGGGAAGGCCATGAAGCTTTAAGGGATGGTGGCATAAAATATGGAAACAGTAAATATTGTAGAGACCTTAACCTTTGCAATTTCCCTCAGTTATTAATGGAAATTTCAAAGTCTAAGGCAATAACAAGAAAATACTTTTCGACTTCATAACCTCCAAAAATCACAATGAATGTGATGTAATTACCTGTATCTACAAGTGTCTGCAATAATTGTAGAATCACAAAGGAAAGAAGAAACATCTTCTAGCAATGCTAAAAAATCCCCACATTTTTATCTAGCTTTAAATTTCTGAAACTTCTCAAATTAGCTAGCTTTAGTAGTATTGTATGAAGAAATTCCAAGTACCAAAGTGACGTATACAGTAATGTGATATAGTCATGTAAAACATCTTGCTTAAGCTAAGAGCTGCAGGAACACTGGTGATTTAAGCCTGAAGTGTCTAGCCATAAACTAACTTCAATATTTCATGTTGCAGATGTAATAACTACTGGGAGACATTAATGTCTTCAAATTTGTGTACTTTTAGAGGGATGGAATGGAATCAACAAATGGATCTTTGAATTAATGTTTAGTATAGATAGGATACATCTGGAGACTTTGTGTGCCTCATCAAAAGTAATTTTGAATGCTTAAAAAGGAAATGAAATCTTCTAGCACATTTATTATTGGCTTTACTTAGAATAAGAATATCCTGGAGAAATGAAAGAGGACAACACGGTACACATTTACCAAATTACCTTGGTAACAAAAGAGCATTTACAAATTTGGTTATGTCTCAGGTGCTTTTCAGATTTTTCCTCAGGACTAGATGAGGTAAATCCAATATTTAATAAGTGAAAACTAATGATTTTCCCTGCAATCTTGTGATACTTTTTTGGTTTTTTACTAGGCAACTCACTATTTGCATTCTTTTTCTTTTTTTTACCCATAGTTTAAAGAAATTTTAATGGAATCAGGATAAAAAGAAATTGCTTAAGGGGTAGTTAAAAAGTAGGATAATTACAGTTTAGAGAAAGCAAAAATGTATTAGCATATTCATGTGGTTTATGTAGTAGAATTACTTACTTTGTCAGAAAATACAGTCACAGTTAGTATGAATATTCATAACCAGAAAGAAATGAGAATGATAACAGACAATAGAATAGATACTGAGTGCTGGATATTAATTCAGACCCCCTCTTTTGATTTTTTCCATTGTCATTTTCTCCTGGTTTGAGGCACATATTAACAATTGTAGCATCATAGCTGGAAAGGCAGAAACTTCTGCAGCTCTTAGAAGTGGAATGATGATACACATGGCAGAAAGGACAATTCTAAGTCCCCTATTGCTTTTCATATTCCAAAGAGTACAATATGAGAACTAGCTTGTACTCAGAGGAAAACATTTTTTAAACAATTCCTAGTGATGTATTCTCATGGAACATGCAGAAATTCATTTGAGTTGAGGAATGTTTAAGAACATTGATCAAACTAAAATGGAAAACTGTTCTCCAACAAATACATACTTAAATTTACCTCTGTTTAAAAATAAACAGAGAAGTGCAAGAAGATATTAGAAATCAACTGTCAGAAAAACAAATCTATTTTGAGATTTACAAAGGATAAAGAAATTACAGGACACAAATTAAAGAAAGTATTGGGTATAACATTTCATCTGAAATACAATTGCATTGCTTAAAGGAGAAGATAAGGCACAATGGTCTACACAGATCTTATTTGGAAAATAAAGTAAAAACCAAAATTTCTTCATAGAAATTAATTTTGTGAAAGTAAATGAGAGAAATTCCTCTGAAAACATTAGCATTTGGAAAAAAATTAACTGGTACATCTGGAGTCTTTATCCAAAATCAGAGCGCACTAAACTCTTTTACTGATTTCTCTCAGATTATGTCTATTTATCTGTTCTTCAATTTATAGAAAAAAAACAAAAGAAGTATTATGAAACTAAAAATACCTGAAGTTCATTAACTAGATGTTGGTATCTTTTACTATTTTACTGTATTGTCATTTTTTTAAAATGGTTCCCATAACTCAGTAATTACATGAGAAACTCCACGTGGTTTTGATTTCAATAATTATTTTATTTTTAATTCATTAATAAGAGAGGAGACAGCATACATAAATCCCGAAGATAAAAAAGCCTAAGAGAATGATTTGTTTAGAAATATCATGAAAAGGAGATGGATAGTTGGTTGTGATTTTTTTTGGAAGCTTAAAATTAGCAATGCTTGGGACAACTCAGATTTACGTATAGCCATCCCTCAAAGGCAATAAGCCCTTTAGTTCAGCCAAAGAGGTTGATTATTGTTCCCCTTGTGAAGAGATGGGCATCAATGAAAATACAGAACATAAGATTTGTAAAGTTGTGACATTGACCATTTTTAACTTTTTTTTTTTTTTTTTAAAGAGGTAAAATTCCTTTACTTTTCCTACTCCAGCTTTAGGATCACTTAAATACTGCTCAGTCTGCATAGTCTCCTGGAACCTCCTCATAACAAGACTGACTTTGCTTATCTTTCTTCTCTAAACTGATTGGAAGAGAGCTTTTCTTCAATAGAACTTCAGTTCACTCGTATCTCTGACAGATTATTTCCTTCAGTGATTTCAAGTACTTGTTAGGCAAGACATGGATGAACTGAAAACTCCCAGATGACACCTGGCTCCTCCAGCACTTTAAGCTCACTCTTTGATCTGGTTTTGTCAAGCAGCAGCCTATAGACCTTTTGGGGTCCATGCACTGTTTTTCTAGTGGATCTCAAAAAATTTATGTCTTCTGTACTGCAGTCTGAATTTTTAAAGGTTCACAAGCTGCAAATGGTTGAAAAATGCTAAAGGACACCAATTCAGATAAGGTAGTGGTGCTTGACCCTTGATTATGCTGTTATGTGCCATCTGCCTGCGTTGCTAAGAGGTGTTGTTAAAACTCAGAGCTGGAAGAAAAAAGGTAATAAAGCAAGCTTTAGTTTGGTCTAGATTGTCATTAACGTTCTCTGCTGTTTTTACAGGTCTGAAACACCACTGACATACCTTATTTTGAAAATCAATTTCCTAACCAGTAATGTAATAAAATTCTGTAAGGCACTTTTTTTTTTTTTTTCCAGTAGAAGCTGGTGCTTGTATAGTTTATTTCCTCAGACCAGAAAAGAAAGCAAAACTGCTAAAATCATGTTAAAGCTTATTGAATTTGCAGCACAAAGCGCATCTATTTTAGTGATTCATCAGAAATAGTGGTTTATCATTCCCTAATCACTTATCATTTCTTGTAGCCTCTTGGTTGTACCATTTGGTGGAATTAATCTTTCATTTTAATGGTAAACAAATCTTTCCAAAAAAAGCAAGAGATATTTGAGTACAGTGCAATATGTTTTACATTACTGAAATACTACTGTCCTCATAAATTTAAATTCTGTCACCTTAAAGGCTGTTACTCTAAGATGACATTTTAACTCTTCATTTCAAATTGACACAATTAAAGGCTTTTAAAAAATTTACTTTCATTCCTGACATCACATTTAGAAATCTACTTTCTTACTTGAACCTTTGTTCAAGAGTGTCTGCACCTTTAACATATCAATATTTGACTTGTAAGGCTTTTGAGAATAATATTAGAAGAACACAATTCCTTGATTCTTAACTGCTTTGAGTAGTATTCTTTCTCCTTGAAGAAACTTTGTTTCCTCATTTGCCTCTGCTAAGATTGTATAAAAAACAGTACTATCTTTCTAATTTTGCCTGTTGAATAGCCAATTTAAGACAAAAAAAGTCACCTTGTGATTTTCTTTTCCTTTTGACAATGTCTTACTATGAGTCCAAGACTGCCTTTTGTTGTTGAATTTTGTTAATGAAAACAAAATCCTTCACTTTCTCATGAGGTACTGAGACTATGTTGTTTTGTTTTCTTTCTTCCATATAACCTTTGGCATAAAAGCCTTCTCCTGTGGAGCAGTAAGGAAAGAAATAGGTTTTACCATAGGTAAAAACAGCACTAGAAATTAACAGAGATGATATCAGAGATGATATTCAGTCACAGCAACACAAGAATTTGGAAGAAAAGCAACTAATATCCTACTGCTTTGCATCGTGTGACCCATTATGTATATACTTGTTTTAAGACTCATTCAGAAATTATCAACATAAAAAAATGGTTGGTTGGTTAGTCTGTGACGCAACTACACTTACTTCAGACTCTGGGAATTCCCAAAGGAGTGTGTTAGCCATGACAGTGGCTGTTAAATTAGTGTCTTTTTATTGATATTTGCTTTTCCTTTCCATTAAATTACTTGTAATACTACGAAAACAAACTTATTGGAGAAATGTATGAATGAATATGTTGTATTTTGACCATCATATTTCACTCATTCATTATGCTATATGAAGTCTTGAAAGCCAAATATATTTGCTTTCTTATTCTTATACTTTATTATCTACCATAGTTTTGATAGGGCATCTCTCAAGTCAGCTGTATGTTTACAAGATTTCCGTGTTAAATGCTACTAATGGTTAAACAACTTTTATTTTGTGAATTTTGAAGTATTTCTTTCAGAGAACTGCTAATGGAAATTACATATGCTTTTATAGATATCTGAATGACAATAGATAAATCTTTATAATAATTCTGGACATTTTTTTCCTGCCCCATTTCTCAAGTTTGTTTCTTAATCTGTGATTATTTTACTGAGCTGCTTTGGTAAATCGATGCTCTGTATGTAAACAAAAATCTGGTAGATTTGCCTTCCATTGTGGTGAAAGTAATATTTTACCTCTGCTACAGAGTAACTTTTTTTGTTGAATTTAGTAGTGTACATGTTATATAACAATTATGGGTAATTTTTTTGTTTGGATTCTGTATAATACTAAATTTTGTATATTACTACGTTCTCTGACATAATTTACTGAATTCAATCCCAAAGCTAGGTATAAAAAAATCAGTAAATCTAAGTTAACTGTTTTCTCTGATGAGTGGAAACACTTAAAGACATTTTCAGATCATATATTTCTTGCGTAACAGAGCAATTTTTCCACAAAATAAATCCAGTAAGGCGAGTTCAGTAACATGTTTTTGAGATTCTTTTCTTACATTGCTCACAAAAGAGAACAAACATTGTCATTGCTGTGTTCAGGAGTGATCAAAAATTGAAATCATACTTTTAGGATAAGACTAAGTAAAATACTGTTATGATTGGAAGTTGATTTCTGATAAGCTCTTTCACATTTAATTGCATCAAAAAAGTATTTGTCTTGGATGCTCAGGAAAACTTGCTCAAATCAATTTGTTTTGGAAACAAGAAGGACCTACCAAACAACTGAAAGTAAGATATGAAGAAACAGTTAGTTTACCCCATCACATTGCAAGCCAAGTTCACTTTAAACCGAATTTTCTGTAAAGAGGGGATGTGATCACAGGCAGTTTGTAGTAGGTAGTTTTCTGTAGGGTTTTTGTTTTTTTTTTTTTCAATTCCTGTAGTTCGATGTAGAGTTAATGATTAATCCCAATGCAGACAGATACTCACAATTAAAGTGACCCTAATTTAATTAATCTTAACTCACTTTGAAGTCTAAAGTGAACTACATTGAGTTAAAGCCATTGAAAATCTGAATAAAAGGATCAGTACAGGGCTTTAATTCATTTTAATTAATCCACTTTAAAAGTTACTTCAGATTAACTTTCTTAATTGTTTCTACATTGACAAATTCAATAGGCCTAGAGTCTTTAGATGGGAGCTTATCATTAATTCTGAAACAAACAGCTTCTTCCTTCGCAACCTAAAGAGCTAATGGCATGAGATGTAGCTGTTCTGAGACCGACACAAAACACATTGAATAGAAATACAGAATTTGTTAGCACTTGTTTTTCCCAGAAGCCTTGATAATCATTGAAAAGATGGTAAATTTATTTAACAATTAAAAAATAATCTATTATTAATTGGAATGATGCAAGTCATTCACACTGTTTATGCTCTCATCTTTTAAAACTAATTTTCCTCCGTATGAGCAAAAGGCAATATATGTTAAAACATGGCATTTTTTATAATGATTCTCTTCTAGAAGATTGGGTTATTTCTTAGCTTATGGTAAGGATGAATAGTTAATAATTAAAAGAAGTGCCAATATTTAGACCTAGGACAGAAAGGGAAGAGGGGGGAGGAGGTACACAAGCAGTAATTCTAACATTCTACTTGACTATATTGGAATAACATTTGTGTTACTTATATGGTGTTAGACAAATAGCTGAAGAATTCAGTGTCATACCCATATTTAGGCTTTTGTTAATCTGTAATTTCAAGTAAATACATTTCACCCTTATTTTAATATATTTGAATTTACTTAGAATTCAGTTATCTGACATAGTGTAAAACTTTGGCGAGCTATAGCTAAATCCATTAATGTAAACATTTGTCTCTCTTAAACCAAATTATGACTCCAAAGTAATAGTTCCATGGAATTCAAAGAGCTATTCCTCAGATTAACTTGGTGAGTTTTTGTCTTTATTTTAATCAATCAAAGTCATGTCTTGAATTGCTGTCCAAATTCAGAAACTTTTTTATCTCTTGGGCTGCATAGCAGCATTACATTATATATATCTATATATGTGTGTGTGTATGTATATATAGTTTATATATATATGTATATAAAATAGTGTATATGTATATTCCTTCTTGTCATTTACACCATCAGAAATCTGTGATATTTTCTAGGGAAAGTTAACAGCATTTCATGATTAATGGAAGCTGATGATTTCCAGGGGAAGATAACCTTTTTTTTGTTTTGTTGTTAAAGAAATTGTGAGGATTTCTAGAACCAAAGGGACTAGAATCCAAATGGCAAAATAAAAAAAATAGACAATAAGTTTTCTCTGGGAAAGAATAACAATTATGACAACGTCAATAGGTATATAACCAGAACTATACTCTATAGATGTATGATATATGGAATAGAGAACTCTAAAACACTATAAAAAAGGAATAATCAAAGGATCAGGACAAACTTTATGAGAAGTGTTATGTCTTATGTTCCCTAACTACAGCTGTTAGAAGTAATGTCTCAGTGGGTGTAGAAGTTTCAGTAGATGAAGAAAGATCTGTCTTCATTTCTGTTACAGAAATGAAAGAACCTGTAAAAATTACTGGGTGCTGTTGCAAACGAAATAAACATGCCAACCCTCTGGTTGCTCAGTGGCCAGCAGGAGAAGCAGGAGTGCAATAGAAGGAAGAACTTGATACTGAAAAGATAAAAACTATGGAGTAGGGAGCGTGGAAAGAGGTATATGTAACTGAGCACTCAGGTATCACCAATACTTGACTGAATACAATTCAATTCAGAATGTGCAATAGTCTGGTTTTTTTTTTCTTTGTTTTTGTTTGTTTGTTTTATGACTTTGTCTAAAAGAACAGATAAAATGCTTTCACTGGAGTGTACAACTTCCTTTCAAGTGGAAAGCAGTGAATACATCTATAAGGAAGAAAGCAAAGCAGAGGGGGAAAGCGGGGTGCTGTGGTGTACTACAGTTTTAGGTGGTTTATTAAGTCCTGTTTGCAACAGTTCTCCAGATACCTCTAAAGTTTGAGCCTGAAGAAATACATTTCTAAATTGTGGCATGTGTGTTCTACTCCATCTAGTTCAAAGGCCAATGGTACTCTGGCTCTTACTGTAGCTGCATAATTGAGAATTGTTTTTTTGAAGCTAAATCTCTCTTTAGAGGATTGACATGTTTCACTTGTAAATTTGTAATATAATTTTCACTATGATTTGTAGCACACAGAGAAGTCAGCAGTCCAGTAAATACTTTTCAAATACTTAGTAAAACCTCATAATTTTGGGGTTTAGGTTTTGGGGGTGTTCTTTTGGTACACCAAGGAAGAGTTTAGGCATTTTTCTATTTCTTTTCTAGCTGCAAGTTTCATGCCGTCACTCAGTTAAATTATCAAAATAATGAATTTCAGTGAAGAATCATTTTTATGTTACACTATCAGAATATGATAGTTTCCAGATAAGAAAAATATACAATCTATTTTTTTCTGTTAAAATTAAGAAATTGAGATAAAAGGCACAATGTCTCTTGCAGATTCTTCACAGAGCCACTGCTATAAGCCTAACACTCTCCAGAGATCTTAAGGCACAGCACAATGACCTGAGTTAACCCTTAACTAAGGTATGCATAGCTATGGCAGAAGTTCAGTACTATATTTCTTTTCTGTTGAGCTGATGTCTCTTCACTAGGGAATCCCTGGTCCAGAAATTTGGATACATAATGTGACTCTATGCTTATATTATCCAAATAAGTTCTGACTTTATTGTATAACTAAACAAAACTCAACTTTTCAAAGAAGCTTGAGGCAAGAAACCTTATAGGACAAATTGTGCTTGTTTCCATTGTTAGCAGAGTAATATTTTATTACTCTTCTTCTGAATACTGCAGCCAAAGCACCCATTTTCTTTTTTATAGGAAACGTGACTGATTTGAAGACAAATTTCCTTATATTGTTAGTGAACTGGATTAGTCAGCCTTTGATTTCAAGTTTGAATGTGTCCTTCCAGCATGTGCTTTTCCCAGCCTTTGTTCCCACTCTCAATTTGCTTCAAGCACATAAAAGGTTGTTGCAAAAGGGAAGGAAATAGTCTGTTCTTCACATCTACAGTAGCTAGAAACAGGAAATAATGAACTTCTGTTGCAAAAAAGTAAAGTCAAGTAAGGTATTAGAGAAAGAAATGCTAGAGAAATACTGGAAATGCCTGGGTAAGCTTCAATGTTATCTACATCACTTCACCTTAAGAAAAGGCTAGAAAAGCATCTACAAGTCCTGTCAAACGTAGCTGAGGCTGTCTCATAAGCTATGGAGGAAGGAGTAATGCTGCTTCCTGAGGTTGGAAGGAGGAAGTAATGCACTCCACTCATGGATTTCGGTGCATTTTCTAGAACTTGCTGAGGGTTTTTTGAAGCATAATCTAAAAGTTGGGGTTACTATGTTTTTTAAGAAAATGTTTTTGTTGTCAGCAGTAGTAGGTCTTAGATTTTTTTCCTACAGTAAAACCTTGACTGGGAGCCATGAGGTCACTTCTAGAGTCCCTTTTGAAATCTTTCTAGGAATGCAAAAGCCACACATATCTGTAAATTAAAAAAAAAAACATTGAGAGACCTTATGTTTCAGAGGCAGAAGTTCTTCTATATCTCTCTCTTGCTGAGTCTTTCCATCCCTTTTTTTAAATACTTTAGATAATATATTGTCACCTTTGTTTATTAAATCCTGCAACCATTCAAACAACTGGGATCTATTTTTCATTTACAAAGTGTCCATGTTTGGAATGATTTTATGTCTGAAAGTTTTCAAAATATATTACAATTATTTTCTTGTGTTTGGATGCCATTCTTTGACTATTTCTCCTTTAATCTATTTCTCAAAATAACAAAAACATTTTTTACACTAATGGCCATTTTTCTTCCTATCATTCAAAATATTTGTATCCAAAGACCATATTTAATCAGCTTTTATACCTAGGCAGATAAATGATGATTTTAAATACCTCTACCTGAATTAACATTGCGAAATTACTGAAGTAGAATTTTAAAGATCAGTCACTTTTACCAGAAGTATTATGATACAGATGATACAAATATGTATTACAAATATATGTAATACATTACCACATGCAGTTATATATCCTATTAAATGAGTGAAGTTTCATGAAAGGTGTAAAACACTGAAGCTGTGTCTGGTAGCTCTAAAATGAATGTTTGTTTCTTCTGATGTTACCCACAAGGTTCTTATTTCAGACAAATGTCTTATGACACGATGGAGCTTTGTTTCTTTATTGAAAATATATATTGGGTAAGAAGATCATAAATACACGTCTCTTTCTCCCCAATACTCTTACTTTCATTTTAATGTTAATGCAGATACATTTGTGTAATCTGAGTCAGAGAATCTTTAATCTTGGATATGTCCTTTACTTTCATCTAACACTAGATGTCACTTGTTCATGAACAAGACATGATTTCAAAGAGCTGGAAACCATAATGACATGATGAGATTATAGGCATGCTTTTTGGTGCTAGCTTTCTGGAAAAGAACAACAAACCCAAAACCCCAGCTACAGCCCAGTGAATATAAAGTAATTATACTGAACAGTAATGTATTATACCACACAAAGTAACTGCAGTATTTGTATCCTTGGTATTTGTATGTAAGGATCCATGTATGAAAGAGCAGTTTTTGTCACAACATCCATACATCCATTCCAGTCCATAAAATTGGGATATTTCCATGAATTCATTATTCATATAGCAATGAAGCTCTGGAGTTTTGTGTTCATTGACTATGAATAGGAATTTTGAACAACCATTCACTTGTGGGGAAAAATAGCCTGCGATCCTTTAAGGTGTGACTCGTGTATCTCCTGTGGAACCATAACTGTCATCTTCCAAATGGTATTTCTTTTGAGTGGTTGCTTTATGTTCTCATTTCTCTATAATATCTTCCTGTTATGAACTTTTTTAGTGGCATATAAAAACAGAAGACCTGTATAATATTAACAACTTTTGAGACTTACTCATGGAAGATACTGCTCTGGGCCACAGGGTTATAATTACTAGCATTAGTTTGCATCACTTTAACATTTAACATTTAACATTTTCTTGGTTTTATACTTCCTGAAGGCACTCACCACAAAACATTTTTAATTTTAATTTGCTTTACTCTGGCAACACACAGCAGACTAGTGCTGTAACCAGATGTTAATATAGATTGTGTTTGATTTTCTATAATTCCTTCTACATCTTGCAGTTGAATACTTTATAAAAACATTTTATTTTTGTGGTTTTGATTCATGATAGATTTTTTGCCTGGTATATCTTCCTACCTACAGATCCTTAAATTTTGCCAGTGGCCAAAATACATTGTGCAGGTCACTCAGTGGTAGTTCCTCTACCATTAGAAAAAAGTGTGCATCTGGATTTATTCTTTATGTCCTGACATTCTTTCTGGTGTATCTATAGATATCTATTTAAAAAGCTCATTTTTATTATGCATACAGGGTAGATAATAGGAATATATACAGTGTATTATAGAAATAATTTATCTCTGTATTTGATATATATTCATCATATTTTGTTGATGTGTTTCTTTCCCTTGTCACCTATTATTACCTTAATGTTGTCTTTTCTTCTCTCTAAACTTAGACAAAGAGTCTTGTGCTGATAAAGTTTTAATATATAACTCTTTATACTTGGTACAGTATCTGTGCTGTTACATCTCAGCAACATTTTAAAACCCAGAAAAACAAAAAGGATCATGTATTTATTTGTATATGTTGCATGGATGTACACTGTTAGAGCTTTCATTAAAGTACCAGAGAGCAAAAATTCAAGGTCAATTTGATTCTTGGAGACAGACAATTTGCACAGAATAAGTTGTTCCATGGATATCAGAATTACTGAAGTGTGGCTGCCTTCAGACTTCTTTTATTTTTCCATTTCCCCCTTTACACCCTAAAAGTCCCCTTCAGTAGTCCTAGCCTCCCTGTATTTTCCCCAATGCTCCTGTTAACCAAGAGCAACATATGCTTTGTGATTACTCAGGAGCAACTTGCATGTTGATAGGCTTATAAGTATGTATGTGTTGATTACTGAAAAGAGTGTATCCCGACGAGTCCATCTTCTCTTTTCTTTGGTGAGCATTTTTCCAGCGAACAGTCTCTTTACTTAAACAAAGTAAGCTGTTATTTTTGTTTTCCTATATTTTTTTCCAGTGCCGTTGTAATCAGAAAAATATGAAAACTATGAAAAGTGGATGGTTAGGAAGGCACATTTTTTATTAAATTACTCTGGGGGGCATGGTGAGGGGGAATTTATTTTACAAACATCACTTTGTGTTATTTTTAGACTCACCAAGCAACATTGGATCAAAATGTAGGTTTTAAAGTGAACTTGTATCTCAATTATCTACCTTTCAAAAAAAAGTTGTTTGTCTTCTCTGGTTCAAGGTTAGTTTCCTCTAGTTTTCAGTATGAAATTATGAAGGGAGGAGAAAGAAAACATTTCCTTTCCACTTGATTTATTTCTCTCATTCTATGGTTTGATAAGTAGCACACAGATATAGACTCAAGCCTTATCACCAACCCCTTTTTGGACAGGAAATATGTCTTTAAAAAAAGTGTATTAAATTCATTAGTGGATCAGAACTACAAAAGAAAATGAAACTTATCATAGCACACCAGAGATGCACACTATGTTGCAGTAATGAATGTCACTATGATTTCTGTCTAAGGCTGCACAGATCATGTCAGTCAATAGATTTTACTTTTCAGTAATACAGACCATTCCAAGGGAATTAAAATAAAATCTTTGTATTATATATCATGCATTTCAACACTATAATACAGAAAGAGCTATTAATACTTTAAATTTGTGAGGAAAGATATTTTTTTTCCTCACTGTATTCTATACATGCTGTGAATTGCTGTGCAAAGACCACAGGAGGCTATGGAGTGATTAAAATAGGTACTTTCATTCACATGCTACCATTTGAAAAAGATAAGTAAAATATCTATACGTCTGGAAGGAAAATCTATGAGCTTCCTCCCCTTTTCTGTAGTAAAACAACACTGCAAGAAGCAAATAGGTAATGATATATCACTGCCTCAGTATAGAAATTTGGTGCCTTAGGAACGCTATTTTGTTTGCTTGCTTGATTGGATAGTTGCTTCACTTTTAAATGCACAAAGACTGATAATGGATACCTGCCTTGGGTTAACCTGCTTTGGTAGTTGATTTACTTTCTATCGAGTAGCTCAAAATCACTCAGGATCTTGGCATATCTCAGTGTATGTGTCAGTGCAAGGACACAATTTCAGAGCAGCCTTCCACCATGTATTTGTATTTAGTCTTAGTCTATGTTAACAGAGTGATTATATTTTATAATACAGACTCAAAACTCCATAAAGAAAACAAAAGTGAGCCATCGAACTTCACCTGTGTCCTAAAATAACCAATGCCAGGCCAGTTCTGGACTGGAATTTGCAGAAACAAGTTATCTTTCCAGTGCTACTGAGACAGTTGTCCATATCAACATACTGGGTTTATTAATGTAGGTACAATACCTTCATTTCTATTTGAGTTGCATAATCTCTAACGATGTGACAATAACTTTTCAGCTTATTTTTACTACACCTTTCAAAGGAGCAGTAAAAATAAAAATTATGATTTTTTAATAATATTTTAGTATATGATTTAAAAATCAACACTAAAACAGATAAATAATGGGGATTTTATTTCATAAGGCATTCAATAAAAGATACTGGATAAGTTTTAAGTATGTCAGAAGTGGGGAGTTACAGGACAAGAAACCTTCATTTTGATGAAAAATTGATTTTATATTTTGCCAAGGAAGGGTTGAGGCTTATTTAAGAATCTTTATAGTATGAGAAGTTTCCTCTATGATATTTATTCTCAGTTCATTTTTCTGAGTTCCTCAAGACCCTTTCTAAAAAATGTTCCATCCAGAAGAATTTTCTTTAAAATCATTCTGATTTCTTTATTTCCTAGTTCCATTACTGGTATTGATGACTGTGATTTGTTTTCTTGTCAGGTTTCTACAGGAGTTTGGGTGAATTTCATTTATTCAAAATTTAATGAGAATGCTAATGCCATTGCCAATTTTAATTGTTTAGCTTGAAAGGGCAAACATGATTTACATTAATTTTACCACCTTCATAACAAGTTAGAATCTCAGCCTTGTGGAATATGCTTTTAGACATCTTTGCACTTTAATGTGACAGCACAATACTGTTAGTCACTCTCTTGTGTGAAATTTTGTTCTGATTTATTGACGTTATAAGAGCATCTTACAATCTAAAGACCAATCAACCTTAACTACAGATTTCGTACTCAGCATCCCTCAAAGTCCTAGTTTAATGGCTTGCTGAAAAATGTTGTGTGTCAGGAAGACTTTTTTTCTCTTCCTCCTTCACAGCAGTTCTGTATTAGGCCAATTATTACTGATGCATTGGTCAAGGATTTTAAAGATTAAAATCATATTTGATAAAGATCAGAAGGAGATGTGTAATGCAGATCTCCTCTGTGAATACAAAGGGATGTGGATGATGCAAGATTAGCTTCAGTGGTAATTAACGTTTTGCTTGGCAAATAGCTCCAGTGCTCACAGCATAAACATATATTAGCAGAAAGTAGAATTACCCTAGATGACCCTAGCTTCTGTACATTTAACCCTTTGAGAATCTACTACTAATTCTTCTGACAAGAAATGTAAATTTTTTAGAAAATAAAAATCAACTCACACTGTAGACATGAGTTAATGATAAGTATTAGAATGATAACATTAGCAGGGACTTATGTGTAGAGATAAGAGCATGTCCAGCAGGTCAAGAGATGTTCTCCTTCCTCTCTACTCTGCCCTAATGAGGCCTCATCTGGAGTACTGTGGACAGTTCCGGGCTCCTTAGTTCAAGAGGGACAGAGAGAGAGAGCAGCACAGGGCTATCAAGATAACCAGGGGACTGGAACATCTTTCTTATGAAGAAAGGCTGAAAGTTCAGGGACTGTTCAGCCTGGAGGAGACTGAGAGGGGACCTCATTAATACTTACAGGTATTTGAAAGGTGGATGTCAAGGAGATGGGGTAACACTTTTTTCTATAATGTCCAGAGATTGGACAAGGGGTAATAGACAAAAGCTGGAAAACTAAAAGTTCTACTTAAATGTAAGGCAAAACTACTTTATTGATAGAGCCCTGGCATCTGCAGCTCTGTACGGTAACCTAGACTGATAAGAAGGTTGACAGATTTCATGGTTCATGTCTAAATGTTACCTGATCAGAACCAGTAAGGACTTTTTTTCCTCTCTATTTTTTTTATGTGTGTGGGGGTTTTTTCTAATATAAATAGAAGTCCATCTGTCCAATCTTTCCCATGCTGTAAATAAGAAACTAAAATAAAACATTAGTTATTTTGATGGATGACTTTTATAAATACACATTCAATAGCAACAAAGATATTGCCTGGAATAAATTCCTACTACAGCTATAGTTTCCTACCTATAACAATTCCACTAAAAAGAGTGGGAACCGGGAAAAGGGAAGTAATATTAAGATGTTTTAATAGCATATTTTTACAATTTCTTTTTATTTGGCATCCTTCTTAAATAAACATTTCCTGTTCCTATACCACAGAATCACAGAAGGGTAGGGGTTGGAAGGGACCTGTAAAGACCATCTAGTCCAACCCCCTGATATAGCAGGTCTGGTTAGATCAGGTCACTCAGGAGTGTTTCTTCCACAAATTTGTATAATTCAGATAATCTTTTAATCCTCAGCTGTACAGTAATCTAAAAGGTTAAAAAAAAGGGTGCTTTGTATTTTTTCTCCAACTGATCAACATCCTATTTACACCTGTATACAAAATGTAGCATTTTGCTTCCCAGTTATCGAGACAAAAAAAGTTTTATGTCTTCTCTTTTGTCTTCAATAAAATGTCTTTGCATTTGAATAGAAACCCTGTGCTATTACAGGCACAGTGTGTGTAGTTTTGTCAGTTGAAAAGAACAGCAAATCCTGCTGGAAAACAATGTTTTTGGCAGAGAAAAGAAAAATGTTACCAATTAGTTGCATGCAAGTTATAGAATAGATCAGAAAATGTTTGTACCAACACAAACCAAATAATTTATTGTCAGTAGAATTAAAGCCTTATATGTCTAATTAAAGAAATATTGTTTCAGTTACAGGTATACTAGCACTTCAAATTATGTAAAGTTAAAAAGTGATGTACATGAACTTTCTAGCAAATTTCCTTTTCTCTGGTGTCATGCTTATCCCAACTAGGTGAAAGCCTTCAGTTTGGGGACATTTACTCAACATCTTAAGTCCTTTATTGAGAGGAGTGTGATGATGCTGTTTATTGTTTCTCCTTCTCATTGTGGGACATGTTTGAGGGCATTTTTATATTTGCTAAGAAAGTATATCTTGGTCTTTTTCACTTGTGCTTAGGCCCCCCATCAAAGCCAAATTTACCATCTGTGATATGTTTTATATGTGAAAACAGTGTTTCAAAGCTGCCAAGGGTGTCTTCCTTTGACCACTGATGAGCTACTGGTGAATTTTTATAACCCTGCAGCCACCAGTATCACTCTGTGCCTATAAATTCAGGGCTCCTGCTGTCATCTCATGCCAGTTCTCTGCTGTGCTGCACTTTATCAGCATCATAGATAGCCGATTCTTCAGAGTAGCTCCTGACATCAAACAGGCCTGACATCAAACAACTGTACAAACCTAAATAAAAACTAAAGCAAAATAATATGAACTGGTCATCGGATAACTGTTGTTACAGCCTAAAACAAATCTCCAGATAAGCACAGAGAAGTCTGGACAAAGCTTGACGAGTCCTAAGGCCTTTGTGTTAGCCTGTATCACAAAAGCCTGTATCAAGCCTGTTAAAAGCAACAACAAACCAACCAACCAATTAAATAAAACATTAAAACAAAACAACCAACAAAACCCCCATAGACTTACTGGGCCATGAAGCTACAGGTGAAGCTCTTGTTTTTATTTTATCTTTTACTTCAATGCATGGTGAGCTGTTCTCAGATTAAAAAAAAAAAATCATCAGGTTTTCTGAACTTCAAACTGACCATATTTCATACCAGAGAAGAAAATTGTGATGAGAGTTTCACTACAAGTTTAGTCTTGGCTGTTTGTTGCAGTGGACCACAGAGTAAACCCATCAATGGAAAGAGAACCAGTAAACATCTTGAGCTTTTTGTTCAATGTCAAGATTTGATCACAGGTATTTAAAGATGTTTCAAAATTACAGAAAATTGTGATGTTGAGAAGTCTGTTCCTGAGCAGTTAATACTACTATCCACATGTTGAAGATCCTTCTATGTTTTTGCTACCTCATTTACTTTCATAATACATTTGGATGAGAACTTCCCTTCCAGGAACTATGGAGAAAATTATTAAAAGAGGTGAGTTTGATAATATTGTGAAGTAGACAATAATACTTGCCATATATAGCCAATCTAGAAATCACTGTTGCAAAGTAGAGTGCTTTATTGAGTAGACAGGTACTACAAAATATTGACAAATTGTTAACTATTTTGCTAAGGGTATGGCTACTTGTGTAAGAAGTCACATCTTTCTATTTAATTTTCTTGACTTTAAGTATATTGTTCCAAGAGGAATAAATGGAAGGAAAAAAAAAAAAAAAAAAGAGTTTGTTTGAAATCTAGTCTTCAAAATAAAGGTAACTGAAAATATTGATCA
Source organism: Colius striatus (assembly GCF_028858725.1). Classification (NCBI taxonomy): domain Eukaryota; kingdom Metazoa; phylum Chordata; class Aves; order Coliiformes; family Coliidae; genus Colius; species Colius striatus. Next base: position 10,142,029 of record NC_084762.1, read on the forward strand.
TGGCTCAGGAAGCTTGTTGTTCAGTACCCAAGAGAAAAACTTCATTTATGGGACTACTTTTAGCCCTTGGTTTCTTAAGTAGATGAATTTTCCCAAAATTAAACATCTAAAACCTAGACTTGGGTGACACCATTACCTCTCCTGCAATGTAGCAAAAAATTATATTTCTGGGGAGAGTAACTCATCCTATCTTGTGATGAGGTATTTATGATAGTAAGGAGGTTTTTTTCCCTGAATTGTATTCCATGTCCCTGTTGCTAAGAATGCTAAAATCCTGAGCTATTTTCTTTAGTGCTTCCATTAGTGAGTGCAATCTCAGTTTGGTTCACTAACTTCATCTCTGTTAATGCCTGGCAGCTGTTTAGCCTCATCTCATAATACTAAAGAAGTACAAACAGTGGTAGATTGGTATGGGTTATGTAATCTCAAAGAGCTTGTGTTTGGGTTTCATGGTAGGAAAACTAACCCTTAGGTCAAATAATGACTCTAGATTTTTCTTGCAGACATAAGCCCCATAAATGTAAACAGGTATAATCTCTAGGCTTGAAGTTATTAATGCACAAGAGCAGGACACTCAGTGCAGAGGTGAAATGCATGCACATTTACTTACAAGGTATTGGTTACCTGTAATAAATATGCTTGAAAAATAGCTATCTTGCTAAATTCACTGCAGGTGCTCAAGGCAGTCACATACATTGAAGTGTGGTACTGGTAGCCTACTGTTGTCTGCTGAAGGACTGACAAAAAAAATTATGCTTTCTGAAGCTAAAACAAGATAATGTTCAATGAACAGGACTCAGGATACAGTACTCACTACTTCAGAGCAGCTGTTGCCTAGGAAAAGCTTGGGACAGAGACAGGATTGTACTGGATGGGAATACTGCAGGGCTGACCAAGTATATTCAGTGAATGCTTTTCCTAGTGTTATATTTCTGTTGTCTGTGTGATAAAGGATGTAAAATGATGCAGCTTGAAGGAAATTAATGAGCAGACACATGAGCTGAATTGTTAAGCAAACTTCAGGAAATACATTCGTTCAAACTTAGAATTGGGTAATCAGTCACAAATGACAAAGTTGATATTGCTTTTCAGAATATGTACTGTATTGCACTACATAATTAACACCTAGCACCACAAAGCTCTAGATACTTTTGTCGCAGTCAAAGGAAAAGAAGAATTTATGATTTCAGATGTGGTTTGTGAATCTGAATTCTGATAGCATTTCTTGAACAAGAGCAAAAAGAGAATCAAGGTCAGCTCTAGTTTCTTTATCTTAGTTATCCCTCTTTGCAAGCTTACATTAATCCCTTCAAGAAATGTTACTGGAAACATCCACCAGGTATTTGATATCCTCTCTTAGAAGCTGCTATATAACTCCAACTGTAATCTGTGTTTATTGAAAATTATTCTAGGCCATTTAAACAGTAATCTAAAACTAAAGAAAAATACTTCATTTTCTCTTAATTTGTACTCTGCCATTTGCCCAAGCATTTGCCAGCCTGATTCTCAACTCAGTGATGAGATATCCACTAGAAAGCTTCTCCTTTACAGCAGTTAAATTTTTTGTGAGGTGATTCCATTCTACTTACAGGAGAAGTTTGTAGCTTCAGAGAAACCAAAATAACTCACTCTAACTCAGACTGCAACATAGCAGTATGTATCATATGAACTCATTCTTAAAGTCATGGTTGTCTAAGAGGTCCAATGATTTAAACCATTGAAGCTATTCTTGTTGACGTATGGCAGTATCCCAGACTTCTAAAATGTCTATAGCCTAAAATATAGAAAAGTATGATTTCTTCCTTGAAGCAAATGTGTGGGTTGGATGAGTGCGATGAGGTTTACTGTGAAATTTAATGTCACTGCTGAATTTAGTTCACGCAATAAAATCTCATTCTGAATTACAAAAGGCTTTTTGGCAGTACCTTCAAAACCAATTTTATTGTTCAGAAAAGATGCTGCACATTCTTAAATAAAAGTAATTATATTTAATATGTGTTTTCGAGTCACTATCAACCCACCTATTCCCTTGTGGCCATTAAGAGAAACAGATAAGGTTGTCATTCATTTTACATAGCTGAATGCTGTATTCCACTTTTTTAATCTGCCATTCTTTGACAAAATGGTGTTGAAATTATTATTTTTCTTTCTTCTACTCAATTACTGGTTTAAAAACCCTTTTTTTTGTCAGTTGTACTGGGAAAAAAAAAAAATCTGTTTTGTTCTACATTCAGTAGACACCTGCCAGGGTGCATTTTTGTGTATATTAGGTTTGTACTTTGCATGTATTTTTTCCTCTCTTCATAGGTGCACCAAGGAAAGAGAACATATTTTACAATTCTGTTTTACTATTTCCACAACTTCAATGGATTTCAATGTAAGTTCTAGGATTTTATTTCTTTTTCATCTTTCCAAAACCTGATTCATGTTTAAATAATATTTACACCTTACCTTTTCACTGATGACTCTAGACTTCATAACTGAATTTGCAGTTCTGCTCACAGTTATAAGCCTCTTGTTCCTACTTGCAATATCCTCTTCTCAGGACTCATTTTGTTCTTGAAACTCCTTGTTATAAAACAATAACTTTGTAACAGAATATAAAAACTTCTTTATCACCAAGAGATCTAAATAAAGATATTGAGACATTTATGGCCAAAAATGAGGTTCCCAAAGTGCACAGAAAATTTTAAGTAACGGGTTCATAATATTTTTTGTATATTTTAATTCAGTAATTCCATTGTGTCATTACCCTGGTGAAAAGCAATCTAAATTTGATCAGGCAATGTCAATGTATAGCAATTTGTCTATGGAAATTTCTCTCAGTATAAACTCAATCTTTGTAAATTTTATAGAGAAATAATCTGAAATGTTCTGGAGTAGCTAATTTTTACTGTGTTACCAGAAAGTACTTCTACAAATTAATCTGTTACAGTAACTGTTCTGATTCAATAATTTGAGAAATCGTTAAAATCATATTCCTAAGTTATATTTTTTTTTTAAATGGTAAACTATCTTTATTAGCAGACATCTTTGCTAGTTATTTTCTATATGTTAACAGAATCTATCATCTCAAAATCATAACCTATGCACACTTAACAGCTGGAAGGCTGTTTGGGAGTTTGATCCTTTCAACAGGCTTCTCCAAATAATATGCCAGTGTGAATATTGATTAAACATCTCATTTAAAGGTCATTCATCAAAGTGCCCTTCCATATCAATTGTTGTGTTCACACTAAGGTGTGAACAGAATGCAAAGTAAAAGAAAGAAAAAAAAGATGTCTATGCAATTGTTAGTATTTTGTTAATAGACTGAAGAACATGATACAAATGTAAGTAAAAAGTGAAAGTGTCTTCTTTATTGAGGTTATCCAATCAAGGACTTTTTCAGTTTTTTGAACACATGCATAGTTATCTGTATAATCACCCATATGAAAATCTTTCAAGACAATTCTATAGTAAAGAACAGGTTAACTTTAGAGGTGTGCTATAGCTACACATTGTCAACACATTAGCAAAAAGTTGAAGAGAGTAGTTTGAGAGAGGTTACTTGCCCTCCAGGGTAGGGTGTGTCTGGAATAAAATTTAGATAACATTTAACATAGGGAACCAAAATAAGTTTGAGGTTTTTTTCTTTTTCTCCTCAAAATAAATTAATCTTAGGACAGAGGATTGGTTTATCTGAGCAAACTATTTTCATAGTATTTTTATTTTCTTAGGAGATTTGATTGGAGAAGATTATTTTTATGGCTTATCTAGTTGCTTGTTTCAGACCACAAAAAAAGAGTGAACAGTTGTAGTGGGTATTTATTTTGTAATTCTCCAATGTTATTCTAATTGAATGCTAGAAATGGTGAACAATGGTACTTTTAAAATAAGAAAGCACTGAGAATTAAAAAATTTAAAATAAAATTTTGAACTTGAATACAATCATTCATATCCATAGCAAAGTTAATGATGAAAAGCAATTGTGTGCTTCAAATCTCCCTGACATAAATAAAACTTTATTTTTTTTAGATATTACACTACTTCTTTAAACTGTGAATTTCTAACACAGATATTATTCAAGTTTGAGATTTAAAGACAAAAATGCCAAAAGATTTTGTTTGAAACAAGAATATGAGGTTTCAGTAAAAAAGAAAATAATATTTTAGAACATTAAAAGTAAATTGAAAAAAAAGTCAAATTGTATATTTGATGGTATAGACCTGTGCTGAAGTAAAAACTTATTATAATTCTCAGGGTAAATCTCCATCTCAGCAGTAATTCTAATGATAGGACAAAAGGAAATGGCCTCAAGTTGCATTAGATGAGGTTTAGATTGAAAATTAGGAAGAACTTTTTCACCAAGAGAGTTGTTAAAGCCTGGTACCCATAGCCCAAGGAGGTGATGGAGTCACCATCCCTGAAGATATTTAAAAGCTATGTAGATGAGGTACTGAGGGACGTGGTTTAGTGTTGGGCTTGGCAATGTGAGATTAGTGGTTGTACTCAATGACCTCAAAGGTCTTTCCCAGCTGAAATGGTTCTATGTTTTTTATCTCAGTCTGATATCTGCTCTTTAAGAACTGGATTCAAATATATTTTTTATAATCCTCAGTCCCAGTCATGGAAATGACTATCCAAATTTTTATTCTCTCCTTCTATTAGTCTGTTTTAGAAGAGATTTAAATCAATCGATATGAAAAAAAAAATCTGCAGTCTGTGGAATCAATTCATAATTGTACAAATTTATTTACTATGAAAAAAGTAATTATACATAGTTGTTAATAATTCTTATTAGGTTTGTTTTTAATCAGAAAAGCTCATTCATTTGAAACATGAAATATATTGTTTGGATTGCTAGTTTTTAATCTATGGCACAGAAGAGGGCATTAAATTCTCCATCTTTCCTTGCTTTCATCCTATAAGAAAGAACATCATCTAGGAAGAAGTCTAAAATAGCATGAAGTAATTTTGATCTCCTTAGGTCATCATGCAGTTCTATTGATATGCTGCAAAGAAGCAGGTGGTGATGGTGGTGCAGTGTCCTGCACTGAGAGCAAGGGCAAGAAACGGATGGTTCAGGGCATCTTCTCTATACCCATAAGAAAAGCCTGGCAACAAATTGCTTAATAAAATGTCATTTAAAAAAAAATAAAAATAAAAATAGCAATATAGTGAGAAAGTTTTGCATCCCTTCAAATACTGAGAACCCAGTATTAAACAACCTCCAGTTGTATTTCCCCACAGAGTATTACATAGATCCTGTCCATGAAGAAGTTCCTCTTTACCTCATAGTTTCAGTTACCGTGATTGCATCCTGATTTGCCTTTTTACTTTGCATGCTTGATTTTTACAGAACAGATAAACCAGGTTGTGCCTATGAACTTCTCAAATTTTACCCTAGTTTCAAATCCAAAGTAGTTTCAAGAAACTTCTCATTTCTAATGCTGTATCTTTTTAAGAACAACTCTGTTTTGAGGCAAAATATTAAGGCTCAGACAAAGATTTTCTGGAGTAAATACTTCTTGGGCAACCGTCATTTATAAGTGAATAGCAAGCCACTCTTTTAACAAGAAACTTTTCTAAAGCTTCAGGATTTCTGAGGCTGCACATTGCCAAACTTCAAAGACTAAGATTTCTCTGTGTGTAACAGAAATTTTGATAGATATAATTTAAAATGGAGCATCTAGAGAAATATGTTTGGAGGTTTCCACTTTCTGTGTCCTCTGTTAATTCTCTTTGTGCAGAAAAAAAATGATGCCCACAACATTACAATTGCTTAACTGTGAGTAGAATTTATATCAATAATATGAATAAGAAGCTTCCCTTCCAGAGTAAAAAAGAATCAGAAGTTAAATTTTCCTTTACCTCTCCTGTTCTCTGTTGTCAAATGGCCTATGCTATCATGAGATATAGTAAAAGCAGTGAAGCAACTGACATGAAAACAAAGCATTAATGAAAAGCACTGGTAAATCATGAAGTACTTGATACATGTGATTCTTATGTCAGTTATGTAGCTGTAGAAATGAGATAAAGTCTTCACAAAAACCCCATGCACATTGTTTTGAATGCATTGAAAAATCTCTTAACTGAAGTAAAAACAAAGAAAAGTTGTAATGAAGCTTTGTTCTTTTTATTTACAGTCATTATTTGTCTGCTGTGAGACAACTGAGGTGCATCAGTCAGGATATTTTCATTCTACTCATTATTTCTTATGCCACAAAGGTGATTGCAAGGACAAATCAACTGACTCATTATACATTATCAAGAGCATCTAGATCATGCTGAAATAAAAGGTAAAAACAGGATGAGTGTCAGCTCTACAAAACATGGGAATTTTTCACATGTGTTAAAGGCTTACCTGAATCTCTCATCTTCCAGAACTGGGTTCCAAATAATTGACAAGATCTGTGGTTATACATCAATTTCATTTTTTACATTTGGGAGTGAATTCCAGAGTTTCTCCATTTTAGTGCTTCAGGTTTTAATGTGAGGACAATCCCAGAGAAGTTTTAATTATCAGTTTTATTCCCATATTTCATTTTCTGTTGTGTTGTTGAATTTGACAATTTATCTAAAATTAGAATATTTTTGTTGGGTAAAATGTGAATGTTCACTGTTATGAGCCAACTCATGGCTTGCAGCCTTCTAAACAGTGTTCTGCCTGGAGGGGATTTTTGTTTATGCATACAGCAGTTGACATTGTCACTCAAACTTCACTTGTGGTTTGAGAGTGAATCCATGGAGCATCTCTTAGAACTGCTTACTGCACATTTTGACAGGGGGGTAAGCTGCATATAAAAGTCTTCTGGGCTAACCCTGATAGGTAAGGTCCACACAGCTGCTCTCTCAGACCCACCCAGCATGGCATGAGGAGAAGAATCAGAAGCATAAAAGTGAGAAAGTTGGTTGAGATGAAGATAGTTTAATAAGCAGAGCAAAGCTGCACATGTAAGCAAACCAAAATAAGGAATTAATTATTTGCCATCTCTCATTGTTCATTCACTCTCTTGGAAAACATGGCTTTATCATGTGTAATGGTTACTTGGGAAGACAAATGTCATAACCATAAATATTCTCCCCTTCCTTCTTCTTTTACCCAGGTTTTACTGCTCAGTGTGATGTCAGGTGGTATGGAGTATCCCTTTGGTAGCTGGGATCACCTGCCTTGGCTGAGTCGCTCCCAGTTTCTAATGCACAGGTGAGTCTGAGAAAAATAAAGCCTTGGCACTGTGTAAAACACCGGTCTGCAACAACTAAAATATTGCCTTATTATCAACAATATTTTAGTCCATAGCACCATGCCAGTTGCTATGAAGAAAAATAATTCTGTTTTCATTTATCATTAACGTGAAAATCAGTACCAAAATTCTGCTCTGTGTGATTATTTGTTGTTTTCTTAGCATGCTGAATAGCATCCTGTTCCACTTAAAAAATAAGCTCACTACTCGGTAAGGTTTGAGATAAAGCACTCTATTAAGTATTCAATGAATGTACACAGTAAGCAGCAATTAAAATGTTTAAAAATAAGATTCACAAAGTAATAAAGTAAAACTTTTTTTGAAACCTTTGCATGGTTGCTGTCACCAAGCATTACCTCCATCATTTCTTCCTGCTGTACAAATAGGGATGCATTTGGGCAGGAATTTTCCCTCAAAAATTAAATCTCTCATGTCTTGATTGCAGCACTTTTATACTCTCAACTTCTGAAAGCTACTGATGAAACAAACTTTTGAACTTTATGGTGACTTTAAAAACTTTCATGTGATGCTGCAAATACCAGAGAATACTGAGAAGAAATAGGATAGCAATAAGGCACATTCATTCTTTTTAATAATGGTTTTGTGTGGTTTTATTTTGAATATTTGTTTATTGATTTGTTGCCATTAATTTAATTATTTTTGAAGCTATTTTATCACTGTAATCATTTGATTTTAATAAGCTCAGGGGACAAAAATGAGCATTAGTCAAATTATTCTTGCTTATTATTCAGTATATATTTATTTGATTATACTTTTAAATTACTGTATGCGTCAACTGTCACCTATCAAATTGTAAAATGTGTCCTAATCACTCTAGTTACAAGATAACTCAAATGAGAAATCTGCAACATATTTAGGGTTGGATGCCTTTTAAAATTTTTACTGATGTGAAAATGCTACATGTGGTTTCTGTAGAAGAGATAATTTTTATTCCCTCCCTTCTGAATATATGAATTAAAATAGCTTATTTCTTCAGGATTGCAATGCTATGCTTATTTTCTTCCACTGGAAAAAAAAAGATTCAACCTTTAGTACATCGTAAGAACATTCATAATTGTAACCTTAATTTCATGTAACATACCTGCTGCTTACTTTCCAGTTATTGCAAATAAATTCTAGTTGTATTACACTTCTAAATGTAATATTCTCACAGGTGTTAAATTAGTATAATTTCAAGTCTGTTTATTCAGAGAATAGGTTCATTCCATTGCAGTGAAATATGAAATGGCTGATCATATATTTTCATACCTGCTTCAGAACTCAGTCTCATTAACAATATGAATTCTTGTGAACATTTTATACCCGTTCTTCAAAGCTTGTTCCCCACCAAAGTCCCCTTCATGTTCATGTGCTCAGTCTCTGCCTCTTCCAAAGCTACTTATGCACGTAACTGCAAAGTGCTCTTACAAAAGTGGATGGAATATGGTGTGTTCTGCTTCTACAAAAAAACTCAAAATGAATGCAACCCAGATAGATTAGCTATGAATAATCACAAATACTAGGATATGTTCAATTAAACATAAACCTCATACTTGAAAAAAAGGAATTAAAAAAGATCCTGTTCCTACTGGATCAAAGGTAAGGATTTTATATAAAGTTGATGCATTTGGAAAGCAACGGGCAACATTTAAGCAGTGGATATTTTGGGTTTTTTGTTTAACATGTAAAGTAATACTAGAAGTTACTAGAAAATGGAGTGAATATATCACCTGAAAGATGTTTATCATTTTGGAAAATGAACTAGAGCCTCTAGAGTGTAGAACAGAACCATTATGTCTCAAGGCATTGGTCTCTCATTTGAAGACTAATCATGGTTGACTCAAGAATACTGGAATTACAGATTAATAGCAATATGAACCAATAAGAATCTGTATTAAGTTTAAATCAAACAGGCATGTAAATCTTTTAGAGAAAACTATAATCATAAATATATTTGCTACCTCATTCTTTCTGCTCTGTTGCTTTTCAGATACATCCCTATAATACATACTGTGGAAAAGAATGCTTTAAGAAACCAACATGAGCTGCTTGCATCAGGTTATTCCAGTTTTTATAGTGGCTGGTTCCTTATGAGACTAATCACCCCAAATTCAGACAGTTCAGCTACGCCTACCCCATAAAGAAAACAGGGCTAACACTCTGGCTGGAGTACCACTCTATGTGCATCTATGCATCTGGTCTGCTAGCACTCACACTGGTGTAGTTTCAGTCTATGCCAAATTACATACTCTGAAATGATGCCCAGGCACAATTTAGAGGAAGATGATAGGGCAGAGGCTGTTCCCAGCTGGCAATGTAGATAAGGCAAGTCTGTCTTTGTTAGGAGAGTAAGGGAGGCTGTAACCATATGGACACAAGGTCAATGTCACCATTTGGCTTTATAGGCAGAGAACAGTTGCTGGTCTGCTGTATTTAGTAATGTAATTAGCAGCCTTAGTGGGGAGGTGCTGACAAGTTTATTTGAGCAATACCTTTGCAATTTATTTTCTGTATCTCATGAAAGATTTTAGCCTGCTTTAAAAGGCAATCCCTACTCATTCTCCACTCCTTCCTCCTTGTGTTTAAAAAGAAATGTCTACCATTTAGAGAAGACGATTTGCTTTCTTCTGTCTTCTTGTTGGTTTTCCTCCCTTATGGATACTACCTGTGTGCCTGCTGTTATTAGGTCTAATTGCTTCTTCCCTGTGACATGGTAATGCTATTATGGGTACCCTTCTGATCTTATAGAATCTCAGAAAGGTTTAGATTGAATGAGACCTTTGAAGATCTTCTAGTCTAACCCTCCTACACTGAGTAGGACATCTTCAAATATATCAGATCACTCAAAACCCTCCATTCTTTATTTGTAGTCTGAATCTACTCTCTTTTAGTTTAAAACCTTTACCCCTTGTCCTATTGCTAAAAGTGATATTAAAGCCTCCCCTCATCTTTATTATAAGCCCCTTGTAAGTGTTAAAAAGATGCAACAAGGTCTCCCTGGACCTTTCTCTTCTCTCTTCTCCACCCCATCACTCCTTTCTGCCCCCACAGACAAGCCTAGGCTGCATACAAAGACAGAAAAACGGGCTACTTTCCTGGCAGCCACTCAATGACTTCGCAGCTGAGGTAAAGGAAACATGGCACTAAATTGTTTTCTGCTTTGTTCTAATAAGCCATGTTGGAACCCCTTTGAAAGAATCTTCTACTTTGTGCCTTCCATCATGATAAGATTGTGGGCTGCAGAGCTACTGAAATGCTCACTGGTATTCAAGGGAGAAGAGTCAGCAACTAAGAAGTTAAAACCTGACTGTTAATGTTTCATCTGGATTTATTTACACACATAGTCTTGCATGCCTGACACCAAGCGCTAGTGCAGACCTGCTATGTTTAGAGATCTGATGGAAGGAAAAGTTGTTTTGGTAAAGCTCAGTTTTACATTTCTTGCTCTATCTGTTTCTTCACATGAGCTATTGGCCTAATGGGGAAAAAAATGGCAAAAAACCTCATGCAGTCAAAGGGAAAAGCAGGACAATATTGATATTTATTGAACAGCAGCAACTAGAGTATTGAAGAATGCAGGTTATAAGATAAAACTTTAGAGAGAAGAAGCAAGTTATCACAGATAGAAACAAGTTAGAGAGATCTGATTATATATCATCTGCAGAATATATGGGCTTGGGAGATGTGAGGATAAAAACCAACTTTTTGAAATCAACAGAATAATGACTTTGCAGTAGAAGTGGTATCATATAAAGTAAATTTGATGTAGTGAAGTTCTTGAATTTAGTTTACTCACTTGGATGGGCAACTAATGAAATCTGAGATAAAAATAAAGATGAAATAAAATATACTATCAAAAGAAACAAAACTGTTACAACTTTCATTAGTGAAACATAACACTTAATTTGATAATAGTGTCCAGCCACCTCAATTGAGAATTGACACCATCTGCATTTGTGGTGTAATAGATGGGAAGGAAGAAAGTCCAGCACCAACTCAGATTCACAAAGTTGTATGTCAACAAATCAAGAAACAACAAGAGGTATCAATTAAAATGTAAGCAGATCATACTCAGATTTGAAATATGCTGACCTGGCCTCAACTGGAAACCAATCACTGGATATTTCTAAACTGAAACCCTCTTAATATTTCCATGGTTTTTGATATTGGAAAATTAAATGTCCCATGCCTTCGTATGCTTTATGTTTCTCTTCTGAACAGTAGGCATGAAGGAAACTTAAAAAGTAACAGCCTTTGTACACATGGCTGAAAATAGTTGACTGTGGTAAGGTGATTCTATTAGGATGTATTTAACTGCAAGCACAAGCACCCCAAAGCATATCCCTGATCCAAGTACATGCTTTACCTACTGACTTTTGTCAAGATGAAACCTCAACATACATATTCTTTATGGTTTAGGGAAAGAAAAGTGATAGTTTGCTGGGATCAAGTTCAGAATCAGAGACTTCTAGGAATGTTGTAGGGGAAACCTGATCTGTTTCCACAGCCTTCTTACAATAGCTGTTCAAACTTAATATTTAGGTTCCCTGTTTGTTCATCTACTCTGTAACTGTATGGCAACAGTTAGCATTCAAAATTCTAATATCTTAAAGGCCAAGAATCTGAGAACTTTGATTTGTGAATTTGAAAAGCTGCAGACAGAATATACAGACCTGTAAATGATGATGCAATTGCTTTTTCATTCTCTCAGATAATCTGTTTTCTCTAACTTTTGCAAAGTGACCCACAGCAGGCCTTGTTTGATAGAGATGTTTATGATAACCTTGGAAATGAATACTAAATTTTACCTTTCCTAATATTTCTGCTTTTACCCTGAAGTGTCCAGACTTTTCTTACTACTTTGCTTCCGATTTACTTTTAGAGTTCATGGACTTTCAAGACTGTTACCATGTAGACATAATTACCTACAAATTTAGTAAGATTTTTCCACTATTCTTATCTCCGTTCAGCGCATCTGTTTGCAAAACCTGCTGTGTTGTGTGGTTTGCTTATACAAGGTGCTATTTGATTTGTGTGGAAAAAAAACACATTATTTCAATGGGAAGTAGGATCATTAATTTTTAGCAGTTACCTTACGGAAGATAAAATAAATTGTTCGGAGGTTTTTAACACCAAAATGCAACTGAAGAAATCATTGTCTTTTCACAAACACACTGTAAGCTGAAGAAGATGCTAAGTTCATTGAGTAAATTATTCATTGTGAGTTCTTTAGTTCAGCTCTAATTAATGTTTTCTGCTAGCAGGATATGTTTAACACTTTATAAAGTCACAGTTTGCGCAGAATTATAGTCTCAGTTCTAGCTGCATTTGATGAAAGAGGTTTTTTTGTTTGTTAGTTTTACATTCTCTCAAAAGTTTATTTTCCTTTGGTTTTCATAGTAAAGTGTTCCAGTTTAATTGCAGTGTGAGAATGCCAAATGTTTAGGAAGCTATTTTTCCTTTTTAGTGATGTTGATGGATTATATTAAAAAAGTAATGACCATGTAGTTTGTAACATATCTACCAGATGTTTCATTTTGTTCTTCATATAGAGCTGCATAACTGTTTTTATTAAGTATAGAAGATGATGCAATATTATTTTCTGCTTTTGGTGATAGTGGATCTTTAGTACAGCAATATTGTGCTGGTTTGTCTGGAATAGAGTTAGTTTTCTTCATAGTAGCTGCCATGGGGCCACGATTTGGATTTGTGCTAGAAACAGTGTTGATAACACAGAGATGTTTCAGTTATTGTTGAGCAGTGCTTGCAAAGAATCAAGGTCATTTCTGCTTCTCACCACTCCACCAGCAAGTGAGTTAGGAATAAAGAATGAACATGAACATCTAGAATAAAACACTCAAAATTAGTAATTATTATTATTTTTTACTGAAATATACGAAGGCATGAATTTGGATCTTCGATGTGCAAGTGCAGTGATGGTGACTAATGAGTTTAAAGCAATACAGGTCACAACATATATTGGAGCACTGTATTTGATCTTTTATCAAATCTAAAAACTTCTCATACTTCTCTATTATGGTACAAACTAATGCTGCTTCTCCTAAAACTATTTCTATTTTATTCTCATTGTTCAACACAATCACAAAACACTTCCATCTGTATGTACCTGGATATTTTGCTTATAAATAACTTGTAAATATCCTGAGAGAAACCAATCCTTAATTAAAATTAAGATTCTAAATCTTACATGATGAAAAGATTACGACAGTTTAGTTACAGATGCAGTTATGTTAAAAGAATGATTTGAAATTGCATGAATTAAAATCTGCCCTTTAACAAGCATCTCAAAGAACTCATGTCAAAGTTCAAACTCTAAATAACATTTGCTCGCTCAATTACTTAAAGCCTGATTGAAAACTTATTTTTGTAAAATTAGTTAAAAGTCTCAGTTTAAATGACATTAATATTTGGATGGGTTTTTTTCTTCCCAATAAAGCAAGTTGAACATAATTACAGTTCTAACAGCTTCAGTTTCATTGTTTTTAATATTCCAGCAGAATACATTTTAAGGTAGGTCAAAATTTGAACTCTCTAAAGTAGTTATTCATATTAAACTTTGTGATCTTTGTGCAGTTGTGTCAAAACTGTGTAAAAACACTTGAAGTTGCATTGTGAATAAGAAAGACATTATTTGGAATAGGGTTTGGGAAAGCTATACAATGTGTAAATAAATCTTACTTCATGTTTTGAAGTTAATGTTTGTTGTGGAGATAAATGAGAGCATTTGTGTGATGGCCACTGATGGGTAGTTAGATACCGAATTTGTACTTAGAATTGTTTTAATATTAGGATTTCATGCATTCAGTAGTCACAGGCATGTTTAAATAGGTATGTATTTTTACAAATGCACCACACACATTAACTGTAACTTAAATACATATCTACGTGATTTTTAGCTAACAGTTTTAATAAGTATAGTATGTGTCTTATCAGGGAGTCTTGATGACATCTTGGACATAATTTTTTGAAGTGTAAGTGATTTTTCCTCCTGTGCAAATACCTACTTTCCTGATTCTACAGCTGAGCTGTGTTGGCCAAGCCAAACAGAAGCTAGATAGTAGCCAGCTTTCTTTCTATAATGATATCTTTTTGTTCGGCTCTAACTGCTGGTCAGTTTGCTCTCCTCTGCCAAGAGCCATTTCTCATCCCATAGGTTTGATTTTCAGCAGTTCCATTTCCTTGAATCTCTAGTTCCAAAGTGATAGAAACAGATGAGCATGTAGTAATGACCATGCTAAAAAAATTATTTTTCAGGTGGACTTACTACCACTGCATCTGTCTTTCCTAATACAGCTACACGATTCAGATCAGAAATGGCTTGTGTCGCACCGGCTCAGAGCACAGGTGAAATTAGCATGAGTGCTACCACATAACCATACATCAAGGTCTCTGTTTTTTTCCATTACCTGGACTACAAATCTTTCTCCTCACTTAGTGCTCTTTTGGAGTCCACAGTATCTGTTGTCTCCCACTGAATTTAGTTATCTAGATATCATAAGAAATATTTATAAATAACACCAACTTGAAGGTAACAAGGGAAGCAAGCAAGGGAAACTTTTAAAGATAAATATCAACTTAAATTCCAATGTCCAATTTAAAATACAGAAATTAAGCATGTTTTCCTGACAGAGCTGGACACTTTTTAAAAAAACAAATTCACAGATGAGCTGTCATGTAAGGGAACAAATTTGACTAGTAGATCTTTGGCTTGATTGTTGATTAGAGAGAGTCCTGTGTGAAAAAGTTGCAGAAAGTTAGTATGGATTTTCTGCTAGCACTGTGTTGAAATCCAGTGTGTAGGCACTGTAGGGTTTGCACTTGCTGGTTGATTGTAGTTATCATCCACTGACATTTCTTATGGTTTACAGGGTTCTGAAATATTTCTGACAAATTTATGGGCAAAGCTTTTTTTCTTTACATCCGGAAATCAAAGTGTTGCTATGATGGAGTTCTGGATAAACTTTAACAATAAAGGTAACAGCCTTTGTATATTTTTCTCCTAACACCCCCAAAAAACCCATCAGAACTGTTTTCTTCAGTTATAATGTTCATTATGAGAGTATCACAATAGTGATTATCCAGAAATTTCATTAATTTTATACGCATTTATCTTGTATATTAAAAATATAAGTAGACAGGTACTATAAACTGTACTCTGGCACATCTTTTTGTCTTTTTTTTCCTATTTCTTTGCATCTAATTTCAGAGTTTCTTTTCTTTAAACATCTTAATTCTAGTCATTTGACACAAGCCTACATTATTGGTAGGTCACATTTTAAATCTTGGAAAACTTTTTCTGTCTGTAAAATATAATCTGCTATATTAAGCAAAGATCATAGCAGATGGTGCTGTGTGATTTTTCTTTTTCCTTTCATTATCAGTTAGTTTTCTGAATTTCAGAGGATTATGTCAGATTCTGATGGCCTCAATTTAATATTTATCAGGGCAGTAAAGGTTCATTGAAGTTCTTGATACATGAGAAGAATTTATTTAGTATTGAGTTCTGCTTTAATAAATTTCCATCAGATATTACTAACCATATCTTTTGATTTTAATGAGTCTGAAAATATTTCCTCCACATTCTCCAACACCTAAATGAGTTAAACTAAATCAGTGGTTTTCTTAGATAACTACATTTGTGTAGAATCTCTTGCTTTCTTCATCACAGGGAAATGATTGTTCTTTTATTCTTTAATTACACTAGATTTTCTGAATTTGTAGTACTGAGGCACTAAAAATTAGTGGACTGAAACTATGTTCTTGCACCTAAAGAACTGAAGTATCTCTGCTAATTTTAACCATTTTTTTTTTCTCAATAAAACAGTTACCTAAGGAGAGGTAAGAACTATTTTCTGCCTTGTTTCTCTCACCTCCCAGTATGAAAATGCAGCATCTGTAGAGGCTATGGGTGTATTAAAACAGAACTCTTCATAAGTAGCACAGTCTTCATCTTTATAACGTCTAAAAACAGGGCCTGTTAGCTCTCTTGCATAAGGCACTCTCTTTTAGAGTTTACTTTTTATGTCTGACTGATCAAAAGCTGAAGTAACTTCAGCTTTAAGTTAGTGATTTGGAGGGATCTGTAAGGTTAACAATGATTGTAACATTAAAACATTATTTTAACCTCTCTAAGAAGGTCACAGTAGTAGTAAAAAAAAAAAAAGAATCAAGGGGAATGAAGGAAAAGTGAGAAGGGAAACTGACTTATAAATCTACTGTTATCACTTTTAAAATTACTAATAACTCACAACTCTAAAATTTTATGCCTCTGTGAAATAACAAAGCAACAGAAGGAGGAAATTATGTCATATGTTTGTTATAGGCTATTTAATCAAATCAGGAAAGAAAGTAAAACTGCTTATTAAATTTTTAGCTGTAAAATGCACAATGAAAAACTACAGTTTTACAGGGACTATAGCTCAGTAATTCTTATAGCCTCAGCAGAGCTTTAGCACTATAATATTTAATAGTAGTAGATTGACCTACATTGGTGTTAGGAGTTGTAGAATGACTTTTCTATTTGGACATCCATAGAGAAGTTACTTGTGCTGGTGGGCAGGGAGTATGGTGTCAGGACTCTGTTATTTCCTCGCAACATTTCTTCCTCTGGATCTCTGGCCATGCCTGGACTTTTTATCAAACTGACAACAACCAGACTGCATTCTATCTAATAATTGGAAAATTTTGTAGTATTGATGTGTAGAGATTTGTGACACAGTGTAACCTTCACTGAGCAGTACACCATCCTTTAGGCATGCAAAGCTTACAACTCCTTCTATAAGGCAGCAGTAGCAGCTGGTACTCAATTAAGGGACATTGAAATGGTTAACCAAGTGTGCTACAAGAAATGCCTGAAGTCACTTATATCTGTGTATACATGGACTCTCATTTGAAGAAATAATAATGCTTAGCAATCATTTAAGATATATAAGTAAAGGGATATCTGCCTTTCCCTTTTCCTCAAATCTCTTCCAATTACAAATCAAAGAGCAGGGATGGTCCAGAACCTGTTGTTTTTATCTACTGTGTACTTATTTGTGGGTTTCATATACAAAGTTACAAGTGTACTCACTATAAAAATGAGCCCATGCACTTTGTAAATTGTTGTTCTGTTTTTGGCTATTGAATAGCATCATTTGGAAGGTAACTATTTCTATGAAGATAGTTGGAATAGTTCCTGGTAATTACATTGTGATTTTGCAGAGCTAATCTAACCACACTGGCTATTCTAAAGTTGAAACAACTGTTAAATGTGAAATTAGAGAAATATGATCATTCATTTCTGTTCATCCTCATATTCCTCTTCTAGTGCTTTTTATCAAATTATGTCAATGTTTCCTGCTTGCTAGCACTGGCGAAAATAACAGCTTCCACCTCTCGGTTGAATTTCTATGCAAATAAACCATAATCCAAAATGATGCTATCATGTTATTTTCCACTAAAAAAAAGTTGCCACAGATGAAATAATATTTTTATAATTGCTTCCTTAAATCCTTTTGTTTCTTATAACATTTTAAAATATTATTAAATATTTAAATGCCGAGTTAGCATCTTGCTTCTATTTCAGTGCTTCTTTATTAAAATGAATGCTGCTTTTCCAACCGTGTTATTTCTGCTGGAGCGTGTTGGTGGTTTTAGTATTGAGTGTCCCTGTTATAGTCCAAAAACAGATACTTGCACTGAAATTTTCTTTCTTTCATTGTGACAAAACTATTGGAAAACTTTTTAACTACTGCCAGTAAGGCTTTTCTGTGACAGCTGACCCTCTCCCAAGTACTGTGTATTTTAGCATCAAACTTCAGACTAATCAAACAGTAATAATAGAATTCTGTTAAAAAAATCTAGCACTTGGACGTCAATCATAATAATCTTTTGGAAGGAAAAACTATTGATGAATTCCAGTATATTCATTCAGTTTCTCTGCAACATTTCAAAACTGTATTTTGGAATTAAATGAATCAATTTAAAATTTAAGTCTATCATAAATTTAAAACATTACTGCATAACTGCAAACTTCATAAAATTTTCCATTATTTTGTTGATATAACAAAATATAATAATGTAAATAATGCAGTTGACATTTTAATGTTTAAATTGTAATGAATAATAATTAAATTTATTACATTTTACTACCTTGTTTCTTTCATTTTTAATTTATTTGGGGAAGATAGGTATTAGTTTGAGCCACAGTGACTAACAAAAATGAAGCTAAAATTAGCTACTGCACAGAAAAAAAAGCTTAATTCAAGAATATTCATAGGATAATTCCAGACAACTAAACTAAACTAAACTCTTTGCATATACAAGCTATCTGTTCTCTTTTGTGCATCCAGGAAACTGAATCCACAGTTTTATAGATCAAGAATAACATGATGGGTCACCTAAAATCTTAATGCTGTCTTCTTGGAGTTCACTGTTGCTCCTAGGAAATACTTTGTTTTCCAGTTCACTGTTAGGAATGAGCTATACTTAATAGTATAATGATTGATTGCAATTAGTTTATGAGACACTGTTATACATCATCTTGAAGGTCCTTACCTGCTTTATCAGAGTTTTTCAGTCCCGTGTTCCCTTCTTTTTTCCTCCAGTATATGGTTGCACAGACATGATTCCAACTATTAGTGTCCACCAATTTATTTTCTTAGGAAACAAAACAGAAACTTCTTTAACTGAGGAAAACTTGTTGCTATTTGGTGGAAAAGAGAACTTTCTTGCCTGTCCACAGTGTTTTTATATACTGAATACTTTGCTGTAGTATCATTGTTGTCTCAGTAAAGTCTAAATATTATCTTTAGATCCCAGAAGACTTTCTTGCCTGTGTATCTACTCCTTTTGGTAGCCCCTTGGTGTGTTCCCATGCTATTCCTCCTGCTGTGTTTCTGAGTCATCATGTTTCATGCTGGATACTCATCATTTTCCTGTTTCACTCCAGTCATCAGACAAGCTAGAGATGTGGAATTTTCTAGAATTTTCTATTTCTTCCTCAGAAATCAATTACCTCATAATTCTTTTTTTCATGGTTGTCTCTGAATTCTCTACAGTTTATAAATGTTTATCTGGAAGACAGTTTCTTATACTGAATCCTGCATTTCAAAGTGTTATTCCACTAGAAATGCCCAGAGGCAAGTGCTGTCTGTCTACTTTGTCATGAGATATCTCTTCATACTCAGCACTAAACTGGAAAGCGTTGGCTTTCCTTTGCTGTCATCTCACATTGAAAACTCACAGCTCATTATTGCACAAACAATTCCTTTGTGTTTCTGAAGTTGTCCGTCAGACAGGTCTCCCTATCACCCTGATGATTTATTCTCCACATGATTGCCTCCTCTCACCCTTTCAGCCCTCTGTGTTCCCAACATTGCGTGTCATTTTTCATTTGTCTTTCAAGAGCTATGACTTGTAGTTGGACTGCAAAGATCTTGGACTGCATGAGGAATCTTCACTTCCTCATTACTGTATGAACAGGGATACATCATTATTCCAAAAAGATGACTGGGACCATGATCTTAATGATTTCATTTCTATTTTCAATCTTACTGATCTCAAGTTTCTATCTTTTTTTTTTTTAACATATTAATTCTCTCCTAATAATGTAATTAAGATAACTAGAAAGGTCTGTAGTTGCATAATTTTTGTTCCTTACAACCATTGCTTTAGATTTTAGATGAGCTGTCAAACTTCTAAATTGTACTCCTTGCAATCCTTCAGACTGTCTCCAAATCTAACCACATTTACAGTCACAGCATTTAGAATAATACCATAACTTTGTTTTTAATAAATAAAATGCATGAACCTGTGCAAAGAGGTACTTTTCATCCATTGGCATTCAAGGAAAATGCAGAGGAAAATATACTAAATACTGGAGATTTTACAGATTTGCTGCTTTGATGTGAGTTGAAAGGAAAAATAAGGCTTATCTAGTGGCAATCAAGGTTCCAAACCCATCTGAAAACACCAAGAAGAACATGATGTATTGTTTTCTAGTCAAGTGCTTAACAGACAATAGTAGGATCTATCCTGGTGCTGACTGAATCTACCTACTAATACTTGAAGATTATGAGATTGAGATTTCACTTTATCATGGTAACACAACAAATTTGTGCAAAAGCTCAGAATTTATATTTCCTCACACATTAATAGTAAAGAATAAATAAACACAAGGATTTGAGCAGCTCTGTGCTTATCTCAGGACTAATGGAAGGTTTTTCACATTACACAGCTAGTGATCTGACAGCTTTTGGGATTGGAAGATCCCTCATAAAAGCAATTGTAAGGCAGATGGAAAGGTTTTAACATCTTTCTGACAAATGAGCAGCTGACAGCATTCTGTGATGATGTTATTTATGACATGGATTCACCAAACACTGTCTCATTTACTTGAAAATGTCAGCAGCTGGATTAGGGAACAAATTGGTGACTAAGAAGTCTGAATTAATTGCAGCCATTAATTTTAATTGGGATTCAAAATGCTCTATTTTGTGTACATTTAAATTACTAATTAAGTTTCCCTCTGTATATATCTCCTATGAAGCAATTACTGATAATTCATCTCTGAAATAAATACCTCAAGAGCAAATAGAAGAAAGTTTGTTATTTCCATCCTAAACTTGGAGCTTTTAAATATCTCACCTCCTTTATTTGTCATTGCTTAGTAAGATCTTGTAAGGACTGGACTAATTTTTTTAAAAAATCATTGTTTTAACAAAATCCATACTTTTATTCAGAAAACACACAAATTGCTTACATCTTTTAGTACACTATATAACAGTACTTAAATATCTTGGCTTTGGAGTTTTGTTTTGTTTGCTTGTTTGTTTTAGAAAAGACTTTGCACGAAAGGATGTCTCCTGAGCTATCTGGAAAAATCCAGTTGTGGAGCAGAAATCTCTGTAACTTAGAGGACTACTCTACACACTTTGAATGAAAATAGGATGTTATAAAAAAGGAATTTTTTTTGTCAACAGTGTCTTGACTGAATTATGCCTAGAAAAGGGTCTGACAAAAATATCAGAATAACAAGTAAAGCAGTAATAAAAAAATACAAATAATAAATAATGTAAAAATAGCAAAACCTAAGATTTTTTTTGAACACTCCAGAGACCTTAGTAACATGTTTTGCTCAAACACTGTTCATGTATAAATAATAATACAGTTTACCACTGTGAAAAGCTCATCATATCATACTCTTGTCTCAGTAATACAGAGAAATGGATTACTTAGTTGAAAGAACCAGATATGAGTAATAAGACTGAAATCAAAATGCATGAAAATATCTGGAGATACTCAGCAGAAGTAGTAAATTAAAAAGTCTTCCTTTCAGTCCCCAGTCATTTCCAAGTACTATAACGAAAATAACTATCAGATATTCTGTATTACACAGTCTACCATATTATTTGCATATGGGAGTTTTGTTTTATAGTAACATATGTCAGTCAGTCACTTAAACCTTCTTTTCCATTGCTCATTTGCTCATTTTACTATATTGGAATAGTGTTTCTGTGGTTTGTCTTATGATTTGTATTTTTTTAAGTTCCTTCTCATTTTTTTTTACAGCTTAGATAAAATCAGTGGAGGGTCAAGCCATGTGACAGATCCAGGAAAGGTCAGATAATAAGAATGGAGAAGATCAGTTGTTTGAAAGAGCACAGTTAATAGCAAATTATCATTTTTCTGCATAAAAAAATAAGCTGAATCAACACTACATCTACTCCCAAGATGTTTTACCAGTTTGTTTTTTCACTTTATGTCTAAATTTACTTGAAACAATGTTGCAAAAAATTTGCAGTTTGTCTTCTGATGCTACATTGCTTTCATATAACAACATATTTTTGTTCTCTAGACAATTCTGCTACCCCTCTCTGTCTGTGATGAGTCTTCTGGCTGGAAAGTAGACTATATTAAACATTTTTATCAGCATAATAGCGAAACATTCAGTATGGTCACCCTTCAGACAAGTCTGGAACAGGCAGAGAAGTTTTCACAGTTTTAACTAGTAATGCTCTGTTTTGACTGTTCTATAGCTACTAGCCTGATATTTATGCAGAGTAATGAGGAATATGCAAAACACTAAGCATTTGTTTCTTCAGCGTGGTTTTACGTCTGTAAGAATCCATACTTCTGTGTGAATACTTCTTATGAAAGTAGAATGAAACTAAGTATGTAATATCCAATATCCTTGCATGAATTTTTACATTTCTAGATTTCATCCTAGGTTAGGATGATTTAAAAAACAAAAAATAGAAATTTTTGGAAATGCACGATATTTTAAAGCATCAAATTATTTTGGACAAAATATCACAGTAAGAGTTTTAAATTTTTTCTTAGTTTGTCAAAGGCATTTTTTTTCTCCTCATGGCATAATATTTTATAGGAACTAGAGTTTTGCAGCTGTCCAAACTTTCTTAAGCCTGGTTCCTGGACATCGCTTATGTTAATTGAAATAATTTGACTTTCACAGTTAATCAAACAGGTAGGTCAATGTATAGCCTTATTTGCATAATGGAAAATAAAGTCTTCTAATAAATCCAGACCAAAGTTAAAATGAGACTCTAATTAATGAGGACAATATTAATTTTGATAAAATGAAATAGGAAAAAGGACTTTCTCTTGTTGGAGGTCTTAAAACTAGAAGTTCAGGTTGGAGTATGAATTAGACTATTTTTAGTCACAGTGAAATCAAACTGTGCTGATATAAAATGACAGAAACTTTTTTTTTTTGAAAGTATGACCTTAGAATGAAAACTTTCATTTCAGAACTTAATTTCTCATCATAAAATTGCAGCAGTTTAAATTTCCAGTGACTTTTGTCTTCCAAGCCCGTAAAATCCAATGGACACCAAATAATGAAATACATTTTCTAAGTACCACATTAAGTTATGAATTAATCAATATGCTATAAATGATATCTTGAATTCGCAGGCATTAGGACCTAGCCAAGTGTCCTCTACAATTTTATCTTTTGTAACCTATTTTGTATTACTATAATATTTATATTTTCCACAGGTAATTTTAATTTATGCATTATCTTGATTGATCTGTCCCAGTCTTTCTTGGAATAACTTCATTTCATTTATTCTATACAGTTATAGTAAATGTTTCACAATTAGTTCATTAAAATATAGCTAAGATTGGATGAGCTCAGGCTTTCATTTGATTCTTAGCAATCATTTATCTTCACCTATATATAGGATTTCTGTATTTCTGAAGTCTTTTCAAAACATCAGAGAAATAATTTTTACTTTATGTAATTTTTCTGTGCACCATCCTGCTAAACAATTCTTTTGTTTATCCATGGGCCAAATGAGGTGCTTTGAGTTTGTGTGGAGTTGTTTCTGGTAATTAGTGAAGGGCTTCATTGGTGGCCTCTGTAAGAAACTGCTCAAAACTTCCCCTGGACTTAAATTGGACCCATCACTGGGGCTGAGTCAATTAGGCACTTCTGCAATCACTTTTCAAGGAGGAGAAATCAGAAGAGGGGAAGTGAAGGCTGTGGAAGGAGTAGAATGAGAGAGAAGTGACCATGCAGACCCCAAGATCAGTGAGGGAAGAGAGGAGGAGGTGTGCTGGAGTAGAGACCCTCCTTGCATCCTGTGGTGGGACAGCAGCAAAACATGGAGAGCAACAGGGGAGCTGAGATCTGCCGGTAGCTTGAAGAATGCCCAATTTTGTAAGATTGTTTTTCAGAATAATAGCGGTTCTTTGACTAAATCCAGAAATTCCAAGCTTCAGAAAAATGAAGGGAAAAAAATATCATAATGAATGAAGGTTAAGCACTTATGGATACCTACAGATTGAAATTTCTATATTTGCCTGTAGAGAGATGTGGACAAAAGTATGATTTCGAACAAATGGGTTCAAGGCACCTAGAGGTGAAGAAAGAAATGACTATATTTACATCTAAGCTAGCTGAAATAGCTGAAATATTTGTGTGAGTATTTGCACAGAAAGTGACAGATGTGTCGATTTATGAAATTTTTGTTGTCTTGAGTGGTCAATACAACACTATATACTGGTAATTATTTTTCTATTGCACTCACACACACCGGAAATAAATGAAAAATAAATGAAACTTAAAATATTATTAGAACAGAAGAAAACTGATATAATATTAATACATCCTTGTAGCTGCAGAAAGATATTTTGACACAATTGTTATATCTACTGTCATTTATGTACTTCTCAAAGGAATAATGTAAGAGTCAATTAAAGTAGATTAAGAATTAATTCAAAATTACCTTTAAATGATTTATAAAAAGTCCACAAAATATAATAATTTTCTTAGGAGCTTACAGTGCCTTAAGGTAAATTTGACAAAAGTTATAGTGTTGGTGTTAACTGATTGTATATTCAAACAGAGATCATGATGACTGACAGTGGATTTTATCATCATTCCCATTAAAACCTTCAATAAATTCTATTTCATTATTGTGTATAAAGCAGATTTCAAAGTCTAACAATCAGAATTTTGAGGTATGTGCAGCTTTACTTAGTACTGCAACACCTGAACCAGGGTGTAACATTTGATTTTTGATCATGCATAGCAACCTAATATTTTGTTTTCACAACAGTTCAGTTGGTTTGGGTTTTTTTTTAATTAAAAAAAACACAAACAAAAAGAAGCAATTGCTATCAATCAAGAATTGCAGTGCTTTAAAACTTAATAAATCTGGATCCAAAGTCTCAACTTACATATCAAAAAGCTTTCAGAATTCATACTGACTTTTACTTGCTATGGACAAAACCAAAATATTCTGTCCTGTGCATAAGGGGCCCAAAATGCTGAGGATACTTGAAAAATTTATGCAGTTCTTGGTTTGATGCTTTCTTATGCTTTGACAAGATTATACCTCAACAAGATTAAGCCTGCAGCAAAGCAAGGGCATGATTGTTCTTGAGGTAAAAAAAAAGCACACAAAATATGGAGATATAAATTTTTTAATAGTGAGGTATTGTCGATAAATTTGTGTTTACTTTTGAAAAATGTCATATCAAGGTGCCAAATCAAAGGGTACAGTGCTTTTATTTACTCAGATAAATATTAGATAAGTGGTTATTAGACAATTGTTAATACAAGGTAAACTAAATCTTCTGTCAGACCCAATCCATGCCAGAAGCACATCATAAAGCAAAGTCTGTTGCAAGTAACAGCTATGGAGTTACTGGGCTGGAAGGGTACTACTCTGAAGTTTTCCTTTCAGTTTTCTTTATTTTCCCATTGATTAGATGTTGGGGCCTGGGCTATAATGAATGTTATGGAGTCAGTCAGAAACAGGGAAAGTCAGCAGTTTGTCTTTGAATTGTCTTCTGCAGCAAAAAAGGCCAGAAAGGAATGCCTATGTGATAGCAAGCTTGAGCAAGGGGAAAACCGAAACTGCAGATTGTAACAGAAACAAGGTCAAAGCAAGAAGGTAGGACAGAGCATTAAATTAAGCATTGTTAGAAGACTGAATAGAGCATTCAATTTAGCATTGTATGATTGCTTGTACTTGACTAATAAATTGTAACATATGTAACTAATAATAATATAAAGTTAACTAAATGTAAGGTAAGCATAACCATAGTGTGAGAGAAAACTAACTGAAGACCGAACAGATGGGGTGATATTTTAGACACAATAAGGTTGATGTTTTAAGCACAATAAGGATGGTGTTTTTACACAATGAGGTTGGTGTTTAAGTTGTTACAAAAATGAAACTTTGAGGCCTTATGCATAGCACGTGATGCTTAGTATTAACTTTTTGACATGAATTGTAGCACATACACAGCATTTGGAAAAGATATATAAGTGATGATTATGTGACAATAAATTGGAGCTGATTCACATCATATTGGTGTCTGGTCACTCCCGTTTCACGCAACAAAGAAGAAGAAGAACCCCTGCACAAAGGAAAAGAAACCCTGCAATTAGACAACTGCCTAATTGTCTGTCTTACCTCTTCTGACTTCAATCCTTTCCTTGAGCTTCTGTAAAATCTGTTGATGGGGATGGGAGACACAACTGGTCATAGGGATGTTGCCATTTGTTATGTTTGCCTCTCTCCACCCTCTGAGTGGGATGATAATTTTCTGTACAAAATTTGACAGAAGAAAATTTCTGTTATTGAAAGATAAAAACCACTCCCAGTAGACACACAATGCTCCCAAGGGTTCATCTATGCAGTAACCTAATTTCGCCAGGTTTAAATTCTCCAGTGGGCCCTTCCAAAGCTCCTGGGAAGTAGAATAGTATTTACTTCCTTCCTGACTTCCTTCAGCAGTTTTCTAGACTTCTGATTAAGTAAGTGAGAGTTGTTGCGTATCAGAATTAACACATTTCATTGATATTATTTCTCTTGTATTGCAATTCATTGTTTCTCTTTCTCAAGTTATATAGAAGATGTAACTATGGCACAAAATCAGATTTCATATGTAATTTAGATATTTCTTTTTCTATACAGACATCTTCCATATTGCTATTATAGTCAGAATTTTAAAATATAAATATAAATATAACATACAATCACTCCATAATAATATAATCACTTTATAATAAGTAATACATAATATATTAATAGAATACATAGAATATATTATATACAGTCACATTATAATAAACAGTGATATTTAAATATATTTGCTTTTGTTTGAACTTGAACATTTTTGAAGTTATCTCACAACAAATTCACATATAAAAACACAATGAGAAGCATAACAATCATCTGTTTTCATATTTAATATCTTAACTGATAACACGATCTAACAGTCAAGAATAAATTCCAGCTGTTTAAGATTGAGCATTTATTATGTGTTTAATTTATGTTAATTTATTTATTCAGTAATTCACTTTTTTTTTCTCAAAGGTTTATAGTGAAAAGGACTGTAGATAAATAAAAGGAGCAAGGTCTGATCCTGCAATACAAATTCCACTGTTTGGAAATAAACAAGATACACAGCATGTCTCATGTTTAAATTTTAATTCTCCCATCAGGAACATATCTGAGGGTTTGGAATCCTTTCGAAACTGTATATATATCTCTGTATATATATCTCTCTATATATATCTGATATATATAGAGAGATATATATATCTCTATATATATCTCTATATATCTATATATATCTCTATATATATCTCTATGTATATATATCTCCGTATATATATCTATATAGACTACTTCAAAGCCAATAATGTTTCAATGTCTATTGGACCTCAAACATTTCAGCTCAGATAACGTTACAATATTTTGAGTATTTTTAGTTAAAAAAACAATTTAAATTGCTTACTCTGAAAAAAAAAATCTGTAAGTCCTATAAGTATATTTCTCTTTTTACATTTAAGATTTTATTTTAAGTTCAGTGGAGATACATATGTATTTATAGAGCTTAAAATCTAAACTACTCCAGCTTAATGTATAAGGAAGTTCAATATAGTAGTTTATTAAAATTAACTACATATCTCTTAGTACTAAAAAGCATATCTTTACAACTAAGAGAATGACCAAATTGTCACAGAATCACATAATGATAGAGGTTGGAAGGGACCTCTAGAGATCATCCAGTCTAATTCCCCAGCTAAAGAAGGTTCACCTTGATCAGGCTGTACAGGAACACATCCAGGTGGGTTTGGAAATCTACAGAGAAAGAGTCTCCACATCCAGTTGATATGGATTATTTATTTCTAGCTGCTCCCTTTTCTCTGACTGGTAATACGGATGAGAAGATGATTTGGGCCTCAGTATTTTTCACTTGTACCCTCAAATCAATATATGATGAGCTTTGTGGAGAAACACACAAAAAACCCCCCAGATTAACACCAAGCAGGATAAGGTAAGAAGTATTTAAAAGACTATAATAATGAGAACTGAGATTGTATATTTTAAGATCTATTTCTCAGTTTAGAAAAATAAATTATATTTCCAAACTCTCACACACAAAAAGAATCTTTCTGAGGTTTTGTTTCACATCTGTAATTTATTCAAACTTGACATCAGAGTGAAATAAAATTTCAAAAATTAATTTAAAAATATGTATTTCTGAAGTATGTATTTTATGTACACACAAGAACAGTATAATGACAAACCAGTGTTGTAAAATAGTTTAAATTGGGTTAAACTGGGTTAAAAGCAGAAGGATTTTATAATAAAAAATGTCAAGTTCTTGATTGAAATTATACATGATTTTTATATTGAATTAATGCTAAATGTAAGAGCATATTTGATTCATTAGTCAAGTTCCAGGCAGCAAATTAAATGTTAGTTTTGTAACAGAAAGTCACATGCTGTTACTCTGCAGAGCACTTTGCAGATCCCATGATGTATATGTGCTGGCACCATAATTAGTCAACTAATCAACACCCAGATTCTTATTTCCAGTTAGCATCCTAATGTCTTTGCATGTTTAACCACATTTTGGACACAGCATATGATCATAAACTACTGTTGGTTGGGTTTTTTAACTGTTTAATTCATATATTTCGGTCTTTTATTATTATATCAATTTACCTCTTGCATACTCGGTGAATAAAGCATTTGAATTGAAATCAGGAGACTTAGTCCATTTCATCCCACTTTGTATCATAGATACTGACTTTCATCTCCACATATAAAGCACACTGAGATCTATGAATAAAAATATTATTCAAGACTTATAACGACAATTATCATTCCTTGTTTTGAAGAGCTAAGAAACTATCTAGAGACAGCAGGAAGAATACAATAGGTACAATGTAGTAATGAATGCAATGTGTCCATACTCACATGGTTACTCATTGGCAGAACAATTTTACTTTACTTTTGGATTTATCTACAAGAAAGCACACTGTATTTCTCTGATATATGTATTACTTCTGTAAAGTATCTGTAGGAGGTTTACCATGTGTCCTCCAATAATATTTATGAAAATTGATATGTGTGTCACTAACAGATATTTCCCAATAGAAGGGAAGATAGATATCTTTAACCTCAGGCTTTGTATTCAGATGTGTACTTCCTGTCCTAGAAAGGAGTTTATCTGGAAGTCGAACATTGGAGGCACTCTGTATCTCATGGAGAATACTTCATATTTTACAGAATTTAGCTTTTTTATCTTCTTTACTCAGAGTCAGCCAACAGCATGTGTATCTTCTTTCAGTGATATTTGTCAAGCAGGTGTGAAATTCAGTCACATTTACCAATGTCTGCTAGCAGTCTGGAAGTTTCAGGAGTAAGCATTTAAAGTTACAGAGAAGAATCCCAAAATTTTGAAATATATCCAAACTAGTTAAGATATCTTGTTTGTTCTGACAAGTAACGTGGACATCTTTCAACAACTGAGCTTTCTGAACCATGAACTTTTGGAGAGTAAGATTATCTTTAAGGATAGTGCCACTACCTGCTTACTTTTTTCGTGGTCTCTTACAGGCATCAGCTCTAGGTCATTCCTAGAAAAGGATTCTGTTTTCTCTAGACCTTTGTTTTGACTTCTGAGGCAATTCTTGGAAACACATTCCATCATTACAAACAATATAAGCATTAAAATTACAATTTCTTCTAACCATTGGAAGAACATAAATGCAACTGAAAAGTTAGATCACTTGTTAAATGGCTTTATGTTAGGGCCAACAGAGTTTTTAATATCCTTTGGTTACAGTAAGATATAGGTTTGCAGTAGGAGGATACGGACATGTTTTATTCAAGTTGGTTCACTCCTCCTAGACTGAAAAAATTCATTAGTTATCAAAAAATAGGATTCAGTTCAAGACATCACAATTAGCCATTTTGACAAAAAATTATATCTTGACACATTAGTAAGTAGTTGAGTGCATTGTGGTTATTTGTGGAATAAGACATTCTAAAGCAAAGCTACCAGCTGGACGTAATTTTAATTAGTTCATAGTTATCCTAGGGTTTTGGAGTTGTTGTTTTTTTTTCTCTTTGGGAAAGCTGAGCCAAAATTTCTTATCATAGCAAAAGCTTTGACAATATAAGCTATTATGCTACACAGAGGGTTGGGGAAGAAATTCAACCAATTACTAGGTGATAGACTATCAAGGAACAATATGAGTTTAGATCTAAAGGGTTATTATCAAGCACTTCTTTTTAACTTCATTTCTTGTAACAGTAAAGAGACAGTTGTGGTTTTTTTCTGTTTCTCTCATGGTGTTGCTTCCTTTCTCTGATTCTGTTGCTTCTCAAGAAAGGAGATCAGAAAAGGCTTTTTGGACAGATGGTGATGTTGACTCTGAATTGTAATTCATATGCAAGCTCTGTCCAGAATTTCATTTGTGCCATATGCACTGGCTTTTACATTCCCTTTGGAAATGGCTTTAAGTGCAGGAACAAACAAGATTCCTAAATATGTCATTTTTTGTCTCCCTGTGGTTATACTAAATGTACCTCTACAAGGTGTTAATGGACAAGATGTCTCAAAGCTCATGTGACATCTCCATTCTTGTGAGGTCAGCATCAGCTGCTGAAGACGAGTCTCCTGGAAGAACTAGTTTTTCAAAAGATGGAAAATAACCTATATTAAGAGATTTAATTGAAATGAGATATGTAGATTTCAGTTGATATTTGGAGCCAGATATACTACAGGAATTGTCCTCCAAAAAATCTACCCCTGTGAAATGTAGAATTGAATAGAAAATAGAAATATTTTCCTCTTCATGAGCTGTAATATTAGACTACTTTCCTCTTTTAATAACATGTAATGCGATGTGATGGTCATGACTATAATAATCATTATACATAAAAATACAGAAGACAAATAGGCAAAACATTATATTCAAACAGTGCACTTACAGTGCAGCTTATATTCAAAGAGTAGGGCTTCAGTTTAACAGCAAAATCAACCAAAGATAGGGAAAACAGGTGAAATTGTTTATTGCAATTAAGTAAACTGGCTGCAGGATACAAGGCACTCAGTAAAACTGGTAGAACCAGGAAAAAAATGCCTTACCTTGATTTTTACTTATATGAGTGATTATTCAGTTTCCATGAAGCTTAGCTGGAGAAGTAAGAGAGGCAGACAAGACTATCAGATGATACCAGTCTCAGTCATGTCTTTAAATAGCATCAATGAGTTTAAAAGCAACATGTCTGTTACCAGAATTCTTACAGTTTATGGGTCAAATCCTTGACTCTTTCCAAAGAGAATGAGACAGTCTTTACCTGACAATTTTACAGGTCATTTAAGGATTTCAGTGTTTCAGGTAAGTTTCATATTCTGAATTAACTGCTCTGGTATTTCATCATCTGTTTCACAAAAGTCTCTGGTAGCAGAATTGTAGCTACAGCATCTCAGGGAGAATTAGTTAGGAATAATCTATTAGAATTATATTGTTACAAGAAATACTTTTTTAATTTTTCCAGTCAGAAAACTGTAATGATACAATTGTCCTGTCAGGGGAGTTGAAATTAAGGACTTGTGGGTGTCTGCTTGAGAAGTCTCCAGCTTTATTCTCTTTTACAGAAAAAAAAGATAATTGCAGGACAGATGAGAAGTATCAAGGTTTTTCTACAACATGAAACCTATTATCTGGTAGACCTAGACATACAGAAGTACGTTTTTCTTTACGTTTCTTGTACTATGTCAATACATCTTAAGATATGAAGATAGGAAAGAAGTTATGTTAAAGTGTTACTATTTCCTTGATACTTCTCATTCTGTGCATTTATCAAGAGGGAGAAAAAAAAAACAACTAGAAACCTCAAAACCCCAAATCAATTCAACCCTCATTTTCAGAAAGAAGAAAGTTCTTTAAAATATACATTGTAGTCTCGAATGTAGTGGGTTATTAGGTGCTTTAGACAATGAGATAAAGCTTGTAGAAGTATAAATGGCAGAAGGATGATCACATGGTAATAAAGTAAAATTTTTTCCTTCTTAGTAACAGAAATATCACTTTAATGATTTTTGTCTCTTTTTTTCCTCCAAGCATTTTCTTTTTTGCACATGGATTTTATCTGTCTCAAAAAACAGCAGAACAGTTTAAATGATGATGTTATTCCCTTTCTTTAATAATTTTGAGTTGAAAAATATTATTTGCAATGGTTTTTATGATACTTTTTACCACTGCAAGTTATTAACCAACTACATTAGAACATGATAAAATAACAGACATCATTGTGGATTCATATAATAGAGCTTGTTTCTCTTTTTCAGCCTGAGTGTTCCTTTCAGGCCTTCATGAAGGGAAATTTTTGTTCTATCCACAGAAGCTAAGAAAAAATAAAACTATTGTGAATAAAAATGTGTTATGTATGTGATAGCAAAAATACTCTGCAGTAACTGGGTGTAGCCTACGTTACATTTTTTGTTTCTTGAGTGCAGTGGGAAAACTGAAACTTCTATATGCTATAGACTTTTCTGGGGACAAGGTGGAGAGCTTTAAAGAAACCAATCAGCAGCCTCTGAAAAACACCATTGCTCAAGTTTCATGTGATTTGTAATCCTATTGCAGCAATGTTGTTTACTGCCTTTTACTAATTATCAGTATTATTAGGATCATTTGAGGTGTTTTATTTGTTTGTGGTGGTGCATTTGTTTGGAGGAGGTGTGTTTGGGCATATTTTGTTTTTCTTATTTATTTGTGGGCTTTTTGTACTAAGCTCAATGCTAAGGACTTTATCTCACCTTGATCAGCCTTATTGAATCTGATTTTCTCTCTCATTCAGTTGATATGCTTGAACTGTTCACCTTGGTCTTTAATTATTCCATTAGCAATGGCAACGTTATCTTGAACATGTATTTTGGGAGGAGGGGGTTGTGTCAATATTATCTTTACATTACTTAAATCATCTGAAGAGAAAATATATTCTTCTTAATAACATAAGCTGCCAAAATCTGTGAAGAAGGCAACAGTGAATGGTTAAAACAGAAAGACCATGTACAGTTCTGGAGTCCTCAATACAAGACAAACATGGACATATATCATCATAACAACTATAACTTTTGTACTAGATGTCTTCACATTTTGCAGATATATAGATATCTGAAGTTTTTCAGTCATAGTAAACATATCTCAACCTGTTCTACTAAAATATAAAAAAATTGGAGGTCAGTCATCTGAACAAGACTGGGGAATTTTGGAAACTTTTATTTTACTTTATTTATTATGCTTTTTAAAATATCATTTTAATGAGACATGCATTTTCCAACTGTTTTTTTAAAAACCCCAAGATTCTATTTTCAGAAACCAAGGAGTTGACATAACTTCTAGCAGTGAAATTTAGAGTACTTTAAATTAAGTCAGTAGTATTAACTTCAGTGATGAGTCAGATTCACTCTTGTGAGCTTTAGAAAAAAAATAAGGTAAGGTATTCAGAAACAGCAGTATTTCTTTTTTTTCTCTGTTAGTATAAAATTCTTATATAATAATGAAAATTCTGGAAAATTTAGCCTGCAGTTATTTTACTGTGAGACCATGTTTCACTGTTTCATCACACTCCATATGAAATGCCTTGTCATCAGTTTTATCAGACACAGATGCTTTTCTGAGCAAAGTTGAAAAACAGTCTCTAAATTACTGTCAAAAATCCAGGTCAACCTGCACTCTCAACTGCTTTTCCTCAAGTGTAAATCTATTGGTATCCTTTTTAAAAACCTTCAAAATGTCATGTAATTAAGATAAGAGAGGTTGGAGCCTCATCTCTCCATGGCATAATGAATGTGCATAACAAATAGGTGGGTGTGTCAGTGGAGTCAGAAACTGCCTAGATGGACTTTCCCTCTGACTGATGGATCTCTGGTAACTGTGTTTCTAAAACTAAGTAAAATGGACCTTTTTTTCACAGGAGACATGGATAATTGTTAGTAAAAATATTGTCTAGAACGACGGTGTCTTTAATTGACTAGTACTTTTAAAAACTAATTTCTGCCTTCACTTTGTTCAGGCAGTGCTCTTCCAACTGCCAGCTTTGAGACTTACTTCTGACTTTTAAAACTGTGATTTCCAGCCCATGCTCTGTTGCTGCTCCTTTTTAAACTATGTTCTTTACTGAACATATGCTTTTGGTAGTGATATAAGGTAAGCAAACACTGAGATGCATGATATTAATCAAGAAAAGGATATACCTATAGATGAGTCTGACTTGCACTATTGTTTTTGATTTTTACAGTGTGAACTGGGTGAAACTAAAACTCAGTATAAGCTTATAAATGAAATTTCAGTACGTTGTTTCCATAATGTACTTTGTAGATAGATATGTTAGGAGGTGTGTTGTCTCCCTACACTTACTTCTTACATTAATGTTCCAGCTTGGATTTTATATTTACTGGTGACTGTCAAAAAACATTGGTCTTCTTAAAACAAAAAAAGAAATGTGCCTTGAAAAAGAAAGGTAATAATGTTTGAGTCTCAACTCTCCTGTTTCTGATACTCTGGAGCAAAATTTCTCAAGCACTATTCCTATCTAAATTTAAAAATATGTGGAAATTGTTTTCAAGATCAGATGTAAAATATTAGCCTATTAGTCATCTAAATCTAAGGTTAGTTACTAAAGAATTAAAGAGAACAGTAAACAAGTAAAGTAAACTCATGCTGATATTTATTTTGCCCAAGAGAGAGGAAAGAGAAAAAAAAGACAAAAAAGTCTTTATCTATATAAATCATTGCCAATTGTCCTGTAGAAAATAGTCTGTTGAAAAATATGACTGTTGACCGTTTAAGTAAACATGTAATTATACCAGACAGTTACAAGTTAACAGAGATTCAGGAAACCCTGCAAATGAATTGCAATGTGTATATGAATACAAAATTCATTGTTGTGCTAACAGTATAGTTAAACAATTAATGTTGTTTCTGCAGATGAATAAAGAAAATGCACTTGTTCTAGCAATCAGCATTTTTCAAAGGCACTTTAGAGTTGTTTATTAAAATAATGACAAAGTCTGGGAAATATTTTGATCTGGCACCTATAAATCAATGGTAAATCATATCACCAGAGACAATAATACAAAATATTGCCAGTTTAATAGTTATTACCAGAGTACAATGACAGAAATGGAATTTCTTATCTAAAGTGTTGAAGTAAATGAAAGACTTTCACAAACAGAAGTGTGCTGTTAGAGAAACTCAGAGCAAATATTAACTTGCAAAAATGACATAGAGAATAATTTTTGGAACTTGCAGTAAATAACGAGAAGCTAATGAAGAAACTAAAGCTTAATGTGCATTCACAAATTGTGCTACTGTGAACAACAATGACCCACAAAACACTACTATATATGATGCACAGAATTGTGTTTTACAGCATCAGTGAAACTACGTTTATTTAAATCAGAAGCTTTATAAATTCAAGCAAAAGTAAATACTATTGTTATTAGTAGTGTGTTGCACTGGTGGAGATAAATTGGATAGCTGGTCAATGAGGAACAGTTTAGATTTAAGGTTATGAAGAGCTTGCTTCTTTGCTTTCTCTGTAGTTTTTCTTACAGGTAGTCTAGTTATTGACAGAATTAATACCAAGAGTTGAAATGGTAACTCTAACAAAGAGAAGAGATTTAATATGAAGTCAGGTAACATATTTTAGACAAGTTGGAAGAAAAAAATATTTGGGTTAGGGATGTAATTGAGCAGTCTGTAATGTTAATTCAGAAGATTCATAAGAATATTGTAGCTCTATAAATACATAGGTATTGATAGAAATATGTGGATCTTAGAGTATGGTAAATTTGGTTCCTTATCAAATGCAGTATTGAATAATGATTTCACAAAATGAATGCATTGCTAATAAAGATGACCCAGAAGCCTTCGCTCAATAAAGAAAGGAAACGAATATGTAGTAAAGCTCTTGAGGTTTATTTGAAAGAGAAATAAGAATCTTGGATAGGTAAAATTATATATTTAATGTGTTTTGGTTTCGTATATGTATTTTTTTAATTGTACATAGAAATATATCTGCTCGTACTCTGAGAAATTATAATTTAATTTTACATTCTTCTTTTTTTTTTCCTAGTCAGGTTGTATTGTATTTTACATCTCAACAGTTCTGTCAGCTCCAGAGAAATATACAGAATAAAAGTTCTAACTGCAAATAAAGTGGCTAAGGCGTGTCTTTTTTCCTTTATTTAGGACCATGTGACACTTTGGAGCTAAATATATATAATCAGCTTTTGCCCTTAATGACTGGAAATTTATGCTAGGCATACCAGAGAATGTCAGACTCCGTGATAATTGGAAATAAAGGGCATGAAAGGGGTTCATGTCACAAAATAAATGGGATAGTATTTTCTCAACAAGTTTTTGTCACACACAGAATATATTGATTTTAAGGGAAGGTATCAAACGTGGGATTTTTTTGGTCAAATAGATAAGCTTACCTGTGCCACATTGTAGACTGAATTTCTTCAGTACTACAAAAAGACATTTCAATTATGCTTGAGTAGAGAAGAAATTACTATGTCTATAATTTCTCTTGTTATTTTGTAGTAAATTATCATCTTAAATCTTCATAATTTTTACCAATAAAATAAACTTTTCACACAAAGAAACTTAAATCAGCTAGGATATATAGGTTACTGGATTATATGGACTATGATAAAAGTCCTCAACAGGAGTTGTGTGACATCTTTTTCAGACGTGAATAAAAAGCAGAGATGCATTTACATAAAATGATGAGATTCCCAGTACTAGCTCTGTAGTTTGCCTCATTATATTCAAGTTGTTGTATGGAGATAATTTGCCAAGTGTGATGCAAGAGCCGATAACTGCAGATAAATATATAAGCTCCAATTTCAAAGGACAGAATAAATACATTTTTACATTGAGAAGGTGCTCTTAATGGTTCTGAAAAAGATATCAGATCTCGTTCAAGTAGTTCAAGTGCCATTTCAGTCATGAAGAAAATTATCTATGAATCTTGACAGACAAAGAAGTTTCATATTATTGCCTTGTTCTAGTGAGCAGCAGGGATTCTCTGTCCACGGGTAATCTAAGCCTTTTCCTAAACAACAATGTCAACAAGATATGAAGAAAACAGACTGGTTGCCTGATAAAAATATACAGCCCAAGCTTAAGCCATTATGCAGAAATCTCATATGGACAGGTATAAAAAAATTCTTTCTTCAACTGCTAAATGCATAAGAGAAATATCCAGATATTACATAAATACACTACAAGCACCAGCAGTGTATAAAACATAACAGAAAAAAAAAAATGCCTGTAGCTTAATCTTCTAATGGAAAAGTTGAACTGTCCTGCTACAAGGTATGATCTTTTGATAATGCTCAACAGGCTTAGTAAGAGATGAGATGTTGGGCTTCTGATATGAGGTTTTTTTTGCTTTGGAATAATACCCTTCGCTGAACAGTTGGTAATTATGAAGTCTGTGTTTAGATGAGCAGGAAAGATAAATTTTGCCTCTTTCCAGTCTTCTTCAGAAAATTGACATTTCCTTATGAGAATGTACCTGCTGTCAGACTCACATTGGCTTTCCATTATATTTTTATTTATTTCTTGAAGGTTCTTCACACTAATCTAGAAATAGAGTAAGAACATTGTGTGAGTTAAAACTAATATGTGAGAATCACAAGTATGTTCATTTTAGTATTCAGTGTAAACTGCACAGAATTCTTCAGTAGATAAAATGTTAACACTCTTGGCAGAATTGGTTTCAGAAAAAATTGGAAAGCCCAAAATGTTTTAACTTAAAAGTTATGAGTTTTTATAATTAAAAGGAGATGAGAGATTATTTACAATGCTCTTAATGATTTCCTAGAGAATCTTTTTTGATTGCTTAAGAAAAGTCAAATAAAAAGCTCTCTTAGTGAAAGACTTAAAGCTCTAAGTGCCTCCAGACAGAGGAGATGGAAAATGATGCATCTGGAAACTAGGTTGTAGCTTAGTGTGAACACAGATAAGAGAAAAAAAACCCCTGTATTAAATAGCCAGACACCTGTACACTAACTTTTGCTCTGCAAAAAGCATTGAAACAGAAACATAAATAGAGTATTCTAGGATGCAAAAACTGGTTTTGGTTAAGGGATGTGGTGAGGTGCAAAGTGTTTGGTTTAGTTTTAGTTGCTTTTACAAGATGATGTGTAATTCTGAAAAATGCACATTGGGATATCATTGGGATATCTTAATTTGGATTTTATTCTTGCAACTTAGCGAAGAAGGAAAGAATCATATTGATGACTGTTCCTGAGTGTTATTTATGAAAACAGTAAGAAAGAACAGAATTAGATGTGAGAGGTATCTCCAGCAAGACAAGACAATTTCAAGTGCTCTGAGAAGATTATTTTTGTAAACATTACCCACACCATGCTTCCTCTAAGAAATAACAGTAACATTTTTGTATCTATGCAGAATAAGCACAGAAAACAGGCAATGGGAGAAGTTACATCTTTTCTGTGATTTTTCAATCATTTCTTGTTTTAGCTAACACATAATCCTCAACTATCCTGGCAATTGGAATTAATTAAACCCCAGATAAAGCTACAAATGTATAACAGTCTTTAATTTGAGGATGACAAATTGAGAAGTTTACTTCATTGTGGAATATGTGGAGGAAATAAATAAGCATGTTTAAAAGTTGCACCATGATTTTGAGTCAAATATGCTGTATGCCACAAAAAAAGTCCAATTATCTCCTACTTCTTTATTATTGATAATGAAACTACTTGCTATTTGTGTATAATTTTCTGGGAGATTTAACTAAGTCCACATGATCATTTATTCCTCAAAAGAGGAATAAATGTCTTTTTCTTGTGAGATTTTTTATTGCTATTATGTAATCAGTGATTTTTGTAATGTACATATTAGAAAATAGCCATAATATTTCTGGAGTTTTTACAGCCTTCTCTCCCCACTTAAGCTTATATAACAGTACTGTAGAACAACATATTTCAATGAAATTAGAAAAGTTATGAAATGTGACAGTGAGAGTTAGATACATACCATTTTTTTTGGTGCACTTGAATACCATCTAGTCTCTCCATAAGCCACCATTTACTTCAGTGAAAAAAAAGACTAACTGTATTACTTGCTGGTCTTCTGCAGTGGAGAGTTAAACAGCAACAAAACATCCTTGCTAATGAAGTAAGTATGTGCATATTGCATATTAAAATCTAACTAGAGGATAATTAATTATCAGAAGAAAACACCTGAGACTTCTTTGTGTAGCTATTCATCTTTTTTTGCAGAAAAAGTGTGTGATTCATTATGGAAAATAGAGTAAAGAGAAGACTGTTTTTCTATAAAGGAAGATATTTGATGATATTACTAGGAACCTCTGCCACTCATGTACACAAGCTGTGAAGGGCCACAGATCACCACTTTAAAGAAGTCTAAGCTCAGCAGGATGAATGTGTCACTCAGAAAGCCAAACTTTCCCTTTGTTAAGAGCAGTAGCTCTTGGATCACAGCAGCATATGAGGACAGCAAAATTCAGGAGATGTTCTCCTGTAAATGATAATATAAATCATTTGAGACTATAAGCAGGGCAGCAGGATTTTGCTGCTCTCAATTCAGATGAATTTATCAGATGAAGAGAAGTTTGAACACATCAGTGGCACCTTGGTAACCTGTGATTTTAACTCAAACAATGATTTCACTCGATACCTCCATGGACTCAGAAATAGGTGCTTGCTGTGTTACTGAGCAATCCATTTGGAGCTAGGACCATAAATCATGAAGTAATCTGCATATTGGATGGTGGCAGGTAACAAGGAGATCTAATCCTGGCTCCTCTTTTTCCCCTTTCGTGTCTTTCTCTTATACATAAGATTATCATAGACTTTTCTTCTGTTTTTTAGACTGACAGTGACATGATGCCATACTACTTAAATCCAGAATGCTTCTCTTCTCAGAGACAACTACTATAAAATGCCTGTCTTTTGTGAGCAAAAGTGTTTAGAATAAAAACTAATGAATGAGCAGAAAACTTTATGCAAATGTGATGACCATGAATTTTTACTGCCCAAAGAGTAATAAATATTTTACAATTTTTCTGGAACCATTCAAGTTATTACCTCAGGTACTTTTCATTCTATTATAATATTTGAAAAATGGGGAACTGGAGTAGATAATGTGTTTAATTTGTTCATTAAGATCAAGATTGGGCTGAAGGGTCAGAAAAAGTGCCTTGACTGGATGATACAACAATTCCAGGATCACTGTTCTCAGTGTTGTAAATTGGACCAAATTATGCTAAATTAGGTTGTCAAAGTAAAATCAAATATAATTTTTTTATTTCTTTAAACTATTTGCCTTATATCAGATAAGTATAGTTTGAACATATTTGATAATTAAATTTTGGTAATTATCAGAACATTTAATTGGTTGAAAGACTTAAAATTTTGGAGGTTAGGAAAAGAATGAGTTTTTAAACATTTGTAACTCAATAATTATTGCACAGGGTAAACTGAAAGGGAACTTGAAGTTCAACCTGCTTCCCAGAGCAGTGAATTCAAATCAGATTACTCATGCTTTATCCAGGTGGATGCTGAAAATATCCCATTTATTTCCATAATTTTTTAC
This sequence comes from Colius striatus, assembly GCF_028858725.1. NCBI lineage: Eukaryota > Metazoa > Chordata > Aves > Coliiformes > Coliidae > Colius > Colius striatus. The sequence goes on from NC_084762.1 coordinate 10,182,712, forward strand.
AATTGAAAAGCAAGCATAAATTTAAAGACTTTACCACTTGAAGTTACACTTCATAACTCTGCCAGTGGAGCTGAATGGTTCCTTTAAGAAATGGAGAGTTGTCTTTGACAATTGTACTCTTCTTAGAGTACTCCTAAAACTCCATATATAATTAAGGATTTGCTCAATAAAAAATGTCACAAAAACAGCAACAACAAAACACATAGCTATATGTTTCATAGATAAAATGATTTTCCTCTTGCAGCAGTGCTGAATACGACTAAACATCTGCTACAGGTAAGTACATTCCATGTTTAAACAAACATATCAGCTGGCATGCAGAAACCACCCTGTAAGCTTACCTCTGACCAGCTAACAATTTTTGCACTTAAAAAAATACAATGTACAAATTACTTTTTAAAAAAATAATAATGAAAAAACAAACTAACCTAACAGTAGATCAATTCAAAAGTGTCTCTGTCTAAGAAACTATTGAATCATATAACAGATCCTCTTTTTATTAGTTTCTTCTGTTACCTTTTTTTACTCTAAACCAGAAGAGAAAAGGAATACATTGGAATGCACTGCTGGCTAACTATAAATACTTCTTACCTCACCTCCCTTTTTTCCAGATTTTTCTTTCTTATAAAACATACTGTAAATGATCCACAAAGTACAAGCGCTTTGTGGTGGTTCGGGTGTACGGAGTGGGCACCATCTGGGTAAAAGTATGGTTGAGATGTATGGTTATGTGATGTGCAAACAAATGCTAATTCTCGACAGAAAACCTCAGATCATCTTGATCATGTGCATTGAATAAACGGATTCAAAGCCATATGCCTTCCTGCAACATACATTTTGATAATTTATTTGTACAGAATTGTCCTCTGTATTAGAAAGGACAAAATTTCTTATACTTAGTAGCTTTCTTGTCTTCACAGCTCATTACTGAGAAAACCATAAATTAAATAAACCACAATTTTCACTGATATTAAATTAATTTAAATTGCAGTGCAGATAAATGAACCTACCCTTTAATTTACTCTATTATCATTGTTAGTTTCTGAAGTTGTTACTGAATATCAATTATACCATCACAAATGTCATTCATTTCTGTGTCAGAATGATCCTGTCAGAACTACGAGCTTGTGTGAAGGCTTTGTTTCTTTCTTCTTTGCTTAATGTTCATTTCCAGATCTCAACTGTCAGAAAGTAAACACTTGGAGACAAATGAAAGTTTAAAGTGCCTGGGTTTAGATATTGATTTGCAGATGACTCTATAAAGGCTTCAACTCTTTTTCATCTCAAAAGAATAATAGAGCCTCCCATAGAAAATGTCAATTCTATCACCTCTGCTTCTGCTTAGATTTGTCCTTGGGAAAAGCAATTTGTATAATTGTTAATGACTGGAAGCCAACAACTTGTAAATTAATGAATGGAAGTCTACATCTCTTATTATCTGTGCCTTATATAAATGTGTGTTTATGTTAAAGAAAAGTGCAGTTCAGTCCATAGTCATCTGGGAGAGCTCAGTTTTCCTTTTAAGTGTGTGCAAGGCCATTAGCACTAAACAGAAAACTACTTTGACATTAATTTTTAGATAAGTTGTTTTTATATGTTTATGCTTTAATATGTTTATGATATTTTTACGGGCAAGTAAAATTGAATAGTGCATACATTATCAGACTTTGAAAAGGATATTCAGTGAGGAAGGAATTCATATGCAGTTACTTTAAACTATTTACTGGGTGGAAGGAAAAAACAAGTGAGATGGATTATCAATAGAGATATTTTCAGAAAAATGGTTATTTTTTTGTTAGATAAGGTTAGTTCTTGAAATTTAGGATCCTGAATTCTATTTAAAATGTAAATACTTGCAATAACATAGGTTAATTAAAATATTTGGAAATTGTATATTACTTGCTTATATCAATTACATCAAGATCAACATGTCTGTTTTTCTAAGGTTTTTTCTTTAACACTATCTAATAGATATTAACAAAAAGAACCTTAAAAATTGATAGATGAAAGATAGAATTATTTGGCACTTTATGGGGATTTCTGTTAAGTGCTTAGCTATATATTGGGATCTCTAAATAGATGTTTAAGATTTTATTGAGATATATAGATTTGCCATGTAGTTTTTGAATGATTTTATTGTCTATAATTTGTTCTTAAACCAAGTCAGGTCATTAATGACTGAAACTATCTACTGTCTGTGATCAGACTTTAGTGAAATGACTTGAATGTGCATACTTCCAAATCCTGTCTCTCTCAGGGATTAAATACAAGTAAGCTAGCATGATCACTTGCTCTTTAAAGATGATTCCATTAATACCTCAGATGAATTGCCAAGGATGAAAAAATTATACCATTCCCTTTTGTCAACAGATTTATGACTACTTGTCTATAAGACTAGCTTACGATATCTCAGGACCACTGGATTCCACTGAAATAAAGTAACAGAGCAGTTCATCCATATGGAATAGTAAATTGAGAATGCTGACTTCAAATCTTTCACATGAAGTGTGCTTTCTTGTTTTCCTGGAATTTGAGGGAGAACAAGAAGAAAGGTGTTGTGACATGAAAATGACTATTAGAAGAAACATCGATTCATAAGCATGTAACGTTGTGAAAGTGACTGGTAATGAACTACGTGTGTTTTTTGTGTAAACCTGATGACACACCAGAGAAAACTTATAATAGCTGTATAATATGAATTTATATAATATCCATTATAAATCCACTGCAGTGACAGTTATGTGTGGTGAAGAGTTGAAACTGTAACAGTTAGTCCTGGGACCAAACGGCAGAAAAGGTCATCTTACTGTATGTAAGTCATTTAACTCCTGGAAGAATTATTAAATGAAGTTATATCTATATACAAAGCCTAAATTCAGGGACACAACAGAAGCATGAAATGTAAGAAACAGCATCCTTGTATTTGTAATGTGTGCAAAGCACACATTAAAGAAGGATACTAAGAAAATACAGGAGGGAGAATCTGAATGGAACCATGAAGAGTCCAATGAATAGGACCACTAAATTTGGAGAGAAATACACATTCACATGTCACCATGAAACCCTAACTGTGGATTACACTTTTATGACTGGAAAAAAGATAAGTATCTCAATAATTATCTATGTATTAAATATAATATAGATTGCTTTTCATATTTATAAGCTTTTGCCTCTATTCTCACTGTTTAGAAGCTGACATTACGTCTTGCTGAATAAATTCTCTGCTTGTTTTACCAAGACATACATGATACCGAAGACAGATTGATGTATGGCATGCTCACAAACATCAGTTGTTTGTGGTTTTTTTCTTTCTTAAGGAATGGAAATAATCCAAAGGAAGTACCATGTAAGAGAACTCCCAAGAGAGCAATACCTTCAAATATGTTTAACATGGGCAGAAGTTGAGAAACAATTTGTGCCATGCTGCAGAAAGTCAATAATGAATGGGAGAATGATGGCATAGACCAGTACCTGCATTGGGTAAGAATTATATTTTTTAAAATACATTAACTCATACTTTTCCTGCAAAAACATACTAACATACTGCAGTTCAAAGAAAGCGCAGAGTACCACAAGAAGTTGTTCAATTGAATGATGAAGCTGGTTACGTACAATAAAACTAAAATGAAGAGCTTTTCAGTTTCGTATTTTTGAAAATGTCATTTTAAAGCACATCCAGGACAATAATGAATTGCACACCTGCAACCCACATGTCCTATTTTTATCTGTAATTTAACATTGTACTATCTGATGTCTGATACAAGTTGCCTCTTCCCTGAAATACACTTTCAGCTTAGATGTAATGTCTTATTGAATAGGTTAACAGAAAATAACATCTATTTTTTTTAAAGGAAAAATATATATTCACAAAAATTCCATTAATTAAATTTCAAAGAGTAAGTGAAGTGATGTGGAGTTGAATTAGTAATTGAATGTAAGAAAGCAACAGTTATGAGCAGATTTAGATTGGCAGCCTTGAAAAAAAAACAGTGCAGTCTCTTCATAAAGTAAAGGGTCGTTGACTGTATTTCTTGCCAACATAATTGTTTAGTTCTGTGAAGCGAAAAAGTAGTTTTGCTTAGGAATGTGTTTGACTGCATTTTTGGTGATATTGCCCATGAACATGCCAATAAGGAGGACAATACAGGTTAATTACTTTCATATAGGAAAACTTTTTTTCACAAATGTAATTATCTATGATAAAACACTGATGACTGAACACACACAGACAAGGAAAAAGAATCAGTTACCATATTTTTTGCTCCTCAGGGTAAACTCCATGAGCATTTTTTGAATATATATTCTGAGATGTGTAAAACTCCAGGACACATAAAAGCGTACTGATTGACTCCCCTTCATATTTGAAAAGTCATGGAAGTCAAGTGAAGTCCCCAGTGACTGGAGAAAATGGAATATTACCCCTATTTTTAATAAGGAGGATGCTAGGAACTACCAACCAGTCAGTCTAACCTTTATACCTGCTAACATCATGGAACAGATCATAGAATCATAGAATGGTAGGAATTGGAAGGGACCTTTAGGGATCATCCAGCTCAGCCCCCTTCAGGGATCATCCAGCTCAGCCCCCTTCCAGAAGCAGGTTCATCTAGATCAGGTCACATAGGAACGGATCCTGGCAGGTCTTAAAGACCTCCAAGGAAGGAGACTCCACAACCTCTCTGGGCAGCCTGTGCCAGGGCTCCCTCACCTCAACAGTGAAATCGTTTTTTCTTATGTTTAAATGGAACTTTTTTGTGTTCCAGCTTCATCCCATTACCCCTTGTCCTGTTGCTAGATACCATAGAGAAAAAGGGATGTCTCAACTTCCTGACATCTGCTATTTAGATATTTATAAATATTAATGAGATCTCCCCTCAGTCTCCTCTGAGACCTTTTAATGGTCTTTAAATACTTAAAAGAGACTTTGCCAGGACCTGTAGTGACAAGAGAAGGGGTAATTGTTTTAAACTGAAATATTTAGATTAAACTGGGTAGATTTAGATTGAATTTAAAGAAGAAATTTTTCATTGTGAGGGTGCTGAGACACTGAAACAGGTTATCTGGGGAAGGAAATTTTGAAAATTTAATTAGGGAAATATGGACCATGGGTTTTTTTTTTCAGTAGAGAAGACATGATAATTTATTTTAAAGTCTAGAGAGCTCTTGTCACGAAAGGTGATTGTTTGCTAAGTGCTTAGTCCACTTGAAATATTTCCATGCTTGTTTATTTAGTAGTTAAGCAGGAATTTTGCTCCTTAGCAACTGCCATTTCTCAATTAGTTAGTTAACTTAATGCAAATTGCTCCCACAGCGTATCACTATTTGCAGTAAGAAAAGCTGAGCATGTGATCATTAATTCTTTATAAACTGGCCGTGTTTGATACAAACTTATTCTCCATTTCTCTAAGGGTTTTTTTTTCTTTGTGTGATTTGGTTTCCCTAGTAATAAAATAATGAGCTTAATTACTGTTTTCAGGGAATCAATGTGGCTATTAATTGCTATTTATCATAATTCATAGTTCAATAAACAATACCCTTTTCTAACTCATAGATACTTGCTTTGTCACTGTGTAGGTGGACGCAAACACTTCCATATAATCTCAAGGCCTTTGACATAAATAGGTGAGACGACAAGCAATAGTGCACTCAGCAAGGAATGGCATTTGTTGTTTTAAATATAGTAACTTTTGCCAAGCCATACATATAACACAAATTCACTAGCACAGTGCAAAAGTCATTAACTCAGACTAAGACCTGGCTAATCTCCAGGGATTTGAGTGGAATTAAGCCAATGCTAAACTTGGTCCATTAACTTCTATGTGGTTTCTGCTACACATAGCTTTGTATATTCTGTATTCAAACATTTTATTACAAAGATTAATAGCCTCTCTCCTATTGCATTAAGAATTGAATAGCATGACAAGGAGCAGCTGATATGCAAAAAGCATAAGCTCATTAAAAATAACTAGTTTGATACACTGAATTTTGCTGCTAAGGGACAGGTTTCAAATCTTGACTCAAGCCTATTACTTGCTATACTGTGAAAATGTCAGAAATTTGTGTGACCTCAAACAGACTCTGTCAACTCTCTGCACACTACCATATCTAGTATACTGAAAATATTATCTGCAGAATATCTCTTTTATTCAATGAAATTGCTGTACAACTCTCATTTATGGTTAATGCAGAAATATGACTGGATGGCTCCAAATAGAAGGTTTTGAGAAACTTAGCTTTTGACTCTACTTGGCCCAAAAGCTAAAATGTGTTTAATCTAATCTTAAACTGGCAAACCCTGCTCTAATGCACTTCCATTATATGCACTGATCCCTACTCTAGTTCTGTCTGACCAATGACTAGAAAGTCAAAACACAATCTGGTTTTGTTTAGAGAGGAAAGGATTCAAGAATCAAAAGAATCTCAGCAGACAGAGGAAACAGGACAAGGCAATACAATATCCATCCTTGATAGTACTTCACTAACACTTAAGAAACCCTGAAAACATGCAAATATTCACTTGTTTCTGAAAAATTAAAGTGCTAACAGGCAACTCCCAAGAAGATGACCTGCCAGTCTTAATTCCCAACTTATGTACTTTCACAAAAAGACCTGGATTCAGCATAATTAATTACTAGAGCATTTTAGATAAATGTTAAATAGTTGCAGTATGCATTTTATTCATCCTTTTTATATGGCTGATACACGATGATGTTAAGTAACGTGTTTCACCGTGTGTTTTGCCTGCTACCCTCTTCAGAAATTTTAGTCTTTTAGTACTGGATATATTTAGATGCCAGAGCCATATGTATCACCTTGACAGCCATTTTGTAGAATATAGCTGTTGCTTAGGGGATACGCTTCATATTTTCCAACGCTTTTCCTTTTAGCATCCTGTTATTTCTATGTAACAGGAAAACTTGAATCTGAACTCTTCTGAAATGGATGGGTCTACAATTACGCGCTTTTATTTTGGCTACATCCTCTCTTCGAGCTTTCTTGAAGGCCAGTGTTGTTCAAATGACCTTAATTTCCAAAATATCACCAGATATTTAGATTTTTCTAGGCTCATGTACAGTAGCCATGACCCATCTGTTGAGCACAAGGTCTTTTCCACTGAGTAGAGACATTTTCTTACTCTATACTATGCAAGAATTCTTGTTAAAATTAAGAACATGCAGACTGCAGTAGTTTCTGCCTAGAATAGATGGATTGTGTCTGTAGATTTAGATCCAAATTTTGTAATATAATTCAGTCTGATTTTGTCCCATTTGTTTATGTCTCTAAACAACCATGTAAATTGGCACAGTACAGTTCATTTAGGATGCTTTATGCTATAATGTTAATAGAACTGAAATAACTGCACTGCCAAGACTATGATTCTACTCTGCTGTTTTACATGGTGACATTGTATAACACCTGTCCTCCCAATCCATGCAAAATCAGTATCATTAATCCTGCTTTTATAAGCCCTATATTTACTTTTGGTTTAAATACTATGTACATAAAATATTCCATCCGCAGTGTTTGGACTAGAAAGTCAGGACGTCACATAAATTGTCTCCATTAAAAACAAATTGAGATTTGCCCATAAAGTTGTCTTATTTTTACAGTGGAGATACATGGAAAAAAATCACTGTTTTCCAGTTTAGATTGCAATTGTATGTTTTTCCTTGATAACAAAAGCAGATGCATAATGGTAAGAGGTTGTTTTTCCAGAAGAGTCCTATGATTTAAAGAATTCCAGATAGTTTCCTCTTTCAAATAAGCATATGGGTATGTGTGTATGTATGTATGTGTGTGTAGCATTTTCTCTCTGTTTTCAACAGGCTGCATTATGAGAAGATCTGACCCAAACCCTTTGACATCAGTGAAAATACAGCTGTGAGACAAAGCCTTAGATTTCTGCTGTGAAATTAGTTTACTTGAGAAGACAATGTGCATTGTCCAATGCATGGAAACCCTGATGTCTTTTGGGAGAATGCAAACACTAACATCAGGAAACTCCTCATCTGAAAAATAATGGTTGGCAGATGGAGATCATGTAGGACAGATGGAGACGCAGGTATTTAGTACCGTAGTACCTTCAAAACCTCTAATGTGCTTCTTTATAGCAATTCACCACTCTTGCACATACTATTAAGTCTGGTTTTGTTTGTGGGTTTTTAAAGGCTTCCCCTTTGTGGGCTGCTTTTTTAAATTCAAATATTACTCTTGCTGCATTCTGTTTGCTTCTGCACTTATAATGAGAACTAAAACATGGGATCTCAATATCATAAGGAGCAGTCAGGTGCATAAGCAGACATGCTTAGTTCTTCTTTAAGAGTATGAAATAGCACTAGGTATCGAAGGCATTGCACAAGGCTAGCAGATATAATAGAAAATCCATGGAAGGCCCAGAATTTCCTGGAGCAGCAGCTAGAGACCAGGTAAAATACAATATATATTAGGGAATTAATTTTGCTTTCTATTTCTGTGGAGAGGAAGTTAAGAGCATAACAAATACCTTTACATGCAAGCATTCATTTTGGTTAGGTGTCATGTCTAATGAAAAGCCCAAATTTGAAACTAACACGTTCTCAGAGATAACCTTACTCTAGTGGATTATTCAAGTAATATTGGACATTAGATGTGAAAGCAATTTTCCACTAACACAGTTCCAAACCATAGTACTTCCATGTATCTCAGATTTGTTTTGTTACCTAAATACTACTGTTTTAAAACCCTTTGAATATTTAAGGATGTTTTAAGTTAATAAACATGCCAATGGTAGTAGTACCATAGTAGTATGGTAGTGTATACAGAACTATAATGGTACAGGCAAATGATTATCAGATTGTAAATAAAAGGTTCTATGTTTGGATCACTCCCTGCTTTGCTCCCCAGTACTCATTTCCAAATTATTCAGAGGAATAGTCATGCCCAGTCCTTTCTGGAGGGGAGCTATACATTCCTATTTTTAGGCAAAAGCTAAAAGTTTTGACTGACTGAATTGCTTCAGCAAGTACTCTAGTAGACAGTGCTGGTAGGACCAAGCCACATCTCACTCATTAAAATAGCCTCAGTATGCTCTTCAACAATCTTAGATATAATTTGAGGATATTGTAAGAAAATATCAATTATTAAAAGGTGTACCCTGAGCAGATTTGGACCTTTCTAGAATTGATTTTTCATGTATAACTTATCCTCAGAGAGGGAGTAGGAGTCCATAAATCCAAGAATCTATCCAGACATCTTTTTCAGACATGGCAGAACATATGTGCTGTGTCTTCAGGCTCTTAAAACTGCCTCTGATGAGAAGTGAGGCTTCTGACATCAAAGACCATGTTAATTCTTAACATATTCATATGGCTTGTGTGTAGAAAGAGTACCAGTGCCATTTCTTGATTTTGTGGCATGAACAAAAGGCCGGTGTGTGTGTAAATAGATCCAAAGTCATGTAAAATAAATTTTGACCCAAGCATTGCCTTGTCTACTCTGTTCTGTGGGCACAATCAATCCACACTAGAGAAGAGTGGCCATGAGTATGACAGATGTAACCTAACTGCCAGGAAGAAAAAGGATTGTTCTCAAGAGCAGGTCATAGATATACTTTAGGTTAGCAGAACTCATAAGTAATAACATTGCTGAAATGCTCATACTTTTCAACAGCAATGAGTCTGTTGGTTAAAAAGTTGTAGGAGATGGTGAAATCAGTGAATGCTTCAGTGCTTTGAGGCATATCTGATTGGGTTTGGCTATTATGAAGAATAGTAATTTTACTTAAATAATTTGTTTAGAAATATTGGATGTCAATTGATTTGTTTGCTAAAACCAGCTCCCTCCTGATTTTCAATTCTAAATATCATAGTGTAATTACAGACACAGCAGAACAATTTTCTTGTAATCTACTGGTCACATTGCATAAATTTTATGACAAGCATTTGCATCTAAAATAGATTTCACCAAGTATAGTAGTTAAACTACATTCAAAGTTCAAGCAGAGAATGTAATCCATGATGCAAATGCCATTTCGTTGACAGGACTTTTGTTTGAGAAATGTTATGATGACTATTAAAAGAAATCTTAGAGAAATGAAGGGCATGTCTAACAACCCATGTCATATCATTCTTAATGCACAGTGAAAAAAACATGCAAAACTGAACAGAGTTAAAGGTGGGCAAAAATTAAATAAATGAATGAAAATGGAGGGAAGGAATTTAAGTTTACATAATTGAAGAAGTTGAAGGTTTTCTGTATCCAGATGCCTAGTGTGTTAGTGTGTTTTTTTCCATGTTGTTTTCTAAATATAGCATCCTCATTTGACATAGAGAAATACATTTCAATATTAAGAACCAGAGAAAGAGATTTAAGGTTGATGATGTGTGTATTATGATCAGGTAAAGTTTTTGCTCATGCCTTGTGATGGGCCTTTTGAAAATATGCATCAATATATCACCACATACATTTTAGAAAGGTTAAAACGTAGAACCATGGGAATTACCAACCAGTCAGTACCACCTCTATGCCCAATAACATCATGGAACAGATTTTTCTGCAAGACATATGAAAGACAGGTTGGTGATTAGAGACAGGCTTTAAACAGAAAAAGAGTAGATTTAGCCTGGAGATACTTGTACAGGTTGCCTAGAGAAGTTGTGGATATCTATCATTGCAAGTGTTCAAAGTCAAGTTGCTTTGAGCAACCTGATGTAGTGAAAGATATCCCTGACCATGGCAAGGCGTTGGACTAGACGATCTTTAAAGGTCATTTCTGACCCAAACTATCCTCTGATACTATATTGTTCCTAAAAAATACATTTTGCTTGGAAATAGATTGAGCAATTTAATAGATCTGCACCATTTCTACTTCTTCAATTCAGTCTATTAAGGACTATAAAACAGAATCTTGACATCATTTTGGATAAAAGGAAATGAATACATTATCTTCTACAGCTAGAGATAGAAATAAAGAATAATTGGAACTTGTTAAAAAGAAACTCAGTTGGTTAAAATTAGTAGCTTCTAACATCATAGTTCATTGAAGAAGTTACTGAGCAGTAGAAAAATGGAATCTCTGACTACAATAGGCAGAAGAAATAGAATAACGATCCCCTTAAAATAACTTTGACATCATTATTAAAAATTAGGCTTGAACTCTCTCTTGCTAGTACATAGTTAGAGCTGTGCTGTAATTCTTTGGATTTCTTACTAAGAAAAATAGGTTTTTATACTTTTAACAACTTTATGCATTGTCACAATGGAATGCCTTCAAATGTTCTAAGAAAGTTTAATATTAAATGTTCCTCCTTGGTGAATAGCAGAAAACGGACAGAATTTGTCCCTGATTAAAAACACAGGAAGAACATGTTTGTTTCCAGACTTAAAACAAAAAGCATCAGAATTTCATAGTCTGATGTCACGGCTTAATGACCAATGGTTATTACAGATCAGCTTCTGTCTTAAAAGTTAAATAATGCATTGTCTGTATGCACACATCCCTTCCCTTTAGAAAAAGAAAAAAAATTAAATTAATCAGATGCCTTTAAGTGTCATAAACTTTTCTTATGCCAAAATCACTCATTAAGTACTAGAGATATTATTCTGCTTAAAGTGTTTTTGGTCAGTGTTTGCATTAAATGTTGAAACTTGACTATATGTGCATATTTATGCATATGAGACATGTTGGTAAATATTTAAACAAATGACTCATCTATACAAACATGATTAACTCAAACACATAGGGTATTTTTGTTTTGTTTTTGTGAAACAACTGAGTAACAGATTCTGCAATTTAACTCAAATTTTGGCAGAATATTGAATGTCTATTATGAATTTGTTTTCATATGCTATCTCATGCCATGTAAGATGTATATCCTGAAAATATACTTCATGAATCACTTATAAAAACTGTTCTTCACATTTTCTCATTTAATACTTGCTTCAGAACTACATAATACATTAAGTGAAACTGAAGTCAACGTTGGCAGTGGATAGATTCTGACTTCTGGTGTACATGGTATGTTTTCATTATTGCTGTGTGGGTTTTCTACATGGCTCTGAGGAGATTTTGCTTCAATTAAGTAATTTCACCTAACATTATGGGATTAGAACATTTCCAGTATGTACCGCAAATCTCTGATTAAACTCTAATGAAAAGGACCTTGAGGAAGAAACAGAGAGGGAGTATAAAATTGTTAGATAGAACTGTGGCTAATACATGAATGAGAGGTAAATCTGACAAGTGAGTACATGAACTTCAGTAAGGAAAGTTTCAATCTGGAAAACAAATGGATTGACAGATTGGCAACGACAAAACAGAGAAGAGAAAATATGATATTAAAATATATATATATCTTGACAAACAGACTGCCTGAGGCATCTTTGCTGCACCATATAGGGTTGAAGGCCATTAGAAAGAAGTATGGAATAAAGAGAAATCAATTGTTTGTGAGCAATGTGTGGACATGGGTTGTTTGCCTTGATTGAATGGAGTGCTGTACCTTGAAAATATTTTGTGATTAGAACCTGATCAAATGATGACAACACTATGTCAAACAGAAGAAAGTTTCATTACTTTAGAGGAAGTCAGAAAAGACTTAGACACATTCTTCCAAACAAAGAATGACTTTCTGATGGATTTCCTGTAAGCTTTTTCAACACCTCTCATATAAGTGGTAATCAACAGACTAAAGATTTTCATCAGTTTTGATCAACTGAATTTCTTTTTTTTATTAGCTGTATACAGGTATGATAAAATGGAATGCTGGAATCTGGAAAACTTCTGCTCGGTGAATAATCACAAACTTAATAGAAATCCTTCATGTAAAAATTTTTAATTTTGATTTTTCATCCACAATTAATACCTAAAAATTAGTTTATGAACTAAATTTAGTTCATATGAACAGGTAGAAATTCAAGAGCTGTAGACAAGTACACAGGCATACATGCTATTTTTTTTTATCATTATTGTGTGGTTGGGTGTGCTTCCCTCTTTTTCAAAATAGGAGCAATTTTCAGACTGCTTTATGTCTACTTGCAGTCCTGGAAGTGCTGTTCAATGACACATGTTTATAGCCTGTGTAGTCAGTCCTCAGCAAGCCAACATTCCCATCTCCACTTGCCAAACAAGGCATAATTCCTTGTAAGTAAAGTTGCAAAGTGCATATTGCATATTGCTTTATCTTAGAAGACAGTCCAGGAAATTATTTCTGTTGTAAAGTTTGCCTGACATTTTCCATTATAAAATCTTATTTTCAGTTGCTTAGAGAAATTAAATAAGTATCTATTGAGTTACATAGGTTATCACATTTCTCAGAACTTAGTAAATTAATTCACCAAAGCTCATACACTGTCCAGACAGAAGCTGCAGATTCACAGAGAAATGGAGCATTGCAAGGATAAAAGAACTAAGTAAAACTTTCTCTCTATTGATATAGATAATTCCTTGCTGAACTCAGAATTAGTTCAGGTCTACCTTTTGGTTACGGCAAGTGTGCAGGAGAATAGCAGACAAAGAGCTCAACTCAAATGCAAGAAATAGAAGCTATAGTAAAGAAAAGGCAGGATCATAACAAAGTCCTTGAATATCATGCACAGTAACAGGATGAGGAGCAAGAAGTGAGAACTTAAGGTAGTGTGAAAAGACCAATTAGTTGTCTGACTTGTGGTACAGAAATCAAATATGTAGCTTTGTGGGCTGGTATGGCAGCAAGAAATAGCTTAGGAAGATTCATCAGGAATTAATTTTCTTACAATGTATCCTTCTGTCCTTATTCCTAAGTGTCCTTTAGCATAGACTGCTGTAGTATGGATATTTGCGGTCTTGGATGTGAAATGTTTATGCAGATTTGAATCTATCTTTATGTGCATTTGGAATTAACTGTTGTAAAGGGAAGAGCTGTGAAATCTTCTTTTAAAGCACTCTGTGTCTCCTCAAGAGTCCATTTCATTCAGAAAGTATTAGTCTTTCAATGTTTGGAAGTATTAAGTTTTTGCATCATAAAAGCCTGCATTGTTGCACTTAAATTCTGAGGACAACCCAGACTGGAGTCTAGTTTTATTTAGCAGCCCATTGTAAAATTTGAGAAATTGCATTAAAAAAATCTGTTGTAAAAGAATACTGAGAGGATGAAGTTAAGTACTCTAAAGCTGAGTATCTGCAAAGCTATCTGTATCTTTTTGCATGATACCTGTAAAGTATGTTCTACACTGGGAAGCATCAGGTAGCTATAAAACAGATATATAATATCCTCAGAGTGAAAGCCTAACAGTTTTGATGCCTCGTAATTACTCTGTAGAAAAGAGCTATTATTTCCATTTTACAGGTAGTGCAGTGAAGCATGGAGGCGAATGCCTTGCCCAAAGCTGCACAAGGAATTTATGTTACAGCAGATAATTAAATGTCCTAGAAGAACCACTGGACAGATGAACATTCTCCTGTTAATATTGTACAAAGCAATACTGGAGTAGGTTCAGATAATGAAAAAATTTGTGTGTTGCCTTAATGTCACTAAATGATGACAAAAGCAAAAACTAAATATGATAGAAACATTCAGTGCTCTGCTTCTGAAGAATGTAATCTCCTCTTTTACCATGTGGTTTTGAAACTAGTGCTTATGACACTGCTTAACTGAAACTCTTCTGTTGAAATCTCATACATGAATCATGGTAGATATGTAAAAACCAAAAAATATACATTTTATCCAATTTAGAGAATAAAGTCCCAATGAGAAATATGTTAGGCAGCTACACAGATCCTTCATTCTCTCAAACAGAATAGCTGATATCACTCTCTGAATTGCTTCAATGTTAAACCATAATCTTGTGTTTTCATGTTTAAATAATACCCTCAGCTTCACTGACCCAAGTTTTTAGTGTAAAGTTTCATGTTTAGCAAACACCTTCAATATCTTAGAAGTCAAAAGACATAGGAAGCCAACTTTTAGTTTAAGCTTTGCTACAGAACAGAATGATATTATCTTGTACTTTAATAGTCTCTAGCATGTGTCAATAAAACTATACCACCTGAGGAAGTGTTCAGGACATGATTTTGATTCACACACAGGAGTTGAAGATGTGTCATATTTCAAACTGAAAGTGGTTCAATACTTTCTCTGCTCCATAGCCTACTCTGGAAGATATCTCAATTTATTTTATCTTTTTGTAGATAGTGGTCAACTTGGACACAAACGTGGTGGCTGGGATTCTGCTCCAGAATTTAGTAATCTATGTTTACGTGTCTACAGGGCAGACGATTGCATGTGAGCTACGCATCTAAGGTCTTGTTAAAGTCAAATAGTAATAGAGAGTTAATAGAGTCACAGAGAGTTAATACAGTCAATGATGAGAATTATTGAAATGTAGGCATCTAATTTAGAGGAAGAAGAATGGATCTTCATATTCCACTGTTGATGAGATCTTCATATGTTAAAAGCTGATAATCTGCCCAAACTTACATTGTACATACTTAAACTTGGGTGTTTGGATATAGACCTCAGTTCTGCTGAAGGAGCTAGTCTCATAGTTGCAAGCTTGCATGTTATTCTAGTGGTGCATGCCACAGCCTGTTGTACATTTGTAATGATTTTAAACTTGTATGCAGAAGGCAAGTCATTCAATTTAAAATCGTTCCAGTGGAGATGAGGCATTAGAGTTGTTGACCTTTCACAGAGTAACTTGAGAAAACAGTGAATTAAATAATCAGAAAACAACAATGTATCTACTGGAAGTTCAATTAATCTCAAATAATTTTTATTGTTATGAAGACCAAAGAGATTTTTTTTAAATTATTTTACTAATTTTATATGATGTTTCAAATATCAGTAAGTAGTTTTTACAAACTTTTATTAAAATATGCATGTAGAGGAAAAAAGACTTTCTTTTTTTTTCCTACTGAATGTCAAGATATAAATGTTGTCTTCTAAGCACAAAAATATTTAATATATTTAGGTTTTTAAAGGTCATCAAAATCCACTCTGTACAGTAGAGTTGCAAATCAAGAATTCTCTCCTTCCAGAGAAAGCTCTGAGAAAACTCATTAAGTATTGCTTATTAGTAGCAACTGAGAGACTATACTGTCAACATAAGCAGTTTTCAAAACTGTAGACATCACTACCTTTGGAGAGTATATTTATGTATAACTCTTTGATTTAAATATCTTTTTATTAAACTCATCCAATCATTGCAAAACATTTCCTATACCATTGTGAATGACCAAAGTCTTTAGTTTCACAAGATAAAATATTCTTCCATCATTGTTGCAGTGCAATATATTATTCTATTGTATATATTAGTAATATGGAAACAGGAAATAGTGAATTGAATTGAAACTATTGAATTCAAATATTTGCTCAAGTCAAGAATTTTTAACCATCCTACCTATTTAACAATATAAAGATCTCATTTTACTTTTCTGTTGTAGGCGCCCAGAAGATCTCAGGCTGTAACGGGAGAGGTGGAGAGTACAGAAGAGGTGGGCACAGGGTGGAGTGAAAGCAGATGCTTGTGTTAGCAGATAAAAGCGCATGGTGCAAGCAATAAACTGGAATAAAGCATCATCCATACTGAGTATGTAGTGATCTTGTCCCCTCAGCAGTCTGTGGGCTGAGTGATCTGTGCGGGCTGCCTGGTGATGTTGCTGGTATTGGGAACACTTTTCACTCCATTGAAGTACACTAGAGAAGGGCCTAACATGCCAATCAGTATGTCTGCAGCAGTTATTTCAGACAGTTCGGAATAACTTACCTGTTTCCCGGTCTTTATCTTTCTTCAGAAATTGTTCAGTGTGTAGAAATTACATTGAGCACTGTTCTACTCCATCAGGTTATCTCTAAAGTTAATCCAGAGTCATGTCGTCGTAATTTATAGCAGAAAATGCTTCACTCTGTTCTCAGAGATGTTCTAAAAGGTCAGAATTATCCATTCGCTTGTAAGAAATGTGGTCGTTTTAATTTATGCCAATAAAAGCCTTTTAATTTCCATGTTCCCAGTCCTATGCCATACACTAAGATTCTCCTAAATGAGAATTTATTGAGTAATAATTTACGCCTATATACTGCCACAGCTGTTGACCTTCAGTCTTACACTCAACATGTTAAATGTGAATTACTGTATAGTACGCTGAGCTTTATAGTGATTCATCCCTCAGCCACAGTGCTGTAGGTGAGAGAAGAACCTAGATAATACCATCACGGTAAATAACTTCTCTGAAAGTAAAATAATTGCACTGTTGTTGTGAATCCTTACCTTTTCCTTATAAAATCGTATGCATCTAGAGAATACAAGATAGGACTTGTCCTAGTTATATATGAAAATGAAAAATAAAAGAAAATAAAGCAGTCTTTTTAAAGCTCACATTCCTGTTTTGATCTCGTCTGGGAACTGAATGCTTAACAGCGCTGATCTCATAAGGAAAATGTCTTCCACCTTCATAGCTTTACATGTGTTTTCAATGAAATGATCTGCCAGACTGCTGGTAGATGATGAAAAGTGGCTTGGTAAGCACTTCTGCCAGCTCCCTCAGGACCCTTGGGTGGATCTCATGTGGCCCAATGGACTTGTTGAGATATGTTGAGGTGGAGCAGTAGGTCACACATCACTTCCCCTTGGACCAAGGCAGCCTCGTTTTCCCTGTCCCTGTCTTTCAGCTCAGGGAGATGGGTAATTGTAGGACAACTGGCCTTACTATTGAAAACTAAGACAACGAAGGCATTAAGTACCTCAGCCTTTTCCTCATCCTTGGTCACTATGCTTCCCCCAGCATCCATTAAAGGATGGAGATTCTCCTTAGCCCTCCTTTTATTGCTAATAAGGTATTTTTTTCTCAGAAAACGGTTTTGGAATAGGCTATACTTAAAGGAAATATAGAATTCTAGCTTTTAGAACAAGTAAGATATGTTAGTATTAAAAGGACCTTTTCTCAATTGCTGTAAATGGAAGAATATGTACATTTGAGATGGCATTTAACATGTTAATTCATGCAAGTAAGATGTTATTCTATGTCAATTTACATTTATTTTCTAATGTCGTTCCATTGTCGCAAGTAGCAAATCCTGAATACATTTTTGCTTTGAGTGTGGATGAACGTGTAGAGTCCCTCCAGGGGTCATATTCATATAAATGAATATCAACACTTTTTAAAAACCGTGCTTCAGTTCTTATAGTCTTAAAATATTTGCTGGTATCTTACAGATATTTCAGAAATTTTCAAGCATGCCTAGAGCTTTGTTATTCATTTCAGAAGGTTCACAGATTAGAGTAGGCCTGTAAACAGTTAGATGATGAATACATTTGCAAAAGTACCAGTTTTTATCATTCTTTCCAAGGTCCTCAGAGTCATCTCTTCTCAGGTACCTGGAGCCCCTCCTGCCCTCATCCTTCTTTTCCTCGGATCTGGCAAGGCTGTTTCTTTCCCTCAGTCCTGGCTACTGGGCAGCATTTTATCTATTTCTCAGACCCTGCAACTCCTTTCCTGGAATCTGTGCATCTGCACCTGGTACAAAAGCAAATATGGAACTTCAGAAAATCAAAGTAGATTGGTTCAGATCATGTCCCTGAGAGAACCATCAGCCCTGATTGTCCTGTTAGAACTTACTCCATTGCTACTCACACCCTGCCCATATCTCAGGACAGTGTCCATGTTGCCCTAGCACTAATTTCACAATGGGAGTTTGAAAGCATCCCTAGGTACATCATCAAAGCCAGAAACATGAATACAGGGGACCAAAATTTTACCTGATACAATTCCCAATTATAGATAGGATCAGCTAAGTTTATTAAGGAAAAGCTATTTTTTTTTCTGTGGGACTCTGCTTTATCTGACATTATTTTACTTCCTGGATAAATGTTTTCCGGTTTTTTAACACCATGAGTTCAAAGAAAAACATTCAGCCCATGCTTTTTTATTTTCACTTTGAAAGACATATATAACTATAATCTCAGTCTTTAATTTTCTTTATCATCTAACACCAGACTGTACTTGGCAAATTTCTACTTTTCTTTTTTTTCCCTGCAGGAAACAGTGAGTTATTCAGCAAAATTCCTTCATTTCACAGCAAAGTAGCATTATCTCAGTAGGATTTCCCTTCCCTTCCCCCTTTCCTTTCCTTTCCTTTCCTTTCCTTTCCTTTCCTTTCCTTTCCTTTCCCAAAACTCTTACAATTCTCCTTATGGCACTTTTTGCAACAGAGATGCATCTACTTACCAATTTGTAATTATCAACATTTATATGTACAGGAAACACTAACATTCCATAAATTGTCTAATTTTCAAGTTCTTTGGCTTTCTTTGCTAGAGTATTTCACCAAACTAGTAAGCAACCTGCTGTGACTGGATAAACCTAAATGATTTTTACATGAAGCAGCAGATATGAAAGTGTAATCTGGGGTAAACAACTCCTTTTTATTTCTACTCTGTGTAAAAAGAGTGAAACAGAAGTATTATCAATACGTAAAGGATAACAAAGTTTGAAAGAGTTAAAAAGCTCTATCATCCAACCAAAACTAACCATGGTTCCCTTATCAAGGAATATTTGAACAACATAAACAAGAGTCCGAAAGAATTCAATTGAGTCATTTTGCCTCCCTGCTTATATACACAGCAGAAGGAATAGAGAAGTTAATAGCAATGTGAATTATATTATAATTAACTAATTATAAACCAGCCTTTGTTTTTAATTCTTCCTGCTGAGACTGTTCCATTGATTTAACGTTCTAAGAAATAATGATTGACTAGAGGTAAAATCACAATAGAGTGTAGAACTGAACTGAGCAGCTGTTGGTTGTTCTGAAGTAATGTGAACTCCCAAGCATATCCTGAGATAAGGATTAACCCTGTTTACAGAAATTGGTTTTGACAACTGATTGCTTTAAGTGGAAACATGTGATACTGTTTGATATAATTGCAATGAAGGATTCACTGTCTTAGAACATTTCTTGTGACCAGTGAGAAGTTTTTCTTCTTTATTTTAAAGCATAATATAGTGGTAAGAGCAGTTATCAGAAAGTTGCAAGCTGACAAGATCCACCTCCCAGGAAGATGATAATGGTGAGAGAGCAATGTTTCTTTTTTCTATTACTTTAAAAGAAAAGCATATAAATCTCTGTGAGATGTGGGAAAATAATGGAAGATGGGCAAGGAAGCTTGTAAACATGATCAAGTGATTTGCAGTGGCTTTCAGATGAGGTGTCAAGAAAAACATGTATCATACTAGTTGTTGTTCAGCCCTGTGTGTTGGATGAGTAGAACATTTGTGATAACATAGGCCTATGGCAGACTTAGAGACACCATATCAAGTATGCTTTCTCTAATGTAGGAAAGATATAAACTCAGTGTTAAGCTACATGTACCTGAAATGCTGGTAAACACAGAAAACATGGTGATTATCTAGCAAGGATTGAGCTCCACGTTGCCTGTGTCCCCATTTGTGTGACTTTGCTTGGGTGCTGCTTTGGGGATTGTCTGGTTGGTGATAATGAAAATAAACTTACTCTTTATTTCATCTGTGATTTTGTGGTTGTTTTGGCATCCTGCCTGTGCCAACTGACACAGAAGGTATTACTTTTTCAGAAGCATTATAGATGCTACTTCTTGTATAGCAGAGCAAGTCTTTTGGAAAGGGATATCTTGGACCTCAGACCTTTGGCCCAGAGGCCACAAGAATGCTTTGTCAAACTCAGGAAGGTTGCTTGTGGAAGAGTGCCCATACAGTATATCTGATACAGAGATAGTACAGAGGTGTTCAGTACTGTGAAGGATGGAGACAAACTGGACATTCAGAGAAGAAAAGTCTAGGTAAGGGTAGAGGCTGATGAAATGTAGGCAGCTGCAGGTTATATTACAGAAAAGTTTTCAGTATTGCAGTTCTGAACATTTGCCCCAAAATTCTTCCTATGAACGAGCATTTAATATTGTGTTGTACTCTTAAAAAGTTTTGAAGGAAGTTTGGAAAGGACATTTTTACAAGATTTCCTGATGAAGTTGGATAAGTGGAAGGGACCCCATGACACACCACTGTTATTTCAAACTAGCCACCTTATTCTCCTTCAAGACAAAAATCTTGTTTGAAGTTGCACTTTTATTGTCTCCCCAGCTCTATTAATTGGTTCTAAATTATACTTTATCATACATCTTTAGATTACCATGGTTACTTTGATTTTCCAGGACACCTTGCTCTACTTTGTCTCTAAAATGGTTGGCTTGGATCTCTTTCAGAGTTAGAAACAAAACGGGATTCTAAAACAAGAGGAAATTGCCTCAAATTGAATATGAGGAGGAATTTTTTTAGTGTGAGCATTGTCAGACATTGGAACAGGCTGCCCAGCGAGGTGCTGGAGTCACCATCCCTGGAGATGTTTAGGAGATAGTTAGATGTTGTGCTTAGGGAAATGGTGGTTGATAGGGCTGGGACAAAGGCTGGACTTGATGATCTTAAAGGTCTCTTCCAGCTGAAACAATTCTATGATTCTATTACATTAGGTTTTTCTTAACCTAATTTAAAACATCTATACTACAATGAGGACTGTAACTGCATTACAGCAGGTGTATCTAATCTGACTTCAGTTTAGTTAATATCCCTGAAAATCTATTAATACATACTAAATTGTGAGTTGACACCCAAGGGACACAACTTTTAGCTACACTTTATCCAACCAATGCCTAATTGTGTATTTTCAAAATGCTGGCCTGAAGTTATGATGCATGAACAGTGCTTCATTACTCTGTTTCCTGTTGATAGGTTTTTTTATGTATACAACTTTGCATATAATTTGTGAATGTTTGTGAAGTTTGTAAAAAAAACAAAAAGGGGGGAGGGAACAAAATGACATCTTTTACTTTGTTATGCACTTCATAGTACAATTTTTTTCTGTGGTATGGAGGTTGCAAACTCCTAGTTGGAAAGGAATCTGAAAGTTGCTGTGGTTTTTTTGTATCATGCTGTTGATGTTTAATAGAGTACACACATGTAAAGTCCTGGAGGACTGTGCTATTATGTGTGGTTGTGAAACACTTCTCATGAGCTTTGTGGAAATGAGTTGTAAATTATTTTCTTTCCTTTTTTTTTTTAAACTTTGAGAAATAACAGATGAACAGAAGAAGTTTACTGGACTTTAAGAAGTGGGGTTTTTTTTAAATCTACCTTTTTTAAAAATTCATATTAGGACTGTTTATATTTCAAGTATATTTTTGTAATTAAAGAGTTTCAGTTTGTCTCTTTCTAAAATCTGCTTAGATATAAGGTGTTCCTCTTCTGTAGTGTAATTTTTTCTGGAATTAGAAAATTGATGTCACTCAACTGCAATTACATCTGTATGTATATTTGAACTCACATGTATATATTTTTGGGTTTAACTGAAGGAGTTGAGAAATAGATAACAGAGGTAGTATTTTTCAGAATTACGGTCCGTATTCTATGACTAAATCCAAGGTGGTCAAAAAAGGTTTGGAGATTTGGAGAAAGTATAAATCTATCAAAGCAGATTTGAGTTATGCATTTATCCATTTCACTTTTCCTAGACTGGAAATTTCTATCTAAGATGGAATTTTTTTATACTTCTAGCAAAGATGGTTATTTGATATTTAACAAAAAATAAATGGAAATCAATTGGATGATACTAATAGCATAGACTTTAAAACATGTCATATATTGATTTACTATTGACCCAGTCTTTTGTAAAAGACAGATACTGTCTTATATTAAAAGTAGCTTTCATTTTCATCCCTTATCCGAACCTTCCTTTAAAAAAAAAAAAAATTATAGATTGCATGATTTGGAATAGCACTTATGTTGAGGCAGCAGCAAGATCTTTAACATTCTGTGCAGACAATTGGTATCATATTGCATATGGAATTGTCATGCAAGACAATTTAGAAATTTAGAAATGTCTTTCAAGTCATGTAAAAGACGTCACAGATTCATATGTAAATATGATAATATACGCATTTCCCATAAGGTGTAGCAACTGCACTTAAAATTACCAGGTATTTTATTTAAAATAATTAATTTTAGGTAATTTCATTTAAAAATAATACTTGAAAGTTTCATCCACGTTCCTCTTGTCTGCATATAAACAGTAAAAATTGAATATGTGTTGATCCAATTTCACTTTAGGTGTGTGAAAAACACTTTGAGAAATATTATTCTAAAAAATGAATACTAAAATTAGCTTTCTACAGAATCAATTTGTCCCTTTTTCATCATCATGGCAAATAAAGGCAATTATAAGGAAATCTCAACTATTTGCACCATGTTAGGAGAAACAGGTTGGATGTGCTCTGATTTATTCTATAAAGGTAAAACATTTTTGGGCCTTAGACACATTTCATCCTCAATAGCTGATTACAATTTCTACACCATTAAATATTTAAAATTATTAAAAATGACGTGTCACAAATATGACTATTTGGAAAGCTATATTAAAAAAATCATGTTTTCAGTCTCTTTGAAAATGCCACCTCTCACACTATTTTTAGGTGTGTTCTTAAAGCCTTTTATTTCACTTTGTTTTATAAATATCAGTCAGCCTCTAGTTGAATAAGGGTCCCCTGTTTAGTTTTCTGTATTTATATCCTGAGGTTACTTCAGGTATTTGAAAACAAATATTCTATTTTTATATGCATATACCATTTGTTCTGGTAGGAATATCTGCCATAAAATATTTTGTCTACCTCTTGTATGGTTTTGATCATCTAGACTGCATTTCTGGAAGGTAGTCTTATTCACTATGCATCAGTTTAAGCATACCTGAAGCGAAAAAACCCCAAGGGCTCTAGGATCTTGATTAGCTCTACTGAAACTGAGTTACTTCAGAAACACAGAAACATAAATTTCCTGTCTCCAGTGGAGAAAGATACAAAGGGTGATTTGGCTTTTATATGGATCACCTTGTGGAAATACCTTAATGAATAACTCATGGGTGTGTTGGTTAGGTATGAACTCCAACAAAACTGCATAACAGTTGCTCTGCTTTTAATATACGAATGCCTGTTCACCCTTGTGTCAACCTGTCTGGCAGTTGGTGAAAATTTATTCCTTGTTTGTTTCTATGGAAATGAACATTCTTAGATTTCAGCTGATTGGTGTTCTCAGAAGCTTAATAAATCAGAAATAGACTGTGATCTGTTTTTCAGATTTTCCTAGGATTCCCCTTCTTGTAGCTGATATGGTTGTTACAGGTCATTGATTCAAGAACACTTGAGATACTAATAGTCCTCTTTAATCTTACCATGTTCTGTGTATAGATAGCCTTTTAAAGAATTTGCTAGTGATCACTGAAGAGACTAATACAAAGAGCAGTAAGAACCTACTGGTTAGTATTTTCCTATGGATTTGAGAAAACAGAGCTTTTTTTTTTACTTTACAGATAATTTCAATCTGGAGATTTAGTAGATCTTCTGCAGTACATATAAATGTCTTGATTACCAAGAAACTTTGTTGTAAAACTCTACTTTGAAATCTTTTCCTCTTTGTGTGGACTTTTAAATTAAATCTGAGATGAGGAATATTAGCTATGTGTTGCCAAAACAGATGAAAAAAAGAATCAGATCAGGATATTGCATATTTCAGTCTACTGCAACAATGACAATTAATCATTTTCCACTGCACAATATGTCTCACAATGCTGAAGTTCAGGAACAAATTCCACAGTCCATAGGAGTAACTGAATATACTTGGTGGAAATGGGTCTTGATATATCAGTTAGAGAATTAGATTACTGCAATGGGAGTGTTCAGAAGACTGACAATTCAAGTCCTGTTTTAAACTTTACTAAATTCATTCACCAAAACCATGGTGAATTTAGTTATTTATTGTGTACATTACTGTATACACAACAATTTGTCCTTAACGCTTGCATCTTAAATTGCTTTGAGTACACAATGTCATGGATCATGCTGGAAGCCTGAATTATATTTTCCACTGGAGTCCTGTAAAAGAAAAGCAAATTGGTAAAATTGCATATTCCACAAAGTAGCAATGTCATGTGTTGTCTAGAGTGAATCAATATTGTGAAGACTATTACTCAAAAACAGCATAAAAAATACAATAATTTCAGTCATAAGTATTGAAATAGATAAATTATTTTCTTAAATTCCTTACAGATCATGAGAATTGACATTAACAAGACATATATTTTGTATGGCCATCACAGTGAAATACTATAAATAGTATTTGATTTTCCTTCAATAACAAAATCATCCATTGACAATAATTCCATTGAAATACATAGGTCCAATTAAAACAATTTTCAGGTTAAAGTTATGTCATGTTATTTTGAAAAATAAATATTTTATAATTCATATTTTGAACTAAATAAAATGTCTTACCATGTCTGACTTTAAAGCCTGGGAAGTTTGAAGTAGAAATGAGAGAGTAATAAGCTATGAGTAGCCTTGTAAGCAAAGGCTGGGTAAGCAATGTAGACAAAGAAAGAACTGTGATCGGTTTTCCTAGGAAAATAAATGTGAACACAAACAACTGATACATTTCTGCAATAATGAAAGAGGCCTGTGAAAAAGCGAAACAAACTACTGGTGCAAGATGTGAAACTGTAGAGAAACACAGAAGAAACACTAATATGAAAGATGTACAAAAGAGATTGCATGGTTTCCTCAGAAGGCAGACAAGAAAGTGTAACTTAATATTACTGAGGTAGTAAACTGCAAAGAATGAATAAAGAACAAGCTGGCTAAAACAGACTGTCAGGCAAAATTGTTTTGGAAGGTGATGAAAAAGATGACTGAAAAATGCTACTCTGAGAGTCTTCTCCATTGGATTTAAATTGGAATGGCATCATTCCAATTTTGGTTTTCCAGAAGAAAACTGAGAATTGATGGAATTTTTATTTCCTTATGTGGTAGCTCATGTTTTTTTCATGAAATTTTAATGTACTGATGAAAAACAATGTGTTGAGAGGAATCTCAAAAACATCTATGGTACTGTCTGTCTTAAATTAGGTGCAGTTGTATGTAATCCATACTTGAAAAGTGTCTGCCTAAGCAGCTCTTAAAGTTCTGTGCAGTTTCTGTAAGGAATCTATAACAATTTAGAAAATGTTAAAATAACAGTTTTCCCCTTATACTAGTGTAACCCTATTGCTTCTTGTCATATCCACAATGAGTAGGGAAGATTGCCTTCCTTTTTCACTGCAGTAACTTATGCCTACAACATTTCACTTCTCGCTTCATTTAAGATTTTCACCAGACTATATAAACATTGTCTATAGTTAATTAATCTTAAACCTATAGTTTCTCAGACTTTTTTTAATTTTTTTCTCGATTTCCTATAGTTTTACAGAAGTGGCTCATGATAATAACACTTCACTTGACACCTTACAAATACTAGGAATATTTCTTCATGTATTCTACATTGCAAATTTCCTGTTAATTCCTCTAAATATCACCTTTCTTTTTCTCTGCTGTATAACATATCTTGTGTTGAGTTTGTAAAACACCTTAAGCTCCACATCTACTTCTGTGTAACAGCTGACCCAAGCCATTTTGTCCCTTGTTCTTGCAACGTTTCTTTGTAAATGCGATAGTTTTGTCCTTGAACTTGCTCCATTTCTAATGCTATCATTCAGTTATTTCAGTCAATTTCTTCCTAGTATCTTCTGCAGAATTAATAAATACCTGTGTATTGCACATCCAAGTAATTCATGTGCGTAAGAAATAAAAGCAGAGCAAGGAAAAACAACTGTGGAGTATTCTCAGACATCCAGACAATCTGCTAAAAAAATTAAGAATAATTTTATAGAAATAAGAAATGGGAAAGAACAATTTTTTTTTGTTGGCAAATATGTTAGGGAAGAAATCTTACCTAATTATTAAGTTTTGAAACCTTTTTTATTAAATTTGAACATTAAACTCTTTAAACATTTGATCTACCAATCTGGTTGCTGTTCAGCCAAATAAATGATTATTTATAGATGTTGCTATTTAGTTTGAGAATATATGAATGGCAGGCACATCTATAATAATTTCTTCAGTACAGATCAGGCACGTGAAGCAACAATATGAAGGTATCAAAGCTCTTACATGTCATTGCACTTGTACTAGCAGTTCATGTCCACAGATAAAAGTAGTATCTGTGTTGACTAAATATACTGTACACAAGTGAGAGGTGCCACAATTTTTATCTGGAGCTCAGTCAGAGGTCTGGGTATCTGACAAGCTTCTGATGGGATATTGAGGTGATCTTATGATTGATAACATCTCTACTAGTCTTTTTCCCAGCACTGCTTTTCTCTTCCTCTTATTTTTCCTACCAGGTTTCAAATTCCTGTAGTTTCTCATGATTTCTGTGCCACCCAGCTAATTTTCCAAACTATCTTCCCTTACAAATGAAGCCTTCTCATTATAAGCCATTTCTACCACCTACTTGAGCATGAGTATAAAGAAACAGAGATGCCAGAAGGCTGTAGATTAGGAGAAATATGCCAAAAAGCATGAATAGCTGCCTCAGCAAATGGATACTAGGAACCATGGTAGGCATCACAGATTGGCAGAGACACCCACAGATTCTTTTGACATGATTTTTGGACTCCTGTTGTTTTAGAAGTCTTTGATACTCAAGAGCAGCCATATCATTTTTGCATATAGCAAGCTTCTTTTCCTGTGAGCTTGCCTTTTTTATTTCAGCACACGAACACAAGTGAGAACATTTCCAACAGTCAGGGACAGGTCAAAAATCTTTTGAACTGACACTGCCTTGGTTTGTATTAGGGAAAATAAAAAGCAACCAAGTCATTGCATATAAAACAAAGACAATGCGAGATTATATTTAAAAGCTCTAGATTAATCAAACCGCAGCTTTATGTAAAAGAATCCCTCTGGAAGTTAACCTCAAATAAATAGTATTTTAAATTATTTATACAAAATCTAAAACAGAAGAAAAAGAAGGGCTTATGATAGGATCTGTTCTGTCCACGGGACTGGTTTCTGTGAATTCTTTTTTATTCTGATTTCAGTGGAAGAGATTTTAATAGAATTCCCTTCTTCAAAATGTGCAAAGTATTGAATATATAATGATGATAATAAATTTTACCTTTTCACTTGAGATTTTCTGAAACAATCTAATTGATACAGTAAATTGGTAAAAACAATTCTACATAAAATTATTAGAAATAGAAATAAATTATTTTTTAAACCATGACTATTCAAACTGCAAAAGCTGCTTTCTTAAGGGGGTTGCTACTTAAACATTAAGTGATGTTTGTCCATTAAGGTGCAGCATACTGAAAGATCAGCATTTATGTTAGAAGACTGATAGTTTCAGTGCAATGCTGTTAGGAATCTTTGGGACCTGGTAACAGAACAACTATCTTGGGTTTTCTGAGCTCTCAATGCCAGTTCTCCTCATATGAATTCCAATGACCAGGCAGTTGTAACTTCAGATGGGATTATTGAAGGTTCCCACAGCCCAGCTGCAGTGCAGAGAACTACATACCAGTTGCAATTAGTTCTCTGGATTTCAGGTTAGCCAACCTGAAGTCTCAGCAAATCTCAATAGTTACTTGGGACACTGGTGAAAAAATGTGTACATTTATGACTTCATGATGAATCATTACATACTTTTAACATAGATAACACATGATGTCACACTACTATGTGGTGGAAAACTTAATAATGCAGTTTTGAGTAACTACAGTCACCTCCTCACACAATAACTGCTTTGGTCTTATACATTTGAACTGAGGTTACACAGCATCTGAGTAAATATATTGAGAACTTTGGATGAAGTGCCTGAAGTCATCGAGTGCCTAACTTCATGGGAAGATATTGTATTTAGGTTGTCTGAGCTGACTTCTAGAGGTATAAATCCAATTGAACAAAAACACTTAATAGCATTTATAAATGAAAGTCAGAATCCATGCAAGTCCCATGTATTTTCCTTGTAGGAAACAATAAATAATTACAGTGTAAAATATTAAGCAAGTTTTGGGGGGAAAAAAGGAGAACAATAGGTTCTAGGAATAGGAAAACTACTGCCATGACTCAAATGGTGTAGCAAAAGGATAACATGCAGTTATAAGTAGCATACCAAACATATTAGGTAAATAATAGAGAAAATTCAAAGCTCAGGGTTTCAGGTGCCTTGTGTTTCCTCAGCACTTTTCCTGTAATCACTCCCTATGACACACAACTGTCTTTCAAAAGATAAGATAAAGGTTTGAGGAAAGATAGTAAAGTGTTCTTCATATACATGGTAATTCTTACCTGAATTCTACAGGAAAAAAACCCCAACATCTAATCAGATAAACTGTTATGCAATCACTTTATCTAGAACTGAAAAGATCTCACAGGTCAGTTGTATAAGTCAGGTGTGAAAGATCATACTCTAAAGTGAAAGGCATTGATACATGTGTCACCTATTTGTTTAAAATACTGCATGTCTCACTGACACTATCTTACACTCAGTTTTGCAGAGATGTAAAAGAATGTGCAAAGTTTAAATAAGGACAGCAGCGATAGAGGCTAAGCATTGAAAAATTTCAATGTAGAGTAAGAAATGCCACCTTGCTGGTAGGGTCAAGGGGAAAAGAAATTTACCTCTAAGTAGCATAAAACTTAAGAAGTGATTCTTGCTTGTAAAGGTAAAATCTTGAAAGTTTTGAAACTAACAGTGCTGCTTTGGGCTGGAGAAGATCTGGTACCATTCACATGAAAATATTCAGCTTTGGGAGATGGCAATAGCACTTTGCAAATGTAGAGTAACAGTCTTGTCTGGTGACTTGTTAAACCAATACTGCTGTTTATTGGGAACATCTGTCAGAATTTGGCTTCTGCATTCAGAGAATAGCTCTGTGGTAGTATCATTTTGCAACTGATCTGAAATATCTGTTGACATTTTAAATTTTATTTATTTACCATTTGAATAACCATAACGCTTTGTAATTCATGTCAGATTCCTAAATCCCATTTCAAAGTGCTGAACAAACAAAGAGCAAAAAGACTTTTTGTGAACCAACACCGATCTGTCTCTGGAGTTAATTGTCCATAACAGAGGACAATAAAGGGCTACCCACAGACAAAAGAGCAAAACCAAATCTGCGTAAAATTGTTGAGCTTGCTGGATATCATAGTACATTTGCAGTATAACTGTTGCACTCTGGCTATTAACTTAATATTTTGGAATTAATTTTTCAATATTACAATATTTTAACCTTTGACACAGATAAATTGCATGACCCCTACAAATTATTCTTTACTGATTGTTGCTTTCCCAGAAAAATACACCCTAACAAAATTAACCTCCAGTTGAGCTCATTAATAGCGGTTGTCTATCAGCAGTGTTCCAGTGCTTGCCATCATCATATTCTTGTAAAGTACTCCTGTAGCCTGTTAGGCTAGATAAAATAAATTGGTTTCTCATGAATCTCTGATGGACTTGGATTAGAAGACAGATTTGCAAACAAGATTGGTATTTACACCTATTTACAGCCCTCTGTAATCTTTTGAATAGGAATGAATTTTACATCTTTATGCAAACAGAAATTTAATTAAGGCATTCTTGTTTAGCAAAAGGTTTAAACACTAAAAAAGTTATCATGGGTTTTAGTGTCTCCTATTGTTTCAACAAATGCATGCATGCACAGCCCTGGCCACTAAGAAAAAAGAAACTGATTTTATTTTAAAGAAGTTAAAAATATCGACAGAATCTGGTGCAAAGACTATCTACATCACCCAGAAGTTTCCAACCGTAGCTCCTCAATAAGTTCCATACTCCAAAACAGTTCGACTTTTCTTATTCATTGACATCTCACTTAACCAATTAGGTCTGAGGTTTTTTTTTAAATTTCCATGCAAGAAAATTAGTAACTCGGAGAAACTGAAAAAATTAAATTAAATTTCTTTATGATGCCATAAAGATGTATTTCTGACCTCACTTCTTTTTTTTTTCTTTCACTATCTCAATTCCCACACTACTCAGTAGTTTTTCTTAATTGTTTCTTTTAACAAATATTTTTTGTTTACTTCTTGTTCATGGTTCAGAAATGAGCTCTTACTGGGTTGGTTTTGAGTATCACGATAGAATATTTTGCCTGGAAAAAGTATTATATCATTCATTTAAAAACAAAAATGTTTAAGCTTTGTTCTTAATTACTCAAAAAAACAATGATTCTGAAACAACATTCAAAATCTGTGATAACAGATATTTACACATAAAATATGCAAACAGTAATATTTGCTCCTGAGAGGTAATCACCCAGAGTTGATTACACGGCAAATAAAATCTTAGCATTTTCAATAACCAGAATTTGTTTATTACGAACACACATTACATTTCATCAGTGTGAATGCTAGTCCAGTTATATCACAAAGGAACATTAATTTGCTGAGTAGAATAGAAATGGAACAATCTTTTCTTTCTTTGCAACTGAGTAGTTCTGGGCTTCTCTCTACTCTGACTTACTGATTTTAGGTGAGTAGTTAAGGACATACTTAAAAGGAGGAATAATGATTACTTCAGAAAGGACATTTTTCTGAGGAAATACTGAAGTTTCTGAAACTATTGAAGTTACTTTTTTATGTCATATTCAAATTAATTTTACAAGATCAGTTTTGAAGTAGCCAACTGCAATTAAGTTTGTGTTGTGGCATATCTAAAACCTTAGGTGTGAGTTTGCATATCCTATTTTGTTAAAATTATGTTCCTACTGTGGTTCATATTTAGGTGAAGATGCAACCATAAAATCCCATTCTTGTACTATAAAAATGGAAGGGGACAGTGTGCTATGTAAAACTAAAATGAGTATAAAGTTCAATTGAATTGTGAATATGTGCTTTTGATATTCCCCCAGTTGCAGCTATAACAGTGCTGTTAATTAAAAGTGTAAGCTGCAGGTACTCAGTGCTGCAACTAACAGATGAAAGTGTGATTAGCACCAAATGAAGGCAAATTAAATTATATCCTCCTGGGGTAATATCATGTATCCAGCGTATAATCCATGATTCCAAAGCTTACACGTTGCCTATTGCACTGTATGAGACAAACCTGCAATGACAGAAAGAAGATTTGGCAAAGGACCAGAGAGCCACAGGACAATTTCTAGATTTATCGCTCAAAGAATGTTTACGATTCTTAAATTTTAAGCATGGTTAGAAATTCTCTTATGCCTGTGACAAGAAGTCTAGTGTTTTCCTCAGAAAAATGTACATCCAAAAAACCTAATGATTTTAGATGAGTGAGCTACTGCAGTAGCTTTGTCTTAGCAAGAAAGAAAATTCAAACGTAGTAGCAAAAGATTTGCAAAGGAGGTAGCTTACTTCAGTAGTGTGCACTTTTACCTTTCTTCCTTAAAAAGGGTAATTCATGCAGTAGTCAATTAACCTGTAATGATTATTCAAGGTGATTAGTGTTCATTAACTGTCTTGTTGTTTCCATCTAAAGGAAAATTAAAATGGGAAAATAAAAAAGATAAAGAGGAAAAGGGGGGATTGTGTTACATATATTGTGATATCAACATCTTCTTCACACGTGTTACTAATACTTGGACAAGCCATATGTTACCGGTGGTTGATTTAGTTGAGTAATACCCAGGTGTGACTGAAGAAAAGTTTAACTTTTAGTTTAATATTTTTCTGCCTCTGGCAGCTTGCTCTGAAATTAGAAGGCTGAAAATGTCAAACATACCTACTTGCCTGATTTGTTATCATGCGAGAAGTGTGACTCGCATTGCTATCACTTTCCCATTGAGTTTTTCCAGGGTTCTTCTGACAAATGTGAAAATTAATTAACTATATGACATGTAATTCTAATGGGTAGGATAGTATAATCCTGTGTATTATTAATGTTCTGTTGCTTTTCTATCTGTCCTACCTGCTGCTGTTAAATTGCTGTTTTATTTCTAGTATATGCCAGTTTCAGGCTTCAGCTTACAGTGGGTAAAAATGTATGAAAGGCTGTTGAGAGAACTAGTTAATCTATAAGCAAGGCTGCTCTCTCCAACATTTGAGAGGTTGTGGAGATCAGTGGAGGATATGGGGATCTGTAGGCCAACTCTTTGGAAAATTATGGAGTAAGTCCTCTTGTATATCATTTCTGGACACACGCAGAAGAGCAAATTGACTGGGAAGGGTCAGCATGGATTTACTAAGGGCCAATCATCTGTGACACATTGTTTTCCTTCTCTCATTTATTCTGACTATAAAACTTAGTTTCTTTCCAGTAAACTGCTGTATTCATGTCAAAAGAATACTGATTTCATGATCTGAAACATGATTCTTCAAGAATGCTGTATTGTAGGGAGATATTATGTACACATAATAAAATAGTTGTTTAGTAATTACAACTACAGTAATGAACTTTAGCAGATCATTTAAACACACTCCCTTCCCCTCAAGAGCTTTCATTTTCAAGGCCCTACTCTATCACAGCAGTACCTGTTTTTCATAGCTTCTTGTTTAGAAGGTAAATTAATCTTATGAGGAGAATAATGTTGTCCAGTGTAAGATAAGAATGTTTTCTGATATAGGGTATACATTTGAAAGCAGTTGAGGCTCAAGAAGAGGCATGGGAATAACTGTCAAAAGGAAAGGATAACATGCAGGTTATTGAAAAGGATGGGTGAAATTCTAAGAGAAAAAACTTGCAACAACAGAATATGACATGAGATATCAAAAGAGAACAATACCTAGCAAAAAGTCAGTCATGTAAGCCTAAGAATATCATTGTTTTTCCTCTTTCATTTGAGCTTTACTTGCTGCTTTTCAACTGTGGTACTGCAATAGGTAGAAAGTTTTATGTCATGGAGTGAATTATAGGAGTGGAATTTGCCCTGGAATATAGAAAGGGTGTGCTGTTATGTGACAGGAAAATGGAGAAATATAGTGAAAAGGGTTTTTATAGAGATTGAGCTTTGGTAAAATTGGAAAGAATTATTATTAAAACAAAAAAAAAAAAACAAAGCAAGAAGTAAAAACTTGGAGTTTGGTGAAACATCCTTGATATTTTTCAGAATGCAGGTAAAAGTTTCTTTTTCATATAATACATCTGGAGATAGCTTAGGGGCTTTTTCATATAAAGTAAGATAAAGTAAAAATCTCAGTGAAACTCTGCATTTTCTGTGTATGTCTTCTTTTAACCCACGTTCCTCTATTCCACCAAAAAAAACCCAAAACAAACATTTATAAAGGGGTTTGTTTCATTCTATAACTACTTGTGTAATCCTGGGATGGTCCTTTGTCACTTCACTCATTGCATCACTTTGGTCAACATTTATTATATAAAATATGATCGGTGACAATACTTGGAAATGACACTACTACTGCAGCTCTCTGTAATTAATTTACTGACAAGTTTCTTCCCTGGGCGGTTAGAATGTGTGTGAATGTAATCAGAACTATAGGAATAGTAACAATGATATCTCTCCTGATACACTTCAAGGAGTAAAGTGATTATGTGCAGTTAAAGTCAAAATGTCTTCTCATTATTCTCTTAATTTGAAACCTAGTCAGGCTAAAGAGACCTGACAACGCTGCTTGCCTTTTGCTGCCATTGCAATTTCTATAAATGGCTTGATTTCAACTTTGTTGTCATCTTTACAAATCTTTCTGAAAAGGTTGTGAAATATGTGAATCTTTTTCTAGTCACTATTGCAAATACATGCAACTTTTACTTTTCTCTACCAAATATTTTATGTTTGCATCTCTGCTTCAGTTAAATTCTGCTTCACTCTATAAAGAAGCATGCAGTTTCCATCACTATTAACTAATATATTTTCTCTGAAAATGATCAGCAATTTTATTAATAGAGAAAATCCTGAGCATCTAATACACTCAGTGCAGCATACATTATTTTCTTATAATATATACTCTTCTGATTCTCTGGATTTGATGGCATGATTTAAACAATGCAACTCAGAAGAATTTTCAAGCTTATGTTCCAGGCAAATCCAAACTCTGAGTATACTTAGGAATACCCAAGTATATTTGCCCTCTATTTCCTCATTTGCACATAAGAGAAGACAAGAGGCAACATGAGAGCAGCAGTCAGGGTACACCAACAAGCAGGTGGAGGTGGAATATACTCATTCCTATTCTGGAAAAGATCTCCATACAAAACTTGGTTATATCTTCAGATTGGCAGCTCCCGGTTTTCTGTTATCTAGAATCTAATCTTATAATGCCTGAAACAATCTTCACTCCCCTGTTGTCATACAGTAAGTTCATATCTGGCTATCTCAACTGAAACTCTTAAAAGCTGAAGCTTGGTTCATACATGTGACAGTCAAATATTCACAGATTATCACTCTTGCCTCACAGAATCAAGGAGAATAAAACCTACCAAATCAAACCCCAGAACAAAACAGAATTAAAAAATAACCAAGAGAGAGCGAGCTTTAGCAGGAGTTGTATCTTTGCTACAACACCAAAGCAGTTTAACATAAAAAACCTGCCAGTAGGTTCTGACATTGTTGCTGATGTCTAATACTCTCTATTATTATCTGTTTGACCTTTCCTAGCTGGAATATTGGAATATTCTTAGTGTCATGAAGTTCTAAGATTTCTTGATCTTTTGACCTATTTTTCATGTAAGTAATTCTCATCATCAGCTCAGTGGTGAAGAGCTCCTGTACTTAGAAAAAACTTGGGCCACGTGACATTTTCTGATTGTCCTGAAAAATTCTACAGCTTCAAAGAGAGTTCTATTGTCATGGAATAAAAAGGTTCAAGTGTTCTATCTTCTCCTACCCGTGACCTGCAGACACATATCTCTTGAAACTCACCTTCTTTAGGACCTAGAAACCTCGTATTGTTTCCCCTATCTTACTGCTAGTTCGTGTGTAGAGGTGTTTGAATGTAACCTGATAGAACTATATTTTAGTGTGAATACTTGTAAGCTGCTTCAATGGAATTGAGTAGTTTTGTTGAAGCCATTAAAAAAAGCCCCAAAAATCAGTCAAATGAAAGATTTTCATGATTTTGGAATTGGACTCTAAAGAAAGAAATCAAAGGAGAAATTTTGAAAGCCTCTAACTTTTCTCTCACAGAAACAATAACTTTTACTAAATTTTCTCATAATTGTAAACAAGTAGATCTGTTGGCATACTTGAAATATCAAGAAAGCTACTTGATGTTTACATTATTTTTATAGAATGATCATTTATATGCTGTCCTAGTGCATAGGTAACATTCTACATGTGAAGACAAATTAATTATGCATAGCAGGTTTTACTGATGAGATTTAAAAGTTAGTAACTAATTTCATAGGAGACAGCTACAAGTAAGTGAAAGACAAATGTCTCTATTATCTGAATGCCATGGCATTCCCCAGTTGCTGTAGATATTGTGAATACTAAAATTTCTTGGCTCCATCTTATTCCTAATGAAAACCATAATTTGATTTCTACCAATATTGAATACTAAGTTGCACTGCAAATCAGAACTATATCTTAATTAGTTAATTTAATGGCTCGTGTTATTTTTGACAAAGAAGAGGACAGTTCAATGAGATCAAGAAATAACTGTTGCTTTCATCATGCAGCAGGTTGTGTTGTTTTTCAGTAAGTAAACTAAAGATTGAACAAGCAGAACCCTGAAGGACAGCACAACTATCCACAAGGCAATTCAATTTTTATAGGCATCAAAGAATATATTGAAATGTCTCTTTTTGGGTTTTTTTTTCTCATTTGCATGATTTCTCTCTTCATTTGAATATTTTTTATTTTTCAAATTCTATTACATAATTGATATAATCTAGCAAAGAAGAACAAATTTCATACCTAAGACAATTGCGCTGGCTTCCTCAACTTTCCAATAGAGATATTCATCATATTTGTTGAATTTATGAGATTTTTATCACCACTCTGACTTGTATTACCTTTTCTTGCTATAAATAATATTCAAATTTACTGAAAAAATAGAAATAGATCATAATTCTTGATAAATGCTAGCATGAGAAAAATACCTCCATCTTTAAAGATGATATGTTTAAAGCACATGCAAATCTTTATACAAAGAAAGAGCACTTTATAGAAGTACAGTTGTTTAATTTTGAAAGTATTATATATGATTCAAATCACAGAATCTTAAGAGTTGGAAAGGACCTCAAAAGATCACCTTGTTCAACCCCTCTGCCAGAGAAGTTACTAGAAAAATAGTTACTAGATAAACTATAGTAACATAACTTTTACACCTTTCCATAGTACAAATACTTAATGTTTCTCTTTTTATGTAGTTCTTTGGATTTATCAAAGTTGTCCTGAGGAGTGACCTATAGTTCAAAATACTGTAAGACTTCTGTTAGTATGAAGTCTGATGGAATAAGTCATAGTGTTTATGATATATCTTATTGTTGCATATTAAAGAAGTGCAAATATTTATACCTGTGAGGAAAAGATGAATATATTAAAGATTTGAAATTAAAATAAAGAAAATGCATTGGAAAATAACATTAAATAACTAGAACAGTCAAGAGACTGAAAAACTTAAAATATCTCTTTTCAAGAAAATTATAGGCTGAGTTAAAATGATATAAAATCAAAGCTAAAGTTTAAAAAATGCTACAATAAACACAAGAAAAAGGCTCAAAATAATCTCAGATCCATGTCAATCATTAAATTATTATGTACATTTTTTCAGGCATTTTGTTGGGTACTTGCCCTCTATAGCATTGGTTCTACTACACTCACTTGACTTGATGTTGGTTTACAGTGATATTCCATGCTGATTACAATAGATATATTCTGTTTCATGCTACAGTAAAATAAATTGAAGTCTATCTCACTGTACCTACTCACTGCAAGTAAATCTACTAAAGAATCATCTCCCTTTTGCAAAATATTTTAAGTGTTTATCTAGCATTTATTACATTTCTCAGTAAATATTTTCCAATCTGAATGTCAAACACAATATTTATCTGTAAAAATAAATTAGGAGTGTTGTGTACGTTATTTTTTCATACAACTGTTGAACTGGTTTCATAAGATCAATATTGGCAACTGTACCATATTCATATATTAACTAAATATTTCTTCATGTTTCCCAAAGGTTATTTTTTTTTTAACCTCAAAAAAAAGCTGTGAAGTACTTTCTTGGTAGATACAAAAAGAAAAAGTAATTTATTTGAGTAAATCTTATTGTTTAAACTTTTCGTTCCTGAATGTTATGTGTCATTATCACTTTTGACATCAGATTCAATAAAAATGAACTAAGTAAATATTTGCATCTTCTAGTAACAACTATAATTTTAATTCTAATTTTACTCTTCCTTTATAAGATTTGTAAAGAACATCAAAGCATGCAGTTTACATCAGTATTGTTTTGTCAGGAGTTTTTTACTATATAAATCAAGACTAGATGATACAGCATTTTATTTGTTTTGCATCAGAGTGTTTCTTTTATTTAAAATCACGAGAAAGCTGAAATATATGAGAAATCCACTTGGGTGTGAATGATTCCACAAGTGAGACTGAGCATATAATAGATTTCATAAAAATAGTTACATTTATGCAAATAGGCTATATGGGATCAATTAAAATATTATGTATGTGGAAGTGTAATATATACTTCTGTATACTGTATACAATATAGATGCTGCTAACCAGTAATTTTCAAGATGCACTCAGCAGAAAATGTTCTTCGCTGGGGTGAGTGTATCATTGCATTAGTTCTATTTAATCTTTACAGATTCTCATAGGTTGGACACTAGAAGCAAGACCTATTCCTGCTTTGAATATATGCAGTGAATCCTTCATGAAATTGTTATAATTGCATGTAGATTTTTTGTATTTCCCATCACAGAAGTGTGCAATGGAGTCTGACCACTGATAGCAGTTGTCATGGTGTTTGCTCACTACAGTGCTCTAGATTGTGCAGGCAATGTATTTGTCAATACATTGCATAGATGAGAGGTTACATGAGCATGTTACAATAGGAGACAAAAGGTTTACAAATGTATTTCTTTTAGTCCAAAGGATCCTAAGAGTCTAATATTGTGGTAATTGGTATAATGTTGCTTGCAGACAGAACACGAATTACGAAACCATTTTCACGTGAGATTGGTTTTCATTCTTGGATTTAAAATTAATACTGTGAAATAAAGCCCATCGTTTTCGTGATAGGACAGGTGGAACTATTTCAGATTCTTTGCTTGCTTGATTGGTTGGCTTTTTACTGGATTTAGAGATTAAAACTAACCAATTTTTTTTTTCACCTTGTATAGTCTCTGTAACATGACCCTTTACACCATGTAATGCATAGTTTCAAATAGCTTTCATATAAGCCTCTTACAAACAGTGCTACAGACATAGTGTCCTGAATTCATTTGAGAATAATCCTTACTGAACTGGAAAGAAATGATATGAGTCCTTGATTTAAAATGGCATGAAATAAAAGGGCTTACCGAGATTTCCATAGACTTTGTCCAGGTTACTTGTGTCACGTTAAATGTGTAATTGCTTTTCCATTTCAACAAAATTTTGGACTTTGAGGTTTTAATAGTTTCTACAGGAGCATTTTGGGTCTGGATTTTCTCAAGTGACCTTACAGAGTCAGAGGCTTTTAACCTCTCTGTAACATGAGATTGAGAAGACAGTCTAATAAAATACACACTTTTTCTCTCTTGTTTATTATATATGTGAACTACCTTTTATTTAAGGGAAAAAAAAAAGAAAAATGGACAAATCCATATTTAACAAACTTTTTTACACTGTTTTCTCTCATTCGTGTTACTGAATGAAGTATTAATACGCAAAACGATTACAGACTTCTTAATATATTTTGATATATAGTTTTATCTATATTGAAAAAGAAAGCAAGGATTATACAAAAACCCTGTAAGAAACTATGAAAAGCATGTGCATTTCTTGATATGTTTAAAATCAGAATTATGTTGAAGCAAAGGAATGGGCATATATGCAAGAGCTATTGGGAAGTTTTTGTAATATGTGACATTTCTGAATCTAGAGAAAAGAGCGAGTAGTCATAGTAGTATGAATTTTCTGGTTTTCTTTGTTTTCATACGCATTACAGGCAACTTGAGCTGCTTTCAATAAATAATTATGTTGTTTGATTCATAAAACCTACAAAAAATAAGGTTCATTGGAACATTAAAATGTCATCCTTGGAGAAACCTTGATAAGGGAACACACTTATTTTAGTTGCAAAAGGTTCTTCTACTGCACAGCAGAGAAAGAAGGGGATCGCTTTAATTATGTAGACATATGAACACTGTGTATTGAAGAAAATTATCTACGGAGGTATTTGTCACTTCACTGTAATTGTTGCATACAGCTTCAAGTCTCCTGTAAAGAGAGTGCCATACAGTGTGAATAGTTAGATTTGTAAGGCTGTTTTCCTTAGTACATGAGCAAACATTCTGTTTTGTGATACATTACCAGAACATCACTCTATTTAAAGAAAGCTTGATAAGCAAGTGGTCTTGCATTCTGCATATTCTGTCTACTTTAGGTTATTTAGAAAACTTGAATCAGTAAAGCATAAAGAGCTAATTGTGATCAAAATACATTGATGCCTCAGCACATATTTAGTCTATTTATTTTAATGTTTGTCTACATTCTAAACATTACATATGTCGAATAAATTCTTGAAGCAAAAATTATTCTTGAAGGGTGACATAATCACTGACGCTCTTGGAAGATCTCTGAAGGAGAGTTACTTTATGTTGGCTGGCGATCTTTGCCAAGGAATTGCAAGTAACATTGGTTGCAATTTTATCTGTACAGATAGACTCACACACACAAACCTTTCTCCTGGCTAGTAAACTTATGTTATTACTCAAAAGATTAGAAATATGTACTTTTCACTGGAATCACCATTATCATAAACATCACAAAATATATCGATTCCCTTAAAATAATGCCTAAATAATTCTATGGGGCTTACTGACCTAAACGCAAAGCATCTCCATGATATTCAGTAAAGTGCAGTTATGATGGATGCTAATCCTCATCTGAAGGAGATTAAAACTTGGTTTTCCCATGACTCTCTGTTTCTTTTACACAAGGGAATCATATGGCTCTTGTCAACTAGTCTAGCTAATTGTAGGTAATGCATTGAATGTAGCAAATCAGAGATGTAAATCATTTTTTTGTTTAAGCTGTCATCAGTGGGTTACTATAAATACACAGTTTCAGAGTTTATACGGAATATGCTAGTTTTTCTTGGCCATTCTTGATAATCTTAATTTAACTCCCTTCACAAGACAGGTTTCATAAATTTAGATGGTAATTTGTATTCTGGCAAAAGCAATAAAGCAGAAACATGAGCATCTGCAATTCCTTACCATAATTTATAGATGTCTGCTGTAATTTAATTTTTTTAATTATGTAGCAGGCTGTCCTATTATGTAGCTACCTGTCCTTTGAAAGAAGGATTTAAAAATTTCTTTAAATGTTATTATAAGGGCCACTCCTTCCGGGAATAATTTGGTAAGGAAGCTGAATGGAACTTTTGTATTCTCCATGTGGTTTCCATATATAATATTATCATTAGAAATAATGTGTCAGAATACTACTACTGTTAGGCTCAGCAAATCTTTTTCTAATGCTTGATCTCCTTAGCTATTCAACATCTAAAATGTATGAAAGATCTTCAATACCCTTTACCAAACTTTGCGTGCAGTAGGAATAATAATGGCTAATAGATTGATACTAATAAGAATAAATCTTTAAATTATTTAACTGTAGAGAATCCCATTGAAGAAAAAATGAGAAAAGTCTCCACAGGCTTCTAAAGAGGGAAAAGTACTTTTTTTTTTTCTTCCAGTAATTTAATTTAAAATGTCTAACTGGTTGCCCACAGAGCTTTTAAGACACATACACATCCAGGTATTCCTGTTGCTCAGCAGTTGTCTAATTACTAGTCACCGAAAGAAAGCACCCTTGAGACCTTAGTAACATCAGCTTTAGTGATATCAAAGAGAACAAAAAATATATCATAGAAGGCAGATCTGTATGTAATGTGTCCTTACAAACCAGTGAAGAAAAAAAAAAGCTGAAAAATGTGTGCAAACATGCAAAAATGACTGTTAGCACCCTAACACGTGGGGAACAAAACCATGAATCTCAGCCTCTTACTCTGCCAGGTCAAGAACTGAGGATGCCAATGACTGGCTGCAAAAACTGATTTGCTAAATTGAGTTAAACTGTGAACCTTAATTGTATGAGCTTAATACTAGAAGAAATAGCACTAACTTAAAAGTTTGTGTGTGTCTCATTTTAACTATATGTAACAGGAAATGCTAGTATCTCTACCACTAAAATAGTAAGAGTTATTTAATAGGATGTTTAAGGACTCACATAGAGTAACAGTAACATCTTGGCTTTGCATGTATGGCCTAAACTTTTTGCCCACGACAAAATTTTAAGTATAACAAACAGATACAAATTCAAGCAATGTTTTCTATAACTTGGATGCAAGAAACCAACACATAAAGGAAACTGTCCCTTTAGCTACATTTAAATGTATATATACCACTTAATGAGTTTTCTTATATGGCTACATTTGCTGATATATTTAAGTATGCCATAATAAGGCCTTTATGGATGGATGTTCAAATTCTCAAGCCATTCAGAGAGCTTAAGTCTCCATTTTTGAAGGATATGCAAAACCCAACTGGATACACACCTGAGCAAAGTAATCTACAGAACCATACTATGCAGGTATTTTGTCTAGATGATATACAGAAATTACTTCTAACCATAATGATTCTCTGGTGCTGGTAATTTTAATTTAAAATAGTCCCATAGAATTAATAAAAAGATTTATTTGTAAATTACCTAAGAAGTCTTTTCATTTTTTCCGTATACATAGATGATAAAGAATGCCTAATAAAATAAGAAACACTATGGAAACCATACTTTAAAAGGGTAATTAAAATTGCAAGGACGTACTACAACAAGAAACCTGAAGCTTCTGATTTTTTATTAGAGAGAAATCCTCAAAATTAGAAGGTGGTGTCAGTTTTGTTAATCACTTTTTAATATATAGATAAAAATCAGATATTCCTTGGAGAAACACATATGTGGAACTAAAAATGTGAAAGGTAAGTAGGGCTTACCAAAGAATCTTTTGTTCTATACTTAAACCATAATCCCTAAATTTAGCAATGAGGTCCATAGGATAACTAAACAATGTTCTAGGTTGCAAGAAAATTAAAGTAGCTATTTCAACTTTTATGAAAGCTGATATATAACAAAGAGAGGAAAGCTGACAAAAGTGAATATATAACCAACATTCATAAATCAGGCAAAGGCACACCAGGACCTAAAAAGATAAGGACAAGGAAATGTTTTCAATTAAATTAGAAAGGAAACCTAAGCTTTTATACTGATTTCCAGAATAGTTTTACTAATACTGTTTTACTAGGAAAACTGTTAAAAGGCAGTGAAATCTGACAAGTGTGTAGAAGTAATGGACTTGTATCTATGTTGTGTTTATACAAGAATATAAAAAAGCCATCTTCTAGTGAAAAATAAAAAGTTAAGTAAGCTGGACTAATTATTTGTCAAGGTTTTTATTTTCTTTACAACTTATTTTTATTACATTTATGAATTTGTGAATTAATTGTCATGTACTGTAGAGTCCTGCTTGCTTGTTTAAAAGTTCACTAGTCTGCTAAGGTGCTTGTGTATCTTCCAAAAGAAGATACTTTGTTTGAATCTTCTCTGTTTTTGGTTTTCTATAATGTCATAGATTGTAAAGCAAGCCTAAGAACACTGTTCTCACTGTTGTCTTTGTAAGAACCTTGACTTGTAACTTGTAAATATCTAGCATATATCTAGCATACCACTTCAAGCAAAGCATTCAGCTTAACAATGCTGACATGCAGTACAGCTTCTACAGGCACAGGATAAATTTTCAGTACTCTGTGTTATGCTGTCTTTATTGTGAACCGTTGAGATAATTGTCATCTTTGTTGTTGTCAAGCTCAAACTGCATTCTCTTATTTCATTTATATTAACAAAGTCATTAAATATTTCTCCAGGTTTTTTTATGTCAGTTATGATTAACTTTTCCTTCACTTCAGATGCCACTTTACATAAACTAGGGAATTTGACTCTGTGTATTATAAGCCAAACAAACATGTAGTTACTTTTTGGTTTAATTTTTATTCAACAAATATGATATGTAAAAATATTTTAGATAATTACTTAGATAATTTGCAGATTAATTGGGAGTAAGTATGTTTACAACTTTGCAGCAGGCAGGCAGTCATTTTATGTAAATTACTACAGAGCAAACAAGAACTACTATTGCTTAGCAACACTTATCACAAGGCTATTGTGATGTTGAATTCTTGTTACTGAAAGAATAACAGGTAAAAAAGTCTGGATATTGACGTTTGGATTCTTATACAAGGATTTTAAGTCTTGCAATTACATCTTGGCGTGATGCATTCAAAGAACTAAAAACTTTTTAGTTGCATGAAAATCAAGATAGAGTTCTGACAGATACTTCCAAAAAGTCCTTGTTTAAATGCTTATTAAAACCAGAATTTTAAAGCCATCTATCTGCATTTGTTACATTACCAGTATTCATTTAATTTTCTTATTAAGGGTAAATGAAATACTATGATGGTCTTTCAAAGATATTCAATAAATCATCACATATTGAAGCCAAACAAAATAAAGATTTTTAGTATGGATAGATATAGTCCACTAATTTTAGACTATTTTCTGTTCCAAGCACAAAATACTATACC
Source organism: Colius striatus (assembly GCF_028858725.1). Classification (NCBI taxonomy): domain Eukaryota; kingdom Metazoa; phylum Chordata; class Aves; order Coliiformes; family Coliidae; genus Colius; species Colius striatus. The sequence continues at coordinate 10,227,353 of NC_084762.1, forward strand.
TCCCATGCTTATGAAAATCCTTTCTTAACTCCTGACTTTGTTAAGGTCGTGACCCTCCATCTCCCCTCTTAGGCTGTTTCTTTGCTTCATATTCACCGTATAATCATACATAATCATATCACCCTTGTCTTTGAGTCCTTAAGTTTTTGGCTCATGGCCTTCGTTTTTTTCTGCAACTTATCCCAGCCTTCACCATTCTCTCTCTAATCATTTTCCCACAAAATAGTCTTGCTTATCACGTGCAGGAAAAGCCCACTTTAATATCTACAAAGTTGTAACCTCTTATAAATATCTACAGCTTTGTTCTTGCTGGGCTAATGACAATTTACAGTCCTTAAAACCATACTTTATTTGCCTTAATGTTTTCTCCCTCAAGTAACCTATGTATTTCTTCAGTAATTTGTTTGTCATTTTCATTGTCATTGTTCTTTGCCCTTCTATTTTAACTTCCTAGATGATCTACAGTAAACAATATGATCTGTGATGTATGCTACTCTATCCACAGCTTGGATCTGAGATCTGGTTATGGTTGTTTACTTTGTCATTGGCCTGTAGCAAGTTGCTTCATTTCTTGTTTGCTTAATTTCTGAGTCTGACTCTTCTTTATTTTTTTGTGGGGTTTTTTTTTTGTGTGTATTTTTTGTTGTTGGTTGGTTGGGGTTGTTTTTTTCAGAAATAAAAGAGCAATAATTGCCTTTTCCAGAATTTTTCCTGTCTTTTGTCTTTAGCCTGTAAACCAAAGTGAAAGGAACAGCCTTTCCCAATTGCTTTTGTATACTGTCTGGCAAAATGGGTCTTGAGTCTTAATTAATTCTTATTAAGTCATATTATTCAGCAAATAATCAACTATTAGGTCACATTATAAAGAACTCCTATAGACTTTTTGACAAAAGGAGCCTTTACCTTACTATAAAATTTAGTCATGTCTAAAGGAAGCAGGCTACAATAGGGACCCATAGCTCTAAACTTGAAGAATACAACACCAATTTTTGTCCTAATTAGTATTTCTTTCATACTGTAATCTTACAGGAGAGGGAATCTGCTATAGAGTTGTTTATTCTATAAACAAATAAGGAGAAATATAATTTCCAGGACAGTGCTTAGGCAGCTTCATTCAAAATCTACTGAAATTAGGCATAATATTCCATTAAGTTTAATTTTAGATCAAGATAATGGAGAGAGAGAAAGGATCTTAAATCCTCTGGAAAGAAAACAAAAATCCAGTGACTATTTAATTTTCTTCATCCTGGCAAAAATTTGAGTAATTGTAGCAAAAAGTTAGAAAGCCAAACATAATTTCTGAGATATAAAAGTATAATTAATCATGATTATTATGTTAATACCCAGGGACAAGCCAGATGTACAACCTCATTGTGCTAGGCATGGTAAAAACACATACCAATAAATTGTGTTTATATAATAGGGTGACATTAGCCATCACCTACAACCTATTTAAGGCTAATTCAAGTCTCTCAGATGCTTTGTTCCCTGCAATGGGGCACTGAGATGCTAAATGGTGATGGTTTGATTTTGGTTTTTTTTTCTAATTTTTAACTCCCTCCTCCTTTTTTTTTTAACATGTCAACTTTTTTTTTTTTTTCTTTCAAGTGTTCTATTAGTTATGCCTATTTTTTGAGGAAGATTTTCCCATTTTATGTTCCAATTGGGAGTATCACATTCTTTAAAAAAGCTAGATTTCTTTGTGTGGAGTGAGCTTGTGAGTCCAGCTTCTAATAATGGAAGTATGTTCTAGACAACTGATGATTGTCATGGCTCTTCTGTAGCCTCTGACTGACAGCTCCTGATGATATCTGAGCTTAGCAGGTGGCTGGCAGCTCTGGTATTCAGAGACACAAGGTCTCACCTTCACAATGCATAGTATCAGCCAACTCTCTGTGGCTTTATTGCATTTTAAACAAAGGGAGATTGCTAGACAAGGTAAGTGAAGGTCAGCACTCACCTCTACACTGTGCAGCCAGTGAGTGCTATGCAATGAACAGACATGGAATCTATCTCTCAGTGGCAGTCCTTGTGACAGGATCAGGGATGCCTGGCCACACTGCTAGGTAATATCTCATTACTCTACATGACTCTAACTGCTGGATGATATGAGTCTTCAGCAGTTTCCGAGACAAACAACAGATGTTGTGATCCAGTCATTGCCACTCACTGGAGGCTGCTGAACTCCAGCAGTCTATGACTGCTATCAGATAATCAGTCATCAATTGTTTTTCTTATCAAAAATGGCTTTTTCTATCTATGCCTTAGATCTTTTCTTCCCAAGCAACAAGGCTGCTGAGCTCCCACGGAATCAGTCACAGAAGCACAATTACCTAGTTCATATCTAATGCAGAGAACAAAAACTAAGTGATATGTCCTTCATCTTTGTTACGTATACTTTTTCCAAAAAGTGATCTGTGCAATGTGAGTAACAGTCTTGGTCTGTTGTTCCTACATGTGTCACAAGAATGAGAGAAAAAGCATTTGCGTGTTACAAGAAAAAAACAACCACCTCTGCAGTCCTGCAGAGGGACTTGCTAGGACTTGTGTAAGGCTATGTCTACCTTGTGCAAAGGTAAGAGTAAAATGGTGCTGTATCAAGGTGCTTTTTAATGTACTGACATTTGAAGTTTTTGATCCTAGCATTAATTTTTAAGAAAAGTTTTTGCAGGTTTTTTTTTTCTTGAGTTCACTTAGTGGAAATCCCAAGAGTGAGGTTTACCTTTCTTTTTCCTCCTTTGAAGCAACTACACTTGTCTCATGATATTTTAAAATACATTACAGAACTTCACAGTATAACTGAAACTATTTTAGAACAGATTCTACCATCGAGGATCAACTTCAACAGTGTTTTTCTCTTAGTAATTAATCGATTTTACAACAGGGAGCTATTTGCATACCTGAAAGACTAAGACTCCTTACTGTTGTTATATTTCCATCGTCCCTTTCTCTCTTTTTGTTGCTATTATTGCACCTTAAGTGCAACTGCTATCCTGTTGTGGTTATAATCACCAGGTAAAATATGATTATATCAAGTATGTTTTATAAAGTCAAGGACATAGAATGAAGTCATGCATCCAAAAGAATGTAAAGTAATAACTTAAAACTATCCAACTTGGAGATTTTATTTTTAACAATCTGAAAAGAGTAAGCCCAAGGCACACATTTTTAATTTATGAAATTCATCGTGGCAGAAAGACATTCAACATGATTTCTCTCCTGACACCAAGTAATCTCCAGGTGCTCAACTCCCTTCATACTACAACCGCAAGGCTGCCTGTGCACTGTGTGCTCTGGGCTTGGAAATATCTGAGTAAATTTACCATCCTCTAGAGGTAGCACATCAAGTTAACTGCAAGGCTTCATTATCCCTTCCAACCCCTACCATTCTGTGATTCTATGATTATTTAATTGTGCCTGACTTGTCTTTGCTCAATTGCTTCCCATGCCTGCAGCCTTCTTTTCAGTTCTCCAAAGCTGTCATATTTATCTATGGCTTTTTTATATGGGGAAGATGGGGAGGGGGGTGAAAAATGCATTTAAGAATCAGTCCCTGGATTCTAATATGCCTAAAAGGCAAGGGTGAGAAATGTTATAGGGATGTTATAGTGTTTTCTGCCTACATATAGGGAAGAGAACAGACAGAAGAACTTCTCAGCCCATAGAGTTATCTCTTACAGATTTGATGTTACCCTACAGCAACCATAATCTCTTAAATTGCTATCCCAGTTTCTTCATGCTGCTGTGACCACTCCAAACTGATAGGTACAGCTTTGAAGGGACTCACAACTTTTGACTGGAATTTCAGAGGACAGAGAAGTATCAAGTACAACTCTTTCTTAGAAAGCTCCCACCTTGATATTGTGTATAGCCACATATGGGAAATAATACTCCAAACTGGACATATTGGACGATGGCTATCAGATGCAACAGAAATGGGGAGAGTGAAACATCTGCATTTGGGATTCTTTAAGGTGAACGTGCCACTATACTAAACTGCTGGAATAGACAAGGTTTTTTGTTTGTTTGTTTGTTTGTTTTTAAGACCATAATTAATCCCCATTTTGTAACAAGTTGTGCTTGAATTTAAGTTGTTTGAATTAAGTTGTACACATTCCTGCCCCTTCCCTCACATTTGTGACTCTTAAAGAAACTGAGTCCTGGTGAGAATTTCATGAAAGTATTTTTCTTTCTACAGCATCCTAAATTTAAATTGGAATTTAAATTTAAATTTAATTGGCTGTATCATGTATTGTCAATTTTATGAAAGCAAAGTTATTTTTGCATGATAACAACTAGGTATGCTTCTATCCTTTCTGCAGTTCCAGTATTAGCTGAGGAATAAAAGACTTGAGATGTGCCAAATTTTACCCCTCCAAAAATATGCACATATATAAGAAAAGCAAAGCCCAAGATTTATATAATCAATCAGGTTTAGAAAATCATTATTAAGCATAACTAAATCTTCTCCTCTGTACACTGTTTTTAACTCTCAGATGTTTTGCAAATGATTTTGCAGTAGGAGTATGTAGGAGTATACATGTGACTGTATATGCCTACCAGCAGCAGGAAATTATTTAGTTTAACTGACCTGCTAATTATCTGCAAAAATTTAACTCCCTCATTTGAAATACAAATTCCCCAAAGTAAGCTTCTGGGGTTTAGGCCAATTACAGACTCATTAGCATTTGTACTCAGTCTCAGAAAATTAAGATGATAGTTAAGAAGAAAAAAAAAAAGTAAGAGACAAAGAATGCAGTGAAAGCAGACAAGTTTCTCAGACATGTGTTCGACTTCCTCTGTCAAATTATTAACAATTCTCTGATTCTTCTTCCCTTTCTCTGTCTCTCTTCCGCAAATCTGATAACTGCAGATTATTTCTGTAGGAAGCCTAGTGTTGACTAAAATTAGTTACAAAATCACCTAGACCTCATGAACCAGTAGTAACATGAATACTATATAATTACCATCATTTCCTATAAAATTACTGAAAAATTTTGTAAAGTTTCTGATAAAAATTTAAAACGTGCCCATGTATATAGAATTGAGCTGATAAAGAAAGCTAGAGAAGTGAGAATTATTCATTTCTTGTTGGTCTTTTCAAGTCCCTGGAGTCCAAGTTATGGCTGACAGAGACTGTACGAATGGAGAACTGGTAAACAAGAATGAAATAATGCATGGACAAATTGCTGTGAATAGAATAAGATCTTCCCTAATCTCAGGCCATTCGTAACTAGAATAAAATTCAGTCATTTAAATGAAACAAATGTTCAGGTGTTTCATATCTCTTGCTTTCCAGAGACAGAAGAATTGAAATACTTTAAAGGAAGACCTCCTGCTTGCGGCTTTTCTGTAAGTGAGCACTTTTCTTTCCTGAACATTCAAGAAAGTTAATCAGAATGGCAAATCTGGTTAGTTTAACAACATTATTCCCTTTTTGGAAATTTGGGGAGTTAATAAAGCTAAGATAAAGCTATTTTAATCTCAAATCAGTGTCCACAAAAAGATTTAGTGCAGATAACCAATCAATTTCAAATTCACACTCCAACTTAATTTGGATTGATTTTACTGAGTCTCCCTGAAGATAGCAGAAGTGTAACAATTTCTAGTACAGAATCTGATTTTCTGCTGTTTTTTTTCCTGCTAACAGTGACAAAAGAGGTTCAGGCAAAAATCTTGATGCATGTTATTTGGAGTGAGATCTGAGTGTAAAGCTTTTGAGGGTCAGACCTTCCTATCCTGTTTGAAACCAAACCAAATGAAAACAAAACAAAACTTTGTAACGTTATAAGAGATAAATTGAACATAGAGCTTTTTTTTGAAAACAAAGAAACAAAAAAATCAGGATCATTTTTTCTTTAAACAATATAAACAATCAATAGGGCCCTACTTAAGAGAGATCCTGAATGCTTAACATTCACTTGAGCTCTATGGTCTACACACCAGAAATTAGACTTTGAGTATTAGGGAACTTTACGCTCCAGAGATCAACACTTGCAGAAATATTCATTTGCATATGGCAATTATTTAGATTAGAAATCAGTGTCCTCATTACATTTTCATGTGTGCTTTCTCCTTTCCTTTGAAAGATGTATATTTCAAACAAATACTGGCATATAATGACATAAATACTAAATACCCTTTTTACATGGGACACATGTAGCTTGAGAGCTTGGACTTATGTAAACATAAAGTGCCAACTAACTTTCAGATGTAATGGAAATTCAATTTCTTTCCTAGTTTTGCAAGTATGTTGTAATTCAACTATTTAAATTCATAAATGAGACATTGAGATATATAGATCTCGTTCAAGGTGCAATACAGAACCCATAATATTAAATTTGGCCCATTTACATACCCTCAATTTTCACATTGCATCCTCTGTAATGTATGAATGGATTTCTGTTTCAGCAAATGAGTGATTGTATCCAAATATGTGGTAATAGTAGACGACACATGGATCTGCAGAAGATAGGAAGAAGAAGATAGGAGATAGAAGAGTAGTGAAGCTGTTCAATCAGGAAGTAGTTTCATATCAAGAAAAAAAAATGGGATATGCCCTTACAAGTTATGCCTCAGAAATATGATCTTTAAGTGCATAAATAAGCATATGATATTTTCACTGAAATCAAGGAGCTTCAGGAATGTAGCAGGGCTGGAAAAGTGCAAGAGAGATGAAGGAAATAAAGTTAATCAAGTGTAACCTTGCAGCATATGTGTTTCCACATATCTTTAAACTTGCATCAAGTTAACAACAGAAAATATAAACAAAAATACTGTTTTACATTCTTATTGAAAATTAACACATTTCATCATTTGTTCTTCTTTGGTCATATACAGAGAACATGGAAATCTTTAAAGAAATATAAACCCAATCTTTACAAACCATGTTAAGTTAATGAGAAGGAAGTGTGACTAATTTAACAAAATATTCTCTCTCAAGAAATATACTTTGATTTTAATACAAACCAATGTAATAATATAAAATTATTAAACAAAACTGCTAATTTGTCCAAGATCAAATTTATATCATTACTGCTGAAGACAATTCTGAAGAAACAGAAAATTTAATAATGAAACACTTTGAATCCAGAGGAAAATACCTAGTGAAACAATTATTGAAAAAAGAAATGTTTCACCAGACTCTAAGATAGATTTGACTCTTTGTTCCAACAGCAGGAAAATGTAAGAATCGGGAATTAAGGCTTGAAGAAATGATGTTTGCTGATGGTGATCTTTTTTGGTTCTGCTATTTATGAACATTTAAATGAAAAGCACTTCTGTTTAAAGAGAACAGTTTATATTACTTTACCTCTACTTTACTAGAAAGATGAAGGTCTCCAAACTTTAAAGTAGCAGATAATATAAATGCGCTTTCTGCAACTACAGTAGTGTTCAGAAGTAGCAGTAATCTTATGAATTCTTAGTCCCTGTGTTCTAAGAGAATGAAATACGAATTTTATGTATCAGAACTGAATTCATCTGAGTGGTATATAATCATATTTACTATCTGCCATAAACTTTGTATGAAATCACAATGCTTTTTTAAAAGGAAAAAGAATACATGAGTACTCTGCAAGCTTATAAAAACTACTTTCGTTTAAAGCTCAGAAAGCTGGGAGGACTTTCCTAGGCTTGACCACATAAGGTGTATCAAATATAAACTATGTTTGGAGACTAAAAAAAAAGGATAAAAGCACTTTTGCTTGCTCCTTCATCTTCCTCTCAATTCCCTAAAATTTTATACATTGGTATATAATTGGGCAGAAGCAATCTGAACTGGTCAATGGTATGTAAACATATTTACCCAACATTTGTTGAATTTATTAGAGCACCTGAGGCACAGATTTTATTAAGTGCTTCCATAAATAGCTCAGCATGTAGTCTAGATTGCATTGCTGCATATATATGCAAATATCTCGTCCACTGGCCCTTTCCCATTGCCTTGTAGAAAACCAGTCCTTTTGCATTGTCCATGGGGAGTTCCTTCAGATCATCTTCCTTTGGCATCTGAGGCTAAAGTTTTGTCCTGCAAAAGAGACTCATTTTTTGATTCCCCTACACCGTAGCACCATCACTACTACAACATATTAAAGTACATGTTGCAAAGGCACATGGACTTAGCCCAAATCAAAGTCTATTCACATTGTCATTTCTCAGAAGAACATGGTAATAAAACTGAAATTTCCTTACACTGGAAGTAGAATTTTATATCCTTCAGGTCTGCATATAAGAAGACACACTAAGAATATTTGATCTAGGGTTAGGGACTGGTAAAATCTCCCAACATTTAAAGGATGATGATGAATGAGCAGAAGATGTAGCATATGATCTAGATGTGTGAGCACAGTAACGACTGATGGGAAAAAGCTCATACTTTGTGCTAAAAGCAATAACAAAGAACTATTCTCAGCCTTGGATTATAATGTGCAGTCCACTGCTATCAAATCCATGCCATTGGGGTTTTGTATAACATCACTGAGCATGACATAACAAATGACATTCAGATCATTACAGAATGTGTGGAAGTTGACAGTTTTCCTTTTTTCACTTTCTTTTTTCCAACATTTTTCGAATTAGTGGAATGACATAGGTTTGTTTATCATAGATGTTTTCATCTGTTTAATGGCTAATTTTCTAAATAATTACTATTACTAATAATATTTTTAGGATGCATCTGGATCTGTTCAGTGAGACATAAATTTTAAATCAGGCTTCCTCTTTCAGTACCTTCTTTATTATCTTCCATGTACTTTTTGGTCTATTACAACTGTAAACTGATAACACTAATCTTTTCCTTAATTCTACTCAGACACTATTTTAATTGCCTCATCTACTGTCCTGGTAACAGATGAACATTGTTATACACACTGAATTCAAGCAATTGGGTCACATGGAAAGGGTCAAGGGGAGTTTTTTCTGCTTTCTCCTTGTGCTTTCCTTTAATGGCAATGAAACTCTGCTCCTTTAAAGATTGTTACAGTACACAGAGGCAAATCCCTCTTTTGTAGATGACACCTGCTGTGTAAATCAAATGCTGTGAATTTCTCCCTGTGGAGATTTATTTCATTGAATATGAAAGAGCATACAAACTTCTAAGCACTGTACTGTTAAGGACTTTAATATCCAGTCCAGTTCATTAAATGCAGAGCAAAACTGAGGAAAACTTAATGAAAATTATTATAGATACAAAAATATAGTAGCAAAACACCCAAAGATCTTACTACGAATAGCAGCATTTCACTCAGTGACAGTTTTGTAGAATTAGAACATGAATTTGCTGCAAAGCCATTTTCTGAGTACCAAAACCCAGAATTTGGTCTTCTCTCATCTGGAAGGAAATAGCAATTGGTTTATCTACTTGTGTTAATAATGCCCTGCATGTTTCATTGGAGATAGTTAACTCTAAATCAAACCTCTGTTAACATACTGGATAGAGATTCAAAGGATTTGAGTTTTCTATAACTTTTATCACTCTCTTCTTCACCCTGTACTGAAAGAGAACATCTTTCAAACTCTTCAGTAAATGTTTGGTTCAGAGGTGAGTACAGCCATACCATCAGCTGGAAATCTGAGATTTGGTACTGCTGCTATCTGCCTTATGTAAAGTAAGAATTGCTCTTACTTGTGACATAGCAGCAAGCCAACATTGGATAAATATTCACAGATGACATCTAAAGTGATGACTGCATTTCACTCACTGATTTTGAGTGAAGAAACAGGTATTTTTAAGAAGTAAATATCAGCATGACATCCAGATTGTCTGCAGTGCTTTTACTGTTTTAAGTCTTCTGCTACACTGGAATGCATGATAAACAAACAATCTTTTCACAATGCTTGACTGAAAATCTGAAATCTATTCTGAGTAACTGAACAGCTGTAAGTTAATCAACACGCAAATTCAGCCACCATGTAAATCAAAATGTCTGTCTGTATGTGTCTGAGGGTTAATTGGAATATAAGGGCTAGAATGACACGATGCACATGCATGGGAACTGTTTACTCTTTCAGTTACTGAAAATCAAAAAAGAATAGACTAGGAGATACAATATCAATATCTATCAGAAGACAGTAAATCAAAACCTGTTTCTAAAGACTGACAGAGATAAGTGTAGTTTGAGACTTCAGAAAACTCCTATTTTCTACAAAACTAATTGTGGAATGTTTTTGTAGCATTTCTGAGATTGAGGGATTTTAAAGGTATGAATTTTCCTTTTGTTAAATCACCCAGACATTTTTTTTTACTTTAAAATTAAAATATCTACTTAATGATTAATACAAATTTAAAACTTCTGTTTGGTTATTTATATATTATCTGACACAGGTCATAAAAAGTAAGAGGACTCACACCACTTATGCAAGAAAGGTCTTGAATTCTTCAGCAGCATAAACTGAAATCTGAAGCTGTTTTCACAGATTCAAACAGCTGTGTAAAATGTTCATGAAGTCATACATTATCCTTCTGAAGCAATTCTACAAGTATTGTAAAAATGAAAATACAGAATCATTGCCTTTTATTTATATAGCAACATCTGATGGGACTTAGGTTCGTATAATGATGTATCTAAAAAACTAACTTAGAAATAATTTATATGAATAGCAGAAGTTTATGGTTTCTGTGTGTAGACAGAAAATAAAGGCAGTTCTTAATTCACTACAAAGCTCTCTTTTGGCTTTGTATCTGCATGTCTAAAGTTTTATTTTAATCTTGGTTTGTTTGTTTATTTTAATTTTTATTTGCTATTACACAGCTCCCGAGTTGCACCAAATTGCTCTACAGTCCATAAGCCACATTCCCAGGAGAGGGCTTCTGCCTGTCTAGGACTCTACATGTCATCTCACTAACAGATTTTACCTTGCAGTACCCTCAAAGACAATTTCAGTCCTTGTTGGTCCACTGATGCAATCTACTTACTCTATGACCTTACACGTGAAGGTGGGATATTTCAGTGTTTGGTGGATTATTCTGGGATTTGGGAATTAGGCATTCAGTTTCTTCCTTCATCTTGTCGACATTTGCAGCAAAGCAGTTGGTCTTCCTGTGACTCGGGGGACTAAAATATTCAACAGGAGACTATGCTCTAATCCGTCTATATTTAAGTGCCTCAAAAAAGGAAGTTCTTATATTATGAGGATAATTCAATATAAAATAGTAAGCATATGATATTTCAGAAGAATTTACTGATTGCCTGTAAAAATTTTCCATCTGTAAGACAGAATGCAGACTTCCTTTCTAACCCTTACCACCTTCTATTCTTTGTTCTCTGGTGATGAAGGAAGTGGCTGGGGGAATTCAATCTGAAGAGAGAAGTCAAAATGGTGAGTAAAAAAATTGATTTAAAAAAAAGCAAGCATTTTTATTATTTACTGTAAAACTTAATAGAGGAAGAAAGACTTATGAGAAGTTGTGCTTTGCAATAGACTTATGTACATGTTGGGGGAAGCTTATGATTCAAAAATCTATACATTACCCACTTTATATCATATTTTTTGAACAATGCTTTTTGGGTACAAGTCACACATTCAAATTTGCAGGTACAAGAAACAGTTTTTCTGTGAAAACAAGGTGACAACCATATTGCAGGCTTACTTCCCTCTACAAAGGGACAGACAAGAATAAGACACAAAGCATCACTTGTGTTTCTCTTACAACTGAATCACTTTAGTTTATGACTGAGAAACATAACATAGCATATAACTCCTGCATAATACTTTTGCACTCTATGTTTCAGACACTATTCAGATAGTGACACTTCATTATTTTAAAAAAAAAGCATTTAAATAGAATTTATGGCAGATTAGAACCTAGTCACAAAACACCAAATATCGAGGCAGCATCACCAAACAAGACTTGCATTATTCCTGCTGTTAGATTAAGGTGTTCAGCACTCCAATAAAACTGAAAAGAATGAGAATTGACCTGACAGGACCATACAATATAGCTCCACATTTTGTTGCTAGAAGTCGTAAAACTTGGATTCTATCAGCAGTCCAGCAGACTGTTAGCTATTATCACTACTCTTGTCTGAGTTCCTTTATTTCTAAATGCTCTTTAATTCAACTGACTGAAAATGAAATCCACAAAGCAATATGTCTTTTTTTTAATCCCCTATGACAGTTCAGCACTTGTATCATTGGCATTCTCTGTGAAGCAAGCTGAGCAGTGACTCAGAGTGGCATGCAAAATGAAGCACAACCTGGGACTACACATAACTGTATTTTTAGGAAGCAGATATTTCCATACATCATATTAGATAGATATATTTCACACAGGCCTTTATCGAGCATTTCATTTACATATTAATATTTGCACATCTAGATACGTTTCTAGAGATGCCCAAATAATAAAAACTCCATTTCCTACATGTGATTTTAAAAGCTCTAAATTACCTCAGAAGATAAAATAGTGTAATGACAAAAGTGATGTTGTCTTAGCAAATTTTATCACTGAGTCACTTCAAATTTCAGATCCCTTTCCTCTGCCTGCAGATGATGTAATTTGGATCTGTAGATATTTAACCCCTCACTATGTGATCATCAGGTCTAATTTAAATTTACTAACCTTTATTGCTCACTTAAGGCCACTCTCAATGAACATTGACAAGAGCTATGTGCTTCTGCTACAAGCAGCCAGAAATCCCAAGCGTGCTGTTTCATTAAATCCATCAGAAGGACTAGTTGTGTCTGATTAATTCACTCTTGTATTGGCAGCACACAGATATAGGAGAATGCCACATAGAAACATTTTCAGAGGTTGTAAATCTCCAAAGGCTCTTCAGAAAGCAAATGGGCTGTTTTGGCATCTTATGCTTTGGTGGAACCAGCCACAAAGAAACATCGCTGTTCAACTACTCATGTTTATTGAACAAAGTCTAGCTATGTGTTTCCACTGGGTCATTGAAGAGATAATGCCTGTTAAACAAAGTTACAGGATCACACTATGTTTCAAGTTTTCTATTCTGTTCGAGTATGGTAACACAGGGCATCATAGACTGAATTTGTGGAAAGCCTTGACAGAGAACGTGTTGGTGATCAGACATGAATATGTAAGTATCAATCAGCTTTTCATGAGGAGGTAAGCAAGACCATCCTGGATTATTTTACCCCTCTACTAAGGCATTTCACCACAAATCTGCCACATAACCAACTGCAGAAGTTCCTATTGTGTCACCATAGCTTCACTGTATGTTGAGCCATTTCAAAGAAGGACACAAAAAACCAAAGAAGGGAGGAAGTCTAAGGTTTAAAGCAATAATGTTTGGTCATGTTCTAAATACTGTCCACTGCATTGTGTACAGCTTGGCCCCTGCAGCTGTACACAGTACATTGGACAGTATTGTGGAGCGTGTATCTACCTCACAGTTGAGTCACGATTCTGTTGTTAAAATGCAGACTTGCAATAATCTAGTGTAGGTGATGATAGTAAAGTAGCTGAAAGACCAAACAACTCAACCCAATTGGAAAAACCAACCTTGGTTTTGAGCAGTGCTCAAGTAATTTGTTCATGCCAAGTTATACGCTCCCCTGTCCACACTGCTCTTGGTATCTTGGCATTTATTAATAAATAACTAGCACTGCTAATAAGCAAAAATACTGTGTCATTAATGTCATCTCTGTAGCACCTATGAAGAAGATTTTTCAAACCATTGTGCTCTCTCAGCCTGCTGAAGTACAAAAATAGTGAAAGTTTTGACAAAGTATCTCTTGTATGTTAGAAAATAAACCAAAACCTGCTGGTTTGAGTTTATTGGCTGTTCTTTAAAAAAGAGTGACATTCAATATATTTCGCTTTCAAATAAACAGATCCTGTGTTTTAAAGATAGATCCCAAAGACAAAATGAAAATAAGGTTTGAGTGATTTTCATTTCATTTTCATGTTCTTTTCATTTATGCTGTTTATCATCTTCTAGCTCCCTCTAAATCTTTTTTAAATGTGCTGGCTAATTACATCCGAACCACAGAAAGAGAAGAGGAAGAAAAGCATTAATTTTTTGTTAGGTTTGTGTGAACAGACATGGGGAAAAAAAAAGAAGTCTCACACTGTGGAAAACTGTGCTTCAGGAATATTATCCCAATTATAAGTCAAGTCACAAAGTTCATCCTTGAAACACAAATCCAGAGAGAAAAAAAAATCAGAAGGATGCAACTTCTCACTTAACCATTTATTTAAATGTTTACTTTGCAGCCTTTTGCAGATCATAATTGCTGAGCAATATGCAGTTCCTTAGAATTCTATCCTTTTAAAAGATTTCTCTTTAGAATAGCCTGGCTCTGGTTTAACTTTCATAATTGCAGTTCTCTGTAGCATTTCACGTTTAGCTGACTCTTTTTTAATATCACCGTCTTCGGTAACAGCTTGTAATGTGGATTGCATTGCTGCTCTACAGCCAGTTAAACACTGATTAGCTCACAGCTGAAAGTTTTTAATAACACTTGCTCATTTCTTTACAGTGTCAGGTTTTAATTTCAAGAAGAAATAAACTGTGTTCTGCACTTCATTATTTCCTTTATTGCAAAATAACTTAAATGACTTGGAGAGATTAATGTGTTGGTTAATATAAATATTACTTCATAGTAATAGTTCTAGCAAATGACTGAGAAGGAATTATTACTTCAGGAAAAAAAAAAAGATTACAGGAATATAGGTTTTAGATCCCAACGTAGCTTTGCTGGTGTTCCTACAGTAACCATACTTTATAAACACTGTGATGCCAAGCTATGAAACCCATGAGATGTCATCCATGTTAACAGGAAGGAATTTGAAAGTTGTTATATTCTTAGGTTTTCAGAGGTCTGTTATTAATCTTTTGTTGTTGCTCATTTGTGCACCTGCACTAGTTCTGTGATCATTATTTCTAGAAAAACACTTTTTGTGGGAATGTACTTATGTATGCTAGGATCTTCAGATCCTACTAGACATACAATGTTATACATGCATACTGACATATATTTTGAGAGGGTTTATCAAGCACATTCCATACTTCCAGCAGAATGAAAACGGAATGTGGCCTTTACTGGTGGTCCAGGTTTTTTGACCACCTTAATCTCCTGTCCATTCTGTACTTGTGTCTAGTTCAATACATGTACCATTTTTTTCTGCTTGGGTTAATTATCTAAACAGAATTGGGAGCTGTCACACACAACCACAGTCACAGAAAGTTATTAATGTTGTCTTTTCAATAAATATGTAAGATTACATTATATATATTTCAAAATATACAAAATAAGATTCCAATTAACTTCCTTTGCAAATGAGTTTTACTTTCCACCATTTTACACTTTATAAATTGTTATTACTATTACTGTTGTGGGTTTTTTTTGAGAGGAACACATTTGTATGCTGAATACTGGTGAACTGCATCAATATGGCAAAGCTATGCAAAGCTTTGTTGAAACCACAGAAATTGGAACTCTATAGTCCTGGCAAAAACACTGAGCTGAAATATAGTCCATATCGACACGGATAACAATGATCTCTAATACTTTTCCTAAATTCCTCCCTCCTCCAACAAACCCACTTTCTTTCTGATAACACTGAAAGTCACCTGTTCCTGGAAGAGGGAGTGGGATAGGCCTTGGCTGACAATCCCTGGGGAGCCCCCGACGGTGCTGTTGGCAGGGTCACATGGAGCCCCATTGAGCTGTGGAGCTGACAGACCTCATAGCATCATGACAACACTACAGTGTCTCTACAGCTACTTGGTGAGTACAGTATAACCTCAGTTTTTTCCAAGAAATTAATACAAAATTTGAGCAAAAATAGAGATTCCAAAGGTCTCAGGAAAAAAAAAAAGTTGTTCAGGAAATGAAATGCTTCTCATAGTATGTTTTAACCATTCCTATATGATAGGATGACAAGCATCTCTATTTCTTTTTTTTCCCCCTCTATATTGTTTAGACTTGTTGTTTAGAAGTTTTCCAAATTTCATTATATTTCATAAACTTCCTCTGTAAGAATTACCTTCATGAACTCTCTTCATTCTTCAGTGTTTTTTAAAGGATTTTGCATCTTAGCTTCCAGTTAAAGTAGTAGTACTTAAGATTATTTTCTCTTTTTTTATGAATCAGTGAATTCAATGCTGGATAAAATGGGTTTTGTCAGCTGTCAACATTTCTGTTTTCCTTCTGGACTGCCAAGTAAGTCAATATCACAAATCACCATAGGAAGAAAGTTGCTACTACCCCAATGGACACATTTACAACTGTTGTAATATTTTTTCTCCTTAACAAAAACAGAATTACTGACAATTTTTTCTATGTAGAGTTGTCTTATTGAAAAGCTGAAGTACAACAAAGATGTCTGAGAAAGGATGAATGATACAGTCAAACATATTAATGTTTGTGCAAATATCAATCTAAATTCTTCTGTCATTGTTAGAGTTACAAACTTCAGAATATCAGAGAATCAAATACTAATTATTATTAGTTATTTGAAAGGCTAATGTCAATGTTTATTGGCATTTGTTGGAAGCTGATTCTCTTAGTTTTAGCATCACAGAAAACAGACCTATTGCATTTGAAAGTCCATAAGTAATACAAAGTTGTTGGACTGCTCTCTAATTAAGGCAAATTTTTATCTTAGGTACACAATCTCACATTTTCTGTTGACTTATTACATTAAAGATAAATGTATTAAGGTAATCTAAGATTAAGTCTATACACACTGTCAGGTCTTCAAGCTTTGAAATGGTCTCAATACCTGATGGTTCAGAGAGCGAAAGGAATTTTTCTGTGATTAGCAGACAGTGTAAGAAATTCATTGTTTACAAAGAAGGCAGCATACATTGGAAGATGTGTTGCATAATAAGAAAGTCTGATATCAGTGTTCTGAAGTCACAGCAAGTAAGAAGTTGTTGCTCTTGTAAGGGCACTGCTTCAGGACTTTACTCTGAAAGACCAGTCCAGAATATTTGTATAAACTAGACTAAATCATCATGCTTAATACCCAGTGTTCTCTCAGATTTGTTCAAACAGGTAACAGACTCAAAAAGTATTTCAAACAGATGGATGGTCAGATAACCCAACAGAATAGCTGCATTATCTTTGATTCTATAGAAAAACAGGATTAAAAAGTGTGGTTTATTATATGTAAAGTGAAAAGTTAACATATATAATATAGTAACCTTTAATTATGTTTTGCTGTAGTACTCAGCGTATCAGTGTGAAGCTATTTAAGATGAAGACTTGATGTCATGATGACTGCAACAGGATGCACTTCTTCCAGACAATCTGCCCCAAAAGACACAAAGGAACTGCGGTTAGCTTTTCTTAGTGTCCATCTTTTACTATATTGAAAAGCTTCTGCAACACTGTGCTAGAGTTTATTTTCTTAGGGTCTCCTGCAAGCAGATATGTACAAAATCCTTAAAGACTTATAGGGTGTTTTTTGTAATGTATTAATTTTTCCTAAGGCTATTTTAGGAATATTTAATATTTTATGGCAAACAATTTCTAATATTTTTATGATTATTTATAAAATTTATGTGTCTTACAGTGTATTGGTATTTCCCAAAGTAAATACATGACATTCTTCTTTTAGGATTAAATGATATATTTTATAGTGTTAACTGTAAGACATTTGATTGTTTGTTGCAATAGAGAAAAAAGAGCAAAGATAGTTCCCTTTAGTAGAATCATCCTTTATCAGTATACTCCTGTAGGCCTACCTTGCATAGACTATGAAATCTAGTCTCATTATACAAAACAAAAAAAAAGGAAAACCCTGAAATGCTAATTCTAGAAGAGATTTTATATATTGTGGTTGTGGGGATGGTGAGAGGAGGAGAAAGGAAAAGAAAAAAGAAGAGGAAAAATCCTGTAGGAGGGAATGATAATTATAGTGTGCAGATGGCCAAGGAAATGTCATAAGGCATACTATCAACACAACAGACAAATAGTAGTTTAAAGGTTTTGGAAAGCAGAAATATAGTAATCCTGTTAGTACAGGAGATTCAGGTTTGCTCTGTTAAAAAAATTTACTTAAAACATTTGGGAGAAGTGTAGCAAGCTTGTTTCAAATGGGTTGTAGTGAATGCTTTTAAAATTATATCCATAGAGGGATCCAATTCTCAAGTTTTACTTAGGATATTACAATTATATTACTAAACCAAAAGAATCTATTAGACTTAAATTTACAAAGTTCAACTTGACTTGAAAACAATTTATAATTTGTTTTGCTTCAACATAAATATACCATAAATGGATAAGACCCTTAACCACATCCATGACCCCAGATTGTTAAATCAATGGACAACAGTTCCACGAGTATATGAATTTAACCTTCTTTTTAAAAATAAATAACATTTTTTTTTAATTTGACTTACTTAATATGGGCATTTGGGAAGCTGATCATGGTTATGTTGACAATGTGCACTAGCAATATCTAACATTCTAAATACACAGGAAAAATAGCATGTAAACAGTGTTGGCTAATGATGTCCGTTCATTCACATAGCTTTTGCTCCTTGAGTGGATGTAATGTGAAGATTAGGAGGAAGTCAGAGGGCCTCTGAAGAGCTTGAAATTAACTGCAAAGGGTAAGGTAAGTAAAGAAATGCTCATTTTCTTTTCTGTGTCATAAGTCAGAAAGATCTTCCTCTTTAGACATGCTGAGATGTTGTGAACTTGCCTGAATAGTTGAATTTCACAATTTACCTACATTTGCAATGACCAAAGTGTCTGAGAATGAGATCTGCCCCTTAAGTGCCTTCCTGAGCTATTAGAAACCCTTTTGCTAGACCTTACCCTAATTTCAGTCACATGTGGCTTTATCGTGCTGAAGATAATGAAAATATTTGTGTTTTATGAAAACATCTTTACTTTCAAAATCCATTTTTCAAGTGTGTTTGGCTGCATAATAGGCTGGTGAGTCTTTAATAGCAGAAAATATAGTAAATCTCTATGTACACAATTCATTCTGCAAAGTTGAGGATATGCATTGAATTCCTCCTACATTTAGTGGACAGGCATCAAAAACCAGCTCATTTCTTCTTTAGGAAGTTAGAGGGTTTGTCTGGAAGAAGTGGTTATTAAATAGTCCCATGTTTGCAGCAAAAACTTGTGCTTCCTGAGCTATCTTTACATATCCTGACACAGATACTATGTACTGTGTAAAATTTATTGGACTACCATGTGCTGTGTGTTGGCCATGATGATGTTCTGAGATATAGCCCCATATTTCCAGTATTTGCAGCATCTCTGAGTCACCTGAGCTGCAGTATTATCCATGAAGTGTGATTTTTTTTTTTTCTATGCAGTAAGCTTGACTAACTTCAGTGAAGTGTCTCACCACTGTTTTTACAAACTATTCCAAACTTAACAGCAGGCAGGGTTGAGTCTCAATTTTGGACTCTTGTGTGTGAGAGGAGAGGCAGTACATTGTGCTTGGTTGTGCAGGCGCAGGAGGAGGTGTGTTTTCAGACCTCTGTTACCCCTTCTTTTTACATCTGCAACTTTAATCTCTTTGCCAAGCCATTCACAAAGAGATTTGGCTTTTAGGGTAAAATATGGTTTCCAAACACCTGCTCCAATTTTATCCAGAAAACCAACAGCCAGGTGGATGCTCATTTTGTGGATGGGCTTCAGTCCTCCCCCTGAAAAATGGCAGGGTCTGATGCACAGCAAAATGTTCTGGATTTTTGAGAAAATAAGAAACAGTGACATTCCTCTCGAGTCCAGTCCTCCTTTATTATCGTACATTGAGTGCACAAAAGTGAAATAATAGGTTACAAAATCATGGAGGAAGAAAATTGCTGCCACTATTTCCAAAAGAGATTCTGATTATAGTCTGTGTGTGTCAGAAGCATCTATATGGGAAAGAGAAAAGGAAAAGTACACAAAAATAAAAACTTTACAGCATTCATAATCTCTGTAACATTTATTACAAACAACTGTTCATGAACAGGCTTGCATACATAGCCTATGAGAGACATGGGGGAAAAAAATATTGCCTTTTGTGTCACATTTCAGTTTGACTATAAACATTTTGAAACCCACACACTACATTGTCTACTGGGTCAACTTCTCTGGAAACTGCCCTTTCTGCCCTCTCATAGTGCTGTGTGTGTATACAGGATTTATTTTCACACTGAGAATGATTTTAAGAGACAATTTGCAATGTTGGAATCACAGTTTTGATTACCAGTGAAATTCCTACTTGCCTAAGCTGATCTCAAAAATACTTCATCAGCTCTTTTGCCGTCCTTCAAATCTGAGTCAAGGCAGTGAAAATCACAACAGCAGGAATACATTGCACAGCCTTACCTGGCAGCTCACCAGTGGTTTGCTTCAATTGCCTAATAGCAGCAACTCCCAGCATGACTAAAATGAACTGATCTGATACTACTTTCATTTCCCGGTTTGAGCCACACTGAACTGGTCTCTCCTGCTTTGTGTTTTCATGTTACAGTGTGGATGGATTCCTGCTGGACAGATGAGATGTATGCAAGGCAGAGGGCAAGTACAATAACTTCTCCATGCAAGCACAGGCAGTTCCTTCTGTGCTCGTCAGTAAGTAGTCAAACTGACAAATGACCCGTGACAAGAATATGTCTTTTTATCCATTGTTTTTCATCTAGTTGTGTATATTAGAAGTTTAAGGACACAATGTTTGCTGATCTAAACAAACATCATACACATCTTTTATTATTCTATAAGGATGAGTGCTTCAGATTAAATTCCCTGTTTGAAACCCCATGGTTATTTGGACAGAGAATACGTAATTTCAGCAGCTAGTGCATGGCAAATCTTGTTCTGATAGAGTGAAAGGTGGGAAAAGCAGCAGAATGAAGCTCAGTTCAGCACAAATGGCTTTTCTTTAAAGTTTTATTTCTTAACATCTCCAATGCTTTGTTATTTTGAAAAAAAAAATGGTAATGGTTGTGCAATCTCATCCAACAGGGAAATATATCAGGGCAACAAAAGCAGCAACAAATGCTCTCCAGATGCACGTCAAGATGGGAAGCAGAAGGCTGACCATCCTAATGGAAGGTATAACTGTGGAGCATCCTCCTGCACCTATCCAGAGAAACCTACATGCCCAAGTTAAGCCTCTGTGATGTCTGTACATCAACACATGCAGCATGGGGAATAAGTGTTGCAATTTCCTCACACAGGTGGTTGAGGTGAGCGTGGCCAACAGGCTGAGGGAGAGTCTCCTTCCCCTGTATTCTGGTGAGGTCCCGGTGAGGCCACATCTGGAGTACTGCATCCAGTCCTGCACCCCCCCACCTCAGGAGAGACAAGAAACTTCTGGAGAGTGTCCAGTGGAGGGTTACCAAGATGATCAGGAGACTGGAGTATTTATCTTATGAGGAACGGCTGCGGGACCTAGGGCTGCTCAGCCTGGAGAAGACTGAGAGGTAAGTTTATCAATGTTTATAAATACCTAAAAGGTGGATGTCAAGAGGATGGGGCCAGTCTTTTTTCTGTAGTGACCAGTGATAGGACAAGGGATAACAGGCACAAGCTGGAACACAGCAATTTTCACTTAAACACAAGGCGAAACTACTTTACCATGAGGATGAGGGAGTCCTGGCAGAGGCTGCCCAGAGAGGGTTTGGAGGGTGTGGAGGCTCCTTCTCTGGAGGTTTCCAAACCCACCTGGATGCATCCCTGTGCCCACTGATCAAGGTGGGCACTTTAGCAGGGCGTTGGACTGGATGATCTCTAGAGGTCCCTTCCAACCCCTACCATTCCATGATTCTGTGAAAAATAACAGCATACTACAAGCTAGTCAAACATCCATTGTTAAGTCCAAATTGTTCAAAATACATTTCCACAAACTAAACATTGACATACACTAATATAATACTCAAAAGAAAACTGCAGGAAAAAAAAAAAAAGCTCAAGCCCAAATATGCTCTTTAAGTGTTGGCTCTAATGCTAGAAAATGCTCCAGTAGAAACATTACAGGAAAGCCTCCTATTTCCTTTTTTTAATAACACTTATTATTGGCCTGTATTTGTGGGGTTGCTGAATGTTAACAATGTTAGGAGTCCCATCCAACAGTTTTCTTGCTTAGCAGCAGAATGTGTATTGCTCAGAGTGCAGTGCATTTGTGCAACTTTCATAGAGCATTGTTAGCATGCCTAAAAATACCTCAGCTGTAAGTAATGTGCATTCATGTCCTCTTGCTGTGCTGGTTGTTTGTGACATTATTTAGAAATCTAAACTTTGAGGATTACTTTTCACATTTAAGATTTCCCATATTTTGTGCATTATTGCAGGATTGTTAGCTACTGCAGTGTGCCAAGTCTTTTTCTTCTGTATTTCTTCAACCTGATTTTGTTCCTGACTCTCTCTGGAACAGTTTACTTTCATAAATTCCTCAGGAGACTTTGTTGCAGTAGACTTTTCTTGCTCATATAGATAGGCTGCAGGTATCTGTACAGTCATTTCACTGTCACTGGCATGCCAGTAGCCACATCCAGCCTGTTTTGATATTTCTGACAGCTAGAAGTAAAATCCTGCAAAATAAAAGCAGTCTTCTTTTCTTCTGTAGCAAATTGATTATTTCTTTAAATAATACTGAGTTGTTGGGTTTCTTTCCCCATAAAAATATCATCAGTGACACCACCAAAATGAACAAAGTACAGAAAGCCACCTAACTAATACTGACAAAGGCTGTCTGATCTTTTTTCCTATAAG
The DNA here is from genome assembly GCF_028858725.1 of Colius striatus. Taxonomy (NCBI): domain Eukaryota; kingdom Metazoa; phylum Chordata; class Aves; order Coliiformes; family Coliidae; genus Colius; species Colius striatus. Next base: position 10,250,000 of record NC_084762.1, read on the forward strand.
CATTTCTAGTACATATGAGTTATGACACCTTTAGCTTGCTGGTACTAATCTATTCATACTTTACTTAGCTGAACCAACCTATTTGTAGGGCTTTCTGTCCTCAAACACTCTCGCTATTAATTCCATGGGAATTCTGTGCTTAAAAATTGTTCCATATAAATTCATGAACACATTTTTCTCCATAGATCTTACCCTAGGCATTTGTTAAGAGATAAATAGAAAATAACTTTTCTATACATCTTTGATATATATTTCCCTATACCCCATTTACCTACTTTTGCAGTTAGAACTTGGGACAAATTATGTCTTTGAATTCCTAAATCAAATATTCTGCACACTAATCTGGTCAATCATGATCTGAGAGAATGTGCTCTGTCTGTTCATCGGATCATAAAGGACTTATACCACATTTATCACTACCTCTAAATAGAAGCTGGATGTATAAATCATACTTCTGTGAAATCCCAAGATCTCATAAGCTTTCAGGAATAGAATATTAAAGGCAAAAAAACCCCAAGAAAACAGTTATTTATGAAGAGATATATATATATATATATTCTACTAAAAATCATGCTTTGTTAGATACTTGTAAAATAACGTTACAGAGACATCAATGCACTTCATCTTGTTAGTAACCATATTAGTAGGGAAAGGAAAAGAGAGTTATTCTTGCTGTAAAAAAAATTCTGTCTGGAAGAAATGAGAAGAAAGAGTCCTACTAAGTGTTGAAGTAGCCCTCTATTTTGCCTGAAGGCTGATCTTATTCTTGCTGTATTGCAGTAGTCCCCAGAGCAGGTAAAATACTTTAATATGGATTGACTATCTCTGTGCATACCAGGTTGCAGATGATACCCTGTGTCCCAGACAGGTGCTGCACAGAATCACACCGTGACGATTAAGTGCCTGTGCCTAAGTCTATGGCAATTGTGTGGAACTGGATAAAGCACAAGAAAAAAAGCAACTTGAACCTGAGCAGTCATTCACTTATCTGCTGCCACAGCATGCTGTCATCTTTCCATAGTACTGTTAAGTCCTGAAAAAAACTATTATATTTTTAAGCTCATGTTTATTATCCCTGCAATGGAACGATACAACAAAGGAATATGTGAGAGAAATCTTGTAACAAAAGAGGTTCCTTTCATCTAAGAAGTACCTACAGTCAGGCAAAAGGACATTATACATGCTAAAATTGCATGAAGGTTCAAAAGGTGAACTAAAATAAAACAAACAAGACAAACCAACCAAAAGCAAGACAAAAAAAAAAAGATGCCAGGGAGTGTGGGGAGAAAGGATTATTAAACTCCTAAGAAATGGATCTCAGGCACAAATCACTAGAGACCAGCAAAGTATGTTCGAGAAATATCACTGGATGTTTGCCTTGTTTCTCCTTCTTCTATAAAGTTCTTATTCTTCAGAAATGTCAGGTACAGGACAACAGGCTAGATGGACTAACTTACTAATTTGCTAGAGAATTAAGAGAAGAATAGGTCACAAATGGTAGTCTGAGTGGCAAATGGAGGTTATTGTTTAATGAATGAGATTGGTGATAAATGACTGGAATTAGAGATGTGTAGTTACAATTTCTCTTACTGACCTGCTGCAAATCTCAGCCTTGTCTAATTCAGGTAGATTCCTGGTTTATGGGTAAAGCTGTAGCGTAAGTTCGGCCATCTAGCTTTGAAATAAAAATCCATACTATAGATTTTTTAGTGAGTGCAGCCATCCCCCCTTTAGTATTGCCTTGTGCTGCTTGTACATGTTCTGTTCACACAGAACACTAACTATTACAGTTTCCTCAATCACATAGGATGGTATAGGAATCTGAAAATATATTAATAATTCAGACTGTCGTTGCTGTTTGGTACAAGTACTAATGCTGCATATAGTTGTTGCCTGGAGATAGTGATCCCTAGAGCACCATCTAAAAAATAGTTCCAATAATTTTTTTATCATTACAATGGCTCCTTAAAACTTTTGGTTTGTTGGATATTCAGCCAACAGAATTGGATCAACAAATCCAATTCTTTTAAGAACCTAATTCATAAGGCCACAGTATTAGGTAAAGATCTACCAATGAGTCCTTTATTTGACCTCACTATGTGGAAGTTAATGGAGCACTTCACAGGACCAAAACTCCACTTTCCAGCTTCAGAAAGAACTGCTTTAAAAAGCACATGGTTTTTAAAGGACAGTTGAGTGTCTTACCAGTGCTCTTCCTACATTTGCACATCTATCTTCTGCTCATCAGATTTCACATATGACAAATAGAATCATACCATGGAATCATATAAAGTGAAATCTCTGTCCAGAGAGGGTATATTTTTTTTTCTTAAAAATAGACATCCTTCTTTCATAATCTTGTCAGCAATATTTAGCTCAGAAAAAACTAACTCCTGCACAGAAGGGCTAGGGTGTGGGAAGTTAGCTGTGAGGGGAATGAAGGAGAGATACAGATGACTGAGTTGCAGATATATAGTGGTGGAAGAAGAGTAGTATAAAAATATCCAGAAAGCGTGGGAGGCACTACAGTAAAAAGAGATGCAAAGGCTTAATCAAATGAGACTAGTGAAAACCTCTCTTCAAATATGTCTTTTTGTGACCAAATCCTCTTAGTGTACCTACTTATCTATGTGTATCTTATAACGTCTTTGGAGGTGGCATATTTCACTGATTAATCATCAATTCACATAAACTTATATTCCCGACTTCAATATGGTCAAAAGGATCAAGAATCTAAATCATTGGTGTAAAACTTCATAGATTTTTTGCAAATCAAACTCATTGTAACCTTCAGTACATTAAAGGAAAAGGCTCCTCTTTTTGCCTTTTTCTCTGTTAGAAAAAGAAAAAGTACTTGCATTTATATGTTCCAAGGACAAGTCTGATAAGTCTTACCAGTTTCACATGCAAAGCTGCCCAGGTCTGTTCAAAATCTTCTGCTTGTATCTGCTCATTCCTCCTCGCGTATCTTCCACTTGTCTCAAAACTCTTTTCTAGGAACATTTGTTTGTGCAGTCATGCACTGAGTGGCACAGGAGAAATAACATCTATTTGTAGCAATATTTTTCAACTGTATGAATTCCCTCAACTGTTCCATCATATCAGTAGTCATGCTGACACAGGACAGGAGCTGTTTAAGCTAACACTACAGGAGAAAGTTAGATCGAACCACTGGTTTAGGAACCTAATTCCTTAATATTTGTAGCTCTAGTATGACTTTATGCAATCAACACACCTATTGCTGTAAAATCAACAGGTTCACTACAGACAATTTATGATTCTAGTGGTGAAGTTGTCTGCAAGATTCTGTTAAGTCTTGTTGGGTTATTTTATTACTTTCGTATCATATTGTATTTCTCCTCTGCTTATTCCCGTCACATCTCATTGAAACACACTTTAAAAAGTTCAGTTTGAGTCCTAACTGGTCTGTCTATAAATTGTTCTCTTTTTTATCCCTTGAGATACCTGTTTGTTTAAAGGGGAAAAAAAAATCCTGCCTCTCCAGGATTTGCATAGGTATTTTAACTTACAAGAAATTTATCAATGTAGCAGAAAAAAAATCTCTTGGAAACCTAAATTGCAGAGAAACTCTTGAATCACAATTAAGGAACACACAGATCTGGGATAAAGTTTATAACAAGAGACAAACCATTAGACAGATAAAAAATGCAATGAAATTAAATTTTTCAGGTAACCTAAAGCACCTAAGATGGCTCTATATGGCTGTGTCTGGGCATGAAAATTACTGCTCTCATGTTCATGATGAGGCATATCACAGATGATTCCAGCAGATAATAACAAAGATTTAAGGAAACAACCTTTAACCAGTGGCAGCAAGAAAATATGGGGTGTGGAATGAGGGGTGAAGAAGTAAATAGCTGACGAGGCAAATGGGAAAAGACATTTGAAAAGGACAGACTTAATGGGGATTTTGAAGAGCTAGTGGGTGTTTAGTAAAGGGACCAGGAGTAGGATCTATGGCTCAGAGGAGTCTGGATGTTTGGAGAGACATTAAATGTCTCGAGTCCAGTCAGAAGAACCAAGCGCCAGATGTAATAGGGAGATGTTCAGAGTAACTATGCAAATGTTTAGCATAGGAACAAAATTTTCCTACTATCATCTACTGTATGTATTAGTGAATAAATAATTATTTTATGCTTTAAATTGTTTACATCCTGCTGGCAGAATGTCTATCACAGAACACAAGTTATCTCAACAAAAGTGAACCAGTGAGGGAGGGTCATTCTTCTTCCTCTGTGTTTCCATTATCAATATTTCTTTCTTGCATGTTTTGAAGTGAGGCAGAACCTTTTGGAGACTACCTGGTTTGCAGAACTCCCCAGGGAGTCTTTTTCATTGTGCTACCTGTTATGTCTTGCTCAAATTCCTTGCTTTTCTGAGCCTTTTCCTGTTCTCTACTGTACTATTAGGCCAGTGCTACCTCTGTTTCTCTCACACTTAATCTGCACATTTCAAGGATGTCCTACCCTCATGCCCATGAAACTTCCCTGCACAGGCATTTGTCAGTTTTTCTTAGAAACAAATTCTCCTTCCCTTGTGTATTTACATCTATCTTTGTGCAGTAACCAGGACAGCACAAAGAAGTAATCTTTTCCAACAGAACAGAAGCTAGTACGTGTCATAAACTGGAAAGAAAGCAAGCAAATGTTTTCCAATACATTGGTTAAAAACAGGATGAATCTTTCACTTTCTCTTGTGGCAGCTCTAACCTGAGGTAATTTCTTTACACATCTGCATGTTTGCATATGTGTCCACATTTATGTTATTGATCCAATATAGTCTATTGCAAAAGGCTTGTGTAAACTTCTCTGCACCATTAAGCTTTCCACATTGAGAGTGGCTGACAGCTAATGACATCAAAATGAATATTTGCTTCCATAGAGAACTGCTGGCAACTTATTAAATTATTCCATTTAGAGACTATAATATTTTGAAACATCTGTTCACTCAATATGACATTTTCTGTATGTTTCATTGTTCCTGTTCATTGCAAATTACGTGCATAAAAAAGAGATTATTTTTCTTGTACTCATTTACTTCTACTGCCTCATAATTGTAACAGAGTATAATCATAACAAATGCAATACAATATATAAACAGCATGGTTGGTAGGCAAAGTAGATTTTAAAATCTCCCATAAAGTTACATTGAGTTCTTAGTGTAAAATGATGGAACATAGATGATGTTTTTTTTGGCCATGGAAAATATATGGGAATGTCCATATTCATTTTGGTGTGCAGCCTTTGGTGTTCTCTCTTTCTGAACCTCTCACTGCAGGGCACAACTCATCTAGGGGATTAATTTCTATCACAGACAACACTGTGGTACATAAAAGACACTTCCACAAATGGAAACTTTCCTTACCACTAAGGGTATAGATCACGTCAACTGTGCTTTTCCTGCTTTCCTGAGCAGAGACCTCCATCCTTTTCACAGCATTCCTCATAGCCTAAGAAACTTTCTTGAAAAGTGCTCCAGTGGCACTGTATCAGGTCCCTGTATGCTGAGATGTTTGTTGGAAGAGGTTTGTTAGCTAAACAACTGCTGCTTGATCTGATGGAGTTACGGCAAACTGATGCTTCAAATGTGAGGAGATGAATAAGAAGAAATTTTAGGCAGCTCATGAAATATTTTTGTGATTTACAAATATGGACTAAGTAAGATTTTACTGGAAGAAAATCATGGCATCACTAATGATCTGTGACCATGTGGGTCTCAGAACTGGCCTGTACATGAACTACAAAAGAATGGATCGTTAAAAGTCAAAACTCTGAGTTCTGGTCTGGCTTTATCAGTAGGACAAGCTGAAGAGGCTCCTGTAAGTTTGCTATTCATTCATTATTACTGAATTCTTTTTCCACAGTCAATGTCTCTTGTTAATAACAATTCCTTGCTGCTGGACAGAGGTCAGCTTTGTGAATGGCTGTAATTATAATTTTTCAAGCCTGAGAACTGGAGTAGAAATGTGAGGGTGAAGATATGGGTCATACTGTGTGGACATGGATTGGGTGCTTTTCTATACTTAAGAGAAGCAACACAAGTCACTTTAAGAACCATTCCAGAACACATTGTCTTTTGCTAAGTATGAGTAAGGATACTCACACTTTTAATTTTATTTCATTTATTTTAATTTAGTACTGAAATGGTAAGTAGAGTGGCAATTGGTTAAAATCCTTGTCTTCAATCCTTATAAAGTTTTACTTCTGGAATTAATTACACACTCTAACAGAGGCCTGAAGATTTACCTTATACAATGAGTATAAATAAGAAGCTTAGAGAATTGTGCAGTTCTTTATCTGCTTATTTGTGCAACACTAGTTGGAGAAACCAACCACTAAATCTACAGCTGCTAGTATAGATCAGCATAAGCACACAGTCTCTTCTTGAGAGTGAGCTTTATCCATCCTAAAGCAAGAATCTGAAGGTCTCATTAAGTGTGGGAAGATTTCAATTCCCCTTCCCAGTTAGCCCTTCTCCCCAGCCCTTCTATAAAAATATAAAGATACCAGTAATTCAACCTTTCTTAGAAAGAATAATCAAAGGCTTCTCAGAGAGTCTCCTTTAAGTATTTATTGCATGTCATCCTCAGTGCTTTCGCTTTTTGCAATAAAACCTTCAATGACACTAGTTGCAGCCTTGGTAGTTACATAGATACAACACTGGAGACTGAAAAGTTCACAGCATTTTCAACTTACGTGATTTATGCTTGTTGATCATTTCATTTTGCAGAGGTTGTTCATCTTGAAAGTGATAAGGAGAGAGTGCCAGTCATTTTAATCAAGAAAACTGCTGAAAAGAGAAAAGAAAATTAACCTCTCTGTTTCTTGTCTGATCACATGAGATAACCATAGACCATCATATTTTGAGATATCCTGCCACATTATTGTCATCCTCTTGCATCAGATTGTTTGGGGACCCTTCTGAATAACAGAAGTCAGTGACAATACTGTAATTTAACTTGTTTTTCATTGAAGGAATAGCTCGTGCTTGCCTTGAGTAAATAGTATTGTCCATTATTTTTCAGTCTATATGCAATAAACCATATGCTATTTGTGAAAAGAATTAGTCAAAGATTGTCTAATAAAAGATTCAATAAACTTTTTCATTACCAGCCTGATTGGTTTTATATCTCAAAGTTTACTTTCATTTGCATACATTTTTTGTGTTTGAAGTTAGAAATGTATATATATAAAGGGGAATGAGGAATGGGATTTTGGTGGTTTAGAGTATTTTTGTTTGTTTATTTCTTTGTTTTTAGGGGGTAGTTATATCAACCTCTTCATACTAATTATTTATAGACCATCAAAAGATAATTATAAGGTAAGAAATCTGGGTATAACATAAACCTGATTTGCATATTCATTATAATTACCTTGAACTGTGATCATTATAAGTCTTTAAGGTCACCTTTCTTTTTCATGTTTAAACTGCAACAATTAAAAATAAAAATGAGACATGAGTGGTGGGTTTTGCTGGTGTTTTTTAGGGAGAGTTGGTTTGGGTTTTGTTTGATCCTTTGATATTTTTACAAGAAAAATCTAGTTTTCAAGCCCTTTGGTAAACAAAGAAAAGCAACGCTTCCCTCCCCTCCAAAAAAGAAAGAACAAGAAGGAAGTTTAAGAAATAAGTAACAGTATGCATGTGTCATTCTGACTTTCAAGATCAGCTTTGATGTTCCAAGATGTGTTTGGTAAGGCACATCTCTTGTGACAGTAATGCTTTTCTTCTTTGTTCATACACAATCTCATTTTTATCAGTAATTTTCCCTCTGTGAAGTAAAATAACTATTACAGTAGCAATGAAGAGGGGTTGGTTTCACCTGTTGCAAATTTAATGATGACCTATATCAGGACCTAGAGTGTAATATTTATTAATTATTTCTCATTTGCAGTTCACTCATTCACACAAACTGCAGTGGCACTGCAAATAGTGTTGTCTATCCATATCAGAATGTAAAAAATGGATTTGACTGCAGGGAGAAAAGCATCTTGACAATGCTTCCTTTGAAAAAAACATTTTTGACTATTTGTCAAGGGACACAGAAAGAGATTGTTTTTTTCATTGTAAAATAAATATGTCAGCTTAAATATACATACAACCTCACTGTTCAAAATGCTGAGATACTAAGGTCTACTTTAGGTTCTCTTTTCATTAAATCTTTTTAATCTTCCTGGACTTTTGAAATGATTTAATAATGTGGTACTAGATTCTTAGTAAAACAATAATCCTTGTTCCAAGGAAAAATAATCATGGTATATATTAAATCACATGGTTTATTTCTGTCTATGAAAAACACAGCAGAGTTCTGTACTGAAAGCATTATATTTCTTATAAAATATAGCAGTTTCCTGTGTGTGTTTGTGATTGCAAATGAGAAACTTTCTGAATAAAAAAGTCCTCTTTTATGGACCTAAAAATAATTAGAATAATAAAAAAAAAAAAAAAAATCACACCTTAGTCACAGCAAGTGTAAATCATACTTTCCAAAATGAAATTCACATATGTCAGGTTGCATCCAAATTGCATTTCACTGCCTGCGACTTTAGCCTTTGGTTTTCTATCCCTTACCTATCAACACTTCCCAGAGATATATTTTCCTGGGTTCTTCTCTGGGATATAGATTAGGTTTTTCTGAAATTACTTATTCTGGTTTGCCTGCAACAAATGGCAAAGTAAGGTTTTGGTATGTGAGGTTGTCAGGCTCCAGAACAAAACATCTAGGAATGGACATTTTAGGAAGTTAAATGTATCCCTGTGGGATTCAGAGCAAACTCAAAAACAAAAAGAAAAATCTATACAGAGCAAAATACAAGTGTTGCTTGACTCTAACCTGATCTCGAACCAATCTTTTCTTTGCAGGTATCAGTTCAGACTCCGCTTCACTGAGCTGCTGATAAAACTGCATGGTGTACGAGGAAGGCTGCTGTCAAGGTGCTGTTACAATCCCCCAGTTTTCAGAATGGCTCTCCAGCTCCCTGAACCGTGGAAAATATTACATTTAGTTAAAGTGAAGGAAGTCAGTTTAACTCAGCAGGATCAGTATGATTAATATAAATAAATCATAAAAATAATAGCAATAATTGAGAAAACCACAGAGATTTTGCTTTAAAGGCCACTAACACGTCAGTGTAACATTGCAAAATCAAGTTTTGTATGCAATTAGAGTAATTCTGTAGGAGTTAAACATTCCAACTCCCATATTTGAGTTGATGGTTAAATAGCAAGCTTGACTGTTAAAGACAACAAGCAGAACTAACTTTCTATTGCATTTAAATTAAATATTAGCCAAGTTCTATTTAAAAAGAAATAATCCAAACAAACAACAAAAAAACCACAAACCAAAAAGTATCACATCTCATAAAGGACTGAGAAAGAAAATGTTGTAAAATTCACCTTTAAAAGCAGACTTTTCTCATAGCTGAAGTGGTTCTTGAACTGCCTCTTCTTGTTACTTAATGCCTTCTTGTATAGGAACTGAAGAGTAAATGGTGATTAAAGGTGACAGAGATTCTTCAGCTCATTGTTTTCCTCAGCAAAAGATTATCTCAGATAACAAGTTCAGTCCCAAGATGACAGTCATGCCCATGATGGAACAGATGATCATTTCTAAAAATCAATAAAAGTAAAAATGTGGGCATTGACTACAGTAACATTGCAGGCTTGGCTTGCACTTCCTTTAGTATTTTCAGATGATTCATTTTCAGGTAATGCCACTGTAATCTCTGCAGTTCTCCCGAGAAATTTGATCATATCTCATCGATCAACCTGTCAATGCATTTTAGAAATTCAACATATTTTTCATATGCTTGCCCTTCACAGCATAGTTGATAGAACATTCATTGTCTCCCATTAAAGTCTGAGGGAGTTATTAGGATAACTTCTGAAATCCTTCAAGATATTTGCTTTTAGATAACGAGTATTAAATGTCAGCAGACATTCACCAAGTAATAAAAATTCTAGGCTGTGGAAAGAATGGAGAAAGGACAAAGCATTTTAGAGGATGATTCCTGTGAGCACTGTTCATTTTATTGGCTTCTAATGACAGGACACAGAGATAGATTATACTGTTGTGTGTGGACTTAAATAGTTTGATTAAAGTCATATTTTAAAATATATTGATTCTGCGTGAGTCAAAGCAGTGGTTCTTTTGGAAACAGTAGGAAATGGTGTATTTAATTCTTTTCTGAACTAGTATTTATAATTAAAGCTGGAGATGAATTTTGACTGCATTTCTGTTTGTTTTGGTTTGGGGATTATTTTTTTTTGAGAGACAAATTACATTAGCTTAGCCACAGTCCCAGAAAAAGTTAATGGCTTCTTGGCTGCAGCTTATTCACATTCAAACAAGCACAAATCTCACAACTTACCTTTAACCAATCTGTATATCTGAGTCAATACATCCCAGAAATAAGCTTGATGCAAGACATTCTATGCATGAATTATGAAGTCTGGCTTGCAACTCCTATGCACGCAGCCACAGGAAAATAGACATGCTACTGCTCACTCAAGTGTGGAAGCTAGACTTTCCCTTCAGAAATGGCACCACAGCAATGCTGCGAATGACACAGCAAAAGAACTTTTACCTAAGTATGTAGTTCAGATTAAAACGGCTTAGAAAGTTAAAGATGTAAGAAAACTATAAACAATCAAGAATATTTTAATCTGTAATAGATCTCATGTTATTTTATGATCCCAAGAATACACTTGTTTGGGGTTTTCTAAATTAATTTCATTTATGGATCACTTTCTCCATCTATATCTGCTGATTCTGGAAGTAAAATGGTAACTATAACTTTTCTTAAAATTATCTTTGTTGTAATAAAGTGGCTATGGCTAAATATTTGGGAGGTTTTACAATTTATTGTCAATTTACCAGCCTTCTGTCTGGCAGTTTAGAAAAAGACACTTTCATCTAACCCAGAGGTTAAACTCACCCAGAAAGATTTTTTTTTCCCGGTTAATAAATTGGTCTCTCTGCTTCTGCTCTCGAGACGTGAACAAATCCCTGAAAATGAAATACATTTTCTAGAAAGGTCTCTATGCATCTGCTCTCTGAGACATGACCAAATCTCTGAAAAGAATCTTCTAAAGGAGATTGTCCTTGCTAGTTTTGGGGTTTCTTAATGTATGAAATGTGGCTTTACCTTCTAATCACAGACTCGGTGGTGAAAAGTCTCTGGTATCTTACAGAAAATTGAGGGCAAATCAGTTTTCATTTCACCTTGAAGACTTGTTTAGTTTGTTATCATAACCTTCAACACTCAATATTTTAGAGGAGCTGCACATTTTTTTTTGTAGTGCTCAGGTGTATCTCTGACAAATACCATTCTCTTTTTACTGAAGCAGCCTTCCCATTGAAGAAGAGCGAACCAAAAGGCTCTATTGTCTTCAACAGTGGCACTAGTCTGGCTTTTTAGAGCTTACTATTTATTTCCTAAAGAAAAAAACTACAAAGACTATAAAATTACATTGGTGATAAACATATTCCTGCAAACTCAATGGAACTAGGGAATCATGAATACTTTTGAAAACCACATCAGTTCAAGTTAATGTACCTAAATAATAGATATAAAAACTTTGTAGAGATGTACAGCTGGAAACTGCTGCTTCATGTTCATATATTCAAACCATTCATGCATAACAAATACAAAGAAACTATGTTTTACAAAGAAAAACAGTTATAAAATCAGCTCAAAATATACATATTAGAAATCATGAGGAAGCAGAACCATCAGTAAGAGGTTTTACTTAGCAAACTAATTACTTGTTAAATTCCTTTTCAGTGATCTGATAACAGGTAGACTGTATTTCAATTTTATGAGTCCACAATAATACATTGACTTCATATGCCACACGGGAATCTGTGAAAATTGATTTAAAACTTCTGCTGCTCAGTGAATTTATTTTCCCCTTTTAAAATACAAATTGACTCATTTAATGACCATTTCATTAGAGGACAAATTAAGAAACATAGATAATGGAGCAACGTTCAATATCTAGTGAGTTGTTTTCATGAAGTTTTACTATTTATAGACCTCTTTCCTGACTTTTTTCCATTAAAATAAGCTACCCTACCAGTTAGTTGCTTTTTGTTTCCAGGAAAGGATCTCTAGGAATCATCCAGTCCAACTCCCTGCTAGAGAAGGTTCATCTCGATTAGGGATCACACAAACATGTCCAGGCGGGTTTTGAAAACCTCCAGAGAAGGAGAGTCCACAACCTCTGAGTAGCCTGTGTCAGGGCTCCATCACCCTTAGAGGAAAACAGGTTTTCCTTGTTCAGGAGCTCAGTTCAAATAATACGTGTAGCATCTTTCATATGAGGAAAGGATGCAAGAACTGGGGCTGTTTAGTCTGGAGGAGACTGAGGGGAGATCTCATTAACATTTATAAATATCTAAAGGGTGGGTGTCAGGAGGTTGGGACATCCTTTTTTTCTATAGTAGATAGTAACAGGACAAGGGGTAATGGGATGAAGCTGGAACACAAAAAGTTCCATTTAAATATAAGAAAAAACTATTTCACTGTTGAGGTGAGGGAGCCCTGGCACAGGCTGCCCAGAGGGGTTGTGGAGTCTCCTTCCTTGGAGGTCTTCAAGACCCGCCTGGACATGTTCCTATGCGACCTGATCTAGGTGAACCTGCTTTTGCAGGGGGGTTGGACTAGATGATCTCTAAAGGTCCTTTCCAACCCCTACCATTCTATGATTCAATATGTTATCATTTTAATTTGAGAACAGCCTGTATAAAAGAATTTAAAAGCTATAAAACAACAGGGATGTCTAGTAAAATCCGTGTCAGATATATGCCTTGAGAGTTGCAAACACTGAATTTTGAAACCTGGAAACTGGAAAATTGGAAACTCAGAAACTTGAAACTGAAACACAGAAACCTGTGTAGACACACAGTCTGTGTTTTAGGAATCCAATACAATATTTAGCTTGTATAATATTTAACCTATCACTAAATTCTTAATGCCACCAAGCACCTAACATTCAGCTTACAGGATGTTTGAAAATTCATATTACCTGCATCTGCCATCAGCCAGCCACTCATATTTAAAAGCAAGTTCTCTTGTTTATGTGAGTCAGCCTTCTGGTAAGCATTGAAAACACTGATAGTGACAGTCATCACACATCAGGAAACTAAATAGCTCATTAGAGCAAGGCAGTAGCGGAGTGACATTAGTATGGAGTTACGTGAGGGGAGAGGATTCCTCTGCTATGGAGAAAGGCACAAAACAAAATGCAATGTGTTCCAGACAAAGAAGTGAGAAGAGATATTTTAAAGCAAGCAAATCAGCAGTAAAGGAGAAATCAGTAGTATCTGCCAAGCTTGGGAGTGATTATTGACAGGGGCAGGGAGAAATAGGATGCCAAAGACTCACCCATGAGTGTATAAGCACCCACCTGCCAAGAGACAGGAAACTGACGAGTCATTTAAAGAACTAGGAGAAAAAATATCAGGACTGAAAGCTGTCAGGACTCTAGCAAGCATTTGAAAGGGTATTCACTCTTCATAGATCCTGTCTTTCTAAAGATAATGTCACTCGTCAGAAAAAAAAAAAAAGAGACAAAAGTGAAGGAGGCCTCTCTTTCCAAAGAACTTAAGTTTTTCACTTCTAACACAGACTGAAAACATATGACTCTATATGGGAAATATTCACCATATTATTGCATTCATATAAGCCATTATTTTCTTAACTTACAGGGTTTCAGCTAATATACAGCTGTCTCTTTATAATCACGCTCCAGCTCATTCTCTACATCTCCATAAAAAAAAAAATGTTATGACCTTGTACAATTTCCAATATATGTGGGAAAAAAAAAAGCTCAAGCTCATCTTGAGACATGCTGTACAGAACAATATGTAGTTAGCAGGTGTCAGCAGAGTGAGGCTGCATGTTTGCAAATGTTTTGTGAACAGAACTCTATCTTGATCCTACTATATTTGATCTCAATATTTTCACCAATGGTTGCACTTTGTGATTATTCTTTCTTTTTTTTTTTCTTATTGGAACCAGACTATAGGGGTTTTATGATAGTCACAAGCAAAGCTTCACATCAAATATCTATATTGTTCTCCAGCAGAAAAAAGAAATAATTATATAAATCTTATTTTGATCTTCTTTGTAAGTAATTCTGATTAATAAATTAAGGAAAAGAATGAAAACCAAATAACTTGAGTAACTATTGTCAAAATAAAAATATTTACATAAAACCTACTTTTTTTCAAGGATTGTTAAGCATTTACACAAATGTTCTGGGAACTCATTTAAGCTTCACCAGTTGGAAATGCTTCCTAAGATATTATGAGACTAAATAATATTTGACCATCTCCAATGATCACAAAATCTCTTTTGTGAATATTTAAACCTCCTTTTTATGCTCAGTAGAAGCCTTCCAGTGGTTCGCTCGGTTATTTCCACTGAAACTGTTGAACAATGAAGATGTAAAAAAGGGTGGTGAATTAGAAAATCAGTTGTTACAACTGATTTTATGATTCTTTTTTCAGCCTTGAGGCCAATTATGAAGCTGAAATAATAATAATATTTCACAAGGTATAATGTGACATTGTGTATTCATTTAATGCTAGTTATGAAAAATACTATGGAAAATTATGTCTCTAATTTTTGTTTTCTTAAACCTTCAGATTTTTAAATAGATCTTATAGGTCAAAGTAATTAAACCTAGATGTCAGATGTTTTAAGTCATCATATTTGTTTGTATTTTATATGACCAATGAGCACATCTGCTTACCTGGGCTAGTCATGGACCAACGTTTGCCATGAGTCAGATGATAATCACTCTCTGACTCCAGTGTAACAAGCCACATATGGCTCTAAAGGAATATGCACACATGATCCTGAACTTGCTGCAGAGAGATATTTACTAAAAAAAGGATTTGTTTCTACTTTTCTTCATTATTTCTATGTGATATACTACGATTATTTATAATCAAAACAGTGTGACATACCTCAACAGCTACAGTGGGTTACATATTAGGCATTCTAAGAGGTAAGATGATGCAATGTTCTAGGCAGCCTGATATCAACATTCAGAAAAGCTCTCAGGAGTCACACATACCCTCAGAATTACAGACAATTCAGAATTCTTCATGATTGAATTGCTATCCAGTTGTCTTTAGAAATCTCCAAAATGAGCCTTCTTTATAGGTGCAGTGTTCCCTTCAAATTGACAGGTTATATTTATGTTGAAAAGTAGAAATTACTATTTTACTGTATCATTTCAAATAAAAATGTAAGAAAACTGGGAATGGACATAAAGCTGGGGGGAAGGATTGCATTCCAGAGAGTTTAAATCCATTTTGCTTTTCATTTATGTGGGGTTCACACAGCTTCTTATAGCTGAGAAAAAGGTTTGGTTCAAATGCTCCAAAATTCATAAGTCAGTTACATATTTTCCATAAACACAAAGAAATTATGTGCTGTTAATAATATCAAATATGATAATTTGCCCTGTTTAACTCACAAAAGATTGACAATGACTGAGTATGACTTTTTCCTACAACATGACCTGCACACAGTACTTGTGCAATTAGGGCATCAGTATTAACTACATGTCTTTTAATACACTTCTCAGAAGAGCTACTGCCTAAGGATAATGTTACATTGGTATTCTAAGAAAGTTACTAGTAATAAAAGGCTCAATATATTTAAAAATGGTCAATACTTACTGAGAATCCTGTGTACTGGTATAGCTGTCTTGTGCTTCATTTTCTGGCAGGTATTGGGCTGGCTCAGGTTTCAGCTTTAGAGAAAAAAATATTATCTATTTAGATCATGTTCAGTTAAATACTCCTATGACACAGAGCTTGCAATAACTGAGCATTACAAACATTGTAAATCGATGTAAAATGTAATCTGCCTGGGAAGACTAGTGAAGTTCCAAACATTAGTTCTTTTATGGCCATTCTCTTTAGCACTTGTTTTATTATTCATAAGCACCATCATAAAACAAATCTAATCTAAAAAGACCAAGCAATAAACATGATTTCTAACCAACTTAAATGTTGCAGAATGTATCATTTCATCATCTATCCTACTCTTCATGCTTGATCACTAAATAGAAATTTCACAGAGGTGCTACCTTCTTCATGTTGAACTACTTGATATGAAAGTCTGTGGAGTTAATAGTTGTTTGATTATCATGTCTGTCAGTGTTTATATGTAGGGGGTTTTATTTATTTAGACTAGGTTTTGTTCTGTATGTAAACTACAATTAATGCATTCTCTTAAAAGATTCCTTAAAGGAAATATCTTTTCAAACTGTATTAGGAGAATGACAGCAAGGTAAGAGGAAGCTAGCAAAAGGACATAGCAAAAGGGTTATTTTTTCTTTAATTTATCTTCTAGGTTGTTGAGACCTTTATCCAACTAAGTTGAATTCTTTGTTTCAGTTCACATGTGTAAATTCATAGATGGACCAGAGGCCCTTGTGATGGAAACACTTCAGGAGACCGACACTAGGATATCTCCATAGTTCCTTTTGATCTGAGGACTCTGTGAAGGACAACACTTCACCACAACTCATAAAGTTAGAAATCTCTGAAATCAAGATGTTTGGAAAACACTGTTTTAAGCTATCAAATGCAGTTTTATCACAGAATAATGGAATTATTCAGATTGGAAGGGACTCCTGGAGGTCATCTAGTCCAACCCATTTTTCACTTGGAGGTGGCTCACCAAGACCATACCCAGATGGCTTTGAATATCCCCAAAGATGGAGATTCCATAACCTCTCCAGGCAATCTTTACTAATGTTCAGTCACTCTCTCAGTGAAAAAGTGTTTCCTGACATTTGGAGAGAATTTTGATTTTGCCCATTGAAATTTCCAATTACAAATATAAACTGAAATTTGTGACTGGAGTTTTATGAAGTCTCAATCATAAATTTTATTTCTTTTATCATGCCCCCTTCCTCAGTCCTATTTGGTCAGTATGTATATATGTATAAATATCTGAATATATGTGTGTGTATACATATGTTTGTGTGTATATACATGTGTATATTCATGTAAATATATGAATGTGTCTATTATTTATACATTTTCATAGGCAAATGTGTCTTATATATATATGCATACGTGTGATTCAGAGGGTCCACAGCACTGTGAGGTTAATGTAAAGGATGAACTAAATGTAAAAGGATGAACTAAATATCAAGATTCTGGAATTAGGCTTTGAAGAATAATATTTTTATATAATTGCTTGTTGACCCATACAGATTTTACCACAATCTGTCTGTAAGGACGCAAAATCAGTTCAAATGTATTTTGTGGTATTAGTCAGGTAGAAAATGACAAGTCTACATTTGCTTTGGGTGAATGGTGAAGTAGATTAAGATGCTTTAAAATCCTGTTATCAGTAATTAAGAATCTGCACATATTCACCAAAAAAAGGCAAGAAAAACTCATTGCTCAAATGTATTAGTATTATTGCATTATTCAATTTCTTTAAGCTATTTTAGCAATAATTTAATATTCATAGGTTAAAAATGTCATGATAGCCAGCTAAGAGAAGGAAGTCTGTAAAAACTCACATGAATTCGGCTAAATGCTGAGCATTACTTTAAACACGTTTACTTCAAAAAATTATCTATAAAATGCTTATGAAATCTGTGAAAATATACAAAGGGTGTACTTTGTGATGTAAACAACCATAAATTAAGACTAGCTGTTGAATATATTTGTATTTTAGCTTTTGTCCTGGTTAACCCAGGACACATAACTCACATTTCCCAGATTACCCAAGACGTAGCCTATATTTCCAAGCAGAAATTAAAAAAAAAACAAAACAAAACATGATCAACATAATGTAGTTGCACTTTATGAATAAGCTTGTCACTATTTATTGCTCTAGTGGGATCCATATTTGTTAAAATGCAAACAAGGACCCATAACTATGATCTATGTAAATGAGCAGCAATACATTATTACAGCAAACCCAAGACCTCAATTTTTAAGTATTTTTGCATTTCCTGCTGCTATAAGTAGCTATATTTAATACTCAAAGAGAAAACTTGTTTTTCTTGTTTGCTGTTAATGAGTTTGGTTTATATCTTACTGTATATACAATAAATGCCCAATAAATTTCTATGACAAGGAGTCTCAATAGACACATTAAATGTGAGGCTAAACCAGATCATTAACATCTTCTAATTTTGCTGACTATTTAATTCAGTCATTTGCTGAATTATTTTCTATTTGTGTGTCAACCACATGAAAAGTGAAATTATTTCCAATTTTTATTTGATGTGACATATAAAAGTTCTTTCAATCTACTGAAAATGTCAACAAAATTTGGTCGTCAAGAGGCCTGATTGCTCTATGAAAATCCTCATTTGATTCACCATAAAAAGGAGCAAAGATACTGAGAAATATTGAAGTGCATTCAGCCTTTGAAGAGTATACTAAATTTTACTTTCCTAATGGCCAAAAATAAGATAAAAAGCCAATAATATCAGAAATTAAAACCATCTTTGGTATTTCTAAGCTTCTGAGTAGAATCTCAGATATCTTTACTGGGATTGAATTTTCTTCTGATAGTCTACAGTTCAAGGTTGCTTAGATTGCCATTATAAAGATTTGTCTGAAGGTGTGAAACTGTTTCAAACTTTTAAAATTAATCTTAACTCTTTAATTTGATGAATCTTTCTATAATACAGAGAAGCTTCAACAACTATTCTTATATCATACTTAAAGTCAGCCATTTTAGAGTTTCTTACTGTACAGGAAATCTTTGGGTACAACTGAATCAAGGCTACTAGGCAAACATGAAATCTAAATTTATGCTGAGCATAGTGACACAAACAAAAATAAAGATAATAGGAATTAAAGATTTAGCAAAATTGAATATTAAATGAAAAAAAAAATTAAAATGTAAAGGCTTAGTCTAGTTCCCAGTTGACAGCATATATGTTGTGCTGCTTGGTTTTCTTTAAGATTGGTTTATCTGCTGGTTTAATACAAGTATAATAATGATGTAAATTTTGTTGTTTTCAGTTCTCACCTAATGACTGCAAATATGAAAATTGAAGATCCAATATTGGAAGTAGTTTAGAGTTTCTGACTGCTGTCTGAGAAATCTCAATAATTTTTCTTCAGTGCACTCTGAGTTACAACATGTTTTGCAGAGGTAGTGGGTAGCACTGTTGTTCAGATTGGGTTCTAAACCCTGGAGAGATCATCACAAGTAAACGAGGTTGTAGCATTTGCGTTTAACCTAGGTCAGTAACAACATAAACTAGACTAAACCATATTTAAAAACTGCAGTAAGCATGAGAAAATGTAAAGAGAGAGTTCACTGTCCATAGCAGAGACAATAATGCTTCTGTTTGGATGAAAGAGAGTAGTTCTCTACCTAGAATCACAGTAAGTAACTGTTGAGGGCAGGATAACATTGTGATAAACAAAACAAGGAAAGTTTTGACCTAACATCAAAGAGTAGCAAAAAGACTAAGGAACCTATACTCAACTAAACTCCTGTAACCATTGCTTTGCTTATCTTTAGCAGAAAAATTTTTAAGGAAAATTATGGGGTTTTGATCATTAAATGATATCTTAAGTAATTTGTCAATTGGACATCACCATAGTTTAAAGTGTCTGTCACTTCAATGTTAGAATAAATGTGCCTTCCTCTTAAGAATTGGTCCAAGAACAGACTAAAAATATTCTCAGTTGACGTGCAACAATGCTCAGGTAACAAGTATGATTTGTGATCGTCTTGCCTCATCAGTCATAAAAGTCTAAAATTCATCATAGATCCATTTACTTGGTAATAAGTTACTCTTTTGAAAACCTGTGGCTATTTATTTGGGTTTGAATCTTTTTTTCTCTTAAACAGTATTATTTCTGAAGGCAATTGGGCTAGAGTCCTACAGCTGGAAATAAACTTTATTGCATTATTCAATGTCATATAATGAGAAGTACAATACTCCAGACACCAGTTACTTCCTAGTTTAACCAATGTGCTTTTTCACAAGCTTAGGGAGTCCACTTCTACTTTAGTTAGATATTTTGTACCTACTGTTCCAAAAGAAGCATATTTCTAAAGGTCAATTGTTCTACAGATGGGGGAACTTCAGACCCCTAGGTTAATATTTTTTCATCTAAAAAAGATCACGTTTTCCCTTGGTAAATCCATTTTGAACAAATCCCAAAATCAAAATATCTGTAAATATAAAGTCTCTCTTTTATATCAATTTGTGAAGATATACTTACGTAGACACAAAAATAACATTCTAAAACTCTGTTGAGAGAAAAATTGTTAACTTTTCACTTAAAAAGTTACAATCTGAACAAGATGTGAATAAGGTCTTTTCTTTCCACATAGAGAAAATAGAATCAACGTTCATTAAAAAGAAAAAAATACGGTATCTTTCTTAATGTCAAGGTGCCCTATCCAGCCACACTTTACTTCACAGTCTGTTTTAAAACTAAACATTTCAGCACAAAACTCAAAAACCTGAAAAATGCAGTGCACACTGTTAGAAGAAGAAACAAGGAGGCTTACTGATGCCATACACAGGAGATAACATCAGTATTTTCCCAGATATTCTTCTCCAGGATGCACAATTTGAGGTATGCTCAATGGAGCAGAAAGTGCTTGCTTATTTTGCTGGTTTTGAAAACATACATATCTTTTCTGTTTAGGTATCTGTCCCATATACATCTGTCTTGTCTTTCCAACTTTCCACCTCTTCCTTTTCTGACTCTCTGTTGGGATTTCTCATGTTACAATGTCCATGTACAAAGAGAAATTAGTGAAATGACTCAAGTATATTGTCATGGTTAACCCTGTCAAGTAGCTCAGTCTCATCCAGCCTCCTAATCACTGTCCTCATTAGGATGGGGGAAAGAATCAGAAGGGTAAAAGTAAGAAAATTCATTGGTTGAGTTAAAGACAGTGTAATAGAGAAAGCAAAACCTGCACATGCAAGCAAAGCATAACAAGGAATTCATTCACTACTCCCCTGGGCAGGCAGGTGTTCAGCCACCTCCAAGAAATAAGTGCTCCACCTTTTCTGTAGAAGATTTCCCTTCTGCTTATGTATCAAAATGTCCATAAATGTGCTGGACAGTCCTTTTAAAGTACAGAAGACATCATACAGACAGATTTATCCAAATTGTTGTTAAATTAAAAGCTTGGGGAAAAAATAGTCTCTGTAGGATCTCCTGAAAGAGAAGCAAAGTTGGCAAGAGAAGCACCTTCCTTCACCACCTCCACCCTGTGCTCAGGAGAGAGGAAAGAATACTGCAGTGGAAATGCTTTCTGTCACTATTTTAACTTACCACTGATGAAAACTAGCGTGGCCACAACTATTTCATAGACTGAACCTAATATCTAAAAATTCTCATCAGAGGATATTTCTGCTCTTGTTCAACATTTGAATCTTGAACTGTAAATAGGACTAAAATAAGCAGTGTAGGTTTTGAGGATTTTCTCAAGTTTTGGACTTTGAACACCTTTTTTGCCTGGTGGTTTTTGAGAAATTGATTTTGAGCAGTAGAGTGACACCTTTCCATATAAATGATTTAAGGCACAGTTAAAAGCTTTTTTTTGAGGTTTTTGTAAAATGCTGAAGCTGTTCAGGACATATTGTTACAAAGCCATGGGGTTTTTTTTCCCATACTACTTCCTGTGAAAACAGACCAAAAAACCCCAAAACAATTACATAATTCCTTTATTAAAAATAACAAGTTGTCACTTATTTCTCCTACACATCAAAACCAGTGTTGTCAGATCTTTCAACCTTATCCCAAATCTTATCATTCCAGGATTCTTCCTCAAGACTAATATTCTGGATGCTGCAAACTAGTAGGCTCCCCTTTAATCTTTTATTTCACTATGGTTAGATATTAGGAAAATAAAAGATAAAACTTGAGAAATCAAAGCTATTTTGCTGTTTCTCATTATAAAATGCAAATATTATCCTGCTTTCACGCTGAAATTAGTTACTGACGCTGTAGTTCTAGACCAGCTCTCCAAACATTCAGAGACTGCAATGGGGGTGGGAGGAGATGAAGCAGCAAATTTTTTAACAGAAGTGGTAGTCCATTTTTATAGATCTCTGCACATTAAGAGAGTTAAAATGAGACCTGTGACTGTGAGGTGATTGCATTGATTCTGAATGTGTGCAGAAGGGCTCTCCCACTATTTTTTTCTCACTTTTCCCAAAACTTGTTTGTAATGCAATATTTCAGTTCCATATTCTGCAACTGACTGAAATATGTAGCAGAACTTTATATACAGTGTTAAAATAAATGCTCTGTATTTTTGTGTTCTTGTTTCCTTATGGGATTTCAAAACCAAAAAAAAATAAAAAGGAAAAAAGAAAGATTTAAAAAGTGAAGCTAGAAGGAAAAATTCAAATGCAAACTCTATTTATAAGAAATGATTCCTGCTTTACTGTTTATAGCTTATTATTTGTTTCCCTTTTAAGGGTAAAATTATTTTTGGTAATATCTGGGAAACAAAGATGACAAAATATACACAGACATGTTAATTCCATTGTGCAGGGCATGCTTTTTAAAATTTATTTCTTTTAGGGAAATGTGTTTTATCATTTTCCTATACATTTTTCACTAAAAGCATACTTCCCTAGCTCCCTGAAGTATACAAAAAAGGATAATAAAATGAATCATCTGAAACAATCCTGCCAGTTCTAGTTGAAAATATATTACCATTTTATGTAACCTTTTTTGTTGTTTAAAAAAAAATTCCACATCTCCTAGGTGCATCTCTGTGAACTATTCTTAATAAATTTTGTATTCAATTCATTGCTCTTTACAAAGGATAAACGAACAAACCTACATACACACAATTTTGATATATTGTTTAGCAATTTCTCTTAGAGAAAAGAAGAGCAAGAAAAGAAAACTCCACTTTGCCAATTCTCACAAACTTTTTCATCATGGCTTATTTTACCTGATTTTTCAAGAGTAATAAATTATTTCTTACACCTCCCTAATATATATTTCTGCATTCATGATCTATTTCCAAGATGGTAGTAAGAATATGTTCTTCAGCATTATTTCAGCACCTATGAATTTTAGCAAGTGCACAAGGATTTATGTTTGTGCAATACTGATAAGGATATAATATCTTTTCCTCCTATGAAGATACTTGGGGAATAAAAAGGTCTCCTTGTTTGTGAAAACAAACAATGATAACATATTTTCGTTACAGCTTTCCTGGTTATGTATTTGAATGTCAAATTATTATGGTGTCTCCTCAATTTGTAAGATAGTAACAATAAGTTGTTAATATATTCTGTCCTGTGTGTTTCTTAATTGTCTCCTAGAGACAATTGCTTGTGTTTCCCCATTTCATTACAGCTGTGGATACTCTCAAAAATGAGAGAGACCTATCTTATCACATAGAGGTTAATAAGTACTTGTCAGTAAAAACTAGAAATTTCTTAAAGTTCTATAAATCCTTAAATTAAACCACAAAACCTTCACCTGTTATTCCTGTGAAATCTTAATTTACTTGTTCTCAATGAGTTGCTTTCCAAATCCTGGAAAAAGTAAGATTCCTCGTATAAGGATAATGATTGAAGTAAGGAGTTTTTCCAGTGCTCTGAAGGCTGTAGTATAATTGTTAATGAAAACTGAAGTCACACTGTTCTGTGCAAGCTGTTTTAGCAAAATTCAAAATATTTTGAAAAAATATAAAGAGAAAAAGGTATCTGGTAGCTGTGAAGGTTGGTCTTCATGAAGCCATGCTCTTGACTATTTTATTTCTGTTATTATTATTGCTATTACTGCAGCAAAGCCATTAATGAGAAAAGGTAGCTCTTAGCTTCACAAAGAGGTTTTTATTTAGTTCAATTATTTCAAGAGCTTATTGAGCTTCTTGGCCTTTAATGATCCAAGAATCTAACTTTAGGGCAGAGGTTGAAATCAGAAAATTAGAGCTCAATTAATTGTTTAAAAAAATGTGAGCTGATCAGAATAAGCCACAAAAATTCAACTGAACAAAACCATCATGCCATGAATCCAAGTGTTCTGGCTTATAACCCTGCAGTATTCATGCAATATGCAAGCTAAGAGATGGCTCTCAGCTTCATGATCCCACTACAGCCTACAGAATGCTTGGCACGGCTGTTCCTCAGCTGTCAAAGCTCACAGTTCAACATCTTAAGGTAATATAAAATGAGCATGAATTCAAGCTGATATTCTAGATTCTTTGACATGGCTGCTCAAGGTGGATGTTTGGCCTCTGACTAACGCGGATAGCAGCATGTTGCAGAGGGTGGGCGGATGGGGAAATACTCTTTTAAAAAGCCCTTACAAAGATTGCCTGGGTTCGTGATTGAAAACCCTTAATGCAAGAACATGTTGACATTTGTATTACCACTATCACAATGCACTCATTATCATCTTAGGGCTTGTCTATTCCTTTAGGGAATAAGACAACTCAGGACAGTCAACACAAAAAAAAGAACACAGTTAGTACTTTCACTAAGCAAGCAGCAGGTCTGCTCTCTATGTAATTCAGCCTCCATTTACTGAAGAAATTTAAAGATAACATAATCAAGATGTTTTCTGATGTTTATTTACTTGTAAAATGTATTGTAATCCTATCGACCAAAACTAGAAGTGATCAGCAAATATTCAAATATAATTACATTAGTCATTAAGTTTCAAGCAAACTAAGTCTCAAGAATTAAAGGTATTTCATACATGAGCTAATCTCTTTCATTCTTGCATCTCTCCTTGTGTAGGTCATCCAACACGAAACTAACAAAGCCTGCTTAAATTCTCATCAGTGTGTTAAAAAGTGTTCCTAATAACAGGAACTTGAAAAAAGGCCTTGAAAAGTCCACTAGAGCAAGTACCAATCAGTAAAAGGTGATATGAAATAAATACTACTAATTTCGTGACTATGGATATACATTTGTTGAAATTAATTCATGCATCTTCCATTATTTGATTGTGCATAAATTATAATTTCTCATAGATTTATAACTGAAATAATTCATTAAAATATGAATACTTTCTAAAAAAAATTAATGTACATTAATCCCTCCATTGGGGATTAAGCACATGCACATAAATAGAGAGAAAGGTTTGTATGTAAAACTTAGCTGGCCTTTTGACAGGCTGTAAATATAGATTTAATGTTACAGCATTCTTAGGTTTATTTCTCTTTCCAAAATATGTCAGCATTGCCTGTAAATGAAGAATAGGGTTTGGCCTTTGCAAAAGATTTTTTTTCTGTGTTTGTTGAAGCTCTAAGACATGCAGTTCATGAGTAGCTACTGGGAAAAATGTTGTTATGCTTTGCTCATATATTCTTGCCCGAGGAGCACAGAAGCCTCTCATACTGGTGTCAACAGAATGGCTTTCAAGTTAATTGAAAAGTATAGTCAATCTGCTTGGGATGTCTGTCAGAGCAAAAGGAAGAATTGTGTTTAACCAAGGTTTTGTAATGTTTATGCATGATGTGTTCTAAGTGCCATGTCAAGCCCCAGATTAAACGTAAACAGAAAAGACAAAGAAATTCCTTAGAAACACTGCAAAAAAAAAAAAAGTTCTTATAAAAAGCATTACCTGTAGTACCTTGACAATGCATTGCTGGGATGAAGCCTTTTAGAGCCCCAGTTCTGCAAATTCAGAAGTGCTCAGCTGACTTAGACAAAATTATTGTCATCCTCACACATTTCCCTAAGCTGCTACCTAATGGACCCCAGTGAAGTTACTCAATACGATTAAAAAATAATCTGTATCAATCAGAAAAAGTCACCCATCTTTAGCTTTTGGGGTAAACTGCTGATACATGATTTCTGAGGTCCTCTTTTTTATGTGCAGTTGACACTTTGAATGGTAATAAGAAGTCATTTAATCCACGTGACTGCTGAGGTAGTGTACCTCTGCCTAAAACTGTCTTATGAGTAAACTTACCACAGCTAGATGACCAAGAGTGCTTTATTACAATTTATCTAAAATGCAAAGTCACTTAAACCATTTTCTGAGGATACATCTGTCCTCTGTCACCCTTATCCTCTCCCATTTTACATAATTAAAATTGAGTGTGATACGAAATAACATAATATGAAACTTATTTTACAGCCTTCTAATTTTAAGGCTATTATTTTTCTTCTACTAAAGCATGAAGAAAAAAATTAATTTTATTATATCATTACTTATTTTTCTGAACTGTAATCAAAAGAACTTCTCTAGCTGTAGATGAATTCACCACAAAATTCCTGAATTTGACTTTTATAAACTTTTCTGAAGTTTATGGACAGAGTTCACTTCAGTGATGCTTCACCTGTCTGACAGTCCACTAAAATAAAGTCTATAAACTGACAACTCAAATTGTCTTTGTGACAACAATCAGTTATATCTGAATCCTAAGTGAAAAATAATGCCAGTGTAACTAAGCATGATATCTTCTAGGTCTATTTAAAAACCTGCAAATAGCATATATCATTTCTGGACACTGTTATGTGACATCTTTAAGATTTTTCATTTGCCAACACACACACAATGTAAGAAAAAATGTCGAAACTACAAACATAACTATGATGATTGCAGGTGCAAATATATTACCACAAATAAAATTATGCATAGAGGCCATACATATATGATAACAGGAAGATGCATATACAATGGAGAATGAAAAACTGACCTCTATCCATGTCCCTGAATAGATTTTAAACCCTGGAAATTGACATGGAAAGCAGAGATGACTAAAAAGGATTTGTTATCTCCTCCCAAAACATGGAAGATGACATCTACTATCCACATTTTACTTGAACTTTTGACAGCTGCAATACAAAGTCTGGATCGCTGCTGTTATCTTTCTAAGGGAAAAAAGATTGCCTTCTGGCTGGCTT
This sequence comes from Colius striatus, assembly GCF_028858725.1. Classification (NCBI taxonomy): domain Eukaryota; kingdom Metazoa; phylum Chordata; class Aves; order Coliiformes; family Coliidae; genus Colius; species Colius striatus. The sequence continues at coordinate 10,276,886 of NC_084762.1, forward strand.
ATACACTATACTCAAGGCAAGAAGCAATGGCCTATGACATAGATTGATAGAGAACATTTTATTGCACACACCAATTGTCCTACAGTGCAGAAAGCTTTATGCAACACAGAAGGATTTATATAACAATGGGCTTTGAAATACTGCTTTTCTGTATCTGTAGATACTCTTATTTTTAATAAAAGAAAATTATTATTTTCTTTTAAAAATGAACCTAAGGATAGAGGTGATATTTCTTATTTTGTGTGGTTATTCACAGCGCCTAAGGCAACTGAAAGTGCTTTTTGCTTCTATCAAATTGAGAAGTGCTATTGTCAAGGTAAACATATATCATCCCTTCACCAGCATTTTTACACATACCTTGTTAACAGGAAGGTTTTACAGATCTTGCTAGCAATGTAGTCTCCTCAGGATGTCTTCAGAGTCTGTGTGCAGGAAATTTAGAGAAACAAAGCCTTACAGACTGTTGTAAACCTTCCTCCGTGTGCATGAAGAAAGCTAAACAAAAGGAAAGAAGAAAACCTGTAATGTAACAGTTTAGGTCTCTACGACTCGTGAAGTAAAAACAAGTATACACTCTGTACTGAGATAAATCATAAATAGTGCTAATGTTTTTAGGACTGCATAAGAATATGATGCATGAAATTCAAACAACTCTTACTGGATTTGCAACAAGCTCTAGATGGTACCACTTTTCAAAATCTTATTTAAAGGCTCCTAAGAAAGGATATTTCTGCCAGAGAAACAGGGATTATATTTACAGGTGTGTAAAGTTATAGGTGTAAAAGACTTTATAGATTACAGTCCTTACACCTTGATAGCAGTTAGCTGAATTGATAGCAGCTAGTTGAACTGATAGCAGCTAGCATGTTACTCGTTAATCAATAATGCTTAGATGCTTGCTACAATACTTGAGTAAATGAAGTGCAGATGAATCATAAATGCAACTGCAATGTTGAGTTCATTCAAAAATGATTGTATAGGTATCATCATCATTTTTTACACCTCCAGTTGAAAATAGTAAATAACATGGTGAGCAAAAGTAATGTCAACCCAGCTAGGAAAATTGCCACAGACAAGCTGCCCTGGGTTTGGCTGAGATAGGTCAATTTTCACAAGAAGCCAGAAAGGCCATGGTCAGGCTGTTCTATACCATGCTGAGCATCGGGATCCGGGAAGCATCGTGCATCGCCCGCTTTATATATTACTTTATTGTTGACATGGCTGTTTCTTCTCTCCTCACATTGCTCCCTTAAAATTTCCTTACTTCAACCCACAAGGTTTTACCTTTTTATTCCAATTCTCCTCCCCATCCTACCTGAGGGAACAGGAATGACCTGGTGACTTCATAGTCCTTTGCTGACAGCTGGTCTTAAACCAGGACAGGAGGGGAAAAAGAGCAATGAGATAATGAATTAGGATATACAATGATTTTAAATCTGTGTTCAATTATTTCATTTCAGCAGAACCTAGGGTATTCTGGTTGAACTTTCTGTACAGCTGAGTTTGTTAGATTTCCATTGTCATAGCCAAATTGTTAAGAAAAATAAATTTCAGGGACATGGTTTAGTGATGGACTTGTCAGTGTGAGGTTAAGGGCTTGACTCCATGATCTTAGAGGTCATTTCCAAGCAAAACAATTCCATGATTCTACTTTATTATTTTCTATTTCCATTAACAGTGGCATTTAATGTTAAAGATGTAAAGATGGTACTGCAAAGGTAATTTTATGTCTGTGAATGTCTCCAGCATATCAGAAACTTTGCTTTGTCAAAAGTGGCCTTATGAAAAAAAAAAAAACCACTCAGTTTCTAAATTATTTGATACAACAGCAAAAGATAAAGAAAAAAATATATAAAACAGTCAATTTCTAACAAGAAGAAATGCTGACGAAGAAGTTGTTGGTACCTTAGAATCTAGAGGTTCTCTATATGTAACTTACTAGTAACATCGATAGTAATTTAGTCTGTTTCATCATTTTAACAATTAAATCAAGGATTGTGAAACAATTCCTGTGGAGGAAAGACTTCCATTAGTGTGCATGCACTGTCTGTGTACATGTATTATTCCTTTGCTGCCTCTGTTAAACTTATAGTCAGTCAATTTCAACTGTATTTTTAGAAATAAAACTCTGGAAGATAAACAATTTTTTAAAAATCGCTTGTCGGGAGATGACGACTCATCTCTTGGAATGTCACCTAAAGAGGCAAAAATGTGAAGTTATTCCTTGTTACCTACTAGGTAATCCATTCTGGAAGAGGAGCAGAAGAAAATGAGTTTGTAGAGGAAAAAAAAGACTCTCCAACACAGAGAACATTAATTTCATACATGTCAGTATTTAGATACCGAGTTCTATTAACAATGATGGATAATGATGAACGTGAGTTAAGAAGAAGCCATGCTCCATTTATTCCAGTTCTCTTGAACCTAATTGTTTTGAAAATAATTATGTTCTAAATGTGTTGAAATACATCTTCAGCACAGGTTGCCCTGGGATTGCAAATGAAGATAGGTTTTGAGTTTAAGGCAAATTGGTTGAGATATTTAGAGGTATTGCATACAGGATTTGAAACTCAGTGCCTACTGTGAGAAATCATGTGAACTCTCTTCGTAGGGACTGAACATTAGCTTCACTTTTGAAAAACGTGGGAGACAATATGGACAGAGGTGAAGTTCACTCAGAAACCATGAGTTCATCTACCTTGGACACAATGAAGTGTCACAGGAAGGTTAAAAGATTGCAAAGAAGAATAATTAAGGTTGTCACTCTGCACTATTATTATTCAAACAGTGGTAAATTTGAATAACGTCCTTTTTGGAAATAGAGGCTACTGTTATGAATCTGTAGCATTAACTGGCACAAGTCTTCCTTTGTTACCTCTTGCAAGTTTCCAAGCTTTGTCAAAACTTTATAGATAGTTCTTAAAGGTGATAAACAATTCACCTTTTCTGATGTTAAGATAAATGTGGTTGTCTAAACTGTTTGTAAACACAGTACAGATTGTCTATTGAAATGTATAGAGATTCCCTATTAATTCTTCAACAATAAAAAAACTTAATGGCTTTAACTTCGTTTCCTTCCTTGAAAAGCAAAAAATTTTCCTAATTTACAGAAAACTCAGCTTTAATACATTGTTTACATTCAATTTTTACAGTTATAGACTCATAATTTCTAATTGTCCTACTCTTACAGCATTTTTGATACCCGCCATAGAACATCAGCATTTGAGTACAATAGGAAGGAATTTTTCTGACTTATGTAAGAAATCTTGGTAGATATATCAGTCTTTGTCAGTATGTTTTGTGTTTTCCATACCCTTCAGAACAAAAGTTATTGTATAAAGAGAAGAAAATTCTTCATCTTAAATAAGCAGTTCAATAGTCCTATGGTTATGGTGAAAACGACACTTCAGAAGGAGGTATTATTTCTCAAGTACCCCTTGGGACTCTTGAAGAGTGTTTTATAACAGATGGTAACATTTTGCATATAGAAGTGCTTTAAAATTTTTCAAGCAATTCAGAAAATACAAGAAATCATTTAGAGTCTAGATAACGTGATCTCTGTCCAAAACAATAGGGCCAATTCAAGACAGCTTCAATAAACTGACTTGGCCTCACAGCTCCCAGAGTTTGGCTCTAAGACAAGACTTGAGACATGAGTGGATAAAATTATCATTGCTTGTCCTGTGTTTAGGTATCATAACTGCATCCATCACACATTATAATGGGGACAGCCCCAATAGGTTTTGATCAAGCCTATTAACAGTACATTGTGCCAAGGAATATTCTGCAAAAGCTACTATATCCCTAGTGGGGCTTTTTCCTGATAAAATGTCACAGTAATATAAATTTCAGAAGTTTCCATGTAGTTGCTTGCATTTTGTCTAAAAATCATTTAGTATTGGAAGACTGTAAAGTCTTCAATTTTTGACATGTGCTTGAATTAAACAGATTTCACTTAGATACAGGATGCACTGATTTTGTAGTCATTATCCAAACATTATTTGTCCTTTGTCTGGCTGTATCTGTAAAGCAACTTTGAAAGTTCCTCTGAACAAAACTAGTGAAACTGGTTATTAGCTGTCATTTTTTAACTGGAAAATTCTCTGCATTAAGAGATATTTTCTCTGTAGTCTCACCACTCGATATAGAAGAAAACAAAAAAAGAATTTGCAGTATTAGAAACTGAGCCACAAAATCTTAAGATTTTTTCTTAGGTGCTTGTCTTGCTAGGAACACAGGACAACAGGAGCATTGGAGACAGGCATACATTTTCACTGGTGTCACAAGGTACAGTCCTTCTTAAGAATATGCCTAGTTTGTGAAGATACAGCAGTCTTTTCAGAAAATACACATTAGTGGTTGTGAAACATGCACTGTAGAGAATCATACATTTTGGAGAATCATACATACTTACTGCTGTGAGAGGAAACTATTTGGTACCACATCAGCACTGCCCAGGTCAAGGTGAAGAAAACTGCTGCTTTTCCTTAGGTGAAGCAGCATCAGTATCTCTGCAATGGATCTGGTACATAACAATACAAATATGACTGAATTAGGAGTATTGTAATGCTTATTGTGAACTTATTAAATATTTTCACAATGCAGCCTTAGCTGGAGTTTGGAAATTTAAAATAAAAGAGGCAAAGACTTGATCAAATTTTAATGGTTTGTTTGGTTGGTTTTCAGGGAGAAAGCAAAGAGAGTCAAGAAACAAGATCTAGTAAAAAAGCAGAATGGTAGCTAATATGGTCCCCTGAGATCTGGAGATGCATATAGAGATGTGTATTTATGAAGGTGGAAGAATTGATTCTGTCCTCAGGCTCCTTCTCCTGCTGCCTTGCCTTCCTAGTTGTAACTCAAAGTTCTGTGACTTCTTACCACCTCCAAAATCAAGATGTGACAATTTATAGTAGCAGGTATGCGTATATGTGTGTGAGGTTGTTTTTTTTTCTTTTCACTGTCTTACAGCCTGTGCAGACATGACATGGAGCTGGAGCAGGGAAGGCTGCTGAGGAAGACATATATTGTCATCAAGTTAGCATCCAGCTCTGTGAGCCTGTTTAGGTCACCCTCATCTCACATTAACTACCTCAGTCACCAGATTATTGGTTACTCTTAGCTGAGTGTATCAGCAGTTACTGAGCGTCCTTCTGTTTGATTTCAGCTGGGACAGTTAATTTTCTTTCCAGTGGCTGGTACAGGGCTATATTTTGTGTTTATACTGAAAAGAATATTTAAGGAATGTTTAGGTTATTGCTGAGCAGTGCTGGAACAGCATCAAGGCCTTTTCAACTTCTCACTCTGACCTGCCAGTGAGTGGGCTGATGGGTCCAGAAGAAGCTGTGAGGGAGCATAGTCAGAACAGCAGACCTCAACTAGCCAAAGGGCTATTCCATACCACAGGACATTCCATGCCCAGTGTATAAACTGAGAGGAGCTGGTCAGGAGTTTTAGATCACTGCTTGGGCATCAGTCAGCAAGTGGTGAGCAATTGCTTTGCCATCATTTAGTTTGGTTTGGTTTAGTTTGGTTTGCTTTTTTCCCCCTAGGGTTTTATTTCTCTCTGTTATATTTCTGGTCATTACTATTATTGTTATATACTATTATTGGTTTTATTATGATATTTTATTTCCTTGTAGATATTAAAATGTTCTTATCTCAATCCACGAGCTTTATCTTTCTTTTCCTGATTCTTCTCCCCATCCCACTGAGGGGGCAAGATGTATGAGCAAGCACCTGTGTGGAGCTTAGTTGCTGGCTGGGGTTAAAACATGACAGCTTCTCTTGTTTTACTTATAGTTCTATTCTGAGTGAAATATTTATGAAGAGCTCTTACTGTGGAAGTAAAAACGCAAAAAATCGCTGATGGAGATAGATGAGTGAAGTAGGTAGAAGGATCTCCACAAGACTTGTCTGGTTGTGCCTCTTATAAAAACACCCTGTTTATGGACTTTTTCCAGAAAATAAGTCTTATTTTTCTGTTGCACTGTCTGCTTTAGAAAATGCTCCCATGGTAACTGAGTCTCTTAAAAGCTTTTGATTTGTTTTTGTTTTTCTTCTATATTTTATTTAACACTTTGCCTTATTCAGCCAGCTTTATATCTCTTTTTATTTATTTGCTTAGCTTTGATATTGTTTACTTGCTGTTTTCCTTTGTTGAATCTTTCCCACTGTTCTTTTATGACTATATGTTCTCGTGCTGTGCTGTTCCTGCTGCCACTGAGCTGAAGGCCAAAGGAGGGGAAAAGCAGCTATCATCAATGATTCTATTACTAAAGCAATATTAGTAAATCCAGTTTAATCCCTTTTAAATTGTGTTTAAGTTTTCCTCTGCCTACTGCCACAAGCTGACATCAAGCACTTCCTTCCCAATACCAAAGACATCCATCAACATTTTTACAACAGTAGTTTGAAGCTCCAGTTTTCACTTCTTCTTGTTCCTCTTTCAGAAGCAAAGGCTCTGGTTCAGTTTGTTGGCCTGATCAAACTACAACAGATCTAAACTACATGTAAGTTTTTTCTCAAATAAGCCAAACATCAATCAAGTCTAATTAGCTTCTATACAAAACGGAGCACAAAGGCAGGATGCCTGAGAAAAATATATTTTGCCCTTAAAAGTGGAAGATCTCTGCTATCGTAACTGAATATAAGGACAACTGATTGGTACAGGAACAGGAACGTCTGCATTTTGTTGTTGTTATTGTTCCTAAATGTTCAGAATATCATAATCTGCATTGTTTGCTAAATGATATTTCCCTTGTCAGATGAATTCTGATTTACCACCTCAATTTTTTTGTACTATCCAAATGCATAGGGAGCACTAACAATTAGCAAAAATCAGTGAAGTTGTATATGGAACAAATGCAGTACAAAAGTATCTTGAAAAGATCTGTAAAAATAAAAATTTTTAAAGGAAGAACTCTTTCTGATTTATACAGCAAATGAACCAATGAAATTAAACTAAATGGAATACAAAACATAATCAGACACTGTACAGACATTAGTTAGCTGTTGATGCTAGAAAGTCTGGATCCACCATGTAGTTAGCCAAACATCATTGTCATTATTTTAAATGAAGAATGAAATGAAAGTACTGGAAAGTGTTCTTAAAAACCCATAATGCTTTGTAAATCTTCACTAAAATACAGAATGATAGAATCATAGAATTGTTTGGGTTGAAAGAAATCTTAAAGATTATCCACTTCCAAACTCCCTGCCAGGAGCAGGGGTACCTTCCACTAGACCAGGTTTCTCAAAGGCCCTTGAACACTTCTAAAGACGGAGCATCTCCAGTCTCTCTGGGCAATTTGTTCCAGTGTCTCACCACCATCATAGTAAAGAATTTCTTCCTTATATTTTATCTAAATCTACCTTCTTGCAGTTTAAAGCCATTCATCTATTACCACTCATCCCACCACTATACTCACAGATAAAGAATCCCTCTCCATCTTTCCTCTAGGCTCCTTTTAGGAACCAGTAGGTCTTCCTGGAGCTTTCTCTTCTCCAGGCTGAAGAACTCAGCTTGTCTTCACAGGAGAGGTGCTCTAGCCCCCGATCATGTTTGCAGCACTCCTATGGACCCGTTCATGCAGATCCATGTCTGTCTCATATGGAGGGCCACAAAACTTAACATAGTACTCCCAAGTGAAGTTTTGAGAGAGCAGAGAGGGAGAATCACCTACCTTGACCTGCTGGCCACACTTCATTTTCATCAAGTCTTCAACAAATGGAATTTTAACTTCTCATGTTTTCCCATGTTCTTTCTTGAAGGTAATTTTTGTCACTATATTATTATTTATAATATTCCCATATTGACATCTAATTTTTCTGCCTTTGTTTTCTAATCTGAAAAATGAAAAAAAAAAATCATTAAAAGCAGAGTAAATTTGTCCAAGTTTATAAATAAAACCCCAATTATCAGCATAAATCCTGTGAGAGACTGTAAAGTTTTAATTTCATTTCAGTTCAGGGATCATTATAAAGTATATGTGCTCCTATTTAGTGATACTTTGTAACTTAAACAGCAGTTTATGCATGACATGATAAAATCCTTATTATGAAAAAGTTATACTTCATTCTTCCTACCTAATTCCTAGGATTTATTCAGGGAGAAAACAAAGGCAAATTTGGGGAGGAAATGGAGGCTATAGCTAAGTAGATTTGCAGTCTTCACCTTAATTTCTCTTTCATGTGCACAGCTTTTACACAATTCTAACCAGTTCAAGAGAGCAAGTTAATATTTTCTCTTTAACATGTTATTCCTTAGACTACATTTAAGATATAGAAGAAGAGGTTTTAGGCAAATAACCCAAAACTAAAGACAACAACATAGAATATAGCCATGTATCATTTATGTATCTTTTTAATTTTATCCTATATATGGCATGCTCTCCTAGTCAAGTAGGAAAAATCATTTTCATTTTAAGATATGAAACATTAGACTTTCTAAATTATTGTTTGCAGTTTCATATCTCCACCTTTTCATAACATTTCACCTCTTTGGAATGATCTTCCCTTGTTACAGTGACAAGAATTTTATCTTCACGATATGCTATTAAAATTTTCTTTTTTTTTCTGCTTGTGATACTATATCTTAAGGACAGCATATAAAATAAGTTTTTACAACATCATGTGGAGAAGAGCTATGTCAATCTTTAATACTAGCTTCTACGAAAATAAATTTGTGTTGAGCAACTTCTTGTAGTAAACAACATATAAAGTACGGACAACAGAAATTGACAGCTTCCTGTCATAACATTAAATCAAATGCAAAGAAATGGCAGAGTACACAGTCAAGAAATTTACATTTAAAAAAAAAAAACCACAAACCACTAACATAATGCAAACCATTTCAGTAGACATAAAAAAATCTGGTTTCAGTTTTCAGAGGCAACCATTGATGTAATTGCAATACATTTGTCAATGCACATGTAGATGATAAGTCTGAGGTCCACGTCAAAAATGCAGCTCTTATTAGTAATAGATTCATAGAATATATATTTAAGAACTAAAAATCGACAGAACAACTAAAAAGAAACTTCTCATGAGGTGAGGAATATGGATACTCTTGCATTCATTCTATACTAAAAGCTGTAACTTTGTAGAAATTCCAAAGTGATTCTGAAACAATAACAATTCAAATTCTTTTATCCTAAAGGTCTCAGAAAATTGAGACCTTCGTTTTTCATTGCACTAGACTGCATTGCAGTTTGCCTTGAAGGAAAATGCATTATTTGCCTGGAGATTCTTGAAAACATCAAAATATTAAAACTGTCAAATCTTCTGCCTGCACTAAGATTTGTTATAATTAGTACAAAGTCAAAAGCATCATTAACTTTAGCTATACACAAGGGTACCAGCAATATCCCACTGAAATACTTTCTGTTTAAGTAATTCATTAACTTTCCCTGAAATCTACTGACATTAAGATATCCTTGTTTTTTCATGAACATGCTAATGTGTAATCACTCATTTAGATATTTGAAAGGCTGTTAGGTAGGTAAAGACTATTACTAATTTTCAAGAACGTACTTAAATTCTATATGAAATTATAGTACTCTATTAGCATTATAAAAAAAGTCTCATTTATATAATCTTCATGAGGTATAAGATGCATTAGCATATAAGGTCACGATCCTGTAAACTGGTTCACGTATAGAGTAAATCATCATTGTGGTACAGGGCAAAAATGGTCGTTACTTCCTTTTTTTTTTTTTAAATGAAGCAGAATCAATGAGGTTTATTTTGATGATCAAATTCTGAAAGTTTCAACTAACAAAACTCCATTTCCAAGGAAGCTGCATAAGGAACCAGGGTTTCTATACAAATAAATAACTGTCACTCTAGCTATCTAGGAAAAAAATATTCTCATCATATAAATTACAGAACTTTAATGCAAATTTTGTCAGTCTGCTTTTTACTCAAAACAACTGTAAAATATCCAACACAGTTTCCTGGTGTAGATAGGATTTCTGCAATGCAGATCAGAGGAAGTAAATTCTGACTACATTTACTATATATATGCTGATGCATGTTTATGTATTACTTACATGCCTATTTGCACAGAGAACATCTTCCACATAAATACAGTGGTTTTTAATTTTACCTACATTTATAAAAAGAAAAATGATGATTACTTTGGTAGATGCCTACCACTATAAAACCTCTGCTAGTAACTTCTATTCTTAGGTATTAAAGGAGGGGTTGCAGAATCCTTCCATAAAGCCTTCTCATTAAGGGAAAAGTCTTTCACATCTTCCTCTCTTCACTAGCTATTTTGGTGATAGTTAACTCCCTCCCCCTGTCTATCCATACATTTCTCTATCTGCTTTAGCTCTCATATATGCAGTGGTAGTATATTCAAAAGAATTATTCACTAGCCTTATCACAAGACCTCAAATCTGAGGTGCCAGACAGTTATTTAAGTTCCTTGAATACAGCTATGCAGAGTGAATGGCACCAAGTAGTAGATTTCAGGGTGAATCAAGGTCTAAGTCTGACTCAATTTCAATAGTTTCCATTAAAACAATGGTCTGAAAAAAACGTACATTTTGCAGGCTTATCTTTTTCCCTCCAGATTTTCTGTTCTCTTACAGTAAATTAAGAAAAGAATGGTTCTTCCTGAGACATTAGAATCACTCAAACAGGATAAAAAGCAACTTTTAGTTTGGATTGCACCCAAAGTAAAAGCTTACAACACAGGGTGAGTAATCTTTCAAGGTTGCTGTGTCAGGCTGTGTTTTTTCATTCTCAAATTGGAGACTGAAGGCAATGGTAGCCTGAACATGCTGCATCTCAGGAAAAAAATGGTCCAAATATCTTAATTACTGTACTTTGTCTCTAGGTGAGGGAGGAACTCCAGATTTTTTTGCTGAGTTTGGATCTCAGTGGAAACAGTGAAAAACAACTATTTCCCATAGATGTCACTCTCCAGAGATTATGCTTCAGTAATGAATCTCCTGCTTGTCATCTAAAAAATTTCCTCCAAAGCACTCTGTGCCATCTTTGGCACCTACACTGCCTGTCAGCAGTCTCTGCTATGTCAGCGGCTTGAAGTCTCTCTCACTCCTATATTCAAAGGCCCTTAAACAATGAACTTAGTATTAGCACCTCTGTCTTGTCATTGCCATTTTCTGACCTGCTGATGCTATTCTTATGACATGGTTAGAAAAGAGATTGCTGCATGAAAAACAGAGGTCCTGGAATTCAAATTGTTACAGGGTAGCATTCTACATTTCCTCATCATTCATTTCTCTAGTAGCCTCATTCCCTGTTCCCTAAAGACCTCACCTTCCTTCCTTGTACAAGGTTTCCTCCCATCTCTCCCTGCATTAATAGAAAAGAATCCTGGATGTAGTTCAGAACAGCAAGAATATTGATTAAGTAGTTTATTTTATTCTGGAAGAAATACAGCCCAAGGATGTAACTGCTTTTCCTTCACGAACATGTCTCTACTCAGTTATCAATTTTTACTGAATTAATAGTAAATACTTTTTGACAACTCTAATATCAGCCAAATTTAACTGAAATGACCAACAAATTTTAAAATTATTAGGGAACATTTACAAATATATTGATGGACACATATTGCTGCATATATGTCGTTTCTTCCATAATCTAGGCTGAAAATACTGCATTAAATCAGTTTGATACCACAGACAGTTTATAAACTTTTGCTCCAAACCCTATTTGTGGGATTGTGCAGTGAAAACAGTGAACCAGAGCAACAATGACATTTAAAATTTATAAACCCATACTGATCTATAAACTCACACCTCTAGCTGAGGGGCCTAGTTGGCCCCTTATATCTGATAGCATTAAAACTCTTCAGAATGGGATAAAAACATCAAAATGTTTTCTGATTTATGAGAAGTCTATTGTTTTTGTAACTTTGCTAGCTAGGTCCATTTATACTGTGTGTTTTCTGAAGGTTATCTGACCACAGCTCTCTTCAGATAAAAAAATTACGGTCAGAGAGAGGTGGGAGGGAAAGTGCAGGACATGGTAGAAAAAAGTGTTCTTTTTTGCAGATTTATGTACAATTGATTGATGAGGTCATCATATGAAAAGTCTGATTGGACACTGGTATAGGTCATACCTACACTAGGAGATTAATCTCTGGTGCTATTCCCAAGTAAAGGAAATAAATTGTTTCTATGCTTTTAAGTTATCAAAATGGTCCATGGCACAACCATGGTCTGTTTCAATTAGCACCCTTACTAGAAATTCGTGAATGTAGTTGGGGAATTAGCACAGGCCAGATATAGTTGAGGTCAGACTTTTTCAGTAGGATCTGTTGCAGTAGGACAATGGGTAATGGTTTTAAATGCTTTTAATGGTTTTAAACTAAAAGAGGTTAGACTTAGACTAGATATAAGGAAGAAATTTATTACAATGAGGGTGATGAAACACTAGAACAGGTTGCCCAGAGAAGTGGTAGATGCCCCATCCCTGGAAACATTCAAGATCAGGTTGTATGGCGCACTGAACAACCTGATCTAGTTGATGACCGTGATTATTGCAAGAGGAGTTGGACTAGATGGCCTTTAAAGGTCCCTTCCAACTTAAATCATTCAATGTATTCTCTCCTATCCAGAAATAAAAAAAAATACAGAAACATTGTCAAAGCTCTGGGTATGTTTTCCAACACTTGCCCAGTGTAACTTACCAGAACAAACTTGAAATACATTATCAATGAAGGATCCAAATACTGGAAAATTAATTGGAAGAGACCATTGACATAACTGTGGGATCTCAGTATGGTAACATTTTGTAAAACAGAATTAACAATAGTTATGAAACTAAAATGGCAGTAGCTTTGGAAAAGTATTATTGACCTTTGGATAAGTCAATACCTCCTCTGCCAGCCTCTTTTATTGGAAATCTTTGAAGGGTATTTAATTTAATCATATTATTTCTCCTCTTAAGAGAAAAAAATGATGCTTTATGAAAGAAGAGAGACGCAATGTAAAGACGATGCCTGGGATTACACCTTTTAAAAGCTGTTACTCTTAGAAATAAAAACCTCCAAACAGAAAAAAAAAATCAACAAAAAAAACCCTCTAGAGAAATCATTAGCAAGAGGCAATATGTTTGCAGCCACCCTCTTCAGAAAAAAAGATAATTTAACATAGATATGGGCCATTCTGTGCCAGATGGTCTCATATTGAACACATACACCAATACTGACCTTGTTTAAATAAACAAGTAACAAGGAAGTCAGGTTTTACTTGTTGAAATATATTCATAAAATTTTAACCGTCTTCAGAATTACTCTGCAGAGATCAACAATCTCCTTGTTAATCTTCTGCATATATTATTCTACATGGAGCAGCATGTGGAAAAGGGGAATGTAGTATCTCAGTAACCGAGAATATGTTAAATTAGATCTTCCTTTAGTTACTGTTATTCTGTAGCTATCTACCTGCAGAACGGGATGCTGTTTGACCTTTGTGACTCCATGGGCTCATGAGAGAACCTTTTGAGGAGCGTTACCACTTTTCTCTCCCAGCTCAGAACAGCAGAAAAACAGCAAAACTAATAAAATAAATAGGAAGAAGCAGAAATTATGATTTCATGTACCACTATATCAAAATAGCTCAAATCTTACTTCTTTGGATGATACTGTAAAACTGCTTCATCTAACAATTAAAAAAGATGTGAGAAAATGTATGCGTTTTTTTAAGGTTTAAAGGTGTATTGATACTGATTTAAGAAGAAAATTTTCATATAACAGCAATATTCACATCCACAAATGATGCACAAATGATACATACCAATGTTTTTCTAGATTCTGATGGCTCTTACTACAGCAGTCCCTTTTAATGAAGAAAAAAATACCTTCCTGGTACAGAAAGCCACAAATGTGTAGACATCATATTAAAAACAGAACATAAATGACATACTGGCCTTCCATAGTATGAGAGATTTCATGTGCACACAGGTTAAAGGAAGTCAGTACTATGTTACTGGAATCAAATAAAAGAAATCTAAGAGAACAAAGAGTTTTGAGTTGGTAACTATGACTAAGTAAGTTGGTCTTTATCTTTAAAGTGAAAACAGGGTTGCTTTGGCTTTTAAATCAAAAATGCTCTAGCTGTTAACTCTGAGTCCCAGAAATAAAATGAAGTCACAAAAAAGAAGATGTATTTGGTTTTGAGTAAGTACTGTATTTGTTCAGTTTAACAAGTCTTAAATGGAAGATCTGAGATTGAAGGAACCTAAAAGTCTAATCATCTGATTTACTCTCTAGGTTGTTTTTCGAAGGAACAGTAACTCACGTATTCATGCAGAATGCCCATTTGTCTGCCACATTTATCTTACTATATTTTGAACCCAGTCCTAATTAAAGTAGTAGGAAACAAAAGGGCAAATTCTTCAAAAGATTATCTCTCTGTAAGCTGAATGAAAACTGACACCACAGTAAAAGAGAGATATCTTTGTAATGCTTATACGTGAGAACAGTTAAATTGTGAGTTCATCTGTAATCCTCATTTATTTGACTGCCAGTACCTAGGCAACCAGGATATATTTACCAGCCCAGGCAACTGGAAAGCAGCTTTACATAAAGGACATCAAGGAGTAGCACTTACTTGACTAGCCATGCAAAGAAGGATAAGGAGTAGAGAAATGGTTGAGGTATGAGCCTGAAATTGCTAGAGATGTGGAAGGCACCAGTGTTTACTGTGGCATGTTTAGGAGCCTCAGGAAGGTAGGTTTCACACAGATTATGGGGAGAAAAGAGCAGTCTAATGGCAATGACATTGTGTAGTGAGCAAATTTTAGTACTTAAAAAACAGACTGCTAGAAACAAAGCTTCATTGGGGAGTTATTTGTGTTTGATATTGTTATCAACAGGACTTGGTTATAAAACTGAACTGTAGGTGTGTGAAATCGGTTTGTTAATCCTTATTACAGCCATCTGGGCACAGAAATCCAGACTGAGAGCACCATCCTTGCTTCTTGGGGATTTGGGCTCATTACTATTCTCACTGTTCTGTTGGGTGCTTGTAAGAATAAATCCTGGGAGAAGTACATTGCCATTTCTCTAGCCAATAAAAGGAGTTTATAAAAAATATATATAAGCAGCAACAACAGCAACAAAACAGGACTGACTGGATTAGTTTTGTCACTATAAACAGCTGAAAGTCATCTTTCACAGCCTGCATGGAGAGCAGGTCATATTAAAAATGTCTTTTATGAACCACAAAATGATGGATTTTTGTTTTTAAATATAACATATGCATGGTATGTAACATTCCAAGTTGCTTCTTAAATGCTTCTGTGTTTATCACAACATTTGAATGTGACATTTTAAACGAGATTTTAACTATTGAAACTCTTCAACAAGGGATTTTCAGCTGCTATTTATCAGTGTTTCCACATACTTTAAATCTGCTTCTGAAGTCAGGGGGACTCTCTTTAAGGTCTCTGTATTTAAAATGGGTCTCTAAGAAAACAATTTTATATTAATAACCTTTAGTTTCAGGATTAATATAGTTAATGTATTCTGTTCAGGCATCAGGAATCTACACCATGTAAGACCTTTCAGGCTCACAGCCCAGCCAGTGTAATGTACTATTACTCTTATACTAAATGATATAAATACAAAGTATCAATACAGATCTATACTGGTGACGTCAATGATAGATTTTCCATTCAACAATAGTCTGAGTGTTGGATTCCATGATCTTGCTTAGGAACTGCACTGATTGAAACTAAAATTCAATTGAAATCATAAAAAGAAATTAAATCCTAAACTGAAATTGAAATCCTAAAAATAGACTACCTAATACCACAAGATTTTGACTAATATTTTGAGTGAATTATTTTACCTTTTTCTGTCTAAAAGTTCTATTTTTTATTAAATAGAGAACCAAATTTCTCCTTCTGCAAGACTGTCTTAGGATATTCACACTCTAAGTGTTTCTACAAGAGACTGCAGTTCCTAAATGCTTTTACTGATTGTACAAAGACAGAAAACAAATAAATTAGTTTATAACAGAAGTAACCACTGAATGATTAATGTAATTTTTCCTCCAGAGTTATGCCATTCTAAGATCGCTGACTGCAAGCCATTTAATTAGCTTTAAGTTGAAAAGAAATATAACTTTGTGCCTATTAAATATTCAAGCATGCCACTTATTTATATTTGTTTATTTAATTACTTTAGAAAAGTACCTATTAATGTGGCAAATGGGAACTTCATATTCAATTTGAAAACTCATGTTGATACCAAGGATGCATCTTGTACAGTTTGTAATCTAGGGGAATAAATAATTTGATTTTCCACTACAAGACTGGGGTGACAATAGGATACAAGTGAAAGGGAATAGGGCAATGGGAAGTGTCATAAACAGTTTGCCTTAAATTCATCTCCTGAAAACTGGCACTGTGACAGAGATGATACCACATGGCAAGGAAGTTATTTTTCACCTTGTTTCCCCACCTTGCGTTTCACTGTAACAAAGAGTCTTCTCTAACTTGAGTCCTTGAGTCACATGTTCCTATGTGACCTGATCTAGGTTGACCTGCTTCTGCAGGGGGGCTGGACTAGATGATCTCTAAAGGTCCCTTCCAACCCTACCATTCTATGATTCTATGATTTAAACATAGAGTTTTTTCTATGCTCTAAATTATATCATTTCAGCTCATTTAGCCAATCAAGCTCAGCAGGTTCTATAGAAAAGGTGGAATTTAGATAAATACTAGATGGGTGCTAGCTGTAATTTGCCAGTTTTAGGTATTCAGCTGTGAATTGATACAATTAATAGTTAGTCAGTTTACTTCATGAACATTCCCATATTAGAACAAATTTGATTGGAATTTACGCATCTTTTAGCTAATCCTCCCTTTCCCAAAATTAATTTGAATTAGGTGAGTCCTGGTAGTTTTTAACCTTCATTGCCCAACATTTTGCATTGCATTTCCACAAAGTAAGGGTAGTTGCGAAGTGGATGAAAAAAATAGTTATTATCCAATTTGGCAGCATGTTCTGTCAGCTTTTCTGTGGTCAAAACAATTAGAATTGCTACATATCAGAAAAAGTGTTGTTTGTTCTTTCTAGAAATTTCTAGGATCTAACAACAGGAATGCCAACCAGACTCTAAGATAAAGACCATCCCTTAGTTTACAAAGGAAACGGGAAGCTTGGGAAACTGATTTATTCCAGACCATATGGAGGTGGCCAGGAATGTTTGTAACTCACCAAATAATCAGCAAAAGCTTCCCAGAGAATACTGCATCACATAGGCTCTAGCTACTTTCCTAAAATTACAAAATCCCTGTGACCAAAATCAGTTAAGTGGTAACCTATATGCAAATAGCTCAGTAAAACCATTGAAAAATAATTAACTTTTAAAAGAGAACAGCTGGAAAAGAAACTGGAAGTTGAAAGTTGTGTTGGAACCTAGCCTTAAACCAGAAGATATATAATAGAATAAGCCTAGTGTCTGAGGACCATTATTTTACTTTTAATTAGTATTAGTCTGTTACTGTAGTTATTTCTTAAGCTATTAGAGTTTTATCTCCATTTTGTGCCTCGATTTCTTAATAGCATAGAAAGGTCAATGGAGAAAATAAAATTCTCTCATTTAAAAGCAAATTCTCAGTCACCTTGGGGTAACTATCTTTCAAAGAATTCTTTCCAATGAACTGAAGAAAATTTTACAGAGATATAGTTAACTACGTCAAGCAGCATATGTAAATACCCTTTAGACATAAGTATAAACTTTAACGACTATTATCATTGCTACAGATGCCCAAGAGTTCTGGTCTCACATTGATTACACATTGCAGATTCTTTCTATGGATCCCTCTAAGGAAAGCAAGAGAGAACTTTGTATTTTTGGTCAAAAATACAAACAAAAGACCAATGCCATCTTGAAATTTCCCTGTGGCACGCACAGAAACAAGCCCCGTGTACAACATCTATGATAGTATCTATAAGCAGCAATTAATACTGAAAGAGATACTCCACATTTTCCAAAGCTTCACACTGCCAGCATGCTTTTCACTGGCAATTAACAGCAAGAAATGATACCTCAAAAAAGTGTCAAGGGGAAACGGAGACTTTGAAGAAGTGCAAGCTGTTTTTAAAAGAGTTTGACACTATTCAAAACAGACTTTCTCTTTTCCCATTTGCAATACTATTATATTTTAACACCTTTCTTCTGTGTTACTGTGTCCTGACACCTTCAAAAAGCTAAATAAATCTATTACAGAGTATGAACCACAATTCAAAGCTAAAAACATTTTCATCAGAAAAAAAATTAGTTATTGCATCTCCCAAACACCATGAGTGTGCCTTGAGAAGAAAATTTAACTCTTTCATAAATGTTACTTAGAAGCAGAAAAATCTTAATTCTTCTCTCTAAATCTCAGAAACAGAGCACTTAGCAGTCAACAACTGTTCAAAATCAGTGGTTAGCCCAGAGGAGTTTCTCACTATGACTGTTTACCTTTCAGATTCTAAAATTATCACTCTGGGCTTATTTCTTCAATTCTTTCTCAAACAGTCCAATACACATGCAGAGAGAGCAACTGATGTAACAACTGCAATTTTCTACACCATCCTCACACCACCATCATTACTACTTATTCTAAGACCCACTTGTATAAGATCAGTATGATCTGATTTAAGGCTGCTAATCATGCAGATCCTATGGGCATAGGATATCTCAATTCTCTTCAAAAACATAGTTGTGTTCTAACTATTCACTGCTATGCACCTTTTTAATTATAAAGTCCTGTTGACTTCACTGCTGGTAAAAAAAAAGGATGATCCTTTATGTATGTCTGAGGAGGCTAAGTTAGAAAGGTAATAAAGGAAAAGAAGGGGGGAAAAGAAAGGCAAGTAAAAGAGCAAGACAAAGGAAGAGACTCAAATAACATACATGTTCCTACCATATATATGATGGCTGCACTCACTCATGTTCTATTTTCTGTTACATACTGAGTAGGAATCACAAGACTTCAGAAAGAGAGGAGCAAGCTATGGGTTGTGATCTACCTAACCAGTTTGTTTCATTTGCAACCCCATCTGGAGGATCATGAGGCAAGAGACATCAGGCATAACCAGTCTAATTGCATTCCTTTAGAAGAAAGTATCTGTTTTTCAGGCACATTTAGGGCATCTTACAATAAAAAATAACTACTAAAAAATAATGTAAATTTTAAAGAAAAGCTTGAAATACAGTGTCCCATTCAAATTGCCGTGGAACTTCTCATCAAAATCTAAGAATTACATATTTATAGCCTTGTCATGATATTTTTAGTGAAATCAGCCCTACAGCAGAAAGCAATTGAAATTTGCAGCCCACAATTCACAGCATGTTGATTCTGAACCTATCATTGCTAGACTGATTACAGCATTTTAGAATATTTTATAGAAAAGGAAAACTCTAATTTGCCAGTGGTCAAGTGTACTTTGGTTTTCTCTGTTTATGAAGAACATTTTGCTTCTACCCAAGAATTAATAGATTCAAACAAATAGATTCAAACATACTGTGCAGTTTTATTGACAACATATATACTCCTTTCTTATTTTTAATCACAGAAGCTAAAATTATGCTTGGACTAGTCAATTTAGCACCTATTTATAGAACTAATTCCAATTAAAAAATAGAGAATTTAATAAAGCAATAAATTAGTATGTTTGTTTTTTCACTTGGATTTTAAATACATGGGGATAATCATGTGCATCAGTGGAAACAGGATAACATTCAAGAATCTTTTATGGGTGCAAATTAAAGACTTGTGATAAAACAAAACAGTGGTATTTTTTTTCTCTGCTGTCCCTGTTGAATAAATCATCTTCTCACAAATGCTTTGTCTAAACTTTAGTTTTTAAAGAACATTAGAAATCTGCATGCTATGTTTCTTTTATCTTTAATTATATGTTTCGATTACAAAGAAATAAGAATAGAAATCAGAAAAGTGAGTCTAAAAACAGAAAAGACTATACTTTAAAGAAAATTCTCAGAATCTATATTTTCCCAGGTGTTGCAGAGAGGGAAGATGATAAAAAGGAGAGCAGAAATTGTTCTTATTAATAGAGGTGAATAAAGAGAACAGGCTACAAATGTGCTGACAGTAAAACTTACGAAGTTTGGTACTTCTCCCTGAACGGAAAGAGAACTTCAAGTTTCTTATTTTGTCAGTGAAACAAATGGAATGGGAGAATAAAATCAAACCAAAACCATGGGAGAATGAATCTATTTGTATTAAGATACTTAAAATCTGACCAATCAACCTCTATGGGCCAAACTTGTTGCCAAAATATGAAACCTGCTATGTGTTAAGAGAATGCAAATGTATTCCTGCATATATGGTAGCTACAGTAGAAAACTGGGCATAATATGTAGAGTTCAGTTTTGAATCACATATTAGTTTTCTATCCAAGACTTACTTATATTGCAGCAAAGGGTTATGCACACACCCAACCAAGAGCCAAGAAGGGATTACCATGCTAAGCTACAATGAATTTGGGAAGGTAGAATGTTTCATTTCTTCACCTAACCACACAAATCTACATAAAAAAACAAACAAAATAATAACGTACATGTAAGTACTATTTCTCAGTCTGCACACTAGTCATGGTTGAGGGTGTACCTGAAGACTGATTCCAACATTAAAAAGGCTAACAGATTTTGTAGTTCAGAAAAAAAAGGAAATTTTTATTTAGTCTGCAGCTCAATTTATAGAATGATTATGAGTCATAGTAAGCATAACTTTCCCTTTTCTCTGTGCAGCAGGATAAGAAACTAAGTCATAGTAATGCTAAATAAGTAATTTTGAAACTGCAACAACATGAAAACATTTTCTGATTTTGCAGCCAGCAGGTCTGTGGGATCTGTTTTCTAATTTTTAAACCTTGGGAAAAGCTGTTCCGTACATAAATCTTCATGTATTTCAGATGAAAACAATCCCACATGTATGACATGAGGATAGTACATCTTTCATCTGTACCTCATGGAGAGCATAATTAACAAGAGTTCCTCTCATGCACACTACCACTAAATCCAGGACTTTAACAGCTTTTTTCTTTAGCTAATGCCTCCACTGATTTCTCTTGGGAGCTGCTGGGATCTCCCTCTGTACCAATTATTTAGCATCTTCTATTATTTGTTTTCTCGCTCTATTGCACATCAAGAAACCTAGTCGTAATGGAGAAATGGGGTGCATACATATGATCTAGGAAAGAAATTCACATTCCTCTGAGTCTCCAATTTGCTTCTGTACTCTTCTCCCTCCCAGAAGTTTGTAGAAGTTACCTCTTTGACTCCTCTCACCTTTTCTTCCCTTCTGCCTGCTAATTTAGAACATGGTAGTTTGAGAAAGAGCTTCTCCATCAAATGCATCTCTGATAAAATGGAGCTTTTTCTCCCCAATACACTTTTAAAGGCAGTGTACTTTCTTAAGAAATAGGATGCTGTGATTCCTCTATATACACTTTTTCTTTATACAATCATGGCTTTTCTAGAGGTACAGAGACTAAAATACCAGAAGTTTGTACCTTATAAGTAACTGGATTTTAAAGTCCATAGTCCTGTTTGGTCAGTGTAAGAAATCTTTAGAAATATGAAAGAAGTGTCTTTGTTTTGCAATGAACAAAACCCTAATGTACAGTAGCTTTTAAACAACTTCATTCTTCAGACAGAGGAATCCACCTGCAGTGTTGTCAAATACAACAAGTTTGCATTGCATTTCTAACAAGCTTAGGCACCTGTTACATGGAAACATGATTAAAGGCTAGGTGAGTGACAATTTTCTCTTATTCAAAATGTTTTTCAGTTTCTGTTAATACTGATAAGATTGAAGGTAGTGGGATAACTGCCATTTCAAGTATCTTCCTATGGAAGTGTAGCTGCTAATAACAATGCTGTCACGAGTTTCTGGGTGTCTTAAAGGTACTATGGGAATATAATGGAAAAATGGCAAGTAATTGTCAACACACTCAAGGAACTTGTTGATGGGGTATAGAAAAACATACATATGTCATACTAATCTTTTACTCTTGTGTGCTTGAGAAGTAGAACATCTGTACTTAGATAACATAGGCTGTGACACACTCAGAGGGACCTTATTGAACATGCTTGAGATCCCTGCCCTGCTGTGCAAAAGATCAAAACACAGTCATATACTAAACCTGTGTGAATGTTTGAAATTAGGTAAAACCAGCAATCATAAGTGATCCTCCAGCAAGAACTGAGCTCTGCAACGCCTTTATTCCTGTTTGTGTACCTCTACCTGTATGCTGATTGAGGGATTCCCTATTTCATGAGGTAAGGAAAATAATTTTAATCTTTCCTTTTCATCCACGGTTTTATGATTGTTGCTTTATCTTTACCCACATCAGCTCACACAGACACCATCACAATACTGACAAATAAAACAATTTTCAGTTTACAGTGCAAGGAGGTGGATAGAAAAAAACACCTCTGAAAAGAGCATGAGAGCCACTCTCTCAAGAAGTAAAACAAAAAGATGAAGGAAAATGGTCAGACTGGAGTACAATCTATGCAGTGAACTATGTGGGAGAAGGACTCAAACAGAGGAGTAGTGAGTAACAACCTTTCCCCTCTTCAAGCAGCCTGGGAAACAATTCATTTTTTCAAATCTGGTTTTGGTCTGCTGTGTCCAGTTTGGGATGAATACCCTGCCTTCAGAAATTTTGAAGTTAAAATAACATTCTACACATTCCTTTTGATTTCAGAACAGTTTAAGGAAAATCCTGGAATTTTTGGAGACTCAGTCTGAGATCCCAGAATGGTCTAGTTTCACATTCTCCTCCTGACAGGATACAAGAAAATGCCAAAACTTAGTGCGAAATAGCTTTTGCCATTTTAGTCCTCTAAATCAAGGACTAAAATCTCTTCCCAGTCTTCTTTTTTCAGTGTACCTTTGTGTGTTTTAAGAATATTTTCAGCTCTGCTACCTAGGTAGATATACTCCATTCTTTCCATTTATCCCTGTAAATAAAAGCAAAGTGAATACAAGACAACAAAAAGTATGCCTTTTATGATAAGCCAAAATGTAGAGGGTGAATATTACTTGATAAAGAAATGGTAGTTTTGCGACACTTTGAACTGTGTTGGTATGAAAAATAATTACACTGTTTATGTCCAGAAATAAAGGAAGTATGTGGAATACATAGTCTGTGAAAAGAAGTGCTTCTTCACTCAGCTGTAGCCTTATGTTCAGATATCTCACTAACAGCCAAATGGATTTTTATCAAACTTTTTGAACACTTCACCTCTGGATTGAGCACAACTCTGAGAAATTTCCTTCCAGGAGTTAATGGCTTGGAAAGTTATAAGCAGCAGAAATTAAGTACTTAAAATGGAAAGAACATCCTAGCCATGTCTGTTAAGCATGTACCTTTGCCACCTCAAGCTGTGAGTTCAGATCTCAAAAGATACGTGGCATCAGGCTGACTCAGTGCTCAGATGACAGCCCTTTAGGGACCACTCAAGTAGAAATACAGCAGTGAGCAGCATTCTCACTGAGCTGCTAATGAAGTAGTACCCATGTCAGGTGTTTGAGGCTATCCAAGACAAGTCATAGAATTATTGTCTTCTGTGATTAGTGATGTAGTTAATCTGGCAGTGTAGATGTGAACCCTTGTGTCCTAGTTCAAGGCCAATTTAAGCAGTCTGTTTTTATCATCTCTCAATCTTATTTGGGTATGCAATTCTCTACATCTTACTCTGGAAGTGTCACAGTTTATCAACAATAATTGCATGCCACCAGGAACTAGGCATTCAGTGGTCTTCACTACATTTTGTAACTATGCAGTGGGACACTACTAACCACAGACATACTGCTTAGACCTTGTCCATGACCTTGAGCAAGCCACACCAGTTAGAGCTTTTAGCCTGGTATGTATGAAGCGAGGCTTTTAAACAAGGTATTTTATTCTAATTGTCTGATCTCTGAAACAGAAAGGCATCTCTAGCTCCCCTTACAACACATTTCTTCAATCAAGAGTTAAAGTATCAATAAGTAAATGATAGTACTGAACTTCAGTATCCTCCACCTTATTAAGTTGACAAAAAACATTTTCCAGTCTCAAATGTTCTCATTTAATATCTTTACAGATCCTTGAAGGTGTCAGGTTATGAAAATTATTATGTATGTTGCATAAGTAGAATAGCTGGTAAAGTTTGGAAAAGGTTTTAGGATCTGTTTGCACAAATTATCTTGCAGATGAGAATTTGTCATTCTAATAAATAAAAAGAGCAAAGAATATTCATAGAGCCTGATTTCCCTAAAGCATGATTTAATCTGAAGTTAAGAAGAACTGCTAGTGATTCCTCTCTGAAAATTTCAAAGTTTGAACATTTAATCCTGTTTTTCTGCTATTCCACAGGAGGTACTTTTTCAATTCAGTAAATTCAGTGTAAGTTCAGGTGGGAACCTTTGTGCTCTTCCTATATGCTTTGTTGTTTGTTCCAGCATTGGGCTTTTTCTCCTTTTTTTTTTTTTTTTGGTGTATTTTGGATAGTAGTTTAGAATATCATCTCATAGAAAGAAACTTCACAGCCCCAGTCAAGTAGTTTGAAGACACAAGTATCATGTAAACATGATCATCCTCCTACTAAGACTATTGGCTAGTGTCCTCCTTAAACAAATAGCTGCAGATAATTCTTTTATTCTAGTTTCCTGAGGAATTAAGCTTATGCATTTGCATGGTTTATTCACCCATCTATCATCCTATCCCTGCTACCTACTCTAATTTATTGGCCAGATTCAACCCAACTTGGCAAGAGGAAAAGCCATTTCAAAGATAAATAGAATCCTGAGCTTATAAACATTAGTCAATGAACAGAACTGCAGTTACTGTAGTGAGTGATGAAGTCATTGTTTTCCTCTTCAGCTAGAGAGAACAATGATTGCAATTTACACATCTCACAAGGATATGTATACTCCGTCTTTAACTTCTATGGGTGCAGCAGTTGGATGGAGATTGGGTCCACCGCATTAATAGAATTACAGTTTTGATGGAAACCTACATGCACTTAATTTGAAGCTATTCTTTCTTTGGTATTTTCACTTTTATTCCAAGCTCAATTCTGGGTTATCAAGCAAATCAATAGTAGTTTTTGGTCTTTTTTCCATTTAGAATCCAGAAAACTGTTATTCTCTATGGCATTTGTTAATAAAAATCTGTGGAATTGCAACTTAGAGGCTGAAATCTTTATTAGTGTTTCAAATACCACCCATATAATGTCACATAGGTCATATCTATATAATATATCAAACATGGGTGGGAGTAGACACAGCTCAAGTTATATTGTGTACAAGGAACAGCTTGTCCCAAAAGGTCAGATTTATGTGTAGTCAACCCATTTAAAAGAAGAAGATGACTGTAGGCATACAGACACAAATTTTGATGTGTCACCTGGTGTCATGATCATAGAACACTCCTGGACATGTTTTTATAAACTGGAGAAACAGTCTTCTTAACTAGAAAGATATTTTCTAAAGCATTCAAATTATGATGAGAGACACATTCAGATGCTCTCTTTTTTTTTTTTTTAAAGTGCCTTTTAGTCTCTGGACACAATAATAATGGGAAAGTCAGACAGGTAGGTCTATTTTACACATCCATCATCCAGAAACATGCCAATTGATTTAACATTTTTTTTATATAACTGTAATAATACAGGTATTGGATAATAATGAATTATCTTGCAAGTATACTGAAAAACCTGGCCTTCTC
Source organism: Colius striatus (assembly GCF_028858725.1). Lineage (NCBI taxonomy): Eukaryota > Metazoa > Chordata > Aves > Coliiformes > Coliidae > Colius > Colius striatus. The sequence continues at coordinate 10,302,609 of NC_084762.1, forward strand.
CACCCTGTATGAAGTCATCTACACACCATTACAGTGATATAAAAAATGAGGTGTGTTAAGGATATTTAGATTGTATAAGTTTTAGAACACCTTGATTTAGCTATAAGTTATATCAGTCTAATAATTTTAACAGTGTTCATAGAAAAGGGTATGTACAGTATCTCATTCATTGAGAATATATAAATTTAATGTGCATATGCATAATTTTCATAGAATGGTAGGGGTTGGAAAGGACCTTTAGAGATCATCTAGTCCAACCCTTCTTCAGAAGCAGGTTCACCTAGATCAGGTGAAGACCTCCAAGGAAGGAGACTCCACAACCCCTCTCAGCAGCCTGTGCCAGGGCTCCCTCACCCTCACAGTAAAATAGTTTTTTCTTATATTTAAATGGAACTTTTTGTGTTCCAGCTTCATCCCATTACCATTTGTCCTGTCTCTGCCAAATATAAAAATAAAGCTCAGTTCCAGAATGTAATTTTGTTAATACTGAACATATGGTTGAAGAAATTATTTTTCTCAACAATGGCAAAGAAATACATTAATAATTGAGTAGAAGGCAAAATACTGCAGTGCAGTAACTTTCAGCAACATTCATACTCATCAGCTTCCTACTTTGTTGTTTTGAAATATTTATACATGCATGCAATAGGGACTGAATCATCAGGGGTAAAATTCAACAGAGCTTTATTGAAAAGAAATCTGTATGGTCTCTGAGGCTGAGCCAATTTTTGTACCTCCTCAATGAAAGCATTTAAATTTTACTGAGAAGTTCCCATTACACAATGTAAATCAAACAAAGGATGGTCTTTCCCTTTACGTTATTTAATGATCCACTGAATTCTCCTATGGATCCCCTTCAAGATATAGCTCTATAATCCAAAGAGTCCACAACACATGCCTATAAATAAGAGGCTGAATCTGAACTAGTATCCTTGATTCAAAATGTAAGTTCAGAGGTATGTGTAATAGGACACTAGCCTCCAAACTTCACAAGCGACTCTAAACTGCAGGAAATCAACTCTAAAGACTCCTACATTTGTTCCTGCCTCCTGACAGAATAAGTTTTATTCTGCTCTGCTGTGGCTCTGTGTATTTTCCTCACCATTTTCACTACATTTTTACTCCTAAAGAGAGTCTCCTGTCTCTGACAGAACTACATGGTGCTAAACACTGACTAGGACCAGGGTAGCCTTTGCCCCTGTGTGCTTTAGTGCCACACAGAGGTTACACCTCCAGTGGATACTAATGGGGTAACTACTAGTAACCAACAGTGCTTCCTCCTCTGCATAAAGGATGGAAAATATGCTGAATGACTTTTGATATACCTCATTACATGTGTCACTAAAGCAAGAGTAGGGTGTGGGGAATCTAAACAGCTAAAAGCATTACCAGCAATTACATCTAGGTGTACTGTCATACACAGAAGCTCCTATGGGTATAATGGTACATATTCACCTATTTGTTATGGCAGGCTGAAACCCTCAAATAACTGAAGCCTTAATCAGTCAACTCATATACAAAATATAAAACAAGCAAACAAACAAAACTAAAACCATCAGAAAAATTACAGAAAGTAATGACCACAAACTGTTTTGCAAGCTCAGCCAAAGCACTGTGGTGCACAGCTTATGTATGTCAGAGACATATGGCTTTCTTTGTGTGTGTTCTGAGCAAAAAGTATTCAAACTGCAGAGCTGTTGTTACCAGGATTTTAACTCACTAAGTGATCTCAATATTTCAATTCCATCTTCTAAAATCTAAAGTGGAATTTGATCAAATGCCAAATTGATTTTAAAATTGCTTTTATGACTTACGAAAGCATCGCTCAATTTGGGATCTGCTGCACGGACACATCTTCAGTCCTGTCTGCACTTAAATTCTGTGCGGCTGTTTGAGAACAGTTGGCCATTCTAAATTAAAGAAGCACACTTGTCATGTATAGCAGCAAAAGCACCGACTTCTGGCTTTATGCTGAAATGCTTACAAAACCACAATGGAAACCTAAACCTATTTTGCCTTGTTCTTTTTAGCTATTTTGTAACTAAACAGGAGTTTCTTGATTTTGAGTGCAACTTCTTAGATGTTACTAAATGGTAGATGCTGTAGAAGATTTTTGATAATTAGAATTTACTTCTGAAATCTCAGCATTTTCTGAGTATCTTCCCAAAAGCAGGCATGTCAGAGAAAAGAAAACCATCTGTAAACATCATAGTTTCAATTAGTAAAGTGCAGTCTATACATCAATGAAATTAATTTAACAGTGCTACTCCAAGTAGATCTTACTCTATATTCTAAACTATGTTTTCTTGCTAATACTTGAGTTGGATGAATGATATTCAAAGTATAGTCAAAAGCATCAGTATGGCAATCAGAAAGCTTTTGGAAATAGTTACACAGGTAGTAAAAGATTCAACAACTACTGTCAGTTAAAATTCGATTTACAGAATGCCAAAAGTTTTGTAAAAATTTCCCAAATCAGAGACATATTGTCTGAAGTAAGTAAAAGGCATAGGGATTTGCACATATCCTGAAGCAAGAATGAATGATGGGTTTTGACAGAGTATCAAAACTGACACACTCACACATGAAATTTTAATGACTGCAGTCTAATAAACAATTTGATGTGGATTCAGACATGAACAAAACTAGTTGAATGCCGTAATGATTGCCCAAAATGAATACCAAAAAGATTTTATGTGATTCAAATGATCTGTAAGATGGAGACTTTTGATATTGTATTCTAATGTAAATAATATTAGTTAAATAAAACAAGTTTGCTCCCTGCCTCCAAAGTAATTCTAGAGATGTCTGAGTCACACACACATTTCTACTAATTATGTAGACAAATATCTAAGTAATAAGAGTAATATTCAAGAATTCTGGCTATAAATACGTTGCTGCATTCCAGTCCTAAATGTTTAAATTTACTTATGACTTGTTAAATAAACACATTATGCGTTACCTGGAGGTTAATGTGTTGAAAAACAAAATCTAGTGCAAAATAGCATGTGATTTTTATCTTTTCATGGCAGCACAAGTTTTGAAAGAGGAATTATTTTTCACTTAATTCACAGTATTCTATTAAAGTCACTGTCACAAGAAATTTTAAAAGCTATCATCTTAGCCTAGGTCATCAAGAAGGATGAGAAACCTATGGAATATACTAATATAACTACTAGGAATGACGAAAATTAAAGCATGTAAGTATTTGTCATTCAAATCAACCTGCAGTATGAATGCAAGAAAATTGGGATTAGATGGATATTTCCTCAGTGTTATATTTCATAACTGTAAGGATATTATAAGGATATCATACTCTTTAAAAGGATTCAGTATTGTCCATGTCAAAATAAGATATCAGATGGATAAACCCACTAGATTGAATCATTGTGACATGTATGAAATATAAGCTTTCACAGGTGGCCTTTAATTGGTCTCAGTTTCTACATGTAAAACCAAATTGTAACACCCAAAGTTTGTTTTACAGGAACAGTCAATATTGAAGGGCTGTCAAATTGACATAAAATTGCAAAATAGAAAATCAGCCTTCTGAAAAATCAAGCTAAGGTTTTAAAGCTGAGCACTCAAATAGATAACACTTGCAGAGACTGATGTCCTTTGTCTTTCTGTCTTCTCTGGAAAATGGGGATAATTCAGCCGCCCAGTCTAATAATCATCACTAAAAATGTTTGTGATTCACCCTGCTATTTGAGTTAAAGTGTATTAAAATTGCTAAGGAAGAGATTAATTATGTTGTCTTTTGGTGATGATAAACAAACACTTAGGACTGCAGAGTGAATAAGGAAAACGAAAGAAATATTAATTCAATGAATGAAGCAATGAGGCATAATCATACCTATGTATGGAGCATGAATTAAAATGGCACAGTCAGACTCCATCATAGTATTAAACTGGACTACCTAGGAAGATTATGGAATATTGTTATTCTAGTTACTACAGGGTGTCCACCAGCTTTGCTGATGGGCTTAGCTTTGGACAATAGTACATCTTTTCTGGAGGTGACTGGAACTGCTTCTATGCAACATGGGAGCAGCTTTCACTTCTCACAGAAGTCACCACTGCAGCCCTCACACTACCAAACCCTTTCCACATAAAAGCAATAAAAATATCTATCACTGAGGTTTTTTAAGAGCATTTTATGAAGCATTTTATGTATCACTCATCAATTATGATACAGATAGATAATAAAAGATCCTTGGCAATGTCCTGTCACAAGAAAGGAAACATTTCACAGATAGGCTTCTAGAAATAGAAACATAACCTTATTTTCTCATGAGCAACCTACTTAGAGTAGGAGGAGAGACATCTGCAAAGTCCCTCAGACATCAGAGAGCAGCAAAAACTGAGCCTTCTGGTTCTGGCTTCCTGTCTCCTTGAAAGCCAAGGTGACTAAACACAGTTCTTCCCTATAGTTCTATATAGGGACTTCCTTTCTAGCATAGTTCTTCCCTTCTAAGGCTCTATCAAGTTTCTTGAAATTGTGAAAGACTCTATAGCTTACACTGTTACATCTTTATTTAGTGTTTCAAATTTAAGGAGAAAAAATATTTATCAGTTCTTGTCCCTAAAGTTTATTGCATATCACTTCAGTTACATTGGCTGGAAGATGAGAGCGAGTATGGGAAAGGCTTTGATTTTTTGATCTATTACAATACAGGGCTATATAATGCAAAGTGATTTGAATTGCTGAACAACACTTTAGACTTTGCTAGCTGTTGAGCCAGTTATGCAGGAGAGTGCTTACACAGCTTACATTGTAACAACAACCCCCAAAAAGATATCATGCACATCTATTTTTTAAAGATGTTGAAGGACAACTATGAAAAATAAGTCAGAAATAGAAACAATGTGTGATCATGTGGAGCGTTAAAACAACAGGGGGTTATTACTAAGATGGCTTAATTCCAGCAACAATACACACTTTCAACTTATTCTTAACACTACATGATGCTATTTAGCACATTTAAATATAGATGTACATTATATTGAACATTAAGAAAGCAATACAGATTAAGATAACGCAGAATACAGTACATTAAACCAACTGTTCGGGGTATTATATTAGTCTCATAAAGTCAGTAATAAGCCTGTGAAATTTTCAGGCTTTTTCTAGCTCTTAAAGATTTGTCTTATCAGAAAATCAGGGCCCAGGTTCTGTATCACTGAAGTAAATAGAATAATTCCTACTTATTGTGTCAGGATTTGTATGAACACTTCAAAACACTAGTTTAAGGTTCCAGAAGTTCAACTCTTTTGAATGAAGCCAACATTAGCATTAAGAAATTTTGTCCGAGAGGAAGATTAGATTAGAATTGAAAAACAGGAACCTACGTGATCTCTTACAATTGAGCATGGATCTCTGTTGTCAATCACTCTTGGAATGCATATTTCCAGTACTCAGATTCTCTTTTGATATAAGCTTGATGGTTGATAGCGGCCAGCTTAAAAAGGTTTTTGGTACTGCTCATACACAGCTCTTCAGCTAAGTACTGGTACCTTGATATTATGTATTTTTATTCTTCCATAAAAGTATTTGGATCAGAAAAAGGATTCATATTTAGAAAAATATTAAATAACAGTCCATGGCATTTTAAAATACATAATAATATTTCATATATGAAGGTAGTCTTAGTGAGAAAAATAGGTATTGTAACAATTCACAATACTATTTGCAATGTCAGCTCCATTTTCAGTGGATGTAGGAAGCAGAAGGAATGGGAAATGGAAGAGATGTGGGAGAAGGAAGTTTGCCGTTGCTTCCTTACTGCAATTCACCTGCCCTTCACTTTCACTTCCAGTCAATCAGTTTTACTAAGTTACATAAAACATAACAAGTGCTACGGTTTTTACACAAGTAGAAACAATAGTGATTGTCTCAGAGAATTTACTTCCTCCTGAGTTCATTTCCAGTGAAGTTAAAACAAAACTGGTAAAGAAATAAAAGCTGGCTCCTCAGCTCAAGAGGGACAGGGAAGTGCTGGAGAGAGTCCAGCATGGGGCCTCCAAGATGATCAGGGGACTGGAACATCTTTCATATGAGGAAAGGCTGTGGGAACTGGGGCTGTTTAGTCTAGAAAAGAGGAGACTGAGGGGGGATCATATTAACATTTACAAATATCTAAAGGGTGGGTGTCAGGAGGTTGGGACATCTCTTTTTTCTATAGTAGCTAGTAACAGGACAAGGGGTAATGGGATGAAGCTGGAACACAAAAAGTTCCACTTAAATATAAGAAAAAACTATTTCAGTGTTTCAGTGAGGGAGCCCTGGCACAGGCTGCCCAGAGGGGTTGTGGAGTCTCCTTCCTTGGAGGTCTCCAAGACCTGCCTGGACATGTTGCTATGCGACCTGATCTAGGTGACCCTGCTTCTGCAGGGGGGTTGGACTGAATGATCTCTAAAGGCCTCTTCCAACTCCTACCATTCTATGATTCTATGATAATAAAAGGATGGGAAACATCAATATCAAACAGAAAATATTTTGAAAATATGGAAGCTATGTACAGAGAGAAAAGGAATATGTAAATAAAGAAGCAAATGTAAGGAATAATTATGATACTGTCCCTAAGGACAAAAGATAAGACAAATTTGCTTGGATATCAGAATTAGTCCTAATAAGAGAGGAGACTGGAGAACTACTGTGGAAACAGTGTCCTCTATTGTAGCTTCTGCTCTCTTTAAGTGCTGTTCTGAGGTTTCTCCTAACTGGTTTCTTCAACACCATACGGACAAATTACATCCTCCTTAGCATCTTGGAGCTAAGCCTTCTGAAAACAGATACATAGAAGACTGCGATCTCAGCATTTTGCAGGGAGGAAACAAAGTGCAATGAAACCTCTGATTATAGCATCAAAAAGTTGGAGAAATTGTACCTATGAGAGTGACTGTCTTCACCATTTAGGCTCAGGGGAACCCACAGGGATATATACATCCAGATGGTTGTCCAAGTACCTTCTATGCAGTGTGAAGGGAGTGACGTGGAAGAAGGAACAGCAGCCACAAAGAAGTTGGCAGCAGAATGTACAGTAAAACTCAGCTTTTTCTATTAGCTGTACACCTACCACCCACATAGGTCTCGTGCTGAATTGCAGGCTCCTGGATTTTAGCATTATTAATGAAAATAGACCAAGAGCACACTTTTGTCTTTAAGTTAGAGAGATATGTTTGAAGTGCTTAGCTCTCTTGAAGCAATATGCAGGAAAGTATCTGAATTTCAGACCATTGTTCTGAGGACAATTTGGATTGACATCTTCTGGGAGTGAGGTAGAGTCCCTCCCATTGGGGGCAGAATGAGAAAATAATGTTTGTATATTTTACTCTATTTTTATGATTTACACTTGAAAAGAAAAAATTCTATAAATTATAAAGCTGAGGAAAGTTAGAAAAACAATCCATCTTTCTAGAATTCTTCCACTCATTCTTTATGAACTGCTATTGTGCTAGGAAGAGATGCCATGCAATAAGGCACAAGGCAATAACAGCTTCATTTTCCTCTTCCAAATTCTTCACTCTTTGGCAACAGAAGTTATTTCTGAACAACAAAATCCATTCTGTGATCTTAATAACATATGCTTCCATGCCAACATGATATTATGAAAATTACTTACAGTTTCAGTAGGAGCTGCAAGCATGCAGCACCTCTGAAAATCCATCTGTTTTTTGACCTTAAAAGGAGAAACAAAGTGCTGAGCTATTGTAAACCAAATATGTACCACTTAATTAGGCATATCTCTTCTTTAAAGTACAAAATTAGTTACTCTGTGCTATAAAATCACAATCAAATTCATTTAATTTTCACTATACTAGACCAGTATCGTGAGTGAGGTTTACATGCTGAATCAATAGCTCTCCTTTTTCATGCAGTACTATAGAGCAGGAAAATTATGAATACTTTTATTTGAAGTAGAAGGTAGAGACTAAGGTGGCCTATTTATTTACAGTGGAGAGAAGATATCCATCATGCAGTCACTTTAGAATATGATTCATAGTACAAAGTTTATGACCTGATTTCTTGAAGTTGTCAGCTGAAACTCATGCTCTCAGGGAAGAATCAGAGTACCCATATTAGAAGCCTGAAATTGGCCCTGAAAGTACTTGTTCGCTTTCCCCTTACACTCTTCAACCCCATACAATTCCCAAAGAGGAAGCAGCTAAAAAGATAAAACAATTATCTGTGATAGGATCATTTCAGTCATCTTTGCTTAATGCTGTATAATTCAGACTATTCATCAAAAGGTGTCCTGAAACACTTGGAAAAAACCATCAAAAGGTCTCCTGCAACATCTATACAATTGTTGGGAACAGTGTCTTTAAAGGCTGCAGTACTGTCATTCAGTACAAAACCTGCTGCACTAACACAGGACATTTCTATCTTCATCCAGCTATGGAGTTATTTCTGATTACTGAAGTATGTTTTCAGGGAAAAAGATTAACTGTAATCAGCTGGGCTACAGACCTGTTTTAATCTAGGATTCCAATAACCCAGTCACACAAAAGAGTTACAATGTCTTAACTGCTCTTAGAACAGCACATATGTTGCCTGAACAGGTTCAGAAAATAACTACCCCAGTCACTCATACAGATAAGTTAATACCTCAGCAGATACCCAGGCTTTGGAAATCAAAAGCAATAGTTCAGTCCCTTCAAAACACAAAACGAGGCAAATTATTAATAGTTCATATTGTTTTTCTCTTTAAAAATAGTATTGATTTTGCCACCAGAGACAAAATTAACTTGGAAAAAAGCAATCTGTTGCTCCTTAGAAGAAATGCTCCAGCTTCTGAATCTGACCCTCATTTTCAGCACTCTGACAGACAAAATGTAATGTTTTCCTGGAATACATTCTCATAATTATATTGCGTTTGTGTGGCAAGGTTCTGGTAGCGTGGGAGAGACCGTGGTGACATTAAAGTTACACGCCATTTAAAAACTGTCATTTCTACCACAGAAAAAGTTACTTAAAAACCAGCTGTTGAGAGCTGATAAAATTAGAATTTTGAAGTCTAAAAGTCCTCTTAGATAAACATATCCATCTTTCACACCTTTCAATCACATTTATACTATTAAAAAGAGAGACTTCTAGCAATATAGAAAACATACTTAGAAAATACAGCAAATTATTACTGATCTTTGTCCAGAGGGTTCCCAGCCCTTATTGCTGCATAGGCTACAGTGCCACCGATAGCATAAAGAAGGTAGAAGCATATCACAGAATCTCAAGGGCTGGAAGGGACCTCAAAAGATCATCTAGTCCAACCTCCCTTGCCAGAGAAGGGTCATCTAGAGTAGGTCCCACAGGAACTTGTTCAGGTGGGTTTTGAATGTCTCCAAAGAAGGAGATTCTTATATACTTGTCTTCAAAAAGGTTTGAGTTTTATCAAACATATGACTTAAAGATATTTCATTAAAATTTTCTGTCTTATATTTCTTATTAGTAAAGATGAGAAACTGGGAGCTCAAAACTACTGCTTTTGGAAAATTGTATCTCTTTGAGGTGACACTGCCAAGAGAAGATAGATGATGAGTGGTGAAAAAACTCAGCAATGATTTTTTTAAACTAACTGGCACAAGCTCTAAATGCTCCTCCAATAAGAATAAGTGTCTTATTCTACATAGAACATCACAAGGAACAGAAACACCTACCATAAAGACCCTGATGCAGGATGTCTCACAGGGTAAACCTAAACAGGTATAAATCTGTACCTGAGATCTTCGGTTTATGAATTCTTTGACAACATATGCAGCTGTTTAGCTCATCCAATTAATTTTAGAAACACAAACCCATTTTCTGACTAAAAAACATTTGGAAAATGTTATTGACAACTGTAGTGGTGTTTCCTTTCTTGATAGAAATATGAAAATACCAGACTGCTGGTTTTGTCTGATGTTTAGAGTGATGGCATCTGTTTTCCCAGGTTACCTTTAGGTGTGATGGAGCCTTGCTTTCCTGGAGGTGGCTGAACATCTGCCTGCTCATGGGAAGTGGGGAATGAATTCCTTGGGTTTTTTTTTACTTGTTCACACAGCTTTTGCTTTACATATTAAACTGTCTTTATCTCAACCCATGAGTTTTCTCACTGTTACTCTTCTGATTCTCTCCCCATTCCATTGTAGAGCAGGTTTTAGCAAGTGGCTGAGTGAGGCTTAGTTGCTGGCTATGATTAAACCACAACACAGTCATGCAAAGAGTCAAAGAACCCTGCTCTTAAAGCTTTAAATCTATTATTAATAAAAGAAAAATCAAACAACAAAAAAAATCCCAACAAAAAATAAATTATCTCAATTTAAAGAAAGGCAACAGAAAACAAAGGAGCAAAGGAACATGTTTTCAATCCATGCAAAGAGAATGTAATATGGTAGTGCAACTAACACCGCATTAAAACTGAATCTGGATCACTATGGTATTTTTTCATCACAAGTTTCATTTCTAAACAGTTATTTTGTGGCAGCTTTGAACATAAGCACTTTAAAATTAAACTTTGGGAATTAGGCATTTAAAAGAAAAGGCTTTCAACTATTGGTTTTGTTACTGAAACATAACACTTCACCAGAAAAATCATCTAATTTGAGGGAAGCTTCATCTAGTTATTATTGCAATGTCTTTGTCATAGCAACCCCGTATTCACTGATTTTTTTTGTGGGTTTTCTGTAAAGCAACAGTGACTGACTGAAAGTAGATGAGAAAACTGCTATTCTCCATTAAATTGGAATTATAAGGACTATCACTTTAAACAAAGAAACTGTATTCTGGATTCTTCAACTGAGTACAAAAGCATCTTCTACTATGTCATGATACACATATTCTAAGTATAGGAACAATCAGAATTATTAGCACCAGTTTTCTGCTGTTACAATAAATGTCTAGAATGTATCAGTGTGGGTAGGCTTCCATATTGAACTCTATGATCTGGGCTTTTGTTTTTAACTTTAAACAAACTGCTCCTACTGCTGTCAATCATACAGTATTCATGGGTTCAAACACTCTAGTGTGGTTTGATTTGTGTACAAGTATAACACTAGGGAAACTTCTTGGATAGAGTGTCTGATAACTCATTGATCACAGTGTTTTGGAGGTCACATTTACTAGACACGACTCAACACAGCTCAGTCAGCATAAAAGATATAGTTCAGATGCAAACATAACAGCTCTCTTTAAGAATGGATCTCAGGCTCACTAAAAGTTTCTCAGTGGGGTAAGTTGGATCTTTTACATTCTTTTTCACAAACTGAAAAAAAAAATACAAGAGGAGACTGAGGGGTGACCTCATTAATGTTTACACAAAGAGCAGGTGTAAGGAGGATGCAGGCTGTTCTCAATGATGTCTAACGATAGGACAAAGGGCAAGGGGTACAAGCTGGAACATAAGAGGTTCCACAGACACACAAGGAAAAACTTCTTCAGTAGGAGGGTGAGGGAGCACTGGAACAGGCTCCTCAGGTGGGTTGTAGAGTCTCCTTCTCTGCGGACATTCCAAACCCACCTGGAGCAGTCCCTGTGTGACCTACTCTAAGTGGTCCTGCTATAGCAGGAGGGTTGGACTGAGGTCCCTTCCAACCCTTACAATTCTGTGATTATATGTTTGTTGGTTTGGCATTGTCTACACAAACAAGACATTTAAGTAAACCTAAAACACTACCATGGCCTCCCAATTTCAGTTAGAGATTGACAAGTTCTTTTAAGTTGTGATTTATTAGGGGAGTTGGACTAGATGATCTCTAAAGGTCCCTTCCAACCCTATCATTCTATGAAATCTATCATGCTATGATTTTCTAACAACAGCATTTTAAAAGGATTCTCTTGACAATATAATTGCCCCATTTTTTAATCATTTTTTAATTTCAGGTTAATTGTCAAGTTTTGGTAAGTATGCAACTTCAAAATTTTATTTTAAAAGAAAAAATCTAGTAGCTGTTTCATAGAGGTTAAGTGGGCTGGTTCAGCCCTGGCTGACAACAACCAAACCACACAGTTACTCCCTCCTCCCTACCTCAGCAGGATAGGGAGGAGAATCAAGAGAGAATTCGAGAGCTTTGTAAGTTAAGGACAATGCAACAGAACAACACAGAGAATAAGCAGTTACAACAACAGCCAAGGGACACAGAAAATAATGCTCAGTGTACCTGCTCGCCACCCGCAGCAGAAGGCTCAGCTCGAAGGAGACACTAAACCTCCAAAGCACACCAGCCCGCCCCAGTGGCTGCCTTTATAGCCCGGGCGCCACGTCACACGGCGGTGATTAGCGTGGTCTCGCCCCCTGGCGGTGTGAAACGGGAATTCAACCCTATCCCCGTCAAACGCAGGGCAATTAAGAAACAGCAACATGGTGATTTCATTTGGCCGATCGTCACTGGCTATTGTAACTTAAATAGCTGGAATAAGTATTTAAAAAGCATTTTGGTCACCTGTAGTTCATTGTGGTCTTCCACAGAAATGGAATTCCTTGTTATTTCTCTGTGTTAAATAGACATAGACCAATACAATTATCTCAGGCATTGCAGTATGTAGTTTTTTCTTCATATTCAAATATTTTCATAGTGCAATTTATCAACTACGTAAAAGAGAGATAAGAGGAGGGAAAAGAGAGAGAGAGACAGGGTGCTGAAAATTTCTGCCACTATGAGTATGTACTTGCTTTTCCAGCAGGCTGAGGGAGGCAATTTTCTTTCCTCCAATCACACAGTAACCCTCATTAAGAAGTAACACAGTTGTTGATCTTCTGAGGCAACATGAATTAAAGACAATGTACAAATAATGCAATCTGTCTACTAAATTGTTAATATTAATAATTACAGTGCTTCAAATGATTAAATGGTAGCAAAGTGTACCAAAAAAACCCATGTTTCAATAAAAGACTAAACAAGCTAAACTGAATCAGCAGTAAAACCAACTCAATAAACCAGTTGACATAAACCAAGTGTTACATTGCTTATTTCTGCAGTACACTGAAGTTAATTGTTAGTAACGTTTCTGTTCTTAACACATTTGTAAATACAGAACATTACAAGCAGTGAAGTTAGCACCAGTTGTAAACACCATAATGTTATCTCATAAAATGCTATCAATGGAGAGAGTTACTTGAAAATCTGATGACCAAAAGCAGAATTATTGCAGTTCAGCAATACATTCAGCAATACAATGGGGGGGGGAGGCGGGGAGTGTTAATGTATAAGTTTCTATTACACCTGCTGCCTATTACAGGATGAATTAAATTGTCACTAGCTCTTAAAGTTCCTTCCATAGATTTCCAATTAAAAATCAACCTTCACAATGCCCTCAGTAGTCAAATGACTGTGCTCAGAACCATGCCTTGACAATTATCATGTCTGGGCTATTCCAAGTCTGGGTTGAAGGTCTATCCCAGATACTGTTGCAGAAGATACTGTACTACCTGCTTGCCTTTAAATCAGAAAAAATGTTTGTCTCATACACCCCATTTTCTGTACTGATGTCATCATGATGTCAGGTTTCCACTAATTTACAAAAAAACCTCAAAGTACATCAATTACAATAATCTTAGAAGTTCAACCAAACATGACATATTAAAGAATTAACTTATGACCCAAAAAAAATTAATGCCAACTCCAGTATCATTACCTGATTTGTTTATAGGTCACCCTTTTTACATTTTCACAGCAAAAAGGGAAAAACAGAAAGGAAAAGGTGAAGGAACATAAATGCAAATCTGGTTTTACATTCCTTACTTATGTGAGGAAAGGAGAAAGAACGATGGTAGGGAAAGCAGGTGCCATGACTCTAGACTAAGAACACTGATAGTTCCAGGAATCAGTGTATTTGGTCACCAACGTGTTTAAATAGTAGTGACAATATATCTGGTTAACACTCTAAAAAATAAAGCAAATATTGTTAGCCTGCAAATGACCATGGAAACATAGACTGTAATAATTATACCCTTTATAATTTACACAGATTAAATAATTCCGGACCTCACATGACATTTAATTTAATTAGTGTTATGTATTTAAAAACAGTAACACCATGATAAAGAGAAAATACTCTTCTTGAATATCACCGTAAAAATAAATGTTGTCTTGAGCATGGCTTTCAAATTAAAATGACCTCTTAGTAATGTCATGTCATGTCATCTATATTACTCTGCTTACTGTTTTTTTTAGGTTTTTTCATGTATTTGGACTTGATTCACTATTGTTATTAGTCTGTGACCAAGCTGATGAAAATGCAAAGAAAATGTTTATGTTTTAAAAGAAAAAGGAAAAAAATCTTTGCTCTATTGTAAAATAATACCATTAAACTAAGAATTCTTAAGGAAAACAGATTATCATAATTAAACAGAAAAACAACAACCAAAAAAAAAGCAGCAGAACCAAAACCAACACTTTGGTTATCTCAGCATTAAAAAAAAAGTGATCTGCCTTAAATAAATTTAATGTAGCTATCTTGAGTCCTGCTAACAGTTCAGCCAAGACAGTATTAGAGTATAACATAGCTTCCTGAGGGTTTATCCAGGACATTAAGAAGATTTTATGTATTACTTGGAATTCCCTACTGCATAAATTATTAATTTTCCTTGATGTAGTTAGCTAAACATTAAATCACACATAATTATATAAGCTTCAGTTACACCTTTAGTTATCATTATATTCATACCTACAGTCTAATTATTTCAAACATTAGCAATATTTCCCAAAAACTTTTCCTAGAGCTACCTGGTTCTACGTATGTATGGTTTCATCACATCTTTTCTTAGCCTGAGCTTTTACCTTGGCCTAATAAGCTTGTGATCTACTGTTGATTTGTAAAAACAAGTTCAAATCAGACATATTCCTCCCCTGGGCTTGACACACACTAGACTCAGTTATAAAACAGTAATCCCTCCTGCCACCTCCCAACAGAAAAAAAAAGCTCTTATCAAATTGTCTCAGTGCAGAGTCCTGAAGCTGTTAAAGATCATTTTGTTTGATTAAGCTCTGAAACACAAATATTCATACAGTCAATATTAGCCCCCTCAGAAGCAGTAGCTACCCCTGCCTTTTTTTAGCCTTGAAGCCTCATTCTCATCATGCGTCTTGTCCTGCAAGAGATGGCATCAGGAGCAGTAGAACACAAGTCAGTGTTTAGTCTGTATATGCATGAGAAATCTGGCCTCAAGTTCATGCAAGAGCCTGTCTTGCAATGTAAACACACCAAACATTGTTTAGTATGTGTAACAGTTTCATGTCAGATATTTTAATGCCGATTTATGCTGTAGCTCGACTGCTGAGACTTCTGTATTGTAGATTAAGCTAAAGATGGCCAACAAGTTCCTTCCTATTTCATAGCACTGCTTTTATACACATTTAGACATATGAACTCTTTCTTCCTAGGGACTGATGTAGCAGTTCACTCAGTCAAAAGAGACATGTTTTTCAGGGTTTTTTTTCCTGTAACAGTGAAATATTACACAAATTCTCAGTTTCCCATCTGCTGTCATTATTTAGGCTAGCAGTAGCGTGAGCTTCAAGCTCTGCTTTCAAAACAGAAACACTTGTAAGATGTCTCGACTTGACTCACAATTCCTCAAACTAAAGCTACAGTGATTTCAATATTTGTATTTAAAGCAGTAAAAGTCAAGTAACTCCTCTTGGCTTCAAATGGTTGTTACAAAACTTCAGTTCAAAACCTCAGCTCCATTCACCAAGGCTCTGATATGTCAAAAATCTCAGTTATTACTCCTGTTCAAGGCAGATTTTTTCATGACATATTGACCTTTCAAAAGCGTCTAGAATCAAATGTGATTTTTCTTACAGATTATCATAAAAAATATCCCAAATTCTGAACTTTGCATGGCTTACACATGAAACAAAAAGAACACTGATAGTTAGAGGTTTGTTTTGTTTATAAGCATGTTCTAACATTCCAGATTCAAAGTAGAACTCTCAGTTTGTAATTTCATATGGATCAAAATTGACAAAGAATTTCCATGGACTTTTGAGATGTAGAACTGAAAAATTTTGCATATCAGGTTCACAGGATGTCACAGAGTGACAGGCTTCCTCAGCTGCTGCAGAACCTCTTCAGAAGTGACAGGCTGATTGAGTCACGAAAGCCACTGAGAGCATAACCTACTTGAAGGAGGGACCTAATACTTGAAACTAACTATCAGAGTGAGTTGTTTGGGGTTTATTGTTGTGGTTTTGCAGAGAGCATTGTCTCTTTACATAAGCCAAAGAAACTCCACTGCTTTTCTCTCTTCAAGGCTTTTTAGAAGAGCCCTTTCTCTGTATCAGAAATTCATCTGGAACTCAGACAAAATCCCATTTGGAGCTTTTTCTTCATAGACTGCTTTCTGCAAGAAAGATCTATTATCTTAAGATAAGAACAATATGCTTTGATAGAAAACAATACTTTTCTATAGTATAGCATTGACTGACTAAGTTGGATGAGGAATATTTTAATTGCAAAAGCTAGAGATATTAGTTGAACTAATCTTGAACCACAAAATGGTTTGAGAAAGGCTTTTTCTTTCCTTTAAACATAGCTGAGTGTGAGTTATTATTTGGAGGCATTTTAAAATCTAAACCAGATGTGGATCAAAAAAGAATTCAGCATAGTTAGTAAATCCTAACAATTACATGGAGATCTGAATATTTATCTCTCTAGCAGAGGATATATTCATAAGGGAACTCTTGCTATGTCTACATTAGGAAGTAATATGGAGCAATAAATGTGCATCTGTTTCCTGAACAGCTGTCACTGAGGACTTGACATTGACACTGCGCATGCTTTAAGTGATTAAAATCTACTTCAGACAAGGCTAGACCTGTGAATAAAATGCCCAGTAGAAATGGGAGTTCACTAGGTGAGTTCCTAGGATATTTGCTTACTCCAGTCCTAACTACAATACTACCATAGCTGCACACAATACTTACTAAGGTCTGCCAAGCCATGCAGTGTTTTGACTCTTCCTTCTGCTCTCCTTCAGCACTAACATTTCCACATCACCATCTTGAATACATGTTTCTGAAACATGAAGCATCACAGACCTCAGACAAGATGTAAATATTCAGTAAAGGAGAAATGTACTTACCTGATTTAATTCAAGTAAACTTCAACTAAATTTCTCTTAAGAAATTCACAATAAGGGAGAGGGAGCAGTTACAACTTTAATTCTGACTCCTCTGTGTTGTAAAACATGGCATTGCTGTGGTAGCTATGTCTTGAAAGCACTCATTTGAATCATTAGCTTATTTCTTTTTCCTGACACCTCATTGACTGTGCTGCAAATAAATGTCTGCATTGCATTTCTGCTCCTTCTTTCATGTGCATAAAGTTTGGCTGAGAGGGTTTAATGTAACCTCTCATTTTCACTGGAACCTCTTCCTTGCACTCTCAAAGCAGCATTTTAGCTCCTCTGCTCCTCTGTGTCATATGCTTTGGAGAAATGAAGCAAAGTGGTGAGGAAGAAACAAAACAGCCAGCGCTGTTCCTACACAAAAGTAGGAAATGGGGCAACAGGGTACTCCTTGCTGTAACTCCATGCTGATGAACCTTTCCCTTTCTTAATGATCTCTTCTCCAGTATGAATCACATATTGCTTTGGATCTGGCCAAAGAAATAGGTATGGATTTGAACTCTTTCTCAGACGTGTTGGTATGTGCTTGACAGCAATGGAGCTGAGAGAAACAATTTGCAAAACAAGGTAGATGGGAATATCACTATATATTTAATATTCAGAGGTGCGCTTGTTAAAGCATAAAATAAACTTTGATGACATGCAATTAATTTGCCTACCTGCAGGAAGTTAATGCAATACATAAACTAATTCAGTTCTTATTAGGGCCTTAAACTTACACTGAGTTTTTAGTTCATTTAATTAATACTTAACAAATAGCCTACAGTTAGGTAAATCACATCACAGAGAAGCAATACCAACTGGCACTTGTTAATCTATTTGCTGATGCTTACCTAACATCTTTAAAACGATTTTGCTAAAAAAACCACCCACATAGTAAACACAACCATCTCTTGTGACTATTCTGATTTATGGGAAAATTCAATTCAGTAGTCCTACCCAAGTCTTTCTTTCATTGATGCATCTTCCTGTTGGAAATGTCTTGGTTCTGCCCTAACACTCTGACTACTGCTGGACTTGGAAACAGCCTTGTAAACTTAAAGAAATCTTTCAAAATTTTATCTTAATTTATCTTAAATGCTTATTTATTATCATTTCTGAGGGAAATTAGTTTTCAGTTGCCTCATGGTTTTCAAAGAGTAGGGAGCTTGATTGTGTTTTGCTTTGCATTCTTTTCCATCAAAGGGAGAAAAAAACCCAGCTATTAAAAGTTATTTATTTTTTCCCCTGTTCCTAAGATAATTTTACTGTAATCAATTAATACTCAGATCATATATTTAAACATTGTAACTGACTATCTCCTGTCTCTTTCACAGAGACCACAAGTTCCTGCAACATCTTGGTTAGCAAGGCACATTTATGACCCAGAAATTACATTACCACAGATGCTGAAAGCTTGCCACAGGAAAGAGCTAGTGCCCTTCCTATGAATTTTGCTCTAGTTTAAAAAAAAAACTCTTCTAAGTTTATGGCAACCAGGGAAGTAATTTGTTCTACTTAAAGTCAAGACAAGTTCAGCATTTTAGCAATGTTGCTTCTTTTTCTCTTCCTACACAGATGTACGGTTTATCTCCAGAGTTAAGAGATGAAAAAAGGGCATGGTTGACTCAGCATATGCATAGAGTGTAATAGAGAGAAAGGGAGGAAAACTGAAATATATGTGGTGGATTTCCCTCCTTGACCTTATCTCTTTGTCAGAACCAGTATGTTGCATTAAAATAATTCAATAAGGAATGATGGTCTGGATTTTGGGACAGTGTAGTCAAAATATAGAACAATAACAATGTACAGAAAGTGTTCAGATTAGTGTCCATTGGCTAAAAATCTAAACAAGTCAAATCTTTTTGAATCAGATATTGGCATTTGGCGCTAGATACCAATGAAGTTCTACACGTTTCCACTAGGAATAGTCCTGTCAGTAGAAGTAAGAAACCTTGTGATCTCATACACTATTCGTTATGAATGGGAGAGCAGAATCAAACCTTTAATAATTCTTTCTTTCTAAGTATATTGCAGAATTAAATAAAGACTCTTTATCCAACATGTAATGTGCATATATACACACATGTATTGGAATCTATATATTTGTCTTCACAGGAATTCAGGGATTGAGATACTTGATGGAAAACATTGGAAACACATTTCAAGAATGTACAGTTCCCTGGTTATTCACAGAAGTGTGCATTTGCATTCCTCTCTCTCTGTTGTAAGCACATACGTTTGTTAAACGATATTTTACCAGACTTCTTGTGATTTACTTGAATCATCATAGAATTATTTGGATCCATTTAAACATTGTTTGAACCTACCTTTATGGAGTTCTATGTGCATATATAGTTTTAGGTATCATGTATCATCATTAAGAGGCATTTCCTCAGTTTTTCTCTGCAAAATATGATGTTCACAGTGAAGCTTAAGCAACTTCACTGTAGCTGTTCTACTGAATAGAATTGCCTCAGGGCAAGACAGATGTTTTCTTTTTCTTCCCTCTACACTGCCCACCCCCATCCCACCCCCTCCCCACCCACAGCTTCTTCTAATTGTAGGCATTTATTTTTGTGTAGTTTTTAGCTAGCATGAGGGGGGCATGAAAGTCTAAATCTATAGTGTTCAAAGCAGAAACTGCTCAAATGCTGTGATTTCTCTTTTGTTATTATGTGTCCATTGTCTTCAAAGATTTGTGCAAAATAATATCCAGAAAAATAGGAAGTAGATGACAAATCGAGGAAGTGAACATTGAGACATTGTGCAATGCTGTGTTCAGTGTATTCCTGCCCAGTAGATCTACACCAGTAGTCTATAAGGGATATATCTGTCACTTTACAGAGACCCTGGATGGAAGCAGGAGAGGGAAAGACTGGAGATGGTTCTACCCTGACACCCTTCTGCAATGTTTCCACTGCTTCTACTAGTCTCTATGACATACTCCTACCCAAAAGAGACATGATAGTAGTGTCATTATAGAGAACAAAATGCAACAGAAATTAGAAATATAGTTCCATAGATATTTTAAAAAAGGTACATTACCTCCAGCAGGAAAGAAAACAAATGAAAACTGGTTGGTATTTTTTGACTTAGTATATAAAAGATACTTAAACACTTCAATTTCTAGACACATCTAGTGGTTTATCTGTGTTCTCACAGTGGAAAATTTACACTTTTACTAGATGGACTGACACTAAACATACTTTAAGAATTCTAACAACATTTGTTCCCTTCCCTCAGCCATTAAAACTCCAATAAAGATTATCATTCAAATGGTTGGTTGGTCATATTCTATATAGATCTTACAGGCGAAGAAACAACACCTCACCTGTATGTGAATGATTAGCACATAGAGAGCTATCAGAAGAGAAGATGACTAGAAAAAAGATGTTAGTAATATCATGTTATTTCTTAGTCAAGTCACATTTTTTAGCATCAGCAAGAACATGTTTTTAGCAGGAAATCTGCAGGAAGATGAATGTGCAAAATTAATTCACCCATCAAGTATTATTCTATATCTCTATTTTAAAATCACTGTTTTAAGGTGTTTGTGTGTTGTGATGTGCTAGGTTTGTATGCAGCCATTTTTCCCTCAGTAACAGGGAGAGAAGCTGCTGTGATGGCCCACCAGAAGTTCTGAGATGACCCCACAGTTGGGGGTGATTGTGTCCAGATGGCCAGGAGACTGTGTGAGGAGGCAGCCAGGGCACAGGCCATGCTGGAGAGCCTACAGGCCTCAGATACCCACACCAGAGGTGGTGAGGAGCTGCAGCCCTCAGGGTGAACATACATCAGGGAAGCCTGTGCAGGGATGCCTGGTTGTGTGACAGACACCAAAGTAGCACAGGGACGACCACAGAGGAGCCCGTCTGCCTTGAGGAGAGACAAATGTCAGGAGTCATCAGAAAAGGAATGATTGTACCCCCATTCCCTGCCTCCCTGAGCCATTGGGAAGAAAGGAGGTAAAGAGACTGGGATCAGGGCCCTAAGCCTGGGAAGAGAAGAGGGGGAGGGGGAAGGTGATCTGAAAGGGCTGGTTGTGCTGTCCATCATTGTACCACTCTGCATTGTTTTCTGTTTGTTACATTTGTGGTTGTTGGTGGATTAAATTAATTTTTATTTTGTTCCCCAAGTCATTCACCACCCTAAGTGGTGAATACAGTCCTTTTTATCCTTGGGGACTTCCATAAGGCCCTCAATCACTTTTCTCTTCCTTCCCTGGGAGGTGGGAGGGCAGAGTAAACAAGCTGCTGTGTGGTTCTCTTTTCCCAGCTGGGTCTAAACCACAACATGTGGTTTAACTCCAACTGGCAACTAGGCCTCACACAGTCACTCACTCACTCACTGGAAGAGTAAAAGTGACAAAATTTATGGGTTGAGATAAAGACAATTTAATAGGTAAAGAAGAAGCCATGCATGCAAGCAAAGCAAAACAAGTAATTCATTCCCCACTTCCCATGTGCAGGTAGATATTTAGCCTTCTCCAAGAAAGCAGAGCTCCATCACACCTAACGGTGACTTGGGAAGACAAACACCACCACTCCTAACGTCCTCCCTTTCTTCTTCTTCCCACAGCTTTGAGCATGACACTATGGTGTGGAACATCCCTTTGGATAGCTGGGGTCAACTGTCCCAGCTGTGCCCCCTCCCAGCTTCTTGTGCATCCCCAGTTCAGTCACTTGCCAGGTAATGTGAAAGGCAGAAAGAGCCTTGAATCTTTGTAAGGACAGTCCAGCAATAAATAAAACAGTCCTGTGTTATCAACACTGTTACCAGCACTAACAGAAAACATAGCCTTATGTTAACTACTATGAAGAAAACAAACTCAGACCAAACCAGCACATTGTTACAAATGCTACTTTTCATTTTCATAATCCAGTTTTAGTCATGTTAATAAAGCCATGTAATTCTGTTCTTTTCTCTGTGCCTAGAGCAATTATTTATGTTTACACAAAAAAGAAAATCACTCACCAATAAGTTTCATTCAGAAAACATAAGATGAGTTCATTTCTTGTTTCTACATAGTGTAGCATATTGAGTATGTAAGTAGAAAATAGTTGTCATGCTTAAAGAAATAGAGATGGTATCAGCATGAAAATATAACTCTACTATTAGTATAAACACTTATCTTTAGTGACAGACTTGTGCACCTATTTAGTTGCTAATTTTAGCTGCTGGAATTTCTGTTAGGAAATTAGACATAGGACTACATGGTATATAGAAGCTTTAAAAAAATACAATATCTTTTTGGTAGTGAAATCAACAATCAATTAAAGTTACTAAACTACATTTTTCAGATAAAATGTGTTTGGACCAGATATCAATTTTCTGTAACTAAACTTCAATTTTTAAGCCTCTCTTCTTTTTGTTTTGAGTCCAGTTAGCATGGGGGCATGCAATCTTTGAATAATGACTTCTCATTCACTTTTTCTCTCTTCTCAAAAAAACCCTAACAGCTGAATTCTACAATCTCATCAATACTGTCAATAAATATATAAAGTGGGGAAAAAAAATCATGTTTTCTGTATGTTCAGATTTAATGGTGAATTTCAAACCATCTCCATAAGTTTTCTTCTGCAAAGCTTTAAACATCTCTTTGTACTGGAAAAATGATCCAAGTTTCTATGAGATCTGAACTTTCAATCTTTCATTCATATGTATATTTCCATCAGGTTTTGTTACATGGAAGTGATAGCTATGATCACTTCAGTAACTGAAAAGGATTTTATTGTGCTCATTTTTTCTAATCACCACCCTCAAATGACAAGATCCAATTCTGCCTTTAGTTTTACACAGGAGCTCACTTCTGACATGAGCAATATGTTGTTGGATTTGGGTCAAAGAGTAAAGATTATAAAGGGCTTCCTGTGCAAATAAGGATATGGAAAATGCAATAAGAAGCACACAGAATCTGTTCAATTTAAGCTACATCAAAAGGAACTGCAAAGAGGGTCTTGACTTGTTTCATTAAATTTTGTACTAGACAAGTAGGCACCTTAAACAGTATCATCGCGAAGAACTGGCAAGATCAGTAAAAAGGTCTTTGAAGAGATAGTTGATTTTTCATTTTTCGTGGACAATTGCCTCATGTCTGAGCTTCTAATTATTTACAACAGAGGCAATTCAGCACTTCAGGTGAGTGTAGTTTCTATAGTAGTACCGTATTTTTAAATACAACAATATTTTAAAGGCAAAAAACCATGAATGGATGGGTCAAATATTTACATTGTTAGAGATGCTCTAACAGAGATAATGATTTCTGGGCTATGCAAGATAGGATGAGAAAGTCAAAGCCTATGTAAGGGAGATGTCATACTTAAAGGATTTATCTAGCACTGTGTGATATACAACATTTTCTCAACTATATTAAGCATCTGGGTTTAAAGATGTGATGCAAAGTTGTTGCCACAGGCCACAGTAGAATTTTAACAGTAGTTTATGTTGGTAAATAGAACTCATTGACAACATACAATTAATTATGTGACATGCACGTGAAATATGCATATATGCATAAGCATCAGCTTACAGAAGCATAAAATGTGATTAATAAGATGTATTTATCCCTCCATATCTAAAAGAATTTAAATTATATTCGAAGAAGATGTGTGTACATGCATGATGGGTGGAGAGAACTGCTTCCCTGAAGAGTTTAGGCTCCCAGTAGAACAGGAAGTTCTGTTTAAAATGTTCTGAAACATGTCTTTTTTCTGTATTTCTCATTTAAGACAGAATTTAAAGAAAGACATTAGAAAATCTTAATTTTACACTGATGTCATAGCTATGCTAACGATGCTACCCAGCATATAAATTAACAATATTATTTGCTGTAAAGAATCCTTGACTCAAAAAAACCACATTAGCCAAGGTTTTTTTAATATTTTGCCTCTGTCACTTATCTGCTAAGATGATTGACTATATGCCCACACAACATAGAACTCTTGGTTTTGCCATCAAGACTTCTGTATTTCACTAGACACTCACAGAGTAAAACTGCAAACTTTTGACTCTGTGTTCAACATATACAGGGTCTTAAAAGTTTGATAGTCATGCTAATTGATATAGCATCATCAGTGATATTAGTCCCTGTGCTAATTGCTATACATATCTGTAAGAGACTTCCATTTAAACAGAAAACCACTGCAACAAGCAGAGGTCAAAACATCCTGAAATTGAACTGTTATAAAAATGCTTTAGAAGTAAATTAGGAATACACTGGAATTCTTCTGAATCAGCTCTCCAGACTCAACAGTAAACAAACACACACAAAATAAAGCATTTGTTACAGTGATCTTGAGAAACTTTCTTTTCCCTCTTATAACCCTGTAACCTTGAGGATTTTGGTAAATCCTATGGACAGGCTAAGATATACTCATTCATATCAATAAATGCACAAAATGTGCTCAAAAAATGTCCCTGTTTTTTGTTTGTTTGCTTGTTGCATAAACAAATCAAATAAAAACATCTCAGGGATAGTCTTGGTTAAAAAGACACATGTGAATT
This sequence comes from Colius striatus, assembly GCF_028858725.1. NCBI lineage: Eukaryota > Metazoa > Chordata > Aves > Coliiformes > Coliidae > Colius > Colius striatus. Next base: position 10,327,202 of record NC_084762.1, read on the forward strand.
TACAATGTCTTATTTCCCTGACTTCTTTTTTTTACCATGGAAATCTTTCTTTTGATGCTTGACCTTAAAGACAGGTACACATGAAAAAAGTTATCAGTGTTACTTCGGTGTTTCCATTACCTGTAATAGATTATCTCCACTTTTCAAAACATTAATGGAAATACCTCAAAACACTAAAAGTTCAAGCCACATGTCTTTTATATGTTCTGCATGCATAATAACACACACATGCCCAAGTGGTGGCCAGGTTTACCAAGATGTCACATCAGTTACTTTAATTCATAATAATGATACAGAGTAGCTATAAAACTGATTTTTTTCAAGGTAGAAAGGAACAATGAACCTGTGGAGTACTTAAAACTGTCTTATTTCAGAGATGCAAATGGATAAAGAAACACTTTGTCATTACTTTTTAGAACTAGAAATGTTATCTATTAACATTTTACTGATCTAAAAGGCACAGACTGGAACAGACATCCCACAGGTTAGATGTATTCTTAGGGGAACCTGAGGAGAATATACTTAATTGCTACTTGTTAAGTGAAGGAGGATGAGAAGAAAGAAACAGTACACATATTCTATCCGTGGTTAATGAAAGCAATTAAGTAGAGGTCTCAGAGAGACATTGTGAAAGTTCAACAGACTGAACTGACAGCACTTGCAACAATGGTGTACCATCAGATATCCTAGCTGAATATTCAATTATGTGGCAAATTCAAAACAATTTTAAAGGAAAAGGGGGTAAGATTACCTAATTCTTCTTCCTCTGCATCCACCTTTCTCCCATAACTTTAATTTTAAACACTGCACTTGTGAAGAGCAAAGGGGAAAAAAAGACAGCAAAGAGAACACACACAAAAAAAAGGAAATGGAGGTGAAGACAGGATTCTATTAGACATCAAATACTGGAACTTTATAAGAAAGAATATGTTTTAGAAGAGGAGGGGTAAGATGAAAAGTAATGGAGAATATAGCAAATAAAAAAAAAAATGTACCACAGATTTTTAAGGGAAATCCGAGGTTTCAACTAAACAAGATTTTGACAAAAGTAAACCACTTTCTGATGAAAGTTTAGCTTTCCCAATGCAAAGTCAATTCTTTTCAATTGAAAATATTCCCAGGACACTTATGGTTGTAATTTATTTTCTCGGAGTCTATGAAACACTGTGTGTGATGACTGCCATAACAAACTACTTCATAGGAAGAAACAATGCTGCTTCAGTGGGATTTGAGCAAAGACCTCAGTCCAAAGAAGAAAAATGGAAGCATACCTGCTTGAAAATTCCTTGAGACATCAAAGCAGCACTTCCAAATCAAAACATTCAGTTTTCATGCTGAAGTTTTAGTAAAAAAATCTTAGTTTTGATATGGGAATATTTATGCAGAAAAAAAATATATTCATTGTGAGATTGTCAAGAAATGATGGTTAAAGTAAGAAATGCTATAGGTAGAATTGCAGTCCTCAAATCTTTAAACACTTTGCCAATATTTTTTTTAATTCTTTTTTTTTTACATAATTTGCCACAGTGAGCTACTATTAAAGTGACAAGGAAGCTGTACTAAAGGTAACACGGCACATCATTACAGACGATTGCACTATAAACCTTTATCACAGAAAAGAAGTTGTTTCTATGAAATACAAGAAGCAGAGAAAGAGAAGAAGAATAGACTTTGAAAAGGCAAACCTGGAAGATAAAGACATAGTCTTATACACCAGGACAACACTGTAATTGTTTCAAAGAAATACCAGGGACTTCTCATATTTTTGTTGAACCATTTATATAATCTGGATAACATTGTTATAGCAACTGAAATGTTAGGCAGTAAGAAGCATCTAGAAACAGTAGCAAGCTCAGAGCTTAAGAAGCAAAATGTCTGTTTTTTAGAATGCTGGTGGAAACATACTAGAAGTTATAACTTGAATTGTTCATTAAACTAAATTTTTTTCTTAAAATAAAAATCTTTTCATAAATATCTTGAAGAAAGAGAGAACATTACCAGCTACACGTTTAGAGTATTCTGAACATAAAGAGTCAGCTCAAACGATGCTGAGAAGGCAGTGCATAAATTGCCACTCTCATTTTAATGTGTGGGTGATTATTGTTTGCAATAGACCTCCATCTCTTCCTTCCATCTTACCTTCACAAATACAGTCTGAAAGTCTGCTATGTCCACCCATGTGTGAAGGAATGAGATTGTCTGAGCACTAAAGCTACAACAGCAGATTCTGATTCACCTGAAATGCCATCTTAAAATTGTATGACTGAAGAGCAAATTCACCCAGAACAGCTGCCTCCCACCTCTCATGGCTGTTCATAAAAGGAAGGCTGAACGGCTCATGAAGCCGCTCCTGAATCATCACAGTCTTCTTGTAGAATATGAAATTCAAATAAAGATCCATTAATGATAATGCACCAAGGTGAGAGCTGTATTCATTCAGGAACTACTACAGATTTTCCCTGGTCGATGCCACAGAGCAGAGGAGAAAGCACATAGGATGGCAACTGTTTAAACAGATTGGTTTTTATTCCTCACTGCACCTGTACCAGAGCTCTCAAAAGGCTAATTTAATAAGTGTTCTTAGTGACTTCAGAGTCTAGTATGGCACAAGCTCATGTACCTTACTGTTATGCCAGCCTACTTATCCACTTTCAAGTTGACTGATAAGTTTACCTTTAAGATGATTTATTGACTGCAATCACTTAGTGTGTTTTCAGAAATCAATGTCATTCTACTCAATTGATATTTCTAGCTTTGTTATGAACACTAAAAATCCTTTCTTTTCTCCAGTGTGCAATACTACTATGGTTTTGTGCATAGTTTCATGTAGAATACAGGAAGGAGAACTACTTCCTGTACTACTACTGAAGTATTACTGTGTGTAGAGCTAGGGTTGAATTAGGGAGATCGGGACAAGATTTGGCTGTCTACCTTTTAAACCCGACTTTCCTGTTTATTAAACTTGCTTGTCTTGCAAACAGCTTCAGGAAAATGTACGATTAATATTTCATAGTGTCAAATTTTATTTGTCTAGCACTTGTTTAATGTATTTAATGTAAGTTTAATGTATTATCTTGTCAGCATTCGCTTTGGTTTTCTACAATTACTAAGTCTATAAAAATTAGGACTTAATTTATACTAAGGTGTGGCATAACATTGTCAAGCCCCTCTATATATCACTTCCAACAAAAAAATAACTAACATGCTTTAACTGGAGCTTCAAAATGTTTCATTGGAGGAAACTACATGGCCTTTAGCAAAAGAAGAAAAAAATTTGCTTGACTGCTAGTACTTTTCACCTGACTAATAGCTTATTTCCAGAAAAAAAAATAGGATGTTTCTCTGCTTTTATTGCTCTTCTGCTGGAATTCCTCTACGTATAGATGATTATTACTTCCAGATAATGGCCTAGAGTTACTGTAGACATGATCAGCTTCTGGTTTGTAGTTATACACTTCAGAAAATTCAAAACTAATCAATTTACCATTGTATTACAGACTACAGCACCTTTCCTGGTGAGCTAAATCTTTTATATTATGGTGCTGCTAGTGGAAGCAATATTAATCAAGCCTCTGTGCTATGGCAGTTGAGCTCAAAGATAGAGCTCTGAGTCCACACAGGTTTCAGAAGGCTATTTTGGTTGATTAGACTTCTACAAACACTAGTAGCAACATCACAATTGTCTATGCACCATACTGGAAAGAGATAACAGGGTTTGTAACAACTCTCCTACGGTTCATGTTTCTAATGACAATCAAACTAGGCTTGTCTTCTCATGTCTTGTTTTGTCTTCTATTCTCCTTCTCCTCTCCTCTAGTTCACTCAGACTTTACAGTGTGCTTTTTTTTCAAAGCACCTGAAAGAGAAACAACTGTGAAAACTTACCCTCTGTTGACATACACAGGATTGATTTCTGGTGCTCCCAGTTGTGATCATCTCATAAATAAATCAGTGCTTATGAGAAAGTACATCTGTCAATAGGGACAGATTTTGGGTTTTTTTACTTGGAAATATGCAGAGAATAAAAGAAATAGTTTTTGGTTGTTTTTTTGTTTTGTTTTGGTTTGGTTTTTTTACCAGTGATTAACATAAATTAGCTTGGCAAACTCAGAGCTTTTTATTTCAAGAACATCTTTAGTTATTTGATTAGAAAATCCTACTCAGAGTACTTATGTCCATATTTTAAGTAAATAAAGGCTTTCTTCAAAGAGATTGATTGATACTTCAAAGTCTGTCACAGAAATATTTCAAACTTATGTAAATATTAGAAGTTTGAAACCATCATAGACAAACAAATGACCTCACTGGAGGCCATGGGACAGGCCCCATCTGATAAGGCCACTCCTCTGTCACCTAAGGATCTCTTGTGGGTCCCAGCCTGTAAGGAACAGGCAGCTTTTTTAGTAGTCTGACATTGAAACAAAAAAATGCTGTTAAAATTAATTTCCAGTATTTTTTTCACTATTAATATTACAAAATTCATCATTCTTTTTTCAGTATTCTTTGTAAGCAGCCCAATATTGTTTACTTGTTCTTTTCAAGGAAACTCGACAGTGGTCACAGAAACTTAGCAGTAAATTCCTGGTATCTTTTTGAGCAGTCAAACGTAACAGCTAAGAGGTAATATTTCAGAGATGTTTAAGAGGATTTAGCTTAGCAGCCACTACTGGCTTTATCTACAAGGTGCATGCCTTAACATTTGTTCTGGGTTGGGAACATTTGTTCTTATTAATATTTAGGTTATGTTTTATGCTAAAAGCTCTCAGGGTAAAGGCCCACATAAAATTTCTGTCAGAAGAATGTACTCTATTCATTTAATCAACCATAACTGGGTACATAGCATGCACATTTGGAAACAGGATAGGTTTTGTAAATGTGCAACAAAAATGTCAGAAGGTGTAACTGTGGTATCAAAATTGATGTAGATTGATCTGATGTATTTTCGTTAAGAAGCAGATCCTCAAATTTCTGAGAATGTTACTGCATTTTGCTCATATATTTTTCAAAACCCCAAGTCAGCATCAGCTCAGTCCATAAAACTATATCTGTACTCTGAAGAAACTGAACCACTGCCAACAAGACAGGTAATATTTTCCTGGCTAAGAAAAAATTATTTTAGTAGAAATTGATCCATTTAATTCTTGCTATATAGGAAACAAGTTGTCAACCATTAGTTCTGCTTTTTCTAAAACACATGACCCTTTTGGAACTTCAGGTACCACGGAGCCCATGTTTAGAAGATTATGTCCAACCCTACAGAAATGACTGTGCTACAGAGTGTGGAGATGCCTGAGAAAAACACATTAGTGGGTGTTATTCTCTTCTATCCCTAGAAATGAAATAATTTTAAAATTTTTTTCAACAACATATTAATCACCCAAAAGATCCATACAAAGGCAGCATGATACATTTGAAAGTAAATAGTTTAAGTTGGTACTGGTGAAGTAAATCAATGTGCTTCAGAGGTATCTGTTGCTGTCTTTCAGGAGACAAGCAGTTACCCAAAATTCAGGGGCCCACAAGTTACTTTTCTGCAGAAAAAATGAAACAATGTAACATATCTGATATAATCCCCTTTTTGGGAAGAATATCTAAAATCCTCTGGAACCTAGCAAGAAGAAACTGCATCTTTATTACTAGGTTCAAGCTCCTTTCAATTTGCACTTGACAGGTTTTCCTGTCTACCTTTTTCCTTGCTCAGTTGTGCTGCTGACAATCCAGATACTTCCCTGACACTTTGCAAAGTAATTTGTCTTACCATTTTATTACATAGTTACACAAATATTGGCCAACAAAGGTTGATTTTTTAACCTTTAGATTCCCTCTGAGATGATGACATGCATTTCTCTTTGGAACAATGTCATCAGACAGCTTACAACTGTCATAAATAAAGAACTGTAATCTCACTCAATCCACAAGCAGTCCCCTTAAATAAAGAACCTTTTCACGTGTCCCCGAGAACAAAAACCTGCAATAGAGACAGTATTTTTGGTACTGTTATTTTCTCACACTAATTTTATGCAAAATATTTTCACAAAAGAAAGATGCAAATACATAAGCACTGACTTTCAGGTTGATCTTCCTTCAAAATGCACCTGTCTCACTGAAATAGTTTTCTCTTGGCCAATTTCATGCATGCCCTGCACGTGTAATCATTTGGCATAATGGAGAGCCTGACACAGCATTGGATTTACCAGCTTTCTATAAATTATTCAATAAGATCATGGGCAGGAATAGTTTACCTGACTTGCTGATGTTATGGGGTCCTATATAGAGGCAGAGAAAGAAGAAGCTATGGGTCAGTATACAGAAATAAAGATAGGACTGATTAATACTAGAATAATTCATCAGGAACAAAGGTAAGCTCTATGTAAAAGAAAGAAGCATAAGCATGTTCATTTTTTCTTCACAGTTACTTTGTGTCTTACCATTAGAGCATCTTGATGACTCAGACACTAATGCATTTATCCTCAATAAAACCCCAGATACAAGTAGATAATGCTTTGTAAGCCATACCTCAAACAGCTATAGGTATAATGTAGAAAGTCTATGGCAAAAGCAGAACAGAACTGAAATCCAAGTGCAATACTTTGAAAACATATTCTTCTCATGACATAAAAAATAACAACCAATTATCTTTAGCATAAAGACCTAATTGCTTAAACCATGCAGTCTATCTTGACATCTACATTGCAGAAATAATAAGTAGAAATTTCTATTTCCTTTCTAGGTCTTTCTTTCCTACAGACAAGAATTTTAACATCAGAACTTTTTCGTTTCTGGTATTCATTACACAGACTATCTCTCCCCATCCCTATCTACTTCCACATACACATTAAAATACATGGAACTGATTATTTGTTTCATAACTGATGGGCAAAACTATCTGTTCTTTTCCTCAGACAAGTGCATAAGCAATCATACAAGCAAGTGAAATAGCTTTAATTTCTGAAGACTTTGGGTTTTTCCTGTTTGCTTTTAGATTCATCTATGACAGTTATTATATAAAACCCTTTGTACACGATTTTTTTTTTTTCCAAAAGAAGTATTTCAAGTGAGAAATCTGAAGTGCTGTTCTAGCCTTGAGAAAATAAAGAACTGCAAATCTTCATGGGCACCAACTTCACTATCAGATTTATTATTGGAAAAATTAGCATTTGAATAGCCTTGCAATGTGGAATAATTTGTTTCTTCCTTGTGAAATTGCTCAGCATTGACAGGCTTATCACAACTCCTTCTTCACAACCCCTGGAGATGGATCAGTTAATCAATGGTGTCCAAACTGTGAATGTTCTCATTCTTCTGCTAGTTGTCAAGTCCAATGTACTCTCATACCTATTTAGTTAAATGCTATGAAGACAAAATGCACCTGCTGTTTCCAATAGAGATTTACTTCACAGGATGAGCACCTGATATAAAGATGGTTATTTACCAGCAAATTGAGTTAATTCTTTTCTAAAACTAAACAATTCCCACTCCATAATTCAACTAATCTAAAAGTTTGTGTTCATGTACACTGATGTTTGCATGATGAGCTCTATAAGGAGCACAGTAACGGGTCAATCAGTAAGAGAACATTTTCATAAAGCATCTATGTCACATGCAATGACAATGGTGGAAAAACGAGAAGGAAAGCAGCAAGGATGTCAAGCAAGTTGCTTGTTAACATAAAAGTTTCAGACTAAAGTACCATTAGCTAAAAAAAAATTAGATAAAAACAAATTAGGCACTTGTTCAGAATTTTTATACAAACAGAAAATAGGCCACTGACAGCATGAAATGTTGTACAAAATAGCTCCTTCCAGGGCATGGCCTGTGAATCCAGAATGATCAGAAAACATTAGGTACAGGCTGTTGACCTGCTCAGGGACTAATACGGTGCCTTGCATGGTCTGCAGCACAACTGTTTTACTGGACATGCACAGTTAACCTTCCACAGCAAACCTCAGGTGTGTAACATCTGTTCTCCATGGAACACAAAGTGTTCCCAAAGTGAGGCTGAACAGAATAAAAAGATATTGTAGATCAGTGATAGCCATCAGATTTTCATGACTGAGAGGAAACCCTTAATAAAAAGGAGACACCAACATGGCTGAACAGGGTTTATATCCTGTTATCTCACCAAAATGGTTAACCGTGTCAAGAAAAATCACAAAGAGATGTTACTTCATAGGAAGACAACTGGCTGAAAGAAGGAAAGCTACTTTCTAAGCTGTAGGAAATGCACTACATTTTAATAGAGAACGGAAACAGAAAATCAAAGCCACTAGAACATGAGCTAAGTCACAGAGACAAATCGTAACAATATTCTACAGTCAAAACTTCATATCAAGGGCTGCAGATAAGCATGAAACAATACTTACTAGAGAGCCACATGGCAAATTTGAATATACTGGAAATGTAAATGCTCATTTCAGGACTGGATGAATCAAATTCTGCACAGGGATAACCATCAGATTGGCTGCTTTGAAATCACTGACATTGCATTTAGCTGTGCCCTCTAGCTTGGTTTAAGTTTTTGCAAAGGCTCTTGGCAACCACCAGTTAGATTGTCCTCAATACAAGGGTGGACCCTCAGAATCCTTAACTGCTGAAGGGAAGGTCTTTCTAATTGGCTTACTTGAAATAATATGAAATTTCACTTTATTCAATATACACACACAACAGGATTTGCTAGCTCCAGCTAGAATCACATGAAATGTGATGTCATTCAGTAAGCACAATGATGATAATTGGTCTAGATAAGAACTTTTGCATTTCTGCATATTTCCTGTGAGATATTTAGACCTGTGAACATTGTTTATTCTGTAAATCTTAAAAAATCAAGTTATAGTAACACTACAGCAGATAAAACTGAAGTGTCTTGATGCACTTGGCTGTCTAAAAGAAAAAGATGCTTCAGAAGAAACAGTAAAAGTCAAGTTCATAGATTTTGCCCTGAAAATTATATTTACTGTATATTTTGTACACAGACAAATAGTATAAGTTATAAACATATATATACATAAAAAATTGACTATTGGGAGCATAAAGCTTGTATTAACTGCTTAATTGTTGTCGAGTCCCACTTATAGACCTGTATTTTCTCTCCAAAACAGAGTTTAAAGACTCTGAGAGGAGAAAAGAAGTTTACAAAATTACAAACCTACATTCAGACACACATAAATTTTGGAGGTAGCCATATTCTGATATGAATTCATAGGTGATAATCACATCTACTTTCTAATTTGGCAGTAGGACCTGGAGCAGCGATGCCATTCTGTCATGTTGAAATCTCCTGAATGATGCATAAACTCCATCTTATCTTTCCTGAGGGATCTCTGGTCCTTTTTAGTTTCTGTCCTGGAATGGTCTTTTTTTCCAAGTCACTAGAAGTAAATGTTCAGTGCCAGAGAGAAAAGGTCAGAGGACAAGCTGAAATGCAACCAAAAAAAAAAACCACCAGCTTCCACAAGCTCAGCCACTGCTCTCTGTTCATTCAAGCTAGACTCTAGTGCAGCATCTTGACTTAGAACCACAGACTGCCAACCTGTTCTCCTGAGACAGATAGTGTTTAGTTACAGATAGTTAACAATAGTGTTAAACACCAAATTGTCTTCTGTTCCCATTTACTCTTTCAATATCTAAACGTGACAGTAAGAATAGCAGGACAGTGATGTTCAAGATCTGCAGAACTATTTCTTTTTTCCTGGCTACTATGGAAACCATATACATCATCATACAACTAAAATGGTCCTTGAAAATTGAATTAATAATATAGAGACCCAAAAAAATCACATTTTAAAGATGTATTTGAATTTTGCAAAACTAAATTTTGATTAAAAAGATTCACTGACTACTTAACTAGTTCATAACCTCTGCAAATGAAAAGTAATAGAAATATAGTTAAAATAAACATTTAAAATAAATAAAATGAACTATTTTACCACCTTAAATCCCAGCACGCCATAACGTGAAAATGTTTTGTAGAAATTCAGTCCACTCTTTTTTGTGCCATGTGGTTTAGGGAACTGCTGATCTGAAAGGTTAGGAAGTGAGTGCCTTACTTTTTCCCCTGGTTCTGTTTGCAGATCTGTATTTCACCTTCACATTTAAACTTTCAGTACTTATGATGTAAAGATTAATAGAGAAAGCTGGGATAACAGTAGTCAGAGGATTAAACACCTCTTACTGGATTTAGTCTTGATTAGTATATTCTAATTAATATTTTCCCATCCCTGTTGACATCATAAACATCTGCCCTAAACATTCCTTGGTGAAATGATTTCTGATTCTTTTGTTCCCAGAAACAAATCAGCTCAATTAAATATGAGAGGTTGCTATTAAATTAGATGTTTATGTTTATATGTTTCAGATAGGAGCACCCTGACAGATGGACGACATGACTCACTGAGAGTTCCTGCCCCAGTGTTCTCAGGAACTCATACTCTCTTTGAATTTCCCAACTCCATTTTGTCAATTTATCTTTCCATTTTCTACCAAATAACTTTCAAAATCTCCTTCAGTCTCCCCAGTAGCTCAGTACATACTCACAGCACATAATAATGTAGCCTATTAGGGGATGGAAACTTTTTCTGTTTATAAGTAGCCAAGACAAATTTCTGAAGACCTCCAGTCATGCCCCCTATCTAAGAAAGGCCAGATGCTCACAGTAGGTGCTGGTTTGTTATCTTGTTTCAAGACCTAACCTGAATGCAGACTTCCCTGTGCTTCTGCAATGGGACGTAGTAATGTCCAAGGTGACAGGTATTTTCTGTTTGCATAGCCATTATGTAGTTTTCTTGCAAGTTTTATTCTTTCTTGTCATTTTCATACTTTATTTGGAGAATCATTACAATGCAAAGTAACAAATATGTAGCTGTATCAATGGACGTGGCTTCAAGGATGATGCTGGGTAACATAAAAAGACAGTACTGCCACCCTTTTTAAGTTTCATGATTTGTTTGGGTTCTTTTTTTTTAAACAACTGGGCTGAAATGTATATAGAAAAATCAGATTTAGTTAAAGGTTGCTGCCTAAGTTTAGTTTCTTGATTCTACAATCTTTATTTGACACAAAACAGCTAGTTATCTTGTGTCAGGAATTAATTGTTTAATTTCTACTCTCCAATGATATTTTAGATAAAACAATAAAAGGTTTAATGCAATGATTTAGATCTGCTTTTAAGTCTATATACTTTTTATATAGAAATTATGAACATAAACCCTGAATAGGATGAGCATTTAATGAAAAGGCAAGGAAAATCATTTTTAGCTAGCAAGAGATGGAATACTTGACTCATCAAATCACTGATTCAATAATAAAAGATCAATTTAACAGAAGCAGTAGACCAATTCTGCATCCCTTTTCTTTAACTTATAACATGGAATGACTTACATAAGGAAGGAAGTTACGAGAAAAATTGATGCTATTGAAGCAGTTCTAAAGCTCTTAATTATTTTTCGTGGCAAAAGAAATATAAATCCTCTATAATTATCTCAATACTTTCATCTAAGTGAGCATAAAGAAGAGGTGGAGGTATATAAAATATGCCATATACTTTTTATTGCTGTGATCGTTAGTGCTCCAATGCATACTCCATTATCTGGAAATTCATGTCATTTGCATTGTAACAGCATTTTGTCTGAGTTTGCCCTATTCTTTCTTTTCCTATAATATCCAACAGCTAAAGCAAGACAGTAAATAAGGATTATAGAAAAACTTTGAGAGGGTTGTTAAACACTGGGACAGGCTGTCCAGGGAGGTGATTGGCAGTATTAGGCTAGTCGCTGGACTTACAGATCTTAAAGGACTTTACCAAATAAAATGATCAAATCCATTCACTCAAACATTTTAGATTTCTTACTTCTGATTAAGTAAAACATTCTGACACACCAAGATCATCAGATGACATCATACTGATACAGACAATTGTTTTATCTGCAAAATTCTTCTCACTAATTGACAGGCAATTTTCTTCACATACAGTATTGATTTAACAGCTGTTCTCCTGAGAGTATCCCCTACAGAAATGGAGCTTCTCATTTTCATTTGTACACTAGCTACAAAGAGTAGACAGCAGTCACACATTATCTTAAGCACTTTCCATAGTTTTGTAACAGACCTCAAGTATGCCATCAAATGCATTCATTAATGTCTGCTTTATATAACTGAGATATAGAACAACTTTACATTTTTTAATGTCAGCTTTCACATTTCTACCGAGAAGAAAACTATTTGAAGGAAATGAATGCTCTTAACAGAACTTTAATCTTCTGTACTCTGATCTTTTACAAGGTCTTTTCTGTAAATCATAAATCGGTATCTACTTTTCTATAACATCTTAATCTACAACACCCATTTCTAATACCAGTAATCTGAGTTACACAAGAAATCAAAAATCTGCACTTTATACCTCTGGGCAACAAATTCTATAATTACAAGAACTATCTCTGTACATGATTATTTTAATCTTTTAAAAAATCTGAAGGGAATGTACACTGTTATATGAAAAATATGTTTCATTAATAAAAGAGAGGTTTTATCTTGAAAATATCATCTCCATTTTAATCTATTATCTTCTCTCATATATTATACAGTGGCACTCGTTAAAGATATAACTTTATAATGATGTTGAAGATGAATTTTAATAGGACCAATATGTCTGTCTTGACTGTTAAAAATTAATGGTCTTTCTTATCTAGCCATGGCCTTTCATGGTAAAGAGGCAGCAAGGATTATCTATTAGGGGAGTTAATTGTACTCCCTTAAAAGTTACATTAATTCAGTACAGTGCCATATTTAATCAGTTAACACTAGTTATTACCACCATGAACTTGTCAGACACGTTTTTCATTAAATAATCCTAAATATTTATGAAGAAAAGTAATCAACAACTGACATTCAAAGTGAAGTATACAAAGAGTATTGTTTTCTGTTTCTTTTTTCACCCACATTAGTGAACACTAGAAGGATTTTGATGATTCATTTCACACATTTCCTTGTGAGTCCTCCAACATTTTTCCCTTTCCTTAAGGAAACACACTAATTTCTAAGGTATTAAATGAAAGTATGTATTTGGGTGAATAATTTGAAAGTGAAGGAGCATCTCCCTTCTCTAAGTAACTGTGACTTCTAACCTTGTGACAGCTTTCTAGCTGCTTGATCTCATTTTGGAAAAGAAATCTGTTTTTTAAGTCAAATAGAATATTACATAAAGACAGAAGCTTTGTCATCCTGTCAAACTACTGATTATCTTGCACATAATGTTAAGACATTAATAACCTTATGAAAAGTGAACAAACTATAAGTCATGAAGGAATAAAGAGGGAGTAACAGAATATGTTCCTGATTGTTCTTCTCTGTGTTACATTTTGAGATTGTTTCCCTAATACATATTCTAGGTTTTCTTGTTCAAATCACCTCTCTGTATATAGGGAAATACATAAAAGCTATAAAAAATAATTGCATACAAGCTGTACATAAACTATGTATCTGGATGTCTATTTTAATTCTAAAATCTAGTATATCTTATTCAAGGTGTGTTTTTCTATGTTGACACTGGATGTAGACATTTCTGGTGTTTACATTCTTAGCTTAATAAGTGCTGTGACATCCCTTTTGAAGCACCAATGCTTTATATTCAAATCTGTGTTATTAACATTGATTCAGTGCTAACTAAGCTTTTCCTGCTTTCCATTTGAGTGCTGCAAAGAAGATGGAAGAGATGTTTGAGAGATTGCAGAAGAGATTCTGATACAAAATTACATTTTTAACTAATAATATTATTATTATATCAGAAATTTTAAAAGCCAATGCAAAAAGGAGCAGTATAAACTTCTATCACATGAAAACTTTAAACTTTGTTGGAGCAAATGATGAAATGGACCAGGTTGTTGCTATCTTTCAAAAGAAAAGTTTTTCTAAAAATCAATTCATTCACCTGAAAGGGCAGTTACTGGACATAGCCTATTTGCAAAACATTTTGAATGATAGAGTTATCTTTATTCTAAACCTTTCTGAGAAAAAAAAAGAAAGAAAAAATTAAGACCATGAAGCATTTGGGAGGTAAAACAATGAGCCTGAAGGAGAAAAAAAAAGGAAAAAATATATTAAAAAAAATGAAAGTCAGGTTTAGGCTCATTTTTTTAATATCAAATATCCTGTTGCTCATGAGTTTTGTTTATACATCATGTAAACTTTTTAATAAGACTAATATTCATCAATATCTTATATGTGTTAAATGTATTTTTGAATTTCACTGATTGCCTCTAGTCAATTTTGAATGACAGGACTCCTCATTGGAGAAATCCAAAAATAAGAATGAAGAAAAAACATGAAGAAAGCAGGGCTAGATCATGGGGATTTTTGGCAGTCATTTCAAATCAAAATGATAAATTTAGAACTTTGTTATTGTACTTTTTGACAGCAGTGAACATCATTAGAACAATCCACAAGATTCAACCTGTTAGTTTCAGAAAATAATTTCTCCAGAAAGCTCAGTTGACAACACATACCACATAGTGTTTTATGTCAAAAGCTATTGTATGGTTGTTCTTCACAGAACTTAAAAGTGAACAATATTGCCAGATAACTCAAAACAGCTTTCTGAAACTCAAAGATAAAAGAATTAAAATATATTCCTTAATATGTATATTTAATAAGAATGAAGCAGCATGACTATTCTAAGAAAGGTTTTATTTCTGCAATAAATGTTCTTGTTAAGAGTTACACAACACTTAGATACACTTTTTTTTTTAATTTCAAATTTTAACGTGAAAATCTTGCCCATGGGCAAGTTTAAACATGTTTACATAAGTTTAAATCTGCCATTCTTTACTATTTAACATGTGATACACAGATTCATTCACATATATGCTTCTGCTTAATAGCAATTCTGACCTTTAAACCTCAGGAACAAGGAGACACGACTTGAAAAAGAATTGACTATACTGCTATGTATGACTTCAGAAATTTACACCATCTATTTATATCTCACTCATGGTATTTTCTTTTAAAAATGCAAACTAAAAGTTAATCAAAATGTGGCTTTAATTAAAAGCCCTATGAAAAATTTAACACATCAGAGGCTTCCAGAGATTTAAATAGAAACAGTTCAGACTAATAAACTTAATACAATAGTCTGTGATAGAAATTCTCCTGTTTCCAGAGTTGTAAAGACTGATTTTACATAGTAGATGTTGAAAAAATTTGTTCTCTTCCAGTCCAAGAGAATGGTTGAGAATTATGACTGTGGCTTCCTTTGCTTTCCTAGAACCTCATTCGGATTTTATGCTTCCCTTACTCTTTTAGTTACCTTCTTTTTATGTTGACAGAAATTGCACTCAGTATATTAAAGAAATAATTCATGCATGAGAACTTATACTGTGTGCATGAATCAATGCTGTGCAGAGCCCTATGCCTTGCTTTAGCCCTTTGTGACTCCATAGTACGACTGTGGCAGGGAGGACATTGACCTATGCAGAATGCTGTACCGACATTTGGCTGAAGAGAGGATGTGGAAGTCATCCTGAGATCAGGACGAGATCGAGCAGCATCACTGGCCAGCATGCACTTGGGAACCCTCTCAGACACCTGGATTTTTATCTTCCTGCCTCATCTTCCCCTCTACTGTTCATGAAACAACCCAGCCTTTCTGCTGAAATAAAGTTGGGGTTTTTTCCAACGTCTTCACAGAATCTGAAGGGTTAGAAGGGACCTTGAAAGATCATCCAGTCCAACCTCCCTGCCAGAGCAGGACCTCCTAGAGTAGGTCACACAGGAACGTGTCCATGTGGGTTTTGAATGTCTTTACCAGCACAGCTTCTTTTCACTCTTACACATTTTTTCCCTTTACTCTTTTAAGCATGCAATCTATTCAGCAGCTCAATATTTTCTTCTGCAGGCAGCTTTGGGGATAACAAGAGTCCTAGTCTTTAACTGCAAACCCTTCCTTATGTTTGTGACTCACAGGTTCAGTACAGAAATTTAACTCTTGATCTTCCTAAAACTTAAGCCAGTACCCTGAAAATGAGGGTGCTCTAGGTTTTGGTTTGTTTTTTTTCTTATGGTTCTCAAAGGCAAAAGGACTTGACTGCTTACACTTTGCAGTCACCTAGGTTTATGAACTTGCACAGTGCTGTGACAAGCTACCTTTATTTGATTTAGCTATAGCTTACCTTCCCTGTTTCTGGGAACAGTTCTGCCAGGGACATAGATCTGGGTGCTGCAGCTGTAAGGTCACCACAATGCATGATTTATCTTAATTTTTTGAAAGCATCTATATGCTAAATAAATAGACAAGAAACTGCATTAAATTACAGTACTAGAGTTACATGTAGAAATCCAACATGTAAGCAAAATCATGTGCATTGTTTCCTTACAAATGTAGTTAATAAAATTTGATTAACTTTGTCTGACAAAAAGAGAACACTGTGGAAAATAAAACATATTCCAGAAAGCATGCATGTGAATGCTATACACAAATCACATAGTAAGAAGGAAGTAATAGTTTTGTAGGCATAGTTCAACTAACAGTTTGTCAGAATTCTTTAGATTCATTTTCCCAAAAGACCTAGAAATGTATTCCTTTTATATTTCTTCCTGTGCTATTCAGTCAATTTAAGATTTCCTGAAAGTAACTCAAAGAGCTTGAATTTTGCAAACACTCTTATAACCTGATAAAAGCGCAGAAACTACTAAAAAGAAGGCTTTGCTTTCTTATTAGTTTACCTGATTGTTTCTTCAAGTTTCATCTGTCACCATGGGATAGCTGGGAATGCACAGAAGACCTAAGACTAACCATCAAAACCTTTAAGAATCCTGCAAATAATTTATTTTCTGTTTACTTCCTATGCTTCAATGTAAAGAGATGATGAACGTAAATCAGGTTGCACCATGTGTCTATGAGAATCAAATTCACCAAGATTTATCCTGTCTACTTTCTGGAGGTATCTTCATGAGAACCTATCATATTTTTTTTAAAATATTTTGTTTCCATGCTTCTTCTCACTGGAGTTTAGAACGTTTCAATCTCATTAGAAAATACTGCCATAGCAATGTAGACATTCTATGCTCTTTATAATGAGCGAGAGGACCCAGGATGCAATATTGACATGAACTGTCTGGATGATCTCAGCAATGCTCAGATGAAACTGTTCACAACAGCATCTAGAGGATTCACAAAACAGAGCACCTTATCAACAAACAAAAATTTAATTGGGCAGAGCAGTAACATTTTTAATACAATAAAAGGTAGACTATTTACCCTGAAGACTACTAGATGTGTTTGCCAGACTTCAGGTATGAACAATAAGGATCTTATTTGCTAAAATAATGGCTTATTTCTACAGATGCAAATACAGTTAGCATTTAAGTTACATGCACATGAGCATATATATTGCTGTCTCTTTGTTAGAAGATTAACTCAAAGTGAAATCTCAAATCCTCCAAATATTGCAGCCCTGTAGTTACATATAAACTTTCTGTGGCCTTTCCATAGACAACATTTTCTTGAAATACATCTGCATCTCTTTGGTAAAAAAATGTTGTGAAACTATCCTGCACTCACTACTAATGAGCCAAGTGTCTTCAAATGTTCCTCACTGGTACTGGTGATTTTCAGGACTGCACAACAAATTTTACAAAGCAACAATTTTCCCTTGCTTCAGATCTTACCTGAAAATTCAGCTCATATCATGCCTGCAAAATATTGCTGTAAATGCTCCTTATATTTCAGAAGTGTTTGTTTAAATCTCATCTGTTTGTCTTGTGTATTGTATATTAATTTTGGGGGGACATTCTGTGTGATTTTGTGATGTTGTGTATTCATTTACACACAATCACTGGAACCATTTAGGTTGGAAAAGACCTTCAAGATGCACTTAAGTCACTTTTTGCCTGTGTCAGAAAGTCTTTCTATATATATTCCCTAGCATACAGTCAGCCTCACTCCTAACATCATGACAAGGATTTTTTAGGACTGCCTCCCCTGGCAAAACTTGAAGCTATTTCCTCCTGTCCTTTGCCTTGTTACTTGGGAGAAGAGATTGACTTCTACCTCGCTACAACCTCTTTTCAGATAGCTGTAGCGAGTGATCATATCTCTACTAAGACTCCTCCAATCTAAACACCCCCAGCTCCCTCTGCCACTCCTCATAAGACTTGTTCTCTAGGACTCTTCACCAGCTTTGTTGCCTGTCTCTGGATATGCTCCAGCACCTCAATGTCCTTCCTGTAGTGAGGGCCCTAGAACTGGACACAGTATTTGAGGTGTGGCGTCACCAGTGCTGAGTACAGGGTACAATCACTTCTTTGGCCCTGCTGGTCACACTATTACTGATACAAGCCAGGATGCCGTTGGCCGCCTTGATCACCTGGGCACACTGCTAGCTCACATTCTGCCAGCCATTGAACAATACTCTCAAGTCCTTTTCCTTTGGGATGCCTTTCCAGCCACTCTTTCCTAGGGCCATAGCATTGTATAGAGTTGCTGTGGCCAAAATGCAGGACCCAGCACTTGGTCTTCATATAGTTGGCCTCAGCCCATCACTCCAGCCTGTCCCTCTGAAGATCCTTCCTATCCTCTAGCATATCTACACACCCTCCCAGCTTAGTAGCATCTGCAAGCTTACTGAGGGTACACTCGATTTCCTCATTATCTTTGTTCTCAATCCTTGTCATGAAAAGTTTTTATTAATAGATTGATGTTTTTTGTCCTCTTGATCAATACGAAACATTCTGTGCACAAATACATATTATTTTAGTTACCTGTGCATTTAAAATTGTATCTGTTTCCTGTAAGTCTCATTTATGAACATGTAATTGAAATTCCTTCCTCCAGCTATACTACAAATATTGCCTTTCAAAAGCTTCCCTGAGACTAAGTGAATGAAGTCTGCTTGCAGAAATATGTAGGCAGATAAAACAATTTGTGAACTAGGCAGTAAGACTCTCCCTGCACACCTTATATCCATGTAAACATTTGTAGGCATGTGTCTGTGTGTGTGTAAAAAAAATAAAACAATCCAACAACATAATAAATACAGAAAGTAAATGAAGGAACCAGGATATTATTTCCTTTGACTAAGCCTTGATATTTTTGAATATTTAGACCTCTAATAGAACCACATAGAAATATTGAAAGTAAAGATACTACCATTTGACATGAAATATTAACATACATACTTAACTCTTTTTGGTAACAGTAGCTGTTTTTTGCTTCTTCAGAACAAAAGGAACTTTATAAAATAAATATTATATAAGACAGTAGGAGAGAAAGAGAGTTTTCTAAAACCTCCTTGGTAATCTGTGGTGCTCATTTATTGGGCAAGGGAGGAGAGAAGGCAATGGTAGAGCGACAGGCATCATCTTATAAATTGCAACAGAGCATCAATATCTGCATATATGATAATTCAGATGACCTATATGATACAGATTCCAAATTTCAGTTTACCATTATCTGGAGACATTGACTTGTGTTTCCCTGGATTAAACTTCAAATACCATAAGTCACGAAGTGGTAAAAGATCTCAGCAAAAGACAAAGATGTTACTTTTCCTAGGTCTTTGCAGTGTTGGAGATTTGTCAAGCAACATGCCCAGATGTCTCAATGCTCTGCTGCTTTAACTCCTTTATTTTTTTTCAAGCCATTTTTCATTAGACAGAAATCATGACATATTTTTGTCTTTTATCTCTTTATCAGAAAAATAAGTCAGTGCTAATTCCTGTGAAGAAGTAAATGGAACCTTTACTGGAGGTCAAGACACCCCGATCAAGATCTATTTCCAAAAATTGAGCCGCTTATTTGTTAGATCAGTAATAGAATTCTCCTTGACATATTTTTTTCTTCCTTTTTCTCATACAATTTTCACAGTATGAGTTAAAAGAGTTTAATAAATCTAAAGTACAAAAAGTCTATAATGAACCTGTCAAGGAGCTTGCTTGTAATTTGCCTGAAAGGATATTATTTCCTGAGAATGTGATTCTGTCTTCATATAATTCTTCCTGAGATGCTCAATGTAGAACCCTGAAAATAGATGTTGACAATTTTGAGTAACATCCACTGGTAGATGCTATCCTAATATGCTGTCTGAAATGCCTCAGAGTAAAGATCAGGTATAAATCACCTTGCAAAGAGAAGTGGGGATTTTTTTTCTGAAATAATTCTTCTGAAATGGTTGGGTCTAGTGTTATATAAGTGTATCTTTCTACTTGTTAACATGCCTTTAACATAGTTTGATTATTATTGTTCAAGTTAATGCTATCAGCTTCTAACTGGTTTTGTTGAAATTGAACTGGTATCAGAGCTGAGTTGAACAAATACTGTATTCCACAAATCATTTTACATAGGCAGGTATTGGACTGGTGTATGAATTGGTAATTATTCTTTACTGCTTCTTTCAGTGTAGCACTTTCTTCAGCACACTTTATCCAGAGAGTTCCTGGGAGTAAAACTGGTGCTCTTCTCCCTAATGGTCTCTGTAGGGAGGAAGATAATGGTGGTGAGATGATCTGATTTAGTGTGACAGTCCTCACGTTTTGTAAATCCCAGCTTATACTCAGCAAGAAACAGAACATGGCTGCTTGCCCTTGAAAGTACAACAAGAGTGATCCCTCTCCTATTGCCTCTTGTTTCAAAAAGAGGAAAAGGATACAATACTTTTCTGTAGTACTTCCCTTTACCAGACATGCTGCATCTGCTTGTTTCTGAAGATAATGGGACACTTTGTGCATCTTCTATGTGTCCTCCAGTGTTTCTTGACTGTGCCCACAACCTCATTTGGAACTAAATCTAACAGTTGTTCTAGGATCTTGTAACCATCCTTTTAACAGTGAAAACTTCTCACCTTCAGCAAAGCCATTAAATTTTTCCAATTTAAAACATATCATATCACTATTATTAATGCACTTCTTAAAAGCTTAATCCTTGAAACTCATGTTACATTTTGGGAATTTTAACACTAATTGCTCAGACATTTTGATGTTCTGCCATACTTTTTGCCCCAAAAGCAGAGTCATTACCCAGTATGCAACTCACCAATAATCACACACTCAGGAGAGACATTGCTGATTGATTTCAGGTTTGCACAAGCCCAGGTGCTCACTGGTAATTCCACCAACCAAGCATACCCAACACCAGTTTCTGTGCTGCATTTATATGCAAAAGTTACAAGGTTATACACACCCACTTACAATGATTGGTCAAAGCTTCTTCATCTATCATGTAAATTACCATGTATGCCCACTTTGCCCACTCCTCCTTCTGTTAGGTCTGGGTTCTAAATTGGGTGGGAGGTCAATGGGTCAGTGGTCACAATATCCCCCTGCCAGAATTAGCTTCCACCTAGTTTCTGCGTAGTTTGGCAGACAGGGATTGTTCCTCACAGTCTCTTTTAGGATTACTTGTTGTTAATCCTATCTAGGTTTTTGCTTTTAACACATACAAACAATAATTAGTTGTTCCAAGCTTAATTGTTGTTCTTGCAGTGTTCCTAACAAAGTTTTCCTCATTCTTTTGACATTTCAACATCAGTACCGTTCCTTGCACATTAACATATTTTACCCTTACAGACTTGGTACACAGTGCTTGTGACACAGTATACCAATAAACATTTTAGAGGTTATCACTTCACAGGATGTCTTGGAATTCAATTTAGATTCAACATATAGGACAGAATCAGCGGATCTATTCCATATTCAAATGTTTACAATATAACTCTGCTTCAAATGTGTTGTCAGCATCAGGAATATAATTTTTTTCATATGTTTTCTACATTTCTAAATTGTCTTAATTTCTTAATTTTATAAAGACAGATTTTAAGAATTTTTATTATGTCTTAGTGCCTTTTTTGAAAATCACTCCCTCAGAAAAAGATTGCCTCCTTTTCTTCTCTGTAGACACTGAACAATTCAAAGCAATCCAGTGACTACACTGTAACTATCCCTTTTATTACAAATGTAACTTTGAGTTTTGAGTATCTCATATGAAATAGCAGAATATGAGATTATGACTAATAATACACAAATAAACAGAGCTCATTTCTGAAATCAAAATTAGATTGTTGACCTGATCTGAAGGAAGATTTTTCAATATTTGGGGAACATTTTTCTCTCATGTTCCTATTCATAAACCTGTGTGGAATACTATGGAAACACAGAATATAATATGCATATTTCTGCAATGAAATTTACTCTGGTATTCCAGGCTCCTGGAAAGCTATCCAACATTCAAGTTAAAGAAAAATGGATTTTTTTAGACTACAACATCCATGTTTAATTTGAGAGACCAATGAATCCTGTTGTGTGCCATCCATCAGCTAAAGGTTGTCTTGTTCCTATGAGACCTGATGTAGATTGACCTGCTTCTGCAGAGGGGTTGGACTAGATGATCTCTAAAGGTGCCTTCCAACCCCTACCATTCTATGATTCTATGAAAATATTATAATTTTCTAGGAGTTCATGGTTTTTGTAAACCATTCAGAATATACATAAACATCTTCTAGTTTATTTTGAAAACTTCAGTCTTGAGTCTTTTGAGAATATTTCCCTCTCCTCTTGACAGCTATTTCAAAGTTTTTAATATCCCAAAATAAGCAAAAAGACTAAAATTGACTCAGTCACATAGGAGAAGATCTAATTGTCTTGATTTCTAGTCCTAATCATTTTACTTTGAGGCATGTGAACAATCTGTTGCTTGTCCTTCAGCACTGGTAAGTGCTATTTAGATAGTATTGGAAAGAGCCATAGAGCTGTTCATGCAAGCAAACACATGGATTACTTGTGCAAATACTGCAATGCTTTAGTTCTTTATTCACAACTAGGTTAACCAAACACCAAGTAGATCAGATTTCACAACTGAGCCCAAATAAAAATACATACTTTACTTTGCTCAATGTAACATTTTAATCAATACTTCTACAGTAGCATGGGAAAAGAAAGAGGATGAACGTGATTCCACATATTCCACAGAGAATTTGCTTCACTATAAGCGAAAAACTCTCTCTATAAGGGTTTTCTCTTGTTTGCTCACTACCACGGCTTTTATTAGCAGTATTAGCTGTTCAGTACCACGAAGGATAAAGTCAAAAAGAAAAATGCATGCTGGAATCAAGTGTACATATTTTCTGGATGCCAGATGGACTTATGAAAGTCAAAATGCAGACCATACATATATCACTTTAGATGCATGTACGTGTTCCTCAGTATCTGAAAGAAGGGATTCAAAAACCTTATTTCTCCTCTACTTTCTGTGATCACTTTGTATCTTACCTCCTGTTCTCTATCTTTCTCCAAAGTATTTTATCTTCCACTGTCATCTACCAAAACCCACCCTCAACGTGTTCATATCTGTCCTCAAGCATCTCTCCTTTCTCCTCTTTCTCTCTATAATATGAGGAGCATCAACAGCAAGGGGCCCTACACAAGCAGGAGATCCTCTTATCCTCACATGGGGCAATACCAGAACTAAAACTCTCCCAAAAGACTTCTAAAAAGAACACACACAGCTGTTATGAAACACGGAGTACTGAAGTGTGTTGTGATCTTATGGAAGCTGTGGATAATGAACTGACAATCACATGGATTCTGAAGCATTTACTTTTCAAAATGTGTAGCCCACCTTTTCACCTCAAAACTAGGAATAGTTTAATTATTAGAACTGACCAGGCATCATGTAAGTAGATAAACAGTTTCTAGTCAAAACTCGTGAACAAAAGTCATCACTGTTCCTCTGAAGAACACAGCAAAAGGAGAAGGGTGATAATTTCACTTGAGGCAAAGAGATAATTGTACCTGGAGCAGATTAGACAGGGAAGGTAAAAACATTGTAGTAAAAATACAAATTAAGGCCCGGTGTAACATACTTTTTTAAAATTATGACAACAGTCCTCTAGCTTGTTGGTGACAAAGATAAAACAAGTACACAGCCCTATTCTTAGAGAAAAATTTATCATGCCAGATCCAGCAGAGAGAGGTGAGATTGCTAAAGCTTCCTGTCCCCAGGTACATCTAGTAGCAAGACTAAAAGTGTATTGCCAGTAGGCACACACGCAGAGCATACACATTACACCAAACATATCCAAGGCCAGGCACATATATCACAGACACTCAGAGCACTCGCATGAACATGGACAGCACCAGCAATCTCACTATGCTTCCCTCTGTCTGGGCAGGGTGGAGGTCCACTGATGAGAATATGTATATGCATATATACAAGGTGGATTCCTCCAGCATCTGGGCTTAGTCTGTCCAGTTACTGGCTCCTAGACCCCAGTATCCCCAGCTATGCTGGTACGTGCACATAGAAAGACTCACTCCAAGTACCAGTACAGACTATTCCACACATGCACATAGTCATAAACACACACCCTCTTCTCTCAGCCCTAGAGACACACAGAGAGATGAGGTTTAGCACATAACCTAAAACATTGTATCATGCAATTATTAGTTCAAGCAACTGGAAACACAAAAATAACAAATTTTTAATGTTTTCATTTCTTTACGATAGAAGCACCAAAGAAGACTCCTGGGTAAAGAAACAAAGCACAAGGTTAAAAAGTTGGTGGGAGAAAATAAAGTGGTGTTAAAAATATAGAAGTATATATTAAAAAAACCAGTTAAATGTTGAAATTCCTTGTTAAAATAATGTGTATCTGTGTGTTAAAATAGTTAATGCTAATCTGGGCCAGTTATGCTCCTGATAGATTTTTAATGTGCTATTATTTTGACAGCAGTGCTTTGTATTGCTACATTATTTTTGCTATTTTTTCAGTTCTTTTTATAAACTCAGAGGAAAAATGCCTGTCAGTTCCATTTGTTTAATATTTATTTTTTTAATTAGGTCGCAGAAATCACTATTTTATTCCAACAATGCATTTTCCTTATAAGGAAAGAAGGTAATAATTTGATATGTAAGTTTCAGATCATGCCTACTGCACAAGTTTAAACTGTAAATTCTTCTCAAAGTCAGGAGGAATTTGATTTAGTCATTCCTGCTCTATATCACCCTTTATTATTTAGGCTACTAAATTACTACAGAAATCTCCAGAGAAGACATTATGCAGGTTGTAGCTTTTCCTTTCACCTTTGTAAGATGGCTTTTCTCTGAATGTTCATGCGTCTGTTAACTGTGGCATTCCTAAGCAGCAAAAGGTTGACATCTGATTTATAGTCTTTCAGCTGAACAGAAGTAAATCTTGCAGAATCATTCTGTCTGATCACTGCTTGCTTAGAAATTAATGTCTTGTGCAGACTATGCATTCATTATAATACAGGATAAAGCTTCAGTTTCTTGATTAATTAAAGGTTTCCTTTTTTTTAATTAAGCCAGAGTGATGTACATTTTTAAATTGTGCTGAACATCCCAGAACATCCCATCTTATATTTAATTTATCTTGTATTGTAAGTAGACCTGGACAGTAAGAAGAATGTCGTGAATTAGGCTTTCATTTTAGACCAGGTAAGATATATCTTGCTGTACAGAACACAGGTATATGCATTAGGGTTCATGTGACAACAATGTCCAAAGCATGCTGGAACATTCAGCACTGGCTTCTCCTAAGGCTTCTGCCTCCTCAGAGTGAGTCTTACATCTGAAGATTTGTTGGTCCTCACAACCTTGTCAGAAAGGTTGAAAAACAGCATGTAAAAAGTCTAGCAAATTATGATTATTTGGGGCTACATGTTGAACAGGTTAATTTTTTTTTTACAAATCTTTAATGAAAATGGTCCAGTCATTTCAGAGACACTACTTTGTTTTGCCTGAGTTAGTAATTTTCTAAAAATTTTGCAGTGAAGTCTTTTGATATCAGTACAAGTCAAAAATCACAGCCTCGGTAAACATAAAAAAGGACTCCTGAAGTTAGAAAATTAAATTTTTCTCTCAATCTTGGACCTACTTGAACTCAGAGGCTGAGATTATTTTGGGTTTTTGTTTTAGTGTCATTGCAAGCTTTATCGTGTTTCCAGGATGCTGCTCTGGAGTAGGTATTCATCTTTTTTTGTATTGCAGAGGGCAACTTGAGGGCCAAAGCAAGTGTTAGAGAGGAAAGGAGCAGAGAAGTAAAAAGTAGGCTTGGATGTGGGTATAGGTTTGAAGGGCAAGGAAGGGTAGGAGTGTTTCATGGGGACTTTAGCAATATCTGTAAAACATAATTTCTTTAGCTCAGGAAATCCCTGAAAAGCTGACTACCAGAAAATAAGCAGCACTTTCATATTTTCAGCTGAGTCATCAACAAAACACTGGACAGCTGTGGGGCCTTGTGGATCAAGAAAAGGGCAGAGAGGGCTCACTCAGCACCTATGGTTCCAGGGAAAAAACAGACTCAACTACTAAACTTAGGGAATAAAATAAGACAGTATTGATCTATCACTAACTAGAAACAGAACAAACTAAAGTAGGACAATCAGAAAAATAGAATCAGTCCTTGAAGGTCTCCTTCTCCCCAACCCCTCCCCACCTCCTGGGCTCACCTCCCTGTTTCTCATATCTCTACCTCCTCCTCCTTAGCAGTACACAGCAGAGGGAATGGCAGTTGCAATCAGTCCATCACAGGTTGTACCTGCTGCTTCTTCCTCCTCAAAGGAGGAGGGCTCCTCACATTCTTCCACTGCTCCAACACAGAATCCACCCCACAGGATACAGTCTTTTATCTTCTCTGGTATGAGCCCTTTCCAAACTCCTCACAAACTCCTCCACCATGGGTCTCCTCTGCAGCGGTAGGACTCCAGGCACACTCTGCTCCAACACCATCTCCCACAGAGTCACAATCCCTCTGGGCGCAGCCACCTCCTGTGCCATGGGCTCCTCCATGAGCTGCTGGCAGATCTCAGCTCTACCATCACCCTCCGTGGGTTGCAGGGGACAGATATCATCTCACCATGGGAGGCAGAGGAGTCTCTGCTCAAGCACACCTCCTCCTCTCTTTCCTCATAGTATTATACCTACCTCATAACATTATTCCCTCATATATTCCAGTATAACCATGCAAAAGTTAAGAAATGCAAGATTTAATCTCCTAGGTAATCTTAGTTCGGATGCTTAGTAAATATGCATCTTGATTCAGTCTTAATTATATGATCGCAATAGTCAGTTCCCCTGTGTTTAATTCTGTGCACTGGCAGGATGATGTTTAGTTAACAAACAGCTGTTCAACATTTTGTTTCGACCTTGTGCAGTGTGTTGTTCTATACTGTATTTATTGCACTTTTCCATCCCTCTGTGAACTCCGAGTTATTTATTTACTTCCAGGGTTTTGTATAGCACTCATCATTCCACAGCATTTAAGTGCTTCCCATTTATTATGAATTTTCACAACATCCCTACGAGATGAGGGGGTAGTATTTATTATCTGTTATAGATGAGGACAAATAATTTAATATAAAGACATCTACTTGTTCTTGGAGACCTGTCTGAGACACTTTGCACATGTTCTCCCAAAGTACTCGTCCACTTTATAGCACTTCACACATTCAAAGCATACTCTAACTGACTTCATTTGGGAGTCCTAGGCATTTTTATGAAATTTAGGTCAGGAATTTACAAATGAGGGATCTTTCCCTGTGAAGAAAAGCTATTTTAATTGGATTGCTTAGCAATGCAAATGAGTTCAATGATGGTGTTTCGAAAATAATCTAGATTCTTTGGGTAGGATACCTTAACATATTTATCTTGCAATAAGCAGCTTGTAGCTATAGGAACAATTTTAATTCCTGAATTTCAAGATTTAAATACTCATTCAGGTGCTTAAAGATCTTGCTTTTCTATTATTTTATTCCAGTTTGTGTATGTGATATCTACTCATATTATATATAACTATATAGAAAGGTACAAATAGACATTTTAGATAGAAAGAGAAACGACCAGTTTCAAACAAGAGAAACTGACTTCTTTTATTATGGATGAATTCATGTCATCCAGTCTATGAAATATTTGAAGGTTGAAAGGCAAATTTCACTCCTTAGTGAAATCCTTATCCTCACAGGGGATATTTCTACATGAATTCACTACATGAATTTCAAATTACAGATTTTTTCAGTTAGCACATCTGTCTGCATGGAGAAGGAAGATTGGAGACAGGGTTGCAATCAACTGTGAAAGAAGCAAGAGGACCTTCACTGCTCCCAAGTGCCCAGGAAAAATTTAGTGATGAAGGGCAACCTTGTAGAGGCATTCTGGCTCTCTTGCAGTTGGAGAAAATCTCCCATATCTGTCCACTTTTCAAATACTCTCCTGATCTCCCTTCAGTAAATTAACTCCTGCAGTAGCTATACTCCCAACTGCTTGACATCCCTAACTCCCGAGCCCCTCATACAAGGAAACCATCCACAGTATTCTCTCTGCCATCTCCTATCTCAATCTAGTCTGACAGCAGGAAGGAGTATCTTGGGAAAGATTATTCAAGCATTGTTATTCCAGGCTTGTTAGGTGTATGTAAATACATTCTTCTTGCTTGGAGCCAAACTTACTCTGCACAAGCTACCATGGGAGAGGAAAGGAGGACAGACAAGGTCACAAAGGTGTCAATAAAATAAAAAGAAAACAGCACAAACTTTGGAGAGAAGAGACAAAGGGGTAACAAATTTGTGCAGCCTGTGCAGAAATTTTCTGCTGCTGCTTTTGCAATTCTATCCATATGCTGAAAACCAGTTTGCATCTCCAGGTGTTGTTAGAAATTAACACTCTGTTCCAGAAACTGAGGCACAAAGAAAGAGGTCATCCACACATCTCAGCTAAAACCATCTTTGTTTTGTTGGTGACAGCTTGGAAGTTTATGCTTTTGTGACTGATCTCATATCCTTTCTCTGCTCCTCTAAGAGGATTACATTTACAGATTTTTCAAAGAAAGTGTCTTGCCCCTCAATTTCACTCAGTTGAGACTTAAAAGATAGCTGAGAAAACAAAAGAAATATTGGGGAATATAAAATGTCGGCTAATTTAAGAAAGACATGATAAGAAATCAGGAGACAGGGTTCTGTACAGAAAGGAAAACAAACTGATAATTAGAAGTTCTATGAAAAAAAAGTGAACAAACAAAACCTTGAGATTACTCAGTAGAAAAAACAAGTTCACAAGTGTAACTAGCAGTAAAAAGAAGTAAAGATTAAATAACAGTATAATGATAAAAAAGTAATAAAACCTTTACATAGTCTTTTATTTCTTTCTAGTCTAATACATATATAGGTAGTTAATACTCCTGTGTGGCGACAGATGACTATGCCATGACAATAATCTGTCAGAATAACTTTATCAGGTCATGTCTTTTATATATATATATATTTAGCCATGGATAATGCCTAACCTCAGAATATAATCCAAATTATAGTTGTGTGCTTTGTAATATTATACTGTCCATATCATGAAAAATAAAGTTAACATAGATCAACTCCTGAAGTTTCAAGCAGACACAGTTTATTCATAGGAAGAAAAATATTGGAGAATAAATGGAGTTATCGGCCGTGCTTTGCCCTTGTGTTACCCTTCAAATTAGGTGGCAGCAACTTTCATGTACTACAGATTGATGCAACTCCAGAGATGTAATCCCTACAAGGATTGATAGCATCTTCTCTTTCACATCATCAAACTGTAATCCCATCTTCAGACTCAGGGTATATATCAAAATTCTCTTGATTAGTTTCAGTTTGGTTTGTTTTATTAATATAGGTAGAACTCATTTAGTCATATATCTTACCCTCTCACCTGTGTGTCATTTTTGTTACCTTTCTTCATTTCTGCATTAACATTCCTGAGTCAGGTTACTCTAAAATCACCTGATATTAGGAGTGTTTACATCTACAAGGAAATGTAATCCATTTCATGCTTTCAAACCATTCATTAGATATATAGGAGTTGATGCTTTTATTTCCCTACACATATCACTTCAGTACATGAATATTTGTTCTGATATCTTTTGTTACCTCAGATTTTCTGCCTGGACATGTTCCTATGTGACCTGATCTAGGTTGACCTGCTTCTGGAAGGAGGTTGGACTAGATGATCTCTAAAGGTCCCTTCCAATCTCTAACATTCTATGATTTTCCTTCTGATATTTTCTAGACCACTTACTATTCAATTTCTTTCTATGTCGTTTGTTTCCCTCCCCACTGAAGTACAATGTAAATCATACGGTCCATATTACATTGTGTTGCATGCTCAGTACCTCTGTCAACTCTCCACAGGCTCTGAAAATATAACATGTTTAATTGATTAAATAAGGTGACCAGACCTCATTTGCATGAGATGAAGCAACAACAGCAACTTTGAGGAAATACAAACTGTTTTAATATATGCAATTTACTTTGTTGCATAACATATTAGCAAACTTCAAGCTGATAAACATTCATAGATAGATATTCACTGTTAAATGCTGACAACATGGCCAGCACCTGAATTTAGCCCTTAAAGTGACTGAATGTTAGACTAACATTGTAATTACAATAATGAAATGGTTAGAACATTGCTGGTACTTCAAGTTTAGCATGTTTCAGATATACTCCATCTCTTGAAGGATCAGTGCCACACATAACTACCCTGTCTCAAGACAAAATCAAAACAAATTTGGTTATCATATATATTGTGCAATTTGCAGAGATGAAATTGTTCTAGATACATAAATAAGATGCCAGTATAGTCAGAAATAACATGATGCTGTCCATTGGCTTTATAACATGTATAAAACTGGTCCTGTTCCATTGTATGTATATTTTTTCCTGGTGTCTCTGAATGAAATTCCTAATCTCCATAGATTTGCTTCCATGTATGTCACGCTTATACTGGTTGGAAAAACCTACTAAGAAACAATGATGGTATTTTATTCACCTTTTTCACAAGTGCATATGACTACAGAATGTGTGTTCCATGATGAAACGGTCCTTATGTATTTGATTTGACAGTGTGGTCCCATATCCTTCTTATACACACACTCTGTATACAGTTCTGTTTTTCACACTTATGCCAGTGGAATTAGATGAAAATATTAAGCAGATATTAAGCAAATATTAAGATTTAACACTGCTGACACTAGCAAACTAAAGCAGCAAGATATTTCTTGATGCATGGCAGCCAATGCGTTTTCAGAGAACTATCATTATCACATATTGGAAAATACATTGACTTTCAAAAACTACTTAGTATTTTCTGAATATTTTACTAACAAATTATTATTAAATTAATCACTTTGAACAAAATCATATTAGAGATGTCAAGAATTTCAGAAAAGACAATGCTGTCTGCAAATGAAAGAACATTAAAAAGAACTGTCAAGTAGAAACAGACTAGTTTAGAAACAAAATAAAAATAATAAATCAAAAGTGGCCAATTTTATTGAATATTCTTGAAATATAGTTTCACTGTGAGAAGCAGTAATTTTATGTCATCAAGTAACTCTTGCACCCCTTTATAAGAAATACATAGATCTAGATACTGATCTTTTCTTTAGTAGATCTGGAAGTATTTTACTAAAGAGATAAACACCTTTAGCTGTAATTTACAGATAAAGTGAGACACAATGACTTGCCTTCTCTAAGACCCCTGTTCTAGGCTTTAAATATGTGTGAGATTCATAGCTCAATTTGCAAAAGATTACTAAAAACATATTGATTATACAAGTTACCATAAAAGTAGCTTCCAAAAATTTCGGTTTCCAGTGTAGTTTTCTGTAAGATCGTCTATATTAATGACAGTCAGATCATTATAGTCAGTACTCAAGGCAAATATATACTTCTAACCTTTTAAGAATA
The DNA here is from genome assembly GCF_028858725.1 of Colius striatus. NCBI lineage: Eukaryota > Metazoa > Chordata > Aves > Coliiformes > Coliidae > Colius > Colius striatus. Next base: position 10,358,915 of record NC_084762.1, read on the forward strand.
CTTCAACATCACAAAGACTATAGTTGACATGTTAATTACCTAGTTATATGAAAACTGGGTTATCTTTCAGCCTCTGGCACTTCTTAAGTTCATTAATTTTCTTACCTTGTCTTTCTCTTATGTCTTATTTTATTGAGAAAGTCTAAATATAGTAGAGTTATAAAAACCCAAGCCAACAAAGAAGTGAATAAGGAGAAGCATTTACTAAAATGGGATAGAACATTTTATATTGCAGACATGTTTAACCATTCAGTTCTTTTCCTTTTTTTGCAACCATCTCTACCCAGTTTGAGAATGACAGACACTACTGTGACTTGATACTTCTTAATTGATAAAAGGCAGGGATTATAGCAATACATTATTAAATACATATTTAATATTTATTGCATAAATTAATCAAGTAATTCTTTGAAATATGATAGTATCAGATTTAAATAATCTAACATCCAAGGATTCAGAGAACTTGCAAAATTATACAACAGAGTCATATTAACCACTGCTTTGCCCTTTTTACTAGCCTGTGCTGCAGAGTAAGTTGAGAGTGAATCTAAACATTTTTAATGAGCACATTACAAACACTCTACATTCATGCCAGTTACTGGATAAAGCATTGCACAAAAGAGCATCCACTCTGAAATATTTTCATTCCTTAGAAACTTCTGAATTAGAGAGCTGGATAACTCTCTTCTATGCTCTTCAACCCCAATTCACTTTTAGCAGTAGTAAAAAAATACTTAAGGGGTAAGATGGCTTGCTGAGAAGCTGTAGAGACTTCAACAATGAGGAGTTTATACAGGAATAAAACTGTGTCTGGAATCTACTACCTGATATTTGTGATCCATCTGCAGAGCTCTATACGAGCAGTACATGTACTGTTGATCACAATGGAGAAGGGCATTTTTAGAGTAAATGAATCCATTGGACATATTTCTCCATACAGTGTCCTGCATGACCTGGAAAATATATATGGACTGTACCTGGAGCTGTGCTCACAGTCTCAAAGCTGGAATAGCCTGCAAGTTTGATCATCTGGACAGCTTCAGGACATAAACATTGTAACAGAATAAGCAAGGGTATGCACTTGAACAGAGACTTGGCTTGTTCTTTGCCTCCTGACAGCAAAAAAGACAGCCATGAGATGAAAGTGCGATGAAACACGATCAGCAGCTGCCAGGGAAGTAAAGCCTGCCTGATGCCAAAAATATTTCTGTTATTAATAATGTATGTCAGTGATGTGTGCATTTACCAATGCCCTGGAAAATTCTACTCTCAGCATTGAAAAATGAAAAATGTACTCAACAACAATATTTTAAGCCATTTCAAAGTTTGCATATTAATCTTGTGTAGTAAATGCCAAGCAAATGTTGCTTTGAACTACAATTTATTTCATTTTAACATTTTGAGATGGGTGAGTTTAGGTCTAGCCATACATGCTGATAACAGCTGGTTTTCCAGTTGCAGACTCAGCAGCTGGAATACAAACCATACATATTACATGTTCTTTCAAAGGGAGTTTTCAGAGTTAATAAATCAGCAAGCAGGTGATAACAAACATTGGACTGCCAAAAGATGTAATACTGACTGTTACGTCCCTAGACAATCTACCAAGCAGTAACACATCCCACATTAAATCATCATTATTGATTTTCAGTATTATTAGGTTTAAATCTGTTCCCTGAAAGATCTCTCAGTTAAATGGCTTTTATACTAATATGTGTCTTGCTTAAGTAGAGTCTCTATCTGAATTTCTGTGTCTATTATGATCCCATCATTGTAAGTGTAGCTGCAGCTCAGGATTAAGATAGAACATCACACCTGAAACTTTCTTATTTCACAGAATCAGAGAATCTTAAAGGTTGGAAGGGATCTCAAAAGATCATCCAGTCCAACTCCCTTGCCAGAGCAGGACCACCTAGAGTAGGTCACACAGGAACTCATCCAAGAGGGTTTAGAATGTCTCCAGAGAAGGAGACTGAATGACCAACTTGGGCAGCCTATTCCAGTGCTCCATCACCTGAACAGTGAAGAAGCTTTTCCTTGTGTTTCTTTGGAATCTCTTATGTTCCAGCTTGTACCTGTTGCCCCTTGTCCTATCATTGGACATCACTGAGAATAGCCTGGCCCCACCCTACTGACATCAGTCCTTTATGTATTTGTAAACATTAATAAGGTTATTATTATAATTATTTATTATAATTTATATTTATTATTATAATTATTTATTACTGTTTCTCTGTCTATGATAGAACTGACTCAAAGATTTAATTATTTTTGTAGGTTCATTTGTGTGCAGAATTTGGTGCTGCACAGAAAACTTGCCATAAAATTTAAAGCAGTAGCAGATAGATCACAGGAAAACATTGTCTGATTTCTAGTTATTTTATATACCATGCTCAAATATTTACATTCAAATGTTTGATATTGCTTTAACCATTTGAAAAAGTAATTGTAACTGTACCACAGAGGCAGAGAGAAGAATCTGTTTTAAAGGTCCATCATGTCTTTTATTACCACCGTAAGACTTAAACCAGAAGACATCTAAATAGTATCCACAGTTGAGCACTTGCAACACTGGAAGGAAGAAGCCTTACAAATTGTATTTTAATCATACATTAAATACAATGACTATTCATTAGTTAGATCTCACAAGAGCTAGAAAGATTAGGAAATCCAGATGCAACACAGGGTTTTACTGGTTCAAGTGGACCGAAATTGATACATTAATATTTTTTTACAATTAAATTATATAGTGCTATAGTCTGCAAGACTTTCCTGCACACCTCCTAGATTGCACTGAGTAAGCCATCTAGCCTATCAGTAAAAACTAAAGCTCTGAAAGTTAAGAAGACTGATCTACAGAAAACAGCTCTGTAGTGGCAAGAATTCCAACCACTGAATCAGTGAAACTTGGGATGTATCTTTTTAAGTCCAAAAATATATTCCTTCATAATCTGTTTTGTCAATAAACTTCTAAATTAAAGAAAATTAAGAATGACAAAGCTGCTACTACACATATAATTAAAGTTCCCTTTATTTTCTTGTTTTCTATTTGGATTATGATGTTAGCAGTGAAGAAGGTAAGTTGGTATTTTATTTAAACACTCTGAATGTTTAATTTTTGAGCAAATATGCCTTATTAATTATTCATTTACATAGATACTTCAGATTTGAATAATTAAAATAACATTTTAATGGTCATTATTTATGCAAAGGTGACGTGACTTTGATGTTGATTGAAGTTCTCTTCTATTTATGTTAAAAATAAATTCTTTCTTGAGAGAACCTGAAACAGTTTCAATGGTTTCCTCACGTTTAGCATTCAACTGAAGGTTATTATTGACACTTTTAGAGATATATGGCATAGTTTAATGGTAACAGTATTGCTGACGTTTCCAGTGTGTGAATGCTACGTTGATGATTATGAGAAAAAGCTGCATGATATTTACCTGACAGTATGTACTCACCTTCAGTGACACTTTCAACAAAACAGCTTTGCTTAAGCCTTTTATTTTGGAAAGATCACTGGAGTGTGCCCAATATAATTGAAATACCACAAACATAGGCTATTTTTGCATGCATTCCCCAAGCCAATGAGAAATCTGCTGACAAAGATTGGTGTTAACCGAGTTAGACAATTTACTACACTGTCCTCAGAGAGTAGTATTGATCCAAGCATAGGCAAGTAGATTGTGAACTAAACTAGTTACAGCAGCAAGCAAAGACTTCCTGAGGTCTCAGAACCAAATGAATATTGTTTGCCTGCCATACAGGTCTTCACTTCTGCTCACATTTCACATAAGGACTGTCCCCTGTACAGCTACATTGCAGGGAACGTAGGCACTATTTAAATACGAGTACGGTTGGTATAGGGTCAGTTCTTCAGAGTGGTCTGGAGCTGAGTGAATGTTGCACAGATTCACACTAATCTAATGTTTCAGGCAACAGGACATAAAGAGAGAGGGGAGGGGGGAAAAAAGCATTTAAAAAATCCAATGATAAAGGCTTTTCTTGAGGTACAAAAACCTAATCATTCAAAACCAAGCATATACATGTTTGTGTGTGTGCGTGCATATGTATACCTCACATGTATTATTTTAAGAAGATGGTTATTTAGGACAGAGATAGCTTGACCATATTTGACAAACAGCTTGACTCTACCCCAAATCACCGCCTTCTTAAGATAAGAATAAATTAATGTGACAGTTCTTTTTCAGTTCTTGTTTTTAGATGACTGTGACCATGTGACCAAGTGTTTCACAGGAGTCACTTGATGAAGAAGAAGGGTGGGGGGTTTTTAACTCCTGCTTCTTTTCAATAGCTCCGAATTCCTCTCTTCTTGTAAGTTTGTGCTTTTTTCCCCTATAGGGAGCAGCAAGGGCAGCCTACTCAGCAAGGAAAAGAGAACCAGGAACTGAGTTTCAATATAGGGCTGGTGAGACAAGGGCAGCTTCAACAGTACTTGAGCAAGGAAGAGCAGAACCAGTCTGCTCTTAGTAGTCAGGTTCATCCAAGAGCCTAGATAACCAGGCACATCCATCACCATGAGGCAGTTTTCAGGTCAAGCCAGGAACCTGAGTCAAGTCACAGTCAGGATGTGCAGATATAGAGGAACATAACTTTTCATGTGGACAGTGAAGCATTGCTTTTGCAACTCTGTCTTTGTCTGTCTGTTCTGAGCATCAGGTTCATGTTTCTCAGCTAAAATTAGAAGATGCCAGGGGAAATTAAACAAAAGAATTAATCTTAGGTGCCCATCTATACCACCTTTTGACAACCTCCTCTGGGATGTACTTGCCAAGTCTTCTGCTCAGGTACAATCTCTTTATTTTCAAGACACTGAGCACTAATCCCAGAGTCCTGCAGTTAAAAGGCACAGAAAGAAAAAAACCTTGTGGATGCCTATGTGTTGAGATACTCCAGTTTGCCATCTTCACATTATTTGTTTATGCCTTAGTCTTAATGTTATCCTGCTCTTAAGACCATAGCATGTCAGAATCACAATTTGACCATTCAGGTTGTGCATAGAAAAGACTCTGCATCTCCTGTTGTCAGCTGATATTTGCCAAGACAGAGCTTTTTCCTTGTTAGTGAGAATCCTATCTTCAGTTTCTATTATTAAGGAAATCATGTACTGCCTTGTCACCATGAACTCTTGAGTGAGCTGGCAGACATCATTTACATTTTCCATTTCTAATGTGGCTTGTAAATTATTTATGTTACCAGCTAGTACCAAATTTGTTAGTAGGCCCAAATCTTCCCAGCTGCCAACCACTTGCAACCTGGAAAAACAGTATCCAGTTACACCTAGATGGATAGTTTACACACGTGATTATTCCTGAAGTAATGTTATGCTTCAGCGTTCACTGCTCACAGCTCTTGCTCTGCATGACTTCCTCACACATACCCCCTCCCTGCCTCTATTGAGCAGAGAGGCCATCTCAACCAGCTATGTCATTTTTGGACATGAAAATGTACGAGCACATCCAGCATATATACAAACAAGCAGAAAACCCAGACATAACTGGTATTATGTGCCTGAAAAGCACTCCCCAGTCTGCATCCAAACAAACAGTGTGAAATGCCAAAGAGACAATGCATAGAGCCTAAGACATATACCTGAACCTTAAGTTTACAGTGTGAGGCAGAGGTAGCCTTTTCTGCTTCACATTTAGGCAGTTTAAGTCTTGGGATCCCAGTGATACCAGCTCTAAACTGCAAGGACTGATAAGCCATAGAGCAATAAGGTCTCATAGCTCACTATTGAAAGCTTTTTTGAAGGTCCTCCCCAGACAAAATTGCCTCCTTTTCCCTGCCTTTTGATATAACATTCTAGGAGATAGCTGTGAGTCACAGAGTGTCTTATATGTAGCAGTGTGTGTGACATCCACAGGGTTGGACTGGGATGACAAGCATTGATGCAAGAAGGAAAATACAGTAAAGGTCTACTTTTTAAAAGGTGTCATGATGCTCCAAGGTAACTCAACCTGAAAGACTCTGAAGCATGCCAAACACCAAAAAGCATTCAGTGGAAAGGCCAATTTCAGATTTGTCCTTTAAAATATTTTCCTCAGTCCAGGGCCACTTTAGCACAGACAGGTTCAGTTACCAAGTATACAAATACTCAATCTGAAAGCAATTTATTCTAAGTGTGCAGAACTTGGTTAGATAAAACTTGCACTGCTCTTGGATGTTGCACCTTTAGCAATGAACTCATTCAGAACTGCTCGACCTATTTTTGCAGACCTCCGTGACTGGAATAATTGAATAATACACTACCTTCTTATCTATGGAATACTAAATCCTTAGAAGTTCACCAAGGTCTGATTCATGATTAATCCCTGATTACAAATACCCTCTAACAAATAATAGAATATTATTGCATTCCAATTCAAAGAACTTAGGACTCAGCACTTTATATTCTGTGATCAGTGTAGAAGTTTCATTACCACTGTTGAGAAGGAAAAACTATGATTTAAAATACAACAGGACAAAAAGTATAGAAAAACAATTCATTATTTTTCCCAAAGGTGTGTGATTACAAGATAAATGTACCTTGAGATTGAAATCATGCAGAGTTTTCTAAAACTTAATTATGTGAAAGTCCAGGGAGTAGAAGAAAATCTGAGGATAAATGATCTTTACTTTACACCCTGCTGTATCAGGCTACAGTTTCCCAAATATTAGCATTCCGAGTCCATTTGTGTGCTAAAGAGGTTACACCAAATCTGCCTTCACTTCTGCAAGTTTACTATCTACAACTTCCATAAAATCAGCTGATTACTCTGTGCAACCCAAACTTTTCTGCCATGATTTATTTTTTTAATAAAACATAGCTACTATTCTATATTTTCCATGTGACAGATTTAAATAACATGAACTGTACAAAATGGGGTGGGGGGGAGAAGTATTAAAAAGAAGGAAAATTACTTTTTTCCTTTCAGTTCTGGGGGTCCATAAGGTTTGCATTTCAATTTCCAATAGGAAAAATTGACTTCCTGGCCCTAAGGGAAACAAGAAAACCCATTATCTTTGCTAGAAAATAGGAGTTGCTTTATCTTTTTCCATTTTAGGCAAGTGGTTTATTCTAATTGCTAAGCAGCACATTGTACAGCCCATTGTTCTCTCCTGAAGTTTTCTGTCAAGTCTCCAGTTTTGATATTTCATACTGCCAGACTTATGCTAGTGACAGTGTATGTATTTTCTCATTTTCATCTCAAAATGTGCAAATACTAGATAACAGAGTAGTAGCCACAGTTCTGATGGCACGTCTGGCTGATTGGTTGGTTTGAGTATTGTTCATTTTAAAAACCTTATAATTATACAATCATGACTACGTGCCTAATTTTACTGTAAGTTGTTTCTCTTTGTAACTTTTTCTTCATTCTTTTTCATTAATTTAATACCATCCACTGCATTATTCTGTGTTATTATCATATGTTGAATATAATCTAATTTTAAAAGCCTTTTAAAAGTGCAGACATCAGCCCTTTGTGATAGCTCTTGCTGCTTCTGTACAATTTGTGACACTGAACAACTGGCCCACATGTTTTAAACATGTACTCCCATGTATGCCAGAGAGTGTTGCATGTTATCAACCATCACTGAAAGAGATTTCTACTTTGCCTGATTCTTTTGGTACTACCCCCATACCCAAATGATGCAGCTGAAATGGAGAGCTCTTCTGCATTTTGCAGGTTTAGAAATGTGCAGAAAAGCATGGGGCATTTCCTGGGTGTTCCAGTACAAGGTCAGCACCCATAGATGAGAAGGACATGAGTATTTTCCAGCTCCCTTCACTTAACACAAGTTAAAAGAAATATAAAAATGCAAATGTATAATAATAATTACATGCATATGTATAATAATACTACTACTAATAGCATCCAATAGGCTATATAGTTCTAAATGTTTGGAAAGACATAGGTTTGAGTGACTGAGAAGCTGTGCCTAATTTATAACAGGATCATATATTTAAAATCTTCTCTTATCTGTGGAATATGACAGATTTAACTGTAGGTTGCTCCTTCCACATCATCAGTTTATTCTTTCAAACTCCAACTCATTTGTTAAAAATTAACAAAACTCCTAACTAGCAAAACTCTCTAATTCAAACTCCTTCTATACCTAAGGGGCAGTCTGATCATCTACCTAACTTTGGTTTGAAGACCTTTCAATACCTGCAAGAAGTCTTTTTGTTATGTTAGAAATCATCTCCTGCACTTTAATAGCTAGCAAACCAATATTCACTTCAACGAAGTTTAAAACTGTTGATCTCTCACTGATGTCTGTTTAGCATGCCTTAGGCAGAAATATACCTTTTGCTGATCATTGCATGTTTTTTCTGTATAATAAAATGAGAACTAACACGAATAATACCACTTTCTAATTGTGTGTATGTTACTACCATTCTTGACCGAGACAAGACTTGACAACAGACACTTTGAGTGATTTAAAACAGACTTAAGGTGTCAATTCTCATTCTCTTTCTCTTGCACATATATGACAATCTCACTAGAAATTTCCCTGTTACACACATTATGATTATACTTAAAGCCATAACATCTGGACAAGAAACATTTAACTCATTTACCTAAGGAAATGGAATTTTCATCAGAATAAAGATCCTAGGCTCTAAACCCAAGAATGGCATCCAAATTTGAAATACCTGCAGTGAGGTAAGAAGAGGGAAGCAGCAGTGGCTTATGGTAACCCTCTTGCTTCAATTCCTTGCTGGTCAAGGCCTGAAATGCAGACTTTACTGGCAGGCTGCTCATTTTTCACAAGGACCTGGTGACACTCTATATACAAGAAACATACAAGTATATTTCTCCCAGCTGTTTTGCTGGGTACACAGAGGCAGCAAATCAAGACCTTTATCTGTTCTTCTTAAAGTAAGAAACACCATGTAAATTCATTCATTCATGTGTGAGAGGACTATTGATGGAATAGCCTCCAACACCCTGTAAATACAAATATATGATCAATATGAACAATCATTATAAGTGAAATTGTGAGAGGCAGGAAATTGGCTGTATACCTACAATCTTACTGGTTACAACTGCAATATCGTGCTTTAACTTTCCAGATGACTCTTCTTATTTATAATGCAGCAATATCATCATAGAATAGAGGCTGTACCTCTAGCATGGGGCTATAGTCTATCTAAGAAACAATGTTCTCTTCCATACGTTTACATGTATGTATCCATAAAGACAAGAGTTAACACTACTAGTCATTTGGCAGGTCTACTAGCTTTGAAATTAAAGCAATTAAAAAATGTATTGAGATGGAGAAAAAACAGAAAAAACGGGTTAACAATATCAGGCAAGGAACAACAGCAGCAGCAACAGGCACTGTTATAAAAGGTATCTATCCAGCAAAGTTAAAAGCATGGGAGAATGGTAAATGCAGGCCTCTTTTTCTCTTACATTCTTATTTAAAATCATTCTTTTACACTGATTTTAGGCATGAGAAGGAAAAATTTCCCTCTATCTCTGATACATCTTCCCTCTGGGAGTGGAAATCCACTCCTTGTGTGCAGTGCTTTTCATATTACAGTGAACCTATCACATTTACAAAAAGTAGAGCACATAATTATTAATACAACACTAATGAAATAAACACTTGCCTTAGATCTCACTGAGACCAGAGTCTTCAGTTGCTTTCAGTTAAAAATTCTTACTTTTTGCCACTGTTCAGTGGCTTTGCTTCCTAACAAATGTCAGGGTTTTGTATAGCTTATCTTTTCTTCTTCATCTTTTTGTTCTCTGCTTTATATCTATCATCTAATGCTGACCTTCATTTAAAGTCTTCACTGCATTAGGTCTTTCCCTCAGAAAGAGTGCTGAGATGTGGATTTTAACAAAGTAAAGGATTTCCTTTACAGCAATCCATTAACTTTTTACAAAGGACACAAAAAGCTGCATACACTAATGAATGTCATTGAAGAGATAAAAAGGAAAAGTCCTTTTTTTCTTCTGATTCAGAACATATGTGCAGCTTTATCATCTCAAGGCCACTAATCAAGTTTCTGTCAGAGACACAAAAAAAAGATAATTGTTCCAAACTGAAAAATTGACAGGAAAAAATCTTTTAGAAAGGTAGCCTCTCTAAGGATGGGTACAGTGTTACCTACATGACAATGACTGTGCTAATGAGGCAGCATCATTTAGCATCAAAGGAGTTTTATCTGTGTCAAAGCTTTCAATCATAGAATTATAGAATTGTTTAGGTTGGAAAAGATCCTTTAGATCGTTAAATTCAGCTATTAACTCAGCATTGTCATGTTCACCACTAAATCATGTCCCTGGACACTACACCTTTTAAATGCCTCCAGGGATGGTGGCTCAAACCCTTCCCAGGATAACCTGTTCCAAGGTTTGACAAATATTTCAGTGATTAAATTTTTCATAATATCCTATCTAAACTTCCCCTGATGCAACTATTGGGAAACTGATGCCCACCTCTCCACAGCCTCTTTTCAGTTAGTTGTAGCAGTCAAAATGTGTATGCATGTGTATTGAGTTTATAGTGGGTATGTGCAGCAAGGTTTTGGTAGCAAGAGGGCTACAGGGATGGCTTCTGTAAGAAGCTTCTAGAAGCTTTCTCTGTATTTGGTGGACCCAATGCCAGTCAGCTCCAAACCAAACCCAGTGGTAGCCAAGGCCAAATCAATTAACAAAAGTGGTGACAACTCTGTGATTTGAGAAGGGGGAAATTGTTACTGCACAGAAGCAAACTGCAGCAGAAGACAGTCCAAGTAGATGCTGTCAGTTGCTCTTCCCTTACCCATCAATGCTGTAATCCTGTTGTAGAAGGCCACCAAATTTGTCAGGCATGCTTTTCCCTTTGTGATGCTATGGTGGCTATCATCAATCAGCTCTTCATTGTCCCTACGTCTTAGCATAGTTTCCAGAAGGATCTGCCCAGGCACAGAGGTGAGACTGACTGGCCTGTAGGTCCCTGCATCTTCCTTTGTTCCCTTTTAAAAAATGGGGGTTGTGTTTCTCCTTTTCCAGTCTGTGGGTACTTCACTGGACTACCAGCAGCTTAGCCACTTTATCCACCTTCAGGATCCATGAACGTATCTCATCAAGTCTCATGTGCATCTTCAGGTTTCTTAGATGGTCTTGAATCTGATCTTCTCCTATATCGGGTAATTCTTCACTGTCCCAGTCCGTGTCTTTTCTTTCTGTGACTTGGGCAGTGTGTCTGGAGCACTTGCTGGTGAAGACTGAGGCAAAAAAGTCATGGAGTACCTCAGCCTTCTCCATGTCCCGGGTAACCAGGTATCCCTAAATGTTGGAAAATAGATATAAAGAACACCATATGATTAAGAGTCAGCTCTAACATGTTTCCTCTGGGAAATAAAATTATTTTTTGAGGGCATTAACAAAGAAAGCAAAAAGGTAGGTATATATGGAGTCATTCCTTCAAAATATCACTATAGTAAAATATCATCACTGCAGCTTTAAAGAACTATGGAAAAAGGTATCAATGGTATCAGATATATATTTATGCTCTGAGACCTCCTCAGGGATAAGGAAAAGGGAGATAGCTTGTGGACACCAGCTGATGTGTGCTGAACTCTGTGACATACTTCTAAGGAAGTTTCCAACAAAATTCTAATGATCAGGCATGCTGTCTTCAAGGCTGTAAGAAGCAATTCTGTCAGCAGATGTTTGCTGAGATCCTATAAACATCAACAAATTCCAAAAGGTTTTAAATAAATAATTTGCAGCCTGACAGACAACTTAGAAAAAACAATATATAAGTACTGACATTAGTGCTCATGTATGTCATTTGCAGTTTTTACACAGTTCAGGCTTCTCTATTTCAAAATTCTAAGCATTCCAATAAAAACTGGTCTTCCTAACAATTTTTTGTTCCTTCTGTAGAACAAATTTCCCAAGATACTCAAGCAATGATGCATACAGATTATTTATTTCCATGGAAAGAGAAAAAGAGAAATAATCTTAATGTTCTTCATTTTCTTTAAAGTATTTTTTTATCCAGTTGGTTTTGTTTAGCTGTCTGTTTATATTCTCCTTATTAATACAACAAAATAGCATGAGTCCTTCTTTTATCCAGAGGTAACTTTTTGATTTGGCGAAGGTATAGATCATTTTCTTATTTTCTTCGTTAGAATATGTTTTTTTCCAAGGCAGAACATGAATCTTCTTTGTCTGTCTCATACTCACCCCTCGAGCTAGTGAGCTTATTTTGTAAGAGAAGCCCAAACTATTCCTACCCAAAGGAAATTTAATTTTCTGGGAATTTACAGAAATATATACATACACACTGCTGGCATTTATTAAAGATCTAGGGGGATTTTTCCTCACTGATCATCCACCTGTCTCCTACGTTCCCCTCATCTTTTTCTTTCTAAATTGTTACGTACTAACTCAACTAAGAATACCATCAGAATGTAGTGATTATCCTGTTTTCAACAAACGACAGATGCTCCAAATGCTCATCCCTCTCCTGCAGGGGCTGGATCTGGGAAAATGCATCTGTTGCAATGCCACTGCAGTTAGGCAGCAAAGATGTAGTGTCATTTTGGCAGGAAAAAAACCTTTCTTCAACTCCTACACTTTCATTTTAATACAATTTCAATTTCAAAGACTTGTTTTATCACTATAAACAGTTATTAATGAAATGTCATTAATGAAATTCCAACTCAAGTCACAGAATGCATAGAGGGGGTTATTCTAGATCAAACAGACAACCTGCCACCTTTGTTAAAGTGAAGTATCCTTACTCTCAGGAAGAGGTAGATTCTTCTACAGATCTGATGGCTCTCACGTTGTCTTTCCCAGTATGACAAAGCTATTCATTTCTGCTGACCACTTGAGGCTTTTACAACGGGAACACAGGTCAATCACCATGAGTCTCATATTCCTACGTTAGTTTCTCACAGTTCCCCATGACACTAGAAGAAAGTTCTCATATTAGGATTGGAAAAGATACCATATAAAGTGGCTCAGCTTATTATAAGGCAAAGTACCAAAAGGATATATCCACATAGCTGTAGCAGCAAATATGTCTGACAGCTCAGGAAAACTATGGATTTCTATATAGCTACTTGTATTGAGGCTAGATAAACTTGGTTACCAGAATTGTATGACAATCATCATGTTTAAATATAACAGTCTAAGATAAATCAGATTAATACATCACAGGCCATTTGTATAAGAATGACCTGGCTAGCAGTTTTAGTGGAGCAGTCTGACACAATCAGCTGTTTTTTAGAACAAATTTTTAATCCAGTTTCAATGTCCTGCTTGGGATCCTTGTTTTATCAGTATAAACTTTTAATTTGTACTTTAAGCAATGACATTATGCTGTCAAGAAACGATACAAAACTTTAGTACATTCAGATTGGCATTTGTCTCCTAAAGTCAGCCTATGTCTTTTAAAGACTCTATGAAGTAATGGTACAGGTAGCCAGCCAATTAGAAGTATCAAATTCATGAATACAGGAAAATTCCTCTATCAGACTCTACGAGTGGATCAAGCAATTGTAATGCAAACCCTGCTTCTTGTCCTTTACTTTTACTATACTCTTGATGGACATAATTAACTTTCAGTATAACCATCTTTCAGGTAATAGTACATGCCTAAGTGAGTTTACATATGTTGTTGCCTGAAGAGATTTCCATTTAATGTGCTTAGTCTTCTGATGCATAGTTTTCAAATGGAGTGTTCTTAAAAGGGAAATGATCAGTGTTGGAATTCAGTAAAAATACTTAAGTATTTAATTGTTTTACAGAATTAATCCCATAATTTACCACCTTAGTATCTGGTGGCAGGTCAAATGTGGCATGGCACAAGCAATCCAAGAGATTTTTGGACACTATCAAAGACAATTGATGATGATTAACGAGTGGATGAATCGTTTATTTTTGGGTCAACTAGGGAAGATGGGTGGGCATTGTAGTCAATAGTACCCCTGACAACTATAAGTATGAAATAACAGAGTTTCTTTTATTTTCATAGAATCATAGAATGGTAGGGGTTGGAAGGGATCTTTAGAGATCATCTATTCCAACCCCCCTGCAGAAACAGGTTCAGTTTTATATATTTGACGGGATTTTTTTTAAAACCATGCAAATAAATTTTGTTTTCAGACTTTGTCCACTGTTCAGTGTTTTCTGACTTCTTTAAGACTTGAACATTATTCAAGATATTTCACTCACAGTGATCTTTTAATTTAAAAATCACCAATTTTAATTTTCATCTACATCTAACCAAAAAATAATTTTGAGAGTTATTGTTCTTGATTTCTTCACGATAGTTCTCTTCATAAAGAACCCATTTTATTTCTTTGAGATATAGATTATGTGTTCTGCTAATGCTTTCCCCAATAACTTTGAAGCAACTGTCCAATTTCTAACACATCTAGCATAGAAATAGGCATCTTATGGCTATTAAGTTGCAACAAGTGTCATGAAAACAAGCATAGGAGTAGAAAGGTGATTGTCCATAGCACATGAAAAAAGGGTTGTCTCAGCAGTGTTGCTAGGACATGAAATTTGAAACTTTACCTGGAGGAGTAAAAGACATAAAATTCAAAATCAGGGTGCCAGCAGGCAAGGCTCAAGTGAAGTAGCAGGAGTTTGAGAGTTGGTTAGAAAGGATGTGGAATAAATACACACAAAACTCACCTTAACTAGTTCTGCTTCTCATCAAGTACCTTGTAGTCTGAAGTTTGAAAATTTGGACCACAAAGTGAAGGTAAGAACCAGCATAGCCTAAGCTTATAGGATATGTAAGTAACTAGCAAAACAGCAAAGTATTCTCTCCAGTTTACAAAGAAAAAATACAAAAAACTTTGTCACATGTCTGGGTATGAATCTGACGCTTGTCCAATAGAATAAAACAGAACCAACTTGAAATACAACTGAGAGATCCCAAAACTGGAAAACGTGTTGGAAGAAAAAAGTCATTAATATAACTATCGGGTCTCAGGATAATAAAAATGTTTAAAATTAAAATGGCAATAGTTATGAAACTAAAATGGTAGCAGCTTTGGGAAATTATTACTGAACTTTGAACAACCAGTATCACCTCTGTCAGCCTCTTCTAATGAAATATTTAGAGTGAATGACTTAATTTAGCGATGTTAATTCTCCTTTTAAGAGAGTCAAATGATGATTTATGAAAAAAAAAGGAGAGGCAATGTAAAGCTCGTGCCTAGAATTACACCTTTTGAAAGCTGTTACTCTTAAAAATAAAAGACTCGAAAAACAAAAATCAGAGTTCTGAAACAACTTTTTATTTTTCCAACAGACAGCAACAGAGTTTTCTTCATTTTTGACATACATCATTGTACTTTACATATTCAAATTCTTTGCTCTGCAGAGCTCAAACTGTCCTGGTTATGGTTTACTAGATATGACTAGTGGCTAAGAAAACTACTTACCAATATCAGACAGTTCTTCTGAAGAAATGAAAGAACAGATTGAGTGAAAACAACCACAGAAGTCTTTAAGCTCTGTCAATTCCAGTATCCTTAGTCCCTGCTAATTTAATTATTCTTCATGAGGAGATTCATCCATTGTTTTTCAAATGGCATTCTTGGTTCAGTGGGCAATTTGAGGGTTAAAGCTGCATCTGTAGCTTCATTCTGGCAAATGCCTACCCTTGCTGTGTAGCTGTGATGAAGCAAACTTATTATTCCACATTAGAAACACTGCAGCTATCAAGATGGGAGTAGCAGATGTTTTCAGATGGGCCTGGGGATCAGTAAAATGAGCAAGATAGAATCAGGGAATTTGAAGGAGGAAGGCAGAAGGGAGATCCTCTGTTCCTTACAGTCTTGTTTTAAAAGAAATGCCAAAGCCAGTTTTTAATTAAATACTGCAGGGCTTGCACCTTTACCCCATCCCAAGATATTTAATATCATCTTAGCTAATGAGATCATCAATACTCGTAACAACAAAATATTTGCGATATATTTGCAACAGATAACATTATAATCTGAAGCAACTGAATACTTGATTGCCTTTCATTAAAATATTCCCAACACCACCCATCTCAAAACTCAGCTTTCCCAGGTTTCAACTAGTTCTCAAAACAAATGTTTGAGGCAGTCTATATGAAAGGGTAAGAGATATATTCAGATGACATAATGGACCACAGCATTTTATTTAAAGCTCTTCTTCACTAGACCAGTGCAGAATTATCAATATGTAAAATGTCAGGGGAAATTTCCTAATAGAAGTCAACCTTAGAAACATACTTGTCATATTCTTAAACATTCCTTAACAAATCTATCAGGAATATTTCTGTGCTGAATTCAACTCCTTCACTATTTGTTATTGCTACCCAGTGAATGTACAGTGATATACTTTAAGCACGCTTACCTAAGGCTTTCAGTCTTGTTTAACTCCCTGAGAACAGTATCAAAGCAGATTTCCTTGAAAATAATAGCAATAAAGACCATCCTAAGCAGAATAAAAATCAGAGGGGAAAAAAACCCCCATAAAAAGCCCACAACAAAACCCCAAACAAAAATCAGATAATTACTGAATAAACATTACCAAAGCATGCTCATAATTCTGACTTTTTTCTTCATTGGTCCATTTCCAATGGACTATGCAACCCTAATATCTTGTCGAGGAATATGTTGTCACTCTACAGTGAGTGCTCAAATTTTAGATGTCCTGAATATCCTGGATGTTTTTAGCAGAGTACGTGTAGTTAAGTGCCAGTGAACAGCTCACATAATATGTTCTAGAATGAGAGAACCTAGTCTTGCACATGGAACAGGTACTATAACAGGTACCATGAACAGAAAAACTGACTGTAAGAGAGAAGAGAGCTCTGAAGAGAGTGGTCACAAACTTCTTCAATTCATTTGGCTTGTGGCCAGCAGAAGTACTCACTTAGATGGGTGTCTTTTCTAATGCAGACATAATTTATGTCTTTGCTGCATTTATACTTGTCTTTCTGGATGGAGATAGCAGACTCAATATCACTCAATGAAATATTTTTGAAGACATGGAGCCTTCTAGGGGAATAAAAGTATTTCCAACAGTGTTTCACGTTCAGGTAATTATAGCAACATAAATACATCATATTTATATTTCCAGTGTTGATATTTTTTTAATTAAAGTTCAGATTCAAGGACAAAACAGCAACTCTCTAGAAAAAAAAGGTCATAAAGAGAAGCTGTGGGAAATAGCAAAATTCAATACATGCTTGAAATCTCATGAATAAGATGCCCATTAGGGAATGTCAGGCCAGCAAGTCCTCATTGCAGAAGAAATGTGTGACCTCTGAGAAATTTTAGCAACAATCTTCAGTTCTAAATATTTACAAAGTCTTTGTAAAGACAACTGAACTTCTGTAAGAAAACCATAACTTCTCTACTATGTGTGCCTAGAGTGAATGACAAAATGATTTATTAGTGTCTACAGCAATAGTGACAAATGAGAAGTAAATGGCTCTAAAAGATGTGCATGAATTTCTGTCCCTCCATTAAGCTGAAAAATATAATTGTGTTTGAATACAGTTATTATTTGGTAAGGTTTCTAAGTAAAGCATAAGTGACTGAGTTGTGGGGAACAATTCTTCCTCTGTTCAGTATCGCAATGACAGAACTGGAAGGAAAATATGATAGTAGCACTAAAGACATCATATTGCTTTCAAGGACCTAGAGTAAACAGGCTAAGGAAATGGGCATCTAACATCTAATAGCAAGCTTTTAAATTTAATAGTACACAATTATCCCCCAGGAAATCCTGCTGCAGGTTGGAAATTTGGAAGCAGAGTTGGTAGTTAGGCTGCCTTTTTTAACTCAGGAAAGAGAGGAGCTTTTCTTAAATGATTTTTAAAGGTCTCTTCTAACTTTCACATGCTTCTTTTCTTCGAATCGACTTGTGCTTCACTTGCTAGGGTTGATTTACTCCCAGTATAGTTTCCAGACATTGAAATGACTTGCACTGATATTCCCTAACAAGATAATGCAAACTCTGAACTACCTCTTCAGTGAGTAGTGTGCTAGTGCTAGTTTGACAAGAGATGGAAGGATGCTTTTTGGACAGCTTCCTAGCTGCCATCACTTGTGCCTCTGCATGGTACTCATCTTTAAAGAAGCATTTAACTAGACATTTTGTCTAAGTTCTCTTTAGTGATATCAAGTCATGTTACCTAGATGTCACCTCCTCACTCAGATAACGGTCTCAGTTAAGATTTTTTTTGGTGACTGTTGTATTCATGCCTAGTCCATATCTGTATGACACACTGATGCTATACTGGACTAAATGATTTTATTGAAGCTGGTGAGGGATTGTGAGTCTCCTGGTCAGTCTAGGAGATCAGTGGGAGAGAAGGAAAAACCCAACAAACAACAAATCCCACAAACTACCAAAAAAAATCCCACTCTTCATAACAGATATTTGAAGCATTTGCTAAAGGAAGAAATGTGAGCAAATGAAGCAGTAGAAGTATTTTCTTTGTAGTTGTAAGTATTCATTATCATGAGAGATCACAGAATCACAGAATCTTAAGGACTGGAAGGGATCTCGAAAGCTCATCCAGTCCAACTCCCCTGCCAGAGCAGGGCCACCTAGAGTAGGTCACACAGGAACTTGTCCAGGTGGGTTTTGAATGTACCCAGAGAAGGAGACTATAATCTACCTGAGCAGCCCATTCCAGTGTCCCATTCAGCCCTAGTAGCTGTAAAATAGTTGATCATTCCATTTTGATCGATACATTGAAGCAGGAATAAACAGCATTGTAAGTGCTTAATATGACCATCACTTTTTTGAAGTCACAGGCAGAAAATTGTCATGCAGCTCATTCTAAAACAAGTCATTTTGATTTTGATTCAGAGAAATTGTATCATTCCTCCTAAAAAGTACAGTTTGTGTCTTTTTATGCTTTCTGGCACATAAGAGGTACCCTCAAAGTAAGAGCTTCCAAATGAATATGTTCTAATATTGTGCATTTCAGTTATTCCATATTTGTCAGTCCTAGTTTGGAATTTAATCTTAAGGCTAAGAAATGGGCTTATTCAGTTATCAGAAAAAAAAGGTATCAAAATGAAAAAATCCAGAAAATCAAATAACTTATAGACATTTTAAAGCAGGTAAGCTCAAAATTAAATTGTGTACACTTAAATCATATCATTAGGAGGATCTAGGACATATCTACCATACTTTCAAATTGTACATCAATAGTCTTGATGCATTTCTTGAAGTTGCCATACAATTATATGAAACATAACTATATATTCCATGTCAAGTCAATTAAGAAAAGTAGTAAGGGCTGTTGGTTTTTATATAGGAACACAAGGCATTTATTGTTCATCACTATGGGTACTGCAGTTTTAAGGAGAAGTCTTTGTCCTGCTGTAACATTTTGAGAATTCCATAAGCACTGATTAGGTTACTTTTATGTTTTGCATTAACTGTAGAAAAAATAAAACTACCAAATATTAGCCTACAGATATCATATTCTAGACTCCAGTATATCTAGAAATGCTGCTGCATACTAGAAGAGTTCTTTACAAAGCAGCTGGTGTGCATTATCCTCCAGTCTATAGACAGAGGATCTTCCAATAGCAAATATGCTGCATGTGCTGCTCAGGAGGGTGAAGGTCCAGCATACAAGGCATATTAAGTCTGGCATTTTCATGCAGCTCTGCAAAGCACTGTGTATTTGAACTTACCTACTCTGCAGCACAAAACAATGCTTTAGTCATTCTGGCTGGTAATAGTTATAGTTGGAGCCACTTGGCCAAAACAAGAGGAACAACAGAATATTTGGAAAAAAGAAACTTGGTGCTTGACCTCTGGTGCCAAAAATTGCTATTGCTTCCAGCTGGCTCCTTCTTTTATCACAAAATATCCTGCGAGAAAAATCCTACAGTGCACGCACCCAGTGTTAAGGCAAGGAAGATAAAGTAACTGCCCATGAGTCTCATCAAGAGAAAACCGTGCTGTGATTTTGAGAGCAGTGTGAGCTGGCTGTCCAAGTGGGCACATTTATGACTCATTTACCAAGTAATGAACCATCACATGATGTGATGAAGCTCCTTCTTCCCATCAACTCTGCACAAAGTGAAGAAGCCTTATAAAAGGTTTTGTGTCCTGATGCTTTTTCTCCCCCCTTTTCTAAACTTTCTTTACTTTGAAACATTGCCTACTAAGCAGTACAAGCATCTCCTTTGTTAAACATAATTATGCTATTAAGATAATGAACCTTCCACAGGCTGCTGCCATGGAAATCATATATTTGGATTCAAAATTACTGCAATTGGGTTGTACTGAGGTTTTAAATCAGACTGGAGATAGATACTACTACTCCTCAAAAACAGAATTTACCATAAAAAACAAAAAAGCTATCTCAGGGAGTCATCACAATGATAAATACACTGGACAAATAAGATTTTAGAAAAAAATACACTTAATTTCTCTTCAAAAGGCAATTGCAAAAGTTGCTTTCTGTGATGGATGATATCTGGTTTGCTTACACTTAATCTTTTCTATTTAAGAGTATGACTGTGCAGAAGAGATCTTCTGTTTCCCTTTTTCTGTCTGCTAACATCTGCAGTCAGCAGGAACCCTCTATGGAGCAGGGGTTGGGGAATGTCTTTACAGAGCAATCCTGAGACTGCTCAGGTGGGTGATTTCCCTAACATACACGGAAACAGGCAGCAACTGAAAAAGGGCATAAGAAAGTGTAAGAACTGAAGAACAGCGGAACAAATAAATAGATAAATGGTAGAAGTAACAATGAGAAAAATTGATTGAGATCCAAAAAAAAATAACTATGTGGCACTTGCCAAAAATCAGAAAAAATGCTGAACTGAATGCAAGAGCAATAAAAAAAGACCTTCCTGTCAAGAATGTAGTGAGTAGGATGAATAGTTACTCTCAGCTTGTTTCAATGTTAGTCTTCCCACCAATGAGTCTATGCTTCTCTGCTCAGAAAACTTAAACCCTTCTAGTTAATTTTAATAAATCTGTGGATCTGTAGATGGAGGCTCCTTCCTTAGAGGTTTTCAAGACCTGCCTGGACATATTCCTATGCAACCTGATCTAGGTGAACCTGCTTCTGCAGGGGGATTGGACTAGATGATCTCTAAAGGTCCCTTCCAACCCCCACCATTCTGTGATTCTAGATGCGGAGCCTGTGTTGCATTCAATTTTGGAAGTATTTATAAAAACTTTCTTCAAAATTCTGGCACATTGCTACAACCATAAATTTCAACAGAGGCATCTTTAGAAGATTAACTGAGATTATGAAAATCACTTCTTTCTCAAAGGAAAGAATGGGTGTAAATGCTGATCTTGTTGCACATAAGTGCACCAGGAATAAGGGTTTTTTATGCTGTAAGACTATCCCTGTCTGCTAGAGAAGACAAGTATCCAATTCATTGTTCACAATTCATTAGCAAAACAAGCAAGATCTCTGACTCATTTCTAGCAGGTGACTTTAATATCATGGCTTCTTATTCATCTCAAAAACTGTAACTTTTTACCATGCTTCAAAATGTAAGAAAAAGTGTTTTATGTAGTGTTTCACAGCCCTAGCCAGGAAAATTTCTTGTGATAACATCTCGTAGGTTACCAACAAAACTCTCCACCTCAACTTGAGGAAAATGGACAGTAAAAATCTTGCACACAGGATTATTTGCCACTACTAATACTTTTTACTATTAGTAAAAATAGAAGGCCAGAAGTTGACACTCTATACATCTTTTCCTATTATTTACATCCTGTTATTTACCATTCAGGATGTAAAATGCCAAAGTCTCACTCAGGACTGAAAAAGCCCAAACAAATTTCTATGCTATTTTATTTCCAATTGTGTTCAATGTTTTGATGTTGCTTTTCAGTTCATGGAGTGAATTACAGCAACACATGCTGGCAAAGTGAATTGAAAATACTGAAGGTTTATTTCATTCTGCTGCAGCTCATGATATGAGCTCTGAAGGCCTGTCTTTCCACCCCCTGTGCTTCAGCTAAGATAATGGCCATGGGATCAGCTTTATATAAATATAAATTGAGAAACAGCTTGAAGGATGGAGGTGAAAAGTTATGAGATGTCAGAGATGAAATTGGTAGCACAAGTGGCTCTGAAACCCTAATCTCTACTTTTTGTTTTCATGTCTTATTCACCAGACTAGACCTCCTATTAGCAATCTCTAACAGAAAGCAGCCAAGAAGAATTGTTGGTTTCTAGAGAGATGAAAAAAATAGAAATTTTAATCTAATTTGGCTTTCTGGGGAATCAGAAACCTTCAGCTATTTCTAGCATCTGGGGGAAAAAAAAAAAAACAAACAAAAAGCCCCAAATCAATCACAAAACCAACAAACAAACCAATTGGGGATGATAAATCTAATTAATAGTATTCGTATCTTGAATTTCAGGTGTTACTTCTGTATGTATCACACAAAATTCAGAGGGAAAACATTTGAAAAGTACATACAGACTATACTATTTTTTAAAATCAACAAGCAGGAAGTATGCTAACACACCTAGTTACTTCATCCCTGCAGAGCTGAAGACAAGATTCTCAAACACTCAGAGTGAAACACTCTCTTGATAGTGACTTCAAGATCACTAAATAGAGATAATTTTCAACATAATGACATTACAAGAGATTTAATACTTTCAATTATTAAGGAGTAAAGGGCCTCTTCCCAGATCTTCATCGTAATGCAGATAAATTTCAATGCTATGCAAAACGTGGATTTCAATATAACAACCATTTATGTATAGTACAAAGTAAGTAGCACAGAACCGAAAACATCAGAAAGATAACTCTGATCATTACTGCAATTCTTTGAGTATCACTGTACCTGCAAATGTAGGTCAATGAGACTTTGAGTTGGGCAGTACCTTCACCTTAAGAATTTCCCTTTATCCCTTTGCTTACTCATCTCTACCCTTAAAGTGTCCCTCATTTTGTCATGCAAGACTTTGAAAGGCTCACCTGTGATCCAGACCACTGACCTTAAACCCACCTGGACGAGTTGCTGTGTGACCAACTCTAGGTAGTCCTGCTTTGACAGGGGGTTGGATTGGATGATCTTTCAAAGTCCCTTCCAACCCTTAAGATTCTGTGATTCTGTGACCTGCTTAACAAAAAATCTGAAGAGCAAAGGATTGGGGAGGGTTAATATTACTCTGGCATGCTCATTGTAATCCTAATGTTACCGATTCTTAGCCTCTGCCAAGAAAGGGAAGACTGGAGGCAAACCCCAATGCAGAGACAGGAATGAGATGGGGTGATAATTTCATTAGTTGGTATTAGTGCCCATAGCTCTTCAATCTGCACCTGGAGGGCAGAGTCCTGGGATGCTTTGTAAAGTCTTGAACCAAGACAACAACGCTGACGTTCATCACAGCTCACTAACTGTATGGCTCTCTAACACATCTCTGCATCCTGTCTTGATTAGCAAAGATGTACTTCAGAGCAGCTTTCTTTGCCCCTCTGTTCTTTTCAGTTTAAAACAAGGTTGGTGCAACTAGTCTTGGCTACTTGCCTTCTGCCTTTTGGACAAAGCAGGCTCTAAGCAGACTGACAGCTGTTCCACATGGGAAGGTGAATAAACTGGCATTTGACCTGCCTTGGAAGAGGTGATGAGCAGTAAATTGTTCAAGATTCTATGCATGAAAAGCACAGTACACGTGTAAATTACACAGAATTACAGCAATAGAATGATAAAAGGCAATCAGCAATGAGGAAGCCTCTGCATGGAAGTCTAATTGCTTGCATGCAACAGCTGTTATAACTGAAACTGTGACAAGGCCCTGGCATTACTGTAATGATTCTAATGAGGAGTTCCCCCTGGCAGGACAAAATGAAGGAAAAACTGCAATTACATAACACACCGAACAAAAGAAACGTACCACATGCATGATGCTAAAAAAGCGAGTTTATGCTAGCAGCCGTCTATAAGGTTAGACTTGTCTTCCTCTTGAGATTCAGAGCTCCCTCCCACCCTTTTGAATGAGAAGATATATTCCTCAGTGTTACGTTTCTGGCAAGTACTGAAAATCATAGATAGAACTCTGGCTTCTGGAACTGTTCTCAGAAGAAGCTGAGTCAAGTGTTAGTTATGTGGGTTCACTTAACCTCACCCATATGAATGGAGAGACAATCAATAGCTCCTTGCTACAAAATGTACTTTGTGACTAACTTTCAGAACATTCTTAATTTTGTTATTTATTTTCTGACAACGTTGCTATAATAAGACTTTAGGTTATTTTAAACAAAAAATCTGGAAGTAGTAACTGAATTATAAGCAAAATTAACTGTACATACGGTCAATAACTGTACTGTCTAAATTAATTGATTTCTATCACTTCATCATAATTGTGAATGTATTTTTTAACACCAAAGAAAAGAAGAATTAAGTGAAATTAATATGGCAGTGGAAGTCAATGAAGTGGAGTCTACTTCCACAGCTAACACTTTAACTGCAGTTAATTCATAGAAATGTTAAATATTATTTCACAGAACCATAGAAGGGTAGGGGCTGGAAGGGACTTCTAGAGATCATGGAATCATCATCTAGTTCATGGATTTCTTAAAAAATGCTTTTGATACTCAGTTGTAATTTCATTTTGGTGCTTGATTTGTTTCATTGTAACATTTTGCCTTATTTTCAAAGAGCAGCAATGTCACAAACTAAATCTTATACACTTAAAAGAAGACAGCAAATCACAACCTGACAAAAAATTAATTATATGGATATGTCATTTAACAGTTGCTTCAATACAATACTTAATTTCTAATTTCCTAGGAAGTAATATCTATTCATTTCACCCTTTTCTGGGCAAATATTTTGTTAATATCTCTGTGATAATGCCAGCTTTGCCACTTCCTCTAGTAGAAGAGTATGTAGAGATTACCTTGGTGCAGCTTATACTGGGCATGTAGTGATGGTGTAGTAAGGAAACCAGTTTAGTAGCTAGTAGTACTGCTCTTGCACCTAGCTAGGTAAGAATCCCCATTTGTCTAGATTCCCTCTCCATATCATGTTTCTGCCATCTATTTTCTCATGACAATACAAATCTCACTACAGCAAATACGTTTTTGATTACCTAGGCTGTTCACCTGCCAGAGAGTAATTAATGCTGTTATCACCTAATCAACTGTTGTTTAAATGCAGAATGTAAACTATGTCCTTGGCTTTGTTCTTTTCACTCTGAACACTGGTGAAAACAATCGGCTCTTCAATAAATTTTCCCCTGGCTCAGGCTCTTAAAATGTCAGTACACAGAGATTAAAAAGACAAAGCTGTATTGTAAGAATGTACATCTTGCTGTATCTAGAGAATTAAACACTTTAGTAGTCTAAGTTAGACATTTCCAATTCTGTTTTTTTTTAAGCCTATATGAGAACATTTTTTTCTTTCCATAAACGTTGTAATTGCTGTTTAAGACTCCTTATAATGCTAAATTATTTCAGTAGATAACTCAGGAACTATTTAGCTCTTGCCAGGAGACTGAGTTCTCTGACATCATTCAGTTAACTTTTAGATTATGCTACAGTCAGTGTAATCTTCTCACTTATCTCACAGGACTTCAGTGAGGTCCTAACTGAGGGATCAGCAATTTCTGCACATTTTGTGGGGCAAAGTTCAGTGCTACACAAAGCCACAATCATGAGGACAGCCGTAACTGACAGCAACAACATCACTTGGGGATGCACATCCCAGTTTCCAGACTGAACTCCAGCACTAGAATCATAGAATCATTTTGGTTGAAAAGCATCTTTAAGATCATCGAGTCCAGTACTCTCAAAGTACCTTATCTGCAGGCTTAAACAGCAGCTTTAAACTGTCTGCTCTGCTTGCAGCAATACTCAACAGTTGTTTGGGATTTTTTCCTGTGGATCATTCTTTCTTGCATTAAGAATTTTTTCCACAATCCTGATTAAAAAAAAATAAATAAAAAAAACCCTCTGTTAGACAACAAAAAGCTATTCTAATATTTTTTTTCCTGGTAGTAAGAAGAAAGGATTCCTAGTTGGGATGTAAAAGAAACTGGGGGAAGATCATATTCTGAAGTTCTCCCACATTTCATCTGTGTCTGTCATATATTGGTCAACCAGCAGTGGGTCATTCTTCATCTCTCCTGCTAGGAGACAAAAAAGTAAAGAAAAAGAAACTAACCTCTGTCATCTGAGAAATTCTGCAGCAGGACTTAGGTCTTCAACAACCACATTGACAAGCAAATCCTTATGCCTAATAGATACTCTGTGTCTCTCTCTGACTTCCATCAGTTTCATTAAAAAAATCTGTTCTCATATAGATGGTGTTTTCTTCAATTAAAAAAAAAATAAAGAAAAAGGAAACCAAACAGAAATCTTCCTTATTTCCAACCAAGACTTTTCCAG
Organism: Colius striatus; assembly: GCF_028858725.1. Lineage (NCBI taxonomy): Eukaryota > Metazoa > Chordata > Aves > Coliiformes > Coliidae > Colius > Colius striatus. The sequence continues at coordinate 10,385,280 of NC_084762.1, forward strand.
AGAGACAGAAGCCTGGTAGCTTTTCACCATCAGGCATCCAGAAAGTTACTGCTGGGAGACTCAGATCAGATGTCTGTCTGGATTCCTGTGCTTCAGAGGTCTTTGATAGCTTTTCATAGCAATATGCACCTTACCTCATGCTCAAAACCATATCACATTCTTCAGAACTGATATCTCATAAGGTCAGCCACCAGTAACAGGGTAAATTTTATTCTACCTGACCATGGAAGATTACAGTAGGAGCTGTAAGCGAATAACTCCAAAGCCCAGAGTCAACTGTTTATGTTATCCAAATACTTGTTAGGCCGTTATGCACCATGGGCTTCTTCAGAAAACAGAATACAGATACTTTCACTTCCCTATTCTTACAGAAGCAATGTGTATACTTCAATATATTAGAAAAACCCAGAACTATTCAAGCACTATGGACTCAGACAGCTCAAACAAAGCTGTTACAATAGCATTGACCAAAAGATCAGGTTGTGAATCTTTCCAGAGTCCTAGCTGGTATAATATTCACCGAATTAACTATTTTTTTTGTTGTTATATACACAATCAGAAGAGTTCTTACTGATCTAATTCTTTTACTTCTTTTTAATTCTTTTGTTTCTTGAACAAAACAAAAAATGCTCATTTCTCTACATACATATAAAAGTGTATGACGTTAAACTTCAATTAATACATTAGTACACAAACATATACACAGGTTGATATTTCTGAAAGTTCTTCCTTTCTATTCCTCCAACCCTGGAAACAAAGTTATTCTTGGTGGTTTATTTGTCTTTATGAAGCAGATTTGAATGAGCACTTCTAATACATTGCATTACAAAGATGCAAAAATGTTATGTTTAAAAGTAAGTCAATGCTAGGTAGCATTTGGTAAAATGTAAGTTCTATAAAATATTCTAGTATCTGTTAAAAAAAAACAAACAATGATTATAGATGATTGCAAATTAAAGGAGGGACTAGCATGATGTCAAATTAAATGCTTATTTAAAACACAGCCTAGACTCCACTAGCTCTTCTCAATACTACCCTTGTTTTCCTGGAAGAGTTTATTGATAAATAAAGTTATTAATATTGTTCTGTTAATGACAATCCATGACAGCTTAAAATAATCACAGGAAAAGTGAATATTTACCCAATTTAGCAGTCTAGGTAAAAAAATTCAATGAAATATCAGAAGAGGAATAAACATGGCTGACCTTTGTTTACCAAGTTCTTCAAAATACACAAGGTGTCCATGACCCCCAAAGTCTGTGTCCTGCTCACATTCACATTGACAGGAGGCTGCAGTCATGGTGTTCCAATTTAAAAAGTACCTTCCAAAAAAAGAACAGCAAGATTATCCTTTCTGAGACATCACGTACAGTAAATATAGTAAACCTGAACAAAAGTGATAGTACAGTGTCTGATCTAAATTTGAGAGAGTGAATGACAAAGATTTCTCCTTAATTAAAGTTTAATATACAATGATAAATATGAAAGGAATCAATACAGAGGGAAAAAAAAGCTGTTATTCTTGGAAGAAGGTACAGCAATTACATGGTACACATAGTTCTGTCTGTGTCCTGGTGGAACTGCACAAATTGGATCTATCTGAATTCCAGTGAAGTGGAAGATACTTAATGATAAAGCTTTTGTCATTCCTCTGCACAATATGCTATTATATTCTGCTTAAAGATTAAAAAAACCCAACTGTATGAAAAATATCTGGGCACCAGGGAATACATCCACTTCAATAGCTTATCAGTAAATAAATTCTTAATGAAGAAAAAGTATGCTGCAGCATACTGTTATCATGGTATAGAGAGATGAAAATGCTGTTAAAAATAACAAACAGTCCACTTAAAAGTTGGGGTATTTAAAACTGAACTTCAAAGTTTTCATTTCATTTAGGTTTCAGCTGACATGGGCTGTGGAACTTTCAGATTTTGAGCTCCCACCATGGATCTCGTCCTCTGCACAGATGCAAAGTAAATAACTTGATATTTTTGGGGTGTCATTAAGCAGGGCACTCTTGACATATCTGCGTGAAAATTGATGGGAAATACTGGAGTGCAAAATGTGTTTCCAGATCCTCAGTGTTGTGTGTCCAAGCCATATTTAACAGATTTGTTGAGTGCAGTTGTCAGTTACCATGTTTGGACACCTTACAGAAACGAAGGGATTTTTTCAGTCTTGAAATTATTGAATATAAATCCAGCCTGATACTGGTTACTTCACATTAGAGGTAGCTTTACATCATTTACAACCTTTCTATGTACACATTTGAAGCTGGACATGTAACACTTTGGGAATTTGATTTTTTCTGCAAACTAAATGAAATTGTAAGTGTAGGAGTGTAAAAAATGGACTCCTGTTGAATCGAGTCATAAAATCAGTTGTAAGGAAAACTACCATGCTACAGACCTCCTTTCAACTCTCTTCAGAAAATTTCAGTAGTGCTATGTTATAGGATAAAACAAGTAATTTTCTTCTTTCAGCAAAAAGAGAGAGAAATGTTTAGATAGTACAAGATATAATCAATAAACATAATGTGCTGCAAAAGACTGCAATATAATAATATATGCTGCCTTCACTTTAATTGTAATTTCTCCACAAAAGAAGCTTTTAAAAGTAAATGCATTGATTAACACTGAGGGAGTACACAGTTAAAGGTGCAAGTGTTGCATCTTCATTGGGCTTTGAATTCAGTTCTGCAGGCATATATAGCAAACGAACTTCCTAACAGTAGTATTGGGCTAAATTTGTGTTACATAGGATCTGGCCCAATATTGAATTAAAAATTCATCCAGAATTCAGTGCTCAATACACATTTATAAAAGATACCCTATTAACAGCCTCCTTGTCATAAATATATTTGCTTCGGACAGAGCTGCAAAATTATTGTTAAGTTTGGAGAAAGTGGCATGTTAAAGTTCACCTTCTTGGTTTTTAATTTTGCTCCAGGGAAAAAGCCACATATGCTAGTGTCTTAACAGGCTTGACTGTTTGCCTTGGTTATTGTGCTGGGATGTTTTTGCTGATATGTTTGCCAGTGGTTACAGAAACAAGTAGTTTTATGAGTAGCAAAACTAATGAAGCCTGACTTCATTTAGATTTATGGTTCAAAGGATTCTCCTGTACTTACATCTCTCCATTTCAGAGTCTCTACTATCTCTCTTGAAATGACCTTATGTTGCAGCATTATCCTCTGGTGAGAGGGGAGGGATTATTTTCAGGCTGAGGAGACCTCAGCTTTGATTAGGTCCCATCTGATATCCAGGCATCTGGTTTGATTAAGGAATTTCTAACCCTGTTTATTAATTTCTCAGATTTGGGTAAAGATTGCCATCTCAACAGCTGGCCTGAAAGTCATTTTTAGGCAGGAAAATATACATAAATGTATATTGCATGCAAGGAATACAGTCTCATTAGCCTTGCTTTCTTAGGAAGCAGGGGTAAAAGGGTTCTGAGTGCTTCTTGTTTTGCCTGCTCTTCGTACAAATACTTGTAAATGCCTGAAGCTCTCGATTACTTCTTGGTCTTCTGTGCAGGTAGCTTTTTGTGGGAGTAACAAAGCCCCCAGGCAGGCCATGACTGCTTGAAACCACTGCAACCACCTGTGTGATATGTGAACAGGTTACCTGAGAACAGGACAAGTACATGACTTTGAGTAAACATCTAACTGTAAATTGTTTTCTCAGTGAAGAACAAACCATCCTGGTCATGAAGAATCTTCCAAAGCATTGTAATTCTGTTGCTCACTCTGATAAGTCCACTTCCTTCTCTGCCTGATACAATAGTTCAACACTGAATCTGTAGTGATGTCTCTCAGAAACAGGAAAAGTCTCATCAAAATACTCCTCCCTGTTTTGACTGGCATTCATCATCTTGTTCTTTAATTCTTTCTAAACAAAGAAAAAGGGGGGTGGAACAAAAAGGTAGAGGGAAACTCAAACCTTTACTGCTTCTTACATTGTGCACTCTTATTTTCTCTGTCCTTCTTCCTGCCCCCCTTTCTGGTTTTAATATTCTCAATCAGCCTAAACTTGAGATTTTTATACCTTGCTTGACTGGAATAAGACTTTCACTACCAAGTGATGACAAAACATCTACTGGGATGCAAAAAATATTACCTTTCTAGAATAATGTCCAAACCTTTACCTGTCAGTGAATTCAATTTTAAAAAATACCTGCTGCTTTACCTTGTATATTTTCTTTGAAGGTCATGTTCAAAGCTTTCCTGGAACTAAAGAAAAGAATAATGAATCTTCCAAATCTGAGTCAAATATTTTTGCATTGTTGAACTGATCAAGTAATATTCTAGTAACTCCTTAAGCCAAATTCATACTAAATGTTATATCTAACAGTTCAAAATCTAACTTCCTTATTGTGGCATTCAGAAGAAAACACAATCACTTTGATTATCCTGAAGCTCATTTCTACACCTACTGTTATATTGTAAAATACTTGCAGCTGAATAATAAAATTGAGCACACAGACACTTTTGTCGAGTTTCTCTAACTTGATTATAAATTTAACTAGAAATGTTGAAGCGTATACAAACTTAACATTTCATCTACAAGACACTCAGAGAGACAGAGAAATGAAGGAAACACTCTTAGCAGTTTTTCAACCAAGTGTTCAAAGCTAGCAGTTGTGAGGTTTTTGGGCTGTTCATCATTATTATGTCAGATCTCAGCTGTCAGTGTCTGGCCAAGCTCTCCAGATATCTTACTACGCAAAACACAGTTTCTGATACCCTCCTGTAGAATATTGGCTTAGACTGTTAAACTACAAGTCTCATTCATTTCAACAGAAGAATTTATAAGTGAGGTACTATTTGATATAAATGAAACCAAATTCAAGTCCTTTATCCTCAACTTCTCATATTCTCTAAGAAATAAAAACTGCAATCACAAGTGTTGCATTAACCATTCTAAGAAACATTATCTGACTAGGCAGTATGGGTTGCTTTGACAGCTTCTGGCCCTAAATTAAAGAAAAAAATAAATCAAAATTACTTCAGATTGTTTTCAAATCTAAACATTCTAATTTAGAACTGGTAATTTTATTTCCAATTGTCCTATGCAGAATTTTCTGGAATGTTGTTATTACTCAAGAGTTCTCTTCAGAAAGGAAAATCCATTTAAATTCCTATCTCTTTGGATTTTTTTTCTTTATATGTTGTCCTTGGGTTGTGCCTTTTTTTTTCCTTATAAGCATTTCTCTGCATGAATACGAGCAATTATTCTCAGTATTTTACGACAGAAGGTAAGATAACCTCACATCCTCAGATTACTCTCTTTTTGAAAGCTTCTCAGTCTTTCCTTACTGAGGACCCTGCAGATAGCTGTTCTGAAGAACTGGAAGTGTTTTGGAAGTTGTTCTCTGCTTCCTAGAAACATCTGATGTAAGGCTTCAGAGTTATTGGATTTTTAGTATGTGTCTCTTCTAGTCTATTTCCTCAAGAAAGTTACAAAGACAAATTTAACAAGAGCTTAAGTTGTTCTATTTCAAGCAATAATTGTAAGCTGTTGAGTAAATATTGCTCTCTGCTATGCAGTTGCTCACTGAACAGAAGGTACTCATATAAAATGTTCAAATATTCCAGTTTCATTCCAGTATATAATTTAGGGGTATTTTACCAAAGCTTTCTGATCTGTGAAAATAGCTTGTTAACATTTATCTGAAATAACTTCTCTGCTGGTTTAGCTGCAACCTTTTGCTGTCAATGACACTATAAATGTAGAATAACAGTGCTAAAATGAAAAGAGAAGACAATGGTGTCTTTTTCCTCAGCTTTTTTTAACTTAATGCTTACTGAGTATGTTATGCAAGAGAAGGTATTTGGTCTCACCTGTATGGAGAGTATGTGGCAAATGAAAAGCTCTGTGTGATCAGAGTCAAGTTGCCTCTAGCCCAATTTTCTGTATTTGAAACTGAACAATGACAGTTGGTTAAGCAGAAAACTCTCCTGTTTTACCCTCCTGACTTCTAGATTAAGTTCTACTGGAACTTTAAATTTCACCTAGATATTTATTTGTAACAGTCACTGCTCAATCTCCCCTCAATGTATGTGTTCAGTATCTTTTCAAACCTATTTAGTCTAAGCCTCTTAATGTGGAAATCAACTTTAAAGATGTGAGGTGGCTCTGATGTACTAATAAAGTATATCTTACTGATCTTCTCCATGATGGTGCATTCTTTTTATCAGTATCTAACAAAAAATCCACATTCACCTTTCATGCTGAAGAGTCCTAATTGGTGTAGGCTTTTGTCAAAGAAAAGTTCTTACACATTTTACTAATTTTGTTACTACTTCTTTTTTTTTGCATGTAGAATGACAATGAATACACATGAGCAGGAAATTCACATGCATTTCATCAGTGGCACCTAAATTCTTCAGCTGGATCTACTCCAAAGCCAGCATTATTATGAATGGATTCTTGGCTGTTTCTTCCCCTGCCAGACCACAACATGTTGCTTTGCTGCAGCTCCAAAGGGCCATATAAGAGCCTACTGGTGTCTTCATTTAATATTGGTACAGTAGTAGCACCAGAAATGTGACAAGAGCTGACACTGGGAAAGGAAGACTGTCCTTCCCCAAAGAGTTTACAAAAAAGATGAAAGCTTAACAGCAGAATAAATTAGCTAGGAAAAAAACCAGCAGTTGTGATGAGCATAAGGAAATGTTAGAAGTCACAACTGATTTTTCAGTGCTTTTTGGGTTATGTGAGCATTATATCAATAGAAAGGTATACCAGTAAGCAAACAGAAGACAACAAGAAGCTGACTCATAGACACTTGTATCTGCCAAGGATTTGTATCTTCTTATCTACTGGGTGGTATATGGATCAGAATAAGCTACAGTCATTTTTCTTGTTTACGTGTTTGAATTGCATCTGTTTCTTAAATTGTGGAATGATATCCTATGGTATTGGTTGAGTAAACAGAAACACTTCATAAGAACACACATTAAGGGATTTATCTTTTGCTCACTAGGAAGTTAAGTGGTTGTTAAATGGTTGCTAAACTTTAATGCTGACTTCACTTTGAATGGTGATTTGGAATAGAGATGTCACTTCCAAGGTAAATTGTTTTATGAGAATACGGAAGACAACTGTTTTACCAAACCTGCATTTGATATATTTTGCCAGCAATTCCAGTTTAAATCAGGAACTCTGACTGAACCGCAATTAACTCTGCTCTGAACAAGTAGGAGTGCACAAATCTGGGACACTGCATCTGCATAGCTGTACATGAGATAGAACTATCACATGCTCCATCTCCACCAAAATGGTTTTCTCTTAAAACTAAGCTGCTTTCACAGAAAAATAACCTAGAAGTTGTAGTGTACAGAATCTCTGTACAGATGGACTGGGAATGTATCTACAAAAATCAAATAAATATGGGAAAGAAGATCAATTAGATTGGTCTTGGTATAGATGAAAGCAAATCATGCTTTAATCTGTTTCAGTTTACAACTGTGGTTTTGGGTTATAACTTTCATAGTCAGCTGTTAAAAATGCTGAAATGACATATATCCTTGAAGTCATTCAGCACATTCTAGCTACTGCTTCAACCTGTGACAAAACCAACCTTTAAGGGACATAAAGGATGTCAGCAGATCAACATTATGTGTAAAACCACAGGAAATAGACTGTAAATACTGTTTGCAGAGAGGTAGTATGGCATGGTGAGAATAACAACTCAGAAGTTGCTAGAGTCTTCAAAGTAGACAAAACAATGCTAAAAAGGTTTTAAAAAGCAAAATAAGAGAAGCTGCCAATGCAGATTGGGAACGGAAGTGTTGATTAATGTAACATTATCAACAATGACTACCTCTTTCAGGGTGCTACAGTGAAAATGTATCAATGCAATACACTGCAGGCAACTTGAACTCTTTCTGATCACATTCAAAATGATATAGGCATGTAGATATTCAAAAGAATAGGCAAGCTTACACTTGTGGTGTCAATACTAGTACCTTATTTACTGTGTTGTCTGCCTATGTATTAAATTAATAGCTAATCCATGCTCTATAGGTTTTCTTCTCTACCAGATAGATACAGAGGATGGGTGCAGACATATTTACTCTTAATGAAGTTGAGCAGAACTAGGGGTTTGAATGAGACTTCAGTTTCTTTTTTCCAAATTACATCATAAGAGCAAGCCTCCATCTGTTGTTTCATATATTGCATAGCTTTGAGTACACCATCAATATTTATCAAAGCCTTCCAAAACGAGTGCTTCAACAGCACACTTCAGATTTACAACTTAGTTTGAAATGCTTAATGTACAACTTTTCATTCTCTAATGCATCTATCCTCTCTGCTTCTAGTAGTACTCCTGGGCCTCTAAGTACTGCAAGGCAAGGGAATTAAATAATGACAGTAATTTTCCTTCCTCAATCTTAATATAATGACCAAAGAGATAAGATTTGCCTATTTCTCGTTGATGCCATCTTCTTTGTGAACTTTCTTTATTGATATTCATCCCTTCATTAATTACAGCTGATCATCCATCTTTGAAATCCCAGAAGGAACATCAGTGGCATACAAGGCATCAGGTTATTCAGTGAAGCCTTTATTTCAATTGTTTGTTCCAGGTTAGCATGAGGAATAAATGAATGAGTAAAGAAATTTCAAAAGTCTGAAAAAAATACTAGATTTGTACATATTTATATATATATGTAAATAGAAAGCTGCAAGGTTCTTCATATTAATATATTTCTTATAGTGGTTAAAATTTTACCAATAAAAATAGTAAAAAAGCATCTTATTCTTTTTGCACCAAGATGTTCAGATTTTTTATGTTACATATACAGTACTAGTAGTATAAGCACATTCATTAGTAGTAATTGCCTTTGTAAGTGATTTCACAGTTCAAATGTATTTACTAGCAGTACAAAGATATAGGACTCTTGATTACAACAACTGTGCAGAATTTCTGGTTGTTCTTTTAGTTGGTGATTACACTTTAAAATAGCAACAGGTTTGATGTATGCATATTATTTCCTTCAGAGGTACAGTCCTTAGTTACTCTCAGTTCAGGTTGGAAAACATTAAATGGAAGCGGAAAAATATGATTTTCAGTGATTGCTATGTCACTGGTTTTAGCTTTCAACAATCATCTGTTAAACAATGACTAGTTCAGACAGAAGGAAGATTTAATCTGTTCCCACTAGAGCACCAACTGATGATTATTTTATGATTCATCTACATTTAAAGTAGACATCCTTACTTTTTCTTCTCACCCCATAAATTGGCTACCAAAACTGTATGTGTTGTTTCTCATGACACATGTAATCAGTGAAGACATCTCTTTTCAGAACTTAGGAAAAGTATTACAATTGATTTCCTTGCCTTTTTACACCACAGTTAAGAATTGGACTATTAGTCAATCTAACACGATAGACATGATAACGCTGACATGAAACAGACGCAAATTTGAGTATCCAGACCACTGCTTGTCAGAATTCTTTGCACCAGAAAGACAGTTCTTGATTGCATAGTTTCATTTTAAAATATGTTATCTGACATTTCCATAGTGGCTTTTTTAAGGCAGTGTTTTACAAGCAAGATCATGTAACAAAACAAAGCTAAAACAGGACTTGCAGATGAAGAACTGATTTGTCAGATAAAGTCACGATCCCAGGAGGTTAATTTAGATCTGCATAAATAACAAGAATATGACATGAGGAAGCACTTTCTAATTAAGCAGTTTTGGGGTTTTTTCAGTAGTCCCTTGAACTATGTGCTTATTTATCTAACAAGTGATGACAGATACAAAGCACATCACCTACTCATAAACTACTTTTTTTATAGTAGAGATGCTGAGTAGAGTCTACCTGGAGCTTCCAGTGGGAAGTGTAAACTGTCTGTGCTAGACAAGTTCAGAAATTAAGATTTAGATCCAATACACAAATAAGTGAATAGTCTATTTACTCACCAACTGCAGAAAGCACTCTGGTTTTCTCCTCTGGAAGACTGTATTTACTACAGCTGGCAGGAATGAGATGCAGGCACTCAAGAAAACACTCCTGCATATTTTAGCATCAGTTGCAAAACTAAACATACCCTTTTAATACTTTTACTTTCCATGGAATAAACTCATGTCTTATTGGCACTTTCCCTTCCACTATCCCAAGTAGCAGAGTTCTAATCATGTAAGTAACTTCACCTTGTAGACTTTGATAGCTGCAGGGTGTAACCAATTAGCATCCTCTGTGAGCCATACAGGAAAGATTTGCAACACATCTGCTGAAGGGCTACCTCTACTCCTTACAGACTGTGCAAAATAACATTTGACAGGAACATTCTGAAAGACCAGTGCAGTGAAATCACAGTAAAGAGCCACATTCACATTAAACTGAAGAGCTTCTTCTGTGGTCTGAACTGTTACTATCTTTGAATATCTTCTAAATATAGAATAATTCACCTTTCTTGGAGAAAGAAAGCTCCTTTTATAATAGACCTATGTGACATTTTCTGTGTGGACTAAGATATCTGCTTCACAAAGGGTAGAATTTCAAGATCCAGGGTCTGGATAAGACAAAGCACCATGATAAAATTTTGTTAAAGAATAATATTTCACACTAAAAATTGAGAACAAATTTAATCAAGCTGGTTTTTAAATTTACTTACTTCAAAGATAACTCATTCCTTTTTCATGCTCTTGCCAGCCTTCAGGAAAAGGTCAATGGTAGCAATACGGTTGCTGAAATGAATATTATCTGCTTTAAACTATGTTGTCAGCCATAATGCAACTGCTGATGGAGGTTTCCACTGAGTTAGCTACACTTAGTAAAATACTTCTAGAGCCTTTTAGATCACAGAGGAAATATTTCTTCATTTATATGCCTTCAGGTGGTGTGGCAAAGCTCTATGTCTTTCTCTCCATCCAGTTACAGTGAAAATTAAGTGGTATGTTTTTGCTGTTTTCTCATTTGAGATACCATATGTCCCAAGGCTATCATACATACAGTTCAAAAATCAACAGATGGCAATTCTACTTTGCTGCTATTCACAAGCTTATCTTGCTCCTTTTTGCCTGACAATGATTCCTACAGAGTAGCAACCAGAATCTGAGCTGTAATTACTCATCCACCTGGAGCTGCGTAGGTGAAAACAAGAAAACCAACACTATTTACAAAGCACAGAGTATAGCTGCCTTTGAGTTAAGATTTCAGTATGTGGAATCAGATATATGAAAGATTAAGCTCAGGAAACTTATTACTTACAGATGGGTCATAATGATTGACTTGAGAGTCAACTATCTTCAAGATGTTTAAGAATACCTGGGCTTATAGAAATACAGAATGGTAAGGGTTAGAAGGGACCTCTAGTGATCATTCAGTCCAAACCACCGTGCTAAAGAAGGTTCACCTCAAGTCACACAGGAACATGCCCAGAAGGGTCTTGAAAACCTCCAAAGAAGACAACTCCACACCCTTCCTGGACAGTCTGTGCCAGGGCTCCCTCAACAGCAAAGAAGCTTCTCCTCATGTTTAAGTGGAACTTCCTGTGTTCCAGCTTGTGCCTGTTACCCCTTGTCCTGTCACTGGGCACTGCAGGAAAAAGACTGGCCTCATCCTTTCAGTCACTCACCCTTTAGGTATTCATAAGCATTAATAAGATCACTTCTCAGTCTTCTCCAGGCAAAACAGCCCCAGATCTCACAGCTTTTTGTCATAAGAGAGATGTTCCAGTCCCCTCATCATCTTGGTGGCCCTCCACTGGACTCTCTCCAGCAGTTCCCTGTCTCTCTTGAGCTGAGGAGCCCAGAACTGGACACAGGACTCCAGATGTGGCCTTACAAGGGCAGAGTAGAGCAGGAGAACTTCCCTTGACCTGCAAGCCACACTTTTATTCTGTGATCCATTAATAAAATTTAATCACAGATAACACATGAATAACGTTATAAAATTCCTTTATACCACCATTAAAAAAACAAGCACATAATCTACTGATTTATTCTGTGTTCATTCACTGGTGCATTGAACCTGTTTCCTTTTTCTGTGTATTACCAGATTTTCTGCCGGCTTTGTAACTGTAGTTCATCCTACTGCATAAATTAAGGTATCAGGGAAGCATAACAACCCAGGCAATAAATATGCCTTGTGGCTTGTCTGTCTAGGACCTATGTATAAACAAGAGAATCATCTAGTGAATGTTTTGGGACACATAACTTTGGCTTCTATCTGAAATTACTCCATGGAGGAGTTTCTCAGCCTTTCATCAGTATGTGTGCACACTAATCTCCAATCTGAAAGTGCTTTCATCTAGGTGGCATTGAACTCCCCCATGTTTTAAAGCAATGCATGAAGCAGGAACCTGCAATCTTAACTCTGCATTTCAATTTCAAATCTATAATTTCTGATTTTTGACTAGTGACTTCCTAGGTTTTAGAATAGGGCAGGAGGGTAGGTTTGGCCAATTTTGTGCAGTAACTGCTGTAATATGGCCTAATGGTGAAGTAATGCTGCTAGGCCCAATGATAATCAAATACTATCTGTAGTGTTAGCTCCATGTTGAACTCTGCACAGAACTTCTAGCAGCAAACCCTACATTTCTGTTGGCAACATCAAAAAAATCAATTCTGAAGCAGAACTGCACTTAACCTGTTTCTATGAGGTCACTACTCACCCACAGACATTCTAGGTTTTCATTACCAGAGCTGCTTCTAATGCTCTAAACACCTGATGAGCTTCAGGTCATGGCTACTTAATTATTGAAGAACTGTTTTGAGTAGTGATAGAGGAATGCTGCCTTCTTTCTTGATTTACTACTGTCATACTATGGCCTCATACAGAAAATCAGAAGGTCCATAGAAGTATTTTTACAAGCCAGGGAAAATCATTATGCAGGAACAGTGCTGATAATTTCTTTTTTATCCATCTCTTTTTCTTCTTGTTGTTGCTATGCTTTCAGCCCAATCTCTTGATTCTTCTTAATAATTGATTTTATGGTATCATATCATTTCAAGTGCATCTTAATTTTGTGTTTCTCATTTTTGTTGTTTTCTTTCTAAAATGCTAAAATTCCTTTTACTTGCTTCTTTTTTTTCCTACTGCCTTTAGTACCCTCTGAAGACCATTGCACATGCTGCTAAAGGATGCTGGGGCTAGCAAGGAAAAAAAAGGTGGGTAGAAAGAGTACAAAAATGCATTTTAATTCTCTGCCTCCTGTGAAGTTTGGCTTCTGCTGCTCATGTGCCAAGCTCAACATGCAAATGTGTTGTGTTCAAAGTGTCTGTACAAGTGTGTTCATATACAATGAAGCTCCTGTCAATCACTCCCTAGTGCCTGGCCCTTCCAAAACAGTAGGTAAACAACACTTTGCATAAGTTAAGATCCTTCTCAGCCTAATTATTTCTTGAACATGTTTTGCAGAGAGTGGAAGAAAGTGCTATTCCATCTCTGCCCACTGGTTGTGGACTTAGTTTATTTTAGGTGTGAGTGTTTTGCTGTTATCAACAGTAGGTAAAGAAAACTCAGACAGAGCTGTGCATTTGTGGGTTAGATCAATTACCTCTACATGTAGGCTTATCACATGACAATCATTTGAATACCCGAGTGCCTCCAGCAGTGCATTAAGCAATGCAAAAAGGTGTGTCACAGGTTTTCCCTCTCAGCTTCAAGAGTCTGCCAATTTAAATGTTGCATAATGCAGGAAAGAGAAATTAAGTCAAGACCTTGGGCTATATTGAAATTCTGCTGGACTATAAGGAAAAAAATGAAAGAAAAAAGGTTTCTCAGTCTGTTCCTAACAATGGGGAAATACAATGGGTGAGATCTTCTTTCCATGCCAATACTGCTATAAATTCACTCAGTGGAGCAACAGCAGCAGCTTAAATGAACTTAAAATCCAACCTTAAGTTTTGCTTGAATATGTCTGGCAATTTTCCTTGAGTATGAAGTGTTACAGGGAATGGGTTCCATTTCAATTCACTCGAGCTTGTGTTCCTCTTGTAATACTTCATGTTCTGTCCTCAAAATTGAAAATGACTGGATAAATCTGTGAAGAAATCAAGATTGGATGCCATTGTCTTTGGTGGGAATTAACCTTATAAAGGAACCATTACTGTTCTGGAAAGTTTCTGCAAATATTTCAGTGATGTATTTTACCCTGATCTGGACTTTAGTTATAATACAATCAAATGAACAACATTTTAAAAAGGCCACCTCCATCTGATGATTTGTATCGGTTAACAACACGGTGATATTTCTTGTCAAGTGAGCCTCTTCTAAATCAATATCACTTTAGAAGTCCCATCTATTATAAATAGCAACCTTTTACTTATTCAGTGTTTTAGTTCCCTCGAGTTTGTTGCAACTTTACTTACCATTTCAGCAAACCTGGTCTGACATTCCTAACATCCTAGCTAGTGCATGCATAATTAACAGTAAGCAAACAGTGTCAGGAAAATTAATAGTGACAGCCAAAGCGTCAAGACCATTTGCTCATCCCATTTGCCCATACAAATCCAGAAATCTTTCTCACAGTTAATGTAGACACTGAATACCATCTGAAAATCTCGTAAGATAGATGTTTTTCTGAGAGAAGACAATATTGAAAGGACTTAATGGAAAATTTACTTATGCCTTGGATTAATCTACACATATTACAGCTCTGGAATAACTCCAGTTTTAACTTCCTAAATATGTTCTTTCTTTGATTTTCTGACTCTTAAATAAAAAGCAGGCATTGTTAAAATTTATACTTCTTAATTTGCTTCCAGAAAACCTGAAAATTGATGGATTTGCCATAGTTATAAAGTAAAAATTAAAAAATAAATGTTGTATCTTTAGCTCAAAAACCAGTCAAAAAGGGGAAGACAAAATAAGCACAAGAAACAGTCCCAAAAACCTTAAGCTGCTGCCTAACTGCTTTGGAGGTTGTTACACAGGTTATAACCCAAACAAGCCTGGTAACGACAGTTCATGTGACAAAATGTATCTGGGTTTTCAGAAAACAGTTTTGTTAAATACAAGATGACAGATAGCTGATAAGCCATGAAGCACCAGGCATCCAGGGCAGATCAGTAAGCAAGTACACTGGAGGCAAAGAATTTATACAGGGACAAGTAATGAAGAAGCAGAAGTGAGACTGAGAAGCAGAAAAGTGTAAAAACACTTTTCTATTGATAAGCTACCACCTGAGCCTCTTCACTTCAGTTGAAATGAGCGCTTAAGGAAGAGCTGATGTCAAGCAGTGTCTGCAGTTCCAGCTTTGGATTCTCATTGTCCACAGATTTGGGTCATATTTCAGTTAATAATATAAACATGGGCATGGTGTGATAGATGAGAACACTAATCTCCAGTGAATACATGCAAATTGGTGGATCTATTTATATTTTATTGTGATTACTGAGATACAACAAAAATTTATGCTAATATATTTCACTCATCAGTGTAGTTTTAGTCCTAGAGAATTGGAGATGACTGGTAAACTCATAACTTGAACATTCCAGAGGTATGCTGCGTTGTTTGTACAATCACGATGTTTGCATTCACAAGTAGTTTTTGAGAAGACTGACATGTCAGTAGAGCCTGTATGCCTATATATGCACGCATTTTACATGTGGTATTTGTAGCTTTAGATAACAGTCTGCAACATTCCTTACTATCATGAAGCAGAGGAGACAGTAAAGAATTCACTAATATAAACTGTTAAGACAATTCCTGGAGTAAAATCTTTCCAAAGAAACCTCCATCACTTTAAGTGGTTTTTTTGTTCATCACTCTTGAAAGAAGCAACAAATTTCACACTTGATTTGGATAGCCAAGTGAATATTTCTTCGTTGCTTTGGGAACTATAAGTAGTGTGCAAGTTATTTTCTAACAACTCTTCTACATAATTCATAGCATAGATGTTACATCTATATCATCCATAAATCCTGAGAGGCATGCTTTACACTTCCATCACTAATTTGATCATATTCTTGGAAAATATCTCTGGTCAATGCAGTGTATCAGATACATGCACAGTCTCACTTGACATTTAAATAAATGCACTTAGCATAATACAGGAAACTTATTACATGGTCTGCATGTTGCAGAATAACTTTCATTAGAAATTAGTGCAAATTTCTAGAGTTTGGAAAGAAAGGCAGCTGTAATACTGAACTGCAAATGAGTGCAACTGCTTAGCTCCCAGCTTTTGACACAGACTTCAAGTTTGATCAGATGCAAATCCAGCAGAGGTGTGTCACAATGTCCCTATCTGATTCCTTGGAGTTTCAGTTTACAATGTTAAATAAGAAATAGAAATAGAAAAAAAGAATGGCAGCTTTTGTAGGTACAACTGGTCTTACTGTAGAACACACGTACTATGTAACATTAATTTTGAGGAAATAGCAAACCAATCCACGTCCAGTAACATTGAAACAGCAGAAATGTCCACCAAACAGAAAGAAGTTGTTTGAGGAAGGTTAAAGACTGTGAAAGAGTCAGTCATTAAAGTGCCTGTGGAAATCCAAGAAGAGAAGAGGGAGGATAGGTAGCAGACCACGATGCAGTGAGAAGTAGGAGAGAAGGATAGCTTGCTCAAGGGAGGAGAATTGCCTTCTTTCTTGTGGAGCTCATGACCTTTGCTTTTTCCCACTAAAATCTTTGACATGTCTTCATCACTCTATGTAAGAGATATTGTTTCATCTATACCTATCTCTTGATACTGTTTTATCCTCTCTATCTCTCTCTCCACTCTGCATTTAATTGAATGTCTCCATTGACTGTCTCTGAGATTTAATAACTGTTCATGTTATAAATGAGGTCTTTCAAGTTTATTTTTACTTCCTTTTGTTTATGTGGCTGTGCTGGAAGCTGTACAAAAGGAATGTTTCAACTGATCAATTTTTTTTAATCTCTTTTGTTTTGTTCTAGTCCTGGGAGTCCTGGTTGATAATAAATTAACCATGAGCCACTAACGTGATCTTGTGACCAAGAAGGCCAATGGCATCCCGGGAGGCATCAAGAAGAGTGTGGCCAGCAGGTCAAGGGATGTTCTGCTCCCCCTCCACTCTGCCCTGGTGAGGCCTCATCTGGAGTCCTGTGTCCAGTTCTGGGCTCCTCAGCTCAAGAGGGACAGGGAAGTGCTGGAGAGAGTCCAGCGCAGGGCCACCAAGATGATCAGGCAACTGGAACATCTTTCATACTAGGAAAGGCTGCGGGAACTGGGGCTGTTTAGTCTAGAAAAGAGGAGACTGAGGGAGGATCTTATTAATATTTATAAATATCTAAATGGTGAGTGTCAGAAGGTTGAGCATCCTTTTTTTTCCTATAGTAGCTAGTATAGGACAAGGGGTAATGGCATGAAGTTGGAACACAAAAAGTTCCACTTAAACATGAGGAGAAACTTCTTTATTGTTCAGGTGAGGGAGCCCTGGCACAGGCTGCTCAGAGGGGCTGTGGAGTCTCCTTCTCTGAAGGTCTTCAAAACACACCTGGACATGTTCCTATGCAACCTGATCTAGGTGAACCTGCTTCTGCAGGGGGGTTGGACTAGATGATCTCTGGGGGTCCCTTCCAATCCTACCATTTCATGATTCTAGGAATGGCAAGTCCCTCTAAATAGTTTACATCATATGGGTAAATAGTTTTAAAGCTAGTTTTCAGATAATTGGGGCAAAAAATAAATGATAACTTAAAAAATGAATTTTACTAAGATACAGGCTTGTAAGGAGGACAAGTGTAGATATCCTATTTGTGTAGATAACTTGTTGATCTTTTTGTGAACTTGGAATTGATTTAAGTTTAAAAGATGTGGAACTTCTTCCAAAACTACAGATTTCATGTAACTCTCTCAGGTGTTAAAGGCCAATGACCTCTACACTGAAGAAAACGAATGAAGTTTTGAATAAATATGGTGTTGTGTATGACACTATCTCTGTCTGGGAATGCTCTCTCTGTTTTTCTCATGACTACAGAATACACTGTGTGAAAGATAAAGTTGAAATGAACTCAAGAAAAAGCTCTGCTGACAAAGAGCTAAACTGCCTCTGCAGTCTGACACAATAATTCCAGGCACTATTGTCCTTTAAAAGGACAATACAACTATTGCAGATATTATATGCGTGCTTTGTAATTACTACTACTTTCTGATGAAAGTGTATACTAGAAGATCAATTTAACATATAAAGAGATTACAGTGACTGTGTCTTGAGCTATCAAACCTGTAACTCAATTGTATCATTTCAATTCATTACTGAAGTGCATTATCTTAGTCGAACCAGGTGTGTGAAGATAATTCAGTGGAAGAAGCCACCAACTTTGACTTTAAGTCCGTCATCATCATTTCACTGTGGTATGATTTTGTTATGTGAAAAATATAATGCACTGTAGACATTGCTCATAAGCAATGAGCTTTACATTACAGCTTGAGAAATTGATTGATTTGAGATTTTAGTTCAATTTTGTTTTGGGTGGTCTTCATACTGCTCTTGCATATTTTAAAAAATTGAAATACATAAAATTTATCTGCTCTCTTTAGAAGCTTATGGAGATGGGACAAAACCAGCTGATATTGAGAAAATCAGCCTGTTTTGTACCACTTAAAATAATTTGATGTGTCAAGTGGGGTTATGTAAATTCTGCTACTAAATAACCACACTCTCATCTTTCAGTTTCTGAGAACACCTGCTCTGTAACATGCAGGTAGCATATTCACAGGGAACACAACTTCAGACTATCCTCTGCTGATATCCTATACTATTTTATCCAGATATCTTCTGATTATGATCAAAAAACTCCATATATGCTGTTTGGTCCTCAGGAAACTAAAAATTAGTATGTGAAAAAGCTAGGTTTTGATTTTTTTTCCAATTTATACAATCACAATTACAGATGACATTGTACACAGTGTTTTGTTTACTCTTCTACAGATAAGGCCAAAGGCATAATTAGTATACTACTTAATGTCTCTGTCTCTCTTTTCCAGTCCTATTCCTTTTAAAATAAAATTAAACATAGAAACAGTGGTTGTTTCATGAATCACCTTTACATTTTGAATGTTTGGTTACTCAGTCACAGATTTTGACACTACATTTATTTATCTGCTAAATGTGTCCTGTTTATGTATTAGTTATAGAGCTTTTCACTTCTGAAAAGACATGATCATGACCAACATTTCTATTGACTCATTTAATTTAACATAGATGTCAAACCTTATGTTCTCTCTATTCAGACCACTTTACGGAAGATGTTTTGATGCATTTTGCTTTCCCTTCACAAAAGATACTACAAGTCTTTTATAAGCTATGGCAGTACAGAATAAAAAAAAAAAAAAAAGCCCTCTGTGATCATAAGCCAATACAGTTTCAAAATATAAAAGAATGGGAAGGAGTTCTCACTTTGAAAACAGCTGTAGATACATTGACAATTATCTGGAAAAGAAAGAGTATATCTCCATCCATTACCTCCAACTTTATTCAGCACTCCATTAATGTTTTTCCTGAGCTTTTTATTCCTTTGGATGGAAATCAGTCAAACTGGTAGCTACAGAAAATTTTACAACTAAATATTCTCCTTCCTTTCATTGAAATAATATTTTTCAACACGTTTCTAAACAATTACTGTGTGCCTCCATGTTCAAGACTATTTTCTGTTCCAGAAATTTCACTGTAGCTATGCTCTCCCTGCTATAGCCCATTGAAGAAGAATGTGCATCAGGTAGATATCAAACACTTCAACCAATCTTATGAACTACTTCTCAGTAGTTTTCTTATGTTGTCCTGGAAGAATTTTCATCATAATGTAGCCAGTTGCCCTCTTGTGACCTGTAGATGTAGTTTCTCATCATAAAACCCTGGGGGTAAAAAACCAACAAGCAGAATCATATTAAAATGTTACAGAAGCTGCAAGCTGTTGATGGAAAATAAGTGAAAGCTGAGTTATTTTTATTAGTATTTTGCACATGTTGAGCAAATGTTCATTATGAAACAAACATTTAAGACCAGCCATTCACTTAGGAGGTTGAGCAAACTAATTGTCCAGCTGTGAGGGAAAGGAAAGAGAGCTATGTATGTTACCTATGCCTGCTCCTCCATGCTTGCTCTCTCCACTGAACACCTTGCTTTAATTAAGAGCTAGCGAGGGCTTCATTGGGTGCTTGCTCACCCACTAGGGCTTTCATTTAATTAGTCCATGCTTGTTTTGCATAACATTGTGGAAAATATCACTTGCACATCACTTTGCTGCTTCTTAGCTGATGGTTAAAATAGAAATTTACAGGATAAATATGATTTATAGAGAACAAACATGTTGCTTAGGTGGTTTAATAAGATTACTAAACAGTAGGGACAGGAAATCACAAAAGTTGAAAAGAAGAACTATCATCACCACCACCACCAAAAAAAACAAAAGACATTGGTAATTAACTTTGTAATTCCAAAAAAAAAGATGAGAGGATGAAAGATGCCCATCACCAACAGTCTTTTGGTTGCACCTGCAGTTATGTAAGTTTCAAATAAACTAGACATTACCTAGGCCCTGCTACATAAAGTATTTCAAGAGGCAGATTCAGCACATATTGGTCCTACAGAACATGTGCATTATAACTCAGTAAACATGAAAACTAAGTTCCTGTAAAACATGTCAGTCACTTTAAAAAATAGACAAGAAAAAATGTCACCTTTTAGCTTTTCAACATTAAAGGTGAAATGACAATTCTCTGCCTACCTG
This sequence comes from Colius striatus, assembly GCF_028858725.1. NCBI lineage: Eukaryota > Metazoa > Chordata > Aves > Coliiformes > Coliidae > Colius > Colius striatus. The sequence goes on from NC_084762.1 coordinate 10,405,948, forward strand.
CATGCAAAATTTAGTTTTCAGATAATCTGACTTTCAGAAGCATGACTGCTTTTATGGAAGAGATCTGTCTCATCTAATTTGGTGATATATTTCTAGACAGATGCTTTTTTCTTCTTTTGGATGCAAATAGACATGGTTACAATACAGTCATGTTCAATCAAGAAGTTTATAGTGTTCTGTGCTTCTACCACTTTCTTTATCCTGAGATACAGAATAGCACTAGTATATGCCAGGAAGAAATCTGTGAATCAGCAAAGGCATCAGAAATCAGTCTTGGTTTTACAGCATTACAGATTTACAGAAATAATAATTCAAAATCTAAATATTTTACTCATGATGTGCCAGATAATCTGCTAACTATCTCAATCTTATCAGATTTTCCTTTCATTCAAATTTTGAAGTTTAAAGAATCTTTTATCATGTGTCTTAGAATCACAGAATCAATCATAGTTCATATTTTTGGTAATGATTGCCTAGATTTAGTGTCCTGTATTCAGTCTCCAAAGAAGCACTGAGTTTAGGGCAATCTGAACACTCTCTGTGTGTAAAAGAAGCTGCTACCTCAGATATAGAGTTCTCTCTTCTGAAAGAAGGGGTGTAAACTGGCTTAGAGTTTTGAAAAATACAGAAAAGAATTTGCAGTAGATAGCAGAGCTATCACTGAAATTATAAAAAGAGTGAGCAGTGGTGGAAGAGATGCCTCATACCCTTTCAGTCATGTTTCTTTCCAAGACATCTTAAATTTATAATCTGCATCTTAATAAAATTGAAGAATTAATTCCTGCTCTACTCTTTAAGGAAAAAAATCAGCTGATATATTTTTCTATTAAACTCAGGGATCACACCCTACTAGTGTGGTCTAAATGTATTGCAATTTTATATTGTGAATTCAGCATTAATATAAATGATATAGGTCTATATCCCTAGTCATTGCATCAAACATGCAAAATCTAAGGAAAGAAGGCTTTAAAAAGCCATACTCTGCCTTTCATTGCAGTGGTCTATAGCAAGAAGAAGCTGATCTGGAGGCATGCAATGGGAACTAATGCCACAATCAAGACACTGGCATACAAATGGCATAACAGAAAATGACATATTGTAGGTTATTACTGGCTCACTGACTCAAAGAGAGGACATTAATTAAAACCAGTGATGGTTTAGAGGGGAGAGCTGTGGAGAAAGTGGGAAATATACAGATAGATAACATCCAGAAGAGATCTAACATTGAAAAGATTCCCTTTGGTCTGTGACAAGGCCAGTCCATTAACTGATGTGACCTGATTATTAATGGCTTATTAATGCTGTTGGCTGTATTATTATGATAAATGAGAAGCACAGAAGTCAGGACTGTATAGGCAAACAGAAACCACTTGGGTGGGTGCTCCAGCTTAATTCTTTCTACACTGCATGAGTAAACCAAATGTCAAAGTTCAAGTGATCCAGCCAAGCAAATGATGGAATTACAGTTCAGGATGAAAAGATTGGGGAGGTTGGGGAGTGATGATGTATGCTCTTTCACCAGAGGAATTATAAACAAATGTAATCTTTCTTGATAAAGTATTTGAGTTTCTTCCCTGTCTCAGGTCATTTAACAAACACTTATATAGTGAAAAGAAGTATTTTTCAAAAATTATAGTTTTTAATTCATAATGTAAAGTGTGTGTCAAAATAATTACTGAGTTTATTACCTTTCCCTCGACAAATGGATAAAGAATTCTTGTTTTTAAACAAGTTACAAAAATGAGTGGAGGAAAATACAATCTGTGTTTTGCTATGATAGGAAAAGGAAAATAGAAGTAGAATATAGAAAAGATGTACCTGCTATCAATGATGTCCAAACTAAAAATGAGTATTCATAATGCAAGTACAGCACGAATTCTCATAACAATCAATCTCTGTACAGATACAGCACTGTAAGCATGTTAAAGACAGTAACTGCATGTGAAAACAAACCCTTCAATAACTAATTAGAAAAGAGGGAAGATCCTATAATTACCATAGATTTAAAGGTAGCTCTAAACGCAAAGGTACTCACTCAGATCAAGACTCAAGAAATTTGTTTTTGCCAAGGGCACAGTGCAGAAATTGCTATTACATGTGTGAGTATGCATCAGATTTGATTACATGCATATTCTGAGTTAGGAGCACTATTTGTCTCCTTCATGGCATGAGTAAAATCAAATATCTGGAGACAGAAATGTCTGTGATCCTGCAAAGATGTATTCTCACTGTCTGGTTGAAGGATAGTATATATATTTCCTATCCAGAGCTAAGTGGACAGTTACATCAGTGTGATACAGCTGTGTGTAGAGACACAAGTTTAGTTAGAGCTGTGTTTGTGCATTGACACGGTTGTGCTTCCCAGAGGAACTAATTGGCTATGTTCTATCACTGTTTTTCTGCTTTGGATTCTAGTATAACTTCATTGATGTTATTATTTTATAGGATTTTACCACATATTTCTTGCTCTGAGCAGCTTTAAACTTGCCATTCTGTAAAGAAGGGCTCAAAAGTGAACTTTATTTGGGCAAAACAAAAAGAAAAGGAATAAATACAGACAAAAATCAAAATCATGGGCAAGTATGGAGAGGTAGAAAAAGAAAAGAGAGGAGAAAAGAAAAAGAGAGAATAATAGATATCAGCAAAGTTGAAAAAATAACAGGTAGAGGAAGTGCCTGGAAATGTGGAAGGAATCTAAACATCCATAGCTCTTGGACTATGATGGACTCTGTCTTGCACATTGCCTTCCTGAAAAGGAAGCACCATAACTTCAGTTAATAGTACACAATTGCAAAGCACAGAGAAATGGGTACATAATGAGGAATAGTGGCCTGGACAATATCTACAATGAAGAGTAACAAGAAGAAAGGTAATAAACTAGTTCAGTCAACATGTTAGACACAAGCAAACACAAACTCATGTTGTGAAGGAAAAAAGGAGGATTTGTACACCTTAATACTTAGTCAAAATTATGACCTGTTTCAGCATTAGACTGGTGATGGAAATCATATGACCAGATTATTGTTTTAAAGAACATCAATTTTTCACCTTCTTAGGATAGGCAAAGAAATAAGAAATAAATGAGGAGGTATTTCAGGGGTACATAATTTTGCTTGAAGGTTCAGAATACAGAGGGTGATAGACTTTCTGAAAGGTTCTGGGTCATGGTGGTTCACACGCCCTCCTCAGAAGTAATGCATCTAGTCTAGAGTGAAAAACTATCAGAAACATCCCAGAATTGTTTTACCAGAAACCTCAGATGAATACAGACAATAGATAAAATGGATCTATCAGGAATAAATTCTGAAGTCTAGCATGAGCATTAGGAGCAAAAATCAAAGTAATGTGTTCATTCTCTTTATTCACTAGGAAATTCACTGACTACTTTTATAAGAAAAGGCTAAAGCTCTTCCACTTCTAATAGTTTTACCCATTAATTTCCATTTTGAAAATAAATGAAAGATATTAATATTTCAGAAAACTAGAAATATTTTGCCTGTCTGAAACAAACTAGTAAAAGTTTTAAAAGACTATTTATCATTCAGTTGAGGTAAAATCTTCAGCAGAATTTTAAAGCAAATAATTCTACAGGCTATTTCTAATATTTTTTAAAGAAAAAAAAAGAGTTGAGAAACAGTTAACACTCAGTTGCTGAAGATGTTTCTGTCTAATTAAACTGCCACCTTCCTCAAGTCACTGCCTCTAACACACAAAGTATAGGTTTCACAGATGTAGACCCCTGCAAAGCCTGGGATATCATCTCATGTGACATTTCAGGGCAAGTCAGCAGAACCTGGATGAAATTTCAGTCAAATGGATGCAGAACTGGTCAGGAAAGTGTTCAGTAAATAACAGTTGAAGGTTAAAACTGGAAAAAAAACCCCAGTTGAGTGCTTTTCTGTGGGAATTAGACCACAATCTTTTGCTATTCAGTACTTTAAATCTCAGTAATGATGGAATAGCAGGTACACTTACCAAATATACATACTGCATCAAACAAGGTAGCATTGCAAGCTGTGTTGGACAGTATCCACTTCATTTGGTTGTTTACATGGTTGTTAGATGCTCTGCATAGCACTCTGCTTCTAATGCCATCAATCAATGCTTTATACTCAGCCATGCTGTGGCTGGCAATCTGCAGACCATAAACCACCTTTTTCCCCTGTGCTATTCATTGAGTATTCTTTCCCTGTAAGTACAACACAGATAACCTGTCATTCTGGCTCTGTCTTCAGCACTGAGTGATATGGCACACTGCAAGTCACTGTATGAGCTTGTATTTCAGTAAACATCTTGTTTGGCTTTTTCACTCTATTTGTTTTCATTAAAAGGTTTTAATATGGATTAGCCTGCATCTGAAAATCACGTTCAGTCATCATTTCTTTCTCACTTGCACTCCTGTATTAAAAATTGGTTTAAAATAATCTAGAACTAGCACATACATAGAATATATTACTAGTACTGGTATATACATGAGAATTCTGTAATCATAGAAAGGAAAAAGAAACACTGAAACTTTTTAAAAGAGATCAGCATCAATTCTGGTCAGTTTTAGTATTCGGTCATTGAAGAAGCTGGATAGTTGCCAACAACACAGAGAACAAAAAAAATACCCCGCTGACCCACTAATAAACTCTAAATCCTGAAATCAATGCCAGGCAAAGGGCCACTACCTAATCAAGCCAGCTAAAGGATGTTAAAGCTTTCAGCTACTTTCGAAAGCACAAGAGGCCAGCAAGCACACAGAAACACGGTTTCAACTCTATTGGCATAATGAGCAAAGTCACTGTGCCTGTCTTTAGTAAACACATTAGTGAAAAAGCAAGGGAATGAAGTGTTGGTTCAGCACAGAAACATGATTTAAGCAGCTGTAACTTTCCATGAGTGTTCTGTTCATCTGTTTGATATATAAGCAGTTCACACAGCCAAAGATGAATACAGCAGGACAGTCATATTTTCTTTTCTCAAATAAAAAGGAAATCTGTACAAATCAGCTGAATATGACTTGTTTTTGTTCATTAAATCAGTGGATATATGAAAGTGGGTGTTTTCCAGAATCTGAGAAATAACTTTTTTTAGGAACTCTGTTTAAGGATTCAGTCAAATATGGTAGCTGATCAGTAAAGAATTTCAGTTCTCCCAGCTCGATACACATAGTTATCATAATGTCTTGCTATTGAACACGTTGAGATACCTCTTTACCCAGAGACTGTTCATATATAAATGAGAAAGAACTGAGTAGAAGTACCTTCCTTAAAATGCCTAACTCATATGAACTGTGTGTGTAGAGTTGTCCATGTTTGAGAAGGGAGCTAACAGTAATTCTCAGTGCCAACTTGGAAAGACCATCCACAATCTGAATAATCACATTCCTCTAGTGACTGCAGGAAGAGACATGATTTGATGGCATTCAATAGTTCATTTTAATGAGACCACAATGATTGGTATTAATCTTCATTTCTTTATCATTGACAGTCAGCTAAGCGTGTGGGGATGAAGCAGGGTAAGATCCTGCTGAATTAACTTTAGAGTTAGGGGGAGGAAAAGTGTGTGCATGATAAATGAATACATCTAGATTTCACACTCAGTTCTGAAAGTGGTCTCCTCTAGGGCAGAAGGACAACCCTACAAATGATGATTTAACGTACAGAAAAGTGGTGAGGATATCTGTGGGTTTTGTTTAGCACATCAGCAAACTAAAATTGGAACTATCCTGGCTGATATCTTCACTAAACCAAGTAAATGTGCATTTTTTTAAATGAAAAGTCAGAGAACTTAGCTTGAAAACTGCATTTCATTGCTTGTGGAGCTGTTTAACTATGCATCGTTGAGTCTTGACAGTGTTACCATATAACGGCTTTTCCCGTCAGTGCAATACCTGAATTTTCTTCCAAGATATTTTTTATTTATGAATCTTGTTCAGGGGGAAAAAATGGACTTTTAATTCAAGCTTCGAATGTGCTGCATGACTACTTAACTAACAAAACACATGGGAACAGTAATCTTCATCAAGTGAAGCAAAAATGACTGAAACTATCTGAAAAGTGTTACAAGAGCTTTCTTGAGAGGCTTGATCACTGCTGTGGAAAATGAGAGGTAAAGGAGGCAATGTTTAAAATAAAGTCAAGGAAGAATTTTTAGTCATCTCTTAAAACTGTTTCTAGTTGTCTTGCTCTCTGCACTAAAGTACACGGAGTTTTGTAGAACATTCTAAGCAGTTAGATTTAAAGGCATAAGGAAGCAGTATTTTTTCCTATGTCTGAAATAAAAAAGGACATTGTCTTATGTCCAGTACCAACTAACTGAGGAAGTAGATCATGTACTATACCCTGAGTATATACTACATAGCATTCAGCATTTTTACCTCCACAGTACTGCTGCAGTGCTGGCTAAACCTTAGGAAACACAGTTTGAATACAGAAGTACACGTTTTTTGTGTACTTAGTAACTTTTATCATATTCTGTTTTGGAGCTCTTCTATCATCATTCAGGATGTGAAATGGATCACACTTCTGATTGTGCTTCTTCAGATTCAGTTTGGAATTTATAGGAGTGGCAAAATCTAGTGGCATGGAGAGAATGCAAAAGATTTTTTAGTCCTGTTTGGTAAATAAGCTTTGTTAGCAAGCAGAAAACAAAAGACTATTCTCTGAGCTAGATCACATCAGGTGCACTCAGCTGCCATCAGCTGCCCTCAAGCTCTATCCAAAGAAACAAAATAAGAATAATTAGGTAAACATTACATCATCAGAGAGCTTGTCTGGCCAAGGCTGAAGGACAGAGGGTGAGAAACAGCCCTGCCAGCCCTGAGGGAGAGCAGGAAGAGGGCAGGAGGGGCTCTGGGTATCCCGGCAGAGAGGCCCCTTCTGCCCCAGGACAGACTGCTGGGAGGGGCTTCCATGCAGCCCCTGGGAAGGGCCCAGGCTGGGGTGGGAGACACCTGAGGAGGAAGGAGCAACAGAGAGGAGTCATTAGGAACTGACTGGAGCCCAGTTTTTGGTTTTGTGTCTCACCATCCTTCTCCACTTTTAATTAGCAACACAGTAAATGAATTTTTTTACCAAGTTGAGTCAGTTATGCTTGTGACAGCAACTGGTCAGGGATCCCCTTGACTTTATCTCACTTCACAAGCTTTTCTATCTTGTTTTTCTTCCCCCGTCCTGTTGAGGAGAGTGAGAGAGCAGCTTGGTTGGCACCTTGGCAGCTGAGTGGACACCTGGCAGCTGGACAAGGTCAATCTACCACAGCAGCCTACCAAGAATTAAGGATAGATGGGGCAGGAAAATAAATAAAGAAGGAACTTGGTACCGTGAATAGGATCACATGCTGTAACTAATGCACTCATTGATTTAAGAGGAGTCTTCTAGCATGTTGAGGGCTCCTGGGTGGGTGACAGCAGGGCCTGGCAGCCAGGGCCTATCGCAACCACAGCCAGGAGCAGAGCAGATGTGGGCAACAGGGCAGCCTCAGCCCGGTCATTGGGCACTTCCCTGGGGATGGGGACTGACCAAGGACAGGGTAGGATGTGGGCCTGGAAATGGACCCAAACTGTTGCGGTGCATGGTTGGGCAGAGCAGTTCTGGGGGAGCTGCAGGGTTGATTGTCGAGTTAAATGCACTGGAAAACTTTAACATAAATCATTATCTAATAGTCTGCCCAATCTTGACAGCAAAAATTAATTATGATATTTTGGAAAGCATTTGAGTTCCTAATGATTTATTTTCCTCTAACTGATGAGCACAGGAAAAACAGAGAAGTTCAGGAAATGTTTTTCTGCTCTGGATTTCCTAATTGCTTGTGTTTCTGCCATGTCTGAGAGTTAACTCATAGAAAATGCAGTAAGGTAAAATCAAATTTACTTAGAATTGAAAATAATATCATAAAACTAGCCAGTGGGATTGTATAAGAGGAGCCTGGACTTTGTCCCTTCAGTCTTGAGGCCAATAAATTAAATCAAGTCTCCTATTAGGCAGAGGTGTAGGTGCCAGACAAAGTAAATAAAAAGTTCAGCTCCCAGGAGTAATGATAAGGCAAAAGTTGCTGAAAGCAGAGGTCTCATTTCCCCTCATGCCTATATTCCTGATAAGAATTTAACAGCCATGACTCTCAAATGCTGCTCCGGGTGACTTCTTTGCAGACATCATACAAAAAGCCCCTTCTTATTGTTGTGTGTTTGGCAACAGTGTGAATGCACTGCACTTGGATGTGTGACTTACAGCAAAAATACATTTAGAAAGGCCTGATGGGAAGCAGTTTCACTCTATTCAGCAATATACAAAAAACGGCTCATCATGCCCAGTCACACAAAATTTAGGCATCAGGAGCAGCAATACCTCAATGTAGGTCAGCCTGCCGCTGTTTCTAGAGGACAGAGGGATAAGATCCATAACTATTTCTTCTAATACCACAGCCTTGATTTATCCAGTTCCTTGCATTTTGGCTTATATGGAGCGGTTAGAACAGGACATTTTTGAATAAAAGACACATGGCAGTGCTGTTTTTTCCTAGACATACTATTCCATAATGCTCTGTAAGGCTCTTAGGTGATGTAGAGGTGTCACTCAAAGCTAAAGCATAGATCAGAACTGTGCTTGCCACAGGCTTTTTGAAACAGAAAAATCTAGCACATACCACCCACTGCCATTTCTCTCCTAATAAGCCCCTCACATCTTGGAATGCAAAGAAGTTTTCCCCGAGGAAGACTATCGAAATAGCAACTTTGAACTGAGAGACAATCTGAGCTTATTTCAAACAACAGCAGTGGAGCAGGGAAGACATCCTGGAATGAAATGGTCCCTTCAGTCTTGTGGCTCATGCAGCAATGCTAAAAACCAGACATGGGCACATAAATACATCATGCAGAAATAATCCAGCCTCAAATGACTAAGAATGAATGTCCCAGTCAGCAAGTACAGGCCACCAAATAGAAAGCTTTTGTGCAATGTGATGCAATACACCACTATATTTCTATCAAATAAATGCAATAGTAAACATGATGTATTGAAGCTTTTCAGTACAAAGATAAAAGCCTCCTAGTTTTGACACAAGGGTATGGAACTTGATGCTCTGCTGTGATTTTCTGTGTCACCCTTTAAAACACTGTTTCTCAGTCCTTTAAAATCTTTATTCAAGCCAAGTTATTAATTTTACCATATATTTAAAATGTCTTAAATGAAACAGTGGGTGTGTATGAATGGCATGAATCTGTGTATGCATGGTATGAATCTGCAGAAGGTGTAGATCCACTTTACTGAGTAAAGTTGGACCTGGAAGTAGAACTTAGTTTATAGTTTTCTGATGTTCCTAGAATATTCTGTATCAAATAGGTTGCTTTTTATCCACATGTGCAAGATATTCTCTTGCATTTTGTGGAGATGCATGTTAAATCCTAACTGGATTATGTGACTATTGTGGCCAGGATATTGGTGCAAGTTCAGCGTAAATAAATAAGCTGTTAACCCTGGGTGGTTGCTGTCACATTTGCAAGTGACATTGACAGAACTAATAAAATGCTGTGTTAGATATAAGCTTGTGTATCCTGGTTAATTTAAAATACATGAAAAACTGTTCTGCTTATCAAGTAGGAAGAAATACACAGCTCACTGCAACACAGTCAGTCCCCCAGAAGATCTTAATGTATTGCCAATAAACTCTCTGTGGAATGCAATCTTTGCTCTGTCAAAGGAAAGGAAGAATTATAAGCTACAATGTACACTTTATATGTATATATAATTGCATATATGTATACACACAGAAAGATCTTCAGAGAGTCATTTATAATCCAAGTCCCACACATGTATTTTATCATCATCAATATGATTATACCATGTTCTGTTAGAGTACATGTATGACTTCTCAGTAAGCAGCATTTGGACTTTTTCATGAAAAACAGTCTATTTTTACACATGAGACTATAAAATGCTTTTTTTGTAATATATTTAAGAACAGTTTCTTTAAAAAGTTTAGCTAGTGGCAAAAAAGAAGGGTAATTCTAATAAAACCACTCACTGATTTACACATGAGAAGTAAACATGTTCTGGTGTTGCATGCCTTTTCTTATGCATAATGTGAATGATTCATTTGCCTATTACATGGATAATGCAAAATTTATATGTTTGTTAATTTCCTTTCCTGCAAATGAACACATTTGTAAAAAAAGACACGATAGTTCCAAGCATTCTTCAGTCACCACTTCTGAAAATAGATGAACAGTTGGTTGGGGTTGCTTTGAATTTCCTAGGTTTTAAACATACACAGTTGGAAGCTTTAAAGGCAAAGTTTTCTTTGAGCTACCCTGATACTGAATAAAGCACATAGCTATGTTAGTTCCTCACCAGATATTTCTCTCAGCTACAATGCCAGCATAATATGAAAGAACCCCACAAATGTCAGAGATGATTAGTAGTTGAGAAAGATAATGCTTCATGTTTCTATTTCTCTTTAAACACGATTCTCTGAATACTTTATGGGGTTGCTCTGTAATCTCAGCTCTCGGTAATTTAATTAAGTAATGACTCACTTCAGAGCATTTTGAACAGGATAATAGATGCCTATGGACAGTATAGGATGAGAAGAGGTCAGCAGTACTTTGACTTCAGTTTCATAATTCGTTGGATTATAAATGTACTTGTGAGTTCATTTTCCTGCCTGGCATTGTCTACAGATGAACCAAATCTGCTGAAAATGGTTCATGAACTACATCTGTGACAGACAAATTTGAAAGACACAGGAGAGGATGGAGGCAAGTATTACAGGGCTGGAAATTATTTGCTGGTTTCTTCATATTCCAAACCATTAGGTATGAAACTCTGGAACCAGTTTCAACCCTTTAGTAATTTGGTCTTATTTTTAGTATCTTTTTCCTTTGCCAGAAGCCAGATTTTTTTTTCCTTGCTACTAGATAAGATTTCTCTGGGTTGAAGCAGTTTTTAAAAACAACCCAAGGAGGATGGCAGAGGCCAGTGACACTGTACCCAAGAAGCTGCAGCTGTGTGAAATACAAAGCTACACCTGGCACAGAAAAAAGCCCTATACCAGCTCTGTATCCACAAAATGACTTTCACCATTCTGTCACATACCATATGAAAAAGTATCTATATTTTTGTTTATCTAAAATCTGTTAACTCATGGTGCAGTTGCATTTTGGGTTGGTTTTGCTTCTGCTCATTACCTTGCATTTATCCACATTAGTACATGCACTAAGTATCCATTGATTGCAAATCTTTACAGTTTGCTTTTTTAGACTATCTTTGACTCTATCAAACAATTCCAGTATCATAGCATCATGCCTAACAGCAGTTTTTACATTGAGAAACCTTAGAAACTAATCCTGTACTTTGTTTCTTCTTAAATCAGTTTTTAACACCATGTCATTCTGTAATAGATTTGATGGAAGGACCTCATCAAAAGCTTATTGGAAATCTAACTGTATTAAGATTATCCTTATTCAAAGGCTTGTCAACATTTTCAAGAAATTCTACACAAATTAGATTTACTTTTGCCTCACATATACTCTGAATTGCTGTGTCCACTTGATTTTGCTGTTTGTTACAATTTCTAGAATACTTTTAGGAACAGGCTGATTTTGAAGTGTTTTAGCACTTTCACACTAGGTTCTTAAAGTGCTTAACAAACAGATATTTTTCCAGGTTGCACATTAAAGTTGAGATCTTAAATTACTCAGTTTTAAGCTTCTGGATTATTAGTAGAAATCATCATCAGGAAGCTTCAGGACCTTTCATTTTAACATCTTCTGGTTGGTGTATTGATTTCAGGCAAGCATATTTGAACAGCATGACTAATTAGCTATACATTGAAATAAACACAAGTAATTTAGTTGCTAATAGGCATATATGTGAGTATTTGCCTAAGGATATATAGGGATTCAATGTCAGACAGGAAAAGATTACTTGCTTATGGATGCATCAACATTTCTTTCTCATGAAACAGAATTTCACTTTTAGGACACTAAGCTCAAAGAACAAGATTTCTTCTACTGTTACTCTTCTTACTAGCAAAATATTTACCCTCAAATCTACATCATTATAGACACAATGTACTTTCTTATCACCAAGTGAACTGCAATTTCATGTCCATTATTACTGGATCCCATATGGTTATTACTCTTTCCTGTATGTATTGTGAAGTTCTCTCTTCTGTTTCCAAAAAAACTGGACTTTTTCTCATCTGTAAATTTTCCATTGTAAATAGCTAGAAATATTAAATCACCCAGAAGCATCAAGTTATTTTATCCTATTTCTGCTAGAAATTATTCAGTTTTATTTTCCTCTTAGGAAAATAAAGGCTGTGCCTTGGAATTTAATTATCATTTCTATCTATCCATATTGTTTCTGTCATCAGCTGGATGGAAGATTTTTCTCAGCCTCATGTAGGTGCTAAGGTCCCTGAGGTAGTAAATATCAGCTGGTTTATACAACACCAAGTTCAGATCCTGATCACCCAGAAATTCTTCAGATGATAATGCAGTATAAATAGGTAATTTTCTAGGAAACTATTATTTAACAAAACCATTCTTGTTTCTGCCCTTTCCATTAAACTTCTCTAGGCTGAAGGTCCAGTAGCATCATAGGTTTTTCTACAACATATCTGTATTTATTCTGCATTACCAGTGACCATTCAGAGGCCACTGAACAATCATCTACTTAAAAAAAACTTCTCTACCTTTTGCTTCTTATCCCTTACCTGGCTGATATTTTCATCACTGTATCTTTATACTGTTTGTCAATTCTCTTTGACTTTTGATTGTGAAATGTCTTGGCTCAAGTTTCACTTCAGAGAAGGGAAAGTAGCACTACTAAACTTTAATTGTGTGATGAGAGAAGGTGACAATTTCAGCTGTATTTTACCTAAATCAAACCAGACAAAAATAGTTATGTTCTGTATCCAGACAGAACAATTTTACTTTGATGAGTTCAGATCTTGATAACTGCCAAGGCATGACGGTGTCCCGCTCCAATCTGGAAACACCAGCAAGCAAGAAGCTAGAGTGCTGAGCTGAATAGAGTCACAGTGTTACTGCTTACCAGAACATGTGTCAGATCCTCAAAGTCAAACAAGAAACTCAGAATACACAAACAGCAATTGCAAACAGCAATATGTTGATCAGACTGACTGTCTCTCCAGCACTTCTATCATGCAGCTTTCTTTGCTAACACAAACAAATTTCACGTGAAGAAGCGGTCATTTGGTGCTAATCATGTTTGTATTTCATGTTTGAATTTCCATTTCAAATATGAACTAGTGACCTCGAACTGAAATGCTCAGTATTTAATATATTTTTGAGCAAATAATTTTATCATAATTCTTCTAGCTAAGTCTGTCAAGAATGGGATGCTCCTTAGCATCCAAGGACCAACGACAGATTGCGACATTAACAGCAACTGCACAAGATGCAAAGGGACAGATTGACCACCACAACCTCTCACATTCTGCATGAATCTTTTCAAGTTGTGATAATGCCTGACATAAAACGCCTTGGAAATAAAGAAAAGCTTTTCATTTTCAGAGGGCAAGGTTTCTTTTGCACAAAAACAAATCACAGTAGCATCTTCTTGGCTGTCAGAATCCTGTAAAACTCTGGAAGAAACCAAATATCCCTTCCACACAATTAAATTGGGATGTTTCTACCATCTGACACATTTCCTCACAAAGTGTTCTTTCTTTCCTTCTAAAGTATAACTCAGAGGTAGTCTTAAGTTCAAGTCTAAACCACTGTCCAAAGTCACTTACTTTGCCACTGACACATTGCATCTCTGTATGTACACATTAAAATTATAATTTAATTCACATGACAGTTGGAAATCCAGTGCAGAAGTCAGAGGTCCAAGTTAGCCAAAGAGTTTGGCTCTTTTCACTTTCTTCATGTAGGGTTAAAGCTTACGTAGTAAGTTGAATACATCATAGGGTGTAGATATTGTGCAGAAGTCAGAGGTCCAAGCTAGCCAAAGAGTTTGCCTCTTTTCACCTTCTTCATGTAGGGTTAAAGCTTACATAGTAAGTTGAGTACATCATAGGGTGTAGATATTGTGTATTTATGTTCTGCATTTTATATGATGTCTATATTCTTTTAACTTTTTTTTTCCACAAGTTAAACAAAGAATAAACAATTAAATAATATCAAACTCATCTAATCTGAAATTTGGTTAGATAGAAAAGAGATGGAAAAGAGTCAGCAGAGGTTTTAGTATGTACATCATGACAGAAGCTTCCTGCAACCTCTTGTGAGCTCTGCCAATATTTCCTGTGGATACACATCAGGCACAAAATAGTAGATTCGTGTAAGCAGACACTGACTGTTTTTGCCAGCAGCCCTCTGTGTAGCTGTTGTCACTGTTCCTGCAATGTGTAATTTTGATCAGAAAAGATAAGATTCTGTTCCTAAGTTGAGGATATTGTAGCAGTTTTTCACTACAAAAGTATAGTCCTAAACTTCCCACAGAACAAAGTGATTATTTTCAAAAGCCATACATGCAATCCTGAGCGTTATCAGGGGGAATCTGCATGTACATCACTGACCCAGCAATGTGGGGTATTTACAATATCACCAATAGAAATTAACATTAGCTGAATAGTGTAGAAACATGAAAACAAGCAAATAAATAAACAACTTTTAGGAGTTTTTTTTCCACAGTAGATTTTTTTTTACATTTCATAATCTGTACCCATTATATATCACATTTAACTTATGTTTTCACTACCTGTAATGAGAATAGTCATAAAATATTGCAGTGTTAATTCATAAAGCTCTACAATAACCATAATACATTATTAAAAATCTACCCTCTATCACCATGTATTTTTTTGATTGTATAACTTACCTCTGATCATTTCACTAGTGACTGTATCTGTCCTGTGCTATTTGTTATCTACTTTATTACCCTTCCACTGCTCTTCACACTTCCTACAATTTCCTTCTCTCCCTTACAAGTCTTTGCTTTTTAACATTGGATTCAAAAACCTCACCTTTTAAGCCGGAAATTCCTCAGGCAAATAGTGACATTTTCTAGGACACTAGGGTCTTGGCCAATATAAATGCTTAATAACACCAAGATTCTTTCAGTTATCATAGAGGCTGATTTGAATTTTGTATTATTATGCAGTGGGAAAAATGTAAGGAATTCAGCTGTGGTAAAGTCACATGAAAATATTTGCCGCAAAGTAAAAAATGATTAGTACATTTGGCATCAGATGCCACTGATAAATATTTCCATTTCTCAGAGAGGTGAAGTTTTATTCCCAGATTCTCCTGACATTTTAAGACAAATTATCACACGAGTGCTTCAAGCACCCAGTGCAAAAAGAGGGCTGGGGGGGGGTAGAAAAGAAAGAAAACAATATGAAACAATAAAGGAGGATATAAAGTGAACAATACATAGCTCACGTTTTCAATCAGTCCCATCGAGCTTGACAGAAGAGAATGCTATTTTTTCCTGAAATACTCATGAAGTAATCAGTAAAAAATCTGTTGAAATTCATGATGTGGGATTATGATAAAGGAATAGTTGAACTGGGAGATTTTTATCTAATGTCCTGCTCTAAAGCCAAACTTCCACATCTATGATAAAGGCATTTGGCCAGTGAGTTATTGCTTAGTCCTTGCAGATTTTGATAAGAAATTCTGTCCTGACTTGGTCATAGAGCAGTCCTTCTTGACAGACTTTCCATCAAATCCAACAGATGTGCCTTCTTAATGTTCTGAGGAAATTAGGAGGAGAACATTTGTCAAAAGGAAAAGATGCATTAAATGCGCATTTGGAGGATAAGGACACAACATGAAACAAAAACTGCAGGGTTTTGTTTTTAAAATAAATCTACATAGGACAGAATATGCTTATGAGCTGTTGGTTTCAGATCTGCTTAAAGAGTCTGAGCTTGTGTTCCATGTACAACATCTGAGAGGTTTGTGTTTCATTTTGTTCTCTCTCAGCAGACGGAACGCTCTATTTGCAGTTATATAACTCAGTTATCAAAACGTACTTTGGCTCCCACATTAAAAAAATTCTCTGTATGAAACTACTCAAAAAAGCCTCAGTCTCGGAACAGACAAAGCAGAAGTAATAGGCATCTCATTCACAGAGATGTTCCTTTTATATGTCAGGTTTTAAACATTTTAAAGGCATACATTAGAAGAAACGGCATCACAATTTCTGATTTAATGCTTCACGATAAAAACAAGAACGAAAGAACATTATTATTTTTATTACTACCAACATCATATGCAAGTGACTTGTTTTTCAGAGCTGATACTCTGATTTGTTTCAGAAAGAAGGACATTTTCAAATTTAGGGGCTTTTTTATAGTTATAGCAGCTAGATCTCTGAATCATTCTCCTTCACATTATCATTTTCCAGTTGAAAATTTATATAGTACAAAGCACTGAAACTAATTGGAGAATACAAGTTTGATCAAAAAGAGTAAGTTCAAAGAGGTAGCTTTTACTTCATTTTGAGAAATTCAAATAAGGTCCTCATGACGTAATCTGGATTTATATATTTTAATCTAACTTTACACTTCAAGTACGGTTTCAAATCAATAGACCTAAACTTAAGAAAACAAATATTTACTTAGTAAGAGTGAAGTTTATTTTTTGGATACCACTAATCTTTGATTTTTGCACAACCCATATCCTGTCATGAAATTAGTCTTTAGATACATTGTTCTTGAGACTTCAAAACGATGCTGAATTTGACTTGTGAGTGCTTTGTCCTCTAATCAATTTCAGAAGACAAAGGAAAGAATTACTTTTGAACACAGAACATAGATATTAATTCAGATTTTAAGAAAGCAATGTGCAATCTTCAGAATAAAGTGAAGATCAACCTGAATTATTTTAAAACAGATAATGTGGCAGGTTTCAGAATTGTGTTCACACTACAGACCTGGCAGATGTATTGTGTCTGATAAGTTCTTATCCAGGACTCTAGCAGAAGATGGCAGTTCAGGTATTTGAACAGTTCACTTCTTTACATATTATCTTTGTTGGGCTTTCCATTGAGCTCACCAGCTATTTGGATATTAAACACCCACAATGACGATGTCCACGGTGAAGATCCCACAGACACTGACTTCATTCAGGTTCAGCTAGGAATCTAAAACCTTTCAAGCTTTGTCTGCCCTGTGTTCTTCTAATCCGAGTCCTAATCCCAGTTTCCTTTTCTCCTTTAAGTGTTTCTTTGCTGGATGAGGATGTTTCTCCAGGTACTGACTGCCCACCAGCTGTAATATGTTCTATTACACACACTTTCAGAGCAAACCAAACTTAGAAGCAGCTAGTGTGAAAGTTTATTGCATATCCAGGACTTTCTTGATTAATTAAAGACTGAGACATTTTGATGGATCTGTAAGGAGTTAACACACAGAATCATGAAGCCCACAGAAAAAGTCTACTGACATCACAAGCGTAGCCTTCTTGCTTTTGAACACTCTCCGAATAAAAACAATGTAATTGCCACATATAGGATGAGTCTCATGCACCAGCACAGGCTGGAGGTGAGCTCTGCTGAAGAGCAGCTCTCCAAAAAAGGACCTGGGAGTTCTCGTGGGCAGCACACTACATATAAGCCTGCAATGTCTAAGAAGGCCAATGGCATCCTGGCGTGCATTATGAAGAGTGTGGGCAGCAGGTCGAGGGATGTTCTCCTTCTCCTCTACTCTACCCTGGTGGGGCCCCATCTAGAGTCCTGCATCCAGTTCTGGGCTTCCCAGCTCAAGAGAACTTCTGAAGAGTCCAGCAGAGGGCTAGCAAGATAATCAGGGGACTGGAATACCTGTCTTGGTAGGAAAGGCTGCAAGACCTGGGGTTGTTTAGCTTGGAGAAGACTGAGGAAGGACCTTATAAATGCTTAATACCTAAAGGGTGGTGTTGAAAGGATGGGTCAGTCTTTCTTCTGTAGTAGGACAAGGGGTGATGGGAACAAGCAGGAACACAGAAAGCTCCACTGGAACACAAAGGAAAACTTCTTTGCTGTTTGTGTGAGGGAGCCCTGGCACAGGCTGCCCAGGGAGGGTGTGGAGTCTCCTCCTCTGGAGGTTTCCAAACTTGCCTCGACATATTCCTGTGTTACTTGATCCGAGGGGACCCTGCTTTAGCAGGGGGTGGGACCAGATGATCTCTAGAGGTCCTTTCCAACCTCTGTCATTCTGATTCTGTGATTCATATAGGCTTCAAGCAACCTAAAATTTATTTTAACATAATGTAAGAGAAGATGTAAGTTTTATTAAGACTTTTTTTTTTTTTTTTCCAATGAGTCTTAGCTATGAAAGATGATCTCAGATATTTTTAAACATTCTTTGGAAAGTTGAAAGTCCTCACATGAGGACCAAAGCAAAAACCACAAAAGCACAGATTTCTCCCCTGAACTTGCATTCAGATTCAGGCTGACAACGATGATTTTACGAATACTATCTTATCATTATTGTTTTTCTAGAGCTGTGCTGAGGCACAAACGGGAAATGTATAGGATGGTGGTACACAATATAAACTGGTTTTGTGGGGAGAGTAAGCAGGGTACTCTAACAAAATTGTATTTTTACTTTCTGTCAACCTTAGTTTTATTTTTGAATTTGATGTCAGTCTGGAAAAGAAAGACTTACACGCAACGAATTTCTTCCACGTTAACAAATTCCACAGCAAACTCCATGTTAACAGTATTTTCAAAGATGTGATTTGTTGGTAAAGCCTGTTAATGGCTTTGATAAAGAATGAGTGACTCCTGTGTGCTTACATCGCATGGGCCTGGGCTTCATCACTGTGAATGTCCTTGCCTGTTATTTCTCTTCTAATCTGTGTCAAGTTAGAAGAACCTTGGCTGTTACCACCAGTCTGGATTCATAGATACGCAATTCCCCAGCTTGCTCATGTGGATAATGTATTCATCCTATAAGGCTGCATTTCAGTTTCAGGACAGTGATGGTTGATGTGGAATAGTTGCCACGAGTAAAAGTAATGAACCATTTAGCAGTTATATTGCAGTCTGTTGCAAAGTATCTCCTGGTGTCTCTCTCTCTCTCCCTACCCATCTGTAGCAATAATCATGTAAGACAGTCTTTGAAATAGTGACACAACTGAGTGACTATACCATGCAGTAAAATCTAGTTAAAGTTACCATACTGTTTCTGACATCGACCTCATTTACACCACAATATCACATCTGATTCTTAGAGACAGAGTGTCTTTAGCTAGTCATGTTTCTTTGGTGAATATAAAACACAAGAGTGACGAAAAAATAACCAGTTCCAGTTGTGCTGAGGAATACAATAACCCATCACCATAGCAAACAGCATATTTTATTTGAAAAATACAAATAAAAGATTTTGTCCCTTTTGTTTATTAAAAGAAAATGTAACAATTTCTATCAGTAACACTTGCATAAGGAGGTATACTTTACATTACTCTTTTGTTAAAAAATATAGATATTTGGAGACTTTGGAAAAATAAGGATGGCCCAATACTTGCAACACGCTCCTAATGTTCCTTAGAGTGCACCGTACCACTGTTGTGTACTGCAAGTACAAGGTCTTAGCACTTTATAATCCACAAAGTAACCCTAGGCAGCATATTTTCATATTCCTCTCTGCATTTAGAGCATTTCCTTTGTTACCCTTTGTGTGAGTCTATGGGTTTGGGTAATTCCAAACTGGTACAATATGTAGATTTTCTAAAGGATGACTTTACAAAGCCTTATACCACATACAATTCTGTAATTCCTTTAAATACCAGTGAGAACATTTTCACATAGATATTTTCTTGCAGCATTCACAACTTAAGACAACTGCATCAATTAGAATTCAAACCCAAAAAATGTTTACAATTATTTGGATTTTATGAAAAGAATGCAAAAAATAAAGTGCATAACAGTGAAATTACTTTCAACTTTCACAGTCTTCTGTGTATATCATAAATAGTAATATTGGTAAATTAGTTTTCAACTTATCAATCTTAATCTAATGTCAGTTGAATTCAAGCTCTTCCTTGTCTCTAAAATGTACTAAAGTACATTTTTTTGACAGGTTTGAGGTTGTCAATATATTGTCACATTTCAAAATGCTGACACAGACCATTTTCTCAGATGAAGTGTCACGATTACAGCACACTGAGTGCCCTCACCATTACAAGAAAGAGGGTTTGTTTGAAGGAATGCAACTAACTGGGAGTAAATGTACTGTTAGTTGAGTAGCTGTTGCCGAAATGAAACTGTCAATCAGAAAGCCCTTAAGCACCACTTTGTATGTGCCATTTGACTTTACTCAGTATCTTCCAGTTTAAGTTAAAATGGCAATTTTCAGTGTTTAGTTAGGCAACAGGATTACTGTTTAGGCTAATAGGAAAATATTTGAGTACACAAAAGATCCATGAAAGCTTTAAGCAAAGTCTATACAATCAGACTTAACCATAACCTAGTAAAGTGTTTCCCACAATACTTTCACTGAAGGTATACTTTCTTTAAATCAGCAATGCTACAAAATGATCATGCCCTCTATGGCATACAGTGTTAATTTTCCTCCAGTTTAATCAGTCTTAACACAGGCATTCTCAAATCTTGTTTAAATTTGTTTCTAGGACACAAAGGACCAAAGGAAAAAATTTATGGGATCGGGGAAAGAAATCTGTAAACCTGGTCTTTCTGTACCTTTTTTTCTGTGGCCCTGAAGATTTAATATTCTGCTATTTGTCATGCAAACAACACAGCACTGTGATGTGTATTTGAGTAAAAAACAGTAAAGCATAGCAAGCATGCAGACATATTCGTGGCAGAAAAGCACATTTGGCGATCACTGTGGATAGGACGTACCAAACGGGACACACCGCAGCATCACTGAAGCAGCGTCTCAATAACCCTGCACAGTCTTAAAGGATTCAGAATTCCTGGAGCTGTGGGTATGATGCATGTGCTGTACAGCAGCAAAGAGAACACCAGGAATGGTGAAAAAGGGGGTTCTTATTTCTCTGAGAGATGACCTCCTTCTCTCAACTTAATCAGAACACGAGCGTAAGGAGTGATTCTTTGTCACTGCACTTCTGTTGGATTTAAGCCTGAATGGTCTATGATGCAAATCAAAAGAAAACAATGGCTGGAACACTGCTTCAAGCACAAAACACAACTGATTTTTCCCTGCTTCAGTGTAGGGCCAGAGGGAACAGTCATAAAGATAACTAATACCTGGTTCTCAAAACTATAGTACAACAATGAATGCAGTTTCCATGCAGATGTGGTACAAAGTATTATGGCCCATGGTACTACTAATGCTGAAAGATGATGTTCTTAGCACTCTACTTGTACAATATAAAAATCTAGATGTTTGTTAGCATAAAGCAACTGCAATCTAAAGAAAAAGAAAATTTCTCCTCATAAAATCCTGCAGTACTAGTTGCTTCATTTCAGACAAAACAGAAACGTATCCTAACTACCCCCCAAAAAATCCTAATACATCAATAATTCTCTGCTTGAGTATCATTCTTACCACATTAAAGCATTTGTTTAACTTTACAATGAGAATGCCTCTTAAGTGCATTTCTAGAAAACTCTGCATTTGGTAAAATATTTAAAAATAACCAAAGTCGAAGCAAACAAAACCATTTCTCTTAACACAGATTATTAAACTGCTTTCAAATCACCAGCAGAACATTTTAGGGTTTGGAGTTTTTCCTTTCTCTAAATTGTCTTGTGGATTCAGATGTTCACAGAAAGGGAAACATTACAATTTTAAAGTTCCAAACAAAGCAGCAAAAACCAGTTCTTGAATTACAGTGCAAACTAATACTTTTTAGAGTTTAAAAAGTTTCTTATAAAGGTACTTGCTAATTTTTCCAGAAGGCTGTTTTTACCAAAAGCAGGCAACCACATCTCAGGAAGGAGTTTGTGAAAAAAAAACAAAACAGAAGTCTAAAAATCCTGTAAGTAGAAGTTTCAGTCATATCTAACACCTAATCAATCATATAAGAAAGAAGGGAAGGCTTACTAATCTAGTTCATCCGTGTGGCCCACAGTAGGTTAGCAATATGGACCCTGCTCTACTAAGCTGAAGTTACATGTCATCTAAAATGTATAGGGAAGAATGTAGTGGAGTGTACAGATCTACATTACTCTCCACACCGAGACCAGAGAGTGAAAAACCAGTACACAGCTTCTGCTCTGGACAGTTTCCCTATCAAACACATGTTGCAAGAATTGTACATCCCTAAGAGGAGCTAGATTCCTCTGAAAAGCAGAAGAATGTAATAATGGTGAGACTTACAGGTTATAAGCTTTCATGAGATATTATGAGCTCTTGCTCCTCTCATAATACTATGTCAAGAAAGACAAATAAAAGGTTCAAGTTTCAAACAAAACAAAGGAAAACGTAAGAATCTGCTGCATCACGTGTTAAGCAGCCTTCATTGTTGGGCAGAACTGTTTAGCAGTTCTGCAATGCTAAAATGTTGCTAACTAAGAAATCTATTTATTTAATCCATAGGAACCACAGTAATTTTAATTTTTTCTTCCTCCACTGACTTAAAAGTTCTTGTTCCTATCAGGCTTGAAACAAGGAGAAAAAACCTTCCTCTGCTTAGGTGGAAATTAGTCTAAAAGAAATTAAACATCCGTACATTGAACTAAAAAACACAACCTATCATCGTCTGACTCTGTTTCAATTTTCACTATCCCAATGTCTTACCAACAGCTTTGTTTTGCTTTAGTCACAAACAGAAATGGACATAATGATGAAGAATACTGTGTTTTAAACTGACTGTTGTAGCTCCTGGACTCAGACCAATAAAAGACTTGAAAATCTTCATCTATTGACATGAGTGAAGTACAGCAAACCAAACAACTGCATAGTTTGATAGTGCTGCCATTGTTGTTTTTATTGAAAGAGCCTATGCTTCATGTGCTTCACTGCAGAAAGAGTACTTTGGACCCATTCCACTTAAATGAATGATGTTTCTGTGAAAAGACAGAAAGAAAAAGCACAACACTGAAAACAATGACGATATCCTCCCTCTGTTAGCCAGTTATGGACGGAAAGCTTATGAAAGACATAATGAAACAACATCACCTTAATGCAACCTGCTAATTCAATAAGATTAAATCATCAAAGGACCATTTATTTAAGAGGACAGGTGTGGCTTATCCCTTCTGTAAAGGAAACAGGCTGTTAGCACTTCTCACACTGACAGAAAATCCCATTGACTACCTCATGTTGGGATCACAAAGCCTAGAGCACAGCTAGAAACGCAACATCATGACCACCTGCAAGAGTTTTGCTCCTCTGGTAGCTATCTTCCTAAACAGACATGACCATAAACTTACTGTAGCTTGGAGATGTTAAGCATATTGCAATAAAAATGTCATTGCTTGGCTTTACTTCAGGTATTGTTACAGATATGGTACCACGGACTTTATTGAGCAATTAAAAAATATACACAAGGGACAAGAGCTTCTTTTTTTTCTGTATTTTTCAAAATTTGACTTTCTTCCAATTGGAGAACCCAGTTTCAAATATGAAAAGGGCACTTGTTCTACAGTAACCGCATACAACTTGCTCGGATCAAAGTACTGTATTCACTTGTTGTTACCGTTGCTGTCATCACGTCTCCAGTTGCTTCGGAATTTCTGTGTTCCGGAAATTATCACTAAGTTGTTCTTTCTGATTCAATTTCCCCATAGAGTTCAGCTAGCTTCTTGAACTCGGGTCCCCAGTCTCCAAGGTAATTATAATCCTGGTCAGAGTGTGTTGTGGCTGAATCCAGAGAGCTGATAGATCCAGCTTCTGATCTATGACCCTCATAGGCATAAGTCTGTAGGGAGTCGTATGGGGGCACGCTGGGGTCCAGATCAGCCTCTGCCAGTCTTTGTTTAATGAACTCCTGAACATCTATACTGTCAAGGCTTGAGGAGGGATGATGCCTGGGCAGAGCCTTCACTTCAGGACGAACATCCCTCCTGTATTTTAGCTCCTCAGCAGCTGATGGATTCCGCAGTGCTGTGATATCAAATGCTTCTGTGTCCTCTTCTCCACCGCCTTCATCATCATACGTCACCACATTTTCCCGGACGTCTTCTTCTGAAATGATCAAGGGCTCCTTCTTGCTACGTCTTAGGGTGATGAAAAGGATCACAATTGCTAAAGAGAAAACTGCAAATATTAGAGTAGGTTTAAAGTTTACATCTGAAGTAAGCAGAAGTATGCTAAAGAAACAGCAGATTCAAAATCACAAGCAAAGAGGTGCAATATTTTGAGGCTAATGTTGGTATTCGGGATTATTATGTCAGGCACTTTCACCAAATCTGTCCAGTTTGGAAGAGCGTGTACTTATATCCCTGAGTGAGTAATGCCTTTGTGGTGTAAACTGATACCTGAAGATAGATTAGTGTGTGCCTGGAAAGTGCTTGTGGAATCCATGCAGCTGTCTTTTGACATGGCAACATGCCAAACTGCAACAAGCTGAGACCACAAAATTAAGAGGAAAATTAATAATGCTGCACCGAAACAACAAACTTCCAGTACAGCCTCATCTTCCAAAAGGTCAGCAAAAAGCACTCTTCTACTGTGTATTTTCTTTGTGGAGACTGCTGGGGTTTCTTCAGCCAATAATGAAATCTGCTAGTTAAATTATTAGGGATCTCATAAAAGACATAAAAGGGGATAACAGCATTTCAGTTAAACGAGAAAGGAGTAATGAGGGCTGACATTTTTCAGAACCATTGTTAAGGGCTGTCAGTGCTTTATTAAAACCAATACTTAGCATACACATTGAATTAAAGGGTTTTTTTTCTGTTCTCAGTTTTCAGTCTTGTATGATAAAATATGAGATTATAAACTAAATGTAATAGTACACAATCTAAAACAGCTTTCTCACAAGGAAGTTCTAAAATAAGCTGTGAGGAAAGTATTTAATGGAGTCATCTCATAGTCTTATATATCCTTTGCACCTTTGGATTATGTTGTGCATTGCTATCAGCTTATCCCAGAAAGGTAATTAAGAAATGGTTTTTGTACAGTGCTAAAGGCATTTTTTACAGTGTAATGCATTTCAAAAAGCTTTCCTCATCTCTTTTCTATCATTTTTCACACTGTTCTAGACATGGAATTAGAGTCAGTGGCTTTTTGAAATCTTTCCAAATTACAGGGAAAAAAAAGATCTGTAGTGTTAATTACTTGATAACCTCTGAAAAAGAATTTCTAGTGGATTTCAGATATTCATGAATGTACTTTAAAGTCATTTCCCCCCAGTAATTTTAGCTAAACCTTTCCCCCTTAATCACAGCTATGAGTTTCTAATTACCTCCTACTACCAGTCAGCCTCTGTTTCAAAAACGTATCACGTCAAAAATTTCTGCCCTGTCACATTCAGAGAGCCAGTGGAAGGATGGCATCACTTAATAATGAAAACGGCTTACCAAGAAGAATGACAACACAGAGCAGGATTGCAATTAAAGCTCCCGTGCTCAAGCCAGCCGAGGAGAGGAAAGCTTCAGCGTGGCAAGTTCTCACCCGTCCATCTCTCTCACACGCACAGACCCGAATTGTGAGAGTACTGCTGCTGCTGAGAGGGGGCACTCCACCATCAGAAATCAGAACTGGGAGGTAATAGATGTCTTGAGTGCTTCGACTGTATCTCCTTCGTCTTGTCAGGATGCTGGCTGTATTATCTGCAAGATCAAAACCAGTATATCATGTTAATGAAGAAATAAAACAAAAGATGTTATTGGTTGTTTGTTTCTCATTGAGTTGAGGCATGAGGCATCTTAAAACTAGGCTGTCTTATTCTGTGAAAATGCACAATCCGGACATAACATTTGTCAGGGAGTGTTTGTGCCCAACAGAGGAAAACGGGGAGGCAGGAAAGTAATTAGCATCACATAAATGACATTATATAATATTATAATATATTATAATATAATATAATATTATTTACTTTTCTTACTCTAAATGAACTCTGAGAAACACGTTGCGCACAGTTTGCAAGTGTTTTGATCTTGCGTTATGTTGACAGTAGTGGGCACTTGGAACTGTGAATATCTGGAATACTGAGAACATGTTATACAGAATATAGAGAATTCATCTATAACATAAAATCCTCTTCATTCTCAGAAGAAAGTTAAAAGGTCTGTAGTAAAAGTTAAAATAAGACTTCCATGTTTTCCTGTTTGTGACAGGTTTTATAGATCAAGCAAGCTTTCAGAAAACATCTGAAAGGACAGCGGACTCATGCTGTGGAGGGGTCAGGAAGAAGAAAGGAAGGGATGAGAGATGGAGGAAGGGAATGGAAAGGAAGGGGAAAACAGCAGATATGGCATGTTCTAAACTGATAGGAGTTAAAGGTAGGTAAGCAAAGGGGACACAGAAACATAAGACTTTGTCCCTATTATGTCATACATATGTCCATCTGGCATATATTACACTCAATGAGAACACTAATCCTCTTGCACACATGTTGCACAAGCTATTACAGTCACTAATTAGGATAGTAAACTGGCACCCATATCCCTTTAAGTCCAATAAATTAAGAAGCATAAAGTAGAGGGGAAAAAATGTTATGATAATATATACTTATGCCTTCCTTGGAATACAACTTGTTACAGTTATTAGCAGAGCATCTCTCTAACAATTTCTCTTTTTATCTCATGCAGTTTCAGGCTGATAGACAAAACAAAGCTGGGGAGTGAGTAAGATCTGAGGTACACTGAATGTTCACACTGCTAAATTTTAGCACACTTCCTGGTATTATGTTGGTGTGGGCCACATATGACTCTCTCATATAACAAATATGATTCCCTCATATAACATCCAGCCACAGTTAATAACATACACCAGGGACCCTCCTTAGCAGGCAATATGGACAAGTGTGTACCAGGTTTGTCTCCTCCCACTTTACACAGTGCTTCAACATTATTCCAACAGTCTGTGGATGCCGAAGCATCCCTAAACAGCCTTGTGCTACACACTCTGCAGCATGTAACTTCCTTTAGTAATACTGCTGTTAGTCTGCAATATGACTTTCATATTATTTCATAAACTTAGAAGAGAAAAAAAACACATAATAATGAAATCTGAACTCCATTGGGTACTACACAGAGGCCAGAGAAGATACAAGGCCAAGTGCTCTGTAATGCACACAGCCTGTGTTATTAAGCTTCATTTCAAGAGAACAGTGACAGCCCTATTTTACTTTGTTGCTTGGTTTTTTTTTTTTCCTTTTTTTACCTTGGCATCAGTACTGCCACAATAAAAGTCTGAGTGATCACCTAGAAATTCCACTGAAGTCATTAGAGAAGTGCAACACTCCCAAATGATCTTTTAAGCATATGTACTTAACAACAGAAGGAGAAAGTAGCTTCAGAGAAGTGACAGTTCCAAGGAGAAATATCTTCCAAGTTCACAGAATCATAGAATGGTAGGGGTTGTAAGGGACCTTTAGAGATCATCTAGTCCAACCCCCCTGCAGAAGCAGGTCC
Source organism: Colius striatus (assembly GCF_028858725.1). Classification (NCBI taxonomy): domain Eukaryota; kingdom Metazoa; phylum Chordata; class Aves; order Coliiformes; family Coliidae; genus Colius; species Colius striatus. The sequence continues at coordinate 10,433,406 of NC_084762.1, forward strand.
ACCTAGATCAGGTCACATAGGAACATGTCTAGGCAGGTCTTGAAGACCTCCAAGGAAGGAGACTCCACAACCCCTCTGGGCAGCCTGTGCCAGGGCTCCCTCACCTCACAGTGAAATAGTTTTTTCTTATATTTAAGTGGAACTTTTTGTGCCTCAGCTTCATCCCATTGCCCCTTGTCCTGTTACTATCTACTATAGAAAAAAGTTACAACAAATGAGTGGAAAAACACAACAAAGTTGTCTGGAAAGGATACTTAAAAAAACTGAGGACCTATTTAAGGACTCAGCTTGAAATGTTAACTCCCTATTGGCAGTAAGTGACACTACATCCATGAGCTATGCACTAATATTAACAATTGGCATGTCTTGCAATCCAAAAGAAAAAAATTCTCACATCTTACACTGCTGAACCCAAAAGGTGACAGTGTTATTACCAATAATAAGAACAGCCTTTCATTTCTGCTTAATACTCTGTGTTGGCTATGGTGTCTACAAGGCCCAGACACATCACCTCAGCTACCCTGTCCATATAACTAAGAAAATCCTACAAAATTCTGTTCATATGAATCTTCCTGGGCCTATAACCAAAGAAGGCTCAGTATTCAAATCTGAGCAGGAAAGCATAATCTCCCTCTTCTATCTTCTGGCATAAGTTTCAAAAAGGGTGAGTGATCCAGGATCACCATCCAGCTATAGAAGCAACAATGAAAATGTAGGCTGAAAAGCATCAGAGACTGAACATAATGAAGAACAACTGAGGATTCCTGACCAGGAATCTATCAGTAATAACAGGATTTAAGTACAGAGACTAATGGGCAATATATAAAGGAAAGAGCACTGAGATGTGAGCATGTGTGCTATAAGGGTAACTGCAGACAGAATGGGGAAAATTTACAAGGATAATAAATAAAACAATAATTTTAAAAGACCAAAATGGACAAACTAGACAATTCAAATGTTACAACGAAAAAACCTGAGAAGAACTATAACTAAACCATGCTTCTCTGGGGTGGGATGTCTTGCCAAACAAGGAACTGACATTTTTATACCACACCAAATAAATAGGAATTGAAAGATCAGAGGGGTTTTTTTATTTTATTTTAATGCTGTATTTGCTCATTCAACATTACATTGCTTGTCTTGTACAGAATTAAATATTGGTATAAGACACAATTTACAGAATCACAGAATCTTAAGGGTTGGAAGAGACCTTGAAAGAACCTCCCCTGCCAGAGTAGGATTAGAAGAAGCCAGAATCTGATTTGTAATTTCAAGAATTTGCCACAGTAAATTTCTGTTGTCTGTATTCTCTTTAGCAACTACATTTCTGTAGAAATAGATGTTACATAACATATACCCAGGAGATTCTGTAACATACACAATTATAAGCATACTCAAACGTACAATGTAAAGCTTTTCTTTCATTGCAATTTCACAAATATGAACACAAATAAAAAGTATGATCACAGAGTCACAGATGACATTCATTTGGGCACTGGCATATAAATTTTCTGTCCCAACTATCATTAGAATTGGTAATTCTCACTATGATTCTCACTATTACTTATTACAGAGTTACTATATGCAATTGAGTGCATGTCTGTGTGTACATATGAATAAAATAGTAGAAAGTAACTCAGCTCCCACAGATTGTTTTTCTCAATAAATCTTTTAGAATATTTTACAAATGACAGCTCAAACACTTTTACAGAGATGGAAACTGCATCTAAAAAATGATTTTCCAAAGGTCATCAAGAATCAAGGAGAGGGGAAAATGATCAAAGCTAATGACAATGGCATAATACAGAAATCATGTTTCTAGTGTTTTAGTCAGAATTGTGTTCTTGAAGACAATTGTATGTAAAGGTATGCCAAGATAATAGATAATGAAAGTTTAGCCAAATGGCTGTAGCAGTAGCAGATATTCTGATGTTCTAATGTTTACACTCCTCAAAATCTACCGGAGAACCCATTGGGAGACAGCAAGAAAGACAGCAACTTTTAAGGGAATGATCTTGGCATGAAACCGTAAAGCTACAAACTGTAAAGCTACAGGCAGCCAAATACGAAGAGAGATGCTGATGACATAGGAAAGTATTTACCAAGTGGGGGGAAAAAAGATTTATATCAACAAAACTAGCTTGAGAGGGAGAAGAGAGATCATGGATTAAGAATTTCCCTTGATACCTGAAAACAGATACAGTAGATAGACAGGGAAGACAACTGAGTAGGACAGCAGTAATAGCACTGCAATAATGAAAACTACAGATCTGCTTCTTCTAGGCCTGGAAGGAAAGATGTTTTTATCTCTATAGATTTAAACTCTAGACTTTACCCCTGAGAAGTATGGTAAGAATCAGGACTCACTGCAGATGAAAGAGCTGACTGCTAAGGGAAATTAACAACTCCAATACAGGGAAAGGAAGACTTCTCTGATTCCTTGTGGTGCACATTGCTCCATTTCATGATCTAAACTTTCTTATATTTGGGTTGTGCTTTGCAAACACGGCATTTATAACTTTAAAGTCCATCTCAAGTGGGTTTGAGGTTACATATGGGAAATTCTGCATGGCTCTAACGTAGCAGCACTTCACATTTTGAAGATATAGTAGTTGCTTAAGCCACACTGCACATTGTATACGGGACTGTTAAGACATTTCCCTTTCCATCATGTCTGCCTTTTTACACAGAGTTTCTGAACTAATAAATGAAAGGAGGTCATAGGAAAATCAAGAAAGCTGAGATACAACACTAACACCATGGAAGGTGACTACGTGAGCACTTTGGAGGATACTCATTTATAATTCACAAATGGAGAATTCCTTTGACACATTCTATATTACAGGCAGACACAAGAGAAATAGAAGTTAAAAAATAAAGTAAAAGTCTGTTTATAGCTTAAGGCATGTTTTCATTTTCCGTTCTGCTTATATCAGCAGTTCAACTTCTATACATTTTCTGAGAAGTCATAACTAATTTAAATGAAAGAAAATGTGTTGGAATGATTTGCATTTCTTATATTTCTAAAATTAGAGTGCTTAATTTGTTTATGCAGGACTGTATTGATAAGTATTTCTGTTTCATTTCTTTACTGGTAACTCTTGCAAATATTCCTTTTCTTTTGTGCTGATTCCAAAAGTACAACCAATTGGCAAAAAGCTACTGCTGATTTCTAGTTCAGTGGGTAGCAAAAAAAAAAAATCAACACAGGAGACATTTTGGACTTAAAACACATATTTGGTTATGGGTTGGTTTCTGAAATGCCAACTGCACTGAAAAGAAATGCACGAAGAATGTATAAACTATGCACTAGTTTACCTATCTGATCTATCTTAGATCCAACTTTTTACAACAGAAAAAAGAATCAAAGATGTTCAGAAGAAAAATGTCTCCCTCTGTGGTTGCTTGTCCTGGTTTTCTGTCCTTTATACTTATGGCAGAATTCCTTTTTTACTCTTACATTTTGATTTGCTGACAACACACACTCAGACATTCAACCCGTTCAGAGGACCAGTGCTTCTATGGACTGGAGTTACAGTCATCAAAGATAACGCTAAACTTGCACTTTCTCAGACAGCGCTTCTCTCAAGTTACAACTTTTCGTCTTTACAGGACGATATTTCATGGAAGGGCAGTAGCAACTTGCAATACTACATAACCAGAGCAAGCATGCCACTTTGATGTAAATGAAGGCAGGAACTACACAGCTGTTTCCTGCTCATGTTGGGCTGCAAAGCAGCAGTTTCAGCTTGACCTTTTTTAACACCACTTCAGACACTCTAAGACACGGTCTGGTATCCAGTATGCTTATTTGCAACTTTAAAGCCCTAAATGCACTTCACTGGCATGCTACAGATGTTTTGTGCAATATGGTTGGAGATAGATTTTTGCACATACAAACAGGTAAACAGAAAGTTCTCGAAGCGAATTCAAGCTGGGATGGGATTAATTACTCTCTGGAGATTGCTTGCTTCTTAAATCACAGCAATGTCAAGTAAAACTGATCTTTTTTTTTTTTAGTCTTTTTTCATCAATGACACTGGAAAAATGTTAATTTGCACCACAGACATTGGTGGATGAACACATTACAAATTTCATTTCATACAGATGCCATTGTACTCATTGTAGTCCATATTTTATAGAAAAGCAGGTCTCTTTTTCTGTGGGTATTCAAGTTCCTTGTGGTTTAACATTAAGAAAAAGGAATTTCCAAAAGGCTAATATTAGAAAAAATGGCCTACCTTTGTTTCAGTTCCAAAATAGTCTCCATCACTGGGCAATTTTCAAAAGGCCAGATCTTTGAGAAAAATGGGCAGAGGGGAAAAATAAAGCTGCAAATATTTTTGTGACGGGAAACTTTTGTCTTGAAGAAACAAAAAGAGAGGAAAATAAATGCTGAGGATTCTCTAAGGAGTTATTTTTCCTTGAAAGTAAGGTAAACTCTGCTTTCAGGAGTCAGCAGTCTCAATTCATTAAAGTAGGAGAATGTACAAATCTTGGCGGTGTTGGGTGAATGGGCAGAGTCTCTGCACAAACCCTTATCATCCAGGAAATTTACAACACCCATTGGAGCATCCATAGTAGACTGTATATCTTGTGACAAAAAATGCCAACAGCAGAACGATGCCTTACAGTGCATAAATTTCATCAATGTTCTCTGGCATCTAAGTGAACTGCTCTCTAAGGGTTCAATCTTTTCCCTGAAACTTGTTGTGTACCTTCCAAAAGAGGTCTCTGATAGGTAATAAAGTAATCAGATTTTTTTAACTCAGAGAGAGCTAGACTATGCAAAGGTATGTGTCTATATATGAATGGTTAGGGCTATCATAATAATGACATACACTCACATAGATTTTCCATCAAACTAACAATTTTTGACAAATGTATCAACTATTCCTTAAACATCTGGAAAAATGCTATGAATCTTTCAGGAGTAAAAAGAGTAAAATTTAAAAATTCAGCACTTTGAAACAGCTCTGTTGTGAAGAAATTCTTTCATCTTTCCTCTAACTCCCCAACAGAAGGTGGTTTCACTCTCATATTGATTGCCCTGTCGAACTATTAATAGGATATCCACAGAATTATAGAATCATTTTGGTTGGAAAAGATCTTTAAGATCATCAATTCTAACCACTAACCTCATACTGCCAAGCCCATCACTAAACTAAACCATATCCCTGAGCACCTCATCTATGCATCTTTTAAATATCTCCAGGGATGGTGACTCCAGCACCTCCCTGGGCAGTCTGTTCCAATGCTTAACAACCCTCTCAGTGAAAAAGCTCTTCCTAATGTCTATAACCTCCCTTGGCACTATGTGATCCCTTTTCCTCTTGTCCTATGATTCAAAACTGGAGAGATCAGCCTCCACCTCACTACAACTCCCCTTCAGGTATCCAAAAGCAGGTATTTCTGATTAGGCAAAAAGTATAATTTTTAGATATTAAATACAAGTGAAAAAAGCTTTAAAAAATGTCTACGATAACACCCTAAAAACCAAATTGAGAAGAACATAGACAACAAGGAACTAAGTTATGTACCATCTGAACTGCAACATAAAAGCACCTGCAGATTAAAAAACTATTTGCTCAGGTTTTAATAGAAATTGGGACATATTTTCTGGACAGAATAAATTGTACAGTCCTGTTTTCATGAAAAAGCCATTGTAAGTACAATTCCCAAACAAACAAAGAGGCATCTTCCCTGGGTTTGCTCTTCAAAATTGCAGGAAATGATTAGAATTTAATGTGTTTTCTTTGTATAGCAAAGAAATTCTATTGCAGCTCTTGTTCTGCCTTCCTTACATGTGTACAAACACTGGACCATTTTGTTGGCTGTCCCCTTGCTCATACTCTTAAGCCTTTACTCTCTGAATAGCAATTTGTCAGTATATAAAAACCTTAAATAGCAACAAAGAATCTACTATAGCTTAAGAGTCCAATCAGTAAGAGAAAAGATAACATATTCTGTCTTTTCGATTTTTTCCTTTAAAATGAAAATTGTAAAGACAAACAGAATCCAGAAAGTGATTCACGCAATTCTTGGGTTCTACTGGACTGCACATTTAGTATAGCCCTGTGGCTGTCTCATGACTACGTTTCCCTGAGGCTTTTAAGTTCTGCATTAAGAGGGTACATATTGAAAGGCTGGAATTTTAACATTGTGGAATGTTACAAAGTAATGTCACAAGTTGAGCCCAAGAGATAAAAGCATAACTGGTCACAAGATCAATTATCTGGACCAGTACTTCAGTATCTATTTCCTCTGATGAAGTCATACATTATTGACCCAAATCATCCACATGCAGAGATTATATGATGTTGCAGTCCATATGGATAGGTAGGGACAAACTTTGACATTTTATGCAGATTTCAGTTAAAATGCATAGATATAGGCATTAATATTTAAAGACTCAGTTCACTTCTGTAGAGTCTTCAGATCACGTAGCTCTACTGATTATAACAAAGTAGGCAAACAATCATGCAACAGTGTATTTGGGCTCAAATGGACAAGAAAATGTCTAGTGAGATTTTTGTGAAATTAAACTTTGTCCTGAAGAAATAAAAGGAGAGGATGGCTGGACCCAAAGATGACTACAAGAGAAATATAGCTTTGCGGCGACAGATTCGGCTACCACTGACTACCACTTCCAAGATTACATCGAGATTTGGGGATTTATGATTCTGTAAAATACTACTGAAAACATTCCTAAGGCAACTGTTGGGTATTTTCTTTTAAAAACTTAACAAAAAAACAGATCCCTCTAAGAATGCCAGCCTTTATAGAAGAGTATTCTGATTCTTTTTAACTGCTGATGCTCAAAACCATGAATTTTCAAAAGCACAAACTTTACACAAACATAAGAAATGTCTCTTCTGCCCACTATCTCTCAGCTATTTCCTTGAACAGAAAGCAACAGAAATTCCATTTCTGAATAGGAATACGTGATAAATCTACAATTTGTAAATGTTAGATAACTGGATACTTTGAATGCACTTTAGAAAGTGTTTCATTGAAATTTTACATATAGATTGTATCACAAAGAAAAGGTCCCCATAAAGAGCAGTTTATGCAGTACAACCAGAGTCATGTGTTAAGTAAGATAGTGACAATGCTTTTGTTTTGCAGATAAATTTCTTGTTATGATTTAACTGCCATTGTGTTAATTATATGGGCAAAATGGAAACTGCACTTCTGGGTTTTCTGTATGTGCACAAGTTTTTTGTGAGATGCTACAGGAAGTGCATCCTTACTTCTTTTATTTCAGGTGAAATTAAAACAATGCAAAACAGACACTTACTTTAAAGGACACCTTTTCCAGTTCCTTCCCCCACTTCCCCCTAGCAAATCTAACTTAGGATAGTCCAAACATTTCTTTCTTCTACTGGTGGTAAAGTCACTGGTCACTGCTCTTAGGCAGGTAACAAGAAATCAGTAAATACTGGTGCATATTTGACACCGCCACATTAGAGATTTATGAAAAGTTCTCACCCTTATAAAGCTCTGTAGGTAAATAACTTATGTTGATGTGAAGTCCTTAAAGTATAACACAGAATTTTCCACTGGTAATAAACACATAATAAAGATCCCATTGAAACATGTTCAAAACCATACAATATCTACTGTGAACAACGACTTTAATGGGTTTATTCAAAAGCACGTTTTGGTGTAGGTATCTTGTACTGAAATGAATATGACTGAGTCCTTTCACATGAGACCACAGTCCAATACTCTATGTGTTTGTTTGAGTCTTAGACACAAATACTAAAACACTCAACAGTACACTTCCCTTACTTCAGGAAAAACCTTCTCATTTTTTCTATAATGCTCCACCACAATCTGAGTGGAACTGATATACTAATATGAGAAAGGGTTGGAGTCATCACTTAAGGAATGTTGTTAATATATGATTTAGTCCTTCAAATATTGTTAGTTTTTTAATATTGACAAATATTAGGTTGTTCTTGTTTTGAACTAGAATATAAAGGGCAGGAATGCAGTCTGAATAAATAGCATGACTTATTTTTTTTCTGTTATAAGTAGGGTTAGACACTGGAACAGAGTCTTTAAGAAGATTACACAGTCTCCTTCCCTGAAAAGTTTCGCAACCATATGAAAAATATCAGTAAAGAGTAAGTAGTTGATTTGTGAGATCTCAGAAAGCATTCTGTAGCACTACTGCAAAAAGGTAACAGTAAAGTCAACCCTCCTCCACTTCCACACATGCATACAAACAAAATCTCACAATAAAAAAAAGACAAGAGGAAAGCTACAGATGAGCAATTAAAGTTTCAGTCTTATTTTCATTACATTGCAAAATGGAAACCGTGAGGCAGTACTCAACAAATAGTAAGGCTGATTTGGTTTGATTTTTTTTTAAATGCAAGATGGCTCTTTGATTCAGGAAATATTCAGAAGCACTTGGCTGAGTGACTCTGAAGGCTCTTTTCTTCCAGGGCCTATCTGCTATGAATTTCTGATTGTACTTTTTAGACAGAAAGGGCATGTGAAGAAGGGCATGAAGCAACAGAATGTCACCCAGGAAGCACTGAGGGACTTGCTCTTGGTGTCATATCCATAAAAGTAAGCACAAATTAAACTTTTTATGCCCTTTAATTCTCATTTTCTCCTCTAAGCAATAACTGGCAATAACTTTCTCAGTACCCACTCAGTGCTATTCACTTAGAAACAGACCAAATTGCCAAATTCTTTTGCATTATTCTGCCTTTTAAAATAATTCCTAAATGTATGAAATATAAATGCTGACATAAAATGGATCATAAAAATAAAATGCGGTATACGACTATTCATAGTTTGCAATATACTGTATATACCATGTCCTTGATATCAGCCAGCTCAGTGACATCAGATCACAGTTTTCCCCTTCTGTCAAGGTATACTTGGAAATTGTTCAGTTCAACGAGACATCCCCGACAAAACAGAGCCCCATTTCTTTGAGAGCGATATGTTTGATTTACCTTCATTGTCCCTTAGAGTAAAGTTGGGATTAAAAGGAAGTTCTTCATCAAGGGAAAAATGGAATCTTGCCCCATTTGCAGAGTTGTCTTTGTCAGTTGCAGTGATAGTCTGAATTACCTGAAATAAAAAATTAACAGTGAACATGTTGAAATTTGAACTTGATCCAAATAGTACCTGACCTCAGCAGGATGCTCAAACTTTGCTCATTTTAATTTTCTACTTGGCTGCTGCTAAATTCAACCAATAAATGACTGGACCATTAGCTTGATTTCTCTAGCATGAAATATTTTAGGAACCATATTTTAGGACTAGATAAAACCATCTAAAGCATCTACACTTTCTGACATTCTAATATGGTGAGGACATGGTACTGAGACTTTCATCATTTTCATTCCATCCTAGTGATGTTCAGAATTACTTTTTTACCTAAACATCTGTTTTTATAAAGTCAAAACTCAGGCTGAACCAGGATGGCCTGTCTCTGTGAAGCATCATCTACTTGCCATCCCAATACTACCTGCACTTCAATTCTGGTTATAAAAAATAATTGTTGAAGCAAGATGGCAGGTACATAACACCAGCTCACAGCTTAAAATACTTGTTAAGAGTCTGTTTTAAACTGTTAGAGAATAGAACAGGAAGAAGAGCAGCCACTCCTGGTTTTCATTCAGTTTGCCTAACAGGAACAGAATTAAAAGTAGCAACCATGTACTGAATAGGTATTTTTCAAAGGTAGGACCTTTGCCTTCAAAAGCCTTGGTTGTTTTTAAAATTTGCTTTCAACTAAAACTGAGGTAAGCTTTAGGAATGTGTGACCAAGCAATATTTCCACCTCTGCTTTCATTTTCATGCTGGGTCTGGAAGCTCAAGTGCTAAAGTAGAATTTAATAAAAGTTGTTCTCGTGATATAGGCAGCAAAGCCCACACAGGCTGCTGCACAGAGCTGATAGATATCCTGAGGGAAATGTAAAAGGGGGAGGGAAAGTGCTCTTTTCATGAGAATTTTTTCTCTTCAGTGTTCAGTTGTAGTCTGTCTGGACTGAATCTGAAGCATAAACAATGAAGATTCATGTGGTTTGGTTTGCTTTAAAACTAAATGACAGCAGACACTTTTCTACCTTCATTCATCTAAGAGAAGCAAACCAAATGTTTTAAAGCCAATGGAGAACACTGAGTATTCCATTGACTAATATACAACATAAAACACTATAGTGACTATACACAGCTGAGACAATCAACAATACTGATGATAATTGCAGAGAATTTTTTCAAAGTTAGTGATGTTACAGAATAAGCTCAATCTGAATCATTTATAATTTTGCAGTTTACCAAATTCAAGGCAATAGTGGTGAAAAAGATTGGCAAAAGCTGTAAGTTTTCTACTTAATTCTTCAAAGATGACATATCTGTTGCTGAAACAACTACCACTTAAAAACAGAAGTGTAAGATTATCTTAGCTGGATATATTTAGTTAATGATGTTGAAACGGTATGAGGCAAGGAAAGATCAAGAAGCAGTGGATGGAATTTTTGAGAGAATCAGTTTCTGAATTTCAAGAGAATAATTTTTTGTTATTACTGAAATACTAAAAAAGCTTTTTAATATCACATATACCTGTAAACAATTCAGATAAGACCTTAAAAAAATAAACTAATTTATTAAATATTGGTTATAAATCATCAGTGAAACATCTGTATTTTTGCCATGCATCTTCACCTTTTATTCAACAGTCTAGTAGATAAACTTTTGTCTTGTTTCCCTCTCTTACATAAAATATTCAGTGACATTTTACTGAATTGTCCTTCAAGAACATGACATTTTGTTGCAAAAATACCCTTTGATCAAGGCCTCAGAGCCACAAAACTAGTATAAAATTTATTTGTTATAAAGACTAATTTAAAAACTTAACAAAATGTACCATCCATATTTTCTGATTCCACTGATGGAAATTCAAGTGCTGCCTGAATTCACCAATGTAAAATGTAAAGCACTATATCGTATAGAAAATAGACATTCTGTGTGTCACAGGACAGTTCACTTTCAGAAAAAAAGCTCTTATTTTCTAAGGAAAAGATTTCCAAGACATTCATTCATTCATTTAGAGGTGAGGAACACAAATGACTGTCCTCTTGTCACCCAAATGTACTGTTCTGATTAATAGACCAACTGATTAATGGCCTATTAGTAGACATTAGCATGAACCTTATCAAAGCTGATTAAACTAAAAATGTAGACACGGAACCTCAGCTGCTGTAAATCTCACTTGACTGCACTGAAGTGATGAAACTGAAGGGTTATGCTACTTTTTTAAAGGCAAGAGATGGCGAGAAAAGAAAGAATTTCAAGAACAGAGGAGAAGTAACAGAAGAGCACGGAGAGTAGGTGCTAAATTCTACTCAGATCCTTTCAGACTTGAATCAATAAACAAGTAAATATACACATGACAAACTTTTAGCAGAGGCATTCCTTGCCAGCTACGATCGATTTCCTTTGGCTATTAGAAATAACAGTATCCAGGGTGAGGCAGCTCTTATTGGCAGCACAATATTTATACACCAATTCTGAAATTGTTCTGTGTGTGAGCACGTGCATGCACGCATGTACACACACCTCTTTGTTAATTTACAGTGATGGTTAGTGTCAGGGAAATGACATTTCATTGTTATCACAACTTTTTCCATTATTTCTCTGCAAAGCACCCAGGAAACGTGCTATCTTTGGAGAGCTACAGCAAATAGCAGCAGCAGATATTTTAATGGGTTCATACTCTGCCAGGAAAAATGATGAACTTGGAAACATCCAGAAAACTGTCAGCACTTCATTCCTTCACTTTCCAGAAGAAAGTATTTAAACTGTTTTAATCACTCTTTGTTCCCACTGTCTTCAACATAAGAAACCAATATGTGTTTGAAGCAAAGGAACACTTGGTTCAAGTTCACTTTGCAAGTTCACTTTGTAGAAGACTGAAAAATTTCATTTTCCCACATTGGTTAAATTTCACAATCATTCCCAAAATCAGTATATTTCTAGAAGTTAGAATTCTTCCATTCTGGATACCATCTAAGATAAAATCACAGGTGCTTAATACACACTTTTAATATGTAATATCTACCAGGTTTCACCTGAAAGCTGTTGGAGATACCTTCTCAATGAGGTACCCAAAGGGAGGCAATCTGTCACTTCAGTGTGGAAAAGATCATCTTCTCACAAGCATTTTTTTGTTTTACATGCCTTGGGGCAGTTCATTTAAGCACTGAAGTCCTTAAGTTTTATTGCCACTTTTTTTTTAAGTTAAAAAAATAAAGAGCTGTGGAGGGGAAAATAGGAGACATAGGCTGTGCAATTAAATGATACTGTGATTTCTCTCCACAGAAGCCTTTTCTGAAAACAAGCAAATACAAAAAGTCTTTCAGTGACAAAGAATTGGCTAGTTTATCTTGCACATAACAAATTCAAAATGGATAGGCTGAGGAAAGAAACAAGGACTCTTACAGGAGAGTGGAAGGTTGAAGCCCATCCTCTGAAGAAAACTACGTAGTCATGAGACAAGAAGGAAGGTCCTTGCACAAATACTTGCTCAAAAGGCAGGAAATAGGGTCTCTTCTGTAAATTGGCTATTCCTCAAGGGGAGGATGTCACAGAGATTTCTTGTTCCATATATATTTATGCTGGGCCACTTATTGCTCAGTGTAATAATAAATATAAACAGTATAAATAATCAGCTTACCAGATCTAGTTGAGATATTAAGTTGTTTAAGGAAGAAAAGCAGAAGGGCTGACACGAAAGACCTTCCAAGATTCAGTAGCCAGGCAGTACAGCTGAAATTCATTACACATAGACACTATGGAGTCTCCTTCCTTGGAGGTCTTCAAGACCTGCCTGGAGATGTTCCTATGCAACCTGATCTAGGTGGACCTGCTTCTGCAGGGGGGGTTGGACTAGATGATCTCCAAAGGTCCCTTCCAATCCTTACCATTCTATGATTCTATGATTCCATAATAAAGTCTTAACTTTGCATATATGTTGACGATCTCTGAACTGACCACTACTTCTAGTGATATTGGTGTTATAGCAGGAAGTTTTTTGCTTTCAATCCTTACTAGTGGTTAAAAGGGAAAGCCATTGTGAGAAATTGCTAGGAAATGAATAGAGAACAAAGCATAAACTATGATATGAATTATAAACAACTGCACACCTGCATCTTGACTCTTGATTCCTCATCTATCATGATTCCTCATCTCAAGGTGATTAGAAAGGAATTGGAGAAAGCTTAGAGGAGGACAAGATGAATGATCAAAAGGCTAGAACAGCTTTACCACAGCTTGTCCAAGTTAGGTAGGACTCTTCAATCTGGACAAGAGACAGTTGAGGGGATATGTGCTAGAGATTTATGAATGGCACAGAGATGATAAATAGGGATCAACTACACGCTCTCTCTCTCCCCCCTAACACAAGAACTGGAAATGTTGATTGAAGACAGCTTGGGAAGATTAAAAAAAGGTGGCAGATCTTTCTGAAAAATGCAATTCAACTTAAAAATTCCCTGCTTCATGGGGCAGCAGATATCAAAAGTTGACCTTTGTTTGACAGAAAACTGATATTAATAGTAATACATTTCTCAAGGAAGAGATGAGCCCACAATCGCAACTTACAACTTGTGTAATAACACAAAATTGGTATAGAGTGCTGGGTAAAACTCTATGCAAAAAAAGCAATGGCACTTGGTGAAGTTGTCAAACCACAGACTGCAATGAAGTGCATCGATGATAGAGGCAGTGGCTGTAATATGATTTAGCTATTCAGTCTCAGTTCTGACCCTCTCCATGCTCATAGTTGTGAAAAACCTATTCAACATCTTCTCCATCTTCTGTACAGACAAGGGCATAAAAAGTGAGGAGGGCAGCCATGTTTACAAAGCATTTCACCAAGCTTTGTTTGACAGCTCACTCTTAGATGAGACATGTCAAATACATTTCATCCATTTTGTTAGCATGGTGACTTGTCAAATTCCATCACTTATCTGACAAGTTTAAAGTTTTGCCTGTTTTTACTGAAAACAGTTTGTGCATTTTTTACAGTGGCAAGGAAAGTATATTGAATGAATTCCCAAATCTTCCCCCATCAGCCTAATGCAGTTAAAAAGTTTAATCAAATGTGAAATAGGAAAATTAAATCAGAATAATTATGACAAGTGTTCCCAAATCAAATTTCTTACATATGTGGCATTAATAAATAAAGTAATTCTTCTTAGAGAAACGTAACTGTGAGTTACCTGACCAGGCTTTGCATTCTCACAGACGACTACATCATAATCTCTAGCAAGCTCTGGAGGGTTGTCATTGATGTCCAGGATTCTAACACCAACAGGAACATGGCTCACTAACCCAGGATTGTCTGCAAAATACACAAGGGGATATTAAGCCTTTTGAAATACTCTGTATACTATGATAGCCTCAATTTAAACATGGTTTCTTAACGTAATAGCTGTCTGAGATCTAGATACAGCTGCAGAAATGTAAGTAGTGAGATATCAAAAGATGTAGTTTGCTGTGCTTCACTAACTGTTCTGAAAAATAATTGCCCCCCCCAAAAAAGGAGTGGAATGTATGGTGTAAGTCACTGTAATATCAATATAAATACAAGTTACTCTGGAACTGATGTGAAAGAAAGCTGTTGGGAGTCATTGCATGCTGTCACAATGTGTGCCAAGAAATGATCAGTTGCTTTGTCATGAACTGAAAAGTAACATCACAGTATTGAATAAAATCTAATACAAACAATATTAAAGCCTTTTTTCTTTCTCTCAGTCCTTTAAAGAGTTTAGGGAATAAAAGACTGTCATAAGAAGAAAACAGAATGAACAGAATGCATAGGCACATATAAACCTTTCCCAAGCCTGAGTTCAGCTTCCTTACAAATTATTATGCCATTACACAAAGTATTTAATGTATCTTGCTTTAGCAGTGACATACCAGTGTGAAAACAATGTTTAAGTAACTGTCTTAGGATATGGTCAGTACTTTCATGAGAGCTCACTCACAAAACACATTCACCCTTAAAAAGCACAATAAATAGAATCTTTTCAATGAGAATACACTTTCTGTAATAAAATGTGAAAAATCCATCCATTTTTAAATCCAGGGTTCTCTTGTTCTAAGAATTTCCTTTAAATATATATGAAAACTTTTTATAATTATCTAAAATACACCTTCTGAAGTCTGCATAAGTATCAATTGATTAGATGCCAAACTTCATTCTACTTTCAACAATCAAATGAAACCATCAAGTGCAGACAGCAAAGTCAACCTTTAAACCACAAGACGAAGGAAGGTCTTATACATTGACCTTTTAAAAGTGCATGTCCCTGTGTGTGCTCATGAGAAACAAACCAAAAGAAGAGAAACGTTAGTAGTCTAAACCTCATTCGCCTTGGTTATTTTGATCTTAATTAATCCACATCATGCTTCCACCTGAAAGAATCACTTCCCAAATGCTTTAGAACTGTCACATCTTTAGAGGCCTCTGCTCAGAATTCTGAAAAAACATTGATTAGACACATATTTGGCTTCAAAGCCACCAGTAATGGAGCTTCACAATGAAAGAATATTTGAGAATGTTTAAGTTTCTTTTGACCAAGTGAGAGATTGATCCTTCTCTGTTGTCAAGGTGGCTATTAGTCAAAAAGATGAAGGTTTAGAAGTTCTCTTCAGATTTTTCACATTGTCTTTTTAACTAACATGTCTATGCTCACCTGATGATTTTAATTTACTTTTTTGGAACTTAGACAATTAATCCCATAAAATGGGAATAGAAGGGAAATTAAAGAAAAATCAACAGAAAAGGAAGAAACTTCTATTTCCAATTAACATTAGCATTAGAAATTAGAAGAACACACTCAGAAGTCATTTATAGACTTGTAAATTCCATTTCCTTGGTGGAACTTCCTTGACTATAGGTATTTTCAGTTTTACTCCAAAACTATAAATATATCTATAACAGATGAACTAAGAGACTAAAGTAGGCTACCTCCATTGTGTTCATTCAAGACACTTTCAGTGGAAAGCTTTGAGGAATACATGAAGTAAAAGTGAAGAAGAATGACATTTGGCTGTTCACTAAGCATCTGGGAGAAAGGAACCATTCATATACCTTTACTCTTATTACTGAAGGAAGCAACCTTCTCTCCAGGAGAACTTTTGCAGTCTGAGTACTAACACAAAAAGATGTTTGGTCCTCCCCTAGAGGTAGGTCATGAGGTGAAGAAAAGCAGAAGCAGAAGAGATGGAATATTCCTTTTTGCTCACTGAACATAGCTTATGAACTCATTTAAGTAACTGTTCTTGAGATTTTGTTCAGTAAACTTGCACACAGTTTGTGAGGTATGTGAACTGGAAAGTGGTACAAATTGAAGGACATAAAGTAGATAAAGAGAGCACACAAAAGTATAGGAGACAGAAGATAGAGATCCCAGTACAGAGTTAAGGATGAATAAATCCATTAGAGACTGGATTACTATAGTGAAGGGATTTAGGATTTTAATACTAGAGAAATCCTGAAGAAGCTTTTGTCAGAAGGGAAAAAATAGTTAGTTGAAAGGGTCTTCTGGAGATCACTGGTCCAGTCTTCAGCTCTAAGCAGGGTCATTCTCAAAGCTGTAGGGGGGCATAAGAGATCTAAGAGGAACAGAGAAAATAAGCAGAGAAAAGTACATGGTAGAGGGTTATGGAATTGTTACTTACAGAACTGTTCTTTAAGTCTGGCATATTTGGAATAGTTACTGGGGAAGGAAAATCAAACTTTTTAGTCTCATGTGTGCTAAAAAAAATGGCAAATACTTTTATTTCATTACAGTGAATCAGACCTCTCTGCCCTATCCTGGATGTGTCATCTTCTAAGCCTGTCACTCAGTGCAATCTTATGCTAGTCTGCTAAATCTGTATTGTTTTTACAGAGGTTTCATGGAGATTCACAACTTTACCTTTATTTGATCTTCAGATGCTTCACAGTGCAAAGAATTCATAAATACATTACCAATGTAAAAGAATTCTTAATGCTTAAAGTATCTCTCTGGAAGCAAGTACCTCATGTGACTGTTGACTTTTGCAGGCCAATTCCGGTATTGACAGCCTACTCACTACAAAATGCTAATAGGGAAGGTATTAACACCACTTACCAAAACAGTCTTGAAGTTTGTCAGACTGTGTATATTACACAGATGTGCATACAAGACGATAGCAAAGTTTAAAATGGGGGAAAGAATGAGGACGAATTAAGAAGGATCTTTCAAACTTCTTTTTTTTCCTAGGCTTGGTTTTGTTGTTTTCTTCTAAAATAAATGTAAACTTTGATCTTTCTCGAGTGTATAACACCTGCAATCTCCACATCACTCTAAATAACTGGTCCTTTTAGTAGCAAGTTTTTGTTATGGAGTAAAATTCTTGCAGCTGTTTGGCTGATTTCCAGTTTTAAGTTTAACCAATGCTGACGTATATTTCAGGCCTGTGCATTATGAAATAGACAGATTTTTTCTGTGTTCTATTAGCATTATGCCTCAAGAGTAGATTTTTCAAAGTGAATGCTCATTGTTTTAAGGGGTAGCTGAAGCAGAAACATTGCTCTGATTCACCTACACTAGGGACTTGCCTTCTTATTCTTGAGACTTTTCCCAGAATAAATAATTATTCAGCTAGAATACTAAATATTTCTGAAGTAAATAGATTTCACTGAATATCAGCCCTTGCACAGCAAGCCCTCTGCAAACATACAGAAGCCTCTATCAACGAGTCTGAAGGTTTGAATCTTCTTCTCCATTAATTTCTGTGGGCAAACTTTAATCCCTGTATTTAAGAAGAATACTTTTTAATACAGCTACTGCTGTCTGAGACTTCATTTTCATAGTAAGAAATTTCCCATTGGCTTCATGAAAATAAATCCTACCTGAATGGACTTCAGAACAACTGTCCTGACATCAGTAGCCTTTGGTGGTTTTGTTTTTTTGCTTTGTGATGGTTTTGTTTTGTTTTGATTTTTTTAACTGGTGAGGTTAAACTCAGCAGTAGCCTAAACTATTTTAAAAGTAAAGGATTTTAGGGAAAAAAAAAAAACCCAAACCAGGTTCTGTTGATCTAGAACAACAATCTTCATGAAGTGTAGGATTAGAACAAATATTTATGATTTTTCATCATCAATATTAAATACTGACATTAACCAATAAAATATCCACCTTTTCCCCCTCATCTTTACATGTTTTCAAGATCTTTTGAGGCAAGCCAATGCTTAAGAAGTACAATTATCAATTCTGTTACTTTTTGAAAGAAAAGTAGAAAAATCTCATCAAACTTCTCTAATAGTGATTAGTTTTGACACTTTAGAAGACTAAACATCTAGGAAGGACATACTACAGAAACAATTAAAATGATGAAACAATGTACTATGTTAAGTGAGAGTAGAAATAGTAGAACAATATTGGTTTTAATTCAGGGTAGTGTATATGTGATAAACTAGATTTTTTGGCAAAGAGATAATGATGCAGAATTTAGCAATAACTGTAATGTTTATTACATCATTACTTTGAAAAGCACATTTTTTCTTTGAGAACACACCACTATTTGTGAGAAACAGCTGTCTTTTTTCTTCTCCACGTTCAACATACAATCACACAATGGCTGAGGTTGGAACACACCTCCATAGATCAGCAAGTCCCAACTACCCTGGCCAAAGGTAGGTCAATTAATGCACAACACTCTAGGCCATGTCCAATTGGGGTTTGAGTATCAGCCTCTCTAGGTTACCTGTTCCACTTTTTGAGCAATTTCACAGTGAAAATATGTTTCTTCTTCTGTTTAAATGGAATTTCCTGCATTTCAACTAGTGCACATTGCCTCCTGTTGTTTCACTGGATATTACTCAGACGAGTCTTTCCTCATCTTTGCTCATCTTATCTTCTTTATTCCTTCTACCAGGTATTTAAACAAGCTCCTTCTGATAAGCTCCTTCTGAGTCTTCTTATCTTCAGGCTGAACAGTCTTTCAGCCTCTCATCATAGAACAGATACTCCAGTTCTTAATGATTTCAGTCCTGTTCACTGGAATTAGTCCAGTTGCTCCACATCTCTCTTGTACTGGGGAACTGAGATGTGAACCCAGTGCCCCAGGTGTGGTCTCATTGGTGAATGCTACATAGAGGGGATGGATCATCTCCCTCCATCTGCTGCCAACACACTTCCTCATACAGTACAGGATGCAGTTGGCCGCCTTTGCCACAGGGGCACATTGCTGGTTCACATTCAGCTTGTATCCTCCAGGACTTCCCCTGCTCTCCAGCCAGTTGGCCCTGCATGTGTGCTGGTGCATGGGACTATTCCTCTTCAGGTGCTGGATGATATCAGATATTATTCTGGTTTTGTGTCATTTGTAAACTGGCTGAGTGTGCACTCCCTCCTCTCAATTAGGTCATTAATGAAGAGCTTAAACAGTACTGTATCCAGTATCAGCCACTGAGAGTACTCCAGGCTCCTGCACTCTGGGCTCCTAATTACAACCCTTTGAGCCTGCCAATTCAGACAATTCAACACACTTCATTCATTTATCTAACCCATACTTCCATATATCTTGTTCTTACATGAGTTTCTCTTAATCTTCCTTACTTCTCAGCAGGTAGAGAGGCTATTTGGAGTCTGAATCATGTCCCAACATTGTATGCTATCATTATAAATTATTCTAATTGACAGATCCTATGCTAGTCCTTAAAATTGCTTAGCCTTAACTACTTCTACTCCCATTCACTAAGACTGTATTTATTTCCTCTAAATCAGTCTTTCATCTGATATAAAACTTCATGCACTTTCTCTGCATTTTCCTATTTCCATTACTTCTGCAAAGACTTGATCAAAAGCCCTTCATAGAGCCACGGAAATTCTCTCATTCCTCTTTCAAATACTCTTTGATAAACTTTTTTCAAATAATCCTAACAAGTTAATGAAACGTGAACATTCTATGTGAAACTCTATTGTAAAATCCTATTACTTATTATCAATTTGCAGTCCTTCCCCCCGCCCCGAACATAAGTCTGTAGATCCTCCAATACAAAATATAGCAGTATTTTATCATCTTTCTTATTCTCTAATACCACAAGGAGCTTTCAGGAAGTATTAGTAGTGAAATGATAAAAGCAACTTCTTTTGCTGTGTCCTGGGAACACTAAAACCCCACCACTCATCATTGTATGCTGCTGTTAAAAAACAGTGCATGTTAAAGAAAAAAGGATTACTGTATCCATTCTTATGGCAATAAACTCTGGTGTGCTTTTGGGAGTATCTGCATAAACAGAAAAAATCTCACTGATGATTACATCAACATTACTCCCACAGAGCAAAGTGGCATAACTTCCACTGATTTCAGAGGGGACATTTAATCTGTATATCACATGCTGAAACTCAAAGAGAAACTAAATGTCTTATGAAAGGTTCAGAAACAATAAAGCTGAAGCACGAGGATATCAGGTGTTTGAGGGCAGAAATATGATGGTGATTCTATCTGTTGCATAAAATAAGCACAGCAACAAATAGCTGCCTGGAAGTGAATTCTGTCAGTGAAGCTTGCCTTAAAGTCAGGACACTTCAAAAAACTTGCTCTAATCATAACATCACTTCAGCAGGGAACCTCTTGTTGTTGAAACAGTACAGTCTTTCTGGACCTTGCAGATTCTGCTATGTTACTGGATAAACAAGCAATGTCAGAAGATACAAATGTCTTCTACCATGTCAGATGAACTTGAAGACCACTACTCTCACAGCTAAATAACAATTTGGTCAGAACATTCCACCTATTTTTTGTCTTCAATCTGAGTTTTGCAATACCTTATGCATGGACTTGAAAGTGAATGCTATAAGACTGTAGAGACAGGATTGGCCTTGATGTTCCATACATAACATATGCTCTTTCTTCCATCGTAGATCCAATTATTGATTTCACAATGATTTAGAAGAACACAGCAGGGTTGTAATTTTCAAATTACTGTAGGTAAGAAAATGGCCAAAGAAGTAGACACAAGGAAATGCTGCCTGTCACTCTGTCTGCCACTCATCTCTTCTTCACTGCTGTCTATTCCTTTTTTTATAGCCTAATTGTTTTTCACACTGACATTACAGTTTTACTTATCTTTCCAACCCCAACTTTAACAATAAGAAAGGCAATGCAAGGGAAAAAAAACCCCAAACTCTGTTTTCCCGTTACAGATTGCACCTGCAATGGAGAATTGTAAGCAAGATATCTTTAAAAAAAGGCATTACCTCCTCATTCTTCATTCTAATTTATTTTATTTATAAAAGTAATCCTTCTCCATACTGTTCTCTCAGCATGATACATGTACTACCACTCATCTGACTATGTGAAATAAATACTGTGTAGAAAACCACACTTAAACTTAAGGCTGTTGAGATTTATTCCTGTAAAATAATTACAATTGGATGGATTCCAAAAAAGACTTGTGACTACTCCTTTTCTCAGTATGTCCCTATTGTGGGTTTTAAATCCTAATTCAAATTAACACTTACTATCCACCTGCTTATGATTAAGCTTAAATTATACTTCGTTTCATGTTGTACTGAAACAGTAAATTATATACAAAGGCAGTGTCAAGCACACAGAAGTGTCAAGTAATTATCTTTTTTAAAGGGCTAACCATACAACTCTAGGGTATAATATTTACAGTAGAAATTTACTTAGTTCAAAATGTCCATTTAGTTACAACAGCAGGGAAACTAGCAAGAAATACTTTGTTGCCCTTTTTAACCTGGATATGGCAAAGATGAAAGTAGAGGGAGATCAGTAATGCAAGTAGCATCTGTTACATGTAAAACCTGTATTGTGTCACCTGGCAATGATGGCATACATTAAAAAAAAGGGGGAAAAAAAAGAAAAAGGAAAAGAATATACATTTGTTCAAAAATATATAAATATATAAAGTTGTTGAGAGCTTTGATCAAAATCACTGCTATTGAAAGATGATACCATGAAGAGCAGTTAGCAGGACTGGATGTTTTGATCTAGGTTGGGACTTCTTTTTAAATTTGGTTTGTTGAGCTTTTTAACTTTAAAACTTTGACTGTGACAAAATAGAGAACCTGTAATAAAAAGGTTAACCGAAATGTTATTAAAATTGTCTTAGACTCACATAAAAATATTGGGCACTACTCAGACATTTCTTGAGTCTTGCAGGACTCATCTGAGGCAATGGGAATTCATCACACCTTGAGGCCTTTCAAATGCACAGGTAAGTATTTTTTCTATTTATACTTTGCAATTTGTCTATTAAAAGGCCATAGATATACCCTGAATATCAGCAACTACTAGGCACCTGTCAGATAGAAATTAATATTGGCATATTTAACATACAAATCACTAAAACAGAAAGGAAGGATGAATTTCTCAAACAGTGCTTCTAAGATACATGTAATATGAAACAAACCTGACTTTAGAACATTGAATGCTTGGAACTCTTCCTGGGTAAACTGGCAGCTTTCTATCAAATACAGGAAAACATGGTAAATTGTCAGAGATGGAATCTCATAAGCATGTAGGGTTCTGTCTATGTGTTCTGTGGAATTAGGGGGCTTACATGCACAGAGAAAATTCTTCTTTACTCAAACTGGCTAAAAACCCAATGGTGTTAAAAAGAACATAACTTCTCACGGTAGGGGTTCTTAAAATGTCAAAATTATTGTTTTCCTTTCTATTTTTTTTAATATTTTGTGACAAATATATTACTTACCTATCTCAGAAGCAGACACTGTGATGTTGTACCAAGGTGTCTCCTCTCTGTCAAAGACCTTAGCAGTCTTAATGGTTCCAGTACTAGCATCAATGGTGAAATACCTGTTGTCTTCTGTGTTGTGATCAATGAAATATCTATAAAGAAATAAAACAATATAGTTATTACAGTATTTAGAGTTCAAAGTAAGAGAAAGTTACACAAGAATATTAAATTCAAGTTTTTAAAATCATAGAAATTTATACAAATACCCTAAGAAAAAATTTCTATGTTATGGAGATACCCCAGATTTCATATCTGCGGTAACAGCATATTTCATGTCTTTCATAATGTTACTTTTCTTTTGATACATAACAAGGTTTCCACTGTGAATCAGAAAGATATAAATTGCTAACAGTTGATATTTTGCGCAGCAGTATACAATCCTGTCAAAGGTAACATACACTTCTATTTTGACTAAAATATCATAAAAATGGAAAGGCAGAAAGGAAAACAGAAAGATATTAAGACATCATTCTTCTGCCTATTTGCTTGTCACTGCAAACCAGTGTGCTCAGTCCTGGTACCTACTTTGAAGACTGTCTCTCTGACATGAAGTTGATGACATGATGACATAAGCCATTCTGAACATAAGCATTAGAAAGACAGGTAGCAGAAGAGACCAGTTCCCAGAGCTGACATTGAGATTAGCCTACAAGCAGAATTAAGCAGTCCTGCTTCACTCCCTGGGCTTTTGGGTCTAGCAAAGTAGAAGTCTTAAAGTACGTAAAGAAAGCCATGAGTGAGAATACAAAAGAATAGATTTACAAGACTTTTTTTTCTCAAAGCTGGAAACGTTTACAACAGTTTTTAACAAAGGAAGCAATTGCAGAGCCTCACCAAGACTTTTTCACTAACTTCAGGCTTGATTAAAAAAGATCAGGAAAGATATTCTAAGCCTGTCCTGTAACAAAATTGTTTTTCCTGATAATTTTTCTGCCCTGCTTTCATTCTGTGATTTTTAAAAATATATATAGGTCACCATGATTTATTTATCTCATCCAATTGCTCTTATTTCTACACCACCAAAAGTGTAACTGCCAGCTAATAAAGAGTGCTGCACATACAAGCTGCCAAGCTCATAAAACAACAAAAAAGTCACTTCAGTTTTCTTCTCTCACAATATATTTATTTAGATTATAGAAAACACTTTGTGGAAATGAAATCATGACTGTTGGAGCTGTTGGAGATACAGCAGACCTCAATCCCCATCCACTGCATGTTTCTCTGGAATAAGGATTTAACTCACTGTCTCCCATCTCAACATCAATGAGAATTAATGTGTAGTTCATTAACTACCAACATCTGAGAATACCTCATTCTAAAATACACCAGAAGTGCTCAATAAAGACACTTTGGATGTACAAGATGGCAGTTGAAGTTCCTTCAAACAAGTACCAGACCCAAACTGTCTCCATACTGAAAGCAAAGTCTTGATTCTGTAGGGAAAGGTACAACCAGTTCTGAGAATTTAAGGTGGGAAAGTTTTCTTTCCAAATGGCATTATTTAATCAATGTGTCACAACTTGGATGAAAAAAACCCACCAAAGTCATGTTGCCAGAAAGAGAACAAAACAAACTTTCTGAATTACTAATTGTTGAACCACAACAGGCATTACAGACGTGCATCTGAAACTTGGTGTGCCTCTCAGTGCTCAGTAAACTCAGGAGCTAAATTAAAAGCAACCTCTTGATCAGTCACAGATCAGGACATATTGAATGTTACAACTATCCAAGAAAATTTATATTGCTTTGGAAGGATATTGGAATCCTCTGAGGACCCATTACAAAACAAACAAACAAAAAAAGGGCCATACAACTGTTGGCAGTGTTTTCTATAGCAGTGTCAGTCCAGGCTATCCACGTCTCTTTATTATTTGGGAACTGGGATTAGCTTTTCAATTTCAGAACTGATGTTTCCAGTGTCTCTGCAGAATTCAATCTTCCACGAAACATAAATTTTCAGGTTCACCAAGTGTTTATTTCTCAGGAAATATTTTGAAAGATTGTGTCAGTATTGGTGGAGAAGAGGAATCTCTTATGCACACAGCAAGCCTTACCCTTTATTATTTACAAAAACTTTTGAGACAGGATGGTATCAAACTCTAAAAGTCCATAATGCTGCCATGCTTGCCACAGAGTTGGAGTTATGTTGGGACTTGGACAGAAGATGTAAACTTCAGGTGGAGAAATCACACCAGGCCTTGTACATTATGGTTGGCAATATAGGAAACATGAGGTATGACAAATACTTGAACAATCTTGACTACATTACTATTAAGGCAGAAATAATGAATGTTTGGTTGTGTTGGGCAAGATGGGCAGTGCACACACACACACACACAACCATCTTTTACATGATGAATGGGAAAGCTGACAGAGAAAGCATAGGAAGCATAATTGTCCCTCAAGTTTTCTTGGAGACCTTAGCAGGACCCTGAGTAGAGCTCACGATGACATATGCAATGTTAAAATTTCATTCCTTCCCTCCTAGTACAGCCTTGTTTCTCTTGACTCTAGAGGTCTCCTGATAATGATGAGAATTATTTGCTAAAAAAAATTAAAGCTGCTTCATTGACCATTATGGAGCCTGTACCACAAATCCAAACCAATTCGTAACACAAGAGTCTTGTCCCTGCAAACATTTATTACTGTGGACATTGTTGACTTATTATCAACATCAGGCACAGTGACTACTCTGTGAGTCAGTATTGTGCTGACCGCAGAACCATAAAAATAGGCCCTATTTAGCATTTTTTGACAGTAGCTTAAAAATAAGATTTCAAATTGGGTTTAAATGAGGAAAAATCTTCAAGCAGTAAAAATACTCAGCTGCTTTTGTGAGTGTGTGGCTTATAACAAATCATTACCTCTTCGTCCAAGTAAAATACAGAACTAAAACCAACAAATACCTACCTGCCATCTCAGTGGAGACAGCAGATGGGAGATCACTGCAGCACCAAGGATGCAAGGGTTAACATGTCAGAAGCCAGAGAAACCCATGAAAATGGTCATGTGGGGGTTAGGATTTCCTCCTCCAAAAGATGGTTGGATTAGTGAATCCTTTGAAGTGTCTGTACACCAATGCATGAAGCATGGGCAACAAACAGGAGCTGGAAGCCACTGTGCACCAAGGGAGGTATGACATTGTTGCCATCATGAAACAACTCTTGAAGATTATCAGGAGGTTTCAAGGTTGTGCAGGGAAAAAATTAGAAGGGTCAACTAGAATTTAAACTGGCCAATGATATAAAAGACAATAAGCAAAGTTTCTACAGCTATATTAGCAATAAAAGGAGAGCTAAGGAGAGTCTCCATCCTTTAATGAAGCACAGTGACCAAGGATGAGGAAAAAGCTGAGGTACTTAATGTCTTCAAGACATATAGTAAAAGATGGTCTTATTTTTAAAAATATGAACACTCTTTTCTAAATCAGTTATTTAAATGTATTCTATAGAACCTCAACACTCTCAATTTAAAGAACTCAGTGTTGGATGAATAACTTCAATTGTACTTTCTGTGTCACTAATGGAAATAAAAGTGCTCCTGTGGTAATTTATTGTACTAGCACTTTTACTTCCAGTTATATTAGAATAATGAAAAATGCTTTTAATTTATCCCCAGTAGCACTTCAATTTGTGTCCTAACTTTTGCATACAGTTACAGACAGACACACATTGATGGCTTGACAGAATTTTTCTTGATCATGAATAAGTAAGAGTGCCCTTTTATTATGCTTCGCCATTACTATAATGTTCAGGTCTCCATTATTCCATATTCTTCCTTACAATTGCTTTGTGTTATCATAGCTAATGCAGTCATTTGTACTGGTCTAGTTCCCAACCTTCATGAATACCTCAGTAAAAAAACTTACAGATGATATTCTCACACAGTAGAACAACTAGGAATGCTGGTCTAAAGCACTGCTCTGAAAACATTTTGAACAAGAAACTCCCTTGGCAGAGTCACTCTTTTTTGTTACATATAAGAGGACATTTAGAACAAGTTTCATTGTATTTACAAAGAGCTTGCCATTTTGGACCTTTATCAATATTAGACATCCATTTATCTAGAGTTATATCCACAAACAGAGCATCCTCCAGACCCAATAATGCTTTACTTAGGCAGCTGAATTTATTTCACCTAGTAAAAAACTTCTTTCAGCTAGATAGTAGTCACAACAACCCTTCTCTGTACCTCTACTGAGCTGTTTTGCAATGCTTTTTCTAGACTGCATAAAGCTACAGTGCCAGTTTTGAATTTCTAAGTGTTCCTTCAAAAGGGATTTTTTCATCTTAATTCAGTTGTCCGTTTCTTCTTACTTAGAATGCATTAATTTAAAAAATGAATATATAATATTGGTTGCAGGTATTTGTTTACAGACACTTTACTTATGGCAATGCTGCGTGAATTAGAATACTTTTAACCATTAAACCAGCACATCTGAGTTGCATGGTACATGCTAATAAAGAGATTTAATAACAAATCATGCCTAGAGAAACAGCTCTCCATAAACTGTTTAAGTCTGAACCAGCAACAGAAACCAATCTCTACGAAAGTACATTAAAAAGAATTATGAATATAGAAAACTTATTAGTCACACTATCTGAAGAGAATCTGAAGGAAGTTAAAATACTGAACTCAATCCTGCTAGCACTGGGAAATGCAACATGTGCCACCTTTTTATCAGACAGAGTTACTCAACAGAAGGGTATTTCCAGCTTCCATCCACATCCTGATTCCTCCATAGCAAGTCCCTGGCTCCTGTGACTTCATTCCTCCCTTTGTGTCTTAGTGAGGCAGTGGTTCAGTGGTGACAGATGTTCCCACCATTTTTATTGAAAACTAAAAGCATTTGTGTGAATTGGGAAATAAAGAGAAAGATATATATACATAGGATGGGCCTTAGGCAGAAGGGTGCTCTGCACTTCCAGATCAGTTTGCAGTATTAGTCAGGCTCTAATAATAGAGACAGCTTAAACATGGAGAAAATTTTAAAAGGTGAGAAGGAGTTTAAGAACATTAATGATTTCCAAACCTTTTAGGAGGGCTTCTGAAACTTAAACTCTTAAGTATTTTCAGAATCTTTCATCCCAAATTATCCCATCTTAGACAATATTAACATCAGTTTTTCACTTGACAGATAAGTGACATAGTCTGTTACTATTCCAGTATGTCTCTCTCCAGCTACTGTGTTTTAAGGAAAAGCCTTGAATTTGAGGTTTAAATAGTTTTGAGTTTTTAACCTTTTTTTTTTTTCCTTTAATCAAATCTTTAGCTCCTCCTTTCACTATGCTATTTTTATTTATTACTCTATTGACCAACTAAAAACAATAGCTCTGTCACAAGTTTCCCCTCTGGTTACAAACATGCTATTGCTAATGAACTTCCAAAGCCATATTTCAGCCAGACGTGGATTCATAGGTCATAGTACTTCTTTGCTCTCTTGTATTGGCACATGGGTAAACAGCCAGCTCTCTAGGAACAAGTGAAGCTGGTTACAAAGAAGCACTTTAAAAAAGTCATGGAAGGGGATAGATACACTCTCAAACTGATTACTCACACCATCTAAAGATCTCTTAGATACCAAATGCCATTATAAGGAAATCTGTTTAGTTAAAAATTTCAGCAAAGAAATTTACTCAGAGAAGCTCAGACTCAAAATACAGAGAGGGTTTTTCTTTTTCTTTTAAAATAGAACTTAGAAAAAAAAAAGTAAACAACAACTGCAAAGGCTGAGAGGATGGAAGTACACCAGGACGAACAGGGAGAGAATTGATCAACTGTCTGTGTTCGGCCACGTGGAGATTAACAAGAAGTGGCCCTCGGTAGGACATAACTCCAGTGCACGTCTTTTAACCTCTCTCTGCCTCCTGAGAGTAGCATTTCTCACAAGCCTGGGAACCAGCAGCATCCCCTTGAAGCCAAGTGAGGCAGTGGAGAGACATTCCGTTATCATGACTGCTTTGCACTACGCTGCCTCCCTCCCTGGGCCAACCTATTTCCCCATAGTTCAAACAAATGTCTCCAGGAGTGAAAAAGCAATTGTGAACTGTGAGTCAGAAGTTGGCTGCCAATACAGCAGGTAACCAATTTTCTCCCTGCAGTGTGTCTGATAGATTAAGGAGACATTAGATGTTCCAGAGCTCCTCACCAGAAGACTACTACTGAGAACTACAGCCTTCAACTGTGCTTTCCAGTTGTGAAAATGAAATGCATTTGAAGAGAGCTTAGAGAAGGTAATCTCTCTGTTTACCATTCCTTTGCTTTTTTTTCAGACAGGCAGAGCATAACTTTGAGAAAAATACTGGTCCTTTCAGAGTATATGCAGAAACTGACGTGCTGCTCCCAACGAGTTAGCTCTGGTGTGGCTGCCAGCTGATATCCATCAGCTGATCAGCAGTAGCACCTTGCTGTCTCCCATACAGAACTCCTGGTCCAAGTCTCATGCCAAAATCCCAGCTCTGAAGAAGTGTCAGCCTTTCCTCTCCCTGTCCTGGAGATGTGAGGTGGTAGAGACTGGGAGGCATGGCAGAGTTGCAAACACTGAACTGCTGTCTCCCAGCAAAGCCTTTGAGATGAAGCTACTACTGGTTTGCTTTTCATGCCAACTTGGCTTCCTGCTCCTACTCTTATTCCCATCCCCTATGCACTGCTAGCATAGTGCTCACCTTGGACGCTAGAAAATGGCAATGTTGTTCATTTGAAGGAAATGAGACATTTCTTTACACTCATCCTTTCTCACTGACAATTTGTGTCTGCATGTGTTAAACACTGATCATCTTTTCTAGCTAATTCTGCCAGTAAATGTAGGCTAAGAACAGCCCACACCCTAAGAGGCATAATTCAGGAGTCAAAGAAAGATAAAGGTTTGTCTTCCTTTCCTGACTTTATAAATCTCTTAGGAGGATTATGACTGTTCAAATGCATTTCAAGTAGATATGTTGATGGCAGAACTGCTATACTGAAGTTGCTTTTTAGTCAGAGAGATTAACATTCAGACTCCATAGCTGCTAAGAAATAAAATGCAGTCAGTGTTACATGAGAATCACTTTTTGTTTCTGAAATGTTTACCAGCTAAAGAATGGTATTCTACTTGCATACTATCTTTTTTTTTTTCTTCTCATACTGGAGACTAAACTAAGAAAACAAGATTGTTAGATTTATGTCTATTTATTAGAGTTGAATAACCCTATCAAAAGACTACACTACAGAGACGTTCAGATATGAAGGGTGACTCTTAAAACCATTAAAGAATTTTAAATACTGGAAGCATTCTGAAGTCAGTGGAAATTTCAGGAACAAAAAAAAAATGATGTCCTGGCATGAAATATCAGCTTCTCAGAGTCACCACATAAAGATGATCTGTCAGTGTTCTCACTCACAGCTCTAAGTGAGGGATGGAGGTGGTTCTGGTTGCTGTGAGATTTTGACCATGATACCGAGCTGGATGCTTCCTAGTCAGAACAGCTGTCAGAACAGCTTAGCAGTTCCTGCACAGAGAGATGGACACTTTTGTTAGTGGGAGGTCTGGGACATTCAGCTTGACAGGAATCTAAAATAATTTGAGACCTCAGGGAAAAAATCAGCAACAGATCTCCCACCTCAATAGTACAAAGAAATGTTTTAAAATGGTTCCTCCTTGTGAAGACAGACAGAGAATCAGAGAAGAAATGGGAGAAAAATTTCTCTCAGTCTCCAGCCATTCAAAACAAGGTGTTCTTTTTCTATTTTGATTTACTGACAGTATTAGAGAAGAATAATGCTAGAGTAATACAGATAGCAAGTGAATCAAGGAAGTGCAACAGTGAAGGATACAGCTCCTCTCTGCTAACTGTGAACCATTCACATACCCTGGGAAGACATTAGCATGTTTCTGTAGGTGTTGATTACAGGGTTATGACAGTGTCACACTTGGATGGTCTGAGAAGTGTGGAGGACAGATATCTGCCTTTGCCTCCACAAGCTCAGGGCTAGCAGGATCTGGGGGGAACTGGACATGTGAAGGAGGGACAGTCACTGCACGGCGGCACTGATCTCAGCAGGCTGCCTTAGGTACAGCTAAGCATCCTATGCACAGAGCAGCACAAACCAAACTGACCTTATTCCATTTATATGACATTCAAAAAGCAAGTGAGATGAACAAATATAACTAGGTGAAGAGGCTTTTATATTTTCCAGCAGGGGATCAATCTCACTTTCTCTCCCTCCTGACAGCAGGGGGGAGTGGTGTAGAAACTGATACTGATCTCAGAGGACAGGAAGAAAAAAAATACTTAAACCCACAATTTTCATTTTCAATCCCCTACCCCAATCCCCTCATGCAGATTTCTCCTACAACTCCCTTCACTTAGCATGCTGACACTGTGTAACCAAAAATTGAGTGACTGAGTTTGATTCAGAAGTTCAGGTTCTACCCTACCCTACCTCTAGTAAATACAACCTTTACATCAGAAAAACAGTCTATATAACCAGAATCCTCTGCAACACTTTATGCTTTTAAAGTTCTCAGAAATGGTAATAGGGCTGCATGGGTATGTTCTTCTATCTACATATGATCATGCCTCTTGGAATATCACTTACTGAAAATGAACATGATTTATAAAAGCTGATGCCAGAAAGTCCTGAACTTATGTTTATCTTTTGCTACCAATGCAGCAGAAGTAAAAATAAGTTTCTCTGCCTGATGCAGGAATTGAAGTAAAATTTGCTGCATGACATTGTTTGTTAGAATTCAATGTACTTGTCAGTCATTACTTTTTCAGCATTCTATCAGAAAGAAAGGAAGAGAAAGCTGTCAATTTAAATTAAACTAGGGTAAGGTAACTTTGAATTCATTACAGCTTCTAGATACTAAATATGGTGTTGCATAGCACATTTCTGTACTCATTAATATTTACATGTATCATGACCATTACAATACATTATCCAGTATAATGCAACACCATAAGACCTACAGAAAAGTCTGAAGCCAGAATCAGAGCTGAGATTGTACTTGTGTTCTTCATTGACTTGGCACAAAATTAACAATCTGATACTCTCAGAGAAAAAAAAAAGCAAAATCTTTTTCTAACTTTCACTACACTGATTTTATTGTTTTGTAGTTGGTTGGCTGGGTCTGCCATTCCTGAAAGTAAAACAATTGTTTTCTATAAGCACCCTTTATGCTTCATATTTATTTCTGTTGTGTTTTACTGCCTTTTTTATCAGTAGTGTCAAGAGCCCAGTGAAGAAGTTTATTTTCTAATGACATTGAGAGCCTTAAGACTACTTCAGTTTCATATAGCTAAGCAATTTCAGTCCTAGCAAATAAAATTCATTACAGGGAGGTAACTACAGACTGGTTAGGGTACACAACAAAAACAACCTCAATACCAGTGTATTTATTAATAAAACAGAAGCTAATCAACCTTTAAAGGATCCAACAAAAGATAAGGTTATTTTTAACCAAGCTGTGATAGACATCATTCCAATAAAAGGAAAGTGCTTATATTTCTTATGGCTTGATGCTACCCTCACATGCAGAGTGCTGATTGGTACCTGTTCCCCATTCACCAGGAGTCTTCTGTTGAGTAGCTGGGCAAAGATCGTTCCTGCCCAGAAATGAAACAATCTAGTTCAAACATACTACGTGCCAATAATAAATTACTAGAGGGGACAGAGGGCCTATCACTAGTGCTCAAA
The DNA here is from genome assembly GCF_028858725.1 of Colius striatus. Lineage (NCBI taxonomy): Eukaryota > Metazoa > Chordata > Aves > Coliiformes > Coliidae > Colius > Colius striatus. The sequence continues at coordinate 10,465,879 of NC_084762.1, forward strand.
ACAGCGATATGCCTCCAGTACCACTGCATGACAAAGACGGCACAGCAGCAGCAAAAGTAGTAAGCTGACCTTACAGTACTTCTAGAATAGAATGCTTTTGTTTCTCAGAGGCCATTCTTAACAGGATACAATGTTCTCAAGATTTTCAGTTCTTCATAGGACAGTATAAAACTGAGATCAACTTAAATATGAGGGAAATTGCCCATGTCATGGAACTATTTTCGCTATTATATCGGAGCTTCAGCAAGTATAAAGGTCTTAAACTTATGGCTTTGCTCTCTTCTGAACTACTAACTTGGAGGAGAATTGGGGAACAGCAGTGACATCATTTTTTGAAAACCACTCCACTGCAAAGAGACTTGATGCAATCAGCTTCAAGAATCACTAGGAGTATGTGTTGTAGCTGGATGTACTCCCCATCCAAGAATCACCTACAGGAAGATCTAAGGCTTTCAACAGGCACTATCACAGCCCTGAGGCAGTACCAGCAGCCTCAGGCTGCTCCCAATGCACATATGCAACTTGCCAATTGAAAGCTGTTTTCACTCCTAATCCTCACGGAAGTCTTCTGTATATGGGTTCAGGAAGAAAAGAGATCATTTCTAAGAAAATATGGAGAGATTTAAAGTGAATAATGTACTCAAATATAATTATAATTGGAGTATTTAGTAGTCATTCTTTCTTTCCTATTGTATAGGAAGCTTTTAAGAACCACTTGCACACCAAATATTACTATAAGCCAGGATTTAACTCTGATCTGTTAAAGCAACAAAAGATTTTGGTGTGGAAGTAGACTACTTCACACAATGAAATGAAAAGGGATTAGTTTCTCATAAATGTTCCAACTAGAAAATAATCCATGTGAGTGAATTGCAATTTAGCATGTTTTCCATTGATTTAGAACAGAATTTTTAAAGTAAATTGCTGTTTTTCAAACCACTCAAAAAAACTTTATCTTTAAAACTAATACACGATGGAGTTTTAATATCTTCTTATGCTCTCTATGATTACATTTGCTTTTCTTATTTCTACAGAATAATAATCCTTTCTTTCAAAACACAGCATTTTTAAAAGTTTCCCTGAAAATGCATTTCCATTTGAAGGGAAAAAAAAACAACTTAAAAAGAGAAAATCCTTTAAAACAGCCTAAATTGCCAACCAGATAATGTCTGAATAAAAGAAACCTCTAATGGTTACATTTGTTATTACAAAGGTTCTTTTGCTGGGCTTGAGAAAGTAAAACACTAGTACAAGCACTGGCATGAAGTCAAAGCTCTCTGAAGACTTCTCAGCTCAGGAATAAGCTGTAATCACTGTGATGAAATTGCAGTGAGTATTCAGTTCCTTCTTTATTGATACCATTAGGGGATGTTATTTATTTTGGGGGTTAGCTCAAATAACTTCCTTTAAAAAGATTTCCCTTTAATTACTGTTACTACTCCTTTAACCATTATTCTGCTTATAAGAATTGTTCCTGCCACCAAAATAAACTGTTACTTAATTGGGTAGTGAACAGATCACAGCATTGTATCTCTTTTAGCAGCTGGACAGCAAAGAAGTGATACGATTGCAACTGTGCCTCATGCTTTATCAGTCTCACACAGCAATGAGTGGAAGGGATGAACAAGAGGATTAGGAAAAACTGTTAAGAAAATCGCCGTCCCATACCTCATTCTGCAGACTGAGAGTTTGGAGATGTATCTGAGCCATTTGACTGAGAAATCGTTACACCATTACTCCATTGCTCCACACAGATCAGTTGTGCAAGTCCTATCTGTAGCTATCTTCCCTGAAGAATATGTGATCTGTGCTTTCTAAAGAAAGTTACATTGAATCTTCCTGGGTTTATTCTTATAAACACTATTGTTATTTCAAATGAGTTAGGAATGGCCTGCTCTGGCAGGGGGACTGGACTAGATGATCTTTCCAGGTCACTTCCAACCCTTTAGATTCTGTGATTCTGGGAATCCTCAATGAAACAAAGATATGAAAGGAGCAATAGAAAAATAAATGTCAACGGGGAGAAAATACAGGAAAGGCCAAGGTATGGACAATTACTTGAATAATGTGGACGTTTGATGTTCTGGCTTCTATCACTGGTTCCAAATTCCTTCTCAGGAAAAAAAAAAGCCTAAACAAAAAGTAAAATGTTGGAAATATATTTCCAGTCTCCAAATAATCACCCATTTCACTCAGAAAATCTATTTCTGACCTTCTTGGCCTTTGTTAGAACTGCTACTGCTTCCCTTTTACTTCACTTGGCTTCCTCCTCTCTAGACAAAACTGTTAGGGGCTACAGACTGTTGAATTATGGAGGAACTAGTCACTTGCCCTTTCTACTCCCAAACTACCATGTTGCCTAACCTGTCTGAATGCGTTAGCTGTTGTTTCAGAACTATAATATTAAAGCTACAGGCACCTGGCAGTTAATTGTAGCGAAATTTTCTCATTTATGTTAAGAAAATACAGAAATACCATAGCGGAAATTTTTCAAAGGCAATAACTTCCCACTAAGAAATTGTATATATTGACTGTCTGACACTATAAGCATTTTGAATCTTAGACTATTAGCACAACAGAATTGCAAAACCCTGATGTCTTCAGTGTTCTGCAAAACTTGTTTCATTTTACCAAGATTATTACACATTTCCAGTAGATTCCAAGTCAGTCAGGAGACTAAAAACACCCAATTAGCTTAAGAAAATCTATTTTCCAAATACATACTCATATAATTTCCACAAAGGCTATACCATTGTGTCATTAAAAAGAATAGCATCAAATATGTTTTCACGAAGAATCTTATTTGAAGCATTTCAGATCCACTATCACCTTCAAGACAAACATTCATGTATTCTTCCACAAAACTCTTACGCTACATGTCACTTTAGAAAGTAACTCATGCCACAAATGAAGCCAGTAAAAATGTCATTGGATCCTACTATGACTGAAAACACGTAACTGAAAACGTTACTCCAAACCACTAATGAATTGAAAGCCCAATTCCAGAGTCTTCAAGGTTAAATCCAAATGCTCTTAAATTCAGCAGAAGTCCAATTAACATCCATAGATATAGACATTTGCCACTGGTGGTTTTCCAAGGTAATTCTAGATGAAGGTAATTCCAGATTGATTTTAGTTTCTTAGTTCAGACTATGACCTATTTCCAAGCCAGTTTTGTTACTGTAAGAAGTATGCTGGCCAGAGCAGTAACACAGAAAGGGTTTTTAGTTGTTTTTTTTCTTTTCAATGAGAACATTTTCTGTAAGAACAAATTTAATTAAAAAGACTCTCATAGTCTTTCCTTCCTAGTATGTTATGTATTTGTTTCGTTTTCATATGATGTATTTGATGCTGCAAGTGCTTGCTTCTCAGTATTTCTTCTTGCCCTAGACCTCGCAATTGAGGATGACATGACATATCCCTAGCAACATCAGTTACTACACTTATTGTATTCTGATAGATACTCCATAAAAAATGAAATATTATACAAAATAATGGCTATTTTAGAAAAATTGTACTGATTATCTGTGAGGAAAAGTGTACCTAACCCAGCTCCTGTCTTGCACAAGCTCCTGGGACAACTACAGTGTGGCAAATGTGCCAAGGGCCAGCACAATACCAGCATCATAGGGGAAAAACAGCATAATGGTTCTGAAAAGACTTAAGAATTAGTGATAGGATACTGATTGGCAGCAGCCCAGTGAAGTGCACTATTTGATACGATGCACTAAGATATACTGGTCCTCTTCAGTGGGAGGTTTGGAAAGGTTACAGGACCTAGAGCACACAGACCTTTGCTCAGACTGATGGCTAGAAGGCAATTTTAGTGCAACCCAACAAAAGGTTGAAGATTATGTTATTATATCTGATCCACAGAGACTGATCATGACACTGTTCTGACCTATGTTTCCCCTTATGTACTACAATAAAAGACACAGTTTCAGGCATCCCAGGTCCTATTAACCCTTTAGATGGCAAAATTCAATGCTGTATTATGTGGACTTACTGTACCTCACTAGACTGTTGGCAGTGTCGGGATCTTGTGCCATTACTGTGCCAACAGCAGTCCCGATCTTTGCATTTTCATAGACTTCCATGACATAGGAAGGCATAGTGAAGAGAGGAGGTTCATCCACGTCGCCAACAATGATCTTCAACATCGTCACGTCTTTGAATGGTCCCAAGTGTGAAAAGCGGAAATCAAGGTGAGTATTTGCTCCTTCTATATTAAGTGTATATGATTTCTTTTTTTCATAGTTGAGTGGCTGTCGGCAGAAAAAAAAGAGATTATCAGTGCCATTCTGTGCTTCAGCTTAGCATGCTAACAAGCTAACTACATCTTTTCTGGTTGATTTAAACCACATTTCTTAATGTAACAGGAAAGCGACATTCTGTGATGTTCTGGCAGCTACTGACAGACCTTTTAAGTGGAAAGTTGTACATGTAGCAGGATGAATTCAGGCCTTCTCTGTAACAGAATTGATAACAAGGTACCTGTTCTGGAAAAACTCAGGGTTTAGAATCAACCTCAGATTCTTTTCCCATGATAATGTAAAGTCTCTAGATTTTATCACCTTTTGATTATTATTGGTCAATGCCAAATAGAGAAAAAGGTAGAGACAGGTGTGTCATATTTTCAATTAACAAGTTTAATTTCAATTAACAAGTCTATATTCTAGACTCTTTTCTTTTCATGTCTTCACCAGCAACAGTGAGAGACACAACTCTTCAGCCTGTCTCACCAGGCACTGCTGTGCTGCACATGGATTATCATAAAGGGAAGAAAGTCTGCAGTTGGGGACATGCCTTCTATGGGGCCTCATGTTTCAATAAAACCCAAGAGAAGGCACACCTCCAGATGTACCATCCACCAGAAGCACCGCTGCCACTTTAGCATTGCCCTATTATTTAAATAGATTCCTATTAGGGATCATACCTCACTGTTAGGAAGGAAGGAGCTGGGGGTCTGACTCATACACCACAGACGATGGATACTTTCTTAGGAGTGTCTTTTCTAGGTTGCTGTTCACACATGTGAAAAGATCGTCTCCCTGGTTCAGTTGGTTTTCAGACTATTGTCAAACATCTTTACTGACTCAATATATTTATTTTAACCCTACAATAACATACTATTACACTGTCTTATGCAAGACACAACATGACACACTCAACTCTCAACGTTTCCAGTGTCAGCTGTGTAGTAGAGGAGACTAAAAGCTAAAAGGACGTTTAACTTAAAGTATGCAAGTAATGAAGTTCCATTAACAGATATAGAATTAAGCAATGTTTTTACTGGAAGCCACTAAAGTAAATGACTACTTTTCCATCAAGAATTTAATGTGAGAAATTATTTTTCCCATATATTTTCTGTTACATCTAAATACTGAAAACACTTTAAAAAAAATACCAGTTCAGTTCCAGGCAACCACAGGACACATTTAAGGTTTCAGGTTGCTTTTTTTAAATATACTTCTGTGTTGAGCAGACAATTTATAAAGGACAAGTAGGTTAATATTTATTATCATACCTACCACTAAGTTTCCAACAGTCTCAGAACATAGGCATAACACTAAAAGAAGCTGAACATGCAGGGATTCTTTTTTTCAGAATCAAAATTATGATGGCATTATGGCATGGCAGAATTCCACTACAACTGGTATTGTTCCACATTGACCTGATAGCCTGCATGAACAGAACTCAGTACAAGTATTCAAGCCTTTCACAGAGGCTAAATTAGTTTTTCCTAACATCTCAAAGAGTGGCAAAGCAGTACTTAAAGCAAGAAATATGAGGAACTCAATGTGTGATTTCTCAGTGTATATTTTGTAGATAAAATCTACAGTAAATTTGACTGATGATGTGTAAGAAAAACAGTTGGCCAGGATTTATAGATGCTATATATTTCTTTGATTTCTCCTCTGTGAATTGTAGAACAATTAAATCTATACTCATAGTATGAGATTTTTCTGTATTTTGCTTTCTCTGTCTTTCCTTACTGAATGTTAAAAAGGCATGGAAATTTACCATACCCTGATAAATCTATTACTATAAAGAGCTAAGTATACTACTCAAAACAATTAAAAAGGAAATACAAGTTTAGTAAATTCTAACTCTCTTATTTATTTATTTATGATATGCTTTTGTTATAAGCAGGGAAATATTGAACAGTAATTTGTATTGCTCTGCAACCTATTTATTCTAAGATTAAAGAAGTTGACAATAGGATTGCAACTGGTAACTATGATGCCTTTTTTGAAAATTAACTGAAGTTTATACTGGCCACGACTGGATTAGGTTGCACAGGAAGATTAATTTCTCTCAGAAAACTTATGAGGAATACATAAAGTCTTCTTTTCTTTCTTTTGGGTAGTCCAGGTGGATTTTGCCAACTTCCACTGAAGGAGATTCCACACCCTCCCTAGACAGCCTGTGCCAAGGCTCCCTCAGCTGAAGAGTAAAGAAGTTTCTCCTCATGTTCAAGTGGAACTTCCTGTGTTCCACCTTGTGTCTGTTACCCCTTGTCCTGTCACTAGGCACTATGGAAAAGACTCCTCTCATCCTCTCAGCATCCATCTTTTAGGCATTTATCAGCATTGATAGAGTCCCTCGTCAGTCTTCCCCAGGCTAAACAGCCCCAGGTCTCACAGCCTTTCCTCATCATAGATGTTCCAGTCACCTCATCATCTTGACAGCCCTCCACTGGATGCCCTCCAGAAGTTCCCTGTCTCTCTTCAACTGGGGAGCCCTCCACTGGACACAATAATAATGCCAAATAATTTATATTTACAGAGATAATATTTCTACTATCCCATCAGATTCACAATAAGACTCAAATATTTAAGTTCAAATAACCAAATAATGGTGGTGTTCTGTCTGATTCCTTGATTTCTCCAAGAGAAACAAATACTCAAATAAATGACTTGTAAAGATGTTCACTTGAAGACCTGCTTAAATTCTTCCTCATTTAACTCACAGAGGCCTTGAATATCAGTCACTTATCCCATTATTTGTAGTTATGAGAGGCAGCACTTTCCTGTCTCTTTAGAAATGTAGATCATATCTAGGTATACCTAAAACTGGTCCAGCACTGAAGAGCATTAACTTTCCTGGAAAGAAAACTAAACATTTACATTTTAAATGGACTTAAATACATTTTTTGTTCACATTTCTTACTTTCCCAAAGGAAAACATCTTTCCATTACAATTACCCACATATCTTCATAATGCATTCTTTGGTTATTATGATTTTTATGCAAAACTGAAAATACTAAATGTAGCTCAAGTGACCAGACACAGTGCTAAGTGCAAAATACTGCTGTTCATTACAGTGTATTGTGTGTTTCTAATATCAGACTCCCAGGAGGGATAGCAGAGCTTTATGAGAAGTAAATAGCTGTTTCCTGAATGTTTACAGTCTCATTATACAAAATGGAAGAGATTTGACTGTTCAGACCTGAATAATATTTGCTGGCTTGAGGTCAAGAAAGTTTTAACATATTTCTCTAAAAGTCACAACAAGGGAGGAACATGCTAACTAGTCATTCCTTGAAGGATCCAGACAGTAATAGCTCTCACTGTTCTATTTTGTTTTCATTTCCTCTAGTCTCCCACTCAAACAAAGAATTCCATGAGATAAAGGGGAAATCCCTCCTCAAAGTTGACAATCAATCTTTTGTGGCAGGATTTCTGAGACTCAAGGGTGGCTCCACAGGGCTTGTCCATAGGGCAGATAATGAAACTACCAGACTTTAAGGATCAGCCTAGAATGAGACTAGAAAAAGATTCCTTTCAGTACTCTTGAACTTTTCATGCCTGTTGAACATGGAGGTGCTGAGAAATTTGACTTTTGGATCAGAAGCTCAACAAGTGGAATTTCACAAGGTTTGAGGAAGACTTCAAACAGAGTAACATATTTACTTTTGGCTTTTCTGATATGACTACTATACATTCTTCTAGAGGAGTATTAGAGGGCAAATCATTTTATTCTTACTCCTATAGAAGGTACTGGCATCTGATATATGAAACCAAGCTGATTCTGTTCTTAGTGGAGATTATCCTTTTAGGGTAGGCTATCAAACTAATTCAGTTTCCAGTCCAATGTAAATTAGAAGTAATTACAGTACACAGTGTATAAAATACAAATGAAACTGCATACAGGCTCTGAGTAAAAAATCAATTAACAAAGTGAGATCATCTTCTCTGGGGAAAGAATGGAGGCACTCCACACTGATTTCTGTAAGATTTAAGTGCTGAATTTCTGTTCAACTGAAGTATTACATAAGAAAAATGTACTCCTCATCTTGATGGGGAAATTACTCAAATCACTGTCATGTGTATGTATAAGAACAGGCAACATATGCTTTTGACATACTCTACAACATAGTGACAATTTCTCTGAAGCTATTTTGTCTGCCAAAACCAGTAAAAAATGTGATTTTACACTTTTTAATGTATGGACTCTTTCATTTTGTTGTAAATTCTTCCTTTCTGCTTCATGTTCTCAATATGTATAAATGTATTTAATCAACAATAGTCATGGTGAACTTTTAAATAGAGATCAATGCTTATTTTGAAGAAGAAATAACAGATTATGGTATTAGCTACTTCAAGGCCACTGGGAAATAATTTCAGTGGTACAGAAAAGATAAGAGTTTACTTTTATGAGGCTGAAAGAGGTGTGTATTACAAAACCTCTATAGACATTGAATTAAAGCTTTTAAGATACTGGGAGAGATAAAAAATCTATAAAAATCACTACAAATTATAAAAATAACTTTTCCTTTGGGTAAAAAAATGTTTTTTGAGATGTTAAATACACATTTGATCTGTTCAGATGCACACTCCCTCCCCCTCATTTGTTATGACAGGTTTAATATATTCCCTTTTCCCACTTTTCTCTGATTTTCCTTCCTCCTACCATTAATCAGGCCCAGGATAGGTATTGCCCAGTATGAACACAAATTTGGTTTTATTTTTTTAGGTTGTATGGATATAAACGATACCTACAAGACTCAGTAACAGTAAAAACGTGTGAGAATTGCTAGTTGCTGTCTGTTAGTCCAAGTGAAAACCAAAATCAAGAAACCATTTCCCTTTATGGAAAGATTTTTAAAAAAATATTACTTAAGATACAATAACCCATCTCTCTGAGTTATAACAAAGCAAAAATTCAATCTAGACACAGAATATTAGCAGAAGTTGGCAGACACTTTAAGAAACATTCACTATGAAATCAATTTAGAGGACTTAATATGGAGATGAAATTACAGAATTAGATTTGTGTACGGAATTCAGTTAGGAATGAAATGAAATGTCAAGAACACTTTATAATTAATAGCTTAAATAGACTGGGATAAATATAGGAAATTCATGTAAATAGTAATTGTGTATTGGCTTGATCAGTTACTTTTTGAGTCTTTATAAACAAGTGATATTTACATTATACATTGCACAGCACTTGACCAATTAGATGCCATCTGGCAAATAAGTAAAATGATAACAGTCTATAAAAACTGAATTATACATTCACTGTCACAGATAAACTTGCTATGTCCAGATTTATATCGTTTGGGGGAAACTTTCAGCCTTTTTTCCTTATTCAAAAAATGTTACTTCAAAGAAATTTAATGTGCAAAAACATCATTCAATAAATAAATAAATTATTCCAAAATTCAGTCAAATTTATTTACTTATAAATATTAGAAATGACAATTGGAAAAGAACAGAAGTTTTAAAAAATCACTATTTCTTTCCTTGCATTTATTTTCTCCTACCTCTGCTGCAAAGATTTAAAATGTCTCAGGAAGCAATGTGAAGTTTACACTGCTAAAGTTCATGGTTCAATAAGTTTAGACAGTAAAATATTTTCACCACAGTATCTGCTTATTCAGCATTCAGCATTATATTTTAATTACATACCTAGGGAAGTTTCAAAGTCTTTTGCTTACCTTCTTCAGGGAAATAATTCCTTCCCTTGTTTCTTTGTCAGTAGATATAGAGAACACCCCAGAGCCATCGCCACTTATAATTGTGTACTTCATGTCTGCATTTGAACCGGTGTCTGCATCATTTGCTTTGATTTTGCCAACTGCTGATCCAACTTGAGCTGATTCGGGAACATACAGTTGATAATGTTCTGAGGAGGGAATAAAAAAACCCAAGAGCTTGGACATTTTCTAGCCAAACTAAATTAGAGAATTATTATGTGCTTGATAAACTTCTGAGTAAATGGAAAAGTATTTCACGTGTAAAACTGACAAATAAACATAGGAAATTATTTAGATTCCCAAAATAATTCAAAGGGGAATTGTATTTTCCTTGGGATTTGTTATTCAAAAATCCAAATAACCAAAACATTGCATTAAGTATTCCTAGTTATTTTTGCTGCTCATCACATAACACAGAAATTAACTCTGAAGCTTACTTCACATCAACATTTTCAAAAGTTTATCTTCTCCATAATTTGGTTTTCTGAAATCCAATCAGTTTTGTATCAGTGCATCAACATTTTGCAACGTTGAATGAATACACTTCAACACAGAAGAAGATAGTAAATCTTAATATTTTACCATTGCCACTTTGTAATGCTTTTGTCACAGCATAAAACCCTTTGCATGCAAATTTTAACCAGTACCCATGGTAAAGGAGAACGAAAATCGTGTGTAAACAGAAGTATTACAGTACTATGCCCATAAAAGATCCATGACAACTTTGACCTCTTTTCAGTGTTTTTATACTCTGTTAGGTTAATCATTAGAAAATGGAAAAAAAGCTTTTGAAAAATAACTTTCTTAACTGTCAGTATCTTCTTGGATTAAATCTCTTAACACATATAAAGTTGCCTGGGGGACAGGAAATTGCCACAAGGAGAGAAAAGTGGTGAAACAGACATAATGTGATTATCTGAACCTCATTTTCAATCTGAAACCAAGCCAGAAAAACAGCTCAAAGAAATTTTTCTCCAATATTGCTATGTTGCAACACAGCAGGGATACTGAAACGTACCAGCAGTGAAGAGAAAACACTTCTAATAGAACGTGTGCACACACAAACCTTTGGCCTTCTGCAGTCCCCCATCCATATCCCTCACCAACAGTCTGAAAAGTTTGTATCACCAGCTAACCATCAACACAGAAAAGAGAGTAAAACAACAACTTTTACTAACTGTGTGTTATTACATGTCTTCTGAGAAACTCTCCAGAGTTTCTTCTATATTCCTCTTAGGCACTCTGCGATAGTGTTGCCACAGGGCAACACTGAGGTACAGGATCAGAAGACGCTACCTATCAAAGTTTGCTGATTTTAAACCAGTTAGCGTGACTGTAGAGGTACCCTCAGTAAGCATGGAGAAAGACACAGGCAACATTTGAATTGAATTAGAAATTAAATCTGTATTATATCAGAAACTCACTACTTGTCAGATGGATTGAAGACATTATTAATCTACAGAAGCTGCAACTGTAGAGAGCATGGATGTTATCACTAATCTACAATCAAATAATTTTAGACAACTGTTTACAAAACAGAAGGTTTAACTACAATTTGTCTAATTGCTTGCACAATGGTTCCTAAACCTATTTAGTCTTGAATTGTGGTATGAGAAGGATGGATGAGTGCATCAATCTTTGTTATTCCAAAACGAAAGAGAGGTTTCCTAGGTAAAAGAAAAAATAAGTTACCATGCATTAGAGAAATCTCAAGGAAAACAAGAAATGTCCAGCAAAACAAGAGAGAAACTATAATTTACCATGTAGAAAAGAAAATACTAATACTGATAGCAAATTTGCTTAATATTGGATCAAATTAAAACACAGTTAATTCTTTGATGCAATTCCTTCATATGCATAGAAAAGCCATCTTCACAAATTTCCAAATAAATGCTCTGCCATGCATTCCTCTGCAATGCTTCATGCTCACAGATGATGTCAACAGACATCTTCACATCGCTTTTTTCATTTCATTTCATGCATAAAATTATAGCGATTGGATGAGATTCATTTTGGAATTTACTTATTGTTATAATAAATATGAAATGTGGTCTTTTGACACTTTTGCTCTGACTAATGCATTCCAAAAAAGGAAAAGGTTGAAGTCATAAAGAATATGTTATGCAGAGGCCATTAAGAGTATGTTATATAATCAAGCCACTTCAGGAACTGAAAGTGTTATAACCCATATGATAGGGTGAACCAATTAGAGACTTCCAAATAGTGGAGCTAGTTCAAATATATCCATATGACATTACACTCTGCTTTATAATCACACTCCAAGTGTTAGCCATCTGTTTCAGAAAATCATTTTACTGGTACCAGCTTCAAACATTCTGAAATACTAAAACTGCAAGCAAAACAAATATTTGAAGTTGCTCATTAATTATCTGTTAGCATTTGTAGAAGCAAAATGATTTAAAAAAAAAGAGTTGGAATGAAAAGAAAACTGTTAAAAAATAGAAATTTTTAGATACTAAGGTCAGAAATGTCTCCCAACAAGTATTTAACCATTGCTTCACATGCACAGCCTGAAGATGTCTCATAGCCATGAGCCAAATAGATAATTACAGAAAATGCCATATAAAAACAACAAGCACACAAGACGATAAAATTCAGTAACATGAAGGTTATGTAAAACAAAGACATTTCTTTACACTAGTGGTGAAAACTGGAAATGTTCTTCCTAAATGCTAAATAATTGCAAATCTTATTACTGGAAAGCAGAGGAGTGACTAAAGGCTGACCTGAACATTTCCTTGGGCATTTAATAAATGTTGATAGGACATTAAAAATAATATGGGATGTCTATATTATAAATTTACAGTCCTTTATTGTAAGCTATGACCATCTCAACCTTCTAAAACTTAGCTGGGAAGTTAGGAGCCCTGAGGATCAAGTACCAATTGGTATTGAAACTGTTCTGCCAAATCTGCCCAGGTTGAACAGATTGTTCCTACGCTCCCAGCATCACAGCCTTCCAGTAGCTGTTGCAATGCAGAAATTACCAACAGTCTTGGGTATGCTTTAAGTTGTTGTAGATGAGCTGCCCAGTGGCTTATATATTTCTCATTTTTTATGCTAGCATTCACTCAGATGCATTCACTTAGCTCCTCAAATCAGTAAATTAATACTCTTTGCCAGACAGTGTAATGGATGGGACAGTCATACCACTTTGCAGGACTGGATCTATGCTAACTGAAACATTGTTCAAATACCTACAGGTGGTTTTCATTGTTTCAATACTCCATGGCTTATCTGCCATTACAGTATAGAAAAAAATTATTGATCTGTAGAACAATTTACTTCTCATTTCAATTAGCCTACAGGTAACTTATAATGCTGTGTTTTACTCTCAGAAAAATCAATTTCTCTGTCTGAATCTCTTTCTCTCTCAAAAAAAAATGACAGTATTTAATGTAACTCAATAAGCATGTTATTCACTTTATTCATTAATCTATTTTTTTGATAATCTTTACTTTTGTAAGTTATAATGTCCTCTTGAACAGTAGGAATTTCCTTAATAAAGGAAGGGAGGAGAGGCATAACACAGAACTAAGGGAAATATATAAATATTTGGCCTGCTTGTTGTTTATCAAAGGTATAGTTTTAGTAACATGAGTATAAATACCCCTTGGTGATGAATCAACAGATGCATTCATTCCTACATCACAGCTCCTACACGGATGCCTTTGTTTACTAGTATATTGATAAACACAGTAACTGATTGCCTTAACATAAAATGCCACCATAACCCAAATGTTTATCAAAATGCCGTGTGAAGAAAGTTTGCTTAAACCTTCAGCCAGCTCAATAGTTATGAGCTGAATTAGTAAGACATGGAGAATACATGAGCAATACAGTAAGACAGGCTTCAAAGTCTGATGATTATGAGCATAAAATACAACTGTCAGTCAATTAACAGTATTTGTTCAGGAATCAAAACTGTGGCCAAAACTATTTCATGTCTGAATGATGGGTTGCATGTATTTGCAGCAAGCAAGCAGACAGTACTAACTTGAGAAAAAGTGGTCAGCGTGATGGAGGGTAGGGCTGCTGTTGAAAGGGACTTGGGCAGGCTGGAGAAACGGGCTGCCAGGAACCTCATGGCATTCAATGATGGCACTAGGAGAGCAATAATGCCATTCACCAGCACATGCTCAGAGCTAACCACCTGCATACAGCTTTGCAGAAAAGATCTGAAAACTACCTTTCAAAACTTGACTAGAGAGGGCCCTTAGCAACTTGATGTAACTAAATCTGCTTTAAAAGACTTTGGGACAGATGACCTTTTGGTGGTCCCACACCTGGCATTCATGAAGCTGTGTCTCACATTTAGCTCCCAGCCGTCCTTGATAGAACTGAAGTGCAGCTCCAACTGTGGGCTGTGCTCAATCTTGCTTGGTGGTTTTCTACTACAAAGTAATTTTTCAATCCCATTGCTGTCATTACATCTAATACATTGTTCTGGACTTCTGTTTGGAATGGAGTTTTTTGAAATGGAGTTTTTTAGAATCTGATTTTTCTCAATATGTCTTGCACATTTGTTACAATTTTACTATGCTTATTTTTATTAAAATAAAACCAATTTTTAGCCATCATCATTACAAATACAGTAGTTTTCACAGTTCCAAAAGCTCAGTCAATTCTAATGTACTGTCTTTCTTCTGAATATTCTTTTTGATGACATCTTTCATAGAGTTAAACTAAGGAAGAAATTTTTAAGATGTGCTTAGCTTATCCTTCTTCCCTGCCAAAAACCCAACACTGTTGCACTTTGTAAAAATATCTGAAGTGTAAGAAAAGTTATTTCTTATTTGCAAATATGATACTAAATATTCAAAACTCAAGACACTTTGCCTTGAAACTCTGAAAAACATAATGCTCTTAATTAGAAAAAAAACCCCATTCTTCTTAGATGCAATAGACTCCCTGTCCAGAAGAAGACTGGTGCATCCCCATGCTCCTGCTTTTTACACCTCATTGCAAACTGGGAGCTGTGCTTGTGATTAAGATTAAAATCAGTGATGAGTTTAATTTATGGTCCATCCAACTTTGCCTTTACAGACAGTAACTAAAAGTATCTAATTTTTAGAGATGAAAAGTATTGAGACTTCTTACCCCACCTATGGGTAAAAAGCAGAAACCAAAAGAAAACTGGGTAGACTACATTTTGATATTCAGTACTTTCCTGTAGGTATTGAATATCCAAATACACATTTTCTATGCAAAAGGTGTGGGCAAAACCAAAACATACACTTCACCATCATCACTAATAAACAACTTCATGACTGAGTGTAAACAAGCAGTCTTTAGAACTGTGCTGTGTTGAGTATACTCTATGCTATTTAAAAGAGGATCATGGCTACATCAGGCAGCTTGGGTCAGCAGAGACCAATAGCAACACCTGTAAAAGGGATATGCTCCATTTGGACTGTATTTAGTTTTGTTGCTTGTTTTTCCCTGGCATTAGCATAGCTAGGATTGTACTCCCACAGGGGTTTAACTTCATAAATGATATGAAAATAAAGGCAGTTCTGAAGAACAACCCTTAAAATGGAGTGGTCTGCTCTCAATCCTCCACTCAGTAAACAAACAAAACAAACAATTCCCTCATTCCCAAAACCATTACTGCCTCATTGAGAACTCTTACAGAAAAAAAAAAGTCATTTTTTTTTCCTATATAGAGCATCTCAACATTATTTTGATATGTATGATATATGTAATGAATAAGGTACCTTGTACATATAAATCCTCATAGACAATACCCAATTAAGTGGAATAAAAAACACTGCTAGACTCTACCCTATGGTTAGGAGTAAAGTTAACAGTTTTCATCAAAGCTCAGTATACAGAACATGTATTTTCTGCAAATACTTTGTCAGATATTGACATAAATATATTTTTGCATCCATTTATATTTGTATTCTGTAAACAAATCTGTGATCAAGTTTTATGGTCATGAACTCTTGTTAAAGGACAATTTTAAAAATAGATACTTCAATAGTCTTGAAAAGTATAATATTTACTTTTTTAAGGTTTTTACTGTAAAAATCTGATCATGAGAATCACACTATTCTGCTCAGGAAACAGAGTATCATGAGTCTTCCTAAGCAATCAAATGCCATTAAACAATTTATGTCAGATTTTGGTGATCAATGAAACAATTTTTTAGCTTTAGTACCAAATATATTCTCCTAATAAACAAATAGAATAAGAAGACAATTAAACAAATAATTTCACACAGTATTTTCCTATCTATGGAAGCATGCACTCAAAGACATATGTACTTTCTTTCTTTTAACTGTCTTTGGTACTCAATGAATGTCACCATCTCTCTTAAGTAATATATTTCTCATCTAACAAGTCCCTGTCTTTAAGCATACCATAGATGAATGATTCCTTCTAGCATGTTAGGAAGACATAATCTGAGAGGAATTTTACAAAATCATTCACGTTACTGAGGCTTATCCCTTTTACCACTCTGTTTCCTCATGACATTGATGATAGCTGCTTTTTAAACAGCCTGTTGTCCTTGTGCAGCAGCCATGATAGGCAGGTGATTCTAAACACTTCTGGAGATTCAAAAAAACCCAACAATTTCTCTCATGTTTAAGACTAACAGTTGTTATCTTTTGGCCTGACATGTTCAAGTCACTTACCTTCACAGGGAATACAAGCATAAAACAGCATTTTTCCCCTTTACATGTGCTGCTGGCTGTCTCAGTCAGAAGCAAACTCACGTTCTGAAAACTGACAGAAATGGAAGCCTTCTAGCTCATATTTACCTGCCCCACACGCAGTTTCTGATGTGCCACTTTAGCCATTTCTAAATAAAGAACAATTAAGGTCAGGGGGCTTGGAGATTTACTTGTGGAGATCTGTTGTTCAGTATTCTGAACGGCAACCGGGCTCACAAAGGTAATGTCACTCACTGGTCAAACACTTTGGAACCTGAGTACACACTTTATAAACAAAGTTAACTAAAAGAAAAAATCTCCACTTTTAAGAATGAGAGAAGTAAAATACTCCTCAGTACCAGAATTCTGCTATGTGATTATCATGCCACTACATAACGTTCTAGCTGGTTTTTTTTCAACAAAGAATACAGCTTCTTAAATGTGTACACCCCATGAAATGCATTATCAGATTTTTTAGCAATACCGTCTTAACAACATTCTTAACAAAACACTTGGTACCTTTCTTTCCATATACAAATCCCAAAATCTGATTTATGTAAATACCATTTTAATTTTAAAAGTCTATACTGAAATGCTGTTTACATCTGGATTCTGGATTAATCTTTATATCTCAAGTTATCTGAGATTAGAATGTTGGGCAAGAATTCAGGTTTGTATTTAAATTCTCAATATTAACCAGAGGTGTTTTAAGAACACAGCAAAAGGAATTATCTCTGAACAGCCCTTACATTTTCTCAAGAGAGTCCACCTTTTAAATCTCATTATGTGGACTCAATTTCAAAACAGTATTAAAAAGAAACTACAAGTATTATCTGTTTTGGACATAAACTATATTAATATGGGCTGCTATATTTCCTTATCACTTAAAAATACCTAATTTCCTGGCATTTCCCCTGGCATGTGTGTGTTACTTATTTTATCTTTTAGTGAGATATTGCTAATTGCCTTTCAGCTGATTGCATATGCACTGTAGGCTCATCCTGTCTATATGTAGTGGGTTGGTCCTGGCTGGACACCAGGTGTCTACTAAGTCCACTCTATCACTCTCCCTCCTCAACTGGAGAGGGAAGTGAAACTCTCAGGGGTTGAGATAAGGACAGGGAGATCCCTCACCAATTATGGTCACAGGTAAAACAGACTCAACTTGGGGAAATTAATTTGATTCCAATCAAATCAGAGTAGAGTAATGAGAAATAAAAGTACACCTCTTCTTTTCTCCTCTCTTCTTCCCAGGCCCAACTTTACTCCTAATGTTCTCCACCTTCTCCCCTCAACTGGATCAGAGGGTCAGGGAATGGGGGTAACGGTCAGTTCATCATAGATTATCTTCTCTGCCACTCCTTCCTCTTCAAGGGGAGAACTCTTCACACTCCTTTCCTACTCCAGCGTGGGATCTCTCTTCACAGGAGACAGATCTTCATAAATTGCTCCAGTTTGGGTCTCATCTACAGAGTACAGTCCTTCAGGAACAGACTGTTCCAGCATGAGTCCTCCACGGGGTCACAAGTCCTGACAGCAAACCTGCTCCAGTGTGGGCTCCTCTCTCCAGGGCTTCCCAAATCCTGCTAGGAGCCTGCTCCAGGGTAGGCTTCCCATGGAGTCACAGCCTCCTTTGGGCATCCTTCCCTCTCCGGTGTGGGGCCCTCCATGGGCTGCAGCTGGATCTCTGCTCCCCTGTGGCTTCCATGGCTGCAGGGACAGGGCTTCATCACAGGCTGCACCACAGGCTGCAGGGTAACCTCTGGAGCCTCTCCTCCCCTCCTTCTTCACTGGCCATGCTGTCTGTTCAGTTGTTTCTCACATATTCTCACTCCTCTCTCCAGCTGCAGTTGCCATTACACAGAAACATTTTCCCTTCTCAAAGATGTCATCCCAGAGGTACTACCCCTGTCGCTTACGGCTTGGCCTTGGCCAGTGGTGAGTGTATATTGGAGTCAGCTGGCATTGGCTCTATCGGACACAGTGGAAGCTTCTAGCAGCTTCGCACAGAAGCCACCCTTGTAGCCTTTGCCATGCAAATCCAATACACAGAGCTGTTTCTGAAGCTGACTTTGTCTAACCACAAGGAATATAGGAATCATTAGGTAGAACGATCCTCTCTAAATCTTACAGACAGAAAAAATAATCCAATAATACAAATCTATACTTCTTTAGACATTCCGGAACACAGATATTATAAAAGTTGTTGGTAATACGTAAACTATACTTCTAGAAAGCACATCCTAGTTTTTTACCCACCAGTAGAAACAAACAATGAATATGGTGGTGAAAAAAACTCATCCTGTGGAACAAAAGAGTGAGAAAAATCAGAATAATTAAAATTTCCAAGATGGTGACTTTACTTTTGGTGAAAGTTATATGAAGGACTAGAACTTTTCATGAATAATATATTAGGATTGTTTGCAAATATAGCTTTAAATTAACTTTCTATATGTCTCTCTAGTGTGATTTAAGGTCTTACTAAAAGATCTAAGCCTCTTCTCAGCAATAACTAATACTTGCAACTATTCAACTGCAATACACTTTAGCATATTATAGCTAGTAGCTATTGGGAACAGTCACAAAGGTAGTAAGTGTTATAATGTGAAATATGAGTATTCCTCTAATTATAACAAAGAAAAAAAAAGAAGTAACATTTAAATGTAGAACACTTTATGGAATTGATTGTTCTTAATACTCCCTGGACACTAAACCAGTGCTGGGCCCATTATCATCACATAAATGACACGAGAATATTAAATGAGATTACGTAATACGAACAAAATCTAATTTACAAAGGTGCAGTTGATCAGATGTCAGCAATTTTAAGCCAAACAAGTTATTATGTGCTTTTCTTGCTTTATTTTAAATCTGAATTTCCTGAGGACACACAACTGCTGTAATCACGTTAATTCAACAGTTTCCAACAACCCGGCTTTGTAAAAAAGGTTTAAAGCCATGACTTGTATTTAAATCTGCTTTATCCTAAAGAACTGAGTTAGATGTATCCCACATCAAAATGTACAAATGAGGCATAAGGGAAATACTATCCTTGTAAAAATAGACTCGCATTAACTACAAATTTCCTACAGTGTCTAGAGTGTCATTGTTAGCATCTGATGTACAAAACACGTCAGTGGAAGCATCTGCCTAGTGTGAGGATCTTGATTAATCTTAATCCTAAAGAAAACAAAAAATGCAGCATCTATTAATCCTAAACAAGACTGGAGAGAATTAATGAAAGAAAATGAAACATAAAATTCTGATGGAGCAAAAGGCTGGTAACAGTGTCATCAGTAGATGGAACATTTTCTACCAGATCATCAAAATAAATATATGAAAACAAAAATAGTGGCCTCAGTCTTCAGTCAAGTCGATCCATTAGTGGTAAAAATTACATGAATCGAGAGATGCTGGTTATTGAAAACCAAAAATCTTCTCATGCAGAGTATTGTCTATCAGCTCACATTACATACACAGTTCATTTATAACTGGAATCTTTAAAGAAAGGAAACCTGTTGTGAAAAAGAAATCCATATTGTACAAGATGCACTGAAGTAATTGAGATGTAAAATGTATTTGAGGTTTCAGGTTATTCTCCTGTTGAACTCACAATCCTTTGCCTAATTCTGAGACTTCTGCAGCAGAATTTTTCTTCTATGTTTCCCATTTCAGGTATTATTATTTTCATGTATTTCAGAACTGAAACCATAGGACTGATAAAACTATGCAGCAATATTTCATATTCTTCCTCCTAGACATTTTAATATTTTGGAAATCTGTAGCTGCTCTGTTGGTAACTTATTTGAAATAAAGTCATCTATATTTAGAGTGAGTACAGAAAAAAAAAAACCCACCACAGTAAACTCATTTAAGCTGATAGATTTACAACCTCTGTGTGGAAGTTTTAAATAGATTTTTAAAGTGTTTCTCCAGGAGGACAAATCTTGCATACCTTACTCCACATGCATCTGTAATGAACATTGATCTACCACAGCCAGAAAGGTACGATCTTTTACGTATTTACAATAAAGCATACTTCTAAATAAAACAAATAATAAAGGCATCAATCAGATGTGCTTCCTAGCATGTTGTCAAGTAAAGTACTCATACAATTAGAGTCAGATTCAAAACTCATAAGTATGGTAACGGAAGAAAGGAAACTAACCAAAAGAAAGTCTGTGGTTTAGCTGAGGCTCAGCCTGTCCCAAGGGTTAAACACTTGATATGTGCAGTTTTGGTTAGCACTTCCCTTGATTTCAATTCTGAATGTGACAAGCCTCAGTAACTCTCAATTAGCATTCCATCTAATGAGGAAATTGAAGAGAAATTTAACTGAAAATCATGCCATACAAAGAAAAGAGAAGAAAAAGAAACAATGAAGTTATTTTTGTTAGTGCAATACTCATGTACTACTGTAACAGTTCATGAAGCTAAGATGGTCTGATTTTAGATTGTTTAAACTTCTGTATTATTAACATACAGCTATTGTTCTTTTGCAGAGGGTTTCAGTTATACAAAGGAGCAAATAACCCAACTTTACAGTCAGAACTGTGGTACAGGAATACTGTGTAAGAAAATATAAAGCAAATATTTGAACCCTACTAGGCATTCTAGGATTTATAACTTCTGTTAAAAACTATAAATGTTAAAATACTTTCTTAAAAAACATTGCTTCGTTAAATAGTAAGTTTTAACTAAATGTGAAATGTTTTGTAGTTTTCAATTTTTTTTCAATTATTACAATCCCTTAAAATGTATAAAAATAAGCTGAAAATTGTATACTTTTTCCATTTATGAAAAAATAATATAGATAACAAAATATCCGTGCCAATGTACAGTTCTATCTGCCAGACGGTCTAGTACCCAAAACCTTCCGTTCAAAATAAAAGAGGCCAATTCTTGAAACCAGACATGTAGAGATTCATTTGTCTCTGAGTTTGCAGGAAACTTGGGATATTTTTTTCTACTTTAGCTACTTTAGATGTTATATTTGTTCAAAGATATGCCTTGCCTTTTGCCTTTCCAACAGTTAGGAAGTATTAAATCAAGTGATGGGCACAATGAAAGTTCTGTGGAATATAAACCAAATATATTTTATTTAATGTTGTATGCTTTTAAGTGATTGTGAGGTACAGAAAAAAATATTCATTTCTCCACCACTTTTAATTAGCCTTCTTACTGCCTGACCAGATTTTACATAATGTGTATTGCCAGGAAGCTTTGTTTTTCCCTGGAGCATTGTGATCTCTATTATTGTTTATAAATCTTCTCATTCAAACTGCTTAATGCATTTCCCAGTGGATATACCTATAGCTACCAGTCCATTATGTTCTACAAGAGCTCATGCAATGTCTGAGTCCAGATTACAATATTCTTATTGGCCTTGAGTCAATCTGCAAAGTAAAGCACATTTAGTTATGCAATTCCATTCCAGAAGACTTAATTGTCAACTGAATTCAGAATTTCAACAAGACTCCAGCTGCTGTGTCAGATCAATATATACCCAGTGATTTGTATAGAAATGAACTTCCTATTAGTGGCCATATTAAGATGTTCCAAGAGCATCTAGCATACGATCTTCTTATATGCATGTGAGACCATTCAGTTTGACATCAATAATTCACTTCACTATGACAAAGGCAGACAACGTGGCTCAAGAACAGTAAGAAACAGCTTAGATTTTAATCACCTGTAATATAAAAAGTTTGAGTTTGTATGGATATAGAGAAAGAAATAGAGGAAGAAAAATGACAGATGTGTATGGAAGCAGCAAAAGGCATGCTGGATTAAATTGTTCCATGTGTTTTGTTTTGGTGTTGTCTACCATGGGAACGATAAAATTCACTTGTGGGATGAAAATCACACAGTTATTGAAATATACATTGAAAAAAAGACTGGAGAATAACCCACATATGAGAAAAGTATTCCCTTGTCACCTATTTGACTCCTACTCAGTGTTTAACTGAAAGGAATCTTCACTGTTTTCAGTATGCTAGCTCTGCAATCTCTGTGCTTCATCTGTAAATACTGGAAAACTGAAAAATATTGGTGAATCCAAAACAGTTTCTCAGCTGTTTTCTTCCGTAACTGGATTTCACTAATAGCTTCTTACTTCACTGAAAATCAACACAATTTTCAAATCAGTTATATGCTGAAATCGTACATACTCTGAGGAAACCTGGGTGGATTGTCGTTGACATCAGTGAGTGTGATATTTACAGTTGTTGACCCTGACAGCCCTCCAACCTGCCCAGCCATATCTTTGGCTTGAATGACAACGGAATAATGCTCTCTGGCTTCCCTGTCCATGTTGTGCAAGGCAGTCCTGATGACTCCTGTGATGGAAAGAAAGAAAAGAAAAAGAAAGGAAAGATTAGAATTAGCTTATGTAAGCAAGAGGATAGTCTGGACAGAATCTTTATTTTCATGAAAGGTGGAGCATGGCAGATTTTCTGGAAACGTAAAGTTTTTCTTTATACTGCTTTAGTTGTTTGTGTCTTTTATCTATATATGTACATATTTATATATTTATAAATAAAACAATAGCAGATGTTGCTAGACAATCAACTTGCTGGAAGATATGAATAAATTAAAATACTATATATCAAACCAAGTGTTATATTAGTAAATATTTAATCCAATTTTTGTAAAGTTCCTAGTCAAAAGGTACATTGCCAAAACTACAGTTTTCTTCTATTTGTAACTGTTTAAATAGCTACTTACACAGAAATATTAATGAATGGGAACTCTCATCCCTCTGAAGAAGACACAAATTCCATTTTAAGAGAGGTTAACTTCTGAATTAAAATCACATGCCTCTTAAAACTTCCTTATTTGACAAATCTCAAAAAACTCTTCTTTCCTATTTGATATATCAGTCATAACACATTTATGTTCATAAGTGTGACTTACCTAATACTTGTCTGTAAAGTGACAGATAAACTATTATTGTTTTTACTGCAGTACTGAG
Source organism: Colius striatus (assembly GCF_028858725.1). Taxonomy (NCBI): domain Eukaryota; kingdom Metazoa; phylum Chordata; class Aves; order Coliiformes; family Coliidae; genus Colius; species Colius striatus. The sequence goes on from NC_084762.1 coordinate 10,489,518, forward strand.
AGAAAACTAAAATTAAGTGAACCTAAAATACTATTTATTTTTATCCATCACCATCAGAATTTTTCTATACATTTAGTCAAATATTCATGCAGAAGCAAAGATTATAACAAAGGGGGTACATCCAAGTCTGTGGGCTCAGCCTCACTTAGGGTACATTGTTCACTTATGAAGATGCCAGTAAATTAGGCCCTGCTACTTTCTTTGAACATAGGATGCCAGATACTTCATGGAGTTCAATAAAGCTAATTGAGCCTAGTGCCAGGGAATCAGTACATGCTGTGGACAGACTAGCTCAGAAGCAGCTATTCAGAAAAGGGTTTAGGGGGTCCTCAAGTTTGAAACGAACTGGCAATGTGCCCTTGTAGCAAACAAGGCCAAGAGCATCTCAGGCTGCAATATGATAAATGTTGTCAGCAGGTCAAGGGAGGTGATCACCACTGGTGAGGCCACTCCTGGAGTGTTGCGTCCTATTCTGGGCTCACTAGTACATAAAAGACATTAACAGACTGGAGTCAATTACATAAAGAAAGAAATATGTGAAAAGCTAAATTTATTAACATTGGATTTTCAAAACCCTAATCTTTTAGGATGACTTGGTTTTGGATTCTTAAACCAAGTGGCTGTTTGTAAGTAATAATATACCACAGCATGATCAGATGTTGCTTCTGGGTAATAGCCATAAATACAAAGCAACTTGAGAGGAGCCTTGCTTTTCTAGACAATCTGCTGTATGGTATGATTTTCAAAGTTTTTGACTCCCTCAGTCTCAGATGATGCAAAAAGTGCCTTCCAGGACACCACTGTCCTTGTACTTCAAAATACTTTTCTTTGCTTTTCTTCAGTAAAACCATTTAGCCATTACTACATATGAAATGGAAGTTTTCATGTAGCTTACGCCACTGTTTCTATTGCATTCTGAAAACAAATAATACATAAATAAGTAGAACTATCCACAAATAATAATGCTTTTAAGTGTCTATAAAGATTCACAATGATTTCAATGTAGTTTTGCAAGGTAAGTTTCCTTTTTTCCTACTGAAATTATGAGAATTTATACATAACAGAACGGTATGGAGCTATTTTGATAAAGGAACAGATATATTTTAAATATGCAGGTTAACTAAAATCAGTATGGTTCACAAAATCTGGTAGTACTATTCTGAAAATTAATTTTATTGAAAAACAGGAAGACAGAAAGTATTAAAATTAAAAATGTCCCTCTCAGACATTTTTCATAGAAATTGTTTCAGTTTTTCACATTTAACCCAAATTTATTGGAACATTTAATGTTTATATATCTGCATAGAGGGAATATGGGATTTAAAAAAAAAACAATCCTGCAGTTTTAATTTGAAATAGATCAAATTTGAAATAGTGGAACATCTGTCTTCTGTACAATCCTCATAAATACTCTAGTCACATTTTAAAACTAATTTAAACAAACAGAAAATTCTCTGAATTACAATTACTTTCCTCTGTCTTTTTGCTTCAAGGGGTACAGTACTAAATCAATGCTTGCAGAAAATAAGGATTTGTGGATGAGTAATCATTTGATCTCTCCCACTCGCATCAGGTTCTTCCTTTCTGAAAAATGAGTTAATGAAAATGGGCAAGTTTTAAATACCAAAAAGTTATATCCAAAGATTAGAATGAGAAAATTGGTTTTAATTTTGGAATATAGTGAAGGAAAGAAGATAAAGGACATTTGGTTATCCCTCTTTTCTTGGTCACATACATTTATGCAACCTAAAATTATATCAGTATGAGGTATGCAACTACAATGAGGACCCTAATGCTCTATCCTTGTCACTGGCAACTCTACCAACTGTTCTGTCAATATAGCACTAAAATTACACATCATTTCAAATGATCCCAAAAAGTGTAAGGATAAGTTTCTTGGTTCTCTTTTCAAATAAGATACTATGAAATGCTTCAGCAGTTCCTTTTATGCTAGGATTTGCTCTTCAGTATCTTCAGTATACTTGGCAGAGGCTCCTGTACATCCCACAATATGAGAGGAAGTTCATATTAAGAAGACACCTCCCTGTCTAAAACAGTGAGGGAAGAAACAGAAAACTGTCACAGGCTTTTTAAATTTAAACACAGTCTTAATTTTGCCTCATATTTGTTAGGCAGCAATGTGACCCTGTTAACTGAGTACTTTTCAGCTATGTTTCCAATATTTAGTCATCTTGAAAAGGAAAGCAAGAAGGAAAAAAAAAAGGCAAGATGCAGACAGACATCATTATGGGGACACCTCATCTTGTTTAGGGTATTAAGTAGAAGAATTTTTACAGAAATTAGACTGCTACGTTAAAAATCACATACAACGTGAAGGTTTAGATCTATTGGAATGGAGCTGAGAAAGACACACAGCTCTGGATGTCAGCCTGCTGAGTTTAGTCATATCTATTGCCATTTTAAAATTATGTGAGTTGTGTTTTCTCACATGGAAGGCTCTCACAGAACATACTACTTCTAACTTCTTGTCTAAAGTTATTCACCTCTAAATGAGACTAATTTTGTTTTTTTTCTCTGACAACTTCTACAGTCCTGGAAAGCACATTTTCCAATTTGACGTTATCTTCCTTGACCACGGATGACCAGAAACCTACCCACATTCCACATGAGATTTTATCACTGCCTTTTCTATTTACAAGATTTTCGGGTTTGGGATTTTTTTTCACATTACATCACACTGCTGATTCATCCATGATTGACTAATATACCCAGGACATTCACCTTCAATGACACTTTCAAATTAATGAGACCAGAGTTAATGTAGAACCATAGAATATATTTAATTAGAAGGAATCCATGAGTATCACTGAGTCCAACAACTGCTTCTCATCGAACGAACTAAAACTAAACAGTACAACTAAAAGCATTATATCAATAGTCTTATAATCAGTCCTGCAACATGGCCGTTACTGTATAATGCTAATTAATTTCATTATGTTCTTTCTTAAAGACATAAACATCTTCCTCTGTAGTGACAATTCCTCACAGCTTTTTGCTAGTAGGAAACTTCTTCTTGATGGTCCTGCATTGATCCTCAAAAGAACAGACAAAACTGACCAAGAACACTGAGATGAAAGACCATCATGTGTATTACTGTAGATAGTTCTTTTTTCCTTTTTTTAAATGCAATATATCTGGATTTGAGAAAGTCCTGAAAATAAGTTCATTTTTGGCAAGTTTTACTTCCTTCACCACTGAGGCTCTCTGAATTCATTCTTGATACTGAACTGTAGTCAATTCCTTTTTCCTTCGTCTTTTCTTCAAGATATTTAGATACTCTCTGGCATCTGACAATGTGTTATGTTGTGTTATGTTAGCATTCTGTGAAGAATCATTTTACTTGCATGTAAGAAAAGCTACAACGGAAAGCTCAGCTGTAACTGAGACTGTAAAAATCAACACTTTTTAATGCAAGTGGAGACAATTATTAAGAAAATGTCTGCCACAGCCAAGTGCCTAACTATGTGTTTAACAAAGTATTTAGCTACGCACTTAGGTGACAGTCTGGTAAACTTGAAGTTATTTATTTTATTGCTTATACAAAAGAAGAACTTTTTTTTTTAGATCCAGTAACCACTGTAGAATTTTAGTCAGCTTTATCTTACAGCCTACTCCTGCATGATGTGTGAATGCAGCGTTCCCAGAATAAACCAATGGCTCATTTTAACATGTTGAGCTCAAGGGCTTTTTATCTAGTGGGATTAAAAAAAAAGCCATAACAAGACAACAGAATAACTCCCCTTCAATCACAAACTAGTTTGTCAGGGCAAATTAACTTACTTTTTTTTGGAAAATTTCCATTCTGTTGTTGGATCATGAGCCTGGTCACTAGAAATTTTGTTGATTAGTAGGTCAAACTAAATGCCCCATGTTCTAGTTTCTTATAGATCTGTCTTGTCATGATCACAACCACTAAATGGTTCAAATATAATTTTAAATATCTATTTGGTAACTAATTAAATGTGTGATTTCACTAATTACTGAAGGAAGTGAATTGCTGCAGATGGCAATCCCATTAATGTTTTTTTGAATTAGTGAATAAAAGCTCTACTTTTATCATTGTTTTGCTTTAGGATATATAGTTAACTTATTTTATTGTAACTTAATATTTTGAATATATTTTATATATCAAAATACATTTCAAAATCTAGTATTATTCTACCTTGGAAGAATTAGACCCATCCCTTTTTAGTGAAAAAAGTGTGGCTTTTGCATTTTGAAACAAATGTGGAGCAAGTACAAGTCAGCAGATGCATTTCTTTTTTCTTAAAATTTCAAAATAAACTTTCAATTTAGAACTCCCAATTGACTTTGACTTAGATTTGTGATTTACTTCAAATTATAGCTATAACCAAAAGTCGCAATATAAAGATTATGGTCATACTGCGCATTCTGAATGCTTCTGTAACATAGATATTTTAATCTATGCCTTTCAATCAGGACTGCTTTATATAATATTACACATTTGGTTGCTTTACATGGACATCACTAGACTTTCCATGGCTAAAAGTCAAAGCATTATAGAAATTACAAAATGGGGTTGAACCTTTATCAAAGAAAATTATCACTAATGCATGAACACAACATTGAAATGCAACTGCTGTAATAAAATAGAAAGTGCAAAAAAAAAACATTTTAAGAAGAAAATAGTAATGATTTTTAAGCAAGTGTCCTGGGTTTGGTTGGGATAGAGCTAATTTTCACAAGAAGCTGGGAAAGATCATGGCCAAGATATGATACCATACAGATGTGTGATGTAAAGCAAATCTGATTCAAAAGCACAGAATAAAAGATCTATGTTATAGAAGAATGCAGGGTATATAGCTGGAGCAGTTGGCTAGGGGGGGAATCAACAGGACATTATTATCAGGGATGTTCTAGCACAGGGTTGGACTAGATGATCCCTAGAGGTCCTTTCCAACTGACGAGCATCAGCTCCCTCAGCCTTTCATCATAAGGGAGATGTATCATCTTTGTGGCCTTGTGCTGAACTCTCTCCAACAGCTCCCTGTCCTTCTTGAACTGAGGGGCTCAGAACTGGACACAATATTCCAAATGTGGTCTCATGAGGGCAGAGTAGAGGGAGAGCAGAACCTCTCTCAACCTACTGCCCCACTCCCCTTCTAATACACCCCAGGATGCCATTGGCTTTCTTGGCTACGAGGGCACATTGCTGGGTCATGCTCATCTTGCTGTCCAAGAGGACCCCAGATCCCTTTCCCCTACACTACTCTCTAAGAATTAATTCCCCAACCTGTACTGGTACATGGAGTTATTGCTTCCCAGATGTAAGACTCTACACTTGCCCTTGTTGAATTTCATTAAGATCTTCAGTATTTGGACCATTTGTGAGGTAGGCAAGCAGGTGAACCAAAGAAATGTTGTGAATGTGAAGATAAAGCAAGGACAAAGACTACAGGAAGGGAGGAAATTACTCATTAAGTGTTTTTTCTTCAGGTATAAACTTCTTATAGGTTCATTTAATCTTTGGTAAGAAGGAAGAACCTTATGACACGAAGCAATTAAGTAAAAAGGCGATGCATTCAGTAAGCTCTGAACATAGCAGATGGGAATTAAGTACAGGAATCTTCTCAAAGGAAATCCAATTAGACAAGAAAGAGCTTAAACTATCCGAAAAGTAACTAGTACACAACTACTAACTGCATAATCTTGGAAAGCTCCAACTCTTACAATAGAAATAGTTTTGACTGCCAGTATCTCAAACATTACTCCTTGCAATGTCACTTACCTTCTGGCCTACATAAAAATGTATTTAATATGTAACTTAAATGAAAACAACAGTAGACAGTTGAAGGTTACAGCTGCTAATATTTCACTCAAAATAAAAAGCTCCTTACTACTTCCTTCATAATGGAAACAAAAAAAAAAAATAGTGTCACAGACTTGTCTTCATATTTCTCATCTAGTATTATTAAATTAGACTTTTATGGAAATTAAACTTTTTATCTTTAATAAGTACATGATAATGTATCTAAATAATTGGATATAATTAACATAGTTGCCCATTATGTTGAATAATGTTACAGTTTCTTTTCATAGTAGATCATCTTGATAAGAGGGATGAGAGGCAATGACCACAGGCATAATAAAAACCCTTTCAAATAGGCTCAAAACAGTGGCCAACTACTTAAAAAATGGAAAGCAAGACACAAATCTGTAAAGATTTCATATTTAAACAAAATTTCACGTGTTCACTAATTTAATTAGAACTAAATTCAAGACATATAATTCAGATTATCTGTTAGTAAATAAGCTGGCTTAGCCAACAGACCAAGCATTTACATGGTTGTGTTCTTTTCTCCCTATGATATTTACTCATTGTGTATCCATGAGCATTTCACTGAACATCAGTGCTTCACTGACCCGTGCAGAACATGTTAAGGACCTTACAGCAGTATAGCTTAATTTGTAAATGTTATAAGTCATTTAGAGCACAACCTTACTTGGCACATAAGGAGGCTTATCTGTAAAGTGTAAACGAAAGGAAAGGAGACTGGTGTCAATATGGAAATGTGAAACAGTTTCTCCATGTATCCTAGGTACTTGAAATACAATGAAGCTATTTCCGCTTGACATGTTATGACAGTAGCCATGCAAGCTAATGTCTGATGAAACAGATCATCAAACTCAGCAATAAGAAAAACATCATCAGCAAAAATTCTTCATTTTGGAAAGAGTATTACTGCTAGATTAGCTAGATTACTGATAGATACTGCTAGATTACACACACACACACACACACATATATATATATATTACAACAATATCTTTTCTGGAAAACAAACAAACATTTTAAAGAATAAAAAATTATAAATTCATTGAAACCTTAGTACATGTAAAAAAACCCAATCTATGTGTACAATCAAAACTATTGGTTCTATCTCTGCATAGGAGAGAAAACATCTAAGAACTGCACTCTGGATAAACAGAGTTGAACTAAAGAACCACCGTAGATCACAGGTATTTTTGATTGCTGAAAATCTGTCTGTGGTAGCATGAAGTGTACCACAGCTTTCATAACTTTCTGATGCCACAAAAAAGAGATGATGATGTTATATAGATAAAATTTAAAGCCATCCTATAACAAAACCTTCTAATACCTGCGTTCACAAACGTTATTTTCTTTCTTAGACCCAACACCTACATAAACTTTGTCTATTACGTGACATAATAGGTAGCTATTGACTGCTGTTGAGATTCAATCAGGATTTATTGACCTAAGAGTTAGATATTGATTTAGTCAGAGAAAAGATAAATCTCTGCCTAGGAGTACAATAAATCTTACAGTTGGCTGAAAACAGAAGTCTGTCTTGTTCCATTGCTACAGGTGCACTGCTATCAAGAAAATTACTACTGAATTAGCAAAGGGGTCCCACTTGTTGAAAACAGGCACTCTCACATTGCAATGAATTTAAAAGCATCATGATAAGTCATGGGAAACAAAATAAGACCACTCCATGACAGGACACAACTTGAAGTTGTTTCTCTTTTTTTATTTGAATGAATACTTGCACTGTTCTGCAAAGTGGCCAGCCTCTGCTGTACATATTAGCATTGAACGCCTCTTGGTCTGAAACTGAAGCTTGTCTGCATTTGAAATTATTCTGAATTTAGACAATGCACGAATGTGAAAATACAAACTCTTCAAGCTCGTAGTGGAGAAAGACTAACTTAGGAATAACTCCACATATATTTCATCATCAGCCCTGGGAAAATCAGGACAATTTTTTACTGCATATGTTGCAAACTACTATGTTGAATTCTGTAAAAAAAAAGGGGGCGGGGGGAAGAGTCCAAAGTACCTTTCTCCTTTTCCTTTTCCTACTTACCATTCTCATTCTCTCTACAATCACTGAAAGATGTAAGAATGGTCTCTTTTGTACCTTCAGGTTTCAATCATTTCTCTGAGAAGTTAAGGAAATCTATGAATTTACAACTGGATTTCCTTTATCAATCAGCAATCAGCAAAATAAACTACAGTAATCTACATGACCCCTTCCAATAAATAGCAATATTTAGATAGTTGTATAACAAATACACAAATGTGCCTTTCCAAGCTTAGTTTAAAATATACCATTTGATTAAGGACTAAGTGAGCCTGTGAAACTGGGATCTTTCAGGTGTCTCAAGCCTTTCTAAAATTTGCTTATGCATTGCCAACATAAAAAACTGTAATATTTTAAGTTTACACTGAATCAACATTAGCTGTTTAAATCTAACAGAAATTTTCCACAAGGAATTTCTTACTAACTGGAATGACATACCAAAATATTTTAGGAAAGACTGAAAACCAGCATGAGGAAAGACTAAGAGTCAAAATACAGACTTTTTTACTTACAGAAATATTCTGGAAATTGTAACAAATGATTAAAAAAGGCTTGTAAAATTCCACTTATATTTTAAAATAAGGTTTTCCCAAAAAATATATTTTCAATGACTTTACTTGTCTGGATTTTTCATCTACGCAGAGCAAGAAAACAGATCAATGTCAGTGTCAGAGATCTTTTTCCTTTCTCTAAGGTTCTACCAAGTGCAAATATTTGCCTCATGAGGCCCTAAAATAAATAAAAGAAGTGGACTTCAATAATCTATAAAGTCCTATAAAGGACTTAGAATTCTCTAAATTCTCTAAAATGATTTCTAATTTCTCTATGTCATATCAAAATCCCACAGTATGAAACAGATGAATAACAGGGCAACCTTGATTGACAATTTGGTACAAGTTAACGATTCCTATCCAAATGTATGTTCTAACTAATTATGTGAAGGTTCATTCAAATGTATTCAAATGAATCTGTGAAACAATCACTAGAAAATAAACTTTCATTACAAGTAAGTAAGGCTGCCTGCCTTAACAAGGTTGATATTGTTAGATTATTACTATAATTTTTCAATATGAATTACAAATTAAAAAAGAAAAAGAGTCACTCTTCTGTTAACAATTAGGAGAATTAAGAATGCTTTTAGAAATTCATAAGGAAGCAGCCTGTCTATTTAAAATCCAATATTTCGCCTTCTTTAAGTACCTATTCCAAGGCTTAATCATTATTCTTGACCTAATTGTTTTTGAAACTACATTACAGGCTATATAAATGTACTTCCTGTTTCTAATTATTATGACAAAATTACACAGAAAGTCAGAGCATTATACAAGTTTTCATTCTGAATGTCTCACCATTTTTCTTAAACCAAATAAAACACAGAAACTTACTTGCGTGGTGAGGTTTTTTTGCTTATGTCCATGTAGGAAGTCTTTCTTCTAAATATAAACTATAATAGCAAGCATTGCTCTGTATGTATTTAGCTCAGCTTCCTAAATCTCCAGAATTACCTGAGGTAATATGAAACAGTATGCCTAAAGCAATTTACATTTACCTAGATAGACAGAATAGATGTGTTAATAAAAAAAGAGCATTTAATCTCATGTACTAGGCAAGAATCTATAAAAATCCATAATATCGGGAGGCCGGCCGTAGGGAATCCTAATCAGAGTGGACAGGAGCTTTCCTTGTGCAGAAAATGCCACAATTATGGCTTGCCATGTTTGGAACTGTCAAGTGTTTTTCTTGTCCACAGTTCCTAAGCTCTCCTTAAAGCACTTACATGATGAAGGTGAATGGGACCTTACACTATTGATCTAGATCTGGTATAAATCCACATGCTTCAAATCAAGATAATGAAGCTATGCTGATTAACAGTGGAAAAGAACCTTATATTTTATTTTTAGGCAAAAAGCTTCTTACAACAATTAGGTCTAAGTTGTCAGTCTAGTAATCTAGTTGACGAGTTTTCACCTGCAGGTGTTAATCAAGAGGGGAAGACTGTCTTAAATGAGTAAAGTTGCTGCTACAGCTCCTGGAAATCTCACCAATAATTAAACTTTGTTTACACCATAATGTTTCTAAATCCACATCTGAAGAGTAAAATACATATCTTTGTGAATCCGTGTTCTAAGGTCAGGAATAGGAAACACAGACTGCATGCTTACTTTGACAATTTGCTTCCTCTTAGGAACCAGCAATTCAAGTCAATTCTCTCTACCTCTTCTTCAAACTCAACATTTTCTTCCATGATTAAATTTGAGACTGTTCAGAGTCTTTAATGATCTTGTCTTAAGGAAGAATGTCCAGCATACATATGAAACCCGTTATCTGCTACATGCAGAAAGTGATGATCCAACATACAACAAGCAACAATTATAGGAAGAGACTTTACATTGAAATGTGACTCACTAAAGCTCAGCTATTGTAAATTCACCCAAAGACTGAAACGAAACAGGGCTTATTCAGGAAATACCTACAAACAACAATGTATTTCCTGGAGTTAGTACAGTTACTTGCAAAACTTAGTTGCTGCCACTCTCAGGAAAGTGAAAATTAAAATGAACCATGCATATTTTATGGTATTTGATATCTGAATAAGTGATATGGCTGGCTTCTGCTGTAGTTGAATAGCTCTGCTGAGTAAGTTAGAAAACATAACTTTCAATATCTAAGTGGCCAGAAAGCAGCAATAGTGCATAGTAGCTGCTTTAATACCAGTAGAGGTTGTCCATTTACGTCAACAATACCTTCTCAATTTTTATTAGAATTTCTGGGATACTTATAAAACTCACTTTCAGTGAGGAACATTTTCCTGTATGTAGGGCAATTGCCAGCTTGACCTCAGAGGACATACTAATAAAATTTTCTAAATACTTTCAAAAGTAAATGTGTTCTTCTGATTGTTAGGGACCAGAACACTAAACCTTAAAAACATATTTTGACATGCATAAAACTTTTGTATGGTGATCCATTACAATAATATGGCATCACTTAGGGGGTTTTTATGAACTGTGTTGCAGAAGCCATTGACAGAAAGATTGGAGAACAGACTTTTATTACCCTTTTTAAAGGAGATCATTTATCAAAAGGACAATGACATATATATCCCCAGAATCTTAATATAATCTAATGGTTTACACATCTATAGTTTGCAAAGGACACAGCTATATTGCTCTGCTTTGAACCAAGTAATATTTTTTTTCAAGAACAAGATATTAAAAGTTTCTAAAAGCTATCTCAAAGCACTAAATCTTCTCTTTTTGGTCTCGTTCTGAAAAATAATAAAAAAAAGCCCTAGCAAAATCGTTTTCTTTACACGATAGCAACACAGTATATATAAAGGGTATCATTTTCCAACATAAATGTGTGAAAATAGCTATTTAAACACATGGTCTGCAATTACTTGTGCCCACTCATCCCTGAGAAATCACACTTAACAGTGGACAACGATATTTCAAAATATTGACTTCATCACATGTTTCTTGTATCTAAAAACTGATTTTCTGAACAAGGGACACGTTTGAAGATTCAGTCTTGCTGTGTAAAACAGGAAAGTGATTAGCCTTGCTAAACTCTGCAGTAGAGAACAGTAGAAACAGAGGTTCCATTGTTTACTATGTCATGTCTTGAATGATATTATCACTTAGTAAATTATGACTACATAAATAATATTGACCAAGTGGTTATCAGAACATTTAGAACCATAGTCCAAACAGGCCAATGATGCCCAATATTTGGCAGTCAGTCCATATTCCCATCAGTGTCAGGTGAGAATCATAAACTAGGACTCTCTGACCTGTGGACTGAATGCATGACAGACCTGTTGTTTTACTGAGCATTGCATGCTGCTCAGAGTATGATTGCTGCAGTTTGTACATACAATACCACTACATCTTTATTTCAGGAAAAGATACACAGTATCTTCCCGTTAAAGATCTGTGTTTGTAGCTCTGTGCATTTAGCAAATGTGCATTTTACAAATGTTCATTATTTATTTGAACTTTACATATCTAACACAGAAGTAACATTTTTTAAAGTTCATGTCAATTCCACGCTAGAGACATTTTTTGAAAGGTATTCCTAGCACAAGACTTAAGACATATCTGTGTATGACAGTCCTGTATAAACACCATAAATTCTCATAAATCTGTCAAAATGGAATTTTTCATTTACTGGTGTAAGAATATTGTTATTATAAAGGCATATAAAAAGACTGACTTGTCAGCGCCTGGGATTTATGAATTAAATCCATATACTATAATGGCACAAAGAGAATCTGGGCAATTATAGATCTGTTTACAGAGTGCAATACTCAAAGGGACACACTGAGCAAAAAGTAAGAAAATATATGAAGAACTCAACCCTCATACTCCTAAAAAAGTTTAAATTTTTCTCCACTGCATGTATCCTAAATACCAGAGCTTCATTTCAGTCCTTCCATGAACAGTGTTCCAGACTGGAGTACCATTTCTACTGAAGACTCAAATCTGAAGCAGAACAACATTCCTTAATTACCTGTGGATGTATAACTATCAGTTTCCAAAAAAGTCAAAGTTGTGCAAATAAACTATTCTGGCAGTACTTCTCTGTAACCACCAGTCAAAACCTTCAGTTTTGTTTTCAGAACATAATAATGTGAAAACTATTTGCCTCTAAAGACTGGTCTCCCTGGATGGACCCTTGTGGTCTCTGACATTAAACACAAACTCCTTATGCAAAAGCGTGACGATTATGATTTCTTACTGTGTACTTGGAGAGTAATCACAATTCTCAACAGACGGACATCAAAAGAGAACACACAAAAAGAAAGGTCACATATAATCTAGATCACTTAACAAGGATTCTAATTTAAAGATACATCTTATGTAATTAAATTTTTAAAAGTCATCAGAAGTAATTGCTTGAACTAATTGGCTAGGAAAAACATCAATGACTGTGGCAGTCACACTGTCTGACAAGGCTTGGCACAGCAGTGCAGGCACTAAATTGTGTAAAATGCAAACGCTGCACACTTGAAAACTGGAAGCAAAGCTGAGACCTGCTTGAAAAGTCCTCCATATTGATACAATCTTTGGAGAGGGACTTCAGAAAACCTGTATCATAGAATTGTGCCAGGGACTTCTGTATAATTTTTCTTTCAGTAGTTTTCTTTTCTCTTTAACTGGCACCCCTGCAATTATAACCTTAACTCTGAAAGCTACGCAACAGATTGTTGACTTGTGGCTCATTACTAAGGCTACACTTTCTCTGGAGATAATATAATCTATTTTTGATGGCGTAAAATGGAAAACAAACCCAGTACATCATTACACTACGCAGCTATTTCAATGAGCAGTACCAATCAAATGATGCTGTCTGATGTTCTAGAAGTTCTTAAGAATTTTCACCAACCTTCAAAACCCTTCAGCTTCACTCTGAGTAATTCAAAACAGTGAACAGCTTATTCAGGAACACAACATATTTAAAAAAATCCACTGATATATTGTGAAACACTTTAGTATATATTTTTCTTCATGTAAGAACTCATATTTAGATAATTTAAACACCTCACCGGGTCAACAACTGAATATTTCTGCATTGTTAAAAGGACTACTTTTTCTTCTTGTTTTATTTCCTTCTGTGAATACCTATCTTATTTTGCAGCATTGTGATATTCTCACTTCTCTGCTTACAAAAAGTAAAATGAGCTTAATACAACGATTTTCTCTGAGCAATAGAAACACTGAGTATAACATACAATGTAAGACTTTTCAATAATTCACCCAAAAAGATGGACTCATCCAAACAAAGGAAGAGGGAAATAAGAGAAGGATATTGCATGCTTCTTTCACAATGTGTATACACATGTGTGCGGGTCTATCTTCAACTCCTTCCTTCCTCCTTTTGAAATACAGAAAGAAGGATCATGAAAGGAATACATTTATCATATGATATTTTAGTCTCCAATTTTGAAATTAACATAAATGAGAATCTTATACTGAAAACAATGCTGCAAAACTAAAGCAACAATTTGGAAAAAAAAAAAGAGTGGATTTCTAATCAGGGCTACCATCCACCCTGCTTTGTTTCCAGTTATCTTCTGTGTATCTCTCTGCAATTTTATCCTGATAAGCCTGAAGAATTCTTCATGCTTTCCAGATACACTTTCTTGATACTTCCAATTGCATGCCCCATACATCCTACTTTCCAATTCCTACAGATGTACTACACAGATGGTAAGTACCTACACTGCTGGTTTGAAGCACCCAGGGAGCAGAGACCTTCCACTGTAAATTCAGTCTTTACATGTTCCATAGTTAGGTGTATCCTGAAACTAATGATCTTTGTATATGGAGGTGTCTGATGGAGATGAATATATACTCATTTATGGAAATATCAGATGGAAATATGAGACTCATTCCTCCATTGAGTGAACTTGGTGTTTATTGTTTCCTAGCGTTTCTGTGTTTTATTATTCACCTTCTTTACCCAGCAATTCATTCAGCCTGTTCATCCAAAGGCGGCTTCAGGAGCAAACATGTTCATTTCAGGCTAGGCTAATCCTGCATCTTAAGAGAACGTTCATTCAGTCACCTAAATATTTCTGAGTTTGAATTTCACATTTTTTTAAAGAAAAAGTATATGTTGTAAAAAAAAAAAAAACTCCAAACCAACCCAAATTCACTTTTCATGTGAGTAAGGAGTGAATATTCCACCATGGAAATCACTGTGGCAGCGATGAAATATCCTCTCTACCGTCTCCCCTACAAGACTTTTTACCAGCCTGAATTGTTCTTTAATCTCTACGCGGATACAATCTACATGAATATCAGTTTCAGGCACCAAGTCTTAATGGCATAAATAGATCTGCTCAAGTATCACAGAGAAATAATTCTTGTTGTCCTAAATGAAATATTCCTTCCTATTTGAAACACTATTGATACATGTTACTCTAACATGTTTTAATGACATTAATTAAGAAAATTTCTTTACTAAGTAATCTATTCCAGTCCTTCAACAATCCCATTATAATTTTCCCTAGTGACTAACATGAATCCTTCTAGCTACCGTACAATCCATTGCCTCTTCTTGCACTTTCTTTACAACTGAAAGTTAGGGAGATACAGACGGGTCAGAACACACATCACTGACTATTTATGTTTTCCCATTTGTTCATTTGTTTGTGTACTGTTAAAGCATAGATTTGATCAGATTATGCTCTTGTAGGATAGTACTTTTTTTAATGATTTAATGAGAAAAAAGGCTAATTTGATATGTTTCAGTGTGCCAGTGATAACTGTATTTCACCCTTTTCACAGGGTGTTAACTGATAAGAATTTACCACATACCACATTCTCACACAGGGTTGTAGAGCAATACTGAAATAATTTTCCAGACCATTAGGTACATTCCCCACGTAAAAGACTGAGAAGCCGATAACAATGCAGTGATAATTCAAACAAATACACACAGATGCAAACCTGTCAAATGTCAAAATACGGAAAGGATAATGGGTTTTCAATCATCACCTATAATCCCCTCCTTGAATGCAATGTTTGTGTTTGGTATATGTTTCTCCTGTGCAGCTGGCACACTATTGCCCCACAGAGACAGAGTATTTGAAGAGTGAAAAGAATGAGACCAAATTCTGGTTAAATGAACTGACTGCAGAAAGGAATTCTAGAGGGAAAGGAAGAAGGAGTCATTACACTTTTGAAAGCTAAATGATATGATTTCTCTGTTATAAACCATATAAATATGTTTACATGTATAAATGAATAAGGAATTCAATTAAAAATGACAATCACCTGTTTCATGCACAATTATGGCTTTGTGCCACTATCTCTGTTCATCTCTGCAGTGACTTAAAACATGTAAAGGGAATATAATGTCTTTAAATGTAGATTCCTGAAAAAACAAAGCAGAACTGAACTTTGGGTATGTCTGAAATGATGATGCTCATCTTAAAAGTGAAAATATATCTGTAACAAAAAAAAAAGAATTATAATTTTACATTGACTGGGTTGAGAAAATGTCAAATTGTGCACAAATCTCTGAAAACTAAAATAAACAGTGAAGTTGCTCATTTTGACCAGACAGATTACTCCTACTATGTTTAGTAGGAAAGACAAAATGCCTGATGAAAAAATTTGAAGAAATGTATTCACAATCTCTAAGTTAAGGAAAAAAGCACAAAATGGTCAGACAGGCAGGGACACTGTACACTGAATTGGTATTATACAAGTCTGAGGACTTGGCTATCTCTAATAGTACACCCAAAAAATATTCTGGGGAGTACTGTAGAGCTTAAAGCTTTTAAAGCTTTTAAAAATAAGAAAGAAATTCTGGAATGTGCAGTGTTATGCTGTACATAGTGTGCGCTGCCATAAACATTCTGGCAATGAATTAAAAGGAAAGGACAGCGTTAAACAGGGAAGTTTTATGTTAACCTTTGACGCAAACATGCGTGAATTGTGCATCACATTACTAAAATGTATTTTCAATCTGATGTGAAACAACCCTTGTGATATATGCATTTTAACTCATGGGTTTCTGTTGATAATGTTCAGACACAAATTCCACTTTTTGGCTAAAATATTTCATTCTTTGGTGCCACGTAGTTCTGGATTTTACTCCTTCAAAGAGAAGTTGTTGCTAGTTTCAGATATGATCTCCAATTTGGTTTGCATTTGAACAGCTGTCCATGTGAAACGTGCTACATTTCTCTGTAGCTTTTCATAACTATGACCACAGTGATCCCTGAGGAAACAGGAAAATAATTTATGTTCTTTAAACCATAATCACAAAGTACAAATGGAGTTGTCTTCTATTTTGTCCAATTTCATTATTTTCTGCTCAATAGAAAAAGTAAATAAAGTTCTCAGACATGGAGGTGACTCAACATCCCTTTCTCTTAAAACCTTCAAATCTCCTCTGAAGTACAGAAGTACGATTGCATGACACTTTTAGCTAGATATATTGAAAAGTGTGAAAACAGATGTAATGTTAAATTACAGCCTCATTTCCTTATCAGTACTTCAGTTACTGATACTATTCCTTCAGGGACACTGAAGGGACCTGGAAAAAAAGTATCTGATCAAGTCTCCAGAATTTCTGACATAGTTAAAGTATATTTTGAAAATGTTTTTCTTTGTAGAAGTTTGAAATAGCAAAATATTTCCCCATTCATGGTCAGAGTGCAAGTAAAACTACTTCAGCAATCTCTATAAAAAATATTTCAGAGATTACTAATATTGAAACCATCAATTAATGTTAAGTTCATTTCTTTTACTTGAGTTGAGCTCCCAATTATAAATACAAAAACAAAATGTATTCACAAAGGCATTTTTTTACAAAAAGAAAACTGAGTCATCTGTATGAAGCGTTTTAATTTCAGTTATCTACATTTTTCCAAGAGGAATACATTTTCTATCAGAACCCTTGGCTACATGGAAATCTGTATATATTCAAAAACATGAGGGAGAATTGTTTTTTTAGTCACACAATTCTTATTTTTACATTTTGATGACTTTGTGAGAAAAACATGCACGCGTGTAACTAAAATGCTTGAGTATTGCAATTTCCTGCCTGAGGTGATTGTTGGCAGCTTTACAGTAGTTTTTATAGCTAGTAGAGAATATATCGTCCTGGCCTGAAAAACTGTTAAATCATCACGCCTGTCCTTCAGGCTGGCTGCCTAGAAGATGGTAGATTAACTTTATTTTGTTAAAGTTACTTTTTGTTAAAAGCCTTTGATAGCTTAGCCACTAGCAATCTGTCAGACTTCCTTCTTGAGTCTTGTCCTGAGAAGTGACTATGCTTATATAAACCTGCCCTTTAGAGATCATAGATGATTCTCCTACTTTAAAACAACAGGTGTTCTAATGTGTGCTGCCACATTGCTATCACTTCCATTTCCACTCACTATTCCCCATCTTACAAGTATAATCATTTTCCTCACTGACCACAGTATTTCTCAATAAGCTCTCTCTGACACTGAAGACTTCTGATTGCCAGTTTTGCTTAGCTACTTTCTGGCAAAACAGAGTCATAGAATCATAGGATGGTTTGAGTTGGAATCAATCTTTGAAGGTCATCTAGTCCAGTCCCCCTGCAGAGGAAGGACATCTTCAATTAGATTAGGTTGCTCAAAAACCTGTCCAATCTGACTTTGAACAATTGCCAGTGACGGGTCATCTACCATCTTTTTGGGCAATCTATTTCAGTGTTTCACCATGTCCATTGTAAAAAATTTCTTCCTTAAAGTAAATCTAAAATTACCCTCTTTAAGTTGAAAACCACTATCCCTTGTCCTATCACAACACATCCTACTGAACAGTCTGTGCCCACCTTTCTTATAAGCCCCCTTTAAGCATTGAAAGGCCACAATAAAGTCTTTCTGGAATTTTCTCCTGATTAAATAACAACTCACTCAGCCTGTCCTCATGGGAGAGAAGTTCCATTCCTCTGATCACCTCATGGCCTTCCTGTGGGCCCTCTCCCACAGGTCCATGTCCTTCCTGTGCTGAGGGCTCCAGAGCTGGAGGCAGCACTGCAGGTGGGGTGTCACCAGAGCAGAGCAGAGGGGTAGAATCACCTCCCTCGACCCGCTGCCCATGCTGCTTTGGATGCAGCCCAGGATACAATTGTCCTTCTGGGTTGTGAGCACACATTGCCACCTCACGTCCAGCTTTTCATTAGCCAGTACCTCAAGTAGGGATGAGCTGTCCCTCTAGTTAATTTTTTCTTACCAGAGATAAGATAAAATAGAAATTGCATTGGAAGATGCAATATTGGAGAAATATCTGTATGTAACCAGAACTTAGTTTTGCAGCTAGATCTTACTACTGTCTCTGATAGCAAATACACTTTAAAGCCAGAGGTCCTAAACGCAGTTCAAACCAAATTATGTGCAATACTCTTCACAGTGACTTTATCAGGAATAAATTCAGTATAGGTGCACAGACTTATATAAGTCTGGAAAGAATGAAACAAAAGAAAAATTCAAGGACTGCATAACCTTATTGCAGAACTGGTCATGAAGTGCATTACAAATGCAGAAAAAGACTCTTCTCTGATCAACTTAAATACAGTCTGTGGAAATTAGACCATGTACAGGTTTGAAGTAGGAGGGAACAGACTTGCAAAGCCATCTTATCTCGATTATTCCATTATATAATGATTAGTTTTGGTAACATTTAGCTTTATTTTATCTTTTCTTGCTAATATATGTGTAGTTGCTAGGAACTGTCAGGAGGTTTTTTTCTGTTTTCTTTTAATAGTGATCGCCTCATGCCATTTATTAGAATCTCGAAGACTACTAATAAGGAAATTAATATATTCTCCCCACCTCTCTATGAGAACTCTACAGAACTTTTCCTTTCAATATAGAGGCAGGGATGAAAGTTCTATGTATTAGCTAAATGTAAGACACTCTTCAAACTGGCTAGAAATAAGCCAACCCTGCTTCCCCAAGGATCAGGTCACAGCACTGCCCTCAGTACAGTGCAGTTAATTGAGTATGTTCATGAGAGAGAGAAGGGAAAAGCAGCTGATGTAGTGAGTTTATTTGTTCTCCACTAGATCACAAGTTTCTGGAACTTAATTCCTGGGTAAGAAAAACCTGGTATTTATTTACAGAATATGTAACATCTTAAACAGACGCTGGATCTTATATGAGCTATTGAATGTATCATTTGGATAAAACGTGGTATCAGCTACTGGTGGATAAACAATGCTTACATCAACTGGTTTTCATTTTATAACACCTAAGTGCTAGTTTTCAACTAACCCTTTACAATGAAGAACAATTCTATTTACTCTTCTCTCCCTCTCATTTACACTCCGCTTTTTCTCCTAGGGCAGTAAAGCATGTACTTTAAAATCCAGTAATTTAACCAAAGGCTGATACATTCATCATACTAATTACGTGTTGCACGCCATGTTTCTCCCATCAAGTGCCTCCTACATATTTGATATAAGCCTTTCAAATCAAAAAGAAGAAAAATGAAAACAGCACTCAAAGCCAAGCTGTGTGATTGAGAGAATCACTTATTCCAGTGTCACTGAACTACAAAATCAATTAATGTCTTCTATCATCTTCAGAAAGTTCTATCCTTAACAGGCAGTCTGCAACAAATTACACCAGATATTCCAAAAAGCAATTTCTTCTTTCATTTAGGATTAGAATATAGGTAAATTGACCCTTTCTCTACAACTTCACAGTGTAAGGGAACAGGTCACTTTTCTTCCACAAGCCTTTCAAGAAAGATTCTTAACGGCTTGCTAGGACAAACCAAGATGTAATTGAAATTCTGGTTGAGGAACTCACAAAGGAATATTTAGCTGAGGTGTAATTTCTATGTAAAGTAACTTTCCCTAGATGCATTAGTGCTTCATATAATTTAAACATTGGAATTGACCTTGCCTCTAAACGGATTTAAAGAAGAAGTCAACTCACACGGTGTCTATTCAAGCAAACAAATCTGCACAGCTATTTCATTACCATATTCAGGATCTCTGTTTTGTTTTCCCAAATGTGAGTAATCATCTTAGCTTCAAGTAGATGTCTGATTTCTTTTTCACAGCATTTTGTCAAAATTCACCTGACTGTATCCAAGTGTTACAGTCCAGATCACGATCTAACAATAAACCCTTCTCTCTTTTGTCTGTCAGTTTGGAAAAATAGTGTTTTTTTTCAGAGGAAGAGGGTTGGTATTATGTCTGGAAAAACAAACAAAAAAAAAGCTTAGAAATCAGGGATGTTCTTTCCCTGCTTTCTTACGAGTTTCTCATTGTACACATCTGTCAGATGTTTAAGCACAGTGTCCCTCTGAACATGAGAGTACTTTTATTTACCTTTCCATTTTGTGCTAACATTTTGTTTCTCATGTGCCTCAATGAAAATCAAGTAGTTATTTTTTATCTGTAACCCCTCACAATGTAGGAACTGGGAGTCTTAACTAATAGCTTGTTCTCATTCACCATTTCAGTTAGCTGAATGATCTAAGATAGCGTTCACCAGCTTGAACAAAAACCTCAAGTTTAAAGCCAGCAATTTTTGGTAGAAGACTCCTGATTTAAGACCCCATGAACCAAATGCAGCTTTGCTGATGCATATAAAATGCTGCAAAGCCCCTTTACATAAACTTTCCTTGTGTGATAACTAATCTATGACACTGACTTCTCATTGACACTGTGCCGACAAATATTAACTATGTTGTGCATAAGGGAAAATAACAATCTGTAAATCTATAAATCTGACTTCTTCACCTTGCTTTCTTCCTAGCAAAGCTCATGCTTTTCCTTCTTGCCAGAAGTCATTTTCCTGAAGTCAGTCTACATCGTAACACTCTGAGATTGTTATCAACAAGTTTCATGGGTGATGTTCTTCAACATTCACTCTATCTTAAAGAAACAGAAAGAAATGCCACTGCTTCACTCGTTATTTTGGTAGTCAGGGCAAGGGATAGAATTAAGATCTACTTCTCCTACTGAGCACCTAAGTACTTTACTTGGGGATAGCTTTAATGTATGATCCACTCATGTTTTGAATTATTAAATTAAAAGCAAAATTTCATTAATTAATAAGGAAATAAAACAGTCTACCTTTAACTGATTATTTTCAAAGAGGACAGCTACTTTACCTGCATTATGTAAACTATGAACAACAAAGGTACTTCACTAAATATCCTGATACAGCTCAAAAATATACAGCATTCAAACAGACATAAATTTAACAGATAGAAAAATACAGAATGAACAGTAGACTCCAGGACACTTTGTATTATCTTAATTTCGAATTCGTTATTTGTGCATTCGGTGTAGTTTCCCCCTGTGCAGATGGTACATGACTATCTCAGTAATGGTATCTCTTCAGAGAGAAACACAAATTAAAAATTCTGTCAATGTTAAAAAAAAGGTTACAGGGAAAAATAAAAGGACACTATCCAAAGGAAGCCTAAGTGTGTCATTTTTGGCTCACTGCAAAAATAAACAATAATTTATGGAAGTCTTTAATGCCTCCTTCATTCTATCCCAGAGGCCCCATATGACTGTGAATATCCTCCTAGCTAAAAGAAGTGGGATGCAGCTTCAGGTGTCTGCCAGAAAAGGATGACACACAGTATTCCCAAGCTCCAAGCTTTCCTTTGGTTTTACTGCAGTAGTGAATATTTATATGAAGAGGTTTTGCTGCTGGGGAAAAGGGTGGAAGGAAATACTCCTAAGACTTTTTTGTTAGATATTTATATTCTGTCAAAAATCATGTTCATTATTCCGAAAGAAGCAGTAAAACAAATAATGCAGTCTGATTTTTATATGAGCTCTCTTCATTCACTATAGTACCAATCACTCTCACATGCAAATCCTGTCATTACATTCCACTCTATTTAGAGCCACTGTATCTACTCTTTGCATAGATGTATATGCACAAGCTGCAACGTGCTTTTTTCCTCCCTTTTGATGCTTTTAAGAAACTCCCTTTATAAACCTTTACCTGAGCATGGAAGTGTGAACCAGTAACTGTGAGAAACTGTATAGGATTAAAATCCTTAGTTCTTTTGTGCTGAACATCTGCAGGTATGCAAAAGAAAGAGATATGAGAAGTCTGTGTGACTGATTGCTTAACTATGAAGTGGATGCCACCCACATCAACAGTTGTCAGTAACTATTCTTAGTACAAACAGCATGCAAGTCACAACGTTGTCAGGCCGTTTTGTGGGTAGACAAGTGCTGTATTGTTGTTTACTAATGCCCCTCAGGTTTTTCTTCTGTTTGTTGGGTTTTTTGTTTTTCTTGTAATTTCCTAAGCTAGCATAAGATATGACCTGTCACAGCAAGAAACTTTATCTTAATAAAATACTCTTTCAAGTCAGTTGAGGCTCAATCTTTTTAAGAACTGACTATCTGACACATTCATGGCCAGGAATGAATTCTTTACACACAGGGATGTCCACTTGAAAAATCAGGCAATAAATCTGAATCTAAATGCTCTCCTTGAATTTAAAAGAGCAACAACTCAAATATTACAATACCAGGTTCTTCTTTGCTTTTGTGTTGTTATTAGAGACAAATACATACATCTGGTGACATATAAGGTGAAAAGGACATTATGGCTTTCTGATCCTATTCTTTCTGCTAATGAAGGTCTATTCTCAAGTAGATAATCAGCAAACTGGCAATCTCATAGTGAAATACTACTTGATAATCTTTCATTTTTCCACCATGTTGATGGAAAATTATTTTGTTACAGTGAAAACAAAAGATTACTGAACAAGTTGAAATAAATATAGATATTTGAGCTATTTAAAAAATGGGTATTAATAGAATGAACTGATATTTCTTAGAATGATGGAATAGTAGGAGTTGGAAGGGAACTTTAGAGATCATCCTAATCCAACTCCTCTGCTAAAGCAGGACCACATAGAAGCCACGTATCTACATATTTATGCAGTCATACTGTAAAACTGGAATAAAATTGAAGTCTACAAAGACATAAATGGTCTTAACTTTCCTCTTCTGTCCTGCTTTTACTGCTGTATCAGTATGGTAAGGTGTGTAACGCTGTTGGCTGACGGGCTTCAGAGTTTGTGCAGTAACAGACCTGGGTATTTGCAAATCCCACTGTTAAGTGACTGTTCATACTGTGAACAGCTGAAACATCTATTCACAGTAAATATTCCATGCATTTCTTATGACAGCTCAGATAAGTCTGAAGGAGCTATGACACACTATGTGGTATTACATATATGAGTAGACTGTTTCACATTTCTAATGCTGCCATTTCATGTGTTGCCTCATTACTGAAAAAATCCTTACCTCTATCAAGAAGGCATAGAATCACAGAAGGTATATTCAAATTGCATACAACAATGTACTTGTTGAGTTAATTCACTAATGTACTTGCTATTGTCTTCTCAGTGATTTCTTTTAGTATTCTAGGATGCTATCCTGTAATTTATCCTTAGTCATTTTTTTCTTGCTCATGCTGCCATTACTGTAATATTCAGAGACAAACCTAAACAAGATGATTCAAATGTCAGTCAAAAGTATTGCCATGCCCCTTACAGTACAAGACATAGCATACATAAGCTCTCTTCATAGTTTCCCACTGCAGTTCTGTTGCTCATATTTCCTTCACAGTGTTTCTTAGGTACTCCTTTATTCTCCAGATATGAGGTGGTTTGACCTGCAGTTCCCCCACCAGCATCACTTTGAGCTTGGACTAACAGAGCAGATGAAGCTTTGTTTTCTGGACCAGAAAAGCCATCTCGGGAAGGCCTGGTCTTCCCAATTTCAGCCATATCCCTCTTCCTCCCCTTGCTCCTTCCCTCCCTCTCTCTCTCCTCCTCTCCACATACTACTCCACATCTTTTGCACGTCCCCGCATGCAAATTCAAGAATCTCACATCAAGCATCCTTACCAGATGTTATTTAACCGGACTTTAGAACCTCCAGTGGTAAAAGGTTCCAAACATTCATTGATAACTTATTCCAGGAATTCTATTTTCCTATGAAAAAACCCACGGTGTTAGAGTTTTTTTATGGGCTCGGACGTTTTTTGGAGGTTGTTTGATTTAAATTTAAATAAAGGATGGCACTATATGAAATCTGGCCATTCAAATTAATTAATATTTCCATTTGCAACAGACACAGAAAACTTTTTTTTCCCTTTAGCTAGAGTGTTTTTATTGATATTTGAAGACTGCAATCATTTGTTCCCAAATCCCTTTTTAACTTGTGCCCAAACAAGAACAATGGTTTCAATATTTCTTTTTGGAATTTTTTTTTTCCAAAGTCCTTATTATTCATTTTCCAAATCCTCCCAAACAGTCTGCACCATTTTTTGAACACCAAGAACCTCACACAGTGCTCAAGCTGAATATACAACAAGGTCAAATAAAGTAGAAAAATTATATCATGTGTCTTACAGCAACTTAATGAAAGATTTTGGTAGGGAAAATGTTCCTGTGTACAATTTCAAACAATGTCCTGTTTCAATCACTACTACATTCTAAATTTCTATTATATGTTATTCTATCTCTGTATTATGCATAGTATTGATTATAGAATCATAGAATCATAAAATAGTACTTTTACCAGGGACCTTTACCGATCATCTAGTCCAACCCCCCTGCAGAAGCAGGTCTATCTAGATCAGGTTGCATATGAACTTGTCCAGGTGGGTCCTGAAGACCTCCAAGGTATTTATTTTTCTTGTTTTAGAAAATAACTTTCAGCTGAGGTTTGTATTAATAAAGTGTAGCATCTTGGAAGCTATTTATGTGGATGTGATGAGAGGTTGCTTCTATATTCTAAGTCACATATGTAAGTCATATTGCCTTCTAACTAATGAAACATCTCTTCAGCAGATGAAGCGGACTATATACTTCTAGGATGCTGTAGACTTTTGGATGCGATGAACAGTGACAGAGGTACTCAGTTCTCTCAACAAACCATAAAAGGACTAGACACTGACTAGCAGAGACACAGAAGGGTCTATTAAAACACATATATAAGTAACACAATTTCAGAAGACAAAAACTTTCTAAAAGAGTAGAAAAATGTGATTCAGAGTAAAAAATGTCAGCTATGCTAAAAGACTGATGTTTTGAAGGATTTGGATGTTCCACAGACACATCCATTTGGGTGTGAAAGAGAACAGATTTTAGGCTTTTAAACTTCTTTTCCCTTGGCTTTGCTAATGGGTAGTTTCTAAAGCTTTTCAAAAGATGACATTCTCCTAAGAAAAACAATCAAATGTGGAAGAGGCAAGGAGCTCTCATAGATAAATTATGAAATTAAATCATTTAATTCAGTAATCATCTAGGTCATATAAAAATTTCCCAAACTGAAGAAAGTTGAGACATATAGTTCTTGAAAAGCCACAGAAAAAAAAAATCAAAAAAAAGAAACTGAACTTTATTTGCTAAAACACAGTTTACTAACAGCAGTAGTTACTCACTCATTCCTTGAAATCCAGTAAAAAGTAATCCATAAGGAAATACTATATAGAAGGGGTTTTTGTTATGTTTTTTTGTTTGTTTGTTTGTTTTTGAGCAAGGTTCATTAAAGGAAAAAGTACTGGATTTTGGCTTAATGGCTATCTCCAAGATTTTATTTATAAACAAGGTTTGGATTTCTTTAGGAAATTCTGAAGTGATAAACATTATACATCTGTTATTCAAGTAAAAAAATACACTTACTACCCAAACGAGGCATGAACTAGTGCATATTAAAGTCAATGCTAATTCCTCTTTCCATATTAACTAGGCATTTGTTATCTCATCTGTTTTACTTTTAAATACCTGCAATAACTAATGTTGAGTTGGTTGTATAGATTTCCTTCTAACCAACTAAGTGAACTTCTAGGATACTTTAAATATTACATTGGAATGAGAAGGCACAGAAATTCCTACTTCCCTCAGCAAACTGTAAAAGGATTGGAGGCTGACTAGCACAGACACAGAAAGATGTACTTGAACAGATGAACCCCAACATCAACAATGAGGTCAACCAGGCAGAAGTAACTGATGGAGCATAAAAGATAGTAACAAATATGAGGATGTCTAAAATATGAATGTGATGCTCTAGTTGTTGCGTTTAGTGGTATTTTAGCCTGTATAAATTTCTGAAGCACTCAAGATCACTTTGTCAGGGTCCAGCCTCTACATAATTTCCCACTCAGTTTCTCAATATTAAGTAACATTCAGTAGAGATCACACAATTTCTTCAGTCCACTGATAAATTTTCACTAATATACTGCAAGCAGATTATATAAAGACTCACTACTCCAACCATCATTACCTGGCAACATCCCTTTTACTATTCTAGGTCCCTGGAACAGCTAAGGAAATTTGAATGGCAGAACCTGAAGTCTACAGGAATATTGTTGAACAATTTCTCTTCTATAGCAACAGTGGACAAAAGTTCTTGCCCCAGAGTACAGGAATTTCAGCAATGGAGGGCATCTAGCTGATAAAAGGGAATCTAACCCATTAGTTGAGACCTGCCTTGACATTGGAATTGCTTAGCTTTCTTGGAGGATGCTCCAAGAACACTCCCACCACAGAGAGGAACTTCAAAGCTCATCCTGCGCAATAGCAGTTAGAAATAAAGAAAACAAATTTTTAGCTATTGCTGGCAGTTTTACATGACAGAAATAAGAACAACTACAAAATTCAACAAAATGCTAGGCACAATGGGAATGGTATTAAAAGCAGGACTTACCATGACTCGCTGCTACTCATTAAAATTAAATGTGTCCACATCCTGAGTACTGAGAGAAGTTCTGGACTTAGAGTGTAAGAACACGTGTCTTAAGGTCCAAGCAGACTGTGAGGGACAACATCAAAAGCCTTAACAAAAATTCAGAAAAAACTACACCCACCACCTTCCTTTCACCTATTTGGTGGGTGATCTTGTCATAGAAGGATAGTAAATTGGTAAAACAGGACTTTCCTCTTGAGAGTCCAAGTCAACTGTGACTGAAAACTGCATTATTCTTTAAAAGCCTTGCAATAGTAATTAGTGTAATCTTAATTCTTCCAGAAACTGACATTGGACTGACAGGTCTGTAGTTTCCTCACATCCTTTTTGTAGACTGGAATAATATTGGGTAGCTTCCAGTCATCAGTTTCAAGTCTAATTGATCTCTGACCTTGTGTGTCTTCTCCATGCATAAATGAACCTCAGCTCTGTGACGTTCCCGCAAAACTTTACCTCAGTTCCAGAGATTATACAACTTGCTTTTCCTCTTGAGCTCCATGAGGAGTTCCCTGTCCAGCCAAGTTGATCTGTCCAGCTTGCTTGACTTTTGACACATTGCCATTACCTGCTCCTATTCTTCTAAATATGGTTCTTAAAGACTGACTAGCACTTACGGACTTCTAAGCTCTGAAATACAGACTCTCAGCTTACTCTGTTAAATAGCTCCTACAAAGCTCTATCTGAATTACTGTTTTCTTATATCTTGCTTTTGAGTTCTCTGTATAATTCTAATGAGTAAAATGCAGTTCTGCAGCAAGATATGTTAAAACCGTTATGAAGGTAATGTGAACAGAAACAACCTTGAAGCTCCTCTTTTCCTCTTAGAATTCTTTATAGTCTGTGCACTAGTCTCCTTCCTTTGATTGCCCACAGCCTACTACTTTCCTTCAGTGGATTTATACCACCGCTTTGTCAAATGTCTGGCTTTGTTTTATGTAGTCTACCTGAAGAGGGGAACATTTCAGAAGAAATGTTCTATCTGAGGATATATTTTTCAAGGAATGATGCTCTAACAAGTTACAACTGTTACTCACTGGCAAACAATTCCATTAAGGATACAAAGCAAATGTAGTTCCCAAATAAAGAAAGAAGTATTTTCAGAAGAAAGGTTTTTAAAAGAATAAATAAAATTACAGTTCCATGTAAAGGTATTTATGAGGGTTTTTTTAAATACTTGTGTAAAATCAAAAGTTTCCCAATTTGCTGTATCATTACTGTGATGTCAAATAAATGGATACCTCACCACTCCTTTCTGTATCATTTTCAGTAATTTAAAACTATAGCATTTTTCATCTAAGATGTGTAGGCCCAAACATCCTAACCAATGGAAAATATCAAACTCTGTGTCCTACAAAAGCTAATAGGTGATTACCTATTAGCTAAAATGCATGATGACATCAGTACATCTTTACTGGAAGCTATGTAAATCTTGTCTTCAATTTCTCAGCTTCATTATGACTGTACCAAAAGTAAATATTTCTTTTCACTGGCTCCGAACAAATGACTGAACAAAAATGTTTGATTATTTTTTTACAGTGTTGTCTTCATTGCTATTAAAAAAGAAATAACAGAATCAATTTGACATGAATTTCTACCATCCTTTTCCCATCCAGTCTGGCAATCAAACAAAAGACACAAATTATTCCCTTAATGTTAAATTATCAACACTGAAAGAAATAATCGTGAAATTTTAAGATCAGTTGCAATGTTTTGTCGTTTCCCTGATGGCTGCACTCTTTGCTGATATAATTCTGAGGAGCTAAACAGAGCCACACAATCTCTTCAAGTGAAAAAAGTATTTAATTCCTTCTTTCAGAATTAATTTCAGGACAACAACTATAACAACACAAAAACAATTGTCAGCGCCTTTTGTACATTATTTTCTTCATCACTTACTAGTTAAATCACAGTAATTTTACTTTAAATTATTCAAGATTTCCACTGATTTCAATGGGAGAAGAATTTAAATAACTGTGTACCACTGCGTAACTTACTCGTCTTGATATTAACGCTATTTTCACAGCAGTGAGGCTGAGAGACAAATATTCTACGCCAAAGGGAAAGTTTTGCCACACAAATTATTTCTTAAAGTTAATACTATCTTTCCATCATTCCTTCTACTCTCTCTTTATGTATATACATAGGTATTGTATATACTTCTGAATATGCTTCAGGATACACATATCTATTTAAGAAAAAATGTAAACTTTAAATTTAGAGACAAACCTTAGTGAAGAGAAGAATCATCTAAAACATGCATCTATTCATTCATTCACCTAATGAGCTGGGAGGGGGCAGAGCACGTTAATACATCCATGACAACCTGAACTGATATTCGGAACCACTACAGTCTGGTGACCAGATGGCATCCATAGAAATACATAAAAAGATAGTACGTTAAAAGGAAACTATTTTGTCTAAGAATCACTAAGCACTAACTTTTTGGAGGGAGAGAGAGGTCTACAAGTCTCTTCCTCAAAAAAAAAGCAGTGACATTTTACCTTCAAATCTAATTTCACCTTAAATGGCAATTTCCAAGGAAGTCTTAAATACCAAATTATTGGTATTGTCTATGTAAGTAATTTTAATCTTTTTTCCCCACGCATTTCTACTGAACATCTGAAGATAACTACATTTTTAATACAGAAACACCACATTCTGAGCAAACTTTGCCTTTGAATGTTTATAGATGAAAGGGTCATACAAGAGAACACTGGCATTTTTCAAAGATCTGAAGATTTTCCAAACTCCAACACTGCAGTAATGTCATCTGGAACAGCAATGAGCCACAAACGTACTCATTCAGTCACCTCCTGTACTCGGATTCATCTGTATACACAAACATCTGAATCTATATAGATGTGAATCTTAATTTATAGATGTGTATACATCTGTATACACAAACATCTGAATCCTGCAAGTGCAGGACTCTGCACTCTGTCCCCTCATCCAGGTTGTTGATGAAGATCTTGAATAAGATTGGTCCCAGAACAACAACATTGGCCACAGGCCTCCAACTCGACTCAGTGCCACTGATCACCCTCTGGGCTAAATCACAGAACCACAGAATCTTAAGGGTTGGAAAGGACCTTTAGACATCATCTAGTCCAAATCCCCTGCCAGAGCAGGACCACCTAGAGTAGGTCACACAGGAACTTGTCCAGGTGGGTTTTGAATGTCTGCAGAGAAGGAGGCTAGAAGAGTCCTATGTTGCAATCACAGAATCACAGAATGGTAGGGGTTGAAAGGGACCTTTAGAGATCATCTAGTCTAAACCCCCTGCTCAAGCATTTTCACCTAGATTAGGTCACACAGGAACGTGTCCAAGCGGGTTTTAAACAAAATGATCTACTATTAACATAAAACATGAATGATAAAGATGCTAGTTGATACCAGAGTTTACTGGAACATATGTGCCATAAATAATTAACAGTAAACACTGTAAAATCAGAATAGTCAGACTTTCTTTATGACATATTAGCATGACTCCATTGGCTTTATTAGAAGTGTGTGTTTTTTTTCTATTTGTCCATGTGAAAAGAAAATCAACTCAACTATTTCTAGTGCGAGAATAACAAAACTATTTTGTACTTGATGGAAATCACAGAATTGATAATGAGAATGACGATATGCAAACACATTTTCCAATAAATCAACAATCAGTATGTTATTAAAATGTCAGATGAAATCTCTACATGACTAAGATATAATTTATGCAATCTCATGTACCATTCAACCATACTGAAACATTTCATGACCTTCTGAAACGTGAAAATGTGTTCATCACCAAAGAGAAATTATAGATGTCTTGTCCAACTAAGATCAATTCTAGAGATAAAACATTTGAATTATTAATAACAGAAAAGGAGAGAATCAATATAACTTGCTCATGAAAAAAATCTACTGGAATTGTCTACAACAATGAACAAGGTAGGTGTTTGCATTGAAATGATGGATGATTTCACAGGCCAATTGATGCCACACAACCAACACAAGAGTGGCCACTCACACAGTAGTCATAAGGAAGGCATGTCTGGAATTTGCTTATTTATTGAACATACTTCCAGTCATGAGAATAAAAATATGTCAGAAAATAAGACACTAGAACATATGTTATCATCTGTAGCCTACTATCTAGTAGGCTTAAGTGAGGAAACCCAGAAACAAAGACAACAAAATCTTTCGTTCTAGTGACTTCTTTCCTTTGTACCAGAGATCTGACAGGTGAGATTTTTATAAGGGTTCGTATTTGGTGGGGGGGGGGGGGGGGGGGTTGTTGTTTTCTTTTTTCCTATTTTTCTTTTTATTTTTTTAAGAAAAAAATCCAACTAAAGCAAAACCCATTTTTTAAAGGAAGTTACTGTTTATGTAAATACAGTCATAAGGGAATGTGTCCTCCCTAGCCTCACAGACACAACAGATTAGAAATATAATGAAATATTTTTCATTAATGATTTAATTTTATTATGCTTAGACTAGATTTCTTAAAATCACATTTTTTTACATGTAGACACCTGAAATACACACAGTTCACATCCATCGCTGAGATAATTCTCACTCTTCTTCAACATCACATTCAAAATAGCATTTTTTTCCTTGCAACTCTGAAAATGATAGCTTCCTAACTTTCTCAAAAAGTGTATAGGTTTTATTCCTACCTCCTATTTACCCAGCCCCCTTTGTTTCTCTTTAATATGGTCATCCTGTTATTGGTAATATCCAGTGTTTCATCCTTTTGAAATAGTTTTTGCATGCCTCTACACCTCCTAGCTTCTTAATTTTACAAATCCGTGCTTAGTGTTTCATCTCCTATTTGTAATGAATGCAGAAAATTCTAAATCCCATTTTCTTTCCCACAAGAAAATGTATTTCTCTTTTTCTTGGAAAGACATTGGGACTGTTTATGAGTCTGAAGTGCAGGAGTGTTCATGTGTTATGTTCCACATTGCAACAGTAAAAATAATGTGGCTGCATTACCTTAACATGTTAGAACACTAACCAATGTAGACATGGGAGACTATTAAACTAAGCAGCCATACAACTGTTTATAAGATCAGGGCTTCATCTTGGAGTTGCAGAAATTAATATCCACAAACAATAACAAAATGGAAAAAACCCTACATCTACCAGTTCAAATAGGTCTGGATTATGGAAGACATGAACTACAACTGTGTATTACTAATAATCACAGCTACCGTTGAACGAGTTTTTAGAATTATTCTATCATACTTAGTATAACTGCAAACACACAATCTCATTCGAGAGAGAAGCTCGAGATGGAGATTTCATAGCGGATATTATAATCACATTATATTGTATTGCACAGAAAGACTGAAGATATAAGCAGGAGAGTAAGCTGAAAATGGGATCCAAGATATCACAATATACCAGTAATTCAAGCATTTATTCTTCATATATAGTGTAAATTTATTTTCATAAGCTAAAATCAGAAGTTTTAAGATCCTAGTACAAAGGATCTTAAATGTCTACATGAGGTTGTTCTGTGTGCCTTCATAAATGCAGCGTTCTTTTTGGCATTGAAAAAAGAATAATTTTCCTGAATGCCTAAATGCAGCTACAGTTCAGATGCATACAGTTAACCTGTATTTTCATTTAACTGCAGACAAAAACCCCTTTGTTTTATAAGGTAGAAAGATATTCAAAATTAAAGATAGATACTGCAAAAAGAACATAAGCACCATTTAGTTGGTTTTGCTGGCATGCAATTTCAATTGCACTTCATCTTTCTAAGAATTTGAAGACAGGGGAAGTAGTGGGTAATGTAATTCAAAGGTTTATCATGTGTCAGTGAAGATCACATAATGAAGACTTGTGGATACACGTTTATAGGTATTACATGGAAATAGCTACTTTTTCCACAGACATTCAGTTTTGATCTGTTCTGTTATTACAGAAGATACCAGCAAAAAACTAGTTAAATAACAGCTTGGACTTTGGCGCTAAGAAAAATGAAACGTGCTCTAAATAGTTTGAGACAACCAAGTGATCAGGTCCAGTCAGCATGGATTTATGAAAGGAAGGTCCTCTTGATGAACCTGATCTCCATCTAAGACAAGGTAACTCAGCCAATGAGAGAAAGACTGTGAGTGTTGTCTACCTGGACTTTTGTAAAGCTTTTGATACTATTTCCCACAGCATTCTCCTGAAGAAACTGTCTGCTCATGGTTTGGATGGGCATATTGATAGAGTAGTCGTGAATGGAGTTAAATTCATTTGGCAACTGAGGCCTGTTCTGTTTAGTATCTTTATCAAGGAACAAGATGAGGAGATCAAGTGCACCCTCGGTATGTTTGCCACAACACAAAATTGGGTGGGAGTGTTGGTCTGCTTGAGGGCAAGAAGGCTCTTCAGAGGCACCTGGAAAGGCTGGAGTGATGGGCCAAGGCAAATTGTATGAGGTTTAACAAGACCAAGCGCCAGGTCCTGTGCTTAAGCCATGACAACTCCATGCAACGCCAGAGGCTTGGGGAAGAGTGGCTGGAGAGTTGCCCAGAGGAAAAGGACCTGTTAATCAACAGCTGGCTGAACATGAGCCAGCAAAGTGCTCAGGTGGCCAAGAAGGCCAACGGTATCCTGGCTTGTATCAGAAATGGCCTGGCCAGCAGAACCAAATAAGTGATTGTTCCCTTGTACTTGGCGCTGGTGAGGTCATGTCTTGATTACTGTGTCCAGTGCTGCAGTGCATCCAAAGAAGGGTAATGATGTCAGTGAAGAGTCAATAGCACAAGTCTTACAAGCAGTGGTTGATGAAACTGGGGTTGTTTAGCCTGAAGAAAGGCCGAGTGAAGACATGATTACTCTCTACAACTACCTGAAAGAAGGCTGTAGTGAGTTGATTAGATTAGATATTGGGAACAATTTCTTCACTGAAATGCTTGAGCATCTAGTTTGGACTAGATGATTTCTAAAGGTCCCTTCCAACCCTACCATTGTATGATTCTATGAAAGGGTTATCAAGCTCAGGGAATAGGAATAGGCTGTTCAGGGAAGCGGTTAAGTCACCATCACTGGAGGTATTTAAAAGATGTGTAGGTGTGGTGCTGAGGGTCATGCTTTAGTGGTGGACACGGCAGTAGCAGGTTAATGACTGAGCAATCTTAAAAATCAATGGTCTTAAAGATCTTTTCCAACCTAAACAATTTTATGATTCTATAATTCAGAGTTACCAACAGTCTAACCTACCATCATCCAATTGCAATCTCTAACACGTTAGCTCTTACTTTCTCAGCATTACATCCTTATTTTCAACAAGCAGAAAAGCAAAATAAAATTATTCCATACTACTTCAAAACCAGTTACTGAATCGTGGAACTATGTATATATATGTGAATAGATTGTCTAAATGGACAAGTAGCAAAACCAATATATTCTAAAGACAAAGAATGAGTTTGGCTGAAAATTTTCAGTAGAAAATGGTTTTCAGAGACAAATGCTGTTTCCTCATACACAATAGGATAAGTGTGTTATCTGTCATGAGACAGAGGGGGCAGGTGGTTGAGCAAGAAAAATTATTCCTCCTCACTTTTCCACTAGACAGGAATCCATTAATTTAGACTAAACTATCTAAAAATCATTGTGACTACCCATCTGAACAGTGATTCTTGCAAATCAGAGATTTAATGTTGAATCAACAGTGCCTCATTTCATTATTTCCTAATTGAAACTTTATACCTACTAAACTCACATTACTGACAATTCCATTTGATTCAGGAAAAACAATAAAAATATCATTTCTCATCATTTCTTATAACACAGTTATTCAAAGTATCTTCATCAGTAATAAGTTATTTTTAGTTAGAACGATAGAACTACATAAAAAACCCACTCAATAACTACCCTTTAAATATAGTAATGTGTAATGTTGCAAAAGAGACTGGAAAAAAAAGGATTTTTAAAAAATAGTCTTTTCTACATCATATAGACTTGCTTTTTCTCTATCTGATGACCCTTCTAATGGGAAAAAGACGCTGAAACAAAAGAAACAAACCTCATGTAAAGACAATGAAGCACGGTTAGAATCTGTGCTGTTGTCTTAATTTCTGATTTAGTACTGAAAGGTTAGGCTTCAGAAGCTTAATACACATTTAACTGAAGAGTAAAAGAAAATCTCTTTAAAACGAATAGAGTTTAATCAGAGTCTCTAAAACTGACTTGTATTTTCTCTAAGCCACTGAAATAGCCCATCACTGTGCAATGAAAAAGTAGCAATGTCATCATATTATATTTTGCGTTGCACTACGGCTACTATCATCCACTAAGCCACTCTTCCAGAAATGTAACACAATTCTACACCTATTGCTGTACCTGTAAAATGAAATCTGTAAGAAATTGATTTGGAGTGGGAGATCAGAAGCGTTTCCTATGAAATGAGATGATATTCCAATGTCACACAGGAACCATGATGATTGCCACTAGATAAGGAGACTCTTTTTGCTATGAATATTAGGACTAGTGATCTTCAGAGAGCCTTCCCTGCCATTTGAGGTATAGGTGTTTTGGTGTCTGCACTGTAAGACACCGTCCAGCACAAGCAAATGCTAACACAGAATCACAGGCTGATTTAGGCTGTAAATGACTTTTAAAATCACCAAAAATATCTGTTGCTTTCCACTTCCACTAGTCAAAACAAGAAATGCCAACAGTCTTCTTCTATTCCTCTGTTCACTCCATACCAGGCACGGTCTGTGAGCCGAGTACATTGGCAGCACAACCAATATCATGGGCTGGCTTTTAAAAGTACCACAAAAGCTGCAAGTACCAACAAAAACCCATCAGGCTGGGTATTCTTCCGAGTCCTAACTCCTGTCATAAAAACATATTTTGCTCTGTGTGTTTGAGCCAATGAGTACCTCAATTTATATATTTTATAGGGAAGAGTTATTCTCCATACTATAAATGGTGCATAATTCTTAAGTATAAATAAAAATAAACAGTAATGCAGTGAAAAAATCAGGTAGATTACAAAATCCTAACACCTAACATAAAAGTATTGCTCCCTTTTTGCCTGTTATTTCTTATTCTCTTGCTGTGTGGTACAGTCCTAGTAAAAAATAAATTTTCAGTAATAATTTAGGATCTTTTAAGTAAAATAGCTGACTTGATAGAAAATGTAAAGGACATTTGGTTTTGATTTGTTTCTCTGCATCTGCCTAGGAATACGTGTCAGCAGCTACATGAATCATTTCTAATTTCAAGGCCTTGCAATTCACCCTGAGGACTCCTGTCAAAAGAAAGGATCTTCAGAGTCAAAAGAAGAAAACACTAAAAACACAGCAACATTGTGGCTGTCACCTGGCAACAGCTGTTAGTTGTATTATTAATCCAAAATGAATTAAGAAGAAAAAAAATATTAGATATTGATAAGTAGCTTAATTCTGTGCTTGGTCAATGGAGTAGGTACCCCACAACTAATGTTCAGGGAGGTTAGAGTATTCCTAAAGTCTTGCCAGGGAGTCTTTAATCAAAGAAGGATGAAATTGATGCAAAGTCAGATTAAACCACATCTTTTCCTAATTTAAAGCAGTTTTTCTTTTCTTCCAAAGTACAAAGTAAGCCAGTTATTTACCATAAAGACATCCACTTTGAAAATAGAGGCTTCCTCCCTACAACACAGAAGGGTGCTGTATTTAAGTAAACATAAAGGATCAGAAAAATAAACATAACTGCATCTTCTTTCAGTGATCCATTTACTTTTACAGAACATTATGGCTCAGATGATGAATTAATTTTTACTACAGTATTGACTGTTTATCAGTCAATCAGAACTGATTGCAAGTGGATTACTGCCAAGAACTGGGAAACACATTCAAGTGAAAAGATCTGCATGGTGTTACCAGTCCTTGCCATTTCATGTTAACAACAAAAACCTAGGGAAAATGTCATCATAAAGTGAGATTTCTCAAAAAGAAACCGTTTTAGCTGTTAAGTCCCTCATTTTATTTTCATCTCCCATTCAAGTAAAGCAAAACCTAACTCGCATGGTGGTTACATATATAGGGAATAGTTGCATTTTCTGCCTGAACACTTTTAGATGCAATCTATTGATCTAAGACGTATTTCTTGAAAGAACAATTTGGGAGAGAGCAAAAGCTCATTTAATCTCCCCTCTTCCCTTAGGACTACTCCCATGATGGCTATATCTGCTTCCTGGACTGCAAGTGCTTTCCTACATTCCAGAAAGGCTTCTACTTTTACACCCTCCCTAATGTTAGAGATGGAATGAAATATTTCCTTGCAATCATTGTAAGCATTCTCTCAAAATACTATGTAACAGAGATACTGAGAGTTCTATGGACCTGATAAGGAAAAAGGAAGAGGAATCACATCTTTAGAACATTTTCATATTGCAATTATGACCAGAAATATTATTTAAAGATTCATGCTTTAATCCTGAAAAATGTATCAAGAGAAAAACAAGGCAAAACTATGTGAAAATGAAAAAAAAAGACTTGCATGAGGACTTAAAGACTGCAGACTAGGCTGTACTCCTCTGCAATGGGTAGCTTCTCCTCTTCTTAATGTGACAATTTTCAATGGTAGTGGCTTTATCTAATGTTGAGAATATTGCACAAGGTAGGTTCTGGCTGGGAACTGGAAAACTTTTTTTTCTATTTTTGCCTGAGGGATAGGTTTCTCTCACAGGTTTAAAAACCTGAAGAAAAACATCCATCTTACAGACTTTTGTTGACAACAGCACTTGAAACAGTGTCAGGGCACTGCGGGGGCTGACAGCTCCCTGAGGCCAGGAGCTGGGGCTCCCTGGGTTGGTGATGGCAGGACCTGGCAATCAGGGTCTATCACAGCCCCAGTCAGGAGCAGGGCAGCTGGGGGCACCAGGGCAGCCCCAGTCCAAGCATCAGGGGCCTGTGGGGACAGGGGCCTGGTTTGGCAAGGCCCATGGATGGGAAGGGCAGGACTGTGGAGAGCTGGAGACCAGCCCTGCTGCAGCATTGCTGGGGCAGCAGCTGGCAGAACTGGGGGGGCTGCCATGGAGTCCTGAGATATGGGCAGAGTGAGGTGTATCCAGGGATCTGACATGGGATTTTGGGCCCTAGACAAGGTGGGGGGTTCTGTTAGTGCACTCCAGACACTGATAGGCAGTGGCAAGTTGATAGAGAAATGTGGAAAGACTGAATAGAGTCTTTCCTTTGATAATATATCTGTGTGCTTTTGTCATGTAAACATTCCAGTTCTAGATGATCAGACCAGGTTGATACAGTTTGAGATGATCAGGAGACTGGAACATCTTTCAAATGAGGAAAGTTTGTGAGACTCTGGGCTGTTTATCCTAGAAAAGAGAAGACTACATCAACACTTACAAGTACCTAAAGAGTAGCCGTCAGGCAGATGGGGTGACATTTATCTTTTGTAGTGTTCAGCGACAGGACTAGGGGTAATGGACATAAACTGGAACACAAAAAGTTCCATTTAAACACAAGGAAAAACTTCTTTCCTATGAGGGAGCCCAAGCACTGGCACAGGCTGCCCAGAGAGGTTGGGAAGACTCCCTCTCTGGAGGTCTCCACATTCCCCTGGACACGTTCCTGTGTGACTTGATCGAGGTGAACCTGCTTTAGCAGGGGGGTTGGACTAGATGATCTGTAGAGGTCCCTTCCAACCCCTACCATTCTATGATATGGTGGTAGACAAAAGATGAGTAATATGATTCTCAAAAAAAAAACCCCAACCCCTACTATTATTCATCAATGAAGTCACAGAATGCACGTGGAAGTAAAGGCAAGTAAAAAGAAACTAGTACTAAGCAATATCCTCAGATCTTAAAGACCAGACAAAGTACTGCTGCTGCTCTTGGGCTTGACAAAGTCAGCAAGGGAATGAAAATGGACTCTGGGACAAGTTTAGAAAAGATGGTCATCACCTAAGGGAAACTGTGAAACCCTATTGTCAGTCTTTGTGTCTGTCATTCACACAGTGTGAAGGCTGAAGTCAAACATCAAAGGGATGACATATGCTGGTAACGGTAATTTTCCTGAACAAATCCCTGGTTTGTTGGTGGTTTCTAGAGGTTATTTCTTTTCCCTTTCAGATACAGATGAATTACAGAGGTTCTCCAAATGTCACTTTTGTTGTTGTCTACTCTAAAAGCGATGTAAATTTTCGATGTAAATACCTTGTGTTTGTTTGGATTTTAAGTAGATGGTCAACAGATGCAGAGCTGATGTTAATTTTATATGGTTTATTATAAGACCAGATGTTATCAGCTACATTTGTTCAGGTTGTAACTGAAACTGTAGGCATTGTTCTAAGAAGATGAATACTGATGGGAAATCAAATGCATGTATCTTTACCAGTGAAACACAGATGATGCATTAATTCTGAGGGCAGCTATGTTTTTAAATTACAGGATTTGCGTGCATTATAAAAATAAAATCTCTGTTTATATGCAAGTAACAAGGGAAAAAGTCTCCTGAATCAATTCTATATGCCTCATTCCCTTTTCACAAGTCTACCACTGCTGGTCTTCTCTCCACCTCCAGTGTGAATTAAACATCATTTCTCAAAGCACAAAAGGTAAAAATGTGAATGTACTTGTAATTAACACAATATATTTGTAACAACCTCATGAACCAGAAACACAAGAAGTTAATCCATTTAATAAATATACAATCAGCGTGTCTCCAACCATAAGCAAGCATCTTACCAAACTGACAGATAACATAGCTCCTGGAATAGTACCTCAATATTGTTCCCTTTCATTGCCATTGCCAGTGCAAAGTTTCATTGTCACCCTTTATCTGCAGTCCTGAAAGTATTATCCTCAACACTATCAATACCCACCACAGCTCGTGAAAGGGAAAATTGAATTGGAAAAGCAAAATGTGGATCAAGAAGCAGCGCTGTGTATGAATTAGGGCACCTCTACAAAGTTCAACTCAATGTTTTGCTCTGTATCTTCAATTCCCCAGCCAAAACATTCAAAGGAAAAAAGAAAAAAAAAGAATAAAAAAAAGAAGATTCAACATCCTAGTAATTCTATCTTGTGGAACTAGAGATGCTAATAATAACCTATTGTCTGGAAAAAAGGACACCTGTTACCACAATTAAAGGCAATAAAGTCACTGCTTAATTCCACAACAATGAAGACTGATCTGATGAAGTATTGCTAGCATGTGGATTGCTCCTTCAAGGCATAGTCCTTAAAGAGTCTAGTGCATAAATCTTCTGAGTCAGTGTCCTGGCTCTCATCCCAGATGAGCTAAAAATTACAGTAACATATTTGTGGCTTTAGGGTGAAATCTTATTCATCATCTTTCCCTGAGGTTAAACACATTTTATCAGACATGCAGTTTCCACCTTTTATCTCCACATTAGGCTTCCTTGTTTAAAAACAGAGAATTTACAATTAATGGTTTGTATACCCTTTGTGAAAAGTTCAGACACAGAAACACCTGTTCACAGGAATAATGCTACTCTGGAAAAAAATGACATTTTACATACATTTGCAGTGGAATGCTTTTCTTACACCAAGACTTTTGCATTTTTAATACATATAGCACAGTATTCTAAACCTGCAAAAGACAACAAGCTCTTTACTATCCATCTGAAAAGATCCAAATGTCTAGAGTTATTGAAAATCTAGCTTAATAAACCTTTTCCAGTTCTCACAGAAGGTAGAATCTGGCAATGGTGAGCAGACAGCAATTTTACACCTAAGAGAAAGACTGTAAAGGATGTGACAACAGAATCCAGAGTACGTGATCATGTATGTCTCATTGCTTTCACATCAGGACTTCAAATTTGGTTGAACAAATAGACACTGTACTTCACCAGTGTACTGGTCTTGGCTGGGATAGGATTAATTTTCTTCATAGCAGCTCATATAAGGCTGTGCTTTGGATTTGTGATGAAAAGAGTATTGATGTTTTTAGTCTCACTGAGCAGCGCTTACACAGAGTTGAGGCCTTTTCTGCTTCTCACATCACCTCACCACTGAGTGGGCTGGAGGGGCACAAGAAGCTAGGAGAGGACACAGCTGGGACAGCTGACCTCAACTGACCCAAGGGATATTCCATGCCATATGGTGTAATGCTCGGTATATAAAGCTGGAGGAGGGAGGAAGAAGGGGGAGTGTTTGGAGTGATGGCATTTGTCTTCCTGAGTCATCATTATGCATGATGGAGCCTTGCTTTCCTGGAGATGGCTGAACACCTGCCTGCCCATGGAAAGTGGAGAATTAATTCCTTGTTTTGCTCTGCTTGTGCAGACAGCTTTTCCTTCCTCTATTAAACTGTCGTTAGCTCAACCCATGGGTTTTCTCACTTTTATGCCTCCAATTCTCTCCCCCATTCTATTGTGGGGGGAGGGAGTGAATGGCTGCGTGAGGCTTAGCTGCCTACTGGGGTTAACCCACAATAATCAGGCAGTATGTTGTAAGTATAAAAATACATCTGTCTACTTACAGGCAAAAGGTTAAAAAAAAAAGGAGGAAGAAAAAAAAGGGTGTCTACCAACAAAAGGAATGCAGTTACCATAGTGCAATAGTCCTGGTTAGGAAGCCGAGATGATAACATGATCTGGGAACTTGCCAGTTGCCAATTAGTGGTTACAGAAACGTGTGCCAAAGTTGGGGTTTTTTTATGGGGGGTTTTTTTGAGGATAACTTGGATAACACAGATGGTCCACAGTAGTTGTTCAAAACAACAGATGATGAAAGACTAACACAGAAACAAAGAAGAGCAGAACAATCAAGGAATAGTTTCTTCCCTGTTTCTGAGCTCAATCTGCAATATCCAAGGTCCATCTCACAGGACAGGAAAAACAAGGTCAGAACATCAGGGAAACTTTTTACCCTTGATTTTCTGTCTCCTATGCATGTCCTTTTTAGCTGTATGATTGATGCTGGAAGAGATGGATGTGGTAGGTAACCAGTAAAGAAAATACAGTGACAGAACACTAGTCCTGATGAGCGATGAATCCACCTTGTGCTCCTCAAAGCCCTGCTCCAGCAGACGGACCACAAAATCTCCTGAGAGTGGATGGCAAAAATTGCATCAGGATACACAGCCAAGAGGACTTGCCTGTGTATACTGATGCAACTTTTGCCATCCCAGCAAACATCAGTCACTATACTAAACACCGAACCAGGTTGTAGAGACCTCTGCTTTAAAGCTGTGCTGCTGCTTGAGTATTATACTTGGTACACATCTTGAGCATCTCGTTTGGCACCTCCTCTTTGTATGCTTTTGGTTAGTAAGGATCCTTCTGTGCAGTTTCTATACTAGTGAAAAACAAGGCTTAAACAACGAGGTTTCAGTTGTACCACTGCCCTCATAAAATCTTCAACTGTACCAAAACAGAGTACTTAGAAAACAAAAAGAAACAGTGTATTGTTCAGCTGCTCAGATCTCTATGCCCATCTGTCTGATGGCCCGAGTTATCCTTTGAAGAACTCAAGGGA
Organism: Colius striatus; assembly: GCF_028858725.1. Taxonomy (NCBI): domain Eukaryota; kingdom Metazoa; phylum Chordata; class Aves; order Coliiformes; family Coliidae; genus Colius; species Colius striatus. The sequence continues at coordinate 10,532,070 of NC_084762.1, forward strand.
ATATTGTAATAGTATATCAATATTTTCAACACACAAAAAACCTGTGAGAATTGAGTCCATTGTTCAGAGCTTATCTTAAAAGTGTGAAAACTGTAGGTGTAGAAAATCCAATATTTACTTAAAATTGAAAGCAAAGGACATTACAATATTTACATTACTCTTAGCTGACAGCTGGTAGATGACACTCTCAAATAAGTGTACATGACAATATTTTTAGACAGAGCACAAATTTCTGTTCCTTCAGGAATGGAGGAGTGCATGGTACTGGTACCTGGTAGAATGAGAAGAATGAGGTAAGACTCTATCAAAATTTGAGTGTAAATTTCTAGTGATTCTCTTGACAACAAACTAGATTTGGCAATGATATATGCTAGAGATGTAATCTCCGCTACAACATTTCAGAAATTCCTTAAGGGACAATAAACATATGAAAAGTTGAATATGGAATACAGCTCTTACAATTTACAGATAAAATTACAGTACCCATGCATGAAATAATTTAATCCCTACACACTGTTAGAAAGATATATCACTAATATAAACAACTCAGCTTTTGGATCGATTCTTCTCTGAGACCTCATCTAGATACTGAATCACCAATCACACATAATTAAGTGAAGTTTTTACTAATAGCTTTAAGTAAGTGGTCTGCAACACAAGCATAAGTGAGATGTTGAAGGTTCACCATAGATATCTCCTTACCCAACTTGAACAAAATGTGTCATCAGCAAAATGTCATGATAACTCTTTTGACTGTAAGGGTGAGGGAACCCTGGCACAGGCTGCCCAGAGAGGCTGTTGGAGGCTTTCAAAACCTGTTTGGATGTGTTCCTGTGTGATCTGATCTACGTGGATCTGCTTTAGCAGAAGAGTTGGACTAGATGATCTCTAGAGGTCTCTTCCAAACCCCACCATTCTGTGATGCTATGATAATGCTGCAATACTGCTTTTGTAAGATTTAATTATTGAACAGTAACAGTTTAAGAGCCTATGTGTAAAAAACATTATAGAGGAGACTGAGTTTACTTTGAGACCACTACAGTAACCTGTAAATCTGCTATGGTGTATTACTTACAGAGTCAGGGGCACGTCATAAAGTTTTCCTTTAGAACAGACGCATTCAATTTCTGTAAGATACTTCTATAGCTCCATAAGGTCATTAAAATTATAATGGAGCCTGTCAGTATAAAACAAAGAGACAGGTAAACACAAGACTATCCAGTTTCAGTTAGCACTCCAACATGAACCCCTCTGGCAGTGGATCACTAACCCAAGCAAATATGTTTACTTTAAACAGATATCACTAAGAAATCATTACTAAAAAGTAAGATTTCTTAATATTAAAAAAATGATGCCTATTCAAGCAAGTGGCAGAACTTGATTTCTGAAATTGTTTTAGTAACTAGCATGATTTCCTATGTACAGTAGTGATAGAGAGTCATCAGATACCTTATCATTACCCCACTTAGCGCAGTAGATTCTTATCTGAGATACCACAACAGACAGACTGTTCTACTAAAACATACAAAGGGTAGTCTCCCTTTCTGTACTGGAAAGTTTATGCAATTCCACTTTATGCCAATTTATTTTTTCTAAAATAAGGAAATGAGGTAGATCTTAATCTATTAAATTCATAATTGTTACCTCACTGTTAAAATAATTCCATTTTAATAGATTTCATTAACTAACGATGGTGCCTTTTTTAAGCTTTAGTATTTGCTTAGCAGTATCAAATCTGTGAATAAACAATTAAAGAACACTTTGCTTTTTCTTGTTTTGCAGTGGAATACACATGCAACTTTAAAATGACACTCTACATAATAGAATGCCACAAAATCTGCGATCCTCACATGAACTACGGACAATAAAGTCTAGAAAACAATAACAGTGACAGATGAGGACAAAAGTCTTGAACTTCAGGGGCTGCTCGTTTGGTGTTTATGAGGAGCATCTCTATATCTGGAAGCATCTATTCAGCCATTGACTATGTTTATTATTTGTATTGTTCTCTCAGTCAGGAAACAAACTAGCTAATTAGTGAACAGGTCATTTCTTATAGGGATGCTTGAAGCCATTGTTCATATTATTGTGAAGACAGAAAGCAGAAGGAGGTTGGCACATTTTTCACACTTCATAATTAGTCTGTATGAATTTTCAATGATGTTCTTTCATAAACATTTATTTACTATTTAATATCTTCAAGTAAAAAATACCCAAACAAGCTGATCACAGAATCTTAAGGGTTGGAAGGGACCTTGAAAGATCATCTAGTCCAACCTCCTGATACATGATTAAGATCTTTGTAATATTACTGCTGTAACAATAGATAATTATAAATACAAATATCTTTTTTTTTTACAGTCATTCAATTTTAAATGTATGTCCCATCCAACCATAACCTATATTATCATTCAAAACCTCAATGAGTGAAGATTTTATCTCTCATCACAGTTAGAACCAGAATTGCTGATTTGAAAGAACTAACACCCTACAAATTCACTCTGTATGTTCTGTTCAGAAAGACTGATGCATCTGGGAAGAACTGTGTGTAGTTAACATCCTCCAGAAGTGGGTTTTCTATGTAAGCAGTAGAACTAGACTACGGATTTCACTAATTCCTGAAGCATGTGGCAACTAAAAGTGGGCTGCTATGGCTTCTAGAAAATACAGCCTAATTTGAGGAACAAAATGAGCTTTTGGGGTTGGATTACTAGTCAGATGTTGATCATTGCTGTTTGATGAGCCACATTTGACATAAGGAAAGAACAAGCAGGGATAGATGTTACTTCAAGTTCGTAGATCAAAAGACCTCATGATTTCAGAAAGGTGTCATATTAAATCTGTAACTCAAACTCCCAGGGAAAGGTTTTTGTGTATTACTGAGCACTATGTGGACACATATAACACATTAAAATACTAAGTATATTAATAAATTATTTGCTCTACTCTTCAATATTAACTTTTAAGGGTGACTCATGTTTTCTGGGGTTCCCTGAAAACTTTTATTTAAAAATATCACATAATCCTATACACATAATCTTTACAGATAAATTTAGGATCTAGTCACTGACTCTTTCATCAGCGTTATTAATACATATTTATCTATAAAACTTCAGCAGAATATTTTGCTGCAGTTGGGGAGAAAAGCAAACAGGAACCAGCACAGGCTGTCATAGTTAATTAATAATTACATAGCTAATCACCATCCCAAAGCTAATTACTAAAAGTAATTCATAAACACCAATATAAAACACTTTTTAGAAAGCCATTCAAGTTCAAGGCACTTTGAAAATCTTACACTTTTTAGTAGTTCTGACATTCCCAACAATACAGTTGCAGCAAATTTCTACACATAGAGTTTACAATTTTTCCCTCCCAGAAAAAAACCCCAAACAAATAAAACCAAAACACAGACCCTAGTGCTAATCAACTGAAAAGCTGAAGACTGTTAGAGGTTGCCAAATCTGGTAGCTTAATGGCAATGACACTGCTGCAGGTCCCTTTTTAAAATCCATGATTTAAAAGCAGTAGTGATGTAGAAGGTGTACTCCTAAGAGGTATACACAGAGATGGGACACATACATGCAACAGGTGACACATAGATACTCCAACACTTAACACTCTAACACAAATGGCATAAACAGCCTCATCCTTCTCCAGATGGACCATTTATACACAACATGGATCCCTCCTCTAACTTTCCTTGCATGCTTGGTCAACTCAGGAGCTGGCACTTGGATCTCTGGTCATCACACTTGATGGTACCTGGACAGAGAAGTCTGAGGCTGCAGCTCCCCTCCAACTGCAGGCACAGATTCCTCTGGACAAACACATTCTCACTCACCCACTACACTACACTCACCCCATCACACTGTGGATCCCTTAATAATGGGCCTTACACACTGAGCATATCCAGCAACTGGCCCTGGACCCACAGCGCCCAGCGATACTCCCATATACACAATATGAGCTCCCAACAGCTGGCTTTGGTACCCAGGCTCTCCAGAAGCTGGCACCTAACTTCCTGGTCTCCTCTTGCCTCCTTCACACAGACACATAAATGCAAACAAGCCTCTAAGTCAAACCACAGACCATACAGTCGCTCCAGACTAGTCTGGACCTCTTGGCCCCTCCAGCAGCTGAGTTGTGAGCCCTCTGGCCTCTTCTGTATCTGGCCCAGACCTTTGAGCAGGTGGATACCCATTACCCAAGCCACTCAGCTGGCTCTCTGGCTCCTCCAGGCTGAGATTTGGCCAAGATCCCACATTGACATAAGCACCCGTGCAATACGCACACACTCTGCACTCTCCAGTTTGCTGGCACCACAGACACACGGGGCCCTCTGACCTATAGTCCAGCTCCAGTTGCTAGCACTTTAGACCTCCACGTACACATGCATACAGACAGAGCACCTTACTACCCAGGAAAACCGTTAGAAATGGAGCTTAATGCGATATAGGATAGACTGCTGAACAGGCACAGGGCATGACCAGGCAATGGTGTCAAGCAGAGCCTGTTTACATGCAACTGGCCCCTTTTATCCCCTTATCCCTCTATTTCACCTGTTCAGCACTGCACCTCTGCCCTCCTTTGGGTGTGTGGAAATCAGCTTTTTATCAGATAAGCTAATAAAGATGTTTTGCCGAGAACACTGTGGGGTTTTTTTTGCCTCCAAGTTTGCAATTTAGTGCTGGCCCACTATTACATTTTAGATGTAAGAGTTCTAAAACCCTGTCTAAACTAAACTAAGATCCTCAAAAATCCATAACTTTAAAGTCTCCAGATGGCAAGTTGTTCACAACCAAGTTTAGGCAAGCACTAAACTAGAAGCAGAAAACTTCTTAAGAGGAGTATTCACACTGGAGGTATGAACAGCTTGATGTCTGCATCTGATAGCTCCAAGAAACTTTACTGAGAGCCATAAAAGATCCTTAGACTTCACAAATACTACATTCAGTCAAGAACGCTGAGATCTTTCTATTTTCCCCTGTTTTGGCCCTTCTTTCTTGCAAAGGAAGTTTGCACATGTCAGTGTAAATTTAGAAAACTTATAGATAAAACATAATTAAGATGGAATTGAACAATTGAAGCCTTAGGAAAAATAGGTCACAGAAATGCTTTCAAACTCAGAAGTGATGTTTTTAGAAAATGAGTTCTAAAACCCAGAAATTCAAAGTGAAATTTCATAGTGAAATACTCTATTCTTCAAGACTTTCCCATCATTTCCAATATTCTACTTCTTCCCATCATATCAAGTTAAATTATCTGTTACTCTGCAATTGTAAAGTGACAACTTATCAAATCAAAAAGCCTTCTCCAGATTTTTCACTGTTTCACTGTCTACTTATTTCATAAGTTATTTATTGTTTTGCAATTTTAATAGACTAAGATATCAGAATACTTTCCATATTCTATACACAGATTAAAAACAGTTTAGGTTCATAAAGTGTTATCAAATCCCTGTCAAAGCCTAAGGCTTGGGGAGTAAAACCATACTCCCATCTGCTTTCTTTATGACATACAAACAGTATTATTTTCTTTTGTGATACAGACCTGATACTGACAACATCCATTATGACTCTTCACTGACTGAAGCTCCAGACTACAAATTCTACACCATTACAAACACAAAAAGTACAAGCCATTGCCTCAGAATGCAAAAACAGAAATAAAAGTGCAGACCAGGGTTGTATTTCTAAGTAGAACAAGGGTAGAGAGAGTTTGAGTAGTGTACTACTGATTTTCCATACCTCTTAGTTGTTAACATGTACCCCAGAGTGGTTTTAGTTTCTGCCAGACTGTACTCACACATGGCTGGGTGAGGTCTGTGCCAGCAACCATTCCTGAAACAGACTATGTATGAACAAGCCTGCAGCAGGTTTGCCTCCCAGCACCTCATATAGTCCCTCAACATGACTGCACTCTTAGGCCTAACCTGAGCTCACAAATTCATAGAACACTTTAGATTGAGAGAGACCTCTGAGGGTTGTTGAGTCCAGTCTCCTACTCAAAGCAGGCTTTAACCTCAAAGCTGTCTGAGATAGCACAAATCTGCTTCTCTTGTAATGAAGCATCTGTAGACCTCCAAGTTCCAGAGGTTAATGTTCACAAGCAAAGACACTCAAATGTAAGAACATTACCATGAAAACTATTTACACTACTTGTTTCAGCCCATTTTAAAAATCATTATCCTTCCCTACAAATAGATCATCACATTAATATTTATGATTATGCTCTTCAGCAGATCCAAACCTGGTAACAACCACAATCCCCAAAAGACAGTTTTTCTCACTTTGAAGAAACCAATTTGGATTCACTATACCTAACTTCCACTTTTCTTAAAAAAGAAGGAGACAGCGATGCACAGAGTTTATGCAGAAATATTTCAGCACACTCCACTTCTTGGATCACAGAATAAATTTTCAGTGAAATAGCAATACTATAGTTTTATAAATGCAAGAATTATAATTAATTTATGATGGTATATGTGTTGAAACACATATTCAGTAATCCTCCCAAGTCTAGCCTTCGGGCAAAACAAAGCATTTAAAATCATAATGTATTAGGCACACTGGAGTCCTAAACAGAGGCATGAAAAGATGACAAAGTGCCATTCCAGCTTGGCTGAATGGCTCACATCATGGCAATATGCAGAAATAATCAGCAAAAAACAGCAAATCCTAAATTTCATAGTGTTAAAGCAAGAGGAGGATGTAACAGGAATTTTAAAAGAATTAAAAAATCCCACCCACTTGCATTTTGTACACTGGATTTCATCTACCAGACTTAACTGTAACATATTAGCCAAAGCACATTGACAAAAACATAAAATACCCACCTGTTTTAGGATCAACAGAGAAATATGGCTGTCCCTGAAGAATACTGTACACTACTCTGGCACTGTTTCCATATGTAGGGTCATCTGCATCTGTGGCTGTCACTTGTAGAACAGACGTACCTGTACACACAGGAAAGAAAAGGTTAATTGATAATAAATACAATTTTTCTGACAAATATAAGTATTTTAGACACATTTTTGAAACCTCTACAGTCCTCACATTCTACAATTGAGAGATTCATAACGTTTTCTCTCTATGTTATTATCCTATCATATTTTTAAGAAAAACTATTTATACTCACTCGAAAAACACTCTTTTCTCTCTCTGTATGTATACATACTTTAATTACATATATATAAACACCACGAGTAACTACATAGCATGCATATTTATGCATGTTCACACATACAGACCCAAAACTTGGATCTGCTTTGACTTCTGAATAACTCATATTTAGGGACTTCAGGTTGATCTCCATCCACAGCATAGATTAAAGTTGAAGGGCATATTTAAAATAAACGGGACAAATGCCCCTAAATCAATTAAAGATACTAACAGAAATAAAAAATCTAGCTATTGTGAGGCATCAAAGGTCTGAAAAAGGAAATAAATGTTAGAAATTTGTTGAAATTCCAATGATAAATCCAAACTAGAAAGATAAGGAGTTCACAAAAGAAATATCTGTATGCTATTCACAAATAGCATTTGAAAAATCAAATCACAGCTTCTAGCATGTCACTATGTGGAACAGCTTATGAGTAATACTTGGTAGAAAGTAAAATGCAGAAGAGTACTGAACTGAGAGAGTAGAGACAAGTGATTTTACATTTTACTGTATGTTACAGGACATTTAATGATGAATATTTGTTGCTATTGCTGCCCAACACTTCACATAAGGAAACACTAAATAATAAATAAAGGTTCAGTCTTCATCCCACTTTTTTACCTTTCTACAGACATTGTTTTCTACAGACTCCTTTGGCCCAGAATAATAACAGACCAGGCTGCTCTCATGTAATTCTGCATCTGAAAGTGGCTTCCCAGTTAGATTAACTACCGAGGCTTCACCTCCACTCTGGGGCGTTCAATTTCACATCTTAGTTGTGAGAAGTACACTTTTGAATTTAATTCCTTGATTTGCCCCATTTGTAGTACTTTGATTTGCCTCGTGGAAAAGTTTCAGAGCATGTTAACTGGATTCCTTCAGATGAAACTAAACCAGATAGATGTGCTTTAGCAGCATGTCTGATTTATTCTGACTGCTAATGTGCACTTAGTCTCAGAAGCAAGTCAAGAGCTAGTCTGAAATAAGACGTCTCCAAAACATATAGTGTGGACATTGGACCATATTCCAATTGCTTAACCTCACGGACCAGTTTTCATTGCACAGAACTGTTTATCAATGTACAGTGGGAATAAAAATATCTGAAATCATGCAGTCTCACTTTGAGTACAGCAAAGCAAGCATGTAAATGTTTGCAGATTTGGATTCCTCACTGTTTGAGAAACCAGTCATTCATTCATGTCACACTAACTTGGACACCAGAAGTTGCTTTTTGTATGTCTACTGGAGATTTAGCAAAGCTACAGTAAACGTGTCTGCATACTTATGTATACTGCCCTCTGGTCTCTGAAAAATACATTAACCCTCATAGATAAATATATTCACATGGCAGATACAGGGATACCTTGATGATTTGAAAGTCAAATATTTTAACAAAATCAAGCTGGAACTAGTTGTCTGTCCACAGTTATTCAGTTGTTAATGGCAAAACTGACTAAATTGCTGTATTTAGGTAATGACTCTATTACTGTTGTTGGGTTTATGTGGCAAAGTAAACAAATATGAATTAAAGTTAGTGTAATTTTCTTTAATCAACTCAGCCATATTTATTTGCTATCTAAACTGAGAATAAGTTCCTACAAACCACATGGGGTGACTTCAAGGAACAGAAAATGCATTTTTTTCCCCCATTCTAGAGCTTATCTAAATGCTTTAATTTCTGTAGCCCAGTTTGGCAATAATTTCTAACTCAAGGAGGAAAAGTTGTGACCCCTCTGACTTCTAGTTGAGGTTGCATTTAAGGGTGAAAGTGTGTCCACACTAATTTGTTGGTTTACCTTTATTCATGGCTTCATAATTTTATGTTGGAATTTTGCAGAATCATTAGAGATTAACAGGTTTCTGATACATCAGAAGAGGCATACTCAATCACCTACCAGAGTTTGCTATCCAGAGTGCTGGGCAACTTATTTACTTTTTTACCTATAGGTTTTCCCTCTTCCAAAAAACCTGTTATCAATAATTGCCTACTCATCTAACAGGTCAAATTTCCATTTGCACTTTTTTCCAGAGTTATAGAAAATTCAAGTATGTTATAGAATGGATGAACATATTTTGTCTATTTCAGAAGAAGAAAATACCAGAAATATCAGAGATTTCATGGGTCTCTCACTATGATACTTTCTTCTCCTCTCTCTTTATTTTAAAAGGTAGGGATAGAATCTGAGTGCTTCTATTTCTCATTGATGACAAAGAAACAGGGCTAGTAAAATGCAGTATCTCACACAAACACTTGACAGGTCATTTTAGCATGAATGGAATGCTATTATACCTTAAAATCCACCACAGTGGTTTTCTAATACATCTGTATCTCTCTCCCAAGAAACATCTCCTAATAGTAATTTTGTATTGAATAGTGGCAAAATGTTCCTTTTTTCATCCAAAAGAACACTCAGAATCACAAGTTTTAACTCAACCCTCCACTCCACCTCTCACATCCTCATTCACTGCAATGTAGCTCATCAGATGCTTAACCTTTTCACTGTATTAGACAAGCATGCTCAGCAGCTTATAAAATATACCTGTTCTGGCCTTTGACCTAACTCTTGCCTGATGTGCTGAGCACAGAGGGAAAGCAGCTTGTGAAACCTGTGGGCTGGAACAACTCATGAGAAAAAAGGTAAAGAGGGTATCTTTACCCTCCCATTACTCCTTTCAAAGTTAGCATCATTCGGCTCATCAACATGACAGACAAATCATGATTCCGGATATATTTATACCATTTGGATGTAGCATCAGCGTTTGCTGATGATCTATGTGAAATGAAGGATTTTAATGGAAAAATATACATTACAGCTGCATTATATTCTGAAGAATAAAACCTTACACAAAAAATAAGGATCTAATTCTCCTGGAGACCTCAGAACAGATATGAGCATCAGACTAGAGGTGTACCTTCTATATTTTCTTCACTAATCTACTGTAAAAGTGTCTGTCAAAAGAACTTCAAAATTTTGCTATGAAAGCATTTTGACACTCCAGTTAGGCAATAAAAAGGATTTTTCTTCTCAAAAGTGAAGGCTCTGCTTATTCAGAGTACAACTCCATTCCACATGATTTCCCACTATAGTTTAGAGATTACACACTGGGAATTACGTCTTCTTAGCTAATGCTTTATACAGAACTGTAAAATATGTCTGTATGCTCTGAACATCACTCTGTAAACCTCGCCTCTTTTCTGTTATCAGAAATTAGGATCATTGCATTTGGGAAATCCAAGTGTAGTTTTATTTCAAAATATCTTCTTTTGTTTTTCTCTCTTTTCAAATATATTTACAATAAAAAAGTTGTAAAGTTATATATCAAAGAAAAGCTGAAGGGAAATACTTCAAACTGTCTCTCTGAAGACAAATTTTTAATGTTTAATGAGGCCGTTCGATAAAACATGTCTGTTGAGAATGCAAATCTGTAGGCATGACTTGCCATAGTTTGCTGCACTGCTAAACTCTCGAATAGATCGATACTGAACAAAAAGTAAAAGAACTGAAAAAACAATGAAGTTTAATGAACACAAAACTTTCTGCCTAACTAAACTAACTCTTAAAATTGTCTTAAAGTGCTAACAACTCTACACAACCTGTTTGTATCGTTCTGTGTTAAGAAATAGAAGTTTCAACAAGAAATCAACATTTCGTGTCATAGAATCATAGAATGGTAGGGTTGGGAGGGACCTTTAGAGATCATTTAGTTCAATCCCCCTGCTCAAGTCGCATAGGAACATGCCCAGGTGAGCCTTGAAGACCTCTAAGGAAGGAGATTCCACATCCTCCCTGGGTAGTCTGTGCCAGGGCTCCCTCACCTGAACAGTGAAATAGTTTTTTTCTTAATGTTTAAATGGAACCTTTTGTGTTCCAGCTTCATCCATTACCCCTTGTCCTGTGGCCAGATACCATCAAAAAAAGGGATATCCCAACCTCCTGACACCCACCATTTATAAACTTGTAAATATTAACGAGATCCCCCCTCAGTCCCCTTTTCTCCAGACTAAACAGCCCCAGTTCCTGCAGCCTTTCCTCATAAGGAAGATGCTCCAGTCCTCAGATGATCTTGGTGGCCCTGTGCTGGACTCTCTCCATAAGTTCTCTGCCCCTCTTGAGCTGGGGAGCCCAGGACTGGACGCAGGGAACCCAGAACTGAATACTATATCACCAATACAAGTCCTAATTGTAGAAAATGTCAATGTTATTTTGTCAACTATCTTATTAGAAGATAAACATCAAACAATACCCCAAAATAGTGACTTCTCATAGAAATCATGTTTATAAACACCATGAATATGGTCTTCTAGATTATCTGAAATTTTAACTACCTAACATTATTATACCTTGGAAAGAAATTCAGAGAAGTCCAGTTATTTTTTTAAGCAGAATTATTTATTTGGAATACTATTCTCATGCATGACTTCAACACTAGCAAAAATAATATGCAATATTTCAATTATTTTGATGCTATCTAAGCAGATCTGGAAGGGCTTTTACTGAAAGAAAAATGTTTATATTTCCTTTTACATAATGATAACTCTTTCATAAACCTTAAAGCAGCATGGTTATAACTCTCAATGAAACTGAGGATTTTTACACTGCAGAGGTAATAATTTCCAATATAAACCCTGGCTCTTGAGCCGACTTCTAGGAAAAAAGTGTTTTCTTTCAGCTCTTTCAGCATAGTACATAAAGCATAAATAATATGTTCACTTTGTATCACAGTGAACACTGTGATCTAACACTTGGCAAGTAACAAAACTTATTTTTACTTTCTTATCAGTGATATAAAAAGAAAAAGTCAGTAAGGCCCTACATCTTCCACAAGCAGAGCAAGAAAGGTTTAACTTCTGGGAAAAATACCTCCTTACTGAGGAGACAAACAAGAATTTGCTGCTGAAACTAAACAGCAGAACGAAGATAAAAAATCCTACTGGCCACTCAGCATGAGTGCTGTTACTGAGACAGGAACAATGAAAGATCTTTAAATGACCATCTGAAAAAGTGTAGGACTTTTTTAAAGTAGTGAAGCATCCTTAGGAATTGATAAAATAACATCAACAAGTTCTGTTGCGTATAGACTCCACAGCTAAATGTCAAAAACCATCCTAATTACAGAACTAATAAAAATGGTATAGTTATTTCCATTATTTGACACTGAGAATGCATCCTGTGGAAGTAATAATAGAATTAGTCTTCCTGAGACTGCAGACAATAAAATGCTTTCAGTATGCAACAAACACAAACAAATCAATAAGGGGAAAAGAAAATATTGATAAAAAAATTTCCAATGAAAATATAATATATGCCTACAGCACATTGTCTGTATGGTGGCATATGAAAATTCAGTTTTATCCACACAGGAAAGCTTTGTGGAATATGTATTTTAATTATTTACCTCAGGTATAACCAGTAAAGTATTTAATTTCTAAAACACATGTATTAATGCTTTATGTTTTTGCTAAAACTTTCTTGGTTTGCCGTAATTCACTCTGGTTTGTAACTCCAAATGACATCCCAGACTAACTATTCAAATTGTTCTTTGGAAAACAGTAACTTGTATAATGCAGTTGTACAGTTAATACCAAGATTTAGGCTACTACAGATTTATAACTAATGTCTCTATAAGAATACTGCATTTTGAGAGGATAAGAGAACTTTTATAGATAGAATGATCAAATAAAAAGTAATGATATTAGCTGCTTCTGACTTTGAGGGTAGCATTGATTTCCTTTCCCCCTATGCATAAAATAAAAGGCTTCCAAGGGGAATTAAAATGGTCTTCATTAAAGACAAAGGAAACTGAAGACAGTGCAAGACAGAGTTATGCATTTCTAGAGATAGATAAAGGAAATGAATTTCACATCAGGACAGTTTGTGGTGTGATGACAGACAACTGAGATAAAACTTTAGATGCTACTGAAATTAACTGCAACTTTAACAGTAAAGGTCTGTGCCACAATGAATTATCGAAAGACAACTGAAGAGGTTTTACAGAGGCCCACAATATTTTTAGGGCAGTCTCTATGCCCCCACTGTAGTAATTCACAGAAAGGTGTATTGCTCATTTCTTCTGGGAATTGTATTTCCAATAGTGTGCTTAGATGATTAGTGAACTCTACATTAAAACCAAGTCCTATTATATGCATTAGCATTAGTATGTAGATGGAATGCAGGCCTACATGTTTGTAGTTCTGAAGAAGCAAAATATGAGCTCTTTTGGATGCAAATGAGGAGACAAAAGAAAGATGTTTCCCTTTTTATCCTTTCTTGCTGCAAGACAGTAATAGGCATTTAGTCTCACAGACCAGATAAGAGTTTGTTTACCACACCGAAAAAATGCTTAGAGGTCTTCCCATCTTCAAAGAGACACCTGAAATAACACATTGTGGGAGAACTTGGAAAAGAGGAGAGAACCCGAAAGGGAGAAAAGTGCTATCAATACTTAAGAAGAACAAAGTGGTAGAACAAGACAATTATGGTGCAGACAGGTAGATTATTTTTCAGAATATCATGTGTGGAAGACATTTTGAGAAGAAAATCAAGAAACTATTTATATATGTCAGTGTAGTGGCAGTGATAGTAAGAGAAAGAATGAGGAAGAAGTAATAAAGTCAGAGGAAAAGAAAGAGAATAGGGATTTTTTTTTAACATCCCTTTAAAACATGACATTTGGTAAACTTGAGAGGCCATTTAATACAATCTCCTTTTGCATGGGAAGTAGGAAAGGAGAGTTATTCTCTACTTTATAGAAGATTCATTGATTTAAGTCAATGAAGAAGCCACTGATCTAAAAATCAGTCTCTATTTCCAGTCTGTCCCAGGCTATGAACTCCATGGCTCAGGAGTAAGATGAAATCTATTTTGCTCTTTCCAGGACTGGTATGATAATGACATGTTTGCAAATATTTAATGCACCACACTTCATTTACATGTGCAAGAAAAGAATTGTAGATGTGTTTGGAATACACTATTTTTACTGGTGCAGCTGTAATGGAAGCTGTGGGTTTGATCCATTTAGTCTGCCCACACAAAACATTTCTTTGCATCACATGCAGTTCAAACAGTATGCAGACTTCCACAGACTCAAGTTCCCTCATCACACAACCATATATGTCTGAACTAAGCATTATAATGTCAGATGCTACCACAGAAGATGAACTGAATGCAGATTCCCAGTTTAATTTCACCCATCTACACTAGGAAAGCTGTACAAAGTACCTTCCTACCAAAAATATTCATATTAACAAGATATCACCTTTGACTTTCCAGTGTCAAACAAAGTATCCTTCTCTTATTTTCTGATCTATTCAGATAACTCTAAATAGTAATGATAACTGATATAAAGTGATCAAGTGGTGACAAGCCATTAATATTCAATGCCAACACTAATTCATTCTTACACTTGTGATCAATACTGTTATGACAGTTGAGTAACTACGTGTATTTTAATATTTTCCCTTTTTATTTTTTTAAATTCTCCTCTGTAGAATGCAAAGTCTATGACCTGCTTATTAGCCAAACAGGAAGGAGAGGAGAATAAATTATCCGCTTTTCAACTTGGGAAAGTTACGTCTTGGGCTCGGAGGTCGTTCCTTAGACGAGGTGTTTAGGGATTTGGGGAGAAAGGGAAAAATGTGTGTTCATGAGGTAAGTATCTGTACCATCCATTCAGTAACAAAGTACAGCAGACGTATTCCACAAAGACTAGTCTTGACAGTTGGGTAGTGGAATGAGGATACGTGAATACATCCTGTTTCTGGAGTGCAAAGTACCATTTGTCCAGGAGTGTGTGTTAAAGTGTTCAAGAATACAAGTGACCCTCTTCTACAGTCAATATGTGTGCACACCATTTTCTTCGTATGAATGTAACGTACAAGCCTGCACTTGATGTCTTATCAACTTTTTTCAGCTGTAATAACTTTTATGTACAATCAATGATACAATAACATGTCATAACTGTCAAACAGTATGTGACCTTCTCACCTGTGAAAAGACTGTTGAATAGAACAATTTGTTTTCCTTACCCATTTCAGACATCTCTGGCACAGTAACAATGTATGGTCCATCTGTAAATTTTGGCGCGTTGTCGTTGATATCCTGCACTTTGATAATAAATTCAGATTCAGGCTCAAGTGGCTTGTTTGTCCGTCTGTCAATAGCTTGGGCATGAAGCACATAGTGTGTCTTCTGCTCTCGATCCAGGCTTTTGGTTGAATGGATGTCTCCAGTTGTGTCATCGATAATAAATATAGTCCCTGCCCCTTCTCCAGTAAGAATGTATTTGACTGATCCATCACCTTTGTCAGAATTGGAGTGCAGCTGTAGAATATATACACATAAAATCATATTAAAATTAAGAAAAGGTTATTGCATATAAGATATCAAAACTATAATTTTACTGTTAGCATCATTCTACTTAGTTTTTAACCTTTCCACATCTTGCCATAGTTCTTCACACTCTATTTCTGGCAAGTCAATTCGGGGTCGCTTCCACCCAGCACAGTCCGTGTTTTAACCTGGGATCTCCCACATTCTATATCCATTTTAGAAAACTGCTCTCAGTCAAGAATATTCTAGTAACTCAGGTGCTTTTTATTTGGCTTTAAGTCTTTCTGGTCATTATCTTACAGCACTCACTGCTAGAAACCCTGCCTTAAGCAGTAAGCCTGGAGCAGTCATGCTGAGGATTGCTTGCTTCAATGACTGTAATTCAGTCCCCCCGCCCCAACCCCCTCCTGCCTATGTTATCTTCTGTAGCCCCAAGCAAAGCAGAAGCAGAATGCCAGATATTTTTAATCAATGGAACACAAGGCATCAGTTTCCCTAGTCGTTTCCATTCTCACTTCAGAAACCATTTAGAGTTACACAGAAAGAAAATAATACTTTTGGAAGTACAAATCATCTTGTTTTCTGACTTAAATCATAAGGCACAGGAGGTGCTGATATTTTCTTATTCTCTCCTTGTACCTTCTGTGCCAGGTCTTTATTGTGCTTTTCGTAAAAGGAATAAGCATATGGGGTTTGATGTAATTTTTCATCTTGTGTATTAAATCTATGAAATTACGGTGTTGCATGTAACTTATCTCCTGTCCTGTGGGGAGAAATTGGGATGAGGAAGTATAATAAAATTAAGATTGTCAGTTCATATAAACTTCAGTGTAGCCTCAGTCAATGTACCACATATACTTACCTGAGCCACAAGAAGATTTGACTGAATAACCAAAGGGAAGGGAAAGGGAAAAGTTTTTGCCTTTATAGGACAGAAGAACAGTCATACATCTACTACACCACTTTAGTGACAGGCAAAATTGAGGTTAAATCACTACTTATCCTCATAACACTGTATTCTGTTAACAAAGGAATATTTCACTCAATGTAAAATGCCAGGGATCCAAACTTTCTATAATGTCAAAATGTTCTCTGAAGTGACTTATCCCTAAAAACAAGAATAGTAGGCATTCTGGTATATCAGCAAACCAGGGTTAGAATTATAGTTTTTCAGAAAATAGAAATGTTTTTTCTTTTGCTGCAGGTTCCCTTTTGGAAAAAAAAAAAAAAGGAATCCTAATTGTTAGTGTTTGCAAATGTTAATATTTTCCTCAGAAAGATTGTTTCCAGTTTATGGAAAGAAACCCAAACAAACAACAAAACAAACAAGAAACTTAGGAGAAAAATTGTATGTCCAGGAAAATCACAAATGTCATGAGTTTATAAAGCTATGAGGAAGTAAAGTTAAAACCACTCCAAACTGGAAAATATCAGAAGAATCTCCATTCTCATTCTCTCCTTTCAACTCTGCATGTGTATGTGTAAAAGCATACTCAGATATATCATACAGAGATCCCAGCAAAGCCCACTGGATTTATAACTGAAATTATGAAAGTATGAACCTATAAGAAACTGGCTATTCGGCTCAGTAAGAAATCAACAGAATAAGAAAGTGCTGTAGAATGTAAGAAGAATTTAAGAACACTGAAGCCCATTCAGAAATTCACTGTAAATATTTGGAAAAATTAATAACATCACATTTTTTTGTTGTGAAGAAATGAGTATTTGTATTTGTCATCAGTGAAGAAAATCCAGGTACATTTTGAGTCAGGGGGCTACATATAACAAGTAATAAAAGTCAAGAAACACAAAAGATTCTCAGGTCACTTTATGGCCAACTACTTATATGTTATTCCTGCTAAATATCATACTTCAATTGAAAAATGCAGGCAGGAATGTCATTAGAATTATCTGGATATTAATAAACGTCAAAAGCCTTGAAATTGCAGCTGGGTCTTGTACCCTGCAGTTGTCAGGCAACAAATGAAAACAAAAGAAAGCTAAGACAAGTTCCTGCTTTTTTAATTCCTGGTGTTTCTTATGTTGTTTGAAATATTACACTTTAATTTGCATCTTTTAATTTCTAATGCAGAATTTTAAACTCAAGAGGATTTCTCACAACAGTTTTATTGCATACAAAAGGGCTTTTCCTTTTTCAGCTTATATTTCAGTTTTTCTGTAAAGATTAAACAGCTGTTTGTCTTCTTTAATTCTTCCATCTCAGTACAAATTGACCCAAGTTGAAAAATATCAAGGCTTCTCTCAAATGCTTATTTGCAATATGTGTTTGTGCTGAAGAGAGCCCCTGGGAATCTCTGCTTAAGCAATGTCTATCAGATTAATGAGAGATTCAGGTCCCTGAGCATGGCACACTTTCTTTTTCTTGTGTACTATGAAATCATCTAACAAGTGGTTTATTTGACAAAAGCATTTCTAACTAGAATAAGCGTTAATTCACCACATAGGGATACATGGTTTGGGAGACCGTATGTCTGTAGCTATGCCTATGATGATTTATAGAAGACAACACAGGAGCAAAATCTGGCTGATCAATACTGGACTGTCTCTACTTGGGACTGCTGCAACTATTCCTCTTTCAGATTAATCTGATTGAGAGTAGGATGCTGCTAAGCAATGCAGATTCTAGCCAAGCCATGCTCTGTTCACCAGTTCAGACCTAACTTGTGTGACCTGGCTAAGTCATCTCAACCCAGATCCCTAGAGATAGTATAGATGATTCATTTCACTGATGTGCTGCCACCTCTGCCAATGACTACTGCAAGAACACATATACATTAGAGGATGAGATACTCACACACTGTAGTAATGTGAATAAATGGCTTTGATAAACACAAAATGTGGTGTTATTTTTCCCCTGCTGTGCCATTCAGAGACAGAATGTTGGAATGTTGTGAGAGTCTCTTAATTTAAAAAGAAATACAAACGCATTGCAAACTGAAACATGATTACTCATAATGTTGAGATGAGTAATGAGCATGAGAAAGAAATACAAGGGAAATATGCCAAACATTAGAACACAGCTCTCTGATTTCTCTATCAGAGGTTTTATCTATGACTATGAAAACATCACTGAAAGTCTTTCAGTAGTTCTTAGTTTCTATGACAGTCCACCTCATCTGATGACTATAAATTGATCCATGATATTTTTTAACTACTACTTAAAGAAGCTTTTTTCTTTCCCTTTTTAAATGATTTTAACTTTTTTTCTCTAAGTAACATCACCTTAGACATTCAAACTTCAATTTAAAAACAACTTTCCAGACCAGTGTTTGCCTAGTTAACCACTAGAGACCAATACAGTTCACATTCACCACTTGGCCCTCCCTAGCCTCCCAGGGCTCCACCTACCCTGCCCACAGCTCACTATAGTCCCAAAAGACACCAGCCCCTGCCAAAGTGATGTTACACAACGCCAGTCTCCAGCCCAGCAATGGGTTATCAGAGCTGGGCCCAGCTGTGGCCCGGCCTCCCGAAGGACATGCCCAATGCCCAGGGCTGGGGCTGCCCCAGTGGCCCCTGGCTGCCCTGCCACGACCTATCTGTGGAACTCCTCAGTGCCCCAGCCCCAGGGAGCTGCCTCACTCTGTAGCTTCCTGAGGACAATGTCTCCAATCATACACCTTCTGGCCAGTGTAGGATTCTGAATTCCTTGTGGAAATGCAGTTTCCACCCTAAGTGATAAGTTGGCTTCTGAAAACACTATTTATTGCTGCTGATTTGGTTATGCTTGTAACGAGAATGCACCTATTAAATATTCTGAAGTTGTCCACAACCATAAGCCAACAGAAAGCATTTAATTTTAATCCCCTGTTGGGCATTATTCCTTCATTTCTTTGAATTTTTAGAGAAAGAAGAAATAGAAAATAATAGTTGAAGAGCATATCTGGAATGTCAGCTTTATCAGCCCAGCAAGCTTCACTTCTTGACATATTTAATAATAGTTTGGATTCAAGATGATTTATGACGGTTCCTCAATCTTTAACCAGCCTACGTCAGCAGTGTATGACTGATTTTGCAGAATAGCAACCAAGGTGTCCTTACTTTGCTAAGACTTAAACGTTTCTTCTTCTGTAAGTCCACTTACATGCTTACTTCACTTTTAGCATTCCTGCAGAAACTGTAGAAGGGCAACATTGTCCAAAGGCATGATTTGAAGAGGTATTCCAAACATTTCAGCTAATGAGTTTTCTTTATATTCTTATAGTAATTTTGATACTACAAGTCTTTAAATATAATTTGCTGCATCAGCATATTAACTGCCCAGCTAATGCAATATTGTTACTGCCAGTAACTGCAAAGTGATCGGGTGGATAAAGCCTAATCACAAAATTACTGCTTAGCTACTGGCCTTATTCACTACCATTCACCTTCATACATCTTTTACTAAATAGATTGTTTTAGCTAATGATCAGTCACATTATACATGCAAACATTTAAGCATGTAGACTTGTGAAGCAAATGACCACAAATGGGCAGAAACTATTGGCCCGTGTGGAAGTGGGGATCAACAGGAAAAAATCACACAAATATGCATTACAAAACCAATTAAAAAATAGAAGGCAACATCCTGCTACTGCTGAGAGTACAGGATGCTAACAGCTCAGTGAACACCATGCTTCCCCGTGCTTGCCTAAGGAAGACAAGCTGGGACTAGGAATCAATGAATGACCAGAAGAATGAGAAAGAAGTTTGGACAGAAGAGGAGCAGCTGTAAAGAAGATGTGCCTATTAGTGGTTTAATTGTGCAACTGCTTCCCCTCGTGCTTTAACTGAACAATTTGTTGTGTTGTGTGTGTGGCATTTTAAGTGGACTAGTAATTACTTTTACAATATTTTAATTGGACTAACAATAAATTCTTGGTTCTCTGCTGTTCTGTTGGAAACAAAAATTATTAAGAGGTTCCCATACAGGTGTTAAATTCAAATGTGAGACTGGTCTGAAAAACAATCAAGTCTTGTTGCATTAACATAATTAATTTAATCATAGAAAAAGTGGTTTTACGCATATAAACTTAAATGATTTTGATATAAATGCAGACAACTTGAAACTTACTGGTGATATAATAATAGGCACAGAATAAAATAATAGGCACAGACTTCCAAAAGTAAAAACTAAGTGTTAGCAGTGACACTACGATTCTGTCTTTTGAGTAAAGTATTGTCTTATACTTGGGGAGCAGTACCTTCTTTCAAGCATATAATAGCAGAATCTCTCCTTCTCAATTCTGTTGTCATTGCAATTAATTTAACCAGACAAGAGGGCTCCCACACAGCACTACCACAGCAAAGTCTATCAGTGAGTGCCCAGCCTTGAGGAGTGCCAAAATTATTCCAAACAACACAAGCTGTGAGCTTTAGCAAAGCACAGAAGAATGTATTAGAAAAGAATGCATGCATATTACTTTACTTTTGTTTAATGCTTCACTACAAACAAAATGTAGACATGTAAAAAGATGTAATGGTC
Organism: Colius striatus; assembly: GCF_028858725.1. Lineage (NCBI taxonomy): Eukaryota > Metazoa > Chordata > Aves > Coliiformes > Coliidae > Colius > Colius striatus. The sequence goes on from NC_084762.1 coordinate 10,553,049, forward strand.
CAATACTAAGTAAAAAATATTTCAATCTTCTCTCTAATAAGAACTGCAATTGTGTTGACTTCTTTTGATATCTACATAGACACAACATGTAATTTAAAAGAAATGATCCAACAACTTAGTAGTAGCGAAAACCACATGAAAGATGATTCAGAATGGTGAACACCACAAAAATGAGAGTCTAGCTGATACTACTGAAATGTTCATTGCACCTATACAGTAAAAGCATCCTCAAATTTGTCACAGATTTGCTTCCCTTGGTCTGAGCTATACAATATGTTTTAATGAAATACACTGCTATGGGCAATGTCACACCTTTTGATGGAATTCTCAGAGGGAATCATTAGCCCAGGAGATAAGTGTATTATCCATAGCAGTGTCCACAAATCGAGAAGAAGCTATTCCACATCCTTGTCAAAGAGAGGAAGAAAATACAGAATTGCAATTGCCCCCATCTGCTGAATGGATTTTCGGAGATGGAAAAAAATAATTGAGTTGCAATCATCCAGGAAAAACACAACTCAAACAGTATTACCCACACGGTGTAACACTGCAGAATACCAACATCTGTTCCTGCAAGATGTGCTTATCTAAAGTCCACTCCTTTGCTGTGGCTTTTGGGGAGACAGAGTAATGGAAGAAGTGTGCAGGTGCAATATGCAATCACATCTGAAATAACATCAGTTGTACTAAAACTGACATAAGTGGTCAGCATTAGCTTCTCTTTTCCCTCTGTACAAAAGGAGGACTCCAGTGAATGACAAGAAAAGTAGAAAATGGGATTCTAAAACACCACAATAAACATTTATGTATAAAACTGTTGCTTTGTTTTCAAAGAAACACTATATAGTTTCAAGAAAAATAGAATCCAAAATTGTGCTTTCAGTGTACTATGTGTCTAAATTAACATTGAAGAAAAAATACTTCCACTCTGCAGAAGCTTTCATCTGAACTCTCTTCACATCAGTCAGCTTTTACTTCAGATGTCTTTTACTTGTAGAAATGTTACAATGGGCATAGAAACTATTCTTTTTTTCAAGAAAGTAGGATTTACACAGCATAGTTTTTTTACAGGTTTTTAAGTGCTGGACAGGCATCCTATTACAGAATACGCTAATCAAAGTCTTACAAAGGTGTAACTATGTAAATACACTTGTTTGCATGCTGCCTTTAACACATGAAGTGATCATCTGCAGGGATACTTATGCAGAATGGCCATGAGATATTAGTGTATGATAAGGGCTTCATCGTGCCATATCATATCGTATCATATCATATCATATCATATCATATCATATCGTATCGTATCGTATCGTATCACTTTTGCTTCTAAGTAAGAAAAATCATAAAAGGTCTTCATTACAGAGTTCCTACTTTTTTAGATCTCAGTCTCCTCAAAGGCCAAGTATCATTATCTCTCTTTCAAAGAGGAATAAACTGAGTTTCTCAGACTTGAACTACCACATTTACACATAAACATGAAAATTCCAACCTTAAAAATCTCAAACCAGTTTCTGATCTATCCAGCTATGATATCATTAGATGACATTGAACTCTGCAAATTCCACAGAAAGTGAGAGTGGACAGATTCCTCAAACCATAAAGAAATTGAGACTGAAGAGCCACAGAATTTCAGAACATTTCAAAATTCATTTCTTCCATGCCAGCAGAAAAGTATTAATAATAATAAAAAGGTAACTTCTGTTAGGTTTGTTTGTATGGTGGCCAAAAGTCCGGCTTCAATATGTATGAACAAGTAATTAATGAATAGGTCAATGTTACTTCACAGCATTCTGCTCTGGCAATACATGGCTCCTTTCTTGCCTCTGATATTGTATGTCACTAAGCCATGCAGAAAACTATTTCATGCTCTCTAAACAAATCTATAAAATTTAGTGGTCTCCTCACAATCCCCGTCATCATAAACTCACCTTACAATCAATAAATCTGTAATTGTGGTAATAACTTAGATTCCTGGATCCATTTGGAAGGATCATAAATTTGACTAAGTTTGAATCCAAATGCCTTGATGATGCACTGATGCACTGTTACTAAAAGAAGCCCTGGACACACTACATCACCACTGGAAGAAGAGTGTTCTGCTTGAATTTGTGTTGTTACTACATTACAATAAGAAGGTGTTATGCTGGTATAAAGCTCTTCCATAAATGTTGCCTTTCTTATCAGTGGGCACAAGCATACAGTTAAAGTGCTTCAGTTTATGGTACTACTCTCTGGCACAGGCCCTGTGAACTAGTAATTTACTTAGAACCCTAAAGAGCTGCTTTGTTTGTAAATGCCTTTCTGCTCAAGCTACATAGTCACAGATGCATTAAACCTCAAAGATGCAAAAGGCAGTCCTAGGTACCAACATCAGAACTTGCCTTATCTGGAGAATGAAGCCTGCTTTCATATGAAAGAATGTTTACTTAGGACATTGAAAAGCTCAAGGTCAGAAAACTGGTAAAAGCATACACTCTTTGAATACACTGAGTGATGCTAGAGCTTGGGGCTTGTGTATTTGTGTCAATGATGAAGTAAAACCACTGTTTCTGTTTCCACATACTGTTTCTGCAAACTTTCAACAGATGCTCTTGACTTTCATTTCTGGTGCTTGCTCAGTCAAGCTACTTTCATTACAATACTTTTCCTTCTTTTTTAATGTGCACAAAGAGAATACGAAACTCTGCTTTTCCTTTCCATTTACAGTGAAGGGGAGAAAAAGGGAACACATCCATTGTAACGGGGTCTTCCAAAAAGGAGAATACATATCTGCCCTTACAGAACAGGAATGCCAACCTACGGATGATTTCAGATTTTTCCCAATAACAAAGAACTATTAGTCCTCTAAAATTCACATCAATAAATTCCAGATTACATGTGATTCTCATGTATATAACTTCTCCCAATATTAATGGGAGTGACAGAATGAGCTCATTGGAGCACAGAGCTATAAGTTTTTCTTAGGGAAAGTCTGATTTATTTACTTCTTTGCCTGGCAGTGCTACAGAGAAATTACTGCTTATTCTATGGAAGATCTTAAGACAGCATATTCATTTTTAAGCTCAGGAAAAACAACTCTGCAGTGTACTCATATGATATTCTAAATTACTTCTTTCTCCTTTGCTCTTCCTAAATAATATTGTGAAGACAGAAATAAATGTGTGATTTTCTGATGTATTTGTGAGCCATATAAAATCAACATGAGAGAATTTCATGGCAGGGACTTACTTACTCAATTACAGAGTTTGATTAGGAAAAAAATACTATGTGGAAAGTTCAAGAACAGATAATTAATTTGCCACCTTTCTTTTTATCCTATACTTTCAAAAATCTTTCACACATTTTTGGGTTTGATGTCTTTGAAGCTCATTTGCTGATAAGATTGTGGAAAGAAAACAGGTTAGCTACTGTCCAATGGCTTTTAGCTCAGGTGAAAAAGTTGTTTCATTCTGAAGAAACTGAAATAAACCACACTAATATACATTACCAAAAAGATCATTATTTCAAAAGGATTTCACTTCTGTATTTTTGTGAGCTCCTTATCAACTCATGTTCATGCACTTTTCCAGGTAAAACAAATCCATGTTTTCATTATGGGAGCGGTGGCGGAGTTTTAAGATTTCTTTGTTACATGCTTTTTAAATATTAGAAAGTGGCATGACAATATTGAATACCAGAATATTGATTTATTGGAGTACTGATCCACTGCTTCTATAGTATTTAACACTTAAAGACATATTTGGGTTTTGCCATTTCATTTCTTTACGTGGCTTACAGCTTGTTGAGTGAAATCTAGATTTTTCTTAAAAATTGCTTCTATACAGAGTTTCCATCCCAATTCTCACAGGTGATCATTCTTACTTTGTATCTTCCTTAGAAGAGAATATGTTATTTTTCCCCGATTCCAGATACTTTTCTTCTTATAATGTAGTACTCTTGCTGTTTGCTAGAGGTGAAAAGCTTTATGTGACCCAGGAAAAGAGCCTTGCATCATGATGATGAGGAAATGTTTCCATTAATTTCTTTGAAAGGTCATTAGTGCCTCAAAATCCACTGATAATTGAGAATGACAACTATGGTACTTTTGACAGCTTTGTTCATAGTAGAACCTTATCACTAAGCCACTCCACAGATATTTAATGACTGCAATAAAAAAGTGACAAAGTGATGACTATGGTTTTACAAGTAGAAATAAAGAAATGAGAACACATCAGTCCCAGTGAATGGGAATGTAAACAACTGCCTTTAACTTTATCATGCATTTTATGAACTGTTACGAAAGCATCCTGGATCTCACAACAATGCAAACTGTGGAATTTCAAGAATCATTTTTGTGTATTTCCCTATCTCGCATGTGCATTATCAAAAAGTATCATTGCTGAGCTTAAGGTTTTTTAAGAAGGTGATCCTTACCAATGTGCAGTTTTTTCAAAGGAGCATGTTACTGCTTCTGTATTCTTCCTAGAGTCATCCTGTCCTTCATCTGTCCATAAACATCTGTACTGTCACCACCGCAAGGTTTTGATTTTAAGATGGAGTAAACCCCTCATTATTTATATTTAGTTCACTACAACTCCTAGACAAGTAAAATACCAGTTCTGAAGAAGTTAAAAACCACTTTTATGTCACAATTTATGACTGGCTGGCATTTTGACTTAACAGCATTCCTACAGAGGCCTTGTGTAATGTCCAATCTTTTTCTACTGTTTCCACCTGACAATGCAATTGCAGGTCCTGCATGATTAGCTTTTCAGCACACTACAGAGACAGAATCACAGAATCATAGAATGGTAGAAATTGGAAGAGACCTTTAGAGATCATCTAGCCCAACCTCCCTGCTAAAGTAGGTCCACCTAAAGAGCATTTCCATACTTTCACAGACAACAACCATTATTCAGTGTGGCTGACAACACACAATCTAATGAGGACAAGAAATTATATTAGACTTTTGAAATAGCCATCAAAAAGCCCAAGCCCTCCAAATTTCCAGAAAGTCACATTTAAATTCCAAATATACCTAACTGTTCCTGTGTTGTATCCATGAAATACTTGTTTCTAAAATCAGTTGTGGTATATCTTTGTATACAAGAAGAACCTATGCCCATGAATCAGGTAACCACAGATTAAGTTGTGGTATGAAATAGTATAACGTTTAATATTCTAACATATCTGAGCAACATCTTTTACATTAGAATTATTTCATAAGTTAAAAAAAAAACACATGGAAGAATGCTGAAGAATTTATCTTACACAGCTTTAGATATATGGATATTTAAAATTTAAATAAAACCTTCTCAAAGTTCCAAATTTCTCACTGGAAACAATATTTACGTTCTTTGCTGTCCATTATAAAGTGACATGTTTGATACTTGAACTTGTTTTCATTGGTCTGTGGGATAGATATACCCTGACCACAGAACTACCTTGAATTTAGCACAAGAAAAAGCTTGTTGAGAACTACTTTCTTCCCCAGTTACTCTTTGATGATCAGAGGCTCATCAATTTACTAACACAATAACGTATTCCATGTCATATTTCACACAACATTTATACTTCCCATTAAACAGTGTCCTACATTCATCTCCATCTAATTCCAACAAGGAACATTCATGTTTTCTTTCTGTGGATGTAAGGAATTCCAAATATGCTGCTCTATTCACTGCTATCACTTATTAAAATAAGTGATAAAAGTTTGTAAAACTGACCCTTCTCCGGGACCAGTATTCCAAGTACATTAAATGCCATGAACAAACTCTTCACACTTTGGGGCAATAGGCTCCTCTCCTTAGTCTTTCTTATATGTCGACATAGCAATATAGATGTCATTTGCATGAACATTTCAGTGAATTTTCTTCCCAGAGACTCTCTGACACTTCTCCTCTCTCAAAATAATGTTCAGGAAGAATAGGACTGCAATCTCTACAGCTACTGGCTCACCAGAAACAATCAGGTGCAAATGATACTGCAAAACAATATGTGTAAAATGCTAAGGAAATTAACATAAAAAGTTAATTTCAGGAAGTAATTAAAATTACCATTAATACATCTATTACTAGATATTCATGTTAGCACTACAAGGAGGTGACAATACAGAGTATCATATATGTACATCATTTGGATGTACAGGTAATTAATTAACACATTTTCCATGAAAGACTGTCTCCTTTACATTTTAGGAGTCCAGCAGCAAGTGTCTATATGGCCTAGAAGAAGAATCAGGGGTCTGATTCTGATCATCCAACATCTTTTTTCTAACCTAATTTCTCCAGTACCAGGAAGTTCATAAATATTCTGTTTCCAGCTGAAAAAGTTATTTATATATATAGCTTGACACTTCAAACACCCACTGAATATAACCTTTCACTCAGTCATCTCAAAATAAGTAAATATTACTTGTGTTACAAACATCTGATTTATGCCACATAAGGAATAATCTAACAGGTTTCTGTGTTCACTGGTGCAGTATAGCCATTAACACCAGAGTTCACGGCACCAAAGCAGACTGCTGGTTAAGTAGCAGAAATATAAATGTTTGCAAGAGCTGTATTTAAGTGATAATTTTAAACATTATTCAATCAACAGGAAATATGTTCCTTCTGACCCTAACAATTTTGTACTATGAAGGCTAAAGAAAACTGAAGCAAACGTTGGAAATGTAGTAAATATCACATTCACTGAAGGCGTGCTCAAGAAAACTCTGGAGAAAAACGGAAATGTCTTTTGTCTCCCATCCTTTCTGTTACTATAAATAAAATCTTTGTTCAGGTATAAAGCCACACCATGAAGAATTTCCTGTGTGTACATGAGGAGCAAATCTGCAGAGTAAGTATTCAGCATCCCAACAGACGTTGATGGGAGAAATTAAGCAAGAAAGACTATATTGGAACCATTCCTCTGTAAATGTGAATGACACACATTGTCTTTCATAAGAAGGATAAACTCCTGAGTTGACCTAACTTGTAGGGAAAAAAAAACCCAAACAACTCACATTCTGAGGAACAGGCACTAACCATTTTCACTGGAGTTTGGTAACACTAGCACTGAATCGGTTTTGGTTTATTTTAGAATATTTTTCTATCTGTCTGTTGACTGCTTCTGAAAGAAGTCCTATTAAATGTCTTACATCATTTATCATAATTTATGAGAAATATGTCTCAGTGGTATGGGAGATGAAAGGGAGAAGTTTTCTGAAGTGAAGAGGGCAGGCAGAGTTTTCAGAGGGGAAACAGATTTTTTTTTTTCCCCCATAGACTGTAGGTGCTTTGTTGTTGTGTTTTTACTTAAAAAAAACAGAAGTCCCACTCCTCAGCCCAGGCTATCACATTCCTATCTGATTAAACTCTCTCCTCAAGTTCTTAAGGCTGTTTGACATCCTATGTCTCGGAAACTGCCATCACGCCTCTTCACTTCCTACTGGTCTTCCTTCCTTTACTCTGTGTTCTCCTATGCATCCTAGCCTGTAACACTCACTCATTCGTACCCTCTACATGCACCACAGCTCTTGAATGAAGTTGTGGGTGGGTTTTTATGTTGACTGTACTGATAAACTAGGATGCTAAGCGCAGATGAAAATTTCAACGTCAGCTGCCGGTGCTTAAAATTTTTTGCAGAATGATATGGAGAATTCTGGGAAGGTGATTGGGTGCAATACTCTGCAGTGACTAGAGGGTTATAGAAACATATATGGCAAAAAAACCCCAACAGTGTACATTTACAGTAATATATAGGTAAATACTAATTAAGAATTATAACAATTTATACACTTGTCACTCTTGCACGATTTATCAGGAACTTTCCCAAAATTAAGGTAGTCAATGTGGAGTTTTCATTGAGTTAAATAATCAAAAGTTAAGGAGCTCTCTGTCTCAGAGCTATCTGTGTTTTGGCCTTTTCTAATCACATTCAAAGGCTCCATGGGTAGGCAACAAATGCATTTTGGGTTTAAAAACACACCTTGCACCTCTCCAACAAAATACTTGTATTTATTTCCATGAAGGCAGATGAACACCTGCGTACATACACAGCACACATGCAATCTTGTGCAAGTTGAGAAAAACAGCTTAGAAATACAAACATTTCAGCATCCTGAACTCCAATTTTCACTTTCCTTTTGAACAGAGAAGTAAGGTAATTTTCAGAAATCTACATGTATTTCTAATATAAGGAAGAATGTTTCTGTCATTCAGTCTGACATGGCTGTGACAACACATTTGCAGAAAGACACCAAGGACACAGACATTCAGTAAAGCACAGGTTTGGCTGAGGTACATTCAGTATCAAGCTGTTATTCAGAAAATTAGAATTAAAGGGCAATACTTGCTTGTGAAATTCTCAAAATGCTCAAAGAGAAGTGATCCCTTGTGAAAGAAGAATTTAATTAATGATAAAAACCCAGAAAATAATTTCATAGCCCTCAATACATTGGGATTAGCACACCTAGTTACAGATTAATTTCATTTTAGTGTCTCTGTCATTGTAATTTTGCTTGTTAGATTGCACACACCTCATGCTATGTTTTCTGAGTTCCATAATTTACTTTTTCATTTAAAGTAATTAGTTTTCAAGTCTTATTTGGTCTTAAAAATACCCTTAGGAAAAAAGAAGTCCTGTGAAACAGAAATCATAGTATCACAGAATGGTAGGGGTTAGAAGAGACCTTCAGAAATCATCTAGTCCAATTCCCCTGGTCCATCTAGATCAGGTCATGCAGGAATGTGTCCAGGAGGGCTTTGAAGACCTCTAGAGATAAACAATCAAATGTCTTTCTAATGAATATGGATTTTTTTTTACCTACCTTTGACCAGCAGTAAGCATGGTTTACTGTATGTGTATACATCTAACAAAAGATTTTCAGCTAGCTTTTAACTTCAAGTATATATTCAGTAACCAACAAAAGATTTTTGACTTCACGAATGATATTCTACTCACATCTCTTCTGGGCAATCCTCTCCAATAACAATAATGAGACTGACAATTTTGTTGATATTATCCAGTAGCCAATATCAGGGAGTGGAAAAACTTTTCTGTTCCACTCTTAAAAATATAGTTTTAAAATCAACTTGTTATTGTAATCATCTGTAAAAGTATCTTGTATAACACCTTCCTCTTCCTCCCCAGCCTGAAGTGCATCCTTTAGTTGTTCACTTCTTTAGATGATGAAAAAGTTATTCTGTGTGGTAGCAGAACACATTTTTTTCATGGCTGTGCTTCTTTGCATTGTGCAAAACAAGAAGAAAGAGTTGATATTTCAAAATCTTAGCTGGTGAGCTGACTGGACTTGATTATCCAAAATATTACCTACTAATCCAAGATTCCAAATACTTTTTTCTTTTCTAATATTCTATATGTGTGTTCTTGTCATGGTTTTCTGTGAAGCTGTTTCTGGTAAGGTGGAAGGGGTTGTAAAGATGGCACCTGTAAGAAGTTGCTTGAAACTCTCCCTAGCTCTAAGTCAGACCCACTTTTGAGGCTGAACCAATTAGGCACCTCCACAATCACTTTTTTAAGAAGATGACAGAAGAGGAGGCTTCTTCCCGTTCCTTCTTATTCTATCCCTTCCTTTCCGGCTGGTGGTGGTGCAAGGAGTGGGAGGAGAGAGAGAAGCAACCATGCGGACTCCCAGGTCAGTGAGGAAAGAGAGGAGGAGGTGTGCTGGAGCAGAGACGCCCCTGCACCAGAGGACTGGTGAAGCTGAGATGAGTTTGCACTTCATTGAAGCGCAGTGACTATGGCCGGAGGAGGCCATGTCCCGTGGGAGGGGTCTTGTATCTGCAGAAGCTACAGCTGTAGGGAAGAACTCATGCCAGAGAAGTTCGTTAAGGGCTCTGTCCTCAAGGAGGGACCCAGGGAAGAACGCCAGGAGCAGGGGAAGAATGCCAGGAGTCATCCTCATCTGACAAGAGAGAAGTGGCAGAGCCCATCTGTGAGAGACTGACCACATCCCCCATTCCCTGCCCCCTTGAGCCATTGAGGAGGAGGTGGTATAGATATCGGGAGGGCCTGGGAGGAAAAGAGGGATGGGGGAGGGAGATCTTAAAGCGCTGGTTGTAATTTTCTTATCATCCAGCTCTCTTTTAGCTTATTGTTCTGTTTCTTGTAGGTAGTAGAATAAACTTTCCTTACTTTCCTCTCTATGTCTCCAGATGCTGCCTCTCTCCACTGCTACCCTTTCCTCAGAACACAACTCCTCAAGGCAGAGCATACTCTTCCTATCTTTTCAAGAAAAAAAATTAATAAAGAGTTTAACTCATTTTAACATGATAAACATTAGTAAAAGCAAAAAAGGAAAATAAAACAGTAAGAAGCCCCAATTTAAAGACATTAACACCCAGAAAGTAGCTCTACAGAAAATAACATTCAGATTCAAAGTAAAAAAATATCATATGGGAATATGACCCATAAAAGTATTCTTGACATCCTTGGCAAAACAGGAAATGAAAAGGAAGAGTGAAATGTATACAAAACATAACACAGATCTTCTTGATGCACATTTCTAATTAGTTTAAAAAATAAAACCAACATCTCTTTTCCTACTATGAATGTTTTATTTTCCAGTCATATAGTGAAATTTTGAGTTGAAATTGGAACTATTTCTTTCCCCTCATCTAGAGGTTCATAAATATGTACAAACAGAAGACTCTGGTGCTCAATTTCCCTTCTTGTCAGGAAATTAAATTCACTGGTAAAGTCCACAAATCAAGACATTTGCAACTCACCTAATCAACAAATATGCTGGTTGATTAGTTAATTAATTAAACAATTAATTAATCAAGTTGTAATTATTCTACATATCACATGCATTATTAATCAAAAAATATAGCTTCCCAATGTGTCCTCTGATAGACATCCCAGCTGTGGAGAATGGGTGACAAGTGTCCCTTTACACTCTTTGAAACTCCCAGGGGAGCAATAACATGGATTCTTTTACCCAATATCTCATCCAGGTCCTACTGTCTCCACACAACAAAACTTATCAAACAAGAGCTAATTCAAAATTCAGCTTCTGCTTGTCAGCTGAATGTTAATTCAACAAAAACCCCAAACAACATTGCTGCAAAGCTCAGGAACCTTTCTGAGGTCAGTCAATGCTCTGCAAAACTCTCAGAATGTAGAAATACTGATTATGTTGAAGCCCAAAGCTTCTATAGTTTAATTTCACTATTCAGAACTACATCTAACACTTCAGATATGCTATTGTATTAATTTCAAAGGCATCAAGAAAAAAAAAAAATCTAGGCAAATCTTAGTGATATGCAGATATGGGGAAATTTTTCTGCATAGTCACCAACGAGAAATCATCCATTTTATTCTCAAAAGTAAGCATGTTAACTGATTTCAAATTTGGACATGTCTTTTATAACTAATGTCAAAGCCTCTTACAAGAGAGGTAGAATTGAAAAAGCTGACCCAAAGCACAAGGTCATCAAAAAGTGATGAAACATCCTGAACGGTGACCAAATGACTTCACTGGGATTGTACATCTGAACTCCAGTGTTGATGTCAGAACAACCTGTACAGACACTGCATGGTGGCCACTTGTGTAAGTTCTTTCAACACTTGCACTTTCTCTTGCTATTATAACCAGTGTTCTGTATTTCCCACACATTTTTGCTTAACACATGATATTTTTCCAATGACTAACAGAACAGAAACCAAGTTCTCCATTTGTCATCTTGTAATCACTTGTGCTTCTCAAAACACCTTACTATATGAAGCTTATTCACAATCTCCCCTCTGGGAGGGTTTTATAGGTTAAACTCAGAACTAGCTTCTGTCAGAAACTCTTCAGAGTATGAAACAAATAAACAGCAAGTAGGACACAGGCCTCAACATACAATTATGTTGTATACAGTTCTCCTTGAGTCTCTACAGATGTGGCAAGATCTCCAAACACAATTTGGAGAACAAATCCAATGATTTGCCATTTACATCACCTGAAAAGCCTGTCTCTTAAATTCAGATTGTAACATTAGTATGGTTTGCAGAGTTGTTCAGAAACTCAGTATAACCACTTAAACCTCTTTAATATGTTAATATCACATTAGATGTTATTAATTGCCATATATGATTCTAGACCTACTGTCTAGCAAGCTACAGATCTCCAACACTTCAGACCTTATTTTCTAAATCAAGACAGCATAGATGCAGATTTCTCTCTGCATAATATCCGAACACATTAAAAGAAAACAAGGAAAAGGTAGGTGCAGAGCCCTCTTTTACACTACATGACTACTTGTTAATTACAGGCTTCACTGAAGTGATGAACATTTCAGAGTACACCACCACTCATTAATTCCCTTGTTGTGTGTCCTTGGATTATGTCTTAAGCCATATTTGAGTAGACACTGGTTCCAAGTCTGCATCTGTCTGACATAAAAAGCATTTGCCTGTTGTGTTGCCAAGAGACAGGGAAACTGACTGCTGCTCCGTACTCAGGGGGGGTGTGTGAGAGCAAGAGATATGGAAAGATGCAGCTGAACTGAATCGAAGTTGAGGAATAAACTTTAATAAACAACTTCTGGGATGGGAAGAACAGACCTCTTTTTCCATTCATTTGGGGAACACAGTTTACTTCCCAATCCCTCAGTTGACTCTTGACAAAACTTAAGATTCACAAGCACGCAGTGAAGGTGAATTAACTATCTGCCAAGAATTTCTGGACCCTAGACTGTAGGCAACACAAACCAAAATCATTCATGTATCTTCTATGCTGCTTCCCATTAGTGGCTTATGTAGCTGTAATATATTAATATGTAGTCTTGAAACATTTATTACATTTCAGAATGAAAAAGGTTTGAAGACAAGTGTATCAAATAACTTTCATGTAGCTTCTAGTGTCCACATACATACACTCCTCTGTTCACACATTAATACAGTCTTTCATCAGCTGCTGCATGGAGCTGCGGTAATACAACTGAACCAAATTGGGAGGACTGGCTGATTCCCCAGAAGGCTGTGCTGCCATTCAGCGGGATCTCAACCAGCTTGAGAATTGGGCAGAGAGGAACCTCATGAGCTTCAACAAGGACAAGTGCAGAGTCCTGCATCTGGGAAGGAACAACCCCATGTACCAGAACATGCTGGGGATTGACCTGCTGGAGAGCAGCTCTGCAGAGAGACCTGAGAGTCCTGGTTAACAATAAACTAAACATGAGCCAGCAATGTGTCCTAGTGGTCAAGAAGGCCAATGGCATTCTGGGATGCATCAAGAAGAGTGTGGCCAGCAAGTCGAGGGAGCTTCTGCTCCCCCTCTACTCTGTCCTGGTGAGGCCTCATCTGGAGTCTTGTGTCCAGTTTTGGGCTGCTCAGCTCAAGAGGGACAGCGAAATTATAGAGGGTCTGGCACAAGGCCATCAAGCTGATCAGGGCACTGGAGCATCTTCCTTATGAGGCAAGGCTGAGGGAATTGGGGCTGTTTAGCCTGGAGAAGACAGAGGGGTGACCTCTTTAATACTTACAAATATTTTAAAAGTGGATGTCAAGAGGATGGGGCAACACTTTTTTTCTGCAGTGTCCAGTGACAGGACCAGGGAAAATGGACAGAAGCTGGAACACAAGAAGTTCCATTTAAACTTAAGGAGAAACTTCTTTGCTATTCAGGTGATGGAGAACTGGCACAGGCTGTCCGGGGAGATTGTGGAGGCTCCTTCTCTGGAGGTTTTTAAAACCTGCCTGTAAAGATTCCTGAGTGAACTGATTGAGATTGACACACTTTATAAAGCAGAGGGGCTGGACTACATGATCTTTAGAAGTCCCTTCCAACCCCTACCATTCTGTAATTCTGTAATAAGAAGACCATATCATCTTTTAGCCTGCAAGTGATCCCCATGAGGTCAGAGCAATGAGATCTTTTACAGTCACAAGTACAACACCATAAAGAAAGTCTGTAAGTAGCAAACGCAATCATGAATTGCTGGCAACTGTAATCCTAGAAATTTCAACAAGTGAAGGCAATCCATCTGAAAAAATGAAGAGTGAGATGAAAGAATTTTTGTGGAATATCAACAGATTCTTAAGTTTGTGTCTGCTTCCTTAATAGTACTGCTGATGCGGGAGGGAAAATAGCTGTTAGAAAACACAGCAGCTATTGACTGGAAATAACTAAGCAGAAGGGAATACCATGAGAACCGAGGAGCATTTCAAATGAGATTATTCAAGGTAAAACAGAAGGGCCGATAAACTGGAGCTCTCTTGCTCTCCCATCTGTAAACTGACACACTTAGAAGATTCCTTTTCTGCCCTTACATGGTATTCAACAGACTGAAATGTTGCAGTCAATTTTTCTTGGAGAAAGAGTAATGTAATTTGGATGTTTTCAGTTTAATAAACCAATATTGCACCTAAAGATGTATTTTGGGGATTACACCGATGAAGACAGGTCATGAATAGCAGTGAGTTTTAAATTCTCAGGATTTTGGGGCAGGAAGAATACTGATTTTAGAGATCTAGCAATTTTGAAGAAACCTCAGGTTACAAAAGTAACTACTCAGTAACTACTAAGCAGGAAAGGAAACTTTATCACTCTCCCTATAACAGACTTGTGGTTTGATATCCCTTCGACTTAGGGATATTTTTCATTAGGGTTTGCTACAAAAGGCTGTCAAAGAAAAACATATTTCTCCCATAGAAAATAAAAACAACACAAAATAAATGCTAATATATTACATATTGGAACACTTCCAAGACATGGTGCAGAATATTAGGACCAAGCCTTGGGAGCTACTTAATTTCTGCTGAAATAAGAGCTTCAGAGACAGGATGGTTTATATGACTGTAGGAGTTCATTTTTGTCAGATAACGTATATAGTATGTAGTAAGATCATGTCTCTTCTCTAAAAACTACATCTAAAAAGTAGCCATAGTGAGGCTACTGTGTATTAACACTGGCACTGTGTGTAACTACTTCTTAATATCTGTTTTGGGAAAGAACCAGGAAAGCTAACTTTTTGATTTCCAGTCAAGTACATTTGTGCATGCTGCCTAATTAGGTGATGTGCATGCTTTCTGCTACGATTAACCACTGTAATGACTATCAACATCCATAGTGAAGTCAGAGAACTCATTATATTTGAGGGTCACAGAAGTTTCTCTTTAGTAAAAATCATCGCTTTTGCAGTACATTCGTCAAGGGGAAAACAGTACATAACAGATGAAAGACAGTATAGTTCAAGGTAAAGGTTAATAACTAGATTAGTAAGAAAGTAGCTGCAATCAAGAGCAATTACAGAATTTTCAGATCTAGGAATGTTTTTTTTCAGTGAAGATATAGAAGGGAGAGAGCTCTAGGTATCATGGATTTAGGGGTCCTATAAGGAGAGTTCTCAGTAGGATCTGATTTTACAGAAGTAACAAATATCCCCTTCCTGAAGTCAAAACTGGAAAGCAGCAAATCAAACAAGTCAACACTAAATTGGAGACATTGAGTATCATTAGTCACTCATAAGATGGAAAAGAATTTTTGTTTGGTTGGGTTTTTTCTCCACAAACTGTAGTTAATATTATAAGGACTCTTACCACTCATGTATTTCAGCTTTTACCTGAGATCTACATCCTGATTTTACGTGATTCTTACAATTAATGATTAAAGAAAAATAAACCTTGAATGAGTCATTGTAAATTGCTAGTTTGCTTTAACTATGAAAACTATCTATAATGAATATATTCCTTGTGCTCTGAAAGAAACATGTCACAATGATTTCACGCAATACAGAGGAAAAATGAAGAAACTACTTCCTCTAAATAAAATACAAACCAATATTTGCTTGTGCTATTACAGACACGTAGAGGAAAAGTTATCTAAGAAAGGAGCATGGAGTGGAAATGCTGACTTACTAATAACCACTGACACAATCAAGTTTAGAATAACTTTTACTATGACAATAAATCTTATTAACATTTATAAATATCTAAAGGGTGGGTGTCAGGAGGTTGGGACATCCCTTTTTTCTATAGCAGATAGTAACAGGACAAGGGGTAATGGGATGAAGCTGGAACACAAAAAGTTCCATTTAAACATAAGAAAAAACTATTTCACCATGAGGGTGAGGGAGCCCTGGCACAGGCTGCCCAGAGGGGTTGTGGAGTCTCCTTCCTTGGAGGTCTTCAAGACCCTCCTGGATATATTCCTATGCGACCTGATCTAGGTGAACCTGCTTCTGCAGGGGGTTGGACTAGATGATCTCTAAAGGTCTCTTCCAACTCCTACCATTCTATGATTCTATGAAATCCTTGTGATGTAGCTGTATGATAGGCAAAAGTGGTTTTTATTAACATTTATTTGAGCTAAAACTCAGCTACCTACATTTATGGACATGTAGCTCTGAATTCTTGAATACATGGATTTTCTGTCTAACTGTAGCTTGCTCTTACTCTCAATGTTCCATGGTTTTTACCTGCTGAATTATCTCAATTCATTATTGAGAGACTAATTATGAACACTGATGTGGCATCAGATCGAAGTATCCTATAGAGTTTTACCAATTGCATACATGCAGAACTGCACTGTTTTGTGTCTGTCTTGCTATTTTTCTTGATGATTCCTACTGCTTGCAAGAGGAAAGAGAAGGAAAGAGAAAAGCCATTTCTGATGCACATTCCTTGTGACTGTCTAGGCCACTCTCCAACTCCCATCTCTTTTCAGTCAGAAGAGGCCTCCCCTACTCCGATGTTCCTCATACTACTTTCAGGAAAGTAAAGCAATCCCTTCCAATAAAAGTCCTGTACTCAGGAAAACTACAGATATAAATAAACATTGCAATTCAGAATTAGAAGTTGTTAATGGAAAATGTGACGTTTCTCAAATGAAGGTGACTTTTGAATGGTGTAATCAGTCACTCCTGATATAGAAACTGTGCTATACGTTAGATCAGCCTTGCAGCCCTTCTCAGAAATGTTTCTTTTGCAGGACTGTGGAAAAGTATAAGAAAATGAGAAATTTGATTTGCATTGGAGACACACTGTGGATTTGTACTGCAAGATGGTGGTTTTTTTTCCCCTTTCCACCAATTTCTAAAATATAGTTTGTTCATTGGACTACTTCCAAGCACTTGGCCGATGGAGGTTTATCTTACAGCTCATTTAACCTTACAGCCTTGTTAATCATACAGCCACAGAATCATTTGGGTTGGAGAAGACCTCTAAGATCAAGTCCAACTGTTAACCTAGCACTGTAACTTCCCTGGGCAGACTTTTTCAATGATTGACAACTCTTTCAGTAAAGAAAAATTTCCTGGTATGTAATCTATATTTCCCCAGGTACAACTTGAGGTTGTTTCCTCTTGTGCTACTGCTTATAACCTAAGAGAAGAGATCAATCCACATCTTGCTACAACCTCCTTTCAAGTAGTTGTAGAAAGCGGTCATGTCTCTCCTCAAACTCCTTTTCTCCAGGCAAAACAACCCCAGTTCTCTCAGCTGCTCCTCATCAGACTTGTGCTCCAGACCCTTGATCAGCCCCACTGCCCATCTCTGGACACGCTCCTGTTCCTCAATGGCCCTCTTGTAGTGAGGAACCCAACACTGAATGCATATTCAAGGTGTGGCCTCAGCCGTGCTGAGTATAGGCAGACAATCACTTCCCTACTGCTCTGGCCAAAATATATCTGATAGAAACCAGGATGCTATTGGCCTTCTTGGCTACTTGGAACACAACACTGACTGCTATTCAGTTGGCTGTCAACCAATATCCCCAGGTCCTCTTCCTCTAGGCAGCTTTGCTCAACTCATCTGCTGCTTGTGTGCCCACTGATCTACATTGATCTGTATTGAATTTCAATCAGTCTTGGAAAATCCCTCTGCTGCATGTCTTTATCATTGGTCTTTCTCATGTTTTCTTCTCATAGTATAATGAAATCTGTCACCCAGCTCTTCACCCTGCTTTCCACAAATTGTTCTAAATGTCAAGTGGCACCGGTTTTGCCCACATGACAGTTTGGGTGGGGTGTGTGTGTCTGTGTATGTTTGTTCAGTTTTTGTTTGCTTGTTATATTGATACCACTGCATACTTTGTTCCTCAGACACCAAAGTTGTTTTAGATATTAATGCATCAAAGTTATTGAGTTTTCTCTTTGATGACTACAACAGGTATGTGTGACAAATTGCTGTTGTTGATTTGTTCCACTGCATCTTCCACAGATGCCTCAGCTTGAGACTCTTCCTTTGATGCATTCCTCATAAAACAATTGTGCCATGCTCCCCAAGGTCTCCCATGGTAAAGATCTTTAAAAAACTCTTTTAGCTCTTCTGCTACAGGCTTGTTTTTCTCTCTTTACACCTTTGATGCCCCAATTGTCCTTTGATAAAACAGTCTTTAGTAAGCTTCCTCATCCTGATGTTTCTGAATAAGATTTTTTTATTTATTGCAAGTTTTCCCTCAAACTTTATTTGATGAGTTACTGTGGTTTACAGTTAATGTGCAATATTCCCCATCCCTCTCTATTTCTCTCATTTGGCAAAACCCACACTTTATATAAGACTCTGCCTTTATTTGCACTCTGCACTGTGCCATTTAGTCATTCAAACTTCCTTCAGCCCCTCGTGTCTTTCTGACAGGTGTTTCACATTTGCTTTAAGCATTGCTTCAGAGCAAGTTTAGCTTTAGTTCTTGTTTTGGAGATCTGATGACTAGATAATTTATGAAGCAGTCATTTATTATGGCTAGAAACTTTTGATATAGGAGTTCAATCTCAATGTAAAATTTATCCTGCCTTCCAGGGACTAAGTGAAGTCGCCCCATTACTGATGCATTTTTTTCTGCCTTAGAAGCTATTTGAACACCATCAACACATCAGCTGCAACTTTGCTATTCCAGTCAGCAGGATAATGACAATGTTCTTGTAGGTTTAATACTACATGTGAAACATTCACACAGATGTTCTTTTATTTGTGTAAATGGCTACATTGTCATGATTTGACTCAAGGCTTACAGATACTAAGTATTTATATATCAAGGATGTGCACAGACTGCTTCTGTAATGCTTTATCAGGTCCAAATTTTTACTTCTTTAGGATACTACTGAGTTTTAAAATTACAATTTATAATATTAAGTAGTAAAATAAATACAGCAATACAAATGTATTTAAAAATATCTTAAACAATGGACCAGGAATTCCAAAAGATACTGTATTTATGTTACTTATAAGACTTCCTATTTGCTTTGTAAACACATGCAGAAACTTCTTCCTAAACAGGCTTTCCTGTTTCAAAGGATGAGTTCTGTCAGTGGATAGCATCTGTCTTATTATCAACACATTATCACAAGCATGTGTATTATTTATACTAATACCTTAAGTATCTAATATGTTAATTTTCTGGATGATAACAAACCAAACAAATATATTTTGGCAACTGTTACTGTTACTTTTATCTGACAATAAAACAGACAAGGACATACCAATACCACATTCCATACAAATTAATCACACACTAAACCCAAGGGAACTCCAAGTGTAACTTTATGAATACAAACTACTATCCCTAATGGATTTTTGTTTGTTTGTAACCTAATGGAAAATTTCAAACTGTTGTAAGAGGCAAAACAAAGATTTGATACAGATGTTCAACATATAGGACAAAGACACAGAGATCACAAACCAATTACTGCAATGGGTAAAACAGACTAGACTTGAGGAAAAATAATTTTAACTAATTGCCAATTAAAACAGAGTAGGATGGTGAGACATAAAGACAAAAAACCCTCAAAACATCCAAATAAAACCTAAACCACCCTTCCTCCATTCATTCACTCTTCTTCCCAGGCTCACTTTCACTGTCGACTGTTCTACCTCCTCCTCTCCCAGTCGTGCAGAGGGATGGAGAATGGGGCCTGTGGTCAGTCCCTAACATCTCCTCTCTGCCTCTCCTTCTGCACCTCCTTCCCCAACCTGAGCCCTTCCCAGGGGCTGCAGTGAAACCTCTCCCCAGAGGGGTCTGTCCTAGGGCCATACGGGTCTCTCTGCCAGGGCGCCCGGAGCCCCTCCTGTCCTCCTCCTGCCCTCCCTTGGGCAGCATTTTGCCTGCTCTTCCCCAGGCATTCCCTGAGGTGCCTGCCAGCCCATGGTTCAAGGGCTCAGCTGTGCCCTGTGCTGCAATCAGCTGGAATCAGCTGTCCCCCCGCCCCGGGGCCCATATTGCAGCTCTCCCACCAGCACCTTGCCATGTAAAACCAACACATGACCAAAATGAAAAACAGAATGAAGGCAGGAACATGCCTACATGTTTATTAGGAACATGCCTTTCCTCATAGAAAAACCCCCAAACTCAAAACAAACAAAACAAAATCCCAAAACCAAAACACAGCCCTCAAAAAACCCCAAAACATCTAAAGAAACCCCCACATAAAACTTCTAAAATGATTAAATGAGAAATGTCAGTTCCACCAAAAAGATGTTGGTTTCCTCGGTGTAACTGTTCAGTGTAAAGAACATGTAAAAACCACAGAACTTCAGCTGCTGTGTGTCACATCATGAAAGGGTATGAAGTAAAAAAATAAATAAATTTTTAAAAAAGGTCAAGTCTTGCACAGACTTTTTTTCAGTCCATAAAAAACTCAGAGAAGATTAGATCACCTTGACAAAATTATTTTGAACCGTTAATTGAAATAACAGTCTCCACATAGCAAACTGATGTTTTGCAATATAGAACTGTCAGACTGTATAAAGCTTCCTTACAAAAACCGTTATTACTTTGACATGTTAGATTCAACGTTGCTGTTTTGACATAAAAGAACAAGTTTCTTCTTGGCGCAATTCCACATCAAATGAAGTTAAACCAGGTAAACACTTTATCCCATGTCTTTGGACTAGCACTGAACTTCTGCATGTTCATGCTTTTCTGTTTGTTTGTTTGGTCTGTCAAAACGAAATGCCCTTGTCAAGCTGTATATAGCCATTTTCGGTCACAGGACTGCAGTGCAAGTACTGTGCTTCAGGAAACCTCAGATGTGGCTGAATATGCTGGAAGAAAGTCATATTGATCAGGCTGATGAAAGCTCTATCTTCCCTTGAGTTTGATTTTCCCCCATATAACCTTCAATCTTTAAGAGTTTCCACTTAAAAAAGCAATGAATAAAACCTAAAGGTCCATAGCATTCTATGCCTTATACAATTTGAGTAATGTGCCTTCAAATTCTCAAAAAGAAACCAAGTAACAGTTGTTGAGTAAAAGTAGGGTTAGTATCAGCATGGAGGCAGAAAAGTGGCCTGTCTGTGCCAACAGAACTCAAAAAACCCCAAATGCACATTTGCACATTATTATTTTAACAAACTTTTTGGGTTGGCAACAGCCTTGAGTTAGCTTTTTGTAAAAATACAGTAAGAAGTTCAGCCCTTCTGTGATTCTGTAAAATGAGACAGTTAACATATTATAGAGCCATATAACATTGCACAATACTAACAGATTTGATGATAGCAGGGAGGATGGAGAGGGCAAATTGTCTGTGTTTCTTGGTAAGGCTGCTCCCTGAGCAACAGTGGGAGATATGAGAATTAGAGAAACAGGCACTGTCCTACATGATCAGTGTTGGCTTTCCATCAATTTCAATGGCATTGAACCAAAACATTATTTAACAACAGTAAGGGTAACAAGAATTAAGACCTGAGTAATGAGAGAGCAGAAAAGCATAAAGATCAAAATAGCTTAAAAGTACTGTAAAATCTGAGGTTGGTGACCTAATGCAACGACTATGTTGTAATAGGAAGGAAAATTATTTTGAGTAATCAGAGGGTAGAAACCCATGAACTGTAAAATCTGGGGTCAGTGATCTGTGAAGAAACTGTAATATGGAAGATTTTTTTTAATTGAAAAGGAACTATTAAAAATATAAACCTCTACTTTTTCAATGTCATTAATCTAGAACTTTCACAGATTTGCTGAGAGGTCCTTTGGTTCAAGAAGTGGGAGACATCTCAGTCTTAAATTGAATTAAAAACTGTGAAGCTAAAATAATTACTCAAATATTAAGTGTATTCATTTAGTATTGACCTTCCCTAAGAGCCCTGGAAGTATTAAAAAGTTAATGTCTTTCACAGCAGACACATGAAATACGTGATTTTAAAGCTTGTTGAGTCAAAAACCTTCTCCTTTTATTTTCGTCTTGTTTTCCACATAGGCCTATTCTAGCAAAAAATTCGAAAGAAGCAACTAAACTCGATGAAAGAACACAAAATTGTATGCTGGCATACTTAGTTTTTTATTGCTACCACTTTGTTTTTGTTATCTGTAGAAAAAAAATGTTTTATCTAAATACATTATTTGTGCAACTAGCAGCCTAAAAGGCAGAAAATGAGATGCACATTATTCTAGATGCCGATTATGCCACTTTGCATGACTTTTTACAAAGACATGAAAACGGCTAACAAGCCATGTGCCAAATCTTTATACTACAGAGTCTACATTTTCATTTTCTTTATCATAAATCTTTTTTTTAATCAGAAGAAATGTTCATTCTGTTTATGTGTAAAGTGCTGAAACATGTGATACGCTTTATTTCATGTAAACCTCTAACATTGAATAAAAGCATTTTAATTGCAAAACTCCATTTTTGTTTCTTCCTTAGCACTTACTCCAAAGTACTCCAAAGTATCCAGATTTTCCCTTTATTGTCACAAAATCTGAGATGTGAAATTGTCTTGATACGATCAGTGAAGATTAGTTTCATTCTCCTGCATTAGAAGTAATTTACTTCAATGACATGTTACTGTATTACTTTGAAAAAGAACTTTGAATGACAAGTCTGCTATGCTGTATTTCTATTTTCAAGAGTAAAATAATAAATTAATAGAATTACTACCTTGAAAATTCAATATAACACCTGGGATTTCTTTCCCAATCTAACTTTCAGTACAATCACTTCAGGTCATTTTAAAGACTGTTATTTTCAACTTCCCTTTCCTGCATTCACACACATTTCCAACTTCCACAGATCCTTATGTCCCCTATGAACACAAATCTGAAAATGTTTTTTGAATTACAGGCAAAACCACATAAGCAAAGTGTCACTTCCCTTTACCCCTCAATTTGGGAAGAAAAATGCAGTTGAAAATCAACTGCAGTTGAATACCTCAAAAAGTCATTTCTATTTACCCTTCAGAGGACATCTGAATTGGATTAAGGGGGATACGTTCCATATTTCAGGGATCCAAATGATCCACAGAGAAATCAAGTGTCAGTCTTGTGCATTATATTCCTCTGCTATTCTCTCTAATAGCATGATTCACTCAGTCTCAAATCATCACTGATCTTCCCTATACCACTGCACATTTACTTCTTTTTCCAAAGTATAAAGGACAGTGAAGGTACAGTGATGACCTGCTTTCTATGCAGCTCAGTTTTAAGAAATATCAGAAGGAGTAGACTTTCTGGAGACAAAGAAGTGTGAAGGTTCAAAATGAAGATTGTTAATGGATTGAAACATGTACTCTGTTTCTCTTTCCTAAAATTCTTCATTTGTTATTCTTCATTATTTGTTATTGTTCCTTTGCCTGTCTTCACCATGACATAGGAATTACTTAACCTGGAAGCATGAAGAACATGCATGAAAGAACATGCAAATTATAGCAGCCTGAAGAACATGCATGAGAAATGCAAACTATAGCAGCCATGGCAACTGAGAAATGTTAAAGCTTGCAGCCCTACAGCACAAGTTTTTCTAGATTTCCTCGGGAGAAGTATTTCTCTGAGCTGGTGTAGTCAGTACCTGACTTCACACCAGTCACGGTGCATTTGCTAGCCTTGCCCCTTTCAGTGCTCACAGCTAAGTTTTCATTCCAGTGTTTTTCAGCAGAGAGATGCAAAAGACAAGATATATCATGTACTTGAAAGTTCAGTTCTGTGTATTAAAGCTGCTTATTTGAGACAAAGATATCTGTTCCTGTTCAGTCAAATGTTCAGTTTACCCACTGCATCACACAAACATACTTGCATCAAAGGTGAGCAGTCTGTCAGAACTAATATCGTTAGGTCCTATTGATCATCTGGAAACTTTCAAGAAACCCTCCCCAAATAATTCATCATTTTAGAAAAAGAACCCCCTATGGGGTTTTTAATTCTTTAAAGATGCCTTATTTAATGCAGAACTATTTTTTGAGGTGTTTGTGAGGAAAACATACCCTGAAGTATTGAAGAGATAACCTATGTGCAATACAAGGGAACGAGTTAAAGAATCCCAGAACCACAGAAAACACTTAACATCTATAAAAGAAACATTTCTCATTTCTACTACAAGCTCATTTTTCGAGGACCTGTGTTTTGCTACGTTCCTATAAAAAGCTTCCGAGTATGGCTGATATAGATTAATTTTATACAGATTTTCCATGTACAAGTGACTTTTTCTTTAGAGAAAAGAAATAATGGCTAAGGAATGGCAATACGCTTGATATTGAAATACAATGATGACTTGTTGTCCTAACACTTGCTGTATAACAAGATGATGGCAGTAAATTAACCCATCCTCTTCACAGTAAGAATGAGAAACCTTACCATTTTCATTGCAAGCCTACCCTATTCTTGTCCTCAATGTGCATTTCCATGACAATGACTGTAATCAGTATAACAGTATTGTACATAATGACTCTGCTTTCTCTGATGTTACACCCAAATTGGGTGTGAAAAATGTGAAAGGACAGATCTCAAATGGCAAAACTCTTACCAGTGAAGCAGAGTAGTCTACAGAATTAATAATTGACAGAGTTGATAGTGTGCTGCCACCAAACAGAAGCCTGGAATTAAAGTGTACTGCTCACATAGTCTTCCTTTATAAACCAAGAGGCTTTGCACGAAAACTTCTTGTGAAATTAAAGGCACATAAATTGGGACCTTGATGAGGTGTCTACAATTAAATGCAACATCAGTAAAACGTTCATTTTTCAAAATGAAAAGGAGTTCAGGCATAATGACCACTACTGAAATTCTACTAATTACTAATTTTATGTTATTCTCAGCCAGACTTTCCCTTTTTTCCGAATTAAAATTATATGCCCGAGCTAATATGATTGATCTTTGTAGTACATCAGGTCATCAGAACCATCACAACAAATGGAAAATAAAGTGAAGATGCTTCTAAGACCCACAAGCTTCTGCAAAGATAAGCTTACTAATGTTTCAGAGTAGAGAATGATCAATGGCATAGGGAATTCTTTGAGGTAAAAGGGAGACAAACTGGCAAGTACAGAGAAAGAAATTACCTCAAACAAGGCATGGTAGTCACATTCTGACCATGAAAGATTTAAAGAAACCCTACTCATTGATCTCTGCAAATGTAGCATTAGTAGAGTGGTCAGAGGATTAAAGAAAATATATAATGCTATCATAGGAACACAAAATTGAATGGAATCATTCTGTAGCTCATTGAATCCAGGCCTCTCTTCTTGCATGCAATTGTATCTATAAATACTTTCATAAAGACAAGACTTTGAAACCGCTTCAGATTTTTGTTTCCACTCTTCCTATTAGAAGACTTTTCCAGGATCTCATCTATTGTCTTATTTCCATTCTGAATCAATTTATGGCCACCAAAACCTCTTGTTTTTTGGTTTTTTCCAAGGAAATATTGAATGGACTTATATACCTCTTCATTGTCCTTTGTGGTTTCTTCTGAAGTGTGTTTGCAGAATAATTCATGCTCTCTACTATTATTTGTGAGAGTAATTAAACAAACACACTTTAGATTTTACCATCCCCCCAAACACAGTGTTCAATTTTCACTGCATAACTTCATATATAAATTCATTTTTCCTGGCCAAAAATACTCAGAGTAGTAAATAACATTATTTTTCACAATAGCTTTAATACCACTTTATCTCTGTTTTGATTATCTCAGCTTTTGCAGCTTAGTATCATATTTACCTTCTTTAAGATATGACAGCAGAGGTAGTATTTGATCTGGCAACCAGATCTTTCTCTTCCTCTGTCATTTACACCTGACAAGCCAGTAGTGTGCAACAGAATTGTTCTGTAAGAGCCTTGTCACGCTGCAGTCCCGAGGTTTGCTCTCCAGCTCCATATCCAAATGTTATTCATGTTATCTAGCTCTTTCCAGACAATGTTTTGATTCTCCTGCATAGCTTTGTGTCAGCAAAATGTTTGTAAAATGTTTCCTCTATTCCAAAATCATTCATGAAAATGTTGAGCAGTCTAAGATGGGTCTGGAAGCATATCTCCTCCTTCCCTCACCTGTTTTAAATGCTTCTCTTTCAATGCAGCCCACTATCTCCATTTAGAAAGGTTCTTCCTCAGTTTACATTTCCTGCACAAATCCCAACAGTGTTCAGGATGCTGAAATACTTGGTATTTTACTAAGGTTGGCAGAACTAAGCAAGGGTTTTTTTGCTCATTGTGTTAACAGCATCTTAAATACAGATGCTCCATTTGCTATTTTTATCTCAGATAACACTGTTCAAATTTGAAAGCCCTTGCTACGAGACATCTGTGATTTCAGAAGCTGCTGCTTTCCTTGCATATCTTCCATTCTCTAAGATATAATTCTCAGGATTACCAACATGAAGGCACATGAAAACTAAACAATTCCTTTTCCATGCCCTCATTCCCATTAGCCATTATTCTTCACCCCATCTATTCAGCATCTTTCTCTATTTTCCTTAAGGAAATTAACATTCATCTCGATTACATAATAAAAAGAAATCTGTCATAACACTGAAAGACAGTATTTGAGGGAGGAAAGCTCCATCTGTGATACATCTTGCAATAAAGCTATATATACAGCTTTATGCTATTTTAATGAAAATTTAAAACACAAGCCATACAGACAACATTACACATGGTAAACCCAGCTTCTATTGGCCAGCCTACAACAGCATCAGCGTGAACTTTGTGCTTGAAGGTCACTATATAGGTCAAAATTATAAAGGCAGAGCTGCTTGTTCTCACAGGCTTCTGAGCAACTGTAACAAGTAACACAGCTCCTGCCTCTTATTACAAAGAAAATCACAGAGAATTTCCTTGTGGAGAAGTCCTTTTCCTCTCTACCCTTATGCAGTTTAGACTGTATTTATAATCCCCTCTGAAGTAGAACTAATTCTTATTCTGGAATAGTCTGGAAAAGTCTTTAGAAGTGACATACTTAAGCCCCATGCATTTGGGGTTCTCAAATCTGTTGTAAGAGGATCAGCTGCACTCACTTTGTGTTTAGCTGAGCTCAGAGGAATATTTTATCAAATTTTAGTATCTTCATCCTATTTACTTTATCTGTTTTTTTTTTCTTTATAACAAAGACAGAAAGTACACATACACAACTGGCAAGTTTGCTCTGCATGTATGTGGTAATCCAAGAGGTTTGCTGCTTTGAAAAAAGAAGGTGCCATCTAAAGGGATACCTGGTTTAACTATGTCAGGGCCACATTTCAAGGGACGGGAAAATGAAAACCAGAGCCAAAAAGAAGACAATGATCTTACCTTTCCTACGTACTGAGGATCTGGTCCCATGTGTTCTTCTAAAACAAAGAACTGATTCCACACCCATCCACGCTTGGGACGATGATGCACTTCCGTTTCACCTTCTACGTGTTTGGTTTGATTTCTAGTCACCTTGATGGAGCCATGGTGAGCAGCTCCATAACACCTCTGCACAAAACAGAGACAAACTAGGACTGGGCAGATACAAGATGTACTTGAAATTCTCATTGTAGGATAAGCTTCCCGTTCAAGGTTTTCTTTCTCTTGTCTTTTTCAGTTGTAATCCTTTAATAAGTTCCCGAGACAGAAGGTGAAGCCTGGTTCAGAAATACAGTCCAAAATGGGTTTTTCTGCTTGTTCATGGTTTAGCTGCCCATTTGGGAAAGCTCAAATTATATTTACATTATGAAAAGCTGTCTGGAAAAACTGATATTTCTTCTGAGGTCTTCACAAAAGAGTTCCACAGTCGACCATTTTCTAATAGGGAAAGAAAAGAAAGGCACTTACTCATCACTAAACCCAGCAATTTTCAAGTTCCTGACCTTAGATTACACTCACAGCTGTACGAATGAGTCTCTCAAAGACTCTCACTGTAAGTAAAATTTCTTTTCAATCCTTTTCACTTGTAAAAGTGTTTTCAGAAGGCTGTAGGTTTGTTGTTTTTTTCTTGAATTAAAACATCTTAAGAATTAGCACGGTTCACCCAAGCTATGAAAGCATTCATAATATTAAAATCTACGTGTTTCTGAATAGTTCCTTTGACCTTTACCTGCAAATCACTGACGTGGTCTGGCAGTAAAATACACTCTGCTACAGTCCTATGAAATAGACAGAGATTGATAATTCATTTTGCATGAGTTCTTGAACTTCTACGCACCACACAGACGTCCAACACGGTAAAAAATACCAAGGTTATTGATAGGTTTTGAAAGAAAGCCTCCAAACTGATTCTTTACATAAATTCAACCAGTAACATATTGGAACCTCACAAAACTATTTCATCCTGGCAGAAAGTTCAGGTACTGTTGTTTAGATGGTCATTATTACTTTTATAGAAGCATCTAAGTTCCCAGTGACATTATTTTCTCAGCTTCAGAAAGGAAAATGTAAGCTTTTATATACCACAACAGAAAAAATGTGATAAAGATCACAGGAGTTGATGTAGCACTTAAGGAAAAGTACCTTGAAAGAAGTAAAGTTTTCAGCCTCAGAGAAAGTTACCTTAAGGTAACTGTTCAGTTATCAGGAGTCTCAAATCATGCAACTAAATCTACAAAAATTACAACTGTCTTCCCACATTGTCTTTGAGCATCATAAAGCCATTACAAGTTATGTAAACAGAAATGCAGCCAAACTAATTCTGTTTCTAAGTTTCATGGGAACCCAACAGAAGAAATTCAAAATCTCTGAAGAAGAACCAAACAGTAAGTTAAAAATCAGATGGAAAAATACCGCAGCGGAAGGAAACTCATCAACCATGTTTTCACTGCAGTTTTTTATTTCCCTTATGCTTCTTTCAAATCCAAAATATTACTGGAAGTCCAACCACACTTTCTTCTGTATTCATCCAAGTCCATTTTTTCATTAGAATAACAGAAGAATATTTCAAGACTGCTGTACATTACAAAGGCTCAGAAAGGACAAATTTTCCATTGCTATTACTCAGTTCAGGACAGCAGGTTACAATGAAGTAAAGGAAGAACTCCAGCCTCTTGCAGCTGGGCAGGAGCTCAATAAAAAGGAGGTACAGAATTTTCCACTAAGGAAAGAAATTTTTATACATTTAGCATTACTCTGCTTCTTATTTCCATATCAATGTAATCTCCTCTCAACACTGACAAGGACCAAGTCACTGGTCTCTTAAAAGCCTTGCATCCCAACTCAGAACAGATTCATACAATACAATGTATTATTACCTACTTTAAGTACAAATGTGGTTTAATAGGAATTTTTCACAGTGAAATGAAGTCTAAGTTATGCCCATAACAGAATCAGGATATTCTGAGTCTCACATTTGTTTTTAACTATATACTTTTCCTTGGTTTCCTTGCCTTCCTGCATTCATTACCAAACCTTGCTGGAAATCAGTTTTTTGCCTCGAGGCATATAATTTCCTTCTAAGATTTCTGTATTTACAGATGGACTATTTAAATAGATTAGTCATTGTTATACTTCAGATATACATTAAAATTAAGCAGTACCTCACAAAATGATAAGGCTGCAGTTTTATCCATTGAAGTATTATTTTTCTTTCCTTTGTTTCCATCTTGGGAAATGCCTGAGAGCAGTTCATAAGACTATAAGCAGTGCATAATAAGTTAAAAATGCTATAGAAAGTGCATTAAGACTTCTTTGAATGGCACATTTAAAACATATTTGAAATCATTACTAGTGAACTTTCATTTATCAAAACTGTGGGTATGGCGGTGCTGGAAAATTCTTACCTTATAAAAGAGTAAATATAAATGAGTGCTTCACCAACAAATCAAGATTTACTACACAGAACTTGGTTTCTCCCTGTCTCAGAAGTCATCCATATTAAAACCAAAAAAACCACAACCCCAAGATGGTGACTAGAAAATGTGTTATTTTACAGTCTGGCTCTTACAACAAGAGAAAAAATGATGAAGGGCATATTCATCACAAAAATATCTGTTCTTCTTTGCACTGACATTAACTAGGAGGTGTTGAATTTACATTTTGAAAAGCCTGTAATGTTATTTAATTCAGAGATTCTGTTAAACATCTGCCCTCAAAATTTAAGTTTAAAATACTCGATCCTGAACAATTTTTATAATAATAATAATAATAATAATATACTACTACAACAGCATCTGCTTCTTGTTATAAGCACTGTTAGAAGTTCAAGCTTCAATTGATCCCGAACTGTGTGTGAAGCTTGGAGAATCATTTCTGCTATGACAAATTCAACAATTAAAAGAGGAAGGATTTTTAGTGAATATTCTTTAAAGTGTTTTTGCTCTGGTAAACATCTTTTAAAACCAAAGTCTAATTAAAGTTCAGTACAAAGGTCCTCATCCTAGCTTATTCAGCACCCTCTTACCACAAACATTCATTAAAAACCTTCCTCATCCTCTGTAAGGAAACCTCAACTCTGCCACAAAGACAGTAAAGTTTGTCTACAGGGGGAAGTACAGATGGAAAGACCATGAATGGTTAACACAGAAGAGACAGTAAAGCAGAGATTAGACAAACTTGAACTGAGTGACTGAAAAAAAAAAGGCCTGAACTTTCTGAAATCTCTTAAATTGTTGCCTTAAGCTACCTGAGACGCTGACAGCTCAGCGCTCTTGTCTGCAGCTTCAGATTAAGTGTCCAGCTTTATGGTTTCTGTTATAATGATGCATGCAACTGCAGAGTGAACTTGTGTTATTGGTGTCTCCTGGGAGCCCTCATGAAAATGAGTTGTGCATCTCCAGAGACTGCCTGGGAGAGCTAAAATGAAAATAAATAATTAAATATGATGAGGCGAGAAAGTTCCACCAGCATTGCTGGAAATCATTACAGAAGAGTAGGTACTGCTTAGTGTTGCAACAAGTCACTATAATGAATTCCCAGGAAATCAGTATGAGCATAGTGATGCAAAATGTTTATGCTTCACCACCGAGGAGATATGTCCTTAGTAGTGGAGACCCGTCCTGAATGTCTCGGTGTCTCCCATCTCCCATAATTAAACTGACCACATATTTGAATTCATCTGAATGATTCAGTTTTGCAGATGCACATTCACCACAGCCCTATACATGTTTTGTCATATCCCTCAGGGACCCTTCTCAGTCCCATAGTGATAGAGTGACAATTACTTAAGGAACTTGTAATTAATTACGTTTCTCATCTACTTCCTGATTTCTCCCTCTGTCCTCTGCCTTCTAGATCTCCTCCTTGTCTGAACAAATTCTTCACTATCAAAATCCAACCAGCTTCAAATCAACATCATTATTTGTACATAAATAATCAGACAAGAAAATATTTCTTTCTTCTAGCATCGCCCATGTTTAGTCTGTTGCCAATGTTTTATCCTTCAGCACTGCAAAAATAATGGTGTATTGACCTGGAGACCAAAGACAGAATAATGAGCTAGAATCAGAAAGAAAAATTAGATGTTATTTTTTGTTTTATCTTTCTGAAGAAAAGGTTGATAGATTGTTAAGAGAATATACAGTACTCCTGTGGAGCTCTGGTAATAGGCAGAAAAAAGTGAACTTTCTAGGTAGATGAAGGAAAATGGTTCATCTGTAGTTGATCTCTATTATCTTTTCCTAAGGCTTGTAGACCTGAGCTATGTGACTTTATATGAAAAGATGAGGCACCAAGTTTTTCTCAGCCTATGAAATACAGACACAATACACAATCACCAGTGCTTTCTAAGAAAGTGTCTTCTGCACATGCTAGTCAATCTGACAGAAGTAGTGTCAAAACTGTTTTATTTCCTGTACTTCTCTCTCAAATTTACACAGATTTTTGGTAAAGATCACTTCTAATCACTAACTCAAAAAATGTCTATGCTAATCTAGAATTGTTATTTCACCATTATTATAGTATTCTACATAAACTTCCTTTTACAAAATAAATAAAAATTGTCACAAAAGAAAGCCTCCATGAAAGATTGTTTTTTTATTTAAGGCAATAGAAATTCTGGTGTGGGAAGAAAGCTGTGGGGGGAAAAAAAGTGAGAAAATAAGTTCTAAAACAGAGAAGCAATAGGAAATTATGGAAAGATTTTTTAAAAAATGAAGAAAATTTAGAATAAGATACAATAAAGACATTGAAAAATTACTGGGGAAAAGAACAAGATGGAGAAGTAAACCAGAAAATTCAAGTAGAAACAGTTGACACTGTGAAAGCTAATATGTGGAGCTACCAGAGATAACTTAGATAACTTTTCTCTCACAAGCTTGTGTGCATAAAAAACCCAGCAGTACAATTTCTGTGAAATATAAGAAATCCAGTCAATACAATTCAAGAGAAAGACAGCTGATGTAAAGGAAACATTAACTAAAAATAAAAAGCATGAAACAAAATTCCACCAAAATCGATGTATCTGTGAATTGGTATGCTGAAACTGCCAACTGCAAACCCAGTATTTCTTTCCTTTTTACCTTTCATACTCTAAAAGCTCTTCTTCTAACTTCCACATTTCCACACACAACTCACAGATCAAGTCAACTGATGCCACAATTGATTCAGAAAAGAAAATGTACATACAGTAAAAAGCAGTCTAACAGTATATAGAATATTGCATAGGATTAATGGTTTAGTTTGGCGATGGGCTTGGCAGTATGAGGTTAGTGGTTGGACTTGATGATCTTAAAGGTCTTTTCCAACCATACTGATTCCATGATTCTAGGATTTTATGCAGTATGTGTGAAAAGCTGTGATATTCTTTGGTTCAATTTACAACTGGAGAAACACATTATGTGTAACTAACTAAGCAGAGGAGCACACCACTCTTGCTGACACTGCTAAAAACAAAATCAAGAAAAGGAAAAGAAATGTTGTCCTTTTTTGGTTTTTCTTCCACTTTAACTCCTACTCCCCAAAGAAAGAAATAATACCAAAAGCTCAGGAAGTAATAAAAAAGTGCATCTTGGAATATTATTAAGGAAAGGGAAATAAATCACACATTTTAAGGCATTCTAAAATAGTGAAAACAAAACTCCAGACATGAAGCTTTCATTTGGGAAAGCAAGCTAGCTCCTCCTCTGAAAAATAACTTAATATACCACATTAAAGACTTTTTGACAGCCCAGATATGAGTTTTAAATGCCTTAATGTTATAATCAGATACTCAGAATTAGTCATTGTCCAGGAACTAATAAATCACTCTGCCCACTTGATTTTTTTAAAGTTAACAGGAGTGTTTCGCTGCAGATTCAGTATTAAATAATTTTAAATTCATAAATTTATTTCAGATAGTTATGTGATGAATTTTTCCATAGGATCTTCACTGACAGGCATCCTACCTAGAGAGCTGCAATCCTTCCACTGGCTTGGAGCTCCACAAAGACAATGTCAGAAGCCTCAATTAAACTCTCCAGTTCCCATCACATAAGATTTCTTCCTAAGTGCTCGCAATCCAGGGAACTTTTGAATCTAAGAATGTCTCTTTTTCTAATTCTATCTCCATTATTGCTAAATATTTCTTTTACTATCAGTGATTTACTTCAGGAGGCTTATTGTCAGATTTTTATTCACATTTGTTTTACCAACTCAACTCAAACTTCTGTAGCTTCTAAGTCTCAGAATCCGACATACTATTATTGTTTTGTGAAGACTGCAAACACAATTTAGCAATCCCTTTGGGTTAGCAACTGCTGAATATGTCCTTAGTTTTAAATTAAATTAGATTTCAGAGGCTTAACTGAAACAGTTTGCAGTTTTGCTCTAATTTGCATGATCAGTTTGCTTTAAGGCAATTTGTACCTAAACCTTCAATGCAGCACAAGTATGAACTCTATTTCTAGCACAACAGGTTCATCTGATCTTTCCCTTTGTAAATGTATTATATTATGACATGTTAATAATATATTGACACTGAAAAAAATAGAAAAAGCTAAGGAGAGAGATTTTTTTTTTCCCATCCAACATTAAAATACTGACATTTCCACTTTTCTTTTTCAGTTCTAATTATTTTGTCAAGATAAAATAAAAAAAAAAACTTAAAACTTTCCTTTAAAACCCTAGCTGCAGCACTAAAAATTAACCATCATTAGTTTGATTCAAGTTCTAGATAAAAGTTCATTTCAAATTTTCCTTGACCTTGATCTCCGGTATTAAAGTAGTTCAGATTCCAGACTCCTTGTTAGCTTAACAGGACTTTAAAAAGTTACCTTGCTGTCTGGAATAGGTGACATCACTTGAACTAGCTGGGGTCATAAAATGGAAAAGACATGATAAGAATAAAAGCTTCTGAGATTACTTATAGAAAAGGCCCCACATTCCTTGCAGAAGGAGGCACATGTACTGGAACTCAGATTTTGTTATGAAGAAAGATGCATGGAAAGCCTAGCAGCATCTGCAATTAAAAGAGCAAAGAATCGCTGAGCTAGTACAAGCACCCTCGGGCAGAACTATGTCCTGATAACACCCAGGCTCAAGTAGATTAGTTATGTGTTGTATTTAGATGACAGTGGGGACAGAACCCCACTGGAACCCTATCTAACAGCACCTTGAGGATGAATGGAGAATGTGGAAAGTTGGAACAGCCTTAGGAGATAAATAGTCACAAGAAATATTCAAAAGGTTTTAATGTTGCTTGTGGCAAAAGAAACTCCAGAAACTGGGCTGACACCTGCTTTGTCATTCCTATTTTAATAAACAAGACTGTCAACACTGTTTTGTACCAAAATCTTAAAATAGCAGCTTTAAGAGGAGTTCAAGGAATTTAAAAAAATCAATGTGAACTAGTGATCAAGGTACTCTCTTCTGCTCCTAGGTGTAGCTCATTACTAAACACAAGCTTTAATGGACTTCTTAACAAATTTCATCAACTGAGGCACCACTCACAAAGAGCAAAAATAAGCCACATTACGGTTAGGCCAACTAATCCAGCACATTATGAAGTAAAGGAAATTGATACCATGTGGCCTAAATAAATTATTCTAGGCATACTGATGCCCAACCTGATACAAAAATAAAGGTAACCTCTTTATGATTAAAGAACTATTTTTTCAAAGAGGAATGGTTTGTTTTTAATCAACATTACTGACACAGTTTTAAGAAACTGGAAGGTGTCCAGCCCTTCATATAAAAAAATAAAATTTTTACATATAAACCACCACTGCCCCACAACAAAACTCTTTCAGCCCTTGAAATTCCCCTCAGAAAAGGGTTTTGCATTGCCAGAATACAAATAGGCAGGCCACATAAGATCCTTGCCTGCACTTGATGCTCGAAATACATTAGAACCATTATAGAATTGAAATCTCATTGTCGTAACAAGATTTTTTAAAGTATATTTAATTGATGCTTTGGTTAGAGGATGTGCAAGATGAGCTGTGATCTGCTATACTGCATTTACCAGTAAATGGCTTCAGTGAGTGGTTGACTGTAGAGATGATTTAAAAGATTCATTGATTTTAGAAAAAACGTTGAAAAGGGTTATTAGGAAGCATTCTGATCTGCTATGCTGCCTCTACCAGTAAATGGCTCCAGTGAGTGGTTGACTGTAGAGATGATTTAAAAGATTCATTTGCTTTAGAAAATACATTGAAAAGGGTTATTAGAAGGCATTCTTATATTTATGAATGGGTACAGGAGACTATTAAGCCCTACAAACCAATGGATTTGTTACCCTGTTTAGCAAATCCATTTTATGAAAGGCAGTGCAAATGAGTAAAGAAACATATGATCTTCCTCCAATAAAGGGAGATCTGCAAATTTTACGATCAGAATAGAAAAAGTACCTAATTTGCAAGCAGCATGTAGACAGGCAATTAACGCTACAACAAACAGTGAAAATATGACCTTAAAAGAAGATTAAGAGATTCAATGCTTGTCCTCAGTTGACATACAAAGCTACTTCTAACATGATAAGCAGGCACATAGCAACTTCAGGCTAACAGAGGTGCTCTGTCACAATCAACGACTGAAAAAATATTTCTGCAACCATACCCATCTGATTTGCACAGAAGAGTAACTACCAGAACCATGATACCATAA
Organism: Colius striatus; assembly: GCF_028858725.1. Taxonomy (NCBI): domain Eukaryota; kingdom Metazoa; phylum Chordata; class Aves; order Coliiformes; family Coliidae; genus Colius; species Colius striatus. The sequence goes on from NC_084762.1 coordinate 10,589,137, forward strand.
CAACACAATTAGTCAGGCAAAATCCAGCCACCTTTTCTAAAGCTGTAATTGCACACCCAGTCATGCTAGCCATTACCTGCTGTGGAAGGAACAACTGTGAAACACAGAGAGATGATTCATGAATCTGACTCACGTCTTTCTCTTTTCATCAACCAGAGACCAATCCATTTATATTTGTATCTGGAGTCATGTAGCTAGTCAAGGATAAAACAGATGTGCAGGACAGTGCAAAGGTCCTTTTTACATTCCCAAAGCAGCAGAGGCTTTTCTCTTCCTGCTTCTCTTCCCCAGGGAACTTGCTAGCAGAAAAAATATTTCAGTGATTTTTCGAGTCATTCCTCCCATTTATAAAGGTCAGGTCACCCAATCAGGGAACAAAGCAGTTATATGAGACTCTGATGAGCAATTATCCAGTTTAAATAGGAAGAACTTGCAACAGCCCACTTGTGTATAATCCACAGGTAGTGTTTGTCCTAGCAAATTATTTCTCAGAAATGAACAGTGAGAGCTCCTCTGAGCAGTACAGTAGCATCCCAAGTGACTGATGACAAAGAAAGAAAGAGAAGGGAGGTCCCATGTAGACATTAGATGCTTAAGAATTAAAGACATCTACCTCCTTTGCTATTAGTTCAGGGCTGTACTTGAAACTTCTCAAAATCACATCCATTATTCATTATATGATTGAATATTGGCAATACATAACATACAGGATATATATATTTCTTGGGTTAGAAGAGTGTTGAATACATTATTGTTTACATAAACTTAAATCTCTAGGTTTTAGAGAAAAATATTGAATGGCCAACTCTTTTAAACAAATCTTACTGTGTGTGCTTGAAATTTGAAAGCATTCCTTTTCCAGTGTTTCAAGTGCAGTAAGAAAGTATGTCTAAAATGTGACATATTTCAATATGGAAAATAACTAAAATACAATTTTACTGTCCAATTTCTCTCTTCCTTTTGAATCAAAACATAAATGGTCACCGTTGTTCTGAGATAATGTACTTTTTTTTTAATGTGCTTCACAAAACAGGATGTAAAACAGTCCTTTTGTTCCATGTTTAATGTAGTTAAATTACTGAAACAATGAAGGAAAATAAAACTGAGATAAGACAGATAAGCTACTTCTATTCAATAAAAATTACATATTTTGTTTAAATAGAATGTTTTCATATTTAAAGTCTGCTAGGTTTCAAGCAAAGCCCATTTTAAGTTTAAAACATTGAAATGGCATAAATAAAAAACTTTGAGTCTTTTTTTTCCCATTGAAACAACCCTTCTGTAAAGTTTTGCTTTTCACAAATTGAAACACTGCAGTTAAATAACTTCTTGACTGAAATTTCCCTGTAGAGGGCAACTTACAGATCTTTTTCCTCCAACAGTAATCATGCTGAACTTTTCTATTTATCACTATCCATCATGATTATGACAGACTTTGCTCATTTGCTGTCTTCAAATGATGAAGTTCCGGTTCCCACTATGTGAACCGCAAAAATTCCAAGTTCAGTCATGATAAGCTTTTTTAAATCCATATTAGTAGGGTTTTGATTTACACATTTTCTAGGAGCAAAAAATCCACAATAAACATACCAGAAACCCCTTTAATTACAGTAACATACAAAAGAGAATTTATGAGAAAATATGTCAGTGTTCAGAATGCCTTTTATGGAATTCAGTTTTTAGAAACCAACATTAAGAGGTCAAATAGTGCACAGCCTTTGATAGGTAAGAACATCTGTTTGGGTCAGTTACTGGGAAAATAATAAAAAATGTGTTCTTTGCAAAGAAGCATCAGCAGTCTGAATTCTGTTTTGAGTTTGAATCTGTTTTGAGCACTACAGGAAACCAAAGCAAATTGCTCCTGGCTTCAGCAAGAGTGGTATGAAGACTTTACCTATTTTACAACATCTTGAAACGTGTGTAATGTTACATAATCCTTTAAGACAAGTTGGAAAGGACCTTTGGGTGTCACCCAGTCCAACTCCCTGCTCACAGCAAGGCCAGCTTCTAGGCTGGACACAAGCTGCGGGGAAGTTTGTGGGAAAGAGGTCCCATGCATTGGCCTGGGGTGAAGCAAACTGAACAGGAGGTCAGGAACCAGTAGGTATGACAAAACATATAACAATGCAAGATGTTACAGACATAGCCACAAGGAATTGCTGGATTTCTCACATATCTGCGTTGAGACACAGCTGAACTTCACAGACCATTGCAGAAGAATATGGGAACTATTTGAGAGAGGCAAGTCTTGCAAGGTCCATACTGCCTAAGTAATAATCTCAGGTAATATTTTTTCAAGTTGAGACTACCCAGGAAACACTACCAGAAATACTTACTTTGGATGCACTTGTAGGAAAACTAAGACAAGCAAGAAAAGATAATTATGAGCAAGTTGTTTATTTGGAAGGGATAAGAAGATGGTCAAATGCAAAAACCTGAAAGAAGGAGAAGGGTGGAGAAGGAAATATAAAATGCAGCAAATCATGTGATCAGTGTTATTGGGAGATCTCTGTAGAGCAGCCCAGTGCCTGACTACTGCAATCTGAAGCACAGTAATAACCACGTTTTTAGCGCCATATTCTGCAGTCAGAGCGACAGGGCACCTCTTTCCTGGAGCTGCTGAGGGAGGCATGGCAGCTCTTCTCCTTGGAATGATAGAGGAAGTCCTGCACAGTATCACACAACTCTTCCCTCTCAGGTCTCCTGTAACACACATCAGTGTCTCTCCTTCATTTTAGACCTCCATAGATTCTGTTACAGTTACTATAGGTCTAGATTTTTTTTTTTTTTACAAATACATTTCATGAAGTTTAAAATTAAGTAGTAGTAGTTCAGTTAATCCCTGCTCATTGTTTCACAGGTGTATGAGGTGAATCAACTCTTGTAACTACTGAACTGGGTCATTCCTTGAGTCTACACCTTTCAGTTCAAATACAAAAGGAATCTTGGATGTCACAAAACCCTAGTAAAAAGAAATCCTCTTCAGAATTATAACCCAGGAATTCAATACTGAAGAAAAAGACTATTTTTAAATGACAGAAATGTAAATAAGAAGTCTGTCCAATCATTGCTGGCAGTTCCAGGATTCCCTTATGCAGATATAGACAGCATAAGAGGACAAGGACACATCCATATATGCAGAGTCTAACTTCGATGCCTGTATTTAAAAACATGCCTTTTTACATCACACTTCAACAGAGATCTCCTTAAGTCTTTTCTTCTGTGACATTACTTCTGTCAAACACTCTATTTTTACTGTTGACCACACAGCATGGTTGCTACTAAATTGTTTTCTTACCATTTCCCTAAAATTTTCTTTCTTTTACACAATACCAACTACATTTGTCTTTGGCTACACTCATCCTTTCATTATGTTTAGCTCTCTGGAAATGTACATAGAGAGAATAACAATTTTTAAATCTTATCTTCCTGTCTTTTCTCAGTCTCCCAACTCAGCCAGTATTAAATCATCAGGCTCCTCAATTTATCACTTCCATCAAAAAAATATATGCAGTTCCATTTTAGACTGAGTTATTCACAGTCCTTCAAATGTAAAGTCACAGCTCCCTCACAGATATCTACAGTAAAGTGTTATCTATTAAATGCAAACAATACATAACTTTGCAAGTCATTTTGCAAAGTATTCACAATTCAGGATTAATAAACAACCACACAACTTGCAAAGGCAGCTTTGCCCAGATGGATGAATGGAGGGGATACAGATAAACATTCACGTGCTTGTGGGTACTCAAATGGGAAGTGTCTGCCTATAAGTAACAAAGAAATAAAAAGAAAATTAGTGTGATGTTGGGAGTTTTCTATTGATAAGTACTCTTACAGAAACATCTGAGACACTTTATTTTGTTAAGAAATCTCTAGTAATTACAAAAATATCAAATGTCTTGCAGGAGGTTGCCTGAGCAGACTGAGTGAATGCAATTCTGAAGGTCAGATTTTAAATGTTCTTTTACTTCAAAAGAAAACACAGCTTTGTAGTAGAAATGAACACAAGCATTAAGCATTTACTTTTACTTTTTGCCCTTGGGTAAGCTGGATGAGCAGAATGAATCTTTTTTTCTGAATATCTTATTTCTGAAGAATTTTCCTCTGTAGGAGGATTCCCCAAATCCAAATAACTAGGTTTTCTATCATGAGCTAGCAACATGAAAATGTAATGATTTGTAGTAATACAGCTTACTGTATTGCAAATTCAGAATGATGTACTACGTTCAAGCGAAATCCAAAAAGAAGACGTATATGGAAAAGACCCTGAAGTGAGTTTTGAAAAGACATGGAAATGTCTGAAGTATTTTATATGATTTCTTAGAAGAGTGTATTTAAGTGGTTCTGCATGGCTATCTTGGAAGTGCATCACGGTCTTCCAATTAATATATATTATCAGAACTATCCTTTGTCCTATTACAATACCAAAACATCTGTTTAGATACTCTGAAGTACTCCTGCCTATGATCACTCCTCATTTATTTATTTAGTAAATCCATGCCATAATTTTAAAAAACTTACACCCAAGCATAATCCAAGATCAAATAATCTTTAAGTAAAAAATTCTAGGAATCCACTGAAATCAACCACAAAACAGTGACTTGTAAGAAAAAGCAATTTCTTTAGTTCTTTGCCTATAATATTTCTGTAGTTCTGAAGTTCATTTTTTAAAAAATTAAACACTAGAACCCATAGCTACAAGAAGATAAAAGAAATAATTCTTCTATTTAAAAAAATATTGAGTGTTGAAGGTTGTGTAAACACAAACACATGAGCACCCTACTGTACTGGTTTTGCCTGGGCCAGGTTTTTCAGTAGCAGGGAGGTGCTTAGGCACTGGAAAGGCTCCCCTGTGATATGTGGTGAGGACCATGGTGAAGCAGATTGTCCCCCTGCAGTCCATGGAGACCACCAGGAAGCAGAGACCCAGTCACAGCCCGTGGAGGAGCCCATGTTGGAGCAGGTGGAGGCCTGAAAGAGGCCGTGACTCCGTAAGAAGTTCATCCTGGAGCAAGTTCCTGGCAGGACCTGGGAGTCTGTGGGGGATGTGCCCATGCCAGAGTAGTTTACTGGCAGGACTTGTGATCCCGTGAGGGACCCAGGCTGGAGCAGTCTGTCCCTGAAGGACCGTTCTCCCACTGGATGACCCACACTGGGGCAGTGTGTGAGGAGCTGCAGCCCATGGGAAGGGTCCACGCTGGAGAAGTTCATGAGGGACTGTCTCCTGTGGGGAGGGACCCCACAGTGTAGCAGTGGGAAGTGTGAGGAGGTGTCCCCCTGAGAAGCAGCAGCAGCAGCAAAGTCCATCTGTAATGAACTGACTGCAACCCTCATCGCCCATCCCCTGAGCTGCTGGAGGGGAAGGAAAGGGAGTCCTGGGAGGAGGAGGGGTGGGGGGAGGTGTTTTTAAGACACTTTTATTTCTCATCTCCCTGCTCTTATTGTTCCTTTAATAAATCAAACCTTTTTCTCCCTAAGTTGAGTCTGTTTTGCCCGTGACACTATTTGCCGAGTGATCTCTCTGTCTTTATCTCAACTCACAAGCCATTTGTTATATTTCTCTCTCTCTCCTGTCCAGTTTAGGAGGTGGAGTGATTTTATGACTGGGTGGACATCAGACTAAACCACCACACCTACACATAGATATGTGTATGTAGATGTAGATGTATGTCTAACTATGTGAAAAATAACTCTACAAGTAGCTGCATTTGTCTCTTACAATTTCTATCTAAAATTTCTCATTTGCATTGCTTTCAGTTATGAAAAAAAATTCCAGTCATTAAAAAAACTTTATGGACATGATTAACAAATTTCAGTTCAACAACTAAACTCATAACTGAGAACTACTTGCATTTGTTCTAAGAGAAAATAAAAACAGTCTTATATGCATGCATAATTGCTTTGTATATATATCCTTTCCTTTCCTTTCCTTTCCTTTCCTTTCCTTTCCTTTCCTTTCCTTTCCTTTCCTTTCCTTTCCTTTCCTTTCCTTTCCTTCCCTTCCCTTCCCTTCCCTTCCCTTCCCTTCCCTTCCCTTCCCTTCCCTTCCTGAGGGGGGATGGGTACAAAGAGTGACAGGAAATTTTTTGTCTTAAGTTTGAAATACACAGCTTGGTATTTGAAAAGCAAAAAATAATAAACTTAAAATTTAGTATAATAATTCTAAGAATAGCAGTGTACTTTGCTAGCTACCAGTGGAAGTCAATATTGACATGAAGAAGATGGTAACATGTTCGTTTGTTGCTGAGGCTATCTGATACCTTTTTTTTCCCCAACAGCTACACGTATTATCACCATTTTTCTTTCTAGAAAAGCGAAATAGTAGTTTGTCACAAAAGGAAAATAAAGCAAAAGAAAAGATCCAGCTCCTTCAGTCCTGATGTATGTATCAGTGTCTTTGAACACATAATATTTCATTAAATTTATTCATGAATGTAAGCATATAAAAGTAATTTTTTAAAAAAATCAATCATGTGCTAATACTAAAATACACAAAATCATCTTTATTCTCACTCATATTTTCAGGAAGACCTATTTTTACACTTTTATTTCAGATGGGTATTACTGATCTTCCTAAGGTTTTTTTCTGAGGAAGAGATCAGATAAGTCCTTATTTCAATCAAGATAGTATACATGGTTTTTAATTTCAAATGAAGTTAAAAGATAGCATGAAAGTAAAACACATCCTGAAAACCTTAGTAATGGTTTTAAGATAAAGTCAGGCTTTATACAGTTGTCACTTTTCATGTACTAGATTTGTATTAAGGTTTAAATAGCAAAATGTGTTAAATATACTAACCTCACTGTGTTGTCATAGACTTCATATATGCAACCTCATTGCATTCCTATGAAAATTTTAGCTTCTAATCTTGTCCCAATAATATCCCAGGAACAGAAAAACAGGTAGATAAATTGTGAATTCATGTTCAAGCCATAACACCAGTAAGTCCTCAAAAACAGAAGGGGAAGGAGAATCAAGGTTAATCAGGAGGATCACATCTTAGGTTCTGATTGTGCAAACAAGAAAAAGACGTACTGAACTTTAATCTTGTTAATGAAAAGCTCATTCCCATTAATGGGATTGTCTGCTTAAAACTAAGCTTAAAACTGAACTTTTTAAAGATCAGGTCAGTGGCCTTTTCATGGAGGAGATGGAACAACAGCTTCTGTAGACAAATAACATCAGATACTTAAAACCACCAAGAAAATTTAAGAATGCAGAATTCAGTTTAAAAAAAATGTTTGTCTTCCATTAAGACATTAACAGTATTCTAATGGCAACTGGAACACTGTAAGACCATTTTCTTATTGTTCATAGATAAGAGTAATACTTTGTGATACTAGGCTTTACAGAGTGAGTTGAAGGTCTTCAAGAAGTCATGCACAGTATGCTTCACAGAAAAAAAAATGGATTCTTTTCACCCAGAAGGTGTTTCACATTGTAACTTACATGTTTCCTGAACCTTAGCTTTGTTCTTGTAAATGAGCAGGATGAGGGTTTTGCACTCATCTAGCATCATTAGAAGAGCACCACACAAGACTGAACAGATCAAAATTACATTCTCATGTTAAGAGGGAAAGCATTTCACAGGCAAGATCAGCTTCTGAGTAAAAACTGATACCTCAACCTCAGGACTTATTTGACAGTACAACTACAATGCCCTCAGAGTACTCTACTCAAGTAAGTTGTGAAAATGTTAGACTAAGGTACCTAAACAAAACATGTAAACTATTTGTGGACAAGTTCTAATAAGTTATATCCTATTCAGGAAAGTAGTCATTCTATGAAGTTAACAGAGGAAGCATAATTCAATGACTAATAGAAGAATGAAAAAGAAATTTTCAAGTGTAACAGCTTCCAGATATTTTTAATGAGTCCTGGAAAACCTGCTATGAAAAAAATAAAGAAAAATAATAACTCAAATTTGTGTACTCATAATTTCATCTCTCTATAATCAAAGTAAGAGTAAAGCTTTTCACTGGTAGTTTGTTATCCCACAGTTTATTGTGTCTTCTCACTGGCTATCTGCTACTTTTGATGTAAATTGGTATTTCATTGATAAGAATACATAAATCTCCACATAGTCTAGTACAGATCTACTATTACTAGAAAGAGATTGAGCTGTTCATGAGGCTAGTGGCAAACCCTCATCACCCTTTGAGAATTAAAAGAAGTACACAGTAACAAAAATGAACCGTCAGAAGCTTCACAACAGAACAGCAGTATCAAGAAAATGAATTACTCACAGTGCTTAGAAAAGCTTAAAATGCTAATAGAAGTTCATGATCCTGATCAGCTGCAGATATAATAGCATTAAGGAAGCTATAGGCCTCTTCCCTCTTGATAGAGAAATTATTTACACAGCAGGTTGAAGCAAAAAGGAGAGACTAAGGGGCTTCTCTGACAGCTCTGTTATGTGAATATTTAATCCCTGGCTAATGGCTGCTGAAATAAAAGCTAGTTACAGCAGTGATGCTCTGTCCCAAATCCCATACTAGACAGAAGAAACAGCAGTGGAATGTTTTTTATTTGCTTCTTTTCTGAGAAGGCTTCCTTCTCACATGAGCACAACAAAGCTGGGGTTTTGTCATGATTACTAAGTCTCCTCCTATGCATCCTCAGCCAGCTTCCTGATATTTTTAAATCTGAATATTAGTTTTCTTTCTAAAATTCTGAATTGTGAGGTGTTGCAATTGCTGGAATTATATACGTCTCCAGACTAAACAGAGTCTGTGTAAGACACTTATGTCAGAATTAATCAACATTGACTGGTGTTTAATGCTTGTTCAGTCCCCCTTACATGAAGATTAAGAACTTTTACAAGATTATTGTCATAATGCAGTTTTTTTATGCATGAAAAGGTAAACAGAAACATAAAAAGATACATATACACACACAGATGTAAGTATTCAGTAGCAAATGTCACAGCCAGTGCTTCATCCAAAGGTAATGAAAACAAATGAAATTCTTGCAGAATTAACACTGTTCTGAATCAACACTGATGAAACAGAGTAATAACACCTTATAGTATTTTCCCTAAATAATCAAGATTAAAAAATGACATTTATTTGTATTATTTTTCCAAAGTGTTAAAATACTCCTTTTTTGCCCCTCTAGGGAGACTTCTAATTCAAGGTACAAAGTTTACAGAACAGCAAGTTCTAAGTTTTATAATTTTTCATTAGCTTTTGAAGCAATTTACCTAATACTTTCTACATCATTTTGTGAAAACAGGTATTCTTCATCTCAGTTAATTAAATCAATAGAGAGGAAATAATACAAAATAGTTCAATAATAGATTACACTATAAACATTACTCTTGGAAAACACTGGGGAAGGAATTTAAAGGAGAATTGTTCATTAAACTGCAGTGTTACCTTCTACAAACATTTTCATAATTGTGTTACTTTGGAATCTAAGCTCTAAACTAATAAAAAGTGTGTCACATGGCTATTTTTTAGATTTCATCTTTCAAAATCTGAATTGATATTTACTTTAAAAACATAAAAAAACCCCAGATTAATTGAATAACATATATATTTACCAAAAAAAGAAGTAAAAAAGGGGGGAAAATGTTAACAGCAACCCCAAATGCATCTAATATAGCTGCTCCCTTGTTCTTCTCTCTGTAAATGAGGAATATATATCAGAGCAGTTACTTTTTGTAACCAGCAGTTCTCCAGGTGTGGCAGCAAAGGACTCAGCTTGGGCTGTACAACATGACCATGCATCTCAGTAAAAATCCAAATGGCTGCCCCGCACTGTATTCAGACTGGTACATGTGTAAACTAATTTTCATAGCACTCATTTAACTGTTTCTGTCATACATTTGAGAGATTGCCAATCACTGCCATTTACCTCTGTAAAAAAGGTCAAGAATAGATCAATGCATTATTAAATGACAAGAGTTCAATTCTATTTATTGCAGCATACGTTTTAACATATGTCTGAGAAAGATGGCCTGGTATTAAGATACAAGAGTTTTAAAATATGAAAGAGCATGTGCTATGTAATTTTTTTATTTAAAACTCAATTATTTATGGATAAATATATACTATAGATAAACTATATGATAAGCTTAAGATATCTTGGATAGTAAAACATTCAAACACCTAATCTCCATATGCTACCAAAAGCAGCAATTTCCTTTAACTAATAGATAAAACCAGATACAATGCACTGATTCATCTCAATATTAGGTCCATAACACTGTCAGCCATAATTTCCTCTAGCATACTTTCTTCATGCCTCTTAAGTCCTTTGCCTTACACAGAGTAGAAGACAAATCACTTCAGCCAATAAATATCTTTTGTCAAAAACAATTATAATGCTAAACAGAAAAATCTTTTGGGTTTTTTTTTCCCTTTCCATCCTTAACTCTTCACTGTTTTTATTAGTTAGATGCAACTAATCAAATTAATATCATTTTTATGTAATTGTTATATATATACACTATGTTAACTTAAACCCAAACATTATAAATACAGAGAAGTCTCTCTATTTCTGCATTTCTAAAACCCACTGTCTACTACATATTGTTCTTCTATTGAGAGCAAAGGTAAAAATCACTTCTTCATAACCACAGCAAGATCCAATAATTTAGAATCAGAAAGTCACAGGTAGATGAAGCTTCATCTTGTCTACTACAGCTGCTTTAGTAATTGCACTATGAAAGTAAAGAGACCACACTTTTTTCTCATTCCTTTTCTTACTACATTTTCACCAGGGAGCAAGGAAACAGGACTTCTGGGCAGTTGACTACACAGTAGTACTACGACACAGCTCACAAGGCATCAATTCTTTGATATATACCAAAATAAAGGGCTGAAAGCAAACAATTTATGAGATAGTTGAACTTCTATTTCGACACTCAATCATAAAATCCAACGTGTCGAAAATGTACATGCAAGAATAAGATCAACCACCAGAATAACGATAAAAACAGCTCATCTTCATTCATCAGTATTTCTTAAGTAAACACATTGACAGTTATATACTAGTGGTGGCAATATACTCCCACTCTGCACAATTACAGACCATCAGAACTAGTGTTTATCACTGATTTAACATTCTCAGAAAACATGAACCTTCTCGTAGGCATAGACAAGGCCCTGGATAGCTAATGTCACAGCAATCCATCTTTGTCTCTGACACAAGCTCACTTAAACGTGTTATGGCTCTGTCCTGAAAAAAGGCTTTTCTTAAAATATAAGAGAAAACATCCCACAGATCTACTTTAGTTTCTTTCATTAAAATCTTTAACAAGAGAATAACTAGTACAAAATGCATTGAAAAATCATTAGGTAGCAACTCTCCTGCTCCTGCTGGACTAGGCAGGATGGAAACCTAAGATTGGAACCTTCGTTTCTTACAATAAAGTCATTAGCTACCACATTGCCCACAAAATTCGAGTAAAGACTCTAGAAATCTTACCATTTTCTTCATTCTTTCCAATAATAAAAACTTTATTTTTACTTCTACCACTCTTACAATTCAACGACTGCTGTCTATCACACAGCCTTAACATCGATTTCTAATACAGTAATGTAACTAAATCCCCATGGCAACTTGTTTTCAGACAACTCCTCAAGCCATTTATCTACCAACTACCAGAGGTGGCCTGAATCATAGAATCATAGAATGGTAGTGGTTGGAAGGGACCTTTAGAGATCATCTAGTCTGACATAATATTATTTTAAAAACCCAACTAATCTCTCACTATCAGCCTACAATGCTTACAGTTTGTGTAATATATCAATTCTCTCACTTTCTCAGTTCCTCCCTTCCTTTCTAGCAAACCAGTATTAATTATTCAGCAGTAGAAGTTAGCTTCCACGTAAAGCCCAAGGACATAGCAGGAGGTGTGCAGTCCCTCAGAGAGAGAGGTATCGAATCTAAATGTCATGGATGGAGGAAGGCTGTGGCTAGGCATGACAGAACATCTTCTTTAACATTCCAGAGCTACTGAAATATGCAATCCACTTCCAATGGTTTTCTTCCCATTTCCTGTCATCTCACTTCAATCTAGCCCACTTCAAGAACAGAAAACCCTTCAGCTTTTTGGCTGAGTCAGTCTTTCTCTGGTTATTGTGCCGCAACTGGCTTCCCAAGGAAATCAGTGAGCATCAGACATCGTACCACAAAGGAGAGAGCAACTCAGCTGAGAGCCATCCATCTGGTAGCAATGAGCAAGTAGATTGATTTGACTGGGTTCAATCTGCATCCCAGCTACATCTGCCCAAAAAAAAATACTCCATGCTCCTTCCAGCTAGTCCTGCTCCACTAAAACATGACACTATACCTTTACTTCCCAAGTAAGCTGTTTGTTGCAACTTGTCCCAGAGCCAGGGAGATCCTAGGGCATTTTCCTTCCTCGCACTTTTGTAGAAACAAGAGACACAAAAGCTATGTTCATAATTCCTCGGTTAACAAAACTACAACCTACTATTACAAAGTTCTGCCTCAGCTACTTTCACACTTTCAATTCTAAGAAAAGGAAATTTTTCATTTTTAAACTAATTTTCTGAAGCAGATAAGGCTTTAAAGAATATCATGTATTAGATGCAGAGTTTAAATATTTTTCTTGTGCAACTCTCCTCAAACAACAGCTTATGTGCTTAATACACTTCCAAAAATGTCTACACAATTCAAAGTCCAAGTTTCATACATTTGTGTTCCAGTTTAGCTTCTCACATCCAAACCTATACTGTAAGATTAATTTTTGTATTTTACTTTCTGCTGTAAAGCTATTTTCTCCTGGGGAGAAATAGAAAGCAGTTAACATCTGCATTTTGAAAAAGAAATTTTAACCTGACATGACTGAAAAAAGCATTGGAATTAACAGACAAGCATGCTGCAAATAAAGCTGACAGTCACTTACAGTATAAAACAGAGTGGCATTTCTAGGAGCATGCAAATACAGCTGACAGGCATGTCTTTATTCAATTAGTTCCCAGTTTCTAAGGGCAGAGTTGTGTGCACACATCCAAACTGCTCCCTCTAATTTTAGAGACTTTCTATATTGAATTTTTAAAACTACTTAGTATTCAAATTAATTTAACAGAATGTCACTCAATACACTTCTTGGATTTGGCTTGCAGTAATTGACTCTGTATACCTCAACACTGCACATAACCTGATCCATAATTACACCCAAGCAGATCTCTTGCCCTTTTTATAAGAGTATTTCAGTTTCAGACTAGTTAGACTTCCATGTGTGCACAGTTTTATGTGCTTCTCAGTATTATGAAAGTTTCATATCAATCCATCTGTGTATCCTACTTACTTCTGTGGCTAAAATAGCAGGTAAAACAGGCACTTACTGTTCAGTGGTTACGGACGCTTCACTCCTTTTCCAAATGACTTGCCAAATCAAACCCAATGCCACTTCAACTGCTGGAAACAAAAGCAAAAAACCCCAAATGTCAGAATTCAAGGAAATGAGGGAGAAGGTATTTTACTTTAAAAGATCTCTTTCAGAGGAATTCAAATTCAGTCAACAGTGGTATTAAAACTTAAAACGTTTTCTCAAAGCAGCTAGTAAGAATCTTTGAACATGAAATCCCTTCACAACAATATGGTGATGAGGCATAGTTAACATCTTCAGACAAGAAAGAAAACAACCCCACCAGAACCAAAATGTAATGTATGGAAAAAGCAGACCCATCACCTTCACAGTAGCTCAATTTTCTCTACCTTTTCCATATTGTGAACTAAATACTTCAACAGTAAATTTTTTCTAATGTCTTCCCCATTCTTCTAGTGTATTGAAGAATTAGGTGCCTACCATCTTACCAGTGTCATTATTTTTTCTAAGTCCAGAACCCTTGCCCCCTCAAGATGGAATTAAACTTCTTTGAAGAAGCTTTTGATTTATTATTTCATTTAACAAAAGAGGTGAACATTTCCACTGGAGGAAATGCAAGCAATGTGGTGCTAACACTGGCCATTCAATAAAGTTATAAATAATTGCAATTCTAGAATGAATCAAATGTGCTGGAATTATTCCTATAAAACCAGGGTGATGAAGGAGCTAAGATCTACAGTAAGCCTCATTTACAAAACATCAGATAGCATCTTAGAGAATTCAAGTTTCAACAGTCCTTTCAGATCTAATGTCTGTTAGAAGTGTCACCACATTAAACCCAGTTCTGTTTCACAAAGCATGCAAAACTTGTCACGACTGAAACATGAAATCAGAACAGTTTGCTTTATAAAAGAAGTGTCAGTGGTATTCTCATAGCTCTTGTCAACACCAGACAGCTTTTGAATGACCACCGCCAGCTACGATATTTCTGTCTATTCACAGCAGTGGGTGGTGATGCTGAGAGACTAGATGAAGAGCCCTGTTGTGCTACACACACCCACTCCTCACACAGTACTGGGAGACAGCCCCTCTACTGCATAGGTGAAAATGCGTTAAAAACCATATTTTGGAGAAGAAAACATTCTCTGAATGAAAACAGACATTATCTCCATCTTACAAATACAAAAATGAAGCATGACAACTGTCATGGAGCAAAACCTACTTGAAAGCAGTGCTCAGATAAACAACAACATCTGAACATCTCTTCCCTCTACTATTGTAGGTATATACAGGAGAGAAGCACAGATCAGCTGTTACCCACTTCACACCCTTGCCTTTGGGGCAATGCCTTTGAGGCAGGAGGCTAGCAGGCAGTAGCTAGATAGCTAACAATTGCTCATTGGGCTTAAATGCAGAGAAAGTCAAAGAGATTGGCTGGGGGTGATGGAATGGATGAGGTGCTTACTAACTGCCCCAGTGTAAGATCATTAATAGGAAACTAGCAGCCTATCCTCCTGTGCAACCTGGGTTCAATCAGGCTCTTGAATGCCTCCTTTGCCTCAGTCTTCCCTGCCAAAGCCAACAGCCTCAAGTGGGTGGGAGGGAATATGAACACTGTACCAAAAATGCAAGTGCATGAAGCCCTCCTCCTCCAAGCACACACTGTCCCAACTGTCTTCTGGCAATACTCAGACAACAAAGAAACACAAAACTATGTCAATAAGCAGAGTGTTTCTCTTCCTGCAGCTACTTCATCCCAAATTCCCAAGGACACCAACCAACCTCCACAAGTACCATGAGACAGCTTGTAGCAGAACATGAAATAGCTTTTTCTAATAGCCAATGCACTGCAAGTACTTTAGCCACCAACTTACTTCCCAAAGGTTTTTATTTTCACAGAAAAAAAAAAAAATCCTTAGTATTACTTTTGAACTTACGAATGCTACAATTAACATTTTATCAAGAAAATAGATTTTCATTTATTTTTCTTCTGGAGTAATATTTTCTTAAATCTGTGTTCCTGCACAGCAAGAAACCTCTAGTTATAGACAAGAGATCCTGAAATAAAAAATAATGTTTCTTTTCTGAAGGCAGAAGATACTGTCAAGTGCTTAATGAATCTCCCTTCCTCTCCTATTGCAAATTAATTTCATTTTTCTCATCTCCAGAATGACACCTGCCAGTGCATCTGCTCCCCTAGGCATTTCTCTGTGTGCTCAAGTACTGCAGAATGAAAACAGACTTGGAATCAGGAGACAATGTGTAGGGGAGCACAAACCAGGACATTAGCATGGTGGTTCCACTACTCTGATTCTCAAGGAAAAGGAAAATATTATTACTGTAAACCTTGCAGAAGAGCATTGGAAAGAAAGGTAAAGGAATAGAAAGGGAAAACTACCTTTCTATCCTCTTTTATAGAACTCATGAAGTGATAAAGAAGAGAAGATTGCAACCCACCAACAGAAAAGCAGAAGCGGCAAAGCAAGCCCATGAGGCTACTAACTGTTTTTGCCATCAGATCAGAAGGAAAAGAACAAGTGAGAGCTTGTGTGAGACCCATTTCCTTCACAGAAACATCAAACAGCAATTGCTTGAATGGCTACATTCTTTGCTTGCTCACTTTCCCCTGCTGGTTCAATCCAAATGATTTCATGTCAACTCTTAAATATAGGATGCATTTGAATCTTTTAGGGGAAATATGCAAGGTGAGGTAAAAAGGCTGAAGTGCTTTAGACCTATATATTAAGCACAATTAATTGATTTTTTAAAAAATATGTTAATGATGCGTTTTGAATACTATCTGAAAGACCGCATATGGAGCTGGAGACAATATTCAGAACTGATCACTCTGCAAAACAGGACAGTAAAGAGAAAATTATCTAGGTGAACCTGCTTCTAAAGGGGGGCTGGACTAGATGATCTCTAAAGGTCTCTTCCAATCCCTAACATTCTATGATTCTATGATCCAAAAAATTAGAACCTTACAGTTTCAGGTACCATGCTGTTAGCACTCTGAGCCCTATGGTCCTGTGCTTTTGCAGCATTCCAACTGATAAATACATTACTTAGAAAAGAGAAATTCCAATCCCCTTTTTCTAGACAGAATGTCAAAACTCTGTATTTTATTTACAAGAGAATTCAAAGCTACCTGGATTTTACTTTCCATATAAAAAAATGTAAATTTCTCCTGCAGCTTTGCAAAGGGTTACAGTGGAATATCTTTTGGAGAGGATAAAGTTGTTCCTACTTATTTCTCTCTCCATTGCACCCTACAAAATCAATTGTGCCAGTGAATTTTCAGCTAAGTTGCACAGAAAAGGGAAATGAATACATTTGCCAATAATTAATAAAATTAAAAATTAATCTAATTTTTAATAAATAATAAATTATTGTTCTCCTTTCTAATCACTAGATGATAACCACAGTCATACATAGAAATCAGACACCGTTTTCACAACAATATAAAATAATTTATGAATACTGTTCTTTTTTTTAGTTCTGTAATTTGTCTTTGAAATGATGGGTGTGACTGATATTAAACAGACCTCTTTTCTTACTGGTATCTCAATAAGATAAGAGAGAAACTAGAACACAACTGATGTATTGCTACACAAGTTTTATAGTAAAGGTTTCTAAACCTCTCAAAATTTATAATTTGAAACAAATCTGTTACATCAATTAAAGCAATGAACCTGCTCATGCTTGCATATCTCCTTCTCTGGAGACATTCCAAACCCACCTGGATGAGTTCCTGTGTGACCCACTCTAGGTGGTCCTGCTCTGGCAGGGGGATTGGACTAGATGATCTTTCAAGGTCCCTTCCAATCCTTGAGATTCTGTGAGAATTTGAGCCATACTGTATAAAAAATTTTCTACAGAGAAATGATGGTCTGCAAGAAGTGTTGGTGACTGTTCAGTGTGATTACTGTGAGAGCAACTGCTTAGTGTAAGGAAGTGGTTAGAAACTTGAGTGTTCAAGCACACCAGTGGCACCTGGAAAAGTAAGATGTTAGATCAGCTCAATGGATTTAGGAGCCCACAACAAACTGGCTGAATGCTAAAGTGCACAAAGAGAATCTAAAAAGGATCTCCTCAGCATTTTGGTAATTTCTGTTTGCTTTTTATCATTACATGATGAAAACAGAGTGTGCTAAATAATGTACATCTGATACCTTCTATATTCCAAATAGTGTCACGTATGTTCTGCATTTAGAGAGCCTGAAAATACTTTCAAACAGGTTTTACACTATATAACCTGCTCTTCCTTCAGCAGTTCAGTACAATATATCATAAGGTGCATTTTGAAATTTATTTTTTAAAACCTGATCTAGAATTGGGAACAAAAAATAGTGAGAATATATTTAAGTTCTTGAGCTCTAGCAAAATAAAGTATGATGAATTCCAGAGAGTTACTGCAACTACACCCATTCACATCAAATATAGGAACATTCAACTACTCACCATGACATCAAGAGATGTGAGTTCATAACTGTTTATAAATATTTGGTTAATTCCTGAGGTTTTTTTGAGTTGAGGTCTGGGATTTATCTGTTCTTTCTAACATGAAAATATGCTCCACAATTTCTACTAGACACTGTTGTAACACCAAATGTAGTGTCTCTGTTTGTCAATATGAATCCATTAACTTTGCTAATTCCTGTCAGTTTTCAAGCTTGTCTTCCTCATCCTCCATGTATTTGTTTTGTAAAAGTTTATTTGATATGATAATAATTAGGACTGGAAATTTAACCTCTAGAAATGGTTTAGCTTTACCAGTGTCACTTTTATTCTTAGGCAGAAAGAAAAAAATCTGTTAAGTAATTTCAGAGACCAACTACTTCATTTCAAACCATCCATGTATAGTACCTCTTAGAAGCTGCTGAATGCTCTGGATTCCTACAGAGGTGCTTCATAACATTACAGTTCAGGTAGTTCTTAATGAAGAATGGAATTAGTATGAACCAATCATCTGTTTTATGTCATTATTAATATTTTCCCAATTGTTGCATATAAAATTACAGTGTAGCATCAAAAATCCAATTATGATGTACATAATGATAATTTCTGCTAACAGAACAACCCTAGATGATTCTCTGGAAATCTAAAAGATTTATAAAATATGGTCACAATTTAAAATAATATAAAATACAGAGGCGTATTTTCTGTACTTGCCAAGGAAAGGCCACTTATGCATTCACCAGTTCTGATAGTAACTGACAAAGGAAACCTTTATAAAACAACTTCTGTGAATCAAATTAAAGTGCAGAGATGCTGGTTCTGAAATGGTTATTTAAGTTATTTCTAAAGCCACCTTGAAGTCTGTAGAGTGTTTATTATTATTAGGGAGGAACAAACGCTGTATGTGGCTATTCCTTTCCCTTGTGATTAAAGACAAAAAAACACCCAACCTTTCCTAAACAATTTAGTAAGTCTTTTGATCAAGCATTAGGCAAAACAGAGGGTGTGTAATCAAAGCCTTTACTTGAACTGTGTGAAGCTTCATCCCTTGTGTGGCTTCAGTAATTGCAGGGGGCTTACAGAAGAACAGACTAAAGTTCATTGTACAGAACAGAACACACAGTGCTATGTTTGCAAGCTGCTACACATTCCTGATCAGAGCTAGCAGTTATGTTTCAACTCCCATTCCCACTGTGTTAACAGAAAAGATCCTGGCAGATGAAGAAAACAGGTAAAGTTCATCACTGCCTTCTGTGTCTTCAAGCAAATACAATATATCGATATCAATTTGAAATAATAAGAGATATATTTTCAATTGCTTGAAGTGAGCAATTGCTTTTCTCCAATTCTTGCCTGAGATGCAGCAGAGTAATATCATTAAGATCATTTATTAGTAGCAAAGCTTAAGGTTGGAAGCTTTCAAGCCTCCGTTAGGTGCATGAATTCCCTAGTGTGCTGTTCTTGTTTCTATACTTAGCAGGAATCTCACTGAGCAAATGGATTGCATGTGTAAGAACAAAATGAAATCAGGCTTTTAGTGTGCCAACTTTTATCTCTATACTGTCTGGGGAGAAAGAAAGAACATTTAAAGTATTAAAAAATAAATTTTTTTTTTCAGGGAATCTTATTTACTAAGCAAATGAGTAATGGCTTTTAGAAAATCACAATAGAGGTTTACATGTAATCAGCATTAACTAATTATGCCACAACATCATATTAATAAAGTTCAAGAACTCGGGAAAATTAGCTGATGAGCCAACTCTCTTTTCAGTAGTGTTTAGTCACCACGAAAACAAAGCAAACAACATCAGCTCAGTAATGAGAACTAGCTCCTACTTGACATCAGCATGTCTAAATTGCTGGATCCAGGAAAAGAAACAACAGATCCAGAGAAAGTTCCTGTAACGTCCAGGCTGCATTTGCATTCCACATAGAGAAGCTCAGCAATCGGGTAACTCACTCAGTGGTGCCTCCTGCTAAGACATTAAGGCATGAACACATCGCGTAGGCAGACCCTCGACTCCACAGACATAAAGTCCACAGGGCCTGGAAAAACTCTGACCTACAATACCTTAATATGAATTCAAGCAAAAGTCTATAAAAACTGTCTACCAAATGAATCAAGCTAAACATGTTTCTGATTGTTTTGACTTGAGTTGCTCAATGCTTTCTTCATCTCAGTCTTCCAATAAGTGAAAAATTGGCCTTCAGGAATCACAGGCCCCTTAGGCCTGTGGCAAAGTGGGGAGTATGGAAGAGACCCTTGGTGGTGGAAAATCAGGTTAGGGAGCTTTTAAACATTTTGGACACATGTAAGTCCATGAAGCCTGTCAGGAAGCATCCAGGAGTACTGAGGGAGCTGACTGATGTCATTATGAGGCCCCTCAATGACTTTTCAAAGCTTGAGGTAACCAGGAGAGGTTCCTGAAGACAGGAAGAAAATAAACGTCACTCCAAGAAGGACAAGAAGAAGGATCCAGGGGACTAGAGGTTGATCAATCTCTCCTTGGTCACTAGGATGGTGATCTAATCCAGAAAACTACTTCCAGAGTCATGAAGGATAAGAAAATGATCAGGAGTAGTCAGCATGGATTTATGAAGAGAAAATCATATGCAACCACGTGGTTGGTGCTTGGTGGATGAGGCGGGAGCAGTGAATGTCTACCTCAGCTCTAGGGAGGCTTTTGACACTGTAGCCTGTAACATCCACAAAGACAAGTCGATGAAGTAAGTGCAGTGAGGTAGACTGAAAATTGGCTGAATGGTCAGGCAGAGAGGGTTTTGATAAGCTGTACAAAGTCCAAATGGAGGCCACTGCTGTACCCCAGGTGTCAGTACTGCGGCAGTACTATTCATATCTTTGTTGATGACCCGGGTGCACTTTCAGGAAGTTTTCAGATTATATAAAACTAGGTGGTGGAAGAGGTGACTGATGCACCAGATGAGTGTGTTGCCATTCATGGGGACCTCAACAGGCTGAAGAAATGGGCAGAGAGGAATCTCAGGAAGTTTGACAAGGAGAACCACCAAGTCCCGTACTTGAAGACGAATATGTCCACACCAATGACAGACCATTCAGGGAAATAAATAGAAAGAGCCTAATTCACCGAGGCAGGTGCAGAGAAGTATGCATTGCAACTAAATCTGCTAGCTGGTTCCTTGGATAATCCGCTGTTATCCTGCTTGAATTCAAAGTCAGACAGATAATCTTGGTTCCTGCTGCTCTTTGGGTTTCTGTAACATATGACAAGTTTTCAAGTGACCAGAACTCCTGTGGCAATGAATGCTAATGGATATAATGATTCACGTAACCTCAGCTCTTTGCTTTACCTCTCAAGAGCCAGTGATACTCAATTTAGAGACTAAGTGTATGTACTCTCTTGACAGAGAAATTGTAAACTAATTGTGCAGCCTACTTATCTCCACAGCGAAAATCTTCTATACAGCTGTTAATGATGCAGACCCTCAGTGAAAAATAAAGACTATATGGCTGAACTGAACAATCTTCCCGTACCACAGATGTTAGAGTTCCAAGAAAATCTTGCACCAACAAAGGCAGAGGTGTACAGATTTGACACTTAATAGTACAGTTAGACAGTAACCTAATTAAGTGTTTCAATCTGTCTGTGTAAAATCTTCAGAATGATACATCCTAACACTGTTCAAGCAGATGTTCCTCAGCAGTAATGTCAATAAAGATATGCAAACTGGTGATTTCTTTACCATCTTATTTACAGATTTTCATAGATCATTAACACTTGCTGCTGTTTCCTGTGTTCCAGTTAGTACTTACACATTTTGTCTAGAGATGGAAAAGGAATTATAAATGGGTGATCTCAGTGTGCTACACATCTCATCTCAGTCAAATATTCTAAGTTATCATTCAGTTATCCTACAAATATCTTTGTATCACACATGGATTTAAAGTACAGGTTGCTATAGAATACTAAACATAATGAAAGACCTTACACAATGAAATGTGCTGCTTTGTAAATTATCTTACAAAAGCTTCTGACAGCATGGACATGAAGTCAACTCGATGTGGGTTGAACAGATAATTTGATAAAAGGCTTGTGCAGCAAGGTCATTTGCAACATCTTTCACTTCATCTGTTTAGCCTAAAAATATTTTAAACTGTGTGGTCTATTTTGAATACGACAGACAAATGCTAGTATTTGAATTTTATCTTAACTTTGCTGTAGTTGAGTTTGATTACTGACAACTGGATACTTCTTACCTAAGTATATGTACAAAATCCATTAATCCTGGAACAGTCTAAGAAGAGCTCCAGACCCAAACCTTGTCCAGCCTGTTTGGGGCTGCAATAGAGGACAGACACAGAAAATTGATACTACAAGGCCAATGGAAGAAGGATCATCTGCTAGTGACTGCCGACGGCCTTGAGGGATCTCTGGGAAACAGTAAGATTTTTAACTTCATGTTAAAATTATAGCTTTAAAGGATCATAAACAATGATGGATTTTGCATTGTGGTTTGACATTTTACAGTATATGAATGAAACTATACAACTTCCCAGCAATTGGACCAAGCACGTTTCTTGTGAATTCTACAACTATGTGATTCAAAGATGTCTGTCTGTTCTTTATAGGGTGTATATATTTTTTCAGAGCCTTAACATGCTTCCCTAGGAGTTATTCAGTGTGCTTTCTCAGCAAGAGTTTCTATCATCAGATCAACACATTTACCACAAGCAACCCTTAGAAATTGTATAAAAGTTTTCAAGTTTTGTTTCCCATATATACAAATGTTTAGTTTGATTCTGAACACATCTAAGTTGAAAGCTCAAAATGAAAACACGTATCTTCACTTGAAACAGGACATGTTAACTTCAGTGCTGCACTAACATAATTGAACAAGGTTACATCCTGAAACAAACCCAACAGGTAAGTTTATGACTATCTAACCTGCCCTGCATTTGCAAGAAAGGAGTTAAAGTGTCCATAGAATTAAAACTCTTAAAAACATATTCATTTTCATGTAGTTTGAACGTCTATACTACAATGGAAGAAGTTAGCAAATACCTGTTCTCAACAATATGGCATTTTTTCTAAGCTATGATTTTTGTCTTGCCAACGAGTGTCTTTGATGAACGTGACTTTAGCAGCCTTAACTACTACAGAAAATCCAAATTGAAGTATCTTCATTAATCTTCTATTTGCATGGGAAAAACATTTTTCTGCTGCGATTTCCTACTTGTTCTTTCTGAATAAAATGAAATCATTCCTGTATATAATTTGAGGTAAAAGCTAGTGCTGGAGATTATTAAGTGAATCAAAACATTTTCCCTTTTATGTTCATCAGAAAGCATCTTCCATCAATAATTCTGAAATCCAAGTGGGCAAAAAAAATGAAAATCATCATGTCAGTAAGACTTCTTCAATATATTGTAAAATGATCAGCTGCCAACAAGGTTTAGGGACATATCATGCCTTCAGCCACTATTATGAACAAGTGATGACTTCACTTACACTGACATGATAGCTTAAAACCACCATTCAAATCCTGTTTGCCTCTTGCTCCAGGGTCACCATGTTTATGGAAAGTACAGCTGAATCCTTTCCCTTCTCCTCCACTCAGCTTCCCTGGTGTACACAAAGTCTGAATAAGTCCCAAGAATGGCATAAGTGGGGCACATCTAGAAATTAAGTGACAGCCTAGCAATCATGTAAGGTTATGAGGGACTCACATATACATGTAACTTAGAAGCATGAGTTTGTTACTCTTCTGACTAAAGCTGTGACAAAACATCAGGAACTGAGAGGTAATCAATATCAGAAAAAAGAGAGAGTTATTTTTTAAAATGTTAAGACGAAAATTGAAATTCCTCTCTGCAAAAATTTCAGCAAATGTAAAGGAAACAGTTGAACTAATCTTGACAGAAATGCTTATGTGTTCCCTTCTACCCTTTCCTCTTATATTGACAAGGATGTGCTAACTGATGTGCCATTAGTTAGTAACTTCCAAGAATATTTTCATATTCACAAATACACCTGAGGTGCCAAATGCTACCTTTACAAAGATAATCTTTGCAAAGGTGCAAGTCTCTACTGCAGATAAAATTATCAGGGAACAGAGTTAAGCATAATGGTTTTAAATAGCGCTGTTATTTTGAAATAAATTTGTTCACTTTATGGGGACATTTTATTGAGGCATGAAAGATACTTTTATTTTAATGGAACATTCAGCACCATCAGGCAGTTTGGACTTACCAGTTCTTCTGAAAAATTGAGATTCTCCTGCACACTAAAAAAAACATCCAAGATAATTCAACCGGAAGGTGCAGAAAAAAGATAATAAAAGGTATAAAATAAAGATTTGAGTGCTACAGATGAAGACAATCTCGATGCAAGAAAACTATTCTATTCATAAATGGAACTTCTTTCAAAACTCCATCTACCATGCATTTGCTGGTTGGTTTTTACTAATGATTCCCCAACTGGAAAACTGGCTACAAGACAGTATTTTGGTTTTGTTAGAGATGTAAACTGAGTTGGAAGAATTATATTCTATGGTCCAAGTATAAGTACAAAGTCAGGCAAGTGTGTTTTGCCTTTGGACAAATGGAAGGTAGCTAGGTATTTCCTAAACTTTAATTTATAGAAAATCTCATTTTTAAACTTTGTCTTGTTGGGAAAAAATCCTAAAAAAATTATGAAGTTAGTTACTTTTCCCAATGACACTTTTTTATGGTGCTTAGAAGAAAGATGTGTATCTACATGTGTATCCCTAATAACGTGCATTGTTAAAAAAAATATCCACCCTGCAAAATCTCCTCATTTTCTAATCCTCTACATTATGTAGCAACGCACAACTGGTTTGTTGATTTAAGTTACACGCAGGAACTTATTTGTCTTCAAAGTCTTTAAACTCTGCCAACAGTTTAACCCCAAGCTCGAACAAAAGGAAATACACAGAGTTTGATCCAGCATCTCTTGTGGTCTGTGTGGATCTTTCCATAAAGCTCACTGAAAGTCAGTGTATACTCTATGTCAAATCTCAGGGCTTAGTCTTATAGCTCAACAGAATAAAGAAACTTTAATCTAAATTTCCCACACAGAGTAGATTCTAAAGGCATTCTTTGTGTCCATCAGAAATGTATATCTCCCTAATCCAGAAAAACATTCCACCAGTTTACATCCATATCAGGGCCAGACATACCCACCTCTCAGTAGAACTCAAAAGATAATTGCCCGGGGTTCATACCGCTGGATTTTTGCATCTGTCACTGAAATTGCTTGGCAAAATAATTTCATCTTCTTGGAAAAGTCATAGAGGCTACCAGTTCATGCAGGATGTAACTAATTTTGCACAATCTGTCAAACTCAAAATTCTCCCCAACAATCAACTAACTCCCCTCTTGCCTGCAACGGTTATTGCAAAGTAGCTGAGTCAGTCAAGTTCAGGATTTGTGAAATAACCACTTAATAGGAAGTCATTAGAAAATCCTCAGGTATCTCACATCCTGACCATCATATCTCAAACTCATTTGCTTGCAAACATTTTAAGCAGAACAGTACAAACAGAAAACAGAATAAGGAAGAATAAAGGTATAAAAAGTAACGATCACACGCTGCTTAATGTTAGACTAGTCCTTTAACATGTATAATTACAAGACTACTCCTTATTTCATCCATATTTAAATGATGCTCATCCCACAGAGGCTATGTTCTAAGAAAAATTCCAGTCATTCCTAGAACTAAGTTTCATGGGCTTCAAAGTCTTTTTTTTCCCTCTCCACTGTTTCATTACTTTCACTTAACTGTCAACTGAATATGCTCAAATATGTAATTTTAGACCCTTTTATAAAAAAAATCTGTGAACAGGAAACCTTCCCAACAGATTTCCAACTGATAGCTAATGGGAAATAAAATTATAAATACAGTCTGATCCTCTATACTGCAGCAAAGTCTTTAAGTCCCACCAAAGGGCCACCTTCTTCAGTCAATCTCAATTAAAAAACACCACTACAGCCCTCAACATGTCCCTGCCTATAATTTTTACAGTTTTGACAACCAAGCTCCCTAAGGTTTATTAGGATCCTGTGGATGTTGCATTTAACACTGTATAAAAATGTTTCCACTACTTTAGTATCAAGAATTATCAGCAGAGTTCTATGAATATTTCTTTCTTGTAGCATAAATAATGTTTCTACTCCTTTACTGACACAATGTGTCACTGCTCAAGTACTTCAGGCACATTAAAAGCAAGTAAGTTTAATTTGCATAACTGTGAAGGGCAGGAGACTTAGTACAGTAGAATCACTACAGTTAAACAGAGATGTTCACAAAACTTACAGTAAGCTTTTTGCTCTTCAGAGTGATATAAACCCCTGTTTTGTGTTAATGCATTTCCTTAGAGTCAAGAGTTCTTGGCAAATTAACAGAATCAGAATATTTTGTCCAGATGAGAGCACATTTCTCAGTTCAGTGGATTTAAAAAAAAAAAACCAAAACCAAAGCAACTAAAAACCCAAACCTTCCTTTATAATCCAAGTCAACCTTAATTATCACTGGGAGTTTATTTATTTATATCCTCAGATATTTCTACTAGGAGCAGAATATGCTTCTGTGACTAGAAATAGTAATGACTGGGAATGTTTACTGCAGGCTTGCTTTCAGGTTAACCAGGGAAATTTTGTGGCTTTTTTTTTTCTTTCTGTTTAAATAGTACAGTGAAATAGCAAAGCAATATTAAGGTCCTAGCTCTACATCCAATAAAGGCAGGAAATCTTTTAATAAAAATACAGAATATAGTTTTCAATGAGTGATGTTCTTATGTAACAAAAATATGGCATGCAAAAAGCTTTACTAATCTTTTAGCAACTGTGTGAAAAAACAAAAATTGCTCAAAAACCTCAGCACTATGTGATTGGTGTTGCTTCCATTTATTTGTGGATTCATCATAAATAATCAACAGATCTCAATTATTTTTTGACAGCAGAGTTAAATTCAGACAAAGTCAGATGCATCTACAACTCTTATCTGTGACACTTTTGAATACAGTCCATTTCTGGAAGTCAAAAGGGAAAACTCATAAACTACCAATAAGACTATTCCTTACACCTTTTGCTATTTCTGCAGAAATAAACTGGCAATTCTGCATTTCAGAGTTACCATCTAGCCATTCAGAAATACAACAGAGCTATACATTCAATCGATAAAGGAGACTTGAAGATTAAAAGTTAAGTACTTTAAATATTTTATTCTCATGCCTTTTTAAAAAAATTATTTAAATCTAACTTATTTTAAGCAGTGATTATAGAACTGGAGGATTGCTTAGGCTGGATGGGACCTCTGCTCAAAGCAGGGAAAATGAGATCAGGTTATTCAGGGACTTGTCCAGCACAGTTTAGTATGTCTTCAAGATTCCACACCACACTGGAAAACCTGTTCCAGTATTTGATTGCTCCCATTATACTCATTTTCTTCTGAGCAAACTTTCTTATCTGTCACCTTTTGCCCATGGCATTTTGCTGTATTGTCATGCACCACTAAGAATCCATCTATATCTTCTTTGTACTCTCTCATTAACTAGCTGAAGAGAGCAGTAAGACCTCCCCATAGCCTTATCTTGATAGGGATAAACAAACCCACCTCTATCTCTCCTCATTCATTGTGTACTCCACTGTTAATACACTGCAGAATGCAGTTAGTTTTTATTTCATTGCTGTCTTTATCAGGACATGCCCATGAACTTTTCTGCAAAGCTGCTTTCCTTTCTTCTGGCACCAAGCCTGTACTGCTACATAGTAAATTACTTCAGCCTGGATGCAAGATTTAGCCTTGTCTTTGTTGAATTTCACTACATTTCTGTCACTTTATTTGTCCTATTTGTCAAGGTTCCTCTGCAATCTTCCTGAGAACGCAATCCCTCCCATTATCCAGGTTACCAATATAGACATGAAAACAGTGTTTCCTCCAACTGCAATCCTTGAAGGACATTACTAGAGTCACTCTGCACACTTGGACAATGACTGTAGGAATTAAGCAGGAAGTCCACCCCATTTTTCATCTTCTATGTCCTTTCTGATTTTGCTTATCTTCAGTCAAGACTCTCCTGTTCATCCATGATGGTTTTCTGCCATATCTGTGTGGCTTTCTGCACAGTGGTGTACACAGTGGCCTACTCTAATTGAGCTTGTCCTTGAAGGTTAACCAGCTGCACTCAGTCCTTTTGTTCTCCATTGCAGACTCCCATGGGATCTTGTCAAGAAGATTCCTGAAGAAACCAAAGCCTGTTCTCCTCAAGTCCATGTTTGTGAGTCTATTTGCATTGTTCCCCTTTTTCAGAAATATAAGCTTTATAACCTCATGGTCACCGCAATTCAGTCTGCCACAAACCTTCGCATCTTTAGCCATCTCTTCCTTGTTTGTGAGTAACAGGTCTGCAGAGCACTTGCCCTTATTGATTACCTGTGTCAAGAAATTGTCTTCAATACATGACAGACATCTCTTGATTTGCTTGCACTCTGACATGTTATGTTGCCCTTCCAGTAGATACTAAGGTTGTCAAGATCTTCCATGGTTATACCAGTGATGAGGCCTCCTTAAGCCAATCAGAGACCTCAAATCCTCTAAAACATGTTCCATGTATAATGGGACAATTAATATTTTATGTCTGCTTCTATGTATAACTAAAAGATCAGTGTTTTGAAGAATCATTCCTCTGATTTGAATTGGTTTACTAAATCCTACCTGGTACATAACTTATCTGAATGAACTGGCTTTTAAAAATTTATTATAGCATTTAATTTTCATTTCTTCACTCAGGCCCTTTGAGTGGCATTCAGATGGTCATCTACAGAAATGGAAAAGACTAAGGGGGTTTGGTTTTTTTTATTTTAAGAAAGTATTTTTAAATTTAGATACAATTAGGATGATAGCTTTGGATTACTGTAAAGCAAAGAAAGAAATAAAGGAGAATCTGCTTAAGTAATGGATAAATGCTTCACTGTATCTCCATACTAGCTGATGTATGTCATGTGTAGGTATCATTTTCCTGTGAGAAGTGCATATAGACACACTTCTTTCCAAGTTCTATTTCCTTTTGCACATTAACTAAAAAATCCTGATGCTTCTCATCACAGATACATGGCTTACCAAGAAAGCAACTCTTGTTTTGATGCCTCAGATTTTAGTAATTCTTACAGAAGCTTAATACGATAACTACAAGCACTGAATTACTTGCTTTCTGAGCCTGGAGGGTACAGTGAGATAATATTAAAGGAAGCAGAATCCTGCTGATTTTCTTTTAAAATTAAAGCTGGAATTCTAAAATAAATTGCTTGGTTCCAGAAACTGCAGCTTAAGAAAGCATATATAAAAGGAGAAAAAGGCATTGATGGAATGCAGTTTTCTCACACAATTTCAAGAGGAGCTGAGTTGCCTACAGGCCAAATAATTCTTCCAAAAATAAGGACTCCAAATAATAGCAAGAGGAACTGACTGACAGTATGGAAAAAAGCTGGCAAAGAGGAAAAAAAAAAGCTTATACAAAGTATATAAACACATCAGTTCCTCCACTTTCTTGTTACAATTGCCCCACACTTAGTCTGGTGTTCATTCATCTGTGAAGGCTGGAACATACAGTCTCTGTCTTTGCTATTCATTTGTGTTCTACTCTGGACAACTAAGACCCACTGTATATAGATCTGCAACTTAATGCCAAACAAAATATTGTCCTGTGGACTGGGCTTTGCAACTGGAGTGAAGACAGTGGATGTGGCCACAGTTTTAACTGCACCCAACATCATTTTTAAAAGAGAAAACTCTACTCTGAATTCTAAATACATAATTGGTGAACTGATTTGACATCTTCCTCTCTGGGAATCTTCAATACCTTCAGGGGTACCATTAGCGGATAAGAAGTCTGAAAGTCACAGCTCAGGAAGCTGTATTGTTTAATGGAAAGCCAGAACTAGAGAGAGAAGGATAACTACAGATTGGCTGAAATAAAGCTGACACTGTAGCCAAATATTAAAATGATTTTGTATGTTCATTATTGCCTTTTACTGTATCTGCTAAAGACACAGTGATATGCAAAGAACCTCAGTCACTTTATTAAAATAGAGTCCATAGATCATCCTGTCCGCTCATAATAACTTGTATGTCTTAGATCTGCAGTAGAACACAGCGTGCAACAGTAACCTCATAGCAGGATATAAAATTGTCTCACACATTCCTTGATTATGTATTTTTCAACTAAGGAAGCTCCTCAAATATGACATGTCAAAGTCTAACAACTACACAAAGAGGTTAAATGCTGTAGGCTTAAATCTTTGTGTCTTTGCTTCTTTGAATTTACATTCAATTACAGAAATAGACATGAATATTTTACTGTACCTATATCAGAACATAAATTCTTATTAACTAAGCTACTTCACATTTCTTTATGGTTTATTTTTAAGAGGTTTATAGAATATTAATGGAAGCATCATAAGAAAATGTAAAGATAGTCATATTATTTTTACGTCTCTTACATACTGAAACAACAGTAAATAAAGAGGAGTCATGCTAATCATGTTCTCCCTAGTTAGATAAGCTGCACAGTGAAAAGACTTGGGCATAATCACAGCTATATCAATAAAGAAAATTTTCTCTTCTTAGTGCTCAATACTAAGGGTAAGTTTAGGTACAGCTCCTCCTTGTCTGGAGTTTTTCAAAACCCATCTGGACTCATTCCAGAGTGATCCGATCTAGGTGGATCTGCTTGAGCAGGAAGGTTGGATTGGATGATCTTTACAGGTCCCTTCCAATCCCTGTCATTCTGTGATTCTGTGTAAAACTCATGATCCGCTGCTATCATAATTCTAGAAATAAGAGACATGTCTCTAAAGCAAAAAATATCTTTCAAGAGATTCCCCAGATATGGTATCAGAGATAAATATTTATCAAGATATCTCTTTATCATCTAAGTCTACATAATTGCAAAAGCAAATAATCACACTCCAAGACAACACCTGAGAATACATAGATTTTTGTTCAGCTATTAAACTTAATTAAAAAAAAATATCCTCCATGACATATCCCATTCCCTCCACATACCTTTTCCTACATAAATTCAGCATATATGCTTTTCATTTCTTTGACAGCTGCTGTAAAATATGGTTATTACAGAAATATGTTCAAAAGTGATGCTGCTGATGGAAAATAGTGTTTTTTTGGCTCATTTGGACTAAGCAAGTTATCTTATGTGTACAATAATATGTCAATACAATTTACAACACATAAACATAAATATGTGTTTGTCTGACTTAGTGCTTGTTACTTGATTGAGCTGAAAGAGTCCTTCAGCTTTAGATGCATAGAACAGAGAACATTAGGTCAAACTAAAGCTTGAATCTCTCTACAAACAACAGCACTCATCTCCCTGTTGTATAAATATACATTGTGGAACACATGGAACTGGGAAAAGGTAACAAGAGAAGGAAAGAACGCACTTTTTTAATTAGTCACTTATTTATATCTAGATATGCACAGGTATCTATTTATCTATCTATCTACATGAGATACACCAAATTTAATCAGGTTTGGCTTCAGACTGTACTTAAAATTTCTGCATATAGCATACTCTTCTATGTCAAAGAATACCGCCCTCAGTGGTTCTCTCCTACTTCTTCCACTCAGATAGAGTAGACCATCCAAGAGAACTCTGTGTCTGAGTTGCATAGCTCACTTACTGGATAGGAAACCCAGTTAGAATTCATAACAAAGTGAAACTACATTACAAAATACGCTTTTCCCAGATAATTTAAAAAAATCTGGAAGTGGCTCAGCTGAGACTGCAGCAGGGTGTTTGTTTGATCTGCAGTGAATGTCATTTGGCTCAGAAGGCACTCTGCTGTAGTTTTCACATCAGAAAGATTCAGGACAGGGAAGGTTCCTCCTGCCTCTTCCAGAGGCTAGGTTTTAATATAAGGATCCTGGATAAGAAGTTGTTCCTTTCGCTGAGATCAACCTTAAGCTATTAAAAACCTGTCCTTCATTACTCAGTTGAGGAAGCTGAATGAGCAATACAAAGCCTTAACCACCTTCAGCAGTGACACTTCTTTTCCTGTCAGGGCATGCGAGTCATTAATACAAAGGCAGCATGGTGCAGCATAAACTGAAGTACAGGGAACATTTAATATATACTGCAGGGAAATATTTTCCAGTGTTCCTTCTTTCCTCTCCATTAACAATTCCAGATGTTTTCACATTGCTTTGAAAAAGCTTATTACTATAAGGTCTTTTTTTTTCCCCACACCTTCAGGTGTGAAATGTAAATGAAGTAAGCAAATTCAAGCATAGGATCAGTCAGTGTCTGACACTCTTCTTACTGCAAAAGGATCAGTATTAACCACATCCTATAAAAACATCTCTGATGACCTTCTGTGCTGAAGAGGTTTTTTTTCTTTGTTTCTTTAAATACCTGATCTAAAATGAAATAAGATGATCATATGGGAAGTAGATTTCCTTTCACAAATTCTTTCCCTTTCTCTGTATACAAATACACACGGTAGAGTTTGCCTATACTGATGTAAATAGTAGCAAAGCAAGAAGGGGGGGAAAAAAAGGTAATAATTAAGGGTCTGGGAGACTCAGGCTCCTACACAACATCAATAAGCCTCTTCATGTCTCAATATCATCGTAATTTCCACAGTGTCTTGGGTCCAAGTGTGGAATCCCAAAATCTGGGCAATCAATTAAGTCAAAATAGGGTAGATATAATTCCTGTGATGGCCCTGCCAAAAGAGACAAGCATCTCTTTACTGAAGGGGAAGAGTAATCACGGAGACACCGAGGTAACAGCTGGAGTTTTAATGGCTGTAATACAGGGAAAAAAAAGGTCCTTTTGGGACAATTAGTTTTAAAAGGTATGTGTATACTTTAAGCATTATGGTTTATAGGATTCAGGAAGCAGCTTCTGTCATCTTTTTTTATCTACCTTGAGAATACCAAGGCACTCAAGATGAGTATTATAATAAATAAGAACACGTTATAAAAAGAGAAAGAAAACCCAAAACACCTGGATTTTATGAGACGGTGGAGGAAATCAGAAGTAAATGCTTGTCACACTATAATCAGTTTGATTTATGTGGTTGGCTTCCATAACATTAGGTTTGCATTCCTGACTCCTGTAAGGTTTGTTGGTTTTGTTGCTTTTTCTTCCCTGAAACAAGTTCTGAAGAAATAGCTCACAGCTTTTCAATAAATGGAGCAGAAAACACACATCAGAACAAAATATGTAACTTAGTTCATAAACTCTTTGATTCGTCAGAGAAAAAGCAAGCACACAGTTAAGGACTCCTCCCAGCTGAAAATAAGTGTACTGTCATAGAAAATATTTCTGTGAAACTCAGGAACTTCAGATAGCCATTGAAATACTACACATTTCTTCTTTACAATGGTAAAAATTTTGGAGCTTCTGCACAGTCAAAATCCCTACTTTCTCCTTCAGTCATGCCCCCATCCACAAGGGGACTGAGGATGGTGTAGGGATGAGAGGGAGGAAAAACAAGGGTAAAACTACTCATCTGCAAAAATGTTCATGCAGTATATGCTCCCTTGAGGTTCTAGGTTAACAGCAGCTGTGCCTGTGATGCCAGGAATCATGGCTGACTGCCCAGTAGTCCCAGTAATTTTGGAAATCACTCTTGGCGGACATATAAAAGGGAGTTATTCTACAAGTTAAACTCAAACCTTACCTTAACCAAATGTCCTCTGCTTGCTAACTAAGAAAGCCTCTTGCCTAGCTGTTTCTCTTCTAAAATAAGTCCTGCAACTGCTTTATCACATTAAATCTCATTTTAAAAAAGAAAGAAAAAAAAAAAAGTTCCATCAAGGTAACTCTAATGAGCTCAGAGCACTTGCATGAAACTGAGCTGAACAGATGGAATATCAGTCCTTGGCTGAAGACAACATTTGAAATCAACTGCCCTGTGATCTGCAAATGTTAATCCATTATATTTAGTCCTTTAGTCCCCTGAATTGTAAAGAACATAATTTAAAACTTAACACCCAGTTTATATATGATTTTTGTGTAGGAACACAGGTCATATAAGAGTAACTTCAGAGGGGTTTTTTTAGTTTGAGGGGGAGGGGTTTGGTATTGTACCTGCTCTATCACTCTTATTTGCCCTGCAATATTTTTGACTCAATTTTAATTACAAGGTCATAAAAAACTAAAAAAAACCCACAAAGGACTCTTACATTTCAAGTACAAAACAGACATTCATACCTTACAAGAAAATAACTTGTTTCTGTTTTCATAACCACCCCATCAACTGTCTCACTCCTCACCTGTACATTAAGACTATTCTGCATTTAAAGAATAAGGTTTCTTAGAAGAAACAGCAACAAAAAACAGTTAGGAGTGTGTATGCAATTATCATTGATTTAAGCCAATGTTATCTTTCTAGTATGTTAATGCTTATAAGATTCTCTAATAATATTAAAAAATTGTCATTGAGACGTTATGGAGGCACAATTTAAGGCAATTTTGCTTCTGCACAATTAAGAGATTTTAGTTTCCTCTTTTTTGGCCTGGATTCTGAATTTTGTTAGTTTAACTTTGAGATTTTTTTTGTAATGATTAAGAATTCACATGGAATCCCACCAACATGAGAAGTTATTTTTCTTTAAGTAAGCTAGTGATTTTTAAGACTATTATACTAATACTTAAACAAGTTTTCTTCCATTCTATCATTCAGAATGTTGAGGAGAAATATGTCAAATAACTATGAAGAGTCATTGCCAAACAGCAAATTCATGAACAGAACCCCATGCATTTCGCCAAGGATAAGCCTAACTCCCACCATCTTCAAAAGAAAATGACTCCAGAATATTGGTCCTGGGTCACAAAACTCTTTCTATTTTCTATTCACATAGCATTTGGCATAAATACT
Source organism: Colius striatus (assembly GCF_028858725.1). Classification (NCBI taxonomy): domain Eukaryota; kingdom Metazoa; phylum Chordata; class Aves; order Coliiformes; family Coliidae; genus Colius; species Colius striatus. Next base: position 10,623,811 of record NC_084762.1, read on the forward strand.
TATACTACAGCTGAGTCAGGTTAGAATGTTTATGGTGTAGAATGCTTAAATTCCATAGGAAATTGCTGTTGACTACATCAGGATGTATTCTCATTGTTTTAAAACTATTGAAAATAATTGAAAATAAAATCTATTAGCCATAGTCTAAAACAAAATCATTTTGATGATTTCAACAACTTGAAACTACATTTTCTGTAAGTTCTCATTTTATTTTTAAAGTCTTCTAAAGTTTTGACCATCCTAAGTTAGTATAAAAGAAAAAAAACACAAGCTTTAATGTCATGCTTAAAAATGTGGAGTGTACCATTGACAAAATACAATAAAACCTGAAATCAGCTGTATTAAATAATAACAAATATCTAACAGTCTATAATGTTCAAACTTCTTCTGCTGGGAAAATTCTTAGAATCATGGAATCATTTCAGTTGGCAGAGATCTTTAAGATCATTGAGCCCAGCCTTTGTCCCAGCCCTATCAACCACTAGATCATTTCCCTAAGTGCAACATCCACCTGTCTCTTAAACCCCTCCGGGGATGGTGATTCCAGCATCTCCCTAGGCAGCCCGTTCCAATGTCTGATAACCCTTTCAGTAAAGAAATTCCTCCTCATATCCAGCCTGATTCTCCTTTGGCACAACTTGAGGCCATTTCCTCTTGTTCTATTGCTTGTCACTAGTGAGAACTGATCAACCCCCGCCTCACTAAAACTTCCTTTCAGATAGCTGTAGACAGTGATAAGGTCTTCCCTGAGCTTTCTTTTCCCCAGGTTCAACAGTCCCAGATCCCTCAGCCATTCCTCTTCGGTGATGTACTCCAAATCCTTTACTAGCTTGGTAGCCCAGCCTCTGGAACCTTTCCAGCACCTCAATGTCCTTCTTGTCGAGAGGGACCCAAAATTGGATGTAGTATTTGAGGTGTGGCCTCACCAAAGCTGAGTACAAGGGAATGATCACCTCCCTACTCCTGCTGACAGCACTGTTCCAGATACACGCCAGGATGCCATTGGCCTTCCTAGCCATCTGGGCACACTTCTGGCTCATGTTCAGTCGCTGTCAACCAACACTCCCAGGTCCCTCTGACCCTGGCAGCTTTCCAGCCACTCCTCCCCAAGGAGTGGGGGAGTTTGGGGGATGTGGCCCAAGTGCAGGACTTGGCAGTTGGCCTTCTTGAAACTCATGGCAATGGCCTTGACCCAGCAATCCGGACTATCTAGATCTCTCTGTAGAGCTTCCCTACCATCAAGTAGATTGACACTTCCACCCTCTCATTATTAAGAGACAAAGAATTAAATGACACTTTACCTACTTAGATGTTTGTATGTGGGGCAAATGTTATACTGACATATATAAACTTAGAGAAAGAAATTGTGTTGAAATATTTTTTTCCTACCAAGAGCAAATGTAACATTGTAAGGATGCTACTAATCATACTACTATGTTGATGAGACAGAAAACTTTCTTCAAAGATTTGATGCATCTGTAGTTTTCAGACAGGTAATGAGAAAGCACCTGCTTTTTCTATGCATGACTCTAACAATAATGTTAAGTACCTCTACTATAGCTTGGGATTGTGGTAATAATCAGAGCACCTTACCAGAACCCACGCAGCTCAGTCCTCCAAAATGAATGGCTGAGCTGGATAAATGCCAGGAGCTTAAGGTATCTGTTTTCTATCTTCATAGCTAGTGAAAAGGCATGAATTGAATACTTCAAGGAGTGAAAATGTTCTTAGACTGATTCTTAGTATGCAAAAATCATCCTACTAAATTATCTTTTTGGCTGGCATAGTGAAAAGTGTGATCTGGCACAAGGTATAGCTCCAGCTCTGCCTGAACGAATGCATTAACTCCCACAATGTTACAGGAATGGAATTGTAATATTCTGTGATGGCTCTGAAGATAAAGCATGTCAGTGTCACGGTGAATTATTTTATGCATAGGTTGCAGAAAAGAACAAACATTTGTTCAAAGTGCTCAGTTAATTGCAGAAAAAACACACCCCAAAATAGAACAGATTCTTTAGTGCATTCATTGAGGAGGCAGATTAATTTTACTACTGTGATACCATTCACGTTTCCTAAAATAATAATTATACATGGAATGATACCTCTTTTCCCACTTGCCCACCCTTACCTAAGAGGAAACACAGCTGTAAAAAACCCTGCACTTCCTATGATACACCAGAAGTCATAGTAAATAATTGAATCAGCTATGTTAAAAAATGTGATACCCTGTGAAGAGTGCAATTACAGTACTAAATGGATCCTCCAAACTGTAACTTGAGAAGAGATGCAAGGCTAGATGCTAGCATAATTCTTCCCAAATAAAAAATATGACATAATTTTTTTTTAAAGCAAAAAAAAAATCCCTAAAAAACAGCAAACCTTTGGGGATTTTGGAGGATCGGAATTGTTGGATATTTACTGCAGCCTGTGTGGACAAACAGCCCTGATAAGAGCCTGAGAAAATGTGATAAAGGTGGTAGCTAAAAGCTAGCCCTCACTTTTATGAGAAGGTGTGATGTGTAACATTGAAAAAAAATCTACACCAAAAAAATGTCACCTTTTCTGACATCTATTCTTTACTTAAAAGTTTCCACCATCACTACAAGATGTGTACTGCAGATTCCATTTTTGCTGAGGTGCTAACCTGGCTACTCTGTTTCTCAGTAGAGCATCAGCAAATTGACGACAGGAGCTTTTAAAAACTTGGTAGAAGTGTTACATATTCAGGCAGAGTAGTTGATGATCTTAAAAATGTGGCTAAAACATTCCTTGTACTTAATTCTCCTTGTTTTGTCTTGTTTGGTACTATATTTCTTGTAATCCAAGGCAAATAATAATAAACTCGCACTTGAACCTTCTTTTCTCTCACCTTCATAATCAAGAACAATAACTCCTCATACAAGTGGGAATAATTTTCTCTTTCTACAATGCTAATAGTACTACAAGAAGTACACTGGAAATGAACAAAAAAGTGTCTGCTTTAGAAGACAAATATATTTCACATATTTTTATATTTATGCATCGTATGGGAAAAATACAATACTTAAAATAGCAGGATTTCTCTGACCCTTTTTCTGAACAGACAGCATTGAATTTGACCTTTCAAATCAAACCTCACAAGTTGCAATTGTTTATCTCAAAAATTTTTTGCAGTCATTTTATTGGCTAGTGTGGAAATTAAATGAAAAGTTCATTTCGTAATTCTTTCTCTTTATTCTCTTTTTCTCTAATTTAGTAAGAAAATTGGTTAACACAATCATTCTCCAAGATATTTTTCTTTCAGATGGTTGCAGCAAATGATTGACAGAGAGCTTTCCTATTTCCTTGTGCCAATTTGTCTCATCTACTTGGACAATACAGATGGCATAGCACTGACTATTCTTAAATCTATTTATCAGAATAATAATTACTCTTGTGACAAGATATTAATGTGAAACTGGCCTAATATTCACACATCTTGTCTGATCATGTTCGCTCCTTAAATCAGAAGTTTCTACTTAATCCCATTTTCTTATCCAATGAAACTTCACAGTAGCTCTCACCAATCTGACTTCAAACAGTGTGCAAGTACAAATCCCACATCCATTTCTTACTTCTCGTAAAGGAGTCAACCAACAATCAGTCACCCTGGTCAAGTGTATCTATGTATTCTATAATAATGGCAAAGAGAAAAGCCTGAGAGCTTTATACTGCTTTTAAGTGATGGAGAGAGAAAAAAGGTCCCAAGAATTGCAACAAATTACTTTGTTTTCCGAAGAGCATGAAATAGTCTCATACAAGGTATGATTGCTAGAGAAACATAAATGACTTCTTAAGCAAGGGAAAAAACTTTCTTCAAGCTCCTTTCCTGTAACACCTTGCAGTCCTCTGCAAATGTGCAGGGTATGCACAGGAGCTAAAATCTTCTGAGGCATGAAGTTCAATACCGTAAGCTCAATAAAGTATTTCACAAGTAGATTCAAATGAAATAAATATTTTGAATAATGAGAGCTGGATGGCATTTGCAAACAATGGGAGATCACACACATGCACATAAAAATCCCAGGCTATGATGCTATTTTGTGTGTGTGTGTGTGGTGGGTGTGGGTGTGTATGTAAAAAAAAGCATAGTCATCAAATCTTTTGTTTCGGAGACCCTAACAAAACAAACCTAAAACATTAATTACATAAACACACGTTCTTTCCTTAGTCATAGAACAAAAAGACTGAAAGTGTGAGAAGTACCTTATACCTAAATTATTTTCAAATGCCTTAAGTGCATACGTTAAACACATCGTCAGTGTGATAATATAACACTCACAGTCATGTTTCACCACTGGGCACAATTCTAGCTCAGTGAGAATGGGATCTCCCTTCTCGTGGGGAAATCTGAGCAAATCTGAACTGTCCAAGTACAGCATGAGCCTTCAGTTGTGCTCCAAGCTGAGATTTGGACTAATTTTCTGTGGCTAAGCAGGATCGTTCCTACAGAGGGCAACACTGAGGAGTCCATTCCTTGTCCAGGCTGTGTTGCTGCTGCCCTGGGAGCAGCATAAGACAAGACTGCATGACTTGTCTATCGAGTTCAAACTCCTTCCACTGCCGAGTAAATTTTATCTTATTCATTTGTGTGGTCTCTAACTTTGCAACTCCTGAGTGCCTTTTGGATCAGGACATTGAATGTGAAATTCATAAGGCCTCGACTTATCAGAGCAGCCTTCATCTCATCAAGCAGGCTAAAAAGAATGTGGACTGTAATTCCACATGCTTTATTCTCTGCTCAGTGTATCAGCAAGTAACTGTACAGAGAATGGAAGAGAAAATAAACTGAATTATTATCCGAAACAGAATAAATTACTTGCTCCGTATAGCAAAAGAAGGGCAGGTGCTCTTTTCAGAGCAGAACAGTGTGCTCTGGTGCGAACTTAATAAGTCAATTCGGACCCTACTGAGACAGATTGAAGATTTCAGTTGTAATATACCTACTACCAAGAATTCTGTTCATCTTATATTCTCCAAATACTTGCATCATGTTTGTTAAGGCTATTTAATTTAAATAAGCTCTTCAAGAATCAGAATCACAAACAGCAAAAAAATCTGTAACTATATGGGCAGCAACAGAGTTACACAGCCATCAGCTGTGTATTTGCATCACTATTTGTATATCAAAGTCATAATAAATGGCCTAAAAATGGATTTGAACATATTGCTGTTTCTACTTCTTTAGCAAGAAGAAAAAAGTAGAGCAATACAGAGATTTGCTGAACAAATGGACCCATGGAAAACCCCAAGATACTGAGATAAGTCTGACAGAAAATGAATGTATTCTCCTCAAAGCTTTCTACATAAAATTCATGGTTCCCTCTATAGCAGATGAACCCAACTGCAGAGGCTACTCCATCTTGTACAGTGTTGTAAATTCTCAATGCATAATGAAGAACATTAACAATAGGCAATAGGTGAGAGTTATGAACTAGTGTTTTTATCCAATCATTTATCTCACAGAAAAAGCTGAAAAACCGTCACTGTTTTATCTTCTGACTAAAAAAACAACCCAAAACTCTGCTTGCACTTTGTCTGGATGGTGGTAAGATCACTATGAGTCTACATTGCACACTGGCATCCAAAAAGGCCAATCATATCTTGGGATGCATTATGCAGAGCATAGATAGCCAGCTGAAAGAGGTGATTGTCCCACTGTGTTCAGCCTTGGTGTGGCCTCACCTTGAGTGGTGTGTGCAGTTTAGGGCTCCACAATATAAGAAGGATATAAAATTATTGGAATCTGTCCAAAGGAGGTCAATAAAGACGGCGAAAAGCCTAGTGGGCTGACATCCTCTCTCTGGTGTCTGGTGATAGGACGTGAGGGAATAGCTTAAAGAAAGCTACATCCAGAGAAGTTCAGATTGTATATTCAGAAAACCCACCACTGAGAGGATGGTCAACGCAAAGCACTGGAACAAGCTCCCCAGAGAAATGTTCATGACCCCAGGCTTCTCTGTGTTCAAGCTTTTACGTTGCCCTGTGTCTAGTCAGGAGTTGGACTCAAAAGATCCTCGTGTGTCCCTTCCAAACCATGATACTCTATGAGTCTGTGAAGCATATGGGCTTAAAACTCATACTCTTTCTTTTCTAAAATGTACCATATAGCTGATAAAAAGTCACGTTTTCAGGACCTGAGGATTTGGTTTTTTTCAGACACACTTTCACTAAATACTTTTGAATAAAGTATTATTTCATATGAGTAGGAAGAAAGATATTTTCCTGTGGCAATAACTTTCCATTACAAAGAAATACAAAACTACTTTCAAATTTAACAAATAGAACCCCTTTCATAACAAATAAAAGGTGTGTAAAGAAGGTTAAAGAGGTTATTAAAACATTTCTATTCCTTAAATGGTAGCATATAAGATACACAAAATCCAGGCTGAAAAAGGAGGCCTTTAGTTTTTAACATACTTGAAGCACATTCATTATCTTATTAAACAAAAGTTTGTCATTTTCAGTTTGTTTAGGCACTCTGACAGTATCTGGAACACAAGAGGTCAAATTAAATCTCAGAAGATATATTACCTTTTATCTATGCTTGCTCAAGTGGTATCCATTTGTTTATAAAACAGTAGGTTTGTTATCAAAAGTCTGGTAAAACAAAATATTCCAGTGTTGAGATGCATAATTCATTGCCATTTTGGGTATTAAGACCTACCTCAATACTCAAATACATACAAGCAATGTGTTTAGCGAGCTGTCTTCAAAGAAGCTTACTGGTTTATATAAATTGCACTCCAGAGGGAATTGAGACAAATCAGTTCATCAGCTAAACAAGGTATTGAAATCAAAGCTATTACAGTGGATCCTTAGTAAGTACACAGTTCATTATTGCCTTATTCATTAGCTGATGGTAAGTGTGCAGCTGATCAGTCAGAAGGATCTCCTACACATTTGGCTGAAGAAATAATCTTATTTTTTATGTATACTTCCTGAACAACCAAGGTTGATATGTTTGGTTAAAATGCATCATCTAACAACAGCTATTGAAGTAGTATTCTTCAAAGTTCCTACATAACAGTCCAGCTATTTCTCATATATAAACACACAAAAGGAGAACAAGCAAACACTCATAATAAACTCCCAGAAGTTTCAATAAAGTCTAATAAAGAAAATAACAAAATCTCCTTTCAGATGTACTATTATAATTCAAGAATAACTTTGGTGAGCCACTCTGGTATAGCACTAAAGAGCACATAGGTAAGGAATTAATCAGAAAAAACTGGCCTTGAACAATCTTCCACTGGTATGTTAGAAAGTTGGGAAAAATGGAATTATTATATACAAGGTTTTTTTTTATCCAATTATACATTTACAGCAGAAATTAGAAAAATGTAACTGAAGTATTTTTAAATGCAAATCTCTGAAGATTGTCCCTTTGTGATACAATTAACACCTTCTATCTCAACAGCCCTAGAAACACACTTCATAAGTACATGCTCAGAAATATATAGCTTTATCATAAGTCCAAAATCAAAATAACTCAAGTAGTTGCCTGATTGTAGGATATTTAGTAGAAGGTGTAATCACACAGCAGTCTTTCCCCCTAGAAACAGTACTTATTTTTATAAAATTTATAGGAAACTACATCTTTGAGACTTCTAACCATCTGTGGAATTTGGCAAGATTTGGCCAATGGTTTTAAAAGTTGTCAGCAGTGGAGGAGGGCAGGATAACAGATACACATACATACACAGACATAGTATGTATTATTAGATGCAGTTGCTTCTCCTTCATATGCTGCAGCAGCGTACTAATGTAAATGATAGTTAAGATATCCATCTTGGTCTGTGCTTACTTTGGCTAAAATGACCAATTTAGCTAATTGGGATGGAATTCGGAATATTGCATACAAGATGTATGAATGTTGAAAATATAACTCAATTTTAGGATATTAAATCTAAAACATGAGAAAAGTATCCTGCTGGTTACAACCTGTAAAGGAAGCATTTACATATGAGATAACTTCTTCTGATTTGCAACTTACTGAAAGAAGATATATGCCATGCCTTCATTATTAAAACACAAACATAAAGATTTCAGAAGTAGTATATTAAAACAGTCTACTCTCAGAATTTACACTGTGCAGAATCTCAAACATTTTGTGTATTTTTTCTAAATGGCAATGTGTCCAAATTCAATCTGAAGATGCATCAGCTCTTTCTAAAAGGAAACTAGAAACATACATGCAACAACACCATGCAAGAGACACAATCTGTATTTCAGCCAAAAATAGTTTTGCTTGTCTATGGAAATGATTCTTGACAGACATGCAAAATTTTCCAGAAATAAAACCACACATAACATTGATGGTCTATTTCAGGTGTAATCTCTCCTCCTTATGCAAGAAGCTCAGAATAAAGACCATAAAAGAATATAATATTAATGTATCTCAGCTCAGGTATTAACCAAACATGGATACAACATATTTACAGAAGAAATTACTGCACTTGAGATACCCATAATCACACTGGCTGAGTTAGAATTAAGATCAGGTCCTATGGATTCATTAACTGAATGCATAAACACCTTTTTGTGTACAGCAAAATACTATCTGATCATTACACACGCAAAGTGATCAAAGTATCACTAAACACAGCAGTACTCACTGAGGACCAAGGATGACTAGTACTTAAAACAGTCTGTTACCTCTACAGTAAAATATTTGATCACGACCTGATCTAGGTGGATCTGCTTCTGCAGGGGGGTTTGACTAGATGATCTCTAAGGGTCCCTTCCAAACCCTACCATCGTATGATTCTATGATGTTTACTATGCCCAAGATGCTTCTAATAAGTGACATTTGGAACTGGGAGACCTAGAAAACTGCTTTAGCCTAATGACATTTTGGTGATCCATGGAAAAAAAAGAAAGCGGTGGTAAAAAATGTTTTTCACAGGTGTCAGGATCTGACTATTCTCAACATAAAGATACGTTGGATCCCCAGATTGTGTAGGAGTTTAGGTAGCACTATTTGTCAGGAATACCAGTTTAAATTAGCATTTAGAAACAAGATTAAACCTTCCCATTTCAGATGCCATTTCCGCCATATTTTCTATCTGCTGTCAGTGAGACAATATTCTTTGGAATAAACTCTGTACAGGGTCATACCTAAAAAACTTGTAGGGGTAGCAACTATTACAGAGTTCATTTAATAAACAGAATATTCCTCACACTGGAAATTATTTCAAGTCTAGTCTTTCCTTTTTCACCTCTGAAAACTGACATTGTCGCAAACCTTATCTGCCAGAGAGCCACAGTACTTGTCATGATCAGAAGATTTTCAGTCAAAAAAAACACCCCTCCAGTGTGTATGACAAATAGCAGCATATTTCATGCGAAAAATCTTTTTCCACATCATCTCTCTCCTAGATCTGATGACTCACAAGACACAACACAAACCCCTTTCTCTGAGCATAATGGACAGAGCCAATGGACAAAAGCAACTCTGAAAAAGTACAATTTTTTTTACTGATTGATTGTGCTATTTATTCCTTAGTAATTGTGTAGTACTAGACAGCAGTACAGCCTTTGCATATCATTTATTAAAAACTCTGCATCTTCTCTTAACTCATCAGTCTCTTTTCCCAAGTAACAAGTGATAGGACAAGAGGAAACGGCCTCAAGTTGCACCAGGCTATTAGGGGAAAAAAATGTTCACCAAAAGAGTTATCAAGTATTGGAGCTGGCTGCCCAGAAAAGTGGTAAAGACATTATCCCTGGAGGTATTTAAAAGACATGTAAATGTGGAACTTCAGGACATGGTTTAGTGGTGGTCTTGGCATTGTTGTGTTTAAGACTTAATTTGATGATCCTAAAGGTGTTTTCCAATCGAAATTACTCTGATTCTATGACCTTTCTAGGCTATTCCTTACATTTACCACCCCTGTCCAGAGGCAATAAAATGATATTTTCTAATAGAAAAACCACAAACAACTTTGCACCATCATCTCAACTAACTCTCTCAAAACTTCTCTCCCACTCCCAACCTTTCCTAGATCAGAGAAAGGTAGTCTCTTCCTTTCTTTTCACTTACATTTTCCCTCGTTGCTACTTTTTTCTTCCAGTGAGCAGCACTACATCCACCTTTCATCTTATTATCTGTTTAGGTCCAATATCCATCACCTATTTGCTTAACTCCCAAATAATTCTCTTTGAACATTATTTCTTGTTGTGCTTCATGCTCACAATTTCTCCATGAACAATACTTCATTCTACAGTTTGGATCTCTCCTTTACCACTATGCTAAAAATAGGAGTCCTTATGCATCAGGCTAAATAAATAAATAAAAAATAATAAATAAATGGATAATAAAACATACTTTCTTTCATTACTTCTGATTCTGTCAGCAATCCTTTGTTGTCCACCTCAACTTTGCTGGTGATTCGGCCTCTCATGAATTTTCTTTCAAGCCCAAAACTATTAGAGTTTTGATTCTTTAAAGCTGGAGTTATGACAATAGTATCAAAAACAAATGAAAACACCCACAAGAGGAAATCAATGAAATGTTAAGATTCAGACTGCATTTTAACTTCATTGCAAAAGAAAGTTAATAAATGACGCAATGTGGCACATCGAAATTAAAGTCTCAAGAAGACACTACATGGCTTTCCATAAGTCATTTTACAAATGCAAGTTTTCTGAGATCTTATTAGCAGTAGTGTGGCTGTTTATTAATAGTGACACAATATGTCATTCATCAGTTTCAATACTAAGAGGGTTTGAGGACAAATTAGCTACAAACTTAACTCAGAATCTAAAATTTTGCTAGCAATTTTGTATTAATTCATTCTAATCAGTGTCTTTCACAGCTTTATAAAAGAAATTTGCTCCCTTCTTAACTCCATTAAAGTATATTTACTGAGTGATGGGCTCCACAGCACAAAAAAACCAACTGAGTTCAAATTCTTAAATATTGATTTCTCTTGACTTTGAAAACATGGTGACAGATGTATGTCATGTTTAAGGTGGCCCTACTGCAAAAGGGAAGATAAAACCCTGTAACATCACATCCCTACCACTGCTAAGTCACTGTGTTGCCATCAGGTTGAGGGAGGTGATCCTTCCTCTCAGCTGAGCACTGGTGAGGTCACATCTGGGGCACTGGGTCCAGTTCTGAGCTCCCCAGTACGAGAGACATGGACATATTGGAGAAAGTCCAGGGAAGGGGTAGGAAAATGATGAACGTACTGGAGCATCTCTCCTATGAGGAAAGGCTGAGAGTTGAGACTGTTCAGCCTGGAGAAGAGAAAGCTCAGCAAGGATCTTATCATTGCCTATAAATATGGAAATGAAGAGAATAATAAGAGGGCATCAGACTCTTCTCAGTGGTGCCTGGTGACAGGACAAGAAGTAACAGGCATAAACTGAAACACAGGAATTTCCAAATGAGCACAAAAAATTACCTCTTTACTGTGGGCAGTCAGGTTGCCTAGTGAAGTTGTAACATCTTTATCTGTGCAAATATTCACTGTCCAATTGGACATGTTCCTGGGAAACCTGCTGTAGCTGACCACGCTTGAGCTCAGGGGGTCAGACTAGACTTTCTCAAGAGGTTCCTTTCCAACCCACACAATTCCCTGACTGCAAATTTTAAAAGGTCTTCTATCAAATATACAGAAAGGTACTTCTAGGCAGTCACACAGAGAACACCACACAAGTGATTATATTTCAGTAGCAAATGCTGTAACGTTAGACTGTAACGAACAATGAGACAAAGAAATTCCAACAAACTTCTTATTTTTCATTTGATTAGTGCAATATTCAGCCCCATGCATTATCCTAACAATCGCTTGGAGGTTTTATCAGAGCAAATAACATCTGAAAGGTAGCCTTAATGGCCATAAAGCAAAAGACTTCTTTTTTCTTAAAATATTCATTTTTTGGTCCATTTACCATTGTCCTGTGAGAGTAAGGATGCAAGAGTGTAGGAATGAAAGTTTCTACGCTGTAACTGAGGTTTGGGGTTTTTTTCTGTACCACATTTCTACAGGGCTTTAAGCAATAATGATCCAATGTTTAGGAATATGTAACACAGTAAAAAAGACAATCTTTAAATTTCTTCAGTATTATCAGAAGGCCAGTGAGATTTTTGGAGCTTTGCTGGCATGTGTCAGAAGCCTTTCAAGCCTTGCAGATAAGGCTTTAGAAGTATACTTCTGTACAATACTTAACTGTACTGCAGATAAAGAAAACATGAACAACAGCTCCTCACAGTGAGCTCTAGGTAATTAATTGGCTTGTGCCTTTGATATAATTAGTCTGTTACACATTATGAAGCTATTGCACTAAGACTGATGAATACTATGGCAGTCTAACTGGAAAGCAATAATCATTCTGATCAGCCTGGCTCTTCAGAGGAAAAAGATTTCTGAGGAAAACTAAAGACGTCAGCCTCAAAAAACCTGTATATTTGAGAGTTTGGTTTACAAATTGTCCCTGTACCATACACAAGCTCCTTGCAGTTCTTGCACTTGCTGTTCTGCTTCTCTAGAGGAAGACTTAGATTGAATTTTTATCAGGTGAATAGAAATTCTGATTTATAGTTTGAGCAGTAAGGGTAAATGATGTAACAAAATAAGACAATAAGTCAAATAAAGTGGGTCACCAGTGAAGATGGTGAGAATCGTGGCTGGGTATATTTGAGATTTTTTATGACTAAACATTCTTTTTAGCATAAATATGTCTCTCTAAATCAACGTTTCCATATATGAAATTCCATGCAGTTGTTGACATAATCTAACACTGCTGTTACTCTACCAAGCAAAAATACCCAGGAGGTTCAGAAGTCGATTCAGGATTCCATGCAAATTTTGTACTATTGAAGTGGATAAATCGACACATCCCAGACATTTCTGATCATGAACATATTCATTTTCCATTTTACTAGACAGAAGGGACAAGAAAATTCTAACATTTTCAAGCATGTGAATCTGTAATAAAAGCTTTACATTGCTGCAGTTTTAGTATAAAGCCACTTCAAAGCTGGCCAGGTTTTCCTTTTGGGGAGAAAAAATTAATCAAGTAAAACGGACAACTTGCTTAAATCACTACTTAAAGGCATATTTGCACAACTTGACACATGCTGAATTACTGGAGTAGTGCAAGCTGTATGCTTATTTTCTGTTCTTTTATGTGTACAGGAACATTGTATCTCCGACACCATTTTGTGGTAAAAACAGATAAAGGATGACATGGAATGTCAACAACGTTCCATATGGTATTTGCCAAAAAAAGATCTGCTTTATGTGTAAATATATCACACAGACACAGACTAGATTGTTCTTCAGCACTGCTAATCAATGGGACTGAGAAAATCTATGTATTTATAGGTGATCATCCTAATCAGTAAAAGATGTTGATGACAATGTGTGAGATAATTAAGAAATGAGGACAACACAAATTGTATTAAGTAAGAAAGATTTAAGGTATATTAAAATGAGCTTCAGAAGCCAAAACATATAAACAAATGTTAACAGAGATGGCTCTGAATGTTAGACGCATGACTGCATCATTTTGCACAAATTGGCCTAAAAGCACAAAATGAAAATCTTTGTTTCTATATTAAAATAGAATGTTTTACTGTTAGGACAAATTAAAAATGAAAAAATGTCTAGCAGTACACATGAAATCTAAAACATAAAATACATTCTTTGCAGCTTTTAAAAAGCTCAGGTTATAGATCCATGAACACGTCATTGCACTTTTGAGAAGATGTAGTCAACTATAAATCTAGAAAATGCTTTATAGATTGGGTAACAATGTACCAGCAAACCAAGTAACTGATAAAAAGGTTATAACAGTAACTAGTAAATTATCTCATGATATAAAATGCTTCTAACTCTTCACAAATGAGGTCAAGGCGCAATTTGAAATGCCTTTCTTTGGCTGTATGTAATCCAGAAAAAATGTATTTATGACTCACATTCAAGCAGAGAGGAAGGAAACATCATACACCATGGAAATTCACAGCAGTATCTGTCAAAAATCTGAATAACTTTATTATATGAAAGTTGACTGCTTTTGTTTCCACATTCTGTTCTTTTATGTGATGGAGTAAATCCATACAATGAACAAACACCACAGAAGATTTCAAAAGTGTTGACATATGCTACTGAATCGCATCACAGCAGCATGACACCAACAGCTGAGAGTGCTGAGCTAGGTATCTGCTTGCTTATCATTGAAGTTCATCTAAAATATAGTCATCTTTATATCCAGTAGTTCTTTCCTTCCTTTTCTTTTATTAAGAGTGTGTACAGACAACATCATTCATAAATGAACCTTACTAAACCATAAGCTAAGATCTATGGACCATATAACTATGAAATAAAATACACTTCTGACTTGCAAATCAAGTTGAATTCTAAAATAGTATGTGAAATCCCTTATGTAGAAATATCTAACCCATTTATAATTAAAATGACCCTTATTTATTGTCTTAATGAGAATATTTTAAATCTTAAAATCAGTAGTGAGTGCTAATTACTTGAAAACATAACTTGAAGACCTTTGGGGGAAAAAAAAATCACACAGCTGGGCTAATTCTCCCAGTCCTAAACTCTCTCTGCAACATTTGTAACCAGGCATTGGTCTGACTAGCCAGCACAATAAAGGAGAAGATTTGTAATTAAATAATTATCCCTATAATAGTTAAATATGCAATCAGAAGCTGGGAATCAAAATAACTTGATGGCAAAATATTAGAGTTAATTGAGAAAAATTGGGATTAATTGAGACTTGCCAAACTTCACGAGTGTTTAGGTCTGAGGCCACAAACTTCAAGAGGAAAAAACACTGGGAATAACGTTCAAGGGAATTCTTGTAAGAAGAGGGAGGAAATTGTCCTGTTTGAAGATAACAAAAGATTGTCAACACTGAAATAAATGACTGATGCAATTTTAAATCTGCATGAGTAAAAACTGACTTCCAAGAGAAGCAACAGAACACAGAGAACAAAAAGAGCCTCGACTCAAATGTTATGATTGGACCTAGTCATCACAAGAGGAGAGGGTACCTTGGATTGTAAGGTTATAACTCAGAGATTTCTTGGTTTGGGACCACTCTTATAAGAGGAAATCCAGCTTCAGCTGTAATAAACCAACTCTTTGAGAGAACATGGAGTCTGAACGCTTCTTTACAGTCAGGGCTGAGATTGGATCCAGCTGCACCCAGACTCCTTGGAAGGAGTTTAGAATGCAAGGGGATCCAGGCTGAATTTCACAACTCAGCAGGAGAAGCTCTAATGGAAATTCTCAAAACATGAGATTATCATTAGTATAAAATATTAAATCTTTAATTTTCTTTTTTAACAAAAAAGTTGGTTTTGTGTGTGTGTTTTCTTTGCTTGGGCTCATTACTATGATGTATTTTTTTTTAAACACAAGTGTTTCATGGAGTTACCAGGCAGTAAGTTGTACATTGGTCTTTTCCCTGGAAAAGCTTTGGATGGCAAGTCCTAAGGCCCATTCTAAAATTTTAACTGAAATATGACAAAGTCATGCTACAAGTTTATTCTCTATGATGTACATTACTTTCACAGTTATGATTAAAACAAATAAACCAAAAACAGATACTGCAGCCAAATACTGAGATAATTACTGAGTTTAAAGCACTACCAAAAGAATCCTTCTATGTATTAAACTGGTTTTTGTCATTGGTGAGAGTACACATTAAGGTTCATTTTCCTGCTTTTCTTTGATTACTTGGTTGCTGTTACTGATGCAATGTAATACATACTGGATTAATGACCTAAACAGTAAATATTTTCTAGGTTATAAGTTACTTTCATGTTCTAAGACACACTTCTCTTTTTTTGCTCCTCACAGTGTCAGATTTCAGGGACTTGGGGAGTTTGAGTTTCCCTCAATGCTAATCTTAATCAAGACATTGTTTTTCTTCACAATATCCCTGCTTCCCAGGAATATTGAAATACACCCAGGATAACCTAAGTCGTAATATAACGAACTGCATTCTTCCTTCTTGCCAACTTCAACTAAAAAAATGATGACTGAGGAATCTGATATTTGTTTCAGCCTCCAAAGCTTCTACAGGAATTCAGACATCTCTTTCTGTGTCCTGAATATTGCTGTATGTACTTAAACATCCTCTTAATGATCACTGGAGGATTTTTTCCATTGCTATTCACAGAATCACATAATCTTAAGGGTTGGAAGGGACCTTGAAAGATCATCTAGTCCAATTCCTCTGCCAGAGCAGGACTGACTAGAGTAGGTCACACAGGAACTCATCTAGGTGGGTCTTGAATGTCTCCAGAGGAGACTTCTCAATCTATCTGGGCAGCCCGTTCCAGTGCTTCCTCACCCTCACAGTGAAGAAATTCTTCCTTGTGTTTCTTTAGAACCTCTTATGTTCCAGCTTGTACCCGTTGCCCCTTGTCCTATCATTGGCCATCACTGAGAACAGTCTGGCTCCATCCTCCTGACACCTACCCTTTTTGTATTTGTAAACATGGACGACCCCTCAGCCTCCTCTTCTCCAAGCTGAAGAGCCCCAGCTCCCTGAATGGAGCATCACAAGGGAGATGCTCCACTCCCTGAATCATCTTTGTGGCCCTGTGACAAACTCTCTCAAGAAGCTCTCTAATGTTTTCACACAAACTCTGAAACCAGTCTACATGAATGAAGTCTTTTACCTTCGAAAACTTTAGAGAGCTTGCTAGAAGTCCCTGCTTTTGTGGCAACCTGCAGTCCTGATCCAGGGCAACACACTCAGCAAATATAGTTTCTGGGTTTTTTTTGCTTTTGCTGTTTAAAATAAAAACAAAACTTAGGAAACCAATAACATTAAATGTAACAGTCAGGAATTGCTTAATATCTGTCACTTCAGGCTCTTTCTGTATTGCTGGTTGCACTTCTCAGACAAATCCCTGTCATTGTGGAGCACTGCTAGTTTTCACAGCCAAACTGTATTTTTGAGTTAGGTCCAACAGACTTAATTTCTTTCCCTTTCACATACGCGCTCTTGAAAACAACCATTAACCTATCCAGAAGACATTTTTTCATGTCTTGACATGTTTCACTCTTTGGCATTGCTTAAAGCATTGTTTCAGATCTCATTTTGTTAGACAAGGTTAGCCTACAATAGCAATCAGCCACTTTGGGATCTTTGATAATAGGAAAAGAAAAAAACAAACAAAGAAAGAAACAAAGAGAAAGATACAACAAAAATATCTACCTTAGAAAAAAAATGTGAAAGACTTTCACAACCATATTTTTCAATGAGTTTTAGTTGCTAAACCACTTACAGCCCAAGAACCATCCATCTGAGAATACAACCTTCCACTCCATGTGTCTTTTTATCTCGGTAATGCTTTGTAGGTACTTCATAGATCTAACAACTGAACTTTCTCATATTGTGTCAAATAGGTCAGACGTACTTTAAGGAAAGGAGCTACAACATTGACTCTTAGATGCTCTTTTACCCTTTGTCACCTATTTGGCAGCAAGTTACCCAATTCTCTGCAGGGTTGCCTGGATCAGCAGCATTACAGACCAAGTTCTCCCACCACTGGAATAGAAATAGTCACACCATTTAAAGTGGAGAATCTGTGAAAACAGTGATCAATGTCTAGAGCTTCCTCCCTCTACAATTTTCAGTAAGTGTGTAACACTGACAAGAACAATCAGTAAACATTTTGATGATTCTATGTTTTCTTTATAGAAGTTCTGCATTAGGAAACATAACTTGATATGTGTACTAAAATTTCCGTGATTACAGTGACTGCAAAATATTTGTATTCTGAAGAATACTGTAAATATTGAACTGTAAGTAAGAACTGTAAGTAAGCAGTGCTGTAGCTAGCTAAAGAACAAAACTGATCTGATCCAGGAAAGAAATATCCTATGATTTTATCAGCTCTAACTAGGTACCAGTATCTACCGACAAAATAAATGAGAACAGAGTAGTCTCTCAAAAGTGCACTATGTAGACCATAATCTTTTCTCTCCTTAACAACTAGACTCTTACATTCAGCCACAAAACCACCTCTATTTCATTGTTTAATGAGTTAAGTCTAAGTCCAAGTAAAACACAGGAATTATATATATTAATTTAGTACTCCTCTACAGATCTACGTAAAATCAATAAATAAATGATGAATGTAATTTAAAAGGACTCTTATTAAAAAAAACCAAAATATGTGAGATATGGGCAGTGCAGTGCCTGTGTCTTTCCACATGCACTTATTTTGTGGGTGATTACCAGAAAGCAAGTCTTTATATGAGCACAGATAACTGCACAGACACACACGTCCATCTAGGTTTATTTTTTTTGGTCTTCCTAAGTAAGTCTGCATTTCTGATGTATCACAAATATCATTTAATCATATTACCATTACAACAGTAATGGAAATTACCATAATCACTTTCTTAAAACTTTCAGTATAACATTTAAGGAGAGAAAAAACATCATCCTTTAGACTCCGTGAATATAACAACTGCCCTACCTTCAGGCCCAGTTTTGACAGCAATGATGCAGAACTCCAAGTACTAGGAAATACTTAAAAGAGTTTTTAAAATTCCAAAAGACAGATTTCTGGACATGTTCACAAGCTATTTCTGAGCTACACTATATGCAATAGTTTTGATTTCACTGATACTACATCAGATATTAATCAGCAACATTTCTGGCTCATTATCTTCAGAGTTAATCTTAGTGAGCCCTGCTCATTAAGAAAGGTTCATTCCCCAAGTCACTAAGTTGAAATTGAGCATTTAAAATAAAAACTAATCTCATACTGAGGTGTCACTGCCCACTTGCTTACTGGATAAAAATATGTTATGAGGAGGAAAACTTGCATCTGAGGCTGATCACAGAAAGACAAGAAGAAAAAAAGAAAGTCTAGAAAACATTCTTCTAATTATCAAATCTATGACATACTTTGCTAGCTTTCCACCCATCTTTTCACACTTCTAAAACTACATGCTTGTTACTAGATATCTTTTTGGCTGACAGTAATTTAAGTGAAAAGTTACCATCCACAACTTTTCCCAGTTGTTCATTAACATCTTTCTTCTCCACACGTTGCTGCCTCCTCAGATCCGCTATCTTAACTGCATTCATAGCCAGTCTTGGTGCAAGCCAAAATGTTTACTATCAGATTATACTTTGTCTTTAAATGCAAAGTATTTGACAGAGCTAAGTTAAAGGGAGATTCAATTCTACTGTCAGGAGGGAGGATATAATAACTGCGGGCAGAATGTGGTGAAGAGCAGCTGAGGTAGGCTTGCAGCTGTAATCTTTCCACCAAGCTCAGTGGCAATCAAGACAGTATTTCACACCACAGCCTTAAATTTCTGGAGGACAGATGAGAGGAAAAAGTGGCAAAATACTACAGACACAACAGTAAATCTAATAGAGATCGTCTATGGCTTTATGAAAAACCTCTCTTATGGAACCAAAGAAGAGAACAAAAATGCTATCTTACATTTACGGAATAGGCAGAACCAACAAAAATATGGAACCAGAAAGATTCTCACAGGGTAGGTGGTGGCATTTAATTC
Organism: Colius striatus; assembly: GCF_028858725.1. Taxonomy (NCBI): domain Eukaryota; kingdom Metazoa; phylum Chordata; class Aves; order Coliiformes; family Coliidae; genus Colius; species Colius striatus. The sequence goes on from NC_084762.1 coordinate 10,643,364, forward strand.
AACTATATGCTTACATGATAAGACTTACTCCAGGACATTCATACAATAAAGTAAGTAGCTGATGCGACACATTTACCGAAACCAGTAGCATTAAAGATTTACCATGCAACCAAGAGAAGGTGCTGTGAGCAGTGGGCCTTAAGAAGAAAGTCCAGATACTTTTACTTTGTGACTTCCTAGTTATTCTTCTTCTTTAGTCATCTTACAGCTACAGCAGATGACTCCAGAGCTTATGTCTTCAAGAGCCCTTCTGTTGACAAGTCCCATAGACTCAACAGTAAAAATGAGGCAGTGGTCCAGCCCTTTGGGATATGCATCTAACCGATCATCAAATGCAACTAGAGACCGCTACTACATAAGCTAAAAATTGCTCTGTTGCAATGAGTAAGGAATCTGGCCTCACCTTTTTCTTGGGCTCCAGTCTAGTCAGTCAGTCTAGCGCTCTAGTCAGAAGGTTGTGCTTCTCCACTTCAAACTAAATTCATTCTCTGCTCATCTCGCAACACCTAGAAATGAAAAAGATCTTACTGAGATAGCACAGGAAACAGTAATTTAATATAGTTCCTTTTCAGTAATTGGATTAGGAGGTGTTTGTAGGCCTGGTTCTATATATAAAATCGTAAATTTCAGGTGGCAATATGAAAGGCACTTGCAAAGCAATGTTACTGCAATGCTAACTCTGCATCTTTAACCTTTCAGATTATAAAGATGACAGCTAGACACTAATAGACACCAGAGACATGTCACGCTTGCTTTCTCCGTGGTCAACAATCTGTAATCAATTCAAACAGATGACACTGCTTCCATGGAAAAGAGAGAAAAAGTAAGAGTGAAACAGCTACCTTCATAATTTCCTCCAGATAGAACATACTGTAATTTGATTTCTCTGCTAGGAAGAAAACAAAAATCTGAATTACCATGTTTCATTCAAAAATGGAGAGTAAAAATTAAGGGTTTCTAGGAGACACTGCAACAGCAAAAATGATACAGTATTCCATCTGCTTCTAAGAAATAGAAACATTTGATTATTTTGAAGTAGTTGGCCAGAGCTGGCAGTTGAACTCAATTACGATTCCATCAGGTGACAGCTGATACATTCAATAGTGTTTGAGAGAAGATGAAATACAGTAGTCGATGCAAATTGGAACAGAAAGTAATCCCACCAAGCTGATACCAAACCCTTCCCTTGCCTAAGAATAGGTCTGACCTTCCAGATAAAGTTTAAATGATTAAAAACAAAGTTTGAAATGAAGTTTTAAAATATTTTGTTTTTAAAACTCACTTCCACTGAATGTAAAGCAGACAGACAAATACATGGCTTTCTGTGTCCACCTGCAAGAGACCTATTTTCTCCATGCTATTTAGCTTATACTAGGGGGAGATAATAATAAGGTTGTTTGAGATTTCTCCAGAGGTTGTATAATGAACTACACACGTAGCATTTACCTAGGATTATCAAATGTGGCTGCATTGGAAACGAGGAAAATATTAAACACACACAGAAGTGAAGTAGTAGATTCAGTCCTTCAGGGCAGCTGGTGCTCCCTTTTGCTTAATGCCAGTTAGGTCTCAACCTACTGAGAAAAACGCTACAGGTTAGTATTTTCTGCCAGACCACTCTGTAAATGAACATTCTTAATTGTAGTGGCATGCTGCTCAGGCAGAGATGTAAATAATTCTAAACTTACAGAAATCAGAAGGGGGACTTTAAAATTCTGTCCTACTAAATAGGAGGGCTATCTCAGAGATTAAGATGATATTTTAAGCACAAAAGGAAGCTTTTTCTCATCATTATTTTCTAGAATGATCTGTTACGCATTTGGGTGATTTTGCTTCATGGTGGTTCAACATCTTTCCTTCAGATACCACTCCATGCCAAACAAAGTTTTAGTCATCCTGGCAATTAGACTCTATTTTCTGTATCTTACCCTAAAGATGTCATAAACATTTTGTTTCACCTTTGCAGGTTCATCTCTTCTTTTGGCCTTAGAGACACCAAACTCTATAAATCAATTCTGATCTTGCCTTTATGACAAGTAAGCCCTAATTATCCTTCTTGTGACTCCAAGTCTTGAATTTCCCTTCAATAATACTCTTACCTTTCCATAAACATTCTTTACTCTCTACAAAAATATCTGTTTCTAGAAGAAACAGATTTGTCTTCTTAATCAGTGCAAGTAAAAAAAATATCCTCCAAAAGTGAATCTGTCTAATTCTTTAATCTGGTTTCTCCAGTTACTTAAGTTAGGAGTAGAGATTCATATCCAAGGAGGCTAGAATTCAATAGATTAAATACATTCCCATGTCAAGAATATTAAAGAAGTATTTAGCTGGAGACTTGGAGTTGGATCTGATCCCTGTGAAATCTCCACATAACTCCACACAACTCAGCACATTGTTACTTTTCTAAAATAGCAACTGACAAAGTAACTCCTTACTGCAAATAGGATTGCAGACTGGATAATAAAAGCAAAAATACAGGTTGGAATTAACTTTTGGAGATCATCTAGTTCATGCACCTCCTCAAGTTAGGTCTGACTTCCAGTTTAGGTTGGGTTGCTTTAGGGCCTTGTCCAGATGAGTTTTAAAAACCTCTGGGGATGGAAGTCCCTCTCTCCCTGTGAAAAGCTGCCTCCTTACATCCAATGGGAGTCACTTTTATTGTCACTTGTCGACACTGTCCCCATACCTATTGCTGTGCATCTCCCAGGAGAACCTGGCTCTGGCTCCTCTACTGTTCCTGCAACCAGCTCCCTGCAGTGTTTGCTTTTTTTTCTCTTGGTAAAACAGATATTCCAGTGCCTTAGTGGCCTCCCACTCAACACTTTGCTTTTTCTTGACCTCTTTATTGCTCTGGAACACTGCAAACTGGGCACAGACGTCTCCCTGCAACAAAAGAACAGAATCCCTTGCCCCAACCCCATTGGCTGTGCCCAGCTATCAGGAAGCCTTCCTTACTGCAAGGGCATATGGCTTCCTTGCCTGCAATTCACTGCCCATCAGACCCCCAAGTCTCTTTCCACAAGACAATTGACCACCAGGCCGTAACATTGTGCTGGGTAATGTCAAACCAGATACAAACTTCTGTTGAGCTGCTGATGTGAACAGTACTTACATGGAGTTTTAAGACAAGACAGTCCTGTCCTAAGAAATTTAAGCCTAAACTACCTGAGACAAGTAGCTGAGATGGGATGAAAAATAAGTGTTCAAGAAAGACAAGCCATTAAAAAAGGAGACCAATTGAAAGTTTTGAGCAGGACTCAGAGGAAGAATAAAGACAAATGCAAACTCAGAAGTTTCTGCTCAAGGTGTGTGAGACAGATAATTGACAGTCTAAAATTCAAGACTGGATGGCAGGGATAAATAAAGCAATAGTATTAGAGGGTTACCTGGCCGTAAGGTGTAAGACTAGAAGAATGATTGAAAGCAAAATAAGGTTATGTACAACCTTAGGCACGCAGCTCACTTCTTCATTTATTTATTCTTCCACTTCTGAGATTCCAATTAGCCAACATCAAAGATACCACAAACCACTTTAGGTATAAAAAGGTCTTCAAAAGGAAAAGTAGTAGTGCAGTCTGCTAGAGCTAACAGACAAAGAGTTCAATAATCCTCTACTGCACTTGAGCAATAAGGAGTGAGAAATATAACCTTAAAATATAAGTAATGGAAAGAAACAGGTATCTGCCTGAAAGGAAATCTCAAATTCATCACGCTAAGCTTTCAAATACAAACTTTAAACAAAATGGAGGTAGCTGGAAATACCTGTTCATTTTGCTTGTGAGAAAAAAATGAATCTCTCATGCCTTCAGGCAGCAGAGAATTATGTGGTCTTTCAAACTGAAAAAGTGCAAACTGTAGAGGACCAGACTGAATGAATGTTAAGATGCCAGTCTCATAGGGCCTTTGGAATTCTACTCAATAACAATATTTTTGATACGTCTCACACAGGAATGGCGTATTTGTTATAGTTATTTACACCTTGCAGAGTAAGCTAATAAAAACGAATGTGTTTATGCATTAAGGAACAGAGACAAAGAAAATGTCTGCATGAGAACATATAACAGGTATAAACACAGCAGTCATTTCAAGGTAAGCTGAAAAGGAAGAAAATAATACAAAACCAAAACCCCAGATAAGTTGTAACTGGACCATACTATGAAAAAGATTAATGTTTTCCACGTCACATCTTTCAAGTTTTGAAAAATCTGAAATGGTTGGTAGGGCTCTTTCCCTTAATCTCTGAAAATACTTGAAATGCAGAGTTCATTTAGTCTTTACAGCAAGAAACCTGCTCATCATAAAAAAAAAAGAAAAACCAGAGACAAGCAATTAGATGGAGGAACAGTTTCCTAAACCTGTAAAGCTGTTTCCAGCACTACTGTTACAGTTGGTTCAGATGGGACAGGAGTGGTATCCAACATTCAAAACTGAGATGTACAGGTCTGAAGAAGGCTGCTCAAATAAGCCCCGTTGACAACCCTGCTGCAGAGACTTGGTTCCTGAATACAAGTTTTCTATGCATTTTATTCAGGCCACGATAATGTCAGTAGCTGCGGAGAAGCCCCTTGGTGGTTACGATTATAAGGTTAATACCAATAGAAACCGTCTCCACTGCTAAAGTTCATTCTTTGTTGAGTGGTAGTGCCAATAAAAAAGGCTGAGGCCCTTGGCTGAGGATCTCAACACATCTCACAGTTGGGATCCAACTCAGTGTGCAAATATACCTTGCCCTGGTGAGCCAAAATTAAGTGGAAGATAGGGATGATTTTCAATATCTAGCACATTGCTCATAATATCCTGAAAGTAATTTATAAACACTGATTATTTGGCCTAAGCCTGTAATCCTCTTTATGAGGAAGATACCTACTGCACAAATAGCTTCTTGAGGGGAAAAAAAAAAACCAACTTGATTATGTGGCAACCTGTAAAACTAACTACATCTTCTTGTGAAAAGAAAAAGATAAGAAGGCATAAAAGAGCTGACTCTAATTGACACCTTTACAACAATAATCTGGAACAATACTTCAAGAGGAACAAAAAATAGGTTTAGTCATGCCTTTCTTTTCTTGTATCATATCCAAAAAAAGGTTTCAACCTCTTTCTTAAATGACATACTTTTACTTCTTATTGAATTCTTTATTTCATCTCGTTTATCCTTTCCTTACTGCTTCTTTTAATCAATTACTAAAATTACTCAGCACAACGGCTCATCAGGCATGCAACACTCTTTCATTGGCATGAGATACCTGGGAGACAGCAGCTGAAAAGGTCAGTCATTATGTGCAGTCTGTAAGCTAACATTTCCTATGGACAAAATATGTTCTCAGTTATAGCAGAGATGAGGCCAAATTGGATTTAAACTACCCATTTAAAGTTCTTTGTTTCTGCAACTAATCAAAGTCCGTCTTTGTTCCAAATAGAATGTTCTCTAATGTCAGGATCAATGAACTTGGACCTATGGTGTAGTTGCAGCTCAAATAAAGACAGAAAGGAAAAAATTATAAAGAGTAGGCAGCAACGAAAAAAGTCATTAAACACTATAAAGACATGAGGAAAAAAAGTGGGCAGTTGGGAGGACAAAAAGCCAGTAGGAACAATGATTGCCCTATTCTCAGCAGCAATGGAGGTCCACACTTCCCCACCTAAGTAGTAACCACCTGGGGTGCAGGGACTCAGCAGGAATCCACATCTAAATTAGCAGGCATTACAATGTTCTGCCTAGGAGCAAGGTAGGCTTATCTATCTAATGTTTGTATCAACCAACAAATAATTGCTGTGTACTCCTAAATTCAGCAAATACCTACTTGCAAGTCTCTGTGAATGGTAAAAGATACTAAAATCAAAGTGACGCAGCATAGAAATGACACAGAAAAGTATGGTTTGATTAAAAAGCTTTCTATCAGTTTGAATTCACTAATACTGCCATTTTTAAAATAAGAAAATGAAGGTGGCCTTCAGGTTTTGGAAAGAATAAACAACGTTGCCATATCGAAAAACCTGTTCACATTTTTAAGTCTGAATGCTGAAAGCACGGTATTTTTCGAACAGTCTGCTTTGTTTTGAAGCTGCTTCTGTAGCAACATCAGGAGAAGGTAGAGAAAAGCAAAGTGTTTCCCTTTAGGGCTAACACTGTACATGGACATTACATGATTGTCATTATCAAAAGCTCTGGTGTCATGGCAAGATCATCAGCAATCTGCAAAGATTGACTAGACAGACTGACAGGCTTAAGACCTTGTCTACAAATCAATTTGTATGGCATCCAGTTTCTAGTTCTCCTTTTCCTTAATAAACTGATGCCAGAATGTTAGTGACCCTCAGAAGACAAAAGCCAATTCTGTTGTTCTTATATTTAGTTTACAGATGCCATAAGCTTACTTAAATATTTATTAGTATTTTTCAATAAACAGAAACTTGAATCTGAAAGCTGTAGATTTTTGGTGGGGGGAGGTATATACCAAATTACATTATTTCATGAGATTTAATTGTAATTAATACATTGAAGTCCTGAATGAAATATTTACAAGCTGTCCTTTCATACAAGAGTCTTTTAATAAAACCACTCAACTTTCACTCAGTATTAAATATGAATACTAAGTATAAAAGCATCCATGGTTTTGGATTTCGGTAAAGTTAAGAAAAGCAATAGCTTGGTTTCAAAAGTAAAATTACAGCTCTATGTTGCAAGTAAGTACGTACACAGGAGTCCCAAAATATGTAACACATCCATTTAAATGTGCCACGTGCACAGGAACATTCTTCAGGTCTGTTCTGCAGGGGAGTCACAATATTCATTAAAATATAATAAGCTCCACAATGAATACAGCAAGTGCTCATTATAACGCAATGAGCAATAATTATCACACAATGGTCCTGTGGAGTAAACTCATTGCATTCCAAGCATGTTATGCCTTTTCTCTTAAAAAAGGAAAGTGTAAACAGGAGCTTCTCCCATCTCGGTTCAGAACTAGGAATCATATAGACATGTTGACATGACAGTGTATTTGACCAAACATACTATCACAATGTAACAACAGAAGCCAAGCTGACTTCAGTAGCACAGTGGGCATTAATAGCTTTAGGAAATCAGTCCTCACCTCTCCTTACACAATCTGAAACAATTCAAGCTCGCTGGCCTTCAAGTCACAGTGCAAGGCTATATACTCAATAAAACTCTTCCTGCAGGCTTTGCTTGAGAGATATTTACAAATCTACTGAAGAGGTTTCTGTCTAGGAGGCTGCTTTTCAAGATGTGTACAAAGAAACATCCCTCTGATCATCTTTTCCATTCATCTTCCTCATAGCTAAAGAAAGACTATCGAAATAAAGATGCCTCATTGTTCTTTTAACCCGTTGTTTCCCCTATTTTCACTGCATTACATCTGGAACTTGCCAAGCCTCCACAGAAAATGACACAGTTCTCGAATCTGACAGAAAATTAACCCAAGAAAAACAAAACAAAATAAAAACCTCAAGCCCTACAAAAAAGTGGCAACTTGTTGGTTGAGTCATCCAGCATAAATTCTCTCTAAGCTCCTCTACATTCTCCAGAGATCGCTTCTCCAGGACCACAAACCCATCTACTGACTCCTCTCTTAAGAGGTCAAGAAGTTTCCAACATTATGTTTTTCACTTACAGTATAAAACGTGGTTGGTATTAGCATGGTAAAGTTGTTTGAGCTGAATCTGAGAAACAGAAAGGCCTTCTCCAGGACAGGATCACAGAGCATCCAATTTATAGTACACAGGCAACATGCACCACCAGGCCAACACGTTTCTGTCTTAGCAACAAGTCAGGGACTGTTCCATGGTAGTCTGCAGGCACTGGGGACATGCCTCCTATCTATAACACATTGTCTTAGTTTTGGCTAGGGTAGAGTTAATTTTCTTGCTCGTTGCTGGTACAGGGCTATATTTTGGGTTTATGCTGAAGAGAACAGGGGGATGTTTTGGTTATTGCTGAGCAGTGCTTGTGCAGCATCAAGGCTGATTCTTCTTCTCACTCTGTCCTAGCAAAATATTGGCACTGGGGAGGAGGACAGTGTGGGGAGGCCTGTATGTGCACAAGAAACTGGGAGGGAGCATGGCCAGGAGAGATGACCCGAACTAGACAAGGCTATTCCATACCGCAAGACATTATGCCCAGTGTATAAACTGGGGGAATTAGCTGGGAAGGGCAGATCACTGGTCCTGCATCAGTCAGAGGGTGGTAACCAATTGCACTGGGCATCACTTGTCTTTCTCTTGGGTTTTATTTCTCTTAATTACTATTGTTATAGCTTATTCTTCTTATTATACTTCAGTTTAGTTTAACTGTTCTTAACCCATGAGTTTTTCTTTTCTGATTCCCCTCCCCATCCCACAGGAGGTGTGAGGAGGGGGAGTGAGCACCTGCATGATGCTTCGTTGCCCCCTCAGCTTGAACCACGATACACAGGTACAACCTGCATCTCCATAACAAGCCTGGTAAATGTCTGAAAGGAGGTTGCTGCTGCTTGAAGGCACTTGTGGCAGCAGGTCACATCATCTGCTCCAGGAACAGTAACCACCTTCCAACCATGCTGTTCCCTGAGGCAATTCTTGGGCATCTACCGTGTTAATGCACTGTGAACTTTGTGCCTAGGATAGCTGTGCTGAGAATATACAGAATAACAAACACATCCAGTTTGTTTAGGAAACACTAGATCTTGTATGAATCAATTGTACCGTGAATACTTTGCAGTCTTACCTTACACTGAAAGAAGCTCAACTAGCTAGAAATGTTGAGCACCACTCGAAAACATATGTTTGCTTGCAGATTGTCTCACTGCTTTCCAAAAGCACTTAGAAGGGTTTCTAATACAAAGTTGCACTGGATTTCAAAGCGTTAGTGGTGTGTTCATTGAAAATGAATGAGCATAAGAACAAACGATCCATTACTTCAGCAGTTTTCTAAAAAAAGTCTTAACTCGACACTTCCCAATGTAAAAAAAAAGGAACAACAGAAAAAAACCCCAATTTAACATAACATTGTAAATGAATTGATTATTTTACACCTTCTGCCATGCAAATACAAAAATATTTAAGATCTCTCTAGGCTGAATATACAAGATAATAACTCTTGAGCTCAAATTCCCTAATATGAATGCAAGAAGTCATGCTTTAATGAACAGCAAATATATAACAAATTTTCTTCATCAGCAAAGTGTGTGGAAATTGTATGTAATAAATGATGTGTAGGGGGTTTTTTTTATGACTCCAGTAAGAAGGCTTATTGTTTATTAGAAAGAATAAAATGTAAAACATAAAAGAAACAGTGATTGAGGACTGTAATCCAGACATAAATTAGTTTCCTTTTTATTTTTTAAATATTGGCAGTTCCCAGGGACAGTTAAAAGCTGCCATGCTACAGTGCTGTTCACATGCCCTAGTTTTATTTCACCTCTCCTGAAAGCCAAGATTTTACACTTAGAAGAGTCAGTAGTTCCCAGGTGCTAATATCATATATCAGTGTTAAAAATATCTTCTTTCAGTCAAATGAAATCTGTCTTACTATCAAACAAACGAAAGGAGGTACTTCATTTTAGCAACTACTTTCTTCCCTTCAATTATGTACAAACACATTCATATGCACTCCAACACCCACATAATTATTAGCAACACTCTTCCTGTCCTGCCACTATTTACTAAGTATAGGAATGTTCTCTATGAAGGAGCATTTGTACTTGACAAATAGTACAGGATTCACTGCGACAGGGTCTCAAATTTGGTTCTGAATATTTCAAGTTCTTGTCTTACTACTGCAGAGATGGTCTTTATGTTGCTATTGTTTTTTATTTATTCCATCAATCTGAGGATCACCAACAGCAGAATACACCAGAAAGCCCAACTGAATACTAGACAGAAGTCCATGCTTGTGAAATTTCACCTCCTGCCTCAATTTCAAGTGTCAGTTTAAGCCTCATTCTAACAACTGCTCTATACAGAAATTCTACTTACAAGGAGAAAACAATTAATATTTCCTCTGGGCAAGCTATAATTACTGCTAATGAAAGGCACTTCAGAGTCTCTTGGACCAAAATATTTTCATTCACAGCTCTCCCACCAACCAATAACAGAGACGTGTAAACAGAATTCAAATCCAAGTGTATAACTTTTGTTTAACAATACATGACTGGTTTGGTCAAGTGGTCTAATCATACAATATTATTGAAAAGAAATCGTTTGCTATAATTATGGAAATTCAGATTCCCATCTGTGAAAATAAGCAGCCTTGTGTCAAAGAATAGTCCCTTGTACCGCCACACAATGAGATCAATAACTTTTACATGCTTTTAACAGTATCAGCCATCTCTCTCTTTTTAAAAAGTTGATTTCCAATTCTTTGTATCCTCCCAAAGAATATGTGTGTTTGTGTGAATGTGTGACCATACACACATCCATGACTGTGACTATAAGGGCTGAATGGCAATTAACTATGAAACAACGTATTACATGATGAAGACATTGGAACAGGCTGCCCAGTGAGGTTGTAGATGCCCCACCACTGGAATTATACAAAGTCAGACTGGATGAAGCTTTGAGCAACTTGATCTGGGGAGAAATGCCCCTGTCCATGACAAGAGGGTCAGAGTAAATGATCTTTAAAAGTCTCTTCCAACCCAAATCATTCTGCAATTTTACGACAGTCCTGGAAACACCAAAACAGGGATTCAACCAAATACAGAGGAATATAGCACAGGGAGAAAACAAAAGAGTCAGTATTTAGATCACCTAGATTTAGATACACACTTCAGTTCGACCTATCTATGTCACCAGCAGGGAGCGCCAGGTTTCTCCATAGAACAGTTCTAAACAATTCAAGTGCAAGACCCCACCACAGCCCATGAAAAACCTAGGTGGGACAATTTGCAACATGTAGTACACTGCTTTCAGCTGATGGGTGAATCTAACAAGGATATGGCAGTTCCCAGTTCTACCTCCAGTGGACTCTCCTAAGGAAAAATCCATCCTATCATCATACTCTTCCTATCTGCTAAGTCAGAACAATTCCTCTTATAAAGTACTTTCAGGGTTCAACATGGTAGACTATGCAGTATTACATTGACCAAAAAATCTCACAGGTTGCTACAGTTGTATGGTAGAAATGCAGATAGCACTTGAACCAGCTTGGGAATTTTTACACGACACTTCACAAACACCCTTTAAAACCTGTCCATGTAAGCACGGGGTCAATTATATTGAAATGTAAGGAAGGTGAAGCAAGTATGGAAAAATATGTCTGTGATCTAAATATATTCCCCCTCTAAGAACATTTGCTTAAAAGAAGCACACAGTTTCATAAAGAATGAGGAGTCAAGTTTGTAACTGTAGAATAACACTCTGTCTTTTTATGATAACAAACCCAACCTTAACTCTGCTCAGGTTTGAAGTAATGCCATAAAAATATAAATGGCAATTACCATCAGGCAAAATCATGACTTTTACAGGCCTCAGGCATCTCTTAAATGTATTTTCAGTATACAAGAACTGCAGATGTGCAAACACTACCAAATTGCTTATCAGTAACTTACAGAGCTACATGACTACATTGTTCTGGTTGTGCTTGATGCACAAAGACATTACTTAAAAAAAAAAAACAACCCCAAAACACCAACTACCTTCTCACCCACGCCACCCTCTCCAAAAAGAAGCACCAAACAGGACGTTAGGCTTATTCATGACACTTTGTGGATTTGAAGGGAATGTAGTAACTATAGCAAGTGTAGAGTCACCTCACTCCCTTCAAATCCCTAACTGATTTGTTTTGGAGGAAAAAAATCTCATTCTGACAGTCTTCCTTCTCTCTTATAGGAAACACAAATTTTTTGTCTCTCAAAAAAGAGACACATTCAGAAGCCTCTTAAATATTCTATTTCAGTTGTTGGATTGAATTTTCAAATTCCCTGTAGCTTCGTTTGCTGGAAATGGAGAGCAAAATTGTGTTCATAATCAAATCAGCTTACAGACTAATGGAGACATTAATACTTCGGTATTAGGCTTCAAAATATCTCTTTAAAACATTATTGTACAATATTTGTTATTTAATCATAGTGCAATGTTCATGTCATATGTGAAATAACAGAGTGTTTCAGGGACTTATCCCAGATCGCCCATCAATTAAGTAGTGAAATTAAAAGACCTTATGCTGATTTATCTCTGGATTAGACTCTCTTTAAACTAGAAGTGTGTTCAAAGTAAGTTTTCTACTAGAAGTAATGCTAGTGAGATTTACGTGCTGGATTATATAAACCTCTGTAGGCAATTTTGAGGTTTTCACATTATTTCCTCTTATGACCTTGGTATATGCATCTCCTTCCTCTAGGAGAAGATGAATAGAATCTCTTCTATGAATAGAATCACTTTATATTGATTTTTTTTTCCAATGTATTTCCTCTCCTTCCTGTCATGTTGGTTGCCACCTTTACTTTACAAGCAAACTGTGCCCCATCATATGGCGATAGCAGATCTAGGTTAAGTCCCTTTGCAGGACAGGTCTGCTGGAGCTAACTAGCTGTTAACTGTCTGATCAGGAGCTCATGATCATCTGCATGGAACAGATGAGTCACTGGTATTTTGCTGTTTTGATTCAATCTCATAACACTCATAATTTTCAGGATTACTTTTATTAACAGAAACCTGGTTCTTAGCAGAGCAGGAGTTTCCAGACATAGAACAGGATTTTTCATAGCTTTCAAATTCGATTTATCATCCTGAGATACAGGTTGAAGTCTTCCACGCAAGCATGTTGAGAACTAACAACTCATAGGTTAAATGTGTTTCTTTCTAGTTGTTAATAAATATCCATTCCTATTAAACCCAGTAACTAAAGCTAAATCAAGTCCAGAGACCAAATGATTGAAAAAATGAATAAAATGTTTGTAATCAGTAATACAGTTTGTTTCCTGAAGGGTATTACACAAATGTTATGCACCACAGGAAGGTCACCATTGGTACAGTGATAACTGCACCTCTTTGGCATGCACACATGCACTCGCACACTCTCATTTTGGATGTTGAAGACATTTATCCCCAGTTGTTTTATAACATTGCATATGTTCCCCAGAACTACTAACACGAGCTAGCACAGCATGCACCAACAAAGTGATTGAGTTAGAGCCTCTGCATTGCAGGACAAAAACACTAGACAACAATGATTTTAATGTAAGTAGTAAAGAATGCTGCTCTCAAACTGTGTGGGGTATAAAACTGGTCAAAGTGTTAAAAACTTCAACTGGCATTTTGTCATAACAGCAGGGCCAGCGTTTCTGTCCTGGCAAAGCCTTATGGGATCCTTAGCACCTATGAGAGGAAGGGACTTAGCTTTGATTCTCATCTGTAAATGGTCCAGTCAGCAACACGGTGCCTCCTAAACCACACTTGTGCATTGGATCTGCTCCTATTACAAAGTGCTATCTGACACACTATTTTACCTGTCTTTTTTTCTTTTCAGAGGAAGCAGGTAATGAGAATGGGCTGGTTTGTTTCTTTTGTTTTACTTTTCTGTTTGTTTGGTTATTTTTCTAAGTGGAAACAACACAGTTATCTACTGGAGTCACTACACAGGATGATTAGTCATTTTAAGTAACTACAGAAGAAAACTATTACATTGTTTCCTTAAGTCAGCACTAAAAAAAAAGCAAAAGTCAAATTCTAAACAAGAGTCACACTTTAATTTGCATTAGGTAGCTATAATGTACCATGTCTTCTTCAGAAAAGTCTGAAACTAAATACTCTGTCAAAAACAGTGAAGTAGATTAGGGAAGCCTTTGGGTTATTTCTCTAAACAAGCTCTCTTACCTTTACAGTTAAGCAAAATGCAAAACATATGCCAAACTTCTAAATGAATTTAGTGTTTCCCCTGAAGAGAAACATGTACTATCATCCAGGAGAAGGAGAGTTATTGCAAAAGGAAGGCTTCAGTGTTTTCACACAACTGTATACGATTGACTGCAGCACAGAAGTAAAGCTTTGGAAACACGGGAGCTATGCTAAGTGTCTTGGAATAAAAAATAAACTCTGCACCTTGAATAAAGGCAGTTATTTTACCACCTGTGCTAACTGAAGTAATAATTTTACCTGTATTTGTCATTATATTTATTTTGATCACAAAAAACTAATGTAGAATCAATGCTCGTGAAACTGAATTTATCCCAAACTCTAATCTGAATGATAAACTGCATTAAAATACAAAAAATGTTCATGCTGCTTCACACAGACTCACTAAGAAACACATGCAGGGGCGTACAATTGCCACGTTTCATTGGCTTCCGTACCCTGTCCTCCTTGTATCTTGCCATTCATGTACACGAACAGGACTCTTTTACAGGCACACGTAGACATATACGCAGAGAAAGATTCAGGACTGCCTTGTTTTCAAAGACACACATTAGTGAAGTCACCCTGAGCAACTCTTTGCTTGCAAAAACACTCAGTTCCAGACCACTGGCAGTGCAATTGGTGAAAACGTCGTGTGAACTAAAGGCGCGCAGTAGGTTTTGTCCATGAAGAAGGATACATGGGGGTGGGCTAGGAAGAAACAAATAGAGGATTCATTTCTGGCTGTACATTTACAGTGTCCTTTACACAAAGTAAAGTTGGGTCACTGCTTAAGCTTTAACACGGCGCTAAAGGTGCATTTTTGCTGTAATTTCAGTCCTCAGTTATCACATAACATTACAGACACGGGGGAAAAACCCCACAAAACCAAATGGAAATTGCTATTCAAATATCAAGCTTAACGATCTTTCACATACAGTTTCACACGGTGTGCTCTCTCTACAGAAAGGCTCACATAACGTGAGTTGAGCTAAAGAATCTGCCTGCCATCGCCATTAAAATGCATCTGCTCGTTCTCCCCATAAGTTAAGCAGCAGAACTGTAGGTATTACGAACACGGTCACACACAAACACACACGCAGAGTGCCGCTACCTTTCTCTGCCTGGATTTTGCAGGTGCCTAAGTGCCTCGGACGAGCAAACGCGATCCTACACCGCACAAGGGTAAGGCTCACCGTACCAGCGGTAACTTTAAGACAGACAAATTACAGGTTGTGGACCCTCTGCCAACAGCGCTATTGCACAAAACATTTTTGCACCGCTCAGGAGGCTGTGTTAGCAGCACCGCTCTCCAGAAATACCCATGTTGCCACAGATTAAAGTGTCATTTTATTTAAGCCTTACCTTGGCTGACTTGCCCTAACTGGTGACAAGGCACTTTAATGTATAAGAAGCGAACGGGGACTTTTCGCGGTGCTGGCGGCACTGCCGCTCGCCGTCCTCCGAGAGGCCCCGGCTCTGCGTCCCTCGGAGCCCCCAGCCCCGCGCCGCCGCTCCCGCCGCGCCGGCAGCCCGGGGCTCGGCCGCGCCGCCCGCCCCCGCCCCGCGCCCGCCCGCGCGCCTCGCCTCCCGCACGCACTCCTCCTCCTCCCCTCCCCGCCTTGTCTTCTCCGGCACTTCGGGGCTGCACGCAGCCTCCTGCGCGCAATGGCAGCCCCCGACCAGCCCCGGCACTCGGGAGGAAGCGCGATCCACCCCTCCGAACATCCCCCCCCGCCCCATACATCCACCTCCCCGTACATACCGCTGTGGCCGGTGCGTACTACGGGCACAGAGACATCTTTGTCCGGCAACCGCGCGGTTGCGAAACATTCCCCCCCAGACGCCTTTCGTGCTAGAGCTGCTGAAGAAGGACGGCTCCTGCTTGGCGATGGCAAACCCCTAAATTGGGTGCCGGGAAGGGGGGCCGGGGAGCAGAGGGCTGGGCTGCCGGGGCGGGGGTGGGGGCACTGCAGGGAAGAAGGGAAGGGATGAGAAGGGGAGCACCGCCGAACGCGGGCAGCTCGGCGCTGGGGTGGCAAAGCCGGTGATAAATTTTCCCGTTTCTGTGCAAAGTCGTCACAGCCTGCTAAACATTCAACTGCCGGCTCGTTCATCAGCCATCCACATAGTCCGACGGTGGCTGCAAGACTGAACGATGCCCTTTAATGCCTCTTTCCCATTCTGCTGGGGCACGGGAGCTTTCATCTTGACCACCCTGTCCCCTTCCAGATCAGCCCCGATCCTTAAGGATTTCCTGTCCTCTAACACCTCTATATTCGTGTCGCTATACCATAAACAGTAAGTTAATGGATAATTTATGTCGTTTCAGGCTGGTCTGGATCAAGGCAGGCTGATACAAAACTCATTCCAAAACCTGGACCTTGTAAAACGTCCTTACTCCAAACACACCTTATTTAGAATTAAGATTAATGGCATTCTCCCGATTCAGAGTTTCAGTAATGGGGCAAACGTGGCAGGCTCTGCTTACCCAACCTGCTAAGGGAGTGTATTAAAAATGTAATTAACATCTAAGAGAAAGCCCTGGCACATGCCCTACTAGTGCAGAGGAACCTGCCTTCTGGACAGAAAGACACATGTGTTGGAGCGAGCCCCAAAACCAGAGCGTGCTCGAGTCCCAAAGCCCTGGCAGGAAACAGCAGGACAGAAGACTGCTGGTTTCTGGTATTAGAGGTCAGCAGCAGCATCCAAAGGATAAATTATAGGCACCCCATCTATAAAGGAGAGATCTGCAATTTAACATAACTAAAAGGGAAACTCCTACACTGAATTAGACAGAATTAGAGAACTGCTCACTGAAATCACTTAAAGAGGCGGTCAAATCCAGTGCTGGATTTTGAGAACTTTTCAAGCAAAATCACTCTGAGCTGCTCAGTGATACACATTAACAATGATTTTGCAAGCAAGGTAAGGGAACTGAAGGAATGAAGGAGCTAGGTGTTAGAATTCAGGAAGATGTAAGCTCTTGGAGGGAATGAAATAGAAGCTTTGCTATTTATATGTTCTTTGGCTTGCAATTGCAGCACATATGAATCAGTTCTTCTGATTGTTCTCTTTCAAGCAACTTCTGTTAGGTTTTGCATAGCTCCAGACCTAGATATGATCTGGTGGATGGTCTGCTTTCATCCAGATGCTTTCACTATTTTGCTTCACTACGGAAGAAGCAAATTTCAAATCTCCTTGTCAGGGAGACAGTTACATTAGTGGCATGGAGGTAAAAAAAGAAATGAAACGACATCCCTCCTCTTTCATTCTCTGAAGGTCCACACCATTTCACATGAAATGAATTCATGCCAAGCCAGCCTCCAAAATTGCCCTCCTTGTTGCTTAAAGTGAGAAAGGTAAAACATGGAGAGTTACCTTTCAGCCTACCAACCATTTGATGAGATGCTGTTTAGGTGTAATAACCCAAGGATACAGCTGAAAACAAATCATTTCATTTGAAGGTCTTTTTTCAGTAGTTTTCACTGAATAAGGCAGAATTATGAATATTTACCAGATACTCAGAGCATAAGTCATCAGCTCATTTGTTTCTGCAATAAGAAATATGACAAGCAGAGGGAAGTCTTGATGCTCCAGAAAAGCATTTAAAAGGTAAAAATCTACAAAGTTCTTTCTTCTTTTATATATAACAAATATGTGCATATAGATTCATATATACATATATCAGAGACTTCTCTCAGGCAAGAGCAAAGAATCAGTGTAAAGACATTATAACCACTATTGTAGGTTAATTTGGTATAAAATGGTCAAAGATTTTTCTTAACAATTTAAAATTATGACACTTCAAAAATAAGTTGGTAGTTTTAAAAAAATAGCTTCAATGAATTCTGACATTTCTTTTAAGCCTACATTTTTAGACTAAATACTGAGATTCGGTGTTACAGATGTTAGGTCAAGCCTTTCATCAGTTTGAATGTTAAAAGAATCTAGATGTGTCATGAGGAAAGAAAGCCTTAGAACCTCAAAATAAAATTGTCTGGGTCTGCAGCAGTATGGCCAAAGGAATTCCAGGGAAATTTGGGTATAACTCCTGAAGTCATTGTGTGCACAGGGTTTATTTCAGGACTCTAATAAACTTACACAATTCTAGCAGTTTATCGAAACACAGAACTTTGCCAATTACATTCAGAAAGTTCCCTTCCTAGACTTGAGAGCTTGTGACAAGGATTGGACGGGCAGAAAACAGAAGGGCATTTTTTGTACCTTCTAAGTTTTGGACATGTAGGAGCAGTATTAAAAGGAAGATAGACTAGTCCTGAAGGAGCATAAATAGTTACACCAAAAAGCAACCACATTTCTATGTTCTTGTAACAAAAAAAGGTTATTATTTTGCTGCTGTTGGTATTCTCTTTGTTAGATAACAGCTCCAGTTAGTCATTCATAGGCTATGCCTGCAAAACCAGTCTCTTCTTGTTGGTGCTTAATATGCTAAACATGTATTGATCATCTTGCAGGTAACTGACCACTCAGCTGACGTTTAACCAGTTATAAAAAGACTAAGCAGTTCATTAATACACAAAGTCATGAAAAAACCAGGTCATTTATAGGTTACAAATTTCTTTTACCCTAGATACATTAGGAATGGCTAAAACGGTATTGAGATTAACATATTGCCAACTTCAGCCCAGCTCCTTCTTGTTCCTAGACACATGCACTCCAATACCTGTAGTTGAAGAATATGAGCAGAGTCACTGCTGAGAACCTCTGCTCACAAACACAGAACAATTGTACTGGGGTTTCTCATGTTCTTGCTCAAAACCACCAGGGAATATCCCAGTTACCCCCATATCCAAGAGTAACTTCCCAATCTTACAAACAAATCACAAACCACTTCCTAGAGTGAAAGAGCAAAAAAATATTCCAACATCAAATGCCAATTTCACAACGCATGAAAGGGAATAATAGCACCTCTCAAAACAAACAGCAGTTAACACTGGCTGTAGAACTGCTTATGTTATCTTTCTTTTTTTTCTTTTACTAGATTAAATCATCATTTTTGTTCTCAGCTGCAGTGCATAAGAACCAGTCCCAGCATTGAGAACATTGAGAACAATGACACTCCTTTTTGTAGCAATTTCTCTTCTTGATACATTTTTTGTTCACACAGTTATTAAGAAATATTCTCACCGCTACTAATAAATGCAGAAATGAATTTTCTTAACTTTGTACATCATCTAGCAATAACAGCTCTTAGGAAACTATTATGTGAAAGTATTTCAATAAGTGCAATTAACAATTGGTCCTAAAGAGTCGAAAAGTACGTCAAGCAAGATATAAAAATAACGTCTATTGCTTGATGATACATCACAATTGGACATCATTGACTCAATATGGTTTTTACTGTGTAGAAGAGGATTTAAAAGTAATAAAATATAAAAATGCAAAAACAATTTTGAAATTCAATGCATTCAAAATATTGCTGTTTTTCTATCTTCAGATTTTGGATTAAAAATTCAAACCAAAACTGATCACATCAGTCAAAATGTAGATTTTTATCCAAATGGTGGGATAGAAATTTTTAACTGTCCAGTGCATAAATGCACAACTGAGGCATCTTCATGTGCCCGATGAAGACTGGCTGGAGAGTTCTCACTTCATGTGCCTACTGTATATTGTATTTTGTTTTCTTCAATTTGGTCATGTGCACAAATATTCAGAGGGAATAGGATTAGGACGATTCATTCTGCATATGGTCTCTCTAAATATTCTTGAAGTCATGTATTTCTTCTAAAAAATTAAAACAGTCAATTAGGAAAAATAAATTTTTAATACAGGTTAACAACTTCTACACAACCCTAATTGCAGAGGGAATGGCAATGCTGCTGAAGCTGTCTTGGCTCCTTCTACGCTAAGCATCACTGGAGTATTTTCTAATAAAACAACAACAGCTGTTCCTAGATATATGATGCCAATAACAGTTGCCAGTCACAGAAAACTTGTGATAATATAGTCATTTGCCTTTAGTATTGCATGAAATGACAGGTAAAACATACTGACAGGACTTGGAGGAAACAACATAGTATCTGCCATTTTGCTACCTGTTATCACAAAGCTCTGAGCTAATCAGTCCCTTTCTGAATGCTGGAAAGCACAGAAAATATATAAAGGGCAACACAAGAATAGCATGGTGTTTCAATCTTTCAGTCTCTGCATCACAACACCGAGGGAAAGAAAAGAAAGAGGTCTCCGCTAAAGGCAACGACGTGATTGACTGAGACATCAGTAGATCTTTCTGCCTATCCTGTGGAATTTCACACTAGTATATATAATAGACACCATTCAATCAAGAAACTTGCTTAATTGGGGTGTTTCCTAGGAAACCAATATAACCCTGTTACTGGATATAGTGCAGTGACCACTGTCAAATTCCCGGTAACGATTTAAGGTTTACATGCAATAGGTGGCATTTCTGTAAGTTTAAACCTGGTAAAGAAACCAGCCTGACGTTTTTGAAACTAATACAGGCAAAAATATTCTTGTTTTCATTCACAAGCCAAAAGTAAAGCCTCATAGGTCAAGTTTCTTGCTGGGTTGTTGCGGATGGTTATTTAGTTAACTCCATGTACCACCTGATTACAAAGATGTTTGATTTCAAATGATGAGCATTACATTCCATGGAATTTGATGGCTTTTACAACTAGTAATGAGATCCAGCCTTCTTCCCCACTGTAAATAGAGCTTTAATAATTTTTTTTGCTTAAAGGCAGGTAAACACTAACAGGCAAAAGCTAATACTAACAGGCAAAAGCTTCTGGGACGTTCTGAAGACAGAGTTTCATAATATCACCCTAAAGGACATTATTTGTGGGGCATATTATGTGCTTTTTATCTTTACTAAGATTAAAAATTGCTTCTCTCAGACTCTGCATTCAGTAGGCTAACAACAGATCAAAAAAGAGAACTCTAAAATGCTGCAAGAAGATGATGAGATTTCTACTGAAGTGAGAATATACTTTCCATTGAAACCATGATACTGAAACGTGCTGAGGCTATGTTTAGGAAAAATTGGGTAATTTTGGACATAGAATCTTCACTGCAACTTAGGAGTACTTCCTGCCTCCCCTGTATTACATCTGTATATCTTACCAGCTATTCTTTTTTACTAGTTTTAGCCAATATGAAGATGTGCCCAGATACTGTTTTGCTCCTTGTGAAAATGTACAGGATCAAGAATGTATTTTCATATAACAATGTGTGTCTATTACTTCATGTCCCATCAGTGGATATCACTGGAAAGAGACTGGCTGCTTCTTCTTTACCCCTGCTCCTTCATCAGGTATTCATACATACTGGTATGACCTCTCCAGAGTCTCTTCTCCAAGTCAGTGCCAGATCTCTATTTTGCTTAATATGATGGATGTTCCAATCTGTTAGTGATCTACACGGCCCTTCACTGTTCTTGCTGCAGTACCCGCGTGTGTCTTGCACTGGGTAGTCAAGAACTGGACTCGGCACTCCAGATAAGTCTCACCAGGTCTGAGGCAAGAGATGACCTCTTTGCAGGGCTGGTGTAGTCCATGATGCTATTGGCCTTTGCCACGATGAGACAATTTGCACTACATTTGTAGTATTATTTTGTAATTATACTGAGCACTAACATACAACCAAGATTGAATTTTGAAAATCACAGAACTATTTATCTGAGCTCTTGGTTGCCGAATCACCTACAGCTTGTAAGACAACTGTATTTAGTACAAGGTTGTAGAGCCAATTAATGTTTAATCCCAGTGCTTCTATTAACTGGATTAACCTAGTTTCTCGTTAGAGCAGGAAAAAGGATAAATCTGAGTAGATTTTTTTTAAAAGAGAAGAAACTGAGGGGAAATGAAGCAAAGGATAAACTTCTTGGTCACTTCCAAAATCTGATAGTTTAGACTGACAGCTTTTTCATTAGAAGTGTCAAATGAGAAGATAAGGTTAAAGAATATAGAACATAGTCCACAGGCACAGCTTTAGTGCACTGGGCTATAGAGATTCTCCCCCACTAAGGCCTCCTAGTCTACAATGCCAGGCCTGATGCATGTCCCTCTCCAGTATGCTTAATGCAAGTAGAAAATCATAAGATTGTATTGAAGTTTTTAAAATTCCAGTGGAGATAAACCTCTGATATCATCAAGGCAAAAGCCCCCTTCCTTGAACTCCTGGAAACAGTAGGCAAGCAAACTG
The DNA here is from genome assembly GCF_028858725.1 of Colius striatus. NCBI lineage: Eukaryota > Metazoa > Chordata > Aves > Coliiformes > Coliidae > Colius > Colius striatus. The sequence goes on from NC_084762.1 coordinate 10,665,393, forward strand.
ATTCTTATTGATTCTTATTCTCCTTGTTTTCATTTGAAGAAAGCCTTCAGTTCCACTAGCCAACTACATGCTCCCATTTAGGAAATGTCATGACGGTCATTTATTTAGTTCTTTTAAAAAAACACCTACTAGAATGCTTCCCAGGATGTGCTTTTCTTCTTCTATTTCCTTATTACTGCTCACTAGATTTCTTTAGAATTAATAAAAATTATAAACATCAGTTACATTACCCGTTCCATAGGCCAAATAAGCAACAAGAAATAATCTCATGTTATATGGTGACAACCAATGAAGCAGAGACACATGTTTTTTCTGTTCCCCAAGCATCAACAGAACAGAGAGTGTTTCCCTAACTAATAAATTTACTTTCATTGTAAATAAAACATAACATTTTGTTACATTTCCATTGTTTGGTCAAAGAATTAAATAGATAAATGGCTACAAGGGAAAAAAAGACAACATTTTCTTTAGTGCCCAAACTGTACATCATCTATTACTGTCCATCTGTTCACTAAAGGTGTAGGAAAGGCACATCATATAAAGCTTTATTCCCAAAAAAAGCCTTGCTAAAGTATTTCACTTTTGATTCTGTATCTCCTAAAATGAAAGAAGTTTTTCACAAAGTAGAATCTGTCAGTTCTCTTTCCATCTAACATTAGATAAACTATTGTTATTATTTTAGTCTTACGATTCTATGTAGTACTAAATCAAAACTACTGAAGGGTGTCTACCTCTGAGGGAACTATCACAAAGGCCACTCCATAGACTGTAACCAAGAAAGAACAATTAAATAACAGAGTCATGTGTAAGACAAGACAAAAGACTTCACTCACTTTCTCTGGTAGTAAACCTAACTACTGAGACTTGATTAGTGCCTATGGTCCAGGAAGGTTCTAGTTTTGCTTTAAGGAATTCAAGAAATGGATGATCAGACACTTCTCTTGGTAGTTTATTCCAGTGGTTAATGGCTCCTCTATTTAGTAATCTTCACTTACTGTCTCAAAGTCATTTTTAAGACAATTTGTGCAATCTACTGATAAAATGTCCCATCCTTCCCATCTCTCACTCTTTCAAACTTATTAGAGATCTGTAGGTAAACAGGAGAAATACAAGATGGGACAGGATGCATCCAGCAGTGGAGTGACTACCATCTCTGGGGAAATACTCCCTGCTCTCTATTAAACAAGCAGAGGAATTCCCCAGCAACTGAAAAATGGCAAACTGTGTCCATCTTCTGAAAAATAAAATGAATGAAGACTCACAAAATTACGAGGCTGGTCAGCCACATTTATAGAAATCCTCTTAGAAAAGATTTCCAGGTTCATGGACAGCAATTAGCTGACTTGGAATAGTAAGTATGGACTTACCAAGAGCAAATCCTGCCTGATCAACTTGTTTTCTATGATGAAAAGAACAGACGTACACCAATACAGAGGTGCTGATATCTCCTCTTGACTTGAGCAAGGCTTTTGACACCAGCTCTTACAAACCCTCACATTATCCTGATAGCCAAACTTACGGGTTGGATGGACCAAAAAGCAGTGAAAGACTGGCTGGACTGTAAGACTCTGGGAACTACAATTCACCAGAGTTGATACTGGTTCAGACACTATTTGTCATCTTTGTCAACAACATGAACAGCAGGACAGTATGCCAGTTGGCAGATGATTCCACATGGGAGGGAGTGGTTAAGACACTGGAGAAATGGGATGACATTCTGAGGAATTCCTGCAAGCTGGGGCATGGCCACTGAGGTGGTTTGGATGCTGGAAGATTTGATAGACCTGAAAAGGTTGTATCAGCTGGGTCTGGATTTCCTGAAGAAATGAATGAAAAAGATGCAGTAGGGATCTGCTAGTCTTCCAGTACCAGAAATAAAGCAGTAGGAGAGACAGAGACAGGCTCTTCTGGGAGCACAGCAACAAAACAGAATAGCGGTCACAAATGGTAATAAAGAGAACCCCCATTAGAGATAAAGAGGCAGCTTTTTACAGAGTACGAGGTTAAGCACTGGAACAGGTTGCTCAGACATATACTACAGGATGACTTTCAAAAGAACTGAAGATTTTCAAAACTCAACTGGCCAAAGTCCTAAGCAATCCAATTTACTTCTGAAGTAAGACATGCCTTGAGGAGGGTCTTCAATTTAAACTCTTCTTCGAATCTGCAAAACTAAGCTAGATCTCTTAAAACCAGACCAGTCTTTTCTTTTTCCCATCCTATATTGAAAATAATAAAAATATTCAAGTTAGTCACCTGCAATACCTCTACAATCAAGAGAGTCACACAAGTAGTCAGTCTCTTATTTCTTGTGTGATAAGAAATTCTATTCTCAATTGGCTGTACTGAAGACAATGAAGTAAAATGCTTGTTTCTGTAGGAACAGCAATGAGGAGAGAAAAAACAAACCCTTGTATTTATTACTAAAAGGGCCAGATATAGCTGTATGCATGCAGAGGATAGATATACTCAGTAAGAAAAGTACTGTTTTTACAATATTAATGAAAAACATGTTCAAAATTCATAACTATTTTAAATCCTGATTGAGGTGGAAGAATCAACCAGTTGATCTCTATAGAATTTTTTAAATAGAAATATTTAACAGTAAGTTTTTTGAAGCTAAGTTTATTTAGTGTTTCCTTCAAGTCCTTTATTATAAGTTATATATAGAATCATAGAAGATCATCGAGGCCAGCCTTTGTCCCAGCCCTACCACTATTGATTCTTTCTCATTCTTTTAGATGCTGCAATAAAGTTCACTGCTGTAAATGCAAACTCAGTGTATAATATGCATATATTGACACATCTAACATTTCACTGCCTGTACTTTAACACTTGCAATGTGTGGAGTGTTTAATGTTCGGATTATTCAAATTAATAACAGTTAATATAAATTTCATTTAATATTAATTTGATTTTGACCTTACTTGCCTGCTACATTGTGCCACATCTGAAATTATTTTTATCAGTGGCATTTAATGAAATCAGTACATCACCATAACCTAAATGAACTGGCAAAAAAGGATCTCCAGCCTTGTCCTGTTCCATCCCAATGCAATATCAGTATTAATAAACAGACATTATTAAATTCCAATGCAGATATTATTAAATTTAGGGGGTTAGTTCTATGGCCAAGACCTAAGTCCTTTAATATATCCTGTAATTAATAATGTATTTTCTAATTTAGTTTCTTGTACTGTAGTGCACTTTTTTAAACCCTATTCATTGTAAAAGGTTCAAATGTATCACCACAGTTCTAAGAGAAATCATGTTTTGTTCATGCTACAGTTATTAACAAGCTTTTGTTACTTTTATGGAAATTTAAGTCCAAGGAACTTGACACAGAATACACATTTTCCACAATAGTGGATAACTCAGAATCTTCTGTCTGTAAACAGCAGAAAAACTTCTCTTAAATTGCCATGCTACTAAGGAGAAGGAAGAAAGATCCAGAAGCAGAAACACTGCTTGAAAGCAGCTGTCCTTCAAGGCTGTCCAAACTTTCCCAAAGCCAGAGGTGGGAGCTGGAGGATGTGCTGGTTGCAGCACTCACCTGGCCACACTGGAGTCAGACAGGAGTCAGACCAACTGCTAGCACTGCATGCGTTACATCAGCTGTCACGTTCTAACCCAGGAGTAGAAACACCCAAGTGAAAGACATCTGAAGACCTATAACTTATGTCAGGGGCTTACACTTGCAACACAATTATCTGATACACAGAACTTTTTCTCTTCTTTTTGTTTCCTGGTAACACCTCTGCCTCCTCTGGGTAGGTTTGCTCAAAGAGGTATTTACTACCATGTTAAAAAATTCTTAAGAAATGCTTCTTGAGTTAGACTCAGAGAGCCCAGCAGCACGAGACAGGGAAACATGCAGCCCATGGCATCTCTGAAGGGTGAGCACTGGGGAGAGCTCTGAGGGGAAAACTAACAGAAGGCAAAGCCATCTGGCTTCCTGACTACCAAAGGTCAGCTTCAGAATTGACATATCTTGGCTTTAAACTGTTGATAGCATGAGTAAGCATTCAGATAAATGGATGAATTTCAAACTACTGCAAAAGTCTACAGTCGACTTAAGACTTGGGAGAATATCAACAAGAGTTAGGAGAGGGAATCTGGACATTTTTGCAAAAAATGTCTTGCTTCCTTCACTACACTTCCTTAAAACAAAACCAGTGATATATAACATAACGAATTTTCAGATAGAACCAAATGGCAATGGCTGATACAGTTAAGAGTAATATTTTATCATTAAAGTTACCATCATTTAAGCATTTAGAGCATCTTAAATGCAACTAATGCACAGTAGTAATTGCATAGTAACCACACATAGAAAAATCTTCAGTTGGAAAAAAAACACTCTAGCTTTTAAAAATGCATTTAAAAAAAATCAAGTAATTCTTGGAAAAAAGATTCCATTCTTAGTTATGCTCAAGACAAATTTTAGTTTTATTCTGTAATGGAAAGAAAGTCAATCATCTGTGTACGGCAATTGGGTCTGGTTTTGCACTTGCAATCTCACAATCTATCTTCCATGTTTAGTGTTGTATTGTTATGTCTTGCCTGTTATGTGGCTTATCAAAACAGTATCCCACGTCTTCATTGCTGATACCATCTTATAAGTTACCTAAAAACTTTATATAACAGACCAAACTATGAAAAAATGTGTCAGAAACAATTTTGATGCATAAGACACCAAAATTTAGGACTACTAAATTGATAAGCCACGTCAGTCTACTGTGATTAAAATTTGTTGACTGATTGGTGAAATGGACAGTATTTCATAATGTCAGGGAAATATCGATAAATAAGTATCAGTTGTGACTGATTATTCTTTGAGATTGAAAGCTGATTAATGCCTCAGATCTACCATCATTTTTTGTGCATGTTGAAGGGCACGTGTGGCTCCTAAGTAAACCCAAAATATTTCTTAAAAGAAATTTCTCACTTACTTTAAAATAAAGTATCTTTTTTAAGGTGTTGCAGGTTTCAAGACATTTTAAGCACTAGTCACCCTTTTCAGATAGCACATTTTCTGTGAAGAGCAGCATGTTGAACTAATGTTTTGAGTGAAAGGCTCTAGAGACACAATGATCAAAATGCTCTTAATTGACAGTGTTTAAAAGAACAAAAACATACTGGAATGATTACAGAGATTAAACTCCTGACTTGCCTGATAAGTTGGACATAACTGCCAATACAGAACTTGAAAAAGAATTTAAAATAATAAGTCAGTGTCAAAGATATCATCCTCAAAATTTAAGACACTGTCCCCCATGTTTCATAGCTGCCAGATGAAAGATGCACAAACACCAACATAAATTCTTTTGCTTTATTATCACCTTTTCCTTCTTCCACTCTTGGTGGAATTCTTTAGTTTCTCAGAGTATCTTTGGTATCTCCTGTACTACATTGTTTAATAGCAAACATGAGCTTCAATATCCAGTTGTTTCATGGAGCACAGAGTCATGATTTTAATCACTTTTTAGAGTTCTTTGTTTTGTTTTTATCAATAAGCCAAGTTTCTTTACATGCCAGTGAATTCAATGCAATCAAGCACTAGAAGAGTCATGTACTTTTATGAGACTGATGCTTTAGGTAGTTTTTGTTATCATAATAGCAGCTTAGTTCCCAGATTCTACAAAGATTGATACGTATGGCCTAATTATTCCACAGTGAACAGCTTCTATCATTACAGTGGGCCAAAGTGGGTTCCATGTGCTTCTAGGATCTCTAAAATGTTGCTGCTGATCTGCTTGCCATAGTACAATTTTAGGATGTTTATATAAGTTGGAATTTACAAATGTTATCACATACTTCAGCTCTCAGAAACGTATCACTGTTTCTTAATTAATTAAAATAGTTGTTTCAGATTTAGAAGGTGTTAACTGTGAGAAAAGTAAAAGGTTTTATTGGACTTTGGGTGTTTGCTACAGTGCTAAGAGAATAACAAATACAGTGTCCAGCAGCAATCTGGACATTAAGCCACAAATGCTAGAGAGAGAATAAAATCATTTATCTTAAATTTACACACTCAAGATCAATTCCTGTAAGGTATTACACTGAGGAGCCCCACAGCACGTGCAACTCTGCATTCACTTCACCGAAGCTACAGTAAGCAAGCCAACTCTTTACTTCTCAACCTAGATTCAAGTCATCCGCTTTGAATTGTGTCAACATGATTAATTACATAAAGAACTCATTAGTAAGACCTTTTAAAAATACAGAGATAAATGGAATGAGAGTTGGGAATTAAATTCTGTTACTGTTAACAAATCTCACTACTGTTTCCACATACCACTTATAAATTTACATTACAGTCGATAGCCATCTAGCAGTTGGATCTCTACTGAAAGATGGCAATTTGCTAGCAGATTAAAGATAGACAAAACAACGCTTATGCCTTCAGCATACAATTTGGATGTAAAACAGTCCTACTGTGGAGATTTATTTTCTCTATGTGAAAAGTATTACAGTGTTCTGCATGTTCTAGCAGTAAACAACTGTCAATCAATGTAGTGCTGCAAGGGTATATATGTATATACCTGACTGCTGAATCAAGAAAAAGACATCTGGGGATCACACCACGCTAAAAGAAATTATTTAGATACACTCACACAAGTGATTCACCAAAGGATTTTAAGGTAACTTCTCTATATCTTTGTCAAAGGGTCTTAGTCAACATTTTATATTTAGTTATTTTCCCCTCCTATAAGTTTAAGCTCAAACTGCTGGTTTGAAGTACATATACTACCTTCTCTAGTTTTCTTTCATATAACCAGGGAAAGTATTTTTAGATTTGTGCCACTGCAATTTCTCTTTCAAGTCCCTTATATTGTGAGATTGGCCATAATACAGAAAACAGTGTCTGTTGGGGAAACCACAGAAGTAGACCTCTCCATCTCTCAGGATTTGCTATTTTTTTTTGTCATTCCTGTCTCATTTCTAGGGTTGAAACAGAGATCCTGTGATATATTGGTATTTTATTCCCTTGAAAAATTCTCCCATTCAATTCCCTAGCCTTTCTCATAATGGCTCCTTTTTGACAGAAACAGTAAAACCTTATTTTTTAAGCCTTTTTGTCTGTCGCTAGCTCTTGCAGAATAGTAGTGTGCTCCATCTGCCCTTACCATTAGAATTTCATCTATATCTTTCAGTTTTGATGCATTTAACAGTTCTTAAATAAAGTTAGGTTCAAAGCTTTCAGGTATTATTTCTATTCATACAACACCTTCTTTGTCTATTTTCAGTGTCACTTTAAAATAAGTTCATTTTTTCCCCTGTACCTTTATTATTCATTCTTTGCCGTTTGCATTTTATTCCCATTGTTCTCAGTATGGGAAAAGCAAATTTCAAAATATTTACTTGTTCTGGCTGTGGCCATTTCTTTTTTTTGCTTTCAAATTTTAAATTCACTTAAATTTCTTACAAGGCATTTGCATTGCTTCTACATTTACCTACATTTTTTCAGCCTGAATAAGCCTGCTATGATATTCTCTTATTCCCCAGAGATGAAGAAAAGACCTTTTTTTTGCTATAAGAGCTGTCTCAGAATTAAATTCATAATTAGAGCTTCTTACATTTGCTCTTCCTTTTCAAAGTAATGGGTAGAATAAAGAGTTAAAAGAAAAAGTTTCTGCCCTTTTTTGCTTTTTGTAATTTTGGCTTCAAACAATTACTGCTGAATATCAAGATTCTTTAAAGTTACCTAGATGGAAAACTGGAAGAATGAGACCGACAACTTTATTGCTCAAACACAATGGCCCTTTCTACTGCCACAGTAGAACAGATCCCTCCGTGGTCTGTGCAGAGCTTTCTTGAGAATTGATGTGTACCATAAAGTGAATTACTATTTTCACTACATTGCACTTCAAATGCAAGATGTATTTCTTCAGGTACATCTTCTCTAATATAAACATAAGCTTAAACTTACTTGTGCATTTCTACACAAAGAAGTATCTCATATCCACATGCTTTTAAGATAACGAGTGACAAAACCGCAAGAAAGACTGCTTTTTGGGAGTAAGTGGAGGGTAATGCAAACAGAAATGCTTATCAAGTAGGTTTAGAGCTACTGGTCTTCAGAAAATGTTCTGACACTATCAGAAAGGCACACAAAAAATTCCATGAATTCAAAAAAATCATTAAATAAAATATTTCAAGGGAAATAACTGACTGGTGGGGTGAGAATTCTACACATTTGATTTATAGAATGACAAGGAAAAATATTTAAGATTATCTAAGAAGATAGATTAAGTCATCCCACATGGAACATTCTCTAAAAAAACAAGAAAAAACAGTATCACAACACTCTCAAACACTGTTTTCTTGTTTCCATTGAACTTGAGCCTGACTGTCTTGAGTAGAGTCCTGCAACTCGGGAGCAAGAAACCCATGCACCACTGCAGGCTGGGGATGATCTGCTGGAGAGCAGCTCTGCAGAGAGAGACCTGGGAGTCCTGGTTGATAATAAACTAAACATGAGCCAGCAATGTGCCCTCATGGCCAAGATGGCCAATGGCATCCTGGGATGCATCAAGAAGAGTGTGGCCAGCAGGTCAAGGGAGGTTCTTCTCCACCTCTACTCTGTCCTGGTGAGGCCTCATCTGGAGTTCTGTTTCCAACTCAGGGCTCCCCAGCTCATGAGGGATAGGAAACTGCTGGAGATAGTCCAGTGCGGGGGCACTAAGATGATCAGGGGACTGGAACATCTTCTTTATAAGCAAAGGCTGCAGGAACTGGGGCTGTTCAGCCTGGAGGAGACTTGGGGGAGGGGGGGGTGCTGAGTGGTCCTCATTAATATTTACAAGTATTTAAAAAGTGGATGTCAAGAGAATGGGAAAACATTTTTTTCTGTAGTGCCCAGAGATAGGACTAGGGGTAATGGACAGAAGATGGAACACTAGAAGTTCCACTTAAAGAAAAACTTCTTTACTGTTCAGGTGAGGGAGAACTGGCCCAGGCTGCCCAGGGAGGATGTGGAATCTCCTACTCTGGAGGGTTTCAAAACCCACCTGCATGCATTCCTGTGTGACCTTATCTAAAAGTAGACCTGCTTTGGTAGGGGGGCTGGACTAGATGACCTCTTTAGAGGTCCCTTCCAGCCCCTACCATTCTGTGATTCTATGATCTGTTGCCCACTTTACACAGATATAACAAAAAGATTAAAAGCTTACAGTACGACAAACCATTCCAATGTAAATGGAATAACCGAGGAGTGTGACCTCTGATACCCTGGCTTACCTTGCTCTTCAGATGAAAGCATGCAAATCAGATGGTTTAGGGTACTTACTATCTCTTATCTCTGGAGTGTAATACTGAAGCTCACTGCTTGAAACAAATGAGATCTTTGCTGAACACACAATTATATATATATTTAAATATATGGAAGGGAAAAAAGCAGAAAAGGCATCCTCAAAAAATGTATCAAAACGAGGCTTAATTCAAAACTAGTTATACACAATGGAACCTATATGAAACTGCTAAATGATTCAAGATGATGCAGTTATATTTTTATAAGTAGTAAAGTTTTCAATTACTGGAGTCTAATGTTATTTTATCAATGTATATAAATATCTAAAGGAAGGTGCAAAGAGGACTGAGCCCGGCTCTTTTCAGTGGTACCAAGTGACAGGACCAGAGGCGTGCTGAAATAATCTGAACCCTTCAATTCTCATTTAAGATATGTTTTTCCTGTCTTCAATAATGTTTTTGCCTTCTTTTTAGAAATACTGCGTAGCTCTCTTCACATCTTTTTAATCATAAAACCATCTGAGCCATACACAATATTTTAATAGCAGTCTTTCTATGCACAGACATAGGATCACTTTCTTCTTTCTTTTCTTTGGGCCCATTCCTACACATTCAAGGGCCAATTGAGTCATTTTTTGCCCTAGCAGAGTATTGAAAATTGTTTTTGAGGGAATTTTTTGTGGTGATTCATTAGCAGTTTCCTGAGAGAGTATTTCCAGAAAAAGATCTGCCATCATAAGAGAAAAGTGGATCAAAAATAATTTTGCAGTATTAAATTGCCTTCTGTTTAATTGTTCTTTCATTACAACACAGATTAGAGGATCACTCCACAAACTATACTTTGCCTTCCTAGTAATTTACTATATAAACAATATGTATTTCACCCACATAGTGTCTGAGTATTTGACCTGCAATCTACCCAAATAAGAATACAGACAAGCCTTAATTATTTAGATTTCCAATAACAGTCATAAAGTTGCCTTGATTCTTAGGTAGGTTTTTTCCTTTCCCCTCAGGCAGTACTGAAGTCAGTCCTTTAATGAAAGGCTTTTACTGTTTCATTTTTTAATCTGCCTAATATAGGACAATAACTCCACATAAAACAAGATTATTTGAACCACAATTCAGAGAACTTGGTTATCCTGTATCAACACACACACATGTATTAATCATATGTCTGATACAGCAGAAAATCTTGTTTACAAACAATTCTATACAACTATGATGGTTTGACAGCAATTATATACAGAATTTTCTAAACTATACTATGACATATAAACCATCTCCTGGGATTTGCATCAGACTAACTTGTCTATACAGACACTAAGGATTTATCTCCTTCTATACTCTCTCATCTTTTAGATTTAAGTATTCAGCTTTGTTCAAAAATTTATACTAACAGTACAACAACATTCAAAACACTCTTGAAAGCCATGTTATCTTAAGTTTCTCATGGGCTTCTGTTCTGAATACTGTTAGTTTTAGTGGGTGTTACTCCATGTCCTACTTCATTACAGATGAAACTTTTCAGTCAGATTGAGAAAGAGGAGGCTTGTGATTCTTTTCACATATGTTTCTGCCTAAAAGCCTGTGCAAGGGGAATACATCAGACTACTCAGACTACATAACAATTACAGAATCAGAGCAGACTCTGGGTTTCCCTTGGTTTGTCCAGTGTCAGTGTAGTAAGGCAAAATTTAATCTTGGCCTTAAGGCAGGGAACAAGACCAGCTGTCAGTATAGAGATGAAATAAGCATTTCTAAGTGGGAGTTAGTTCCTCTTCTGTTTGAAGATAACTGCTATAAAAATATCCTAGTCCAGCATGTTTCTGTTCCAAGAATACATGGCATAAATTTTCAAAAGAGCCATCAAAAGAAGCTGAGAACACAGTTTTATACAAATTTAAGTAGGCAAGAAAACAATGCAATTCACATATACAGTAAGCATAAATTTTATGAATGGTACATATGTTTTCAGAATGTGTTGACACCTTGAATGTATAGAAAAAAGTGATACAAAATTGATACCTCCATATATGTAAATGGAGATCCAGATGATCCAGAATTCAATGTATAGTTTTTTTCCATAGGCTCCTGAAGTTAATGCAAAAGGTCAAAGAAGAGATATAAGACAATGAAATTAAATTCACTGAAGTAAAGATACTGTCTCCTGTTCTAGTAAATAAAATATTATTAAGATGAAGAGTTCTGTCATTTTTTGCAGTAGGATTCAATTCAGTCTTCAGTAAATTCCATGATGTTTGAAGGCAGAATATGTAGTGATTTTAAAACTACAATTATGGCACATAATAAAGGTCATATCTATGAAATTTGAAAGAAATTAAGGTATGAAAATATGTACTATCGCTACAAAAATGCTACAAAAAGTGGACCTATCTGACCAAACTATCAGGGTTTCTCTTCTCCCTATTCAATTTCTGTAGGACTTTTGCCTGCAAAATATAAAGCGGCCAAATCCAAATGTTTGAGATATAGTGCATGTATCAGGGCGAGTTCTGGCTTACATATTCCTCAGTACAAGATTAGAAAACTTCAAATGTTTTTGAAAAAGTATGTATGTACTTGGATTTTAGTCACAGTTCTATTTTTTACAGCCCTTCTTAATATAAGTTGGTCCCTTCCTGTCATTTATTTTCTTGACAATCTCACATTTTAGCTTCAGATTTCTTAACTTCTTGATTTTCCTTGCAGGAATAAATAGTTTCAGGCCCATTTAGTTGCATTTGGTTTATTACATATGGTGAGATTTACACCACAATGGTGTGTGTTTCTAATCCTATCTGTTCAGTTACTTGTGATATTTCTTTTGGTAGAGACAAGTTTGATTTTTATGATCTGAAATGTCTTTACCTTGCACAACTCTTCTGTTCCAGCTTCTTTGGTTTTTTTAGAACAGGAAACACAGCTACACTACATGACTTCTTAGGGCCTTTTAAACCCTGTAGTTTTTCATTGTACCAATCCAGTGGTTGAACGTTTATTATTATCATTATTAATGTGAAAAAGCAAGAGAGGGCAGGCTAATTACCTCCCAGTACAGGTAAGGGTGGTTGTTATATATTGCTAAGTACCAGATGGTAGCTGGCTTTCATGTTTATAGGCAATAGAGAAGTTATTAGCAGCCCCAGTTCTCTAGACAGCAGAAGGGCTGTCTATCACTGCAGTGTCTAGCTTCATACAAGCAATGACTCTAGGATTCTGACTTTCCCATTTAGGTGGAAAAGAGAAAAGATATGATGATATCTCTATAAAGCCTGCAGAGTGCTTTGACTAAACTTTTCTGATCCAAGCTGAAAGAGACATCTTGGTGGATAGTGCCTTCAGGATTAAGAAAAATGGGGAAATAAAGAATGAAAAGAAAAAAGGAAAGATTAAGTTCCTACCAAAGTAACACAGTCTTTCTAATGCTGCCCTTCCCCATTTAAAAATTATGGTTGCTACCACTTATACATTTTCCTGATTTGTGCCAGAGGAAGGTACTGTAAAATGACGAGGGTCAAAACACCATAATATTGCACATATTGCAAAGCTGTTATAAAAACAATGGACCTCCATCCATTCTCAGATGTGAATCCATACCTTACATGTCCAGTTTGCTTCCTGACATTCCTAATGTAAGTTTATTCCTTCTCTTCCTCTCCCAAACTCCTGTACACTCTACCTTCTGCTATCTTGAAAATGTAGGAAGCGATGAGGAAACAGTATAATGCGTCACCTCAGTGCAAAAACTACTGTTCCTATTGAAACAATAAACACATGGCAGTTTGGAAAAAGACTTGAGTGTGCTGGTTTTAATTATATTACTCTGAATTGATTTGGATTGTGTTCTATGTCAAAAACCTGCAAATCGAGGACAGGGTCTTTGGTTTTGATCATTTAGTTACTAACGTGACAAAGGAAATGTTTTGTTTTAAAGGGATTTTGATAGTATATGACAATTGTTATTCCCACTTTCCCCTTATGAAGCAAGATTTTTCTAATTTCTAACAGCTTACCAGAAACTCCTTTGGAAATGATCAAAAGCAAAGCACAGCTGAAATAAGTACGATTTTAGAAAGAAATCTGAACTGAATAATGGCCGTGTTTTATGCATTCATTTCATCAAAACCCAACGTGTTATCTAATGCTCATACTACATACAGGCACAGAAACTACCCTAAGTTGAGGCTGAATATTGCACTGGTAGAGACATCAAGCAATAAAACCAACAGACAGAAGACTGTCAAAGTGCTGAAGCTCAGCTAAACAGTGCTAGTTTAAAATTAAAGAAAACAATACATCATATAACCTCAATTATCCAAAGGTCTAGAGGGACACAGGGAAACTGCAGATAATTGGAGAAGCCAGCTGGCAGGCCTGATCCCAAACACAGAGCTCATACTTGCTAACAGCCTCTCCTGCTAGGTTGCCAAGGCTCAGTGAAAGGAGTTGCATTCAGCTCCAGAGTGCATGTCTTGAAATGAGGATCAAATTCAGATGTAATGGCTTGAGCCAATAAATGTCTGAGTGCTCACGTCTGACTAGTCCAGCCTCGTGTTCTGGAGTAAACCATGAAGAACAGATCTGCCTCCTACAGCTTCATAATATCCTGAAGATTAGGAATTTTAAGAGGTCAGCAAGTTAAAGAGTTCAAGAAAGCAAGAGGATAGTAAGAAACTAAAGTAAAATTAGAGTGTTATTTAAGTTAATGTCATTTCTGACAAAAATTCCAGAGGAATTGAGATCCTATTCCTGGCTATCATGTCTAAATGAGATTAACTACAATTAGATTTTTATACAAACATTTCAATTTGCAGAGGTACCAAATACTCATTGATATTAAACACATCTATCTTGATATGTACATGATCCCAAGTTCCACAAAGTATCATCTTTACAGTCCTCTACATAAGACTTCACTAGCCTATGAAGCTTTGCCAGTTCTATCTGGTACATAGGGAACAAGAAGACAGAGGAGCACAGGAAAGTGAAGCATTTGCCCAAAGGTCAAAAAGAAAACCTAAGGAATGCTTGTTTTATGAATCCCTTGGCCAGCTAACTGCTGCCAAGCTGTCTGGTTATTAGCTGAGACTGCTCAGCACCCATCAAGACAGAGAGTTGCAGAAATGTTGGGTTAGACTTCAAAGTTTTCTTTAAAGTATAGCAAGCCCCAAGCACTAACTTGCTGTTATTTTAGGGAAATGTCTTCTGTGTTTCAACAGTGCCAGGCTCCTGGTAAAGAACAGAATTCTGCAGACAAATAGTTTTCCTCTCCTGAAGGAAAGCTGGGGCTTTAGTGTTCCTTCAGATACTATCCAGAATCAGTTTAACCTTAAGCTTCTCGTGTTCTCTCTGACTAATACCTTTGGATTTTTCAATAAGTAAAAAAACCCACAATACACCACCAACAAAACACTTCAAAAGCAAACAACATGTGACTGATAGCTGTGCATTGTGCAGGTCATTTCATGTCATTAAAGTAGGAAGTGGCTTTTAATCCTTCTGAATATGTTGTATAAAAATACATGGTTGCCTGAGTTGCTACGTGTACATTCAGTAAATGAAATACCAACACAACACTGATCTGTGATGTAAAATGTGAGCAGAAAATTCTTCCCTTCACACGATAAAGATGCAATCCCTATGCTATGATACATTTAGGGTGCTGCTGAGAAGAAAGGCTGCATACGACAGCTGAGATTGAAGACTTATAGAAGCCTGCTGGGAATAAATGGGCTGTTAATGTTCAGCACAGAGGTAGAAGTTGGAGGCTAAAATCCCTATAGCTTCTTCCCAAATTACCTTGTCCAGTAAATGTACATCTGCATACATCCCACATCTCAAATATGAGAAAATAAAGAATAAAGAAAATCACTTTACCTAGGTTAGCTCCCAAACACTCCTGAGATCATCACAAGTGCCACATCCTTTCCCAAGTAGGTAGCAGACTTCAACAAATCTGTCATATACAACTTAGATCTCTGACTCCTTCCCAATTCTGTATCTTTTTTTCCTGAAAGGTACTAAAAGCCACACCGTTGCCTGAATACTGTGATCTTGGAAAGAGTTCAAAGAAATTAATCAAATTTTCTAAGAATCTGAAAAATTACAAGAGTATTCTTCCATCCTTTCACTATTTTCTTATGTTTTTTTGAGTCCCAAAGTTGTTAGAAATGTCCCATTTGGTGTATTAATTGTGAGGCTCATTTCCAGTGCATTTAGGCACAACTAATACTCAGAAATACAACTGCCATGAAGTAAGTATCAGGTCTTAAGAAACAGTACATGGAAGCTGTGATGCTTCTGCTTGCTCAGGAAATTCTTCACTGGACTGAGCCTGTTTCTGCTGTCTTTGGGGAGAGATGAAATTTAACCTGTGCCAAATACTGCAGAAGATTCCTTTAGTTTTTTTTTCTTTAAGGTGAACACTAAATACATTTTAAGATGCAAACTGTCTGAATCAAACTAGAAGTAACAATCTTTTTCTTCCTGCGTGACCGGGTCACTGTCAGTGTTAAGTAAATTAAATGCATAATTTATTAAGTGGGCTCTCTGGGCACTGTAGTCTGTCAGAATTTAAACAGGTTCAGTTTGCCATCATTATTTTGAAAGGAGATTACAGAAGCTAATTTTAATTATTTTCTTCTTTTTTTTCTTTTCTGTTCAACGCTGTCCAAAGGAACATTTATACAGTCATTGTTAAGTTGCTCTTTTATTAGAGAAACTGAAGTGTATTTTATTCCTAGGACCCAAAATGCATGTTTTGTGAGTCCTACCTCAGAAGTGCTTAAGGAGAGTTCCCAAAACACTCTGTGAGTATCATGTATTGACTGCCTCCTTGATAAAGGCTACATGTTGAAGGTTGAGGTTCAGAATTTATTTTGAATTCTTACTCTGTCTGATTCCCAAAAGCAAACATAGTCCTTACTCTGACAAGTCAAAGATGGTAACTTCCATAGAAGAACTCCTGCAAGCAATAGGTTTCCCACTAGGCCCTCCTGACCCTGACAGCAGTATCATTCAAGTAACTGTAAAGGCAATACAATGCACTGAGTCACAAATTGTTCTGATATAAAACACTCCTACAGGAGACAAATACTGCTCACATCCTTGGCAAGACAATTATGACAAATGTTTATTACTGGTTTTTAAGTTATCTGAGATTACTTTGGTCTTGCTGTCACATAGATATGCCCTTGCTGATGTTTGTCCTTGTGGAAGAGACTGCTTTCCCAGAGAGGACTCCCTGCAGAGCCGGCACACTGAGGTCAGAAGCAGGCAAGAGGGAAAGAAAGAAGGGAAATGCACTAATTCAATACACTCCCTGGTCTGTGTTGGGGGGCATCCAGGAGGAGTGATATTGCCTTCCCTTGTTGAAATCCCTGTCTTTCTGCTGTTGGCCTTTTGCCACCTTATCTGTTACAAAGCAAAATAATGAGCTCAGAGCACTGATCTGTTTTCTAATGTCTCAAAGAAGGCAATAGATTTTCGATGTTTAATACAGATGGTGAAAACAGGTGCCTGGTCTGAACTTAATTCTTCAAGCAAGCTCTAGCTTTAAAGAATACATACACATCCACACACCATTTTTTCTGAAGAATAAGAGAATCCCATTCACATTTCAAGATAAAACTATTCTATATAAGAAAAACATATGTCAATAAAACTCAAATGCAAGCTTAACATTGGGTATAAGGCTGAATGATCACAGAGCTCAGCTTTCCTCAGAACTTTTTTAAGAAAGGGACTTAAAGGTTTAAAGAAACCCAGAGCAGAGGAAGGAGGACCAAGGGCTGAGGAAACTGCCTTCAGGTGCTGTTTCTTTCTATCTTTGGGCTTATATATGGCCTTCTTGCATCACCTGGCAACAATCCTAACTATGCTTATTAATGGGACAGAGTCAGCCCTGCAGATTGCATCAAAAACTGTGCGGAATACTGCTGCTCATAACATCTGCACTGCCTTCTGAAGCTCTATAAATCCCTCCCAGGCAAACTTCCCAATTTCCCAGCTGAAGAAGTGAATCTTGAGTGCTTACAACTCAGAACATATTCAGTTGCTTTGCTGTTTAAAAAGAGCCACACATTCTGCCCCTCTTACAAAAAGCCCACCTTTAATGTTTTGTTCTTCCTAATGCAATAAGAACAAAACTGGAAACATCTTTCCACGTTGTTATCATATTCAAAAAAGTCCTACAAGAATTAACGATTAAGAAGAGGTGAAAGATTTAGGTTTTTTCTGTTTCCAAAAAAATGCAAAGACACTGAAACATATACTGGTTTTGACAGTATAGTTTAAGGTCAAAAAGAATAACTAGAAATTCACCTTTATCGATTGCCAGTGCAAGACAGCACTTAAAATATGACAAACATGGAGAATGATGGCAATGTTCCGATCGTGTCCCAAATAAGACAAAACTAACTCTGCTACCACTACATAACACTCTTTTTCTTCACTCCTATTCCCTTATAAATACCAAGAACTTATTTGGTATTTTATTGGGATGGAGATTTGTTTTCTTCTGAGAGTGGCAGGAAAACAGTGTAGGACTTCCCTTTCTGTTGTTAAAAAGGGAAATATGTAGGGCTTTGAAAGAGCATTTAGAAGAAAAGAACAACTGTCACACCTGAAGATGAAAGTGTTGTAGTTTTATCACACTTTGTCAATTACATTGAAAGAGCAAAACAATATAATTGGGTTATATTCAGCCGGCTAACATTAAATCAAGTATTTTTTTGTAAAGAATCATGGAAAAATGTCTTCACTGTTCAGGTGAGGGAGCACTGCAAGGGGCTGCCCAGATGGGTTGTTGAGTCTCCTTCTCTGGAAGCATTCAAAACCCACCTGGATGAGTTCCTGTGTGACCTACTCTAGGAAGTCTTGCTCTGGCAGGGGAGGTGGACTAGATGATCTCTCCAGGTCCCTTCCAGCCCTTAAGATTCTGTGATGCTGTGAGTGTGTGCATCTAAGAACATATAATAAATTGTTGTTATGAAGTGATTTGTCATTTAGGCAAATTGTAACTATCTTCTGTTTAACTCCCTCAAAAAGGACATCTTATCCTGACTCCTGTAGATCAAATTTCAGTCATTATTGGGGTTTTTTTACAGCCAGAATATACAACATAACAATGTACATGTATTAGATTCTACCTATAAACAGTCACACACACAAAATCATATGACTTCTGTTTCTCCCACAAAATTTAACAGTTTACACAGGGCCAAGTCCAATCTCAACAAGAATCAAAGAGATGATGCTTTTTTCCCCCCTTGTTTCTAATAAGCAATTTTCTGTTGTCAGGCATATGACACTGTACCAAAATTTTCACAGTTCTGCTCCAGATGTAGGAAAATGCTGTTACACTGTATAATTAGAACCACTAAAGGGATGGAGTACCCAAAAGTGGTATTACTTTTAGAATTGGAGGCCACTCAAATAAACAAAATTTTACATCCAGACAGTAGCTTTTAATGAAGAGAATTTCAGATTACCCTTATTCTGCATTTTGTTGTGAAAAACTTGACTGTAGCAGGAATCCTGTCCTTACATCTCACTTCTCCTCATTTGTGACATTCCACTGTCTCCTTCTTCTGCCCCATCCAGCCCTTTAAGCGTAGTGTAGGTTTTTCAAATAAGTTTAACAATATTTTGCCACTTAGTGGAATTACGATACTCTTCTAAGATCACTGTCATGAAAATTCACATGGTGTTATTCATTACTACTAAGAGCTTCTTCCTGAAATCAAGTAACTTTACAGGTATTTTTCAGTTTGCAAACAGAATGCTGTTCAACTTTAGACCATTAGCAATCTACTCTCAAGATGAATGAGAACATCAAATTGTCTAGCAGCTTAATTAAGCAAATCACACTTTTTGTCTTTGCTCTCTACTACAGAGCAGAGGACAGTTGTCTTGCTTTATTTCACAACTATCCTTATATAACCTGAACAAAAGCACTTCAGTAAGACTGTGTTCCCAATGACGTGTCACGCTCTGATACCAGTTCCATCAAATAACTTTACAAAGTACAAAATAATTCACCTACATTTACTGATGTTTTGGTAATTCCAAATGTGGGGGTATGGACACTATGAGTCCATCTATTACTACATGCTGGGCATGAGCCTGCCCTCTCCACTTTAGATAAACAGGAAAATTTAGTTTTATTACTAATCATGGCAGACACCTGTAGAAAATGAAATCTGAAATCCCAAGCATTATCCTAAGAAATCTGATCAAGAAGCCCTTCAAACAAGGGATTTGTATGATGGATGAAAACAATTAGCCAACTTAATGGTCAAATAGTAGAAACTCCAAAAATTAACCATCATCAACTGGAAATGACAAACAGTAAAGTCAGAGAAACTGAATCTCCATTCAATGAACCGGTTTTGCTGGGTTAATTACATTTAAATAAATTCATGTGAATTTGACCGTCAGCCACCATTTACATCCAGAGTTGAAAAGAATTACAAGAAAAAACAAAATTCTGACAATTATTTATGTGAAAAACACAGCATATTTTGCAAAACATCCATTTGTAGAGTGTAGAAGAGTATCTGCTGGGCAATATGAACTCTGTACTGGTGTATAAAGATATTACACAATTAATTTTCCTTTACATTTTTCCCCCTAGTGTGTTTATTTAGTGAAATGAAAACATTTTTGATGTTTAAAAACTGGATGTTTCAAAGATATAAAAAACTGTGTATACCCTTGGAGACAGAGCAATAACACTGATATGAATTTCAATAGACATCGATTCAATAAACAGCCGCATTCCAAATTCTGGATGCAGATCCACAACTACAAAATTAAGCACTAGATGTGAAATATGCTTTTAAATTTCAACATATTATATCTATGGAATGCTCTTCAGAGATACCAGAATGGTGAAGCTGTGCCTAGTGAAATGGGAACTTCAAGTAGGAGTTGAGCCATTTCAATCGTTCAGAGCTTGAAGGCATCCACACAGTCTATCCATTTTCAGCTCAGGAAACCAAATGCCTGCCCTAATGTAAGAAAATATGGAAATAAAATACAAAGCAGCACTTCTGTAACTGAGATGAAATATATTGATTATCACTCTAAGCCACCATTTGGTAGCTTAATGTAGATGCTCAAGATTTAGAAAAGTCCTTTCCTGAGAGTCCATAATCACATACAAGATTTTTTTTCCAGCAAGTAAACTATCTTTGAGCTATTTCTGCTGCTTTTGGGCAGCTCCTGCTATTCAGTTCTCCTTCTGTTCTTGCATAACATGCAACAGACACTATCTGAACCATGGTGACTTAGTTTGCAAAAATAATCCAGAAAATAATGATTTTAAAAATGAGGTGATAGGGTTTAATTTCTTTTCAGTTCAGCTTTTTGAACTGTTCCGGTGTGGTGCCAGAGGAACACCAACACTAGCAGTGAGGAAACCAATTCAAGAATGAGTACAAGAGAAGGAGAATAGCCAACCACACTTTTTCAGCAGCAGCTCACATTTTACTCTCATTTGTACCACAGAAGTACACCAGAGAATGGTCAAGTACAGAGAGATACAGAAACTGGAAGTGTTAAGAACTTTGTCATGTTAATTCCCATGCTTTCACTACTTCATTTTGTCACATTTTATCATATTTCTCTCATCACCAAGCTTCCAAACCTTTCTATTAGTAATTTTAGTTTTACAAGTCCATCCAATATTGAGAACATGACGTTACCTGTAGCAGCATTTAATTAATCCAGCCTAAATGAATTTTAAATCTCTACATATTGAGGCACCACAGTAACTGGCTTAAAGAAGGACTTAAACAAAGGTGTTTTATGTACAACTAGACATGCCAATACTTCATTCCCCATAGAAATTGATTGATTGATATGACATATAAAGAAGAAAAAATTCACAGTGAGCAAGATGAAGCATCTGTTTTGTGAGGAGAGATGGAACAGCCAGGGACTCTTCAGCTTGCAGGTATGCAAGGGAGGTACAACCACAGTTTACCAACTCATGAATACAGTGTGTATGCTGAACACGATTGTCTCCCAATTCTGACAAACCTAAGTGGTGCCTGATAACATGAACAAAGTGAAGAAGGTACCACTGTACACATTAGACAAGAAATGGCTAAAATTTTAAGCTGTGGGAGGCCCTGGTAGCAAGTCGTATTGGTAAGCTCAAGAAAGAACCTGTTCAACAGAACTAGAAGGTCAATCCAACAAGTTGTTGATGCTAGGAGGAGACTGGCCAGCAGGAAATGGCCTTCCCCTCTTGCCTCCCAAATACCTTCTCCTACTGTCACTGGCAAAGCCATACAGAAGAGCACTTTGGCACTTGACACGTCACAGACCCATCCTCAGAAGGCAAAACACAGAGGACAAGTACTGGTCTAACACAGCACAGCACATCCTGCTTTCTTATCCTGTCTTGCAGTGCTTGTCACAGTACCAAGTTATTTTTTAACTGTAATAATGCTTGAAGGTTTTGGGATATGAAAAACAGAGAAGAAAAAGAAAGATTGTTACAGTTATTGTTAACTAAAAATATAAATTAAAACTTCTTATTGCACAGATGAGAGAGGCCAGTAGGGCTTGTGATACGTTCCTATTTGTATTCATTTAAATAAAGTCATTGATAAGACAATGTAGCAGGCTGATAAACTATGCTGTTATAACCTTGTATTTTATGCTGTGATGATATTCTCCTCCACTGCTGTAAGATATGATGTCACCTTCTAAAATACGAAACTTGAATACCATTTCTGTTTTCAGACGTATATAATTTACTCATCTTACAAAGTTAGTATTTCTTCTTGTACAGTAGTATCCATTCATCAGTGGATTTTTGTTAGACCATGATATGTAGGTTTACAAAATAGATCCATTTATATTTGTGATGTTAACAGAAAATGGGTTGCATTCCTCTTTTGGGACAGGATATACAGTTCTATTCTGAAGGGGGGTAGTTTTAAATGACAGATTCATATCTACTACTACACTGATGCTGCCTTTGAAGCAAATGATTTGGTAAAACTCCCATCAGAATAATTAGATTGCTAAAATTTATCCTAAGAGCAATTCAACAAGTATATTAAGATAATGGTTGATTTCTCATCCTCTTTCAAATACATTCTTCCAAATTCCTTTTACCTACAAACAGGAAAAGTGTCAAACTTTCTTCCCAGCAGATACTCTTCTCAGTCTCTCAGAAACACTCAGAAACGTTGATACTGTTTTTCTAAGACATGTTTATAATTTTTCTCAGTAAGAAATTGATTTGTTATTTTAAGACAGTTATTACCAAAGGTAAAGAGAATATAAAAAGATCTAACCATTATAAAAAAGGTCTCTGAAATCTGCTTGGACGGATTCTAATACAGGTTTTTTTCCACTTAGCTTATCTATGGAATTTGCAATGACTACAAGAGCTGAACTTAGTAATTTAAACACGGATCTGCACTGCAAAAGTCACAACACTAAATGGCGTTCCGCTCTGACATAAAGGACAAAGAAAGATGAAAGATTTACTGTCTGTTTGATTAACCATGTTTTTCTTATCAGCTCTAATATCTAATATACCTGAAACAAGAAAACATCTCTCTTAGAAGGAGTATCACACACTGTCTTCATGTTTTTCAATTTACAATATACTACAAAAATTCTGAAACATAATTTCTATTTAACACAAACCGGAGCACGTTGAATTGCAGGGGGTTTTGCCACAATCTGCTCCCTTGAAAATAATGAAACATTTAATGGAATTTCCTAACTATTCAGAGCATTTAGGAATATGAATATATCCCAGACTGAATAACCCACAGAAGAGTAGGAACTCCAAGAACGTAGTTTCTATCTTTTCTGAAGTATCTACTGAATACACCCACTGAAAGCCACATTTTCCCCATTCCTTCTTCCCCAGTGATATATATAGAGACTGTCTATCTCCAAATCTGCATACCTCAAGGACTCTGCCACAGGTTAGGAATTATTCCTGCAGCTAATCCTTGGCGCTGTGTTATAGAGTGCAATTTTGCATGAGTCGCAACATGCAAATTTCTATGAAACCATAGAAACTATGACAATCAAACTGTGTCAAAACAGTACTCATGAGATGGAAGGCATCACCACAAATAATAGCTGAACAGCTGAACTTTATTTCTGTATATATTTTCTTCTCCTCTGTCATCATGTTGCACTGAATTGTGGTGTTTAAGTAAATATGCTGGAAAACCATGAAGTCCAAAGATAAAGCCTAGAAGTTATAATTGAAGCACGCTATATATTCTCCTACATAAGGTTAATCTATATAGAAAAATCTGTTTTCCATCTCTGCAGTCCCAAGACAACAGCAGTATCAATAACTGCATAGTAAAAAGGGAAGCATTCATATCTATCTTGAACCTCCATTAATCTGTGGGGGGCGAGGTAAGGAAAAAGCAATGAATCAAAAATTTACTAGCAAATTTAGCAACCTGCCTGTCTATACAGCAGAAGTGCTGATTCAATTGCATTGCTTTTCAACACATTTTTTAAAAGAATGACCAAAATAATAAACTCACACATTCAGAGAAATTCCAGAATCCAGGAGTTCATTTTCACCACTTTTTGTGTGTTTAATAATTATGCTCAAAAACGTCCAAAAAGATTAAAGTTCAAACATCAAAATTAAGAAAGGTTCTTCAGCAACAAATTGCCCATCAAATGGTGTCAAATTGCTTCAGACTTCTGGTTCCTTCTAAATCATTAACAAAATGCATGTTAGCGATCTGACACAGTTAATTGACATACAAATAGTACTTTGCTGAATATTTCAGTGACAGCAAGAGCACTGACTTCGCATGTACCAGACAAAGTCTTTTCTTGCTGAGCTCTGAAGACAAGTTATTGAATTTCCATCCATGTAATGATTCTGACTGGTAAAGAAATTTATTCTCATCTAACTGATATCAGAAAAACTTCTGTCAATAGTATTTTTTAAAAATTGTATTGGTGTAACAGGATTGGAAGGTGATTCTAAGGGTTGTGATTATCCCAGCCATCTCTAACAAAAAAAAATAAGCCACATAACATAATAAGCATGAATCCAATCCCATCTGAAAGGACTGAAGTGTATTTTACTGTCTATTTTCTCCCACCTCTCCTGTCCAAATCATAAATCTGATTTTTAAAAGATGATTCCTAAAATGGGATTGCTTGTGATAAAAGCCGTTCTCCCATGAAATTAGAAAAGTCAGAAAGTGCCATCCTGCACACTTGAAGGTAAAAGGCTGATGCCCGTGGTAACCTGTGCCTTCACCGCCACCTTGTGATCAACAAAGCTTTGGGAGTTCCCATGGGATTAAATAACACCTGTAAAGCTAACCTGCTCTGTGTTACTGGCTTACATTTCTCCATCATTTACTTGCCAGTGGGGATCTCATTGAAATTTTCAGAATCATAGACTCATTATGTTGGAAAATTCCTTTAAAATAAAGTCCAACCACTACCCTCACACTGACAAGCATATCACTAAACCATGTCCCTCAGCACCTAATCTATGCATCTTTTAAGTATCTCCAGGGATGGTGACTCCCACATCCCCCTGTGCAGCCTGTGCCAGTGCTTAATAGCCCTCTCAGTGGAAAAGTTCTTCCTAACATCCAATCTAAACTAAACCTCCCTTGGTGCAATTGGAGGCCATTTCCTCTTGTCCTATCATTACTGGAAAGAAGAGGCCAACCCCAACCACACTCAAATTGCAGTCTCAATTAAAAGATTAAAACTTTGCACTGCAATGGAGGCAGATGCCATTTGTTAGAGCCCTGCAGGCACCAATAGACCTTAATTTCCACTCTCAGCCTCACCACGAACCCATACTCACACACATGGCTCCAGAGTCACCCAGAACTAGCCTGTGCTGTGTTGGGAGGTACATCTCTTCCCAGTCCTGCTCCTAACTGTTCCTCCACTGCCACTGGTATTTCCCAGACTAACCTCTGACCTAGACTTGTTATCTGGCCTTTTGCTGGATGGCTGACTGAGTGAGTGGGACACGCCATCATCCCTGCTCTGCTCAGCTCTGGTCCTGTGGGATGAAGTCCCATGGTGAGTGCACAGCCCAGCCTCAGTGATAGTCACCTCCAGCTTCCTTATCACAGAATCATATCCTTGTGGAGCAGCCCCAAAGCCCATGTTGGGGCAAAACAGTTTTCAAGTACAGATGGTCTGTTTAGCTACTGCCTCACAACATATTTTACCTTTGCTAACAGAACTCTTACTATGCAGCACAGTATCAATGTGACTTTTCTTGATTTTTAGTTTCTTATTCACCCCTTGGTGCAAAAAATATCTTTTCAGAAAAAGTAAGCTAAATAATGTTTCTGAACTCTTTGATTTGTTAAAATGTGCTTTTCATCCTCACATCACATAAAACACTGATGAAATACACGGCAGAAAAATATCATATTTAAGCCCTGTGAAATTGCAAAAGAAATTTTCAGTTATTTTCACATAAATCCAATACTAAAAGATACTGTAAGTTATTGGTGACCTTGTGTAAATGTGCATTAAAAGATTTTCCTTCAAACTGCATAGATGTTACAAAGAATTACATCTTCACTTAGAATTCTTTTAAGTGTAGGTTAGTAGTTAAAGAACATCTATATTCTAGCATCTGCATTACTTTTATGATGACGAATAGAGTTTTAGTGTAAGAAAGAAAATGCTATTAAGATTTGCCAAGCTTGAAAACTCTTCATATTCTACTTTCACATATTACAAGTATTTAATATCATCTTACAGCTAAGGCTAATAAAAACAATGTAGTCTGTGGAAATATATTTTGTAAAGAATGAAACAAATTTAACTCTTAACAAAAACCACTAATTTCATACCATTTACCAGAATATGAAGAAGGGAAAAACATGGACACAAATATTCAAATTTGATGTAAATATACTCAATACAGATACTCTCAACATCCCTGTGTAGTTCTCTGGGCACTAATGTGGAAGTAAGAAGGCTGGCACCAAAATTTCAAAGGCAGTGTCTCCAACTTCCCAAGACAATTTCTCAGTGCAGTCAGAACCCCAATGAAGAACCTACAGCTGTGACTATGGACAGACAATACCTCATAGTAAAAGGCAGATCTTTATACCTGGATGTGAAGAACATGGGTTAAGTAGGCAAAGGATAAATCTATTATATAAGAGGTGTAGGCACTGTGATGCTTATATTTTTTGGGTCAACATGAGTGAAGCATTTTTTCCATCTCTACCCACTAGTGAAAGAGGATACAGAAGATTTCAGAACAAAAGATGATGTTTTATGGTCTACTTATGTATTCACAGATGTTCTAAATGTCTTAGGCCTTTAAAAACACCCTGGTCAGTCATTTGAATCACAATTTGTGGTAATGGTGAGGGACAGCTCTGAAAGCATGAACAGTAACTAGGTTCCTATTTATAGCTTTTGTAGTTATAAAGAATGTTCTAGAAGAGTACAGAAAGAACCTTGCTAGTCTGCAAAACTTCAATTAAGTGATACTTATTACCATGCTATCAAAATCTGGTGGCTTTATCCTTCTTCACTCAGAAATTCAGTAATAATTCTTTTGGAGTGTCAATCAAAAGGAAGAGAAGTAGAGATGGCCAAAAGTGTCTGAATAAAGGAAATAGCCATTATCAGGTCTTGCAACAGTTTCATGCTTGTTCTTTAAACCCACAAACTATGATTCTGTGTGACGTTACCACAGAGAATTGAATTTTGTAGCTCTTAAATTCCAGGAGTGTTAGAATTCCTGCACTTTTGGAGAGAATTTTGGAGAAGCATCAGTTCCTTTTACTTTTCTCTTATACTTTGGTATTGGCAGTGTTCAGTTGAAAGAAAGAATTTAAGGAAGTGTAAGAAATTTCAGTTTGACTGGAAGGAAGCAGAAGAAAATGGGAACAAAAAGAGTCCTGTTAGTCACAGTTTGCTTTGACCTTCAATCTTTTCTTCATTTAAATCCATACTTTAATCTTTAGAATTGGTGAGGCATTGGCAAGACCTTTCCAATACCATCTCCAAATGCTTTGTTCTGCAAAGTTTGGTATATTTTTTTAATTTGCTAAGTGTTTAACGTAGCCACAGCACCACAAAGCCTAAGAGAGTGTTTCAATTTATAGTCTCTATAGCTTGAAACATACTGAAATGACACTGTATTGCAGCAGTGACTGTTGAGCCAGAGAACTTGATTTGGGTTCTGACAAATGGTAACTGCTTAATACATCAGGTTTACTGCTGGTATCCTTCAAACTTATTTCACTTATTGAACAATTGTCTTGTGTTCCTTGATAATGCACTTTGAAACAAGATCAAAAGTAAATGTAAATTCCATTGTTTTAATGAAACTCTTAAAGAAGTTCAGAAAAGACAAAATGTTTTAGGAAATGGAGCTTAAGAATGTTAGCAATTATCAAGCACTATTTGCACTCCTCAGGACAATGATAGTGGGAGAGAAGTATTTCAGAGATATGTTTCTTTAAAATATGTCTAAACCCAACTGGATGGATCATCACAGCAAAATTAGAATATTTTATAGTGACCATCCTAGGCTCCAAACAGTTATCAAGAAACTAAAAGGTAAAAATGCCAAGCCAACCAATCAAAACTAACACACCTCAGAAGTGAAATTTACACTGTGTGGCAGCAGCAGTAGAAATAATTATTTTTTTAAAAAGAAGATTTAGAAGATTTTTTTTTCATCTAGTAAATGAAGTATTATTACTCTAAACTATACTCTAAACTTTCTAGTTTCAAAATTATACCAAATTTATGCGTGGAAGTCAGTAAACATAATCAGTGTATCCACACATGCAATAAAATGATTAAAATTTGTGATCTTGAAATTTGAAATGAGGATCTACACAAGGTGGAAGTCAGTAAACATAATCAGTGTATCCACACATGCAATAAAATGATTAAAATTTGTGATCTTGAAATTTGAAATGAGGATCTACACAAGGTGTCTAAACAGAAATGGTTGAGGATCTGTTTATGATTGTATTTAATGCAGAAGAGTAACTGGAGTTATGTGTTGCTATTCTTGATAAAAAGCTTCACTGAGCAATAACGTGAAAGAGGGTCACGTTTCTGCTGTAGCACAGCTATATACATCTGTAGTTGAGGAGTGCAACTGCTTTTAAACAAGAAGGCAAGAATTAATCACATCTTTCTATGTCAAAACACTTAAGGAAGTTTCTCATCTCTAAGAGCAGATCAAAAGCTACCAACTTATCAGTACGTAACTACTTAAATTTAGATAACTGAGGTTGAAAATGCTGAAATGTTATTGCAATGACTGTATCTGGTCAATAGTTTGCAGATTTTCTACTCTGCCCCTGAGAAGAAAAATATAGTATATAAACACTGTCAATTCATTTAACAAATCCTGTCAAAATATTAAGAAATACTGAAAATTATCTTCCTATGTGATAGTTTCTTACACTAATAGATGGTACTGGGTTTTCACAACTGCTGAACCTATAAATAGTGCCTAAGGTTGCAAATATCTACAGAAGGAAAAAAACCTTTGGAAATATAGAAAATTTTCACTTGCCTCAACTATGTGCTTTTGCACCTACATAGTTACAGTTTGGTTTGGCTATGATTAAAAAAAACAACCCTCCTATTCAACTATGCAAGTATCTTATTTTCAATTACACAAAAATATAAAACCTTCTGCAGTCTCTTATCACACTTTTCACTGTTATCTGTGAAAATGAGATATTTTCACAAGTGAAACAGTGCCATCTTGTGTATTATGGACCTTTTCTCTCAATAGAGTAGGAATTTCCCTCAGGATGTTCAAAGAATTTCTTTTTTACTCCTGAGAATGATACAAAATCCCATAGATAAAGTTGGCAAGTTATTGATGAAAATAGTTGTCAAGTCATTCAAAAAATCCCATTAAAATAATTTCATATCTTCCATTGAAGCAAGCAAGGAAGCTTTCAAATGAAACACCACAGGAAAGTTAGATTCAGTTGTCCATAAATACGTTACTCATGTTATATCTTAGACTGCAATTTCTCTGTGTAATGGTTTAGATTGCATTTTAATTAACAGCTTTAACATACATCTATAGACTGAGCCTCCAGCTGTTTAATGTCTCTGAGTACTCATGTTATGTCTTCAACATTCAGTTTTAGAGCTATTAGTAACCATCATTAAAATGTACAACACAGCTTATGAAATTTTATATTTTATTTACAGATGCTACTCAAAACTTCTATTGTTTTAGACAACATAAATCATTACTTTTCACTCCACCATTCTAATTTAAGACTGAGAAAGAATTTTAACCAACAGTTCACATTTCTTTCATTTGAACGTTAAAAAAAAAGAACCCAAACCAAGAAAAATCTGTTTAAAAAACATTAATAGGATAGTGAATAATTAATAACTCTAGAACAGCTCTCAATGGATGTTTTGTAATTTTAAAATTATGTGATGACAGGTATTGCCTATAATTTGGTAAACACATGCAAAAAATTCAGTTGCTATATCAGCTGATAATTCCATACTTTTTGCATCCTTAAAAATATTAATTCCTGCTGGTTAACTTTACTCAGAAAAGCAGGCTGAAGAATATAGCTACTTATAGTACAAAAAAACTCAGTAGCAGCAATAAAACAGAACTCCCTGATCCCTTTTTTAAGTAATGTCATCTGTTTCTATCATTTTAAAAATCTGAGTATGTCCCAGACTTTTTGTAAATTAGCATAAATATTGTAAAGCTTTTAAAACACAGACAGTCTTTGAAATCACACACGAACACACTGAATGATGTAGCCTCACACTTTAAAAAAAACCAAACCCTATCAACTGAGAAGATGATTTCTGGGGAATAAAACACTAGACAAATGGCAAGACTGAATGTCAAGACTTGATATGTACCAGAAAGGTAATTATGAACTGAATGATGTTTATGTTAGGAAATAAAAACTCTATCGATCATAGCCATTATCTCAGGAGTACTCCAAGTCACTCTTTCACTTGCTGTGATAAAACTGATAGAAACAGAATTGTAAGATTATAAGAATACTTATAAAAATCTGTACTTCAAGGCAAAATATAATTTGACACAGTATACAGCAAGGAGTTGTGCTGAGACTAAGGAATAAAGAATAAATAGAAACCGTTGGTTTCTGTTTCCCATGCACAGTGTTCCCAACTTTATGGCTATTTTTTGTAAACAATTCCAAACCAATGTAACTAAGGCAAGTAAGAGTAATTTTCTGTTCATACTTTATTTATAGTCACAATCTTTAATGTGTTCTAAATTTTTCAGAAGACGAATTTATCGTCTCACTAAGGAGAAGAAGCTCTTAAAATGTTCAGGTTCATATTAATAAACTTCAAAATATTAAGTTTGTTGCACAGTTGCTAGAATCACCCATGGTGGTGGGAGTCCCAAGCCCCAGAACTACAGAAGAGTCATGACACTAAGACAGAATTTCAGGTATTACAGCAATTAAATTAATCTTCTCTGGGCACAGGTTGGCACTAGGGCCAAAAGATACTCAAGGAGAGTAACATCAAAATGAATGGCAGCTGCAGTTAATGGGGGCAAGGTAGTTGGCTCTAGATAAAATTGCTTTGTGTGGAGATGTTGGACTTGGGGAGAATAAAAGTAAGTGTCTCTGGGCAAGGACTTAAGAGACCTGAACTTCACAGTTCTGCTGGTTTTAGTGCTGTTTGATATGCCCACTAGATATTTCTATACATGTGTATACATACATACACACATATGTATCTGTGTCCTGTGCATAGTTATAACAGTTATGCATATTAAATTACAACATAAAAACATTACAACTTAAACACACTGTTTAAGCAAGAGATTATTCACTTGGGGCAGAAAGCCATGGATTTCAGGGACCAAAGTACTTTGGACAACTTTTCTGGTATTTTTCTCACACTGTTGTCCTACCTGTGCCTCTATTTTGCAAATGCAGAAAGGGTTTGATAAACTTCCTCTCTCCAGCTCATATCTGTGAGGTTATTTATTTGTGTGCATGTATCAAACACCACTACTGCAGTAATCACATGTAAGTTTGGTAATAAAAATGAACTACAATCACAATGAAAAGGCAAACAAGTCCACACAAAGTTTATACTTTAAAAATGGAAGAACAAGTATTAACAAGTTGTTTTGCACATCACTAGACCAAATCAAAAAGTGGTCACTGAAGAACTTACCCATTAAATGAAAGAAAAAGTACTTCTAGAGAAGTTTGGATTTATTTCTAAATTACATTCCAACAACTTCCACAGAGGTCATGTTAATTCCTAAGACACAAAATCAAATCATTAAGGACTAAAAGCCAAGTGAATAATGCAGATCACTCTGGCTGTACTGCATGATAACCCACTCAAGCTTGTTTATGTAAAATTACAACAAAATAATCTACATTTCTTGAAGTCTCCCAATATTAACAAAAGCTCTGCTTATGTAAATAAGTTAAACATTAAGTTGCATTTTAAATACATCATTCTAATATGCTTGCTTAGTTTGCATGATGCTGTTTGGAAGCCACAGAAATAAAAGTAATTCAATTATCTGTGATAATTAACTTGACAATCATTAGGCATACATTAGAAAGAAAATAGGTGCTGCTCCACAAGCGTGTAGTGACTGTATTCAGAAATCATCCAAGCTAGCACAAAAGTGAGAGATCAGTGATAGGATTATAAGACACAGTATTTTCTGTGTCAGCTGCAAAATAAGACCCCATCACAATAATAAGCAGAAGACAGTATTTTAAACACAAAGAAGCATGCACATGCAACATGGATCTCAAAATATGACATCCAAATACTTGCACAGCTCACATTCAACTTGGTGGTCCTTTATGTGAGATACTTGTTACTTAAATTATTACATATATAGACATCTTGCTACACACAGAGACCTGAAACAGTATCAGCCATCATTGAATCATAGTCTCACAGAATAGTAGGGGTTGGAAGGGACCTCTAGAGATCCTCTAGTCTAATCCCCCTGCTAAAGCAGGTTCCCCTTGATCAGGTCACTCAGGAACAATCCAGATGGGTACAAAAACCTCCAGAGAAGGAGACTGCACACTCTCCCTGGGCAGCCTGTGCCAGGGCTCCATCACTCTTACAATAAAGAAGTTTTTCCTTATGTTTAAGGGCAACTTTTTGTGTTCCAGCTTATGTCCATTACCTTGTCCTGTCACTGCAGAAACAGCAAAAGGTGTCACATCATCCTCTTGAAATAATTCAAACCATTAAAATGGATATACAAGGCCTACAAGGAAGCTCAAGATCTGGATGCATCTTTATAATTTTATCATTTTCTTTTTTTGTTTGTCTATCATGTAGTAAAGTCTTCTTAACTGTATAACTGAACTCTGCCATAAGGGGAACCTGTATGTCCTTGGGTTGCAGAGAATCATGCATGAGTAATTCCTGGAAAATCATTCTGATATCAATATAATATTCA
This sequence comes from Colius striatus, assembly GCF_028858725.1. Taxonomy (NCBI): domain Eukaryota; kingdom Metazoa; phylum Chordata; class Aves; order Coliiformes; family Coliidae; genus Colius; species Colius striatus. The sequence goes on from NC_084762.1 coordinate 10,698,121, forward strand.
CACATAAAAAATTACTTTCTCTAGGATGTCAAAGTTGATTTAAAAATAATTCTCAAAACACTGATCATTATTTCTTTATATTGTTTTCCATCTTCCAAAAAATGAGGAAGGACATCCACCCTGGAAATTCAGGCCACTTGGAAATAACTTGTATCATATCAAGGTAAGGTAAGACAGATTGCATGTGTTTAAAAATAAGGGTGTACCATCTGCCTCCTCCATCTACTAACTACTACAACTCTTTGTGCTGTCTCATAGATCTTACCTGAAAATTTGACAAGAGCTGAAAAGGTGTGATAGCAGAGAAGTAAATGAGGCTATACCAGCTAACAGAATACATCCTTTATCTTAATTTGAGTGGCAAATTACTGGTAGAATGACTTTTCAATACAATTTAAGTATCTAAACGAGCACAAGAAATTCTCTATCTCCAAGTAGTTTACTACCTACACATCTCCACTGTGCTCATTGCTAAGGCAGACAGTTATGCTTTCACACATTTTCCAGGTCTAATCTCCAGGAAAAACAAATTTTTGAAGTGAGGTTTTTGGGCAGGAGGTTAGTACGAGGGAATCATAAAATATTTTTTTCCTCCATGTAGTGGAAATATAATCTTCTTTTAGCCACAGCATGTAAGAGCTGGGTTAACAAAATAGTACTGCAGATATTGTGAAAGCAGATTTCAGCACGGACTGGCAATGAGCCACACACTTCAGATGAAAAGGTATAGTAATGTTGAAACCCACTAGACTTGGTGGCGAAAAATACTACCTGTAACGTCACTTGGCAATAGAAAGAAAATGAGCTATATCCTAGACTTATTGATGAATAAGAGGCATTTTTAACTTTTAGATTTGTTAATTATTTACTGGGTTGGACTAGATGATCTCTAAAGGTCCCTTCCAACCTCTACCATTCTATGATTACATTGCTAAATCTATTACCTACTGATATTTTTTACAAACAAACCCTAAATTTACTTTGAAACCTGATATATGAAAAACATATGAAATAAAGGACAACTAACATACTTTTAATAATGCACATGCCCAAGGAATTTTCTGATAAATTGCTGTACTGTTTTGTCAGATACAATATCCATTGAGAGGTCTCCTAGAACTGCAATAGGAATGGTATCCGGTTTCTCATATATATATCTTCAATATATTTTTTTCATGTAAGGATCATAAAGAAAGGAAAAAGAAAATGTGGCATGAAAGCCTTATACCAACTATTACTGTTCTCTCTGTAATGATTCTGCCACACCACTTTATACCAATTTGCCCCACTTCATCATCCATCTTTGAAATGTACCACTGTCTTCAATGTTACAAAAAATCATAACACAATTCCTTTAAATTTAGCTCATTCATCCAGAATAGAACGTTTTTTAAATCAGCTCTGTTCTCAGCAATGGTTCTCGATATTCACTGCTAAAATATCAGTGGAACAGGAACTGTGATCAAGAAGAGAGAAGCTGTACAGACAAATCACCTGTAGAGTTACTTAAACAAAAACAAAACCCCCAAAATCTGGTGTAGTTCAAATGCAAGCTCAGAATTCAAGTTTAATGCTCTTTCATTAATAGTTTTCCTGTAAGAAAAACTGTGATGTTGCTGTCTTAACTTTTTAATCAAAATATGTAATAAAGTATGTCTTCACTATATTACTTATCAATGAAAAAGAAGTGTGTGAAGGACAGCGAGTGTCACAAATGACCACTGGGAAGGCTCACTTCAAGAGTTAAGAGTTATTGTGAGAATTAGACTGAGAGAGAAAAAAAACTGGTTGCAGTTGCAGAGCTTTGCTTGTGAGGGAACGCGATTTGACCCTTCTCAAGCCTTCCTAAAGAAAGGTCACCTCAAATTGTCTGCTACATATTTGTGAACAGCACAACACTGAGTTAATGATAAATAACAAAGTCCTCTTAGGTCTGTTAGCTACTTTTTCACACAAATATCTTTCAAAACAATAAAGAATCTGTACATGAACCTGATTATCTTGGGTTTTTTTTCTGGCTTTTGCTAACATAATTATCATCCAATGTTATGGTACACTTGATCTGGCATTTTAAGTATATTTTCTTGAGATGCAGTAGAGCTTATATACCATAGACGAGAAACAGAACCAAGCCAGCATTTCTAATCTCCTCATCTATCACTCACTACATATCATGTGATGCAAATACAACACAGTATTGCACATAAAGAAATACTTAAGATCAAATTAGTTCTTAAAACACACACACATCCAGTTAAAACAAATATGCTGATTATTTGAAGAGCATCTGTATAAAAGAAATAAAGCTCCAGGTAATTATGTATTTCAAACATTTTTGGCAGAGAAAATGAAAACATAAGCAGTAAGCCCAAGACCTGTATTGCTGCTGATGTGAAATAAATATCTTAATGCAGGCTGGTGCATTATGTCATTGAAGAATATATTACATTAACTTTGTCTTTTCTAAAGAGATTACTGTTTAGACAATATAATGAAGACACCAACCTAATTATTTTAGACATAGGATGATGAAGTCAGAATCACAAAGTTTTTTTAAATACACTTGTTAGCACAAAATCTTAATTGTTTCCAACAAATATACCAAAGAATTTCTATTCTTACTTCCTAATTTGAGAACAATCCGTCTAGCTTTTAAAGCAAACATTCACAATTGATCTTGAAGTATAGAGCTTTTGGGGTGCCAAATCACCCCTTTGATTTGTCAAACTGTGACTATTATTTTTAATCACATGCCTTAACCTCAGATGAGTTGTAAAAGAATACTGACACTCTGTACGAGGTTTTTTGAGGAAAGATTCATTAATTCAAGCTCTTTAAAAGATTTTGTAGTATTATTTCTTGGACTCAAAAACTGATCTTCATCTTGGAGCTAGGAAGCTGGCCAAAATTCTATAATTTCAGGCAATTTGCTTCTCTAAAAGTGGAGAATCCAGATTTAACTCTAATCTCCTCATACATCACAGTATGCTTCCTGAGGAATGATGACAGAAGAGCATCTTCTAAAAAAAGTTATATTTCATAGAAAGATGAATTTGAAAATCTTAAGTGAGATGTTGGGGGGGAGAGAGAAAAAGGAAGTAAAGTGATTCAACTCTTGTATTGCAGTGCAAAGGATTAGCAGCTCCAAAAGAAAGACTTCAGCTGGAAAGGATTGGTGAAGGAAACTGAAATGAGATATGAGATGCAGAGAGCCAGATATTCTTCCTACTGATTTCATTAGCTTCTGTTTATTCAATTTTATTCATTAAAGAAGAGAAGTTAGTGCTGTAGCTGATGTTCAAGTGCATCTCTTCAATGGCATTCATGAAATATTTTCATTCATAGTCTTGTAAATGTTCCAGGTATGTCTTGCTCCTAAAAGAATGCTTGTGCATCTTATCATCTTTGTGTAAGAACTTCTTGTGTGTATTGTAGGTGATAATGTTAGTAAGGCAGGCTTCTAACGTACCATACAACTCAAGTTTTGAAACCACACTTGAAGCGTATTATAAAACAGATTGTCAACTTGTTCTGCTTCCCAAGTTACAGGGCTTCGGCTACTTCACTTAAGAATATTACAGTAGCCCTTGTTTTGGGGAGGTATGTCTTGATATTCAGCTTTGCATCTCCTATTTCTGCAGTGTGCCTCAGTAGTTAATGTCCACCTTACCATTTCAGTACTCTAAATGACTGCTCGTTAACAATCTATTATTCAAACACAACTGCCTATATTCTCTCTTATTTATACCCTTCCTGCTTAAAACACCTTCACTAGTGAATGTGGTAGAACAGGTCCACCCATTAATTAGGACCACTGAAAGCCAGTTATAAAATTCTCTGAGGTCTGCCATGATGTGATAGAAATCTGCACATGATCAACACGGCTCAGTCAGAAGATTAACAAAAATACACATATTGGACACATTTCAATGTACTACAGCGGCAAAAATACCTCCCTCTTCATCATATATAGTTAGGTGTAGTAATTAGAGGATAAGCACATTGATCAATTTTATGCACTGTGTTTGGCAATGATTCATGAAATTTCATACCAATATTTCAGAATCACTTTAATTCCAAAGCACAGAGATTATTTCCATTTCATCTATCCAGTGTGTCCTAGAACTGCTGCTCCAATAGGAACATGGTCACACAAAGATCCTTTGTCATTTCACTCCCTCCCTCCCCTGTGTTAAGAGGTGCCTTAAAAGATACCCACCGAGAGTATCCTGAAGTACACACATCAATAGCTGAGTGAAGTCTCAAGCAATCAATGGATAGAAATACATGGGGGAGGTGTTGGGGAGGGAGGCATGGAACAGTAAAGAAGATAGAGCCCTGCCTGTCTCCACGGTGTCCAGTGACAAGCTGATGGGCAATGAGCAAAACCCAAAACACAAGAAATTACATCACAGAATCACAGAATGGTGGGGGTTGGAAGAGACTTCCAGAGATCAACGAAGTCCAATCCCCTCCTAAAGCAGGTTTCCCTCTAAGGAGGCCAGGTGGGATTTGAAAACCTCCAGAGGAGGCTCCACACCCTCCCTGGGCAGTGTCTGCCAGTGCTCCATCACCTTTACAGTAAACAAGTTTTTCCTTATGTTTAAGTGTATTTTTTTTTGTTTGTTTCCACATTAAACCTGAGAGGGAAAAAAGTTTTACTCTAAGGGTAATTGAACAGTGTAACTGTCTGCAGCAATATTGACATTCTCGGAGATAGTCAGAACCAGAGAAGACACAGCCCCAGGCAACCTGTCCTAGTTGACCCTGCTCTATGCTTTCTACTACATTTTCTCTCCTCCTTATCCTCTTTATGTTTTATTGGGACTAGTAAGGAGACTTAGCTACTAGCAGGTGTGAAAAAAAAAAATACAAGAAGGGAATTCCTTACATAATGAGGCCTCCTGAAGCAGTACATAAACAGTAGCCAGGTTAATTACATTATTAGAAAAGCCGGTCAAACCAGTGAAAGGATATTTTCTCACATCTTCAGTACCAAATAACCCAGCATTGCTACCACATAATATCCTTAAGAGAAAATAGCTTAAATTCAGACCCATAATTATTTGAGAAATATGACAAGACCTTGTCAGTGAATATTTGTCTTCAGTCTTTTCTATCTCTTTAATATCAAAAATAGAACAACTTTGTTTTGAATCTAAGTTATGAGGTAACAGCTTTGGGTAGGTTATTAAAAAGGGCTATTGCACAAAGAGAGGCAGAATTTTCATTTTTCTTTGAGTGAAGACTTTTATTTTAAAGAGTCAATAACTTGTCCTTAAGAAAGTGGTTTCCACCTCTGCTCGCTGCTGCTTTGAAATCTGGTTAGTATTGAAAACAGGGATCAGTGAAAAACAGCAATGTATCATGTGAAAAGGAGGTGTCTGGTGAATGCTGCTGGGATGAGTGCTAGGTCATGTTTTAATTAAATTCCTCATTAGTGATCTGAAAAAGTGTATAAAGAGCATGCTAATGAGATTCACAAAGCTAAATTGGAAGGTGCCTTACACTCCAAAGAACACAGAGGAGTTTGCAACACGGAGAAGGGAAAATCTGTCCTTGTTTTGCAAAATTTTCTGTTATCTGATGATTTATTTTTTTAAAACAATACAACAAGTGCAAAAATGAAATCTCATCATTAGGAGAAAAATGCTGTAGGAAAAGTAAGAATGTTTTCATGGTTTAGATGAAAAGTACGTTGCTCTTATTCAGATGTTTCTAAGGATGTGTTAAAAGTTATGGAATTAATCCAAAATTACATATAAGCATTTTTAACTTTATAAGCATAAACAGAGCCTCCATGTTTCCTCTTGGTACATCACCATACTATCCAAATATTACTAAAATTGATGGTGAACTTTTAGTATCACTGAAGTGTAAGGTAAAGCTTACTTGCAATTTGCTTTTTGTAACTTTCTCAAAGCGCTAGTTTAGATGAAACACCGATTTGAGCAGTAGGAAACCATCAAAGGCCACCTGTTGGGGTTTTTTTTCCCCAGAAATATCAAGAAAATGTCTTTTAGTTAAATTCACTTAGAATTGTTCATTAAAAAAAGTAAAATTTAAAAAATTCTAAAGTCCATAACAGCTTCATCAGTATTTGCAATATTCACTTTTATGCCTAATACAAAAAACCCCTCCAAACCAAAAAGGCACAAATTCTGTACGAATCTAATCCACGATGTCAACTCAATACATATATATTTATTTTTGCTTTTGATGTACACAAGTGATAAAAATGACTTTTGAAATTCATAGTCAATCAAAGTTTAAGCAATCTCTTTTACATTACACAATGTGGTTTGTGCCTAATCTATCTTAAGCAGGAGCTAAATTTCTATAACCTTTGCAGTTCTCTTAGCACTTTTTCCTAATCAGGAATCTTAATGAATTTCTCTTTCTACCACTAAATTACATGGATTTGCATTTAATTATGAGAGCACTTACTAAATGAAATAGAGTGTAAATGAACTCTCATTTAACCTTAATATTGCTTGAACACCATAGATGTCAAAGATAAATAATAAGTGTTCAAAGCTTCAACCTTCTTCCTCTAAAACTGCTAAAGTCACTCTGTTAAGAAGAAACACAATGAAACACTGTTAGGAAGACTATGCAACTGTGACCAAATTATTGCTAGTTCTTCTCTGAAAGGTAGAATATTGACCCTGTAGCCTATCACAACTTTAAGTATGCAGACAATTAAAAAGTATCAGAATTTTCAGATCACCTGAGGAAGACCTTGTTGAAGGATAATTTTACCTTGTTCCAAAATGAGCCATAAAAGTAGAAGCCTGGACATTATATGTTAATCGGAAAGCTCTCCAACAACACAGTTTTTAAGAAGTAAGCTGATTTAGCTTTCAGAGGTTTTCCTTAGCACGTATATTTCTTGTCTTTATAGTAAATGTAGTAGGAAGACCAGAATTTATGCAAGCCAAAGTACCTCAGATGAAATAGAATGAAATAGTGTTGCTGAGTGCAGGGTGTTCCAGTCATTTCATTGGTTTCTACTTTGTAAGGCAATTATTTAAGTCTGTAACACTCTCTCATTGCAATTTGCTGATGTCCCAGTGTTTTAAAAAGATGAAAACTGACACTCCTGGAATACTACACAAAGAAAAAGCCAAATCTAGCTGAATGGATCACAGTTACTGTCAACTTCCAAAATCAATGACCTTATAAAGAAAGACTATATCTATATATATAACAGTCCATAAACAAATAATTTAATATAAACATATCAAAATGTGTTTCCTTCAAACTGTTTCCTTCTAAACCAAATAGTATTCTGCAGTTTGCAGGGTGGGGAGAGAGGAGACCAGGAAGGTTTTGCATTGTGCCTAGAATACTGACAAGCTCCAAGTTCTCAAACTAAGAAAAACCACACTTAATAAAACCAAGTGTATGTAACAAAACCAAATGGGATGCAAATGATTCCCATTTCTCAACCATCACTTGCTGGGAAGAATCTTACTTATATACTAATTTTAAAAACATTATTTGAACATTACTTTGAAGCAGTAATAAATACATTACTGACAGACTCCTGAGATTGACAGAATTAATTTTTTCTTCTTCAAATGCTTCATCTGCAATGTTCAGTCAGCTGTCAATTATCACCTGTCAATTACTGTTAGAAACATAAGCTAGGGTGGTTATAGAAGCAGTGTAGGTATGTTTCTACAGGAAATTATATGTATATAACCCATATATATGTATGTCTTGAGTAGGTGCTCCCTTGGTGATGTTTATATTCTACTCTCATCTGCATCACTGACCTTGTTTCTCAATAAAATCCTGTATATCTATTCTTAAAATCTTTAGTAAATGTGTTGTTATTATCTATGCTTTTTGCTTTATAAATCCACTCCTTTATTATCTTTGAAAATTAAGACTAGTTACTGTCCCCAAAACCATGGTCATTCAACCTCTTCTCCAAAACAGAAACACAAGTATAAGATGATACATAAATCATAGAATGGTAGAGTTGGAAGGGACCTTTAGAGATCATCCAGTCCAACCCCCCTGTAGAAGCAGGTTCATCTAGATCAGGTCACATAGCAACATGTCCAGGAGGGTCTTCAAGACCTCCAAGGAAGAAGACTCCACAACTCCTCTGGGCAGCCTGTGCCAGGGCTCCCTCATTTCAACAGTGAAATAATTTTTTCTTATGTTTAAGTGGAACTTTTTGTGTTCCAGATTCATCCCATCAGCCCTTGTCCCGTTGCTAGACACAACAGAAAAAAACGGATGTCCCAACCTCCTGACACCCACCCTTTAGATATTTATAAATGTTAAGAAGGTCTCCCCTCAGTCTCCTCCTCTCCAGACTAAACAGACCCAGTTCCCACAGCCTTTCCTCATATGAAAGATGTTCCAGTCCCCTGATCATCTTGATAGCCCTGTGCTGGACTCTCTCCAGCACTTCCCTGTCCCTCCTGAGCTGAGGAGCCCAGAACTGGACACAGGACTCCAGATGAGGCCTCATCAGGGCAGAGTAGAGGAGGAGAAGAACCTCCCTTGACCTGCATTCCAGGATGCCATTGGTAGACACATGCTTTACCTATTGGTACATTTATGGGGTTTTTTTTCAAACAACCAAAATAAAAACAATTTTGCATCATATTAGGATAGATCCCAAGAATCATTATTGTTAAATTCAGCACTTGACATTTACACTACAGGATCACATCAGCTGCCAGTGCTCAGCACAAATCTTTTTAATAGGGATTACATATGTCTATCAATGGCAGAACAGAATATTAAACCCTTCATGCATAATGCATTTTTTGTTCAAATTTGGGTGATGTATAAGCCTGCTTTTGAAAACAATTACTTCTGTGTATCCACTTGCTCCTCTTGAAACATAAGGTCCAGTTGAATTCTGTGAGACTAAAGAGGGTCAAGACTTCATGTAATCAAGTCACTGGCTTCCATCTTCCAAATACCAAGAACTATTTCACTGGTACCATATAACACATTGCAGGGCTGAACACAAGTGTTCCAATTCAGGCTCCCCAAGGGATTTTAGTAGCTAAAACACGATGAACTAAAATTCCCTACATACTATGAAAAAGTCTGACGTGAATGAAAATAGGTAGCTCGCTGCAGCTCTCTATAAAAAATGTAACCCAAGCTGTTCAGGAATAGATCATTGGTTTCATTCCATTAAAAAAAGGTACTAAAATATTCAGTGAATATTTTGGCATGCACTTTTTTCAACTTAAAAGTCTACTTTGCAACTAGGAAGATGAATTTGGATACAGGTAGTACAGAATCTTAATGCAAGCACAGTTTAAGGAATCACATGATTACTTCAGACTTCACCTTTACACAAAAAAATCCATATGAAGAGTCTGTATGAAGAAAAATCCATATGAAGAAAGAGTCACAACCATTGCAAAGTGTGCTGTCAGTCAAAGTAGGTCTATAAAAGCTAAGAGCTGCTAAGGAGCTAAAACTATTTGCTGGGATTTGCACTTTGAAGAGCTGCACTGATACTGGCAAAAGTCAGCAACAAGTACGTGATGCAGAAATGTCTGTAGAAGCTAGTGAGGGTGAGATATCAGAAAGAGCCTTCACAGAGGGGGAAGCATGAGATGTTGGAGTTCAGGAAATGGGTAATGAAGAGTCCTTTAAAATAGGATTGGGAAGCACTCAGACAGTGGCTAAAAAAGTGACAAGAGCCTGCAGAGAATCTGAAAGTAAAAGATTGTCTCATTTATTCCTGAAATACTGGTACAAATCAAACCTCGCCTGAGCAGACCAGCAGATATTTATTGATGGTTGTCGAAGATCAATGATTTCTCCATTAGCCCACATATGTGTTTCAAGAGTGAAGGAAGGTGAGAAGGCAGAGTAAGATATCTACCTCTCCACAAGTTTTAAACATTTGAGGAAAATATCAGGGAGTTTGGGTACGGTTGTGTGGTTTTTAGTAAAGTGATCCTGTATACTCCTGAAAGCCACAGGAACTGAACTAATGGTGACACCTGTCTAGCTCTTCTTGTGAAGATGACATATTAGTCAAGCTGTTCACAGACAGCATAAAATAGAAATGTCCAAATAATTGCATTCATGTTAGACTGTATGAAGTCTGAAGCTTATCTCTTTCATCCATTTAAATTAGTGTACGGCTGGAAATTCTTGGCACCAGTTTTCTTCTCACTCTTGACTCAATTTCTGCTCACAATTTTAACTCTTGAAGGATGGAAGAAGAAACCTCTGACTAATGATTTTTCAAGGGTTATTGGCATCCACTAGTTTTTTTCTTTGTTTTTTAATAATACCAACAATTTCTAGACAAACACATTGCTGAGGAACACATATCATTTTTAAAAGAGACTATTTTGGGATGCATGGGTGCTTTACTTTAATTAACTTCTGCTTTCCCTCCCTCTCCTTGAGGAAAACTGTAACTCATGAGATTTGAGGTGTTCAGATTTGCTATTGAGCCACTGGCTAGGATAGAATCCAGTCTTATGTTAAAGGTGAGCATGAAATGAGGGACTTAGGGGAAAAAAAATATTCTGATGGCTCCAGTCTTAACAATCAAATTAATGCAGCCAGTTGTTTTAAATCTCTGAGACACGCTTTGTGTGTGACTTCTGCTTCTTCCTCTGTCAGACTGGGAACTGGTAAACCATTCATTCTGTTTACTACAGCTACTGTATCAGACTTGGATTAAGTCTGTTCTTAGTGTTTCTTAATCAAACCTGCATTTTTTATTTTCATTTTGTCAGGAATAGCACTGCAGCAAGATTTCATAGGACATCCCCACTATTCCTACAACAAACCCGACACTCAGATCTCTCAGCAGAAATAACACAGCTATTTAAATAAAATGTCAGTGCAATCCACAAAGCTCAGCAATTACAAGTAGCAAATTGATATATGAGATGAAAGCCTGTATGAAAAACAGTATCAAAGTGTTACTTTCAGCACCTTTCCTAATTTATTTGAAAATGTAATTGCAATAGTTACATACTATTTGCTACAGATGTGAGTATGAGGATTCTCCCCACCTGCAGTAAAGAGCATAAAAAAGATAGCAAATCTTTTTTATGTAGTACACATAAATTAAATTTCAAGTCACAATTGAAACATAAATCTCTGAGGCTCAACTCTTGCAACAGTATCATCCACCACAAGAGTTAAAAAATTGCTGCTCTTCTGTTCTCAAAGCCAGGCGTTTATTGTGCTGTTGCAGCTTGTTTCTACGATCAGGTTTGAGTTCTTACAGCCATGTCCGACTTGGATCCATGTAGTCCTCTTAAATAAAGGTGAGCTAGCAGTCTCTCTCAAGTAAAAACATTTCTTAGTGTGCAAGATGAGAAAACTACTCGGCCTCAGTTTTCCACTCTTTTAACAACAGAAATCATAAAATCTCAAAAGTTGAGCAAACAGTATCTCAAAAGAAAATCTGACAAAAAAAAGAATAGCCTCCCTGAAAGCAAAACAACAAAAATGCTAATGATGGTATCAAACTCTCTCAGCTGCACATACAGCAACTCAAACACAATATATTTTAAAAGGATGAGTTAAAGGTTACTGCTGGGTAAATAGTTTTACACAGAAACAACCTTGTATATTCAGTTTAAAATGTGGCAGGTATTTTTAATTAAGAAGCACCAGTCTAAGCTGTGTCTTTTGCTGCATTTATAAGCATTCTACATACAGAAACATGTGTAAGGCATCTTTCTCATTTTTTCTTTCTATCCAATAATCTCTCTTTGAATAGCAATCTCTCACTGCTCTCCTCTCATGCCAATATCTCTGTGCATTTGGTCACACATTCTAAGAGTCTCCTTGCTTCATCTGGAAGCTTTTTGCCAGTGTTTTGCCTTACTTTTTTTGCCTAAGGATATGAAATGTACCACCATTTTACTCACAATTGTTCCTGTCCCAGCCTAGTCCTGTCATTGTTTCTTTAAACCCAACTCTTTCACATACACAGGCTGCAAGTGTATCTGTGCTCTTTCCACATGCTCCCTGTGCTTTTCCTTCCTGTTAAGTCTACATTTCATTGCTATATTGGTAAATAATTCAGCCAGTGTCAAGTCTACGACTGTTTTAATTAGTTACTTTTCTCTGTCCAGGGAGTAGAATTTTCTCTGTGTCAACAACTTAATCCCTATTAAGGAATGAAGGAGAGGGTGATGTCACCCTGTAAGCTAAGTGCTGATATCAATCAGTCCTGTGACCTAATTACAGACCCATTAAAATTGACATAGAATACAGAACATAGAGAGATGCTCTGTGTAATGCACATATTTCCTTTCTGGTGTTCCCCTTTTCCCCTCAAGTTAATTGTGTACTATCTATAGATGGCAGGAACGTTATCTCAGGAGCAGGGACTGATCAGCTTCAGCATTCGAAAACTGATCTGTTAAAAATAAGTAGAACAAATTCAACTGAGAGCCAGCCGTGAATACTGAAATTTTAGAGTATTTAGAAGAAATAAAGCTAGCCTGTATTTCCTGTTCAGGGCAATCTACAGGTTACATTAAGCACTATTTTGTTTCACTTTGACTTTTAAAACTAAACTCATTTCACTCTAAGAAGCAGAAATATACCAGGTACTCTTTCCTCCTGAAAAAAAGATCTTAACCCATAGTTCAAAAAAGTTATACTGCACTATTTATCTGTTTTATAAAGCTCCTATGTAGAAAAAGAAATAATTTAACTGGAAGAAATAGGAATCCAAAATCACAAGGATAATGAAAAAAATGTTGTGAAATAGAGTTTATACTGCAAACAAACACAAAGAACTAACAAAACACAGAAATAACACAATCTGGGGTAAAACCAGACATTTATGCACTGGCAAGTCCTGATTTTCAATTGCTGTTAGTGACGTGTTAAAGATGTGCACCAATGTGTTCTGAATGAAAAAAAAATTCAAAACATATATGTATTTTTGTTCATTTCCTGGAATTTCACTGGACGTGGTACAAACAATCATCACTTTGAATTTTATAGATCCAGGGAAAACTGACAACTCAGAATTTCAGTGAAATTCTCAATTTCAGAACTGGCAAGTCTCAATTTCAGTGTCCTTTTGGATCTGTTACATTTTAAAAAGATATTTATAAACCAAATCAAACACTATGCAAAAACAAATAGTAAGTTATCAGGTGCCAGAACCAGCCAGTTTTAGTCAAACTCCTGTACAGAAAATTACACACCCTCTGGCTAATTAGATCACATCTAATGTGTGCAAGAAACAAACCCACCTTTTGCTCTGAAGCTGCTTCAAAGGAGATGGTCTCTGCAGCAGAGCACACACCATAGCTGTGCAGTACTGCCAAGTGCCAGGACAATGGTTCACCCCCCATGCCTTCAAGAGCTGACTCAGCCCCGGCATGGCAGCACTGTGCCCGACAGGAAGAGCAGGGCACTGTCCCACCAGCCTCTTCTCACCCAGCTGTCCCAGCATGCAGATGCACCTCTTCTGCACAGGCAGGTTGGCAGTTTGGCCATTTCAAATAGGAACCTTAAATCACTTCATTCAATTAACGTGAAACTTCAATTTGCAATTATCAAGTTTTCATACAGATATACAGAGGTTATAAAAATTTAGGGTGCTCCATGTGTAAAGTATTTTTAGGTATTGGTTTTTAAAAGGTAGACACATCATAAGAATGTAGAATGCAGCATGTACAGAGAATCACAGAATCTTAAGGATTGGAAGGGAACTCGAAAGATCATCTAGTCCAACCCCCCTGCCAGAGCAGGATCTCCTAGAGTAGGTCACACAAGAACTCTTCCAGGTGGGTTTTGAATGTCCCCAGAGAAGGAGATTCCACAACTCACATGGGCAGCCTGTTCCAGTGCTCCCTCATGCTTACAGCAAAGAAAGTCTTCCTTGTATTTCTTTGGAACTTCTTGTGTTCCAGCTAATACCCATTGCCTCGTCCTACTTGCTTTATGTGTGTATAACTATATATAAAGATGACCTGTGCACAGGACTCCTTGGAAGATCAGGTACCTTCAATCTCAATCAGAGAAGCAAAATTAAATCACTGGGTTTACTGGGTTTTTTTTTTCCCTCTCAAATTCTGCTCTAATAGTTGTCAGGATAACAAAAATCATCCCACAAAGAGAAGCTAAGGGTTCATAGTCTCTGAACTCCACATTTCAGAGAACATCTCATGCTCTTTGAGTGCCTGGAACAGATAAGTGTAAGCTGGAGTATTATGCATGCAGTAAAGTAACATACGATATATAAGCTAGATACAAAAGTTTCACTTAATAGCTGGTACAGAGCTGCTGTAAGCAGACAGTAACACATACTTCAGGTTAATTAGGAAGAAGAATGGTTTAAAAGGATTTGTAAGTTTCCATTTATTTATTTATTTAAGGTTTATTAAATCTGTAAGGCAGCCTATTTCAAAAGCACCAACATGAACTCCTTTAGTAGTTCCTTGCACTGCTTGCTAAAGAAGGCCTATAGCACCAGGAGGAGATACTGAAGTACAAGCTCAGATAGACATAAAATAAGTTTTAAAGTCTAGTGTGAAGACTAAAGGATATATACACATAAAAATTTATATATTTATGGAGAATTTATGGAGAACACTTCTTGACTACAAAAATTACCTCTCCCTTACTTTGATCATTACAAAACAAAAAGGCTCTCACATAGTAAAGTCAGAATCCTGTCTGGCACCATGGACCACGTTTACCATGGAAACTACCAATACTGAGCAATTTGAAGTCACTTGGGTAACCTGATCATAACACCATTCTTTAAACTGTCAGAAATGTTGGAACTGCAGATAAAACAATCCACTCAAAATCCATTTGAAATGACATGGTAACTCTATGAAATGACAGAAACACTTAACTAAACAAGACTAAATACACTGATGAATAAGAAAGGGCTGACATGTTTTGCTTCTTTTGGTTTTCCTCACGATGCATTACTTTGTCTAGTCCTTTACAATTATGTCTCCACAACTGACAGGAAGTGAAAATTTCATAAAGGCTTAAAAAATTATACAACAACAAAAACTGCACGGGAGCACTGAGGGACTAGGCTAGGCTAAAATATATCCGCTTCAGAAATACATATGAAGCTAAAGCATACCGATTAAAGAGTAAATATTTCACTTGGTGTCTCGCTTCTGCAAACCCAGTAAAGTGAGATCTCTTTTTATGTAAACATTTTTTTTCTAATGGCTGACTATAAAAATATTGCCTTGCTATGCTTCTGAAAGCTATATGTATTTAACATTGATACTATGAGCTTTTATCCTTAGACTACAAATCAAATACAACCTGTGAGAAAATTTGTGCCCTGAGGAACAAGCATGTATCTCAAAAGGAGTCATGAAAAGGCAGTGGAGATTTTTCATTCATCAAAAGGCATTGTTCTCAGATGTCACGGGCATGTGTAGAGCCTCCTCAAAAGTTCACCAAGAGTTTTAAAATCCTTTTTCCAGTATAACATTTAGGTATGCTTTGAGGTAAGAGAATGATAAGTTAAACACATTTAAACACACTTGTTGACTTCTCTCTTGTCTTTCGTTATAGTACTTCAAATATGGCTTCTCCAAAGAAACAAGTTAGTCATTAAAAGAAAGGTATCTGTGGTTACAAATGCTACAAAGCAAAAAAGGTGCTCTGAATGTGTTCATTGTGAACGTTTGTTTACAGCTAGTTTACCGAATTCAACTTCTCAACCCCAAAGGCTGCAAACCTGTTATTAAATACCTAAAGCAAAGGAGAAGGGAAGAATCCTAGAGGTCAACAGTCTTGGGCAGGTGCGTACTTTCTAAAGAAAGCTCAAATATAACCTTTGAGGACATAGGAAACTAATAGCTTTTGGGTTTTTTTTTTAAAGTGGAAAACATATTTTCAGACAAAATGTATGTACTAGAGGCTTGTGTTATTTATCGAGCCATGAGGTGGCTGCATTGCCAGCCAAAACTTCTTCAGGGTCTTTCAAATCAAACACAAACAAAATTGCACATATCTGACAGGAAAGTAGAAAACACAACAGTCTCTATTCTGGTGAGATATATCTCCTGCAAAAAGAAGTGAGCTTCAGGTAAGGATTGAGGTAATCAAAGATAGCTGAATGAGAGTTTTACAGTTGTGATGGAATGCTTCCTTCAAGAGAGATTTTTTTTTCATTGAACCCAACACACCGAAAGAGAGAGAAAACAAGGGTTGTAAGGAGCTCCAGAACAGTTGACCTAAGCACAAATACTTCCCAAGTGTAACAGAAATAATGCTTTCTGGGCCTCAGTATTTCTGGCTGCATGAAGACCAATATTTGCTCTGTTAAAGCTCCTGAACAATAACTGACAACTAGAAATAATATGAATGATAATATGAAATTATCATCAACTTCTTTTACTTATTATCCCCCAACCTTTGCTGTTACATTTACAAAAGTGGAATCCAATATTGTGGAAAGACAGTGATGAATTCCCTTATTGTATGTTCCATTAATCAATCTACCCTATTGCTATTGTCCCCCCTATTAAGTTACTATTAATTTATTTCTACATCAAATCTTTCCTTATATCTAGTCAATAGAAATGACTCTTGTAACTATTTAAAACACAGCAATCTATATTGCTTTCAAAATGGAAAGTTTTTCCCAGAACATTCTTATTTGTAACTTTTTCATAGCCATTTACAGCACATGAAGAAACCTGAATTGTAAAGTCAAAAAAAACAAGGAACCTCTAAGTTTTTCAGCTTTGCATGTGACCATATCTAATTTTCCAGACAGAAAGGTAGCGCCAGGTGAAAGAGTAGTGGATTTAATTCACCACACTTATAAAAAATACAGAGAAAAGAAGTATATTTTGGAGTTGTCTTTCAAATTAAGCTACATTTGAAGATGTGAAAAAGTCACAAACGTTCAAAAGCACTCACCACTACTCTTATACAAAGAAGGAGAATATGAAATAATTAACAGCATTTCCAGAACAAACATACCTCAAAGACATTGGTGTCTTAATTCTTCCAAATAATTACTACTTCAGCTGTGTTTTTGTCTTCTGGTCTTGAATTTGTTGTATAGCCTACGAAAAAATAAATCTCAGCTTACTTTCAAACTGAAAGCAAAAGGCTAGACTCAAGGAAAAAAAAAAGGTCTTAATAGCATTGCAGTTAATTCCTCTGTAATCCCACCTCATTATCTTAAGCAAATAAATCTCTGAAAACGATTGCCTTATTAAAAACGAATTAGAAAACTGAATGTCATCTGTGCAGGGAGACATTCTCTTAAAATGCAATCAGCAAGGAGGCTCATATATAGGGCACTATATAAAAATGTTCCTATCAAGCAATCCTTAGCAGATTTTCAACAGATGTGTATGGAACTATGATTTCACAAATTCCTAAAATAAAATGTGTCGACATCATTTACCGTGAACTTTGAGGAGTCTAAAAAAAATGTTCTCCTTCAGATTCTACAATATTATAAAGAGATGTAAACGTGGTGAGAGCAGCTATTGAATTGTCATTACACTCACTCTTGCGAGTCATGTTTGATTTAATGAGAAATTCAAGTGTACTCGTTGTACATTTTCATAGGTGCACGTTGAGTGCGTAAACAGTGAAGTAGTGTGTGTTATAGAGAAAAATCAGAGACAAACTCCTGCCAACACTGCCACTGCTAGAATGTTATAGCTTCTCAGAAAATGTACACCATTTTGAAGTATCTTTTAAAAATTTAGTTAGAAATAGGAAATATGGGATTTCAGATCCTTGGAAAAAATATATTGCAACAAAAAATATGAAATAACAGTATCAAATTTATAGCAACATAATTAGTAAATTAACGTTAAATAATGATATATAGCTATAACAAAGTAAATAACAGTTATCTTTTGAATCAAATTGCCCTTTTAGCTTCATTAGTATTGAACTTCTCGGCTTCACTTTACAATACTCTTATATTAATCATCCCGAAAATTATTCCTTTGTACAAATGACTTTATATATCTACCAACACCACCAAGTTATTTTAAAAGAAAATGACATTGAACACAGTTTGCCTGAAGGATGTGCAAAGCAAATGAAGTAAGTGTACCCAACTCCGGAAGATGAATCCATCTTCATATGAAGCCCTAGTACAATGGGATAAAAACTAACAGAGTATTCAAATGTGTTGTGGTTTTCGGTCTAGCCAGCAATGAAACAACGCAACAGTCTCTTGCTTACTACCCCAAAAAGCATCCTGACATTGTTCACAGAATAATTTGTGGTTTTTAAAAGCACTTAAATAATATTTCAGTTTGCACTCTAGAAATATATTTTCAGCAAACCTAATGAATGCTTCCTTACATTCAAATGCACAGTGAGACACTGGGTATCCGACAGCCCAGATAGTAATGCTTTCAGAACTGTTCAGCTGATACTTTCAATTAAATTTCACACTATAATGAGATTGTAATTCTAAGAGAAACGTTAAAACAGTCAAGGCTAAAAACTGGTAGACTTTAAATTAGACTTTACTTCCTAATTTACTTGGCTATACCAGAACTAATGAATATCATTCTGGAACAGAATATTTCACCTAGTCCAGCTGCCTGAGCACTTCAGGGCTAACCAAAAGTTAAGGCATGTTATTAAGAGCACTGTCCTCTTCAACACTGATAGGCTTGAGGCATCAATCACCTCTCCAAGAAGCCTGCTCCAGTGTTTGACCACCCTCTCAATAAAGAAATGCTTCCTAATGTCCAGTCTGAACCTCCCTTCATGTAGATTTGAACCATTCACATCCTGTCACTGGATCCCAAGGGAGAAGATATCAGCACCTTCCTCTCCCCTTCCCGTCCTCAGGAATCTGTAGAGAGCAATAAGGTTGCCCTTCAGCCTTCTTTTCTCCAAACAAAATGAAGCCAAAATCCTCATAGTCCTCGCAGGACTTTCCTTCCAGCCTATTCACCAGTCTTGTTGCCTTCCTCTGGATGCATTCAAGGACCTTCACATCCTTCTTAAATTGTGGGGCCCTTAACCACAAACAGTGCTCAAGGTGAGGCTACACCAATGCTGAATACAGCAGGATAACCATCTCTCTTGACCTAGAAACACATTTGCAATTACTTTTTTTGTTTTTTGCAATTACAATTACAGTTCTAGTTCCACAGAGTATAAGTAACTATAAAACATATTACTTGATACTTATCTTTCCTTAGCAAAAGATCTGCAAGTTAAATATTAATGATTTCTATCTGTACCTATCATTATGCTCACTGCGAAGAGCAAACTAAGAATAAAAGTGCTCCTGTTTCAACAAATCTAGTGTTTCTATTCACTTCTGAACATGCACTCTATCAAAATTTTTTCCTCTTATACATGCTTCTTTAAAGATCCATCAAAATACTCAGAAAATATGAAAATTAGCTATACCACTACACCAATTAAGCCTGAAGTGTATGAGGTCAGGGCCAAAACGCTGGTGAATATAAATGCTACTATATGACTGAAGTTTATACATGATTCAAAGGAGTATAAGAGGTTCTTGAAAACCATGTATACAGCCCTTCAAGAGAAAAGCAATCTGGAAATCAAGTGGAGTGATTCAGTGAAAACATTCTGAGTAGAAATTAAAGCTATGAAAATACTAAAAACGTCATTTATACTCTACAGCCTGACATTCTGAAGATATCACTCTTGTTTCACAGAAATCACCTAGGAAAGTGCTACACTTCTTCTAGGATATTCTTTTAACCTGAATCAGATCTATTAGAATCCAGCTCTTTTGTTGCCAAGCACATAGCCTTGCTTTCTTCCAACTTCTGATATGCTTCTGTTTCCTTATGCAAGAGTAAAATAAAAACTGAATAATTAGGAACCACTGTGTCACAACTGTTTCCAGAGTAAGAAGCAATGCACTTATTCAATAAAAGGAAAATAAATCCCAGCCCTAAAATCTGAGACACAATTCTATCTCTGCTACCACTCCTATTTGTGGAAAGGGAAACTGTATTGATTTTCCAGTTTTGTTCCCACACATAGATGCAAATTCATATTCAGAGGTAGGCAAAGGAGAAAGGAATTGGAGGGTGAAGGAAAGAAATGCAAATAAATCTTTAATAAAAGAGCAATTCAACATGATTGTTGTACTGTTGTTTTTTTTTCAACAAAAGTAGCAAAACTTGACAGATTACAAACTTACAATTTTAAGTGCTTAATAGCATTTTTGTATTTATAGATGAATTTTAAACAGTGAATTAAAAATATTACCTCTAGTTTTACAGACACTTATATTTTACTTTATGCATCACTTACATTTGTTCATGATTTTAAGACCAGAATGAAGCATGCAACATTCCAGCCTCCCTTCAGTACTTTGCTTAAAAAGAAATTCCACAACCACTTGAATGTATACTATCAAAATAATTCCTACCAGCATACAGAAATATTCCTTGGGAAAACAAACTGGAAGCATTACATAGTCATAGACAAAAGTGCTCAGTCATCTGTAACGATGACATCATTTACTAGAACTGATGTAATTTGCACTAGGACTTACTCTTGTATATACGATAGCAAACAACATTTAGAGATCACATTAGAATTCCTTTGGAAAAACTACCCTTCACTTACTAAAGCATTACATCTAATTTATAAGGAAGCCATAATAAATTAGTTAGCTAAATCTCTGGCTGAAATAGATCATAGCTGTGTCATACCAATTAACCTTTCCATGCAGAAAAACCCAAATGGCTTCTAGTCATTTTGTTTCCAACTTACTGTAAATGGAAAGCGTTTTCATTCATGCAGTACAACTCAATCACTGATCTCAATTCATTGAAGGCTTTCATAAAAAGACACAGAAAAGAGAAAATTGAAAATATCCTTTAACATCTTCAATAGGATCTCATTTCTATTGTTCACTCTTATCTAATTACAGGAGAAGCTCCCAGTAAAAAATACTGCAGGTGAGAGAGGAAAGTGAAACTATTAGTAATACAAACTTCTGAATATATGGGAAGTTTACTGGAATGCTTCATTTAAATTTATACCTTGTGTATGTTATACATACAAGCGTACACAGGACTCATACCTACTATATATTTGTACATAACTTATGTACAAATAACAAAGTACATAAAGTCAGAAAAAATAAAGAACATTGAACACAGCTATCACCAAAATGTCCTGTAGCTTCCTAAAGCAAAATTTTATCAAAATCAGTGTCGTTGGTTACAGCAAAGTTGGTTTTTGACATAAATATACTCCCTTGTTAAAATTCCAGACAAGTTTTACTACGACTTTCAATTCAGAGAGCAGTCTAAACTTCTGGTTGTAAAGATATTTTAATTTATGTTACCAAAAGGGCTAAACTAAATGTCCAGCACCAAGAGAAAACCAGTTGCTATAAAGCAACTATGCAAGAAAAAAAGCAATACAGTCGTATTAACAAAAACCAGGACAAAATAGAGAGGAACAGCTTTAGATTCATCACAGCAGTGTCATAAATTTTCTTCACAGAATGATAGCAAAAGCAAAAATTGGCATAAGTTTATTTTCCTGTCAAACAATCAAGAGTGATAGTAGATAGCTTCCCCTTGGATATACAGAAGTAAAGGCTCTGTTTTCCTTCAGAATGCTTCAAGTCTGATGGTGTTCTTTATATAAAAAGAGACATCTCAAGATAAAGGAAGTAAGCAATATTTTTAAGCCACGACTTATCATTTCTGAGCTCACAGAAGGTCTCATAGCATATTCTGATTTACACACTGGCATACAATCTTTTCTTCATAAAGTATAGCTGCTCACTGAGGTTACAAAACTATTTTCTATTTCCAATAAATTGACTACATGTTGAAAACAACCTGTGACTTGAAGGACTGGAAAGGACTTGAAATGACTGAAGGCTTTATTGAGTGTACAGTGCTGACTGCAGTTGTCTATGTATCAGGAGAGCAGAGCTGCCAGATAGTCTAGTTTAGCAAAAAGGAAGAGATAGAAATAGAACGGTATGCAGTAAGAGAACAGCAGAGAAATGCTTTGTTTTCCTCAGTTAAGTTTCTTTGTGCAACTTCAATGTTATTTTAATTCCAAAAATACAGTAAGTATAAAGAAGAAATGCCCCAGTCTTTGCCCTTCAGAGATTCTTGAAGGCTGGTCTTGCCAGTGAAGACTAAGAAGGTGGCACTCGGAATCTCAGCCTTTTTCATGTACCATGTCACCAGGTCCCCTGCCTCATTCAGCAGCAGGCCCACATTTTGCCTGGTCTTTCTTTTGTCACTTACGTTCAAAAAGTCTTTCTCATCTTTTGATGCTCCTGCCCTGATTCAGTTCCATTTGAGCTTTGTCCCTCCTCACAGCATCTCTGCAGTCTCAAACTGTGCTTCTATATTCCTGCCAGATCACCCCTCCCTGCTTCCACCTTCTGTATGTTTCCTTTTAGTACTTGAGTTTGCCCAGGAGGTCCTCGCTCATCCATGCAGTACTCCTGGTATTTTGCCTGACTTTCTGTTTGTAGGGATGCACTAAACACAATAAAATATAAGCTGCTAAATTATTTTTCAAGTGCTTTTCTCAGCAGTGTAACTTATGGGAAACAAAATTGTGAATCCGTGCATATAAAGAGTGCATTTAATAATGCCTAAGAAAACTTGTGGGAGATTAACACAGGCAGAAGATAGAACCCTACACTGATAATACACTTCTCATTTTACTCTAAAGTCACTGTCAGAGAAAAAACAGTGCAGCTACTATAACAGATGAAGGAGATAGAATGAATCTGTAAAATGGTGTTGAAGTGCTGGCCCTTACAACATCTTCCAAAAGCCTGTTTCCATGAGTCACTTATTTTGAAGGAGTGTTAAAAAATACCTCTCCGAGGACTGGTAAGCTTCAAAATGTTCAACTTCCACAACTGCTGTACCACCCTTCTACCAAAAGAGCTAAGAGCTTTCAGAGAATGTATACAGAAGAAAACTTCTGCTCTTTATTAGTAATTTACCTTGGCTTAAGTGCCCGACTTATTGCTTTTCAGACTGCAGGTAGTTAGTTCAACTCCCAATAAAGTAAGGCTTTATGTACATTCAAGAAGTACTTCAACTAAAGAAACTGATTTAATGCTGCTGTCTGGATCATTAGTGTGCTGGCAGGGGACTCCCAAATCACTAGTTTAAGAAGTGCTTCTTGATCATTAAGGAATTTTTCAAAGTGCTGCACCAGCACTCAGGGAACTTCAAAACATAAAGAACTTGTTCTGTACCCAACTAGTTACTGACACTTCTCAATTACTGTGATGTTTTACATTTTGCAAAAGTGCAAGAACTGCACAATGTGAGGAAGTGGTAAAACACCAAACCGTCAGTACTCATTAAGTACTGTAATTGCAGCAACGGCAGTTACCCAAACTGCTTTGTTGCAAACCGATGACTTGACCACTCTCAGGGGATAGACACTGTTACACTAAAGTAATGAATTAGCACCTCAGTTAGACCACTAAGGTCCCTTTTTAGAAGGACAAAACTCGGGTACAAAAGGAGCACAGAATATAGCCAGGAACTGGCCTCTAGCAGAAGGTATTTTTTCCATTTGAAGATTTCCTTTCTTGGTGCCCAAGTGAAAACACGTGATGAACATAAGTAAGCCAAGCAAACTGTTATCTGTGCAAACACATCCACACACATTTTGGACCACGTACTCCTACATTTACATAGAGAGCATCTTGATAATTTTGTCTGAAACTGTTGTGCTCTCAAAGGAAGTGGAAAACTTTTAGGTAGGTAATGTGGGTTTAGCAGTCAGTTTTACAAAAAATATAAAATCTTATAGAGAAGTATTAAAACTTGGGAAAAAGCGTGGCAAAAAAGTCATCACCACCACCACCTGCTGCACTGGAAAGACTATCTCACTCATTTTAAAAAGTGATGGTCTGAAACAGGTATTTAAAGTAATATTCAGGTTATATAACTAACTCACACGTTTTCTTACTAGTTCCAAATTTGATCTGCTATTGCTGACATCCAAAATTCTGCTTTTGCACAGACTCTATAAAATATTTGTGCACCCTGGAAGTTAGTCCCATCTTTTGTGAAATAAGATCACACAACTTCCACGTACAATAATTCCAAATAATTCTTCAGGGATGATGACTGTAGAGAGATAAAGTATTTGGTTTTCCCTTTCAATTAGCAGCCTGAGTTGTTAGAGACTGCTACTCAGGATAGCTCCTGCTTTTCTTTTCTTATGGTCCTGGAATACCACTAGTTGATAAGAACAGAAATTAGGTTAGTTATTAAGCATAAGTTTCCTGCTGAAGCACTTCTTACTGCAAGGGAAGGGGATGCTTTTCATCTTAAGGACTGAAAAAGATAGTGAAGAATATATGAAAAATAGTGAAATATTAGAAATCCTTCTTCCCCCCTCAAAGGATCTAAAAGGTAATCAAAAGTAAAATTGCAAGTCTGTAGAGAATGTAAACAAAATATATGAAATCTCAGTAAAATATGCATCTGTCAAAAAACCCTGAAACATTAAATTAATTTTGGTTTTACTAAGGATGCAGATCTCCCAAGCTACATTACAGCACCTCCTGTTTGTGAGTTAACTCTGCCCCTCACAATACCATAAACACTTGTTAGTCGGTGGCAGCTAAGTTATCTCAAAATTCTAATTGGTGTTAAAGTGATAGAAAAGTTCTGTACAAATCTTAACAAAAAACAGAGTGAATTTATAAGGTTCTTCTCATAATTAATTTCCTTGTCATTGCAGCTCCTACAGTTTCTTAGTAAGGCACTTTTTAAATACGGTCATAGTAAGAATCTGAATTTCCTCATTCAATGATTAGTGTTAGCACACTCTTGAAAACAGAACCTGGTAAGATTTATATTTATGCACACACTTTTAGTCTTCAGGAAGTATTTTAACAAGACTGTAGGTGGATTAATCTGCCAAAATTTAGACCTTTAAAATTGTCTTCATCAGCTAGTCAGTTAGACTCTCTTTAGGGTCAGTGGAGGGAAATAGACATTCATGCAACTCATCTTAATCTAGGCAGCTGTAACTGGTCAGACAAGCTGCTTACTTGTTTCCGTCAATTATAAAGCCAAAAAGACTTTTAGGTCCTCATACTGGACTCTGGTGACCTTTTAAACACGTGAAGCTTAAGTTCTGTGCCTCAGAACATTCAGAACAACGTTACATCTACAGTTCTGCTATTCCGCATTGCCTCCCAATAGATTAAAGGTTTCTAGAATTGAATAACTAAGACATTCACTCCCATGTGCTTAATCACAGTCAAGTCACTCTTGGAAGTTAGTGACCATAGACAAATCACTCCACCAAAATCACATAACTTGCCCCACCTCTAAATGACACAAATTCCTAGAGGTTTTCACAAGCCCATGAAAGCCCTTCCAATCTGCCTCTCTCTAGCATTATGTTACTCACTTTTCTTTTGGCAATATTCAATGTATAATTAAAACAATGCAAAATATATTTCCTATAAAAATCTTACAGGCACTCTTAGAAAGTCTTTCAGAAGAAAACAGAATTCATCAGTCCATTATTTAGATGGACTTGGTGTGCCCAATGAAAGCACAGTAGGCTTTTTGTACATTACCAGCTACCACTAAAAACACTGTATGACCAAGTTGTTCCACAGAGAAAAATATCTAAAGTACTCTTCCTACAGATTTGTGTTTGTTCTTCTTTTTATGACATCAGCTCCCCTACATCTCTATCACATCCCTACTAAACAAAAGACTACACGTGCTGTACCTGCAGCTATTTGCACGCTGAAAGGACAGTTAGAACAAATAGGATGACTGATTAGCAGCAACAAACAGCATGTGTGGTGCTCAAGTCCTGTCCTGCCAGTCCTCCCCTCAAGGGAACACTAATGTTGCTCTCCCATTTAACTCATTAACCAGTTTTCACACTAATAATACACAAACATAACGACCTTTGAGACTTCTTCCTTACTTTCACCTTCAATCGAAACTAGCAAAGCAATTCAGAAGTCGGGAAGGAAGGACTGGCAGAGAGACTCTGGCAGCCTCATTAAACCACATTTAAAAAGGAAACCAGGCCAAGAACAACATAAGCATGTAATGAAAATACAGATGAAAAACTCATTTTCTGTAACAGTAGTAAAAATGTAGTCATAAATTAAATTGTAGGACAATACACGCTGATGGACTATAATAGCTCTGCAGACTCTACTCTGAGGCTCTGCCAAGGCAGCGCTGATTGACTGGGCTCAGTGCAGCACTGTGCATGAGAACTACCTACAAAACTGTTCTTCACACTCTGCTTGCCATATGCGCAAGCCTTTTGCTCAAATAAGCTCCATGAGCTGTCAATACCATTTTAGCACACTTGAAAACAGAATGCAAATTCAATGCCTATGACTGCATCTACACGATCATATGGGCACAAGTGTGGAAGGTACAGAGTAAATGTAATAGGTAGTCCAAAACTTTTCCAGAACTCTGGCATCAGCTTTTAAAACCAACAATCATCTATCACTTGAATTTTCATCAGTCACTATTATCTTTATGAAATGTCACAGGCATAGTACAATAAAACCATACAATATCCTAAAGTAAGAGCACAAAAAGAACAAGTCCAAATCTAAGTGTCTCTCAAAGAAAGCTTAATAAAGCACAGAGGTTCAAAAGAATGGTCTGCTTTTCTAATTTAGAACTCATCATGACTATTCTACGATTCTAAATGGTGAATGCCAGGAGGTCGGGGCATCACGTTTTTCTGTTGTATCTGCTGACAGGACAAGGCTAATGGAAAGAAGCTGGAACACAAAAAGTTTAATTCATACACAAGGAAAAACTATTTCACTGTTGAGGTGAGGGAGCCCTGGCACAGGCTGCCCAGAAGGGCTGTGGAGTCTCCTTCTCTGAAGGTCTTCAAAACACACCTGGACATGTTCCTATGTGATCTGATCTAGATGAACCTGCTTCTGCAGGGGGGTTGGACTAGATGACCTCTAAAGGTCCCTTCCAACCCCTACCATTCTATGATTCCTGTTATTTCTTAAATCATTTGCTTAAATTTTGTTTTTCCCCATCACCAACTTTAGCTGAATTTTATTCCTTCATGAACATTTTACCTAAAATCATAGACTCATAGAATCATAGAGGTCTTTCAAGTAATGGAAGATTAATTTTGTTGGATATCATTCTCATTTTACATTTTGATGAACAAGGTTAGAAAGATATATTCATTAGAAACCGAAAAGGAAAGGCAGAATGGTTCTTTCACTTGAATATTTCCAAAATTACGGTCTTTATTTAAGGCAATATCAAATGCAGTCTTAAGCCAGCTTTACCAGCTCTGAATTTTCAAGAATAAATATAGCACTTTTTAATGGATTTTTTTCTCCATCAGTTTGGAGAAAGTTGGATTAAATATAAAAAATGGAAAGTTAAATTTTTCATTTAAAATTATTAAAGAAAAAAGTATGTTAATACTCTCTTTTTCGTAACAAAATATTGTTTTTGAGATCAACACAAAGATTTTACTTTACAGTAATGACATAAATGCTGGTTTATTATCATAATTTGTAGAGTGTGAGCAAAGAACATCACAGTCAATTGTTTTAAAAGTTGTTTGCAACTATCAATATACTGGTCTGTTTCTTTAGGAGTTTATCCTATTAAGAACAAACAATGAAAATTTCTCTTCCCAACCACTCAATGACCAGCCTGTTTCAGAAACTGTTACAATCTAGTAGATTTCATTTCTATGTGATGACAGCAGCCCTATGCTGGAAAAAGAAGTCAGCTCTGTATTTTCTTGCTCTCTTCCAGTAAAAGGAAAATATCTCTCGAAATACTTTCCAACTTCTTCTCATTAGGCAGGACCAAAGGTGAAATACTGGCTTATTTTCCTCTCCTAGGTCACAGCAATTCCAGAAGATACTCTAAGGTGTTTCCCTCCCTCGACTGATTAGTCAATTCACTGAAAACAAATAAAACATCCTAGGTACTATTCTGATATCATCTTAAATAAATAAAAGTTTATCAACAATCCTGATATGTTTGAATTTAACAGTTAAGTAATTTTCCTCTTCCAGTTCCAAACACATCAATATCAACTTAAGTGAATATATTGCAGCATCCCTCACACTACTACTATCTTCAGCTGCTTTTCAGTCAGTCAAAAATTATATTTGTCTTTTCTGTTGGAAGGATTATTTCCTGTACCATTATCTCTCAAAACAAAAGTAAATAAACAAATAACTCGTCACACATAATAGGCATTGACATTTGGGTCTAAAATAGAATTCTTCAGGTATTTTATATTCAAATAAATGCACAACAGTAAGAAAATAAGTGCAAGACTAACACAGTCTTAACTCGAGAAGTACTCAGCACACAATCTTATTAAGGATGGAGAGGTAAACTTAGTAGTGTTGTGAAAACAATAGTGAATTTCAGTGGTGAAATGAAAAATAAATAAAAGAATGAGCACAATTATTAAGAATGACTAGAGTTAAAAAAAAAACCAAACAAACAACAAACCCACAATCAAACCCACAATCAAACCCCAAATCAAACTACCAGACATAAACCCAAAAAATCCCATCTACATTCATATCTTGGCACCAATCCATAAATTTAGAGCAGCCTTTTCCCCAGAGACAAACTATGATAAGGATAATGAATGCAATTAAACCATCTTATTATCCACCCAAGTACTCAATTTTCTAAGATGTGATACACAGTTGTGTATATTCAGGGGTAGTATGAACTTCCAATCTGTGGCTCAGGTAAGTAACAGCATACAAGGGGGTGCAAAGTATGCTCTCAATTATGCTACAAATTATACACAGCTGGCAAAAGAATTAGCAACAGCTGCAACTAAACTGGTACAGATTTTGATTTTACTTTGTCTTTCAGATGAATCATGCTTACAATCTAACCAGCTGCAACAGTTCCTTTGTTTTGCAGTAGACACAACTTAAATCTGAGTTTCTAAAATTTTCAGCAAAAAGTGTGTGCTCCTGGATGCTCATCTGATACTTGAGTGTGAAATACAAATCATAATTATGCAAATGAATCACAGTCACAGAGTCTCAAGGGCTGGAGGGGACTCCGAAAGATGATCCAGTCCAACCCCTCTGACAGAGCAGCACTACCTAGAATAGGTCACACAGCCACTTGTCCAGGTGGGTTTTGAATGTCTCCAGAGAAGGAGACTCCATAACCCATCTGAGAAGCCCATTCCAGTTCTCTATAACCCTCATAGTGCAGAAATTCTTCCTTGTGTTTCTTTGGAACCTCTCGTCCTCTCATTGGACATCATTGAGAATAGCCTGGCTCCATCCTCCTGACATCTGGCCCTTAAGGTAGTTTAATTATTAATGAAATCACCCCTCAGTCTCCTCCAAGATGAAGAGCCCTGGTTCCCTGAGCCTTTCATCATAAGGGAGATGTTCCACTCCCTTCATTATCTTTGTGGCCCTGCACTGAACTCTCTCCAGCAGCTCCCCGTCCTTCTTGAACTGAGGCGCCCAGAGTTGAGTATTAATCACAGTAGCTTATGTTCTACATTCAGAAGACTCATGAGGGAAGCATTTAGGAGTATAATTTGTGAAGGACTGGAACTCAAGTAACACCATGGCCTTTGAAAAAGATATGCAAGACATTCTCAGCAATACCTATGATTCATCTAATTACATGTAAGGCGGAGTCAGAGGAGAACTAATGGATTCTTTTGCCCAGATCATTACTTAATAGAAAAGCAGTCTGCTGGGCAAAATATTATTGTAGAAATATTCTTCACTTAGTAGTTGGTACAGGACTATGTTTTGGGTTTATGCTGAAACGCGTGTTAATAACACAGGGATGTTTGTTATTGCTAGGCAGTACTTGCACAATATCAAGGCCTTTTCTGCTCCTGAAATGACAGAGAGTAGTCTCAGGGTGTAGAAGAAACAGGGTGGGAGCACAACCAGGACAGTTGACCCCAACTAGCCCAAGGGCTATTCCATACCCTAGGACATTCTGCTCATTACATAAACCGAGGGGAGTTGCCCGAGAAGGGTGGATTGCTGCTTGGGCATTGGGTGAGTAATTGCATTGGGCGTAGCTTTTCTTTATTTCCCCATGGTTTTTATTTCTTTCTCTATTTCTTTACTACTATTACTATATTATGATTGCTGTTACTATTACATTTTATTTAATTTTAAGTTATTAAGCTGTTCTTAACCCATTAGTTTTATGGGGGGGGGGGGGGGGTTACCATTTCTCCTCCCCATTAAGTGGGGGAGAGGGTGTTAGTAAGCAGCTGTATGGTGCTTGGTAGATGGCTGGGGTTAAAACACCACAAACATAAAGCCAAGTTTTGATAAATATGCCTATTTTTAATTTCCAATTAACAGCTTGCATTGGCAGTTCTCAGCTCTTCAGATGCTTAACTAGAAACAGAATTATCCTCTACACACAGCTGAGCCCCTTAGACACAAGAAGATTCAAATGGGGAAGTATTCTAGGGACAACAATTTGCAATGTGTTAAAAGTAATTAGAGAACCAGAAGAGAATCACAGTTGCTATCATTTGAGTAGGACAAATTTCAAAGAATTTCTTTAGATCTTACTTCAAGGATTCCTTCTAGATTTACCATTTGTAGACTTCCTGAACATGTTCTAAGAAATCTGCTTGATTCATTGTTCTCAATATTCAAATAGATATTTGCTTCTTGCAGCTTTTTTAATTTCTGAAGGCAGTGATACTGAAGTTCTTTGAAATCATGTTGTACAATACAGGTTTGTAGAGTAACAAGAGTTCCTCCACCTACATTTTTATCTGCCTAATTACAAAAAGCAACCAACCATTAACAAACAAGAGATGCTACAGTTTAACATTCCTATGTTCACAGAACAGAATTACATGGAATTCAAATGCTACTGATTTCTTTTGCAAAGAAAATGCACTAGTGACAGAGAAAGAAAGGTCCATATTTTATTGAAAGAATCCCCAAACTGACAAACTGAAACAAAAGAAACTTAGCAGAGATAGGATCAAGATTCTGGATAAATTCATTGTTCAGTTATTTAAGAAAACCCACAACATTGTCTTGCATGACTCCTTAACCAAGTGTAGCCTTTGACAGTCCACATGCAGTCAGTTCAAATAGTCTAGGCATTCCTGAGAGAAGAGCTAGACTAAAGAAAACAGAATTCAAAGCTTCTCACTTCCTCCTATCTGCAGCCATCAGGAGTTGAATATTTAAGTGTATGCATAAAGTAGTGTAGTGACTTGACTGGAAAGTAAAGAAGACATTCAACATTTTGCTGAAATACTCAATCTTATCTACACTACAAACTGGTTTTTGAGATCTATAATTTATTGAGATCCACTTAGGCAAAGTTGTTGTTTTTGATGGCTTCAAGCCACTATATACCAGCAGAGAACTAATTCCATTATCACATTACTTGCCCTGGTACATAATCTGAAATTATGCAGAAATGAGATGGGTACACAAAAACAGAGAGACCAACTCAGACAATTAAGAAGCTGGCTACCCCAATGCACATCATTCTTCACTTTATTCTTATGTGAGCTGGCGAAAAAACTAGTGAATACTTAACAAGTATTTTAAGCCACATTTTAGTAATGATTTGGAACAGAAATATAAATGCCATTAGCTCTGTGTACAGGGGAATAACAGACTATTCTACCTGTATGTATCCTCAGAGTACTCTAAACAGTCATCCATTTGCAATTCCTTTCTACTGTGCTCACTATCAGTTTTCAACTTGTCTATAGTTTTTATAAGAGACTTTACCTTAAAGAAAGTACAGAGTATCTCAGTAAAAAAGAGAGAAAAAAAAAATCAATTCCTTTGTCTAGAATATTCTGTACAGCATTGATCAAACTGTCCAATATATTTAAACTCAAGTAAGAGCCCAGAAAAATCTAGGGCTATTAATAGAATTTCAGAGAGATTTCATGCAAAAAAACTGACAAAACCAAGGCCAAGTGGAAAACAATTGTTCTCTGAAATTCATTAAGTGGTACAGATTTAGGACAGACTTATTTATAGTAAAAGAAAATATAGTTACAGGTAGCTTTAATAATAAGTTAAAAAACTTCCAATCTCTCACAAGTGGAATCTCTGAGAATTCTACATGGACAGTTTCTGTCCAGAAGCTGCATTCTTTAGAGTCAGATATCCCAGCATAGCACAACACTTTAAGTAATCTATTGTCTAGAGAAACCACTGGAACATCTATAGACAACATATGAGTATTCTTGATTAAACTGGGATATTCTTGTACCTACCCAAAGCCACATCTAATTCAGACATAAAGTCTGACTTCATAGAGTTTTGGCCACAGGTTTAACTGAGCATTGCCTACTGAGCTACTTGGCCAGGCCAGGGCAATAATGAAGCACTCTTTTCTTCAGCCTCTCTCCCTTTTCTTGCCACTGGCCTTGGTAGACAGGCTTTGTTTCACGTTGTTTCAACTCTGCAGCCGAACTGCTGCCCTGCCATGCATGAAGGGCACTGGGGTACGCATGGCAGCTGGAATCTGCCCAAAGTGCTTGGGGCAAGGGAGTAATCCCTGGGGCTGGCCACAAAAAGCAAGCAAACAGATCTACAGAGAGGATGACAGAAATGAATGTGTTGGAACCCTCTTCAAATAAGGGCCAAAAGAACAGTCTGTGAGATCCGCAGGGTGGTGAATCTCAGTTTCATCCATGGGAAAAAAAACATAGAACAAGTCCTCTTGGTCTGCAGCCCTTCAGCCCTCCAGACTGCGCCCTGGGAACCCAACGGCAAGGGAAGGGTGAGAAGAACATCAGTGAAAGGAGAAGATCCCTGGAAATGGTTTACTTATCTATTTTTAACTGAATATATTGAACTGAGCTACAAAAAACTGGACTATAGCGCTCAACAAGATTGACTCTCTCAAACTGATGGAAATTTAAGCAAGCTAATCTGAAGCTGGGATGCAACAAATCGATAACAATTGTATACTTACCATTTTCACTTCCCACTCTACTGTCTTCGAGATTAAACCAAAAATAATTAAACTAAGTAATAACGTGACAATACTGAAATGCTTTATCTTTATCTGATAACTCCTCCTTTTGTCTTATGTTACTTTCCTATATCAATGCTATTCTAATGCAGACCTTTCTGATAAGCTAAGTATGTGTTTGATTTGTGATAGCTTAAAATGAGCAAATTAATCTAAATACTTTTAAATTGTTGATTGCTACTGTCTTACCATAGCCACCCTCACATACTTGTTCCAAAGCTACTCCAGTCACTTAGGGAACTAAATATGTGTTTATACTGGGAGGTGAGGAAAGCCAGGACTTGGTTTCAAAACTGATGTCAATTCCTGACTTAGATGGAAGGATACCACTGATACACTGAATGGCAAAGGCTTAAAAACTGGGAACGAGCATCCAAATACTGCTGAGTTTAGAGATCATCAGAATATGTGCAGCCAAGAAATGCTGCCTGACAGAAGCAAGGGGTGACTGGGACACTCCTGAGGACAAGTTGCAGTCAGCTGGAGCAGCTGCCTTTCCTAAGGGTCAGACAACCTTCAGAAAGCTCAGGTTTTGCTTCTAGAGTTTCCCTCCCCGTTGATCATTATAAAATACTGCTGATGGGCTTGGCACTGTGAGGTTAGTGGTTTGACTTGATCTTAAAGGTCTTTTCCAACTGAAATGACTCGATAATTCCATGATATTACAACAAGATAGTTCTTCAGCACTTTCAGGAACTTTGTGGAAGCAACACTTCTTGTTGGTTTGAAACAGGTAGAATTAGTCTGAGTCTATAAAGAGACTCTTTTCCATACAGAAAGTAATCAAAAGACAGAATTTCAGTCACATTTAACATTTTTGAAAAAACAAAAGAAAAACAGGATGATGTGGCCACAGTTCAAACACATTAAGCATGTACACATATACTACATATACAAGTGTATATTCAAGTTTCATTTTGTCTGTTGTTATTCTTATTTTTCAAAATGAGTAGCATCAGAACTCACTAAAGTCAAACTTCTTATCTTGCATCTAGTACTTAGTTTAGCTCACAGCTGCACATAAGTACAACATTTCTTGTCTTTCCCTTTCAGAAATAATCAGGAAACAAATTGAGAAACTACTATAAAAAAGACAATTTATCTCAGTAAACGCCAGCATTTTTCTCTGGGGGAGATTCCTGATACTTCACAGTAATTAAAAAAACCCCAAACCACCTCAATAATGTCTAACAGCAAAAAAATACCAAACATACAGCTCAAATGATATGAAAATGCTCATGAATATTCCAGGCAAATTTCAGTGTCAAGGAGAAAAAAGTTCATAAAATTTCACAGCCTAAAGACATGGTTAGTTTTTAGAAATAGTTCCCCTTTGCTAAAACACCAGACATTAATTCAGTGCTGCCCAGTGAAGAGAACTGGGCTGTTCAACTTGCAGGATGGCACCCCTTTGAGACCTCCAACAAAAATGGCTGAAGCCAATGGATGTGTCATGTTACTAGCTAATCCTGCACTTAAAGCAATTATTGCAAGGCCTTACTGGGGACACAAGTTTGCTATCCCCAGTCTTTCCTTCAATCTCTCTAGAGAGAAACCCAGGTGTTAAGCGATTCTTTACCTACATTCCTCTGCAACTTCACTTACATTGAAAGAGGGAAAATACCTGTGCAACAGAAAACCATCAGGCTAAGCCAACACTGTGCTTTAGGTTCACAAGGCAGTACTCCATGTTCTCATCTTTAAATAGAATTTGGAATAGTCATGCACCATAGGAACAGGGACATAATGACGCAGCAGCAAGATGCTCTTTGTGGCAGACAAACATGGCAGTCCCTTGAAATCATGACATGAGAAGGAATTTCCTTTGGTTGCAAGTTCCTCAGGAAACCATCAATTTCATTGCAGAGTGGAAATTGCTCATTTCCTAAAATAGATATTTTTTAAGAAGTAAAAAATAACTTACATTCTGCCTGTATAGTCTACTCAGTGAAACTCCATCAATATAAATGTTTCTTCAAAATTGGTGCTTCATAATGTGAATGCTGGTTTTTGCCTTTAAAAATGGCCTCTCATTAGAACTCTGAATAAATTTGCAACTAAAGGAACATATCAGTGTGCGTGAGAAGCTACAGCTTTCACATCTCTTGAACCAGGCAGTTTATTTTATTACATACACATACAGGGAGGAAATCTCATAGAATGGTAGGGTTGGAGGGGACTTCTATAGATCATCCAGTCCAACCCTCCTGCAGAAGCAAGGCCACCTAGATCAGGTCACACAGGAAAGTGCCCAAGCAGGTCTTGAAGACCTCCAAGGAAGGAGACTCCACAACCCCTTTGGGCAGCCTGTGCCAGGGCTCCCTCACCTGAACAGTGAAATAGTTTTTTCTTATGTTTAAACGGAATTTTTTGTGTTCCAGCTTCATCCCATTACCCCTTGTCCTGTTGCTGGATACTATCAAAAAAAGGATGTCCCAACCTCCTGATATTAAAATTTAAAAACCAGTTTGGGTCACAAAGTTCAGGTTTTTTTCCCCCTATCCAAATATATTTGGATATTTCTTCTTTTAAATACCATGTGATTTCTCTTCTTTATGGATCTATCTCCTTCCTTCCTGAGCTAGTCCTTTAACTGCTTTAAATAGTTGGGTTCAAAAGTTTAGTTTCTTCCTCTGCCTCTATTATAGCTGGTGTTTGCCATGTACAAAGCTAAATTGAGCATCCTGAAATCCATAAAAATTCTCTCTTGTATCTGATTTTAAAGTACATATTATAGAAATGGAGATTGTATTATTAACTAGACGAGATGGCAGCTTATCTTGCCTTTTTTAGTGTGTTAATATTTTTATTACAATTATAAATAAAGACATTGTCAGTGAACTCTTGCAATGGGAACAAATCATCTGGTTCAGGCACAGTAATTCACAATATCTTGCAGAAAATAACAATACATTTATTAATAAAAGTATTATGTTATAAAGTTTGTGCTAAAGTATCCACAGGCACATTTAAAATAAGTACTACTTGTACATTTGCTTTCCATTTTGGCACAAAACAGTTACTTCTGCAACCAAACACAGCTTTTAGAAAATAAGCACAAACTTCACTTATTAAGAGATGTCATTTTCAGTATCATTCAAAAACTATTGCAGAGGGGTTTTTTTCTTAACTAATGATATCAGTTTGAACCCCTTGTTCTGAACTCTGGGAAACAGATGTGAATGGGCTAATGGATGAGCAGTGGGCTGAAGGTTTATAGCTGACAATTAAGGGACAGGCTAATGTGGGTGATGCTGTTGTGGGAGTTTACTACAGGCCACTTCATCAATGAGGTCTTTTACAGGCAGCTGAGAGCAGCCTCACAATTGCAGGCTCTTGTTTTCTTGGGGCATTCAAGCACCCTGATATTTGCTGGCAAAGCTGCACAGCTCAGAATTTACAGCCCAGGAGGTTCCTACAGTATGTTGATGACAATTTCCTGTCACAGGTGGCTGAGTTGCCAACAAGGAGGGGTGGGCTGCTAGACTTGTTACTGACAAATAGAGGTCTGTCAGGGATGTGACAGTGGTGGTATCCTTGGCTGCAGTAATCATGAGATGGTGGAGTTCAGTGATCCTGCATGGAAGAAGCAGGACACTAAGCAGGATTGCTACTCTGCACTTCAGGAGAGCTGACTTTGGCCTCTTCAAAGACCTGCTTGGAATAACCTCACAGGCTAGGACTCTAGAAGGTCAGGGTGTCCAAGATTAATCTTCAAGTGACACCTCCTTCAAGATCAAGACCGGTGTATCCCTACAAGTAAAAACCAGGTAAAACAGGCAAAGGCCCACGTGGAGGAACAAGAAACTTCTGAAAGGACTAAAATGGAAGATGGAAGTCTATGGAATGTGGAAAAAAGGACTGGTCACTTGGGATGAATATAGGAATGGTGTCAGAGCATGCAGGGATAAAACAAGGAAGCCTAAAGCCCTCTTAAGGAAAAACAAGGAAAACAAGAAGGGCTTCCTCAAGTACATCTGCAGTAAAAGAAAGATTAGGGTGAATGTGAGCCTGCTGACGACAAAGGAGGGTGCCCTGGTGCTGAAGGATACAGAGATATTGAAAGCCTTCTTGGGTTCAGTCTTTACTGCTAAGGCCAGCACTCAGAAAGCTCAGTCCCTGGAAAAATAAAAGTCTAGGGAACGGAAAACCTTCCTTGGTTGAGGAAGAATGGTATAGAGACCTCTTAGGCAAACTTAACATCCACAAATCCATGGGCCCTGATGGGATGCAACCATGAGTGCTGAGGGAGCTGGCTGATGTGATTGCTAAGCCTCTCTCCATGATTTTTGAACAATCATGGAGCACCGGCTGAGGTACCCAAGGACTGGAGGAGGAAGGTCAATGTCACTCCAGTCTTCAAACAGGGCAAGAAAGAAGACCCAGGAAACTACAGGCCAGTCAGCCTCACTTCCACCCTTAGAAAGGTGATGGAACAGCTCATCTTGGATGTCATCTCTGAATGTATGAATGAAAAGATGGTTATCAGGAACAGCCAACATGGATTCACCAAGGGGAAATCCTGATTGACCAACCTGATAGCCTTTTATAATGACATCATTGCAGTGTTTAGTCTGGAGAAGAGAAGAGCGAGGGGGAACCTTATCAATGCTGATAAACACCTAAAGGGCACACGCTGGAACACATCAAGTTCTACTTGCACACAAAGAAAAAATTTTTTGCTGTTGAGGTGAGGGAGCCCTGGCACAGGCTGCCCAGGGAGGGTGTGGAGGCTCCTTCTCTGGAGGTTTCTAAAACCTGCCTGGACATGTTCCTGTGCGACCTGATCAATGTGGACCTGCTATAGGGGTTGGGCTGGCTGATGTCTAGAAGTCCCCTCTAACCCCTGCCATTCCATGATTCTGTAAGTCTGTAATTCCAACCCAATATGTTCTGTCAGTACCCATTACACAAAATCACAACTCATACTAACACTTTACCAAGCTTTAAACCTTCTTTTGAATGTGCGCCAATATGATTTTCATCCTAAATTGACAGGATGCCAAGGAAACTGATCAGAGGTGAACAAAATATTATCATTGTGCTATTTATGAACTATTATTCTACAACAGCAATTACCTGCTGTATCTGATGGATTTTTTTTCAATTTTTCAAAGGATACTTGAAGATGAATATGAACTTTAAAATATCTTGTCTGGATGGGGAAAACCCCTAAAAAGTACTGTGGTAAAATACATCCTTTATCTTTATTTGAAACACTCACTCACCTAACCGTCTTTCTGTTTAAAAATTTAAGAACCTGTCCTCAAAGCAATAAAATCAGGAATTATTTCAATGCCTTTCTGCTTTTGTTGCAATCTCTACCTAAAACCACAATGTTGAGTAGAACAAAATCTATGAGAATACATTCCAGGAACACAAAACCCAGCTTTGTACTGTGAAACACTCAGAGAGTAGATTAACATAGGCATGAGCCAGAGGTCCTAAGTATTCTTCTGATAAATTCCTCCCTTAACTGACTAGGTAAATTTTTATGCTTTCTTTGTGAGAGTCTAGGCACTTTAAAAGAAGCTCTCAAACATATTTTTATGTTAATTTGTTTTGATTTACTATTCAAGAAATATGTTTGGGAAAAAATCCACAAAATACAATAGGGAGGCTAAGTAGCAAAGCGGAGATATTTTTTTACCCTTTGCTAGAAATTGACAAGAGGATATTGTTACACACACACATTCTGACACTTTATGAAAAATGTTTCTTTGTGCAAAACCCATACACCATATTGGACAGGGTCAAACACACTTCTGCTAGTAACAATGAGGGCAGACATTTCCAGCGTTAGGGTAGGTTCCCTATTGCCCAGTGAAACTCCCTGTGCAAGAAAACTAACCACAGCAGCAGCAGAGATGATTTAACCTGAAATACAGGTGGCAGAACCTTTGGGATGTGTCCACATATTCTCTATTTACTCCCTGCGATAGCAATTATATAGCATTCAAGAGAAAAACACAACTATTCATAGCTGAGCAGTTGTACAAGTTCTCAGTTATGACATAAAGAAAAATCCTCTTGCTTTTTCTCTTCAACAGAAAACCCTGATGGAAACAAAACAGATAGATTCACTTTCACCTGAATTACTTGCTCCTCTTTTTGCCAAAGCTTGTTTTGAGAAGCAAGACTTCCTTTCTAGCAGATTTATTTTTACTCAGCAACACTTTTCCAAGTATGCTGTCTGAGAGTTCTGCAAAACTCTATATGTCTTGCTCCCTTCTTTTATAGTTATTAAATACTCATACTTTAAAAACACTTATCTAAAAGAAAAAAGCATGTACAAGTTGCGTGAGGTACTCACGCAATATACATTTATGTCAAGGACTACAAACTGCATTTTATGGGAATCAAAGCCCTAAGTACCATGCCTGTCATTAAGCTATCCCCTTACTCCTTTAAAGATGCTTTAAGCTGAGAGAATTTATTTATTTATGCCTCTGTTTTATTAACTAGTACTTCAAGCTAAATAATTGTGCCATTACAACACTTCTGATTAACCATGTATTCATATATTTTGAATGCTATCAATCAAATCATTTATAAAACAGATTTGACAATTTCACAACAACAGATCAGTCTCATACTGGGTTTATCCTAGGTTTATGAAGCAGCAACTGAAAGCACTGACACAATGAAGTTACTCCAGTAGACACAGGTGAAACTTGAGGTTGCTGATATAGGTCTCATTGTCACAAGATGTTTTGGGGCACAAAAGTATAAATCAGTTCAAATTCATAAGAACACCACTGTCAGTGACTATTAGTATATGCCATTTTTCATTGAAATCCAGCAAGGTATGGAGTATAGAAGTTGTGCTGATGTATGAAGATGCCTTTGTCCATGGTCTTTTCTTACATTCCTCCATAATCACTAACTACTTGCCATTGCTTAAGATACAGTAGTTGTCTACACATAGTGTTAGTTTGATAGCGGCCGTCAAGTCTTACATTGTAATCCTTGTCTTTCGTTTATGTTATGTTGCTTTCTTCAAGAAGTTATTCAGCAAAATCTTTGTTCTATGCAATCATAGTGATAAAACCTGCCATTGCAAGAATACGCTTTGAGTTTCAAAGGGTATCTCCATGCCAAAATAAGACAGACAGCCCCACATCTTTTTTTTCCACAAATGGTAGTCCAGCATAGGGACACTTAGACATGTATGGAAATCAGTTCAGGTTTTTTTCAGGTTAATGAATTTTTGTCTCCAGTGTTAGAGAGATCTCTGAGGCAAGTCCAACACACAAGATAGCTATGCCAAAACTAAATTTTAACTTTGCAGAGGGACACATTTCCAGGGAATCAGACTATGACTCAGTCAAAGGTGGTTTTTCAGTTGTTTTTTTTCTTTCCTGAAAAACACTTTTCAAAACCACTAAATAGTCACAATCCAGCTCTATAAAACCAGGATTACTAGTCCATAAAAAGTGTCAATCTCAGATGTTTTGCAATTATAAGTGTCCTCCTTTTTAAAGTAACCACAGTTTCCAGAAGAAATCAGCAGATTTTTCAAGCAACACATAACAGTTAACATTAGTGCTGAAACACTCTGTCTTTATACTTCACAACAGATATTCAATGACGCTGCTAAAACATCCCATTAGAGAGAGAAAGTCCCACTATTATTTGCAGTTACCAGACTATACTGTCAGAGCTGTCAGCAGTTAAAATCAAATTAGATTTGACAATCAGGATTTCAACTGCAAACTTATCTTAGGTAATTAATGTAATTAACAGTGTGAACCACAGAGAACAATACACTAGCACCACGAACATACTGTTTGCTCGGATGAATCACTTTCACATTGGTGTTTAATTGATGCGACTTTTGCTTCAGATACACTACAATTATCATGTCATGTTACTGATAGAGTAGATAGAGGAAAAAATTGTCTAAATTACTGTAATCTTTAAGGACAATAGTTTAATTAATACTTATAAAAACTCCCTGCTCAGTAATGTGAAGATCTATGCACAATGTTGAACATCTATATCTAAAAGATTCCTACTTCAACATGGAAATATCAAAGCTTGATTACTTCTGCCAAACACCATGCAACATACACAGGATATTGCTACCAGCCTACGTGTGGAGAGTAAAACCTTACAGACTTGGCAAGGCTAACGATGGAAAAAGAACATTTTCTATAAGAAAAGTTATTTCAACAGCATTGTAAATTCAGGAAAA
The DNA here is from genome assembly GCF_028858725.1 of Colius striatus. NCBI lineage: Eukaryota > Metazoa > Chordata > Aves > Coliiformes > Coliidae > Colius > Colius striatus. The sequence goes on from NC_084762.1 coordinate 10,739,329, forward strand.
TGGAAGCAGAAATCTCATATACTTCTATGAGCCTGATTACAAAGACAGACTAAAAGTTGTTGCTACTCAACATCAATTCCCAGCAATGTGCTAACTTACAATTTTAGTGGAACATCTGCAAAAAATCTCCATGTCTCCATAATGCATTCTTCTGGTTTCTTCAAGAAAGGAACAACATGAAGTGCTGCCTAAATCATACAAAGAACCTAAGATTTGCTTCCACACGGGTCTTCAGTAAATTACATTCCAAATAGTGTGTTTGTCTTCACAGTAACATTTGCTCCTCAAATCATTGCAGGGAATGTGTTACTCACTGCCACAAGGCACTAAGCCTCTATGGTTCAAACTGAAGGAGGTATCTCTGGAGACCCAGAGTTTTATCACAAGAGGGGGCCAAGAGACATGATCAAATTCAATTAGTTAGATCTAAGAGTTTTTTGCTAGGCAAAGGTTATGCACAGAGTTGGCAGTCTGTCAGGACTTCAAACCCCAAAGTGCCATTTTATGAAAAGCCTATTAGAACATCGGCATAGCCCTTAGTAACTCTAAACATTATGCATCTCTAACCCATGAACTATTCCAGAAGTTGTGCTTAGAGTAATTTGATAACTCTTAAGGCTAGGACTTCAAATAAATGACTGGGGTGAGGGGGGAAACAACAGTGGAAAAAACTCCTCTGCTGTTCCTTGTATTTTACTCATCAATAAGAAAGGAAAATTATAAAACAAAACATTAAGTTCTTGTCCTGAAAGAACAGTCTCCAGTGTTGCTGTTTCAGTGGTTCTTGGAAAGCATAAATCCTTTTACAAGGCATGGATGAAAATACAACATTTATGTCAGAAAAGTTGCCTTTGGTTTCTCTCCTTTTCTTTAGTTACTTTGGATGGTGTAGAAAACATGTAACATGTTAGCAAAAAGCCATCAAATCAAATCCAATAATTATATAAATATCTTTCTTGACAAGGACCTATGAACACTCTAGGGAGTTTTACATTAAGTTTCAGAGAATATGCAAGCTTTTATTCCAAATCCAAGTGAACTATGGAAAGTGAGAGTACTTTCAACCTGGATTATACATGGACGTTTTCTCAGAAAATCAGGGGTTCGTGTTGCTGTGGAAGTGTAAATACGTGGACTTCAGAGTCTAAATAGGTATGAAACTGAGTCAACACCAACTCCAGAGAACGCTGACATTTTAAAATAGGGTATTACTACTTTCATGAAGCTCTGAATTGCACGATGCTTCCCCTTCTAGACATAATTTTGCTACTACTACAGCATACCGCTGCTCTGCACAGGCCTCCTGGGCAGCCTTCATTAGCTTCAAATTCTATTACTAGGAATAGGAAACTGAAATCAGTTGTACAGGCAGCTATCTCCCATTTGAGTGGTGGTGTTCCCACAGCCAGCCTGTCCCCTTGGTGCCCCTCACAGTCAGTCCATGGAGTCACTCAGTCCTCCAGCATCATACACAATCTGCCCTTGTGTCATGCAGCAGGAGCCCAAACTTTGCTGGAGGGTGCAATGGAGCAAATTACAGCTGAATCTTAATTTCCTTGCAACAGTAATTCCTTATCACAGCTCTCCATGCTACTAACCTGCTTCCACTCCGTGCAGAGCCCCTTTCCGTGTGCCTGGCCAGTTGGCAATGATGAGTTTAACTGGCCAAGAATCCCTCCTGTCTCTGATAGTAAATTTCATTTTGAGATTAAATGTATTGGTGCTCTGAGTGAATAGGTAAGAAAAGAGCACTTTAAAGCTACTTTGAATTACATTACTTTAAAAAAAGAGGAACAGTTCAGGTGAGGCAGGACAGCAAGACAGTGATGGTATAAGCTGGTTAATAGGTGGGAGACAATTGGTTTTAGCAACTAACTCCAGTCTGATCATGCAATCCAGAAAACAGAAATTCAAATAAAAAACCCTTAAATTAAGTAGCTTAGAAACAACAACCATCAAAGTACTTTCGATTTTGCAGAAAGACTGGGGTTTTGCAGCAACAGCAAGATTAAATACCCTACAAGAACTGGAGAGCCAAAATACTAAATTGGCTTTCCTCAATGTTGTCAGAAGCTGATTTTCATCTCTTCATTTTGCTGATAAAGAAAGGTTAGAAATGCCTATTGTTTTCCACCCACAGCTTGGAAAACAAGGCAATTTGAGACTCTGAACTCTGTGATTTTTCTTCCTATCACAAATGATCTATAAGTTTCATTACTCTATGATCTTTGATTCCTCAGGCAGAAGTTCTGTTACATAAAATAAGCCTCCTAGAAACTGAAACAAAGCCAGACATGCACAGAATTCCAAGCAAACAAAAACATCTCAGCACAAAGCCTTATTTCAGTTTATCCACTTAAAACTACTACCCATTTGCAACTTGCCAGCAGCTGCTATATCCATTCAATTGGTTCACTCTTAAGAGCAAGTACTATTCTTCAAAAAAAAAAAACAAAAAGGGGGGAAAAAAGAAATAATAATAAAAAACCTCTTCACAAGAACCACCAAGTATTCCAAACTCCTGCCCCTGGCTACCGTGATGAAACCTAGTTTTCATGCTCCTTGTGTGTTTTCTTGGTTACTGCACTGGAAGACAGGCAAAATGATGTAACCTATTGAAGATGCAGGTAAAAAGAATTTCATTTTTTCCAAAAAGAAAAGCTAAAGGCTTCTACATTATAAATTTTCCTAGAGAGCTTATGAAGACCAGACCAGTCTCTTTTAGCAGACTAGCTCCATCAGAAAGTCCTTGCTATCCTTATAATGAAAGTGTCATCATACAAAAACCAGGAAATATTCAACAACTCAAGATGAGCTGTTTATTATGAATGACTTAATTCATTGCAGTCCCATTCATAAGTTGCTGTCACAATTAGTGAAGTAGCTAATTTGATACTCTTTTCAGCTGTTGTTCACTGAGAATAAATGAATTCAGTAATTATAAATGTGTAGATGGGTAAGTACAGTCAACTATGAACAGCAGCAACACAGGTAAGCAGTGATTGGCTCCTAAACTGGATTTGATTTCAGCCATGCTGACCAAAGCAGAGAAGAGTTGCTGTCAAAGAAAAGTATAAGAAGGTAACAATATTGAAAAAGAAGAGGTCCTAGTTATTCAGATTATAATTTTAGAACTATTTATTTTAAGCAACATAAAACCTCTATGAAGAAACAGCAGTTTTGATAGAACCTGAAGTAGTCACATTAGAGGGATTTTTAAGTACAGTATGTTGGAACATAAAGCAGCTCATGAAAACAGGAAGCAACTAAGAAACTCATTCTCCATCTCCCAAAGTAGCTTCAAAAACTAATAACTTTGTTTCAAGAGGAGGACAAAAACACAAAGAAAAAATATTTGAGATTCTGGACATTGGATTTGCAATGAGGACAAAAATGAAGCAACTCTAGAAACTAACAAAGCTTGAGACAGTAAAGTGTTCTGCAAGAGACTCTGTATGCCTCTTGTGGTATACCCAATTTGAGTGAGCGTCTATCTATGGGAATTTCTTATCAGTGCAACATTAAGTAACTTTTTTCTCCTCATTCTTGTTTAGTATAATTATTACAAATGCTATTAAAAAATATAGAAACAAGAACAGCTTGATGGAAAGGGCACACAATATGAAAACAAGAATATGAAAAATTAATTAAATACTCAGAAAAAACAGGTTTGAATTCTCATCTTTCTGACTCAAGAGTAGAAAATTTCAAACTATGTATTTGAGATTCCTGCCTCAATAACTCACTGGTTTAATGGGTGAGGACTTTCCATCTACAACCTAAAGAAATCTTCCCAAAAAAACTAATTTTGTCTCTCTTTTTCATACTTTTAAATACTTTTTTCCATCCACTTATTTTATCTGTCTTTTGCCTCTTAATTTGCTCACTGAATACAGGGCAAAAGAAGGATCAGAAAAAGTCCAAAAGTTAGGCATAATCTAAAACAATGAGTTTCTGGGTTTATTTAAAGATAAAATTTTAAAATACAAACATTAATTCCAAATATTCAAGCATCCATTTGAAAACTAAGAAAACCCAATAAACTAAGATTCAAATTACTGACTTCAGCATTGCAGTCAATTGAAATGGTAATTCTCTGTATTGCAGAAATATTAATCCAGAAACAAATGCTGTTGCAGCTATTATTCTCATAAAATGTTATTTTATAGTGTTAGTGACCACAGGAAAGTATGTGATTGCATTTGAGACTATATGTTGCCCTTTACAAAAGATGACAGAAATACTTTATCAAAAATAACATGTGAAACAGTATCTGCAATATGAAACCTTCGTTCAACTGTTCTCTTTCATCAATAGTTTGTTATATAAATGATTCAGTCTACCTATGTTTCTCATATTTTTTCATGAAAGTACCTAATGCAACTTCATAAACCTACTCAACTTGGCCTCATATCCAACTGCCATATCCAATTGAGGCTTTGTGCTGTGGCCCCCAGGGCACTGCCAGCCCTTGACTGTCCATTCCCCTTAACCTCCCCTCCCTCTGCACTGTATAGACCAGGAGCCCATATTAGCTCCTGGGACTCTCAGTGTCTGCCTCAAAGATCCTGCAGGAGTGCTATCTCCTGAGCTTCTAGCTTCCAAGCTGGATTTCATGTAGGGACCTGGAACTCTACTGAGGCCAGCCTTGACTCCTGCTCTTCCTGACCAGATCCTGGCTGTGCTTCACTGCCTCATCTGCCTGGGACTGTCACCAGGTCCTGTCACCTTCTCCAGTCAAGTCCTGCTTGGGTGCTGCAGGATTGCAGTCTATCCATGATGGCCCTGTCAGTGCTTGTGGGTGCCCTCAGTCCCCAGCTCATCCTCCCTTGTGGAGCAGCCCAGCTCTTGCTGCTCCGAGGCACTCTGATCTCCTTAAGTATATCTTTTCATATCTTTAATTATACCTGACAGGAATGATGGACTAAAAAATAGAACTTCTTAGTCAGTAAAGCTGTTGATAGACTTGCTATGGATTTCTAATAGCTCTCTCAAAGTGCTAAGTGCTCAGGAATGATAGGATAAAGATGACTACATTACATTTTCCTTCCATTGATATATAGGAAATAACAAACAATATGGACACTGATGGAGTAAATTAGATTTCTGTCCCTGAACTCAATTTGGTCATGAATTCTTCATAGCACTTTATATTAAGTCTAGAGTTAGCATTTCATCTGAAACTGAAATCAACTGAATTTATGAATTTATTTCTTCTTTGAAGGTGGCATTTCCCTGCTTCTCCTCTCAATCACCTGAAGTTCTTCTTTTAACCTTATGATTATTATATTTTCAGGAGGCAGTAAAAATGTCAATAATCAGTCAGATTACAGTTATGACACCAAATCCAACTCTCTAATTGAGAAAAGAAACTGCTCTTACTTTCTATCAAAAGCTTCACAATTACTTTAACTGAGCTTGACACGTTCACTACAAATATAGTCCTCTCTTTACTTCTATACGATAAGAATGGCCAGTAAAATCTTTTCATAATTGTATTTAAATACCAACATCACAAAATTATTTTAAAGGCTTGCTTTCATCTTTAAATTATAATTACGTGAGGCTCTGAATAAAATCCTTTAAAATCTAATGAAGTCATTTCTCCTGGTATATTGCTTTTATTGGACAAAAGCACAGATGAATAGATACATTACTCTTATTTGGTTCCATTTAATACAATGTAGTTATGCAAAGAAGATACTAGAAGAATACTGCATTGCTATATTGTGATGCACATACATTATTTGATTTAGACTTGGAAAATTAATTCAGAATGTAGCACACCCTCACAGACATGACTCAAAAGCAAAGGCAACATTTCCAATGACAGTCTGACGTCACACGGACATTTCTGTCACAAAAAACAGTTATAGACTTATAATCCTTGCTCACACAAGTGCTATCATTCTTGCAGGAAGAATGAAACAAAAAATAAGGCCTGCTTCAAATTTTTACCTGAAGAAATGCAAAAATACTTCACCTTTTCTCTAAAGCTACAAACAGGAAGCTAAGTGGATTTCTTGAACAAAATCAGATTGGACACAAGCAACCAGCAAATCCCTTATGCAAAAGAAATGCAGGTATAGCTAGAAGTAGGGAGCATGTACTAGCACTTGGTCCACAGGGATGAAGTAACCTTTTATAAAGTGAGAACAGATAAATGAGGAAGTCAAACCAAGTCCAATTGCAGGCAGTTGGGCAGGGCTGGTGAGGGAGAGGAAGAACAAATGGACAAGTTCATCAAGAGACACCATGAGGCCCATGCATCTGGCACTTTGAAAGAGAAGACAAATCCCAGGGCAGTAGAAACTAAGCTGTTGATAGAGCTGCTCTGCTGGAAGACAGTCAGACAGGTGTTGAACATCAAAGATAAACCCCAGAGGTTACCTTTCTTCCAATTTTTTAACAATAGTTCTTGTTTGTCTGGCACTTTATTACTTAACACAAGAGAAGAACGAGAGACAAAAAGATGAAGCTATATGTGAAGTAATGTCAAGCACAATGGTGAAACCAAAACAAATGGGATTCTTCATAGTCTTTCAACTATTAACAGTGAAACGTTACATTTTCATCCCTAAACTGACAGTATGTCTCAAACTCTTCATTCCATCACTCTTCAAAAGAAATCTGTGAATTCTGTCTCCTGCTATAAAGGGAACTGCAATCAAGCCTTTTGTACTCATTTCTACCAGGTAATCCCTATAGTTCATAATTGTACTGCTGCACTCTTCTGTTCTGCAGCCCAGAGTGTTAGATAGTGCTGGCTGAAATGACAGCAGCCTGCGACCCCACTCTGCTGGGGCAAGGCACAGGTGATCCCACTGCTGCAGCTACTGACACACTGAGGAAGTGAGCTGTGGACTGAAAGCAGTTCCATAAAACAAGTATTTCTCAACTGTACATTTATGCTCTGGCTTCTTATACCTCTCAAGAAGCCATGCAAATGTGATTTATGTGACAAATGTGACTAGCTGATTCCCCAGAAGGCTGTGCTGCCATTCAGCGGGATTTTGATCAGCTTGAGAGGCGGGCAGAGAGTCGAACTGCTGAAGAGCAGCTCTGCAGAGAGAGACTTGGGAGTCCTGATTGATAATAAACTGAACATGAGCAGCAATGTGCCCTCGTGACCAAGAAGGCCAATGGCATCCTGGGATGCATCAAGAAGAGTGTGGCCAGCAGGTCGAGGGAGGTTTTGCTCCCTCTCTACTCTGCCCTGGTGGGGCCTCATCTGGAGTCCTGTGTCCAGTTCTGGGCTCCTCAGTTCAAGAGGGACAGAGAACTGCTGGAGAGAGGCCAGTGCAGGGCTATCAAGATTATTAGGTGACTGGAACATCTTTCATACGAGGAAAGGCTGCGGGAACCGGGGCTGTTTAGTCTGGAGGAGACTGAGGAGGGGGAACTCATTAATATTTACAAATATCTAATTGATGAGTGTCAGGAGGTTGAGACATCCCTTTTTTCTATAGTAGCTAGCAACAGGACAAGGGGTAATGGGATAAGGCTGGAACACAAAAAGTACCACTTAAATATAAGAAAAAACTATTTCACTGTTCAGGTGAGGGAGCCCTGGCACAGGCTGCCCAGAGGGGTTGTGGAGTCTCCTTACTTGGAGGTCTTCAAAACCCACCTGGACACGTTCCTGTGTGACCTGATCTAGGTGAACCTGCTTTTGCAAGGGGGTTAGACTAGATGATCTCTAAAGGTCCCTTCCAACCCCTACCATTCTGTGATTCTATGACTCATATGAATTCATAATGCTCAGGTGCTTGTCTGTCATGTGCCCATTAATGCAGGAGAAAGTGTATAGTCTGCATTTACTCATTGTGTCACAGCTTGGTTTCTTTCAAAACAAGAAGCACGTAAACCTCAATCTCAATTCTGGTCTCCGGGGCCACAAAGCAAGAGAGGTGCCTCAAAAGTTGGAGAGTGTAAAATTACATCTATTACATTATTTATGTTCTTTTCAATTCAACTTCTACCATTAAACAGAACTAACTAATCAGATGCCCTTACCTCTCTAAGTTAGATAAATTAATGATGGGCAAGGAGCAAATCTTGTCAGTACTAATTAATTACAGAGACAGACGTGGTAAATTTGTCTATTGGACTTTTAATCAAATATTCACTGAATTTCAACTTCATTTTCTCAAAGTCATCCATTTTGGCATAATGGAAATGCTTTTTGAGTTTAGGTATCTGACAAACTATAAAACAAGAACAAAGACTGATGATACAATGTGGTATTCTTAAAAGAGTAAATATACCTTTCAATATTTGTCCTATTATTTTCCATCTTTAAACACACTGTGCTGAAATCTCATTCCTAGATTTTCTGCTGTGATCATCAAATTGTCAGTTACAGAAGAAAAAACAGTTAATTCTCTTAAAATTACTCACACTCTTTGCCTCTGCGTAAGAGTGCAGGAAGGAGTAGCACTTCAGATGTGCAAGATCTGTTTTAGGGGGCTTTTTAAATTCTCTTTATAGGAACTTCCATCTATCAACAGAACAACAGAGCAACAATCTATTTCATGTGAGACACCATTTAGTTCACTCAGTGGTAACAGCACTTCTAACACTTATTTCCATAATTTCCATAAAGGCAGGTACGTGAGGCATGACATATAGGAGGGATCAATAATACATACAGGATTGTGAAAATGAACAAATAATGCAGGATGGTTTCAGAAGTTAATGGCTGGGAGGAGCCCATAATGCAACAGCCACATACAACAGCTGAAACTGTTCCAAATACCAGTGATGCCTGAATTTATCACTCTTCACATAAAGACCGGCAGAGAGTTTTGGTTTTAACTCTGTTACATGTTCTCATACAAATAACTAATGTACTCAGAAATTTACTAGCTGTTATTACCTGTGCCTATGACTCCCACAGACTATTTTACATGCTGCCTAAATAAATATTTTCATCCACTTGAAATGTGATATATTTATTGGAAAGAACCCTATTTATAAAGTGAAAAGGAAGGTTGTTTTGAGCAGCTCTTTGGCAATATATTGGGCTTCTGAAACATGGCTCAAACCTTTACTGAAACTCATGGTATTTAACATTTCAGTAATAATCACAAAAGGAACATTTTCTTAATTCTAAAAGTTGGCATTAAAAACCTGAGAAGACAATTATCGCATCGCCAAAACAGTCTCTGGGCTGTTAAAAGTACCTTTTAGTGAACAAATATAACTACTAACACGTGGAAGATATTTTAAGATCTTTTCAACTGCAAAGTATAATCATCTTGTGGGAGACTGCCTCATTATTTCCTGGCATTTGCTGACAAAATGAAATATCTCCTGCAATTGTGAAACTGTTTTGGCAGGTGGGGGAAAATGATTGAAAACTTTGGTTACATAACCTTCAAGATTAAATGATGAGTTATCTCTATTGTACTTCACAGTACTGTGCAGTACAGAAATTGAGCAATTAACTGTAAGCAAATATTAATTATAATTCTCCAGTAACTTATATATGGAGCAATTTCTCACAAAGTCAAACATATCAGTTTGATACTTTGATCATAAATCTTTTTCATATTTCTTTTGTGCTTTCATTGCTGTCTTCAAATTTCTCAGTTGTATTCCACCATAAAACAGTCTCCAATATTTTGATACTTTTGTTGGAATCATCAGTAACATGAAAGAAAAATATGTTCTTTTTCAGCCCAATCAATCATAATTTCTAGTAACTACAAAAGTAGTTGGTGTATTGTTGATATATATACATACGTTCATATTTCCCAGAGACAATTACAATTGTGGAAATATAACTTAACTAAAATTTATGAAGTTTTAGATTCATCTTTAGTTTAGGATCACAGGGCTGAACATCTTTCACGTGGCAGGAGACTATAAAACTTATTGTGTGTCTGTATTCTATCGAAGAAATACTTTGCTGTGCAAAATATGGTAAAAAATTAAAAGCCAGATCATGAAAAACAATTCTAATTACTATTCTTCTAGATGGAACAAATATACTGGAAAATACACTTCAAATGAATTTTTCATTTAATTTAAGAGTTGAAAACACTTCTTGAAATTTCCAATGACACAAAAGAATCTTTGGTTTTAGAGCTACTTTGCAAGCACTATTTGAGGTCAAGGACACAAGGTGATCTAAAAGTCAGTAACTCATTCTTGGGAAACAGCTCAGACTCATTTATTCCAAAGTCCTTCAGAACAGGTAAAACTATTGAACATCCTCCTCCATTATTGCTACTTCTGTGCATCACAAGCTAATGCTTTCAGTTTGCAAGCAACATGCCCAATTTAGAGCATGCATCCATTTTCACCAATTTGGTGAGAGTCCTTCACCTCACTCATTCTTTGATTATTTCACCAAGTCCCTACCTTCAGCTCAATGGAATCTCACTTATTTTCCCTTTTCTACTGCATGGCTTTAGCTCCTTCTTGCATTCTCCTTGGTACCTGTAAAACATTCAGATCACGTAACAGTGATACAGGGTAGCATCTTTCTTCATTGATATGCTGCTGAGCCTGAAAGGAAATTTGCAAAGAACTCTGATAAGACCTTCACCTAGAAACTTCCAGGGTCTGGTAGGAAGATCTGACCTGCTATCCACATTTAAAATTCCTCTCATGCCCACACTACTCACTGAGCTTGATGTCCTTCTATATAGGAAGGTATTTGTTGGTTACATATGTATTCATCTTCTAGAAACTGTTTTCCTGGCATGCCCTGTCCTTCAAGGTAAGAAGTGCAAAATGAGGCACTTGGAGGAAAAAAAACCCCACACTGGGGAATAGAGGGTAAAAACATAAAGCCAATGCCTCATTTTTTTTTTCACATGTAAAAATTGTTTGGTTTTGGAAGTGCTAAGTGAGAACATTCTCTCTTATTTTGTTTGTTGTACTTTGTGAATTGTATGTTTTGTTAAAGTTACTTCAGACATAAATTTATGCAGAAAATCTGTTTCCATCAACAATTACAGTGTTCACTGTAACTCTTAAAGGATTTGATTGATCAATACAGTTGTTCCTTATTTGTGTAAGGATGAATTAAAGAACAATTGCCTTCAAAATTAAAGTACATCTAACAGAATTCAAGGATTTAACAACCATCTCAAGTACCACAGAGAAAGTATTTTTTCAGCAGATCCTAGGGCAGGGATGAAAGGAAAATGCCAGAGTACATTCCTCTATTCACTGATAGAAGAAAACAAAAAATCCCCCCACACTTCAATCTTTTCATCATCTCCTATATAAAGTCTTACACTGATGTTCAGATTAAGACAAAAAAGTCTAGTTAACGAGTTCACACTTCTCCTTCTTCCCCATTTGCCAGCCCTTTTTTTGGTATTTAAAGAGTTCTGTATCATTCTCAGCTGTATCTGATACTCACGACTCCTGTTCTGCTGTCAGTCTTGTCCAGTACAAATGATTTCTTCCTTTCCAAAGGCCAATAGACCAGATATTCTCACTTCACTATGCCCTGTCTCATTTATGTCCAGATTTTCTTGCTATTGATTTTGTATTCTTCTTGTGAGCCAGGATTTTAACAGCTTCATGAAGAACATCCTTGCTCCTGAACAAGAAGAACTGACAGCTAAATGAAATGTAACTGTTGTAGGGCTGAAACTATGGCAAGAGATTATTTTCTGCTGCTTGCTACAATCTGAAGAAACAATAACACAAAAGGAAAAAAGTGCTTCTTTTTCAAAGAGTTTGCACTCACTGTAATATGAAAAATATTTCAAAGTTAGCTTTATGGCATTATATTGGTACTGGTACAGATGTATATGACATTAGTGCATGGTGCGTGCACAGGACTGATCTTGTAGGCAAAGACCTTCTTTGTAGGCAAAGTGACTTTGCAAATACAGTAAACGCTTGTCACATTAAGAAAATTAATGTCATGTAACAGGTGACTATGTTCTGAGATTATGTAATATCTTTATACTATTCACATTAATTGTTAAAGCAATAGATTTTTTTACAGGGGGTTTTCATATTAAAACATTAATTCCATAGCATTAAAAGTAACATTAAGATGCACCTCAATCAACATGGATGTCTTGTTTACATACTTATTTCAGTCTGACTAATGTATTTTCAACAAACAGGTATAAAAGCACAAAGCAAGCAATTACTGTTACTGTATTCCTTCTGCTTACTTAAAGGAGAGATAAGCATCTCTGTTCTCATTTGTCAGTGGTGATAAACTCATTATCTTCAGGATTAGCTTTTGTCCTTCATGAAATTAGTTTGAATGCACTTCTATTGAAGAAGTATTAGTTTAGTCATATTTCAGGTCATATTTTGTAGCTTGCTGCTTGTTATGTGACTAATCCTTTCTTATGTATGAAAGCCATTTCTAACACTACATTCTCACATACTTTCTTTCTCAAGAAAAAGGCTGCACAGCTCACTCAGATAAATTAGGAAAATCTAGAGAGGTCACAAAGAGTTGGCTGTCTAGAGGAGGAGCACTACCTCAATGGACCTTCCCATGGCTCTCAAAGTGTTACTCACTTTATTTCCTTTAGAAAAAACAGCTTCTGGCTTCATGTGCTATGCCCAAGCTGCTGCACCATAAAAAACTGCAAGAGTTAATCTACTCCATGAACATTATTAAGATAAGAATTTAAGTGTCTAAAGAAATGTTTTCAGAGAAAAAAGTAACAGTGAGTGACAAGAAATTCATTATGCTTCCTTCAGATATTTAATAAACAAAGGAAATCAAACTCTGACCTTGATGGTCATTAAAGACATCATAATGACTAACATTTCTATTTCTCCTAAATCCTTAGCTTTATGCAATATATATTACTGAGTTTAATTATATTTCAAACTATTGCTAAAGCAAAAAAAATCAATCAGGTATTTTTCTGCCTTGACGACCTGTGATGGGCTGACCTTGGCTAGCTGATAGAAGCTCACCCAGCTGCTCTCTTTCTCTCTCCACCTCCTCAACAGGTGGGAGAAAATAAGATGAAAAAAAAGTTTGTGGGTCAAGACAAAAACATGATCACAGACCAATTACTGCAATGTGCAAAACAGACCAGACTTGTGGAAAAGTAATTTTAATTGCCAATTAGAGTAGGACAGTGAGAAACAAACAAAAAACTAAAACATATTCCCTTCATCCCATCATTCTTCTTACAGGCTCACCTTCACTGCCGACTCCTCTACCTCCTCTCCTCCAAGCCGTGCAGGCAAACGCGGGGCCTCAATCAATGCACAAGAGCTCCGACTTGCTGCTCCTTCCCCCGCTGAGGTTTCCCTGTAGCCCCTGGGCAGGGCTGAGAAGACAAGGGAAGCCCCTCCCCAGCGGAGCCTGGCCCGGGGGCGCAGGGGGCTCTCTGCCGCTGCGCCCATAGCCTCTCCTACCCTCCTCCGGCTCTCCCTCAGGGCTGGCAGGGCTATTTCTCCCACTCTGTCCCTCATCCCCGGCTGCAGGGCAGCGTTTTGCCGGCTCTTCCCCAGGCTTTCCTCGAGGCATCCGCCCTCAGCTGAGGGGCTCAGCTGTGCCCTGTGCTGGGGCTGCTGGAACCAGCTGTGTCCTCTCAGGAGCCCGCACTGCAGCCTTCCCACCAAACCACAATGAAGACACGTAGTTCACCCTAAATGAAAACCTGTTGTTATTTCTGTATGAATTTTGTGAGTGAAAAATGAAGTTCTGCTAACAGAACAAAGCAATAATTGCCAGTGAGCTGAAAGCTTCAGAAACTTTCCATGTGCCTGGGTTATTCATCAGAGGAAAATAGCCACACTAAATAAGACCCACAGAACAACTCATTAGCATAAAAGTTGTCTTTATGATTATAAGAATAAATAATAATAATTTAATAGTGACTTCTTTTATGAACATAAAGCCTGAAATCAAATTGTATGGACATATATGGACATCTATGAAAAACGCTGCAGGTTTATTCTGTTAGGGGGAAGATTTTTTTAAAGTCAAATTGATTACATTTATGGTGAGGGTTGTTTTGTCATTAAGTACATCTTAAGGTATGAAATTGCATTGCATTATAAATACTTTTGTTTGACAGAGAAGAAAAGTCAAAGTTCTGTGCTTTGTTTAATAAAAATGACAGTTATGGAATGCTGAATCAGACACAGTTTTCTTCTGTTTTCAGAGAAATTCGCAAGACGTGAAAACTCAGCAGGACACTCACTATCTTAAAACATCCCAAGGGCTATCAAGTTACTGACCTAAAACACAGCAGTCCTGCTTCCAACAGTATCCAGTTCAACTACTTATTTATACTTTTACAAAAGCAGAAGTGACTGGAGAAGTTCTAGTGTCTGTCCATACATTCAGATACCTTTGGAAAAAGGCAGTCTTCAGAGCTACCTCCTGAAAGCCAAACTACCCACTTCCGTAATACTTGAATTGCAAAGTGGTCACAGAAACAGTGAAAAACTCCCAAGCTTTTGTTATTCTTTGGTTTCAATAATTTCTATACATGTACCAACACTCATAAATCTATATACATGATCATACCTACTGTGCCTACAGATTTGCATGTTAAATCTCCTATATGTAGTAGAGCCAGTGCAGTGCATCTATGCCACTGCAAATTCCTTATAACTTGTCTCTTAAAGAAATTAACAATAGATAAAGTCTTCAAATGTATATCATTACAAATCATTACAGTGATATTTGACTGAGATTTTTTTCGAAAAATATATTGGAAGAAATGTATTAATAAACACTGAATATATGAACAGAATAGTATAAAACAAAAATCAGACTGATTCATTAAGCAAGAGGTCATGAAGAGCAGTATTTACGTAGAACAGAAGGAAAAGGAATCTCTCTGGTCATGAGGCCTGATCTGTTATACTGATTATAAATCTATGCTCTCAAACTACTTGAGATACTTTCCATTATTTCTCCTACGTTTTAGATCTTTACCCTTAATTTTAAAATTTAGTTTTATTCTTGTGCAACTCAGGATTTTTGCTTACTGTTTTTCTTCTCTTAAACTCTTATACTTCTAAAACAGGTATTTCTGTAGAGTTTGGAAAACTGTTGTATTGGGGTTTTTTTACCCATAGTCTTTAAAATTTTGTAACAGGAATACACTAAACATTACTAAATATAAATGGAAATGTTTTACTATTGAATATTGCCTATTTGAAAAAGAAATTTCTAGAAACATAAAATTACTTTCAATTCTTTCACAGTTAAACATCTTACAAGGCCTTAAAAACCTTTTTTTCAGTAATGTAGTTGTTATGTAAAAATTCAAGTCTAACTTAAAGTTAAAATGCTTAATAACATATATTTATTTCAATCTGTAAGTTAACTTTATAAATGTCACATAAAAGCATATCTGAACTTGACTAGGGACCATCCGATAGTGATTATTACACGGTAATTGAGTATTGCATTAAAGCTTGACACAGGGATACAGAGAAAAAATTCTGCAGAGATAATTGGTAATTTGTAGAAATATGTATCCATTTGGATTCTCTTAGAAGTTTCCCAGCTGGCGGTCAAACCACTGAGTTAAAACACCACCACTTAAATTGAAAGATGAAAGTAAATAAATATAAGCTGATAGATCAAAGTGTTGTCTTCAGTCACTTTTGATTTTCATCCTTCTTATAATTTACAGATCTTGCTGAAGAGCAAAAAGTATCCTCTTTTTTGTTGTTGTTGTTGTAAAAGACAGCATTAAAATATCTTCCACCTTAGAACTAGAGCTAAATAAACCCTTTAAAACAAAATAAAATAAACTAACAGGTGTCAAGAGCAATGTCTTTACGAAATATGCCTGAATGTTGTTAATTTTTTTAAAGTGTGGGCAAAGGCTCAAATAAGATTTGGCATAATACTGAGTCAAGAAAAATTCTGTTATTGTTCTATTTGAAAAAAGTATTAACAAGAAACAGATATGTTATTAATATTTTTTAAACACTGATCATGCCAATACTAGAGAAGTTCACAAAATAACTATAGTTCCTTACATTGGGAAAAAAAAGGGAAAACAAAATTTCACTTCATTGCAGAGGAGTGGCTTACTCACTTTTTATTTCAAATGTCTCTACTCAGTTGAAAAGTTGCCTAGCAACGTTTCCAGAACACAAAACACTAAAATAATCAACTTGGCAAAAGACAACTTGTAAAACACTTAAACCAGTACTTTCAGTTTTGTGATTGGTAGCTTTTGCAATGTATACTGAAAGCAACAGAACAGATTTGAATGGTGAGACATTTTCACTTGTATTCATCCCACAATCTCACAAATACTTGAAAGACAAGAAGTGAAGAAATCATTGGAAAACATAAGTCAGGAGGTATACAATATTACCACTCAGAGAAAGTTGCATTGAAAGCGCTGATACAGAAGTTCCCAGGACAGTGTTGTAAACATTTCAATACAAAAACAGACTGAAAAGTAAAACAAACAAAAATTCCCTAACAAACAACCACTCAGACACTGAATCTGCACCTGACAGTTTGGAGTGATATTTAAAATAAGACCAAGATCTAATTAATATACCCTCAATTCTACCAAAACAAATCCCAACCAAGACTTGGAAAAACTGAAATTCCTTTAGTCAATAATAGAGAAATATAGCAAATCTCTGTCTGCCAGTGAAATGCCCAAACTGTAAAGTGATGACAAAGCTGGAACAAAATATATTTCATGTGTATAATTCAACTCTAAACGTTATTTGGAGTTGGACCATTTGGAGTCAGAAATCATTGTAAAATAACACGAAAGGCATGAATTTTGAATAAGTGAAGACAAATACCTTATTTGAAGAAAATGAAATATGTTATTCAGCACCATTGAATATATGCAGCTTGAAAGTATGCAATTATTTCTTTTTTGTAATAAATTACCTTTCTAATAGATAATTATAAGCCTGTGCATATAAATGAAACAGAGAACAAAGGAAAAGGTATAGTGCACAGACATTCTATAAGGTAAAGCAATGCAGGCTATAGTAATACAACAAAGTTCACCTGTCTTAATTACTTGAGTGTCTACAAAATATTACCTTCATGATGAAGAGATTAAGCGTAGGAAAGCCCATAAAGACAC
This sequence comes from Colius striatus, assembly GCF_028858725.1. Taxonomy (NCBI): domain Eukaryota; kingdom Metazoa; phylum Chordata; class Aves; order Coliiformes; family Coliidae; genus Colius; species Colius striatus. Next base: position 10,756,374 of record NC_084762.1, read on the forward strand.
TTTTTTTTTTTCCTTCTATGAAGGACAAGGACTTGGTATTTCAAGAAAATATTTGGATCTCAGGCAGCTTCCCAGAAACTGGGCACGTCATCTGCCTCAGACTTTAAATTGAACTGAATGTCTATCACCAGATAATGCATGGAGTTAACAACACTGCAGTGATTGCGAAGGGTCCTGTTTCATGTGGTCACAAAAATCGTCCTTCGAACTTCCAATGTACGTTTGACAATAAGTGGTTCCAGTCACTTTCTTCTGTATGTAGAGTTTATTATTGCTTCTATAAAACCACAGCTTTTCTAAGTGAAGTTGGGTCTGCATTTGATTTTAGGGCTCAGGAAGTTATAACAATTTTACAACTTTCATACAGTCACTGATCCATTCCAGCCAACTGTCCTCTCAGTATGCTGCAATCACACATTGAAATTAAATATTGGGTGGAGATGGCTGTCTACAATTGCATTGCCTTTTATTGACTGTGTGAACAGCATCATCTTCAGTCCTTTTCTTCCTTATGATTACACACCAATCTGAATACTCACAAAAAGGTCAATTGATATGGATGAGAATGTGTCTACTGGTGAAGAGTTATCTTTAACCTTTGCTTTTATGACAAATGTTTTGAGTGTTTTTTGTTATATACCTGTAACCTCTATATACTCAGAACTAATGAATGCATGTATATTCATTTAGGCCACACAGAATTGTTAGCTTTTTCTTTTTTTATATGGGCCTGAAATACCAGGATCATATTGAAAGACAGACATCTGCCATAAATAGCAGGCATAACTCAGATCTAACAACAGACTAAAATCACAGAATATAAAACTAAAAGGTAAAGGAGGAAAGAGTCTCAGAAAACAGAGATGTACCAAAAGCAGATTTTTCTCATTACAGTTCTTTACAGGGAGGACTTTTGCAAATTAAAGAAAAACCCAAATTACAAAATAACAACAAAAAAACAAGAAAACCAACAACAAAATATCTGTACTAACAAAATTACAGTCTATGTACTTCTGGAATATGCATCCATTTGTGGTTTACTTGGATTTAATAGATTCGGAATGATTCCACTCCATTTCCTCGACCTTCATCGACCATCTCTGTACCACATTGGTATTGTTGGCTACTAACACACACAAAAAATCTGAATTATGACTAAATCTTTACTTTAAAAAATTGAATGGTGTTAGGTTTCGGGGGGATGACAGTGCTGGTGGGTTTTGTGGGTTCTGTCTTGTTTTTAACACAGTGTATTTCTTTATGGGACAGATACATTGCTAGTATAGCAGAAATGTAAGGCAAAGATCAATCAGTGCTTTACTTCCAACTGACACCTTAAAGGATTTCTGAAGAAAGAGTCTCATTGTAATTTTTTTCAGGAAGAAGTATAAAAACAATAAACAGTTTTAACATACTTTCATATATCTATTCATATACATTCATTTCTCTCTACCCAATTATTTTTCAGTTAAACTTGGCGCTCCTATTTGTTGAAGTTCTTTTTTAACATTTATCACAATTGGATTCTAAGTGCTGGGGATGATCAGCCTTTATTTTGGATAAAATCTCTCCCCACCCATATCCCATAGGAAGGTTTTCAGTTATTTAAGAAATACAGATAGAAGATTTCATACTATCAAAGAACTTTGGTTGCACCACAGGTTTTCTCAAGAGGTGTTACTACCAGGAATAACATTAATATTTATGAGGGGGAACAAATGGTTAGATGAATAATTAAAGGAGAGACCTTTTAAGGAATAAAAGGGAAGTATTTTTTTTATTTCAGACTGCAAAATGCTCCCTGTGATAGAAAACAATCTTCTTAAAAAACTAAGCAATGTTAAATCAATTTTTCCATTTCTGTTTGTTTGGAGGGTTTTTTAAAAAGTAACATGAACAAGACTAAAAATCTACCTTGTGGATGTTGATAGAGGCTTCTGATCTGCAACCCTCAGGTAACCTTTGTGTGCCACTGTAGCTATGAAAAATAAATCTTTGGACTTTTTCTAAAAGAATGTGACATATTTCAGTTCACAAACAACCATCATATACAGCAAGAATGGAAGCTATAAATGGAATTTCACTGGTACACAAGTAGTATGTGTTAAAAGAGGAAGACATTGACATACTTTTGCAGTTTATTTCACCACGTTTTTTTCATGCTGTTGAATCAACCCATTCTACTTATGGTAAATGCATTTCTTTATGATTTTTTCTTTGTGGTAATTGCACAAACCTCTCTGTTGGTATGATTCAGTGTGATGAGTCACTAGGCACTTTTATGCAAAAAAGAATCATTTTTAAGTAGAAGAATAACTTAATTCTGTCCATGTGAATACTACTACTGTAATTTGTGTCATTGAATGAGATCTAATGGATGTTAGCAGAAATTTTTTTATATGCCACTGCTGTATTTCCTTTCTCTCACATTTTAAACTGATAAGGACATACCATTTGGTTTATGCTGCAGAGTACCTATCAGGTCAATAGAAATTCAACAACAACAAGTACATGAAGTAAAGTTCTATTGAATTTCATCAGCAGAAAAAAAAATCTCTGGCAGATATAGAAAGTGTAAAAATTGATTAAGAAGCCAACAGAAGTTCTAGAGAGACATATCAGTGTGCAAAGTGAAGCTGAAATGTTCCAACATGCATTATTATCACAGTATCTCACATGGTTCTGCACTTCTGCATCTAATAAGGTATGTGATGTGTTACACAGTCTTGTAATACACTGCCTGAATGCTTTGAAAAGCTCAAGCATCAACATTGAACAGACTGCCAGCTTTGGGAATGAACTGTGGGACATTTTGAAAACTCAGAATTAACAAACTATTTAAACAGGGCAATTTAATTTGTGACTTAGAATCACAGTGCAGACGGTAGAAGAAAAGATAATTTTTCCTGCCCTTTTTCTCAGGTAAGTGCAGTTCAACTTGGAACACTGGACAGAATTACCTGAGATGTGACTCTGGCACCAGAAGTCTATCATCAAGATCATGAAGAAAAAAAAAATGGTTACCTAAATGTAGATTTGACTTGAAGAGTTTTACATTTCTCTACAGATAGTATCTGTAAAAGTAATGTCTTAAGAGGAAAGAAATATTATTTAAAAAGAAACCATCCATATAACCCAAACACCACATGTAATCAATTATAAAATTCAGTGAAACTGAGATAAAAGAGATGTATTTATTACATCTAAAAATATAGGACTGAAAGTGAATTTAAGAAGTCAACAAGCTTACTGGGTAAGGCAAGACAGGACAAGTGAGTCTACTTGGTAGACTTTGATCTCCAGCAAAGAGGATTCCAGACAGTTTCTAGATATTGTGATGCATGCTCGTTATTATTACACTTGGAAAGTTTTCTCTAATATGAAAGTAATTTTCTCCCTTGAAATCTGAATTCATTGTTTCTTGATCTGTTATCGGTAGACGTGCAGAATACTGATCATTATTTCTTCCGTGCCTGCAGTTCTCAGTGGGTTGATATGCACCAACATGCTGTGACTACAAGCACACAAACAGGCAGCCAGTCACACCACCAGCAGAAATACTGATTCCATATCTGCATTTCAAAACATCCTCCTGAAGTCAAACTTTCCTTTTTACTTCAGACTAAACAAATACAGTTACTCCAACTTTTATTAGCAGCTGATTGTAGATGTCATTGTTGTTGTGTTCACCTGTTTGCTCTCCAGTTCACTTTCAATTGTTTGAATTGTAATGGTGCATTTTTGTAATACAAATTTTATATCCTACTTTATTTGCATTCTCCACCAATTTGTTGCACTACAATTTCTGCAGTACATAGAGGCCAAAGAAATTCTCTCTCTGTGCAAGGCAGGAATGTAATAGTAGATAAATTGAAAACTTAACAGTCTGTTCAAGTAAACTATTATTAGCCAACATTTAATTTTTATTATTATTATGAAGAAAATACTTCTGTTACACAAAAAGTCCTTTGAATAACACAATTAAAATGAATATAAAGGCTCTTCATTGTATTCTGTCCTTTAATTTCTGATATTAAGCTCACCATTCCCTTGGTGAGCTTGGAATTATGCAAATGGGTAAATGGCTTCTTCTTCCTTTATCTATCATCATCATGGAATTATTTTTGAGTGCTTCTAACATGCAATACACCCTGATTTCTTCACTGATCCACAATTCTCCATTAAATCCAAATGCATGCTATAGAACGTTTTACATACAGTTATTTGTTTTATGTTCCTTCTCTGATTCCCAAAACTGATTTTGCCCAAGCTGCGTCCCTTAAACCATCAGCAATGGCCCACTAGTGAGCTCTTCATAGCCTCACGGTCTCTGGTATCACCCAGTGCCAGAGAGCTCCTTCAGTCTTCTTATGCCTGTACTTTATCCTGCATTATTATTCATGGGGTCAAATAAAGGACATTCTGCATGGAATAACTAATTGTTACTATTGTTTTTTAACTACAGAAATATAACTAGATTTTTAACAGTAGATGTTTTATAAACATGATCATGTAATGCTAAACTAAAACTGAATCGATTAGGTAAAGTTATGTGGTTGTTAGACAACTGCTAGATTATTAGACAACAGTTAAATCAGGCTTCAGACAAGACTAAGGTAAGTCCAAGCAAAGCAAACCTGCCAGTTCTAGTCTGGAGACCTTGTGTACTTAACAAAAAAGCCTACAAACAGCTATAAACAACAGTCATCCTTACTTGTCTCCATAGCCCTCCAACTGAAATATTACCAGAAATAAGAGTCAAATAATCCTCTCAGCTATACTGAATATGGCGTCTGTCTCTTATTTCATTCAAGAGTAAAATAATGTATTAGTTATACTCACTGCTTATCACATTTAAAAATACAATTTGCCACTTATAAAAAACAAATGAAGCCCACACATTCTTGGTCAATAATCAATTTGTACTCTGCAACAGCTCCGAGACTGTTTCAACAGTAATGATTAAAATGATTCCCTGCAAAGTACAGAACTCATATACGCCTCTAGAAGGAAATTATGTTAGATTTAAGCAATATCAATGCTAGGAAAAGGCACATCACACTTTGACTGCACACATGCTGTCATGCAAAAAGACACCATGAAATTCTGGCATAGCTTTCAATAAAGCCAGGATTTCTTACCAAGTATATTTATGATTGACATTAAACTCTCCTTTAAGTAGGGATTCATGGTAAAGGAATCCCTCAGTGTTCCACATAACCTACCAAAAGCCAAAACCAGTCTGAGACCTCTTTGTACATCTGTCCATCTTCTCCTCTATGCCAAAGTATACAGAGCTGTGACTTTCAAGTTATGTTGTATCTGATCATTAGTGTGAAATAATAGAAAAGAGGATTGTATCATTTCTTCAAAGATAATATTTAACTCCATTAATTGAGGTCCAAAATGTATTATTGTGGTAGTTTGAGCCTGGCTGGATGCCAGGTGCCCACCACACCGCTTTACCCCCCACCTCCTCAGCAAGCCAGGGAAGGGGAGAAAATAAGATGGGAATCTCGTGGGTTGAGATAAAAGCAGTTTAATAAATAAGCAGCAAAGCCGCGCGCGCGGGAAGCAAAGCAGAAGCAGATAAGCTGTTACTCTCTACTTCCCATCAGCAGCGATGTCCGGCCACCTCCCGAGAAGCAGGGCTTCAGTACGCGTAGCGGTTGCTTTGGGAAGGCCAGAAATGAATCTCGCCTCCTCTTCCTGCTCCTTTCCCCCAGTTTATATTCCTGAGCTGACGTCATATGGTATGGAATATCTCCTTGGTCAGCCTGGGTCAGCTGTCCTGGCCATAGTCCCTCCCAAGATCATGCCCACTCACAGCTATTGGTGAAGGTGGGGGAAGGAATGCTGGAGGGACAGCCCTGATGCTGTGCGAGTGGTAGTCATAATATTGATATCAACAGTAAGCACAGCACTGCAGGAGCTGCTGTGGAAAATCACTACCGTCCCAGACCCACTACAGTCTCCACCCCTTATTCCATACCATTTATGTCATGCTCAGACAAACCATCTTAACAATCCATATACATTCTTATATACTCTCATTAACCAGTACCCCCACTCTTCAACAGACAAACATCATTCTTGTATTCCCTCTTGCATCTTGCATCAAACAAACAAACAACATTCTTATATCTTTCATCCTCTGTAGATGTTCACTGGAGCAGGCCATAACTTCTGTCTCATCCATCAAGATGAATATCCAGGCCAGGGGAAACAGTATGTTCAGTGTTGGGCACCAGCACCGGCTTGGTTTGTCCACTTGTTCGGTTTTTCTTGCAAAGTTCATCTACAACAGATAACTCACATAACAGGTTATTTTTCCCCCAAGGTTAAGTCTCCTTGAGGTACACATCGAGTTTCCCCATCCTTTCTCATCACCCACCAAGTACAGCCAGGCCCTTGAGCAAAGACAATCCCACGAATGGGTTTGCCTTTTCCCATGGGAGGTGCAACCCATACTGCCTTCCCCAGCCATTTCCCTGGGTGCACTACGGGGACCTTATCTCCTCCCACAGTATGTAGTGGTTTTGTTTGGGCAGGACCAGGACGGTTAGTTGAACCTCTGCTATTGACCAGCCAAGTGGCTTCTGCTAAATTTTTATCCCACTGCTTCCATGCCCCATTGCCCAGTGCTCTCAACATGGTCTTTAGTAACCCATTATATCTCTCAATCTTTCCAGAGGCTTGTGGGTGATAGGGGATGTGGTATATCCACTCAATGCCATGTTTCTTTGCCCAGGAGTTTATGAGATTATTTCGAAAATGAGTTCCATTATCTGATTCAATTCTTTCTGGAGTGCCGTGTCGCCACAAAACTTGCCTTTCAAGACCCAAGACAGTATTTCGGGCAGTGGCGTGGTTGACAGAGTATGTTTCCAACCAACCAGTAGTTGCTTCCACCATGGTGAGTATATACCGCTTGCCTTGATGTGTTCGTGGTAGTGGTCCAACATAGTCAATTTGCCAGGCCTCACCATACTGAAAACCCAGCCATCGGCCTCTGTTCCAGGGAGACTTGATTCGTGTGGCTCGCTTGATTGCGGCACATGTTTCACATTCATGGGTGACCTGTGTGATGGCTTCCATGGTCAAGTCCACCCCTCGATCACGAGCCCATCTATATGTTGCATCTCTTCCCAGATGTCCTGATGTTTCATGGGCCCATCGAGCTATAAATAGCTCACCTTTACGCTCCCAGTCTAGATCTACCTGAGCTAGTTCAATTTTAGCAGCTTTATCTACCTGTTGGTTATTCCATTGTTCTTCATTGGCACGGCTTTTTGGCACATGAGCATCTACATGACGTACCTTCAGAGTCATATTTTCCACCCGAGCAGCAATGTCTTGCCATAATGCAGCAGCCCAGATGGGTTTACCCTTGCGCTGCCAGTTGGTCTTCTTCCATTGCTGTAGCCATCCCCATAGAGCATTAGCCACCATCCAGGAGTCAGTGTAAAGATAGAGTACTGGCCACTTCTCTCGTTCTGCAATCTTTAGAGCTAGTTGGATAGCCTTCACTTCAGCAAACTGACTTGACTCACCTTCTCCTTCAGTGGCCTCAACAACTCGTCGTGTGGGACTCCACACAGCAGCTTTCCACTTACGATGATTTCCTACCACACGGCAGGATCCATCAGTAAACAAAGCATAATGCCTCTCATCTTCTGATAGTTCATTATATGGTGGTGCCTCTTGGGCGCGAGCTACTTCCTCAGGCAATGCTCCAAAATCTCTGCCTTCTGGCCAGTCCATGATTTCTTCCAGGATTCCTGGGCGATTAGATTTCCCCAGTCGAGATCGTTGTGTAATCAACGCCATCCACTTACTCCATGTAGCGCTGGTTGCATGATGTATAGAAGGGGTTTTCCCTTTGAACATCCAGTGTAACACAGGCAGACGTGGTGCCAAGAGGAGATGAGCTTCTGTGCCAATGACTTCTGAAGCAGCTCGAAGTCCCTCATATGCTGCTAGTATTTCTTTTTCAGTTGGGGTGTAGTGGGCTTCCGATCCTCGATATCCTCGGCTCCAAAACCCTAATGGTCGACCTCGGGTTTCTCCAGATGTTTTCTGCCAGAGGCTCCAGGTGAGACCATGCTCTCCAGCGGCAGTGTAGAGGATATTCTGCACATCTGGTCCTGTACGGATGGGCCCAAGGGCGACTGCACGAGCTATTTCCTGTTTAATTTGTTGAAAAGCTTGTTGTTGCTCAAGGCCCCACTCAAAACAGTTCTTCTTTCTGGTGACTCTAAAGAGAGGGCTCACAAGCTGACTATAACCTGGGATATGCATCCTCCAGAATCCCACAAGGCCCAGGAAAGCTTGTGTTTCTTTCTTATTAGTCGGTTGAGACATAGTAGCTATTTTATTCACAACATCCATAGGCACATGCCGACGCCCATCTTGCCATTTTATGCCCAAAAACTGTATCTCTTGTGCAGGTCCCTTTACTTTGTTTCTTTTTATAGCAAAACCAGCTTTCAGGAGAATCTGTATTATTCTTTTCCCTTTCTCAAACACTTCTTCTGCCTTGTTGCCCCATACAATTATGTCATCAATGTACTGTAAATGTTCAGGGGCATCACCCGTTTCCAGCACAGTTTGGATTAGACCATGGCAAATAGTAGGACTATGTTTCCACCCCTGGGGCAATCGATTCCAGGTATATTGGACACCTCTCCATGTGAAGGCAAATTGTGGCCTGCACTCTGCTGCCAATGGAATTGAGAAGAATGCATTAGCGATGTCAATCGTAGCATACCACTTGGCTGCTTTTGACTCCAGTTCATACTGGAGCTCTAACATGTCTGGTACAGCAGCACTCAGTGGTGGTGTCACTTCGTTCAGGCCACGATAGTCTACTGTTAACCTCCACCCTCCATCAGATTTTTTCACAGGCCATATGGGACTATTAAATGGAGAATGAGTTTTGCTAATTACTCCTTGAGCCTCCAGTTGATGAATCAACTCACGGATGGGAGCCAGGGAATCTCGGTTCGTGCGATATTGCCTCCGGTGCACTGTCCTGGTAGCAATTGGTACCTGTTGCTCTTGAACTTGCAGCAATCCCACAACAAAAGGGTCTTCTGAGAGGCCAGGTAAATTAGAGAGTTGTTTGATTTTCTCTGTATCTACAGTGGCTATACCAAAAGCCCATCGATACCCCTTGGGGTCTTTGAAGTACCCTCTCCTGAGGTAATCTATGCCAAGAATACAAGGGGCCTCTGGACCAGTCACAATGGGGTGTTTTTTCCATTTGTCCCCTGTTAAGCTCACTTCAGCCTCTAATACAGATAATTCTTCACATCCCCCTGTCACTCCAGAGATCCAGACAGAATCTGTGCCTCTATACCTTGATGGCATCAATGTACACTGTGCCCCTGTGTCTACTAAGGCTTTATACCTTTGTGGGTTTGATGTGCCAGGCCATCGAACCCACACAGTCCAGTAGATTCGGTCATCCCTTTCCTCCTCCTGGCTGGAGGCAGGGACCCTCTATTTCTGTTCTTCATCAGAGTATTCGCTATCTGATCCTTGCAATTGCAGACCTGAAGTCTCCTCATTGGCTTCGAAGGAAGTAGTTGCAGTTCTTCTATGTCTTGGAGATTGTTGATTGTCCTCTTTTGTTTTGGCAGCCACTCTGCTGACAGCCCTCTTGGGCGGTCCTTTTCTAACAGCTGCCTTCCCCCTTAGTTCACGTACACGCGCTTCTAGCTTAAAAGTGGGTTCACCATCCCACTTCCTCATATCCTCTCCTTGGCCACGCAAAAAGAGCCAGAGTTCATTTCGCGGTGTACTCCTGCGTCTGGGACTTCCCTTTCCCCTGGTCGGGACAGTGGATGACTGAATTCTTGAGGCAGATCTAACAATCAGGCCATCATCCCACACTGATGAGGAGGTGCAGAGGCTCTCTTCATAGTTCTGTAACCAAGAAGATACCCTCTCCACTGTTGGTATGTCCATGTCTGGATGATACACCATTGCCAGGATATTAGAATACGTAGCTGGGGCACTCTGGATCACTTTTCTCAACATGGCCCGTGTACACTGGACATCGTCTGGATCTGTGGAGGCCTCGACATTATCCAGATCACCATAGATGACTTCCAACACAGCTAATTCCCTTAGATATTGGATCCCTTCATCAGCTCTAGTCCACTTTCCTCGGGCATTTACAAGGTCTTCCTTGAATGGGTATCTTGCCCGTACACTTGAGAGGAGTCGTTTCCAGAGACTACAAACTGAGGTTTTCCTTCCAATGCCTTTATCAATTCCCCGGTCCCTAGCAAGAGATCCTAGCTGTTGGGCTTCTCTGCCTTCCAATTGTTGACTGTCAGCCCCGTTATCCCAGCATCGGAGCAGCCAGGCACCAATCCGCTCACCTGGCTGGCGACTGTAATCTTTTCGCATATCTCTAAGTTCTGTTGAGGTGAGGGACCGAGTAGTTTCCATTTCCTTTTCGATTTCTCTCACTTCTCCTGATCTCCTTACCGAAGGACCAGTTTCTTCTTCTAGCCTTTCCTCTTCCTCCTCGTCTGCCCTTACTAATCGATGATATGGACTTGACCTCCTTATCCACTGCTTCTTTTTCACTACTGGGGCAACCACTGTGGTTGTTGTTTGGTTCCCTGACTCAACCATGGTAGTCTCAGGTATAGTTTGAATTTCCACCTCGGCCATAGTTCTCTGAGAGGGCTGGACTGCGACTGACTCAACTATGTTGGTCTCAGGTATAGTTTGAATTTCCACCTCGGCCATAGTTCTCTGAGAGGGCTGGACTGCGACTGACTCAACTATGTTGGTCTCAGGTACCGTTTGAGTTTCCATTTCAATTACAGTTCTCTGAGAGGACTGGAATGCAGCTCGGTAGGCAGAGGCTAGGCCCCAGTATAGTGCCTGAACCTGATGGGCCTCATTAGGGTAGGTAAGACACCCTTCTATCAGGTAGCGTGTCAGTAAAGCAGGGTTTTTTATCTGTTCAGATGTAAAATCCCAGATTACAGGAGGTGATAACCGTCCTAGGAATTTGCCTAAATTCATCCACATACCCTGCCACCCAGGGACTGGCCGCTTCAGGGGGCATTTTAACATGTTTCCATCGCAAATTTGTACTCTCTGATACCCAGATGACTCCAGATTCCACAAGATATATAATATACCAACCATGTTAATTAGTAATATTAAAACTCTCGTATAAGGGTGACTAAGGACCTGGGAAGTCTGTGTAACAGAATTGTCTAGATCAGTCCGAGCTGAGGAGAAAGAGGTGCTTTGCCCCATGGCCTCCACAAGATAGCTCCCACAGCACACTAAATTCATCAGTAACAGAATGAGACTTGCTATTATTATTTGGGCCATCATGTTCCCAGGCCCTTTCATCCTCTTCACAAAATTATATAGCCAGCTTAGCAAAGCTATTAAGGTTAAAGCACAGCCGAGAGTCAATGTTAGGAGCATCGTGTTCCCAAACATTAGAAAGTGTAAGATAAGCTGCATAACAGCAAGGCTCCGTGACCAGCACAGGAACTTTGCTCTCATTGGTTTACTGTAATTGCAATGCAGTTAATGTAAATCTGCTATTATCTCGCCCCACGTTGGGCGCCAAAAGGGCTGTGGTAGTTTGAGCCTGGCTGGATGCCAGGTGCCCACCACACCGCTTTACCCCCCACCTCCTCAGCAAGCCAGGGAAGGGGAGAAAATAAGATGGGAATCTCGTGGGTTGAGATAAAAGCAGTTTAATAAATAAGCAGCAAAGCCGCGCGCGCGGGAAGCAAAGCAGAAGCAGATAAGCTGTTACTCTCTACTTCCCATCAGCAGCGATGTCCGGCCACCTCCCGAGAAGCAGGGCTTCAGTACGCGTAGCGGTTGCTTTGGGAAGGCCAGAAATGAATCTCGCCTCCTCTTCCTGCTCCTTTCCCCCAGTTTATATTCCTGAGCTGACGTCATATGGTATGGAATATCTCCTTGGTCAGCCTGGGTCAGCTGTCCTGGCCATAGTCCCTCCCAAGATCATGCCCACTCACAGCTATTGGTGAAGGTGGGGGAAGGAATGCTGGAGGGACAGCCCTGATGCTGTGCGAGTGGTAGTCATAATATTGATATCAACAGTAAGCACAGCACTGCAGGAGCTGCTGTGGAAAATCACTACCGTCCCAGACCCACTACAACTATCCACTTACCAACAATATAAGGGACAAATTTTTGGCTACAGTATTTAATTGCTTAGTTGAATGTTGAACACAATATCCTGTATTTGTACACAAAGATGCACAGTGTGCACTGTTTGTTGTTGGATGGGTTTTTTTAATCTGATATAAATTTTATTCCTTAGTGAGTCAATTTATCTGATAATGATACTTCTAATACAAACAAACAGTGTTTGGTTGCCACATTTCTTTCCTCTTAAAGTTTATGTAAACATTCAAATCTGGCAAGTGGAGGTTAAAAATGAAATTCTCTTCCAGATGCAATTTCCAGGGATGTTTCTTTGAATTTTATGTTCCTTTGTTTTAAACAAATCATCCAGCAGTGCAAGATATTAATGCATCAAGTACATTCACTGTATTTTCAGCCCCTGCTGTTTTCTTTCTATAGCACATAATACACATGACTTTTGATGTTTTACTACAGGCTTTAAGTTTGTTAAAGAAATTCCATAGTAATATCTTTGGAGGGTGTTTTATGCTCTCTGATGGTGTTTGACCTAGAAAGTTTGGTAGATTAAACCTTTCATTTGTGTCTGCTGACGATTGTGCTGAGGTTCATTCTGTTATTATTTTTTTATTATTATTTATAGCTATTTTGGCTCTGATTTTCATTTACTCCAGGTCAATTGTTTTTCCCCACCATACTGGCAAGCATCTTTAAGGTGACTTAGAAAGCACTTCAAGAGCACATGCATTACTACATTAATACAACCAGGCTTAATGTAAGTCTTTAATGTTTATTTAAATGCTACCTTTAAAGAAGTAAATAAATAAACTCCACAACTACACAAGCAATACATACATAAATTAAACTGAAACCAGTAACAATTTAAAAATAAAGTCTAAGACATTTAAGTTCTTTAAGAGTATTTATAAAAACAGATTCCAAAATCACTGAAAGAGGCATTATCTATGCATTTATTAATATTTATGGATGTTTATGCTACTAAAGTACATCTTGCTCTAGAGAAGATTTTCAATGCTCTGCAAAGTCTAGAGTCAAGCCAAAGTGCACCACTGAGTAACCAAAAGACTGAGTAGCCAGAGTAGTAAAAAAATAAAAATAATCTATCATCATTTTAATTTCTGAACAGAACTTGCTAACTTCAAGTACAGGAAAGAGGTAAAGGACGTACCATGCTGTTCCTGCGGGCTGTTAGGTTTTACTCAATAGATAGTGCCAAACTATGATCAACCAATATAGAATAGCAAGTCATTACAGCTACAATCTGCATTGCAGACAGATAACTTCCCAAAACTTCTGTGCTCTCCAAGGCAGTGTTTTCTACATACCCAGATATTTTTTTTTCTTTAATATCTTCAAAGACCTGCTATTCCTTCATCTTCTTGAGAGGACTTCTATGGAACTGCACATAGATCAGATTGTAATGCTTGATGATGAGTATATTTCAACTATGTTAATATTAAAGAAATATATATATTATCTATAATTGCTTTTTAAACAATAGAGCATTACAGGTCAAATCCACTTTATAGACTCTATGGAGATATTAGATTCTTTACTATTAAAACACATGAGGTCTGTCTATGTGAATATAATAGGTTGAAATAAAGCCTGAGTTTACAAGCTAATATTTATTTGGTACTTCTCTTTGAGAGGTTCATGGGCTCATACATTAAGGGACTAACTAATCCAGCAGGGCTGCTGTCTACAGAGGAAGAATTTAAATTCAAAAGCAGCTTTAGAGGAGAATATGGAAAGGGAAAGCTATAATGTGTAAAGTGCTATTCTTATCCAAATAAAACCAAAAACCACTGTGGAGAAAAGTGTAGTTCATGAATAATCACAAACTAACTTCCACTGGGAAAAAAAAACCTGTCCACTGGTTAATTACTAAAAGGATGAAGAGTTCTCCTTCCCCAATCAATAGAGGTTTTGTGAAGTCACACATAGTCCAGTCACAGGAGACACATGTGTCTGAGACTTAATAATTGCTGTGCCTGTCAAATAGGTCCAAAAAACAGTGGGATTAAGTACTTTTGGAAAGCAGGATCAAAACTAGAAGGGATTGTGCTATGTGTGGCTCTTTATCACATGATGCCAGCAAACTTGTTTCAAATTGAAGAAATTGAAGTCACACTATGTGCAAAATTTCCCCCATGATTTCTGGATGTTGGAAGACAGGACATACAAAAATAGCAAAAACACTTTAGCATAAAGTATTAAACAAATATTAAACAAAGTATTAAACAAAGAGCATTTAAATATCCTTTACTTAAAAGTAAACTAATAAAAAAATCTGGCAGATAGTACCATTTTCTTATCATCTTTATAGCCTTTCTCACAATTCTTGGCTATCTGCCAAGCATTATTGTAAGGTGAATAAAAGTCCTAAAACAGTCTACAATCATCATTTAAATGGGAAGCCATAAGCAAAATACATAGACTAATACTGCTGTGATCTATGCTTCTGTGTCGTGTGTGTGTGTGCTTGTAAATGAATAAAAATTGATTTATTAAAAGAAAGCATATTACACTCCCACTGCACACTTTCAGCTATATAGAAGTTACTATATTAGAGCAATGTTATTTGCACTATTTTGCTACTATAATACTTGACTTGTATTTTGCATGTAAACTGACTACCTCTGATGGTACTTATTGCCTCTGTTAATTTTGCTAATTTTCAATGAATGACAAAATGTGTTAATTAAAATTGTCTAATGTTTCTGAGTAGACAATGTAACCAGTTTACCTTCTCGGAAAATGATCTGAGTTGCAGCATCTGTTTCACTGAAAATAATTACTGTTTTCAATAGGGACAAAACACACAGGAAATACAAAATGATGAATGTAGCATATTTGTGATACGACAGTGTAATTACTTTACTTAGCAAAACATTACAAGAGGAAGATTTATTTTTTCCTCCTGAGTTAAATGTCCAAGTGATGTTATATTTTACCCTAAGCACTTCATTAATTTTGGTAATTATTTCCTTTATTGAATTCTTTCAATATTCTTATTTGATTCTAAATGTTGTGTAGTGCTCACTACTTAAACATCACAGTGGTAATAAATCTTAAAGGCCTACTATGAACTAGAAACAATTAAGACTCTTGAGTGCTTTATGCTTCTGTCCTGGGGCTTCTCATAGACCACAGAGCTTGACATTATCTTACGTTAGTTACGCTCAGCTAAACATAAGAACATTCTGATTGTGTTACTTTGACAGCTCCCATCAACAAGCCAAGTCCAGATAATTAGAAAAGCACCACAATAAATGAGGAGCCCTTAACTTCATCCAGCTGCATCTTGAACATTTGTAGATCAGTGTGTCTCCTCCCTCAAATAACATTAATGATGAAGTATGAAAAGCAGAAAAGCATGTAAAAAAGCACTCTATATTTTTTAGAGTAGGTGGAAAAGAAAGAACAATAGAGAAGGATATTCTGTTATTTATATCTGAGACTAGCACACTTTCAACAGCACACTTTTAGATGGCAGTAGAAAGATCCAAAAGCTCCGTAGTGTTAAGAAAAATAATGAATTATCAATACTGTGCAAAACATAGCAAATAGTTTTATTTTGAGTAGATAACTTGATGAAGAATAGAAGACTCTGGACTAAAATATATACCTTTTCATAATGGTTTTTGTGTTACTCATGGATTAAACATTACTATTTCCAAATTTCACTGCTAGAAGAAAACAGATTCAGAATATCCACAAATTATTTTCATGTGTAACCACGAATATACATTATTAAACCAATAATGATAAATGGTATCACTTAACCATGAATTACTTCTGGCTGGTGTGGAATTAACGTTGAAAACAAATGCTGTATAAACTACACACCTAGACGATTCTAGCACTGCAATATGCTGAAGAAGTACTAACAGTTCATTATAGGTTTTAGCAGTAATAAAGTACTTACTCCTACAGACTAGGGAGATATTTCTTATTAATTAATTTCCCTTTTGTGAATTTAAAGAGAGGATGAACCGTACCCTCCTGCTCCTATCCTCAACACATGTTCTTCTTTTCTTTTTTTTTTTTTTTTCAGGTAGGAAGAAACTCAAAAAACCACTAAACCCTTGTCAAAGGAAAAAACTTTGAAAAGCCAATTTGACCTATTGCCCAAAGCCATTTTCTAGGCTTCTTTATTGTCTTCTGCTCCTGAATTCAGGGTTAGTGTAGGACTATTTCCAGTTGTGGGGAGTTAACCTTGGGTAAGGGCCATGCAATCCCCATCCAAAGAAGAACAGGGTAAGATTATAGGATGAAAAAGCTTGAGTATTAAGATATATAGAGGGAGAACTGTTTACACTCTTATCTATCTTCTCCAATAAAGTATACACAAATGTGACTTTCAGGTTCTGTTATATCTGATCATTAGGCACTGGAACCAATTACCATCACAGGCAAAACAGGCTTTACTTGGAGAAAATTATTCTCATTTAAAATAGATGTGGGTGGTGAGAAGCAAAAAGCAATTATGATTATACAAATGTGAATGTTTGCTCACCACAGTATGCTGCAGCAGTGTAGGTGCTTCTGATATCAGTAGCTTTAAATGTATTTTATTTTTTAAAGTACAAATTTTTGAAGCTAATGTCAGTCTTTCCTGAACTGATTTTCAATACAGCAACAACCAAACTTGTCTTTCTCCTCTAGTCAAGTCTATTTTGCCTGTGATGGTAATTAGTCAGTGATCTCCCTTGTTTTTATCTCAACCCACAAACTTCCGCATCTTTTTTTGTCACCCTGTGCTGTTGAGGAAGGGGTCTGAGAAAGCATCTGAGTGGGCATCTGACAGCCAGCCAAGTTCAACTCACCACACTTGTAGGCAATTGTAACTGGCAAACAGTAGAGACTGATGACAGTATCAGGATATTCTAAGCTACCTGGCCTGTGGGATGTACAAGCACACAGTTTACATCTCAGTACACAAATGTGAGAAGTTATATTGTGAAAAACATTCAGAAGACTGGGACACAACTCTGAAAAGCGTTGTCTTCTGCATTGTACCAGCTCCAGGCTGATGTGAAGCATTTTCCAGAAGGTACAGTGGGATTGTGTTGGATCTGTGGAGAAGGGAGATTTTTGTAGGAATGATAGTAAGGTTTTGTGGCTAAATGTGAACGTAAATGGTAATAAATCAACCAAGAATCAAGAGACAAAATTATTAAAGGATAGGAACATACACCTCAAAGAGAAAGACTAGGAAATTCAGTCAGGATCCTTGTGCCACTGTTTGGTGGCCATTTCTGATGGAAGTATGAAATATGTAAAAGTCACTTCTGAGTAAGTGGAGGTCATGTTCAGATTTTCTAGAATAATTTTTACCTGCAGTTCAGACAAAGTTTGCCAAGTGATATTCCAGAGTCTTTAAAATTGGTGACTTAGACCTCTTCAGAGAATATATTAATAGCATTTTAATTATTGAGTATTGAGTGTTTAAGTAATTTATAAATAAGAAATGCATATTAGTTCTCTTCATATTTCAGAGAATTTGAAAACTTCATATCTAATAAAACCCTCAGTCTTAAGGGAATAGAAGAAGCCCAAGACATGAATGTAAATGGAGAAGCACATATCTAACTGATTTGAAAAGAACAGTGTCTTTGACAGCGTTTAAATGCAAGCAAGTGCCTTCCAGACAAAACTAAAAGAAGAGCAACTTCTCATCTCTGTGTCCTCCACCTTTTCTGTTGAGGGACAGAGGTGGACACGCACATTTGTCCATGTTTTGGAAAGAAAACTTACTTTCTGCTCAACATAATAAAATTTGCAGACGTATTTGGTCTTCATAGCAGCATCAAGCTCTTGAATACCCTGTCTCCACCCTGATTAATGTAGACAAGGTCGAAACCATGTTTAACTATGAAAAAGAAAAAAAACCCCAAAACAATAGCATCCTCTAGTTACCCGAACATTAGCTTGTTTTACTAGTTTTGCAAAGCTAAGATGCTATCAAAAAAAAATAGTCCTTAAAAAATTAAATAAAATAGGAACATATATACTTCCCTGTAGGAGTTCACAAGATACAGAGGAGGTAGAAATACTGCCAGAAAAAGAAATTTAGCTTGTCCGTTGTAATTAAGACTTGTCACTTGTCAAGCTAACAAAGATATGTCAGTATAAATAACAACAAGAGTGAGACTCTTAATTAAAACCAAAACAATTTCTTACATTCAGGTGCCTTACATCAGGCAACCTACCCATGCACTCCAATAACTGTGCCTTGTTCAGTTAGATACATGGAGACTGTGTATAGAAAAATATTGTACAAGAAAGATTTATTCTACAGCATAATTAAATTCCTATAATTCATGATTTTTTACTCATATAGTTTTATCAGCATATGCTACCATCCTTATATACTGATTAAAAATTTATTTGATTAGTTTTATTTTATTACTCATCAATCCATTAAACTGATGTCTCAATGCAAGTAGTAAGATACTAAGAATAATTGAAAACAAAATCTATTTGCTATCATGTTATGAAGAAAATAGAGCTTTTATTAAAGTAACTATGTGATAAACTTTTATTTAAAATTAAAAATAGAAACCCCCATTGATATTTATAAATATCAATAAATTGGTAAAGGCCATTAGAGGAAAAATATGAAATGTCTGATGGTCTTTTATACTTCTCTTTTAGAAGAAGAGAAAATATTTTGCTTTCTTCACGTCTTTTGACATTTCAGATTATGTTGATTGTCATAATGTTGCTGTCCACATCTATGTTAGACAGCACTGTTAGAACAGTTATCACAGTTCTATAATTTCCTCAGTTCATCCCCAAAAGCCCCTTTCACTTAAATGCTTTACCTGTTAGTGTTGAAACTTCAGAATCTTTTTGTTCACCACTCTTATTGTTGTCTTCCTAAAGAGCAGCTTCTTACATCATGAATTCCTGCTTCCAGAATTTCATTGTAGTTATTTGGGCCACAGTATTTTATAATTCCTAGAAATAGGAAAAATGGCAATCTTCTATTTCTTCAAAGATTTTCATTCTTTATTAAGTGAAACAAGGGAGCTCTGAAGAAAAGTAACATGAAAAATATTTTCCAGTCAATGTGACTATCCAATAACTAAAAATACCTAGTGCTTTGTGTGTTAACTCACTTTGATTCTTCTCATGTGTCTGGCCTACATCCATTCTTCCAAGTTGGTTGTTCAGCAACTGTATGCCCTGTCCAAATAGCACTAAGTTTGCTGGCTTGATTGTTGGGAGTATATAAATAGAAGATAATATTTTTAAACACAAACTAATAACCACAATTCATCCCATCTAAAAAAAAGTGAATATATATGTATATATATATGTGCATGATAACAAAGTATATAATAGCAATAAATATGTGACGCAGGGGGAGCAAAGAAGATGGAACCAGATTATTCTCTGGCATGTCTGCCGAAAGGCCAAGTGGCAATGGGCACAGGTTAAGACACAAAATATACTAAAAACATGATAGGACACAGCCCTAATCAACCTGCTGTAGTGAAATCTACTTCACAGGAAGGAAGATGGATTAGGCGATTGTCAGAGGTGCCTTCTAATCTCAGCAATTCTCTGGTTCTATTCACCTCAGGGCAGTTAGCTGAAACAAGTTATAATTTGTTTACCGGCAGTGGCAGTAGTTTGATGGTTCCGTGGTCACTGAAGACAAATACACTAAAAAGCATAAGAAACAGTCACAAAGGAGCAGAAACAAAACAGAAGAAAAGAACACGAAATAGTCTACAGTTGCCTTCAGGAAACGACAATGCCAAGGAAATCAAATATAGAGGGTTTACGTTCATAGTAAACAAAAATAGTAATGATAGATAAAATGAAAAAGATAAGAAGAAAGCTTCTGAGTGTGTGGAGGGGTGAGGTGGTGGTGGTGGGGTGGTGTAAGAATATATTAGTTTGCAATGGGAAGATACAAAGCTGTTTCCAAACACTATTATTATCTATTTCATGAAAATTTGCCAAATATATGAAGAAAGATCAACTTTTGAGCAATCAATATAAGATATACCTGAATTTGCATGTATGACAAGTTATTACAGTTTGGGGCAGCTAAATTTAGGTAGCTGAGACTGAAGCACAGGTTTAGACGCAACATTACTAAACCTACATTAATCTCTCCACCTATTGGTTCAAGAATTTATTACTGTATTAATGGCCTTAATGAAAATGCTTCTGAAATCACACTCTAATTCATATTTAAGGATATTAATTGGATAACTGTAAAACCTGAGGTTTATTGCAATATTATCTGCTAATATTTCTTTCAACACAAAAGAAATCTGGAATGCCTCCTGTAGGCTGGTAATGAATGCCACGGGGACATGAATGTATAGTTTCATAGTTTCACAATTGGTCTTTTCTTTTTCTGGGAAACAAAAGAATAGGGAGTTTTGCCTTATTAGGTAAAGCAGGAACATTTAACTCTGTTCTACTCAGCAGTGTGTCTGCAGTCTTATCAGGACAACTGCCTCAACAAAACTGCATGAAGTTTGTTTAAAACTGCCAATTGGGTGTGAAAACTTTGGAAGGAATCTGACTACTCCCTTGGATCTACCAGTCTCTTCACCAGCAGAAACAAACAGAACACCAAAAAATATATGAAAGTTTAAATCAGATAAACATCGACAATGAAATGTACTGGAAAGTATTCAGGTCCTTGAAAATTGCTACTGCATCATGAACATCTATCTGAAGATAGATGTGCTAGAGAAGACCAATACACATGTTGTTATGAAGATCTCAAGCACACAGTCCCTTCACAGTACATATTTCTTTTCACATATTAGATATATAAAAGCTAATAGTTGTAGTACTTGGAATTTTGCAATTTTGTCTCTGAAATCTCAGGAAGAAAAATTACATCAGGTTCAAGTAGCAGAGTCCACAATGTTAACAAGAATTAAGGCACTTACTGTCATCTGGCTGCAGGTGTCACCTGGTCACACCACTACAGCTCCTGGGAACAGCACAGTTCCTCTGAGCTAAGTGCAGGATACTATTGAGCTAGTCTCCTTTCAGTCTCCTTCCTCAACCACTGTCAAATTAAAATATCAGCATTCAGGAAGAGCATTTCTGCTCAGGAATGGCAGTTCCCTCATTCAGTTGTACAGTGGCAGTGATGATAGTTGGGAAGGTGGTAGAAAAACAGTTGAGAGCAAGGAACATCCCCTTTTAGCAGCAGTCTGCATTGATCTTGGCTTAAAGTGAAACCAGACTTAGAAACTAACTGAAGATAATTTATTTGTCAAAGAGATATCAGAGAATTGGATTAAAGAATATTTTATATCAACACTCTTCGTTGATCCTGGCTGATTAATGAGAAACATGCATTTCTTCCATTCCATGATTCTGTGATTTCGGAAAGAAATGAAAGTGATTTTAGAAGTTACTTTTGCAGGACATACATGATTCATTTGCAGGTCCTCAGCAGTTACCTTTGTTTTCTTGAAACAATCATTATTTTATAACAAAACCCACCATATTTCTATCAAATATCCTGCAAGTACTGTTTGTTATTATTTAATTGCAGTCATAACTCAATTCAGCATTCAATACTGACAACTACAAGCATTACAAAACTACAGGACAAGTGACAAACTTTATTTTAAAATATGAGATTGTGGACAAAGGCACTTTCAATCAGTATTCTGGTCTGTTTCTCTTTTTTTCTTTTCTTAGCTAGTATTAATTCATACTTTTCAGCAGCTAGAAACTCAAAGGTTTTATTTTAAATATGAGTGAGATGAGCCTAGGATCTCAAATTTTGAAAATGTCATGTTGAATGACATATGCTGACATCTTCAAAGTTGACTGAAATGCCAGAATCGCAGTACTAAGATGTGTATTTACTTTGTTATGAACAGTAGAAATAATATCCAAATGACTTCACAGGCAAAAACTGACTTGGAGTTTTATCTAACACCTGGGGACAATAAAAACCAATAGGAACATGCATGTAGCTGTGAAGAATCAAAGCAAGTGCTTTAAAATTAATTGTATAATAACGCGAGCCATTATTACAAAGCTCACGGACGCTGCAGATGGCACAGAACAAGGCCAAAAATTGTTCCCTTCCTCTGGAAATAAACAACTAGTAAAATTTATCTACCATTCAATATGAATTGCATGTTTCTGAAACAAACAAGCAATTCTACAGAAGTGTCATGGCTGACAATCATATTTCCAACAAGAAATATTAATGTATCATTCAGTTTTGAAAGCAGTAAAGTTCATGAGGCTGTATATTTTCATGCTTGTAAAATATGAAATATTTTCCCCTGTCACATGTCATAGGATTTTAAATATTTTTCATATATTTTTCTGGTGCAGCAGTTACAACTGGAATGTGAAGGAAAAAATGCCAATTGAAGACAAATGACATAGCAAAGACTAAAAGAGAATAAAAATAGCTGTTGACAACGTGAAAGCGATTGCATGTTGCATGATGCATAACCAGAATCACAAAGCACAGTATGTTTAACCAGTTTTTCATGGCTGGAGTAAAGAATAGTCACTTTAATAAAAGCAATTTTTCATCTTAACTTCTTTGCATCTGTGCAGAACAGCAGATTTTAAGTGTTTGGTGCTGTAGTGTTTAAATTCGTGTTAATATGGATTTGATAGAAACATGAAAAAAGGTGTTTTTTTCTCATTGGATGGACTTTTCTTCACTCATGTATTGGCAGTAATTGTGTGTCATTTTAGTACTGAATTTGGGAATATAAAGTCTGTTCAGGATCTATTTTACCTTAAGAAGTGCTCTTAGCACTTGCTCTTTAATAAAGCTGATTTAAGAACCAACCATTTCTAAAATATATTGTTCTATGATATTGAATATGATCTCACCAAATTCCATAAATTAATAAACAAGCCAGAATAGAAAATGAACAGCAAAGTGAGAAAGTCTGCTGACAACACTAAGTCATTTACCTGGGGTAATTAGGACAAGCATTGACTGCAGAGAATTGCAGAGACTGTATAAAAGCCCTTAACTAGCAGTAAAATATCACAGGAAGCTGAAAGCAGACAAATGTAAAACGCAAGTAAAAGAAATCAATCCCAGTGTCACCAATGAAATAGTGTATCCTGAGTTGCCCATTAACAATTTAAGATCAAGTTCTTAAATTATTCATAGATTTTTCCAGGAAAAAGTCAACTTTCTTTTTAACAATTATCCAAAAAGATAATAAAATATTAAGAAACACTGCAATAGGTTAGAGAAAAAAAATGAGGGGAGAAAAATAGAGGGAAGAGAAAACATAAGGAATCTATAGGGAATTCTGGATTGTGTAAAACTGTGGTGCTCTGTTCTGATCTCCTGTCTTAGAAGGAATGTTGAGAAAAATGGCAAAAAGTTATTTAAAACTTTACAGAAAAAGAAAAATGGGCACAGAGAAAAGTCAGATGAGTAAAGATGGATTTATGATAACATATAATTCATGAATGACAGAGACAATGGACAGGGATTGATTATTCACAGCCTTCCAAAATGAAGGATTATGAAATGAGGGTTGTAGGAAGCAGGGTCCAATGAAAAAAAAGTGATTAAAAAAAAAGAATCATGGAAGATAGATCCACTGATGGTTACAAAGTACACAGATACTACACTCAGCACATGGGAACAGTTGAAAACTGAGAAAATATCAGAAAAAAAATCATATAGACGTGTCCTGTTTATATATTTCATCTCTAAACATTAGCTTATGGCCCATTCTAGACACAGGATATTGAGCTCTTGGAACCTTATGGTGTTCATATATGTAAAATTACTATTCTTTTTTTTCAGGCTAAAATAATCCTTATTTGATGAACTGTTACTTACAACTTATCATCAATTTTGGCTATATGGGGAAAAAAGACATTTGACTTTGAGTCCTGTAGTTCAGAAATAATAGTACAAAGGTAATAATCCCTTATCCCTTTATCTCTGTTATCTTTTTTAATTGCTTGTATCTTCCTTAAGGTTTTGTATTAGGAAATATCAAATAAAACAAATGTCAGATGCAAATGAAAAGTTCCAGAAAAGTGTGTCTGATGTAAACCATGAATTTAATTTGATCTTAGATTGTACTGTTTCAAAGCACTTCCACTCATTAGCGGTACAAACAGCCCAGGCAGCAAGAAGCATGATGTCTGCAAATTCTCTTAAGTCATTGAATATGAGAAATGACTGATTTCTCAGCCTAATTTTGATTTTATTTATATCATTAAGTGGAGTATCTGGATTTTCTGGTCTTAAGGCAATATCCTGTGGAAGTATGTTGATGAAATCAATGTATTTTCACAGAACACTTTAGCTTTGTAGAATCATCCATTCATCACTGTAAACAGCTAGACTTTTTCTACCTTAACTTTCTCAAGTTATTACCTGGTATGCCTGGGTAATCATTTTTGCAGGACATAATTAAACTACTGAAAGAGAATATGGACTAACACGATCACTTGCAAATCGAGTAAATACTGAAAATAATTCTTTGCCCAGTCTCATGTCCTTCTCACCTTTTTGTACGTTACATTGGTCTGTCTATGGAAAGCCCTTATGCTATTAAAACTAGGCACACACATACATACCTAATGTTACTGAAATCTTTGCTAAGTAAGCATTTTGTTTGGATTTGGAACTTTTTTTCTTCTTGCAATGGTAACAGGTACCCAAAACGTGAAAGCTGAAGCAAAGGTTTTAGAGCTTTGAGACTTTCAACTGTCTCATAAAATGAGATCAAGGAGAAGGTGATTGGACTAGATGATCATTCGATGTCCCTCCCAGCCCTTGAGATTCTGTGTTTCTGTGTGATCCTGTGATCGCAATACAGTAAATGTGCAGGCATTATTAAAAGGTGGGGAGAAAGTCAAATGCTTCATAATCACAATTTTAAATGCAAGGTGGTAGTCTGTGTTCTTGCTACAGAATATCTATACTATATAGCATATACTCTCTAGTATACAATTTTAGCATGGAAGCAATTTGGCTCTTTCAAGGAACAGTTACTGAAGAAAGAATATTTGAGTAAAAGTTCATATTATGTGCATAGTACTACCCAGTTATTAAAACTGTCAGCAAATGTTTAAAAGTGTGATTAGTGCTGATATGAAACATGCTGCTTTGTTTTAATTTCTTTGTTAACCAAAGGCCTAAACAAACATACAACCTTCCTCCTTATGTTCATGGTAATTTTAAATGTGTCACTATTGACACAGGAGTTTTTAATTTAATTAATATATTTAATTACATGTTAGAATCTACCCAATTAAATTTAAGCATATACTTCCATGAGCTATTCTGTCACATTTTCTTCCATCAGCTGCAAACTTTCCCTGCACAACTTCTCCCAAACAAAACAGGTGCCATGGTAACCCATGACTGAAAAGCAGACAAACATCATATAGGGGTGGCTCATGAGATACGGTTAGGAAACTAAAGCTATGTCTCCCTCATTACTTTATCATATGATATACGTTACATATGAAGGAAGTAAATTGAGTTGACTCTTAATTCTAAGGAACTGAAATGTTTGAAATAAAAGTTATTGTAGCTGGGCTTAGAAGTTCTACTATACGGAAAGAAAAAGTGTGCTAGGGTGTGAATTGAAGGTCTGCTCAATGCAGAGCATACAATAAAAGACACAGATAAATACATTAATTCTAGTTTATTTACTTATTTTTTGTGATTTTGTTTTGTATTTTCCTCTGTTTCTCATCATATCTTCTGAAAGCAAAGCGTATAATAACTAAGAATCACACAGTTCAGGAACATTAAGATACATCTTTATAAAACTTATTCATTCCTACTTTTCATTGTGTGCGCCAAAGCATTATATAACACGAGCCATTTTCTGGTAGCTATCAGCACAAAATTTCTCTGTTTCGGGTTTTCATTAGCCAACAATTATGACTAAAAATATTGGTTTGTCTGTTCTTCTGTCTCAGTGGACACATTAAGAAATTTTCATTATATCTGTTTCCAAATGAGCTCTTTTTGAACTAAACTCCTTAAGCTTTTTTTCATAAATAAGACTTATCTTTTTTGCACTAAATTAGGCTTAAATGTTGAAGAGTTCATAAAACATGTTCTTCTTATGCAGAGAATCTGGAATGCAGGATTCATTCTATTTAATCAAATAGATATATCAAATTTTGAAACATTGTTTAATTTCTAATATTTAAAATATTTTTTTTCTATGCACAGCAACAGTCTTTCCTTCTCATGTGCTATTATTGCATTGAGTGAAAGCATTTTATTATTGTTCCCCTTTTTTCTCTTATATTATTCTTTCCATTAAGCTCTAAAATGTATCAAGGGATGGACACACAGTTCTTAAATTTTATATTTTTAATTTATGTCAAAAGACAAGCCACAGAAAGTTATGAGAGATAATAGTACATATCTTTGTGTAAAACAACATTGATTTTCATGGTTTGCATTGGCGAGGTAAGCATAAATTTTAATTTGAATCCAACAGCCATTTACCTAAGAAAGGTTTGTCACAGAGAAATATTCTGCTGCTTTTCACAGACAGATATTATTTTTGCTAAATAAATATCTTTGGTCTAAATATCTGAACAGAAAGCAAAGCCTTTTAACTGTAATTTTTTTATGAAATTTGGTTTATTATATTAAAATAGAAATGTACATCTTTGGTAGATATGGTTCATGCAAGAGGGACAAAAAAAACTAACTTACCTAATTTTCTAATCTACTCAAAGCCCATCTATCTTCAACACATAGCTTTTGCTCTTTGTAACTCCTCACACTACATGACATTCATTTGAAATAAGATATGCATGGTTTTATTTAATGCTGAATATTATATCACAAATTACTTCATAAAATAACTTGTTTTCTTCTCAAGTACTTTGTGATAATAATTTTCAACAAATTTGTGTTCCACACCTCCACAGTGGGGGACTACTCTTTTCCTTGTCAGCTTTTTTCCTGCATCCCCCACACCTGGTCCCCTAACTCCCTGCACATTACCCGTGTTAATTAGGACTGTAAAGAAACACGGAAAACCTGAACATGCTTAGTTTAACCATGCATTATTTTATCTGCATTTGCACAGTAGATGAGTGAATAATTTCAAGTAACAGGATTCATTCATGTTAATGGACACTAAACCAGGTGCCAATTTTGATACTTTAAATGTCAACATCATTAACCTTGTTAATTCTTTCATTGTCATAGGAAAGGTAAAAGAAGGCGTCTGTCACGTTAACAAGAATCACATGAGCTACCCTTGCAGACTGCCCCTTAAGGACAGATTTTATAGTAAATGGTGAGGCTGAAGAAACAGGGGCATCATTTTCATCACTCTAATGCTTAATTTTCACACAATCATAAAATATTACTGCGACATTCAAAGTTAATATAAATTTGTGACTAGAATTCTCACTTATTCAATTAGAAATCTTACCAATTATTCTGTGTGTGAAGGAAAAAACTGCAGACCACAAAAACACACAACAAACCAAAACTAAAAACCATCCCAACCAAAAGATTTACTTCAGATTCTGTTCTGTAGTTGTCACATGTGTACTAACAAAACTTTCTAAAAACCTCCAGTAAAGTCTGAAAATCCATATATGCTCTATTTAAAGTTGTGTCTGACTTCAACTGCTGAGTAGTTCACTCAGATAAACTATTAATATGGAACACATTTTCCAGCTTACAGATTTTACTTAGCGGGATGAGCACTGAATTCTGATTACAATCAACAGAAAGCTAACTCTTTGAATTCTTCTCTATTTACAATATTCAAACTGTATTTACAATAGAGTTTGATAGCTCTCACTGGATCATTCTGTGTGCAGATGTCATAAAAGTATGTCCAGTGCCATCAAAATAAGCAAAGATTAAACAGATACTCTTATTTTGAAATAAGAGCATTATACATGGAGATAATCAGAGATTTTTAATCAGCAAAAACTCCGTACGCAATCAAGCCCTGAAAATTTGATTACCTGGTCTACTGGAGTTGATTTGATAGCAGTATAATGCTGCTACTAATTTATGTAGTTCCTCTTTGATTCACATTGTTTCCTTTAGGTTTGGTAGTAAAAGGTTTGAACTTTATCTCTGCTTACACATCTGGTATTTACCAGTTTTTATTCCACCATTCAGATTTATCTGGAAAATTTTCAGGTGGTTAAATGGCTCACTCTTTCCTATATCAACACTCATTCATTAAAGATACTCACTTCAGCTACACATTATAAACCTAAGAAAATTAGCATACCATCAAAATAATGAAAATGTGGAAACAATTTACATACAATGTAACGCCAACATACCTTAAAAACCAGCTTTGAAGTACCTTAATGGAAAACAATAAAGTCTGATAAATATAAGTGACAAAATGTAATAGCAAAATAGAGAAGAGGAGGCAGAAGTGTAATGGGAGCTAGTGGAAGAAAGGGCAGAAAGACCCCTGAGTAAGAAATTGCAATTTTCCTAAACCAAATTTTCTGCAAACTAAACTCCTCTTAATCTGATCCATGCCATAGAAAGATACTTAGTCTTTGGTTGCTAGGTAAAAATGCTAATATCTATTCTGTACAATGACTCAATCTTCCACTTTTGGCAAAACAACTTGATGGCCACAGTCTGTAAATGGTCCAAAATTAATGACTACATATCCTAATATTCAGCTTTGCTAACTGTGTGATCACTTCTAACCCTAAGTAAGTTGAATTCTAGTGGTACATTCTTACTGCACATGATTGGATAACAAGACAGAAAGCACTAGTCACTACTGTTGTGACCACCTACAGCAGAACCTATAGCCTTTTGTAGGTTAAGTGCTTCATTTGTTATCATTAAACACAAATCTGTATGGGAAATCAGGATCTGTGGGCCACTTTACAACTACTCACTGTTGAGCCTTTCAACTTAGGCAACTCTTATTAGCACCATGTTCAAAATGCAAGAAATCTTTCTAATGAAAGTGAAAACAGCACAAATCTGAGCCCTCACAATACTTATGCTGCCTCTTGTTGCTTCAGATGTAGTCAAGAGATGAGTTCTCAATATCCCTGTCAAAGTGGCAAGACAATACATATTTCTGCAGTACCTTTCATGTTTATTCTGATACTGCAACACCTAGCTGGAACCATTC
The DNA here is from genome assembly GCF_028858725.1 of Colius striatus. NCBI lineage: Eukaryota > Metazoa > Chordata > Aves > Coliiformes > Coliidae > Colius > Colius striatus. The sequence continues at coordinate 10,785,689 of NC_084762.1, forward strand.
ATATTATTGCTAAACAATTTACACAGACACATACTTCTTTGTTTATATACATCTATATATATAGAGAGAGATAACATAAATATATATATATATATCCTCTGTTATGATTGACTAGAAACCAAGCTACATCTACATTATCCTAAAGCTGAGTATGATGCATAGATAAACTGAGGTAAGTCAAAGCATAAAAATGAAAGTTTTTGTAGCTTTTTGTAATGTCAGTTGCCTGCCATATATAGGGATATGTCTTTACTGGTATTCTGCCACACCCCCATAACCAGGAGTTCCAGTCCCATTCAGATCTACAAGATACTATTCCCGTGCTTGTGGAAATAACAGTGACTATAAATTCCCCTAGTAAAATCCAGCCCGCATTAAAGCTTTAGAGTGGGAGAGTTACTAAAAACAAAGCTGCTGAAGATACAAGGTTTGCAAACAAGTAGGCTACTGGAAAAGGACATTCGCCACCAAAGAAACTCTGTTTACTATTGAAATTGAAGTAAACAAGGCAATATTGGGGTGAAAATTCCACCGGAAAAGACTTTCTTTTTAGATAAGTCAAACTTGGCCACCACATATATTTTGTTACCACTAATTTCCAGCCAAACACCTATTGCAAATATACTTTAATTATATCAATATCTTGATAGCAAAAGGCAGTTCTACTAGTGATTGAACAAGTCAGGTGATACAAGTATTAACAGTAATTCCCTTTTTTTCATGCAGTTACAATATCACTGAATCGCAGACTAGTTGAGGTTTGAAGGAATCTCTGCAGGTCATTTGATTCAACCCTCTGCCCAAGCTGCCTCACCTGCTCAGCACCATGACCAGTTAGCTTTTGAATATCTCCAAGGGTAGAAAGTCCACAACCTCTCTGGGCAATCTGTGACAATTGTTGGTCATGCTCAATGCAAAAGAATTTTTCTTTCTCTTCAGAAGGAACCTCCAGTGAATAGAAAAGTAATGTCATGGTAAAACATTTGCTTGAATTATTTGCTCAAGGAAAAAAAAAAAAGAAGAAGAAGAAAAAAGACACTGAAAGTAAAATTAATTTACAAATTACCAGGCATAAGGGAATTTTCCCCAGGAGATCCAGGCATGATGGCCAGAGTAGATGATAATCTATGCTTATGCTATTCACAAGAGCTTCCTTGTCTGTGTTTTACAATCTTGAAATCTAATTAACTATACACAATCCAAAGTTTACTTAACATTTAAATGAAATATAATTAATTTTTTCCTTCAGTAAGATTCTTCATGGTAAAAATCCCAAACCAACCTTAGACTACCTCATCACATCCACACATTAAATTGGATGAGTCCATAAGTAAAATAGCTTGTAATGGCTCACCTGGCACATGAATGGCTCAAGACTGACCACAAACAATAGCACTGTGTAAAATTACAAAGCACAAGGATTATTTTAGCAGATATTAGGCTTTCCTTCTGTGATTAATAGAACTGTAGCACACCATGTCCAAGAACAAATCTTTATTTCACTTTTTTCTTTGTTAAATAGTTACAGTTGCTATTTAAATTTCACATTTGCTTAAACAGATGCTTAAAAACTGCAGTTTTATTTAAGGTATCTCTTCCAGGGCCTTAGCCCCACACACGCAGCAAAACAAAGCATTCTTTCTAATCAGAAACAACTTTTCCTTCTAGTTCTAGAAGTCAAGCAAAACTGAGGAGAAAAGTTATCTTTATCTTTATACATTTAAAAAAAAGGTTGAAGAATATTCTTGGAATATTATCTAAGCTCATCGCTACCATTTAAACAGTATTTAAATAGTAAATGTTAGTCTGCTACTGTAGCTTTTACAGTCAAGGCATATTTCCTTGGCATGAAATAAAGCACCATTAAAAAAAAAAAAAACAAACCCAAAACTGCAGCTCAAACATGTTTGGCAAAGCTGTAGGTTGGAGAATAGGAAAAGTAAGATAAACTGCAGTTATCTTGTCAACAGTGATGGCTGGCAGTTTTGCAGCCTAAAATATTTACTCCACTGATAGCAGTGAGTTTTTTCCATTGACTCTGACAAAGAAAGTTTCACTGATACCAGTAACATGAATAAACACTTTGGAAACTTTGTTTCTTGATGAAGAGTCCATATGTGTCCATGAGAAATGCCATCCACTAAAATATTCACATTAGTAAGAAGATATAAACCTACATTTAATATCTGTATGACTTTATTTCACAAGATAATTTACATATTTGAAGGATGTCCATTCCATATCCAATAACCCTGATTAGAAGAACTAAAGTTATCTGAAACTCTGGTACAAAAGAAATCCCAACTTATTAATTACATGAAAAATGACCTTGGTGCTATGGATATATTCACTATCCTCTGTGACATTCAGATAAAGTTGACTGCACTGTATATCATGCACTTTGATAGTCTGAAGTGCAGGGTCATAAATCTGTACCTGTTTATGTATTTACTGATGCATATGCTAGACAAAACCAAGTGCTTATTACTTCCAACATCGCTATGCATAAACACACCCTGATGAGAACGCGTTTATGGTGAGCTACATCTAGACAGTGAGAAGTCTCTAAGGACAAACCAAAGGTTGACAGAAATCATCCTCACTGCTATATAGGACTCAAAAGTCACTTTCATGTGTGCTACATTTACCAGCACATTATGCAGGCAATATATTCCCTTAGAAATGCTTCCAATTACCTATAAAAAATACTATATTATATTAAAGATTTGAAAGTTATTCTATAGAAAACAAAATCAAACAGAACAATGTTCAAACAGTACAATTATATAGGTCATTTTAAAAGCTGTATTGAAAGGTTATCAATCCCCACTGAATTCTTCAAAAACAGAAGCAGAAGCAACTCAGGAAAAGACAAGAACAGGGCATATCACTAATAGAACAGTTAAGAAGTTACTAAAAGTGAAAAACGACTGACCTTACACATACAAGGCAGACAGTATAAAGTTCTGAAAAGGCATTGAAGTGTCCAGATTTGTTGGAGAAGAAGATTTTAATTAGCTAAGATGTCACATTTGCAATGGATGTTTCAGAGAAGGTGAGCAGCATCTATATATTCAACAAAAACCTCCTGTCACAAGAAGTAAGGCAATATTTGAAAGCTGCACAAACCTACATGGCTAACTTACTTCTTGATTACTAAATTACTTCAATTTACAATCGGGGAAAAGAGGCAGAATAAAAATGTAAATATTTGAGTAGTCTCAAAATATATGTTTGCTGATACCATTTTTTCATGGAAGCATCCCATGTTCAATGCCTATCATTGTGCTTACTTTTCTGATTCTCTTTAGCATGCAAAGAGAATTTCTATCTGAAGACCTAAAAATAGACAAGTTGAAAACATCACCATCTATAATAATATATGGACCACGAATACAAAGGCTTTATTTAATTTCTACTGAAATTAGCAGATACTTCCTATCTCCATCAAACATACAGATTCAGTATGGTTCCTGACATTAGAATCATGGAATCATAGAACAAGAGAGGTTGGAAGAGACCTCTAAAGATCACCTAGTCCAACACCCCCGCTCAAGTCGGTCCACCTAGGTAAAGTCACAGGCATGTTATTCTCAAGTAATTGTCTATTTGTAGAAGATTCACTATCAGGCCTAGATTACAAATTCTAGAGAAATAAACTCATAGTAATTTCACATGGGTGTTTATGTTCTCAAAGAGAAGAGAGTGACAATATCATAGAATCATAGAACAGTAGGGGTTGGAAGGGACCTTTAGAGATCATCTAGTCCAATCCTGCAGAACCAGGTTCACCTAGATCATATTTTTACCAGTTTAATTGGAAAGTAGGCTGTGGGAAGCAGTAGCATGTTATGATAGGATTTAAGAAACATCTAAGATTAAAAAGAGCTCTTTGGTCTTCTGACACTCGTTTAGATTTGTTTTAGCATTATGCCACATAGTCTCTTCAATAAACTGAACTTTAAACTACAAATATTTTGTTTCTCTTATTACTCTAAAAGCATAATGAAAGTAAGGACACAGAAGCAATATACGTGAACGAAATCCAACCACAACAAATAAATAAATATATGTAATTAAAAAATATATCTATAAATATAAATTAACATTTACAGAAGATTTGGACCCATAGCCAACACTCCTAGACATATGTATTACGTATGCATATACACACACACATAAATACCCACACAGTATAGACATATAGTGGCAATGTGGATCTGTCCTTTTCTATTATGTGAAACAATCTGAATGCAGGAAGCAACGTTATTTGCATCCTATATCCTACTTCTCAAATATAACCCATAGATCCGTTTTCTTGGTATGCTCTACTACCATTCAACTCAAAAAACAAAGATTCAGTTACATAAATTTCTACCTTTCCTCATGTAGGTATTAATATTTTATCTACTTCTTTCACTTGCCTTTCTCATCTTTCTCTTACTGTTATTTGTTATGTTGCTACATGGTAGAGGATGCTAAGTCTCTGCCTTTCCCTTACTGTGGTGATCATTCTTTTATTCTTCCCCCAGTTTAGCTCTTCCACAGAAGCTCTTGGGCAATGTTAAGGAATAATGCCATTTTTGCAGCCATTTCCTTTTTATTATTTTTATTATTTCTAGTCAGTTACCACTCATATATTTTCCTACTCTCTATCCTTTAAAAACCAGAAGTTTTCCTCTCTTTCTTTCTCTTATCTTTCCTCTTTTACAGACACAAATGCAAATGCTTTCCTACTTGGGTTTCCCAGCTGTTACTGTTCACCTTTTTAAGGCTTTTGTCTAGGTAAGGCCTGACATTTCTAACTGACAGTAGTAAACAAAATCAGTAAATATTTCTCAAACCTTCAGCAATAAAGGTTCTGCCTATTTATCTCATAGAAGCCTTGTGATACAGTGTCTAAACTTGTAAGCTACAACCAAACTGATTATGATCAAAGTCAGTTCTGGAGAGAGAGGGTTTGCCGCTACTTTCTCAAGGGCAAAGCCTTGACAACTGCAGTTCAGAAATTATTGGGCTAATTACTTAAGACTGGATATGCATAGTCACCAATGTTTCAGCAGTGAGAACACATACAAATAATAATAACAAACCCCAAAACACCCCACCCAAGAAACTGTTTCAGCACTGCATTCTGACTTGTAAGTCATTCACAGCAGCCACATGGAAAATATAGAGAATTCTTTCTCCACAAGCTTGGATGAGTCTTTTTTCAGTGAACAACCTTGATCTCTGGTTGTATAAGAAATAGAAAACTCAGATCTGATCATCTCTGTAAGCAGGAAAATTCAAAGCTGAACTTTAGTTTTACTGATTTTACAAAACTATGGTACAAGATTATTTCTATTTCTAGCACACTATTAGAATTACAGAATCATTCAGGTTGGAAAAAACCCTTAAGATCGAGTCCAACTGTTATGTTAACCTAACACTATCAATCTATTCCTACAGTTTGCTTTTTTTTTTTTTGCATTATAAACAAATTATAGAAAAATAAAAACAACCAAATGATGATCTTCTCTTCTTGCTTTACTTCCAAGACATAAACCTGGCAACTGTTAGGTAATTTTGTTCTTTGCCTTAAAGTAAATTATAGCCTTCTCCTGCTGCTGAGTTGCCTGTTCCCTGCAGTGTGGATGATGATTCTCTGTTTGCTATTATAATGTAGAATGTAGGGAAGCATTGACAGAAATCTTAGGAAATGCAATTTCTTTTTCAACAAAGTTTATGGCATTTATTAGTGTGGCTGCAAACAGACAGTAATGGGATTTTGTCAGTATTGAAAAGACTGATGTAAGAAATCTGAGGTGTCAACAATAACAAAAATTCCAATTTAGAACAAACACACATGAGGAGATAGGCTGGGATTCTGGGCCACTTCAAAAATGTGATTATTGCACCCTATAGGAAGAAACATTCATTCACTGGCCAATAACTTCACTCTTTCATTACAATAGCCACAAGGCAGTATTACACACATGTTCACACAAGTAACCTTGGAAAGATAATGCAGGAGCGAGATCAAGGTATTTTCCATGACATTGTCATTAATCAGCAGAAGGGAAGTAAAAAGCTTTACCACCTTAAGTGTTTCCTCTCATTACAAGGAATACAGACCTTTTCCAAACCACCAAAAACAACTTTCCTATATTTGTGTTCTTTCCTACTGGTTATCTACTTAGTAAAAAATATGTAGGTAATGTTATCTAAACATGCACCTTTGACAATAAACCCAATGTGAGACAAAGGATGTAATGGGTTTAAAGTATCTCTGAAAGAAATGACAGGGAGCATTTCTGTTGGCATGTTCCTGTGAGCAATGATGGTTCTATTAGTATGTTAAACTTTTAGTGTGCACACAGAACAATTAAATTAAAAGAGGTTAAGTTTACTTTAAGTATGTGTAAGTATTTAGAAGATAACTATAATGGAAGCTTAGCTTATCTTTATTCCCCTAAACTAGCAGAGATGTAAATCTTTGGAGTCAAAATAGTATAGAATATACTAACGGGTGATATATTTGTTTTCTCAGTACAACACATCACAGCATATGAAAAGGTGGATTAAATAAAGCTGAACTTCTAAGCCACATGATGATTAAAATCAAGGAGTCAATGAAGCTGATGGAATATGAGAGATTACTTTATCATAGAACAATGGAATGGGTTGGGTTGGAAGAGACTTTTAAAGGTCATCTAGTCCAACCTCTTCTAACAAAGAATAGAGATCATCTTTGACTACTTCAGGTTGTGCAGAGCCCCATCCAGCCTGACCTTGAATGTTTCAAGGGATGAGGCATCTACTAGCTGTGTGGACAATCTATTCTTGTGTTTCACCACTCTCATCATATTTTTTTTTTTTACTTTGCATCTAGTCTGAATCTACCATCTTTTAGTTTAAAATCATTACCCTATGTCTTGTCACAATAGACCCTATGAAAAAGTCTGTTCCCGTATTTCCTATAAGTGCCTTTTAACTACTGAAAGGCAGCAATAAGGTGGCACCAGAGCCTTCTCTTCTGCAGGCTGAACAATCCCGTCTCTCTCAGTTTGTTCTTATAGGAGAGATGTTCCATGACTGACCATCTTCGTGGCCTTCCTCTGGACTTGTTCCCACAGGGTCCATGTCCTTCCTGTGCTGAGGACTCCAGAGCTGGAAGCAGCACTGCACGTGAGGCCTCACCAGAGCGGAGCAAAGGGGCAGAATCACCTCCCTTGACCTGCTGCCCACGCAGCTTTGGATACGGCCCAGGATAGGGGCGGTTTTCTCAGCCATGAGCATACATTGTTGGCTCATGCCCAGCTTTTCATCCACCTGTACCATCACCACCTCCCCATGAAGTCTTTTTCTACAGCACTGCTCTCAGTGTTTTCATCCCATAACTAGTATTTATACCAGAGATTGCTCCAATCTAGGTGTAGGACCTTGCACTTGGCCTTGTTGAATCTCATGAGGTTCATATGGGCTTACTTCTCAAGCTTATACAGGTTCCCCTGGATGGAATCCTATCTCTTGGGCACATTAACTGCACCATTCAGCTTTGTGTCACTCAGCTTGGTTTTCTTCTGGGAAATAAATGTGTTAACCATTATTTCTCATTCTGTACAGTATACAAATGTTTTCCTTTGCCATATATTGTATACATTTTACTTACCTGTCATCAAAGCATCATAGTTAAAATCTGATACTTTCACAGATATTCTAGGATTCTGTCTGATTTCATGTTCCCCTCACCCCCAAGTTTATAATTTCAGGTTTGGGGTTTTTTCCCTTCATTTGGTATTCTCTCCATCATATCTACAAGGTCACTGTGGCAGATGATCTAATTTACATCTTCTCCCAGCTAAATATTTTATTATAATCCTTTCTAATCACAGAAGAAGTCAAAGGAAGGAAACTGAAAAATGTGTACATCGAAACTACCATCCCTTGAACTAAACTCTCAACATCTTCAATGGAAATAAGAATTACTCTGTCATTTCTACATCTGCTTTCATCTGCTCTCTGGGGTTCTTCCTGCTGTGAACACCCTAAAGGCTATTGCTTCTCTGAATACGTAGATGTCTTTTTAAGCTGCTATCTTAAACACTTAACATTCTATGCACTTGAGTGCACTTATCATTTGCTTTTTGCTGCAGCTATAAATAAACTTAAGAGAATATCAGTGTCTAGATGCTTTATCCACACATATGCAATAGGATCAGCAGGTTTAACAAAACATTTCTCAACATAACTTTTGGAATTTTCACTCTGCTTTCCTTTCGAGTAGTAAGTGCTGCTACAAATGGTTTTCTCTAGACAAAGTGGAAGTAAATTATTCAAATTACTTTAGGCTATAATAGTTACACTAAGCATTGTTCATTTTATTAATGTTGAATGCTGTTAACATCTTAAATAGAGATATATTTATTCACTGCTACAGTAAGTAAAGTAAACAAGCAGATATGGTTTATTTATCAAAACCAAGCAAAAATATAAATAGCTTCTTAATCTGATAAAGTTTAAACTGAAGCTAAATAATTCTGTTCTAGTCCAGACTATATATTGTGTAATATAAACAAATGTTAATGACTAACACAGTAAACAACAACAAAAAATCCCATCTGCTATTATTTCTGTTAGTTTCAAAACCACAAAATGTAAAACTGCAGAATATATTGCTTGCTGTGGAGCAACTGATCACACAACCCTTTGCAAGGTTCATCATGACAAGCATTTTCTGTAGAGTAGGATGGAATCACAATGTATACATGGTGCAAGCAGGAGAAAGAAAGTAATTTTAAAATTGAGTTAGAAATCCTTGGTTCTCAATGCTACCTAAAATGGAATTGCTAGGTACCTGAAATTTCATCCCTCCTACCTCTCAAGATACCAAACATTCCTCTGCTAAATAGAAACGATAAACATGATTTTCAATAGTTACTTCAAGTAAGGCTATAGAAAGCCCTATCTCAAAGCAAATAATGCATTCCCTAAGTTACTGAAACTCACCTAGGTACAAGCTTTTATCACCTTTACTCAAATGGTAGTACCTTACGGCAAGGGATCTGCCTTCTGAAGTCAACCAATCTCTGGTGAGTGTCTTTAACAGATCCAAACCCTGAAGTTTTAATCAAATATTCTGCCCAGTGGAATATTTGTGGATGTTTCTGTAATTCAAAATAAAACCAGACTGTGGTTTGAATGGGGCTTTCAAAAAATGCCTCCCACAGATTACATTTATTTACACAATAAAGTAATCTCCTCCTTGCAGGAACCATGAGTTTATGAAGGCTCAGTATTGCTACTTAACTATTTTGCAAAGAATACAAAACCAGGAAAAGCAATGTGATTTCCATTTTCCCAAAAGATAGCATTCTTACCAGCTTAAAGAAGAGTGGAGATTGATAATATTGAACATATAAGAAAATAGCTGATGCTGCCTCCTCTTCCCAAAGGAATAAGAGACCATCATATTTTCAGGTTGGTTGGGGTTTTTTTTCAACTTCCATACACAAAGTGGAGCTTTACAGACTTCAATGTCTAATCTTATAAATAACAATAATAAATATCTTTAAATATACAGATATTTAAAAGATTGCAACAGTCTACTTAAAAAAGTTCTAAAAAACAAAAGAAATTAATTGCAAAAATCATGTTGTAAACTATTATTTACACTGATGTTAAGAGTAGAATAATGCATTGAATAATGCTGTTATTTAAATAGTATCACTTTCACCTCAATAATACTCTGATAATCAATTTCAGTTAATCATCCTAGTCATACTTTTTACATAGTTTAAAGTATAGGGACATCATATGCAGCTGATAAGAAAGATCAAGTGTCTAGATCAGATAACTCTGGACTTGTTTGCTGATTTTTATAAACAGACACAATCGTATTGTGAAATAGAATGATAAAAGTATCTTCCATACAAGCAATAGAGGCAACCATTGGTGACTAATCTTCATATGCATGAATGAAAGCAGGTTTCTCTGCAGTAATGTAATGATACAGATAAGCATTTCATAGGATCTGATTCTTTCTTGCAAGGGAAAAATTAAATTTAAACCAAAAAAGCTGCAAAACTAAAGAGTTTCACTTTAATTTATTAGCTCTATGGCAATTTGAGCCCAAACAGCTACATTAATTTTCTGCAAGAATTCATCTTCTGTTACATAATAATATATTTTCTTCTTTTTTATCTTATTTAGAACTGCCACACAGGAATTTTTAAAAGAAATTTAAAAAACTTTTGTTAATGTCACAGGCTATAAATGGCAACAAAAAAATTGGTTTATCTATGTGGAAGGATTTTTGATGCAGATAAGAAAAATGTTACTATTTCTCAAAGTTGGACTTCTTTAGAAGATGATTAATAGTAGCATATCTCCTCAATCACTGGCATAAAATTTGTTGAAATTTTAGCCTGGGAAGTCTGCCCTCAGTAAACACATTTAATACATGGACACGGTCTTCTGTATGCTTACGCTCATAACCATCTGCTATGTGGGCATTGTTCCCATTCACAAGTTGATTGGAAATTTTCCTTAGAGTATTCATGGCAAGCAGCAGGAATAATAAGCCAAGGCTTTCCATCTTCTATCAGGATCCCCTTTTCAGCTGTTTATATACCATTGACACAAATACTTCAGTTACCTCACTGGGAAAGTATGTTCAGAAAGCTGTATCTAAAAGGTAGAAAAACATGCAATGAGAAGTCAAAGTGTTGCTATCAGTAAGTTTTGCTGTAGGGACACTGAAGGGAATAACAATAACCACTTTTGGTGAGAAGAGTTACAATGTCAATATGACAGTGCACTCTCTGCAAATAAAATCCTCTGGCAGAAATAGCATTACAAAATAAACTTTATTCTAGAGACGAGGGATATTCTCCAGAGAAAACATTTGAGTGTCAATGTTTCCATAAGTTGAATTCTTTCACATCTGTGTAATTAATCTGAGATGGGAGAAAAAAAGAATCCTAAATCTTTTAAAAATGCAAAGTCAGAAAATAAGCTGAGTAAACTAAAAATGAAACCAAAATTAGCAGGAATTTGCATGTGAGGAACTTATCTTACTCATACATAAAATTTCTATTTGCATCAATATGAACTGTAAGAGTATGATGGTGACAAAAATCCTGAACTATTTCCACTGCTTCTGTCTTCCAAATTGGGCAAAGAACTGAACTAGTGTAACTGTGATCAACTCATGAAGAGGGAAAAAATGAGTCTCATCTCTTTGGAAAGAATACATAAATAGGTTAAACTACTTCTTAACCATGAATGTCTACATAACTAAGGGAAAGCTAAATTATAAGGATATAATTCTAGCCAGGAGAAGACATGAACAAACCTACTAAAATGGTTTAGGGGGAATTTGCTTTCCAACCATTATCTGCTGATGCATCATTTTAGTTATCAAAAATTCACATTGCTGTTCAATGTTGTTCCCACTTTGTTGCATTTAATAGTCAAAAGCCAAGCAACTTAATTTTGGAGCACTAAGGAAGAAAGCATTACTAATGTTAACACTGTGACAGTTTACATAAATCACTTTCTGCTTCTGAGACTCAAAAGAGGGGCTCAGCAATGCTGAAACACATTGGTATTTACCAAATTACTACCATGCAGCACCTTATGAAGTGAACTATGTCCATACAAGTGGAAAATAAAAGGTTATCACTTTCTTTCAGTACAGCTTTACCTTGGTTCACTTCAGAATAAGTGTCCAAACAAAAGTATGATAGTAAAGATCCCAATCTTTAAAATTCTTATTTGTGTTTTGTCTAGTAGCAAAATTGGAAACATGTAGAAGCATTTCACACAGAACAAGGACACACAGGCAGGGTGGGCTGCTTGCCTTATACAGCTTTCAGAAGAAAACTAAGGGGATCACTGACTTTACATGCTAATGTTTTAATAATAATATATGATAAATAATGTCAAAGAGCCAAGTACTTGTATTTGTGACTATCTCAAGTCCTACTGCTCAGGGTCAATGTATTACAGTAGAGTATCTCTTAAAGAATACTACTAAGAACAGAGAAATGCAAACACATAGAAACAGGAGAAACTAAGTAGACAGGAATAATGAAAATATACTACGTTTCAAATTAGGTCACAGCCTTAAAGCTATACATTGCATTCAAAAGGCAATCTCTGCAGAGGAAACAAATCTGGACTCTGAAGAAAAGACGACACCCAATGAATTGTCCAAGAGGACTTTTAAGAAATATTCACACACAAGGCAACCTGCATTGAGTCCTTCATTAAATCTCATTGTGTTTAAAAATATTTTGCATGAAGTATATGTCTGTAACTAAAAAGCACATCAACACAATGAAATAAGCCTTGCACTTGTCCATTCATTTGCTGTCCCATAACTGAAACCTCACTTTCCGAGAACCAGAGCATCATCTTCCAAATCAGAAAAGTGCACTAGATACAATTTGTAATTACTGTCCACAGAGCAACGACAGATTATTTCTTCAAATCTGCAGCTAGTACTTAAACACTGGATGGTGCCAATTAACTTTATGAAAACATCTTTAGGAAGCATGTGTATATGACTAAACATTTCTTCTAACAATATTTAGACAAGTTTAAGCACATATCACAGTAGGTATTCTGAAGCCCTCTCAAAAATATTTTCAGCAATTATTCCAACTAGGTACTGTTCAGGTGTCTATCAAGGGATATTTAATTGTTTTTAAATAATGAGTTAGTCATAAAGTCTGTGCTTAATTAATGAACAAACCCAGCATACAATCACCTGTCTCCCATTAGTCTGCATTGTGCCTGTCATCTTTATCACCTGGTTATGCAAAAATGGCATGGAAAGCCTTAGAAAGTCATAGAATCTTACAATTACTCCTCATGCTATGTCCTTTAAAAACAATAAACATTTAAAAGAAATCCAGAAAAGTCTCTCTCTTTCACTCCTCTGCTCAACTCTGATGAAAGATATAAAATCAAGGTCAAAATCTTAGTTTAATCAATTAACTAAGAAGATCCATCAGACCAAGCTGCACAGAAAAAAGAGGCTGCCCCCGTTACATTTTTTAGATATGATGATAGTAATGGGATAGTTTCCATTCACTGATGGGTCAATGGTTTGAGCAGTCAGATAAAGAGAGATTAGCCTGGCTCAGTTCCAGTCTCCTCAGCTTACTCCTCCTGATGTCCCAGTAGACCCAGGCCTGGCACACCTTGTGCCAGCAGGGAAAACTCTAGCCTCTTTGCCTGCAATTCTGTTACATTCTACCAGGAACACTCGAACTCACAGGGCCAGAGAGAGCATATAAGAGCAACAACATGATAAAAAAAAATATCCTGACTGACACTCTGGGGCAAAAGGAATTTCATCTTTCTGTGAATTTAAAAAAAAATCTTGCTTCCCAGATAATTAGGGGAAAGTCAGAGCAAAAGGGACAGACAGTCCTTAGGAACTTAAAAGCAATACAGTAACAGATTTTGTACCTAATTCACCTACTCCATGGCTCTAGTTTTCTAGCTGCTGTGATTTCCCCGATTGCTCGAATTTACACAGTCCTTGTGTGGAGTTCAGGGGCACACAACAAGGGTAGGCTCACTTTAACTAGATTCCAGACACACTTATCTGAGATTTGTGCAGACACAATCAAAAAAACACATACTCCAAAAAGTGCTGAAAATCTCATATTCTTCTTCTCTGGAATGTGCATTCTAATAGGAGCATTCAATTTTTTTATCACTCAGGGAATAAAAAAAATCAAAACCTAAGCCAGAAATCTGCCTACTGACTTCTTTCTGAAAAGTCATTATCATCTTTTAATAAGCACAAAGATTTCTGCTAATCCATTTCCATCAATTGTTTAAAAATATGGAGGATTCTTCACAGTCCTGTAGGAATACACAGTTCTGGACAGATTTTTTTTTTGTCAGTAAAAACAGAAGGAATATTTTAAATAATCAAAGGCAAACTTCTTCTGAAATGCATCGTTTTCCCACTCCCAACACACATTACAAATCAATATTCATTCTGTGTTTGTTCTTGGCACACCCTCTACACAGTGTTCAAACAGCTTTTAATGAATCCTGCACTCTATACTCGTTGACTATGGCTTTCTTTGTATTTCCAGAAAGGGCCACAGGAAAGAAAATTACAGCAGACAAAAATATAAGGTGTGTTAGGATGAGATAAGTTACTTTCAGAAAAGTAATTTCAATTATTACTAACAGTCTGTGCCAATGCTGTTCTGTAGGCTTCAAAGAGTACGTATAAGAGCAAAGACAATGTTTTTCCCACTGTCAGCAACTGTAGTAGTGCAGGAATTAGCTGATATAAACCACCATAGAGATGAAAATACCATTTATACTCGAAGTGCAAAAGAAAATGAGATGCTCTGTTACCTAAATTAGTTGAATTAAATTTTCATCAGCCTCACTGAATATTAATCGCTCACATAGTTTGTCTTCATATTGCAACCAAAATCTTCTCCAGTTCTCATAGCACATCTATCTCAAATCTCTTTCCTTTCACATCTGTTTAGAACTGTTCAACCTGAATCAAGAGAAGTCTAAACATGTGAGACATTCTAAGAGGAAAACTAATTATATGCCAAATGAAAGGGTATACTGTAGTAGTTATTGTAATTTACCATTCAAATATTCCTTTCACATTAGATTTCTACACAAAAAGTTAAACTCCAAGCATGAAAGTGTCTTCCTAAATACGAATCTTTTATTTTTTTTCTGCTTATTAAAAAAAACAAACTACATTAAATAAACTGGAACAGGCTGCCCAGAGGGATTGTGGGGTCTCCTTCCTTGGAGGTCTTGAGGATCCGCCTGGACATGTTCCTACGCGACCTGATCTAGGTGACCCTGCTTCTGCAGGGGGGTTGGACTAGATGATCTCTAAAGGTCCCTTCCAAACCCTACCATTCCATGATTCTATGATTCTATGATTCTATGATTCTATGATTCTATGATTCTATGATTCTATGATTCTATGACAAAGAGCTTTTCCTTGGTCAAATCTAAATTTTGTAATACCAGAATAGTGCACCTTACTGGGAAACTTGATAATGTTTACTTTTCTTTAAGTTAGTACCAATAGTGAAAGGTCATTTCATTGTGCAATATTTTAGCATCTATATGGTATGAATTGGCATATTTTTCAATACTTTTAGAAATGGTTATGAGCCTAAATTATATTTAATTATTTCTCAGTATGATTCTTAGGAAAGTGGTAACTTAATAGATCACAAGCATAAGAGATGTTATCTATCACCTCTGCAGAAGAGATGGTAGGTGAAAAGCAGAACATTAACTGTTCTGTCAAGACTACTCATTTTTTAACAGGCTGAAAAGGAGATTAGCTGGATGTATTTCTTCAAGATTGAAGCACATTTCTACTAGCTACTTTTCTTCATAAGCTCATTTGCTGAATATATTTGGTAAAATCAACTGATCAGGTTTGAACTCTGTCTGGATCCTGCACTATATCATCAGAAAGAAGCAAACCAGAAAATCTCTCCCTGTATCACTTCCAAGCTAACTGCTTTTCTAGTTTGGGTAGGAATTGTGTTTTATCACTGCTACATGTATTCTTGTTCTTTCCTACCCTGTAATCATAAATCAGTCAATTAAGTCTGAGCACACCATGTTTCTGTGAAGGTATTACATTTTTAAAGATACATATTCATTTCTAGACATATGTCTTTTCACCTCTTTTTTTTTTTTTGCATACATACAAGATGCCAATTCCTAATCTAGTGTTCTGTTACACTCCTGTGACGAATTTAATTGAAAACCCATGTTACAAATGCTTCCGCCCATTCAAAATTCACCCATGCATTTTCAAAATGCATCTTGTGGTTTAGATTGATTTCTTCATGATGCACCAGAGCAGTTGGCCTATACTTCTCATCATGTCAATACATCTTAGAGAATCTTTAACCATCCTGAGACAAAAGATGATAATTACCTGCAACAGGAAACTCTTACTATATTTTAAAGCCAATATAGCTGTGCCCAACTCATCTTTCCTGGTCGTTGGAGATGTTTGTTTATCAAAGGTGGCATAAAATTTCTTACAACTGTATCAACTCTTCTGCTGGTATTAAAAACCAACACCATAGAAACAGGTCTTCCATGGCCCACTTTGGCTTCAAACTAAAATGACTTAACACTAACCAACAGCTAGTTTTCCGTTAAGCTCAGGAGCTTCATGTCCTGAAGTAATAGTGGTTTATGCTCTCTTATTTTAGTAAAACATGCTATTTTTTGATGGTGTAATCTTTTACTTATACACAAGAGAGTTTCTACTAAAATAGCAAGTACTTGTGAGAAATGGCTCGGGTTTTTTTCTTTCTTAAAAGCATATATGACAGGTATTTACTGAGCATGCACAACCCACTCTCAGATTCCTGGACAGTAACAGGTTCATAGAATTCAGTCCTAAAACTACCATCAATAGAAGTTTCAAAACCAACTCAGATGGAAGTAGTTTAGTTCCCTTTTTTAAGTAGTAATCCAAGGTACTGAAAATAACTTTTAAATTTTTCTTCTGCATAAAAGAATAGGAAATATGAACCAAGGATAAAATAGTGGTATCAACGAGATACTGAAATAAATGTTATTGAGTGTTCAGGAAATGGTATTACGTAAAACTATAAATGCAAATTAAACTGCTGAGACAATATAAAAACTTACACTGATTACTTATAATTTGCCTCATTACTTAATGAATCTACTACTCACTTTAACATACTTTCAGAATGCATAGCATGCCATAATAAAAGTGATCAAGGTCTGATTCACTCAGTAACAAAGTCTGCGAAAGAAAGTCAGCTAAATCTTATCACAGCAAAGCATGTCCCCTGCTGACATAAAAAAGACTTTGAAGATGTACATCATTGTAGTGGTCCTCAAAAAGATCATGAATCTGTGAGTGTGTCACCTGATGAGTTCTTTATAAATCATTGCCTTTATTCCATCTCTTCGTGTTACACTTTCACCTACTCAATGATATCATGCACAGTGTCACATCACTCAAGTAGCAATGTCTTTAGCTGCCTCTCACTGAAATCAATCACTCTCTTGCTTTTTTTAGGGCACCAGATAAAAAACTGACTTTGTTCCCTAGAGGAGCTCTTTCACTTTTATATTAATATGATGAAAGAAAACACAGCAGGAAAGCGAAATTATTCAACAGTTAAAAGTGCTCAAAAAAAAAAAATCCATGACATTCAATGACATTGAAAAAACCCACCTGTAGCATTCCCATGTTTAACATCCTTCTCTAATTCAGTCATACATACCTGACACAATGCACACTGTAGTTACCTAGGTGTAGTACTAATCCAAAAATACTCCTGATTTCTGTTACCTTTCTCAGGCTGTGAGCAGCTGTATGACCAAATACGTTCCCTTCTTGTATATGTTTGAAGACAGGGCATGTGCTACCATTTTGCCTAACATTTTGAATGACACAGATGTGCACTCTCACTTAGCATTTTTTTCATTTTTCTTTATCATTAACTTGTTAGGAAACCAAAATAAATATTTTAACTTCTGAATCTATACAATTAGTCAACATTTAAAACCTTAGGAGGATAAAAAATCCCAAACAACCCAAACCAGCAAATTTCTATGGTTCTCTCCCTGGGTTAGATAGGTCACCTGATTTTAAAAAATCATTTCTTTGATTCCTAATATTTTATTCTTATTTTGTTTTTCTCTAAGTTTAAATGTATTTTTGCTTTCTAACTTTTGGTTAGATACTGCCTTCTTCTATCAGACCAGTCTGAAATAAACATTTGAATTTCACCACCCTTCCTATCAATTCAGTCAGTTCAGATCTGTTTTTGTTAGGTTTACATAAAGAAAAGAGCATTAAAAGTGAGGGCATAATTTTCACTCTACTATATTGGAAGTTTAATGGTAATAAATTATATTATCAAGTTGAGATCTCAAATTGTAAAATAATCTTGGCACTTATTCCTTACAGAGGAATATACTTTTATTTTTGATATTGTTAGGTGGTGAATTAAGATTACATTATTGGATTGACTCATTTGAATAGATTTTTCCAATGAAACTGTCATTTCTATTTCATAAAAGAGCAAATAAATAAATAATCATTGCTAGTTTTTGGAGTGTGATTGTTTAAAAACAGAGGAATATTTTGTAAAAAGATCCAAGCAAATATTTTTGACACCAGTTCAAATATTGCAACTCAGACGGAGGTAACTGTCCATTGTTTATACTAAAAAGTAAAATAAGACTTCCATATTCTGAGGAAAAGAAACAAACAAACCAAGCAACCAAAAATCATTGTTTTGATAACAAGTGACCTAGAACTTGCACCAATTCTCTAATCTCCACCTGCTTGACCTTTAAAAGGTTAAGACTGTTTTCTTAGCAGAATCTGTATGTACCAGTCAAAAGTCACAGCTAGCTTTCCTTCAATTTGCAGTTGTATAGTTTGAGGGATTTTTTTCCTATAATTTTCTTACTTCAAATCTTAAACTTCTTGCTTTCTCACCACCCCAGTTTTCTCCTTGGGGTTTAGAAACAAAGCAAAAGAATAAGGATGAAAAAGATTATTATTCCACAGAAGGGCTGCCGCTAGACCACAAGAGCATCTACTTTGAAATGAGTGGCTTTCAATTTTCCAAAAGGAATTAAAATAAAGACAATATTGATATGAAGAACAAAACACTTTAAAAAAGTAACAAAAATGAGATAATTTGAATATGAAACAGAGGGCTAATAATAGAACCTAGCTGTTCAGGTACCATTGAACTGGATTTACCAACTCTAATAATTGGTAGATTGCATTCTTGACCACTTCTCTCAGGCTAATGAAGCAATACATTTGTTACAGACGATCCACTGAATTCTTATTCCTACTTATGCTTTGCACTCTGAGAGTAATAGAGGTCACTGAATAGCATGGTGATAAATGCTGAACATGAGTACTAAGAAGATGCTCCTTTTCTTTGCTAAAGCACCTATAAACACACCAGAGGAGCACCAGACATCAGAGAAACATACTTTTATAGAGAAGAAAGGGTAAATAATGGTGAACTACTTTTAAAAAATGTTCTTTACCTAATGGAACCTGATCACTTCATTGGAGGTGAATGAAAACTACAAAAATAGGAAAAGCTACTTACTAGTTGCTGTCTAACCAAGAGCTTAGAAATATGTTTTCTGTCAAACAGTCTTGAGTTTCGGTTCAAAATATCAGAAGCTTGACAATTCATCAGCTTTCACTGAAAAAGAACAACGCAGTTTTAAATATGAGCAGATAATAATATTTTTCTTTGCATTGTTCATAGGTAAAGACATAACAGCATAGGCATTGGACTGTCCCTTGCAGCAGGATATAAATATTAAGAGGTCTATACTGGAAAGGTTATAAAGTCAGTACTATAGTCCTGTATGAATTATTTTTAAGCAGCTGTTCAGAACTGGAAATCTAATTGATATAATCAAACGTAGAACGATGTTATTTTCAAGGCTCATAGCTGGCCTCAGGGTAATTCATGATTTTATATATTATGCTAAAGTTAGGAAAAGGAGCTTCTTTAAAAAGTTTTAGATTTTAGAACAATAATGAGTAACTGCCATGGAGAAATAAGGAAGTATTGATTCTAAAAGAAACTGTTCAGAATACACAAAAAATAAACAACAACAATTATCTAGTGTGGATATTTTACAAATTTAGAACTAAATCTGTTTTAGACAATACTTTTCATTTATATGCATCAATTGCTTACTATCCATTCTCACATATATACTAGATTGATACAAACTCACAAAACATTTTAACTTTGCATAGCTATTGTTACTAAACTAATCTCCCATTTATTAATTCTAATAAACATGGATAAGTCAATCAATAAAAAGTTAAATAAAGATATATTAGAGGATTGCAGTAGCCCTGTAAAGCATTCTATCAGAAAATCCAAAGACACATTTGCAATTTCTTAAGGTGAAACCATAACCAGAATTTAGGTACACCATGCAAAAACTTAAAATACACTTAACTATTTGATGATTTTTTTTTCAACCTGTTCACTTTTAATACCTTTAGACTTATGATACTAGAGGAGCATGTCATATATGGAAGACTGGTGACTTAAACTCCAAAACATGTGAGAGTGAGCATCGGTTAGTGTACTGTAAATTCTATCAGCAATATATAGCTGTGTTTCAACTTAATTGACAGTTTGTTAGATTTATTTAAATACACTGTTGGCTTTAAACTACTTGTGAATCCCTCATGATAAGAAACATGAAATCCACAAGCAAACCTAGTGCTCTGTTGCACACTCAAGTGTTTTGTTTTTTTCCCAATAGAAGATATCATCTCCCAGGTCAAGAAACCTTTTTGCTTTTGACAGGACTATCCTCAAATATATCCCGAAGTCCTGGAATAAGTGTTTGAGTTAAAGTATTAGTAGAAGTTGCAGAAATGTCTCCATAATTACATATTTTTTATGGCTCTTCATTTGCCTCTTTGTAATGCAACTAGTAATTATCAGAGATCTCTAGTCACCACAGAGGTACTACAAACATTAACAGATAATTTTACCAAAACCAAAAACCCTGCACTACCGTGTTGCACAGTGTAAGCCAACTATAGATGAAGTGTCAGCTACCTCAAAGCTAGGCTGCTGCTTCTTGGTTAGTATCTGAGATGTGTTATTCATGTCCTGACTTTTTGCACAGAGGCCTGTAAATCTTCCATACAAGAAAAACAGAAACAGTTTGGTTGAGTTTATCCTTTAAAAATATTATAAGGTTAAGAGTCCTATCCTGTTTTTATGTTCCCTTCAGAAGTAGGAAATGTCTTCATTGCTAAATTCTCTGGTTTCATCTTTGCTGACTGCTTCCAGGTTGTTTCCACTGATCTCACCCTCAACAATTCTCCTGCAGCCACAGAGCAAGAGGAGAGATTTGCTTTCAATATCCTACTGGGATAATTGGTCTTTAGGTAGTCTTAGAGAAATTGTCATTGACAGTTTTATAAGTTATGCTTCCAGTAAGAATGGGAGCAGTGTTTTTTATTCATATACACAATCCTGATGTGTTTCCTCCTAGTATTAGGGTTCTGGTTATACACTGAGATATGTAGAAGTCTTTATTATCACTATTGCCATACTAATCCTCAATTGCTGTTACCATTGTCAATTCACTGTTACCTTTTCTGCTTCTGGTTTCAGAGCTTGTTTCCTTTAAGCTACAAGATTCACATTCTGTGGAACACAAAACAATGCATGAAGCCATTGTATTTTTTTAATTATTTATTTCCATTAGTGTATTTTCTCGAGGCTTCAAATTTTCCCAGAAGTTTTTCTTACTTTTATACACTATTTCTTGGAAATCCAAGATCTAACTTCTCGAATTGACGTGTAATTAATTACTTGATATTAGAATGGTTGTGATGTATAAGAGCCCACATTTTTCGGGGCTGGCAAATATTCATCTTGGTGGCAAAATAAAGGCACAACATGGACAATAAATTCTGACAACTATCATAACAGAGGAAGGCTGTGAGTACATGAGAAATTACAGAGTTTTGGTTGAAAGAGCAAATGGACATTAGTGGTCAGCTACCATTTTCTTTTAGACAGACATTTAGAGGCATAAAATGTTGTGGGTGAGATTAGCTAAATATAGGTACCTAAAGACATCCAAATGGGACAACCAGGCATAAAACTGGATTCTACAGTAGAAGTCCTGAAGCAGCCTTCTGGCCATGGATAAATACCATAGGATACCTAACATGACATTAAATCTGCTAAATCCCACTCAACTATGCTGTGATATTTTCAATTTAGATTTGTGTACAGGCAACTAAAGCATGAAAATCTTTCTTTAGCATGCATCAGTTGAGATCATTCCTGAGTATGCTAAGAATAGTGAAACAAAATCACTAGAGGAGAATCTATCTTCTTCGAGGAATGGCTCTAGAAGATGGTGTATCACCAGAATGTCTAGAGAAGTTTCAGAAATAACAGTGAAATGCTTGTACAGAAGAACTTCATGAAAAAAAACAAAACAAAAAATCAGTCAAAAAGAAAACATAAACTGAAACCAAGCAATCAATCACAAAAACAAACCAGGGGTTATCAGCATAGTAAGGCTGATTTCCTAAATTGATAGTATTCACTCATCTCAGCCTTTCAACCTCTCACCCTGGCAAAGAACACAGATCTCCAACTTTAAGCTGAGCTGCACTTACCATTTAGAGATTATGGCACATAACAACATTATCTTAGATATCTCAGTGTTAAATAAAATGTCTAAAACAACCCATGGCCTGAGAGGATGTATGCAATTATAGACTTTGTAGCAACTTGCTCTTCCTTTGGTTTGAAGTAACACCTGTTCAAAGACTTTTGCTCATAGAGTTCTTAGAGTGAGTAGCTAAGTCTGGAGAAGACACCTTAATTATAGAGAACTCACCTAATAGGACTGTTTAACATTATTCACAAAGTAACTGAGATTAAAAGTATGGGGGATACATTTATTTGTTCTGCAAAATACCTACCAGACTTTCAAAGAAAAAATACCTCTAATTTTATCTCTCTTGAGAAAAGCAACTCCTGTCATTTTGCAAACTTACTCATTAAGCAACACAATGTGATGTATTCTAAAATTGCTAGTAAGACCAGGTCAGAAGCAAACAATAATATTTATGGCAATAAATTCCAATTTCACATTTCTGTCTGTTGTGATTTTGACCTCTAACCATTATGATTCTTTAACACAGTTATTCTGTATTACAGAACTGTAATACAGTTGCCATTGCTATTTACAGGCCATAACCTCTCCATGGAGGCTATGCAGTCCCCACCCCTAAAAGTCTTTAAGATCCAAGTATTGAAAGACAAAGCCCTCAGCCATCTGCTGCCAACCAAGTGCTTTGAGAAACAGATTAAACTACATTAAATTTCTTCCACATTCCATTGATATAAATGCAAATAAAATATATGTACAGACCAGACCACATAACATGTCTTCTTTGTCCTTATTAGGAATAATAATAAAACCATAAATACATTCCTTTTTCTTGTTTTACGAAATATTATGGCTAAATTCTCGGTTCCATGAAACTAGACAGGTAAACTCCCAGTGACTTCCATTTGGAGAGTTTTTATCCTCTATGTATTGGACAAAATCTAGAGGTTACCAAGCACAAGTAGAAGCCAGGACTCCTAAGTTTTAATCACGTGTTCATGTGACTGCTGCTGTAATTTTGAGCAAATGCTTCCATATGCACTAAAGCATATAAGCACATGTCTACACTGAAGTATGTGGGTGCCTACTGTAGGAGAGATTGCTAGCATGCTCAGCATGAACTATGGGGTGTACCTTATTTTAGCAGCAGATGATTCAGAATGTTTAAATATAGGTTCATATTAGAGAACTTGACTAGAAAGCAGAGGTGTTACCTTGCAAGTAATATCATTGGAAATATTTCAAATGCTTCTGGCCTAAACTCTATATACACATGTGAAACTATGAAACAGTCTGCAAAGACCAAAAAAAAGCTACTGACAGCTATCTACTGATGTTTTACTAGGGCTTTCGTTTCCACTGTCTCAGGAGTGAATCATCTATAAAATCAACATTGAAACTCAAATCTCATTTAAAGGTCTCTCTTTCATAGCTGAGATCTGAATAGGCCAGAGTATAAACTGCTCTAAGCCACTCTGTCTGCAGGGTATTCTCAGTACCTTTCTGTTCTCTACAAAGCACCTGCTGCCATCTTTTAAACCTTCAGTGTCAAAGGCTTACTAAAGCAAAAATCTCTCTGCAACAGATTTTTACATTCACTAAGTTTTAAATCTCCTTCAAATTTATTCTTTTACGTGAGTAATACTGTCTGCTTGACATCTTAAATAGTGCAGAAATGGTTTGGTGGAGAGTGTTAGACTGCTCAACGGTCAGAACAGGACAAAGCATGAGTGGTCAGGAAGCCTGCTGGAATATCTGGGTTGATTTTTTACCTTTTTTTTAAAAAAAAAACTTGTAAGAACAGAGAAAGCTTACTGAAGGAGAGAAAAAGTGGCCCCAAAAATGCAGAAAATATCAAAACTTTAGCGAAAGCTACTTAGGAACAAAATTGAACCTGATTCATTCTACATACTAGAAATGATCACATCAATTTTACCATGCAAATATTTCAGATTGGGATTTGAGAGCAAAAGAGAAGAGAAGAAAGAGTTGTGTCAGATTCATGGCAGCTCCAGAAAAAGAAGGTAATGAAAAACTAATAAAATAATGTCTTAAATTAGAATACAAGCACAGTAAAATGGTACAAGCAACAACATTATATTAAAATTTAGTAACACTGTGATGCCATTCCCAGAAAATGTACAAGCATTTTGCATAAGTAACTAATGTGACCAACAAAGGGAAATCAGAGATAAGCACATGAGCCAGACCCGCCTGGACATGTTCCTATGCGACCTGATCTAGGTGACCCCGCTTCTGCAGGGAGGTTGGACTAGATGATCTCTAAAGGTCCCTTCCAACCCCTACCATTCTATGATACTATGATTCTAAGTGACAGAATTTGCAAGGTCAAGAATAAGGAAGTCACTAAGCACAAGAATGCAAACAGGGCAGACAACCTGCCAAACACTTACAAGTAAGTACTGACAAAGGCAAAGAGAGCAACAAGAGGAGAAGCTGATATCTTTGGAGTGGTAGAATAAAAAGTCAGACACAAAGAAGAAGAATACAGATGAGAAGCTGGCTTGAATTGAAATTTCTCAAACACTTCCCAGGTCTGCCCACCCTGATTAACACAATCAAGCACTGTAGCCATTAGTGCTGTGGTATTCTGTACTCACAGTTAATGTACAGTGTGATTTTTTAACATATCAATCCTGTGTGCAGGATTGATGATAAATAATACATAAGTAACTATTGTTACAAAAGAGTGTCATCAATGAATGAATTTGGTAAAGTTCCATTTTAAAATCTTTAGACTGTGTTCTAAATGCTCTTAGGACAGCAATCTCCATTTGCCCAAAGGGTATATATACATGTATATATATGTACATATATTCAGCAAAACAAAAATCTATAATTAGTTTCGAGTAATAGGAAAATAGATTTTTAAAGGTGCAAATTCCACTTTTCTAGGAAAAAAAATCTACAATCAAAGGCCAATGTGCTTATCTGAAGACATAACATGAACTTTGGTAGAGTTCTAGTACTTTCTAGAAAAACATGGCACACAATATAATAAACAAATAAGTGAAATATCAGCTAGGGAAAAATATCTGAAATTCATCAACCAACAGCAATCACCAAAAGAGATATTTTCCCAACACTGGAGATTGAGACAAGTATGAGTAGTATGAATAGGAAATCAAGAAATAAGAATAAAAATGTTACCAGTCTGAAATAGTTAGTTTTAATCACTTAAAGAAAAGTAGTTTAATGGGAGAAGCAATGGATCTAGAATTGGATTAATTTTCAGCACTGAGTAAGAAAGCATCAATATTGTAAGAAGGATTTAGGTCACTAGTACACTTAGGGAAAATGTTGAAATGAATCTCTCTAAGAGATAACTAAAGCATTGTTTATACTGGCAGCTTAGATTATAAAAAGTATGGTTTTGAAATGCTGGTGCATGAAATACACAAGGGAAAACAAAGATGAACAAAAAAAGCAAGAGTAACAATAAAAAAGATACAAAATGGTAATGTTATTGCAGTATGGTTATTGAACAATAAATGCCTTAAGGAAAGAAAGAACAAAGGCAAATAATGCTTATAAAAATAAGAACAGATGATATACATGTATGGATTCTAAAGACAAGAACAGGACATACAGGCAGAAGAGTCCAAGCGAGTCAAAATAACTTCAGAAGAAAAAAAAGAGGGAAAGAGAAGGAAAAAAAATTAAAAACTTAAAAAGGTGAATAGAACAGTTACTGGCAGCTGAATTGTTGAAACCTTCCCTGGCAAGCTTTTGCATTGGATCAAGGAGCATTCTCCCCACACCACTCTCCTGCACGGCGCAGGAGGCAGACAAGGCAGCACAGCCTCATGCAGATGCCGCCACCTGTTCTGGAGGCTGGAACAGCTGTACTGCACAACCTTGCCAAGTAAACAAGGGCCAAGCACCAGGCCTGGCACTAATTAGGTCACTAGTATAGTTTTAGACTCAGCTGTCATTGTTCCACTATACAACAGCACATATCTCTGAAACGTTTCTAATAAGCAAATATTAACCTTTCCAGGAAGTACCATTTCCTGAAGTACATCACTGCCTATGGTAACAATTACAACAAAGCTCCTTTGTCTCTGAAATTTTAGCTGACACTTTATTTACCTGAAAGTTACTGAGTAAATAGGAAATTATTTAATAAATGGTTTTGATGAGGACACTAAGGAAGATCTGATTATGGAAAATAATTCCACAACTGTCTTGAGAGCTTGAAGAGTATAGTATTGCCAGGGACAGAGACTCAACCTCCAAATCAAACATCCTTACATCTCAAACAACAACTATGTACTTGTGGAGAAAGGCACTAAATGAATTAAAGCTTAACTGCATAAATCATGTGAAAAAAATAAATTTCTGGCATTAGAAACCGTAGGTCTAACACAGGCATTAGCAAAGACAGAGATACAGTTTGCAAATATATAGAAACAAATGTTTTCCCTCCACAAAGATTCGGAGAAAAAAACTTGAAGAGTGTCAATAATGATAGCAGAATAGAAATTAAAAGGTATCTTTGCGTTCCCAGAACTACATTGCACCTTGTGTGTTTGAGTGCAATTAATGAAGCAGACAACAGGACAACATGAGTAACAGGAATTAGCAGGAAATTTTCAAGATGAAAAAAATACTAAAAAGACCAAGGCTCTTCTATTTCCATTTCGTAATTCTGATATATATAGTATGCTAATAGATCCAAAGGAAGACTATGTTATGTTATCCTGATAGTTTTTCTCTTATAAGATAACTGAATTTTCTAAGTGGAAAAGATGCATCTATTTCAATTTCAGGGATTCACATGATATTAAAAACTGGTACTTAATTGAGAGGATGTTAGTGCAAGAATTTTGCAATAAGAACCAGTAAACAATGAGAATAATGAGTTAGTGGTGAAAATTAAGGTTAGAGAAAAATTCCTCCTAGAGTACCTCAAGGATTCCTATTGGGATTTATATTTTTCATTAATCTTACTTTAAAATGTGGGACTGTTTTAATGAAATGTGCAAATGATATATTTAGGAGTTACTGTCAGAGGACTGGAATATCGTACCTGGAGAACCTTACAACCTTGAAAAAGATGTTAGACTGCTGTCTACTGCAGACTTTCTAGTTTCTTTAGCTGTTTTATCTTCAGCTTGATGTTCTTGAAAGGAAACAAATAGAAAAACCCAAACTGGTTCCTAATGTCTCTATAAATCCTATGTCCATTTTTGCCATATATCCCCAAGGGTTATTCACATTCCATAGTATATATATGGAATATATCTATATGAGAATCCATGTTGTTATTTGTTCAGCACTAAAATGTCTCCAGAATTAGGACATTTAATCCACAATACAACATGGACTACCTAGATAGGTAACACAACAGGTACATTTTCCTGGGTAGATCTGTCAACATTTTTCACTTCAGCATGCCCTTACAACACAAAACAAATCTCAAAAAAATCTTCATATGTGATGCAATCATGACATTATTATTTTACTAAATATCTTCTCTTGATGCAGGATTAAATTGGGACAACCAAACATTTGTTCACTTTTGGTGCTTTTATTTCAATATGGCAACGAAATGTTTCTGCTAAAACTACCAGTTACAAGTAACAACAAAGCAAGCTCATGATGAATTTTCATTACAATATTATTTAAATTCATGCAATACAAAACTGTACTTAGGTTTATGTGTGAAATCAATATGCATCTCAACTAGAAAAGTATAGCAATAAACACCTGCAGCACTTGCTCAAGGACAAATAAAGCAAAAGTTGAATGTGGTAAATATTTGCCTAACTTATTTATATGAAAATGTTTCAGACTCAAATTGGTATCAGAAAACAGCATCAGTATATCTTATTAAAATAGACATTCCCTGAGTATGCACAGAATTATCTTCTGAAAAATCTAACACTATTTGTTTTGTTTACAGTTCCTGGTCATTGTCACTAAAATTGTAATAGAAAGACTTTTAGAAGCCAACAAATGTGCATTAGCTAAGTTACAAATTACATTGTCTTTATATATGTTTTACATCACCCAAATGTACCTATTTCTATGAACAAATAAAGTTTTGAGTTTAAAAAAATATAGATCAGGTTTCCTTATTAAAAAAAACAAACCACAGCATCAACAACAAAACAAACAAAAAACCCACAGCCCACAGTTTCTCGACAATCCAGTAATTCTATTTCTTTTGACATTTGATATGAAACCTAGAAAAATTTTCCCCATAAAAATTTTTGTCTGGATGACAAAGGAAAGGCATTTCAGGAATCTGAAATTAAAGAGAGGGGAAGGAATAGCTGAAAACATGATGCAGGTTGGTGTTAGCCAAATATAAAAGCACTGATCTTCAAGAATATTTTCCATTGTATAGCTACACTGATATTTGACAGACTGAATAATAGCAATATATGAGTAAGTGTTCCACATGCTGTTAGTTTACAGAGACAGAATATTAATATTGATTCCTAAATGTGATAGCTTACTACAGGAGATAGGAGATTGGTTTTCTCTTTCTCCTTCCCTGTTTCTTCTCTCTTAGTCTTGTTAACATTGTATATTTCTGTTCAAAAAGAATTAAAATAGAGTTGATCCAGTTACCAGAAATTTCTGGATTTAAACTGTGCTATGTGGTTATGTCTGCATCAGTGAACTTGCCAGTGGCAGTGGTCAGAGCTGGGCCATACTACACGACTTCCCACAGTGTGCATATGTTTAATTCCTGCCCGGGAGGTCCTTTCTTGAAACCAACTGTGCACAGTTTGCACAAATGCTCAGTAGAAGCTGTTTCCAATAGGCAGGGAGAGAAACTACCACATTGTCCCCAGAGGGGTAAGACTACAGATGTACAGACACTAGATATGCCATGGTGCTTATCCTGAAAAAGAAGAAAATAAACAATGACTTTTTCTTCCACTACTTAAGCATCATCTCCTCAGGATGCTTGTGGCTGAGTTTAGCCCTGCCCCAGCTTCAGCCAGCTTTAGCCAACATAGCCAAAGCAGCTGATGAGAGAATCTGACCAGAACAGCAACCCTTGACTAAGAGACCAGCCTTTTACAATCAACAAAATCAAGTTCAAGCATTTCTTTCCTAGTATAATTACAAAATAAACAAACCAAACCAACTCTTAGCTTATTCCCATACTCTCAAAAGCTGTTTTCATTCACAGTTGACATAAGGATGACTGCAGCACATTGTTAGCAAAATACTGCCATGGTTTTTGATTGGCACTGAGGCTTTGTATGATACACAGAATGGTTGAAGGTCCATGAAACAGTCTTGTCCACATCCATAAACTCTCCTCCTCTTTCAACAACATTAGAGGGACCTTGTTCAGAATGGCAGCTGGGAATGGTCTCTGGCCTATTCCCAGGAACTCTCTTGGCACAACTGTCAGAAATATTGTCTGTTGACAGAAATATCCTGTTTACTAAAACACTATGAAAAATGTATGTCACTGGTTAAGCCTAGTCTCTATTTTGATAAATACTATAGACACATTTATTTTGAGGCACTAAAACTGCCTGGTTTCTGGTAGTGCTTCAATTAACATTCTGATTTTGCTACCTGCCATCTTTATCCTTCATTAAAAATAATTTTCACTGTGACTGGAAGAGTGGAAAAAAAAAAAGTCTGTTTATTATTTATAGTCTGTTTATAATTTGTGAAGATTAGTAATCATGGAAAACTTTCTCAAAGCATCCACAGACTCTTTTATTCCATAAGAATATAATCATAAAATTAGACTAACTCAGGTTGGAGGAACTTACTAATAACACATTTCAATTCACTGTAAACAATCAAGTAACAGTCATTAAAATGGAGAGCTGAAAGAAACAGTGACCAAAACACCCCAGCACCTACAAAAGGTATTTACTCATGGATTCAAACGTATTTTCTAGGGATGCCATAGTTCAATAAGTTTCCATAAGTGCTTTGTGTTGAAGAGAAATACCATATGACACCCATTTTGCAAGGAGAAAACTGAAGTAACAAGAGTTTGTCTGAACATCCTTTGATCACATAATGCTCATGTTAATGCTAATGCCAACGGGCCATAAGAAATTAAGTGATTAATCTAAGTAGACAAGTGCTTTGAGTCCCTTGTGAATGAATTTGTTATGTAAGTCACCCACTTAGGTTATAAACTAAAGTAACCTAAATTGCAAAAGACTGTTCAAGCTTACAGAGTTCTTCCTATTGGAAAAGTTATGATATTTTATTTATCATTGTAGGAAAATAGTTTTGTGCTTGTGATTTGAAAGAATGGCAACTAGTTGCCCTCCACATAGTTTTTGTTCACTGAACAATTATCTAGTTTTCAAAAAATAAAGACATTTATATTTACCAACATATACCTGTGCTCAGTGTTAAGTAAAAAAATCAGATTAATTTCCAGCATATTTCAAGTTTACTTTATCTATCTTTCTTTTTCAGTTCCTTATAATGTTAACTGTAATAATTTACTTTAAACTTTACAGTTGGTTACAAGTTCTTGGTAGTACCAAAAAAAGGTTTGTCATTAATTCACTACAATATGAGATAAAGCAAGTCACTGGAATGGTATACAGAAGACAAAATCAAACATGAAGTACGAATACAGTGTAATTGCTCTTGGAGGAAATAAATGAGAAATCATTGACAATATGAGTTGAGTTTCTCAGTAAGGTTTGCTTTCTTTCAGTCAATGAGATTCCTAACACTGATTACAGTGCCATGATCATGACAAAACAGAAGACTGTAGCTTCAGGGATGACATTGAATCCTATGCAATATGTTTTTCTATACCGAAAAAAAATAAACCCAAACCAAAATCTAAACAAAAACCAACCCTAAACCAAAGAAAACCCCAGTACTTGTCCATGCTGTTACTATTACAATATTTAATACTTCTAATGACAAAATACATTAACCTTTTATTAGAATTACATGAAATACTAATAATTGGAGGAAAAAATCCTGTAACTTTAGATAACCTGCCCTCTTTAGACAAAACAGTATTTCCAATACTATTTTTGACAATGGACATAATTAAAAGACTACAGTCTATAGTATACACATACACATGTAATCCTTGAAAAAGAAAACGGAGATGTGTTCACTGTTTAAATGGCAGGTGTCGTGGTTTAAGCCCATCAGGGAACAAAAGACCACGATTAGCCTCAAGTACCGAAGAGGCTGAGAATTGCTCAAGGGCAGGGAGGGCTTAATTGCCGCTTAAGGTTCAGGACAAAGCAGACCAGGCTACTCGGTTTGGGGAAGAAAACAGAAAATAATTTAATGCAACATCAACTAAAACATACCCACAAAAACCTAAAACATAACCAAAACGAAACAACACAGAGGAATACGTCAATGAAGAGTCCAACCAGCCTTTTTAAGAACACCTTCCCGCCACACCTCCCCTCTTCCCGGGCTCAGAGCCCTGATCCCGGGGTTTTTACCTTGCCCCCCCCGAACGGTTCGGGGGGGCAGGCAGTGGAGGTCTCAGTCAGTCTGCTCCCAATAGCTTCTGCCGTCTGTCCCTCCTCAGGACGGGTGAACTCCACACCAGTCCTCCCTGCGAGTCCGTGGGGTAACTCACACGCATGGCAGCCCTGCACGGGCTGCTCCGACGTGCACCCATTCCAAAGGCTGCAGCTCGTCTCTGCCTCTCGTGTGGGGCTGCTCTGCGACGTGCAGGCTCTCCAGCACGGCCTGGGCCATGGCCATCTCCCCACACAGTCCCTCGCCCGTTTGGGCTCACTCACACGGAGCTGCTGGTGGCTCTCAGTCCTGCCACGGATCTCCACAGGTTTCAGGGGCACAGCTTGCATTCTCACCACGGCTTGCAGAAGGGTCTCCGGTCTACTGCTCCTCCTTCCTTCCTCCTCTGGCTGAAGGGTCCGCGTGGTCGCCTCCATCTTGTATCCCTCTTTCACCTCCTGACCCGCATTCCAAATTCCCGTCCCCTAAATAGTGATCGCAGAGGCGCCAGATTGGCCCAGCCGGGCCGGAGGTGGGTGTGAACCCAGGAGCCGGGGGAGGGTCCGCAAACTCTTTACCGGGTCTTCACTGCAACCCGCTCCCCCTGTTACTAAGCCAAAAGCTGCTCCTTGCTAAACCAGAACAGCAGGCCATATATTATTCAAGTTACAATATGCAAACTGGGTTAGGTAAATCAAAAGGGGTATTGATTGGATGTCAAGACTCAGTAAGCAAAAATGACATTTTAAATATTATTGATTAGCAACTCATAATTTAAAAAGCAAACTCAATGACTCTACAATAAAGTTACAGAAAATATGAAGAGAAGAAACCTCAATATGATTTCCCAATTAGCCTCCTCCCTGCTGTCCCGGCAAGGAATCTGGTTACCTTGTTTTTCCCAAAATAAAGTGACCTGGTAGCTGTTAACCAGTATTGATATAGGAAAGGAAAGCAGCTCATGCCCAGAGTCCTTTTCTGCCTTTGAAGATTCAGTTTTAAGTGGAAATAAAAGCAATTACTTTTTTGGTTAGGCAGTGCTATCTTCATAAAAGTATATGGTAAAACAGTGGATGCTCTCAAAAAAACCACTTTTGAGGTAAAATCACAAACACATATCTAATTAATCACAATACATATTTTCATTATACAGGATTTAAACTGCACATAAAATCATAAAAGTATAGAATGGTAGGGGTTTGAAGTGACCTCTGAAGAGCATCTAGTCCAACTGTGGAATGTGTCCAGGTAGGTTATGAAACCCTCCAGAGAAGGAGACTCCACACCCTCCCTGGGCAGCTTGTGCCAGGGCTCTATCATCCTTACAGTAAAGAAGTTTCTCCTTTAAGCTTAAGTGTAACTTTCTGTGTTCCAGCTTTTGTCCATTGCCCCTTGTCGTATCACTGGACACTACAGAAAAATGTTGCTTTGTTCTCTCGACATCCACCTTTAAAATACTTGTATGTCTTAGTGAGATTCCCCCTCAGTCTCCTCTTCTCCAGACTAAACAGTCCTAGTTCCCATAGCCTTTCCTTGTAAGATGATTCAGTCCCCTGACCATCTTGGTGGCCCTGTGCTGGACTGTCTCCAGAAGTTCTTTGTCCCTCTAGAGCTGGGGAGTCCAGAACTGGACACAGAACTCCAGATGAGGCCTCACCAGGGCAGAGTAGAGGGGGAGGAGAAAAATTATGTAAGATTTTGCATTTCCTCATACAAAAAGGTCTAACTAGACCTTTTAATTTTTACCATTACTTGCAACTTCTTTTATTATTTCTAAAGTTCTTTCTCTAATTGATAAAATTTCTATGGCCACTCTTAGTCATGGCTACTGCCACATAAACAGAAAACAGTCTCTTTGTGTAGCAAGCAGATAAGTCCATCAGCATAGGGAGCATTATAAGGAAAATAATTAAAAGATTTAAATGTAGATATCAAAATTACTGGAAAACAAGACAAGAAGGTTCTCCCACAGTACTGATACTGTCCTGTGTTAGAAGATCAAGTTGACTTCAGTAAGGATTCCTATCATTCAGCTTCATGTAAAATTAGCCAAATACATTTTACTGTTACATAAATTTTAATACAAATTCTGCAATACTTCAGAAAACATGTGTTACACCTTCTTCACAGGAAAAAATGCTGACACATCATCCTTAACAACTGAAGAGCCATCTGGAAGATCGTCTCGCACTGTAAGCATGTATATCTACTGGCTGCTCTTTCCTTATATAGATCTACAGTTGCTTCACAACTGCTGAGACAGCAGCTTCATCAGCACACAGAAGGTCCCCAGAGGTCTTCATCTGGTCTAATCTTTGTGAAACATTTTCTCTTAAAGCCTAGGGAGAGTATTGGCTGTCACTAAAGTCTATGTCACCCTTAGGATGGACCTTTTGTGGTATGAAGAAATAGAGAAGACTACCGATTGCTTTGCTATAAGATACTGATACAAGGAGTGTGACCTGTTAACAGTCCTCCTGAAATTACTCTCTTTATTCTTCTCTCTGCATCAACATGAACTCTAAAATATAGGGTGTCTTGAATGTCTGTGCCTCAGCAATGAGTTTATACATGTTACAAAACAAAAAAGGAAAAACAAAGAATAAGCAATTTATTGACCTACAAACATAAGGGAATTAGTTTCAATATACATGTTGGCTTCATTTCCTACATATTATGTCACAGCAATCTGTGTCTTCAGTTTATTTCCTGCACAGTATTTATGTACCTGAGGAGATCATCTTTCACATGTGGCACTTCCAACAACCACTGCTCTCTGGAGGTTCAGGCATGAGAGAGAAGGACAAGTGAATTGAAGTCGCATTAGAAAACTTGTGAAGGTCAGGATGCTCACAGGTAAGCCATTGCTTCTCAGAGTTATCAATTTCATTTTCACCAGGTTAAACCAACAGTGGGGGTACCTGTAATATATTTATTTGTTTTCTTTTCCATGAATGAATATAAGGAATCCACTTAAAATTATCACTCTTTAAAAAGGGAAATACTGTTATAGCTAAAGTCCATGCTTTATAATGACTGATTTCTTCCTAATATGTGAAACTCATGCACCATCCAACACTATTTTGACTTCTTCCTTCAACACACTTTTGTCTTTCTTTCCTGGGATGTTTCATACAGCTCAGTTCAGGATACATGCTGAGTTTTCATAAAACTGTGCTGAGAAGAATCTCTATTTATTGCCTGTGGTCTCACCAGCTGTCATTCTAATGTGATATCAAACAAAGTCTAAGTTTAGATTAAGTGCCTCGTTCTAAGTCTATGTTCAAAATGTGCCATTTCCAAATGTAGGGGCTCTGAAGGAACCACCTACTCTAAAATTCTGTTTCAAGTAATCATCATCTTGCTTTATATTAAACTATTGAATAACAATATCAGTGTTTGGATTAAAAGCTCTTAGGAAGAGTTTGAACTTTTAATTAGACATGAAAAACATAATCAGCTCCTGAAGTATTATCTATATATTACTAATTGATTTAACAAATGACTTTGAGTGAAGGAGAGAAGTCTGGGGTACCTTGTGCTTGTCTGAAAGACTGTTTTCTGAAGTGCTTTCAGCATTGAGACCAGCTAAAATGTTCATATTCTGAAGTGTCAGGTTGGAAATATTACAGGACATTTTCAGGATGTGGATAATACTGATATGATAATTTTTGCAGAGATTTCAAATAAGGCACAGAGTTCAAGAATGGAATATTTACTCGTAGACACAGTGAATGAGCAAAATTTGAACCATGAGCTTGTATGCAGGGACCAAAAAAGAAGCATCATGGGAATCTCTGGATGAATAAGGAGGATCAAAGAGAGTAGAAAAGAAGAGACAGTCTATAAAAGAAGTTGTAGCACTAAAATAAATAAAGCAATACAATTATTGGGAGGACAAGTTAGCTTAGATACAATTCTTGCCTTCTGTGAACCATTTACAAGAAAGTTAAAACCAGGCAAGGTGAAGTAAAAGGCAGAAGATCAATTTAATTTCACTTCCAGAAAGTGAAGCAACATTTCAAATTGCCATAAAACGCTTGTTGTTAATTGCCATTATTGATCACTTTAGTTGTGTGGCTGCATTCCAGATCTCTTCTGTTACTCGGTTGCACTGTAAAATGAGACACATTTTGATTCATGCATTCTTAAATTGAAACTGAACCCCGCATTTTCAAGGTCTATATATTGCACCTATCACACAGTTCAAGAATTATTAGTCCAGCTAATTTGTCTTCTCTTCATCTATCTTGAACAAATGTTGCTTTTTTCTGTTTAGAATAACCCAGCAGTGAAGATAAAAGGAACACATTCTGATCTTCCTTTCTTCAAGGCACTCTGAAGCACCCTGAAGACTGATGCCTCTAGCAAAACAAGCCGACAAGTCAGTAATGACAGTCATTTAAGAATGTTAGTATTTGTGAAATATTACTTTCAATTTTTTGAACAAAATAGTGAGTGATCTGGAACACCAATGCATTTTTTCTATTTGATTTCTAGAAATAAGACAGACTCAGATGTCAGAAGTACTTCACACTCAGGCACCTTCTGTGTGTGTTAACACACAACTGAGGCACAGTCTGAATCTCAAGATCTTTAAGACAAACAAGAAGTTAACAGAACTGAAATTTGGATATGTATCCAAGTCAAAACCTCCAACAGATATGTGGTGAAGTAAAAAGGACTTAGAGGATTCCTATAATTGCAGTAAAATTCACACAATGAATTATCATTATAGAGAACATATTTGTGCAAACAGAGCATGTTGCAGTGTCAGTTATGAAGACATCCAAGTACGTGCTGGGCTACTTGGACAGAAATTCATTCCTGACTTGAAGACAAAAAAGCAGAGCAAAACCTATAAAACGAGGCACTGACACATGAGGAAAGGAATGGGTCTAGGAAACATGCACATCCAACTGGTAAACTACAACACTTACATTTAGAAGCAATTTTGCAAAATAAGACAATGTCACTTGAGCTAGTACTGAAGACTGAAAACCATGAATCTTATTTCTTCCTATGCAAATGTTAAAAATAAGTGTATTTTTCAGTGATAAGACTGAAAACACAAAGGAATTTGGGGGTAAAAAGGGAAAAATAAGTTTTATAAAACTCTTTAAAAGAACTCAGAATGAGGTTGCACTTCAATTCTAGTATTTCTAACCAGCTGAGAAGCAAAATACAAATACTGATCCAAATATTGGTTTAGGAACTTACAGTCATCTTTAACTTTGAAAACTTTGTGTTAACTGTTCAAATATTTCATTAAAGGTTGTCTCATTTTTCTGAAGTGCAATAATACATGCACCTGTCACATAAATCTAAGTGCATAGACAGTAACCTTCATTAATTTGGGGTTGATTGACTTCAGGGCTAAGTCAAGTAAGTTTTGGTACAGCTTTCCAGAATAATTAAAACTAGTATTATCCATAGCAACATAATATCTTTTAAAATTTATCAGCAACTCTGTGCTGCCATTGGCATGTCACATCTATCCCTATTAGCAGGTGAAGAAAGAGTCCAAATCAGCACTAAGATGCTGAATTACAAGTATAGCCTTTACTTTGTGTCACTACTGGATGGAAGAGAACTCATTAAGCTGAGGTAATGAAAAATTTAAATTGGATGTCTCACACAAAAAACACCAGAGTAGTGGGGTTTTTTTATGGATGTCTGTATGTACCTAAGAGCCCAATGTCTCTTCTCCAGCCTAATATGAAACATATCAAAATGCAAAATTTTATCTAATATTTCCAGAAATAACAAGAAATACTTAGAATGCAACACTGTGAAAAGAGGGAAATGCATGAAACCTGACACAATGGTATGCCCTCTCTTTAATAAAGTGTAAGGATTTCACACAGAGTACTTCATCAGGTTTAGATTAATCTACTCATTCATTGTTTAAATCATGATAATGTCATATATGGAAAGTCTACTCTTCCATAAAGATCATTAGACCAGCAATTTTACCTTGAAAATCAAGTATGGGCTTTAAGCTTAAAATGTCAGCAAATAAAGGTTGCATCCAAACATGTGAATTTGAACTTAAATACTTATACTGTAGTGAAGCATTTATTTTTCACTGTTACTCCTTTACTATCAAAGATAGCATGTGTTCATACAGTCATGTATACATGTACATGTCATACTATGAGTAAAGCTGAGTAGAATAGCTGCGAAGTGCACTATGATAACATCACTTGCATTCAAAGGAAAATGCAGTTTTCAAGCTAGTCAGAGCCAAAGTAATTTCAATGTGGTCTTCTAAATGCAGTGTTTCTTTAGTGTGTGAACATACAAGAAATGTATATTTTACTAGTAGTGTTGAATTTCTAGGTATGGGGGGTTTGTGTTCATTTTAAAAATGCCATATCTCCTATGTTAAGAGGAAAATTCTTTTTCATTCATGCTTCATGAATAAGAATTTTAAAATGCTTTATTTTTAATGAGGACATATAAATTACAAGGCATAGAGCTGCAATTCATGTACTGAACTGTTCCCTAGCTCTTCAAAAGGATGAGAAAGATAATTCTTTCCCTGCTTTCCTGCTGTACTACAAGTTCTCTTAAGAGCTGTCCCATAACATGGAAGAACAAGGTTAAATTTCTCATTAAACATTAATTCAAGACTTAGCTCCTGAATAAAATAATTCTTGATTCTTAGCAAATTTGTATAGTGTCCCTGAGGCACCACAGCACATTTAAACTACAACTAGCACTGATAGCTTTATGTGCATATCTGCATATCTGTATTAATACATTAAGGTCAAATTACAGAATTTCCAGTGCTGTTAGTAATTAACCGTGGTTCTGATCAAGCTCCCTCGGAAGTAAATGCAACCTTTTCCTGATTTAACCAGGAAGTAGAGTGAAGTAGTAAGTTTAGGATAAATGTACAGAAAAGATGCAAAATAAAGATTATCAGGACTGAAAAGTCTATCCCTGTATCCATTCACTTTAGTTACTGACTTCACAGATACTATGACGTGCTTTTTCCTAAAATGTCTTATATTCAAATACAGAAGACTCTATTTTTTATTTTCAAATTAAGAACCAGAACTATCAAGCCAAAAATGACATAGTGTAATTGTAACTCCCTATTCTAATTTATGCCTGTGCAGTTGTTTTTGTTTCAGCTGCACAACACAGCAAAAAGCCACTCCTTGTGCACATCCTTATTTAAACCCCCCTTTTGATATGGATTCCAGGCTGCCCAAATTATGTGATCATATGGCACATTACAAAGCTTCAGTGTTCACACTGACTTCAACAGATAAGAGATAGGAACGGAGAGAGGTGGAAGAATAACGCATGCATGCATCTCTTTCCTGTCTGGAGAAAGAAATGGTGAGATTTGTGTATTTATTTTTTTTCTAATCAGTGTGAATTCAAATGTTCTGTAGATGGGTTTTTTCCCCCCTTATATTATAATACAGGAAGCATCAGTCTGATTTTATAAGTACCCAGAAGACTGTATATACTGTACACACATTCCACTAAGTCTGAATAAGAAGGAGAAAACATTGTTAATGATAGCCTAAATAAAATGAAAGCTTTTATTCAAAAGGCACAGACAACACTTATTCTCTATTGTCATAAAAATAAATAATATGTAACAAACATACACATGAAACAAAGTTGTTGTCTGTCTATCCAGGTATCTGATTTTCCCTTTTATCCTTCTAATCCTGTCAAACTGACAAACAATGTATCCTAAGACAGAGAGGAAAGAAAAAGATGCTCTGTAACTCTTAGAAGACTGTATAAGACCTTCTTGTTTAACATATATAAAGTTTAAGAGAATGATTTCTCATC
Source organism: Colius striatus (assembly GCF_028858725.1). NCBI lineage: Eukaryota > Metazoa > Chordata > Aves > Coliiformes > Coliidae > Colius > Colius striatus. Next base: position 10,825,208 of record NC_084762.1, read on the forward strand.
TATTACTGCTGAAACAGGTCACAATAAATTCCATCAATACCTTTGCATAAATACCACTCATTGCCTTTCTAGCAATGATGCTTTCTAACATCAAGCAAACTGCCTCATATGAAATGTGATATATTGAGACACAGCCTGTGGGTGTACTAAATGCACCAAGCATTGTTTCACTAAATCACAAACAATAGTAGACAAGTGTGAATGCAAGCTGGCTGCAGTTCTGTCATGTATCACGTACTAGCAATTCCTACCTTTCAACAGCGAAGATGACGGTAAGCGAAAACAAAGCCCGAAGCCAACATAACAGGCACTTTGTAAAATTAGTGTTGTCCACTCACACATTCTTTCACAATTACATTTGCCATCCATTATCTTTTTGTATCTCTTGGAACATGATACCATTTGAGCACATAGAGGGGGATCATGTCAGGCAGGCTCAGAGCTATCCTAGAAAAAAGGATTACCAGCATTTCCAAGTTCAAAATCAACACTGTCTCAAGCCTTCAATGAGTAGAATGAAATCAACCTCAGCAGGTGTTACAAGACTGTGCATAGTACTGTCATGACAAGCCATATCAAGCTATTGTGTGTTTTCACTATTCACATGTTCTCAGAACTGCAATGATTCTGGTTCTTAATATAGGAAGCTTTCAAGTTTGATTACAAATTTTATTAATCTGGAAGAGTTTATTTTTAAGTTGTTTGGAAAGGTATTATGAAGATGGAGAAAAATCAACTTTCTATTCCCTTTTCTAGTAGTTGGAAATTGGAGGTTTTGTGATGCAAGCAGGCTTAAAAGACAAAAAAACCCACCCCAAAACCACAAGAAAAATCCCAACAAAAACCCCTCAACTCCACAACTCCAGGAAAAAAAAATAAAACAAAAGAGGAAAACTGTTGCAGATACAAGGAATCACTACTAACAGTATCATCATTGTCCAGTTGTCAAACTGTGGTTCACTACTAACAAAGTTACTCGCAATAACTCACAAATCAGATAGACTTTTCCATCAACTTGAAGGAAACTGATATTCCATCTCAGGCTATCATGCTCTAACCAGTTTACAAGTTATTTTAGGGTTGGAGTAAAACATTTCACATGGAATCTATTGTTGCTTTGCATTATATCTATATATACCATTGTAGTGGGTCTGGGATGGTAGTGATTTTCCACAGCAGCTCCTGCAGTGCTGTGCTTACTGTTGATATCAATACTACGACTACTGCTCGAACAGCATCAGGGCTGTCCCTCCAGCATTCCTTCCCCCACCTTCACCAGTCTTGGGAGGGACCACGGCCAGAACAGCTGGCCCAGGCTGACCAAGGAGATATTCCATACCATATGACGTCAGCTCAGTAATATAAACTGAGGGAGAGGAGCAGGAAGGGGAGGCGAGATTCATTTCTGGCCTTCCCAAAGCAACCGCTACGCGTACTGAAGCCCTGCTTCTCGGGAGGTGGCCGGACATCGCTGCTGATGGGAAGTAGAGAGTAACAGCTTTATCTGCTCTTGTTTTGCTTCCCGCACGTGCGGCTTTGCTGCTTCTTTATTAAACTGCTTTTATCTCAACCCACGAGACTCCCATCTTATTTTCTCCCCTTCCCTGGCTTGCTGAGGAGGTGGGGGATAGAGTGGTGTGGTGGAAACCTGGCATCCAGCCAGGGTCAAACTACCACAACTATAATGAAAGACTATAGATGTATTTTGTGTGTGTGCAGATACAAACTCACAAATACACACTACAAATGCAGTGGGTTTGTGTGGCCAAGTTTCGGTAGCAGCAAGTTACAGATGTGGCTTCTGCAAACAAAGAGCTGCTAGAAGCTTCCTCTGTATCTGACAGGGCCAGTGCCAGTTGGCTCTAGGACGGACCTGCCACTGACCAAAGCTGAGACAATTAGCGATGGAGATAATGCCTCTGTGATTAACATTTGGAGAATGTTAAAGCACGTACTTGGATTATATACTGTTTCTTATTATGTTTTTCTTGGTGTCTACAGCTTCAGAATACCTTGGGAATAAGTGTCAGTTGGATGCAAATGGACAATATATTAAGCTGAGTACTACATTGTAAATGCTAAAAATTCAAAGCAATGTTTTTTGGTTTGGTTTAGTTTGTTTGCATTTTTAATTTTAAATAGACGACAAAGTCTAATGTAAATATTAGACTCTTTCTGAATAAGTTGCAATGAAAAACTAATTCAACAAATTACTCTGCTCATCAACTGTCTATAAAAGGATGATATATATTTTTACAATATCGTGTTCATCCCTAAAATGTATGTTGTTCTCAAAATGCACTGAAAGTTCACACTTAACTTTGTGATCTTTCACATCTATACACCCTGTTAAAACTATAGTGAAATTGATAGAAGAAAGTATACATTGTTAATGAATAGTTAACACATCGAGTTAAAAAAATGCAAAATATGTGAATATTGGTGGACAGGAGCCACAGATGAGAAAAGAATGAATGTAGTTTAAAACAATTTTCATTGAGTTAAAAAATAATACGGTATCACATATACAAATCAACTATACTTAAGACATAATTTATATTAGGTATACTGGGTTTTTTCCCCCTTAGTTCTTAGTTGAATTAACAGATTGCACACATTTTCTTACATGTTTCCTCTTCATGGGAGAAGCATTGATTCTGATCAGTTGCGCTGCTTACCATCATTGCAACTAGTCCTTTTCTAAGAGATTCCTTACCCAAAATACAAATTAAAAAAAATTAAGTTTTTCTGGGTGCTACATGAGTCTTTCGTCTACGAGAGAAGATTGAAACATAGTGGATTTGTACTGTCTCAATGAAGACCTATGTCTAGTGTTCCTTCTTAGACTCCCGAGTTTCATTTCTCCAAAATGCTTTAAGAGTTTTCTGAATATGTTAGCATAAAGAAAGATGACTTGTTGATTCTTTTGTATTGCCTTCACTTTTGTTGAGAAAACAAATCAGATACCCTCTTTCTGACTGCTTCTGTATTGCAGAACTTTCTCTGCTTTGTTGCAATTGGTAGAATGATATGTTCTACCTATATATTATGTTTTCTGTTTCATTAACTACTGACCATACTCATACCATGTAAAACAGATGTTCTACATTGTTTGTCAAAAATTAAAAGGGTTGACCTGGAGTAATACCAACCAAACTTTTCTTTTTAACCAGTTAAAATTGGCTTATCATAGAATCATAGAATGGTAGGGGTTGGAACAGACTTTAGAGATCATCTAGTCCAACCCCCCTGCAGAAGCAGGATCACCTAGATCAGGTCACATAGGAACATGTCCAGGCAGGTCTTGAAGACCTCCAAGGAAGGAGACTCCACAACCCCTCTGGGCAGCCTGTGCCAGGGCTCCCTCACCCTCACAGTAAAATAGTTTTTTCTTATATTTTTAAGTGGAACTTTTTGTGTTCCAGCTTCATCCCATTACCCCTTGTCCTGTTGCTAGCTACTATAGGAAAAAGGGATGTCCCAACCTCCTGACACTCACCTTTTGGATATTTGTAAATGTAAATAAGATCTCCCCTCAATCTCCTCTTCTCCAGACTAAACAGCCCCAGTTCCCGCAGCCTTTCCTTGTATGAAAGATGTTCCATTCCCCTGATCATCTTGGTGGCCCTGCACTGGACTCTCTCCAGAAGTTCTCTGTCCCTCTTGAGCTGAGGAGCCGAGATGTGGACAGAGGACTCTAGATGAGGCCTCACCAGGGCAGAGTGGAGGGGGAGAAGAACCTCCGTTGACCTTCTGGCCACATTCTACTCGATGCATCCCAGGATGCCATTGGCCTTCTTGGCCACGAGGGCACATTGCTGGCTCAATTATGCCATACAATATGCTGTAGTAGAATGTTTGTACTAACAAACAAGTACATCATGCACTCACAGTGGGAAAAAAAAGAATATCTTTGTGATATGTTTGTGTGGAGCTGCTTTCTCTTAGTAACACAGGGAGAGGGCTGAAGTGCTTTCTCTGTAAACAGTTCTGTGAACAGGACCAACCTCTGACCTTCTTGGGCCAGTCTGGTGCCTCTGCAATCATTACTTAAGAACAGGAATTTGAAATGCATGGGAAGTGGAAGATTAGGGCAAGACAGAGGTGACCATGTAGGCCTCACAGTCAGAAAAGAAGGAGTGGCTCTGGACCAGGGACACCCTGCAGCCTGTGGCAAGGGTTAAGAGTCTCCATGCCAGAGGAGACAAGAGTTAGAGATCTTGTGTCAGAAGAGGAGAGCAGTTTGGACCCTGACCTGAAGGAAAAAGAGTGGAGCAGCAGCCGCCCATCAGAGTGGTCCATGCAGGGTTGCCAGGCATGTAAGAGACTCACACTGGAGCAGAGGAGGACTGGCGAGAAGTCCTCAGAAGCGAGATAAGCAACTGGAGCCATCAGGAATTGACTAGTTGCACTCCCCATTCCGTGTCCCCAACGCTGCTGAGGGTGAGTGGAGGTAAGAACACTGGGATTAGGGCTATGAATTAAATAACTTATAAATAACTACAACATTCATGGTGATTGCTTCACAATATTACCAACTGTGGCAGTGATGTAGATTTGGACTGGCACAAACAGCAGTAAATTACAGTGTTCCTTAAGTAATTTTGGCACCAGTGACCAAAATGATTAGCTATTGCTGGCCTTAGGATAGAAGAGATTAATATGGGCCTATGTGTTCTGATACTCCACAGGTCTGTTTCCTGTGGAGTAAAATGTTATTTCTAGGTCATCCTGTAACATACAAAGCAGCTACAGTCATTGAATCTAGTAATGCAACTCTTGTAAAATGCTGTTCTCTGAAAATCTGATTTTTTTAAGATGATATTTTTTTCTTTGTGAGGGTGTTGATTCCTGTATTTGGAAAAAAAATAAAAAGATATCTGGGAATGTTTGCTTAAAACATCTAAATCAGAACTTACTACAAAAGCAGTTTTGCCTAGTTGAGACTTTTTGGCCAGATCAAGTGAGCAATACAGAGCAATGAGAGCTGCACAAGAACGTCTTATAATCATTGTCATACATTATCATTGGCAGTAATGACCAGTAATTTACCTTTGCAAAGTTACAGGATGATGATGATACAAAATCTAACACTAGGGTATGATGTACTTGTATAAGAGATTTATTGTACCTACAATCTTATGCACTTTAATAGAGAAAAGAGAACATACTGGCTAACAGAACAATTATATGAAGACAGAAACATCTTGCCATTATCATCATTTCATGGGAAGACATCAGACATCTTATTGCACCATGCAATATGGTTAATTGCATTTGTATGTATTGCTCTATTAATCATGATAATCACAGTTATAGTGCAGTATAAGAAGCTTGTGTTTACAACTACATGGAATGATTATGGGGCTAATGAAGTGCTAGTGATCATGTAAATTGATTATATTGTAAAACGAGATTAGATAAAGATGGGCAGTGATGCCAAAAGGTCTCATTGGTTTGAACTTCCTATGACTGGGTTCATAAATATTTGGATGGAAAAGTCTTCCCAGGAAAAATACATTCAGAGAAGTTAATGTGTGAAAGTTGCTCGAGGACTGATAAACTCTGCAGGGTAGCAGACCTGTCAGTTCTGTGCATACCAGTAATCTGAGGACACAGAAAAACTGCTGAATCCCTAGAGGACCATAGTACAGCCAGTATGAGTAAGTTGTGTGACTCAGACCACATTCAAGAGGATGGTGGCTTCTATGTGCATTTAAAGACCACAGGATTGTATATACAGTTAATTAACTAAATTACTCAGGGACTTTATGACTACGCACCTGAGAAGCCACTGGTGTCTTCCTGTTGCAGTCTAGTCTACTGAAGTCCAAGTCCAAACTTTTGCTCCAGAGTATGCAGCTAAGGGCCATTTCCCAACTGTTTCCCCATGAGGTAATGTGTGAAAAAACATTTTAAGTTGCTGATGTGTGATTAGCTTTGCTACTAATGACAGCTTGACTCCACCTAGAATAACTTTGCAAATAAAAGATGTTCATAGAATTATTTGTTGTCCTCCCTCAACTCCTACTCCCTACCAAGGAAAACAAAGCATAGAAACAGGGAAAAATACATATATTTTAAATATATATATATATGTGTTTGTGTATTTATATACCTTGATAGCAACTCTGTAATGAACTAGATATGCAGGTCCCATCTCACAGCTGATTTCAGACACACTGACCACATGCCCACTGTTCAGAGTACACACCACTATTGCTATTCAATGCTCAAGTTTGGAACAGCATTCCTTCCACTGGCTGCTCTTAGCATATTTAAGTAGTTTTAAAGGATGGGAGATGTGTTTAAATCCACCCAGGGACTGAACACAATGGCACAAGAATCAACAACATATATGTATTTGAACAGGAATTGTTCATTGAGTACAGCTTGGGAAATAGGGTCTAAATTAATCTCTGGTACATGAAGTTGATAATCTAATCATTTTCACTCTTGGCTTCAGCTGCTACTCTTTTCTTTATGTTGCAAATATATTTGACTTGCCTTTCTATTTAATAATAAATTGACACACTGAGTTCCACATACAAACTACAACTGGAATGTTTTAAACTTTATTTTACACAAATGTGTAAGGAGAAAATTAATCCCCATCAGACCAGCCTAAATCATGGGAAGGCAGCAGTCTCACTGTTGGGAAGAGAAAAGGAAAGAGAGAAGACAAAATTACTAGCTTTGCAATATTTTCCAGCTATAGCCATAGGCTAAACAAAATGTGTAGGAACAGTATGTTCCATAAAACAAGCTGAAGGAACATACTCCTTCCCTATATTAAAGGATAAATTATAAATTTATTAGGATCACATCTGCTTGTTGTCCAGTTTATTTCTGCCTTTTAACCAGGATCATCTGCTCTTATGTATTGTAGCTATTTACATGACCTCTTCTGCTTCATGACTTGATCATCTCACAGTAACAAATAAATCCCTGCAAACATGATCTAAAATGTGGTAGTACTAATAACCGTCCCTTACAGTTTGACAATGTGGTTTATACAATTTCATATAGACTGCATGCTGGCATGAAGTGACTTTCAAAGGCCAGATAACAGGTTAATCAGTAAATCATTCTGCCTCTGTAGATTGTTAAATAGATGCATCTCTACATGGATAAATTTTTACAGAGTTGCCTAAAGTATCAGTGAACTGTACATCTCCTCTCACCAACCTGAAAATGCTTTAACTTAGTCACAGCCCCTGATAAACTCTAAGTCTTCCTTTTCTTCATATTCCCTTAATTCCAGCTGGCACACAGGTTAGACACACGTCTCTACTTTCACAGAGTACACGCAGTGTGAGCCTTCAAGGACTGAAGAGTGGCAGATATATTTTACCTGCAGCGAATTTGATTGTATTACCTGCATTTAAACCTATTTCCCTTCTGATTAGAAGCAAAGGAAATTGCGTCAAGAATGAAAATATCCACAATTTTTTATTAGTTCTGAAAGGTTTGCTAACCTCCATCAAGCATGTCAGAGACACTTTCCATTTCTCTTCTATGCAAAATGACTTGCAGGTAATTGTGCTCTCTTCAGCTAATATAAGAGTATTTTTGCTAGAACTATGTGTTGTGCCAAGGGTGTCACATTGACAAATTACATTTGACAGCAATTCAACATCACTCTGAGAAACCAAATGTAAAATAATCCAGAGGCATTGGTAGAAAGGCACAGTTAGATACACCTAGTATAAAGTAGCCTAGCCTTCAACCATGAAGCATATGCTCAGAAAAGCTAAGCCATCAGTTTATTGTTTAAAGTTAGTAACAATTTCTTATTGACTTCAATGAAAGACAAGTAAATATTCTTCAGTAGAAATGTATTTGTATTATACAAGAAGCACAAAATTAGAGGCTGTTACAGAATCAAAAGGAAAGTAACATTTCAAGAATTGCTGAAAAAGTACAGTAGTACAGTAGAGAAAGTACAGCTCAGGACCTTACAGATTCTGATAACCAAACTTGACCTAATTGAGGGTGCTTCCAGCGGGACATCTGGGTGCAAGAGATCACCTGACATGTGAATAAGCCATAAGTATGAGACCAGAGCCATTGTGAAAGGCTCTTCTGCACTGACTGTTCTCTAGTGCAGGGTTTTAACAGCTCGATAGAATGCTGTATACTTTTCAGAAGTTAGCCTAAAGTGTACAGTCTCAGGTTTATGCCACTCACAGGTATACATACACACACACACACACACACACACACTTAATTCTGCACCCAATGACACACATGTCTAACAGGTTGAATTAAAGGTGATTTCAAATTTTTAAATGCTAAAGAGCCTTTTCTGCACCTTTTTTGTGATTCTAGATTTGGGAAGCTTGCTGGTTTTTATATTTTCAAATGTCCTTCGCCTCCTCAGGAACAAGTAAAACTTTGGTCTCGGCTTTGTTTCTCAGAAGGGAGATTATGACATAGTTGTGTATCAGTAAATTTCAACATTGGCCAAAACCATTTTACAATCCGTACTTGGTTTTCTAAGGTCAATGAAGCTACTCTGAAATCCTCTCCAGCTACCGTTAATACAGTGAAACAGAGAAACAGTGAAAAAGCTGAGTAGATAACTTTCAGAGGGGCTTCTATTGCCCTTGTCTTTCTGCTAGAGCTCCTCAATTGTATAATCCGTACTCTAAACTGCATACTAAAGCATGACAATGACCTAATTTTTCCTGCCTGTCATACTCAGTGCAAAGGAAAAAGAGTTCACAGGGATAGAGACAGATAGAATTGGTTACTACTCTTTGTTCTTTAAAAACAGGGTAAGTGCTGTTTTTTAAAAAGTAAATCATAGTTTTTGTTAGAAGTTTAACAAACAGTTAAGTTGGGCAAGAACATGAAATTCTTGCAAGAATGCTAACTTTTAAATATTTATTAGCGCAATTAAGTTACAATGAACGTCAGCTGAGGTCAACAGAGATATTCTTACTGATTTCAGTAGCCTTTGGCTTCGATCCATAGCAGCTTTCTCCTTTCTGCACTGTACAACATTCTTTGGTTAAAATAAAATAAAATAAAAAGTTGTAGTGGAAAAATGGTAGATTTTTCCTCTTTTTATGCAAAGTTTATTTTTCTTGCTTTAGGTTTCACTGTCCGTGCATAAAAGGCGTGATTCACATAAAAGCAATCAATATTCTTACTGTCAGCTTAGAAACCACTAAGTACAGTTTACTTACCATATAATTGAGTAATTGCAAACTAATGATTCATTTACTTAGACACATTATAAAGCAAATTAAATAAACTAACATATACTGTGATTTTGGGTGGTTTTTTTCTATTTTAAATCAAGATACTTTAACATTGTGTATGAGTGTCATGGGTTTGTGTGGAGCTGTTTCTGGTGTTGGGGAAGGGCCTGTAGAGATGGTGCCTGTAACAAGTTGCTTGAAATTCTCCCTAGCTCTGAGCCAGACCCACTTCTGAGGCTGAGCCAGATGCCTCCATGATCACTTTTTAAGAAGAAGTTGGAAGAGGAGCGTTCTTCCTGTTCTTTCCTCTTTCTTTTCCAGTTGGTGGTGGTGCAAGGACTTGGAGGAGAGAGAAGTAACCATGCAGACCCCAAGGCCAGTGAGGGAAGAGAGGAGGAGGTGTGCTGGAGCAAAGACTCCTCTGCATCCTGTGGAGAGGACTGGTGAAGTTGAGATTTGTTCGCACTTTGTAAAAGACCCCTTTCATAAAAAGGACTCTGTATCGGCAGAAGCTGCAGCTGCTGAGAAGAACCTACACCAAAGAAGTTCATTAAGGGCTATGACCTGTGGGAGGGACTCCATATAGGAGCAGGGGAACAATGTCAGGAGTCATCCTCATCTGAGAAGAGAAGCAGCAGACCACTTGTGAGAGACTAACCACATCCCCCATGTATAGTATTGAACTTGCAAGCCTATCCCTTGGGTGCTCTTTTAATTTATGAGAGTGAAAAGAAGCAATACTTTGTAAACATTTTCTTGCAAAAAGGAAAAGATTACAGAAGTTGACAGAAGTCTAAGCATTCAGGAGATCTGCTAGACAAATGTGACCTTTCATTCTTGTGTGCAACTCAAGCATGTATCAAGCAAGTATCAAGCATGGATCTCAGAGCATTAGTTTGGAACTCTTTAGCAATAATATATCTTGAGTACCATCACATCTTTATGGTACAGACTATCACCTTTCTCTGTATGACACTCTGTAATCAGTATTTTTTTGTTGCTGTTGATCTGTCCTTAAAATATCTGATGTCCTTCAGTGCAAAGCAATGAAGGTATAACAAAGACCACAGGAGAAATAAATGGATTTCAGCAAGCCTTCATTACATGTTGTAAATTGTTACATTAGTATAGCACTTACAGTCTATTTTCTCTGCATCCTCTTTGTATTTATCTGCTAGGCAACTAAGAATCTGTTGGGATGCATACCTGCAGTTTCTGTGAGTTTAGACAATTGCTTTATAAACTATGTGATCATTTATTACAGCGTGTCCATACAATCAAAAGGGGAAGGGAGAGGGGAGAGGAGAAAAGAGGGAAAGGCAATAGAGAGAGGGGAAGAAAGTTGCACTAGAGTTAGCCTTTTTACGCTTCTTGTTTCATGCATGTGCGATCCAGCCCACGAGCTGAAAAACTGAGCTCTTAACAAATGGGTTCTTTCAACATTTCTATGGACTGACTTCATGCAAAAATTTCTCTGCAAGTATACTCCTGTTTTATTAGAAGAATTTCTGCTAGTTTTGCAGGTCATGGAATTCATCTTGACAATTAATAGTCACACTGAGATCAAACCAAATCTACCATTAATAAACAAAGAAAAAAACTCCAAAAAAAATCCACACAAAAAATCCACACAAAACAGATAAAGCAAAACATTTTTTGCTCTTTGCAGATTTATGCAGAGTTTCTTCAGTTTGGTTTTTGGGGGGTTGTTTGTAAACAGTTCAGTCACTGCAGTGTAAGTTATTGAAAACCAAAACAACCACAAATTAATAAAAGATAATGTAAGCTCAATTTCCATCCATTTCATTATCACTGAGCCTCCAGCATTCTGATACACAGAACCAATCACATTATCCATCTGTGTACATCCTCACAGGCATTTTTCCCATTGTAGCATCGTTGGCTCTTTACCTTCCATTACAGAAAGTGTAGAGGATAATAAAAGAACCATGACTTCTCACCATTACAAATACAGTTGTTTCTCCCTTGTATTTGTAGTGAGATATAGAATAGGTGACACAAAAAGTCACTCATTACATTGCTGTCACATTAAAGAACGCATTGTCTGGAATCTCAAAACACTAAAGGAATCAAATTTTAATTTTTCTTTTATCATCTGGAAAAAGAAAAAAGGGCCTCCTGTCATGAAGTATAAAATTCATTGTCTGATATGATCTATGTTTTAAAAAAGAAATCCACAACATATTTCACAGCTACAGCCTTTGGTTTATTCAGGAAAACTAGCATTAGAATTTGTACTATTTAAGTACCCATCCTGTCTCTGTGCTTACAATGATGAAATGAGATACAGATCTCTTCAACAAATTTCCCTTCTCTGTTTAAACTGTTCAAGTATAATGAAATGTAGAGGATTTGCTCATAAAAGGTAAAGAAAGTTTCTGGTACAGAAAAAAATCCATATAAATTCTGTAAGTATACCCAATGGAGACAGTCAAGGGTAAAATCTGGTTACACACTGAAGTTGTCAATAAAAAGACACTTGTGTTTTCAAAAAGTGCTGTCTTAAGCAGCACTCGAGGACATGTCAACAAAATCATACTTTGCAAGAATTTGAGGTACCTGGTAATGCATCTTCTTCTGTCTAATGAGAATTCTTTGGTAGCGCTCCTATATTTTAGGACTTATAAATATTTGGTTGTATCAAATATACATATACTAAAATTTAATTTGTTACAGAGATAAAAATAACTTTTCAGTATGAGTTTATTAGGTGCTTGATATTAAGTGGCTGCAGCTGTTCCTGCACAGAGCCCGACAGACCCAAATGAACTCCAGATCACCTCAACAGTTCTCTTCCTCTATACTGATTTACAGCACACAACTATAAAAATACAATTTGTAGATTTGTGGTATTTCTCTCACCATGCTTATCTCTCTCAAAGGGGCTGAGACATCATCCACACTAAGTCCTACATGTGAGATTTCCCTAGTTGGCCTTTTCTAGACAAGCCCTTTATAACAACAGTCCCTGTCCATCTTAATGAGCATTCTCAACAGCATGTAACACAACAAAAGCAAGCAAAATAGTCACTGTAACTCTGATACTCATGCTTCAGTGTGACATTAGCTCCTCAGCAGCACCTTTTCGACCAGCTAGATGAAGCCATTCCTGTGGATTCCCTCAACTTCCTGCACAAATGTAACTGATCAGCCCAATTTGTCTCTCTGCTTGCAGATGCCTTCTGGGCAAAACCAGCAAATTCCACTACAAAGGCAAAGCAAACGTGTGGGGTTTATACTCCAGGTGAGCTCCCCTTAATATTTAAAAAAAAAAAAAAAAAAAGGAATATTTTAAAATCATGTACTACTTTTCTAGTAGCAATTACTGACATTTCAATGTATGGCTGTATTTTTCCCTAATATAACTCCAGAAACCGCATTTTATGAGCTATCCTTTGTAGAACTGCAGTTCATAAGAATGATACCAAGAAAAAGACTCTTTTCATAATTATTTTTCTCTCCTTTGCAGAGTAACTCAGTCAGCAATTAATAATTTTGCAATACAGCTACTGAATCGGAAGCGTTTGGGATTTGTCGTTTGGGTTTTTTTCCTCTTTATTTACTATTTTTCATCAGTTTCATGACACAAAGCATTACACAAAGCTATCTCAACAGAGAGATCTTTTCCAGATTATTTCCAGAAACATGTAGGTTTAGAATTTAAGATATTTTTTCTATTTTATAAAAGCAATAAACAGCTAACTTCAAAGGAATTAATTACTGTTATAAATTATGTACTCTCTGATTTCTCACAGAGGGCTACTACCATGAAGATTATTTGAGGTAGCCTTTGTGCAGTCTAGGCCAATCTTTGACCTGTGGTTCAGAGGCTACCATAGACTGGTGTAAGGTCAGCCCTGTACCTAGGAGGTTGGAAATTGCACACACAGATAGTCAGGCAACCACAAAGGGTAAAACATCATCACTGCAAATTAATATTCAAACTTCTTTTAATATCTGGTTATAAATTAAAAACAAACTTTCATGAATCATACAAGAGTTCATTATGAAGTTCTGACAATATATAATAATTCATTATCAAGTGAAATGTGGCAATATAGACATAAGATAACACAGAATCATGGAATCTCAAGGACTTGAAGGGATCTTGAAAGATCATCCAGTCCAAACTCCCTGCCAGAGCAGCATCACCTAGAACAGGTCACACAGGAACACATCCAGGTGGGTTTTGAATGTCCACAGAGAAGGAGACTTAACATGTAGGATTTCTCAGTAACGTTTAGAATACTTTTACCTGCAACAAGTTGAGAAGCACTGTTGTCGTGGAATAAGCTTCCTAGTTAACACAGTCTGGACTCCATTCCTTGCTCCTCCATTATTTCTCAAAGGAAAAGCACAATCCTCATTCTTTCCATTATCACCTAAGTGCCAAAAGCACACATACAATACACTGCTCACTAAAAACGTGTCCCTTAGCTATCACAAGACAGTGGTAATGGTCTTATTTCTTGACACAAACTTAAGCACATTGTATTCTTCTGTAATTAATCAGAAGTGCTGTATTTGCAAGAAGCTGAAATAAAAGCACACAACAGAAGAAAAATAACTTTGCTTTGCAATTTGCAGCATTGAATAGGAAAGCTATGCAGGCTGTATAGAAGTTTTACTCAAAGCCACACTCTACAGTAAGGTTCAGAAAAGAAGGCACAAATTGTCCTCACACAAATAGCAATTTGTAGGTTACATTTTTAATCATATCAAGTGACCAACCTCAGAAATTACTAATGTATAACCAGTGAAACATAAAATAGGAGAAATGGTAAAATATGTCCTACACCTACCACATTTAAAAGTTGAAGGAATTCCCAGAAACCGTTGCAAGTAAGCTTGCTTTATCTACTTTCAGTTTCACAGGAGCTCCATTCACAAGTTGCTTTTTGCTACAGACCTGAGTCCTTTGGAGTCTCCTTGTAATCCAATAATGTTTTAAAAACATGAAACACAAAGTAGGTTTGCTGCCACCAGAATGCTTCCCGTTGCAGTATAGCAACTTAGTTCTAATCTTCATCTTTCCAAGGAGTCTCTCCCAGGAAAAACAAGTGGAAAGTGTCTGCAAACAAATGGAAAGTGTCCACACTTTTATATATAGATATATAAAAAACATGGGAGACTGATGGTACCAAGGAAACATGGGGCCCAATGTGCTACAATTTGCCTTGCTCATCTTCTTTTTCCTACATTTTTCCTAAGAGAAACAGAGACTGAAATGAAGCTGGACTGATCATGCTAGTGTTGTGCTGAATTTTTCTGATGGGTTTTATAGCATAGACAGACAAACAACGAATTATGAGGCGGTATCCAAGAAATTCAAGTGATACAGCTCATGGACATAAGTGCCATAACTGAAGTTAGTGTTGCGAAGTACACAAGACTGAACACAACATCCTGGGCACATCACTGCTGAAGAAGATTAAGAAGACTTCTTCCTTAGAAGCACAGCACCTTTGCAAAGACATACTGGAAAGTAGATCCCTTAACAACAACAGCAGCTTAATAGCTCAGACACAGTAGCACGTGGGTGCTGCGGGCAGCAGGGGAGAGATATCTTTACATGAGGAAAAAGGGAACAGCTGCACAGTGACTTGAAACTGAGCATTTTGCCAAATGTCAAGGTGAAGTTTCAGCGAAGTGGCACACAATTGGGCTCAGTAAAGAGGAAAAGACATGTAACACATGGAAGAGCACAAAGAGGACACCCTGTCAAGTGGTGGCATGTTACGCTCAAGTGAGTACAGTAAGTAGCACACCATGCTTTATAATGAAGACTGAGTTCTGGTGTCCCTACCGTTTTTGCAAGAGAAGCGTGCTTAATTTGCAGACAAAGCACTGCCTGCTGTTTCACACACTTTGGTGAAAAGCACATAAATGGCATATTCCACTTAGGATAAATTTTGGGGAAAAGAAGGTAGAATTTTTTTCCAATCCTCTCTCTCCAGACCACTTAGATCAGAACCAAAATGTTACCTTCTTCCATCTACTTACTTCATATTTGTTCCATGAAAAATAATAAGATTAGACAAATGTGCAGATAGATATTGTCCAGATGATCAATACAAACAGCACAAATGGTGTTTGGAGATCTGAGATCATTTGGAATAAATTCTAAATATTTGCAACATACAAAACCATGAGTAAAAGTCTCTTTCTATTAAAAATCTACTGTATCTAATTATCTTGCTATACTCCCAGTGCCAGTGTCTTCATACAGTGTTCTGTTCTTTCTGGCCCTCTTCATCATACACTGGTACTACAGAAAGTAAACTAGATTCTCTATATTATACTTTGTTCTCTGTTTGACAGGTATCTTTTGCAAACGTTAGTGATTTTAAAATTCTTACATATAATACATACTTTAATTCATACACAAAATACTTTAAACTCACAAATCCAGCCATCTGCAGTCTCTGTTTTTCAAAGCACTGCATATATTTTTAAATATATGTGGCAGCAGACCTGTATTTATAAAACAGATGAAGATATTGCTTTCAAAATAAAACTGAAAAGAAACTAAAACTAAAATGACCCAAGCACATCTCCTTTCTGGTCTTATACATTTGTAGGATGCATTTCAGTAATTTCAGCTTTATTTCCTCTTTATATCAGCAATTATATAAAAGCTAAAACAGATATTTATCAATTACTAATTGAGATACAAGTGTACATTTAAAAAAATATACTTTTTAATAGATATTAAACATACTCAATATATAAAAGTGCAGAAGATCTTATTTAAATTTCATCTAAACATGCATTGTAATAAAAAGAAATTCTTTTTTGTACCTCCTAAAAATTTCAGAATGCTGAGAAAAGCTGGCAGAACCCATGAAATTAGCCTTACTGTGCAGCTGTTGAATACTAAAGAAATTAGTCAACTGAAAGAACTCTATGCATTTTATACAGAAACAAAATCCTGCGAGGAGCACATAAAACCTCTACTGTATCCTAAAGCCAGTATTTTGTGGTTACATTTCTTTTGAACCCTCAAAAGGCTACCTTCTTGGCACTACACTTGATGTTTTTAGGCTAATACTAATGAAGTACAAGGACTTTCCACAAATAAATTCCATAAATTAGGAAATTACTGTATTAGTTTGGAAGAATAAGTAATAACATTTCAAGTAGTCTGTTTTTAAAAATATTTGCTATTGGAAATGGTAGAATAAAATGTGAATAACCAACAATTTCAAGTAAAAATAAAGTCATTATAGTGGCACATTTAAGAGTGAGATGTTCAAATGATAACCGTAGCAAGTATTTCAAGATTTCCAGTGGTGAGTTGAGGTTGACCCAGGACTAAACACTGTGATAGCATGGATCCTCTTCAGGTTTAAGGATATATCAACTTTGAAACACATCAACAAGATAAAATAAGGTAACAACCTGGAATTCTTTACCATTTGGATGTTTGAGTAGAGAAAAATGCTCTGTTTTACAAGGCAATATTTTCCTTTACTGTTACTGAGATGTGATAGCTATTCACCCTGATAAACACTCTAGAAATTATTGCTAATTTTCAGAAGAGTTCTACTGTCAAGACTACATACTTATTAGAATATAAAATATTGTAAAATGGCATTTTTCCTGTTTCACAGACACTTTAAAAAAACTGGAGAAGACAGAAGTGGGGTGGAGTGGCACGTAATCGAACATATAAGTGAGAAGTCCTTTCAGACTTTGCACTGCCTTTTCAGAAACAAACTGAATAATCCCCTACTAGTTCAAAATTTTCTTTTTCTAAATCTTCACCTGAGCAAAGGCATCACTCAGTCAGAACTAGAGGCATCCATCAATCTCTCCTACTGAGGTGTTCACAAAGGCAAAATCAATTTCAAGAAAGACTATTATAAGCAAACAAATATTTTTCAAAACTTAACATTTTAAAGAAGTAAACTTTTCTGTCTGCTTTGAGCCCCGTATCAAATGAAGTAGCTTAAAGAAATCACACTGTATTCTGAATTTGAAAAATAATATGACTTGTAAGGGTGAATGTTTCAGATCCTGAAATCAACAAAAGGAATAAACTTAAAAGTACAACTCTGCTTCCTCTTGACTTTATAGCACACTATTTAAATACTGGGAAAATAATTGAAGTACAGATCCACAGGTCTCAATCCTGAAGTAAACAATTGTTTTGATACAAATAATCTTTTACTATTTATTCCAGATGAATACTTGTATTCTGACTTTTCTTTTGATTAAACATGCACATCCTGATTCCATGCTGGATAATTTCTCTCAAGTCATGTCTCACCAGCTGAGCAAACAGCACAACAGGCTGCACAATCAAAGGCATTTTCTAAATATCCAGACATCCAAATCTAAAGAGAAAAATTAAGTAGACAGAATGGGAACATATTTTAAGACTGAGTAGTTTTCAACATACATTTACAATGAAAACTAAAGAACTATGTAGTCATTACAAACCAAAGAGCTGATTTGTCTAACAAGAACATAGAATAATGAATAGCTCGATGTGAAGACAGACATCCTAGATGAGCCAGGGCATCAGGAAGAGCAAAGAGAACTTTTGGAAGAAAAGTGGCATAGCTAGTCTCAGAAGTTAAGATTAGTTTTTCACTATTTAAACATGTGATTCTAGATGGCCCTGCTCTGCAGGAGGGTTGGACTAGATGATCTTTTGAGACTCCTTCCAGCCCTTGAGATTCTGTGATTAAGAAGATCCTTGAATAAAGAAAATTCTTGACTATGTAGACCTATAAGCTTTTGCTGATTATTATCTTCTGTTGTAAGTACATCCTTCCTTTGACATTTATTCTGGCTAAATTTGTAAAATATATCTAGTTGCATTCATATAGTAATAATTAAATAGTTTAGTATTGTAGGATGTTATGGAATATATATTATGGTACAATTTACAGTAAAATAGACAGACCTCAAAAACAAACACAAGTAACAAGTTTTATTTCATTTCTTTAGGTGCCTTAACTGCTTCTAAAGCTGTGACAGTTGATTCACACCTCAGTTCTGTAATTTCAAAGAACTTACAACTTTCCTTTATAAAAGAAGACAGCATTAGTAATTTTAATAATTTACATCCCCATTGACTCTTCTAACTCAAATGTCCACACAGTTGACATAAGCTACAATAAAATTACATTTCTGTACTGAGATATATGAAAGTCATTTTTCATGTAGGTGATATTAAAGCTGATTTCTCTTCCTAGTCACATTTGTTTTGAAGAGCTATACCATTTCTGTTGTTCTGTTCTAACTGAAACATATTTTTAATCAAACACTTGTAATCTACTTCAGAACCGAAGCCTATATGTGTCCAAATATTTGCCAATGGGATGAACTGGAAACAAAAAATATGCTGACCAGATAAAAAAGTCCAGTTTATCTAATATTATACTTATTAAAAAAAAAATACAAAAAAACAAACAAAAAAACCCCAAACCATGAAAGAAACAGATTCCTTTCATACTCTTTTCAACTATTGTTATCCTATCAAGTTTTTGCTGTACCTTTATGTATCATCATTCTTTGGAAATAATTTCAGCCCACTAAGCTTAAAGGGTTCACAATACTATTTCAGCCCAACTGGTCTGAGTTAAAACTGCAAAAGCCCCATTTCCTGTGGTTCTTCTTCTTGTGGCAGATCAGTATGAAACATAGACACGGCCACTCCCTACAAGTGCTTATTTCTATTTGTTGTGCCTTTGCATTATATTTTCTTTAATACTATTAGCACCTTGCATGAAGCACAACATACAAAAACCAGCTACCTTACAATCAGATGTTCTTGAGAACATGTAACTCCTGAAAGTTCTGTAATGATTCCTGGCCTTGCATGTTGACCCATCATTTTTCAGAATTTTTCCTGATCAAAGGTGATGATGAGTGGTGACAGGAGGTGAGTCATCATCTCTTTTCCCAGCATACTAAGACAATGTCAGTCTCGGGAAGTGGAGATTAGACTGGACATCTAGACTCCTCAGTCCCTGTGTCTAGATGTAGCCACACAATCTGGGAATACAGCACTTAAAGCTGCTCATGGTTTCTAGAAAACCATCACATGGCCTTCTAAAAGCTCCTCTCAAAATTGTCAGTTTGTACACGGTAACTATAAGATTAATGAACAATTCACAATATGTGCAGAAAAGAAATATAATCACTTAACAGTATTCCTAAACCTATCCAGACATTTTGTTGTTGTTTTCATGAGAATTTACTAAGTGCTTAGGCAAAGGAAATACACTCCTAATAATTTTACTGAGATCTCAAAATGGTAAAAATATCACTTGTATTCACAGAACACTTTCTTTAAGTAATTACCTTTCATACAGTATCAGACAATGGGCCAAGGGGAACAACTGTCTAGTGTGCTTTGAGGAGTACAATTATCTTTCATTTAAAGGTAACGTTGCTATTTGCTCCCAACCATATAGTATGCATTTGTTTTGTATACTTCACATTATTATTACAGCTGAATAAACATCAACAGTTATGTTGTGGATTTTTTTCTTCCACACTGCAGAGTTTGTGTTTTGTTGGCGATCTGAAATTTCTTCACTATCCCAGATTTCTTCACATACAATCTTTTAGAAGGACAAACTATAGACAGTCAAAATAGCTGTAGTATTTAGCTGCACTTGGTTTACTGAGTTGTATACAGTTCCTGTTCTTAAATTGTCAAGGTATTTTAGTTTTCAGTCACAAGACTCATCTGTCTAAAGCTGTCAGGTTGTTAATTGTTAAATATCCAGCTTTCTATATAGTATAAAGTACCCAAGCGTACATTTTATATACACATTATATTAACATGAAGAGAAAGATCTCAAAAACGTGCTCCGGTTACTGAAGGAGAGTAGTGACTTGGAAAAGGTTGAGGTACTTGCTGCCACTTTTTCCTCACTTTTCAGTGTTGAGTTTTCCTCGGGTCCCCAGGATCCCACATCTGGGCTGAACTCTAGGGAGAGAAGCACTTTGGTAGTATGGGAAGAAGAATTTAGAAACCAACATGTGGTTCATGAGGTCACCCTCTACCAGCTTCAAAGGGTTGTACCAATCAGAAGAACTGCTTGTCATCAGGGGAAAAAAAAAAAAAAAGAGGAAAAAAACAAAGAAAAAGAAAAAAATAGGAAGTGAATGTAGAGAAATAGAGACTACTCAGGTTCACCTCAGTCCTTGTGAAGGTTATGGAGCAAGATCTTTTTTATGTGAAGTCAGTTTTAGGCACTTGAACAACAAGATAGATGGGAACAACCACACAAATCAAAGAAAATCATTCTTGGCTGTCTTGACCACTTAATTATTTTAATCAGTATGGACAAAGGGAGAGCACTGGATGTTGTGTGCCTTAAATCTAGGAAAGTCTTCATCACAATCTCCTACAGAGCCTTGGTCATCAATCTGGGGAGATACAGACCATATGGGAGGTTGAGTAGACCACTGAACTCAAAGATCAGTGGCTTGAAGTTCATCTGTGCACTAACTACTCTCGGCATTCTTCAGAGGCTAATACAGAAGCTAAAACTCTAGAACTTCTTTATTGAAATCTGGACAAGAGTGCAAAATGCATGCTTAACAACTTTGCTACTGCTATCATATACAGGAAAGTACTCCATGTCTTGCAGAGTAGGGTTCAGAGGGATCTCAACAGCAGAGAGAAAGAGCAAACAAAAGCCTCTTGCCATAGAAAAAAAAAACCCAATCAACCAAAAAAACAGGCAAGTTCTACATCTAGGACAAAACCAAACTAAAACAAGAAAACAAACAAATCAGGTAGCAATAGAGGTGACAGGATAAGCAGCAACCCTGTAGAAAATTATATAGTTCTCCAGCGAACCATGAATTCACCATGGGTCAAAAGTGCAGCAATGATGATCACCCACTTGCTGGGCTGCCTTACAAAAGCACAGTACGTGGTCAAGAGCGGTGATTCTTCTCCTCTACTTGAAATACATGAAGGTACCTTAGAATATTATGTACATGTCTGATTTGGAGTTCTCTAGTGCAAGGCACACACAAAAACTGGAAAGAATCAGGGACTATCAAGATGATGAGAGAGCTGTGAAAGCTCTGGGCAGGGGATCAAGGAGGTGGGGAGTAGTTCGTTTGTTATGTTTGAGTCTTGGTGATTTTTTTCACTAGATATTGAAACAGCTTGCCCAGGAAGACTGTGGAATCTCCAGCATCCCAGACAGTGAAAGTTTGACTGAATAAGCCTTGAGCAGTCTAACTGAACTTCCTTTCTCACTTAGGCTATGGTGTGACTCAAAATTTCTGTTATTACAATACAGTGGCTTCTGAAGCAAATACCTGAATGGTGAACCCAAATCTATAACAAAGGTGACAACTGCATATGTCTGTTCTGTTATAAATGGCCATGGTATAAGAAGTTGTAGTATCTACTATGAATTAGGAAAGCATACTTAGTGAAAGAGCTGAGCTTTCATTAATGTCAGTCTGACATTTGCAAAATTGATTTGTTTTGACATTTAGAGCACTTCTGTTGTAATGTGGACTCATGTCTGACATTAAACAAACTAAATTACAGTGGTTTTGCTTAAAAGCTTCCCATAGAACACTTATTTTACAAAGCAGACAACAACTCTTCTAGCAGATGCAGGCGTGTTTTAAAAAACAGAGCAGATACATTGACTAATCTGGAAACAAAATCCTTAACTGAAAAATACCTAAAGCATTAAATGTTGGTCACTGAAAATAAACACAACTTGAGGGCTTAGTCATAAAACTTGTAATCCAATTAAAAGTTTAGGGTAACACATCAAGAACATTATCAGCATTTTTATCTTAAGAGAACAAAAGAAAAAGAAGAGGCTTCTATCTGGAAAAAAAAAAGTAGAGAGAATAGGACAAAGACTGAAACATCTGAACTCTTAGCAGAATCACAAGTCTCTTGGTTTACACTTGACATGCATAAATTGATCACATTGAGTTAAAAAGAGATGTCTAGGTTCTCTCTGAGTGAATCTTATATCTGAATGTCAATCTATAATACATGTCACAGTTTTATTCTGATGAATATTCCAATGTTAATTTGGATTAAATTTTCCTATTACTTAATCATAATGTATAACAAATTGTAGGATTCTTCTGGGATTTATATCTGGAAAGTATACAATACAGGATCAGAGATTGTAATCCACAGTATTATATTCCTTCTCTTACTGATTAAAATGTCAGGAACTAAGTTCAAGTAAGCTGTATGATTAATCATACATGTGTAGAATATCCCAACAAAGAATTATTCCAGCATGTCTTCCTTTTTTCTGATTTTTATCCTGCCATGGTAAAAGTGTGTGATGACATATAAAAAATGTTTCACCTGGTAGTAGCCACATGGGGAATCCTCTCACTCTGTAGGCTACCAAGTTAACCATGGCAAGTTTATGGTCACGCACTACCTCTGCAGATCACTCACTCTATCTTATACATTAAGCAGTGTACTTCTACCTGCTTTTCTGTCAGCTCAACAGTGACAGTAGACCCCGATGAAACCTTTCATCCCCTTTGCTTTCTGTGTTCTCTTCTGTATTATGATACGTTGGCTTGTTTGCTAGCTTCCTGGGATTTCAAGATGGGTTCCCAGGACTCCGCTAGACAGATCCACACCTGCTTAATTTCCAAGATCAGTTGAAATCAAACCAAAGTGCTCAACCCGTATAGTACATTTGCAATTTTTAAATGTGTTCACTTATTCCTTCCATATGCTTTCAGTTCAATAACGTCAATGCCAGAGAACTCCATGAGGAATTAAGCAAAGCTGGAGATGAACTTTAGTCTATTTCTTTCTTCATATCTGTTTTCTAGACTAGTCCACCTAATATTTCTTGTTGGGTCCTTCTTTAAACTGTTTACTTTGACATACAGATCTCTTGCACAATGATTCCATTTACATTTAATTTACAACATAGAAATAAATATAAATAACTGAAATCAACTATTCTGAAGCAAACTGCACTCCATTTGTCAACCTTATTGACAACCACCACCCAGTTCTCTTTCCTGGATCGTCAGACTTAATTACTCTGCATGAGCTATGACTTCTCTCTTAGGATATTACCTTTTTGTTTGCTATCATAAAGGAATATGTAATATTAATCTTGTGAGAACTCCAATTTGACATATTCTAAGGGACAGCTCTAGTACTCACATCATCTTTAGCCTTTCTGTTTTACTTCTCTTGCTAAATGCAAAAGAAACATCTTAACAGTATACCTTTAGCAGACTTGCCTTTTCCTGTCAGTTCATTTACAGTAATATATATATATATGTATAAAGTGCATATGCAAAAAAAAAAAAAAAAGAAAATGACAGACCTGTTCTATCAAAAACTGAATTCAGACACACATTAAATTGTATTCTTCCATTACCATTAGAGAGGTTCTGCGTTCAATAAACTATGTTTTAAGCATTGTTAATCTGAAAATAAAACAAGCTCAATCTGATTATTCTTAGATAACTGAGGATCATTTTTAATACCTTCTAGATGATTAAGGTTTTTTTAAAATATTCTTTAGGGATGGAATGAAAAGGCTCAAGGGCTACAATGCCTGAATTTGCATTTTAATACATTTCTTCAGATTGATATGTCAAGTCAAGGACATCATAATGAGTTTATTCAGGCAGAGGGAAACAACATTTATTTACAAAAAATTCAGTGTAAGAGTGAAAGGATTTCCATCAAAGCTACTTTATAGACTTTATAGTTGATATTTTGCACTACCAGTGTCATGAATAACTGAAGTTCAGTGACAGTTGACACCTTAAAGCAATATTATTACATATCAGTTTAACTGTGTCAAGAGTAGTTTAATGAAAAAACAAGCTTAATTTTTTTTAACCCGCTGTTTTCTTTGATCGTTAATGAAAATACAAGAAATCAGTAGTCTCAGCATCACTTCCAACAATGTTAAATCATTGTGCTTAAGAAGACAATTATTATAGTACTTAATATGTGCCTGTATTGATCTGAAAGAGCAGTACTACTTACATTTTCTAATCATACTAAGAAATCCATAAACATTAAAAACGTTCCAAATTATGCATCATTGGTTTCCTTTCAATTTTCATTTCCAGTAACTGATGAACATCAAAATGTAGAGAATCATTTAAAAGCCCACAAGTAATTACAGGAAAGAAAACTGGATTATTCGTCTATGACTTCTACATCGAGTAAACTGTTCAGTACATGACTGCCATTGCTATTCAACACTTGTAGTTGTTTTATCACAGAATGTATCTGAAGTCTACCCAGATGGACAAATTAGGGTACACTGATGTAATATAACATGCATATCAGTAATCTTGCAATTACGTATAATACCGTCTTTAGTGAAGTAGCACTTCAGAATTAATAAATGGATAATATCTTCAGATTAGTTAAACTGACATGCTGAATTGTAGTGCTTGATTTCTGTCTATTGCTGGGGGATGCATTTGCACTTTGTTATTAAAATTTATGTTAAATGTGAAATGATAATGCTTCTAGATCTTAAAGACTTTTTGTTGTTTTTTTATAAACTATTTACCACTTCCTAAACTCAACATTTTAGGAAATGCTTCATATTCAAACAATGATGCAAGTATCTCTGAAATGAGCTTCACATTAGCAGACTTGATGGCAAACAGCTTACCATAAATTCACATCTGCGATGCTTTCATGAAATAAATAATAAACCCGAGTTCAGCCTTTGCTTCACAAAACAACCCCCAACAAGCTGAATGTAATCTCTAAGTACCATGGAAGTACTTAAATACAGAGAGTAATAGGGTAAGGGAAGACACAATGGATCAGTAACCAGCTATACTTCATAATGACCTACTTTGCTCTGCAGTAGAAAACCCAGAGTGAGGGACTCTAAGCATTCCTATAGAATTTTTTTTTTTTTCAATCAAAACTAAAATCCATTTCTTTAGCAAATTTAAATTCTATTCCATTATGATTACTTCTTACTAGAAACAAAGGCAATATGTTTTACTGACAGCAAAACCTGAAATAAAATCTATTCCCTGATTCTCATTTACTTTCTTTTGGCAGTCGTGTGAATCACTAAAACCATTGTTGAAAAGCTAGCAAAAAAAATAAATCTGCCAATTCCAATTATTGTGCTTTACACAAATATTAGGCACATATGAACGAAGCTGTATGGCATAAGAAAGTAGCCAGGAGAGTCTCCTGGGTTGTTCAAATTAAAAGCAGAGGCAGTAGCTATTTCTGAGAGGTCGGTTAGGACAAAATATAACAAATTCTTCAATAAAAGGAAGGGAGAAGCTATAGTAGACACCTGACAGCTAAAGGGTTTGAGTTCATCATTTGCTTTACAAGATTTGTAGTCCTAACAGAATACAAGTATGGCTCCTCACAACCAATGTCTCATTTTCTTCCCTGTGATGGGCTTGTTCAAGCGCTTAAAAAACAAAAATAACCAAATCGAAAGATACACAGCCCTTTCCCGGCTCAAAAAAGTCAAAACCAGAAACACATAAAATCTTTACCACCCTCCAGAATATCAATTCCTGCATATTACACTACAATTACAGCTCTAAGAACAAGCCAAAATGATTTTTTTTTTTTCATTTTGATGTTGTCAGATCATTTCTGCTTTCTCTGAGTCAGGTTTACTAAGAAGTGATTTTCAAAAGAACTGAGAATGGCAGAAGAACAGCAGTCAAAACCAATTAATCTTACCAACTCCATACAATCCAAGTTCTCCTACTCTGATGTTGAACACTGGTATCATAAAAAACAGAGCTACAAAGTTCAGTCCCCAAGTCCATGTCACGCTTGTTATCTTACCTGAAAATGTTTGCTAAGTTGCCAACTACAGAGATTCTTGTACCAAATTTTATCATAAAGACAGCTTTGTTCTAAAGATATCTTAAGATAATATACAGGCTATTATCCACATCATGAATTCATACAGAAACTGCATAAAGAAGAAAGTGAATTATTTTTTTCTAGAGAAAGAGACTAGAAGACAACATTATAATAGGTAGTAATATAATAATGAATTAGAAAATTTGAATACTTTTTCTCTGTTGATTCAGCATCAGAATTGACAGTAAAATTTGTTACCCAAAAGACAGATATAATGATATGCACATAACACACTGGGAGAGGAACTTGACCTACAATTAAAATCTGCATATTCAGTTTGTAGGAATTTAGAAAACTATGTAAAGTAGAAGATTACATATTACTGTGTACATACAGAATGAAGACATTTGGAGTAAAAATACCAGGTTTAAACCTGTGGAGGTTTTCTCCTTACTCTAAAAGAATTCAAACAAATGCATTGCTAAAAATACAGGCTATTCTAAAAGAAAAATAATATCCAAAACATGTAGATAATTCCAATGGATGAATATGCATTGATATTGAAATAAAATGAGAGAAAGATAAAAACACAATACATATACAGAGCAGTTATGAGAGATTGGGGACTATTTCTAAGTACATGGAAACAGATATTAATATTATAGGAACTCTTATTAGTCCAATAAGAAATCCATTCTAAGTGTAATTTTTTTTTTCCACTACATTTGCTGAATAAATCAACCTTCTGATAATGAGCTTTGGCCTACTGCCACTCACTGACTTTTCATACTCAGCACTTCATTACTTTGTAATGCCTGTTTACATTACAGGAATCAAAAGGATGAACAGATATTAATGAAGTCACTCAAGTACATAGTATAGTCTCTAATGAAAAGCAATGTTACTCTAGAGCTGATGTAAAATAGTTAACACTAGGGGCTAGATTTAGAGTCCACTGACTGCAAAGGTCAATCATTTTATGTCTTGCTTTTCTACCTTTAAACCTCAAAATATAGATGTTTCATGATATCAGACTGGATGCTTGTGGTTATAATCCACTCAGAAAAAATGAGAAGAAATATTATAAGATAAGCAAGTATGAAAAAAGTCACCTTGGTAACATTTTTTAGGTATATAGCTAAAAAAATATTTACAGTAACAGCTGAATAGTGGAATTTTGGAGGAATGTTACAAAGAGCCACAAGAGGCTCTAGACTTGTCTCATTACTGTAAGTGAAAGATTGAGTGACCACTGAGTAAGACAACCACTAAGAAAAAACCAAGTCTACCATCCCTTTCAGACCCTTCAGGGAAGACTACCAAGCTGTCTTCTCAAACACTTTCAGGAAGATTTGTTTGCTTTGCTTGGCTCACATTTCAAACTAGCAGGAAGGACCCCAACCAATCCTGCTTTGAAAAACATGTACACAAATTTACTGAGACATCATGACACAAAATACATTGTTTTTCTTTTAAGCTCGGTGTCATAACTCCAGTAATATTCTATATTACATAAACTGAAGCAAACATGATAGATGCTTTCATTAAGCCAATTGCAACAAATTCCAAGTAAATATGAAGAGAGATTGTGATGTAGCTGGGATCCCTTTCCTAAGCCAGAATGTCTTTATTTAGAATTTTACATTGCTAAGTATATGATGGACTTGGATTTTAGAAAATAATCTGATTATAAGTAAAAATCCCTCACAACAGAAGGCAAGGATGCTCAACACAAAAGGAAACTCCATGCTCTGCTAATATTTAAACACAAACCTGCTGAACTTTTGATCATGCAAGGAAGTCTTTCACTGTTTCTGAAGCTCATTAACTTGAAAATCCTACAGAGAACAAGTTCTGGGTGTGCTGGTTTAACCACTGAGATTTTAGCTGTGGTTCTTCCTGAAGTATCCAAAATTACTTATGAAACAATCTTAATTTTTTTTTTTTAAAAAAACCCTGAAACAGTAACAAAAATCACAACTCCAAGCAAGTAAATAAATAAAGATAAAAACACAAACAAAACAACCACTGCAGTCTCAAAAGAACAGATAATTTTATTTGCCTTCCCTGTACGCATCATGCATCCTCACAGAATAATGGATGCACTTGGGGTTGCTGGTGTCAAGACACATTGTTAAGCACTGCCAATTATCTGTTTCCACTAGAGAGAATGGAAGTTGAAAGCGGCTGATGCTGCAAAAGACAGAAACTTTAAATTAGGCATAAATTGCAATGCAGTAGACGGAAACTGCCGTCAACAGTCTAAGTAAATACTGGCGTCTATTGAAGTGGCCACTGCCCACTGCCTCCCACAACGCAGGCAGCTCGGCACTCCCTGGTTGCCATGGAAACTGCAGGATCGCTCCCTGCATACTCTGCCCCCATTTGAAATTCTGCTGCAGCACTGAAGCATCATTTCCACTGCACAACGGTGCATGGTTATTACAGAAGAATCCTGCTGCTACGTCCTCAGATTGCAAGGTCATAAAAATAAGGAAATTTACAACACAAACATCCTGTGTAATTTTCGAGTGGCTGCCTTACAGATATCAACAATGGAAACAAAGTCCTATGGTCAGAAAAGTGCTCCCAACATTCTAGATTAGAAAAAAAAAAAAAAAGATATATCTACAGCACTCCTTTACTTTTCTGAGGGGACAGAAACGTTATTCTCAGTTGTTTCATACATAAGATTTTATGAACGTCGATGTTCAGGCTGCCTGTATATCATTCTTGCACAATTCTTATTACACAAAAAAGCATGTACGCTTGCTATATGAGACTCAAGAAGTTTGATATATTGATACTATACTCTAGATACTATACTCAGCTTCTTACATATTCTGTGGTTGTGAAGTCGTGTGCTTCAAGGGCTCTAACAGAGAAAAGCAGCTGAAAGGTTGAGCAGCAAGCATAATATGAGCTTAGTACAGCAAAAGAGAGGTACTATGGTCAGTATACACCTGGTTGCTATCCATTCATCAACCATTTCAGAATTTACATGATTTATTATAGAAAGTTCATATCATATCTAACTGCAACAATGATCTTGAATGAAACAAACGTGCCCTTTTCTAGAAGTATTTCTACTGTGTCATCCATTGCTATATGTATTTGTACTTTAATATGAAAAGGCAGTTAGTTCACCTAAGAGTTAAAACCTCCCTTGGTCTTTAACACAAATGTATGTGTAAAGAAGTGACTATAGCTCAAACAAAGATTTAATGACTTGAATAAGTAGACTGCAGCAAGTAGCATGAATACATACTTGGCTAAAAAAGCACTGCAGCTATTCTAAGTCCTTCTCAATGCTTTTGGTTTTGTTTGTTTGTTTTTTTCCAACAGTGTAACATTTAGCACTTCAACATCTATGCTAGGAACAAATAATACTCATTTACTAATGGTTTCCCATCATATCCCTCCACTCCTAGTACGACTTTAATTACCCAAAGCAAGGCAATTGAGCTCAGAACTTCAAACAATTGTTAATTTTTTATGTATTTGTGTTTTAGAATCCCTGTAGCTTTTGGAATACCTCACACCTTCCTGTGAAGCCCTATGTTAGATGCCACTATAATGTTACATTGTCAAAGAGTTCTACCTCAGAGCTTAGGACAAAATCCTCAGACACTGTCTACTTAAACCACCTCACTGAAAAATTCAACAGATTGATCTTTTATACCAACAATACAGTACAATTCAAAATAAAAAGAAATCAATATATTGGTTAATTTTTATTCCATTCTTGGTGCATGAAGAGAGTTCCAGTTCTCAGAACAGGAGTCCAAGAAATATAAATAAATAAATAAGTAAATGGGGATGCTATCTTCAGATTTCAAAGAAAGCATGAAGCAAACAGGTTTGAGTCCAAAAACATTCCCATCTTCATAATCTTGTTGCCTCCAAACACAGTCTTATGTCATCCCTTTCAACTAATTGTGACTTTTCTAAAAAGATGTTTTGAAATTTAGTCAGAAGCTGTTACTCACAAGTTTATACTCAGATGGTAAAAACTGTAGATTAAAATCCACCCTTCAAACAGATGATATCCAGGCATATAGTCTCCCCCCACAGTCGAAGGAAGATCTTTTAATATGAATATGACACTTCTTACAGCAAGGAATCCTTTGCATCACTTACACTTTTGCACAATATTAGAAATTTATATTTCTTATTCAAAGCTTTACTGATCATTTTAGTAAATTGGCTAAAATGAAGTCTTATCACAGTACAAGACGTACAGTACAGCTATAAGCCTTGCCAGGAGTGAATCAGTTCAGTCCTCCTTGGCTACACTTCCTACTTCCACTCTGTAACATTAGAGATGGCAGAAATGCAGATCTTGCAATACAGTTTCCCATCCATCCCTATATTTCCCAAAAAAATACATTCCTCACAAATGCTGACTCAATGTCTGTGTGTGACAGAGAATTTTGAATAGTACTTAATAAACAGAAGCCTTTGAATTCTTTGTATTGGTCTCTAAAGGTCCCTTACAACCCCTATCATTCTATGATTCTATGGTTCTATGATTAGCTGAAAATTCTGGCATAATCCAAAGACAACCATCTTTACACCATCAACAAGGCAAAGAAAGTTATAATCCAAGTTTGATCTTACCTATCCACTTCTAAAAAATTGTCAATGCACAAGCGAAAAAAAATTCTCCCATTTCCTGGGGAGGTGGTCATTACAACCCAGCACTCCTTCACAAGATCAAATACTGGATTTGCTGTTAATTCCTGTGATATAAATGGACTGTTTCAGCTCAATCAAAGACAATTTGAAATATCACTGAAACTCTGCTTTCCCCTCAGAGAAAAGCCCACCAGATGTCAGAGCTCTGAAAATCTATCAGCAATCAGCAAGAGGTTAAGTACAAAGATTCTCCTCTTACTCACAGCAATGGGGACAGAAGGGTCTCACAGGTTAACAGCTCTAGTCCTCACTATCCTCTGTCCAGGCTGAAGCACCACGTCAATTTGTTGTGTTAAAAGCTGGGGTTTAGCTTAGAAAGGCGTGACTTGTTTCTTCAATGTACAAGACTGAAAACTAGTTCTTTCTTATCACTGTAAGACTAAATATATATATTTTTATAAATAGATAAAAAAGGATAATTTCTATTAAAAAGTAGCTAAAAAATGGAGCAGGGATTAGCCTTCTAATGTCCTCCAGCATCCCTTTTTTATGAATTATAACATCCTCAGTCAATCTCACTGTTCCACATTAAAAAATTTGCAAGAACCTGAAATTACGTCACAATAATAGTTGTGTTCTGGTTCGAAAATTGAATCCCAGTCACATTCAAAAGCAGCCTTTTAAATCTACCTACCTTCAAGGACTTCCATATGTAAAGCATATTGTACTTGTGGAGACTCTGCTAGTAGCTGCCTACTAGCAAGGTATCAATAGGAATCATTCTGAATGTATTTCAACCTACATGAGAAACAACATAGTAATTTCCAAAGTTGAGGAATGTCAGAGTATATATCTATTACGTTTACTTGAGGCTACAAGTATTGTCAGTAAGTTTTCTCACAGTAAGTTTTCTAGAATACTATCATCATCACACAGTGAATAAGTATCCTCTGCTCCCTTAAATCATTTCTCTGTGCATTCTTCTGTAAGCCAACGTGAAGGAAGCAGACAAAGTGTAGCTGTTCAGTTTACCATCAGCTTCTCTCCAAAGGGAAGAGTGTGTTTTTGTAAGGTTGTTAGCTACATGGCCCAAGTGTTAAACGGCAAGAATCCTGCTATGAACATGGGGCACTGTGGAAGACGTCAAACAGAATGAACTAAGAGGGCTATTACATGCATTGACTGCTGGCTCTCAGAGCTGCAATAAAACTTGACAGGTATGTTCACAGACAGAGAGTTAATCTGAAGTAAACTCAATACCTCAACTTCTCAATTTAAATTCACCTGAGCATTCAGTAAAACCCTAGATGAGCTATCAAAATCCAAGGCATAAAGCTGGCTCATGGCTGGTCAGCCTCACTGATCCTTTCTACCTCTGGAATCTGTGCACATTCTCCATGTTCATGTAAAACTGATTAACTGTAACTCCCTAATACTGTTTCTACCTTCGTCATCTATACTGTGTCTAGTGTCTGGAAAAATAAAGGAAATCTAACAGCCTCCAAACCACTTCCTAGAAGGCCTTTAACTCCAAACAAACAGATGGAAATGGAAATATAGATGTGAGCTACAAACTGTGATGACCGTGAGAGCGGATAATTAAGTCTCATTAGGCCAAATCCTGAACAGAACTGACCAGCCTGTCCTGAACAACTGCTACCACTCCACAGGAGCAGGATACAAATTTTGCACAAGTTTTCCTATGACAAATAAAGAAGCAATCATTTAGTATCTTCTGTTTCCCAAATGATTTCTTTCCTCAACTGGGTAGATCTCCTCAAAACTAGAAACATATGTTCTACAGTAACATAAGGTCTCAACACTATGAAGTCACCTCACACCTGAAGAATTAGTCTGTTATGCAGCAGAACATAATTAATTAATCAATTTTCAAATTAGATTTAAAGATGATACACATGGTCATGCTAATGCTCATTAATGTATGTTAATAGACAGATATTTAAATAGATTATAGTGAAAATCAGTACATGAAATCAATGGCATATCCTATGAAAGGTGTCAGTACTAATTCATTGTCCTATGAGACCTCTTATATCATCTCCCATCATAAATCCAAAATCTTTCTTCAAATTGTGGGTAGTATGAATCTGTATGCCACCAAAGCATAAGTTTGACAAAAAAAATTACAATCCTTTATTTATCTTCCTTTTAAAATAGTAATGAAATATAATTTATAAGTTTTTAAAATGTGTCAATCATACTCTCAATAGTTCTGCATTCTTTTCCAACAACCACAGAGAATTAAAACAACACTTAAAATATCTGGATAATTTACCTTCTATTAATACAACAAATGTCCTATATTTTAACATAAATCTGTATGTAGATTTATACATAATTATTAAGTATCAACTGGTAAAAATGTCTATTTAATATATATAATGACTGAAAATTCCCACAAAATAATCAAGTAGGTTAGTTTGGATGACAACACTACAAAAGTTGCATTATTCCTAGGCAAAACAGTCCTTAAACTTCATAAATAGTTAAGACATTCTAAACTACTGTCAAGTGAATATGAACCAATGTAATATTTCCCACTCAAATCATAAGAAATTTAATTTCATATAGTTTGAATATGTCACAGGAAACACTAGTTATTTGCATACAACTATACTAAGAACGGAATACATACAATTATATTAACATCTGTGCCTTGAAATGTTAATGGAATGATGCTTTTGTGGAATTAAAACTTCCTAGTAATTGTGAGCAATAAGCTACTACATAGAAAATGATAGGCTCTGTAGTTACAACTAGGAAACTGCTGATAAGATAAGTTTAGGATGCTTTCAGCAACAAACTATGTTTCTCTTTGAAAATTGCTTCCATACTGAATCATATGCTGCACAATAATGGGCTGAATTGTCAGTGAGAATGCAGACATGCAGAAAGAGCTTGAAGTTCTTTTCCTGACCAAAGAAATTGAGATTACTAGCACTATGGAAGGAAACAAGTGGCAGAATTCAACATTTCCAAACATTAAAAGGTATGTTGCGTATAAACCAACATGGTATTCATTCATTCATTCGTTACTGTTATTCAGAATATTTTAAGTTACTACTGCAAGGACACAAACAATTTTTTATTTTTTTAAATGTAGTATTACCTCAGTCACACTCTTTGTATCTCTGCTCAGTAAAAAGAGAGAAGGTTTGAATTGCTATTCGGCATAGGATTCATTTTGTTGAAAGCCAGTTTGTGGAAAATGTTGACTAAAACCATTTTGAAAACTAGCAACAACGTCTGTCAGATGACTCTAAATAGAGAATGTTGCAGGTCTGTATTCATGGCAGTCCTACTGATACAGATGCTCAGTTGATTTTCCAGAATTTTCTCTGACACTAAAAAGCTCACAGTACAGCAATTTCATTTAGTCACAAAATGTATGTGATCAAAAATTGCCAATGCACTTACATTTTAATTTCTTTAACATTGTTTACATTCTTTGTGTATGTATTTTGTTTAAAATCAGGTATCTACACTCCCATTTCCAATACTATAAACTTACTAGAAACTTAATATTGAAGGTGGATAACATTTCAGTACCTACTTCCAATACCATTCTCATACTGTCCTGTACATCTTGTGTGTCTGAGCAAGACAGATTTATCAGTTATCAGTCTTCTTCCTTCCATAAATAATGGCTACATGTGTAAGTACAATTATGGTGCATTTGAGTGTGTAGAATCAACCTGTTTAATGATAAAAGGTGCCGTGTAAGCTATATTTACTGGAAGTATTTAAATTGAACACTTCTGTTCTGGGCTTTTAGGGTGGATGTTTTTTTTTCAGGGGATAGGGGAGCAGTGTTTTATTTTGGGCAGAGAAGTCTGTTTGTTTTTTTTTTTTTACCCTCACTGAAAATAATTGTAAACAGTATTAAAAACTTTAAGGTTTAAAAAAGAAAAATGTGGGCACTCAAGTATGCAACAACTTATTTTGGACACAGTAACTCTACAAGTTGCCCTACTAATAATGCTAATTACTCAGTTTTCATAACAATGTTTGCAGATGGAAAAATCTTCTTTGTCAAATCTGAATGCATGAGGTTTTATCACCCTTCTGAAAGATTACTATTCCTATGACATTCAGATACTCTGTATCATGGATCTCCTTTGGTGGTTTACTTCTTTCCTTCCTAGGCTTGTTCCGTGTATTAAAGCTTCTGTATAGAAGAGCATAACACTAAGTGGATAGAAATATGCACAAGCAGAACTAGTGAATTTACATTTGGTGGTTCCCTGTAGTTTTGTATTATAGGATCAGAGTTAATAAAGACTGCTTTTGTTACATGTGACTTTGTATTTGGTGGTTTGGGATCCATCTTACCACAAAACTGTAAGTACAGAAAGATAAATTCCTAACTGTGTTTTATAACTGCAAAACTTTTGTTGTAGCTGTTATTTTTAAATACTTAAACCAAGGAACTAAATTTCACTCATTTTCCAAAAGACGACAGTGAATACTGATATTGGATGAAACAGGAGGTTGAGTTGGGCTCTGTCATCAAAACACTGACATTTTCAGAGCTTCTGTTTGAGGCTTTTTGATCCCTTTGATCAGGACTGGGATAATCCACAGCCTGATCCTTGGGGACACCAGAAGACTATCAAGATCCATATATAAATTCTTCTCATTTAGAATAAGGGCAGACATCTCTTGGAGTACCGCTCATGATTTCCAGATGACTACCACCCATGCTGTGGCAACTTCTGCCTTAGGAATTATAATTTATAAGGAATTCATAATTATAGGAAGGAAAAAACAATCCATTTCCTCCTTTTAAATGTTATTCACAGCAGTGCGGTAAGTGTTGGATAAATTATGACTCCTCATGAGTAAATATAGATAAATTCTTCTCAAAAAAGCATATGTGATGGATTACTTGTAGTTTTAAAGACAGTTTTTCCAAAGAGCTATGTTTACAAAAAAAGGTCGTGTCAAGTCCCTATAGGGATATTATGATTTAAATAAACAAATCTTAAGTGTACTAAAGCAGCTGATATTATATATTTTAAAACAAAATAACAACACAACAGCAAAATAAGCCCCCACAAAACTAAAAAAATCTAGTGAATCCACTTAATAGCTAAGAAACCACCATCAGGATCTAGATGTTCTAGGAAAATATTGCAGAATTCTGATGTACGCGATTTTTTATAAGGTTGCAATAAACATACTTCTGTTCGTGTTATAACTTACTGTCCTCTCCTGCCATCCCCTCTTATGCAGTTCTTTTCCTCCTTCTTTACAACTGTTTCTCCTTTATTTTTCCCCTCCTTACTTCCAGCTACCTGAGTATCACTACTGATGTTTTTCCTTGTACTGTCTTCGATTATCATACTATAAAAAAAATCTCTGAAATAGTTCAACAACAATTTCAATTTTCTTATTTTAACTATTCAGCTGTGATAAACACCAAAATATTACAAGTCATAGCATTTCAAGAATATAAAAAGCCTCCCGTCTAAGGACCATTTTCCTTACTTGGACTTTATCTTGAGGTACAGTTGCACTCAAGCACTGCTTTTTACTCCTACCTATAGTGACTTAAAAGTCACTAGAGGTATGACTTCTAAGATCAGCAATGAATGAACTATTGACAAACACATCCAGCACAGATGAAAGCCCAAAATTGAGAAATCAATCTCATCAAGCCCAGGGCCAGATACTGTCATTACTTTGTTTCAGGCAGCAGTAAGAGCCATCAACATGCTGGAAGGTGAACTCATCCAGTAAAGGAGTTTCAGTACTACAACTTCAGATTCCAGTTTTACTGAAAACTGACTTGTCGTTTCAGGCACATCTAGATGCTCTGTTAAAAAAAAAAAAAACAAAACATCAAACCAAAAATGGTGAGAGAGAAGTAGGTCATAAAACAAGGAAGGATTTTAAAAAAATTAAAATCTCAAATTAATCCAAAAAAGCAAGCTTAGGAAAATTTCTTGCCCTGATCAAGTGTCTCATTATCTATTAAAGCTTCCAGTTGATCTCACTGAAATATTTAGCGTAAGCTTGCCCTTTTGTCCTTATCCTTGATCCAGTGCTGTTAAACTTTAAACCCTTCTACTTGGAATGGAATCCTAAATATGATGTTTTCAAGACATTTCAAGCATAATCCAACAAGTCAGAAGATGAGTTGCTATAAAATCTTAAATCTGAAATGAATCTCCTAAAACTAATAAAGTAGAAGTTACATGAATTTGTATTCCTGAATAACGTGATGAACCAGCATTGCTTGAAAAGTCTCTGCTTGGATTAATTGAATGCCCTTTGAACTGCAAAAAAATCCCTAAACAATCTGCAGTTTCTATTTAAATTTTCTAGTTTCCCTTCTTAACCTACATCCTTGCCTTTTGACTGCTGTCTCATTATCCTGTGTTCTAGTTTTGTTCCTCTTTGCGTTTCCAAAGTGAAATGATGAAATTGGAACAAGAATTACTTAAGCCATTAAAGAGAGGGAATGAGATGAGAATGATGAATCCTATGGCACCACCATTCCCACACATCATCCAGGACTGCTGATGTTGGTTTGAGGTGCTTCTGTGGGATAAAGCAGTCATCTCCTGCTAACCTTACTGAGAAGATTACCGCTTTTGCATACTTTGCTGCAATCAGGGATGATTTCCCCTGAAAGTCACATGCAAAATATAACACACACAGAACTTGAGAATAAGATTCAGAACTCCATTGAATCTAATAAACTATGACCCAACATTTTGGTAGCTAATATTTTTGTACATTTGTACCCCTGCACAAAAATAGGCCTTTTATTGACTCTTTTTACTAGCCCTCAGACTCAACTAGTATGTTTTTTTTTTTTTCAAAAAACCCTCAAATATACTAGTTTGTTTCATTTATCAGTCTCTTGCAACAGACAACAACATGATAAGCTGTATCATCCTTTATCATATTATGGGGAAATGTATCTTTTGCTTTTGGGAACCATTCACAATTCCACAATACAAAAAAGGACAGCTTTATTGCAGCAAAGCAGTGGAGTACCTCATAACACAGTTCATACTTTATCTTAATAAAGATACTTCTGAATTTTTTCTGGCTACAAGAGAATTTGTATGTTCAAAAACAAGCACCTCTGGACATACACCAAACACATTAGTATGTGACAGCCATAAGCATCAGCCATAAGCATCTTCCATTTTGGGCTCTCATTACTAATACCCATGTGAAACAAATAATTTTGTTATTCTCATCCCATTACATGATATATAAAAAATCCAAGATCACACAGCAGCTGACTGATGGGAGAGAACTGGGAAATTCCAAGCAGCATTTCTGAGAGCTAATTAAAAGACAAATTTCTCTCAAAGCAATTATACTCCAGGTAGCTTCTCACATTATTAACATATCAACTAAGAAAGTTTTTCATTTCAAAAATAAATAATTATAGAAAAAAATGAAGAAAGCATAAGTGGAGAAGAATCTTTTCATTTCCTTTTTTTAACCCATAAATTCAAGTTCAAGTGTCTTTCCAGCTTTTTTCTTTAAAGGAATGAATATTTTTATTTTATTACACCTCAGCAGTTCAAAAGAACAAAAAAAAACTCCCAAGCACATCACCATACACTTTATTGGTGATTAACAAACACACAACCACAAAAGCTTATTGGTTTAGATTACTTAGAGCTTTAATGATGTACTGATGAGTCTAATACTTCTTCATAGTCTATCATTTGAAACAGCAAAGTTGTTTTCTTATCTTTCACTTGAAATATTTCATCTTACATGTGAGATCCTGTTCAGAGGCAATATAAGGGAAAACAAGGAGAAAAGGCTGCATCCACCCTTAAGACTGCCAAGCATAACATATTTGATTAATTAGAAAGCAGTTTTTTTTCTACTTGAGAGTCCTTAAGTTTCAAAATGTCCTTTGCAAAAAAAAAGAGAAAAAAAAGGCAACACAAATCTCTATTTATAGAGAGGATGGAGACTTTTTTTTTGCTAAACAGTAACTGCAATAATCTAATAGAACACTTGAAGAACAAAACATAATATATTTAAGAACTGTCATACATGTTGACTGATGTATTTTAGTGAATGTCATCCTCAAATCACTACTGAGCACCTTAACACATCAGAATGTGCAGCCTCCTGAAAAGAGTGCCTATGTGGTCACTAGTTGATACAGTCCAGCACATTCTCACTCAGTTTAATGTAAGACACACCCAAGCAAGATATATATCTTTCCTACATATGGAGAATTTCCACATTATAGGATTTCTTAAGCAAGTTCCATACAATCACTTTGTCTTCTGCTGAAAAACGGGTTCCATCAACTGGAAAACTACTAAATTTTTAAGGTATCTCTTATTTCTCCTTCATTTCATGGTTTCAATCTGCTGGACAGGCCTTTTAGGAATCTAGTTTTAACTGCAGTTATGCCTAGCTGCAACACATCTTAAAAAGGTGTAATCGTAGTAACTTTCTGATTACCATTTGTATTTGGAAAAAATGTGTATTTTAGAGATAACAGATTTATAGCAACAAATGCGCTTTAGTCTACAAGTTTCACACTTGCATGCCATTGTTGCATAAAAGTTTAGTTTACTGAATGTAACTTCTGTCTAAAATCCTACCTGCTTTTTACAGACTGTACTGAGGAAAAGATTCTTCCCTTGGCTGTATGATTTGCCATTAAAACTTCACATTTAAAACCAACCATAGTGGTTATCAACATAGCTATGCACATAAATATTCAATTATGTCTCTACAGTGCATACACATAAAAGCAAATCTTTTACAGACCTTTTGCCCTTCAACTGAATCTTCCAGCTTTAGAATAGATTTATATAATCCATTTGTTTCTATGTGAGGCAGACTTTTCAGTTGAAAATATTAGGAGAAAAAAGAGTCAGCCACTGATGACTTGATATACCTAAACCTTGTTCCCTATCCAGAGAGCTCATACTTGAGAGCATTAGTGAAATCTTTCAAGAAAAACAAACCCTTATCCCTGGGCTGAATCAGTGTCAGTTAATGGCTTCCAAATCCATTAGAAAATATCATGATATTTTAATGTTGTAAATGCTAAAGTAAGTCTTCCCTAAATTTATTTCACTGCATAATGTTGCACTTGACCTTTTGTGTCCTATCATATGAAATTTTAATTTTTATTCTATAGAATTTAACAGAGAATGCCTTTTCTTGTTTTCGTTATTAGAACTGCATACTATTAAAATCCTTTATAGTGAATTCAGGCTTTCATCCTTTATGCTTACTAAAAATATAGACATTCTTAATGCACACATCTACATATGCAAGGAATAATACTTCTCCCTTTTATTATAATGCCTTAGGAAGCACCTCCTAGAAGTCGAGAAATTTTTATTATGCAGAAATTTGCAGTGCATGTCACATTGGATAATAACAATGTTTTTTATTTTGACATTTCACTACTGATTTTTCATTTTTAGAGCTCCAAAAATGTGCAAAATTATCAGGGTTGAAGTACTCCATCTATTCATAACACAGAGAACAACAGAAAAAAACAAGGCTTCAAATTCCATGCAAACTGGAAGCAATAGTTTTGCTACAATGGTCTCACAGTTTGAGGCATATGGGTTACTGTCATATACAGTATTACTAACTGGCAACCGATTATGTAGTAATTGGATCTATGTAGGAGATATCTATACTGATTTGTCTGCATCAGTAAGCCACCACATCTTTGAACTTCAGTTAATGTTAACAAACGTACAAGGAGCTAACATAATTAATCTTCTATCATTTGCATAAGTCATGATCTCAAATAATTACATCAAAAGACATTTTGTGATGTATTATGCTATGAAAATTTGAGAATATTCTGAAAGAGAGGTTCAAGAAGGAAAAAAGCAACTATTGACTTATACCACTGAGTATGACTGAAAATCTTGTGCAAGACAAACACTTCTGAGCTGTATTTCAAGTTCTGATATGGAAAGCATTTGAGTGTGGTAAGAGCAAAATGGTTTGAGTCATATTTAAAATAGTGTCTACAACACACAGTACTTCATGTATAGACGTTCTTCACTCCTTTATCTTCCTGGATGTCCTTACATATACAATTGACTGACATAGTAAGACATTGTAGTTCTCTTCATTATATGACAATTTGGATTAAAGAACAAATTCCAAGACTCCCATAGACTAACTTTTTAGGTGTAACACTACAGGCTGAAACATCAGTCTAAGAGATTTTTCACCTTCTTAGCAAAAGATTATACTCCTTTCCCTGAAAGCACACAGGAATTACTTTATTTCCCAAAATCAATTTTACTAACTTCAAATTACAGCACCATTTTCCACCCTTATCCTTCACTCTTAGGCTACACAGTCAGATAAGACTGCTTGTCTCTGAAAACACCAGGGTTCAGCAAGGTGCATTTGCTGACACGTGAGGAAGGGTATACAGAGAGACTTAAGATCTCTGCTACAGTCAGATCAGATGGATGTGTCATGCTGTCATTTTGGGTTTAATGTTAGACGGTCGCTCCCTATCATGCATTCTACAAACAGCATATTTGGTACCAAAATGGAATGGCATCTATGAATCTAGAAATACATAAAATAGAAGAATCTTAAAGTACAACATAATTCCTCGACATCTTTGTTCCACTTCATCATTCCATGAAATCACAGATGACAGGTGATGCGGTGATTTCTACCAATTTTTGTAAGAAGCAGAACCAATTTTATTAAAGTTCTTACTTTAGTCTACTCTCTTGTTTGTTATTCTCATAAGTAAATGTACTGTGACTTGGAAACAAAAGTTTTATCTATTCACTAAGTTAGGTAAAGATGGGAAGTGGTACCTTCTAAACCTAAAGTCCAACAAAATATTTGAAAGACATCAAGTAACACAAATTAAGGAATGCTGGATCACAGTTTAACCCATGGACATCAAGAACAGTCCTTTTGCAATCCAAACTTCCCCCTCCAGCTATGTTGGTTGACTAAAATATTTATAAATCAATCTTTAGTAACTCAGTATCAGACTAATGGGAAGCCTACAGGGTTAATGGACAGCTCTCCCCTTGGGTTATCATACTTCATAGAATCACAGTCACAGAATCTCAAGGGCTATAAGAGATCTCAAAAAATCATCTAGTCCAAACTCCCTATTCATTTAAATTCCTTTTCCAGTTCTAATAGACCAGTGAGGTCAGAGGGAGATCTGATTGAACTTGAGGTAACTGCTAAAAAAAGCAGAAGTTCTCATTTGTCTGGGAAGAGGGATGGAACATATTTCCAATTGAGGTACTTTGTAAAAGCTTACAAATCAGTAGAAAGAAAGGCAAGCCCCACAAAGGGCCCTAAACAAACAAAAAACCCTTCTATGTCCTGATCCTTCCTGAGTATCCAATTAACTTCAAAACACGCATTCTGCATTGTACTGCCGATATTCTGGATGTTGAACATCATTATCTTGAACAAAGTTTTCATCAAGTTCCTACAATACTATATGGTGCTGTCAAACCACATGGGAAAACAACATTACAGAATACTTCTGAGAAGATCAAGAACAAGGAAAGGAAACATTGCACTATGTAGAGGCCACAATGAATACCAAATACAAATATATAGCCTCAATATTTCCTCAATTGGGCAAAAGTGCTAACAAAATGTACATGGACTATTTACTGAGACTGACTTAAAGACAACACTTTATTTATTTATTTATTTTTAAATGCAGGAGATTGCTAGGGCTTCAAAAAGAATTCTATACAAAAATCACAGCTCATCTTTAATGAATGAAAAAAATTATGCCACGTCTTCCATTTTCCTGTCCATGGTAAGACAAGAAGGTGACTGATGGGGAAAAAAAGGGTTGGGAGAAGACAAATCACTCAGAGAGGAACAGCTACAATCCCAGGATGAAGTTTGTTGCTTACCTCTAATTAAAGCAACATTTCTTCAAAGACTTTTCTTTCCCATTGTGGAAAAATAATGGAAGATTTGTGAAGAGGATTGTAAATATGCTGAGGTGATCTACAACTGGGGTGTCAAAAAACATATATATCAACTATGCTAACTGTTGCTTAGCCTGGTGTGCTTGGCAAGTAGAACATCCCTGTTTAGATAAGATAGGCCTGTGATGGACTCAGAGGCACCTACCAGATATTCTTGAGATTCCTGCCTTGCTATGACAAAGATCAAAGCATAGTAGAAAATTATGCTAAAAACAATCTCTGATTTACAGGCAAAAGCAATGAGTTTGAAGTCTTTTCGCTCTGCTGCTGTCAGGACTGAACTCCACAGTGCTGTGTCCCTGCTCTTGTGTCTTTGCCCAAGGGCTATTTCAGAGAACCCCTGAATCGTGAGGTAATGAGGAAAAATTTGCTCTTGGCATTTTATCCACAGGTCTGTAGTTGTTTCTGCATCCTGCCAGTGATGGCTCACACATTTCCAAGAACTAAACATTTGGAAAGGGACATAAATTTTATGCTAGACTATTCCTACCAGCTTGCAGATCCATCGTCAGGCAAAATAAAAACAAGATCTGAATCTCAATAGTGGCATATAAGTCTTGGGGCTGTGCCCAGTTCACATGGTAAACTAATTGCTCAGTTTGTAACTATTCAAGGCAGAGTCTTGGATTTCAAAGGGTTCATGATCCTGAAAAATAATCTGTGGAAATTACTCTAATTTATTTCAAATGATCAACAATTGGCAGTGAGAAACATGGTTCAGTTGCTTTTCTTCCCATGTACAAGAACAACAACAAAAAGGTGGAGTCTTCCAACACGATATTAATTTTTTCTCTCTTATCTATTAATACTTGCTGCAGTTTACAGTGAAAACAGTTGTAATGAGATATTCCCTGGAAACTGAATGCTGTGTGGACAATTGCAATCACTTTTTCTTACAACTTATCTTTGTCTAAATCACTATTGTCATTGAATTTACTACAGCTAAGAGGATGCAAAAGAATGAAAGAAAATTGCAGAAGAGCAAAATTAATATTAATTAATTCAAGAAGTTTGTTAATCATAGGCCACTGGCATGCCTTACCTCAGAAGAATGCTAGGTTAGCATCAGTATTACTTTCGTAATTTGGAAATACTTGACAATCATTTTGAAAACAGACCACTAACTATATGTAAAATATTGTCCCTTCTGGTTTCCAACATGGAGAAAAAAGTGGCCCATCAGACTGCGGTATGACTGCTAACAGTAAAGACAAAGACAGCATGTGTGAGCAGAACAATTGTGCATGAAATTAATTTCCCCTTTTGCCTCTCAAGAGCACTAATACTGTTCTTAAAAAATACAACAACAAAACAAATAAAAGGATTAAAATAATATGCAATGACATTTTGCAAGATGGTATTGGCCAGGTAAGTCACAGAAAGCACCTTACAGATCCATTAGAAAACATACTCTTACAGCTAAGCTTTAAATTAGTCAGCATTATATGAGGGCAGAGACAATCCCGGGAAGGACTAACACTGACAAAATATTCTTGAGATAACACCTGACAAGTTTCAGTAGAAAAGAAAAATGCAGTCTTCTTGATTCTTCTAAAAATGCTAAATTTGTACACTGCCTCCTTCCAACTGGATTAGCAATACTACCTGTGATTTGTCTGTATGGGAGTAAACTCAGCCTAAGGGTGGGATTTTTTTGTTCTGAGGTTCTGTTTTGTTTTTAGAGGATTTTGGGTTTGAGTTGAGGGCAGGGAGGAAAGGATATGTATGGTAGTGGTGATCAAACATCATTAGCAGTATATATCTTTAGTCTTTACAAATATATTTAAAAATACATACATATTTAATGATCTATAATTTTCCCCCTCCAATATGCAGAAAAATGTTTCTTCTAGAAGTTCTATTGTTCACTGATGCAAGTCCCATATGGCACAAAACCTCTTCAGTCAAAGTTTAATTCAGTTATATAAAACAAAATAAAAAATTAAGGACTGCAGTCTTTCCAAAAGAATGAATAACAAGAGCAAGAA
The DNA here is from genome assembly GCF_028858725.1 of Colius striatus. Classification (NCBI taxonomy): domain Eukaryota; kingdom Metazoa; phylum Chordata; class Aves; order Coliiformes; family Coliidae; genus Colius; species Colius striatus. Next base: position 10,869,888 of record NC_084762.1, read on the forward strand.
GGCTTCTGTCATCCAGTGAAAAGTATAAAATGCTATTATACCTTCAAACTTACACATTATATACAAAGAATAATTTATGCAACTTAATAATTTACAGTATAATAATGATTTGTAAAACTGAATCATTGATGAAAGAATGCTATCTTTTAAAGGAATAATAAATGAGAACATTCACTCTTGCATGCAGCAGTTTCAACTTATTTACAGAATTCATATTATACTTAAGCCTCCTCCTTAAGATAGTAATTACCCCAGGAGAAATCTCCTCTCGATGTAAAAGGAGCTACTGCCTGCAGAACAAAACGTATTTACACAATAAAATATCCATTATCCATGTTTCTTTATGAAATAGTATTTTTCCCACTCCCCACTGTTCTCATCCTTCCATTTTTATCTCTGATGTTTCTTTTTCAGATTTGCTCTTTACGCTTCACTTCATGCTTTAAGACAGTTCTTACTGAAAGTATAAGTTATCTTCCTTTAGAAAAAATCCTCTTTTCCTGATGGATTTGCTCAGTAACTCTGTTCTCCACGAGACCACATGTATCAGAAGTAGCAGCATGCAGAAAAATGCCTTGGGGATGAGTCTACACATTGGCATAAGGTGGCCATTGCACCAAGGACTAGGTTGGCTTCCAGGGACCACTACCTAATCCCCAGCAGGTAGTGTTAGGGTCATGACAGAAAATTGAAATCCCTAGTGGAGTCCTCAAACACTACCCACATGACATCTGTCACTGGACAGACAAATCCTTAGACCAAAAAAAACAAGATGGAGCACTGCGGAAGGAACACAACTCGCATGGATCTGAATTTGCCTTAGAGTATGACAACAAGAAGCCCAAGAAACACTTTCTAGTTACTACTTCCTGTAGAGCAACTTTGCACATATTCTAAGACATCATTTAATGAATCTTGTAACTCTAGCTCTACACTGACCATCAGAGAGTAGGCTACTTGTCCTATTTCTAGCCTCAAAGCAGTAGCAAAGTCTTGATATGAATAATAACTTCCCTATTACTTGGTTAATTGGCATATGTCTTCTCCATGCTGGGCCCTGTATTTCTTGATAATTTAGTGGTCATATTACCACCTTTCTCAGTGTCTCTAAGTTTCTGCCATGTCCAAAAGTAGAAAGAGTCAGAAAAAATACATATACTCACAAGCGCTAGACTTTGCAGGGAGTAAATGCTACAGGTACTAGTAAAAATAGGTTATCATTTAAGCACACCTTGGAGACGATAACATACTAGAAATCTGTCTTCATAAAGTAAGGTGTCTCAGACAACCTTAATGCCTTCTCGCACTAGTGTTAAGATCAGTAGGACACTGGCCTACTCTCTGTTAAGACAGCCTTAGCTTTAGTACAGAGTCATTTTATCTAGATATCAACAATCCATGAGTAGCAGCATTAGCAAGCAAATGACTTATACTTCACTCATTTAAATATATTTTACTCTGTTTTGAACAGATAACATAAAGGAGCTTGAACACACATCAGCATCTTCTGTCCTTGTTAAATAAGACAGCAAATTCAAAGGACTAAAAAGCTAATCTGAGGTTCTGTTACAATTGGAAAATTCTCCTTCCTATGCTTGAGCTATATACTTTACACTATTATGTGAAGATATAATCCCAATGGTGAGCTTTACACTAAAAATATGTAAAGTTTTGATCACTTAAGAGATGAAAGTAAAACCATGGATTTCATATAAGAACTGATTTTATTTACACTTAAAGTGAAGTTTCAAGGAAAGGTAAATCTACAAATCTAAAATAAAACCTTGCCAAAGCCACTGAAACAGTATGAAATCATGTGGTTTGTACAAAGTTTTAGTAATAATTCAGCTTCATTTAAGTTGTAATTTAAATAAATTGGATCAGTTTCCTTATAAACAATTATAATTGTAAATAGTTTACACAGTATTCTTTGCTCAGAGTGCAAGGGAATATAATTTAAAGTGTTTTTTCTTACCAAAAACTGTTTCAAATTATAACACATACTTTATAATCACAAATTAGCTTGAATTGTTCATTACTTCACAATGGAATTTTTTAATCTCAGTATAATTCCCTCCCATAATTGCAGAGTAGGCCTGAAAAAATAAAATTCTGGCTTTAATTAGTTCTATTATTAGGTTCATTTTTAGCAGTTTGGTCCAGAGAGAGACAGATATTAATTCCTGCTAGGAGTATACATACATTCCAGCATCACAGTATTTTATTCCCCTTCTAAATTTCCTGCTCTTCAACTCTCTAGTCTAAAAATCATACAGTGTTAATGGGAATATGTTGCTGTGGTCTCTATGTGTATTGCTAAAAATTGCATTTACCACTGAAATAATTACTACTTTGATGGAAAACCAACCAAGTGTACGTGGAAATAAAATATATAAAGCTGTGATGAATTAAAAAAAAAACCAAACCTGGTTCACTCAATTATCAATGGGCTCTTTGTCAGAAATCTCAGTTATTCTAACACCTCACACACTGAGCATTTTCCAGCACGTGTGTAATGGGTCTAGGGCACCCAGTCCTAAAACACAGAACATATATATCTATGTCACAAAAACATACGTAGTTTTGAGGTTTAGCATTTGTCCTCCATCTAACCATTTTCTTCCCTTCAGCATGGTTTGGAACAGCAAGTTAACAGTAAGGTTTCTTTCCTGAGGCTCCCCCTGAAGCCAGGGTGAGGTGATGATATTCACAGAGATGCTACAGGCACATCCTTTCCTCTAATAGAAACTGTGTAGGGGCAGAACAGCTCATTTACCTACCATCTTCAGAAGCTGACAGCAAAGTTGCAGTCTAGAGAAAAATGACATGGTGAAGCCCAAGAAGCAGCACTACATTCTGTTAATTAAATTTTAAATTTTCATATTCCTCATTCATTCTCAAATTCACTTGGCCCCAAGACACTGAACATATTTTGTTTTCATTGGTTCTTCCCTCTAGTATCTTCTTTTGATGAACAGAGTGCTAGACTTCTTTATAAATCTTTATTATTTAAACTTCAGATATGTTAGAAACCTAAATATGTTCAATTGCACACTCTTGCATTCTGAAAATCTGTAATCTTCACCATGTGACTTCTGTTACTAGTGACCTTTAGTCTGCTATCTACCAGAAGTCAAGAAAATGAATTATCTGGGGCTAAGCATGTGAATTAAACAGGACTTTGTTTTGTTTTTGAGCTCTTCTTGCATATTGTTGGAATGAGATGCACTATGTAGGGTTTGTTTTCAGTAAATGATAAACTTAAAAACTGTTAGGATGCAACGTCCATTAAATCATGGGGTTTTCTTCCATACAAGATTATTTTTGAATAAACAGAAGCCATTTTCAAGAGCAACATGCAATGGAATGCAATGCCAAAGAAAACCATACAAATCCAGGTTTACTTTTATTAAAGCAAACAATGCCAGAGATAAATATTCACTAGTCTTGGTGAGCTTAGTTGCAAAATTAGAAAAACAGACAGAAAGGAAAAAAAAATTAATCAAGTCAAAAGATTTTGTCAGTCAAACCTGTGAATCAATTCACTGAAAAAAATCCAAACCAAAATACAAACAAAACAAAAAAAAAAAAAAAAAAATCCCACACCCAGCAACCCAAACCACAGCCCCACAGAACAGAATTTTCTTCTCAAGCGGAAACCAGTTTTTAGTCAGGTGTTAGTGACAGGTAGGGTGTTACTATTCCTTGTAGAAGTAGCTTGGCAAGACAATTTACATAAAACTTGACTGTATTCTGAAGGTTAACTATCAAGAATTTAGGTCATTAAGTGAAAAGCACAAGAATTCTAAATTATGCCTTCAGTTATTGATGTATACTTTATCATCATTGTATTAGAATTTGGTAATTTTTAATGAAAAAAACCAACTTATTGAGGAAAAGATTCAGCAATAAATCAGAGATAATATTAATAACAAAGAGATATACTTGGTGGATAATTCTAGTCAAATTGAGTGAAAATGTCATAATTCATTCATTCTGAAACATGTCTAGATTAACAGATTTTGTTTACTGATGAGACTTCAGGTGCTTTTTGCCTAGTATAACATTTAGAGGATCATGGCTCTATTCAGAGTGATGCAACTCTGAGATGAGAAAGGACCAATTTTATTCCTGTGGAAGCTACAACATAAGTTGATTTGGTGGAAATGATATATGTTAAAGTGACTCTCTACTACAGATTTGGTGGGGTCTGGTTGTATGCCATGGACACTGAAGCTGAGCACAGTGTCAGACTGGAGAACCTAAACAGTCAGCAAGATTGAGAGCCTGAAAACAAAAGGCATTCTGACTTATAACACTCATATTCATTTTATTTAAATGTTTACACCAAGCTTGTTGCACATAGAACAGCTACAAATGGTAATAATTCTCATTTGGCACTAGCACAGGAGACAATTAAAAAATATTCTTTCTAAACAGCTGCAAATATGTTTTAAGGATATTCTCTCCTTAATAGTAATAAACATATCTGTTTACTAACAAACCTTATGAGTTTAAGTATTATATTTTCCATTACTACTAGACTACCTTTCATGTAGCAACAGCAAGGTTAAAAGCAGCATCCCCAACCCTCTATCTTATGTCTATGGTGACATAAACTTGCAAATTGTACTATGTGATTTCAGAGATACCTTGGTTTGGATTTAGCACTTTTTTCCTCCCCTCTCTTTCACTGTTCACACAAAAAGTAACTTTGTATTAATGAGTAACTGAAATTAGAAATCCTTTTAAAATATATTTACTTCAGCATTTCAAAGGTCTTAAGTACAGAACAATTAAGAGTGATGCTCTCCCAATTCATCTTGTGCAGCTTCTCAGCAAGTCTGGCATCATCTTTGCACGGGGACTCACAGCAAAGAGTAACTCTTCTTCTCCTAAAGGCAGGTGTAAGGCATTACATGACAAAGTGCAAGGATCTGAAGGATATGTCTTGGTTGATTGGGTTTTTAACGACCTAAGAATTAGTGTCATCTACCATGCCATAAAAACAGCCCCTCTCTCATTTCATCCCACTTTGCCCTTCTCCTGGAAGACTCAAGGAGGCCACTAGCGCCCTTCAGTTCTCAGTCCCGTTATGTAGTCTGCAATAGTTAACTGGTAAAGACAAACTCCCTCACAGACAGGCTTTTCCTGCCATAGTACTATCAGAACCTCAAACCAGCAGAATATTGAGATGAAATCTTATCAAAACATTTCTTTTTAATAACTCGTAGTGGACAAAGAGTTCATTCATGCTTCCCACAAGATACAACATACTACTTTGCTTATATTCATTATAAAATGCTTGAAGGTATTTCTTCACTGGGATAATTACAAACATATTGTAAAAATGACATTAAATTTTTAAATTCAAATACAAGACTGCAAATATCATTCTTAAGCTCTGTTTTCTAGTAGTCATGCTTTGATCTTCAACTGCATTCTAATTTGTGGTTTAACATGAGTCAACAAAGTCTATCCTCCATTTTTAGACACTATAATAAATTTCCACACAAGCCTATATTATAACTATTATTGTTTTGTAAGTGAAACAAAGAGCGTTGTTTTTTTTCATGCCCCCAAACAGTAATGAATAAATATAAACCAATCACAGTAATACAAGAAAACATGTATCAAGCTTTTAAGGAGTGGTCTTGAATGCACTATTTTTAACACATTACAAACAAAGTCTGCAGAGACAGACAGGACTTTTATAAACCTCTGATTCAGGTAGTGCTTTAATTTCTCGATGGCAAGAAAATAATAATAAGTTCACTCAGTCCAACTGAAGGTTGAGCCAGATAAGTTACTTGGAATCCAGTCAACTGTTTAACTGATGAACAGACAAAAAGTAGAAAAAGTGCTCTTAATTGCCCAATTGGCATGAAAATGCCACCTCTCAATTTATCTCAGACATCTGCATCCCTCTGTTCTTCCACTCTCTTCCCCTTTATGGGATCAGGGACTGGCATAACAGCAGGCTGTAACACACTGACAGCCAATTCAAGCATGGCTAGATTTCTGGACTTTCAAGGTGAAATATAAAAATCATTTTAATATTTAGCTTAAGTTTATTAGATGTGCTTTATCAAGGCATGTGGGCTGTTCCCAGCCTTTCCATTTTTGTTATTTGACCAAGTATGTAAGAAGACTGGAAAAGAAACAGGCATTTATTGCATAATTGTCTATTAGACTCACAGAAATCCAGTAAGTACCAGCTCAAAACATACACATGCTGTATATATAGCTGCTGTTGAAACTTAAATTCTTTTCTACTGTTAATTACAGGTGGCTTTAAATATAATACATATTTCATACTTCATGGAATTAGTTTACTCTGCTACTAATTTTATAGAAGTGATTTCAACATAGCACCCCCTCCTGCAGTAATTTTCATTGCCATTAACATCTGACAATACAATAAAACTGCATTGTGTGTTTTGGGTAAAATGTAAGTACTTTACCGTGCATTTTAATTCAACATGTCTTAAGTAGGAATAAACAGCTACTTGTCCCTCTATTGAGTGACAACATTTATAAAGGTGTAGTTGAGACACTGTAAAAGGTGGCCTAACTCCTTACTATTCGCTCCAAAGAGCAATACCTTTTCTGCCCTGATGACGTTAATCACTTGACAGAAAACAAGCATTGTAGGAACCTGTAATAATTTGAAGGCACAGGCCTTCTAGCATGTAGGAAGACAGTGATACACATACTTGAATCCCCACGAGCCCCACAGAGCATGTCATAGTGTGGAGCTTTATCTGCAGTTGTGAGACGGATTCTTACACATTCATGTACTTACAATTTAACTAACTGTATGCTATCTGAATCCTATTTATACATAAATAGACAAATGTCTAATTACTTCATTTTCTTTGGGAAAATGTTTTTTGGTTTTGTTTTGGTTTTTTGTTTTTTTGACTGGACATATTGCTTTTGTTTCATGTTTGAAGAATTGGTTGGAAAGGTAGCAAGACAAAAATACTGAAGGATTCACTCCCTGTCCCAGAAACTCTTCATTCCACCCATAAGGCTTTTCTATTGCTGAATATTATCTCAGGCCTCTTAGCATATGTCAAGTTTTACAACGAGCTGCCAAACTTACAGATTCTCTTCTGTGTTTCTTTCAGTGGTGTTTATGCTAGTACAGTTAACGTTTTGTAACAGCCAATACAGTAGAAAGCAGAACTAGAACTATATTCAAGAGTGAGGACTACAGTTCTCTCATCCCAGTTACCAGGTATGGTCCAAAAAGGCTCATGTCATAAGATACTTTTCAGAATGGCATTAAGATGAATATGCACTGGTAATTTTTCTGAAATCATCTAAAGGGAGATGAGGGTGTGGAAGAGTCTTGTTAAAGCAGCATATAACAAAGTTAAAACTACACACTGAATTATGAGCAATGCAGCTTCAAAAGGTTGTAACATGAAAACAGCCTGAAGCCAAGGATGTGCTAATTAGAGCAGTTAAGTACTTAATAAAGAAATAATATTATATAGGTATATGTAAACAAGCAAATTATTTTATTCCCCTCCCCACATAATATTATCTAGTGCCCAGTCTCAGATATAAGAAGTAAATCAGAAGTCAATATTTTGTTTTAAAACAGTGCAGAATAACTTGATTTCTCCCTGTCTCACCTTTCTTATTAAACAAAGATGGTCCATCCAAAGAAAAATAATGGAAATTATGCTATGTAACCAAATATATTTACAGTTAAGTACAATAGTAATAGTGAATTGTTTTATACAACTCCTCCATTGTTCCTTTTAAATATATGCATTATGTCTATCTTTAATAGAGCTGGATAAGGATGCTAACTCTGAAAGATTCTTGTTTTGTTTTTCTATTTCTCTCCCAAGGAGTGAAAATCCTTAGCAATTGGGCCATTGGGACCTAAAGAAAGAAGAATCTTTCAGGAAACTATCACTTTGAGTGACTTCTCTTTCATCCTGTTACCCAGCTCCTACCTGAAACTGAAGAACTGAAACAGACTTAAATAGAATTCATACTTGAAAGAATAGCTAAGATAGTCCTTACATTCATTATAAACAGCATTCCAAAATATAGGTATTAAACCATGTCTCCACAACATTGTCCTTTCAAATGCATTTATTTAGGCAAATATTTCCCAAAAAGAATTCTTCACTGAATCAACCAAATGCAGTCACCTCTATATAAAGGGTGAACTTACGACTTTTCTTTATGTTTTCACAGCTGATTTTCCCCAGAGGCATGCATCCCTGTGTGCATCAAACCCAGAGAAGCATTGCCACACAAAGTAAATATAAGGAAGCTAATGATGAAACAGCATGCCCTCCAATAATACCAACACATGAAAGAGCAGCGTAAGTATAGTATTTTCTCTGCCTGAATGATTTATAATTGGAAGAAAAAGAAACCTCATTTAGTAATCATTATTAGGTAGTTCACAAAAATGTTGCATTACACTGGCAAATTTAATCCCCACTTTCCTACAAAAAGACAACTTCCCTAGTAGTTCTGAGTAAGGCAATAGTACACAGTTTAATGAGGAACAACTGACCACCTGTAATTCTGGAGAGGCAAACACTATTCTCCCAATACCTAAATTGGTTGTTACCAGTTAAAGATTATTCAAACAATCAAAGAAAAATATCAGCATCTTTTCAATTGCTGTTTTCACTTTGGAGTTGAAGGGTATATTGGAAACTACTGGTGAATATCAACATATACTGGTCTGTTATACAGTTTAAAAAGAAAAGTAACCCACACGAGAATATAAATTATGAGAAACATCTCTCAAAGCCACACGACAAATTCTAATCCTGTTTATGTAAAAGGAACTAACCCATATGGAATAAATTTCCTAGATCTAATTTGTTTTAGATACAAAATACTGAGAATTAGAGTGTGGTGTTGGGAAAGAAGAAAAACTGAAATTGTACAGGAAACTTTTCGGTAAAACACATATGTCACGGTTTGACATGACAGCTGCTTCATAAAACATCTAAATTCAATGTTTTCACATTTCATCCTTTAAGATTTGAAACAGCAAAAGCAATGGAACATAGAATCTGACTTATATATTTTACTTGACATATTCTTTACAGATACGATCATGTTCCTGCAGTTATCTTGTTGGAGTTTTCCTATGCAGGCCTTTCCCAAACAGATTCTTTCACAATTCAAAATGTACTTAAATAAATTCTTCTCTGTCTAAATGCCACAAATTTCAATTGCCCAAAGCTGTCATGAAAATCAGAATTTATAAACACTTTTTGTTTATGTCTCCCCTCATGAGGCAACCATATAACTATGGAGTTTACTGTGTAGTCTTTGATCACAGAATAACAGAAACTACATACTGTGCAAAGAAAATGCATCAAAAAGCACCAGCATGCTGTTTCCTCTAGCTCTTTGATCATTTTGATAGATTTCAGAATTAGAAAATAAGCAAGTGGAAAAAGTCATTACTAACTCCAAACACATTTCACTAACTTCATTAGTCAAATAATGACTGTTTAATGAAATACATTAGAAACATTAACAGCAACAAACAGGAAAGAAAAATTCTAGCAAAGTTATAAAAACTTGGGAAGACAAAAGCAAATTTATTTTTGCTTGTTCATTGTTGTTTTATATACTTTTTGTTTGTTTGTTGTAATTTAGACTAAGGTTTAATACCTTTCTCCTCTAAGAGTATTTCGATTCACTTTTTTCCTGTTCATAGTTCAATTTAATTAATAAAACATATTGGTGCACTGGAAGGAACAAGATTTAACACTACATCAAAGCAGTAATTTTTAAAGACTTTTTTAACAGATATTGTTTTTCTTTACAAGTTTTCTTCTATCAACTTCAAATGGAAAGACAAACAAAACAAAATCATATACATTCTTCTCTTCAAAGGCAATGTTGCAACAGCTCTACTCTGCACATATGCTATCACAAAACATGTCAGATCCCAATATATTAGGAACTTGTAATTAATTAATTCCAAACATTTGTTTAGTCTGTACCTATACTTTGAGATAACAATTTACTGTATCAGAGACATATAAAAATGCAGAAGTAATAAAAAAGATCTCACTAAAATTAAGTGAATTAAATGCAGAAATATGCACTGCTGCAATTTTTGAAAACAGTAACTTATTTATAGTTATACTCACAGCCATCATCTTCATGTAATTCCCTAAAACTTCTTATGAAAAACTGTTTTACTATTGCCTCTATGTATTTGAGTGATTTATGAGCTTTTTCTTTCTCAGTTTCTCAGTTATGGCTGAGCTCAGAGCAACGGGTCACACTTCATGGTCTAAATATGTTTCAAATGTTTATGAAATGCACACAATCTTGTGAAAAGCAATTTCTTCATTTTTTTTCCCTATTTTCTAATGAGATTGGCCCAGGAATGCCACAGATCTTCTCAGAGTATTTCAACTAAAAATAGTTTATAACCTAACATCCAGAGTCAGAAATAAACTTGAACCCAGTGCATCATATCCAGCAGGCATTCTGCCAGTCAAGATTACACTTTTGTCTTTCTTGATCATCACCTGGTAACCTGGAAATATGGTTGTTCAAACAAATTTGTATGTATAATGAAAAGGAGGACTGTAAATATATTAATCCTTTCTAGATAATTTATAAGTTATCATAAAATAGATGTAGAAGAAGTTATTGACAACAAAATTATCAATAGATGAATGTGAGGCTTTCCATATACACCTTCATATTTATGATACATCTTGTAAATCACATTTCTTAAGTCAGACAGAGATTTTCATGTTTGCTCATATCAACGGAATTGCTGAATGAAGTTTTTAACACAGTACAGTTACTTAGATGTTTCAATAGAGACATTAGAATTCATCCCTTTTTTCAGTTGCCCCAAGAGAGTGGTTTTCACTTGTTCTAGACGCTGCCAACCCTTTCAAATCCAAGAACTGCTAGAAATATGAGGCCAAAGAAGAAACAAAAAGTCATCTTTTACATAGACAATTTGAATAGCAAATCGTCGGTACAGAAACAATGAAAATATATCACCTTAAGAAATCAGTTTAGGGGATGTTTATTGGGTTTTTAGAGACTTAAAGGTGGTGACATACACAATGAAATTCTAGTCTGTACAACTGAATTGCATAATAGTCTGTAGAGGTGCACTAGTATTCTAAATTAAACTTCAGTTTAGTTTTAATATCAGCTCCTACAATATTTGTCACAAAATTTAGTACTTCTTGATATTACAGAGTTGGAAAAACAAGTTGAGGACTGTTTCCCTGGAGGTCTTTTCCCTTCCTAAATTACTTTTATTCAATGACCAGTAATGGAGGAGAAAATAACACCTCAATTTCAACCTGTTAAGAAAAAAAAAATCAGAACTTCAATTTACAGAGTTTATGCACTGAACTGCATTACTGTAACATAATCTTGGACCAATATATGAGGCAGTTTGTGGAACAATGACTCTTGAGTGTGTGTTACATTTATTTAATAATATATTACTATAGATTAATATCATCATATAAAACACATTCTGTTTAGTCAGTTGCATGCCGTATTCCCTTCAACATAGAAATCATGGGATTGGGCTTATGACGCGCCCAGACAGAGAGAGAAGAGCTTGCTAAATAAGAATAGGAGGTGGAGAAAGAAAAAAAAAAAAAAAGATGAGGAAAGGGAAGGAAAAAAAAAAAAGGGGGGAAGAAGGGTTAAGGTGGGTGAACAAATAAGGTTATGTTTATTTGTGACCTTCATTCTTATACTTTACCTTGCAAACTTTTAGTTATTTCAATGTATAAAAAAATAATCACATATTCAATAATCTGGTGTGAAACTCAAGTTTAGTTTTTGGTTTTTTGGCACAACATGTTGGTCAAAATAGATATAAATATAGATAATAGATAATATACGTTCAAGAGACATAAGACAGGATAAATACTTCAGCAAATAGATGATCATCAAGTACCCAGGGTATCCACACAGCTGACAGAGCTGATGGTTTGTGTATCTAGTTAACATTTGAACAGGACAGGGTTTGGTGCCACTGAATAATTTTAAACTAACAAAGTCTCAGTAATCCCACACTTCATCTTCCTTACTGAAAAACAGGAAAAATTGACCCATCTCTATAGTGTGCAAAATACTTGGAAATTCACAAAAGTTCTGTAAAATGGAAGAAATATTTTCCATCTTTAGATGTTTCTATTTATCAAAACCATTTCAAACAAGTATGACTTAGAGATGTAAACAGACTCGGAAAGTAAAGCCATAGATTTATCTCAAATTCTCTTTGCTGTCATGCTTACTGATTGTCACTACATCTTTACTAGTGAATACTTTACCAGTTGCAATGAAATTTAAAAAAAAAATTGCAAACCAAACAATGTCTTCACTGATAGCCATTGACTTTTATCAGTCTAAGGCTTTGAGTGTTGTAAATGATAACAGCATTTCACCTTTTTCTACAGTGTAATATCAGATTGCAAGTATTTAAATGAAAATCTTGAAAATTCCACACTATCAATTTTTTCTTTCATATGAAATACTTCACTTGCCCTGCCATACTTAATAAGTGAGGTGTTGCAAATATGAAACCTTTCCCAATCATCTCCGAAAACTCTGGCTCATCTGCTTTTTTTAGTCATAAATAATGAGATAGTTTGCATGATTAATACAGGAAGAAATCTTTGTATAAGCTGTGTAGTTTAATTGAAGCATAAATCATGCAGCTAGTTATAACTTTAGAACTATTATAATTATAAATGATTATATTTTCTCTACTCACTTTGCATGCTTAATATAAAACTAAATTAATGCTCATCTGGTAGCCACTACAGACCGGTGGTTGTAATCTGCTGCCAAGAAGCTATTAATCTAGCTGCCAGGTGGTTCAGTAAGTTAAAGTACCTATGCTTTTTAGAAACAATTATTAGTGAACAGCCACACAGAATCCATTGTTCAGTGAATAATTTCAAGTCTGTAGGTGATTCTAAATGTAAAGATAGTTCTATCATTTTAGCAAAGGATCTGGACATACAATTAACTTCCTCCCTCATGCTTAGAATTGTCATTTGATGATTTGTCAAAAACAAAACAAAACAAAACAAATCACTTGCTTTTAATATTCAGTTCTTAGAATCAGTTGAATTTAGACTCCAATCTGTCTTCTTGTTCCAGCAACTCGCACAAGGAAAACGCAATTCTAAATAAGCCATACTTTCCAACAAAGATTTAGGGGTTTTGTAATAATTCAGTAAAAAATCATACCTAATTGTATACCCTGCAAACTGTTAGAGGAAGGTTCCCAAAGTTTGCCCAGACACTTTGGAACTTTTCTTCTAAATTAAGACATTGTGTACGGAGAAAAAAAAAAAAAAAAAAAAAAAGAACAAAGGCATATTGGCCACCTGTGCTGATAAAGAGACTTCAAGGGATTTTTTTGTTTCCCTAACCATTAAATACATGTTTGATAGGATGTTATTGAAGGATTTCTGTTAACATACAAAGAGCTATACTAAAACATACTATCATAACTACTAGTTGCAAACAATGTTATGTATGCAAAAAAGTTTCCAGAACCATGCAAAAATCTCCCTTACAAAGAGATACACTAAAACATACTATCATAACTGGTAGTTGCAAACAATCTTATGTATGTAAAAGTTTCCAGAACCATGCAAAAATCTCCCTTACAGATACTTTTTTTTTTTTTTTTTAAATAACCAAGTTTACATCTTACACGGGACAAAATAAAACCCCTGTCTGCTGACTGCTACTACCTTACTTGTAAATAAGAGTCTACAATCAGTTTTTCAAGTTTATTTTTCACCTACATCAAAGTAACACCTAAGATATTGGACTACAAAAAATATGAGTTTTGGTAGAATTCCTTAAAGCTAGTAACGGCACTGTTTACGTATCCTTCTTCACCAGTATCATGCACAAAGAACCTGGCAACATTTCAATAGTATCTATTATCTGCATATATACTACAGATAGTAAGATTTATCCAAATTAACTACTGACAAAGCTTATCAGTTGTGACCTATCTAGACTATCCCCTTAGAAAGACATTTAACTTGATTTTACTGTTTCCAGAGTCACAGCATTTACTGAAAGTTGTCCTAATCCTCATTAACTCAGATAGTTCAGATGAACTGCAAGGTACTGTATGCTATTTTATGACCTATCAAGTGCACTAAACAGAACTGAACGGAGTTCAGCACAGTTCATACTATGTTCTCATCTTCACAGCAATGTGTTTCACACATTAATTATGGCACACCGAGAGTTGTGTTATTTGTCTAATCACTTAGAGCTGTAAAACTGTGTCAAATTTATGTTATATTACTTTTTCAAAAGGTCATTCTTGTAGAGCAAATTAGGGGATTTCACCCGTAAATGGCACTATTTAACGAATTTCACTTGGATGGATACGTATTTACAGGCCTCTGTATTAGAAACTAAGTAGTCTAATTTTTACTGAGAGTCCCTAGAAGATCATGAGTTCTGAAATTAAACCACTTCTTCAAACAGTTAAACTTGAATCTGAATGCTAACTTTTGAAATGTCACTTTGAAACACCCTTGTATATGTGCACTGCTTTGTTGACCTTTCTCAAACTGATAACTCACCACTTAGTTCAAAGAAAAGGAACTTTAGAAATAGGCTTTACTGAACTAAAAGTTCAACAGTATTCCAGGATCTGTTTCTGACAACATCAGTATTAGCAATAAGCTCTTTTTCGTTCTGGATGAGAAGGCCTGAAGAATCTGCCATGTAAGATTTTGTAAAGATTGAATAGTGTTCCTAACTGCCAAGTAGAAGTGTAGCCAAAAATGAAGCTCAAAATGTGCTTGTAAAATCTTAGCTAGTCATGGTGTAACTACTAACATTACTAATATTCGGTAGGAGGGGGAAAAAAAAGTTTATGTTGTACTACAGAGTAAAATAAATCAATAGTATAAGTCAATACAATACAAAAAGTTTGCACTTTCTTATAAAAATTAATTAAAGTTTCTCTGGAGTGTCTTACATACAATAATGCTGATTAACGAAACCTATGAAGCTGTAATGACAGGACATTTTTCAGCTGGAAATTTCTACTGGAGGATTAAAACTACCTTCACAGTACCAATATTCGTTATAAAATGTCCTATAAAACTGTGACAGTGTGTTAAAATAGTCAGAATTATAATAATTCTATAGATGGATAATACATCTATGCCATTTGATCAGATATTAAAAACATTCATCAATACTATATAAAGAGAATTTTGAAACCACTGTCATCTTCAGTATAAGACATCTATATCAAAAAGTCCACCGCATCCAAAAGCCATTATCCTCTGACAAATGTCAGCTACAGTATGTTGGAAGTGAGAATAGTTCAATGTAACCCAGAGGAGTCTGATAACCTGATTAATGGTACATGAAACAATAATTTTTGCTCTGTATTTAGAAGCTATTCAGAGACCAGCTTTTTCTTTACCAGGAAAGAGTCTAGTTCATGGTAGAATCAAAACTTCTTGAGCAGTAGCTGGACTATAAAATTCCTTTGTTATGCAACTGTAACTTGTTTATTTCCCAAAGTCTGTCTAGGGATCTAAATACTTATTAGAGTTAAAAATTCCCTTGCTTTTGTAACAAAGCTTCATAAAAACTAAGATACCAATTTTTTTAAAAAAAATATATACTTGTAATAACTTTGCAAGGGACAAGAATGTAATTTCCCCACTTTTTGATGGTTATAGTAATATGTAGAGTAAAATGCATTTGTATTTTGGAAAATAACAAATATGGAGAACGAAGGGTAGAAAAGCTCTACACCAAATAACCCAAAGTGTTTTTGGCTAAAACACCTCTTCTATGAAGAAAGGCTGAAGAGTCCCAACTCTCTCAGCCTGGAGAGGAAGATGTTTTGGGGAAACATTTTTGCTGCCTTTCTATAGATTTAGGGGGGCTTCTAAGAATGGGACTATACAAAAGAGGCAACAGTTTAGACTGAAAGAGGACAGGTTTACTCTGGATATTAGGAAGAAATTTTTTTAGATAAGAGTAGTAAGACACTGGAACAGGTTTCCCAGAGAAGTTGTGGATATCACATCCTTGGAAGTATTCAAGGCCAGGTTGGATGGGGCTTTGAGCAATTGGATTTAGTAAAAGATGTCCCCACCTATGGCAGGGGGTTAGCAACTGAATGATCTTTACAATCCCTTCCTACTCAAATCACTCAACCTATCTATAATTTTTTGTAGTAAAGATAATTCTATAGACACATTCTATGGTAATTGGTATGTGAACTTCAGTTCTCTCTTCTTATTATTAATACATACACTAATTGATTTTTTAAAATTAGAAATGTAATAAACTTTAATCAAGATAATAGTTTTTATTTCTATTTGTGGCTGTGATGGCTTGACTTTGGCAGACAACCAGACCCCTACCAAGCTATTCTGTTGCTCCTCCACCCCCATAGGATAGGGTGAGAAAACAAGATTGAAAAAGACCGAAAAGCTTGTGGTTTGCAATAAAGAAGAGAATATCACTTACTAATTATCATCACAGCCAAAATAATGCAACTTGGGGAAAATTAATTTAATTTATTGCCAACTAAAAATCAAGTAGGATGCTGAGAAATGGGAAAAAAATTCTAAAAGACCTTACCCCCAACAACAGACCTTTTTCTAGGGTTCAACTTCATTCCTCTTCAACTCTACTCCTCTCTTCCAAGCAGCCCAAGGGGATGGGGAAATCCCTGAATGGTTGAGGTTAGAAGGGAACTCTGGAGGACATCTGGTCCAACCCCACCCCATTCAGACAGGGTCACCTAGAACCAGTTGCCTAGAATCACATTCAGATGGCTTTTGAATATGTCCAATAAGGGAAACTTCACTACTTCCCTGGGAAACCTGTGCTAGTGCTCAGTCATCCTCACAGTAAACAAGAGTTTCCTGATGCTCAGAAGAAATCACTTGCATTTAAAATTGTGGCCATTGTCTCTGGTCCCATCACTGTCCTCTAGCATATACTAGTTTCTGGGGTTATACCTCCCCAGACATGGGACTCTGCACTTCCTTCACTAAATCTCAGTACTTGAACATCCCATAGAAAGTATTGAAATACCTACATTTTCTTTTCTATCTTTTCATAAACATACTTTTTGGCCAAGAGTGAGCAGAAGCATGTCTACAATATATCAGCTTGTAATTTTAGGTTATATCAGACCGTAATTTCAGGTTGAGTAAGTATACAGGCTGTAGTCTTACTTCTGTACCAACAAATACCTTCCGAATTTTGAAAGACTTGCTCATTTTTCCAATGTATGATTTCTTCAGTGTTATGCAGTCTACTTCCCATTCTATTCTAAGGTAACTAACCAGCTAGCTAAGTCACCCTAGGGTGGATTATTACTTCACTTGCCTTCCCTTCTCCTCCAACCTGCTTAACATATAATTAATGGTAATTTGCATACCACATTCTCAATATAAAAATTCTACAGTGGTACAATCACTTGTTCAAATGTTGCTATCTAACACAAGGTTTTATGGAATTAGCCAGCTTAATTATCTTGGTTACTATGAGGGCTTTATGTAATTTAGACCATGTCTGGAATTAGAAGTTATTCTATTTTGTGTGGAAAAATATGGTGGTCACTGTTTATTCAAGATCACTGTGAAAAGTCTTTGCACTTGACAACAAATACTCATGTTTAGCATTAACAGCTCATAGTTTTTAACTGGTATTGCCATCACTGAGTTATAGAATTTCTCTGTGCAACTGATGCTAAACAAAAGCTACTTTAAACTACTTGGAAGAGAAAAGGCAGCACCTCCAACAGTAGTCTGAAACATTTAACGGCACAATCACTTCCTTTTTAACTATTTCTTTATTCCCCCTTTTATATTTAATATACTGCTCACATATTAGCATCTTGGATAATGCTGCTGGTTTTGAGAGGGACACAGTTACTTTTCCCTACAGTTAATAGTAGCTAGTATGGGGCTAAGTCTTGGATTTGTGCTGAAAACTATACTGATAACACAGGGATAGTTTGGTTACTGATGAACAGTTATTACATAGGGTAAAGGCCTTTCATACTTCTCACACTGCTTGCCCAGTGAGCAGTCTGAAGGTGCACAAGAAGTTGAGAGGGGACACAGTCAGGACAGCTGACCCTAAATGACCAAAGGGATGTTCCACACCATATGATGTCATGCTCAGCAATAAAAGCTCAAGGAAGAATAAACGGGAGACATTCAGAGTGATTATATTTTGTCTTCCTAAGGAATTGTTACCTGTGTTGGAGCCTGGCTTTTCTGGAGATGGCTGAACACCTATGTGCTGATGGGAAATAGTGAATGAATTCCCTTTTTTTAGCTTTGCATGTACACGTGGCTTTTGCTTTCCCTATTAAACTGTCTTTATCTCAAATCACAAGTTTTCTCACTTTCACTTTTCCAGTTCTCCATCTCAACAGAGAGGAAGTAAGCAGGCAGCTGTATGGTGCTTCCTTGTAGCTTGGAGTTAAACCAGGACAGTAATAAAATACAAAGCTTAAGGTTAACCTCTAGGTTTCTATCAAGCCGTATGGACAAAGGCATATGTGCCTAATTTAGCATCCAGAATAATGACAGAAGAATCACTAAGGCATGAAGCCACAACGTGTAGAGAGTTAATCACAATCATTAATCACTGCACCACATTCTTATTTTCATTTGCTCCTTCTAACATGGAAGTACTGATAAAAATAAGCTTTGTTTTTTGTTTACTGTATAAATTAAGTTCAAAACAGCATCACACTTTGTTGGTGATCTGGAAAGAAAAGTTAAATAGTTGGCTTTATTCAAAGACTGTATGTTCCCTGAACTGGAATGTTTCACAAGATAAAAGAGTTTCTCAACTCAAAGTTGCTGGTTTGAAGCAAGATTAGACCAACTAGCGCCTACATTTATCATTATTCAGTACTTCTAAAGTAAGACTGATGATGAATATCCAGGTCACAACAAAAAGAGCTCCTAGTCAACAAATACATACTTCCTAGATACTCTTATGATAAACAGGAGAGGACAAGGAAAAATAAAAATTCAAGTCACCATATTCCTCTTGACAGTGGTGAACTACCTATACAGAGACACTAAACTCTCATCACTCTTGTTATTCCACTTTGTGAACAACAAAAGCTGTAAGCTGCATGTTATCTTCTTGTGGAAAAAAAAAATAACCCAAACTTTGTAAGTTAAGTCAAGAATGCTAATTTTTTTAAAAGAAGTTATATATCATTCTAAATAATAAGAAGTCTTTATAGTAATTAAAAAAAAATGAATATTGTAATGTTGATATAGTTTAAAAGAGATTTTCTCTTCAATTTAACCTTTGAAAAGTTTTATTTTATGCAGCATGTAATGAAACCTATAAGAGAAGTGAAGAGATTTTTAATACATATTTTTAAGTGCATTAAGGTGAACATTAATTACATTGTACCAATTGTGAAAATTGCAAACTTCACATGTGCTGTGAACATGTTTGGAAAATGTTAGAGACCAGGAAGAGGGTGTGTTATGGAGTGCGTTTCTTGTTTGATTTGGGCTTTTAACTGCAACCAATGCACAGAGCTGAACAACAAAATAATCAGCCAGATGCATTTCATAAGCTAGGAAAATAGTTTTGAAAAATGTATTTGCCTAGAAGCCTGGCTTCATCCCACCAATGTGCTACAGATAAACTGATGAGTTTCAAGTCAGGTCTAGGAATCAGTAACACTGTTGTTGCTATGTGAAAAATGACCTGTTGAAATCCCAATTAGTTCACTTTCTCTCTTCTCTAAAGGTCATGAGCATGCCACTTCAAAATTTAACACACCTTGACAGTGAGTTCAACCTTAATGTGTGAAGTTATAGCATACTTTCTTAGTACATCAGTTTGAGAAGTCTGTTTCTAGAACTATAAAATCAGTTTCTCAGAAAGAGAAAATTGATAGTATTTATGAAAATACATTTAAGTTCTCAGCATGGAAATGTTTACGCTGGGATCAGTTCCATTGAGCAACATGCAAGTATGAGGTTAATAGAATTGTTCTGTGCTTTATTTTTGTCATAGTTCAAAAACCTTGAAAGTGTAATTTCTGACATCAAAACATCACACTAAATATAAGAAAAACAATTTTGTCATCATTTTCTAACAAATGTTCAGTAACTGCACAAGTCACAAAACACTGACATTCCAGAAAAAAAAAAAAAAAAGTTTAGGCTTGCAAGACAAGGTTCAAGTAACAGATACCAAAATATATTGATTATTTTGTATGTTCTTTCCCAAAGGATTTGTAAGGTAACAGGCTCATTTTTTCTGTGAAATCACCCTAACAAATATGGCACCATTTCGACACTTGCAAAGGCAAGACAGAAATGTCAGTTTCCTATCATACAACCCATTAATAATTTGAGCTGGAAGTGCTTTCTCCCAGACATCTTTTCCCAACACTTTCAAGATCACAGCAGCTAGAGACCAGATGAAGACATTGTATGATCATGATGCTGCAAAAGAAAAATGCAACAGTTGCCTGAGTTTATGCATAAATTTTAGATAAACTCATGTTTATGACTCGATTTGTTACCAAGTTCAACATTAGGAACAAATACTCTCCCCAAATCTGACTGTTTTAAGCATTTTTAATATTCATCTGTACAATAAGGTTCCTGAAACTATCTGTAATTTTTTTCTAAGACAAGGACATGTTATTTTTGAGCTCTGATATAAAGTGCTAGAGCTAGCTCTTAGAGTATTTTTATTGTGATTACTACTTTGTTCCAGAGTGTTTGGAAGCATTCAATGGTTATTCATTAACTCTGCTAAGCTGAGCATCTTTTGCATTGTCGCTTGCTGGTACCACAGAACAAGATAAGATGGCAAGGCTCATATAATAGCTGAGATGTGATCACAAGCTTCAGAGGAGAGGGCTAGTTCTTAACAAGTGGAACAACTCATATGAAGGCCTACTGTGTTTTCTCCACATCCTTCTTTGTCAGATTTGTGCTAAACTCCAAATGATATATTGTTTAAGATACTGAAACAGCACCTTGTGATTCACCACATTTATACACTAGTGAAGGCAGAAGTGCAAATAGATAATGACTTACTACAGAGCTCCTTGTCAGTAGAGCACTACTAATTTACACTCTCTAATAACAGTTCAGATTCACAATAGCCACTTTTAACCTTTCGGCCACTATCCATGAGGTTCACAGTGGCTCGCTCTTAAAAATCACATCACATCACCTCAACAATGATTTTGCAACATAGGAATTACTGGTAACAAAATTACTAATAAAATGCAAGTCAGAAATTGTATTTAATTTCAGCAAGTAACATTTCTGACTTTTAGTGGTCACCTGTCTTCCATTAAGATGTTACTGTAAGTGCAAGCTGAAAAAGCAGGTTAGAAGATACAGTTCTACAGCACATTTCATACCCCATCCCTTTTTATCTCATCTAACCATGCTAATCCACTTCCATACTAGTGCCCTGACACCACAAGTTATTCCGTATATGTGTATGAAGTATTTGTCAAGCTCTTCCTAGGCAAAAATTCCATCTGTAAGAAGAAAGGCTAAGGCTCACAAAACATAGGGGAGTGGGGAAATGACTACTGCTGCTAGACCTTTACAACATTAGGACATTTACTTTTTTTTCTATTATTTCTTCTTTTATCTTCCAATTTCTCTTTGTCACCTAAGGCCAAGTCCTCTCTAATAATTTCATACATTTCCAGAATTTCAGCATCTCAAGATATGTCTCTATGAAAAGAAAACTGTCTTGGGAGTATCTAACCCCAGACTTATAAAGCCTGGAATTGTTCCTTTATGTTGCAGATACCATTTGCTGTAAAAAAAAGTAAAATGTCTTTGAAAGGGAAAAAAAAAAAAAACAAAACTTGTGGACTGAGTCAAGGGATCCTAAGCACAGGGAAAGCTTTAGTAATTCACCATTTGAGAATCATTTTCTTGAGAGCTGACAATATAAGCAGAAAATAAACCTTTTCTTTTGTAACAGTTGTGTACATTCCTAAAATATACAAATGTCAAGAAACAGTTACAACAGTTATGGTTGTAGAGTTCTTTTTTAAGCTTTTATTTTATTGTGCACTGTTTTTTTGCTTGTTTTTAATTACTACTGATGGCCCAACTCTCCACAACAAAACCAAAACAAAAGCATGAAACACACATCAATTATCTGAACAGACTTGCATCTGAAAGCATGTTAAAAGGATGCTCCTTAGACTTGTCTTTTCTGTTGGTATAACTGCATCAAGGATGGAGAAGCACTTCAAGGAAATTCTATGGACTCTGAATTTACAGAAGGCAACCAGTACAGCTGGTGTTTTTCTCTATCCACTATAGTTATATATTAAAATAGGGCATGATCCTCTGTTCTTTCTAGATAATTGCAAAAATATTTTCCTAACTGCCTCTCAATGACCACCTTAAACTTAACACAAATTTCAGGCAATGTAGTACATTCAGCATCATAGTAGAAAAACCATACTTTCTTATTGAAATTCCAGATAAACCAGCTAGTTCAATAATCCATGTCTTACAAGCACAAAAATAACAACTTTATGGTGTATTCTCAGAGCTTGTTTAGATTTTTTTAAACTGCTGATTTGAGATAAATTAGTTCTTTTTTAGCAGACTACATCAACTAATTTCTACAAAGCATAAACAAGTAAAAGACTGCTTTCAGAAAGGTGCATAGTAGCTTTCCATATGGTCTTTAATTGCCCTCCACCTTCAAAAGAATAGCATGAGATAAAAATATTGCAAATACATTGCATTGCCTACTTTCCATGAAAAAATATAACTTCACCAACTTTTACCTTGAATTTTGAGGTGTTCAGTGCATACCATAGACACTTTTATTCTGATCACTCAGGAAAACAGATGTTATAATAAAGAAATAAAATCAACTCTGACCTACCTATCAATCTGGAATCCCCACCCAAGCTTCTTGGTTTTGGAAGGCATAACTCACTTGTTGATAATATATCTTCTTCCTTTCTTTAGGCAGAAAAGCACCAAGACAAATAGTAGAACACTTTAAAACAGTTGTGAAAATTTTATCTGATCTGATGATGCTTTAAAATAATCCTGAATGACATAGAGCTAAGACAAAACCAGTGATAGGAAAAAAAACAATAAAAAAATAAAAGGATCTGATACACTAAGTCATGAGGGTAACTATTTTTTCCTTTAAAAATTCATAAATTAAGAGGAAGACTGAAGAAATCATCATGATTACTTTAAGAGATTCTCCTGCATAACAAACACCAAAAAATGGAAACCAATCAACCACCACCAGTAAAAAAAAAAAAATTAAAAAAAAAAGGACTTCATGACTTCATCTACTCTCTTCTACATTAAAAAAAAGTCAATCACTACTTCAACTTTGAAAGATATTCCATCTTTATGTAAAATTGTCACATGATGAATAATCCATCACCTCCCTTAGGAAATAGCTTAATGTTAATAGTAATTAGTGGTATAATTTCAGTATCAATACATTTTCATATTTGTATTCCACACACGACTTGGACAAGACTTGTGCTTAAGGAGTGAAGCAGTTGTACATGTCACTAATAGTGCTATCAGTGACCTAATGGTGCAATTTTGCTACAGAAGCAATGTTAATTTGTCAAGTTTACAATTCTCTCTGATCAAGAGAAATTTTGCAATGCAAACAGGCAAATGTTAAAAGCTTATCATATCAATTTTAATTCAAATGCAGCTGCTATTCAAGATCCCCTAGTTCATGAATTACATCATACTCTGATATTGATTAGAGTAGAATTTAAATAAGTGTTCTGCACCAGCCTTGAGTTTATTCTGTATCAGACTATCTTCATTAGTTATAGAAAAATGCAGAAAATTATCTGCTGGTTTTGCAATATTCCACAAACGCAGTCACAAAGTATTCATTTAAGAGCACAGAAAAAAGAGGGAACTAGATTCACTGAGGTAATTTTTCTAAATAAGCCCTGCACTTCCTTATACCTATTCATCTTTCCTGTTGACTTGCAACAAAAGCCTTTGCTCATCTTCCCCAAAGACTTTCATTATGAATGCAATTCAAGATTCTGTCCTGTTGACTGCCACATACATCCTGACAGGCTAACAATACCTTAGGTGCAGTGTTATCAAAATACACCACAACTTAGCTGTGAAAGTACGGCAAGTCAAAAATACGGACAAGACTTCAGACTAGAAGAAAATTAATGAGTAACCATATAAAATAAGAACTATAAGAACTAACAGCTCCTGCACTGACGATGTCCAACTGTTAATTTTGAAACAATAGATGGCAGAGCTCTGGCTATTTGATTAGCATTTGGTAATGATTTGAAAAGTAGTTTTGAAAATTACCATTTCAGTGCTTGGCTATTGCATTATAATCCATCAGGGAATGGCAGTGCTCTTAAGAATAAGGTCCTTTATCAGCTGAATTCCAGAAACCTCCTAGACTATGCACAATTTGAGTTCAGTGAATAGCTGCATATAATAGCACCTGTTAGTGAAGAAATGCCAAACAGTAAGGGTATTTCAAAGTACATCACAATGCAGTAAAAGTCCTGCTCTCCCTTGTCAAATAAAAACCTAACAGTCACAATTTATTTTTAAGTTACAGACTACAAAGAAGTTGAACTGAGGACTTGTCTTCAGATAGTAAACTTTCCATTTGACCCCAGGTAAGAGGTGACAAAAGTTACGATTCTTTTTTTATTTTATTTTATTTTTATCCTTAGAAAAGAGCAAGAAATTTATCTTCTTTGTTTTTATCTAAAGTGTTCTCCTTTTTACTAATTCTAGGTCCATCTGAAAGAACAGTCCTAGGAAATCATCTATTTTAATACATACTTGAAAAAAAAAAACCCAGAGTCCTGCACCTGGGAAGGAACAATCCCATGCACTAGTACAGGCTGGGGGTTGAACTGCTGAAGAGTAGCTCTGCAGAGAGAGACCTGGGAGTCCTGATTGATAATAAACTAAATATGAGCCCATAATGTGCCCCCGTGGCCAAGAACGCCAATGGCATCCTGGGATGCATCAAGAGTGTGGCCAGCAGGTCAAGGGAGGTTCTTCTCCCTCTCTACTCTACCCTACTGAGGCCTCATCTGGAGTGCTGTGTCCAGTTCTGGGCTCCTCAGCTCAAGAGGAACAGGGAAGTGCTGGAGAGAGGCCAGAGCAGGGCCACCAAGATGATCAGGGGAACGGACCATCTTTCATACGAGGAAAGGCTGCGGGAACTGGGGCTGTTTAGTCTGGAGAAGAGGAGATTGAGGGGTGATCTTCTTAACATTTATAAATATCTAAAGGGTGGGTGTCAGGAGGTTGGGACATCCCTTTTTCCTATAGTAGCTAGCAACAGGACAAGGGGTAATGGGATGAAGCTGGAAACAAAAAGTTCCACTTAAACATAAGAAAAAACTGTTTCACTGTGAGGGTGAGGGAGCCCTGGTACAGGCTGCCCAGGGGGGTTGTGGAGTCTCCTTCCTTGGAGGTCTTCAAGACCTGCCTAGACATGGTCCTATGCAACCTGATCTAGGTGACCCTGCTTTTGCCAGGTGGTTGGACTAGATGATCTCTAAAGGTCCCTTCCAACTCCTACCATTCTATAATTCTATGGTTCTATGAAGTAACTTCTTTAACAGATCAGACATCTTCAGGTAGAAGGAAACTACTCTTTTATACAAAAGCAATTTTTTTTCCCACTGAAATACTCATAATCTTTAATTTTACTGAGAATCGTACCCAGCTCATTGTTTAATTAAAAAAAAAAAAACACTTTTTTTTTTTTTAATCCATTCAACATTTGATAAACTTTTGGGCAGAATTTGGTAGTAAAAGCGAAAGCTTATGTCTAATGTAGGCTTGTTTTTTTTTCCTGTTATCACCTATAAAAAAATGCTGCACTTAATGCCAAGGTTGCTGAGTAATATTAAGTAAATGTATTTCTATAAACCCTTGACTTTAACTAATGAACTAAATTTGGGACTCAGGCAATAAGCCTAAGGAAGGAGAACAGAAAGAAGGTTGTTTTCACTCCCACAATATGGTTTTGCAAACAGTATTTTCATGACATCACTCTAAATGGGATCTCTTTATGAGTCTTTTAATCCAGAAAAATCTTTCCTTTTTAACTTTGGAATTACGGGAAATGTCTGTCTCCAATTCAGGTATAACGTAATTTGAGATGGGTATGACAAATTATGCTTGAGAGATGGGGGAAAATTAATCTCTAAAAGGAATCTATGCCATGGAGACACTGTCATTTCATGAACTGCCCATCATTTTTCTACTCTTTTTGCAACAGACAGATGAATAAAAAAACAATTTCCAAATACCAAAGACTTCTGTAACTAAGATGTCATGGATCACTGAGGGAGTGCCATGAGAGTGACCTGCAACAGATCTGGCAGCAATGAGCAATAACAGCTTGTTCAAGGGTTACGCTGGCCACTGTCACTGTGATGGCAAGACTAAGCAAGGTAAAGGCCAGAGATTCCCTCCATTTGTCAGCAGCCGAGTAGAAGTAATTTCCAGCACAGGAGTCCTAGAAATGTGTATCAACTGTGCACCATTCTGAGGCTCTTTTAATGATGATTTGTTTCAATTTGCAATCTGAACAGTGGTAAAGCACCCAAATGTTTAAAACACCTTCATTCTTGCTCCAATTAAACTGTTTTACCAGTAGTGTAGGGAAGCATGATTCAACAAGATTCAAGATTAGAGTGAAAAAAGTGAAACAAAATGTAATCCTTGTCTTACCTTCACTCAGGAGTGTCCATGACGTGACATAGTCCTATAGTTAAGGAACAACAATGTTCCTCTGTTTTGCACATAGTATCACAGGTTACAATTCTTATCCTGAAAGTCTGGTATTCAGCATCCATTTTGCCTCACATCAACTCCAAAATCTGCCTCTACCTCCTCACCATTACCCTTCCCTATCTCCTACAGTGCTTCTTGTCCAACAGAAATTCAGCCTTAACAACACACATCCATCACGACCTTCTGGCAAACAGGTTTTGGCCACAGTATCCCAGGCAAGTTTCCCTGAGGTTTAACACCTCAGCTCTGGGCTTCCCAGATGAAGAGAGACAGGGAACTTCTACAGAGAGTCCAGTGGAGAGCTGTCAAGATGATCAGGGGACTGAGGACTGCAACATCTCTTTTATAAGGAAAGGTTGATGAACCTGGGGCTGTTTAGTCTAAAGAAGACTAAGGGGCGGGGGGGGGGGGGGGGCGGAAGAGCATTTTAACATTTATAAGTACCTGAAAAGGGGTTGTTAGGAAGATGAGGTGACACTTTTTTTTTTTCCTTTGTGTCCAGTGACAGGACTAGGGATAATGGATGTAAGCTGGAACACAAAAAGTTCCACTTCAACATAAACAAAAAATTTCTTTGCAGTGAGGGAATCTTGGCATAGGCTGCCTAGGAAGAGTGTGGAATCTCATTCTCTGCAGGTTTCCAAACTCACCTGAACGCATTCCTGTGGCCTATGGTCGAGGGGTTGTACTGGATGATCCCTTCCAACCCCCACTATTCTATGAATCTATGAGCTGTGAAAAGGCCTCATGCTTGGTTCCTCCAAACCCAGACATGTCCTCAGCAGCTACAGCCAGGACCCTCAACGTTCTGTTACAGCAAACAGAACAGAAAAACAGCCTCCTCAGCACTAGGGTACGTCACACAAGCAAAAAGGCAGATCTCAAAAGTGCAGTTCTCTAAAATAGGGCCCCACACATCGTAGAATTAAAACAGACTAATAAGAAAGCAGAGAAAGGACCAAAAAAAGGGACCCAGAGGACTTACCCCAGTTCCTCTCAGAGCAGCTCCTCACTGTTGTCTCTACTCTGGCCGTCAGCCCCCTCAGTCTTCCCGCCATCATGAGCCGGCCACCGGCACGCGCCCGCCCCTCAGTCCCGCCGCCGGCACACGCCCGTCCCCTCAAGTCCCACCGCCGGCACGCGCCCGTCCCCTCAGGCCCGCCGGCGGCACGCGCCCGTCCCCTCAAGTCCCACCGCCGGCACACGCCCGTCCCCTCAAGTCCCACCGCCGGCACGCGCCCGTCCCCTCAAGTCCCACCGCCGGCACGCGCCCGTCCCCTCAGGCCCGCCGGCGGCACGCGCCCGTCCCCTCGGCCCAGACACCAGCAAACGCCCGTCCCCTCAGGCCCGCCGCCGGCACGCGCCTGTCCCCTCAGCCCAGACACCAGCAAACGCCCATCCCCTCAGTTCCACCGCCGGCACGCGCCCGTCCCCTCAGTCCCGCCGCCGGCACGCGCCCGTCCCCTCAGCCTGGACACCAGCAAACGCTCGTCCCCTCAGCCCAGACACCAGCAAACGCCCGTCCCCTCAGTCCCGCCGCCGGCACGCGCCCGTCCCCACAGTCCCGCCGCCGGCACGCGCCCGTCCCCTCAGGCCCGCCGCCGGCACGCGCCCGTCCCCTCAGGCCCGCCGCCGGCACGCGCCCGTCCCCACAGTCCCGCCGCCGGCACGCGCCCGTTCCCACAGTCCCGCCGCCGGCACGCGCCCGTCCCCTCGGCCCCGCCGCCGGCACGCGCCCGTTCCCACAGTCCCGCCGCCGGCACGCGCCCGTCCCCTCAGGCCCGCCGCCGGCACGCGCCCGTCCCCTCGGCCCCGCCGCCGGCACGCGCCCGTCCCCTCAGCCCCGCCCCACCACCCTGAGTGTCCTGTGGGGGCGCTAGCGGGTCCTTCCCGCGCTAATGGCCTTCTCTAGAAAGTTCTGTGGGTGCCGACGACCTCGGCCCCTGCCCGTCTGGCCTGTCCCGGCACCTTTCTTGTCCCACAGAGGAAGCTGTGGTAGGTATTGGAAACGAAGCTGTTTATTATCAGCTTGGCTGGAAAGGATTTCTTAGAGTAGTCCCAGAGAGCCTGGCCTGAGGTACGTTCATTTGCTCTGAGTGGAAATGTCACTAGTTGTTATGTCACTGTTTTTCTCATTGTTTAACTGAAGTAGTAATCAATTTGTATGCTCCTTTTGCCACATTTAAGGGGAGGATGTTTCCCCCCCCCCCTCACTTGAGCTCACCCTGATGTTATAATTAAGAAAACTCTCCAAGAAAAATTATAGTTTAGAAATCTGTCATTGATTTATTGCAGTTCTGGGTGCACAGGGGATTTTTCCTCACATACAAACTGAGTGACTGAAGCACAGTCATTATATACATAAAGAAAATTAATATTCTTAGAAATCTAATGCATATGCTAGTACCTTAGGAAACTGTCTCTGTGCAAGACTAAGTAGTTTGGGGAGAGGTCTCTGGTGGCCATTTTGAGGCCACCAGATTTTAACTCAGATTTTTAACTCAGTTTGCACATACGTGATCACAACTCACAACTTTACAATTTCTGCTTCTGTAACTGAGCAGCACCAAGATGCTGAGTGCTGACTGGCACCCAAGTTGCCCTTTAGCATGCAGGCTTGATTATTTTATTTGTGCAAAGTTTGTACTATGGAGTCTTTTCTTCCATTCTTTATATATTAACTATGCAAAGGGGCACAAAGGTGTCTGTTCCTCATGAAGACTTGCTTACCTTGTCTATCAAAGGGAGTCTGTTCTTCCATTATTTGTATCTCTAGTATTACTGACATGAACTTCTGTTGTAAAACCAATTATGTTATTGATTAATATATCTATCAGAGTCAGAGACATTAAAAATAGAGGCTTCTTGTTGCACTGAAGTTCAATGTATGAGTTTTGAATACACTCTCTCACTATCTGTAAGGAGTAAAAGTTACCGAGGCTAGTGAATTTTCTGATTATTTAAGAAACATTTATCAGCAGCAGAACAGATTTCCTGAGCTAGAAGAATACAGCAAAGACCGATTTATCCCATAGTCTGTCCAGAATGTTGATCATTATAAATTACTTTATTGACTTATGTCTCTAGTCAGCATCCTGTGCTTCAGTGAACTGAGCAATCAACACATGCTGAATGCAGGTAAGGGAGCCATTCATAGCAAAATATTACTGCTGAACAAGCATGCTGTTTTTTCACCATGCTGAATTTGTTTCCATTTTAGTCTGTCTGGTGGATATGCTTTAGTTTTAAGGTACTTGACCATTGAGATTTTCCAGTTTTGAAACAAATACTTCTGAATTGTGGTTGTAAGGACATGGATTTTATACTTGTATATACACGTGTTTGTATGCACATTACCAAATTGTAGCTATAATTCTCATGGAAGTTGCATTCTGGCACATCAAATACAATTATCAATCTAGTTAATACATGAGAAAATTAGTTGTTCACATGTTTATAACTGAAAAGAAATCATCCAATGTAATTAATCATGGGTCACTGAGTGCACATGCAGTTTGGTGAAACGAAAAAAGGAGCACTTTCTGTTTTAGAGGCAACTGTAGAGGCAGAAGTCTCTATATTTGTATCATTGCAATATCTGAAGAGTAGAAATAAGATTTGCTTTTTGTCTCAAATGAGTGCTTTTAATACAGAGTTTAAAGCACTTAGAAAATTGAATTCAATTCTGTTTGGTAAGTTGTCTTGTTTATTTGGATTTTTTCCTCACAGTACAGTAAAGAGAATATTTTCTAGGGAACTCTGGTACTATCCTCAAGTCATTCATCCTGTAATGAGTAAAAAAACACCAATTTTCCAATTAAAATCATTTTAGGGAGACATGTCTTCTGGATTTACTCTGAGTAACTTGAGAAGCAAATACTGCATGATGAAGTGGGAGTGGACCTATCCCTATGTGGTTCCAGAGTTGTCAAATGTAGATTTTGAGTGCTTCATTGGTTGATTTATTCCATAATTACTTAAATAAATCTGACATGTCTGATGATATATAAACATTAAAAAAATTTTTACCTATTTAAAATTTTAAGCTGCTGCAGAATGTTTTCGAGAATGTTCCTGAGAAAAGAAGGTGAGAAGGTAGGCAGAAATGTCTATTTATGTAAAAAAATCGCATGGAGATTTGTCAGAAAATCTTGTATGAATAGAAAGGTGGTGTTATATTTCTTTGGTCTTTGTCATGATAAACAATCTAATATGTGTGGTTCATGTGAAAAAAATTATTTTTTTTTTTTAAGAAAGAATAGTAATATCAAACAGTAATAAAAATTAGGGTTTTCCTTACATCTTGTTTTCCATTTCATGAATAAGGAACTAATACTCAATTTACATGGAGATTTTTTTCAACTTTGTTTAAAAAATTGTTCAGAATCTCTAAAAATCTACTTTTTGGTATCTCATTGTGCACAATTATTCACACTGTTATAGGCACAAGGACCACCACCTGCGTTCCTGATTAAAAAAAAAAAAGACACTGAAGATATCTCAGTGTCATATGAAATCACAAATTACTGGTGTTTTCAGTACTTTAAAATATGAAGGAATAAATATAATTAAAAGTCATGGAGATTGTGATGACAGTGTATCGTCTGACATATGGTACATTAGCCAAAATTTATCTGCTGCTTTACACCAGAACAGTTTTGCTGGCTCAGAGGATATAATCATCCCAGTTCATGGAACACTAGAGGCAAATGATGTTTCAAGTCTGATTTCAGAAGTAAGCTTTGCATTACAGTTAATAACTGAAGTAATTTAAACAATGACTGCTTATTCACAATATTTTTAGTAAAGAATTGAAAATTTCAGCATATACTGCTGTTTATCTGAAATAAAACTGTGATGGGTCTAATGTTTTCGACTTATTGAACTCTCAAAAGAAAATCCTGTGGTAGGCTCAGATGTGCATACATATGCATGTATAAAGAAACAGAGGTTTAAAAGAATGCTATATAAAACAATAGCTGTGTAACTTATGTTCAAGATAATAGTACCTGTTCTTATAAACCTCCATAACATGGCATGACTACATGTCAATATAGAAACAGGATGACAACAAAAGGTAAGTGAGTTTTGTAAACTTGTGCTGGGAATCTGCTCCACTATCCCCATGGTCAGAGCTGAATCTCAGTAAGACAAAGCCATAGTAGACTACTACCTCTCTACAGTCACTGAAACAAATAATAAAGTAATTTAAATTCTATTTTTTCAGGAAGAGCATTGTAAAGACTCCCAGTTTGAACAGTACTTGCAGTTTTGAACATAGTGCTTTTTTTTTCCTAAAGATTATGCTTTAAAGTCCATAAGAATTCAAATACTGTATTTCCACATACGTATCATCATTACAAAGAGTAGGATACCTTATGTTAATGTTGAATTTTCCTAGTTGACACATATTGAGCAAGCACAGAACCGCAGCTAAATCAAGAATGCTTACAGCATCATCTGCAATAAAGGTGAGCTACAGAATGATCTAGATTTAATTTATTACTGAAGTTCAAGATTTATGGAAAGGTGCTGAAATTGAACACATTCATAACTGAAGTAAATTCTCTTACAAAAGGCAGGTTAATAGGGGGAAAAAACCCACAATATTGTAGCATTTTCTGTTTATATGAAATAATTACCTAACTGATGGATGGAGTACCTATCACTTTAGTGGCCAGAGGCTCTTCTCAGAAAAGACTTCAGAAGACCCAACCCAAAGGAGCACACACACACACACAAAAAAAAAAAAAAAAACACAAAATAAAAATGTCAAAGCCTTCAACAGTTCTTAAAAAAAAAGAAAAACCCCAAAACACAAACAAATAATAATAAAAAAAAAACCAAAACCCACCAATAAAATAAACCCTAAACAAATTCCATATTGCTACAGACTGGAGTGGCCAAACTTATTTTCTTTCCTTAATGAAGCATGGTATTTATTTATTTCCCTACCCACTGTGCCCCTCTTGCCCCCCAAGAAAGAAAAAACAAAAAAATCCCAGAAAAGCATTACAGACTTTGAGAAATCAAATTAAAAAGATATTAAAAAAAAAGAAGAAAAAGAAGTTGTATCAGGACAGTAACAGCTTTCTGTTCATGGACACAGGAGACCTGCAGAGAAGTTTATGTTTTAAGACAAGTATCTTCTTCAGCAGAGAGCACTTCCAGCTGATTTCTTTTTCAGTATACCATCCAAGAAAATGCCAGTAGTTTTCTGCACAAGTTCTAATCTTGCAACTTTGTATAAGATAAATATCTCATTTCTCAATATATTAAGAGTGGCCTTGTCATGCAGTAGCAACACAGTATCATTGACTAATAAGAGATGCAAATACTATGAAGGCTGAAACAACCGATGATATCTGTGTCAGGTAATTAATGACAAACTCATTTTTACTTCTTCAATATGATTTTCGCTCTTCATTTACACTTTCAGATAAAAGCCAATTTGTTACATGTAATACTTTCACATACTGTACAACATTTCTTTCTGGATTTTCGTGTAGATCTAAAACTTCTCCAGATACCTTAGGAAAGTAAAGATGATGAAAGTTAAGAGACAAAGCAAATACTGTAGAAATATTCCTTGGATTTGCATAGCCAATAAGTTTGGACTTCAAGTTACTGTCTGAAAAATGATCATGGCTTAAACATTCAGCAATTTTTCCTGAGAATGTTAAACTGTGACAAATTCAAAAAAAAAAAAAAGGCATGAAACTGAACCAGAACGGCGAATTACAGTACATTATTTATTTATTGGTGACTATCTATATGTGTAACCTAATGCCAAGGTTTACACTAAGTAAAGAAAAATACTTCTTCTCAAAGAAAGGCGTTTAATCTGCTTTGCATGATAAAACCTTGTGGGTAAGATCCTGTAACTCCTTATATTAATTTCTCATGTATACTAATATGTATTAACCATACAAATTGACAATAGATCTTGCAGTGGGACTTTACAAAGTTTTGTCAGGAACATTTAGTTATGAAACCAGATGAAGAAGATCATGGCTTTCATATATATATATGTATATGTATATACACATGCATATATATGAACAAAAGAAATTGATAGAAATTTAGATGCCTAAGAGAATTAAATAACTATCAGATTAAGGATTTAATAACTAGAATTTGGTTTTCTTTTTTTCTAAATTGATATGAAGTATAGTTAGATAGGATTTGTACATATTGTTTTCTCTCTGGCTAGTACCACTTGATCTAATTCAGTTATTGAGAAGTTTGATATGACAGCACTCATGTTGCATTTGCTGTGCATGGGCAAGACACTGAAAAGATAAGCTAGAGGGAGGAAGGAAGAGGTTGCACTTTATATTGCAGGTGAAAGGATAAGATTGTATAATCATCTAGTTGTTCCAAAAAAGATTGAAGTTACTTTACTGTACTATCTTAGGTTAAGCCACAAATTTGAAGAATTTCCCTCAACATTACCTAAACAACTTGTGACAAAATCTACTAATTGTATCACTACACCACTTCATTGATGCAATATCTTCCTAGTCCCATGAACCTGCGATTCAGGTCAGATAAGTGGGAAGCAGTTATCCAAGGTCTTAGATATTTTGTGACAGTCAAATAGATGGATACACAATGCAAATGGAACATATCTGCCCCCAGATTGTTCTCTCTGACCTTCAAAGTAACATCTACATGATACTTCTGCTCCGAGAAGCTGCTGGCCATGCAATCTAGGAACGATTTTCCCTTTTTTAATAGCCAGTGTAGAGCTTTCATGTTTTACTCCAGCTTTGCTAGTGATAAGAAACTTTATAACAGCTATAATTCTGGCCACTGATACTTATTTTATTGGCTTAGGGTAACAAAAGAGTACATGCTGATTGCATTGCTGCATTTTATTTTTTTTTTTGTTTAAATTCTATACTTCACCACAAAATGCTATTTGAAAATCATCAAGGAAGTTCTTGATGTACAACAGTATGTAGTATTAATGGGAGAACATACAAGACTGGATGCCTTGAATGTTATTCAAGCTTACCTGAAGCTACTTTTTCTGCCTCAAAATAGGGCAGGGATCCTGAAAACAGATTTTTCTGTAAGTTGTTTACTTGTAATTTCATTTAAGGAGATGATTTCAAATGCTGGTTTCCCATATAGTATTAAGAAAGTACATGCTGTATAAGTTAATTGACAAAAATATTAATTTATATTGTATAATCTAACCCAAGAAAAAAATGCAGAAATTGTCAAGTAATGGAAAAAAAATAATCTCACAAAAGAGTAATGTCCATTCACTTTTACTTGCTACATATTTCGCTGTGCTTGTTTAAAAGCCAATGAGTTTGTTCTTATTTCTGGTTAAAAGTTACATTGATTTCAGAACTGTTGCTACATGTCTAACAATACAGCTGTGTTGCATAGAGCTGAGAACTCTTAGGAAGCAAACAGAACACTACAATGTATTTCCAGTAGTTTTTAGAACCCAGTGAAGTCTTTGTATCACTAGGAAAACAGAATTATTGAACAGTTAGTAGTAAGATAAAGTATTGTTATTTTGCTTTCTGGCATTCAAAATTTCCATAGGCTTCAAAATATTCGTACTGCCATTATTAAATATTCTGGGCCACAAAGTTACTGTTACAGATAACCGCACAGCAATAAAAACAAACATGTTCTTTCTCTATGTTCCAATTTTATTGTGATATTTTTTGACAATTAGTTCTATTCACCTTTGACATCTTTTCCAAAAGGGAGTTTGTGATGCTTTGAGTACAGGGTTTTTTTGATGGGTTTTGTTTGCTGTTTAGTATTTGGTAACTGGAGGGAAGAAAAAACTTAAGAATGTCATCTCCTATATCACTTATAAAGAGTTCTAGGGGGAAAAAAGAGGAAAATAAATTAATAATTAAGATGTTGCCATAGCTTCATTACTGCTATAAGCACATTAATTCTCAGTGTTATAAATCTACCAGAGAAAGATGATGCAATACTTTCAACTATCAGCTGCTCTGCAGGACTTTGTTCACTTTATATTCCACAGACCAATGTTAATAATTGTGATTCAGAGAAAGATTTATCCATGCTTTTTTTCCAGACATGAACATAATCACTGTTTTACAAAGCAACAGTGCTTTTGGATCTTTTCTAAATATTTTGAAATTCAAGAAACCCCTCTAATTTCACAAACCGTTTCTCTAAACTGAGCTGCATACTTCAAAGAGTTTTTATTTTTGCATGCTCTACAGCAAAGCCTTTCTGCTATCTCACTGCATTAAAGCAGATGTTACTAATCAA
Organism: Colius striatus; assembly: GCF_028858725.1. NCBI lineage: Eukaryota > Metazoa > Chordata > Aves > Coliiformes > Coliidae > Colius > Colius striatus. Next base: position 10,906,034 of record NC_084762.1, read on the forward strand.
ATACACTCAGTATCAGCAAAAATAACACTTTCTTATTCTCATGATTGACTGATCAACATTTCTTTGGTGGCATACTTCTTGTCACTTGTATCATCAAGAGACTTCAGATCACAACTGATAAACCATTTCCTTGCAGAGTCTCCCTGGACGAGTTCCTGTGTGACCTACTCCAGATGGTCCTGCTCTGGCAGGTGGGTTGGACTAGATGATCTTTCGACCATTCCAACCCTTAAGATTCTCTGATTCTATGGAACAGAGAGAACATGGTTGGACTTTATATGTTAAAAATTGCCAATTCACCATAATGAGTATATTGTATCTGTATTGAATACAGACAGTAAAGGATAAGGTTAAATATAGGTAAACAGAGCTATGTGTATGTATATATAAATTTAGATTTAACCCAGTGATTGTATGCAAATATCAGGCAGGAGTGGTAATCTACTTGAGAGTAGGAATGCTCTATACGTAAGATTGGAACAGGTTGGATCAGTGGACCAATTGTATGAGGCTTAACAAGGCCAAGTGCTTGGTCCTGCACTTGGGCCACACCAATCTACAGGAATGTTGGGGAATAGGCTTGGGGAATTGCATCTGGAAAGATATCCCAGAGGAAAAGGACTTGAGGATGTTTGTCAACAGCATGAGCCAGCAGTGTACCTAGGTGACCAAGAAGGCCAACAGCATCCTGGCTTGTATTAGAAATAGTATGGCCAGCAGGACCAGGGAAGTGATTGCCCCCTGTACTCAGCATTGATGAAGCAACAGCTTGAATACAGTGTTCATTTTTGAGCCCCTCACTAGAAGAAAGCCATGTCCAGAGAAGCACTGGTTAAGAGTCTAGAACAAAAGTCCTATGAACAGTGGCTGAGGGAGATGGGGTTGTTTAGCTTGGAGAAAAGGAGGTTGAGGGGGAGACATGATCACTCTACACCTACCTGAAATGAGTTTGCAGTGGAGTGGATGTTCCCCAGGAAGAAGCAATGGGACCAAAGGAAATGACTATAAGTTGCAACAGGACAGGTTTAGATTTAGTATCAGGAAAATGTGTTCACCAAAAGGGTTATCAAGCAATGGAACAGGTTGCCCAGGGAAACGGTCAAGTCACCATGCCTTGAAGTATTTAAAAGATGTGTAGGTGTGGTACTTAGGGACATGGTTTACTGGTGGATGTGGCAATGTTAGGTTAATGGTTGCACTTGATGTTCTCAAAGATCTTTTCCACCCTACACGATTACACGTCTCTCTGATATGAGGAAGATGCAGACTGGTCTTTCAATGGAAGTTTTATACACAAGAGTTGGGAAAGACCTCAGTTTGATAAGTTATGTTAATTATTTTTCCATTAAAGCAATTAAAACCAAGAGGTCTTGCTTTTTATGACATTATGATGTGTATTTTAGCTTATGCTGTTACTATCTTTAAAATGTTTTGACAATACATACATTAATTGCTTTTAAAACCTTCTGTAACATCCAAGTATATGAATGAATCTCTGCATGTATTATAGAAAAACAGGAAACAGAAAAAAGAAATCTTAAATGTTTCTCGTTTGAGAGCATGTCTGAAGGATTGTTTTTCATCAATCTTTAAACATTCATCAGAGAAAAATGATTTATTCATGTTTAATAGAGCATCCCAGGCTGTTGCAGGTTTCATTAGCTGAAATTTGAGCCACTTCTCTTTGCCATAGTAATACTTAACATTTATACAACGATTTTCATTCAAAAGTTTTTCGAACTGCTTTGCATAGTGTGTATATATAAGGGATAAATTAACCAACCAGTTAATTAGAGATACCTCTGGAGTGAAGCTCTGCAGAAACTCTGTGGTAAGAATCTTGTATGGCTTGAATTTAATTTAATTTAATTTAATTTAATTTTATTTTATTTTATTTTATTTTATTTTTCCAATGAAATTTCATTGATTTTGAGGAAGTAGAGCACACAATTGAATTAAACTGTGTTTTATAGAGCAGAAAATAGTCTTATAGCCAGGACACTTTGACTCCAGCCAAGAAGTATTCTCTTTTACTTTCTTCTCCGACAGACATGCTGTCATCTTCAGATGGTTTTCATAATCAGATTTGGGCCCTAAGTCAAGCCAGGGTAACTAATAATTATACTAGCCCAGCTTTGATGACTGTTCATGAACACATCTAATTACTTGAAGTGCAAACAAGTCACAGTTAACTTTAGCCACATTTCAGCAATGAAAAAGCCTTCTCCCACTGATAGCGAGATAATGTGTGTATGTTGCTGTATTTGCCATGTGCTAATAACATAGTTCCTGAAGATCATCTGCCATGAGTCTGAACTATCAGTTATGTACCTCAGAAGCAATCCTTGGTTTAATCAAATTAAAAAAAAAAAAAAAAAAAGTTATATTACATGAACCTCAAACTGAGACTGTTTCCTTGTGTATGCAGCACTAAACACGGTGACTTCAGATCCTGGGTGGAATTTTTATGTTCTAACAGAACAAAGCCCTTCCTTGCATGTCATAAGGTAGTTGCTGTAAGCCTGTGCATATTTGAGAGACTATTCAGATCTGTAGTAAAACCAAGAAATCATCATCTAAAATCCAATACCAAAAAAAAAAACCACACATAAAATTCCAACTTGGCCACATAAGTCTCCTATGTCATGAATGTACAGCACCACAAAGGGTGTCAGTCCTTTTTCTGTTTTTCTTTTTTTTTCTCTTGAATGGAGCTGGTAGTATTGGAATCTGTCCAAGCCAAATAATATAAACTAGCAAGTTGGTTAGGGTGTGTATTTACCAACACAGGACTTTTTCTTTCACAGTTGACACGAATGAGAAAACTATTCAAAACTAGAACAGAAGGACAGCTATTTTGCATGTGTGCTGCTGCAGTGCATGCAACTGTCTTGCTGTGGTTTACAACAAATCTATTATTTTTTTCTTAACCTGCATTTGGCCATTCAGTAGTTATTTCTAAGTCACACAAGGAACAGTACAAACTTCACCACTGATTTCAGATACCATGATACAATGAATTTATAGGAACTACTGAAAGCATAATAGACAGAACAAAAGATGTTAGAATTTTGTCCACAGTAACTTCAGTGCAGCTGCTGACATGAGTTAAGGTTTACAGAATTCAAACTACCTTTGTCACATTGGCAATGAACAATCATCCAAAAATCCTGGTGACATACTCTGCCCTTCTGAAAGGGCAAAATGTGACTGAAGAGTTTGTCTGTTCTATATACTTAGGGTTCCTACAAGTACAATATAGCAGTACTCAACAGGGTAAGTTTTCTGTTTTTTCAGTGCTAGCTCCTTTGTTCATCAGAATAAGTCAACTTAAGCTTTTTGAACATTGTTGATTCTTCATGTTCAGTCTGTTACTGACTCAGTAACATCAGAGATTACTTCCAAGTACTGTATTCTTGCTGAATGTGTACCCTGCTTCTCCTTTACAGGGCACAAACTTCAAAACATAATCATCTCACTGACAGTGAAAGAACTATCCTCTTTTATTTATCTGCATTAAAAAAACCCCTCAAAATCAATAACAAAAGCTAAACAACCACTTCCCCCCAAAAAAAGCCTCAAACAAACAAAACCAAACAAAATAATCCTCAAGCTGGCCCACAGTAAAGATTATTTTTTGTTTTATATTATTAAAATTGTCTACACTCTGAACAAATTTGTGCAAGCAGGGACTGGTTTTGGTAACAAGTCTTATAACCAGCTATATCTGTTTAATGCAGCTGTGTGATATCATAGGAGGAAAGAGCCCCCTAATGGCTTTGAGTTATCTAAGAAAATAAAAATACATTTCACTTTCTGTGGGTTCAAGCTGGAAAGCAATGCAAAATTTGTTACAAAAAAGTCTTGTTGAGAGAAAGGTGCACAACTGATTCAGTTTAAAGTGTTGTAAAAGGTCCAGATTAAAAGCATTATAGATCTGAAAGAAAGTGCAATCTTTTTAATAGAAAACCTTTAAAAATCTTTCTGATTTGAGGATTTTTTCCACTGTTTTTCCTGATTCTTGCAAATGAAGGTGTTTGCATTGGAAATCTTTAATGTGGGAATGAATAACTTATTACCTGTGTATAAACTTAAATAATTATTAGTACTTCTGATCTTTTGTGGGTTTTTTAAAAAAAAGAAAAGTTCAAATGAAATTTTCCCTTACAAAAATAAATACATTTTACCATTATTTACAGTTTCATAGTTAGGATATAACCTGAACACTAACAAATGCTAATCACAGTCTTTGAAATCATGGCGTTAGCATGATTAAATTTCAAATCACTAAATTATAAGATATATTTAAAGAGCATGGGTGTAAGAAACAATAGAAACAAGAGAGAAATGAGTAAGAGCTGTAAGAAACCTTTTGAGTATACATAAAGAATTATTTCTGCAAGTCAAACTGTACATAAAATATTTTGAGACAGGCCTCAAGTTTTATAAGAAGCCAAAGTGAATTAAGCATCCAATTCTCTTAGCTTCTTGTAAAATTCTATCTACATTTGGTAGATCTAACTCTCAATACCCAAGTCTTTGCCTTAATGTTAAAATTTTCAGTTAGTTAATTAAAATGGAAAGGGTTTCTCTCCATTATTTATGCTCAGATTTCGACATTCTAAGTTGGCAGTCAATGTATGCAGTCCTCACCTCTGGCAGTGTTTTATGGAGTAAAATACCACTCAGTGAAAGCTAAGGTGACAAAATCTGCCCCCAAGTTATTTTCTTGCTACCTGGAAAGAATTTCAGAAGGAAACATTACAATTGTTGACCTGGATCAATTGTGTATATGAAAAAAAAAACAGACATTATTTACAAGGAAAATTATATAAAGAAATGAAACAGCACAGATGCTATAGTTAAGTAAGCCTTTGGATTTGGCTTATCAGTTTCCTTCCTGTTTTGCCAGTGATAATTCATATCATAAATTACAGAAGATGATGCTACTCCTTAAGCCTTGTATATTTCATTAATGTGGTCATTTAGGCCCTCCTTCAAATCATTGTAGGTTTAAAAAAACCCAAACAATGTCTTTAAGGTCGTTAACATATTTTAAATATCTTTTACAAATTATAAATAAACAATTTGGTAACTGTAGGGATTTCACTTCACATTTGAAATTTTAAGATGTCCTTAGGTATTTGAATATGATGCCTGATATAAATTTATATAAAATGTCTTGATATAGGAAGAGAAGATAGTGTTGGTGATGTTTTTGTCATTGGATAAAATCCGTTACAGTTAGGTGCATAGTCTAGCAGCAATAGCCTGTTACAGACAGTTTCTTAACTGGACAAAACATTGGAAAGTTGTATTTGACTGGGTGCAAATCTGCTTAAACACTTGGGTTAATAGCCTGATGCCTTTATGTCACTTGGAGGAGTAATCACAATAGCTGTTATGTTAAAAATTTCTTTCAGTTTGGACCAAGGTGCAGAGTGCACGAACAGATGAAGATGATGGTGCAGTTTATTAAAGTGGGGAGGAATGTGTTACTAAGTGACAGTGCTGTCTTAGCATTATGCTCCCATGGCCTGTAAACCCTAAGTCAATCAACTTCCTGACTTTCATGTAACCAAAAGCTGAGTTATTTCAGTTTTAGCCCATTACCTTCAAAATCACAGAAACCTATCATAACCTATCACAGCAAAACCATTTCACACTCAGATGAAGGAAATATGTAGAAAGTTTATGTAGAGCTAGGCAGCTAAGAGACAGTAGTGTCAATGTCACATCAAAGCAGGCAATCAGTCTATAGGATGACTGCTTCAAACATGCAGCACATTGTAACAGAACATCCTGGGTTTCATATTTCAGGTCATAAGCCTTGATCTTTGCTTTGCAGGCAGAATGTTAGTAATAACTACAGTATCTATAAAAAGATGGCAGTCTAATGCCACGTTATTTAAGGCAGATTGTGTTTGTGCAGCAGAGGTAAGCTTGTAGTGAAAAGACATATACTGTTTCAAACTACTGACAAGCACTGAGAAATCTTCCAGGTAAATGTTCTCTCTGCTTGGCTTCACATCACGTACAATAATGAATTAATAATACGGGAGAGTTTGTGTACTGTTACTCCAGACTGCTTAGTATGAGTGGGACAAGTTATATTAAAACATCACATAAGTAGGGAGAAATCATCTTTTCTGTCTGCTTCTTTCCCATTTACTTCAAGGGTTAAGCTTAACAAACACAATGCACAAACCAAGTCTATTCTTAATTGTCCTTGGGCGTAGATAATATTTGATACTTATCATCTGTGAGTGAAAAAATTTAAGTGCAATAAATGCATTCTATAAACAGATTCCCAAGCTTATATTTAACATGCAAGATACAAAATGAATAATTCCTTTTTAGCTGCTCAGAAAAGCAAAGGATAATTTCCTTACCTGGAAGATCAAATTCTATACAGTATCAGTTCTATGTGAACTAAGAGAAAAGGATGAATGTTTGTCTTCCGTAATAAGCCTTTCTTTTCTTCAGAGATGCAGAACACAGGAGATGAAATTATAAGTAAAACAAACTATTCCAAGGTCCAGCCTGTTCTCAGTTGCTCTGGCTTAGAGCTGGCATCCTCTTGCAAATGAAAAAAGGTAGCTCAGCAAGTTGTCCACTGAAGGAGCTCGGTATCAGTGTTATCAGGCACCAGCAGTCACATCCTGATGTTATAGTGTGTAGTCTCTCTCTATTGCGTGCTTTCTCTTTCTTGCTCTCCCTCTCTCTCACCCTGACGTTCACTCAGCTCTGAGTCTGAGCTCCTGCTGCTGCTGTATAATCAATCTAGCCTGTCTGAATCTAATAGGCCTCTATTTAACCAGCCAATCAATAGCACAGATTCTGCTGCTGCTCCCCAGGGTCTTTTCCAGGACTGATACATACAATAAGAGTTTGGCTAGCAGTTTAACCAAGTATTTTTCATTATTTTATCTCCCTTAAAGGAAAATTGTTTAGGAGAGCTGAGGTTCAAAGCTATCTTTCTCTCTGTGGGTTTTTTTTTTTTCATGAGAGTTATATAAATATGCACATTGTACTGCACTGGTATTCTGAACACTTGTAGATTTTAACCCATTCCATGTGTTTTAGAATAAATATTAACAAATTAAAAAGAAAGGAAATAAAATACAAACAGTCCTCTCACTTCTCAATATAGAAAAGAACATGCAAGGCAAGCCTCAGGTTTTGCATTCTGAAAAATGTAGTTACAAGTTTTGTAACTCAGACCTGTTTTTGGCAAGCGTGGAAATTAAGCACAAGACAGGAGAATTGTGCTTCACAGACTGTACTTGTAACTCCTGTCATCTTGAATCACCTTCTTTCCTAAAGAATGTATGTTTCAACTTGTAATATTTTTTTTTTTTTTAATAATTTGTCTGTATGTGAACAACATAGATTCAAATATGGGAGGAGTTGGAGATACAATATCTATTCAGCAACACATTTCCATGGGACAGTTTTTTTACTAAAAACGTGATTAGAACTAATTAAAACATGGAGTTAGCAACAAATAGCTGTTACGAAACATATCCTATCTTGTACTATGCTGCTTTCCTCACATGTGCAAGCAACAGACTGTTCTTCAGTAGCTAAAACCAAAATTTCAGAATGGATATTGTGCAGAGTGAGTATCTTTTTAACAGAACAGACTGACATTCAAATTCTTTTTCTTTTTTTTTTTTTTTGTCCCACTAAATCACAGGAGTGTTGGTTTACAACTCAGACATTCTTGTTGCAATTCAAAATTATGAACCAACTGTCATGGTGAAGCAAACTCTGGGAAAGTATTTCCCATACCTCTCCATCCAGTGGGCAGCTGCTTCCACTATGCAGCAAATTGACATTTATATACTGCCATTCCATCATTTGAAAGAGCATCTATAACTAAAAAACACCATTCAGTGGCTTTCTAGAGAACATACTGTCCTGTTCTTAGTGGTGCTCTCATACATGATTCTTGAAGAAATTCATTGGATTGCTGCCAAAGAATCCAGAAACAAAATGAGAGCTTTGATTTTCTGCCTGTTCAGCGTTTGGATTGTCTATCCAAGGATCTCTCAATACATTCAGTGCATTAAGACCTTGTGCCTGGAATCCTGTCCTGAGAACTGGAACTTGCAGTTCTAAGGTGGCTAAAATTGCCACCTTAGAGAGTTAGCATAGGTCAAACCTCATACTGAAGTATGAGCACTACAGTCTAAGTCCAGAATCTAACATAAGCATATAAGAAGTTAGAGGTACCGATGATTTTCTTGTGCCAACCTGGCTGATAGGAGTTTCTACTTGACCACATTCTTGTGTAAGCTCTTAGGAGTGGTCGAAAGGGATTATTCTTTTGCAGTCCACTTATCAGAAAATCCTCCATTAAGTATGTTTACAGAGTTTACAGACTTTCAGGTGGTTGACAGTCTACATAACCTACCTAGCAATCTAGACTTCTTGGATAAACACAAACTAGTGCTACCAAGTCGTGTTATTAGTCTTTTGAAAATTACTATCAAAAACCAAAAGGGGAAGATAGCAGGAAGAAAAAAGACCCAGTATTAAACTGGAGTTTGTCACACAAGAAAGAAATACATGGTTCCTATAAACAATAAGAGGTACCTTTAAGCTTATTCAGAGATACAGAGTTATCAGGAAAACACTTCTGTTTAGGCTGAGTGTTTACACAAGAGTATATGTAAGGTCATATAATGGCAGAAAATAAGTTAATACACTTGAATCTCTTTTATTGTGCCTGCCAAAATAATTCCAGGAAACAACCAATGAAGTCACGGTATCCACAGCAAGTTCAGCTCACCTATTCTGAATGTTAAATTTCACACTATCAACTAATAATCTGATTCCTTAGCTGCATATGGAATACTTCATTATCTGCAGCCTACAAAACACATGTAACACATCTCAAGTGTTTTGAGTGGTCTGTGTCAGCTAAGTTATGTTCATGGATAAAGAAAAAGATTAAAATTAGTAAATGAAGATGGATAGACTTATTGTGTATGAGTTCAGATCTGATCATGAACGTATGTAAGGCCTATATAGTCCTAAACATTGGAAGAAGAGCAATTAGAGTAGATGATGTTCTGCCCTTGGAGGCATGGTGGGAGTGAGGAGGAATAGGCAACATCCAACAGCACACAATGAGGATTCCATCTATGGAGAATTTCTTTTCTCCCTCCCATGCTATTCTGGCCTTTATTTTTTGTCATGAAAAGAATCATGTACCATCTCCTGACTGGTCAGGATGTTATCTCTGTCATAACACCTAGCTGCACAGCACAGGCTGGCACACAGCATACCAACAGCTTACCTTAAAGCAACTGTTCATACTGATGTGGACTGCTCAAGCCTTAAGCCTGGTACCCAACAGAGCAAGCATGGCTTGTCCAGGATCACTAACAATGTGGATTACGATTTCTCCTGTAAGGCTCTGGTACAGATGAGAGGAACACTCTTGCAGAATTTAGAGTGGAAGGACCTTAATTTCTAAATACCCTTCTGAAATTTTTCTTCTTCACTGTCTCAATTTCTTTCTCAGTCTAATCTAATCTTGCCCAAACAAATTAAAGGGTAATTATATGTGAGGGACTATCACAAAATTATACATTGTACCGTTTTCAGGTTTAATGTTTGGTTTTTGCATTTCAGATGAAGGCAGGACTGAGAGTCACGTTTTAGAATGGAGGATGACTGAGTAAATCTCAAGAATAGGCCTTTATGCAAACATTGAATGAATTAAAAAAAAAAAAAACAACCCAGGGTATCTTTAAGTAGTACATGTGCTATATAGAAGTTGTAGGTATTAGAACACATCCATATTGATTATATGTGGAAAATATCTTTTTGGCCTTCAAGTTTGTAATGGAGTATGGCAGATTGTTTTAAAGATGTACAGATACAATGTATCACAGCATGATGATTTAGGACTGCAGAAATGTATATTCAGGGAATAATATACATGGTTACTGTGTAAATAAGTAGATGTTTAAGACTAATATTTAGTATTTAAACTGGAAACATTGACTCAGTGAGCTAAACTGTGTCAAAGTACGTTCCAATAAAAGGCATACTGTACATACTCTACTAAAAATATACAGATATCTATGTTTTTCTGTTTCATTTCCTTCATTTAAGGAAAAATAAGGTGCAAGAACATTTTTATTTGAGTGATGTGTTTTTGTATGTTATTAAGTGTAACTCTATCAGAAGTTGTTTCTCACTGTTTCAGATTTAATTAACAAAGAAGAAAAATGTGTGCTTCCTACATTATGACTCTAACAATAATCCTGATAGTTCTTCTATAACCAAGTAATCAAAGAAAAGCCAGAATATGCAGTTCTGTAAGACAGAATCTTATGAACATCTAATGATGGCATAGCAGATGTTGCCTACTCATAGAGATGCCTTTAATAAGTTCCCTCATGAGAAAAATAAAAATAAAAGTCAGATTGTACATTTTACTATGTACATGGAAAGAATGAATTAAATGGGCTTTCTCCATTGAACCTAAACACTGTTTTTGTTAATTGTACAGTTGCTGAGAGACATTTTACTGCTACAAGTATCATTCAAGTCCACCAAGTCTTAACCCATTCTTAAAATGTTCAGGCTGTTTATGTGTTTAAAATTAATACTATGTACTCAAGTATGCAATGTACAAACCTAAAGCATTATTTATAGTTTTATGAATATATAGGAAAAGTCTTTTGCCACAGATGGGGTACAAAGCTGTCTTTAAATTTTGTTTTAAATGTTTGAATGTAAATATATTTATACTGAGGGTAGATTTTGCCATCTTTCTATGTTTTTCCTTGGAATAAGTTTTTTTAAATCTGGAAGGGCATGCTTTAGGGAAGAAGCCAAGATATAGACTATGAGAAATGGATAACAGTACATGTCTGATCTATATAGTATTCCTCATTATTTTTGTAGAGTAGGTAAATATGTTACAATTTTGTTTGAAAGCTTTCTTTTTATTTCAAGCTGTGGAAGCTGCTGTTTCAGTTTTGTATAGGTACTTGATTCAGTTTCTGTAAATATGCTGAAGAATAGGAGAAAGTAAATCTCCATTTATTATTAAGACTTTGACTTCAGCCATGAAAGTTATGTATATGGACCTGATATAATGGAATACGTGACCATAAAGTGCAATATAGCTGATTTTCTATCTAAGTAATTTAGTCAGCTTCAGGATGAACACTCCTGTAAAAAAGCAAATTAATAGGATTGAAATTATTTATTATCATCATTATTAATATTTATTGTATTATGATGTTTCTAAGTCACACAAATAATTCTTTAGAATTATTCTTTAGAGTGAAATGTACTTTAGATTGCAAAATGTAGCATTTCCAAGACTATATTTATCTTTTGCTTCTCCATGCAAAGATTGTCATCATCCATTCCAAGTTTAGAACTGTTTCTCTTGGAATTTACCAAATCTACTTTAAATTAATATCTGTCTACGATGTATTTAATACAATAGTAATTGTGGTTTTTCCCACAGACTTCAGAACCTTCAAGGGGCCACACTGGTGTTACTAAATGAAATGAACTGTACTAGCCTCAAGGCCAGCTGAAATGGAAAAACTCACATCTGTACAGCTAAACGTTTTTCTTCCTCAGAACACTGTGGCCCCATCTAAGCTACTTCTTGGAAATGGCTGTGATAGTTTCTCAATTTTGCATAAGCCTTGGTTGGAAGAGTTAGCCTAGGCCAAAACTTTTTTAGACTTTTAAAAATACAAGCAATTACCAAATTCATTCATGCAAATTTCCCAATTCTCAGTACAATGCAATTAAACTTCTCTGAGTTTTTCAGTAAAACACAGAAAAAAAATAATGGCAGTATTTAAAAAGAAAAGGATCTCATGAAAATTCACAGTTACTGTAGGGCCTCTGTCTTCAAAAATCAAATATTTGCATGGAGACCCAGTTCTCATTGGAAGCAGCTTCTATTCCCTAAAACACTGACTAGTGAAGTCTGAAAGTAGCTTCAGTGACATATATACATCATTAAGATACATCTAGTCTAGCAGCATGACTTTGCACATCCCAGCTTGCCAGCTGGTTTTTGTTTGATTGGTTCTTGGGGTTTTTGTTTGTTTTGCTGGGTTTTTTTAAAGTTCAGAATGTTGTTAAAGGGCAAAAACAAAACACTCTTCCCCCTCTCTACCAGTCTTTGCCCCATTTCTTATCACAAAATTCCTGCTATACCTGTACTTTACAGCCTTTTAGGTCTCTACTTCTCAAGGGCTCTGTTACTATGCCAGGCTTTCTTACATCATTGCGGTGTGGCCATAAGTACCTAATTCTAAACAGAATAACTATATGTTGCTACTATTCTTAGAAAACTAAGTCTGCAAAGATAAGCAATAGAAATTAGCCTTAGCCATCTGGTTAAAAACTAAAATAAATGCTGCTAGAATTAAACAAGCTAAAACAAAATTCAGGTTCAGACAGAGAAAATCTGACAAACCTACATTCTGAAGAGTAGCAAATTTGATGCAAAGTCTGAGGCTTGTCACTAGCAATGAAAACACTGTATGATGGGACTGCAAGTTACAGAATTTTTCTCACAGCCCATACTTCTGTAGCTTCACTGTTCTTGATACTGAGGTCTTGCAAAATAAAGGCAAATTAGTTGTGCTGTCATTGCGTTCAATGTCAGCTCCCAAGTGTGAGAGACATATAGTGACAGTTCTTTTTCTAAGACAAAATGTAGTGGATCTGCCTCAGAAAACTCTGCACTTTTGATAAGCAGAAAAAATTATTTTCATCAAGAATTAAAGGATGGAAGCTCCATTGGTGTGGTTATGCTAAGCAGCATTACCTTTGCAAGGCTTAGAAAATTCAAACTGGTAACATGAAAAAGAGGAACCCAACATTACAAGTGCTGAATTTGCAGGAAATAAAGAAAGAAAGTTTTCCTATGGAAGTCACCAATGGACTGAGTTCTATATCATGTTATGAGAGTAATGCTGTTCGTCTCCATGCCATCAACACTTCCTTATCATGACAGGGTTGTGCTATTCAAGAAGATTTTTGTATTGTGATTGAACACACATTATTTGGTGTTTGCTATGAGCTATGTGTTTGTTGTGAACATTGTATTATATTAATTTTCTTATGCTTCCAAATTTTTAATAACAAGGTAGATGTAGATTGTAGATGCCCATCACTTTACAACTTGTATTAGTTTTTAAATCGATCTTATAATTTCTTCTGGGACACGTAAAGCTTGAATTTCAGAAGCAAATATGTATGGAGGAAAGTGTTGCTTTAAATTTATTTATTTATTAGTTATTATTAGTGGTACTGCAGTAGTATTCAGAAGTCTACATATTATGCACTTTACAGTGCTAAATTGTAACACCATAACTTACAGTGTAAATTTTTTACTGAAAATAGGCTAACTGGGCAATGAAAACCAAAATGTAATTGTTGTTATAGCCCAAATAATATCTTTTCTTATGCTTCTGTGAACTATTTATTTAAATTTGCCATTGATTTAGGCCTGCAGAATTTGGCCCATGTGTATTTTAAAAATAGATCTTCTATGAGAAATTTGTTGTTGTTTCAAATTCTGGCAAACTGGCCTAACAAAGACAATTAGCTTTAGTCTGTGAGAATCCTGGATCTTGGACTAGATGATCTCTAAAGATCCCTTCCAACCCCTACCATTCTATGATTCTATATCTCTTTTAGAAGAGTTCTTTTCTTCTCTGAAGAAGCATTTATCTTAATGGGAATTCTCATGTTATGTGCACTTCCCTCCTTCTAGGAGTTTAGCTATCTGCTTCTACCACTAGTTGGCTGAGTGGGAACACCTGCTGTGAAAAAAAATGGAGAAGCCACGTCAGATGTCTCCTTCCACAGCCTTTGCTTGGGACCTAACTGAAAGATAGGTCCTGTAAGCTATACTGTGCCTGTACTAGTGCTACCTCTGCACCTGGATTTATACCTCCCGAATCCTGTCCTGAGGGGCTTCACCTACTGGTCAAACCTTAGCTTTATCTTCTCACTGTGATCTTACTGGGGAGCTGCTGACCCTGGATATTATCACAGAACCATTTTCCATGTTCAGGAACTGTGGAACTGCTCTTTAGAATGGTGAGATCACTGCTGGCTGTGTGATGATTCCCTGCTCCTGGCTCACCTTCCCTTGCAGACAAGCCTATTCTTATTGCTCTTTGATAGGTAGTTCAAGCCAGATACAAGAACCTCAACTTAAAAGCAGCTCCTAAGCAAAGGAGAGGGGAAACCCCAGAGAGGTTTCTTCTGGCTCTTCACAACAACTTTTATCAATAAATTGACCCTGAGCACAACAAGGTAATCTTGTGGAAGGGGAAGGTGCACTTCTGGCCCTGCCAATATCTGTCACATCAGCATTTCCTCAGAGCAGATGCTGTTGACAGTAGCAAATAGTTTGTTTCCAAGATTTTTAAAAAGTTGGAGTTTTCCTTTTAGCAGCCCAGGATGCTGTTGACCTTCTTACTTCTGGAAAACATTACTGGTTCATGCTGCATTTGTTGTCTTCCAGGACCATGATGTCATCTTCTTCAAGGTTGCTTTCTAGACTATTGACCTCCAATGTGCACAGGTACAGGGGGTTGTTCTGAATTGCCCTCTGAAGGGCAGCACAACCCTGGATGGATGAACAGCTCTTCCCAGTTTTGTATCATCAAACAACTTTATCATCCAGGTCATGAATTAAGGTAGTAAAGTGTGCTGTCCCCTATACCAGCCCCTTAGCTACACTATTTTTCCTAAATTTAACCCTGCAAGCTTCCATTATGTCTTGATATACGTCCCAAATCATGCTCCTGTTTCCGAGAGCTTTATTGTATGGTTTATTTTTATGTTTGAGCTTTGTCAAGACTCCCTTATTTATTCATGTAGACATGTACTCGGTTTCCTATGCACCAGTTCTTGAGATTGAAGATATTTGAAAATCAATCAGGTTCTCTGGACCCCTCTTCTGTCTAGTCTATATCCCATGGAATTCTTCCAAACAGAGGTATGAACAGGCCAAAGTTTGCTCTCACAGAGTTTAGAGCTTTTTACTTTGTTCATCTTTTGTCTACCTGTAGAACTGTAGCTGCTTGCATCAACTGGATTTTCTCCAGAGTATTGCCATAGCCGTAATAGCAGCCAAATCAGATGTGGAGAAAACTCTGCATGTCTGTGAGGGAGAGAGGCCCATGATGTGCACTTTACTGTATATGTCTTCTGACATGAAGGTCAAGTCCATGTTCAGAGTGTCTCCAGTGGGTTGGCCAATGGGACTGGGATTGTAGCAATATGAAAGGAAGGAAAAAAGGGCAGCAGAGTTTCAAAGGAGGAAACAAACTGTATGAATCCCCTCCAGTGTAACGTGGCAATAGAGGAGTAAATGATACAAAATTAAGATAGAGTGTAATGAAATAACCTTTAAACAAACAAAACCACTGATTTATTATTTCCTACAAATAAAAAGTTTCCTTGTAGTCATAGAATCACTGTGCTGTCTATTGCTTTTATATTTTATAATTCAGATACGTATAAGTTAAGAGACGGATTTTGAGCCATGAGATCTAAACAGAAATAATTTTCAAATAATCTTGCATTCTTACTTTCTAGTTCCATTGGGGCAGTACACCAAGTGAAAATAATGAAAGTTTTGCCAGGGTGGATCAGGGGACTGGGCATATAATGTGTACTATATTTCCAGTTTGCCTCATTGCCTGAGGATGTTGTGTTTGCACCATGGATGGATCCATGGGTCTCCATCATTTCCCAGGAGTCACAGCACACTGAATTTTACACTGTGCAGAGAGAACTTGGGAAAAGATTTTTTTGGTTTTTTGTTTGTTTGGGTTTTTTTACCTTTAAAATAGTTCAGAGAGCAAAATGTGCTGAAAGTCTTCCCTGGTAACTGCCTGGAAAAAAAAGGTTCATTTACCTCTTGTTTCTCTTAGATATGTCTGTAGTCATCCTTAAGCTGTTACTTCCTAGCACATTAATAATTATGGAGGCAAAACAATTTGAAAGGCAACTCTAGCTGAAATCAAACCTGAAGACTGCAAAACCAAAGAAAGAAATAAGTAATAGATAAGGGAGCAGTGAATACAGATGGTGTGAGAAAAAAGAGAAAATAGCATTTATCAGTGTATGTTTTCATTAAAGTAGAACCAGTACAGCCCATCTAGTCAATAATATTCCTCATCTTTCAAGGTTGTGTGAGATGTTTTGGTGTGCTAACCAGTAACTCCAACTAAAGCTAATTTTTGTAAGCATAGGCCAGCCCAAAAATTGAAGGGGCTCTGTTGATTCTTTTTCATGTCTTAAATCGATTTTCCCAGGTGACTTTCAATCATAATAAAAGAAGCCTTTCCATTGAAAGTCATTTGTGAGTGAGAAATAACAATGATGCTTCTTGCCCTGATTTGGTAAAGTCTTGACTTGCCAATTGTATCATATGTTTACTCTCCTTGTCCCTTCTGATGAAGATGGTATTACTAAGAAAGAGGTATTTGACAGTGCTGAAATGCAGTTCATCTTAGAGTGAGGTAGTTGATCCCCATGTAAGAAGCAACATAGTCCTTTGGAATTCAATGAGGAGGATATGGTGAAGAACCTGAATTTTAGTGTTTTGCCTGGAGGTTGGAGATAAAAAGCCAGTAAGTGTCTTAACATTAAACAGGGCTTAGCTAGCTTCAGAGAAAAAAAGTGTGCTTGGGATTTTGGGATTCTATTGCAAAAGCATCTACTTTGCTAAGTTCTGAGTTTGCAAGACCCTATTAATAAAAGACTGTGAAATCCCTATGACTGATATCCTGGCCTCTTAGAGGGGACAGGGCCCATGTTTGTCTGATACAGATTCAGTCTCTCACAGCATAATCTCTTGTCTTTATTGCAGCTGGTTACTTAATGATTCCACTTTTTCTTCTCTGTTGTAAAAAGCAAACAGCAAATTCCTTGCCTTTCTCCCAGCCCTCTACTTTCAAGAAGATGCACAAGTGCAGGGTTAAATGTCTCATGTGTGACCTTTATGATAGCACCTTTGTGTTTCAAACTGGGCATCTTTCTTAACAGTCTTACAATAATGTATGAAGTGCTGCTGAAAGAAAGATGCTTCCAAACCAATTTGATTTTGATTTTAGCTAAAGCAGTGATAATTTGCAGTGTCTAGTTCAGCTTTAATATTAACCTTTTTAAACAGTTATTAACTTTTGCAAATACAGTTACAAAGGTTAATAATTGGAGAGATATCAGATTGTGAAATCCTTCTTAACTACACTGTACCTGCTTCTCACACTGCACATATGTTACTGGTCTCCATGATACAGAAACCAATTCCTTCAGACATGAAATCTGAGTACAGCTCTGGGGAAGATTCCCTTCTGAGATCATTTGGATACACTAACTTTGCTTTTCAAACACTGTATACTTCTCTAACTCTGTCCTGGAATTCCATATAGTATTTATCTCAAACATCTTTTGATATTACATCAGGTCATATAATACAGAACCTCAACATCTTGCAGAGAAAAATATTAGCCTGATGAGATGCAGTGGAGCCCTCCCTTACTTTTGGCAGTTTGGACTAGGGAGATTAAAAAAAGGAATGATGATGGTGACATCTTAGAGACAGTCATCTCAATGTTGTACTGTGGGCATGCAGCCAATGTGCTCTAGTAGACACTACTTGTAAGCCATGTGGAAACAAGCTGTTCTGTACCAATTGTCTAGGAGGAACAATTCCCACAGGTGAACTACTTCAGCAAACTTCTCTAAACACTTTTCTACAATGACATGAGGATCTACTTCCTATGTGGTTTTGGACTCTTGGTCAGGCTCAGTGAAAGTAACATGCTTTCACCTAGTAAATAAAGTTGAGTGTTTGTGTAAGACGTACAGAATCATAACCTTCATATGCAAGCAACTGAAATATTTTTCCAGGATTATAGATAACTATATGTAACAGCTGTAATTAAATCCCTATGTAGTGACAAAAGCACTGACTTAAAATAACAATCCTTAGTAACATGTTATGCCTTTGTCAACTTATTATTTGGCATTTAAAAAGAATTAATTTATACCTGAATGCATTTCTTTTTAATTCAGAGTAGCCCTTCTCATCCAGCATGATACTGCTAATATCCACACGTCTGCAGATGTGAGTGACTTTTGACTATTGAACTGAAATAACTACAGCAGCATCAGAATATTTTTTACAGAAACTTGTAATGATGAAAAAATGTGTAAGATGACTGAAGAAATAAAATTAATTTGTGCAGATAAACCTTTAACATGAATTAATAAAGCTCCTTAGCTTTGTTGCTTTTCCATGTCCAGGAGCTCTCCTCTTTGATACCGTCTTACTCACTGTAGTGACTTACACTTTTGTTAATTCTGAAGTGTCCAAAGTAACAGTAGGACTGGCAAAATTGCAGATGCATTTTATTCCTGGAAAGGTAAGTTTTAGTTACATAGTATGATGTGCCTACAGGTATGTGTTGTCCATATAAAATGATATAACTTTACTAAGCTGCATCAGGTTACAGTATGTTCTAAGTATTTTTAGTATACAGTCTTAAGTGCAGTAGAGTAAGGCCAGAAGATGTAGTATCTTCTTCACATCTGCTGAGCGACTCCAAGAGACTGTGGTCAGTAATTTGGTTGTCCAGATCCTTACAGTAACATCTGTTCTTATTAAAGCAATCACTGACTTGCACATTGGCTTCTGTGATACTTGTATAAGAGCTGCATAGAACCTCAGACATTTTTTTTTGCATCAGAAAAAAAGCTCTTTTTCACAAAAAAAGAGAGACATTAAGTCTGATTCCACTTCACTCATTGGTGTAGGAGTAAAAATTACTTTGTCTCTTTTCTGTGACTTTACATGCAATATACATAAATATTTTGTATAGTAATCTGATAAAAAAAGAAAGCAGTTATTAACATCTAAACTGTGTACATATACTCCAACAACACCAAAAGGTTAAGCCTTATTTATCACAGTTATAATAACCATTTGGATATGATAAACATTTCTCATGGATTCTCATAATTGCTAAATAATCTTGTCTATATTGCCACAGATCTTCTCATTATAAGTTAGGGTAGATCTATGCAGGGATACTTAAGACTGAACAGTGAAAATGGACATTCATTTCTCACTAGTAGATTTTTAACAGAGATAAGTTCCTGTGTTGAAATCAAAGTATTTAATGACATCATACTGATTTTGACAATCTTTTCAACATAAAAGCTGATTACAGAAACTTGATACCAGGTTTGCCATCTTGCTATTCCACCTTTTTGCCATCTTGCCTTCATAGACAGTCACATCTTAGAGGCTTCGAGACTGCCACATGAGAGAATCTCTTTGGGGGCTCCAGGACCTCTGATTCTCCATCTTTTAGGTCCTTTCCACTGACGTAAGTATTCCAGATGGAAGTTTGTTTCCACATTTCTAACATGCACGTTTTCAAACTTTGTTTTTTGTAGACTTTTAAGTTGAAAGTGGAACACTTGTATTTTCTGTTGGAAAGCAAAAGCATGGCAAAGGGGAAATTAAGTTCTAGCATTCATCATGCTCTGTTGAGCAGTCATCAATTTGAATGCTCTAATGGAGTGGATTAGAGAGTCAACTGGAGGATCAAGGGACATTTTACTCAGTTAACTTTTATTACAAGTTCTCAGAATGGTTGAATTTGGAAGGGACCTCTGGAGATCATCTGGTCCAAACTTGCCCCACTCAGACAGGGCCATCTAGAGCTAGGTGTCTGTGATCATGTCCAGATGGTGTTTGAATACATCCAACAAGGGAGACTGTACTAACTCTTTGGGCAGCATGTGCAAGTGCTCATCACTTTCATAGTAAAGAAGTGTTTCTTACTTTTCAGAAGAAACCTGTATTTCTGATTGTGTCCATTGCCTTTGGTCCTAACACTGGGCACCACTGAAAAGAGATTGGCTCCATTTTCCTTACTTCCTCCCTTCAGGAATTTATACACATTAATACTATCTCCCCTGAGCCTTCTGTTCTCTAGGCTGAACAGTCCCCGCTCTCCGCCATTCTTTATAGGAGATGTGTTCCTGTCTTTTCATCATCTTCATTGCCCTCTACTGGACTCTCACCAGCATGTCTGTGTCCCTCCTGTACTGAGTAGCCCAGGACTGGACACAGCACTCCAGATGTAGCCTCACCATTGCTGAGTGAAAATGAAAGGATCAGCTCCCTTAATGCGCTGGCAATACTTTATCTAATGCATCCCAGGATACTGTTAGCCCTTTGGGAAAATACCTGTTTCCTTGAGACACTTCAATATTGCATTATATTTATTACTAATTCATTTAGGTATTTCATTTCATCTGTCTTGAAAGAGAACTGCATCTTTCAAGGTAATTTCTCAAAGTATTTCCACTACTTAACATACAGAAGAAAGCTCAGCAGAGAAAGGACTCTGTTGCTGTTTACACTGAGTGCAGAGTTAGCAGAAACATTTGTTGTACTAATCACAGTTCACAGTATTACATCTTTATGAACTTTGACAAAAACAGCAGCTCAGTATTGTTGAAAATCTTGTACCAGCTTTCATGCTCCAGTGTTCATACAATCATTTTTATACTGGTATCATAAGGTCAGATTTTTCTCAGCTCAGATTAGGCTAGTCAAAACATCTCTTCTTCATTGTCCTTGATGGCAAGAATTATTTTGTCCTTTGAGTTGTTTACATTGGATACATGTCATATTACTAATGACATAAAAGACAAACATAAAAACAGTCAAAGTTTTGGTTTGGTGGCTCTTTTTAGATTATGTCCTTTAACAGTCCTCTATCCTACAATCATGTTAGAATTACTCCAGAGTATCTTGTATGAAATTAGCAGAAGATTTTCCCCCAGGTTCTCTTTATAATGCCATTACAGTTTGAGTTTTGCAGACATCTTAAGCACAAAAATATACTATTGTACTCCAGCAAAACACTCAGTTTAGTTTTTAAGATTAAATACCATGTGTTCTGCTACCTTAGAGGTTATTGGTCTCCAGGTGCCCATCTTCTTGGTGTCTTGTTCAAAGTTCCCTATTCCCTATCTATTTTTCTGGCTTTACTCTAATAATATGCTGGTGAGAAGAATATACATTTACACTATTGAGACATTTCTGTTTACTTGTCATAATCTGATAGAAAAAGTGAAATGTTGGTACAAGAATTTTTTTTTTTTGGGAATGAATTATTCAAAATAAGTATATTCTAAAATAAAATTTTTGAATGTAAAATTGTATCTTTTATTAATGGTTCTTAATCTTGATAATTTTATAGCTTTTAAAAGAACTTTTTGGTCACATCAGCAAATCATGAAAAATACTTCATATGAGAGGATTCACATTGTGTACTATTCTAGTTTAAGAAAATCCTATTTCTGAAATCGAAGCAACAGAAGTATATATGTCTGAACATATTGGCACAGAATGTTATTTCTTCATCTCTTGCAAAAAGCAGAAGTCGTTGTCTTTTGAATTCTGCCTTTCAAAGATTATTCAAAGTATTGATGCGTTTTAGAAACAAAGGTTGGAAAACATTGTTTTTCCGTAACATAACCTTCAGACATTAGTGAGATACCAGTTCTTTACTGGGGTAAGAGACTGAGTGGAAAAGAGGGAGAGACACCATTTAATTCTACAATAATGGAAGAGTTCTACCTGCCATTTATACAGCAAAGGGGAAAAATAATCAGAAAGTGAGTGAGGGTTTATTTGTGCTATTGAGATGTTGAGAATTGTGTGTGCTATCACAATAACGACAGTTTACAATTGTTTGATTATGGTTAGACAGATGCTGCTTCAAATGCCATGTGAAAGAAACATATTGTGTTCAAATTGGGAAGCACAGGAATAATAACATACTTGTAAGAATATCAGAACTATTTCTGTGGTTGTGTATCTCAGAAGTTGCTTAGTCAGTGTCTCCTACATTCTCAGGAAAGAAATTCTGTCTATAGAGAGTTCATCTTAAACTTGAATCAGAATAGCAGCCCTAGAATTGAACCCTATTAAATATTTGTGCAGTGCTTTACACATAAAGAAATAACATTATGCTAGCTTTTCAGAGAAGAAAACAGAGGCAGAGATGAGACAGTAATAATGCATAAACTCACACGTGGCATTTTGTGCTTTGAGGAAAAAGATGAATGTGTATTAATGTGCTTCAGTGGCAAATCACAGAATCACAGAATGGTAGTGGTTGGAAGGGACCTCTAAAGGTCATCTAGTACAACTCCTCAGGCAGATCCACCTACATCAGGATGTCACAGAAAGATTGAATGGGATCCACAAGGAAGAAAAAGAACTTTTATTTTCTGCATAATATGTTATGTGTGTGTGTAACACTGACAGTACGGACAAGAACTCTTGCAAAAAATATATATCTGTGTGAGTGGTATGAGGAAAGAAGGAAAGGTGAAAAAAACACAGCAGGGAAAGATATCCTGCAAACTGAAAATAATTTTGCAAATCAAACTGTGCTACACTGAAATATGTGGTTAGGATAGTAAAATTTATTCTATATTTTAAAGATCCTTTAAAGGATGACCTTTGTTGACATATTTTTGTCAGGTAATTTTTACACTACCTCCTACAGGCAGAAGTTATAGCAGAGAGTCTGTCATAATGAAAAGACCTTGAGGGTAGAAATGATTCTCTCTTCAAGTAACAGACAGGGAAATCAGAATGCTGCTGGTGTTCCTCAGTGGAGTTAAATTGTTAAAGGACCAAGTGCTGCAGAACTTGTACATATTCTCAAAGGTAAGTAGCTTTAAGATCCAGAATTTGAGAATTAGCTATGATTTTTTTTAGGAAAAAGAACATGGGTGAGTTTTGTTGTTGTTGTTGTTTAAGAAAAAAATGAGCACGTCTACGTTTTCCTGAGGGCCACTTTGAGAATGAAGAACACCAAAGCAATACTTAAGATATTCCAGACTGCAAAGGAGGAGGTACTTGATCTTTTAAAAGAGCACCCTCCTGTATCAAGGAGACTGA
The DNA here is from genome assembly GCF_028858725.1 of Colius striatus. NCBI lineage: Eukaryota > Metazoa > Chordata > Aves > Coliiformes > Coliidae > Colius > Colius striatus. The sequence continues at coordinate 10,929,060 of NC_084762.1, forward strand.
AGAAATTCTTCATTCTTTGAAGAAGGAAAAAAAAAAGAGAGAAAAATATAGATTTACAGAATAAAATTACTATCTGTAAGAATGACTGCATAAACATGTTGAAGATTTTCATGTTATACACTCATTCTGTAATTGTAGTGATTCTGGACTATGTTCAACTTCTCCCTCAGGAACATATAAGGAATCAATAGTCATAACTACTTGGAAAATGTGAGATACACATGTCCAGAGTGCTAAGTCAGCTAATAGGATGAAGTTTTTAAATGTAACTTTTTTTTAATCCTGGACGATCACATCTTCATTGAAATGAGGTTTCCTTGTCAAGCTTTTCTTGGCCACCAAATTAAATATTTACAGTTAAACTTTTATACCCTACCTCCTAGCCATCCACTCTCTCTGATACATGGGACTTCTTCAGGTCACCGAATTGTGGAAATTGGGAACTCCACAATTCTGTCAATTTTCAAGGTACACTAGAACACAATGATCTTGAGCAAATACACACACTGATTTCCCAAACTACCAATTCCTTACCAAAAGAATAGTAAGTTTTCTCATTCGGAAAGTAATTTTGGTTAAATCTGCTGAGCATTGTCTATGGATATATTTTTTTCCTTCACTGTTAATTCCACATATGAAAAAAAAATCCACAAAGTTATACCACAAAGTGTCAATTTCTTTTCCTTTCTCCTGGTAAATGATTTCATAGTCATTGTGATTTGCTCTGTTGAATATTGAAGGATTTGGAATTTTCTGATATGAACTTCTGAACTTTGTTATTTACTCCGGCTTCTTTTAGCTATAGTTATCATCAAAGAAATTGGAAAAGTCCATCTTAGAAAGATAAATCCGTCTTATTCCTCTGTTCTTACCAAGCAAAATCTGTTTATTCATACTAATTCACATTTGATATATTTAAGGGTGAAGGTGCTGCCTTCACTTTCAGTAATTTCAACTGAGGAGTGTGATGAAAAACCAAAGGAAAAAACAGTTTTAGATATATAGATGGAACAAAACCATAATAACAAGAAAGGATGTAAGATTAACAGTCATATTTGCCCACTTGCCATATATTGAACATCTCATTTGATACTGTTAGCTTTCATCATCTACTTTTCAGTAAGCAAAAAATATCTCAGCTATAGAAATGTATTTGGTACAGAGTGTGCAGCAAAGTCCATTCAATAAAAATCTGACTTTATGTATTTCATTAACACAGTGCAATACATTCTGGGAATAATATTAAGTGTAGACGTCTGTGAACTGTTCAGAATAAATTGCTTTATAATGTTCCAGTGAAACTTATCCACTTTCTTTGAATTGAATTAAATGTTGAACATTTTTACTTTAGAATTCATTTCTGTGAGTGTGAATACAGGAAACATCCTTCACTTAATATTCTCCCATAGAACTTGCTACTAACTGGAGAAGCTTAGCAAAGTAAAGGAACATAGAAGGCAAATTGTCAGCAGTTCTGATTGTTTGAAAACGTGCTTTTAGTCATTCATCTGTATGTCTAATTTTCAGTAAAATTTTAAGAGATATTTTCAAACCCTTTTGAATATATTACATAGTTTCTAGATATAGTGTATTCTTTTCATGGTTCACATAACTTGAAACGGATTTCTCATCCCTTTGGTGCAACAGTACTGGCACCAGAATTTATTGATAAATATGTTGATGTTGATTTATAGAACAGTGGAGCTGAAGAGAAGCAGTAACCTATTTTCCCAAACAGATAACCAAACAGTTTCTCGCATTCTTTGTTCAAGTGTTGCAGAAAAGGAATAGGAAATAGAATCTGGAGGCAAGACAAGTTTTAAGCATTCATAATACATTTGTCCTCAGAAAGGAGGCAGGCAGTTTCAGCAGTATAAAGATGGCTGAACCCCAGGGTACAGCTGCTGCACTGCAGACACAGAGAAGCATGGAGTGCAGCAATCGCAGAGCCTGAAAAAATAAGAACATGAAAAGCCGAAACTGCTGAGTGCTCCGGAGATGACAGCAAGTTTGATGTGGCAGATATAACCTTTGCCTTGGAGCTGTTGAAAAGAGAAATATCTAGCAGCATCACATGCCTTTGCAAGCTGTTGAGAAGGCAGGAGTTGGAAATACAAGTAGCTATTTAGCTAAATTCTCACCTAACTCCAATGGATGATGATAAAATATATAATTAGTACATCTTGCTGAAACAAAATGTGGTCAGAAGCCGTTCAGAGGACTAAACAAATGTCTTTAAACTAAAAACTTTTATAACAAGTGTTATTTTCATTTTTTTGTGTATTAGTACCATTTAGCGTTCTTCCTGTTTGTTTTTGTCTGGGCTCCCAAACACTGTCTGTGGAATTACTGTGTCCTAATAAACTAGGTCAAACTAGGATAGTCTGAGAGAGCTGGGACTATTCAATCTGGAGAAGAGGCAGTTTTGTAAGGAATAGGATATCAGTGTGTGTAGGTAGTTGAAGGAAGGAAGGAAGGCTCTTCTCAGTAACATACTGAGATAGGGGAAGACACAATGGGCACAAAATAAAATATGAGAAATTTCACTCAAATATGACTAAAGTCCTTGTTGCTGTAAGGAAAATCCAGCAGTAGGATAGGTTGCCCAGAGGTTGTGGAACATCACACATTATGCTAACATAATTCTCTGCTCGTTTCCCTGCTGTATTTTACTCCTGCTCCTGGACAAAGCAATGCCTCTGTGAAAGTGTGGGGCTACTGTCAACTCTCTGAATCCTTTTCATAACAGTTCCAAAATTAAGAACTTTTTTGTTGTTAAAATAGTTCATAAATGCATTTCTTGCTTTTTAGTTTTGTTTAGTTACAAGTACAATAATCTTGTCCAGATTTTTGGTAGCATCTGGAAATGTGCTATATGTCCTCAATAGCTTCCATTTTTTCCATTCAGCATTTTGTTAATACATCTTTCCATTCTGTTTTTCACTTTGTTTGCCCTGGTCTACAGCTATGGACTATTAATGGTTTGTGATAACATCTCAAGATTTCACTCCTCTCCTTGGCCTCCCACATTTAACAGACTCAAAAGTGAGTCATACTTCCATTCATAATTTCTTTGCACTTTGATATGAGGAGTCTATTTTTAACTATCCAGGTTATTTTCTTTCTAATGAAACTCCAAAGCCTTGAAATTTCAAAACAGAATACCTCTCATAATACAAATGCAGCTTTTATATTTTTAATTTCTGCATTAAAATCTCCTCTTGACATACCAGGGTAGAGAATAACTTATACTTAAAAGTTCCATGGAGTGATGATAATATTTACTCACAATTTATTTCGGAGGATAAGTATGTCTAAGTGTCCTTTTTTTCAGCTCCTTTATGCTTTTTTTTTCATGTTTGCTGTTTTGGTAAGCATGTTCCTGTTCATGACCTACAATACTATTTCTTTTGTTCCACACCTTGTTAAATTTATTTCAATCTTCTCTCCACAGATCTTTTTCTGTCTACTTACTACTCAGTTTCTCATGGATAAAAGCCAGTTTCCTTACATTAAATGTTGACAAGATAAAAAAAACCCCTTTTCTTACCTTGTGATCCTTTATCTTTTCTACTGACTTTTGAGTTCAGGAGCACTTAGTCTTTTTTCAATGTTTTCTAAGCATCAGCTGAAATCCTAACTCCATTAGAATCTCTCTACCACTCGAAACATGACAAGATTTCACCAATGTGCTGTAGAAGTGTATGCCTTAAGAAATGCTACTGCATTATTTTCACTAATATCCCAAGCATTACTCAACTGCATCTGTTCCCAAACAGTACTGCAACGTCTTGGATTTTATTCCCAAGAAGAATTCGTTCAGTAACAGATAAAGTGTGTATGGGATTTTATATACATAAATATTTAATAACTGTATTTCCAGTCAAAGTGTTGAAGACAATCATGGTTTATACAGTACCTCCGACATTTTCCTGATTTTATTAGGCCTGATTAGATTATTTATATCCTCAAATCCTAAACTAATATCAATTTTTTCATCAGCAAGAAAGTTGACTATGATAGAATAAGGGAAAAATTCCAATATCACTGATTTTTGAAATAAGAAGATATGAGAGGATCTTTAATTTTACAGTCTACAAAGCAGTGGCTTTACAGTTGTCCTTGTGTCACTGAAGGGAGGGGTGGCAAGACGCTCCACAAGTTTCCACATCTTCTTTTACAAAAAGCGTTATATTAGTATAGAAATATTTTACTAGTTACAAATTCAAATTAATTACTCCTGGGTAGTCACAGGTGACTGCAGCCTGATAAAGTAGAGGTAAACTATTAAAATCAAAGACTATGTGGTTTTCATTTGGTACAATGCCTATATAAACAAATAAAAGATTCACATTCAGCTGTGCCTTCTAGGGCAACTGTTTCACATTTTGTAGCTACATGTGTTGAAATATCATGAGTACAGAAAACATAATTAAACATTGAAATTGTAAACGTAAAAGCAAATAAACTTTCAGATAAATGTAAAAGAAAAAGAAAATCCATTACAAATAAGTGATATTAATTTTCTGACAGGTATGTGCAGCAGAAGTTGGGATTGGCCCTCAGTTCTTTTTTCACTTGCCTTTCCAGTGGGGTCAAGTGCAAAGGACACAAAGGGTACTGAGAGTGGTTGACATCAGTTTCCTGCTCTCTATCTTTTAACATTTAAGAAGTTTCATATTTCTACTTACATTCATGTTCTTCCCTTGCTGCAAGTGCATATTTTTTGGTGTGGAACTAAGGAGAGATACACATCAAAGAGAGAGTATGTCTCACAAGCCAAATCTGAAATAGGACTATCTGGAAGACATGTTTGCTAGATCTAGTTCCGCTCGTGCATTATTCTTGCAGGTGACACTATAACTACTGATTTTCTATCACATAGGAAATCATTAACAGCTCATTTTGTAATTCATTTCCTGATTTGGATAATTTCTTTCATTTTCATCCACCTCCTGCTTATCTCCTTTGTACTCAGAATGTTAATTTCCCTTTCAAATGAAGTTCTGCTGAAGTCAGCACAGATCTAAACAAATGGAGTTCTTTTAAACAATGTGTTCCCTGTGGAATCAAATCTGATTTTCCTGAAATGTCAAGACAGTTAATTTCTTTATCTGAGTATTTTCTAATGCATTTTTCATCTAAGACTTTTGCTTCAAAATATTGGCAATATGCTAAGGTCATTTCTAGCCATAAACAAGATAATTTTTTTATCTGTAACTACTGACACACTTCCCCTTTTGAATTTTCAAAGATGTTCCAGAGAATCTAAACTAGTATGTTTTTTTTTTCTCCAACTAGATTTCTTTGCTTTGCAAGAAATGTGCTAATGTAACACTCACTACTTCCTACTAAACCAGAAGCCATCATACAAACTCACTTTGCAATAAAAAGAAGAAACATGCCTGCATGTAATTGATTTTGCAGAGGGATTTTTTTCATTAAATTGCTAAACTGTATTCTTAGTCTTTAAAAAAGCCGTGAGAAGCCTGTGAGCATGTCTTTCTTATAGGTATTGGTCAGCAAAGATGCTCTTTATGGCAAATCTGAATGACAATACACTTAAATTACATTTAGTGGATGGTTCACAGTCTAGCCTTGCTTCTGATTTTTTTTTTTTACTTTGTCATTAATAGTGATATCTAGAAGCCTGTTCATCCAAGGTTTAATTTCAGCTGTATCTGGATGTTTTTCCCCTATTTGCACATTGCAGATGAGCTTCCAAAGGAAATATCTTTTAACCAAAGCTTTATGTTTTACTATAAAGAGAAATTAATCTATAGGGTTTCCCAGTATTCTGCTAATACCTTTGTTGAACGAAAAGTTTGAAGAAAAATTGTTTAAGGTTGATCTCTAAAGATCCACAGTGCTACAATACCATACACACACAGGGAAGTGATTGTCCCACTGTATTCAGCACTAGTGAGGCTACACCTCAAATATTGTGTTCAGTTTTGGGCCCCCTCATTATGCGGAAAATACTGAGATGCTGGAGCGTGTGCAGACACTGACAATGAAGCTGCTGAAGAGTCTGGAGAACAAGTCTTATGACAGGCAGCTGAGAGAACTGATGGTGTTTAACATGTAGAAGAGGAGGCATGATCACTCTCTAGAAGTACCTCAAAGGAGGCTGTAGTAACATGGCCTTGGTCTCTTCTCCTAGGCATCAAGTGATAGGATAAGAAGAAATGGTCTCAAGTTGCACCAGGGGAGGTTTAGCTTGGACATTAGGAAGACCTTTTTTCACTGAGAGAGTTGTTAGACACAGGCACAGGCTGCCCAGGTTGGTGGTGAAGTCCTCATCCCTGGAAATACTTAAAAGCCTTGTAGACGAGATGCTTAGGGACATGGTTTAGTTGTGAGCTTGGCAATGTGAGGTTAATGGTTGACCTTGATAATCTTAAATATCATTCCCAACCAAAATGATTCTATGATTCTAAATTTACTCTATCATCATTTTTGGTATATTGTCTATTCTGCGGTCTTTAAGGTGCTTGTTATTATGTTAATTTAAGAACTAATTTCAATACCTGTAACTAACTCAGTATCTCAAATTGGGGGTTTTTTTGCCAGGTATTTCAGTTTCTACTAATGATATTGGAACATTCGTGTATTGTTTTCCAGTTTGGATAAACAGCTGACATTTCAGAAATGTCTTAATACTACTTTTCTCACATTTTTTGTTTCTTATTTTTCTCATTGTAGCTTTGGTCTGTTGTGTCTTCCAATGCTTCACAAGGCAAATAAGTACTTACTGGCATAGCTGAAAATTATATTAATTTGTAGATTATGCTGTTTTTTCGTGGTAAAAATGTAGTTCATGTTTTAATAAATCAAATATTCTTTGTTTTCTTTGTTCCTCTCTAGTAAGACAATATGTCACTAATTCCTTATGGTCCTTATGTCTACCTCTTCAGACTATTTATGATAAAACTAAAGCTCTGATATAATAGTTAAGGGGACTAATGTATTTAATTAGGATGGAACTAGCATGTTTCAAATTATAGAAAGAAATTTTGAGTACTTATATGTATATTATTCCATTTTCAAATTTCCAAAATGCATTTCAACTTTAGCATGAGAACTTTTATGTTCATTCAGACCATCCCCAAAAGTTTTCTTTATCTAAGCAGACAATGTTTTTTTTTAATTTAGGGAAAGATTTTTTTCTTTTATTCCACATGGGCATTTAATAAATCCAAGTCAAATTGTGCATCCTTGAGAAAGGATTACAGCAGGAGCTCTGGGTGAAAATCAATATTAGATTTTGTTCATGGTAAAAGGAAAGCAGAAAAAATAGACACATCAACAAAACTGGTAGGAAGACAACACACAGAAAGTTGTTTCTCATATTGGAAATCAGACATAGGCCTTAGCTGTACTGCTCAGAGCCAGACTGGAATTTTGTCAAAGTTCAAGGTTTCACCTATAGTTCATTGCAGGTACAGGGAACAATGCTAAAGGTTGGCTCTGTGATAGCCTGTAAGCCTCTGTTTTTACTTTGCATTTTGCTTAGGCACATTACCTTGGTTTTGTTGGCATTCCAGTTATTTGAACAGCAATGAAAAGAAGTTAGCATCCCATTTACAAAGACTTCTCTTTAAGGCCTGTTTTTAATTTTCAGTGCATGAATCAGTGCATTTTCTCTAATTTCACAGAAAACTGTAAAGTATTTTTAAAGGCAGATGCTTACCAAATACATAAGTCCACCTCTTCTGCTTGAATGTCTTAGAGGAGAAGTACTGTGACATATAATTCAGCTTTGCTCACGCACTGCATACAGTGCCTAACGCCATTTAACAACATTTAACAGAGGAAGACAGTTTCAGGCTTAACTCCTGAACCCACAGAACTGTCAAAACCAATCATGTATATAATAGGATTGTACTGCCATATTTCAAGACACTATTTTTTTTTCCTTGTAATCTGGCATTGATTTTTAAGACATACTGTATTATTTTATTACTTAAAGCAGTGACGGTAATGGGCTAGCAACCAAGACATCACCAGTTTAAGCACAGAAACTAGTTGATCATGATTCATTGATGAGGTTGTACCAGTCTCTAATCCTTTTAGGTATATATGCTTCTTCCGTTTCGTTGTACTTCAATATGTGAAGGATATTTAGTAGGGGACTATATTTAGCAGTTTGGTTTAGATATCTGTGGAGGTCCCTTCCAACCTCTGCCATTCTATGATCCTATGTTTGTCATATCATAGAATCATAGAATGGTAGGGTTGGAAGGGACTTTTAGAGATAATATGAAATAGTAATCAGAGTATCTACAATGTTAGGAAATGGTTACAATGCTGTGTAGCCCAAAAGGTCCCAAGAGACAAAGAAATGAAAACTTCCAAAAGTCTTTCAATCCTAAAGCAAGAGCTAAATCTCCACTGTTGTGCTTTGGTGGGAATTTTTGTCTGGTTCATTTTAGGGTTTTTTTCCCAAAGTGTCAAAGCTGGCTAGGGACCTAAATATCCTTCGGATCTGATTGGCACTTTAATCTCTTCCACATCCACAAGACAACACCCCTGACTTGAATACTCATTGCAAGCTCACAGTGTCTATTTGCTTTGTATTCGTCAGCCTAATGGTGGAATTATTAAAAATTAAGAACAATTCCTCTCAGAGAGCTCCAGAAGGGCAGCTGCTAAGAAGGAGAGAGTGTTTTTTTCCTAACCTAACTGAGAAATAAGTGAAAAGGGACCATTTGGTAGGACTTAATCATGTTCAACTGCGAAAATAACTGTGCCTAAGAACACCTGAGGTGAAAATCACCAAAATCTGAGTCATCACTGTTAAAAAAGAGGCTAGAACCATAGATTGTGAGAGCAGAAGCAGCAAGTCTTTGAAAAAAACAAAACCAAACCACAAACATGGCAGGAAACTAAATTTCCTATACTACTTACCATTACTAAAACGCAAGTCTTCAACATGAGCAGCTAGTGATCAGTGGTGATTAGGCAGAGCAACTGACAGAGTGTGAGTGGTGAGTTTTTCTGCAGCATGGCAAGATTTTGCTACTGGGGAGAATCTAAGTCCAGGCACAACAGCTATCACAGAGTGAAGTTCCACTGCAGGAGCTGGGTAGAGCAAGCTGCCGTGGCAAGTACCTCAAAGAGAATACTGAGTATTTAAATAATTTTAATGAGCTTTAATTTTGCTGTTGTACATTGGGAAATGAGTCATTGTGTATTGCTCTCTTAATCTCTCTTGTTACCTTTTATTTTCTTCAGCAGAGTTCTGCTTTATTGAATTGTTTGATATGTGAGATAGGAATGTACTGTTTTGTTAATTTATTTGGTTTGTGAATAAGAGCTTTGATTAGTACTTGCTACTGACTAATAAAACCTGAAGATGATCACTGATGCTGCTAACTTAGTCTTCACAAAAGGTTTACTAACTTCCATATCTTTCATGTAGCCACTTTGTGGAGATTATTTTTTAAGGTTATTGCACAGCTGAATTTGTCATGCCTTAACTTCCTAAAGTGATCAGTTAATAGCAGAATCCACTGAAGCACCATGGAAGCTTGCAGAACATCTTTCCTTACAGTGCAAAGACTTGGTAAATGAGTTTTCCACATGCTTTGTTCAGAAGGAACACTGTGTACCAGATTTGCCCTCTGTGATAAAGACTGTGAGCATCACTATTGTTTGATAGTCTAGTACCAAAAAGAGATTATTTTTCCTGGCTCTGCTGCAAATATTTCATGCCTACAAAGACCAGGTAACTGCCTTTTTCATTTCTGAGTTATTTATATGTTAAATAGTATTACTGTATGCAACCATGTATGTGCAGTTTCTGTCATGAGAATGCTACACCTTATTTGTTAGAGAGCTATGGAGAACCCCTGAATAGCCCTGCGTCCCACAGCATAAAGCCTGCACACAACACAAAGCTGTCAAGGTTGATATGGGGCTTCACTGAAATTTGCCTGCAATCATTGATTTCTCACAGCAAGTGACCAACACTTACTTCTCTGTGCCTTTTGATTTGGCATAGGCTCAGAGAAAGAATGAAGCTGCAGTGAGTTGAACTGTTTTTGTAACCAGATTTTCTGCCCTAGATAATATCTCTTTTCTGCTTGTAACCCATGGAGGAGTGAGTTCTTTCAAATAACCATCTTGCCTGTCAGCAGCTAGAAAGGAAAAACGCTGCCACACATGTGCAACAAATCGTTAGTTTCAATTAGCTTTGATCAAAAGCTCTGAGATACGCTTTTCTGAGATCTCAAGTTTAAAGTTTCCATCTGCTTAATAACAATTTGGTGTAAATGGCAGGCACGGAAGAAGCCACTGTCTACTAAGTGTGTCATCATCATCCTAGTTATTCATTGTACAATAGTTTCCTTTCTAACTCTACCAAAGTTGCAATCAGCATTTATTTGTATTCAGTGTTAGAGAAATCTGTGCCTGAATGGTGAAACAGCTAGAAGTTAAAGATGAGTTTCAAAGAGAATAATTCTTTGGATTCACCCTGTTTTTCTTAACAGCGTCCCCAAAAATGATACGTCATAATGGCTATTTCCTTATGGCCAAGTCAAATTCAAGTTGATATCTAAAGTGATTTTTTTTTTTTGTTTTGTGGGTTTTTTTCTGTCACTTTTAATTCCCATGGAATGGAATTTTAAGAGATTTAAGGTATTATATATAGGGGTCGAACCTTGAAACTGAGGCAGCAGTGTCATTGTTAGAGAAGCACAATATAACTATAGTATGTTCCATAAATCCTTTCTAAAGACTATTTAAACCAACCTTGTTAATTGTATTGTTTATTGCACTGTATTTTCACCAGTATTGTCATAAATACTTCTTAAATGAAAAGTTTTTTAAATTTATGAAAAGAGACATAGAAATTTCCAATAAATACATCTGTCCAACATTAGCAAGCCTTTTCTTCTCTATTTTCTATATTTAAAAAGCTAGTCTAACAGCTCATACTTCTATAATGAATAGCATTGATACCTCAACTGGACTGAAATGGCACATTGATGAAGAATAACCAAAAGATTGAATCAAGTAACTCAGAACACAGTTTAGTCCTTGAGTTTTATCTCTCTGCTCAGAATATGTCTGCTAATATATTATTATTTTCTTCAATTTGCTTTTCAAAACCACTTACCAGCTATTTTATGTGAATAATTATTTGACAGGAGCTTGTTAATGAGAAGTTTGTTTTGACTACTTAATATCTGAAATTCACTCTGTTGTGACTAAATACCGGAAACCTGAATTAGAGATACCCATATTTTAAAAGACATCTTAGTATTAGTCATATCATTAAATTCTAGTTCAGAAAAATGTGAATTATATATGCATGATTAACAGAATGGTGGTTTTTCACTGGACAGCTAGGAATGCTTCTATCCAATTTCATCTTTTAGAAAATACTTAAACTGATATTATTTCTCATAAAGCAATATTATGCAGCACTTCCTTGGGATTTCACCATATGTCAGAAACAGCTCTCAGCAGATTTGCTGAACTATGGCGACAAAGGGTATCAGAACAGCCACTAACTTTCAAAACAGAGGCCATTATAGGCAATAAGTTATCAGAGACAACGTATCTCAGGCATATCCAAGCACATACTGGCAACATGTGAACAGATTATCACATAATTTTCTAACAAAAAATACAATATACATTCCCAGTGATCTGTCTGAGCCAAATAGCTATGCAGGTATCCTATGTATTCTTGCTTAGATCTGCAGTTATATTTGAGGGTGATTGACGTGACAACTGATGCACAATGAGGTATACATAATCTTTGACTTGACAGCTATCCCACATGTCAACTCTGAGGTATACGGTTATCAGTACTCCCAGTTCAAACACTACACTTATCTGTTGGTCTTCATGGATTTATATGGTATAGGTCTCTACAAAACAAAATGTATTATTACATAAAACGAGAACTATGAACAGACTGATACAGTTAATCATTTGATTTAAATGGCTTAAACTTATGTGTTACTATTAATTCTAGTGGAGCTTTACCAACATACATCATTTGAAGGACTGGCTTATAGAACTACTTCGAGTTGTGTAGGAAATAGAAGAAAATGTGTAGGAAAAAAACCCGCATCATGTACATAGATAGAGGAAAGCCACAAAGTAAAGCTATCGGGAACAAGTACTGTACCCACATTTATCAATAAGATCTAAGCTGGAGGAATATGTATTGAACGGATAGAATGAATTGCCTTCTTGAGAATGGTTACTTACGAGGCTTCAAATAGTATTACAACACCAAGTGACACCTTGTCAGTAGCAAAACAGCTGTACCTGCAGAAACATATAAAACCTTCTCTATTCACAACTTATGCTGTACAGTGAAGCTAAAATATCACATGGGAAAAGCATGAGAAAAATAGTTTATTCAGCCTGGCAAGCATGTTCCCCAGTCAGAAAAAGCCTCAAGTACTAGCCTTTCAGAATCCTTCTAAGGACCTTGTCTGTATTACTCACAAAATAATTCCACTGAAGCCAATCAATCTCTGTAGACTACTACTATTTTAGTCACAAGTAAGAGAAAGTAAATTTCCTCCTAGATTTCCTCCACCTTGCTCCAAGTAATCATTTCACTGGTTTGATTGTGTTAACTGCTTAGGGCCTGCAGTGCTTTTACCTTGAAGTTTTGTCTGTGCAATGCTCTCCTAGGTCTTGCTCTAAGGACATCTGTCATGTTTTAGTTTAGCAGAACACTTCAATAGCAAATATTTTAAAGCTATTAAATATACCATTACTTTTTACTATTTATTTTTATTTTTTAAACGTGAAAAAGGCAGAATTTTTGAGACTCTTTTGTCCAGTGTTCTGAAAAAATGATTAGTGACATAACAGAATGTAATAATTACAAAAACGTTAAAGCATCAAGCGTAATGTATTCACAAATTGCACGTCATGGAGAAATGTCTGCTGAATACTCATCTTGTCTAACAACTTTAAGTAAAAAATTAAATAATAATGTCTGCTTTGGGTTATCTGTAAACATGAACTAGACAGACTGTGCTTTGCATGTGGCATTCTTCATCTAAGAACTAGCTGGGAAGTGCTGTAATATGTATGACACGCATAGGCAAATTCTTCTCTGGGAATTTCAAACTTTTATTTGGGATATCAGATAGAGATTAGAAGTATATTCATGAAGTCCAACATTGAGAAGCAAGTTTTATCTTTGGATTACCAAAACATTGTGTCTCAAAACAGCATCCATTTTTCTTTAGGTAGCACATTCTGTCTGGTTGTTTTCCTTAACAAGGAAGTTCTTACAGAATAGATTTTGAGATAGCCTTTTGGGCTTTCATTAATTTTAGTGACAGACACACTGATAAAACTGTGTTTGCCTACAACTAGTGCACTTAGAAAATACAATAAACTGCAATACTGTTTATGTTTGTTTGTATATTCAAAAACACTGACAATGTTAGTAGATTTTTATTCCAGGATAAATATCTAATTGCTTTTGGTATGATACATTGTCAAAATTTTCAAATGTACCAAGTCTGAAATTACAACATTGTTTCTTCTTGTCTCCATCGGAATGTGTTCCTGTTTTGACACTATTGTGATTAAACAGGGAATTCTACTTCAGCTTAAAACTGTTTTCCAAACAAAAAAATTAAGAAGTGTGATGATGAAGAGATGATGAAATTCAAGTGCATAAGTATGATTTTCATTTCAGGGATCTGTAGGTTTGTAACTAGGTCATTAGGCTGTAATTTATAAAACTAAGATTCAATTTTCACATCTGTCAAAAGGTGTATTTATTTTAACTCTGAGCTCTTAATTTCTCCCTCTTGCCTTTTCCTGTGTGCTATGGTAGACACAATAATATAGGTTTTCTGCCTAACTATTGAGACACGTATTTCTGCAGTTACTCCTTAACACCTAATCTTTAGCAGTTGATTGATACGTTTACATAGGTTTATGTATTTCTCATATATTTTAGAAGTACAATTTTCATGTCAGGATGTGAAATGGGACCTCCATGACATTTTATTTTCTTCTTCCACTATTTTTATAACTCCTGTTTCTACAGATGTTTTCCTTGAACTTGTTCATGTTTAAATGCATAGTTTTGAGCTATACACACTGACTTTTTTCCCTATTGCGCTAAGAAAAATGTAAATTGACAAAAGCATAAGCCCTTCTGACATATAAGTAGTTGACATTATTTATGCCATTCCATATTAAAAAACAGGAAGTAGGTATCTCTATGGATTCATCACTAGCACTCAGAAATTGTCCCGTGTTTCATTTTGTTCTTAATCTTTACTTTTTTTAAAATAATTTTCTCAACTTGTCACAGTTTCATTTGCCCTATTTCTTAATAAAGTATTCCATTAATCTCTTTTAGCATATGCTTTTAGTATATGTTTGTGGCATGTTTGGCAGTGATACAAGTCATAGAGTCATAGAGTAATGGGATTGGATGGTGCCTTTAGAGATCATCTACTCTAACCCCCCTGCCAAAGCAAGTCCACCTAGATCAGATCACAGAGGAATGTGTCTAGGTAGGTTTTGAAGATCTCCAGAGAAAGAAACCCCACACCCTCCCTGGGCAGCCTTTTCCAGGACTCCCTCACACTCACAGTAAAATAGTTTTTTCTTATGTTTAAATGGAACTTTTAGTGTTCCAACTTTATCCCATTACCCCTTGTCCTGTCACTAGATACAATAGAAAAAAGAGATGCTCCAACTTCTTGACATTCACCATTTAGATTTGTAAATATTAATGGGATATATGTAAATATTAATGAAATATTTAAACATTAATGAATCCAAAGAAACCGTCCTGAATCCCTAATTCACTTTCTGCTCAGTTCTTGTAACTGTGTGGTGGTACGTCACTACCCCAGCATGTGTATGATGGGCATCTGTCTTGTTTGGGCTGCAGTTTTGTTCTGGTTTCCCCATGACAATCTTTTGCCTGGTCTATATCCTTCATCCTTATCTTGCAAATTTTGATTTGTACTGGTTTTCTGTACAAGTGTGCGCAGCTGTGTCTTACACAGCTCAGTTTGCTTTGTCATAGTTATGTATTATACTGAGAAGTGCTACAAAGTGCTTTTTAGGGGTTATGCTGTTACAATACTGTTAGAGATGATACTATTTTGATAGTCTTAAGGTGAGCTAATGCTAATTACAACCTAATTAGTCAGTTTTTACTATAGAGTTGCAACAGATCGGTACTTTGGCTACATTTTACACATGGTATCTATTTCCTTTGTTACCAATGCACCGTCTGTTTTCTTAAAATTCTGATAAGTTCAAATTTTTCTGGAATGTTTCTCTTAAATGTCTTTTTTGATGACTGTGGTAGAGTAGAAATGCATTAATTTCCTCTTCAAAATCCAGGTTTTTTAATCTGTGTTCTATGATTTTATGCTATAATTTCAGTTACTTTTAAAAGTATCAGTGACTCCGGTATTGAATATTTCAGTAGTATGGTTTTACTGAGACCCTGAGGGCTAATTATAAATTTCTTACACATTTTAAACAATTAACAGATAATATTTATAATTATTCTGTAATATTTACAGTCAATTGAAGTGTCATAAATTTGTCTGTGATAACTCAAGATACCATTTTACAGTTCCTAGAATCCAAAGAATTAGAGCAACCCTCAGCTCCCCCAGGAAATCAGACCACAATTGTTTACACAGAATTTTGTTTCCCAAGTAACCAGAGCTGACAGACTCACAGACTTGGAACTCGTAGCACCACAGTTCCCTGGTTCTGTAGCATTTTTTCCAAACCTGTTTGTTAATACACAGTTTTCAAACTGGTGATAAAGCTAGTTACAGTTTGATGGATTAGGCTTTGAGGCCACATTCATTAAATGACTGCTAAGTGCTAATTAAAGTCTAAGTAAGTAAGTTTCTTTTCCACAGCACTTGGGATTAGTTGATGTTTTTCCACCTCTCTTGTATATGAATAATTTTTAGAGCAAATACATTTGTACCACTGGTGTTTGAAGAGTGGCTTACTGAATACTAATTGCCAATTCTGGTACATAACTAAAATATCTCTTAAAAGCTTCAACAGCAAAGAAGCTTTCTGAACATCTGGCTTCCACTCAACTTGCAAATAATTTACAGTACCACAAAGACCCTGAGCTTTCCTCAGTGGAAGAAACTACACTAGAAATAAAATAGCTTTTGAAATGCTGGGTATTTCAAAGATGTTTGTACTAACTTGCTTCCAGAAAGTGTATTTACTTTAGCTAACTTCACTGAAAATTGCAAACGTTCAATTTTGCCTCTTCTGTGTCTATATAAATTGAAGTGTCACTTGGGAAGTAAAAACGAAATTTATTTTTATTTCTTGATTTTACTTTTTAATATATTTTGTTATAAAAGTTTAGCAATAACAGCAGCATAATGATAAAATGTACATTAAAGGACCAAAAAAAAGTAATTGCAATTTGCCCCCTTCATAACATACCCAAGTATTATCAGATAAATAAATGTTAGTTTTTATTTATAGTGGCATCTAAATATCCTAAATGAAATTAAATTCCCCCTATACAATCAGAACAAGGGGAAATCTCTGCCCAGAAACAAATTTTCGGTTTAAATAGATAGGAGACAGCTTTTTATAGAGCTCACAATGAGGAAAGACATCCTATTCTGATAAATGACACATGTGTCTGTACACATTTCTGACCCTGTGTGAATGCATACTGCAGGCAGCAATTTCAGTTGACCATATCAGGTCAGTATTTTGCTGTCTTGGAACTACTGAAGACATAGCTTAAATGATTGGTCCAACTTCACACAGTATTAAAAGAATGAATGAGCCCAGATCTCCTGAGCACCTCTTCATCCTTTTAATGATTTATCTCCAAATATATAACTTTTGCTTAACTTATATTTCAGATGTAAATTCCTAAGCCAAATTTTACTGTAAATCAAGCAGAAATTGGTGTTTTCTTCTTGCACTTTCTGGAAATGTGTGATATCTTCAGCTGTGTCCACACAAAAATGAAAGCTCACCCTCTTACAGAAAAGCTTTGTGAACATGAAATATAACTATTTTAAGAAGCATGTTTTATATGGAATATTTACACCTAAGTTCTTTGGAATTGAACCCTTGTGCACTATATATATATGTTTTATATACTGTATATGTTTTCGGTCGCTGAGTATGATACTTACGTACAATGACTCCTCAGAGTAATTTATTTTCTGGATTATGGAGGAGTTTGGTGGTTTACTGTAGAATTCTTTACAGAATGATTCTCTGCTTCCAGATTTTCCATCAGTCAGCTCAATGGCTTCCTAATTTGCAACAGACCCTGAAGAGCCCTCTCTGATGCTTAGGAGGAATACCAGCCAAGTCTGATCATCTGCTGACTGCAGTAGACTGTGCTTGAACGCAAGCTCTCAGATCTTCTACAACTTTCTTCTTTTACCGTTTATCTTACTAAGTGAGTCTGTCTGAACTTCAGACATCTAACTCCTTCCCTTTAACTGCCAGACCCTGGTATCCCAAGAAAATTCTCTGCTGTGAATAAATACATTTGGAAGTAGGAGAAGATGTATTTTCCTCTCCTTTCAGGGATACCACATGACCCAGCACTTCCTTAAAAGGAGTAAACATTTATGTCATACACAGTTGAGGAAAAATAACTAAATGGATTTTGTCCCTTAAGTGGATGATTTCCTATAAAGAATTGAAAAAACTCAGTTAATTTCTCTTCCAAAAGACAATATGTAATTTATGCACAGTACAGAAGGTGGCAAATTGTGAAATAACAATATATGTGCTTCTTTTGCCTCCAGACAGGACACTCATATTCTATTTTGAAGTTTCAAAAAACTATGTGGCAGAGTTAGTATGGACTACATCTATGGCATGTTTCTTCCCTTTGGATTTGGGAGGTCATATTTATAGAAGCTCTAGGAAAAGCTATTGCTTGAATGAAAAAGGGGTTTTTTTAGGTGATGGTGGGTTTTTTTGTAGTTGTTCTTGTGTGTATTATTCTGAGAAAGATGTTACAGTGTTCCGTGGCATCTCATAGTTTTTGAGTGAGTCAGACTGCCTGTGGAACAGGAAACAGAAAATAGGCCCTTGGACTTCCCCAGAATGATTCTGATCAGTATGTATTTCCAACGGACTCTGCAAATCTTAGGTCTGGTTTTCAGGCATCAAACTTCTGTTTCCTGTGGGATTTCTGTGAGAACAAATGTGTGGATGCTACTGTCTAAACATAAATTTCAAGAATTTCTGGCTAGTGTTGTGTAAGACATACAGTCTAGTTGTAAGTAAACTAATAGTATCAGAACCAGTACAGCTGAAGCTGTTGCTAGATTAAATTCAAGTCAAGTAGCAGAGAAGAAGGTTAACTGTTTCCATAGCCGTGACCTCATTGATTAAGATTGTGTGTGACCATACTAGATTAACTTCTTAACCACAGGTCTTGTTTCTGATCTTTGCATTTATGCAAAATGATTCTGAGACTGTGAGGAATACCATTAATTGTGGGCCTTGTCCTTGGAATTTGTTTACTTTTGCTATCAGTACAATTAATCATCTGTTTTGAAAAACATTTTGTCTTAATGCAGGTGAGCCCTTGAGTTTCATTCCTTAGCCTCACAGTCTTTAATTTAGTACACAAATAATCAAAAGCTTTTATGTACAGGACAATTTTACTTAACGGTCATTTTAGTTTCCTTCAAATCATCTCTGTTCCCTCAAGCCTATGGTTTTCTATGACCTTCTTTCTCTTAAACATGGCTTATCAAAATAAGCTAAAACAGCATAAAAAATCTTGTCTTCATTAATTTTCTGGTAAAGAAGCCTTTACAGTCATGTCTAATATTGGGCCATATTATTATTCAAAGCATTTATTCTCAGAATTTCATCTGACAATGTAATGATCTAAAAAATTGCCCAATTCTCATTCTTATTGATGGTCAACATACAGTGTTCTGTGGCTGCCTTTTAAACTAACCATGGTCCAATTCTGTCTTTAAAATATTACTCTGGTGTTTTTTTCCTTTGGAAAATGAATATATTATTCCATAATTGTATTTCAATTGCTATCTTATTGATTGATCTATGATTTATTTGTGTCTGATTTATGATTTATTACTTGATGATACCTTGCAGTGGTAGTTGTCTGTTTTATTACCCAGGATCCCGGTCTTAGCATTTTCAACTTTCCAATATTTTTTTTTCCTGATTTTTTTCTATTTTTTTTTTCTAATGCATCCTATTTCCCAGTTGGTTTGAAAGACCATTTTATTATCAATAATATCACTTACCTCACTGCTACAGACACTGAAATGACACATTTGTTCATCTCCAGTACCTTTGCAGTACATTTTTAGAGAACTGTCCAGCTTAATGTGGACTCAGCCCCTGCTATAATTGAGTATTTCAGTTTTATTCTTTATCCTTTCCATTGGGAAGATGACAGTGAGGTTTGTTCTAACATGCAGAAATCTTGGTGATTTTTTTCCATTCCTATATTTTTTGTTCTCTTTTCAACTTCAACTATACATCTTGTATTTTCTGTCACTTGTCATATATCTATATACTTAGGTGTCCTCTGCTGTGAGACAGTTGTTGAAGAGTTCACAATGACTCACATTTGAACCCTGATATCTACCTTAGGATACTCACTCCTGTAATCGTTAACCTATAGACAACATTGTCCTCATGGCTGGAAGAAATGGATATCATCCTGCTGAGAAAAAGTTTTGTTTTCAAAAACTCTTCTCTTGAACTTCCTAATTTTGGAGCCTTTCTCTATCTGGAACATTATGTTTTCAAAGAACTATTCCCATTCACCTGTATTTGAATTACTTAGATAAATATATTGGTACCTAGAAGTATTACTCCATCTCCCTCCATATTAATGCCACTGTAGCTTCTGTAGCAATGAGGAAGTAAATATTAACTGTGCTAATAATAACAAAGGTTCTATACTTTACCAAATTGTTTTATTAAGACTTTGCAAATTAATTCAGCATTACTGGAGAGTAAAAGAAAATTATATAAACCCCACAGTAATATAGTTGCTAGCAAATTGTAAGGAACATTTGAAACACAGAAATCTCTGACATTCCCAGCGGCTTTTCAGAATGTAGCAGGCTTGGGCAGTCATGTAGTTTCTGTAAATACAGTGTCTAGTAACATTTTAGGTGGAAATTGGCTACAGGTTTCACAGGGAAGGCATTCTGACCAGAATACAAATTTATTTTTCCCTAAAGACACACTAATATAAAAAATGCAATTGCTTTTTGACACTTTGTCTCTTTTTGTTGTTTTTTGGGCTTTTTTTTTGTTTTCGTAAAATAAGTTAAATTAGAATTACAATTACTGCAAGCTGTTAACCAGGTTCACTCCCCCGAGCTTCTGTAACTCAATTGTTAACTGATGTTTGTTTCACTTAGGGCCAGATAAGACTTTTTAAGCACTTTGCATTCCTTCTAGAATAGTCAATGTTTATCTCACTGTCAAAACTAATAGATAGCTATATAGATCTGTCATTCAGTCCTTGTTTTGTCAGGCCTGAGAGCAGCACATACTGCATTTTCTTGCAGAAATAAGAAGGAGAGCTCTGCAAGGAAGGGGTTAAGAACATGTTAACCTACCCAGGGAAAACCTCCCTAATGGCATACAACTTTCTAAACCTTGAGATTCAGCTTGAACTCTTTTGGCTGTTACATTGGAGACCTAAACTGACTATAGTGACAGAAGAATGGGCAGGGTTGATGGGCTATGAAGCCTGATTAAAGTGTGTGGTGTTCAGTACCACTAGAAAATAAAAAAAATTCTTTGTAGGTGCTTATGTCTTCCATTGTCTAGAGACTGCAGAACAACCATATGACAAAGCAGCTATCCATTGCTTTTCAGTTCACCTTACATGGAAAACAGTTATATCTGCACTAAAAAGGGAAACCTAAGACAACTGTCAGGACTAGCATTTCCATAGAGAGTACATGTCAACTATGAAATGCACCACTGATTTGAAATGAAAGACTATATTGTTCTGTATCAATAAATTTATATGTATGTCAGAGACTCTATTCATCACAGATATGGTAAAAATGATACACTTGTCTCTCAAACTGTTAAAACTCAAAGCTAGAACAGAAGCAAACACAAAAGGTAATGGTAGAACAGATGTAAAGAAAATTCAGAAAAGGTGCATTAAAATGACTCTGAGGATATTAAAATTAACCCTAAGACTGATGGAAGTTAGGAAAGAAAGTAGATATTGATTAATGATTAAAGCCTGTTTAATCAGAACATTGTAAGGAACAATGTGCAGTTTCTCTGACCACTGCTAACCCCAGTTCATTTTGACAATAATATATTGAAAAAATGTATTTGGAGTATGAAGGGGATAGAGTGAAGGCAGCCTAGGGGGAAGGTACTATATTCCTGTCTTTAAAATATTAATCAAATTCCTTAATGCAACTGTTTTACATCTCTTGGTTTTCATAAGTTTTAATGAAGTTTCCCTTAATTTTAACAGACAGAATAATATCTAGATATATAGAAAAAACATTTAGATATTTAAAATTTAACTAAATAGAAAAGTTTTAGTTAATGAAAAATCATAGTAAAATAGAACAGAGCTGGACTTCTTCTCAAATAACAGTGTGTTTTGGCAAAAAGAGAAGCACCTCTCTTCTTCTGTATGGAAAAGGAGGAAAAACAGAAGCCTTAAAATGTGGAGTAATGTAATAGTTAGAATATGTACTAAGGATCTAAACATCCAGGTTCAATCAAGAAACTAGAAACATGAGTCTCCTTCGTGGGTATCAGTTAATCATCAGGATAATGACAATGAAGGAAAAAAGGTCTCATTTTTCTCTATTTCAGGAGAAGAAAACTTGCAAGGCTCTAAGTCAGTGAAATGGAACTTATATCACACTTAAAAATTTACTTAAAGGGAGTAATTAGCTGATACATTCTAGATGCTGAAGAATGAAAACACGTATTTCACATTAATAGAACTTTTATGTGCTTAAAAAAAAACAGCAAGTGAGAAAGCATTAGACTCATGCTCACTTTTACAAGTAACAAAACATGCTATCATGAGTCCTCGATATATTGTTCAGGAAAAATGAAAAGCTAAAAATTGTAAGCAGTTTGTTCATGCTTTTGGGAAAATAAAAGAAATGAACATAAATAGGCCTTTTAAATGAGTTGTGTCCTGCCTGACCTTTAAAAAACCTCTCTTGCTTAATAATACCAACAGAGCTGATTATCAAATAAATTAGATTTGTCCAAATACAGTTGCAGGGTTTGCAATCCCGTGTAATTATTAATATAAGATTCATTGTTAATAGTGACTGCTGGTAGTAATCTTTAGTGAAAATCAAATCTTCTGTCTTGGGCAAATATGCACCTTATCAAGAGAACATCTTGCCTTCAACTGTTCACAGTTTAACACCTACATCCCATAAACACTTATTCAGGAGATTAACTTCAGGCTTTTTAGTACTCCCATTGTTCATCTGATTTTGCACTTGGTGTCAATGTAATCAAATACATTTACACTTACAAGATAAGGGTCTACATAGACAAGACAAATAAAGAGCAAAGGGAAAATTTTATTTTCCTCCTCATGTTAAATGGGAATTGAGAAACCACAAAAGGCATTGGGTTAAGGTTTTGAGGGAATCATATTTCCAGTTAATTCTTGGAAATCAGAATGAGAATCCAAATGAAATTAATGCATCTAACATCCTGCATCTGGTTTGGCTACTCAGGTTTCCTTTTCAGCTTTCTTCTGACTCTCCTGCAGAGCTGAGACACCATATGACCGAGAACTTGGGACCCAAGGCACTGAGAAAACTTCTGGGTATGGCAGTGCAAATATATCCTCAGATAGCTAAGGAAAGAACTGAGTCACAGCCTTACCAAAATGCTTCTCTTTCCTTTGTGTTCTGTTGTTCAGATCCTGGAAATTCAGAGGCTCTACAGGCAGTACAATACACATAGTAAAATAATGATTCTCTACAGGATTTTTTTGGTTAGGATTTTCACATTTTTTCAACTGTTATATAAAAGAGTACCAACTGAATAATGTTAAACCCTAGAGCTGATAGAATTGTGAAAGTTCCGGTTCAGCCAATGCTGAACACATTAGAAAGTAATTGAATTCTTACCTAAACCCAAACTTTTCTCTCCAATAAGCTGAAATATACTTTTCACTTTCACAGATAATGGGGAATAACAGGAAGTGAAAAAAAACAATCTTAATTTCTGCTTTAGTTGTCTCTAGTGAAGGTAGAAGGAAGACTGTGCTGCACATTGGAAGGAGTTTGGCCTTGGAGGAAAAAAACAAAACAAAACCATCTTCTGAAAGTGTACTTTAGAGTAGGGACTGTACTTTTGTGGGCTCATGTTTCTTGAAATTACTTAATAGAACTGCAGGTGCAAGTATGTTAAAGTTAACACAGTTCTGAATGAAATCGAGTAGCAAACAAATGTCTAAGCAGAAGTGCACTGAGGTCTAAATTCCACCCCAGCTGCAGTGCCCTGCTATTAACTTGCTTCAGACTTTTATAAACGCTAAACTGGTAGAAGACTGCTGGAAAAAGCCCTAAGGGGAAATTAGGCCATGTAAGCCTGCACCACAGACTGCAGATGACTGTGTCTCATCTGGTGGCTACCTCATTTTTAAAACTAGTGGCAGACAGACAAAAAGCAAAAGCTTCCTGTCAAAGGAGAAAGAGAATGAAAAGGGTATTAAAGAAGAAATATTTTTCTTCATCATATGTATGTAAGGAATATCAATTTCTGGAGGAAAAATGAGTTGTTTTGGGGCATTATGTCCGTAAGGAAGTTTGTTGATTTTTCCATCATTGCAGATAATGTACTATTTGGCCCTTCTGTCTCCATCTCATCAAATACATAGTGATAAGGTAG
Source organism: Colius striatus (assembly GCF_028858725.1). Taxonomy (NCBI): domain Eukaryota; kingdom Metazoa; phylum Chordata; class Aves; order Coliiformes; family Coliidae; genus Colius; species Colius striatus. Next base: position 10,952,967 of record NC_084762.1, read on the forward strand.
AAGAAACAAGGAGAAATATTTTTACCTTGTTTCCTGGATGTTTCATATTTCTGTGGTGTAGTCATTATGAGATCTGAGGAACTCCAGTGAAATAAGTTATAACATATTTAATACCATGGATTAAAGTAGACACATTTTACCATTTCAGCTAATTTGCCCATAACAGAATCTGAACAATGTCTTTACCTCTTTAATTTTTCTTCCTTTTACAGTGTTGTTCTACACTGTTTGAAAGAATGTGAGTGACTTTTGAAATATTCTGAAAGAGAGTTGTGAAATCATAGATTACAGAATGAAAAAGATTGGCAGCCATCTGGTCCTACTCTTGTGTTCAGAACTGGGCCATGCAGAGAGAAGTCAGCTGAGGGGTTTTACTTTTTCTTTCTTTTTTTTTTTTCCAAAATACCACTACATGTATTTCCTTCTGTCAGAGTTTATACTCTCAAGTATATGAGGAGAAATGCCAACTGGGTATTACTTTGTCCTGATAATAACAGACTGATTTACCCTCAATGGGATACAAAGCTATGCATCATCAGTATATGAAGGACTGTTATGATTCATGGCAGTGTTTCTGAGGCTTGAATGGGATCTCTGTCCTTTTCTGAGATGAAATGTGGGATAGCAAGAATGGAAAATAATAAAGTTTAAATGAACAGTAAGACCTGTTGGATTAACCCACTTATTTTCTTGTCAGTTCAGGATTGTTTGTTATTCTTTCTAGTTTTGTGTTTTAAATTTCAGAAATTGAAAGACTCCCTTTGTTTCTTTGTATGCAGTGGCATAGAAGATTAGAATATTTTTGCCCTTTCTTAATTTTATATTATCTTAAATTCATCATTATCTGCATATTCCTTTTTTCTTCCTGCATCTCCCAGATGTATTCAGTAGTCCAAGCACAGGATCATGCATCACACAGTAAAAGCCGGAAATTATTCATAATGTACTAGGGAAAGAGGTGTGGGGAAGCAATTTTTTTTCACTCTTAGTCACACCGCTGACTCATATCTTCTTTTTAAATATTTTGCTTTGTGTAGAATATTCAAATCTGATGCCTACTTCTTCAGATGGATTGAAACCTTCAACATGATAAAATTCTTTGTTCAAATGTATCAGTACCATGCCTTTTGCTGACTGCCTGATACTTACGCATGTGGCAAAATAACTGTTTCAATAGCAAAATGTTTTTGGGGAAAACATACATTTTGAATGAAAGGTAGCAAGGCATGTCAGTGCTGAAATACTGTTCACTGACCTGTTGTTGCCCATGTATCTCAATTCCGTCATCAAGGAGGATGTAACAGAAAAACTATCCTCCTTTACTGTGGAGAAGTAGCAGGTAGTTGGATAAGAGTGTCAGGAAGAAGATGGACAAGTAAGCTTTGTAGACTATCTGTAGGGCTGATCCCTTAAATATAAATTAGGGCAACTGCCAGGAGGTTTTCTGTGATCCCAATGAACCATCATAGTAGCTGGGAGAGAAATAAGACACTGCAGGTTTTATATCCCCTACTTCTCACAGTAAGATAAGCAGTATTTCCTAATCTGTCATAGCCCGTGGGCAATCATACTGGAAAGGTGTCATGCTGGATGCAATACAGTATTTTGGTCCTCTTATTGTCTTTGATTTTCTTCTTTTTACTGTTGTTCAGCTCTTGAAAATAGCTTGTTGCTCACAGTCTTTGAGACAGGGATCACTTTGGTCTGGAAGTTACAATTGTACCTTTGTTGCTAATTTTTTGAGCTTGGTATCTGCAGCCAGCTGTCTGCTGGAGGGCTACTGTGCAGTAGTGGTGCAGTATTACAGTCAAATAATAGTGACAAATGATATGAGATAATAAGCTGTCTCTAAATTCTAAAAGAATGATCAATGGAAAGATAAATATATCTGACAAGAAATTAAGGTTTGTTCTCAACTTCCGTAGTCCTTGTTCTCTCATTAACATTGCCTCTTTGTGCTGCTTTCAAAGGACACATATACTGTGCACATTGGCAGATTCTCTATTTGTAAACTGTAAGATGGACAGAAAAAAAAATACACAAATATTTAGCAGTATTTTGCATACAATCTTTAAGGAACACCTTGAATGATTGCCTGTTAGCTTGTAGAGGTAAATCAATCCTGTATTATTTTAAATTCCATTTCAGAAGAAGAAAAAAGATTAACTGTTCACCAACCTACCTATAGTAATGATTTCGATCTCCTACATATTACAAGCTGTTATGGGATCTGACTATCCTACCTTTACTACACAGAAATGTCCTGAGGTGCAGTCCTTCAAAAACAGACTTTTGTAGCATATATCTCTTCCATGGGGTCACAGGTCCTGCTAGCAAACCTGCTCCAGCGTGGGCTCCTCTCTCCATGAATCCATACATCCTGCCAGGAACCTGCTTCAGAACAAGCCCTCCACAGGGTCACAGCTTCCTTCAGACTCATCTCCCCAGTCTGGCATGGGGCCCTCCCTAGGCTACAGGTGATCTCTGCTCCCCTGTGGCCTCCATGGCTGCAGGGACAGGACCTCACCTTGGGCTGCACCAAGGGATTTAAGGGAATCTCTGCTCCTGCACCTCCTCCCCCTCCTTCTTCACTGGCCTTGGTGTCTGCAGAGTTGTTACATATTCTCACTCCTTTCTTCCAGCTGCTATGATGCAAGTTTTGTCTCCTCATCACAGAGGTGCTTCTACCATGACTATTGTCACAGCTTTGGCCAGCAGTGGGTCCATCTTGAAGCCAGATGATGATGACTAAAGTGAAATCAGGCAAAACTTCTATTATCTCTTCACAGAACCTACTTTTGTAGACCTCAGCTACCAAGACCTTGACACACAAACCCAATACAAGGAGACACATTATCCCCAGCTTCTTGGTGTTTTAAAGAATCTGTCTAGTAGCCCTTTATATGGCTAGATAAGTGTAAAGTAGCATACAAAATAAATGAGAAACAGATACAAGATTAAGGCCTTACCTGAAGTAACGATTTCTTCGTAGCATTTCCCATTCTTGCCACCACAATCTGGCTTTCATTTATGACAACAGCTCTGGGAAAATCCATGCAGACATTACTACAGAGCGGATAGAGAGCAATTTACTTGCAAAGAGATGTGCATCCAAACCTGTGAGACAAGACAGGGGATGGATTTCAGTTGTTACTTCAATCTTTTTTACTTCCAGGAGAGAAAAACTTCTTTATTCTGAATACTGATACTATTGCATTTGCCCTTGTGCCCTTGTGATTTCACGTTTAAGTTCAGATCTGTCTTGCTTCCATGTTTAGTGTAAGTGAATGGCTGAACTCCTGCATATGTTGGAGAGAAACGTAAGCCTGTCTAATTCTTTAGAATAGACTGTCAGCAACACATCACCCAGTTTAGCCTTTAATTTTCTATCTGTTTTTTAATGTGTCAATACAAGGCCAATGCTTGGATGCTACCACAGTCACATACCTAACAAACAGCTGAAATTTGAATGCTGGCTGACTCCTTTCCCTATAGTATAGTGGTTGTGTTATGCCTGAGTGATAATGTTCATTTAACACATATCAGCTAGGAAATTATGGAATTCCTTTGATGTCCTCCAGTTTCCTTCTGAATACATCCTGCTGGAGTGGATGTGATCTAACAGACCCTTGAAATCTTGTAATCTAACCTATTTTTCTCAGAATCTTTCATTGGATACTGATAATTCTTTCAGCTTTGAGATGTTTTCAGATTTCTAACCCAAGATCATTATCTCTAAATTTATTTCAGCTCTTTTAATAATTCTAACTATTTGACATACTTTCTTCTGTGTTTGACAGTTCTACAATCATCTTTTGCAGTTGTAGCAGCTTCTTAATATAAGTCAAGTAATCAAAAGATTCCTCAAATCTCTTGAGTTTTCTGAAAAGCTATGGCTGTTGTATAATGACTACAGGCAAACTGTTAAGTTTTTTTTCCCAAAACCAGTTCAACCTTTATATTTGAAGCCACTGACAAACTTTGTATGTGGTTACTGTTCTACGTTGAAATAAAACAAAAACATCAATAAATGTAGAGTTCCATGGTACAACTCTCTGATTTCCTAAAGCAGAAAGCCAGAGTCTAGATATAAAATGAATGAAAGAAAAATTCAAGTCTAACATTGTCCTGTTCTGCATATAAAGTGATGGCTCATCTTGTACCTATCTACTTCTAGCATATTCTGCTGGAAATTTTTCATACTTATGCCTTTAACACTGGATCTCTATGTTTTATGACAATACATTTACAACCAATTGTTAATAATATCACATGATCTGATTGAAGATATCTCACTGCAGTATTTCTCACTGTATGTCTCACTGAAGTATCGTTGTAACACTACCAGAAAACAAAAAACTGAAAAAAATAATTAGAATGAAAATTTCTGTAGTAGAAAAAACAGTGTTTTGGATATATCCATGCAAATGACACTAAAATTTATTTCTATATTTCATACTTGGACGGTGTAACAAATACTTTCTCCATTGTTTTGTACTTGATTACATGTGGAATGTTACCTGTTCCATTTAAGTTAATAAATAGAATGACAAGAAGAAGAGCAACTTGAAGGATAATTATGGAGCAGAGAAGCTGAAGATCATAATTTAGTACTTTAATGATCAATATACAACTTTCTACCTGAGTATCTGTGGTTCATACACATTATCTTTTCTTGAAACTATAAAAAAAGCACACATTGTGTTTTTCCTAGAAGCAGGTCTAAGTTTTCTAATTTGGAGGCCTGGAGGCATCTGTCACTTTTGGGAACTCCATGAAGAATTCGTAACAACGGTAGCTGCAGGACTGTTTCCTCTTGAGTAATTTACCTGAATTGGAACTACTTGGCTTTTCTTCCTGGCACCAACCCCACCCTTTCTTTTTACATTCAAGTTGCAAAATGCCTAAAGTAGAAGTAAAATCTTGTGTGCTTCCACGTGAAATATAAATCAGATGAGAAACCCTGCAAAGCAGTTAGCCTTTCAAAACCACTATAATAGATTAATACTAATGAAAGTTATATTAATGTCTAGAATTAGTGTAAGTAGTCAAACTATTTTCACAATATATAACATAAAATCATAGAATCATAGAATTCTTTTGGTTGGAAAAGACCTTTAAGATTATCAAGTCCAACTTCTACACTCACACTGCCAAGCCCACCAGTAAAACATGTCACTCAGCACCCATCTACATGGCTTTTAAGTATCTCCAGGGATGGGGACTCCATCACCATCCTGGGCAGCCTGGGACAAGGAAGGGCTAACAATTCTCTCAGTGGAAAAGGTTTTCCTAACCTCTAATCTGAACCTCCCCTTGTGCAACTTGAGGCCTTTTCCTCTCATCCTATTACTCCTTGCTTGAGAGAAGAGACTGACCCTCACCTCACTACAACCTCCTTTCAGGTAGTTGTAGAGAGTGATCATGTGTCTCTCAGCGTCCTTTTCTCCAGGCTAAACACCCTGAGTTCCCTCAGCCTCTCCTAGACTTATTCTATATCGCTGATAGAATTTTAAATTTGTTAGAGCTGATTCCTAGGTAAATGAAGACACTGATAATATTGAAACTGTTGGGTTTATTATGGCCAATACACTTGCAGAAGGACTTCTCTAATATCTACCAAGCTAACGGTCTTTTAAGGACAATATGTTCCTTTCCCAGCCTTGCATCAGGGGAGAAACTAAAAAAACAAAGAGATTCAAAATCATAATATAATCCAAGGTTGCGTAAAGTGTCCTTCAGACAGCACATCTCTGTGCTAAGCGTTCCTTAGAGTTACAGTTCAGCCCTGCAAAATGAACAGACATACAAATGTTGAAATTTTTTTTTTACTCACTTGAACTAAAAGTCTCAAAGTCAAGATGTATATTTGCCTAAATATTATATAAACAATCATCTAATATTTTTATTAAGGAATTGTTTATTTTTTAAGCTTTCATTTTAAATACAATTACTCCTCATTCATAGTTTAATTAGGCTTTGCATATCCCTACGTATTCCCGAATGAGGGTTTCTATTGTTGCTGTTGAATTGGTGCCAGAGTGCTTAGAGCATCACTGACTCGAGACCTTAAGCTTTACATAAAATACACACTACACTTGATTTCCAGAAGTGTATCAATTTCTAAATTGATACAATAGAATATATAGTACTGCTAACATTTCTAAGTAATTTGAATTCTAGTTCATATTCATGGTATCAAAATTAAATACTCATGATGGACTTATGGAGCCAACAGATTGTAAGAATGAAGATGTATAACTGCATTTTTTAGAGGACATGCTGTTTCAGAATAAGCTAAGTACACGTTACTGTTACATAGTAGGGATGAATTTAACTATTTTGAAATACAAATACATAATCGTGCACTTGATCCTGGGAAATACTGCCCTACCACTAGTCAATGAACATACTGAGATCAGTGTCATAGATAGTGTCATAGAATAGTTTGAGTAAAGATCATCTAGTTCCAACTTCCCTGCCATGGACAGGGATACCTTCTGCTACACCAGCTTGCTCAAAGCCCCATCCAGTCTAGTCTTCAACACTCCCAGGGACAGAGCATCCACAACCTCTCTCTGAACAACCTGTTTCAGTACCACATCACCACGACAGTGAAGAAATTCTTCCTACTATCTAATCTAAAATTACTCTCAGTTTAAATTCCATAAAGGTCCATAGCTCATAAAATATTTAGTAAATGCAAATGCACCCTATAATGTACTGACAACTAAAAATAACACACAAGCTTATATATGCAATTTGACCTTTTAACAGTCTTAATTGTTCAAGTGACACATGACACTTGCTTCTTGACTCAGAACCTAACTCAGAAGATGGCTAGTATCTTAACTATGTTTGTATTGTTAAGTCCATGTTTATCTAAAGGCACTTGTTGCCTCTCTCTAATCTTCAGAATGATTTAAGCAGGTACAGGAAGATTAATAACAAATATGAGCTTATATCAAATAATGAATTAGGGTCACAATGTGTAAAAAAGTTCACATTTACCTTGTTAGAAGACAAAAATATTAGTTGCCTGTCTAGATTTTTGTATAGGAGCTCAAGGACTTTAAAAAAAAAAAAGAAGCTTTGAAGTTTACTGTGTGCTAAGGAGTGCTGGAAATGGGTAGGGGGCTTATTCCTGAAACAGGGCTGAAAAGTCTCATTTCCAATTAGGTGATAATATGTATCATTTCAAACAAGTTCCATCAGTTTGGATTTATAGTGCAGGAAGACTGACATTCAAAAGGAATGCAAAGTATCTTCATTTGGGCTAGTTATAGTTTTAAGAGATTTAAATGCATTCAACTCTTATTTTATAACACAGTGCTTTATTATCTCATACTAATAATTGTTCTTTTGTAGAAAACACTGTGCCATTGTGTCACTTTTAACTATTTTCTTTTAATGTAGATTTATCAGTCTACATCCTACTCACTTGGGAATTATTACTGGCAAACTGGTATTTACTTCAGAGAACAAGCACTCTCCTAATGAATTATTGTATTGTAAACAAGTGCAGTAATTTCTCAGTTTTTCTTTGTTAAATACATAAATCAATCATATTTTCAAGTCTTTCTGAGTCTTTTTCATTTTCTTGATAAGTCATTCCTTTGTGCTAATGGTACTCAGGCTGCTCTCACTGATGGTCCTATGCATAAACAGCAGATGTTTGTCATAGTGTTTTATTCTTGTCAATACAATAGAACAGCAGACAGTTTTTCAAGGCATGCTGCAAATTTTATTTAATTTCTTAGATTTTCTCCAAAGCCATTTCTTTTTGATATTTTTCAATTAATATTGAGTGAACTAATGAAGTTTTTGAATATTGCTTGGTTACTACAAACCTACACTGATTTAGTACCACTGACATGGAAGTTAATTTTCAAATTCATATCACAGAAGAAGAGTTGTGTCTGCAACATATTTAAAGGGGAAACAGTGGCAGTACACTTTATCACAGCAGTATTACAGATTTTATTGTCCTTTGGGTCTGACAGAATGTTTTTCTTAAGTATGGCCATATCAAAGTTGATAAGAAAAAATTTCTCATGTATTTCAATGAAATTTTTTGAGGGCACTAATTTCTGTCCTTCCTATTCTACTGGTCTCAGTTTTGAAAATCAGTTTATATTGCATGCAGATGTATTTATATAGTAGCTTAAGAATATTTTTATACTTTCTATTTCAAACCTTTCTTCAATAGTTTTTTTTTTTACCCTTTTTCCTTTGTCACAATAATAACAGATATGCTTATATTCAAAGCAGGTTTGGAATCAGTAGAAATATGTTATTAGTATTGTTCATCTCTGAATGCAGGCTACATTTGTAACCATTGCATGTCTTCTGTTTACACTCAATAATGTGTACTGAAGCTGATTTCAATATAACAGGAAGTATTTGTATTCGTAATAAATATCAGGATTATTAATTTATGCCGTGGAATGGAATTGTGACAATTTGGATTTGTTTTCTGGATCGACAAAGTGCTGGTTGGGAGTTTTCACAAATGTGAATAAGTGGTCTTAAGGAAATGGTCACGGAATGATGAAAAAACCAACTAAACAAAAACCCACTCTTATTGTATAGGATTATAGCTTCTTTTCTGCAGTGCCCATTTATCTGAAAAAAAACCCCACCCTATGCTGAAAGCCACAATAACTCTGTTTCCTTGAAGTGTTGTAATATTAAATCTGTGGTTTTTTACATTTTCACCACTCCAAGTACATGTATTAGCCTTTGTTGAAGTAAAACACAATTTAAAAAATCTTTTTGTTAGTAGACAGTGGCATGACCTGAAGCCTTTGACCCAAAGACAATCTTGTGTTCCAAAGTTTTTCTAATAGAGAGAGCTTCTACTGAAAGAACAAATGATCAGACAGAAAGCCTATCATAGTAAGTTACATAAGTTTGAATTAATGGATATTAAAAGGCTTTGGATCAAATCCTTACCCACAGGTGAAACGTGGTGCCGCATAGTGAAAAGCAATAAGCAGGATTCATACCCTCATTTGTCAGAGTATTTCTGACAGCAATCAGAAACCAGTTATTCTAACAACCCTGTTTCTGTGGTACTCAGGCATTGAATGAAAATCTCATGTTCTTTCCTTGGGATAGTTGCAAGGTTAGTATGGAGCAAGGATAATTAACTCAGTTTGTCAGATGCATTTTCATTAGTCAGACAGAAGATGAATGGAACTAAACAGTAGAGTCTGAAGAATGTTGTATTTATTCAGGTAGCAAATGCATCCAAGTAATGAGTGCACTCTGTAGAGAGAGTCTTCTGAAATGTACTTTAGTCAGGCTCTGCTCATCTATAGAGACTTATTTAATTAGCTTGTGGATTTAGCTTCCTTTTGATGTGTTTATTGAGAGTCTGTGAGTCCTCTCCCTCTTTAGAGATCAGAAGGTTATTGCTTCTCATTTAACAATTTATCAATTAAGCCTTTTGTGAATCCTAAGAACAATCTGAAGGGTCATTCTATAGTATGAATAAGTAAGAAACTACAAAGCTGTGCTTTAAATATGCTGTATACTAAGTAAACCATGCCACTTCCCAGTACAAAACTCAGAACTAATCAGGCAAAAAAGACAGTAGTCCTTTAATGACCTCCCTCTGGCTTACTGTGCCTCTGTACATGCAACTTAGGGTTTCTTTCCTATAGTAATCCATGAAGACACGATATTTTCACTCCTTTAACATGATAACATGATTGCCCTTTTACTGTATATTGTAATTGCTGTAAGATAGATAAGCATCTTTACATTTGGCCAACTACTGTCCTTGCATTCCTTTTCCTGGGTAATACACCACTGTCACTTTACTGTAACAAAAGTTACTACCACTTCCTAATAAAAGTAGTTGTCCTGGCCATACTGAAGACAGTATCATTTAATGTGTCAGAAGGTAATGGTAAACATGGAAGAATAATGATTGTTTAGTCACCAAAGAATAAAGCATAGGGCAAGCAGGAACAAATGGTAGGTGATAGAGGTCACTGTGTGCCTGTATGCAGATCAAGTTCATCTTCATTATCTGATTTACCAGTGCACAAATAGTAGAATAAGGAGAGATATGGAAGAAAGAGACCTTGACATAATTTTGAGAAATAGCAAATGCATGAAATGTGGCACATTTTCTTGTAGAGCAAGCTGTATTTACCAATTTACCAACCTCTTTAGAGGTTGCTTCCAACCTGGACTGGTCTGTGAGCATGCTTAGAGCATCTTCTAAGAGGGGGAATTAAACAAAATGTCATAAAGAAAGAACAATGTTTTGGAAGAGTGACATGAAGCATTGATGTGGCCTCACCTTGAACATCATGTGCAGTTCTGGGCCCCAGAATTTAAGAAGGATTGTTAAGATCCTGGAATGCATCCAGAGGAGGGCAAAAAAGTTGGTGAAAGGAGTAGAAGGAATGTCCTATGAAGAGAAACTAAGGAATTTGTACTTGTCTTGTTTAGAGAAAAGAAGCTTGAGAGGTGAACTTATTGCTTTCTACAAGTTCCTGAGGAAGGGAAAGGGAGAGGGAGGTGCTGATCTCTCTGAGATCCAGTGGTAGGATGCGTGGGAATTGTTTAAACCTGCTCCAGGGGAGGTTCAGACTGGACATTAGGAAGTGGGGAGTGGTCATTTCTGGGGAGTGGTCAAACAGTGGACCAGACTTCCTAGAGAGCTGGTTGATGTCTCAAGTCTGTCAATATTGAAGGGCCATTTGGACAGGGCCCTTAATAACCTGCTTATCTTTTGGTCGGATCTGAATTGGTCAAGCAGGTGGACTAGATGATCATTGTAGGTCACTTGCAACTGAAATTATGTTCTATCCTATTCTGTTTTACAGGACTGGAAACAAAGTATTTGTCCTTCTTTTGTCTTCTATATACTTTCTTCAGAAGTTCATGGGAGAAAAATATTTACAACTTCAACCATAAGTATGTCAATTATCTTTTCACCTTATTACAGTTTTCTGTATTAATGTGACTTTTTAAGAATGTGAACATGAAGAGTGTCCTAGGAAACAACATTAAAAGTTTTCTTGGAGTGGAACTGGAGGGAGTTTATACAAGGTGGTATCCAAGGGAAAATCTGATGTTGCTAGGAGTGAAACATGTTAACCTCAAAAAAACCCTTAAAAATCCAGAAAATGGTCAGTTCCAATAATAAAATCTCTTCAAAGAAAGATATAACAGTTGCAATGTAATTGGTTCTGTAAAGCAATATACCTTCTGTGAAAACAGACAGAATATTAATTTTCTTTCCTCATAGAAGAAAAGAACTAATGACTCGAGCAGTTATAGAATGGCACAGAAATCCGTTTTACTGGTCACTGAAACCATTTATAGCTTCATTTTCTATAGCTGTTGTGGTTTAATCTCATTCAGCAACTAAGCACGACTCAGCCACTTGCTTGCTGCTCCCTGGTGGAATGGAGGAGAGAACAGGAAGGGAAAAAGAAAAATCCTGAGTTGAGGTAAAGACAGATTAATAGAGAAAATAAAAGCCACACACAAGTAAAGCAAAATAAGGAATTCATTCACCACTGCCCATTGTTAGACAGATGTTCAGCTATGCCCAAGAAAGCAGGGCTTCATCATACCTAATGGTGACTTGGGAAAACAAATGCCATCACTCCAAATGTCTTCTCATGTCATATTCTTACCCCCAGCTTTATATGCTGAGCATGACATCATATGGTGTGGAATATCCTTTTGATCAGCTGGGCTCAGCTGTCCCAGCTGTGTCCCCTCCCAACTTCTTGTGCATCCCCAGCAGTGTGAGAAGCAAAGAAAAGGCCTTCACTCTATGTAAGCACTGCTCAGCAGTATCAAGAACATTCCTGTGATTTCAGGAGAAATAAAAAATGTAGCACCATACCAGCTACTGTACAGAAAATTACTTCTATCCCAGCCAAAACCGGGACAATTTCACAGTAACAAAGAATCACACAGTAGCTAAAACTGTATCTCTGTGCAAGGTAGCTCCTGTAGAGCCACAATAGCTTCTTTGATTTTTTTAAAGACAGGATTTTAAGTTCCTACTTTGCTCCAGACATTGTTTATTCTCCTTTTCATTGCCATAAACTTTGAGTGAGTTTAAACAGTGCATTAAATATGAGTTAAGATTTCCTATGTATGGTTTGATCTCTGATTATTTCCACATGTGTGTTTGTTTCATACGCTCCACTGATATTGATTGTAATCTTCTCAGATTTTTCAGCATTCTGTTTGCCAAGACTACATAGAAATATAGCAGGCTTTTTAATTAATTTCATAATAGTATTTTGGATCAGCATCTGATTTCCTTTCTATCTATCTTTCTAAATAATTTCAGAGAGATACCTCTATTTTAATACTGTTGTGTAACAGGCATCAGAAGCTGAATACCAAAAGAAAAAAAAAATCTATTTCCCTCTACATGTTAAATTCACAAAGCCTCCTAATGCTTATTTTTCTTACAGAAGCATACAGTTTTTGAGCACTAAAGAGTAATAACAAATTAACCTTGGAATGAGGAAAAGTAGCTTTCTAAAGCTATTTTTGAAAACAGTAATATGTATAAAATATTGAACCAAATTCCATGGAATTCAATACATAAAAATCTAGCACGGGAATAAAAATCAACCAACCAAACAAAAAACAACAGTCAGGCATCTTTAAATGTCCTAGTCCTCCATTAAGACACAATATGCAAGTGTCTGCAAATACAAGCATCAAACTGTTTTCCTGAGAAATCAGAGGCTCTTATAATACTTTTGATGAAAGATGGGATGAGGATGATCAATACAATATAACAGTCTAAAAATCTAAGCTGCTGGGAGAAAGACTACAGCAGCTTTCAAGGTTTGTCTATCACACGCCTCATGGAATAGCCTATCAGATTTATTTTTAGAAAGTAATATAATATCTCCTCATAACTGTAAACAATTAATTTTAATACATTTTTCTAATATAATGTAAGAGGACTTTAATATTTTATACGATCTATTAAGAACATTAGTGCTTTGAACTGTGGTTAGGTATGATAAATGAAACACAATTTTATTCTTGCAATATATCCATGTTTTGCCCCTTGGAGAAACATAATAGGACAAGATGACTTCTTTTATTATTGTTTTGCAAGTGTGAATTTGTTTCCCACTGAGTGCCAAAACAATTCAAATGTCAAGCAAGTGGAACTGTATTTCTGAGCTGCAAATACAGATAGATGTGCTAGCAGCTTAAATGAAACTATTAATGACATTTTGCAGCCCAGTAAGTTTAATAGCAGCCATTAAACATCCTTAAGATATTTTTTCTGAGAGAGTAAGTTAGAATACACATAATACTAATGCAACTAATTCTTACATGGCTAAAAACTCCATTTGTAATAAGTCAGCAATTCTTAACCCTTTAACATGAAACAATTCGATATTTAAAATTAAAATCTTTTTCCCTTTGTTACTCAAAAAGTACATGGATTTAGGAAAGTTATTTTTTATTAGAAAGAGTAAAGTTAATTTCTTTTCTGTTAGAAAGAGCCTTTCTAATTAGAATTTGCTTCTCTAAAATAAAATGTCAAGTACATTTTACTAAAGGATTTATCAACTGTTGTAGTGTATCTTGGACATTTCTTCTACAGAACTAGGAAACTTTCACGTAATTTCAGTATGAGAATCAGAAAGAGATGACTTTCTGTTATGTAATCTGAAGTTGTTGGAATTTCATAATTTGATATGCCAACAAAACAGCGAAAGACAGGAAGGCTAAGCAGCAAAACCCAAATGTTAATAGAGGAGAAAGGGAAAGAATTTTCAGTCTAAGTGAAAATCTAACAGATATTGTAAGAATAGAAAATTGGAAATGAGGTTTATTTTTTTTATTGCTCCAAAATTTTTGAAAATAATTTTGAGAAATAGCAATCTCTTTGCTTCAAAAAAAATAAAGTCCTGACAGTCACTCTCTGATGTGCCCTTCACTTTTATAGTCTGAGTCAATAAAGCTTTGTAAAGATTCTTCTGTAATTTTTTTAGCCAAAGGAATGTGTGAATTAAAACATTCTTTGAGGATGAAGGTAGAAGAGGTAGAATGAATTCAGAATCCTCCATTCAGTTTAATTTGTTAAAGACTTTTTAGCTGGTGCTAAACACCATAATGTTGACAGTTGGATAAAACAATCGCTCTGTAAAGTGCTTCTCTTTAATTCTGCTTTCTTAGCCATATGGATTGTTTTTCTTTTACACTGCTAGTTCTGTTTTCTTTTACACTGCTTGTTACACTGTAACAAGCTAGAAGCTTATTACCATCCTCAGAATTTGAGAGAAAATAGTTTAAATAGAACTTTGAATCAGAAATGACAAGTTTCTGAAATGACTTGTGACTTTTTACTTAAATTATTGACACATATCTTTAGTAGGCAAGCTTTTTTTTTTTTTAATTCCCTCCCAATATTAGACACATTTGAAATATTTCAGCTGGCAATTCTTTGGCTTTCATTCCATTCATTCTTACTCCATTAATTTTGGTCATTCATTTTGTTTCATTTCCTTCATAGTATCTTATCTGTTAAATTGTTTGTTTTCTGGATGTAGTTGATCAGCTTTGAGATTTTTCTCCACCTTCTCAGAAATGAGAAGCTTGATCACTTGATTGTCTTGTATTTCTCACTCTTCTGTGCAAAGCTGTACTGATCCATATAATGATTTTCTACTTAAATTACTGTTAGATTGAAAATGTAGGAGCACAATAGTCACCTCAGTCACTAAAATCAAATGTGTGGTCTGAATCAAGATTGTAGGTTTGGTATTGAGGCTAATCCTGGAAGTACAGCTGCAGAATATCAAGCCTATCACCTGTTCTTTCATATTCTTTAAAGCATTTCTGTTGGTTGGTTGCTTGAGAAAAGGACCATTTTGGATCAGAAAACTGCAGTCAGTGGAATGATTAACATAAATAATAGAAAAAAAGCTTGGACACACTCATAGATTCTTCCACGACGAGTGCTTGGACACTTATTTCAGTTTTTTTCTCTTTCATTTCCTCTTGTGTTTGTTTCCCAGATGTCTGGTGGCAGGAACTGCTTTCAGCATGAGAATCAGGCTGCCACCAGTGTCTTGCAGAAAGTCCAAAAGTAGAGTCATGGATCCACAAACTAGCGTCTGGGTTTAAACTTCCTACTTGAGAGGAGCAAATTCATGGAGGAATGGAGTGAGTGCTCCTCCTGTGTTTCCAAGGTTGACTTGAGTTCTCTGCCCTGCTCAGTTCTGTGTGTGTGGAATTGCCCTTTCCTGTTAAATATAAATGATTACCTCTTGATCCGATGTGCTCAGAGAAATTAAGTTATCATAGACAGTAGTAGACTGCTGAAATATGAGAATGAATCATAGAATGGCGAGGTTGGAACACCCCCTACTCAAGCAGATCCACCTAGATCAGGACACACAGGAACATGTCCAGGTGGGTCTTGAAGATCTCCAGAGTAAGAGACTCCACATCTACATCCACTCCACCACATCCTCCATGTTCCAGGGCTCCCTCACCTGAACAGTAAAATAGTTTTTTCTGATGTTTAAGTGGAACTATTTGTGTTCCAGCTTCATCCCGTTGGCCCTTGTCCTGTCACTAGGTGCAACAGAAAAAAAAGATATCCCAACCTCTTGATAGCCACCATTTATGTACTTGTAAGTATGAAATCCCCCCTCAGTCTCCTCTTCTCTAGTCTAAACAGTCCCAATTCCTGCAGCCTTTCCTCATAAGGAAGATGATCCAGAGTCCTGATTGTCTTGGTGGCCCTGTGCTGAACTCTCTCCAGAAGTTCCCTGTCTCTCTTGAGCTATTTGAAGTACAAATATATTCATTGTGTTCCTTTTAGTAATATTGTTTTATTATTTTCTTTTAGAAAAGGAAAAAAACCTTCTAAGATCAAATAATTGACTGCTCTGCAGTCTGCAAATGTGATACTTGCTAACAGAGGAGAACCATTAACAAGCCTTGCTTTGGCGGTTATGAATTGGGTGGACAAGACTCCTTTTTCAACGTGGTAATTCCTTGGGATTAATATATTTTAGGGAAGATCTTTTCTGATCTCTATTCTAACAATTAACAATGTTGACACTAGATTAAAAATTCATTGGTCAGGCAGTTGCTGGCTTAGAGTATTCACTTCCATTAGCCTGCTCTGAATGCCTCACACCAGGTCTATATGAAGCCACTGCCTCCATGCTCTAGGCCTACTAGTCTCTCCAAAGCATGTTGTGAAATTGTCCTTGCCCTTCATGGTCTGCATTTGTCACCAGGCCAGTGCTTGTGAATATTTCTGATGTTATTTCTGCCTTTTTTGAAACATCCCATTGATCCACAGGACCTTAATGACTCTGAGAATCAGACTGCACAGTCTAGGGTGCTCTTTATGCTACATTGTGTTATTGTCAGAGGAAATAGATTTTAAAGCTGGGAGAAATCATTAGATCATTAACCTGTTTTCACAGTATATCACAAGCATTATATTTCACCCAGTTACCTCCCTAATAGATTTCAGAGATTAAACATTGCTAAAAGGCAATGATTCTTTTGGAGGAAGCCCCACTGTTCCAGTTCTAAAGATCGTTTTAATACAGATAGCCTCTGCATGGTCCTATTCAGTTTTTCAGTCAGGAAGACTATTTTTCACACCACAGATTGGAAGTTCTAGTTCACACAGAGCGTAAAGCCATAGATGCTAATTAAAACCTGAGAGGACATTAACAAGTTGACATATTTTTTAAACTGTCACTGGTTTTCTTGTGAACAATATATTTAAACTCAATTAGAAGTTACAAAAAGTATTACCAGTTGAACATTTTCTGTTATGTGGAATATCCTAATAAATTGCCATCATAATTTCTTTGGCTGTTAAATTATAAGCGGCTAGAACTTCTGTTATTGTTACTAAGAGAAATAGAGAGTTAGCGTCTGTTCATTGTCTGTTACAACAATTTAGATAGAGCCTAAATAAGCAGTCATCATTTTTATCTCCAGCCACTTTGGTATCAAGCAAGTAACGTTAAACCATATGCTCCCTGCCTCTGTCAGCAGTTTCTACTTCAGCTGCACTTTTGCTGGATTTTGCTCCCTCCCTGGGTGAGGGGAATGAATGTAAAGGAGAGTCACCTGAAGACAGTGAACAGCTGACTAAGCTTAAAGTTTAATGAGTGCATTTTGTATCTCAGGAACTGTTGGAAAGGGAAAATAGCACAGATGGACCCAGTCACTTGCCTTCAAACTAAGTGACAGTAAATTGGAAAGTTAGGAAACAGGCCATATACCTTGAAACAGAAACAAAAAGGAAAAGACTGAATGATTTGGTCTAAGGACCTGACAACCAAGCTGAATGGATTTTCTTTCTGTGTGCCTTTTACAGAAAAGAAATTCATTGTGCTGGTGAGGGTGAATCCTGTATTTATGGTTATAAACATAGCTTGTGTTTAAAAAATCCTGAACAAAGGCTAGAGTCCCAATTCTGTCATTTTTAATGCAATTTTTAAAAAGGAGGTGGTTTCCAGTGTGTGTTTCCTCCCCATGTCATTCCATCTGACTTACCTGCAGACTGCTGCTATTTGAGTTGATGAAATTAGGGGAAAAAACGAGTGTTTTCAATGTAATACCATCCTGATAAACAGTTTACATATCTTTTACAGGAAGATGATCTCTGAGACAGACAGGAACAACACTTTAAATAAAACCAACACAATTATTCTGCTAATATCTAATCAAATAGTTTTGTAAGATGCATTGTTGATAAACAGTATCTATCTGTTTCTCCTTAATACACATTCTTAAAACTTGTTTTACTTATTTCAGTTTTTAAAAATTCAAATTTTACTACTGTAATTTCAAAATGTTCTGAGGAATTTGACAAGTGAAGACTTTCAATAATATGCAAGGGCTGTTTATCATCAGCTACAGTTTTGCAGGGCTGGTAAATGACTTGCTGTTGCTCTAATGTAGAAAGATATCCTTGAAACTGAAGGGAAATAGCTAAGGTAGCTTTAAGTTACCTTTTTGAATTTTCTAATCCAGGGCTACTCTGCTGCCTGTGACCTAGCAGAAAATTCTGGGGACTCATTCTACAATGCATGCTTTATTTACCATTCTCTGGAGTCATGCAGTACCCTTCTTTCCTCCAGCCATGTTAGTGGCTCATCAGCTCTGCCTCTAGCCAGATTTTCAGGTGCTCATTAGTGGGTTGCCTTGTGAGTGTCTTCTTCAATGCCTGAACCAAGCAAATCCTGCCAAAGGGTAAGACTTTGATAGTTAACTCTGCCACATGAGCTTTGGTACAATGCTTAGGATGAGTTCAGTTCCTGAAATGGAATTCAATAAATCTAGATATTTTTCCAAAAATTATTTTTTTAGGTGAGAGATTATAAAGTTCTTGCTATTCATTTAGTGTTAGTGTTCACCTGCTACAATTATAATTAAATATCAAGTAATCTAGCCTTTACATTATGAATAACCACTAATTAAGATCTGTGCAGAAGTCATGATGTTTTTTCAGAAGAGAAACAACAAAGTCTTCAATGAAGAGGAACATAAAGTCACAATTTCCTTCAGTCTTTGTCGGTAACCAGACTCATAGACAGGCCAAAGTTTGTCTTTCTGAAGTCTAAGGTAGCAATTCTGCTAACCAATGTCTAACTGACCATGCTTTTACATTTTTTTTTTCTACTGTGTTCCGTTAATCTATAGAAATGCTTAGTTGTACAAATAAGAAGTTATTCAACAATTAAATAGAATATCACAGAATTACAGAATGGTAGAGTTTGGAAGGGACCTTTAGAGATCATCTAGTCCAACTCCCCTGCCAAAGCAGCTGTTTGTATCCTTTACACATATATTTAAAAATTCCATGGGAGAGAGAGATACAAAATCATGTAAAATTTCCTGATGTCAACCTATATTTGTAATGGCTGTCTTACAAACATAAAAAGAGAGAGAAGCTGTTTATTGGCGTTCTTTTTGTTGTTTAATTCTCTCATTGTTAGTAGTAGTTGCCTGTCATTCCCACTTACCAACTGCTAGTTTTACAGCATAATTATTTTAACTACAAAATCCAGTTAAAAAAAATCTTCCTTATGATAAATAGACTATGAAGTATATTCCTTAACTAGAATAAGTTGTGATATTTCATTGATTTCACTTGAGTAGAAGTGACTCTTGCAACTGAATATTAAGCCTGTTCAGTTTCAATAAAACATGTCTGCTTAGATTGCTTGACGCTTAGAGACACTATTTTTCCATGTATTTCTTTAGATAGAATACTTAATAACAGAAACTACTATTAAAAAATGCTTCTTTGCAGGAAAAACTGTAAAGACAATTTTATTTACAGACTTACTCTGTATTTTGTAGTGTAAGCAACTTCAAATTATTATTATCTTTAGCTTAAAAAACATAACCTAAATGTTTCTTTTAATCTGTTGCTTAGAGAACAATATTATATTGCACTGAATATCTGTGGCTGAGTTTTCCCCATTTCCTTCCCCATAATGCTACACTCTGCTAATACATGGCCTAGTATGTAACTTGTGCTTGCAGGTGTCAACAAGGAAGTCTCTAATGCTGTATGAGTTGATGAGGACAGACTGCTTTAATAATGTATATGTTCTTTACAGAGTGAGCTGACAGATCTGGTCAAAAGCCCACAGTGTAGCTAGTTGCAGGGGATAGATTGCTCTGAAGAGTAGGGCTTGGCATAGTCAGGCTATAGAGAGAAGGGAGAATTTTCCAGAATCCAGTGGTCTGTGAGGATAAAATAAAGGATGTAGCATATAAGGTCACAGCAGGGTGATTTTCAATTCCATTTAGTTTTTTTCTGTCTGATAAGACCAGTAATGTGTGTTTTTAAAAAGATTGTTCTCTCAATTTCTTGTAAAAGCTGAGCCTAGTTCCACAACCTCTCATGACTTTGTGGTGTGGTGGGTCTGAGGACAAAATCTGGGGAGATTAATTACAAAGCTCCACTTCATTTTTCTCTCACAGAAGTTCATTATTAAACCTAACCTTTTGTAGGTGCTTTGTGTTTTGCTTTAATTTCTTGTCTTGTATTGCTTGATCCCTAATATGACTTTGTATTATCTGTTGTTATCCCTCTCCTGTGAACTGAAAATGTATTCTCTTGAGTGAAAAAAAACATATGACTTTTCAAGCTGAGTTTGAATTGTAGCTGCTAACAAGGGAACATTCCCCTCTTTCTCTGCTTCCCTCTATAAAAAAAAGGGGAACAAAAACCAGTTAAAGTGAGCTGTGGACATGAAAGATCTGCCATCTATAAATAAAAAGGGACTGATGATACCTTTTGTATTTACTAAGAGTAGCAGTGCGATTTCTCAACCTTGTGTGACTGTGGTTTTGTTCCCTATGGCAACAGGAGAAGACTTGAACTCTGTATGGATTACAGGGGTGAGTCTCATCTGTTTCAGTGGGACTTTGTGCAATAATAAGGATCTGTCTTCGTAAAAACAGGTTATAAAACCAAAATCTTAAGTTACGTGTGAATCTAATTGAAAGATCCAAGCAGACTTCATTCAGCACCCTTTGCAGTAATGCTGTTACTGCTATTAGCCAATTTCCTTCCCTCTTAGATACGAATTCAATATTCTGTCATTAATTATGATCTAAAAATGGTGTGTTGCCTTTTAATCTATTTGTGGATTCAGACTGAAAAATGCAAAGGATAATAAGGCCAGCTATAATGTGCCAAGAAATATCTCATTAGGAGATGGACACTTTTGTGTTGAGTGAAGGATAGTTGTCTTTTTGTCTTCTGTGGTGGACTTAGCTGTGGGGGAATCTGTCCCTCCATCTATTTGATTTCTGCAAACATAAAAAATAAAAAGTAATTTGTTTATGGATAAAGATCAAACCTCTAAGAGGTTTAATTACAGATCACTTTTGAAAATATAGTCCATTTCAGTTCAGACCAGGGTGCTTAGACATGGCCTGAGGTATGCCTGGGTTGTGCCAGGGTCTGGTCCTTTCTCAAACTGTCCCTGAATAGTCCCTGAGTTCTTTTAGATTTTCCGTACATGGATGGTGTAATATTTAAAATCAGATTTACTTATTTAAAGATAGTCAAAGTTAGTGGTTGGACTTGATGATCTTAAAGATTCTTTTTCAACTGAAATGACTCTATGATTCTATGTTATATGGGATTTCTGATTAAGCAGAGGGATCCCAAATACAGTGAAAATACAAATATGTTTCACATAGAAAAATAGAGCAATTGCAATAGAAAGTTCAGTGCTAATATAAATGTAATTCCCATTATCAGTCTTTATAATAAGGTCACGATCACAATGCTGGGCATCTCTTGTTGCCAGGAAGGAACATGTGAAGTCAAGCCTGTTGCTCTTTTGGAAATTTTTTTCCTACTTGTTTAGTATTTGTACTCTGTGATGTCTTGAACTGTGCATTCACTCCTCCCATACTGGTCTGGCTAACTCAGAGAGACATTCACACTCTTCTAATGAACTCAGGGGAAAATATTTATCACCAGTTGATCCACTCAGCTATTAATAGCTGTTCATCTAAAACAAAGGCTACCCTCTGGTCTCTTTTGTGTTCAGATACAATCAACTACTTTGCAACAGCTATTGTCTGTCACAGTCTGAGCTTCATGGACACATCCCCCTTGTCCATCACCTGAGCTGCCTTCTGTTCGAGAGTTCACAAAGTCAATGTTTTGAATTTGAGCATGGTTTGTTCAAGTAGTTGAGTTGCATTTTTATGTATTTTTCTTTTGAGTAAAGCTTTCCCCTTTCCTTCAAGCTTTTTTGAGCAAAAAATTTGAGTCATTAAGTCCTGCTGAAACACAAGTGAATTTTTGGACTTTACACCTAAGTGATACTTTTTAAATGAATATAGAGTTTATAAAGTGTGAGTTTGGTGAAGGCTGATTGTGAAAAAGGGGGGAAAGAAGGTGGAAGCAACTAATGTCTAGTTTTAGTAAGTGCACAAATGCAGGATACATATCTTTCATCCTGATGTTCTTCCTAGGAGTCCACTATAACACTTCTAAGCATCTTTTCCTTGGCAACTCTCTGTGCTGAATGGCTGACATTTGATTAATTCAGGTGCCTGCAACTCTGCCACCCCTCTGCCCACAGAGCAGTCTGCAAACCATGGCCATAAGGAATTCAGCATTTCTGTCACCCATGACACTCACATCTAGGGTAATGTGTTTGATTTTTCTGGAGCATGCCAAGCAGAGTGCCACAAAGATAGTTAGGGGGCTGGAGCATAGGACGTGAAGGTAGGGACTGGGATAAATGGGCTTGTCCAGTGAGGAAATCTTAAGTCTGACCACAACTAACTGTTGGGAGTACATGGTGAGAATGGAATCAGACTCTGTGGAGATGCACGGTAGAAGAATATGAGCCTACAAACATAGGTTACAACATGGGAAGTGACTGCTTGATACACAGATGCTAAATTTTGCCATGAAGATGTTAAAATGGTGGAACAGGTGTCTCAGGAGGTTATGGGATCTTCAGAAATCAAGTGAACATGGCCTTGAGCCACCTGCTTTAACAGTGGCTTGAACAACATGACTTCTGGAGGTCCCTGCCAACCTGCAGGACTCTATTTCCGTTTCCATTCTTGGAGAAATATGACATGCCAGAGATTCTCTCAGTGCAAGTAAATTCCAAATAGCATTATTCTTAAAAGGAAGATCTTTGAAAGGCTGAAGTTAGGAAAGGATTCTGCCCTATTTGCTAAATTATGGGTTTTCTGAAGGTATTTTTAGCCTCAATAATTTGCTTGGACAAAAGGCACATAATTTTCAGGGACAATGTCACAGGCAAATGCATTGAATATTTACTATATTTAAAACTGAATTTTTTTTAGTACCAGTAAGATGTAATAAAAGCAATCTGTAATCTCTATATAGGATGAAATCTTATAATTTCCTTCAAGAAACAGCTTTTGTATCAGTGTCCACGAGTCCTTTAATTTTGTATTGGCTGAATTTATTCTTCAATTCTTTACTGACTATATACACAGTTTTGCATAAAATGATTTTACTTGCTATGTAGGAAAACTTGTGTGAATGGATAGGTGATTTTATAGCCTCCAAGAATGATGATGGAACAATTTAGCATCAGGTACATGGGTAGAGAGAAACAGAAAGTAGCAGTCTCTCATTTAAAGTAAATCATTTGCTACACATGTAAATATTCTTCTGATCACAGAACGTACTCCATCCCTGATTTGCATTATATCGAATGTGACTTTCAAGAAATACTTTGTTTTACCATTGCAAGCATTTGTAGCTATTATAGAAACTAAAGCAGAAATACTACATTTCAGTAATAAGATATCTTCAAAATTTTGCCTAAAGGTACTTTACAGCATCCTCGTGACAATACTAGGAAATAAAGGAATAGTCAATTTCTTGAGAGAGTCAATTTCTTGGGAGTGTAGACTAGAGAAAGTGTTCATCAAATAACAGCTTTTGCACAATTATCTCTGCTGTAATGTTTTGAATGTCTCATTATGTCAAGTGCAGTGATTTACTGAACAAATATTTACACTGTCTTTTTCTATCTCTTAGCTCGTGACAACATATTAAGTTCTGATTAACTATTCTTCATTGTAGCAGCTGGAAGACATTCTCTACTCACATGTTTTTCATGTTTGAATAAGAAAGACTCAGATCATATAAGTTTAAAAAAAAAGTGTGTTTAAGTATTGTCTCATTTTCATCCAAGTTTTTAACAGTCTCCTGATCTTTTCTCTCAGAAGTATCAATTGCAGGTACCAAAGAAGGAAAATTCCTTGTGCAGTAAAATGGGAACAATATTCAGTTGAATTTAGACTGCTTGACAGTTTACCTATAGAGATCTACTCCACTGCAAGCAATATGACTACATGTTGTATAGTCTTAGGTGCTATGTATTTCTCAGGAAGAACTTTATACATAGTAATACGAACTTTGTGGCAGACAGTATAGTCCTCTTTTTCCCTGTAACAAACTACTTAAAGATGGTTATATAAGCATATACTGAACACTCTACATAGTACTTCAAGCTATATTAATGTAATCTAACTCCTTTAAATTGAAAACTCAGAGATTTTTTAACAGTACTTGCTGGAAGCCACAAAAGTGTAAAGCAGCATTGGTACTTCCCATGACACTGTTGTGTAAAAGCAAAAGTTATTTATCAGTCAGTTGTCAGTCATCATTAATTTTCTGTGGCCACAAGCGTAGCTAGAAAATATGATCATTTGAGAGCCAGAGTTATTCTCCTCACAAGATTTTTCAGAATGAACAAAAAAGAAGGTGAGATAATACTTATATTTGAAACTAGATGGTACGAAGGTCATGTTGCTGGGTTGTAACCCATTGAGAACTTCAGAGACTGAAGACAGAAATAAATCCTGCTTACCAATTGTTAACATTTTTAAGAAATAGTGTCATCAAAAAGTTTAATACACCTGTTACCTCTGTACCTCATTTGCAAACTTAGTTACTCACATGCTCTGTGGGCTAAAGGAACACATGCTACTTGGAAAGCCAAGAATCTAGTGTTAGCCTAACATTTTACAGGTCTAAACAAAGAATTACTATTAGTCTAGTTGTCATTATGATAACACTTAGCATTCAAATGATATACTGTTAAAATTGCACATACCATTTTTCTATTGTTATTATATACCATTTTATACTTCTCTACTATTAAAATTGTATATGCAAAATTTCTAGTATCCTTTCTGTCATTTTCTGCTTCCACTTCCACTATTCTCATGGACATTAAGGTCAGTGGCTGTACTCTGGTGATGGGGTCAGAGGGAGCCATCAGCAATCAGAGTGCTTCACCAGGAGGAAAGTGAGGGTGATGGTTTCTTCCTCCTCACTCGTCTGTCTGCTTGTGGTTATTTTTATCTGTTTGCTAACAGCTTCTTTTGTTTACAGTTCCCAGTTACATCTAGATAGTGTCTTACATAGATACTGTGTACTTTTTTTGATTTTTTTTGTTATCCTTAAAACTGTTTTTTCCAGCTGCCATGGTTGCATTCTTTTAATGAGCAGTAAAGGAACATTTATGACTCGTTCATAACCATTGGGCTACCTTTGCTTGCACTTCTTTAGATTACATTAGATCCTATGGCCACAGATATTTCATTCAACATAGGTTAATAATATTATTGTCAAGGGCCTGAGCATGACTTCTTTCTTCCACCTCCAATGGCTTTAGAGGTCTGGGCTCAGGGCCAGGTTTTCGTGCAATGGTGGGATCTGGAGTCAGACTGGTGGTGAAAGGGCTAATTGTGCAAATGAGCTGTGAGAAGTGTGTGCTCAGGAGCTGTTGGAGCCCCAGCTCACTGCCCACCATGGTTGCTTGAACAGTTATTACTATAGTTGTATGTACAACAATTTCCATAACATAATTGATAACATTACAAAAAGCTAGAAATAAAAAAGAGTATTATAGTCAAATGATGGTTAGATAATTGCTGTTATGTCCAGAAAAAGTAATACATAGCTGCAGACAGACTGAGATAAGGCCAAGCAAAGCCTTACACCATCTGAGGCCCATGAGTCTGACACAAGGTTTGACGCCTGTTACTGGCAGTGGCAATGCCATCTCTTGTTGACTACAGGGCTACACTCCCTTTCTCAGTTTTCTACATCCTCACATTTATTCATCTTCACTGTAGTCTATTCATCTTCAATATAGTTTATATCTCTTCTGTTAACAGGATAAAACGTAATAAACTGCTTGAAATAAAGCTGTGTTGTGGGACAGCAGGGAAAATAGTTCTTTTCTCTCTGCATGAAGACTAGAGTCAGAGCGCTGTCTGACCTTTAGAAATATTATTCCCTTATTAGAAAAAAGAATTGGGAAGAGCTTTGGTGTCGTGCCTATACATCAATGACTAAGTAGATTTCTGTTTGGATTGGCCTTATATTCTTGATGTTCAAACCTTCTAGGGCTCATTTCATATATTTCATATATACATATATTTTTTAAGCTACTTTTGTTATGTTTCCCTGAAGATGATGTAATTATTTTTATTGTTTTTCACAGTATCAATATTGTTGATGAGAGATCTTTCTCTTATCTATTGTTGATGAGAGGTATTCTATCCCATGCTTGGATTACGGAGAGAGATAAGAGCATATGGCCTCAATTAAACTGAGAAAGCTCCTGATTTTGAGAGTTTATAACAAGGTAATTCAGTAATTTATAACTGTAAGCAGCTGAACTCCAAAAAACCATATCTTTTACATGGTCTTCAGTGAGTACTTCATGATTCCATGATGTGTAAGCGGTGAATTGAAAATGAAGATGTCAGAATTTTATCCAAATCCTTGCTTGGTATGCATTTAGTGTCTAATGCAATGTGATTTGGATGTCACTTAGGCTATCATCTCCCCTTAAGATGCATTTTGGATTCTAAGGAAACAAATTCATTCTGTCCTTCTCATCTCCACCCTGAAGGTGTGAAATCTTCTCCCA
This sequence comes from Colius striatus, assembly GCF_028858725.1. Taxonomy (NCBI): domain Eukaryota; kingdom Metazoa; phylum Chordata; class Aves; order Coliiformes; family Coliidae; genus Colius; species Colius striatus. The sequence continues at coordinate 10,979,450 of NC_084762.1, forward strand.
CCTCCTTCTGTGTAATCTTCTTCCTGGCAAGTGCATACACTTCAGCAAGTCCCCTACACATAAGGAAACGGTGGCAGAAGCTCCTTTAGTTTGGAGTTAGCTGAAAGGCATTGTGGCAGTGTTCCCACTGAGCAGTGCTCTGAATTCATTTATATTACTAAACCCAAAAGTACCTGCCTGGCTACTGTCTTCTCACTGAGTATTAGCTGCTGTTATAATATTGCATTATAATATGGAGTTAGACTTCTGCTGTTCCAGAATTGTGTTCTTTTAATATTAAAGACATTCAGATTTATAGATGTGGATATAAAATCCATCACAGTAGAGAGATGGATGTAGCAATGATAATTAGAAATGATGAAAATGTCACAACGAGTCTGCTTCTTCTTTACTTAAAAGCTTTTTAAAAAAATGAAACTAATGGGAAATTCATAACTTTGAATAACTGTGGTTTGATGGCAGTGGTGATCAATTTGTGGTATTTGTCAGTACATATACTTTAGGCCTGTAAACATTTATTTGGTTTGTGGGTTTTTTTCCTTGTCTCTGTGGTTATGCATGCTAGAACAGCTTCTGTGACTGGTAAGAAACTCAAACGCTAAGGCTGACTCAGCCTACACATAGCTCTGCTCTAGTCTGTAGCTGTGCAGCTTCTGCAGTCCACAGCTGCTGTCAGTCACATGGCTTGGGTGAATGTACCTCCTCAGGCTGTAGTGCACTAGCACACTGACATCTCTGTTTCTCTGAAGATTGAAGCTTTCTATTTCCTAATGTCACTTTGCAGAGGGACATTGAAAGGCTTCTAAGTATACCAGAAAGTATATTTTTTTCTATCTATAGAATGGAGAAAGTAACATAGCAAAGTAATGCCAGCAACAAGCTATGTCATTCCTTATTCTTTCATCCGTAATTGACTGGAGGACTTTGGCACATTTTAACCCAAAGACAATGGTTTTTTTATGTTCCTTCTCAAATTTCAGAAATATACCTGCAGAAGTATTACATCTCTAGAATTGTCAGGCGATACCATACAAGGGTGATTTGAGCAATCTGAACTCTGTTACACTTGGCATGTACATAAATTAATAGATCTAATGTATTTTAATACATACTTTAGCATAAATTTAAATACATTATTTCACCTACTGTATAAAAACCTTGACATTAAATGAGGGAGTAAAGGTTGCATGAAGTTGCACATAGAAATTATAGAGTAATAATTTGCTGGTTTTCTAATTTACTGCTCAAAAATTTCTATGGACTGTATTTGAGAGATAGTACTTCACCACCTTTTCACTGACAATGTTTAACAAGTCAGATTAACAAACTCAGTACTTCCAGGGTTTATATGATGCTAAACAGACATTATAACAATGATTGTATGTCCTTCTTTTGGGGAGAAACAGGAATGGGGGTGAAAACTGTGTAGCACAGTTCTGCAGAGAAAACTCAGAAGCATTGAAATGAAAAAAAAAAAAACAAAAAAACAAACCCTCAGTTGGCTTATGGTGATTAAAAATGTTGTAATAGTTATCTTAGAGCATAAGTAATAGTGGAAAGTATCCATATTCACTGTGTATCTGAAGAGTTAGTTAATCAAAATGAAGATTTTGGAGCTTGGAGAAGAAGCAGCACAGTTTTAAAACTGAAAAGCAGGATTTGATAAAAGGTGAAAATTAGATTTATATAGTGTGAAGAAAAATATTTATTGAGACTCTTCTGTACATATTGTGAAATACTTTGGACTCATTCTGTTCAAATACTCTTTTAAATCATATTTTTTTACTCAGCTTTCAGAAAGGACCAAGGTTAACCCAACTGTAACAGTATTCTTAGATGTATCACCTTTGTATCACCTTTGGGAACTTCACAACTATAATTTCGCTGATGCTATGCACATTGCAAGTGCTATCCTTGTGGGTATTCCTCTGCTTTCTTGAGAGGGAAAAAGAGCTCATTAAACTTTATGGTATTTATTTACTACTTATGCAATTTAGTAGGGATAATCTTATCCCAATTTCATTAAGCATACAAATACATACATGGATGTGATCTTTAACAGCGTGAAGAAATTCATCCAAGTTGGGGAAGTAAGTTTAAAATATTCAATAATGACTGTACTTCTCTTTGGTCTTTAAGGATTAAATGTCAAAACATTTACCAAGTAATTTAATAAAATAGTGAGCCAGCTATATCCAGTACTAAGCAGATCTGTATAAAATGAGAAATTGTAAACAGTATTATAGAAATCATCTTTTATTTAACTTTTTTTTTTACTACTTTGCAGAAAAAGAAAAGTTCTGTAAATAACAGAAGAGTAGTTTTGTGTAATATACTTCAGCTTAAAAAAAATTGCATAAACACAGAGAGTTTTCAGGGAATATTTTCTTTCACTGCCAATAATAGAAGTTCGTGATATACAGTTGCAAATGACCATCTGGCAGCAATATAATATCAATAGGCAGCACTTTCAATTAGAAGATTTTTTCTTAAAGGTCTTAGGATCCAACTTTGAGTCAATCATTAAAGCCTAGTGGAATAGCTTAACCTGTGATCTTGAGAATTAAGAGTAACATTCTTGATTTAGAGTAGATTTCTCTTGCTTTGGCAGAGCAAATGCATTAGGAATCTTACTGTTGTAAATATGTAAACATTTTTTCTGTGCTGCAAAGGAGGTATTAGTAAATTTATTTACCTTTTTAACAGAAGCTTTCTGTGTTTTGGGACTTGAAGAAAATTTGTCTGGTAGCTGGAAGGCTGAATACAGGAAAATGATATATTTTTCAAAATGACTTAAAAAGGAAAATCTGTAATTAAAAAAATCCCTACTTTTTACTGGCTTTTTGAGTTAAGAAACTCATGATCTTTTCAAAAGAATGCATAGAAAGATAAGAAGGTAATAGGAAAATTACTGACAGTCCTGCTTTGACAGGGGGGTTGGACTAGATGATCTTTTGAGGTCCCTTCCAAACCTTAAGATTCTGTGATCCTGTGTGAGTGTAAGAAATCCTTTACTGAATTCAGAAAATAGTTTATGGACATTGGGTAAGGCTTTACTACTTTTCTTATACAATGGTAAATGTATGTATATATCTGCAAACTCAGATACTCTCTGAAGGTGGTCATAAAGTACTTGTTTATGAAGGAAATAAGAAGTCACTCGGGTGGTTGTATGAATTCGTGGATGATTTTTTCACAGTTGCAAGAACTGAGATCATTAAAAGTTTGCTTGTGATGAAGGTACCACGTTTACTACCTGTGCAAGGTTTTTGCTACACATGATGATGTGCATACTCTGAATCTTACATATTTTCAAAATGCTAGCTCTTTTTTTTTAAATTAGTTTGTGCTTTTGCATGATTTACAAATAAAATCTATTATGTTTTTGCACTTCAGCACTTGTAAAAAAATGTCACAATAACAAAAAAATGTCTACTTGCTGAATGCTGATTTAAGCAGACTTTAACAATTTTCATAAACCGTTGGCATACTAATTTGGTACATCAAGTTGCTGACAAATTCAAAGCACACAGAAGAGGAAGTGAAGGTGAGGGGAAGAAAGTATTTTGTTTTGTAAGCCAGCACGACAGGCATAAATTGCCTGTTACTCTTCGAATGAGCTACTGACATGATTGGTCACTGAAAACCTTGAGCTTGAATTCAAATAATAAAGGCATTGACTTTGACAAGACCTAAGCATGTAAATAACTTTCATCTCATGAATACTCCTATTGATATTGATGAGACTGTAGAAGTTCTTAAAGTCCTGTGGGTGTATAAGCTTTAGGATCCAAGCTCGATTATCATCATTATTTTAGTATTTGAAATTTTGTAAGACAACAAAGAATATATCTAACAATTCAGTTCACTTTTAGCATAAGTATTTTCTTTTTATTACGTTTTCTTTCTGGGTCTAGAATTTCAGTTTCAACACAGATAGACTGAAAGCTGGCATGGGTAGAATTTTGTCTTGGGCAGAGAAATATCTCATAAAACCAAAACAGCTCTTAAACATATCAATAGAAATAAACAAGTGATGAATGTGTCAGAAAATATTAGTTGTGCACTACCTAAAGAATTTGTAATAGTGTTACTAATACCGTGATCACCTCTTATGGAAGAAAATATGTGAGAGCCTTTTGAAATCATAAGCATTTCTGATGTTGAACTAAGCTGTCTTAAGGTATTTTCTAAGAGCTTAAGCATGTGTGAAGGCAATTGCTGCAAAATCTGAGTTAGACCATTTTTTGACCCTGCTAATTCATGATCTGTAACATATCCATCCACAGTGTTACTCTACAATAACTGTCTAGAGGGCCTCATCTTGTTCTTGAAGCATAAAATATAAATGAGAGGTGGAAGTCACAGGGCTTCTTGACCTTTGTCAGCTTCAGTAAGGAAACAAGGGACTATGTATTTGTAACAGCCATATGTCACAGTCTCTATGTCAGGCTTAATGTCTGTCAGGTCATATTTATTTGTGATACCTATAAATATTGTAGTAGATCAAAATGAATACATTACCAAAGCATATTTCAAATTATGGTTACCACAACTGAGCTTTATTTCTTCTTTTTGTCTTCACTCCATCAGTATTGTAGTAGTCTATCTGTCTAAAATATGAAAAAGGAAAATGGAGGCACTTCTTGAGCATTTCATATAGCTTCCTCTGATGATTCATTGTGTCTATTTTCAGTATAAAACAAGGTAAGGTGTAATCTGATGTATATTTGGAGAACACAGTGGGACAAGAATGCCCACTGACTAACTGCAAACATCAGCATAAATTGAAACTGGCCCTGGCAATGGGTGAAGGTAGTAGAGGTTGGTCTTACTCTGTAGAGCTAAGAAATACTTGAGTTGCCTGCAATTAAAAAAAAAATCCCATCCAGTAGCATGCTACCATTAATGACAATCAAAAGAGACTCTATAGTGGGAGCTCAAATAAAAGTGAATTCCTACGAGTTACTCAAACGCCTGATTAGCATGCTTTTTTGAATGAAATAGCCTGATTCTGTTGATAGAAAAGCTCTTTTAATGGTTTTTTTTCCTTATGAAGGGCTTTTTAATAAGTTGGTAAAATTATGATTAAAATGTAAGATTTTGAATTTCTCAAAAGTCTGTTTTGATTTTGCTTAGCTGTCCATTTGATAACGATGGACCTATTGCATTCAACAGCCATTGTTTACAGGTTAGAACACAAATTCCTTCTATTTATTTTATAATAGAAATTCAAAATATTGAAGAAGTAGTTACTTATTCCTTTTGAACTGAAACCTTGGATTATATGGTTTCTTTGTTTTGATCAGGTTCACTGATTCTGAGAATCTTCAGGCAGCACAGTGAAAACCTTAATGAATTGTCATACCTTCCCTTCTTCTACATTACTTCTATTTTTAAAAACACTACTAACATTTCATTTAGTGAGAATTCCTTTTTCAGTTTAACCTTGAATAAAATCCATAACCACATTTCAAATTGGTGACTGAAAATTAATACCTTAATCCCATAATTGACAAGTAAATTAGAATGATACAAAAAAGTTGAAGGAAATGTGGATGTTTGAAATTAAATATTTCTTTTTTGGTACCTAGTATTGGGAACTCAGGCTTAGAGGCTTTTTCCATTTGCTTTCAAGCACTTTCTGCAGAGTTGTACAGATCTGCAAGCTGATTTAAAATTGTAGGTAGCATTTTAGTCACATTTTTTGTTACCACTAAACATAACTGTATTTCAGTGGATCGCATGCCCTTTTGCTGTTATTTTTATTCAAGCATGTTACTTTCAGACTGAATTTGAGCCTGTGCAACCAATAAGGGTTTAGTAAGGATAATTCTTGCTGGTCAAGATACACAGCATTCCTGAAATAAAAAAAACTTGTCTGTGTCATAGGTCACATGAAGTGAGCACTGTGCTTTTTAATTTTAGACACTCAGAAGTGCTTGAAGAGTCTATTCTCATGCAATAGTAGGGGTCGGAAGGGACCTTTAGAGATCATCCAGTCCAACTCCCCTGCAGAAGCAGGTTCATCCAAGATCAAGTTGCCCAGGAACATGTCCAGGTGGGGTCTTGAAGACCTCCAAGGAAGGAGCCTCCACACCCTCCCTGGGCAGCCTGGGCCAAGGCTCCCTCACCCTCACTCTCACAGTAAAATATCTTTTTCTTATGTTTAAATGGAACTTTTTGTGTTCCAGCTTCATCCCATTACCCCTTGTAAAGTAAATCTAGCTAGCAGAGGATGGTTTCAATCCATCGACCTCTGGGTTATGGGCCCAGCACGCTCCTGCTGCACCACTCTGCTGCTCTTACCAAATATGTTTTAGGTATGGGGAGCTAGGAGAGAAATAGAAAGCAAATAAAAGGAGAAACTAACAAACTATAAAATTATACCAAAAAAAAGGTAAAGCAGTCTTACTACTGAAAATGTCAGTGTTTTGATGGAGGCACTGTAAATATTAAACGCAATCACTAAAACTATTTTCATGCCCTGCAGTTTCAAAAGGAAAGCTATTGACAGGCACAGACAATAGACACAGACATGTGCATCTGCATTAATTGTCCACCTCTTTCTGCCCAAGTGGTATCAGGCAATTAAAAGATTAATTACAACAGAGAGGGGTAATGTATTCAAAAGTCCTATAATAAGAACTCTCCTCCTATGCTGAAATCTTTGGATGCAAATTGTTATGGAGCACAAAGGAATAGTTACAATACATAGAAGGCAGGCTACTGACCTTGTTGAAGATTAAAAATATATAACATCTGATAATGGCTTTATTATAATATTAAAAAGAGTGTGCATTAATTAGTTTGACTATATAAAACTGTTTTTTAAAGTATTTCAGTGTGTCCTCTTTACTTACTGTACCCCTCCTTAATATGGACTTATGGACCATAATTTTTATTAACACTAGTTTTGTACTTCAGCTTAATGTAGCTTATTAAGGAATATTCAGCATTGGGAAGCATCATGAAGTTGTCAGTGTGGTTAGATGTTCTGTTCAGAGTGGAGCTGGCCACCTCATACCTTGTGCCTGCTTTCTCTTCTGCATTGTTTCAAATTCTTTTGGAAATACAAATTTTCATTTTCTTTATAATACTCATGTTCAGCATTTCTTGTTAGCTTTCTGTATCATCAGTGCAGCATAGCTGGGAAAAACTTGTAAAAATTTTATACGGATGGATTGATTTCAGAACAATGCATAATCTAAACCATGTTTTATGTCCTAGGCTCATCTTTCACTTGAGGATCCTTGGGATGATTCATAGCAGATCTGCAACTATATTTTTCTAAAAATAGTTAAATTTGGATATCTGGATGTAAATTAAACTCCATTTGTAATGCAGTTCTGCACTGGTTTTGTTGGGATTTATTTTCTTTATATTAGCCAGAATGGCTGTATTTTGGATTTGTGCTGGAAGCACTGTTGATAATTCAGGTATGTTTTTGTTATCTCTGAGCAGTGCTTACACAGAGTCAAAGCCTTTTCTGCTTCTCACACTGCTGGGGCTACACAAGAACCTGGGAGGGGATACAGCTGGGACAGCTGACCCCAACCGAACAAAGGAATATTCCAGACCATGCTCAGCATATAAAGTTGGGGGAAGAAGGAAGCAGGAGACTTTTGTGGTGATGGCTTTTGTCTTCCCAAGTGATGGCTTAACATGATGGAGCCTTGCTTTCCCAGGGATAGCTGAACAGTTACATACCCACAAAAAGTGGTGGAAGGTTTCTCTCTTTTGCTTTGCTTGTGCACACAGCTTTTACTTTCACTATGAAAGTGTCTTTATCTCAACCTATGAGTTTTCTCCCTGTTACGCTTCTCATTCTCTCCCCCATCCCACCAGAGAGGACTTAGCAGCTGTCTGAGGCTTAGCTGCCAATGATGTTAAGCTAAGCCAAGTTCTAAATGAGAGATGAACATTTCAGACTTTGATTTTAGTTAGGAAGTGGAGAAGGTTATGAACAAATTTCTATATTCATTTTGCTATTGTTTCTGATTTTAGATAACTCGAATAATTACTAAACCACCTTTTCATTGTCTCTAATAAATCTGTCCATACTGTCCATTTATATGAATTCCCATATTTACTTTAAAGCAAAAGAAACATATTTTTTAAAAAGTATTTCTTTTATAAAGGATGTATTTCTTTTTCTTACAAATATGCATAGCATGGTGCAAGAATGACCTCAGGGTTTTTATATCACTATTAGGTATGATTGAGGAGCTTTAGATTGAACCTATTCTCTAGAACTTTATTTACATTTTAAATGATTATGTGTAATAACTTTTAAAGATCAAGAATGAAAATTCTAGGGATTTCATTCTCTGCTGAGCTGTCTGACAGGCATAACGCAAGAAACATTTTGATATAGTAATAAGAGACTCTTGATATCATCTTGCATCTGCTAGTCTAGACTCCTAGATGGCCAAAATAGATACTTATATAGATCTATGTAATTATGAAAATTTGCATAGTTTATGAAATACTAATTAAATTAAGAAGTTAATGTTTCTCTAGATTCTTGAAGTACCAGCACTTTTTTTTTCTGCCCAAATTGATACTTGAAATTTAAAGGTAAAACTACTTCTGATATATCAATCTCAATAATTACAGTGAAAGGTTTTTCTATTTCAAAGTTTTAGTAAAAATCTTTTTTCTTATGATGAAGAAAAGATGGAGCAGCAACAGAGTTCTTAAAACCTTTTACAAGTGTGAGTTTCAAAATTATTAAAAAAAAAAAAAAAAGATTTCTTTGCAAGAGTTTGCACAAGCAGCTGAACACTTCATTTGGGAAATATTTCTTCTTGAAGTCAGACTTTTTCCTCTCTGTTGGTCCTGGTTTATAGGAAGCTGTTGTGGGATCAGGTAAGAGTATGCAAGTTTCATATTGGTATATCTTGTCCCTGTTTTCTCACAATCACGTTAGAATCTTCAGCCTCACTGAAACTGAACAGAAGGAAGGTTTGAGATCATGCTATTTGAGAGGAAGAAGCAATTAGACACAAGATCTTTACATCTTCTATTTCTGAACAGCAGTTAAATGATGCCAGTCTGGACTCCACCATTTCTTGGATATCTGTTCTTATCAAGAGTACAAAGTATGTGTGTTTTATGGTAAATTGCCAGATGTCAACTGTCCTCATGTGGGTGGTTGATTGGTTTTGTGGCTGGAATAAAAACCTAAACTTTTTAATATTTATTATTTTTGAGTCACATTAAATATCTCATTTGACCCAAATGAACTGTATAAATTAGCAGATATTTTATATCTGTATTTCTTCTGTGAGTAAATTGCTTCATTCAGAAACAGTTCAGATGGCCTTCACTTCCATTTTGGACATAGAAATTATTAATCTGTAAATTTTCTCCCAATTGTGATTAGCACAACACAGTATTAGGCTCCTGAAGTCCAAATATCCTAAGCTTGACTGCTTTGGTTTGTATGTTTTGAATGATACACATTTCCTGGGAAACCATCGGGTATAAAGCACAGCAAGTGCTTTGTTTAGCAAGTCAAGTCACTGTGAATACATGGTTGAAGTTCTTTGTACTCTGCTTTGCTGTCCCACAGGGACCCTGTAGAGGATTTTGTCTTTAATATTCAAAGCCCTTTATGGGACTAGGCCATCCTATTTTAGACACCTGGATAATACAATTCTCTTCCTCAGGTTAACCCTGAATGTCAGTTCAGCCTGATGATAGAAGAGTGGAAAATTACAGAAATATTACGATAAATGTCAGCTTCGGCCGTGCTTCTCTACTGTAATATCTTGTCCAATTTATTAAGTATGGCTTATGAAAGTTGAACTGGTTTCTGTGGTTTTAGAGTAAAAATGCACATGTTATTTGTTTGATTTTGTTATGGTATCCAGGTAGCGTTCACAGCATTCCTGACAAGCATCAGACTTTGACAAAAAATTGTAACAATAGCAGGGCAGGGGGTTGGGGCATGGAGATTATATTTTCTGGAAATCCAGAATAAAAATCATCAATTTTGTCTTTCATTGGAATACTAGATCTATTAAAAAACAATAGATGTGAGCTGCATTCCCCGAGGCTTCTTACACATCAGATTTACCTCTCAGTAACCTTTCAAAATCAGTCACAAACGGCCTTATACTAGATCATGCTGGCATCTAACCTTTGCAAACTTGGACACTGGAGAAAATTAAAAAAGCAAAGTGTAAAAAGAGATACAATCTTCCATTTTAAAATGTTATCATTTCTAAAAGTAGTAACTATTTCATGACATATAAAGTTCAAAATGATGTTAGCTTGCTTTTCCCTTCACTTTTCTTGTCTTTTAACCTTGATAATTACTTATGTTTGTCCATATTAGCTGTTAATTTGTCACACATTAAATGTTTTTAACATGCAGAATAAATACTTCTTGGGAACTTGAGAGGCTATGCCTTTATGGACAGAGATTTCCCCAATATTAGTTAGGCATATAAAGTCCTGGGTGTTGGCTCATTTTATGAGATACTTCAGAAAAGGGTGTTTCTGTTGTAACACGTAAAGTGTTTGTGTCGCTTGAAACTAGAAAACAGAAACACAGTTCATTCTCTGTGGTTCTTCAAAACATGGGCTTCCTTAAGCAAAGGGACACAGGAAGAACAAGAAGAAAACATTGATAAATACCTCTTAGAGGAAGAATACTAGTTATTCAAGCAACCTCTTCAAGATAAATATGCATAGATAAGAAGGGAACATTTTGAGTTGTTTCTTACCTTCTGCTTTATACAGGACAATGGAGTTTGGGAGGATTTGAACAGGTACATATTTTGAAATATTTGCTGGATTTAAATTCATGGAAAGAGTAAGGAAGGGATCTGTGGTAGAAATGGAAGGGAAAATGGTTTTGCTTCTCTGCTTCCTACATAATTTCAATAAAAGTCTGTAATGCACTTCTCATCTTGACAGACCTTTGTCCTAATGAAGTACAGAAAGCTTTGAATAAAGCTGCTGATCAAATACAATATACATCACTACAAACATTCTGGATGATGGAAAATATGTTGCAGGTGTTTATCAGTTGTTACAGTGGTTAATAAATAGTAGTCAGTAAAGTATATACTAGTTTTTTGCTCTAAAAAATTCCTTTCCTGGAGCTCATTCAATTTCTTATGCTGCAGTCTTTACACAGTAGTAACAGCTACTGTAGCACATTGTAAGCACTTTATGGGATAGAAATGTTGCCTGCATTCCACAAAGGGAGATCCTGAGCAAGGGTGCACAGTATTTACGGAGTACAAGGAGGAGAACAACTGTTACATCCATGTTACTCCCGGACTACTCCCTTTGTAGCTTAACGTAGACTAAAGAAACATGTAATATACATTGCATGTGCTTTGCTTGCATGCACAGCTGTTGCTTTCCCTATTAAACTGTCTTTATGTCAATCCAGACATTTTCTCTTTTACCCTCCAAATCTCTCCCCCATCCCACTGAAGGAGTGAGCAAGTGGCTGTCCCAAGGGTGGGTGAGCTGCCTGCTGGGGTAACCCACAGCACTGGGACAGGAGTCAGCAACACAAGCCAGAGCTTGTACCATAACTGCCAAAAGAATAGCAAGAGCACTACACTATCTAGATATTAAAAAAAAAAAAAACAACCCAAACTCAAAAAGTAAAGCAACTTAAAATCTGCTCTAATTCTTAGGTGCTAATATGAGTATCTCCAAAACAAATATGTACAGGATCAGATAGGAGAAATTATTCCTTCAGAATTCAACAGAAATTTAGTTTTTACTAGTATCAAGAGATATCACTCTTGATGTCAAATTTTATCACTTCTGTTTGATATTTTTCTTGGAAAATAAGGGACAAACGTGGTACAGAGGGAGAAAATTGCCTTTTTCTTCTGGCTTGATGTTTCCATTTTGAACAAATTTATCATCTCTGCCTGGTGCTGTGGTCAGCATAACTACAGAGTAAGCAGGTGAAACCAGCTCCCGTCAGATTGAGCTTAGTTCTGTGGTGAGAGACTTTCTATGCATGGATTCATGTTGTAGTGCAGTATCTGTCTTTAAAGATCTCTCTGTCACCCTTCTGTCATATTGCTGTTAGTTTCTATTTCATACAAGCAGGTAGCTAATGTTTTAAGTGGTCATGTCCTGATTGCCTTGTTTATATCAAGTAGAGGAAGCTTCTGAAATGTTGTGTTATCCAGCTCTTCTCATGATGTCATGAGTTTGTCCATATAGTGAACAAAGATTTACCATGTAGCCATCTTTTCTTTCTGAATATTTTCCTTCTTTCTGTGGGACTTCTGTAGTTTTCTCTCCAAAGTTTTATCCCCAAGACAAGGCATTTTACGAATGTCAGTGAGAACTAGTGAAACTTAATCTTATACATGCTTCATACATCCCCTGCTACTATGTAATTTTCAGTTTAGAATTCATTTGCAGTATCTTCTGTGATTCTTATAGAAGTGGTAAATGATGTATGAAATGAAACATTTTTGTTGACTGACTGCATTGAGAATTCTAAGAATAATGTTATAGTCCCTGCTGAGGCATATTTATCTTATTTGGCATACTACTTGATATTAAGACAAGTTGTCAAAAGTTTACTTGGATCAAAAGAATTAGAGAATGAGGGCAAGGGATTTTTAAGGCAAATAGATTATTCTAAGGAAAAGTAAAGGAAAGCAAAGCAGTATTGTCATTGAACAACCCAATTGTTAGACTTCACCTTGAAAGTAGGTCACCTTTTCTGAGGAAGGATGAGATTGCCCTAGAGATGGAGCAATGTAAGTTTAAGACGATGATTTGAGTGTCAAAAATGCTTATTAGAAATAAAATTTGAATGTATTACAGGAAGCAGAGGTAAGGATCTACAATGTCATATAATTACAGATATGTTACAAGAGAAAGAGTTGATTCAAACCAGATGAAGAGCTTTATGTTTATTTTCTATGTGTAAATCAGTGGGTTCTGATTTACTTTTCTGTTTCTCTTGGAATAGACCCTTAAAAGTTTTTCTTTTGAAAGAAGAGAGCTGTTGACTCAAAGCAGCCTACTGGCAATAGGTTAGCTTTTCTTCATCAGCTTGTGTGGACCACTAGGTCTTAAGGATTTTGTGAACAGTTGGTTTAACATTATTATTTGGGAGTAGGCAATCATACTGTTTTAAATAGTGACTTAAGAATGGGAAAGTATTTTCTTTTAAAGGTGAGTGAACACACACACACTCATTCAAAAATCAAAGAATTACAGTATCATAGAATGATAGGGGTTGGAAGGAACCTTTACAGATTGTCTCGTCCAATATTGACATCTACATTCAAATTATGTGATGTAATCTGCTGACTTGATCATCTCAGGTTTACTTTCATCTTCACGGCTGCTGTGACTTGTATTTAGTGTTACTGCTGTTGAGGTCTTTAACCTACTGGTCTTACTTGTGTTCTCTTTTGTTGCTCTGTTGACCTCTGCACTTGAAACTGTCAGCAGAGAGAACTGACATGTTTTGCAGAAGCAAAGTCAAAGACGCCTTTCTCTGCTTCCTCACAATAATTATGTCTTCTTATTCTGTCTAAATCAGAGATTAGAAAGAGAGGCAAACCAAAGTATCAGTGTAATAAATAACTTATAGTGCAGCCATGATTTTGTTGTCACCGCCTCTCTACAGAGGCATTAGCTTTGTTTTATAGGGGAGAATGCTGCTGCACTTAATATAGCAGTGGAAGCACTGACCTCTGTGTTATTTCTTCCTCTCCTGCAGACTTCCAATAAAATTTTGGTGACTTCATTGTTGTGTCTTTAAAGCAACCGATATATCTTACCATGTTTTAATGATGCTTGGAATACTTTCTATGGAAATTGCTTACCTTGTTATTCGAGTTCTTGACTGATGACTTCATATGGAAAAGATCTCATTATAAAAAAAGCAAATATTGTAAAAAGGAGAAATGTGGGAACGTTGCCTCTTTTGCCATTTTTATTGGGTTAGGCTTTCTGCAAAGTGTACATTTCTCATTCCACATATTTTCTAGAATCTCAGGGGTAAACTCAAACCTACCCATGGAAGACATGGTAGATTATCCAGAACACAGTTTCCAATTTGATTCTTTCTTTTCCCACTTTTCACGAGAAAACAAAACAAAACAAAAATGTAGACTCTCATTCTTGATATTTCTTAAGCAGAATAGTTGGAACTGTTAAAAAACTAAAGTCTTTAAGAATTCTCTTCTGATGGATGGACATCTCTCTTGTAAATAGAAGAAAAAACCACAAGTTCCAAAACAAAGAACAAATGCTCACCTTTTCAGGTAACCAGGCCATAACATTCACAGTTTTCCTCTCTCTCTCTCCCTCTTTTTTTTTCTGTCTTCATTTTCCAATTTGTTTTTCCTATTCTTCACTTAATAATAGGCGATGCTGTACTCCGATAAACTTTGTCTCATTAAGTGTTAGTGTCTGGTACAGCCCCAGTAGCCCTCAACAAGACTCATTGGAGGCACAGAGCAGATCGAAAAGCAATTAGCATTCTGGTTTGTGATAATTACCCACAGTATGGGAGGCTTATCCAAGATGTAGTTTCCACTGTGTCTAATAATAGGATTCTTTAAACACTGATATATTTTCATGCACACTCCAGTACTCTCATTTCAATTCTGTCACTTAGATAGGGGAAGTAAACATCCCTCACACATTTTTTTTTCTTTCATAAACTAAAGTACACTACTGTTCTGACAACTTGTAGTGTCACCTAAAAGTCACCTTGAATCATGTTTTAATCAACTGGAACAAGCCAACATCTCATTTATGTCTGCATTTCCTTGCTCTGCAATACACTGATTGCCGAGACATAGAAATCCAAATTGAGCTCTGATTAAAATGGAATGTGGATGCAGATGCTGCTGTTGGTTCAGAGGGGCACTCTGCTCTATGCTAGGAAAGGTCAAGGTGATTCAAGTTCTAATTAAAACAGAATTGCTATAGTTCGGGACTGTGTTGCGTTGTTACAAATTTATACTGTGGCAGGTTGGATAATTTGTGAATGATTTATCTTTGATCTACTAATTTTTATTAGCACAGGAGCTTACTTAAAATCAAAATCTGTATTTGTTATGTACTACAGCAGGACCTAGTCCTGTTCTCAGAAAAGTGTTGTTTCAGAAGCTTGGATATCATGCATTGCCTCCCAAATGTAGCCAGTACTGTTAAGAGATCTGAGGTTTTGACGAGTTGTGATTTACTGTTGTTTTTTAACACCTGGAAAAAATAAATAATTAGTTCAAACACTTTTATTTTGCACTAAATCTAAAGATATAATGCACAAATAAAGGAGTAGTTGTCTAGATGTGCTAGAGGTGAGACACCATGTTGTCTGTAACTCTGAGCTAAATATAGCTAAAGAAGAAATTATTATAATAATAATCCACACCATACAGAGATTTTAAAAATAGATAGTCATTGTTGAGTTGCAGCATTCAGAAATCAAACCCCTTTATATGTCTGTTACAAGGCAATCTGTTTATTGGTAACATTTTACAATGGATTAAATTAATTTCAATGTATTCCTGTTAAACAACTCCATGGCCAAGTATGACAGAAACAACACCAAATATTATTTGTAGCTGCAGGAATCATGTTTATAGTTATGGGAAAGCAGTTATGTCATGTATTATTGAGGCAGAAAATGTCATAATGAGTAATTTGTAAACTTGCTATCTGAAGCCTTCCAGGAAATAGTAACAGGAAAAGACTGAGGAGTGGCCTAAAATAGTCGCTGATTCTACTTGTAGGCTAAACATAGATAATTTGAGAACACAGGACAGACAAATTAATTATTTCTGTTTTCTGATTTTTTATTTTTGCTGAGAGTATTGACAATAGTGACAATATTGTGGTGGGATTTTTTTTCTGAATTACTACTGCCCTCCTTATTCCTAAAACTAATATGAAATACAGTACAGTCTCAGTGCAATGCTTCACCCTCACACTGGAGGAGACAATAAAAAAGGAAAGAAAAATAAACCTGAAACTGCTTCCTAAATGGCTTATGATCACTTGATGATTTATTAATGACTAAAACGTGAGAGCAGCTCTCCATTTGTGGACTGAAACTATGCAAAAACATTAAGCAGGAAGTTGTTAGGAGAAAAGAAAAGGTCTTGTTGAAGATACCTATGGGAATACATTTCTGAATATAATTTTTTACTGATAATGCCACAGCGACTCAGTTGCAGTCAGTGATTTCTGAAGGAATCAAGGAATCACATAATGGTCACAGTTAGAAGGGACCTCTAGAGATCATTCAGTTCAAACCCCTACTAAAGCAAGTTCCCCTTGATCAAATCCCACAGGAATGTGTCCAGATGAGTTTGGAAACCTCCAGGGAAGGAGACTCCACACCCTCTTTGGGCAGTCGGTGCCAGGGCTCCCTCACCTGAAAAGGAAAGAAATTTCTCCTCAAGTGGAACTTTCTGTGTTCCAACTTGAGCCTGTTAACCCTTGTACTGTCACTGGACACCACAGAAAAAAGGCTGTCCCCAACCTCTTGACACCCATCCTTTAGGTATTTACAAGTGTTGATAAGATCCCCTCTCAGTCTTTTCCTCTCCAGGCTGAGAGGAGTTTGCATGTGGGGTCACAGAGAGCACTGGTGTGTTCCCACAGGCTCTTTACTCCAGGCAGCTGGGGAATCATGTCTTTCTGACAGCCTGGTAGTGTACCCTCAAAACAGTCATGTGTGCTTCTGTCAGTGAAAGATGCAAGGAGACCACTGAGGACAAGGGTAAGAATTTATCACAAATATTTTCTCCTCAACTTTTTTATTTCATTTGCTATTCCTTTTTGAGAAGCTGGTAGTTGAAAGATTCAGCCTTTCTGACTTTGCTTGGTGGAGTATCTTAACTTTTACAGCTTAGGTGTGGTGAGATGACTGGCTTACCTGCTTTCAGTCCTTGACAGAGGCTATAATTCCCAGAAATCACTACTTATCATGTGTTAGAGAATTAAACTGATCCATCAAACATTTGGTGAGTGTTCTGTCATTGACACACAGTGCAAAAACCAAATAACAAAATGGATTCTTATCTGGGTAGGCTTGAGAAGACAGGTTAGTAGTGAATGCTGAAGGCATGCAGAGGGTCATCAGTCATCTCATGCCCGTTGTATCTCTGAAAATGTTCCCTTATCCTATAACACTTTTTGACATTATGAACCATCTGTGACATTCTGTTCAGATATTTGAGGGTGCTAAATTATATTCGTTTTTCTAAATGTTCACATAGGTAAAAATAGATTGCTTCAATCCACAGATATTGGTCTTCCCAGTTTTTAAAAGAATGCTTTCCTATGATTCCTGGGATAGTTTTCCTCAAGCCTATTTTCCAGTGTCAATGGAAAATATTTACTCCATAGACATTAGTATTAAATATTTCTATCCATATCTGAACATCACTAATGGTAAATGAAATGTGTTGAATATTAAGGACAGTGACCAAATCATATAATCTCAAAATTGACTAACATAGTACCTGACAGTTAAATAATATTTAAGAGCTGTAACTTTGAGGCTTATTTCACATGTTTTTTTCATTCTTCAGTCAGCTTTTCAGTGATTTTCCACTTTACTGAGGCTACAATCCTGTTAGTAAATGAAATTGGCCAGAATTTGTTTTTTAGCCCTTAGAGCAAGTGACATGCTACTGGTTTTGTGTGCGCCCTTTCCACACTGTATTCCCTGGGGTTCACGCATGCACTCTTGTATCTTACTGCATCTCAAAGACCTTTCTCTGTCCACAGCAGTCACTGGGTGCCCTTAGCCCCACTGGCACCACCTTTTCACCTGGCACATTCAGCTTAAATGTTACTACCTTTTGATGCATTGAACAAGAGGAAGCTGTAGCCTGACATTAAAATATTCCAGAGTCTTCATGTATGTCTCTGTCATGTCTTTGAGGAAGAAGTGCATTGGTGTTAACAAAGCATCTTAAATCACACTTGGACCAAGTTACCTCAAAATGTTCTTAATGCAATGTTTATTGGAAGCATGTAAAACCAGACAGGAGGTACAAATGTCAGTTACAGAAAAAGAAAGCAGAAACTATGCTTCATCCACTTACATTGAGGTTTTTCAATTCCTGGTTTCCCATCTTGGAGACCGACCTTGATGCTAGCAAGCCACTTTGAGTAGTGGTGAGATTGAAGAGTCTGGTTCCAAACAACTTCTTTTTCGGGGAAGTCAAAATGCTGTCCTCACAGTTCAACTCACTTCCCTTGAAAAACAAGGAATCTCCTTGATAAAAGCTGCTGACAACAGTCCTTGGTCCATACAGTTCTGCAGTCTGTGTACAGGTATTATCTGAGAAGGTGCTAATCTGATGTACTCCCATGCCAATGAGCAGGCCAACAGTTAGGCAGTATGCGTGATCATGTGCCAGCACTTAAAGCTAGGACCTGCCCATGTATGCTTTACTAGAAGAAGCAAAGCCTGAGATTACAAAAACTTCATTATTATTTTTTATCATCCTAGAAATGTAATAGTATTAGGCTTGACAACTCAAAAATCTTGTGGTGGTTGGGATCAGTGTTTTTCTTCTTAAACACCTTCAACATTTGTTTTTTATTAAAAAATATTCTGCCTTTGATTTCCTACAGCCTGAAACAAAATCCATTGCCCTTCAAATACTGTCATGACCGTTGACTATAGTTAGAGAGGATTACATGGACTAACGGCACATTGAGTTTCTTTGAGATACTTGTGTCTAATTGTGTTTAAAAAAGAATGTTTCATTCTGTATTCAATATTCTGTGCTTTATTGTTTGGGGACAGAGAGGGGAGATGAGAAAGCTGTCTTCAATTTTAGTTGTATTTATTATAATTTGTAAGTCCAGATAATCAACTTTAATGTTTGTTGTGCTGGCAATTAGTGTCAAGCTTATACACAGATGGTGCATTGTTTCTTTGCTGCAGAAAGGACCCGTCTCCAAAGAATTAACAACACTGATTGCTTGTATGCTGAATATCCAAAATTCCAGTTGCTTAAGAAAGCTTATATTAAACCAATTTTAGGTCAAAAATTGCCCTTGCCTACCATTCTGCTATTGCTGCTGCAATTCCACTTGCAAAAATTAAAATGCATCTTATAAATCACAGAATCTTAAGGGTTGAAAGGGACCTCAAAAGGTCATCTAGTCCAACCCCGCCTGCCAGAGCAGGACCACCAACAGTGGGTCACACAGGAATTTATCCAGGTGGGTTTTGAATGTCTCCAGAGAAGGAGACTCCACAACCCATCTGGGCAACCTGTTCCAGTGCTCCATCACCCTCACAGTGAAGAAATTCTTCCTTGTGTTTCTTTGAAGCCTCTTATGTTCTGTCTCAATATTTCATTTCATTTCACCTGGGACAGAGCTTCCTAGTAGCCAGTACAGGGCTATATTTTGGATTTCGTGTGAGAAGAATGTTGATAACACACTAATGTTTTACTTGTTGCTAATTATCACTTCTGTTAAGGATTTTTTAACTTCTCGTGCCCTACCAGCGAGAGGGCTGGAAAGACACAAGAAGTTGGGACGGGACAAACCAGGACAGCTGACCCAAACTAGTCTAAGAGCTATTTTATACCACAGAACCTCATGCCCAGTATATAAACTGGGAGGAGCTGACCAAGAGAGACAGATCACTGCTCAGGCATCGGTCAGCAGGTGGAGAGCAATTGTATTGTGCATCACTCAATTTAAAAAATTTATTACATAATTAAAACATTAAGATGACTGTAGAGACAGGAATACATATTCTGTAGTGGCAAATGAAGGTCCAGTTTTGTCAATATAAAGCTGGTGTACTCCTTCAAGAGTATTCTAAACTTTTCTGATATTTTGAATGGATAGGAAGCTTAAAAGAAAAAAAGACAAAAGAGTAATTGTGAATAGCTAAATAAAAGTTAGCTAAAATTTAGAGACACTCACTAGCATAAAAGTAAAAACAAAATCAAGAAGAGCTAACTCAGCTGTGCAGTATTACTAATTTTATAGTGACCGCTTTCCGTACAGCCTTTATATTCTGCTGCAGCTTAAAAGAACAATGGATATTTAAAGAAGACGATAGTGATTTGGTGGGCAAGGTGCAAATTTACCTTCTGTAATATATAAATCATCCTGTGATTGACTAATGCATTCTCCAAGAGACCACTGAGTGCAGTAGGGTGGATAGATTTGATGTATGTCTAACATCACAGTCGTGCAAATCAAATAAAGGCTAATGAAACTCCATGCTTCACATCACAAGATTATCACTTTCTAGCGCAAGAAAGTTTTTCCCTTGTGCAGCACTGTACACATTGACTAACTGGATTACTAGGAATAGTTTAATCACCAATTATTCTTCAAGTAGAAATATGTGATTTTTCTCCTTATGCTGTTCAAAAAGACTGAATACCTTGAATTGTTTAACAGCTCAAGGAGAGGAACAATGCATTCTATTTGTGGGTCTAGAAGAACAATGATGTATACAGGGAATAATATTCTGTACCTCCTGTATAAGAATAGCTTTCTCAACAGACCTTCTGAATCACATGGGACAGTTTTGATTTGTTCCTTTTTATTTTACAGTGAGAAGGATCCTGGCTCTGAAATATATAGGTTCTCCATGAGTCTCAGGAATCCTTGTCTGCACACTTATAAACATACATTTTTTCTTCTTTGTTCTCAAGACAGAGAGAGATTAACATTCTATATTAGTAGTTGTTTGTGAACTTCAGTCTTCATTCTAACAGACTGATGCCAAATACACTTAACTGGAATGGAGTTCACTTGTAGTAGTGGCTTTCTCTGAGCAACTGAAGACAATATACAACTTATAACCTCATTAAAAATTCAGTTACTTCAGCTTTTTGAAAAAGTTGAATACTATATGAGATATTTTCTGCCAAATCATCTAAAAATATGAAATGTGAATAACTAGTTTTGCTTTCAAGTACTACAGATCAGTTTGTTGCTTAATAATGTTTTAAATTGTTACTGTAACAGTACGTGACGTAACTATTTTGCATTTATTTGGCTACACAACTTCACTACTCAGTTGTATCTTTTTTTTTCTGTCTGCAGTTTGCAAAAAATCCCATTCATCAATTGGATGTAGTATAGAAACTTAATATGTTACTTAACCTTTTCTAAAGGAGAAAGATTATTTGAACACCATGGAGGGGAGGTTTATTCTATTACCATGATTTTGTAAATATATCAGATGACTACTTCTTTTTGCTTGTTTAGAAGTCATTAATATTTGCTGAAAAAATAAATACCATGAAATGCAATAAAGAAGAATTCATCTGAAAAAAATGAAATGGATAGAAAAAAGGAGACCTCTCCTGTATTTCTAAGAACAGTCTTGATACACTGATCCCAAACAAAGCACTCCAGTGTCTGTGTTTCAAAGATTTCTGTGACATCTGGCAAGATTGACTCCACCAAAGAAGTGGTACAATTGAAAGTAGCTTACTTTAGAGAACCAGTGCTGAACACTAAAATGAAAGCCTTTATCAGAAATCTTATTTTTAGCTAAGAATGAATCCCTGTGACAACGAAATATTTTGTTCTAGGGTGCTTTAAAACATTTATATTTTCTTTGAAAACTAGATTGTCTAAGCTATTAAAACATAAATAAATGTAGAAGTTATTCAGTGAAAATCTGTATCATCTGTCCATTCCTGGGAACAGAGGTTTTCCAAAGCACGTATCTTTTCTTTCTAGCAACATCTAAAGTAGCAATGCTTTTCTCTTCAAAGCTATATCTAATTACACAGTTTTTCTCTTAATGTATTTTAAGTCATTCATAATCATAAGCTGACTGAAGAGATTTGCAACCATAAATAGATTCTTCTTAATAGCAAGCTTCACACGAAATGTCATCTCACATTTGTGGTGCAGCATTACTTATTAAAATAATGCCTTAGGTCAAAACTGAGTTAGAGTCTCTTCTTTTGGATTTTAATCACAGTATGGACCAAGAGCTCTGTCTCAATCTCAGTTTATAAATGGCAGATATTACACTCCATTTTTGGCTTTATTCCCCCTTTAGTTTCTGGTAACACAGAAATGTTTTTTTAAAATATCTTCAAGCAACAATGCAGGAATTCAGAGTGACACTTCATAAATAGACTTTCTGTGAAGAAAACTTTGTTTTAAACCAAAGCATTGCACAGAAATCATTCTGGTCTCCAAACCATTTGATAAATTGTTGCTGCATATTTTTTGACTCCGTTAATAAATACCAAGATGTTGTAGAAAACAGTCGCATTTTCTACATCTGTATGCATCTGAAAAAGAGAGTCACCAGTTATCAGCTTGAAACTGGGAAAGTTCTGTATATATTTTCATAGCCCTTGGTATCAGCAGATTAAACTTGCAGTAGAAACACTTCCATCTGTTTATTCATATGCCTTGAAACTAGAAAATGAACAGCACAAAAAGTGAGTATTAGTTTTCCTGTTGACACTAGGTGTTCAGCAGGGATGCATTTCTGTGTGTATATGTATAGACATATATATACATAGTTGTGTGGTTTTCTGTTTGCTTTTTGTTTGTTTGTTTTTCCTTATAAGAGAATTTCTTTCCAAAGCACTTGGTATTTCTAGTTTGTTTTCCTCAAATATTTACAACATTGACTCATTCTGTATTTAGACACACAAAACTACTATTTCTTTCTATTTATGCAATCATAATTAGTGAGAGAATTCAAGGTGATTTTGGTTGATGATACAACTCATTACAATTGTTTTATCTTATTATATTCAAATATCATGTTCATATAGACCTGAATTAAGGTAAGCTTTTTTTGAGTAGTGATGACATATTGAAATGAAGTTCTTTTAATTTTTAACTGAAAGTTCATTTTTTCCTCAGTGTCAGCATTTTCAACACTGAACCACTGAACAAATTTAATAGATATGAGAGTGAGATGACCCAGTGTTCATTAAATTGGATGGATCTATTCTCACTGAATTTAGTAGAAAGTACTTAGCTTGAAAAAAATGAAAAAAAGTCAAGTTATAGGGGAAAGAGAGAACTGGTTTAATGAAATTTAACTGGCAAGCTAATGATAATTGCTACAACAGTGGAAAAATGGTTTTACTTCGTCTCCCTAACTGTCACCAACTCAACAGTACAAACCTTTAAGAAGAGCATGCCAGCACCAATTAGCCTATAAATCCTGACCCATTTCTCTGAAAACTGACTAGTCACAACACACTTTTTTGACAACACAGGCTATAAATTTTTGTGTTTGTTCCTATTAGCCACCTGTACTTAGGTTCTTCAGTGTAAGCTTCAGGAGAAAGAATTCTCCTGGTTCCAGCTGGGAAAGAGACTTTATAAAAGGGCAACTGATGTAAAGAGCTGCTGGTTACTCAGGCTATTTGTCTTCTATGCTCAATGCAATTGAGACCAGAAATCAATACAGACAACAAAGCCATGTGAAAATACTATAGTGGAGTCTATATAGTTCCAGAGGGATCCTCTTGTCCTTCTCTCAGTGATGTATTAAGACTCTTGATGTAAATAATTTTAAAGAAGCATTTATAAATGTTTCCCCTGCCAAAGAGAAATGGAAGATTTCAACGCAGGTATACTTAGTTTGTCTTTTCCCAAAGAAATCCTTCTGGTTGTTGTTTTTGTCTACAACCCTCTGATAATCACAATGAGCCAAAACAGCAGATAGTTTAGGTCAGTGATAGAAGCTGAACAGTGAATAGGGATCACTTGGAACAATGTTTTTAAATGGAAGAGAGAAATACAAAGTTACAGAGTGAAGCTTTTCTCTTTTTTTCTTGTGGGTAAGACAGGGTTGCAAGGATGAAAAACTGTTTTGGGATTAATAGGAAAAGAAGGGACACAACAAATGACTCCTCTTCATGACAGATGAACTCTGAAACACAAGCGTTTCTATCACAGAGGAGATGAATGTTATGTATATGATACAGTAATTACTCTCTACTTTCTCAAGTATTTATTTTCAAGTGGATTGAATCAAGGTCTTGATGCTTATACGTGGAAGTAAATGGAAGTTCTGCCTTTGGCTTTGATCTCAGTTCCAGATGTTCACAAGATTTTATTGATTTTCCCTATACCAAATTTCAAAAGCAACAGCTCAATTTTTGGATATGGAGTAAAGCAGTATTAAAAATGTCTCATGTGTTAATTATATATGTGTATCAGCACATTCCTTTTCCCTATGCAGACTGTTTTTACTGATACTTTCAACTTGGCTGAATGGAAGGAAAATATTTGTGTATAAACAGATGGTGTTAGTTGAGTGAGAACTACTTTCAAAGACAGTGTAATGTGAACAGACCGGATGTTTCAGCACATTTGCATTATAAGATGGAAATTGGATTGCAGTTTTGAGTAAGAACTATTTTTAGGATTCTGTAACACTTTATACTGAGGTGGCTGAAGTTTGTGGCTATCCCATTCAGGCCAGTGAAGTATTGTTTGTTCATATCTGTGAGTGGGCATGCATAATTACTTACATAAAGACAATAACTAAAAGCCTTAACTAATGATGAAAACCGGTTCATTTTAATCTAATCATAATGGGAGACATCCCTTGCCCTGAGAGTTCACAGTTTTAAAGAGACCAAGAGCCTTATAGACTATAGAGAAAGCAAGAGGTAAAAAGGAGTTTGTTTCAAGACAATTACAGCTATAAAGTTGATGTGTAAACTGGATTTCAGTGGGAATGGCACAAAAGCTTCATGCATTTCAGTAGTGTCTATAATTCCTTCTGACAACTTTCAGAGTCCTTCCAGACAAAAATTGATTCAGATTTCTTGTGAGTCTGCCTTAGTAGATCTTTGCTATAGATCTTTGCTATCAGATTTGGATGAACAATTAGAAGGGTCAGAGGTCAACCGAGGCCTTAGGCAATGTTCAATATGTTGACACTAGAGTGCAGAAGATGTTCCTGTGAATGCAGAAAGTCTGTCTGAACACTTCTAGAGAAAGTAGGTCAAGCCATAAACAGTTTCCTCAAGACACTTGAATTCAGAAAACTCGATTGGATTGTAACTTATTCCAAGTACTGAGTTAAAGATTAAGTTTGGCAGTTGTTTTAGAAAGGATACGTTGCTTCCAGTGCAATACTTGAAGGGTTAAGCTCAGAAAGAGAGTCTGACTTTTTGCTTTCAGATAATTGCATGGGTAAGTACATCACCCCATTCTGCACATGTAAAAGGGTGCTGGTAGTGTTATCCCACAAGCAACATTCAGTAGCTAGTGTACAATGAGCCAACCTTATGCACAGAGCCAAGACAAATATTTATTTGGTGTTAGCACAAAGATGGGTGCTAGGTGGCAATTCCACAAAGCTAGAACACCATAAAAGGGAACTGTCACGTGTTTATCCTGTTGCATGATTAGTAAAATTCTGCCTAAATTTAAACTCCTTGGTTAGTAATTACCATTCCTTACACTATTGATTAGTTATATTTAAATTAGCCTCACGTGTGATGTAAATTAGCATGCATGATCCTGGCAGGGACAGGTCTAGATCTAGGTCTAGATCTTGGTCTTGAGCTGGTAGTGTTCCTCTGCCACCTTTACTCTTCCTGAGTTACTATGGATGTTTGCTGACTTCAGTCTTCTGGGCAATTATCCAGCCTTTGGTGCCTTCTGAGGCAGGAGATACCCTCTTTATTAGTCTCTGGTCTCTCTTCAAGGATACAAAGTAGTCAGGTTCACATGCTGAAGCTCTTAATTAATGGTCATTCCAATCTAAACAGTGTTACTACAGCTTCTGCATTAACCCCTTCTTCTATCTGCCAGATCCTATTTCACAAAATACTCAGCTCATTGTCCTTGCCTAAAGGAAAATTTCATTCTACAATGTACATCAGTAGCTGTACTCAGCCTCAGCAGCTGACAATGTCAGCCACATTACTGATTGCAGGCATAAGAAAAAAGTGTTTTTACTCTATTTGCTCAGGCAACAATGAAGGGCTAAGTAGCTCTAGAGACTTTACTGACATGGGTGTGGCATAATTACTGAAGTGGCCTGGAAACTAAAACTTACATTAAAAATAGGGCATTGTTCACCAATTAAGGAAAGTTATAAAATCAAGAAGACTTAAAGGGTAGTTACAGCTGCAGCTGGTATGTGAGGAATCAACAACACAGCAATTCCCTGCAAAATACCAGCGAGAGTGGAGCAGACTCTGTGTCCAGGCTTTGTGATGAGACACTGGAGTGAGATGGTCCTCTAGAACTGATAAGCAGCACTTCTTTTTCTTCTCTGAGCCAAAAAGGACTTTCAGATCTTGACAAAATGCTATCCTTTGTGTGAACTTTGCTCATTCTAATGTCATTATAATACCAAAACACACCTCCATCCCAAAGACTACCCACCTCTGAGGTGCAACCTCCTTGAGTCTAAGCCCTGAATTTTTTGTAAGCTATACCTTTAAATGTGAGGCACGAGGATTTTACACCAGTCATAATAAGGGTATTTGGGACTAGACTCACTCAAACTCCAACTTGAAGGTAAAAAAGAAGTATAAAAATGGTTAAAGAAAGGAGAGATATTGGGGGAAGACACCATCATGAAGAAGTCAAGGGAAATTGACTCCTGGGATCAATCAACAGGCTGAGCCTTTCTTCCTCCCACCTTGGGATGCCTTGGGTGAGACTTAAACTAAGTGCTGCTTTGGGAAACTTAAAAATCTCTCTAGAGAGTTACACTTTCACTTTCTGTAGCCAGGCTGAATTTTCTATAGCTTTGCATGCATTTTGGGGACAGTCGCTATCATTGGCAGTCCATAAGAACTTGTATATCTGTTGCATGAATAAAACTGCACTAAGTAGCCAGTCATCACTGTTTCTTACTGAATGTGGCCAAACCCTAGAGTGTGGCCATGCTAGTTCATGAGCATGACTAGACTGAAAGTGCAGTCCACTGTCAGTGTATCCAGAATCATGATAGATCACAGTAAGTGGACACAGCTGGACTGATTGCGGCAAATCACACATCATTCAGAATTTAAATCTAGCCACATCTAACCTCCCACCTTGATGAGGAAAGTTAGAAAGCAAGGGGGGTTATTTTCTGCCTAACCACTCTGTCCCATTTTGATGCAACAGTGGTTGACCAA
This sequence comes from Colius striatus, assembly GCF_028858725.1. NCBI lineage: Eukaryota > Metazoa > Chordata > Aves > Coliiformes > Coliidae > Colius > Colius striatus. Next base: position 11,006,557 of record NC_084762.1, read on the forward strand.
GAAACTGTTATCAAGGTGCTAAGTAGATTCTGTTGCAGTAGGTAATGGCTCAGTAATAGAGGCAGGAATAGTGGAATACCAACAACAATTTATATGAGACTTTATTAGCAAACAAGGCTAAAAGTATTATATCAACAAACAGTAGCTATCTGTATTTCTGTACTTTCTAATGTCTGACCAAATGATAATCTCAAAGCTGAATTTGTCATTTGGCTTGATGCTAACCCTATAACTTATCAAATTTCTGGAAATTCACTTGAATACGTGAAATTCTAACACTCAGTGACCAGTTCTGCTACAAATTTTAGATTTTTTTATCATAGTGCCTGAGCTTACAAAGCAAATACCAATAGAAAAATGGAAATTAAAATGGTATTTAAACTGTATATCTGCACCAAAGGAATTTTTTTTTGTATTTTATGTACTCTCTCAGTAAACATCAAAACAGCTTCAGAAAGGATTTTTTCTGTGGACTCCAGTTGAAGGTCCAACTCTGGGAAAGCAAACAGAAGATAAAAATTCATCATATTCTCTTCTCACTGTAGCTACCAAGTTTCTTTCCCAGCTGTAGCTCAGATAGACGATTCAAATTACATTATAATTAGCTTTTCAATTATGCAGAGTTGTCTTAATATTATAGACAACTGTAAAGTGGCACAATTTTTCAGAAACTCTGTGATTGGCAATTACTGTGCAGTACTATCTAGACAGAAAGCAGTATTTCATTACAATTTATTTCAGAGTGTGAGAGACAGTTTGTCTTGAATATTTTTATCCCTGAATAAACTGAAAGAGTCCATATGTCTTCACAGACTACTACAAACTTTGATCCAGATAAATCTCATTGTAAATTGCAGTAAGAATTTTCTATCTTGAATAATTAGTGTTGCTTACATTGGAAATAAAAATCTAAAATCAGTGGAGGTTAAAGTGTTAATATAAGAAATAGACTACTTTTAATCTACTCTATATCAAAAACATGGAACATATTAGTTTTTTCACAGCACACTTTTAAATACTGAGGATTTTTTTCCCTTTCACATGTAATATCTACTTGAAGAAGAATTAGCAATAATGTTGCTTCAAGTCAGCTTTAGGAAAAAAAAAAATTAGTTGCATTAAGTAAGGACCAACCCACTTGCTCTGAAAATGTGACTAATATCTACCAAATCTTTTTATCACCATAGGAACTGTTAAAATTACAGGAAAGATACCAGGCTATGTGTTCAGCAAAAGACAAACACAGGCTACATTAAATTATGTCTAAAAGTACTTTAAACCAAATGAACCAATCCTGTTATTATCTGATCAGGCTACTCTACCCAGTGTCAGCTAAAACTCATTAAATTAGCACCAAGTAACCATAGGACTCAGGTCAAAATGAAGACATGACTTACATTTCAAAGTGTTAATGATTATTTTAGAAATTGCAGATCTGGGGCAAAGCTGAGCTTCAACCATGCAGTACTTTTTTGAGTGATTGTCATTTGGCTTTTCAGAATTTATTTTGAATTTTCAATGTCTTTTTATTCCTCATCCGCTCCTAGCAGTTGTATTTATGGTGAATGAATTAGTCAGATAATTTGTTTAATGGGTCTGGCTTTTGTTTTTTACCTTCCAGAAGTTTCTACGAAGCACTGCTTGGAATAGAATAGAATAGAATAGAATAGAATAGAATAGAATAGAATAGAATAGAATAATTTCAGTTGGTAGGGACTTAAACGATCGTTTAGTCCACCTGCCTGACCAATTCAGGGCTGACCAAATGTTAAAGCATGGTTTTAAGAACATTGTCCAAATGCCTCTTCAACATTCATAGGCTTGAGACATTGACCACCTCTCTAGGAAACCTGTTCTAGAGTTTGACCAACCTCTCAGTAAAGAAGTGCTTCCTAATGTTCAGTCTGAACCTCCCCTTCTGCAGCTTTGACACATTCCCATGTGTCCTATCACTGGATCTCAGGGAGAAGAGATCATCACCTCCCTCTCACCTTCCCTTCCTCAGGAAGCTGTAGAGAGCAAAGAGGTCACTTCTCAACCTCCTTTTCTCCAAACTAGACAAAGCCTAACTTAGCTTAGGTGATTGATCACTCCTCATAGGACATTCCTATGGAGTCATGGAGGCCAGGAGAGGTCCTAGATGTCTGAAGAGAGATAGATGTACTCTTCTCTTAAAGAGTAAGTGGAAATATCAGTGGAATCCTTGGTTACATACTTCAGTCTCTGATAATACCATGGGCCATGGGCCTCATACTGGCCACATGAAGATGATGGGGAATGGCTGGCATGAATTTACCATAGGTAAATCAAGCTTGATTAACCAGATTGTCCTTTGTGATAAGATTATCATTTGATGCTGGGTTTATGGATTTAGGGAAATTGCTGACTATTTTCTGCCAGAAAGCTTTTGAGTCTGTTTACCATAGCATTATTGTATTAGAAATGGGATGTTACAGGGTAGATGAGTGGACTAGCAGCTTGGTAGAGTGCTGAATGGTATTCTACCTGGAGGTCAGTTGCAAGTTGCAAGGGGCATATCTTCCTCAGTGGCATGTCCTGTTCCATGTTTTGAACAATAACCTCAATGAGGCAAGAGAATGCACCTTTCTTAAGTTTGTGGATGACATCAAACTGTGGTTTACAACTGGTATGCTCCAGGGCAGGGCTCTAAATGGCAGCTCTACATGGATGAATAGTTGAGATGTAAACAGATTAACTTGGCTTGGGGACCGATAGTGTTCTTTGTTACACTCGGAAACTTGCTTCAGTGTTGTTGCTTCCGTGACAGTCAGTTGGACAAATTTTACTTTGCAGAAATTCAAAAATAAGCTTAAGGTAACATCTAATGATAAACCTTTGTGACTATGACTTTAAGTGCTGTTCATGGAACATTTGTGTGTTAAACAGTATTTTAGCTATATAAGCATGTACACACAGAGGTATGCATTCATGTATGAAATGATGTATTGCTATAAATTATAATCATTCAATGACATCTGCTATAATTGTTTTATTCAACTGACAAAGCAGCTCGTGCAGGTTTTTTTTATCATAGTCTTTCACTTATTTTCTTCTTAAATAAAGCATAGTTAAACACCCTATTTTTAAAACCCTATTTTGAGGAAATATTTCCCCTGTGTTGATTCACTCTGTCAGTCAGTATTTTGACCTACCCAAGCTCTGCTGGTCAGGATTGTCTGGATAACTTACACTTGCTACTAGAGGAACTGAAAACGATGTAAAGCTGTTTGAACTTGTGTCCAGAGAGTGTTACCAAATTCATATGGTGCAGGACAACAACATATGTGCTAAATTAAATTCCAGAAATCACAGAATCTTAAGGACTGGAAGGGACCTCAAGAGATCATCTAGTCCAACTCCCCTGCCAGAGCAGGACAACCTAGAGTAGGTCACACAGGAACTCATCCAGGTGGGTTTTGACCATGCTGGCATGGCTAAGAATTTCTGCTCATTAGTCTGGACTGTCAGTGCAGTCCTGAGGTTGCTATATTGCTTTCAGTTTTAAAGTAAGTATAGTCATTTAACTGCCATTGTGTTGACACTATCTTTTTTCCATTATATAGATGTGATGAGCTAAGCATAACTAAGTAAAGCTGCTAATTCTTTACACATTTCTACAGTGATGCGATTTACATCAGAACACTGCAGTAATCTGGTTGCAGATCTGAGAGCTGGCTTTCAATCATATTAGTACTTGTCAAAATAACTCTATATAATTACCTCTGTAGAAAAGAAGCTTTCTGCACAATTAAAAATCTAAGTTAATGGTTATTACAAGGGATTTTTTAAATTGCTTTTCACGAAGCTGGGTAAAATTTGCATTGCATTTTTTATGTCACTGTTTACATAAATGGTCTCATAACTAATACCAATTGCAAAAATGTCAATTGACATTTAATACACTCTGAAGCAAGGAGTAAAATACAAGCAATTATCTATAATCAACTGTTCCAACTACACTTTCAGTCTGGAAAAAGAGTGTTTCAGTTGTAGTGTGGTTGTAGTGTGGGCTTGCCTTGGTTTTCCCAAGTGCTTTTTCCAGGTGTGTATTGTCTGTTTCTTAAGAATCGAGTCCTGAACAGGATCCGAGTGCTGTGCTGTAAACTGCAGTGATTAAGGGCCTGCAATAAATTTGTTTCCTGGCTATAGATACATAGCATCATATGAAATACCAAGGGTATCCAGCCAGGCTTCTGGAGACTTCAAGAAGAGGCTAAGTCTGCTTCAGTTCTGTAAAATACCAAGCAACCTGTGGCAATATAACTTAATTCGATGCTATGCTGGTTTTTGGCTGGGATAGAGTTAATTTTCTTCACAGAAGTGCCTAGGGCTTCTGTGTGCTGGATCTGTAACCAAAAGTGTTGATAAAACAGGGTTGTTTTAGTCCTTGCTGAACAGAGCTTTTTTTTGCTTCTCATCCCACTCCACCAGTGAATAAGCTGGTGGCACACAAGCAGCTGGGAGGGGACACAGCCAGGACAGCTGACCCTAATTAACCCAAGTTATATTTCAGATTATGTGAGTCATGCTTAGCAATAAAGGCTAAGGGAATGGTTAGAGTTATGGGCTTCCCCAAGTCACCTTTAGATGTGATGGAGCTCTGCTTTGCTGGAGATGGTTGAACACCTGCCTGCCCATGGGAAGTAAGGAATGAATTCCTTGTTTTTCTTTCCTTGTGCATGCAGCTTTTGCTTTCTCTATTAAAGTTTCTTTAACTCAGCCTATGAGTTTTCTCACTTTTACTCTTCCAATTATGTCCCCCATCCCACTGTGGGGAGAGCGAGCAAGCGGCTTTGTGGTGCTGAGCTGCCTGCTAGGCTTAATCCACAAAAAAATTATTGTGTTTTATCACCCAAATTAGGTACACATGCCCACACACTGAAGGAGGTTGATGGGGTAGGTGATCCGATACACGATCCCAAGCAAAAATTCCCTCTCTCTGTTGAGACCCTGGAGAATATTCAAAGGCCACAGGCCTGGTTATATCCTCCTTGATGGATGGTTCTTAAAATTAACAAGAGTACAAATTTAAAAATCCAAAACACTTACCTTTAATTACAGACAGGAGACATCTAATCAAATGTGATAAATAAATATTAATTTTCCTTGTTGCCTGCATACAAATTGTAAATTATAAGGAATAATTTATATCAGTTAACTAAGATTTATTTGCTTCATTCTACGATACTTTAGTTGGATTCCATTTCAGTCGAGAATTATGAGGATTACTTAGATGTATGACAACTCCATGAAAATCATTGTGTGTAGAAACAGGAGCTTTACGAACATCAGTACTGTTTAAGGAAACAAAAATGGTTGTTTTGGGTACTCTTGTTCTGAAAACAATTCTTGTTTACTTCCTAATTTAATCCTCCAGTCACAGAATATTAACAGAATTATTTCTTTCTATTGTATGGTGAGTTTCAAGTTGAGGAAATTTTTATCCCTCTGAGAGATAAAAATATATTAAAAGGAAATCTTGAAAAGGAAAGAGGAATGTGGCATGGTAACAAGGCTACTTTGTAAGCAGCAAGGGAGTGCAGGGGAAAGGTTTAAAACAGGATCACTAAGAGCTCTCCATAGGTAAATACTGTTGGATGCAGTGGTAGAGAGTTAGCTTTGCAAGTCACTAGATATAACAACAGATCATTGATTAGTGATCCTTTCTTGTATTAAAGCTATGGACTATTAGGCTGTGAATGCACCAGTCATGCTAGCAGTAGCTTCTAAATGCCAGAGGCATGGTGAGGTGCACAGTGCCTGTAGCAAGACTCTGTACTTCTAGAAGTTTAGGAAGAGTAAAGGATAACTTTATCAGTGTATTGAGCACAATTGATTGTAATTTCTAGCTATTGTAGTTCTTTATCAGCAGCATAAAGAAAATGTGCTCTTGATATCCTGATCTTCCCTATCAACCTTCAAATCTTGAATTCTCTTGTGGACATGAGGTTTATTAGAGGATTAGTCTTGCTGTGTTTCCCTTACAAATAAGATTCAGGAATTTTAGATAGGTATACCACAGACTTTCACATCTGAAGTGTCTGGACTCTTAAAGGATCTGCATATACAAACAAATGTATCTGGTAGGGGTCATGGTGGAGGTGTTAGTCTGGGAGCTGTCTGCAATAGAGCCATTGACACCAGAATATCAGCCCCACTTCTGCTGTCTTTGGATTTTATCTGAGTTTAATAGTATGTTGAACAGGGACATGATCTCTTGGGCTATGTGACCATTATGGACTGCATTTTTTTTCAGTATTAAAAGTTTGAACTCCATATGCTTAAAATTTGGAGGAAATCTTTTTCTCTGTGGATGGAAAAAAACCCAGCATTCTTCATGAAAGCGTTATGGCCTTTCTCCATGCATTTTTAAAAGCCTGACAGCAAGCAGCCAAGACTTTCTGCCCTCTCTGCTATTGCTACTTCATAAATTCTCTTGTATTTCATTTATTATGTCTTGTGTAAATTGCAGAAGGTCAGTTTAAATCAGACACCTATCCCTGATCTTACCGACGCTTCGTGATCCATTTAAAAACAATCAAAAAGGTATGGGATGAAAACAGTGTGACTGTTTAATAAGGAAACTTCTAGGAAAGGCTATGCTTCAAAATTTTGCAGTCATACCTGATCTGTCTTTGAACATATTAGCTGCTTAAGTTTTATTGGACACCTGAAAGAAATAGTAAAGATCAACTTACACAGAAGTCACAGTCTAAGTCCAGAATTGTAGCCTCCTTCAATAATGTGCGAGTTCTTGAAGTAACAATGTGTGAAATGTCATGTGAATTTCTAGATTTGCTTCAGTTCAAATTTGCTCTGAGACAGAGATAGATCTCATTTCCCCATTTGAGCTCAATTTAAAGTTCTTTAGCTTTGCATACTGCTGAGTATATGAAATTGAATGTATGTGAAAGGGAAGACAGAAGCAACTTGTGAGTGGAGATCTGTGAGATAAAATTATAAGCTGTCAAATGATGAGTATATCAGACACAATGGGGCAGGAGGAAGAAAGGCCGCATGTTGGATACCTTCCACTTGTGCTGGTATAGTCGTTTCAAATGTATATAGAAATTTCCAGACACCTGATACAGTCATTCCTTAATGAAATAAAAATGTTATTACTTGGATTAATTTGATATCAGCAGGTATAAGTTTTAACTTCTAATAATGAAAACTTATATTTAATATGAATTTCGATGTACATGTGTGCAAGTTGGTGGAAGTTTAAGTGAAAGTAAATTCCACACAGGAGAACTTTCAGAAACGAAGTCAGGAGCTATGATTTGCAGAAAGTAAAATTTTCATTCCTGCCCAGGACAGTTTTGAAATGTGAAAAGTAAGATTAGAAAATTAAGGAACCTTTACATAACACAGTTCAGTTGAATTTCTTTATAATTCATTTGTAAAGATTACGTGTGCACAGAAGTCAGAAACAATTCTAAGTGTGTGCAGTTGAACATCTGAAAAGCTCCAATGAAAACAGATTTCAAATCCAACTTTTACAGGTTAAGTGTAATGTTGAATGTTAACAGGGATCTTAAACTTAGTCCAATTAGTTTTAATATCTTCTCTATTAGTAATTTTTTTTTTTACTTTTTATTAAAGTTTTGGGTTTGTTTGGTTTTTTTCTGTAGTGAATTTTGAGGTTTAAGGTTTAAGCTGCAATGTTTGGTTTTTGCTTCTTGAAAATCTAAGTCCTCATGTGTCCTTAGCAACATTAGCTTTCACAGAAGCTAGAAAAACATTCTGAAGAACCCAACTTATCTCATGAACTAGCAATTTATAGTATGTAGTTCAATGTAAAATATGTGCTTGTGAGAATATTATTTCTTACTATGACACTTTCAGTAGATTTCAGATCTACCTACACTATTTTGTTTCTCTGCTACATGTACAATGATGATAATTTATAGTAATAAAATTGAAGTCAGAATTTCAAGCTTCAAGAACCTGAGAAATTGAGTTTAATTTCTCAAATTGCTATGACTTTACACAGAAGCTGTAATTACTCAGTCTTACTACCGATAGAAAGCAAGCTAGCGTAAAAACTTTTCCAATAACTGAGGAGAGACAATAACATGGTAGCTCTTTTTCACCTGTAGTACTTAATAGGTCTCAGTAGCTGTAAATGGAAGGAACCAGCAAGTGCGGTCCTCAGTAATGCAGCACAAATGATTGCAAATGTTATGTCAGGTTATTGAGTGCAAAAGGATCTGTGCAGCACCTCGAATGTTGGCTCTGCACAGAGAGGAATGCCAAATGTGTTTTTTCCTCAGCTGTTTCTGTATTCCCACTGCATATGAGTCAGTTAGCAAGCTCTTCATGGAAGAGTTGGATTTCATTTAACTGTTACACTGTTGCCCTCAGAAAATTATTTTGTATCAAGATACCTATACTTGAAGCCCATGTTTAGGTGCAAAACCATGTATGAATTCTCATCATCTTTAACTTTAGCTGCCATTTAGTAATCTGCATTGTATAGTGTACTTTCACTGTGTTTTATGTTGCTTCAAATATTCAGAGCCACCGCTCCCTATCTCCAGCTCCTTTGTGTTGCTTTTCCCATGCTGTATAATTGACTGTATTTGCTTCAGAGGGACTGACAATCTTCTTGCTAGGGGTCTTTTATTTATGTAGAACATGTCTGTTTTCTAGGCTTATATAACCTTGAGTATCTAGAACGGACCATGCTGGCTGAGATGGAAGTACAGATGCTAAATCACATTTGGCTATATATCTTAGAGGTTACATCTCTTATTGTGTTGGTTTTCCTCCTACAAAATACAGCTGTCAGCAGGGACCTGTGCATTTGTCCCTGTATTTGTAAAGGATTCCCCCAACTTTAGTACAAAGTTTGAAGCTTTGACACATATGACATTTCAAGGTTGACTGTTGCAGCAACTCCTAAAAGACATTTTGCATTCTAATAGCATCTTCATCCTGCTGGTTCTGGCATGAGCAGTACTGAAGAGCAGGTACCCATTTCATCATTTGGGTGTTTGTGTCCTTTGTTGTTAGCAGATTTTGTGGAGTTACCCATGTAAATTTGCTAACAGTAGTATGATTACATTGTTTTTTCTGGGTCTGGGGTGGCCAGAAGATCTAGAGAAACCTTTGAACAGGAGGACTGTCAGAGTAGATCTCATGGTCCATGAGAGTCTAAATCCATTCTGTCAGTGTGTTAGAAGGTCTGGTAAAATTAACAATGTTTTCCAAGAGTGAAATCTGTTCTCTGTCTTAGTATTTGTAGGCTTGCTTAGAGATTTACATCTCTTCTTTCTAAAACCTAACTTTCCTAGAATATAGGACTCACTCTGGAGTCTAATACATTAATAATGTTATTTCCTATTATATGTTACAATAGGAGTTCTATTCTCTCGTGCACAACAGAGTCCAGCTGAGACTCACAAGACAGGCTTCAATGGTGGAAAATTTCTCACACATTTACTGAAATAATCTACTTGCATCCTGAATCAGAAAAGTAGATTTTCCCACTGAACATCTGCTCCGCATTTGGAGACAATATGTGTCCATACATGTATCCCGTTAAAAACAAAATCAACTCTATTGTCTTTTTGAATATGGCAATTAAGCAGCATGAGTAAAATCGGAATAAACATATATACCAAACAAAAAAGGAAATGAAACTGTTCAGCACTTTCCTGGAGAATATTATGGTTTACTAAAATCCTGTAAGCAAAAAACAACTAAGGCTATTGAATGTAGAGGTTTTCTACATCTGACTTATTTCAGAGATCTTTATGGAAGGAGATAATATAATGAATAATTTCATCATGAAACGTTGAAGTGCATGAGCATGTGGAACTAAGAGGAGAATCTAGTCCCAGTGGTCTCATACAGTGAATTGCTATCATCTAAGTTTTATATTATTCTATTTAAATCACACATAATCTTAAGATACATAATCATTGGAGTTGTTCCTATACATATACTGCTCATATGGCACCTCATAATTACTCTACTTTCCAATAATAGAACTGTTAAGAGTATTGTTTTCTATGTGTTTACATTACCTACTCTCTATGAATACAACTTGTAAACAAGTGTTCAGTTCAAGAATATGCATGACATACATACACCAAAAAAAAGGGAGTTCTGCCTGGCAACACTCAGTCTTATCTCAGCTGAATTTCAGATCTCTGTCTCCCTCTGTGGAATACAGATTCATCGGTCATATGATTGTGATTAAGTCTGAAGGACAGAGAGAGGCAGCCACAGGCTTCTGTGTCCAAATCCTGAAGTGATTGGAAGCTGGTTAATGGTGTTAACGTGGATCCATCTTCTTGATAATACCTCCTGTCTTCACCACCATGTATCTTAGCAATGAGATGTTGGACCCAAAAGTGCTGAGGCTTCCATCTGATGAACTGCAACTTTTGTGGTGCACCTTTAAAATACAGCACTAACAATACCACACTAAGTCCTCACCTAAAAAGGATAGTATATCATCTTAAATTCATCAATGAGAGATCATGTCCTTTGATGTATTCATTTAGACATCTATATGACACAAGAATCACAGAATCTTAGAATCGTTACTGTTGGAAAAGACTTTTAGATGATCAAGACCAATCAGCCACCTCACACTGCCAAGCCCATCACTAAACCACATCTCTCAGTATTTTATTTATGCATCTTTTGAATATGTCTAGGGATGGTGACTCCACCACTCCCTGGGCATCATGTCCCAGTGCTTAATAATCTCAGTGAAAAAGATCTTTAAATGAACAGATTTGTAAAGGTAAATTATACCAGTGAGATTTCTTGATTTAAATTTCTGTGTTGCTCAGAGAAGAAACTGAGCTCTCTACAGATCGACTCCATATGCATTTTTGCAGGGAAAAATAGTCTTTCAGTCTCCAAAAATGAACATCTCAGCCTTCAGGTGACTCTTACAAATCAAAGACAGATTTGTAAAATGCCAACTATTATTGTCAATTAATAATGTAGATAATTCATCTTTATCTCCCAATTAGAGAGATCATCTCACCAGAATCTTCAAATGACCATATGGTGTCAAGCCATATTCTTATGTAGCCTAATATGTTTTCCTTGGGCAGTTGCCAAAAGAACAGGAAAGTAGTATAGTAATTATTCTGTCTCTCTTAAATCAGAGAATGTAAGAACACAGTAGCCTGTATCATTGTTAAAACAATAATATTTTGAGTTACTAACTCTCAGATTTATCATCCAGGGAGAGAGGTTAAAAGGAAGGTTGTTTTAAATATGTGTTTACCTACTAAAAGTGAGGTTTTTAAATTGTTCACAAAAATGTAAATTGGGCAGTAAGAATGTTGAGTTGCTCTGAAAAACCTTAAGCTTTCAAATACAATTTTACTATTTTCATTATTTTTTCTTTTTAAATTTAAATTATTAGTTTTGTTTCAGATGGGGAATTGCTTGTGTGAGTACTATATTACATTGTATAAAAACCTCATGCTATTGCTTCTCTTGCATTTGTGCTTAAAGGAACCAACTGAGAATCTGTTTATGCTGCACTGTAACGTCACCAAAGATGGTTTCTGCTCCTCAAATATTTTCTGGTCCAACTAGAAGTGATATAAACTGATGTTAAAGTAACATCACAGAGTATTTGTACTATGAAACTTGAAAAGCTAGAAGGAATATGATGTAAAATGTGCAAGCATCACAGCCTTCAGGTGACTCCTACAGCCTTCGTCAAGTGGACTACATAATTTGTGTTGAAGAAAGATGTTTATTATATGTAATACTTGGACCACTTACAGTGAACAAGTCAATAGATTTTGTCTTTTTCAAAATTAGTTGTGAACTGACTTCTGAGAAGGTTTCATAAAACTACTGAATTGAATATATCACACAGAACAGTTTATTTCACTGCCTCTTCATTCCACCAGTTGCAGTGTGAAGACTTGTGGAAAGCCTGAGTACGGCAGAATTTTAATGTGAACTACTCTCACAGTCACACTCCGCTGTTACTGTGACTCATTTAAACTAATACCTCAGCCTGGGATTACTGCCACACTTCCACATCTGTTCTTTACTGTTCTGATCAGTTGTGTTCTGACAGTCTCCGTATCTTCACTTAACTGTAGCAGATCTCTGATTTTAACTTAGTTTTGGAATACTGTTACATGTTGATTGTGATACTAAGAAAGTTAGAAATATGTTGCTATAGAAATGTATTGCTTTTGTTCAACCACATCCTTAAAAAAGCAAAGTCTAGACTCTGTGCATGCCTTAAACTTTAGTTTGCATTTATTGCAGACAGCCTACTTGGGAGCCTCAGCCAGAGGTTTACTTGTGTAAATAGAATGTGTTTCTATAAGGTATCATCAGTAACAACTCTTGCAACTTGTCTTCAGGTTACTTCTTGGATTTCTAAGATTGGCTTAGTTAACTTCCATTAAATGAAATACGTTAGCTCATACTACCTTGTGAAGTCTTTCAGAAGTTCAAGAGAACATTTCCTTCTGAAGCTTAATCTTTTCTGTCCTACTGTAAGATACAGCTTGGTTATTCTTAAATTATTTATCTGAAGAATACAGATGAATTTCTTTTGAAGAAGGAGCCAGCTGCTCAATTTACTTGGTTAAGAGTGAGATTTTTTTCCTGAAAAGCCTTTATTCCGTCTCATTGGGACATTACTCCTTAGTGGGAAGTGTGTCTTAAACTTGAGTGAGGCCTCTCCTTCTACATCAGTCAGTTGTGTTTACTTAGTTTATAAACAGGATAAATATAAACTAAATAAATATAGATATGTACCTACCACTAGCTCTTGACAGAACACAGACATGGTTATAATTAAACACTCTAGGGTGGCAGTGGATTAAGGAATATTGATCCCTAATGTCCTTCTTAAAAGGATGTTACACATGCATGGCATGTTGACTACGTTTTATAATTAAAGGATTATAAAATAAGATTACAGTTAGAGTTAATAAGAAAAAGTTTGAGTGACAATGTACTTATAAGAAATAGTACAGAATCCTTGTTGCTTGAGACATTTGAAAAGAGACGGGGCAGGTGACCTTTTCCATCTCTGACTCCTACGTTTCAAGCTTGGATTTCAAACAGCCTTGTCAAGCATTTGTCTTTGATATTGTTATTTCGAGCAATGAATTTTTAATATTCAGTAAAAGTTACTTTGTAGAGAACATACAAAGAAAAGTTTTTAGATTTTACAGTCTAAATTTGATCATAATCCTTTTTGGTTGAAAGTATAATACATTTAATGGTCCTACCCTAACTCAGGAGAGGCAGTTAATTGAAAAGCAGGATAACTTTATTTCAAATATTAAAAGAGTCTCTGTGCATTATGTTATATAGCATTTTTTAATACTGTACTTATTTTTATTTATGGTACCTTTAAAACCACAGTTTCTGATAGGAAGTGGTTCTATAGTGTTTAATTGCTTCCAGCTGCAAGCTTTATTATGAAAGAACTCACTGGGAAAGTGCAAGGCATGAGGAAAAGTGTATGTTCAAGAATGGATTCTAAACAAGATGTATTTTGGAGAAACTTTCACAGAACGAACATTTCTTTCTAATCAACTGGGTTCAAGTATAGAGGGAGGGCTATTAAAATCCCCACTTTTGCAACATCAGGGAATACTGTCTTACAAATATTCTTTTCTGAACTTATGATAGAGGTTTAAGAAGAGTACCTTTGAGTGCATTAGTAGCAGAGGAAAATGTCCCCATGCAGAAAGGAAGAATTTCTCTGAAATGCACTCTGTGCACAAAATTGTGGTTTTGGAACTGTAGAAACAATGTTGGAAAACATAAATTCCAAAGAAGTTTCTTTGGTATCAGTAGGGAAAGGAGTAAAGAACAGAAGTACCACCAAAAAGTGTATAATCAATTTAGCAAATGTAATCCCTCCTGTCACTTGTGCTGGAGAAGATCCACTCAATTAACTTGATGTTTAAGTAACAAATAACCCCAAGCATATAAAAAGTCTCAAAGTTCATGTAAAACCTATGTGCAGATTAAGAAAGCTCATGAACTTGATCAGGAAGGAAGAGTGGCTGTCAACAGAATCTGCAGAGAATAAAGAATGAATAGCTGAATAGAGAGACATCTTAAGCAGATCAAAAGTCATATTGATGACTGCATAGTGTAAAGACAGATAGTTTTGAGACCATTTCTCCCATGAATAAATTAATCAAAAAGCAGTGGTATTCCAGAAGTCTGCAGCATAACATGAGGCTGCACAGAGCCAGAGTATGCTAGGAAGAGAGGGATAAAGCTTTTGGAGGAAAGATGTTGAGAGAAAATCAATTGTAATGTGCTGAGAATAGGAAATGTAATTGATTCATGCCCAGGGCTCTAGTCCTCACAGGAAGCAAAGCTGAGAAGTGCGACACTTGATGCACATTTAGAGTGCCTCTGTCACTTTTACTGAGCTACTCTGCATTGTCCATGTGTGTCAGAAGTAAGAAAGCAAACAACAACTGCTCCAAGGTTGGAGAACATACAGTAAATTATTAGCTTGTTAAAGGACAGAGAGGTAGATTGGAAAATAACTGAGCATCAGTTTCAAGAGAGTATTTACAGGCTTAAATCAAACAAACCATACATGGAAGTAATTTGAGGTGTTTTTGTTGATTTTGTTTGTGGTTTTTTTCTTCACGTTTTTTACATGAGTATATTTTGTTTTGTAGTATGGGATTTGGAGCTTTCTGTTGTTGAAGACATGAGCATTGAAGAATGTAGTTGCATTTAGCTCAAATCCAAATGGAGAGGTGGTGTGTCCTAGTTATATGACTGGCAGAATGTGTATGACAGGAACTGTTGAAATGATTTCTTTCATACTTGTTAGTACGTTTCAAACCTCAATGGAAGGCACCAGATCTGGTTTTATGGTTGTGATTATGTATGTCCACAACTACTGTTATATTTTAAAATGTTGCACATTAACTCTGACTCATTCCTTCTGACAATAAATTGGAGCTGAAAATTCTTCTTAATGTAAAATTCATTACTGGCAAAATAGTGCTTTTTTGCTTGCTTTCAACTGAAGGCAGCAGAAAATGTCTCCTCATAAAAATAAGAAGAGAAAAAAGGGAAGTAAAAGATGATGTCTATCATTAACGTAAACCAGGAAAGTTCTGCTGAATTTGGTTGAATATTTACTGAGGCTGGGAGCTGGAACTTGTGAGGTGCACTTAAGACTTCTGTTATGTCTAAGCAAGAGGTTTATGAAGTATCTTTACTGCAATGTATTTTCCTCTCAACAATATTTTTTCATTGAAGAATTGTCATCTACAGTAATGCTTTCCATACTGGTTAAATATTAAATTATTACACAGCTTGGATGCAACAAAAACTGTCAATTTTATTCCCTAGGTAAAACTTAGAGACATCGAAGTGCAATAACATTAGTGACTGCTGAATAGACAGATGAATTCATCCTGCTGTAACGTGACTGAAGCCAACAGAATCATGTAAGAGATTAACTTCATTCATAGTGTTGCTGCTTTTTTTCTATTGCATGCTGTGGTTTACCATACAGTGAAGGAACATGTTTTTTAATATCAGTGTTTGGATATTCTTCTACATTAATTCTGGATAGAAGTGCAACCTTCTAGTTTACTCTTGTGGCTTTGCTACTCTATCTGTACATCCCCTTCTTCACTTAAATAGACAAAATAACTTGTTTGTTGTAACTCCAAAAGACTTTCATCCTCCCCTCCAGGGGCAACAGCCATGCTCAATTCCGCTTTTTTGAGTTAAAACAAATATCTCTTCAAACATAGAAATGCTTATGGGAGTTAGCTTGATTTTAGGGGACAGTGGGAGGAAAGGGGAAAAGAATATCTGTGATTTCCTATTTCTGATGAGGTGTGGAAATTAACAAAAAAGTAAACATTTGAAATGCAGTGTCCCTTCTGGAAGGAGGGGAAAAAAAAGCACAGCAATCACCACTGTTTCACAGGAGCCATAAAATCCTGAGTGCCACTTTGGATTTACTCCTCAAAAGAAGTGTGTCTCTGTGGCACTTCTGAAGCTTGAAAAGCTTTGTTCACAGCTGGAGTGACAGACTTGGCTTTATCATTGATGTTCAAATGCTTCTTTGCAACTCAGGAAAATTATTCTTTACAAAAGCTCATCGGGATTTGGTCCTTCTGAGAAATGGATAAAAAATGGTGACCACATACAAGTCTTCTGTCAAATTTCTATTACCATTTAAAATTAAAACACTATATAATTAAAATCTATATAGAAAACCCCTGAGAAACAAAATATTTTGTCTTAAGTGTGTCACAGATTAAGGAAAGTGCATGTGCCTTCCAGAAAGAAAGTTTTGTTATTCAAACTATGTTGAGTTAACTTACCACAGCACTTGCGCTGTGTTTTATTTGAATCACTGTCATGGACTAAGAGATGTTGTATTATGAAAATGTAAACATAGCCTGTGTCCTTATATTTGTGATTGAAATTCCTGAGATGCAGTAACAGAATTTCAGTCGGGTGCAAGTTACAATATTTTCTCCTCAGAGTACCTGAATATAGAAGAAGGCAATGCTAATAGTTTCTAATATTGCTTTACAGTATGACAATGACTTTCTTGATCTCTCACAATGATACGTATTTATCAAGCTTCTAAAGCTTCCACAGTGTTAATAAATAGCTGAATAACAGAAGAGGCATGTAAGGACAAAGAAGTTGGAAGTATTGTCTGTATGCCTAGGTCTATTGGAAAGCTCAAGATTGCTCCCAGTTCTTTGTGTTTAAAAACAATGAGTCCTTGTGATTCCATAATCTTTTGTAGATAAACAGTTGCAAAATACAAATAGTTATTGTGATAAAGAATACTGATCCTTAGACCAGTTGCAAGTTTAAACTTCATGTTCTAACAATACTGGGTGTTTTAATTTCCATGGAGCTATCTGAATGCAATCCTAGTAATACATTTTAAGGCAGTAAAGCTTATTAGGATTTGAAATTTGATTTATAATGGCTGTGCCCTGACCAAAGGCTTGAGTGGTAGCTGTGCATTTCTAATAGGTCTGACTACTGTTTCTGAATTACCTGTATCCGAGTATATTAAAATAGCCTATTGTACCAAAAGATGTGGAAATTCACTTCAAAAGATGAGCAGACAATACGGGTAGCAAACAGATTACACTGTCTTGTTTCAGTAAAATGTGGTTTAATCTGTGTGCTTGCACTTCAGTCATAAATGGCATTTTTTGAGACTAACAAAATTCCAGTGGTTTTCTCAATAAATTTTCTGAAGAAAGGCTTCATGTTAACCAATTTCACATTTTATTCTGTGCTATGTTATGGAGTCTGTTTTCATACAGTCTTTCTTTCATATCTTTAGACTGTACAGTCTCAAGAAGCACAGAGGAAAAGAAAAAAGTCTTTCCTTAGGCCATTACCAGATTCCTGAATATACCTACTTTAAAAATTTTTCATAAGAAGGCAAAATAATCTGAAGTCTCAAGTGTTAACCATTGGTTATGCACACTATTTCATGGGAAAAAAAAAAACAAGTAGTAATTTCAAATAGCATTCTTAACTAGTGTGTGTTCCATTCTGTAGTTCACCTTGTATTTGTCATATGTATACACTCAAATTATACTTTCATTTAACTTAATTTCAACTTAATTATGATGAAAATTATGTATATATAAAGAACAACAGTCAAAATACTTCATTTGTCCTAAGTCTGATGCAATTTTCAGCTGTTTCAGGAGGTAAATGTCAGCATGATAATTTTGTAAGCAGCTCTTAGGTGTAGAATGAAATAAATATTCTCTATTTCCCTTATAGATTTTGAAAGTTGTGAATTTATTACACTGTTATAGAACAGCCTAAGAGGTAAGTATGTTAGTGTTTACTGTCTTTAAAGCCTTGTTAATATTTTTTTTAACTTGGGCCATGATTACTTGCTTTTGAAACTGTTGAACTTAAACATTATAAATTCCTGCCCACATACTGAGTGCTTCTTTTGATTCAGATGAAACTGATTCCTAATTAATTAAAGGTAAACCAAAAAAACACAGCTTAATTAAGAATGAGTGTTTTTAAGCCTCTGTGATCACAGAATCAAAGAATCATTTAGGTTAGAAAAGACCCTTAAGATCATTAAGTACAATTGTAAACCTAATACTGACAAGTGCAGTGCTAAACCGTGTCTCTAAGTACCACATGTGCATGTCTTTTAAATATTTCTAGAGATGGTGACTTGACAGCTTCCCTGGACAGGCTCTTCAAATGCTTGATAACCCCTTCAGTGAAGAAAAGTTTCCCATACCCAATTTAAACCTCCTCTGGTGCAACTTTTGTGCTATTGCCTTGGTATTTGAGAGAAGAGACTAACACCCATCTCCCTACAACCTCATTTAAAGTATTTGTAGGGAACAATAAGGTCTCTCCTCTGCACTAAACAACCCCAGCTCTCTCAGCTACTCCTCATAAGACTTGTGCTCCAGACTCTTCACCAGATTTATTGTCCTTCTTTGGACACACTCCAACACCTCAGTGTCCCCCACTTATGACCAGTTACCAACTGGATTTAACTCCATTCACTATCACTCTTTGGGTCCAGCCATCAAGACAGTTTTTTAGCCAGTAAAAAGTATACTCATGCAAATCATGAGCAGCAGATTCTTCAGACTTATCAGAAAATAGTAATATAATGCTGGCCCAAGGGATGATACCTAAAGAAATTAGAGGGATTTTGTACCTTTCTTCTCTACAGACGATAAGTTCAACAGAAGTTCTATACTTTTAATATAATGAATGATCAATAAAACAAGCATGTTAGCCAAGTATTTGTAGCATGTCAGTAAAGCAAGGAATGGTTCTTCATTTCTACAACTGACAACTGTAGAGGATCTGATCCTGCTAGTGGGCATTCAACTTAATATGTTTGTGTAGATAGCACTCATCATTAAAAGGGCATTAGAGTGAAGCAGAACAGATGCTGTAGTAGGCATAAGCTAGCAGCAGTGGATATTGGACAATCTATGTGTTTTCTCAACATAACGGTATATTTTTCCCTTAAGCCAAGATACTTAAAAAGAGGTTTCTTCAGACCAGATTTGAAGAAACAAAAACATATTTTATCTTCAATTGCAAAGAACTAACATTGACCTTTTCTGAAAGTTTTAGTAAGCTAGTGCTTGAAAAATTAATATTACAAGTCCAAATACTTGTGATACATAAATAAATTGAAGCTAGAGTGCAGATATCCTCTCAACACTTCCATGTCTCTTTGTTTAAAAAACAAGGAGAGAAGCTCAAACGTGAGCTTTGTTCGGTCTTAAAGGGTTCAAATGCACGCTAAGCTACCACAGCCTGTAGAATTACAAAGGAATAGCTGGTCTGGGGTAAATACATATTTCAAATGAAAGATAAAATATACGGAATCAAACTTTTTTCCCAATAATCATTCCTACTGTATTGGGTTTGTATGGCAAGGCTTTGGTAGCACGGAACTGCAGGTCTGGCTTCTATGGAAAGATAGGGAAAGTGGTAGACAAAATCAGGAGTGAAGTTAAGCCCAGGGAGAACGGAGAGGTGAGGGGAAGGTGTTTTAATATTTGTTTTTATTTCTCATTACTCTACTCTGATTTGATTGAAATTAAATGAAATTAATTTCTGGAAGTCAGTTCTGTTTTGCCTGTGATGGTAATTGGAGCATGATCTCCCTGTCCTTACCTAGAGCCATGAGCCTTTCATCATTATTTTCTCTCTGTCCAGATGAGAATGAGGAGTGATTGGGTGATTTAGTTGACACCTGTCACCCACCCACGGTTAACTCGCCTCACCTACTCTGCATCTTCAATGTAAAACATCCCATCCCACTGTAATAGGTAAATAAACTTGGGAACTAAAGCCCATGCTTCACAGGTTTGAACAGAAGTCTGTCTTTCCTCTTTTACAAAAATAGTTATCTGTTCTTGTTTTATATTCTACATTTAAAAAACAGTAAAAAATATTGTGTCAAATGCACCCTTGAAGAGGGCTTCAGTTCAGCATTTTGAGTGGTTAGAGAACTGAAGGAGGTCTGAGTAACCTTTAGATTTCTCTCTCCAGTAAAGCATAAGAAATATTTTGTGGCTTATGTTTATAGAGACTGAAGGTAGGAAGCATCTCAAATGAAATGAAAAGTGAGTGGTAATTGTTGTGAGAAACATAGCATTAAGGACTCCTTTTCTTACCCATCTTTCTTACTGCAAAAAGAGGTAACTGTGGTAATAGATAGCTGAGATGATCACAACAGAAGCATGTGGCAGAATTCTCCTGAACAAGCTGTACATTAGTCAGTGATTCAGGCTTTGATGTTTCTTCAAGACTGAAGTAACATAGGATTTTTTTTCTCTACATTTTTTTGTTGGCTTCAGCTCTCCTCTGCTTGTTCCTTGTGCTTAGAAGGAACAGAAGTAACTTTGGAGAACTCCTTGATCTTTTTTACTTAAAGATGTTTTGCTATAAGTTTCTCCAGTCTAGTAAAGGCAGAAGCACAATTTGGGTTTAAGTACTGTAAAACACAGGCTGGGAAGTGTTCACATGAGATTAATATTTTTCTGCTTTCCTGCAGTGTCATGTTTATTCTCCAAGAACTCATGGCAGCACCAAAGAAGAAATGAGATAAGTACAAGGAAAAAGTTGCAATATTTGGAGCTAAAGAGCATTTTTTATTTATAT
The DNA here is from genome assembly GCF_028858725.1 of Colius striatus. Lineage (NCBI taxonomy): Eukaryota > Metazoa > Chordata > Aves > Coliiformes > Coliidae > Colius > Colius striatus. Next base: position 11,027,245 of record NC_084762.1, read on the forward strand.
AAATCTTAGTTTTTCCTCTTGTACAGAAGGCAAGTTTAATGGGAGAGATTCAATTTTAACTAAGTCTACCTGATCACATCTACTCTTGCAGTGTCTCTGTCTCCTTTGCTGTTCAGTGATAACCATGTCATGGGAAAAAATTGATGATTAATGACAGTAGAACCAGCTATAGAAATGAGCACCAGAATTCATTATTTGTTTTCCAAAACAATCAACTCTGTAATCAAAGTCAGAGAGAAGATGATGTCATCTGGCCCTGTTAAAGCTGAAAAGAAGAGAATAGGTTCACAGTCAATAAAAACCAACAAAGTAAGGATGTGTTAACATCACACCCCTCTGCTTTGGCATGTCTATAGAAAGAAAAGAATTGAGTCTTTTTATGGTGGTAGAACGAGTGACCTTTTGGAAGTAATCACAAGATGTAAATAAATCCAAAGGGAAACAGAGCATTATGGAAGTATTTTTTTATTTTTACAATTGGGTAAAATCTTGAGTTTACTTTTTATTATTTACCAAAATGGTTTATGCTCTAGTCAAGATTTTTTTATTCTTCCTGTGCCTGAAATATTTCATATCTATTTATTGAATATTTAGCCATAATTAAAGTAATGACATCTGAAAGCCATTGAGGAGCACCTTTTATCCTCTTCCATCACTTTCTTTGTAAAAGATTTATTGTTGTAGCAGCCATATGATAATCATCTTCTGTGTTAAATATCTCCTGGAGATCAGTTCTTGGTATGTTTTTACTGTTGTAAAAGTACTGCTGATGTGCCTGTGACTCTTGCAGTGCATGGTTTGACTTAAGAAATGAATAAACTAAACATACTGCATTCACACATTTTTCTTTCATCTCTCCTGCCCACCTGGAGTACAGATATACTCAGATGCTCTGTAAGATAGAAGAGCATTTTCTTTATTATTTTTGTTGGGTATAAGTGTGATTTTGTTTCTCAGTTAAATAAATTGCAGATCACTTCATCCTTAGAGATCCAATCTATGAAGATACCAGTTTGTAGCACATTTTTACTAGGTAATAAATCCTATCAGTTCAGGATTTCCAACTTTTTCACAATCAACTTTTATTTCCTTCTGAAATTTCCATCTGAGGATGGCAAGGAAGGATATAAAACTTCTGACAGGGCAGACTTGTATCAATTTAAACCTACAAATAATGAAAAGGATGTTTGTTTAAAAAAGTCAAGTTTGGTTTTGGCCTAATTTGTTTCTTTGAAAGGGTAAGTCAGTCAAAGATTGTATGTAGATCAGTTAGGGGAAAAAAGAAAATGATCCCTTGAGAGACATAAGATCTTAAAGATTTTTTTTCCCATAATAGGTGTAGTATCTTCTTATGTAAGGTTTCATAAATTCTTGTCTATCAATGAATATGGGAACTAAGATAAAGCCTTTGAAGGAAAAGATAGCAGAAGTATCTTCTTTGTCTCACTTTTCAGGAAAGAGAATAGGAAATTAGTAATGAAGATGAGTAAAAACGAAAGAACGTCAAAAGGACCTTGTTAATTGTGTTCTTGAGCAAGTAGAGAGTTATAATAGCAGTCCTATAGTCTTTGCTTGCCCTCATTCAGCCAATCACTTTGAAAGAAACCTCTTTTCTGTCAAGATTTGTGTTTCAGGTGCTCATGATTGCCATCATGACAACACCACACAAAGATTTCTTCCAATGCATCATAATACTTTAAAGCTCTACTTGGAGTTCTCTTGGAAAGTGGTAGCAGGATCAGTGTACTGATTAAGCATATCCAACTATTGTTGTAGGGTAGGACTAAAGGCAGGTTATTTGCCTGGTTTTTGGTGTAATTTTGTTGAGATTTTTTCAAGATCACTTTGCAAGAGGTATATAATATTTTCTTATGAGTCAGAGATCTATTTCATTCTGAAGATTCTCCAGAATATTACGTTCTACTGACAGTTACTTTCAACATCTCTTTCTAAAAGCACTCAGAACTTGGAGTTAATGTTTACATTGTATATTAACATATACATAGTAGTGAATATACAATAATTAGAAGTCAATGATATCTATAATTATCACTCACAAATACGGAAAGGTATTTGTGCATTCAGTACAGAGCCTAGCCAAGGGTCTTCACTCATTTTGAGATATCTGTAGCTCTATTGCTCTACATGCCTCTCAAACTTGACCACTTTTCTGATTTCTGTTCGGCCACTTTGATTTTAAACTTCCACTGCTGTGCTCTGCCTAACTCCTTTCTCAAATTCACACAAAAAATGGAGCTTTAAAATAAATACTCAGTAGATTTACTCTGATATAGCTCCAGTGCTGCTAGCCAGACTTGTGCAATGACATTTCTGTGTAGAAAGAAGTTTGCAGCTGTCTACTTTCCGCAGTTATGAAGAAAGTACCATTTCTTGGGATGGCCGAATGCCTACCTGGAGCAATAGCTAAACAGAAAAGCTCATAATAGAGTTATGAGCATTGACAATAGGAAGTCGCTAAGCTGTTAAGGCAGTACAATTGAAGAGCCTTTTGCTACTTCACCTAAGAAATACATGACAAACTGCTATCAGTCCATAGTCTGCTCATTGGACCTCACTAAGTTCCCATACATTAAATCAGTTCCAGTGTACTTTTATGCTTTAGATCAGTCCTTGAATTAGAAGTTTAAATGTCTCCTTGTGTAGATTTACTAAGAATAATAGTATAATTCAGTAATTTTTCGTATGAAATATACATGAGCTATTTTACTATGCAATGGTGTTGGAGGTACTTGTAATTATCTAGTTGACTTTTGCTATAACAAGGCTTTTTTCAGCTGATAGATAGTGAGCTTTGCAAAGAAAAGCATTGACAGTCCTTGCATTTCCAACTCTGCATTGTAATTAGGGATACTGAAATAACTCTGCAGTTCCCTGATTTTCTATATTGTCTTGCAAATCTGTTTCATAGTCTGCTTGTCAAAACCAGCAAAGCAGGAAAACTAGCTTTGAATAGTGTTCTGTGGTGCACAAAGAGAAGTTGTTCTATCTGCTATAGATGTTTTAAAGGCTCTCAGTGTAGAGTCATTAGTGCAGTACTTTTGAAGCTACTGGAATTATTTTTCAAATAAGATGATATTCACTGTTAGCAAGAACAATGGAATTTTGATATGGGGCTTGTATTTATTCTTTGTTAGAAATATTCTTATTCAGTGAGAGATTTATTTGTTTGATATTTCACTTCAGGAATGATTCATGGTGAAGACATGTTGAATGCAAAAATATCAATTAATGGGTTATGCTATAAAGTTTTTATCTATTGAAACTGAAATGAGTGAAGTTGTTAAAATGTTGCATTTCTTTTGCAGAGCAATGCAGAGGTATTTGTGTCATGTACATATGTGTATATATAGGTGTGCTGCTTTTCACAGTGAGTGAAACGGCTTTGGTTGCTGTTTGTGTGAGAGATCAGCTGGAATTCATGAGCTCTGCCTGTGAACAGATTATGAGCCGGCAGAGAATTGGTGGGTCAGGATTGGTGGGCAAACCAACATGTCTGAATTTGTAAGACCACCTGATAAGGAATTAATGAATGGGGCCTTCTTGAGACAACTAGAAGAAACCTCAGTAAGTTTGTTGTTCAAGGAACTTCTTGATAGAAAAAGAACCAAAGAACCTGTCTTTGCCTTGATCCAGAAGGCCCTTGGTTGTCTTTTCTCCTCCTCATACCACCACAGTGGATGGATAGGTGTAGGGGAGGGGGAATGAGTGTCTGCATGGTGCTTCATTGCCAACTGGGCTTAAACCATGACAGATGTGAAGAGATTATTTTATTGTGTTTACAACTCATGTATCTCATCGAGGAAGCTGGAAGTGAATTCAGAGCTCAAAGCCTGGTCATATGGTTGGTCAATGGTCATTTGAGATTATTAGTGTTAGATGAGGAAAACATTTTGAAATTATATCCAGAAGAGTATATTCTATGCTAAAAACATATGTTATGCAGGCTAAAAGTTACACATCAGTCACAAATCAGTCCTGTTGTTTCTCTTTAGTTTACCTGTGTGCACATCTTTTATTATACACTTTTTTCACAGGCTCTTGGGCAGTTTGGTTCACAAATTAGTATCTGAAAAAGAAAGTGCATTGGTTGCAGAGAGAATTATCAATATTATATTTTCTAACTCTGAAATATTTACATTCTTAACTTTAGATTTTCCTGCTTGAACTAAAACCTTTAAACATTTGCTAGCCAAATACACAACTCATAACGAAAATTGATGAGTGTCATATTTGGATGCAAGACTCATATATTTGTAAAACATAGCATAAGTGGTTTTTTCTGCAGAATAATGAGTAGGAATATAACTTTGGAGTCTCTTCTGAGGTCTTTTTTTCCGGACAGAATGAGATGAATGATGAACTGGATGAATTACAGGTAGTTGCCTGTGTTTCTTTACTGCAGATTGAATATATTTAAGTACTTGTTCTGTTTTTTCTCAAATTATTCTGTGCATGTAGTTTGAAAATGTCCCAGTTTGTAACTGTCAGTTACATGATTTAGGTAGAAAACAGAACTGGCAATAACTATGATACCTTACCCCAAATATACCTTAAGCAGATTTTTAGTTTATCTGAGGAGAGATGGTGCTGTTTGTATTCAGAATTTCTGAGCCAGGAGAGATTCCAATAGTGCTCTTTTTTAATGCACTGGAACTAGATACAGATGAAAGATATCTTTTAGGAAGGAGTCCAACATTTAGGTTCTTTTGCACCTATAGTTTCTCAGTCTGCACTGATCTGGAACTTTATGTACAGGTTTTTTCTTCCTTTTTTTGTTCTTCTATAGCAACAGTGTGTTTTCCATGGCAAGTGGCCTCTGTGGTGAAAAACTCTCTGTCTACAAACTTTTAAAAACTTTGCTAGAACTGTGTCTGATGTATGAGGCTCTAGAAGATAAAACTTGATCCTTTGAACTACTTATATAATTCTTCTCTAATTGACACATGGAAAAGTTGAAGTTCGGGGCTTATGAAGTAGCACCTGAGGAGTGTTCTTAGTTGGCAGAGAAGACTACACTTCAGGTGACACACTGCAATCTGCTACAGGTTTACAAGATGCCTGTGACAATAAATCAGGTGTTTAGAGAAAGGACGTTTTGAAAAGATATTGGACTTCAGTGGTGGTCATGAATAGACTCTTCATTGCAGAAAATCATGTGTTGTACTTAAGTATCTTTCAAGTGTCCAGAATGAAAAGCATTGCATCTTTTACTTCTAAAAGAAGTTTGGACTTTACAGACTTTCACGTTTGGTTCATTCAAAAGATACATAAAGAGTGGTGTGGGGGAGTGAGGTGGGCATGCCTTTTATTGTTTATACTGTTTTTACTCTGACAATCTCTTAGTAGAGTCAGAATAGTCAGTGAACCCTGTTTTCTAATTATCAAGTCTATAACACATTGTCTGCAAGGCTCTCAAGTTGATCTGAATTGCTGTGTTGAGATGGAAGGCAGGGATGGGTTTAGTCATCAATGCTTTGTGCAATAACAGATTGGTTCTTTGGATATTACACCGCTATAATCATAGTGATTCAATATGAAAAATGTTTTTCAGACTGAAAAGTTGCAGGACATAATAAAGTGCAAAGAAGCTACCTGTGAAAAACAAGGAAGTAATAACTGAACAAGTGTTTTGATGAAAATTCCTGTGAAATACAAAGCAATGCTTCTGGTCAGCCCCAGATATACTACTTTGACTGCGCACAGATAGAATCATATAACTTCATTACATGCTCTGCTCAAAAACCTAGTCACAAACAGAAGTTACAGAGCACAGAATGTGTATTTCTTCACAGGTTGGTAAAACTCTTAAATATTTATCCAGTGGTTTGTATTGTTGCCATGTCAATCTTCTAGTTCAAAGGAGTTCTTCTGGGAAAAGATACGAGAGAATATCTGTCAGATGAGGAAACCCTGTCAAAAGAGTGATACCATAGGGTTCTCTTATTATAAGGGCTATGTCTACATTTCAAAGCAGGTACGCTCTGTGATGTGCCCTGCATTTCTGATTACCTAATTATCCAAATTAGATTTCACTGTCATGCACAAAAATTCCCTCTGTGCACCAATCCTGTGCCAGCAGAACGTGGTAATTTAGGCTTCTGCATTTTCTCGATTCACCGTTTATTTACATTTCCTGTCATTATATTTTCACACCTTAAACTGTATTTCTGTGAACTTGTTTGACCTGGGATATTTCAGTGTTGGTCCATGTGTCAATCAACACCCAGTGCAGTTCTCCTTTGTCAATACCAAGCATATTTTTTAACAAAAGCAATTATTTGTTGTGATGCACACTGAAAGGAGCAAACCTGTACCCTATTCCACTTGCAAAATAGCTGGTTTCAAATACCTAAAAGGTATTTTCTGTCCTTTTCTTGTCTTACTGTTTTGATATGTTTTCTTTTTCTGTTTGAATCACTCTCTGTATGGGTGTCCATACTCTGTGAATGATCCATTACTCCCGGGATTTTTTCTGCAGTCTAGCAGTGAGATTTTCCCATTGGTCTAGGAGCTACTTTTGAAGGGCAATACTATACCAGATCTCATTCCTTCTGCAATCCCCCAACACAAATCAACAGGAAGCTGCATTTTCATCATCATGCCATAAAAACACATGTATGCTAAGTTGCTAGGTAGCGTTGCCATTTTGATGTAAAGGATTTATAGGATGCATTTCTTAAATGCATCAGGCCCTTGAAGAATTTACATAAGTCTCAGAAGAGGTGTAGCTCTTGCTGCAATCTACCTCAAGCTATCTTGGAACAAAGAAATAGTTGTCTGCCTTCACAAGTCTACCTTATTCTTTGCAAGCAGTGCAACCTCAGACTGAGATGGAGTGGAGCTCTGAGCAATATAAGTAGAAAAGAAAAAGAACTGCTAAAAACAGCAGCTGTTAGTGACTCTCATAAGGTGGCCTGTTCATGTGCAAATATCGGGAAAGGAAATGTGTTATATAGGATATGAGTGATATATCGGAGAAGTTTTTCAGTGTGTACTGAGTTTGTAGTACATCTTCTATGTCTGACAATATTAAGGACAGTTGTGATGTAAATGAGAGTTCATCAGTCCTTTTGCTTTCTCATGCATATTTACCATGTAAACTGATTTAATGTCACCTTAAATTCCTTGATATAAGACTATCTATATGCCCTGGGAGAAGAGAGTGTGCAAGTGAGTTAGAGATGGAAGAGTGAGATTTGAAATGAGGCTTCAAATAAGGGAATTCTAAGACTAACTGAATACTCAGAGTAAGTGAAAGACCTAGCAGGAACAGGGAAGACAATATTTGAATAAGAAATCTTGCAAGAGATCAGAGTATTCAAAAAAGAAATGAAATACATAACCAAAGAAAAATGCATTGAGAAGGGTCAAAGAGTTGAGTAACAGCAAGGTGTGCAATTCATAAACTAAATTATACTAAATCAAGGTCAAGATCCGACGAAATATCTTCTCAGTAATTGTTTATTTGGTATTGCCTATCTTAGATTTCAGAAGAAGATGCACTGAGTCAGTCTTACTATGCTAATGCTAGAATTCATTCCCTTTTCTGAGTAATGTTATCTTATTGGTTTGTTTTCTTTTTTAAAACTGTTTTGAAGAGCAGATTACGTCTGAAAAGCAGCTGACATATTTTCCCCGATACAGACAATAAGATATGCTGAAAAGACTGATCACAGATCTTTGAAGTTCTTTTCTGTTCTCCATTTCCGGATAGTCTTTAAATCATAAAAAGTTGAGATATTGTTTGGAAGAGAAGCGGGATCAGGTGAATAGGAATGAGGTTTTCTTATTAAGTTTTTGTGTTTATGTATTCGTTCCACTAAAATGACACCTCACGGGATATTAATTTTCAGTGTGAGTGTGTTTCGTTATACCTCAAAGGCCTAACTTGATATGTAGCAATGGGACATGACTAACACTAATGATTCCTGTTGCCACGAGAACCAGACCACTTCAGATGAGAGAGCTGTGCTTTGTCTAAACAGTCTGGGAATAGTTTCAGTTTATGTTACCTTCTTAGCTGCCTCTGGCAAATGGCAGATTTCAGGTATTAGTCTTGCAAATGAATGCAAAACAAAAATATTTATTTTCATGTAACATGAGTCATGAAGTTGCAGCTTTAAAATTTACAAGTGAGAACACTGAAAAATTAGATGCTCACTGCAAGTCTTTCTGAGGCCAGTAGATTTAGATCAAACACAAGCTCCTTTATACAGATTATCTGTATTACCATATTGGCCGTGTCTACCTTCATATCTGTATATATTTTTATGTATATATATACACTAAGACACATGCTTGGGCAACAGAAAGGAGTAAAATTGTGTGCTTCAGATGAAATAATAATGTCATGAAATAATAGCTATCAGGTGAGTCTGTAGCAGAGTTTTGTTGAAGGTGATATAGTGATTTGTTTTTAAAGATAGCAATTAATCTGTATTTGGTAACATTATATGGCAGTTGAAATTTAGCTGATGTGAAATTTAACTGAACTGCTGGATTTACTGTCATCATTATCCCAAGCTTGCTGCCTGTTCTGTGATGCTTGTATACCTGTTTAAAAAAAAGAAAAAGAAATTATTACAGAATATTTTTATCAATAGGCAAAAAAGTCTTCACTTAGTGACCATTGTAAAGTGATTTATTCAGCTTCTGGAAAACAGACATCATTCAGCAGCATTAAAATCTTACATAGTTGTCATCTATAAATTTGACATGATTGAAAATTACAAGGAACTGGAAAAAAAAGGTCAAGGTCTATCAGAAATCAAGATTTCAGTTATAATATACTTTTGTGCTTGTGTTCAAGTAACTTTGATTGAAGCTCCTTTTTTGATAAGTATAGTGAGGATTTTTATTCTTAATGAGTGCAATTTTCTTATCAGCTTCCAAGAAGAAGTCAGCTTCACTTAATAAAATATTCTGATTTTGAACAGTGTTAAAGGGGCACATAGCTCCTTGTAATCTCTTCCACTTTATATTTCTGCATTTAAATATTCTCTCAAACTATCCCCATTCGGATGGTTTTTTTTCCCTTAGACCTCTGGGAATTCTGGAGAAAAATGCATCTTCACATCACAGCACATTCTTCATCTTTTGGGCAAGTAGTAGACTAAACTGTATATTAAAAATGTGAATATCTAGAGGTCTTACTTTTTTCATTGTTTTCATTTGTAGAATATCACACACATTGTGACACAAAGCTAAATTCAGTAATCTCAGCAGTGACAAATGACTTCCTCAGTGTTATAAGAAATATGAAAAAGTTGAAAAAAACATTTTCTCTCTCTTTGTCATTTAAGTGGTTTTATGACAAAACAACTCTCTGTTAGAATAAGAGAACATTTACTGCAATTGTGCAGTGAAACAAAGATGTAGAGAAAATTTTCATATCTTTTTAATACCCAACTGTGAATAAATTACAGTCTATTACTTTAGATATTAGGAGATGTGGGTAAGGGAGAAAGCAAACCCATTCAATGGAGGGCAACATTTCTCCTGTGGAGATATACAACCTAAATAAATGTGATATAGACCTCATTACAGTTTTCAGCTAACTGAAATTCACTTTTGAAAAATTTGAAGTAGTTTAATCTTTGTAATACATAGGCCCTTTTAGTGTTGGAGGTAGTCTAAGAATGTATGAGAGCAAATGGGTACCATAATTATTTCTGTGATTCAAAAGTAACATTTTAGATACTCAAGAATGTTTCATTTCTGGTGATTAGTAATTTACATTATGTTTTTCTTCAATTAAATTAGTTAAAACTTGAGTTCCTCTTAACACGAAAAGAAGCTATTTCATTATAGTTTTGTTTGAATTTTTAAAATCTGTGAGATTTTAAATGAGCTTTTGAAACATGATGGGTTTGGAAAGTTTCTGAATTTTTAGAAAGTTATTGTGAAATATTCTCACACGGAAGCCCACTCAAAACGATTACAGATGTTCATTGAATCTTTCTGGTAAGTTCACATCTCTTCCATATCATGAGAATTCATTAAGGCAAGAACTCTATTGGTTACAGAATTTCACTAATCTCATTTATAGATCAAGTATATGAGAACTAGGTTTTGTCCCCAGAACCAGCTTCCTTTAGTTGGCTCCCAGCATGCTGCTTTTGTTCTCCTCTCATTAGACAAACGGGCAACCAAATTTTTCTAGCTTAGCTCCTTTCAACAGAATATTCTTGAAGCTTCCTAGAATTCTCCTCCTTTTCATGTCCCCAACTTTGATTTTTTAACTTTTTATAACTCAAAGATGGAAAGATAATTGTCTTAGGAAAAGAAAGAAGAGTGAATCCACAAATCTGTTCATAAAGTTAGAACTAGGAGTGCAATGCAGAAAGAGGTTGGGGGTGTGTCCCTTTGTAATCATACTCGAATTTGCTTTGTCCAAACAGAAACTGTGTGGACTGGCTCATGAAATATATAAACTTATATATTCTGTGATTTACAACGTGAAAACTAAGCAGAAGCTAATGCTTCTTGTTGAGAGACCAGCTGTAGAAGTTACAATTGTGGAGAGCCTGGGAGGGAACCATTCAAATCCTTCTGATTTTAGCATCGTGTTGCTTATTAAAAATTTTGATAAAGATTAGTTGTAACCACTGTCATGTTTAGAAAATATTATTGTCCTAATTTAAACATTGATGCACCTAGCTTGTTTCTTGCACCATTATCATGGAGTATCACAAGGGCTTCCGAGTACCAGCCCAAGATGGTGCCACAGGCACCCGGGATTTAAGTCATGAGACTGCTAAACAGGTAGTTAGCATTTACTAATGGAGTAGAGCCTTGAGAACTGGGTGCAGGTGGTTTTCAGACACAGCATGGAGAATGGGACATGCATCCAGTATATGTAAAATATGACTTAGTGAAAGAAAAAGGGGGATAAGTAGAAGGTATACAGGACAGTGTCAGCTTCTACAAGAGCTGGAAGGACAAAGAACAGGAAGAGAAGGGTTTTTGCCACACTGCCTCTTCTGCTTAATGACAGTATTTCTCATCACTGCAGTTACAGGAGATTCCTTCTTCTTGTTTGGAAAAGAAAGAGTACAGCTTTTTGGGTAGGCTTTTGCGGCTTTCTTTTCCACTCATACCTTTTGTTATCAGCAATTTAACAATCAGAAATAAAATTCTTTCTTTCACAATGTTACTGAGTGAAGCAAATGATAGTTTTAAAGAGGAATATCCATGAGTCCTGTGCTAGCCTTCCATTGCAACAAGGTGGTTGATACCACCACACCAAATCTGAGTAGACAGATCAGAAAGTGTTTTACAGTTTTCTCAAAAGCTGCTTGAAATAGTTGCAAATAACAAGAATGTTCCTACCAAAACTTTGAAAGAAACAAATGTGCTCAAATGTGCAGGTAGATGATTTCAGTTACGGGAGACTCCTCATCCATAATACACACGTCCTAAAAACTGGACAGGCTGAAGAACAATGTCAGAATGGTATTTGAATTCTCAAGAATATTAAGTACTATAAATGTGTTTTTGCAGATCTCTGGAATAGAAGCTCTTGAGGAAATAAGAAATAAAAACCAAGCTGCTATTCACAGGGTGTGGGGTGTAATGAGTGGGAGAATTATCAATGTAAAAAAAAAGAAAGGAAAACAAGAGGCCGAGAGAGCATGTTCAACCTTCAGCCTATGGTGGTAGTATTCAGTAGGTGAAAATAGTTTTATTATATGTGAAGATGCAAAACATGTATATTCTCATTATTAAAAGATTTGAAGACTAAATTTTTTGTACGAGCTACCAGCCTTTTCCTCTTTAATTGGAGGTGGGAGAAGAAGGAGAGAGATCAAAAAGGGGAAAAGTATAATTCTCCCAGCTTTTTGAGTGCCTGAAACTAACAATGAATTAAAAACCTTGTGAAAACAGTTGAGAGGAGTAAATAGTTTTTCCTTGTTTATATACTCCTAGGCAGGAATAGTGTTTTCTCTACTTTTTGTTGTAATCATTGCAGAATTTAGATTATTTTCTTGCTCTAAAGTTCTGAGAAAAGATCAAGAATTGAGCTGTGATACATTTCTAGTATCCCTTGTGACTATGCTTTGAATTAAGTACAAAAAATATGAAAATGTTAAAGGAAATAACTCATATAGTTCATTATGAGAGATGTTTATCAATAGTAATATAGTCAAAGCTTAACAAGAGTCTAATAGATGCTTTGATTAATGTTTTAAAATAAATTCCATATAAAAAACCCTCTTGCAGGCAGTGTTAATGGTTTGCATTCACACAGAAGGGCTATTCAGAGCAATTTGTATATAGTAATACATGCACTTCTGTAGTTCAATACAGAATACAAAATGAGTCTTAGCCAAGTAGCATTCCAATGATACAGTATTTGATGGGTCTGTTCATTATTCTGCATTGCAGTTTTCTGTGATACACTGGCTACCTGAATTGTAGGTGCTGCAATCTGTGGGGAGGAGTCAAGGATTTTGAAATGTATAGAGTAACGCATGTTATAGCAAGAGATTTAAGACTTTTATTTTCAGTAGAAGCCATGCAAGCAGCAGAATCTTTCAGCCTGCTGGAGATGAGTCCTCATGCTACTGAGAAATGGTGATGTAGAAGTCAAGCTAACTGCTTAATACATCAAAATGTTACCTTTTTATTTTTTTCTTCTACAACATTGTTCAAAGAAAGAATTGTCGGCATTACTAGTGACTTCTGTGTTTTAGTGACTTCTGTGTTTTACAGAGCTAGTGCCATAGAGCGTGAATGCTAGGAATGCATTTGCACTGTGTATATGGATTGGCTTTGGACAGAATTTGAGGGCTTGGCATTTTGAGTGACTAGCATTGTGAGATTTCTTTTTTTTTGGTCATATATCTACACTATAGATGCAGAGAACCCTCTGCTGACTTCATAAAGCCCAGAGGAACTATGTATATACATTTTCACGGCTTCCTTGTAAGATTGGCTGCACCAATGCTGCCGTTTTTATCAGTAATGTCATTAGCCCATCGAAATAAGATTGACATTGTTATTTCTGTTGGGAGGCTATTTTTACTCTCTTTTTTTAATGACCTTCAAAATTATACATGTAGCTGGATGCATCCAAAAAGGTTTTGGAAAATATGCAGACCATGGTTAGCCTCAGGACACTCACAGTCTCACAATTTACACAGACTGTTTTACCATCAGTGCAACTGCTTATTTTCATAAATTCTTTGTAGTAACATAACAGCCTAATTCTCTTTCTAGCTTGAGTGATAGCAAAGTCTTACCTAATTTATATGCCAGTCTATCTGACTGGTACTACTAGTGGTTTTTGTTTGCATGTTTTTTATGGTCCCATTATGAATCTGCATCACAGTCTAGTTGCATTTAATCTTTTAATGACAATACTTGGAACTGCCTACCCAAAGCATGAGTTTTCTACAGTTCCAGCTATTCTAAAAGCATCATAAAACAAAAGAATATTTTTAAATTATCAATGATTCAGAAAAAACATGTCAGGCCATCAGCACAAAACTTTGGAATCATTCATGTTCTTAAGCAGAATTTGAGCAAGAATGTGAATTTCCTGTCACGATAGCATACTATTGAGCATACTATAATGCTAAAACAAAAGATGTTTGTGTTTTATGTAGAGATTTGTTATAGAAATGTTAGATTAACGTGAATTGAGAAAGAAGAACATCTAATTTTGAGATCACGAGGCAAGCAAAGTTTTAGGAATGTCTGGATTTTTGGTAACACTTAGATTAGGAGGACTGGATAGCTCTTGCTACTTTTTAGTGTCGTTGTTAATCCTGACTAAATAACTGGATATACATCTTGGTGCTTCAGTTTTGGACAGACAACTTGGATTCATGCAGCTTGAGCCAAACTACTGCCTGAACTACTTGGACTCAACCGTTTTGGTGATTGCTAGTATGGATGAGAGCATGAATATGAGTGAATAAAACTGGGTTTGTTTTAAAATAAACTTACCTTCCCCACCTATAAGATCTTACATTGAGATTTGCTCCATCTTTATTAGCATCACAATATTTCTATGTGTATAAAATGGCCTATGTCTTTCAGACCATTTAACTTTCTTTTTAAACAAAATCTCCATATCTGCAAAATGCTGTTAAGCACAACTATAACACTGAATCACAGAATCTTAAGAGTTGAAAGGGACTTTGAAAGATCATCTAGTCCAACCCCCTCTGCCAGAGCAGGACCACTTAGAGTAGGTCACATAGGAACTCATCCAGGTGGGTTTTGAATGTCTCCAGAGGAGACTCAACAAGTCTAGGCAGCCCCTTCCAGTGCTCTCTCACCCTCACAGTGAAGAAATCCTTACTTGTGTTTCTTTGGAACCTCTTGTGTTCAAGTTTATACCCATTGCCCTTTGTCATTGGATATCATTGAGAAGAGCCTGGTTCCATACTCCTGACACCCTCCCTTTACATATTTGTAAACATTAATGAAATCACCCCTCAATCTCCTCTTTTTCAAGCTAAAGAGCCCCAGCTCCCTCAGTCTTTCATCATAAGGGAGAAATTGTACAACTATATGTATATCATAAGGGACAACTGTATGGTTGTGTGAATATATTAAATTTTCCTCTTCCTTAGAGAGTGTTTAAATAACTATAGTTCTAAATTATTTCAAACATCAGGGATTAAACTAAATTTAATCTGTAATAATTCTTCACATGTTGAGGCTGTAGTTTATCACAAGTCTGCAACTGATTCACTTGATTATAGACTCCCCATACAATACCTCAACTTTATGTGGGTGCTGTGATTTTGGCATGTATTTTTATGCATCCATTTGCTAGACATCTGTATACTCAGTCACCAGGTGGCAGGTAAAGAAGATGAAATATTATTATTTGTCCATGGGGATCCCCTTGGTGGCATGCATTCCTAAATGAGGAGCACATTTGTGACTAATGAAGGCATACTGCTGTGAAATGCTTGTTGTTCTTCCCAGGTCATGCTCTCTCACTGATATATTATTCCTGAGAAAGGCAACTACAGACTAGAAGTGTGCTGCAAATACCATCTTTCAGAGCGCCTTAGATTTTCTAAACTGTGTTTTGAGGCTTTGTGTTTGAAATTTTGAGCCAAAATTTCTTATATCACTTTCATAAATATCTGTGATTTTTTTTTTCTTCCTGTTTTTCCTGAATCTAAAGCTTCCTTATTAGACATTTAAGGTTCAGCTCTGCTTAAATCACAAGGCCCTATCCCATTGATCTTATTTATAGTTTAAAACATTCATGTTTGTTAGCAGTCTATTTATGTTCATAGGTTAATTTGCATGTGGAGAGTTGAGACTGTATCTTATTAGCTGTATGTTACTAGGAAATTGATTTTTTTTCACAATTTGAATAAAACTACTAACTACTAACTGTCATAGAGGAAAGTATTACTTTGTAAGCTCTTTTCCCAAAGGTCAGTTTCCTAAAGATAACATAGCTCCATTATAAAAGCAGCAGAACTGTGTCTGTTTTACTGAATGTTAATAGTAGAAATAACAACTGTTTCTGTCAGACCTGTAACTGACTCATATAATGATGAGTCAATCAATAATGACATAATTAAAATTTTAATTTAGTTTATTTGTCCTTCCCTCTTCCTTTCTGTTTTGATAAGGATGCCACATGACAGTACTTAACTCTAATAAAAGACTGCATATTTGAGACATATGGCTGAAACCCACTTGTTCATTTGAATTAATGAGTAAAGGTATTCGTGGAACCATATGACTCAAAGTTAAGAATAAATGTTAGATAGCAAGAAAATGACTACTAGCTGGTCACAGAGTTCTGGTGGTAGTGAGTATCCCATATGTGTTACTTCATTCTCCCTGTCTTGAATGCATGAGAGGCTGGGACAATTCAGTGATAATGCAATATATATTCCATGCAATAACAATGGAAAGTAATTAAATCATTCATATCTCTAAAGTGGTCTCTACATCATTCTTAAGGTACTATGATTAAAAGTTTCCTGCTACACGAGTATACCTTTGTGTACATGAATATAGGTCTCCCTACTTTCTTTAGATTTTTTATAGGATTATATAGTTGAGGGAGGAAAATACCTAAGAGTCTTGAAATATTTGGACTTTGTTTAGATAGCTAAGTAGATGAAGACCATATGCTTAATTTTACACCACCTCTTTAGAAAAAATTCTGCCTCCTGATATATGGAGTAACATTGAGAGATGGTAATCAAATAATTTCTACGTTCCTTTCATCAAGAAACTTTTATTCAGAGAGATATCAGAAAAAAAAAATTGAAAATGAAGAGATCTAAAAATAAAACCACAGTTGGATAAATTAAATAGATACACTTGTAGATATTTTCAAAATGTTAATTTTTAAAACTTTTGCAAAGTATTTCTTTTGTATAAACAAAAGGATACCCATTATTTTTCTGAGGAAAACCAAAAAAGCTAAGACAAAAAAACCCAAATAACAAACCACAAAAGAAATCCCCAAGCACTTTTCCCGTTAAGACAGCTTTGTAGACTACAAAGTCCCAAGTGGTGCAAAACTAGCAAGATGGACACATTTTTAAAAATGAAAAGCTAAGAGCACCCAAATGCAGTCAGAGTGATTGTTATATAATTTGAACAAAATTTTTGATGATTCTTCCATGAGTTTAAAGAAATTAACTAAAAGAGAAGCTATAATCATAAGATGAAACAGGAGATTTGTATCAGAAAAATGAATGTTCATATTGTAAAGACAATTGAAGTGGGATTACAAATACTCAGCTGAATAATGGCATATATTAATGTCATTATGTTCTATTTGTTGGCTGAGAACCTCAGTAGCAGAGAATATTTTAGAAAGTGACATAAAATCTAGCTACATGTAAAAGACTGGTGAATAAGATCAAGAGAAACCTAACTGTATAATTTTTCATTTATTTTTGTATATTTATTTCCCAAATTTTTCTCTGAGGTCCAAGATTTATTATACTTAAGCTTTTCCTTAATGCAAATCTGATACCTAACCAAACCCAATGACAGAACATTTAGGCTACAATACCAAGAAAGATAAGTGGACTTGAAAATTTCTCTTAGTTAAATGTCAAACCCTGAGTGTACCACAAGATCTTTACTCTCCTTAATGCCTTCCCCTAGACCCAGCCTTCACCCTCTGCCTATGAGTCCAGGACTCCCCTGGCACTCCTTCCTTGCCAGAGCTGGGCTGGAATTGAGCTTCTCTCAAGTTTTGCCTCTGTCCCCTGACAAAGCTTGGACCTTTGTTGTGGTCTTGGAATTGTCTGTTCAGATGATTACTCTTACCTTGCTCTGCCCACAACATTCAGATAATGTGTTATTATGTCCTGGCTGGTGAGGGCACTGTCTGATTTAGGAAAAACCCATGGCTTCCACCTCATCCTCCCATGTGGAGAAGTACTAGTCTTTGACATTTAAGTTCTCATGAATATGTTATCGTTTTTAGCTTTCATACATGCACAACATTTTGAGTACATAGTTTTGTTACTGAAGGGTTTAATGTAATGTGGCATTACAGCAATTTTGGTTTTTAAAAAATGTCTGTAACCTACTGGGAGTTCTACCTTGGAAAAAAAAAATATAAAAAGCAAGAAGTTTTTCTTTTTAATTAGAGGTTGAGAACTTCAATATCAGACAATTATAATCCACAGTGATATAAAGACCAGCTGTTTGAAAAAGAATCGAGAATGTGATAATCAGTTGTCAACACTGGTTTAAAAGAACAGATCTAGTCAAGTGTCTGGTGGTGGGTTTTGAAGGGTTTTCACAAATAAATCTCAGAGAGAGAAAAATGTAGTCTAGATTTTATTAAAGACTTATTAAAGTGTCACTTAAACTAATCTAAAAGGTCAAAAGTATGAGTATTAATTTTGAGATGGAGTCTTTTATCAAAAGCTGACTAGAAGAAAGAATCTGAGTATTATAATTAGCCATGCCAAGCTGAATTCTGCAAAGCTGAACACTGGCACTAGTTTTACTGAACACTTCTTTAAATAATGATTTTTGAACCTGGTTCAAGATGTCATATACACTTACAGATAGCATTTTAAAAAAATGAACAGACTACAGGGTAACACATATCAAAGTTCTGTAAAGGATCAAGTATAGAATGAAACAATTTCAAAATATAAAACCATTCATGTTGGCAGCACTCAAGAATAAAGTGAAAAGAGTAGAATGAAAGGAACTTAAAAGACTTTCTAGGGAATTACATTCATATTGTACATAACATGGGTTATGAAAAGTATAGCTTGTGTCAAGTGCAGGGAGTACAGCTAAAAGAATTACATTGAACTTTAGTCAACTGTAGCCTTTAAGATTGTTATTTATGGATTCTATTGCTCCTCTATGTATATGTCCTGTGGAATGAGAGGCAGAAGTGAAAAAATATGTGGATTCAGAGAAGTTGGAGCTACAGGAACTTAATTTGGAGAAAAGGAGAAAAAAAAAGAGAGAAATTTATGTGAGTAAGAGCCTGTACACTATCAGATCTATAAAAATATACTTGAAAAAAATATTTGGTTTGTGCTGAACATCAAGGATGATAGATTGAAAGCTTCCCTGTGCTTTCACTCTAACAAGATAGCAAAAGGAGAACTGATTGAGGCCAGAGGTGATTATAGGCTGTCTTATCTGTGTCCTGTTTACAGGGCTAATAGTTTTTAATAATTTGAATGGAAATATGAAGATGCAAATGATGTGGATTTTTTCCAGAGAAAAGAGATGAAGTAATTTGGGCATACTAATAATATTTAACCTTTGACTAAGCAAATTAATTGCTTACTGAAATTCAGTTTTTTCTATTTGGATTTTTCAGGTTGCCTACATCTCAAACATACCCACATCGAACTTCATTTCTCTTGCATTTGTTTGTGATCATGGAAGTGCTTATGATGGAAAGAATGAATTCTCACTCTAAGAATTAACAAGTGTTTTCACCAAGATGAGACGGTAAGTTTACAACTTGTCAAAATAACACTAGCAATTATAAAGTGCATATATATATTATCTTCTTTGATGATGGACTAAGCTGCAACGTGTTACATGAAAGGTTAAATTCTGAATATTCAATCTGACTTCTTTGCCTACTGAAGGAAAAACAAGAAATTAAATCTCATGCATTTTCTTACCATATATTACTACTGACAATAATGATAGCAGAGGAAAGAAATTGAACTTTATTATCTGCAGAAATTAATTCAGCCAGTGAAGTGACTTGCTTTGATGCTTCCTTTGGTCAATTACACAACATTAAGCAGGTATTAAAAGGGAGAAGGCATCAAAGAGTAACCAAACTCATACAATGGACTATTTTAAAAGGTTGAATCAACTAAAATGGACTCTTTTTTTTAATTGGAAAAGGGAGAAGATTAATGCTCAAAGGTGGTTTTTAATCTAGCGTCAAATATAAGATCAAGGATGCATTCATATTGAAGTAGGACAGAGTATTAATGGGTTTTATGCCACAGTTCTTTACTGTTTGGCTTGAACATCGAAATTCAACTTCAAATCTTAAAGGGTATGGAAGTAGATGGTGCAAATCAAATATACCAGAGACATCACGTCACATTCTCCTTCTCTACTGTTTCTTCTGGTTTTGATCAAGCTAAGTTTAGCAGACACAATCTGGGCAGCAGCTGCTATAGTGTCAAATGGGAAGTAATGGATTAACCTGAAGAATTAGCACTCAATTGTTGTACAAGACTCAGTCTGAGGAGCTGGCTGTATCAGACAAGACGGTTGGCACCTAAAAGGAAGCTAGTGAGGAAGATTCCCAATACCTTTAAAAACATGCTCTTTGGGAAGTGTACTTTCAGTTTAAATTCTTCACAGAAGGAAAAGTAGAAATGGGCTAAAGATGCCTGCAGGCACAAAGTTGAGAAAGTCTTACCAAAGCATGGAGATAATAACATAAGGAAGAACTGAATAGCCTGAAGAATTCTGATAGTAAAAGTGGCGTAATATTCAGCAGTATAGCACTTACAGAGGAATGACAAGAATATTGACAACAGACTGAGACCTTGAAGTGTCTCATAAGGAAGAAGAAAATCTGGGTTCTTGTGTGATACACTGTAGATCTGGGTCATCAATGTGATACTGCCATAAAAAGACTAAGAATGTAGTCTTAGTCTGTGTAAAACATTTACATAGATGCAAGTAAGTAGTAATATATTGAAGAAGACACTAGAATGTCTTGGTATGGAAGGACTACTATGAATGATTTTTCTGACAAGAATTCTTAAGAGATTTGTAGAATATACATGTGTACATAGATATATATATATGCACACATATATATGCATGAATACCTCATTCTACCTCAGTGCCTGAGTGCACTTTTTGGGAGTGCAAAGTAATAAAACAAATGTTAACAAACAGAATTTGCAGCAAGGGGTATTCTCATGCGATATGTAGAAAAAATTCTTCTAGTGTGGGTAATGAAAAACATTAGCATAGGTTGTTAAGAAAAAGAGTGGATTGTCCATACATTGAGATGCTTAAAATTTGGCTGCACCGTGCACAACCAGGTAAGGAATTGAACTGGATTGCTTTCAGTGATCCTTTCCTACTTCTATAATTCTGTGGAATGTTAAGAGGAATTGCTTAAAGCGGGATTTGATAGAGGCAAGTAATATTAACTTCACTTGTTTTAGACTCAGTCCTGCAGAATTTTTTCTCTCACTTGAACAAGAATATAATGAAAACCTTTCTTGACTTAAAATACCTGGAATGTAATTAGCATAGGTATGGAGTAGTCACAGCTTCCACTGAGAATAAGAGCTGTGAATGACCAATAATCCTGAAAAAAATCTATACTTTTTGAATTCAGAATTAAATCCTCATGGCATTCAAATAACATATTTTCAACTAAATATATAAAGACCCCAGCTGTGAAGTGGGAACAATAAGCCCTTTTTGCTTAATGAATGTGCTGTGAATATTAAACTCCTTAAATGATTGTCTAGGTACAACAACAAGCAGTACTATAGAAAAACCCAACAGGAAATTATTAATTCTATTCTTTGTCCTGCATTGGTATGAGAAATAGTAAGGTCTGGTTGGACATATTGAATGATGCAAATGCAAAATAAAATTGAAGACCTGCCTCATTCCCTAAGCAGTTTTTAGCCTATAGATGGAATCAAGTAGAAGACAAGAGATGAGAGTCATAGAATGGTAGGGATTGGAAAGGACCTTTAGAGATCATCTAGTCCAACTTGAAATATTATATAACTTATCTACTATTATACCACTTTCTATATCAGAATTTTTTACTAGATGCTCTTAAGCATAGTGTGAACATAGAAGTTTTCCAGTGTAACAGATATGTCTGGAAAATCAAATTAAGATGCTATTGTTAATAGTGTACATTGGGAATTAAAGACGAAAAAAGCCTCCTGATGTTATATATATTCCAAAACTAGGTAATATGAACTCAATAAACTAGAAGATATTTTATAAGAAATCACACTAGATTAAGAAAAGTGATGCTTGCCATAGGCACCTTTCCGGTATCAACCCTCTCTTGCATCAAGCTCAAATTAATAGATGTTGGTGCTTTTAGCCTCAACTCAATCAATTTCATTTTAGAAATATAATAAAACACCTTTTGGGGACTAACACTGATGCAAGATTAAGGTTGTGTGGTTATTTTCACCAAATAATCTTTCTCTTGACATCTGTTTCCTTTGTACAGACTATGCTGCCCTTAGACTCCTCAGATAAGCCTACACTAACTTTCAGTGACTAAACAATGCAAAGACTGACAGAAGCAATATAATCACACCTAATAAGGAGTGCCATAGATGTTTTTAAGACCTCAGGCCAAGCAAGACAGAATACCCAAGTCTGCATGAGTTGTGCTGTTAACAGTCGGAACAGAGAGTCTGCATGGAAATTGTCTCTTGGTCATCTTTACTGGAGCAGTCTTACTCTTAAACTGTACCCAGGACTTGTTTTGGAGAATGCTAGTTGACATGAGGCGAAAACCATACCAGGGAGTGCCCTAATCATGTACTAGTATAGACAGTTACATTTCTATTTAGTTTTTCTCTTATAGTCATAATATATCTGTCCAGAATGTCAGGACTTCATCAGCTGTAAAAATCCTTAGATTTCATTCAGCAGTTAAAAGAAAGGATATGGCTAAGTTGCACAATGCAGAGCTGTACAAAAAATAGCTTGCTCAGAGCCAGATTCAGAGCTTTCATGGTAGAAGCAGTTTAATTCTGTAGTAGCATAGTGTTCAAGTTCAGGTGGAAAGTTGTGGATTTTTAGAGGGCTAATCAGTCTAGGCAGAGCTCCATATTGTTTTCATTGCCTAATCTATCCCAAGTATCTTGGTTCTGCCCTGCATTATGCCCTGACATGAGCTGAGTTCCTACCTCTTGCAGTAATCAACATATACAGTTTAAGTATAGAATAAGGCAGATTACTGAAAATAAGAATAGATGGGATTTCTTTGGACTGGCCAGAAGATATTAAACATAATGGAGTGAAATGGACGTTCCAGGAAGTAGAGAATCGTTCAGATTTCAACCAAACTCATGGGCAATGCAGGCAGCTGTAGGCACAGGCATAATCACTGTGATTTGCGTTGGCTTTGAATCTGCCGTTGAGAACAAAGGTGCTGAGGCACAAAGAAAATCTTCAGAAGTTGAAATATGAACCAGATGAATGATTTTACAGCTTTTAAGGAAAAATTATTTTCCTAATAACAAGTATTAGAACAGGTAATCCCCAGATCTCATTTATGGATGGCTGTGTGGGTATATGCCACAATACATCTTTAACCTGCAGCTGTGTGAGTGGGCAAATCATTTTACACCTCTCTCTATTCTCCTTACTCTATTTTTCCTCTCTTTTTTTATGTAACGATGTCTGTAGAGTAAGAACTTTTTCTCTTTGTGTGAACAATACCCAGTATAATCTTAAAGCCTTTAAAGGCTACCCTTCTGCAAGCTAAAAAAGCAAATAATTACAAGGCTTAAACAGTACACATAATAACAGTGGGCTGAATTTTTCACAAGATGAACACATTCTAGGTTCACATATGACACGTATATTATACATATACTCACATATATTTTCATAGTATATTCACATACACCACATTCTGAAGAAGAATGTTCCCAAACATTTATTTTGGAAAAAAATTAAAAATGAAAGCTTATAGAAAATAAGATGGCCCTTGAGATGATGCATGCTTTGTTAGGCAAAAGCAGATATCTTTGTGAATCTTAAAATATTTCTATCATATTGTCATTTCCTTTTCAATTTCGATTTGCTTGTGAGCACTCAAATACTTACTTCATTTCTCCATCCCTGTAAATTCTGAAACTAGTTTTAATCAGTTTGGCTAATCTGCATCAGAAACTTGGTGTGAATAAAACTAATGAAAATTCCATAATCTCTGTTGCATTTTCAAGGTGTAAATATTAATATTTTCCTTGACAAGTACAGCTATTAAAAATACATTTTGATATTGTTTTGTTTTGCAAAAGCCAATCCTTTAAACACCTACCAGTTCAATTTTAACATTGCCTAACAGTAAAATGTTGGGATTTTTTAATAGATTATACAGAGTAATGCAACAGCCCTTCATAGCAGTTTTGTGTCTGGTTTACACTTTGGTTTTACACTTGCATGTAATTTTTTTACATGACAGAAATGTTTTTTTAAGATTTCAAATTCAAATTAAGCAACCTCTGTATTGTTAATCATCAGTTAGATGAATCTGCAGTTCTCCATCTTCCTTCTGCCCTTTGCATATTCTTATCTAATCTTGCACAAACTGATTAAAAATATTCTGAACTTTACAACAAATATTCTACATAGCTTGATATTTGTAGATTTGTTTTAAATGCTAATATGACCATTTGGAAGGTCAAAATTGTATATCCCTATCTGCAAAGTTACTAGTGCAATTAAACAAATCCGCTTGACATTTTAAAATGTTAACTGTACATTATTGTCCAGTGTAATGAATTAACTTGACAAGAAATATAAGTAGATTTTATTTTTGTTTATTTAAGTACGAATAGGTCTGCATGAATGATTTCATTTTACTGAAATTTACAGTGTTGAAAACTTACAGACCAGAAGACCATAGGCAGCATTAAAAAACAAAGCAAGAAAACCTGATTGCATTAAAGGGAAACATTTAATTTTCTACGATGTAAGTAATGGTGGAGTGTAACCTCTGTTACCTTTTGGAATGTCTCTGAGTTTTAGGAATTTTATTTTCAGTCTGATTTTAAGTCACAAATTACATAGACTTTTCAGTTCCTGCCCCTTTTATTGATATTCTTCTCCCTCCAGTGCTTCTGAGGTCAACAGCTTCAAATCTTCTTTAGGAAGTGAGATTATTTTTATTTGCTTCACAGCACCATGTTGTGTCCTGATTTACTATCTATGGATACATTCAAGTATTGCTTTTTGTTATCTCTACAATCAGATTTACCCAGTTCCCAATATTGTCTTCTTAGAATCCTCAGTTATTCACCATCTGTAATCAGTGTGTAAAGTCCTAGAGTGTCTGGTGTTATCTTCTGCCTGCACTTTAGAGTAGTTCAGTTAAAACTTTCGGTTCTGGAGCTTTTAAGCTGTAGTCTCATAGTGGAACTAATAATGTAGTAGTAAAATCTATTCATACATAAGCCCTTGTTCTGAGGTCATTAATAATTCAATCTATGTATCTACTAGTTATGACAATATCACTTTTATGTTCTGAAAATTTACACACTTTACACAAATGTATGAGAGTGTTTCTGCCACATAAAAGTGCATTTGCCATGTAAAGCATGTGGAGATGGGTTCACCTGAGGGAAGATATATTATATATCATTAAAATTAAAAGATTTCAGAACATCACATTGCATAGATATTGGAAATACACGGAACAAAGACTCTTGATAAGAACAGAAATGAAATTAGGCATGAGGTTTGCAGTCTGTTGTTAACATATGGGTAATTAAAATACACAGTTACGTGTAGAAATCCAGTTCTATCCCTTGCTAGCTTTTTTAAAGTGGAGTTATGAAACAGTGTACTATATAAACACATATCTGATGCATAACCCAATTTCTAGTAGCTTTCAGGCTACTTAGACTACTTTAAAAAATCTTCATAGGCAGTTAAAAAAATCTGGCTTTTGTTCTCTTTCACTAATTGTTTTAAAGCACAGTATCTGAATTTTGTAATGACATCATGTATTTCAAGTGACAGTTTCCTATATGACAGATAACCCAAGAGTATTAGGTAGGTAGGACTTACAAGATCACTAAGGTGTACAATTAATTGCTTGCATTTTACCTATCTGATATAATTTATATTTCTTCCCCAAGGAGGAATATTATTATTAAATAATTATTACCCATTAATACAAATCACATTGCACAAAGTAGCTTTTAAGTAGGACAATAGTTTTCTGCAAACAGTTTTTGCAAGAGATTTTGCAGAATGTTTCATTCAATAAATCACATTAGGTTTGTACTGTAAATTGCACATAAAACATTAAAAAATCTTATTATTACTAGATTGTGTTACATTTTATCTTCTGTATATACTGGAAGAAGGTTACCTCAGGTACACCAAAACTGCAATCACTGCTACTAAAATGAGGAGGGTATTTTTTTACAAAATATATTTATCTCTCTCCTTCACAGCAGAATGTGTTGATTCCTTTTGTTTTGTTGGTAATTAACAGTGTGGAAAAACCTACAGCTACATTTATCTTTCAATGGTGATGGGAAATACAAGAGTTGACCACACTTCAGAAATAGTTTGTGTCTATTTTGTATTTTAGAAGGGTTTTTTCAGCCATTTCCAATTGCCTTTTGTCTGGCTTCACCATTCAGCCACTGTAGGTGTATCTATTTGCTTCCACTTTCTTATGGTGTTGAATTATACAACTAAATAAATGCCTGGGAGTGCTCAAACAGCCCAGAGTCTGGGGATTAACATCAGTGCATGAAATTTAAGTTCTCTACATAGAAGCTTAATTATGGCTTTTCTAATGTTGTTCCCAGAATCTTCCCATTGAACATAAATCACATTTTAATATTCCTCTTTCTCCACATTGCAGAACCAGCTCTGTGCATTCATTATTCTCTCTTAGATGAATTTCAGTATTTGCCTCACTTTTGCCTTACCATCCATTCTTCTTTTTTAATGTTATAAAGAATTTCATTAGAACCTAATTTGTAACATGTTGGCATTTTAGTTTTCCTCTAAAGAAGCTGCTTCCAAAACCTAAATCTACTGTGTCTCTGTTATACTTGTAGTTTGTTCTCTGTCTCCCTAGCAATTTGTTTTTCTTAAATAGTTAAGTGTGTCTCTTTTTTCTTCATTATTCACTGGTTTTCCCAATGTCTGCTTTTTTCCTTCTCATCTTTTACACATCTTCATGCTGCTTTACTATTGTCTTCGTTTTCTGTCTTTAGTTCAGTCCTTCCTCTACTGGTTAGTGTTAAGTAGGAGTGACAGCAGGTTTTAAGATATATGCAGATGTTGGTCCCAAAGGAGGCTGCCTACTTAAGTACTATAGCTACAGACTGCAAAAATCCTATTTAAAAATACCACTTGTTGTTTTTTAGTAGAACCATAGTAACTTCCTGGGAGAAATCATATTACTTCTGCTGGCTGAAAAGTTACATGAGTTACCTGCTTCTGGGTTGGTTTTGTTTGGTTTTTATGCAAATGGATATTTTAGCAAGTTTTTGAAAGAAATGGGTAGTCAATATAATATATACAGGCAATTCATTCACAAATGCAATATCTTTAGTAATGATGTCATGAATTGAAGTAAGCCTTTTGTTCAGTGAAATAAGTTTTATTATAATTCTAGTGTAAGTCCGTTCCTATAATTATATGTTTATGTACTTCTTCCTGGTTTTGATGTAAGGCACCAGCTCACAATGGAAGCTTTGTTACATGTAGACAATATAACTGGTCCTGCAAATCTGTTTCTCTTTTGAATGGCTGGAACATAATAACCTTTGGCTAGCATTTCATACAACTGAAGCTCCAATTATTCTTAAAATGCAAAGATTCATAAACTTTGGTACATTATACAACAATGTCCCCGTACGTCGCTCTCATTAAAACCAAGAAAGGATGAATTCTTTGTTTTGCATACTCTCCTGGACAGAGAAGACAATAAATTATGTTCCATCTCTTCACATTTCCACATCTCATATTTGTGCCTGACTGCCAGGCTAAATGAAATTTGTTATGATAAATGTTTTATCTTCTTTCTTCATAAGGCAGTCCCAAATCTCTGACCAGTTTCCTTATTGAGCCCTGGAGACTTATAACAATTATTGCTACTGTATTTTTTTCCTGTCAACTTGATTTATCCTCCCAGCTTGGGCAGAATCTGCCTTTCTGGTCATTTTGTACAGCAGATTTTTCTAAATTGAGAAGCTGCTTTAGATAATATTTCTTTCTGTCTCTTGTTCCTTTCATCCAAATTATGCATTGGGCTCAACTGTATCTTTTACAACCAGCTTGCTGTCAAGAGCAGCTTCTAGAAAAACCCCATCTCACAGAGGCACCATGCCTGTTGGAGTTCACAAAGAGACTACCCACTGCAGCTTATTGAGAGTGTGATGAAAGTCATACTGAGTCAAAGCAGAAAATCAGTTTCCCAAGTATTTTCTCTCCACCAGTGTCCAAGCCCACCCAATCCCAAATGCTGTGAGGGCAAGGTATATAAAAAGGAGCTACTTCTGCAGTCTTTTCTCCAGAGTGATTACTGTCACCAATGTCATGCTGTCATCATCTCAATACAGCCAAAGTTCAACTGGAATAGAATGCTGAAGGACACGGACATCAACATGGAGGGCTTCTGCATGTACAACAGCAAAAGGAAAACCAGGGAAAATCTGCTGCTGTTTGAGGCAGAGACTGGGGTGACAAAGGAGACAGGAGAGGCTGAAGTCTGCAGTGCCTACATTGCATCAAGCTGGAGTAAGAAAAAGTCTTGGTAGAAAAGGACACATTGTTAGAGAACATTTAAACAAAACAAACATGCATACATCTGTGGGATGTGAGAGGGGCACTCACAGTGCCAAGGGAGTTAGCAGATGTAATTACAAGGCTACTTTCAATTATTTCTGAAAGGTCAGAAAGCAAAGAATGAGAATTGGAGGAACTACAGGCCAGTCAGTCTCACCTCAGCCCCTAAAAGGATAGGCAAGAAAGTGATTTGGATTGTAGATTTACAAAGGGGAAAACGTGTTTAACCAGTCTGATAGCCTTCTGTGGTTATTACTATTTATTACTGTTATTAATAACAATAATAATTACTGGAAGGACCATACTTGGAGTATCATAAGAAAACAACTGAAGTCCAACAGTTGTTAACTTTGCTACATCAGGAGCATCTGTTCCCTTCCCTTTGTTCCATAAAAAAGATTGGTTCCCCATTTCTCAATCTGAAGCTGATTTCCAGGTCTTTACCACCTCTTTGTACTGTAAGTGCCTTAGAGTCCCAATAGGCCAGGATCATTATCCATTCATGCTTCTGAACTTTAATCTTCAGATGGCACTGAATATGTTTAATGAGCGGGTGTTCTCTGGCATTCCTAGTTCCAGTGACAACACGCTGTAACCCTCAATATCACTTCAGACTTTGTTTGGTATGACCCATTCTGAGAAGCCATGGAGGCCACCTTTCCCCTGCTGAGTTGAGACTGGCTGGCCACTGGGTACACTGTATTGCCTGAAAACAGGGTTTTGTTGCATAGTGTGGAAGATACCTGAAAAAAAAATGACACAATGGGTAAGGTTATGACTCATAAATGTCAGATGCTGAAGCTACATCCCTATCCTGATAACTGTTTCATATAGGATACCATTTGTTTTTTTCCCCCCCCAAACCAATGAATTCCATGACTGAAGTGATAGGAATCCTGAGTTCTCTGAAGTGCAGGATGAATGTTAAAAAACCATGGCTAGCACACTCAACAGATAGAACTCTTAGGAACATTACTGAGGTCTACAGCAGGACTTTGATCAGTCTCATCTTATCTGCACACACCAGTCACCATACATTGACAAAAGACTCTCATGTCATTTGTCTACGTGGCACTACATAGTTTCACAACCACTTGGTGCAGGAAGATGACTCATCAAATTTGGCTGTAGCTTAGAGATCAAATATTTGCTTCGTAGGCATGTGAATTCATGCATAAATTCATGCACTGGAAGAAAGGACCTAAGCAGTGCACTGAAAGTGTGTCCTTTCATGGAATCTCTTCCAAACATAGGGTAAGCTTTCACTTATCTGTATTTGGGTAGGGGGCACAGTCAGAAGAATGTATAGCCCAAGGTCTCTGTACTGTGAAGACTTGTCAATCATATGTTAGTAGTGTTCAGAAATTCAGACCAGTCAGGTACATGAATCCCACATTTCTTCCAGACATTGCACTTTAAAGTATGACAATTAGCATTTCTGTTGTCTTTTATTGGAGCAGTAAATGAGGTGAGACCTTATTTTGCAACTAAGGAGATGGTCTTTGAAATTGGTATGTGGGCCACATTATCCACAATCTAAATCTACCTCTTGGACTTTAGTGGTCCAGCAGATATCCTCAGCTATTACAGACTGCAATAAATGATATTTAGTTGAATGTCCTTACACTGATAGCTTGAGATAAGGGTATCACTAGAATCACACTCTTCATGTCAGAGTCCATCAGGGAGCATTACATTTTCTGCCTCTGAAATCTATTTGGAATGACTAGTTACTTAGAATGATTGATAGTGAATAGGAACTATCCCCTGGCAACATGTGCTGTTACTGAATGTCAATCCAGTTTTGAAGCATAAAAGTGACCTGATTGTTCAGTCTTTTAAACACTGTCAATACAGGAATCTCTAACTTCCTAATAGAGAAACAGTTTTAAAAATACATTTCTTTGTGACATCAGCAAAATATTTCACTTGAATTTCAATGATTATCATCTAAGATGCTGATTCTTCCTAGGACTAGACAGTAGTAATCCTGCCTAGTAAGAAGCTCCTTTTTGTAGCAAAAATAAAACTATCATGTAGATGTAGCAAGGCTAATGCAAAAAGCATTTGTAACTAGGCTTTCTCTTGATTCAAGTTCCTGGGAATCAAGCTTTTGCCCTTGTCTAGAATGAAGAAAACAGACATTTCAGTTGGTACAGTAAACAGTATTTCAACCCTGCCTTTCCAATTTGTGATTACAGAGCAGAATTCTGTTTTCCTCATTTAAAGTGTTTTTAGTCTAACTACTGCTCACACTTTACTTTGGAACCCTATGCCTTACCATCA
The DNA here is from genome assembly GCF_028858725.1 of Colius striatus. Classification (NCBI taxonomy): domain Eukaryota; kingdom Metazoa; phylum Chordata; class Aves; order Coliiformes; family Coliidae; genus Colius; species Colius striatus. The sequence goes on from NC_084762.1 coordinate 11,057,563, forward strand.
CTTTCTTTTCAATGTGGTCTTTGCATTTATGGCCACTTTTTTTCTGCCACTATTTTTTTCTGAATGTAGTAGTCCTCTATTTATGATTTCTGCAAGACATCTTGTGTAAGATTCATGCTTACTTGTGATAAGCTGCAAAGTCCTTTACATAGCAACATAGCATTCTGATTTATATCATATCAGGAAATTGACTTTGCTCTTCTTTTTCCCCCTTAAATCTCAGTCTGCATCTTTAAAGTTATCCTGACACATATTAGATGCTTGCAATTTACTCCATTACTGTGTACAATCTCCAAAACTAATTAATAGAATGGTGAATGCACTTTAATTCCGACTTTTCCAGTTTAATTTAGACCATTTTGGGAAAAAATAGAAAAAGCACAAAATTTCACTTAAATTGTGAAGCTTCATTGAATGATTTTATCCTCTTATTCTGAAATTCATGTTGATCATCTGTGTGTGAAATGTAAAAAAGAATATAATTATATATACTTAATAACTGTAGAATAATATTGTATTTCCAGGTAATTAGTTGTTGGGTAGCCTTTTATCCTATTTAGTTGTGTAATTGTCATGAAAATTGTGTTTGTTAGTGTCAGTGATATGTCCTGGAAGAGATGAGTTTAGAACCTCTTCCATTTAATTACTGATACACTTGTGTGCTTATTTGGCACAATTCAAGTTCTTAGTGGAAGAAGAGTCCTATCAGATTTTGTGCTTTAATCTAATAGAGAACGACTGACACTTGTTATCTTAGTTTTGCATAGTCATTATGTTCAAAATGAGATCTCATGTCTCAAATTATTTATTCATGTTAGATCTGAGAATAGAACAGTATTCTAAAGAAGGACTGATTTTGAAAAAATATCTTTTTTAACCCTTGAAAATATAAATATACCTGGACCTACATGTTTTTCAGTAATAACATGAAGGGCAGCTAAGAAAAGAGTTCTGAAGTGTATCTTAAATTTAATCTTGTTTTGTTCTTTCTCCCTCTTTCTTCCAGTTCTGTTTACTTTTTAAACTGATACTTGTGTCTAACTGTTAGCTGGGCAGGACCATATTCCGGACCTTAAAGATTTGTTCCTTTAAAACTCTACAGCTTTATCGAGAATTGGTGACAGGAGACTTGGTTCTAAGGTAGAGATGTGAGACAGGGATACAAGAGAGATGAATGTATTATGTGCTCTGACATATGAGCTTTTTTTGGGATCTTGAGCAAATCTCTGTAATTCCTTGTTTCTTACTTACTTATCTTTAAAATATGCAGTTAAATCTGGAGTTATTTGAAGGTTATCATAGTTTATATACAACAATTTGAAAACTGTTCCATAGAGCTAAATTTATGTTGTGCAAAAATAGAAATTATAAATCCTTACTCAGGTGCAGAGATATGAACACATTCACATAAGCTGAGCTTGTTGAGTAGCTAAGCAGTGTGTGCTACTTTAATCACTGAAGGCCAAAACCTATAAGAATAATCTAGAGTTATATGATATCTCCTGAAGAAAATTACTTGAGAGTTAGAAGACACTGCAGAAAAATACAAACACTGCATTTCATCAAAGTTATTTCAGAAGAAATTTCATCATTAGATTAATCATATATTAGATTTCTGCTTTATTCCACTTAACATTTAAAAGATAGAGTGACATTACATGCAACTAAGAATATATTACTTGAGCTTGTGTAATACAATGTTGGGATGTTGCATTTTTTGTGCTATTTAATTAACAAAGCCTAGTTGTATTCAAAGTATCATCTACCCTAAAATACATTTATTCATGAAAACATGTAAGTTTGCCAGTGATGCTATATAAAGATATACAGGGTTTCAAAAAGATAACATTCCATATTTAATGTGGAGAGGGGTGATTGCTGAGCAGAACAAACCACTTGCTACTGAAGTTTGAATTGGATTTGTAATTGTAGTCTGATAGGAAGGCATGAAGAAAAAATAAAATACTTCTGGATATTCTTTTCATAGGAGCAACTCAGTCTCCAAAAGTGGTGGATCATATCCCTATAATCCTTTCTTTACATAAAGGTCACCAGCTTTATCATAACTTCTTATAATTATTTATGAATATTTGTATTCATAAACTTTATCTGGTATTGTGGTGTGTTTTATATGTAAATTGAATTTGCTGTGCAAGTAAACCATAATTTCTTTGAGATTAAGCTAGTTTAGAATATTTTCTTTAGTTGATCATTTCATTTATAAGAACAGTGCTGAAAAGAAAATCTTAAGGGAATCTAGGGGAACATGCAAAAAAACCCCAAACCTGGCATTTAAGGCTGATGATATAACAGCTTGTTAGAACTGCTTTTTGCAGGCATGTTCCAGGTAATTCTTGTGAAATTCATTCTGAATACAAATTTAAAAATAAATGCAATACTCTTAGAAGTGCCTTAAAAAGTTGTTCTGCCTTCAGCAATAGAAATACTCTACACAGAATCTATTCTTGAAATCATAATATGCGTCCCGAGATGGACGTGATTAAGAAACATCATCAAAACTTATGCAGGCTTTATTTGTAACTCTTAAGATTCTAGTTTTGTAAGGGCCTATATAATTATTTGTTTGATTGCTTTATTGTGTTCCTACTATACATCCTGATGGGCTAGACAATCACTTTCTGATGTTAATAATATATAACTTTTGGATAGTTCTAGTTATGAAAAATGTAGCATTAGTTTAAAGTTGTTTATTGTAAGTAGATTATGCATCAGTGGCTTTTGTATATGGATATGGAAAGGAGACTGTTTCAGTTGTGAAACGATGACTGCATAACAACATAGATGTTGAGGACATAAAAAAACAGGGAGAGATTTTTGCTTGCTTGTATTTCTTGAAATATGGAGTTGCCCTAGCCTGTGACATGTAGGTAAAGATGTGCAGTAATAGGTCTTTTAATTCACAGGGTCAATTAGGATATGATCGAGGAAAAAGAAGTATTGGATTTGCTTGATGAGAAAGGAAATTTTTTTCATAGTGCATGACCAAATTGGAGAGGGGCAGAAAATGATTAATTTTTGACTTGAAATAAAACACTCAACCTGCTTGAAATTAGTATTTCATTTGTTACCCTCAAATACTTAAGTGATGTTGAGCTAAAAGTATTTCTGGATTGAATTTAGAACTTTTTGAAAAAAATATATTTGCAAAATATCATAACAGAAATGGGTTTAAATTTTAAACAAAGTTAACAACAAAATTTAGTTAACTTTTCAGCTTTGAAATTGTATATTTAACTACTAACATATTTGCCAAAAGTTACTGAAAAAGGAATTGTTCTCAACAAGTGTGAGTCTCTTAGTGAGAGAAGAAAAAAAAGTCTCTTTTATTTCAGGAAATCAAAAAAGCTAAATTCAGCTAGAAGCTGCAAGAAGGGCTCTCATGGCTTTTTTGAGTGGAACATGCTACTGAAAATATTTCATTCAAGGCAGAGTTATTTTCAGTGCCCAGGTGCTGGTGAAGAGGTAGAACTGGAGGAGAACAGGTTCCCAGGGCAAGAGAAAGCACCAGCTCCCAGATGAGATCAGCCCTCTCCATTCAGGCCCAGACTGCAGCTCATGGGCAGATGGAACTGTCCATTGCAAAACAGTTGAGCACAGAAGAGACCAGGTATCAGCTAGTTAGAACAGCTCACCTTTAGTAAGTGTCTGAATGGAAACCAGCCATCAGTTCCTGAGCACACCAGAAGGCTTTGCTCTGCAAACCCTTCTCCGATATCATCTCCTAGCATTTTTGAGCAGCTGTGCCCACAGCTCAGATAGGTAGGGGCAGGGGGGAGGCCTTGCAGAGATGACTGCAGTGGCCTGGGAGCTGCGCTGACCCTCAGGCCATTGCTTTTGCATGCCCATACCTGAGCCATGCTTTAGGTTTGCCTATAAGTTGCTGGCCTTGATTTTTCCTTGACACACTGAGTGCCTAGGGCCAACTTTGTCAGCTGTGGCCTTGTCACTGCAGCCTTGTCCAGTTGACCACTGGCCCCCATTTTGCTTGTTGGGTGGGACTGCAATTCCAGAAAGTTTATTCCTTCTTACAGATGAAAATCTATCTCTAAACTAAACACTGCCTGTAAGTTCCCAGGTATGCCCTCAGTAAAATTTAAGGTAAGGGAAAAGTAATTCTGCAAAGTTTGCATTTTGCTCCTAATTGTGATCCAAGTTAGCTCTGGGTACTTGACCTCTCAAGAGTGCTGCAACTCAAGGAAAGTTCATGGCAGGAGGTTAAATGGACCTTTAGGCTGTTTATACTAAGCATACTTCTGGGAACAGATGCACCAAAACTGTTGCAGCTGGCTATTGACAAATCAACACTTGTTGAGTCAAGCCCAGAAGATTCGGAATTCATGTTCCCATGCAGAGGGCTGGAGGTGAGAGCAACCAGTCTGTTCAATTTGAGTAATATGTGATATGAGCACATGATATGATAAATGCTTGATCTTGCTTTGTTGTGGCACTGCATTTCAGTGTGAGAGAACTAGTTTATGTTTGTGACTGATTGCATTAATGTCTATAATGCCAGCAAATCTGGATTCTGTAAGTAAAATTATTTACATTCTTTATAAATGTATTTTGAATTAATATTCAAATAGGTTCCTCTATGAGTTAGAAACACACCAAGTCCTGGATCTAATACTTTAAGAAAACTTTTCCTGTATCACATCAGAAATGATAAGAAACCTCTACTGTACTGGGAAGGTTAAATGTAAAATTACAAGTGTTGCTGTACTATGTGCTTTACCACAGCTTGAAATTACATGGGGAGGTAGTATAGTAGCTACATATTACTACTTACTTCATAGCAGTTAAAACTAATCATGTTTTATTATTAATATAGCAAACTGGAAAGTAGATGTACTTACCAGTTATGGAAGTGAGGTGGAATGTGTGTAGCAAACAAATAGTAGTTTGTAACATAATTCCAAAAGGCCTACTTTACTAGTCTTGGGGGTTGTACTTACTGAAAAGACTTAAGTGAAGGTCTTGGAGATGCTTTGTTGTAAATATATATTTATAAGAAAAGATGAAAACCTGTCAGATTTAATTATGTTAAAAATATAGGGGCATACTAGAACAAATGGACATCAGACTGACAAGTAAGTACACTCAAGTGCTTGGTCACTGAAACAGTGTAAAATAAAGAGGGATTTTCAGAATATAGTATATAAAAGTACCCAGGAAATAGAAAGATTCAATAAAGCATTCTAATACATCGCACCTTGGAAAACTCTTCAAAATCTAACTATGTACTTTTCATTAATGTCTATTTCAATATTTAAATGTGGCTTTACCTGGTGGAAATTTACTGAAGTGACTAGATGAATTGATACCTCGTCAGAATAGACCGTAGTGTTCAGAAATAAGAACATGTATTCTCAAAACATGTATTTCACAATCAGTTGTGAAACTAGACTTCTATTGTTGTATATAAAGAAATTCTATTCTTTCCATTTAGTCCAGTGCCATTGAGATTATTGGGAGTCTTTCTGTAGTTGAGGATTGCCACAATGGCAGTTAAAGGTTTATCAATATAATTATCAGCAACAAGATAATTATGTGATTGATAAATCTGAAGACAGTTTTGCAATAAGTAGTTATAATGAAATAAAACCAGATGGCAAAAAAAACGGGCTATGGTACTAAACAAAACAGTGACTGAATTGCATGTTACTATAAAATCTTGTATGTTGACTATTTTGCTAGAAGCTTCTCTTTCTAATTACTTTCTTGAAATTTTGTCTCACCTTTAAGGAAGGATAAATTTTTTTGAAAGAAAGAAATAGACCGAGAAGGGAATTGATTGAGAAACTGGAAACAATACAGAGCATTGGGAGAGAAATCTGTAAGCACAGAATAGTACAGGTGATTCAGATAATTAAGGAATGAGAGGACCTAAGAAAAGCAGACGTGGTAATAAATTTCCAAGTAATTTTCTCCATTTTGCGTCCTCTTTTGTTCTTTTGGGCATTCATTAAGATATCATGTCCCCCAAGCCTAATCAATTCCAATTAATTATGTTTTATTTTGGTCAAATATTTTGATCTCAGTACAGACCCCTGTGGTATTTCACTTGTTACAAGCCTCCAGGTAGAGTACAACTCATTAACCATGATCTTCTGAGCCAAATCATCCACCCTGTTTGGGTTTTTTTTGGTCCATCTAGCAGTTCAATCATCCAGACCATGTGCCTCAATACAGTCAAGATATTTGGCATCCACGGCTTTCTCCTTGTCTATAGTCTATCCATTTTATTATAGAAACAAAATATGGACCTTTAGGAAGTCAGCTGGAGACCAAGACACTTGCAATCGCATTCTCTTTAAATCTCATAGTCGTCTGTGTTGTTTTGGAGACTGGATGAGATGCAGATTTTTATTGTCTGGCTGACAAGGGGTGATAAGCAGAAATTCAGATTATTCAGAGACTGGGCATGCCACTGTAATGAAGGGAGCTTAGAGAAGAGGTGAACTTAATTTAAGTGAAGAACTAGGGTCTTTGAAACCAAAACCTGACTACTTTATGAGCATGGTAAATTCAGCAATGGTGAAAGACTATTATTCAGTGTAGAGTACCTTTTGTTGATGAAATCATAGAAATTCTGTGTCCTTGAACAAAGGTATAACAGGTTTGAAATCTTCTTATAGGGCCGCTATAACAATAAGCATGATGAGTTTATATTCAATGTCCCTGCAGATTCAATTGAGAATCACTGCATCTCTTCTCAGTTTCAAAAAGGGAAACTGCATGAAAACAAGATGAGAAAAAGAATCCCTGTAAGGACAGTAAATAGCTGTTCCAGTTTACCATGACAATGCCAAGTACAAATAGTCATTATGTCACTAGTCACCTAATGTGCAATTTATTATCAGCAGCTACAGAATATGCCAAGTATGTTAAAATAACAGCTGTTACAAATAACAATATGGTTAGGTGAGATCTGATCCAATCTCATACACATTGTAGGGGATTGAAAATTATGTTATTGTTCTGGAGATCCATCCTGGTTGCAAATAGATTGAGACTTTTTGTTACTCTCTCTACTTTTCTCACTCCATAGAAGATTTTTATAAGCTACTGAGTGCTTCATAAACTGCATGAGACTGGCTGCCTGGGATGTTTTAGGTACTGTATGAATACCATTGCATCCTGTGCATCTTGTGTGCTGCAGAAGACTGTTGTGAATCTCTAAAATGAAACCTAGATTGTGAGACAAGGGCCAATTGCAATGAATTGTCGAAAAAAAATTACAAGACTTGGTGATTAGATAATAAAATGAAATCATAGAATCTTTTCAGTTGGAAACAACCTTTAATACCAATTCCAACCACCTACCTAACAAAGCCAAGCCCATGTCCTTCAGCACCTCATTTATGTGGCTTTTAAATATCTCCCCAGATGGTGAGCCAACCAACTCACTGGGCATCCTGGTCCAGTGTTCATCAACCCTCTCAGTGAAAATGTTCTTCCTAAAATCCAGTCTTCCCCTAGCACTACTAGTAATTTCCTCTTGTCTTATGACTTGTTACTTGAGAGAAGAGATCAACCCCCACCTCATTACAACGTCCTCTCAGGGAGCTGTAGAGAGCAAAAAGATGTCTCTGTACCCCCTAGTTTCCTCAGGAGCTCCTCATAAGACTTGTGCTCCAGGTGTTTCTTCAGCTCCGGTGCCCATCTCTGGACATGCTGCAGCCCCTCAATGTTTCTCTTTAGTGAGTGGCCCAAAACTGAACACAGAATTCAAGGTGCTGCCTCATCAGTGATGTATACAGGGAAATAGCCACTTCCTTGGTCCTGTTGGCCACACTATTTCTGATATAAGCCAGGATTCCATTGGCCTTGGCCATCTGAGCATGCTACTGGCTCATATTGAGCTGGATGTCAACCAACACCCCCAGCTCCTTCTCCTCTGGGCAACTTTCCAGCCCTTCTTCCCCAAGCCTGTATCATTGCATGGGGTTGTTGTGGCTCTAGTGCAGGACCTGGCACTTGATGTTGTGGAACCTCATACAGTTGGGTCTCAGCCCATTGCTCCAGCCTGTCCAGGTCTCTCTGAAGAGCCTTCCTGCCCTTAAGCAGATCTATGCTCCTACCCAGCTTCATTTCATCTGTACACTCAATCCCCTCATCCAGGTCATTGATGAAGATATTAAACAGAATAGGCCCCAACACTGAGCCCTGGGGAACAGCACTGGTGACTGGCTGCCAACTGGATTTAACTCCATTCACCAGAATTCAATAGAAGTCAATGTAAAGTGATGCTGATGGAGAGGAGCGGACAAACCCAACTTGCCGTTTAAAATAGATTTGCAATCATTTCAATCAAATGGTAGATTTCAGTTAAGAAGGACTGAGCTTCAAAATATAAGCTTGCTCATCATTGTCAGTCTCTAGAGAATTAGGAAGGCAATGCAGGTCAGAGCAGAGCAAATCATCAAATCTCTGTATAATTGCATGCTTTTCCAGAGGACGTATACTTTGTACAGTTTTCCCTTTGCATGAGTGATGCAAAGCCAGGAAATTTAGAGAAGCAGGGTATTCACGATCAAAGATATGGAAAAAGCTTCCACCTGAGAAATAAGTAGCCTGGGACTCTTTAGTTTTGAAAAAAGATGTCTCAGGAAGGATACAACTAAAAGGTTTATTGAGTTTTCATATAGGTTACATGAGAAGAGCAGAAAGTCATGACATGCCCTTTCTCTTCTGATATAAAAACCATAGCTCTCATTTTACAGTAACAGAAATCCCATTCATAATAAATGAAAGAAAGTAGCTCTACATGTATTTGCTAGTCTAGCAATGGAACTGGCAGCCACAGAACATTGTGACAGGGAAAAATATACAAAGACTTGAGAGAAGACCGAAGCATGTTCAAACAATTTTCTATTGTGAGATTTTTTTATCTCTGTCATGTAAAGTAAATGGAATGATTTTAAAACAAGCCAAGTGTTTGCAACTTGCTGACTATTCAGTTTGAGAACTGATATCTGATTTGAGATGTGTAATTGATTTTCTAAGTAGAATTTAAAGTGGGCGTTGAGAACAAACCTTTGTAAATGGTTTGCTTTTGCAAATTACTTATTATAGAACTTTAACAATTATTAGACCTTTTGTAGGTAATTCAACAAAACCAAATTTTAAATATTTCTTTTTGCAAGCTTTGCCTTCAAAGAACATGCACAGAAAATCCACACAATTCTCTTTACTGTATGTTCCATCTTTCAACAGTTCTATCAATCTAAGTTTAAACATAGCACAGAAACCATTGTTGTTATCTATTTCAATTATCTAACAAATGTGTTGACATATTTCAGTCTAGGCTTTTCTTGGAAAAGTAAACATGCACTGAGGTCTGTATTTTCTATTTGATATGTATTAAGGTCTTTCTTGATAATCCTTCTCAAACACAATGATTGCCAAAAGTCTGAGTGTAGAGATGCTCTGATGAAAAGCAAATAAAATACTTTGCTTGCAACAGTTGAAGTTTTGGATATACAAGGAGGAGAAAATAAAACCAAAATTGAACCAAATAAAACAAATGGTGAGGAAAACATGGATTTGACAGGAAGAGAAGTTTTGCCAATTTTTTTTAATCCAAAAGTTTCTTTTCCTCAGTTCATTCCAAAATGCTATTAATACCTTTGATGTGGACAAATAGGCTTGTTATTTGACGTGTACTGTGAACTGTGACAAAACTTCTTAGTTTTAAATAAGAGACCCTTCTAAATCACACGATAGATTATAAAAGTCGCTATGAAGGACTGGTGATTCACAGCAATGTTTCTACATTTAAGAATTTTAATAATTTGTAGATTTCAATGAAATTATTCCTTCAAATATATTGGGTTTTTTTAGCAAACTCTGCTGATACTGATCTACAAAGTTATTTTTTGCTTTCCTCTTTATTAGTGCTACTGTCCTCTGTACTGTGAGATCACTAATGGTTTCACCTAAGGTTTCAAAAATTTCCTAGTATGGGTGAGAGCTGCTGCTAGGCCTGGCGAATGATATTGCATGTGTGAGTAGATATCCTTGATTAGATTGTGCTTTCATTTTCATTTAGTTCTTGGTTCTGTTATTCTTCGAAGTGGAAGCTGTGCTTGATGCCTGGTTGAGGTGGCTTGTGAAGCTGAATGTTCATTTTTCTCAGTTGCTGAGCATTAGGAATTAGTTTGGTACTAACATGTTACAGTTGCTTGAGTTCTTTCACATACAAAACGTTTGTTCCTGAAAATCCAAGTTTGGGATTTATCTGAGTGATTTGTTCCAATCATATTAACCTCTTTTTAAAACTGAATCTTAGGTTTCACCCAGTAGTGGATTGACCTTGGCTGGACATTAAGTGCCTATCACTTGTCCTCCTCAATGGACAGGGAGAGAAAGGTATGATCAAAAGTTCATGGATTGAGATAAGGACAGGGAGAGAAGGAATGAGAGCACTTGGTAATTACCTTTACAGGCAAAATAGACTCAATTTAAAGAAATTAATTTCAATTATAACCAATCAAATCAGAGTAGGATTATCTTAAAACACCTTCCCTCCCCCCATCCCTTCTTTCCAGGTTCAGCTTCTCTCCCGATTTTCTCACCCTCCTCCTCTCTGAATGGTGCAGGGGGATAAGGAATGGGGGTTGTGGTCAGTTCATTACACATTGTCCCTGCCACTCCTTCCTCCTCACACTGTTCTCCAGCTCCAGTGTGGGTCCTTCTCACAGGCTGCAGTCCGTTAAGAACAGCTGCTCTAGTGTTATACCAGGTATAGATTTTAACCAGTAAGTGATGAGGGTTTTTTTAAAACTCCCAGATAATTCCCCAGTTAAAGTGAGGATTCAGGAGATTTGATGGGGATGAAGGAGGAAGTGTGTTCAGTTTGGTTAGGAAGCATCCATCCTGTCCCTCTGCCGGGCAGCAAGTGGTTAATCTGACTAAGTCTTCGGTGATGGCTCATCCCTGTTATCTGTTCCCATCTCTACCACTGAAGTCAGTCCTGAATTCTGCCTGCTGAGACAGAGGTACAGAGTGTATCTGAGGTGCGATAGTGTTATGATTTTAACTCTAATGTTATCTGACTCTGTTCCATGAAGGCTATGGAGTAACCTGTGTGTCCTATTCAAAGGGATCCTTTCTTGGTCCTGGCAAATCTACATGAGCACAGCAGGTGTTCAGGCCCCTGCAACTGAGTTCCCAAGAGATGTGTAAAAAGGCAGCTCCTTATTCACCTTGATACAAGTGAAAAAGCGCAGTCTCGGGAGCATCTCTCATAACATCTGTAGCTGTCTCATTTCACCAAGCACGCCTATTTCAGTTTCCTCCAAGCTGGAAGCTGGTGATGATCACCACTTTCTTTATGACTTTAAATAACTTTAAAGTTTATTCTTGCAATTTATGGTTGAATGAATTGACATCTATCAGATATTTAATTAGTATTTAAATATTTTTCATTAATTACTGCAGATTATTGCTGTAGAACACAGACTGGTAATTGTACACTGAAGCGGTAAAATTACACACTCTTCTACATAAAAGAACGTTTTTCTCTGGTTTGCAAAGTTCTCTCAGTATTTTTAGCACATAGGAACCTTAATGTAACACTTTTTGGTTTAGGATGTCTATCATTTTTGCTCTTTTGAATTGTAAATGATTGCTTTGTTGTTCACTGTGTATTTTATGGAAGTCTGTTTCATTTAGCATGCTAAGTGATGATTGCTACAGTTCAGACAAAACGTAACTGGATTAGGTTCCGTGTAATAGATCAGATGCTCTTCTAAGTTCCCCCTGAAATTAAATCCAATGTAGCTCTGTTAAAATAATTATAAACCAAAGTGGACTTACTAGTATGTCTCTCACTGTCTCCTTTCCCATCAGCACCGTGTACAGAGCTGTTTGAACTGGTTGTCCAAGCCTGATGCAGCAGCAGTTGCATGTTACATCCCCTTGCAGTCCCATTTGCTTCACATATTCAGCCTAGACTGTGACTTCCCTTAGATTTTGTTGCTTGAACATGTTCATTTAGAATCTTTATTAGATTTAATAGGTTATTTTGTAGTGTTTCTTTTTTTGCTGTTATTAAGGAAGACCAGTAAAAGAATAATAAAATACAAATAATTTATACATTCTGATGAATAAGTTCCCTGAGGGTTAAAAGAAACTTCAGCATTTTCTCTGTAGTGCCGTGACAATGAGTCATTAGCAATGCCCAGTGTGCCAAAGTCCCAGGTGCACATCTTTCAAAAACAAAAGACACAAAACCAGCAGTATTTTTTTTTCTCATTCATCAATTTTATGAAGCCAAATTGGCTTTCTGGAATCCCCACAGCAATTTGCAAATGGTGTATGAAATCAAATATTCCTACCTGCACGGGGCACAGGGAAAAGAAAAAAAAACAGCTTTGCTATCAGTGTTCTGACATGCTGTTTCAGTGATACTTGCTATCCAGTCAGACACTGCCAGAAATAAGATGCTAGTTCTAGACACTGAGAAAAATACCATTTACAACAATCTTCTGCACATTTCTCTTCTTCACCTTTCCTATTTGTTCTCTCAGCACTATTAACCTTGATAGTTTTTTTCTTTTAGGACACATATTTGTTTGTACAAGTCCATATTGATAGTTTTCAGAAATTTTGGAGTGCTGCTTCTCTTTCTAGCTGATTGGGACTTTGGGAAGTGTGTAAATTGGATGACCTCTCAAGGTCCATTGCTCTCTCCTCTGATTCATTATGATTACCCCTGCATATTTTGTATCCACTGATTTGCTTATGTAGTATTTAAATCCCTAGATATTTGCCATCTGTGTCTGTAGGCAGAATGTAAACCTTTTTCAGTGTTAATTTGTCCTGTTTTCTATTGTTCTTGTCATTTTAATAGTAAAATGATGGTTTGTCTTCTCCACTTGAAATGGAACATCCACTGTGGAAGAGGTTTACATTTGTATGTTCTCTCAGATTATGTAAAATTCTGCATTTTAATAATCTCTTTTGTATTTTTTTCCCTTGTTTTGGTCACCTGTATCAAAGGTGATGTGATAGATTTAAATAAATGATAAGTTACTTGACATATAGTAGGTCTCCAGAATTTCTTATCAGTGCAGATGCTGTTAATAAAAACTATTTATTTTGATGTCAGATATGAAAACTGAAAAGAATGGAAGGGGACAAGAATATGGTAAATGCTTTTGCGTTAGACCAAAACCTTACCAAGCCTGTTCTTTTTTACACCATCTAGTCAAAAGAGGTACAACAGAACTTAGATATAACTGGTTCAAATTTGATAAACAAAAAAACCCTACTTTTTTCTGTGCAATATAAATAATATTTGATACTGCTTGTCAAAGACAACTGAAGGGTAAGACTTCAGCCTGAATAAAAGATATGTAGGTATCATAGAATCATAGAATGGTAGGGTTGGAAGGGACCTCTAGAGATCATCTAGTCAACCCCTCTGCAGAAGCAGGTTCACCTAGATCAGGTCACGTAAGAACAAGCTGAGGTGGGTCTTGAAGACCTCCAAGGAAGGAGCCTCCACAGCCCCTCTGGGCAGCCTGTGCCAGGGCTCCCTCACCTGAACAGTGAAATAGTGTTTTCTTATATTTAAGTGGAACTTTTTGTATTCCGTCTTCATCCCATCCCATTAGCTCAAATGAGTAGCAGTTTCATCCTTAACTTCCTCTCCTTTGAAAGCAAAGCAAGTCCTTATTGTAACCATGAATCAGTTGTTCAAAAGAGGCTAGTTTTACCTAACAGTTGTACATAGAACTAGACTGAGCTTGAGTTTCTCATCTGCTTTGTTATCCACTAGATCCTATGTTATCTATCTGCTTTCTATCCCTATGTAGATATTTCTTTCATACACATGCCTGCACCTGCTATATGACTTCTTTCAGCTAGTAAATCCTTTCAGATGAAGAACTATACTTTATGCAAACTATATAGTATAATAGGATTCCATTGTCTTTGCATGAAAAATATTAATGGTTAAAAAAGTACTCAAAGGCAATCCTACCCTCATTAGAACTGTATCTGGTAAAACAGTAATTTCCAGGCTGTGGGGGTGTGGGGATTTCTTTTTCATTTCATTAATGCAATGAATGGTGCAGAGAGGAATTTTTCATATGGCAAATGAAATGTGAACTTTGAATAGTCAGTTGATTTTTTTCAACTGAAATTTAAGAGCACAAAAGTGATGCATTAAATGAGGTTCAGAAAATGACATTAAGAGGAAAAAGATGATTGTGTGTCAGACTAAAAATTCAACTAGTCTACTAACCTATGTCCAACAGAGCTTATAGAGCAAATGTCTAATAGTAAGAACAGGACACATAATGGTTTTCATTTGAACTGTTCTCAATTTTGAAGTGATTTTGATTCACAAGACCAAATATGGTTTCAATGTGTTTTACTTTCATGTAATGTTACAGTTTACCTTGAAGACTCTGTAAACCTCTACCATTCACAACATCATGTGGCACTTCTGTATTGTCTGAGCAACCACCTCCTTTGTTATGAATCTGATTTATAATACTTTCATATTATTCCTCTAGTTCTTGTATTGGAAGAGACAGTGTTCAGTTTCTCTATATCTAGTGTTTCTGTGTCAGTTTGACTTTATAGTGCTCTGTTATCTCTCTTTTGAAGAGACACAAGTCATTTGGAGATGCCAAGCCCCTCTGTTTTTCCATACAGGAAGAGTCCAATGCCACTGAGCATTCTTATCAATGTGCTCTAGATCTTTCTCTGCCTTATTAGATCTTACTTTGGAGGACTTAAATAGCAGCATAATAATATTCTGTTTCATTCTCTATGCCTTTCCTAATAATTGATAATGTTGCATTTGGGTTTTGGGTTGCTAGTGAGTACCAAGTTGCTGGTTCTGCAGCGCTGTCATAATCCCACAGTCCCCACCTAATCAGCTCAGGGCCCATAATTTCATTTGTACATCTTTTACATAGGCACATTACCCTTGTGCTTCACTTTATGTTTCCCCTGCGCACATGTATTTCTACTGTTGCTTTCTGTGTTCCAGATGAGTAAGACTCGCCTACTTGTCATGGATAGTATAGAGCAGAGAAATCACAAACCTGGATAGCTTGCTTTTATTTTTCTTTTCCTTCTGTCAGGCAGTTAGCAGCCCTAGGATTTGAAAATGCTGGTTTGTCTGCAAAAAATGCAGAACACAGACAACACACACATTTGTATAAGGAACTGATGCTGAAACTGGAGGTTTGATATGTCCAAAACCACATGCTTCAGACATCTGTCCTAATGTTTCTTCCATCAATCCTTTTTCTGCCCTTGACAAATCTACAGAGCAATATCATGCACTATACAGGGCTACTGCCTGTCTCTGGTTGTAATATGCTTCAGATAAAGAGTATACACTGATCTCACTGCTGCACTTGATGAATTAGTTTTTAATGATAGGGGTTTTTTTTCCACACTACATTTATGTTTATATGCAGTAGTAATGTCTTCAGTAAGATTTAATGACTTCATTCATGGTACTTTCTTTTACTCATCTTTTCCCCTTTTTCTCATTTTTTTCTCTTGGAATATTTTACTACTAATATTGTCCAAGGAATTCTGGCCAGTTTTGCTGAGAGTTTTATCACTGTCATTCTAGTAAGTGTTTTACAAATCAGTCTTAAGAGTAGAAATTATACAGACATTCCTGACAACTCGCCATCAGTGCCTTTGAACTTGCATTTCCAGCTTTCCCTGAAGGCACAGGAAGGTCTTAATGGTGTTTGCCATACTATTAAATTTCCCCAACTGCCACAATAATCTGTGTTGTACAATGTCTTCAGCATGGGGGAAAGAACAATTTATCAAGGTCAAGTCTTATTGTCTTTGATTGATTTTTAGTTTGGGTATTAGAAAAAATGCATATGTTTGAGGGAGTGACTGCCTAGGTATCTCAGATTCAAAAGTCTTTGCATAGCACATCTATCACAGCAGCTGAGCTCATCTCATGTAAAGTGTTCACAAGCTATTTATTATGTCTATTGAACTTTAAAAAATGTATAGGATAACTCTAAAAATTATGTGCAATTTTTCATTTGTCTTCTCCCATTGCACTTTGAAAATTACTTTAAAAGGTATTTCTTTAGAGCTCTGAATCTTCAGATTCCATCTCTCTGCACAGCTGTAGAGTTGATCAGAACACCCTTTCATCCAGCAGTGTACTACAAATTGCACAACTTTCTCTCCATTATATTTTAAAGTTTTCATTGAATTTATTTCTTCCTGGTTTCCTTGAGCTAATTTAAATAATTACAGAATAATTCAAACTGGAAAGGACATCAAGGGTTCTCTTATCCAAACTTTCATGGAAAGCAGAGCCAGTAATAAGGGTAGATCAGGTTGCTCAGGTCTTTATCCAAGTAAGTCTTAAAAACTTCCAAAAATGGAGACTATACAGCCTGTCTGGGCAATCTACTTTCCTCAGGTGAATTGTTCACTTATGTCCATAGCTTACCAGCCATAACTCTTGTCCTTCCATAAAACACTGTTGTGAAGAGACAACCTTTATCTTCTCAGTAACCAGCACACAGGTGTGAGCAAGCTACTATTAGATCACTCCGAAGATGTCTTTTCTCCAGGCTGAATAAGAGACTCCTTGAGTCTCTCTTCATAGGACAAGCTCCTTGTTACCCTAGGATTCTCTGTTGAACTCACTTCAGTTAATTGTGGGAGTTTACTACAGGCTACCTGATCAGGAAGAGGAAGTCAATGAGGCCATTTACAGATGGCTGAAAACAGTACCATGTCCAGTTCAGGGCTCCTCAGCTCAAGACAGACAGGGAACTTCTGGAGAGAGTCTAGCAGAGAGCTATCAAGATGATCAGGGGACTGGAGCATCCCTTACAAGGAAAGGCTGCAAAACCTGAGGCTCATTACGTTTATAATAAATAACACTGAAGGAGTGTTCATCAGCTTTTTTTTGTACTCCATACTTTATTTCTTTCTTGAAGATCTTTCCAAATTTCAAGAAGTCATATATTTACAGAGTGGTTTTTCACGTGACATCTTCGATGTTCTCTTCCACACATGGGGTAAGAGCTGAAGTAGCAGTAGGGATAGTCTTCCTTCACAGAACAGAAAAAGACAGTGTATTTACACTTCTTGAGTTTGTTTATAGCAATGAATTAGCATTTTATTCCACACAGTGCAGTTTAAAATCCCTTTTCTGTAATTCTCCTTTTTATAGTTGCAAATAATTGCTATGTGGAAAGTGAACACATAGTAGAAAAATGTTAAATGAGTAATCTCATTTTAAACACATTTATTCTATTAGCTCCCATTTATTTGAGAGGACTGCACAGTGTTACCATGTATATCCTGGGGCACTAGAAATCCATTGACACAGAGTTTTTGCACAATCCATTTATTTAGTTTCTCCATGAATTATAGCAGATCCTGGTGTTTCATAAGTATGTAAGCTTTCTCTTTTATGGGAAGAACTTGATTGACCAATTGCCTTGTTATATGGTTATTCCATAGCTGAGGAGATGAGAGATGTTAACATTCTTGAAACAGACAGCTTGAAAATGCAAGTATCAAGAGCAATATAGGAATGAAATTTAACTGTTCTTAAAAGTTTTAACAGAGGTGTAACACCAGCAAAATAAGCACCTTGGAAGCAAGAAGGATGGATGATTAGGTAAGATTACAGTTAGCAAGCAAAGTTGTTTTTTATGTCTGGCCTTCTTAGCTTCTTTCTTCTGCTGCAGTAGTAGAAATGAGTGTTATACTCTCAGTTATGTGTGCTGCCCCCTTCACTAGTGCATTCCTACACTTCCAGAGTTCTTTCAAGAGCTTGACAAGCTCTTGATGTTGCGGGTACCTTCTCCTACGGGATTATCTGAGTCCAGGGGACTGGTTTCAAACATTTGCCTCTGTATACAGCTGTATTACAAGTTGCAATTTTATCAGAATTGCATCTCAGTAGCATTATTTATGCTCCTGCAGATGAGGAGGTCTGGGCTTATATATTAAGGCAGGTTAAGTTCACATTAAGGCCTAAACAAGAAACAGAACCATTCTTATCTAAGTATGACCTGGTATGCTGAAGCGCAGTGATGATCAATGTAGGCAGTGTAGCTTGTCTTGGTGTAACACTCCAACAATAACAATGAAGTAAAACTTGGCCAGTAAAGTCAAGAGGTTTTCAGAGATAAAGCCATGTTGGGCATTGACAAAATCAGCTGTAAGAGTGGCAATGCATTTATAAAGAAACCCTGTAGCTAGTGTTGTCATGGTTCATTTTGATTTGCAGATATTAATGAATCGTAACTCAATGACACCACAGTTTAATATCTCCCTGAGATATTAGGCCTGTAGTTTTGTCTCTGATGAGTCTTCTACTGTTTCTTGTAAAGTTCATATTCTTCATCAAGAAAAAAAGAAATTTTCTTTTAATAAGCCTACAAGGTCACAGTACTATTGTAAAGTTCCTTCTTATAACAGCCTCTTAAAGACCAGCTTCTTGTCTATATATTTCTTTTCTGAGAGCCCAGCTGTGGCTTTGCAAATTAGCCATACTAGGAAAATGATAATATTGTTTACAAACCAGGAAATTTAAAATTAAGCAAGTGTGCCCACATATGTGTAATAAGCAGAATCAAAGCTATTCCACTTTCTTCTCTGGATCTGCTAAAAGAGCTGTTGCTATTTCTGTTAATTTTACTAGAACTGATGACCCCAGAGGAATGAAACAGGAGCCTACAGGATGTGAATCATGTCTTCATTTTAGAAAAACCTAAACATTTACATTTGGGGTTTTTTTTGTTTGTTTATTTTGATACAAAAGTATAATCTCTTTCAACAGTAGTTATGTGTTTATTTTGGAGTATTTGAGAGAATGTTTTGCAGTCATCGGTAATATTGTGTTCAGGCACCAAAGTGTTAGATTGTTAAAAATTGCCTGTTCCTATCAAGTTACATACAACATAGTAGACACTAAAGAATAGATTTGTCCTTGACCCTCACCATTTGCACCTGTATGCTCACTCAGGCTAGAATGATGAAAAGAGGAAATTTCACCTGTGGGCGGGCTGGACTGATGAAAAGTGGAAATGTCACCAGTGGGCCTTAAGGTTAAAAACAGAAAAAAAAGCCTTTGTGGGTTGTTTTCTGAGTTGTTTCCCCTCTTCTCACTCTGCTGCAGAAAGAGGACTTTGTCTAGGATTTAGTAGTTTACATACAGAATCTGAATGTGTTATTTCGGGAGTGAAAAAGGATCAGAAAAAGATTTCAAGATAGAAAGGTTGGCCAAGACACTGAATATTTGTATTTGTTCATCTTAGGAAGGTAAGTGCAATACAAGCTATAAGAACACAGGTTTGTTTATTTAAGAGGAGAGTTTCCTGTGTTTTGGTTTGTTTGTGTTTTTTCCCTTCTGTTTTTCAGATACAATGTTGAACAAGACTCAGGTGTTTGTAAATGGCCAAATGGTTGTTAATGCTTGGTTGTATTTAAGTGATTCTAGAGTTAACTTCTTTTCCCTACAATAACCATAGAAACTTTCTGGTTCTTTGCTGTATTAAAATGTGCTTAGGCTATGCATGGTTACTGAAAGAAACTGAAAGCAACTGTTCCTTTATTCCAAACACTAAGATAATCAGTTCAGTCACTCTTTTAAATTGATAGTGCAGCTTGTAATAAATGTAGTAAACTCGGAGATATTGAGAGGAGACTGACTTGGGGTATGTGATCCTATACTGTGACTTCTCACAGTGAATGAGAATTGCACAATTTTTTCACAACTTGCTTTGTTATTTTAATTCTTCAGTTCAATTAAAACTAATGACATTGCCCTGTTCTATTGAATGATTTATTTATTGGTATTCCCTAGTTACATATTATCTTTTAATGTACAGTATTGCAATTTCCTCAGCTTTCAGACATGATGTGCATTATTAGAAGTGAATTGAACAGTTTAACAATTTTCTGCTTTGAATTTACTGCTTTACAGCTTTCTGTCATTGTTTTGGTTTTTGTTTCTGTTGAATTTGGTTTGGGTTTTTTTTACATTTTCTTACAGCTCTAGTCTTCAGTGGATCTTAGCACATATCTTTATTTTGCTAGAGAATACTTTTCCTTTATATTTCTCTTTCATTATTCCATTTCACCTTGCTTTGCTATGGAATTTAAAATCATAACATTGCCATAGGTATATTCAGTCAGACTCACAACGCATTCCTTATAAGGTTTTATAAACATCTTGAATGTGATCATGAAAGCATAAAATAGATGCATTCTATTTTCTTGTTTGGTTGGTTTGCTATGTAAAGAACAGAGATTTATTTTATCCTGTTTTCATTTTTAGTGCACTGTTGCAAAGATTCAAATAAGACAATAAAACAAAAACCCAACAACTTTCTAGTGTTCTAGTTCATGTTGTTCAGAGACTTCTGTGTGGAATTGGAGAGATTACAACTTCTGACTCTGTTCAACTTCATCTTGAATTTTTCTTTTAAGTTACCTAAAAGGGAGGGTAATGTGATGGAACTGCTGTATTTCTTTATCTTTTCCCACTTATTAAATTTGGATAGTTTATGCCTTTTAAGCATATCACTAACCTTGCAATGCACTCAAGTACCTGAATAAAACTGCTCTTTTATATGAAATAACTTAAAAGGAATGCTTACCATCATAAACCAACTGTAACGTATCATTAAGTCCCTATAGCAAAGCTTTTCATTATTGGCTCCCCAGCTCTGTATCACATTGAGCTATGCAGAAAGGTTATTTTTACTCTGAGTGTGCTTGGCTTTTTGTTGTGTTGTTACAGGCCAGTATTATTCACAGAGGAGCCTAAGGACCAGGCGGAGCTCAATGAAACAAACTTTTATTTCCTGAATAATGTCTAAATTATCCTGGCTTCATTAGGAGGCTGAGAAGGTGCTCTGTAAGAGCAGACTGAATATCTGACCTTCAAGAGATATTCCCATTCTCTTTCCTTTGGACACTATCAAGGAATAATGGTCTAGAAGAGAAAAGTATTAACTCCTTTAAAGTCACCTTTGTTGAACTGCCACATGGGAACGTGAGAGATTGATTTGAGACAGTCTGAGCAGCTTCTCCAGGAGTGTTTAAAGCAGAGTTTGATAAGTACATTATTATGTACATCTACAGTGTTGAAATCACAGGTAAATGAATTTTACTCTCCCTCGTAAGTGGAGATATCCCATTTATCTTTGGAGTTCTGTCAAGGCATTTTTAAAGTATATAAAAAAAATGTTTGCTAAAACAAATTTAGTAAAATTTTGTTTATTCTGTGTTTGTAGCCAACTTGCTTTAGATTCCAACAAACAGTGTTTGTAGTGTTGAATATTTCAGCGTTTTGCATGTATCTGAGTGTTGTGTGCAGGCTTAAGATACTCCTTTCAGGAGGAAAGCAAAAACAAGTTAAAAAAAAATCTAATGTTTAAAAAATACTGTTCATTTCAGTGAGCAATCAATGAGTTTGAGCTACCCCTCCCAGTGACTTTAGAAGTTTGATTGTGGAGTTTTCACAAATTTCTGTAAGCTTAGAATCAGTACACTTCCATGTGTATCCATGCTAAAAAAAATGTTCAAGTAAGTTATATATAAGGTAAAAGCAACACAGGTCAAATGATGCCTTTGGCAGCAATTTAGTAATTTTTAATATCCTGATTGATGTTCTATCCTTGTATGCTGCTGGCTGCACCCTAATCCTCATGTTTGTGGCAGTTTAGCAACACTTATTGCTACTGATGTAGGTCACTTTTGGAGTTTAGAAATTAGGTGATGAGAATTGTAACCTTCTCCTTTGAATTGCAGATGATATTATATTATGTAAGTTTTTCAGAATTAGAATGATTTCAGAAAGTTATTTTCTTTTTTATTTTTGTGGAAGAGGAATTTAATGTTCCTGACAACTCTTTTTTTAATCTTTACAAGTTATGTGATATGAGGGAGGTAGGTGAATAGACACATTGCTACCAAATGGAAAATGTTGCACATTCTGTGATGGAGTAGTCAAATCTGAATATGTAACCTTTCTGCTTACCTGGCTTTCAATGATAATTATCTGACATACAGGTGAATCACACTATCTTAAAATAGAATTAATGAGCATTTCCATTGAGAGTTCAATCTACTAGATTATTAAAGAGCATCTGTGTTCTTTCAATTATGGTAATTTCACTGTTTTAAATAGTGTTTTACATTTCCTGATGGGAATGTAACTATACTCAGCATATGCTCATTAAGCCACTTAGCAAACACAGTAGTAATAATAAAACCCAAAGAGTGTCACTTCATTCCATGTTCTCAAAACTTACAAAATATAAGCTCCAAATACAGAAACTGAGTCCCAGATACAGTACTGCCTATTCAGAATTATTCATGATCAAGTACTGGGAAGTATAGCTGTCTGGTTTTGTCTTGTATATCACAGCATATTCCCAAGACATTCACAAACAAGGGCCAAAGAGAACCACTGAAGAGTGTATATATAAATTTGTATGTGTAATTTCCAAAGGGATGTATCATTAAAAAATGTTACAAAACACAAAAAGGTCCTTTTAAACATAAGGAAGAACTTCTTTACTGTAAGGGTGATGGATCCCCGACACAGACTGCCCAGGGAGGTTGCTTCCTCCTCTGGAGGCTTTCAAAACTCACCTGGATGTGTTCCTCTGTGACCTGATCTAGGTGGACCTGCTTTAGTAGAGTGTTGGATGAGATGGTCTCTAAAGGTCCTTTCCAACCCCCACCATTCCATGATACTGTGATTCTATGAAATATCTGCTGTCTTCTTGGTTGTGGTTCCATTTATTACAGGTGAACAATGGTTATGTTAGTATTTGAGGGGAAAAGTTAACAGATTCCCTTGACTTAAAGGATTTTGGAAAGATTCTCAACATCTTGACAGCTGGTAGTGTTTAAGAAGAAAGTTAAGAAATCTGTCTCAGGAGACCTGAGACATCTGTAGTTTTGCCCATGGGACAGAAACCTGTCTGTGACTTGTAAATGCCAGCTGCAGCTCAGCTATGTTGGAAACTGAAGAGGAAGATCTAGTCTCTGGAGTAAAGGAAATAACCCATATGTGGCACTTGGAGGCTGTAAGGAATTGCTGTTTAGTGAAAACTGAAAATAAAGTAAGGTCTTTGGGTGCCCGTGAGTCAGAGCCTAAGGGGAAGACAAGTGGTAATAAAGGAAAATCTGAGAACTCTATTATCTAGAAGATATAACAACTGTATAATGGTTGGGGATCTAGCCCAATTCTTTTTGTCTGCCCCTGAGACAAAGACTTGAACCATGCCAAAATGTGCCATCAATGGGCTGATTAGCTAATCCAAGAGTGCATGGAAGATACTTCTAATACTGTTGTCTTTGTTGGAAAATTGTTAGCAATGTAGGTCTTTTCCATGACAAGAATATTGCTCCTCAGAGGTGCAATTATAACCAGTTCAGACATAAATTTGCAGAGCAAGGACTCTGCTATGGTCTAGCACAGAGTTCCATGTCTTAGAGATCAGGAAATGCAAAGACAAACTGGTTTCTTTAGCAGTTTATATGATATTTAGAAATGTTTCAAAAGTGTCTCTAGATATGGTTGGGTTGTGACATTTTCTGGCAAGTTATCTGCCACTGTCTGATGGATCCTGGCAGCTCATTAAGATCTCTGATATCTGGGAATAAAAGGCATTAAACCAAAACAATGTAAGGTTTTGGGTTTTTTAAAGACATACATACCTGAATGGTACAAATTTGCTTTCAAATACTCCATAGTACTGTATATTTAAGAAAATTTTATAAGACTCAAGGGAGATAGGCAAGAGTTGGAATCAAAGATATATGTTAAAGTTCTAGGCAGCTCCCTGTAGAAGTGTGTTGCTTAGACTATGTGTATCTCAAATAAATTTTCTCCTCAATTATAACAAAGAATATATGTCATATATTTTGCCAGCTAAATTGAAGTGCCTCTACAACTTTTATCTAGTCTGGACAACTTGATATCTTACTTGAAGGAGCAGTGTCTAACAGAAAACTGGTGCAATTGAGAGCACCTACTGAACTCCAAAGTGGTTAAAAAAGTAAGTGAAAGATTCCTCTAAAAAACCCCTCAAACTCTACAGTGTGTGTGAGTTGCATTTTTGGTAGCTTTAAGTATTTTCACCACGCAGGGAATATATGAAATTAAGAAAGGAGAGCCTTGGTTTATTGAACAAGAAGCTATACATAGTTTATAGACTGTATTTTACTCTGGGATAATGAAACCAAAATCATCTTGACACCTGAGTCACTTCACTTTGTCATGTGATGCCCTTGAAATATTTGGGTAGTCTTCTGTTGGAGATATTTTTTTGTTGTTGTTCACTGTGAACAAGGTTATCAAGCAGTTATAAAATGCATAGTGGACTATTTGCAAATTGATAAAATACATGTACTGGAGATAATCTTTGACTTGTAAAGTGGAGATAAACTATTTCTGTAACTTAAAAATATGAACAGACTGTTTATTCTATTTATCTGAGAATAATTTTCTACACTGTTATTAAATATTTAAATAGTGTTAGATGCAGTTCTGTGAGTACATGATGCAACAAACTTCGGATTAAATTTCTTTCAATGGCCTGGCAGTGCAGGGATGGTTTTCAGTAAGTGTTGTCATTTCTGCAGATAAAAGCATTTCCTACTGCCTTTATATGCACAGAAAAAAGACCCATTGCATCTTCATCTAACATATATTCAAACTGAAAGCAAAAACCTCAGTACACATAGGATTTTTCCTTCAAAGGAAAGGAAATGTCTGCCAATTATTTCCAGTTAGGCTTTTTTAAAAAACCCATATATGTAGGAAGGAAGACCAGCTGAAGTAATTCAACAATGGCTCACTGACTCATCTAGCTATAAACATACTCCTCTTGATATCGTAGTACCCCTTGTCACAGTCATTCTCTCTTGCTTGCCTGCATTGCTTTGTATTTGTAATGGTGGTGCTGTGTATATATTTTGAGAGTTTTTCCCTCTGCATTTTGACTTTAGGTATCTTAAAGATTTAGTGTATATCTAGATAAAACATTTGTTCAACTAACTCTATTTTATTGAAGATGTCAGGAAGTAAGGAGTTATTTTATTACTCTTTGAAAGCCTACAAAACCATGAAATATGTGTTAATTCTGTTTGTTTCACTTTTTTGATGCTGCTATCAGAAAAGCAGTTAAACATGTAACAACTTGTGAGCATAACTTAAAATATAACTGAAGCAGCTGTTGCTTGGTAGACTCTTACAAGTGTTTCCTCTTCATTTTTTTTCTTCTTTCATTTCCTATAGTTGAGTAGCCCAGGGATTATCCTGCACTCAAAAGCCCCTTGTAATTCACGAAATCATAGAATGGTAGGTTTGGAAGGGACCAACCACCCTGCAGAAGCAGGTCAGCCTAGATCAGGTCACATAGGAACATGTCCAGGTGGGTCTTGAAGAACTCCAAGGAAGGAGACTCCACAATCCCTCTGGGCAGCCTGTGCCAGGGCTCCCTCACTCTCACAGTGAAATAGTTTTTCTGCTGCTGTGTTAAAAAGCATGCTCTGAATAGTTCAATATATGCTGGCAGAAGAACTCCTTTACAACTTAAAACTGTGACCATTTTCCCACAATAGTGAGCAGTAGATATAATTTCTCCTTACTGGCTATACAGTTTCAATAACACTAGTGATCTCAAAGGGTGAAAAATAGCTCTTCCATAGTGTCATTCAAACCCCAGTCTTCATGTCACAGGAGCATGTCCCTCACCCATCTATTCCACTGTGTAAAAAGAATTCAAGATTAACTGAGTCAGAAAAGGTAGAGCAAGACTAGCTATAGTGTCTGGTTAAGACTTTCATGTGGGACGTATAAACTTGATTTCTCTTTAGGAATTTGTCTCTGTGTAGTTGTTGGTTATTAATTACTACTTGTTTGATTTTTTACTGATTCTTTAGTGTCTGTGCTATGGAAACACAACTGAGGTTGTTATCCTATAAATGGGAGGAGAAGGGTTTTTGAATCAGCAGATGAAATTTATACATAAAAAGAAAATACAGTGGAAAAAGTGACCAGAAAAAAAAAATGGCAGGGTGAAAAAAAATGTGTAGAATATGATGAATAGGAAAGATCCAGCATCAAGTGAGCAAAATGCTGTAATTAAACTTAAAAGGAAATTCAGATGTTACCCCAAAAAGAGAAGAAAGGAAAAATTAAGATTTTTCTGAAGTGGATGATGCTGTTGGAATATCACTTGTATGCCTCTGAATGTGTAGCACATGTAGATGTGCTGCCTGGGGCCATGGTTTAGTGGTGGATGGGTCAGCATTAGTTGAACAGTTGGACTTGATCTTACAGGTCTTTTCCAACCTAAATGATTCCATGATTCTACTACTTAAAGGTAATTTTGAATTTTCAAGATTTTTACTAAAGCTTGATTGAATTTACCTAGTAAACTTCCCTCACAGAGTTTTTTCAGTAAAAAATGTTGTAGTTTTCCTGTCATTTGAATGTCAATTGACTTCAATTACTGTTTGTAGCTATAAGCAAGAGTATTAGCAAGGTAGCTGATTTAGCAAATAGATACTGATGTCTGCCGAGGAGTTGATGGCAAAGCAGTCTTAAGAGAAAAAGACTGTTAATGTCAATGGTTTTGCCATGTTAGATGTTCATGGGTTTACAAGCATTCTAATATCTGGTATTTATCATCTTTCTGTCAGGTAATTGTTCCTGGAATGCTGGGAAATTTAGTATGAAAGCAGACCAAAACAGCATGCTGTCTCTAATTAGCAAGGTAAGAGTCCTGATGAAATTCAGGACCACAAATCCTTTTCATAATAAGAAAGAGAAAATTGCTTAACATTCAAATTGCATTTGCATTAATTATAGTTGTTTAATTTTTATACAGTTATAACTAGGGTTTTGCACAGTAAAGCAAACAGAACCTTGTTGTCCTGGATTAATACTTAGCAATGTAAGTGAGGTATATGGTTAATAAAAAGTAAGAACCAAAGAAATTGTTTAGATTTTTCAAGGACCACTAAACATGCATAATCTTCAAACCTGCAAGACAGCATAATATAGTATCTCCATTTTACAGCTAGTTAAATTAAAACATTGGGAAGTGACATTAGGGTTCTTTCATGAATTGCTTCACCCACAGAGTGCTGGAAGCAATAAATCACTTTTATTAGTGATAAAATACTGAAGGTTATTATAATCACAAAAGAGGTTTTATCCAAGGATGGTTTATTATTACAAATATTGCCTTACTATATGGTAATGTAAAACAAGTTATGAAAATTAGAGAGTGCTGTTTAGAGTCTTGAGAAACTAAAAATACATTTAGTTGTTTTGCTGATCTTTGCTTCAATGTGTCATGGTGAGTATGAAATGGAAGTTGTGATGTGTAGGTCCATAGGGCTAAAAGAAGCCTATGTTGGAACAATAGAAAAGGAGAAACAAACTTCAATGTTTTTGGAGCCACTAAATTGAATTTTGACTCAGAATCAATGGCCTTTTTGTTACATATGTAGTAGTAATAATCTAATAGTGTATTTAAAACTTAACACTTTCAAAATATGAAAGAATATAATTTTTGTCACTAAGCTAGCTTGCAAAAATATGATATTAACAGTATTAAGCCAAGGTTTGTTTTAGAACATCAAGTACAATGCCTAAAACAAACTTTTCCAAAAGGAAATGTCCTTTTTAAAATGTCTCTTCATGTGTTCTGGTAGTACCGTGATGTTCTGAGATAGGAATAGGTTTGTATCTTTATTTGTCATTAAAAAAACCCCTACTCTCAACAAACAGCCAAAATTTTAATGTCAGGAAGATAAGCCTTTCATGTAAGAGTTTTAATTTTTAATTTTTTGTTTACTGCAGCAATGTCATGTTGTGTCTAGAGACTTATGCATACCATCTGGTATGTAATCCATACTGAAAACTGTGCTTAGCTGTTTTGGAGGCAAATAGTGTAAGAATAGGAGTATGTATTTCATAGCATTCATATTAGGAAGGCAAATACCTTTAATGAATAGGGAGAGTCAGCATGAGAAGAAAATAGGATGGGAAATTTCTGTGATTAAGAAAGTAAGAAAAGAAGGTGGTGAACATCTTTTTTTGTAAAATAGCTACATACTGGAGAAATGAAAAAAGTGTCATCTAGTCACTTTTTATATGAAAAACAACTAATACTGCTCTTCAGTACTATTAAGACTCTTTTTGAATTGTAAAGGTTGTTTCTATCAAATCTATATTTGAGTGTGACAAATGGATCTTGCTAGATCTCTGCAGTAAAATAATTTCCTTCTCTCAGATGTGGTTATGGATGTCCAATCTAACTTTAGTTTTGTTGTTGAGTCAGTGTTGTTGAGTTCTGCTGCTATTTTTGAATATGAACTAAGTTTTTTGAAGTCAACATCACAGATTGCTTGTGATATTTCATCAAGTCTGTGACACCTTACAAGTTACTATAAAGATGGCTTTAGTGTAGTGTTATACTTTGAAATTTAATCTTTCAATACAGCTTTCCATTTGGTCACCTGATAAACTACATTATAATGGTTTAATTTTCAGTAGCTCAGTGGATAGCGACACATTTAAAACACTCAAGATGCTTTTCTTATTAAGTTCAAATGTGTGCTAGAAGCAATAAAATAACAGTATCCCCAAAACTGATAGAAAAGTGAGATATAAACAGATATACTGGCAATACTTATCTTGTGTTCTTCCATGTATCACAAGAGTCATGAAATTGTGATTGGAAGTTGCTGGTAATGACTGAACTGTCATGACAGATAACAGCTTCATGAATTCCCACAGAGATTTCCTTTCTGTCCACTAAGTCCTGTTTCCCATAGTGTCTAATACATCATTTTGTAGTGACAGTGAAGTTGTCAAGTTGCACATGAAGAATCTTTTGAAGGACTTAAAATTAGAAGTGACAGCCATGAAAGTTTTCTCAAGTGTAAGACTACCTGAAATCAACTCATTGATACATTTTATCTGTCTACTAACAGTCAATTCTAGAAAGCAAGTCTGTACTGGGAGTGCAAGGAAAGACTAAGGACACTGTGGAGGCCACACTCCACCTTTCCTTTGTCTGTGACTGTATCCACCACAGCAGCAGGTTTTCTGTGGAGCACATGATTTGTAGTAAGTGATTGTTTTACTGTTCTACAGAAACACAGGTGTGAGGTGTTTTTTCTTCACAGAGCTGCTATTGGCCTTTTAAGAACCTGACATAGAAAAGATTAAAGATACTTGATATCATGATGAAGGAAGGAAGTTTCTTTTATAAGACAAAGGGAGAATATTTGGTTTAGTTCCAAAAAGTCATGTTTTGGTTAATTCATATAAAGTATAGCTCAAACTTGAAACTAAAGCTTTAGAAGTGAGGAAAAGTGAATTGGGGTGGGAACATGTTGTCATAAATTCTTCTGTCTTAAACAAAGAAATTTCTATAAAATAAAAGCAACATGGATCCCAAAATGCTTGTTTAAAGTCTTTTTCTCCTTGAGGACTTTGAGCTTCAACATTTCTTTCCTCTGTTTTCCAATTTCAGTGTTGGCTGGAGAAGTAAAAGAGAGTGAATTCTATTTTAAACTGAGACTGGAAAAAACAAATTGAATGGAATATTATTTAAAATAATATCAGTGACAGTAGTTATGCAAGTAGATTGTAATTCATGTCAGTGAAAGCTACTCATCCTGGAAATTTAGTGTTAGCTGTTTGGTAAGTTGTTGCTCAAACTGGATTATCATCTTGTGAAATAGAACAACCCTCCCATTATTTTTAGACTCACCAGGAAACTCAGTATTTTATAATCCAGTGTCATCAGCTAGAATATTTATTGCATATAGTTTGTATTCACTGTAAAGTGGTAGTTTCTTGAAAGAATGAGATTTGAATCAAGGAAACAGCTTGACAAGAGTAATACAATAATTAGTAGATATTTTATACTGCACTGATTTTCTTGTTATGTAACAAAGGTACTGACATTCCAAACTTCTAAAGAACAAATTGATGCTTTATCACTTGCTCCTGGAGAGATAAGTTGTTCTTTGATGCTATTACCAAATACAGAAATATCCCTATTTGAAATGTAGGTTACTCTCATTTCCATCTCAATTTTATTACAGACTTTGCCTATTGTAAATGAAGTTTGAGTATGATTTACTAAATTCAAAGATAGGGGGGAAAAAATATAACAGAAGAAGAAAGTCTTCCAGAATATTCTTTCCAGTCAAATAGTGGTTTATTTATACTGAAATGAAATTGATGATTTAAGATCCAAATTCTATTGCACTACAGTCTCGTGTGTCATTTGTCAATGAACATAGTCATTATGCTATCATATAACATCATCTGCAAATACATTAAAAACTAAGATGCAAAGAAGCATAATGCTTAGAGAAGCCTTTGCATGGCTGCTGTATTTCATCAGAGAAATGTCATTCCTTTCCACACCTATCCAACTAATTTACCATTGCACAGTGGATACCTTATAGTGAAATAGTCTGTATTATTCTTAACAAATCATATTATTCACACTTCTTTAAGAGAAATTTTCAGTTTGAATTCAAATCCAGCAAACAACTACATGTTAACTATGAATGTGCATCCCTTTTAGTTTATCTAGAAGGACATTTTGAGTTTTGGCAGATTCCATGCTGAGGTTTGGGAATGCAGCCCACAATTGCTGATATCTTCTCCTGCTGTCCTGTTACAGGACATGTTGGAATGGTTAAGGGAAGTTCAGACTTGAAGATAAGCATTTCTTTAACAAGAACAATTTTCCTAGAAATATGATTGATACCCTGATACTGTCAGTTTCAAAAAGCATTTGGACAATGCCCTTAATGATGTGCTTTAACTTTTGATCATCCCTGAAGTCATCAGACAGATGGATGGTTGTTGTAGGTTACCTTCCAATTGAAATACTCTGTTCTCATAAGATTTGAGTCATCCATTGAGCAAATATTTATCTTCTGTCTCTTAGGATGAGAAGCACCTTTTGGGTAGAAAGGCATCACCTGAAAACTGCTAAGCTTTTCTGAAGCTGCAGAAGCACTGCAGTTAAATAGGTAGTACATTCTAAAAGCCCCTTTCCCCATCCTCTTTACTGCCTTCTAGGGTAGCATATACTCTTTACAAATATATGACTGTGTCATTTGAATGCTTTTGGCTTGTACATTTCCATGAAGTTTCAGGCCAGATGGGGTTGTTGGTTGTGTTACCACACACAAGTGGAATTGTCTTTGCATTTTACTCTTTGTACATTTGGTTTTTTGTTTGTTTGTTTTTAACAGAAGACTGAGAACTTTCCAACTGTTTGACTTCTTTGGTTTTAGGTGCTTAGGTTTAAAAATATCTTTCATAAAACACAGCACAGTAGAGCCTTCAGAAGTAGGTGCTGAAATGACAGTGGAAAAATATAAGGGTTTCCTTTTGTCTCTTGATTAGTACCAAGATAATATGCAAGAGAGCTATTATCTAGTTTCCTAAAAGCAACATGAATACAGCTCAATTTAAAGACATCCACAGGGTAAATGTATCTGTAATTTAAATGCTGGTGGGGATTTAGAACTATTTCACCTTCTAGCTGCTAAAAAGAAGTATTATTACCCCCTATCCAGTGTAGCTGTCTAAGGGAGTCAGCAAGGCTTCCTTTGCTGTCAGTGGAGAGAAAGAAAAGTTTCTGACCTGAGGGTTTATACTGCCCTGCAGTCCTTGGTTTGCTATAAAGGGACTTGAGATTTCCAACTGGGATGCTTGGGATGTCCTGGAGTGGTTGTCGTGCATCAGAGGAATGTTTTTTTTCTTGCTCTCTTGAGCAATAAACCCCCAAACTCTGTAGCTGTTAAACCAACCAGTATTACTCCTTTTCAGCGTGGGCTTGGTGCCTGAAAACTGTCTGAACAGTGTGGTTCATGAGGATGTTTTGTCTCAGAGGAGCTTGATCTAGGTCTAACAGGTTTATGTGCACTGACTTTGAGGTCTTTGTGGGCAGATACTTAGTGTAAAACAGGACTGAGATGTTTGGGCTGTCTAAATGCTGACAATCCATAGAGAGTATTCCTTTTAAATAGAGTCCTATGTTTAGTAATGGAAATAACTGGTTATTTAACTCCATGGTTCCAATAGGTATGTATAAGTAGCAGTTTTTGGTTTGTGATCATATGAAATTACCATGAACTGTCAAAAAGCAGAACTAAAGAACACAGAGAAAAACACAGTGTTATCAATAGTTAAGAAAGCATGGAACAGATGGAAGAAAAGGAAAGTGGTCTGAGTTTTGCAGCACTGTTGGAGAGACTTGAGTGGAAAGCACAATGTTACATAGTTTACTAGGCTGTAAATACCTTTATCTATTTTACCTCAGTTACAGAATATTGAAACTGGTAGTCTTTTACTGGATTAGTATCTTAATTTAAGACATTTAATTAGACTTTTAGTGTTAACACTGTAATCTAGAAATGTAAGTAAAATTGCTTTTGTTGACATAAAAGTTAATTCTCTATTTAGCACTGGAATTGACCCATCCTTTCTGACCTTTTATTGAGATGTGTCATGGTTTGGCACAGCAGCACCACGACAGTCTCTCACGTGGTGCCCCCATTCACCCCCACCCTCGTTAGGATGGTGGAGGCCCCAG
This sequence comes from Colius striatus, assembly GCF_028858725.1. Lineage (NCBI taxonomy): Eukaryota > Metazoa > Chordata > Aves > Coliiformes > Coliidae > Colius > Colius striatus. The sequence continues at coordinate 11,090,229 of NC_084762.1, forward strand.
CAAAATGGAAGTAAAAAAATAAGCAAGGTTGTTGTGGATTGATACAAGGGCAGGGAGGGCTCTCTGCCAATTATGGTTCTGGGCAAAACAGATTCCAGTACTCGACTTAGAGGTGAAAGTAAGAAAGTTTATTCTACAAGAAACAGAACAGAATAAAAGCAAAAAGGGAGTAGGATGATGAGAAAATTACAACCAGCACTTTAAGATCTCCCTCCCCCATCCCTCCTTTCTTCCCGGGCCCAGCTCACTGCTCCCGACATCTCTACCTCCTCCCCCCGCAACGGCTCAGGGGGGCAGGGAATGGGGGATGTCGTCAGTCTCTCACAGATGGGCTCTGCTGCTTCTGTCTTCTCAGATGAGGATGACTCCTGGCATTCTTCCCCTGCTCCAACACGGGGTTCCTCCCCCGGGATACAGTCCTTAACGAACTTCTCTGGTGTGGATTGTTCCCAGCAGCTGCGGCTTCTGCCGATACAGGTTCCCTTCCATGGGACACAGTCCTTGGTGAATATCTCTGGCGTGGATTCCTTGCCATGGTTGCAGTTTCTACAGTTATATGGTCCTTCTCTTGGGACAAGGCCTCTTCTGGGCATAAGTTTAATGAGCTGCTTAGTTGTGGGCTCCTTCCCACAGTTACAGCTGTGGATGTTGGGTCCCATCCTCAGGACACAGTCTGCTCCGGCCATAGTGATACAGGGTCCCTCCCTCAGGACACAGACTCTGCCAGCCATAGTTTTAAAGAAGAAAATCGTTGCCCCTGGCTTGGGGTCTGTAATGTAGTGATTGAATCCCTCCCACGAGACATGGCCTCCTCCAGCCATAGCCACTGTCCCCGGCTCGGGGCCTTTAATGAAGTGAATCGCTGCCCCTGATCCGGGGTCAGCTTTAGCAAAATGAGTCTCTGCCCCTGATGCGGGCTCATTATCAAAATGAGTCTGTACCGCTGATGCGGGGTCTTTAAAGAAATGAAAATACATCTCAGCTTCACCAGCCCTCTCCATAGAATGCAGGGGAGTCTCTGCTCCAGCACATCTCCTCCTCTCTTTCATCACTGACCTTGGAGTCCACATGGCTGTTTCTCTCACTGTTCCTACTCCTTACACCACCAACAGCCAGAAGAAGGAAGAAACAGGAAGAAGAAGGAGAAAGAAGCCTCCTCTTCCAACTTCTTCTTAAAAAGTGATTGTGGAGACATCTAATTGGCTCAGCCCTAGCAGTGGGTCTGTCTCAGAGCTGGGGAGAGTTTTGAGCAACTACTTACAGGAGCCGTCTTTACAGTCCCTTCCCCCTTACCAGAAACGCCTGTCTTGTCAAACCATGACAAGATGTTAGAAGGATGTAAAGCACGGAGAGTAGAGGGATTTAGTTATTTGCATTTTAATGGATAATTAACTGTTTCTCAGAACATTTTTGACTGTAAAAATAGTCTAAAGATAATTACCTATTTTTACATATATATGATCTAGATATCTATATGCTAAATAATCTGAATATTTATAGAGTCTTGTTTGTCTATAAATGTAAAAAGCTAGTCATTATCACTAAAGATGTCTGTTAAAATTCAAAGGTGGATAATTAAGGAATAGTAGCTTATACATTGATACTTTCTAAGGAAAACATTTGGGCTTGTTATTTTTCTTTTACTTGCTTTGTTAATTCTGTTAGGGACCTGACACTGTTCTGTCTCAGTCACGTTCCTACTATGCAGTCTGCCTCTAGAAAAATAAACAGGGGGGACAAAAGCAGTTATAAACCAGTTGTTACAGAGTAGCAAATTACAGAAAACTTTGCTATTCCTTCATAAAGAGAGCATGTGTTGTGGACATAAAATAACTGTCATCTAGTTAGGCGTAGGTGACTTGTGGTCTAACTTGATAATCTTTTCTCCTGGAGTTTGTGCCATTGGGATAAGTGTTCTCTGGAGACCACTTATAGGCAACATAAAGATAGGCTGAGTCTCAGTTAAAAATCCCATCTCACAGCAAATCATAAAGGGACTACTACTTAGAAGATCTTGCATCATTCTGTCTATCTCATAGGATGAGCAAGTGGTACAAAAAGGTAAGTGGGACAGGTAGCTATGCTGGATCAAGTACAGGATTCAAGTGATCCATGTGCAGGTTATGGATCCATAGGGATTATGCTTCTGTCTGTGCTGCATGATAACTGTATTCAATACACATCTCCCTCTCCTCACAGCCAAGTGTGAGATTGCTCCAGGGTGAGTGGATGTGAATAGAGACCAAGTTTGGTCTCCATCTTGGACTAGAAGCTGTTTCTTCAAAGCAGCATGAATGAATCCACTAAACCTTTTGATTTATCCTGATTTCTTTTGTTTGGGTTGAACTATGCTTTATTTGAAATATTTTAGTCTTAGTCCAACTGTACACAGTGCTTTGTAGTATGGTCATGTAGTTTACTTTTTCATCTGAAAAGTCTTTTTAGTTTTACCAAATCTTTAAATCATAAAAACCTGAGAATTTTTTATGTTAATACCAATCCATTATTCATTTATATGATGTTAGTCTGCATTCTGCATTTTTATCCCCATTATACACTCAGACCTTATGTTTTCTTGATTCTTCAACAAAGTATTTGGATTGCATGACCTGAGTTCACTTACAGCCTTATGTTGTGAATGTGCATGTAGTTTTTCTTTCCATTTTCATAGCTCTCATTAGATAAGGGTTCTGTTAATTGCTTGTAGGAGCTTTAGCAAAACTGTGATAACTCTGTGCTGTACTGTCAAAACTTCACAGTCAAAAAAAATAGCTGTCCAGGAATCATCCAATCTCATGTAATAGTGCTTCTTGTCCCTGTTGTGACCCATCTCAGTTGGAGAAGATGCGATGACCAAGAACACTGTCACTGACACAATTCGTGTGAAATGTGGTGAAACTGCTTGGTTAGAACAGATGAAATGTCATTTATACCTAAATAGTTACTCTACTGACTCCTTTATTGTAATTTGAACAGTGTTTCCCTCAGATGTACTCATCAAGAGAAAGAGTTGATCACATGAGTTGTTCCACTTCAGATTCCTGATGAATGTAGTGAGGCTTGATCTCTTGGCATTAGGCCTAACTTGTCCTATCTTACATAATTAAACAACGTAAACTTCTGTCATCAAGATGCATGCTTCTGTGGGCATGAGATGCATCTGTAATTGTCTTGACAAGTTTTTTGCAACTTAAGATGTATTCTGCTCTTGGAGAAAGAACATCAGTCTGTATTCCATGTTTTTATCCCCATTATGAGAACCCTAGGCTATCAGGTAAAAAAACCCTTTATCTTCTTCTGATAAAACAGTTGACACATTTTTATTCAGGTTATGAAATTATGATTTAGCAAACTGTGTATACTCATTCATCATGTGAGGCAAACTGTTGGGGTGGGGATAATCTTGCTGCCAATCTTTAGATGCCCTTTTGTGTACTGAGTGCAGTTCTGTGCCCATGCATGATGATGTAGCGTGGCTATCTGTGCCACCCTGAAAAAGAACAACAAGCAGTAGCAGTGTTTTCAGCAACAACACACTAAATTCGACTATTGTGTCCTTGCAGATGACAAAAGCTGACATCTAATGCACTACATTACTTCTCCTTTTCATAGCACTGTGTGTGATGTAGATGTATCTGTTCTAGAGACATCTTAGCAGATGAACAGGATTTCACCCTCGTATTCTGGTTAATGCATCTTGTCTAAGGATGCATAAGCTATTCCTTTTGCTTTTCTGCTGTTTTTATTCCCAAAGGACAAATCTCATGCCATTACTATTTAGAACAACTTTTATGGGAATAGTCTTTTGAGTCTCTTTGTTGGTGTTCATCAAACAAAGTAAAAGTTTATCTCCTATCCTGAAACACTCAAGGCTAATGTCATCTCTTCCAATTTAATCTAATTATTATACCAAGAATTTTATATTAGGCATTTAGTTTTCAAGGAAAAAGAATGGAAAAGGTGTTAAACTTATAGTGGCTGCAGCAAAACATACACAACTGAAATTATTTGAAATACTGTTAGCATCAGTCATATACCAAAGGGGCAAGGTGCACACAAAGCACTCATTGTAAGAAGATCTAATGATCTGAGGAGCAGAAATGCATCATTTACACTTCCCTAATATGCATTTAGGCAGTATTAAAGTTTTTGTTGTATGAAAACTTGCTGCAGTGTATAATGAAAGAATTTAAATTAAGAATTAAGGCACAGATCCTACAAAAATTTCTTTATTTTTAAATGCTTGCATAGTCTGACTATTAGTATACAACAAAGTCCTTGACAAACTACACTATCATTTTTCTGCCTTATCTCAAATTGTGCTTCTGATATGACTCATAGCAAGCATATGTTATCCATAACTTCTGAGCCAGATGCCTGACACTTTAGGCATGACCATAAACAACCTTCAATGCATTGAAATGAGACTGCTTAAAATGTGTTCTCTTTCTCATGTTTTGGTTGTTTTGAACTGAACTAGCTGATGTTAAGGTGAGAAATAATTATGAGCCCAATCTCACGGGGCACTCAGAGTACTTAATTTGCACTGACTTTAGGCCATACTGCAAGAAAAAAAAGCCAAAGAAGCAAAATCTAATGAGATCTGAATACACTAATTAAACTTCCCAAGCCAAGGGGTTGATATTTATAAACAACTGTTGTATTTGACACTGCTCTGTTTTATTATTGTTTTTCTGAGTATTTTTCAACTTCTCTGTGTGGCTTTGACGTCACCTTTTTGTTCAGTGCCATCAATAATGCTTTTTGAGACAAAAATCTTTGGGATAGTTTTGCCCTTTCTCATGGGTAATGAAACAATTAACCTGTGCTGCAACAACCTTCAAACTTTTTTAAATGGGTTTTTCTTATCAGGTCTAGTAATTCACTTCTATAGAACTTTGATCTATGTGCCTGATATTTTCAACAAAATGGCAAGTCCATGTGGAAACAGATGCAGTGAAGCATCTAGTCATGAACTTGACCTTTTTTTTTTTTTTTATTCTTCTAGTTTGATAACATTTTTACAATATGGGAAACTATTTTTAACTTAGCCAAAGTGACATTTTTACTTTTTCCACGTACAAACAAAGGCAAAAATGTAATTTTATTCTGCTTTACTTTCCCCATTGAACTGCCTAGACCTTTTCCAACACCCGTTTGGATTATCCAAAGGAAACACACTTATTGTTTTCTTCATTGCAATACAGTATTTCTGTGTTCTTACATAAATGTTGAAGGGTGTATAATTTAAGAATTCACACTAAAATAAAAGGCTGTAACCATCCAACTATTTCTCCCAACTGTCTGAGATAATAGAGTAATAAATCTTAAGAAGTGCATGTGAGGGAACTGGGGTTGTTTCGTCTGGAGAAGAAGAGACTGAGGGGAGACATGATCGCTCTCTACAACAACCTGACTGGAGCTTGTAGTGAGGTGGGGATTGATCTCTTATGCCAAGTAACAAGTGACAGGACAAGAGAAAATGGCTTCAAGTTGCACTAGGGGAAGTTTAGGTTAGAGATTAGGAAACACTTTTTCACTAAGAGGGTTATTAAGCACTGGCACAGGCTGCCCAGGGAGCTGGTAGAGTCACCATTCCTGGAGATATTTAAAAGATGCATAGAACAGGTTCTGAAGGATGTGGTTCAGTGGTGCGCATGGTAGTGTGAAGTTGGTGGTTGGACTTGATAAGGTAACATTCTATTAGGAAGTATTTATAAAGGATATTTGGTTCTCTACTGAAGAAGATAGACAAGTAAGATAGTATACTGGTCTATCTATATTGTAGCTAAATGTCTTTATTTTTTGTTTTTAAATTATTACTCTTCTGGAAGCATCTTCAAATACTTTTTGCAAAGTTACAAAATGACTGAGATTAGAAGAGATCTCTCAACATAACCTGATCTAATCCCTGCCCTGCTCAAAGACAGATTGAAATACAGTAGGTTTTCCAGAAGTTTTTGTAGTAATTGGATTTTGAATATCTCTAAGGATGGTGACTCCACAACTTCTGTAGGCAACCTGTGCCAGTATTTGATCTCCATCACAGCAAAAGGCGTGGAGTTTTTATTTTGTTTTATTTTTAAAAATAGATACTATCCTTTTATTTCAGTTTGTGCCTGTTTTCTCTTGTCTTTTCGGAGTCAACTTCTCTCAAGTATTTAAATAATTGGAATTCTCCTTGAACTTTCTGATGCTAAGCAATCCCAGCTCTCCCATCCTCTCTTTTATGACAGATTCTTCAACTTTTAGTCATTTCCATGATTTCTTAAGTCATGCCATGGAAAAGAAAGGTATTTCTACAACACAGGTGCAAAACCACAAGCTTCCTAGAGGACAATCTCTTATATATCCATCTTGTTCATTTATGCAGTACCTACAGAATTCTGTTACTTCTACTGCTATTTAAAGCAAGAAAATATCATCTCAAAGTATCACCTGGTCTACTTCATTCTTTCATGATTTCCTTTAAAACAAATGCACAATGGACATGCAGATGACTATTGAGAACAACATTGTCAAACAGTAACTGGCATTCAAATTATCAAGTGATGAAGAGATTTGGAATTGCCCAAACTTACAGGAAAAATGTGAGGAGAAAGACATAGAATCATAGAAAAGTAGCGGTTGGAAGAGACCTTTAGAGATCATCTAGTCCAACCTCCCTGCAGAAGTTTTCACCAAAAATGAGAAGCATTCCAAAATGGTTTTCTAATAACCAGAAAAAGTAACACAGGGAGGATGGGAATTTGATGCACCATGCAGGTGAGAGGACAAATTTCACCTTGGTCTCAATGAGTCATCTTGTCTGTGCTCCTCAGCTGTGCCAAAATGAGCAAGGCATTTGACAGGCTTTTTATATCAATCCAAATACACATCTGCATACATCTAATTCTCTGGATCCTGGCAGGAAATGTTATTCTGCTAATGCAGTGTCCCTCTTCCCTAAAAAGGGAAAGTAGTTGGGCAACTCTTATCCTCCTTTAGATCTCTGTATCTTAGTGGAAGGAGAGTGGCTCTGTAGCTTTTGCTCCCAACAGATTCTGCTGCTGTGCTCCATACTCAAGGAGTGACAGAGAATACTGCTTGTACTCATTCTAGTCATGCTTGAAGTTTCCTTTTATTCTCAAAAGAAAAATACTGCTGCTTTTTTGTCTTTCCTCTCCCTTTTTCTTTAACCCACATAGCCACATAGTTGTATTCGATGTATAGAATCCATAAAGTACATCCCATGTCTTTAGCTTGAGTAAATGTAGCATGAGATATGGAAGAATTCATCTGCAGAGCTAGGGATTTGAGAAAGAGTGAGTTAAAATGCTAAATCTGAAACATTAGATTGAGATTTGTGTTACTACTAATGTTTATTATTAGCCAATAAACTAATTAGCAATGATTGAACTTCTGGTTTCTACTAAGTTATTTCTTAAGCACAACAAATTCAAGCATGGCAGGATAAGTGGAGGGAGTTAACACTACAAGATGTGTTCCAATAATTTATATTTGTATATATTTGATTACCTCTCATTGATAGCCTGGTCAGCACATTTGAAAATACTGTCTGTTTTAAACAAACTAGGAAATCTAACATCCTTTCTTAATGATATTCCTCCTTTTAAGTAGCAGCCAAGATATCACTCACCTTCTTACAGAGTTTGGTTTTCTTTCTCTCTAACTGTCACTTAAAAGAATACAAGAAACCCCAGGATGGGAAATGAGCCTGGATCTGCAGTCTCTACGTAGAATACCTGAGAAAGTGTAGATACAGTCCTTATTGCATATAAATAATCATATTCCAATGTGCAAGTGATTCCTGTCACATGCATGAAGAAGGATTAAAGCATTATGCCCAGAGTGTTCCCTTTGGGCTTAGGCAATGGATGCATCAGCAAATATGAAACCCTGGTGAGCCAGTAAAATTCCTATCTAATGTCATTAATCAGTAAGGTTAAAATACAGTCAAATTGCCAGTGATATTCATGGCTCTTCAGTCTACAGGCTTTTGTAATGAATATAAAATATTGACACACAGTCTGTGATGATTCACTTTTACTACAGAGTCCTGCAAATACTTCTAATTGCCCATGCAATAATAAATTTGAAAATCACACAACGTATTTTTCTCTCAAACTTTTAACAGTGTTACTGCTCATTACTGTTACTGCATTATGTACATATGGTCTTACTGTCTAGCAACTATAAATCTCATGTTGCAAACTACCACTGCCTCCAGGCTGAAATAAAACTAAGGCCATGATTCAGTAAACAAGTACAAAAGGACTGCATTTATATAAGTGCTTAATTCACCTGCTTAAATATTAGACATGTAGTTAATAGCATGTTGAATTGGTGCTTAGGCACAGGAAGCCTGTACATCAAGGGCAATGTGTGTTTCATGGACAGAAATATTAGAAGAGTGGAATCATCATTCAGAACTGCAGAATCTCTATAATGAGCCAATATTGACTTTTAATTTTAAGATTCATTATTGAGTGAAATGTCAGCCAGTGATAAAATCATATGATTCGGTTCCTCAAAGAATGATGAATTTTGATTTTTCTTTTTTCTGAAACCAGAATTAAGATGGAGGAAATCAATGCATTTTTTGCTACATAGGTTCACTATTGCATACATTCACATGAGGGAGGTAATTTTCCTTATAAGTTGAAAAAAAGAAGCTCAAAAGAATTTTCTTCTCAATATAAAAATGTGATAAGTGAAGGAAACTGGAAGTCTGTGAAACATCTTCTTTTTATCAGTAAGCAAAGAACTGAATAAACAGGCAGATAATATTGCACATGATTATTTCCCTCTGAACTTATTTTGTGTTAGTTCTTAAAATTAGTTTCTTCTATTAACATTTCACGATCTTAGAAAGAATGACCAATAGGAACTTTATCATCTGAATCCTGACGTTTCTCTTATTTCTCGAAGCAAGAAGAATTAAAAATATTAACATTAACACTTTACATCTCATAGAACTTTAGTTAAGATGTTGTGAATTAGCAAATGAATTGTATCTGTGCTGTTTGTAGTTTGTACAATCTTATGCTGAATATATTAAGACATTTAAGTCTTATATAAACCTATAGGCGTATGAGAATTGTCTTTGCTATTATCCATCCTTACCTGTTAACAACCTGTTAATATTTGTCAGCATACTTTTTTTCTTAAAGCAGTATTTTAATAATAGCCTGTAAAATTTGTTAAACTGGGAGAATTTTAACTGTCCAGTAATAGGACAGTGGTTTTGAAAGAGATATGGTTATGGCAAATGCTCAAGTCTTTTGGAAGCACACCTGAATTCATGTGAATGCATGTTAAGTATCAAAGATTATATTTCGACCCAGCTTCTGTCTGGTGAAAACAAGAAACAAAAGCACCTAATCTTCATTATCGTGAAAGGATGATAAACACTTCAGATTTTTTTTTCTTCTAGGTAAGAACCATGCTTGCTTTTATATTTTGAAATCACATTGAATATTACAGACAGGTGTAGAGGCAGGAGTGGCAAACCTTATAATCGTAAATAGGGTTTTTGTCATGAAGTGTGTCCAAGGTCACAGTGGAGAGTTGTGGCACTGATAGCATATCAGCATTCTGCCCTGGAAGGGTCACTCTATTAATAAGAAGACAAAGCCTCTTTGTTCTTGGTGGCTTCCTGGGTGAGCTAAAGGAAATCATAAATTGTCAGGCACTAAAATGAGAGATGGTATTGTTCTGTCCTGCGCCATGCAGATGAATCAAGCAAGTTGGAAAGGGAGCTCTGGCAATCATGGTTCTTTCTGTTCCATTTTCTCTCCTGCCCTGTGGTGCTATGGAAGACCTCTGTGAAGGATCCCTGAGATCTAACACGGAGAACAACAGACTCTGTGATAAAAGTAAATGGTAACTGGATGCCACAGAAAGAAATCCAAAGGGTAGAAGGCAGGGAAGAAGGACTACTGATGCATAGGTAAGGTGAGAAATGAAAACCACATTCACCTGTTTTGAAGAGGAAAGACTGAGGAGAACAGGAAAAGGAGAGTATTTGAAAGAATTGTCTGTGTAAAAACATTGGTGCCTATTTTCAAAACATGTTCTGCATGTCAGTGGAAACGTTTCTTTTTATATATTTCCCCTGACCACCTTCCTTTCCTTTTATTATCTCTAACAAGAGTTGCCAGGGTCAACAGTCCTATGTTTTTTCCATGCTTGTTTCAAATCCTTTCATTGTTCTATTGCCAGGTGTTTGGGGCTGGATTTCATATTTCTTTAAGCAGTTCTGTTGCAGGAAGCAGTGCTTTTCTGTTTTATTCATTCAAAACTCTGATAGGTTCTTGCGAGAGGATGCCATATCTTTTTGATCTACCAGGGTGCTTTGTTTTATCTCTTACTTCTTTCCAGAAGGCTTACTTAGAGGCACTTGTATTTTTTTTTCTTTTTAATTTCTGTTTTAATAATTACAGGGCATATTTCATGTTATATTTGTTGTAAATCACAATGATTTGTTGAATATACCCACTCAGCAATCATACTATCAGGTTGGAATGTGTGAATTGTATTCCAGCCTCTTAATGCCACTGATGGATACATACAGATCTCAGCTACTGTAAGTATCTAAGTACTTTTATATCTGTTACAGTAGTGCTTAGATTTGAAGTTGTGCATACAAACTGAACCTAGATTTCTCAAAGTTACTTTTAACTATTTGAATAAGACAGTATGTTTTCTGCAATGTGCCTAAAGATGTTAGTAGTCTTGCCCTGCACAGTTTTGGTGTGCCAGACACAGCTGTTCTACTTTCTTCCTTCTAGAAAAGGAAGTGACAGTGTGTTGAAAGTCTTACTCCTTAAATGCAAATCACTTGGAAGGAAACTTGGTATGTGTAGGAAGGACAGAATCTCAGCTAAAAGTTTGTTTTTTCATTACTATCATTCAAACAAGTTTTTGTGTTTAAGCAATGATACTTTTCTCATTGCAAGAGCTCAACCACTTTGTGGAAATCATTTTATTCACATCCATTAATCCAATTATCAAGTAAATCACAGAATGGTGGGAATTGGAAGAGACCTCTAAAGATCATCCAATCCAACCCTCCTTCTAAAGCAGATTCATCTTGATCAGGTTGCACAAGAACATGTCCAGGTGGATTTGGAATATCTCCAGAGGAGACTCCACAACTGTTGTGGGCAGCCTGTGCCAGGGCTCCCTCACCCTCTCAGGAAAGATTGTTTTCCTTGTTTTCCAGTGGCATTTAATGTGTTCTAGCTTGTGCCTATTACTCCTTGTTTTGTCACTGGGCACGACAGAGAAAATACCCTACGTTTTTGACACCCATCCTTTAGGTATTTATAAACATTGATAAAGTCCTCTCTCAATCTTCTCTGGGCTAAACAGCCCCAGGTTCCACCACCTTTCCTCATAAGAGAGATGCTCTAGTCCTCTTATCATCTTGGTAGCTCTCTGCTGTACTCTCTCCAGAAGCTCCTTGTCTCTCTTGAACTGGGGAGGCCAGAATTGGACACAGGAATCCAGATGTGGCCTGACCAGGGAAGAGCTGAGGGGAAGGATAATTTCCTTTGACCTCCTGGACACACTCATATGCACACCTACAGTGTGTGTTTTCCTACAGCCATTGCATTCCTGTTCTGGGAAATGTGTTATTTTAACCTATGTTTTTACAAAGGCTTGACAAGACCTCTTTAATTAATGTTGCAAAAGAGATTTCTCCTGTGAGAACATTCTTAAGAACATTCTTGCCCTTTTTGGAACTTCTACAAGTAATAGATGAAGTATCTTTGTCTGTTGCATAGTTGTGGGTTTTTTTTCCAAGCTGGCCTTCTTAGAAGCTACTGAAGATGGACAGGAACAATAGTTCATGAAATATGGACTCTAAAAGAGAGAGTATTTTACCTTTGCAAGAGTGCACTGAACTCTAAAAGATAACTATTTTGCTTCTGAAGTCATCTTCATTTAAGTTTTTATGTGTGTTAGTTTAGAAATTTTTTAAGATATCAGGAAAAGTCTAAGGTGTATGCCACACATTGAGATGTAGATAAATAACTAGTTAATTAAGAGAGCTTTGTGTTTGTGGGAAAAAATGTGTAGATGTTTTATTTCAATGGAGAAGCTTAGCTTATTGAAAACTTGCTGCTGGTGAGCATTTTCATGTCTGAGATGTTTCCAGAAACTGCATATTTATAGCAAAAAAATCCCCAACAAGTAACCAAAGAGTAGATTAAAATCTAAAATATGAGGAAATGTGGTTAATTTGTAACATTTCTTTTTTTTTTTTAATTACTATTATTGGCTCTTAACATTTAGCCTTTGTTTTTTAAGTAGGTTTCAGCCACTTTTTAGTGTAACTTCATTGTTCTCGTCTTTTTTTTTTTAAAGTAATGTTTGTATTTAATTTCAGTGGCAAAAAAAAAAGCACTTAGAGTAGATTTTTAATTCAATAAAATAGTGATGTATCTGGCCACAACTATCTCGAGCTGCTTCTGAAGCTGCTTCATTTCACAATGAATTAGCTTCTCACATAGGTTCTGGGAGATGAAACACTGAAGCAAACCATGAGCTAGTTCGAATTACCTTATCAGGATTAGTTTTTTGCGCTCCACTCTAAGGTAAGGAAAATGGAGTTATTTGCAGCTCTCAGCATAAGGTATCTTAATGGCAACAAAGCTTGGGACAAAAGCTTAAACTTCAGGCTACTAGGCTTTTTTAAGAGTTGTTTCATTTGATATGATACAGGTTACTGGATCAGCATTTGAGAGCACGTATAACAAGCTATGTTTTTAAATTATTTCTTTGTCCCTTTCGCTTCTATTGGCAGCATGTCTCAGAATCCCTAATGGCTGATAATAAGCAGTAGTTTTCCTTGAAATTCCTAGATAAAAGATTGATAAAAGTATCATGTCTTTTGCATGTCTTTTTTTTTAGTAGATCTGTATAGCTTACTTTCCTTAATGTGTCTCTATATGTAGGCTATTGCAGACCCACTATTTGCTAAGCTGATCAAGAGAAAGATTTTTAGCAATTTTAACGTGATTAAACCTTTCTGTGTCTCTGATGATCTTACTGGCTCTTCCCAGACTGTTTTGTAGTCTTGAGTTCATTGTTCTGGAGTCATACATTACAAGAATTGTGCACAATGTTCAAAGACTTAAAATTTTTGCATTTCTCTGAGTAGTTTCCTGGCTTATTGATTCCTTATCTCTGCTTACAATATTATGTATACCCAGTGTGTTCTAACATTATCTTACCGAAGGTGTTTGGAGTCAGCTTGCAAGGTTACTTTTAATCATAATTTGTATCACACAAGTTCTTAAAGTTATCCAGCTGTACTGTGATAATCTGACCTGTTAAGTACTTAGGACACCTATAATTTCATTTACACATTGAATACAGGGTCTCACTGCAAATAAATACAGAAAATGTATTATGTATATTAAAGTCATAACTTCATACCTTTTCCTGATGAGAAATCTGTTACTTCCTATGTTAATGGAAAATTAGCTCTGGTACCTCTGTTGCTTTTGGGGAACAATACAATGGCCTATAGCACCCCAAAAGCACCACAAAGTTACTCCATGTTATAGATGGTGTAAAACAACTATTCCTCAGATACTATGGTTTGCCCATTATGAAGGATACTAGGTTGATAGATAAGTCTGGTAATCTTCATAGTAATTTTCATGTTGCTGGTGGCTTGATTGGCATTTCACCTAGTAAATACAATACAGAATTGATTTACAGGCTTCCTGTTTTCTGTGGGTGATCTGATTAAATTCAAAATTGCCTTTCTCGTGATTGCTCATTCATGCTGTTTGTTTGAGAGATGAGTGGTTTAATGTCATTAGTGAAGACCTTCAGTGAGGGCTGTAAAACAGAGCAGTGCTTCAAATGAAGTCCAAATTAAAAGCCAATATGTTGGGAGGCTGTGTATCCTCTCCTTCCAGAAATTTTAAGTGTTTCCATAGTAATGCTGCTTTGTGTGGTAGGAATCAGCAAACAGGTTTGAGAACTCATAGTAGAGATATGGAGCAATAAGTTAAGTGTTTCAACTAAATGATTTAATAACATTTTGGTCCAGCTGAAGTATGACTATTTAAGAAGAGGTTTTTAGTTTAGTGTGTTGTTGTTTTAAACAGCATGTTGGTGTGTGTTGTACTTCTACACAACACAGCCATGGGATATATGGATGACACAGGAAGACAATATCAAATATCATTAAATGCTCTTTAAAACCAAACTGTAGAATGTGTGTGTAAATACCAAAATATGTTTCTTGTCTGTGACCAACTGACTGAAAATTCTACTCGGTGACTTTTTTTTGACATCGTGATTTCCAAAATACAGATAAAAATAACTGGATGTGTGAAATTAGATCCTGTTCTCTCAAAATTGATTCAATTAATTAAATTGTTGATTAAAGTATTTTCATTAGAAGTGGCTAGTAAACACTAACCTAAAGCTTAGAAAACACTGCTGTGAGAATTTTCAATGTGAAGGTTACATTCTTCCTGAAAGAGGAAGATCAGTTTGATCAATGAAACAATTCTATTGGCCAAGAAACTTATTCTCTTAAGAATGTAATATCCTTCCATCTGGTATAATGGAGTTCACCCAGGCAACAGCACCGCAAATCAGTCTGGTAAATGGATGCAAATAAGATATCATAGCTTCAGCAGTTACCAGTCAGTGGAACTGTGCTAACTAATGATGTGAGTTCTCATAGATTATCCACTTCAAGGCTGTAGTTCATAGCAATAATTTCTCCTAGTAAATATTTATATTGAGAGGAATTAGACATTTTTATGTTTTATATAGGAAATAACTCTGCTGTGGTAACTTGACCCCTTGCAATTGGATTATAGAAGTAGTCTCTCAAACCAATGAAAGCAGAAAATCCTTAACAAAAGATCTGAAGTCCCACCTGTAGGGGTTTATTTACTTTCATTTGAACAAAGGAGTCTTCAAAAAACAAAACGTCGAGTTGGATACTTGTCATCTTAATGTGCTTTCTGTCTGACTTTTTTTTTTATGGGATTGCATCTCTTTCTTCTGCTCTTGCAATAGCCAAAAAACCATAAAAATATTGACTATAAAACCATAAAAGTATTGACTATTGAAAAATCAATGGCAAAGGTGTTCTCTTTTAGCAAGTACTTCCCTCACTTATACCAGCTCTTTTTCCTGCTATCACAGCTGTAGAACTATGAAGCTTAAATTTCATCCAACTGACCAGAGAGTTTTGAAATGCCCCCAAGAATAACTGTGTTCCTGTAGAGGAATAAATTCAAAATATAGATTGGTATCCTTTAATGGGAAAATGGCAAAACTCTACCCAGTGTGATTCTCAAAATTGTCTGTAACAAAGTGAAATGATGGACAGTAAGAAAACTAAGAGGTAAAACTGAATCCCTGCCTGTAATGGTTCCTTGCAGTAGGTATGTAGCTGTGATAATTCACTCAATTTTACTGCTGTGTGACTTCAAGACAGAGCCAAAGTGGTAAAGATTTGATAGGCATGTCAAGGCCACAGTGCAAAAAATCTACCTCAAAAATTACACACTCCAAAACCCCAATCTTCAATGTCAGTTAGGTATCTTGAAGACACTCCAATAAAATCTGCAAATCACTGACAAGGATAAGTGACTTAAGTGTTAGATCCCCTAAAAGGTGTTAGGAAAAGTGATTTTTATACAAATTTCTAAAAAAGAACAACTTAAGAGAGTTCAAGAAGCAGAGATGGAAGTAGTTGATCCATCGGTCAGTAACTGAAGTTATGTATTGTAGGAAACAACAAAGTAAAGGCGGGTGAGAGATTTAGGAGTCTCACTTCAGAGGCAATTGATTGAGTCTAAGGAATATGTGGCCACATAGAAATGGGCTTCTGAGATTCAATTGTTTCAGTTTTTGTTTTTTGTTAAAAAAGTGTGTGGTGATGAGCAGTTTTAAGAATGAAAGTTGGAAATCCAATTAGACAGTTTTCATAATGAACTCGAGAGACATTAGAGTAGATATAGATGACAAGATTACTGATCTTTAAACAGGGGCGAGAAAGGGATGAAGTAGAAGATGGAGGAAAATCCATCAAAAATACTCTGTTTTTACTGTGCTTTTATACTCATTTGTTTTTCTAACTTAAATTACTCCAGCTATCTTTTGAAAACCTAATCATAATTTTGGAAATAAGTGCAAATAAGCAAAAAATTCATTTAAAGGCTTCAGTATATTTTTCTTGTCAGTGAAAGTGCTGTATCAACGCCTGAATGTGCTGAGAATGTTTCTATAACTGCCTCATGTCGTTGTATTAATATATTATACTCCTTTCATAAATAATTAACACTTTTGCTGTGGGGGCAATTTGGTTGGTCAGTCTTTTCATTCCACTGTCTTTTATATTTTCTTGTGTAATGACATTTAAAATATTTTGCTTTTAGCAATTGTAGTTGTCTTGAATGGGCTTTATTAAAATTTGGTGACTAAGTCTATTTAAAGTGAAGTTCAGGTGCTCTTTAGGAAAGAGACTTATTAAAAACCTTGTCTCATACCAAGCAAATTCAAAGAGGAAATGAGTTCAGGTGGAAAAGTACACACACACACAAAAAATCAACTAGTTCTTCAACATGTTCTTACACATACATGGAACTAACAGTTGAGAGCAAGGTTGAAAGCAGCTGTAAACACCTAAATACTGGTACTTACAGTCTCTGAGCTTTAGAGATGCTGAAAGCACTTCTATTGTGTGTGCTGAAAACATTGGCAGTTTATATACAAGTGAGAGAAGGAGCAAAAATAACTATGAAAGAGTGTGGAAAATCCGGGAAATCAACTGTCATGAGATTGAAGACTTTGGTCAAGCAATTCAAGATGATAAACTCTCTTCTCCCCACCCCCTTGCTATTGTTCACCATATGTATGTAATAGGATGGGAGCTGCCAAGTGTACAAAATCATGGCTTGAGTAAATTTGCAGGCCTTAGTGTGAATGCATATGGCTTTTCTCTGATGATGTTTCTATTTTGCCTTCTATTTAGTTAATAATGCTTGCCATAGGCCTTGAGTTTCAAGAAATCAACTTTTCCTTGTTCAGTTAATAATACCAGTTAATAATGTCTCAGGATGAAGTGTTTAGTATCAGTCTACTACTTTCTATAAGTTAAATCAATACCAGTTCTTTGCGTCATGTTATTTGTATTAGGAAATCTTAATAACATGTGCAGCTATTATTTGGATGCTGATGGTTGGTTGAATGGCTTTGGGGGAGCAGAGCTGTCCCTTTGGAGGGCATGATAGCTATCCAGTACATTAGGATGGTATTTGTGTAGTTCAAGAGAAAGCTGTTAACACATTGTTTCCCTTGAGTTCCAGGCTAGGTTACAATGCAGGGATCAGACAAAAAGATGTATGTGGAGAATAGAGAGTTTCTATCCCTTGCAAATCCTTTAACTAAAGTTTACTGGTAAACCCCCATATTGCTAGTTCAGGTATTTAGATGTATATATATTATAACTAAATATTAATGTTCTTTCCTAGGTCTTTTCCCAATGCCTGTCCTTGTTTTTTGTGCTTTAAGTAAATTATCATGTGGATTTCTGTAGCAATAGGTCAGTGTGAAGGAGCAGCAGTCCCTCCCTAGGGTCAGCTACCTGTGCTGCCTGGAGGTGTAAGGGGGAGGCCGACAAGTACTGTGATAATTTCCCATCTTGGGTCAGATAACAAGAGCCACCTCTTCAGTTGAGCTGACTCAGTTCTCTTTTTTTCTGGTCATCCTGAATGAATGAAAACTGTTTCTCTCCCTTACTTGTCACATTGTTCTCCTTTCTATACCCCAAACAAGCTCCAGTTCTCAAGGATGTAGTACTTTATTCACCAGGAATTAGTCATCTGTGATTTGTTTACAGCCCTAGTTCTTCTCACCTGTACTTTCAAAGCTTCTGCTGTCATCCTCGCCTTCACTCTGCATTTTTATTTCTCAGGTCATAGATAGTACAAAAACTTGTTATCACTGTTGATCATACTATACATCATGTGCATTTCATCTTTTAAACAAATGGTTGCCTCCCAACTGTACTTCATCTGATATAAGAAAATAACTACTGTGAAACTAAATGAAAAATCTTAAAAGTGTGTTCTTATTGGTTTAAGTGTGCAGTTGAGTGTGTAGCCAGAGTCTTCTTATTCTTGTGCTTTTTGAGGTGTAAAAACACTGAGTAAAGAAAAAATGAGCTGAAAGTTGCCAGGCAGGGTAACAGTTAAAACCAATCTCTTTCTATGTTTCCTTCCCTTTTTGCATGTTGTATCTGTAGCCACTGAGAAGGGATCTCTGAGGTATCTGTTTTTTCCAACAGGTCTAATGAGACATACTCCCTCCCTTTTCAGATTACTGTGGTCAACAGAGAATTAAGAGGCAAATGATTCTGTGCAACCTGAGTAGCGGTACTTTAACTTTGTAGGGAGCTGAGCTGAGAGACTTGGGTTGATGTGCCTTTGATGTCATCTGTCCTTGAGCCATCCAGCATCACCCCACAGCAGTAGGATTCAAATAGCCTGACAGTGCCCTGAAGTGTGCTGGTTTCTAATGGCTACAGTGAAATGAAATTGAATGCTAATCAATTAAAGTGACAGGATCTATTGCTTAACCTTTCAGATTGTTCCTCTATCAGTACTGAGAGTATCACTAACTACTCAGAAACTACATTGGTGGCAATTTTTAAATTCCTTGCAATCAGAAGGGTGCTTGTGCTGGCCTTGGCTAGGATAGCCTTAATTTTCTTCATGGCAGCTGCAATGGTTCCATGTTTTGTATTGGTGAACAAAACAGTATCGTTAACAAACAGATTTAAACACTATGAATGGTCTTTACACAGCATCAAGGCCTTTCCTGCTTCTCTCACTTGCCCCTACAGTGAGTAAACTGGGGCTATGCAAGAAGTTGGGAGGGGATACAGGTGGGACAACTGACCTCAACTGACGAAAGGGATATTCCACACCATGTAATGGCACACTTGGAAATAGAAGCTGGCGGAAAGGAGGACGGCAATATGTTCAGTTATAGCATTTGTCTTCCCAAGTAGCAATTACACGTGGTGGAGCCCTGCTGTCCTGGCAGTGGCTGAACACCTGCCTGCCCATGGGAAGTGGGGAATGAATGTGATTTTGTGCTGCTTCCATGTGCTGCTTTTGCTTTCCCTATACAACTATTTTCATCTCAACCCATGAGTTTTCTCACTGTTACTCTTCCTATTCTCTGCTTGTTCCTACTCAAGGGGAGTGAGTGAGCAGCTGGAGGGGGCTCAACTGACTGCTAGTATTGACCCACAACAGTGCTACAGCTTCTAAAGGAAAAAAAACCCCAAATCTTCTCTCTATATAAAGTACATTAGACAAGTTGCTTTTTACAGTGTGCATAAGAAATCAGGTTGATTTCTTATTAGGATTAACATGACTGCAGAGTGTAAAATGCTTAGATTTTTCACACAATAATTACTAAACAGTTGCTACTTTCTTCTCTCTACACCACATTTAGGGTTTTTATTTGTTTAAATGTGGAAAACATATCCTGCAATTTGCTCATTACTTTCTGCCAAGTAGCCAGGAGCTTACTTTCAGTAAAGGTTTACAGATTCATTTTTTTTTGGCTATTGTCATTGTTTCCTTTATACTTTCCTGTGAGACTTTGAGGCTTTGAAAGCTTTAGTGGTGAGATTCGTCCACCAATGATGAAACAAAACATTTTGTTTACAAAAATTTGGATGAAAAAAAGAAAAATGTGCCTTAGTAAGACATCCATATTTCTCTGTATTTTTTAAATTTCTGTTATCTTTAAGGATAGCTGTTGAGTGGGGAGGAAGACAACCACAGCAAAATCCACAAACACAAAAATGTGAAACAAAGTGGATATAATGCTAAAATGCACTTTCCTCGATGAAATTTACTTGAGTAAAGCTCTAAGAAATTTTTTCTGAATATGCCTTTAGTGCTACTGTCATACATATTTTGCTTCCCATATTGTCCCCTCTGCTGTGTTAGTATTACTTTATGTAAAAGTCTGGGTATAAAGGTTAATAGAATTGCTCAGTTGGTGATAACACTCAAATCTGTAACTGCCTCTGGATCCTGAACAGTACTGAAGTTAAACTCTTAACATTGGCTTTAATGCTTGCCCCAACAGTGGTCACGTTTTTGCCTTAGAGAAAATAATCAGCAGAAGGACACAGTCGAGATGTATTTTCAGATTTAAAATGCTTACCCATTGCAAATCTCATAGGCAGCTGAATTGAGGTCAGGCGGAAGAAACTGTGTTGCCCTCTGAGAAGTGTTGAGCAGTGTTTCTTATTCCAGGTTTGAAATTTCTAAACTCCATCTTATATTGGAAGATTCCTTCCAAGGACTCCAGCCCTGTATTATGGATGAGTGAAAATCAAATCATAGAATTATAGAATAATTTTGGTTAGAAAACACCTTTAAGATCAAGTCTGACCACTAACCTACCACTGCCAAGCCCACCACTAAGGAATATCCCTAAACCTGACAGTTTCCTTGGGTACTGCCACCTTGGAAGCAGCTATGTTTTCCTTTTGCATTTATTTGTACAAGCTCTAAACATTGCCTGTGCTTTGATAAAAAGGGAGGTAGGTAAGACTGTGTCTGCACTCTGTTCTTTCTTTGCTGAAAAAGTGTATTGGAGTTCTGCAGTAAATCAAACTGCTCAGCATACTTGTTTTCTCTGCCTCACTTGCACACCCTTTCTGAGCACATCTCCCAACTGGATGTAGATGGTGGTAGTTGAAGCGAAAAATTATTGATATAAAAATGACTGGATTTTTGTTTTGGTTTGTGGCTTTTTCCAACAGTTATCAGGTATCATTTAAAGAAAAAATAAAACAATCCCTTGGTCTCTGAAGTATTTGGAAGAAAAATTGAAATGTAAAGAATGACTTTACCTATGCTCTAAAATCAAGTACATTACAAGAATATTCATGGTGGTCACTGCTTGGAGTTAGAACTCTCACTTTTGGCTTTGTTTTTGACAGTGAAATCTGAGTCTAGTTGAATGCAGTGACAAAACGTTGTCTAAGGAGTTTCTGTTACCATTAGTAATAGTGGTAGTAGCCTCCATTAATTTTGTCAAGGTGTATCAGGGTCAGGCTCTGTAATGTGACCAACTAATAATATTCAGGAAACAGAGAGCTAACACAATCTTTAAAACAATGCAGCTTCCTAAAAAGGCTTTAATTCTATGCAAATCTCCATTAAACTGGAACAACAATATATGTTTGTTTAGTACAGTGGTCCCATTCTTCAGTGGCAACATGCAAGTCCCTGTCTTTCAGGAGGCTCAGAACGACCATGTAATCTTTTCAAAGACCCAGAATTACGATGTGAAACCATGTGGCAGTGTTTTTCCTATATTCTCATTCCAAAATAGTTTACTGTGTTCATCAAATACCAATCTGTTTCTGCACCTGGGTGCTATGGAACTAAAATCTGTCCTTCAAAATGGAGAATTAGTCTCATTTTTCCATTAGCTACTGGAATGCTTATAACTCTTAAAATTGCTCATCCTTGACTATATGCACTAATTGAAGGCTATTCCAGGTGAGTGAGTCTTGGGAGACTAAATTTAAAGCAGGTGTTCATGTCTTTGAAACAAACAACTATTTTGTTTTGGTTTGGGGGGGGGGTGTTTTATTTTTTTCTTTCAGTATTGGTGCTATAATAGGAGGTACAGAATGTACTTAAAGATACCATAATTACCTTGAAGTAGTACATTAGCATTGCATTAGCATCTTCGTGTTTGCTGTGTTTAAATTTCTACCATTTCCCTTGAATGATATTATCTCAATACAACACATAGTATGTTGACATATATTCTTCTAATATTCTGTAGATATCTACATAGATTGTATCAAACATATCTTACAGTTATCAACCCTTCAGATTTAAAAAAGTATGAACTATTTTATCTAATGTTTGGATGTTGACATGTGTATGAGGAATACAGATTTTTCAGTTTGGGTCAGAACGATGCATCTATCTGACTATGCCACTTGGACCTGTATGCCATAATGCCCTGTATTATTATTCTTGATATTGGATGGAACTGTGAATATAACAAATACAGCATATGTTTAAATTATTAGTTCATTACCCTGTAGGACTTAAATGTGTACAAAAAGCAGGTCTTTCTCATTCATTGCATTTTTCATTTCATGGTTAAACTATTTCTCTTAATTAAAATGGTAGAGCATAGTACTGACAGATGATTGGGAATGTGGGCCTCCTACTCAACCTGATAATGCACTCAAATAGCTACATTGAACAGGCCCATTTAGATCAGTGAGACTGCTAAAGTCAACAGGTCACTGATTGTCTATGTAACCTGAAGCATCCCATCTCCAACAATTTTGAGTTTTCTGACACCATCACGGTGTTTCATTTTGATTTCTGTGAGAATAATGCCATCTACTGAGTTATCCTGCCATTTTTGGCATTGACCAACTAATGTCCTTTCAGTCCTCTTGTAGTTGAATCCTAATTTTTGAATGTAAATAGGCTTTTCAGGTTGCTGTGGAGTCTGACCTGCAATTTTGTTCTATTTCTTATAACACTCTCACTGAATAAACTAAGATTTTATTGACTGACAGGACACTGTGCAGTTCAGAGTAAAAACTTTAGTGTAATCTCTGTATAAGACAAATGAAAAGAAGTTCACTATTTCTATATGATAAAAGTCCCAGTAGCTCTGTGGATCTTTGTTTTGTACTCTGTAGATAATTCTAACTGGAATGAAAATAAGTATACATTAGGTAGTTATACTTACTATTTTAAGCAAAGATTTCATTAATAAATTATTATCCTTTTCTCAGCTTCTCATGGGAATGGAATATAGTCTTGAGAATAATTAGCAAGAGTTCAAGAGTATGTGTTCATATGAATGCCAACACCTAAAATTAATACCTATCTTGCTAAAGGATGTCAGTCCGAAGAGAATTAGTGTTACTTTATATATATGCATTTTAGCAGTTAAACTTCATTACATGAAACATCATATTTCAAAATAGAAGAAAGAAAATAGAAAGATAAAAGCAGTACTCATTTGAATAAATTAATTGAAAAAAAAATCATGGAATCATATAATGGTAGGAGCTGGAATCATAGAATCATAGAATGGTAGGATTGGAAGGGACCTTTGGAGATCATCTAGTCCAACCCCTCTGCAGAAGCAGGTCCACCTAGATCAGGTCATGTAGGAATGTGTCTAGGCAGGTTTTGAAGACCTCCAAGGAAGGAAACTCCACAACCTCCCTGGACAGCCTGTGCCAGGGCTCCCTCACCTTAAGTGTAAAATAGTTTTTTCTTATGGAGCACTTTTTGTGTTCCTGCTTCATCCCATTACCCCTTGTCCTGCTGCTAAATACCACAGAGAAAAGGGATACCCTGACCTCCTGGCATAATGAAATGAAAGAGGGGATTTAAGGAAAATAAAGTAGAATGTTTCATCCCTTTTTAACAAGGTTGAAACACTATTTTCTAATGCTACATTTTCAAAACAGCATTTGTTATCTGACTTCATTAAAATGACGAGTAAAAAAGTAGGGGATTGCTGACAGAGAACTGTTAGCTTGCAAAATGGAATGCAACTTATCTAAGGAAACAGCGAAGAAAAAATCCAGTAGTAGGGAAAATGGAAACATGAGGCTGAGGAGACCTGGAATTGTGACATGAAGTTCATAGAAATGGGGCTCCAGAAAAGATGTTACAAACATTATTCTGTAATTGCAAAGCATACTGCCACAACACCTCTAAAGCTGCAAAGTCAGCAAGGAGGGCACATCGTAGATGAGTAAGCAAGTAGAAAACAAGTAGCACTGGAAATGGAATATGAAATGCTTGTTTTTTTTTTTTATAAGGGATCTACAACCAAACTGTGAATAGAAAACACAGCATCATGCCAGAGTTTGAAATGCAAGGTAGAGAATGACATGATTTTAGCAGAAGAAATTCTAAGGTAAGGTAAACATAAGTGCAAGCTACCAGCAAAATAATTGGTGTCAGACGGTACTAGGTTTTTGTTTATGTAGTGGAAACTATATGTGCTGTATATAGATGCTGTATATACTGCTTTTCTGTAGAGTAAAATTTAGTGTAGACCTCATATGT
Source organism: Colius striatus (assembly GCF_028858725.1). Taxonomy (NCBI): domain Eukaryota; kingdom Metazoa; phylum Chordata; class Aves; order Coliiformes; family Coliidae; genus Colius; species Colius striatus. The sequence continues at coordinate 11,114,381 of NC_084762.1, forward strand.
TTAATGATCTTGGAACTTTGAGTTGAAGGTAGAGTAAAACTATAGAGCAAAGCAGGATGCCTCTCAAAGAGTAACAGTATCCATAATGTCTCCCATGGACTGTACTATTAAGCTAGTTTCTTTTTTTGAAAAGGAAAGAGAGAAACTCTGATGCAAGATTGAATTGGCAACTTCACTGCTTGTGTTCTGTACTTTAAATCATCTAATTTAGCTCAAAGAATAGCAAGAGGGTTTCAACCCTAAAAGTCTATGTAGGTAATATACATTTTCTAGTAGCAGCTTCACTAGAATATTCTTGTCATATCTTAGGAGAGAAAAGCAATTTTCAGGTGCTGCCTATGTTGGCCTTTGCAATGCACTAGGCAGGTGTTTCCTGGCCCCTCTGTTCTTTGTAGTGAATTTTCTTCTTCCTTCACTCACGTATTTTCTGTTGCCCTTGGTAGCTGGCAGTGAAAAGCTGATATTTTTATCATTATTTATTCCATTCAAACTCTGTTCTCTAATGCAGTTCCATTCATATATTTATGTTCAGTGATATTTCATTCTCAGCAGTTAGAATTAGTTTTGTGACCATCAGCCATTCAATACTCATTAGTCCCAGAGAAGAAATACAAAAAGTACATGGGAAGGCATAAATGATATCAGCATTGTATAGAAATTGTCTCCATTGCAGACTCATCTGGGCTAATTAGCACTGGGATGAGAGTGTTCCCAGTTAGCCTAACTTGAGCATAAGTATTCCCACGGCAAGGCCTTCTGTGTGTTGCTGTCCCTGAACCAAGATACATACGTGACTGGGGAGGAAAGTCCCAATGCTTTGTGCTGCGATGCTCTGGGATTTGTTCCTATGCAGCCGAGTCAGCTGTGAGAAAATATCTTGCCTTTGGAAATGGTTATTAGGACAATGCTAGGGCATTCACTACGTCTGTTTTGTATCCAAAGGTGGGTTCTGAGCTAAGCTAAAGGACAGAATAGACTTTAGTTCATATATACACCTAAAAGCCAGTGCAACTGGGCTTAAATAATCATGTAGCAAAGCTGTTAATAGGTAAAAGTAAGGACTGGATCAAAAACAGTTATAGAACTAAAACTTAAGTCTGTAGTGGATAAATACTTTTGCTTATCTGCTTTACAACTTGATTCTGTTCAAAACTATTAAAAACATGAGTGCAACAGTCAGAAATATGATCAAATGAAGATGCCTCCATGTAGTCTGTCTGTTTTTCCACTAAAGAAACCCAAGTAAATATATAATTAACAATCTATTTTATTGCTATACGCAACTGAGGGGAAGCATCACCTTTCTTGCCCTTCTGGCAACACTCCTATTCATGCAGCCCATACCACCATCAGCCTTCTTCACTGCAAGGGCATATAATCAGCTCATATTCCACTTGGGTGTCCACCAGGACCCCCTGTCCTTTGCTGCCAAGCTGCTTTCCAGCTGGGCATCCTTTAACAAGTACCGATGCAGGGAGTTACTCCTTCAGAGTTGCAGGACTCCATACTTTGCTTTGTTGAAATTCATGTGGTTCCTATCACCCTATTTCTGCAGCCTGTTCAGGTCTCTGTGGATGACAGCACAATGCTCTGGCTTATCAGCCACTTCCTCCAGTTTTACATCAAATACATTTAATGAAGTGACACATACTAACCAAAGTAAATGATGTAAATCTTTGCCAGCGTATTGTTAATGACTCGCTGAGATGGGTAAAGTATGAGGGGTCTCTTATGAATGAGGTCAGTAATCATAACATTAGGTGTTTTCACTTGTAGTAGAATAGGATATTATAGCCAATGTAAAAATTCTTGGTTAACTACAGCCTATATTGACCATAACTTTTGTCAGAATGAGGAGTTGTCTGTCTGAAGAAATGTGAGCAGAAATGAAGGATAAAATCATAGAATACATGGGTAATGGAAAAATAACACTGATAAAAGCTGTCCTGAAAGGCCTCCTGATGATAAAGAGAAAATGAGATTTGTTATCATGAAAGGAAATACCAGATAGGAGCTGCTAGTTATTATCATAGGAGAGAATATCATTGAAAGTAGAAGCTGGAGAAATGGTGGAAACATTGGAAGCACAATGACAGTAATGCCACAGGCAGGAGTTTTAATTCTGCCTGTAGTTTAAAAAAAACCTGAAGAAAGCTGTCATGGTTCTATAGCTTCCTTTTGAAGTACTTTTTAATACAGAACAGCTTTTGCAATGGACAATGTTGATATAGAACCTCAGAAATCTGCAGATGACTTCTGACTCAGTTTGAAATCAGCGTGTTTGGTAACAGAGAGACTGCTGAGAGACTTCTGTGCTTGAAACAGGAACCTGCTCCTGACACGGAAATGAATAGCTCTATGCAGAGGCTCCTATTCCCCAGCCTCCATACATTTTGGCAGACAGGTTCTCAGTGCTGGGATGATTCTCTTCTCTTGGAACAGCAATGATGTTCAGCGAGATGACTGAATTATAAATATTATGTCTTTAGCTTATTTGTAAATGAATTAAGAATGGGAAAGTTCCGCACAATATTACAAATGCCCAGCGAGTTCAGGATTCAACTTGACATTAGAAGACAATGTAATTAGAGTTTAAAATAGAGTTGAAATTTTCAACCTATTGTACTCAGGTAACTTATAAACAAGAAGTGAGGTATATATTTTTTTCAAATGTCATTTACTTGTGGATTTCTACAGTAACCAAAACTTATGACAGCTTAAAGTAAAACAAAGAGCCTTTTGTCTAACTAAAATGACATTTAAGAAAAACATGGTTTAAGGCAAAGTACTCCCAACATACTCCTTTGGAGAATAATATATGGTTAATTTCTTTGCAGCCATTATTTGATAACAGATGTGTAAAATTCCTGACGAAAGCAAGGCTGGAAAAGCCCCACATATTCACCTATTGTCTGAGTTTAAGAAAAAAAGATAAAATTATGGGTCTTACATTTGTCCCAGTGCATTTGAAAGTTTGACATTGTTAGACTGGCATGAGTGAAAAGGGGAAAAAATGTGGAAAGTAGGGGAAAAGATTGCCTGCAAATAAAGGAGGACATATCAATCACTAATTCTGTGTTACCTTAGCACTACCCAGCCACTAACTCACTTCTCTCCTTTGAGATAAGGGAGATAATTTGAAGAGTAACTGAGAAAACTCATAGGTTGAACTAAAGACAGTTTAAGAGGTAAAACAAAAGCTATGCATGCAAGCAAAGGAAAGCAAGAGATTCATTCCCTATTCCCCTTGGGCGGGCAGATGTTCAGCCATCTCCAGGGAAGCGGAGCTCCAGCATGCGAAACAGTTACTTGGGAAAACAAACGCCATCACCCCAAACATTGCCACCTTCTTCCCCCAGCTTTTATTGCTGAGCATGACATCATATGTTCTGGAATATCCCTTTGGTCAGTTGAGTTCAGCTGACCCAGCTGTGTCCCCTTCTAGCTTCTTATGCCCCCTAGCCTGCTCACTGGTGAGTTCATGTGAGGAGCAGAAGAGTCCCTAACTGTGTAAGCATTGCTAAGCAGTAAAAATATCATCCCTGAATTATCAACACTGTTTCCACCAGAAATCCAGAATCACAGAATCTTAAGGGTGGGAAGGAACCTCAAAAGGTCATCTAGTCCAATTCCCTGCCAGAGCAGGACCTCCTAGAGTAGGTCACACAGGAACTCATCCAGGTGGATTTTGAATGTCTCCAGAGAAGGAGACTCAATAACGCATCTGGGCAGCCTGTTCCAGTGCTCCCTCAACCTCACAGTGAAGAAATTCTTTCTTGTGTTTCTTTGGAACCTCTTATGTTCCAGCTTGTACCCATTGCCCCTTGTCCTATCATTGACCATCACTGAGAACAGCCTGGCTCCATCCTCATCACATATTTGCAAACCTCAATGAGGTCACCCCTCAGTCTGTGACAGCTACTGCAGAGAAAACTCTATCCCAACCAAAACCAGTGCAACATTCTATCATAGTTTATGGATTTTTTTTTTTACATATGATTTTTTGTTTTGGTTACATTGCTTTTTCATCTTGGTCCTTTACATTTAGCATTGCTGCAGCCTGTAACATTTTTATCCCACAACAGTAGTGACTGAATGTGTTTCAAGATAATAACTGTGCCCTTGTTTTTAACCTCATCATTGCTGATTTCAAGAATCTACCTTTTGTGTAGCGATGACTGAGAATGGAGAAAGGTAATAAAGATTTAGAGAGAGAGTGGTCTTCACAGGACTGGTCTCTAAATGGGCCTATATTTTTGGATATTAAAAAGAAAATCTGTAGTCTTTAAGAGTCAGTCTCTGAAACTTTTTACATGAACTTAGATGAGGAAACTATTTAAACTTCTGACTAGCTTATGACTTCTAGGTAATGTTTATAGAAGGGATCAAAAGGAAATATTTCTAAGGATAAAATCTGGAGTGATGTTAACATGCCCATTTCAGGCCCTAACAGTCAAATGTTTTATAAAATCCACACAGTGAAGCCCTAATTGATATTTATGCAGAAATCTCTTGATGAGACTTCGCTGCATGAATCTTGGGTATATGTATACATGTAATTAATTTAACATTAAGAAGGCAAATCCACATTTGTTTTCTTTTGGCTTTTTTTTTCAATTGCTTCTGGTGATGATTCTTCACCGTTATTTCAACAAGACATGAAGTCTTAGAGAAAGAGAACAAAGCTACCCAGTGCTTGCAGAAGTTGTGTGTTTCATACTGCTGAATAATGAAGTGGTTTCCAAAGGGGTAAAAATCTCTGCCTTTAAATAAAGACAGTCTGAAAGTCAGAAGATTTCATTGTGGTTTTATAGCTATTACATAGCCTATAGCAAGTACTGTTATGTAATCCTTTAAACCACCATTTGTAGCTCGCTGGTTTCCCCTAGGGAAGCATAGATAAATAGGTTTCTATAATGCTCTCATACAGGAAAAACTTATAATCTCCAGATACAAAGCCAGGAAGGCTCTCTCTTTTTCTTTATCACTAGAGAGAGAATGGCTGGGAAGGCTTCACACATTTGATGGTACACTTCAGAAAAACCAGATGTGCCTATCATCTCTAAATAACCAGCCTGGATATAATGGTCTTTTATGAAGTACCTGTTTTGAAACTGTGCCAGCTGGAGTTCATGATGCCCATGATTATTGGTACGAGGAAGTCTGAGCTATTCATTAAGCATTTTTTTGGGGAAAAAAAAGTAAGCTGTGAGTATTATTTTCAAGAAGAGATACCAGATACCACTTCATAACCAGAATAAAACTCTTCTATAAACAAAAAACCTCATCTTTTTGGTCCATCATGTCAGTTTGTGCATTCTTTTAAGAGTACCTGTACAAATCCTGTGCCCCACTTCTGCCATTTATGCATCAGCAAACCTGAAAGTAACTGAAAAAATTTGGTTATATAAAGTAAGCCATGCAAACTGCAACTTTCACTGGGTTCCATGGTGTGAATTCCAAATAGAAATGCTTGAATTTTGTACAAGAAAATGGTACTATCTTGAATTTTGGGAAACTGATTTACTGCTACCTTTTACTCAAGTTATTTTGAGGAAAAAATATTCAATCCAAATAAAAGATGAATAAACAGATACTTTTGATCAAGTCATAAAGCTCTAATTTGGCAAGGAGTGAGATAAAGAAACATGTTAACTGATTTCCAGGTGGATCCAAATGTTTTTCAAGGGAAATACATTTCCCTAGGTTATACTTGTTGTATTCCAAAGTGTAAGGATGTCAGCATTTCTGCAGCTATTACTTGCTGATGTTACTTAACGCACTGTCAGTCTGGACTATACTGGCATAGGATAAACTGATATTCTTGCCATCCACACAGCTGGATTGTCAGACTATGTGTGTGAAAGCCCGCTATATAAATGTATATTTATGTTATGATAACATCTATCTGTAGATCTTTCAATTGCTTTTTTTTAAGATCTAGCTCATTGTGACTCTGTTAGTTTTATTCATTGTTGTTTTCTTCTCCCTAAACACCAATTTCCCCCTTTCTTTGATTAGTATATCATAGTTGTCTCTTTTATTGTGTTCTTTCTTTTCAATTTCAAAGGAGAAAATGACACTGAGGGATAATCAACTCTCTCTGGTTTTACCAGAGAGCCTGATGGAGCAGAAATGGGATAAATCCTTTTCTCCTTCAGTGTAAAGTAGAGCTTACCCTCGAGCTGAACAGAGCTCATCCTCGAAACCACACAGAAAAATATTGTATTTTTGATGTTGGGAACCCAGGGGAAATATAAGTTCATGCTGTGCCAAATCCTTCATCCAGAAAATGCCTTTTTTTTCTAATGAATTTCTATTGGGTTTAGAAATCTTAATAAATTGAGGTTTACCTGTGTATTTAAACTAATAGGCTTAACGCATTCACATTGCCCTTGAAACAGTTATGTTTCTGAAGTCAAAAAGACAATAAATTGATGTTACTGTTTGTCATTTTGGAGTTCTGAGGGGAAGGTAGCCCCTTCTGATCCTTTTTTTCCACATTTATACTAAAAATCTACCTTATTTTTTTTTGTATTGCCTTACTTGGTGAATAATCAGAGTTATTCCTCCTACACTAACTGTTCTTGTTTCAGATATAGTATCATTTGGCTTTTTGGAACATATGTAAGCATTAAATAATGCATGAAATGGGTAATAGCAAGCAGGGTATTATTTTGTCTTAAACCTTTACTACTAGTGTGCATATTAAGAATAGCATATCAAATTCTAACACCCAGAAACCCAAAATAGTCATTCAAATTTACACCTTACTCCCTCAGAAATGTTTGTGAGTGGAAGCAATTATAAATAAATATGTGTCTAGTGTATCAATCTCCTCTAGGTTCCACATATGATGCCAAAAGAGAGTTTGAGTGTGTAAAACCTGCTGGAACAATACAGAGCTGAACAGATATTATAGGAACCAAATCTTAGTGGTGTCCTGCTGGTGGCTCGGTTTCTCAGCTGAACAATGCTGTATACTTAACATAGATTTTGTCATGGGGGGAATGAGGGCTGAGTTCCTTTGGATGGAAGCTACAAGTAAACTAACCTATAGGCAATATGTTTGATAATGAAACTGACATTTGGAAGAGAAGTAAAAAGCTCTTTACATGTACCTGTAAAAAGAATATACCTTTCAAGTTCTTTTAAGCAGACATCTTTTAAGGGGAAGAAGACAGCAGCTGGTTGTTTGATAACCAAGAAGAATTATTAGAACTAGATGTAGTTATTTTCCACATAGTTGAAGATTTTGTGCTTCTCATAAACACACAAACAGAGACTGTGGAAGATTCTATGAGATGAAAAAATTAATTACCATAGAAGTACACTTTTGACACGTCATGAAGTTGGACTCACAAATTTTAGTCTTGTGAAAAGTCATAAATTTAAACTTATTCCACCATTCACGAATCTAGAAGGTCTCAAAAATCTTTTCAAAAAACTTATCTGTTTTTTTCCCTCTGTGACGAATCATGTTAGTCTAGATATTTTCCATCTAAAAAAATCAGATGTCTTATTCTGTTCCTTTTTTTTAATGACATAGCAAAGTGAAATGCCTTAATGAATGACTTCAAGTAAAATTCCACATAATCAATATACTTAGGATAGAATTTACTTTTGACACATCTCGTCCTTTAATATATGGCTATATGTAAAACTTTCATCCCAATTTCCTGACTCAAATGGTCTCCAAAGCATATCTAAGTGTTGATTCATTTTTTTACTGGAAAAATAATCTTGTCATAAACTGAAACAGGAAAAAACTAGTAAATCTAGAAACTCTCTTTCAAAACTGTTTGCTAAAGTTTTAGAGTTGATTGTTTTCATTTGCACTCTTAAACATTCAATTTCAGAAGCTCTCCCTGGAGCTATTTAAAAGATTGTCAGAAGTCTTTTGTGTTTCTAATAAACCTGTGGCTTATTTTTCAGTTGCATGGCTGTTTTGCTAGAGTAATTTTTGGAGAGTTATATACCTACACAGTGGCAATACAGCTTTTACCTCTTCAGTGGTGTCTTGTTTAGTCATATATATTTTTCCACAAGTGTTGGTGCTTCCATTGAAGGAAAATAGAAAATGTTAGCAATGGCTACTTCTCTCAGTCTCATTGTTGTCAATAGGACTTGAATAGTGTAGCAGCTGCAAAAAACACAAAATTTAGAAACAAATGGTTTATTTGCATGCTTGTGATGTTTTCCTGAAACAAGCTGTTTGAGAAGTATTAATCCCACTACTTCCATCAGCTGCAGGGACTGACTAAATATATTGCAAAATTAGTAACAGACATGCTGTGTTTGAGCTAGATTATCTGAAGGTGAATAGATATCGTTACTTTATTTATCTATAAAGTGTTACTATGAAGAAACGTGATGGCATATATCAATATATATAGGAGAAAAGGAAAAAGCAAACTGTCTAAATTCAGTGTCCCAAAGAAAATGTTAATTCAGAATTTTCTTTCCTAGCAAAGACTTTTCAATGAATAGGTGATAAATTCTTCTATGACTATTCTGAATATATGAGATGTTATCTGAGAAGTGCAAGGAGGAGTGCATTTTAACTTTGTTTAATGCCCTAAGTAACCTAGGAAGTGGTGAAAGACATTATAAACACAGACTAGACACGAATTTGCACTTTTGTGGATCAGCCAGTTGTGTTTCTCTGGAATCCCATCCAGAGTTTGCATCTTTCTGCTTTTAAATACAATCAAGGAATGGTTGTGATTCAAAGTCACATGCTTATTAGCCATGTACTGTGGAACCATGGAGCCATGTTTTGGTGAGGCCAGTTGGAGCTGAGCTGAGCCTATCATCACTAGAATTGCTTTGTTTACCTTTAGATGCAGTACTTTTTTCTGCAGCTCACATTCTTCAGCTCCACTTAACAATGTGTGAAAGCAGATGAGTGAGCCTTGTGTTTGCATTATTTGTTTATGCCAAGAGTGCATTGTCAGCAAGTAACTAAACTGGAAGGAGTGGCTGACACACCAGAAGGCTGTGCTGCCATGCAATGAGATCTGGACAGGCCAGAGGGTTGGGCAGAGAGAAATTGAATTAAATTCAACAAGGGCAAGTGTAGATCCTTGCATATGGAAACGAACAACCCCATATACCAGTACAGGTTGGGGAATGAACTCTTAGAGAATAGTGTAGGGGAAAGAGACCTGGAGGTCCTGTTGAGCAGCAGGGTGAGCGTCAGCCAGCAATGTGCCCTTGTGGCCAAGAAGGCCAATGGCATCCTGTATGTATTAGAAGGGCTGTGGGCAGTAGATCAAGAGAGGTTCTCTCACTCTCTTTAGGTGATTAGTGTCCTTACATCTATTTTGTTGATGAATGTTAACTGAAAGCAAATCAGCAATGAGTAGTGAAGAATTCTTAATTTAGGGATGTTTGGTTATCTCCCTTTCTTATGCTGCATAGCACACTGGTCGGACCTAGCTTTCATTTAACATACGTTGCTACATATTGCTGTAGCTCATGACATCCATAATTCCAGGCTTTTCCGCCCCCAGCTGAGGGGCTTAGTTGTGCCCTGTGCTGCAACCGGCCAGAACTGGCTGTGCCCCCTCAGGGGCCCATCCTGCCACCGCCAGGACCTTGTCAGGTAAAGCCACTATAAATGAATAATTTTACATAAGAACTTCAGTCCTGTTTTATCCTTATTCTGTGAGGCAGACTACTGCTACTTCTTCTGTCTGTCTGTCTGTTAGAAGCCATTGTCAGAGGAGTAAAGGACTCTGCTCCTTCACATTCCTGCTGCCGAGGGAAAGCCCACACCCTCAGGAGGACATCAAGATGGCGTCTCCCTCCTCCTTGAGGCACGGAGGGCAGCAGTATCTGGAGTAAGTTGAAGTGTGGTTATGGCTTCCTCAAGGTTTTTGCTATGACTTGTTGCAGTAAAAAGCTCATCTTGAGATAGTAATCCAAGTGTTCATTAGTAATGGAAGTGGTGGTGCATCTCAAAAGTAATTTATTCAGTACGTGGAGTTTGTATTTCTCTCAACATCGGAATACTTTTTTAAGTCAGAGGTGAGTGTTCAACTTTTTGAAGCTGCTCTTTCTCTGCATCCAACTCTTAGAATTTGTTTTCTGACTTGCTGCAGGATGAGGCTTCATGTGCTGTTTTAGACACGAGTGTGAAAGGGACTAATCTTATACTTTATATACACAATACTACCTGTGTATTTGTATATGTGTTTATCTACAGATTTATATGTGCATTAGCATTATTCCATTAACTTTTAAAGTTTTACTTAGTGGATAGTTTTTCTAATCCCTGATTTATTTATTTTTTTAAAATTTAACTATACTGTGGTAGAGCATGAAAATTCACTAGTTCGAGTTTTCCACAGAAGTAACATTTCTGGATTGAGTAGCCATCCTTCAGTTGACTGAGTTGTGTTTTCATATAGTGCTATGTAACCTGTTATTAACCAAATGCATTATGATGCATAAAAGCTAAACTATTCCCAAATGTGCAGTGACATGTCATTACTATGAAGTGTAAAGCTAGAGCAGAGTGTAGATGTAGTTCACAGCAATGCATGTACATTTAGCTTGGTCTGCTCTTTTTGCATTTGAGGCTTTACTGGAGAGAAGCCTCAGAAGATTAATTTTCACTAAAAATGATCTGCTGATCCTGTGTGAGTAAAATCATTACCTGATGTTCAAGTATACCCGATCCTCTCCAGTATCAAAATATCTGCTTTGTGGTTTTGATTTAACAGACTTTTCTACCTTCACTTTTCAAGTGTTAGGTCTTAATATAACTCTTTTGTAGCAACTCTCTGATATCAAACATCTGTTCCCTTGGAGATATTTCCCACTTGTAAGCAAATTACCTTTTTAATCTTTCTGACATGTTAAATAGATTGGGCTCCTGATGGACTAGAAAGCATGTTCTTCAGTTGTTCAATTATTCCATTTACTGTGAACTTACTCGTTTATTAACAAACTTTTCACAGAAGACATCCCCTATCATACTTCAAGATTTCTTTGTAATAACTTCTTGTTTAAGTTTGCTACTTCCTAATATTTAAGCTAAGAGTAGACAGTCAGACTTGAGACACTTTCTAAGACAAACTCTTTAATCAGTGTCACACAGTTGTCTTCTGAATATCCATCTTTAACAGGATTTTGTTGGCTTTTTTATCTCCTGTGAAGAGCAAAACAAAATAAAAACCACAAACCAACAGGAAAAACAAACAAGAAACACACCAAATAGCCCTCTAGACCTGCCTGACAGCATCACCTCTTGTAAAGCCAGACAATACTGCCTTGACCATGTTTACTTTCTCAGTTCTCAAGTACAACTGCAACAGTCTCCTAAATAATCAATAATATTCTCCTTATTATTGATATGTTTCCTCCTACTATGAAAATAATGAGGTTGCTTCTGAAGTATGAGAGGCTGACATATAAGAGAGAAAGGTAGAGATGGAAGTTGATGTCTTCCAGAGTGACTATCTGGGCAACAGGTGATACCAGCTTAGTTGGCAATTTACTGTGCTAAAGGAAATCTGTATCTGCTCTAGGTTCAAAGTAGCTCTTCATAGACTGAGAAAATCATGGCAATATAAAGTCATAAACAGAATATTTTACTAACTATTGTGCCAGAGGGGTTAACAGAGTTTCTTTTTAAATAAAGGCTTACATTGTGCAAGTATTGGCAAGGTCACAAAGGAAGTATTGACGCAGTGTAACACAAACTTTTAATTTTATCTGATTCTTACTATCACAATATTCTTCAGCTGCAAAGTTCTCATAGACTGGAGAGCAAATTATTTCATGAAGAGTCTTTACAAACTTCTAAGCTGCTGTCTTGCATCTTCCTTCAAGCTAAAATATTGAGTAAATTCTGAACAAAAAAGTGATAAGGTCAACATACTGGATAAAAATTGCACATGAAAAACCAGGTGTGCAAGGATATCAACTAATTGTGTGTATAAGTATCAGTTTACATTAATGATGGCCAAATTTTTGTGGACACTTCTGGATTCTGATGTTCACAATAGAAGCACATACCATTTCTAGATTTACAAGTGATCTCAGAGTCAGGATGTTCTGGAAGATGCTGTCAATATATCTTTTACACTGCTCTCCACAATGGTGGAGCTGAGCAAAGCACATTATGTACAAAGCATTTCTTGCAAAGCATCATCACTTTTTAAGAAGAAATAAAACAATTTTTTAAAAAAGCAAAGGGTGGTATTTTCAAAGACTTTGAAACAAGTCATGCTGAGTATCATTTAAGTGGCAGAAAGCATTTTTTAATGTAAACTTTTGAGCTTTATTTTATGTCCTTTCATCCATGGATTTACAGTATATAAAATATACTGTTCTGTGATAACGTGTCCAGATTAGACGGCTTTTCAGTGATCAGAAAGCAGTGCATAGAAGAGCATTACTGTACAAATACCTTTTTCAAAAGTGTATCATGTCCTCACTGAGACATTTTTAGAGGAATAATGGCCATTTGTTGTATTAATATATAGAAAAAAGAAACAATACTTTAGAAAAGAATTCCAGAATGCTGAAGGGACTGTAGCAAGTCCAATATGTGAGAAGACACATTGCACTGAAGGTTCTTTTCTTATTTTTAAAATGCAGACTCCCTCATTTTCAAAATAGGGAACTTTATGAAGCTCTGAGTTTTGCTGAAGAGAAAAGAACATATGGACTCACTATCCAAAGCATGCCAAAAGAAAACACACAAGATATGGGATAGGAAAGATACAGGCATTTAGAAATGTCAACATGAATACTGTTAAATTTAAATATCTGAAGTAGATATCTGCTATATCACTTCATGACTTGGTAGGTTAAATCCCTGACAATACTAACTTTTGTTGTGGAAAGGAAAATAAAACCTATTTAAGGGTGAGCTTTTTAGAGATATTCAAGCCTGAGAGGATTTAACTAAATACTTAGTTTTTTTGAAAATACTTTAGAACTTGACTTTTATTGAAGTCAATGGTAGATCAAACTTGTAGGTTCTTCTCAGAATCTTAAAAACTTTTTGCATCATTAAGTGCTTTTAAGATCTCACCCTATGCTATTTCACCTTTTTAACATATGTAGTCACAACACTAGTAAATATAGCAGTACACTGTCACAGAATGATATAAATATAAGCTTTTACAGTTTCAGTTAATTTATGCTGAAAATAATCAGTTACTTAATGCTGAATAAAATCAGATAAATCTTGAACTGGAAAATTTAATGGTGAAGGTGTTTTCAAAGCGAAATTATTGTGGACATTTGGGTATTTTTTTCAGTTACGTAAAGCTAAAAGCACTTTAAAAATGGAGATTAAAAATCCCATGAACGTGGTAGTTATAATTACTTCAGGGGAATATACTCTCAACTCTTTTGGATAGTCATCTCCCCACATACAATTTGGGAATGTTTGATGACAGTTGTTCACTTGATACATTACTATAGGCCTTATCCTGTAGTATTTTTAAACTTATTGGATTCCTTCTACAAGCAAGAGTTTGGAGGTTTAGACATCCAGTCATGTACAACTCATTTTGAATTGATAGTGATCTATGTTCTGCCAAATATAAGCAGAACTATGGAGACTTCTCTTCTATAAGCAATCATAAAGAAATGCAAATCTGTCTCTGGCAGATGAGTACCACTTGCAACAAAATCCTTCTGTTCCCCCTCCCCAAATGAATCAAGAAGATAAGTCATTCAACCCTGTCATAACCTGAAAGCAATGATAGAGTCAGAGACCACTTTATCATTTGTTTATGTTGAGGAATACCTTCTCTGGAATGTAGTGATGTGCAGGACATATCTGAGTTATTATTTTATTTCTATTTAAGACTCTTGATCACCAAAGTGTCAAGATAGTTCCTGTATTTTTGGAGGCTTTATGTAAGCTTAATACGGTTAATGCAATTGTCTCCAAAATGCATATTCTAAGCATTCAGTAAGTCAGTAATTTCAAAGAAATCCCACTGCTAGTTGTGGCATGTGATCTGTCATGCAGTGTCAGTTTTCTACGATGAAAAATGTTATCCTTTGTGTTGGTAGAAAGTTGGATACCTCAGGGATGGTTGTGAATGTGGGGACTTGAAGCTTTTAAGTTTTTAGCAGTTGAACGGCATCACTGAATTTAAATGACTTGCTACTGAGCATCGGGATGAATTTCAGGATGTAGGTTTCTTAAATTATTTTTACAGCCAAATTCTACTTTAATCCTTACCAAGCATCCCTTAAAAACGCTAATAAATTTGTAGGGCTTTAAAAAAAAAACTGTCCTCATTTCTCATAAGGTCTATATCTCTATGATGAATCACACAATTAGAACTTTCATAGAAGATGCTGTAAGTGTGCAGATGTATGTCTATTCCTAAACAGTTCAATAAAGTTTGGAAAGGATTTGAAACTACACAAATATTTTGCGAATCAACAGTTACCATGGTTTATGCACATAAATGAAAAGTAGCACTATGCTGAAAAACTATAGATGCATTACCTGCTTTTTAAAGTCAAGTTGTTCTGAAGGCTTGTACATTTTATTCATGATGTTCAAACTCCATTTTCTTTATCTATGTTAGAATACTGGAGATCTGGACTTAAATTGTATATAAAGCTTTCCCAAAAGACAGAATCTCTTATGCTTTCCTTCAGTGAGGAAGAAATTATAATGTGAGTGTATTTCATAGAAAAACAATAGAAAAAGGTATTAGGAAAAATACAAACCATCAAGTTTTTCCTCCCAACTTCTAAAGCGTACTTTGAAGGATGGACAATTCACAAGATAATAAATGCTTACTCCAACGTGTTTCTCCAATGATATGGACAGAAACTGGTCAGTTCATTCAGTGGCCAAGGCAAAAAAAAAAAAAAAAAAGATGAGAAAAAGAATGTCTGTGGCATTTAAATCAGAATCATGTAGAAATTAGCATATATCTCTCTTGTTTTCTTTTCAACTGAGCTAGGAAATAGCAAAATCAGTGGAACCAATGTCCTCTGAGAGGGAGCACATTTTTATTTGTATAAAGGAGGACAGACCAGAATTGTACATTTTTTTAAATACCCTTTTTTGATAAGTGTTGCAAAAAAAATGAAGTCCTACTTAGCCACTTAATTAGAACAGTAGAAATGCACATTTGAATTTCCTCTTTAGTCAAATCAGGGTGGGTGCTGCAGCCATTACTTCAAAGGTAACCTCACCCTGCAAGTGTTCCATGGAAAACAATGGAAAGGGTAAAACACCTTTAAGCAGCATCAAACAATACTTTAGATGCACGGAATGAGTTAATTTCTCTAACAGTACTGCATCCAGATATATACTTTTATTGGAATAAGTAAAAAAAAATAAACCCAAACCTATTTCTTGTGAGATTAAAAGCAGGGAAAAAATTTCCATAGCCCGACTTCTGTAGTTTCTAACGCTCCTGATTTCATATTCATTTTAGTGCTTCATTGTAGACATGCCACTTGGTTTTTCTATATTTTTTCATAATAAACATGACATTTTGATACTCAGTATTCAAACCTTAGTGATATTACTAATATGTAATGAACAGCCATAAATGCTTCTTTATTTTGTTGATGCACCAGTTGATTCCCTCCCTTACACACCTACCTTTTCTGAATTGCAGCAGTACATTAAAAAAATTAATTCATAGTGATTATTTCATAAAACATCCTATTTGAACTTTTGAACCTCTGGAATAGGTGTTGCATTTCATGTTGGAAAGGAAACATGTGATAGCATTTCCTAACACCATCCAGCATACATTTTCCCATATACTTTTTCCAAGTGCATACACAAATTGCATCAACTTTTACTAAATTTCCTTCTAAATTGACTTTGTGGAATTGATACAACTCTGGTTCTCCTGAATTAGAGTACCTTACTTTAGCTTGTTAGAGAATTAAGCTAAATCAATATAATTCACTTATACTGATTTAAGAGAGTAAACTGATGCTTTTTCCTGGTGTGTGTTTTTTATCAAATGACTGAGAAGAAATGTAGAGAAATGAATGTCATTTTTATGCTTTCTGATCTTAGAATTATTTTTTTTTTATGCTTTTTGTTGCAATAAAATGTCAAATTAGGAAAAAATAAGATTAAATGAACTACCTTTCTGTTCAAGTATGTGAAACTCAAGCCTTTTTCCTAGGACTTTGTCCAGTATTAACTCATGTCAATCACAACTTTTCACAGAATCACAGAATGATATGTTTAGAAAGGATCTTTAGAGATCATCTAGTCCAACATCCCTGCAGAAGCAGGTCAACCTAGATCAGGTTGCAAAGGAACATGTCCAGGTGGATCTTGAAGACCTTCAAGGAGACTCCATACCTTCTCTGGGCAGCCTGTGCCACTGCTCTTTCACCCTCACAGTGAAATAGTTTTTTCTTATATTTAAATGGAACTTTTTGTGTTCCAGCTTCATCCCATTACCCCTTGTCCTGTTGCTAGATACCATAGAAAAAAAGAATGAGCAATAGAAAAGAAATTTTTCTATTGTAGAATTTTTTGGAGAATCTGCCCCAAAAGAACCCAACAACTTGCAGAATATCAGAAATCTTAATCTACGTCAAACTTAGATATTGTTATCATTTGAGTTTGCTGATGTTAAATTTCAGTGTGGTTTATAAATGGTAGAAATACTTAGTGGAATTATCAAGCATTTTGACATGAGATAAAAACATATGAAGGTATTCCATGCTTCATAGTAGGATAATGGGTTTAGAGAGTGTATGAAAATTTAAATGTAATAAACACCCTTTTTAGTAAAACATAACCAATGATCATCCTATTTTCTTCACTGCCTTTGTTAGTTTCATTCAGGACTTTGAACACTGTCTAAATTTAGACTTTGATCTTAAATTGCCTTGCATGATGGCAGAATTGTAACAATGAAGAAAAATTACCTTTAAATTCCTTTATAATCATGATAATTTCTTACTTTTGCAGTTTTGATTATGAGCAGTATTTTTAACCAGCAAAAATGCAATATTTAAAACAACCTATGTGAAATCAGTTTTGTCATGGAATTTTTGCAGTCACAAGACTTGTTCCAAATAACTGCACAGAATACATGTCCAAAGCCTGTATTTCAAATGTAGGTTGACTACTTTTATAGCTATATGCTATATGGTTGTATTTTTTTCATTGAATTAATTGTAAGTGTATTTAGATACAGAGGAATGAGGTAATTTAACAGACAAGTTAAGTGAACTTAAAGTTTTGGTCTCTATTTCATGTTAAATTATAAGAAAAAGAAGAATTTCTTCCATGGATTTGAACATAATGGCTTCAGCTTAACTCTTTTTAGTTTCTTTATTGTACTTTTTGATGACTAACTTTGAAATATTCTTTGTGTTTTCCTCCAGCTTCAGCAAACTATTGTAGAAAAAAATTAGAGAGGAAAGTTAGATGTTCACCTCTTGTTTCTGAATGTAATTCATAGTATTTTTCAAAGCTGAACAGACATTTCATGTTTTGTCTGTATTAGTTATAAAGTAAATGAATTAAATTGAGTTTTTAAGCTGATGATCTAGTGGAGGACTCATTTATATTGGAATATAAGTATCAGTTCAATGGACTGGGGTGGCTTTGTGGGAAAGAAGTACTGTTTGGGATGTATGGCATGATCTACACATCCCTTAAGACGGCAATGAGACCATCAACCAGTTCATCTAAACAATTTTATTTAAATGGTTCATTTCAGTAACATTCATTATTATACATATTATACAATATTATATGTGATTGCATGTTATATAATAAAACATATATTATACATTATCTATAATTATATTTAAGTTGCAGATCTTCCATGTTGTTTGTTTCCACATATCTATTTCTGATATCCAAATTTGTTACACTGCACATGTTTCTACTGCATCCAAAAAGAATTCAGTGTTAAACAAACCCCTTGATATCTCCATTCCTGTTAAAAGATAATAGGGCCTGAAATCAACTAAAATCATCTTGCCTGAACAGTGCAGTGTTGGTAGTATATGGTAACACACATTGCTTATAGATCCTCACAAAGGGGAAAGATAGTCGGTGTTCAGGTCTTACTGTGCAAATTTGTTGTTTGGCAGTGACAAGTACATCTTCTGTAAAAAAATCAAACAAACAAACAAAACCAGAACAAAAAGCCCCAACACAACAAGCAAGGGATCCTGCTGAGCAAATAATACTCAATTTTATTACAGAGCAGTGCTGCTTTCTGTTTGGCTGAACCTATCCCTTCTTCTTGTTCTTTTCTAAATATTGCAGGTATAGATGTGACTGTTGGAGGCATAATACAAGAATATTCCTGGAGTTTCTTTGCTCTACAGTGATATTTAGATCATTAAAGCTGCTTTGATGGATGCTTCCTAGTGGGCAAATCTGTTGTACTTGAAAACTCTGATCATAGTGGTTCTACAGCATGATCCCATATTATTATCTTTTGTCATGTGTAGATACTGCAGTGGAGCATGAATGGAAATGATGGTGATTTTTTTCCCTAAGAATGAATATGTTTACTCCCTGTTTAATTTCCAGGCTTCCTTTAAGTAACTCTCCTCCACCTCCCTGAGGAAATTTCTTTCAGCTTGTAAACAGAAAATAATGTTCTTCCTCACTGACTTCTGGGAAGATGTGCACCCAAACTTCATTCTGTCTCATCAATCTGAACAAATCCATTCTGAAATCAAAGGAGGGGCATAGGACTTGCTCTTGAATTTCTGGAAAGTTTCTTTAGATGCTTATTCCACTTAAGCTGAGATTTAGTTTTAGTGGGCTGATCTGTGTAAGTCCCATGAATAGTGCAAGCAGAGTGAAATGACTCCCTGGTTGATTGTAGTTTCTAAACAAAAGAAAGAAATTGGATTAATTTTCTTCCAACTTGAGCACAGGGTGTTTTGCCAAGGCTAGTACATCATTGTACACACTTGGCCTGTTCTGACAGTTCAGAATTTCTAATTTGTGTTTGCTGATTGAATGTTGAGCAGACTTTTCGGAACATCTTCCATCTTGAAGCAACTGTGAGCTCTGCTCCTATCCATAAAGCAATATCTAGTCTTTATTATAGCTAAGAAATTTTGTTTGGCCACAGCCTTTACACTCTCCCTACAGTCTGAAGGACCACTTAGATTTCAACATTTCATTGCTGTTTGATGTATTTATGCTGTACCTCAGAGCTGATGCATTCTATAGTACTCCATGTTGTCAAGGACCATTTTTCCCTGCAGCACAAGGATGTAGAAGACAGTATTTGCTGGCTTTCACTAACATGATTCATGAGAAATAACTAGAGATTTTCTTTGACTTCTTGATGACAAATAGAAAGTTTTTCAACAGTTTATTCCAATGCCAGGGGAAACAATTGATGCCTCTGGTGCCCCTAAGGTAAGTAGAACTGTATCAATTGAAGACAAGAGATTTAATAGAAGAAGAATCAATGAACCCTCCATCCCCCAAAAAATCTAGTGATCTCAGTCACACTTACTATACTAAAAATCGATCTGCTTAAACTGCAAAAAGATTAAGCTGATACCTTTATCAGACACTGAAGGATAACGCTGCACGTGAGAAGGATAATGGTTATGAGATGGGCATCTATCATGCTTGCTTTGAGAGTCCAAATTACTACATCTGTTTTAGTTCTGTCTGTCAAATTCTAATTGCAGAAAGCAGAATTAAAGGAGCCTGAGGAATGCATAGCTGAGAGGGAATAATCCATTTTGATATCAGTATACACAGAGGATAGAGAACGTGACAAGCAGAGAAACTTCTTGAAAACATCAGGCTTTTTTCCTTGTCTATCAGCAGACATCTGGAACATGACAAGCGTAAATGCTGCAACTGTTGAACTGTACTGCAAATGCTCACCTATACTTCAACCAGTAGAATTTGTGCCTATAGTTTGGGGACAGCCTTCATCTGCAAATAGCAGTAAAGTGAGCCTGTTTGGGGCACAAAATGAAGATAAGTGCAAAGCTGCATGGATTCACTTCTTTATTGCTCAGAATTCATACTTCTTGTATGCTTCAAGACTCAGATCATGATCTGGGTATTCTGTTGTCTTTACTGAAACTTTGGTGACTGTGAACCTGGGCCTAGTGAGGTGTAAACCTTTTCTATGTCCTCTTTCTGTTCCTTACAATGAGTCTGAAGGCTCTGTGGCATTTCCTAAGATCTGCTTGGCAGTTTCATCATCTGATAATACCAAGAGGAAACCCCTCTTACCAGAGCATAGCTCTAGGGATATTCTCTCAGAAGAGGTGAAGCTTTATTAGTGGATAGATTTTTCTTTTCTAATCTGTGTTTTCTGCCTGTTCAAGAATAGAAAGTTAGAAGAGGCCTTGGAAGGAGAAAATGACACCCAGATTTGTATCACTTATATTAGTCATTGATGCAATGAATTAAAGCAGCTACACTCCCATCTGAGAATTACTTGTGGATACTCTAAGTCTTTTACTGCTGTTAAGACTAAAAGCCTTGAACGCAGCTTAACATCTCATTTTGACAGCGTGTTCCTGCAAAGTACACGTTCAGTACTATTTCTCCCAGTGTTCACAGATCTGCCAGAAGCATCGCATTTCCACGGAACAAATCTATGAACAACAAACAACCTAAAAGAAATAATTAATGTGATTGAATCAAAATAGTGTGTTTTTTTAAAATCTGTAAATATATGACAAGAATTTTCCTTATCAATACATTGGATGCATTACTCACTGTGTATCCAAGTAGTGCCATGTATTTTCCTAGTATTATCTTTCTATTATCCATCAGCTTATTGGAATCTTGTGGTGACTCATGTAATTATTGCCATTAAGTAGTGAATGGCAGTTCTCATAAACATGATAAAGAGAGTTCTGAATAATCTATCACACTTAACTATAGAGCTCTGTAAAGAAAGGACTGTACTGAAGCAGTGAATTTGCCATGATATATTTCTGACTGCAAAGCAAAAAGCGGCAAAGAAATGTCACTTTCTCTGCAGAATAAGAATGCAGCTTATCAGGGCCCCGAGGTGTTAATTTTGCAAACAATTGTGAAAAGGACTGGCTTTCCAGCAACTGTGGCCCATACACAAAGCTTACTTCATTCTCTGCACTAAATGCAGTGAATCTTGGTCTGGGAGTGGCAAGGAAGAATGATTAGACTGTGTCTTATTGGTGTTTTAGCATATGTACACATAGGGTTGAATTACATAGGTGTATTCTTGCTTCGTGGTGAACACAGAGAAACACAATTCCAATTAAATTTTAAAAAGCACCGACAAACCACTACCTTGTGTTTGTACTGAGTTTAGAGAGTGACTACAAGCAATTGTTGGGAAATAGCTGGTGCTCTAGATTAATATGCTGGCTACATCTGTTTCTGTGCCCAAATTCTTAATTTAGTTGGAGATGCTTGCCTTTAGCTAGTTTTGTGCTTTGGGATTGTTAAATAAGGTGCTGGGAAAAAAGGTAACTCAGATGGGCTTTTGATGTTTTAATATTTAATTCCTAAAGAACCTCCCATCTCATCAAATCTCTAGATAACCTATAGCAAGTTCACCTACTCTACTGCTGAGTTCTCCCAAACTCCTGATATGGCATTTTTTTTCTAAAGGCGTGAAGGTTTTAAGCAGGCTGGCTTGCTTAAGTGATGGGGTGATTGATGCAGACTGTGGTGGCTCCAGGCAGGAAAGTCCATTTTCTTTCATGAAATGAGAACTTATGCTCATCATTATGCAAATAAAAACATAAAAGCTTAAGTTTCCTGCAGTTTTCAGTTCACAGAAGAACTTTATTAGACAGTATGTCTGTCTAGCTTCCTTCATCTCCCACAAAGAACTACCAAGTTGTCTTCTGGTGGGTTTATGTTTGCAATCTCTCGAAACACAACTGCCTGCTGGCACTTACTGTTGGTTGAGCAGCAGGCATTTGTGAGATGGGATTTTGACAAGCTTAATTACTAGAAGTGTTGAGGCTGCATGCTGCCCAAGATGGTCACAATATCCTTAGGCTTTTTTCTTTTGCTTTGCTTTTTCCCCCCCCCCCCCCTCTCTCTTTAAAAGAAGAGTCTTCTTCTAAAAAAATAATTGAAACTGTAATTTACAGTTAACTGCTCATATAGCAGTGTGCTTATAACTTTAAAATAAAATTACCTAAAACCTGTAGTAAAAAATTGGCAATTTAGAGTCCAAAAACCTTTATGTCATCTCTGTCATTCTTCCTTATAACTGCTAAGGTTAGTGGAGTGGGAGCTGCTGGTAAGGAAGGGAGAGATGCTGACTTTTTTATCTTTCATCGCACCATCTGCAGATAGCACCATGCAAGAAAAATGCCTTGTCAGATAAGCCTAAAACTTATTTAACAGATTAAAATCTTTTCCAAAATAGTATATGTTAAATGCCAACCATGTCTGAATGGTTATGAGCAAAAAGTAATCCCAGACTAATGTGATAAGATAAAATAAACAGAACCATTTTTCAGGTTATGCTTGGAAGAAATACAGACTAAAACGCTGCAAGTAGGTAGTTAGGCTATTCATTTCTGTTTGGGGTTTGTAATATCAATGAAAAAAATCACATTTTCTCTTTCTGTTGATCTCCTGAGTTAACACCTGTTTTATCATATTATGTAGACTACAGATGATAAGCCAGCCAGAGCAATAGCCACAGGATGGAAGGAGAATACATAGATGGGTTTTACCCAAGGCATCACGGAGATGGTCTTTTATTCAGTAAATAATCCTAAAAAGTCAATCCACACAGCTAAAATAGCTATGATAGAAAAGAACACCCTTGGCCTGTTCTGGGTGCTTTTCCTGATGAGCTCTCCAAAGCGGAAGCTAGTCGATGTTGCTATTTATTAAGCTTGTTGGTGCTCTTCAGAAGTTCTGTTTATGAATGAGGCTCTGCTGCTGGATTCTCTGCAGCTTCCTGACATTTTCCTTGATGGTGCAAGTAGTTCGAGGCATTGTTCTACACAGCAAATAAGAAGAGATTTAATGAAACGGAATATGAACCTGCGCAGTCACAAGCCAGAGAGATCCTATTGTAATACTAGATCTCAAAAACTTCTTTCTGATGGTGGTGGAAGGGGAAGTACTGTGGAATGCTTAGTGGGAGGTATGCTTAGCTGTTTTCTTGTTGAGCTTGGGATTTTCTTCCCTTTCCAAATTGACCCTAGAGTACAGTACTCAAGAATATTTAATAAAGATTCAGTCACTGACCTGATGTTCTGAGTTAACCTCAGCAGCCATTTAAACATCACATAACCTCTTACTCACTCCCCATCCAGTGGGAAAGGGTAGAGAATCAGAAGGGTAAAGTGGGTCAATGAAGACACTTTCATAGGGAAAGCAAAAGCTGTGTGTACAAGCAGGGCAGAAAAGGGAGTTAATCCACTATTTCCCCTGGATGTTCAGCCAATTCCAGGAATCAGGGCTCTATCATGTGTAATGGTTACTTGGGAAGGCAAAACACCATCATTTGGAACATCCCTCCCTTCTTCCTTCTGCTTTATATGCTAAGCATGATGTCCTATGGTGTGGAATATCCCTTGAGTCAGTTGGGATCGGCTGCCCCAGCAGTGCTCCTCTCAGTCCACTTGCTGGTGGGGTGCTTTGAGAAGCAGAACAGGCTTTGACACTGTGCAAGCACTGCTCAGCAATAACTAAAGCATCCCTGTGTTATCAACACTGTTTCAATCACAAATCCAAAGCATAGCACTATAGCAGATGCCGTAAAAAAAATAAATTCTAGCCCAGCCAAAATCAGTATCCCAGACGGGAAAAAGCTGGACCATTTCAGAAAAAGATTTAGTGCATCCTGTACGATCAGTGAACAAGATGGGCCTGACCTGTGAAATGCACAAACACATTGCATAGAGAGCCATGTCCTGTAATTCAATAAACAACCAGGCTTGTCAGTGCTCGTTGGCCTGTGTCCCACCGTGCCTATTGAGAAGCTGTTTCAGACCCTCATACATTCAATGATTGAGAGCTTTCTTCTAGTCACCAGCTTAATTTATTCAGAGCATATTCTTCTGCCAGCCTCTTTGTTTAGCTGAATTATCTCTTTCTCCCCAGTATTTGCATCCTGATTTATTTGCAGAGAATGGTTCTGTTTCCTCTTGGTCTTTGGTGTGATTAATCAAGCCAAGTTTCTTTAATTCATCTATGTCAATATAAATTTGAGAAAGATTAACATGTGTGACAGAATTCCACTCAGCATTCTAAATAGGATTTTCCATCTAGCAGTCATATAGTCTTGGCAGGTCTGCTAGAAAAGCTTTGCTAGATATATCCAAAGGGTTGTTTTTCCCTTTTTCATAACTGTATCAGTTTCCAGGACTGACATAAGCAAAGCAGAGAATTGCCTTGGGCACCAGATTGCTGGGGCAGTTAAACAGGCACAGCCTTCTGTTTATTTTACCCTTTTTTAACCTACATTGTGAACAAATTGAGCTGAATGACTTTGTAATCAAGTAACATACTTAGGACTTTCTCTTTTTTGAGGAGCTTGGATAGAAAATTCCTTAATAGCTGCTAAGGGTGTTATTAAATACTGACTGATGTCTGTTCTTCTAGGTCACAAAATGATTTTTGTATTAAGGTACCTTTCAAGCTTGAATCAGAAGTAACATGGCCTTTTGCCTTTTTGGTGTCACAGATATTTCAGATAGTGTGATCCTCTGTAGTCATCCACATAAATAGAATCATAGAAGCATAGAATGGTAAGAGTGTTGTAGGCTTCCGGAAGATCTCAGGTTGACTGAGTGATCCATGCAGGCGGCCTGGTGATGTTGCTGGTAGTGGCAACAGTAGGAGTTGGAAGGGACCTTTAGAGATAATTTAGTCCAATATAGATAGGAAATACTATACATGAGATACTTGACTGTTCCTATACCAAGTTCTCTGAGTTTGGGTGTCTTGCAACAAATTTAGGATGAAATTGTCAAATATCTTTTCCTCATGTTTTCCAATTTTTGCTTCTTTGCAGCATTTCCTTAAGCTATGAGTGGCAGTGATTCTTTTAGGGTACTGTGAAATTACATCACTTTATGAGTGTATAGGAAAATGTGGTTAAGTCATAACATGAAATGCCCTTACACATTAGTAACTGACTACTGCAACTTCATAATATGACAGGGAAGAGAAGAATGTTAATAGGAAGGTAACCTTTGTAGTAAGGTCACTGTTATGGTATACTAAAACGGAAGAGGTTGGAGAGCTGTTAAAAAAATAATTTTCAAATTGACTGTAGCACCTGGTCTTCATCATTAAAGAACTAAACAAAGTTGTCTCATTTTGCTGTTTGAGTCATGCATATTGTTGTTACAGAGATTGATACAGGATATAAACTGCAGTGAAAAATGCATTCTAAAGTGAAGGATGTCAAGCAGCTAAGAAAAGTTAATTAAATGTCAAGCAACTACATTTTTATTAAATGGAAACAAAGCAATTCAAAGTAAGTATATACACTAATGGAACTTCTTAAAGCATGACTACACCAACCCTATTTTACTGTCTTTTATTCGGAGGAAGCAACTGCTAGGTCAGCTAGTTGCTTTTTCTCTCCTGTAATAATTGGCACTCACAGTTCAAGGTTTTGTGGTCTTGATGGGGGGTAAGACTGTGTTTAAACTGAGCTGATGTATTGATCCCATCTGGTTCTGATTTTGATACTTCACATGCTGCCAGCCTTGTTGTTTCTTCTGTGATACTTGCTCTCTCCTTCTCATCCCTTTAGACATGCTTCACACAACTTTCCTGCCTGCTCACTCGCTCACATCACTTGTCTTGATAGCTGTGCTTCATAGAGCTTTTCCTGCTGTTTTCTCTCTTCATTTGCTTCTCTATGCTAGCCATTCTAGCCAACTTCAGCAGCTTCCCTGGTGCCAGCGACTAAGCATCCACCAGTCACTTGCCTCACTCCACTACTGCAGGATGGGGAAGAAAATTGGAATAACAACAAGAAAAACTCATGAGTCAAGAGAAAGTTCAAAAAGTGAAGGGGTGAGTGATACAAGTAATCACTTGTCATCAGCACACAGATGCCCAGCTAGCCTGAGCAATTACTGCTTTGGAAAAACTCCCTCCCAGTTATTCCTGAGTGTGGTGTTCCATGGCCTGAAGCATAGCTTTTTCGTCAATCCAGTCAACTGTCCCTGATGTGGTCCCTCTCAGCCTCTTGCCCACTCTCAACCTATTTGGGGGAAACAGAAGAGTGAGAAACAGAAGGCTTTGATGCTGTGCAAGCAGTCTTTGATAATAACTAAAATATTGAGTGTTATCAACACGGTCTGGTCCCAAGCCTAATAAAACACAGCACTGTACGGTCTAATCTCCTACTTGACATGAAATTCTTATATTGAAGCCAGAGCTTTTCTTTTTTAAAAATGCCTTTTTTTTCTTTCTCCAGTCTTTGTATTGCAACACTGGAAACTATTAAGAGAGATTGCTGTTACCATTTATCCAAGAAATATTTAGACAGGCATTAGAACTATATATTACTGTAAACACATAACTTTCCTACTTTCTGATAGACAAGCCTCTCAAATGTTACACAACATAGGCAAAGCAACTGCACTCTAGGCTTGCTTATCAATCCTTCCCATTTACCTTCCCTTTACTTGCCTAATTGTTATAAGTAGACTCATTTGCTTCTCAGCATCCTCTTCTCCAGGCTCCTTGGAGATGAGGGAAAGTTTGATGTAATCTTCTTGCACTTCAGACCTCAGCCAACACCTTTTCTGAAGGAAGGAAGGAATCTGTGTTTTAACTGAAAGATAAGCCATGTTTTTCTTGAATAAGCACGAGGCTGAAAAAAGTTTGGAAGGAATGATGAAGCCTGCAAGGACTATCTCAAAAGAAAAAAATCTCAAAGGAAGTATTTGCCATGAGTACCAACATTCTTCACCATGAGGCATTTATGTGAGTTTTACTGGGGGTGTACTCTAAGAGGAGTGTTCCATTAGGTGATTTTTCTTGTGTTTGAGTTTTCTGGTGGGATTTGTAGTAGGTACAGCTGACACAATGCTTGGAACAGAAGGGGAAGAAATGGGGGAGACAGCAAGGTAGCAGAACAAGGAACAGAGAGGGCTTTTTGAGGTAACTCTAGTGTAAGCAGTTTGCGTGTAGCTCTGCTTTCATTTCTTCACCTATATCCTTTATAAATATTTGCAACTTTTTCTTTACTTGGAATTTATAGATGAAAGCTTGATGCATTTATTATTAGCCATTTTAAAGTTACTAATGATTTAAATAACTGGGTAAAAGCAATGGGTAGTCCTCAAAGTTATGCTCTGGAAGTGCTGCCTGAAGGAATTTAACACGTGTTCCATCTGCCCACAGCTTTTGCATATGACCCAACTGGAGACTCAGTGTCCAAAGGCAGGAGGAGTGTCTTCCAGTGGCTACTGGTGACAGCTCAGGGCTTTCTGGCATTGGGCAAGACATGGGGAAATATATTTAAACCCTATGGGTTGTACAAAGTTTCAAATAGTCCTAGGGCATGGTTGGATGCAAGAAATGGCTTTTTCTCCGAGTTCTTAGAGGTTTTAAGGGTTGGACTAGATGATCTCTAAGAAGCACAGATATGAAATATACATTCAAGGTGAAGATCCACCAGGGATGTATGCTGTAGCATAGTGTAAATATTCAGGGTTATTTTTTACTTGATTTATACATTATACATACTTTAAAATAAATTTGCTAGTGGATTCTTTTACTAATGACTGCTACAGGTTGTTGGTTTGCTGGTAATATATTACTACTTGAAAAGATATTTTTTTCCTCCCTCAAATGACATGCTGTGCAGGTTATATAAATGAAAGACTAAATTCTGAACTTTGAATTTAGATCTCCTGTGTGTGTATTATGAACGAATCACAGTATCTGAATAAATAAAAACATACTGATGTATTAAAAAAAAAAAGAAATCACATTTATGAAAGGTACTGGAGAAGTAGTGGTTAGAGACCAGATGATAAAGGCAAAAATTTGGGCATGAGATTCTTTGATCTTTTGCAGAAGGTCAGCCAGGATTAATTGCAAAGTCCTTTTTGGTGTTAGGAGCTATAAGTGCTGTGGTTAGTAGGGTAGGACTTTGTGTTACACGCCTACGTTATTCTGGACTTTAAGAATTGTCCATTATATACTAATCAAATTGTCTCCAGTTTTATGCACATCTGCCATTTGTTTATTTTTATAATGACAAACAGGTTATTAAAAGAACACCGAGACCCTTCGTTCTAAAGATATTCTTTGTATTTTTAGAATATGCTTTAGTTACTTTATATTTAACTAATTAAAATAGTGTAGTGTCTAAAATATTTTTTCCAATTCTTAATATTCCACCACCTTCACTTTATCCTCCCCTGACTAGTTCTGGATTTTTGCTGTTTAGAGGCCTGGACTACCTGTCTAAAATTTCTTCTATATAATTAAGAATATGTAACGTGCTAAAAATATACTGAAAGCATATTCACTTGTAAGAAGTTATTGTACTTCTTCATATGCTTCTCTGCAACTATGGACTTCTCAGCATAATGTTCCACCTACACGTGGTGCTAATAAATATATATTCAGAGAGAGGAACAAATGCACAGTGATTTATGAGTCATTGGTATGGGAAAAATCCAACTGTTTTACAGTAATGTACCTCTTGTCTTGCCTAATTGGAAACAGATTGTTTACATATTAATTATTTTCATTATTTAAATTAAAAAGCAACCTTCTTGCTACATATCAAGTTGTAACATGCATACCTTAGAATACATTGAATAAACCATTTCTTCAAAGATCTAATCCTGCTGGTGCATCTCCCTTATGATGAGAGGCTGAGGGAGCTGGGACTCTCTTTAGCTTGGAGAAGAGGAGACTGAGGGGTGATCTCATTAATGTTTACAAATATGTAAAGGGAGGGTGTCAGGAGGATAGAGCCAGGATCTTCTCAGTGATGTCCAATGATAGGACAAGGGGCAACAGGTACAAGCTGGAATATAAGAGCTTCCAAAAAACAAAAGGAAAAACCTCTTCACTGTGAGGGTGATGGAGGCTGGACAGATAATTTCCCAGTTATTCTGGGAATCTAGGAAAAAACAAGGTCCATTATTACCAAAAATATTATCTTTGTAGCAAGTGTAGCCCATCTTTTGAAAAGATAAGCATTTATGTAATGTTTTCTCAGTACCTTAATCAGCTATACTTCTTTCACTGTGACTGAATGGGAATCAACTTGTCATGAAGCACTTTTTCCATTTACCAGAAAGAAACACAATGTATATTGCTTGTTTCCTTTCTCAATCAGTGTATGAGATGTGCTGCTTTAAACAGCCTTTCTCTTTTTCCTCTATCACCACTGCCCAGAGTTGGCTTCAGAATGGTGTCTTAGCACCCAAGGTCCATAGTGCCCTTCTCTTTGCCAGACTTCTGAACTCTTTGTGCTACTGAAAGCACCACTGTCAATGTTTGGTTTAGAAAATGAGACAGCTGAGAGACAACACTGGTCAGCTTCAAGCACTTTCTCTTTATAGGGGCATATGATTTCTGCTGGGCACCTCAACTTCATGTGCTGCACAGCACAATGAGGTTGTCCTTAGCTGTTCACATTTGAGAAAGGCTTGTCCTTCTCATGGTCAGTCAGCAGGGTCACTGCGAACCCGAGGAAAACCTGTACTCGTATGAATTAAGCTCTTCATTATCCATCTGGTCGTATCTAATAATAATCTTTAACCTTCAAATTAAAATATATTGGAGGGAACAGATGAAGCAATATAAACATACAAGGACAGCTGAAAATGAAAGCAAGTACATGCTTCAGTGACTTTTCAGAATTATGCTGAGTTCTACAGCATATGTAAAATTTTGCTTTACCCTAAAGTTGTAGAAAACCTTGGACTACAATGATGTCACTAACACTAACAGCTCTGCTAAACAGCTGAAGTTGCTTAACAACAACATCAAAATGAAGGACAGGGAAGTTTTTCAGTTGATTATTGTAAAAGTATTTTCCATAGGCTTTTTGGGTGGTGGATGAAATCATTTTTACATTAGAAGGAGCATTTAGCTTCAGCCTTTTGTGAGAATGTAGGAGTGCTCTACTGTATCTCCCATTTTGCCATTTTTTTGCCTGGTACTGTTGCCATCTTCCTTGCCTCACTGGCCAGAAGGAAGGAAAAAGGAAAGGAAAAGGGGAAAGGGAAAGGGAAAGGGAAAGGGAAAGGGAAAGGGAAAGACCCTAAACCAACACTGTTTTTTGTAGGTCTCTTTTTACATCAGATACTTGAAGTGCATCACTTTGCAGCATATTCTGCAGGGTATGGCGAAGTATATTTCACTTGAATTCTATTCCGCACCCATGTGTAAAATGTTTGTCTCGTTGGTTTGTAACTTGCAGAAATCATCTATAACCAGACAGAGCTCCAGCAGTAACCAAAAATCAAGAGATTGTATACTCTACACTAAATGTTCCTTTGAATCCTGACATCCTTTATGCTTTTGTGACACATGATTTCTGAGTAACCTTTCCTTCACTGCAGAAGGTTAGAGAAGTAACTATATTCTTCTGAAGAATAAAGGAGGCACGACAAATATTCTTGTTAAAAATATTTCCTTTTAGTGATTGTACTGGTTGGCTGCTTTCATTTTTCCTTCCCAGCCTTGACACAACAAAAACTCTGTAAGGGTTAGGAGAAGGTTCTTCCAGTCCTGTGTCTTTTCCCAGACATCTGGCTCAAGTGGGATGCCTTGGGGAAATCGTAAGCATAAGGCAAGCATGGAGTGATATTTTTACTGAAACTGAAATCAGCAGAAAACACTGTATGCAGTACAGGCACTGTCTGAGGAGATGTTTTTTGGAAGAAAGGAAGAGTCTCTGTAATATCACACGATGAACATGGTGCTGTTTACTCCTTTAAGGAAGAGTTAATTTAGGGTAGTGTATATGGGGAAAAAACCCCTGAACCACAAAACAGCCTTCTGACTAGAGCTTCTTGTAGCAGGAGAAGAGACATCAGCAATTCTGAGTGCTTGAGCATCTTTTAATTTTATTTTTCAGACTGTCTTGCTTTTTCTGTTGCTTTAACTGTATTTTTTTCTTCAGAGGACATCTTTTACTCTTGGTATTTGTGCAGCTCCTTTTTTGACACATTGTTCTCTGAGAGCCCTTTTTTTGGTTACCAAGCCACTTCTTCCTGCTTAGTCATAATTTTTTCCCTCCCATGTCATCTCTCTCTCTTACCTTAAGTCACTTTGTGCAGTGAAATATATTAACAAGTTTTTGTCCCTGAAATATGCAGAGTTTGTATTAATCTTCTTTTCTAAATCCTCCTTTTTTTTTTTTTCCTGCTCTGTTTTATGCATATTGAAGCTTATCCTCGCCTAATTTAGGTTTTTTTAATCTTCCAGGAAAGGACTTTGTGCTTTTATGATCTCTTTCAAGGATCACACAAAGTTAGTGGATTGCATGAATTCTTAATAATAATAACATTCATGGAGATGTATTTTTTAATAATAATGAAAGTTCTGCAGCTGCATGAATATTCTCTGATATTGCTGCTTTAAATGTTGACATTCAGGATCAAACTTTCCGAAATAATTGACATTTTCCCCCACTTATCTGTGTAGCCAATATGGTGTCTAAATATATGTTACACACTGATTATACTGTTCAATGTGTGCAGGCAGACTCCTAAATCTGTGTTGTTGCTACCTACATAAATCTTGCTGAAACCCCTGTAGGTACAAGAGCTTATATGTGCATGGCAGGAGCCTGCAAATCAAGCATATAAATACTTGTCTACTCAGAAATTTTCTTGCAAAATTGTAGATACAGAAATGGCAGCTTGGATTAATCTGGCATTCTGCAGTAGAGCTGTGAACAAGGAAGTCACACAGCTGCTCTCTAAAGTAGACGAAGTTATTGCTCCTATCAGACTGCATATTGTGTATGAGCAGTGTCAAACTAACCACATTTGTTGACAGGTTTAATCTGTTAATTTAATGTTTATTAATATTTATTGGCAAGCTTTTTTAGCTCAACTGACAGAGTCTTTCAGCCTACTAAACAACTAGTCTGGAGAATTTGGGAAGGAATACCTGTCCCTTCACCTTCCCTTCAGTCAGGTATCCAGAACACAAGGCCTTACAGCTCCACTTTCCTTTTGGTCCAAGGCTGAAGAACCATAACTGATTCTTTTAAAGCTTTGATGTTCCTCTCTTTTAAATGGCCAAATGTGTTAAAAAGCCTTGGTTCTGGGATCCCTGGCTTCCAGCCAGCTCATGGAGTTAATTGGGTTTGTTACTACGTGAGCAAGCTGAAAATAGAGAACAAAACCTTTCTATTTAGATTTGTTGTTGTTTAAAAAATTAATAGAATTTTTTTACATCTGCTTTCATCAGAAGTCAGATTTAGGTAGATGGCAGCACATACAGGAAGCACTAACAGAAAGTTAAGATGCAGCAGAGACTGTAAATCGAGGAGATCACACTGAGCAAGATTGTAAAGATTATTTAAGACATTTTAGCAGTCTCTGAGAAAGTCATACTTCCCACTTGCAGGTGCACTGGCAGACAGATTTTGCATTGATTTTCTGCTATAAGCAGCACTGTCATTACCAGTAACTCATTGTTTTCAGTATATAGCTCAGCCTCTTCAGTTTTGTCAGTGATTTTGAGCTGCATTCAGTAATAGTGTATGTAACACCTTCTAATATGTAGTTTTTGGCTTCCTTGCTCTATCAAGAACCTGTTGGCATTGTTGTTATTGTTCAGGAGTGAGAGGGTTTACCTATATTATCATGTTCTTCTGTTTAAGTGGACATCAGTAATTTTCACTTGAGGAGATCTACCTCTCAGCTCTTCATATGCCTCTATTTCTCTTGCAAGAGCCCTTCAGTATTAAGTAACACAGTGCTGAAATGACAGCCTTATACTTCTTTTGACAAGTTTCTATACTATTTTCCTTTATACCTGTTTAAAATGTATCTTTTGCAGCTATTTAAACAACGGGTTACATAAATAACACAAGTGATATGTATGAGTTTTATAAACACAGGCTTGCACACACACACGTATATATATTTACATGGACTTAGTGTTGTCCAAGTGCCATTCCCATGGGCATTATTAGAGGTTACTCTTAGTATCAGGCATTTCCTTGCAGAAACCCATGTTATGAAGTTGTCACTAAGATACAGATGGCCTTTTCCTTGTTCTTGCTTGAATAGCTGCGGTGGTTTAACCCTAGCTAGGTGCCAGATGTCCACCAAAGCCATTCTATCACTCCCTCTCCTAAACTGGACAGCAGAGAGAGATATAACAAACAGCTCTTAAGCTGAGATAAGCACAGGGAGATCACCCAGCAGTTACCATCATAGACAAAACACACTCAACTTGGGAAAAACTGATTTGATTTATTGACAATTAAAACAAAGGAGAGAAATGAGAAATAAAAAGTCTTAAAACACCTCCCCTAACTCCTCCCTTCTTCCTGAGTTCTGCTCTCCTGTGGAACTCCGTGGGCTACAAGAGCAGGATCTCACCATGGGCTGCACCACAGGTCACAGAGGAATCTACTCTAGAGACAGGGCACCTCCTCCTCCTCCTTCTCCACTGACCTTTGTGTTTGTTGAGATGTTGAACTCAGCTACAGCATCTACAGTGAGGAAACTCTATGCTTCAACATTGATAATGTATCTTCTGTATTTGGTTCCCCCTGCTGTCTTAACTCCTTAAAAACAGGGATTTGATCACCTGTTTAAGATCATAAGCTCTGGCCTCCCTTTTCACAGTTGTTCGTGTTAGCCACTGTTTATAATTTGAATTTCTTTGTTAATCCTGAGTACTCTTTTCATACCTGTTCTTCATTGGTCACTCCTCCTAGCACTGTTGGTGTGAATCATTGTGCCTTTCTGTTGAGCTCTTCTATGTCCAAGAATGAAATCCTGACAACCCCAGGGAAATCAGTGGCAAAGCCACTACCTGTTCTGTATCCTTCCATCCCTTGATTTGACACAGAATGTCAGAGAGTGGAACACTTGTTTGTCTGCTGTTTCCTATCTGATTCTATAAAAACTTGCATAGAAGTTGGATGAAATTCCATTACACAGCTGAAGTCAAGACAAATTACAGTCCTTTCTAGAAAGAGAAGCCGGAACAGATGACTTGTTTTTATGTTAACCAAAGCTTGAATGACACTGGGCAACATCAACACAAATGCCTGGAAAGCCCAGCAAGCAAAGTTCACTTGCTTATTGATTTTGTTTTGCTATTATGTCAAGACTCAGTTGTAAGTATAAGTCATTTACATTCTTGTGCTTAGTATTTTAGACAGACATTAGGATAGATAAAGCTAGTATATGAGCAAAGCTTGAAAATAAACAATATTTTATCACAGTTCATCGATTAAAAACACTGCAGTATTTCTTGCAAGGTTCTGAGGGATGTCCCATATTGCTAAGTGGCCTTGGGGAAGAGTTTTTTCTTTTCATGGACAGAGGTTTTTGAGTAGATATTTTCAGAGTAAAATGAAAAGAGGACATTGAGCTTCTTTAGTAAAAGATTAAGATATTCTTGATTACTAATTGACATCCTCAGTTTGATAAGATTTTTCTTTCCTAGGGAAGCTACTTATTTCAATGAGACGTAGCTTTTGGAATAAAATGGTACTCAACATAAGTACAGAATGGAGGCAAGAGTGTCTGAGTCTGG
This sequence comes from Colius striatus, assembly GCF_028858725.1. Taxonomy (NCBI): domain Eukaryota; kingdom Metazoa; phylum Chordata; class Aves; order Coliiformes; family Coliidae; genus Colius; species Colius striatus. The sequence continues at coordinate 11,149,065 of NC_084762.1, forward strand.
CCTATAATTAGTGAAAAATAACGTTTTCATTTGCAGTTGTGGGAAAAAAAAGTACAAATTTTCAATTTTCTGTCCTTATTCCTTCTCTTTTGCATTGAAAAGGATAAGTTATATCACTGTTCTTAATTAGATGTTTTTTGCAGTCAGTAGAATGATAAAAAGTAGAAGATATACAAAGAAGGTAAAAAAAAGATATAATACTTTAATGAATTGTAACTAGAAGTTCTTAAATTTACTTTGTATATAGGTGAATTTCTCATTCCTTATGCTTTAAACTTGAGGAGACAGAGAATATATTTATATTTCTTATATGGATAAGTATGTGTGATATATGTCCATATCTGACTTTCTGTTGATCTGACTGCTTTGTTCGCATCCTGTTCTCTGCAGCCAGGACACCTGCACTAACCACCTGCACTTTGCAGAAATATAACAGCTTATAATGAAACTCTGTTGAAGACTTAATTGCCTGTATGTAGTTGCTGTTTCTCAGACTGTTCCAGGCTGTTAATTTCTTGAAACTGAATTCACATTGCAGTATTTTCATGTGTGTGTGCACATACCCTCATGTGAAGGGATTCAACCTAGAGTGACATAATGATTAGCAATGAGATATATCTTTATCTAGATCAGTTGCTGCTTAAAATAGCTACGGCAGAAGTGTGAGATGAATTACAATTTCCTGTCTTGACTGCTAATATCTGCTTTATATACAATTATCTGCTATTGAGCTTCATCCATAAAAATATTGATTTCCCTAAATATTTTTTGTTGTTGATATCCTGAATTTTAACCTTGACAGTCAGGGATGTGACCTCTCATCCTATGGCTGCTATGATTACCATGTCATACATGCAACATGGAAAATGGTTTCCATTGCAGGTTGCTGGACCAAGAGAGGTACATTAGGAGAGGCTGCAATGTTCAGGTTTTCCTCCTCTTACCATTTGATATAAAAAGAGCACATAAGTTGAGCTGTTGAAGGCATTGCTGCGGTCTGATTTCCAGACTGTTTCTGGATGGAAGATTTCCCTGGATAGTGAGCAATACAATATTTCCCCATTTCCTGATGGTGCTAATTGAGTATAACTATAAAAATATATCCCTTAAAACCACATACAGATTGATAATGATGATTACAACATTTCTTTCTAATTGGAACTGTGTCTAACTGCCAAAAGGAGGATTTGGCAATACTACATCAATGATGTAATGTTGCATATCCGATCTCATGGACAGATTTGTCTGATACTTGCTTACAACTAAACTGAAATGGAAGTCTACATTTGCAAATGTTTAGTATATCCATTTATTACAAGTTGGTAAAACCAATTTATTGCCATGGAAACAAGATTAATTTATTTAAAAGCCACAGCACAGGGCTCATTTCAAGTGATCCAATAAGAGTAATTAAAGGAGAGGAGACTGGAGTAATATTCTCATCAGGAATACCTGTGTGCTTCTCGGTACTTTGCAAACCCTTCAGTCTGAGGTGGCTAATTTAACAGCCCAGGATTGGATTGTGTTTGTTGTGCTATGTGTCTTAGGGAACTGAACCACTCACCTATGTCTCTGAACCAATAGAGATGGATTTTCCCCATTAACAGAATCCCAATGAGGTGATCATTGTAGACTTTTGAAAAGGAGCTGTGTATTTGATGTATATTATTCATTCTGCCTAAGAAAAGCCTTTATTAGCTAATCATATTTTAATGACTTAGGAGACTTCAAGGGAACTATAATTAATATTCAGAAAGTAGCCTATGTTTTCTTCTGCAATGTGCAGTTTAATTAAAGGAAACAAACTGAAACCCAAAACACTAAATTTGGTTAAACATTAAAAAACCCCATTTGTTTTCAACTTAAACCTCTTAGTGGATCAAGTTATTCCAATAAAAAAGACAGAAGTTGTTTCTAGAAGTTGAATGAAGGCTTAGTCATTAAGACTTTTTACCTCCTGAAAGTAGTTTGGAGTTTTATGGAGTTTTTTTTCTTGGTTCTAATGTGTTAAAGAATTCAAAAAGAAAATCCTTTTCATTCAGGCTGTAATAGAATTATTTGTGATAATTTGGAGTTTAATGAAGAATTCATTTTCTTTCTAATGAGTTTTTCTTGGGGTTATGAGAGACACTTGTCATATATATAGTATATGCTCTAAATATATATTTACACTGAATCCGTTTCTAGCATGTTGTATTACTGTGGTTTTCAACTACAGTATTGGAGCACATCTGCACTTTATCATACAATACAATAGAGAGACCCTGTGGCCTCTTGACATAAACTGTGTCTGTAATTGGAAGTTAACAGCAACATTATGCTGTGTGTGCCTGAGTTAATTAACCATGAGTGGCACATATAACTAGCCCAAGACTGGCGCCATGCCAATTGAATCACGTTGCTATAGGAATTGAAGGTAGTATTTTCCCAGTTCACTGTACCATGTAGGCTTCACCAGCTTGAACTGGCCTTAACATTACAAGCAATTTGGGTTACACTGTGTACATTTTCTGAAGTAAAATGACTGTGAGGGTTGTTTAATGTTAAATATATTGAGTATTCAGTATATTAGTTAGTTAGAATGATGATATGACTTTAGTTGATGTACATCTAAGACATGACAACTGTTAACTACCTGATATGCATTTATATCATTTAATATCTGTCAAAGTATGGCCTTCAGAAAAATTCCAGCCAATATGTGGTCTCATTTCTGACCATGAAATTCTTTTCACTTCAGGTTTAAATATCAGGAAGGAATATGTTTTAGTTAACCATAGACTACTGAGGGCTTCAGTTCTAGGAGTACTTCCCCAAAAGCAAACAATGTTCAACAAGGAAGAAGCATCATTACGAGAACATGAACAGTTAAAAAAAAAAGTAGGTGGTTTTGGTTTTTAATAGCACACAGTACCTCATGGTTTCAGTTCATCATGGAGGATTCAGCCAAGAAAGAATGACTTCCAGTTGTACTGTTTCTGAATTACCATTACAATAATTAGTCTGATTTTTCCTTCTAGAAACACACATATAGAAAGCTCATTTAAAAGACTGCTGATCAGATATGCTCGGTCCTGGTGTGAATGTGGGTTATACAAAAAGGTATACTTTGTGGGAAAATGTATTTTGTGAGTGAAACAATAAACTCGTGATATCTTTTTTAAAAAATAAGAAACTATAGATGAGGTAGATTATACATGAACTGTACAAGTGGGTTATACAAGTACTGTACAACAATTCAGAAACATACGAAGATGTGTTTTCATCTTATTTGGTAATAAAAATAAGAAAGACAAGAATGAACTATTTTAATATATAGATTATTTGAGTTTAGCTGAAATAATATGTTTGTGCATCTGCAGACAGAAACTGATTCTATAAACTGATTAAACGCTATGCTATTACTTGTAGAATTAAACTGTTGGATTTCTATTTAACTCCTCATATCCCATATTCAATATTAATTTCCTGCTTATAGAATGTGAGATTTTACAGAAACCCGTGATCAGTTACAGGATGAGTGAATGCAGCGGAAATGGTGTTTGTCAACTCAAGGGAGGACTCAATGGCTTTATTTTGAGTCTTATCATGTTTCTCAATGTCGAAACAATATGTCTGGGTTTTATGCTACTCTCCTTCCACGTTTATATCTGCAGAGACTAAGAATCAGTGCTATAGAATGCAGCAACTACAATGTATCGTTAAAAAATACTTAAACTGCTATACGGTCTCTAAAAACTAATAGATCTATGATGAAGCTGGGAAACTAAGTTATACTTAATATTATATATGAATTGACATGCTCTGAAAACGCAAAAGCTTGATCGAGCTCAATTGTAATGAGATGAAATTATACGCTTTCTGTACTTAGACAATTGAGTCTTGTCTACATAATATCATCTTTGCTCATCCGAAGTCTCCACAGTAGCATAACATGGCTTGGAGTTTCATTTTCTTCTAGTTGTTTTGAAGATCACACTGAAATGTTTTTTTAGCAACAAAATGACATTGTAAAAGCAAAGTTATCTTGAGAAAAAAATGAGAAGGGAGTAACATACAGTTGTTACTAAAACTGAGATTTACCCATAAAGAAGTTGAGATAGTTTTTGTAACATTCTGCATTCAGGGAAATATGAATACAAAGGATTTTAGTCATATCAGGTTCCTGATAATCCGTTAGAGGTATCAAAACCCTGTATATGCAAGAGCTTTTTAATGAAGAAAACCAGTCTTTAATGAATAAATGGCTAAAACTCCAAATCATGTTATGAATTGTGTAATGCAGTCATTACTAGGAATTTTGGGCTGAGAAAAGATGGGAAAAGTGTCTTAAGGATGTGTATCGTAAGTCAGCTGTTGCTTAATATTCTGTACTGCTGGATTATTTTCAGGCTGTGATACATTAAGAGCATCAAAATACTGTAAGAAATATTTAAAAAACAAAAAGACATACAGTGACCTCTGCCAAATTTGGGGATTTTGTTTTGGTTTGGGGTTTTTATGCTTACTGAGTGTGTTTGCCTTACTGTTTGCCTTTTTATTTTGATTTATAATCTGAATGCACTTCTTACATATGCCTTTCCTTTCTCTGAAAAATCCTAACTTTTAACTGTTATTATTAATTGATTGTTAATGCACCTCAGGAGGAAAGTCTCCAGTATGGGCTGGGGACTGACTTGCTGAAGAGCAGCTCAGCAGAGAGACCTGGGAATCCTGGTTGATAATAAACTAACCATGAGCCAGCAATGTGCCGTCATGGCCAAGAAGGCCAATGGCATCCTGGGGTACATCAAGAAGAGTGTGGCCAGCAGGTCAAGGGAGATTCTCCTCCCCCTCTACTCTGCCCTGGTGAGGCCTTATCTGGAATCTTGTGTCCAGTTGAGCTCCTCAGCTCTAGAGGGACTGAGAACTTATGGAGAGAGTCCAGCACAGGGCCACCAAGATGATCAGGGGACTGGAACATCTTCCTTGAGAGGAAAGGCTGCAGGAACTGGGGCTGTTTAGTCTGGAGAAGAGGAGACTGAGGGGGGATCTTGCTAACATTTATAAATATCTAAAGGGTGGATGTCAGGAGGTTGGGACATCCTTTTTTTTTTTCTATAGTAGCTGGCAACAGGACAAACAGTAATGAATTGAAGCTGGAACACAAAAAGTTCCACTTAAATATAAGAAAAAACTATTTCACTGTTCAGGTGAGGGAGCCCTGGCACAGGCTGCCCAGAGGGGTTGTGGAGTCTCCTTCCTTGGAGGTCTTCAAGACCCACCTGGACATGTTCCTATGCGACCTGATCTAGGTAGGCCTGGTTCTGCAGGGGGTTGGACTAGATGATCTCTAAAGGTCCCTTCCAGCCCCACCATTCTGTGATTCTGTAATTTTATTATTCTCTGAAGGTAACCCTTTCTATAATGTATTAGGTATTTTCTGGTTTTACCAGTCTAGCAACTTACCAAGTAAACAGAACTAGAAAAATGCTCTGATTCTTAAACCCTTACCATAAGCAAAAAATTGAAAACTCCAAGTGTATTTTTCCAGAAGAGTCAATGCAGATTTTCTTGAGAGTTTCTATTTAACTCATACACTTTCCTCATGCCACCTTCAGGATCATTGCAATGGGTGATTTTCTGAGTGACGTGAAAGACGAAACAACCTGATTAGACAAAGCATGTGAGAATCAAAATTTAAAAAAAAAAAAAGTTTCTTGACCATTACTTGAGGTACAGGAAACACATCCAGACCTTCATATTGACATATTGCTTAGGACAACAATTCTACCTTGCGGGCATTCCTGATAGCTTTTCCTTACTTTTTCATATGTATGCACTCAAATGCATTTATTACTTTTTGTGACTTTCCTTACTTTTTTTTTTTCCACCAATTTTGCAAGGTGCCTAGATAACTTAGTAGAAAATAGAAAATAGATGGATTTTTTTCTGTTGTTGTGAGACGAGCTTTGTCCTGTACTCAAATGCATTTTAATCTTCCCTACAGAGGAAGGGGGGATGGGTGGTGTGTGAAGGAAGGGTGGAAAAAAACATAGGAAGGCAAACTAGACCTCAGTCTCCTGAGGTGATTGCTTAGTTTATGTGTGTGTGTGTAATTTTTGATGTCTTAGAGAGGATGCAAAACCTAAAACCCTAAAATCTCACAGCAAAGATGTTTTACTTCATACATTTTCAGTTAGTAACCTCAGGATATTTTTAAATAATCAGCAATTGACCAGTTCCAGGCTTCAGCTCCAGCTGTTGTTCCTCTTTCACATTTACAAAGTAACTACATCACTGCTAATAACATCTCCTCTGTCTTCATTGACAGTATTCAAAGCCTGGTAGTAAGAAAATTTTTGCTTTTAATTGTCCCACAAGGTAAATAAACTATTATTAGCTATATTTAATGTCTTCCAGTTGCCACTATGGTTGAGATATTTTAATAACTTAGATGACTAAGTTTATATACTCCCCAAATTATTCTGGAATATTATCTATCTGATCATTCAGTTGCTCCTTCAGACCAGAGGAATGCAGAATATAACGTTCTCCGCTTTCTTATCTTTCAGTTTGCTTTGTGCTGACTACAGTGGTATACATGGCATGAGTATTATTATTGCTACACATTCTGTGGATTTCATTTTGTTAAGAATATATAGGAGCATCTCAACCAACCTTTCATGCTTTTCAAATGAGCTATACTTCAGCTAGCTTTCATTGTGGCCTTCTCTAGCTCAAGTGAACAGTTGTAAATAATCTGAAACGGTGTTGTTTAGTTTACAACCGGTTACTGGAGGAGCCCATAGTCCTTTGTAGAACTTCCAAGGAAGTTGTGTTATTCTGCACTGTGGAACTCATAGCTATTTTTGAGGATGAGTAGTTTTCTTACAACTGGTGTAAACTCATTTTTCATCAAGAAAGAAAAACAGTACTGGATTGCCTTACTTAAGAAAAATTTGTTTGAAGCAATGTTTTTCCCAGTATGATTTTAAAAAAATTCTATACATTTTTTCTACTTACTCTAAGCTACATGGCACAGAGGACTCAGGATTTTTAATGATAAAATTATAATGTTAATTAATTATAGTCCTTCCTTTCACAGCATTCTTTTCTACCTTTCTTTTCCTTCACTTTTGACACACAGTAAAAATCAGATTATAACATCTGAATGCTACTAGAACATGTAACAATTAGGAAGGAATGAGAAAGAATGTCCCAATATATTTTAAATTATACATCTCTGCTCTCTTGACATATTTTGTAAAGAATAATTTAAAAATTCTGTGCATATATGTTTATATCAATAGGTGAAAAAAATAGGCTTTATTTTCATGTTCATGTTTACTACAGGAAACCCAAAACCATTGAATTTTAGGATCTTTTTTATATATATATATTTTTTTTACAGTATTTCAAGATCCATAGTAAATATAATGATATGCTGACATATTATGTTTTCCAAAATTGCTGCAGTGTATCCCTGGAAATGAGAAGTCAAATTTCCTGCTAATTTAACAGAGTGGATAAGAAATGACTTTATTTCTTTCCCTTTTGTTCTGTGTAGCATTTAGACCGTGAAAGATTTATGTATTGTTTTGTTTCTCATTATTATTTTCATTTAAACATTTGATCTTATTTTCCATCACTGTGATTTGTGAACTGAGAAAAAAGCATGACTAGATTTGATTCCCAAGATTATGCAAGTCCAATGCCCTTAAAAGAAAACCTTTATTTTGCAGGTACACTTGACTGTATGCATATAAAAATGCTCTCTCTCACACATTATTTAAAAGCAACTTTCTAATCATTATTCATTTTCTTATTTGATGAGGTGGAGGAAACCTGGAGATATATAGCATATATGGGAAATAGCATATATATATACACACTGTAATTTCAAACAAACAAACAAAAATCCCAGTGCTTCAAAGCCCTCCCCAGCTGTCATACCTGACAGGGTGCAAATGAAGATCAGAACGATGTTTATTCATTTGCTTTTCCCTAGTGACAGATATGACCCTTAAGGAGAGAAACTGAGAAACTATATGCCAAAGGCTCACTAGTAGTTTTATGGCTGCAGAGAGTCAAGTGGTTTATAGACACATGAGCAGCCTTTCCTTCCATTTAAGGCTTTACCCTGATCACTGATTTGGAGGTCTGCCTGAATATAGTAATGGTCTATTACATCTTTACATGCTACATTAAGGCTTGTGCTATGAAAGTGCTGCACTCAACCATCAAACAGGGTAATATTGGAGAAAGCAGCTCTCTATTATATAATGCTATGGGAGACTGTCCTCTGCAATTATATGGAGAACCTGACCTTGTGGAGGAGGGTGTTTTCATATGCATTTGTATAGAAAACCAACATAAGGGAATAGATTTCAGGATTCAGTTCTATTGTTCAGTGAAAGACAGCCCTAACTGCTGTTGTCACATAAGGAAGCACAAGGCTGATTTTTGATTCACTTCCAGAAAGATGAACAGTTTGCTATAGCAAGGCACATACTGTTCTTTTATTGTTACAAGATTAGAAAATCCTGATTTCAGAACATTTTTCTCCTGTTTTCCTAGTTGACAAATTAAATATGTAATTCTTAAATCACAAATTCATAAGAGGTGAAGATAAAGATAGAATTGCTTTGGGGGATAAAGAACTCAAAACCCCCAAACCAGAAAGGCACATCAAATACATAATGGGATGTAAAAATGTGGTAGTTTGTAGTTTCCTGACAAAAATGATTAGAAGATGACTTCAGGAGTTTACAGAAGTTGATACCTGATGGTAAGACTCGTGTTACAAAAAATAAACAATTGTGGAAGTTCTCAGGTCTTTATGTTGGTAATTAGTTAAACCACAAAGATGCAGTTTCTTTCATTTCTGAGCTAATATCACAAAGGGTGTAAAAACAATGCTTGAAAGAACCAAGTTTGTAAGTCCCTATAAGCTCATAAGTATCTAATAAATTAATAAGCACTGTAATAAATAGAAATAATAAATAAATTAAAGCTAGAATTCTATAAATGTCCAGGAGTTGAGAGATAACATTAACTTTTAGAATGTTTTTTATATGTCAATTTCTCCAAAGTACTAGTGGCTGTATATTCAATATTATACTCAGGTAAGAAAAAAAAGCAGATAGGCTGGCAATCTGATTCTAGTCTATTGACCTTAAAATTACTTGAGATAGTGAAGCTGGAACACAGACATTACTTGCTGCAGATAATGGTACCTTCTGAAACTTAACTTTGCTTATTTCTAATGGTAATTGAGGAAGTAAGCCATAAAATGTCATTTTTATTTGGGCAATCTTCGTAATACTTATTGACATCACATATTCTCTTGTATATCTTTATAATAAGGTAAGACACTAGTGACTGAAGCAATTTTCAGTCACTTTGTTGTCAAGCATTAACCAGGGTATTTTTTTTTTCCATAATCTGAACTGTCATGAGGAAAAAAAGCCTCTTCTCCATACCAAGCTGGTTTAGCTAAATCTTGTACTTTTAAATATGTATCAAACATTTATAAATTATTCTCATTGAGGCATTTTCAATGCTTTATAGGTAAGTACACCTACGTCCCCATCTCCGAAGACCTTATTAGTTCATGCATGTTAAAAACCCATTTGGGTTTTTTTTAGTTCAGTCATAATGGTCACCTGCAGTAGCCAAATCAACCAATATAATCTCTCTCTTCTTAGGACAAACTTTCTGGTTATTTCCTAAGTGCATGAAATTATAGCTTGGATATCTATATTTCATGTATATTCTATTGTGGCGGGGTTTTGGTTTGTTTTGATTTGGGTTTTTTGTTGTTGTTAATTGGATGTTTTGGGTTTTTTAATCTACAAAGTCACCTAATTATTCCTGAAGGATGATAATACACTCTTTAGTAATGGTATTACCTCTGAAATTTATCATTGCCAAAATTCCTTGTACTGCAGTCACTTGTAAAAATAATAATTTGGATCAGTCTCAAGATCAGTTATTAAAGAATATTTTTGATATCTCTTTACTGATAACCTGCCTTTTGACATAACTCTCTTTTATTGGTTGGTTGGTTGGGAATTTTTTGGTTGTTTTTTGGTTTCTCTGGGTTTATTTTTGGGTTTTTTTTTTTTGCTGTTAGTGAATTCTTCATTCATTTTACAAGCCACGTCTAATACCTGATCTTTTCTGCATTAAAAAATAATTTGCCATGAGGCATTTATATCAGAGATTCTGTTTAAATTTAAGTGAATTATCATGGATGCATTGCATTTATCAGAGAAGTGTGATAAGACAACAAAGGCACCTTCTCATGTTTGATAAAACCATGTTGATTTTAGTCTTCTTCCCTCCATGTACAATTACCTTTTCATCATAATTTCATATCCAAGTTGTTTCTGAGCTAACAGGCTTATAGGAGCTTAGGCATTTTGCTTTCCTTTTTTTTTTCCTCTGTACATCTGACACTAAGAATAGTGGCAGGTTTTCTATTCATTAATCCTAGGTTACAACCCCTGTATTGAATGATTAATTGAAAATTTGCTACGAGATTCTATAACTATCTTGGTTTGTGGATTTTATTGCCCTTTACTTTTATCAAAGTAAACTTGCTTCTACATTTGATGCACTCATTTCCATTATGCTATCTTTAGACAACTAATTTCCTGCTATTTTAAATTCCTTAGAAAAGTGCAGTTCAAATATGCTTACGGTTATTTGTATTTCTGACTTTGATTTATGTAACTCATTCATCCTTTATCCATCTCTTTATAGATATTTTCACTTACTCTTAAAATCACGTCTTTTCTGCTTACTTATCCTAGCCAACCGTCAGCCTCTGATTTTCTCTTTTCTGTGTGAAGACTCCAAAGGCTGCACTTTCATTTAAATTCAGTGCTTCAACTTCTACATTCAAACCTTTGGATTCTTCTGTCAACTTTATTAGCCATCTTCCTAATTTTTCTGTCTGTTCTACTAAAACCCATTTCCTTAGCTGTTGATATGTTCTGTCTTGGGTGCCAATTTCAAATGAAATAAATCATCATAGGACTCCTCAATCAAATATTGGACGTTTTTTCACAGCACCTTCAGTGGTAGAAGAACTGCATGAATGACTAATGATTTAGGAATTTGCTACATATTCATATCCCTAGACTTGCTGTTATGAATTGATATAGATAGGAAGATAAATGTTAAGAAGTCAGCAGGAATTATAACAGTAACATTACTTTCTATATTTCACATAGTCTTACCAAAAAAATGTAACCATTCTCCAGACTTGATGTAGAAGAAGTGTTAAAAAATCTCCTCGAAGTCTTCAAGAAAGTGTTGATTTTTACCTATGAAAAAGTTATCTTTATCTAATCAGTCTTTTTTAGAAGTACACAGTACCACCATCTTTAATCTTAAATCCATCCTTTCTAAACAGTACATTCTTTCAAACAGCTGTATCCCAGCTGCAAATGGTCTTGTTTTGCATTTCTATTATTGCTCTAATGAATGGTTTCAAATATTTCACAACAATTTCTGAAAGCAGTTGTTTACCAATGGCTAACTTATTGTATTATGAAACAGCTGCTTGAGTTGTTTCACTTTGGCTCCATCTTTGCTTTCAGCTGCAGGCACTGTTAATTGACTGGCTGAAATTTCTAACAGAGCTACGCTCATAAAACCAGGAGTTCTATCCTTTCTCTTAGTGTTTCTTTCTCCACTGCCACATTCATTTTTCAAGGCATTTCTGTTCTGCTGTGCATCTTGGAAATTTTAGTAGTTTTTCAAAATCTTCCCCTGCCTCCAGCTGTGACCTCTCAAGGCTTTGGTTTCTTTTGAATTCATTTGGCGTTCAGGCTGCATTTGGCATCTCTTTCCTATTCACTTCCCAAAATTTCACCTGAGAAGCAGTATAATCTTCAACTTCAATTCTTCAATGATACCTTTTGTGAAGTTTATAAAGTAGTAGTTCCTTCAGCTTTAAGCTATCCACTTCAAGTTAATGTATTCATAAATTTATGTTCTGTAATGTATTTATTATCTTCATTCTTATTACTATCGCCACAGTGTTCCTTAGCTGTATCAGGCTACGAGATTAAAAAGAAGGGAGGGGAATGTTTCACTGAACAGTGCCATATCAATTATAAGTATTGTTATCATCACAGAATTTTTCTCTGAAGATATAAATGTACCAAGCTTTCACAAAATATAATACATATTTGTTATAAGGATATATATACATTTTTAAGCAATTTGTTATTAGTATGTAACCTTTGCCCTGTTGCTTTCTTGAGGTTCTTGCTTGGTTTCAAAATTACAGCTTTTTTTAAGATTTGAAAATCTGTTAAAATAAACTTTAAACCCCATTTTCTCACAGTGATCATAGTTCCTCTACCTTGTAAGTACTACTATCATGTGTTATTATAGCAGAGAATGTTATTGCTACGGCAATAAGTGATTTATTAGTTATCGTTTCTAAGGTACATGAATAATTGCCAGTACTTTTTACACTTGCAGTGAGAATAGGAGAACGTTTCTAGATGCTTCTAGCACAATTGTAAAAATCCTGTAACGAGGAATTGATTTTTAAATAAGTTGCTATAGCTGTAGCTTTATCATTGTGTCAGTAAGTACAGTGTAAAATCTAACCTTATAGTGTGCAACTAATATATCCACTCTTGCATTGTGTTTTTTCAGATGGGGCTGTATAGAAAGAATTTCTCTCCTAGAAAGAAAAAACCATAACCCTAGGTAAAGCACCATTGTCCTCCTACTTCTTAATTTGAACCAACACAGCTGGTATTAACTTCTTTGTAATATAAGGGCTTGACCTTCTTAAGTAGTGGTGATGGAGACTGACATTGAAAATGTCTCTGTGGAAATCTCTGCATGTACAAAATATCTCCAGCAGAATTTACTTTGTGTAGTATACTACTTATTTTGTACAACTGTTATTTCTGTAAGACCAAAATAGTCTCTGTCATTTAGCTAGAAATTTTAGCTGTAGTGATTTTGCAGTCTCAAATGAGTTTTCTGGTTGCACTGTTTTGCTTAGTCTTCACATAATCTTCTGTTGTCAGTAGAATGTGAGTTGGTGAAAAGCTTTCTGTGTTGGTCTTTGATAGCATAAATCAATATATTAATAGGAGAAAACAGATTTGATCTTAAGCCTGTAATCCAAGGGACAGCAGTTAATTTCTCTGCCTCATGAAACTGATCTTTACTGTGAATATTTCCTAAATCAAGGGAAAATTTCCAAAGGATCTGAGTGGTCTGATTTAGTGGTTTTGATTTATGAATGTTCTCTAGTATATAAGGGAAATACAGATGAGCAGTTTTGCGTCTCACAGAAATGGTATCAAGACATAAAAAACTTTATAATATATTGTGCTACTAATGGTCTTGTGTCTATAGACTATATGTAATGTACTAATACAGTTACAACCTTCCCCTACAGTTTCTATCATCTAAGCATTAATTTTTCTATATACATTGAAGATTTTTCACATATTTTTATTTTATTTGACCATACTTTATTACACTAACACTATTGGAACTGTACTGAAGGTATCATCATGCAAGTTTACTATGTAGGAATAGAAATATAATATTTGTAAGAAAACTGTTCACTCAGCTCATATTCCAATACTTTTATGCCTACCTGCCATAGAAGAGTAGCCAGATCTGTAAAGTTATCAAATTTCAAATAAAGTTTGGGTCTCAAATAAGATTTTAGTTAGTGTTTAAGACCTTACTCCTGCATACACTAAGTATTCCTGGTGACTTCAGTGTGCATGAAGTTATTCTCTGATGTCAGATTATTTTAATGCATGCATTTTAATACATACTCAATCTTTGCTAGTAGCTGAATGCAATGAACCACAAATTCTGGTGTAAAAAATCTGTATTGTACTTCAATTCTCTTCAGTTGCTACACTTTGCAATGAGGCTTCGCTTTTCACCTGTATCAGTTACCTCTTTTTACATTACAGTTTAGATAAGTCTAGGACAACATCTTAACTCAAAATTTGAGACTAAGTGGGTCCTCATGTTGTTTCTCTAAAATAAAAGTTATGTGAATGTATTCTACTAATATACAATAGTTTCAATTGCAGATGTTCTGTTTGGCAGGTTACAAGCTTTACAGTGTGGTCTTATTGCTGATATCTACTTATTTTAGAAAGGAGGAAAGTTACAGGTTGAGATCAAACACAACTTATTTGCCTCTTACTAAGACATAGTCATTACATAGCATGGCCTCCTAGAAATGCAAAGAGTAAGTCTGTGACCTCTGAATTTAAATTCAGCAAGATTCATCAGCTCAATTGTCCTGTGAAATTGCTGCTAGTACTGTAGAACACTCACTGGGGTTCAAAACTCCAGTCTCTGCCACTGCGATTCATACATCTGATAGAGCTGGGAAGCTTGATCTGGCTGTATTTTGAGGTATCATACAACTCAAATTGCTCTGGAAGTAACCATTTTTACATAAGTGTGCAGTGAAGTATTGAACATACCATGCAGCTGCAGGCTACTGTGTCTTTGAGAAAATTATAGTCTGATTATACAGTGAATAACATGCCATGTCCAAGTAATCATTGAAATGAAGCATTAATGAGCCTATGTCAGCTAAGGAGCAAGTTTTATCACTATTTTCTCTGTTTTAAAAGATCTTTTTAATATACCGACACTTGACTCAATTTAATAAGTAATGCTAGGTTTAATAAAACATATTGTGATCTAATTTCATATTCTAATGAGAACTTAATATCTGCATTTTTATTTAGTGTTTAAGGAACTACTAACTCTTACTTTTCTCTACTTTATTAAAATCTTATTAAATTGGAGATAGTAAGTAGCACTGAAAAATTACCGGACGTGTTCTCATGTCGCTGTAGGTCAAAGCATCTGAAGTAGCAAAGTCATGACCAAATTTACCAAAGTACGAGCTATTCATTCAAAAGTTCATGATAGTTCACTGACTTAGATAAAAAGACTCCTGAAATGAATAAGAAATCCTACTGGAGACACTTGGTCACCTGCGGTGTTTTTGTTGTGTTGGCTCATTTATCACTACCAGCAGAGGCTTTATTTTAATTAGATCATCTTTGTTCAGTCCTCTCTGTTTCAACTTAACCTGTTGCATAACATTAAAGACACAGATTTTATTAGTGTTTAAAAAGCAAGTACATTTTTCCCCTGTACATTCTGGCTTTATACAATCTCTCTAGAATGTAGCTCAAAGATAACAAAAGAAAGAAAAGTCTGTGTTCAGGATGACTTTCCTGACCACTTACTTTTAGGCATGCAGATGTGGGGAGATAGAGCAGTGAACACCAGCACTGTCTTTGGGAAAGATATTATTATTTATGCAGAAACAAGATGACACTGGGCTAGAAGATAAATTATACTTCAGAGTAATGATGCCTCCAAGAGATATCTGAGATAAATCATCATCTTGTGTGGGCACAAATGTGGCTTGGACCAGCCAGCTTGAGTAAAGATGGTAGGGACAAGTTAATGCAGCTGGCAAGCTACTTCCAATTATCAGAAAAAGGTGCTGCAAGGTAATCAACTGGGCCCTGCGTGATCACATGGGCAGAAGCAGCATACAAGTAGCTAGCAAAGGAAGGGTGGCTTTGAGTCAACTCTGTTGGTTGTACTTTGTTGCCTGTGTATGTTTCTGCATGTGCGTTACCTAGATTCTCTACATCTTTGAATGAATATTGCTTGCACCACTACAACAGTCTTGATACAGGGAGTACAGTCTTGTGTTCAGCTGCCCTGAATTTAGACCACAGTGTAGAATAATATTTTTTAACTATGTTTTGCAGAGTGGATCGTGCTCACTACAAGCTGCATGCTGAGCGAAGAGAGATGGATTTCTATAAATGTTTGTGTCTAGAGATCTAGGTAAGAGACTTAATCTGCAAATAAAAATATTATTCCAAATGAAGAAAAGATTTTGAAACAGTACTTAAGTGTTGCATTCTCTAAAATGGATTAATCTCTTCTTTGAACTGGAGATGTAGAATAATAGTGGTCTAGTCTAAAATTCAGTAAGATAAAAGAAACTGTATTTCAGAGCAAATATTTAGAAGTGATTTTAGAATAGCTCCGTTCTTTTTTAGTTCTGGTAGCCTGTCTGGGTAAAATCAGGGCTACCAAAGGGTTGCTAAGGTTGCTAAGCAATGATGAAAACTACATGGAAGTCTGATATGATGAAGCATCTCTTTTATCCAGAAAAGACAGAGTTCACCTTGCCTTTCTCTGTTACTTTCTTGATTCAGAAAATGCAATAGCTTTTATAATGTTTTCTACAGTTTTCTGTCACCTACCTGAAAGTCAGGTATGTTTACACCAATTTGTATTGTTTGCATTTAATAAAGAAGTCTATGATTCTATGAAAAAATGTGACTTGGGGAAATGCTTTGAATTCCTTTGCTTTTTTTTTTTTTTTTTTTTTGGCTTATGGGGGACTTGCAAGAGTCCAAACATTACAGTTTGGTTTTATTTCATATTTATGTTATTTATTTCACATTTATTTCATATTTGGTGTGGTATACCCTCATGGAGGTATTAAATGTTGATTTTTATAAACTTCAGAGGATGTGATTTTCGACCTCCTGTGTCGAAGGCTGTCTGGTTGTCAGAAGTTTTCTTTTACTCTACTAGACTGAGTTGCTGTAAAGATTCTGGCAATTTCACCACTCAATTGTCCGGTATTTTAGGGCTATATATGGCTTTATCTTGTCTGTCTTTTCATTACATTTCTAGTGTCACTCTGGGCAGTACCAGTACAAAAAGAAGTGACACTGGGAGACAGAATTTACACAGATAGTATTTGGTTTCTGTCAAGAAGAATGTAAAATAAAAACTGCAGGACTTCGGAAATGAATGCTGCCTATAGGATGCCTATAGGATGCCAATAAATGAATTTTAACTTCAGGTCTCTTTGGGCTAGATATGCCCTTAATTATCAATGAGAGAGACAACAAAGGTGAAATCAAGGGTACAGATGACTTCTCTTCCTCATTCACCCCATCTCTTTTGCATGCCAGGACAGTTGTTCCTGATCCTTCATTTGTGGTGTCATGAGACATGTTTCATAAAGTGATAGGGAAGACATAAAAGGGAAATAGCTCCATCATTATTTTACACCAATACATAAAACAAATCCAAATACTACAAAAGAAGTTGTTCTCCATTCACAATAAGTCATGATCCACAGCATGTGGTCCTGCTTACTGTAAATAGAAATGAAAGATGTTTCTAGAGAAGTGAGGAACAATTGTTTCTCAATATCCTACTGAGACACTGGTTATTTTCCACAGCCCACATCAAAACTACACAGTTGATGATCTGTCCTTATAAACAGTGAGTTTAGACAGTCACAGTTTTGTTTTGTTTTTTTTTCCTTCTACCATGGCTTTGAATCAGACAATAGACTGAATTGTTCTCTTCTTATTTCTACTCACTCTAAGCAAGAGCTTGTACCGTGGACAGTCATGCCTCAAGACATGTAATTTGTTTGCAGGGCAGAGGCAGAGGTAAGTTACCTCTCTGTTTTCCTAACTTTCCTTTCTATTAGCAATTACTAAAGCACAGGTACAGCCAGTTACAATGGGGTCCTGAGGTGACATAGTGTAAATAAGGAAAAGTATTGAACTGTGATCTTGATTATCAATGTTTTTAATCTTCTTACTATTAGCAAATAACTTCTTGAATATCTGTTTTGTATTTTCTTAAACAATACATTAATAATCCAGTACACTAAATTTTCACAGCTAATACTACATCTCTATGGCAATGAAAAGGTGAAAAAGTGTTTCCAGAAAGTTAATTTTGCATAGTTCTTTCTTCTGAGAACCTTAAAATAGTTACCTTCAAAATGCTTTCTCTATTTGTGTTGAATAGAAAAATCTACCTAAATAGTGAAAGAATATTATTTCAAACCATTTTTATCCAAACAATTTTTTCACCTAGAGTAGATAATATAACTATCCTGGAAAATAAGCATGAAATTATTCATCCCAAGGAATTATATAGCCATTCAATTTTTGATGCTAGATCTAAATTTCAATAAATATAAAACTGTCTGTGTTAAGCAGCAATATCTAAAAGCAGAGAGTAAAAAAATGTCTGCTGCAAATGTGCCCTTACCACTTTCCCAGTTATCTGTACCACTGGAATGAAAGAGAAACAGTAAGTTAGCTTTAGGATTAGTTTACTCTTCTGTTGAATAGGATGTACCATTTAAAAATCTGAACTCCTCATGAGTCTTTTGGGAAGATCTCAACCAGAGATACACTTTAAATGATACTTTTTATCTCTATTCCCTCCTGATCTTGTTCTTGAACTGCTTCAGCAGCATAAAAAATCTCACAACTGCCACTGCAAATGAAAAGTAGAGCTAATTATATTTAGAGTCCTAGACAGACAAATTAGAAATGAAAACAGGATAAAATATCTCTTTTTGGATTATGGGGATTTGCTTGAGCGTGGACTTTGAACAGGATGTGAACTTTGAGCAGGATAGTTTACCTAGCAGTAGCCTACCAGTACACCACATGCTCCTAACCAGCATCTGGACCTGCACAGCTCCACTGCCACGGTATGGGAACAAGGATGCTTTGTGGTCATGGCTGCTTGGTTAGATTAGAGTTGGTTCCAACTGAGAGATGAGACCTACTAAGCCCCAAGATTAAATAGTCTATTAGAAAGTACTGTCATAATGGTAGACAGATTACTTGAAGAGATTTTTGTGAAATGAACAGTCAGACAAATTTTAAGGTCATCATCTTGCTCTGAAATGGTTAAATTTACCATAGATAATCAGTCTTCCCTTTTTATGCATATGCTTTTTTTGATTCTGCTTTTAATAGTGCAGGTGCAGGACACAAGCATTGCTGAGTTTATTTTACAGCAATATTGGTAAATCTATATTCTTATCACTGATGCCGTGCTCAATTTTGTCTGTTGGGATTGGCAAATTCCTCTGGGAATGGTCATTATTTGGCAAAGAATGTGTGCACAGCAGTTGTGGTGGTATTACGCTGTGAAGCACTAGAAAAAGGAAAGAAAGAATTAGTGCCTGAATAAATTGGACATGTATTGTGAGGGGGTAAAAATGAACAGAGATGGAAGGAGAAATTAGCCTTATGGAAGAGAAAAAAAGATAAGGTGATACCTTAAGGACAGTCAGGTTGTTAATAAGTAGCTTTAAATATATTGCTGTCTTTAAAATACTCATGAACAGAAGAGTGCAATAAAAATACAGTGAGAAGATGTTGAGAAAGGAAGTAAAGTGTCTATAGACTGGAGGAATCCAGGTAGACTTCACTAAGGTGTAAGGCTGACCAAACTGAAGGTAGAGGCTATTATTTTGCTGATTTCACTAACACCGGTATTACAGCAGTGTAAATGGGTCATCCAGGAGCCAAACTCAGCCAACTCTGCTCTGTTTCTTGCTTTTGAATGGTCTCCTTGGTTTCAGTACAAGTACATTATGGGGCAAGATGTTGTGCATATGTGATAGAATGATCCAGAGATTTTTAAAATATACATTTTCAAAGAAAAAATGCCTGCAATAAACCTGTATGGAAAATACTGTATCTGGAGTATATGTCAAGTATATTACATGAACTTTATTTTTTTCCTTGCACAAGTACATGTGCTTTGAGTGCTCTACAATAGCAATAAGCAGAGGACAAGAGATGGTTTTTGAAGGGACTGACTATTACCCTGAAAATAAATACATTAAGCTATATACTCATTTTATCAAGTGTGTTGCTCCCTGAAGCAAATCTCAGCTCTCTGGAGTCAAATAGATTGGTTATTTTTTTTTTTATTACTATTTATGCCTGAAACATCTGACTAGATTAATTTAGTCAGGAGTTTAGGAAAAAGACATAAACATTTCCTGGTTTTAAACATCCAGGCACAGACTATGCAACAGGCTTAGATGCAGGCTTCCTTCTACTGCCAGCCTGTGTCGAGTTTGATTCACATAAGACTCTTTCTGGTGTAAACATTAATAGAATGTTTATTGTCACTAATTTGTTTTGATTTTATTTTTCTCTTCTTTTGGATCATAAACCAAACAATGTGTGAAACACAATGTTGAGTGCAATTGTTAAGTTTCTCTATCCAATGTCTTTGAAATGAATTCTTAGTCTTAGTTCATCGCCTATCAGATTTAGCTGTCCATCATTATAATGATCAGTCACTGTTATCCGTTACTAAATCTCTATATGGACAGCATGGATTGAAAGGTAAAAGTTAGGATTACTCTTATTCTTAGAAGAATCTCCCCTGCCTCAGAGCTGAGGAACAGTGGTGCAACAGAACAAAATAAAATGATTTGACCTATTGTCAACCCTGATGTTTGCAGGATAAATAAAACTGCTACAGTTACAATCCAAACCTTTATGTTACTCGTGTCCTTGAGCCACAGGTCAGATTCATTCAGTCTTGGTGAAAAATCTGGAAATTTTAACTTTAGAACCCGACAATCTCTTTCCTCATCTGTATCACCCGTGAGGCTTTTCCTGTCTATCCAGTAAAAATAATCCACGCTCAAAAGAGTGCTGTATGAAAACTTCATTGTATGTAAGTATTCTTCATTTCACATACTGTTCTTTATCAAATGCAAAAACTCTTTGAAGGACAGAATTATCCCAGCCTGCTGGGAGTCAAAATTAGGTAAGTGAATTGAATCATAGAATCATAGAATGGTAGGGGTTGGAAGGGACCTTTAGAGACCATCTAGTCCAACCCCCCTGAAGAAGCAGATTCATCTAGATCAGATCACTTCTTGAAATTGCCATGCCTCAACTAAAAGAAGCCCAGATCTAATCTCTACATAACACAGAAGACAGATCAGTAGGTGCCTGTGCACATGCAAATTATAAAATATGGATTCTACCTGCTTAGGAACCTCAAAACCACAAAAGTCTGCTGGTAGAAAGAGTTAAACCAAAGAAAGAGATGTTTTACAACTCTTCCAGCCAACTGCCTAGATTTCAGATCCCAGAGAAGATAGATAACTACAATGGTTAAAAAAGAAATTAGGTCAGTGAATACAAATAAACAACTGATCATTTATAACTACCTGAGGATAGAACTGCAGAGGATGCAACTTTCTACCTGCAATGAATTGAGATCCTTTCATGCATTGAGCCTACCATCACACATTTTGAGTAATGCATGTGGCTCTTGAATGAAATACAGCAGCTAGGGCTCAAATCTTTCTAAAGGTAGATGAGTTACATCACTCTGATGCTGACCTTGCACATTTCAATATCTGCATAAATTATCAGTATCTTTGACTTTGTAGCAGCTGATTAGCCAAACATTTGACAAGTTAATGCTGCTTACTTGTTAAGATACTATTTGTCAATTATTCCTTCTAAGAGGCTTTTGAAATACATTTCGTTTCAGAGAAACGGTGTTGTTGATCTTTGTGAATTCTTAGTTTTCACTCTTTCTGGGGGACAAAATGAGAAACACATATTTGATTTTTAAATTTAGTAATTCATCAGACAAGATAAGAAGTTGCAGTTTCCAAGAGAGTAATTCAAGGCCAGAGCTTTTCACTTTTGGATACCTGTGTCTGGACTGGCAGTAGGTCACAGGGGAGTACAGCCAAGGTTCTTAACCCAGTTCCTTGTAGATAAAGAGTAATCTAACCAAACTGCAGCACTAGACATTTCTGTTGTATAGTCTCAAGTGAGAAACAGAATTAAAAGTTTGCAATGTTCAAATGAGTTAAAACATGCAGAAATGTTGGAATTATTTCACATTTTGTAATGTTTTCTGGGAGCATTGACTCAAAGGAAGTTACTACTACTTTACCTTGTTAAGAACACTGGATTTTTTTCTTCTTAAAATATTCCGGATTAAAGGATGTACAGAAAGTTCAGGAGCTTGTTATTTGAAGTTTTTTTAACTGACTTTAGCAGGAGCAGAATCAGACTTTTGAGATCAACAAATGCCAGTGTCTGGAAAAGCTCAGAGAAATATTGTTCTTAGGATGAAAGAAGCAGGGAGAGGCATGATATTTTGTACTGGAATTTCTATTACACAAGAATGTCAGAGGGCATGAAGTATTTGAAGGAGGAAAGGGAAGAAATATAATGTCAGGTAATACTGGATCTACAAAGCCAAATACAAAGTGTGCATGATATAAGGACACATTTAAATCCTAAATTATTCTAGAGTTTTAATGAATAGTCCTGTTAACGTCCTTTATAAGCTGAGTAAATCTTCTTAGAATTCTTCACAAATCTCAGCTACTTTTAAAAAATTACTTTCTTTTGACAGCTATATTAACATATGTCTCTGCATAAAGGAATCATGTTGAATACATGCAATGCAAGATCGGGATACACATTTTAAAAAAGAGATGAGGTTCCAGAAGTATAATCTTCTTCTTGTAATCCTGTATTAATCCATTCTGTGCTGCTAAGGTTTTTATTTGAGTGTGAAGCTCACAAAGATTCTGGCAGAAGCAAAAAAAAAAAGAGAAAGAAAATGAAAAGTCTTCTGTATATAAATCCCCAGAGCTACACCTATAAAGAATTTTTGCAATCTGCAAAGAAAGGAACAGCCCCGGGAACTAATCTCTTATTGCACGGATTTCTCTCTCTTTGTCCTGACCTTGGCTCATCCACAGCCCCAGTAAGTGTACCTCTGCCTTGTGATGAGCAACTGCTGGCTCTCAGGGCATGCTTTTTTCAGCATCCACTTGTGCTTTAACTAATCCTACACAGAGATGACTCAAATGCTGAAAGGGGCTTTGGTTTCACTATCAACTAGACCTGCAAAGATGACAAATCAATTGATTTTGTGGCATGTGATGAAAATGCAAATGTTTAATTATCAGTGTTGGTAGTCGCTTTCAGAATGGGGTCTGATATAAGCGAGAGGCCAGATCACACAGCATTTGCTTGGAGCTGCAGCCCACTTTAAAAGCTAAGAATGCCAAGAATATGTTTGCCTCCAGATATTTCTAAAAAAACAGGCTTAAAGAAGGTTAACATGGGAGAAAAATCTAGGTTGTTTTTTTTTTCTTCCAAAGTTTCAATCAACAGCTATTTCAATATTAGAAATGAACCAAGATTAAATCTCATAATGTGGAAAGTCTGAGAAGCTGTTCCTAAGGGTAGGTAATATTCTAATTTTCACAGTCCCCTTCTCTCATCATTATGGACTGCAACACTAAATTCTACTCATGGTATTATTTCTGTTTCTATTTTATTAAATAAATAAAAGGGATTTATTTTATCAGGTAACACAGAACACATCTAGAAAATGAAACACACAGCATTACAACAATTCTAAATTTGGAGTACCAACGATTTTTTTTTTTTTTGCATGTCTCACATTGCTCATTCATATTTCTGGTTTTCAGAAATTTTAGATTTTCTCAAAAATATTTCTTGGTTTTTTTCTTCTTCTTTCGTTTTTGTCTCAGACAAGGAAATAGTTCTTTGATCTGTAGGAAAACATGCCTATTGCAGTTCTTGGAGTGCTGCTCCATCTTGTGAGGGCAGCTTGCTGTCTTGAATTTCATAAAGGAGCTGTGTTCATAAACCCATATTTCCCATGTGCCTCTGTTAACAGCTTCTATCCATCCTCTCTCCTGTTGCTGTTCTATACACCTTCAAGGGAAAGAAGACTGTAGAAAGATTCTGCTTGCACCAGGCAGTATCATGTTGTATTTCTGTATTCACAAATGACTTCTCTTCCAATCTACTAGGTAATTTTGGTCAACCCACAAACTTTTCATTTAGCTACCATGAACCACTGGTGGTGTTTTCCACAGTACCACACTAAGTGCCATCATAGCCTACCAAGCCATCAATTAAAAGGGAAATTTTACATCCCAAGCACTTATTAAACTTGCAGATTTTTATGTTACATTTTTGCCATTGCTGGAAAGGTTTCATTTAAAAGATCTCTGTGTTTGTCAGCAGTATTCTTATATTAATACTCCGTCCTCCTTTTAATCTCTAGTATCTTCAGGATTTGGTGTTCACTTGGGAGCACTGCTTTGCATTATTCACCAGGCTTCACAAGTGAATACTGTGGGAGATTTCTCAGCTAATATTTTCTCTCACAGCACTATATTTCTGCTTGCTGAGAGTGGGCATTATGCATCCAAGATTTTGATATTAGTAGGGTACTTTTTCCTGATATACATTTTTAGATTTGGCAAACAGTGCCACATGTCTAAAGTTATCTTTATACTGCTCAGTTTTCACCTACTGATCTTTTTGTTCTTTTTTGAGTACCTATCTGTGATTGATATTGAACTTTGTCCTCCTTCAGATGTTTTGTATTCTACAGTTTTCTTGGTTACTAGGATTTAGCTGACCCTATGAATTTAGAACTTTAATGAATAATTTAATCTTGCTGTGAACTTTATATATATTAATAAGGGTAAATATGCACATTATTTTGCAGAATTGAGTCATTCCTGGTGCATAGAATAGAGATGGGATGTATAGCTTGAATCACAAACCCCCTTCTAATCCTTGCTGGACATTATTTGTTTATGCCCCACTGTAGTTTTTTTTGATTGTTGACTTGAAAATCCTAAATAAGGGAACAAAGAATGCGCCTGCAGCTGCAATACATTTTATGATCATGAACAGTGGGAGCATTTTCTTATTTGTCTAATCTTAGGAAGTCAGAAATTGCCATCTGTTTTGATAGAGCATGTGTGATTCCTAGTTCAGTAATATTACCTCCATTTGATAACTGTTTCTGTAGCTGTATTGTTTGTAAAGACTGCAAGAAGGATGTTAATTAGAGTAGAAGTTAACAGAATAGAAAAGATAAATAAATCCTTTAATACATTTCCCTATCTAGACTGTTTCTAAAGATTACTATTACATATCTCATTTGTACACAGCTCATTTCAATTTTAAAAGAATTAGTATTTGTAAATGTTGCTAAGAAAATGCAACATTATGTGGGGGGAGAAGGAGTATTTCTTTATGAAAGCTTGCCTTCATTCAGTTTCTGCTCATTTTCATCCCAACAATGACTTTATTAAAACAGTGACTTCTCATAAAAGGGGAGAGAAAACAGGCATTTGAACAGATGGGCTTTAATAAAGATTCTGCAGTATATCTGCCACAAATGGTTGAACACCGCTACTAAAGCAGGCCAAAGATACGACTGAGAATAAAGAACTTCCAAATGGTTTGTGCTCTCAGTGAAGAAGTTTTAGATTAAAAGACAAAGGATGTGATGTAAATGTACATAGACCAAAGAGGACACATAATGGAACTTTGCTATATAAAGGAAAAAATCTACTTTCTTCCAGTGTCATAAAATTGCAATGTGCTGCAGTGGGAGAACAGCAAATCCTGTCTTGGTTTTTTGTTGTTTTCTTTCTTTTTAACTTATTGACACTCCTAGTTGAGGTATGATCTCTGTCTTTTGTCTCAACATTTTTTAAAAAACCCAAATTAATCTGTATCACCAAAAATACTATTATTAAAGCTTCAAGTTTTCATACTTATCCCTCTTATGAATCTTTGTGCAAGGTGGGAAGAAGTGACTTTTATTATACATTGTCTGCTCTGTTCTTCCCAATAGTGTGTTAAAAACCTGAAAGTTTTTATAATGCCATATTTAGAAGGACAAATCACTTTGAACAGGTAGTTACTGAATAAAAATTAATACAATATATATATTTTTTAATTACCACAACCTGCTGATAGAATTAAGTCTAAGGTGATTTGCTGCCTAAAACATAGTGAAAGATGAAATTCAGCTCATCTGCACATTTAAACATTGGGCATGCTCAGGGAATTAGACTAGAAGCATTGTGTACTTTTATTCTCTTTGTTTTGATGAAGAGTTCTTAACTGCCCAGGAGAATTGCAAAGTAGTACTTAAGTGCATTCCCAAATTGGCTTTGGTTCCAGGTAAAATTAGGTAGTGTTGTGTGTTTCTTTTTCTGTGTTTAATTTTGATATGTAACTTGAAGTGTTGTCTCCTTCCAGAAAAACACCAATTCCTTTTGTTTGCAAAATTTCCATAGTGCTCACATCTCTTTGAAAACTTGGTAACAAGGCTTAATATAGAGAAATAGTTTCTTGGTGAAATTCTGAATATTTTGGATGTGAATAATTTTGGAGTCCATCTTGCCTTTAGGTATTCCAGCGCTTTTGCTTGGAAGCCTCTTGTTTAAGTATCTGGTTTGAAAATTCTAAATGTTTCTTTTTTAACACATTCAGTATGAGACCTGATATCTCCTCAAGTACAGATTTTTCTTTAAGTATTAAATTTACACCTTCAGGTGATATAAGTAACTGTCTAGTCTCAGTTACCAAGATTAGTTTATTTTGAGACAAATTTTTATTGATGTATTTTCACTGTTTATTTCATAATACGAAAATTGAAATCTAATATCTTTCCAGCAACAGACAAATTCTGCTGCATGAATCAAAACAAAAATAATATGGAGACTTGGATCTAGTGTGCTATGCTTTTAAGTGGAGTACATTGCACAAAATTGTCAATTGCTCTAGTAAGGCTCCCTTTATGGAAAAACCTCTTTAGTCTTTATTTCTTAATTACCTGTTGCGTATGAAACCTGAAAAGATAACTAGGAATTAGTATTCTTACTGTTTCTAAAAGAAAATCTGAACAGAAAAAGCCTCGTGACCTTGTATTTCATGCAGTTCTGTGAATCTTGAAGTGCATCTCAGGAGTAGGTTCCTCTTCTGGTAGGAGTTTAGCTGATCTTGGGGGGCCATCTCACTGAAAACGGCTGCTGCAAAGAATTTAGATGAATACCCAACAACAAATCCCTCCACCTTTGCTTGGGCCAAAAGATCTGAAGCTCCTATGATTGGCCCCTATTTGAGCTAGGCAGTACTGCATCTGTACCCCATCTCATACCTACTTGATCCTGACCTACATCCCAACCTGCTGATTTGGCTTTCTGGTTTGACCTTGGGCCTGCCTCATCACTCCAGACTTGCTGGGTGCTTGCTGGGCTCTTGCCTGATCCTGGTTACCATCACCAGGCCTGATCCTGACCTTGGTTTACTTGGTTTTCTGGCTCCTTGGATGGAAGACTGCTGCCCCTGCCTGCCTCATGATTCTCAGATCCCAGGTCACCACCTTCTCCAGGGCAGCTTACTCTTGTTGCTTCCTGACAGTGCTAAAGGAAAAGAATCATAGGACTCTCTAAACCTGCTTGTTTTACTTCTTTTGGCTAAGTTTCTGCTCTTTGTTACTGTCACCCAATTACTGAATCTGTATGCTTGTAGTGACCTTGAAGCTTCATAAGCAAATGCTTATGGGTACTTATATTCTCACAATTCCCTCCTTCCCACATTTAAATCACTATATCCATCATGAAAGTGAATGTCACTTCACACTAATGGTTATTTGATTAGCAGCAAATTGAAATTATCTGGATGAATTGTCAGTGGCAATGATTTAGCTATAGCTCAGTATTAACACCAGGTTGAAAGATAAGGGGAATGTAGCATGGGGGCTGCAGACTTAGCTCCTGAGGAACGATCAGGAGAAAGGGTATGATTGCTACGCTCAACTTCCCAGTACCTTTATTGGAATGAGGCAAAGAAGCCGTTTTACTGCTTCAAAGGCTGCCACCATTTTGGGATGCCTCATGCTTCATTTGATAATGATCATTAAGAATTAAGCAGCTAGTCCAGTTGCCATGATTCTCCTTGGAGGCTTTATTATCTGAACTATTGTGCAAGAAAATGTGCAATTAGAAATGCAAATGTTCTTATGCTCTTGATTCATTTGAGTATTCCTGAGTGAAGACAAAATGTTGCTTAAAAAGAAGTCAACAGGAAAAAAGAAAACACATTTATAAATAAAACATACAGGAAGAGAAAGCTTCATTCCTTCCAAGCTCAAATAATCTACTTCATCAAACATTTAAAATAAGTATCTTTGTACAGGAGATGTTTGAAGAAAAGGATGCATGTTTCCATTCTCAAGATATTAGATGTTAAATATTTTTTCTTTGCCGCTAATATCTCTGTGATATGTCTTCAAAAACGCTGTTTGAAACATTTATTGAATTCAAGGACAGAGAAATAATTTGTATTCAGTCTACAAGCTGGAGGGACAGTATGTATTTATTTGCATAATAAAGAAGCATAAAAAACAAAGCCTATATTCTGTTATAAACAAAATAAGATTGTATAGCTATTAGTAGGATGTGAATACAGGAGCAATAGTACATATAGGCACTTTATAGGGGAGGAATTATTAGGTGCTTGAGTGTGGCTGACTGGAATAATAAAATGAAGTTCCTGCTAAACTTATACCTACAAAAGGTTCTTCTTGACTGTCAGCTTATACTTATAAAAAAAAATATAAAGAAGTTTATCTAGTACTATATAGCAGACTGGAGCAAAAACAATGCACCCTTGAAACCTCATGTGATCGTTGTGAAGACTGAGCATGAGTACACCCAAGTCCTGCCATCTATTGCTGCCAAAGGCAGGTGGCTGAGCAGGGCATAAAACAGGACAACAAAGGACTCCTCAGAAGAATTTTATAAGGGAGACAGAGTGCTTATAAAGTCTTGTTATGGAATTGATCAATAGAGAGCAGATGCTTTGAAAATCAGTTATATTGAACATGGTAGAGAATGACTTATTGGCTTTTGTTGCTTAATGTTGAGGTTGTCTGATAATGTGCATTTCAAAAATGAATTGGAGCTAAACGACTGAGAATCTTGCTTTTGCTACTAGCACAGAACATGCTTGTGACATAATGCACACAGAAATATAACAGAACTGAAATCAAGATAGATTATTGTGTTAGTTAACATTTTAAATTATTACTGGATGAAGGGTAAATGTGATTGAAAGAGAAATGAAATTTATGTAAATAAGAATGATGAGGAACAGATTGAAAGTGCCTTTTTGCACCTAGGAGAAGCCAAAGAAACAAGCAAATAGAGCAGGGAGACCTGTACTTATCCTGCTCTGATTTGGCCTGAGAACCTGCAGAAGTATGCAAGAGGCTCCATTTTGCTGTTTGTGGTAAACCACACTTTGTCTCTTAAAATACTGACTCTCTGATTACCTTTGCTGCAAGATCCTTGGTTCCATGGTAAGTTCATATACTGTACTACATGTGATGCAAGTTAAGTCATTCACAAAACTTGCTTAACAAAATCTCCCATTTGAAAGGCTGAGAGGAACACATTTCTATGCTTTAAGGGTAGCATAGCAAAAATCTAAAGGCTGGTTCAAACAGCCTGAAGACAGATGTTAACATATCAATATGTCAACTATGTGATGAGGATAAACAGAATGAAATAGGTCAAAAAATGTTCTGAAATTCAGACAAGATGTTGACACTGACAAAAATGTCTGAAGGAGCTTATTGTCTCTTCCAATTTCTTCCTACTTGTTTGATTTTATAGGACTAGGGACAAAGCATGAATTCCTGTTCATTTTCCAAGATCTTGTATTTATTGATTATCTTCAAGTGAACTAAGAAGCATTAAGATAATGAAGCATCTGTTGAACTCAAACTATTGAACTATACCCCATTGTGTAAAAGGACTAAACATAAGTAAGTATAAAGAATCTAACTAGACATTTTTTATGGAGTGATTGCTTTAGAGTTTACTTCCTACACCAGACTGTGGAGCTGTTTAGGTTTTGAGAAAATTGTGAAGACATAGATTGGGAATATGATCACATGAATGCTATGTTATGTAGTCGTGGTTTTGGCCGGGATAGAATTAATTTTCTTCCTAGTAGCTGGTACAGTGCCGTGCTTTGGATTTAAGATGAGAATAATGTTGATAACACACTGATGGTTTACTTGTTGCTGAGCAGTGCTTGACCTAAGTCAAGGATTTTTCAGCTTCTCACATTGCCCTGTCAGCAGAGGCTGGGGGTGCACAAGAAGCTGGGAGGGGACACAGCCACGACAGCTGACCCCAACTAACCAAAGGGATATCCCAGACCACAGGACATCATACTCAGCAATAAATCTAGGGGAAGTTGGCCAGGGAGATGGCCCACTGCCTGGAGACTGGCTGGGCATCAGTCAGTAGGTGGTGAGCAATTGCATTGTGCATAATTTGTTTTGTATATTGCTTTATTGTTATTCTTATTTTCTTTTCATTTTCTATCCTGTTAAACTGTCTTTATCTCAACCCAGGAGTTTTATATTTTTTTCCCATTTTCTTCCCCATACCACTGGGAGGTGAGTGAATGGCTGCATGGTGTTTAACTGCCTGCTGGGTTAAACTACAGCATATGTAAAAAAAGGCTTTTTCATGCAAAAAAATGCTTTGATTGTACATAAGACTCTTCAAACAAAATCTATGGTTTTCAGGTAATGGGCAAGTGACCTCAAGCATTAAATATTGTTCTCTCTTCTTTCTTTGATTCCTCAGATCCGTGAGCAGATGTTATTTATATGTGACTGTTGATGGAAAGAAAAAAGCTACATACAAATAAAAATACACATACAGAGGCTATTTTTTGGTGAAAAGATATTGGTAATTGCTTTTGCTAATCCTGGTTTTACACTGTGATCTGTATAAAGTAACATCTCATCAAAGCAAAGGAACTAAGAAGGAAATCTAACTTCTAAAGCTTGAGCAAGTAGTCACTTGCCTTTTGAAGATTACTTAAGACATAAACTTTAGGTTCCAGTTATGGAGGAAGTGACTTAATTATAAATGAAAGAGGCAAATAGAATACGTCTCAGTATAAATGTCACTGAGATTTGTTGCAGTGAGTGTTATAAATCACGTTTTTTATAAATACATGAACCTCCTTAGAGAGGTTACATCTCAAGAAATCATACAGCTCATATGAGGACAGTAACAATAGCTTAGCAAAAGGCAAAGTCATTAATTTTTGTCTGAAACTCAGTGGCATCCCTTTCCATACTTAAATTTTATGTGGGAAAAATTATGAGGTTTTTATTGGACTTAGGGGTTTTTATGGGGAAAGTACTCTTTCTGATATCAGCTTCTGACATTGATCTAGGCTGGATGGGCAAAGGTTGGCTTCATTTTTGTGACACACAGTGAGTATATGTAGATACTGTATGATAAAGATATCAAAAAATAGTTCATAGACTCATAGAATGGTAGGGGTTGGAATGGACCTTTAGAGATCATCTAGTCCGTCCCCCTGCCAAAGCAGGTAACTCAGGAACATGCCCAGGCAGGTTTTGGAGACCTCCAGAGAAGGAGACTCACACCCTCCCTGGGCAGCCTGTGCCAGTACTCTGTCATCTGAACAGTAGTTTTCCCTTATGTTTTTAGTGGAACTAGACACAATAGAAAAAATGGATGCCCCAACCTTCTGACATCCACCATTTAGATATTTGTGAATATTAATGAGATCTTCCCTCAGTCTCCTCTTTTCTAGACTAAACAGCCCCAGTTCCCGCAGCCTTTCCTTGTATGAAAGATGTTCCAGTCCCCTGATCATCTTGGTGGCCCTGCGCTGGACTCTCTCCAGCACTTCCCTGTCCCTCTTGAGCTGAGGAGCCCAGAACTGGACACAGGACTCCAGATGAGGCCTCACCAGGGAAAAGTAGAGGGGGAGCAGAACCTCCCTTGACCTGCTGGCCACACTGTTATTGATGCATCCTCGAATGCCATTGGCTGCCTTGGCCACGAGGGCACATTGCTGACTCATATTTAGTTTATTATCAATCAGGACTCCCAGGTCTCTCTCTGTAGAGCTGCTCTTCAGCACGTCACCCCCAGCCTGTACCAGTGCATGGGGTTGTTCCTTCCCAGGTGCAGGACTCTGCACTTGCTGTTGAACCTCATGATACTCTTCTTTGCCTGAATCTCAAGCCAATCAAGATCCCGCTGAATGACAGCACAGTTTTTCTAAGTCAATTAGGTTCAGGTACTTGGAAAAAGTTTAGTTTGATTTTTTTTTTTAAATTGTAGAATATTTTCTTGCTCTAATAAGCTCAAATTTTGAAGAATAGCTTACAGAATACAAAGATGCCCATAATTTTTTTTGCATCAATCAAAGAGTTAAAGTTATTTTCCATATAAACTGTTTTTCAGATTCCCTTGTTCTTCAGAAGTAATTATAATAACTAATTTACTATATATTGAATGTGTTATTTACTGAATAGTATATACCTTTTACATAAAATGTACTTTAAACCATTAATTTGTTTTCAAAATCACTTCTCACCAAAATCAGTGTTTGAACTAAGGACAGCATTTTTACATAGGTCAGTATGAGTTAAGATGTCAAAGATCAGAGATGAGAGCAGGGAAGATGATTAAATGTAGACTTTAATAAGAGAAAAATATTTGATTTATAGTTAAATTTTCAGTTTCCGATTTCTGTAGTAAAATCACGTATTTGTAGATAAGGGTAATATGTGTTAAATACAGAGTTAATTTAGATTTAATTTCTTTGAGCATGTTTTTGGCTATTTAGGAATCCTGAGCAAAAGCTATAGTTAAGGAGATGGTTAAAGCTCTTTGCTAAAGGAAATGATGTTTCCATCATTGCTCAGTCCAGCTTCCTCTGATACTGCTGCTGAAGAATTTGGATAAAAGTGATATGATAGTAGGAGGATTTTAGAGACAGAGAATAAGTTTCAGTATCCCTAGCTGAATTGATCCCTGCCTTATTGTGACAATGCCAAATGCCTGTACTACCAAATAGATTAATTCTGCAGTTAAGAATTATTTCTCAAAAAAAAAAAAAAAGTCACAAATGTTGTGTAGATAAATTTCACAACCCAACTACCATTTTTAAGGTGGTCACTCCAACACAAGGAAAAGAAATAAATAAATAAACCCTACTTCATTTGCTTATTGTTGACAATCCTTGCCAGGCAATCACAAGAGGTTTTCTTCACCATTACAATTTTTGTCTGTAGCAAATGCTAAAAAAGGGACCTAGTAATAGTCCAACGGACACAGAGTTTATTTTAGGGGTTTTTTCAGTTTTGCTCACTTACTACATTACAGTGAGGTACACAGGCTGACTTTTTCACTTTCTGATTAACAAGTAAGATAGCTATCATGTTCTCATTTACTTTTATTCGTTGGTGCTGGGCTTTAATTGACAACCTTACTCTTAGTTACTTTTGTTTTGAGACCTCAAAGCCACAATTTATTACCATAATTTAAACAGAATATTAAGCCTCAATATATGCAGTTAATTTAAAGTTTGGTATTGATTTCAAGTACAGTATATCTATTCATGTAGCAAATTGCAGGTGGATTTGCTTTTTATTCTTCTTGTCAGAGTAAAATTTAATTGACTACGAAATCACTTTATTGTTGTACATTACACATTACCTGTAAACCTGCAAAAGAAATAATTTGTTGCTAGAAAAAATATATATCCTGCAGATAGCTTTAGTTTTTAATGAAATATGGTATGTGGAACATCATTTCACTGATAAAATGAGAATTGAGCATTTGACTGTGCAATAATAAAGACTAAGATAAATACATTTCAAATTTATGTTTTGCTAGCCATAATTTATCATCTTTCTCTTGAGGTAATTTAAGTTACAGATGTTCATATGGTCTTCTGAAGGAATTCAGTTAATGAATGTCAGGTATAGCAATACTTGAACTAAGGTAATCATAGTTATTAGTACCTTGACTTTGATTTTGTTGTTGCTCACCTTGTAGTGTGAGAAGATAAACATACTGTACAACTATGTATATATATGCCAGTGGGTATTCAAACTGAAATATTTTCCTTTTCTAGCAGTCTGCACTGGTGGGATCCATCTGTATTTATATATATGTCTCTGTGTGTGTATGGAAAAGGAAATTTTAGCAATAATTCCATAAGAGAAAGAAGTTAGTTTGTAAACTTTGGATTTAGATGAGTTAACCAGGAAGCACTCAAAGGGATTGAGCACGTGGAAAATGTCTAGCAACATGTGAGATACCCATACATCATGTCTCCCTGAGGTGGATAGTGTGTCTACAGGTTGTGGGGAGGGAGGCTTCTTCCAGACAGTGATGCAGAATGAAGATTACTCTCTGGAAATGCTCACCTCTTCAGTGACCAGGAATTATCACTCATCTTTCAGATGTGTGTCTGAAGGCTGATGGTTTAACTACAAGCTGTATCATACTGAAGGTGTTCAAGATCCATTACCATCTAGTGGATTTGGACTATCACATTTTTTTGAGAGTTTCTTAGAGAGATTATAAGCAAAATAATTTGGAACATTTATATAACTGGTCAGTATTTTAGCTACATCATTATGCCTTTTTTGTCAATATTTCATTGCTGCTCAACAATAACCTTCCAAGTTGTAATTTCAAGTGACTTAGAACCACAATATCTCCTGCATGTCGCTGTTTTTACGAATGATTTATGGAGATATGAGCAAATATAAACTCCTGTGCATTACTAAATGTACAGATCTTCAAGATCTCAGGCTGTGCACAGTAATGGCAGAGTTCCTGTTGGAGACAAGGAAGCAGGGTGAGGGCTGTGGGAGAAGTGACTCAAGGCTGTGCGTGCTGGTAAGGGTGAGAGAAAATTGAGAGAGTGAATGAGTGAGAGTTAGTAGTAAGCTTCCTTTTGCTGGGGAGGTCCATAGTTGGGAAGACAGCAGAAGAGGATTGGGACTAAAAACCGAGCAAGATTAAATATGCGTGGTCCCCCAATGTACCTAATTTGCCCTAGTCTTTTGCTGATATACTGGATGATGAGTTTGGTTACTCTTTGGGTAGGAGGAAAGAGAGGCAAGCTTGTGTATGACTCCCAAGGCAAAGTAGCTGGTTGCATCTGGTCAGGAAGAGCCCAATCAATATGAGGTGACAACCAATATTGATTTTTTTTTTTAAATAACAGTAATATATTAATCTTACTTGCCTTTAGAAGCTATGTTACATCAATATGTGCAGATTAATCATTGTTCTGCTAGATGATAATATAAATTATGCATATATATATATATATGTATGTATGTTCAAAAAATACTTGAACTCCCAAGATGTGATCAGTGGTACATTGATCAATCGGTGCAAAATCTCTGTTTATCTTCCTACCTCCAACTACCTTATTACACTGAACAAACTTCATTTCCAGTCTTTTGGATTTTCAACCTCATACGGGCCACATTATAATAAATACAAGAGCTTGCTTTATTTACTTTTGAAGTAGTATTCTGATTTACACAGTGGTCTTTGCTTAAAACTTTAAAATCATCTCTCCTTACGTCTTACCGTAAGATATAAATTTCATTGCTCAGGCTTTTTGAACTGTGTTCCCATGTCACAGCCAGAGATAAATACAGTGTAAACTCAGGGCTTCATAGGCAATCCAGGTGGTTTTGTACCTGTGAAGGGGCCCATATTTCTATTCCTAGGAATTTATCTTATTTGCTGTATTTATGCACACATTGGCCCAGAGCGGTAGGCTTCAGTTATTTATGACTTACCTTTTGCTCCAATACAATAGCAACCACACTTTGACAATTTTAAGTCTTCAGAGGAGAAGGTAATTTTAACATTAAAACTTAAAAGCTGTAAGAAGTGGGTTTTTTTAATAACTTTATTTCCCCTTTCCTTTCCCTGGTGACAATTTTTGTAAGGAAAATATTCTCAGTGACTTTTAGAATTAAGCCTTGAAGTTTCCTTTTGGGATGGGAAAGATGGTGAAGTGAATGTTATTTGTGTCTGACTCGGTATCCTGAGAGGAATAGTTTCTGGTTTCTGTTACTGAATCTTTCCAGCCTATTGCTGGGGAAAAAAAAAAAAAAGGATGTTGTATTGTGTTTGCAGTATGTCAGAATATCAGTATATTCAGAAATCTAAGAAATGAGTATCAATGAGTTATTTAAAGCATTGCTTTGACTGCTTTGTGAGCTCAAGGAGTTTTATTTGGATCTTATCTGGTTAAGGCAGACTATCACTGAACAAAAAGAAAGAGCTGGAGGGATTCCAAATGGAAAACAGTAGAAAGTGGCAATAGAAGCTAGCCCTTCTTGTACACATCCAAGTTAAATTAAAGACTCAAACAGTGAATGATGGGCAGAACAATGAATCTTCTCTTAATTTTATTCAACAAATTTCTCTTGTACTGAATTTCTTTCCTCAGTTTCAAACTGCAATTCTGTAATGTCCAACTGCCCATCTTATGGTATTGCTTCATCTTTTTATTTGATTTAATTTAGTCTCGGTAACTTTTGCTGTAATGGTACAACAGCCAGTGATGAAATTTTAAGCCTCTGCAAGGATCTTAGATTTCCTAATGACTTTTCTATATGACTTCTATATTTCCTACACTCATCATCATTTGTTTTAACACACCTAAAAATCCTCTAATCTTCACAAAGTGTTTCTAATCCGTTGTTCTACAGCCTATTTTATGATTGCCAAAGGTCTGAACTAAATGCTGCAACATTTCTCTGCATGTAAGCAGAGGTGTCTCAGTCCTCATAGGAACAAAGGACAACTTGCTTCCGAATAAACTGATAGAGTCATATCAATATGTCAATATGGTGAGTTATTTATACCTGGATTTGATTTAATAAGGAATACCAAGTTGAGGTGATGAAGGCTCTTTGACTCTGCATGTGAAGTAATTAGTTGCCTCGCCTTCCATAAAGTTCACATCTGCAGTGGGACCTAACCTTTTTCAGTAGCTCACACTGCATCAGATGAAGTTTTCATAGATCCAGTCTGAGAGAAGAGCTTTTTAATTTTTTTTTTCTACCTTCTTTTTCCAAATTAAAATAAGTAATCAACAGCTAAATGTGACTCTCAGAATCAATTTACTTTATAGCAACAGGAGAAGCCTCCTCCCCAGAGTCCTTTCATAGTTCATAAAATATATTACATGGAATTATAAAGAACCAGATCTGGAGATGATTTAAACTTGCTTTGCTCTAATGAAGCAGGAAAGCAGATGCTCAGAGGTAAGGTAACGTGTTTGTTGATGAGTTTAGTTGAGATTTTCCAGTTACAGCCTTTAGAAGTATTAATATTAATTCTGGGCTAAATTCTAATGTGAAGAATCGGAATGGTTGTGTCATCATAGATACCCATCTAAGGCTTATAGCTACCTTAATATTTTAAGTACCTTTGGAAAGTTTTCTAGATAAGACACATTTAAAATCAGTAACTCTGAAGATTTTCTGTAAGCCCTAAAAAGCTGCATACATATTTTTAGCTTGACAGTTTGATTTTTAGTGAGGGGACACAAAAGGGAACAACAGAATAAGGAGTTTCTTTTTCAATGGTCTATAGTAGGACTGAATTGAGAGGGAAAGCTTTCTGGAGAAGAATATTGATTTTCCAAAAATAAAAATGTAGTTAAGCTTTTATTACTGCTTATAGCTCACAATCTGTCTTCATCCTAATTCGAAGTTCAAATGTACTACGCTGACTACCTTACCATAAGTGTGCCTTTTGGATTTTTAAGGTGATTTCAGAAGTCTTCCTTTACTAATGCCAATATATGAAGAAAAACCCAAAGAAGTAATATCTTTGAAGTTTCTAAATAAACAAAACATGCACTTTTGATGGCCTTTCTTATATGGGCTCCACAGCTTAAGAGGGACAGAGAACTTATGGAGAGAGTCCAGCCCAGGGCCACCAAGATAATCAGGGGACTGGAACATCTTCCTTGTGAGGAAAGGCTGTGGGAACTGGGGCTATTTAGTCTAGAGAAAAGAGGACTGTGGGAGGATCTCAATATTTACAAATATCTAAGTTATGGTTCTAATATCTAAGTCAGGAGGTTGTGGCATCCCTTTTTTCTGTTGTATCTGGTGGCAGGACAAGGGATAACAGAAGGAAGCTGGAACACAAAAAGTTCCATTTAAACATAAGAAAAAACTATTTTACTGTTGAGGTGACGGAGCCCTGGCACAGGCTGCCCAGGGAGGGTGTGGAGTTTCCTTCTCTGGAGGTTTTCAAAACCCACCTGGACACATTCCTTAGTGACCTGATCTAGGTGGACCTGTTTTGGCAGGGAGGCTGGACTAGGTGATCTCTAAAGGTCCCTTACAACCCCTTCTGTTCTATGATTCTATGTGAAGGCAAGTGGTCACAAGTCACTCCTAAAATTGTTGTGAGATTTGTCAGTTCCTAGTAGTGTTAGTGCTATGTTTAGAGCTGTAGACTCATGGAGGAGCTTAGCCCTCTAGATATCACCTACTCCAGCAGATATCACCCTACACAGAGCAGACCTGTCCTTCAAGATAGGGTGTGTAGGATAGGCAGGACCTTGCCTGATTGCAAAGGGAAGTGCCTGGGGTGATGGCTCCAGGACCTATCCTCATGCCTTGCTCTCTGCAAAGAGGCACTAATTTTCTGTAGAAGTGTTTGAAATATTTTTTATTTTGAGAGCAAATCTGAAGAAATATGGCTTTAGATGTTTGAAAGGTGTATATTTTATTAAGCTCGCCTGAACCACTGCTTTGAGTTAAAAAACCATCAGGAAACCACTGTTGTTTGCTTATAAAAAATATTACTAATGATGTTTATCACATGCAAGCACTGACTGAAATAGGTACAGCATGCAATATTTCCAGATTGATTTATTACTGCCATTACCTAAGGACTTACTCTGTAAAACTTTGTAAGAAAAATATTTAAGAAATAGCTTTGCTCCTACATTAAAAACTTGTAGTTTTCCATCATTCACCTAGAGTTTGTTGGCTATGCTTTTAAGCTTGTGGAAATTCTGATTTATAATGCAGACTCATACAAATATAGTTAATCACAAGAACTATTTTTCATTTCTGCTTGATAACTATGTCTGTTGGGAAAGAAATTAAATAAAGTTCTCTACCAGACATATTTTTTTTAGTTACACTTTTTTTAAGGTATATCTTACCTGGTGTTTTACTTCTTTTGTCTACTCAATTTTTTTTCCCAAGAAATTCATAGATGTGGTGTTGGGATGGGAAGGAAAAAATATCTCTTGGTGACTGGCTTTGGGGAAATCTCTTTTGACACAAACACACACATAAAAACTTTCAACATTTCTAAATGTTTGAAGTAACAGAAGCAAACAAGGATCATGCTGATTCATTTCTGAAATGTTTTGTGTTGCAAAAGAGAGACACTTTTTTAATGACTAATTCTGGTGTTTGCTTTCTATTATTTTTAAATAGCTTTTTAAAAAATGATTTAGTGAAATTAATAAGTATAAGATCAGAAAAAAACACAGGTTGGAGGAGAGGTAATTCACATTGAATGAGGTTTGTTTACCGTATTAACTCTACTAATTTCCATCATTTTAAAGTACTGCTCTATTCAGTTGATGAACTACAGAGCAAAAGAAAGTACACAGCATGCTTTCAGACATCAGAATTTGCCTCTGCCTAGTAGTCAAAATATAGCAGATATTTCTGAAGAGTCAATGCCAATGACTTGTGAGTTATGCCTCTCTGTCTTCTGCTTTGTATGAGTCTCGATAAAAGGATTGATTAAGGAGCCAGCATTCAGTGTTTAGTCTGCAAACTCAGCCTCCAATTTGTGTCTATAAAAGGTGTATAACACTTCATGTCCTTGGTATGTCTTGCTTGTTTTTATTTCAAGGTCTTGAAGGCAGAGCATACAGTAATGACTTACTCTTTTATTTGACACTTTTTTAACAATCTCTGAATTTCAGTATATTAATCATTAAAAAATTTAAAGTCACTCTCTGCAGTGTCTAGAAGGACCTGGCAATATAAAAGTGAAATCTTTCTTTCCTCAAAGATCTGAATATTTGCTTCAGAAGTTCATGAAAGTGAACATCTTTGACAAAGTTTCCAAAGAAAATAAAAAGATGGCTAAAATGAGAGCCAAAACCCATCTGTTCGGAGAGAAACTTACTGTGATCTAATTTGAAATAGAGCCAAGTGAGTTTCAGAACAGTTTCATCTTGTCATTATCATAAACAATAGTTACACATCTCATTTTATGGAGAAGAGTACAAGTTTTGCTTCATCATTCTGCCATCCTGAACAGTAGCAGGGAAAGAATCTGTGTCTTTTGTGGAAAAGGGTTTCCATTTGCCCTAAAGAAATGTATCCAGCAGAATCTCTGAATACCCAACTCCATGAAAAATATCCCAGTTTCAGTTTTGTTGTTTATTATTTAACATATTTTTAAAACAGAATCAATTCTGGGATTTTTTGTTTATTGTTCTCTTCTTGTTTAAAAATAAACATAAAATCCTAGTTATTCTAAAATTAAATGGTTTTGGGCAACTGAAGAAAAATCTTCCTAAGATGCACACTTTTTAGCTAAACAGAAACATTTCACTTGTAACATTTCAAAACCTTCTATGTCTCCCAGAAAATGAAGTAAGTAAAATCTCCAAGGCTTCAAGGCTTACAGGAATTCAAGATTAATGTGATAGTTTTATGGGAAAACGATGTATATAATGGAAGTCTATTTTATTGGTTATAATAAGAAAGCAGTGAAAGAAGGCTTGGATCTCAGTCTCAGATTGACATCCATGTTCAGCCTTCTCCTATTCTACTGATTTGTTATTTCCACAACAAACAATGTTAAAAGATAACTGGCACAAGGAAGGGAGGAAACATATGTCCTAGTGGAGATAAGCAATTCTCACTGAAATTGTATAGAATCTGGTTATACAAATTGTGGTTGACTTAATGTGACAAGTGCTTCTACTGACAAAAAGCCAAATTGACAATGACCTTGATATTTTCATAAGGTAATATCTAATATAAACATACCGTTTTCTTGAAGCTGCTTGACACAGTCCTGTTTGTGCTGCTATGCCTGTGTCATTTATGCATGATTTTTCCAGTGCACTATTCTCAAGCACTTGAAAAAAAATTCTATCCACCTATATTTGATTCCTCTCCAAATTCACCAACTGCTAATGTGCATTTGCAGAGGAGTGCATCAGTGATGTTTTTATGAAGCAGATTTGGAGAGTACTTGTGTTTTTTAGTCATTTGCAAACAGATGTAGATTTCTCATGGAAGAAAAATATCACTTGTAGGCCTTGGATAAAAGTTTTAGATATAGATTGTGGCAATTCTTAACAGCAAAGAGGGTTGGTCATACACATCAATTAGTCTTGTGACTTTTGGATTGATTCTCCATTGAGTTCCTACAGAGTCAATGGGAAAAGGTAAATCTCTCTAGAAAGGAACTTCAGATACTCTAAGTTTTAAAGTTTGACACTTCCCATTATTTTCTATAAGAGTTTGCTCTTCAGTTATGTCACTGTATGTTGGTGTTAATGGATTTTCTTTTTTCAGAGGAAAATTGAGTATAGGTATGGGGTACCTTTTAGATCTGCAGTTTTACATGGCCATTGCCAACTAAATAGAAAATTGCTGTATACATTTGATTCCAAATAATAATTAGATCTGAAAATAGAGTTCTGGTATTCAGAAGTACGAATCCTTTTGCATACAGGTATATTTAAGGCTAAGGGAATGGGGTCTTTTCAGCTTGGAGGAGACTGAGGGTTGACCACATTAATGTTTATAAATACATAAAGGGTGGATGTCAGGAGAGTGGAGCCAGGTTCTTCTCAGTGATGTCCAATGATAGGACAAGGGGCAATGGGTATAAGTTGGAACATAAGATGTTCCAAAGAAATACAAGCCATAATTTCTTCACTATGAGAGTGATGGAGAACTGGAACAGGCTGCCCAGGTGGATTATGAAGTCTCCTTCTCTGGGGATGTTCAAAACCCACACAAATTCCTGTGTGATCTACTCTGCTCTGGCGGGGGGATTTGAGTAGGTGATATTTTGAGGTCCCTTCCAGCCCTTGAGATTCTGTGATTTTGGGCATTTTCAGAGCTCAATCGCTTTTAGTGTCTACTGTTTCAATCTTGTGGCATCTTTACTGATGTGGAGTGCAGTTGCTATTAAAGCTGTTTTCTTGTGCTACAGTTAGCTTAATTGTGCATTTTTATAGTGAAAAATGATTATACAGGAAAACATTTAAATGCAAAAATGTATTTACTAGAGAATATGAACAAACCAGGTGGAGTTGCAAAACAATCAAATCAGATCCTTACAGTCGGTATGTGTACAGTCTAGGATTTCTAGAGAAATTGAAAAAGAACATTGTATAAAGCAGAGAAAAAAACTACAAATTTTGAGTGAGTCATTTTCCAGGGATTAATTAAATATTTATCATACCAAAGAAATGTAATTACTCCATAACTTCCTATAGGAAACTTTTCCGTCAGAGGAGAAACTTAGCTAATATTCATAAAAAACAAAACAGAACTTGAGTTTTCTGTCTCGATATGCCTATACAGCCATTTTGAAGAGTCATTGTGTCTAGCTTACAGAATATTTAAGTAGCCAGTCCATTGTGGAGAAACCACAAGAGAGAAATCTAAACCCTCAAGGGTTTAATATCCAACAGCATGATGCTGATTTATTCATATGATGTATCAAAACATGATTTCCTTTGGAGGTACAAATTCATCCCTGGATACACTTCCTCCATTTCTCCTGCTAGTTTAGTTTTCTTATTTACCTTGTGAAAGCTGTTTTGGTTTTTTTTTAGCACCTTTCCTTTCAATATGATAATCTAATATAGTCTACAAACAGCATTATTGCTGTTTACCCATAGAAAACAGGAAAATATTGTTGTAGTTTTCATTTATTTTGTTATATTATACATGCTATATCACAATATATGTCAGAATCAGTAAAGATGACATTTCAGAAGTATTTTGTCATTGTAACTTTAGCTGAAACTACTTGGTCATCAGAAACAAATTTGCAAGTACATTTCCCTTACTATTAAGTTCAGGTCTATGACCAACTTTTTGTTTCTGTCAATCAAGAATAGCAATTGACAAGTTAACTTTGGCAACAAAAATACTCAGCCTGGAAGGTGGTTTAAACCTGCTTGCATCTGCTTCTTCTATTATTTCTACTGAATCTCCATCTTTATCTTTTAAGTTAAGTTCCAGGAAATGTAGTTTTGGCCCAGAGTGCCATCAGATGAGGCTTATTTGAGCCCTTGGTCCTTCAGTTTTAACTAATCCTACTAAGGAGATTTGATCTAGTAACTGAGTGATGTTCAGAATGATGTTGGGTAGGACTGCACCATAAAGACGGTCACTAGAAAGGGGATGTTGCCCATGGTGCCTCTTCTTTTCTTCCTCATTCTTCTGTCTTAAGAAACAGAGTTTCTTGCAGCCTCAAGGTGGTAGGAGAGGAGCAGAAAGATGTGGATTTGCTATACTGTATTTAATATCAGATGTTTGATGCATGTGAAGATAGATACCTGGGACCTAGCCCCACAGTTTGTAACTTACAGTCTCTTACAGTTTTTAACAGCAAGGGTAGTCTGACTGCCAGATAGTACTCCCATCCAGCATGTGCATATACATATAATCTCTTGAGAGAACACTTAA
The DNA here is from genome assembly GCF_028858725.1 of Colius striatus. NCBI lineage: Eukaryota > Metazoa > Chordata > Aves > Coliiformes > Coliidae > Colius > Colius striatus. The sequence goes on from NC_084762.1 coordinate 11,192,409, forward strand.
ATGCAAACAGGTTTGGATGCTGTCCAGCAAAGTTGCTGTTCTCCTAACAAATACATAAAATTATGAAATACTTCAGCAGCAGTAAAATTTAAGAGTTCACCTTTGGAAATTTATCTGAATAGACAGAGACTTGAAGCTCAAGAAAGAAACATTTATGAACCCTATAGGAGTATAGTGTATTGTGTAGTTACAATTGGCCACCTCTGTTACCTAGCAGAAAGGAATGGGTGTTTTCTAAACAAGTAATCAGAGTATTTAAGCATTTACTGAAAAGTGAGTTTGAATTCTCTGTATGTTCATCATTTACAGTTGAATGGGCTTTGTATTTTGCAGTATTACCAATGTTATTAGTGAGACCACACATCTACTGGGATTTGTAAGATACCACAGACTAAATTTTTAAAGCTGTAAAAACACATATTCTTCAAAAGCAACTAATGTTTATTGGTTTGTTTTAAAGTTCAATGTTTATTGTTTGTAATAGAACTGATTTTATTGGTTCCACTGATAAATGTAATTGATTAGAATATATTGCCTTCTTCAGCCACAGACATTAGATCATTTATTAGAAGGATTAAACAGTATTGAGATAAATATTTTATCAGAAGTTTTGCTTAGATAATACGTAATTTCATGGCTGTCAGCTTATTAATATCAGAGAAGCAATGTCACTGTACTCGGTGATACTGCAGCAAAGAAACAGACTTGCATGTGGTACAGTAGAGCAACATCCATCCTGCTGTCTTTCTGTCTTTGTAATCCTTATTAGCTAAACTGTGCTGACTTCATTAAGAAATGTAACAGAAAAGTACTTTCTGTTCTCTACTTTCGTCTAGAGACAGAAGTCTTGTTCTCTATATTTCCCTTGTTTTTTCTCATGTCATGGTCTCCTCTTCCAGCTTGAAGGCTTCCCTTTTATGTGGTTGTTGCAGCTGAATTATTAAGAGAAGTTATAATTTGAAGTCAACTAAAAGGATTCTATTAATGATCAATGATCAAATGGTAATTGATCAATGACTGAATTAGAATGCCAATCAATTCAATATTTGTTAATTTGTGATAAACAGTGGTCTGACACTGATTTAAGTGATCATTTAGACAGTGACTAGGTAATGATTTAGATAATGATTCAGACAATGGTAAAAATACTACTTTCTACACTTGTAATAATTAAGCTCTAGCTAGATATGTGTAAATGTCGTTAGCATACAATACAATTTTAAGACTAAAGTAAAATGTGGCCTACCTCATTATAGATATCAGATGCCAGATGAAGTATCTCCCAACCTTGAGGAGTAACCGTTAGAGATGGCCCAGCTCAAAGGGGATATCACTGCTATGCAGCCTTCATCTGTAGAAGAGAGCTCAATAGGCTCAGGGGGGCTGTAAATTTTATACTGTATAGTGAGTTACTTGTTGTCAGCCACCCACTTTGATGAATGATTGTAAGTGTGTAGCTGTAGCAGTTTTAGTTTTGTCTAATTCTAGATTGGACTAGTACCCTTAGCTTCTGATAAAGCATAGCCTAGAGTCTTTAGTTCCTGAGAAGATGCAGCCTAACACAGCAGGGTTGATTTTGGTCACGCCTACTTCTGGATGACACCTGAACCACAGTACTGTTCACTCACTCAGCATGGGTGCATTTATCACAGTAGTCAGGTAATTAGAGACCCAATAAAAGGGGTGAATTAAGGTTGCAGAGAAAACATGGTTTGTGCAACATCTCAGCTCTTAGCTATATAGCCTTATGGCTACTTTTTGTTTATAACTTATAAACCAAGTACCAAGAATAGTCTGTGCTTCTGAAAGAAGTTTATTATCACTGGTCAAATGACAGGCAAAGACTTTTGATGCATCTTAAATATAGCAGTACAGTTGTATATATGTATAGTTTATTATAGCTATGATAAAAATACAGAGATTAATTTGGCCTCAGAGCATGTGAATGTGACATTATGGACCTATAGAGCTGCACAATTGAGTTGTCTAGAGCATCACTGATGACTACATCTGCCTATTGCTATATCTGTAGTGCATGTATGAGCTAACAGTGTTATACTGGTGTCATTTCATTTAGAATTACAAGACTCTACTCATCTTCCCTTTTACAGTTGTCAGCACAGAACATTTTTGCAATTAAACATTGCTTTCAGCAATAATGTGCTTTACTATAATAGTAACAAAATGTAAAGGTTAATTAATGATTTTTAAGCTCAGCTTCTTTATATTCAGTTTTCTTTCTAAACAAGAGAAAAAATAGGTAGAACATTAGTATTGTTATCTAGCATTCAAGAACTTTCCAGAGTGGCATTTTTATTGTAATTTTAATGGGATTGCAGATATAAAATGTAATATATTATATATATGTATAATGTGTGTATGTATATATATGATACAGAAAGAACACCCTTATTACAGAGGAGTATTCTTATCTTTTTAATAAATACTTTGCAAATGATTATTGTAGTGAAAAAGCAATTTAATTGTTTTGAAACACCTTCTCAAAAGTTATTAATTATATCCATTCTTTGATACACCACCATTAAAGGTGGTGTTCTTGGGAGTCCTTGAAATATCCTACTTACTAAGAGGATAAACTTTGCTGTTAAATTCTTAAAGCTCAGTTTTTCAAGGCTAGGAGAGTGTAACCTCTCTTATTCAAACTTTAATGCTGGTGTTCACTTGGTCCTTTTTTAAAGGAAAAGACAGAATAAATTGTTTTCCCCAGGAAAAAAAAAAATCCTTGTTGTCAAATAACATTAAATCATCCAACATTAGGTCATCTATAGTTTCTGGTGGGGTTTATTCACTTGTCTTTTGTGCACTGACTTCAAAGTAAACACTCCCTGAGCTCCATTTGCTTGCTTTCACTTGAAAATCATTCTGGTCAGAAACTAGTATTGTATCAACCTGGATTTACAGGTTATTGGAGCAGTTATTATGAACAAGCTGATCAAAAAGGTGGCAAAATACACTTTAACAGAGGTTTGTCTTGTTTAGTAATATCTCTTAGCAAGCAGCTTTGCAAGAGAAAACAAGCTAAAATGAAATTGTACAGTACAATGTGTGTAGCTTTTCTTCCTAGCAATTTCTTCACTGTAGGCAATAATAATGGCAAGAACAAAGAAGTGACATGATTTTTTAAAATAGAAAATGCACAAAGGCTTGTTACCCTTTGGCTTTTTACTTCATTACATTTATCTTTTACATGTATATTTTTAAAAGAAACAAAAAAACAAGCAACATTTCCTGTAAACATAACCCGAGGAGGGTTTGAAGCAGTGATACACTAAATGTTGTCCTGTACGATTGTTTCTATACTAGGAAAAAATTTCCTCAAATGGAATTCTAAACGGTTTTCCATTAATAAAACATTATGTTTAGAAGCCTATTGAAATAAAAACCTGACTAGACAATATAAGAAGACTGAAAGGAAATTATTCCAATGTCTTTTTTACTGATATTTAAGATGGTAATTATTTTGTAGTCATTGCCTGATTTGTGAACTTATATCTGGTTTAGCCAGTAATGTTCTATTTAGCAGTATACCCAGAAAAAATAGATGCTTTTATTATTTTCTTGCTTACAAAATCTATTATCATATTAAAACAAAGCAATACAAAGGCATCAAATTGATTCGACATATTCTATCTTTAGTAAAATCTTTTGGGGATTATTTATTGCTAATCTTATCCATATATTTAATTATTCTTTGTTTCTACCTTTTTAGGTGAAACTTAGCATGTTTTGAGGGTTTTGGTTGGCTAGATTTCTTTTCTCTTTTGCTGCTATATTATTTTTCTGTATTTGCTACTAGTATACCATTCCCAGTTGAACAGATTTGCTTAAAGTATTTGTTGGAGGATTTGTCATTTCATGTGCGTGTTTTCCCATGGCTCTGAATGGAGATTGTATTTCCCTAGACTTCTTTTCTTTATCTTCCCTTTGTTTTCCCAGGCTAAGCACTTCAAGTTTTTATTCCAAATTGGATATGAAAACTTACATGCCAACATTTCTGTTAGTTACTCTCTCTTTGCTCCAGTGTTCAATACTGTTGTTCTGAGGCTATTTGTCTCCTATTTGTTCCTAAAAGGCCGGGGGGGGGGGCGGGGGGGGAGATAAACTTAGTCTCAGGATTTTGACCTCCATTTTGATAATGCAATTCTCATTTTATTGCAAAGTTTATTCATTTATAAAATGCTTCTTTCTCCACTTCCTGTGAGGTCTCAGTTTTTTTCTGAGGGTTTGGTTCATACATCTTAGATATGCTTCAAATTCTTTAATTCTCCTGTACCTAATTACATGCATTTTAGTCAGATTTCCTGATTTTAACTTAGAGGAATTAGAAATCTCTCCCACATTCAGTGAACATGGAACATGTTTCTTTCAGTTCTAAATTTTTGCTGCTTGGAAACTTCAAAGCTTCTGCAAATTCAGTTTTGTTCCTTTTCAATCACATGTTTTTGATGTCTCAGAATTTTAAAGATGATTCTCTTTCCATGTACTTAGTACAATAATAGTCTTCTCATATACCAGATAGACCTCAATTAGAAATCACACAGGTAATAAAGATTGCACTTAATTCTGCCACCTTTTCCTTCCTCATGTCTCACCCTTCCTGGACCTCTGCCACTTCCATGGAGTTCGGGTGGCTGCAGTGGAAACAGAAAAGGCAAGATTTTTTTCTTTCGTCAATATTTTACTGATTGAAGAAGAGAGAAGAAAAACAAGTAGGGGAAAAAAGAGAAGTAAGAACATAACCAGAGGTGAAAAATACCAAAAAATATGTACCTAGAGTCTTAGGAAGCTCAGGACATCATTTTTAGAGTGAAATTCAATCAAATTTACACTGTAAAACACAATAAGTATGCATATTAGTACTAATTTAAAGTATACCTCAAGTTCATAGAATCTTGAAGAAGTGCCATATTTTTTGTACAACACTCAAAAAGCACATTTATAAGGACTGTTACACTGTCTATTGTTTCCTAAGTGCAACATCTAATCAGACATTTAACAAGACTACCATGCATGAGTTTCTGCACAGTAATAAAGAATGTGACATCTTTTACTCTGCAGCTATAGATGAAACAAGCTAAACAAACATGCAAATGTTTATTATCTTGCAATGACTACAGCTTAGTCGTATGGCAGCTTTTCTGTCAAATTCAAAAGTTAGCCACATAACAGTTGTGTATAATAAATGTTCCCTATGTGGGAGGATTGCATAACACTCACTTAAGTAAATGAGATGGACATTAGATGCTTTATTCTTTCTGTCATTCATATTCAGTGACTTTGACAAGCATGGTAGTTTCACATGGGAATATGTATGTCTTTATGCATAGCAGCATAACTAATTTAATTACAAGACAAACTACACTATAATCTTTTGGACTGATATGGATATGTCTTAACATATTGTAGGAGTTAATGGAACACGGTTCATAATAAAAAGAAGAACTAATGTAGACAGAAGGGTGAAATTACTCATTTCTGTCTTTTGGTTTCCAATAGTTATCTAAAAAGAATTTTAATTCACTACAGAAAAATAGACATTTTAGTGCCAGATTAATCTGACCTGTTTTATCTTTCTATTTAGTATGAGATGAATCACATCCAAAGTGGCTTGTTTTTTGGTTTTTTTTCTTTGTCTTAATGGAGAACCTCTTCAGACATCTCAAATGTACTCATACATATTTTGTCAGATCAAATCATAATGAGAAGGGATAGATAAACTTGAATTGGTTGAGTTTATACTTGAAACTCTTCTTACTGATGGAAGAATTCAAAGGGGAAGAGTGAGAAGTAGTGGACAGCAGTGACGCAAACCATGAATGGGGTTTTATTGTTGCTGAAAAGGATTTAACAAAAGTAGCCCTCACAAGCCAACATGAAAAGAAGATCTGGTAACCTTCCCGAACTAGCATTCAGCAGACATAGAGCGACCCTGCAAAAGTAGTCACATGTAGATGTCCTGAGTAAAATAGTGGTCTGTTCTCAAATGAAACAACTTCAGTGATAAGTTACATAAAGATGTCTATCAGACCCCCGAAGGCCTGAATGGAATAAAGGCATCATCATGTGTAGTGAAAGTTAATGTTCTACTCAATTAGATCTGCTAAACAAGATGCACGTCTGTTTATCTATTACTTGGAGAAGTACATACTATTTATTCCAACTGATTAGCCAGGGATTGAACTCTCACTGCCTTAGTGAGAGACAATGATAGGTGCTGTACTCCAGGAGGAACATTAAGCATGTTAAGGAATATCAACTCTTTCTTCTGTATAATTACTTCTCTCTTATTGACATTTCAATTATGAGACTCTTCCATCAAGATTATACACAAAATTCAAAATATAAATTCTTTCTTGAGCTTCAGTCATAAACCAAAACTCATAAGTGTGGACCATTATCCTTTCAGGGAGCAATATGAGCATTTGCTTGTGCAATTTCAGTTGGTTACAAGATCTGATTTTTTTCCTGCTTGCTACATTGGGCTGATGTGGGCTGACGTTACCTCTGTAGGATTTTCAAAGACATGTATCACATGTGCAGAGCTTCACAGAAGAGAGAAAAGGGTTGATGCTAAGAAGCAGCAGGGCTTAGTAATACGTGAAAGAATGGCTATAGTTTGGAAAAATTGTGGAAGAGCTGCTCATGCATATAGAATCTATAAAATCACTGGTATTTCCTTGGAATATGTAGCTGTATTGTTTGTTAGACTGTGACTTTACAGTACATGCTGTATAAGTTAACTTCACCGACTGTGAATTAAACTGTGAGTGAAAGTCTCTGACAGATATTGAAAGATCAATGATGTGAATATTAAGGACACTTCACTTTCCAATTATGCTACCTTTCTAATTGAGTTTTTACATTTCTTACAGCTCATTTCTAAAAATATACATAATTAGTACAGAAACACTGTCTGTTTTTCCAATATGAATCAGGATAATTCATACCTCATTTTCTTTTTCTTCTGGATAAGCCATATCTTCTCACTGGATAAATCCATATCTTCTACAATAAAAGCAAATATGTGTATTGATGTTTAACAGAAATAATTGCAGTCATTATTATTTCTGGGATCATAGAGTTGTACCAAAAGGAAGGCTTATTTCTTTCCCCTCATTTCTGTCTTCTCAGTCCTGTTATCAAGGTTTTAAATTTATTATCTTGCTGATAGAACTGTTGAATACAGTAGGTAATTGAACCTATATTAATAAATAACAAATTGCATGTTTAAATAAACTAGCAGTAAATAATCACTCTAGCATTTTTGGCAAGAATGTGATGGATTACTGCTGACTCAAATTTGTAAAAGAGAAAGATCCTTTTGTTCTGCTGGAAATGTTGATAATCACCGTTACCTGCCCACCCTTCCCAACTTTATGATATTGTATCAGATTTTCTAAACCTAATGTCTAATTTGATATAAAATTTTGATATAGAAAGTCAGATGCCTACTACTGAATCTTGATTTTGCAACCCATTTTGCCTTGTAAATAGTTCATAGTTGCCTTCTGCATCTCAGCATCTAAATATGTGCAGATTTGTCACTGAAGTAATGGTTTATTGGTGGATGTGATAGTGCTGGGTTAGCAATTGGACTCAATGATCTTTAAGATCTTTTCCAACCTAAAAGATTCTGTGGTTCTGTGACATTCAAACACAAAGTGAGCTACCAAAATATGAGTTTCTAATGGTAGTTGCTGGAGCATTCTTCTGTAATTCACTAAATGAAGTTGCATTTCCTTCAGTCTCCTTCCTTCAGTTTTTACTCAGTCTTGCATAAAGCTTAGCTATAATGAAAATGTTAGAACTAATGTAGGTGCTGCAGTGTAATTACTCCTTTATTAGCCATAAATATTCATCACTACTTCTTCAGTACTTATGCCTCAAAAAATGTAACTCACAGCACATTTTTGCTACTTCTAATGCTGAACTGCTTAAAAAACATCAAGCTTGTTCCTACTGTTCTAAGTATATCTGAAATAGTTTTCTTTCAATTTGGTGGATGAATTGCAAAACAAGGAGGAACTTAGTTGAAATGGAATGAAGCTCTATTTAGTATTATTTTTGACAAAATGAAAAAATAAAGCAATGCTCATTTTTCCGTCAACATGACAATTTCATTCACATTTCTGTATTAAACATGCAAAACCTCTCAGCAATAGAATAAAAAATTAAATTGAAAAAAATATTACTTTCAAAAGAAGTGTTGAAAAGTTTATATTTTTTGGATGTTTTCAAAGAAATACTGTTTCAAATCCTCTTTTAAAGGTTTTCAATTTTCCTTCTGGCTAAGGCTACTTGAAAAAAAACCCATCTGTAATCATAGAATCATGGAATGGTATGGGTTGGAAGGGACCTTTAGAGATCATCTAGTCCAACACCCCTGCAGAAGCAGGTCAACCTAGATCAGGTTGCATAGGAACATGGTTCATGTCTTCTCAAATCTCCACTTTTTGGGAGAAACAACATTTGTTTTGCTTAGTTCTAGCAACGCTTTGAAACAGTTGCATATTATGAATGGTTTCTACCGCTGTTTGATCTTTCTACACACTGAATAGGAACTTATGTGAAATTTTGTATGCCTGAAAAAAATTACAAGGCTTATATTTTTTAAATAAGGTTTAGAATACACTAACTCTCTAGATTTGCATTTAATGAGAGATAACTGAGAAAAATACTGAGAAATTCAATTAGCTACATTCTCTGCTCAAAATTCCAAAACCATTGGTGTAATATCAAAGTCTCCATGGAAATGTCACTGTAGGTACAACCAACATTAGGCAGGCTAACCTAGATTGGACTAAATGATCTTTTGAGATCCTTTCCAGCCCTTGAGATTCTGTGGTTCTGTGTGATAGGATTTCTCTCATAAGTTGCTCAACAGCCATATTGTTAAGAATTTACTTTAGGATTCAACCAAAATGACAAACATTCCATGAATATTTCCCATTTCCATAAAAATTTCTCCTAAGCATAATCTTTTGTTTCCTTCAATGCTCAGGAATGCAAAGCTCACTGTTTTTGTGGAGTAAGAGGGCAATGCACTGGACAGACAAGGATGTGCTGTGCTAGAAGAGGCAGATCCCACAGGCTGATAGTATTTTGGAAGAAGTGACCATTAAAAAAACAAAATAGAATCACTAACACTGATATCCTGTTTATACTTAGTATCTGGCAGTTTTCAGACAATGTATATTTGAACAATAAGTATAAGAGAGATCTTTTCCCATGTGAGACCATTCTCCACTAATCACAAAGGCTATGAATTATTCAATGTTAGTTCATGTTATAAATGGTTTAATATTTTGAAAAATTGCTGTGGTCCCCTTGACTTCTGATTTAACATATTAAAGTCTTTAAAGTTTTATCTTAGCTTTCTAAACTTGTGGTTTTCCCCTTCTCTGTGTGTGTAGGCACACAATTGTGTTTGTGTGTGCAGATACTGACATGCTTAAATCAAGATGTGTTCTGCTTCTGAAGAGATGTAGACCTCTGCAATAAGAATTCTGTACAATGATTTGACTCATCATGCCACATAGCTCCCTGGAACCTTCCTCAAAGCTTATATGTCGTGCAGACTCTGCTGTGGTTGCCTGATTTTTGCCTTTTGACTCATATGCTGTCTTACTTCATTAACAGTCTTGACTGAAGTGGTGTTTCTCTAGGGACCAAATTCTAGTCTGTTACAAAATCTGTTCTATGTAAAAAATGAGAGTTCTCTGTACTATTTACTTTTTATTTTTACCTGTGTTGATGCCAATTAATCTCATCCTGAAAGTTTGGTAAAAAAGAATTATTACATTGTGAAAATCCACCTGGAAGTACAAAGATTGTGAATAATTGCTTGTTACAACTTAAGCCCCCAGCATATTCTCCTTTGTTCATTTTTAGACACCCTGGCATTTGTTATCACAAGGAAAGAAACATTCTTCAGATCCCAAACAATAAGACAATACTTTATTTATGTAGAGGAATCAAAAGACCGATTACTGAAACAGATGTTTTGGGCTTACCACATTGCTGTCCTGCTGGTGCAAGCAGCCACATGGTATAAATCACAGAGAAGCAATGCATACCAGCATCCAGTTTCTTTGATGTATAGTTGCTGTGATCCAGGTGAAAGCAGAGTATCAAAGTCTTGCACTGACTTGATCACTGGACTTCTAGAGAAAGGGTGAATAGTGAGGATATTCACTCCTTCCTCTGCTTCAGGTCTTGAAATCTGGTGTTCCTTTATTGTTTGGTTGGTTTGTGTAGTTCTCATTTGGCAGAAAACAGTCATCATCTCACAAATTCACAGAGAGATTTAGAAATTCCCAAATTGTTATTCCAGTAAAAGATTATTCAGTCATTACTCCCCATTTCCCCAGGTGCTGGTTGGTTGTGATCCCAGTAGGAACAGCACTCAGACTCCGCAGGGTGTCATTCACAATGCTATTCTTTAAAGCTAACACTGTAAGAAGAACATAGCATGAATAATATTATGCTGCTGTAGATGCTGGGAGCCCAAGCACTGTTTAACAGGTGACCCAGATGCAGCATGCCATGCAGACCCTGTCTATGGCAGAGGTTCTCCCTTTCCAGTCATTCTAAGACATTACAGGATTTTTCTCACAAGGAAACAACCACATTCATCATTTCTACAGTCAAAACAGAGATGACATTCTCATGAGAATTTCTTGCTGCAGTTAGATAAAGGCAGGGCCAAGCAGGTGGTATAATCATGTGGGAGCTGACTGTGGGCTCCTCCATGACAAGTTGGCTGAGTTTGTACTTCAGCTATGGGATTGTCCAGCCCAGCACTGGATATGAAATGGTTTTCCAGTCAGGGTGGCTGTAAATGTTCATCGAGCCCAGCCTTATTGCTGCACCTGTTTTGTTGTCAAGACATCGTGGTTACAGGTCCCGGGCACAACTGCTTGCAACCATACAAGAACCCTGACTTGTAACACTAGTAATTATCAGTGACACTTATCTGCAAATGAGCTCTTTGCCATTTTCATGGTGCTTCTCTCCTTTTCTGTGTGCCATTGGCTGGTGGCTGAGGCCAACAAGCAAAGTCTGATGTGGTAGGAGAAATTAATTAATTCTGTCTCTCCTGGACATAGAGAAAATGCACTGACATATCCTTGATTTAATTACACAGTATTTCAAACAACAAAATTTCTGTGGATAATGTTAGAAAATTATCTATATTTACATGTGTATGCCATTGTTTGATAGTTGCAGTATGAAATCATTTCATCTTTTTCTACACTGTAAAGCTTTTTAGGATGGCCCCAATTTCCTGGTATACATCTTTACATTCGTTTTCTTCATTTTAAGTAATGAGTAACTATTTGATTTGAATAATGTGAGGAACTTGTTTATGGGTAGAATAACATTAATCCAAGTGTTTGTAACACTTTTGTCATTTTCTGATGTTTGTAAAATCAAAGTGCCACTTTTTCTGGAATACAAATGTAAATAAAACAAAAGAAAGATGCAAACATAACCAAACTGTAAAATAGCTTTCAAATCTACCAAAATATTTGCAGAAAGCTGTTTGCAGCAGTCATCTAGCTCAGGGCATAAGTCATGTCAGTAATGTTAGGGATGTTTTTTCAGTAGTGTTCTAGGAACTTGGAGTGGGACATCATACTTTTATTGCTTCTGTTGAAAAGTGAGACTGGAGTTTCCTTTAAACTTTTTTTTCCTTTCTTTCTGACTCACTTTTTGACCTTTACTCCAGACTTTCATTGTTAGATACATACAGCTCTTTGTTTTATTTGGTTCTTTTAATGGCATTACAGCTCCCAGGATCTCTTTATTTATTTCTTTTTCTGCTGTAACATCCTGAAGTACTGGGTACCTTTTCTTGTTAGCTAAAGACTGAACACTTGGCTTTATCTTTATCTGCATTTTGTAATTATCTTTCTTAAATTAGGTAGATCAAACAATTTATTGGAACTATCTTTCATACTTATTAACTGAATTGATATGCATCACCTGAGAAGCACATCTGATAAAACAACTTGTCTGTACTCACTCAGGAAAAGCAGATAAATCTGAAGAAAATATCTTTTGAATCCCAGTGCAATGAGACTGACTTAATCCTGATCCTGGCTGCCACAATTTAATCTAGTGGTACTTCCAACAGTCTGTGTTTGTTTTGCTTTGTTGTTTTAAGGTTTTTTTTCTATACTATAAAGATTACTAAAACAACACTGTTGTAAAATGTGTCTTTTAACAAAGTACATCTTTCATAAGGATGATATCCTTATATATAGAAGGTTCTAATAATTGGATCCTTCATGCTAAAGCATCTCATGGTATACTGTCAATATAGTAACAAGACTACTTTCTTCTCATTGTATGAATTCACAACTGGAGATAATAAACCCAAGTCATTCCATGCCATGAACTTTCACTAAGAAAGAGCTGAAGTACAAGACACACTGCATAAGGAAAAAGTCTTTATGTTGCAAAACTTCCATGAAAAACTGTCAGAAAATCGCAGTGCTAAAGCTATTCCTGTTTATCATTTCCAAAGTCACGATATACTTAGTTTTCATTGGAAACAACACATGTACATGTATAAACACAACCTGTCTAGTCAGTGCAGTTCATTTGGGGGAAAATAGATTTTTAAACATGTACCTGTCAATGTAATACTGTAAGATAAAACCTTGGGGACCCCTGGAGGCTTCTCTTGTGGATACTTCACTGTTTCAGTGAAAACATTTTGTTTACTTCTCAAACCCATTTCTATATATTGAAGCTTACCAAGCTGACAATATGACATGCTGCATTAATTTAAACTTCTTCTTACTGAAGAAACTAGCACTGCACATGGTTATATTGTTGAAAGGAAGAAGGAGATAGCATTTCTGGACATTTATTCCCTGCAAATGTGACTTTTTCAGAGCTAAGCGTAACATTACCATTAATTTTCAAAATACTATCTTATGAAAATGATGCGTTCTAATAAAGTAATTTCTTATTAGAATATAACACATCTGATAAAGTCAGTTATTAAGTTCATTCATCCCACATTCATTTTGGCAGGAGTAAAATAATCACCATTTTTTGCAATCAGATTCTGTGGTTGGTGTTAAGATTAGCAAAACTTTTTTTTTTTTTTTACGGCACTTTTTTTGTTTCCTGGCATCACTGATGATGGGAACAGAAAGTATTCTCACATTATTTAAATTCCAGCCTCTAGAGAAGAGAGGAATAAACAAGCAGTAGTGTAAAAATGATTTTATTAAACTTCACCTTGCTTTTCTTAAAACTGTGCATTCAGAGGGTTCAACTAAAGTATTTTAGCAAGAGAACACAAGAAAACAATAAAATTAAGGAATTGACACAGTTTGTAAGCAAATGTAAGAATGAAAGTTGTAACATCGTTAGTTCTTCATTACTCTGATGGAAGACACACTTGCAAAACAATTGTTCAATTAGTAGTAGAGTACATAGCATAAATGATTGGAAAGAACATCAGTGGGGGAAAGTGGAAAAAAGTAATCAAAGAGAAGTACTTCCAAATATTTACACTTACTGTTCTGATGTGCTTAATTGACTGTCTTTCAGTGTTCTCAGTGCCAGACAGAAGCAGAAATACCAGGAGAAAACAGTGATTTCTTAATTATTTGTGACACTTCAGGAGGGAAATAGATGTTCTCACACTTCCTGTAGTACAGTGTCAGAACAAGATGTATTTGAAGAAAGAGAAGTGAATGAAATACTCTGAATCCCCAGAACTTCATTCAGAGTAGCTGGAATACTGTTACTTTGAAAAAACTAGTGAGGACCATCAATGTCATACTGACATAAGGAAAAGTGTGGATTTGGGGACTCAAGCTGCACTGTCACAAAAATGTGAAGTCTTGTAGGGAAAAATTTTCCTTATGTTACTTGTATTATGACAGGGAGCAGTTCCCATGTTAAAGATAGATTATTTATTTTTGCCGGTAAGTTATTTCCCAACAATTTGCATCTTCAGAAAAACCCAGACTTTTTAAAAGGCCAGGTTACAATAAGATATCTAGTAAGATTCCAGTTTCAAGAGCGACTCATTGGTGATGAAGACATATAGTATCTTATAACTTAAATAAAGGGGTAGAGTTTCTAAGCAAGGACCTAAGACTAGTTCCCTGAAATGGCAATCTCTCAGATTCACTTAAGTGAGAATAGAGAGATGAAATATCTGTGAGATGACTGTGAGATTTTTCTATCTATGTTGTTATGAGAGAAAATAAGTAGAAAACCTTATTTTACATTTGAACTCAGTGACAATAAACACTAAACCATTTTTGGCAGCATTACTGTAGCTACAGAGAGTGCAATACCTGTGTGGTACCTGTACATGAAAAGTTAAACAAATACCAGGTTAGACCATACTTCGAATGATGAGTATTCTGGCAGAACAAAACACTGTGAGGGCACAAATTCTTGTAGCTTACCCAGATTTTCTCTTTTAGGAGGAACCTATGAGAGTGAGGGAGCAGTGGAACAGGCTGAGGGGTGTGAAGTCTTCCTTGGAGGTCTTCAAGAGTTGCCTGGATATATTCCTATGCAACCTGATCTAGGTGAACCTGCTTCTGCAGAGGGCTTGGACTAGATGATCTCTAAAGGTCCCTTCCAACCCCTACCATTCTGTGATTCTAGTGAGTAGTTATTTCTTAATAAAAATCATTACTTTTTAAAGAAAAAACAAGAATTGTTCCACTCCACATAGGTACCAGGGTATTGAACATTTGACTGAAGTATCAGGAATTAGCACATAATCTGACTGCTTTTGAAGAAGGCTTTTGACAGTGAAATCAAACGTTTCAGAGGCTGTTCATTGAGGCTGCTTGATTTTTAAAATGTATCAATCTGGGATTATTTCCTGGTTTTATTCAGCCAATATATGGATTGTGCAGACCAGTAGTGTTGAGAGAGAGGTGTATTGGCCTTCATCTTCCAGAGGTGGGATGCTTTCAGTGGTCAGCTCCACCTGACGCTTTGTATCTCTTTACTTTTATCCTAGCTTTGTAAAGGGGAATAGTAATTATTTGGTTTTCCTGGGTTTGCTCCTGCAGGCACAGATAATTAAAATGATCATTGCATATTTTTGCAGTGCTGGAGTGTATGAGATCAAAGGAAGCTGATTCACAGACCTCTGAAACATTTGTCAGAAAACTGTGAAAATATCAGATGGAAACTCTGAAATCCATGTAGGTGTTCTTAAATATTTGTTATCATAGAGTTTAAAAAGTTGGCTTGTTCTCTCTGGAGAGAACATGTGTTTTTGTACAGCCTTTCTATATGCTCCTCTATATACACAAGTCAGTTGACACTGTCACCCGCTTTGGTTTGCCATGCTTAATTGATCATGGTTTTTTGTTCTGCATTACTGCATATCAGGACTAGTTCCAGTGAACTATAGTTTTATATAAATATATCTCTAAAAAAAAACCAGCATAATAAAATCAGATTTTAATTGTTTAGCTGATGCCTTTCATCTCTCTTCTGTCTTATCTCTTATTCTGTATCTTTATATGTTACAAAGATGAATATTCTGTAATATTTTGTTTTCTACTCCTTTGTTACCTAATTCTTCTTTCATTCACTTCTTCTACATTTCCTTCTCTCAAGTCTTTCTTCAATACATTGAATTTCATTTTTTGGTATTGTTTTTAGACAGCTAAGTTTCAAAATTAATCTGAGATAATCACTTAATATCTGCACTGATTCTTTTCAACTGTAGTTCTTTCACCCACAGCCTGACATTACTAATCATTAAAAACATTCTACTTGTTTAGATTCCTCATTCATTAGCTTTTATATAGAACATCCAGTAGACGTAAGGGTTTCTGAGGTAGATAATATAATAGCAAGAAAAAAAGATGTCACTCTCTTTTATTGTGCAATGAACAATGGAAGATACGGCATAAAATACATTCAGAACTAAAAATAATGAAATATCTTTTTCATGCCTCTTGCTATTGTGAAAATAGAGTTTTTATGACCTCTGGGCATTTGCCTTCTGTGAAGTCACAAGTAAGACTGATCCTACCAGGATTAGAACTGTTATTTTTAAGTAAATCACAGAATTAATGAGATTATCTGAAACCACGATAATAAATTTCTATTGATATTTATATATTGGGAATTTCACATGATAATGGCTCATCACTGATAAGGAGAAAAAATATAAAGGCTGAATTAAGAGAGGGCCTAAAACAAACTGTTTTGTTTTCCTTAGTCCTATTTCTAACTAAGAGAAAAATGACTGGCAAAACAGAATCTGATTGCTGATCCTGTTGATAATGAAAGACATGCCTCCTTAGGATCAGATTTCAGCCTCTGATTTTCAGCTTAGTACAATGCTACAAAATCAAAATAGGATTATTATAACACCAATGTTAGATAGCAGGCATTAGGAAATGTAGGAAGCAACAGTCATTCAGACAATTCGTCCCCTGATATGGAAAAGTTATTATGACGTTGTGAAAAACAATGCTTTTGAAAAATTGATATGAGACAGGAAGTCTGACATCAGCTTTTGCACTCAGTCCATGAAATATAAACACAAATTGTGAAAGAGTAGAACTCACATGTGACCTTGGTTGATTTCTGCTTTGTTTTCAAAGTGGGATTGGCCAAGAAGTTAACAGAAAAGCACCAAGGAGAACTTTCCTAGTCAGATTAAATACTCATTGGATACTTCTATTACAAATGTGACCTTATATAATGGTTGCTTCCACTTCATCCTATCCGAAATAATCCAAGGTGAAAAGAAATACTGCTCCTATCATTCAGGTATTTTACAAAAGTTAATCTATATCACTCAAATCTTCAGGACAATCCAAATGCACCTGCTTACCCACTGGGAATCAGAACTAAGACAACAGTCTTCCAGCACAGATTCAGCTCATGTGAGCAATTTCACATTTGCCATGGAGTAGGAAGAGTCAAATCCACAGTCGGACCTAGTGATTCGTCTGTTCTGTCTTCTTACCCTGTGATACATTTCTTTGTGACTCTTCCTAGTTTTAGCATAGTTGAAGAAAGGATTAGGTCAGTACTTGAAATTTACATTAACTTAAGACTTTTACACCTAAAAATCATTTTAGATCTATTCAGAGCCTAGAGGATTTTCTCCTGATAGAAGTAACTTCTATAAGACTGTTCAAAACACCCCAAGAAATCTCTCAGATAAAAATATTCTCCTTAGGTACACTTTCTGTGAAGTAATCAGTAAAGCTGAATTCTGAGTCTAGAAATACGAAGTTTTTGTTTCCTCTAATCCTTCCCAGTTTCTCAGCATATAGATAAAGGAGTTGGAGGTTAAAAGAAAGATATTTCTGTTGTCCTTCACTAGTCTTCCCTCGAACCATTTCAGAAAATAAGATGATGACTGATGAGGGCCATGAGTGCCCATATGTAATTTTTAATGACAGATAATGGGGTAAAACAATGGGCAGAGCAGTGATAGTGCACATTGCCCAAAAAAGCTATGTTGTATGAGAATTACTCTGCTGCAGAGTAATTTCAAATAACATATTCAAATCTGTGAAAAAAAAAAATCCCAACCCTTTATGATTTAGAGGGTTTTTTTCATTTAGGGCATTGAAGTTTTCTCTTTCAAAGTGGACAACCTCTACTCATCAATAATCGAGATAGTTTATTGTTGAATTCTTCTGGAAAACAATAACAAATATGCTTAGGAATCCTTCAGATATTCTTATTTCAGAGAAGTCAGTCCTCATGGTATACAGCTACTTTTGACTTCATACAAGGGACTGGTTTATGATAATTGAATGTAAAAAATGCAGAATTGTACGTAGGTAAAAATTCTCCCAACCCAGCAAAAACTTTATGCTTCACTTGGCTTCTCCTTACACAAAGAATTAAACCCAGTCATTTAAGCACATTTACAAGAAAACTAAGGCCAGCCAATATTTTGACATGGGCTGTAAAACCACCCACTGTTCTCATTGTATCACATGTCCCTGCTGCACTGAATCAGCAGCATCTCTTGTCACTCACTTCAAAAAGGTTGGCTGCTGCAGGTATTTTTCAGCAGAGCAGAGTATGGGTAAGGGACAATGGGAGGGAGGCCTTTGAAAACTTAAAAAAGAAAGAGAAAACAAAAGGGAGAGCGGGGAAAGAAGCAAGCAGAGAATACAAAAGTGAAAGCATGGGGTGTGCTGGTGGGAAATAAAGAAAACTGCACATGGGTGGGAAATGATTAGTTTTCTGAAAGATTATAAAAATAGGTAGTGAATCTGAAAAGGAATCATAATTGAGCCAGCATAGGAAAACTCATCCATCTTTATGCATGGCTTTTTGTTAAAGAACATAAAAAGAAATGACTTCTGATATGGAGGCTTCCAAACCCTGGGCTAGCTTTCTATCTGCATGAGTGCAGAAGCAGTTATTCTCTGTCACTGTGAAGTGTTACATGCTTAAGAGCAGTGACACAGATGGGTATAATGATGTCCTTAAGGATAGGAACTTGTTAGGTTTTTGTTCTTAATAAGAGCTCAGTAGCAACTTATCTGAATATCTTTGCAACTTAATTCCTATGTTAATGTGTGTAATTTATAATCTTCTTCAGTTTCTTACATTTTCCTTAAATTGAAGTATGCTTTTGAATTTGTCTCATGGCTCTTCCCCCCTGAATAGTTGAATGAAAGACACAAATGAAATGTGGTACAGGAATATCATAACCATAGCTGAACAAGGATTACAAGAGAACAGGGACAGCAAGGTGAAAGTGGAGTCAACGGAATCATCACATCCTCGATTAAGTACTACCTTGGATATAAGACTGCAACACATTATCAGGTAAACTAGCCTTAGGGGAACCTGACTTGCAAAATCTCACAGAAGATAGAATTCTTTCAGCCAGCATGGACCACACCAATGTGTCCTGCAACTCAGAACTGTTTTCATGATATTGTTGAAAACATATCAGACTTTTATGCTATGCCAGGAGAAAACAACACATGCAGTAGCAAGTGCTGAGGTCTGTTACATAAAGGTATTGCATCCCTAAATTACATTATGTCAGTCATTGACCTTCATGGCAAGGATAAAAAATGGTTTTAATTTTAATATAGTATTGTTCAAGGAATCTTGGGAGTCTACTCCCAGGGAACACTTCACATGGAGTATCGTTCTTTGACAGTTTGTATCCTTTTTGAACTTCAAGATTTTCTCTTTCATCTTTCTCTAGCTTTTATTATCACTTATTTTACTTAAATTATGTATATAAAAGGACAACAATGCCTTCTGAGAAAAAAAAAAACATACCATGCCTTCAGTTAGCTATGCTACCTGATCCACAAATTGCTGTCAGTTTTATTGCTTTATTGTGCATTTTCCATTATGCCTCTGACTTTTTTTTACAATTGATTCTAGCTCAGGTAAGAATTTAAATGACTACTAATTTAAGAATGGGTGAGGCCCATTTACTGCAGAAGAAGATACATTCACTCGAAACTAAGTATCTGCTAAGTGCTGTCCTGAAGCTGTGTATGAGACTGATCTTTTTGTTCAGTTTCTCTTAAATATTACCAGGGAATTCAAAGAAAAACATGGTTCTATTCATGCAGAAATTTGAGAATCTAAACTAGTAAAGTCAGAATGAGACACTGTTCCTCAATAATGTGTGGGTTAAAAATAAATGAGAACTAATGAAATCTATTCAGTATCTTAAATTCTCGATTCTGGAAGTCATGGTTTGATGAATGTTACTGTTAGGATGTGTTTAAATAAAATTATTTGTTTTATGGAACTTCCAGGATTACAGGATCAAAGGCATCTGTTACATATATTAGTTGGGATATTTTGCTTTTTTAAAACAAACTAAATATTTATTGTATAAAAATAGCAGAATTTTAATTGGGTGCATATATCCTGTAAAACACACCGTCATGATGTATGAAACAAGAAGTGCAGGACAGCAAGACTGTTTGTATCATTTATTTTGATCCTATGTAATGCAAATACCACTATTCCCTTCTTGTCTCTGCTTCAAGTGGCTCGTTCAGGTTTTCATTATGCATTCATTAATTTCTCTGTAAATCAAATCATTCAATTTTGTGACCTTGGTACCCCTTTTATTCATGCTGTGAACTTCCATTTATCTGGTAGACAATAAGAAATGAGTCAGAAGTCATTTCACCCTTAGAAAAATGAGGTCAATTCCTTGAGTTCATTTATGACATCTCAAATTTGGAGGAAAATTTAAAGAAGGAAACCAATTAGTGTCCTGGCAGCAAAGAAGTAATTGTAACAGAGGTTGTTTCCAGTCAATTGGATATCTGAGAAATGCTTCATTACCTTCTGGCCTCACAAAGCATGTGATGGTAGTTATACTATAAGGGTGTTCTAAGACGATTTTTCAGTAGTTACTATTTGTTATTTCATTAGAGAAATGTTGTTTTAATAATAGCAAATTTAAGCAAGCATGTACATATTTTTCAAAAGGTGGATTCTTGCTACAGCATTTCAGAAACTGTAGCTATCTTTATAAAACTTTTTCAAATAGTGTAGTTTCTAGTCAACAATCTACTGTGAGATGTTGATAAAATCTCTTGTATGCTTTCTGTTTCACACACATCTGGAAAGGAAGTTGTATCTCTACAGAATTAGGTTTTAATCTTTTGAGGCAGGAGCTGTATCATACTGCACAATGGAACTGGGACTATCTGTCCTGATTACTCTCTGTGAGAGATACTGTAGTACAAATAATTTTAAAGTAAAATCCTATTTGTCATTAATCAGCTTAGTCATACTTACTTATACGTATTCCACATCACAAAAACTGGGGACCTGAACTGTTGCAAAGTGAAGTGATGAGAATGTAAACATCTGCCAGCATAAACATTATTCCTAGAATATTGAAACTTGGTTATGTAGATTGAGTTCTTTGTGCAGACATTCCAAACTGTATTGGCTGTTTACATACTGACAAATAATAGGTGATGTGAACAAGAAAAGATGGCAGGGCAAGAAAAGAGGGGAAACAAGCTGAGAATTCCGTTTGTGAAGGAAAAATAAAATGAAAGTATATCATTATGAAGGTGAAATCAAGAAAACTAGTGTTGTGCCACAAAACGAGATTTGATACTTGGTGTTCAATAAGCCATGTTATTCTGTTTAGTGATTGGTCAGTAGTTCTTTGGCCAGCATGTCAATGAGTATACATACTTGGTTTACTTCCTCTGTTCTCTATTTTTGGGTCCTGGATATGAATTGAGGAGGTGGTCTGTGAGTCAGTGGTCTTTATGTCGCCTTGTTATCATAGAATCATCCACACTTCTTACCCAGTTACTACTTGTTGTACCATCACTTGGCTTCTGGGGTCTTGCAGGGAAAGAGGTTCCATCCTCACCAGTCTTTAGCTCTCCAAGAATACAGTCCTTAGCAAAGCATGCATTATTGACAGAAAGTAACTGGGCTCACACCATGAAAGTGTTGATCAATGGCTATCCTAACCTAAACAGTGTTACTATATCCTAGGCACTAACCCCTTCTTCTATCTGCCAATCTGTTTCCCAAAAACACTCAGATCCTTGTCCTTGCTTAAAGGAAAATTCCATTCTATAAAGTAAATCACTGGGATTGTCATAGTCAATAAGATGGCATGTGTATATTTTTAATAATATTTACAAATATATATTAAAATTCTTAGAACCACTTTTGAAGGGATTCTTGATTCATTGTGGTTCCAATCTGAATGTACTTATCAACATCCATGCACAGAAACCACAGTTAACTTCATTCAGACACATGCTTGCTTTGACAAATATTGTGTTCAGGAAGTCAGTCATACTCACAGACAAGACTTAGCAAAGCCAGAATCTTTCTGCAGTTCAACACCTGGCAGACTTATTTTTATTCCTTACCAATGATGCTCAATAAATCAGAGGTGATCCATATATATATTTTGAGCTATGTGCAGATCACACGGTGGAAATTTGTCATGAGATGAACATGAAGGCACTAGAAAAAAAAAAAACCAAGGTGGTCAAATTGTCCTAGATTCAGAAGCACATCTATCTCAACCTCATCTTCCAATGCAATGCACAAATGTGTACCTTTTTATATATATGGAACTACCTCACACATTCTTTGAGAGCCAGTTTCCTTCCTTCTCTCTTGCCAGATGGCTAAAATATGCTGCACATGTCCTGTGATTCAGGGATATGGAGGTTGAAACTAGTGAGGAAGAGCAAGGCTTATTTTATGACCATTTTACTACTGAATAATTTTCTTGTTCTGGGAAGACTGTGAGATGATGCTGTGTGTGGAGCAACATGGGCCTATGACAAAAAAGGAGAATGGTCTGTGTAAAAATTCTTGGCCATGTAGAAGCCACTTGACCTTGTTATCCTAATGGGGAACTTGAAGCACAAGAGTGTGTGGAAGTGCAAGGGTTCATGAGAGCATTTTTCTTAAAAGCACAGTTTGCAGAAAAGTTAGGATAAGAGAAGTGAGGAGAGCCCTTAGGATTTAGAGAGAGCCCTTAGCATTTTCATTTATAATGAAAATGGTGGCCTATAATTACGTCAGTTAACCTGCCTATTGCTATATTTAGAAACCTTGGAGGAGAGATCTGGGGAAGACAGAAAAGGATTATGCAGATCTTCTTCCATAGAGTTAAGCTGTGTCATCTGTGCTATTCCTTTGCCAGCTGCCAATTATTGGTAGGGCATAAGGCTTTTTGTCAGCCAGCTGCTCCTACAGCAGCCGTAAAGATGCTCTCTGTGAAACATATTGGAAGGAGAGAATTATTGGTTGGGGAAATTTGTTGTGAAGGTAGGTGAAGAGATGGGGATAGAGAAGAATCTGAAACACGTGATGCATACTGGAAAGGAAATTCTCACACTAAGATTTAGTGTCATTTGGAAAACTCCTGTGAATGAGAGGGCAAAATACCTTCTATGCATTCAGAATATGGCACAGTTTTAGGTCAAGGCTCACTTTAGGGAAAAGCATCTCTAAAAGATAATGCCTAAATTCATTCTTAAATATACATTCTGTAAGAATGAACTTAAATGTGTGGCTTATGGTTTATTTCTGAATAACAATCTAATTCAATAAGTATTTATCTGGAAGCAGAGTGCTGCTGTTTTGTGTTGTTGCTTAGTTCAAAATAGCCACGCCTTATAGTATACAAGTTTTGAATGTAAGATGCAAAATGATGGGCATCTGCTGTGGAGATCCTGCTGGGGATAAATTCATAAGAAAGCATAGATTTTTGGCTCCTGCATTTGTTTGAGTTCATGTTATAGTAGGAGGGAGCAGCTCATGCCTTCCACAGAGGTGCCACCTTTTCTCTTTTAGAGGCAGCTGCTCTGGCTAGGAAATATTATGAATTCAAACAGGGTGAAACTAATTGATGTCTGGCCTCAGAAGCCACAATGGCTTATAGCTGTGATTGTAAATCCCCTTCTCTCCTTTGCCTTCTGGTGTCTCTTTTTTTTCCTTCTTTTTAATATAGAATAGCTTTCAGAAGGAAAATACTGTGTTTCTCAGCTGAAATATACAATTAGAGTATGAGTACTGAATAAAAGGCATATTTTCTGATAAACAGTCATAGAAGGCTCTCATGTGAACAATGAAATACCTCACATTTCACTCAGTTTAGAAGAGTTCAAGTGAGAGGAAAAACCTCTTCTTCAATCCTCTGAGGTGTCTTCTTTTTTTACTGAAAGGGGAAATGCCAGGTAGATTTTATTGCTCTCTTGTGTTCTTGCAGAGGTGAAAATACAGGGTATTGTAAAGAATATGCTGTAGAAAGGTTTTCTCATACTACATATATAGTATGCTTATGCTACTGTACACAGAATACAATATTATGTACTATTGTCACTTGTATAACTTTCTTTCCTACATCCTATGAAATATTTATTTCACCCTTGAATATACCTTAAAAAAATGTTAGTACCTGTATTTGGTTTTCTTTTAATTTAAATCCACAGCCTATTTGCCAGATGCCACTCATGCCAATCATAAGTGCAATCTCATCAAGCAATATTAGACATTATGTAGAAAAGATTTTTACTTTCACAGCCAGTGGCTTTTATTGAGATGGTGATTTAAGAAAGCTTCTGTCTCAGAAGTATTCATTTTTATAGTCATAGTTACTTTTGTAAGTTACAGATAATCTACTTGAAAGTTTGTATTGCTGTTTGTAGTCTTCCTCTCTTTTTCTGTTTTTAAGGGAATACTATGAACAGTTCATTGTTACATGTGAACTGAAAAATACCCTGGTACTTTCTCATAACCACATGTCACAGCATCCACCTATATACATCTAAGCAAAACCTATCACAACTAATATTTGTTATGATAGTGGCAGTGACTGCAAGTGGCATGCTGTTGGAAAGAAAAGACAGCAGGAGTAGGGGAAATGAGCTCAAGACAAAGACTGCAGGGTAGATTCACTATGCAATGCTGTTTCTTGTCAGATGTTTCACTAAATGAGACTTGTAACAGAAAAGCAGCCTTGTTTGATTATATGATTTTAAATGGAGTTTAAAAACCTAAAGAACAGAGCTGAAATGGTAGAGGCTATGTTGGGATTGTGGTAAATGTATTACACTGCATGCTCAGTTGTCCTGCTCCCCCAATAACCTCTAGTAAGAATGTAAACATACAAGGACACTGCAGCCTCTTTTCATCTCCCCTGGCCTTCTACTAATGAAAATCAGGCTGGGAGGTGAGGTATAATGTAATGCATGCTAGCATCTTTCCAGATATCAGCCATGATGCTGTAGATCTCATATCTAAATGTGGGAGGGAGAGAGACTTTCCCAGTCCTGTAGCTTAGATGTAGCCACAGGGACTTAGTCTTTGCAATGTTCATTTTAGTTTTGTAATATAATTCACAGCTGGAGCTAATATTCTTACTCCTGTAGAAGGAATTTGGGGAGATTTGTGCACTTCTGACCTTGATTCACCATAGCCACTGGCTGAACAGGGGACCTCTTTTTAACCTGTAAGTAATCATGGATCTTGTTAATGGTGATAGGCATGCTAAGTATCTTACATTTAGGTTAAATGAAAGGAGCAACGAAACTCCGTATGGAGTAAAAGAGCTGAAAAAATAAAACAAAGCAAAGGCTTCTCATGGGGAGTGAGAGAGGATGATTTCTGAGGAATGGTAAAAAAATAGAATACTTGCAATTTGTTACTGTGATTTCATGTATGTGCCCATGACAGAAAAAGGGGAAAGAAAGCAAGCTGAGCCAGTGATTTTCGCCAAAATAGAGTAAAAGGTGAGATTCCTTAAGTTACAGGACTGCCTGGAAAAATAGCCTTGGAAACCATTTCATTGTTTGCTCTCTTCAAGGAAGCAGAATTTCATGCTGGTTTTTAATAACTGAGAAAACAACAAAAAGGAAATTGCAGTAATATCCTTTCTTTTCCTCCTATCTCTAGACTAATTGCCACAGAACAGTTTAGTAGAATGCTGGTAGGCTGGACAATACCAGCCAAGGCTGAGTGGTGGACAACATGATTTCTGACTAATCTGTCAGGGTTTTGATGGTTTTCACTTAAAATTCCTCTTATTCCCTAAGAGACTTATTTGTTTGGCCATGTTGAATGACAGTTTATCATTTTTATGTTCCAAAACAGTGAAAATTTGACTCATCAGAGAACCAGTTTGATTTTAGACTATAGCAGAAATTAATGACTCATTGCACAATAAACTATAACACCAATATCTTGTTAGTATTTGCAATAAATGGCATTTCATTATCCTAATTTGAAGCATCTGGTCCCAAGTCGGGAACTTTGTCATAGTGCAAATGTAAGGACTTTTTAGTGCTATGTCACACACTGATATACCAAATGTCCTCATTTTTCATACTGCTACAGCAAAGTAGTAATCATGGCAATGTCAGGGACATCTGTGGGCAAAATAAGAAGGATGTGACTAATTAGTCGCTGCTTGTCATCTGGGTCTAGAAGACTTTAAAAGAGTATTTGGTGTTATTAAAGGCCAGGAAAAATTCAGGTCATATCTTCTGGAGAAGCTTGTGGGCTTGCTTAGGAAAGGAGCTAAACAGAACTGAATTCCAAGCTGGGAGGAATTGTGAGGGTGAGCCAACAAACTTTGGTTAGGAAGAGTTGAAAACAAAGTCAAAACCTTTCTTGATTGCTTGAATATTGATGACCAAAAGTTGTAAGATTTTATGTCTTGTTTTCACTGTACTTTTATATTGGTTTATGACAAAAATAAGAATAGTGTGCATGAAATGAAGACAGTTGTATAGGGTTGAACAGAAGGCTGTCATGTGGAGCCAGGGCAAGAAACAGATGGACTTGGATACCAACTGTATCCCCCAACTGGGGAACAGTAAAGCAAATTCAAGCTTAAGGAGAATAACTCTAAATCAATGACTGCTGGAGAACATTTTTCTCCAGTACTGGAGATGTTATGCTTGGTTTAACTAGAGCTGTATATATTAGACTGCCTGATGGTAATCAGCATGAGGTTTTTAAGCAGCTGATTTAATTTTGATGTTTGTGAAAATTTCTTTTGTTAGTTCATGAAAATAGCCTGCTGGATGTACAAGCACTTGGGTAACAGTCTGGTCAATCTTCATATCTTATGCCAGAAGGGACATTTCATTTAAAATTAATATAAAGTTTGATTCTTCAAAGTAATTTTTATTATATTCAGAAAGGATTTTCTGTGTTACTGGAAAGAAAAGTGTAGGATTTATTTTATAGTTTTAAGTTACCAAAAAAATGCCTGTTGTTAATATACCTATTTTTGGACAATAACAGATATTGAGAAGAAAGTTTAAATTCCTTGGTGCTTTTCTCTCCATGTAGATATTATCTAACTACAAAGATGTTATGAACACTGTCCTGTTAATGGATCATGGTCCTTTTATATTCCTAACCAATAGGCTGTTTCTTGATAGCATTAGATTGATCTTCTGACCCCATTGTTGCATTACTAAGAGTTAGTAATTATCAGCACTTAATCCTCTTTTATTTCCTTGTCAAGAAACTCTCACAATCATTTCCTCTGTTGCTTTGTACACACAGAAGGTAACAGCTATTGTTCTCGGAGTCCATCAGCATGTCCATGGAGTGAATGTACTGGTTCAGTCATGCTGATGAATCTTGTGAGTGTCTAGATGATGCCTGTGACTGGAAAAAGAATCATATTTTCTCTATAACAACTTAAGAAATGATACAAGGATACGAAAAAACCTCACCACATGGTATTATTTGCAGATACAAACAGTAGAGTTACCTAAAGAGAATTAGGAAATGTTATCCTTCAGGATTCTCTTGATACAGTCTCTTGATACAGCAAAATGCATTATCTTAGAAGATAACATTTCCATGTCCACCATTGCATTCTCAATTGAGATTGACTGACATATGATTTTTTTTCCTTCAATAACATGTTTTAAGACAAATCACCAAAGACTTGCCAGTGAAGATTCTATTTTTCCTGCTACTAATTAAAATTTTCTGTTGATCTAATTCTGAACTTCTTTATTTCAGTTGAGTCTATTGTGCTAGAGATGTGAGGAGCACACCTTTCAAAAAATCCAATAGCCTTACATTAGAAAGAAAAAAAAAACCCAAAAAATGATGAAATGGATTTTCCTCCATCACAGACATTCAAAAAGAGAAATAAATTACTCCTCAACTCAGTCTTCCCAAAATACATGGATGCTTTGTTTCATTATTCCTGTATTTAACAAATAAACTGCAATATTATGCATTTTCTGCATCATCCATCAGGAACTTTGGCAACTTATATGTAAAGCTCTTCTCACACTTTTTTTTTTGTAGCATTACTACTTTTTCTAAAGAGCTCTTTGCTTAATAATGCAATGCAACATACCAATATAACCTAATTCACTTCATTTTGAAGGTTTCTAAAAGTCTGTAACTGTGTAGTGTAGGAATATTATCAAATACATTCTAGGTAGCCACGATACCAATTACTTTCTGCACATCAGAATGCACACTATACATCATCTCTGCTTTTCAAAGTTCCGATTCAGAAGCTATAAAAAGACTGTCATCCAGTCAACTGTATAGAATGATGATTTCTTCTACTATTATGTCTCCTGCCTTTGTGTACGTAAATAAAATCCTCCCTAACTGGGATGCCATCTGTCAGGTTAGCTGCTGATATATCACTGACAATGCATTTGTTTATGTTTAGTATATCCCAGCTTTTGTGAATATCTGTGGTGAAGCAGCTATTTCAAGGAACCTGAACAAGATCAAACTGCAATGAATGCTTCTGTTATCAATAAATAACTGCCATAGCTCTGCAGACCAATGTGATTTTTAAAAATTTCCTTGAAAATATGGCCTGAATGGAAGGGAAATTTATAACAATATGAAAGTTAGACTTTGTATTTTATTATTGTACTAGGACGACAGGCTCTAAGCATAGCCATAGGCAAAATAAGCAGTTGCCTGGGGCAGTAAATAGTAGTCTACTGTCAGCCAAACAATCCTCTTACTGTTTTTATGACTATGAAATGCTTGTCTTTGCTCTGTGTCAACTTTCATCTTGGGTATCCACTTACCTCTTTGATGCTGGAGCAAGAGATAGTACTGGCAGCAATTTGCTGTCAGCATGCTGATGCAAAATCATAGAATCATAGAATGGTAGGGGTCGGAAGGGACCTTTAGAGATCATCTAGTTCAACTCCCCTGCAGAAGCAGGGTCACCTAGATCAGGTCGCATAGGAACATGTCCAGATGGGTCTTGTAGCCCTCCAAGGAAGGAGACTCCACACCCTCCCTGGGCAGCCTGTGCCAGGGCTCCCTCACCTGAACAGTGAAATAGTTTTTTCTTATATTTAAGTGGAATTGTGTTCCAGCTTCATCCCATTACCCCCTGTCCTGTTGCTAGCTACTATAGAAAAAAGGGATGTCCCAACCTCCTGGCACCCACCCTTTAGATATTTATAAATGTTAATAAAATCTCCCCTCTATCTCCTCTTCTCCAGACTAAACAGCCCCAGTTCCCACAGCCTTTCCTCATATGAAAGATGTTGCAGTCCCTTGATCATCTTGGTGGCCCTATGCCAAATCATTCCTTATTTTTTCCTTTTCTTGCATAACTAAAGCCAGAGATATATTAAGGAGATAAGTCGTGAAATTCCTGGCTTGTTGGATAAGTCCATGATCTTTCAGTAATAAACTGAAATCTACTGTCTTCTTACAGCCAAACCCATGGGGCCACTCCAGCATATGTATGATCTATTTCTTTGGATTATCTTCAAAAATATACAAACCATTTCTTGTCTTAAATATGTAAAAAATCTGACCAGTGAACGTTAGTGCATTTTCAGGAACAGTTTTGAGTGACTATCGAAGGTGTCCTATCTATCTACAATCTGGTTTCTTTTGAAGCAGAAACCACCTGAGGATTCTCTGGGATAGCCAGATTCTCCTTTCATGTTGCTAATTAATAGTTGAAGCATGCTGATAATGTTTATCAATTTGTCTAGGCACAGCAGGAGCTACCTGGGAGAATTTCCAAGACTGTAACAGTTAGTCAAATGTTTTCTTTTGAAAGTGGGACAGAATTTAGTTAATCCTGTCTCTCAAGTCAGTCCATTAGTTCACCTGTGCAGAAAGTAGCTGTGGAGTTCTTGGACCACCTAGGGAACCCGTGACTAAATGCTCTATTTGTGCACACAAGCACAGCCATAATACTCAGTCACACCAGGTTGTTACTGGACAACTTCATTCTGTTGCACTCATAGTAAGAACTTTGCAGCTTTTGTCACATGTAGTTTAACACCATAAAGGATCCTAAAGTGATATCCCTCCCTGGGAGGTTATTTTGCCCTCATTCTTTATGTGAAACAATTCATTTTTTTTCTACCCCCATGAAGAGCCTGGAGCTGACTGAGCATTCATTGGGATTCCTTGGAGTATTCTTCAGCTTTTTTACTGTATATTTTTGTGCTGTTTTGAAGAACTGATTTGCATATTTAGTCTATAATAATTCTGGTTTAACACTAAACTAGCCTACACTGTTGGGACATGCCACATTCGAAAAATTAAATCAAGAGACCAATTTTATAAATAGAGTTGTCCACGTACCAAGCTACAAGGAGAAATACTCCCTGAAAGTAAAGGAAACGTTGTCTATCTTCGTTATGTGAAACTGCTTGTGAGGTTCTGGTTTGCCATAAGGAGAAAAAAAAATATGCAGCTTAAGCATAACTAAGCATTGGAATGTGTTGCCTAGAGAGACTGTAGAATCTCTGTCCTTGGAGTTTTTTAAAGCCCAATTGGACAAAGTCCTGGTCAACCTGCTCTGACTCAGTGTTGACTTTACTATGGGTAAAAGATTGGATGTGACAATCTTAGACATTAGATCATCCCTTACAACCTAATTTATTCTGTAATTCTATGAGAATTGGAGAAAGTAAGTAACTGAAACAGCCATCTGAAGATATGCAAAATATGTTAAATCTAATTTCCTTTTTCCACCCCCTTTTAAAAAAAAATTAAATGGGAACAAACATCTCTGTAGATTCTCTGCTATAGCCAAAATTGACTGTTAACTAGAATGTTATATGGAAGACTTTTTACATCTCTAGAATGGAATAATTGATTTAGTCCATTTTAAAACACAAATCCACATAATACACAATATCATTTGCTCAAGGTGAAAAATAAAAATTAAGAACATCCATCAAAAAGGAAAGAAAAGGGCCACAGCAAGTGGCAATAATGCTGTGAAAAAGTCTGACTTTTGTTCTCATCACCTATTTCACTATAACAGCTTTTTCACAAGTAGTTTCTATGTAATAGAGTTACTTCTGCAGAAGATTGGAATAACATTATGGTGAATCTAGTTCAAAGAGGACTTTTTTATCTACTTTACAGGGCAGGATCAGGTCCATAAATCATAATAACTGGTCTGAAGAGAAAAAGATTTTCCAATGTCATACACATTTCTAACAGAAGGAATTGCTTAAGGAAGGTATTTATGAAAACAGTAACCAAAAATATAAACCAGGAGAAATGTTCTGGTGAAATTGATGTAATATATCAAAGTGACAGAAATAAGACAGTAGGGTTTCTTTTAATCAGGGATTTCTGTGTAATTAAATGTGGTTTAACTAAAGAAGACTTATACTGAAGAAAGAAGAAATGAAAATATAGATGTGTTTATGTATTTATTATCATACATCTTTGGTAAGAGTGAAATATAAAATTACAAGGGAGACAAAAGTATATTCAAGCCATAACTTTGTTCAGTGCATGCTTTTAGGACCAGTCAAAGTTCTTGGTATTAGGAATTTTCTGGTTTTAAAGCAAAACAAGGTAGAGAGGAAACACATCATTGAACTTACTAGGTCATATAAGCCAGAAGCATAGCCAAGAATAGTTGGGAATGTTCCAGTTTTGCCAATTATGTTGTCTTTCGTAGATAGCATTCAGCAGGAAGCAAGCAAAATTTGTGGAACATTTCACAGCTACTCTTGAAGCTCATCAACATATAGGAAGAAAAAAGTGATTTCCTTTAAGGTGTTAAAGATGCTTTGCTTCAAATCATTGCCATGGAAAACTAAATAGTTTAATCATGAGATCTAAAAGATTATATGGTGGAATAGCAAGCAGGTAAAATAATGTACTGTCTGGAAGAAAACATTGTTATGGAGGATGTTTCAAATATAGGTTCTTGATTTTATACAGTACAGAAAGTTGATTCATGTTATGAGATAGCATGTGGTATTCAAGTGATATCATGGCCACTGAAATGAATGAAAGAACAGCAAAAACTTTTCTATATTCAGTATAGAGTCAACTTTCATGAGGTCCTAAGGTTATAAACCACCTTGATGTATATTTGGCCCTGTAATGCCATCTGAATATATTTCACTTCACATTCTGCTGTTCTTTCAGTGGTGGCTGTTTAACGCTCTTTAAAATAATTTTGGTCAAAATTCAGAACTTCTTTTTCAGGGCAAATCCCCAAGCTAGTAAGAATTGAGTCTGAAGACTGACTTCAAGATTTATCTGCTTCCATTTTAGTTTGCTTACATTGAAGACAATTAGTTTTCTCCAACACTGCTAAGTAACCTCCTTTTCTAAGATTTTGTCTTTGCAGCTGTCTGCCTCATTTTCTCTATATTGACTTGATTTATAGCGACAAAAGAGAAGGGAGATATGCAACACTTTCATACTGATTCATAGGTAGGAAAGCAAATGTTTTAGTGTCATCTGCCAGGGGCTGAAGTCTTTCACCTTATCTCTTTAGTCTGTTTGCTGAGTGAGATATCACCTAGGGGAAAATAGTGGTGAGAATGTGAGATAATGCAGAAATACAAGATGGAATTAGCCTGGAAAACTGGTGACAAAATTCTCTATTCAGACACCTGTTTCAGAATACTGTTGTTTTAAAAAGTCAGTAGTGATGGATGCTTCTGTGTAACACCTAGCCTAATATTTTGTCCTTATATTTACAAAGCTAACTATAGGATATTATCAGCCTTTGGTTTCCTCAAAGCAAACTGTGTAGTTCCTGATGAAGGATCATCAAGTTTATGTGTCATTGGATTAAAAAAGTCTTTGGGAATGCTCAAGAACATAAAGCTGGTGTATGTGCTATTGTTTGCTCCTTGAAGGTTTCTTAATAGCTGAACAAATCCCCCAGATGGTATACCTAATGCATGGATATAGTGCCTGGTCTCTTTGTTAATTTTCATGGACTGTAGTTTTAGGACACTCTCTTTAAAAAGAAAATCCTGCTTCCTGGGAAAACAACCAACCAAACAACAAAACTTTATGGTTTTCCAAGTATGAGCAATATCAGTTCTCGCAAACATAAACATCTGAAGTAACTTCCTTAACTCTCTACAACCCCTCTGGGTGTATTTGAGAAACTCTGAAAGAAAAATTTTACAGCTTTTATTTAAGAGAATTCTGCTCCATCAGAAAATTCTATAATCAGATTTGGAGCATATTGCCCTGTACCAGGAGACATATAAGGGGAAAAAAAGACTTTGAGCCTTGATTTGAAGACAGTATGGTCAGGTCTATCAAAAGTCCTAGGAAAGTTGAGTTTCCAGTTGTATATTAGTGGGAGGTGAATATTTTAAAAATTATTTTCCATGCCAGAGAAATGACTATAGGTTCTATATTATGTTTTGAGTCACCACTGTGACTCACTGTAGCTTTTTGTTTTCGCCTGTGCACTTCCTACGACAAGTTAATTATAGCACTTGATGCCTACGTTTATGTTGCTGCATTACAGCTTTGTTTGTACTCAGATTTTTTTAGCATTGGAATTGAGCAAGTCAGTCTTTAGAATTTCATACAGAAGTTGTATCCTCAGTGGAACTGTCCTGGACAAAAGGACTTACACTGGACTTAATTATGATCAGGATGCAATAGCCCATGAAAATCTTCCCCATAATCTTAAGACTAAAATGTTAATGTGATATTTATGGATCATAATCCACTTTTGCATGAATAGGCGCAAAAACCGCTTCACCAGAAATGACAATTTTATAGGATGATTTGAGACCACAAGGGAATCAGATAGTCTCTCTCTCTCTTCTGGCAGTCTACTTTGGAATCACCTTCTCTGCAAATCCAGACCCGCTCAAAACCACATTAAGTATTGCATCACCACCAGAAGAATCAAATCCATCATCTGTTCAGAGAAACCTACTAACAGGCTAGAGGGAATGCCTACCAAACCTTGCTGACACTATTGAAAATCCAAAGCCCTATATTGTATGATCTGTATTATATTATCTATTCCTAGTTGCAGAGGCAGGACTGATGCTAGAAAGTAGTGGGAGAAAAGCCAGCGTGATGATTTATGAACCTGATGTGTCAGTTGATCTAAAAATATAGATTTCCTTGGATTCTTCACAATGTACTGTTTAGCATCTAGATTTTCACCACTTCAATCTCTGCTTGAAATCTGCAGATATTTTTTTCTTAACTTTCTGTTCATCTTCCTATGTCTACTAGTGGGAAGTTTCCACTTATTTGATTTAAATAAGGTCATATCCATTTTCATAATTGTCCTTTGGATTTGACATCTTATTGATAGGAAAATTAATGACTCTCAGGTATGTTTTAGTAGCATATTGCTACTAAAGGTATTACAGTACTATTTCTAAAACTTCAATCTAAGTAGAAACATTTTAAAACTGGCAAACTACTCCATAGCTTCAGTGTAATCTGTTATTTCTCCTGGTACTAGTATTATATTGACACATCATGCAAGAAGCATGCATAAGGAGTTAGCTTCAGTTAAATCATTAAAAAAATATTCTCAGTAGTCAACAAAACTTCATCTGAAATTTGATTTTTAAAGAAATGTAATTTCACCCTCAGAAAGCCAAGTTGCCTTTCACTAAGAAACACCATAAGAAAATTTGTTAAAGCTTGTTTTCATTAACTGTCACATTCATCCGAAATTAAAGTCCCCACGGAACATATTTCCATCATAAATTATGTACGAGGCTTGTTGAGTCTTTAAGAAAGGCAAGATCTTGTGTACTCACTCAAGAAAGCTTATGTACACTCTCAAACAAAGACTATAAAAACCTCCTTGTCTGTACAAGGAGGATAGAAACCTACCTTATTGTTTGGCACCTCACCAATTATTTGTTTAGATAACTCTCTGTGGTTTCTTCACTTACAGGCATTCACTTAATTTTTTTTCTAAGTTGCTGTGTGGAGTAAAACAGAGAAAAAAACCTCAAAATTATCACTGGAGATTCAAAACCTTTAAGAAAACAGGGTTGCATGTCACAATTCAGAGCTTTGATAGGGCAAAAGTGACTTTCAGAAGATGACGAGATGAACTCCCTATGATGTTTCTTGCCCTCACACACACCCTGGTTTAATATCACCATACAGTCTTTTTGTACAAATGTTGTGATTGTGACACAAAATTATTGAGATCAGACATTAGAGGGCTCTGGCTGATTGTAAAGTTAAGACTATCCCAGAAGGGACTGAAACCAGAACTCAAGAACAAAATAGAAGTTTTCACATCAACCCACTGTACTCTAATTGGATCCTCAATACTGGTCCCTTTCCAGTCTGCCATTTGTTATCACAAAATCAGGAAAAGAGAGTAGATTAATTGCAGTGCCCTCTCTTATGGCTTATCCAGTTCATTGCACCTGTAAGTAATTCCCAAAGAGTATTCCCAGGGTAAAGCTACAAATTTTGTGAGCCTCTTTTCTGAGATTCCTTTAAAAACTCATTTTATCAAATTGCTTGCTTATGCTATTTTTGTCAGAGACAACAGCAAAGTGTACATGCTTGATTGTATGCAGGCGTTAAAAAAGCCCAAAGTACAAGCTAAGCACAGAAACTCAGCCCATGTAGATTTACACATTTCCTGGTGCTTTACATTCTATTAATATATAAAATACACATTGTCTGTGAATATTGTATGAGATTCATTTTAAATGTAAGGCAATATAGGAATGGCACCACCTTGGGGTTTTGTTTGGTGTCTTTCATGGTTTTGGCAGTTTTTTTGTATTCTAGCAGTTTATCAGGAATCTTGTTAAAAGTTTTGTTCTCACATAACCTTTATTACTCCCTTTTTTCTATGGTAAAATAACGCATAATAATTTCCCTTGTGTTATTGCCCTCTCTGATCTGACCTTCAAATGTCAGGCTTGCTGCTTTTTGATCATGCATATAATATGCACTTTGACTCACTTATGTGAAGCTATATCAGACAAAGGTCTTTTCATGATTCAAGCTTTGAGTGAAGTAATCATATTATATCCATCATTTACACCAAAAGAGCTGATATTTTAGCCAGACTTAGCATCCTTCCTACTGATGTAAAATAAAAGTGACAGAAACACACAAAAAAAGTGGCTTGAAGCACAAAACCAAATGTATTATATGCTCCTTTTCAGACACTAGTTGTTGAGCAAAATCATGTTGGATTGTTTAGAAGCTAAAGTAATTGTCTTACAAGCATACTTCAGTCTTTAGGCTGTATTGTATTTCACGCTACAAGTGTTTTCAGAACTGGTTCAATGTGGGTTTAATATACTTATTACCTTTCATCTCTACAATTATTGCATGATAGCATAAAAAAAACCAAAACATTTTCTTGCTTACAAAATTGTATAGCATTAATGTCTGCAAGTTATTAAGCATCAGGTGTCTTGAATTTACTTCATTATCAGTTGCATTTTTCGTTACCAATAGAAAGTCTTCTATAACTTAGAAATACTGGTGGGAAATACTAATATGTTTCCAAGGTAGGTCAGCGTAACGTTGCTTCAGATTGTGAAAACTGGAAGATATTAGAGA
Organism: Colius striatus; assembly: GCF_028858725.1. Lineage (NCBI taxonomy): Eukaryota > Metazoa > Chordata > Aves > Coliiformes > Coliidae > Colius > Colius striatus. The sequence goes on from NC_084762.1 coordinate 11,228,745, forward strand.
TGGCTGCATAATAAAGGAAGCTTATGCATAAAATCCATTTTTTATGGGGAAATTAATGTTTTCAGAGTCAATGAAGTCTGTATAGAGAGCTCTAAAAAATGATGGAGAGCTTAGAAAGCCTCATTTTCTTCTCCCATTTAACTGTCTAGATCAGAAATTGCATTCTTTACTAAAGTGAACACAATTACATAGATGCAATAGGGGTATGAATAAAACTCAGTTCTTGGAATGATTTAAACTTGTTAGAATTTAACATATTACTATTACTTCCCTTAAAATTTGTTTACAAGTGAAGTGTATTCCAAGAAAACTTGGAAGTTATATTTTCTTTCATCAGGATGGAACATCAAATTCAAGAACTTTCACAAAAAAATGTTCCCTGGACCCAAAAAAACTGCCTGAAGCTACATGATCAGTGTTGCACTTTCTACTTATGAGCAGGAAAGGAAAGAAACAAGGCTTCTCCATCTCCAGCTGGAGGAACACTAAGTTTCTAGATAGAGAAATAGTACTTACTTTACTCTCTACTTTTTTATACAGCTTTTCTGTGGAACATTTGTATCAAATATAAGTTCTTCAGCACCACTAAGTTTCACACATTGGAAATACCCATGAAATTAAATTAGTAACTAACCAGAAGACGTTTATTTTTTAGAACAATTCAGACAAACTAAGAGAGACATTGAGAACTAGAATGCCCTGGGATAACGCTACATGATAGAAGTCCCTGAGTGATTCCATGTGGGAAGGAATCTGGACTATTCACTACTAGATGAAATTATTATCTTTCTTTTGCAATGAAACCAAGACATTGAGGCTGTTGCCATGTGCTTTAGTGAGTCTCTTAAGGATGCCTTGAAGACTAGGGCTTAAATCAGCATCACACAATGCCTGTTCACTGCTTAGTAGTCTGGGTTTAATACAGGTATCAAGTGCAGGATGGAATTTCACAAGAATCTCTCAACAATATAGGCAGCTGATGTAATGCAAATGTCTACCAAAGCATGATACTCTTCTCCAACCTTCTTCTCTCACAGTATTTGCTGCCGTTGTTCTTTTTGCTTAGAACCCTTATATAACTGGAAACTGTTACACTTGATTCTTGCTCTCTCTTCCCCCTTTTAAATATGAAATTCTTTAAAAAGAAGAAAAAAGCCAAATATTTGTTAAGAAGCTAGTTTATTTTGAAAGCATTGTGTATTATTTTTCATCTTTAAAATCTTTATTATTCATAGTTAAACATTTTTCATTTGCATCACTTCAACTAACTATATGCTTGGATTAATGGTTTTCATTAAGAATTGTTAAAGTTTTATGAATGATGATTGATTCCTTTTTCTCTGAGGAAGGTAACTGATTAATTTCATCTCAATTTTTACAATTTCTTTGAAAAACATGTGGGTGTCTGTATCATAATAGATGTGCTATTACTCAGTTTGTGGCATATATATGCTTGGGGAGGACTATGATACCCCAGTGGTTTAAGATTTCCCAGAATTAATAAATGCATAAGCAAGAAAGGATTTTTAATTAGATTTTTTGTCAGAAAACTTTCTCCTAGAAGGTAACCTTAAGCTATATGTAGGAGAAAGAGAGTCCAAATCCATGTCTTTAAAATACCTTGAAGAGCTCAACTGTTTTAAAGGTTTTGTCCTTTCAAGGAACCAGGGCCAGGACATTTATTTCACCCTAAACTGGAAAGCTGAATGTCTGAAATAAGTGGAGACTCATCTTTCACAATTTTTTAAATAGTCTCTTTTTAAAAATTATATTTGAGCAATTTAATATGAAACTAGTTTGTGGAACTTAAAAATTGCCTCTTACTTCTGATGGTTACTGTACACAGTTCTTCTCACAGACTTGTCACTGCAATTGATTTAGTTAATTGATGACCTTATTTTATTCACATGACCTTATTTTATTCACACAGTTTCCTAGGAGTTATTAATAGATGGAAAAGGGAATTTGGGTTACACATTGCTGTTTTTTTTAGGAACAGTACTGTGGATCACTGACCCCTGCACCTGGATAAAGCATATGGATGCGTATTTCTCACTGACAGCTCACTGGATTGCATGTTGCTCTTCATCATTTCTCAGCTTTTTGCAAATAGCATTAGGCAGGGCTGATCTATACTAGAGCTGCTCAAAGTGCGGGCTGACCCTCCAAACAAGTCTAGAATGGTACATGATGTAGCAAACAGTATTTGAACACTACTAGTAACTTGATCAGTGGAAGCAGCTACTTTACAAAAGGCAGAAGAAACTGACAGTGTCAATGCTTCCAAGTTTATTTTCACAACTTAGATATCTGTGTATAAACATGTCTAAGACCTAAACAATTTAGAAAGAGTAACAACAAGCAAATTAACAGTGTCTCTACCACTCCAAAAATAATGTGTTTTAGTTTCAATAAAACTGGTAATAAGAGGATTGCCTTACCTGGAAAGAATAGGTCTAAATCCAGTCAAGTGACTGAAGTTTGTCAAGCATGAAACTGCCATTGTCTTTTGACAATGTAATTCTATTATTTTCAGGGTAAAACAGACTCATACATAATGCATGCGGACTCAATTTGAGTTACTAAACCTTCAGATTAAAGTGTTATTTGCCTGCAAAATGCATGTTATTTTTAGCAATGCTTTCTGTCTGCTGATAAACATCTGATAGGTAAAATGGTAATAAGTGGCACATACCTATGTGCTCCTTTATTTGAGTGCTTTGTAGAATGGACAGAAGTAGCAGAAAGCTTGTTTTTGTATTTCTTTACCTTGGCTTTTTTGCAGTCGGATGGATAAGGAGAGTGTATCTGTATTTTGAGATCTTGCTACGTATCTTCACAATTAGTTTTCCCTTTTCATCAACTAATAGTTTACTGCTTTCTTGCTGTATGAAATCTGAAAATTAATGTGCTAATTTCTTGCTTCACATTTATTAAACTACAGGGTATACCTCCTAGGACCCTACTCTGGGACCTGAGAAGTCTGGGAGACTACTACATAGCTTCTACTGCATCAAGATTACTCATGTTCCAGGAACAGCAGACCTCTATGTATGAAATACCTGCAGAGAAAAAGGATGCCACCAGCAAAGGCTTAACATAAGAGAAACCAAGCTTTTTAAGGTACAAGGTGAATCACACAAGAACAAAAAAGGGAACTTTGTAGAGTGAAGATCTGAGTCCTGTGTGGGGAAGGAGGGATAGTTGAAGGGCATGCTTGAATGAGTGATGGGTAGAAACCTACAAGATAGATAAGGCTTGAAGCTTAAGTCCACTGGCAGCAAGAGAAACACTCGTTATGTACCCTTAGATCTGAATTCACAGAATTGATAGGAATTCTGTGTAAGGGAACAAGCTCCATTAAAGGAGATCTCAGAGTGAGCTGGCCTTCCATGGGACACTGGCACCTAGAGGAAGTGGTGGGCGATGATGATTGGAGACCTCATTTTGCAGGGATGGAAGCATCCCTCATCTGACCAGATGTGTTAGATCACTCTTTACTCATTAAATCTTCTGTTTGCAGAGGTTCTGAACTAGTGTAGGGAGGATGGTTGCAACTCTCAGGCTCACTTTCATTTTGTCCACATGCAACACTGCCAAGGGAGATCTTAAACAAATCAGAAGGGACTAGAGACCTGGAGGTAAAGATGAAGGACATAGGAAGCCAAGTGGTGTTCCCTTCAATCCTACAACTGAAGGGACAGGTCTCAGGTAGGAGTGGATAGATTCTGTGAGTTAGCAACTTCCTCATGTCATGGGTAGTGCTTCAGGTTTAATGATCATAGGTCACTATCTGAGGAATGAAAGCTGGTACCCATTTGACAATGGTGGCATAAAAATATATTTGCCTACAGTCTTGCTTGTCTGTTGAAGAAGGTGTTAAACTAGGCACACTGAGAATGATGATGACAGTTTACAATTAAGTAAAAGAATTGAATTTAAAGGTACTAAGTACATAAGACAGAGTAATGGGAGAAAAAGAGCCTTTGGAAAGGATAAAGCAGGTGGCAAAGGGCACCTGCAAAGTTCCTGTGCACAGATACACACAGCATGGAAAACAGGAGGAGAAAGTACAGCGTGTGAGTGCAGAACCGAAATGTGATGGCAGTAATTGAGATGAGGACTGCTCAAATGTCTGGACTGCTGTGATGGATTGATGGATAGATACAGTCTCCTTAAGAAAGACCGGCATTAGGGGAAAGGAGATGGAATTGACAGTATACAAGGCAGCAGCTCAGATATATGGAGCTCTTCAGACAGGTGACATCAAGGGCAGTGAGAACTTGTTAGAGACTATCTGATAAAAGTGAGCAAGTAAACAAAGTCATCATTAAACAGCTTGAAGAAGTCCTCAGATCACAGAGCCTTGTTCTTATGGGAGACTCCCTTACACATCCAGGAAGGGCAACACAGCTGGACTCCTGTAATCCTGGAGTTTTCTAGAGGGTGTGGAGGGCAATCACTTAACATAAGTGCTGAATGGGCCAACCAAGAGTGGAGCTTTCCTGCACCTGCTATGCACAAAAAGGAAGAACTGATTAGGGGTGAGACAAACACGGAAAGCTGTGGCTCCAGCATCCAGGGAGTTAAGAAGTACAAGATGCTAAAGAGAGTGAGGAAAGCAAGTAGCACGGTACAGACCTTAGGATTCTGTAGAGCAGATTTCAGCTTTTGAGGGAACAGGTAGCAGGACTTTATGGATGCAAAAGAGCTTAGAACAAGTGACATGTCTTTATGGACAATATCAAGTGCAAGAGTTGTCCATCCCAGGAGTTAGGAAGATGAGGAGGCTTAAAAAACATGGCTCAGCAAAGTCGTGACTCAACTGCAATGCAAAAAGGTTGTATGCAGGAAGTGGAAGTGAAGGCAGGCTACAAGTAGCACTGTAATAACATACAGGGCATGCAGGAATGGTGTCAGGAAAGCCAGTCTCAGCTGCAGTTGATACTTGCAAGGGATCTAACATGAAGAGCTTGCACTGCTACATTAGCAGTAAAGGAATAAGAGAGGAAAATGTAGGCTACTGCTGAGTGTTCTGAGTGATTTGGTGATAGAAGGTGAAGATAAGGTGAAGATGAGGTAGCCACTACTGCCTTTACCTCAGCCTTCACCTACAAGGTCTCTCAGGGCTTCTGTTATATATAAACAGGGCTCAAGGAAAAACATTATTGGCAGTGGAAGAGGGGATGATTCAGAGAGCTCTTGATCTACACACATAAGACCTGATGAGAGGCATCATTGAATGCCTAAAGAGCTTTATTATTCTTGCTTTTGCTAGTCAAACTTGTAAATTCTAGTTCTTTCCCTTGATCTCTTCCACCATGACATCTAAGGCAAACACAGCCTGCAGCAGCAGAGGAAATGCAGGAGCTCAGTTCAATACTTCATCTACTGCCTTTAGACAGTGAAGCTACTAAAAACAAATGTACTAGAATTCTTGGCATAATTGTAATAGAATTCTTGTTTATTCAGAGAAATGTGTTGGATTTCCTTGGAAAAAAAGATACTGAGATAAGAGAGTTACTATCATAAAACAAATTTACTTATTAATAGTAAATCTAAGTCCTAGAAGTATTTTTTCTTCCCATGCCAAATTTTGTACAGCATTGAGACAAACATCAGACATTTAGTTATTCATTATTCTTGTCTTAGACCACACAGTTGTGGGTGAGAAAAGGCTCACTTTCTTAAGCCCTGAACTTTCCATTTCCTTATTAAATAAAGCAGGACCTTCAGCTTTACTAATGCCTTCAATATTTATGGCATTATATTACAGGAGATTTTGCTTAAATGATGACTGACATTTAGAGATCCTAGCAGTGGTTGGACTTCAAATTAGATAAGATTAGCCAGTATTAGCTAGAAATCCAGTCACATGTTGACCTCCTAGTCTTAAGCATTGAACAAATTAAAAATTCTATTCCTCCTTCAAGAATAGGTAAGTATAACAGGTGTAATATATATATATATATATATATATATATACACACCCCTTTAAAAATGAAATAATACCTTGAAGGTTTTATGTTAGTTACAAAGTAAGGTTAGGCGCCTCTCTATTAATATTACAGTAATTATCTGACCATATTTTGCAGGCTTTTTATTTGAAGCTTATTCAGCAAATGAAATTCCTTTTACCAGCTATTAAATACATCATTAATAAAACCACTTCATTTTTTCATCTTGACTTCCTCTTGAAATGCATACACTATCTGTGATCATTTTATACCTATAAAGATCTATCCAGACTTGTGTTGCTTATTAATCTTCTGTATTTTCAGGCAAACACAAACTATGCTGTTCATTGGGACATAAGAAATGACATGCTGGGGAATTTTTAATTTTAAGAGAAGATCAATTTGAATCAAACTGCTCAATCCTTTTAACAATTAAGTTTGTAATTGAATGTATAGGTCCTTACAGAAAACAGCAGCAGCAACGTGGGAACTGGGCTGTAGTAGAAGGGGCAAGAAATGATGATTACAGAAACCCTGGAAATGCCATCTGAGTCAGAGCAGTGATGCCTACCACAAGGCTTGGTATCTAGTAGCTACAGTGGGAAATACCGTCTCAGGGAACTGCATGAGCCTGGCCACCAACCATTGCCAGTGGCCTCATGCTTCCCCATAGCATCAGCTATTACCAGTCCCGTGAACAACTCATCTCTGAACAGGTGACTGCTGATGGGAATGTACTCCAAATACCTTGCCTTAGTATTAAGGCAAACTAACAGTAGCTTACATTAGTATACCATTTCAGATCTGTTAATTTAGCTGAAAACTGGGGTTTCAGGGACCAGTTAAGAATAACTTCAGATATTCTTACCTTGAGGGTGGTACTATCAGTTGGAAAGTTTGTTTGATGGTTGGAAGTAATGTTGATAATACCCATTAGTATTTCTTATGGATCTGGGATAAACTTTGAAGAATACATATGATTGTTTATGCATTAGTGTTTATCTCCCATAACTTTCATAGTACTTTCATTTGCTGGGCAAGTTAAGCTGTTCAATCACGATCAATGAGAAAATGACATATAGGTCATATATTTTAGATTCCATACAGAGGACTGGTTTTGTTATTACAGATGGTAAAATAATCCAAAAAGTCACAGGATATGACAGCAGCAGCATATAATTGTATCGGTGTATGACTAGAACACTGCTTAATGAAATGTTTAAAATAAAGGACGTACAGAAAATATTTCAAACCCATCCTTCAAATGTGTGCTCACATGTAATAATACTTTGTGATCAAATCCTGAGGTCTTTTCTGAGATGGAGTTTGTCTGAAGGTTACTTTGAAATCTGTGGGGTTTATCTCTTATGTGTATTTTATTGTGAGGTTTCATGTGAAGATGAATATTTATTTCACAGTTTCGTTTGTGATAGTTTTTTAAACAAAACCGTAATTTTCTCATGGTTGCTGTTTTTTGATTCAATGAGCAGGTTAAAGTAAAATTTCAGAGCCTTTCAGTTTCAAGATGTTAGATAAGTTTTAATCAAAGAACAGAAACAAAGTAATCTATTCAGCTGTCAGAGGAAAACTTACAAAAGCATCCCAGAATTACTGCTTTTAAAAAGCTGGTTAAAAAGTAAGGTTTTCCATTAAATGTTTCCATAGTGTAATCTAATTATAACAAACACAGACTTTTCCAAGTCCACTGCCTCCCCCTGTGAAAGGTTTCAAAGTGGCACAGGTTAATTTGCAAACATAATTAAACAGCATGAACTAAGGATGAAAACGCTTGCTTAAATATTAATGATGACAATAATATTTAAGATTTACTGTTAAGTCATGATTTTGTATCACTGAGGTTATACTAAGGGGGGCTGGGGTGAATTTCAGTGTGGAAACCCAACTGTTAGGTAGGCAGAAGCACTATAAATTAATTGTCATGTAAAAACCAAACCCCTGGTCTCTTAAGTGACTGTTTCTTGCTGGTTTTAATCTGGATTTTTGAAGAGAGTGGGTGGTCAGCTGTCTTCTGTTACTTCTGTCTTCTGAATGTTTGTTTAGTGCTTATTTGTGATTTTAGTTGTAGGAAAATTCCTCTTCCCTTTCTCCTCTCTCCTCTCATTCATTGAATGTCTCAGAATAGGTAAACAATTAGCTGTCATTGTCTACAGTAAGCCTGCCACCTAATATGGGGATGATTGTTTGTCCAGATGATGCTGTGCATGTTTCCTAGCATTGTGTGGCAGAGTGCATATCAAGGCTTTGTGAAATAAAGCAGCAGTTAATGATTTTTTTTTCTTTCAAATCCAGCCACTTTCCTAGTTGCATTAGCCCAGCTGCAAAGCTTCAAGCACATTGATTTGTTTTGGGTGCAGAGTTGGAATTTCAGTGGTGTCCATTTCAACCTTAGTAACTGATGGCTTCTTAATGTTCTGGTGATCAAGCATTTGTTGCTTACAGTCACAGGCTGCTATTTAATACAGTGCATTTTATCTTTGTATTTGTATGCAATGGAAACAAAACAGGTAAGAATTTGACTTTTACAGCTTTTTTCTTCCCTTAAAGGAAATAGTAACTATTAACTCACATATTAAAAGGCATTTAATTTCTTAATATGTGCATAAATTGGTTTAAAATTAGAATTTTGAGGCTCACCTTTTCTGCTTACCTTTTCCTTTTACAAACCAGCACAATCACATACTATTTTGTCTAATACTGGGAATTCTTTTCTGTTGTTCAGACCATTAGAAGTAATTGGCCCTTGCTTTTCCCAGTAACTTATTTCACTCTGTGACTGTGCATTCCCATATTGATTAGTTACCACTGAGACATTAAACTGTTTTCCATGGTGGAAGATTTGAATGTATAGAAAAAAAAAAATGAATTCATATGACTGGGACTGTGAGGGTGGGAAAAAGTATTAGCAGCAATTGACCTTGGTGTGATCTCTGGAGGCTTCTTTTACAACTGATGGAGGAAAGAGACACAAACACACACACCCTCAACACTCTCAAACCCATGGACTCCCTCTCTCTGTCCTCATTCCTTCTCTTACTTCTCTCAGGACAGCAACTAAATTAGTTCTCTGCTCTGAACTGCATTCAGAAGCTTGACAAGTCTCCTTGAGAAGAGGGAGACCTTTTTCTTTGCTCTCTTTTTGTTTTATTGTCCATAGAGCAGCAGAAGCTGATCTCATTGAGACAACAGACTTAGATCATTCCACTTAACGCCTAAAAGCTGCACTATTTTTGTGAACTAAAAAAAAATCAGTCTTTTCTACCCTTGTATATGGCTTCTCCCCATCTTCTTTCTTTCAAATCTGAAAAAAGAAAAAAAACAATTGTTAATCTATTTTTAATCACTTGGGAGAAACACTGTTTCTATTATGAGGCACCATAAGTACCCATCTCCCTAATGATACAGATTTACATCTCTGGCTGCTTTCCTGAAACTCATAGGAGCTCTTCTGTGTCTGACCTTCTAACCACAGCGCTTTTATGGAGTACTCCTGGCAGCAGCACCTTTTATTTAGGTGCGTGTTTGGAATAACTTACCTTCTTACACTCTTGTCATGGGTCAAAGTAAACACAGTACATCTATGGATCTAGAAATGTGCTGGTTGTTTTAAAACAATTTTGTAATTAGATACTAGAAGTTTACTGTAATTTATGTCACACTCCTGTCACAGAAAATACTTTCAGGGTTGAAAATTTGTGGGTTTTTTTCCCTAAGATTTTGTGTAAAAGTATTATGAAACCTGTTCTGGAGCAATGCTGGGCTCCACGTACCTGGTTTCAGCATCTGGCTTGAGAACTTGGACCAAAGACTACCAAAGAAAATCAAACAGTGTTCTTACTGGTGATAGGAAAGGCATGAACCACGGTGGCCATTGCAAATATGAGCCCACAGATATCAGATTAAAGGAAAAATTTCATACAGTTGGCTGGCTTGTCCAGATGAGAATGAGAATTAAAAATTGCCAATATAAATTTATGACTCATAAAGATGGACTTGGTTAAATATCTGGTTACTTTGAGAGGCATGATATTTTTTAAAAAACATCAGTAAATCTTGAGCTTTTTAATTTGTGCCAATGCATTTAAATTCTTTGTGCTTTTGTTTGAACTGGGGTTTTCCCTTAACATCGTGACTCAGAAGCTGGGACTTAAGAGATAAACCACACAAATATGTCTTAGAAGACTTGAGACAATTCTTGTGTTGATTGTGAGGAGAAATGAGCTGGTCTTCTAGATCCAGTTAGCTTTATCATCAATTGTTCATGCACCTACAGAAGAAGAAAAACAATTGGGCTCACGAGTTCTAAAAGTAACTCCAGGAACACCTTGTGATTCCCTTTCTCCCATGTTCAGAAAAATAATTTGAGATACAGACTGGGACTGAAATTACATGAAGGTCTTACCCTCATGCAATTTCACCCAAAGCTCCATAGAAAAAACTGTAGTAACAGCAGTAGAGCTGTATAACTGCTCAGCTTTCTCTGCAACGATCATCAAGCCCAACAAATGCAGAGCAGGAAAAAAAAACCTACAGAAACCCTAGTCTCTGGACATGTTTTTCAATGTAACCTCTCTGAGATACTGACAAACAGATAATATAATAATAAGCACTTTATTGTAACAACTGTTAAAATAATGGAGGGTCCCAAATGGTACTCCAGATTCATGTGCTCTCTAGTGTGGGAAACCTGGAAGCTAAATGTTAGACTAAATAGAGAAGCATAACACCACTCTGGTAGTTATTTTACCATTGATATTAACCTTATGTTTGAATAATCATCACTAGAATGTATTTCACTTTTTCTATCCTCTTACCTCTTGGCTTTTTTTTAATCTGAAAGAACAGCCAGCAAAATTAACAATGATCATGATAACATTTTAAACCATAGTGAGAAGGGGACATAACAGGCCAATAATTGCTAAAAACACTAATTGTAACCTGTTGCCACCAGCTGGTCTAAATGCAGGTAAATAAGGAGAGCTGTTTCCAATTTAATAGCTCTCTTTTGTCTTTGTAAGGTCTGCTGGAAGGGCAGCATTTGATTGCTTCCCTCTAATCTAGTGTGTCCAGGTGAGAATTTTTATGAAATGGGAGTAGAGCTGGACCCTGTTGATGTGTGACATACCTTCCAGCCTCTTGATTTCTGGGGAACATCAACAGCCTCTGGGGTGCTATCAAAGGGTAATGTAGTTTGCACTCGTTTGGATGGCTGGTTATTTGTCTGGAGTCAGAGGAGACAGCCCTTGCAGACAATGGTATGTTATAAGAAGTCCTTCACAGAGGCATCCTTCAGTGAAAAACAGAGAGAATGGCTCTGAAGTGAAGTTCTGGATTTGCACTCTAGGAGTGGATGTTGGTTTCCTTTCTTTTTTTCTCCAAGCTTCCAGGGAAAATGGTTTGTTGGGGCTGGTAGTCCACCTAGCAGAAAGAGTGACCTGTGCTTACAAGGTGTTCAGTGCTGCTTTGTCAACTAAAGGATATAATTTCTTCATCTGTGTTCCACATCTATGGTTGTAATTTAGGATTAAGCATTGGTGTGTAACTATCCATGTTGTAGCATGTCAAAGGATGCAGTATCAATGCAACTGGTGTTCTCACCAGCAATGTCTGGGCACACCTGTGGATAACGTTAGGCTAGGATCCTTCTGAGGGGCCAGTCTTAACAGGATCACTTTGAAGGGGAGAGAGTTTAATCATGTTTACATAAGCTTGCCTGCCTTTTGCTTTTGAGGTCAGAGAATAGGCCTGTGCCTATTTTATTTCCCTATATAGATGCAGACCCTGGGCTTGATTTGGCAGATCTGTGTGGCAATCAAAAGGCTCAGCCACACAGATTAAAAAGAAAAATCAGTTGAGGCCCTTCCAATAATTCTGTAGCATTCATAGCTTCAGAAATTGATCGTGGAACCCATATCAACCCACACATGGTAACATTTTTCAGTACTTCCTATGTTTCCAAGTCTGGTCATTTGTCTGGAGTTGAAAGCAATACCTTGATTATTTGCAAGCCACAGGAAGATACTCAGGCTCTGTGAGCTGCAATCATTCCCCATGGCCAATGGAAATTCTGAGCACTGAAATGTTGAGGAAAAAAAACAAAACCAAAAATGAATTGATTAATCTATTGGATTAACACGTCCCTGACCTACTATCAAACACTTATATTAATGAAAATTGACAAGCTGCTTCAACCCCGGGATGTATTTGCTTTTAGATAACTTGAAAATAATGCAAACAGCTTTTAGTAGTGCAAAGGAGACAAGGCAAAGTCTATTTATTGGATCTCTAATTCCTTGAACAGTTCTGCCAATGACATCTATGGTTTGTGCATTGGGATTTCAAAACTCAGCAGTGCTGATCGGGGTAGCTTTCTTCTATGCCATCTGTCACAGGTGCAGGAACTAGAACACATATTATTAATTCCATAGATTAAAACTTCAGTTGGACTGCTGTGCTGGTTTATTACTGTCTGCTTGTGCCCATGTCTCTGAACAAACTATATGCAGTTGAACTGGAGGGTTTTTGTTTCTTTTTTTGATGGTTTGCTTTTTTTTTTTCTTTTTAGTGTCATTCAGAAATGATTTTGTGGATCTCAGTTGTGTCTCTGTGAAAGAGAAGGGAAAATATTCCATTATGTCCTCATTGATTTATGAAACAGAAATGTTCGCAGGAAGAAGTCTTGAACAGCTTGTTTGTTCAGCTTAGCAGCAGGGCCAGCCTGCAGATGATTAGTTCCGCTCATGCCCAGATGTGTCGTGACAGTAAATACTGATTATTACAAAAGGTATTGTGGGAGATGATGCTAACTGAGGAAAAGTTAAAACCAAATGTCTACTGATTGTTTTAAAGTGTGTAAGTAAAAAGGAGTCTGCCTCACCTTTGCATTATTGCCTTTTTGAAGGGAGTGAAGTTATGCAAATGCATGCAAAAGTCTCTCTAGAGTGTTATTGGTTATCGCATATCACAGTTTTCCATTTGAATGAGCTGTTTCTTTAAGCTAAGACTTAAGGATCATATTTCCAAAAGCACTATATACTAGAGAGGCCTTGAGAATGTGACAGATTTATTTCACGGTGCTTTGAGGTTTCAAAATTGTGGATTTATTCCATAATGGGACTAAAAGGAAATATATTCCAAAGCTTTTATTAAAATGGAAGGCGAAGAAGAATAGTTTTGTCATCACTGTATAGGTCCAGTCCCAGTTTCTGCTTCATGCTATTGTTCACTCTCTTTCCAGAACATGGTGAGTCAAAACAGATGAGATTTCTTAAATAAATGTTTCTTTTGATGATTGCTGTAGTAAAGTTGGCAAAAAACTGCTTTTTAAGTTGACATTTGACTCATCATATATGCACTGCAAATGTATGTATGGATGGAATGTTTAAGAGTGCTTCCAATGCACAGGCAACACCTGATTTTTAATCTTTTCTATCTGCATTGTGAGGACTCAATAAAAAGCATAACCTATAGAATTCTCTATTTAAAGGTTTTCTTAAGTATAACTATTACTCCCCTGTTGCTAACAATTAGTCTTTATCAAGGGCTGAAATACTAGGTAGGAAGTGATATTAACCTTTTCTTCCCTCTGTAATTCTTGATAATTAGAGGGTCATGCCCTAATCACACATTTTGGGAGGATGTCTGCAGTGCAAACAGATGAGAAGTGTAACATGTTGCCTCATAAACAGTCTTTTCTGCACATATTATCTTGGATAGCATCTTCCAAAATAGATTAAAAGCTATGCTCACAAGTTGGCTTGTTTCACAAGTGTTATGCTGATTCAGAAACTGGAAAAAAACACAGGAGTTTGTGAGAAGGTGCAAGTGGTTCAGAGATGTATTCCTTCTCTTTCTCCATGACCTTAGCCAGAGAAATTAAAGATCAATAAATAATACTGGTGAAAGTCAATATTACATTGTGGCTCACTTTCATTGCCGACCTGTCTGAATGGCAGATTGCAAAAGCACTAATAGCTTGTTAATAAAGCTATACAATGTTAATAAATGAGGTAAAGGTCTGTGGTTTTACTGACTAGAATGTGGTAGCCAGTATATAATGACTATGAGGAAGTATTAGCTCCACCACAGTTCTGCCTTTAAAAAAAAAAAGCACACCCTCCAAAAAAACTGTAATTCTATTTAATCATATTCAAAGAAAAAAAAAAGCAATCAAACTTTAAATGAGTACAACGAAGACATGTTTGGAGTGAGCTGAGAAATGCAGTGTTTATTTTGTAAGTGAAAAACTGAAAGTACTTACCTTGGTCAATCCAGAAAGGAAAATGAAATTATGCGGCATAAATGTTTAAGGGGATGTAGCTCAGCGGGAGAGCGCTTGCTTTGCATGTAAGAGGCCCTGGGTTCAACCCCCAGCATCTCCATCTCTTTTTTTCCCCCTCTGCTCTGCCCTGGTGAGGCCTCATCTGGAGTCCTGTGTCCAGTTCTGGGCTCCTCAGCTCAAGAGGGACAGAGAGAGTCCAGCGCAGGGCCACCAAGACAATCAGGGGACTGGAACATCTTTCATACGAGGAAAGGCTGCAGGAACTGGGGCTGTTTAGTCTGGAGAAGAGGAGACTGAGGGGTGATCTTATTAGCATTTATAAATATCTAAAGGGTGGGTGTCAGGAGGTCGGGACATCCCTCTTTTCTATAGTAGCTAGCAACAGGACAAGGGGTGATGGGATGAAGCTGGAACACAAAAAGTTCCACTTAAAAATAAGGGAAAACTATTTCACTGTTGAGGTGAGGGAGCCCTGGCACAGGCTGCCCAGAGGGGTTGTGGAATCTCCTCACTTGGAGGTCTTCAAGACCTGCCTGGACATGTTCCTATGTGACCTGATCTAGGTGACCCTGCTTCTGCAGGGGGGGTTGGACTAGATGATCTCTAAAGGTCCCTTCCAGCCCCTACCATTCTATGTTTCTATGAAATGTCTGTTATCTGAAAGTCCAGAAAGTTACAGAAAAGGCCAGATTACCTGTAAGAAAAATTACCTGTTTATTCCAAAGTACTACCCCTCATGGAGAACAAAGGATTATCTAGAGTATTTCTTAATGTTGTGTTGAACTGTTTAGTTTATTTCTGGTGGAAGAAATTAGTGAGTAATTTTCTTGAAAGTATTTTCAAACAAGTGCAGAAAAAGATTTCTGGAAGTTTCTGGCACATTTGCAAATTCTATAAAAAAAATTATAAGTAGTTCAACAAACATCTTTTTTTTTTTTTTTGAGCCTTACTAGAAACCTCTTTGAGAAATGAGAGATCAAATTTTTAATTCTCAAAAAGTTTTCATCTCAGATTCTCCACAATTCACTTCCTCGACTGTGTTCAATGTTTTGCTAAGAGACTTCCAGCAGAATTTTCTGTTTGAGGAAGCAAGATGAGAACAGAGGAAGATAGGACTTTTTGGTGAAGGAATTCTCTTGTGAGGGAGATATTTCTCTCGTATATTTGTCTCATAAAACTCAGTTTAGGTTCATACTTCCCCATTTAGTATGTAATTGAGTTGTAGGAAAAGTCCACAACTGTATAACAGCATCCAAAGGTAAAACACAAAGAACTCTACTAAAGGCTAAAATTTTTAATGGTGCTCCAAGATATGATGAATTATTATATACTATAGTGTAATTAATCTATTTGTCTGGCAATATCTACTGAGAGAATTTCCTACTTTTTATTGTCTACATAATCATAGAATTGTAAAATATCTCAAGTTGGAAGAGATTCATAAAGATCCTGCTCTTTGCAAGACTTCCTAAAACTAAAACATATGACTAAGAGCATCATACAGATGTTCTTTGAACTCTGACAAGCTTGATACCAATAAAAATTATATCATTTTATGTTTGTCCACATTGAATTGCATAAGCCAATTATTGGCCTTATACCATGTCTGTACTCATGCTGACGTGTCTTTTTTTCCCCTACACTACCTACCCCCAATTTTTTGAATGGTTTAGCAATGTCACTTATCTATTCGTTCTACTGAATATTGAGCTCATTAAAGAGGAAGCAAAGTTGCACAAAGCTATCAGTAGAAAGTGTGGCACTCCAGTCTGTGTCTCGGTCCAAAACATACATTCTAAGCAGGCTGCTTGCTGACTTTTCTCTGTCACAATCATAGGTTATCTCAGGGTTGTTGTAAAGTAGCAAAACAGCTTAGAAAAAGCTTTGATGCCTGTTGCTATTACAGAGTTCAATCTGTAAAGCTGTCATTGGGCACTCTGTATTGACCATTTAATGAAATTAAATCTTTCTTTAAGGAAAAAGCTTGCATTGTTTATGCTTTGGTTGAAGAGTCTTTACCTTAGCTAACATAACCACTTTGTAGGAAAAAAGGTTATAGACAGTAACTGTTAGCAAAACTCCCCAATTTTGGGGGTATTTTTTCCTTATTAAAGAGGAGTTGGGAGTGACTGGAAAGGTATTGAATTTCCCATTCATAGCTCTCTTAAAATCCTGCTTCTTAATAACAACATTCCAAAAAGTATGGACTTCACTTTTTTTTCACAAATGCATATTCTTCAGAAGGTGAAACACAATGAACTCTTCTTTCATACTTTGTGCTCTGTCAACCTTCCTGGTAACACGTATGTCACAATTTCTTAACTATGAAACCCATTGGAAAGACCTTATTCCAACTTTCTACAGTTTTATATTAGGTATTAGAGTAGTTTTAGTCAAAACCTTCAGCCAAATATGTGTACACCACCATCTCCTCTTTACCCCTGCTGTAGTCTTCACCCAGACTTTCAGCTTCTTTTATCACTGCATTCATTTCTCTGTTATGTGTTCTATTCACATTTTCCAGACCTTTGTGTGCCTCAAATATTACTGTTCCTTTTGTTGGAAATTCAATTTCTTTTATAGTGTGAATGTGGGGTCTTGGCTATTGTAATCCTCTAAGAAAGTTCTCAGAATATCACTCCTAAAATAAATTAAGTTTAATAACTGAAACCCTTGGGTGCTGTGCAGAAAATCCTTAGTGTTTATAAAGTGACTAACAGGTGATTAACTGCTAATGTGTCTATTTACAGCCCTAGAGATAGTCTAGTTAAAATAAATAAGTAGTTGTTTAATCCTAGCACAGTTGTGTTTTATCCTGTTTGGTTTTGTCTAAACTGAGTTTAAGTGTTTCCCTTCTATGCTTCAAGTGCTATCTTTCAGATTCCAGGTGTTGGAGAGGTAGCAAAGACAGGATTTTTGAAGTATTAAGAGTTATTTTATTACTCATTTCTGTGGTTTTATGAATTTTTGAAAGAATACTGAACTTTGTGCAACAGCCTCAGTGATTTCACATCATTACTTGAATTTAATCTCAGTACATATCTTTTGCCTTTCTTCCATTATTGCTCTTCCTGTGCTTAATTATTGTTCTTTAACGACAGTTTAAGTCATAATGATACAGCATTCTTGAGACACTTCCAAACTATAAAATACAACTCTTTTGTGTTATCTTTGATAGGATTAATTTATCTGGGAGAAAAATGGAACATGATTCTGCAGTATACTTCTACATTTCACTGGTGGGTAAATGCATAGTTACTGAAGCTTATTCCTTCCAGACAGCAACATACTTGGAGGTTTTGTTGTCATATACTTTATAATAAGTGTGTGGAGAAAATGCAAGAGAGAAGTTCTCATGTTCACCATACTGTAGAAGTAATTAATTGAACTGAGCATCATTATCACTGAATAGTCCCAACTCTCTTCAAATGACATATCCCAGCGCAGCCTCTCTTTATACTTTTCATCCTTTGTTCAATCTGAGTGGTTAACTTTCCAGTAATGCTGCTACTACTATTAATATTATGTGTATGAACTGAATAATCAGAGTTGGAACATTTTTACATAATAATTAAACATCCAAGATGTTTGTGCTCAATGATCTCTGCTAGGATCCAATGACTGAATCTATTAAATCGGTTGTAGCTAAATTCTGCTGGGTTCTTGTTATCTTCAGTGATGAGGCTTATGGGTTTGTTTAGGGTTTTCTTCTGAGTTGTGAGAAAATGATAAACTGAGATCTTATCAAGAGATGCATTTCCAAGGTTTATTAGCATATCTGCACTGCTTTAACTACTCTTTAGCTAACATCTTCTGTGGCAGAGGTTAATGTAGTCACACTTATTTTTGAGTTCTCCATATTCTATTTAAATTGCTGCAAATTACACACAACTTGGTATTGGCAATGTGTTGTGCAGAGGCTGTCTGTGCTCGGTACATCATATTGGGAAATGTCTCAATTCAAACAGCTCCTGAAAGACAGACTAAAAAAGTATAGGCTATTTAGATATGCAAGTACAATAAAATATAAGACTCATCTGGTCTGAGAATCAGCTGTCATCCTGTCTTTTACATTGTCCTGTGGAGGATTAAAAACCTTCCCACTCGATTTGAGGAATAGCTCTGGAAATGTAAAATGTTGTCATAAACTTTAGCTGGTTTCTATGCTGACTCATGAGTACTTAAGGCAATCCCTTTCCATAACATCCATCCTTCACTAAAACCAGTTTCCTATCCAGAAACACATTAATATGTATTAGTGTTTAATCATGTGTAATAAGTAAACTGATACTTCTGAAAAATCCAATTGGTACTCATAGAGTAGGATCCATGTACAGCTCTTCAATGCTGCTGAAAAATAAGTTTTGGTATCACCAAATTCCACAGTTAATATAGTGACCTTTTTGAAGAGTCAAAGAGTTTTCTAGTCATTTTTCAAAGTCTGTTCCAAGTTAATTTTATTTTACAGATGTAGGAAGCTATTATGAATCTCTTAATTCCTCTGCCTCTTACACTTACTCTTCTAGCCTCTAATCGCTCTACCAGTCCTTTACTCTGATTCACTTTGTGCTCAGTTTAATGCCCAATGCTGTTTTTTTTTTCCTATCAGACACTTAGTTGAGACAGCAGCTGAGATGCCCGTAATAGAGTACTGATGTACTTCTAATGCACAGCAGCAATGGAAAGGGCCAGAGCACAGAAGCTGGTAGACTTTTGTGCCTTGACAGTGAGGTGTGTGACAACCAAAATATACTGTGTTGATGTGCATTGCCTAGGCATAGAGAAATGTTATCATGCGTTTAGAAGAGTGTGGTCAGCAGGTCAAGGGAGGTTCTCCTCCCCTTCTACTCTGACCTGATGAGGCCTCATCTGGAGTCCTGTGTCCAGTTCTGGGCGCAAGAGGGATAGGGAACGGCTGGAGAGAGTCCAGTGCAGGGCCACCAAGATGATCAAGGGATTGGAGCATCTTCCTTATGGGGAAAGGCTGCGGGAACTAGAGCTGTTCAGTCTGGAGAAGTGGAGACTGAGGGGAGATCTCAATAATATTTACAAATATCTAAATGATGGGTGTCAGGAGGTTGGGGCATCCCTTTTTTTTCTGTTGTATGTAGTGACAGGACAAGGGATAAAGGAAAGAAGCTGGAACATAAAATGTTCCACTTAAAAGGAAAAACCTCTTTACTGTTCAGTTGAGGGAGCCCTGGCACAGGCTGCCCAGGAAGGGTGTGGAGTCTCCTTCTCTGGAGGTTTTCAAAACCCTCCTAGATGTGTTCTTGTGTGAACCTGCTTGAGCAGGGGAGTTGGAGTAGGTAATCTCTAGAAGTCCCTTCCAACACCCACGATTCTGTGCTGGAAGTTGTCAGAGGCGTTGGATAGAGTGGGCTGCTAGAGATGAAGGAGCATAAATTTTGTTAATGTGTATTGCTGTATGGCCGGTCAAAGCTTCGAGAAATTAATAAAAGGTTCTTAATAGAAAAATTCAAAATCCCCAGTGGTCAAGCAGAGCAGATGGAGAAACTAAGACTGTGCAATCCTAGTCTTTTTTAAAAATGATAGTATATTTTATTAACATTCAATATTAGGTCAAAGGGAAGAAGTACACTCCTGGTAATTATTGTCCTATAAACTTAAATGCTAAAGTTAATGATGAAGTGTTTAACAAGAAGTCAGTAAGAATCTAAGGGAATTTAAATTACTTTTTCTTAAGTAAACTGGAATACTGGAAAGTCAGAATGCCAAAATTCACTGAATTCCAGGTAAATTGTTTCTCCCAGTAGAGAAAGCAGCAGAAGGCGGCATGCTTTCACACAATTATATTTAAAAATTATGGCTAAGAAGTCTCAAATCATGCTCAATTTATAGTGGTTTGCATAATCCATTGCTTCCTATGAGTGATCATTCATTAATAATCAACGGGGAAAACAAATTAATCTTAATAGTGACATGGTGACACAAAGGAGGGCATGCACATGTTATTTTGATTTCCACAAGATTAATACATCTTTTGAGATGTTTTAATAAGAAAAACATTACTGTTAAGGGATTATGTAATTAAACGACTTCATCAGTACATTATTAAGAACATTATTCTCAATTAACTAATTCTATATGCTATAGAAAGTTTAAACACTGAGAATGTTATATTTGTATGATACATGCTCTCAATATAGAACATAACCATTGCATTAGGAAGCTTATTTCCTACTATACCCCTTCTTAATCCTCTATGGCATTTCACACTGTTCAGTGACAGATTCTCAGATTCTTTCAAATAAAATTTTGTATTCTTTTTTATTCAACCTGTATTGATCCACTGGATGTCAAGGTCTTCCATCTGACAGTGATTCTCTATTTAACTCTTACAAAAGCTACACAGGAGGAAGATAGTTTACAGTCAAGCTACAACATCAAGTTTTATACTTTCTATTTTCAGTTTAATATGGTTATTTTTTGAGAGGATCAACTCTGGTGATGTGTTGTAGTTGATCATAGATAATGTCCTGTGTCACAGTCCATTTGGATCTCTCAACTTCATAGGATAATGTACTCTGTAAATTAGTTTCTGAGCTCATTTGGAAAGAAAACAAACGATGTTCAAGGGCTCAATTCCCTTTGCACAGATTACTCTACTATGTGAATTCACTAATTCATCACCTGTGTATTAGTAATGTTATTATTTAAGTTCTCTAACCCCCAACTTGCAACTTGTGCACCTATGAGGTAAATAGTTACCCGGCTGATGGGGAGAATGTTCATCCTACCTATCCCACCATGGTGTGAGTGTCTTCTGTTTCACACTGGGAAGCACAAAAGTCTCGGTGTTTCAGCTGCTGTTGGATCTGCTTGAAAAACTTTTTGGATAAGCTGATGTATTTATACCTTGCAGTTTGCAAGTCTGGTCTATATTTTTTCTATTAAGAGATTCTGAGGAAACTATCAGGCAATCAATATACAAGGATTACAGCTGCAGGAGACTGCAAGCTGCAGGTGATATCAGCTGCATAGTGACCGTTAGCCCTTCATGACCACTGTATCCTGCCTATGTGTTGCCCTCACATTCACCTAATGGCCTTGGTCTCAGCATACATCAGCCCTTAGCAAGAGCTGCGTATTAGCCAAAATGTAAGCAGGAGATGAATGAATAGTCACCCTGGCACATAATTTCCAAATGCTTGTTTCTGTAAGCAACCCAACCTCTGGGACATACAGCTGTTTTTGCAGTGTGTTCTTTAAGAAAGCCTCTGGGCCCAGGAACTCACATGCATCTGTCTTGGCTTCTTTTTCAGAGCACACAACACAATTCTTTTTTTCCCTCAAATTGATTTAATTAATCTGATAAAAATTGGATATTTAAAATAAAATTATTCATTTTTTAGAGTCTGCATTCCTAGAGTATTTAATAACCCTTGTACCATAAAAACCCTATTTGAATAAAATTGTCAATGTAATTAGATTGTTATAAAACTCAGATTAAAAGATCCATTTATGAAGACAAATGTTAGAACTTTAGGAGGCTGCTTGACAGCTTTATTTCTCCAAATTTTTAAGAAGTCCCATACCACCATCAGAAAATTAAAAAGTGTTAGTCATAATTACAAAAAGCATAAGCATTCATAAAGTAAAATAATTCTAGGCATTGATTAAGACAGATTAGGTCATTTGCTTTTTAGGCCACAAAGGAAAGAAGTGGGAGCTTCTCCTCTCTTTCAAGTCATACTCAACCTAACTTTTACCTTGGGCAGCCAAGAAGATGGTTCCAGTGTTTCTGTCAGTTAAATGAGCAAATGAAAATTAATCAAAGCCATGGATCTGATTCACTTCCTCCTCTTATACTTTTATTGCAGATGCCAATCAAGCCATTATGCCACGTTTTATATCACGTTATAACACAATTTTCTCAAAGTACTACAAACAATTGAGACATAAGCAGCATGCAATGATAATCCTACAGAAGACATCAGATTTGTTCTTTAATTATTAAAACTGTGGCTTTGTTTTGGTGAGGTGGGATTTTTAGTGGTTTGAGTTGATTTGGGTTTTTTTGATAAAGCCATTCTCTCCTTGATGTAAAGTCATACAGAAGGAAGTATTTCATAAGATAACTGTACAGGTAGGTACTAGAGGTAGAGTATTTGTGTCTGTCAGGAAGCTAAAATCTGAGTATCTCTCTAAGGTAGATATACTGAATGTGTATATAAACTCAATACAAGGTTCATATTATTGTGGCAGTGAAAGTCTTGACATTATGGCTGCATTACCACTCTGAGAAAGGAAACATTCTGCAAGGGGATTGGACTAGATGATCTCTAAAGGTCCCTTCCAACTCCTACTATTCTATGATTCTATGATGGAAAAGACATATTGAGTTGGCCAAGATGTATGCATTAAATCCATGCTAGAGAAGGGAATTGACAACAGGCTTTCTTGACCTTCAGATACTCCTCTAGCCCTGATAAATCTTTCCTCCAGACCTCTGTTTCCTCTGTTTTTGTACAATTAAAAAAAAAAAGGACTAATTTGTTATGCTTTCCTAACTACCAGTAGGAACTTGGAGGATGCACAACTGCAGACTAAAAGTGTGCACACTCAAAAGGGAATTGAGCAGGTCAGAAAATGCGAGCGATAAAAAAGCTTCCAAAATACTCTTCAATATATGTTACTTTGATATTTTACTACTTTACTTTTCAAAAATAAATGTTAGTCATATGGGATTAATCAGTGATATTTAATAACGGAATTCCATCCCAAGTAGTTTAATTCAAACTACTTCATTTCACTTTCCAAACTTTAGACTACAAGCTTTCAGTTATAGCATTGCATGGATTTAAGTGCTTTCTTAGCAAATTTAAAGATAACCACAGTATTTATGAACAGCCTCAACTGCTGTCAGATTTTCTTCTCACTTTGGTCAATATTAGCAGTAGATTTACATTTCATTTTCTAGCACAGTGATCTATACCTTTTTTTTTGTGCTTGATCTTCTATTCATTTGGAAGAGAGTGTCCTTCAGAAAGCAGCTTCAAAGTCTACAAAATGCCTCTGGCATGGGGACAAGATTTAACAAGCTGTATCTTTGAAAGTTGAATTCAAATGGACTGAGAATTTCACCTTTTCAAATGCACGAAGTGCTAGGGAAAACCAGCTATGTGCCTTAAATTTTATCATTCATTCAGAACAGGTATTCTGAATATATAATCCAGATTATAAATTTCTGTATTCTGTAAATTGGGAAAGAAAGTGAAGGCATAATTTTCTTCAAAAAAATATTGTTCAGGACTTTTTTAAGCTTAAAAATAAAATAGTTCCATATGTACAGCAGGACTACCTAGAGAAAGCTGTGTCAAAAGTATTAAAGTTGTGTGTCAGTCCCTTAAAAATGCCAAGAAAATTTGCTTGTGGCAAAAGCTACTGTGTGATGCTTCAACTATAGATTGTTGTATAAGATGCATAAGCAGTATAAAACTGCTTCCTTGGGCAAGGTTTCAGTATTTGATTCCTTAGTCTCATTATTCACCTACTTATATAGGTATATAGTTTCCAAGTATGAATTGCTTTACTGTGGCACCAGCTATAATTTATCCTTTTTGCTTTGAGCCTCTATATGGATTTCTGCTTATGTTTGGTATTAATAAAGAAAACAAGGAGGTTGCTATCCCATGATTGGATGCTAGGTGAAACAGAATACATACATAATTACACACATGTGTAAATATATATAGATGTATATATAATACTTATTTAATTATCAATCTCATTCTTTGGGCAAAATGTAAGTTTTAAGACTCGCCTCAGCTTGTATTTGGCCTGCTACTGTCCTAGGACTGAGTCTTGTCTGTCACCTTGATTGCAAGCATTATAAGACTGAAGGTAAACAGATGTTCAGTCACACTGTCCTAGCTTATGGTGAATTTATTTCAAGTACTTTCACTCTTGAATTATTAAAACAAATTACTTTTGCTATGATATTTTCTCTGCTTTTTCTACTTTTCATTCCACCCTTCCCAATTTACCTCTGGAGAGCAACTAGCTCTCAGCCATGGTAGCACTTATCAGTCACTTCAAAAGTTATTGAAGGATCCCTCAAGTACCAAAATATGCAGAATCTGTAGTTTTAAATCCAGCAAGCAGAGAGCAGGAGAAAGGGAGTGATTATTATCTGTGCCAGCACACAGCAGTTACTCTGTAGCAGAAGGCATTTGTCAGGTACCTATAATCAATTTAAAATATCTGCAATTAGTTTGTTTTACAGATAGATTTTATAAGTTGATTTCTACAATTGAAATAAACAATCTGTAATTCTGGACTCAGTAATTTTGTCATTCATTGTAGTGGGTCGGAGACTTAATGTCTAAGCAGGATCACAGAATAAGTAATAGCATATTTCTCCAACAGGTTTCACAGATATTTGCAGAAGTATGCTAAAGCTTCAAGTGGACTCAGCCTCTGGATGAGTATATGGTCTGTTGTGGACAAACCTTCTGCCCATTACCTTTGGCTTTTTGTCTCCCTAGTCTGCATCTCTTCCTCATTCCAGGCTCCTTTCTCACATATAGGAGTTAAAAATCTCCATTATTGTTTCATATTTCTCTTTATCAGTCTTGACCTTAATCATTTGGACTGCCTGTCTCAATTCTTGGTTATGGACTTGATCTGAAAGTGTTTGAAACAGCATTTCTAGCTAAATAATACCTGGAATTTCAAAGTTACCATGTTGTGCTAGAGAAAGAAGGCTCTATGGAGATGCTCTATGTGCCGAATAGTTGCAGATAGGAGCTGCAAAGGGACAGAACCTGCTCTGTGCAGATGACATCTTCTGAGATCTTTAGAGCTTCGCACCTAAAACATCTGTGATATCCTGCTGAGATCATACCACAGATTTCAGAGGTGTATATTCAACATGGTTTTTCAAGGTTGGTGAGAAGCTTATTGTTTTCTGAAAAAGAGCTGACATTTTTCATACAGTTCAAGTTCTCACTCCAATATCCCCACTTCCACCTCCCA
Organism: Colius striatus; assembly: GCF_028858725.1. Taxonomy (NCBI): domain Eukaryota; kingdom Metazoa; phylum Chordata; class Aves; order Coliiformes; family Coliidae; genus Colius; species Colius striatus. Next base: position 11,254,002 of record NC_084762.1, read on the forward strand.
CTATACATACAAATATGATTTTTTTTCCACCCTTTCCTCAGAAACATCTGAATACTCTTTCCCACTCCCCTCAAACAAAAATCAGACTTATCCAGCTGGCCACTGTGGACAACTACAGTAAAAATATCTGAAGTGACAAGGATGTTAAGAAGAAATAGAAGATTAGCACAAAATGGAAAGGTTTGCATATTTTTCTACACTTGTAAGAGCTATAGAAGAGAGGAGTATTATGATAATGTGGACCAATAACTTGTTAACATTTTTATATTATGCAAAAAAAGAAGGTATGTTGGAAAAAGTTTTCCCGTCTTTGAATTTTTAGTGCTTATAATTAATGACATCATTCATACTCATTGTCAGTTTCTTGTTACTTTTCTTTTCTTTTATGAACTCCTGAAATGTAAAGCTAGTCTGTTTGTTCCTTCAGTTCTCCTTTCCTTTACAGTTAAAACATCAATGTATTATCCTCACAGTCTTTAGGTTTTATTCTCAGAGGAGTAAACATTCTCAGTTTTTCCAGCAGTACGGGCTGTCAAGTATTAAAAAACATCGATTGTTTTCCCTTCTGCCTTTTGCGTTGTTACTCTTCCAGTTGCAAGGGGAATCAAACCACAGCTGTCTGATAGGTTTGTTAAAGACAACATGCATGAGATGTGTAGTCAGTACCACAGTACCAAAACAGTATCTTATGCAGTCATTGTTCAGAGGCCAATATTTTCATGGGGGATTGTGATTCCTCACTTTCAGTATCTTTAATGGTGCTGCCTGCATAAATCTGAAGTTAGGAATTTCTGTTTTGTGAGAAACTCTATGGAAGAGACAGATACAAATGTTACCTTTAATGATGAGGTTTCTGATTTATTGAAAGTGTTTCTAAGTTTATTAAACATCTCAGTAAGCATTAGCTGTAGCAACAAAACCCAAGCATTAGCAAAAAATTATCTTATAATTCAATATCTTCTCATACTTTAACTTTTAAAAGCAAGAATTGTGAAATACAGAACTATCCCAGTTAAAACTATTCAGTTCTTGTGTCAATAGTAGCATTTAGGAATATATCTGCTCCCATCCTGCTAACTTTTTGTTTTTAAGATGCTGCAAAATATTTTGAGAGATCACAGTAGTATGTTGAAATACCAGGAATAACTAATGAGATTGTTACTTTCCAGTGTAAGAGGTGCAAAGGATAACATTAGCAAAACTAAACTAGTGAATTTCTCTTAAGTCAGCTATTTGATTACCATTCCAGAAATGCAGATGTACGACCTTTTAACTGTTCAAAAAAATTGTCAGTATATGAGAATCTTTCTTAAATAGCAAGAATAGTATTTAAATTGAGGAACCAGGAAGACTTAGAAGTGATTCTCATTCACAACTGTTTCTAAACATTTTGCATTTCCCTCTGAGTAAATACTGTGCTTTGTATTTCTTCATTTCATTTCATACAAGTTCAGTCCTCTCTGAAAGCATTGTCATATACACCAATGAGAACAGAAGCAGCATAAGAAAAGGTTCTGTGAGTCTGTCTGAGTACTTTCCTCCTCATAAACTCTTATGATTAAAAGATCAGAAGGTATACATCAGATAACTTTATTTAGCAACTGAGACCAGTTTCTGCACTAAAACCAAAGACTATCACGAAAGATGTCAGAGTATTTTTTCCTATTTCTGGTCTGAGAGAAGAGAGCTTGAGCTAGAATATATCATGTAGTAAAACAAGCCTAACACGTTTAAAACTACTTAAATTAAATTGATATACCGTCTCCCAATAGAGAAGGCCCAATTAACTAATTTGAAATGTCTATTTGGAAGCAGCCTTTTTGTACAGATACAATGTATTCCATAACAGATTTGTTTTGGTTTGTAGATGGAAGAATATTTATCATCTGATCTTCAGATGACACAAATATATTCCCCATAGAAGATATTGTTTGGATTTGACATCTACTTCATTTGTGGAAATTGGGTGATATAGTGTAATCCATAGCAAAGCTTGTACATGACTAGATGGCATTCTAACTGTGACTGTCTTGCCTAGCTTGTGAATCATGCCTTCTTGTGAATTTTATTTACTTACTCTATTGACTGTTTAAGAAACACCAACCAACTGCACCCTTTTATCTCTGTAGTCCTTCAAGAGGTATTTTGTAGCATCTCTGTGCTGCTTTGGTTTGTGGATCTGAATAACTACTGAAAACTCAAGAGTGGAAATTCAGTAGTACAATAGATGCTGAGTGAGTTTAGCTGTCTGCCTTATGCATTATGGTTGATATGACACACATGTTTTTCTTAGGTATTTCTGTATTCAAGTGCACTCCAAAAGCACAGACAGCAGGAATAACTAGAAAAGTTCATATAAGAGGGCCAGGAGATGAACACTGAATAAGTCTAAATGAAAATTCTACTAAATTCTGTTACAATATGGTCAAGAAAGTGACACAAACTATCAATAAATCCTGTAAATTCCTGTAAGAAATGAGGGGTTCAGACCTCATGCCCGCCAGCAGAAGAACAAGGAGAAGGAGCCAGGAGAACACTAGGCTTTGAATTTTTTATTTGGCTGACATGCCTAACATTGGAATACACACATGTAAGTGATAGTAGTATTACTCTGTGAAGAATTGTTTGTAGTCTGTGCACTTACATAATATGAACAGGACTCAATTAAATTCTGCCTGTATGTATGACTTGTCTGATCTACATGGGTAATTCTAAGATACAGAAAATAATAAATAACAAAATATAAGGTGGTAGAATTAAATTTTCCCTTGCCTTTCTTATTTTATAGTAAAAGCAAACGAGGCAATTTCTGTTTACGTACAGGGCCCTCTTAAAATGGGTGTGGGAGCAAATGATCTGCTTATGTTCTGTTTGAGGGATTCTGTGGTACTTAAGAACCAATGTGGTGACGACATGTTTAGCAAACACTCAGGCTGGATAAGGTCCCACACTTCAAAATGTCCAAATTTTTTTTTCTCTCTTAACCTGTAGTTTTCACTGTTAATACCTTTGGAAAGAATTTCAGGACAACGTTTTTCCCTACCCTAGACATTGAGAGATGATTGCAAAGTGATTTTATTTCCTTCCTGCATTTGATGCTGATGAACAGGAGTAATAACAGTACAAAAGGAAACATGGAGTAAAGCCAGAAATTTTGTATGAATGCTGTATGGCAAAAGTGGTTATGCCTTAGCTGTGAGTTGGGAGGAAGGGAGAGAAAGAATCTATCAATGAAATTAAAGGTATTTAAATAAGCAAGGCTGCAGAATGAAAGTTTTTGGTAAATTAGGAGATGAAGAACATTAGGGGAACAGCTTAGTCATATATGAGATTAAAAATCCTGAGGCTTGTAAAGCCAAGTAAATGCTAAAATCAGAAAGGATGTTTCAACAGGAATTTTCAGAGCTTCAGTGTTGTGCTACTTTTGGAAGAAAATATATAAAAGATGGTTACATTGGCATGTGAAATGTCCCTTTGGGAAGAAGGGACCTGAATTAATTGCTTATCCCTTTCCCTTCTTTTTTTATCATAGAATAGCAGGGGTTGGAAGGGACCTTTAGAGATCATCTAGTCCAACCCCCCCTGCAGAAGATTGCAGAGATAATACAAAACATGAATATACAGTGTTCCTGTGTAAATACATGGTGCAGTTTCTGTAGCTGGCTTTCACATATAACTGGTTTAAGTTTTAAACGTGTTAAAACAATGCAGGGTTAGAGCTCTGAAGATTATGGAAGTTCTATTTCCCAAGAAGCATTTTCACAAAAAGGAAATCTCAAGTCAAACTTAAATCTGGAACACTCAGTTGTCTCTACTAGATTTTTTTTAAGCTTTCCATTTTGCTATCTTAAAATATTAATTTTCCTTTTATATGTTGTTCCATTGGCTGTTTTGTTGTTTGCTGTTCCATTTATTTTTTTGGTTTTAATTTTTTAGATTTTTTTTCTGATTTCTTGTCAATTAATTTTTGTGTCTTGTGAGAAGCAACTTGTCAAGACTACAAAGTGGATACTGAGCAAACCGTAAATCCTTTACATTTTATGTTAATTGTAACTCTAGGTAAAGAGTCAAGAGAAAAATCCCAACTTTGCATAACTTTCATTAGAGTTTTTCGTTTTTGTGAACTGGCCTAATGGAATGCTTGACATTCTAAAGAGGTTTGTGTTGTTTTGAAGACATCACCAGAAAAAAAGCGATAATTATCAAAGTCAATGTCAACTGATGGTTTTTTCTCTTTAAAGATTTTAAATAAGAATATGTTGAATGCATTATTTATTTATTTATTTATTCAGTGCTAAACATGGAAACCTTTGACTTCAAAGTGAGGTTTTGGTATTCCATTCCACACTGCCAGAGGCTGTTTTGCCTATCTTTATTCCCAAAGGTTGTCTGGCAGAACTTCTATGTGTTGCTGAGTGTACTGTGCACCATGTGGACCCAGCTGTTTGCTGCTTCTACAGTCTGCTGTACACTAATCATCGCTTAGAGAAGTGTTTGCTGTCTTTGCTGCTTCCAGATATAAAACTGAGGTGCCAGGAGTTCATAAAGTCATTTAACTTCAGTGTATTTCAAACAACTAGGCCAATACTGGCAGAAAAGGGAGATTTCTTGTCCAGGAAATTAACATTACTAGTGGCAGGCTTCTGCAGTGAGTGTAAAGTCAGTGCAGTAAACAAGCTTCTAACAAAAAACTGTGTGCAGGTGTTTATTATGTTTATATATAAGGAAGAGAGTAAATACTGTTTACCCAGCTTGAAAACTCCTCTTGTATTTGCAAATCATCCGCCAATATGCTTGGCAATCCTTAGTCAATATACTGCCAAAAATCCTTGATCTGACTTGAGTAGTTATCCTGTAATGGTACTGTGCTGTAAATGTCCATCAAGAAAATATTTAATATAAAAGCTTCCTTTCCTTTTCTTTTTCTGCAGTCCATTATAAGGAAATGGACCTCCAAAGTGTGGCATCCTGGGGCACTTGTTTTACAGGTGAAAGGCTCATTTTGTTCTGGGAATCTCCATAATACTTAAGATAGCAACTAGGTCACCTGTCAAATAATGTTATGGTAGTTCTTCACCCCAAAGTCAATGGATATTAATATGTGTCATTATCTCAGTTTGTTTTCCTGAGGACCATTTTGTCAAAATCAGGTTTTTCACAACCAAACCATAATACTCTACCTGGTCCAGGAGAGGTCACGACTTCCCAAAACATTTGTGAAATGGCTTCTGTTTTCTATTTTGATCTTGGTGTCTCCACAAAGGTTCATAATTATTTTTAATGCTCTTCTTGAAACCACTTCTGAGCCATTTGAATGTTACACCCTCTATTTGCACCTAGAGCCAGTCATATGCTTCCATATCTGATCTTTTAATCTGAGGACTGAATGTTCTCTGAAGTTGTTTGCTGATTTCCTGTGTGCTTTGTTCTATCTCCAGCATCTTTTCTGCTTTCTAGGAAGTACCTCTGCCAAATTTTAGTTTTGAACACCTCTATTCTTAGGTAGAACTAGACTTAAACTTTTGAGACCCTTGGATATAAAAATTCAGACCTGTGCAATTAGTGCTGTAGTTTCCCCTGCACAGAGCTGTAAGTTCTTAACATTGTCTTGACTCTGCTTTTGTTAAGAATACTGTATTTATTTTCTTTTTTAACCTTTTCAAGTTTCTACTTTTGGCACCTGAAAACATTCCCTACACAGAATTTGCCAAACTGCTCGACTTTCCAGTGATAGTGTGATGTGCAACATGCCAGTTCCCATTGATGGCTCAGTTTGTATGAGCATGCAGCAGCTGTGATGCTTTCAACATTTGCCAGAAATTTGGAAATCCCAGACATAAGCACCATCTGGCTGTGTAAGGTACTCTCCTAAGCTGGGCGCTTCCCAAGTAGCTCACTGTGGATACATGCAAAGAGATCTGTGCTTTACAAAGCACTTAGGTCACTAAAGAACTAAAATAGCTTATGTCCAAGGCAGTCTTTTGTGATCCTAACTTAAGTACATATTTAATGTCTGATTATCTTCTTATACATTGCTTTAATACTTTGCTGAAGTGGGACAAATACAAGAAAAGTGTGGCCAGAATGCAGTTCTGTGCTGAGACATCTTTATCAAAAAAGGTAACTTGCATTCATTCAGTAAATGAACTCATAGATGTTCATTATAATAATAATAGGCTTGAAAAGACATCCTGTGGTCAGGCTGAAGGTTTTTCTGCTTTTGACATCATCATAATGCACTGCAGGGGAGTAGCAGATGCTATGCAGCTATTCCTTGCTGTGCTCTGTCTGCTGTTTAAACATATTTATCAATAACTCACTGCATAGGTAACTGAAATGTTTCTAATGTAGAGCAGTTGATAGATGTTCTCATTAATGAAAAGCTGCAGGCCATGTCATTATCATCATCATCTTTCTTCTTTCCAACATTACTGAGTGTGTCTGTTTGCTATGCATATGTATATGTTTGGGAGAGGGGAGGGTTCAGCACAGCAGTTCTTTTTATCAGTTCATGTTCTTCATGACGTGCCCCTCCTTTTTCCTTTTGGTATTTTAGATTATAATAATAGAGCAGAATTCTAACTAAATTTCATTTAGGACAGTGCATCTAGACAAGATTGTTTGATAGAGAACCATGTTAAAAGATAGTGTCCTCAAATGATGATAGATTTACTTTGTCTCCTGGTGTTATTTAAATTGGAGTACAAAGCTATAAGGCTAAATCTGGTTTCTTAAAGATGCTGAAAATAGCTAGCTGAATGCTAATGCAAAAATTCTTTATGAATGTTTGCTCAAATTTCAAACAGCTGGTTTTGTTGCTGTGGGCTTTGTCTAGCTTAGTTTTATTGTTTAAATACAGAGGCTTTTGCTTTACTTACCCTTTGTATCTGCTGCTTGTAAGACTGGCTGCACTTTCAGAGAGTGCATATACTGCTATGCATACCAAAAAAAAAATCCAGTATTTATTATTTGTTAAACTTCTAAATAAAGTTTAAGTCAAGCAAGCCAGAAAACTATATCACCTTGTGTGTAATACATCCCCAGTAACAAGTACCACACACTCATAATGAGTGAAGACCCACCGGTATGTTCTTCTACAATCAATACAGGCAGAACAGTTCTGTGTGGTTAGTACAGAAAATGCCTGCAGAGATATTAATTTGAAACTGCTAGTTTGCAAGGAACTCATGAACTCAAAGTTTTCTCAATTACTTTGTGAACAGAGTTTAGCAGTTGGGTAGAACAGTAGCTAGAGATGTTCCCTATCTTGGCATTAAAGAAATACAGACACTTGGTGTTTTGGGAGAGAGTGTTTGGCAGAATCAGAGATCTGGAGGAGGAAAGAGTGGAACAACACCTTCTGGTATTCTCTTAAAATCTACCCAGACTGGAAAGGACTTGAACCTTTCAGAGAGTTTGATCAACTTGGCTTCCTGTTAAATTCAATTTCCTTTCCCAAAGTAAGTCAGCCTTAATTACAACTTTAATTTGAAGGGACATTCAGACAAAGCAAAGATTTTAGGATATTCTTTTTTTTCCTTCCCTGGGTGCATCTTTGAAACAGCAAACCTGCCAGAGTTTGTTAGGTAACTTTTACATTTGTAAGCTCATCGGTAGTAATGAATTTTACTACAAATATTACATTCTGTATAGATGAATATAAGCTATTTGAAAACATTTTATTTAAAAACATGCTGACTGAAAAAAAAATGTCAATTTTCTTAAACTGATGTCCTTTCCAAATAACTTCAATCCATAATCATAAAATCCAATGACTTCTGCTAGCTCTTACTCCTCTAACTTCTCTTTCCTTCTTGTCAAGTCTTATTAAACCATTTCAGTTGCTCAATCAATGTTTTACACTTAAGCTTAGCCATAAGACATAATTCTGTGTTTTGGCCAAGTTCCAGCTTCATATTCTTGAGGCAAACAAGCACTGCTTATACTAAGTTTCTGTAGCACTGATTTAAATCGGTCTGTCTTCAACAGGCCAATATCCCTTACACACGTAATTTCCTCTCAAGCAGCAATCTAAAAAATTAGCACTAAAAGTAATTTATTTCTTTTTTAAAAACAAAAATTAAAATCAAGGAAAAAACACAGGTTTGGCATCTCTTGTTAGAGATTAGATCAAGTTCCCAAAACAGTACATTTTCGCTTTTTCTTAAATCACTGTAATTGCACAGACAGGATATATGTGAAATAACTCAAACCTGTATATGGAAAACATAACATTGATAATTCACCCGTTACTGCTTTGCTGTACTTTTTTGCTCTTATATACACTAATCAGCCTGTAACTAGAAAGCACTAGTAACTCTGATAAATGTCTCCAAAGTTTCTAATGAAAGCACTTTTCTACTATGTACAATTTCCAAATTGCCAAACCTACTAAAGCAGAAAGAGATCAAAGTGTGGTTAAAGGGGCAGATTGTTTTTTCTACAGTGCTTTCTTGCTTATTTTGCATTTAAAATCTCAGCTCTGGGAATCCCATGAATCTCTGCACATATTTGAAAACACAAGGGTGATTTCAGATGACTGGTGAGAAACAAATGGAATTATGAACTTTCAAGCTCAAATGCCAAAAGATTTTTATATTATTTGTAATTCCTTACATTGTTTCAATAATTGCAGAACCTTTGATTCCATTGCAGTGCAATGGTATTTTTAGCCCTGCAGAGCCAATGTTAACAATAAAAGGTTCCCTATAGTCATGCCTCAGATGTTATAAAGCTTTCAGCTTTTTCCTTCCCTGTAAAATTGCTATGTAAGTGGCTTTTTCTTGTCATGGATGATGATGTTTTCAGAAATGGCAAAGATATATAGGCTATATTTTAGAGATATCAGTTTACCATTTCATACTGCACAAAATGGTAGAACACACTGTGTTTTTTCCCTTTGGTGTGTTGTTTGCTTGCTATACAGGGCCAAAGCTGAGATGTGAGTAAAACCAGCTTTTCTTTCCCTGCAGGAGGCACTGTGAAGTGACTCTAAGTGTAGAACTTGTAAAGAAGGGCAGGCAAAAGGCACTACTCCCAAAAGAACACGAGATACATTTTCAAGATATTTTTTTTTTCTGTTTTCTCCACTCAGCAGTGATGTGTTTCATTTGGAAACTGCAGTACAGGTGACTTCAATGGTCTAATAAAACATGGATTTAAGCTACTTACCATCTATTGACATCCTGTAAGGAAGAGAGAGCACAGGTGATTGTCATGACCTGTCTGGTACCTCCTGACCATTTTTGAAGTCATATTCAGTGCAATTTTTTGTAAGCTTATCAGCTTTACAAGCAACTCAATATCTGTCTTGCAATTCATTATCAGTTCATAAATGCATGAGGCATACAAATGAAATCTTCTGAGTTTCAGATATGAAATAAAAATAACTTTTCTTGATCACTGAAAGAGATTAAATCCCTAGAGATCGAAACTCCTCTATATTCCCTACAATGTTTTGCTGATACAGGCCATTGCCTGCAGAAAGCAATGAACTCTCAAGAACTTTTGCATACTGATCAGCAACCACTCTATCCTACTTATGTTAAAGAAAATTACAATAATACAACTAGGCTTGCTGATATACGGTATAAATTTGTGACCGAGGCAGACCAACATTATGTGAATTATAACTTTCCTCTTGAATATTAGATTCTAGTGGTAGTGCACATGAGAAGAGAGAAGTGTAACTAGTGAAAAAGGCCCCAGATTTTGGCAATTTACTGATTAAAGCTCTCCAGCTCAGCAGGGTTAAGAATCACTGATTCAGATCACTGACTACAATTTGGAGCTGGTGTCAGAATCAGTCACCATTCTGTCCAAAGTACTGCAAAGCTGGAGACTTGAATGCATGAAAAAACTATCAGATTTTAGATATGACAGATCTCTTTCCATCTCTGCAGTTACTCTTGAGTGGGTTGAGGTTTTTTTTACTTTGACATGAAAATAAACTTTTGATGGCATTGAGAGATGGAAGTAATCATGAAAGAAATTGTATGGCATCTTGAGATAGAGTAAATTTCTTCTGCTGCTGGTTGGGATGAGTTTCTTTACTATTTGCTCTTCTCTGTTTTAATTAATTTACTCTTCTCAATTATTTACTCTTGTCTTTTTTAATTAATTAAAGAGGAAAAAGCTTCTGGAGGCTATGTCCCTTGAATTTTTGAGATAGCTCATGATCCCTAGTTTTCTGCCTCATAACACCAAACCATATGAGTGTAAATTCACAAAGAACTTGAGGCTAACAAGGCTTTGCAGTAGCTCCTAAGTTGTAGATTACTTCTACCATATTTGTTAGTGAGCAAGGTGTACTGCATGCCCTGTGTAATATTTTAGATCAGAGTGAGATACATGAGTGCAAGCAATCTGACTGGGGAACAGAATCAATGATAAATCCTGTGGAATTTAATGTCTTAAATCCCATTCCTCTGTGCCATGTAGTGCTCTTTCCTAGTCTTAAGGGAATGCTACTGTCCTTGTGGGAATCAGAGCCTACATCTTGTCCTGGAACTGACACTTAAAGCTTGCTTGTCATCATGTCTTCTAAAGGAAGTCTGTACTCACTTGTAATGCTGCCACTTGGAATGTTTTTATTAAATAGTTTTAGTGTTTGGCCATTTGATTATGATGAATGCATAACTACTTTTTATCCTCCCCTGAGTAACCATGGAATATATCTTTCCCAGTGTTACTCTCACAGATCACTTAACCTAAAAGAATAGGTGAGAATAACTTTCCTTCTCTCTGTTGGAACTCCTTTCTGCCCCAGACAGGTTTTCCCACATCTAGCAAAGCTGTCAGGCTTGGCACATCCTTTCTCACACACAGTGAGGCTTATTTTTTGGTCTTCATGTAAAGCTCTCCAGAAGCTAAACATGGCAAATCTTGAAATAAGCTTTTAAATCAGTATTTCTCATGATATCTAATTTGTGAAGTTATTCTGTTATGTTTTATGTGACCTGTGTGTGGAGGAAAACCCACCCCAAGGCAGATGCCAGGATGAGTCTAATTAAAATACAAAATTAAATGTTTAAGAGCTCTTATGGAGTAAAGGAGAGGAAAAAGTAAATAAAAGAACTCCTTGTACTGCCATATGTGCATCACTACCCAATAACAGGGCTGCATTTCCTTTTCTCTTGTGAACAGCAAATAAGTTATGGTTTGCCATTGCTTTTTGGAATAAAGCAGGGGCATATCACACAGGGTAGCTCTATAAGGTAATCTAGTCTGGCTACAAGAGTAAGACATATTTAGAACTATTTTAGGACATTCCAGCTTGGTATAACTTGTAGAGCTAGTAGTACAGCCTCACAAGTGCATGAAGATGCTAAGTTTGGAAAACTGAAAGGATTTAAAGTTTAAATTTAAATCTTTATGTTTCTGTTCTTGCATTGCTGTTAAGTGTTTTAGAAAAAAGTATTTTCTTTATCCTTTCATCTTGCCTAAGTAACCTGAAGAACTCTGAGGACAGGTAAACCCATTATGTCAGACTGCTAGGCAGCTATTTGAGTGTCTACTATGTACAGAGTTGTGCAGAGGGTGATGAGGCCTTGTTATATGTGAGCATGGCATGCTTCCCAAATATGAGGTAACCTTTGTCATTAGTAAAAGTCTTGTTGGCTAAGAGAAAGATAAGATGAAAGGTGACCCAAACTTTGACTGCTCAGAAGTTGCTGGCATGCTATTGACCAGCTACAACATATTTAAAATTATTTAAGGTCATTGATCTGGATAAAAAATTGTGAAAAGGATCATGCCTTTGAAGCCTAGTGATATAGAACTCATGAGAAAGTGTTCACATCTTGCTTGACTGACTCTTCAGCATATTAGCCAAGGATTGTTTAATGTATAATAACTGGAAAGTTATTGGAGCAAAAACTGCAATTCAACTCCCTGGTGAATGTCCTATCACAAGACTAGATACTCAAGATCACTTATGTCTCTGTGATGGTCTCAGTCCATCAAATCATTAATTGTTTTCTACAAAGTCAAGTAGCTTTAAGTCTCCTGACATAACAGAATATGATCTGAACCAGCTTTTTCTGTAATGTGTCTTGAATTTCTTTTTGGCATAGCACAAAGCTGTTGTGTGGAGAGTCAATAATCCATAATAGTCTAAATGGTGAAGTCTAGCGTACTTCACAGGAAATTTGGAGCTAGGTTTGGGATGAGGAGATTGAGTCCTTGGAGCTGAAAGGTGAATTAAGGTCAACATTAAAGTTTCACAGACGGTGGGTGTCCCCAGAGTTAGATATTTAAGTGGAGTTATGAATATAAAAACGTGTGTTGCTAAAGTAATTGATACTAGAGTAAAGATTACTGGGCTGGACTTAAGTCTAGAGATATTTTTTAATGGTCTCATTTCTTGATACTCAAAAAATAAAACCCCTTTTCCTACCATGATAATATGTATAATTGGTTACTAACATCAATGGCATCTGGATTGGATCACTCCTTAGTCCTGTTGTAGACCAGTAACATAATTTCACAGAGTTAGATAATATAGGGTAGATAATAAGGCATGATTCCTTGAAGATGCACAGCATAGTTCATATGTGCCGATGCCCAGCATTGCCCTAAGGCTGATGTAGGCTTCACTACAGTGTCATAACTAGTTTATCAAGGTACCAGTTGAAGGTGCCTAACATTACCTTTTTCATTCTTATTATTACTACCATTGCTATTAATATTTTATATCACCTCTTAATACTAATTCCAGAAATGCCTGTCATCATGCAGAAAGAGTGTGATGTTTGAGTATTTTAATTGCATAATGGCCTGGGTTTCATGGGTTAGGGCAAGGCTGACTGATACAAAAATTAATATGTATACACAGTTAGTTTCTACTTGGACTGAGGGAAAGCTATTTTCTTTTGACAACTGGTGTCAGTGTTAGTTTGCACAAAGCATTTCGGCCTCTAGCAGCCAAAATGTTGTTTTCCTCTTGTGCCAGACTGCTGTGATCACAACAGTGTGCAACTGTCATTGTGAGAAATGCAGAGAACAGAGTCACACTTGTCTTCTGACTGCCAAGCTGGCAACTAACTTTGTTTGGCTTGTAAGCATGTTCCTGACAGCATGTGAGAGCCAGCTCCGGGACGAGATGGCACCTGTGATGCCCAGAGAGCCAATTGCTATTAAGAAATGAACAAAGATGTGGTCTACGAATTTTCATATGCTTTGGCTAATTGTAAGACTTCTTCTCCCTTAAGCAGTCACAGAAATGATGCCTACTTCAATACATGACTTAGATTATAAAACACTCAAAATACATTTTCTTAATTTGGCCTTGGTGAAGACAGCAAATCAAACAAACTTACAGTGTATAAGAAAATGAACAACACAAAGGACAAAAAACTGAGAGGATTCGGTTACTCAAATTTGGAGCTGTAAGAAAAGACTCAGATTGATGGATAGTCATGATAGCAGCTCATCTTATGATATTTCTTCTTTTTACCACACTCACTTTCCTTGGTAATATTACTTTTTAAAGTGATTGTCACGTATGCCTCATTCTCTTGTAAGGATGGCATAACATAAACAAATATATTTCACAAATTTTATAGTTACCAATTCCCTTTGTAATCAGTTTTACTTAAAGGCAGAAAATAAACAAAAAGTAATGATGTTTTTTTGATTAAATAATACTTACTGTTCCATAATAGCATTCAAGTTCCTTCCTTATGGTTGCAAGTCAACTTTCTGAAAGTCTCTTATTGGATTCTCTCAGAATTAAAATCTCTCATACATATGCCTCTGGTTTCTGAAGTTCAGCACTGGGTCCAGGCTGATCATAAACTTGGGCTCCCATCCTACTAAATTGCCTGTTTAAGACAAGAATCATCTCATCTGAGAGGTGTACAAAATCAGGGATTATACAGTGATGGAAAAACTAAATTCATGCCATATAGAGAGACATCTAAATCTGGATGAAAGCAGTAAAGAATTGTCCATCTTTAATTCTATACAACCTAAATATGTGTCAGTCACCCTGCACTCCTAAATTTAAGGTTTTTATTACAAAAGCTAAATAAGGGTAAATATGCTTACAGATTTCTGGCATAGATTTCAAAAGCTAATACAATTCCAACTCTAATTGGGAGCTTTCAAGCACTAATCCTGTTTTAGCTTGTCTCACCATCCACAGAAGTGACTGGAATACTGTGTCTGTAATTAAATTGCCTGGCTTAAAAATGAGATCAAGTATTTTTAAATTATCACTTTTTAAGATCTTTTATACTTATGTGGTTTTAGCTTCAAAGTTAAAGATTAATTTGACTTAAATATCAAAATTGTCTAAGTGGAATATTTCAAAACCTAAAGATGTGAAGTAAGGAGATATATCAAAACCAACCTGATTTTACTGACAGTTACTTTTAATGATTAAAACAATTTCCTTTTAAGTTAGTTTACTTGCAAACACTTGACAATAAACAGTATTTGTAGTCACAATAGCTGCTTGTCTTTTGAGTCTGAAAATAATCTGTTCTGTTGTAGCTGCACCCCAAAAGCTTACCAACCTGATTTTTTTTCCAAGAGGGATACTACCTGATCCAATTTCAGTTCCTTTTACAGAAGATACCTTACTAAGGTAGAATTATTAATCTACAGTCAGCTGTAGCTATAATATGCACCATATCATGTCTGAGTTACTGCTGGGATGACATGGGTAATAGCATTGATTTCATTAGAAATACTCAAGCGTAGGAGTGGAAAAAGGAACATCCTGATGCTTTTAGTTGAATGGGTTTGAAATTTAGTTGAACAATTTCTTCTGTACCTGAACTCTCAGAATGAGTGCCTAACTCTTCAGTATGTGTGAACCATTGCAGTTCAGTGGATATTGATGATTCTTTTCCTACTTTACACCACTTTAGGATTATTAGCTGGACCAATTGTAAAAGAAATTACTAAGTTCTGTCTTGGTAAGGACAAAGCGATAAAACAAAATAGCAGCTAGGATAAAAAGTGACAACAGAGGGATAACTGTTCTTAGATTTCTTTAATACTCTTAGCTCTTAAAGTCTTTTTATACTTTTTGATGAAATGTCAAAGAAAACATCTAACTGCTTGTCTTAAACCAAGTTCTGGCTTATGTATTATGCAACACAATGCTGCAAGAACAACCATTTGGGTAGGATGCAAAAGTGTTCAAGCTTTCATTAATTCTTATCATCTGACACTCCTATTTCATGCAAAAGAGCCTTTTACTAAACAGTACTTGCTAAGAAATCTCCACAAACTTTTAAATTCTTATTTTAAATGATGATGCATTTCTTTTCATCTGCTTTATTAAAAGTATAATAAAAAGGTTTCAAATAAATCACCTTGTTAATTGGTTACACTTACTAGGTTTCATATTCTCAGTATAATGTTAATATTTTCATCAACTAGAGCTATTTGAGTTTTACGTTTGAATCAACTTTGCTATTAAGGCAGGTCATTACAAACACAAAGGGAAATTGTTCCTCTTGAGTAAGTATACAGCAGGAGGATTTTCTAAAGTAGGATTATAGGAAGAAAGCAAAAAGAGGTAAGTTATTAAGAGCTAAAAGCAAGTGATCCCGATTAAAATTTCTGTTCTAAAGTGGAGGATTTAGTTACTAAGATTAAACCCATATTTCAATCCCAACAAGGAGTAGAATGCATAACATCTTTATTATTATTATTATTGACCACTCTCTATTGACTCTTTTTGGAAAGATATGGAAGAGTCCAGTTCTGTGTCCAGTTCTGGGCTCGTCAGCTCAAGAGGGACAGGGAGGTGCTGGAGAGAGTCCAGCGCAGGGCCACCAAGATGATCAGGGGAATGGAACATCTTTCATACGAGGAAAGGCTGCGGGAACTGGGGCTGTTTAGTCTGGAGGAGACTGAGGGGAGATCTTATTAACATTTATAAATACCTAAAGGGTGGTTGACAGGAGGTTGGGACATCCCTATAGTGGCTAGCAACAGGACAAGGGGTAATGGGATGAAGCTGGAACACAAAAAGTTCCACTTAAACATAAGAAAAAACTATTTCACCGTGAGAGTGACGGAGCCCTGGCACAGGCTGCCCAGAAGGGTTGCGGACACTCTTTCCTTGGAGGTCTTCAAGACCCGCCTGGACATGTTCCTATGCGACCTGATCTAGGTGAACCTGCTTCTGCAGGGGGGTTGGACTAGATGATCTCTAAAGGTCCCTTCCAACCCCTACCATTCTATGATTCATTCTAAGAGTCATTATACCAAAGATTGGATAGTTTCCCCTATTTTTCATGGCACATAACAAATCTCATTCTCAGAGCGTACATCACTTTTGAGCTGTACTGTTAAGACATTTTGGCTAATGTGTACAAGGATTCACATTCCCAGTTCATCAGAATACCTTTATTTGTGTCATTTTTCCCAAGATATTTATTCACCGTCAGGATTGTTCTCCCTTACAGTCACATATTTCTTTAGAGATCTAGCAGGGATACTGCATCCTTCTGATTGCTAAAAGGGATGAGTAGAAGAAAAGCTATACAGCAGTTATCTCCCAAAATGGCACCAACTCTACATCAGGTTCTACGTGCTGGATGTTTTGGAGACAGAGCCATTAGGAGATGCCTTTTGACCATAAGAGTCTTAAATTGGGGTAGGGTGAGGCAATTTTATCCAACTTTATATACATATGCCCTGATGTCTGTAAAATGCTGAGAAAACCTGAGAGTAGGCCTGATGTTAATCCTGGAGTTCAGATATCTGCATTTACTGAGAAGAGAGTTTGTCTTCATTATTTTTCAATCTAAATTTCATTTCCATGCAATTTGTTCTTGATGCTATAGTGGATTTTCACTGTAGTTTCCTTTCTACTAAGTTTTATTTTTTATCACTTGATGGTACCCAGGCCTAGTGGCTGCTCATTTTATTTTAAATCTCTTTTGTGGCTCTTTATCTTTACATTTTGAGAAAGCAAAAAAAGACCTAAAACCCTGAGCCAAGAAACAGATTGACAGGCACTGCTGTTTTTGTCAGCCATTTTCAAACAGCACGGCAGGACAGCATTATTAGACTCAGGTCAACTGAAGTGATTGTGCCTTACCATCAGTCATTTCTCAAGCTCTCCTTTTTTTTTTCTTGTTTTTTTTCTTTTATCAAAGACTGGTGGATGACTGCAGCTAGATGATTTTCTCCCACAATGCTCTTGTGAAGTAGTTTGACATGTATTCACCACTTCTTCCTCTTTTTGCTGTGTAGTCTACAGGTTTTTGTCTTGTCTCTTTTATTTTTCCTCCTTTCTTTGGTTTCTAATTTTATGATTTTTTTTTTCTTTCTCCCTTTCCTTTGTATAGCAAATGTGAGAAGCAGATGGCCCATTTTAGTACAACAGGATGGAAGTCCTCAAGATACAGCTTAATTGAGTAAGTAAAAACTGGGGAGAAATAAAGGATAAACAAACAACTCACTGTTACTTCCCCACTACACAAACTCCCCCTAGACCCCCATCCTAAGGACTCAGTTTGTATGCCTTACATATTGCATACTTAAGTGGAAAAGTGGAAACAATGTAAATGTTGTAGGTGACTTGGTGACAGCAGGCACAGATAAGACTAAGGTACTAGATGTTATCTTTGCATGTTCACCAACAAGATGTCTCAAGCCTCTGTGCTTAAGAGGCTGGTTTCAGGGAGAAGAACTACCAGTAGTGGATGAGGACAGGGATTAACTGCAAGGTGCTGAGAGAGATGTGCAACATGCTTCCAAAGATGCTTTCTGTCACATTTGAAAGGTTGTGGCAATCAGGGGAGGCCATTGACTACTGAAGAAAGATAAATGTCATATCCATCTTCAAAGAAGGGAAACAATCAACCCATGTAGCTACAGGCTGATTGTCTTCAGCGTCTGCAGTGAGTCGTCGTGGATCCTGTTTTCTGGGCACAGGCAGAAGGTGATTTGAAACATGCAATGCAGATTTGCCAAAGGGTAAAAGATGCCTGACCAACCTGATTGCCTTTTGTGATCAAATGATGAAGTTTATGAGTCAAAGAAAACCATGTTTGTCTTCTACTTGGACTTTAGCAAGGTTTTTCACATCATCTGCCACCCTATTCTTGCATCCAAGTTACGATGCTATGGACATTTTTTTAATGGATGAACTTAATAGAGGTGTACTTACTAGACTGTAGTCCAACTAGAGTCTTGTGTCAAGCAGAGAAACAGAAATCTGTCCTGAGACCTATCCAGTTTAACATATTTTCAGTAAATTAGAGGAGGTGATGGAGAGTACTCAGAAGACACTAAACTTCAAGGCCTCAAACAGTAAAGAAGAAATTAAAAATCATTGAGTGTAAAGTATCTGTATCCATCTGCCAAACCACGGTGGGATTAACCGGACTGCTTACAAGACAGTGAAGTCCTGAGGTAGTGGTTTTCTTTTGGAACTGGAGAAATTCTAGATCTTTTGGAGTTTATAGTGCACACCTTATCAAGTGCCTAGTAGCACATACTCCCATTTCCCCTTTTGCAACCTTCTCTTACTACTGATGGTTACATTACTGTAGCCTTAGCTGCCAAATGGAAAAAAAAAGTCATTTCCTAGACTGTGCCTGCAATATTTTTGAGCATGAATTGGTTTACATTGATTTTGGTGCAAGTGATAATTTTTTATTCAGGAGCTAGCCCTACAAAATGTTTAAAGATGTTAGAGTGAAAGCTGTGTCCTTGTACATGTATCATCTTTTAACTTAGTTGATAGTACTTGTCACTGTAGTATGTATAGAGGATTGGGTTGTAAGTCTTTTCATCCATAGACACCTATTTTGTAAAAGCAATTTGTATTTGTTTTCTACCATATTCTGCAGTTATTAAAAGATTAATTATGCCAGAATATTAAAATTTTAAATAGATGACTTTTCAAAATAGCTCCTCTATACTTTTTCTGTACCCTAGAGAACTTTTTCTTAGAAGCATATTCAAAGCTCAGCCATAAACAAGGTCAACTGTTCATTTGATCTTTGCAAAGCTCTATATACACAGTAGAGCCCTTAATTCTATCTCATCAGAACTTAACAATTTGCAGCCTACCTAATAGAAAATTGGCAGCTATTTACCATCTTTTCAGTTCTTCTTGTCACTTGGATTTTCTAATGCCTCACAAGGGCTTCTTTTGTAGCTAAAAACAATTTCTGATTGAAAACGCTGTTGCTGTCCTTAAAACCATTTATGTATTGGCAGCATTCTTTGAAAGTCCCATTTCAGTTACTGGAAGAAGCTGTCCAGGAAAGTGGTTGAGTCACCATCCCTGAAGGTGTTTAAAGTGGTATAAATGTAGTGCTTAGGGATATGGTTTAGTGGTTGACTTGTTAGTGTTAGGGTAATGGCTGGACTTGATGATCTTAAGGGTCTACTCCAACCTAAATGATTCTGTGATTCACCTGTGTTGTATTTCATCAGATCTCAAGCATGCCAACATGATTCCAACCTCATAGGATTATTATGTTTTCATTCTGAAGAAACATTGCTCATGTATGCATGATATATAGAGACAGTCTTCGGGCTACTGGTCTAATAAGCAGCAGTTCCTGAAATAATTCACTGGAGCCCTAAAAAAATATAATTGAAATGTTTCTGTAACATTCACAAATTCTTCTTTGTCCTCCTTCTGTCCTGAACAATAACTGCTCGTATATAATGTTTGGTTACTGTTTAACAAAGCATTGGTGGAAAGGAGGCAGAGAAGAATATGCAGGACAGGCTGCTGAAGGAGGCTCCATTATTTTGAGCAACTACTAAATAGTAGAAATCAGAGAGTGGCAAAGAAAATAGAAAGTATTACCTTTACTTAGAGATCTGTGTAATTTCCTTCACTTGTTGATAATCTCAGATCTTTCTACAGTGCTGTAAGACTGTGAGGAGAATAGCACATAGAGTGAAAGGCACTGAGTGAAAATGATTACTAACTTCAAGGCACTTACTCGTTTATAGCTGTTGATTGCGGTTCCATAGCAGGTGAACTGGATCCACAGCTCCCAAATCTGCCATCTCTCCCCTTCTTTATCAGTGAGTAAATGTATTTAGTATCACTAGCCTTTACCTAAAGCTAGTGATATTAAAAGGGCTGAACAAAATTCAAGTTAGTGCATAACAGTACTTTGAGTACTGACCATGAAAAGACTAAGGAAGTCTTTGGTACTGACAGCTGCTTGCTTGGAAGACTGAAAGTGAGCAAGAGGGTTAGTAAGCCTTTTAATCACATAGCTATAGTAACCAAACTGATTAATGAAGATTTTCTTCCACTTGAATCAGAATTAATTAGGGTGAATACAATGCTTGTATATCACACTGCCATCTGGTGTCAAAAGACTGAGAAACAGGAGAATGAAAGAATACTGAAAATGTATCTCTGCATTAAACAGCATCACACTCACAGATTGAGCCAATACTTTTAATTACATCAGAGCTGATGAAACTCATGAATATTTCCAAATCTGGACATGCTCTTTATCTGTATCATACTTACGTGTGCTGCCCTTCTCCTCTAAAATGTATTTTTTTATAATACTGTATAAACCAAAAAATTAGTAGAGTTTCTACTTTCATATAATGCACCACAGCAGTTCCTGGAAATTAGAGATTAACCACCATTAAAACCGTTATAAATCTTGTGATAAAGCATATATTGGATATTTCAAAAGCTTCTTTTGAGTGTATTTTTTTCTTCTGCAGTGATGCTTACCAATGTAGTGATACAAAGCACAAGTATTTCAGAGTTAGATTTCTCTTTGAAGTGGTTTTTATTTCACCATATGGGAGTCCTAAGTCCTTATTAGTTTAAATTAACAAGTCATTCCTCTGACACTATATGAAAACGTGTACCTTGAAGGTAAAATAATGCCATGTTTGACTCAATATAATGACTCACCTGTCTCACTCCCACCTTGGCTTCATCATGGTAAATTACTAGATGTACAGTTGTATAGATAATGTAAGCAGAACCTACTTAAAAGTATGTACTCATGCATAGGGTACCTAGGAGTATGTGTATTGCTATTTGTGTTATAATACCTTGTACATGCTTGGCTATTTGCAGCAGAGTGGCATCCTGTGGTCTCAGGGAAGACTGAAGTTAGTACTGCTGACTGCAGCTTCCAAAGATGCAGATAGTGCCCCAAAACATCTCTATGTATCCTTATGCACAGGTGCAGATAGTCATGCAGCTCTTCTGTTCCTACTTCAAGACAAAATTAAGTAAGATTGTTGTAACTTGAAGGAATGCAGTAAGGATGGTGTATTGTACTGAGCCAGAGCCCCAGATCACGAGCCTTAGCCGTGTGGTTGAGCAGCTTCCAGACACCACTGAGCAGAAGCAGAGCACAGATGTACAGAAATTTGCAGCTGTCTGCATAGACATGGCCTCAAAGATGAGTTCTATATGATTTTGTAGCTGCAGTATCATAAGCTAACATCCTCAAATAATTACTGGGTTTAGCAGTTTAGTTTACTCTTAAAACCTGCTAAAGACTGACCTGTATTGCTGTTCTCTTATAAACTGATAACTGAGAACATTCTCTTTCAAATAAATGGACAGTGTTAACAGTTAAAAAGCAGACAATGTTTTAGAAGCTTGTAATGGTTATGTGCTTAGAGTAGAGAAAAGAATGTGAAAGGCAGGACCAAGTAAGAGCTTTCAATGCCAAAAAGCTACTGAAAAATGAAGGGAATAAACTGTTCTTAACATCCTCTGGGAGAAATCTTGATGGGCTTAAACTGCAGCAAAAGAGATTCAGACATGACATGAATAATAGGTTTTTAGTGGTAAGGATAGACAAGCACTGTAACAGATTAGCTAGGGGACTGGGAGCCTCTTTCTTTTAGAGGTTATTATAGAGACGTTAGACAAATATCTCCCAAGCACTTCTGAGATACAGTTGATCCTGTGCTGGAGGAGAAGAAATATACAGACTCATTGAACTAACTTCTTTCATCTCAAATCTTCTAGCCCTTTGTGATTCACGAATCTAAAACAAAACAGATAGAACAGTCACTGATAAAGATTTACAGCCTGTGTCAATCTTACCTTATGAATCATACTCTTCTAGGAGAGATCTAAAGATCTATTTGTGATGGTAGAGTTACTGTCAATGAACTGAGATGCTCAATCTGTTTTATATAGATTCTCATCATCCTGATCACCATCTGTGCCCCTTCAAAAAGCCTGAAACATATTCTCTAGCATTGTCAGGCTTACTCGGCTTTTTTTTTTACCTTCCTGCTGCTGCCAAAGGTGAAAAGAAAGAAAAACAAAAGGATTGTATAAAACTGAGTACCGTGTTTTATCAGAGGGTGAAATCGTTGTATTGGATTTATATACTGTCTTTGCTGTAATTCTGAAATTACTTTAACCACTGATACATAAAAAATGCTGAGGGGTTTAAAACATAGGCTTGGTTTAGAAATTTGTGGTAAAGCAAGACTTCAGCAACAAAATCCTTCTTCGGCCGAATGAAATGTTCAACAAGACCAGGTAGCTTTTAGCCTCCATGTCCATTTCCTGACTGCTTGCCCACTGGAAATTAGGTCAGAAACTCCAATTTTCTGATGTTTTATGTTGACTAATCCATTAGTGAATATTCCCTTGAAATAAGGTTACCAGTGCTTCAAGCTTAGCAGCCTTACTACAAGAAACCCTGACATGTGAATGACCTAGAATTCAAGTGCTTTCTGGCTTCTTTTCATGGACTCACCAGTCAATTCGGGAATAAACTGTGTTTTTGAACAAACTTCAAAGTGCATTGTAACTGTGGTGGTAGAAAGGGAAATGTCTAGTGGCTTTCAGAGAATGTAGGACCAGATAAATATCAGATGAGCCAAGGCTTGGGGCTTCTTGACTGTGGCTCTTGGGAAAGGAGCTCTACTTCTGTTGTTACTCTTTACACTTAAACTATTGCCAAAGCAGGGAAGAGAAGCTTGATTTTTTTTTTTGCATGGTGTTTATGTTTGCTTTAATATGCACAGACCTTTCACAGATTTTCTTGCCTATTGAACATCCCTTTTCACTGCTATATGCACAGAATTATCTTTACTCTATAGCTGTGTCATGATTTTCAAGTTGTACCAGAAGGCACATTCTTGCTCTCATTCTTAGCTTCACTTATATCTCCAAGTACCATATGTAAATAACTTCTTCACTCCTATGGTAATATCTTTAATCTTTCTCAGTGTTTTTATGCCATCTTCAGGTTTCTTACAACTGCTGAATTCTTTAAATGTTATTTTCATATCAGGCTTGATGGCAGAAAGCTTCATTTTCCAAAGAATTTTCATTATTTTATAAATTATACACCACTTAAAATTAATTTTAGGAAATGGCTTATTATTGGTAAAATTAAGATCAGAGAAATTGGTTTAAATGACATAAATCTTCAAAACCTCTGATATTTTCAATGTTATTTTTCTTTTATATTTTCACTGCAGAACAATTTTACAGAGTTTTATGATAAAAGACCCCTTTCTCTTAGATTTTATATCAACAATTTTGTTAAAATAGTTTTGTTGGTTTTTTTTCCCCAGGGAAAGCTAATTGTGAAACTTATTAAAATGCAGCTCAGTAACTATTAGAAATGTATCTATAACGTGTAAATATTGAATGCTATTTTTATTTAAGAATTAATAGAAAAAGAAGAGTAGGCCACCTTTCCAAACAAAAATTCGACTGAGTATAATTTTGTGCTTTAAAGGATACAGTGAACAAGTTTTCTTCAAATACTTTGCCAAAATATACCACAATATACCAAAATAGCCCTCGGTCTAATTCTATACATGACCAGACAAATGTGATAAAACACAATGTAGAAAATTGGTATAAGGAAGCACAGAGATTTGTGACAACAGGATTACATGATTTTCTTGGAAATTATATGGTCTTTCAATCATTTTTGTGCCATTCACAATTAAAGACTCCTACTGGCATCTTTAACTGATGAGAATCCTACATGTGCTGTCAAGGACAAAACTTTAACTGTAAAAACCTCTTCAGTGAGGTTCATTGTGCTCCCTCTAGGTAACACAAACCACTTAACACTGACAAAGATGTCACAGGGTACTTCCAGACATTAGTACAAATAAATGACTGCATGAAAATAAAAATACAAGAGAAAACGAAGTACGAGTAGCTGACTCTTAGATGGAAATTAATCTGTCATAAATACTCTACTAAGACATATTAGAATATAAGATATGGTTGAAAAGCATTTTTACAGAGATGCTCTTTCCTGTGAGCCAGACATGATCTCTCTTTTTCTTTTTCATCTTGTGTTCCTCCACATGCAGGAAAATTCAGTCATCCCAATTTGTCTGTGAATACTTCACTTGTGGTTCAGCTAGTGGTACAGTGACAAAAGCTTTTTTTTATGTGCACAGGTGATTTGCATTAAAGATACAGCACGAATGCAAGGTATTTATCCACTAAAAAAAGAAACTATGATGCTCAATAAACCCCTATTGTGGACAGAAACAATAGTTTTCTCTAAACACTCAAAACACTTCTTTAAGTCTCTTCTAGTACGAGAAGTAACCTTAATTGTACTGTGGAATATTTCATTTTTTTATAAAGCATAATGTCATTCCTATCTGATACCTGAGGGAGAAGCATTGAACTCACCTCATTTCTCAGTAGACTTCCAGGCAAGAGAAATGAGA
This sequence comes from Colius striatus, assembly GCF_028858725.1. NCBI lineage: Eukaryota > Metazoa > Chordata > Aves > Coliiformes > Coliidae > Colius > Colius striatus. The sequence goes on from NC_084762.1 coordinate 11,278,662, forward strand.
GGTCAAAACTGCAACTGCAGTTATACAAACTATGACTAATGTGTTGCAGATTTAATGAAATGATAGGTGAATGACTGACCAATTCCTTGGGGTATTTTAGCTTTGAAAAGAGGCTAGCATGGTGCATGTTTACAGAATTACCAAAGGAAAATGCAGAAGCAGATAGGTTAATTGAATTGCCCAGGCAGCAGTGTAGTCTAATGTATCAAGTTTGGGCCTGTGCCTCAGAAGACACCTTTTGTCCCGCAGAGATTTTGTGAGACTTAATTAGGGCTTGCAGTTTGCTTTAATAACAGTTTTGAGACATGAAGTCCAGCATCAGCTGTAAATATATATCAATAGATGAAAGATACAAGGAAGAAACTTTGGTGATGGAGTTTGTTAATTTAATATAATTGATTTTCCCAATTACTTTATTCTGTATTGACCAATTGGTTATTAGGAACGATTAAATATCAGGATGACCTTACAGTATATATCCTCATCATTAGTACATACACAGTTATCCATCTCAAAGAAATTAATAAAGATTTCTTGGACTTCTTGCAGTTTCAGGTATATAAGGACTATATTTTACCATTTAAAGCATCATATTGCTCCCAGGAGTGAAAGAATTTTCACAAATAAAGAGAAAGCATAGAAAGAAAATACCACAAACTTCAGAATATCCTTAAGGAAACTATTTTTCATATATTGCTGCCAGTCCAAAGCTTTACCAGTTGCATCTTATCTGACAATAACAATCTTTTGCATCTTACTGATGCAAAAGGATCTCAGAAATAGGAAACAGGTTGACTTATGATTACTACTCTACTACATTTTCAGATTTGTAAGCAAGAGGGAGATGAGAAGAAAGAAGGGAGCAAGAAATAGAGAGTCTCTGTTTGTGCTTCCCCTTTAACAGAGTGCTTTCTTGGGTGCACAAGCAGCTTCTTCTGGAAACATAACCTCAAGCACTCTCAGAGCTGCCATAGCTTTAAATTACCTCATCAGTTTAGTAGTGTCCAGATTACCAAATAACATACAACCATATGCAACATAACCATATGCCTGTGCAATAGAAGCAAGTTGTTCTTGTCTCGTTGAATGCTTTTTGAAAGAGTTTTTAAGCTGCTCATGCCTACCCAGTCTACTGTATATGAAGGAACCAAATTGTTGCATTACCTTCACATTGATTTTTTTGTTGTTGTTGTTTCCTAAGAAATTTTATGGGCAATTTGGTACTCTTGTAGGCCCCTTCGTTTTGTCTGACCTTAGGATCTCTTATGACAGTCTATTGTAGCTGGATATTAAGGGTAGAGGAAGTGACTGCTGTATTATGAAGAAAGTTCAATGATGCAATGCTACTAATTTTACTAATCTGACAGTGAACCAGAAGTTGAACACATGCAGACATCTACTTTGTTTGAATCAAGGATTGCTACCATCTGCAACTTTTCTAGTAACTTATTTTTTTCTTCCACCTCTGTGTGTGGTGCTTTTATGAAGTATTTTGAAGTTAAAACCATGTAACATCTGGGTTCCTTTTGCCTAAAACAAAATCTGAATTTTGAATTCATATTGTTGAAGTGCTGAAGAAATACTTTTGTCTCACACACACACACATACACGGCCACATTCACACAAACTTTGTGTAATCAGAGTCTTCAATATGCACACTACCCTGTTTAATGTCAGTTACAGTATAACATATTGATAGAATTAATTTTTCCTTTGAGGACCATGGTATGGATGAATAACAGAGAAATCTGTAATCATACTGAAAGAATTTAATCGATAGAAGTGCAAATATACCTTGTATGGATTCTTTTGTGTGTGGTTTGTAAACAGGACTTACTAACACAAATACATTGAAAAGCTTACAGTCTTACTTAGAGTGTTTAAGAAGAAATTCTTGCTAAAAGCTTGTCAGGTCTATGCACAGGTGTGAGCGTGGATCTAAACCATGACCTTTCCATGACAGACAGCTTTATATAGTGTTGTGTGCTTGGTTGTTGTTGGTTTTGTTTTGCTGGGAGTTTTTTTGCCCAGAGTAGTTAAATATCTCAAAAAAATATAGGCATATATTTGTTTTACATTGTTCATGAGCTCTAATTGACATTTCTGTGAATCAGGTTATGTGTCTCAGGTTAGTATTACAGCCAAAAACCTTTTATCTATGCCGTATATTTTTGGTGTGTGGCTAAAAACATTGGGCGCTAACTCTGCAATTATTTTTGTAAATTCAGTAATCTAAAAGGGAAATAATGCCATTACTAATTTTCAGATATTTGGAAATGTAACAGTCTTCAATCTCCAGAGCTACTGCCACCTTCCAGTATTTTTCCTTGCCATTTTGTTGTTTTACTGAATACACATGCTCAACTAATAATGCTTTGTGTTGTATTGATTCATGACACTACAACTGCCAAGATGATTGAACTGTTGTCTCCAATGGTCCTTGATACCTCATATATCCAGACTATGATTTGCATTTATTCTCATGGGATTTTAGTGGTTGTCTATCTGTATGCCTTTTTGAGACTGATGTACTTTAGATCTGTAAGTAGAAATCTGTGTGGGTAATGAAGCATTTTATTCATAGCCCAGTGGGAATCCATAAACATAATTTGTCCTTCACTGTCAGTTCATTGGCTGCTAAGTACAACTTTCTATGGCTTCCTTCCAGGTCACAAGATCTTTTGTGAGAAAATTAAAAACTAAAAAGCAATGAAGGTTGAAACAGTTTAAAAACCACATTCTGAATCAGGGTTGTAAATAGTGTTCTGAAATTCTCTATACCATGGGTGTGCTGAATGGAAGTAAGACTTTTGTCTTCTACTCTGCTGCAGCAGTCATCTGGAAATGTTGCAAGTGTTTGATGAGGCAATAAATTGAGGTTCATGTGAAATCAGTAGTTTTCTACTTTATATTTTGAATTCATTTGTGACTTACTGTGTTTCTGTCAATTAATACACAGTTCTGGTTTCTGCTCCTCATGGTTGATTAAAGAAAATTGATCAGTGAATATGCCGTGTTGATGAAGATTTTTCAATACCTCCAGAAGAATGTGTTTGATTTACACACCTGGACATGTTCCTATACAACCTGATCTATGTGGACCTGCTTCTGCAGAGGGATTAGACTAGATGATCTCTAAAGGTCCCTTCCAACCCTACTATTCTCTGATTCTATGTGTGTATGTAGATACAGTTTTGTTTTGTTGAGACATCACTTTACCACTTATTTCCCTTTAACACAGCCCATGAAACAAGTGGAACTGAAGTGCAAATTATATTATTCAAGACTAAAAGAACTGTTTCCAAAGGACACTATGGGAAAGAGCAGAATATTGCTAAGAGTGGGCTCCATACGATTTCAGATCAAGATATGTTACTATTGTTGATTTGTGAGCTGCCCTTAGATGAATACCAACCTTCTATATTATCAACTTCTATCTGTTTTTGACAAATGTTATAGCTAGAATTTTGTTACAGACATAGTCTACCTAATAATTTTCACATTACTATGAAGTCAATATGAATTATATTGAGTAACATATCTTGCCCTTTAGATATGAAGAAGTTTCTGAGAGATTTCAGTATGAGACTATTAGGAAAATTAGATGACTAAGCACAGTCTGCCCAGAAATACTAGTGTGTTGTTCATCTTGAAAAAATGCACTGGTATCTCTTCATTGATAAAATTTCTCACATACAAGTTTCTTCAATGTGTTGTTTGATTGTAACAGTAGTTTAGCTTATTCTTATGGGACCTGTATCTCACCAAAATAGTTCTAAATTGGGGTTAAAATTATTGCATAAAACAAAACTGTCTAACAAAAGAAGACATTGTAAATCGTTCTTTTAAGATGCTCCCATTTGTGGATAAATGCCGATGTCTCTGTAGGAAGTTGGGACCCATATGGATCCCAGTCATGCATAACACTTGCTGAAAAATGCATTTATACACGGGAACTTTGCTTAGAGGGCAGATTTTGTTCTTATTGTCTAGCGCAGCAAAATTTTACCTTGCTCTACCTGCATAGATTTGTACTGACATCAGCATTCGTGAGCTGTGCCCTGCAGATCTGTACGGTCAGTATCAAGATGTGTTTTGTGAATTAAGTAGAAAAATACACTATTTTTTGTCTTCTGGAGAATAAATATATCAGCTTTAGCTGGTATGGGAAGAGACAGATCCTTTTATTTATTTAGATTATGATTTTGCAGCTGGTCTTGCACCAGTTCCTTTCAGACCCTGCAATTTTTTCAACAGTATCAGCTAAAAGTGTTTTATACAGGATAGTCTTCCTTCTATTGCACCACATGGTTTATTGATATCTTCATTATATCACTGAATGTGATGTTCTTCAGAAACTGTTCAATAGTCACACTTTGTAGCATGATTGTTGTTATCATACTTACAAAAGATTACTAATTGCGTTTTCTAGACATGACAATTATTTGATTGCAACATCCATTACTACGTAAGGAGATATTATAGATGAACCCCTTAAAAGCTGTAAAAATGGAACTGGTTTTAATAGACTGTGAGCAGGCATCACTGTCCTGTTCACATAGGAACTGCTTTCAAGAGACTCCTTTACAGCTATGTAGAAATTCACAAATAATTGCAAATGTTTATCATAGAATGTTTTTGTCTAAAGAAGTTGACATTAGTGAGCCTCTTGGGTGATATTTGACAGTAATACCAGTGAATGCAAAATCCTTGATCCGAAAGAATCGTGTGGAGGCTTGTTATTGTTTTGTGTTCTGGTTTGGTTTTTTTCTGAAGAAGTAAACAAGGCCCTTGCCCTTCAGAAAATGTTTCAAGGTTTTCATTTTCATAGGGAAATACTTACTCCTTTTCAATCACAATACGGCAAAATTGAACAATTTAAGGCATAATTAAGTATTTGATTTTATTTTTATGCCTGTTTCACCACTGTAAGGGAGAAACAAGCCTTGTTACATTGAAATACATCTTTATAATTCTACCCCATTTAATCTGGATTGGTTGAGTCAAACAGGGTTCTAAAACTGGTATAGATTCATTTTAGGAATTTTTGCTTTTATTTCCCAACTACATTTTATATTAAGACATGTATGATTTTGGCATTAAACTGTCTGCCAGAAATAAGAAAGCTTGAGGTTACACACTGCCCTTTAGTCTTTGGTGCAGAGTGCATATTAATAGAATTAATCTGAGAGGCAGACTCTTTCCATTAGAAGAATGTGGAGAACTGTGTGAGAATTCTAGCTTGACTTATGCTTCATATAAGGATATTGGTCACAGTATGATTTGCCCTATTGTTACTCACAAATATTTGTCTATGAAAACTCAATATTGAAATATATTTTGCAACCTTTACTCTGGCTGCTGTGGGATAAAGCTGTCTTTAATCTTGTTAGAAAGATAAATACTACTGAAAATTACAGGTGATACTGACTTTGTAGGCAAAGCTTAGAGAACAAATGATATTAATAACAATTTTGGATCAATCTGGATTAAACTGATTGCAGTTTAAATTAAATTACATGGATGCACAAACAAAAGCCTAACTATTGCACTGAATTTCAAAAGACAAGTTATTACTTAGGGCATGTAAATAGGGAAACACATTAAGCTGCTCAAAAATATGAATGTGGCAGGGGTCTTAATACCTTATAGAAGGGTGCTTGTGCAGAAATTTGTAGAAAGAGCCTGAAGTTCAAGGGATTCCTGTGCATCAAATAGGAGTTCTATTTAGCATATTCTGGTCTACTTTCAGCAACTGGATTTAGATAGACAAATATGCTCATACTGAGCTATTTTCGCTAACTGGGTAAATGTAATATTATATGGGGCTAAAGAGATTTGCCATCTTGATTTGTTCCTAGTTTGAGTTCAAAAAGGGAAACTCACCTGTTTTCCCGTGCAGCATATACAGCTTGGACTTGTGGGGATAGGGAGAAGGATTCGTTTTACACAGAGAAAAGTAGAAGTAACAGGCAACTTTGTAAAATATTCTCTAACCCAATATATCAAGGGAGTTTTGTGATTATGTGTATTGCCTCATATATAAAACAAGTTCTGTAAGCATTATTCTGTACAGCTTCTAAACTCATCAATATATATGGATTTTCATTGTCAAACGATTCTGCAGCTAAGACTACAAGGTGGGCCGGGGGAGGGATCGATTTCTGTCTGTAGAAGTAAGTTGACTCTAAAATATACCTGAGAGAATAACATGAGGAACTCTGGAGTCAAATCATATTCAAAAAATATTTTGTCCTACGACTCAATTTCACAATATTTTAAAGAAATAGTTCTTGGCTTTCAGTCTTGTCTCTTGCTTTATTTTTGGGGGCTTTTTTTTTTTCCTGTATAAAGTTCCAAGAACTAAGGTTTTCCTTCACTTTTTACATGCATAGCTGTATTTTCTATGTACAGATACTTGGTATTAATTCAAATCAAGAGTATCCCTCAGTCTCTCTGTTATGGTGTTCAGCTAAAGCTAGTACTGATCCTTTCCTTGAAGCCTTCTCCTGGAGTTTTTGTGCTTATGAGTGCAGGTATGATTGTTCCCAGAGGGCTCCTTCATACACTGGCTTTGAGAAGGGTGCCTCTTTTGTGCACTGGATTTTTTTTCCTGTTTAAATTAGCTTCCTCTTTCTGTAAGTAGCTTAAATAGTGTGACAGTTCCTCTGTTCTCTCTGACATTGTATCTAAAGCTCCTTTTACTTCCTGACCCTTAAAGAGTTACTGTGGCTTTATATACAACTTTCCCTTAGGCCAGGTTCTAGTGTGAGACCGTAAGCTTCTTGTTATTATCTCTTCCTCCATAGTATTAAATAGTGCAAAGATTTTACACATCAAAATACATTTTTCTTCCCCTGTGGTTGATTGATCCCAGCCAACATTTAAGTACTCACCTAGTTGCCTGCTCACTTGCCCCACAGCAGAACAGCAGATAGAATCAGAAGAGCAAAAGCTGAAAACTCATGGGTCAAGATAGAGTTTCATAAGTGAAGGAAAGCTGTGTACAGAAGCAAAGCAAAAATAAGCTTCTCATCAGCAGGCAGATGTCCAGCCACTCTCTGGGAAGCAGGGCCTCAGCATGTGTAGCAGTTGCTTAGGGAGACAAACACCGTAACCATGAACATCCTCTCTTCTTCCTTGCTTCCATGAAACTTTATTGCTAATCTGTGTTCTCTCCCAAACTGTTGCTGATTCCCAAGACTACTAGCTGTGAGGCAGAGCAGGTAAAAGAGAAGCTTGACTCCTTTGCACACACTGTTCAGCAACAGCAAAAACACTAGTGCATTATCCACAGTTTAGTCACAAATCCAAAGCACAGCCTCATACAGGTTACTGTGAAGAAAGTTAACTCCATTCCAGACAGATCCAGTAAAGTTTCCTTCAGTTCTTAAAGTTTTTGGGGTATCATAGGAAACTTAAGTGAAAGACTTTGAGAAATCACCATGTTTCTGCCTCTGAGAGTGTGATCAACAATAGCAATGTTTCTCACAAGAAATGCTTAGCTAAGTGTTTCTCGAAGGTGATCCATGGTGGAATTTCATTATTTCTCGGAAAACAAATCATTCCAGCTCTTTTGGGTGTAAAAATAATTGAAAGGAAAGTTGAATTTTCTTCTCATAGTGTAAAATTTTGCAATGGTTTCGTAAGCATATATTTCTTTTAAATTAAAGTTCCCCAAAACTGAGTTATTATTTTGTTTTAACATAGGACTTTTATCTTAAAGCACTTTGTCCTTTCTAAGTAATTTCAGTTCTGATAAAATATGTCAGCAACATCAGAACATATCTGGATGAACCAATTGTGTTAAAAGAGAGGGTGCAAAATTTAATCCATCCTAAGAAGATGATGCATTGTGTGCTAGAAGATGCATTGGGTAAACCTTTCCTTGACTGGCCCATCTTGAGACAAACAGGATTTATTTGACAGTAAAGAATGCAGTGAGAGTATAGAGGAAGATGAAAATAGCATGGATGCAAGGCCTTTTTCAATAGAATTGTGGAAAAAAAGACAAGTGAAAAATTGCGATCAGTATGAGATTTCATTTTTTGTTATAGTTTTGGGAGTCTCATTCACTTCATGGTAGGAAATCCTCTAATAGACTCCATCAGCCTTGTTTTACTGGCTTTTAAAAATGAAGACAAGGTCAGGAGCATTAAAGTGGTATCACACAGATGATTGTAACATCTCTTACCATAGAAAGCTAACTGTTGTATTGATGAACCAGTGTTTATTAATGGAACTAATTGTTTTCACTTTTTTTGTGTTAAAATTTGGAAGTGGAAAAGAAGGTTTAGGTTTATACACGATTTAAAAGATGTTTTTTTCCAAGCAAAGTCAGACAAGTCTTTTCAACAACATTAAGTAACTTGTAACAGATGGTATATATCATTGTACCTGTAAACACAAGCCTAACTTGGGAAGGTAACCCAGCAGTGCTCTAGTTTGTAAAGATGCACTTATGTTAGCATTTTAAGTCTTACTTATCTTAAGTATGATTTGGAACAAATCTCTTTATTATTCCTACTAACTGTGCTTTGGTTCAAGTCATGGAGAAACACTGGAACAACTGAAGTGAACTCCTTTCAGACAAAGGTGAAGACTCAAGAAGTGCACAAATCATACACCCAGCTGATAACAAACACTTGGACCGCAGGACCTAGCTGGGTCTGCAGAGCAAAACTGCTGTGATAGAGATGGTGCAAACATTGCGGTCTCAGCACCAGCTGTCTGGCTGTACAGCTCTGCGGTTGCTCTTCTGCACTACTTGCTAATGTCGGCATAAGATACAGTCACTTAAATGCAAGAAAACATTATCCACAGCAGAAACTAAAATTACAATTACCTAAGCTAGCATAGAACACCAGGTGCACTTTCCCAGAATAGTGCAAGCAGGCGTAGCAAATTGTATCTTGCAAAATGAATAGTTGCTTCAATGGGATACTGCATCCTAGCTAATTGGTACCAATTCTCAGTGCCACACAGACGCAGCTTCAAACTGCCTCAGACTTGAAAACTAGTTTGATCTCAGCTAAGGTACCTCAGGATGGTGCTGCACTGCACAGTAAACAAAGAGCTCTTGTGTTTACAAATGGCCTTGATGAAAGCACAAAAGGGAAGTTCTGGTCTGTTCTTCACTGACAAGAGAGCTTCACCAGGAACACTGGCTTTTTAAAGAAATTACAATAACCATAGGACCTTTTTTAATGTGGCTACTTGTGCTCCTTAGTAGTTATTAGCAGAACTCTGACATTGACACAAAGCCTAGATGGGCAGCAACAACAGCTGAATTTAAAGTCAAGCAGGTTGTAAGACATAAGCTCAGGACATCTGATAAGTTGGGAAAATTAACCCAAGGTTGTGGGGCCTTGTGAATGGGGAAAAAGTAGTTTCTTAAGCGTGGGGTTTATGACTCAGTTTTTATTTAAGGAGCAAATATGTAAGAAGACAGAGAAATTGAGTAACAATAATTATGGAGCTGTTTTTTAATGGGCTTTTTCTTTGGTGAGGTAACCTCTAGGTCGTATAGGTCTATTTTTCCAGCAATCCTGCAGTGAATTTAACAGTTTAATACTGTAAATAATGATTTCCTTGTAATATAAGTAGGTCTGATTTAAGCTGCACTCGGGTTGATGTGACCTGGTTCTGTCAGTTGCTTCTCGCTCTCCTACATTCCTCTATCTACCAGCTGTCCTCCCTTGCCAAACTTAAAGCAGACTTTCCCTCTCATCAGCTATCCTGCAGAGCACCTTTACAGCTTTTTCCTACACTAGCTGCTTCTGCTAGCCTTGAATTGCCTCGCTATCTGCACTTTGCCACTCCTTGATGCTATCCCCAGCAGCTTTGCTAGTGTTTTTTATTTTCCAACAGTCGGAAAGCTGCATGTGGCACCAAAACTAAAACGCTGCCTTTTAAAGCACAGAGGTCCTTCAACATCTCCCCTTGTTCTCCTTTTATGTGATGAAACATCTTTTGTTGGCAGTGGTTTGTTTTACTGTAGTCTGAATCAAACTCTGTCATTCCAGAGCTGGAAAACATTGTTTTAACACAGCGTGACACCTCTCTCAAGGCATATTCAGTTGTCATTGGCCTACACTTCTGTACACTATCACAAATGTAGAGTTTTTTCCATTTTTGAGTGAACTCTCATTCAAACATAATAAAACAGCATGTACAAACCAAAACCCATGCCAAAATAAAAATGGATCATTTTAGTTTATCTCTTTTCATCCTCAGATGCCATGTGAGCACACCTGTATTTAGACTCCTATCACCTATAGAGCTATTGGAGGAAAGACTGTTTTCATACTAAAACTTAAAACACCTGCTTTGTACATTTGCAGCATGAAACCAACTAATCTGTCTTTCCATTAACCAGATTCAAATAGGTAACTTTAACAGTGTAAACTTTCAGGGCTTTTTTCTCCTACTCTATATCTCCCAGACCCTACCCATATTTTAATCATATATTTTCATTTTCCTAGGGGAATTTGATGATAAAGGTGTAGTGGTGTAAAGACAAGGTCCTCCTTCACATCCTGTATATCACAGGAACAATTTCCTTGGAAATAATGAAAACAGGATTAAGTTTTAAGGTCAACAGGTTGAAATATGATAGTGAGACAAAGGTATCTAGCAGATACAACACCCATGTTTCTTCTTTTGTCTCTACAGTAAAACGTTATAAAGAAAGGAATATACCAATGTAAGATTCAGCACTGTTGGGAAAAAAAAGGAATCAAGCCCACTGGCAAAAAAGGATGCCTGAGCTGAAGCTGTTGAGGCAGTGCACCAGCTGCACTTCATGGTAGTTAAGTAAGAAACAGAAACTCAGGACGAAGAGCTACAAGAATCTCAGCAGTTAAGTGATGTAGTAGAATGTTTCCATTGTTAATCAGGCCACAGCCTTAGCAATGCCCTGGTTAAGCACATATTAAAAAAAGTGTATTCTTAGGTAAATTTTAAGTCATCATGACACACCCAACAATAATATTGCTATTTTAGTAGTGCTAATAAGACTCCCTATTGCACCCTGTTTGTTCTTCCAAAGCTCATGTTTCAATGTTGATGAACCTCTCTAGAGGAGCAGAAATGTGCTGCTGATCTTCTGAAGAACTATTTGTTGTACCGTGTTGTGACAATTTCCATGCTATTTCCAGCCCAATCATCCTCCTGTAGAAACATAGCTCCTGTGATTTCTCCAGACCACTGCAAATACTTATTGCAGGAGAACTAGAAGAGGGGAATATTGGGATAAGAAGTGATGAAGATCCTGGAAATGTTGGATGGGCAGCAGGACAGGAGTTTCTCTGTAAGTGATGATTCAGAAGATGTGGATTTTGAAACTTTCCTGTATATACTATTGAGCTGACATTTGCCAAAATTACATTAGAAGAATTTTCTTATCACATGCAATTTGTATAATGTGCCTCACTTTTCAAATATCTCAGCTAATTTCTGTCCATTTTGATCAAATGCCTATGCTCTTGGCAATAAAGGACGATTGGAATTACCATCACAGGTCAGACCACTGATCTGCTAATCCAATGTGCTATTTCTGTCAGCAGTCAATACCAGCTGCTTTGGGGAAAGAAAACACATAATAAACAATTATAGAATAACCTGCCTTGAGGCAAATCATCTTCCTAATCTTATCTACCTGTGCCTGTGTATCATTAATTGTGAAACTTTAAGTGTAGAGAAAATTAGCTGGAGGTGTAGGGCATTGCTAGGGAGGACTGATTTTATGACAATAAAGGATTAGTAAAATTTAAATCTTTAAAATGCATCATAATAGCATTTTATAAGAGTTTTCATATCGATAACTGTAAACAAAATATATACTTTGTCTTACCTTCCAAGTATCTGCCTGCTTGTAAATAATGGTCTCAAAATCCACAAGAATGTCTGTATATCTTCCTTTTATTTTCTTTGATTTTAGGATGTTCTGGCTCTTAAGATCAGAATTTGGCTGAGCAGTGGAGAAAGGCTGTTTTCTGCCCACGTGAGTTTACTGTGTTTAGACATAAAGTCTAAACTTTTGCTTCTGTGATATAACACAATAGAAACCATGATGCCTGATGAATTTCAGGTTGTCCTACAGAGGCAACATATGGCTCGTACTTACAAATGCCTTTGTGCATCAACAGCTCTTTGTTTCTGTTGCTAAGATGTGACTTTCAAAGCTGCCTAGTAGATTTAATTTTAATAGGAACTGGGCATCCAAATCTCTCAGGTGGCTTTGGAAAAAAAACAAACCTAGCCAGAAAAAGTTCCTTCCTGATGGCTGAATATACATCATAAATAGACGCCAAAGCCTTTTCACCTTGCCCAAGTGAGGAAAGTCCTTCAAAAGCACATAGGCCTTGGCAACAAGTAAACAAATCTTTCCCAGTTGTGTAACTGATGCAGCACAGCTATATGTCACCACTGGAGCTGGCTGGCAAAGCAAAATGTATTGCTAACAGAAAAACATTGAATAAGTGATTAGCACTCTCCATTTCCATTCTGTTCTGGTTTCATTCATTTTATGTCACACTGGAAAAAGTGTGTAAATTGAGTAATTGGAAAAAAAAAAAGGGGAAAATATTCTCAGCACTTTGTGATTTTTGATTCTATACTGAATTTTCTTTAAAACTTTATAGAGCAATGAGTGACTGAGGCCAATGCTGCACATTGTAGCAAGCAAATTCCACTTGAGGTCAGCTTCTGTTTAAATGGTTTTTCAACCTCTTTTCAGTTTGTAGAATCTTCAAAGTCTATAATATAGTGATTTTCTGTTGCCATAGATTGTTTTATGATATGTATTAATTTATTTTCAGAGTAACCCAACTGAAGACCCTTTAGCACTTTTCTGCAAAACCCTCCTTGTTGTCTAATGTGAAATTGCTTTATATCAACATATACTTATGATCTTTTAAGCAGTTTTCAGTATTCTTGCCTCAGGTGTTTTGAACTCATTTTCATGTATTTCAGACAATGAGGTACATAGACCAAAGACTGAAACTATTTCCAGGTTTCCTGATGCATAGAAGCTTCATAAATCAAGCCTTAGTAAACTTGTTTTGGAACTTCAGCATGAAGGAAACTATCATCTTCTGCCTTTGTGGAGTTTAAGGCAGTTGGTCACTGAGCACTAGGGTAATAGCATTAGTTGTCTTCCAATGTTGCATGTTGTAAATAGTCATTATAACAGGGAATGATATGTTATGGACTTGTCTAATTTGAGGAAGCCTCAAAGAGCACATATTTTAGAAGGAACAGGTGGCTACAGCTCAACAAGGTGCGTTTACTGTGAGCCCCACTATAAGCAGCTTATCACCTTATTGAGATACAGCCAAAGGAGTAGATGAGCTGAGAGGAGGTGCTTTGATTGGTCTGGGATGTGAAAAAGCTCTAAAATGGTTGTAAGCAGATAAGAGGAATAGGGGTGGAAATTGAGAGCAGGGTTTGCAGAATGCTTCCAATCCTGTCTCTGGCAATTCAGAGACTTAACTGAATGGATCTATAGAAATTCTGTTCTTGGCCTATTTTGATTTAATTTCTATGTCTTTGAAAAAAGTCTTGTAATGACTGTGGTTACCTTCCTAACTGGACAGTATGAGAAACCTTAGTGGCATGTAATTAGTGTACCAATGCGTCTTGTACCTAAAATTTTGAATAGATTTGTTGGTCATTCAGGCCACCCTCAGCACAAACTTGGTTTCCCCTGTGTATTCAGAGAATTGCTGAAATTACTCCCTTAGTACACAATGAAGTTTAATCCACAGCTCTCATTCTCATTAACAACAATCCGTTTCTCATATTCTGTCCACATGTTGCCGTCCTAATTTAGTCCACTTTTCCTGCTTGTCCTAATTGCTAAACCACAAATGCTTCCTCTGTCACTAAGCATTAATTTCACAGCAGTCCATGCTGTGAATGTAGTACCATAGATAATGCCATTAATGTAGTAGCGTAGACATATAAACATAGGCAGGGATATTTTCTGTAACAAAGAAGTCAGTGTAAAGAAAACACCATTATAAGCACAGTACAGGATCACAGAAGGATAATGTACTTTGTCTAAATAAGACAGGAAATTGGTAAGAGCACTTGGAATTAAAATGAGGTCTTCTGAATGCCGTCCCATTGTTTGTGACTGTTTTTGTCTGTTTGCTTATCCTTCTGTTAGCTAAGAAACATATAGTTGGCAGAGCAACAACAGGTTGTTGGGCTTTGCAGAAATTGCTGGCACTATAATGGTGTTGCATGCGGTTCAGATTAGGCTCATTGCTTAAAGCTTTCATTCTTTCTGTATAATTTAGTAATTTGAGCTCTCTGAAATGTGTTGTTTTCTTTTGAACTTGCAAAACGTCTATATCTTTATGACAGTCTCATGCTCCTAATAGAGTAAAATATCTCCAGTGCAGTAAGAAGAACCGTATAGGAACAATATCGCCGAGCTTAATGATACGTTCGTTTGTGTTCAGTATTCACACTTGTATTGGACTATTCTAATTGCCATATCATATTCTAACAAATGTATAATTTAATATTCATTACCTACTCTTCATCCATCTGCCTTTTATTTTCTATAAATTTAGGCAGTGTATTAACATGAAAGGTGTTTAGGATGGGGCTAAGTAAATATAGACATCCTTAAGAGTAAATTGGAAAGGTAGGTAGTAACAACCTGTGCCATCCTGCTTGGAGTGTGAATGTGCTTCTGTAGCAATGGGGTGTATTTCTTTTGTATTGTCCTCAACAGACTCAGAAAATCTTTCTTCTTCAGCACTTCAGAGCTGTTATTCAAATAGATACACCACAGACTTGGCACACGTTCTCACGCATCTCACTTAAAATCCCAAAAATGAAGACAGACCCATTTTCACTCACATAGCAGGCCAGGCCAACTGGTGGGGAAGACCTGGGGCTTACACCAGAGGAAAGTTTGCCCTCTAGCAGGGCTTTTTTTTGACTGCTGAACCCCTCTGAGTGACATAGCTCCTGTCAACTGCGTCTGACGCCTGTGCTCTCAGAATATGCAATGTGTTGCCAGTAGGCAGGCTGTAGAGGGAAAATTAAGTGAAAGATGTTACTGACTGAAAGTCAGAGTGGAAGACTCAGTACATCTCTGGATTATGGCAGATATCTGAAGTATTTATAGGCATAAATGTGATTCATTCGTAAGGGCCATGTAGGTGCCCATTGGCAAACACTGATTTGATACTTCAACCTTTTCTATAAAATTTCATTATCGAAACAGAAAAGTAGCTGAAGTTTTCATCTGCAATTCTAGACATTTGTTTGAGAATTAAATGTGAGGAACTGTCAAAAGAGAACATATTCTGTTCTAGTTAAACCTTTTCTGCCCTCAGCGTTGTCCTGTGGTGATGGTAGGTCAAGTTTTCTGCCAGCTATATTCTATCCAGTTCAGCTGATGAGTTCCCATTTGCTCAGAGTATCATTAGGTAAAGTGAGTGGAGCGTGAATCAAAGACAATGTATATGTCAGACACAGGGAATTCCATGGTCCAGTTCACAGAGGAGAATAGCGATTGTCACTGCAGTGAAGCCAAAGTATGACTGTCTTTTACCTGCCTGCTAGACAGACATGAGTGAGACAGAAATTCAAATCCTGTTTTGAAATCCTCCTCCCAGAGCAGTGGATATCATTTTTTAGTTCAGGATATTTAACTGGGATTGGCCTATTCTTTTTCAGCCAAAAATGTTATGAAATTCTGTACACTGTAATGGTTATAGAGATCCAAATGAATCAAAGCATTGCCTTCCTGAACAGCTGTGGCTATTGTATGAGTATCCTTTTCGTTCCTTAGAAGGAGAAACGTTCTTTAAACTGTCAGTTTATTAGAATTAAACTTCAATTTATTTAGCTTTGGCAATTCAGAACAACTCGAGCAACCCACAGCTTTTGGACTGCAAGCAGACTTCTTTTTGCTTATGTTGTCTTCTCTCTTTTTCACATTAACAATCTGTCTTTGATCAATCCAGTCAATAAAAAACTAATGATAATGAATTATCTTGATAATTTAGGGTGTTTTCATGACTAGAATAAGGAAAATGAAGTGTCTGCTAGACATAAAATGAGGTGAAACAGGGAAAGAAGTGTTTTCATATAAAAAAGAAATTTCAGGGAAAAACAAAACAAGCTTCAAAAAACCCAGTGTATTTAATATATGTTGTATAGTGTAATCTTTCCTTCTCATTTTGTAATTGATTTTCTTAGGATATTCTCTGTGACCAATGTGTTCTGACTGCAGAAGCAAAGATGTAGTTCAGCCTTGAAACATGAATAAGTTATGCTTTCAGCTCTGAAATATTTCACTTATTCATCTGTATGAAAGCCTAGTTTTGCAGAATGTGCTAATTCCTCAGTTTGCACTGCACTCTTAGTAGTAAAAGTTTATAGCAGGGAAGTGCCAGTTCTGGTTTCTTTAAAACTCTACAGTATTTATTCATTGAATAAGCACAGTAAATTCAAAATGTCTGTTGTTGTTAATCATATTCTTGCAAATACTGGAGCAAACAGTTTGTTAGAGTATTTCTGATGGTTGTAATACATCAGGACCTAACGAGAGGTGCGCAGCTCTCACTGTGATAATGCCTGGCAAGTTACTGTCTTGTTGCAGTTGGGTTGTGATTTGTCAAGCTACGGTGCAATGGACAGAGTGACTGTGACCTGTACATGTTGTTTTTCAGCTAGTCTGCAGGAAGGTCAGCTAAAGACCAGCAGGTGATGTTTGGAGATAACCAGTGCAGCCTTGCTATCCACAGATCTGTTGTCTGACAAGAACTACACATACTTCTGAAATCAGGTAATTTGTTTCACCCATCATTGTCTGTGCAGTGAAGTAAGAGTCCAAGACTGACTCTTCCACGCTATCATAGGTCAAGTACTTTTTGTAAAGCACTTTGCCAGTGTGGAGCCCCCTCAGATAAGCATGTTGTACAGAAAGTAACCATTTTAAAGATTCTGGTTTGGTGCACTAGGCAGTTGAGAATATCTAGTATCCATGAAAGAATAGTCAAGAAAGAAACTTGTAAAATGAATATGTCTAAGGCCTCAAACTGAAAAAGCAATAGAATAATATGGTAAATTAATACACTCTACATGCTTTGCAGATGACTATATTTCATTCAAACCCTAGGGCCCTCACAAATTAATACCCATTTAAAGAATAGATCTGTTAAAATCCCCTACATTTCACTGCTATGTAAGTATTATCTTGACAGATTTTTATATTTTATTTATAAGTTAGAGACCCTATTATAAATGAAGCTGTGATACTGACTTTGTGCAGAATAGAAAGGAAATTTGGAAGACTTTGAGGTAAAAAAGAGAGAAATCTGCAGAAGAGCCTAAGTGCTTATCAATTCCATCATATTTAGCCAAGCTATGCATTTGAAAACAGAGCCCAGTCACTTAGGGTTTTGCCTTTCTTCTCAGTTAGATATTTCTCTCTGACTAGATAAAATTTGTTTCTGATGTTTCCATTCTTTTTTTTTTTTTTAATTAAGGGAATGTTCTTTTTAAGTGGTTCATAATACTGATGTTCTCTGCTGCCTGTTCTTTCTTGTTCCTTCAAATGATACTTGCACGGTAGATGCAATGTGAAAACAATCAGCATTCTTTCTGAATAAGTGTAAACAACTCCTACACTACCCTGCTAATATTAATTTCACTGTTATGTTGCCTGAAGGAACACATAACTGGCTCATAATACCAATGCTGCCAGAAAATACTTGCTGCCTCTCTCTTGCAAAAGAACTTTGGTGACTTTCCTACATGGCTCATCTATTTTTCTCTCCCTAGACTGTCCTCTTGAACAGAAAAAAAATCCAAAGCACATAACTTTCCCTTGTTCCTTGCTTCTCATCTTTCTAGCTTTTATTCTTTAGATACCATAATGCTGAGCTTATCTGTCTCCACTATGTTATTAACTTACTTGTCATTTAAAGCCTGTTCTCAGTTATTCATTGTACCTGGTGAACATAAGCATTTTTTGTATACCTGGGACTGTGAAGAAAGAACTAAGAAGTGAATGGCAAAAATCCCACTGGAGGAAGGTCAAATTACATGTATGATGTTCAAAAACAAATTGAATTTTTGCATACTTGTTTGTTATTCAGAATTGTTTGGGCTGTCTCACATGAAAAAAATGTTATTTTCTCTGCATAAGACCCATATAGTCATAAAATCCAACAACTGCTACTTTATACCCCTGTAAGCAAGAAAGTGAAAATTACATAGATTTTTTTTTTTTCCCCTTCTTTATCCTAAATCTTTTGAGTCTTTGAGGATTTACCTTTTTATGTGTAAAGGTCCTAAGTATTCTTAGGGGGAAAAAAGCATAGAAAGAGTATATCGAATTTACGTGATATGCAGAAAGCTCGTATCAAAAAAAGCTGAAACACGGCACAAAGATATAGCAACTGAAATCATTGTGCATCCTACAGCTTAAAATGTTAAATGTTAAATGGGGAGCTCTAGTCACAACATTTGCTCAGAGCAAAGAGTGAGAATGGTCCAGAATATCCTACTTGAAAATTCCTGTAGGGATATAACTTTTATAAAGGTAGAAAATATCTGCTGGTACAAACAGGAAAAAACCTGAAACACCGTGAACCAAGAGCCGTAACAAAAAACCAGGGCCTTAATGTAAGAGTGCTTAATAAGAAGCAGTGAAATTTAGAGTTTAAAGATAATAAACCCTTGCAAACTTGAAGAGAGAAAACTTTCCCAAGTATACCCTCAACCAAAGGTAACCTTGTGTGCAGTGTCAAGCTAGCATGGTTCAATAGTAAAACCGAGTTAAGGGAAATGAGGAGGATGCTCATTCAGTGGAAATACATCTGAAGATTTAATGCAGTCCTGAGTCATCTTGGTATGCATCTGCAGACATCATTGACCTAGTGAGAGACTGTTATATGGCTGCAAGTTTATGAGCATGGAGTCATGTGTAGATGGTAGAAGCCCCACAGTAAGCAGCTCTTCACTGCAAGGCTGGCAACATTATTTACATTTGGAACTGTCGACCCTGGAAACTGAATGGGCACAAAGAAGGAAGACTTCATTCTGAAGTACTTCAGCTATTTAACTACTGTCAGCACTGACAGGAAAACTGAGGAAGGGCAAAGACACCTTTGACATCTGTCAGCTGAATGTCAGTAAACAAGTCTTCTGGTTAATTTTTCTCAGTTTCAATCACTTGACATTTGAGTTGTACAAATGTGAAAGCATGTCCTGTTAAGGGGAACTGGGAAATATACTTTTCTTTTCTTGGGATTCGTGTAGGGTCTTCTGCATATCTATACAACAGAGTTGTGTCTATTGTTGGTCCCATAAGATCCTGCCATGAATTCATCTCTGCTATTTCCACTGTTAGTTGGGGCAGTAGGAGATACGAATTTGTGAGCCACTGGACATCCAGTTATGGGAGCATGAACAATCACAAACATTCGGATTGGTGTTTCTTACCTTTTAGAGATATTTCTGTCTCTGTAGACAGTTTCCCAAGGTTACTCTTATCACTGCAATGTAAGATCTCATTTATAGCACAGAATCACAGAAACTTAAGGGCTGGAAGGGACCTTGAAAGATCACTCAGTCCAACTCCCCTGCCAGAGAAAGAGCACCTAGAGTAGGTCACAGAGGAACTCATCCATGTGGGTTTGGAATGTCTCCAGAGAAGGAGAATCCAGAACCCATCTGAGCAGCGTGTTCCAGTGCCTTGTCACCCTCACAGTGAAGACATTTTTCCTTGTGTTTCTTTGGAACCTCTTATGTTCCAGCTTGTACCCGTTGCTCCTTGTCCTATTATTGGACATCACTGAGAAGAGCCTGGCTCCATCTTTCTGACAGAGACTTCTGGTATGTGTCTCTACAGTTTCTATTGGTATGTGCCTCCTGATTTCTTTACAGTGGAAGCACACTCCTGACATCACACAGATAACTAAGAAACTTGCTTCTCATTGTTGTGATGGTATAGTTGGAGAAAGTAACAAGCATATACTTGTTTTTTTTAAAGCTGATTTTGGAATTGGAAGATGTAAAAGAAAAAGGATAGTTGGCTTTTTGGATGGACACCATGAACTTATTTTTTAATTTCACAGTTTTCAGGTTATTTGTATGTGTCTTACATATGAAGAATAACAATGTGAAGACCTGTATCATACGAGACTACAGGCACAACAGAAAGAAAACACCTTTACATTAGCTACACAGTACACATCTGGTTTGAACTGAAACTTCTTTCCTTTCTCACTATGTTTTTATTTTCTTACAGGAGTCAGTCCTGGTGTTACATGTTCATTTCACTTTTTCTGGAGAAATTTACATATGGTTGCAAGTGCAAGAAGTTCAGAACCTTTTGTAAATGCAATGCTAGATTTTCTGTGTGCTTTTCATGGTGTAATTTGATATCAGAAGAAACACTTTTAGTCCTTTAGTATGAAGTTTTGTCTTCTAACAAGAAAGCTCATGACAGGTGACAGATGTTTGTACAATAAAGGTCACACTTAAAGGCAGGGAACCAAAAGTTTTCCATTTAGAATGTTGTGGTTTTTGATTTATAACACTGACCTAACTAAAGGCTCTGTGGGGGCATGATTGAACCCATATGATTCAATTCAGTCTGTTGTGGAAACTTATCTGTGTAAGCCAGTGATGGGGACAGCTACCTCTGACAAGCAGAAAGTATAAGCAAATTGAGAAGGTAGATGGTAATGACCTGTGCCAACCTGCTTGGAGTCAGGATGTGCTGGGCAAATAAAACTTCAAGCTCCTTCACTGCACATTTTCAGAAGTGAAGAAAAATGCTTTATAAAAAATGCTTTATAGCTTCAAATACTTTTGGTTAAGACATCATCTCTTGAGTTTAAAATTGACTCAAACCATTCAAAGAACTTCATTACACAATCATGACTGAAGCACAGACAATTTCCTTGGGACTGATAACCAGTGAAAAAAACCTGAAGGTATGAACTGCAGTCAAGGGCCATTAAACTCTTGGAAATGCCTTATGCTTCAGTCAGTATTTGAGAAAAAGAGGAAAAAACAGGGTCTGATTTATTCTAGCATAAATTTTGGATCATTCTGTTGACTTTGAATCTACTTTGATTAATCAGACAGAGGAAATCGAGTTTGTCAATTGTGAGATTCAGATACTTAATTTATCATGCCATTTGTCTTAGCATGCAATGTACAGTATGGCTATATGAGTAGGTCTACTTACTTACATGAGGAAGTCTACTGTTATTTAGATTATTGGAGGAAACTGTTTGAAATAAAGCCATACTTAGAATAACCCATACAAAATAATAACATGTTAAGTGTTTCCAGTCTTTCCAAACTATTTTTTCCCCCATTTTTCCTGAGAGAGACATGTAAATAACAAAAAACTAATTACTGCTTTAGCTAAGAAAGTCATTGAACCGTATGGAAAACATATAACTAAACTTAATGTTATGAGCAATTACTTTTTAATTAATTGGCTCTTATGTGTGCTCACTCACCTGTAGTTTCATTGTAAATGTACCGTTGTCAGCTGTAAACTTCCATCTTTGAGATGCAGCTCTTCATCCAGAAGTGTGTTTTGTTATTTCATTGTGACAGTAGGCTACAAATTGTTGTCTATAAAAGCAAGAATGATAAACCCAACTGAAGACCTGTCTGTTTCAGAAATTAGTTTAAATATCAGTAAATTAGAGAAGCAGTCTATAACTATGAAGGCCATATATTCCTGTTATTTTCCTCTTTCCTGATGTGCATCTGTATAAAGGATGACTTGCTAGAGCTCAGAAAAAATAAACATTTCCTTAGATTTGTTTAGAATTTCAGTGCAGAAATTTGCAGTACTCTAATAGGGCAGAAATATCCATATCTTTTTAGTTCACAAATATGTCTCTGTGTTTAGTTGACAAGGCAAATTTTGTACCTTCAAACAGCTTTCCAAACGGTATCGTATGTTATTATATGTTAACATAGAGAATAATTGGCAAAATCTGAGCCATTTCAATTAATTTACCACAAAATTTGTAGAAGGCCAAGAGAGCCAAGGTAGAAAACACAGAATATCTGGTACTCTGGGAAACAGAGAGAGAATAATATGACCGCTGTAATAACAGTGTACTGACTGAAAGGTTTGAGGGGAATAGCAATGGATTTTCTACACATAAAGAGGGGAGAGAAAAAATAAAAGGAAAAGGAAGGAAGGAGACACTTCAGTTTAAGGAAAGTTTTATTCATTACATTCAGACAGTGAACTGAAACAGCTAACAGCTTTGTTTAAATTTAGTAATAAATAAAATTCACAGGAAAATATAAGCAATTAAATATAATGAGGGACTTGGTAGAACTAAAAAAGAAGACGAATTGAAAAAATGAGAGAATCTCATCAATAAATAAATCCAGCAGCTAGAACAGTCACACCCCAGGCTGTTAAAATATAACTGCTCTGTAGCTACAAAAAGTGGCTCTCTTTTTTAAAAGATGCTTGATGGGAGATTGTATATTATGATTGTATACAAACTCATTCAATTCATATAAATATGCTTTTGAGTTAACATGAGTATCAGCAGATTGTGCTGAATTCAGCATTATGAACCTTTAACAACAATCATAGAAGATCTGATTCTAAAATCTTTATACTGATGAGTTACTGGAGCAGAAAGAAATAGGGATAAATTAATAAAGATTAACACAAGTAATTGGTAGGAAGGATAAAGTATAGTTGATTTATATTTCATTTGTCTCCTAAATAACTGACATAACAAATAAATTACTTTTTAAATGCTTTAAAAACGAGGGACAGTTTGAAACACAGGTATGAATGAACACACAAAGCTTGTCCATAAGGCGACTGGACCTCCAGCCTCATCTCATACAAGGGATTTAGCCAAGCTGTTGTGCAGTGTTGCAGACTTTATGATGTTGCCTTGACCCGCCACTGTGCCCCTTAGCTATAGCAGGAACAACAAATGTGCTAATGCCTCAACTCATACAACAGTAAAATGGCAGCAACTGCTGAGGAACAAGTTTTAAGGCTCACATTTCCTTGTGCTGCAACACATGTACTTCTGTTATAGTTCACTGTGCTCAGTACTAGCTAAAACTGAGAAAGTATGTGGCTTAGGTGAATTTATTGACTGCAAGCTGCAGCAGCTGAAGAAAAGGCACAATTTAACTCCACCAACACTGCTGTGGTAAATTTCTGATGAAGAGGAAGGGCAGACACCAAGAGTGGCAGTGGTATAAGCCCATCTATACGTGCCAGAGTTTGTGAGTTTGGAGCAAACAAAATATAAACCTCTAAATTCATACCTGAATATTTAGATCATGAAAGAGGGAATTTCTTTGAAAACATTATCATTGCTGTTGACCATTTCCTTTGTAAATATTGCCAAAAAAGCAATCTTGAAATCTTAGATTCTTTGCTCTTTACCCCTCCTTCACTTCTGGGGAGAAAGCAAGCTCTAAGTAGTTTTCTAAATACCTGCTATAGATACCTGTTCATTTTGGTGGCAGCTCTATTTCAGTAGAGACTAGTTTTGATTAGTGTTACCTTTGCAAATATCTTGTGCAGACTTATCCTCTCAGTGGCCTCTATTAATGTGACTATTATACATTCTCCTTGCCTTATTTTGAGGGTCAATTTCTGCCTCTCAAAGCAAACAATGCATTCATAGTAGAAGATCAGCAGTCATTCTTCCCAACAGCTAGCAAGTCAAGTTTATAATACCCTTTCTGATGCTCTTGTCACGTTTTCCCCTTTAAGACAGCAATGTTTTACAGACATCTTATTTCATTGTTATTTAAATGTATTTGCCTTTTTGGTGGTAGCTGAGAAGACTATAATAGAAAGAATCACAGTTACACCTAGGATTTACAGAAGCTTTCAGAATACATGATCATTTTACAGAGATCAAATTCTCCACAATATTGCCAGTGTAAAAAGTCTCTTATTTCAGTATTTTCTTTCTCTACTTAGTCTAAATGCAAGCTTTGGAGATAACTCACTGCTATGACGAGAAGTAATTATCAATATTTTAGCAGAGGTTCCTGTCAGCCTTTCTATTCATTGCTCACAAAGCTGTGTAGCAGAGTAAGAATTTCAATTCTATTCTGAATTCTTTGCACAAATTTATAAAATGACCAATATTAATCAGATGCCATAGATCAAGCTGCTTTTGCTAGCCTTCTATTTAGCTAATATAAAGATCAGTATCAGATCAAGAACATATCCTTCCTGTTCTTACGTAGTTCAGTTCTTAATTTTATGGTGTTGCAATACTACCTGGAATCACGTGTGAAAGTTTCCTCTAGTGTACAGTAAAAAGCTTCCTTGAAATCTTGCAATGCTCACTTCAGAATTAAAGTAGCAATATTAAGCAGACTTGTCCTGGAAAAGCAATACCAATAGAAATCAAAACAGCCATAGAATACAAAATAGAGGAAGTATCAGTTGCTACATGCAGAAACTAGCTCAGAAGAGGTTACCATATAGCCTGAACTGTTAAATATCTGCTCTGGGGGACCAATTTCTTGCAGAACAAGAAAATGTATCTGTAGGAGCTGTGTTTGCATGTGACAGGAGAATGATAATTTTCAGAAGGATGGGCTTCTCTAAATGATACCATGTGCATTGAATTAAGCACATTTGTCACATGTCTGTTTTCTTGATTTACCAAGTGGAAAATACTGAATGCTATTTGGACACTGACCCAGGTAATGCACATGGGCAAATGGAGACCTGCTTAGCACATAACATTTTATCCTTCATTCCTTCACCTATAGTAAAAGAAAAGGACTGATAGGATAAATGCAGATGTCAGAAAGAGCTTAGAAGAAGAGAAATATGGAGGGCCCAACTGATGACAGCCAGAGGTTTTGGAGAAAAAGGAAGATAGCAAGAAATCTCATGCTAGGGAGAAAACAGTAGCAATTTATAGCATTTTTCCTCTCTCCACTGTCATTTCAACTGTCCTCAGTAGGCAATTTTTGCCTAGTGGTTGTGCTCTTTGTAGTCTTCATGTTTTACACACCACCTGACTTCCCCAAATCCCATTTTTAGGGCTGTAGGGTATGTGGTCCATCCACTCTGTAGTTGTTCTCACTGTCTGGAACTTGTCACTAATATTTCTCTTCATATGCAATGAATGCTTACTCAGTTCATGAATACATAGACAAATGCAGGGTAATTACACATTCTGACTTAACCTTTCATAAACCAGCAAAACTAGCCTATTGTCACAGGGTGCATATGGAAAAGCAGCATTTATCTATAATAGTAAATATTTAATAGGGCCTAGGCAAGTCTGTGAGAGTGATAAATGGCAGAAACTATAACTGTCCCTGACAGCATGCTAACAGTAAAAGTACTGCCACTGTGGACAGCTCATAGTTAGGCCCTTTTGAGCTTTGTGGTACAGCACTAGTATGACTGTACTCCTTACTCTATTGTGCTTGCCTTATGCCGAGTGCTTTCTTGGCTATTAGTGCTCACCAGAAGATATTCATTCTGGAACAATGCTGCAGGGAGCTGGACACTTCTAGAGCATCTTACAGTCCATTTTTATCAGTTGTCACTTTTCTCACTCCAATAATTACAGGCATCTGTTCACTGAGTTCACAATATTCAGCATGATTCTGTATAACAGAACGCTCTAAAGAAGGTAAATAAAGATATAAATTAAAAGAATTTCAAAGAAAATATTCATGGTTATTAATATTTCATCTTTAAAAGCTTGTTTGGGCATATGAGGGTTGGCTAGAAAATTAATAGGTGTTTCACAGTCTTTCAAACATGACTGATTCTTCTGCAGCCATTAGTTGTCAGATTTTCTTCACAAAACTGAGTTTAGACTTGGAGACTGTCTTGTTTTGTCTTCTACTCCATAATCCTCTTAAGGGTAAGGTAATAGTTGGAAAGGAAGAAAGAACAATTTTTCAGACTCTAAATATTTCCCCTTTTTCTCCATCTCTGCTTCCATTGGAAAACGTTTAGCCTGCATTCCAGAAATTAAATTGACACATGTATTTTTTATATAAGGGTATAACTTGACAGCCATTCTTTATAAAGTGTACTGGATACATCTTATTACTGATTTTTTTGATTGAGATCACAAGAGTTACATTAGGGTAATGGTGTACTTGTGGTCTACTGGTGTTTCTGACTTTAAGGAGTACTCTTTAATGTGTTTCTTTCACTTGAATAAATACCTTCAGAATAAAAATAAAAGATCTCAGGTACTTCAACAAGAAACTCCCAGGGAGCGAGGGGAGGGGACATGACATAAGATGAGGGAACAGGATGATGAGAATGGTAATGTGTTGTTGTTGTGAAGGCAGTAATCACTCAAAGACGTAGAGGGTCTAAGTAATGCACGTGCAGAGACGTACAGGGGCAACGTAGTACAACCACCAGAGCTGACTCGAAGACACCCTTCCTTTGCTAGCTACCTCCTTATATGCTGCTTCTGCCCATGAGATCACCCAGGGCCCAATTGATTAACTTGCAGCACCTGTTTCTGAAGTAGCATGCCAGCTGCATTAACTTATCCCTACCATCTTTATTCAAGCTGGCTGGTCCAAGCTACGTCTGTGCCTACAGTAATGGGAGCAAGAAACACAGTGGGGGTTTATTTTTCCCCTATCTTTGTTTTTGCCATGACTTCTTGTTCTTTACTGGCCAGATCATTGCTGTGTTTCACTGTAGAAATGCTTTTCACTATCTTTTGCTCAGTAAAAGGGGAAAGTTGTTTGTATTAAAGTGGTCATTTAGCATCTGACTCCATGAAAGGTACTTCCCATCTGCCTGATGTGTATTTTGCTTTGATTTCAGTTTTCACTGATATTTCTCTTAAATACCTGAGGAAACTGAAACCCTGTACCGTGAGATAACACTCAGTGACTGCTTGCAAACAGTTTGACTGTAGGAGTGATTTTTTAACTAGTCCTTTCAAACAGAATGTGAAAGATACTTCTGGAATTGGAAAGTGACTTTCAAAGATGGCATATCACAATTTGATCAGATATTTAATGGGTGATGTATTAAATGCATCCAATTTATCATCAGAAGGAATAACTCTTCATTTCTGAAAGGAATTTAACTTCCTGTGTTTCCCTTACGTGGCAAAAGGTTTTCAAAACACACTTTTGGCAATGTCCAAACCTTTATTAATAAATAAAGGATTCTCTAATATTATCAGAAATTCTTATTTTCATATGAAGGTGAAATTATGTTTTCTCTTAACAAAATATACATAGTAGAGTAAAATCAACCTAATGAGTCAAAACTTCAATTTGATTTTTTTTGAAGAACACATGTTAGAGTATCTGCTTCTGCAGGGGGGTTGGACTAGATGATCTCTAAAGGTCCCTTCCAACCCCTACCATTCTATGATTCTATGATTCTGTTTATGACCTCTAGGAATGAATTAAGCTGCTTTATTTTGTATTTTTGAGTAATAAGAATTTACTAAACTAATATAGTATGCAAAGCAGATATTACTTCCCTTTCTCTGTTATTCTTATGACAGGAGATTGTGTTTATTAACTGTGCCCTTCGTTTAAGTGATATGCTACCAGCTGAGAAAAGTAATCCTGGAATAACATAGGAACAAAAAAAACTCTTCAAAAAATCCTGTTGATATTACTTTTTCATCACAGACAGATTATATTGGGAGCTTCGAAGTCTTCTAATATGTACAGTTTCAAGTAGCAGAGTTTCTTTTATGTAGTTTCTCAGGTGGCTCTGCATTTTTATACTGCAGAAAATGTCAGAGAAACTAGGCTATATTCACACTATGTGCTCCAGCTGTCAAACAAATGTCAAGTCCTAATTATGGTAGTTTTGAGTTGATCCCGTGTGACTGGATTTTCAAACCAGAACAGAGGTAACAGGGTACTGAAGTTCAGCAAGTCATTTTCTGATGGTCAGAAAAGAGCAATACAAATGGTCATTGTGGGAATATAATCTAAATATAAAGGCCCTTCCTGTCATCAAGTATTCTGTGTGTGTGCTGTCTACTCCAGAGCATAACAATTCAATAATTCAAAGAATGCTATTTGCATAATTTATTCTGGTTTGCATAACTTCTTGTATGTTTTATGCTCATATTTTTGAAGAGAAAAGGATTTCTTGTACACATATGAAAGCATTAGATTAATATTTTAAATTAAAATAACACCTTTAATAAATTAAATTAATAATAAATGAATTAATGGTAAAGCAGTGTAGAAAAATTTTGCCAGTGGGTTTGGAAATCCTTCCTGTAACAAACTCTCGCAGTTGCTGTATCTACAAACAACTGCAAGTTTTTCTGCTTTATATATTCATAAGAATGCAGAATTTGTTCAGATTGTGTCTATTAGTTCAGCCTAAGCTTCTCTGTGTGTATCCTAAGTGAACTGAAATAAATCTCTGGATGTCCCTCCCTGTTTTGTCTTAAGACAGCATTGCAGCCACCTCAAATCCTTAAAATTATGTGGTGAGAATTTGGGCCTGTACCAAGGGCTTTGCAGTCATAATTTTATTGATGGAACGAGGGTTGATGATGAGTTTTGAATGTCACATTCCCTAGTAGCAGCCCAGACCTATGGGTGTTCTTTTGTCATGTGAGCTGGTGTGAGTCTTGAGTCCTGAAAATGCATGTACTCAGGAAGGCTCTTCCTGAAAACAGGCAAGTGAACTACCTGCTGTACATTGGCAGTCTCCTAAATTGTCTTGGAAAAGTGTAGAGTAGTGTAGTGTGGAGTAGTTAAGGAATGAAAACTGCTGTCTGGAAATGTGCACTGATGTGAATCAAAGTTTTACTTACTCATCAACCAATACATAGCAATAGTGCTATGTAAGATCTCACAAGCTGGTCCAAAAAATAAGAGATACTTGTGCATATGGTCAGCACAAATACAGGTGACAATAAATGAGAACATAGAAGAAATCTGGTTTTGTTGAGTGTTTAGATTAACAGTCCCAAAATACTTTTATTTTTAAACATTTTGAAAAATCTCAAACTTTAACAAGCTGTGGAATACAGACGGGCTTTAATAACAATGTATCCTATGAAACAGCAAGCAAGGAGAGAAGTATTGTTTGTTTGACTAGTAAAAACAAGTTACATCCCCAGTAATCCTATCCCTCAAAATTTTAGGACTAAGGAATTATTTTCCCTTCTGTGTTACCTTATTTACTTCTCTGGAATTTGTCTGTCAAATTATAATGTTGGGAGCTACTTGACAACTTCATATGATGAACTTCAATACAGAGCTGTTCAATTCTTTCTTCAATATTTGTGAATACAAGGCATGACTACAGGGGAAAGGACCAGTGTCCTTTGAGTGTCTCTTGACAGCAGGAGGCTGATACGGTGACAGCTTCAAAAGCCCACTAATAATAACCTCAAGACCTTAACTGCCTCTCAGCAATAGCTTGTGGTCTTTAGCCCCTCACATTTATTTCATCTTGATTTTTATGGTAAAGGATGAATGTCCTTCAATACACTACCTACATTTTAGAGGGCAACGAGGCTTCTAAACAGGTAGATACAAAAGAATTAATCAAATCACATCCCCAACCTCCAATCTTCAAACCCCAAATTGTCTTAAGATAGGCAAATACTTGATTTTTCCAATAAAATCTATATGCATTTGGAGTAGTAGGGAAATAGAGTTTATAGTTTTAGTTGTTGCATTGCAATAATTTTCTAATACAAAATAGATTCTAAAATATTCTGATATTTTTGCTTTAAACTGTTGGCAAAACATCCATTTGTTCTTATCAATACGTAGAAAGGGAGGCCCTGTGTCTTTAACAAGAGTGTCTACTCATATAGAATTGTGCTAAATGTTTGTCCTACTCCTTAACATGCAAAGGGCAGACACTTAATGAGGCTGAAAACAATGAAACGACTAAACAGAATTGATGGCAAAATATCATAGAGCTGGCAATGATCCTTCATTTCACAGGAAGTTCATACATTTTATGCCCTCACGACAGTCATCTGAGTTAGGAGCTGAAACAGAAACATATGGCATGTAAAATTCAAGAGTAGCAACCCAAAGCAAAGCAAGAAAGAAGCTATCACAAAACAATACAATAAGCTTTTTCCAGCTTGATGTGAAGAGTTAAATATAAATAAGACTTAGTCTTATTTGAGACACTATGTACTAAACCATTTTTTAGATACACTTCTTTTGACATTAACATCCAAGGCATAATTGTTATGCATTGCTATAACATTCTAAAGGTTTCAGTTAAGGTCAAAATTCTCTGGGAATGGCTTTCAGGTTCTGCAGCATTTAATTGCAATGCTTTTTGAGCAATTTTGGAGCAGAACTAGTCATTTCTATTTCAGAACAAACAGGTGCCATGTAGATGGCAGCTTTTTAGTGAAGTGAAATATAGCTATGGTATCAGGTTTTCTGAAAACTTGGGAAAGTGATATAGATATGGACTTACCCTTTGCACTTTATTTTTTTGCTTTTTGTTCCACCACCTATTCATATTAGAAAATGTATTTCTGGGGTTTTTTGCAGTTTGATATTTGAGGTATTTGTTTGATGTTCGGGGATTTTTTTCTGTTCTTTTTCTTTCTTTGAAAGCTTGAATTCTCATGTAATGCCACTTCTTTTAAAGGATGAAGTTGTTTGTTCATATATGAATGGTACCTTATTTTTCTTTACATTGATTAGAATAATTAAACTGATAGAAAAGTTCTTTTTTTTCAGTTACTTCCTCATTTTTCTTTGCTAGCCATAAAGTCCGTGTTGTCTTAGTAGAAGAAAATGAATAAAAGGTTTCATCATAACCTGATGCCTGGGAGAGATGTAATTCTGACATGTCTTACCCACACAGTTTCACTTTTGGTAGCAGCTGATTGGGTGGCTACAGATTGTTTCTATCCTTTCTGTGGAGGCCAGATATTTAAATTAGTTTAACCACAGAACAAAAATATGCTCAATTCTGATGCTTACAATCATAGAATCGTAGAATGGTAGGGGTTGGAAGGGACCTTTAGAGATCATCTAGTCCAACCTGCCTGCAGAAGCAGGTCCACCTAGATTAAGTCACATAGGAATGTGTCCAAGTGGGTTTTTTAGACCTCCAAGGAAGGAGACTCCACACCCTCCCTGGGCAGCCTGTGCCAGGGCTTCCTCACTCACACAGTAAAATAGTTTTTTCTTATGTTTAAATGGAACTTTTTGTGTTTCAGCTTCATCCCATTACCCCTTGTCCTGTTGCTAGATAAAATAGAAAAAAGGAGATGCTCCAACCTCCTGACATTCACTGTTTAGATATTTGTAAATATTAATGAGATCCCTTTTATTTACCCATTATTTACTGACCTAATTTTACTTGTGAATGCTGATGAAGAAGAAAAGTTCTAAAATGTTACCTGTAATGTCAGCTTTTTATTAGACATTTTAGGATATCTGAACTGTGAGTTACATCTTAACCTCTCATTATTGATCAGTGTTGGTCTGCCTGCGTTTTATTCTCAGCCTTGGTTATCTTCATGGCCTTCTATGGAACAGAGCTAAATAGCAATAGTTTGAAAGGAAAAATGTCTGTTTGTATTGTCTCTTTCCACTGCGTTGCTTATCAATTATTCAATTTCAATGCCAAGGTAATACAGTTTCTCATTAGATGAGTTGTTCTGCCCCTTCTGATGGATATTAACCTTGCCAAGCAACATTTTTTTTGCCATTGTATTCTTATCTGTGTTCAGTATTCCCGATTGCAAGCAAGAATAAGTTATATAGTTGGATAACTGTTAAACAGTTCAAGCATAGTTTGTGTCCTACAGTGGTCATTCTTTAGATTATGGGAAGACATCATAAATATTAAATATGAAAAAATGGAGATTTCTCCTAAAAATGTCTGTAGTACTTGTAAAATTAATACAGTTTTGCACAGGGAAAAAAAAGGGACCTAATTCATGGATCAATGGTTTAAATATAGTTTGGTGAATGATAAGGATACCTTTAAAAACAATATTGTAGGAATTCATTTGAGTTAGCTTCTTACTTGTGAGAAGAGGCAATGGAAACAAGAAAAGTTTGATATGAATGTTGCTTCCTTGGCCTGCCATCTGCCTTCATCTTCTTCTACACAGAAGGAAGAATGTAGCACTAAGTTATGATTTTAAAGAGATCCTTAAGGTACAGCAATCCCAGTGCAGCAAAATTGTACAAGGCAAAGAAATGGCAAAGAGTAAACTAGTAATTTTATCTACATTTCAAGATACTTGCAATCTAAAAAGATAGCAAACTATATGGACAATAACAAGAGTAGTAACTATCAAAACTGTATGTTAGACAAATAAGGTCCTAAGGTGTAGCAAGAATGAAAAAGTTCAAGTCTTGAAAATTGTATATTTTCAGGGTTAGCCCTAAAGTAAATATCTGGCAGTACTAAAGAAGGGAGAGAGATGTGTGAGGGGGTGTGTGTGTATGTGTATCGGGAGAGTATGTAAATGTGTTTGTATATGTATATATTTTTTAAAACCTTAGCTGTCCCAGGAGCAAAATGGCTTCTGGGTTAGGTTACAGAAGATGTCACATACCACAAAGCTATGCATGGTAAAGTTGGTTCTTGTTTATGTAGCTCCAGACTTTGATGTCCTTATTTGAATGATGACGCAAAATAGAATGCTGTTATACTGTTATCATCAACAGAATTATATTACTGAGGCTGACCAATGATACACAAACTTGCTCAAGAACTTTTATTTCAAGTCTGCTTCCACTGGCTATTTTCAGTATGATGGTTTCTGTTAGTAAGTGTCAACATGCTTTAATAGAAAACAATTCTGCTTTATAAAGATAGATTGGTGATGAAAATTAGTAATTTGCTTTTAATGACTATTTAAGAGAGGAACCGATTATGTTGTAGATGTCCTCCAGTTTCTATCTTATTTTAAATCTTCTCTTTCTGGGTTCCTTGACGAAGATTAATCTGCTCTTGTTTATTTTTTAGAGAACAGATGACCGCTTCTCTTCAGTATGTCTTGATTTCATACAATAGAGATTTCTTTTTCATGTTAGAAATGATATTGTAGTATTAATGATTGGGTTTAGTCAAAGTTTTCTGTACTAGAACATGAAATTGTTGGAGAAGAAAAACAGTTGCTTGAGTATGTTTGGGTTTTTTAAATAATCGTTTGCTCACAATACTATCTGAAGTTCTGGGCAAAAGTTTTGAAAACATAAAGGGTGAACAACTCATCAAATCCTGTTAGAGAGAGACAAGTACTATGTTGTCCAGTTTTCTCTTTGCAAACTCTTGTTGCATTTATTTTGTCTGAATCAGTAAGCAGCTGGCCAATTGTGAGTAAGTCACCTCAGTCCTCAGCACTGCATGATTGCTCAGAGGTTTGAGTTACCAACAGGTGTATCAACTCTGACCCGCACCATGTAAATATTGTTTTTCACTGTCATTTGAATCAGGGTTATCCATTCCCCTTTTCTTCATATTCTGTTGTGATGTATATGTGATGTAAGTATGATACTCTGAGAAGAAGGAAGCAACAGACACCAAATATGAAGGACTGACCGCACCCTTCATTCTCTGTCCTCCTGTGGCACTGATGAGGAAAAAAATAGAGATATGAGGAGCAGTGAGCTGATCCAGGGAAAGAGCGAGGAATGGAGGGAAGGAGATCTTAAAGATTTGGTTGTACTTTTCTCATCATCTTGTTTTGGGCTCTTTTTCACTGTCCTGTTTCTAGTTTGTAGTAGATTCAACTGTTCTTATTTTCTTCCCTATGTTCTCTTCCTTGGTTATCATTTCTCTTTCCATCTTGCTGGGCCCTTTGCCATTCCACAGGCTGTGGAGGTATGGTGGGGGGTGAGCGAGTGTCTATGTTAGCTGGGCCTGAACCACGACACCAACCTAAGAAAGAGACAAGAGACAACACTCTAAAATCTAGTTCAGCAGCACTATTAGCAAAGCAGTTTTATTCCTGAAAAGGGGAATTTATTTCTCTTCTTCAGTCTGAGTATCTCTGAGCTTTTATTCAAAAGCATTTACCGAAGTATGATTTCTCCTCTGTTTCCTGTGCTGACCCTGAGTCCTGTGTGAAGGGAGTTTCTACTTCCCAAGGCACCTTCATACCCACAGCTGGGGCTGTTGGAGCCGACTGGAGCCAGCTGGAACTGGCTGTATCCCCTCAGGACCCCTTGTTGCAGTCCCTCGCTGCTGCCTCTGGCACCTGGGCACCTGCACCCAATCCAAAGGCACGAGATGAGTCCTTCAGTATGGCCTCTGTTTTCAGTGCTGGCAAAATTCCCCCAGGTCCTCCTAGTCCTACCGTATCCAGGCAGGTAAATCCCAAATGATTTATTAAATAAGCTCAGGGTTAGGAAGATGCTAGAAAATGGATCGGAAACTTTTGCTTTGATACAAAGAGTGTCAATAACTACTGAAGCATCTGAAACAACCCTCTGATCACAGAATGGCAGCAGTACACCTCTGTGTGTTTCATCCAAATCCTCCCTAGTAATATGTCTTGCTCTCTAGTGTTTAGTTTTGCATTTGCACACCCACTACTTTTCACAGCTGTTTCACAGAATCACAGAATGATGGGGGTTGGAAGGGACCTCCAAAGATCATCTAGTCAAACTGCTCGCTTTAACAGGTTCACCTCAATCAGGGCGCACATTAACACATCCAGGTGGTTTTTGAAGACTTTTGGAGAAGGAGAATCCATGACCTCGCTGGGCAGCCTGTGTCAGGGGTCTCTCATCCTCACAGGAAAGAAGTTTTTCCTCATGTTCAAATGCAACTTTAGGAGTTCCAGCTTGTGCCTGTTACCCCTTTCTCCTGCTACTGGGCACAGCAGAACAAACACTTGCCCCATCCTCTCAACACCTGCCCTGTAGGTATTTATAAAGGAATGCCATGTGAGCCTCTGTCTTTGAAGCTGACTGGTGATATGACTGAAATCCAGCTATTTTAACTCAATGATCAACTTGGATTTTTATGTTTTGTTAGCTTCTCTTTGAGAACTTCTGCTAATGAGTATGTTCTTTCTGTCAGGACTGACCTTCCTTGCTGATACCTTCCCATTAAGACTTCATATTTCTTTTTAGGAGTCACCAGCTTTTTCTCATTTACTTCCTGGAGAGAGTCAAAATGGCTTTTAATCATCTCTGAAATGGTTTCCAAGGCCAGCTTTCTCCATGGACCTGCAGGGAAACACATCAGGTGAAGCTGTCACGTCCCTGGAGTTCCTTCTTGTGGAAGTGTTCATTAATGGTGGCAGCACAGGGAAAAGTTGACACTGTAGTTATTTTTGTGTAGCATATCAAGGACAAACAAGTTTGCCAGATAAGTAAACATAATATAAAACAAAGGAAAACTGAGTAATGTAGCGATTATGTCTCTCAAACATGCCTCCCCACTTGTTTTTTATTCCTACTGTAATGTTATAAACTAGGGCACTAATACACTCTAACAGTCAAAGATCCCTGCTCCCAACCATATTCCCAAACCTGCAAAGTTCCCAAAGTGTGCAGGAAGTCAACCTTGAAATAAGAAACCAGACAAATGGAAATTATGGTTCTCCTGGTGTTTGTTGTTTTTTTAATGTAATTCTGAAGAGAATTTCAGTGCATCACTACATTTAAAAAACCTGTAGGTCTCTGACTCTACTAACACTTAAGCACAGGCTTAAACGGTATTCTGAAATCAATCTAGAGACAGTGGACTAAATGTAAAACTGATTAAAGCATACTGCAGTGTTAAAAATGACATTTTTGTCTAAGAATCTCTAAAATTCAAACCAGAGTAATTTCACTGCTCAGAAGGTACTCTAAACAAATGCACTGTTTTGTCTCCATGTTTACAATCATACCACAAAAATAAACCCTTTGTTTTTCATGATGCTGGGATCATTTATGTTACAAAGGGCTAGAAAGAAGTCATTAACCATCTATAGTTCTAATAAAAACAGATCAAAATCAATTCTCTTTTATTTTTCAACATGTGTTTCTGAAATTTTGAAGGCAAACCCCTCAGTGAAAGTCACTACGTAAGCACATTTGCTTTAAAAGTTCTAAAGTAGCTTTAAGAAACAGTGGCTTCCACTGCACACACAGAGACTATTTTCCTGATTTCAATTTATGCAGTTAATTAAAATAGATTACTAGGTCATTCACAGTTAAAAAGAAGTAGGAAAGCCTTTTTTTTCATTCCTATTTTCAGTCTTTGTGAGGAAGTGAGATAAAACCTACCAGTCTAAAAATCTTATGGGTACTTCTAACTAGGAGCAATCGATTGAATTCACTCACTAAAATGACTC
This sequence comes from Colius striatus, assembly GCF_028858725.1. Lineage (NCBI taxonomy): Eukaryota > Metazoa > Chordata > Aves > Coliiformes > Coliidae > Colius > Colius striatus. Next base: position 11,314,967 of record NC_084762.1, read on the forward strand.
TTCTTTAATATCAATTTAAATGAAATTAGAAGTATTTTATGACAAATTTAAATTTATTATTTATTTGGAACATTGAAATTTATTTATTATTTGTTTGGAACATTTTTTTCTTTTGTGTATGCTAATATCACCAGTGAACCCTTAGACTATTAGTGAGAGTAGAAGTTAAGATGATCCCTGATACTTTGTATTTTATGTCTTTTTCAATTGTGTTTCCTATAATTTCATCTACAAACTGAAATTACTTAAGGCAACACTTTCACTCCTCAGGTTTTTGCTGCATGTTACGTTTCTGTGCTAACAGGACTTTGTGCTGTCTGTACAAGGAACAAAGCTTTGCATTAAAATAGACTTTTAAATTTATATATGATTTTCAATCTACAAACACACAGAGTGATTACACATATCTATATTTCTGGATTTATCTAGGTAAACATAAATTCACTGTTTGACCATAGAACTATAATAAAATACTCCAGATAAATAGCTGCAACCATGTTAAGATAGAAGGGAGACTGATCTAATTCTTTTTGTGGCAGCACCATCTTTCCTGACATAAAAAAAAATGTTAAATTCTGACCTTAGACTGTCTCTTTACTGCAAAGAGATGTGTGCTGTTGTATCAAGGTGAAAAAACAGAGATCATAAATCTACTATACAGAAAGGCATGTACAGTTTTTGCTTTTGTATAACTAGTAAATGCCAATAAGATGCACTCTGATTTGAGGCTTATATAGAATTGGTAATATCACTAGAAACCAGTGCTTCTTTTCCACTAAAATTCTTACTTAGGAGAACATATACTCAGTATTTGATTATCTTAATGCTATTATTCAGCTGATTTTACTTGGGGTAAAAGTATCTGGTTGTTTTCTGTTGATTCCTGAGAGTGTAGAAAACTGACCTTGAATTCCCTAGCTTAATTGTTAAAAAATTCAAAATATAAAAAACCCACTTCAGTATTGTTTTTCATATTTCTGTTGAAATAAATTTCTTGCTTTTAGATTTTAAGCTTGATATCAGAGGGGGAGTGGAGGAGGGGAAAAGAAAATAAAAGAGAGAAAATCTGAACTGGAATTTCAATACCAGAACACTGACCTGTGCTTCATTTTGGGAAGTAAAGTAAGAGAGTTTGCAGTTAACTAAAATTTTCAAGGTGTTACTTTTTATAATTGAATGAATAAGAATGTTTTTAAATAGTTCTCATACTATGGGAAGAATCTGTTTACAATTCTTTGCATGCTCATGAGAAAGAATGTACATGTGCATCATATTGCTGAAGAAACATTTATCAGACACTCTGCTAAAATATTTAGAAATTGTCTCTTTTAAAAGTAGTTTGAAAGCAGAATATTTTACCTTTATTCCCTCCATAGAAAATAGAATTATCAACAATAACATTTTCCACTCACTTGTTAGAGTAATGTCAGAGTAAGCTATGAGGTGTATAATGAAGTATTTTGTGTACTAGTGTATATGTAAACAAGGAGCTCAGTTGCCTGTGGTCTTTTTTTAGATTGTGGTTCCACAAGTTAGAGCTTTTTAGCAGCAAAGCAGGCTTGTCTAGTTACTACTCGTTCCCATATCCACCACTACTGGTCTCCTTTAGTGCAGACACCATTATGAAGTTTTCTTTTGAATCACTGAATTGTCTGAATTTAAAGACACTCCAAGAACTTCACAAGTTATTTCAGTAAATGCTTTCTAATTTCACTAATTTTTTTCTTAATTTCCTTTAGTATTTTAAAAATAGAGTTGGAAAACAAAATCCTGTATGGACACAGACACACTGACTTCCATCTTTCCTAACAGATTCTTATCGAGTCCTGAGCTGCTCAAAACAATTCAAAAAAGCTGCATCAAGGGCCTATCAAATGCTTGTTCAGCTCTAAAAGTATTCACTTTGGCAATTATGTGTTATCCAGTTGCATCACTACAGTTCTGTGCACATGTACTGTCTCTGATCTTTTTGAGTATAGCTGGCAGTTTATTTGATGGTCACTTCACAATCCTTTATCACTGTTTTTGTGCATATGGGATTGTGACCATTTGTACTTTGGTTAATTTGCCATGGTAAAGCTAAAACATGCATGCCTTCAAGAGTTATAAAACTAATATGTTGCTTTTCCAGCATTTATAAAGAAAATATTTAATATTTCAGACAACTGTAACCCTTATGATCACTATATTTGAAACAACCCAGTAAGATTAGGTTGTAGAGATGAGGAAGCAAAATTTCATGTAGGGCATTTCACAGACAGTAGCTGAGTAGCTAAAACTTCCGTCATGCACGTTATCCTAACAGTTCAAAGCACTTAGATGAATTTCTTCTTATGTCGAATTCCAATTATAAATGGTACTTCAGAATATTTTAGAAAGCTTTTTAAAAATCACTGCTTTTTCACACCTCCAAATTTATGGACATAAAACTACTGAAGCTAGTAATTAAAAAATCATACTAAGGAAAAAAAAAGTTTGTTGTAAGCTTTTGATTCTTCAGTTCACTGAAGTATGCAGTTAACTCAGACTGAAATGCATGGAAATATAATACTTGCATAAGAACTGAAAGATTTTATATATATATATCTGAAGAAAAAGACATGAAGTGAGTACCAGTGTAGACATTATCACACTATGGATGAAATAATTCCAAGTGCTCAGGTTCAGTCTGCATGGCTTTATGAAAGGCAGATCTCACTCGATTAACCTGATTTTCTGTGACAGCATGACCTGCTTAGTGGATGAGGGAGAGGCTGTGGGTGTTGTCTCCTGGTCTTCACTAAAGCCATTGCCCACAGCATTCTCCTGGAGAAAGATGATGCTTATGGCTTGGACAGGTGTGTTTTTACTGGGTAAAAAAATAATTGGATGTCCAGGCACAGATAGTAGTGGAGAATGGAGGTAAATTTAGTTGGCAACTGGTCACCAGTGGTGCTCAAAGCTCAGTCTTGGGGCCAGTTCTATTTAGTGTCTTTATCAATGATCTGGATGAGGTGATCAAGTGCACCCTCACTGAGATTGCAGACAACACCAAGTTGGACTTGAATGTGGAGGGCAGAAAGGCTCTTCAGAGGAACCTGATCAGCCTGGATCAGTGAGCCGAGGCCAATTGTAGGAGGTTCAACAAGCACCAGGTCCTGCATCTGGGACACAGCAACTCCATGCAATGCTACAGGCTTGGGTATGTGTGGCTGAAAAGCTGTCCAGAAAAAAAGGACCATGGACTTGCCCTGACAACCATCTTTTCTTTCATGTGTTTAGACATGACATCCAGGATGAACTGTTCCATCACCTTTCCAAGGATGAAGGTGAGGCTGACCAGCCTGTAGTTTCCTCGTCTTCCTTGCCCTTTTTTGAAGAGTGGAGTGACATTGGTCGTCCTCCAGTCCTCAGGCACCTCATCAGTCCTTCACAATTGTACAGAAATGATGGCGAGTGGCTTAGCAATAACAGCAGCCATCAACTCCATCAACAGTCATAGGTACATCCCATTAAGGCCCATGGATTTGGGGGTTTCCAGCTTGCTTAGAAGATACCTAACCTAATCCTCTTCAATCAAGGGAAGGTCTTCCTTTCTCCAAACTGTCTCTCTTTCTTCCAGGGACTGGGATTTCCAAGGATTGGCAGTAAAAACTGAAGCAAGGAAGGTAGTGAGTAGCTTCATCTTCTCTATGTCCACCATCACCAGGACACCCTCTTTGTTCAGCAGCGGGCTCACATTCTCCCTTTTACTGCAGATGTACTCAAAGAAACCCTTCTTGTTCCCTTTTGCATCTTTTGCCAGATTCCGTTGCAAGAGAATTTTCATCATACCAGCGCATGTAGAAAGCAGTTCAATTTCCTATGATCTACGTCTAACCATAAGATGCGGCACTGACTTTTTTATCGTCATCTTCTGTGTCTATCTGTATTCAGCTCCCATTACCCATCTCTTTGTGCTGCTGAGAGGGGAGTAGGATGAGAAAATTGGGAGTGAAGCTGAGCTTGGGAAGAAGGGAGACATGGGGGAAAGATGTTCTAAGATTTGGTTTTCTTTCTCATTATCCTAACCTGATTTGACTGGCAATAAATTAATTTCCTTAGTTAAGTCTGTTTTGCCTGTCATGGTAATTGCTAAGTAATCTCCCTGCCCTTATCTAGACTCATGAGCCCTTTTTTGCATTTTTCTCTCATATTTTAATGTTCAGTTGAGGAGGAGGCGTGACAGCACAGCTAGGTGGGCACCTGGCATCCAGCTGAGGTCAACTTACACTAATTTTCAGACTTTTTGAATTTTCTGTTTATAGTTCCAATCATACTTAGCCATATGCATGTTTCCTTTCAGTTCAGGGCACCTGCAGCTGCTTTAGAAAAAAATGAAAGCTATAAGTAAGCAACAGTTTTGAAAACCTTGTTACTTTTTTAATGTGTTGAAGTTTAGGCTGTTATAGATCACTTTAGGACAATTTCAGTGAGTAAGACTTCTGCTTTTTAAAGAGCAATCACTGAATCTAATCTGTGAAGCCACAGCTGCAAGTTATAAGGACAGCTTCTTAAATGAGGATCACCCAAGATACATTGCTTCCCAGGAAAAATATATGAAGAATGAAATAAAGTTGCTCTCCCTGACAGAGTGTAAAACATGCAGTGAAATGGTAGTTGGAAGAACTACATTATAGATATAGCTAGAGGCCTCAAATTGTAAGTATCACAAAGTATTTTAAGAGGAAAAAAAAGGGTTTTTTTATTATTGCAATTCCTTACTACATCTATAAATCAGCACAAGTTTTTCTGAGAGCTTATACTAAGTTTATTTTCCCAATCTGTTTGCAATAACTGTTTACATAGTGCTCGACTGTCGATGAGAATTTACTTTTTTCCTTCTTTACCTTCCTTCTTTTATGTAGATTTTTCAGTAAAAGATCTAAAAAAGGTTACACAGAAACAACAGATCTAGGAGAAACATTGCACTGTTATTACAGAAAGGCTCAGGAGCACTGTGTACTTATATGGAATCAAACTCTGGAAACAGAACTGGACCATGTAGCGTAGCCTTCTTCTTGATAGACCATATGGTGCCTCAACCAGAGGATACAATTTAGCCCAGCAAACATTTAAGGTTTCAAGCAGTATGTTGTGGAACAAAGCTATTCCTGAAGACTGGTTTACTCTAATCATAAGGAAAATAATTTTAATTAGTTAGCAATTAATTGACTGCCTAAATAAACAGTAAGGGTAATAATTTGCTTATTTTCAGTAGCGTATTTAATATCTTTGATAACATTCACTAATTTCCCAAGACGTTACTCATTTCTTTTTGGTTTTCACTCTCATGTACTTCTCTACTTTTTACTCTTAAGTTTTACTGAGAACAGAATAAAAACTGTGGCCTCAGGGTTTTATTAACAGATTTTTTTTGTAGTAGTACATGATTTGTTATTAAATGATATTAGTGGATCAGGTTTGTCCATCTAAAGAGCTAAGGAATGCACACAACTTTATGTGAACAGCTAGCTTGAAGATGTGTACACTGTTGCACATATTCCATATATATCAAGGACATTTTTGCTGTTCCTGTATCTGGGATTCCCAGACCTGTCTTCCAAGGGTTTTAAGGAACGCTACGTGATTCAATCTCCAAATATTTTTATAACAAACTGAATAGCCTAAATAACACAGACCTTAAACCATAATAGTAGAGATTAAAAGGTGATTTTTGCGGCTAAGAGTTGGCTTATTAAGGGACAGAGTAGAACCAAAGAGCTGAACTTGTGCTGCTAAGGCAACCTGGGTAGCTATGCCAGTGATCACTGATTCCCAGAGCCAATTCTTGGACTAATGCCACATGTTCTCATTCCAGCCGAGGTGACGTGCTAATAGAGCTGAAATGCTCCCTCTGTTACACACTTCAGCTTGTTCCTAGGTTAATGATACTGATGTAGTCATAGGGTTAGTATGGGCCAATCCAGAAAATCAGAGCATTCCTAAGTCTAAGTCCTCCTTCCGTCTTTTGCAGAAACTAACATTTTATTGGTTTATTTATTCTTTAATAATACATGGACCATAGTTGGCTGGATAAGCTTATTCTAATGATGGACTAAATTAACTTGTACTTCTGTACTGTGGGGGATTTATCCTTCTTAATCCACCAACTTTTCTTACTTCCCTCTTATGTTAGAGTTTGCTTTCTTATATGTTACCTAAACTATCCTACAAAGTTCAAGTGTTGACAATGGAAATAAACAGATGGAGCACGTGGTGCTGAGAAGTTGATACTGCATTCTCTGACAAAATATCTAGCAAGCCTGAAGGTGACTCTGAACTGTTTATCAAATCCCCTTCACCCCTGGAGAGTTACATGTGTATTGGTAGCATTAAAAAAAAAATAATCAGGAAGGAAAAATAGAAATTATTGTTTACATTTAGAAGAATCAAAAGTTATCTAGTCAGTAACAGATGAGAAGGAGAGCAGTCTTTGTGGACAAAGATACAAAATTTGATGGTTAACTAAAGATGTGAATGAGAAGCACAGTCAGTCTTTGGAATGAAAATCAAGGATAATTTAGAGGAGACCATGTTATAAGAGGTTTGCAATTTGAGTATGTTTTGAAGTCGCCAAGCACTCCAGGATCCAGAGATGTCTATGGTGGATTTTCAGCCTTGTCTGTTCTGGACATTTGTACATTTCTTTAATGGACTGCCTACAATTGCTTCTGTAGTGTAATTTGCTTTTCTGGTGTTATTGCTCACAGAAGACAGTTCAGAATTTATAGCTACTGTAAATATATATCTGCTAGCTGATTTAACAGTGTTAGCTGAAAAAAAGCTTTACGTCTGCACTTTAACAGCTTGACTTCTTATCTGTTCTAAGGCACTAAGCATTTTCATTCAAACTAGATGCGTATGTGATGGTGGATCCCGTGACCTCAGTCCAGGAGTGAGCTGCATTACATACCATGCACAGGAGAGTTTCAGCCCTGGAAGACTCACGAATCCAAACTCTGTCACTCAAAGGCCTCTGCAGATGCCTGGGCATAGGAATGATGCTTAACATTACAGTGGATATAAGAGAGACAGGAAAGGAAGGCTGGAGCAATGATAACATCAGCTAATTACACAGGCTAAATAATGTGTATTGATAATTTCAGATTCGTTTAAAATATTTAAGAAGAGAACTGCTACTTTCTCTGATTATTTTTCTGTTTTAGTGCAGACTCTGGCTTTGCTCCTGTGAATTTTATAGATTGCTTTATTTGTTTTCCTTTTTTTCCAAAATCCTTGCTTCTGCTTGTTTCAGTCTATTTAAACACCCATAAATCTTCACAGTTCTCTAATATGATAGACAGGGTAAAATTGCAATGATTTCTCCTGCACAAGTCAGGTTTCTCATTTGAAATCTGGTAACTAAAATGCACTGTAATGCAGATACAAACTCCTACTGTGTCGAGTAAAAAGTCGTTAGCTTATAAAGAGAAAATGTAAATTCTCATTCATCTTTTAGCCTGACCAAATTCAGTTTAACAAGAGTGTCATGATCCTCGAGGACAGAATAAGATGGAGAGAGGAGTTGTAGGCATATTCTTACAGCGTGTAAGACAGCATCTAATTCTTTCCAACTATTGCCGCTCCTCTTCCGTCCAAGACCATAAATTAATTTTCTAACTTGTAGGTCTATGGAGGAAAGTGTTAAAAACATAACCATGACCACAGATAGGGGATTAGAATTAGAAACCCTTTCAAGGGAACTCTTACAACTCCATAATTCAGTTTGCATGGTAGGAAACTAAAGTTCCTTCAGACACCGAGGGACATAAAGATATGGATTTCTTGGATTCAAAATACAAATCACAGCTGTTTGCAGGCGAATGGAGTGAGTGTGATCATTTTGTGTTGCTACTTACAGAAGCAATGCCTAAGAGTATTCTCCTTTTTTAAACTCTTAATATAAATGCTTTCAAGCATTAACACAAGCACTCTTTCACACTTCTATTTGATATCTGCCACCTTTGTGGACTTGCTTGAAAGAATATGCCATCTGAAAGAATATTCTATCTGCCACATGTGGCATTGACAGGCAGCTATTCAGAGTATGGCAGACAGCCAGTAAATCATGCAGTAGAGCTTTCTGTCCTTCCAGACGTATCTTACAGAATCTACAATTCCTGCCTCCACAGTATACTTCAATGTCAGAGTTTATGTTCTCTTTAAACTTTTATATGTGAAAGTGACAAATAAGATACACATTCTCTTGCTAATTGATTTTTCTCTCTTTTCAGAGTTCAAATGCACAAATCCCAGCATGCTTTAACAAGTCTCTTGCTGTTTTTTTCTAAGTAGTCTAAGAGCAAAGCAGATTCTTTTTTCTTGTCTAGGAGGGGGAAAGTTAAAAAAAGAGACTTTTCCAATCCAAGTCTTTGGGTCATTCATACTACTATCTGTTAGTTTAAAATCTGGAAAAACTTTCATACTTGCAATGACATTTTCAGTTCTCAACAGACTATAAATGAATAGGAAAAAATTGTAACTTTTTCAGGTACCTTCATTGTTTTTTGCTGTTCAAATGTTTCTGGCAGTGAATCAACTCTTGTAAAAGAAGCTGCTGCAAAGACGGCATTAAATACCCTAGAAAAGTTTATCTGTGTTAAACCTTGTAGTAAGTCACAACCTGTTCTGCCAAAAGGGTCAGTCTACCCTAGAAATTTCCTGTATTAGTGAATATACTGATAATATATATATTATGATAGAAAATTTACTCTATGAATGTTTATATTATAACCACCTAAATTAATCTAATTAAACAGCACTTTCACAGGTTAACACCAATTATGTCCTCAGGTGTCATTGTGGAACCTGTTTTCCAAAAGCTCTGATCTTTTCTGAGATTTCAAATGTCTGTGGGATGGCTCAGATTGACTGGATGCATCAGTTATAGAGGACCTACAATTTTATCATATAACTTACTATTTAAACAACAGGAATGTAAATCTAATATTGCTTAAATATGAATGCACCTAAAACAGAAATTTAAATGTGGTGTAGATGTCACAGAAAACTTTGAGCTGTGGGTGTTTCAGAGTCTCAGATACACTCTGTAACTGCTTAATTCTGGTCTTAAAGGACAAGGTATCATAGTATATGCTCTTCTTCCAATGTAATCTTGTGTAGAATAGTACCAGTAAGTGACTAAATACTAATTTCTGAGCATCTTTTGTTTTGCATAGTGGTTTCCAGTGGATATGCTGAACTCCAGATGGAATCTGTTTGTTTTCCCTTGCCTCTGCTATAGATAGCTTTAGTAAATATTTTTCTCATGCAAACAAATTCATTACAGTGAGATTCAGATTTGCTAATTCTTTGCCTTCTTTTCTGCTTCAGGGACACAAAGCACTGTGCATATTTTCTGACTGGCCAGAGCCAAAGGTATGTCGGGTTACTGATGCATCTCACTCAGGCAGTCTGCACAGAGCCAGGCAGCAGACCTGGAAAAAGCACATACCCATGTCCTAGACCCAAAGACAGGTTTTTAACGCAGCTTGATTTGTTCTGCCTTCACTGTAGAAGATGCATCAGCCTTAGAGATGTTGGGAAATGCTGTGGGTGAGCTCCTGTCTGGCAGCCACAACCTGGGTCCTACTATGGAGTGTGGCTGAGCTGAGTTGAGAGCATAGGGAAGAAACAGGGGGAGTGCTGGGGCCCTACCATGCACTGGGACCATGACAGTTGCAATCCCTTTTTCTTTTGGGAAAATGAGTTTAGTTAAAGGCCAGAACTAATGATTCATTTGTCTTCAGAATTCTACTGTTCCTGACTGCATGTAAATGAAATATGACCATTCCCATGCATTTTTATCCATAAACACTGAAGGTGAGGGACTGGATATTCATATAAAACTACATAAAGTTATTATCTTAACTGTAAGAATTTCAGTGTAGACAAAACTAAGCCAAATTTTAAGGCCTCTTCCATGTCTTGTAAAAAGATATAGAAAGTCTCATGTTTTGGGTCAATTTTACATTACTGAAGCACAAAGGATTTTCAGGGGAGGTGAAAAACAAACAGACTCACAGCTACTACTATTTGTAGGGAAAAAACCCTCAAACCCAACCCAAACAAATAAACAAAACAAAACAACAGAAAAAATCAGATGACTACATATCTGTATTTGCTTTTTGCACAATATTTTTAGCAAAGAGTGGGATAAGTCTAACCAACGATCTGTCATTAAGTTACATTCAGGAGCTACCACTTGAAATGATACAGATTATTTAAAGAGACGATTATCTTCCTAATTTAATCATTGGTGTGTTGGAGTATGACAGCAGGTTTCAACAGTTTTTATCTGTAACTGTGACCTAGGAAATCTGAACACACTGCATTCAGTTATTAATTGCCAAGCATATTGTTTTGAAATGAATCCTCATGAGTCTTTTTCAGAGATGAAATTGTCTCCAGAAAGTTTTTCTTCTGAGACTTTGGAAGTACAATTTTAAACCAAATAGTCACAACAAAATAAATGTCTCTGTCTGGTACAAAAAAATGGGAATAGTCCCAAGGTGATATGCAGCAACTCTCAGTAATAGTAAATAGAGTTATAGCATCCTTTTGTCTGTTTCATCTTCCACTGTGATTTAATTCTGTTTTATCGTTTTCGGCACTGTTCAGGGTTTTGATTCTGATAATAGAGTCACATAAAATGGAGTTTGAATGAAGGAAAGATTTTCAACTGTGTCTTTTTAGAAGAATTAGACTTTAGAGAAAGGGGAATTCTGCTAGAGGAAAGGATTGACTTCTCCAGGGTTTCTCAGCTAGCCACTAGCAGGACAAGAAATAGGATCTTGGTCTCCTGAGGCTGTGCCTGCTGTTATGTCCAGCAGCCTCCATGGCTGCTTTTTATAAATAACAGTCACAAAAAAGCAGGGCCAGGAAAATGCCTTCATCATAAACCAATAAGCAAGATGTATTCAAATGCTTCCAGTAATGATTGAGCTATTGATTCACAGTCATCCCTCAAAACACTGATCATGAAGAGCAGCAACTCTTTTCATTCCTGCAGTGCATATCTTCTCGGCACAGGCATTAGGCAGAGAAGGAGCTGTCTAATTAGGAGGGGTTGTCCTGGCTTTAATGCAGCTTAAGAACAGCTGCTTTAAGTTGCATTATTGGCCTGTGGATGCCACTATAGATGCTTTCTCCCCTTCAAAATGAATCTGCCTTTAGCAAATCAATAGATCTACTTAAATAAGATGGAAATAACTCTGATTTGGGAAGTGCCTTGTGTAAGGTGTGCCAGCAAGTTACCGGCTGCCTGCTGTTACCTCCTAATCCAAAAGGAATCGTCGCAGTTTCAAATGGCATATTGCACTATTTGTAGCATTCTCTCAAAGGCTGCTCAGCCAGGTGCAACTCTGATCTCACAAGGGCAGGAGCCACAGCTGCAAAGGGATGGAACTCCGGAATTTTGTAGTGCCAGTGAGAGAGGATCACCAGATGGGAAATGTAGCAGGAAATCTCAGTGCCATTATGAATCTCCCTGCTCTACGTTTCCAAGTGAAAATGAATGCTTGAATGCTGAAAATTATGACATATTAAACAATTATTGTGAATTGCAGATAGCTGGCTCAGATATACCTGAGGTTCTAGAATTACAGATGGTAAATTTAACAAAGCATTGTGACATGATTTTGCTGCTGATATTAGGGGAGTGGGGAAAAGTGCACGGAATCTCTGACAATAGCTTCCAGCAGTCTTGGGGAAACCCAAACAAAGGTAAAGAGGGAATTAATACACAGTAGCTTGTTGATTTACTCTGTTCAGAATAACACAATCTACTGCTTCTGCCACGAGCTATTTAGTAATAAAAAATATCCAGCAAATACTGAAGGTCTGTCCTCATAGCAAGAGAGTTGCACAGAAGCAGATGGATCACTGGAATGTTTTTAATGAGCACCTTTCTGTGTGTGAAGCATACTGTCCCACAGACAAGTTAGGAAGGGAGAGGTAGGTGGGAGGAAGCTGTTGGAAATTACCTGTATTTACAGTGGGAACAATCTAGCTTTTTGAGGAATAATGAACAATTTTATACAAAATAACAGCTTACTAAAATTTATCGGTGACAAGAAGGTAAGTTTGGTCATCACCAAAAATAACATGTAACATCTATTGACAGATGATAAAATTCACCCTACTGCATAGGGAGACAGCCAATGGAATACAGCATTAAGCACTTACTCTTCCTATAAGGCTCTTTTTGTAACTATTTAAAGGCATCTGGAATCATACAGAGAGATGCTAGGAAAGTTTTCTGTCTTCATAAAGAGGACAGTAGGACTTGTAGGACGGTCACCCAGGTAAGTGCTCTCAACTTTTCTTATTTGTGTGAAAATAATAGAATATCTTTTAAATGATAACTCTTTAGATAAGATTTTAGCTTCCTATATTAAGATCTTAATGCAATAGGAACGTTGAAGATAAAAAGTACTGGCTTTATCTTCTGCTAAGGGGCTGGAATAAGGATATCTACCCAAAATTCCCTTGTACGTCTTCCGAGGATTCTTCTGATTTGGTTTGATAACAGCCAAGTTTGATGAAGCTACTTCAGCAGACATATGTTATATAGACTAAATACCAAGTGATGAGACATGGGATTCTTAATCTTAGAGCCACATAGTTTCAGAAGCAGCATATTGATTACTGACTAGAAGTCAGGAGTTCAGATTTCCTTTTTGTGCCTTAGACTTTCTATGTCAGGATCTGACTCTGGATGTCTGGTACCTAAAGAAAAATGTAGGAATTGACAGGATTTACACTACCAGATCTTAATTCAAGCTTAACCTATATGAAGACCAACTTTGAAGTATAAACTATGGATTTTGTTGAGGGAGGTGATGGCTGCAGAACGAATTTCTCTGTGACTTTGAAACTTACCTCTTTTTTGCATGAAGAGCATGTCTGTAAAGTGGAGATAACAGTGAATGGAAAGGAAATTATAAGTTCTGAGGGGATGAGAAAGAAAGTTATGCAGGTTCATTAAGGAAAACTGTATTTTCCTTTTACAGCAATTCTTCCTTCAGCAATTCCTTCCTTCCTTGTTGGCTTTATCCTGCATCTATCAATACATACAATAACAAAAAAGGAAAATATAAATCTCTGAAGACAACCACACCAGACTCAAATGTGGAAAACTGCAGAGGCTCTGAAGACATTCAGGAGCCATTTGGATCCAAACTGTTACAGATGGAGAAGAACCAAGCTGGTCTTTCTGCAAATCTAAGTGCAGTCAAGGCAACAGTCGGGGAAAAAAAGAGTAACCTCAACTGAAAACGGGTGGTCTGGGCTTGTTATAACTACAATCAGAGAAATGAATGTATCACCTACCAAAACTTTTACTTTTCCTGGCTTCAGAATTTTTGTTACTGCACAAGGGCTACGTTTAGGCACCATGAAAGTGAGTACAATGTTTGAAGGACGCTCTCTAGCCTTAATGATAACTGTTCAATTTCTGTGCCCTAGCCAAAGACTGTGGAAAGTTATTCTCTCCTCTAAAATCACTTCATTTACTTGTGACAATGTACCTAAAAAAAATAGTCTGCAATCACTAGCAAAGATCAATAGGCACCAGCATTTCAAAACCTTAAGATGTCATGCATCTTTATTACCACTATTTGTCTTACTTATTATCTAGATCAATTTTATTAAAGACCAAAACTCTGAATGAGACACTATTACTTCAGAATGGCATTTTCTCAGAATGTACTCTTTTAAAAAATGTCACATGGACTCAGTCACAGACAGTTTGCCTTTCTTCCCTACATGGCAATATAAAAAGTAATTAGAAATGGCAGCTCTAGATTGTTAGGAAACAGCTCCATTCTAGACACAATCAATGCAAGTGTATGGTTGAAAATAATAAACACCAAAGAGTTGATAAATCTTTTTCTCTGTTTTGTTCTATACTTGTCTTATTTCTATTCACAGGATTTTGAAGCTGAAGATCACTGTTGTGACCATCTGTAGGGGTATCCAAAAGACACACAGATAAAGTGCTGAGGAATACGGGTTAGTTTAGTGATGAGTTTGGCAGTGTGAGGTGAGTGCTTGGACTCAATGACCTTAAAGGTCTTTTCCAACAGTAAAGACTTTGTATGATCATCTCATCCAATAAGCCACAGAGGTTCATTAAAAAAATTCCTGTATCAGAGGAGTAATTTCTGCCTGAATAAGAGTAGGTGCCATTCAGGCAGGGTTATTTTGGATTTGTTGGATAAAGTAGACAGCTTTACATCTTTTTCTGTGAGAGGCCAATTTTATAAGGAACCAATTCTATGTTTTGGCAATTTTTTTTCTACAGTATTCTAGAAAACAGCCTGACTTTGAATAACATTACAGTCACTGACTGTAAATCAATTCCCAAAAATAGATGGATGATTATAATTTCTTTTAAAATTTGATCATAAATGTCTCAAATACTTGTGAAACTTCAGTGTCCTCAGTTTAACTCAAAAGAACAAATCTTATTAGCTATTTTTTCTTGGTAACTGCCATAGTAAGATTTCAAAGTAACATTAAGGATCTTATACTTTTCATTTGTATTGTTGAAAATGCCAGTAACAGTTCATTTGTTTTAAATCTGCCATAAGCAATATCAAAGACAATAACTTCTCAATAAACAGAGTCTACTTACTGAGATCAAAAGGAGTAGATATTTATCTATTACAAAGAAGCACAACTCTATGGAATTCTGTCAAATTACACTGATTTGCAACAGCCCATGTTGTGACCTTAAGCTTTTCTTCTTGGTGATAAAGCAGATAAGCAGATAATTTCAAACTCACTTTTTGACAGCTGCTGAATTCTGTTGCATTTAATGAAGAATAGAAATCTTACCATTTTAAATAGATTTTAAATTTAAAATAACAGCTGATTTGTTTTATAGATAAAAAGCTATAAAATACTTACGTTATGCTCAGATTTGAAATTAAAACCACTCTGTGTATCACAGATAATTAAATGCATATCATCACAGCTATATAATCCATCTTAAAACAGCAACAAATAAAATAGAACCAAAAGTAACCCTGAACACTCATAATAAATTAAATCAAATTTATTTCCACGAAAAAATGACTTGTGTGCATGTGTATGTATTATTATAAAACTTTGAATGATGAAGTACAATTGTGCTCCAAACTTATAAAGGACCAGAAGTCTTTGGTCAGTTGATGAAGTGAGAAGATCATTTTCATTCTTAAAGAAAGGTCTTCAACTGGATAGCTTACAGCTACTCACATGCACAAAGGCTTGTCAGACAGAGGTCAGAGGCAGCTGTGAGAAATTTGGCTCAGAATTCTGGGTTTAATTACTGCAAATGAACTCTAACAAGTATTTTAATGTTTTATATAAATGCATACATGTGTACATATAACATACATGCACATATTTGATGCACATACACATAATCTTCCTAATGAAACAGAAACTCTAAAGTCCTCTACTGTTGGGTGGATTCTTCAATGGGGAGATTATTGTACAAAGGAGACACACTTCCTCGTCTTTGAGCTATAATCTTCTCTGCAGTTTCATCCTGAAGATCTATGCCATGAGGCAGGGTAAGACATAAAAATGATATTAAGTTGGCTAAGGATGAACAAACAGGCATTTTTGGACATGCAGATAGACAGAAACTATAGTCCCCCAAGAAAGTTTCTTGGTTGAGATTGTAGGTACTGAGTGAGAACTTGGTGAGAGTTTTGAGGCTTATATTGAGGCAATTAATTCAAAAATCCTTGTGTGCATGCAAGATGTACACAAGATGCAAGATCTTTCACAGCTCTAGTATATTACAACTGAGTCTCATATGTATGTAAGTAGTATTTATGCAGATATAAGGGATATTTTACAATATAAATATAATATACAGTGGCGAGAAAAACCCTACTTTTTCACAGAAAGTGAACAAAAACTATCTGAAAATGCCAGTTAGATTAAAGTCTAACTTTCAGATAGAAGTTTGTACATATTTCTACAGATTTCCCACATACTTCTTAAAATATTACATAACATTTACAGGATTGTTATAGTTTATATGATGCTAATTTGGTCATATAGTTAAAGATAGTCAAATGACTGCTTTTGATCTGGCTGAAAAAACAAATTTTCTTTCTGTTGAGATGGGTTAAGTTATTAACAACTAATATATTTCAGCCTTAAGGTCTTAGATTTTTTTTTAAAACAGATATATAATTAACTACATTGTTGATTATTATTGATATAACTATTATTGGTTATTTGGGGTAAATATCTATACAGATGTGTTATATAAAAATATGTGTGTTTATGTATGTATATGGGTACAGATATGTATTAATATTATAGATGTAATTTTATTGTATTACATTAACATGAAAAATGTATGATAGTATCTAATAGACAAAATATTCAATATTCTAGTTGTATATTATGGTATACATTTCTATTATGTTATAATGTTTTATGTTATTTTATGCATATGTTGCATTTTAATATAATAAAGATTTATAAAAAATACTTAATGTTTTGATGTACATTAAAGTTTCCTTTAATACTTAAATAGCAACTGAAATATGGCTTTACTAGTTAAAAAACCCAAGTTATCAGTCATGAAAGATAGTGGCTTTTCTGGGAAAAATCACATACTGTGCTAATTATCAATTCAAACCCATTTTCCAAATTGCAAATGATATGAAATTGAAACAAACAGAAAAAGCAAACGTTAATGTGTTTCTAAAATCTTTGTTCTAAAAAAGCTGATTTTATCTCCTTAAATATTAAAAAGTAATAACATTTCCCATTTTACTTTTTCACCGCAAATTCCAGATTCCCATTTTTTCCCCTTTGTCTTTTTTTGTAAGTTCTGACAGTGAAAAATATTAGACCGTGCACTTTGCTACGCATCTAGAAAAAAGAAACCGCTTCACTTGTGTCCATATAGGTTTTATGAAGAGAAGAGGATGACCTGGAAGATCCCAGTGTATTACCTCCGAGAATCTGTTGACACAAGCTCATCTTTCATCTCTATGAATCAACAGTGTCTCCTGGTGGTCAAGTAGTAGTTAACGTCAGGCAGCTGTTAAAAAACCGTTTGACTCCATTGCAGCCGGTATATATTAAGGTATTATCATAAAAGAAGCTAAGACCCTTGTGCAAATTGTTGCCTTGAGAAGTGATTTTATTGAAAATTCATTCAACTTCTTCAGATATCTGGAATTAAATATGTTATTTATATAGTTTAAAAATAAATAACTTCTCTGGGAAAGAATAATTAATAAGAGCAACCTCCCTGTGCCTGTGATCTCACCTCTCCTTAATTGTGACCCAAATGCTTATCCCCTCCCCCTGGCCAAGGATGTACCGATTAGATGAATGAATAATAATAATAGTTATGCAGTATCTTTAAACATTTTTCTTGTGCATTCACTGTGTGCTGCTTGTAAGTCAATGGGAAATCTCAGTCCCTTGTGAAAGGCAGTGCTTTCTAAATTATTCTAATTCCTTCCATTTCATTTTCTTCCCTATACACACAAAAGGGAAGAGAGTAAATGTCTCTCTATCTTCAGTTTCAATTTGAGACATTTTACTTTGATGAAATACATATTTGTGTAAACATTTCTCACTGGGGATGGCAGCTAAATTTGCACTGTGGAACTTGACAGCAGAGCAGCAGAGCTTTATAACCTTATATTCTACTTAATGATCTCTAGCTACTGTGTACTAAGTAATTTCCTATTCATATGTAGCTTAAATTGTAAACAATATACGCTTCCAAGCCTTTTGCACAGAGATTCAGTAGCAGAAAATACTGTGGACTAGATACTGCCACTTGTCAATATGTCTGACCAATGAAGGGCAGAGGTGAATGAACTTGGTTCTTTCTTCCATGGCAGGGTTACAGACTGAAATGAGATTTTATTTAGCAATAACTTCTCTTGCTATGCAAGACAAATACGTCAATAAAATCCTTGAATGTGTGTGTGAGAGGTGAGTAAAATATGAAGCTGTTGATAACATCTCTGAAGAATATCACACAGAACAGGTAAAGAAAGATGCACTCTTTCAGAAATACAGATGAACAGAGATCTTTACCATCAGGGCTAAGTATCCAAAGGGCTGAAATACTTTGCCAGTTTTATTATTATTCTGTGCTTCTGTTTTTATTGTTCAGTGAATAAATATGTCTATAAAGTTATGATACCCAGTTCTATAACTGCAAGCAGATGGAAATATGCTTATATCAGAAGCCTCAATGTGGACAAAGCTAGCCATTAAATGACTATCATCAGAGGAGGCTCATGCTTTGCTTTCAGTCCTCGGTAGCAGCTTTTACGGTAAACAAAATAATATTGAGAGGAACCATGGGCTAGATTTTCCTAACACCATCACTGCCTGTAGAATGCTACAAGGAATTAAAAAAACATTGTTTACAGAGAGTGTAAGCTAGATTGTCACATAGACACATACACACACAAATAAAGATAGCAGACCTCAGCTTTCATTTACACAAAAGGTTGGCTCATTTCTAATTTGACTGGAAATCATTTGATAGTACAGATCAAAAACTGCTGCTGCACAGCAGATAGGCTTTCTCTGTCATCATATTTTACTGAATTTTAATTGCCATCAGGTAAAGTGTCAATAAAACTCACAAGATTTAGGATATGTCTGTATTTTGGGCATGACTCCCATGGCATTCTAGTTGCTCAACAGGACTATAGCTTGTAAGGTAATATAGCTTTGTATAAAATGTGCCCGACTCACAAAAAGTATCTAAAATCAACAAAACTCAAGCAGATGGGTTTACTAGAGATTTACCTGTATATATGTATCTAAAAACTGGGCTGTTTCCTTTAATTTGGGAAAGATAATGAAAGTTTTTCTGTTGATTGCAATCTATATTTGTGTTCAAGCACCATCAGTGACTAAACCGAGTGACCACTTAAACTTATCTGCGATGCAGAGGAGTGAGAACAAACACAAATCAACAGCAAGCCTTGTAGTTGCCACAAGACTTTGAAACAAAGGACAAAAAGGAAATAATGTCTGAAATTATTAGGATTAACTTATTCTGGGAGATATAAACAAACTTTAAGAATTCTGTTACTATTTCCAGTATTTGGCCAGGAAAATATCTGCATCAAAGCCCTAGAAACAAATGGACTCACAAAGGTAATGTTACTCTAGAGGAAACGATGGCAACAGTGAAGATACTGAACAGCTGGTATTTTAAGAGTTTAGTTTTCTCTTCTGTGTACATGATGTTCATCTGTCTGTTCCAGGAAAAAAAAAACAAACCAAAAAAACTGTGATAAACTAAGCCACTACTTTTAGATATCTTGAGAGAAGACACAGTGACAATTTCCTATCTAATTCTCAGTTGCTGTGACACTGTGAACTTGAACTGTGCTATCTATTACAGCTTATGTACAGGCTAGACTTTCAATGAAAAGCTCAACACCTTAAAAGACACCCATGTAAGTGGTCAGTTGTCTTTGAAAAATGTCCAATTATGAGTATTTTACTGAGAGTAGCTGCAGCACGATCACACCTGATACTAAGTGCAGAAGCTGTTCTCTTGAAAACCTAGACTTTTAAATTCACCTAAAATTCTTTTAATATGGCCCTGGAGCCTACATATGCAAGTTGTTTTGCATATGATCAGATGCAAGATCAGTGTGTAGTTCTACTGGATATCTGACATGAGAGACAGAGTTTACCTATAACAGTCCCTGCTCAGGTCAAGGAAAGATGAAAAGTGACAATTGTTTCCACCGTGGGTCAGGGTACAACCCCTCTGTAGCTTGCAGATGTTTTACAAATGAAAACCTCCAAAGATCTAAGTTAGTAAACATACTGTAGTGGATCTATCTGAGTTTATTTCATCTGAAAGACTGATATGGAACTTTCTTAAGAACATATGATTTGCAATTTTTAAACAAGTTTAATTGACTCTGAAATTCAATTTGTTCATTCTATCTGTAACCTTTGAGCAATCAATAGCAACACAATTTCAGTAATGACTCTTTAAAATTAGAATTATTGAAAAGGCTTACAAGTAGTGATAAACAGAGTAAGCTGGTATTGATTGGCCAGTAGAAGACATTGATTTGAACTGTAAACTGTATTATACTAGAAGAATTGTACTGCTTTACATCTTTTTGCCACTCTTATTCTGAGTCACCTATAAGCTGATTCATGGTACTTATTTGATTATGGTTTTAATAGGCTTTTAATAGCTTGAGCAGATTGATGGCTGAGGAAACATGAAAGTCTGGGAAAAAAAATCATGTAAAATAGATTGAAGGCACAAGTCTCCACAGGCTTTTTGTATTTAATAGATTGTGAATGCTTATGATTTACTGAACAAATACATTTACCATATGATTGTGTTTATGCTGTGCCTGCAAATGTGCTTTCTCAGTATAAAATGAATTGTATCCATTCTTTTCTACCCTTACTTTATCCAAACAAGAGATTTTTGTACTGAAGCTTGTGAAACATGTAGAGTGTGGCTGTGCACATACTGGGTGTGTAGATTATTTCAGAATATCAACTTTGAAAATTACTAGAAATCTCCCAGTTTCAATCAGGAAAAACTGAATAATATTCTGTCTAATCTATGATTAAACATATTATTATTATATCAAATGACAGAGCACAAACCAAAGAACTAAGGAATCAAGAGTACAATAATAATAGGTAGAAGATGGTGCTTTCTGCGTCACTAGTCTTCTAATTCAAATGTGACAGTGAAGATGTGACTAATGTTGCAGCAGAAAACGGGCTGATATATGCTTCTTCTAGCTTTAATTGATAGGCAAGCAACTAAATTGGGGGAAAATGGAAAGTAACGGCAAGAAAATGACAGAAAAAAAAAGACAAAACTATGCAGAGAATAAAAAGATAACTGAAAGGAGAATGAAAAGAAAACAGATGGATAAACAGCAAGTCAGCATGAGTTAGAGAAAGTTCAGTAAAACTTAAATTCTACAAAAAGAAGACTAAAAGTTCCTGGCAGACTTAGAATCCTCTACAGTAGTCTTTGCCCTGGCTGTTGTTGTTCATCCCTCCTCCCATCAGTGAGGATCTGTGTTGCTAATTGTGTACTTGCACGGAGTGTAAGTGTCTTATTGATGTTAGTGGAAACGTCAACTGGGAAATGTGTTTAGTAGATACAACAGATTTGTACTGAGAGGAAAACAGGGAAATTTTATCCCAGTTTTTTTTCTTCAGGCTTAACACAGATATGACCTTAGAAAAACAAAAGCAATGCCGGGTGCTTGCAACAAATCTCAGGCTACATCTTTTAAAGAGCTGATTGGCATCTCGTACTGACTGTACACCCATTAATTCTGGTGAACTTGGTGCAATGACACTCAAGGGACACATTTCTGAGAGGGAGTTTGAGCCCTCATGGTCCATCATTTGCCAAACATCGGATCAAAAACAGTTAAAAGGCCTCAGAGTTCTTATATTTTTTTAGTGGTCTCAGTAGGAGCTGAAAACTATATAAACCCCAGAAATCGGATGTGAATGTCTAAACAACAGCTTTTTGTGTTGCAAAACAGGATGATTTGTCTTTTAAAAGTTCTCTGTCAGATGTGTTTCTGGAAAGGATGGTGAAGAGTTTGCTGAACTGATTGAGGTTTTGAATCTATCCACAGTACTGCACAATATGGAAAGACCTGAGGGGTCAGAAAGAAATTGCACTACAAAGACAATGCTGACATTATTCCAACTTGTTATGTAGATATGATTTTTCTCATCAGGCTTCATACAAAACTATTTCCAGTAAGAGCTACAAACACATCAGTGGTTTGTTGTTTGTCCCCATCTGTCACCCATGCACACACACATCCACACACACATGCAAAAAGATGAGGATAGCAGGCAATCTGGAGATCTTGATTATTATTTTTTACAGATATGTCTTTGTATTTCTAATTTGAGAGCATCCTTACATAAAAGGAGAGGGTACTCTTTAAAAAACCCAGATGTGGCAATGCATGCCAACATTTAGCAATGCAAGCCAAATAACAACATTATTTCTGCTTTGGTGTGTATCAACAGTGGTTGGACATGCTGGTGAGACACAAGGTTTCTCACTTTTCTCACTTCAACACTTTGAAGAACACGTTCTAGAAACACCAGGACAGAAACTAAAGATGACCAAGTACTTTACAAGAGAACCAAGATCTATCTTGGATGAATGAGAGTGGTTCAGAAGCTGTAAACAAAACTTTGTAAAGCTTTGAAGGCAGCTGGAGGAAAGGAACAAATCTGCCAGGAGATCAGGGACCAGAAACATGTCCCTATCCAGGGACTGGGCAGGCATCAGGTGAGAGGGAGTCAGGAGAGGCCTTAGCTGGAGCCTTCCCTTGTACTTGGGAGCATCTCAGAGCCCTAAATCTTAACCCCAGGCCTGTCCTAGCCACGGGCTGACCTGATCTGATCCACCACCCTGACATCTGCTTCACCTGGACATCACCTGATGTGTCTCTCTGACAGGTCCTGGTCCCACTCAGCTCATTGTTGTGTGGTGGGACTGTGCCCACTAGGGAGGATGTGCACCAGCTGGTCTATGGCACACACTAGCCCATAGTCCACAGTCTATATTGGCCTCTAATCAATCTCCTCTCTCTCTTTTTCAAAGTAGCTGTGTTATTCTCTTAAACCACAGTTTTTATTGCTTGTGAGCTTTCAAGTAACTTGATATTTACTATAGAAATAAGTCTGATTCTCAACACTTGCCTGAATGCTGTCAAAAATAATTTTCATCTGAACTTCGTAAAGGCATTGACTGGTATTCAGAAGTTATACTGGATTACTCTCCTGCTTCAAAACCTCTGTCCAGTCATCCAGTCAAGGTCTGGAAGCTATTCTTGATGATCTGATTGATTAACTATACAAGACTCTAGTAAGCCAAAGCAGACTAAAATCTGAAATCAAATAAAATTATTAATTCTGGACATTTCCATGGACACAGAAGTTTGAATTTCAGAGACAAAATCTTACATTGTCATTTTAATATTTGCTTATATGCTACTCAACATGAAAGCTTTGGTATATTTTGTGATTTCAGCTTTGTCAGGGAAAATTCCTGTTTCCATAGAATTGATTACCAAAATCTAATCTTTTATTTTAATTTAAAAAAGAAAAATCATTACATTTGGCTATCTAGATATCTAGAGACTTCATCTCTACATGAAGTAGGCTTCTGCATTAGTAGGTTTCTTTGTCTTAGACAACATACATGCACACAGCAAGAGATATCCTCTTCTATGGCCAAAGCAGCCAAATGCCAACAGCATATAAACATACAGTGCTCTGTTCTGCAAATAGCCATCTCTGGAAGGTGCAGTGTGTCCCCTTTATAGCCATGGTATATTAAATATGAAATAGAACAATGCAATCAAGAAAACAGTCAACATTTAATTACTGCACATGCAATTTGGATCATAAAGTTCAGGTACTAACTCAGACCCTAGCTACTCTCATGTTACTAGATGTAGACAGATTTACCATGAGGTGATGTCCAAGTGCAAAAAAATGTAGCTTAAAGACAATCAAGAAGGCAGATGAACACTTCTGCATGATACTGTAACACATTAAGATGCATGGAAAACATTAAGTATGTTGAAATTAGCACCATTTTATAACAGGATTTTTTTTTCAAAAATTTGTGTTTGTGAAATAAATCCTTGGGAGATTTGCAAAGCTTATCACAACATGCCATATATTCTTAACTTTCCCTCAATAATTTTTCTTTAGTTTAAAAAAACACCAAATGGTCACAGTGAAATAAACCAGAATATGAAGGAAATTCCTTCTCTTCCTCAACCGCCTCTCTCAGCATAAGTTATATAGTAAGGCAAGACAAGCTCCTGTGCTTCACTTCATAGACTGTTACATAAAGCCCTGATTCCAGAGCACTGGTACCAAAACTGGGAGTGGGATGTGGGGGAAATTCAGCTCTCAAGCTTGGTCCATGTTACAAAAAAATCATACAGGTCGAAGTGAACTTGTGCAAATGGAAAGGTTCCTTGATAAGAAATATCCTTGTCTGGAACATGAATTCAGGGTGTGCAAAATTAAAAGTGAATGGATTCTGTCCAGCCTAAGTGAGGTTCAGGCAATGTCTTGGCTCAAATTGAAACACCTGAGGTTGATTGAAACAATAACTGGGTTTAAGAAGCAGAATTAATCTCCCTTGAACTCTAGCAAATCTCTTTGTTAGTGGAGCTTACTTTCTATTTTTTCCAAGAGCACAGTTTTAAACAGGAATAACAAAACTCAAGCTGATCCACATCTCTGAAAAAATATATAACAATGCTTCATGTAGTACCCAAGTTGTTAAGTCTCTCATCATCTTGGGTAATGTTTTTAGTCACTCTGGTATTGTTTCCAGGGCCCTGAGGCCTCTAAGAGGCCTTAATGACCTATCACGGACTCACCTGGGAGCTCCTCCCACATCCTCAGCATATGGGCACAGGAGCTCTATTTCAATGAAGGCCTGGTCCGGCAGCTCTTTCCCGAGCTGAGGTGGAGGTGCATCTGTCCCCAGCCCTGTCTATGGCTGCTTTTCTGGGACTGATGTTCTAAGTAGTGTGACTTCAATCCTGTTTTCTAGTTGGACCTCTAAGACCTGCGCTGTAGCTTGAGTTTTGTTTCTGGGCCTATCTTATCTTGCTCCTCATTTGGACCTCCTGAATGGATCCTGACCTTGATTTGCTGCTTGCTGTCCTGTTGATGTTCTCCAACAGTAGCACCTGGTTCTACCTGCTCAAATCAGGTACGGTGGGACAGCTTCAGTTGGTGAGGGTACTGCCTATGCCAGGTCACCTTTAGCTACTGGCACTTATTCCATTGTGGGACAGTCCTAGTCCTTCTGCTCCCATGAAACTGTAGGAAAGGGGTATCTAGCTATGATATTTTTGTTAGGAGTGCCTGGATCATCGTGCACACACCAAACTTGGCTGAAGGAAGCATGTAGGAGAGTCTCATCAGGCCGAAGAATGAAGCTCTGAGCTACTCAGCCCTACAAATATGTTCACAGTTCTGTCACTTGGCAAAGATTCCAAGGAAATGGTGAGGTGATTTCACACTTGAAGGGCCTATTTCAAGATCACATTTGACATGATCTCAAGTGCAAGAACCTCTCTTAAATCCTGTTGGGAATCTGTGTCTCCAGAGAATGGGCTCAGAGCAGTAGTAACTATGTAGTGCAGAGTCTATTTCTCCCAATGTTTTGGTCATGATACCATCCACTCTACTAGAACTCCCATCTGAGGGTTTGGAGATGCGATTTTTCTGTATTTTCAGTACTACTCCTACTTCCTAAGTTGTAGATTAGGAGTAACCATAAACACTGGCAACCAACACTTTGTCTCTGACTGCTACTCAACTACACAACCTATGTGCAGGCAGTCTCCCCAGATTTGCCTGGTAAAACAATCGCAGACCTAAGTATTGAAATCTCTCCTACACAGGAGATAATTTGTCTGGTCTCCAGACTGCTTACAGAACAGAAGGATAATTTGCCCTTGTGGGAAGACACTGCTCTTTCTGACATCCTCAAGGCTGTAAAGACCTTTGACCATTTTAGCATGATAAACAAACACAAAAAACTCCTTGAATTTTTTTTTTGTAGTCTTGTCTTCATGGTGCCTGAAGTACCAAAACCAAACATGAGGTCATTAAGCCCCAAGTCATTAGAAAATACAATTCTTTTTCTTTATAGAATAAATTTCAAAAGAAATTTGATGGCCACGGTTTCATGGACGAGACTTTTTCATATGATGAAGTCCATCTTTATGGCTTAATCAAACAAGTTTTTAAGGTTTATGCCATTTCTTATTCATCTGAACTACTTACTAAGAATAAAATATCTGTGTAATTGCTTATTGCTTTTATATTTCTGGAGGAAGATGAAAGTCCACTATTCTTTTTTTAGAACAGTTCTTGGCTGGAAAAGTGAATAGTGTTTTTGAATTCTAGATATAGGATTTAAACTTCAAAGTCTTTTTTTTTCTTTTTTATCACTTTGTCCTCCAACAACAGAGTATTTTGTGTATAAATATCTGTACAGAAACAAGCTTCAAAGTTCACAGGAAATTATTTTAGCAATATCTCAGAAGGTGGCCTCAACAGCAATTTTTATTACTGCAAAGGATGCTATAAAATAGATTTTTGCCTTATGTTTGTTCCCACATTGAATTCAGGCTCTTCTTTGCCAGGGACAATTACAGTTTTACTTCTTTATCCTCTAATCTACTTCTCACTGGTTCCCTCTTATCTCCCTGAATTCATAAGACTTTGGGAGAGTTTTCTAACAAAATGTAATAGTATCTGAGATCTTTTTTTTATGAGCTCAAGTTCACTGTATCATAAAGAATGATGAGAGAATGGAGAGAGTCCAGGGCAGGGCCACCAAGATGATCAGGGGAATGGAACATCTTTCATATGAGGAAAGGCTGCGGGAACTGGGGCTGTTTAGTCTGGAGGAGATTGAGGGGAGATCTCATTAACATTTATAAATATCTAAAGGGTGGGTGTCAGGAGGTTGGGACATCCCTCTTTTCTATAGTAGATTGTAACAGGACAAGGGGTAATGGGATGAAGCTGGAACACAAAAAGTTCCACTTAAACATAAGAAAAAACTATTTCACCAGGAGAGTGACAGAGCAGTGGAACAGGCTGTCCAGAGGGGTTGTGGAGTCTCCTTCCTTGGAAGTCTTCAAGACCTGCCTGGACATGTTCCTATGTGACCTGATCTAGATGACCCTGCTTCTGCAAGGGGATTGGACTAGATGATCTCTAAAGGTCCCTTCCAACCGCTACGATTCTATATGAATTGAAAAGTTGCACCATTTGTATTTGTACTGAAAGACTGGGATGACCCCAATAAGCTCAGGACTAACTGTGCCAAATGCTTTTATTTGTACTAATGGAGACGTTCACAGAAGTAAAACAGCATATGGCAGTTACCAAGCCTATACGGAGGGATATAAAAACAGTGATTCTGTCTCCATTTAGGAAACAGCAACTCAAATACCTTGATTAGGAAAAGTATTTTACTACTTTAGTCCTATATTTAAGCAATTTGCTTCATTGTTGTTGTTAGGAAGTATTCGGTGCCCAAGACTAGGAACATATTCCCAAATCTATGAAATGACTTTATCACAGTTTCACAGGACACCTATTGAAATCTTAGGACTTGGATTGATGCCTCCTTACTATGAATCAAATACCATGACCTTAAAATAATTTCTTTTTTGTGTATTTGGACAGTCAAATTTTGGCTATTTTAAGATGCATTCTGGCTTCTCAGCTTTACACTGCTGTCAGGGTTACAGATTTCAACAGACAAGTCTATTTTTCTTTTTGTCTGTGCTGTCCTTCTGCATTAGTACCAGAATTAGTTTATTTTTTTGCTTGTGGCTGAAAGCAAGTGATTGCACTGATCAGTTAAAGTAGATCTGAAACAACTGTAATGAATACAGGCTCTTTTAAGCCTATTGAGACAACAGAAGAAGCAAGGAGCTGTAAGATGTTCTCTTATTAAGAAACAGTCTGATATGTTAGTGAATACTGAGATAATTCGTGTTAAGTTGCATTTTATTTGATCCATATGTACAGAAATATCTTAATGATGCTACTGAATTTTCATTGAAGACCTATTAAATAAAACCATGAGGTCTGAGGATTTTGCAACCTGGACAAAAGGAGAAGGAGATCAATTGAAAGAAACATATCTGTAGCGACAAAGAAAAAATATTGCTCCTAGGGAGCATGATCCAGATGAGGCATAACCTATTCATCTCATGCTATTGGTGGAGCATTACTGCAAGTTAAGCACTTCCCAGGCAGAAGTCAATTTCTGCCTCCAGAATGATCATATCACTTATTCAGGTAATATAAGGACCAAACTTGAACAGCATATCTTTCCAAAGGCAAAAGGGTGCATTTTTAATGTTACCAGCTATGCTGCACCTTTTCTTGCTTATTGAAGTTTGCAACAGGTTCATTCTGGGGAGAAAGTTTCTTAACATACCACACTTTTTACAGTAAGATTTACTCTATAAGAAGTATAAATAGAAATACATTAGAAATTCTATGAGTGCAGATTCTGTTTCAGACTTGAAATTACTCTTTCAAAATATTTGTATTGCTTGTGTTGTAAGATGCTTTTGCCTTCTCTTTAATAATGTTTAATAGGTTTTGGTGATACAAAATGTTAATTTTTCCCTCTGAATAGAAAGGATCAAAACCAACACTCTGTTTAGAAATGATGGGAGGCTCTGTAATACCTTTCCCAACTAAAAATAAGCTAATCCTAAGCATTCTCTTTATTTTGGCTTCATGGATGCTTACTGACAAAAGAGACTCTCGAATGTTTTGTGTCTGAAAAGGTACTGATCATAAATTAAGACATAATATCAGTACTGAGAAAACTTTTTGTTCAAGGATAAATCTTTTATATTTTGTACTTTATTAAACAATTGAAACACTTTGGTTATTAATAGAACATTTCCTTTGCAAATGCAAAACAGTCAAATTAATGGATCTTACTCAAAATCACAACATCTTATGATAAAATTTCTGTTGCCTCTAATCTTTGTCAATTGTATGCCAATTATTCTCACAATTATAGGAACAAAACACTCCCTTCAGAATGCCTGTAGGAACTTAGATAAGTGCCTCACCCCCCACGTCCCTGTTTCCTTGAACTTCAGGCTGTTTCTGAACCATTTTCTTGTTGTCCTTGCTATGTACTGAGGTCTTACTTCTCCTGGGTTGTAGTACCTACTAACTTATACCTCCAGTTGAAGAGAGGCTGTTTCCCAGTGCAGCATTGGCTGTAGTGTCAGAGCGGTTCTCAGTGAGCTGGCACTAGTGATGCAGCACCTGCAACCATGTCACCTTCTCAGGGTTTTAAGCTCTTCCTCATTCTGCTGAGGCTCAGTGGAAATTACCTCTTGAGAGATGTGAGTCCCTGGATTTCAAGGCAACACAATGGTATCCTTGCATGAAAGATTCTCCCCAAACATTCTCCAAGAGACATCAGTGTGGTGCTGCTGGTATGGGCTGCTGAGCTGCCAGGTGTCTCCTGTGGTGCCTGTAACCTTGCTGCCACTTCTCTTTTTGGTATGCTGATTTCCAGCTCTGCAATCACTTGACAAGGAAACACAAAGGTTATAGCAATTTATCTTCAGGATCATGCAGTTGAGTAACAGACTTTGTTTCTAGTACAGCATCTGATGCTACCAGGCTTGCAGATTGGTTGCAATCTTTCCCTGGCATGTGGGGGATTTGTTCTAAAAAACAGTATAACTGTTTGTAGTTGAGGGTTTGATATCCATTAAAATAGAATTATTAGATTATGGAAAGTATTGTTTATTTTTTGGTCAAGTTTTTGTTTTCTTTACTGGCAAAATCTAGGCTATTTGCATACCTCTTGGCCATCACAGCAATCTGCAATGATATGTTTTCAGCCTGATTAGTGATACCATTACAAACTGTTCATGTGTAGAATAGGTAGGCAGGTAAATTTACCAAGTTAGAAAGACCTTGTGAAGTGATTAATTGTCTTTTAGATATTAAATTGTAATTCTTCTGTTTAAAGGACAATTATTATTTTTAGAAGTAATTTTCCACAAATGGCTGTTTTTATATATCTGGAAGACAATTATCACTTGAGGTGAATTTGAGATAAAATGTCACAAATAAGAGTATAAATGAGGTGTGGAAACTCATAAAGAATATACAAAATGCATTAAAGATGCTGTTGCATTAACTAATGTGGAAATAAGTTTTCTAAGGCTGACTGAACTATGATTCATAATCTAATTTGAGAGAATATTTTGAGACAAAGAATGAAAGTTAATTAATATTTTTAATTAACACAGATCATTCAAAGATAAATACTTTATAGAGCTTCCAAAAAATAGAAAATTTACATCTTCCTCTTGAAAACTCTTTTTCTTTCTTAAACTCGGCATTGTTTAAAGGCTGCTAATTTCCTCTGTGTTTGTATCCTACATCTGGCTAAATGAAGTAAATTGATTTTTTTTCCCTATTTACTGGCTAGCATATTTAAAACACTTAAATATTAGAAACTTGAAAAATAATTGAAATACTTACATGTCAAAGATTTATCATTAAAAAAACCAAAATCTCTGTCTGAAAACATTTATATAGGCATGGTTGTTCTGAAACCTTGACACGTTAATATTAAGATGGTACATTTGAGGAAGATAGCAACATGCAGCTTAAGTTTTTAAATATAATATTCAAATTCATGATTTTTTTATTGTAAAAAACACAGCTTTTATTTACATAAAATGATAATTCCTTTAACAGTGTTTTTAGTTATGTTTGTTTTAGAAGGCATGATTTTAAATATAAAGATAATAACACATTTGATTTCAAATAAAATAAACATTTGGTTTCAAGTAATGACTCCTCACTATATAAGAGTATTTTATAGATATAATGACTTCACTGATTATTAATTGAATGTAATTATCTTAAATAAGAGATAAAAAATAATAAAAATAGAGTAAAAATGGGGAAGCCAAAAACACCTTAAGGTTTTTTGAGCAAAGAGTAAAAATTGTTACAAGGTCATTTAATATAGAAAATGACTTAAAATTCAACATCGTGACTATAAAGAACATGAAATAGGAGATGTATACATAAATAAGCCATTTTAACAGCACCAGTTTCATTATCTAAATGTGATATGTGGACTTTGCACAAGTTAAAAGGCAATATTAGAAATATTTAAATGCTGACATTGTTTTTAACTTCACTAACAACTAGAGTGAGACTTACAAAGCAAAGTTCTATTAGATAGTCACAGAATTTTCACCACATAAACATAAAATCCCATGAACTCATATATCCAAAACAGCTTAAGCTCTTCTAGAGCAAAGAGAGGATGTATTTGCAGTTCTTAGAGATATCAGATGGAAGAGATATAATGCTAGCTGTATCTCAGTTTGGAGAAGTTTCATTGTGGACAAAAGACCATCTTCATTCAAGAATATCTAGTTTTAAGAAGAGCATCTTTGTGATAAGCCAGTAAATGTTTTGCGTGAGCGATTTTATTGGAATTTATACAAACTGTGTTCAAGAAGTCTTGTATGAAATAGTGATTTGTTTTTATCCATAATTCAGTAATTCTATTGATTTGATATCTGAAATATTAATTATACTTTCTAACTACAGCACTATTTCAGAAGAGAACTTGAGAGTTGTCTTGGTTTTGCCTGGGATAGTTTATTTTCTTGCCATTAGCTGGTACAGGGCTCTGTTTTGGATTTGTGCTGGAAGCAGTGTTGATAACACAGGAATGTTTTGATTATTGCTGAGCAGTGCTAGCATGGTGCCAAGGTCTTCTCTGCTTCTCACCCTACCTTGCCAGCAAGTGGGCTGGGGAGGCACAAGAAGCTGGCAGGTAGAATAACCTCTCTTCCTTATCCTACAGGAGGGGGAAGTGAGACAGCAGCTATGTGCTGCTTAGTTGCTGGCTGGGGTTGAACAACAACATGGGTAAATACAGATATACACTGAAATTTAAATCTGCCTGCTTGTATTTGCCTAATTTCCATTATTGGACATTTACCAGCACACGTTTTGGGATGTAAATGTGAAAGGAGAAAATCTAATATGTCATGTACTACCAACTGACATTTAAAGGAAAGGATATTTAATCTAAGCATCCTCTTATGAATATAGCAACCTGAAGCACACAGATGAGGACTATTGAACCTGGATATTAAACAAACTGAAGTTTGAATGTTGGATCATTAATGTGAAACATACTGCATTAGTGATTATATTGATTGGTGCTTATTATTGAAGTTCACTTTGTCTGACAATGACTGGATAATTTAAGGTCAATGAATTCACATTAATCAAATGTTGAATGTGGAAATGACCATGGGAAAAGAGTAAAGACAAGCTGGCTGACTTTTATTGCAAATTATTAATTATTAACTTTTCTGGTTATTAAATTTTCTCAAAGGCAAGTAAGTAAATTTATTCCAGTCCAGTAATTTGTGTACTCAGTCCTTTTAGTAGTGTACTTGCAAATGAAATCCAATGTTCTTATTACAAATAAGGTTGAAAGTATTTGATCCAGTTATTACAGATATGTTTTTATCATTTGGAAGAGGTGGGAGAGAAAACTTTGTTCAAACTATGATACTGATAGAAGGATCTTTTTCTCTTAATCAAGCTAATTTCCATGAGAAGATCCTCTCAGGTACTAGCAAACTTCCAATGGGAAATGACTATAAGAACAGAGGGAAATGAGACAATACTTACGTGAAACAGCATCATCCTTTATAAAGCAAAGCCTTGAATCATAGTTTCTTGGGAACTCATTTTGGGGTCCCAGAAGCTTCCAATTTGTCCCTTCAATTAGTTATAAACCCTGAATCACTGGATTTTGAAGGAAATTCTGGAAATCATCTGTCCAACCTCCCTTCTCAAGCAGGGTCAGCCAGAAGAGGTTGTCCCAGACCACGTTCAGTGAGGTGCAGAATATTTACAGAGTTGCAAACTCCACAATCTGTCTGAGCAACTTGTTCCAGTGTTCAATCCCTCTCACAGTAAAAAAGCACCATTAATCTATGCTCTCGTAAAGTGTCACAGAATAGTATTAAACAGTGTTTTAAATATATACAGAAGTCAGTATGGTAAAGTAAAAGCCATGCTTTTATGGACATACTTTTTCTTTCAGAAAAGTGAACTTTCCTTACCTTTATTGTACCATTACAAGTACTACAAGAAAAAGAACTACAGAACCAAAAGAATTTCTCTGAAGTTGGCATTGAAAAGTGGGAGCATTTTATGTCAGGTTGTTTGGATTTTTTTTTGCCCCCACAAAGTTAAAATAGTTCAATATGTCTTGTCTGCAAAGCCAAAATTATATGGAGCGCTCCTTATCTGCCATGTAGGATACAATAGGTAAACATAATGGCTTGTAGTGTGCCTCACTGATGTCAGCATTTACAAAACTGGGCATTTTGTTTTGCGTGCATCCAGTTTTGCTGAAATTTGATGAAAGGTTATGTAAATAATATCATAGTGGTGTACTGAAATCAGATGGGGTGGCAGCTGGTATGTTTGGTTTTCACAGTCCCTTTCACTTCCTGATGCTACTTAATGTATTCCTATTCTGCTCACATCTTTATGCCTTACCTTTAAGTCAACTAAATCCATTCTGCAATTTGCTGAGCCACTTATAACATTTTCTCTTCCCCTATCCTTTCTAGCAAGACCCAGGCAGCCTTCCTTATCCTGTTGTTTTGTCCTCTAACTCTTTCAAGAATTCTACCTTCTTTACTATGCTGTCATACGGTGACACTTCCTAACCTCTAGTCAGGTAGCCAACCTGGCTCATAACAGCATGAGAGACTTACCTGTTGACATACTTCCTTTAGTGTGCTCCTTTGATACTTTCTTGTCTGGAAAGAGGAGACAATCTCCAAACAGGATGAGTCAGGATTATAAGCCACCTAATGGCTCTCCTTTGCCACATTACACATTTAGTCATGGATCTAGAGAATGGAATAACAAGTAATGTCATACCTGGGCATTGGCTTCTTATCTCTACTCTGAGTCTAGATTGTTACTGCTCCTGATCAGCAGTTGCTGTGTTTTCAATCATTTGGTAGTACTGAAACTGACTCAGAGAAATGGACCAGAGAAGCCTGTTGTCTCATATGGTGTAACAATTTGTTAGCAAATACAACCTGATAAAGGATCAGAGGCAGGTTCCTTCTTTATTTGGTACTTCATCAATTCCACAGGCACAGCATATATTTTGACAGTTCTGTAGCTCACTGTTTCTCTTTTCAGAGCGAATTAAATAATCAGTGTATTGTGTAAGAACTGCTTAGCATTGTAATCTCATTAATATTAATTCCTTTCATATATTAGATGCAAAGATGTGGCTATACATCAAGCAAAATAATTTGTTGTGTTAGAATAATTTCTAGCAACTTCTTGATGGATTAAAGATGTCGTGTGTTACAGGTGTTCTGAGGTATTCCCTCAGTTCTACTTTGGCAGAAAAAATGACAAATGTTGCAGAAAGAGTTCTCCTTGGTATACACAGATGCCTTGCTGACAATCTGAGCCCAGAGACCATCCACATCATTTTACTTAATAACATGAACAGTGACGAAATCATCCAATGCTTTTTTGAAGTCCTCATACTACTATAAAGAATTAACCCTGCACCTGTCATTGAAACAGATTTCTGTGACAAAAGGAAGGAACTGAACCACAACTACAGCTAAGTCCATAGAATTGGAAGGGACCTCTGTGCCTGTCAGGTTGCTACCTTTTGTTACTACCTGTGTCCGTGTGTTATAACTCCTTTCAGAAAGCTGAAGGTAGAAATGTGTACAAGAAAACTGTAGGTGGCCTTTCAGTTAAATTATTACTCTCCCCACTTCCTCATTCCTGGCACACCCAAGGATAAAATCTCCGGGAATAAGAAATACAGATTTTGACTGCTTCTGCTCCTAATGTGGCCTGACTCCACTGTGCTTTCCAGTTTTCATTACCGTTGCCGGTGTTCATTCAGTTCTGAGCAGGGCCTGGTGTGCAACTTTTTTCTCTTAATGTTCCTCATGATCCTTTATCAGAAAAGCATCAGACTTGGCAGCAGATGTGACTCTATGTAAGGCAAGAGATCAAGTAGAGATAAAGGAAGGGATTTTCTGTTCACAGGGC
The DNA here is from genome assembly GCF_028858725.1 of Colius striatus. Lineage (NCBI taxonomy): Eukaryota > Metazoa > Chordata > Aves > Coliiformes > Coliidae > Colius > Colius striatus. The sequence goes on from NC_084762.1 coordinate 11,349,728, forward strand.
AATCTGGCTTCAGAACTTCACAAGTCAGTATTGTAACAGCATTAAAATGACAGGTATGAGGTGGGGATAAAATAAAATACACATTTAGGAAGTGTCATTTCTTGAAAATTATTTAAAGTGAGATAGAAGATGACTTTTATCATATTCCTATGGGTTTACTTCCTAAATTCAGCTTTCTTTTGAAATCAAATTGCCTACTTATATTTTTCTATCCCATTGCTACTAAAAGAATCTAAATGCTGCCTGGAATTACCTACTTTCACATAAAAATGACAAGCAGTAACAATATTCCAGCTAATTTGATTAAAATGAGGGGTTTTTTTCAAAGTTTGGTTTAATTTTTATCTTGTCCCTCAGTTGTGTGCTATTTTCACAGTAGACATTCAGTTTAATATAGTCATTTTAAAAATGATTCTCACCTTTTGTAAAAGAAGATCCTTCAGCCTCATTTTATTGTGCATCTAATCTTGTAGTAAAAAGAAAGCAACTTCAAATAGCTTATTTGAAAGACACAAGAGCCCTGGTTTTCTGCTAGCTTGACTTTAATACTGAAGCTGTAATAAAGTGTTCTTTAGTCTGATCATTATCATAGTGGAAGAAATAGTGTTGCTAATGGCAGAGTAATGAAGATTGTCAGTGCAATTTGCAACAGAGATAAAACAAAGTACCTGAGTACGAGTATTTTTTTTTCCTCTGGTTTTTTTTCCTGTTGAAATAGAGCTACTGATGGAACTCACAAGACAGGCAGATGTGTCCTTTTGAATTTATCATTAACAAGAACATACTGCTTCTTAAATACTGTGTTTGTTGTTTAGAAACTTTTGGCTTAAGGGTACCTTCATACAATGTTTGATTTTTAGTGTATCTTGCTCTTGAGGAAAAGCAACTTTGAATAGCTCTGTTTCAAGGCTAGGTCATTAATTATGTGGTAGAAACATAACGTAGAGTAACCCAGTGCTCCTTCCCGTGCATGAAGAATAATTTTTCCCTTTTACCATTGTGTAAACAGAAATTGTGTATTTATCTCTTTTTTTCATTTTCTACTAATTTGCTTATTTTTTAAAAAGTATTGTTTTGACAATACAGACCATTTTCAGGAATCTTTTGTTCCTTTTTCACTGAGCCGTGATAACATGGAATAGTTTCTGAAGGAAAAAGAATTTGGATGTTTTTCAAAATACTCTTATGTAATAGTAAGAAGCCTTGCATTACAGTTTGCTTGTTAAAACAAAGCATTCTGCTGTGGAAGAGCATTGCTCAGCAAATTTTCTGTTCTAACAGGGAAATGTTGTACTGTTCTTCCTCTGCCTCCTGATTTCCACTGTTTGCATCCTAGTTAAAACAGGCTTCATTAGTTAGAGCTTGTGACGTTAGAAGCACATATAGTTTGTTAGGTTATCAACAAAGTCAGGAAGTGTTTAGTTCAGCAGTACATTGAGAAGTATATATTATTTGGGGAATATAAAGAGTTAAAATTGCTTTGTGGATAAGTGTATCTGGGTAATTGCTTTGAATGTTTATGGTGTGGCTTTTTCAGGTTTTTTTTAATGCATTCCTCCAGGCTCTCACCTGTGTTTTCCATCAGGAAAGACTTTTGTTGTTTTTAATAGTATATGGTTTCTTAAGAATTCTACTTAGCTTAGCCATAAGTGTTGTACAAGCAGAGGGAGGTGAATGTGATAATTTCTTTCTGGGCACGTGCAAAATAGACAGCTGCATAATTTACTCTCATGACACCAAAGGTAGTTTACAAGAGGGTGATATTCTAAAGCCACCCCAACACAGTGGTTGATTTTTGCTAATGGAGTTTGCTACCAGAGCTCTCTGGAATAAACCCAATAAGGCTTATGTGTGCTTAAGGTCACTGACAGATGCAGTATGTTTATGTGAATGGAGCTGCTTTGGTCCCTGTATGGCACAAGGCAGAGCTGTCTCAATTAGGAATCTGAAATAGCCCTTATAATAAGAAGGACATTGCTTTGATACAGCCAATGGTAAGTATGAAGTATAAAATTGTAAAGGTTCTTAATCTTTTTCCTTTTATCTTTTTTCTTTTTTTTTCTTATAGGAGCAGGTACCATCTAAATTTTCACCCAGTAATTTTGTGTTTCAAATTGAAATGAAGTTGCTGAACTTTGTGGAATTAAATCTCCAAATGCAGTGTGTGTAGTTCTATGTGTAACAATCAGCCTCCTAAACAAACTTACAAACTTAGTCAACAATCAGCAAAAATAATTGAGAGCTATCAAATACTTGCCTCTAAATATCAAAATTAGCACAAATTACACAGGACAAGTGATATGAAAGTGCCACAGCTTCTGAGTGATTAGGAAATAACACAGTTGTACAGACCTAGAGAAGCCACATAAATTCTGCTCAGAGACCAATTCTTTTGCTTAAGTTTTTGGCCTTCAGATGATAGCTCAAAGGTTTCTCTGTAGAAAAAACCCTCGACTAGTTTGTATCTATCTAACCCTATCTCATTGTTTTAAACGGGCACCTTGGAAAGAGATTACAACAAGTAATAAACAGTGATATTAATCCAGTAGGAACAGGAAACTACAGAATTTAGCACTGTTCTAAAAGCAGGGAGGTTTTGTATCAGATGCAAGTATAGCTGTTACCACTTTCTAATGGGTTCAATATTTCAAGTGATATGTGGTTGATGGTAGTTTCAAGCCGGATTCATAAATTCTGGCAATGAATAGTCTTTCTCTTACTTTGACAAATTCATCCTAGTTTCTACAAAGTATTATATTCTGATAGGACTGTCCAGAAGATTCATTCACAAGCCTAACTGATTTACAAAGAGGTAGGTCAGTTGAGGATGAGAAGGTGTTTGGGAGGGGAATAAGAGTAAGAGGTATTATCTAATATTTTCCATTTCAGGAGTAGGACTGATTTTTGGTTTGTAACATTTTTTACAGAGTTCGTCATTTGCATGGAAAGATTTTGTGGTTGTGTTATTAATTTTCAATGCTTGATTGGAAACTGTCATTTATTGTTGCTTTTATCAAGTGGAATGAGAGAAGAGAAGCTTTTAAATTACGTAGAAAAAGGATATATCTAAAAAGTTTCTGGGAAGTTTCTGGAAAGGCCTTGAAAACTAAACTTCTTGACTTCTAGATCTTGCTATAAGCTGTAATAGAAGTGGCACAAGAACACAAGAGGAAAAAACTACTGTCATGACCTCTCAGGCTATAAGGATGAGGCTTCCCATACGATGTAGAAAGCTGGAAACAATTCTGTTAACTGAAATTCAGAATCTAACTGAATTCAGAATTAAGCACACAAAGCAGCAGCAATCTGACATAAAGCACCAACTTTAATGCCATATAGATCTTTTTTTCTTTATGTTTCTCTTTAAATCTATATATAGGTATATTATTTTATATATAATTTTGGAAGGCTTATATGTGTACATATATATATGTATATGCATGTGTATATGACTGTAGGTACATCTCCAAAACAAGAGAAGTTCTACTTTTTTATAATAATTCTGGTAGATACTGTAGATATCTTACAAAGTGGTATCCTAGTTCTTGCACTTAAGTTAGATTCCTAAATTAGCCAGTAGATATCTGCATATCTAATTTCATCTTTCTGAAGAAAAATGAAATCAGTTTTCTACTGACATCTGTGTATATAAAACTGAGTGTCAAGTTGTGTTTTCATTAGCTTATGCAACATCAGATTCCTTGTGCTTAGATAAGTAATTAATTTTACAACAGTGCAACTAACAAGGTGTATTGAAAAAAGTATTTTAAAACTAGTGTAAAATTTTGTACTATCGTAGTTTGAGATCATCCTGGCTTTACACTCAGTGTCTTCAGATTATTAGATTATTCTTTAAGCTTTGATTATATTGCTGCACAGAAAGTCAGTGAGTGCCCAATGATGAGATCCATTGACTGTGAACATGTTATTTTGCATATGCAAACATACAAGAGCTTTTATATGAGAAATTGTAATATTGGAAGTTGCCAGGTAAGTGTACATGTTGTATTTAGGTGAATTAATGTTACTTAGATTTGGGGAAGTGTTATTTACTGTAATGTGGTTCTACTTTTAGAAGTGGACATATCAGATCAGAACTTAAAATAGTAGTCTGTTTCTAGAAGCAGTGTTTCCTTCTGCAGAATATTTATCCACAGAATGATAGAACCTTCAGCAATTTTATAAATTAGAACATTCAGGAAAGTGAATGTGAATTTAGTTAAAACAAATTACTTGATTTAGATTACGCTACTACATTGTCATTTCTACTCAAAAATTGCCAAATTCACCTTAGAAATAAACATAAATCCAAACAAGGCATTTTATACTTCAACCCCTAGAAAGATTTCACTAAATTTAACTATTTGCCTTTAAAATTTGAAGGATTATACTTCTCTGTGTCCATAAGGCAGCACCTGACCATGCAATTCTAGATGAACATTTTAATGACTCTTACTTAAGAAAACACTTCCCCAAATTGAGTTTCTTTATATCTGTTGTCTTCCAAGAATGTTTTTACAATGGTAGCAAACTGAATAATAGCTCTTTTTTGAAGAAAAAACATTATTAATTGCTTCCATCAAATGTTATGCTTCAGTAACTAGAATCAGGCTTCTAGTCTGTATTCATGACTGCTTTCATACGATATACAGAGAGGATTTAACATGCATGTGAGCCCCTTGATATAATTACTATTAAATCATAATAAAAGCATCTGATATTTTGTGGTGATATTTTACAGAATGAAGATTGATTTGTTCAGTGATTTGCCTTCTGGAGAAAATATAATGGGAGATGTAATTAGTGCTTTGTTCATTTCCAATGTATCCTTCTTAATGCAAGCACATGGTTCTTCCAGACCCTGCTTTGCAGTAATTATTGAAGGATTTTTTTTAACTACAATAGCACTCATAATATGGATGATTTTCATTAACTTATTAGTCAAAATGTCATTTTGTTTTTCTAGTTACTAGCAGACATGAGAATAAAACTGAAAGCTAGTCAGCTGAGGCTGATCACAGATAAGACAATAGTGATTCTTGGTATAACATAAGGTAGAGGGTAGAAAGGTTCTACAGAGCATCTGGACAGGCTGAATCGATGGGATGAGGCCAATTGTATGAGGTTTAACAAAACAAAGTGCTGCAACCTGCACTTAGGCCACATCAACCTCATGCAGCACTACAGATCCAGGGAGTGGGTGAGTTTCCATCTCTGTAGATATTTAAAATATTGGAACATGGCTTAGTGGTAATATTAGGTTTATGGTTGCACTCAAAGATCCTAAAGGTCTTTTCCAACCCAAATCATTCTATGATTCTATAGATAAAGACATTTTAATTTCAATAATGGTTTTCGAGTTTCCGTGTCATCAAGGTTCATGATTAAATGATTTATTTCAGTCTTGAGAGTTTTATTTTTCCTCACAGAGAGATGTTGATCAGGACTGGTTTTTATTATCTATATTTTATGAGAAGACCACAGGCTTCCAAGATTTGTGTATTTTTTTCTTACGTGCTATACAACCTATAAAAAGATTCAGTCTCATCAGTGTCTCTGTCACACTGAGAAACATTGTGGCTGATTCTCTGATCTTCCTGAAGAGATTTCATTTCAAACTTACTGTTGACATTGTAGGAATTCTTTTTTGACCCTTTAATGACCCTTATTCTTGACTAAGGCTATTGTCTTTCTGATCTTGAACTTATGATAATATATTTTTCTTATTATTACTATAAACATATTTACTGTAGCACATTTCAGATTGAACTAGAAATGCTCCATTCTGCTGGCTAAATTCTTTGACATTATCAAATTCTATTAATCTCCTGATAAATACTGGTCAAGTTGTTGTTATAAGAAAAAGCAAACAAATCAAGTAACACCTGTGTTTGAAATGCCTCTTCACTGTTAAAATAGAATCACTGTCAAATTACATGTTGTTAGTTTTCTGGAAAACCAGTTCTACAGCTTCAGGCACTTAATTTTAAATGGGAAAACAGATAGCATCACATACTAAATCAATTTCCTGAGTACACTTAAGAGCAAAATGAACTACCCAGTGTGATGTAGTTCTCTCATGTAGAATGACTTTTAAAAGTTGTTCCTTTCATTGAGTTCCTCACAGGCTCTTGTATGCAGTGAACTTTCTGTTCTATAAGAAAAATTGAGGAAGCATATTGATCACTCAGAATAAAATAGTTAAGAAAACTCACAAATTGATCAGTTGTTTATATATTTTTCAAATCCCTAAAACCAATAGTTAGAAGAAAATTACCTACTTTTCAACCTTGTTCCTAGGTAGTCACTCAGGAAAAACATATCAGATTTACTCATTCTTAGATTAATCAGTTGCAGATAATTCCTTTTTGTGTTTCACTCCTCTCTTTCTTTTCTACATAAGGAATATTTTGAAGATGTCCATGGGTTCTGCATAGCTCAGATTCCATTGTTAAAAATATGTTTTAAATATCCTTTTTTTAAAAAGTGTAGATAATTCTAGCCAGTGGAGAGAAGATTATTCTTCAGCAGATAGAAAACAGTTTTTCAAATATGGAGCATGAAATAGTAAAACAACAAATGATGTAAATTTGATTAAACCAGGTTTTTGAAAATCTAGCTTCAAGTTTCTGAAGCCATGCTGACACTATTCATGCATAGCCAGGGAAATCTGCTTTCAGCACCACTCGGGAAAAACCTTCTGGCCTAGGAGTTTCATGGTCTCCAAGGAAAGGTTTGCCCAGAGCTCCGACCCTTCCTGCCTAATATGAACACATTTTTTACCAGGTTCCTGGATGTTGCTCCAGTCATGAACTGGCAAGACCAAGGTCAATTTTAGGCTGCACCTGTCTGATCTTGGAACACATTTTCCTTTGGAAAAATTGTGTTTCTCTAGGAGAGTGCTGGGAGAGGATTTACGCTTCTGAAAAGTATGAATTACATGGAATGTTTAACAAACATTTGAACCACCAAAAACTGAAAATTGACTTTCCAGTCACTGCTGCAAAGAGATGTTTCTTTTTTCCATTTAATGTACTCTAGGCCTGACAATATTTCACAGAAAAAGTAGCTCTTTTTTTACTTACTAGGATAGCTTTTGGCATCTGGCTACTTGTAGATTACAGACCAATTAGCTATACTTTGAGTAGTGACAGTAATTACAGAAATGTAATAATACATCCAAGTACAATCAATATTAATTCTATTGAAAATAATATCAGTTTATACCCTCCATCACAAAATTATACAATGTGAATTGCAGCTTTGATAATCATAGTTAGTCAGTAAGAAGTAGTTACCTACCAAGGCACTTATCTGAAATTATATTCATTTCATTATTGCAAATTCTCAATATATTAAAAACTCTGGGGTTTGTGTATGAAAACAATGCTTGCTCTTAGAAAAAAAACCAAAGAAATGTAATTTTCTTGTTAGAAGATTTTTTACTAACTTATGCAGTCCTGAATTGTGATTTTTAGCACAGTTAATGATGTACCATAATATCCATACTAAAAGTGCACTGTGATAATGAGCTGTCACTTGTTGGTCATTGTAAGAAGGGAAATTGTTTGATGTCCAGGTGAGAAGTGAGCCTTTACTAAGTAATCATTTTCCCTAAATAGTACCTATAAACATTAACTAAGGGATGAAAAACACTTAATATGAAATGATGACATTTTTAAAAAGATTGGTTTACAGACAGCTTAGTCCTTTAGCACAAACTAAATTAAGACTGACTTTTAGAGCCAATGCAAATGAGTACAATTCTACTGGAATCAGCTAAACAATCATTGAGTAATAAGTAGTAATACTTTGGTCTCCATTTCTAACGTGCCAGGTTTAACATTAAAATGTTAGTATAAAATATTAAATTTCTTGCTTGAAATTACTAAAAACTTTTCAACCATTATGCACTGATACAGAAATTCTAGCAGTATTTTATTGAAGGGTAGCAGTCACATTTATTGAACTTCTAAAATGTTATTGAAAGAATATTCTTAAAAACCTATCAAAAGTATACTTTATCATTAAGTTTTATCACTAATCTAATACTTAAATGTCTTAGAAGGGTTAGTGCAAATTACTTTTCCATAATAAACTATTTAAGGGTCTCACTCTTTCAGTGTGCATCTTTGGAAGTAGAAATAGTACTTCTAACAGGCAATTTGATGAAAATTAACTTTAGCAGTGGATCAAAGTAGGTTGATACCTCTCTTAATCATATATCTCCTCTGTGCAGTCTACTCATCATCCACCAGTAGTTTTTCGATTAGCTATCAGCAGTGCACCCAGAAGGATTAAAAGTGCTGATACAGGTGATGTTAGAGATAGATACAGAAACTTGAAAATCTAAAACTCCTTCCAAATCCTGCCTGAAAGATCATTTGCACTTTTTTCAATGATGAGTATTTCAAGAGTTGAGAAATCCACTACATTGTCAGTGGGTAAGAAATTTTTGTGTGGAATTTTCACTGAAGCTGGTGTACAAGCTAAGATTGTACTGTGTGTTCATTATCACTTACTATACTATGCTTTTCACCCGTCAGCAGACAGCTGATGTACTTCTTATTTTCGATTAAGTAACCTTAGACGAAGATACTGGGATTAAAAAACTAAACCAAACAAAATCAAAACAAACCCACAAGGGACTTAACAGTTATTTGGGAACTGCTCTCACACAGACAGGAACCAGCCTGTGTCCTTTCATTGATGCCTCATGCCCAGGGGCAGCCCATAGCATTTATCCTTGCTGAATTTCCTAGATTTCCTGTTGGCCTGATCTTTCAACTTAAATAAGTACATATGAATGATACCTCTTCACTTAAGCGTTATTGTCTGGCTCCCTTGGATTTGATGTCCTCTGTAAACTCTGAGAGTGAGCTCTGCACTTCCAGGGAAGTGATAAAGCTCTTAAATGGAAGAGGTCTCGCAGTAACAACTTTGTGGTTAAAAAATCAAAATTAGCTGGAGAAAATATACTCTGAGAACTGTCCATGAGAGGTCTTGAAGCACCTACCTCTGGCAATATAATTTTTTTCCAGATTGACAGAGTATTTAAAAATGCAGAGATTTAGTTTATAGTTTTAATTGTATACCCTGAGGAGTTTAGTTCTTTCTTTTTGATCAATTTTGCAGTGAGGAAAAAAAGAAAAAGAAATGGAGAGAAAGAGAAAAAAACAAGTCTAATTTTGACCAAGTTTGTTTATACTGTTAACATCTTAAATCTTAAAAAAAAAACATAAAAGGAAATATTTAAAATAATGTTGCAAATGGGATCATTGTATACACATTTTGAACAGTTTCCACTATGCTGTAACTTATATTTATTTTTCCATTCAGTTTAGATCATGCTAAAGAAACCATGCCAGAGACCTGGAAGATCACTCCCTAGTTTCAAAAAACTAGTGAAAGGTAGTGAGATTCATAAGCACTTAGTCCTCTTCTTTATCTTCACAGCTCAGATTAGTAAACAAAGTACTTTGAAGATTTTGCACTGTGATTAAACTAATTTTCTTTCATCTATAGGACAGAAGTGATTATATTGGATGGTTTTGTTTCCTGCAGCAAAGTAATTTTCTGCATGACCAGCAGTAATGTAATGTGGGAGATTTTAATAAGGGACAATTATTTTTAAAATTAAACTTTAAACAGAGTGCAGATTGTAATAATACAGCACAGAAGTGCATAAGATTATTGAGCTCCTATTAAAACTGTTACCACTGCAATGCATTTTGAATGATTCAGAACAGCACAGCACTGTCAGAACAGCAAAGATTTGTTTTCGACTTTTTCTTTCCTTCTTGTTCCTCACTTCATCCTGACCTCCCAAAAACTTGGAAATAGAAACAGCAAATTACCACATTAAAAGACAGAAATCTAAGCATTGATGGAAGATTTTGTAAAAAAATATAGTATTAGAACAGTCTAAACTTCAGAAAACAAAGTGCTCAAGTTGGGAACTGCCACAGCCCAGTCAAATTTCTCATTTATTTATGCCAATCTTTAAATATACAATCAAAATCTCACTTTGCACCCAGAAACCAGACACTGTAAAGAACACATTCACACACTGACAAGATTTGGCCTAGCCATACCTAGCTTCTCAAAGGATGGAGTAATTTGGGGTTTTCTTACTATGTGAGAATAGTGCAAACGCACTAAGATTAGTATTAGGACTATAGAGTAATCTTTGACATCTCTGCATCTTTAACCAGTACTATCAAAATTTCTATTACTTTGAACTGTCACTAATTTCCAAAATGTATTTAAAATATGCCCAGATGCTTTTTATTAGAAGTAGGACAGGAAGATGCCTGTGATGGAAAACGTAATCTTTTCCAGTTTTATGAGCTTGCTCCAAAGCATGAGTCTACTGGAGTGTAACTTCTCTTTTGGTTCTTTTAGATTTGGTATCTTTTACTATGTAAAGAAATTCTGTAAACACAGTATATACAATTAAAAAGTAGGAGTGATTATTTATTGGCCTAATACACACAGAGCAAGTAGTCAGAAGTAATGAGATACTAGGGCTTAGCATATTTAACGTGCCCAATAATATGCTTATAATGAGTCTTTATGGATCAGTCTTTATTAGAAGGCATTGATCTGTATTGCTCTCTGGAATGGGCCAATGTTCAATGCATATCCATGCTTAGCATTGCCCTTTTAGCATGATTCAGTTTCCTGGTTTCTATTTTCCTTTTATTACCATTGTCTGCTCTTTCATAGGTATAGTTTTCCTCTTTAAGCCTTGAGCTTTTACTATGTCAACTCTCTCATCTCTGTCTTTGTTTTACTTTTCCTATCTTGCATTATTGTCTTGTGTACTTTCTCATGTATTCTTTTTCAAAACCTGAGATTTTGTGGTAAACCTCAAAATGAAGCTTGATGCATCAGATGAAGACATTGGTTTGTGAACAGCTAAATTGTTGGGCTAATGGATGCAGAGGGGTTCAAGAGAAAAAAAAAGAAACCACAATTTGATATTAGGTTCAGCAACCTAATTTATTTTGGTTCTGTTCTCAGAATGGAATAGTTACATATCTCAAAAATTCAGCACATAGCAGAAACTTGATGTGGAATGTTAAGGATTAAAATCTAGAGGCTTAACATCTACTTTGAAATCCTATCAGACAGTCCTAATCAGTGGTGCTAGAAATAATTAGCACCTACTTTGGGGAACATGTCTTAGTGCATGTTTTCTTTTGATTCAGATCTGTGAAACAGCTGCTAGATTGGATATTACACTACCAGTTTGGCTGGGAGCATTGATATGTGTGAGCTCCTAGCTGAAGTTTCAAAATTCTGGGACCAATAATAGACCTTCTCTGGTACAGATTTCACACTGGGAAGAATGCTATAAAAACCACTCGTGGGCACTGAAAAACCTAAGTACAGAATTTGCTATTGATTTCACATTCTCTTGAATTTGTAAAGGTGAAATGCCTACTATTTTTGGTAATGCATCTGATGATTCAAGTACTATAAAGCTTGAGTTCAGATCCTTGAGCTGTTCATTTGGGTAGATAAGTACTGGAGAGTCTGGATATTGAATGATTCCCTTAGAGTTCAAGGCTAATGTCACGAGGAAGTTCAATTAAAATTTTAGGAGATATGATTTTAACATTAATTTAATTGTCCAGATTTCACATTAGGAAACTAAGAAATTTTTATTCTTTCAGTTAAGTAGTTCTGTTTTAATCCTTTTCTGTTATTTTCTTTTGCTTTGCATGGGTGAATCAGAAATTTTATGGAATAATAGCATGTCAGAGCCATATTTGAAATTTTAAAGCACATTTGACAAATAAGAACTTGTTCAGCTGCCACTTGTTGGAGAAATTGCAGAAAAAAACATTGATTTTGTCAAAATTGGTGTAATTTGAGGCAGACAAACTATTCAGTAAATATATTTCTACACGTGAGACTCTGTACAAACAAGTAAGCTGTGAAAGCCAAAGTAAGCGAGAGTGTGCCGTTAGCCAACTGGGACATAAGTCTAGATCCTTAAGACTGATGCAGATTGTCTCGATACCAGTCTTCTATGTGCTGGGTTGCTTGACAGTGCTTTGCAGAACCCTGATTTGTGGGAAATGAACACAATTCTAAAACCCAGGTAAGGATTTTTCTTTTGCTTTTCTTTAAAAAAGCGATTGGATCATGAAATACCAGGCAAGGTCTAAAAATTACTTCACAGAGTTCTCATTAATCTAGCTATTGACAAGAATGGATCTGTCACCATTGCATAATTGTTTCTAAATCAGACCTTACATCATGGTGAATATTGGCAATTACTTTTCCCATGTAGTGTTTAAAATGGTTAATAAGAAAAAAGCAAAAAAACAAACAAACCATCCTGCCCCTAATGAAAATACTTTTTAAAGAATTGTCAGCTTCAGTTGAGATTTTTCCATCAGAAATGCTGAAAATGTAGTAGGATATATGTAACCTGTTTCTCAGTGCTTATTTCAAAATATCTCTCTGTATCTGTTACATCTGATGATGGAACATCTAGAGTATGAAAATAAGACTGGATTTTATATTTAGGAAGACGGTACATTTGAAATATTATTCAGGAATTTAAATGGAGCTTTTATTTCCTGGCCTAACTTGAATGATAGCAATATGGGGAAAAAGTAGCATTTTTTCTCTGACACAAGTTATTCATGACCTGTAAAAGAAAAATTCTAAAAAAATAATTCTCATGTTGTTGCCAGATCATGTGAGTAAAGTGAGAGAATTTTAGACTCCCAATTAGCTGCCTGACTTGTGACTACTAAAATACTCTTTCAACAGCTTCAAATGATTTAGGTACTTTGATGTTCAAATAAAGAATGGAGCTTCTTGAAGAAACTATGTAAAGGGCATTCCTGCCTTTTAGATTTTTAAAAGCATTATTGTTTGTTCCCTCAAACTTGGAACAATTTGGAATTAAGAAATAGAACTATTCTACGAATATTAGGTCACTGCGTGTTCACAGCTGTCTTGAAAATAAAAAACTAGAACAAATCTGACACAAACTTGATCTCATGAAAGTACACTTCCTCAGTTAAAGAATAAAAGCATATCCTTAGCTTTACATACTACAAATACAGTGATTTCTGAAACCATTCATACTTTAACACCTTAATCTAAAGTGTTTGCAAATCTGATATCTTAATATATATACTTTTTCTAAAATTAATGTTGAGAATTATTATTTACGGTAATATTAAAAAGAAAAAAGGTCTTGTCTGAAGTCATTAAGGAGGATATATATCATTAAAAGTCTTTAAAATTAAGACATTCATCAATATTTTATCTTTTTGTAAATCAATCTGTTTTCTAAAACGATATCATTCTAAGTCAAATCTTTTCAACTTATCATATTTTGGGGTTTTTTTACTCCTATACTAAATCAGCCACCAGTGCTAAATCAGGTTGATTTAGCACTGGCATGGATTGCTGTGACTGATTGAACACCTAGAACCAGAGTGAGAGTCACTGTACAAACTCCTACAATGGAAGACTATTCAATGGAGATGGGCAATGGTGATGTGCCCATGAAGCCCAGAGAATAAGAAAAGTCTGACTATCTCAAAAAAAGGGAACTGGAGGGTGGCCTTTCTTTTAGATAAACAGCTATGAGCAGCTGAATCAATCAAATGGAGTTGCAAATGCCTTCCTGAGTCAGCTAGACCAGCATGAGAGGGAGTGAAAATGTAGCTCATCCCAACATAGAGTATAAAAGCTAGACAATTAGTGAAGGAATTCTGAAGAGGGCAACAGGCTTTGTCTGGCTACAATCTATGTATTGTCTCCTAGCAACTGGGTACAGTGAGAGTATTTTAGAGACCAGTAATGGGAACTACATTGAGAATGAAGTGTGTATTACAATGGCTGTTTTGTTAAGTCCAACTTACATTTGTCTTATATTTTCATATATACCACTCTGCCTAATCAGAAACCCTGTGTAACATCAACTCTTTCCGGATAAGTAAATGTGATATTAAATATGACACACGGTAGTCTCAGTCATTGTTGAGTACTAAACAGAGCGAGTACTGGCAAACTGAGTTCCAAGTTGTTTGTATTTCCTATAACACAGTAAAGCAACTTCACCTTTCATGTCATAGCATAACTGGAATTTCACTGGGATTTGTCCTCAAAAGATTTCAGAAAAGACCAGGAGAGATTGAAACCTTAGAGACCAATTTTTCAAGAAAGGATTGAAATGAAATTCTAAGATGTGATGTTAGATTTGCTAAAATTAGAGTTTGATCAAATAGTTCAGAGAGAAAGGATCAAAAAATTATTCACTTCAATTCTATAGGGTCAGTGTAAGAAATCTAGGTAAGTATATCAAGGAAGAAATTAAGAGATGAAAAGGTAAAATAACTATGAGCTGAGGAAAAACAACTGTTTATTTGTAGATAAAAATGTATGACTGTTGAAATATTTCAGAAAAAAAGGAATGGAACATGAGCTCTAAGGAAACTTTTAAATTATAGTAAGCCAGACACAAATGAATGTGTTCTAGGAAAGCAGTGTGACACTAGTAGAGGTAATAGCGCATTATCGCAAGCCTTTTGCCCACTTTAGTGATTCTCGTACATGGAAATGATAGAGTATTTTACATAGCTGAGTAAATGCATTGATAGTCAAAGCATTATAGCTGTATTCCATTATCCTTTTACAGTAAATTGATAGTTATATTTGTAAACAGAAATTTGTTGGAAATCTTACACTTTATTAGAAATAGTTTAATACAGGTATTCATCCAGATGAATGGTCTTCATATCCAGATGTGCTTCCTGAGTTTTTCTCTGTACCTGTGTAGGAGCTCATTGTCCATCTTCTTAATCTTTCCTGCCAGTAGTTATTTGGAACACGTTAATGATCTTTGTGAGCTAGCAACCAGTAATAAACTGAACAAAAAAGTTCAGGTATTGTAAATAGTTAAAGGTTATTTCCGTTAGACTGTCTTTCAGGCCCTTCCAGTTACCTGGTTCCAACTTCAGTTTCTATCCCTCCTCTATGTGCAATATAGTTGAATCATTTGGAGTTAATTGCATTTTAAGAAGACAAAGCCTGTTACTTTTTATGTGAGGATTCCTTCCACATTTTGAGTAGTCTATAGAAAGGAACGGTTTCTGTCATGTCAGTAATTCAGGATCTATGGATGTGCTGCCTACAGAACTGCAATGTTGCTTGTGTTTTGAATATACTGATTTTCTTTACAGTTATTGAAAAAGATAAGAGCCTGTAGAAGTTCATATTAGACTCTAATATTTGTGGATGTCAATAAACCTTGAATGTTCAACATCATATTAGGCATCAGTGACACATCATATGTGATCATACGAGTAGTGCTGGTCAGCACTCTATTTTTCATGTTGGATATGCCTCTCCATCTTTTTTCAGTTACTTGTACGATGTCTGATTCCTTCTGATTCACTGGATATAATGTCAAAGAGAATGACGTCAGTTGTGGTTCTAAGACATCTACATAGCTGCTTTTAAAACAGCAAGGAGTATCAGTGGCCAAATATATGCTGTTACAGTGCCTAGTTGAGCAAGGAAGCATATAATCCCCAGAAGATTAAAGAAAAATATGATGTAAATATACTTCTAAATATCCTGGAAATTTTCACTTTGAATACTCTCTTACTGTTTTCATAAGCATTTCATAGAAGATACATTGTCCCATATCAAGCCTCATTTCCCCAGAAAACAAGGAAGAAAGGTTCTTCAGAAGTTTCTGTTCTCCTTTGCTATATATTGTTTGCAACACGTAGCTTTGCTTTCTGAGATGAAAATATGGCATTTGCAGTTATTCTTCCAGATGCATGGGAGGAAAGCCAGTGGACTGTTAGTCTTTGATAGGAGTGTTTTGAGCAGACTTAGGGAAATAACCAACATCATGAATGATAGATTATTTTTGCGTTGCTGATGACATCTCCTTTCCTTTCTTATTCAACCTTTCACTGGTAAGTACAGATTTGTCTCCCTCTGCATAGAGCTTCTTAATCACAATGGTAATGTTTGGTGTGCTTCTATGTGCAACTTACTCCAAAGAATTAGGAGTTCATACTATGCTTGTATGTGCATTTACCTGTTGCTAGAAGACACTCATACTCTGTTTTGGTTTCCTTTTCTTTCAGGGATACAGTGAGAACTTTTAAATCATTATTATTTTCCTCAGAAAATAAAAGCTATGCAGTGGAAACACAAAACTTTAAATTATGCAAGATTCTGTACTCTAACACAAGAGGTTCCATTTGAACATGAGGAGAAACTTCTTTCCAGTGAGTGTGAGGGAGCCCTGACACGGGTTGTGTTTATAGAGTGTCCTTCTCCAGAGGTTTTCAAAACCCACGTGGATGTGTTCCTGTGCACCCCGATGCAGGTGCTTTAGCAGGGGGTTAGACTCAACAATCTCTAGAGGTCTCTCGCAATCCCTACCATTCGGTGATTTTGTGAATATAAATCTTTAAATCTTCTGAGGCTGGTGGAACTGATGTACAAGAGTGAAGCCTGACAATACCATATCAAAATAAGCACTGAAGACTTCAAAACTGGTAGGTGTTGGATAATAGCCTTCTAAACATGTGACATGTTATTTTAACGTTTGCTAATCAGAGATGAAATGATAAAAATGCAGTGCCAAGTCTAATAATATTTCTAGTGGTTTTGTAACCAAAATCTCTTATAATTTTTGTTATTATCCAGATACATCTCTTGTAGGCACATATTATTTTACTCTTTGCACAAGTCTCATGATCACAGTCTCAGGGAGAATTCAAGCCTGCTGGAGAAGTTTCGTCTTCCAGAATTTAAAAGTACTAGTATAAAACAGGTTTGATGCAACCAATCTGAACAAAGATAAGAGATGATTTTTTTTTTTTCCACAAGTTCTTCATTGAGAGAAAGCCCATTTGAAAATTTAATGGAAGTGTTAGTGCCTAAGCGATAACTTCTAGTAGAAATACATAGAAGCAAAATGTGGAAATCATTTAGTAAGCGTCAAAACTATAATTTGCTCCTTCCTCTTGATACACTGCATGTAGTTTCTCTACTCCACTGCTCTTATGCAGTATAAGGAACAAAAGTTCAGGGCATAACAGATTAATGAGACATTTGTCGCAGTATAAATGAGGAGGTTAGGAAATTTACATTACTGTAAACTACAAGATGGATTAATGTAATTTCTGTTTGCAGCCTCAGATTTAATTCATCAATGTTTCCAGGAGAAAATACATTATTGGGAACATCTTTTGAGAGAATTTTGGAGTACAGTTGTATTAGGAGTGTATAACTGGAAATATTTATTATAAATACAGAACTAACTCCATAAAATGTTGAACAGTTTCCTAATGGAATATAGCTTCTCTGTGATAACAATGTGTGTAGTTTTAGCCCTGGCTAGGTGTCAGATGTCCACCAAGTCATTCTATCACTCCCCCTCCTAAACTGGACAGAGGAGAGAGAAATATAACAAGGTTCACGAGTCAAGATAAGGACAAGGAGATTGCTCAGCAGTTAGTGTAATGGGCAAAACAGACTCAACTTGGGGAGAAAAGCTTTGATTTATGAATCAAACAGAACAGGGAAATGAGAAATAACATCAAATCTTAAAACACCTTCCTCCACCCCTCCCTCCTCCTTCTCTCTCCGGTGGTACAGGGGATGGGGGTTACAGTCAGTTCATTACAGATGGACTTTACCGCTGCTTCTTCTCAAGGGAAGGCCTCCTCACACTTCCCACTGCTACAGTGTGGAGTCTCTCACACAGGAGACAGTCCTCCACAAACTTCTGGGCATCCACCTGCTCTGGTGGGAGGGTCTTCCATGGGCTGTGAATGGATCTCTGCTCCCCGGTGGCCTCCATGGACTGCAGGGGCACAGTTGCCTCGTCATAGTCCTCACTGCATTTCACAGGGGAATCTTTTCTTCCAGGGCCCGAGCACATTCCTCTCCCTCCTTCTCCACTGACCTCGGTGTCTGCAGCGATGTTTTCACATTCTCACTCCCTGTTGCTGCTGCAGTTTTAGCAACTACACAGAAACTTCTTTCCCTTCTCCAATACGTTATTCACAGATGTGTTACCTCAGCCACTAATTGGCCAGGCTTTGGTCAGCAGCAATGAGCTTATCAGATACAGGGGAAGCTTCTAGCAGCTCTTTGTTTAAAGAAACTTTTAGATTCACTGTTTCTTCCAGACAGTGAGTGAGGAAAAGAAAATACTAGAGGAATCTGGAGTTTATTGCCAAGATCTTGAGGTATTACAGCTATATGCATTTCTTATTTGTGGGTAAATTGAGAGAACATTTGAATGATACGTGAGTATAGAAAACCAGACTTCTGAATGCTGCTAAGTGATCTCTCCCACGTAACCTTTCAAAACTCTGAGCTGTGGGGTTTTTATTGTTTTGGTTTTGTGGTTTGGGTTTGGTGGGGCTTTTTCGTTAAAATGGCAGGTCCATAGTTACTACCGGTATGCAAAAGCATCAAGAAAGATCTGGGATAAGAAACATGAGTGTTACTCGGTATGCAAAACCTATATGGAAATTAATGTTTTAGTGTACTTTTTATTTCTAGGTTTTCTTCTAAGATTATGTGAAGTAAAAATAGTAAAAAAATGTTTGTGAATGATTGTGTGCTGGATATTTATGGCTTTTCTTTTACCCCTTTTGCTATGTTATTAAAATGAACAAATGAACAAAGAGCCCAGTATGCATACAGGCTTTTTAAAATTCATAAGTCATTTCTACAATTTAAATGAAGAGATATAAGTCTTTAAAACATTCTGTGGTTGCTTTTTATTGCAGTCTTTCAGAAAGAGGAGCTGTACAATCTAAGATATCTGTGTACGACTGATGCTGCTGGCAGTTTTAAGCAGAGGTGATGGTCAGAGGAAACATAGCAAGTTTGGACAGGAATAAAAATGAGATCTTATGCTGATGACTCATATGTTTGATCATAAAATACAGTTTCTGAAGGAGTAATTTAAGGCAAGGTAAGACCTTGTCATATACTGTAAATATCTTTCCAAGTTTATCCCACTTGAGGTTAAGAAATTCTCTGGAAAGTGGAAGCCCCAGTGACATCAAAACTCTTAGACTGTTTTTTTGTGATAAGACTTGAATCAAAATGACAGCATTTTGTCATTGTAGAGATTGTAATTGATTTCTTACTACCTATTTTCTTTCAAAATATAAATAGATACAGCAATGCCTTTGGCGAAGTGTGTGGTACTTCAGCAACATGTCTTCCTCTGTGAGAGATACTGAATGAGAGAGAGGAAGATAAGTGTAAGGAAAGGGAAAAGGAGCAGACATTTTGCACCATTCTTGAATCACACACAAGGCATGGATGACTAAGCATCCTGGGACTGTGATTTCAGTACTGAAAAGAGAAAACTTCATTCCTCACTAAGGGAACCGATATGCATCACTGCCCTGTTTTTTACATCACTGTTCTTAGTGTAGTCTTTGAAATGAGGTAAGAAGAGACAGTGAACCCGTATCCTTTTTTTTTATCAGCTAATTTTGAACAGGCAAGAAGTAGTGGTCAGGATTAGAGGATGCCTCTGGCACAATCATTGTACTCATTCTTTCTTTTTTGGCTATATTTCTGTGAAGAGAGTCATAGGATTTGAATAAATTTCAACTACAAGAATAAATTTAGCATAGTCAGCTTTGAAATCTTTCAACTGATCATAGTCATCTACATCATAAGGATATGAATTCTAAGATGACAAAAACTCTAAGACTTGTTATACTTACAGACAGACAAATTGTTGCTGGCTTCCTATACAGTGATACTTTCCATCTTTTTTTTTTTCCCATACTCTTTATGTATTATTATTTTCCCTCAGTGTTTTAATTTTAAACTTAAAGATATGAGACTGGCAGACATATAAGAAAACAATTATACTTCAGCTTAGAACTATGCTTAAGCTTTTATGCCCTTCCATTTCTGATGATGATCTACTCAAGAAGTGGATTTTCAGATGGTTATTTCCCCATCACATCCCAATTTCCAAGCTAATTTGTGTCCATTTGGTATTAGTAAACCCCGTTTATAACATCAACATCATGTAGGTCAACAAAGATTTTGCCAACAGTTTTTGACTTTTAAAGAAGAGCTTATGTCAATGTGGCTCTGCAATTATCCAACAGATCATTACATTCTATTATCCTTTTATTCCTATTGTCTTTAAATGATCTACAGAATAAAGTTGTTCTTAATTAGGGCTTTAAGAATCTTGTAAAAGTCCTATTTAAACTTACTCATTTTAGTCATCCTATAAAATTATACTGATGTAAGAAAAATTATATTTGGTTAATAAATTCTGTTTTCTGACATTGATAAATAAGAAGTTGATAGTAAACAATACAGTAACTGCTTGAAGTTAGCAATCCATTCTTTTTTATAGCTTCTCAAATTCTAACAGTCATTGTTGGAAGAATATCCTGAGTTTGGTCCCTGTCTTTATTGCCAAGAAGCCTAGGATTTTATGTAGGAAGCATTGCTGCATGTACCTGTGAGGAAGAAAGGAAATTCAACAAGGGCAAGTAGAATCTTGCATCTTGGAAAGAATCACCCCATGTACCAGTACAGGCTGGAGAATGAACTCTCAGAGTATAGGGTAAAGGGACCTGGGAGTCTTGGTGGACAACAGGATCAGCATGAACCAGCAATGTGCCCTCATGGCCAAGAAGGCCAATGGCATCTTGGGGTGTATTAGAAGGGCTGTGGGCAGTATGTCGAGAGAGGTTCTCCTCCCCCTCTACTCTGCCCTCATGAGACTGCATCTGGAGTATTGTGTCCAGTTCTGGGCCTCTCAGTTACATAAGGACAGGGAGCTGTTGGAGAGAGTTCAGTGCAGGGCCACAAAGATGATGGAGTGGAGCATCTCCCTTATGATGAAAGGCTGAGGGAGTTGAGGCTTTTCAGCTTGGAGGAGAGTGAGGGGTGATCTCATTAATGATTAGAAATACATAAAAGGTGGGTGTGAGGAGGATGGAGCCAGGCTCTTCTCAATGATGTCCAATGATAGGACAAGGGGCAACAGGTACAAGCTGGAACATAAGAGGTTCTGAAGAAACGGAGGAAAAACTTCTTCACTGTTAGGGTGAGGGAGCACTGGAACAGGCTGCCTAGATGCATTGTTGAGTCTCCTTCTCTGGAAACATTCAAAAGCCACCTGGATGAGTTCCTGTGTGGTCTACTCTAGGTGGTCCTGCCCTGGCAGGGTGATTGGACTAGATGGTTCCTTCCAGCCCTTGAGATTCTGTGATTCTGTGAAAGGAAGGAAGGAAAGAAAAGTACCTAAGATGACCTTAATTTTACAGGTCGATTTTAAATGTATAAGGTGCATCACCTGTAGAGGGGACATGACTTGTGCTTTGTTTAAAATGCCATGGAGGTGCCAGTCTTCAATGATTCAGAAATATCTGAATTAGAGATTTTGTAGAAAGAGGTGCCCTTTGTATAGATTGCTGTGTAGCTTATCTATGTGCATGCTGACTTCCCCAAAGGATATTGGTAGATAACCCAGGCAAACCTTCTCTTTATAAAGGCTCCTCTATTCCCCCTCATAGTCCCATTACACTTTATCTTTTTACAACTTGTTAGAAATGTAAGTCATATTACAGAGAAACTCAATCCTCTTTTTCATTTGCTAACTGTTTGTATAATGGAATTGACTTACTTTTCTTCATAGATAGCTAATGTCATAGGCTTGCCTACACTAGGAAAATAGGTCATATTTTGAATGAGTTAAATTATTAATGGTTCAAATAGTATGTAAAGCAGAAGGAAAATCATAATGAAATCTTGATACATTTCAATACCAGGAGAAACTAAAGCAAAATTAGCTTAAAGGCATAATATTGATGGACTCAAAATCATTATAAAAACATGAGTTGAAATGAAAAAAATTATCTGAAAAGTAAGGAGATGAAGAAAAATATTTCCAATTGGGAGAAAATTCTGTAAAATAATAATGTAGAAAAATGTTACCTATTTGAGCTTTTGTATTTGTATGATTAGTGCATTTTTTCTCTCTCTTTAAGTACATAGTAGAAGAGTAGTGAAAGTCTCCAAATTTTTGACTTCTCCTTTAGAAGACAAGTAGTAATACAAAAAGCACACCAAAACCTGTAGAAAAGACCTGTTTATCAAACTGTTGCTGCATGGGTATTATCATTGGACAGGGGTAGGTGCACGCCACACTTCTGGATCTGCTTCATGGAGGAACTGGCTGGGGAAACAGCCTCACGTGGGGTTTTCATCTTAAAAGGAGTCACTCTATGAAAGCAGCATAATGTGCTCAAGATGAAACAACTTCACAAAAGCAGCAAAAAGAAAAAAAATAAAGCTACAATCCTCAGTTTTGAAAAGAAGAAGAAGTGAGCACATGAAAGAGTTGAAACTCTGCAAGTGAGGTGGAGAATGAGGGATGGATATAATATGGGGCAAAGAAATGCAAAAGTTGAGAAGAGGTACAGGCTTTACTAATGCCTCTTGGACCCTGACTGCACCAGTCCCTTTCTCCTCTAATCACCCTGAGGAGTGATGTTGGCACCTGCAGACTCCAGATGGCACAGCTGAGCTACTCATCGGGCGAGCTGCTCGGGGAGAGCCTGGGGAAGAGTGGGCAAAATTATGCCCAGCAGCCAGGGCTGAGGGAGAGAGGGGGAGAAACAGCCCTACCAGCCCTGAGGGAGAGCAGCAGGAGCTCGGGATGCCCCGGCAGAGAGGCACCTGCGGTCCTGGGACAGACCCCGCTGGAGAGGGGCTTCCCTGCAGCCCCTGGGAAGGGCCCAGGCTGAAGGGGGAGATGCCTGAGGAGGAAGGAGTGGCAGAGAGGAACTTTTAGGGACAGACCACAGGCCCTCATTCTCCATCCCCCTGTGCTGCTTGCTCTGAGGGAAAGGAGATTAAAGAGTTGGGAATGAAGGACAGAAAATGAGCCTCAGAAAACATGGTGGGGTGAATTAGAGGAAAGTGGTTTGGGGTTTTTTTTTGTATTTGATTCTCACTACACAAATCTGTTTTAATGAGCAATAAATTATTCCCCCCTCTCCCATTTTGAGTGTACTTTAATAGTAACAGGAAAATTACTTTCCTCTCCTCATCTTTGAGCTTTTGCATCATATTTCCTCCCCCTGGGCTGTTGCAGTGGCCAAGGGAGAGATTCGTAATTAGGTCCTTAGCCAAGGTTAAGTAACAACACCTGAACACCCTCAACTGAAACCTCCAGGTGTGCCTCATTAGCACATTAGGCTGGGAGCTCCATTTAAGCTGAGGTGGCTTAGCTTCTACCTCAACTGTTTTGTGAATGTTCTCATTAATAGCCCTAACCCTTGAAGGGATCCTTGCACCTATTTTAGTTCTGTCTCTAGCTGTTTCTCCTACAGCTTTGGTTGGACTCCTTGGATGGATTCTGGACTTTATCATTTTGAACTATCAGTATAGGTTGCTATTGACAGCTTGCTTATGAACTGTGGGACTGTGCCTTGGTCAGTAAGAACACTGCCTCCACCTTTAGTGGAGTTCTCCTTGTTTCCTGCTCATCGTTCCTCACCAGACAGCTCTCTTCGTACAGCTCCCTGGTACTGGGTGAGTAAAATTACCATGAGTTCACTAATTTTCATTTTTATCCAAATGAAGGCAATGATATGTTTTTGCAAACTTTATGTGAAAAAGCCCAAAGGCAAGTTTAAGGATGAAACCCCAAAAAGGAAAACAAATACTAGGTGTTTCTAAAATATGCTATTAGTAGTAGGCTTGCCAGGAGATCTGTGGGGCTAATAAATGATATATATGAAAGTAAAGCTGTAACGTAAAACTAAATGCACTTTTTGCTTTCACGTACACTCAAAAAGCCTGAGGGATATGGCCAGATCTCATTTGGTTTTGTTAGGGATTCATGAGATTTGTCCTACATTGGTAGAGATCATTATGAAACAAAGTGATAAAATAAACAGTAAGAAATTTGAAGATGTAAACTTATAGCCCAATAAATATGTTATTACCCTTGCTAATAACAGACCAGAGGTACTATGTTAACTCTACAGAGCCTCAGCACTAGCACTTGGCAGGTTTGTGTTTTTTGAGCCTCTCTTGGTCTAGAGCTCTATTTTACTTTGTTTACCTGGAATGATGACTGTTAAACAAGTGGCTATTGCTTAGCTTGTTTCAGGTCATTTTGTATTCTTTTAGCTTTAAGCAATTGTGTGATGTAATGCTCTTGTTAATAAGTCACAACTTGTTTAATAGTATGTGTGAAATGAGTTATACATGCTGGTAGAATAAAAATGCAGCTTAGAAGGTTACAGGTGTGGGCTGATAGCAGAAGCTTTGAGCTGTGAGCATGTGATGAAAGCAGAGGTCCAGGACTATGAGCATGTGATGAGTAGTCAATTAATCATCACTAAAGGAATACAACATTGAACAGGAAAAAGGGGTCTTAGAGCTAACAAGGGGAAGAAAGAGTAAGTGTAACAATAACTGAAACCTCAACATTCTAATTGCACACTGCCTACAGGACATACGAGGTACAGGCTGCACAGGGCCTCTCTTGGGAAGGCTGTGCTGTTTAGCTTAGGCAGAAGCTAGAGTTGCAAGCAGGATGAGTACTGCTGTTTCTAATCTAAGGTATCTTCCTCTCCTCTGTTGGGAGTTTTTGTTTTTTACCTATTTCTCAGTCAATCTCTTTGTTTCCCAAGTGTTTGAAATTTCCCAGATATTGTTTCATTTGGCTGATGCTTGGTCTTAACACTATAAGAGACTGATGGTCCTCAGCTGTGGCATTTAGGATTATTCTTGGGCAGGCACCCTCCTGACAGATTTGTGCATTCTTTCTGCATGCACATACTATGTATAGTCATTCTAATCCTGCCTGTATTGTTATTCACTATGTGAGCATGCCCACATTAGTGAAGAATTCAGAATGCTTACAGCTCTTAATAATAACACCCATGTATCTTCTTGAGGAGCATAAGGTTGATCATAAAAACAGAGAAAGTAGCAGATACAAAGGAAATAACTCTTTGAGAAGATTGGTGATAGCTTAGTTAGATTTGTGACTTTGCATGTGAAGTGTATAACTTCATCTCATGTAGATTGCATAGGGTGTTTGATACAGTACCTTCCCCTGGAGGCTTAATCTGGATACATCATAGGACCAAGAGCACTTTAAAACACTTTAACCACAGTATTAAAAAAAAGGGGACAAACTGCTTGAATTGCTGTCTATGATATGTTTAATGTCTGCCTTGAAAGTAGTTCACTTCCAGAAGACTGAACAGTAGAAAAAGTGATATCAATTTTCCCAGAGGATTCCATGAGAGATTAGTCAAGCAAATAAATACACTGAGGATTGTAATTGAAAAAGGTACCATGCTAAGCTCAAAGATATGAAACAGCCACAGGGCATCTGTGAGTTTTGGGTGTGGATATGTAATTTCACTTAAAATGATGGTTAGACAACTTTATAACAGTCTTATTATGTAAATAATGGATCAGGTTTTGTTTCATTCTTTGTTTTTGTCTCAGTGCAAGTGCGTGTTAACCTCTTCAGTGCTATTATCCAGTGTGTATGTGTGTGTGGAACAATCACTAGATCTTTCATTCAACACTGTGGCTAAAAACATGTTGCTGACAGCCACATGTAATCAAATCTGAAAAACAATAAGTTGAGCTGTGTACTTCAGCAAGTCTAGGTGTGTTCTAAGCACAATTCTTAGCCTTACTTCCACTGTCAGTGCAGATGACCAAAATTTCTTGAAAATTTATGTAGAAGATAATAGAAAAATAGTCTTAATGAACATGCTATTTGGGCTTTCTAATCTTTTTTGGCAGCCTTTAAGAGCTGCTGCTTGTGCTACACTAGTGACATAAAGAGACTTTAGTAGAATTCAGGCTATTGTGATGGGGTGTCCTGTGCCTTATCAAACTAATAGGTCCATTCAGTTATTGAATAAATACCAAGAACTCCTATAACTCCCAAGAGATGAGAGCCGTATCCGTAGTCAAGTTACTGCAGTATATGAATGATCATATTTTCTTCTTGAATTTTCTTTAGCTATTTTCTGTTTAGTGATTGCAATATTCTTAGTGTCTTCATGACTGTTGCTTTAATGAATGTTGTTTTCTCAAACAAAACATAGTTTGAGGTATCTTCTGTTTAAATGTTATTTAGCTATAATAGCAAATGCGTAATGAGCAGGTAACTATTAACTATCTTTTTTCAGTTTAGCTTTGTGTTGCTCTGTGGAATAACAGTAATTACTATTTTATGTTTGTAACTGAAGGACAATAATAACTGATTATTCTGTGGAACATGAACCACATATACAATAGAATGCAGAACAGGGATGATAGCAGAAGCTTATAAAGTACAGGTAAGGGTAATAGCTCCATGGTTATAAACAGCTTGCCAATGCCCAGCTGTGATTCATAAAAGGTATGCTGCCTTGGAAGCTGGGCAAAATCAGTTGAAGGGTAAACTAAGAGCAAGTATCAGCACGCATCTTAGTAAACCCTGGGTGCAATGGTGGGGTGGGAGGGAAGGGGAAACCAGCAAGTGTGAAGCACCCTAGCAAACATTCCAAATGACATAAAATATGCTGAAGTGACAAAGAAGAAACAATCAACATTCTGCACTTGCTGCAGAAGGACTTGCCCTAGAAAACTTTTGAGTGTAACAAACTGAAGGGAATTCAAGCAAACCAATATGTAATTTGTGTGCAATTAGCAACTGTTGAGCTTTACACATGAAGATGAAATTTTATACTGTAGATGCTGAGTTTAAAAGACCCAGTTCTTCTTCTAGAGTGTTAGTGGTACTTTATCAATGTTCAATATTCTGTATAAAGTTGATACTGGGTATGGAGGAGTGGATAACAATAGAGGGAAGGACAAAATACTGCTGCTTTTTCTTACTTGTACAGTAACTTCTGCCTCTTTGAACCACTAGGAGTAAACACCACTTGAAGTAGACTGTGCAGATTTTCATAGTGCTATTCTAATTTATATCCTGATCTGTGGTTAAAGGGGGAAAAATATCCAGGTACTTTATCCATTGCTGTCACAAAAAGTAGTTTGAAATAAAACTAGTTTGAATAACAAAGAATGATTTTATTTTTTATTTGTAAATGTTTGGTTTTGTAATGCTTGAAATCTAAAGTACTTATTTCAGCATAATTTTCTATACAATCTCTGTCACTTTCACAGAATTAACCCTGAACTTTAAAGAGTTCATGGAATCAGTTATTTGAAATTCCCCAGGTGATTCAAATGCCTTCCTAACTGTGTTGTTAAGGCTGTTTACACATACTCCCCATCTGCTATGAAGAGCAAAGTAGAAGTACAGATTAATTCAGATCTACACTATGTTAGAGTGGTTTACAGGTTTGTCAGCAAAAGATCTTACAGGCATACCTTCAGATATCTTATTTCCTGTGGGCAGGAAATGCATTGTTTTTGGGATGGGTACTTGGTATGTGAGCCTTTTGTAGGAATCTGTATAGTTGAGTTACCCTCCCTGTGTAAGACTTCCTGCAATATTAAGATGGCTTTATTATGTAGAGACATGACTGGCTGTTTGAATCAGTCACTGAGATGGGTAAGATTGTTATCACAAAGTGTGTACCATTTTCTATTCCAAGTCTGTATAAGATTTTAGTGGAAGCCTGTCTTAGAAAGTTGAACTTTTGTTTTTTGTTGCCAAAGCTGTAGTTTGGGCTATAGTAGCAGATGAACTAGTATTCTGCCTTTATATAGTTCAGTTGGAACTCCCCATCTTCAATAAATTGCTTTTAAATGCTGAAGGGTACAATTTTAGGCATAGCATTGTTATTTGGGAATTTGGACTTGGGTATTCTACGCTCTGCATTTAAACAGGTAAACCTTGAACGAGTTCAGAAGTATTTGCTAGGCTCAGCTTGCCCACTGTTTTGTTAGTTACAAACTGTTACTATAGGGATTTTTCTCTGCACCTAAATAGAGCTAGAATTCTGTAAAAGAAGCAATATTCATGTAATTCATGATTTAGGTAAGCAGCAAGAAATCACAGATGCAACCAAGTCTTGATAGACTTGTGTGCTTATTGTGTTTCTATAAAAACAGATGTAGAAAATGATTGAGAATTTACAAGTAATCAACTGCATGCTGTGTGCTGTGATTTCATGCAGATGAGATTGGCAATCACCATTCTGGTGTTGCAGGGGGGCTGGGAGATTTTTTTGTTTTCCTATATAAAAGAAAAATTCATTTCCCATGCCCCTAAATTCAATTCTAATCTTTATGTAAAAATAAAGTAAAAATCTTATTCCCTGTTTCCTTCTTGTACTATGGTCTTGTTTATCATTTATTCCTATTAGACAAATTAGTTTGTTTTCTTTAGGGTTAATGCTGATAATGGATATTGTCAGTGCACAATG
This sequence comes from Colius striatus, assembly GCF_028858725.1. Lineage (NCBI taxonomy): Eukaryota > Metazoa > Chordata > Aves > Coliiformes > Coliidae > Colius > Colius striatus. Next base: position 11,378,161 of record NC_084762.1, read on the forward strand.
GGTTAATTCGGAGAGATTTCATTCACAGGATATACTGTGAATTATATTTTCTGCATATAATCCTTGTAATGACACTGTGTACTTAATTCTCAAATTCCATTCCTGTTCACTGTTAACACACATGGATTCTTACCCAATTTCAATGCATGAATGACACAAAGTTGAATCTACCTCCTAATCTGTGTTATTTATGTAGCTGTAACTAATAGCCAGATCTGTTCAATTTTTGAATAAATACAAAAAACTCCCATAACTCCCAGAAGATCAGACCAGTATCCATAATTGTGCTAATGTGCTGTATGGATGTCCATATTTTCTTCCTGAATTTTCTTGAACTAACTTCTATTTAGTGATTGCAATATTCTTAGTGTCTTCATGACTATTGCTTTAATGAATGGTTCTTTTCTCAACAAATAGACTTTTAGAGTAGTGCACAATATTGTAACAGTTCTGTGCTGCTCTGCAGCACTACTCATGAACAAATTCCAGTCTTTCAATTGAAATGTTACAACCAATGTTGCACAATATTATGCCACGTTGTAAATATCTCATAAAGGTGTTGTGTTTTATAAACTTGAAAGTATAAGTCTTTTGAAAACTAAATATTTAGGCAGTGACTTTAGTATTTTGGAAGGAGGAAACTGCTATTTATTCCCTAGGAGGGAATAAATTCTAAACTAATTTTTGTAGTATCTCTTCCTTGTCCCCATTTTTTAATGTGAAGGTTTTGAGGCATTGCAGTGGTTGGGAGCAACAGGTTTCTTTTGAATTATTTTTATTTTAGTATATTTATGTGTTTTCAATTTTTGTGGTAGCCTCAGTAGGTGTTAACTCTGCAATACTTTTGTGTTTATTGGGAAGCATACGCAATGTATTCCTTTAAGATGTTCATAGCACTTCAAAGCAATGACCTATATGTTCAAATACGTTCCTATTATAATTATTGATTGTACTATACAGTTAAAGTATTTGGATTTCATTTTCATGTAATTAACTAGTAGATGCTTAGACTGCTGATTGTGGAAAGTTATGATTTTTAAGGTTTCTTCATGACAGTACTGTTAGAGACAGATGTAACTTTTAGGAACAAAAAATACTTTTAAAATTACACATTTACTGACTCAGGTGCAAGATGGGATCTGAGTGAGCTACTTGCAATTTAAGAGAGTTCCAAAAAGCATGAAGATCTGTGAAGAATTACACAGGAAGCACTTAAAAAGAAATCTATATCCAGATGACATAGTTATTTGAGTCTTTATGTGTTGGGGATTGATTTTTATTTCAATTTTGTGTTACAACTGATTGGCCAGCTGCACTTGACTGCAGCAGAATGGTGGCATTATGTTGAATTTAACATCTCTCTCAGCCTATCTCAAGGTCAGTGGAATAACAGGTTGTTCTCTTTGGGGTTCAGCAGAAATGAGCCTCTACTAGTCTGCTAAACGAGTCTGCTTTCAGTCTATTCCTGTGATACACAAGGTTTTGGGATGGTGAACTGCTTATTTCTAAAAGAAATATTGATGGCAGTGTTTATTTGCATGTTATAAGATACTTTGAAGGAAAAGCAACTGATACCTCTTATCTTTCTTTCTTTATCTCAAAGGGCAATGCTCTCCTGGAGACTACAAAGTTTACTTCTTAACTGGGACATGGTTTTAAATTTTATTTGGTGCATTTCCTGAAAAATTATAAAATTAACAATTAGAAGTGGCCTCTACAAGAGACAAAACCAAGCTCTTTAAAAGCTTTGGCAGGAAAGCATAAAATACAGATTCTTTTAGTGAGATGAAAAGATTTTTTGCAAAGTTTTCTTGTATGTGTGGACTGCTTTGAGGAAATAAACAGAATGCACCTGCAGAAAATGAGTAGTGTAGGGTATGCAATATTAACACTTATCAAAGAGCATTTTGTGATGACTGCTTTTGGATAATTCATTGCAAAAACTGTGTTGATAGTGCTGTGGACTCATGCATGGAGTACTAAAATCTTTGTAGTTATGGCAGATATAAATTCCCTTAAGTGAAAATGATCACTGAAGGAAGAATCACTTTGCATTACAAATAGAAAGCTAAGATATCTAACGTAATATTTCAAAAAGTCTGTCTCAGCTTCAGTTTACAAATTCTTGGTGTTGACAGTCAAGGCTATGACAAGTCACAACTTACTTTATTGACTTACTATTGGACTTATCTTGCACTTCTCTCTTTTCCCTGCAGTACTTGATTAAAAAAAACCCCAACAACACACTTTTGCTGAAAGAAGTACTTTTAGTTTGGACAATTGAATCATTGATCTTGTCTCAAAATTTTGGAGGCGTTTTTAATTGTCCATTTTTTTAAATTAGCCATTTAGGAACTAAAGTTTCAAGCATCCTCATGAAAAAATAGTCCAAGTCTTGGCAGTATTGCCCATCCTTAGTTTAAAAATATAATTTATAAAATTATTTATAAAGATTTTTTTTTTTTGGAGGACTTTAAGGAGTTTAAGGACACTGTGGTATCAGTGACTACAAACCAGAAAAGGTAAATTTTCTCAGGATAAACCTGTCTGCATAGTTTTGAGACTTTCTCAATGTTCTAGACCTTTCAAAGTGTGGTCCCTCTACGTCCAATGTTAAGACAACTGTAACTATTCAAAGAAGCATTCATGTTAATTGTTTCTGAGAAATAGAGAAGCAACTATTTATTTCTTTTTGCTATTGGACTTTGCTAAATTTCATGCAGGCCTACATGGTCTTATTAACCTTACAAAATTTATTATTGAAAAAATAAAGTGTGTGCTGACATTGCCTTTTCTTGATTCTACTCAGATATTTTGACTCCTGTCTGATTTCTAGTTCTTAAGAGGTCTGTTTCATGGTACTCAAGTGTTGTCCCCTTTTGAAGAGGCTGAGGTGTGTTTTTTTTTCCTGTGGCTCTGATTTACTTAACAAATAACAAGGAGCATCTTCATGGAAAAAAAAAAAGCCTTTTTCCCATATGTCATTGAACACATATGTTGCCTTAAGTTCCAATTCATGTCAAAGCTACTTCTCTCCTACAATTTCCTATTTAGAGTTTTTCCCACAATGTTTATAAACATTAACAGTGGTGATTACATAGTCTTACCCTAAAATTTGTTTTCCTGTTACTTTTTGAGACAAGGTTTTAAGAATCTTATCTTATACTTTAGTGTAGGTCTCCAGAATGATCCAGGTTTGTTCCTTCTTTCTCTCTTTCAGAATATTAATTTGACAGTCTTGGTATATCTGTCCTCAGATCTATGTGGCTATAGATGTAAGTTCAGTTTTCTAGAAAAGATTCCAACTTGAAATAGTTCTGAGTTGTTTCATTATATATAATTGATGATTCCTGTCTTTTGTCATTTTCCCTCTATCTTCCACATTTATGTTCATTATTAATAATCTTTTCAGAAAAGCAGAACAAAATTAATAGCTGGTGTGTAACTTTTTTGTACATACTTTTGTACTAATTTTAGGCTATTGAATTAGAGTTTCTTTGAGCATCTTTAGTCATATACAAAACTATGATCATTGTTCTACTACTGCTTTATTTTTTAACAGTGCCAACTTTGTGTTATTGCTGAAATTTGCTTACTTGCAAAGGAAACAACAAGTTATTGCTTGTTTATTTTTTTTTAATTTCTTGCCATTTATTTTCTGTCTTTTACTCATATTTTACAGTAAAACATTTTTCAATAAAATTTGTGTCAAACTACATATGGAACTATTCTTAGTACAGAATATTAAAATTACTTTTCTTTACCAGTTAAGGCATTACCTTGTTTTCCATTTACATCTCTTTCATTCCTGTTATTACTAAAGACTGCGTACGATATGATCATAGCTGTGTTTAGATTTTTATTTTCCTGCCCTTTATTGTAAGTTCAGATGTCGCACTAACTTGCAGTTCAAAAGAAATAAGGGTTTCTCTTGCACTGAGTAGTATTATAGTTAGAATTGATGTTAACAGAGTTGTTCATTGTCACGAGGAGTTTTTCACTGTGGATGATTTCTATAGCCTCTTTCCTTTTAGATATTCAGGTTTTCCTGACTTTCTTAAAACTCAAAACAAGCCCAAACTTCCAAAAAAACTTCCAAAATAAACAAAAAAACCCCAAAGAAAAGGCACTAAAACAGCTCTTCCCACCCCCCCCCACCCCCCCCCCAAAAAGACGAATACTTAGATCCGTTTCCTTGAAACTAATTCTAATGCCTTGTTCAGGCCTCTCTGTTCTGTGGCTTTATGAGCAGTTAGCTGGTAGCTCCTATGAGTAGTGGTAACTACTCATTCCAGTGCTATGGATTTTTTTCCTATACCACACACAAATGCTATGGATGGAAGGAATCAGGATGTCTTGAAAGGGGACTGTATGTGTTAAAGTCCTTCATTAGGCCAGTCCTTGAGAATACTGTTTTACATCTTGCACCAACTGTTAAAACACCAGCTCTTAGTCTTTTAACTACAATGTTAATTACTGTCTCTTGACAATCTAGAATGGAATAAGTGGAATACTGCAGACTTTACTGTTGCTAGCTGCCTACTTCTGCCATCCCTATTGTTTGTATGGATGTACAACCTGCAGCAGTCTTGTTTCTACATTGTGCTTTGGTGTTGTATAAAAAGCTGCTGACATCTTCCTTTTTTTATATAGCAGTTGTTATACAAGTCTGACAAGGAACCACATCTACATTTTCCTTGCAAACTGTAATTTTTTTGCTTCTGAGACCTTGAGTGGGAGAAGAGTAGGACAGGAAACAAGAACTTTGGGTTTTTTTTAAAGGTTTTGATATATAGCAGATATTTGTTGATGTGTATATTGGGTCTGTTTCTCTGCAGTGTAAGTGAATACATGTGAAGATACATACCCTTTACATGCCCTAGTCTCTTTAGATATGCTACTTAATTTAACTTTCAGAACTTCCTTTTACTTTATGAGATATTACCTATACCTACTCCTAACAAGAGAAGCAATTCATTTTAGAAAAGTATGTAAATCTGTTTGGGACAAGGTTGGAAAACATCTTGCAATAATTCTAAGCATATAATTGTTTTTACCTTCAATTGTCCTTTAAAGTAGGTAATAATGCATGAAATTAAGTTAAAGGGGACTCGAAAGCTTAGGAAGAACTTCAAATGCAAATAAGTAGGTCAGGAATTGGTTGGAGGAGTTATCTCTCTTCACTAGGTATTAGAAAAGATTTAACGTGTTAGAAGGGAAGGGAACAGACAGTTCTGCAGTCTATTTTCCCTCATCTCAGAATCACTTGTATCTAAAGATAAAGAGCATAGGCTTAGGGAATATGTACCTAAGACTCTAAATTTCCACCTGTAAGTTTTCTCTATCTTATCTTGCATACTTCTTGTGTCTTTTGGGGAAAACCCCCCAAACCACCTATCAGTAGCTCTTTAAGGTCTCACTAGGGAGACCTACTGTCACTTTACGTTATTGGAAATACTGAGTTAATTTGGGCTGATCTGTTGAAGGTGCTATCCTGGTGCTGGCCTGAGAGTGAGATGAAAATGTGGAACTTCGTAAGAAAGAAAAGCCTGAATATACTAGTCCAAGTGTTCATTTGGTGAGAATTTGAGAAAGAACAGTGCTATAACTAGTCTGGTGAATGGAGATCTTGTATCCCATCTTGTAGTTTTAGGTGAGTGTTTTGTTGTTTTGCTGTTCAGTAAATTGAAATGTACAGTAAAATGAAACGGCAGTTATGTGTGAATTTGCACTACATCTAATAAAAACTTCATATTTAGGAAGGCAATACAATCTGCACAGATAATCTAATACTTTCATTCAGAAACATTTAAAACCCAAGTTAAGTGAAATGAATTTGCTTCTTTTCTCTTCCATTCAATAAATTTTGACTGGCACAATGAGTTTTAAGATCTGGGAAACTGGGTATAATATGTAATACAACTCTCCTTTCAATGGAATTTTTAATCATGTTTAAGAGTTACCCTCAAAAATGACAGAAGCAACTTGCCACATAATTATCTCATCCACAGTATGTTATCTTCAGTATTTTCCATTCATGTTTTAATGATTAGACCAAGTCTGTGTTCAGTACTGAACAATATATTTGCCTTAGTTTTCACTGACAATATCTGTTCCCACACTTTTTGAGTGGATGGATGACAAGACAGGGACTGGAGGAACAATGTGCCTTCTGCTGTAAGAGAAGATCAGATTTGTGACCACCTGAGGAATCTGAACATACCAAGTCTATGTGACCTGGCAAGATGCATCTCAGAGTCCTGAGGGAATCAGCTGATGTAGTTGCCAAGCAACTCTTCACAATATTTGAGAACTCATGGCAGTCAAGTGAAGTCTACAGTGACTGGGAAAAGGGAAACATTGCAAAGCATTGCAAAAAAAAACCCCAAACTTTTATTGGCAGGATCAGATATACACTTCATAGCACTGGGTTCCAGGGCCTCACTCACATGTTAAATGCCTCCCTTCATACTCTACATTTTTGTCTTGAATACCGTTAATAGCTTCCAAAGAAAGCACATTAGATCAGTCATGAACCTCATTTGCAGAGGCTGTTGAGGTGACTGAAAAGGTGGTCCCTCTAGAGTTAGGCTAGGGCCAGGAGTTACTTTCTTCATCCTGTAAAGGATGTGCTGGATCTTTGTTAAGAAATAGTTTTCCACTGAAGCGTCCCCGAAGTATTGTGGCTTTTACTACTGACAACTGTGATATCACTGAAATGAATGTCATTGGGGAATGACATCAGTATCAACTGGAGGCAGAAAAGTGTTTTTATTTTGGAAACATTTCAGGTCAACAGAAAGCCTATATAACACAAACCCCGATAGAAGGTAATGTTGCCTTTTGTGCGATACACAAATGTCACATAAAATACATCAATGAGAACTCCTCTTAAATTTGTTACAGCTTTTCAGCCACAGTGCACAAATAATGCAATACAGTAGGAAATACAATTGTATGTGTTGATGTGAATATATACTTTATTATTCCCCTTATGTTACACCCTTGGGCTTGCTTTATGTTTAGAAGCTTTCAATAAAGATGTTACTTACATTTCAATTCCTAAGCTATAATGTCACTTACCTTCTGTTCAGTAAATCCAGGTTAATCATGGGATAAACTCTGTGTCTCTTGCCTGGGATTACTAATAATAGCTCTTCTTTAAAATGATGCTGGAGTGATTAACGAATCTAAGATGATTGTTAGAATTATGCTGCATTATGGATTACTGCAAGAATGAAAGCTACTGGTTTTCAAGCATTTCTGTGCTCATACAGATAATGAGATGGCTTCTTGAAGCTAGGGATTACAAGGCACAGAAGTGCCAGCAATCGTTAACTGGAAGCAAGTTTATTTTCTCCAACTGAAGAGAATCAAAACAGGTGCTACACCTCTTATGCATCATTAAATTGACCTCTCGGGGTGTATGGCACTGGTGGATATTTTTTAAGAGCCCTTGTTCTGAGAGAAACAAGTTCTAGCAGACATATTATTGGTCTCTATCTCTTTGTGTATTCCATTTTCTATCCCCTTGGTATGAGAATATTTTGCTGCAATGTAAGTTTCAGTAAAGAGGAGACAAAGAAAGGAAGTTTGGTGAAGGAGAGATCCTACCAAAAATAAGATAGGAATGAAAGAAGTGTGTTTGAATGCTACAGCTGAGAACTTTGTAATATTTTTTTTTCACAGATTTGAGGGGTTTTTTTAGGTTGGGGACTTCCAGTCAGGCACCTTAGTGTAATGGTGATATCAATATTCCCTTGCTAAATCTATCATACTTATATTCTGACTGAGAGTTGTTGAACACTGGCATATAAGGCCCAGAGAGTTGAAGAGTCTCCCTTGGAGATATTTAGTACCTGACTGGATGTAGCTAGAGCAAGCTCCTCTAGCTGACCATGCTCTTGGAGTTCAGTTGGAGTAGATAATCTCAAGAGTTTCCTTCCAATCTCAACTCTTCTGTACTTCTGCAACTGGAAAACAAACTAATGTTGCTACTATTAAAGTGGTTAGAGGCTGCTGAGTGTGGAATGTCCACAGATCCAACAAAATGCTTGTGAATGGGCTATATGAACTGAAATAAATGTGTCAAATGAACAGTATGGCAGATAGGGTCTTTTTTTGGGTTTTGTTTACAGTGTCTCTCACTGCTTAACCCTCTTCCCCTGCTGCTAACGATATGATTTCTTTAAACCTGTTGAGGTGGGCAAAAGAGAGTTTTCCTATTTCCTACTGTGTCCAAAGTCACTTAAAACCCTTTGGAGGAACGAGGAAATGCAGCCATCTTGGTAGGCCCATTCAGTCCAAGGACACTGTTAGCTTCCTGCCCTGCCTTGGAAGGAAACAATAAGCAGAGGAAAGTGTTGTTTCTAGATCTTTTGGTTTTAATCTGTCCCCACAGACTAGGGATTTTCCCTTTGAAAAACTAGTATTTTTCTACTAGTATTTTAATGTTGTTGTGCCACTTTAGTACCTGGAAACTATCTTGGTTTCCCTACTTTAAGAAAAAGTTGGAGGTAATTTCACCTTCATAGTCTTGCTGACCAAGGTTTCCTCCGCAAACATAGTGAATAAGGGAGCCAAAACAGAACACAGATACTAAAATCAAGTTGATAGTTTTTCCTTTAACAATTCACACTTCTGTGAAAAACTTTTCTGGGGGATATGTTATGATGTGAATATGAACAGTGTGCAGGTATTCTCAACTAAGCTGCCTTTGCTAGGATTTTAATGAATGAGATCTGTTAGTTTTCAGTCCATAAGGTTAATTTAGACTAAACTATAATGCTCAAGGAACTTTGATTTGTTAAGTGATGCTTAAGTGAATTTTATGATGATTACTCTTAAATGGATGCATTTATGCCACATTTCCCTGTAACTTAGAGGCTGAGTTGTTGCAGCATCTGGGTTCCATAATCAATGAAGGAAACTTTTCATTTTATTATGTCAGGGAGCTCTCACGTAGCATCAATTTTTTTTTTCTTATGTTTTTGTTACCATCCAGAATATATTCTCCTATATCGTTTTCATATACCATTCATAGCTTATCCTTGTCAAACACATGGCCATAGCACACTCTATCTGCTCTGACTGAAGCAAAATTTCATACAAACTGATGTAAAGTGTCCTATACTCCCGATGGAGCTTCTGCCTAGTTAGAATCATAGATTCATTTAGGTTAGAAGAGACCTGTAAGATCATTAAGTCCAACAATAAACCCAGCACTGCCATTTCCACCACTAAATCATGTCTCTAAGTACTACATATCTTTTAAATAACTCTGGGGCTGAAGACTCAACTGCTTTGCTGAGCAGCCTGTTCTAAGGCTTGACAATCTCTTGGGTGTCAAAATTTTCCTAATATTTGATCTAAACCTTACTTATCACAAATTGAGTCTGTTTCATCTTGTCCTGTCACTTGGCAGAAGAGATCAATATCCAGCTCAGTACAACCTTCTTTCAGGTAGTTGCAGATAGCAATAAGGTCTCCCCTCAGCCTCCCTTTCTCCAAGCTAAACAACTCAAATTCCCTCAGCCACTCTTCATCAGACTTGTGCTGCAGATCCTTTGACAGCTTTGTTGCCCATCTCTGGACACACTCCAGCACCCCAGTGTCTTTCATCTAGTGAGGGACCCAAAACTGAACACAGTACTCAAAGTGCAAGCTCACCAGTGCTGTGTACAAAGAGACAATCACTTCCCTAGTTCTGCTGGCCACGCTATTCCTGATAGAAGCCAGGAACCTTTTGGCTGTCTTGACCATCTGGACACACTGCTTGCTCTTATTCAGGTGGTTATTGACCAGCACTCCTAGGTCCTCTTCCTTTGGGCAGCTCTCCAGCCACTTTTCCCCAGGCCTGTAGCATTAAACCTTGTTGGATTTCATTCAGTTGACCTCTGAAGAGCCTTCCTAGCCTTAAGCAGATCAACGCTTCTGCCCAACTTAGTGTTGTCTGCAAACTTACTGAGACTGCACATGATCTCCTTATCCAGGTGATTGATAATGATATTAAACTCAATGCTGGGTCTTACAGAACACCACTTGTTCAGCAAATGATACCGTTGGTCTTTTTTGCTGCCAGGCTGCACTGCTGACTCGTGTTCAATGTGGTGTTTACTGGGACCACCAAGTCCTGGTGATTCTGCGCATTCTGCTTTCCACCCAGTCAGCCTGTAGTGGATGCTCCTGTATGGGATTATTCTTTATCCCAGATATGTGGATTAGCTCTTCCCCTTGCTTTACTTCATGGGATTCCTGTCAGGCTATTTCTTCAGCTCCAAGGTCCTCCTGGATGATAGCACAACTCACTGGTCTATCAGCCCCTCCTTCCTGTTTTGTCATCTGCAAACTTGCTGATTATATGCTCTGTCTCATCATCTAGATCTCAAATGAAGGTCTTGAACAGAGCTAGACCCCAGTATTGGCCTCTGAGGTTACACCCTTAGTTTCTGGCAACTTAAATTTCTGTTTTTTGCTGTCTGTTTTATGATTGTAATGTTAGTCCAGGTTTATGTGGTCAGTTTGTGTGTTGTGAAATGGACACTTTTAAAAAATGCACAGCTGGGCACTCCCAGGTTTAAATGGACAAACTTTACCTCAATCCTCTGTGCCAATATTGCTTGTTCCAAGATGCCTCAAGCAGCCTCTCTACTGCCATATTCATAGTAACAGGATACCACCCTTTGACTTTCTTTCACTTTATTAAAGTGATGCCTTATAACATGAGTTGCTTTCCTGTTGGCCACAACATGTTTAAGGCTGTTCCAACACACAAATTTCTTGCATTGTGAAAATATTTCACTACATGTATTGTCTCCAGAAGGTTATGTAACATACCAGTAGTACAGAAAGCAGATTGTTACTTATTTACATATTTTCTTATCTCTATCTTTTGCAAGTCAAGAGTCTTTAAAATATTAAAGTGGTCATTTTATTAATTTACTGTGGTCAATTGATTGACTGCCTATAGAATCAAATTGTATGAACCAGATCCTATTTTGCCTCATCTCTGAAAACTTTTGACCATGAAAAAGTGCTAGCTTTTAACTCTAATTTTGATGGCAATTACTGAGAACTGCGAAGTACTAGTTATCCTTGTTTCTCAAGTAATATTTTGGTAGCCATGGGAAAGAAATTCTCAGAGTAAATGATCAGTTGCATTTAGACCACTCCACCTGAACTCCAGTTTTTTAATAATCAAACTTGGTGGCATCTATTTCACATTGATGACTAAATGTGATAAGATGCCCACACCTACTTCATTCATAGTTAAAGAATAATAAGAATAATTTAGCAGTCTTTCTTTGATACATGTTACCATTTAGTTACTCTGTACTGTAAAAACTGTACTGTCATATAGATATTCTGACAAAAAGTCATGTTCTTCCTGAAGTGAAAATACTTTGATTGCATATTATAAATCCATATCTTACTAATACAAAATATACTTTCAAAATGGAATGTTTATTTGACTTTTGACATAAAAATAGTGACATTGAAAAGCTGAGAATTAATTTAATCAGTGAATCTTCAAAACCTGAGAAGTTTCACTTTTAATTTATATGTTAGAATAGGGTACATGCTGTAGAAATTAAACTGTTAGATTTTTCTTCTTGTCTACCTTTAGGAAAAGGGTTGTTTTTTTTAATACTTTTGCAACTTTGTGCACGCTAACATTGCCTTGTTAGCAAAGTGATAGATTAGATTTATTGATAGATATTAGATTTATTATTTATTACACTTTAGGTTTCTTACCTTAGGGGAAATGCTTGAGTAATGGGTTCAGTAGCTGTAATTAAATGTTTTTCTCTTTATTTCTTCTTGTGTGTAGTAATGTTGCCTAGTGTATGGACCTAGAAAGAATAACTTCAGGTTTTGTGCAGCGTAGTGTTTCCTTCCTTTTTAACTCCATTTCCCTTAAAATCCACTGAAAAGTGTTGCTGCAGGAATTCCAAGTGACAAAATATTAGGATTTTTTTAAAAAAACAGTACTGTATTTATCAAATTTCAGGAAATCACCATTTATGCAAGTGACAAGGTACTAAATGCTAAGCTAAAAAAATACTTTTTTCTCCAGAGCTTTAATAAAGAAATTGAATACTCTTTCACATCCTCCTCCCAATTTGTCAGTAACCATTACCTGTTACAAAATGTCCTGCCTTGTCTTTGCCTAAGTAGAATAAACAATGTCATTCTTTATGCAGAAGTGACCGGTACTCTGAAGCAAGATTTTGTCAAAATATATATGCCCTTGAGTAAAATCCTAGCAGTCACTCTAATAAAGATAAGCTCTGTATTATCAACTGTATGTCAGGCTGGAATATAACCTTCCATGGGGCTACAGAATTCATTCACTGAACTACATTTTACATTGAGAGAAACCCAAGGGGTCAAATGGATTACGCTATTGTAGGGGATTTTCTTTTTATTCTAGATAAGTGTTAAGCCAAACTGGTTCAAAAACATGGAATACCTCCAAACTTGAGGGTATTTGGAAACCCACTAAAAACTTGGAGAGGTGCCTGCTGCTTGTTTGGTTGCTTTAACTTAATGGCTGGGGCTGCTGCAAGTGTACAAGCTATGTAAAACTTGCACAGAAACAAATAGATGTAAAAAAAAAACCAACAACCCGTTTGCCTGCTCTTACTCCTGCATTAGCTGCTTTTGTATTGCAATTCATTTATTAATTCTAAGTGATATCATAGAATCAGAGAATGGTAGGTTTGGAAAGGATCTTTAGAGATCATCTAGTCCAACCCCCCTGCAGAAGCAGAGCCACCTAGATCAGGTCGCATAGGAACATGCCCAGGTGGGTCCTGAAGACCTCCAAGGAAGGAGACTCCACACACACTCTGGGCAGCCTGTGCCAGGGCTCCCTCACCTGAACAGTGAAATAGTTTTTTCTTATATTTAAGTGGAACTTTTTGTGTTCCAGCTTCATCCCATTACCCCTTGTTCTGTTACTATCTACTATAGAAAAAAAAGGGATACCCCAATCTCCTGACACTCACCCTTTACATATTTGTGAATCCCCCTTCAGTCTCCTCTTTTTTAGACTAAACAGCCCCAGTTCCCGCAGCCTTTCCTTGTCTGAAAGATGTTCCAGTCCCCTGATCATCTTGATGGCCCTATGCTGGACTCTCTCCAGAAGTTCTATGTGCCCAGAACTGGACACAGAACTCTAGATGAGGCCTCACCAGGGCAGAATAGAGAGGGAGAAGAACCTCCCTTGACCTGCTGGCCACACTCTTCATAATGCATATCCATTCATTTTGACTCTAAGAAGGTAATCTGTAGCCTTAGCCATTGAAGTTCGTGTCACAAAAAGATAAAGAAGCTTCTTATCTGGTCGTAGAATCATAGAATGGTAGGGGTTGGAAGGGACCTTTAGAGATCATCTAGTCCAACCCCCCTGCAGCAGAGTCTCCAAAGGATTTACAAATAGGAAAAATAGAGGGTTTTTTTTTCTTGCTATAGGAAGAAAGTGTAACTTACCTTACATCCCTACACCTTCAGTGTTACAAGGAAAGGTAGATCAAAGTATAACTGGGCTACTACAGCAGATAGTCTTGTCTTAATTGCTAGATTTAATACATGTTTGCTCTCATGGTGTCTTCACATTAAGGATACCTTTGTCATACCCTACATTTTCTAGCTATCCATTTAAATAATGGAAGAGAAATTAATTCAGGAAGCTTAAGTCCAACCACGTGTTATTCTCTCCATTATTGATGTTTTTATGCAGTTGACTTCTCTGTATAAGCTGTAATACATTCTGTTTAAATTCTATTACGAGTCCAAGAACAAACCTTTTCTTGTAAGTGCAAAAGCTAGTTTGCTTTTTCTATAGAAATGAGTTCTCTTCAGTGCATACATTTAATAGGCATGAAAGGAGAAAAGTAGAGCATTGACTGTTGGCTTTACAAAAAGCTTTTCAGGACATTGGTTCAATTAAACTATTACCAGTATAGGAAAGAAGGATTTTTGTAAATGATTTTATTATTCCCCCCACCCCGCAGCTCTTAAATTAATTTCCTAAACACTAGATAAAATACAAAGAATGATTCTAATCTTCGGTGCAAAGCTCTTCAGAGGTACAGTAATAGCTATACTCCAATAAAATTGCAATATTTATTACATATAATTAATGTGAACTCACAGCATTCACATAAGATAGGATAGCCCAACATCGTGTTCTCAATTTGCTTGACATGCATCAAAATTAAGCTTAGTCTTTTTCATGCCTGGTGGTTAGACAAGACTTCTGAAGATTGGTTCTTTTCTACTTCATTGTCTTTGAAGGCCTTGATGAGTATTTTTGAAGCTAATACTGGTGCATTTCACAGAATAGTAGGGTTGGAAGTGACCTCTAGAGATCTAATGCAACCCACTGCTAAACTCTAGACATCGTCTGGTTGAACCCTTTCATGCTAAAGCACCTAGATCAGGTCACACAGGAACATGTCCAGATGAGTTTAGAAAACCTATAGAGAGGGAGACTCCACATCTCTGAGAAGCCTGTGCCAGGGCTCCCTCATCCACACAGAGAAGCAGCTTCTCCTCACATTTAAGTGGAAATTCCAGTGTTTCAGCTTGTGCCTGTTACCCCTTGTTCCTGTTACTGGGCACTACAGGAAAAAGAGGGGCCCCATCCTCTCAACACCTGCTCTTTAGGTATTTATAAGCATTGATAAGGTCCCTTCTTCAAGCTAAACATCTCCAGGTCTTGCAGTCTTTCCTCATACATGTTCCCAGTCCCTTGATCATCTTAGAAGCCTGGACTCTCTCTAGAAGTTCCCTATCTGTTGTGAACTGAGAAGCCCAGAACTGGGTGAAATATGTGTATGTCTGGCTATGTTATAGTCCCTCCTCCCTTTTCATGTTTGTTACACTTGCCATTTGGTGAGTGGATTTTTATATACTTCTCCACTGTCTTCAGAGAAAGATATTAGATGTGTCTTAGTCTAGTAATCTAACTTTGATGTGTGACTCCCTGAATAGTCAACATTAATCTTGTCAGCATCATGAGTCTTCTCTGCCACATGATATAAACTGTCTTCAGCCCCACTCATGCTCATGTAGTACTTTTTTTTCCAGAACATTGGAACATGCTAAACATCATAAGAAAAAAGAAATATCATTTCATTTTTTCCCAAATGACAAAGCTCACTCTGTGCTTTCTCTGATCTTGGAACAATATGTAAATAAATTGATTTATGATTGTAGTTTAATGAAAATCTTTACTTTGAGTCACTTCAAAAGTCAGAAAATCTAAGACAACCATCACTATACATTTATAAAGTATAAAAACTTATTTTATTCAGTGGAATTACAGATGTGCATGTACTGATCTTTGTCCCACATTGTTTAATAAACTCCCTCTGTATACTTTCCTTCTCATGCAGATTTTATAATTTAGACAATTGCAAATCCTTAAGAGGAAACAATTACATTTACTACACTTGAGCCACTGGGAGACCAAAGAATTTAAATAATTTGCTTGAAACTACCAAGTGCAACAAAGACTTGTTATGAGTACCTGTTCCTTGGCTTATTGTCATTCTCTGATCACTGTGATTAGGGGTGGGGGAAGGAATGCTGGAGCAACAGCCTTGATGCTGTGCAAGCAGTAGCCACAACATTGATGTGTTATCAATACACATTTTTAGTTACCAACAGAAGTCACAGCACTACAAGAGCTGCTGTGGAAAATCACCACCACCCCAGACCCAATACAGTACTTGCAGTGGAAATCAGAAGGCTTGGCTTTTGTTGTCCCTGAGAAAACCGACTTTTAATGTTAGTATTAATCATGTCAGCAAAGATTATGGACTGAATACATGATGTAAAAGAATAAAAAGGGATTTGAGGACATACATCCTGACATGACTTTGAAGAGTGTCAGAGCAAAACAACTTTCAGTTCTATTAACGGCTGTTAACAAAGTTAATCCCGACTGTATTTACACCTACTTGTTTACCCTATGAAAGCTATTTTAATAGAGTATCAACTGTGTAGTTAAGGTGTGGTAGGCTGAGATGCTTCATGTACTAGCAACCATGGAAGAGAAGTTGGAAGAGAATATGATGAAGAGAGTAAAAATATTTAATATTTAGATCACAACTCTTTTTCAGGATTACTTTACCAGTCTTTGTAGTAATATGTGAGCTGTTAATAACCACTGATTATATTCCAGTAAAATAACAACAAAGACAGCTGTATATACTTTGGAAATCAGTCTAACCTCTGAGAGTAATACTTAGGTAGACTTATTTAAAATTTACAATTGGAAATCAAAATGGAAGAAAGGCTGAATGAAGATGTGTAGCGGACTTGTGTGGCCAAGTTTTTTGGTAGCAGGGAGGCCACAGGAGTGGCTTCTGTGAAAAGCTGCTAGAAGATTCCCCTGTATTTGATAGGGCCAGTGCAGCCATTTCCAAGATGGACCAGCTGCTGACCAAGGTAGAACCAATTAGTGATGGAGGTAATGCCTCTGTGATTAACATATTTGAGAAGGGGAAGAAGTTACTACATAGGTGCTAAAAAAATGCAGAAGAAAAGGCGAGTGGGAATGCGACAAATCCACAGGCACTGAGGTCAGTGAAGAAAGAGGGAGAGGTGATGCTTCAAGTGTCCTGTGATGAAGATGATGGCGAGGCAGGCCCTGCCTCTGCGGCCTGTAGTGTTCCATGGTGGAACAGAGATCTACCTGCAGCCTGGAGAGGATTCCATGCTGGAATGATTGGATGCCTGAGGGAGACTGTGACCCCATAGGAAGCCTACAATGGAGCAAGTTCCTGGAAAGACATATGGAAGTGTGGAGAGGAGCCTGCACCAGAAGAGGTTTTCTGGCAGGGCTTACTACCTTCTGAGGGACCCACACTAGAGCAGTCTGTTCCTGAGGGACTGTTTCCCTCCTTTGGATGAGACGCACACTGTTGTCCCTATTCCCCTGTGCTGCTGGAGGAGAGGAGATTGAAACTCAGGAAGGAGCAATAGGGACAGGCCTTTCAGGTTCACTCCTTAGAAATTTAATTTCTAAGATCAAGACCTAGTACAGTGGCTGTGTGTGGCCAACTTTACTTGCAAGTCAAGATACAAATGAATAAATGTAGTTAAATGCAATTCCTGTGAGTTTGAGCTAACTTGTGTGATCAATGGTAGGTTGCAACTAGAAGTGCAAATAATAAGTAACTGATGGAAGCTGAGCTTTCAGATTTTTCTTCTATATTGTTTTGTGTAAGCTATATTGTGTCCTCATGCTAATAAGACAAGGAAAAAAATGTTTGGTAATAAAAAGTACATAGTTATGCACTGATGCTGGGAGAAGCGAGTTGAGAATAACAAATGTATAAATACATTGTTTGCAAAGGAAACAAATGTATTTTTCCATTTGTGGATTTCCATGGAAACTGCCTGGAAAATTGTAATTACTATACTCAGAATCAGAAACAGCTTTCTTGGAGATAAAAGAAATATCTACCAGTTTTTGAGACTCATTAATGTAGTCATGACCCTTTATGTCAGGCTGATATGCACCTAAATATAAGTATCTTTTACATGTTTCCATAGCCATGAGGCAAGCACCGTAATCAAGGGATATAAACTCTATATAATCAAGTCAAGAGATATAAACTCTTGCTTCTTTCCCAGAAGACCAAACTGCCATTGATAAAAGATGCTAGTAAGCAGTTGCCTCTTTTGTTTGTTTGTTTGTTTTTGTTGTATTGTTGTTGTGTTAGATTTTTGTTTAGTTCAGCTAAAGTGTTCACCCTGGGATCCCAATATGAAATAGTTTTTATCCTTCTGAAATCTATTCTGTAATGTAATACAGCTCAGTCACGCTTTCTTGAATGAGAAATGGGAAAACACTGTGGAGTTCTAAACATGCTGAAAGCTCCCCCTGCTGTTGAAGAAGCCATTAAGAGATGAATCATCCCTTTGGATGTTGTGTTTAAAAGTCAAGAGGAAATTGTGTAAACAAGCTAATGGTCAAAAAGTGTTTATTTCAGTGATGACATTTTCAGCTGATGAAAGGAAATCTGATATGTTTGCATTAGGGTTAAATTACTGTAAGAATCATGACATTAGAGAGAATCCATGGTGAGAAAGAAGCTATTTCAGTTAAACCAAATGAGGAAAATGTGTTTTTTGTTTGTGGGTGTTTTTTTAGGTTTTTTTTGTTTATTTGGGTTTTTTTTTCCAACTGCACCATTATATTCAAGGTGTTTATCTGAGTCATATATAGTTAAGGTTAGAAATTCTGATTAATATCAATTAGCAACCCCTGAAGGCTATAGTTTTAAGAATTTCAGTTATTTTATTGTAGCAATGCTGTATTCTGTAAGTAAGGTGCAGTGAAGTTGCTTAAATTGAAATGCTGTGTGGTTGTAGCTTGAGTTAAGGTAATTGTCTTGTCTTCAGCATTATATTGAAGAAAAACATAGATACAGGATAGATGCCTTTATATCGTTCTGCATATGAACAATGTGCTCCTGTTTTCCACTGGTGCAACAGGACATGAACCAATATAATTGAGTTTGATAAGAATAAAAGGAAAGCATCTGGATAGCATTCAGATAGAAGAAACAAACTGTATCTTTAACTATTTTTAAAAACTTTCTTTTTTGAGCTTCTGCTATCTTTGATGGGAGAACAGCACCACAATTCTATTTTCCTCTGTTTATTCTCCTTGAAGTGCCCATCATACATAACTATTCTTGATGTGTATCAGCCAAACACATAACAGGACGTTCAATTCCATTTTACTCTCAATCTACAGGTAGCTGTTTGTGGTGGGTTGACCATAGTCAGTTGCCAGATCCCCGTCTACTTGTTCTGCTCTCTCACCTCAACAGAACCAGGGGAGAAAATAAGATAGGGAAATCACATGGGTCAAGACAAAGACTGGCAGATCACTGACCAGTTGCTGTCACAGGCAAAGCAAACTCAACATGGACAAAATTAATTTATTGCTCATTGAAAATAGAGTAGGATGGTGAGAAACAAAGGTAAAAATCTAAAACACCTTTCCTCCATCCATTCACTCTTCTGCCCAGGCTCACCTTCACTCCAGACTCCTCTATCTCCTTCCCTCTGAGGCGTGCAGAGTGATGAGGAATGTGGGTCTGTGGTCAGTCCCTAACAGCTCCTCTCTGCCACTCCTTCCTCTTCAGACGTCTCCTGCCTCAGCCTGGGCCTTTCCCAGGGGCTGGACTGCAGGGAAACCCCTCCACAGCAGGGTCTGTCATAGGGCCATATTTGGACTCTTTAGTGTTCATCATGTCAGAAGCATTGTCCAGTGCCTTTTATAGCATTGAATAATAAATTGTTAACACCATAATAATGGGAAAAATGTCCTTACAAGTCTCGATTCAGCAGATTGCATTTGATTTCAGCATTTTATTTGGTGACAGCTGTCACATTAATACATCATTTCAGTGTATGTAGAGTGAAATGCCTTTTAAAATTTTTCCTACTTGTACTGATAAGATTCTCTATTGTTTTGATAAGGTAAAATATTTTTAAATGAGTCATCCTAGAAGTCAGCACTTGGGAATTTTGCACGGAACAAAATTTGATTGAGCTCAATTGACAACTAATAAAATGTTTTCATTTTTATGCTTGCTTGTGGTTTCTGTAGCATGGCAGGTCTATATTAATGCTCTTTTCTGCTACTGGTTTGTATAACAGTGGTGAATAAAAGGTCTATTTTACGTGAGGATTTATGTCTTGTGTTAGTAAGTATGCATTATCCCAAATAAAGACTGTACAATCCATCTCTTTATGTATTGACATTAGCTTATTCTTTACTCTGTGTCTGACCACTTGCTTATCACATTTAACAAAACTTACAGAGAAGGCAGCTATTATCATAAAATTATTATAGAGAGGAGTGGAGTCAGGTTTCAGGGAAAAGTTTACAAGGGAATAATTGAAAATATAGTCATACATATAATTGAGATAAGCAGCTCATTATTATTTCAGAAGGTCATGAGAAAACACCTTCGAGATATGGCTCTTTTTCTATATGAAGACTGGCTGGCAGGCTGTTCTTGCTCTGTTTATGAGCACTTCCTACTTTCTTGAAGCAAAAGAAACAGCTGAAACCACTTAAACTCCTACAAATCTAAGTTTAAACGGATGGCTTTTATCTGGAGTCAGTTCCTAGAAGCTAGGATGCTAGGGTGCTAGCGGGAATAAGATCGGGCTTAAGTGACTTAACTAAGCCTAGACTAAGATCTATCTGGAAAAATAAGATGTTAGTATAACTAAAAATTGAATTATGCAGTTATCAAATTGTTAGTTGTTTTTGTTTAAAAATAATTGCTATCATAATATAAACCCTCTAAATTCTGACAGAAAAAGCCATAATATTTTCTTCCTGGAAGTACTTATACAGGACCTTAGCTAAACATACAATTCTATCTTTATAGAGAAAACAAGAGAGGTAGAAATTATTTCTGGATTTTTAGCACAATTAAGATTAAATTCACCTTGGTAAATGAACCCTTTACTCATTTTGATTTGGCTTTTTTTTTTCTGCCATCAGCTAAAGTTTTTCATCATGCAGCTTTTTAATTTATATGGGAAGAGACAAACAAAGGGCACGTTAGGGCTAGCCTTTTGAAGGATATGCAAGGGAAGAAGAATTGAAACAGTCTACCTTCCATCTTGAACCAGAAGGAAGTGCACGTCCATTGTTCTCCAAAGAGTTTATTTCTAATCCCTTATTTTTGACCTACAAGGAGTAATAAGGAAGAGTATGATCACATATTTCAGAGGGGAAGACATATTCAGTAGGCATTTTCCCCTTGCTTGATATTCTTTCATATCTGAGTTGTGTAGAGTTGAATAACCTCCATTCTGTGACTATAGATGAGAAGCTTCTAGATCTTCTCTAGACATGAAAATAAATGGTTTCAAATGGGTATTATGTGGAAATTGTATGCATATAATGTAATGAATTAGCTTTTAAGTACCAAAGGTAGAAACTGTGAAGGAAGGATTCAATTAGTTAGAAAAAAAAAGTTATGTCAAATGGCAATGAAGTGCCATGACAAATACTTTTTTGCATAGAAGTTATTTAAACGTACCATTTAAAGCTGTATGTGCAATGCTCCTGTCTTTGCCTTCTTTATCAAAATAGTAATATACAAAAGCAAAAATCAATCATATTACCATTTAGTTCTGTTTCAGAATGAAATAGTGCTTGTCTTACTATCTTAGAGGTGAACTGGACAAATGCTGACTAGTAAACTGGTAATAAAAATCATTTAATGCCTGTGGAATTCACAAAATCCATGAGGAAATGACAAGAAAATGATAGATGTGTAAGGTTTCAGCTGCTGAAAATCAGCATTAAGTCTAACTGAACATATGAGGATATTTCAGTTTCAGAGGAATGAGTATCTGTAAATATGCAAACGTATTCATTGTTTAGTAAAGGCTGACCAGTGCAATTCTGGGCATAGCAGATCTTTTCTGTCCTTTGCCTGATTTATGTGAATTAGACTTTAGACTTTTGGGGGAAGGGAGCATTTGGAAGGCCTAGGTTTTATTGCTCACTGGTGCTTTTACAGAATTTAATCTACTGGTTTCTGGAGTGCTAATAAACATTATAAATAATGAAGAATTACTAGAATTGTGTTTCCATAGATTAAAAATTAGTTGTTTTCTTGTTCATTAATTTTCTTGGTCCACTTTTAAATGCTTAAAGTGTGCTTGTACAAGTCTTTGTACTAATCCCTAAAACTATCCTTAAGTCATTCTAAAAGCCCCTCCTATTGCGATATGTCTTTAGAAATTAAAAAGCTCTCACCTTTTTAGGGCTCCTAGACACATAATAATAACAAACTTCTACATAGTTCCAGTGATGCTCACATTTCAGGATGTTTTCACTTACCTGTTTGCAATATTTTGTCAGATGGAGGAAAATACAAGGCAAACACCCTTAACTAGCAGAGTTATTGTCAATATCAAGATGTAGACAAAAGGGCTGTGAGCTATGACAGAAGTGATTGTTAGAACAGTCTGTTAATAGAAACAATACTTTCTCACAGGAAGAAATACAATTTATGACTATTTTCTAAATTGTTTCCTGTTAAGTGAGGCTCATTGATACAATGATGCTAAAGCAATTTTCACTAGGATTTACTAATATAGAACTGCAATACTTCCCAAGGCTCAAGTTGAGCTCCCCACTACCTCTGAGCATGCAACAATGTTTCTTCTAGTAATCAGTGGCAAATGAAAGGTAACTTTCTCACTTTCTGACTCCTGTGATATCTGCTCACATATGTCACCTAAACAGTTCCTATGTGACCTAATCTAGGTGAACCTGCTTCTGCAGAGGGTTGGACTAGATGATCTCTAAAGGTCGTTTCCAACCCCTACCTTTCTATGATTCTATATGTTGAAATCATATGATAGGGAACATATGTGCTTATTTAAGCTTTTCAGTATTTGGTAGTTAGATGTGGTGGGCTGATTTTGGCTGGATGCCAGGTACCCACCCAGCTACATCATCACTCCTGGTTTTAACTGGACAAAGGGGACAAAAGTATGACAAAAAGCTCATGGGTGGAGATAAAGACAGGGAGATCATTTGGCAGTTACTGTCATGGGCAAAACAGACTTGACTTGGGAAAAATTGATTTATTTATTCAGAATTCACCTACAGTCAAGGGGAATGAGCTGAGCAGGAATTGTTTGTATCACTAATGAAGACTTGAAGATAGAGTACTGTTTTTCATTTTTGCAGTCCCAAATTGCACTTTCTAATCAGCTTTATTTAGGCTTTTCAAGACTGATTTTTTTAGCCATGATTGAGTTTTTCTTATTCCCCTTTCTCCCCAAGGTTCTTTTATTGCCACTTTTGTAATATGGATTAATTAATACATTCTTGTCCTCGAGATTCTCGTAACAATGGGAGAAATCTGAAGATAAACTTGGAGATAAGTACTATAGTGCAGACTCTTTTTCCTTTCTTTATAAATCATCTTTTGTTAAATAAAGACTGAATATAATAGTATGGATAGTGACTCTGGGTAAAGGTATTTAATTTGAGAAATAGCATTTGCATTCCTCCCTGCATTCTTGGTTTTATTGAGTCTCTTCTGGGATTACCCAGCATAGTAGTATTGAAAGACAGGGTAAGGGAAGTTACTAAATCTTTCATGAAGTTGTCATTTATTACTGTAATTGAATTGTATAACCTTTAAGGCTCTGATTTAAAGCTAAATACACAGTTAAACTCTAAAGAATGGAAATGTTGATTGATGTTTAGTACATTCGTAAGCTCATAAGGAAAAAGGCATGCTTGTTTTGTTCTGATATATCTCAATGACCTAAATTCTGTGGAAGCAATCAATACCTACATATGTGTACACACTACAGTTCTTTTGGACCTATATTCAAGCTACCTTTTGCATAAGATGAAACTTTAGCCCTAAAAACCAACCCTGTTTTAGTGAATACCTGTAATTTTCCTCCACAAAGGAGTAAACATTCAAATGAAGATCAGGAAATCCATTTGTAATTGAAGTTGTTCAGGTGAATGCCTTAATATTTTAAGTGAGATGAAATATTAATTTCTGTTTATTTTGGCTTCTTGTGGCTACAAAAGGGTATATTTTTGATACAGCAAGTTTATAGTTATCTTCTTAGTTTAAAAAGCTACTAGTCTTGCAACAAGGAGACCTTGAATTTTTATATATGCCCATTCTTCTAAATTGATATCAAGATCTACTGTAGATGCTTTTCTTCATTATCTTGATAGTGTTTTCTCAGTGAAAAAAAAGGTGTTTTGCTGAAAGATTTATCTATATGAAACATTCTACATTAGTCAGTCAATTTTCTTTGCCAACATTTAAAACAAAGCATTGTTTTGACTAAAATTAACCTTTCTAGAAGTTTTCATCACTGTTAGAAACCCATTCTCTCCTTCCTTCAATGTTTGTTTTTTCCATCCTTCAAATACTTTTATCTTTGTTGCAAAGTTCTATCAGTGATCAAATTGCTCTTTGCACGGGCAGCATTTGGGAAACTTTCTCTTAGAACTGAGGCACTCTCCACTGAGATTTCCATCTGTTAAGAAGTGCCTCACTGGGTAGCTCTAGAGTTATATTCATGTGATGTGGAACTTGATCTTTTCCAGTGTAAATCTGAGTCTGTGCCATATGTTGGGAATGGCAACAGAGTGTGATGGCTATTTAGCTGAATGCTTTCATTAGATCTGATAGTTTCTTCTCATATAACATGTTTGTTTGTCTACATGTTCTGATGTGGATGAGTGGGACTAATAGCCTGGATAGCTCTGCTAATTTTTCACAGTTGTGTTTTAGAGAGAGGTAATGAATAACAGTCTTCTGGTAGTGAGGGTGGCAAACAGTTTAAAGTGTATGCACAGGCATTAGAGGACTCAGTTTCTCAAATGGATTAAATGAAGTTTAATGTTTTGAGATATGATCAGGAAAGAAAAAAAAGAGTAATTCAGACCCTAGTAATCAGTATGGAATATCGTATTTTAGCAGTGGCCATAGGATAGCTATGTTAATCGTGGAAATATTTATAACATGAAAGCTCTTATTCCATCTTTTATTCACCTTCCTACTAACTGATCCCTGTTCTTGATCTTTAAGCTGTTCTAACATTTATGCATTTTTTTAAGACACATTCTAAAAGCATTCTCTGCTCTTAGTAAGCACTCATGAGAATTTACTTTCACAAAACATCAGTAGTAGGTGAGGAAAAAACTTCACTGCAACTGCAATTGTGTGTCTGGTAATGCACTTCTGTAATATAGTACTTAATCTGTTTTATACGTGGAACCTTCAGGACAGCATTTGTGAGTGCTTGCATTACTCACCTGAAACTCCATCAACTGGTTTTGATGTTATTGATTTCC
The DNA here is from genome assembly GCF_028858725.1 of Colius striatus. NCBI lineage: Eukaryota > Metazoa > Chordata > Aves > Coliiformes > Coliidae > Colius > Colius striatus. The sequence goes on from NC_084762.1 coordinate 11,403,068, forward strand.
TGTTCTTGCCTTCCTTCTGGCTTCACAAGAAAAGCAAAAAGTGGTGTGATTTTTTTTACAGCCACATAATTTACTCCTGCAGTGATATATTTCCATTATGCTGAGTTTCTTTCTCTAATGTGTTCTCATCTCTTGTGTGCTAGCAGGGATGTTATACCGTATAGTGCAGTGGCAACGCTTCTCTTACAAAATTTTACACTTTGTGGGTTTTATCATTCTTTTAAAGGGATTGTTTATGAGCTTAAACTACAGAACTATGTATTCTAGGAATAATTGAATATTGCCTAATGAAGTCAAGAAATGCTGATGTTGCTTACACAATCTCAATTTGATTCTGCGTGATAGAAATGAACTTTCTGCAACAGAATCTGTTGGATGGAAATAAATAGCTAGAAATTCTGGAAGCTAGGGCACTGTAGTGAAAAATCTTTGCAGTTCCAAAATATTGGATTTTAGTTTTCTGAATGTACCAGCAGCTCTAAATAGAATACACAAATTGAAAATATTAATAATTTGGCTTATAGTTATCTCTTTTAATATCTTGAGAGTTTACGTGTAGCTTACCTGTTTACATGCATTGTAATGTCTACATCTATTGAAAACTTACCAATTTCTGTATCACTTTGCACAGTGTTGTATTACAAACCTGCAGACTCAGTTATGAATTAAAAGAATTTGGTATTGGTAGCATTAACATAGTTTAGGAATTATTTAACAGAATTTAATTGTGTAAGACGGGAAAACAGTTAACTTGATAAATAGTATGATGTCTTTGAGACATGACATTGGTCATTCCACCTGAATTCATGCTACTGATTTACTGTCTTGGTTAACAAAAAGAGAGACATAAGGAATCCATAGTTGATGAAAAGATGCAGACTATGTTTAGTGGTATATGCCATTTATTTATACATATTTATACAATGTGGGTAGATATCTTAGTTTCTCTCAGTGACATATATATAAATAAGGTTGTTTTGAAATATTTTGTTATTATTAGTTTCCAATTCATTCTTTTAAAACATGTTATGAAATTGAAAGGAGATCACATAAATGTCTTTTATAAAAAAAGAGTTCTCATTTCTTGCAGACCAGTGATTCTTACAATGAGGTTTAGTTTTACAAGTTTTCACCAAATCAAACTATCTTGTTCTGTCTTCCTAATAGACTTCCTATATAGACTTAAAGCTAGAAAAATACTGGGAATCAGAAAAAAGACCCTGAAACATCAAAAGGCCCAAACCACTGTTGAGTATAACTTTCAGGAAAGCTTCAGTTCTGCAGCTGGATCATTGAGGGCTACTTCCTTCTTCCAGGGCTTGAGTCCTTTATCACTGAGGATGACGTTTGCTACTGACTTTCACATCTTTGACCAATTCTTCTATTGGAATTATCCAGTCCAGAAGATTATCTCCTGTCCTTAGTTTATAGATGTTCAATGTCAAGAAACCATCTTCAGGACACTTCTGGATGTATGTGCCCAACCTTAATGTCTTACTACTAGCAGATACTAGGATAGCTAAAGGCTCGGTTTAACATACTGGTTCCATGTGACTCACAAATAACACAGTCCACTTCAAAAAGCTTTCATAGGACTTAATTAAGGTTTCCCACAATTATCTCTTTGCAGCTGTTACCTGTCTATTAGGCTATTAAAGCATATTTTTCTGTTCTTTAATATGTACATATTCTAGAAAATCTGCTCTAAATGATCTTTGACCACAATTAATATTCAATGTAAAGGAAATGATGATAGCTGTTTAGTTATTCTGTCGGTTCAATTTATTATAAATAATTCTAAAAACTTAGCAAAACCTGCCAAGTTTCAACTGAATGAATGCTAACTGATTATAACTGTCAGACCATTGAGTTTAAACAGTGAAAATTGTAAAGGATACATAGTAATTATTTTATATTTTAGCTATTTTGAGTCTGAGTGAGTTTTTTCAGAAAGAATTCCTTCTGCAAATAAAAAAAATGTGGATCAAACAACAAAGAACAATATCTTTAGTTTATGTCAGATTATTTGATTGTTTGGGTTGGGTTTTCTATGACTTTGTTGTACAACTTGTAAGATCAGAAGAAACTGTACTTCTGTTGACTTCGGTAATCCATAGGAGATGATCTCCAATAAAAAAGTAATGTTGCATCACGTCTGCAACTTCCAAAAAGCCTTGTTTCATTTTGACAATGAAGTGATGCCGATACTATCAAAATATTTCAATGATGAGATTTTTTTTTTTGCCTTCATTTCTAGTCTGGAAATGAGCTAATTTCACATTTTAGTGCGAGTCTCATATTTCTTCTTTCTGTCATTAAAATATGTATTATTTTTCTGAAGGCTCATCTTTGGTTAGATACCAGTACTAGCTTGTTTGTGGACTCATGGACTGTAGTGTCAGGCAGGTAGCAAATCACTCTTGCACCCCTTCTATGAAGGAATCAATACTCTGTATCTCTACTTTGTAAATTTTTTTCAGATCCTGAGGCGTAAATTATCAACTATGGAAACAACAAGCAGTACAAGTAAAGAATATGTAAGAGGTGTATTATTAGTGTAAGAGGTTACACTGATGTGAATTTCAACTATGTAGAGCTCAATGATTTCAGTAATTATTTTGCTCTAGCTAAAAAAGATAAGCTAATTTATGAACAGGATTAAAGACTAGATAGAATTAAACAGAATTAGATTGGAATAAATTTATTTATCCACAGATGATTTTCACCATATATATTCAACATACCCCAGCATTCTCTGGAAAAGTTAGGTGATGTAGGAGAAATGTTTATTATGAATAAAGATACAGCTCCACATAAAAGGTGTTTTTTTAATATGTTATCCCACTAACTCTTAAACAGTAATTACATTTACTAACTTACAGCATTGTGGTAAATCTCTTGTGAGCTCTTAAATGGAAGTTACTATCTGTGCTCATACCATGGGTTTTACTTCAGGTTAACAATTTGTCAAACATATACCAGTTCTCCGCTCTTCTACTGCTTTCTACTTTGAGTGATGAGGAAGCTTCATCAAGTTATATGACTTTGTAAGTCACATGCTCAAGAAGCAGGCAAAATGAAGCTTTCTAGTTTTGCATGTACAAACACATACGCATATATGTGTTTATTACCCACTAAATTTCATCAATTTCCCGACTGAATGATAACTTATGTGGTGTTCCTGTGTGACCTACTCTAAGTGGTCCTGCTCTGGCAGGGGGTTTGGACTAGATGATCTTTCGAAGTCCCTGCCAGCCCTTAACATTCTGTGATTCGATGGTGGTTTTCTATGCAGTGATAATTTTATGTTTGTCTTACTAGAAGTTAGTTATAGCCATAGTTGTTACTTTTCTTTTTTGGATTTTTTTCAATTTTCATTATGATTATTATTATTTAGTGGTGAAGATTATATAAGCTGTATGCCAACTTTGAAGTAATCTTCATGTCTGTGATTTATCAAGAGTATTCAACTGCTTTGAATGACAGATATGAAGTAAAAATATTTCTAATATTCCTAATATACCTAACTTCAAGTCTCTATTTTTTCGTCTTCCAGTCAAACTTTAAGTAATTACAGCCACTGTACAGGGATAGTATAAGGGTTGATGAACTATCACGTAACCTGAAGAATGGGGGAAAAAAGTACTTTTCATTACTTCAGAGCAGAATTAAACTAAATGTTACATTTATGCCCATTCTTCAGTAGATAAAAGGAAGTAACAGTCAGACACAGGAATATACAATATCTTACTCAATTATAACAAATCCAGTAAAGCACGGCATACTGCAAATCATATAGTCATATATTAATGGCCTTATTTGTGAAAATGCACGATAACTGCAACTTTAGGTACTTGGGTATAGAAATATTTCTCTTGTTCATAGAAAAAAATCAAGTTTTCCTTTTGATCTTTCTGAGACTGTCATTATATGTACTTTTAAAATAGATATATATTTTACAAGAGCATGCTTATACTTATTGTCTGCTTCAAAATTCTAGAAACTAATACATCATTTAACATCAATAATATGGTTTTTCTTATATCCGATTGCTAGTTAAGTACTAGCCAGGCAATTGCTTACTCTTTTCCCTACTCCCCAGAGTGGGACAGGGGAAAGAATGTGAAAAACAAAAGCAAAGCAATTCATAGATCAAGATATAGGTATTTTAAGAAGCAATGGAAAGAGGAAGAAGACAGACACACACCCCACAAACCTCACCAAGCAATGCAAAGGCAATGACTCACCATCTTGTACAAATAGACCAATGCCCAGCCACTCTGAGCAGTGGCCACCTTCCAACCCCCAGCCCTCTTCCTTTTGTTTTTCTTGCCAAACATGGCATTATATGGTATGGAATATCTCTTTGGTCAGCCAGAATCAACTGTCCAGGTTTTATCCCCTCTCAGCCTCCTCCTTACACCTAGCCTACTCACTCAAGGGGCAGAGTTGGAAAAAAAGAAAGCCTTGACTCTGTGCAAGCACTGCTTGGCATTGATCAAAACACTGGTGTGTTATCAGCACTGTTTTAGTCACAAATCCCAAAACAAACACAATATGAGCTTTTATAAACCAAGTTAATTCTGTCCTAACTAGACTCAGTACAGAGCTATAGCTGGATGTAATAGCTGATAATGGTCTTCTGCCCTTCAATATTTCTTTCTTCTTCCGTCAAAAAATTCATATCCCAACTGAGTCTTCATTTTGCTCTTCTGTGCTCTTGTCTTAGTAAAGGCTCTGCACTAAATGGCTCTTCGTTCCACTGCTCTAGTTGGAATTCTTTTATTCTGACAACAAGTCTCTGAGCAATTTAGATGAGGTGACACAAGTGTCTTTTTAAAATAGTGCTATCACCTGTCCTTCTATACTGTAAAAGTATTGCTTCATATATCTTAGGGATGGAGTTGCTTTTTCTTTCACAGGTCCATTTCAGTGGCAATTGTCTGTCATTTAGTGACCTTTCCTTCAGTATTTCTGACTACTCAAGTCAAGTGATGACTCAGTACTCACATCAGTCCTTAATGTATTTCTCCTGTTAAACATCTAATCTCTGAGATATACCAGACTGACAGTGTTTTTCAGTGTTCCAGTCTTTTTCTGCAGTTATTGATACTTAACAGCTTTGTGGGATCCTATTCAGACATTGGGATTTAGATATCCTGTTCAGATATTTGGGCTTTTGTGAGTAAGACCTTTTCATGTAAACCCAGGACATTAATGAGTCATAGAGGTGCTGGTGGATGAAAATTGGTTCTCTTTGGTCTTTCTGGTATCACAATGACTTTCTCTGTGCTGAAAAATCTAATGCTTACACAGCATTAAGAAGATGCCATGTCTAGCCCATGCTCAGTACCATGAAATTACTCTTGAGATAAGCTTACTAGGCTAGGTTCCATACCAGTCTTTTGTGCATGTTCTACATTCTAGATTCAAAGTAATATTGTGCTGTAGTGAGAGCCATGATTTGAAAATACATATGGAAATGATTCTGTTTATTGAACATATAATATTATTATATCTGAAGTATCATAAGATAAACAAAGCCATCTCCTGACACCAGCATTGCTTGCATTTCTAGAAGCAACACATCTGTGAATGGCCTGAGATTAAAATTGAAAGGATCAAAGATATCAAAATGATAAAACCAAGGCTTTGAGAGACTGTCAGGTTATTTTCCTCTTTAGGAGTATGAATACACACCAGTACACCCTCCTTTCCAGGGAGAAAAAAAAATCATGATAAAACCCCAACAGCTCTGGGAATGCTCTAACCCTTTTTTTCTCTCTCAGAATACTGAAGGTGGCCTTGGAAAGCATCACATTAAACTATGTTCCTCCTTCATTTTTTCTCATAAACCAAATGTACTGCACTAAGGAAGGAAATTATCTTGAATTTACTCTGAAATGCCAGAGGAAAAAAGGTAACTAAAGCTGATACTCAGAAATGAAATGGAATGTTGATCCATTTCATATTAGATAAATATAGTCAGTGTTCATCAAACAAATGCTTTGTAATCACTTAAGGTGTTCTAACAACTCTGTAACACTTCAAATAGATTTTAAACAAAAAATATTTGGATACCTCTCCTTGACTAGAATAATTACTAAATTATTCATCGTATATTGCCTTGCAATTGCTTAATAAAATTTAATGATCAGGAAACTACTGGAAACTGTTTTTGTTTCTTTCTTAATCAGAGAGGAAATAGATTTAAAAATTAGAGCTTTAACTTTTTATGTATGGAGGGGATTCTGTTTAGCCTTTTATCATTATTAGACTTCTATCTTTTATTCCTTTTAGCATTGGAAAAGTTCTGAAGTAAAGAGGAAAAAAATAGCAGCATAGAAAAATAGTGATTGTATTATTTTCTCTTGACAATACAGATAGATTAGTATGAAGAGTATACCAAAACCAAAAATCCAAAAATTGATCTAGAGACACTCAGAAATGGAAAGGAAAAGAGGTGACACCCTGAATTCCATAACAGTTTTCATTTTTCCACCAGCTCTTGTGTGTCCAATCAGTTTCTGGGCATAAACACACTATTTCTGTTTAATGTAATAAGTATAGCAGAAGCAAAATCTGAGGGGAAAAAATAGTACTACTTTATCTGGCTTAGTGTTTTATATTTGTTCTTAATTCTTTTGTGCTGTGAACAGAAATTATAAGATTAACACCCTTTCATATTTTTAGCAAGGAATTATTTAGCAGAAATATTAGAACCTAATATCTTACATGTATTACAGTGGAGAGTTTTAACAATTGTTGCTCAACTTTTGCAGCACTTTCTCCTTCTGTTTTATAGTAATTAGAGCCAATTTCTGCCTTAGATGCAGTACAAGGAGGTCAGATTGGATAAAACATGGGAAAAATAAGATCTCAGATACCTGAAAAAGTAGGAAGACAACTCCACAAAAATTAAGAACTTGATCTAAAAACTGAGCATAACGCATTGTCAGATGATGTGATGAACCTGTTAATGCACTCAAGGTCATATGGGGAATTTTTTCCAGTATGAGGTGCAGAAAGTTGATGATCTACCCCCATTCACCAGTTGCAAAAAATAAATAAATCAGTTTATCCCAGAGCTTAAATGCTGGAGACTGTCAGAAGTCAGTATAAAGTCAGTAATAGTTGTAGGAGACAGGCATCCTGATCTTTCCCTATTCTAGCTAAAGCAGCTGAATTCAGCTGCTTTTCAAAGCAATAATAAGTGTTCCTCTCTTCTTTCAATTATCCCCACATTTTTGTATCTTTTAAAAGGAAAGTTTCACCAATAAATTAAGATTAGACAGTTACATCAGAAATTTCCTTTAAGAGCCCTGTTATGCTGTGTAGGAATGGGATGGACATAAGCATTTTTCTTCAAAACATGATTTGCTTCTGATCTGTGCTTGACAGTGTCCATCTTTTTCACTACTGATTGTACTGTAGGGTTTTATCCTACTGTAGGGTTTTACCTTGAAGAGACAGAACCAAATCTATATGGGATATTTCAGCTCTTCTCAGGAGGCCCTTGTAAGACCTCTGTATAAGACTTGGTAGTCCATTCTTGTGTCTAAGAGGTTATGGATGTAAATGCAATCTGAGCTTTATTCAAAAAGGAATGGCACATTGACTGTTCTTCCATATGGAAATGATCCATATGCAAAGTCTCTTATGGTTCACACCAATGTACTCATTCCTTGAAGAAAAAAAAAGACACAAAAAACATCCACACTGCTACCCATTCAGTACTTTTTATAAGGATGCATTTCTCACTTCACTCCATCAATTTCATAAGAAAAAAGAAGAAGTCAAAGGAGAACTTTTTTTTCAATTAAATTGAAATATTTTCTCTCTGATGAAGGGAAATCAGAAGATAAAGATATATGGATAATTGCTTTGCTCTTAAAGTCTAATATCCTGCTAAGACTCTATTATACTTTGTTCTTTGTAAAACCTTGTTAAGAGATGCTGGGAGGGAAATAAAAACTGGGAAAGGTCTAATGCCTCTTTTGATGTAGGTAGTTAAAAGTAATCCTTTTCAGTGGTTTTAAAAGGTCATATTTTACAATTGTTACTAAAACGTAGGCATTTGTGATAGAGTGATTCTTATGGAGACCCCCATAGTGACAATTTTGGACACAACAATAAAGACATTTAAGTTCCTCTAATGGCTATAATCCTTTAATTAGATTTGCAGCTGTTAAACTTTAAAAGTCTCTTTAAGTCTCAGTGTTGCAGGATCATATTGTTGATTTCTCTTTACTTTCCAGTTCAATGAGCAAATCACTGTAACCTGACAAAGTGTTAAGTTCCGTGATTCCTAGTCTTGAAAGTAGCTATTTAGCAACTCACAGAGCCTCTCCTTAGGGAAACCAGTGTGATGACACCAGAGTGGCAATTTTTAGTGATTTACTTTTTGAAGATTTTAAGGTTAGGATTTTAAATATTTAGTTTAACCTCACTCAGATGACAGGACTTTTCAAAGGTATAATCAATGTTCTGAGCTGCACTGCATTTTTTCTCCAAGTGTGTTTTTCTTCTGATCTTAGTTGCAAAGAAAAGTTATTAAGTTTGTTACCTTATTGATTGCTCTAGCAAATTATCTAAGTTATTATTAACAGCTTGGTAATGTAGTCATGGGAAGAGTATGGTCTGACAGGAAAACAAAAGCAACCCTTAAACTCATTGTGCCAATGTGGTTAGAAAAAGTACAGCTAAGGTACAGAAAGAAAATGTCATGCTTTGTTGTCCAGGCTTCTAAAATACTTGGTTGATGAACTAGTAGGTTTTAGTTTGCATTTTGTTTTATGTCTTTAAATGATGGTTATAGATTAGCATAATTCTTTTTAATATTACTGCATACATAGCAAGAGTTCACTGCTGACATGTAGCAGAAGTCTGCCAGAATAACTAATGCAAATATTGTCAGGCAGTTATGCTTCCCAATATCTGTGGTGGCTACTCATTGCTTGTTGAAATACACATCTCAAAATATGAACTTGTTTACATTATATTAATGAATTGGCAAACAGTTTGATTACCTGATACACAATTTCAGCTTCTCTTGGAAAATTGTTCATACTTCAAGTGAGAGGAATTTTCTGAGGCTAGTTTGGGTTTTAACACATTCTGGTATTGCACCAACCATCAACTTAATTATTATTTGTATGAATTGAAGAAAGAAAGCTGGATTTGTATAATAATAAACTCTACTATAAAAGACAACAACTTGAAAAGTTAAGATACTTTCTCATCAGACTTTGATCTTTATAATTTTTAGAGCAATTGTTCCACTCAGCATTTGAAGGTTAATTAATGCTGACATTTCCTCTGATGACTTTTAACATCCATTTGCAAATATTAATATTCTTTAAAGTTTAATTAATTTTTAAAGTAAAATAATTTTATTTTTGGAGCCATTAGTTTTTAATGTTTTAGACATCCACGTTAGGCTGCAGATTTATCAGAAGCTCTAAAGTTGGGGCAGCAGGGTCTGTTTCTATGGGAGCAGCGTAGAGCCTTACCTGTTACTTGAAATGCCCACGAATCATGACTTGGCCCTTAAAAAGCAGATTCACCCTTTTGCTTTACATAACCATGTTTGCTATTTTGTAGTTAACTTTGTACTTAACCTCAGGTACTTCCTGTCACCTCTTTTGCTGGGAAGGTGGAAAGCAAAGTTTGAAATACAAATCAGCATAATGGAAAATTGCTTGAAGTGCTGCATTTATACTCTGTAATTGCATTCTGAAAGGAAAGTTTTACTGACCTTGAGGAATGCAAGTGAAAAATCATTTCCACAGAAATTTAACTTGTATTTTCTAGGAACCTTTAGATAAACCTTATGAGCCTTTGAGAAGTTATTAGATTGGCACAGCTTTCTCACTTTTGAGCTTTATCATCTAGCTGAAGCACTTTGAAGTAGCCCTACAGACCTGTGTGGCAGGGAAAACTCAATTACCGTCTTGAATTATTAGCAGTTAGAAACGGATATGTTGTCAGATAAATTCAGAGACCTCCAAATTAGTAACTCTTCATTGCAGAGACAGAAATGCTCAGTAAATACATGTGTCTAAATTTATTCCATTAGGAGATGATATTGCTTTTTACATTATTGTATCCAAGTTATGAAGAATAAAAAAACACAAACTAAACACAGCTCAAATATACATTGTTATGGGAAAACTACTCAGTGTTCCATATGTAGCTGAACATACTTTTAATATCTCAGTATATGTATGTTGAAGAACTGATAAACTGATATGGGTAGAGTCCTAGGATGTGTTTCCACTGTACACAGACCCTCAGCATAGCTTCAGAGAAGCTGTTGCCTCTGACCAAAATAACGTGGTGCAGTTCTGAGCAGATCTACTACTTTGGATTCCAGAGTTAAAGCAGACCAAAGACTTAATGTTCTCTTACATTGTTGGACTTTTCACAAAGTTAAAATTGTGTGGAAATACTGCCCTGAGTCCCAGAGCAAAGTTAAATACAAACTCGATATTGAGGCCTGTTCTGTTCAATATCATTATTGATGATCTCAAGGGGATTTAGATAACATCAAGTTGGATGAGATTATTGATCTGCTTGAGGGTAGGAAGGCTCTATAGAGGGTCCTGGCCAGGTTGGATCAATGGGTCAAGGTTTAACAAGGCCAAGTGCCGGCTCCTGTACTTGGGCAACAACAACCCCATACAACACTACAGGCTTTGGGCAGAGTGCCTGGAGAGTTGCCCAGAGGAATGGGACGTGGAAGTGTTAATCATCAGTCAGCTGAACTTGAGCCAACAGTGTGCCCAGATGGCCAAGAAGGCAAATGATATCTTAGAATGTATCAGAAATAGCGTGGCCAGCAGGACTAGGAAAGTGGTTGTTTTCCTATACACAGCACTGGTGAGCCTGCACCTTGAGTATTGTGTGGGCCCCTCACTAGATGGAAGATACTGAGGTGCTGGAGACTGTTCAGAGACAGGAGATGAAGCTGGTGAAGGGTCTGGAGAACAAGTCTTACAAGGAGCAGCTGGAGGAACTGGGGTTTTTTAGTTCTGAAAAAAGGGAGGCTAAAGAAAGACCTTATTGTTCTCTGCAACTACCTGAAAGGATGTTGTGTTGAGGTGAGCGCTGGTCTCTCTGCCATGTAACAAATGATAGGACAAGAGAAAATAGCCTCAAGTTATGTTGGGGAGGTTTAGATTACATATTAGGGGAAAAAAAGTTTCATTGAAAACATGAATAAGCAGTGGAACAGGCTGCCCAGGGAAGTGGTTGAGTCAGCATTTTGAGTTATTCAAAAGTTGCTAATTGTGGCACTTAGGGACAAAATTTAGTGGTGGACATGGCAGTGCTACATTTATGTTTGGACTAGATTTTAAGTGTCTTTTCCAGCCTAAACAATTCTGTGATGCTGTGAATTATGTAAAAAAAACCCAAAAGCCAAACCCACTGTATTGACAACGTCATACTTCCATCAAGAGACTCCTTATGTCATCGATTAAATGATGCAGACAAGTTCATTTTTATAACCAGGTTGTTCTCATTTGCTCTTAAAGTCTTAAATTGCTAATTAGCAGTGCACAGCATGCTTCTATATGCAAGGACTGAGATAATCCAGGACCTCCTCATCCACAAAAGAGTGTCTGTATTTTTTATTCCTTCTCCATTGCAACTATACTTTATTTCATGCTACTGAGGACAAATGATGAATTACTTTTTTAAAAATTCTGAAGTCTGTCTTCCAATGAGTCGTCATTCTCAGAGGAAATCAACGCCAGCAATAATTTCACAGAGTGGTAAAACAGTGGCTTCTTCAAAATTAGAGAAATAATCTCTTTAATTTTGAGAAGCCAAGACTGATTCAGGTTTAAATGCAAAATTAATAATATGAGGTAGCTCTTCGTAGGTGGAAATGTACAATGAAGCTAAAACAAGCAGAACCCAGCCTTATAGTATTTCAGAGTGCCAGATTCTGCTGTGGAATAGGAAGATGTAAATGCAAAACAATTACAACTGTTTAAATAGTTAAGTTCCAGATTCACTCTATCAGTACTGTCAGCTGAATCTCACTCTTGGTTCATTCATTATTGTGTGTCCTTGGTGACAAGATCTTTTAAAACACTCTGATAAGAGCAGTTGGCTCAGTATGTACTGTGCATGTTTCAGGTACCTATAGTTACATTTCCAATAATGGAGTCTTTGCAGTTCAGTACTATGGTGTTTGTTTCTTTGGTGGATTTCACCTGGCAGCTTTCTGGCAAAAATGAAAAATCACAATTGAGATATAACTGGAGTGGATTCTGTAGTAGATTAACATTTATGGTATATATAAATGTGCATTACTTTTTAAAGGGTCGACGTTTTCCTAATCTTGATACTTAAATGGTGGAATGAGCTAATTCAAATCCTTTCCACTCATGAGTAGGATCCAGCAGAAGTGTCTCCTGACACATCCTAGAATCACCCTAGAGAGTAACTTCTCTTGATTGTGACCCACATTAATCTGTCATAACCTCAAAAACGTTGCTGTTTTGAAATGTTTTTAAAATGATATTGACAATGCTAACATACCTGCATAGCAACTATAAACAATGTAGTAAAATCTGTAAAAGCTGTCTTGCTTTCACACTTGAACATAAAGGAATATATTCATATGGATATCCAAAGCAGAATTTGGGGGTCGAACTGCTAAAGAGCAGCTCTGCAGAGAGAGACCTGGGAGTCCTGATTGATAATAAACTAAATATGAGCCAGCAATGTGCCCTCGTGGCCAAGAAGGCCAATGGCATCCTGGGATGCATCAAGAAGAGTGTGGCCAGCAGTGTCGAGGGAGGTTCTTCTACCCCTACTCTGCCCTGGTGAGGCCTCATCTGGAGTCCTGTGTCCAGTTCTGGGCTCCTCAGCTCAAGAGGGACAGGGAACTTCTGGAGAGAGTCCAGCACAGGGCCACCAAGGTGATCAGGGGAATGGAACATCTTTCATACAAGGAAAGGCTGTGGGAACTGGGGCTGTTTAGTCTGGAGAAGAGGAGATTGAGGGATGATCTTATTAACATTTATAAATATCTAAAGGATGGGTGTCAGGAGGTTGGGACATCCCTTTTTTCTACAGTAGATAGTAACAGGACAAGGGGTAATGGGATGAAGCTGGAACACAAAAAGTTCCACTTAAACATAGGAAAAAAACATTTCACCTTGAGAGTGATGGAGCAGTGGCACAGGCTGCCCAGAGGGGTTGTGGAGTCTCCTTCCTTGGAGGTCTTAAAGACCCACCTGGACATGTTCCTATGTGACCTGATCTAGGTGACTGCTACTGCAGGAGGGTTGGACTAGATGATCTCTAAAGGTCCCTTCCAACTCCTACCATTCTATGATTCTATGAATCAGAAGCTTCGTTTAAAAACCCCAGAAAGTAATCAGAGGCACACACAGCATTTTTCTCTCCTTTTCTTTTTGCCTTTGTAGACCAAGGGAGAGAGAAAGAAGCTGTAAACATAGAAATAAATGAAAATGTATGGATGACAAGAAAAGTGCACCTTTAGTGCTGTAGTGAAAAGCATTCAGGGTGTTTGCTATATTAGCACTGAGAAGATAGTATGAAAAATAGCTACATATAATACCTGGAAACCTGTAGTTAATGTAAGGCTCTGTAATGTCAGCACTTTCTGTCAAAGTAACTCATAAGAAATTATAGGCTTCACACCAGTTCAAACCATCCTGTGATGTACCCCTACGCTACGCAAGCTAAGCACATTCTCTTGCCTTGAAAAAGATTACATAATGAAAAAAACATTCACTGGCCACAATTGCACTGGAAGACACCCTTTCAATAGTAAATTACTGAAAAATTTGCTTGCATTATTTTCTCCCTCTGTGCCTTAGAATGAACGAATGAGTTTGTTGTGACTTTTGTTAATACTTGAAGCTTTGCCTCTTGATCTTGTTTTTGTGGTGTTCAGAAAGTAGAAGAGAATCAGGAGACCGAGGCTACATGTCAGCATATTACCCTCTTCCTACCTCTCTTCCTTTTTTCTTCTTGCTTGTGGAAGGTTGGCAAAGCTGTACAGTATTGTTTCTGCTTATTCTAGTGTTCTCAGCAGACAAGAATTCAAATTCTAACAAAAAGAACCACAGACTAAATGGAAAATCACATATAATACCTTGATGAGAAACACTTTGTGGCTTTATACCATCCTGTAACAATTCCGTGACAAAGCAGCAGCCATAGCATTCAGAATGACTAACTTAGACATTTGAAATTGTTACACTTGTTTAAAGATAACAATTATACAGATGCTTGCACTACGGAATACAACTTGTGTGTCAGCCTCTTTTGGCTTTATTTTTCTTCTACAGATTCTCTAGCAATAATAAACACGAACAATAAGGGGGCAGCTTCTCTTCAGGAAGTTTGTATATGCAGAATATCAATGATGGATAGAGCTCATCCTGACCTAGAAGAAAAATATAAAATTGGCATATGTGTATTAAAGTTGTGGTGATTTCCTTCCCACCCCCTTGTCCTCTTTTTTGTGTGTTTTTACAAATAACGTAGTAGGAAATACGGTAAAAAATATATTTATGCAGGTCAATCACAATTTGCTCATGGTGTTTCAAACTGTGAGAGTATTTTTTTGCAGCATATGTAAAACAATGCAGGCTATAAATCTCTTAGTGTGATACTCATTGATGGTACATTATGTTTTCATGGATATTGATAGTGGAGCAAAGTTAAATAAAGATTGTTAGGTGTGTTGAATCTGGAAAGACAGTAAGAAAAGTTTTATACCTCTGGATATCAGAAATAGGTCAAAGTGACAGATACCACTGAATCATTTTGCCCGGGGTGGTTGTGCAGTCTTCGTCTGTGGAGATAGTTAAAATCTATCACAGAGCTGGACAACCTGCTGTAGCTGATCCTGCTTGAGCAGCAGGATTTGACTAGATCACCTCAAGAAGTCCCTTCCACCATAAACAGCTCTGTGAATACAGAATATCATTATATATTTGATTTTATTTTTATTTTAGTGATTGAAGATATTTATTTAAGTGTATAATTTAGTTAATATTAAATAATTAGTAATAAATGTGTAATATCAAGTACAGCATTGATTTACACTGTAAGAACTTTATGCAGTTCTTTAAAAAATCGCTGCTAGGAATAATTGGAAGATATTAAATCATTTGACACAGCTACCTACAGCAAAAGTACTCAAAAAATGTTTCTTCTATTTCTCTATAACAGTTTGCTACTAGATATTTGTTATTAGACATTGGTATCATATAATCTTTCATTGTCATTTACATAATCTACTTCAGTCTGTTCTGTGGAGCAAGACTTTTCTATGGCATTACCAAACAATTTTTGGCCGCAGTCACGCATGATCCATCAGACTATGGCATTGCCTGTCATCAGTTCTATTTATTTCCTTCAATGTTAAGTCCTGATGCTACTCAGTTTTGGTAGTATTGGCCTATCTCCTGACAGCTGCATACTTGAATGCTCATTTTATAGTTGGGAATTTGCTACCATTTAGAAAATTGAAGTTGTTCCACTAAAAAGCCCAACCTGTAGTTTCCCTCCACAAGCCTTGATTCTGTGGCACACTTGAATGTGGTATCCATATTACATAATAAGAAACTGTATTGACAACCCCACCTTTGAAATGGCAGACATGTTTTTTCTTTTGCAATACTGATTTTTCTGCTAGAACAGATAAAGGTAAAAGGATATTGGGAAAGATTAAGTAATAGATATTGCTCACTGCGTTCTGACTCTGCTACCATAGAAAATTAGCTGAATCACAAATACAGTGTACAATGCAGAACAAGAACATACATGTTTTATCATATTGTACTTTGGTAATAGTGAAGGTGTTTTATATGTTATATGGGTTTTTTTAATTAAGATAAATCTTACAAAGACAGTCTCTAGTTGCAAGAGCAAGCACTGCTAAGAGAAATTTCCTTTAAATAGTGTGTATTTACTTCTGAGCAAATACAGACCATTTCTGGCAAAGAGTAAATTCCAGGTGCATTCTTTAAAGTTAATTTAACAAGGCTTTGT
Organism: Colius striatus; assembly: GCF_028858725.1. Lineage (NCBI taxonomy): Eukaryota > Metazoa > Chordata > Aves > Coliiformes > Coliidae > Colius > Colius striatus. Next base: position 11,419,115 of record NC_084762.1, read on the forward strand.
TCTAGAACAACAATTTTTTTCATAGCTGACTGCTGGTAGGATTATGTTTATGTGATAACTGACAAGAGAAAGATGTGCATTGAATTCCTGGCAAGAAGCAAATGCAGGTTGCAAACATTTAATAGGGCATTTTTAATTATCAGTGAGGAGGATGTGTACAGGTGAATTCCTGCTTACACACATCCTGTATGGTGCCAGGCAATACAATTGTCCTCTTGAAAGAATTTAACTAGAGAATTTATTCTGTAGGATAGCATAATAAAAGATTGCATTTTGTATGAGAAAACAAAAGTAAAAAATAACCTTAGAAGTCAGAATACATATTTATATAGACAAGAATATGGGGGTTTTAAATATAAACTAACATTATGTGAAAAAAAAGAAGAGAGAAACAGTGTAGTCTCAATTATGATGTTAAACTAGTCTACAGGTGTAAGGTAATTTCAGTTGCTTGATTATGGTAAATAGCAACAGGAGGTTTTTTAATTCAGATAGGATAATTTGGCTTTATATAGCTAAAGAGGGAAAGAATTTGATTTTTTTTTTCACCCCATTAGTAGTACTCATTTCTTTTATTTCTGTTGTGTAGAGTTATTTTCACATGGAGTGAAAGTACTGTTGTCATGAAACAGCGTTGTACTTTTAATAACAGTCATTTAGACAGATTCATACTTCTTGCTGTGCACAAATGGCTCAGCAGTGTCATTTCAGGACAGTGTAAGCTAAGGGCTGTGTATAGTCACATCAACACTTATGAAGCAGAAAAGACTTTATGACTGCAAGTATCTACTACACTGTAGGGATGAGTTTGCTGTCTCAGATGCGTGATTAGTCAATTCACAGAGATGAGGTAAAACCTGGGCCCAGTATCCTGCTGGTATATAATTTTGGAATTGCTGGGCAAATTAAAGAAGGATTTTTTGTGCAGTAGTGTCATTTATTAAAAATAAAGCAGGGAGAGATAATTTTCAGGCCAATTTGGAGGATAACGAAGTCTTAATTAAGGGGGTTTTGGTTATCTAAAGAAGGAATCAATGATTCCAAGCAGAAAATTTATCAGAGTGATCAAGTCAATAATAAAGTCTGCTCTAAGATCATGGCTAGCTGTGAATTTCACCCACTTCATGTTTGGAAGGGTTAATGTGACCCCTATCCATTTAAATCAAACATTCAAATCCTAACACAATGCAATAGGCAGAAAGCAGACTTCTCAATTATCAGTATAGGAGTGAAAGCCAAAGCAAGGAGAAAAAGACAAATGTCCTTCAAACATTTGCATGGGGAATATATATATCCTTGGGTCAGAGGGAGAGATGTGTTTTGGTTGTTCCCATGTGGTTTGATTGTTTCTCTGAGAAATGTTACAGTGTATAATATACAGTTCATCCAGATGGACCTGCCACTTTTACCACTCACAGTATTCCTTCACTTCTCTCTGGATGAGTTTATAATGATTTGATAAATAGATTTATTTTAGTGTTTATCCTCCTGAAGTGTTTGATCCCTGTCAGATGCACTGGAAAAGTTCATAGCAAAGCAAAACAAGTTCTTTTGTTTCTACTCAAAATTTAGAAACTAAATTTGCAAGAAATATATAAATGTCCTAACAGGAAATTCTATTCTCAGTGATTTATGGAAAAGAGTCACGAGGCAATAAGCTCTCACTGCAATGTGCAGTAACAAGGAGGAAAGATGACTGAAGACATATTTGGTTAACCTAAATAGAGAAAACAAATACTTTATGTGCCCAGGAGGCTTGAGACAGAGAATACTTAGAGAAAAAGAAAACAACACAAAAAACAAACCAAAAAACTCCCACAATATTTAATGATACAAAGCAGCAGTGGCTTTAATATCACAGCTGTAAAATGATAGAGTAAAACCAAACAGGAATGTAGGGGAAAAAAAACCTCTCTTGCTTTGTCCTCTGTATTATTTGACCTGATTTAGAACTGTGGGTTAATTTCTGCCTTGCTGCTTATGCAGATGGAAGTACACAGTTTCCCTCACACTTATCTCCTGCAGATTGAAAGAACGAGAAGATAAGTAGGGAAGCACAGGTGCTATTTTGACTTCTTTTTGGAAGGGCTAAGTGAATGGGCTGTGCAAAGTATAGGAAGAACCTGAGCTTTCTAACTTACTGGGTAGCAAGTCTGATGTTAAAGTCAGCACTCAGTTTAGTCCAATTATAAAGATACTTTTAACTATATCCAAGTTGAGTTTTCTTTTTGCTCTGTATACTTTACAGAAAATCTTTAATGATGCATCAGTTGTTAATCTTGCATTCCTAGTGGGCAACAAACATTAATGGTGTGCACAAACATTAATGGCTATATTAAACTTGGATTCAGAGGGCTTCAGTTGATACACACTCAAATATGTCATGGGGAAAGAGAAGAAATGTTAAATGCTGGTCTGAGAAAACAGAGGAAGTCATAAACCAGTTGAATGTGAGATAGAATACATATGGCATAATTTCATAAAGTAAAATTAATCTAGAATTTAGCTTTTCTACTCTTACTCAATGAGAAAATTATCCTTTTTTCCCCCCTCTTCTGTTTCTTCCAAAATTCTTTGTGTTTTGGATTTTGCATTGTCATATATGTATCATATATTGAACTATTTCTTCATGCTTGATTATAGAGTAACAAGTCGCTGCTCAGCCTAAAAAATGACGAACACTGGATTGATTCATTGTACATACTTTTTGGGTCTGAGTCAAAGCTCAGCCCAGGTTCATTGAACAGTTTGTAGTAAGGAGTGGAAGAAGGGTGAGAAAGAGGCAGAGAATGGAATAGGGGTGGAAGAAAACTCAAAATGCTTCATTTTGATATTTCAACTTGCTGTTTCCAAATGAAGTCATGAGCACATTATTGGTAAAATGAAAAAAAAAAACACCACAAAAACTAAACAAACCAAATACCAACCAACAACAAGAAAACAAACCAAAAAAAATCCCTTAAATTTTAGCTCCTGTAGAAAATATTTACTTAGAGAATTATGTTTTGAAGGAGATAGGGAGAATGCTGTTTTGTGTAAGTAAACAGAAAGTCTTTGTATTTGCCCTAAATAGTTATATTTTAATAGAGTTTTTTTTTCTTTTGTGCAGCAGATGGATCAACACCATCAGTTACCTGCACAGCTCTACCTGCAAAATTAATGTTGTAATCTTAATGCTAGAAGCCTCTTTCTTCCATAACTAGCACGGTTTGGGTATTCTTATTAAATTGCATACATTGCAGTAGAAGATGTAAAATAATATGGCTACATTGCTTAATCTTGCAGAAATTTATTGCAATTTAAAGGTATCATCTGGTGAAACTGATTTGAATACTGTGGCTTTCAGATGAGACACAGAGAAAGTGAGGTGTAAAGGTCCTGGGTTTTGGTCAGAAGCAGCATTATATTACATCATCCTTTATTAGACTGTAGAACACAGGACTCACCTGGGTAGCAGTGTTAAAAGTAAAGCTTGATATCTGGAATTTAGCTTGATCAAGTTCTTTATATAACTAAGGGTATGGAGTATGCTTTGGCTTGATTGTGATGTACAGCACCTAGCTAGACAGCTGGCTATATTTATCATTGTTCTAGCAACAAAATTAATTCAGAATGAGAGTGTGCCATAAAGTCCTTCCTGTTAAATTATCTATAAAACAATATTAAAGGTGATTTTGTTTGTAGTGCCGGAACAGTAGTTTTCATAACAAATTACGCCTACATAAATGAAACATTCAGCTTGAAGTCTGAGGCACAAAGAAAAGCCTTGTTTGGCTTCAGGCTCTCATCACTGTAATTGTTGAAACTATAAATTTATATGAAACTACATAAATTAACATGGACATAAACCCTGGGAATTTCAAGCTGACAGTTTTACCCTCCTGAGAAATGCTATTGGAGATTGTTGCCTTAAGACAATTTCTGCTTAGAGTCACCTCATTGTCTAACTCCTACTGCTTTAATGTTTTGGATTGGGGATAAAAAACCAATCATTTTTGCAGAGGGAATCTAGAAGGCAGCTCATACTGTTGATAGTTGATGTGATGCCTGGTTCATTGGTTGGACCATTGCTAAGAGTCCAGTCTAATGCTGAATTAGTAGCAGTACAGAATAACTGTAACTGGTTTCCCCAAACCATCTGACTCTGAACCTGTCCAGGTGGTCTACCTATTGGTGGATCCCTCAAGCAATCACAGTAATGTCTCACAAACAATGAGGTAGTGATGCAGTCCTTCCCTTTCTTACGTATTTCTTTGTGTCCTGCCAGAACAGGGAGGAAACGGGCTTCTTTCTTACACTTTTCTAATTTCAAATACCCCTTTCCAAACACCTTCTGTCTTTAGAGTAAATGATGACAAAAGCCTTAAAGCAATAAGTGCTGCACTGAGTATTATTGAAACTGAGGTTTTGTTTGGTGGCTTTTAATGACATCAAAACAGGTAATTGTAACTAGTTGTCTTGAGGTGCCTCATGATTATTGTAGTTAAGAGGAGGATTTACTTTAAAAGAGAGCAGAAAAGAGAATGGCCTGTTCCATACAGTGGTTGAACAGTCTTTTTCATTTCCTTGGTTTACAAAAGGAAACTAATGCAAGGCATAATTTCCATAGTAGCTGGTCCAAGCTACAGCCACTGATTACTATGGGATCCTTGTTGGGGTACTCTTCTCTACAATTGCCATACTGTCTTAACGAAGGAATTTGCTATCAGGTTGTTTGTTCCATAGGTTTAGCTAACTTGGGCACATTCACAGAATCAGAATCACAGAATCTTAAGGGTTGGAAGGAACCTCGAAAGATCTTCTAGTCCAACCCCTCTGCCAGAGCAGGGCCACCTAGATTAGGTCACACAGGAACTTGTCCAAGTGGGTTTTGAGTGTCTCCAGGGAAGGAGACTCCACACCCCATCTGAGCAGCCTGTTCCAGTGCTCCCTCACATGAACAGTGAAGAAGTTTTTCCTTATGTTTCTTTGGAACCTTTTGTCCTTCCAGTTATACCCATTACCCCTTTTCCCACCATTGGACATCACTGAGAACAGCCTGACTCCATCCTCCTTACACTTGTCCTTTACATATTTTTAGTCATTAAAGAGATCACCTCTCAGTCTTCTCCAAGCTAAAGAGCCCCAGCTCCCTCAGCCTTTCATCATAAAGGAGATGCTCCACTCCATCATCTTGATGGCCCTGCACTGAACTCTCTCCAGCAATTCCCTGTCCTCCTTGAACTGAAGGGCCCAGAACTGGACACAATATTTCAGATGTGGTCTCACAGAGGCAGAGTAGAGGGGAGTGAGAACTTCTCTCGACCTACTGCCCACAGCCCTTCTGATACCAGGATGCCATTGGCCTTCTTGGCTACGAGGGCACATTGCTGGCTCATGGTCATCATGCTGCCCACCAAGACCCCCATTCAACTGTTTACTAACTCTCAGATGTATCTATTTGAAATATTGTGGCAAAGGGTCCCTCTGCCCTTCAAGGCCAACGTGCCTGTATTTATTTGGATTTTCTTGGAAATATATATGCTCAAACCAAATTGTTAAGTGAAATTGCCACTTCTTTTTTTGGTTTTTATTTTTCATTATTGGAAACCAGGATTTTCTTGTGATTGCAAAAGTTGCCTTTTGACATAAAAAAATATCATTACAAATTCTTATTTAGAAAATGTAATTAATCTATAACATCTTTTTGAAACTCATTTCAGTAATCCAAGCAAAGCATAAGAAAATTTTAGGTATCTTTCCTGAGTTAATGTTGATATCAAGGAGCACTTGGAAAATTTTGTAACTTCTCCCACCAAATTAAGATGAGAATAATTTTGAGAATTATTATTATCTTTCCTACTTTTTTTTTTCAATTCATTAAAAATTATTACCTGTCTTTTAGTCTGTCTTTGGAATAAATAATGTGAAACAATGAAAATTAAACTAAACAGTAAATGGCTAAGATAACTGTCTCATAATAAAATTGTTCCCTTTTAAAATTAACTGTTTGTTTAGATTACCATTCTGTAAATGTGAAAGTCATGGTGAATTTTACATTTTTCTCTCTCCAGGTTTGCTAAATGTCCTGCTGTGATCTTCATTCTTCAGCACCTTTCCAAGTGGAGTTGACTGGGTTATTGCTTGGACAAGGCTAATTAATCCCTGAAGCAACAACATAGTGCCTCTTGTCTGTGTGCTTTACCTCCTGCCCCTACTTCATTGCTTAAAGCAGTAGCCATCAGTGGTGGTCACGATGCTGCATCTGGTCAAGTTGGACTCTGGAGAGACAGGTAACAACATGGTACAGAAGGGCTATAAATCTTACTCAACAGCTGCCGTCTAAGTGGACTATGTGTCAAATACATCCGGTACTCAAATATGAGTAGAAGTCAATCATCTTACTCCATAATGAGAGGACAGCACAAGGCCAGTTGAGCTCTCCTGCATGGCAATGGGCTGCACACCAGGATCTCCCCTTCAGCATGGAAACACCTCTCAGGGTTACTTCTGGAGTTTCAGAGACACCTTATCGCGTCAGAGACTTGGTAAGTGAATTGGGAATAAGCATGTTGAAGCTTTGAAATGTTAGGTGAGATAAAGTGTTGATTGTGTACACGTAGTCCTTTGCACAGAAGGTTCCATTCTGAATCTCATGACTCAAGGGAGGAGCTCCCTGACAACTTTTTCTGACCCTGTCCTCTATGCAGCAAATATCAAGTGAACAGCGCTGTTGAATCTTGTTAAACCACTGTTGTATTTACTACCAAACTCTTGTTAAATTGCTATTTTATATAAAAAAATATATAGTTTCTTCTCTCTTACAAGTGAATCACATCACTCCATCCATGATAGCATCCCATCCAATAACTGCAGGCTGAAGGTTGCATGAGTAAATGAGACTAAATCTTCTGTTATTGGACTTTAAATCTACACACCTCTAAGACGTTCATTTTCTCAGCATCTTTCCCTTAGAGAGGCTATTCATTCTAGCAAAGGTGAATGAATCCTGTTTCTTCTATTAAGAGTAATTGGATGCTACATTCTTCAGCTTAAGCACATGACCTTGGGATATTTGTTAAGCAAACATCCAATTATGCTCATCTAAGGTGTTAATAGTAAAAATAATATTTGGTTTAAATGTCAACCAGAACTGAATATAAACTTTCTTTGTGGATACAAGCTTCTGTCTACAAAAAGTAAATACCAATATTTTTATCTTCTACTTTACCAAATAACTACAGTTCTTACTTAAAGGTCAATTCTTTGAAATTATTGGATAGTTCACATGGAACTATCACCTCTCGTAGGGCTTTATTAGAATCAGTGTACTATATTCACTGAGGACCTTACACTCTTGTATGATATCACATTGCCCTCAATGATATGTTTGAAAAACAGTAATAAAAATCTAGTGACAAGGGAGGAAAAAATGCCTGTCATTCTTCAGGCTTACCTGGCACAGTCCCTATTATAAGTTAGAAAATCCTCAAAAGCAAGCTTTATCAGATGCCAGTTATCTTCAGAGTCTCTTTAAACAGATTGGTGAAATGTGGGAAAGATTTACCTACATATTCTTTAATTATAGTTGGCAAACATATTGGGGAAAAGTATGGTACTTCTCTGTAAAACTCACTGAGTATGTAATTAGGAAGGGGAGATCTTCAAAAGATCATCCTGAGTCTAGGCTGGCAGCTCTCTCAAAAGAAAAGTTGGCATAAATAATGATGCTAGAAAGTAATGCAGTTAAAATTGTGTGGGCTCATGTCTCTCTGTAATTCTCAAATAAGCAAATGAAAAGCATATGTTAATCATGGTAGGAACACTGCAGACCCATGTTACTTTTTTCAATAACCTTTAAAAAAATAAAAGAGAAAAAAGTAGTTCAGTAATCTTTAGATTATTAATTCTGGCTCTGCAGATCGTGTCACCTTCTGAAGACTGTTGGAGTTAGTTTTGCTAAATGGGAAATGAGTTCAAGACAAAAAAAAGTTGATATTTACCGAATTGTCTATTTAGTCTTACATCAACTTAATCACAGAATTTCATTTTAATATTCATAGTGGTGGTAGGATACATCTAAAGTTGTGCCACACCATCGTACTTGATTACCCCAACTGTATCCATAAATTCTATTTGTCATATGTGAAAATTTTCAAGTGCAAAACTAGATAATGAAAACCAGGGCAGAATGCCTCATTCAAAATGTATGATTATTTCCTGGTAGTTACTGTTAGTATTGAGCATAAACAGGTTCATTAAAAAGTACTGCATCTCTTAGCAGCCTAAAACTGATGCAATAAGCTATAACAAAACAGGCAAAGCATGAAAGTATAGATATGAGAAGCAGGGACAAAGAAGTAAATACTGTATAGGATCTGACTATTACAGTGGGACTTGTTACTGAAACTAGACTGAGCCACCTAAAGAAGAAAAATGAGAGATGGTATTTTACACTTATCAGTCTTTATAAATAACAGTAAGATAACAGCAATGGTATACTACGGTATAACAGTGACAGGATGAAAAAGGAAGACTGAAAGTGATGAGAGAAGTAAAGAAAGACAGTGAGAAGAGTTTCATGAAAGCCTGAGTAAGATAACAAAGATGAGGGACTGACTACTTTTTCTCAGAGGCTGATTATTTGCCCATGAATGTATCTTAGGGAATAAGAAAATTTTCTGGAAAGGAAAAATTGTAGGTAAATATCCATGCACCTGTTTTTTTTTCTCTAACTCACTAGCAATGAGTGTTGTAGTTTTTGTTCATCATCTCAACACCCCACCCCAACTCTATTGCTGGTTACATACTTGTTTTAAAACTGTTGAGTTGTATTTGTCAAAAGAGAAGAAATTCTTGCTGATGCTAAAAGATAATTTGACACGGGGACAACAAAAGGGCCTTTTTCAAAAGAGTTACTTTTCACATAGCTAGAAGGAACCAGAAGGGACCATGAATGTATTGCTTTTAACTAGTTCAGTAAGTATTAAAAGTATTATCTATCGCTGAGTTGAAGACAGAATAAGTAGAATGTGCTGGACTAGAAATGGAAAGTAAACACTGAAGGAGAAAGGAATGAATAAAAAGGAGAGGTGTGAGATTTACATAGTCTGATAGATATGAAGATAAAGTGACAAACATAGTGCTTAGAATACAAGGAAAACTACTGTCAGGCAGACTGTATTTAGAGTATAATTCTGACAATGTTGAAACTCTGGACTCTTCTGTTTGGTGCACAGAATTTCATGTAAAGGTATCCATTACTTTGTTGTGCTTTATCTAATGACTTTGAAAAAGTATGTTCCCTAAGTAGTGAATACTTGTTCAGGTCATGGAAGATGTATGTATGAATCCTTGGATTAGGTAACTGAATGATCCTTATGAGTAATGCATAAGGATTGTTTTGTTTACTCTCAGTCTTACTGATTGGCTTGATTAAGACCGTGGTCTTGCATTATTAAAATTGCATGGTTACTTACCACTGATGTCACTACGTGTGGCTTCAAGTCCCTAAGGTAGACTCATCAGTACACGCTGTGCAGAAATAGAAATACCTAAATGAATCTGTACTGTAGAATCTACATAACCCAGGCTTCTGGAATAAATGGTTTTCTATCTAAAATATATAGGGAGTTTCCATATATAGCTTTAATTGATATTAAAGTTTATTGCTTAATTTAAGAAACTACTTGCTTTCCACGTATACCTTAAATATTCCTCCTCAATCACACTGTGACTGTTAGGACCTGCTGCTGAATAGTTTCTGAAATCTGAAACTTTTCCACCTTCTTCTCTATTGGCCTTCATGATTTAAATTCATAAACCATGTAGAAAGCATGTGGAAGGATTTGACAGTACTGCAGATTCGTGATTTTGCTGTTTCTCACTACTAACGTTTTCCTATTAAAGACGTAGACATTTAAGTGAATTACAGTATAGACAAACATGACTGAATTAACACTCAGTCAAAGAACTTAGAGAAATGAAATGTGAACTGCAAGCAGACCCAAACCCTCTTTCTCATTCTTGTAGAAATAAGTAAAGGTGAGGTGCTCTTTCATAGAGAGCTGCAGTGTAAAAATGTTTTGTACTTGTGGCCTTGTGTCTTTCTTCAGGAGAACACCACTTTGTAAATGACTTTAAGAAATGTTTAAGTTTTCTGACAGTAGGATGAAATCTGAGATCACGAATGTTGTTCTAGATTGGTGTATTTTGGCATAGCTAAATACTAATTTAGACCATCCTAGTTTAAGCCCATAAAACTTGTGTGATAGTCTTTCTTGGATTCATCAAAACAAGCAATGTATAGTTTCTACATGTGTGAATACACGTGTACATTTTGCCTTTATGCACAGAGAGAAATAGTCTGTTTGTGTTATGGGAACCTTATTGTTAAGAACATAAGTATTTAAGTTGCTTTAAAATAAGATTTTGTGCTTGTTTGCCTAAATACGTTTGTCTGAAAATGCTCGAAAAAGAAAAGCTTGTTGATAAGAATCATGGAAGTGGGAAGGAAGGGCAGAGGGTAATTACCTTTGTAACTAAACAATTCCTAACAAATAGCTTGAGTAACTGTAGTATTGCTCTGAAACTGGACAAGAATAGTTTTCAACCCATTTTTTTTTTGTTTGAAGAATTTCATCTATAATTCACAGGAAAAAGTAGGTATTGCTGATTGGGAAAATCTAAAACAAAATACCTTTGAGAAGTGTATTACCACTGATGAGTAGTACCATTTCACTTTATTTCTGTTATTTTATTTTCACACACATTAAGTACTTCCAAAAATTAATGCATTTTCCTCCTTCCTCTGAGGTATTTTTTTCTCAGCTTGAAAAGAGAAGCAGTCTCAGAGAGGTTTGTGTTATTGAACAAGTAACAAAGAGACGGATTGCCTGAATTTTCAGAGTCATTGCTCTAGAACCGAGGCTGGAAAATTGATAATGTGTTGTGTGGGGGGACTATGGCTACTCATAGCAGAAAATAAAGTTTTAAAAAGAAAAACAAACCCAAAAATCTCCAGAGAAAACTGAGAGGCAAAATAGTGGGATTATTTCTGTTTGCAGCAGATAGTGAATTTTAAGAGGCATTAAGGCAATTTGGATGTTTCTTTAGAAGGGTGTTATTTAGCTGCTAATGAACCTTCAAAATTAGCCATAGAAATCTAGAATTACTCTGTTTATCTTTAAACACTAAACTACAACACCTAAGGTAGCTACCTACTCACTCCAGAATTCTGCTATAATCAGCAGGCTTAAGATGAAGCTGCATTATGTATTGGAGGATCCTGTCTTGTTTCAGGGTAGAAAGGAGGCTAAATCATCTTTGTAAACTAGAAGCAAAGAGGAAAGCAATATGTGTAAATACCCTCCTCTTTAGTTTTTCTCTTTTTTTTCCTTCCTTGAACAAGCTTTTCTCGTGTGGTTTTAAATCTGCAGGTCATTATTCTTTTCGACACTCATTCTGGCATATTGATGGGCTTGTTTTCCACCGAGAAACAGTTTTCTCAGGATTCATTAATTTCTGAGGTGGAGAGTGAAACTGTTCTTGCTAAAGAAAGAGAAAAAGGTATAAATACTTGTATGAATATAGTTTTATAACATATTCATAACAGTTTTATTGTACTTTTAAAGTATTTTCTGTGGTGACACAAATAAAATGTTTCTTCAGACACATCATTTTTGATGCTGAAAGTCCAGGCTTGTTTGTGATTATGTGTACAATGGTGATAACTCCAGCTGTTTTACATAACCAGATTCTTTCTGCAAAGAGTATTTCAAATCAGATTGTTAATCCCTATAGTTCTCTCTCCTCCAAGTTAGAAATTCTCTCCTACTGTCTGTTTTAACATAATAAAAAGCATTAAAAGCTTTTCTTCCCCATGTATAGCTAGTGACTACTAGTCCATCTTCCATAGCATCATAGTAGCCAGTGAGACTTCTAAAATGGAGCAGCTTCATGGTCCAATTTATCAGTGGGGTAAATGGGAAACAGTTAAGTTTTTTGACAGTGGGAGAAAACTCATTTTCATCTGGTGTTTGCCATCTACTTGTTCAATCTGACTTCAGATCTGAATGAACAAACTTCTACCTTCAACATGATTTTGACTTGGAGAATTGAAAATATTATTGACGTATCCAAAATGCTTATGTGACAGCACTTTACAAAATCAAGACCAATGAAAGTTTTACAAAGGCTTCTCATCTTTTTTTACTCTTACAAATCATTATTTACAGATACCATCACCATAGCAGGGTTCAGCAACAGCCATCTCTGCCTTTTGCGCTGCAGTTCTGTAAGATGATGTGCAACGGCTGCCTGATGTGCAACAGGCTTGCTGGATCCATACCCTGCCTTCTCTAGTGAGAAAGACGATTCTTCTTTTATCATCATTAAGAACTTTCTTCCTCATTGAGGCCTCTCTGGCAGTTATACAGTTAAATTAATCTTAAAAGCAAGCTGTCAAAACTCTAACTTGGAGTGCTCGGCATGTCTGTCATAGCTGAATTTGTTCCATTGTTCTTTGTGAGTACTAAGCAGGAGAAAGCATTACACTAGATATAGGAAATGTGAGAGCCAATGTCAGGTATTTACTATTAATTTATATTTGGGAAGTGCACAGGGTCCTCCATAGTGTTGATATACATCGCAAGGTTGTGTTTTGGTAGATTCAAGCTTCTCTTTCCAGTCAGTGACAAGACTGAAAAGCGCTCAGGGCCTGTCGATTTCTTGGTAGCTGATTCTGATTGCCAAACCACCTAATTCTTGTTTCTGTCAAGTTTTGGGAAGGCTGAGGTATCTTTATAGTAAAAAGAACCATTTTCTCTGATGCTGGTGTATACCACTATACATTATACAACCAGACTAAACCACATACACCCTGATACCATGCATCTTAAAATATACCCAGAAATTCTGAATAATTTCCTTTTCCACTTTCCCCAGCTGTACTTGAAAAGCTCAAGGGAGGTAAATAAATGGCTGCCTCCAAGTAATGCTGGCAAACCTTTCCTTTGTTGAGAAGAATAGAGGAAACAACTGGTGTGAGTCAGTAGATTCCTGTTGCAGAATGCAGAGCAAGTACTTAATGAAATATGAGAGGGCTGTGGAATGAAGAGGTTAAGAAATGGTACTGATATGGAATTTAGCATTGCTTGTATTATTTTAAAATTTCAATCTCAATTAAAATGATGGCTCTTCTAGAATTCATGGGAATTTCACTGTTGACAGTAAAATAACCCAGATTTTAGCCTTTGTTTCTGTGATCCATTTAAAAAAACCATAAATGTTTGTAGTTCCATTATTATTTCTTAATATACATAATTGCTATTACTAGTAAAAAATAAAAGATGTCTTAACCTTACTACTTCAGGATTAAGTGACAACATCCAAGATCATTTTTATGATGAATATGGATGAAAAAGTAGAAATAGAAGGAAAAGTAGGAATCCATAAGACCATCTGGTATGATTAGTTCCTTTAAAGAGCACCTACTGTTTCTAAATGTAATTAAACCCCATTGGATACTTCAAAATTTGAATGTACAGCACAGAAATGTGTCCAGTGTTTGAAAACACCAAGGCCCCTTTCCTACCTTCAAAGGACTCTTGAACCTATCAGCTACATGAGTAAAGACACAAACTCTAAGCAATGGTTGCATGAGCCATTGACAGTATGAAATGTGCTAGAGTGGCTTTTCGATTCTACCATTTCTCTTTTACTTTTCCCAGTTAAACTTTAGGCAGATCATGTCAGTGATGGTGGAAGGTTTATCACTACAGTCTTTTAGGAATAAGTGGACAAGCCTCTGACGGCACATACTTGATGACACTCTCTGGGCATGAGGGAGATGAAGTGGCTTTCAACAGGCATTGTGAGCATTAATTTCTAATACCAAAACAGAATAGTAAAGCCTGTTTTCTCCACACTATGGGAAAGAAGAACTGAATCGTTGCATAAAACCTAAACATTTTCTTTGGAGCATGGTTTTAGCAGTATTTCTTTTGAGTAATACACTTTACTGTTCACATTCACACCTTTTTCTGCTGTATACCATGTTCTCTTTTACTAAGTTTCAATTCTCTGTAAATTATCTGTTACCACAAATGGAAACTTCATGTAGTCTGAGCCAAGAGAACCTCCAACTATCTAATGCCTTCTCAGAACAAACTTATCTTAAATGGCAAGAGTGTATGTTAAGTTTCTGTCATTTACTTTCTAGCATTCATACTTGTCAGAACATAAAATTACAAGGAAATAGAAGTGAATAACATTTAGATGAATAAGCATTGACTTGCAGCCCTCTTGGCTTGTACTAAACAGTAAATTTCACAACTAAGCATAGAGAAAGAAACCAAAATTTATGTCAAAATCGAGTCAAATTCCCGTAAAAGAGAAAGCTTTTGTTGAAAATAAAAATTCTAACACTTCAAGCTGTAGGGTTTGATATGTCACTGGTACTATGCAGCTCTTAGAAAGTTGATGAAATTCCCACGCTTCAAGCTTCTTCACTCAGTAGTTGTCAACCAGTATAGTGCCTTCTTCTCAAACTTTATTGCTGACAAATAGGAACATTACCTGAGCCGTTAAGTATTTGTAGTAGGAGAATCTGAGCTTTTCCAGGAATGAAACTTGGCCATATATCACATAGAGAAAGAAACTGTTCATAGTGGTCACCTCTTAGTCTTCCATTTTACTCCTGGTAGAAATGAGAAGTTGGTCATTATTACTTTTGTTATTCTTTTCAGTGATAATACAAACTTACGAAGTGACAATAATGTTGATGCTTAAACAGAATAAGTAGAGATGAATGGTAGACATCTCTCTTTCATATTACTCTTGCCCTACCTCATTAACTCCCAACTCTCGTTAATCATAATCACAGCTCAGTCTTTCAAGGAGATAGAAATGTGGGATTTTGTTTATGCTAGTGTTGCCTTGCTCTTGCAAGGAGACTGAGTTCTCTTTAGCTGCTGCGTGACAGAATCAAATCCTGGATGCAAAGGGCTCCTTTGGTGTTTGATATATGTAAGGGCCATAGATCATGTCTGACTTCATGCACATGATAACTCAGTTGAGGCATAAGCATACATGTGACCTGTCACAAAGACAAAAGAAGGATTGCTTATCAGCAACTGACATATTTGAGAGGGGTAATCCATATTCATGTTCTGCTCACCTCTCTTCCCTCTAGCAAAGTAATCATCTGTTTCTCGGTATCAGTGAAGTAGCTGCAAATATTCTTCCTTTAATAGAGAACATGTGAAGCAAGAGGAATGAGTCAAGGACTAAGACATACCTGATACAGTTAAGGCAAAACTGATTCTCAATGCCTATGTGTAGTAGCATGAGTATGCTATACCATAAAACAGGAGCATATTGATTGTGCATCAATGTTTGTAATGATTGCAGGTCTGTTGTCAGCAGTTCAGAAGACTGTTAATAAAACGAGAGTTTGCAGACAGACAAGAAATTAATTGCATGTTTTGAGGCATAGAGGCTATGTCAGAGACAGAATGATTTTGTGGTCTAAGTGATCAAGAATACCAACACATATCATCCTACTTCAGAACAGGCCAGTACAAAGGTAATTCAGGATTAGTGGGTATCCCTATAGGAATGATGACATATCACTGATCAATAGAGTTTTAGTACCTAAATTATCCATTGTCTGATTTGCTCTAAAAGTGGAAACTATTCTAGAGAGGACATTTTAAATATTTCTGTGAAAGAGACTGAAAGGCCTGGAAGATGACAATAATTCTAGCTATACTTTAGTCCTGGATTTGTGTTTATTTTCCAACTCATTTGCATGCCATTACCATAACTTCTCAGTGGTGTAACATTTTTCAGTCGATTATGCTGACACCACCAGTCATGTATTGTAGGCTGTAAGTGATGTTCTGCCTGATTTGTGTGAAAATACACAGTGATAGATTTCTTTGTTGTGTTAACAGGAGCTTGAAACCAGCAAAGGCTTTGAAACCTTTGCAAATTCTTTCTTACTCCCTTTCACTTACTTTTTACAGGTCAGTATAGTTATGCTTTTGGACAGAGGTTGTTTCCACCAGAGAATCATTGATTTTGTACCATTTTAGCAAACTAAGTATCATAGAATCATGGAATGGTAGGTATGGGGAGGGACCTTTAGAGATCATCCAGTCTAACCTCCCTGCCAAAGCAGGTCTGCCTAGGTCAGGTCACACAGGAATGTGCCTAGGCGAGTTTTGAAGACCTCCAGGAAGGAAACTCCACACCCTCCCTGGGCAGCCTGTGCCAGGGCTCCATCCTCCTCATAGTAAAATAGTTTTGTCTTATGTTTAAATGGAACTTTTTGTGTTCCAGCTTCTTTCCATTACCCCTTGTCCTGTCATTGCATGCAATAGAAATAAAGGAATGCCCCAACCTCCTTACACCCACCATTTAGATACTTGTAAATATCAATGAGATCCTCCTGCAATCTCCTCTTCTCTAGAGAATTCATTCTAGTTCATTCCTGTTTTAAACTTGAGATAGGTTTAAGTAATCTCAGTCTGAGTAATTGTAATGGAATGGTTCATCCTAACAAAATTGCCAGATTAATGGTGAAACTATTTCCTTAAGTTTCTTCAGATGCTTAGAAAGAAATGTACTGAAATGTATTAATAATTAAAGTCACTTCAGCCAACTTTCAATATTTATTAAAACTGCTAAGCATTTGGTTTTAAAAATTAATACTTTAAATATTAAATCAAAATGTTACCAAATCTGATTAAATTTTTTAATAACTTCTTGATGACTGAGTGAAAGTAAAATCAACAAACTGTTTAAATACAATGTGATAAAGGGACTTAGATAAGACCACACCTATGTCCTGTGTATTACTAAATGAACTAACCTGACTGCAAAGTGGAAAAAAAAAAAAACCTTCTGGTTTTGATGTAAAAAAACCCCATTTAAAAAAAGTGATTTTTATTGTCTAGATAAACAATATTCTTTAAAATTTTCATTAGTTTTTTCTGGGTTTAATGGGACTTAATGTCAGGTGTTGACAAATACTAAAAAAACCGACTCTCAGTTTTTCCCAGCATACTGTACCTCATTTATTTCAATGGCTTTGCACTGTGAATCATACTAAAAGTTTCTGAGATAGTTTTAAACCATGATTAAGTTCAAGTATTTTTTTAAAGACATTTCCCATTGAAGGTATATTTCCTGTTTCAATACCTAGAGAAGCCAGAGTAGACTTCTGCACTTCTGTGTCATTTAAACATGAGGTCTCATAAATAATTATTAACCTCATAAAATATACATTTTCAGAGGAAAATGCATTCTGTACCTCAGAACAGACTTTGCAAAACTATCATTTTCATTTTATTTTATTATTATATAACTATGATTTGCATATATAAAGTTTATGTCAGGATAAATCAGGAGTGTCTCTACTACAGCTCATGGACTTAGATTACTGTAAAATTTGTGTGACATCCCAAGCCAAGCCTTCAAAAAAAATCAAGTGATAAAATTCTGTAACTTAAAAATTTTTTTTTAAGATTTATTTCTGTTTAAATATTTGACTACCATAACCAGATGCTCTGTCACATACAGGGAAAACAATGTTCTGATACCTCATTAAAGATTGCTTTACTGTTTTCATATGGATTTTTCATAAGGAATTTTTTTTTCCTTCTAAATTTTACTTCTCAAGCTCTTAGTGTTATGAGCATTGCAGAAGGATGACAGGAAACAGTATGCATATTTTTTAAAAGTATTAGCTGCAGTAGGCTCTTTTACAAGTGTTTCTCATACTATAAATAGAAAACAAGAGAATTCTTCAGTTGTGTTAAATATTGCTGATTCAGGATGTGCAAACACAGATAATTTTAACAGCTATTGAGCACTTAGAAAAAAAGCTGTTTGATTTTCTTTTATTAGATAGTTACAGAGTGCAGCTTGAGGCTAGAAATGGTATTTCAAGATTAGTCATTGTACTAGATATAACAGAATCATAGAATGGCAGAGGTGGAAGGGATCTTTAAAGATCCTGTAGCCCAATACCCCCTCTCAAGCGGTTCTACCTATATCAGGTCACACAGGAACATGTCCAGGTGGATTTTGAAACCCTGCAGAGAAGGAGACTTCACACTCTTCCTGGGTGGCCTGTGACAGGGCTCCCTCACCTGAACAATACAGAAGTTTTTCTTTAAGTGGAACTTTTTGTGTCCAACTTCTTTGCATTACCCCTAGACCTATCACTTGACACCACAGAAAAGTGTCGCCCCATCCTCTTGACATCTATCTTTTACACACTTGTAAGTATTGATGAGGTCCTACCTCAGTCTCCTCCAGGCTGAGCAGCCTCAGATCCTGCAGCCTTTCAGACACCTAGGTTTTATGTATGCTTCAGAAAGTTGAGTCAGAGTTGCCAATTTATTAGCCAGCATATTCCCACTGAGTGGGAATCAGCATGCACCTGGTTAGATCTTACTGGAGCATCTTCTTTAAAGACTAGCCTGCATTTATTCTTGATTCTTGGAACAGCATTACTAAGAGCAATGATAACAATTCATTGGTGGGGTGAATTTGGAAAACTTGATGAAATGTTAACTGAATTTTTGTCTTCAAATATTTCATTCCAAGACTGATATCCTGCTATACTGCATTTGAAACACTTGTAGGCATTTAATTTATCATTGGCAAATCTGCTTTAGTTTCATGGAATATATTTTTCCTAATTTAAGGCTGAGTGGAAAGCAAACTAAGAAATGCTTGAAGGTGATTTCTGTATACAAAGGAATGTTAAATACAAATAGCAGAAAAAGAGGACATCACTTCAGAGTCCTGTACCGCCTTCTCTTCATATCCCCTTCACAGAGAGGAAGGATATGAGCTGCATGCTGTAGAATGGGAGAAAATATACTGAAAGCTTTGATATTGTGATTAATATTTCCCCTTAAGTTTATAGTCTGATTTCCGCTGATATCAGTTTGCAGAACATTAAGTTGGTGTTTGTTCATTCTGAAACATCTTCTATAAATCCAAACTACAATTCTGCACCCATACTGCTGTGTCACATATATTTTTTTTGTCAGATGAGTCTACCATGAAAAATTCAGCTGTAATAAAATGTGTAGAAATACCTATAACTGGAAGAACAATAAATGCAAAGGGGGAGAAAGAACAAACTCCAAAGTAACCCAAAGAGGCTAAAGAAGGAGGGGTTGAAGGCAATAGGAGCATTCTAGATAATATTCAATGGATAGTCCTGAATTAATGGACTAGAGAAAGAAAATAAACTCCAGTGATAAAACTAATGAAACTGTTTAGTGCACTCATGTGAGTGCACTCATAATGGAATTTCTTATATTTATTTTTGATCTGTCCTTATATGATTCCATTTCCTCCCCATACACTTTGATAGCTTAAGAAAAAAGTGGGGATTAAGTTATGCTTCTTGAATTATCCTTTCTGGCAGAGGCATGTTGTACAAAAGCATGCATGACTAGCAAGTGCACAGTATGCAGCATGTGAGAACAATATATCACCTCTTAACATTAAACACACAACGGAGAAGCAAATATTAGACTAACACTGGCCACTCCTCCAGCCACAGAAACAATTCACCCTTCTTTCTTCTGTGTTCTCAGGACACAGGGAAGTAACAAGGACAGGTATGAAGTGAGATGCATGTAGGAGATGACATATATTGTGAAGATTGTAATCTTTACACATTATTGTGGGGTTTTTTTATATATAGACTAAGCCAACTGTGTTCATAATCACTGACAGCAATCAGTGTCTTTGCTAAAGACAAAAGTTTGTAAGTACTATATAAAAGGGTGCAGAATTAAAGGAAATATGACAATTACAAGTTAAATTCTGAAGGAAATAATAAAACATGCATGATATATGTATATGATATGTAATAAGTAAGAATTGGTTTTATATAATTTAGAAAATTACAACTGAGGGAGTGGGATCAGTTCAATTTACAATAAAATCATAATGAGAAAATAAGTTTGGTCAAGCTGGGGTAGTAAGCTTTTCCAGCACTGGCATAAGCTGATAACCCAGCAAAATAGGTAGAAACAGACCACATTATCTGACTCCTCCAAGTGCTAATCAAGCTAATCAAGACACAAGCCAGATTTGATTCTTCTGTGTTAAGCAATCCACAAATTATTAGTTTTTCATTAATTTCTGTGGCCTGTTTTTCAACCTTTGTAAATTCTAAGCCACCACAACTCTCTCAACTGCTCATTGTGTGAAGAGTCCCTTTCATTTTTTGAATTTTCATTCTGATTCCTGTTGGTTTCATGTGATGGCCCTTACTTCTTGTACTAGAAACAATAGTAAATCATCTATCTCTCGACAGCATATCCTCTTTGCTAGATATTTTGCAGATTGCTGTTCTATTCCTCCTTTGTGAATCACAGTTACCATGCATATGTGGTTAGATCCCTAATACCATGGAGCTTACTAGATTTTAGTAGCCCAATCACACAGGATGATTTTAGCATAAGTCACAGAATAACTCAGGCTTGAAGACACCTCTGGAAGTCATCTAGTTTGGCCTCCCTACTTTATAGCTGGGTCAGTTAATGCAAGTTACTCAGGGACCAATCCAATTGGGTTTTGACTATCTCCAGGGATTGATACACCATAACTTCTCTGTCATCCTGTCAATAAAGCAGATTTGGGTTTTTTTTCCTTTTTAATGCAACTTCCTGCATTCCAATTGTTGACCGCTGTCTCTTGTCCTGTTACTGGGCACCACTATGAAAAATCTGACTCCATTTTCTTTCCTTCCATCCATTAGGTATTTATACACGTTAATAAGATCTCCCCAAGCCCTGAGAAGTGTTTTGATGAGGACAGCTGAAAATTAGATATAACAAAAATTGTCTGGTGATTTTAGTTGCAAACTAAAGTTGAATAAAGGAATTTTATGGATTAAATAAATAGAAAATTAAAGAAAACCAACCAGGAACTTATCTTAGCTCTGCTTAAAATGCCAACTGTTGCTCGTGTGATGACAATTTACCTGGGTGTTGATTTAAATAAGAAAAGGAATCAGGTTTGTAGAGATTTTCCATTAAGAGAAGGTTGCTAAGGGGTGTAATATAAACTTTGATTTTCATTCCCACTTAAATGTCACCTCAGTAGGGTTCTTATTAGGGGTCATTTCATTATTTGTTTTCATGAAGGTTTGTAAAGCTCAAAAATATTTCTATACACACAGGATTTGAATGTCTATGCTAATAATAAAACTGATAGAATAAGTGCAAAGAATTTTCAAACCCAAATAGCAGCAAGTAATATCCTGACACTAATCTCACATAACATGGATGTAACCCAATGGATTATTATATTTTTTCCTGTATCAATTTAACAGATTTGTTATTTCATAGCGACACAGTCTTAACTCTTTCATTACAATTGTGGAGGTAAATCTAAACTCAACAGAGCGTTTGCAGAACCCACATTCTTTACTACTGTGAAGGATGGGTTGTATTTATGTGGATATGGATATCTTATTCTTAAGGCATGAATATTTTCAAGGTAGTATATTGTCAGTAGTCTGTTGAGTCTCGTTTACTGCTCTTTGCTCCGTAATGAATTCTGCTTCCATAACCTAGAGTAATCACAAACTGTGATTTTTCTTTTAAACTGCAAAATTTAGAACTAAAAGGGTATACATATGAAAGTGTAAAATATTTAAACATAACTTTGTGCAAGAGACGTCATCTACTGCTATTATTCCAAATCCTTGCTATGTGATTCATTGACAGTACCACAAAGCTGTGCTTCAAGAGTAATAGTCTTTTCATGATTTGTGTGGTAGCATTCTGCAATTCAATTATTAGCAGTCTTTTATGTTTTAACCCCACAGAGAAGTTGTCTGAATCTTCCCAAGTAGTGGTATTTTTGGCTTTCTTGGGAGGGCATGGAAGAATTCTTCTTTCTTTCCTGAAGTTCCTTTCAGATATTCTTTGTCTTCAGTTCCATTTACCCACTCAACAGATTTGTTTTCTTAGATACTTCTCTCCTTAGCTGAATGTGTTACATTCAGGCTTTGATTTCAAAACCACTGGTGCATGCCACAGCTATTTAACTTTAAAAAGTGTTTTTGTTTTGTGCCAAAGAAATGTCTCAATGCATTCATATGCAGAGAAAGCATTTATAAAATGACTTGTGATTTGCAGAGGACACACTCTTGAGATTACCCTAGATGATTGTGCACCAGTGTATTACATTTAGAATTATAGACAAAAGTATTTCTCTCAATTCTGTTCCTTCTGTGCCTTTGAAGCATTATCTTAGCTTATTACTCTGGTAGAATTTGAGGTTTATGACTCTTTCAACAATTAAATGAAAGACAGGCATCCACTTTAAAATCTTGACTGTGCAAGCGTTTGTTGATTTTTTTTGAAGACATAGTGTTTTAAACCTGAAAGAGTTATCATCTGATACAGTTTACAAATGCACTGAGGTTTCTTGACTTTGATTGACTTTGTCATCTCAGGTGCCTTGCTGCATTTTAAAATCTTCACATTTGTCTTATTCGATATGTATTTAATTACCTTTTAAAAAAATAGAGTGTCATAAACCTGACAAACATCTTTTAGTAAGAGTGAGTGAACATTATTATATACAAATTCCCTGGATCTCCAGTTCTGCATAACAAAAATGCAAATCTTTTCCTTAGCTCTATAGAGCTGTTTACAAACAATATCCCTGTTGAGTTAAAATTGTTTGATCACCCTTTAAATACAAAGTCTTTAAAGATTGTAACCCTAGTTTTATAGGACAGTTGCATTAATAATTACATAACTTTTTAAAAATTTTCCTGGAGGTTTATTGTGTGATAGAAACATCTGTTACAAACCTCTTAAACGTCAAAAATATGCATTTGATATTCAATTTGGTATTAATTTAACATACATCTCACTTCCAAATATGAATTGTGTATAGCAACATGTTTAAGACCACATTTTCTGTCTATGCAGTTTGGAAGTAAGGATTCCATACACACTGTTCTCCTCGGAGCAAATGCCAACCTATTCAAGAGATTTGATGTTCATCCAGTACCCACTACAAATGCAGCCTTTTTGGGAGCAAGCATGCCAGATGATGCTGAAAAGTCAAACACTGCTCTTATGTTGGCTTTACTAGGGAAATAAATGTAAGGAACTAATATAGTTACTGAGAGGAGAGTGTGGTTCTAGGATTGCACATCTAGAAATGAGCAGTGGCAGATGTTTAGCTGTGGCAGTAGGGTGGAAAGCATTGCTATGCATATGCTACATGAAGAAGCATTCCGAAGTACCTCAACAAGTGTGAGTTTTGTATGACTCAAACCTGCATTGTAACTAGTAGCAAATATGTATAGATTCTTTTTCTTTTCCTCCAGAGCTCTGTTTTAGGCCCACCCTGCAGTGTCATGCTGCCTTTTCTATGCTGTCAAGATGTGTGAAAATTAAAAACCTCACATTCCACATGAAAATTGCTTTGCTGGCCAGTGGGCCCTGTCACTCCATCTGCTTCCCTGTCCTGTGAGAAGAGAGCTTTTGTTGGCTTAGTTTGTCTTTCAGGGAACATAGGATACTTGTGCTTCTGATGAAAAAAAACTCACAAACCTTTCTTGTCACCATATGCTGCGTCTCTTCCTCTTCACTCTGCTGGTAGAAGCTATGTCAATCGTGCCTTTAATGCAGCCCCGTACTGAGCGATAGAGAACTTATTTAAACTATAAACCTTTTAAAGTCTCATTGGGAGATTAATTTAGACAACTTTGAAATACCTTTTCGTTTACCCAAGAGAGTAAAGGGAACTTTGTGTATGTTAATATTGAACTTGTGAGCTAACTATATCTGATAGTTATTAATTCCTCATCTGTACAAAAAGTAAGCTGTAGACCTGAGGTGAATAAAAGGCTTCTGATTCATGAAAGACTCAGTCTGACCTTGCCAGTGCCATTAATCATGAGTAGAGCTCAATCAGATTGTATAGCTGTGCAGAGAGTTTAGAAGGAGAATATAAGGGCATATGCACTTAGGGCCATAAACCATTGTCTTACAAAATGTCTATGCTTAAGCTCATCAGAAAAAAAATCATATGAAATAGTTTTGCACAATATCTTTCATAGTATAATGCCTTGTGAGTATCTGTTCTTCTGCTACCTACACAGCTTTATGCATGGTTATGGACACAAAGTGTGGACAAACTCTGGTTTCTGTTTTTATTCTGCCTCTGTTACTAATTTTATTCTTGAAAAAATACTGAGGTTTTCACCCTCAAAAGTCTTTTTAAAATGTTTGATGTGGATCTGTCAGGGAAATACAACAATATTCTGAACTGTAGCAGCTGGTTAGTTGGAAAATAACTCTTTATAATATGTGTGTCTATAGTATCTACAAAGCAGTGATCTGTTTGCAAAGAAAAGTGACGTTGAGTTCTTTACATACAATTCTTCAGTGATTCTTCAGGGGAAAAAATAAATGTGTTGGTACTCAAAAGACAACAAACTCTTAAAAATCCCCTCTCCCTTTTATGTTCTAATAGTAGTCATATTTTAGAAGAAGAAGGGGAGCCAAGTGAAATTTCCTTCACGTAAAGGAATAGCTGCTTTTGTCTTTTTATTATTTTGGAAAAATGCATTATCAGCACAAACATTTTAAGTATTGATGTATGCTAAGAACTTTTCCATTTTAATTTGGGCTTTACATCTTCAGAATGAGAAATAGCATTTCAAATTTAAATTTTCAGTGAAATTTTGGAAGAAGAAATATGACATCTTGACATACTCTTTTCTTCTCTTAACCCAAACATAACCCCTAAACATGATGTACATCCCCCCACCCCTTAGTTTTAGTCATTAGATATACTCCAGGAAGTGATCTCCCTTTTTGTTCTAAAAGAAGTCAGCATGTTGCTATTGCTTCTTGTTTAAAGTTCTTGTCCAATTTACCATTCAGTTTTGTAACACCATCACAGCAGACTCTTTACGATTCAAATGATAAAAGTTTCAATAGGCACTTTAGTGGAATTACGAAAAAGCTACCACTCTTCCACCGTCATGCCAGAAAGCTATCTTCTGTCCAAGTCAGGGCAGGAAACTGTACCTTGTAGGCCTGAGCTTGTCTCAGTGTAATTCCAGAGTAACAAAATAACACCACCAAAAAAAAAACTGTGTATATTACAGGATTTCTCTCTCCTTTGTGGAGCAAACCAAAACTGACAGTATGATAAATGTAATAACTTGCTGGAAACAGTTGCTGTCTTTTATAATCAAAAGAATCCCGTTCAATTATAAAGCTTAGGTTTATCTTTTAAATTTGCTGTTGGTTTACTTTTCATTTCACTGTTGTACTTAAGTGACTTTGTCAGGGTTATAACTTTCTTCTTCTCCAAACATGTCTGCCAAGATCTTAAAGCGAGGTCCCCAGTCACTTAGATAGTCATAATCCTGGTCTGCCTCTGTAGTAAGGGAGTCTATAGAGCTGAGAGACTCTGCAACAGATCCATTTCCTTCATAAGCATATGTTGCCAAGGAGTCATAAGGAGGTGCAGTCGGATCTACATCATTTTCCTGTAGCCTTTGATTAATGAAATCTCTTATGTCCGTGTTATCTTCCACCGTTGGTCTCTGACGCGGAAACCGCAAGGTGTCTGGTTTTATGTCCCTGCGTATTTTGTTATCTTCAATCACTTTGGGATTCCTCAGGGCACCAATGTCGAAAGCCTGGGTGTCCTCTTCTCCACCTCCTTCATCATCATAATGGATAACATTATCTCTGATGTCTTCTTTAGAGGTCATCAAGGTGTCCTTTTTCTTCTGCCTCCGCAGTGCTACATATAGTACCACAATGACTGTAACGACAGAAAACTGAAGTTAAGACATGCATAGAAATAATTTGCTGCTCTGATGACCTACCACTGTGTTTTCCTTTGAAAGTGGCAAGAAATCAAAGGGATTATTTTCTTTAAAAGATATGCTCCTGCTATTCTTTTAAAAATAGCAACGCTCTAGCCAATGAAAAAAACATTTTCTGTTTAATGTATGAGTCTAATTCCTTGTGTTGCTGAAGGAAGTAACAAATAGTTTTCCTGCTGGCCTGCTTTGTGAACATACACAATTGGACAGCAAGATGGGATTATTTTTTTTTAAATGTCTTCCATAGGAAAATAGAGAAAAATTCCCAAATTTTCACATTGCAGAAAATAAAACTCCAAAGTATTGCACAGATGAAAAAAAAACCCCAAACTGGAATCCTTGAAATGCAGAAAAAATAACCCTGCTTTAGCTTTGCATCCAGCACACACTATGGTCTCTTCAGGCACATGCTTTGAAAAATCTCATATGGTACAATTGTGGACTGAAAAGTGGTCCAGGAGAAATGGTTGATTTTCAGATATCACCTCTTCCAAGCACGAGGGCGGTGAAATGAGCAGGAAATGAAGCAAAGCTAGCTGGAGGCCTGTATGGATGAGTAAGGAGTTCCTAATTAAACACAGATAAAAAGAGGCATGTAAGAGATGAAACTGGAGATGGATGATCCAGGAGGAATATACAGTAACTGTATGAACATGCAGAGATGCAGTTAGAGAAGTCAAAGCCTGTCTGGCATTGAATCTTGTGAGGGATGTGAAGGGCAACAGAAGACAAGAATGACAGCAGCAAATGAAGAAATGAGGAAAATGTGGGTCCACTGCTGAATTGAGCTGGGGGACCTGTTGACAAAGGTCACAAAAAAAGGCCAACCTACTCAATGGCTTTTGTGCCTCTGTCTTTATGGATAAGGTTATTCAGGAATCTCAAGTCCCTGAGACTAGAGGGAAAGTCTGGAACAAGACTTATCCTTGATAGAGGATCAATGTAGGGAACACTTAAACACGAGACCTGATGGGATGCAAACGAGTGGCGAGGGAAATGGCAGATACCACTGTGAGGGCGCTTGCAATAACTTTAAAAAGGTTATGGGGACACAGAGAATTTACTGAGGACTGGAGCAAGTGTTGTTCCTATTTCCAAGAAGGGCAAGAACACACTAGGAAACTACAAGCACGTCAGTTTCACCTTGATCCTGAGCAAAATGATGAAGCAAACAGTGCTGGAATCCTTTTTCAAACTCATCTAGGACAGGAAGGGGATCAGGAGTATATCAGTATGGACTTAGGTGAAATTGTACTTAACTCACCTGATAACCTTCTGCAATGAGGAGACTAGTGGATGAAGGGAGAAAATGGCATTATTTTTGTCTTGACTTTTACAAAGCTTTTGGTGCTGTCTCTCATAACAACTTTCTCAGAGAAACTGAGAAAGTGCAGACTAGATGAGTAGGCTGTAAGGTGGATTGCAAAGCTTGCCAAACTAGCAGACTGTAAGGGCTGTGATCAACAGTCGAAAGACCAGATGAAGGCCACTAATGATGTACCTCAGAGGTCGATGTTGAGATTAGTTTTGTTTAACATCTTAATAAATGACCTAGATCATGGGATTGAGTGCAGCCTTGACAAGTTTGCAGGTGGTACAAAATAGGGATAGTTCCAGTATTCACAGGGACCTCACCAGCATGTGGGAATAGGTCAACAGGAACCCCATGAAGTTCAAAAAAGGAGATTTGAAGTCCTGCACATGGAGAGGAATTCCTGTATACTGTAGATGCTTTTGGCTGATTGGCTGGTAAGCAGCTTGATAGTGTAGAACCTCAGGTCCTAATGGACAACAAATTCACAGTGAGCCAGCAATGTGACCTTATGGGAAAGCCAACAGCATTTCATCTATCAGTCAACAGAAGAAAGTTGTCATCAAGTCTAGGGAGATGATTGTTTCCCTCTGTTGAGCCCTGGTCAGATACACAGAGTTCTGAGTTTAGTTCTGAGCTCCTCAGAACAAGACAGACATGAACTTCCTGGTGTGAGTCCAGTGTAGAGCCAAGATTAAGTTCCATTAGGGAAGCACAGACACAGTTCCGTCAATGGCCTCTATGATCATCTAGCAAATTTGGGGAAAATTCAGACTTCAAGTATTCACACTTCCCCAGACACCCTGCCATTGTTAATGATCTCTGTACCAAGAGCACCAAGCTCTCTGCTGCATAGTTCACACAGTCCAGATTACCAGACATAAAGGTGGCAATTTGAAAGGCTTTGCTACAGCTATATATTTAGAGTTTGTGGGCACTTTGCCATGTAACAGAGAGGTTAGATAACCTGAGAGTCCTGCCTGAAGATAGACTTCTGCATTGATTTCTCTCTCCATGTGAAAATAGGTTAAAACATGTTTTCATAGTGGTATTTCATTGATGCTGAGGCTTGTGCCTGGCCGCTTTTACTAGAACCTCCTAAAAGTAAACAAGTAGTTCCAAGGAATTTAGACAAAGCGGACAGCATTCTTCTTGCTTTTAAAAAAAATGACCTAAGAGTGGTTTGGTTTTAGTTTACTTAAAAGTCTTTAGAATAGGTGTATTTGTTATTAATTTCTAGTCTATGGGAAATATGACCATTTATCATGCTCATTCTGATGCAAAATTGTTTTCTCACAACATAAGATTTTTACACAAAACAGAAGTTCTGACTTTTACCCCCTGCTCCTCAGAAGCTATGTTTGTCACCCTGTGTCTGTAGTAATTTACTTAAGTAGTAAATTACTATATTATCCAAATGCAAAGAGGTTTCCATGTGTTATATGTCAGCAGCTATTTTTTCTATGCATTAAAGATCTAGGAAGCCAACTAGTATCAAAAAGAGGTACAGGCTTCCATCAATAAGAAACAATCTGCTTTCCACAGCCTGTATCATGCCTGTGTAAGGTACAAAGTTGGTTTTATTTTGTTATCAATGAGACTATATTATAAGTAGGATTTTGAGTGCTTTAGGCATGCTGTAAATAAGGCAGTATTTAAATATACTGTAGATCAAATGACAGTGCCACCTTATGGAATCCCTGCCCGCCTGGAATGAAAGCGTTCCTGTTAAGTTTTACATGGATCTAGCCAGACACAGTCTACATTACATTTTTCTGCTCTCTCATTTCTTCATTCTCCTTTTGCTCAAGGTGTCATGAAGAATTAAACAAAGACCCTTACTAAGTCCTTACTGCTGTTACTGTCTGTAGAATTTGTCCTTCTTAGCAATAAAAAAAAAAATCAATTCTTCAAGAAGGTGTTTAAAGTAAAAAAACAATGGTTTGGATGCCACTGAAAGCTGGTTCCTTTCAGGTAATAGGAAGTAAGTAGGTGTTAGCAGGTTCAAGGTCATGGTCAGTGTTTTGGGATGATTTTCTAGAAACACAGAAGCATAAAAGTTGTCACAAATGGTGAAACATTTTTAATGGCTTTTGTTAAACAATAGATGAAGCTAAAAAGCACACAAATTAATTCACAGGTAAATAATCAGAGTAACGCAATTCACATGTTTTTATGAGAACTAACCTAGAAGTATAACAATACACAGCAAGATTGCAATCAGTGCTCCTGTGCTGAGGCCTACTGGTAAGAAGATTGCTTCCACGTTGCAGGACAGGATGGTACCATCAGAATCACATCTGCAAACACGGATAGTCATTGTGTTTGTGCTGCTCTGGACAGGGTAACTGCTATCTTCTATTACTACTGGAAGAAAGTACAGCTCTTGCTGCCTTCTGCTGTAACCATTTCTCCTGGTTTCAATCCCAGCTGTGTTGTCTGCAAAACATGACACAGTCATAACAGGATTTTTATTGCGTACTTCAGTTCACTGTTGCAGTTTGTGTCACCTTTAGTAATTGGTAGCTATTCCATTTTTGAAACTCTGTGAATGATGTGTTTTATGTAATTGACTTGTTGTACCGTTACAGAAGGTATTGCATTCTGACTGGTACAGCTAATTTTTGCAGAGCGCTAAATAACAATCCATTTCTTGCAAACTTGTTAGCTTGACAGTTAAAATTTCAAAGACAACATAAATAATAATTAAAGCATTATAGCTATTAGACTAGGAAGGCTTTTCACTTTTTCTTCTTATCTCATTATATTCCAAGCCTGTGGTTCAAAGGAATTTGAATGCACATGGGTTTAAAGTCTCTACTGTTAATTAATTTCTCTTTAAATCTGGAAGTAATATACCTGGACAAAATGCAATACCCCTTCAGCTTTTCTGACCCATTAAGAAAATAAGTACAGGTATAAGCTAAGTACTTCATAATCAGTACATTTTCCATCAATTAGCCATGAATGTGTTCAGAACTCCTAGAAGTTACATTTTGACATTTCTTCCAGTGTATACGTATATTCAGTTACCCCTACCTTTCCTGAATCACAGTAGTGAGGAAATCGTGTGCAGATTAAAATAATTACATTGAAAGCAAAATCAAAATGAAATTAGCAAGAAATTCATTAGTTGACATGTTTGAAAGAGGGTAGCTTGCAGCAGTCATCATTTTGCCATCTCTTCCAAGTGCTTTACTGTATCTCTACAATATGTCTCTTGGTCTCCCTGTTACGACTTTTGTTCCCTCTTGGAGTTTTGTCACTAAGTAGAAGGATTAAGGACTCTGAATTTAACACTGAAATACTTGTGTGCAGTTCTGATTAAGGTCAATAATATATCCAAAATCAGATATGATATGACAAGTCACTATAGCAAAAACACGTGAATGACAAAAGGTTGATTTCAGAAGTGTCGTTTTTATCAAACTCAAACACGGTAAATGGACACCAAGTTCAGTGATGTTTAGTTTTGAAAAAGACAGATGTCTCAAAATTGTTTGAATCAAACCAGCTTCCATCTCCAGGTTACTCTTTCTATGATTAATCAGCTGTACTGCATAGTTTTAGATCTAATTGGAAATCATCCAACTTAATCTTATTTGTATTCTTATTTCTAACAATACAATTATTTCTAATATTTTTTTTCTTCTAATTGGGATGTCGAAGATCACTTCAATACTGGTTTCAATGGAACTGATTAACTTTCCATTCTCCCATGAGAAAAATCGAACAGGTCAATCAGTCAAAAGTCTTTGAACAACTTCTGTTACTCTTCTACAAACTCTTTCAATTGTTCAAGTTCATTTTGAAAATATGGACTCAGGCACGTGCTTTAACTCTACACAGAGCAGCCTGGAGCTGAGACAGCTTCTGGTTCTTCAGTCTGTTGGCAATAAATTCTTTTTCAGGATGTGTATGATAGTCTGGAGAGAAGGAAAATTCTCTCTCACATGTGCCAACTAAGCATGCTCAGCAAGGAAGCATCCCTCTAGAGAGCAGGGGCCAGCAAAGTAAAAAGAGGAAGGTGGTCAGTTCAGCTGAAAGCAGTCCAGCTCTGCCAGGGCCTCTCGCTTCTTTTCACAGCTAGTGGATTGGTCTCAGTGCTCATGAAGGCATAGTTTAAAGACATAACTTTTCTCTGTGTTTATAGGGACTCTAAATGGCAACCTGGAGTTTCTGTCTTGCTGCTGTCCTCATTAAGTTATATTTTGAGGAAGAATGGAACATGGAAAAGTTTATTCTCTTGTGTGCACTACAAACGTGTAACTCCTGCTGTAACATCACACCACCCATAAGTTTTAGCTGAATAGCCTAGCATTGGGTTTTGGGCTTTATGTGTTTAAAAATACTTTGTGACACATTCACATGTAAAAGCATTAATTGTAACACAGTGAGTTAGATTGTTTCCTATAAAAACAATCAAAATCCTTTTATAAAATACTTCCTTGGTACTAACATTATTTCAAATTCAAGGATAATGGTAGTTGTGTTTTTAAAAGGTTTCTGTAGGGAAAATAAGGCTGTGTTATTATACCTCTAAATTCTGCACAGATTAGACCATACACCTTGCTGGTAAACAAAAAGCAGAAGAATAATACTGTAAAGAGTCTATTTGGACAGATTTTTTCTAATAGCTCTGTAAAATCTTTAAAAAAAATGGCAAGAAAACATTCCACAAAAGCTTTTTTTTGTCTGTATTCCTTATGTTTCAGTAAAGAGTACACTTCTCCTTTTTTGCACCAGGGGAGGTTTAGATTAGAAATTAAGAAGCATTTTTACACTGAGAGGAATTTTAGACTGGCACAGGCTTCCCAGGGAGGTGATGGAGTAACCATCCCTGGAGATTCTTGAGACATGTAGATGAGGTGCTGAGGAAGGTGGTTTAGTGTGGGCTTGGTAGTGTGAGGTTAGTGGTTGGACTTGATGACCATAGGTCTTTTCCAACTGAAATGATTCTGTGATTCTAAGATTCTCTTTCAGTAAGTGTTAAGAAATGCTTTTTAAGAGTGGATGTATACATCCACACACTTGGTGGTTTCTAATTCCTTTTTTTTTTGGTGGTAATATTGCATTTGTTTTTAAACAGTAGGGAAAGTTTATTAACAGACTAAATTACTGTTTTAAATGGGGGAATTTAATTCTCTAATAATATTTGAGTAATTTCTTCATCTAACTCATATGTTAAGCACACCTCACAAAAGTTGTAAATCAGAAAGGTCGTTCAGTTTAATCACTGTTTCAAATTTACAGGTTCTTTTGAGGCATTAAATACATTAGATGATCTGAAAAGAACCAGAAGATTTATATTTTAACCAATATTTTATACTTATTAAAAAATATGAAGTCTTGGTGAAATTAAAGGATATTTTATTAAATGGACAGAAAGAAAGATATTAAAGCTCTTTTTTTAAAAGAAATTTTGACCAATAGAGTAAAGATAGTTAGAAATACACAGTATTCATATTATGATATAGGTTGACGTGCTTCTGCAGGAGGGTCGGGCTAGATGATCTCTAAAGGTCCCTTCCGACTCTACTCTTATCATCAGCGTCATTCTATGATGATGATAATTACAAAGAAACTACTCATATGGGCCTTCAAATATGTTGAAAGGTAAAGAGGAAGGTAATTTTTGTATGAAGAAGCTTTAAAGAGGCGTAATTTCCTTCTGTTAAGATATGGAGATTTTTTTTCTTTTTAATTCTAATCAATTGTAAAGTTAATCATGCTGAGTTTTCCAAGGCTTTGCCAAGGAAAAGCAAAGTGCCAATAGCTAAGTAGTGTAAAGAAAATAACAAGTTACAGTGTGATATTAAGGGGAAGCAAACTCAAGCGTTATCCAAAATTTTAAGTCCAGTGGGACATAGATGTAAAGGGATTTAATTTTTTGTAATTGTAGTTAAATGTCACAACATTTAAAAATACTAACAGCTGTTAAAAATCAAGCTTTTTAGACTAAGCATTTCTGGAGAAGAGTAGTGAATAAGTGAAATTCATTGAGTATCTGTAAAGTATTTTTAGCTATCTATGACATACAAAAATAAAAGTCATTAATAAGTTTAGGAATAAACCTTTTTTTTTAGTCTTGTCATCTTCACAGAAGAGCTATATAAAAAGAGAAAATAAGCACATTTTTCTGATGGTTAAAATTTATTTCTCTCTGAACTTTTTTAATGATAAAAGTCTTCACAATTAATAGTTGTGCTTATTTTATTTGCTTTAATTTTGTGTCACCTTATACTGACAAAAGTTCTTGGCTTCAAAAGTAATCTGAGTCATATACTTAAATGGTTATAGAAAGGGCTAAGGAAGTGGCCTCTGCAATTTTTATCATTCTATGTGTTATTAATTTCTAGCTATTTCTAAAGTTTGGATTACTTGATTCTCAAAAAAGGAACCTGTACATCATACTCAGTATCATCTCAAACTAAAATTAAAAATGGTTGTATATATTTTTAAAAATAAGACTTACTTACTTAAAAGTAATGCTTATAATCTACATGGTTAAACAGGTGAAGGAATGTTACTGAACTTCATTGGATAGCTTTATATATTCTGTCTTTGCAGAGTGATGTAAACCGTTTTTAAAACAGTTTTTTTAAAAGCCTAATATATCACAACTCTTTAAAGATCATCTCATAGATGATAAACTTATTGTTACTTTGTTTCCCTTATTAGATTAAGATAATTAGCGGCAAAAACTTCCTGCAGTTTATTATGTTTTAGCTATGTCTGTTTACAGCGTTTGAAGATGTTTATGATAGGAAGAAAGATTAATTTATTAGAGTTGTTCTCAGTCATTTATCAAAAGCATTCAGGTGGAAAGAAAAAAATATTATCTCTTCTGACAAAAATTGGGGGGAAAAATCAGCTATGTTAATGACATAAATCTACAAATTATTAGGAGTGTCATGGGATGTTATAGTGCAGCTGCACTGTCCATATTTAAAACTAATTCTGCAGGACTATAAGGACTCCAAAAAGCACCATAGCTGGGTACTGTGAAAACAGTTTGCAAAGTAATTGTATGTAAACAAAACAGCAATAACGTCTTGTTTAAAGATATAGCTTTGTTAGCCAAAGATTTCTTTGTGAGATACTAAATGGTAAAAGGAACAAAAACAGGTAGCAGTGTTTTTTTGCAGGCCTGTAGGGAAATCTCAGTCTTTGGTGTTCTGAAAAATCCTGTCCTCTAAAAGTGAGACAAGGTGAAGATTTGAATTTATATTAATATGTCATAGATAAGTTAACAATTAGAAATGTCAAATTAAAAAAAAAGTCTACTGACATGACTGTAACACAACATAATCATATTTGTCATTATAATCACAGCCTGCTCCTCTGAAAGAGAGAGACGGGTAAGCAACTTACTTCTGTAGTCGTGGACTGTGAAATTTGGTTTGTTGGAAGCCTCAGGTGACAGTCTGAAGGAAAACCTTTGCCCAGCTGGTGACAAATCTTTGTCTGCTGCAGTGACAGTCTGTATCACCTGAAACCAGATTAATTCTGAAGTCAATTCACTCTTCTAAATGAATCAGTTTTGTAGAAGTGCAAAATGAATATCTAAGGAAACAATGTGAGCGAAATCCTGCTCGGTTACTCTATTTCCCTCATATATTGGGCAGCAGGGGCAAGAAGGCTGAATATTATAGCCTCCAGAGAACTCATGATGCCTTAAAAGGTCTCACTTTTGGCATGCCTAAAGGAAATCAGGAATTTTTACCCTATATTCATAGCAGAAATATTTAATACTTGTCCTTTTACAAGTGAGTGGTTACATAAAGATAGTTCACTTTAGCTGCTGCTACTACTATCACTGTTACGACTGGTACATATTGTAGTACTTCACAGAGCTGCACCATAATTTTATAGCATGAAATGAAGTACATAGGGTTGAAATGTCTGCATCATCTAGGCATGTGGGAACTGCTGGTTCCCAGAGTCATATCTGCTATAGTTCTGGTAAGCGCAGTTCAGTTCAAAGATTTCATAGTAGGGTTGCTACTGATCTTGAAAAAAGGAAGCCATTTTTGTATGTAACAGAGGTCTGACTATTTGTGATTTTGCAGATCAGTGCTCATCTGAAACATATCCAAAAAATGATGAGATAGGAATATTATATGAATTCATGGACAAATCTGTAATAAAGTCAATGAAAATCCCATGGACTGATATATATATAAATAGAAGTCATTCATCACACAGAAGCAGGCTGAATATGTTCCCTCCATGGCTGAAAGTAACTCTCAAAGTTGAACAGTTGAAGCTAAAAGTCTTGTCTTGGAAGCAGTGTTAGGTGTTGATATGTGTGATAGTTGGTAAACACGCAAATTTTGTGCAGAAAGAGCACATGACAACAACTTTTGGGGCCAGCTCTAATTCTGGCATCACTGATGATCTAAGATGATATTCTGAATCTGAAATAGGCTTTGCATGCTATGTATATATTTGAAACTGCTTGAAAAACAAGTTTCAGGAGGATTGCCTTTAGGATTATGAGTTCTTTTTTTCAGAATAGGACACAGAAATGTGTGTAATTCATCCTACTCTACTCCAGTTGTACCCTTATATTTAAGTGTCTTTAGGAAGGGATTCTTTCCCCTATCTTAGCTATTAGGTGCACAGTAAAGGGTGGCTTAGGCCTATATAATGAAAGAAACATATCAGAAATAGACCAGAAAGGTCAAAAAACAAAATTCCAAAAGACATTTCCAACATAGATATTTTATTTGTAAAAGCATTGTAATCATGATGTCCTCTTCAAACACAGAAACTTCTATTGCTCTAAATAATAAGGAAAGAAAAAGCAAAATAGCAAGTGTTATAAATTTGAAATACCTGTCCTGGCTTGGCATTTTCACATACAGATGTCTCATATGGAACAGAAATTTCAGGAGGAAACTCGTTGACATCCAAGACATTTATTATAACGTTGACTTTGCTGGTTAATAGTGGGTTACCTATAAATGATTTTTAGAAGAAAAGCATTAGGGAACGGTCTTTATGTTGTCATCATCAGTGTCCATGAGCTGTCACAAAGAGTTTTGATCTCAGTACTGTGATTTCTAAAAGACTTTGACTTCTGGTTATTTCTGATTTGTACTAAGGAGAAAACAGAAGCAAATTTGTTAGGTTTTGTACCAGACTTTGACCCATAACTTTTCATACGGTAAGGAAATAATCAACATGACTATGATTAACAGAGGATAAATTGAAGACTCTGAAGCCGTAACTGTAATTAAAGATGCAAACTACTCTCAGATAATTTTTCATGGACCCTGTGGAAAACATTTCCAATAATTAAAGCTGAATTCTGTTTTCAACAATGGAATGCAGAAAATTGATCTCTATTACTTAGCTACTCTTAATATCTTCAAGATATTAAGGGGGTAAGTGGAGCATACCCGTTTAGAAGATGGAGAAAAGTAAGAGAGAAACATAATGAAAAATCTTGCTGAAACCTGGGCAGTTAGTGGCAAATTTAACAGTGAACTATGTAAAGCAAATACTTTGGTGCAAAACAAATGCTGAAGACTGGGATACATTATGCTTCTTTCCATTATCCTACAAATTCAGCTAATCTTCATCAGTCTCTAGATGCACTTTATAAACAAGCTTACTTGTAAACACAATGTCTCAGAGAAAGAAGATACACAGCAGATAACATTTTCTTTTACTTTATGCTGAGTTTTCTTGTAAGGTAGCAGATATGTAAAAAACAGTTTAGCTGGTGAGTCAAAAGGAGAATTATTTTGACCTTTTTGCATTTATGAAGAATGTCAGCCACTATACAGACACAGTTAACTTATTCAAAAAGTCTATACTATGAATCAGGGTGGTGAAATAGCAACAGTATTGGGTCATGGTTTAGTACAAGAATAGTTAGTCCCTTCATATTATTTGCATTAGCTGCTTGCTTTGTAGTTTGTACAAGTCTTTGCATTTCTGTTGTTTACAACTAACACATGAAGGGGCAAATTCCATTCATTGTGGCACTGTGGAAATTTTAGATGAGTTCTTTATTGTTCTTTATGCTAAATGTAGTGTTTTCAAGAGGCCTCCATCAAAACCAAAAGATATTCCCAAATGATTTCCTAGTTAAGTAGGACCAGCTGCTAAGTAGAAGTGTGCTTTACCAAAATCATACTGGAACCTAAAAAAGAAACCCACAAAACCTACTATCAAATCACACAGTAGTTGTATTTCCTTCCTATGAATGTATCTAATTATTAGTGAACAAATCTAATAATATCTATTTGAATCTGCATTCCAATTCAGCACCATTCCTACTTGCAGAAAGTCTCTATGGAGAAAATCATTGTACAGTGTGAATTAAGAGAGTTTGGTCTAGCAGCTGGGAATTAGGCAATGATTTTTTAGATTCCTGAAGAGCCAGAAGAAATCTAGATACTTTGCTCAAAGTTGAATTGGTTCCTTTGGATAGTAATACACAAAAACAGTGCTAAGAAGTTATTTTAGTCAGTATAGGGCAGGACCCTGACTCTGAATGTATACAGAAAAGCCCTGAGTAGGTCAGTTTTATGCAGTTACTGGCAGAAAAACACCTCAACATAAAACCTCCCTCCCAGCAGTACTTGTTGCACTTGCAACTCACATGAAGTAACTCAGATTTCTCTTCAGTTTTTGTATGTTTAAGATGTAACACTAAACACTAGGACTTCAAAATACATTCTTAAACACATTAGAGATTAGTATATTGCTATGGAAAACCAAGCACAGATGTTTTTGTTTGTTTTCTTTTAGAAATACTTTAACAATGCCTTTGGAGTAAAAGAATCAAAGTATTCAAAATTGCAGCACCATGTACATGGGAGATATTAGCTGATTTTGATAATTTCTATTAAACAGATCAGAAGGCTGGCCTGTTTAGGCTTTATTTTATTTTAGGCTTTATTTTTTTGAAGTATCTTACATAATTTTTTTTTTCCAGCATTTTGGAACAAGGTACTATGGGATTGTATACTTTTTATATAAACAAAGGGCATGCTTGAGAAAGATACACCTTTTTACATTTATTTCTCACTGATGGTCTGTGAGACAATCGTTTATTTCTTAAGATTCTTTGAAGGATATGTTAGAGGTCAAAATCTTTCCTTCCTAAGTATTTTAGCAAGGTAAATTTCACCTTGCATAAACAGTCAGCAAAAATAAAAGTAAATGGAATTATTATGACATAAGATGGACATACTTTCACTTAATTGATGCAGTTAATTTTCTTTCTGGCTTGCACTTATAACATTTTAACCTACTGACTTATATAAAGGAAGATTGCAAGAAGGTTGTCTACAGCTTTATATATGATAGCAAAGGCCTGTAATACTTGATGTGAATGAGGATGATGAATTGCATTTTAAATACCGCTTTGCAGACTTGACCTCCATTTTCTTTGTTTTTGTTTTGTTTGCTGTTTGTCTCAAAATCAAATCTTTTTGAGCCTTGTGAGGATGTGCTGCTGGTATCAGTGAGTGAGTCACTGCAAACTGCTGCCTTTTATATCCAGAATACAGATGAGATAAAAAGTTGGTTCAATCATTAGCCTAGGAATTAAGCTGATTTCAGGTTTTAATTCTGCCTCTGAGATACAGACAAATTGATTAGCTGCTTCTTTCCTCTGTTTTCCTGTCTGTTAGGTCAGTGACAATCCTCCTTCATTCTTTCGTTCAAGTGCCATGATCTGTTAACATCTTTATGATTTTCAAGAATATTACAGTAATATATTTTGACTAACGAACTCTGAGAAAATAGATACTGACCATTGAGAACTGGTGACAAACCTTACCTTGAGATTTAAGCTGAAGTTTCTTTAGCATTCGCAAAATTTGGACCTAGACTTAGAGAAGTTGAGAAGATAGTTTGGACAGGAAGGATTATGACTACTTACTATTTATTTTCAACGTTAACCTTCAGAACAGGAAAGCAGGAATAAGTTCTTATGCATCTTATCTATTTACTCTTTTGTAAGATGCAGAAATCATTTACATACTAGGTAATTAAGCAGCACACTGGGGAATTTTTGAGCATTGGACTGATTTTTTTCTACCATTATGTTCTTACAGCAGGCCTTGGCACAGTCTTGGCCTAAGGCAACTAGTGGTCTTGCAGACAATTCACATGCATGTGCTGGGAGTTAGTATGGTTGAGAAACCATTCTTAATTGCTTTACATTTGGGCACTCAGTTTAGAAGGTTAAGACTGTTTAATGGCACAGAAATAAGCTTCTCAGTGCTAGCTGGCCTTTGTGTTTGAAATGAATGCAAGTCATGCTTAAATTATTAGTTTGGACAGAATCTATGGGATCAAAAATGTTCAGAATCAACCATGGAAGCCACTAGCATGTTGATTGAAAAGAAGTACAGAGAAATTGGGAAGTGAAGTGTATATGTGTATGTAAAGTGAGTCTGAAACATCCTCTTCCTGTTCGTATACTTTGTTCTATACAAAGGCTGAATTTATCTATTTCTATGAATTTCTATTCAAGGAAAAAACAATGTCCAGAATGACCATTAAGATACGTTTTAAAAGTGGGGTTTTTTCTGTTGCTATTTTCTCACAGTAAGAAAGCAAAATACACATTTCAGCAATATAGCAATCGTCTAAGTAACAGCACTTCAAATGACTATTACTATTACAGGTTTATGAAACTAATTGCAATAATAGACCACTTTGCTTGGGTATTCATGTATATGTTAAGTCACTGTTCAGTGTACCTTTTCTCTAAAAATAGAAGACAGCAGTTTCAGTGTTTCTGTGTTAGTACTGAACAGGCAGCAATTTTCTTTATAGTGGGAATTCTATAAATAGTAATATTTTCCATCCTCTTTTCCTTCAGATATTTTCTTCTTGTCTCTCAAACCCTTTTTGGTTGTGTGCAGTGTGCTATCCTTCAAATCCGAGCTTTTATTTCTATGCTAGCTCTTAGACAATTGCATATCAAGTTTTGACAGTATACCCCAAATTCTCCAAAATATTGCCAATTACAGGTGTGCTACAGTTAGGGCAACTGTTTGTAATGCTCTGGATAATGGTCAATATATAAATATTTTGAGGTATGCTGAAATTAATCACAAATATGTCTTAGGTGTAGATGCTTAAGCAGGCAATTGTTAAAATTGTGAATTTCATAATTTAGCCTACCTGCTACAGGTCTACATGAAGATGGTATCACTATTTATGTACCAGGAAGGTGCACAAACAAGTACACTTAACTAGTTTTAATTACTCTTGAGAGTAATAAGCAGATTCACGTCAAATTTACTATAACTACTGTGGTACCATGAAGACAATTTCAGCTCTAGATAAATCTAAGTACTTAAGCTTTACTGAACATAGAATATTATGTGACTTCTCTGCATCTGCCTGCTTTTCAGATTCTCTGGAACCAATTTACAGCTTTGCAGGACTTTCTGTGAATATACATGTGCATATGTTTCTCCATACACTCAGTTATTTGTGATAGTTCAGGTTCCTCTGTTAGTGTATTTCTATTCCAAGCTATAGATGAAATTCAAATGTTTATTTCACTGGTGGTCTTGTTACATTTTCAGGTGCCAGGGAGTCAGTGCATGGTTCTTTTTGAGATAACTACAACTGAGTATTTTTTTTTTATAATGATTTTAAATAATTCATACCTTGTCTGCTTTCAAAATCTCCCTCTTCCTGTTAGTAGTATCTATTACTTTTTGAAAACTCAATTCTAAGCAATACATTTCAGGAAATCATGCTCTTTGCTTTAGGAACTTAAACAAAACTTTAGAATACATAAACAATATAAACAGCAACTGTCCTCTTCTATATGCTATTGATGTCAACAGAGACTTCTCTGGCCTTTATACAGCCACTAAGTGACCAGAGGGAATTGTATTCAAAGGGTGGTATGCACCTATGAGAGTTTCAGTTTGACAGGGTCATGAAGGAGGAATGTTACACAGAAGGATGGCAGTGAAGGAAAATGCAGCTATATAATACAGCAGAAAAAGGGAGTTCTTATTAAAAAGAAAAAAGCAGCTAGGCAGGAGAAAACACAAAGAGCACATAGACAGGAAATTAGAAAGAAAAACCAAAACAGCAAAATCCTCAAAAACAAACATCACAAATTATATAGAAAAAGAAAACAAGTTGTTAGGCACAAAGTCTTGGGCAAAGAGAAGACACAAGAGCAGAGATGCAGCACACAGACTGATTCATTTAGGACCTTAAAAGACCATTCAGGACTTGCCTTCAAATAACAGATTGAAAGACCTGTTATTCAAATAATCTAATTTCATATGGAGTGAATTAAAATATCAGGAATAAGAATTGGAAGGCCTCCATACAGCTCCTCATGCTCTTTGTGCTAACAAAATGATTTTTCAGCTTCTGAGGAAACTGTGACTCCATGAGGGCTACTAGAAAAACCTTACTTTTCAGGGCTTTTTGAAAATCAAACTTAGTCTTACCGAGAGTCTGGCAAAATGATATTTATTAAGTCTTCTTAAATAATGTCTTGGCAATATGTGCACTCTTCAGAGTATATTTTTGCTTGAGCACTACATTCTGAAATAAAATACCACATTACCATATTAATTCCATTTGTGGCATACTTACTAACTTTACTTGCAATTATTGAGAAATTGTACTGTGCTGTGCTTTCTCTGTCCAGTAATTCATTAGTAGCAATGGTTCCTTCAGTAGCATCTATTGTAAAGTAGCTGTCCGCATCATTCTTCCAATCGATGAAGTATCTGTATGTGAAAAATATTAAACAAAGTAGATGCAAATGTGCAAAGATTACTCATTTCTCATAGCAGCAGTCTAGCTAGCTCAAGTTTTATTCTTTTTCTTTTTCCAGCTATTACCATCCTTGCAGGAAGAAGGCAATAAAGAATGATTTGTTTATTTCTTCTTTGCGGAGTGGGAATGCTCAAGGGAAAATGGGATATAATAAAAGATTTAGTACTTCTGCTGTTCAGATTATTTGAAAACTTTGAACTCCCAAGAAGCTGATGCACAGCTTCTGTGACCCTCATCACTTATACCAGTCAGTTTGGGAAGCACTAGATAGGTTTAGAGAGAAAAAGAGAAAAGACAGGTGAAATAGCGCTTAAGGTATGAATAGCAAAGAAGAGTGGAAGAGATCTGGTGTCTTTACATCCATTTGTAGCTGTAATAGGCTGTAAGTAATTTCACTGGGCTTGCAAAGAGGTATCCTAGTGCATGGGCTGTTGGCACAGTCTACTCAAAGGTCCCTCACCAAAGGGATGGTGACAGTGTCATAGTATGGGAGATGGAGTATCCTTATTCCTCCACATAGATAGGAGAAGTAAAAGGCTCTTTGCCTCTGGGAAGAATAGGCAATTTTCACTTTCAGTGGAGCTTTGAGGAACAGGACAATACCATCGGGGTTTTTTTTATTCCCTGAGCTCTTGTTTTCTGAAAAGTATGAATGCAGGACAGATTCAAAACTCAAAATGTACCCTTATCTGTTATTTTTCTCTAGCAAT
Source organism: Colius striatus (assembly GCF_028858725.1). NCBI lineage: Eukaryota > Metazoa > Chordata > Aves > Coliiformes > Coliidae > Colius > Colius striatus. The sequence continues at coordinate 11,461,824 of NC_084762.1, forward strand.
GACTTAACAGAAAGCAGAGGCACGGCTATTTAAAAGTAATCTGATAATTATTCCCATTCTCTTTCTTTTAAATGCAAATTAATTTGAAAATCTATATTCACATTTGATGCTACTGTTTGTAATCGTAACAGAAGAATATTTTCTCTGATGTAATACCACCAGCTACTAATTTTCTTTTCATTGTTAGTCTCTTCATACCTTAATGATGTTTCTCAAAAAGTAGACAGGATGAAAGCCATTTGTGAGCAACAGGCAATAAGAACAAAATGAGACTCAAGAAGTACATTTAGAAGACCACAAAGGCCAGAGAACCGTTCCTATGACACCTCATTTCACCTAAACTAGTGAGAATAAGAATAATTTTGTTTCAAATTAGTGTACCTCATGGAAAGAATATATAGGGAATGTAATGATAAACACTGTGTTTACTTCTATAGAAGGATGCAATGGTAGAAAGGGGTTACAGGGCATGTTCCCAAAGAAAATAGATTGTGACTGATGAATGCCAATAGCTCAAGAAGACTCATATAGTGAAAAGAAAAATCACAAATAAGGTACCAAACTCCTTTAGAGACATTCTGTTTAACCTAAATTGCCATAAAATCCTATCTGTAGATGCAGTAGGTTATTTCATCAATTGACAGGCAGCATTGCCAATTCAGTGCTTCATTTGAAAAGCCTCAGAAATGATTTGCTAAAGACAGCATGGATCCATCTGCACAGCTGAGCAGACGCATTTCCTTGCATATGATGACACTGTCGACGCACGTTTGTAATTTCAGTCTCCTTGTTCAAAATCTGGTTGACATAAAAATCATGAAAAATATATAAGCCATTTATTAGAAATATCATTGCACTGAGATAGTCTTTCAGGAATAGGGAAATTACTCTTTTGGGCTTGGCATGTTTAATAGATTATAATTTCTTCCAAAATTAAATACGCAGCCACACACAAATAAATGGAATCAAAGCATAAGAAAGTAACTTTACTCATCTTTCCCCTTAGGAAGATTAACTTTGTCTAACTACTCTACACAACACAGTAGGAGCCAGTGAAGAAAGTACAGGATCTGATTCAAAGCACGGTGTAGGTTATAGCCTCCTTCACCAGGAGGCTTTGAAACTACTGAAAACATATTCGGTTTGAACACAACTGTGTTTGAAGTTGAGTTCAGACGTGAATATTTGTAGGATCAGAATCTGTCAGTCTATCTGCAAGCATTCATACATGTGATTAATTTCATGCACAAGCCCAGTAAGCCTGCTTCTAAACATAAGCATCAGCAAAATCAACGTCCCCAATAAACACTGCAAGACTAACACTACTCCTGCAGATACTAATGGCAGCATTCCTCTTGGCTCCAGTGAAAGTGGGATCTGTAGGAATGGTTTGAAAAAATACCTGAACTGTAGCAGTTTTTTCCAAATTCATTGTCTTTGCCTGCATGAACACTGCAGAAACTATTATGCCATTATTGTTAACCTTGGTTTGGTTTTGTTTTGACCTTTGGCATGATCTTTAAAGACATCTTTCCTTCTCTCTCCATGTGCTGCATAGATGCTAAAGTTAGGGATGAAACGGTCAGTCATTTCAGCTCCTCATCCTAAGAAGTTATATATTCAATTAGGCTACAGAAGGCAGATTAGATATCATTGCATTGAGGAGGAAATATTGGAAATATATTGCCTAAAGTAAATATAAGAAAAACTGCAACCAAGCAGCCATTCTTGCTCTTTGGATTAATTGCCCATGTACATTACCCATGAAAACATATCTGACTCAGATACTTCAGTAAGTCTGTAAGGCTCAGTAATTAGAATGAATGAGACCCCATTTGTCTACTTTTCAAATGAAAATTTTCAAGACATCCCAAAGGAAGGTAACTTTTGGGTGAGGTCCTAAAAGAAATGTAGTTTCCTTTTACAGCCTAAAAGCATTCTTTCATGTAGTCTGATGCTCAATGTGAGATTCTGTGTAAGCAGCCCAGGAACAATTAGTTTCTTTCTAAGGCCAGTAGTATTTCACAAGCTGTATTTTACTTGGTAAAAACACTTTCAAGAACAGAAGAAAGGAAAAGAGAGTCTCCAAGCAGAAAAATGAGTCTCTTTCCAGAGATTAACCCAGGTATCTGGGACATAAAGCCTGACATTTCTTATTATATTGTGACACAAAGAGGAAGACTGTTGAAATATTAGTATTAAGACAGCTGTCTAGATCTTCTAGTCATGGTCTAGCAGTTTGAAGCAACTGAGGTTGGTTTCTTTGACTGCTCAGAGTGCCTACAAAGACAGATCATGGATAACTGCACTAAATCCAAGAGGCAGCTCTAGTCTTGAAAAGTTAGGGAAAGCTTCCTTGTTGACATAGGACACAGCAATGTTATCTTTCAGATGCACCTGAACAGGCATGCCTAGCAGCTCTGAGTACCAGGACATTGATATATACTTCATACTCACTGACAGGGAAGAAACTTTTAACTATATGTCTCCCTGAATATTCTTACCAGAAGAAGACTGTATTCCAGATTATATTATTGAAGAGAGCTACATATATATATCGTCTTCCACATAGAAGTGGAAGGATAGACCTTTGCTAATGCTGTCTGAGTCTACTCAAGAATAGCTTTAATTGTACATCAAGTAGGATAGAAGGGATAGAATGGAAATATTTAGTTAGTAAAATGACAAGAATTAAGTCTGTAGGATTTTATCCAGAGCATTTCCAAAGACACACGCTGTCCTCCTAGGAGATCTAAGAATAATTTGCACTTATCTTAGGCTAAATGGTGATGCTATGTGTAGCTGATGGAGTCCCACAAAACACTGCCTCAAAAGAGGACTTATCTTGCAAAGAGCAGAAGACAGTGGGGAAGACAGTGTCAACTCTAGCTGCAGCACAGAAGACAGCAGAGTGTTTGATGGAGCGTTGTTAAATACGTAAGTGACAGCAGATCACCCTGGTGAGGATAGCAGTAACTCAGTCATCAAGCAGACCACTGTAGCTGCTTCAGACCATTATTCCATGAACAAAAGAACTGGACAGTTTTCCTGCTGCTGCTATGGAAACACGTGACAATATGCTCAGGAGGGATGGGAGGTGGCAGGATGCTAAGGAGGCTGTGAAAGTCAGGACATGGGGTGCATTTTTTAGTCTTTTTAAATGTGGAGGGGAAGACTTCCCCTGCCTAGTATGGACGCCCTTGGGAACAGCAGGGATCTATCCTCATCAAAAGTTTATAAACCTTGCCAAAGTCTTTATTTGTTGTCCTGTCTTGATAGTGACAGCAGCGGTGACACAATGCAGCAGAGGATCACATAACAGCATGTAGCAGCTCACAGCATGTTACAAGCATTCTTCATTTGTTCTATTTTTTTTTGGTCAATTTAACTTAATGTTTAAACAACACATGCAGCATATGCAGTTGTGTGCCCATGCATTGGCCCTCGGTGGGAATTTCACTACCTGTCTCCAGATTTGCAGAGGAAGGAACATTGTAGCTTGGACCTAGCTCAAAAGGTAGCTTAGGAGAAAGTTATAAAAAGGTCTTTTACAAGGTACTAGCCCTTCTGTTTTGCAAAATCCAGTTCTAGTCTTGCTAGTATCACCTTGATAATGAGTAACCTGTACCGTTATGGTTTCATACTCAAATCTCCATTGTGTTGCATATACACACACATACATGTATTATAAAATTTTCTGTTGATATTTCCACCAGCTTAAAAAAGTATTATAGCCACCATTGGTGCTCAGTATCATGTTCTCTTCTCATCTATCTTTCAATGAGTTTTTACCTCCTCCAAAGAAGGATATTAAGAACTGGCTTAAGTATTTTGTTTTATGCTTTTCAAGAATGTACGGACACCTTCTTATGAGGTTCTTGTGGTTGTCTGGGTTGTTCTAGGGAGAGAAGCACTCTTGGGTTTTCTTTTGAGGAGAATGTCATAGATGTACAGAAAGTAAAATTAGCAGAGAATCAAGAGGTACTAAAACTATTTGTCAGTTACACAATGTCAGCATGGTGAAAGCTGGGCCATATCAAGGTGCAAGTGCTCTCTTATGCATTCCTGCCCCAAATGCACCTCAGTGGATTTGTCCTTGCTTGTACTCTCACATAGCTGACAATTACACCCATGCATAATGAAAAGCAGCACCCGGGTCTCAGCCAAACTACTTTTACATCATTTTAGACTGAAAGGTCTCAGAGACTAATTAAAGGAGCAGAGTTGCAGTACTTTGCCCATATACAACCATATCTTCTAAAAGGCCAAAAACACAAGCAGGAACATAGCTGTGGCATGTCACTACCTGTGAGACAAATAAGGGGATTTAGGAATCTGGACAATAAATATTTGTTTCCAGAAAGTTTTCTTTCTCATACTGGACCTGGTAGATGAATGGATGGAGCACTTGGTAACATGGCTAAACTAAAGAGTGCTTAAAACACAGACAGCAGGTATGCTGTAATGATGGTAATCATGGGGAGAAGATCTCTGACCTGCTCAAGGTGCTGGAAGGAACAGCGAAGAAAGCATAGTCAACACCCTTTGTCACTGTTTGCATAGTAAGCAGGGAAGAGAAGAATGGATTATGCCCCTAGAGATGCACTTAAGCTAAAGACAATCAGACTAAACTTGCTGCTGCTGCAACAGCAATGCATACAGAAAATAATTTGAAAGAGTAAAGCACATTATTCAATTGGAATCAGCATGAAAATGGGAAGGAATCATCCAATTCAGTGAGCAGTAATGCATTTAACATTTAATTACTGGCTTCCCCTTTTATTTTTTTTTCTTTTTTTCACAAATAGAGGACAGGAATTGCAACCAACCTCCTAAAATAAGAAAAGAAAGGAAAGAAAATAATAAAAGAAGAAAAACGGTAGGCTGGGATGTGGTTTGAATTTTGTGAGACAGCTGTTGTATATCAGCATAAATATTCTTGTCTGTATTTCAATTTCTCTTGTGAAATTGTACCTAAAGTAGACCCAGATGGTGAATCTCAGAAAACCCAAACCACAAATTTTCTGTGTACGTTCTGAATTACTTTTCTGCCAACTGCAGTTTAGAAAGCATCTTATTACTCCAACTATAGCTTGTTAAACCCAAGCACTGGAATGGAGCATTTCAGATGTAAGAAAACTGACACTATGGGATAAAAAGAAGTGTAATTTCTAAGATAAATTAGGCTTTCAACTATGCTTTTTCAATCCACATTTTTTTCCCAGCTTCTAGGATATACTTAATGCCTTTCCCTGTAAATTAACTGTTTTGGAAAGAGGAAAGACCCTTCCTTTCACTTTCTGTAGTTTCTTGACTGGATAAGTTCTTTTAAAGTTTAAGTTCACTGCAGGTGCTCTTCTGTTGAGTCACTAGTCCCTTCTGATCTTCTTTAAGCACTACATTCTTGTCCAGCCACTCTGGAAAGCCTCTATCACTGGTCAGTGGTGGGATGAGAAGGCACCTGCAGCTCTCAGATGGTTTAAGGCACCTCTGAGAGTGCAGACACCTGAGGAGCTGGTTGTGATGCAGGTCTCGATTTAGGCAACTCAGCTAACGGAGGTTAAGGCGGCTTTCTCAATTCAGAATGAGTTGGTATATTTTGGTGGCTTACTATTACTCATTTGAGAGGTTTCAGACTGACCATTTTGAGAGAATTGCTATTGAAAGTAGTTCTGTTGATAAGGAGCAAATAAGCAATATGTATAAAATGTTAATATATGCAAATTAGTCACTCTGGACATGAATCTTAATTAAGAGAATGAAAGAATTTACAGAAACACAGACATTTTCTGCCTTGATGAGGAAAAAGTGGAAACAACAGCCATAAGACAAAGTTAAGGTTGATATTCAGAGAGGGAAAGGATAACTGTCCTGGTAATTTCTCTCCTGTAACTGAAGGCTGCAGTTTGTATCATGTAAAATATGAGATCTGTAGACCAAGATCCTCGGAGATAACTAAGTGATAGACTTTGAATGATATGGATCTAAGTTATCCCTCTTTTTCTTATTAAATGACTTGATGTCTCATTGCAAGAAGTATCCTTATGTTAAAAAATGGCAGTGGAAATATGAGCTCAGTACAACTTGAAAGTTGTATTTGCAGGTTGTTTCTAATCATTGTGTCTTTGTGCAAAATAGACATCTCAACAATTCCCGTTATTTCTTTTAGTTTGATATGGACAAATAACCTGGTTGATAGAGATGTTTTCTAAAAATATGTCTATTTGTTTCAATTCACTCTTTGCTGATGTAAAGTACATTCTTTACTTTGGTACCTAATGAGACAGAACACTGGCTTTCAGGAGAAAAATATTGCAAAGAAAAATCACAGGTGAAATACTTTTCTGTAATGTGATCTTTCAATTTTTTTGTACATGAGCTGAAATTGTTTAAACTGTGTTCACTTTAAGTTTTATTTAAATATTGAACTGCAGGTAAATGAAATTCAGAGTTCATGGCAACTTGGGACAGTTAAATATCGCCCATCATGTCAGAAAGAATAGATAGGTACCTAAAAACCCCAGAAATATAAACAAAAATTAATAAGATTAATTTGGGAATTGTGATCAATTAGAATTTTTTTGTAATTCTAATCCATGTATAATTAAATAGATGAAAGAAACATTAAAGCAGCTCCTGCTTTAATGGCAAAAGGAGTGAGAGACTAAAACAACCCATAATGAGACTTTAAGTGTGATTTGACTACCTGAAAGACCAAAGGAATTTCCATGAGTAATCATGTGCTGTGGCTGGAAATTAATAGTTCTCTGGATATAACTAGGTGTCTACTAAATGAAACCTCTACAACTGAATTTTGTCCTAGACATCATGTCACTAGGTAGACACCAACAAACTGGAGGGAATTTACAGAAGACCAAGGAAAACTGTCAGATCTAAGCATTCTGAGGTATAAGGAAAGGTTAAAAGAGATAAAATATGTTTGGCATGGACAAGAGATGAAAAAAGAGACATGATAATGGCCTGTAGTTGAAGGGCTTAAACACTGAGAAAGGAAATGTATTTTGTTCAGCACAGAGCAGCAAACTGATAAAATTAAGAAAGGGAAAATTTATGTTATGCAGCAAAATCTTTCTGGCAGTGATGTATATTATGCTGCACACAAAGGGAAAGACAGGAGATCTATCAGTACTACAAAGCTAAGATGAGTAAAGTAATAGAAGGAAACTATGTAGTAAGGGAAATTTCTAGAAAGATGGGCTGAATAATCTTATTAGTCCCTGTAATGCTAAACTCTTGTACCTAAAGAGAAAAAGCATTATCATGCTACTCATACTCAGGTACAAATTGCTCTAAGATGTAGTTCCAAATCTTTTAAAATGCAGCAATAAAAGTTGGGGAGGTTTTTTTTGAGATTACAGGTTTTAAAGAGTAAAGAAACAGAAAAGTCACTCCTACAATGAGAAACATGAGATTCAGACTTCAAGTCAAGCCTGAAAAAGATTAAAATGTTAGAGAATATAATGTGTTATCACCATACAGTGATGTATATACACATATATTTGAAACTCTAAGTTCTTTATTGCTCTTAAATTTAAGTGTTGAACTCTGCTAATTACTGCAAGTGTCTTCCATTCCAGCCGAGACTGAGGAGTGATTGCCATAATTTTGCTAAAGGTGCAATCAAGAATTTTTAAAACAAGCCCTCTGTTAGACCATGCGTGCTCTGAGAGTCATTAAGTTCAAACAAGTGTAATTAGATGTGAGAAAACATTTTCTTTTCCTGTGCTAAATGAGTGCATCTGAGTTATCTACTTTTAGGGCTAAGTGAAATAGATTTCCAAAGTCTTCCTCAGGGCTGCAGAACTTGAATTGGTATTAAGTTACTTTAGCTTCTTTTTCATAGCTTCATTTGATTTAAAGATTACCCTTGATACTGAGTCTTGTGGTTTTCTATTAACTTGAAAATGCTGTCTCATGATGTTTTACAAAAGCAGCAATGGTAAATATCCTTTTTTTCTCCTCTGTTCAGCATGATGATATGAAATAAGCTGTAATGAACTACTTCTCTAACAGTAGCAGCCAATAATCTTTGCATATCATCCTTCCTGTCTTGTGTTACAACACCCACAAGGTTCCTTCTCACGTTTTTAAAGTGCCCTTTACACTGTACAACTCAGCAACTGTTGTGCTGTATGCATACAAAGTAAAACATATATAAAATATTAGGTATCTTTATTAAAATAGAAATATCTTTAAAACAAAACTTAGTTAATATTTCTTTAAGTTTCTTAATATAATGAAAAGAAATAGCACCTCTCTTCTGCAGAAGTAGTTCTAATATACTAGGTTAAACACTGTGATATTCTGCTCAGAGGAAGTAAATACAGTCACAACTTATGGTTACATAGAAACATAATCTAATATATTCCTAGTAAGAATTGTTAGAAAAATCTAATGCTAATAACAGCAAAACAACATTTGAAGTTCTGTTGTAAAATTTTGCTGTCATTAACAAAAAAATGCAAAGGACGTGGTAATATTCTGAAGTGGTAGATGCAGCTCTTCCTTTTTTTTGTTTATATGTTTAAATTATTTATTAAGCCATCTCCCCTGATGGGAGCAGGAGCTTTCTGTACCTTTGCTGAATACCTTCAGAATACTGCAGAGGCGTTAGAGGTCAAACCAAAGGAAAATCTGACTGGTCTGATGTCAGATCTTATGTTTTGGATAATCCTGTGGATACCAACTGGATCCCAGATACATAATAATCTCAATACTTAATATTTCAGTTGTATTTGTTTGTTTGCTTTTCAAGAGAGTTGCTAGAAATGAAGAAAAAAAGCCCCCAACAAACAAAAATTAAATTAAAACCAAAGCCTAGCTGAAATGTGAAAAGGAACCAGCACTACCATTCACTGCTATCTAACTACTGAAATAGTTGAAATCATGAAATCTTGACATAACATGTCTCCCAAGTGCCCAGTCACACCCGGTCACAGAGGGGCTCCTGCTGCTGATCCAGGTTAAGTGATTGTCTCCTCCTCTCACCTCCCTCCTTGCTTCCATTCAGTATTAGTCCTACAGTTCTCCCAAACGTGATTGCCTTTTAAAATGAAATGGGCCAGCTTGTAAAGAAGTAGTTTGGTTTCAACTGGTTTGTAAGCTAACCTGTTTCACAAATGGGGTTAATAGGCACTTGCAGAACTGATGCTGATAACCCTCTCAATGGTGCTGCTTTGAAATGAGCCTCTCCAGGTTGCATGTTCAGATGCAACCAAATAAATGAGCAGCCAGTGCAGTTGTAACTTCCTCTAGGTGCTTTTACTGACATATAACAAGAAACTAACAAGGTGAGTGTAGGTAGAAAGGTCTCACAGGCATTGTTTTTACAGGTAGAAAAAACTAGAGATGTGTGTGGGTGATGCTATATAAGTACCAGAATTGTCTTTTATGTTATATGACATCACACTTACCCCACCTTAAAAGAAATAAATGCCCTAATTTACTGATATAGTAAGACTTTTCAGCTCTTCTGGTATTACTTTACCATGACTTTTCTTTCATCATTCCACTCAAAAAAATGCTATATATTTCTTTATGATTTTGTAGATTTTCAAAGGTAACTAGCACTGATGTAAAGCTGTTGTAAGAGCTCAAGCTGAATGTTTTTGAAGCTCTCAATGAAGTAACGTATCTTGTGATTTAGTGGAAGGATAGCTTTGTATTTGTTAAAACATTTTTACTTAAAAAGCAGAGGATTTTTGAATTATTTTGACAGAAGCCAAAGTAACTTGTCCAAAGGAGTTCAGCAGTATAATTTCTCAGACTGATACCCTGTGAGCTGTACTCCATCTTCCCCAAAATGAATCTTGTCTGTACTGCACATCAGGTAGTGATGCTTTAGAGAATGACAGATGGAATTGCTACATTTTGGGAGAAGGAACAAACACTTCTTGTCAGAATATCCCATGCCTATATCTTTATGCCTTTCACATAAAACACAAAATTCCACATGGAAAAAATAACATGGTTTGGGTCTTCTGCATCCTACACAACTGGGTTCACAGTCTTTCCTACACGGCTGCATACTTCAGTGGTTTTAGTCAGGATGATGAAGGACTAGTGATTTTAGCAGTCGGTAGCTTACCTGATCTGGAATGAGTAGTATCAACACAAACAAATTATACTTTGCTCCTTTGGAGGAAATTGACCATTATGCAGAATGAATTGGTTGGGGATCAGTGGCTGCAGACAGACTCTAATGATGGGTCAGAGTCAAGCGAGGGAAGCTATGAAACCTTTCATTAGCCTTATAACTCTTACAGAAGTATTTTAGTAAAATATGTTAAGCAATACAAGAAAAAAAAAAAGTGTTGCAGTTATCATCCCTTCCAAACTGCCAGTTCTGCCTCTCTACAAGTTCCTGTCCTTCCTCCCTGCTCTTCTTTTAAAGATTTTGTTCATTTGCTTATCGAACCTTTCAGTCAGCTCCATTGTCTGCTCTGCATTTCTCATTACCAGAGTATCTTATCAAAAGCTGTTGTCATTTGGAAAATGTATTGTTTTTGTTCAGTTTTAACATCATTTTTCCTGCCTCATTGAGCAGACAGAACTACAAGACAGTCAGGCAGAGGGAAAGCTTTGTCCTGTAGTTTAATTAAGTCTCAGTTGTTTGGACTGTGAGCAGCGATAGAAAGTACATTGGACTTAACCCCCTCAATCCAGGCTTAGTAGTCAATATTGAGAAAGTAGGAAAGAAGCCCTTTTGTGTCAGCACCACAAATCATAGGCCCTGAACACCATTTCACTCTGATTTTAGAAGGTGAACATTTGCCCTCTGCACTGCTGCCTATGGTCTGTTCTTCCCACCTTCATCCTGCCCATCACATGAATGACCTGCCATTCACATTCACCAAGATGCCCAGGCGCTGGAGGGTGCATCTCACATTTGGGGAAGAGGAGAGTAAGGCTCCCCCTTCACTGGTTATTGGGGGAAAGGATGGGCTGGGATGGGCATCTGCATGTGTATCAGTATCTCTATCAATGGGCAAAGTTAGTGCAGAAAGACAGGGAGGGAATGAGTTTGAGTGGACCTCCCTATCCCTTCAGAAAGCAGAGAGGGGGGGAAAATAAATGTGATGATTCTGACAGATATTCTGCCTGAGTAGAAGTTGAATCTCTGTTTTGTACATCTGACCAAAACACCATGGGATAAGGCAGAGATGTTTCCTGGGCCTTTGTTCCCATGCCTGGCCTGAAATGCCTTGTCTTCTAATAAAGTGCTGAGGCAATAAGCAGCACAGCTGCTGCAGAGGAGAGCAGGCCTAGTGGCATGAATTCAAAAGGAATAATCTTTGATTGCTTTGCTTTTGCATGGTGTAAATATTGGCTCTGTCCCATATCTTTTAGATACTAAAATCTGAACAAATCTCTCATATCTCTTTCCCAGAAAAAAGACTGAAGTAAAATGCTGATGCTGAGACAATCAAAGAAAAAGCAAATAACAGCAATCATGCTGACTCTAGAGAAAACTGCAGCACACAGTAGAGGATTTATCACTTGCTTAGATCATCATCTGAGACTCGCTTGGATTGTCAGCTGGATGTGCAAGAGGAAACACTCAGTGAAGTTAGGAACTGGAGGCTGTATTTTTGCTGTGAAGCACTCATGAGATTATTCAGGACATCTCTGACACTGCAGGGGCTGCTGCCTTTTCCTTTTTCATTTCTCCTTCCCAATCCTCTGCATGTACAAAAGAACTCAGGATCTGCAGAGATCGCTATAGGTGTGGAGTCACTTTTTCACAGATTTTACAAATTTCTTGAGGGACTCAGGCAAAAGTTGCCAGATAAGCATCTCCTTACTCTCCCTGGCTTGCTGATGGTCTGACCTGAGCCAAGTCAAGTCTCATCATTTGCCTTTAAAATTGGTTGTTTTCTCCTCCTACCCGAGTTGAAATTTCTGTGTTGTGTTTCCTCCACACTGTTTACAGATTTACTGCCTAAAACAATCTATTATTATAGATCTGTAGACTTATTATTTACATGAATGCTGATAGCAGTCTTTTCTCAAACCTCAACATTGTATTTAGATTATCTTTTCTACTTTCTCCCATCCAGCCAACTTGGCTGATCCTGTGCCATTCTTTGTCACACTCTCTGTTCTAGCTTAGGAAAGACAAAGTCTGCAGAATCATGGAAGGGCTGAGATTGGACAGGGATATCTGGAAAATCCTCTGGTCCACGACTCTTGTTGAGGGAGGGCCACCTAGAGCCAGTTTCCCAGGACCATGTCTAGACCGGGTTTTAAAGTCTCTACAGAGGGAGACTCCACAGCTTCCCTGGGCAATCTGTGCCAGTGCTCAGTCACCCTCACAGTTAACGGTTTCCTGATATTTGGAGGAAACCACATGCTTATTGCCTCTGGTCCTGTCAATGGACACCACTGAGAAGAGCCTGGCTGTCTTCTTTGCACCTTCCCTTCAGAGATGTATATACATTAAGATCTCCTTAAGTCTCAGCTCTATCAGCCTTTCCTTATAGAAGGAATACTCCAGTCTCCTCTTCTTCTTGTCTCTTTGCTGGATTCTCTCTGTTATGTCTGTATCTCTTTTGTACCAAGGAGCCCAGAGCTGGACATAGTAAAAGCAGAAGTATCTGAGATCTGTCTGCATCTGCAGACAGGGTGTGACTGAAACTTCAAAACACATAGATCCCAAAAAAATGTATGACTCTCAAACCCCTAATGTTTAAACTTCATTAACCACCCTGAAAGCAAAAAATATACTAAAAAATCTATGTATAATCATGATTTAATCATAATAGTACGCTCAATCATTTCAGGACAGGAAAGTAAAATCAATGTTTACAAACATACCTAAAGGAGAAATTCATGTTGAAAAGGCTTGGAATCTGACTAGGTCATGATGATTAAAATCATTATTTTCCTGGAAAAAGATGTGAGGTCTTTAATTAAAAATGCTGGGAAGCTTAAATTCATACTAGAAAGATGGTTTCAGCTTTGACTTTGTGTACTGTGCAGAATAGCCAACTAATAGCATATAATTTTTTCTTAGATGTCGGTTTAAGTCCTGACCCTTTGTAATTCTTCTAGTGTCAAGCCCTGAGAGGCTCATAGATTGAGGTGCTATGGCTGCAGCCATTAAACTCCTTTTTTTAATCTCACAATTGCTTTCTAGAATGCTTGAGAAATCCATTCCTGGAGAAATTTGGAGCAAGAGCCCTTGATCAAAAGTCAGGAAGACTATTATTTGAGCTAAAGTAAAATTACAGTGTGTGCCTTTGAGATGTGAACAGGCTTTGTAAAATCACATCACCGGGTGGTACAAGTGCTATGAAGTAAACCAGAACTATTATGGTCATATTGTTCTTTTCCCCTCACTTTGGCTTCTTAGCTATTCTCTACTAATTGAAAAGCTTTCCCTGCCAAGTTGTTCTTTTCTGATTTGGAGCTGAATGCACACTTCTTGATTTTCAGCATCCACTACTCTCAAAAACAGGTTATTCACTGAAAGCTGTAGTCCATACTTCCTGGATCTGCAAATACTTTTAGTCCTAAACTCCTGATGTATTATAGCTTAATGTGATTGCATGTGTCAACTGGAGATCACTTGCTGGTTTTCACGAGCTTCAGTAAGTCGATGAAGTACTGACTGTAAAGATTACTGGCCTCTTGGTTTTAAACTTTGCTTTTGACTTGTAGGACTTAGGAAATAATATTTAATGCTACAAGTGCTTACAGGAGCTGATCTAGGAATATTTATGCATGTCAAATGAACCCTAACAATCTTTTATTTGGAAAACTCTGACTTTCCTCTAGCACCAGCTTTCTGACCTCTGCCAGAAAGTACTCACCTTTGTTCCATGTTCCTGCCAGTCCTGCAAAAGCCCACACAGATCAAAAAAGTCAGTCTGCGTGTGCTCCAAAATGACAAAGATGGGTTTATATGGCTCAAGGCTCTGTTTCCAGAGAATATGCTGCAGCATTTCGGAGGGTTAATGAGTGACCTTCCCCACTAAAGAATGATGGGTGATGCTTTGAGCCTTAGGTCTATAGATTTAAGATTGAAGTTGAAAGAAATCTGCACTTTTTTTTTTCGTATTGGCTACTTGTAGTAGCTCCAAATTGATCACTGGAAATGAGGCATCACAGTCCTTAATACATCTGAGTCTCTTGTCAACTGAGCTGAGGTAACTGTCTGCTTGTGTGCATCTAATCCATGGCAAATGTAAATAAAACACGTTAATTTAAGCTACTACGAAGGGGATTACTGTAATAGTTTGTTATATGTATCTTGCTTCAAGGTAAAGGTAGAGAAGATACAGTCAGTTTCTCTCACTCTGATGAAGAGCAGGAATTAATTAAGCTGCAGGAAAGCAGTTATTTATGAAAGACAGTTTATACAGAGAAGAGGTAGATTTTTCAGCCTGGCATTTGAAAAGTCACCTTTCTGTTCAGTCCCTTAAAACCACCCAGTTGCTGAGGAGGAAGCCAGCTCATTCAAATCTGGAGAATGACAGAGAAGTACATGGGAGTGTATGGGGAGAAATTTACAGGGAAAGGACGATAGAGAGGAGGATGTGGTTGCCTGAGGTAAGGAAGACAAAGTCTAGGAGACAGAGAAGAAAACAGAGGAAAAGTGAGAAAGTCAGGGAGAAATAGGAGGAAGCAGAAGTTTGTTGTCCTATACCATTTCCAGTGTTGCTGGGAGGTAGCTGGAAATGTTGTGTTATTATGGTAGCCAAATTCTCACTGAGCCAAATGAGACAAAATTATGGAGGCTGGTGGGGAAAGAGGAGATATGTCAGTCATACCCCTTGGGATTCAGAGAAAATATTGGGATAGAAACTCACTTTTGGTAATTTAGAAAGAAGACCAAAGTAAGCGGAACAACAACAACAAAAAAATCAGACCACAGAGATCAAAACAGATGTCTGTCACCAGCAGGAGGAAGGCATTGGAGCAGGACATCAGTGAAGTCAATGAGATGTGATTGGGGAGCAAAAAGGCAGAAACCATCTAAGGGAGAAAGATGGACTGTGAAACAGGATGCTGGTATTAGACTGACACAGCATTATATATATATAAGAAAACAGTGGACTAGTAAGAAGACTGGAAAAGATAGCAAGGGATGTGCAGCAGGGACTGAGAGGTAGTACTGTAGGGATTTGAATTGGTTAGCCTGGATAAATTAGGACTTGGAAGAGGTGTCTTAAAGGTGATTGAAGTGACAAGGACTTCAGTAAAAGCCAAGGGATGGAGTAGAGCTAAAATTGTGACATAAACAGAGAGGAGGTAACTGAGCAAGAAGCCCACAAAACTCACCACAGCAGTTAAAAAGAAATCAAAAATCCTAAGTCCTACCATGGTAAAAAAATAGCTGACAAAGCATCTTGTTCCCCTCCAGCGTGATACCATATACTGAAAAATAGCTCTGACTTACTGTGTTATTAAATGAAGAGGCTTGAGGTTCTGGAATTAGATGTCTCAGTCTTTCTGTATATGCATGTTACTATAAGATACATTTTGATGTCACAGGACAGGGCTTTTCTTTTTGAAGAAAAAGCAAATTCAAAAAGAAAAGAATGGGATTGGAAAGGTCAGGCACCTGCCTGTTACATATGTAACATTAGTTCATCTTGCTTCTGCTTGTCCATTAAGATAAAGTGTTCAAAGATTCAGGAAGAAACCTATTATTTGTATTTTCTTGATTTTTACGTGACAAAGTATTGTATTGGGAAAACAGAACCTATCCATAAAAGTTTCTGGAGGACTGTGAGCTAATTCTGAAAATAAATAAGTCTTTTCCTTTGGAAGCACATGTAGTGAATATAATTTTGTCCCCAAGATGCTGAGAGCAGAATTGACCTGTCACTAGCATATATTACTTTTCTCTTTCTTTAATATCATGGTTTCATGACTCTGGACTTGGACAGAAAAATGCACAGTCCTCACAGCTTTCCTGTTTTGAGTGGCTCAGGCAAAACTTCTGACTCAAGCAGGAAGGATCTAAAGGGCAGTGTTGTGGCACTGAATATAAAACTCATTGTAACTGGAGTAATAACTGGGATTCATATCAGGGACGACGATCCTTTTATGCTTTATGTCAGAAGATCATCTCCCAGGAAATCTGACAGCTTCAAAGGTGTCAGTGCATAGTTTTTGAACTTCATATGCTCTGTTTGATAAAACTGGCTATTCTAGAAAGTATTGCAGATAACTCAGTCTTGCTATCTGTTTGTACTTTGTTGTTATTTAGATAGCTCTGCCTATATCATTCATACTCTATGGACACATAAAAGTGACTTTTAGGGATATAAATACCTGGTACCAGAAGTATAAAGATCTTTACTGATAGCATTTGCATGTTTACAGTTTTCATACATTATAATACACTACAACACAAGTGCTTTTTTCTTTGTTTTCCTCTCAGACAGCTTGTAACCATCATAAACTAAAGGAGTCTGAGAAGAACATGAGATCATTGTTCTTTTCAGAAGTGCTTTGGGATCCTTAATGGTCACAAAGTACTTAGGACTTCATCTTAACATTTATGCTGAGCATTTCTTGCAACACTATGGATAAAATGGGAATAGACAAAATAGCTGTCCTGAGACACATAAACTCCAGATTTAACACAGTTTGAAAATTAGGTGCACTGGGATAATGTTGTAAAACAACTTAAAAGCCAGTGACCTTTGCAGGTGTGGAATACCTCTGGCTCCTTTTCTCCTTGTGCTTAATTTCCTGTTTCTTACTGAATATGTGCTCTGTGCCCTTTAATTCTAACAAATATCACCCCACAAACCAAACCTTTGCAAATTCCTGACTTGTCCAAAAACTTGATTGCAGTAACAGGAGAAAAGAGAAAAAAATAACATGAACCTGACCATTTTCAAACGCTTTCAAGCAACATATTTTTCTAACAGCAGAATCCAATCTTCATACTCAGCTGTTATCTCCCCCTTCCTGATGTGTCTAGCATAACAGAGCTAAAGTTTTCATCTAATAACACAGATTTAGTTGCTGTGACTAGTGCTGCTTCCTTTCATGTGAGCTCTTCTAGCCTACTTTGTTCTTCAGTTTTGCCTTCTGTTGCATACAGAGCAGAATGGTCTTTTATCCCAGTCTATTATTTGGCAGATTGTTGATTTTGTTGTTGTTGTAATGGACATCTTAATGGCTAAACTGCTCTAGGAAAACATTTCAGAGAAAATGAATGAATTTGAAGAGAAACTGTGCCATCCAGTAAATTGTATGGGCTATTGCCTCAAAGAATGTTTGCTGTCTTTCCATATTTGTATAGAGGGGATATTTACTCAGAAGATGCTTCTTCAAAATGTGATGAAATTGATGGAGTTGTTCTTTACATCTGTGATACAATCTAGATTTTAAACAGCTGAAAGGACGTAATTGGTTCAAATACATTAGGAAGTTGGAATCACATGCAACTCTTTCAAAGTTTGTTTTTCTAACTTCTGGTCGTATACTTTTTTTCTTCAGCTATAGGATATAAAACTTAGGGCATATTGAACTCTAACAGGTCAGTAACTAACAATTGCATGGAACTTCTTTTTCTGCTTGAACTAGTTAATATTTGGCCACAGGATGATGCTGTTAGAGCATAAGAGAAAAGGCTGCAGGAACTGGGGCTGTTTAGTCTAGAGAAGAGGAGACTGAGGGGAGATCTTATTAACATTTATAAGTATCTAAATGGTGGATGTCAGGAGGCTGGGGCATCACTTTCTTCTTTTGTATCTAGTGACAGGACAAGGGGTAATAATATGAAGCTGGAACACAAAAAGTTCTATTTACACATAAGAAGAAACTATTTCACTGTTCAGGTGAGGGAGCCCTGGCACAGGCTGCCCAGGGAGGGTGTGGAGTCTCCTTCTCTGGGGGGTCTTCAAGACCCTCCTGGACGCATTTGTGTGTGACCTGATCTAGGTGGACCTGCTTTTGCAGGGAGGCTGGACTAGATGATCTCTAAAGATCCTGTTCAACCCCTACCATTCTGTGATTCTATGATAAGAGCATCATCAGATCTGTGATAAATTAGTAAGAATCTGATCATTAAATTCAAAGAGCTGGAGATCAAGCTGAAAACAGAGAATCAAAAAAAGTCCTCAGGTGAATGAAAGCCAAGTAAGAGAGATTTCAGGACTTAAACATGAAAACTGAATGAAATATTATCTTACAGTTGAAAGCTGTATGGAGAGGTTTAGAGCTTTTAAGCTGACTTACTGGAACACAGTCCTCTTTGTAAAGCAAAGTATCCCTCTCTAATTCAATATGCTGCTTATTTCTGGGTAGGAATGGTTCCTCCTGCAAAACTGTTAATACTGGAACACAGATCATGTTTTCCTCTGGAAGGGAACCAGATGAATCAGTTCGTAAAAACTGACCCTGAGAGCACTTCTGTAATTTATCAGTGTACAAGGTCATCAAGTGGAGCTGTGAGACTAAAATATAAGGGTATTTTGTAACATTCCTGATCTTTTAACTGTATGTGGGCATTTGGACAACCAAATAGTGATTTCAGGGTTAAAAAGGGTAGACATAGACTCTTTAAAACACCGTAGGTTTCGGTATTACAATGAGCACAGAGTTTGGAGAAGACACAGTGAGATGATGACTTTTCTTGTGTATTTGCAAACGTAGGATCAGTAACTAAAGCACTTGGGTCTCCTAGGAGGGTTTGTGAAATAAAAAATCTCTTGCTGAGGAGTGGTTATACATTCAAATGATTCTCCTGTCATATGGAAAACTGCTCAACAATATGATTAAAGGCTTGTTATCTAGTTGCAAGGGAGCATGGTTTTAAACAGAATGTTGACATTAGTGGGGCTATTTTCATAAGTTACTGCCAAGGAAAAGGGTTCTCACATCAGTCTTTGTTAGCAAAGGTTTTGATCCTTTATCAAGAGCATGTCACAGATTCATGAACAAACACATTTCTATATTAGAAAAGGAAGAAGATTTTTTTAAAAAAGCTAGTGAAACAAACAACATTAATAATAGTTTAATAGTTTTAAGCAGTAATTAACAGTGAATTGAAGCAAGAGCTAAACAGTCACTCTAGCGTGTTGCATTTGATCACAACATATCACCTAGCGTGTTTATTGTACATTTTGAGAATCAAAGTAACGAGTCAGAATACACATAGTTAATAAACATGGATTAAAAACTCCAAATCAAATTTGGAGTCACAGATGAATGTGTATGCATTTGCTAGACACTAGTGGCATCTTCCTGTTCTGTCGTAGTCCTGTTTGGTAAATGCTAGTAGTTGAAGACTGATGACTTTCATTTTGTCTGCAATATTTCTCATGAAAGTCTGTGAGTAAAAATATATCCTGAAGTCAGGTAGGTCCAGCACAACTAGCGCTGGAAGTATGTGTAATGACTGCCTACATCCTTAGACTGTGTCTACATAGGAGCTTCTTGATGGACACGTGAGTCTGCTTCACTTTATAGTTTCTAATGTGGCTGGAAATACATCTAGAAAATCAATGTACTGTACCACATTTATATAACAGCTGCCCTCTCCCTTGTATTTCATGAACATAAGAGGTTTTACTGGTGGGGGTTCATTTGTGCTGAAGTTTGCAGAACACAGCTATGTTGATCAACAATCACATCTCCACAGCCTTAGCCAAGAAAGATGTAGCAATTATTTGTCAAAGCATTTGTTCCTTGCCAGATGTTCAGGGTAAATGGTTCTTGTGGAAGGGGCAGTGCTCACTGTGGAGGTGTAACAAAGATGTAGCGTGTGCAACCTCTTTTTTCTCTACTGTACTTCAGAGCCACTTTGTGGGCAAAACAATGTTTTTACTTCCTTAGTCTGAGTACACCATCTCTGAAGTCATGTCAGTACATGATAACTTATATGCTCTGTATGGTAAGAAGCTGTCAGCACTTAATATGTTTTTCCAGATAACCCACCAAACCTGGGATCTGTTTTTAATATCTTTCAAAGCATCAGCTATCTGTTATAGTGACAGACTTGGAATGCTTTTTATCTTCTTACTAAGCTCTTTGCTATTGAGTCTCACTGTTAGCAGCACTTTAAGTTGTCTGAGTTACTGAGGAAGGAAAAGCTTTCTTACCTAACTGAGCTGCTCCCAGCATCAAGGTCTTGTGCTGTCACTGCACCTATAATAGTTCCCACAGGTGTATCCTCATAAACCTCCATTGTGTACATCGGCTTGCTGAAAACAGGAGGTTCATCCATGTCCAAGACATTGATCTTCACAGTGGCAGTATCCTTGAATGGACCCACAGAGTGAAATCGATGGTCAAGATGGAGATTGGAGGCTTCAACTTTAAAGGTGTATGCCTTTTTTGTTTCAAAGTCTAAAGGCTGGGGAAAGAACAACAGCAAAACATCAGATTTGACTAAAAATGAAATATTACAGAATCACTTTGGTAGGACTTAAGACCGCTTCAGTGTAAACTTCAGCTCCTGAGCTAATCATCTGAGCTTGTTTTGCAGTTCATCTCATGCTAAGGTGGTTTCTGAAATAGATCAGATGAATCATATCTATCAAATGACTGTTCTTCCACATCAAAACATTCAGGGTGACTGGCATGGATGTAAACACTTGCACTGTAGATGTCTGAAGTTAAATCAGTGAGACTCATCTCTTGTCAATGAGCTGTGTGCAGGATAGCCTGACATTTGCATTCGTAACTCTCATGCAGCTGTCTCCAGCTGATCCAGTTTCTTAAACAGAAGATTTCTATTTCTTTTAGCAGGGAAAGCTTTCAGAAAAATCACAATAATGATGGAAATAAGCCCAAATAAAAAACTCTTATATAAACTAGACTTCAGGTATGACTTTTAATGTGAATTCAAACTTGATCTAAACCCAAGGTTTCCCTGTGAATTGTCTATCTTAACAGTGAACTGCTGTTGACAACGTATATTTGAGCTGCATGCACTTTGAGAAATGTGGTCTTTGACTCAAGTCTTATGATCCTAGGTAATATTCATAAGGTCTTGAAGGCAGGATAGGAACTTTTTTGTATGTATCTGGGGTTTTGCTGGAAATGCATCCTGCAATCAGATTGGTTTAGTGTGGGTTGCTGTCAACATACATCAATTTAGTGCCTTTGGTTTTACAAAAGTAATAATCTTAAAAACCTGAATGCGGTCTTATTTAGTTGAAAAGACAAAGAAGCTTTATTTTTCAGTTTAAAGAGTTTAGCTGCATTGGCTTCCACGTTGTTTTTTACATTCCTGACAGTTTTTTCCCGATGTCTGGGTAATACTGGCACCTAGTGGTTTCTGCCTATAATCATCAAGCTGGAAATTTTGTAACAAGAAAGGATACAGTATCTGAAAAAGAGAGCAGGATCATAAGTGTATGAGCAAGAACATTTAAATATCTGTCTGTTAAAAATCTTTTTTCCTCAGCCATCATTACCACAGTGTTTCCAGTCATTGGTCACAGCCAGGATAGATTTAAATTCTGCCATTTTCTGTTCTTATCACAACAGGATATAATTGGCCAGATGACTGGCTGGTGTAAGTTGGAGTAGCTCTATTAAAATCAGTCAAGTTACCTTGAGTTACATTAGCTGAACAGCTAGCATGATAATTTTAAATACCTGTGAAAGACTCAAAATTTTAATAGACTAGATGGCTGGTCATTTCTGAGCCGGGAAATTAAAATGAGCCATCCAAGTCTATATATGCAGAGAAATAATCAGACTTGAAAGCCGAGTACTGCTAACCAATCCACTACCACATGCAACTATCCTCCTACGGGGAAAATTCCTAATAAAAGCAATCAGGAGTTGCACCTTCATGGCTAGATTGTCAGGAAGAAGAAACTAAGGCTAGAAAGAAATGGACAAAGTTAAGCGTAGAAGATCTTGTACCCCAGTAGTGAAGCCCTGAGCTGTTGTCTTCATTACAAATGAATGTGCTGCTTCAATTTTTGTCATGCTGTCTTTCCATTTTCTGTATTACTCATGTTCACTGTCATGCATTGTCAAAAAAGTCCCCCCAAAACAAACACACACCCCCCATCTCCCCCTTCACTCTTCTCCAGCTAATTATGGGAATTGCTAACACGTTTTCAAAAAAACTTTATTAAAGAGAGAAAACATGGAGTTTAAAGAATCATTCTGGAGTGGAAAAAGTCCAGAGGAATTAAGCTAGAGATAAATGATTAAGACAGGGAAAGCAAGAAATCTAAGCTCTCAATTAAGTGGTAATTCTAACTGACTCCTTGTATGTACCTTTCCTATCTCCAAAATTGCACTAAAACTGTTGAGACTAGCTACTGTGGTAAATGAGTATATTTTCAGATAGATGTACTAATGGAACAAGTCATAACCACTGAGTCTTTGCAGGCTGTCTTTCACTGAGTTGCTCTTCAAGGTAGGAACCACATCACGATCCTTAACCAGTGCCCACTCACAACTTTCATGATGCAAGGGGGGGCAGAATGCTTGTAGGATGGACAGAAAGGAATAAGATTTCAAGCGATTCTGTGTGTTGGTGAGTTCAGGCAGGCATATTTTAGTGCAGTGGATAAAGTGGCTGCATTACTTCTTTGAAAAGATAAGTTTGACTCCAAGAAAAGAAAATGTTTTCCCACTGTAACCTCAGAGCAAGCCTTTCTCTTTGTCCTTCTACGGATCTGATGATAAATACGATTAGAAGTTAAACAATATATGGCCAATGCAAAGCAGAGATGGCACTCCAAATAAGAAGAGACAGGCTGAAAGTGCTGAGCTGCTATCAGGGGAAGAAATCTCCCAAATAGCGTAATTTAGCCATTTAATATAAGTGAGGTTAAATTACAACTGAAATGTCTGTGGAAAGATGGGGAACATTGCAAGTGGTAAGTCTAAGATAAAACTGCAAAAAGAAAATGATTCTGTACAACATACGTTGTGCAGCAAAAAACTATAGTTTTAATCTGTTGTGGTTATGCAGAGTCCATGCTACAATCTCATTAGTTCTGGTCTTCCCAGTTTTGACCAGTTGAGTCATACAGATAGCTCTGGGTGGTCTCAAAAGTTTGGCATTCATCTGGTATGCACAGTCTGCCTGAAAACAGAGGAATTGAATTTTTGTCTAAGTCTCAGGCAAAACCTTTTTGGTCTTTAGTTTTAAAGATGTTAAAATAGCTTTTCTTAGTATTTCTTTTTTTAGTAGACACTGCTAAGGTGTGTGAAGGACATGAGTGGGCCACACAACACTTTAGCTCACTCAATATAGTGCAGCAGCGTAAGATCGTACCAGGGAAGCCTAGAAACAGGGGTTTTTTTACTGTATTCTAATACCACTCTGCAGAAATAAGTAATTCCTGAGCCAGACTGAGTGCTTGAACCCTGCTCAATTTCTGGATTAGCTCATGCTGAGCCAATTAAGAAGCTTCTGCACACAACTGGTTTATCCTATAAACTCATCCTTATTTTGATAACTTTAATGCTAGCTGTTGAGTGAAACCTGGATCCTTTGTTTTTTTTCTCTGCTGGGTGTGGTTATTAAGATTTCTTATCAGTTTCAACAAAAGCAGGAGCTTGCCTGGGACTGACACATTTTGCCTCTACACCTGGGAGCACTACTCTGTGCCCTGAGGCCACTATACTCTGGTACAAAGGAGATAGTCCTTTCTTGTCCACCCTGCCTCTTGTAGCTTCCATTCCCTGTAGTTTGATGAAGCATTCAGACAGGATGACAGACACTACAGAAATACAAATCCCAATAAATATTGTATTAAATAGCACCAGACAAGGGAAGAAATTGGTCTGTGTGTTCCTAATATAATATCACTTCTTACTCTTGTAGAGAACTGTATGCAGCATTATCCTAAAGCCAGACATTTCCCCCTCTTTTTACTGATACTATTTTCGCTTGTTTTGAGAAGCAGAAGCTATTACATTACTAACCACACAGTGGTGCTAAGTGGCATTTGGATCGTTTCTTTAGCAGGACATAAGAAAAGCTATTCCATTTTGAACATATGTAAATAGCACAAGAGTAGTAGTATTAATAATCAAGCTAGTATTGGATCAGAGCACAAAAATAAATTAGCAGCTAAACCAAATGATTTAAGATGTACACCTTGTCCAGCTGTAGCTGTTTATGCACATTTAGTGTCCCACAAACAGAGAATGGCCTTTTGCCTCTGCCAATGCACTTAATATGCTGGAAAAAAAAGAGTTAAGCTTGGGCAATTTTTTATCATTAAATACGTTTTCCACCAAAAATAACTGTAGTCCAGGAAGTTTTCATTTTTCTCTGTTTTGATATCGAAATGTCTCCATGTGTCTTTGCATAACAACAGAGGAAAAAACCCCATAGAAGTAAAAACAGTTCCTGGCTGCAAGAAATTTTTCAGGAAAAATAAGAACAAACTTTATAAATGACTTTGAAGTGGCTCAGCACTAAATTAGTGCAGCACTTACAGCATCAGAATATGTTACAATATAGGAAAAAAAGCACGGACCTGTTTTTAAAGCACATGGCACTTTTTATTAGTGGCTTTGTCTATTTGTAATTTATAATTCATAATCGAAAGTGTTGGTTCTGTTCATTCAACAGCTTTGATTTAAAGGCCTGAAATGTAATACCTAACGAATATGTGTGTAATCTCACAAGGTTAAAGCAGTGTTTTGAACGCCAAGCAATGGGAAATTGCTTCTTTGTTGGCAAATGACTAGTGCTGTTGTAGGCTTGTATGGTGTGGGTAGCATGCATTGTAATAGGTGTCTGTAGAATAGGGAATGTGCAATGCTTCTGAAAATCTGATAACTGAAACCTATGACAACACATTTACATTATTACAAGTGTAGAGGATAATGAAAAGACACTTATCGGTATCTTTAAGAATCCATATTGCTCTTGTTTAACCTGGGATCCAGCAAGGAATTAAGTGGATAGATTTTGGATCATTCCAAAATGTCTTAAAACACTTGGATCATTTAAAGCTTAGTGAACAGGACCTTTTCTCTGAAAAAAGTTTTGTGAAGGACAGTGTGTAGGGTCTGCATAAAGGAAGTCCTTGGTGGAGGGCCTGTGTTGGGTTTATCTTCTTTCCACACTCCTGCAGAGAACAAAGCTGGTATTCCCTGACCTTCACAGCCTGTCACTGTCCCCAGGCTCGCTACAATGAAAAAGATTAAGAAGGGATTAGGATTATATTTTCCCCTGCCTGTTCAGTGACAGAGATCTGTCATTTACATTAGGCAACCAATGTTCTGCTGTTGTAGAAGAGCCAGATATGCCATATCTTTTTACTGAAAAGACTGAATAAATGTAGCAAAATACAACGAGCAGCTCTAAAACATCTGGATATGGAATTACTTGTGTCAATTTTTAATTTGTTTCAATTAGTGTTTCAAATAGATATATCTAAATATTATATCATTGATAGAATCACAGAATGGTAGGGATGGAAGGGACTTTTAGAGATCATTCAGTCTACCCTCCCTGCTAAAGCAAGTCCACCTAGATTAGGTGGCAGTTCCCCCTATATGAGTCTCAAAAGTGGCCAGGCATTTTGCCTATGCTGGTTCTAAGATAACTGTATCAAGAAAAATTATATATATGAGTGTTCTTCATCAGTAATATCTATTATGTGAATGCTGTTTGAACCTGTGTTGCTGATTTGAGTGTTTTGCCTCTGCAGTTATTAGATATATACTTAACAAAAAGTATGGGAAAATATCATGGCTGTGTATAAAAACAAGCAGTATAGCTGAGGCTTAGGACAAATCCAGGGAGAACTGAGTCCTATCAAAGACCTACTCCTTATTCTCAAACATTCATTTTGCAGCGGTTCCCGCTCAGTGCCATTTCCAACTGGTAGTGCACATGGAGGGGCATGCAACTGCTCAGCCTGACAGTTCCAGACAGAGGTGTTTCTTAGGCATCTGTAAAGTTGGAAAAAAGTGATCAATACTATTATGTAAAATGAGAAAAAGCTTGCAAATTCACATAAGGAATACATGCTCCCCCATGGATGCCACATACCTTTTTGAGTTTGATGACTCCTTCCTGGGTGTTCTCATCTGTTGTGATGTCAAATAAGTTTCCCCCATCTCCTGGAACTATGTTGTACTCAATTTCTGCATTTTTCCCAAAATCAGGGTCCACAGCTCTGATCCTCCCAATAGCAGAACCAACATGAGAGGATTCAGGTACTTTTAAATGGAAGATACCTGTGACAAAGTGGTAGACAATCATTCTTGGGTTTTCTTGCTAGTTAGCACAGTATGTCTCATTCAAACCATGGACCCTGTGTAAAATAAATAGACTTTAAAAAATCCAATTAAAATGACAAGATCAAAACAACAAAGGATTAGAAAAAGATACATGTTTTATATATCATTAAGTCTTCTTCTCTGGGGACAGTCAAAACTTACCTAGATGAGATCCTGTCTGACCTACTCTAGGTGGTCCTGCTCTGGCAGGGAAGTTGGACTAGATGATCTTTCAAGGTGTCTTCCAGCCTTTAAAATTCTGTGATCCTGTGATTTCCCTTAGTTTCTACATTTGGTCGACTGCAACTGTAAGGGCCTTAGCATCTCTATCTCTTGCATATCTATCTATATTTATGTCTTTAATTTTACCCATATAGTTGACTCTTGAATTCAATTGTACTTGTAGACGGTACATGTTTATAAACATTTTCCTCCTCCTAATATTTGACAGGTTTTTATTATAGGAATTTTTATTTTGTTTTAGAAAATATATCTATGCATCTCACAGTAGCTGAAAGAGGGAAACAAATCAGTAGAAAAAGGACTTCCAGGCATTTTTGTAATATTCAGTATGATAATTTCATGTACAACTTCTTGGGGATGGAGGGGGGAAGATCTAAAATGCATTGTTACACCTTATCCACCAGAGGGTGCTCCTACTAAAATTTCGGTGCTAAACATCAATTTTTAGCTCTGAACGCTTTTATTTTCAGTTAGAATAATAGATTCATAGTTTATTTGTTATTAGTGGTAATAAAAGTTTAATTAAAAAAAAGCACACAGAAATGACATGCTTTTAAAGTAAGCACTTACTACTGATACGTGAGGAGAAAATGGTTTCATTCAAGGAAACAGCTGTGCTGAAAAATGCTAAACATAAAAGAGCTACAAGAAAGAATTCGAAGTACTTTGAGTCAGCTTTGACTTTAACGACATCAGCAGCCCTTAGCCTGTTACATTGCTATACACACTGCTGCCTTTCCTGTTCATCTGCACCTCTCACTGGGGTTGTGACTTTGCACAGCTGCCACTGAACACCACTGTGACGAGAGATTGCAGTGGACAGGTAGTATTACAGAATCACAGAATGGTAGGGATTGGAAGGGATGTTTAGAGATTATGCAGTTCAATCGTCCATCTCAAGCAGGTCTGTCTAGATCAGGTCACACAGGAACGCATCCAAGTTGGTTTGGAAACCTCCAGAGAAGGAGACTCTACACCCTTCCTGGGCAACCTGTGCCAGTGCTCTCTCACCCTTACAGTAAAGAAGTTTTTCCTTAAGTTTAAGTGGCACTTTTTGTGTTCCAGCTTTTCTCCATTACACCTAGTACTTGCCTTTCTTCATGCAACAGCCTTTGCTGTCAAAACCAACAGCAACTTTTGGAGCCAATTTCAGGAGGTCCAGAATGTTTGATTCACTTCATCCTGGCTCTAAACAAAGGTAGCATCTGCTTGTCCCATCATTTAATTTTCTGGGTCATCCTCCAACAGGTCTTGCAGAGCAGCCCCATTCGCCCAAGAAAACATCAGCAGTGGTCTTGCCTCTGTTTCTCTATATGTGAAGATGTAGGAGGAAAAAGTCACCTCTTTTTTAATAGCGTGGCAGGACAGGCATCTGTGACTAGTGGGAGGCATATTGAGGGATGTCTCAGAGATTTCTACCTGGTAGTTGTTCAGTCACACCACAAAAAAAAAAGTCTCTGAGAAGTTGTGTATCATGTAACAGCAAGCTAGATGACTTACTTTCGCATCCAGATGCTGAATTAAACTATAGATGCTGTTCCCTGTCATTATCTCCTTACAATGCATAGAGAGTGAGCATTTTCAGCTTTCCAGTATTTTCAGGTACATTAGAACTGTTGGATTAGGAGCAAACCTACTCTTCCATGAGTGGGTAGTTTGGGCTAATGGTACATTGTCTGTTTGAGTGCCTTTGATAAAATGTCTTTTGTTGGCTTCCCACTTCTGTCTGTTAGTATGTAAGTACACTTGAAGGCAAAACTTGATTTGTTTGCTTGAGAAAAACTCTGTAAATAAGGTCCACTTGTGTCAGCATCCGCATTTGACATTAGCATGTGTAGCTTTGTAGTACTCCTAGACTGCCATACAGTTGGCTTCATCTGCACTGTGTAATTACCATGTAATGATTTTTTCCAAGGGAACACACTAAAGGAATCTCTTCTCCTTTTTCCAAGGCAACATATTAAAGGAAGCTTTACTTTTTCTTCTTCTTAACGGCTGGAAGGAAGCACTATGATGCAAAATACGATCAAAACTAGAGTAGTCTCAGCTATTTCTTAGTTGTACTTCAATGATTTTAAGTAAATAATAAAATTTTAACATGATATGATCAAGGGACAGGAGCATTTTCCTTATGAGGAAAGACTGAGGGAACTGGGGCTGTTTAGTGAAGAGAAGACTGAGTGGGATCTTGTTAATATTTATAAGTATATAAATGGTGAGTGTCAGGAGGCTGGGGCATCTCTTTTTTCTGTTGTATCTAGCAACAGGACAAGGGTTAATGGGATGAAGCTGAAACACATCAAGTTCCATTTAAGCATAAGGAAAAACTATTTTTCTGGTCAGGTGAGAAAGCCCTGGCACAGGCTGCCCAGGGAGGGTGTGGAGTCTCCTCCTCTGGAGGTATTCAAAACCCACTTGGACATGCTCCTGTGTGCCCTTATCTAGGTGGACCTGCTTTGGCAGGGGGGGTGGATTAGATGATCTCTAAAGGTCCCTTCAAATCCCTACCATTCTATGATTCTATGTATCCAGGAGACAATCACAAATCTTCATAATATCTAATGTCATGTGCAAATACATGTATTATTGTGTCTCTGCCATGTAAGTTATTCAGAAGCAGTGGAAGAAAAGGGATCCAAAAGGACTTTTCCTGCACTACAATCTTATATTACATTTCCCCAGAATAGTTAGTTCTAGCTGTGATGCTCAGGTCTTTTACAGGATCTCGGATTGGATGACAGAAATCATTGCTGCAGTGTTTGCTCTTTTACAGACACAATTTTGGTGAATGTAAAATGTAAGAGCATATGAAAATGGATTTTTCTTTCTTTGCCTACTTGATCTATTCTTAGTGAATTGAAAAGCATTCAGATTCCTTAAAACAAATATTTTTCTACAAAATATTGTACCTGGTTGGTAAAGCATTTGGGACATGGATGAAGTCAAAGAAACACGGCATTACCCCTTTCAGATTATTTAGGGTTCTATCAGTTATTTTCAATGACTTGGCATTTCATCACTTCTAGAAATTCAACGACAATAAAGATAGGGTCATTCAGATTAATTTGAAACCCTGAAGTAATCTTCAACTCTGCCAGAGTCAGATCTCTGAAGATGTAGTATGTAATTACACTGCCATCGTTCTCCTGTAATATTATCTTCACAGCATATGGAAGCTGTTAATGGTGCTACTGTGACAAAATACTTTCAGAATAAAATAAATGAAAACAAATAATGTATATTGTTGCAAGCCCAGGGAAAAACTTCAGGAGAATATAAAGTATAGCATGAAAACCTTCTCTTTTTTTTTCTAAATCCCCAGAAAATAGTCTTTATACAAAGGACATTTGGAATGATCAATATATGCTGCATGTGAGATGTAACAGAAAGACAGCTTTGTAGATTTTCGTTTTTGTGTGTCTAGAAGACATTACTTCTTGCTGTAGACTTACTATGACAGTTTAGCATTATACAGTTTTTATTGTCCATTTCGCCTGTATACACTGCTACCTCCATTTGCTATAGAGGTATATTGAAACAGGCCTGAATAAATAGCCTTTTACTCCCAAAGGTCCTGAAAATCTTGTTCTCTGTAGCCTCTAGGAATGATGGAACAAGCAGCTCAGACAAACTTCCGCAGCAGCTGGTTACGCTGCTCAAACAGCTCTGTCAAATTTTGTAGATTGTCTTGTGTGACTTCTCTGCCTACAAAAATCTTTTCTTCTACTTACGTGAATCTCTTTAAAATGTGCTTTCTATGTTTGCTGCTGAGTTTTGTAAAGGTTGAGTGATATAGTATGCACCAAAGGAGCAAGCCCTTGCCTCCCTTGGACTACACTAAGAAACTGGTCTCTGCAACTAAGTTCCCTTTTAGTGATTCTACTCATCTCATGCAAGTCAGAATATTTTCACATAAAGAAAAGCTAGTAGCAATGCATGTTGACTGGTTAATGTTCTTCAATTTGCTGTAAATGGATTTTTAAGGAAAAGAAATGTAAATGTTATTTTGAAGGCCAAATTTCACTTAAAATTCAAGCTAGAATTCAAAATTGGAG
The DNA here is from genome assembly GCF_028858725.1 of Colius striatus. Taxonomy (NCBI): domain Eukaryota; kingdom Metazoa; phylum Chordata; class Aves; order Coliiformes; family Coliidae; genus Colius; species Colius striatus. The sequence continues at coordinate 11,492,330 of NC_084762.1, forward strand.
AAGCCCAGTGATTATGTAGCTTAGCATAAGCATTCTGTGTGACTCAAGGTGTGAACCTTCCTCGGAGTTTCAGGTTGAGCAACATCAATGAGGATGTTAAAAATGAATGAGTGATGATGCTGTTGAAGCTTTTAGGCTGAAATGACTGATAGGACTTATTGCTCAGCCTCAAAAGCATTCAGGAAACCGAGATGGAGGTGAGCTAGTAACTCGCTGCCTCTGACTTTCTAAAAAACACAGATGGTTCCAAAGCACATAAGGGGAAGAAATCAGAGCTGAAAAAGTGACAGGTAATCAGTCATATTGACTGAAATTCAGGACACATTTACAGTTCTTTTGACGTGAATAGATTAGTTTTAGTATTTAAGGCTGAAAAGCTGCTCTGGGGTTTGACTTTTCCTTACAAAGGGATTATTTTTGTTTTGTTTCCCCACACCTGCGCTTTACAGGTACACCATCATTTAGCAAAGAGGTTTTCAATTCTGAGGAGAATGAGAAAGGAAAACCATCATTATATCTCATCCACAAAATAATCATTAAGAAATAACCCAGGTTAGCATGTAAGGATCTAAGCTAAATGCATAACGGCCTTCAACCACCCAGTTGTAAATGCAGTTGGAGTTTCTTTTTCTAATCTGTCACCTTACATGTACTTATACATTGAAGATTATCCTCTCCTCCTTTTTCTCTGTCTGTGTTTTTTCCAGTTAGCTTTGGCAGTTACCAAAGTATTGCACCACAGTTATTCATGATAGTGTGACTCTTATAGTCAACAACATTGAAATGAAATAATTTATTTTTCTTTTGCTAAATCTTTAATATTTTCACAGGGAAAAAAAAAATAGATTTTGTCTATGATAATATTCTTGTTAGCTTCAGTTACTTAGACATTTCAGTTTTTGTCCTGGTCAAGTTATAAGAGCACTGATTTCCGTTTGTTTAGGAAGAACTCAAAGACAATAGTTCAGATTTACTCGCTAGTGTTTTAACGGTAGTGTAATAGAGAAAAGACAGGATACTGTAAATACAAGCAGATACTCAGTATACTAAACTCTTATCAGCCACTCAGGTGAGTTAATAGACTGAGTTTTTGAGACTGCGCTCTTCCTTCTTCCCTTTAAAAAGAAAAAAATTGTTCAGCATACCTGGTGTAATTTTTGTATACTGAAAAAATATCACTTTAACCATTTGCTGCATCTTTTTGCACTGATAAGATGCTGTCAAGAAGATTTCTAAAACCAAATCTCCCCATTGCATATCAGAGAATAATTCCACAGAGTGTAATATCCCCCGTGTTGGAGCAAGGGTTCAGGGATAGAATAGTTCATTTGGAAGTTCATTTCCTCAGATGAAGATATTCAGACCCACAGCTATATCTCTAAAGAGATAAAGAATATTATTTTTAAAAGTACAGTGTTGAAATAATGCTAGAAGCAGTTGTTTGGAGTCACACTCTAATGTGTGTGTCTTTAGTACTTAGGCAATAACAATACTTAATCTTCTTTGAAGAGCCTTAATTTTAGTTTGGTTTGTTTTTTATTTTTATGGTGGGACTATTTTACTAGGATGAGAAGAAAATTATAATACCTAGAACTTCCTCAAGTTTATAATGAAAGGTTTCTTCTAGATGATATGGAATTGAGTTCTGACAAGTCAAGGAGACTAAATAAAACTCCTAACTGCTTTAATCATGTTGTGATTACTGCATAGGAAAGATCTCACCATTATCACTTCCCCTTCCATTGGTCTTGCTCCATGAAAAAGTGGTGGGTAAATAGTCATCTGTCCAAAGTCTGATCTGGCAATGCATTCATGCTGTGTTAGGCAATGTGCTTCCTGGATCTCTGAGGGCTTGTGGAAAACGAGTTCTAGATGATCAGCCTCATTATGTATCATAACCTGTTCTGATAATATGCAGTCTGCTGATTAACAAATTATTGCCAAACAAAAAAATTCAGGAAAAAGAGTCCAAAATATAATGAGAAAAATAGTCTTTGGGTGTGTAGTCTATCAGCTTTGTTTTTATGTAAGCTATACTGTGGTTATAAGGAATTATCCAGTTGTAGCATGCCTTATGGATAAAAAAGGAGAAGAGTTTTCAGAAAAAAATGTCTTTCCTTTCTCAGAATCTCAGGCAGCATGTAATTTGCTTTTATTAGGTAGGTCTATTGGTAATATTCTGGTGATCACATCATCACCATGAAATAAATCAATACACTTCTTCCCTCTATAAAATTTACAAGTATGATATATGTGAAACATTAACATGATAAAAAGTATATTGCCAAGGATGGGACACAGACTTTGTAATGCTCTGCTTAACATTTCTGCTTCTTAAATATCTTGTGAGAGCTTTTTCATATTTTCTTTATTACTCTGGCACAAAATATAATAACACAGTTTTACTGCAATTCATTCACTTCTAAGAATGGTGGTCAAACCATTTACTTTAGGATCTAAGCCAAGTGCTCTAAATCATCTGTATTGGAAGAATCATTTTTCTCTCCATCGACTAAGGAAATTGAGTCTCTATCTTTAGCCTTTTGACTCACACTCAAGTTGCAAGCCTAAAATTGTATAAACTAAACATGGTCTAGGTGGATCTGCTTTAATAGGGGGGCTGGACTACATGATCTTTCAAGGTCCCTTCCAACCCCTAAGATTCTGTGATTCTGTGTGAATAGTTTACTGGTTTTAAGTTTTAGTTTATGGGACGCAGTTTCTTGAAGACATTTGTAGTTTTGTGCTACAGACCAAAAACTAATGATACAACAGAATGGCAATTTGCCTCGTTTCTTTTATACTTTATAGCACCTATACTCAACCTAAGTGATGTTTTTGTGTTTAAAGATGAGGTCTTCATATAAATATTACTCCTATTGCAAGGAAATCTGTGGGTAGTGAAGGCTTAATTATAGTTTCTTTGCTTGAGAGCTTTGAAAATCATATTTAGAAGATCAACACACTTGCTGTGGAAGCCACTGAGAAAAAAACATTGCCATGAATTCAAGAGAAAAGTTGAAAGAGTTCCTCTATCATATTTCTGTTAATGTCTCTTTATAGCCTTCTTCATGCAAAAATTCAACTAAACATATATCTTGGACTCAGAGAAGACAGATTCAAAACTGTTGGTATCAGCAGCTTCTCTTGCTGTCAGGAGGATTGTTGCAAGCACTTTTTGGGCATCCCATTTAATGCTTTTACATGAAGTGGAGCACTCCAGAAAACCTGAGCTACAACTGTGGTTAGGTGTTTCTGAAAATCAGGTGCCTAAACTATTGAGATGATGATTAGATGTGGTCTATTTCAATTCATATTGCACTGTAGACTCTAAATTTTCAGAAAGCAAGCCCACTAATAGTAGCAAAGTTGTTTGGATTTCTTACTTGGATGGAAAGCCTTAGAGAAAAAGGCAGATGCTACAATAGTAATACAGCAAATGACACTGTAATCTGTGAGTCACTTTGCAAACAATTCTCAAGGCATTACAAAGCAAACCCATGCTGACAAAATTATAGCCTCTGCTACTCTTCAATATCAGAGAGTAGGTGGAGATGCATGGTGCTTTTTAAGCCATCCCAAGGTTACCATGGATAATTTCATGCATCCTATCTAAATACTCTTTGTGCTTTGAGCACATAATTTCTTCACTGCTCCTCACAGAAAACATATTGGGGTAGCATGAATGTCATGATTTCTGCCAAAGGTTGCTCGATGTCTATGAACCATATTTGTTTACACCTTCTATACAGAAGGTAGCAGGTGTAAAATACAATTATTAACGATAATAATCTACTATGATGATGATGATGTGTTTAAACATAATTGACCTATAAATCTTGCTGTTAATGATCTATTACCATTTAAACCTCATGATAGGGGGAAAATGAATTGGATAAGAGCAGATTAACAACAGAATTTTATGACCAATAATATTTAACTTCTAACCACTGTTGTATTTCTCGGACTATAGCTTACTGTGCAATCAGAGCTTTCCATTTTACCTAGTGACAAATTACTTACATTTTTCACTGGTTAGAGACTATTACTAAGAAATAGCTATATTCATTTTTGTATTCTGCTTTGCAACTGAGGGTTCAAGCTCTCTAAGTTTAGAGCTTTAATGAGGTTTTGGTTTCATTCGGTCAGTATTCCAAGCAGCTCTCTAACAATGGCCTTTGCTTACTTATGCATTCTTGAGAAAGTTAAGAAACATTTCAAGTGTAGCTAAAATGAAATTTACTAAACATTTAGTGTTAAGAGTCTATGGCAGTTGAACATTTCTCTATCCAGTTAATTCATTTATTTATTTATTTCCCAAAAGAACATACTTCAGTTTGGTCATTGTTCAGTCTGAATTGTATTTCACTCTCCAACATACTTTATGATCAAGATCAAGCAAAAGTGACAGCTACCCCTCTCAAAAAAAAAGTTTCTAGAAAGTTTTTAGTAAGAATACATCCACTTTTGGGGGCAAATCATTTCTTAGTGATAGTGCTTAAAGAATTCTGATGTGGAAAGGAGAGGGAAAAATATAGGAAACAGTTGGCATATGTGTAAATAGAAATTTGCATAGATGTTGAATTTTATGTTAACTTCTTTGTGCTACACACATACAAATAGTAAAAGCCTACTTAGCTGTCAGGTGTTGTAACCCAAGTTGGACTGTATGACCTGGATTGCAAAGCATAGGTTCAAAAAAAAAGCTGCAACTGTACAAAGACATTTCATGTACCAGCTGTACTCTGCAGCCTAGAAGCTAGCCAGTATAAAATGGCCTATTTCCATGTTATTAAATTCTTTTGCTCACACCAAACTAGGTCAGCTTCATGGAAAGTGACTGCAAAGAATAGCTCCTGGTAGTAATAATTTCCTAAAATGCCCTGAATTTGTCTGAGAAAGTTTTACTTTGGTGTTGGTCAAAACTGTGCCCAGTGCCTGTGCTAAGGGTAACAATACAGATGATTTAAATTTCAAAAAACTTTCCCCAGCTCTCTCATGTTCTTCTTTAAGTCTTCAAAACAAAATAGAATGAGCCCTTGTATACCTTCTATGTCTATGTAAAAATATCTGTACTTGTGCTCATTAAGTAGTGGTGTAGGAAAAAAAGAAAAGTACTTTTTAATGATGTGTAGCTAACTCAGGTGCCTCAAACAGAAAGAGAAGGCAAGGGTCACTGAGCTATGTGACAGTGTAGTGGCCAAACCAAGCAAGATGGAGCTCTAAAGGCTTATCTGGGATGATGGAAATTCATGATCTCAGTATAGCAAAATGTGGAGAGACTCAGAGCTGGAAGTAAACCAAGAAAAGATAAACTATTTTCATAGTGTTATTTCTGTGAAGAAAAAAAAATACCCCACACCTGGGGAAGAGAAGAAGGAGATGTCTTCACTGTAGTTGTAAGATAAAAATGAGATCAAGGATAAATTTGTGTGTCTCTTAGGAGGAGATAAGAGTGTGTGTTAGATATTAGCACAAACAGGGTGAGGAGGAAAGAGAAAGCCAGAGGAGGAGGAGAGAGGGAAGCAGAGAGTACAGAGGTATGAGACTTGCAAGGAACCTAGATTAAGGAGGAGTTACCCTAAATCCTTCTCTGATTACTGTAAAAGCACTGTGCAAATTCTGCTCTGTTAATATTTACTCACATACTGATTTGACTATTGTTTTGCTGGTGTTAAAGCTGTAATGGTGACTCACTCGTATTACAATCCAAAACTGTAATGATCTATACATGGCTACTTGTTTCATGACTGATTGGCTCACAATTGTATGGACCCATTTCTGGAGTCTTTGCATTCCTGTCTTACATCACTCCTTGAAATGGTTGGTTAAAAATCTATGTTCAACTCCAAATTACAGTTTTAGTTTACCCAGAGGTAAATGGATATTACAGTTGCTTTTCTGACACTAAAAGATTTAAGCTTGGCTTATAAAATCTGGTGCTTTTTTTCCGTTTATGTCTTGTATTGCAGTGCTCAGAAAATTAACAAAGATGAAGTAGACCAGGATTCAGCCTTCCCTCCCTTTCTAATTCAAAGCAAGCTCTGACTTGGTCTCCCACCTAATCGCTTCCTGCAGGCTAGTCTGCAATGAACCTGTCCACCTGTCTTATGTAAATATGTCCCATTTGGTATAAAATAAGTAATTAGTCTCTGAAACTGAATTAGGGCATCTTGTCTGCAAGGCAAATTCTTTAATCAATGAATGACAGACTCTTTTTCATTCTGATCGCCAATGAAGACACAAGTACTATTATACAAAGCACAACTTTTACCAGGAGTACCCAGAGAAGACGTACTTCTCCACCTAAATTTCACTGGGTAGAACAACTTCCCAAAAATTGGGCAGACTTGTTAAAATACTTAATTAGGTAGATGAAAGCCTTGACCCTTATTCATGAATAAGTTTTCTAGCAATTGTCCAAGTAGAGAGGGAATAAATCTTTCTTGTTTTAATCAGTTTCTCTGTTTTCATTGTTTTAATTTTTTAGGTTAGTGAACAGAATAATTTCTTACTCATGTCCTTTTCTCTAAATGTCTAATTTACTACTGGGTGGCATCTGTGTGGTATTCTTCTGAACACTTTAAAAGCAGATACCATTACCTGAGGAACTTCTCTCTCATAGGCCACCCATTCAAATCAATGGGTTAAAAGATTTTTCTTTCCATCTTCACTAACACTCTGCATCTTAACCCAATTTTGCAGTAAAATCTGAACAAGCCTACTTCAAAGTCACATGAAGGGAATCAGTCAGTTTATTGAGTCAATAAAACTGACCTGCTTTTATACAGTAAAACCTATGCTAAATAATATCTATGCAATTTCTGTGATGTACTAAGCTTCCCAGAATGTATACATAAATAACTGACGGAGTTTTCAATCCACAGAGAGTATATGCATCAGTATGTACAGGCAGGCTACTCCAGGTTCAGCACTTGGTTGTCTTTTCTTTCAAAATATTTCCACAGATTTTATCTCTTGAAAGTAAACTTATTAAAATATGTTATAAAGCAATAAATACTCACTGAAAAGAAACACTACCTAAAGGGTAACAGTATGCAAATTCTATTTCTAATGCCACAATTGTGAAATAGATAATAGACCTCTATAATAGATCATTCAGATAATAGATCATTCAAGTAGCAGATGAAGGTTATATAACTAAGAAACAAAAACAGGCCAGCTTGCTTTTATAAAGGTCTTTTTTACTTGCACTGAAATCCCCAAAATGACATCAATGAAAGGCATTTTTTTCCTCCTTTCTGAATTGTCTGTTTTGCTGACTTTTCTATTTAAGATTATTGTTGCTACTTCTGTCTCCAGTGGAGGACTTAATACATTCTGCACTGTGCTTGAAATCCAAATCCAATTAGCTGCAAACTTCTACAGTATGGCCAGGCAGATGATGCGCAAGGTCCTAGGAACGATCCTTCAGCTTTACCTTACTTGAGGTGTCATTACCAGAGAGCTGAAGAGCTGCATTTCTGTTTCCAAATGTGTTCCCATTTCTGGAAGTTTGCTGTGCTCTTTCATGCAAATTAACTTGATGGATTTCACTGGGATACTTCAGGAAAAAATAGGGACAGCAAAATACTGGCCCTTGTGCTGTCCAGGCACTGCTCTACAGCTGTGGGAACATTTAAACCAGCACTGAGATGATGGTTTCTGACCATCAGAGAGCTACTTGGGTTTTTTTTAATACTAAGACATGCACAATTAGACAAACTTCAATTACTGAGTCCAAATCTAAATTCATTTTTCTTCTATTAGAAGTAGTTTTCAATCATTCCTCTACAATCAACTTCTCCTCTGAGTTGGAAATGATATGATAAAATATAGCTTGAATTAAAAAAAGTGAAATCAGAGAGTGTCACCTTAAAAATACCCACCTAAAAAATTAAACCCAACTTATTCCTGAAGTCATGAGACTCTTAAAATGATCTTTTATTTGCTAGTATCAGAAGAAAAACTGCAGAAATTTTTAAATTCAATTGCCTTTCTTCTGTATAAGGGCCTTATCCTCTAAAAGGATATTTATGTCATATTAAAATAAAAACATGCTATTCTTTTTACTAAAATGATTTGCATGTGCTTTTATTGCTTAGCATATAAGGCTTTATTTCTCTAAATTACTTTCACAGCAGCTCTGTCATCAGTGAACAAAAGAAAGAGACAAGAAAACTGAAAGCACAATAACCTTACAAAATATGAATCAGCCACTTAATTGGTTTGATTCCATAAAGTAGAATTTATACCAACTAATGATACAGTTTTTGTCATTTAAACGTTGAAGTAAATATAACCCATCCATCCTTTCTCAAAGCTTATTTTAACAGTTAGAAGCAAGCCACAGTTGTCCTTACAGCTAGTTCAGACTCATCTAATGCTTGATGTGTTGAAGTTTAGAACCATTAGCTTCTAGGAAGGATATGCTGAACTGTCTTTTTACTTAACCAGCTACCCTGTACATGAGTAGCCGAGAGAAAAAAGCCATCAGTTCCCTTCTGGACCAGGATGCATGCCTACAGATAAATGGCTTTCATCTACTCTTCTCTGTTCAAAGGCAACGTTGTTTCATATCAAATTTTAATTGAATTGCTTCAATATTGTTGCTATGACAGGAAAAGTACTTTGCCTTTCAGTCTTTGCTTTACTTCTTGTGGTTTTAACAAAAATCAAACTTTTGTATGAAGCACTGATTTTAATATTTATGAAAAGTTGTATCTTTAACAATGGAAAATTCACAGTAAAGCAGAACACCAGTGTACCAATGAAGAGTCTGGCAAGTCATGTATAAAACACTTTTGGAATTAAATTATTACTTATAAAATAATTCAGATTATTTTTTTCCCTTCTAGTTATAAAGGAAAAATCAATTTTCTAAGTATCTCAGTTCTCTGAGATATGGGGCAATAGATACCTGCAGGTCAAACAATTCTGACAGAGATACATAATGTTTAGAGGTTTCCCCCCTCTCACACTTCTCATTACTGTGAGACGTACAAGGTGGGAGTTCCCCACTGAATATGTTCAAAAGCAGAGGTTCTAAATAAAAAATTCCATGTTCAGCAGGATAGTCGGTGGTTTTTCATCACTGGATGCTGATATCCCATCCGAACCTACCTGTCTCCTTAAAGGACCCTTGATGAGATGAAGGTATTCCGTGATACATTTTTTTGGCAAGCTTGTAATGTATTATTTATCAATGTAGCTTCTTCCAAGTATTAATAATATATGTTCTTCCACCTCTGCTGTGAAATCTTTTTTCCATCTTAACTGAGTTCAGAAAGTAAATCTAAACTTTATTCTCTGATAATTAAGATCTTCTTTTCTGATAAGGTAATCTATAGCACTGCATTTTTGGTGTAAGCCTTTTGAGAAGGGCTGGTCCTGATTATGTGATGCAAAAGCATTTACCTTGCAACAATTAGTTAAAGGACCATCAATCTCCTCTTTCAGCTTGCACTTGGACTTCCTGACTTTGTTGACCAACGATGAGTAATGTGATACTGGAGGTCTCAACTCCCAGCAACAGTGAGGACTCTTTAGGTCATGCCAGGCCTGATTTTGGCATGTCCCTGGACTTGATTTTAAAGGCTAGCTTTTCATATAAGCTGAAATTTTTACACAAGTATCCTTTTAATTATGATAGTCAAGCAAATGACTAGCTCCAGATTCTGGCACATAGTTAGTCTGAATCATTGCAACATTTTCAAAGAACAAAATTGAAAAATACAGTTACTATATTAGAAGTAAAATTCATACTCAACTTGTTCTTTATCAGTTTTTTTGTTTAACTGTGAATTTAAGGCACATTATACACCATCTCACATACCACTTAACCACATGGGATTGGCTAAGAAAATCCCCATTGATTAGGATTTTTGCTTTTACTACTTTGTTTAAGGAGAAGTCTTTAGCTTATGACATTATATGTTGCCTGTAACACATCCCCCCAAAATAGAACATTTCAGGTAACTGTCTGCCTTCAACAAGCTTGTTCCAGCACACCAGAATCCCTATACTGACATTTCAGCTAAATATTCATCATTTTCAATATCAACATGAATGTCCAATGTTATTCTCTTCTGTTTTGTTGAGAGTCACTGCTATAATTTGGTTTCTGTGACATTTTATATAATAGAAAGAAAAGGTTTTCAACCTTATTAGCATGCAAAGCAAAGGACATGCTTGGTCTCTTATGATTTTTTTTTTTGCTCCTTCATAGCAACAATTGGGCAAAGACGTCATAACTACAGTTCATGCATTAAATGAGACCTCAAGGCTATCTTCTTCAAAGAGGGTGATACATTCCAGGGTTCCTCTGTGTCATGAAAACTGCCTGTGAGACTTTTATTTTTATAACACCCTAGTAGATAAAGGCATATGATAAACCAAAAAATTACTACGGCCCCTAACAGCAAAGACAGTAAAATATACAACAGAAAATCAGACATGGGATGGAGCAATGGGTACAAAAAACTTGTCAATGCACTGAGTTTTTCAGTGTTGGGGCAAGTTATATGATTTACTCCTGCACCAGTGGTACCCTTCCAGCAGCAGGGGTTCCAGCTGAAAAGAAGGAATAGACTGTAGTGGTGGGAGGTTTAACAAGCATTGAGGATGAAGACAGTGGGGATCAAAGAGACTCTTCTGGGAGAATTTGCTCATTGACTAGATTTGGATCTCACAAGTATTTTAACAGGATGTCAGGAAACACAAAGGAGGCACTGTAGTCCATGTGAGTTCTGATGTAATAAGGCAAGACTGGATAGAAATCTTAGGGGTAAAATTTAGTGGCACAAGCAAAAACTGAAGTTAAGGACATTCATAGCAGTATAGGCTGTAATTGTCTTCCTACGTATAATCAGGGAAAGATGGAAAGGCAAAGCTTTCAATGCCTGGCTGAGAAAAAAGATGTAAGGAGGAGGGATTCACATTATTATAAAGTAGGGATGCTTGGCTAAAGAAGATGCAAAATTAATTTTGACTGTAGACATAAAAGGCTTCAGCAAGTATAAAAACTCTCCTGTGGCCATTGTGCTTAAAACTGAAAAGGTCGAGAAAATTTGCACATGTTGGAAAGCACACAATTAAAAATAATAATAATAATTTAAAAAGGCAGAGGTATACAGTTCAGATAAAGGGTACAGTCCCCAGAATTCTGCATTCCTCACTGAAGAATGCTACAAAAGGTGATGGTAGTCCAGTACGAAACAGCAGACCACATAGAATCAGAGTCCAGAACAGAAAGCAAGCCAGAAAATAAAGGCAAGGGTTAAAATGGGAACAAGTATAGGTAGATTTAATGCCTAATGCTAAACAAGAATATCAGCATAATAGGTATGTTCAAAATCTGTGGGAAAGAAGAAAAACAGTCAGGGAAAATAGACTTTATCAGTGGGGGAATAACAATGGTTGTTAAAGGAAGCTCTAGGTCAAGTAAGACTTCAAGAAGAGTACTAACATGAGCTAGTCAGGAAAAAGTTCTTTAGTTCTAAATTTTACAGGAACTATAATGACTTTAAATGCAGTATCTGTGCAGGAGCAATACCAGTCAAATTTACATGTTGGTTGTATTCAGTTAAATAAAAGAGATATTAAAAAAATAAATGTTTAAATAAATAAAACTGAGGGCTATTACTATAAAAATGTGAGTGAGCTAGTCGAGACAGTGAAATTACTGTGGGTGGTGTGGATGCTATCTAGTGACACTATTTTGAAGACTTACAGCAAATGCACAGCACCCATTAAAAATCAAGTCTGTAAGGGTAAACAACATAGCCAATAAAAGTAAGAACACATCTTTCAAAAAAAATGAAATTGTGTCTCAGGGAGGACAATAGAAAGAATCATAAACTGTGCTTTATCTATAAAACCACAATAAAGACGACAAAGAATGAGTTTGAATAAATCTCTGGCAAACAAGCTCATAATAATTGCCTTTTAAAGACATCTGGAGGCAAAAGCCTGAGAGGAACCGCATAAAGCCAACCCAAAATTGAGATATAGAAGTGCTCAGAGATGATAAGATCACAAAGGTAAAACAATACATTTTTTTTTCTTTGTGTTCAACTTAGAATAGCTGGGGAATTTTTCTATCTCAGAACCCTACTTTATGAGAGACTCATGAGAAGGTTAAATTAGCTATAGAAGCAGTTGTGGAACAAACAGACACAACAGTAACAAATCATTTGGATTAGCTGTTACATGCCCAAGAGCCTGAAGGATGAACCCTGTGAACTATTGCGATGTGTAATATTTTGCGTCAAATGACTGTGGCACATAAAGGCTTGGAGTTGCTAATATAAAACTGATTTTTTTTTCCCCAGAGATTTCCAAGGAGTTTGGGGGAGATAAGGATGGATATGAGTGACATGGACAGGGGAAAACAGTAGGAGCAGGATTAATGTATTCACAGAGAACTTCCCATACTGAAAAAAATCCCTCAATACAGCTCTTTTAAATAAAGATCATACTTTACAATGCTTTCTGAATTCTTTAAAGACCTCAACATGGAGGTATATATGGAGGGATAGATACAGCACAAAGGAAGAGCAGCTGTTTGCTGTGCAACACGTAATTAATCTGTGCACCTCACTAACATAGGATCTCATGGACTCTGAAATTTTACCTAAGTTTTAAAGCAAGAGGGCAACTTGCAGTAAGAAAAAAAATCTATTGAGAGCTCTTAAATACAAAGACATCATCTGGGCTAAAAATCATTAGAAACTGAGGAAATGTTCTGGACTGTTGACTGTCCTGTCCTTCTGCATACCTGCCCGATGTCAGTGTTAGAAGGTGGATCTTTGTCTTAACATGGTCATTCTTACCTACAGAAAAGCAGTAGATTTTCATACTGAGGAAAATAAGAATAATTTCTATATGAGAAAAAGATGAAGTTTCAGGTGTGGATTGGGACCTAAGTAGCATTTGGAATGCATAAAACAGATTACAATTCATGTGTAAGAAAAGAGATACAAAGTAAAATGCTGTCATGATCTTAGTGCAAGTTCACACCAAAGTTCTATTATGAATTTGTCTTACTGAGAACTTTTAGCAGCTAATTATTTTGGCATATTTATCAAGGATTATGCTTGATTTGTTCTTACATTTCAATGGTATGGAATATACAAAACTTCAGCAAATTTAAGGTGAGCAGCAAGCAACAATCCTGCTAACCATATAGAGACTATGAAGCTATGAAGCTCTTTAAATTAGCATCTTTCTAAAGACCTCACTTAAACTAATTGATATGAAATGTGATAAAGTTTCAGTGGATGATCACTATTTTGAGACTGTCAAGTGTTTTCAAAGACAGATAAAACCTTCTGGGCCAAGAGATGTGAAAAATCCACTCATGATTATCATAACAACAATGCTTAGTGTGAGCCACTTCTGTCTTTTGTACCTGGGAGTCTCAGGTTATAGCTTTCTGTCAAAAGAAGGATCAGGATCACTCAGTTTCCCTTGCCAAAATAGTATTTCCCAAATTATTTTTGAAGTGTAAATGTAACTGAAATGAACTCTCAGGCTGAGGTTAGTCCTGTGGAATGATATTTCCTCTTAAACAGCGCATATGTTCAAATTGAGCTCTATATTGTTTAAAACCAACAAGATTGTATTCTATTTTTTTCATCATATCCCGTCCTTCCTGTATCTCAGTTACTCAGCTAAAGGATTTTTCATATTATTACTTTCAGTCATGCTTATTTGAAAATTAATGCATTTGAAATACAACTTACTCTTAGGAAATCTGGGTGGGTTGTCATTGACGTCAGTGAGAGTGATGTTTACAGTGGTAGTCCCAGCTAGTCCTCCCAGCTGTCCTCCCATGTCCTTGGCTTGGATTAGAACTTGATACTGTTCTTTCACTTCTCTGTCCATATTTGGCAAAGCTGTTCTTATTACACCTAGAAACGTGAAAGAGAAAGAACAAGTGAACAAAGGGCTGTGATTGTTATTTTAATACTGGTTCTCTTGGACTAGGAATGGAACTCTTCCTAAAAAGAAAGCAGTTCACAGAGAAACATGCAAAGCTCTGGGGCTTTTCAAAAGTATGTTCATCAGCTATTCAACCATTCCATCAGGATGTGAACGGTTGAAAGAGAATGGTGCAATTTCATTAGGGATAGGAATAGTGTGAGCATATGTTTGCCACATTGGGATCAAAGAAGGCTGCAGTGTGCAGAATAGGGCAACGTAGGAAGAGGTGGCAATGTGTTTCAGAGCCCACATCTTCAGTTGTTTCCAATCAGTTACTTGCTGTCACAGTTAAGCTACTGTAGGCCAAGATAATATTACCTCCTTCCAAAAGGGTCTTTATTAGAAGACTCCTCTTCTTTGAGAAAGTTTTCTTGACATAGCATATAGATGCAGTGAAAACTTTAGAGTTTCCTTGAAGAAATGTAATTAAAACATCATGATAATACATTACCCAAATGACTCTTAATCTTGAGTGTTTTTGGATAGCTGACATCTAAATAGGAATGCCATAATCCCTCCCTTGATATGTTAAGAGTGTCTATGAATGTGTATGAAGACTTTTAGAGAAAGTGATGTACTGCTGGTCAGAGGATTAGCTGACAAGGTTGTAAAAAGCTACAATCATGGAATCATAGAATGGTAGGGGTTGGAAAGGACCTATAGAGATCCTCTAATCTGGTACAATCCCCTTGCCAAAGGAAGTCCAGCTAGATCAGGTCACACACTCAAGCCTTTCTCTTGAAACTAAATATATAGAAGAAAATACTTGTCAAAATTTTACAAGTGCATATTACATTGCAAAATACTATATTTTCAGCAATAGTTTTTAGAAAATGACTAGGTGCAGGCAGCATGCACAACTGAAAAACCAATTGGAGGTGTGAGTCGCTTCTAAGTTAATATTGGTTTAGCAAATATTGCTTTCTTATTAAACTGTTTGGGATTAAAAGCAGTCTTTTTTCACCTGGTGTTTTAATGGGCTTGAAATGCTAAGAAACAAACTTTAAGGGTCATTCTTATCTTTATAGCAACTAACTGCTGCTGTGTTAACAAGTAAGAATAGGAACCGTTAGCTTATAGGACTTGCTGAGAGTCTAGAAATAACATTGACCTAAATCTGCTATTTCTGGAATGTATTAAAAATTCCCATTGAATTGTACTGTATAACAATTTCCTTTCTCTTTGCCTGTGACACTGATGATGATAACAACCAATATTAATGATAATTACTATTTTCTATCCAAGCATGGCATATACTGTACTCCACTGATGTGGAATATGGCTAGAAAATACTTCAGAACATTTAGATATTGCAACACTACCCTTTGGAGCTTTTGAAATCAATCAGTGTTCAATGATTTATTTGTTCCAGGTAGAAGTCTCAAATTGTAAAACTGTAAGAATTTGTTCTTATTCATATGATATAAATGAAAAAGAAAGTTTCTGTAAACAGGATTAATGTTACTAGGTTTCCTCTTGAATCTCTTAATCCATATTTTTGTATCGTGAAGATTACATGGTCCACGGTATTTTACAACATCCTTAGTATGTTTAGTCTCGTATGAGAATTAGAGACTTCACTTGAAATATTAGCACAACAACAAAAAAAAGTAAGTAGAAAAACCTGAAAATGGGCAGATTGTAGGTTGTGAGAAGGTGATGCAGTTAATCAGATTGTTTTACATGTTTTAAGTACAACTCAGTGTCTTTCTCAGTTGAAAATATTCCAGATGGTCTTGAGAAGACAAAGAATTGGCTATCACTCCAGTAGTAAAGTTCCCAACCACCTGGTTTATTCCTGTCTGAAAGTATAAGGGCATTATATATATATATACATATGTCTAAAAAAACCCTTTGTCTCCAAATCAATGAGAATAACTGTCACATCTAGCAGTTCATAGGCAATCTTCCCTTTTCTACCTGCTCTAGTTCAAAGCATAGGAAAAAAAAAACGCTGAAAAACACTATTTCTACCAAAATCTTGAGTTCATATGCACAGGACAAAGGCCATTTAAAATTATCTAACCGGCACAATATAAAAAAACAATGGAGGTAAAAGAATGGACTAAAAAAAAAGATATTTCAGCTTCACAAAGAATATCCAAAGTTTAAATCAAAGGCTTATTATAATGTAGAGGCCCAATGTGCATATAATGGTGTTTTTAAAATTCTTCTACCTTAAGATTTTACAATAAAGGCTGTTTGGCTCCAGAAATGAATTGGATATTTTTTTTCCCTTTGCAAATGTCATCAGTAGAAATGTGTAGGAAAAGCACAGCCACAATTAAGTTGCTGAAAACTGAAAACATCATGTGTGGGACCTGGGCCAGAAGATACACTCTGCACAGTTATTGAGCCATAAGTCAACAGGAGATGATCCACTTAAGTGGAAGAGAAAATACAGGTTCTGTGTAAAACCTCCTGACTACATATTAACATCAATACTCCTGCTGACACCAATTTGGATTTCAAGAACATAACTGGGGTCAGAACATAGACTTGAATACTGAGTCTAAGAAAAAAATTGAGACATCCAGGCATAAATCAGAATACTGACCTCATAAACACATCAGAAAATTGGGTGGAAAGAAGTTTGTCAAAAGGACATTTTAGTAACAGAACATATAGAGGAAAGATAAGGGAGGTTATCTGTCTTAAGCACTCTGTGTTAAACAAAACTCACATTAAAATCAGAAGAGCAATTTCACAGCATCAAAAAATAACCTGCATGTATAAAATTTGAGGCCTTAAAATATGACAGTCCAACAGCTGCTCTCCGGAAGAGAGTGTAATGTGTTTAACCTTCTTTCAAGAGCAACAAAAGTTAACTCTTCTGCTTCTACATCATTTTCTTACCTCCAGGAAAGCACTGCAAAATATTAGGAGATCAGTAAAAGGAGTAAAAGGGCAACTCTGACATTCAGACCCATAAAGGTTGAAAACTATTTCAGTGCACTACATTCATATTAGAATAAATGTTTATCATTTATCCAGAATGATTTGAGAAAGGAGTATATGTAGTCATGTGCATGCAAAACACAGTCCTTACTTTACATATAAAGTCATTCTGTCATTACTGGTGTGCAATGAGTAGAATTTTCCACAAACATAACTGTTTTTGTATGCTAGAAGCTAAAAAGTAAATAGAATGTTCAAGACTGTTTGGAAAGGAATAAAGAACAAAAGTGTTATGTTCAAAACACAGTAGAAATCTATATGAGCCACCTTCTTGTTACTGTGTGCACATTCTCATTCTAAGAAGGAGGAGAAGGATGATCAGTGTTATGAAATGGCTTCTGTTTAAAGAAGTCTTCAATCTAGGAAACAGCTGGGACAGATTATGCATCTATAAGGTCATGGGGAACTAAGGAATTAACTGTTCACTTTCTCCTGTGTGAAGTATGAAGTAAGTTAAGAGGTGTCACATTTCAAAGAAACAACAAGAGCTGGTTCTTCACTTAAAAAAAATGTTGCTGTGGAATTTCTGAACTTGCAGATACAGTGACTTGTAGTCACTGAACTTGCAGATACTCTGCCCTTGGACAAGTCAACTCTACTGGGAAGTGGACAAGCTATAGAAGAGAAATCTTTTCAGAGTTTAAGTTACATGGAACACTGTCAATCACTCATGAAATTCATAAGAAAAGTTGTTGAAGACTAGATGAATATTCAGGTAGTACTTCACTTAACACCTATCCTTCACTAGAGTTGAATAGGCCATCATTTTTGGAAACATGATACAATGCAGCGTGGATTTTTGGTCTGAATTACTATGGATATTCTTATCTGTTCTGAATCACAGAGTCACAGAATGGTAGGGGCTGGAAGGGACCTCTAAAGTTCATCTAGACCAACCCCCCTCCTCAAGCAGGTTCACCTAGATCAGGTCATGCAGGAGCATGTCCAGATGGGTTTTGAAACCCTCCAGAGGAGAATCCACACCCTCCCTGGGCAGCCTGTGCCAGAGCTCTGTCATCCTTACAGTAAAGAAGTTTTTACTTAAGTGGAAAAGTTCTATAAGGGAATGTACCAAAATTATCACTGGAATGCAAGAGATGGCAAAAAAGCACCAACAACAGCAACCTAAAATAATGCTTATCCATCTGCCAGCCATTCTGAGTTTGTACCTTTGTACCCAAATGGCTTCCTTCTACTTTCCTGTCAAAAACACTCTAGGCAGGTTTCTGGCAGTAAAAGTCTGCAGTTAAAAACTACTCTATCATTCCCTCTGTTATAAATTAAAGAAAGAATTGGAAATACCAGAATATGTGTTGTGCTGCCCAAGACTTTTGGACTTTATAACAAATCATTAAGCAGCATCCTGTGCATTATTCCTGTGCAGACTGTTTATCTCTACAGTTATTGTTGGACCCACAGGAACTTTCTAATGTAAGACAGGTTACAGCACATAATTGTTGCTCATAGAAGCATGAATCTATATGCTTTCTTCTGGTACAGGATTTTAAGCCATGCTAAGTGAGCTGTTCATTAACTTTACAGCTGTGTCCATTCTTTTATCACCAAGGTCTACCTAACTCATTAAAGATGTGAAATTACAGGCGTTATTTAGATGTTAATAGCCATGTTGATAACATGTTGAAGATAGTATTAAAGATGTTAATAGACAGATGTGGAAACACTGATGTTCCAGGGCTGGCAGCGTGCAGGCCATCATCTACGGTCCACTCACTGCTGAGTAACAGATGAGAGCATATGATACAGCAATTCAAAGTGTCAGGGGAAAAAAGGGTTCTTCTTCAAGTACTATCAACTGTTACTTTTACTCTGGGGAAATTTTTACTATAACTCCAATTGTGGCTCCTAGAAAGGCTTTTTCTTGCCATTTTATTCCTTCTCATTCTTTATAAGACTGAAATAATAATAAAAAAAAATAAGTATAAAGGTAAATACCTGTTTTCCTCCAGACACTTGAAGTCTTGTTTTAGTTTGAAAAGTAAAACTGCTCACTGCAAATTGCAATATGATCTGCTAAATGGAGTGTGTGGCAAAGGAATATGCCTGTTGGAGGTAATGCACTAATAGTCTTATGAGTCTCTTGCCACCAAACTGTTGATTGATCAGGGATAAAGGCTCTTTAACACACAATATGACACTCAGGTACAGCTTCACTGGCAGGAGAAACTGTTTACTGAAAAGGGTATATACACAACTATCCCTGTTACACATTCAGGATGATAAAATGCATGGCATTCATCATGTAGGTTATTGCCTCCTTAACTGAATTACTAAATATAGAAACAAGCATGACATTTAAAAATATAGGACAAGATACCTAATTAACATGTCTACCAACCTCCCAAATACTTCAGTCTCTTTAAATGCATTATCCTTTTCAGCTCACACATCCAGTAACCCCGGACAAGTATACTCTGCCCCAGGAGAAAAAGAGGGCAGGAGATGATTAGCTGTTCCACAGTCTCAAATTAGCTCTATATAGCAAAACAATCATTGCTAGAGAATTTCTGACTCTAAGTTCAGCAAGTAAAAATGTTGAGAAACAAAAAGAATATAAAACCAAGATACAAAACGGAATCATCACGAAAAAAATCGTGCATGTAGCAGATAGATAAAGCTTTAGCTACAGAGAAATAGTAAAGCATTGAAATAATTTTTCTATGTATACATATTTTTGGTATTTCAAGACTGATGGGAGAAGCATGTTTCTTTTGTTCCTACAACAGATCATAATTCCTTCAGAAACTAGTCAATACTTAAAACCAAATCATGCAAAGTTACCCTACTGGCCTTTGGCCATATCAGCCCAGTCCCTATTTATTCATTAAGACTGCCCACATGAATCAAAATCCAAATTTTCTATCTTTCACTGTTGCAGATAAATTATTTACCTGTCTTCGGATCAATGGAGAAATATGGTTGCCCCTGAAGAATGCTGTAAACCACTCTAGCACTGTTTCCATAAGTAGGATCATCAGCATCTGTTGCCTTTACTTGAAGCACGTAAGCTCCTGCAAAGAAACACAGGTAATCACATTGTCAGTATTGAGTAGTGATCAGGGATATTTGAGACACATTACTCCTGTTGCTAATGGATTCTGTTGTCAGTCTTGTTCCACTGGAAACAAGGTGAGAATGAAACAGTCAATTCTTCAGCTCCATGCTAACAACCACCTTGGTAACAGATGAGGTGTAATGGGAAGGACAAGGGAAACAGCACACCATAAACAGTTTATGATGCCTGCATTGTTTACAAAATACTTTTTACTTGACACACATAGGATGAAGGTCTGAGGAAGCACAATACTGGATTTCAAAAAATGAAACAACTTCTGAATCTGCCAGTGAACCAATCTCTAAGTGACTTTTAAAACTCTACTGCAGTCTCCTAAAGATAGAATTTCCATTCCCATTGTAGAATGAGATCAGATATTTAGTTCAGCCAGTTGTATTCAAAATCCAGACTTGACTCTTCTTGCCTTTCCCATACAGCTCAGTAGCAAAAAGAAGTACTGTGGAGGAAGAACCTCCCATTGACAATCTATTTTCAGCTGTGGTTATAGACCAAAGCTACTGCAGTTTGCTTTATACTCCAGAAGGAGACCCATGAAGCAAAAGAAGTGCACATGAAGGTAGAAATGGCAGTCTTTCAGGAATGTCTTCTCCCTCCTGCTGGTTGCTTTTTTTTTGCCACTGCATTTTTTTCCCCTGCATTTTACCACTGCCCCATAATGAAAATAGCGTTCAAACTATAGCCTTAGGTGAAACAAACAGCCACATTTTTAGGTTTTCCCATCAGCTTTGAAGAATTAACAGTTTCCCATGGCCTTCTGTGCAAATGAATGTTGAAATTTGCAATGCTGATTTACAGTAAGGGTTAAGACAACCTACATGAGAAACAGCATATGGAGGATGGTTATCCCCACCATTTTTCAGAAATGTTCTGCATTTGGAGGCAATCTGACATTGTTTTCAAGAACATTCAGGAAATACTGAAAAAGCTTCAAGACTGCTACTTTTCTGTAATGAAAATTGGCAAGTTTCTAAGGACATTCACAATCTAGAATTAACCTTAATGGACTTGTCAAAGTTTATTTGTGGGAGTGTCCCATAGAGAGATGCTCCATGTGAAAGGTCCAACAACTCAGACAGGAAAGTAACTGATACCAAAGGTACCTGTTTGGAGGAACGTTTTTTTCCAGTCTGCCCTTTGCCCATCCCCACTCTTCTCTTCTATCTGTCTATGTGAGGAATATGAGAATTAACAGTGGTGCTGAAGGATTTGGAATTAACATTGTAAAAATACTAGCTGCACGATGACTGGTCATATAAGAATGCTCCTGTTACACTTGTTCATTGAACAACGGAGGCATTGAAAAGGCATTCGAAGAGATAATCTTTCTATCTTCTGAGGAAGACACAGAAATAGAAGTGTTATTTGATTAGCAATCACTTTTTAAAGTCAATTGGCTGATGGGGTTTTTAAATAAAGGGAAGTTTTATTGAAATCAACTTCTAAAAGAAAGAAAAGATTATCAATGAATAGATGAAAGAAAATAAACCACTTAGAGCCTGAGCTTACTCTCTTGATATTCTGGATCTGAAGGATGAAGAAATATGCATGTTAGAGAAGATCAAAGTCTAGGTTTGTGGAATTGTGGAAGTGGTGCCTACTCAAACATCTGTTCCTTTCCTTACATAGCACCTAATCATTACTGACTATACATTCGAAAGCTTAGAGAAGTCCAGCTGGAGGAAGACTTATCAAATGTCTGGATTTAAAAATTTCATGCTTCTGGAAGGCTAATCACAGCACCTGCCTTCTCACGGGTGAGAGGTTCAAGAGAACTTACAAACACTACAATGAAGACCTCTTGAGAATGTCTGATAGGAACAGCAGACCTGTCACACAGAGCACTGGCTTTTATCTCAAGAAGGCGACTCATATTTTAATACTGACTGTTCACATTGACTGACTTTGGACAAAAACGTAGACGGTTAAAAGGCTCCTAAAATCAGGCAGTGAGGAAAATCTCATGTTACCTAATCAATACTTCCACAGTACTTTTGAACTTTAGCATGCATCATGTTTATGAATTTTGCTTTGCTGCACCTCAGTTGCAAATTAAAAACAACACATGATATAAGTCTATATGCCAACTCTTTTAAAAAAATGAATTATTAAACCTAGTACTGTACTGATCTGGAGATTTGAAATCAGTATTACCTAAACATTGAAAGTGCAATATGACAAAAGAAACCATAAATATGATTTGATTTTAAGCAAATTATGTAAAAAGAAAGCATTATGCCTCTTAAATACTTAAGCTGTTAGTTAAATAGCAAGACTTATTTTCTATCTATTTCAGTTACAGTTCTGCATCTGTATTTATCACTATCAGAGCTTTTCTTTTCATCCTTAGAAGCTCACTTTAGGAAAAAATAATTACAGTGTACTTTGAAAAGGACTGTAAGATCTGCTAGTTTGCTGTGCCTAGTCATATTCAGAAGGCTGATTTAGTTTTGTTAAACTTTGTGCAAAAAATTCTGCAATCTTTTTCTGAGGTAAAACTTACATAGACTTCAAGAACTTTTCACTTTCGTATGAACTGTGATTTATTAACTTATTTGTAGAAGTACAGATAAAACACCAACTCATTCATTTACTATTTTACCAAATCAAGACCTAGAATAAATTCAATTTTGACTCCTTACAGTCAAATGTCATTTCATTATTGTCACAAAAGAGATCAAGAAGGAAAGATAATCCAGAGTTAATAGATAAAAACTCAAGTTTATATTTTATCTCATTATGACTATCTTTTTTATGGACATGGAAGACTATTTAAGCTCTGTTCAGATGTACAATAAGAGATAACCCACAATAAAAAGTCATATGCAATGGTAAGATACACCAGCATGACACTACCTGCTAGCAAAAGTAGAATTCATAAATATATTTTGTTCAGGTGGAATAAATTAGAAAAAAAACCCACTTCAAATCTAAGAACTGTTATTTATATGATACTGCCCCACAAAACATTCTTCTCTCTAAAATGTAGAGACATGGATTTCATGGGACTGGATGGATGCTCACACTCAAAGTGCTGTGGTCACTGGCTTGATATCCAGGTGAAACCCAGTGATAAGAAATGGTGTCCTCAGAGATCCAGCTCAAGTCTCCTCTTTCTACCATTTCCCTTGCTCTACTACCTTTTTTTTCCCTGTCTTTTGTTAGTAGGAAATGAGTATGAGACATTGTATGTGAATATTCATAGAACTTCCTTTTTGGAACAGACTATCAAGGTTGTTGCATCTATTCATGCAGAGTAAAGACTCAGTAGCAGATCTTCTGCCACAAACTTTCTTTACTTTTGTTCTCCTTTAACAGAGTTTTCTGGTACAGTCGGAAGAGCTGTCATCATCTCTCTCTACCATCTCTCTCCTACCACAGATATGATTTTATGTTTTGTCACTCTGCTGGGAGTTGTTAGTGCCTAGAACTTATAAAAGAAATCAGATGATTGAGTAAACATTTTTTACAGGGGCAGGAGAGGCAGAGCTGCTGGCAGAAAAACTCACTACTTTGCATAATATTCTTAAACAATTCAAGAACACCTTAAACTTGACCAATGTACATCCCCCTTTTCAGAATCCAAGTGAAAAGCTAATAAAAATCTGTCTTCCCTGTATTTTCCTTTTAATCTGTATTTTTTTCAGGAAAAAGAAAAGGAAAAAAAATGTGAAAAGTGAATTTATGACTCGCTGCAGTACTACATTGCAATTCAGATCAGGAGATCCCCTGTCTCAATAAATATTCCCCTGACCTGCCACTAGTTTTAGCAAAACTCCAGTACTGAGAGAACATGTGCATCTGTAAAGAGAGATGCTGACATTGCCCTTTTGGGACTTATCTTTTATAGAAGAAATTACCAATCATATGTTTTGAAGATATACTCCCATAGCTGCCTCCTACAAAAGTAATGTGAGGAAGGCATATTTTACTTGGAAAAGCCAGTCTCCAGTTTATGTATTCATGGCTGTGCAGCCCTGATAATAACACAAGCTTGCTGGCTCCATCAATATCTTGAATAGTAGGCACAATCAGAGAAGCACACTTTTCTCCTGTTTTGCATTCCAGACATCACACTGAACGTATATATATTTTTCTCTCAGCTGTCAGAAGCAGCCATGTCCACAAAAGCAATACTGCCATTCCCTGTTGCAATTGTTGAAGAATGGCAGCTTTTTGCTAATACTTTTGCTGTGCTGGTAGGTAAAAGCAGCTGTTGCAAGTCTTAGCATTTAGTGCATAATCAAACGTACTTTTTAGCATCTCTACAATAAGATTTGATTTATAGTGGCAACAATCCAGGGAGTGTGGAAACTTGCTTTGCTTAAGCTGCACCACAGACACACTCTGATGTTGAGACTTTCTCCTGGCAAATTGGAAAGCATGGCATTGTGAAGGAGAAAGATTTTTTTTGTTTCTTCCTTATGACACAAATGCTTTATAAAGTAGGACTAAGGTTTTAGGAAGAATCAGCACATTTTATTGCCCACAGTGGTTGTGTCTCGCAAAGGCTTGCAAATTAATTAGTGGGTCCCTTTGTGCTGGCCATCCCCATCTCCCTCATGGATGATGAGGGTAAACACGGGAAACCTATGGCTGTGGATTCTTAGGTAATTATTTAGCTTGGAAATCAGCAAAGCAATTATTTTCTTTTCCCTTTTTTTTACCTACCCTCATCTGTTGGGTTCAGCCAGAGTTAAGCCACTAAGGACACACAATCTGGTTAAGCTAATAATGACTTTGTTAGCATTGAATATTCATTTAATTTATTTACCAATTTATTTATTAATTTAGTATATTTATTTATTTATAAAGACCTCCAGCAGCTTACACAGTCCCAAGGCTGTGATAATGTTTACAGAGGTTGCACTTCTGAAGAAAACAAGGAGCTTGAAATAGCAGCTAATAGTCTATACCCAATACACAAATAAAATAGTAGCCTGGTAAAGTAACTGCTGGAAATAATGCACCAGAAAAACAGCACAAAAACCAATTAGCAAATACTAAGCTTAATAACCATCCGTTTGAGAAGTACATCTCTTGAGAGTGATTTTTGCTTTCTGTTCTCAAGACTCTGGATTACTTTCCTCTTATCAATATGACAAAAGTTCCTCTCACATATATGAAATTTAGCAAACAGAAAAAATTAGCTTTGACTTTTGCCTTTATCATCTTGACAACTTGATAACTTTTCAGGCCGTGACTCAACAGGGACTTAATTTTGCCAGTATACCCATCATGGCTAGGTTGTGGGAGATAAAAGCAACCAGTACACCCACTAATCACCACTGAACTGCAAAACCCCTACTGTAGATGTCTCTGTGCAGATAAAAGCATGATTTCTTTTGTTTAGTTTATATTTTACAGGGAGGAGATGTGAGTTACACTTGAAGAAATAAATTTTCTGAATGCCTGAACCAGATCACTTTGCCAAAACCACTGAATGAAATTAGATGTGCCCTGGGAAATAAATAATTTCTTTGATAGAATCGTGACATAATAGATGTTAGTCATACCTGATACACAGAAATCTTCAGAGTTTGAGGAAAAAAAATAGCCCAGTATAATAGAATGAGGAGTTGCTGTTCATTTATAAATCTGTAAAGTGGTTTCAGTGCGATCAAAATATTTTTCAGATGCAAATGTTCAAAGAAAAGGTTGATTATTAGGCTCAGCTTGAGTGGGAAAAGGGATATACTGGAACTTATTCCTAGCTTTTGAATGCTAAAGCAACTTGATAGTTGTCAGGTTGTTTAGCACTACAGCATTTGTTAGTATCACTGGCTTTCCTTTCAACAACATACCATCCATTTAGTGCCAGAAGAAAGAGTAACAGGAAAAGAAGCATTTTTAAGCAATTCAGGTAAGGACATTTACTTTTCTTATGGAATTGCTCCTGGAGATTCCTAAGGTCTTGAAATTGTGATGCCCTGCCCCCTAGGACCCCAATGTGGGTCAAAATGATGGACATCACACAAAGTATTCAGGAGAAAGCATGTCATAGTGTACTTCTATTATTTTACCGTTTGAAGTTTTCATGAGCTGGAGCTTCACACACCAGTTCTTCAAATGTCAAATGATTTATTCAGAATGCATTAATAGGAAAAGCTGAGGTTTACACAGGATACAAGAAAAAAATGGTGTGAAATAAATGTCATTCATATTGAGTGTCAGTTAAAGGGCCTTAATTTTGACTCTCAGTAGATATTCGGATGGTATATGGAACCTGGGCTGTTTCATTGATGGTTAGAAATAATTTCATTCTATGCTCCCCAGGCATCTTTACCTGAATAAAGTTCATCTCTACACCAGAACTTGCTAAAAAAATCTTTTCTATTTTTTGAATGACAGAAAGAAGTTTTATCAAGACCTTTTGGCTAGTCATCTTTTAATAGAATCATGTAATTAGGATCAAATTTTGGTAACCAAATTTCATATTGATCTGGTGACATTTCAAGGAAAAAAGACTTGGAAGGGCTGACAACTGAGCACTTTAAAAGTTTGTTTTACCTGCATCAAAACTCTTCCTACCTACTTGAGGTTGTGGTTAAATCTCTGAATAAGGATGCAGACTAGTTTTCATGAACGTGTTTTTTCTTTCTTCTGTTTTTGTATTTACCTTTAGATATTTTCTCCTCCTTAAAATCTACAAATCTCCTATGGGCAAACTTGGATTACACAGAAACATGATAGCGTGCAAAAATAATCTCTACAGTGCTACAGTGACTTCTGAACAATTTAATATGCAATGTGATATTCTGTGAAAGATGCTGATTTTTCTTTAATTATTTAATCAGAATATTGCTTTGAAGACTCTCCTGCTACTTCAAAAAAATAGAATCCATAGGATTTTAACCTATGCATTTGCATGTTAAATTTAAAATGTCATCTCATCCATTCAATATCTTACTTAACTCATGATTTCTATACTATTCTTGATAGACTCCTACATCAACATCCAACTAAACTAACCTTCAGCAGTGATAAGGGACAACAGTCCCAAATATCCATGATAGAGAACTGACTGTCTGGGCTTTTCAGAACTTGGAACAGCATTGATGTCCTCAGGCCTGACAAAAGGTTCCCCCCCTGCAAACTCACTTGCCAGAATAAGAAAAATGGTAAAAGAGACATTGTTAATCCAAGTGACATCAAGCTCAGCCACCATTACAAATTGTATTTCAGAAAAAAAGGTGGAAGAAATCCATCACTTGAAAACAGTCAAGATAACATGGCCCTATGGAAGTCTTGATCTGATTCCTAGCAGTGATTGATTTAAACCCTGAAATAGAGGCTCATCATATCCTTTCCAAACACTCTTTACCTTTAAGCACAATAGTTGGACTGTACTAAAACAAAAGAAATGAACTAATTTCCCTTCTTATAGGAACAGGATAAAGAGGAATGTACTAAACATACAGCAAGGGAGAGAAACATTTTTGATAGATAAACAGAGACATCTTGTGCAGGGTTGACTGTGGTGACTCCTCTCAGCTAGACTCTTTGTTCACTCTAATGAATCTCATTCCTGCTGTAGTAATGACTCAGATATTTTTAAAGGTATAAACCAAGGTCAGCTTCAGATTTCCTTAATAATTCACAACAGTTTAGTGGACTTTGTACAAGCAGCTGAATCATCCTTGCAAGCAGTAACTCTTAAGACAGTTGGAACAAGCAATAAAGAATGGTCAGATTACAGAGCCCTAAAGTTAATAGTAAGCACATAATTAATTTTATGTTATTATTTGTAGCATCACTATCTTTGGAAGTTCTTGAGAACAGATTAGACATTC
This sequence comes from Colius striatus, assembly GCF_028858725.1. NCBI lineage: Eukaryota > Metazoa > Chordata > Aves > Coliiformes > Coliidae > Colius > Colius striatus. Next base: position 11,520,158 of record NC_084762.1, read on the forward strand.
ATTAGGAACAACATAGATGTGACATATATATGGAAATGTACCCTAGCTTTGTGATTCCATGAATTGTATAAACTTACATCTCTCAGAGTATTATTATATCCTTGCTCTCATGACTACTATAGAAATGCCTCTGTGTTAAGGCTTTAATTTGGTTTATGAGTGTAATTTTGAAGCAAATCTTAGAATCATAAAATAGTTTTAGCTGGCAGAGACCTTTAAGATCGAATCCAGCCTTTGTCCCACCCCTATCAACCACTAAAACATTTTCCTAAGCTCAACATCTACCTGACTCTTAAACACATCCAGGGATGGTGACTCCAGCACCTTCCTGGGCAGCCTGTTCCAATGCCTGACAACCCTTTCCGTAAAGAAATTCCTCCTAATCTCCAGCCTGAACCTCCAGAGGAGACTCCACACCCTCCCTGGACAGTGTGTGCCAGGACTCCTTCACCTGAACAGTAAAATAGTTTAAATTGTCTCCACTTACTATGTTCCTGTTAATACACGAAACAGTCTTTAAGGGTGCAAACTGGATTATTCTGAGGTAAAAGCTGGAAAGTTCCTAAGCTGGAAGGTACACTGTAGGTGTGCATTTGATACAACACAGCTGTTAAAAGTTAGGCATGTTCAGTCCAAGAGGTCAGATGAGAATTCATTTGAAACCATGAGAGTAGATATACTCTGGATGCCAAATTCTCAGTGCTTATTGTTTCATCAGACAAATCTATTTCTTTTACATCATACTGATCTCTAGTATGACATAGGTAGCATTCATCCTTGTACAGCATCAGGAGTAATACTTCTCCAATCACACAGAATTTTAATCACAGAATCTTAAGATTTGGAAGAAACCTCGAGAGATCATCTAGTCCAAAATCCTTTTCAGAGCCCTTGGACACTACCATAACAATACCTAGGTATCAACATTATTTCACGTAAGGAACAGTTCCAGCTTAATTAAAAATCCATAGTTTCAACTGAAAATGCTATGGTAAAACAACTACACATATTTAGTCAATTTTATAGCAATGAAAACAGAATATTTTAGTGATTATGAGAGAGAAAAAATTAAAACCACAAGGTTACATTCAATATATAGAAGTTTCTTAAAGTTCAATTTATCTGAGAGCTTGACTATCCTGTCTCAAATGTCTCATATTAGTGTGACAACTCCATTCTTTCCATGTGCCTCTATTCTACTTGGCTGGGGCTTTTTTTCTAAAATCATATTACAACCTTCTGGTGTACCAGCCTGATTTGTTATTGATCTGAACAGTAAATCCAATTTTGTGTTTACCTCATCATTTGGATCAGTATAATGCTTTGACAATACAATATTATTAAACAAAACCTCCAGCATTCTTCACAGCAGCCAAATTTCTTCCATACCAGACCGTTGATCAACAAAATGTTTCACTACTTCTTAGATTGTCCATGATGGAATGGAAACATGAGCCTTCACACGTATAGTGGTAGAAGCTGTTCTAACTCAGTCTAATGTGTGGTGAGTTTTGATTCTCAGTACTGTGCGGATAATGGAGAGATCACTGGTCACGACACGATACAGATAATTTTGTGCATTGGGTATTCTGCATTGGACAGAACTTCAGGCTATCCCAACTGAAGACACACAAAGCAGTATATTGCATTCTACAAGTCCTTTAAAGTCATACCTTTGAAAGAATTATGGACTACAGTTATGAAGGAGTCAAACAACCATCTCAAGAACTGATAGAATAACAAAATATTGCTTATTTGGGACAATACTTTATAATAATTTTAGAAGGCCTCTTAAAGCTTATGGCTGTGCAAATACTTGTCTTTCTTTTTGTTGCCTTGTTAAAAAGTCTAAGCGTGGCTTTTGGAACAAGGAAAAACCTTGAGCAAAAGCATGATTATAAGTTAATTTCAAGCATTTCAATACATGTAAATTGTTTCAGTTTTGAGCACACTAAACACTCAAGAGCAAGAAAGCCTTTGTTTCCAGGATGGCATAAGGAGTACAAGAGACACTCTGGAAGTTCCCAATTCAGCTGCCTTTTTTGGCCTGAGGAAGTTCAAATTTGTACTGCTTACTTTTATAGGAAATTTTGTATGTCTGACTACTTCGAAACTTTTGTATTTCATTTATTTAATTATTCACAAGGTTACATGCCTGTTTTCCAAGATAGCTTCCTGACTCTCATGCAATGTCACACTCTTTCATTTTCCCCTTCTCAGTTTCCTCTATGTGAGCACTCTTGACTAATCAAAACCTATTTTCAGTAACATGGAATGATATTAACAAATGAACTGGAAAGATGGCCATTTACCTTCAATAGGCAGAATAAGACCACTGGTGGCAGAGAAAAAAGCAGTTGGATCTATGTAAGTTGTACTATTATTACATTAAAAACATTCCAAGAACATTTTTGTATGTATAATTAGCTAACTGGCAAACAGTTTCAAGGTCTCTGGAATTGACCTTTAAGGGAATGAACTCCTCACTAACACAAATAAGCCTTTGGTAACACTCCTGTCCTTTGTGACTCAGATTTAATCTCCTAAAATAAATTCAAGACAGTGCTATGATTTCAGCATAAACTACAACTGTGGCAAGTAAGAAATGTAATGGAGGATTTAGAAGGGAGGGCTGTTTGAAATATGGAACAAAAACCCCTCTTCCTCTGCTTAAAGAGCACTCTTACTCTTAAAATTACTTTGTTTTAAAATATGTACTGTTTTCATCAGTATGCCCTAACTGTGGGTGCTGAAGTTTTAGTATTTAACTTCTGGCTCTCAAGATTTCAATCTCAGCACTCTAAAAGTTAATATACCAGCCCACCCCAAAACGCAGTGTTTAGTTATCAATTAAGTAACTCTTCATTCACTTGGTACCTAAAAATAAGTGCCTGAATCCTCAAGGGATAGTCTGCGTTATTGACTTCAGGGGTTGTGACTGCAAAACTTCAAACTGCAATCACACCAGACCTGGTGATGAGTTAGCCAGAGTTATTCTAGGTGATACTACAGGCTGTATTCACATGTGTCACTCATCCCCGTGTGTCAGAGGTAAATCAAAGTCCAGACCTTCACCCTCAAAACTCTTTTTTTTAAAGTCATAATTGACAAAAAAAACCCTGTTCTCATAACCAGTCAATGAATGAATCTTATGGTAAAACATAACTATGCTCCTTATTTTTCTCCCAGTTGAGAATATTTAATCTCACGTTATTCTGTACTTCCCATAGTAAAGCTCTGTTTGGCAAAGATGAGACCTTGTTCATCCTAAAATTTGCAATAAAGCTCTCAATTAGCTTGGCTAGTGAAAGACAATACATTTAGGTATCCCTGTTGTTTTGAAACATGAAATCCATCTAGTTCTATTAAAATCCATCTACCTAAATCTATCTAGCTCTATCTAAAATCAAGTGTTTTCTGGCATGTTGATACTTATCCAGAGAAATGAGAATAAAATTAAAATTTTCAAACTTGATATTGTGAACTATTGATTGGTTTTGAACAGACTTTCTGGTGGAAACATTGACTCAAAACATTACTTGAATGATTCTGCAAATATTCTTCAAGTTATTAACTATGCAGACAATGCATTCTGCATCCAAAATACATGATTACTCTGTGGGAATTCTTAAAATATAAACCCTCCTGTCACCTATTGCAGATATATCTCATTATTAATGCATACAAGAAATCCAATTTCAAAATATTTTAGTCTTTTTCGCCTTTGAGAAGTAACATTAAACTTTAAAAATCTTTGCAAAAATCTTTTTAGCTTATAAAGCATTTAAGAAGATTTTATGCAAGTTTTCTTTTTACAGGAATCATTTCTCTAACTTACTAGGTCAATGTGAAGATTTTTTAGCACTTTCAAAACCACATTAGTCAGGGTTCTTTAACCATATTGAGTTGAAACTGACTCAAGACCGCTGTCAAAAGTTTTTAGATATGCATCTCAACCTATAAGTGTATCATGGATGCCAGAGGAGAAAAAAAATCCCTATGTTTAATAAATGATTATTTATATCCTGAATCTAAACTTTTTTGACATGAGCCAAAATCACATTTTTCAATTTAACCGAGCCTTGAAATGAGATCCAAGTTATTCAATAGGGTGATAAAATTAAGTAAAAAGCCTCAGGCATAAGACAGCAGTTGTTTTTAGCGTTCGTTTTTGTTTTGCTGACTACTGGAGGCCTATAGTAAACGAGATAATTCTAAATGTTACATTGGATGATACCATAGTTCAGATGAATAGTTCCTTATTTCTGCAACAGAATAACTTTGTTCTTTTTCTGGGTTTTTTTAACAACTTTGGAACCCTGTCAATGAAGTGGAGCACATATATTTGCAGCTGCAGGAGCAGGTACAGAAACTTCCACATTCTGTAACCAGTGAGTTCTCAATTTTCCTTCCAAACTATTTAAGGCTTCTGGTCATAGGACAATCTACTGTCTAATAGCAAAATCAAACCAAAACTGATAAAAATGCTGAAGCCAGCTGCTAAAAGTTTCCTCTCCCCTTTAGTGATACTTTACTTAGACAGACTGCAGGTCTTTCTCCTTGGCTGCTTGAAAGACTCTTGTCTTTTGCAGCTTCCAGAGGCCTAAATCTTTTACTGCCATATTCCTGTTGCCACTGCATCTCCATATATTCCAGCTGGTAAATCACACAGAGTAAAGTGGGTCTCTGCTCCAAATTCAGGCAATCTAAACTGCACTGAGCCATGTTTACTTACTACATTTGCTTACCCTCTTGTTTCTCCCAACACATGCACTGCTGTGCCTATGCTTCTGCAATTATCTCCCTTTCCACCTCTCTCCAACCTTGCTAAGCTCTGCGTGATAGAATATCATTGAAGCAGGTCCTGCTTTCTCTAGATTTTTCTCTACAGAAAAAAAAAGCTATCTGTAGTCTGTCTCCTTCCCAGAAAGCAATGCTTCTGGATGCAGTTGACATTCAGCTGCTCATTTTTCATCTTTCAGTTCTAACCAGCCCACTTCTCTTGTTTTCATCTCTTTATGATTTTATATTGGTATCTGAAATAACTATTTTTGACACATCTCAATCTTTTTAATCAGTTATGGGATGAACAAAAGTGAGATTGTAGTTTCTGGAAGTGTATTGCATCTCAAATGATTGACACTGCTCCACAGCTATTTTTCTTCATGGTCCCTTTACATCCAGTGCCAACAACAGGCTTTACGACAAGAGGCTGGCAAAAATGAGTGTATGTCACAGCTAGCTAAACTATATGGCATTTTAATGAGAAACCTAAGCAGTGTCAGGCCACTTTTAATTATCTGGTTTTAATTTATTCATTTCACTTTCTCTGTGAGCCTGTATGGTTTTTTTAATCATTTAAAGTAGAAAAAAAATGAAATTAATAATAATTCCAGTCAATAGAGGCCATTTGAGGAGATATTTATAGGAAGACAGTGTCGAAAACAGGCTAATTCATTTCTTTGTTATTGCAGTTAAATATAATGCAGAATAGAGTCTGATTTTCTTAAAATTCAGTAGGCATGTGAAGGCTGCACTGAATGAGGGAATGCACTCTTTGACCATTATGTAAAAACGTCTAATTAATTTTCCTTTGTCGCTTTCAATATGCTTCTATTACATGCTTGGGACTATTGGGGTTCCCAATGGTGAATGAATTTTGCAGCAGCAAATTACTGTCCTTAAGAAATTCTAAGTATTTTCTCTTTGAAAACTCCTAAGCACATGTCAGTTGCTGGTTGTAGTCACAAAGAAAAATCTTGCTCTGCTATAATTCTTTTGCATTGCCTTGAATATTATTTGATTTTTTAGGATAAACACAATTTATTCTGAAAGCTCTTCTGGAATATTTTTCTCTATAGTATATTGCAGATCATATGGATGTTAATTCATCAAGTAATGGCTGCCAAACTTTCTCAGACCACCATGCAGTAGCACAGTATCAGATGGACTGCATCCTGATCAGGCAGAAATAAGTTCTGGGAGTATCTTCAGTTCATCCAGTTGCCTGGTTAAGTTACAGGTAGTGCAATATAACAGGGCAAGTATGATGGGCAGAAGGCACCAGAATATGATGTCCTCAAAGACCCCTGTGTATATGGTCACCTGTGTTATCTATAAAGGAGATACTGACTGATTAACTGAGACTTCCAGGCCACTGGAAACCTACAGAATGCATTTAGCAATGTCTGTCATCATATCTGGAAATAAAAAATTCTACTATCTATGTCTCAAAATCAACTGAGTTGTGCTACAATCAAAGAATAAATGAAGTCACTTGAATTAGGAACAAAATATTAAAAATTCATGTTCTATTTTGGTTTCTTGTACACCATCGTTCTGTTCAGCAAACCTGATTTCATAGCATTATAGAATAATTTCTTTACTAGAAAGTTAAAGCTCTGAACAGATAGTTCAAGTAAATATCTACTAACTGTAACCTTCCACAATGGAAAATTGAGACAGTTATGTTGTAATTCACTATTTCCTTTTTTCTCCTCTTATTTTATTTTTAGGATGTCTTACAAAATATTGAGTTTTATGGTAAAGTATCTAAATTATGACTGCAATTTTCCAAAGAGAAGCTCCACCGGCTGGGGTCATTCTCCTAGCAGGATACACAATATGGTCCATAAAAGCTCTCAAATTCTTATATATAGATATTTTTAAATAATCAATATCTGCTTATTCACCATTTCATCTATGTCCTTCACATTTAGAATGTTATGCTGATTTTCATTTAATGACTTAAACTTGTCAGAGCATTTTTCCCAATGAAGGGTAGATGGGCAGAGATGTCCCAGCATATTACTCAGTAATAAGAGTTGTCTGCTGTCATTGTGTGCTTACAACCTCCTACACCTTTTCTTTGTGAAGTAAAAATCTTTGTGTTGTAATGAAAAAACTGCCTACAATTAAGAAAAAAAAAAAAAAGCAAAAAGAAAGATAGCAAAATCTTAAACCTTAGTCTCCTACTTTTTCCAACAGAATTACTGCTTAAGCTTGTCTTCCATAATTGCTCAGAATGTCTTATAATTGGCTCATATGATCCTAATCTGTAAAAAATTCTGATCTTATGTTTGACACAAGCTGGATTTATCCATCAAATAAAAGAAAAAAGAAAGAAAGAAACAAAATACAAGCTTATTCTGATTTACTTCAAATGATCACTTCAAATTACTTCTCAGAGAAGAATCATTTTACATTTGCTGTTCCATTGTCAGTTCCTTAGGACTGTAGTAGTGAATAGAAGTCTAGATTCTCATTTTAGGAAGAAGTTTACCCTGTTTTTGTCTTCAGTATCATATCTTCATGTGACTTCTAGTAATATCCAGAGTTTTGCCTGATCCTTCTTTTGAATACACCAGAAGACCTACACCCTTACCTGGTCTTGACTTAATGAAAGCACATGGTTACTTTCCTGAACCTTAATGTGGCATATACCAGAGAGAGGGTCTTTGTCTGCTTCTGTTCCCCAGGAGTGACTCCCACAACCCACCTAGCATAGGCAGCCTATCCTTACCGTTCCTAACCCAGGGATGTCAGTAGACCAAACATACCTAGAGTTGACAGTGAGGAAGTTTGAGATGCCTGAGGAGCAAGGCACATATGTAGGCATAGACACTTCATTTATGTAGAAAGCACAGGTTTTAGGTTCTTTACAAACCTGGATCATCCTGTAAGCAGAGTTCTCTGAGGAACTTAAATGCCTTCTTTCTCAAAATGACTTTCTCATCTAAACTTGGAATCTCTCACACTTTACTCAGGACAACACTAATGGATTTTGGCAGGGCTGTCATATTTAGAAGCATGCTCTCTGCCTGATGTATTCTCAGAACACCTTAGCTTTTAATTTCTCACAACCAGTTTATGGATATTTCCTTAAACTAAATAGCCTTTCTACAGACAAATGTAGTCAAACTTGTTTCTAGACTTAGATATCCTACTTTTGCATATATAAAAGCATACAATTCAAGTCTCTGACATGAGTACAGTAGAGAGAGAGATATATATACACACACATACGCACACATGTATATCTTCTGTTACTGACCTGAGAAAGTTAGATCTTGCCACATTTATAATGTGTAAGATTTTATACTCTATAAAATTTCTTGAGTATTGGAGGTTTGGTTTTCTGGTTTTTAAAGTGATGGTGGTAGCAAGAGGCTTTCATATGCAAACTATACAGTGTCAAGACTGAGCATGGCAAATTACACAATTGCTAGAGAGGCATTATGTATCAATTTCTCAGCTTTTTTAGGTTAATGATACCCTAGGCATCAAAAGGAAGATTGATAATAACTTCGAATTTTAAATTTTAAAAAATAAAACTAGCAAGATTAGTTGTGCACATTTCTAAGTATTTGTGAATCAACCCAAATCTGCTGAACTTGACTAATTTTTTTCTGCAATGGATTGTATTAGTACAGATCTAGGACAACTCTTTTGTTCTGAAATAGAACCGAAATGACAGGAGCCACAATGGTGTTGAAAAATTGATATAGGTATTATGACATTAACCCAAAATTTGACAGAATCTGCCTTCTACCTCCAGCATATTTATTCTCATTGGCTGTGGTTCTTTACCATATCTCAGACTATGAGAAGTATGAATGCATTTAAGGAATACTTTAAATATACCTTCAACGGAATAAGTTGTTGCTCCTTGACTGGGATGCAAGGGCTGACATGCATTCATTATTCCTCTTTTTCGCTGGGGGAATGCATTTAATTAAAGAACAGTGGCAGTGCAAGAAAGGTTAAGCAAAAGCACCCTTGAAATAAGTCCTTGATCAACATAGGAAGAATGAAATTATGTCAGACAGCTTGACTTAAAACATTATGATATTCCAAATCAGACTCTGTAACTTAGGGAAATACCTTGCTTTATATATACTGATGAACTTCTGTCAAGATAAGCAGCTCTTTATTCCGAGTTCCTTAAATAAGCAAAAGAAAATTCTGTGGTTCAAATCAAAATAAAGCCATTAAAGTTTTTGCCTTTTTTCAACTATGGGACTGTTATTGACTATGATTAATGAGTGAGTTTTATGGGGACTATGTCACAAACCACCAAGGAAATCTGACAGCACACCATGCACACTGAGGACTCCAAACAGGTATTACTGATGATCTATGGCAAGTCTCACTTAAAGCGATACATCCTTCAACAGCATTGCAAGCAGATATCTGAAATTATGTGTTTATTTAATCTCTTTTTTTCCCCATAGTATTTATACACTTTATGTTGTTACTTGGCTTTAACAATGTGGGGCCATTAGAATGACATCATTCTAATGATGTCTCATTTTTCATCCCTTTCACTTCCTGATTATAATGCACTAAAAGAACCACAGAATCACTTCCTTACGTGTAAGATCATGAAAGGAAAGAACTGAAAATTACAGGTGTGTTCTCATTATTGCTATGTAAATAAGTCATATGCTAGCTGGAAAAACATTTCTAATTAGAACTGAGCCTTAGTTTGAAAACAGAAGCATGAAATGACGAGCTTTCAAAAAGCCCTGGTCTCTTATATGCAAAACATAGGAACTGAACATGCTATACTGCTATTTAAACCACATTGGCCCATTCATCATTAGTTTTTTTGCAAGACAAAAAAGTATAACTACCACTGCTCAGAGGCAACAGCACTAAGGAAACAAGTTCTGGCTCTGACATAAACCCCGTAAAGCACATTTTCACCTTTGTGAGTTCACTGCACTCCATCCATATTTGCACAAAGCTAATTTAAATGTGTGCTAATAAAACAAGAAACTTAAAGATTTCTTCCTTTTGATACAATTACAGGTTTCCTTTTTTCTACAGAAGCAATCCCTTTTCATTTAACATCAAGTTCTGTTCTAGATAATTTATTGTAGTTTCTCTGGGCTCAGGGTTCAGTAAAGCCCAAGCTCAAGCAGTTATCTCCACAACTGATTGTTGTCAGATTTGCTTTAGTTTTCTTGGTGCCTAGAAGAGAAAGCTATTGATTGACCTTCAGCAAGCTACTGGTCAGACACCATATGGCATATAAGAAAGACTTCCCAAATCAGTCTATATGTATCTGTATTTAACAACACACTTCCATCTTATTTTACAAAAAAAAAAAGACATCAGGACTGCAGCAAGGTTGAGAAGCCCTTTGTCTCTCCTTTTCAGCATGCATCTAGATCTAATTCTCAATTACCCCCATTAGCTTCCCAGGGATAAAGCTTTGGAACTACTGACAGGTAGCTATTAGCACCTTATTACAGAGTCACTCTGGGGACAGAAAAATAGGCAGCTGCTCTGGACAACAGAGCATGAGGAGTGACAGACAATCATGGCCTGCAACCTCTTGCTCCCACTGCCCATTTGACCTGTAGTTTCCTTACTCTGCTATTTCTGTGTGCGCTTTTTTGGGTGATGCCTGCACTGGTCTCCCAAGCAATACAGGAATTCAACTTGCAGGGTGTATAAAGCAGCTGGTTACCTGCAAAACTGCTAAATAAAGCCTCCTCAGATGCAAATATTATCCAGGAATTCAATGGGGAGGGTTTTGCTTGTTTTTCCTACCCCTAGCCTTCTGCAGTCACTAAACAATAAAATCAGTACCACACAAAATTAAAATTACATTAAAAATAATTTTATGATGACTGTGTTTTAAGGTTCAATTTTAAAAGAATAAATAAAAAAGGGTTCAAATTAAAAAGAACGAAGAAAAAATTGAGTATGAATCTAACTTTACAGTGAACTTAAGGACAGTTCTCTTCACTCCAGCACTTCATTTGTACTTTAATCTTTGAGTTTTATCAGATTATAAGTAAACATGAAAGGACAATCTACTAAATGTGACATCTGCTGTGTCCTTTTCCCTGCTTATTTCACATACTGAGAAAGGCTTTTGCTCCAGAAATGTTGTTTTCAATGCCTTGGATTTTTAGGTGATTATATTAAAAACCATATGGTGCTTCAGTTTCCTCTTATTATTCTGCATTGGATTTTAATAATTCTTGAGGCAAAATTCTGTTCTCAGTTACACACATGAAGCCCCATTGAAGTGACTAATTACCATTTAATCAGATAAATAACTTATTCTTAGGGAAAGAAGATAAGAATGAGAGCAAGGGCCGGAAAAGAAAGGACTCAAAGCACAGAATAATAGGCAAACTAGCAGAGATAACTTAATAATGTAGACATAATTGAGGCTGAATGTGAATATTCTCTTCTCCTTCCTCTGATTTTGTGAGTTAACATTCATTTCAGTTCAGTGACATGAACATGTTCTGTCAGTTTCATTTAAAACACAAAAGGAAAAATGTGTTTTGTTATAATTACATTCCTAAAGACCATGCTGGCTTTCAAGTTTTCACTATTGATAGCTGTGGAAGGTACTAAATACTCTAAGAGCAGAGGAATGGGTCAATTAAAACACTAAAAAGGCCAAAACTCCAAACTTTCAGAGCATAATCCCCACCAACAGTAGAAGCAGTAATGCAGACAGATTACATGCGTTTCTACCCCAACCTCCCGTACCCCTGAACTAAGATACCTAAAATTCACTAGGTTAGGTCTGTTACAGCTTCTTGTCTTGCAGCATTTAGGTAAACAAGAGCTTGGTTAGGCTGTAAAAGCAAAAAAGCCACAATGACCACATAAACTACCCCAGGCAGAGAGCACACTGCTTTGCTTAAACTGCTTTTAATGTTCATGCTAGCTTCATTCTAAATGTTGTCTTATACCACAGCCAAACGACCACTTCAGCACCCTGCAGCTGATTGCTAGCAGGGTTAACAGCAGGTACAACATGAATGCTGCAGGCTGCACAGCTGTCTATCTGCTGTTGCACCCTATAATCAGAAGACATTAAGTCTTCAGCTGCTCCCACCCATGTAGCTTCATACCCACATTTATCACCTTCTCTAGGTCAGACCTTGAGCAGCTCATTTCCCAGAACACTGACTGTGAGCTCTCTGCACCTGACACCACTGCAAAGCTCTCCAGCCTGACTTGAGCAACCTTCAGCAGGTGCTCAAGCAAAGACAGATTGATTTGCACCTAAAACAGATGAGGAGGGTTCATGTCATTCTTTCTGCTTGCTCAAATGTGAGGACGGTACTTCTGAAGCACAGAAACATTCTAAATTACCATATTTTTTTTTTACAGCAATTACCTTATTACAACAATTTAAAAAGATAAAAGAATGCTATCAGAAGCACGACTTCATTGGCTGTCCACAAAATATTAAAAGCCTGCCAATTTACATAAAGTTTACGAAGTCCTTTTTTCCATGATTAACATCACGTGGCCATTAAGATGAAAAATTGTAAAGATTTTTGCCACATGTGTACTTTATCTGTGTATAATAATACATTCTTACTAGTTACAGGTGAATTTCAGTCAGATAAAGTCCCAGAAGTCTGAAAGTTAATCCAGTCTTTTTTTCTAGATCTGTTGAGCCTGTAAAGTTAAGCTTGAAAACTTGTGAGAGGAGATTTTCAAGTAGATTATTCATTCTTTGCATGTTATTGGCCAGGAGAAACTGCAAAACACTTTTACTTATGATTTTTCAGATTTTTTGACATCACCTTCCATTAGAAAACCAGGTGAAGGTGTGTTAAGAAAATGACAGAATAATGGAAAATACAGATTAATTACAGAGCACCTTTGAATTTTCAAACACGTATTGACTCTAGAAATGTTTCAGGAGAATGCTTGTTCTTCCTTAGAGTATATTTATCTTTACCTAATTTTAAAGTATATCTAAATATAACACAGGAGCTGTAAATTGCTTTCAAAAAAAAGGCTGCATGGATCTTGTCAGATGGTCTCAACAACTACATAATAGTCAAGTGAGGAAAAAGTGGAAGTGGTTCTCCTCATTTAGCTTATAAAATCTAATATTTTGTGGTTTTTTTCTTTCTTTCTTTAAAGCATAACATATAAATAACATTTCCTTGACACAGACCTCTGTTATTTCCTTGCTTTGCAGCTGGCTGCAGCATGACTAAGCAGAAGCTTAGTGGATGCCTTACATATTCACCAATTAATAATCAAGTCCAATTCTCTCTCATACAAAATATTTAAAGATAACAGTCTGAGGGATTTCTTTCCAAAGAAATGGCAGAACAGAGAGCTGGGTACAAGAAAGAACACAGTAAACCTCACACAGATTGTGGAAATCTATTATCATCCAAGTATCACGCAAGTAATGACTTTATCATGTTTCAGTTATGTTTCTTGACAATGATGTGGTGAAGATGTGCTCAAAATCGCCCCAGGGAAAGCATACAGATTCACAATGGCTGCCTTCAATGTTTCAAACTTCTCAGCTTCCAAGTTCTATACTTTACCAATTTTTACATCATGCCCTACTAAGTCTGGCACACAGTCATTTTGCAAACATTGCTTGTAATGAACTAAATCACTGTATTCAAAGAATTACAACACGGTAGAAAGATAATCAAAGACAAACCTAAATCTCTTGAAATACAGGTGATTAGAGGATGCTGTATTGCAAACCCAAGAGGTTTCACCACGCGAGCTTTGATTACTTTTTGTTTTTATTGTATGTGAGATCAAGCTTAGGAAGGTGGAAGGATAATACAGGGAATTTTTAGTTAAAATTGTCGTCTCGAATGTTGTGAACAACATGTCAACATTTATGGCAAATGAAGCATGGAACATAGCACTGTGAACATTGTGGTAGAATTTCTGGGCAAATAAGTATTCTGCCTCAAAATCTTTTCAGTGTCAGATGGGGCTAAACATTTAATGTACAATTCCTACTGTGAAAAGAATCTGTCAGAAAATAAGTGTTTTTTTACTCTCGAGATCTGCTTCTTGTGTTTACTCATGTGACTGAAAATATCAGACTCTATTCCAGCTAGTTGTATTCATTTGATCTGCAAGGCTGGCTCCACAGACAAGATTGAGTACTCTTACTTATGTCTCTGGCAGTCTGAACGTAATTGTTAATTAGTTTCCAAGAACAAAATCTTAATTGCTGATAAAGACTCTGTATCAAAGCACAAGTGAGCAGTTCTGTTCATGACAGCATTTAGGTAATACGAGTTTGATATGTCTAAGCTTCTGACTACACTGAACACTGAACGTTTAAATTCCTAGATTGGAGTGCTTGAGCTTGCTTCATGTTTTAGCAACTGCGAACAAACATTTCAAATGCTCACCATGAAGATAAATCAAGAAAAAAAAAACATTAGAAAGACAAACTATGGAGAGCCAAAAGAAAACTTTCTTCCAGATCCATCTCAAGCTGGCAGGACATCTGCTCAGTGCCCACCATCTGGGTGTGTCTAATTAGACACTACCTGGAATAGGCTTTCAGAGAGCTATTACAGAAACAGCTCGGCAGCAGATGCAGCCTCAGTCCCTAAGGGCTGGAAGATAAGGCTGCAAGAACAAGAGGAGCGTTGAGCATTGGGAATATCGTATCACCTCGTGCGGTAGTTCTGTACAGCGAAATGCTTCCAGAAGAGCTAAGTATTGCTTGCACTTGGAATTTACATGAAATCCAACAGGGAGTGATGATTACACAGGCTAGCAAGTACAAAGACAGTGAAACAGCACACTGAGACGTAATAAACACATGCAGTCTCATACTGATACTTCTGATGCATCACAGCTCAGACTGACACAGTTTGGATTTCTTTCCTTTTTTTCTTTTTCTGGAGAGGGACTTTTTTCCTGCATTTTTAAACTATTCTTTTCAGGTTTTAATATCACCTTCATTTCAAATCATATTCAGATGAAATTTACCACAGAAATTACCCGTTTAGTTACGTACACTTTGGCTAAAAAAACCCAAACCCTTAAAGATAATTTTCAGATGTTGAACAAATCAGAGTATAGCACCAGGAGGAAAAAAAGATAAAAAGTTTTTTTCTCTTTTAATAGCTTTTTTTTTTTCTCAAGCAAAAGTATCACACTTGCCTAGCAGAGCACTTAGTGCTTTCCACAGGTTGAAACACAGTACTTGGCATTTTTAGATAAGTCACACTGGAGGAAACCAGAAGCAACTTCAGTTTTACTGGGGATGCACTTATGTAAAACTGCTGCATGTTAACTCAATTCCATTTCTACTTTTTTATACTGATATTGATTCCCAAACTACTTCACTTTGCAGAAAAGCTGGGATGTCACAGAGCCCTGTTTGGGTCAGTCACGTACAGGGCATGAGTAGGCTTATGGTTTATGTCACAATGCCAGCTGCAAAGCTGTCTGGTCAACTTCAATGCTCTCCTCAGGAGAGCCACCATCAGCCCTGCCATCTTGCTAAAATACGGCCATGTTTTAAAAACACAAACTCTTATCAGGTATAACATGTCACAAAGTTTATAGCTGGTCTCTGAGCTATTTCAGTTATGTGCTGCTTACAAAATACCTTAGTAGTGAGAACAGTGCCTGAAGGAAGCTGACTGTGAGGTCCTTCACAGCCTGGATCCCAAACACTTCTGCTCTTTGGCCTCCACAACAGCCAGTCTAGTGCCTGGAGCTGTCTGTGAAGAAACATTTCCACATACCCACCTTTGGGGCTGACACCAGATGTGGACAGCTGAATAAAGTTCTCTGTAAACATCTGGAGGGACAGTTGCAGGTCTCTAGGCCAGAAAATCAGCTGCTTCATTTTACTTGCTTTTATTACATTTTTAGTATTATCACTTTCCTGCATAAGATGTGATTTGAATACAGTGTAATAAAATCCATTATGGAATAGTAAATATTAATGATGATTTTTTTACCAATAGCGATGGCAATATTAACTGTATTACTAGGAAGAAAAAATACATTCCTCCTTCAAGTTAGGCAGATTTCCATTAGAATTCAATGCAGCTTCTCAATATTATCACCTGCTTTTTACAGGCTCAGTGGGGTTTTCAAGTACAGAAAGGTGATTTGGCAGGTTCTTACTGGTAGCTTAATAAAACTGTGAATTAGTGAAAGCCACTATAGTGAGCAAATTTGAAGACAGTTGGAGATCAGTAGCCTCAGTTCTGACTATACAGTGTATCCATCCAATGTCATCAGGGTGATTAGAGCTAATGGGTGATCAGCAGTCTAATCTAAGCACAGGAATGACTTAAGCTAGTTGAGACCATAGATGAAATAGTGAGTGCCTTGCAAACCACTTAAGTTATGCTTGTACTTTTAAAATGTTTAAGGCACATGGGAAAAAAAGGGTCTAATCCTAAACATCTTCTAGAGGAAAAGAAATCCTACTCTCTCAGCTGGTATTTATCACATGAGAGAGCCTAAAAATACTGAAACATGTCCATGCACATCCCCCTCCCCAAATCCTAGAAACATTTCATATTTATGAACATTTTAACTATGTTTACAGAGCTGCAATTACATGCGTCACACACCAACATCTGGGATAAAAGGCTGTTCACATTTATGCTGGGAACTACTGTTAAAAACATCTTGGCTTGCACACATGCATTCTCCAAGCTAATCTCAGATCTAGTTCTCAGAGCACAACTGAGTCTACACAGAAGCTTCCAATAGCCATGTTGCAAGAGAGAATCAGTCTTCAGCTGAGATTTTAATTACAAGCATTTCAAATGTTAAAAAGCTGTCATGAGGCTTTGCAATGTTTTTTGACCTTGGGAACATAATTCTAAACACTTCTTGAATTGTGGAAGGTAGAAAAATCACTGAGAACCTGAGGTTCAGCTTAATCAAAAGTATTTTCAAATTTGTGCTGAACAGAATATGAATGGATTTTGGTTTGGAACTTTCATGCTTTAATTCCAAAGTGAGTGATTTTTTTTTCAGGTAACCCTAATCTTCTAGGTCAGAGAAGTAAGGAAAAAAAAGTTGCACGGACCTACTTGTATGTCATTATTCTATTTACATGTCACAAAAAGAAATATTAAAAGGTAAATAGTTTTAAATACATCTCTGACTCCCCTAGAAGATTAGGTCCTGATGACTCTCCAGGGCAACAAGAAGAAAATATAATGTCAGAGTGTGGTCTTCAGATGAAAACTGGACAAGAAAGGAAAACAAAATTTCTGCTTACAAGTTAAAGGGAACAGTGGCAAAAGCAAATACATTGTACCTTACCAAGGAGAGACATGCCATTTCTTACTGTACAAAGGTAAAAGAAAGACAATAGTGTATGAAAAAAAAGCATCTTTAAAGGTCATCAGCCTTTCATATGGCCTGCAGCCAAAAGAATACCAACACTGAATATTGTATGTCCCCGCAACACATAGTTTAAAATTGCATTGTACTAATACACAGGTGAGAAAATACCCCTTAAGTCCAAGAGCAAATGCCTGACATACTTATATTATTTCCCTCTTAAATAATACTAGCAGAATTTTCTTCAGTATTCTTAGTGTAATAAGCATGTAATTAGCGTGAATCTGCTATTTTACCTCTAGTATGGATATTTTTAGACAAGTAATAGTTTAAAATTTGAAAGCTGCATGCTTTGAATCTATTGTAAAGAATAACTTCAGTGTGCTTAAAATGTATCCTAAGACTAAATGGTACATTGTTTTGCAGAATTGGGGCATAAGATATGTAGGAATACTTGGAAGAAATATAGAACTAATTTAGAAAGGCAGTGGAAAATTGTTCAGAACTGATGTGAACATGTGTAAAAATAGCAGTTCTTTGGAATTCACCAGCCTAATGGAAGATATGCTTTTAGTAATTTTTCCAATTGTATTTTCAAAATATACTGCTACATGCAGTGCTCCTCTTGCTTTTACAACCGTCTCACAAAATTCTCTGGTATAGAAGAATCCAGTTCCTTCTAAAAATACGGTAAGCTTTTTCAGAAAATGGTGGGGATTTTTGTTTCCTATAGGTAAATAACAACAACAACAAAAAAGTATATTTCCTAATGTACATAGATAAGATCATATATCTCATGAGGAATTGGAATATCTCATGTGGAACTGAAGAAACAAAATATGAAACTTGCAAACTAAATAAATAAACAAAATTAATATGGGCCTGGATGTTCTGGCTGGACTCCATCTCTCATATTGCAGTACTACTTCATTGTCAGAAAGGAGTCCCTAAATGCAGACAGAAGATTAAGGGGGAAAAACAGCCAAGGGGAAGAATGAGTTTCAGAGTTACTCAGATTCATAAATCGATCTAAGAGCTTCAGTTTATCTATTTCTGCATGTGGGAATGCAGTTGCAGTTCTGTAACTGACACTGTTTTGCCTTAAAACTGAAATCCTGCTAGATTCTTTTTTGAAAGAAAAAAATTGAAATTGCCATGGAAATTATTAGTTCATCACAGTGGACTTTGAGTAGATAACATTTTGTATTCTGAAAACTGGAATACAGTGTCAGACTGTGTGTACCTCAGGTACCTATGAAAAAAGTTTAAAAATCAAACAACTGGGAGACTCATTTTTTTCCCCCTTATGTTAGAAACCAAACACATATCCAGGTATCAGTTAAGATTATATATTAGTACCAAGAGAAATAATTCAATATGACATTTTATCTGACTAGTTTGGATGAGATAGAGTACAGTATAGATGAGCACATAGTACAGATCAGATTTTAATGACATGCCCGTGGTTTATCTTTCTGATAATAAAAATGAAGGTCTTTCTGACAGTGAAAACAGTATTTGTTATTCTCTATCAGATAAAACTTTATGATAGGGATTAAGTGTTTGCTAGCACAATGTGTGAAGGGAAAAAAAAACAAGTGTTCTGACCTGTGAAACTTACAGCAGTCACCAAGGAGGGCTGCCATACTGATGTACCTGCATCTGCTTGTTACCACCTGAGAGCTGAAATGTGCTGTGCCGATATTCCTGTGCAATGCTGGAAACACACGGGCACATCAGCTCGAGGTCATGTAAAAGAAAACACCCACATTTGCGATTTTCTGCCTTGGTATCTGAGTATTTAAAAACTGATGTTGAAAAACACCTCTCAGAAAGCCTGATATTCTCACTTCACATCTACATGTCTTCCTCACAAATGCTGTATTCTGGTGCAGAAGTGATGTACATCCAAAAAAAAATCTCACTTCACCAGACATTTTCTCAGAGGACTTTGAGCAGTTCGTTGGTAGCTTTGCAGCCTCATCTATATGAAGGCTTCAGAGTGTCTTTTTTTTTTTCTGGGACTTTGTTTTCTTCCTCCCTGTTCTGAGTACCCCCTGCCACCCAGGATGACTCTGCCTCCTTCCATCCCTGCTGCTCAAGTACTGTCAAAAGCTTACACTGATCAAACAGTGGCAAGAAAAGTTATTCCCACTTCATAGAGAACAAAATGGGTAAAATGATGAATAATAGGCCAAGTCAAGATTTCCACTCATGAATCCTGTTACATTGCTCCACAGCTCAAATATTATGGCTAAGCACAGTCTAAGATCTATCTATAATATGAATGAAAGCCTGACTTCAAGCAAAACCTTTAAGAACATAACTACTCAGCAAATCACTTAGGCATATCGTTAATTTAAAGCACCCTTTTAAAAGTACTGAAGCCAATGCAACCTAATAATTATACATAAAAGAAGGTAATTGGCATTTATTAATGGAGTGACTGAAGGATAGATGGTACTATAGTAGGTAGTTTTATTTCCTTTATGCATGCTGATTCCTTCATCATATTCTTCTGTTCCTTATCCATAATTAAAAATTTAGGAGCATAACCAGTAGCCAGAAACCTCTGAGGAAAAATCTAAGCTATAAAACAATAACTTTCCTTACCTGCTCACTTTTCCACCTGTAAAACCTTTATTTGCCTTCCCTTTCTATCACTTCACTATGGACAGACAAATCTTCATAATGATTTTTAAACCAAATCTTTTCTGCGAGGAATTTCTCTTATTTGGGAATTCTGTAGCATCACCCTGCTTAGCAACACCACTGACTACAAAACAGCCTTCTGATGTTAGTTGAGGTGTGCATGGCTATATATACACATTTCCCAAATATATAAATTGTAATTTGTTATGTAGAAAGAAACATGTTGAAAAAATGAGTATTTCCTTAATTAAAATACCTGAACTTTGGCAACAACCAAAAGAGTAAAATCCAAGACTGACACCAAGTACAAAATACAAAAAAAAAAAAGCACCAGTACAACATACAAATGAATTGTGACCATACACACCTTCAGACAAGTAGGGACAAATACAAGTATTTCTATACTTATTATGGCTCAGAAAATTCCAGTTAAGGATGACACAAGATGCCTAACTCTGTACTTCATGTTGTTAAAATGATCAAGGTAGAAACTCGACAATTCTTACCAGATAGGAATTGGAATCATTTGCTCATTAGAGTTATTCTGAACCTGCTCTGGGATCTTTTTCACCTGATTTACATTTCTCTATTTTGATAGATCAGATAGAACAAGATCAGTTGTCTCTGCAGACTAGATAAAAAGCAATGCTAAAATTAGCACCACTTGCCAAAAAAAAAAAAAAAAGGAGGGAGGGAGTGGAACCAACGAAAAACAGACTAAAGAAAAATTCAAATGTTAAAGACAGAACATATTTGACTGCTGTCCAGGCTGAAGTGCAGTTTCACTCTTTGTAGTGAAGATTCTACTCTAGAAATCTGCCTGTGTCAGCCCCTCCCCTTTCTTTATGTTTATTCATAAATGCTCAAACCTGAGAGATAAGAAAGCCTTGATATACATAACATTCTGAACTTGGGAAATATCAAAGCTAAAATTAAATGCACCTAAATATGGCCTAGATATCTTGCCATTTATTGCTAAGCTTAAAAAGTTTTACATTTCTTAGGAAAATGTTTTCTGTTACTGTTTTACATGTTAATTTATGTCCGTTAAAATCCAAATCCAGACCCTCATATCAACATGCTAAAATGTAATTGTATTCAGTATTCAGGCACTATTGTCTTTCCCCTGAAATTTAAAAATCATTTACAATCCAAGGTTTTGATTTTGCCCAAAGATTAAGAGTGGTAAGATTTGAAAAAAAAAAATCTATTCTCATCCCAAATAAAATAAATTAAAAGGTGTGGGAGAAAAAAAATGAAAAAGAAAGATGTGGGATGATAAGTTATCATACAGCTGGATATCCATTTTAATCACTGAAATGGAGTCTTTTTATAGCTAGAAGCTGAATCACATCACAAGAATTCTACCTGTAGTTACTCAATCTATTCCATCTTCAACCCTATTTCAATTGAAATAAACCAAAATATTATGTTGCTGACTTTCTATAACTTGATTATTTCCTGACAGGTTTCTCAGGATAAGGCCACAAGAAACAACCTGATCTAGGTGGACCTTCTTCTGCAGGGGGGTTGAACTAGATGATCTCTACAGGTCCCTTCCAACTCAACCATTCTATTTATCTATGATTCTTCCTACAGAATGTCAATAAGAAAATAATAATAACAACAACAACATGACCATAATAAGCCTTTAGATGTTAAATGCCACTTCTTTTGACACATATACACATAATTAACTGCAGGAAGAAATTTTCCAGCATTTGCAGCCCATCAGACTTTCAGTACTACATCAGCTGGAGGCTGGACACTATCTATTGGACAACAATGAGGCACTTTTCAGCTACTCTAATTTAGATCTGTGAGTTAATAAACACCCATACAACTACAAAAGTTCATTAAAAAAGCTGTAAAGTGGATTTTAATAATCCACCCACAGTGCTTCCCACATACATAAAGACTGACAACATAGTTATCTTCTTAATTCACTAAACCAATCATGGTCAGATTTTTTAATGAATGTTAAACCCTTATCCCATTATTCACCTATAAGCTGCTTCCTAGCTTTCTATTCCATGTTTTTTTTTCTATTCTTCAACCTATTTTTTTTTTCCAGACGCCTTCAAAAACATATTTTAAACAACACACCCTTTTCAAAATTGAATTTCCCCCGGTTTCTTGCCCATACACTCTGATCTCTGGTTTGTCAGTTCCGATAATGTATCTGCATAACAAAACAAGCTCTGCAATGAATATTCCTTCTCAGTTTTCACCTTCTCAAGTCTATATCTATAAAACAGAGAAGAAATATTACATGGTGCTTTTATACACATGTAATAAATGAGACGCTGAGGGCATGAATCATACAAAGGGCCTCTACAAAATGCAATAAGCCCAGGTGCATTTTTTTTCTACCTGATGTTATTTAGAAGAATAACAAGAAGATCCCTACAACTGAGCTTATTAGTGAAAAGGTTCTGTAGCCTCTAAGAGACACCAGTGAGAAAAGTTATATCCTAGAGACTGTCTTTCTCAGAAATTATTTACTGGGGAAAAACAATTTTGAACCATTTTCTGCATTAATAACATAAACCAACCTTATTCTGACAAAATGCAGGAGCAGATGATGTTTCCTCCTGAATGCCCAGTGGATGCTTGAGATGCAGATTATTTTAAGTCACTCTTCTGTTTTATGTAGTTGAATGCTTATTTCCTATTCTTAAGTGAATGATCAGATCATCACTGTCTTGAAAAAGGAGTAAGCTGATCTGTTTTAAATAGAATCATTAAACATTCATCAGGCCAAAAGAAAGGAGAGAGTAAGAAAGGCTCTCTGGCCTCTGGTGGTTAAAACGTGAGGAGGGGCTATTCAAAAAAGGAAAGGATTAAAGCTGCATCTGCAGCATATTGTGTGACTTTTCTACCTACCTCACTGGAAAATAAAAAATATGTAACCTCTCCTCCAGCCACATTTTGCATGGGATGTAACTCTGAACTCTGAAAATGTCAGTGTCTGGCTTCCGAAAAAGAATTAAGTATACCTGCTTTATGATTTCTGACAGTGCTCAGGCATTAATTGCCATCTAGCTGCTCAGCAGTGTAAAGTTCAGATGGCTCTGTGTGCAAGCAGATTGGGGACAGCCTAAGGTGACATTTTAGGTACCCATGGAATGATTTCATAGCAATTTATTTTTTTTTCCCAGTTTCAGGCAGGTATTAAGATACTTCACCTGGAATCAGAAAAATAAGTCCATGTAGGCATTTAATCCTGCATGGTATACCCCAAATCATCTACTGTAGTAGTGCTAAATCTGTGTCTGATGTGGTTAGGTTGTGGAGACATTGCTTCAACTACCTGGCTCCCTGGTCTATGAATGTGCTAATGTAAAACATTCACTAACAAGATCTTACTAACAAGTCTAAAATCTATTGTTGATAAGAGCAGTACTGACATAACATACATTGTGTCCAGAAGTCAACACTCAAACCATAAAACACATTTCCAGGGTGAGCAGGGAGGCTCATGTGGGCTTTAGTAAAGGCAGGCTGGGTAACAGTAGCATTGGAAATGAACCTTTAGGACATCCTTTCATGGTAGCTGTTGAGTTAGTATCCTGAAGTCTCTTGTACTATGCTGCCATAAACCCTATCCTGTCACCACTGTTACTGTCCCCTTGTGCTACCCAAAGTGAATTGATAAAGGTGGCTAAAAAATAAAACATCCATATTGCAGTATAGGTATTACTGAACTGCCACAACTTCAGCTCTACAGTAAATCAGCAGGATGCACTGGTACAGTTCTTATCCCATATCTTTCCTTTAAATCAGCAGTTCAGAGATCTCTTATTGCTGTGCAGTGGCCCAAAGAAAGGATTCTTTCTTTACAACTTGCCAGTTCAATTACCAGCTTCTTCTGGATTTTGGAATTGAAAGATCTGACGTCTGACTTCCATCTTTTGATACAGCAGGCAGTCTGACATCTTGGCACTTTGCAGGTCATTTAGTAAAGATTCTCTCAGTAAGGAAAGGCTAGTATTTGGGTTTGTTTCTTTTTTTACAAAGAAAAACTCATGTAGGAACTATTATCCAACATTTTACATGAGAGCAATTCCTAGTACACCAGTGTCTGAATCTGAATTGTGGCAAATAAAAGCAGCAATTTACATACGTTCAGCCCCTGTTTTCCCTCCACAAATGTTAACAGTTCCCTTCCCCAACCAGTATTGCAAATACAACTATCAAACACAGTTCTTGAATTTATCATAGTAAAGCTATTTATTTTTCTATTCAACCAGAGAAAGGGGTTTTTTTATCCCCTCTGCTGTATTAGCAACCGGATGGTCTTTTGAAGGCATACAGCATCATCCACTGTCTGAATGGCAAGGTGTCATGTCCCACTGGATTATGCTCAGTGATTAATATTGGTTTAGGATTTAAAATCTGTGGACAGGGGATTCATTCTGAATCATATGCAAGAGTCATGAAAGAATCCCAGGACTATCAAACATCTGCTGAAAACTATCTGACAGGGTTTGGTTTGTGTTCAGGCATGAGGTGATATGGAATGAAAGCAGTAAGAAAAAGTGGATGAATTTGAAGCTACTGAAGCAGAGAAGTAGCAAGTGGGGCTGATAATTTGAGCATCTGTGTCTGTATCATCTCTTGCATGATCATAAATTTCAGGCTTCAGCACTTGAACCTGCCCTTCAGGCATCTTTCTCATCTGAATTCTCTCAAGACTACTGAAAATATTGATTACTATTGCTCTATCACTAAAAGGACAGCAGAAATAAAAGGGTCTAAGAGGCAAGCAGTGAAACTGATTGAGACATAAAAAGTTTTCCATATAGAACTTTAAAGATTTCATCTATTTAATTTAGAAATGAGACAAAAAAGAAATGGCATGATGTATACAGTGGTTAAGACTACACCAAAGCTAATTAATCTTTTCTCTTCCAAAATGAATGCAAAAAATGTTGAAAATAGGAAAAAGACATGCTTTGTAGAATGTCATCATCAACTTAGGGAATGGACTAGTCACTAACACAACAGGGAAGTATTTGGAGAAGTATTTGACACACATGTGAACCCAAACAAAACCCTCTGTTTAACAGAGTTAGAAAATAAGTAAATTGTGCTTGACTAAAACCTACTTCCAAATAGAGCGTGACATGATAATCTGACTCAATGTGTGTTTCACTTTCTCCTAGCCAATACTTGTGGGCATTTTCACACACAAGAGGTTACAGAGGCTTCTAAGATGATGTTCCTACAGTAACAGAATCCTAGAGATGTAATGAACTAATTACTAGGACTAGGATACTCCTTTAGCTCAGAATGATAAATTTGCTGTACTAATAGCAACAAACAGGTGGAAAATGATGGATATGATGGCTGTAGATTTCCTGATTTGCTTATTACTGGATTGGCTGTTGGGATTCTCATCCACCTTTATCCGTTAAAATATCTACCCCCAAAACATCCTGCCAACCTGAGCGGAATGCCTAGCAATTAAACTATTTCCAGTGAAAATCATCAGTTGTGAACAATTATATACCAAGATACAAGTGATTCACTGAAATTACACCTCTGAGGGTATTTGCAACAACATTCTCTCTCTGGTGCAGCTTGGTGTGTCAGTCAGCCCTTACTGGAGGTGGCCTTGCCTGCTGCATGCCGTTTCCCTGCTCCCTCAAGACTGCTCCATAGGAACACTCATACCTTGAATGTCATGTATAATATCCTTTAAGCTTCTTATGAAAATAAAAGGATGGTCCTGAGGTTTGATAACAGAAATGATAGCAGTCTCTTCAGCAGTGCCAATCTGAATCAAGTCCAAGGCAGTATCAAAGGTGTTACATTTCTCTCCAGTAGCTCCTGAAATGAAATCTGAACAGTCGGTAAAGCTTTTCCTCTTTCTCTGCTGTCATTCTTTATTTTCACACCTGCTTGAAATCAGCACCCCCTCTACTTCCAGTCTTCACCTGTCTAACACTCAATGATTTCACTTTTAGTGCTGGCTTCCACACAAAAGGTGCCCAGACATAACTGGCAAGTAAGGATGTCTGCACGTTGGAATTTTGATTTACTGGGATATTTCAGCTAGTTTTGGCCTTTGTCTTCATCGTGCTTTACTCCAGAAAGAATTTATTTGCACACTCCAGAAAACAATTTCGGCACTGATGACTTTTTAGCAAAGAAGATGGTTTGTTTCATTTCTATTGGTCTTTTTCCTGCTTAGTTATGACCTGTTTAGCTTGCAGGCTGACTAGCTTGTCTGGGAAGCATGGCAGCTTGCCTTGCCATCAACTGCATGACAGAGAAATCAGGGAATAGACAAACCTGCCAGGCTCCCAGCTCCAGAGAAGACTGCCAGGCCTATGGTTCCCATCCAGACACTGCTTGGCTTGTCAGATTGATATAAAGAATGCTTCTCTACTAATTTTGGAACCACCTGTTTAATTTGCCAGTTACCATCTAACCTGGGCGATGACTCACCAAGGCAGCCATCTGGGGTTTTTTCATAGAAAGTTTCCACAGTGTTACAGGTTTGTATCTTTCAGTTCTACAGAAACTTAGCAAAAAGGACTCTCATCGAAAGGTTTCAACCAGTCCTGTAGTCATCCTTGTTGATCAAAGGCTTGAGGAACAGCAGGCTCATGTTCATGTAAGATCTTTCATGGTTCCTTAGTTAGGAAAAACCTAAGTATATGGCTAGACATTGGGCCGGATTACCCATCTAAGTTGTTCCTTACTACAGATAAGGAGCACCTAAGTATGTAGGAGCCACTAAATCCAGGGTTGACAGACAGATACCCTTGCTAGTGTTTTGCAGATATTTTTAGACCTCTGTTTTATGTAGATTTTCTTGTCCTATGGTGATATTTTTATCTGCAGTGTCTTTGCTGTAGCCTTGAAGCCTTATAGGATTCTCTAAACAGAGAGTAATTTGTCCTTAACAGAATTTTTGTGGTCACTGATTTTTTCCCTCTCAGTTCTTGTTAAGTCACATTCTCACAAACACTTTTCTTATCACTCCAGGCCTTCCTAGGATTAGATCTAATTTGCTACATGGAGTTATTTCTGCACATAGAATTAAAGTGCTTAATCACATTTGGTTTAGTGACTCCCATTTGCTTAGCAATCTTGAGACTATTTTGCCTTCTGTTTTGTCCTCCTCTAGGGCTGATGATGACCTGATTGATTTACACAATCCATCAGCAAGTGATTTCTTAGACCAGTTATCTTAGTACAGAATATCACTCCTGTCTGGTTTTATTATTTTGGTTTATTGCAGAGTTATACAAAGAAAAAAGGGGGAGAGGAACACTAGATAAGCACACACCATCCAGGTGAAATATCAATAAAGATCCATTTAAATGTTGTCTTGTTCTCATTATCTGCAGTGTCTTTATGAGAAGATGGTTAGGACATGATTACTTATCATAAATGAAGAGCTGCCTTGTGCCAGTAGAACCTTGCACTTGTTTCTTCTGTGAAAAATTATAAATAGAACTGAACTTATAAGAAGAAAGGAGCTGAGTGTCTGGAAAGCAACTTTAAAGAAAAATGACGTTCAGAGCCACGCAGACAGTAGCTTGAAAAGCAGCTTTTATAAAACATATTTAATGTTTACAGTTATTCAGTGGCTGAGAACAGTAATACTTTAAAAAATATGTTTAATGTTTAAAACCACTTGGTGGCCAAAAGAACAGCTCTTGCTGAAAATATATTTAATGTTCAGAGTCATTTTGTGGTAAGGAAAAAGCAACTTCTTGTTAATTTTTAACATTTACAGCTGATCAGTGGCTGCTAAAACAACTATCAATACAACATGTTTTATGTTTAGAGATGTTATGTGCCTGTATAAAAACAATTGCAATATCTCTCAATACTACACTAAACCATGCCGATACCTTTCCCTCAGCAATAGTATCATTGACAAAAAAATAACACATACTCCCAGCAACACTAATGCAATATATCTTGAACCTAAAGATGGTTATGCAAACCATAAGACTGTATTAAGAATTACAAAGCTTCTCCTTAGATACTGAAAGGACTAAGTGGTTGATAATAAACTAAATATGAGCCAGCAATGTGCCCTCATGGCCAAGAAGGCCAATGGCATCCTGGAATACATCAAGAAGAGTGTGGCCAGCAGGTCAAGGGAGGTTCTACTCCCCCTCTACTCTGCCCTGCTGAGGCCTCATCTGGAGTCCTGTGTCCAGTTCTGGGCTTCTCAGCTCAAAAGGAACAGGGAACTGCTGGAGAGAGTCCAGCACAGGGCCACCAAGATGATCAGGGGAACGGAACATCTTTAATACGAGGAAAGGCTGCGGGAACTGGGGCTGTTTAGTCTGGAGGAGATTGAGGGGAGATCTTATTAACATTTATAAATATCTAAAGGGTGGGTGTCAGGAGGTTGGGACATCTCTTTTTTCTATAGTAGCTAGCAACAGAACAAGGGGTAATGGGATGAAGCTGGAATACAAAAAGTTCCACTTATATATAAGAAAAAACTATTTCACGATGAGGGTGAGGGAGCCCTGGCACAGGCTGCCCAGAGGGGCTGTGGAGTCTCCTTCCTTGGAGGTCTTCAAGACTCATCTGGACATGTTCCTATATGATCTGATCTAGGTGAACATGCTTCTATAGGGGGGTTGGACTAGATGGTCTCTGAAGGTCCCTTCCAACCCCTACCATTCTATGATTCTATGACTCACATATACATTTAGAGCAAAACTAACCATCTTAATTTTAATAATGAAAGTATTGCTTGGTTAACCTGACAGAGGAGTCTGCATCCAAAGACTTGGGTGTAATGAAATATAAAATGTTATTTGATTTATGCTACTGAGATAGAGTAAAGTTGGCATGTGGATGGGAACATAATGGCATTATCTGCTGTGACCTAAGCTTTTAACTTTGCCCACTTCCAGTTAAACACAAAAAAGCAGGCCTGGATATACATGAAGTGAGACTCAAATGCTTTGCATGAATCCAGCATTCATGCTGGCATTTTGGGACATTGAAACCAGCTAGCAAAAAACATTTATCCAGCATCTCACCTTTTGAATAGAAAAAGCTTTTCAGACATTTTGCTGTGTGCATGTTTGCAAGGTCCTGTCTGTCATTGCTTTCATGATACAGAGATTCTCCCACCTAAAAGTATGTGCCAAATTTCCTTGTTTTACTGACAATTTCCAACAGCCAGGGTGTATGAAATGAAACTCACAGTGAGTATGACAACAGCCACAATCCTTAAACCAAACAAGCCTTGATTCCCTGCATTGCTTTCTTCCTCCCCTTTGATCTAAAAGGGGTTTTGTCTGTAAGGTTTTTCAGCTACCTGGTGATCTATCATAACGTCAGGAAACACTTCTGTTTCAAAAGCTTTTTTACTGCCTGCTTATAATTTTTTCTCAACATCTCAGTGTTGAGTTGGTTTTAAAAAATTTTTGTTTGGCTTTGCACTTCTGTGCAATTCCCCTTATACATAGAAAAAAAACCTAACAAAAGGCTAAGGCAGCCATAATCTGCCTTTCCTTCTGCTCCATCCTTAAGACTCAACCTTGCTCTACAGTGACTATAAAACTTAATTTGATGACCAGTGCAGTAGCTCACTTTGGCACCTTTTTTCCCCAATTAAAACAATTAATCAAAATGGCAAGATCTGTAATTAACAAAGCAGTTCTAAGTGAGAAACCATTGAAACACCAACTGTGATGGGTAAGCTGCACTCTGACATAACCCCAGAATGGAGAAGTGAAAGACAGTGATGGGAAATTAATTTTTCTGAAAAGTGGTCTGTATGACCTGAGGCACCAGATCTCACCAGGTGATGGACCAATCTGTATGCACGTTACTCTTCACAAAGCCTGTTAAAACTATTGGGTGAATCAATGACTTTTTAGCTTTAGATCCAATTCTGCTATTCTTCCACTTCTGTTATAGCTCTAGCTCAAGAGGGACAGAGAACTTCTGGAGAGAGTCCAGCACAGGGCCATCAAAGATGATCAGAGGACTGGAACATCTTTCATATGAGGAAAGGCTGCGGGAACTGGGGCTGTTTACAAAAGAGGAGACTGAAGGGGGATCTTATTAACATTTACAAATATCTAAACGGTGGGTGTCAGGAGTTTGGGACATCTCTTTTTATGATGGTATCTACTGACAGGACAAGGGACACAAAAAGTTTCATTTAAACATAAGAAAAAACTAATTTACTGTTCAGGTGAGGGAGCCCTGGCACAGGCTGCCCAGAGGGATTGTGGAGCCTCCTTCCTTGGAGATCTTCAAGACCCGCCTGGACATGTTCCTATGCGACCTGATCTAGGTGACCCTGCTTCTACAGGGGGGTTGGACTAGATGATCTCTAAAGGTCCCTTCCAACCCCTACCATTCTATGATTCCCTGTATAGATAAACAGTAACTAAATTTCAAAAAACAAAGGTTCCTTAATAAAGGCTCTTAAAGAAAAAAAAACAAACCAGATTAAGAGAAAACAGTCTTTTGGTAGGAATGATGGGAATAAATTGCCAGGCTTTATATGAGAGGGTGTTTGCCATTGGCATCTCACTTGGATCTGAACTGATAGACTGCCAGTAAAAGAGAATATAAAAGCAGAATACAGCTTGACAAAATGAAAGCTTGACTGCAAGTTGTTACAGGGGAATCTTATCATAACAAGTAACTGGGGACAGGAGATTTCACACAGAGAAATACAAAGGAAGAGGCATGGGAAAGAAATACCTCATCAGTACCTTCACAGACCTGGGGTGTAGCTCTGTTACCTGCTAACTCTTGATCTTGGGATTGCTGTGGAAAATGCTGTAAAGTTTTCATCCCAGTAGTGAAAATCAGACAAAAAAGGGAAAATGATCAATGGTAATTTTTAGATAAGGAAAAGAGAATAAAAAATAATATTGAAGATATTTGTATCTTAAAAACAGCATTCAATTCCCATCGTTGTCTCTAAGGACTCAATAACACTGGAAGAAACACAGAGATCAGGGTGGAGCTGCAGACAAGGGCTGATGATTACACTGCCAGTTATCTCTCCATGTACTACCATTCAAAAACTTCTCAGGCCTCTACAGGTTCTCAAAGTTAATATCTTCCTCAACATCCTGGGTACACGTTTAGAAGTCCTTAAAAATAGATTTCCAGAAGCTAACAATCTATACCAAGGGAAGAATCTCTCAGTATTTGCTCCAATGCCTTATAGCTCTTCCTTCCTTCCTCAGCCTCTGTTCAGTTTAAGCTTCAGGCTAAACTCAGGCACATGGTACTAAGCTACACCCAGTCAGAGTGCAGGTCCCTACCCACCACTTTGTCAGGTTAGTTTGTTACACATTGTAATCCTTTCACGTGAAACTACATGGATGGATATATTAAACATATGTTTCATTTGTGGATGTATACATGTAAGTCCCTTTGTCACTGTTTACATATAAGCCAAAGTTTAAATATAAGCCAAGTATCCACTTCAGAAGGAAAACCACTAGAAAATTTATAGAGACTATTTTTAGGCTGTCAGTACCATGGGAAGTAAATCCCTAACACTCAAGTAACTGCCTTGAACCACAGAGAATAGCCAATAAAAATAACCTCATGCCAACATTCTAGTATCATTTTAGTGTTAAAATATAGTATTAACATTGAGTCAGTTTCAAATACAGAAATTTGATGTGAGCATATTCCATCACTCATTAATTAATGATAAAAAAGGCAGAATAATTGTCACAGTGATCTGGAGTGATCTGACCCAGTGATCTGACCCTCAAAACAATAAAAAGTCAATATTGTGGAAAGGTATAAAATGAAATTGCCTAAGAAAGAACATATGTAATCTATATGTTAACAGAATGTATGAGTTTAGCAGAGTCTGAGCTGGTCTGTGTGTAAGTATAGAGGAAAAACCTTAGAAAACAGGAGTCTGTAACAATAGAAATTCTAGATTTGCCACGCCTAATACCTATGACCATTCAAAACAGCATAGTCTGTGAAAGAAATACCTGAGAAATACAGATTCAGTCCTGTTAGCATTTTTACCTATAAAAATATAAAAAATATTAATATATTTATATATTTTTATAATACAATATTTCCTTGATTGTGTGCTTAATGCTGGTATGCCCCTACTCTCAGTCAGCTGGACTGATAGCTTTAATAAGGGGATAACTTGGGTTTAACGTCATCATATATTTGCATGCTTATGTGAGCTCTCTTGCAACAGAAGCTGCAATGGCTGCCAGAATCAACAACATGATTAAACTACACATAAGGACAACTTATTTTGCTAATACCAACTCATAAATGGGAACATTATTTCCCTCTTTTCAGTTCTCATTCCATTTATGATTGGTTCCTTTTCAGTTCTAATTCCGTTTATGATTGGTTCTACATTTTGAAACTCTCATTAAATCAAGACAATATTTTTAATTAAAGATATTGATAAAACAAAACCAATATCAGAAAAAAAAACCCCAAACCTAGGAGTCCAGCCCTTAATCCCACATAAGTCTCTTATTACGCACAGGATAATAGCATAGCAATCTCTGCTCTTAAAATATTAGTTCTGCATTGTAATCTGAGTCCATCTGCTGAGTTTCTCTGCAGGGAATTTCACATCATTGTCCTTTCCAAAAAAAAATTCTTCACTCTAAAGTATTCTGCACCCCATTTATTATGTGAGCAATACACTGTCAGCTTCAAAGGTGTCAATATCCCTCCGCAACAACACAGAAATTGTGCACACATAAATAATGGCTAGTCATAGATGGCTACAGTACCCTACATTACAATAGTCAGTAACCAAGAGATTTTCCAAGAGAAGATTTTTTTTGTGTCTATATCTGTGATTGACTGTCTTCTCCATCACACATGAGCAGATTAGAGTGCATGTACGGAAGGAGTAAGGCTAGCTGGCCAATCGAGCCTTTAAAATAAAACAAGTAGTTGTCCTAGTTTGCAGTAGGCTTAAATTAGAGTTTTAGAACACAGTAAATACCCTGCTGACAGTTTTTTTCTTAGTAAAAAGCATCTGGAGGAATTTGGCTCCCTGTAAGGAATGTACCACTGAGTGAAAATGGCAATCCTAAAATTATCTCTTCTTCAGAAAAACCTAAAAAATAGGCATTACTTTTTATGGAAAGGTATTGATTAGAGAGAGAAATAAGTAAACCTCAGAGTACAGAAACAGTAGAAGAAAGTTTTATGTGACCTCAATGAAGGGAAAAAATAAATTTCCACCCAAAATATGCATGCAAAATAACACAAAAAGGGTTCTTTAAAAATCTACCATGAAAAAATTGGATATGACAGATGTGTTGAAATCATATCTATGTGCAGAAAACCAGACACTGAGAATCCTACAAATTTCTATCTTTTTATACTTTTTCAAGTAAAAGAAAATATCAAGGTTCAGGATAAACCGTTTTATTATTACTCTGAACCTAAGGTTGAATGCTGCAGTACTTTTTCCTTCCACAGCTTCAGCAGCAGCAATTAGTAGAAAGGCCAAGGAAGTTACATAACTGAAAACAGTACAGTCATGACAATTTCTGTGTAAGGAGTCTGGAAGGACACTTTTCTTCCCAGGACTTCCCAGCCCCACACAATCCTCTTTTATGGCTTCAGACTATGGTACCTCAAGGGTGTTTTACACAACATTCACTATATTTCACTGTTTGAATCAAATATATACTGTGTGTTTAGATTGAGTGTTAAGTATTGAGGATTTTATTAGGTACTTTTATGCCCCTCTAGCCCCCTTTCAACAAGAACTCTGGCATTCATGTTACCAATTTAGGTCCTTATTACCAATAACCTTAGAATAAACTACCAATACAAGTGTCATGCCACAATAAAAGACAGTGAGCTATTAGTCACAAAAGCCTGTCATGCTCATAGAAATGACCAGTAAGGACAAGAAAAAGTCACATTATAGTGCATTTCTCACAACAGAAACAGTGTGCATGAGTCCTGTTCATAATAAACACTGCCAAATAAATACAGTAAATGAAGTTTAGGATATTTGGGAATAAAAAACTGGCAACTAGAAAACAAAAACGTAGAAAAATAGATGAGAGGAAGAGTTTATAAGGTTTCATGCCTATGCTAAGACAACCATATGCTGCACCAGCTAAAACATCAAAGTGCTTTTCAATGTCAGCCTCGGGCAATGGTAGGTCTAGGCATCTCTATAGGTGCAACTAAATGGTTCTGATGCTAAGGAGCAGCACTTTTAGATCCTCTGAAAAATCTATGCTTGCATAAGGTAGCAAAAGCATAGATAAGAGAGAGCAACAGAGTGGAGAGACCTACATGGGAGAAGACACAGTCTCCTGGCACATTGTAGGCAACAGAAGGCATTTCTGGATATTTTTGCTGCAAGACAACCCGACAGTAAAAATTGTTATCTGCTTTAGTAACCACTAATTGCAGTTTAGGTCTCCATTTAGGGCACTGTTTCCTTGCCTTGACTTTTCTGATCAATTTTCATCCATCTTTTATTCTTCTTATGGAGGAAAATAAAAAACTGCTGTGAATAAATCTTCTAGAGGTAGTGAATGTGACTGAATAAAGTGAAAACCAAGAGGATACCATTTTTTTGGCCATGGCATTTACTGCTGTTTTTCCAAAGGAGAATAAATTGAAAAGCATTTATTTTAAAATGTTGTGGGCATGACACAGCACACTCTGTTGAATCTCATTTAGTCATGCAGCTCACAGTCAATGTAAAAGACACAATGCATGGCACACCTTGAAGAGAGTTGCCCATGATATAAAGCCACAGTTAACATTCTGTCTGTTATTGTACATGCTTATTTAGGAAAACAAGGAAGAAAGACGGAGGGAGAGCAACAGAGCAAGAGAATGAATGCATGCACTGCATTGCACTATGTAAACAGCATTAGTCATTATTATTTGCTCATTTCTCTCTGATCAAGTCTTAAAAACAATTTAACAACTAACCATATATTCACTGCTGAGAAAATTTTATTCTGAACTTGCCAGAGACTTGAAAAATGCAACAAATGTTTCCTATCTATAAATAACATAACTGTAAGTAATATCACAAAGAGTTTCTATAAGGACAACATCAATAGGATGTCTATATAGTCAGTGTCTATATA
Organism: Colius striatus; assembly: GCF_028858725.1. Classification (NCBI taxonomy): domain Eukaryota; kingdom Metazoa; phylum Chordata; class Aves; order Coliiformes; family Coliidae; genus Colius; species Colius striatus. The sequence goes on from NC_084762.1 coordinate 11,555,005, forward strand.
GATGCACCTCTATGGGGGGACTATAGCGAATGCATCTCCGAACTTACATGAGATTAACATGATCATCTCTACAGGTCACATTTTATCATGTTCCATCACTTTCTATCACAAAACTTGAAATACTGTCTCATTAATTCCATAGAGCAACTTGTCTAGTTAGCTGGTTGCCTCCCACACTGTCTTTCAAAACATTACCATCTGAGCTGCATAGCTGAAGGGGAAACAGGATCCCTCTGCACATTTTGGAGTCAGAAAACTTCTGAAACTGTTAGCAACTACAGGGAGTATTAAATGACTAGTACTGGCTTGTGAAGTACTGAGAAAAGACAGTTTAGCAGAGAAAATGGCAATAAACTGAAACCAGCACTGGAAAGTTAAAGGCCTCCCAGCCCAGAATGAATTAATTTCTGGTGCCTGTAGGGAAGCCCAAAGTGCCATCTGGCAGCAGGACACAAACAGTGTGCTTCTGTTGCAAACACACTGCTCAGGACCACTGCAGAATCAGCCATCAGGCAGAGACCCTAAGGGACCATTTAGCCTATTCTCCTGCTTCAAAGCAGTATCAATGCTCCTTATGTCTTTCCCAGAAAATGTCTGCTGTGTTGTGAAAATTCTGCAAACAAAAAAGTATTCCAGTGCTTGGGTATCCTTACTACAGTCTACTTTCCTTTGGAGAGACAATTATTCTCTCCCCATACACAAGCTTTTTGAAAACTTGCCATGTTTCCAGTCAATCTTCTCTTTTGACTTAAGAATCCCATGCAGTTGGTGTTTCTTGGGCATTAGGTTTTTGAGAAACTTTGCTGAGCCTGACACTTGTTCTCGCATTAGGGAGAGTCACGTGAGGGTAATTGCCTCTTTCAGCACCCACAGTACAGCAGAATTTGGATAAAAAACTATCCCATGGTAAATAATTAGGTGATCATGCAAGTGCTGTAGGAGTTCAATGGCATCAAACGCAACAGTAAATGGCAAGACGCTGTTTCGTCATCTAATTCTGCACAGCGAACAGTCAACAGAAACTAGGAATAGGGACCACACTTTATCATGTGAAATAACAAGTTTAAGGGTGCTCAGAACTCCTAGGCCTTCATCTAACTGCCTTGAATATCTTATTTTTTTCTCCTCCTGTCCTCAGAGGAAGAGAAAGTCACAGACTTAAAAGTCACGGACATTTGTTTTGCAGGAGAATGTTTCTAAATAAGCAAATAAAGGTAAAACAAAACTGTAATCTGAATGTTTCTAAGCACAGACTGAGACATTTCTAATAATAAATTTTAGAAGTGACGTTCACATTTCAGCCTTCTCTTTCTTTCCTCAGCAGGCAATGTACATAGAGACAATTAAGCAATATGCAATTAGATATCAAGTGTTTAAAGCTTCTTACTCACCCACTGGAGACATTTCTGGGACACTGGCAACGTAAGGCCCATCCAGGAACTTTGGCTCGTTATCATTAATGTCCTGCACTTTGATGATGAACTCTGATTCAGGCTCTAGTGGTTTCTTGGTGTCAACGTCCACAGCCTGAGCCCGGAGCGTGTAGAAAGGTTTCTCTTCTCGATCTAGGCTCTTTATGGCATGAATGTCTCCTGTGGTCTCATCAATGGTAAAAACTGTGCCAGCACCATCTCCTGAAAGGGTGTATTTAACAGTGCCCACTCCCTTGTCCAAGTCAGAATGAAGCTTGAAAAGACACACACACACAAAAAAAGAGGAAATAAACATGAATGTCCTTTTCTAGGCTGTAGGACAAGAATCATTTGTATTTTATTCTGTTACATAATTAAAAGTGTTAGAAGAACCAATTTCATAAGTCCTTAGCTGCCTCTAAGTGCATGGAAAAAATGGGAGCAGCATGTTATCTAATATCTTTATCCCTCTCTAGTACCGAGCACAGAGAGCGTATCAGAATTCCACCTACTTTCTCCCATGAATGCTCTCCACCACTAAAACCACAATGAAGCAGTGCTTTGGATTTATTACAGCCTGAAACTTAAGATCAAGGATTGAAAACCACCAATAACCACATCAAACAAACATGAGATGACATGAGAGAGTGTCAAAAGCTTTTGCAGGGATTTGGCTTTCAGAGAAGTGAAGGGAAATACCTAATTTTTATTTCACACATGGGAGCTTGACCAAATCCTAAACTCAAAGTCAAAGTCAATCCTGCTTTAAAAAAGATGATGTAAAGCTCTTAATTACATAACTAAAAAAATACTACTTTTTACACAAATGTGTGATTGTTTGTTTCTGTCTCTTCTGAGATAGTCAAATTGCGAATAGGGTGAAGCTGAAAGTTCTCTTGCTCATTAGAACAAGATAGAACTCAATAATTTCTAGCTTTAATACAAATATACACAATTTCCAAGCCATTAGCATGTTAAATCTCTACTTCTAATTTAAAAAAAATACACCTGAATACATGTTGTCAGACATTTTTTGTCCATTTGATTAGTGTTTATGCTACTATATTGTGGCCTTAAACACTATTTCAAATACAGACATTTTTGAAATCAAAATATACAAAGACAAACTTTTTTTCTCAGCCAGCTTCCTCTGTTTCATGCTCATTCTTTAAATACATCTGGAAGTTTCAATTAGATACTCAAGGTTACATCACTGATGCTGAAAAAGCTTTTAAAATATTCACCCGCTTGTCCCATCTAATGAGGGCTAAAGTGATCTGCTATAATGGACACAGGTTGGAATGGAGTTTTCAAGAGTGAATTCCCTTAAGCAGTATAGTAAAGCGATTATGGATATAGGCTTTATTTACATGATGTACTGCCCAAGGTGAAACACAATAGAGGAAATATGGGACATGAAAGGAGATTATGTTGAAAATGAATTACTGAGAAACTAAATGGTTTTGGTAATGGGGCAAGAAGCTAAGCTACAGAGAAAGAGGTAAAGGCAATTATTAACATTTATGGCTCTTGCTTTGGAATTGAAAATAGGTCCTTGTGACTGTGGAAGAGGTCATGGTTTGTGGGACAGACAGAACATGGTGTTTTCTTTGTCTACGTTTTCATCTCATCATTCCTGCTCAGTGAATACACTAGTTTCTGATCTTTCATCTAGCTGCCCCCTGCATGTAATTTTAAATTATCTCTCCAGTCCAAAGTAAAGCATTTTGCTTCTTGAGCACTGGTTCACCGTGGAAAGATTCAAATGAAGTTAATTCTTTTCCTCCTGGGGTGTTAAATATTTCCTGGCTTGGAAAATGAAAAGATAATGCAGGTTCAGATAATTAATATCTATTTCTCCCTCATCATTTTAATTTAAGTGGCTCACAAGTTTCCTGCTGTTCCATTATACCTTGCTCAGTTAAAACTTAGTATTTTCCTTCCATTATCATATAGAGACTTCGACACACATGGAGGAAAAAAAAACAACTTAAAAATATTCAAAATACTGATGAGAAAGCTCAAAGAAAAAATGTTAAAACATTATAGAAGCAACCACACCATTTTCTCACTTGTGTCATGTATTAGGTAAAATATGTCTGGGTTTTGTTGTGAAGTCAGCCTTGTCCCATATTCCTGGAAGTAAGACTATCATAGAGCAAACAAATGTGATTTCTAAGCAGGGATTTGTAAAAAGGGAAGCATGCCAAGAATATTGTCTCTACTCTCATCTCCTGTCATCAGATTTGGCACTAAAGCTGAGATGGTTGAGTGTCTTTCTGATTGCCAGCTGAAGAGTTTATGTTCAACTAGTAACATATCAGACTCTATTGCGTGTGTTATCAAAGCATTTCAAACAGACTAGAGCGAAATAATTATGGCTGCTTTCCCTAGTGGGGCAAAAGGTAAATGTGTAATAAGAAAAAAGCAAAACGAGGGTTCCTAAGAGAAAGGTGAAATAATACAAAGGCATGCATAGCCTCTTTTTTTGTTTGTTTTCCAAATGTATTGAAGCAAAAAACCTTTGTAACTGGCAGCAAAGCAGTTCTACAGTTACAGATGTGTTTACCGTGCTTAACAGTTATCACTCAGCTAGTATAACCTAGGAACCATTCCACTCATTTAAGCAGAGTTTTATTGCTTTGCATTAGCTGGGATCTGTCATGTATTTATTGTCTCATGCTAATCTGCTGATTTCAATACAGCCTTCATAGATGCCATTGCTAGACAATGGGCAAATGTATGTTTATTTGTAATCCACATTGAGCTGTGCAATTTGTGATGAAATTCAACAGTACGAAGTGTCTAATTATTGTAAGGGAACAGTTGATTGATTTAATTTGAAAAAGAACTAAATTCACAAACAGTGAAAGGCACACAATACTGAGATTCAGGTGTAAGGATGGAGAGAGAGGCACTAACATTGGATGGACTTGCACAACACTATAAAATGATCCTGATTTTCAATGTCTGAAATTTTCCAAAAAGCAGTTCAGGCTAAAGAATAAGTGCTTGCTAGTGTGTCTGATTTATGTGTTACAAGTTGTATTGCACTGGAAGTAAATACAATTATTTTTAGTGCAGAAAAACATACAGAAGATTTGTGAGAGACTAGTTTTTTTTGACATTTTGTCCAGCAGTAGTTTTGGTTTTCTATCCCATTTCTCCTTCTTACTTGTACTTATTTTCTAAGTCATGCTCTTCTGCTATTTGAGCAAAATTCCAGGGCAAGAGAACAAGTGCTCAGATCTTACCTACACACAGTGTTTACATTTCAGAACTACTTGAATGTACTGCAACAGGGTGGTACAAATAGTTGTATTAACATGCATTTTTCTTATGCTTATATTTTCCCTGTACATCTCGAATATGAAAAATGCCACAGTGGTTCAGAAATGCGAAAGACTCATTTCCACTTCTGCTCAAATCTGCGGTCTTATTCTCACTACTTAAGTAACACAGAGGTTACTGTCAGATCTTTGAGCAAATCTGCCCCAGAGCAAAATTAATGATTTCTTACAACAAACTCTTTTAGTGCAGAAAATCATTAATATTTTCCTGTGATGGCAGATAAAGACATCTCATCCCATAATTCTTGCTGATATATGCAAACAATGACACATATGGCAAAGGAAATAACTGATTAAAAATATCAAGTATGAATAATAAGATGGAGAATATTGTGAAATACATTGCATAAATCTATGCAGAAACTGTGACAGTGTTCTTGAATCATAGTCAATAGCAGATGCCAGATTGAGTCGGTCGACAAGTCCATGTGATCTAGCAATCTGCTTCAGCCTATAAGTAGCTGAAAGTTTGCTTCAGAGAGGATGAAAAAGTTGGTAACAACTTGCTATAAGCACATCTGGGAGAAATTACTAATGCAGTTCTTCAGGCAGTTAAGTCTAATTCCTCACTTTTCTTAAAGACTTCAATGGCTTGCATTAATGAACTTACAATGTTTTGGAAAGTTAAATTTGTAAATTCACAGGCAAAGGTAAGGAAATCAGAAGCAAGAAAACCTTAAATTGCAAGATAGTGTAGCCTTAAAATTAAGTAATCACTATACTGCCACAAAGGAAGCAAGAGCAAGGGCTATAACATTCATTAGGTTTGATGTGGTATAAATTTTACAGTGATACAGGCACTGAAAAGTTGTTCTATGAATTGATTGGTTCCTTTTCTTCCATATACAATAAAAAAAGTTAGAGAAAGAAAAGACTTTAAGCATTAAAAAGTTTTAAATGTCAAGGAATATTTAACATCCCTAAATTGATATATTCACCCTTTGATATACTCTGAAGATTCTAGATCTTATTCCATTGTCAATTTCATAGGCTGGGGGAAAAAAAAAATCACTGTTCAATTTGTTTATTGCTAGTAGATCAATTTAAATGCTATATTGCAGTGCATATCTGGACTGAAATGTTGCTAAATGGTCCAAGAGATTAACTGCTTCCTTGCATGCACAATGGTACTAGTTATCAATCCCACAACTGTATTTTTATATGATTTTTAACTGATCAATATATTTCAGGACTTTATTCCATTATTTCCTCTGCCTGTATCTACTTCCAAGTATTTCCATTTGCTCTGTAGCCACCTTTGGTGGCTAGGTGGCTGTCTTCGGGGATATGCGCAAATGAAAACTGTTTGAGAAGTCAGAATAGCCAGTCAGCTCCAGTATTATCTAAGACTACAAACATAGAATAATCGACCGAACTGAGGAAAGGAAAAAAAGGTCATTGGTGTATGGAAAGCACAGATGTCAGCAGAGCTACTTTGGCAATCCTCCTCTACTGCAAAAGTCTGTGTGTTGGAAGAGGCATAAATACTACAAGAGAAGAGGGTGTAAATGAACCTAGAGAAGCCCTTGATACTAACCACCTAAGAAGACTTTCTATTTGGAACCTTGCCCTATTCTACATGTATTTTCTGTTGGCAAGAACCAAGGTCCAAACAGATTGCATAGTTTCTTTTAAAAATTGATAATTAAACTCTAATGTACTGCTTTTATACAGAGATATTTTTGCCTTCCCTCTAAAAATATGTAAAAGTTGAGAAATTTCCTGAGATAAAAGAGGAGGTAGAGGTGTTTGTTGGAGACTTTAATTTGGGAAATTGAGTAACAAACCCAACAATGATTGCTGCTAATCAAATGCAGTGAAACATTTCTTATTTCCTTCAGTCTCCATCACACATCGTCACCCCTACAGAGAATGTTTAAGGAAAAGGCAAAATCTACTCACAACCTCTCCAGTGCAAATCTGGATTATCCAGGGCATCCTCTGAAAAGTCAGTCAACAACTGTTAACAAGGCAAGATTGTAGGCTAAAGTTTGCATTGGGAGGAGTTAGGACACTAAAATTTGTCAGAGAAAAAAACATCTGTAAAATAGGTTTCTGGAATGAAGTAGTGCCTAAAACCATACAATCATTTAGGTTGGAGAAGATCTTTTAGGATCATCAAATCCAACCACAAAGCGATCAGGTAAAAGAAAGATGAACAAAACAAGAACAGGATAACTTTTTTAAAGGTACTTTGGAAACAATGGTTGTGATTTTTTTTAAGACTGAAAATTATTTGCAATAGAAAGGGATTTCTTTGTACTGGCTTTGTATAGGGCTTTTACAAGACACCCCCATCCCTTACTATGCCTTCTTAGGCCTAATGTCAATTAAAGGTTGTATCTATATATAAAAATATATCATTGTATATATAAAAATATACCAAGGATAAAAAAGAAATAATTATATTAATTACCAAGCTGTATATATCACCATGACCAATTATCTTAGGGATGTATTGCTATAGCTTCTTTTCCTATGTTTAGTGATGTATCTACTTCCAGGAATTGGCATTATTCTGTATATTATTTATAAAAATGGTAACAGACAATATGGTTCTGCATTTTGAGGTATCTTTTGTACGCTGGCTAAATTAGATTGGAATACTTTCTACTCCAAGAGGAATTAAATAAAAAGGCTTTCTACTCTTTTTTTAATGATTCCTATTTGGCAAATAAAGCTGAGCTTTATTTAAATTAAAACACCAATTATCCAATTAAATAAAACATTATCTCCTTCTGTCACAGGGATTTAGTTTAAGCACATTAAGTCAGACCAGACTTTTCCAATAATGACTGTGGTTGCCAGTTAGTACTATGATGGCAAATAAGTAATTACCAAGGAATACAAACAATACTTGACCTGGTCAGTTCAAATTATTCTTCCCTATAAGCATCATTGACTTGAGAGGTCAGGAGTTATTATTTCTCTAATTCTACCCCACAATAACATTTTTCTTGCATTATCTGGAATTCAATAATAACACTTGCAAAAGCACACTCCAAAATAAATATATTTCTCTTTCATGAAATGCAATTCCCCATAGACAGAGAAAATATTGCTAAATGAAAAAAATCTTCCCTAGAAAAATATTTAAATGATAAAAATCTGTCAATAACATCTGAAGCATATTTAAATACATATACTATATGTCACTTACTACGCAAGTAACTCTATATGTAAGTACACAAGTTACATGTATTTCTGATGATGACTTCTACCTCACCAGTTCATCTGAAGTCAATGCATATAGAAACACTGTGTTCTAGTCCTTTCTTTCAATCTTTAATTTAAGGACCAATTTCAGTAATTTTTTCATTAAGTTTTCTTACCAAACCCATGTTGCAACGTACTCTGTGTATGTATGTTAATATATTTAAGTCCACATTTACGTTGGCTTTCATTTGAAAGAAATGTTCTGCAGAATGGTAAACAGCCGATGGGTCTATGAATCTGCTGAGGCCCCTAGGTATTACCACAGTAAAGTAGCAACATAACCACAAATTCCAACAAAAAATTCCAGTATTGGCTGTTAGGCAACAATAGAAGACAAAATTTGAGAAAATTTATTGACTTCCAATTTCTTTTTTCTCCAATGTAATTTTATACACAATGATGAAGCAATATCAGCTACAATGAAGTGTGCAGCTGCTGATGACAGCTCAGTGGAAAATGATTTCACCATCTCCTTAAATTTTATAATTTTAAAATTTTTCAAACTATTTAATGGGAACAGAGCAGGGAATTCAATTTGAAACCTTTACAGTACAAAGATCTTAATGCATCAGATGGGAAAGGTGAGGTTGTGCCATGTATCCTCATGCTCAGATGTGGCCTTTTCCTTGCTTTTCTCTACTGTGTGCTTGAAATCTATGGTAAACTATCTTTTGGTTCAAAGGAGTTTGTGCAAGACCTCACCTCTTACAAATGAATGCATTTCAGTTGGCACCAGTGGAGCTGGTTTGATTTACACCTATGAAAGCTCGGGCTCTCCCTCTGCAGCAGTGCCTGGCTGAAGTCCCAGGGACTAAGTGGGAGTATAATGTTGATGCCTGAAAATGAGAAGTGAGGGCAGGGAATTTGCCTCAAACAGGGGTCTGTAGAAAAATCATCGTAGCTTCCAGCAGCAGATATTTGTATTCCTTTTCAAGGCAATACTTACTTTTAAATTCTGCAAACTAAATTAAGAAAAGATAACATTGCAATCAGATTCTGTGTCCTTGATACTTAAGTGTGCAAGATCTGTAAAACACCCAGTGGTACTGCAGTAATTAATTAAAACGGTAAGTATAGAGGGAATGGTGTTCTTTTTAGGCAGTATATACAATTATACTATTCCCTTTTTGAAACAGGAATCACTGTAAGAATATCAAAAAGAAATGCATCTCTCTGGGTACCACATACTGATCATAATATACTATTTTTCATTGTGTTGCCTGCTATATGTCTTCTACAACATATATAAAGATCAATGCATGAAACTATGTATTATACTGTGAATAAACAAAATAAAAATAGATACTAGACACTTAGGAAGCATTTACACATGAAATATGCCATCTCTGTACAAAAAATTGTAGATAATAATTAGAGGAGAGTTTATAATTTCTAATGATTGCCTAACTGTATTTATGAAGATAGTTTCTCTGAAAATCGCCAGATAACCCCTGTTCAAAAAAGTTGAGAACAAGCAGAAACTCTATGGTGCAGAGGGTTACTGAAATTAAGCTGTTGGCAAGGTTATATCTTTTCAGACTAAAATGTTTATGCTTGTGAAGTGAAATGATAAAATCTACTTTCTTTCAAGGGTGTGTGAATGTGAAACATTTTTTTGTAGAATTATACTCTATAGATATCTCAAGCTAAAAGGTATTAAATCATAGTTTATTTTCCTTATATGTTAACTACTTGGGCTTTACATGGAAAATGCCATTAGCTTCAGAGGACACATGCTTGAATACCAAATCCAACGTGATCAATATAAGAGATTCCTCATCTCACTTAATAATGGGTCATGACATTATGGACTTTTTTTTTTCCTTGAGATTTAATTTCCCAAGGAAGCTCTATCTACAGCTGCTCTGTTGCATGACCTTTTTTCTTCTCTCACAGGAATTGCCCTACTGATGCCAATGGGAATGCCTTTGTCTAGGCTGTAATATTAATGATGAATATGTCACAGAGAAGACAGTGTACTATATATGCCATTCTGCTTTTGAAGTGACAGACAAAAAGACAGCTGCCTGTGGATGGCTGCCATAGCAAACAAGGGCTATGGAATGACATCCACTGCTTAAAGGGATTATGACTCTGAGCAGCTATCCACTCCTTTCCTTGGTGGCGTTCACTTCTCCACCCCAGATGTCTGGAGCTAATTGAATTCCTCTGAATTCCTTTATATCATACTGTCCCATCTAGTTATGGCAGCTTAATAGCTGTTTTTTGTAAGTCTAGCTTTTCTGAAATTAATTATGTCAAACTCAAACTACCTGATGGATGGACACTTGCAGCCTTTAGAGAATGCAGCACATATGAAGGACAGTACCTGTGAAGCAGAACATATTTTCACTCCAAAAGTGAAAGGAGAAGAAATGCATCTCCAACTAAGTAACCATAAACATCTAAAGGCATAGGAGTCATGAAGCCTGTTATTTCCTACAGTTACTCAGTCCTTAACACAGAAAACTGTGATTAGAGGTTAGCTCACCTTCATGGTCATAGAAATTGTGTGCCTGACCACACAGAAAACAAATCCCAAGCCTGACTCTGACTCAATGACTCACCTCGTCAAAATATCCAGCAATAGCTTCTCCAGAAAGTGAAAGGCTCAAAATAGTTCCTAGAACCATACCCTCCATAAGACTCCGTAAACAAGGTTTACACTTCTTTAGGTAGCCACTATTCTCTGCACATGAAGAGACATGAAAGGAGTCATATCACCATACGGACTCCTGTTGCATTATCCAGTGGTCTGCCTAGGTTGAAATCTTTTCTGCATGCATATCCCAAAGATGAAGATGATAATAATAATAATAATAATCACAGAATCATAGAATGGTAGGAGTTAGAATGGATCTCCAGAGATCATCTAGTCCATCTTGCTAAAATAGGTTCACCTCAATCAGGTCACAATGAAACGTATCTGGGCAGGTTTGAAAACCTCCAGAGAAGGAGACTCCACACCTTCCCTGAGCAGCCTGTGCTGAGGCCCCCTCATCATTACAAGAAAGAAGTTTTTCCTTATGTTCAAGTGGAACTTCCTGTGTTCCAGCCTGTGTCCATTTCTGTCACTGGGAACTACACAACAAAGACCAGCCCCATCCTTTTGACACCTGCCTTTTAGGTATTTATAAACCTTGATAAGGTCTCCCCTCAGTCTTCTCTTCTCTGGGCTAAACAGCCTCACATCTTTCATCCTTTCCTTGTAAGAGAGATTTTTTCCAGTCCCCTCATCATCTAGGTAGCCCTCCACTGTACTTTCTCCAGAAGATCCCTAACTCCTATACACAAATTTTAGGTACTTTTCATAGGAGTTCTGTCATGAATGAAAAGAAAAAACAAACCAGGTTCCTGTAGTTAGAACACAAAAAGAAAGACTAGAGCTGCAGGGTCTCCTCTTTTCTGAGTAAATACATTGTTGGAAACATATGCTGAAAGAGTATCAGTTTAAGTCCATTGCATTTGGAAAGGTCAAAAATTCTAAACCGATTATAAAAGCTTAGGCTTAATTTGACATTAATTGGAACTTTAAGTAGTAAATAAATCTTCTGCTATTTCATTTTTTATTTATATCCGTATACTCTTCAGTTCCAGTCTAATCTTGGGGTTGTTTTTAGATCAAAGGCCTATTAAATTCTGTTGATGATGATTAAACTTTCTTCATGTTGATCTTCCCCTTAATACATTTGTTGTCATTCTTTAAAATATTTTCCTTCATCCACTGCATTGCAAACGAGTATAAAAACTCTCTTCCTCATGTATTTAATGTTAAGTACAAAAAACTTGTTCTGTACATCCCAGTTGCTGTAAAGCACTGTCAGTTAAGGTGTCTCTTTTTGTTTGATAATGATATACTATAACAGGTAGGGAATGACAGAGTAGAACGATTCTGCCTCAACCTGTCTGTCAGTGTGACAAGGCATACTATCATAAACTATTTGACCACTTCTTCTTTTTAAATAGGAAAAAAACCCAAACCTAAAAAATGCCACCTTTCTTTTCATCATAGAGATGAAAAATATTAATTTTAACACATGTATTAGATGGATAATTTTAGGGCATTTACAAGCACAGAAGTTTATGTGTAAAACTTAACTCCTGAATTTTTAATCTCTTTGTCTAAAGTTGGCCCAGAAAAATCCAGGCAAACAAGCACACCACAGCAAAAAAAAAAAAAAAGCAAAATAATCCAGCAGTCATAAATCAGTAATGTTTAATGTGGATAGGAGCAGGAGGTAGAGTAGAGAAGCCATGAGACAAATTCTGTGCTCCAATGTTTCAGTTACAAGAAAGCACAATCGTGTGAATCATGCTCCAGCTATAAGATTTCCTCAAAATACTATTTTATAAGGCTCTATTAATGAAAACTTTTCACACAGCAACTGTTCATTTTCCTCAGGTTCCAGAAGCAGCATAGGAAAAGGGTTGTGTTGTACACTTTTTTCCTTCATTTTGCTAAAACTTACAAAATGGTTTCAGGTTAAATATTCTTTAAGTATGAAACTCATTTGCTGTGCATTTCCTATAGTTTTGAGACACAGTTCTTGCAACACTGACAGAGGTCTAGGTATAATTCAAGCAATAATGCAATAAACAGCAGTCCCTTGGCTTTTCAAAACTGCTTGCTGAAGCTGGTTTCTGGTCTGATCAACTTATATTATTTGTTTCAAGGAACAAAGAGAACATGTTAAAAAACAAGCAGTGGTTACTTAACAGCAGAGTAGCAGCTTATGAAATTTTGTGGCCTCAATGGAAGTAGGTTCAACAAACTAAAACCAGAATGAGATTAATGAAGAGCTTCTACAGAAAGAGGGGCAGAAATATAGTTTTTGAGGTGACTGAGTAAATGTGGTCACTCTGAAGGAATAGAAGTGTTTATGAAGTGTGCACCTCCTGCAACATGATGCCATTCCATACTCAGAATGTCCCCAAATATCTGTGATGAAAGCCAGGCCATACGGGCAGAGGGAGAAAGCCTACTTGAGAAAAAGACTCTATTATTTTCAAGCTTTCTTAGAAACAGAAGTTTTTTACTGATATAGCATGCAAGGATGTGAACTTTATTTCCAATTTCAGAGTTTTTGAAATAATAATGAAAGGAATATATCTACAATTATTTTACTCAATTGAATATAATTAGGATCTTCAGAAACAGTACCAGTCATTTCAATAGAATGTATATGAAGTGGTATTAATTATATTAAAACTTAATAAATTAGAGAATGAAATAAATCAAACAAGTACACTGGTAAAATCACTGCACAGTTTGCTTTTTCTTCTAGTTTGACTTACAGAAATTGTTTTTGTTAGTTCTGTAAAAATAACAAAATTTCTCTTCAGTGGGGTCTTTTAACTAGTCAAACTTTGGATGGGAGAAATGTAGGTTCTTAAAATGTCAGAATTCTTTCTTTAAGCTTAGATTATTTAAAACAAGCAGCATTTATATGACACTACACAGAACTGAATAAAATCACAGAAATCCTATATATATCATAAGTTATGGATACATTTCTATTTCACATATTAAGCTACACTAAGTAAGAATATTGGTATGCCTACTTTTTAATGAGAACATCACACATAAGTACTAACAAGTAAAAGAAAAACATCTTCCATAACTCAAGCCTAAATAATTTCTGCTCAAGTGAAGCAGTTTAATTTGAAATCTGAACTGTGATTCTCTCTGCTGGATTGTCCCAAAGCAATTTTTTTTTAAGTGTGTTGAATTTAGATGAAGTTATATTCTAGTTATAGTATCTTCTTGCAAGATTTACTCGTGTATTTAAAAGAGAGGGAAAAAAAGTTCTCAAGATTCAGCTGAGAATACGGTATAATAAATAAAGAAATTTTAAAAGCTTTCTAGTTTGGAAGAGAAATGATTGCATGGTTGCAGTAAGATCTCTGCTCTCTATAGCTGCTATTGGGGATGGAAAAGGAAAAAAAGAGCACAGAGTCATTTTACTCCAGAGACAAAGAGTAGCAAGGTTATTGCTACACAGACTTTGGAAAAGGCAAGAAGCAGTATGCAAGGTAGAGGAGCTGTAACTGGATGAGTTTATATTCCATTCCTTTTCTAACAGAGCTGCTCAATGAAACAACAGAAGTGTTAATTTGTTCCTAATCTCTCTACATATGGTTCTTACAGAAGTCCTGGGGAAAATAATTCACAAGGGCAAAATCTCTCCAGGCTCCAGGGAAACCTAATTGTGTCCGTAAAGCTTAAATGCTGGCCTCAAGAAAGTCAATGGTAAAACTCCCATTGTCTCCAATTTTATTCAGCAATAATCAGAGCCTTGCAAGTACTAGCAGAGTACTCTCCTGCAGAGTACTAGCAGGATACTATCCTGTAAAGTGAGAGTAAACAATTTCTTTTGTTTAAATTCACACACTTGGGTAAATTTTCTTTTAACTTTTAACAAACTGAAGATCTCAAAACAGAAACAGGAAAAGTCTTAACTTGTGTGGAAATCATTCACCATCTCTCTCTTCCTCTACACACAGACATCCCCCAGTTTTCCAAGACCTCATATAGTGTTATGTGATTGGTTCAAAACTTGGGATAAACTTGATCAAATAGTACTTTTTGCAGTTTCAACAATAAACTTTCAGATAGATAGAAATTACTGTGAATCCCTTCCACTGGTGCAGAAGTTATGTGATGTGGGGTTTTTTTCTGCCTATTAACATTCACAAAAGCAAGGCTTCTTTCACTGACAAATGTTGCAGCTATTGATAGCTAAATTCACCTGGATTTGCAGTAGCTTGTAATTATGATCAAGGACTTCATATTCACAAAAGGAAATATCTTTTAGCAATTTTCCCAAAAAAATATTGCTTTGATGTGACAGATGACTTTCAAATGCTGTTTTTGAACATAAGAACAGACTTAGCTATTAAATCATAATAAATCCATTGGCCGAAGAACTTCTAAGCATCCAACATCACCTATTTCCTTTGCTATCGGCCTTAAAGTTTTCATGAATTTGTAACATAGTTGTCAAGCTCATCATTTTAGGACACTTGCTCCAAATATAGAAACCAGGATTGTGAAACGCGTTTGTACCTCTCAAAAAAGACAATGTAAACACTACAAATTTCTACTTAGTTCTGACAAATATTTTTACTCACTAACTAATAGAGAATCTCTACTGTGAATACGGCACTTTAAGGAAACATATTTGTTCATGAGATCACAGAACACTTTGTACCTACTTAGAACAAGATCAGTTAATCCTAAACTAATTAGCATCTGTCTATTCATGAAACTCTAGCAATATTTGCACCCTAAATGGAACTAAAGTTAACAATAAAGGATAACGTAGTCTAATTTATGTAGGAAAATAGATCAATTATTGTTAAGAATCCAATTAATTCAGGAAGATAATATATAAACAGAGTGCTTTTGCTTAAACCAAATCAAAGACTGAACAGGTAATTACACTTACTGACCGCTGATTTTGCCAAAAATGAGTAAGTCAGAAAACAGTAGTTATTTCTGTTGCTGAGGTTTTTTTAAGGGGAAAATAGTCTAGATAGAAAATTTTCTGAATCTATGGAAGGCTGCTGTTTCTATTTTTATTAACAAATTTATTATTAAAATATTTCTTTTCAGCTCAAAGTTATTTGTTAGAAAAATCCCATTTATTTCAAGGGTATCTGATGGTGATTTATCCTCTGCAGAATTGTGTTGTATAGATTGAATGCAGTGAACACTGCCTTACAACAGTATTCTTTTGAAAGAACTGCTTATAGTAATCAAAAAGTATTGCTCTCTAGCACTGATGCAAGCTATATTTTCCTATCTCATCCATGAGGAAAGATCTACCTCCTGGACAATGATCATAGTGTGTAATTGTATGAGCATAACAAGTGCAGCCTCTGAAAATAGTCTGCAAGTCACTCACTCACATGGCAAGGCTGTACTCTGCAGTATTGCACTTTATTTACATATAGGGAATAACACATAACTGCCAAAACCCACATCCACAGCAGGACACAGGTCTATTTGTACCAGCCATAAGCCCCATGGAGCTTATTCTATTAAAGGAACAATGGGGAGTGAGACTCAATAAAAAAAGAAATAGAAAAAGTCTCTATGCACAGAGTTGCCCACTCCTACCCTTACCTTCCACATCTGCACAAGGAAACAGCAATTCTTGTTGAGCTGCTATGAGACCCAATTTGGAGTTACATCCTTTATTCTAAAGCTAAGTCTTTTGATAGGCTGGCTTAGGGGTATGAAAAGAATCGAATGTTCACTTATAGTAGGCCTTATTAAGCTTTCGGAATAGATTCATCCTTCTCTGGCACCCAGCTGGCCTTGTTTTGAGTGCTGCAAAAATATGTTTTGAAAAACCATCTATCGAAGACAACAGAAAATATTTAAGCAAAAATGAGCTTTTGATTTACTATACGTATGCTTTAAAAAGTGTGTATTTTTCATTTTAATAGTACATTTACAGGAAGTATGAAATGGTGTGGGATGCCAAACACCTGTCATAATGAAATTTCATGCTATGAAATCATGAATAAACTATGTCCTAGCACACTTACAACCTTACCAGGATGATATTCTTCTCTAAGAAGTCACAGAATCTTAAGGGTTGGAAGGGACCTCAAAAGATCATCCAGTCCAACTCCCCTGCCAGAGCAGGACCACCTAGAGTAGGTCACACAGGAACACGTCCAGGTGTGTTTTGAATGTCTCCAGAGGAGGAGACTCCACAACCCATAAGGAGAGCCCATTCCAGTGCTCCCTCACCTGAACAGGGAAGAAACTCTTCCTTGTATTTCTTTGGAACCTCTTACGTTCTAGCTTGTACCCATTGGCCCTTGTCTTATCATTGGACATCACTGAGAAGAGTCTGACTCCATCTTCCTGACACTCTCCCTTAATTTAACTGAATACTAAAATTTGTATAAATATTCTTTCCAAATGGATAAAATTAATAAGATACTCTCACTAAAGATTTTGAAATTCATAAATACATTAAGATTTCTTTGCTAATTTGTTCATTAACTTAATGACCTAGCTAGACTGGGCTTAGCCAGCATGATTAACAAACCATTAGAACACCAATCTCCCTTAAGATAAAAAGAACCTTAACATGAATTTGTTTTATACAGTACTTCTAAGTAGTGGAGTTTTCATTACTGGAACAGCTGGTACCTGGAGCAACAGTAATTTACTTTCTTCTTAATTTGATATACCAGCTGTAGTTAGTAGCAGTATAGCATTTCTGACTTCCTGAAGCACCTATTTTGTAGTCAACTGTGTTAGCAGTGTGGACCTCTGGTGACAATTTTGGGTCTTGTGTGATTCCTTTATGATGCACCATGGAACTGACGATGAAATATGGGATTCCTTGCAATTTTTCTTTTTCAGTAAAAACCCTAATCCTTACCTTTGCAGTGATAAATCTATACGAATTCATTCTTCAGTGTGAAATGAACGTGGAAAGGAATCTGTAGTTTGGAAAACAATGACTCTGAAGACCTCTCTTAATTCCACCAATAAAAAATTGTTTTGTTCATATACATGAAAGAACTCAGAAATTATGATTAATTTTCTCTTCAAAAATAACTTGATAAGTGCCCTCACCACTGAAGCAAATTTGCCCTCAAAAGTCACTGTTTTAATTTCTAAGAGCAACAAGAAATATTCAGTTTCTCTCCAACTTGATCATGATCTATCCATATCATGACTTTGATAGGCAGATGAGCAAGTGTTTCAGCCAGGCTGGGCTGTACAAAGCACAGTTAAAAAGAGATACATGTCTATCTATAAAGAGGTTGTAAAGGAGCAGTTATATATCTGAGCTAGAGGAGAGCTGAGACTCCCTGTGACGGCAGTGAAGTGTTCTAATAGACATCTGCCCCCAGCACAGTGACACAGGCACACCAGAACCACTGAGAAAAGGTCGTAAGTTGTAAGTATTCAGATGACTTCCTAAAAGTTCAAATAAACCTTTGTTCTTCCAGTATTATGGACTACATTTCGTGGGCTGATCTGCTGCTACATCTACCTCTCTCCCATAGGAGAAGTATCTGTGTCGTGCTCTGCCAAGGCAGCAGATACCAGCTCTTTCTCTGCTTAGTCCACAAGAACTCCTGTATCTCAATGCTGAGCAGTACTGCCTGCTGTGTAAAGGATGGAAAAATGCTTTTCTCTGTGGACAGACAAAGCAATAAACTAGTAATGGCAACAGCAAATTAGCAGCACATATCAGCACTGCAGGGTGTATATAGGATTTGAGTAACAACACACTGTCAAAGTCCTAGAGGTATTATGGACTTTGACATAGGAAAGCTAATGGTGTTCAGGTTCTACAAACCCACATTCATATAAGTACACATGATAACTGTACATCAATTTACAGAGGGCATTATCAAGGCTACTTAGAGGAAGGGAAACAGAAAAAAGAAATAGAACAGTACAAGGTAGCTCAATGGTACAATTTGTAAACAGAATTCAGTCAAAATGTAGTGACATTAATGGCAGTACTCTATCATTTAGCTGCCTTCCAGCACAATAGCAGCTGTAGATGAGCATTAAGTTTGCTTTTCATTCAAGCTACAGAACCTCAAACAAGAATAAGAGAAGTGAAGCAGAATAATCTATATGGCTTTAAGCTGGGAACACCGAAGAAATGATCAATTCCAGTAACTCCAACTGATTCCAAAACACAACAGACATGATGATCTCAACAAATATCAACTAAAGCAAACTTTTCCTCCTTCCATATGAAACTGTATCAGTTCAATGAAGATTTAAGGATGAAAACAACTAAAAGTCAAGACAATGGAATCAGAGGACCTATGAGAAGAAATTTGTATCATCATATCAGCAAAAAGTAATCAAATGAGGTTTCCTCAGCTGCTGGTTTTACACACACAAACATACACCCACGTGTTTTCCATATGCTTATTTTAGAGTAGTGCTTTTCCTGGTGAGACGTGGAAAAGAAAAGAGGAGAAGAAGAAGAAAAAAAGAATATGATCAGATATATGTAAATGATATGCATTACTAATAGATGTTGCAAAACAGCTAGCAAATGTTTCCAAAAGAAAGGGCAAATGAATTTTACATAGCCAAGTATTTTAAAAATACTCATTTTATGAGAATCTTAAAGGAAAAAACAGATGGCATTTTAGACTGCTTTCTACATACAAGATTTCTCTATCACAGATTGTGAATAATGTATGCAATCTCTTCTCATCTCTTTCATAGTTAAAAAGTTCTGAAATATTAATTTTGGGAGTTTAGAAAAAATTACAGAAAAAGCTCCTTTCAGGAGCATCTGTTCAGAAGAAAGCATTGGCCTTCACAGGAATAAATATACTGATAACAGCATAAACCAATATTTAGAAAATTACTTCTGCTCTTCATGAGTCCTTCTACCCTTTTGCCACACCAAAACTTTTGTCTTGAAAAATTCGGTTTTGTGTTTCCATTTAAAAAAAAAAAAAAACTGGCATTGATTTTATCTTTCATTATTGCAGTGGGAAAAATATCTATTTGAATAGGCTATATTTCCTACACCAAACACGTCAACAAATACTTTTTCCTTTCTGTCATGCTTCTTATAACTTTTCATTGCCTATTTCATGCTTTGTCTTATCAATCTTGCATTAGAAGCAAGTAAAAATTTATTAGAATAGAAATCTCTTCGTGACTTCAACAAAACTTGATTTGTCTCATCATTTTAATTGTCCTTTGTATGGTTTTTTTCACCTTGAGAAAAGTAATGGCTAAACATTTTCTAACACAAATAAGACAGAGAACTAACCAAAAGAGAATGCATATGGGCAAGTATAACTTTTACTCAGGATATATTTTAGACTTGTAATCCCTCTGTAGACCTCAGATGCCAGACATTTTTCTGAATACATACATGTAAGCGTGCGTATGTACACACACATGCATCTATATTAGAATCCATGAATAAAATTTGGGGGTTGTTTAAAAAGTGATTCAACAGCACAGCAGGACATACACATGAGTAAGCGATAACGTTTTTTGTTCAGGCACCTCTCTTGTCTCTGTACCTTGGAAATTAATTTCTTCTAACTCAATAGCCTGTCTCTGTTCTAACTTTGTGCAAATCATGTAAAGATTTATTTTCTAGTACCTAGACTTTTCAAGGATAGTAGACTATGAGAGCTGTACATTACAAGTATGAAAATATGACATATTTATGCATATAAAGAGTATAAACATAAATCTTAATATAAACACTGCAAAGAGCTATTCTGAATCTGAGTTCATACTCTCTTACTTTTTACTACTGTTGTGTTTAATTTTTGCTCATCTTTAGACACTTGACTGTATAAATGACTTCTGCTCAGTAGGTCTTCTTAAAAGGACTGGAAAATTTAACTAAAACTTAGGGAAAGGGCTGACTGAACATGCCAGCACTCATCTAGCCTTGGGTATTTCTCCATATCTATTTTTTATTAGACACTAGCTCTACCTATGTTAGCAAGTAATGTGAAGCAGTAAGAGTAGATCTGTAGAACAAAGCAGCTGATCCTGAGTATGCCCACAATAAATGGACCTCAGGGTTTTTCTGCTGCGGACAAGATCTCATATGGTTCAATGGACTAAGTGCCAATTTATGTAGTGCATCCTCTCAGTTTATTTTTATCTAGAAGTGATCTAGTTTGTAGTCTCTAAGAGCTCTCCTGATGTGAAGTACAGTAAGTCTGAATGATCAAGAGATTTGCCTCAGAAGTGCACTTTAGATGGGAACAAAAACGCTCATGGAGATTTGCCAGCTCCCAGGTAACAGATAAATGCCGCGATTCTGAAACACAGTCAAGACTTCAGTATTTAAGAAGGATAATAGCCAGTTCTTTATTATAAAAGAATCAAAAAGAATTTTTTAGGAGAGGTCCAATTTATTTTTTTTTGGACACAGCTCTAAATGGAAATGGACTTTAGCTTATGTTTGTATTGTAAACAATGATGTTTACAACAATGTAAAAAAGATCTAAGACTCTCATCAGCTGGTTATAAATTTAGTGGTGACATAATGTGAAATGATCTCGCATTTAACAGGACAAAATGAAAACTTACTTTAAAATTCCTGAATCTAAAGATCAGTTTTCTGAAAAGGACTTTTGTTAATAAAAGTCTATCAAAATCTGTGAGATACTGGCAGCATTTAGACAAATGTCACCATTATCTTTCTTTGTAGGCATTGTTTTAGGCCTTTGTTCATCTTGTCCTTTAGTTTATAACAGCCATGAATATTAAGACTATGAATGACTTGCAGCTATTTAAAGACCATGACCAGTATCAATGGCTTTGCAGCATCCTTACATAATTTTACCTATATTTATCATTTTAACTTACTTTTTTTTCCCTACAATTTGAGCTACATTACTGGAAAGTAACACTGAAGATAAACTACTAAAACAAGTTACTTCTGGATATTAATGTAATTCATAGCATACCAACTGTCCAGTATTAACAAACATGGCAATAGAGTCCACACAAAGATACAGAATGAAAGACTCTTCGGTTTCAGTCTTGTGGATATCGGGCAGAGAGGCTGAAGGCTTGCCTTCCCCCAACTAATATCAATTTCTTTTTTCCCCAACAATACAAAATGATCTCTATAATGCATAAAATGTGATCAAATTCAGTACACATTTCTTATTGTCCTGAATAGCCTATAAGAAAGTAATGCCAATAGGCTAATTACTTATACCATTATTTTTTACAAGTTTAGAACCACCGAAACTTGGAGAAAATGAAAGAAAATGAGCAGTTTGACAGAATTATTTAGTACACTGAGGAAGCCATTACATCAGAACCACTCTCAGGAGCTGGGATCCCCAAAGAAACCTGTTAATAAGCTATTCCAAGGAACACAAGTGAAGAAGCAGAAAGCATAGTGCAGACAGATTGTGACACAATATTTGTGATTGCCTGCTTTCTCTGTTATTTTAAGAATTTTGGCATCTAATCTGATGATCCATGAATATAGTAGTCAAACAAGGAATTGACAGCATCCTCCTTTTCTCCCCTTCCTTCTTTCCCTTGGGCTTACTTCACCTTGCAGTTACAAATTTGACACTATTAATGTCAAGAATAAATAGTTAGCTTCAAAGTCCATCCCTAATCTAAAGAGCATTGCAGTAGCTGAATGTAGAGAAATTTAATGAGTAATTCTTTATTTCAATTTCAGTTAGGCAAATCTGCCCGACTTTGTCAGTTACTGTGTTGTTCAGTGTAGACAGACTGTAGACAGGCTTATAAACTGCGGACCAGTAGTTATATTAAGAATCCCACATGTAAAATAATGAAAAAAATCAGAAGGATGGATTTTCTAGTCTCTATGATTTCAATAAAATTTTGATAATTACCTTAAATAATTCAATCTTTCCTGTGCTTCAATTCCCTACTTATGCAAGAGAGCTAATATTTTCTTGCCTTGCAGAGACAGTGCAAGGATAATCATTGCAATGTTCAGATTTCTTTGTGATGAGGCCCATAAAAACACCTCTCTGACTCATAGCACTTTATAGAGATGATAATAAGTGTAGAGGACAGAACAATCCATTTATTGTAGGATCAATTACATTTTCTTTTAAAAATCTACCAATTTCCACCAAAAAAAATAATAGGTTACACACTCATTTATTTTTTAATTGACAATATATCTAATTTTACTATGCTGGGTAATAAAATTATGCTATAGTTGCTACCAGGCTCATTTGGCAGAATTCTGCACTCAGCTTGCCAAAGAAGGAATGATGTAGTAAGTGCAATTCAGAACCAGGCCTTACAATAGCTTTCAGACACGGCAAATGAAGCATTGCAATGAACATGTCAAAATGGTAAATAAAATAAACCAATCTTGTTTCTATCCCACATAAAAATAGCTTACTTTTGGTTCCATGTTTTGCTATACAAAAAAAGACATACTTGTACTTCCTAATAAAGATAACAAGTGTGTGATTGCCCTTAGGCTCATTTGCTATTATCAAAACGTTGATCAGCATCAAAATTACTCAAAAGAAGCAAATAGTATACTTTTTTAAAATGCCACAGTAACACCAAGAAGAAATTCTCAGTAAATCTGGTCAGCACTTCAGGTTTTCAGCATCTTTATTACAGTTCTTAAACTGCACAAATACTGTCTGCCAGAATTCATTAGGCTTGTGCAGGAATCTCCTGATTCCACAAACAGTCATTGATTTTTTTTTCCTCTTGGACTCTACTACTGGCATCAATTAGGCTTAAAGTAGAAGCAGTTACCAGCTCTTGGCTGTTACAGCTGGATTTGACAAGCAGGAGCTATTAATTGCTTTACATGATAGTGCTGAAGAAGTGCTCTTAGATTCTAGAAGATATACATTGCACTAATAACTTCAATGAGTTGGGTTTTTTTCTTGGCTTGCTCTTTTGGTTTAGGCTTCGGTTCTCATAACAAGAAAACAAAATACTGTTACAGAAATAAGACTGCTCTGTATCACTTTTTAAAAATCTAATCCTTATTTCACATAAGTCTTAATACATAAATATTTATAGGCTGAGCTTCTTTGACTCAACAACTCTTGTTAAATATCCCAATCTGCACTCAGAGACACCTCAGAGAAAATATCTTTGGTTCCTACATAATGAAACACTAAAAAACTGCACTCGCTTCAACAGTGTAATCTTATATCAACACAAAGATACAAAAAAAGAAGTCTAATATTCAGCTGTGATAAACACCTTACTTGGACATCACTGAGTAAAAGCAAAATTTTAATAGAATAACCTCTGCTGAATGGCACAGTGTCATCACCACAGACTACGGATTACTCACTGCCACAGTCATAGGGAGAAAAGACTTTACTAATTGAAACACATTCATTGACATTATCCTCTAAATTCAAACAAAAATTCTCTCTCATCTTGCCTCACCTTAAGCTTCTTCAAAGGGCAAGTGGAACTGAGCACTAGAAAAGTGCTTTTAAAGACCCAGAGAAGTAAAGAAAAATCAAAAAGCCATTCCTGACAGGCCTAAATTCTTATTCAAACAGCACTTAAGACATCTACTCTGTATAATTCACTTTGTATATAACACTGTATGAAAACATTAGGAATTCTGAAGGTTTTTGAGTTTGCAATACAAACAAGGACTTCCACAAAAGTAAAGCAGAAAGTAAATGACCTACAACCCAGAACTCAGGTAAAGGCCAAAATGCACAGCTCCCCACATCATTTCCAAGCCTCCAGTAATTTTTGGAGACATTGGTGTCAACTCTGCAGCTATCAGCTTTCATCTGATTGACTTTTCATAAACATTTTTCTTAAACCTTTTCCTCATACATGAGAAACTCCATATATCCACAGCACCCTGTGAAGTGGAGTTCTGCCCCTAATTCCCATTCCTCTTATGGTTTTTTTACTATTTAACTTCTCCTCATCAGTTTTCCTATATGTATTGAATTGTGACAAATCTTTACTTGAAAATGTGCATAATCTAAACTCAGTTAGTTTACTAAGTCAGGCTAATATGATCATGCCTGATCACACTTTAATGTATCATCTAATGACCACTAAGGGCCAATAAGAATTTCAGTGTCATGTCTGACAGAGGTAGGGACATGAATTCCTGTGAGTTAAAGACATACTGAACAAGCTCATTCTTATAAATACTTTTTGGAAGATCTTTCATATTAAAAAGAGTAACTGTGATGCCCTGCATCATGGGAGTCAACTAACATGTTACTAGCAGCAGTTCCTGAAATAACTGTCATCTCCTTGAAGATGGCATTGTGTAAATGTTTAATGGAAATTATATACAGGTTTCTCTCTAATAACATTACTTCATTTGTGGGAATAGAATCTGATAAGCTAGGAAGAACCTTTATTACTGTTTAAAATGAAATATTATTATGACCTTCTTAGAAGAAATCTAGTAGAAATATATGTTTTTTTAAAAAATCAGATTGATCAAGTTACAGTTACGAACAGACTTGAATCTTTCTTTTTTTTTTCCCCCTCAAAGGGCAGTAGCTTTCAAAGTCACTATATGTATTTCTTCTCCTTTAATTTTATTTTTCCTTTCAAGCTCCTATGACTAACACCAAAATGACAGGCATAGCATTTTAAATTTGTTTGTCTGAGACTAGATCCTGCACAAGCAGTGCAGAATTTCCTTCACAGACTGCCTTTATCTCTCCAGACACTCACCTGAGAGGGAAAATAACTGTAAAATCTGAGTACGCATTCAGAAAGAGGTGTTGATTTAAGCCTGATGGAAGACGGTCAACATCAATTTCATTATATTAAAAACCACCCACTATAAAATGCATAAATGAATTCTATGCTCATATTTTAGAGGATAAAGTATGAGTTTTCAGAAAAGCATTCTGTTCTGGTCACAGATATAGAGCTTTGCTTCCTCCAAATCAGCACTGGTTTTGCCTTGATATATGGGGAAATCTCTGAAGATGATGAGGCTTTCTCAGGACTGAGTCAGATGAAAAATAGCATATTGTTACGTGCACCCTGTACTGCCACAGGGAAATCATGACTATTCCTTTTTTCAGCTGGTAGGGATCATAAACAAAAAAATATCTGCAGTAGTTTGTGTGTGAGCATGTATAATGTAACAGAGGTTTAAAGAACATTGCAAAATATAGAGGTTGTTCATTAGCAAGATAATATCTAACAAGCAGAGAATAATTAGGTTTTGCACCCTGGAAAACAGAAGAGAAATGGTCATTGCCTTGAAGAAGACTTTGCAATCTTTTCCTATGCACCCTATCCATGTTCAGTACAAGTTGCCACATGCCCCCCTCTCTGCAAGCTTGAGGACAGCTGACAAATTCTTACTAAGAGCAACTGTGCAGGTGTACCACACAAGGAAAATGTAGCACATTTGCACACATAAATAAATGGAAGCATGTTACACCTAGAACAACTAAATCCTTTAGTAGTATTGATAACGAAGAACCTACTCTGTACTTGTCTGGTTTGTTCTCTTGAACTTTCATATTATTGTGCTATCTCTGCGTGTGTCTTTTGAAACACAGGAATAAAGAAAAGTTACAGTAAGTTTTACAATATTCTGGTGGGGCTGCATCCCTTTGAGCTACTGCTGCGTAAGGGCAATTAAAACTGCTCCCTTGTTAATGGCTATTAACTGTGTCAGTACATTGACATGCTTCAGGATCTGATATTCTGGTAATGTTTGTCACCATTCACTGAGGACTGAGCTTTGGTACAAAAAAAACCCATCTAACTTTTTAATCTTCATGCACACGTGGTGTTTTTCCTGGCCTTCTAGAAATTCATGGTACTAGGCAAACACATAAAACATAGAAATGAGAAAGCTTTATTTTACAGCAAGTCTTCCAGCACCCCTTCAGTTTTCATGGGACACATGCCAATACCATATTCCAATTTTGCTTTTTAGCCTGGGTTTGCTTACATGGATTTCTACTGAATAGGGTATCTTTTGTTAGCTAATCTGATGGATTTTTATGGTGTTTCCATATTATACAAGTGGAGGATTTCCAAACTTTGGTTTAACATTCAGATTAAATCTTTCTAATGTGTCAACAAGAAGCACTATTTCAAGATTTCTAACTATGAGCCAGACTAATCACTATCAGTTTCTAAAACATATTTTGATTTGCAACCTGACACTTCTTTAGATAGTCTTCTAAAAACAGACATAAAAGAAATTAAGTGTGTTGGCTGATAACAACTGACATTATTGCTGTAAATCTGTGTTATCTTGCAGGTGGCTTTCAAAATTAACTAGTCACCCCTAACTGTTCAGTGAAATTTTCAGCTGATTTAATAGACACATTAAACTCCTATTTATAAATTACTGTGACATTATTAATGTCGCACTTCTATACTAAGTAATATAAACGCCAACGTACATGTCACTGTGTTGTATCTGGCTATCATGGCTGGAAGAAGACGACAAAATTGCTGCGATTTCAGGTCACTTGAAATGCACTTTATCATCTAATTAATATCACTTTAAAATATAGCACGGTAGCATCATAAAAATAATTACTTTGCAAATACATGATATTGAAATGAAGATAAATAATGGTAAACATAAA
Source organism: Colius striatus (assembly GCF_028858725.1). Lineage (NCBI taxonomy): Eukaryota > Metazoa > Chordata > Aves > Coliiformes > Coliidae > Colius > Colius striatus. Next base: position 11,582,072 of record NC_084762.1, read on the forward strand.
CCAAATTTATTTCTGCATCCCATTAAGAATTCAATTGCATTTCACACCTTAAAAATTTTCACTGATTTCTGAAAATTACATGAGATGTAAAGGACAGTGATTAGTCACCGTTGACTACATTTCAGTATGTTGACAGCAGTTTGAACTTATACTAAGTATGACTTTTACTATCTAGATTTAACAGAACTCCTATTTCCTTCTCTGTCTTCTCTGAGAGCTTTGCAGAAAATAAGGGAAAACCATCCACATCTCCGTTTCAAGTTTTTTGGTTTGGATTGGGTTAGATTTTTTAAAAGAAATTAGGCAAAAAAGATATCAAAAAACCTGGCATGTTGTTTTTTCATGTATGTTGAAGGAAACAGTTAATATAGATAAACTAAACTGTAATAAGCATCAAAAGGATGCTAGGCACCTAATAAACATTGATAAAAATGATCACCTGAAATGAATTGCATTTTTCTGGAAGCAAATATTTTAGCTTACAGTTACTGATGTACGAAATAAACATTCCATTTTCTTTTACAAAAAGTCCCCTTTAAACATTTAAAAAATCCCTATTTTACTGCAAGGGTGAGGGAGCCCTGGCACAGGCTGCCCAGGGAGAGTGTGGAGTCTCCTCCTCTAGAGGTCTTCAAAACCCATCTGAACACGTTCCTATGTGACCTGATCTAGGTGCTTTGGCAGGGGGGTTGGACTATATGATCTCTAAAGGTCTCTTCCAATTCCTACCATTCTATGATTCTATGATTTTGTCTTTCACCTGGAAGATCATTCCATATTTTATTTTACTTATTAGGTAACCATGGTACATTACATCCTGTCAAGAGATATTCCTATTGCATGTGCGACACTGCAATTAGATCTTTCCTCATTTTTGAAAAATGTCTTTTACACAACTTGTAACACTTCAAAGAAGTGTTAAGAGTTAAAAACTTGCCAGGTAAATTTGTGATGTGATAAGTATTACTCTTAATGAAAACATCCCATTAGTTCTGAATGTGCTTATAAGCTGAAAGTTAAATATATCGATAATAGTAAATTTCGTGCAGCTTAGAAGTGACCCTTAATGATTATCCCAACTAATGAATTGCAGTGGTGCAGCAATAATATCTCTGTCTTCTGATTTCGTGCAGCTTAGAGGTGACCCTTAATGATTATCCCAACTAATGAATTGCAGTGGTGCAGTAATAACATCTCTGTCTTCTGAGGTAAAAAGCCAAGCAATCACAGTGCCTGTGCTATAGCATTGACTCTAACTAGAGTCCTTGCTTGCATCTTTAGCAAGCAGCTAGAAAGAAGAGATTTGTAAGAGAAAGTGTGATTTATATCACATCTGGGTGTCACAAAGATACAATTTTTCATTATGTGATTCCCCCCCACTCCAGAATGCAAAACCAAGTTATTGTATTATCTTTGTGACGTAAATATACTGCTTTGTAAATTGTTTTGATTAACGTGTTTTAGCGTTTAAGACTAATGTCTACATGTGTAAAATCCAAAACCATTTTTGCAAAATCATCTAGTGAACCACATGTAGCCTTTTTCTGTTTTATTTATATATTCTCTAATCAGAATAGTTTCCTGGATAGGTAGGAGAAAGAATTAATTTTCTATGAATTTTATTTATGTTTAGAAAAAACCCCTCACATTCCCAGCTTTTACGTTAAAAGAAGTCAAAGTGTGGTATTAAAGTAAAAACTAAAGCATGATGCCTCCATTTTATCGTATGTGAATTTGAACCTTACAATGTGGTGAAGTGGCATTTGGGGCCCCAGGAAATGAATCCCTAACCTCTTATTTTCATTAAGTAATGGCCTTTACTAAACCTGAAAATAACATATAACATCCAATTATATACAGTGTTACTATTTTTTTCAGATCTTGTTTCCAACTTTCCTTTCCTAAAACTTGATGAAATTCACACCCCACTGCCTTTGAACAGTTTGTTGTCAAATTACTTTTGTCTTATTACAGAAACGGTGGTCATTTAATGAGGGACAATTGCAAAATGCTCTGCACGTGTGAGTGTGCATGTCTGCATGCACAGTATAAAAGCTATATCGTAAAAGTTTAAATTATGAAGCAATAAAACATATTAGAAGTACCTGAAAACAATCTGAAAAATCTGAAGCAAACGATATTGAGGCATAAGATAGTAGAGCAAAAAGCGTGTGTGTTCATTAGCTGAAAACCGACTTTGAGTAACCATACCAATCACAGAAATGACTGTGCATTCTGGGCTAGAGATTCCTACTTCAAATCTCTCTGATATCAGTCTAACATTCAGTGTTATAAATCAAGTATGCTATATTAAATTAAAGTCAGTTGTGCAATATAAACTTATCTCAGAACTCTTTTGCTGTTTTTAAAATTCCAGAAACAATGACAAGGAAGTAAGACAAATGCACAAAGGTAGAAAGAAAATGTTATAAACCTGTGCACTAAAGATAATAACATCTACAGTGGCTATATGAGAGGCTGAAATGTGAAGGATTCAAACAGAGGAAGCTACTGTCAGCTAAATAAGATTTCCCCCAGCAGAAACAGGTACAACATTTATAGCAAATTTTACTTTTTGCATCGTTTCAAGTTTTAAAGAAAGAGTAAAGAAATTACCTTTCCCACATACTGAGGTTCGGAACCCATGTACTCCTCCAGCACAAAAAATTGATTCCAGACCCAGCCTCGTTTGACTCGCTGGGCAGATGATCTCCTCCCTGGCACTGGGACAACATTTTCTCTTGGCTCTGCTTCTAAAGTTTGTTGTGGATGCAGTGGCGTTAGGAGACCTCCATCAAATAGGACCCAGAGAAGCAGGGATAAGCAGTTCCTTGTAAGCATTGGCAACGGCTTCCCTACAGCAAGTAATAAAAACTCCAGCACTTAATCCAGAGCAGAAGAATCCAGGATTGAGGTGTCTGTGGCCTCTACCACTTAGCTTCTGATTTTATTGCGGAAATGCTAATGCAGGCATTAATCCTTCTGATGACAAGGTTTTTGCCGCGTTAAATTCCATCTAAGGGGACCTATAAAAGAGATTTACATGGCAACATCAAATTACATAAAATTACATTGAAGTGTTCATCAAAATTCTCACACCTAGTTAGTTACTGGAGGCAGAGAAAAAGATTAGGAATCACAGCTTTAACAGAGATTTCTATTTTGATTGTCACACTGAGGTGCTCTAGAACACTGTAGTTATTACAGGAATAGCTCATTCTTCCTCTGCTTAGCATCACCCTTTGTGTCTGTCTAGGGACAGGCCTGTAGTTTTTTAAGTCCGAGTTATCAGACAAAACCATCAATGATGTTAAAAAGATTTACTCTGTATTTATATATAACATATTGAAGAAGGAAGGACCCACTCTTTTCATCCTACTGCCCAGAGCAGGAATGCTTTGCTTGTTGCCTCTACCAGGAAGAATATCCTTTGAAGCAACCCCCTCTGTCTCTGGGTGGACTTACACAAGGTTTATATTGCACCTTGAACTCTGGAGGATATATTTGTATGAATCTGATGGGAAATAGAAAATGGGAAATATTATCTGTACAGCTAATTACCACAAAGTTGCCAACATACAATATGAAGTCTGTGACTGGCATTCTCTTCTCACAGAAAACCTCATAACAAAATAGCTGTATTGTTCTTCAGGACTGCAGTAAAGTACACTAAAAAATGCAGACCTGATAGATGGGTAAAATGGTAGAATGAAACAACACAGAAGGCAGTGAAGTAAGACAGTGATACTCATTTATACTGACAAATACCAGGTATATAGATTAAAAATAAATCAGTGCTAACTAAATACAGGGCTGAGGCAGAACTATCACATCAAGGTGACAATTAAAACTGTGGTGATCCTTGTAGCAGCCAAATGCCATCAGCAAAGAAGAAAAAAAACCAAATCCAACAGTTCAACCCTAAAGGAATTGTGATGTTCTCACATTGCTCTATTTACACCAGCACAGACCATTTTAACAAAGACAGATAGGAAAATATACTGTATTTTCTAGCCACAGTATAATTAACAGAGGTACTTTCTTCTTGTATTTATGAAATGTTCTGATTAATTATCTGCAATTCATAAAATGACAGTGCTAAAGGATGTAAATATTTAAATATTAGGGATGTAAATATTTAAATACTATGGAATATGAAACAAGTTCAATAAAATGCATCTCTAGCTGTCATTTGCAACTTTGTGCCAAACTCAGCACCAAGAAAAACTGGTGAAAATAAGCACTCACACCATCTAAAAATGCTGTGTCCCAGCCTCCAAGAAATATACCCCAAAGACTGCTAAATCTATGGAATCCATGCTGAAACAATAGGAGCTACTCTAGTATTCAGAATTACACAAGGAATAATAACACAACATCTACATTCATTTTCAAGTGGGAAGCAGTAAGCACTGAGAAAACATGAAGGCTTTAGTGTTTATTTTTCCCCACTCTTCCATGCTGCTGATCTTTCTTTTAATAGAAAGAATGGATTAATGGCTTTCATGAAGCTATCCTTGCCTATGCTGGCCCTGATGCAGGTGTTAAAACTGAATCCTCTATACCATCATAAGGTCCAGGACATTTGCTTAACAATTATACTTTCCCTTCCGTGGCTCTTATTCACTAGAGGTGGATTACTGGCAGGCTATGTGTTGCATTACCTTGAATAGAAGGGGATCAAAGTTGTTTTAGGACAACTAACATTTCCATAAACCACAGCTCTACACTAACAAATTTTAAATCCCACTGTAAATTGAAGACTTAAGAACAAATTAATAATCTTGTCTCATTAAGATCTACAAGCTAGGAATGAAGTGCCCACCTACTCTACAGTCTGCTGGTTGTCAGGTACAAGAAATACTTAATGTAGAATACAAAATGGATGTATTTTACATTTTAAAAACAAAAATATCATTTATATCACTATGGAATTCACCAATTTGTTAGGGCCATATTGCACCATTGATTTTTCAGCAGATGTTTCTACCAAATCAATAAAGAGTTCTGCTTAAAAATCAATGACATGATATGGACCTCAGTAAAGAATAAACAGTGAAGTACCTAACCGTATACATTTTTCATTTTTAAACACCACCAAAGGTTATATTTTCCTTATGAATAATATTATTACTACCCATAACAATAAATTACATAGAAATTCTCATAGGTACATGCTGAAGTATCTAAATTGAAAGGGTTTATAATTGGAAGCCTAGAAGACCTAACAGGCTTTAAAGAAGAGGGGAAAAAACCAAAATAGAAAAATAATTGCATTTCCTATTCTAAATTTAGGGCAAGATTTTCTGTTTTTATAAGAAAGAGTATGTTTTAGGTCTTAACAAAAAAGAAAGTAAAGAATGTGCTGAGAATGTAATGCAAATGAGTATTTTAATTCTACTTTCACTAAGGATTAAACACGATTAAGAACTGTCTGCTCACGATCCTTTAAAATAAAAGTTTTTGTAAGTTGTGCTCAAAACAGTTCAACTGTCTTCATCTAGAGTAAAATATTCTTAGGTACAATGAGTACAAACTTCTCACTTGTATTATCATTTGTATTCAATGGATTTTATTCCATCAATGAAACTTTAAGACAGGATCCTAACACACTAGAGAATATGTTTGATACGTATTTCTACTAGCAGCTTTTTTAAAATTTAGCAGTTCATATTACTTTCTGTGCTTCTCTCTTCATTCAACAGTATATAATATCAAGGTTCAGACTGTGTTGCAGTGGGTCTGCTTAGTTTTTATGGCAAAATTATAGTAAACATAGCAAAACCAAATCCAAACCAAAGAACTCAAAGTATCATTTTGAATTGCTCACCCATAGATGGGAACTGGAAATAAACAACATAAAAATAGTTGGGATAGTCTGCACTGCTTCACGAACCCCCAGATCACACTGTATTCAATATAACTGCTGTACCACTGCTCTTTGCTGAGGAGGCTCTGTACATTACAGTTCTGCAGCAGAGCTTTGCCTCAGGCCACGTCTGTCAGTCAAGGAGCTTTTAAAATGTTATACAGCACCAAAAGTAATGCAAAGAGATTGAAAGACTTCGATGCAAGGAGAACAATTCCCCCTAGGCTGGAAGGTTAGTAACCATGTGCAAAACACAGAGCACTTTAACCCCCTCTCTGTCTGTTTCCCAGACCAACTTCCAGTACATGTGCTGCAGTCAGGTAAAAGCAATGCCAGTGCTTCCTTCATTCCCCACACCTTCAAAAAGCTGATGAATGGGAAGGTCAGAGAGAAATGGGAAGCTAATAGATGTTGCTTTACAGGATTGTACCACAGATGCCCTCATCAGAGTTCAAAAGCGTTCACCATGAAAAAGTTCCTCTTTTAATTTAAAGCTCAGCAGTTAGAAGGCAAATACTTGAGAGTCCAGTATGTTGGCACTCAATGGAACAACTGCAGCAGTAGGAGACCGAGGCAGAGGTTCTTCCCATGCCATCTCTTACCTAGAAGTTGTATAAAAAATTCAAAGGCAAAGACTGATATTTCTTCTAGTCTGTGTTTATTGGTTTGCATTTTCTATTCAAGCTATGTGTTAGTCTTCCAGCCAGGATGACTAAACCCGACTTGTTACTTTTTTGTTGTCATATGCTTGTTAGTGATTTAAGTCTAACCCCCTTTATATATCTCTGCTTAGAAAACTGTTATGCAAGCTAGGAGACAAGGATTTAGAAATCTAATCTGAACATTTAGCTATAACGAAGGTACTATATTTCCTAAATTTTTAAAGGAAGAGATACTCAGATGTTTATCAAATGAGAGTTCTTCAGACATGTACCCTCACTACATCACTTTCCCATTTTTCTTGGATATGGCTTATTTCTTTAAAAATTACCTGTTGCTAACAACTTCTTTTGACTGTTTTACATGGATTTAAGTACCATGATGCATTACTTAATTAACCCATAAAGAGAGCTCCAGAGGGAGAGTTTGTATTAATTTACCCCCACACATGCTTTTACATACACTGAAATTACATCTACTCATTTCCTCAGTTCAAAAATGTGGAGATCCAGCAGCAGGCATGGACAATCTGTTAAAACACAATAAATCCTTAAGAAATCTCGATCCTCTGTCCCCAAAACTACAGACTTAGAAACTCATGAAATGTAAATGATGAATTCAACATTACTACTAAGATTATTTATTGAGAATAACAAAATATGGTATAAAATAGTGCTCCTGCAAGAATTTTGTTACTGACTTGGATTTTAATGATATTAATCTAAACAGGCTGAGCAAAAGAATATTCTCAGAACAGCAAAATTGATGCATGCCATCACTGCTGCAACAACCCTTAAAGGGAGCAATGGCACTGCAGACATACATAACCACACTAAGCTTGGCAAAGGTTAGCCTTTCTAGGGAGGGCAGCCATACTACTATGCACATAAGGTCTGAATTAGAGAAGGAAATGGCTCTGTCACACCCAGATGTTTACTCACTCCCCCTGTAGTGGGATGGGGAAGACAGTAGGGTAAAAAGCGAGCAAACTCATGGATTGAGATAAAGACAGTTTAACAGAGAAAGTAAAAACTTCACAGTCAAGCAAAGCAAAATAATTCATTCATTCACTACTTTCATCATCAGGCAAGTGTTCAGCCATCTCTAGGACAGCAGGGCTTTAGCATGTGTAACAATTACTTGAGAAGACAAACACCATAACTCCGAACATGTGTATATATGTCCACTGTATGTGCTGAGAATGCTGCCATATGATACGGAATATCACTTTGGTTAGTCAGGGTCAGATGTCTGGGCTGTGTCCTCTCCCAGCTTCTTCTGCACCTCCAGCCCACTCGCTGGCTGGGCAGTGAGAGAATTAGAAAAAGTCTTGACTCTGTGTAAGAACTGCTCAGCAATATTTTAAAAAGCCTGTTTTATCAACACTGTTTCCATCACAAATCCAAAACACAGCACTATACAAGTCATTATGGAGAAAATTAACTCTCTCCTAGTCAAAACATGTGCAGATCTGTATCAGGTATCTACTTGGATCACACCACAGATAGGCTACTGTCTCATGCAGACAAATGAGAAACACTAAAGCTCCATGAAGCACTCAAAAGAGTCTTCAGTCCAGCAAAGCTGATAATTGCATCTCTGTGAATGGAGGCAAATTGCTTACTGACAAAGCATCCATTATGCAGTGATGGTAGGAACACTTCTGCAGCCACCTTAATCATAAATCTATCAGCATAGAGAGTGTTTTTGCTTACGTGAAACAACAGCTAATGTAAAATAACCATCTCTCTACCCGTAAAAAGGTTTGAAAAACTTGGCAGTACTATAAAATGGTTGATCCATACCAGATGGAAAGCCAGCTAAGATCTATAACTGTGGATATGCTGTAACAGCTGACCATCTAACCTCTCTTCTCCGTAATATCTTGAAATAAGAAAATACAACAACATAAAAAAGTCTGTGCTGCCAGTATCTATTGAAATTAACTGCTAAAGTATTTTAGATGATATATCTTGTTGTTAAAGGAATGGTAAAAAGTACATGAAAAACATAAGTTCATTTTTCACCTTAATATGTTTTCTTTCTGACCTTGGGCAAATCAGTTAGGCTGATATTCTCAAGAGTATTTAAAGAATTCTCATTTGATTACTCTAGATGTCCATCTCTCTTTGTGAATTTAACTTCCATGAACTTCACAACCTATCTAGACACTTCATAAATAACAGTAATTCTTCATTTTTTCCACAATTTTTCCACCTTGTCTTTTTCACTTAGAGTTGGAACGACTTGGTAACATTGAAATGAGGATTAGGAGAGAGATACAAGTGAACAGATATAGAAACTTAAAATTACCAAGACGAGTAATTCTCAATGTTTCCATCCTACAAGTCAAAAGAGTTTCAACAGTAATTGAGCAAGTGCCACCTCTGCAGCCACAAAATCCATTTGGCAAGTGCACCATCTGGATTCCATGCCAGGTAACTCTCATGGGGTGGAAAAAACCCCAGTGTTTCTACCTGCTGAGAAAATATCTGACTTACTGAAGTCTTAATGTGATCCAAAATAGTTACGCCTATGGGACACACTAAGCCATAGAAACTGCCATGGTTTAACCCCAGCTGTCAAGAAAATGCTACACAGCTACGCACTCACTTCTCCCCCCTCAGCAGATAGGCAAAGAGGATTGGAAAGGGTAAAAGTGAGAAAACTCATGGGTTGAGATAATAATGAGACAATGATAATAATAATAACAATAATAATGACAATAACATCAAGAACAAAAATAATAACATCAAGAACAACAGTAATAACAATAACATCAAGAACAATACCAATAATAAAGAATAATGAATTTTAATGAAAAGGAAAATAGAGAGAAATAAAACCCAAGAACAACAAGCAATGCAAATGAAAATAATTGCTTACTACCAACTGATTTATGCCCAGCCAATGCCCAAGCTAATGTCCCCCTGGCTAATCTCCTCACAGCTATATATGCTGCTGAGGTTTGTATGCACTGGTTTAAATGCTGGTTGAGTTTATAGATATTGGTGGGGTTGTGTGAGAAGTAGAAAAGGCCTTGACACTGTGCCAGCACTGCTCAGCAATAACCAGAACATCCCTGTGTTATCAACACTATTCCTAGAACAGATCCAAAACAGAGCCCTGTACCAGCTACTATTAATTCTTGTCCAGCCAAGACTATCACAGAAAGCTAGAATCTCTCTCTAGCTGTATAGATTGATCCCTCATGAAGCTGAACATCTGAATCTCAGTATTTAATTCAGCTGTTGTTTATATGAAGTTGATAACAAATAGGAGGAACAGAAACCCGATATCCTATGACAAACTGAAATGTTCTGTAGCTTAGTGATGAGAACATTCTGATAAAATGTAATAGATATGGGTAGAAAATGCACAAATAGAAGATGAATCTTAGCATTTTTGGAAGAAATATGTCATTATATGGAGAAGAACTGTACTTACTGAATCACTGGACAAAAAGCAATAAGGTGACTTTATCACTCATTCTGTTAAATTCTATTACAAATGCCCACAAATCCTAATATTTCATGTCAAATATTTTTCTTAATGCAAAGTTACTAATCAACTTGTCAAGGAAAATATGCATTTAATTAAGGCTACGATTTTCAGATTTGACTGTCAAATTCACATCTCCATGGTTATTTGCAGAGCTGTATTTTCTATACCAAGATAAAAGTTCAGTTCCAATGTGTGTTATGTCTATTAGTATCAGGAGTGATACTAATATGAATCTGGAATATTCTATTGAGTTTTTACGGACATAAGACCAAAGTCAGATGAGAATGATGTCCCTGATCTTTGAGTGTGACCGCTCTTGTAGCACAGTCATAGAAAGGCCGCCACAAAGATATATTACAGCACAAAGTCCGTGTCGTATACTATACCAGTATCCAGTAAACATATTTATGAAGTGCCTAACATTGGAGAGGATTCTAATTATATTTCTAAGCACTACAATAATAAAAACATTATAGCTCCACAGATTTGCTTTAATAATTGGCTTTCTAGCATATTAAAAAAAGTGAATACTTAAGAGTTTGGTAACAAAGTATAATCCAAAAAAAGTGTAGCTCTACAATGCTGAAGGTTATAAAAGTAATTTTAAAAAGCAACATAAAAGCATACTGTGTGAGTACAAAACAATAACTGGTTCTATATACAACTATTTATATTTTCATTGAGTCAGCTTTGTCATCATTAACAACACCTACAGATCATTTATGACTTAAATAAAAGCCACTGAGCCACCATCCTCCACATGGGAAATTATCATGTCTCACTTGCAAACATGCATAAGAATATCAAGGAGATAATTGTTTTGTTTTGTTTTTTTTTAAAGACTGAAACTTTCATTATTAAAACTAAAATACATCAGTCAATGCACAAGGATCCACAGTTGATTGAACTTGTAAAAGTTAACTCAGGTATAATGAAATTTTCACCACAAGTTAAGAATTAATGTTTCAGTGAGATTCAAATCCAGGCCAGTGCTACTCTGTAAATACCCAAGAGCTCTACAGTTTAATCATCAGCTAAAATTAATAAACAAAATGCCTCTGAATAGGATAAAGTTTCCTTTACTTTAGGAAGATGGTTAGATAATGAGGTAACATCACCAATTTTATTTTATTCTGTCTTGCATGTTGTTATGTTGGCTTTGTCTCAGAAAAGTACTATGCTGAATCTTTATCTACTTTGTCAATAATCTAGAGTACTTTTGATAAATTACAAACATTTCCATTTCTGTAAGGAATCTATCAATGTCAATGCTAAAGCATGGATAATGAGGAAAACATTCTTCATTCTACTGTTCTCCCATGCTGCTTAAATGAATACATGAGATATGGGGAAAGGCAAACAAATTGCAGCCTTTGAACCCATTAGCTATATATGCAAGGGAAGAATTGACAAATCTCAGGTTGCAACTCAAATACATTTACAATTTCCAAGTAACATGGGATACTGAAAGGAATGGAAGCATGCTTTGATGTCCTCTGTATCATACCATTTTGTTATTCCTTAGGGTATTTCTGATTGGTATTTCCCAATCTGTCAGGAATTATATCAATTATCTCAGGTTGCAAACTTATCGTAGTTAAGATCTTACGATTAAAAGACTTTCTGGTATTGGTCAGAGTCTGATTATAATAAATTTCATACCATCTATTCCAGTTTCCTGTGCTAGAAGGACTACATAAATATAGCAAATTACAAAACTAACTCATGGCTAAGTATTTTAAAATAAGTCCTTGCAGACATTTATTTGTCTGTTGTGTATAGAGTGGCACAATTATTGCTTAATATACATTTGGTATACAACCTCAGATACTTAAAACTAAAAAATATGGGTCCTTATTACCAATTATTGCAGTTTGGATAAAATAGATTTAAATGTATCTGTCTCCCTTACTGTAGTATTTGGAAGTATTAATATTTTCTCCCACAATAGATTATGAAAATTCATGGCTTGACTTTCAGTCCAACTCTTACTACTTTTTAGTTTTCTGAAAGGTTAATAGATTTCTGCTAACAGTACTGAATTATGTAATTTCAGAGGATGATGCTCTCCTCAAGAAAAAATATGACAGCAGTTTTACCAAGTCTCATGCCATTAGTCTTGTCAATAGTAACAGGTAGTTCCAGGAACAAGAAGACTGAGAGATAACTCATCAAGTTTCTTAACTGTGAGAACATTCAGCTCAGGTCTCTCAATATTCTGGAGTCACCTAGTTTACACTGGCCTTACTCTGATGCTCAATAATAAGTAACTCTGAAGCTTAGTAATTTGTCTCCTTCACAACTTGTTTTGACTTATTCTCACTGTACCTGCATATGTTGTTAGAACCAGCAGTTATAATGACTCTTTGACTCATTTCTGATTGTTGATGAACTACCAAAAAAATACTTCATGGGTTTTAACACATCAGAAATAGTAACTCTAGGCCTTCTACTTCTATTCTTTAAAACAGTTTTGCTTGTTTTGCCCGTCACTACTTCATGGGAATGTAAGGTTATCATAGCAACTGCAACAGGTTCTAGTTTGACAAGATTTATTCTAACTAGAGAAATGACTTCAAAATATTCCTCATCTATTTTTTGTTGTTTGGAACAAAATGTCTTTCATGAGAACTCCTCAAATATCAAAGCTGTCTGTGATCAGTTAGTTTCTCCTCTCCACTTAAGTAAAACCTTTCACTTTCCATCTAATATGGAAGTGTTCCTAACCAAAGTCCATGATTAAACTCAGAGATGTTAAGAGTAACTACCAGGCATTTTGAGTATACTGTCTAAAAAAGAGAAACCAACATTCTTGCATGATTTTTATCTTTATAAATCCTCAAGTGTGATTGTTCATTTCCCACATTCAAGACTAATGAATTGAGTAATTCTATAACAAATGCCTGCTGTGAATTTCAGCAATCATGGCCCAACACAGACAATAAATGAGCTCATATAGAGGACATTTACTAGTACAGCTTTATCTGTCTTGTCCAGAGAAATAAATGCAAATCTTATTTCTGAAAATAATTCTCCTTTCTGATTCTTCCCTACATTTCTAAATTTTAAATTAAAGGGACAAGAAAATGATATATAAGAGGACAGACAGGTCTTGTCATCTCTACAACACAGCAACATAAATTATTGGAGGCTTCCTCCCACTGACCCCTTGTTTCCTTCCTCATATGGTACACAAGTGAGCCTCTATGAACTGGTGTGAATGAATTTTCTTAATTTCGGTCATGTCTGTTTCTGTTTTCATTTCATACAATCATAGAATGGTAGGGGTTGGAAGGGAGCTTTAGAGATCATCTAGTCCAATCCCCCTGCCAAAGCAGGTCCACCTAGATCAGGTCACACAGGAATGTGTCTAGGCAGGTCTTGAAGACCTCCAACGAAGGAGACTCCATACCCTCCCTGGGCAGCCTGTGCCAGGCCTCCCTCATCCTCACAGTAAATTAGTTTTTTCTTATGTTTAAATGGAATTTTTTGTGTTCCAAATTCATCCCATTGCACCTTGTCCTGTTGCTAGATACCATTGAAAAGAGGGATGTCTCCTGACACCCACCATTTAGATATTTGTTAATATTAATGACATCTTCTCTCAGTCTCCTCTTTTCTAGACTAAACGGTCACAGTTCCTGCAGCATTTCCTCATACGGAAGATGTTCCAGTCCCCTGATCATCTTGATGGCCCTGCGCTAGACTCTCTCCAGAATTTCCCAGTCCCTCTTGAGCTGAGGAGTCCAAAATTGGACACAGTACTCCAGATGAGGCCTCACCAGGGCATGTCTCATCTCCCATCAGTACAAAGAAAACAACAAAAAAAAATCAAACCAGGAAACAGACAACTTTAAATATGAAATGTAAAACCTTAGCAAGTTTTGTAAGCTTATTTACAATTTCAAAATCACTTTTTTTTTTTTGGAAACAAAAATGTCCACAAAGATTCAAAAACTTTTTCAGTTAGCATTGATTTAACTTAGAACAGAAACCATATCATCTTATTATGTTTTCCCCCTAACATCTTTCTTGGAATTTATTTTAATAGATAAAATAGTATTAATGAAAAGAAAGCACATATTTTCAAAAACTATTGCACTCAATATCTTGAGTCTTCATAAAAGGTTGTGGTTTGGTTTGTCTTTTGTGTTTGCAATTTATGCAAAGATTTTTCCCTTACTTTTCTCTGAGCTCCTTCCATGCTACAGTATAAATGCAGTTGTATTGTGAGAGGTGGCTTATGATTTATGTAACTGAGCTCAAGACGTGTAATGAGCAGCTTGTTTATTGCATGTATTTCTTTTATTTTTCATAATAAGCATAAATTTATCTAGTTACTGCAATTTGCAAAACTGTGGTTTAGATAGGAAATCAATAATGCCTTTTTAAGGTTAAGCTTAGTGGAACAAAGTGCTGAAATAGTCCCTGATGAAATTGCACCTCAGCTGAACTCACGAAGAACAGCATTATTGAAAGAGGATAATGTCATACCTGCACTATTATAAATTGCAGCCAATCAATCAGATATATTGTAACGGCTAAGGGCACAATCCTATTGTACTAAAAAAATACCTTCAGGTCTCAAGGTAGAAAGATTGGCACATTTAGTCTGGAGCAACCAAAATCAAATACTTCCCTAAAATGAGTGAATTAACCTTCCTAGAGGACACAGCCTGAAGAGATACACACATTTTGTCTCAGTGGAAACGAAGTACTGGGCCAAAGACTGAGCTAGAAGGAAGGCCGATTCTCTGCACTAGGAAAAAAACACAGAAGGAAACATTGCATAGGTGAAAATAAACATATATCTACGCCCGAGGCAACTTCTAATTGTTGGTCGAGTGTGACTCTCTGTATGGCTCTGCTTATCAGAGAATCACATAGACTGCTTGAGGTTGGAAGGGACTTCTGGAGTCCACTTAGTCCAATCTCCCTGCTCAATTAGGGTCAGCTACAGCAGGTTGTATATTTTCAGTTGGGTTTTGAATTTTTCTACATTCTAAAATCCCTTGGCACTCTGTTCTAGTGGACTAGTCATTTTGCAAGTTCTTAATCCACCTCACATCATGCTTGATCTAATCAGTACTTCATCAGCTTCTCTATGAGGATGTTTTCCAGATAGTGTGAAAACCTGTTTTAAAGTCAAGGTAAACAATATTGACTTGTCTTCCTTCATCCACCCAAGCTAGTCACCTCATTATAGAAGTCTGCCAGGTTGGTTAAGCATGATTTCTCCTTTGTAAATCCATACTGTAATCCCCCACATTTTCCTTCTTGCCCTTCTATATGTCATCTATAGGTGATATTTACTGCCTCCCAGTCCTTTCTATGACCTTTCAACAATAACTGAGTGGCCTTGCAATGAAATTAGTCAGGTCCCATAGCATTCTTATATACAATACATTGGGCCTTGTATGTCCAGATTGTTAAAGTGATTGCAACCTTGTACTCCTCCACTAAGAGTACACCTTCCTTGCCTTATTCATTAGCAGCAGGTACTTCTTGTTTTTCTGGAGTTTCACTCACAAGCACTATGACAAAGACTCTTCATGAAGATGCATTTTGTTGTTCACATCATTTGTCAAACCCTCTCCAATTCCTCCTGGGAAACAAGTCTTTAAAAGTCCCAAGGAATTTGAGAGGTTAATGTAGTCCATTTTTTAATTAATTTCTCCATTTGTTCTTTATAAATGCATTAGCTTGTATTTATTATTACTAGTAGTTACATTTGTTAATGCAGGAGTCCAAAGGTGTATGTTCTATGCTTCTAAACAAAGTAGTTAGATTTTTCAGAGTCGCTGTAGGTTTTAAGTGCCTGGTGGAATCCTTATAATGTTTTTAAGGAACAAGCTATGCTCTGTGCTCAAGACTTCCACATTAATAGAAATAAACATGCAGATACTGAATGGATATTAAATATACCAAAGTAATACTATATTGAATATAGCATAGCTCACCTATATTATCTAAAATGTGTATATTATTTTTTGTCAAACAAATCTCTAAATTTTAATGCTTTAGGACCATACTTTATCATACACATAAAAAACAAACTTGTTTTGGTGATATTATTATCTAGATAATCTTCATGTTTTAAGTAAAGAAAGCTCAATTTGCACAATGAGAACATATGTCTGTAAATTAATTTCTCTCTCTAATATTATTTTAAAATGTACTTAACTTCCTATCTTTCTCTAACATAGATAATAAATTGTTCATCACAATGTTAAGATAGATTATTCAGAAATAAAAAGTGAACGATAAAATCAAGTACTTGCTTTTCAGGGTGTTAGTAAGGTGTTAAAAGCAATGGATGACATGAAAGACAGTAAAAGCTTATCGCTTAGAGAAATTCCAACTGAAGTACTTTTATGACTTTGTCTCACTTTAGCTAAGATTTTCACTGATGTTAGAGATTTTGAAATTCCTAGAAGGCTTTTATCCCCAGAAAGAGACTTATTTTCCATTTCAAAAAGAACTAAAACAATTCTTTGTTTTTACCCCTTTTGATACACACATACTTTTACATGGTTTGTGGCATTAAAGAGCATGAAAACCCAAACCTTGGAACTTAGAAACTGAATAAAGTTTTACTTTTGAGATTATGTCAACTGTTACTGGCTTTACTACTCCTTTGCTTTTGCAGAAAAAAATGTAATGGAACAAAGTGATGTGATTAACAAGATTTTTTCATTGAATCACCACTTGCAACTCTATATAGCTCAGCATCTATCAAACTGTCAGATGTACTTCCATCTGTTTACCCGATAGCTTCATTAAAACACAAAGACAGAAACTTCTGATAAGGGCCACATCAAGAGAGAGATCAGACGGAAGCTCAGTAGACACAGCTCTCACTTGACATTTGTGAAAGAGAATCCCACCCTGTTGAGTGGTTCAAAACCTGGACTGGAAATAGGATTACCTACTTGGGAGCCCTAACTATATTTTGATAATACTGAGGAAGCAGACTATCCCTGTATTTTCCCTCTCTATCTTGCTAAACATTTGGAAGGTCCCATTTTCCACCTCAGAATCACAGAAATCTCATGTGTTTATGTATATTTATCATGACATTTCTGCTATATTTTTCTGTAATGATGGAAAGCTCAGAAACAAAGCTATTGTCACCAAAGGAAGCAAAAAGAAAAAACAAGGTTCCAAGATTTAAGTTTGTCATTAACATGGAACAAGAAATTCCTCTGCTAGGATACTACCCCTCAAATACAGAAAGTACTATATCTTCTGAAGACTCTTCCCAGCTTAGTAAAAAAGGCTCTACTTCTCTGTTACCTGAGTTATTATGGTATTCAAGTATTACTAATGCCAATAAAATATTTAGCCATGTTACCATCTGGGGTAACAGTTGGCAATCTGGCTGGGCAGTAGCTCCTGTAAGCAGTACAAAATCAGAGCAGAAAGAATAACTGATTATTTCACACAATCACACAGAATCTTAAGAGTTGGAAAGGAACCTTGAAGGATCACCTAGTTCAATCTCCCTGTCAGAGCAGGACCTCCTAGAGTAGGTCACACAGGAACTTGTCCAGGTGGGTTTTGATTGTCTCCAGAGAAGGAGACTCAACAATCCCTGTGGGCAGCCTGTTGCAGTGCTCCCTCACTCTCACAGTGAAGAACTTTTCTCTTATGTTTGTTTAGAACCTTCTTATGTTCCGGCTTTTACCTGTTGCCCTTTGTCCTGTCATTGGCCATCATTGAGAAGAGCCTCACTCCATCCTCCTGACACTTGGCCTTTGTATATTTGTAAACATTAATGAGGTCATCCCTCAGTCTCCTCTTCTTTAAGCTAAGGAGCCCTGGCTCCCTCAGTCTTTCATCATAAGGGTGATGCTCCACTCCATCATCTTTGTGGCCCTGCACTGAACCCTCTCCAGTAATTCCCTGTCCTTCTTCAACTGAGTAGCCCAGAACTGGACACAATATTCCAGATGCAGTCTCACAAGGGCAGAGTAGAGGGTGAGGAGAACCTCTCTTGACCTACTGCCCACACCCCTTCTGATACACCCCAGGATGCCACTAGCCTTGGCCACAAGGGCATGTTGCTGGCTCATTGATCAGCTCATCCATTTACTGTTCACTTATTAATCGCCTTCCCTACCTCTCTTATCTGCTATAGCAAATCTTAAAACTAGTCCTTAGAGGAGAAAAGAGAGGAAATGTGACTGCCTTGTTTATTAAAATGTAGCAGCTAATGAAAGACACTAAGTGTATAGTTAGATGTCTGAATTAGAGGTCTGCTTCAGAGGTTGTGTGTGCAGAGTACTTTGGAAGATCAGGACAAGTCTTTAAGATATATTTTAGTATAGGACATAGCATTTTTTTGTGTGTGTGTGTGATCAGTTTGTACAGGAGGTTTCCACCCTCTGAGCTCTGTCATTCAGCTAGTTCTCAATCCACCTCACCACCACCTTACTCAATGAACACTTTCTGAGCTTTCCTATGAAGATGTTATGGCACTCAGCAGTAGAGAGTATTACTTTTGTTAGCCATATGGATGTGTTAGATAGCTGCTGCTGCATGCTAGGAGATGCACAACCACTATTTCCATAAACAGGAGCTGTCCAGAAAGCCCAAGAGCTGTAATAAGTTGACATGCTTCCTGAAGTCAGAAACATTTTTCCCATAAAAAAATCTCAGCCCTGAAAACAATCCATCAGCAGCTATGGTGGTGTCAGCCTGGACTTCTGAAGATGGTTATTCCAAGAGGAGTTTTAGCAGTAGAATTGCTGCTTTGATTTCTTGTCCCAGCAGAGAAGCTTAAGGCTAACTACTGTGGCAGATTCTCAATTAACCCCAATTAATAACAAAACTAAATTTAACATAAAATATACTCTACTAGGATTATATGAAATAAGAAACTTTGCAAGATGGAAAGCTCTCCCTTTTTGACCTTCTAAATCTGAACTCTCCTTCAATTGTTTGTTGAAAAGTAAATATGACTAAAGACTTATACAAAAAGTTTATTATTAGAAATAGTATTGTTGGTTAAACTATGTTAAAATCACATAAAAGTATTGAAATATTTTAGAAACAAAATAAGAAAGTATTTTTAAAGATGCTATTCCACTTCAGAGATTTTCAAAATAGACTTTTTTTCAGACATAAAACAGCTTTTAAAATCAAAATAATTTGAAACTAAAATAAACATGGAAAAAATATGTCTATTGATCTAAAACTACAAAAACTAGGAGAGTTTACATATTCATTTTATATAGTATTTTGAAATTCCATCTTTTCTTTTCAAATTGTACTTTATTCCTAATTTAAAAAAAAAAAGAAAAGAAAGAAAAAGGGAAAAAAGAGAAATATTCCTTCCCTTTTAGGCTTAACTGCTTTTTAGATCAACCCTACGTTGAAAACAAGAGTATCTGTAAGACATTTTCTTTCCAAAGGGATTTTTAAACAGAAAAGAGGAAAAAAAATCATGATTTTAATACAATGAAGCATTCTAGGGTGAAATGTCTCATAAAACCAGTGTGATGCAGTGTTACATAACAACTGTTTTCAATTCTCTACGGAAAGTCTTTGAACTTACATGAACAAAAACGGCAGAAAGAAAGAATTGCAAGTACACTAGTATCCCTAGTATCCTTGTATTCTGAAGTAAATGCTATCATAAACTAAATGGAGTGCGGTCCAAGTGGAGTTATCAGTTGTGGGAGGTAAAAACAGGAGAGGAAGAGAGAAGCTTACAAGATGTTATTCAACAAAGTAAAGACAGAAAATGATAAATATTATTTCAAATATAGAGCAGAAACTGCAAGTCTGCCCACACTGTTTAAACAAGTCATATTAGTACAGAAGAAAGATCTATGTCCGCAGGACAGGCAATGGCCTTATGAGTTCAAAACTCCAGAAATTCAGCAACTCCATGCACAAAAGACTCAGTAGTGGAAAGAGTTCTGCAGAGGAGGCTACAGCATTCCTGGGAGCTGTCAGGCAGAGCAAGGACTCTGAGGAAAAGATTTTGAAGCCAGCCTGTACTTATGTTCACATGATTGAATACGCTAATGCAGCAGCTCTAAATATTTCTCTCCATAAAATGACAGTTTAATTTCATAAAATCAGCATAACTTTCATGTACCAAATGCTGAGTTGTGACATGAAATACTTATTTGCATGAATTTCCATCATGCTGTCAACACAAAGTTTCTTGGCAAACCAGTACACGTGCTTGCACCTGCTTGAGTTATTGAAGCTAACAAACTAACCTTCACAAGGCCCATAAGCAAGGCATTGCTTTCTTTAGCCACTTGTGTTCTCCTCTATCTTTCTTCACTATATACAGTAACAGAAAGTCCCGGCTTTGAATCAAAGGCCACAAAAGTCAGTTAAGATTTCTGTCTTAAAACATCATTGCCACCCAAAACCTGGTGCTTCGAAGTTAAGAATCACAGAATCATAGAATGATAAGAAAGGGAAACAGTAAGGAGTTAAACAGATTACGCTTCATTCCATATCAAAAAGAGTTTAAAATACTTAAAATAATTTAGTCCATTTAGATTTTTTTCTTCCCTCTTGTCCCAGTTAGGAATATCATTCCATATTTCATTCTTCATCCACTAAGGTAATGAGTAATTCCATTAATTAAAGAATTGAAAAATGTCAATGTCCAATGTCAGTTTCGTGATGCAAGGAAAAAAATTCATGTTATTCTGCATTTAATACAGTCTTAATAGAGATTAGAATCTGACACTATATTAATATTCTATATTCTAATTATATTCTGTAGCCATTTACAAAACTTTTGAAATCTAAATAACACCTCCACAGTCTCACAACTACTAATCAACAACTTCAAAAAATAATGAATAAAGTGCCAACTTTGCATACCAAAACCATTTAGTGCAAGTTCTTGTGCAACTGTACAAAATAATTTTGGTTTTTTATGTTAAAAGAATACTGATTTTAGTCCCAAATGTTTATTTCCAAGCTATCAATTTTAAAACAAACTAGATTATTGTGGAAAACAATTATTAATAATTTTGAAAGAAAAAAAGGACAAAAAGGTATTTTGTATTTAAATGAATTCAACCTGAATTGGTTGAAAATATTTTGAAGTCTATTATGGCTATTCATAATTTTGTAATTGTTCTTCACAGTATGATGATGCAGTCAAGTTTTAAATATTGACTTAAATATTAGCAAATTGCTTTCCATTTCCGTTAAGAGATAATTCACAAGTTCTTAGATCCCATTATATCCCTATATTTTCCTTTTTATTTAATTTATCCTTATCTGTCTGTAGATATGATATCTCTTAAGATAAGGATCCAGTTGCCTACTTCAGACTTAACAGGTTTTACACTGGAAGGGATGCAAGAGACTGTTGCAGAATAAAGTACCTGAATATATTACAGGGATGCTTTTGATGCTAAACTTTATTGTTCAATCATGACAGACTGACATGATCAAATAGTTGTGGTGGAGGGTTTTTCCTCAGTTTTGGCTTTAATAATAAATAAATAAATCAGAAAAGTAGTAACATCCCTGTAAGCAGGCTCAGCACTACAGGGCTGCATACATTACAGATTTCTTAGCAAAGTCTGCTCTTGGCCTCGTTCAGATTCCATGAACTGAAGCTTGACAAGATCCTTGCACATCATCGTTATTCAGTAGAGAAAGACAGGCTTCTTCAGCACTGTCTAGGATGAAAAGCATGATCACTTACCCTGCAGTTGCTTACACTCCACTCATTCTGATTGTGACAATAGAGCAGATTTACCCTGTTAAACAGAAGCTGTTTAAATAAATTCTTTTCCCTACTACAGTCTCTCATATCCAACAGTGTCTAAAGTTAAAGCTGTTATTTGACATTATTGTATTGAGACTAACAATTTTTTTGCAATCTACATAAACAAGCATGAGAATTATAGTACCTATTCATATATTCAGGTACTCATACATAAAACATTTTACCAATTTAATATAGAATAATTACTGCTCTGTAATATTGTTGGTACTCTGAATCATTTAAGTCAGAAAAGTATTAAAAAGATTTTTTTTCATGTGTCATCCATGCTTTATTTCATTCTGAGAGCATCCTTTGGCATCTGTATGCCTACAGCGATTCAGAAATCTGCTCTAAGATCATTTTACTACAAAAAAAAAGACTCACTTGGATATAAAGAGCCTGCCACTGAGCTGACATCAGACTTTTCATCAGTCACAATTCTCTAAATCTACCTCCACTTTTTTCAGAAGTAAAAATTCAACTGTTTAATGGATTCTGTGACAACAATTGCCATTGTGAGACTCAATATGAGATAGCTAGCTCTTTCCCTTAGGAGGAGAGGTACCTGCAATTACCATATGTCACTCCAGAGACCTGGTCTGAAAGGGCTGACCTTGTGTTGCTATCCAATTCTGTGAGCAGAAGCATGACAGGACACTCACCCATCAACATTAATAATCAGAGAAAGCCGGGCTCCTGGAGCACTGGCTTGGATGTAGAACAAGATTAAAAATGGTTACAGAGTTCCACATGAGTTATTAGCTGTTAGTCTGATGTAAACATGACTAACAGATAATGGAATTAGTTTGGCTGAGCAGAAATCACCCGGAGGAGCCTAACACTTCTCTTCCATTATGAAATATTTCACAGGGGAGGGGGAAGGGTAGACAAAGTCTCGTGTGTCACATTGAAAGCCTGGGTGGGTTATGACATTGCTTGAAACAGAATCCTCTCAAGGAAGCAGATGTGCTTTTTACCTTTACAAAGCCATTCTGGAGATTGAAGGGAAATGAAATTAATATGGAGAATGGGACAAACTGATGGAAAATATTTCTGATCTCAAATCACTTGAAGTCTCATATCTTCTTCATCAAATAGATATCAGTAAACTGAGTATTTTTGTCATTATGGGTTTTTTTTTTCTCTGAAAGTGCATTTATTTTCTTACTAAATTTGTAGATACTTACAAGTCAATGATGTGAATCTTTTTGTTTTACTGTCCTTTTTTCCTTCCATATTTTTTAACACCATTTAATGCAATAAACAGAAACAGACTTGACATTTCACTGTCAAACAGGAACTAAGCAAACTGAACTTGGGATTTAGCAAACTTGCCTGCATGAGTCAACAAGTGATTTTCTCCTGATCAATCAGTGATCAGATCTTAGAAATAAAGGATAAAAAAAAAATCTAGATTTCAGATACGCAGATAGACACCTAGACAAACGCCAAGTAGAAGTAAGGTATTGTTACAGATTTTTATCAATATAACTGACACAAAAATCTACTTCAGTTTGTTAAAGAGGCATGAAACATACAGTTGAAAAATAGAGGTAGCATTTACACAACCTGCAACACTACCAAAAAGAAAGGAAGGGAGCATGGTAGGCAGGGAGGCGGGAAGGATCAAAGCCTAAACTGTAGTCCCATCTTCCACACCCATTTTTTTTTATGAAGAACAAAGAAAAAGAGTGGGTATATATCAGGAAGAAGCAGCACAGGAAGGATTGAGTGCTAATAAAAAAGAATCTCAATTTCTGGGGCAACACTTTTTTTCTGTATTGTCCAGTGATAGGACTCAGGATAATGCAAAAAAGTTGGAACACAAGAAGTTCCACTTAAGAAAAAATTCTTTACTATAAGGATGAGAGAGCCCTGGCACAGGCTGCCCAGAGAGGTTGTGGAGTTTCCTTTTCTGGAGATTTCCAAACGTACCTGGATACGTTGCTGTGTGACCTGATATAGGTGGACCTGCTTGAGCAAGAGGGTTGGACTAGACTATCTTGAGAGGTCCCTTCCAACACCTAACATTCGACCATTCTATGATTCTATGCTAAGTCATGATGTCAATGGCATATCTATTGTTTATAATTAATTTCTCTGAGTTCATTAGTTCTGTTTTGTTTTGCTAATGTTGATCAGGAAAATGGAAAAGGAGAAGGAAAATATTTGTGAAAAATGGTCTGAATAAATTCCAACAAATTATTTACCACTTTTTTTTTTACTCTTGTTGAATGCAATTTAGAGCAATATATGAATAACAAACCAAACCTTTATGATCTCAGGATCTGGAGACATTCTAAAATGGCTTTTCAGAAGAAGAAAAAGTAGCTTGCAGGGGAAAATAAAAAGAAAAAAGAAACATTATACATCAGTTTCACCTGAAATGAACTCCTTAAGTCTCTAATATCCTCAAAAACTGATACTGGAGTTTTTTCATTCTTGTACTAGAAAGACTGAAAAACATTATACACACTCAGTGCTAAAAATTTCAGTAATTTAATCAAGAATTTGGAACAAAATTGCTTCAAGGATGAAGTGTAACTGCAATTCTGTGAATGTTCTAAATTTCCTCCAGCTCCTTTTTCTGCATATGGTCATTGTAGATAACACTTTCTAGGACATCCAGTCTGTCTTCTATTAAACAGCTGCAAAGCACAGTGGGGTGTGAGAATGCAGTGCCCTGGGTAAGTAGCATGATGTTCCTTTTGTCACTATGGACTATTTTTCCTGATGGAGCTTTTAGTTCTGCACATTTCCCCATTCAAAAGCTAATGCTCATTTATTCCACAAACTCGTTTCTCAGCTCAGAAGCTGAAACACTGGAAACAATCTATTCCAAGCACTAGAGTCAACCAAGGAAAAAAAAAAACCAAACAAGGTAAAGATATTCTTGCTTAAACAACCAACAAGGCAGTTAAATTTCATTCTTTGACCTCTATACTATAGTCTTTTGCATGGACTACAAATAGTAAATTGTTAAAGGAGAAATCTTCTGCTATTTTTTCAGCCAAGGAAACAAAAATGGGTAACACTCCATTCAGTTTTGCATTGGAAGAAGATGTAGGCAGAATTTTTTCATGTTCTACATGCAAAGGTAGTTAAACTTTATTTGCTCTGTGGTATAAACACTGTCCATGGATGTCACCATGGATAGGTCATTAAAAGCAGGTTAATAACATTTACCATATAAGTTTTTGGCAGAATTTCTATTATAAAGGAAACAGTTTATGTCCCCTACATCTAACACACTGAGCATGCACCTTCTGAAAATACTGACATAAGTGAAAATCTACTGTAAACTTTACAGCTACTATGTTAACAAATATCTTACTACTGTTATCTTGAGCTCTATTGTTGGACTTTTCAGAAAAAAAAAAAAAACAAACCCTGATATAGCATAGGAATTTAAATGTGGACAAACTAAGAAAATATACATTACAACAAAAGAAAAATAGGTTTTAAATTTTTTCTGTCCTGTTGGAAAGAAAAAAAAAAACCAACAACCCCACAAAGAACAGCAAACATTTTTGTGGAACTAATAACCAATGGAAAGAAAACACACAGGAAGGAGATTTATAGTTTAGCAGTTTGGCTGTTCATAGCAGTTTGATGGTGAACATGAAGCTCAAATTTTTTTAAATATTAAAGAAAACATGTATTCACTGCATAAAAAGTTTCTTTCCTAATCTTCCAAAGACCAAAAAACTAAACAGTGACACAAATAATACTCAGCTATGTATAAACAAGGTCTGTTCATTTATATGTCCATATACACCATACCTTAATCAATGTTTCAGTGTGTAGCACATGACATTCTAGACATTAATGAATAAAGTGTCCTGATAGATCTTCAGAGAACATGAATAACAGCAACTATATTTCATGAGAGAATCAAAGGTATAGAGAAGTGATCTGAAAAATTCCATTAGGGCAAGCAGTAGACTGTACCAGAGCTATGATCTGGACTAAACCTAACCTTGTATCTTCATTAATTGACTTGGTCCTTCTTAGATTTAAGTAACACATTAAAAACCCAAAAGCTTCATATCTAAAAGTTGATGCCATTTTTTAAAAAACTACACCCTGAGAATACAATATTTGATTAATAGTTCACAGTATTGCTTAAAACTACCTGACCTGATGCAGCAAGTGTTTTCCTCGGTTACTAGGATTTAACTCCTATGATTGTCTTGTTGATGTCTTCATGTTGCAGGAAGTCACACAGACAGTGCACATAACACGCACTTTAAGATCTGTCTTGCACAATGTAACTTTGAAATGCCCACACTTAATAAAAAAAAAAGCATCTTTAAACCAACCAATTTCTTTGATAGCTTAGAAGCTCTATGAGAGTACAAATAAATGAGTTTATGGTGAAGGAAATACATCCAGGGGAAAAAAAAAAAGAAAAAGTAAAGCTATACTTCATTTCAATTTTCTAGGCTGACTGCAATCCTACATAAAAATGCACAGTGATTTCTTTGTGAAGTTATAATTTGTGGCTATTCTAATTGTATGTGGTTTTCAAAGGGAAGTTACTCTGTGTAGAAAAGTATAACAAACTTGATTATTCAGGTGCACTGAGTCATGAATACTATCGAAGTCTACTCCCCTCGACAGCGAGTGGATGACTATACTCTATAAATACTCTGTTTATAATAATTACATTTGAATAATGCTGGATGTAATTTGCAGCTTTTGTTTAATGTATGTTACTTATGCATCCTATAGAACTTACTGAAATGCATCATGAACTTCAAGATAAACTAGTTATATTTTTTAGTATTACTTATTCATGACAGAACAGCATTATTTTGATTTTCATTTATACATATGGGTCAAAATTGATTTTTCTTATTTAATTCACAAACTATCAACACATTTGAGGTGCTTAAGCTAATGTTAAACCACATATTTTAACCACTGATAATATAATAATTACTAGGAAGCATATACAGTTGAAAAAAAACCCAACCCAAATGGTTTGTAGGCATCAAAGTAGATTTCTTGTATGAGAAGTTCACAGCCCCTTTTCCAATCTTTATGATGCCTGATCTATGCAGATGAAATAGTGAGTTACCCTGTTATCTCCTGGATGCCTCAAATACTGTGTTGGAGAGATAAGCTTTCTGTTCATCCTATCCTTGTGTTCATACCTTAGAGGTAAGATGTTACCAACACATTTAAAAAACATTTAAATTGAATATAAGTTAAAGTAAAATGCATGTTTCCTCCCAGCTTACAAAATAATGCTTTTTGATTTTTTTTTTATTCAATTCTACTACTTTTAAACATGTTCAAAGGAGAGACTTCGTCTATTCAGATAAGGTTAAACCACAGTGGCTTTTTTCTCCTTCTCAAAACCAGATATAGCTTCTGTGCTCTTGCAGGGAAGACAGCAATAAGACATTAATATTTCCTTACTTTACACCCCAGACAGTACTCTCAGAGAGAACCTCTGCTTTACTATCTCCATCAACAATCATAACCATTTGGTGAAATGTTACATTCCTACAGCCATGCTCCCCTATCAAGCCTCCCAAAGCTCCCAGGCAGATTCAGTCTTCTGGAAAACTACTATATTTGCTTCCAACACAGGAAATCAGGGAAATCAGCTGACTGTGCTTTTTGAATAAAGTAATTACTTTTCTGTGTCCTTAGGTATGCATTTTTTTATATATCCTGTGTTTGACTTACCAATTAAATTTTTATTCAGTCAGAGAGAAATATCAAAACTCCTCTTCCTTTGGCAAACCAGTGACAAATTCTATAGTGATATATAATTAATCATAGAATCATAGAATAGTAGGGATTGGAAGGGACTTTTAGAGATCATCTAGTCCAACCCCCCTGCAGAAGCAGGTTCACCTAGATCAGGTCGCATAGGAACATGTCCAGACGGGTCTTGAAGATCTCCAAGGAAGGAGATTCCACAACCCCTCTGGGTAGCCTGTGCCAGGGCTCCGTCACTCTCACACTAAAATAGTCTTTTCTTATATTTAAATGGACTTTTTTGTGTTTCAGCTTCATCCCAAATAAACATTTGTAGTCTTGTATCTTTTCTATGTTAATAAATATATCTGACAAATATTTCAAGGTTATACAGGTATGTAAGTCATTACTATTATTAACATAAAATACGGTAGTAATTAGTCATTCTCAGATGACTGATCTTAAATGTCTTTTTCTAAGCCACTGTCAACTTCTTCTCACAACTCAACCTAGCTTTTACCTGTACGATGATGAGCAGACCTGGATCTTTTGCCTTCATTAGTGCACACTGAAAATCACTGTCACTTTCTTTTTTGCCTCGATTATGCAGATTACTGATCCCTATGAAGTCTATAGTAATTTTTTTCTTTTTTTTACACAGATCTTCAGTACTTTACTGTATGAAATATCAAACTGAAGTGTCAAAATAATTTCTTCATTCCCATACTACTAAATGGAAAAGACCAGAGCAACACAGGAGTGTGTGCTTGCTTTATTTGGAGTAAAGTTAATTTTCTTCATAGTACCTAGTCTGAGGATATGTTTTAGATTTGTGCTGGAAACACTGTTGATAATTCAGGGACACTTTAGTTATTGCTGCACAGTGCTTGCACAGAGTCAAGGCCTTTTTGGCCTCTCACACAAACCACACCAGTGAGTAGGCTGAGGGTGAAGAAAAGGGTAGGAGGAGACACAGCCAAGACAGATCACCTCAGTTTACCAAAGGGATATTGCAGACCACAGAATATCATGCTCAGCAGATAAAGCTGGGGAGATGCTGGCTGCGGAGGCCACTGCTTCGGGACTGTCTGGTCATCAGTCGGTTGGTGGTGAGCGATTGTTTTCATTTGCATCACTTATCACTCTTGGGTTTTATTTCTCTCTCTTTGTACTTTTCCTTTTCAATAACAACAATAATAATACGGAGAAGATGATTCAATTATTAAAGTGCTCTTTCCTAAACCCATGAGTTTTTTCACTTTTATCTTTCCAATTCTCTTCACCCCATCCTGCTTGGTTGGGGATGGAGTGAACAGCTGAGTGGTGCTTAGTTGCTGGCACAACAGACTATAAAACTACTTTATTCAGATTAAGAAGGTAGTGATTAAAAATGTAAATTTTAAGCATTAGTTTTCTTGTCTGTTTCCCATTATCCTAGCAAAGGGCTCAGGTTTGTTTAATGGGTTCATAGCTAACTGGGCATGCCCAGTACAGATGCTAAATTAAGATCATATTATCATAAAATGTAACTACTACCTTTTTTTTCCTTTTAAATTAGGAATTGGCCAGCTACAGACTTTTCATTACCAGCAGAAGATACAGCCAAACAAATGGATTACATCTTTGCTCATATTGCTCCTGTTGTCCTAGAATGTGATTATTTCAGTTTTATAGGCAATCTGTCATTTTGCTAATTCAATGTATGACACTACAGGACAGCAGCTGAAAATTCTGCATGACCCTACTTCCTGGTAGGTTGCTGGATTTCTTTTTTACATTTCTGTGATTCTCTGCTTGTGAATGAGATACAGCAAAAACCTGTCTTTTATAGGATCTCATTTCAGAGTGATTATTCTGTTCTCTAAATGAAAATTAAAAGGTTTCTAGCAAGTTGGCAAGGAATGTTCTTTACAAATTTAAGACAGTCACTGTTAGTTTGGAAGCAAGGAGTGTTACAATTACCAATTAGGAGACATCATTTGGTTTACTAACCACCAGTTTAGGCTCTATACTCTATAGCTTGCACTGTTAGCCTATTCAACGGGCTTTCATAGCTTATTTCATTTCATTGTGTACCTGAGGTTCATATAAATAGG
The DNA here is from genome assembly GCF_028858725.1 of Colius striatus. Lineage (NCBI taxonomy): Eukaryota > Metazoa > Chordata > Aves > Coliiformes > Coliidae > Colius > Colius striatus. The sequence goes on from NC_084762.1 coordinate 11,611,674, forward strand.
TCAAACTTCTTTTTCTTTTTTGCAATTCAAATAACTTTCATGCATTGTCATGAAAATACATTGTTTTTCTGCAGTGACACAGAATCATATGTTTGTTGTCTTTCCTTTAAATCCTAGTTTGTGGTAAAAGCATCATATAAGGTAACTTTAAAAGGGAATATATATGAAGTTCCAGGCTCCAATGACTTGACTACAAGCTGTATCCTCATTCTCAGTTGCTGCTGGACTGCACTATACTGAATGACAGGTCTATAATCGAGCTCCTATCTGTGCTTCATGAGCATCTAAAAATGTTTTCTCGAGTGGTCTCTGGGATTTGTGCAAAATCTTACACTCTGAAAGATCTTTCCACCAAGCTGCTAGTGGAAAGATCAGTATCAGTCAGCTTCAGCAATTCTTAATATCCTTTTAAAAATACATAATTTATACATTCTCATGGATTGTGGCTGAAATCTCTTTCCCATTTTGTAAATGTTTCCTTTCAGTATTTGTTCACATTTTAATTACCAGAGCAGAGGTTTCTTCTTGATGTTATTACTGCAAAACATCAGACACACTATCTACACCAGTATCCTATTGAGAAGGATCAACAGACAAACTAAATGTTTTCTTCCTATACAAATATTTCAGGACTTGACCTCTCTAATAGAAACTCCTTCAGTTTCTCAAAATCCTTACTGCCCAAATAAAAAAAACAAACCCTGTTTCTTTTCCCTGTGTTTACCAATTCACAGACATGTTGTACCCATATGACTAAAATATCTTGAGATATATTTGAACATTTGATTTATTTGCTATTGTCCTCTTTTTTTTTAGCTCTTTCCCAGTTCTGTTCAAATTCTCTGGTCACAGAATCTCAATGACTGGAAGGGACCTCAAAAGGTCATCTAGTCCAACCCTCTTGCCAGAGCAGGACCACCTAGAGTAAGTCACACAGGAACTCATCCAAGTGGGTTTTGAATGTCTCCAGAGGAGACTCAATAATTCATCTGGGCAGCCCCTTCCAGTGTTCCATTTGTTTCTTCCCATGATATTAAATGCCCAAGATGCTCTCTATTGTATCAAAAAAGTACATTTTCCCAGAAGTTATCCAAAGGCAACCCCCAAATTAATCTGAGGAATATGTAATAAAAACATTGAAAAAACGTCTCTTAGAATTTCTTCTTTCTTAGTAGCAAAAATATCTTTATTTTTCATATTTCTTTAATTATTTTGCATTATATATATGGAAAGAATTCCATCATAATTTGGTTTTAATTTGGCATGAATCCATCCCAATAATAAGCCTAAAGTGCAAATATCTCAGAAAAAGGTTGAAAAAAATCCCCACTGGCTTATATTTTCAAGAGTAGGTACATGCTAAGGAGTGAATGAGAACAATAACATCAGAAGTAGCTATGAATTGGTCTATACATTTTTCCAGAGCTTTTTAGTTAAATTTTGAATGTTACGTAATTGTTAAGAATAAGAATTGGGGTTGTAGGCTATAAATTCTAAACAGAGCACAACATTACACAAAAAGGTAGCCATTGGCCAATAACTAAAGCACATCAACAGCTCGGTGTTCACTGTTACCTCTCACAAAAAAATTAAGACCTGTTCTAACAGCAAGGTTAAATGAATGTATGTATAGCATGGTTGTCCTGTTAAGGCACTAAAGATAAAACTCTAGCAGTGCACTTCTGATATCATCAAATCACATAGTAGGTAGCTAATTTCTAGTTAATTAAGTATGCAGTAGGTAGCTAACAGTGTGTGTGTAAAACTCTTATCCTTTTTGAACTGAATGCTTCAGGACCTGAAATTTCCCTCCAAAGTGAACATAACAAAAAGGAAACATTGAAAAGGGATGAGAAGGATAGAAAGCCACTGTATAGCTGAGCCTGGACCTATGTATTTTTTTACATATATATTAATGATATTTTATTCTGTTTACTTTCAGAGACAGAGCTTATTATACTAAATCTTTAACAAGTGCAGTACTTCATTTAGCATCACATTTCCAGCATTACTTATCAGTCATCACAGTGCTATACATCTCCAACTTTCTACACCTTGGAGTCTAGTTGTATTATAGAAATTGAACTTAGATTAGAATGTATATGAAAATTATTTAAATGTCTATTTAAAATGTTTCTGAATCTGTGTTTCTAAGACAAGATTTCATAAAAGCACCATTGAAATGAAAATCGTCAGCTTCCAGGATTTTTTACTTGCTCAGCTGTAACTGCCACAACTTTTATTTTTTTAGAAAGGGTAATAGTGGCTTCTGAAGTTCTCTCAACACATTCCCCTTGATGATAAATGAAACACACAACAGAAAGTAACACCGCTATGCAAGGAAACATTTTCCTGATTGAGAAGGGAAGCACAGTTTGCACACAGATGGCTTCACCTCTTCTAGAAGAAGCTTAAGAAAATTACATTCAGGGCTTGAAATATAGTAAGTTTCCATCAGCTCTGTTGCATTTAGGAGGGGCAGGGGATGTAGGTATGTTTAGGGAACTTCAAAGAAGCCTGGATTTGCTGCACTGTAACTGCTCTGCTTCACATATGGAGTACTTTATTTTTCAATGCTTTGTAGTTTGCCAATATGTAAATCTCATTACATCTCTAAATCTCATGTTGAAGACTATGTATATATTTAATGTTGTATTCATATATATGCACTCTTTTATGATATAAATATATTCAATGATAAAGAAAAAAATGCACCTAACATATGTAACCTAATTATTAGCTTCATTCAGGTGGGACCTCTAACTTCAAAAGAAGAGAAAATGTCATGATGGAGTTGAACTGTTGGCAGCAGTGGCTTTAATTAGGCTTCACTTCAGTTCATGTCACCATCACTGCTCTTTCCGGCTGTATACAGCTCTCAGAAGGAATATAGAGAACTGTCTAGGCAGTCTTAAAATCTAAAGTCAACTGTCACTCATTCTTCCCAGAGCCATGAACCTCTGGATCGCACCTGACACAAATCTCTGTATTAAAGCTGTCACTATTGATAAGAAAAGTGCCGATAATTTTTTCTTTCATAAGAAAATGCTGCCCTGTTGGAACACCCACTGCTCAGCATATCACAAAAGAACATTCCGAGAGAAGACTTTGTTATGAGAAACAGGAAAAGACTCAGCACCCCAAAAAATTAATCCAGCACTAATCAATAGAGCAATATGGAAAGTAGCATTAAGAATTCAATTATCACCTTAGTATCAATAAAACCTGGCATAAACTCATAAGACTGCATACACACCTTGAAATCATACAAGCCACAAGAGTCCCTGAAAAAGTTAAGAATACGAGTATTTTGATAGTTTTCTAACTTTTTTTTTTTTTTTACTGTGGTGGTTTCTTCTTCCTTTACAGCTGATTTTCTTTCTACATTATTGAGTCAAACAAATCTCAGTCCTTTCTGTAATTATATGTTTCAGAACTGTTAACTTGATATTTTCACAATATTTAATGTTCAACTCTAATTTTATTGTGTACATTGGAGCAGTCCAACACTACTATGTAGGGGTAATTAATTACTAATGTTTATTTTAAAAGCTTTCAGGAAACCAGAGTTTACTTTTCCTTAACAGAATGTACTGTTCAAAAACTCCATCTCTTCTTGTTACTAACTTTTGTGGATGAAACAGATTTTACTTAAAAGGTTTGCATGCCTTTTTCTATTGTTTCATGGCAAAGTACATGAAATCTTCTGTCTTAAACTTCTAAAATCTGAATGAATTAAAAACAAACAAAGCCAAACAAAAAAACTTTTCTAGGGATTAAATTTGGGCTCCTGTATTATGCAATCATTTGACTGTATGAATGTTGAAACAGTGTAAGTTGAAATCCTGCTGGAATACTGAGAGTTGAACACAGAGGCATGAGTCATTTAAAATTTAATTTCCCCTAGATTTACAGTGAAGTCTCAGCTTTGATATATGACATCTGTGTCCCAACAAACTGGCCATTCTTAACATTATCACGCTTCAAACACACGCTTCTATCACTAAATTTTAAGGTATAAGGAATATTTGGATCACTGGTACAGGAATACAATAATGAATTAATAAACTGAAAGTGACAGAGAATGCTTTGAAGAATGTACTTATGATGAACAGACATAAACCAAGTTGCTAAGTTTCTGATTCAGCAAAGTGCTTCTGCTCAAGCATGCCCATTGATCTGAGCCAGTGAGGCCTGGCACAGTGGAGTGCACTGGGGGACTTAGCCACTTATCCAAAAGCTTGCCGCAGCTCTCTTCCCATTAGGGACTAGTAAGACGTGTGTGGTGGCAGGAGTAGCAGTAGACGACTAGGGCACAGTTGGCCTAGAGAGTCAAGGCTTGCAGGGAGGTGATGACCAGGTTCCCTTATGCTTTCAAATGCACAGTGACTTTGCCCTTGTGAACATCCTATGGAACTGAATGACCACCCCCCCCCCCCCACCACTATTCCCTATTCAATTCTCACAACGAATAAAAATAAAGATTCCCCTCAGAAGAAATTAAGTTTGAAGTTTCAATCAGAATGGGAAATGCCATCATGTCACACGATTGTGAAGACCAGATCTACAAAGAAGACTGAGTCTAGAACTTCTGCTACCCTGACTACAAACCTAGTCTTGGACCAGAAACTGTGACAAGACAGGTTTTTGCCAGCTCTAGTCCAAAGTGTGGCACTTAGCTTGTCAATACATGACTCACTTCAGCCAAATTCTAGTTCCATCCCCTCAACTAAGGCCTGCAGCAAGGCCTTGAGATAATTTTATGTATTGCTAATCCTTCAAAAAGGCTCAATGAAGTTATTTCCGAAATTACTAAACTCCCACTTTTTCCAACCCATTATTATTTTAGAATGAAGTAGCCTGCTTTAATCTAGTTTACTTTTTAAATATCTTGTCTCCATCCCTGTCTGATATATGTATGACCAAAATTCATTATCCTTCTAGGAGGCTCCAACTCATCACATAGAAAAACAATCTAGTTCATTATAGCCTAATATAGCTTTGAACTTTGTCTGAAAAAACTTTGTTTGAAAGTTCCTTTCAAACTTTATATAATATTCTGTACACAAAAGTTGTCTTATCTATCTTTTTTCAAATAGCATAGCAAGTAATAAAATTAAGTACCTCATTTATAAATACTCAAGTACCTAAATGTAGGCAGTCTAAATGATACCACTTAGAAAGAATTGGGTATTAAAAATTACATTCTCACAATGAAGTACCTTTTAGACTGATGAAAAGAAAGATATATTGGCTCCTATACTGTGTCAGTCTGCAGCCAAATTACCTTGCTCAGTGCTATTTGGAGTTGGATTTTATATATATATATACATAAAGAGGTAAAGGAATAATGCTGAATGAAAAATAACCTTACTATTTAAAAAGCTCATCCTGTTGCCATTACTGAAGCAGTAGGAAACTTAGCTGCTAATGAACAACTCCAATCTTAACTACATCTAATAAAAAATTTGCTTTCCCTAAGTAGAACTGAGAGGGAAAAGTAGTCTTACAGTATAAGAAAAATGCCATCTTCAAAAATATTACAACCAAATCATCTAATTCCACAAAGAAAATGTATTAGCACATTTTTTATACTACTCAGAAGAAGACAGAAGCTTATCTGCTTCTGTGTAAGGAGAAGGGATTAATGGATCTGATTGCAGAAAGGTAATTAAAGCACTAATGTAAGATTATGAAATGCTAACTTTTTTATTGAATCTAAATCAGTATATACTAAATATATAACAAAGAAAATTTTAAAAATAATTTTGAAAACTGTCTCTCCTGGCTAAAAACTTCCTCTCATTTGAAAGTAAATCAGTTATGAAGCTTGTTAGAAGTCTTCATATTGATCTAAATATCCATCTTTGTTGAAACACAACCAACCATGAATGTTGTACTCTTGAATTTTTCTTATTCTTCAAGGACATCTCACATTACTAGGGACACACAAGAATGACTACAAAACATTCAGTTAGCAGTATGTTCATCTTGTACCAGCACAAATACCCAAATGAGCCAGCATTAAAGAGAAGGGCAACCCTCATGTTCTTTCTCAAAAAAAAAAAAAATCAATTTACAATCTCCCACATGAACCTCTCTCATTTTGGTTTGTACTTGCTTTCTCCTTATTAAAGGAAAATTGAAAAAGCCACATTTTCGCCACTGACTTATTTTTGTCAATTAATGAAGTACGCATATTTGTTTTAGGAAATAAAATTAAGAGATGTAGTTTTAATAAATTATATGAGTAGTTGGATATGAATTGTATTTCTCTAAATTTTCCCTGACTTAAGTTCCTGGAAAAAGATAAGTTTCTACAGTATATAAAAAGTGTTTGAGAAAAGAATCAGAATTTGCGAAACAGACTGTATGATCAAAAGTAAAAAAACCCACGTTACACTCTAAACACCTGGAGAGGTTTTTGATTTTGTGGGGTTTTTTTTTATTTTCAGCAAGGCAGCAGAAAAATGACTTATATGTATCTTAACAGTCTAACTTAGCTTCATCTCTCTTCTGCTCTATAATTCCTAGACAAAACCAGCTCCACCATAGCCTTTCTGTAATAATAATAATTAGAAATCCACAAAAGCTGGCTACAGGTAGCGTTCAGGAATACAAGAGGACAGAGTTGGAACTACCCAAAATAAGTCTTACATTAGAAAGTCAGGGTAGAATCATAGAATTGTTTAGGTTGGAAAAGACCTTTAAAATCAAGTCCAACCACTAACCTAACACTGTCAAGCACTAAACTACATCATCTCATCACCTCATCTACATGCCTTTTAATTATCTCCAGGGATGGTGCTCCACCATCTCCCAGGGCAGCCTGTGCCAGTATCTAACAATCCTTTCAGTGAAAAAGTTCTTCCCAATATCCAATCTAAACTTCCTCTGGTGCAACTTGAGGCCATTACATTCATTGCTTGGAAGAAGAGACCAGCCCCCATCTCGCTACAAACTACTTTAGGTAGTTGTAGAAAGTGATCACGTCTCCCATCAGCCTCCTCTTCTCCAGACTAAACAAATCCAGTTCCCTCAGTCATTCCTCATCAGACTTGTTCTTCGGACCCTTCAACAACTTCATTGCCCATCTCTGGACACTCTCTAGCACCTCGATGTCCTTGTAGTGAGGGGCCCAACACTGAACACAGTATTCGAGGTGTGGCCTCACCAGTGCCAACTACAAGGGGACAATAACTTCCTTGTTCCTGCTGGACACACTATTTCTGATACAAGCCAGGATGCCACTGTTCTTCTTGGCCTCTTGGGAACACTGCTGGCTCGTGTCCAGGTGGTTGTTGATCAACACTCTCCGCTCCTTTTCCACCAGACAACTTTCCAGCCACTTTGCCCCAAGCCTGTAGCATTGCATGGAGCTGTTGTGGGCCTTGTTAAACCTCATATAATTGGCTTCTGCCTATTGATCCAGCCTGTATGATGATGTTGCTGTTGGTATCCTACCAGACCAGCACATGTGTTTAAACAGATGTGTTTAAACAGATGAAATGATCCTGTCATGTCCCTAGGGCAGGAGGTGTTGTGTCTCGTATCTGGGGTTTCAGCAGCACAAAACATGGTTTATTCAAAAAGCAAATGGAAGTACCTCATATCTCCCCATCATCTTAAATAAATTTTCCTCAATTCATTTGGCAACCTCCTTTGGCCTCAAATTGAGCCACAAAAGGTTTAGATTGGTGTCGTAGTTTAGGCCTATTAAGAACAAAGGACCACCATCAGCTGTAAGTACCAAGGGCCTTTGAACTCTCCTAAGGACAGAAAGGGCTCAATTGTCACTTATGGTCCTGGGCAAAACAGACAAGAGGAAGAAAATAGAAATTAATTTAACCCACCACCAACCAAAAAAAAGATAACAAACAGAAAACAACACAGAGTGCTACGGTGATGAAGAGTACAACCAGCTCTTCAAGGCCACCTTCCCGTCACCCACCTCTTCTTCCCGGTCTCAGAGTCTGGATCTTGGTATCTTTACCTCAGCAGTGGAGGGGATAGGAATGTGAGTGCAGTCAGTCCCTCACCAATGGCTCCTACTGCTCTTTTCCCCTCAGGGCAGGTGAACTCCTTACTGGTCCTCCCTGGTCCAGCACAGAGTCCTTCACACATTGGGCAGCCCCGCATGAGCTGCTTCGATGTGTGTTCATCCTGAGGCTGCTGGTCCTCTTCTGTGGGGCCTGCAGGCTCTCCAGCATGGCCTGTACCATGGCCACCTCCTCACACAGGCTCCTGCCTATCCAGGGGCACTCATCCGGAACTGCTGGTGACTCGCAGTCCTACCATGGCCCTTCACAGGTCACAGGCCTATACTCTTGCCATGGGTTGCAGACGTGTCTCCGGTTCGATGTTCCTTCTTCCTTCCTTCTGGAAGGGGCTGTGGAGTCCACATGGCCACCTCCATCTTGTACCACTCCTACACCTCCTCTTCTGCTGCAGATGTCTCTCCTTAAATAGTGACAGCAGAGGCACTAGGTTGGCACAGCAAGGCCAGAGGTGGTTCCAACTCAGAGCTAGGAGATGTTTTGAGTATTGCTTTTGGGGGCAGCACTGCAGCCTGCTTCCCCTGTTACCAAGCAAGAAACAGCTCCACACAAATTCATTATAATTGAATATTTGGAAAACGTTATTCAACAGAAAGGTTGTCAAGCATTAGAAAAGGTTCTCCAGGGAAGTGGTTGAATCATCATCCCTGAAAGTATTTCAAAGATGTGTAGACATGGCACTTAGGGACATGATTTAGTGGTAGATGTGGTAGTGCTAGTTTAATAGTTGGATTTAATGATCTTAAAGGTCTTTTCTAACCTAAATAATTCTATGATTCTCTGCCCCAAAAGTCAGGGACTAGTTGATCTGGTACAACAAAACTCTGTCACTCTTCTTTCTCTATGTCATTTAAGTTCTTGGTAAACCTGAATTGCTTTAAAGAACTATGCTTTAAGCCACAACCTAGTCTGACACATGTACCAGAGAGACATACTACAAAACCTGCAATTTTAATAGTTATTTTTTTCTAACTAAAGATAAATTCTCCCATATGTTATTCACATTCTGTGAACAGAGTCCCAGAATCTTAAAGGTTGGAAGAGACCTCAAAAGATCATCTAGTCCAATCCCCTTGCCAGAGCAGGACCACCTAGAGTAGATCACAGAGGAACTCAAAAGCATTTTCCAAACCACTTCATTTTTTTAAGGAGTACCACTCTTTTTATGCTTATACATACAGAACTGTCTTCCAATATGTCACTAGAAACAACTGATTTTAAATTCTTTATTCATTTTAGCCAGGAAAATATTTTCCATAATGTGTGTGTTTAAATAAAAATTATCCAATTAAAAAGTAATTTCTATAGAGGATTTTATTTGTTGATATTTACTGTTGTATGTATTTGCCTAGTGTGATACCATTTTAACCTGACACTTTTGGCAGCTACTTTTAGTAGAAACCATTTTTATGATGCTTTGCTGCGTAAACCTGATAAAATACTAATAAAACACTTCCTTTTGACCAATATCTGTTTCACTTATACTTCTAAAAATGTAGAAGAGAGCCCTAGTCATCTTCTATTTTGAGCTTATTTCATACAAGGTTTCCTTATTTTTGCCTGTCCTCTGGCAGAACACATTCTAAACTGCTGTGGAAAAGTAACAGATTCGTCTTTAGGTCATATAATATTGAAGGAATTATTGACTATTTCAAACTCATATTATCCACCTCTTGCCACACTAAGGTGTTAACTTCAGTTTTTCAAGTGATTAAGACTGACAGTGACTTCCTTGAATGACTATAAAGTACTGTACAGAACAGAACTCTGTTTCAAAGCCTCTGTTGTCACTCAAATACCTTGTTATAACTGTTGTTAATATGTGGGAGTTGACTCCTTTGTAGACTAATACAAGACAAACAAAATAGCCTAAACTTTAATGAGGAAATGATCTCATGTCTTTCAAAAGCTAAGATTACTCTATCAAAGATTTCTCTGGCAATGCTGTACAACAAATTACATTTTTTTCAAGTTACAAACTAAGTTAAAAGAAACAGGGAAAGAAGTGTCACTTGATTGTACTTCTTTCTAATCAGAAACACATCACAAGCCTAGCTTCCTCATTGGCAAATTCAAGGTATGTTCATAGAGTACGGTAACTGTCAAAGGGTATAGTCTACCTGAAAGCACCAATAATGTAACTGAGATCTTGGCTGCATTGCCCAGTGCACAGCCTGAACTGTTACCTGATTGTGATATGTGAAAATAAACCAAGCACAGATAATTATTATGGAAGAGCTTAGCCCAAAGCTCTGGTCTACACCTGACCTGCTCTTACGATTAGATATGCACAGAAAAGACACAGGGAAGTACAGACCAGCTCATAACAAATTCTTACTAACACATTTCAAGCAAGAAGGCAGGAGGTGACAGTAATCCAGGTAACAAGGTCTGGATGGCTTTAGCTATGGAGAAAGCAAAAAAAATTGGCCTGGGGTGATGTGACCAACGAAACCATTGGTGACATACCAACCAGCTATATTAGAAAGTAATGAACAGTGAAAACAACAGCCCTTGCACAGAGATACTGTTCTACTTATAAACACGTTTTACACTATATGCCACTAAGCAGTGTGGTTCTGTCCCTGTGGCTATTTCACTCATGACAACTAATCTCAAATATTGCATTTTATAAGTCCCCATCATACCCTGTGGTTTAGTTTTCCACTAGGATCCCAATCTTATACAGCCAGTAGCATAATCCAAGATCTTTCACGTTGCAACTCAGAGAAGAATAGAGATGCCCACGGCCATTTTTTGCAGTCTTCCATCAAGGAACATGCAGCACAGAGTAGATTCTGAGCTTTCCAGGGTTTCCACTGCCCCTAGAGAAGACACTTAAATATCAGCACTGTCAAAAATCTCTGACTAGTGTTTCAGTACTCACGAATCAATCAATTCTTCCTCAGCAATTCTTACAATTGACCAGTCTCTCCCTGTAACACTTGTTTTAAAAACCTTGTACATGGAGAACAAACTCCCTTGAGGCATCAGTCCTTGTACTGTGTACCTCTTTCCTTGTCCTAGCTTAGCTTAGTCTGTTAAGAATGCTAATTAAGCTCCTACTGTCTGATAACATATGCACAACACCATTTTTACAGTATTATACAAATATTTAAAATGTTTTGACAGACTGTGTTCTGAGAAGACTTAACTGAATATAAAATGACTAAATCACAGGAGTTCCTTGGATGATGTAACAGTTGATATGCTGTATGTAGCACAGGCACAAGCTCAAACACAGTAGGTAGTACTTATGATTTATAAAATTATGAAGATGGCATTAAAAGATTCACTACAAATCAATGTTTCACTGTTTTGGGAGAATGAAACTTTGTAGTATTATTACTTTTGGTGTTTTACTTCTGTATACATGCATATAAAGCTGAATTTGCTAGTAAATACTATAAAAAGCCTGTAGCAGGTAAAAAATACTACTTGCCTCCTAGCTTACAAGAGAAAGGATACACTGTTTTATCTATTTACCACAGAGAAGTACAAAAAAGGTACATTATTGACCTTTCTCCCCTTTGATCTTTCTCTAAATTATTGAAACACTGAATGTTTTGTTTCCACTGCAGAAAATAAACCAAACTGAAATTGAACAATCAGCCTCAGAGGTGTGCTCTCCCATCCATGTATGTACATCCCCTCTATTATCATTAATGAGAATTATCCATGCATATGGGAAGAGAGATCAGACCCCTTTATTTAGATGAGACTGACTTTAATCACTGTGAGTTAATGCATAATTTTGTGTCATGCTTGTGTGTTTGGTGAGGCAACACATTTGAGGTTCTCACTTTACAATCCAAGACTGATGGTGTAAACTGAGAATTTTGAAACATGAGAACATAAAATTATAACTCAGAAATATTATTCTCAGGTTGCTTGTCCTCTGGAGAGGAGGAGACACAGCGAGATGGAGTGACTTTGCAAAAGCAAACCAGGACAGAAAGCTAGTGTTGAATGTCACAAGTGTGACTTTGCATCAAATCCCTATTATTAACAAAGCCCTACAGCCATCACTGAGGTCTGTTGTAATAAATTATTGCTCGCATTTATTAAACACAGGTCAGCAAACTTACTTTCCTAGCGAAGCTTCAAAATTTGCATTACCTCCTAACCTCACAGTAACCTTGCATTAAGCTCAGTAAACATGTTTATTTAAACAAAACAAGAATCTAGAAAAATTATTTAAATGTATTACAGAACTCAAACTCAAACACACTGTACAAGGGGAGACCCAAGACTTGTTTAGGGAAAAACTTATGCTATTCTGACCTCCATTTTAAAATCAGTCACAGCCTCAAAAGCAATACTCCACTTCTATGTCAAATATACTATCTTTCCACTGCGTCATTATTTACTAGTAATCATTTTTTTAACCCGCATCAATTCCGCTCCACGGAGACTGTACTTTTTTTTTAAGATGCATAACTGTGAAGACATTTCCTGCTTCCAAAAATAAAAAGAAGGTATGGACAGATATAGGTAGAAACTTCTTTTTTTTTCTCCTAGACAAAATACTTGAGAAATTTCCTAAAATTGAAGACATATATCTGCAGGTAAAGGACAGAAATTTGCACCTATGAAAATGTATCTATAAAAGAGACAGCTAGTGAGGACTCATTGGGAAAATGATGATCCATGGCCATGATTAAGCTTGTCTATCAATCTTTCCTTCAAGTTTCCACATTATTGGATGCTCAAACCATCTTTTTGACAAACATAACTTTTTAAAACAGCTTTCAGCTATTCTCTTGTGATTTCCAAGGTTCTGTGTAGAGCCATGAGTGACTTGTTCAGGCCATCTTAAATAAACATATGTCCTACACCACACAATTAGCCAGTCAGAAATGTACACAGGCAACTAAAAATGTATAAAAAGTTTAGAATGTGCTAAAAGTATCCTGACGTTACAACTTTTCTGTCTCATTGTCACAAAGAGCTTTTCTCATTGAATTCTGCGTGAGGCCAGAAGGATCTAAACAGTAACTGACACAAACACGCAATGCTTCAGTTTCAGGAAAGGGTATTTTTAGTCCATTGAGTGATGAAAAAGTGATTCTTCCACTCCACTATGTTACATCACTCTCAATATCTCAGTGGAGGAGACAGAGCAAAATGATAAACACACACAGGCATACAGTCTATGCTGTGTACGTATGAAATGCCACACACTCGGAGTTTTGCAATTTAAGATGCAGTCTTTATGAGAGGAATCATGAGCACATAGCAAGAGACACATTATAAAGGTAACTAACACACAGATTTAGCAGGAGAGTGCACTCTCCTAATGACATTATTTATTTCTTTGTTCCAAATGTACTATTCCACTAAAATCATAAGTGAGATGAGAAATAAGTACAGTATTGAGGTGTCTTTTTCATCCTGATAAAAACTGAATGGTTTTTTTTAAGGCAGATATCTCATTGCACCACTGATTGCTTCATGTGCAAATATTTTCTGTCAAGTCAACAGAAGGATTCACATTAAGGCTTAAAAGCAATAATGAAATTCCTCTGAGCTATCTGTTTGGCCAAAATTGTTTAAAAACATGTTGAACATTGTAGATACAGAAAAGAGCAACTGGATAGTGGAGTAAAGCATTTGCATCAGAGATGATTCTTGGTAAATTATTAGCATGTTGTTATTCTAGTACCTTAGTAATTCATTAATTACTGTCCAGATGTGCAATCATAGACTTATTAAGTAGAAAGTACTACATACAAAATCGTGTATTTCCTTTCCAGTGTTCTCCTGTATTATATAGAACTGTTAAGAGACAGAGATGTTGCTAAAACTCCCTTCTTCAGCATTGTATATTTGCTATAGAATAAATCTAAAAGTGTTTCATTGCAGAGGAAACAATTTGAATGGAATCCAATTCATTGCTATGATACCAAAGAAAATTTAAAACATCTGTCCCTTTCTGAACAAATTGGTTTGGATTGTGCTCTACTGCTTCAACTAAACTACAGAACACTTTTCCTTTTTATACCTTTACTTTATACTGTCAAGAAAGTCTTCATCTAATCAGTACACCTTTCTTTTAAATTTTTAATAATCTTGTCAGGGTACGTTTGCTTTCTTTTCTTAATTCTCACAGTAAAAAAGACTTTAGAAAAACTATTTTGATATAAACATGTGATCCATAATCCTGAAAATTTACTTATACTTTCATTTCAATCTGTTTTATTTACACTACTCTGTAGATTATGTAGGGTTATGACCATCCATCTGTAAATTAATTTACTCGTATAAAAATTGTTAAAACAGTAAAAGTAGCACAGTTAATAGATAAAAATATGAATATATTAAAAACTTTAATAAAAAAGGTAAAAGAAAATATTTTGGTTACAATCCAAGTATATACAGATAGCCTAAAATTAACAATGGTGAAAAATGAGAAAAAAGCCTACTCACTGAATAGAAAACATACATCATAAAAAAATTCATAAACATTGCAGTCTCTCCACAGAAAATTCACTTCAAGGTAAAACTAATGACTATTATATTTGTAAATTCTTTGAAAAAATTTCTTCCTTTCCAAAAAAATTGTATTAATTTCTTAATCACCATGGGTTAATTAGTTCAATTAAATATTCTCACACAAAGAACTGGCTAATTCTTATACTTGATTAAAAGGAAATATATCCCTCACAAACACCTTCCCTTCCCTTCTTTCTATTACCATTTGAAAAACTTTATCGATACTTATAAAACTAAGTTAATATTAAGGACTTTGCCTTCAGGAAATGGAAGCACCTGTATGAAATCAACATCTACTGAAGTTTAAAAGAGTGCAAGAGGGCTGGAGAAACATTTAGGGTCACAGAGTCACAAGCATATGGCATAGAGGTACAACAGCAATTGCCAATAGTAATGAGGGGAAAAAAAAGAGGTTAAAACCTTCTTGGACCTTTTTCTACTCTCTCCAGAAAACCTATTCTTGAGTAACTAATCTGCCCCTTAAAATTAGACACATGAATTCATGCTCGCAGTGTACGGTGAAATGTTAAATGCTCACACAGCCTAGAGATCCAATTGGGTATTTAGGTTTATAATGGTTTTAAGAAAATTGAGTGAAATTCAGTCAGACTAGAAAAAATAGCTGAATTCTGATTCAAAGTTTTGCCTCGGTATTACACATACTCAATGTCTAATTGTCTACTTTTCTTTCTATGGCAAATAATGTAAAGTATCAGAAAAGAGAGTCCTTTAATTTTATAGCTTTGGTCATTTCTGTCTTGAATTTGACAGCTACTTTACACAGGCTAACTTTCCTAAAACTTCTGTGAAAACAAAGAAAAAATAGCAAATTAAAAAGGTGCTGATGCAAAGAGGTATTTAATGCTTACAGTTATGAAAAAGACTTTAGAGAAAGGTGCAGCTGCTCAACATCTATTGGAGGTCAAAACAGTGGATGAGAAATCTGTTTCTCACTAGCGAGTCATGTGGCTTTAAATTAAGCCCATCAACAGTATTACTGTGCTCATCACCATTAGTCATATGCTTGAATATGTTTGGAAATTTTTTGGTTAAAGATCCTAACTATCTCACATCAACAGCAGTAGTTTACGAACAATTATATACCTACTAACTATGAAAACTAAAGCCATGAACTACAGATATGAAAAATTCTACACCAATTTCAGTTAAAGCAATTATGTAATAATGCAATAAAAAAATCCTGATGCCAGTAACTTTCTAAATTCCCATTTGAACACAACTTCAAGTGATCTAATATTTCTCAACTCTTACACATTACTAACTTCCAATCTGCACACCACTGTATCTTCTGAACTGCATTTACTATTCAAGCACAGTTACCCACAAAGCAACATACACACAAAGATCTGAGGATACTAATTGAAAAAAATTCAGAATCTTCCATCACAATGTAATAAAGCTCGGTAGGGAACTGTAATTTAACTGCTACCAATACTTTCATACCTCTGATAGAAACTGCTGATTGCCAAGTAACTGCTTGCCATGGCTCTTGATTAATGCGGATTAATATTTACAAGTATATAAATGGTGGATGTCAGAAGGTTGAGACAGCTCTTTTTTTCCTATTCTATCTAGTGACGGGACAAGGGGTAATGGAATGAAGCTAGAACACAAAAAGTTCCATTTAAACATAAGAAAAAACTAATTTACTGTTTAGGTGAGGGAACCCTGGCACAGGTTGCCCAGGGAAGGTGTGGAGTCTCCTTCCTTGGAGGTCTTCAAGACCCACCTGGACACGTTCCTGTGCAACCTGATCTAGGTGGACCTGCTTCTGCAGGGAAGTTGGACTAGAAGATCTCTAAAGGTCCTTTCCAATCCTACCATTGTATGATTCTATGATAACTGTAGATGAATGCATAGAATTTCTAGGGTTATGACCTTTGGATGAAGAGATGAGCAGCTCAGGAGGACTATATGGAGGCAGGAAATTAGAAGAGCCAAAACCCAACTAGAACTTAATCTGGCTACTGCCGTAAAAGACAATAAAAAATGTTTCTATAAATACATCAGCAACACAAGGAGGGCTAATCTTCATTACTTATTGGATACAGGGGAAACATAATGACAAAAGTTGAGGAAAAGTCTGAGGTATTTAATGCCTTGTTTGCCTCAGCCTTTAATGGTAAGACAAGTTGTTCTCAGGGTGCACTTTTCCCTAAGCTGGAAGACAAACAGGGAACAGAATGAAGCCCCCCTAATCCCAGAGGAAATGGTCTGTGTCCTGTTGGTTACTGAGAAGCTGGTAGAACTGTTCACTAAGCCACTTTTGGTCACCTATCATCAATCCTGGCTAACTATGGAGATCTTAGTTGACTGAAGGTAGCAAATATGACACCCATCTACAAGAAGGGCCAGAAGAACGATTTGAGGATATCTCTAACAGAACTACCTATTAAGTTATAGAAAGCTCCAAGTTTCAATCCAAAAGCCAGTTTCAAGAAATTATATGGTTTTTCTCACATAGGACAAACTTTTTTATTTGTCTTCTAGTTTCTCTTTCAGATGAAGTGTTCCAAAACTATACGGGCAATCACCACAACACATTTCAGAGTTCTAATTCTGTCTTGTAACTTTTTGCTTATGAAAACTTGTAATTCTCTTACCAAATTTTGGGATGTAGGTCTGATCCCTATTTTACTCCACTGTGAGCATGTAGGAAGCTGATGAATGCATCCAGCTTAGAATAACACTTAGCTGGTGAATAAAAGAAAAAGAATGATTTTTGGTTTCCTTTGAATGTTCTGTGAAGAAGGATGATACAAGAATAGGGCAGATGTCTTGAGTAAAGTCACAGAGGTATTGGGAAGGGATGGTAAACAAAACTTCTTTGTCTGCCTTTCTAAATCTGAACTAAATCATCTCTCCACTTTCAAAGACAAACTTCAGCTTTCAGTATTCTCCTTCTTATGGTAGTGGCTTTCAACTTCTTTCTTTTTAACCATATATTTCTATCAGCATTCAGCTCTTGTGGTGAAGTAGGAATAATTTTCTAGTTATTTGCAAGACAGAGTTTGAGCAGTGTGTGTGGAAGTGACATTAACAGGTATTTCATAAATAACCTTTCTTGTCTCTCAAGTCTCATCAAGAAGAAAGAGAATAAATTCTGACAGGAATTATTAGAATGACAGAAAGTTTCTGTAACATCAAAATAAGGGACAACTGTGAGATTTCAGGTTTAGCAGGTTGAATATTAAAGAAAAGCTTACAGGTGGATAGTATAAAGCAGTATGGATTTGTACCTTGATTACTTCAATTTATCTATTGTGATGACTGATAATTTAATTTCTAGACTTTCACATAAAATTAGTGGAAGAATAAGGTTAGATTATTTGCCAGTTTTATTCAGACGGAATTTGTTTCTTTTCCATTTTGAAAGGGGAAACCATAAGCTGTAATTACTATCTCCTCCCTCTTTGGTGATACATTTGCAGTTACTCACACTTTGTGTTGTTGAAATGGCTAATAACTGAGATATGCTTTAGTTCTTCCTAGTTGCTGCATTAGCAGTTAGAGAACCAGAGTTAGAAGGACTGCCTAGGGGCTCAATACACCTCACAGGGAAGACAAAAAGAAATCTCTAATTCACATCACTGGGACTTGAATTAGTCTTAAATACACAGAAGAAAATCCATCTGGTAGAGTAGTTCTTATGTTCAGCTTACAATTTAAACAGAATATTTATGTCCAAGGGCAAGTTGGAACTAGCAATAAGAATTCTCTTTAATTTATTCTGAACTTAAGGTTACTGTAAGCAAGTAAGAGGAGAAGCTAGAAACTGAAGAGATATTATGAATAATGAGGACTTGCAGTAACAGCAACACGTAACGTTATACAATTTGACTAGATACGTCAGTAAATTATTTCTTTATATTAAGTTGCAAAAATGAATGTTGAATAAACAGATTTATATCTCGTATAAGACTCCTTGAAAGAAGGTAAAAAAGGTCTCACGCAATAACTGCTTCACATAATGAAATCAAATCAAGCTATTAAAGTCAGTACAGATATAGTAGTGCAGGTAAGAGGGAGAGTCTTCATGTACATAAAGTTATATGGGTATGAAAAGAACTCTAAGTGTCCTTCCTACTATGTTCAGAACAAATGCTACCATTTATTTTTGTACACAGAAGAATAGTCCTGTTTCCTCTCATCTTCTGGAATATAACATGTCTCAGAGAATAAGCACTGTAATTTTCTTCTCCTGTGAAACTGAACTGATGCTATCTCATGTCTGATTTGTTCCTGGCCTGAAGGAAACTGGAGAAAAAAATTCAACTTGCCAAGGTAAAACTCCAAAGGGAATCTTTTCTGGGGTATAACATACAGAGTGACTGGTCTGTACTGTCTTCATCTTAGCCTACTGGGTAAATCACTACCTGATCTCTAAGTTTCATATTCATCTTCTATATCTTAATGCAGATTATATAAGAATTACATGGCTACTGAACTTTAGTGCAGGACACAATAAAATCAATTCTTTCTTAGTGATCACACCTTGTAGAAGTTGAAGTTAGTTGACACGAGAGTCTACATTAACATAGCAGCATATTGCTCTGCCATGGTTAGCATAGTTTTGTTTTTCCCTGGAAAATTATTTTACATTAAAAACTTCATGCTGTCTTAACACTCTAAGCTTTCTGCACCATTGTGCTGATGACTCAAGGTTATTAGCAAAAAATTCAACTGCAGAGCAATACAAAAAGACAACTGTCAAAAGCAAAGAGCACACACAGTCTCCTGATACCTTTCAGGAATCCATAGCTGTTTCCCTATGATTACTTTTGCTTCAAAGGAGTGACTGTGACATTGATGAACATAATATTGAGTGAGATGCTGTCAAGATACACTACAAAGACAGCTCCTCCTGGGTTCTTAAGACTTGGTTCTGGCTTCTTTCCCTTTTGAAAAACAGTATCAGATTTTGATTCTGCACCAGTTAAATTGATGACAGATGTTTCAGTGGCTCAAGATCTGATATGCTTTTTTTTAGTATAATATAAAAGTGAATAATTGCTCTTATGTCAGCACGGTTGGTAAGACTTATTTAAGGAATTTTCCCAGCAAGCGTGTCATTGACCTCAGTGTGAATAGCTTTCAGTGATGAGATACAAGCAACATGTCTATGCACCTAGAAACATGACTTTTTATAATTGTTTTCATTTACATGACAATAGCAATTCAACCTGAAGTAGTATAAAATGATAATGTGATTCTATCAGACAGACACTGCCAGTATTTGTTCTTTTGAAATTAGTAACATTCTGGGATAACTTCACTGAAGTCACTTGATTTAGTTGGTTTGTTTAAGACACAATACTCTCTTTTAATGTGAGCAAAGAGTTTACATGCTGCATCAAGTTTCAAGGCACATGCTCATACTGCAACTGCCATTGTGACCTTGGTGGTCTCCACAGAGAAAATCTTGAAAGAAACAACAATTTAAATAGAGTAGAACATGAGAAAGAAAACTCTGGTTTTGGAAGAAAAAAAATTAAAGAAATACCACCTTATTTACATGAGTTACTCAGGCTATTTTACCTCATTAGTTTTAGGTGAAAATCAGTCTTTCATTGCAAAGAAAAAATGTAAAACGGTTGATACACATTGAACTTAAGGAGCTTGATTTTGAGACAGTCTCTAACTTGACACCCTTTTTAACCATAAATGTGGTAGTGTTATTTATGCACACATATAAGGCACAGGAAGTTGTACAAGGCAGTGGGTTAGATAAATAATTATTCTAGCCTGGTTTATATGTGACTGAGGCTTTACCATTGTTCCACCATGTAGGATGGAACAGTAGCAAAGGCAATATTATCTCCCTTTGTGATCGGAGGAGTACAGGTTTGCTTCTTTCAGGTCCCAGGAGTGCTTCAAAAAAGATGAACTAGTATTACAGACACCCTATAGCCAGTGATTTGCATGACTATGGATTAGGCTTTTGAAAAATTTGTTCTTATCACAGGTAAATGTCAAGTCATCTTCAAAAAAAATCATTGCTACTCACCTTCATCATGATTCCTTCATTAGCAAACGATAGGATGGGAAATGAACAAAAAAATTGTATTACTTCTAGTACGTGTTGCCTGAATACTTCAGCTATTTTAATGGTGTCTGAAGAACCAATAAATGAGAATCAGTTCTCAGACATAACTTTAAATCATAACTCTAACATCATAGCAACAGCTTCCACTCTCCTTTAATTCTATGCAGCCAAGGGAGTTAAACAAAAGAGGGAGGAAGTATTTCCTTTAATTACTGGTAGATTTGAATATTTACTTTCAAAATCATTCAGAACGAGTCCCTACTAAAGATTTGCACTCTGGTCATCTGAAGTTCAGTCACCGTTTGGCTTTATGAGGTGACTGTGAACACCATTTCTCAGGTGCTGTTACCCTGCATTCAAGAGTCCATTTTGACCCCAAAAGAATTAACCCAGCCAACTTGCATTTCTTCCTTTACTGTCATGTAAGATGTACTCTACACAAAATAAGGAACATCGACCTTGAAAGGAAAGCAGCGGGGGGGGGGGAGTGAGAATAATAAATCCCACAACCAAACCCATTCAGCAGCCCAGACCAAGATCTAAGCTCTGTCAAAATGATTTCTTATTCCATTTTACTGAAGCAGTGCCATGCTTTATCACTTCTGAGTTCATGTCTTACAGCTGAGGCAGCCCACTTGAATTGGTAAGTTGTTTAGTTAAAGTATACACGTGCTATTCACATTGTCAGTATGATTTAAAAGGAAAGAACATATTGCAAGTGAAATACACCACAACTGTGACAGGATGCTGAAACACAAGACACTAACATACACCTAACTAATTGCTGTGTGTCTTCCTATGCTCCTTCTCTTCCCCATTTGCAGAAATATTACAGTCATACTCATGATACTGGTAACTCAGTGGTGGAGGTGGAAGCTTTAGATCTTCCAGGAGCTTCTGTTGAAGTCTACCAGAACCATAAGTAAAATTGGTCAGGCAATCTTAGCCAAACCTAATGTACTACACTGTCTGCACTATTACATTACTGCACATAAATTTACACACAATCTGCAGTATAATGGGAAGAAATATTGGGTTTGCCTTGTGCCTATGACACATACAGATTTTGAAACATCTAAATAAATTTTGACTGTAAAAAAGGGTTTTTTTTCAAGTCACCAGATTCCTGTGTTTACAACAGTTAAAGTTTACACTTCATTACACCTGCTCAGAAGTAGTTCTGTTTATTTATAGCTATTTTGATAGTCATGGATTGAGTTGCTTAGCTTTGTTGGTCCAGTCAGGGTGCTGCTTTAATAGGTTAGATCAAGTACTGCCATGCACATTTTTTTTTCAAAGCCAAAGGCTCTGTATTAAAGTGCAGAGCATATCTAAAAAGGGCTATTTGCTCAAACAGCAAGGAAATAAAAAGTGTTCTCTTCTTGTAATTTAGAAATAAGGAAGCCAGGGCCAGAATGCTAGAAATGCCCTGCAACTCTGTTTATTTTATTTTAATATAATTACAAAATCTTTTGAAGGCAATGTTGAAAGTTGAGCTCATTTTCTATCACACAGCAGTACAGAAACAAACTCTATGCATTTTATGTAAATTAACAACATTATCAGACCATAGTGAACCTAAACATTCTTCTATTGGTGCTTTGTGAAATGTGAATAAATAAAAACTTGAAAGTAATGCAAATGAAGTAACTGACAAAAGATCCATAAAATTCAGAACTAGGTCAAAAGTGAATGCATTAGTGTTCAATGTAATTCCATCCTAGGTTTTAATGTTCACCTTCCTCTTTTGTTCTTTCTGCCAATTGATTATCTTTCAGTAAAGTTTACACATTGCCATTAAATGTTAATATTGTATAAATATTAAACACATCATTGTGAAGTTAGAAACACTATTACTATCTTCAATCTCTGTAGGCAATACTAGAAATTACTAAGATCAGTATCAATAGTCAGAATCACAATAATTGTGTGTTTCTCGAATTGATAGCAACAAACAATGGACAAAGTACTACTAATAAATTTGATATAGCCATCTCTCCTTCCAGAATGGCTGAGAATGAAGAAAACAGTGTTAAGAAAGAAAAGCCAACATGTTTTAGAAGACATTCCTCCTAATATTTAACTGTTTTTTAATCTTTTGTCTGTTAAGTAGCATTTATAAAACACTGTAAGCACCTTAAGACATTGCATATTTGGAATAGATTAGTAATAGTTTCTTTGCTAATTTGCTCAAGAAAAAACAAACAAAACCAATCCTCTGCAGCACTGATGGGCAGAAATGTCACTGCCAGATTTCCCACTGCAGATCCCTGTCAGGCAAGGCATTATTAAAAAAGCAGGCAAAGTCTTAAGTGTGCATAGTTGCTCTCGATTTCAGTCCCACTAGGTGATAACAGCCAGCTAAAGCATACATGTGCAATAAGCTTTACACTCCCCTAAGTGTGCTAAATCATTGTGTTGGCTCAAATTTGTTTTTTAAGAGCTTTGTTGACTTCACAGCTGGTGAGTTGACACTTTCCATCACTTCGCCACTTGGCAACAGATGCCTCTTACTTATGCACAGATGCCGAATATCCACCCAACCCTAACATTAGCCTTGTGTTTTGAACTAATTGGGCCAACACAATTGTAATTAAGATTTGAATAATTAGAAAACTAACATGATTACTTTCACAATTAATCCTTATTTTGTACCACTACATTCTCTTTTGGACTATTCTGCATAGTTCTCCCTTCTTTGGGTTCCGTAGATGTGTCAGCCTTCTAAACAGTGGAATAAAGACATATTTTTCAGGTAATAGTAATGACATTTTAAATGGTCTGTTTCACTATGATTTTAAAGAGCAACAATGCATCATGGGACTAACATTTCCTTTTGTTCCTTTTGTCCACCCAGGAAGAGAAACCGTACACAAGAATAAACAAAGATTTTTGAAAACAGTATGTGAATATACATGGATCCAGTGTAATATTAAAGATCTTTAAGATGAGCTGATTTGACATATCCTGGTTTATTCCTTTGATGTGGTGTCTATTTTAAAGTGATGGGTGCTAGGGAGTAACCATTAAGCAAACTAATAAAGCTGAGGAGAAAGAAAGAGTCTCTTCTAAGTGGGGAGTCTGTCCCGGGGAATTAGCAACTGTAGCACTTGCAAAGACTGGCCGATAAGCTGATTTTTGAGAGGACATAATTAAGGAAGAGGATGAAATAAACAAAAATTGGATGTGATTAGGAAATGTCTATTCAAAGCATGAGCAGATCACTTTGATTATTCAAGGTATGTAAAGACTGTGTAAGTAAATATCTCATGCTTTATGTATGAATCTAACTAAGAACAATGCAATGCTTAAGATTTATTTTCCACTTTTATGCAAATGTAAGGTGTCATGTACATGTATGCTCATAGGAATGCCACTTTATTTTTTGTCTGTGATGCATTTATTAACATATACACACAGTAGGAACTCTCTTATCTACCAGTGAAAATCACTACTAATCACTTTTGGCACTAAAAAGACTGAGAACAGCAGAGAAGAAATATTAGAGCTGTACAGCAATATTAATAGGAAGCATTATTTAGGAAATGTGTATTCTCTTTGCAGAAAGTAAAAGCTAAATTTTCTCTTCTTTGACATGCTAGATAATGTACACAGGTCTTTCCACACTTCAGGAATCCTGCTATATTTGATTTAGAGATTATTCTTAAAGGCAAGAATATTGTTTCACATGATATATTCAAGAAATAGACAACTATAATCTCAATTTTATATTAGAAAAAAAACCAAGAAAAAACTGAACACATTATCTACAGCTGTAATAAAGTGCATCAAATTATGAGGAGGAAGAGGAATTTGTTGCAGATATACTCCCTGGAATTAAAGATTTCTGTTTGCTAGTCTCTTCCAGGTTTTTAAATCATATTATTTGCATAGGCATCTAAACTTGTATTTAAGGGGCATTTCAGGAACATATTTATCAGGGAAAGTGAACAAGGAAGGAGAAGCAGTTCACAAACAGGTTCAAAGGAGAACACTAATTGTTAAATGGCAGCAGCCAGTAGCAGCTCAACCTCCCCTGAGATAGCAGCAGTTCAGTTCCCCTGGGGCAGGAGAATGAGAAAAGGCTGTAATTACTGGCTACCATTGTTAGTGACAATAAATATACTGCTTCCATATTCAAGAAGAAATAAGGTCTTAATCCCTCTTCCTGCACTAATTCCTTAATTCAAACTACACATGCTTATGTTTATGGCTATGATAATCCCTGGAATTAATATCTCACATCAGGGCAATTTGTGATCACAAGTCAATCTCTCAAATTTTGAGCTTGGTGTTGTCAAGACAGTGACTCATTATTTCCTTGGGTATAGGAAATAGAACATGATGATAAGAAGCTGTGGAGGGAAACATGACTCCCAGAAAGTAGCTATACTAGCCCACTTGGTTTGCCAGGTGGGGGAGAAATCAAAGTAGGAAACAATTGCTTGACCTTTATGTTGGGCAGATGGAACACTCCAAATTTTGGGAAGAAAAACTTCTCTATGGGCAATATAGGGAAAGAAAGGAAGCTAAATATTAAATGGCAAAGCAATATCAGATCATCAGAGAACAAAAATCATTTTAGTACTGACAATCTTCAATTTGTCCCAGAGAAAGAGCTTAACAAGTGCTGATGGCATCACACAAGTAATCACATCTTCACCTAGTCTCAAATGATCAAAGCTGCTCTACTGTCCAACACAAGACACTTCTTCGGCTTAATGACCACTCAGAGAGGGAACTTCTCCATTACTGAGCAGCCTGACCCCTGAGTAACACTCCATACAAATCAGTACAGTATAAAACAAGATGTAGCAACTGAATCTAACTCTGTTTAGACAGTCTGTGGAACCCCAAAGCTGTCATAAGTGCTTATCAAAAACATCTGCTCAGTTAGAATTTTTAATTCTATCAATCATATCCAATGTATCTCACAGCCCTACTCTGATCTGGCTTCTGTTGAAATCAGAGAAGGTTTAATTGATTCCTCATCCAGGTTTGACTGATCTCAATTATTTTTTTGCCTTTTCTGTCCATCAGATTTTGCCGGTTACTTGCGTTGCTGTAGGGTTTTTTTAACTGTGAGGCAATATACTGAGCAGACTTCTTTCCATTGTGTGCTTGGCAAACACGAAATCCATTTAAATGAAATTATATCTAGGTTATAGCTTTACTGCAGTAGGGTTGCTTTCACAATAAATTCCATAAAACATAGCGTCATTGCATCAAAGGCAGATGAGTAAGATTATCTGACTATAAATCTCGTGTCAATGATTATCAAATAACATTTGGTTTCACAGACAACTTGAGAAGTTTTCCAATTTTACAATATCAAATTCCAACATACATGTCATTATATTTTCATATTGAATTATAAAGTCATGCTGCAAATGATTACTCAGAATTAGTTTCCTTTCCTGTGGCTGTGTTTTGCTTCAGTATCTGAGCTATACATTTTGCATATTAAAGAAAAAAGTATTACAGTTTTCATCAGAATGCCTAATTATTTTCAGAATAAAAATACTTTATAATGTTTGAAAAGTAACTACAGGGAAAAAAATATTGGAAAAGTCAAACATCTCATTAGATATTGCAAAGGAACTGAAAAGTAGAATAATAATTTTGATTTCTAATACTTTCTTTTTTGACAGGAGATATTTCTCTACTTCCTTGTATTACGTTTTGCCTTATATCCTACCCGCAACATTTATCTTGGCTTCATGGTGCTCTCTCTGCTTTTTCAAATGCTTGCCTTCAGGGGTATTGATGGTACTAAAGAACATTATATTTGGTAGATCTGTATTAAAAACACTTATTTTTCTTGACAAGCTATTTAAAACATCATATTCATGCCTTATGAATTGAACTTTTAAAAGTATACCTATATATCCATGAAACCCAATTCCATCTGACCCATATTTGTTTATTTGCAAGAAGTGTCTTTTCTATTCTAAGACATTATCGTTAAAAAGGTACGAAGGAGATATTTTCCAATATAAATACTACTGTCTATATTTACTGAGGAGAGCTGAAATAGCCTACCAGAAAGCTTAGAACAACTCAGAAAATGGCTAGTTAACTATGGACATCAGTAATACCAGTCCATCATTCTTCAAAATTGAAAGAAGGTCAGGAAAACCGTACACCATCAACAGATAGAACAAATGTTTTATAATTTTAGATGGGACATGACCTCTAGTTCTGTTTCCTTTATTAATCATTTTTGCACAGGACATGTAGACAAAGTCACAGAGTCAAAGAATGACATATGCTGAAGTATGCCTTGAAATGATAATAAACTACTTGTCTACCATACTATGTGTCCAAAGAAAACCTAAGGAACAGCTGCTAGAAAGAGAAATACCTGATGCACATAAACATTGTACTCAAAGATTTTTAGGTAGATACCTTCATATTTTGCCTGGTACAAGCTGCACTGGTAGAAACACTGAAGTAGGCTGGATGGTAACCAGCTACACCTGTTTTTTATCAAATAAGTAAGATTGTATCAAGTTTGATTTATTAAATCTCAGCTCTTAGTTCAAGTCATCATCCAACCCTAGCTATCTGAAAAACAGTTTTTATCTAGACTAGGCAGAAGATATTCATACACTTAGAAACAGCTAAGAGAGCTTCCATTCAAGAGCAAAGTAAAACATAGCATCTTGTCAGCTTTACCTCAACTAGGATCTCTAGGCATGTATCACAGAAAGGACTGTATAGCCAGTAGGCGATGAGAAATGAATGATAATTCCAATGTTTACTATACCACTTCCAACTCCTCCACAGAACTGTAACAGCAAAATTTAGAATCATAGTTAAGTGTGTGAGTTTTCTGTTTAAAATATTCATGCTCACTGATCACAAATAGGGCAAAAAAATGTCACACAGCTATTACAAAAAAAGTGAGTTGATTAAAAAAGAATGACATTTAGAAACATTTCCAAAAAAATACCTTTTGTTTTTTGGAAGATAATACTCCAGGGAGTTCCAAGCAGAGTAAAAGATAGACCTAACCAAACAAATAAACAAACCCACCCAGTTTAAACAACAAGCACAGAGAAAAAACACTTCTACAGAAAAATAAAAAGTCTCTAATTTTGTTGTTGTTGTTGTTTTTCCTTTTTTCAGCTTTACCTCTTAAAAACACCCAGTTGCTTACCCTAATGGCTCTGCTCCACCATACATATTACCTCCTCTGCACTCAGCCTCAGATTACTCATGTTCTTGGTTACTGGAACTCAAATATGCCCTTGACTGATATATTTTGGCTCTCAGAGTGAGAAAGAGTGACTGGTTATTACTATGTGCTATGTCTGATGGGCAATTCAGAGTAGGATTGAAGTCCATTGATGGACTTGAATTTAGTTGCTTACATATTCTGTGCACCAGACAAAGGACATTTCTAATCCAAATAATAATAAAAAAGGAGAGGAGCAGAAGAGATGAGGAGACATCAAGACATGCAAAAGAAAGTGATGGTGCTTGAAAATTTCTATTGATTTATATGCAGCGAGGACCAAAAATGGATAGAAGTCTTTAGACCGAAACACAAAACTATCAGAGACAAGTAAGACTCTTCAAAAACCATTTTAATTACCAAGTTCATTTGACTGTTTCCCTTATCATCATTTACCTTCTCAAAATCACCTCATAATCTCTGCATTTATTCTGACATGTGCACTCTTTCAAGCATAAGCCAGGAATATCACATCATTTCTCTAGTTTTTTGACGTATGTGCTCCCTCAAGTAGCAGTTCAGAGGCAGAAGGGCCAAATTACTAAAAATTCTATTCTATAGAAAACCCAAGCCCTACTGTCCAGAAGGTCAGATTTTTAAAAAAATAATGTAAAGGTAAGAACATGAAGCACAGCTATGTCCTGACAGGATTACTAGAAGAAAGAGGATCTTTACTGAAAGGCACAGAACTCTATTTTTTAACTTTTTCATTTATTTTTCTTCCAGAATTATAAATCAGGACTTCTGTAACATCTATTTTAGAGTAGAGGTAGATATAT
Source organism: Colius striatus (assembly GCF_028858725.1). NCBI lineage: Eukaryota > Metazoa > Chordata > Aves > Coliiformes > Coliidae > Colius > Colius striatus. Next base: position 11,640,312 of record NC_084762.1, read on the forward strand.
ACTAGATAAGTCTACTTATGTATTAAATTATTACTATTTACCCAGGAAAGGAATAAGAAGTGTTACTTATGAAAGGAAATGCAATGAATATATTTTCCATTTACCATTTTTAAGAGACATTTAAATATTTTAAATGATAGCAAACAAATACCAAGAATGCTATTTCAAGGAGAAGTGATAAGAGAGTTAACAAACAGATAAAAGTTTCCTAAATGGAAAGGAAATAATTTTTCATTTTGTTATATAATTAACACTCAATTTTAATGGCCAAAATATTACCTGAAAAATTTTTACAGAAAGCTTGTTGCAACTAAATTTAAATAAACTCCTATTTGTCAGAACAGTTTCATCATCAAATCTCTAACAACAGTACTGAGTAAAAGTCTGCTCAGACTGTCAAGACAATGGAAATCTGCTCAAGAAATATGAGGTTTTAGATTTTCTTCATGCTACAAATGTTCTTAGAAAACTGTCACTAAATTTTCCTATCTGGCAGATTTGTTCCACCTAACAGTACTGTTCCTACTTGCAGTATTTTCTTAAATAGGAAACATTTATGATGGGATAGAGCTTTGTTTTTTTCTTTTTTACATTGTATATTGAACTAAACATAAAACAGATATGTAAAAGTGTGTAACGAGCCCACATAATGTCCATATGCATAAGGACAGAATGCCAAGAAGGTTATTCTTAACAGATGTATTTTGTGATCTTCATATAGACTTTTAAGAGAGTTGCTTAAACTGCCATCTTGACTCCATATACAGAAACACTATACTATAAATATATGAACATATATATCTATATATATATATTCATAAAGGGTCCAAAGGGATTGAAGAACACAAGGGAGTGGTAAAAGAATTCAGAACCTAGATCATCAGTTCAAACCAAGCCTCGTGGGTTGTGAATGAACTGCACAAACAAACCAAAGTCTTTGTGAAATGGATAAATGGACATAGACAAATGTTTAGCAAATACATGTCTGCATTCACAATTACATTTAGCGCTTTCTGGCAGCCTCCAGAGAACAGCAGCCAAGAACCTACCTAATGCTTATAGACTCTAAATGACCTAGGTCAAAAAGGTGGATTTTGGGATCAGTGCTGGAGCACGCTGCTGATCAAGAAAGGTCAAAAGTGTTGTTTGTTTTCTGGAAAAGGAGTGGGTTTGCATCCTTATTTACCTTCACTAAAAAAAAGGAAAAGAAAAAGAATTTTCAGTGTTTTTTCTGACCAAGCCAGCCACAACTGTACTTTGTAAGTATATTTGGTGTGCTGGACATAGTGTTAATGTGGTCAGTGAGTAAATGCAGGCATGAAAAGAATAATAAATCTAATCTCAATTTGGAAACAAAAACTACTCATCCAAGTAATTTAGTTGAGTATTTATTATCTGCTTTAGAGAATGTTCTTGATATATTGTACTCTCTAATTCTGGTACCTCCATATGCAACTTTTAAGCTGGAGTGGGAAATAGCACTTGCGAGTTAGGTGCTTAGATACTTTCTTATTTTGAATCTCAGACCTATAAGTTTCTTATGAATGTATCCATAAAGGTTCCCAATCTGAGCTGTGATTACAGGTTTGTGTCATTCAGCACAAGAGCATAGAGATGAACTTCAGCACCCACAGACCCCAAATCCCACTCTACTGAGACATAGGACAGTAAACATAGCTTACATTATACATATGTCAACCAATGCAGTCATTGCTTTAAAAAACACTGACAGCTGGGACATCTGCAGCAGAAAGATGTCCCTCCAACCCAAGAACTGTCTGCTGTACATCAAAGAGTCTGATCTTTTACAAGAAGACTCTCTTCACCCTCAAAACTGAAGTGATACATTTGACAGAAATTGAACCACAGCTGCTCCTAAAGTAATCTGACCAAGTCTCATGTTGCAGTGTCTTAGTTCCCATCTGGTTGGGAAGGGAAAAAAAACCCCTTTTTAAAGGATCCATTGCAATATTAGCATTGTAAAACATATGGTTTTGACTTCTGCTAAATACCAAGTCTAGTAATAAAAATGGCGATGTAGGTTGGAATTTTACTTTGATATAGAAATTATCTGTATGAAAGATTTTCCCCCCACAAACTATCATATTTGAAAGTTCAATAAGAAAGCAGACTGAAGCTTTCTTGCCCACAAAACACACTGCAGCTTACTTTTGCTACAGAATTATTGCATCAACAAATTTTCATCCAGTGACACATGCCAAACTCGGTGCCTTCAATGAGTTATATCTCTGCAAAACAACTGGACCTAAGTCAAAGGAAGACAAGACTTGAAGCTTATTCTTTAATACAGTGCATCCATGACAAAGTGCAATAAAAAGAGAAGCCAGGAAAAAGTAGCAGCAAACACTACATTTGCCTCTAAATTAAGTAAATATGAGCCTGAGAAGTCATTCAGAAGGTGCAAATTTCACAGTGGCTTGAAAATAACAGCCCCTGAGAATATGTTCAAAACTTACATGTCGACAAGTGTATGTGTATATATACACTGTAATACATATTTATTTTTAACTGTAACGTACACTTGTACAAGAACAATGACATCCTGAGGTCTCCAAGTTAAACTTTGCAGATCTTTGTTTCCATGAACCAATTAAAACTACACGATTTCCACAGTGTAGACACACACATACTCCAAAGCAGGAAAAAGAACTGACTTTCACTGTGCTGCTTATTGTACACTGAGACACAGTCACTGACAAAAACAGCATACAAAAACTTAAACCATTAAAAACAAAGTAAAAGCAGATAAAGAGATGGTAGAGTATTGGAGAATATATATCCCATTCATACGAGTACTGGAATATTTTAAGAGGAGTCTTCTGGTTCAATTAAAAAGAAAAATTTACACAATTGGATCAAATGAGCAAAGTGATGTCCTTGCAGCGTCAAAGGAAGAGAATGGATGTGAAAGCAATGAGCATTAAATCGTGGAGGAAAGGGAAAAGGGAAAAGGAGGAAAAGGAAAAAGGGAAAGGGATATTTCTAAGAGGAACAGAATGAAAAGAAACATGAATCATTCTGAAGTAAAAAGCAGCTATATGAAGAGGAAGGTGCTACCAGAGGTACAAGAAAAAGTACCCAGGAAACAGATTGTGAAAATGACAGTCGAAAGAGGGATAACAAGAGTTTAGTGGGACACTACGGTCTTAGCACGAAAGTTGATGTTGGTTCTCTAACACGTGTTAATTACACAGAGCTTTAAAAGCCTTTCTTTCTGGTAAAGCAAATTCCTATATATCTTTGAGAAAGGAAATTGGGTAAACTCATTAACCCCTGAAGCCTATTCCATCTCTCTCTTACGCTATCCTCTTGAAATTACATAATATATCTCTTTACTTTACACTATCTGGATTATTAACTGTAGCCATTAACACTTTTTTTTTTTTTTTCTCATATATCATGGTTTTAGCAGGACTATTCCTTGCTGTTCAGTGGTTGGTTTTATGTCAGCTTTCAGAGAGCTTCCTTTGTTTTACCCCTTTACAAACCTCATTTTCATAAATTTCCTTAAAAAGCTCCTAAAACGTTAAAGCATTAGCACCAAAGCTAATTTTCAATGGAGCTGTGCCAGATAGCAATTGTACTCTTCTGTCAGTAATAAGGAGATGTAGCTTGAGGCCAAAAAAAATTAACACTGGCCTCCTTCAAAAATTTGAACTATCTGAAATAAAGCTGAACTCTGCATACAGATATATATTTAATACTATACGATATGGCCTCAGAGTAAAGAAAACAGGTCCAAGAGAAGGAACTAGGCTATATTAACGTTTTCCACTGTCTTCCTGTGGAACCTGTGTTCATAAGCTCAACAAGTCTGAAAAGTTTCAGGGAGTCAGGTATCCCCAAATTATTTGTTTAATAAGGAATGATATTTCCCATATTATTGAGGTTTCTCTGAGACCATTACTACGTATGAAGAAGACCACAATCCACCAATGGAAAAGAGCAGAAACTAATTGTAAAAACATTGTCTATTTTTTATGAAAACATGAGAAAAAACAGAATTTGTTTGGTGAACTGTCATCTCCTCCAATCTCTAAGGCTAGCAAGCCAAACTGTAAGTGCTCTTCACTTAGAAGCAGACAGAACATCTGATCTTGTGAAATAATAACAGAGATGTTAAGTGCATTTGTAAGACTTGTTTAGAAACCCACAGACATACTGCCATGAAATCGTATTTATTTTTTTACTTACAACAACAGCTTTGTGAGACAAAAAGGGAACAAAGCTGTCACATCAAACAATGTTTGGAGTTAGTCATTGTGAAAGACTGATTATAGAAGTTCCTGCTATTTGTATGTCTGTAACTGCACAGGAATTATTTGCACTAGAAATTTTTCCATGCTGTGCATTAAGTTGTTGTCTTTCTTAAATGAACACTTTGATGTATATTAATGAATGTTAATTATGCTGAGAAACAACTGATTATTCATGAAAGAAAAAAAAGATGAAGATAGGTATAATGGAAAGTGATTTGTACGTTGAAAGATTTCTACCCTGGTCAAGACTCATATCTCTAGTGAAAGAAGCACAAAATTTAGTAAATGTTATGCAAATGTAACGTGAAAGAGAAGAGCCACATGCTACACCAAAACAAGGATCAGTGTCTATAACTACTTCCAAAATCAACTTCCTTTCCAAGAAAACAGTGGATGTATTGAGTCACCATTATAAAACCTAGAGAAAGAATATTTAAGGAGAAGAATATTCTCATAGGTAGTTCAAACTATCAGTGCTCTTAGCACATTCCCCCAAAACCTCAGGACATTTTCCCATATGCTTATGTTTTTGTGAGGAAAAAGAACTTGGTGTTTCTCACTGAAAATACTAATTGAATAAGTAACAAACTTGCAGGTAACCAATATTTCCCTGAATTCCTCACAGTTTGGTTTTTTTTTTAGGAGAGGGGGTGGAAGGAAGGGGAAGGAGTGGAGTGGGGCATGAATCTTGGGAGGTATTTTTGGATGAAAAAATATAATCTACATTGAGTATCTGAGCTTTTTTAGTACTGTGAATTGTATTACCAACATCAGATAGCATCTGTTTAAGACAGCAAGACTTGAAATCAGTTAACTTTTCATTGATCTTTCCTCCCTATTATGAGATATTTTTAAACACAATGTGTTAGTTTTCGTGGACAACAGAAAGAACAGTCTTGTTTAGTACAACAGATAGTAATTTGGTCCCTTACAGTATTGAAAAGTTTCAGCTATTTACTAGCTCCTTAATTATGTCCCTTGACAGCACAGCTATTAAGTATGGACTTGACTGAGACTACCAAATTCAACTCACTTTAGACATTTTAGGGTGGATACATCATGGGTACACCGGGTCACATAACTAACTCCAGGCAGCATAAGCATCTCTGACTTTTTCTTATTAACTATTTAATCTTTCAAGGCAGTCTCCCTCAACTATTCTCTCTTTTTCTCTTTTCAGATAAAAATCTCCAATCATCAATCTATTTCTTTTCATATGCCACACTTTCTATCATCCCATGAAAAATATATCCCCTCCCTCTTCAATCAAACACTATTTTCCCTCCCCCCAGCAACTATTCATTTTCTCAACACTCATACTGAACCAGCACCCTCACTCACCCCCTATGCCCCCACAGAACTCCTAATCCTGCAAAAGCAACTATCCAAACCCCAGCAGCCTCCAAGTATAACGTTACACACGCCAGTCACAGCCCTCAGCCTGACAGTAACCTGGAAAGCTGCATACATATTCTTGACTCACATTTCAAAAATCCCCTTCTGTCTCATTTAAATGCCATGAGACTTTGAAGCCTTGCGTCAGCGAGTTCCTGCTTGCGAAGGAACAACGCTCCTCATTCAGAATGAAGTTTTACCATAATGTACTTTTGCTTTCCAGCTGCTGTGCTCCTTCAAATAAACGTGCCAAGCACAAAGGGGGACAGTGCATTTGCCCTTCCTTCTCCTTTCTCACATCCCCACACGTTTGTAGCATTTTTTTCCCCAAGCTTCAGAGAGCCACTGAATCAGAAATAACTGCAGTCATTCATAAAAAGCTCCTTAAAACCTGCCTCCCTCCTGAGAGGAGTTCCAGACTGGGACACTTGCCTCTGCCCCTGCCCTCTCCTGACATGCAGAGCGGGCTGGCTCCCTGCTGCAGTGCAGGCTGTCAGTTTACTCAGTTTGAACTTTCAATGCAGAAATTCGCAATGATGCAGGCAGTCAGATAAAGGAGCACTTACCTTAATTGAAATCTTTTCTCTGGTAAAGCTGGAGCATCAGTCAAATCAACAATGTTTTGGAGGCAATATAAGTTTCAATCAACACCCTCTGGGTAACTGCATACTGGTCCGTCTTTTCTTCCCTTGACGTTGAACTCTTCACTGTCTAGAGGAGAGAGAGAGAAAGATAAGCTGAAATCCTCAGAGGCTCCTAGGGAGTGAGAGAAGAGGCACCAAAGCAATGTTTCTTAACATGAGATTCTCAGCAAGCTGCTCAGGTCTGGAAGATCGTGTAACTGCTGTGATAGGCTCCTGTCATGTCCCCTGAGCCGTGAGATGATCATTGACCTGATTAGCTCTGAACACTCCCTACATGCAGGGAAAGCACTGAGAGGATTGGTGGGTCGCAAGGGAATTGGGAAAGGCACCAGGGCCACTTGGGAATCTTCATTCTTCCAGACTAATGGATGTGCTGCAGCTGAGGCTGTAATTTGTGAGGAGGTTATGAACAACGTTAACCATCTGAGGACTTAAACAAATGCATTTCTGCATGCTGTCTCTCAAGGTGCACCAGCACTGAACACAGGGTAGAGCTGAGTAATTAGAGGCTGATGTAGCTGTTTCGTAATACCAGGCTCACTGTATGAGATGTTCTGTAAGCTGAGAGATAAAGTGGATTCATACATTTGTCTGTGACCCTGGAGACAATAGCAGTTAATGGGGAGAATAAGTGAAATGAGCATGGTGGGCTCATGTTAGCCCCCAGATGGCAATCACTCACCATGGAAAGAAACAGAAAAGAACAAAACCCAAACAAACTAGAATTATTTAACAAGTGTATGTGGCAATTTAAATAAAATGTAGAGAATGAATGCCAAATTTCTACAGACTTTTCAGCACAGAGACAAAATCAGTAGCAAAGCACAACAATACAAGTTCTCTTCTAGGCTTGCAAGTAGAAGAGAAAAAAGCCCAAAGAAATGCTTTTAAAGGACCTAATTTGCCTTTCACTTTTACTGTTACAAAAAAAAATCTGTTAGAGATAGCAGTTTAAAATTAGGTGTTTAAAAAAAAGCAAAGTGAAACAAGAATGAGGTGCATTTGCTACCCATTTTCAGTTCTAGAGTATTATGGAAATGAGATTTTTATGTACTAAGTATTCAGGCTTATGAGGCTAAATGAGCTCAATCAAAACATGTAAACTTTTATGACTGCTCTCCTCTTATTTTCCTACTTCTTGGACAATAATTATGTCACTAGCCAGTTGACTCAATTTGCCATTCAAATTTCTCCACAGAAATACCAGTTTGTGACTAAGAGAGGTGATCACGGAATAACATATTTAGTAATGGTGGTCTAATATATCACTGTCAAATGAATACAATTTTATTTTTATAGCAACTAAAGAAGATTTGAAACCTACAGTAGCAATGTTAGTTCCTTTGTAATTACCCCAAGTTACTCTATGAATGATGAAACAAACATTATCATAAACACGTACTGAAATTCTTAATCCCATTTATGTATTTTGGGTCTGCTTTTATCCATTTTGGGGGATAAATTACCATAATTGTATTTTAGTAGGATAAACATTCAAGAAAGCAATTTTTAATTTAAGTAAATGGCAGAGGAAGAGGATTACATATTTACTTTCTGAAGGCATTCCCATCAGAAACCTTATCATCACAGAGAAAACATTATCACGTAACTTACATCACTCAGAAGTAACCAGGAAAGTTTGAATCTCCAATTTATTTGGCAAGACAAAGACGACAATAATTTCTCATCCTAACTGTAATGCCTGAGAAACAGGCAATAAATCTAAGATAAGTGCCTCATGTTCCCACGACACAGTCAGTAGGAAGAGACCAACTTTTCTGTCTTAACAGTGGTAGCTATATAATTTTCATGATCCTCCCCTAGAAGTGTGTCTCTATTCTCATCGATCAAAAACTCCTCCATGTGCAAAATCTGGATAAAAAGATTGTCTTTGCAATATTTCATATTCAGACAGTAAATTCTTTAGAACACGGGTTATCTTTTAATATGATTTACAGAATGTCTTTCACCCAGGGATTCCCATTTCACCTGGGACTCATGGTAACAAAATGGTAATTAATCAAATAAGGAGGCTTTTACATGCATTAATATGAAACATAAACACATTCTTGAGCTTGACTAAATGGGTTTCATGTGTCAAGACTAAGGTGATTTGCTGCTACAACCCTCACTGAGAAGAAGTTGCTTTCCTTATCCATAAATTTGTACCAGAGAACGAGCAGCAAGTCATCACAACACTTACGGTCTTGTCTGTTCTGACATGACATCCCTCATGAAACAAGTAATCCACAGACACACACTGTATTATTTATGATTTCAAATACAATGAAAGAAATTAAATATGAAAAGGACCCTTATTAAGAAAATTTCTTTCTCATTCCTGAAAGCTTCCAGTTTCAGGTTTCTTGCTGTTTTGTTTAGTTAAGTCCTCTATCCCAAGTGCTGGAATTTTCATCACTTTTCTTAAACTACTGTTCCACTGCCTATGAGATATCCACGTTAGGAATATTTCTCTTGTTACTACCTCCTTTTCAAATCTTTTTCAGTAGTTATATACTAAAATTTCCACTCATATATTGTAAACTTTATCATTTAATATTATAATTTATAATTTTTATAATGTTAAAGGTTTAAAGTCAACACTCCTCAGAAGTTCATACTACATAATTGAATTATTTTAATTGTTTATTATCACAGGTAAAGGTCTGAAAAAGAAAAAGAAATAAAGCATGAAGGGAAAAAATTTGAATTAATAATATAATTTAAGTTTATGCAGAAAGAACTAGGACTTACTGTTGACTTGGACAATGGAATAAGAAACTGGGATGTTAAATTCAGTTTTAACAAAAAGGAAACAATACATTGGATCACTCATAAATCTTACTGCAGTCTAAATAACAGTTGTCTTGGATCCTATTCCCAGTTCTAAATATAACTTTAAATTTTGAATTCAGTTCCTAGCATTCCTCTAAATAAATAGTCAGAGGTTGTTCAGAGCAAGGAGATCAGAAAAGTAGTATATCTTCAATAGGATACAATATAATCATTTGTATAAATAAATCAAATTAGACAGCTCTATCAACTCATCATTCTTATACAAAGTAGTTAAAAAAAAAAGAAAAAAGAATCATTTTCTATGAAATACAGAATTAACCTTTTGAATTCACTGCCCCAAGCCATGAAATGATTAAAATACACAAATGATATAGCAAATGATTAAAATATACACGTGTGAGGACATCTTAAAAGTAAAAAGAATTTAAAAGAAAAATTCTTTGTTTTGGGACTGTTCCTCAATAAGTAGTTAAAATATTACCTCATGGGCAAGATAAGGTTCTAATAATGGGAAAAATTCCTCTACCTACTAATATCACTTAGTAGTAAAATTTAGAAGATCTTTATGGTAACACTGCATAAGCCACAACATTTTTGCTGTCAAAGGTCATTAGATACTCATGCTCCATTAAATGAATAATTTAGTTAGTTTGGGGTATATTTTAACAGATGAATAGCATTTTTTTAAGAGCCATATTTTCCAAGTTGATCATTTGAATAGACTAACAAAATTAATATAGCAAACTATACTAGTGTATGTTTCTTAATAGTCACATAAAGATCCTCAGTTCGGAGACACAAACTACTGCAGTACAATACTTCATCACACATCAATGTAAATTCAATGCAGAATAAAAGGCCATAAGGGAAGAGAAGGAAAAGTGATGGAATCACCTATATGGTAGTATACTCACAACTGTTTTGCCATCCTAAATTGCACAGTTGCCTCAGCTGTGCTGATACTCAGGAACTCAATGAACTAGAAGTGAATTGTGTCTATAACCAATAGCCTCAACATACAGAATTATTATTCTTCTACGGTTAAAAAGATTCTTTGTTATGATAAAGATACACTGTGCAAGATGTTCTGAGAGTGTCAATTTGCTCAATTAAACATTTGTCATTTTTTAATTAATTATTTTTTTTAATTAAGAAAAAGAGGTAACACCTGCTTCATTTTGGCTGGAAAAACACTAACTAGAAATCTCATATGGGAATACTCCAAGGAAACAAAAAACCCCAGCAGAACAATAGACTTTACAGCAGAAACTGAGCAAAACCATCTTTATCCTTCATCTTTCCAGAGAAAAACATACAACAATAAACCACCTAAAGACAATTAAAATGCTTTGAAGCAAAAGAAAACCACTTGAACTTTCACAAACATCAGATTTTTCACAATTTGGCAACCGTTTTTTCCCCATGGAAGCCAGGGACAACCAGACTGCTCTCAGTAGTACCTGAAAATTGGCATGGATTTTCACTGAAACATTACTCTCATTCTCACTAATTTCAAAAGCAGACACTAAAGCAGGCTCCATTCCAGATTCTCATCTGGCTTACATCAGCAAGTTGCAGCACAGGAGCAGTGTGGGAGACAGAATGACTCAGAAACATCCTTTCTAGAGCACAATTCCTTCCTCACATTCTTCTTCTTCAGGTGAAGGGACTGTGTGATTTGTGATTCGACTTGTCTCAGAAGCAATTTACAACAATTTCCCAGTAAAATCTCTGTCTACTCCTCCCCTTTTGCCACCCACATCCAGGAACAGGGGAGAGGGGACAATGCAGAAAGTACTATGCAGGGATGCTTACACATAAATATCTTACACCTATCCATTAGCCTCCATGTTCATATCTCTCTGAATAAGGAGGGGTTGCTTGTCCCCTTGAAGAGGACAAAACTGAACTGCAATTTAAGTCTTGGGATTCTTCCCTGGCATTTTTATAGCCGAAGTCTGCTCTGCTACTTACTCAGACTAATACTATAAATCTAACATACTTTAAGGACCACATTTTTGGCATCATAAACCATCATATCTGTCCATTTTTCAGGGGAACCACAAGGCATTTACAATACCCAGAGAAAATCAGACCTTGGGAGGTGACAACATCTCCGCCTGAGATTGTTCAGACATTATTGGTATCTGGAATAGCTCAGAAAAATATAGTAACAAATATAAACATTAATTAAATCAAACTTTGCAGCACTCCTGTCTTGCACATCTCTGGGTTTTTTTTCCTGATTTTTAAATTCTTATAAATCTTCTATTTCTCTTCAAATTAATGTTCTCTAGGCATAGGGAACATACTGTTTCTTACCATAATCTACTGTCTTTCAATTTACTCATTCCTAATGTTTCCTCCTACACAATTCCAGTACCACCAGAACTTTCTATCTTTCTTCTCCAAGGATTATTTCCCTCATCTCTCTTAAAGTTCATTCTTCCTTGTTTTCTTGATATCTTTTTTTGTCAGTCTTAGAATGAAAGGCTTCCTTCTGCCTTTTCTTGCAGTGTTGGAATGGATAGGTATAGAAGGAGAAAATGGAGACTAGGAGCTGCATTTTTTTCTGTATAGACATTAAAAATTCTTATGTAGAAAAAGGAGTGAAGTGTTGACAAAATTGCTTTTACTATCACATTCCCTCAACTACTGTTCAAGAGGAGCTGGAAATTCTCTGAAGAGTATGAGTGGAAAGGTTTTAATTCCTTGTTCTCTCTCAGTTTTTATGGTCTGAAAAAAGTCTTAGTTAATAGACACCAATCCCTTAGCTGTAAAGAACAATTTCCTCTCTAGAGCAAACAGGGAAGAAGGTTGGGCTATACTGTAAACGGTACTTAAAACATTTTGATGGTAAGTCTTGAAAGAACAGTCTGATAGGAACAGTGGCCAATAAGACAAGCTTTCATTCCAGGTCAGCACTCTCCCTTCATGTCTGACCATGCTGGTTAGCACTTAGGCTAGATTCTGCTGTAGCAGTACTCAAGCTACACCAAAACAAGCTGATGGTGAACAAGAGGATAAGGCAGTCCCTCATCCCAGTCTTTTGAGGACAGCAGGACTTTTAGAGCCTTTCAGGAATGGAAGTGACTTAGTTCCTTCCATGTGCCTAATGGCAAGACAGCTACTCCTGAAAGCATTATACTACATCCAAGTGTCTAATAAGTTAAGTGGCTTTCAGGACATAAAGTTGAACTGTGTAATGTATATAGATCTTATTTTTGGATACCAAGGAACATAAAAATTTCAATCTAGTACACAGGCACTGACACTGATTAGCAGGTCTTAACCCTGTAGAGTTTTCTGCCCATTTGTACCACTCACATCATTGACTCTTCCAATTACAGACAGCATACTAAATATTACTACATCACATTAATCTGCTTCTCTGTAATCTATTACAATATTCTGGACAAAATTATTGCTTCTCTCTGCAAAGCTGAATGTTATTTCTCATCCACCAGTGTTCGATTCTATCCCGCACTTCAAAAACATCACTCTCATGGGCCTTTGTGGTTATCAGGTTTCCTTAGATGATCATCAGAGAAAGAAGAATGAAAAGACAATCATATACAAAGTTGTCTTCTTCATTGTTCATTCTGTAGCCATTATTTCCAACAAGATCTATCGATGACAACATTTTAAAAGCTCAGAAGACACAGAATCAGATCATGATATGAACTGTGAAAATTCTATCCAGCAGAAAACTGGAGGGGGCAGAAAAGAGGACAACTCAAGTCTCCTTTGCAGGTAAAGCAAAATGTGTCTCTGCTGTACCTCCTTCACTCAGAGAAGCAGAGGCATTGGTCCAGAAACACAGACTTGGGTATCATTTCCCACAGAGGGAATAAAGAAGTAGCATTTCAAAGTCTACTTCACTGCAGTTTGCTGCCAAAAACCAGTACAGAGCACACTGGAAGAGTTTCTGTGATACTGTCTTGCTGTGGAAACATGTTGGAAGAGAACATTCTTCTACAAAACACAGACCTCCTTTATCTCGTTTGAAGACAACATGGTTTGAAACAGTTGGCTGAGTAATAAAATTTAGACTCCGGTGGTTAAACTGAATATGAATTCTCTAACCACAGAAGACAGATGAATAATATGACATTTAAAAAAATTGTTCAGGTTAATAATTATATCTTTTCTGGACAGGAAGTGTCATTATGTGATCATACTCATTTTGGGCCATTAGCCTCACTTTCCCCTTTTTCTGAATATGGAGGAATGAAAGATGGCTTAATTATAGCACTAGGAAATTACCTCCCTTTTGGAGGTGGGGGTGGGGAAGATGGTTTTATAATCACAATACAAAGTTGAAAATATAGGATATTACCTTAAAATATTTATTCTCAGTTACTCTATGAGTTCCATTTGCATCTGTAATAAGTAACATGTTTAAAAGACACTCAAGTACATGGAATGAGAGTAGGAAGAATTTGGAAGCTGGAAGGTACAGGCCTGTCCTCTGAAATTTACAGAGTTGGATTTTCTCTCGTGGTTGCAAGCTGTGGTTTGTTATTGATGTGAAAATGTGTAATATTAACAGTCTAATAAAAATGGTAAGAAATGTAAATGCCACATATCCATTCATGTTAATTTATCTCTTTACAAGTAGAGCCAACTAGCCTGTGTTCAGCTATCTCCACAACCATCTATACTGATTAATAATCAGAGTTTGCAGAAATCCTGTGTCTTTTTTTTTCCCTATTCATGAATGTACTTCTGAGAATAATAATTACACTACTTAGCCTTTATCTAGTGCTTCTCATCTTTCAAGGGCTTCACAAATATTAATTCACTAATTAATCTTCCCAACAACTCAGATTACTCCCATTTTATAGATGGAAAAGCATTAGTAGAGGGGGGCAAGTGTCTTCCCTAAGGCCATGGAGAGGAGAGAAAGAGGAGAGGACTAAGGGGAAAGATGCTCCTAACTAGAAAGAAATGGAGGCAGATGGGACAATTATGGTGATGATTCAGCAAATAATCATAAGATTCCAGTGAAGAATTTAGCATACCACCGGAGGGCAGGCAGTGCTAGCTCTACCATATATTATACAGTCACTCAGTATGCCAAAGGACCAACAGATAAAAAATATATGAATTTGAAAATAAAACCTATTGTGCACTTTAACAATTTTTTGGTTTGTTTTTTAAACAAAACACAGTCTGTTCTTAGATACTGGCAAAAGTTTAAAATTAATCATGAACACAAAACTAAGGTCAGGAAACTAGAAAATTCTGATTTATTGGGTTATGTTTACTCAAAAATGGATCAACTAAATGCAACAACTGCCCAGTAGTAGTGGCATAAATTCAGTTAGGATTTTTATGCCTGCTTCCTTTTACATCTAGGGACATTGACAGAAAGCATAGACAGTATCTAGATCTAGACAGTATCAAGACTAGATCTAGATCTCTGATTTAGTTCAAACTACATAATAAAATAGACTTATCTCTTAGATCTTGCCTTTCTGTCTTCCAAATAATCTTTGTTTAGTACTCTAAGTATCCCACTTTCCTTTTTTCCAGGTGGTTTTTGTTTTGTTTGGATTTTTTTTTTAGTTTCACAGTAAAAACTTCATTTTAATCCAGATGTCCCAAATGAATTAAAGAAAATAGACACTTCTACATTAGGACTACAGAAGAACACTGATTCATATCAGCTGTAAGAGATATACCATGGCCCATAATTTCCGGCAGAGACTGGGGATGAGAGATGTCCAAGCTAAATCCATGAACTGAATGACTGAGTGATCTAAGAGCGAAATCTGTTCTCTGTATTGCAGCTGATAGGAACATGGGGATTGGCTTTGGACTGCATTAGAATCTGGAAAAGTATACTACACACACCTGCCCAAATCAAAGAGCTCCAAGTGATTACAAAAACATTCAAAGTACTTTATGATACACATAGACTGGGAAAAAACCTGAAAAAAACCCACTGAGATTTGTTCAAAATTGACCAGATTTTGCAGAGTCAAGTTGAGACCACTTTTCCCTCTCGTTTAGAAATTTTGCTTTCCACTCCATTGACATGGTTAATATTTGTTCTAGTTGCACTTTATGCAAACATTGACATTTTGTATGTTATACTCCATTATGCTGATCAATGACGACAGAAGCAAGGTGGCAAACAACCTATACACAGTCAGGTCCAAAACTCTGACATTACATTGATACCCAAGAGGACAGAAAGCCCCGATAAGAATGAAGAGGAGAGAGGACGACTGCAAAAAAAGTCCCTGTCAATTTCAGTCACTACAGTAACCTATGTGCTGCAAGATTCAGTGCTAAAAGGAGAGCACCAACTCCTGTACCCTGTGTATTTCTCTTTCAAGTTATCCCCTTGCCTGGAGATACCCTTAGATCAAAATATATCCACCTACAAAATGAATACACTCAATCTGTATTTTGGAAAATTAACTGCTTCCCAAGTTCTAAGAACCTGAGAGAAAACTATTATTCCAAAAAAGAAGAATTCAAATCTATCTGCATCTTTAAGATGTTGAAAGGAAGGATGATAGTTTTCTCTCTGAGTTCTACATCCTGTTAAAATCAACTCTACCTATAAAATGTAAAACTCATATTCAGAAAAAGCTTTCTTGTAACTAACAAGATAAAGCCTTTATTGGCACTATTTTAATGTTACTCACACAACTTTATCATGACTTCAGCATTTGTAGCCACTACATGTGCTTATTATGGACAACAGCAAGTAACTTACGACCTCAAATTCTGTAGTAGTGAGAAACAAACTGACTGGGAAGAACTTCCACTTCACGCTGCAATCAAGATGACACTGATACATTTATTATTTTGTCCAGTGAATGAATCTGTATTTAGCTCCTGCGATACAAAGGTTTTTATGCTATTATAAGAAAGTAAAGCTCCCAAAACTATTGCAACAGATCACATAGGTACATAACTGATGAGAAGGATGCTCGATAATGACATGAGGGTATCACGCCAGAAACAAATACCGTCTTTTGTCTGTGAAGTTTGGTTTGCTTAGCTTCACTTTGGCAAGCCTGCCCAAAGTCTGGGTAAGGCCACAGACCCCTCTTGTTGAAATTCAGAGCACTGTGTGGGAACAACTTTAGCAGAGAAGTAGCAAAGAAAACAAAGAGCCTGGCTGAGTTGTAATGCAGCTCAGCATGGAGAAGCAAAACCTGTTTATGCAACAGATAATAAAAATGGCAAGAATATGGACAAAAAGCCCTGAGTTTCTTCCCAGGTGAGTTTTATAGCTGCCAGGTTGTGCATAAGCTGCTGCAACTTTATCCTCTGTTCCTTTTCTTTGACATATCTCAGCTTTAAAATGAAGACACAGAATTCTATTTACATGTCTCCAGAATTACATTTGGAGGCTGCTGAGCAAAGATGGAGCTCAGAAGTGCTGGTTATAGAAATCTAATTACTGTTTTAAGAACCACATTCTTTTAAACATTTATTTATTTATTTAACCTAAATCTGTGTCAAAAACCAGGCAGTGCCGTGCACTTCAGTGCTGTAAGTTAAATGAGTAGCGATCAAGGTAAGGCATATATTAGTTCTTAGATGTTAAGGTCTACAAAGTAAACTAACTTTATATATAGTCCTTTTTTAATTAAAATTTGTTAATTTAATCTGAATGTTGCTGATGATAATGTTTTTAAATACTTAAGGTTATTCTAGTCTAAGCAGGAAATCGTCAGGGTTTCTTTTTCCTTACACTCTTTATGTTTGCATAGGCTTTACATCTTTGTCTTCTTAAACCAGGAAACAGTATGTAATTATTTTGGATGTCTTCTTTTATTGCTTAATTAAAACTATAGAAAATGGCATAAAGTAAACTCTATCACACTGACATTTGCACAGCAGTGCACATTTGCAATCAACCAAAAGCATATTTGTCCTGTGTCATTAATGATATAAAAGATACAAATTATTTATTATGATATTAATAATAAAATATTAATTTGTTGTAGAAAACACTGTATTAATAATAAATAATCCTGACCTCCATTAATATGATACCAGGATAAAATTGCTTTAATTTGGTTTGGAAAATAATTAAATACAGACTTACACTCATTAGAAAAGAACTCTATTGAGAAAAGAATTCTATTGCCTTGTAAACAGCGGTAGAATACATGTCTGGGAACAACCTCTAAATAAGCACCTGCATTAAGAATTGTGTTGTAATAATGGATTAATTTATAGTACTGCATCATTGAGCATTAATTCTGAAAATGCTAGTTTTTCAGAGAAAAGGTTTTGTATCAATAAAGACACGCAAAGCCTAGAATTCTAAATCAACACCCAAGAACAAAATAGAAAGCATCTGTACTTTGCACCACTCATTTTCTAAATGGGGAAAATACATGTGTGAGATAATGAGAAATACACATACATCACTTCTTCAAAACCCTGAACCTTCAAAACCAGGAAACAAAGAATAATTAAATAATGGCTAGAATGAGTCAGGAAAAAACCCCAAATCTGAGTATAACTATGGACCTAACACAATCAAGAGTCATAGGCAACATTGGCTACAACTGACAACCTCTAAAATTAAGAGTATGTTGTTCTTCCAACAGGTTTTTATAGTGTTTCAATCTCTCAACAAGTAAATTAATTGTGAAAGTGCTCATTCTAAATGATTGTGCTGCTTTTCAACTGTTTAAGGCTTTACCATTGTTTATGTCTACCTTTACCTTAATGTTTCATTCTTTATTTCTAAACTTGGTCGGAGGTAAATTATTTTTTTTTCTTTTGTGAGTGTGTATCTTTTTTTAAACTGCTTTTTGGATTGCACAGGCAAGCTACAGCAACAGTGATGACATCTGTACCTTTTAATTTGCACGATGCTCTCTGTTTCTATGCCTCTCTCTCAATACTAACAGGCATATTTCCAGTCACTTCACCTACACTTGGTATCATTTGCATTAGAAATCTTTTCATGCAGGTCCTATCCCACAAAGCTCAAGAGTATCATGTCTTGTAAAACATCAGACACAAATATTCATGTTCTAGAACTTATGAGTGATTTTATCTGCAATAGCAAGCAGACTGGGAATGGTTGCAACTCATATATATGTACCCGAGCTAATCCTAATTAGCTGAAATATCAGTAACGGCATAGCAGGGCACAAAGGGCTAAATGTAGGTTAGCTGCCCAAATAAATTCACCAAAATATTACAGTCAGCAGGCAGTAAGCTTGAGACCAAAGTTAAAATACAGGGCACATCCCTCATATTCCATTAAAAAAATTCCACCCTATGCTTTGACTTGTTTCACTACGTTCTCAAAGAAAGTTGTCCCAGTGAGTAAAGCAAGAGTATTCACACAAAATTTGTAGGCCAATAGATTGCTGGCCAGATGTCACATACATTTCTTCAAGAGATTATCCTTATCTGTGAAGATAAAAGTTGAGAAATTTCAATGGAACTCATTAAATTGCATTTTAACATTTCCAAGACTGATTTCTAATGTCCTAATCATGTTCATAGCCATAGTTTACTCAAATTATTCATGAATCATAACTCTTGAACATGTAAAAAAGGAATCAGTAATATATATAGACATATGTAATTAAAATGAGAAACTTCTTAATAACTCATTGCTAAAATATGAGAGGCATATGTACACACAAATGGAATTATTTATGTGAAGAAAAGATGGTATATAACATCTTAAGACTAACCAAAGTATTCAGAAGTTTTCAGAAGGTCTGCTTTATTGCAAATGCACTAATTTTCACAACTAAGAGTCACATTGTAAAGAATGCTGTAACGTTCCTGTATCATTAAATTGCAATATCATTAAATCTGCAAAAGACTCCCAGGAGAGATTTATTTCATTGAGTTTGCACCATCGTAACTAACCAACTCATTTAAGCTAGTCATATAGACTACTGATAGTCCATTATTAGAAGAGATTATCAGTAAAATTCTCTTCTATCTGAACACAGACATCTTTCTCAAAATGAGATAATAGTGTAATAGTGCTTCCCTCTTTGACTATTAAAAGATCATAGATGATTGGCTAAGATCAGATGCCAAAATTTTAGACAGTTAATATGAAGTGAGCAGAATCCTATCATTACTTCTCAAGGTTCCTTTAGTAGAAATGTACAAAATAAAACCTTTTCTTTTTAAAGAATATACGTTCTGGTCAAGTGCTTCGAATTTCACTGCCAAGCTTTTACAGCTATATTCCCCAGCTTATCAAATAGACATTCCCACAGTGTCTTATGAGGTATTCTTATGCCATGCCACTTTACTACAATAATGATCAGGTAATACATCTACAGTGCAAACTACCTTCAGCTAACCAAAAAAAAAAACCTGGTAAATAAAGCTTTTCAAACGCAAGGCATGTGCATTTTATTTATGATCCCAAATGAATATTGCAAACCATCAACAAACTCAGAGCACATCATTTAGTCAGACAGATAGAAATCCTTCAGAGAGTGGAACCTCAGCACAAAGTTTCTTAACTTAGTTAATGCTACATATGGTCAAAGTAAAGTAAGGTTTAAGTGAATAGTCTCCTCCTACTATTTATTCTTTAAAGAATTTGTTTTTATCAAAGCAGTCTTACCCAGGTCATCTTGTAAATACCCTTCCTCTATGATCCAGGCTGGGGGAAGTAGAAGATGAAGAATAAAATTGCATGAATTTACTTTCATGTCTGAGATATCTTACCAGTCATTAAGCTTTTTCTCATAGGTATGTTTTTGTTACAGAGTACACTTTCAATGTAAGACATTAACCATTCAGTCCTTACTGTCTCTGCCTCTAAACAGCCATGAAGTCCTGCTATGCATCAGGTAAACTAAAAGGTAAGACTGATATCAGTGGGAAGTGAACAGACAGCCTGGATGAGTTGTGTTCCTTAACAAAAGAGGCTTAAGTTCCAACACCACCACAAGATAAATATGTTTATTTCATAAGTGAGAGAAGAGCTGTGAAAGACAGCTATTATAATTTCACAGCTAAAAGTTCACTTCCATCAGATGTATGACATTTCTTTCTGTAAACAATAGGGCTATTCCATGTTCATTTTTAAATCACAAGGTAAACATTTCATCTGCAGTTCCCATAATTTATCATTTAACATGGCACTTATACAACAAACAATTTCCTTCCAAGAACATGGTATTCATGTATTCCACTTTCAAAGAGATAGTTGGTAAATGTTACTCCATCGCCTTTTCTCTCACTGACAAAGAAATCAGACCTTTCCACCAAACACAAAATCTTTTCCTACCGAAAAATTGTCAACTATTCTCTGTCACAATAACAGTCACAAATAAGTGAAGCACAGAAGCCTCCTACAAAGCAAATACTTCCAGTGGCTACAACACTTTTGCACTTGGGAGTCAGAAATTTTCAAATGACAGTGATTCACAACAAAACACGCACACACACGTGTCCACATTCATACATTGTACACTTTCCATAACTAATACATTCTCCACAGCTAGCTTTGACTTTATGCATACTTTCTTATCAGTTTACAAGGAGATTTGTTCACAAAGATATTATGGATTATTCTGTGAACAGAACATGTAAGGTGATATATTCAATATATTCATTAATGACCTTCATGAGGGAACAGAGGGCATTGTCAGCAAGTTTGCTGATGATACTAAACTAGAGGGAGTGTCTGACACACCAAGAAGGCTGTACTGCGATTCCACGAGCCCTGGACAAGCCGGAGAGTTGGGCAGAGAGAGATCTAATGAAATTCAACAAGGGCAAGTGTACAGTCTTGCATCTGGAAAAGAAGAATCCCATGTACCAGTACAAGTTAAGGAATGAACTGTTAGAGTAGTGTAGGGAAAAAGAACCTGGGGGTCCTGGTGTCTCTGGAAGGAGGGTTGGACTAGATGCTCTTTCAAAGTCCCTTCCAGCCCCTGAGATTCTGTGGTTCTGTGACCCAGCAATGTGCCCTCATGTCCAAGAAGGCCAATGGCATTCTGGGGTGTATTAGAAGGGGAGTGGGACAGTAGGTAGAGAGAGGTTCTCTTCCCACTCTGCCCTCATAAGACTTCATCTGGAATATTGTGTCCAGTTCTGGGCACCTCAGTTCAAGGACAGGGAGCTGTTGGAGAGAGTTCAGCACAGGGCCACAGAGATGATGAAGAGATTGGAGCATCTCCCTTATGATGAAAGGTTGAGGGAGCTGGGACTCTTTAGCTTGGAGGAGACTGAGGAGTGATCTCAATAATGTTTACAAGTAGGTAAAGGATGGGTGTCAGGTGGATGAAGCCAGGCTGTTCTCAATAATGTCCAATGATTGGACAAGAGGCAATGAGTACAAGCTGGAACATAAAAGGTTCCAAAGAAACATAAGGAAAACTTTCTTCAGTATAAGGGTGACAGAGCACTGGAACAGGCTGTTTAGATGGGTTGTGGAGTCTCCTTCTCTGGAGACATTCAAAACCCATGTGGACAAGTTCCTGTATGACCTCTAGGTGGCCCTGCTCTGGCAGGGGAGTTGGACTGGATGATCTTTTGAGGATCCTTCCAACCCTTAAGATTCTGAGATTCTTTGATATAAACTGTCAATATTGGGCCTTTCATATAAATGTGTAATTCTATGAAAACAAAAAGTGACAGGAGCTCGAATTTAATTTCACCTCAGGCAAAACCGAAAAAAAATCCTGGAAATTCTGAAATTATCCTTAATT
The DNA here is from genome assembly GCF_028858725.1 of Colius striatus. Classification (NCBI taxonomy): domain Eukaryota; kingdom Metazoa; phylum Chordata; class Aves; order Coliiformes; family Coliidae; genus Colius; species Colius striatus. The sequence goes on from NC_084762.1 coordinate 11,662,116, forward strand.
TTTTTTTTTTCATTTTTTCCTAGAGTGGTGCAAAGATGACACATTTTCAGGTTGAAACAAAACCCAACAATGAAATCCCAAAACCATGAAATAAAATTATATTTCTCTTGCTTGCCAAAATACTGTCAATTAAAATAAATAAATGATTCCCCAAAATTTGACTGTCAAATAAATAGACCAGGTACTTAAATGAAAATTATTTGATAGAGTTTCTGAGCATCTATAAATTGATCTGAAACATAGAATGTTAATTTGAAGTGAAGTTATTTTAAGTATAGACCAAGGAACCAGAAAGAAAAAATAACATTCTATAACTTCATTTTTTTACTGTTGCCAATATAGGATATTTAAATAGGAGAAAGAAATACCACAGTTTTGATAATTTTCTGGTTTTAAAAGGCAAGTATATGCTTTTGAATATTTCAATGAACACTCAGCAATGAAGCAATGCAGAGCCTCTGTGTTAAAAATAAGTGAGACACACGAGACACGTGGCATATTTCTTCATTACCCAAGAGCTGAGAAAGATGGGTAAGATAAGGTAGTAGAGACAAGGGGAGAGCAGTTTAAATAAGATCTGGTCAATATCTTATTTTATGAGCAGATTATCCATGTCAGCTATGTGAAAAAGCAGCTACAGAATATCAGTAGCATTCCTGGCTTGTCATTATGTCAGCTGCTACCTTCACCAAAAGGAAGATAATTTTGGTTTTATACCACTTCATAAGATAAATACTGTTATCCCAGGGAACTTCAGCTACATGCAAACTTTTAATAAATACATTAACAAGAGATTTTCTATCAGAAAATACATTCCTAAAACAAGACAATTTGAAATTTATTTTGTATGTAATTTGTTTTGACAAGTTAAAAGCGGAGCTGAATCTCCAATATTCCAGTCTTATTGGGTTTTTTGTTTGAAGTTCTGTATCATGTTTTCATTGCAATTACAATTTAAGAAACCAAAATAAAAATAGAGTGGGTTTAGGGTTGGAGGCTTTTTTAAGAGTCTCTTTTCTAAGTAGGTGTAATGCAAATTCAAAACAGTTTTCAGCTTGATTTCAGTTAAGCTTTTTCCCTTCATATCTGCATTGAATTAAAATCACAGAAGCAATTTTGACTACAAAGACCTCATGGCTAAATTTCCATTCACTTAAAAATGGTCAGACTTCCACCTTCTGATGCTTACAGTATTTTATCTTTTTATGCTCTTCACTGTAAGCAGTATGCACTTGGCAAATGAAGTCACTGGAATTAAACAGAGATGAAATTATCATTAACATTGTTCGCTATTGTTTACTCCAACAACACAGTATAGTTAAGTAGAAATAAAAATATTGTAATGAAAACAGGATAGGGAACAATACAAATTCATTCTCACAACAGTGATGGCAATGTTAAAGAGATATTGTGTAAACACATCCAGACCATTACAATTGAAAAAATTTAATTATGTGTCTATTTCCTGTTGCAATTTACTTTTCTTCTTACTGTAACAGATAAATCCACATACTATGTGTAAATTAACAAACAAGGAGAAAACACTTCATGCTAAACACTATCTCTAGTCTCCTCATCTGTCACTGTATAATGTGTGAAGCAACAGATATATAACAACACCTCTGTATATAACCCCAGCTCAATATCCATAACTCCATTTCCAACTCCTGATGTTCCATTTCCAGGCACATGAAGGACAAGAAGGTGATCAGAAAAAGTCTGCACGGATTCCACAAGGGGAAGTCATTTTTGAAAAACTTTATAAACATTTGTGGTGAAATGACTGCCTTGAGATATGAGAGGAAAGTAGTGGATATTGTCTACCTGGTTTCAGTAAACATCCCATAAGATTGTTATGGAGAAGCTGTTGAACTAAGGGCTGGATGAGCAGACAATGAGGTGGATCAAAAACTTGCTGCACAGCCAAGCCCCAGTGGTGGTGATCAGGGTGTAAATAAGATGGAGTCAGGTTCTTTTCAGTGGTACCGAGCAACAGAGGCAACAGGTACAAATGGAAACACAAGAGGTTCCCTCTGACCATAAGGACAAACTTTTTCATCACAGTGAGAGTGATAGCACTAGTATGAGTTGCACAGAGAGGTTGTGGAGTCTCTATACTTGGAGTTATTAAAAAACCATCCAGACATATTCCTGGACAACCAGCTATAGGTGCCCCTGCCTGAGCAGAGACGTCCAGAGGTTCTTTCCAACATCAACCACTCTACAGCTCTATGAATTTTAGGTATTGATGACAACATCTCCATAAGTGTGACCTAAGAAAATTGAGACGGATGCTGTCATTCCCAAAAATAATAATGCAAGGATGATTGCCAAAAAGCACACAGAAAAAGAACATTTATAAATATTGTTGCACATAATCACAGAATCATAGAATGGTAGGGATTGGAAGGGACCATATAATTAAAGAATTTGTTTATCCCCATAAAGCAGGGATATCTTAAAGTAGGAATTTCTTACAAAGTTAAAATACAGTAAGATTAAAATAGCAGGAGCTGGATGAAGAAGATTAATCTAAATTCAAGGATCCTCCCAATGGTGGCCCAGTAACAATATTTGAATTACATCATTCAGTTTTGTGACTTCCCACAGCAGCAAGAGATGACAGGTGAGACAGATGACAATGTTTAATAACACTGCAAAAGTGGCAAGCATAAAACATTCAGACACAGGAATGGTTTAGGTCTTGAGGTGGAAGTATAACTAAAAACAAGGACGAGATGCTCTTTGAACACGTACTCAATGTATTCCCCAAACTATAAACCAAATAGGGTTTCTGTGCCAGTCTTCTGCAGTTTTACTGTGTTATTTTATTATTAGGTGTTTCAAAAACTTTTTATGCAGTAATAAAACCTCAAAAAAATGTTCATGTATCCTACAAACTCTATCCATGTATAATATAAAGATATTTGATGTTCAGTCTTTTTATTTACAGTTTTGGGGTAACAGTTTTATCTCACTAGGTTAGCTAAATAATCAGCATTAAGCCTTTCTTTAGCTTTTTGGACTGTCTTAAATCTACAGGGCAGCTGAAGAAGGGAGACAGCCAAGCTGAGCTCTGTAGTTTTGCAGTTACATCATTATCAGGATCCCAATCAGCAAGTTCAGAGCTAGTTTTGGTTTAGTTCTGAAGAGATACATTCGCATCTCTGAGCTGAAAAGGTAAATGTCATTTTAATTGTCTTACATTTCACCTTTGGTGGATTCAACTGACCTGATGTTACTCCTCCTATACTTTAAAAATATAGGAAGTTCTAGAAATTAATTTCAAAGCTTTCAGCAGCCTCAAAAAGAAATGTCTAAGCTATGAAATTAACCAGTGTCTGTGAATGTTTTTCAGCATTTCTACCACAAAATTATTAGACTACTTTGTGGCATACTCGCAGCCTCAGTGTTTTCTTGCAAACTATTCCCATGTGTGGTTTAGGACGTAACGAAGAACATCAGGGAGTCTACATGAAAACATCTTGTTTTGGAAGCTAAGAGAGTTACACTACTGTTCTCTAATCTCTGTCTTTTAGCCTTAGTGCCAGAGAATCATAGAATAGTTTGTGTTGGAAGAGATCTTTAAAGGTCATCTAGACTAATCCCCCTGCAATGAGACAGGACAACTCTAACCAGAGCAGGTTGCTCAGAGCCCCATCCAACCTGACCTTGAATATTTTCAGAGATGAGGCATCCCTTGCCTCTCCAGGCAACTTATTCTGTTATTGTTTCATCACTCTCATTGAAATGATCACAATGTGTTTCACTTGTTGATACAGACATAGCTAAAGTGATTAATGTTTTTTTCAGGCTATCAATTTAGGCAAAAGGAAGCTATCATGGAGAATGGATTATCCGTGTTATACAAACTTAGAAGCAAATTTTTAAAACCTCTGCCTTTCAGGGCTGTCAGGCAGCTCTAGTATTGCTCATTTACAAAGAGACACAATCAAAGAAAATTCTCAGCAATGCTGAAAACATAAGCAATCACCACTATGCACATATGCAAGACATCATGACTGAAAACCTAATCCTTGTAGTAACTACCAAATTTGCATACGATTTAAAACAAGAAATTCACCAGACAATGGAAGACTGACATTTAAAATACAAAGGAGAAACAAGACCATATGTTTTGTATGTATTCTTAGGCTGCTGAAAAGCTTTCCATGCTGTTCAGGCACTTTTTGCATTAACGATCTCTGGTTCTGACTGGTCTTTCCGGAAGTAGATATTCTCAGGATGTGAAGGCTCAGGGCTGCCAAATAGTACATTTGTCTTTGATATAGAGAAGTGCAGAGGTACCACTGAGGCTTAAGTTCACTTCCCAGAATAGCTCATTTACACGGTGGATTGCAGGGTGGGGGGTGTTTGCTGTTGAAGATTCTGTGATTCACCAAAAATCTATTTTATAGATGGCAAGCCTTGTGTCCGATAGTCATTTAGGGGAAAATGACTAAAAAGATCAATTCCTTCTATTTTTTGTTGTTGTTTGTTTTGATATCTTCAAAGAACGTTACTCACTTGATAACTGGTATTTTACTGTTTTGTATCCCATTACTCAAAGGGGGTGTCATGTCATATAATGAAACAGAGAAAAGCGCAAAATCCTGCAACTGTTTAGTCTTTCACTATGTTATGGCAGATGTTAAAACATTTTTAGATGACTAAGGGCCAGATTCAACTCTCCATGTCATTGGCAGAAAACTGTCAATAATAGCAATTGATTTTGGATCTGATCCAAAACAATGGAATACAATACAACAAAAGAATACAATGGACTGCCAACAGCCAAGCTGTACTCACTCTTTGCTACCTATTCTAAGATGAGAAGTAACTAGATGAAACATCATCATCATGTTTCATCATTGAAACAACAGCTATTACAAAACTTTTGATTAACTTCTGGGTTTGCACCTAAAAGAGTTCCAATGTTATTTACACAATTATTTGGGAACATCACTTTCTGTAAAAAAAGACATTGCTTAAGAGTTTGTTGGTTACAGCCATATCCTTGACATCAGTAGGTGCTTCATAAATCACTAGGTTAATGCTGGAAAATTGCTGGTAAAACCAACATTTTCCATAGTCTACTTTGAATACGTTTCAATGCCAAACAATTTGAAAGACTCACATTTCACAATGAAAATGGTTTTTAATACACACAGTCACCTCACTCTAGAAATTGCTTGAGCCTTCATGGTGGGATAAATATTGATTCCTTTCACAAAAGCCTTTTTACTTTCTAGAGTAATAAATGTACTGGAAATAGAATTATGTAAACATCATTATTTCTGTTGCATAAGAAATATGATATTTCAACATTTATCTTTACTGCCAAGACAGAGAAAGAAATGGGAAGTTTCATTTTGTGAAACATTAAAAAGAAAATTCAATATGTAGCAAACAACAATATTTTTAAGTTCCTCAAATTGAAAAACTTCAGTGTGACTCAATTATATCCAAAATAGTTCATTTTCTATCTGTTAATTAGTAAAGTTAATCTGCCTTAGTAGATTGGTACTTGCCATAGTTTAATCTCAGCTGGCAACTAAGTACCCTCAAGCTGCTCACTCGCTCTCCCTCCATGTGATGGGAGAGAGATTCTAAAGGGTAAAAGTGAGAAAACCCATGGGCTGAGCTAAAGACAATTTCATAGAGAAAACAAAAGCCATGTGCACAAGTAAAGAAGGAATTCATTCCCCACTTCCCATGGGCAGGCAACTGTTCAACAGATTTTTCAGAATTGGACTTCTGCAATGATATGTTGGAAACTCAGATTGCATTTCTAGAACTCTTACCGGCTTCATAGATAATTTGACTGAGCTATTTTTCTATTTCTGCCTCTGCTTCTTTACCACAGTGAGTCTTATTTTGCATAAGAATTACATTTAATTTAGAAAATTGTGTTAAAATTGAGGTGATGTTATCTAGTTAGGTCTATGTGATATATACAAGTAGGTTTGTATTTTTTTAAAAATTCTTATTTTTGTATTAATTTTTACATCTTAATAAATCATGGTTCATAAGAACATTAGAAAAATACATTTATTTCAAAGAGTTTTGTTTAATATTTAACAAGAATCTTCCAACTAACAGCAAAAATTTCTTAAAATACAGAAATACAAGTATATGTGACTTCTATCATCCCTTGGATTCTATACTCAAGGTATCATCCTCCTTGTCAGTCTACAAGTAACATCTCTCACTGGAGTCAGGCTGCACTTCAAACAGTTGACTCGCTGTTCAGGTTCACTGCCTACCAAAATAGCCAATCTTCTGTGGGAAACACTATCAGCAGTCTGTTGATTATTTTCAGGAACTACACAAGAGCATCACACTAACAGTTTATAGAAAAAAATTCCTTTTCATATGCCTCTGGGGCTATACATATAGGGTACTAGTTTCACAGCAACAGCTTTATTTCCAAACCACAACATTCTCATGTCAAGCAAATTGGTCCACCAAGCTTTCTGAAGTTTGTTCTTTGATGGTATCCCTCTCTCAACCGATAACTTAGTTTAAAATATTTATTACAACATGGAAAAGAAACCCTAACATTTCTAGTGTAAAAGAAAGAATGGGTATGACTATATAAAAAGAGCACTTTAAAAATACACTGCCCTCTGTTACATGATTACAACTTTATCCTCCTTTAGGCTAGCTAAGTCTCAAAGGCCAATGTCTCAAGTTTTCCTACAACACCATTCTCAACTGCACAGCTCCACGGAATCAACTGTTACACACAACACAAAAACGAGACAACTGCAAAAAAAAAAAAGTATGTATAAATATAGGTACATATTTCTTGAATTAACATATCATAACATATTAAAAATGAAGCTGATAGGGAAAAAGTTAAAGGAAAGAAGAACATTTGAAATCTACAATGGCACGTACCCTATTCGGACCAGGATTCCTAATCAAAGCCTGTTCCACAAGTTTTAAAAATTCATTTGTACGGTGTCTGCCTTGAAGCAAGACAAGGAAAGTCTAGAGCCGATGTGGAGTCATGAAGACTCTGGTAATTCTGAGTGCTACCTGCAACAGATTTCTCAAACCATTTCTGCTCTGAAAGGAAAAGTAAAAATAAAATTTAGAAACTAAAGGAGGAACATACAGTGTAGATTTCTTGTCATGGATGTTTCATATCCTTTTGATCTTGGCACGAGTCTATCTTGAAATTAAATTTAAATACTGAATTTTACTCATAATTTGCATATTCACTACTGCAGATGGAACAAAGTTTTTTCTTTTCCATCTCAGAGACTTACAAACCTATGATTCAGGAAAGAACTGAATTACATGCTTACATCTTCTCTTGTCCTGGTTGCAATGAGCTAAAATATCATTTCTGAATGAAATATTTGTCAATCAAAATCAAATATTTGCCTCCAAAAATGTTGGTAAAAACTCATATAAATTAATAGCTTCAAAGTAATCTCCCAAATAAAATTAGACCTAAAAGCATCATAAACCAGTAGTAATGATTTCAGGCAACTCATCAGAGTTCTTACAATAATGGAAATTTTCCTCAAAGGGCAGAATTGTGTTCTGGAATTAAGTGCTCTTAAAAGCATTCAAAATTACAAAAAGCAAAAAAATACAAGAAACCATAAACAGTGAAGTCTTAAAAATATCCACATACATAAAACCTTCTCCTTTGGGGTGCAACTACAAGTCTGAGTGTCATACTGAAAGCAAAACTTATCCGATAAAAGGATATTCATTTTACCCCAGATGCCAGTCAGTCTATTCATATGATGAAAATTATGGGGTCACGTTAACCTCCTCAGTAAAGTACAGTCTTATCTTTACTCTTATTGTAAATTCATAGAAGTTTCAAAGTAACCATTCAAAATCTTACCTATCATGCCTTTGAAACAAACAACAGTAAAAGAAAGCATTACAAGGATGTTGGTATGGAGAGATGAAAGTATAAGCACTATGATCAATTGGATTTGATGAAACACAAGATGTAGGATTATTTTTGATAGCTTAGAGCACCTTAAAAGGATTCAATAGAAAGACATATTAGGATAACAGGCCTGTGGAAAGCAGAGGATAAAAGTAAAACCCTAAATAAATATAGTATTTACTTTTGCTTTTATTGGCTTTTATCCTAAAAGTGTTTGCAAAGTCTAGAGCTAGAAGAACATGGTAACTGTACTCAAGCACCCATGAGAATGAGCAAATCTGAAGACTGAATAGTAAAGTTACAAGCCCTTGAGCAATATCATCCTTAAATACTAAAAAAGTGTGCAGCCCTAAGATGTAGCCTTGGATATTTACTGTGACCAAAAATGAAATGAAAACTACTTCAAACCCCCCCAAATAAAAAAACCCAAACAAGTGGCTATACAAACAGTCCAAGTTCAAATAAGAAACTGTGACATTCAAGGATAATTCTTGACATGCAGATAATGTAGTCAGCTGCGAGGCTTTCTGAGATTCATGTCTCATAACAGAATAAATGAGTTCATATATCCTGTGCAAGTACCTGTTTCCTTCCCTCTTCTGGCAGCATGTTCACAAAAGTAAACTCATTGTCCACAATGTTTATAGAATTTAGTATGTTGTATTGTTTATGTTATAAAAGAATACAACTGAATTCAACGCAAGACAGTCATTAAAGAGATAGATCCTTTCATTATAAGAAAATTGCAAAAATCAGAGATTTGTTGGACTTCAAATAGATGTAAAGTTCACATAAGTTGCACTCTTTGCTTTTCTTCAACTCACACACTGTATCAGATTAACAGAGCCCCAGATAAGAGAATACTCTGAAGCCAAAGAATATATTGATTATATAAGGTGTATGTCAACCCTCACAGTGGGTTAATATAGTAAGTTATATCAGCTCTCTAGTAAATCCATTTTATCCTGTACATGATTTAGCTTTAACCTGCGTCTGCACACCGTCAATCTTTGCATTCTTCTAGGAGGTTACATGAAAAACAATTAACTGAAAGATAGAAAGTATTATCATAAAATATCCGTTATGGGTTTTATTAATGTTCTGTTCTATCTCTACAGTTTGCTATTTCTATCAACTTTAACACTAACATTTAAAATCAGCTGGGCACAGTTTTGGAAAATCCTACGATTAAGTGTAACAGAGAACAATTTTCAGCTCACATATCTTCTGAGTTTTGTAGATAATGTGCTGTATTTGCCATATATTTGGTAGTTGAAGGAACTTTCCTTATAACATTAAAATCTCCTTGATCTCAGAGGGAGAGAGAACAAATGAGAACAAAGGGATTATTTGCTGAGTTCCACAATCCACATCAGTATCTAAGAAAGGGTCACTGTACTGTCCTCCAAGCAATTAATTATGAAGGAACAAGGGTGGATGTGAGATAGTTCCTGCTACCTCAAACTTATGAAGCACTTAACCTGAAATGTCCAGAAAATACCATCCAGGAGAAAGGTAAATGGGTTAGTCTTCCTAAGTTCTGAGCTTTAAGTAGTCCACAAAGTGGCCCGAGTTTCTGCATATAACTAACTTTGACATGGATCAGATTTTGATTTGAATTCAGGCAAAGTGAAAGTACAATCTACTTTGCATTTCAGACTGACTTGTGCTGTCCAGCACTAAGGGTCTGATCATAACCTAAGTAAAATTGTCTCCATAGACAGAGAAGACAAAGCTCAAGGCAATCATCTCTGGGTTATTAGATTCAAAGGAGCGTTATGGGAAAAAGAATTTACTCTATATACAGAGATTAACAAACAGATATTACTCTAGTTACAGTAGCACTTCAGATTCAAATAAATACAGAAAAAAAACACCATTTAAAACTGTGCCTGTGTTCTCTCTTTATCTAGATGCATATTTTCCATTTGTTTTTAATTTCAGCCATAGCAACTGACCTCCAGAGAAAACTATCCTAGCTTTTGTTTTTCCCATATAGAAACATGGTAATAAAAAAACAAAACAAAACGAAATCCAAACAGAGCAAAGCTATGCATTACACAGCTAACAATACCCATAGGACTGAAATAGATTGTTCATCCTTCTGTTACACCTATGGAGAAAAATCCACAGAATCTCTGCAGCCAAGAGGGCTATGAATAGCTACCTCTGTCAACTCAAGCAAAGCGTTGTCTTCCGGAAGAGTTTCTGAGCATATTCCAGCTAATTAGCAGCATTGTTGCTTTCTCAATACATTTTGCAGTGTCTTTTATGAATGGTTTTACTATTAAGTAACAATATTTACTTTGTGTGCTTAAGGTACTGTTCAGTGATCCAATTGCCTTGTTTCTTATCCCAGGGTTTCATCTCTTTTTTTTTTTAGAATAGCATGTAAACTTTGGTATCTTAACCTCTCTCCCTGAAAAAAGAAAAATCAAGTATCTAAACTTTCACCTCTCTCTTTTGCTTCTTTCCTTTCAAAATAATTATCTATTTGGACATATCAATTACAACTGTCCCTTACAGGTTTACAGTCTGGCTTCTGCAGTTAGCTATACCTCACTACACTGAGAGCTGCTTAAGTACAGAGAGCATTTAGTCAACAATCCTGTGTTTTAAAGTTTTTTTCCTCCTTGTGAGTTTTTTTCTCTCCTTTTGATACTGTGCTATACCCCTCTCTCCCCTTTGCATGTCACTTTTCCCAGAGAAAGGTCTGGAAAGTTAAAGTGCGGGAACCTCTAGGACAGAAGCCTAGCTGTAGGGCTTTAATTCCCAATGTATAACCCCTTTACTCTGCTCAGTCCTGAGAGCTCATGTAGGAGCAGAGTGGGTATCTATGGGCTCCCAAGAGTGGAGGAATTTGCTCTTATCATCATTCTTGTCTCCCCTACAGATGTGTCTGTTCAAAAAGACCAAACACCTGGACTCAACCAGGTCACAAAGAAGAACCTTAACAGAGACCTCTGATCTCCTCTACTGTGAACCAGAGGCTGAAATCACATTGCAGCAACCCTGAGTTTTTAACCTTGGTCTCACCTCTTCTTGGACTGCTTCAGAGTCTGCCTTTTTTCTTTCTCTCTCTTTATTAGGCTTTGGCCTCACGACGTGAGCCACCAGCACCTCTGCGGCCTCCCTGTCCATAAGCAGTTTGGTAAGAGCTCCAACTGGAGTGGCAGCCTGACAGCAAAAGCGAAGCAAAAACCCTTATCTTCTCTTTCCTCAGGTTTTCAATAGGCCTCCATCACTCAAACTGAACACAGCACAATATAACATAAAGTAACACAATCAGACAGACTAGTCACAAACTCTGCCTTTGAAGTCTTCCACTATCATCCCTGTCACCTGTGGAGACACACTAGAAGAGGGTGGCTCACCATGTCACTGTGCCTAGGGGATCACTAAGCAGTTTGCCCAGTGTTGTGGGTTAACCTCAGCCAGTAACTAAGCCCCACACAGTCACTCGCTCACTCCCCACTCCTCCCACAGTGGGATGGGGAGAAGAATCAGCAGGAAAAACAGTAGAAACCATGGGTTGACATATGTACAGTTTAACAACTAAAATGAAATAAAATATAATAATAACAATAAAATGTAATACTAATTACAGAGAAATAAATATAGGAAAAAAGAGAACAAAATAAAGCCCAAATGAAAAAAATAATGATGCCCAATGCAATTGGTTACCATGCGCTGACTGATGCCTGAGCAGAGATCTGCCCCTTCCTGCCAACTGCCCACAGTTTATCTATCGGGCATATTGTCCTATGGTATGGAATATTCCTTTGGCTACTTCAGGTCAGCTTTCCTGGCCATACTCCCTCCCAACTTCTTATGTCCCCCCATCCCACTCACTGTCAGCAAGGTGTGAGAGGCAGAAAAGGCTGTGAGGTTGTGCAAGTACTGCTCAGCAATAACCAGAACATCCCTGTGTTATCAATACTGTTTTCACCACAAATCAAAACCAGAGTCTTGTATCAGCTATCAGGAAGAAAAACAACTCAATCTCAGCTGCAATCAGGACACTCACCTTTTCCACCACTGGTTACCCTCAAAAGCCTGCCATGGACAAAAGGGACCTTGCCATGCCTGTAGTACTAACAAAACACTGCTGGTGTAGCTGATGTGCTCACAATTTCTACAGTCCACATTCTCAAACACAAAAACCCCTCAACAATCCTGAAGTGGAAACTATAAAAATCACATCCTTCCTACCTGCTCCTACCCTCTACCGTTGCAGGGCTCCAAGGCTGTGTCTGGCTTGCTGCAGAGGACAGGTGTGTATGTGTGTGTGTGTACATTGCAAGGTGGGGACTTACGGCAAGCTGCTATGCTCAGTCCTTAAGCAGAAAAAATGAATGCCATGTTCATGAAGGAGGTTTCTTCTTCCTCAGTCTTGGTCCCACTTAAGTTTATGTTTACCCATTTCCCTCAGTACAGCCTACACTGCTAGTGGCATTGAACAGCCCTGACCTCTCCCTGCTCACCCCAGGGAGTGGGTTGACCAGTGTCACTCAGGCCATTGCAAGGCCCCATGAGGCTCCTGATAGCAATGGCAAAAATCACGTCTTCTGGGTTTCAAGGCCCTTCTTTGTCAGCTATCTAGTAGTAAGGTGCAGAGAGGAGGATGAGAGAGAACGATGACAATAATTATAGAATTAGAAATAAAATGTCTTTGTTAAATGTCAGGAAGAAACATCTGTTAAATGTTTCTTATTGTACCACTGTCCTCCTTTAGATCTAATAAAGCCCTGAAAATATACTGGAATTTATAATTGCTATATTGTGTTACAGTTCCAGCATTCCCCAACTCAGAATGATTTTAATGACACAAAACATTGCAGCATCTTGAGCACAGAGATCCTGAAAAGAAGTTGTCGCATCATATGAAACATGGCCAATGTCCTACAGTCCTTATTTTTCGAACTTTCCCACCCAGTCTAAAGCTAAAGTCTAAAGCTTTCATTTCCTTCTCAGCACTGAGGAAACACAGTACATTATGTCTGGAAATGTATTGCTGCACAAAATATAGAGATGCATGAAGTCTGCCTGATGGTCACTGCACATAAAGAGTAACTACTCAGCAAAACACCAATTAAGTCCCAGGTCAACATGGAGAAAGAGGAAATTTAAGCTTCTAGTATTCATGTGTATTTTATATCCTTTTATTTTTTTCAATAAGGAGGAGTAAAGAATTGAAATAGGAATGGGGTCCTATGTAAGAAGCTAAGGATAATTTAATAGATATCTACATATGACATAGAACCTTGCTCTGGTCTCTGTCACTTGACTTTTCTGTGTTTCCCCCAACTCTTAGAAAAGTTGTAGATTGCAATGTAAATAAATTTCTGTCACAATGAACTTTCAAAAAGCTCTCTTTTTGTAAAAAAAACCCAAAACCCATAAAATTCTTTAAAACATTCTCATTCTGAGAACTAGCAGCACACACAAAATTTCAAAGAATACATTTATTTCCTTTGCCTCAGTTTATCTTGACAATATATAAACAACAATAAATAATTCTGCTCTTCCTTTTCCTAAGTTAAAAAGAATAAATCATTTTCATTATTTGAGGAGGAATTTTAATATTGAATGAAATATTACCATTATTAGTGGATTTTTTTCTCTGGTTTTCTGACTGTCTTGGGCACTCCAAGGAACATTATTTAGCAAGAAGATGAAGAAATGAGCTATTACAGAAGTTGATCGAGGATATCAGAATCTAATTTTAGTTTAGCAGCAGGTCAATCTACCTGTATTCACATCCTGGAATTTTGTTGCTGTCAGATGGCTCACATTTGATTAATGAATTATGAATATGCTACGCAAGAGTAGTACAAATTCTCTCAGTTAATAAAGTCAGAACTACCTCGGACATATTGCAGAACTATCTTTTCACACAAAACCCTTTTAACAGATAAAGAAAATAAACTAAGATGAAAAATCAACCTTTGTACTGAATCCTTGTTTTTCAAAAGGACCTTAAGGCTCATCAAAGTCCTTAAGAGAAACTAGAACACAGGAAGCAAAAAAGTCAATGAAAGATTTCAAGGTTTTGCTGAACTGACTCAAAGTTTAAAGAACTAACCAATAATGCTTATGTTTCTTTTGATTTTTAAAAGTATAGGTTAATCTCACTCAAGTGTACTAAAAATGTATATTTTCCTGTGAGCAAACAGACCACTTTAAACCAGAAACACTGTCATTTGAACAGCAAATTATTTTATCATATGGAACTGAATGGTTTTTTATTTTAGAAATTTTTTGTTAACTGAGCTAAATTTTTTCTTTCTGGACATGGAAAAAATAGGTATGTTCAAATGCTTCAAGGTAATATACAGCTTTCTTACAAAAATATTAAACTAATTTCAAATCATAAATACAATTATCCCTGTTCCAGAGTCAATGAACATTAGGACATTCAATGGCAGTACTTTAGTTGTTACAGAATATAGTATCACAAAGTACTGTGGCTTGAATGTGTGATCAGAAGCAAAATATATATGGAAATAATTCCTGAAAAATTAGTTAGAAAGCCAAATAAACTAAAAAGCCTTAGAACTTAGAAAGTTAAATAAAATTCACTGCACTCTGCTATGATGTTTTACATGGCTTCGGTAATTGTCATATAGAAAATACAGGGCACTAGAACATGATCAGATTTGGCCGTATCACATGCTGCTGATCCTGGTTAAGTGGTTGCCACCCCACTGCTTGGAACTACTGTTTCAATTTTGCTATTTTCATTATTTACTTGATCACTCTCCATCTCACTTCATGAAATGATATAAAACAGGGACAAAAAGCAAAGCAAAAACCAGAAGCATCCTTTGTTTTGAGTGCAATATGAATGTGTGCAAATAAAACAAACCTCTTTGAGCTAACAAGGTAAATGGAGTCTATTCAAAACTATCATAAAAACAACCCTTTTACAGTCAATCAATTTTCTGACCATAACTGCCCCTTAGGGTTCAAAGACAGCTTCAAAGAGGGATTTTTTCTGTTTTTGCTTTTGGTTAATCAATAAAGATATATTACTAAAAAGAAAATGCATCTTTAAGAGGTTTGATCATGGCTTCTGGCTTAAATGGAAAAATACCATTTATTAATGACATCAATTCAAAGTGTAAATTCATGTTTACAAACTAATGCATTTAATATCTATCTTTTTACAGAATGCTTAATCTGTGTGTCAAGATGAAATGTAATCCACTATTTTTGAATTCCATACATTTTGTGGACTATCATAAATTCTTTTCTGTACCTTTTAAAATAAGAATATAGCCTGAGGAACTAATTGTCCTCTACGCCTTTCAAATAAGGCTGCTCGTGTGGATGACTTGCTTTGAAGGGAATTTTTTTCCACACATTGATGTGTGCTGGTTAGCATTAGATAGTGAAAGGGTAGAAAAAAGCTGAGTTGCAGAGCACGACAGCGTGATATGTAAGTGGAATATATTTCATCAGGGAAATGCGTACTTGCAATCATTCACATGTCAGTCTTGCAAGATAAATGACATCATTTGTACACTTCAAACAACATTTATCTTTTTACTATTATATTTTAAAAGCTTAGTTTAATTGTTCTTTTTTTAATTCTTCATATTTCTTTCCAGCTCCATATACCAACCAGATGGATATAAAATGTAATTCATTCTCTAGCCAGTCAGGCTCCTTCAACCAGAAATATCAAATTTAAAGTACTTATGAACCATGAATTCTTTTGTAATAATATGTAAACATCCTATCATCTACTCTGGCAGGCATCAGAAAATGCTTCACATTAAATTGAAACATAAAACTGATGCTAAAATGGGCTTTCTCAGAAATCTGGTAAGAAATAGGCTTTGAAAGATGTAGTTAAATCAGCTTCTGTTTTTTCTGATATATTTACATTTTTGTTCAAGCACAGTAAAACATTTGATTCATATCTTTGTTTCAAACAGGCTTTATTTATTTATTTATTTTAATTAATGGCTGGAATCCTTATCAATGCTAATTTCATATTGCTCTTTGCATGTAGGTGTGACTCTTGATTTCACCATTCTCTGAGAATCTTGCCTTAATAATAATGTCTGCGTTTTTGAGCAGCACTGTCAAAAAGTAAGGAACAATCCATGTATTGACCTGCACTGCTAACCTCAGACCTTCCTGGTTTCCCCAGAATCCTATTGTCTCTTCCACATGATTTTTACTGGAGATTACTTCTTAGACACTCAAATCCAGACATCTAAACCATAAAAATTCAAGTAAAACTCACCAGTGAGATATTAGGCAAGATAGATATTAGATTTGAGATGTACATGGCATCATATTATCAGATGCTTCTTTAGGCTGTTCCTAAGAAATTTCAATAATCATTAACAGAGCTGAAGTGCTTCCTATCTTTTTCCTATAAAACTTGGCCATAAAACTTGACTCTGAAAAGTCCTTCAAGTCTCAGCATCTCTTGGTAAGTGAATAGCTACCCCAAGCTAAGAACACTGATCAGATTGTCTAAGCAGACATTGTAGACAGTATTATTCTTACATCTCTTTTCCATTGTTTGTTAGCAGACTCATGTCCTTGCTTTCTTAAGCTTAAACAAAACCAATGAATCACTGTGAGCAATTCGGTAAAATGAAACTTTGCAAAGTGACAACAGTGAAATATAAAAGCACTCAGAGCAATTCACATCATTCACAGTCTCCTCTAAGAACACCTAGACTGAGATTAGAAAGTATATTCATATCCTTCACATGCTTTTTATGTTTTCTCCAGAATATCTCTAAATATAATTTATCTGTGATGGTGTCTTAACTCATTAGACAATGACCTAGCAAAGTTGTGTCATGAGCAGAGAAACGAGATGTAAGTGAACCTAGTTTCTTACATACCTATGATCTGCCATGGATTGCCATCCACTGACTGCACAACTCAAATATACTTCAGACAATTGTTCAATTTCTTTCTCACAAGACAGTAAATGTTGGTCTTTGACAGAGGAGTGACTTTCCTTGCAAGATGAAGTTTTCTCAGAACTCAGTTCTCCTCAGAAAGATGAGAAATAAAAGATACATCTAATTTCTAAATGGATTCTGTAAAATGTATTTAATATCTGCTAATATTACTGTTTTAAATCACATTTCAAATAGATGCTTCCTTTTAAAGTGTCTGCAATCTTTCTTTGTAACATAACCCTTCTTGAGGCACCAAGAATAGGAAAACTAAAACACTTTCATATAATTTTCTGAAAAACGAAAGAAAATGACAGAAAAAAGAAAAGAGAACAAAGAAGAGAGTAAGAAGGATTTTCACTACAGACAAGGGTAGAGTATTCACCTAGTATGAGGCAAATGTCAGGTTCAGGTCCCTTAATCTATTGCTCTTTCACATCCTAAGTGAGAGCCCCCTTACAGCAACTCTGGAATATTTTGGGGTCGGTATCTCTCAGCTGCCTTCACTCAAGCTGTTCAGATAATTTTATTCATATAGTGAACCATTTTTGAATCATCTAAAATGTGATTAATATTTATAAAAATGTCTCATTTTAAAAGCAAAGAATTATCTTTAATAATAACTGAAAAGAGAATCTGATCTTGCATCTCCAACAGCATACACACGTGATCTTGCATCTTATTTTGATCAAAACACTACAACCTGGATTTTAGAAAAAAAAAAATCTAAATTGGTATGCTGTCATGAAAAGGATTTTGCTTTGACGAAAAACATATTTTCCAAGAAGAGTAAGCAAATAAAACCCACAAAAGTATATTTACTTTTACAAAAGGAAAGGAAAAAAAAAAAGAGACTAGCTGTTTCAACAAATTCAATGAATATTTATAAATTTCTATGTTTCTATGTGTTTCAGTACACAAATTTAGGAACCAGTTTTTATGAAACAGAGTTATTGTGTTAGCTATTGTCTTCAAAATTGGCAGCACTTCTCATTCCAGAATTGAATATTATATGATAATGTATCAAACCAATACAATTTAACATATGATCTGCAGTGAAATTTTGGAGATGATTTCTGAAACATCAATCTGGCCAAGAACAAATATTTGTTAAAAATATTCTAACTGAGAAGTGGCACAATAACAAATATTTATAAATGTTAATAATAGATGTTTATAATGAGGAGTATTGGTTTTCAATGAAAAAAGCTATCACAATCAAATCTTATTTGACCAATGCAATGTTTGTATGTGATAAGAACACTTTTAGAGAAGATTGGTTTTGTTTTACTGAAACACTTAAACCTTCCTTTATTCAGGTATCATACTTAGATACACATGGGAGTCTTTTTTATATATTAGGTCATGTGTGACTTCAATTGCTTTGTGGAGATTCTTGTGCACCAACACAGTCCAAACCATCTACAAAGGTAGCTAAAACCTGAATTTTAGAGTTAAAACTGAATTTCAGTCTTCTAAATGGAAAATGTATAGTCCATACTAGAGGAGGAAGGAGGAGAAGAATCATAAAGAGAAGAACACTGTGTTCTGAGATGTAGCATTTTCTGTCCACTTGGGAAACTGAGCTAAAAATGAGTCTAGAATTGCATTCACAGAATGGTAGGGTTGGAAGAGACCTCTAAAGATCATCTACTCCAACTCCCCTGCTGAAGCAGGATCACCTAGATCACGTCACACAGGAATGTATCCAGACAGCTCTTGAAAATCTCCAGAGAAAGAGACTCCACACCCTCCCTGGGCAGCCTGTGCCAGGGCTGCCTCACCCTTACAGCAAAGTAGTTTTTCCTTATGTTTAAGTGGAACTAGTAAGAGTTCCTAAGGAAGTCAAAGAAGTCACCTTGATGCATTCTGAATAAGCTTCTCTTTCAACTCAGATGGAAACAAAATCATTTTAATTGAAGTTTCCCCAATGAAACATTCCCTCAATCTATTTTTCAGTAAAGTCTATTTCTTTACTTTAAATTCCTGTGAAAATACTAAGAAGCAAAGCTTTCAAGTTTTCTAACTGATTATACACATGAAACTTAGGGACCTACGAAAAGAGGGATAATCTACTGAACAGAGTGAACAAGTGCACTGCAGCATCGCAGGGACAAAACTTTGTCACAACTTCTAAGTGCCTTAAGTACTAGAAAGACACAAAAAGTGTCTTTACACTTAGCAACGCCTTTTTTGTCCTGTAATATTGAGTTCCATAAAGTAGTCGCTTCTTACTGAATTGACTGAAACACTATGCCAAACTGAAGCCAGAGTACTTTTCTCAGCATTCTAGGGAGCTGCTCAAAGTAGGGTGAACAGGCTCCTGAGTGCTCTTGAGTTTGCTGCCATTAATCCCCATTAGATTTGCAGTCAAGAGCAAGTCAAACAATATGCTGTTGAGCTGACATATCAAAGTGCCTCAAGCAGAGAATGCAGTGAAGTCGATGATATTATAAGACTGTACTTAAATATCATAGGATGTTCACTTCCCAGACCAACAGAACCTTAAAGCTGTATTAGTTCTGGTACCTTAAAGATTTGTTAGCTTGCTGTGTTATCAACACAGGGTGTTAGGAAGTAAGAACAGTTCTCTTTTTTAACATTTAGTGGTCACTAAGTTCAGCAAAAGCTCAAGCATTTCCACTGTGTTATGTTCTACAAGGTCAAATGCAAGGCCAGAAGATCATGGAAACAAGAAAGAAAATAAAGGAAATTATTAAGGAGAAAGAACACAACGCTATGAAAAGGTGTCAGAAAGGCTATGAACACAGTTTTGCTGGGTCTGATACACTACAGAAAGAAGGGTAAGATTTAGAGGAGAATTTGATATAGTCTAAAGGCTAAACAATCCAGAATGTACTGAAACATGTGCAGTAATATAAACACAGAGAGATTCTCACTATGGCAAACCCTCCAATTTCACTTCTGACTACAATCAAGAATATGCACATACAGAAAAAGAGTAGAAAACCAGCAATTCAGAAAAGATCTTATAAATGTTATGGCTATTCACAGAGTAGATCAGTATGTGTCTTGTTTGTGTACTCTTTTAGAAGTCCACGTTTCAAATGTACAGAGAGGATTATGCACAGTGTAGTACATAACATTGCACTCACATTCCATTTTAAGTCCTATACAATCTTATATATTATATATATCTTACAAAATTAAAATGCTGTTGTATTCTTTCAACAAAACTGAGTCTTGAAATACATAGTACATGCAACATATATCACAAAATCATTTATGTATTATTGTCTCGACACATACTCAACAATTTCTGCTGTCCAAGTAATTTCCATCCTCGGTCTGCTACAGTAGTATTTTGTACTTTTAGTAACTCTCACACATCAATTGCTTACTGTTTTTTAACAGTGACTGGTTTCCTTTGGCTTCTGTGTTCAGCACCTACTATATGAGAAATATTAGGTAACAGTTGGCAGTACACATACCTACTGTTCAACAAAAATATACCCATACCATTATAGTTAAAGCTAAGTCAATTCTTCTGCAATAAAACTGCTTTTCTAAGATTTACAGTTCAAGTATAAAGAAAAATACTTCTGGGAAGAAGCTTAGCATATAAGGTCATAGCCCACAACAAATTTGGTTTACCAATTTTCAGACAAATTGATTCTGCCATTTTGAGTGCTGCAAGTGTAAATCAAAACAGAGATTTACCTCTTTAAAGCTAAACACTACTGGCCATATATTTATCTGTGGCAGCATCAAGATTTAGGTGGTCTTTCATTAGGAATGAATATAATCTTCAGCCTAAATTGCATACTACTGATTTTATATCTAAATATATATATATTCACATGTGTAATAGAGGACTTTATGATCTCTACATATGACATGTCCCTTTGAAGGCTAATTTCATTATAGAATCTCTCCACTGATGCACACTGGCTGATATGAATTACAGACGTGACTCACATTTTATGTCTGTCCTGCTGTGAAGGTGCAATTTTCCAAAGTAAACTTAAGCAAAAAATGCTCCACCACCTTTGTTCCAATCACACAGGTGCGGCCAGCTGTGGCCATTCTGCACTTATGTGTCACCATGCTACCTGGCTGAAGATCTCTGGGCTTGCTGGGGCTTTGTATGCTCAGGAAATTATAAATGGCCTCATCCTTCAGGCTATGCTTGCAGACTGTTTGCACAGCAGGCCCATTAAGATCTCCATAAAGACTCCTACTTATCTTAAACACACATAAAAAAATGAAAGTAGATATTTATAATCAGTCAAGTTTACTTCTGTCAACACACAGCATTAAGTTGTACAAATGTAAATGTCAAATAAACTCTTGTTCTAAATATAATCTTCTCGTTTTCTAAACTGATACATATTAATATTCCATAAGAGCTGGGCAGATGAGTCCTTGTACTACTGCAATGGGTTTAATAATATTCCTGACCTAATTCAGTGATTGCCACTGACAGCAAGGCTAACATAGTTTCTTATCTTTATTTCAAATAAGAAAATTCTTGTCTTGAAAACAGAGTTTGAACCACATTATTAATATCTAGGAAGATTTTTCAAGGGTGCTTCAAGGGGTCAAGTTACCTTCTAGGGGAAATTTGCATAGGAAAGCTTGACGGTAACTACATGCCTTCAGAGAAACTTGTGCATCATACTGAGAATGAAATGGCATCTTGAGTAATTTAAGATAGTGAAGTCTTCTACATTTGAGAAGTAAAAATAATCTCTATTACTTTAGAGACATAAATATGATGTCAAGGCATCAGACACAAAGTTCATCAGCTCAGATGAAAGTAAAAGATGTGTACTAAGTAATGTGGCTTGGAAACACCTTTTTAAAGGCATGCTTTGTCTTGGAAGTAAGAGAAGTTGACTGTTACACTATCTAGTTCTGCAGTGATTCAATTACTTTAGTTTACTACACTATTTCTCCGTCTTGTTTCAAAACAATAGTTGAAATAGCTACCTTCTACTTACCCACCTGGAATTAAGTTACTCCTGCGTATTCAATTTTTACATGATTCTGCAATTCTCTTTCCCCCAATCTCTTTTAACATTTGGAATTTTTGAGAGAAAATACTTGGGATGTCATCTGGTTAGCACAAGTTTTATTTGGTTTAGAGAAGACTTATTTCCTCCTTTTTTCCTAATTTTTAAAAGAAATCTTTCTTTGATTTCCTCTTTTCAATTTTGCTTGGAAACTAATCCCACAGGGTTAAAGAAAGATCAGCAGACTTAATTCAGTAGAAACAGCACATTTCCTACCATCACAACTCAAAAAACTGAATGACATTGGATGATAAGGTGGCTAAATTATCATCTTGGCCTCTGTCAGTCTGGTGAATTGTAATGCTACTATATCATGATGAAAAATGTGATCAAGTGAGGAAAACACAACACAAAATTTTACATCACATTAAAGATTCTAACCTTGATTCTGTCTTTTCATCATTTTGCTAACTTCTAGGACTTTACAATTAGCTCTGCCTTAACAGTGTTTACCCTCTTGCTCTCGTTCTAAATTAATTTTTCTCTATCCTGCTCTTCAGCCTGTTCTTTGCATTTTTTTTCTCTATATGCAGGAATCTATTTGAGAGTTTCAACAGCTACTGAAAGGATTTAACAGAAATGCTGATCTCATGATATTACACAGAATCTTAAGGTTTGGAAGAGACCTTGAAAGATCATCTAGTCCAATCACTCTGCCAGAGTAGTACTACCTAGAGTAGGTCACACAGGGACTCACCCAGGTGGGTTTTGAATGTCTCCAGAGAAGGAGACTCAACAACCCATCTGGGCAGCCCCTTCCAGTGCTCCGTCATCCTCACAGTGGAAAAGTTTTATCTCGTGTTTCTTTGGAACTTCTTATGTTCCAGCTTGTACCTGTTGCCCCTTCTCCTATCATTGGACATCACTGAGAACAGCCTGGTTCCATCCTCCTGACACCCAGCCTTTATGCATTAGTAAACCTTAATGAGATGACTCCTCAGTCTCCTCCAGGCTAAAGTTCTGGGAGATTGACAGAAAAGCCTACAAAAATCAACAGTGGAAAGATATGTGTATGATGATCTTGAATAATGAGATGTGTGAATGTATTTCTCACTACTCACGGGTATTCACAGATTTTCAGTTTTTGAGCCTTTACATCCACTTCTCTCATCTTCTGTCTTTGCATTTGCCCAATCCTTTTTAGATTACCATTCTTCACTTGGAGAAATAGTTACACTTCACTTTCTGTTAATTTTTATTTGGCATTTATTGCTATTGTAAGTAACGATAAAAAACAAAACAAATAAAACTTTAAATATAGCCAGAGAACAAAAGTTCTCTGAAGCTTTAAATCAAGAACACTTTCTAATGTCATGACCCTGCTGCTTCTCCTCCAGTGTAGGGATATTAATTTCATTGTATGTAGTTTGTAACTGGTTTACTGAAGGATCTATTTGAGTATCTTCTTTGTTGCCCCAATTTATTTACATGAGAAATGTGTTTACCATGTTTATTAAATACACTGAATGTGACAATGTTGGATGCAACATTATTGTTTTTATGGTAAGCAAGCAGACAAGACTACATATCCAATCATCCCTAGGAAAATCTATTTACAGAAGCTCAGATACTTTTTTTCGAGAGCATAAAAAATGATAAGTCAACTGGAATTGGTCTTTGCCCTGCCTTCTAAGCTGGCACATCCTTTTTAATATAAGAATCCCAAATGCTACAGCAATTATACATTAATTGTTCAAAGTCCTGTTTTATTCTGAAACGGGAAACAACAGTATGGTTCTCAATAAGAGGCAACATACCCCATTACTGGGGATGCAGTCCTGGAAGCTTGTCATCACACGTTCACAAGCACCAAGTAACAAACCCCTAACGATCTCTGCTCTTATTATATACTAAGTAGAAGATGCAGACTCAATGTAAAGCTTTTACTGACTAATCAGAGTTAAAATTAATGAATTTTACAATTACCATTTAAATGTATAAGGATATACATTCTGAAAATTGTCAAAACAATTATGAAACTGAAATCTGGTGGACTCTTCCGCCTTTGTAAGAGAAGGGAGAAAATTTAAATGAACTCCTCCTACATTTTCAGAAAACTGCATTATTTGCAAAACTTTAAAACAATCATTCAGGATAAGATTTTTAAATACTTTGAAGACATTAAAGGTAGTAAGTGTATTTGAAAGCAAGGAACACTGGTCTGATACAGGTTGGCAAAGTGTGTGTTTCCACTGGAAAAACTAGCTAATAAAACTAGATAAATGTTAAAAAAATTTACTTAACAGAATGATTTGAACTTTTTTCCAGTCACAACTGGGCCTACACAAAAGAAATATTTTAGAGGACTAAAGATTACATCAAAGAAAATAAATAAATAGATAAATAAGTTATTCACCAGAATAGGAAAATAATTTGAGTTATGCCCTTCACCTAAAACAAAAAAAATGATAGTCCCAATCTTGTCTTCAATAGCCTTAAAATCAAGTGGAATTCCTTTAAATTCAACAATATGACACACTTGAGTTCAATAGGGTCTCAGGGACATATAAGGGTTGAATAAAACTCAATTTTGTTCTGATAAATATGCTTGGAGGGTAATTTTCTAGAATCTCATAAAGATTTCATAGATACGATACATAACATATTTCAAGCAATTATTATGTAATTTGATATGGATATAAGTGTTTTCATTATATTTTTATTAAAATAAACTCTGGAGTAGATGGTTGCTTGATTTACCTTTGATGAATTAGGGAAGTTTTATGAAAGGGTTCAAAGAAGAAAGTCTCTTTGTTTATAAGAAATAGACTGTGATTTGCATCCCTTTTGTAAATTTTTCTTCCACAAAAATGATCAACCATGTAAGATGCAGGAAATAACTTGAGAAGCTCAAAGGTCACATATTCGATTAATTAAAACAGAAAGAGAAAACCCTTCTACAAAAAGTATCTGGTTGTGAAGCTCAAGTAACTACAGCAATAAACACTGCTATCAAACAGAGTTACTCTTGTCAAATCAACCATACAAACAAACCTTTTAATAAAATTGTAAATAACTGCACACAAAATTGCAATGAGAGTCTCATAGTGCCATTGCATTTAAAAACTCTGATTCTTCCCTTAGTGATCCTAACATAATGCCTTAAAGCATATGAAATTTGTTAAACCCATTTTTCTACAAAGTGTCTGTCCTGAATATAGCCCCAGTCAGGAAGCAAAACAAATGTCAGACTCTAATAATTATAGTCAGAAGCTAATGCAAAAAGGGGACAGATTGAAAACCTTCCTCTCCTCTCCAGGGACAAAAAGGGCTGTTGTCCCCAGGAAGTGGAAAGTAAGCGAGAGAGAGTGCAGGTGGTTGACATCATCCCATCCAGCATTAAGTATGAATGATTGCCTAATTGAATAACCTTCTGTTGGCAGAAAGACATTGTTCAGGAACGGGTGATCCCACTCTCTTGCCCTTGCAGCAGGTGGCATTCAGTCAGATGGACAAATACAAACATCAATGTAAAGAGCAGGACAGACACCAGCTGTAACTTCCATCTATCCAGACACCTGGGGAGAAAATTTTGACAATGCTGCTTGAGGGAACAGACATGTTTTTTAATAGGCTAAAGAATGAATTTGGATTTTAACATTTAGCTCCCATGAGCAGAGACATTCCAGATTTTCCAATTACAGGAAATATAACAAAGGATGTCAAAGACAAGTCTCTTCTTTCTAAAAGGGACTTGTATCTTTTAGCTGACTGTTAAATAAAGAAAAAGGTACACACTGGGTTTTAAGTACATGATAGCAATGAGAGAAAATGAATGGATCATTGGGGGCTGAAGATTGTGAAGGCGAGGGGTCATTTCTATTGCTATATACGCTTCCTTTGTCATTTGTACAGGTTGCTAAGATTCTTTGAATGACAGCTTCCCAATAATACAGTTCAGATAATACTATTTTTCCTCCTGCTTGTTATTTGTACTGTCTGCTAGAGATGCTCAGAGTGGGATAGACATTCTTTTCTTCTGTTTAGAAGCAATTAGCCTGAACAAACCATGATCACTTTGGATTTTCAAAACATTATACTATTATTCTTACTATTAATAACTGAAATCCCCTACCAGGAGATAAAACTTTACTTTAACAATTTAAATATTAATTCCCCAAAGGACTTAAAAAAATCCTTAACCTTAATGCATTCTTAAACGCATGAAGTTCAGACATGTGCTTAAAGGTTTGGCTGAAGGATGAAATAGCTGAAATGCTTCTCTAAATCACAGCAAAACTCTGATAGTACTCACATAGCCGAAAACATAATGATCCATTTGCCTACAAACATTCAACAAATTTGTAATACAGGTGTTAACAGAGGAGGAGAAAAAACAAAAGGCTTTAATTAGAAATGCTAAGCACAGATACGTAATTGATATTATAATATAGTGTAGGCAGACACTCATTTCAGATGAACAATGGGGATAATAAGTGTTGAAGTGTTAACTAGCATGCTTGCTTTCTTGACTCCAAGGCCAAAACACTCAATCATCAAGTCTCGACTAATCCTTCATGGACTGATAGTTTTGCGTGAGCTTGAAACCACAGTAAATGAGTCTGACATGCAATGATTTGGGGTGAATTATAAGTGCTCTGCTGAAATTTAAGTGCAGACTTAATTTTAAAAGTCATGAAGAAGGTATTCCCAAAGATATGGTTCAGATGCCAAGTGACATAATTCATAAAGCTGCTCCTGGGAAACAATCCATAGTAATCTACTCCTTTCAGCCTATTAACACCAAAATACACTGGGGAAATAAGTATTTTGTCACAGCTGCTTCTTATCAGCGCGGAATCTATGTGCATAAGGTTGAGGTTCAAGTATACTTTGGACTATGTTCATGACTAAATGTTCTGACATTAAAAAACAACCCTCAAAAAAGCATGACTCTTTTACAATTTAATTTTGAATAAACTCTAATTCATAAATACTTCCAATGTGTTTCAGTATAATTAACTAATTGTCAACCTTCCTCTGCCCCCAACTCCAATACATCCAATCCTAAAGTAATACTTAATTTTACCTTCCAAATAACTATGTCAATTGTGGCCAGATTCCTGAATGAGTCATGAGGATGTTCCAAAAAGGTTCCCTTCAATCTGTTTGTATTAGTTAAAATTAATGTATTATTTTGTAACTTAAATAGCACTGTCATTACAGCATATGAGATTTTTAAGAATAGCTTATATAGATAGTTTCCTCACTGATTCCCAGTTACACTTGGGGAAAACACCATGTTTGTTACAGAGACTGCCACACATTTTATGGCACTATCAGGACAGTCTGACCATTAATTTTTGGTTTTAGATGTACAATGAATTACCCAGACTAAACTGTGGCTAGCAGACCAAGCCACTCTTCAGCAGGTTACTTCTTTCCTGTCTTACAAGAAGTGTCAAGGAGTCTTTTATGACCACAAGCGCTCAAGGCGTAATTTTACATCTCAAAGTAGAGCTAAAAATCTTAGTAAGGCTACAGCATGTTGCTATGGGGATCATAATAAAATAATTCAGAGGAGAAATCAATTCAGAAGAACACAAAATAATCATTCTTCAAACTTAGTAAGCAGTGTGTCATAATAAAATAATCTTACACATCAGAATATTTTATACTGATACTTCCCCTCCCTAGTTCACCCTTAGGTTTTAGCATCTGCAAGAGTTATTTCTATTTATAATGTCACATAAGCAAAATTACCCGGGTCACACAGTGTAGCTGCTCTGTTTATGACTGGGGAAACATCAACACCATAAGTTTAAAAACAAAGAGATAATATTATTTCAATATTTTCTTGGGCTTTACGAGATGAGTAGGAGGAGGTGTTCATAGACTCACATCAACTATTGGTTTACTTAATCTCTAAGCTCTCGAGTTATGTTCTCTACTTATACTTTAGATTCTTGCAACACATTGCAATATGACAATAAGGGTCGTTAAAGAAATTGGTTGTTAAAGAAACTGGTGTTTTCATACTCCATAGACTATAATTTAGTAATACTAGTCACTATATTAGTATTATTTATGCAAATGATTAAATTAATAACAACATTTCACTGCAATTATATATCATATATTTATTACATATACACTACATATCATATTCTGTTCAGTCTATAGGATGCTTTCAGTGAGGAATAGGTGGTAGAGAATTCAGGAGTTCCTCTGAAATGTCAGATTTCACACTACAGGATGTAAAAATGCAAAAGCAAGCCAATCTCTGAAGTATCACGCTTTGAAACTTAGAGACTAGTAATCAGGAAAAAGAGTTATTGACAAGATGACAACATCATACATGACAACAGTCAGTTTGATGTGTACAATAATCTATTAAAAATCAGAACTTATGATGCAGTAATTGAATCTGTTCGATTATGGTGCCATGAATTGTTCTGAGTGAACAGAATACTATATTAATATTTTAGTTAAAATTCTTGGACCATACGGTTTGGTTAATAAGATGGTTCAGGTTGAGAATATATGTTTGCTCAATTCAACTGCATTATGAACAAATCTGCTTATTACAGAAAAAGTAACCTCCTCAGATTCAGAGCAGACATGTCAATGGAGCGGAGGGAGTTGCCTTATGTATCCTAATGTGTTCAAATGTATGTCAGCAACCAAGAGAGGTCACTATGTATCACACGGTATTACACAAATTCATGCAACATTAGGACTTCTTACTTCTTCCTGAATCCTTAATATTAATCATAAAGTTAACTACAACAAGCTACCTATATCTATATGAAGAATGCCTAAAAAGATCCATACAAATATAGATCTCTCATTGTTTTAGATCTAGATTTAGGACTGCCATCAGGAAGAAACAGAAGTGGCTCTTGAAAAGAAATCATATTATTTCACAAGAATTTATGTTTGATTAGACAAATAAGATTATTACCTATGGAATTATATTAAAGGTTTGAGGTGAAAAAATATGTCAAGAGGAATCTTACAAGATTTTATTCTTCATTTGCTTGCCTGATTATCCAAAGTTTTAAACTGCTGATAGACACTACTACAGTGAATCACACGATCACTTCACAACCAGTTTCTACTTGTACTATACATAGCAGTGCTTTGGCACATTGAACCTTCCTGGGAATGACTGGTATTTGAAGTGGTTGTTAATGAAAGTCATTTTCACAGGAAGAGCTCTAAAAGAATATAGTTTTTGAAGAACTCTGGACATCATTGTCAAGCAATTGTTTCTGTATTAAAAAAATAAAGAAAAAAATGCTGTTTTGATTCCCACTCTTAATGTGTGTAGGCTTTAATGAAATCTGGGAAAAACAGCTGTAATAGAACTGTTCATTGTTCCTCATAAACATAGTTAGCAGTTTGGTGAAATGAGAACACTTAAATGTCTTATTCTCCAAATCCTGACAGTGACAACTGTGGCTACATCTCTAAGTAAACAGTTTTGGTGCAAGAAAAGTGCATAATCCTATAGTACTGTGACCAGAAATATTTCCAGAGACCGAAGTGCAATGGGCTAATACTATCCAAGGAAAAAATACTATTCCTGTTTTCAGACAGCACTGTGGTTATAAGCACAGTGAACACAAATTCAACAAGCAGACCCAATGCTTCTAACAAGGAGAAACACAAATAATTGCCTCTCTAACTTTATTTTTATTACAGTGATATTTAATGAAATGAAGTATAGTTAAAGATATAGTGCACTCATCACCTAAAACAGATACTGAAATGACAAATGTTATGCCTACACAAAGTGCACGCAATCTCTCTCCCTCATGCCTGAAGCATTTGATATGAAATAATAAAGTTCTGGAGTTTGATACAGCACTGCATGACCTAATAGAGATTACTATTTCCAGATCACTTCTGCCCTGTGACCCAACACAGCTCAGAAATTTGCTCAGGATTGTAAAAATCCATCTGAGTAGACTTGCTAGAATATATTGGTGTAGAAGCATTTTGTTGAGCTGTTGGAAAGATTGCATTTAAATAACATATTTAGTACATTCATAGCTACATACATAGCCTTTTTATCACCTTGGCTGCAGAGTCTCAAACATGTACAGCGAAGCAGCCGCCCATTTCAGTGCAGTTCCTTGGCAAGTCCAAATACTGACATTATTCAATGTATTTTCTCTAATCATCTGGACATCATGAAACAGTAACTAAGGAAATTAAACTGCAGTTAGCTGGTCAAATACTTTGACAAGTTCAAAGCTAAGCACAGCAGTGCATTTTTTTTCCAAGACATGACAAAGATCTGAGTTACAAGTTGTGTTTTCCATTATCGTACAATGGCATGGGGTTAAACATCCATTCTGCAACAGTAGAGAGCACCTAGCTCCTGTGGTTACGACTGTACTACTTGCTTCTGAGTCTCTAATAAGTCCTGTGACATTTGTATCGGCTTCACTTTAAAATATCAAAACATGTAAATACACTATCAAACCTATTTTTCATTCTGTATTTTTTAATAGGGAAATCTGGTAGTATAATACTGGAAAAAAAAATCATTCAGATTCAGCAACATTAAAATTCATCACTTCTTTTAGCAAAAAAATCAAATAAACCCAGAAAGTAATAAAAAGGTTTTTTAAATAAGATTTTTATTTCTTCACTAAAAAAAAAATAAAAGGATTTCCATATGTTTTAAAAAGAACAGATGAACTCCATAGAAAAAAAAATGAGTTTGAGTAAAAGATATTACATTTGACATATAGTTGTTTGACATTTCCACTTTATAAGAATCTTGATTTCTTTATACTTTGTAGGTTTATTCATATTTTTCCAGTGTTGAGAGAACTGTAAGAAGATTGGCTATTTGTACAGGTTTCACTGGACATATTTAGGTAAATATCTCAGACAGAACAAGTATATCTTTTGCTCATTATCTTCATCAGTTTTTCCTATGATATACCACTTCTGTTCATACAAAATATCAACATTGGCAGACTTTGTTAGACCTCACTTCTTTTATTTGATTATCTGTTGATAACCTCATCAAAATAAGCTGTAATCAGGCAAGCATCTAACAGTAATTCCTCTGTGTTATCCATATACCTCTTAAATAAAGTTGAGATAATGGAAAGGTGATATTTGACATCAGATTTGGATTCTGGATGCAAGGTTCATTCATACTCTAGAAATAGATTTAGCCACGTACATAAGAAAATGCTTAAGACAGCTATTGCTTATGACCAGCAATATGTAAATCAATGCATAGCACTTTTAGCTTTCAACTGGCTTTAAAATTCCAGAATGTCTAAAGACTTGTGAAGTCTTTTTGCTTGTCAGGCTGGGATATCCTTTAATAACATAAATAACAAAAATCATAGAATTCTTTAAGCTGGAAAAGACCCTTAAGATCGATGCAACTGTGAACCCAGCACTGCCCTGTCTACCACTAAACCACGTCCCTCAGCAACACATCTACACACTTTCTAATTAGCTCCAGGGATGATGACTTAAGCACTTCTCTGGGCAGCCTGTTCCAATGCTTTACAACCCTTCTGCTGAAAGCATATTTCCTAATATCTAATCTAAACGTCTCCTAGCACAACCAAAAAACTCTCAAATCTTTCTTCCACACTACTCAGAAAATGTACTTGATTCACAGAATAAAGAGGAAAAGTCTAAAAATCAAACATGATATACTTCCGTTTTGGTTAAAATAACAGATGTTCAGGTTCGTAATCTATGTAATAAAATGAGTGAGCTAACCTTGCACAGACCGGCAAATATCTGAAAAGAGCTATAGTCTGTGAATTGAAATCATGATTTTGTGCTGTATTTTCAATACTGTGATGTTTATCACGTCCTCATTTCTATTTATCTATATACCAGAGACAGTAATTATCCATGCAACTACGGGATTTAAAACCTTAGGTGAGATTGAAAAGCAATTACGTTTGAACATTTGGTATAGCATTTATTGCACAGTTTTACAGATTGTGCCACCACCAGTGAATACCTGTTCCAAAAGAATATTTTATTCACATGCTGCCTCCTCTTCTTTTACGTATTATTTCAGTAACCATGACCATACCAAATTTACTCATTTGACTAAAGAAGAGCATAACTCTTTCTCCATATTATACTTCCATAAATAATTCACACTGTGACAAGTCCTTTCCAGGCCTAAGAAGCAGTGTCCATGCAGCTGAGCAGTGCCTCTATCCACAGTATGCCTTACATTACTCCTAGGGTCTGCTATAGAAATATGTTCTTGACGTGCAGTATTTATGTCAAGTATATGCTTTTCTACTGAAACACAATCAAAGCCAAACTCTAGACACAGTTACTAAAATCTCTGAATTTGTATTAACATAGAACTGTATTTCCACACATTTCCTCCCTCCTTTTTCTTCAAGCTTAGTTTTCAAACATAATGTATTATTATAAAGACCTTTCTTTGTTCTCTTAGGTGAATAGTAAATATTGGAAATCAAAAGTAACGATATCAATTGTTTATAGAGTGGTGCAAAAATCGATCATAAAAGTATTAACAACAGGCAAAAGTTTTGGGCAGCTGACTTAGTTTGCACTCATGTTATATAAGGATGGAGTGCTTGTATTTTAATCAGAATCTCTTCAACACCATATCACAGAGTTTGAGAATCACAGAAGGGTTGAGGCTGGAAGAGATCTCTGGAAGTCATCTGATCCAAGCCTTCTTCGCAAGCAGGGGTGCCTATAGCTGGCTTCCTAGGACCATGTCCAGGTATCTCTTAAGTATCTCCAAGGTTGGAGACTCCACAATGTCTCCGGGCAAAGTGCACCATTGCTTGATCATCACCACAGTAAAACAGTGTTTTCCAATAGATGTTCAGAAAGAATCTCCCATGTTTCAGTGTGTGCCCATTGTTTCGGGTCCTGTCACCTGGACACCACTCTGTTCACTATCTTAAACCGTGGATGTCAACAGTTACACCATTTACATTCCTGTCTGCAGCATAAATGTAAAAACTTTCAATGACAACAATGTAGATCCACAGTAGAGAAAAGGCTGCTGAGAGGGGCTTGAGAAGAAATTGAATACCTTAAACACACATACACACAATATTAAATGACACACAAATAATACAGAGATGGAAGAAGAGACAGACTAAAACGCTTTGATAAGTGTATTTAGACATTTACTTGATAACTTTCTCCATTTGAAGGACCTGACCCATAGCCTCATCTGATCTACTAAGTACACATAATGTCAGGCCTGAAGGGAAAGTTTTCGTCATCAGACCCGACATCAAAGGGCTAGAGAAGATACCATATGAGGAAAGACTAAAGGGGTCAAGTCTTGTCTACCTGGAGAAAAGAAGGCTCGAGGGGACCTTATTACAGTATTCCAATACCTAAAAAGGATGGCTACAAAGAGGACAGAGGCTCTTGATTCACAAGGAGACACATGAAGAAGACATGTGGCAATGGGTACAAGTTGTAGCAGTAGAGGTTTTGTCTTGACATGAGAAAGATTTTTTTTTGCAATAAGAACAATCACTTGTTGAAACAATCTCCCAGGGAAATGGTAAACACTTCAATGGAGATTTTCAATCTGTGATTGGAAAAGGTGTTCAACAACCTCATCTAGGTCGTCCTTCCCATAAAATATTGGACCAGACAGTCTTTCAAGGTTCCTTCAAACCAAAACTGTTCCATGATTCTCTGATAGCTCTGAGATACTACTGCTATGGCATCATAATGTTACAATTGCAAGCTCATTTTCCATTCAAAGTTTTTCTGTGAAGGAAGATGTAATGAGTGGCAAAGAAGGCTTACTGTTCTTCAACGTAAACATGAGCCCTGCTGTGCCTGGACTAATACAAGAACTCATATTTCACATAAGATTTGAGATTACTAAAAGTGTTTCCTTGTGGAGTTTCAGATATTCTATATTTTAAAAAATATTTTTCAGTATATAAATGTAATCTTCAGGGAACTTCTGATCCTACACTTCTCTGGTTCATATTGAATAACCGGGTTGCCCTTAGTTATCACTTGTAATAGAGCAACATATCTAAGCTAATTTTAAATTAGCTAGCCAGAAGACTGTAAGAAAAAAAGATAACATGGGAGTCAAAACAAGGAATGCTTGTGTATCCTACTGCCTGCCTCTACAACCCATACTCAAACTACTTTAAATACACCTACTCAGTCTAATTTTACACTACAGTAATAGGTACACAGTAGTTACTGCAGGACAGATTTCCACACTACAGCACTTGGAGTTGCAACAAAATTGCATATCATCCTTTAATGATGTGACTCTGTAACAGGTAACAACAATTATCATTAAAAAAGCAATAGTTTTTATTATTAAGAACAGAAATAACTCAGATAATCTTTCAACATAATAACAATAAAAAACCAAGAAAACTCAAGACTTGTCCACTACTTACATGGAAGCACCTGAAACTAAGTGAAGATTTTATCTGAACTCGGACTTACGCTTCAGCATAACATTCCTTTAAAAAAATCAGTCATACCTGAAAATCTGTAATGCAAACAATATAAATTATATATTTCAGCTCCACATGTGAAATCAATTTAGGTTTGATAACCTGTGGGGTTTTGATAGGATTTATGTAATTGATATAGCTCACGTAAAGTAAATCTTTAGAACATGGCCATTAGGCTCATTTTGGACAAAGTTGTTTAAATCTTTGTCTAAACCCATCAAAAAGAAACAGTACATACAGCATCAGAAACTAATAAAACATTAAAAAAGTAGATTTATTTAGCATATTCTTTCATAGATTCTGTATTTCAAAGCCTTGATTAAATATATAAATAAACAAAAAAAAAAGAATGTACAAAAAAATTAATTTTATGACTATATGGTCTCCTGAAACAACAGGTTTTAAGTTTTTGAAGTTTTAGGAGAAGTGGGGTGATATTGTTTGGTTATTATGCAGTTTATAAGTACTCAAAAGAGACCCATTATTTAATTTAAAGTTAGAAGATGGAGTAACTACTTTTTCAGAGAACAGAACATTATTCTCTAACAATGCTTCATTTGCTCCTCTTGTTCTTTAAAAGTCAAATCCTTGCCATTCTAGAGGGTAAGAGAAACAGAGTCCATGCAGAGAGGAAGGTAACAACCAATGATTATGTGTCTTAGCTAGACACTGTAATAGTAGATTTCTTTAAACCTTAATCCTACTGGGATTAATATCTAACACATGATTATTATACATTGTTTGAAAATAAAACCAAAGTCTTAGTTTTACATTCTTCTTTTGTTACAAAGGCAACAGGAAAATATAGGTGCTTTCAGATCTTGTTAAAGAATTTTCATCAATTTAAACAAAATTTATTTTTACAGCATATAATACAAAAAAAAACCCAAACATGTAGTAGTCACAGTAAAAGAGAAGGTATTCAGAATAAAAAGAATCTTATGGAGTCAGTTTTGGAGCTGTGAAGCTGCAGAGGAGAGTGAGAACCCTAGCTATAATGACCCCTTGACTGCCTCAGACCTCCTCTCTCATAGTAGGGATGGTGATAATGGCTTTCTGCAACTCTATCATAAGCAAGTTGGACAGTGTCATGGCCTAGAATCATTGTCTGATATTTTTACCATCCCAGGCAACTACTGTCTTAACCTACACCTACAAACAGCCCTGTAGAGTTTGTTTCTAAGACTTCCCCATGTCTGGGTCTTGTATAGATACATAATATAAGACAAAATGTTCACTCTAAATAATTTTAAAGGAAGTGAAATTTCTTTGCAGTCACTACTTAGTCTCAGATGGGTGAAATAGGGACTGGATAGGAAATTAAATACAGATGTGAATTCCAGCCCTGCTCAGAATATGACAAAGATAGGACTAGAAGATGGGAGCTTATAACAACTGAAGAACCAATTTAAATTTTGACCTAACAGCCCTTTACATTCAACATTATTTGTTCTTCTTTTGCTTACTACTACCTCCATTAATTGGCAACAAGTTGAGTCCAAGACAGAAATACACTGTCCCCATCTCTCGCTTTAAAGAATTTCGTCTGATACTATATTATGGATATGTGCTTGAAGTTTCAGTAAAAGGTCTGAAAGCTATTTCTCCACAATCCTGATGCTATAAAGGATTCTCACATTTTTGCTTAGTTTGTTTTCTTTAGAGTTTTCTCTGCGTCAATGGGTTACATAGCCAAAAAGTCACAAAGAGAAAACTAACAGAGCCAAGATATCAGAACAAAACCTCCTAAATCAGTCCATAGTCTCCAAGAATCTAGCTCTGTTACTGTGTCATGGTAAATGTGGTTTGTCTCTGGAAATATTCAAAGAAGATAATTTGTTATAGGATAATTTACCTTTCTAGACTACAGTCATTTTTCCAGGACCCCAAGGCTCAGTCCCAAAAGTGCTTTATAGAAGAAAACTCCAGAGCATACTACTAGCCTTTCCTTCCTGGCAGCCATGGATTCTATTTGTTAGCAATGCAGAAGGAAAGATAACTGCTCCTGTGCTTATGTCATTTTGCTGCTAACACTCAAATCAAACAAGATAGAATTATAGAATGGTAGGGGTTGGAAGGGATCTATAGAGGTCATCTAGTCCAATCCCCTTGTTAAAGCAGGTCCACCTAGATCAGATCATATAGGAAAGATGGCAAAGAACATCACAGCAACTCTTGTCATCATATAACCTCGTCTTTTCTCTGACAGTACAATGCAGTTATCAGTGTTGTTCATGGCTCTAGCATTTTGATTACATGTAATCATTTGCAAAAGGACTCCTATGGTGACCAAAGTAGCACTTAGATATTATTTTTCATTTTTAAAGGATGTGACAGGCATCAGATAATTAATTCTCATAGCCTTTTAATTCTGTTCAGAGGATTATGGAGAGAACAATTCAATCCTGAGTGTAAATAAGCCCAGTGGTCTCAGCTTTACTGCTAGAGTGGGCTAGTTAACATGTTACTGTCCAATATCAGATTATTTTTGACAACATCAACAGCAAGTTGATTTTATATTGCACATCTGAAAAAAAGGACAGATAGTTAAGTCTTGCAAAGCAATGAACTCTTAGTTTTCAATCCAGCAGATTTCATCAGTAGTCTAATTTATCAAGCCTGTGAGTGACCCTACTGATTTCATTTTAGAAACTTAAGCACAGATACACATTTTCACAGGTCTGGGAATGTATCAACAAGCACTTTCAAGATAAGGTCAACTGTGAATGCACAGCTGATGTCTTGGTCAGAGATTGTTCTGGCATCTAATTCTAAACTTGTTCTTTTAGCTTATGCTATCTCTGTTAGTCACCCAAAAGACCACTTACCAGTTCATTAGCTTCCCTTTCTCCTCTCTTTTTCTCTGTACATAAAGGCAGCAGGCATACACTTTGAAACATGCACAGAATCATAGCCATACACTCTATTTTACGTAGAATATACACCAGAAACAATTAATACCTGATGGTGCTGAAAGGATGTGACCATTATATATAACTAGCAATGCAATGTGCTCTGAGTCTTTGGCTGCTATATACTGACTGGTTCCAGAAGAAACACAGAGTTCTGCTTCAAACCTGTTGCTTTTGTACGTGAATTGGTACAAAGAATCAACTGGTGAATCAATATGCAAGTAAATCTTTCCTTAGAATTCTTCTTAGAAAGATTCTTTGAATAAAATGGGGAAAAAAATACAAATGTACAATGATCCTCAGACACAGATAAAAATTTTATCTTCAGGGAGTTAGGTTTCCCATAAACTTCACAAGTCTTAGGAAAAGAAATGAGTACATAGCCATCCTTGTATCCAAAAAAAAAAAAATCTCCCTTCGTCAGTAGTCATCACATTATTCCCTTCCTCTTTGCTCTCTCTCCTCTCATTTCTCCCCCTTCATTGGCAACAGTTTCCTTAGGATGTTTAGAGTTTTCTGATTTGAGCTAACCCCTGGTGGTGTGAGAAGCCTGGGTAGAGGAATAAACAGTGATACCTTTTCATCCAAGATCAGCACTTTCAGTACACATAACACAGAATATTCCAAGAAAACCTTAATATCACTATAAGACTGACACTTGCCTCAGCTTAATCTCCATACAAGAGCACTACAGAACTCGTCCTCCTTTGCAGTTTTTCAGTCCCCATATCCTACATTTCATTTTTTTCTGCATTTCTTCCTTGACTCAGTATTAATGTCTTTCCTGACTTACTTTTCTTCCCAAACAAGGCATGATGGCTAAAAGTTTTCCCTTGGTTTATCTCAGGCTCATCATTCTGCTATATCATAGCTGTAGGAATACACATAAGCTGAAAGTGTGGAATGACACATCTGCTTTACCTCCAATTAACCTGAATTGGATGCACTTGTCTTGACCTTTCAGGAAGGATAATGTAATGGTGGAGGACTATTTAATTAAGAAAGAAAGGGAAGCTTATGGGGGTTCATTTCCTAAGATGTTTACCATGTCCTTTAGTGAGAACCCCTAGCTGAACTCTATTTATCTAGTAGGCTTCTTAGACTGTAGCTAAGAACTATGGGACAAAAGCACTGAACTCTCTAGACTTCCCAAAAAGCCAAGTACACCTCAGACCTTCAGCCAGAGGATAATCTAATTTGCAGTTTAACCTTCTATTAAACGGGTAAAATGTGAATCATGTGAAAGCTGAAGTCAATAAATCAAAAGCTATGCAGATTCATACTTGATATTCATTCTTCCTAGATTTTATAAATTAGACTCTTATATGGAATTACAGTACACAGAAGGTTACAGGAAAGTTGGAATGTTCATTAAATGAAAATAAAGGGTATGATTGCCTGAACTCTAATTTAGAATCCTCACATGAAGAAACAATAGAGATTACAAATCTGCCAGGGAATGTTCCTTCAATGAATTATTCCTATATATTTCTGGTACAGATTCAAATTTGTAAGTTTCAGTGCAATTTTCAGTCCCTAATACATTGCAGGTCTAGTAAAAAAATGCCTTCTGTGCCTAAAATAACACCAGATATTTTAAAATAATCAATGCATCAGATAGAGCAACCACAGCACATTGGGCCTTGAAGAAAGAGGTTAGTCTAATGTTTTACAGCTCAAGGGAAGGACAGATGATATTTATATTACCCCAGAATATGAATAACACTAAAGGTTGTAGGATTATTCCATTAACTAGAGATCCATCACTGGATAGAATGAAAATTGTATTATGTTTCCGGACAAGGTCTTTGGAGAATTGTAACAGGTCCATTGATGTTAGTTTTGATTCCTAAATTAAATGAAGGCTTTAAAGATTTTTATTTGGTCATAGATCAATATTCAATTGCATGTTTCAATTTATCCTGTCCTGTGTACTCTTCCTGTGATTTATGGGAATATTTAATTAGCAAATGTTATATAAGTCATTGTTTGTCTTAGAAAAAAACAGCTACAAGTCATTTTACAAGTACAACTTCTTAATAAGACTTCAGATGAAAAATTTTAATATCAAGACACATTAATCTGGGAAGTTATTCTCTGAAAAATACAAAGATGCTTACAATCTGCATCCTCTGACCTCCTCCCATCCAAAACTGCAACTCTGACACTAATATGAGACACAGAGAAGAACAGAGGAGACAGTAGTTACACAGTTGTATTAGGATCTGACTTGGTTTAAATGTCAGTCTATGGCTTATGGAGATCTGCAGGAAACATGATTACTCAACTCTCAGCTTTAACCAAGTAAAAATAAAATGACACAGTCTATCCATGAAAACATTCCAGTCAGGCTTTCTGGAGACCAAAATGAAGGTGGAAATCTCCTTCCAAACGTTTGCTCACTTATGATGTACTGGATGTTTTCTGAAGCTAACTCTCCTCCCACACAATCTCCTGTGCAAGTCTACCCTTGTACACAAGGGGTGTTTGAAACCACATTACTCAGAAGGAATGGAACAGAAAAGTTCTTCTGGCAAGTCATTGATGGAAAATTTGGGAAGAGGCAGTTTGCTACTCCTAGATGATAACAGTAACTCTTATTACTGCTCATTAGTAATAGTGGAAAGCCTTCTCCTGCTTTCTCTCAGCAGGAACTGTCCTCCATCCTTTCTATTCCAAACGTGTCCTCCAGCAGGAGCAACAGTTCAGACTGCCAGATCACTTGAAAAGCATGTTTCTTTAGGAAATGAATGATCACAGTAGGCATCATGACCCTACTTCTATTGCTTCAGAGAGTTCACTCACCTGGGAAACTGTGTATGCAAAAAAAGGGCATATTCTAATCCAAAAAAAACCAAGTCTAAATAAAAAATCTTAACACCTGCAATCAGAAATATTCTATTCTATCACATGAGTTGAACAGTTACAGGAAATATGTTCAAGTACTTGAAAGATCCTCAATTCTAACAGTAACCAGGAACCCAATAAGTACCTTGCACAGATTCACAACTATTACTCACAGAGAGGTGGAATTACACTCAGAGAGTGACATGTAATACCTATATGCTTTGTGGGGCAGACAAGGTCATTCTGAAATTATCACAAAGAACTAACATAATGGAGGTGGGATATGAAGCATTCATTCGTTGTAGCCTTATCTCCCCTACGAGGAGAAAAGATGAGTTGCTCTCTTTGCAACTAAACTAGGTAAAATCCCAGCGAAGGCAGGTTTGCAGTTTGTGAGTTAACTTTTTTTTTCCCTTTGGTAATGGTATAGCCTGAATGTCAAATCTGCTGCAGTCTGTCTAAAATGGGACTCACAACTATCAACAAAATGCAGGAAGGAATATGTAACATTTAGAAGAAAATTTATGGATGACCTAAAATACCTACTGAGAATTTCCTGAAGGAAAGTAACCTTAAGATAGAGCAGTCACCTCTGCTTCCCCTGACCCCTTCTCTACCTCTAGCCAAGGCGCATTTGGTCAAACAGCAAAAATGAGAGCCTATTGTCTAATAGAAAATTCTGCCTATTAAAATTTGACTTAGAAAAATCAAACCAATCCATGAAAAAGCCCAAATTATGCTTTCTTTGCTTTCTGATATGTAGGGAAAATACTGCTTTACCATATCTTCTTGTACCCTTTTTTTGAACAGTTCATCACTTCATCACTGTTCATGTTAAATAATGATTCTCTATCCTATTTTTCCCTCACAACCCATTTCCCAGTCTCCCAGTGCATCTCCATCACTTTTCAAGATAGCAATTCTTCAGTGTTAAATTTAGAAAATTTTACTCTTTCACACTACAGTAATTAAGAACTTGAACTTGGTGCCATTTACTATCCTGTAGATAAGACGTACAAAATTATCAGAGCACTTATACTCAATATTATCCTTTAATTAAAAGCTTGAAACACTGCAAGAAAACTGAAAGCGTAAAGAACCAATTTTGTTCTGGTCAGTATAAACCACAGCAGCACATACAGGAGGCTACGTAAAGCACTATCAGTTTCTCTGAATTAGCTGTCTAACTGAACCACATAATCTCCTATTGAAGTTAGAAAGGTGTAAAAGCCTTCAATATTTACTGGAAAGAGTAATACAGAGTACTTTCTGTAACCATCACTTTTAGGAATCTGCTAAGCTAAATCTAACTGGCATCCTGAAACAGATTTTTAAATCTAGGAGCTATACATATACATTATATCCTTAATCTGTATAAGAATCTCAACTCATTCTACAGTTAAAATACTGAATTACTGGTACAAATTATTTATCATCATAGGTCATATGGAATGCTAAGCTAGTAGAGAAACATTATTACCTTCATTTCAAGATAAGACACTCCAAGCCAATAAGCACACTCTTATATTAAGGGTGAACAAGTCACTGCCTTCTTTCAGAACAGTGCCTTCCTGGCTAGGTCCTTTTGTGAATATTTTGGGCAGTGAGAAGTAATAGTAAAATTCTTTTCAATTTAAAAAAAGAGTATTATTGTTCTCTTTCACTGTTTTTTTCTCACTTGTTTTCCAATACTAAAAGTTTAAAATTATAACTGAAGATTTAAAGTCATTGTAACATTTCCATAATCTGCAAAGTGCTTCACACTTTAATCTCAGTTAGCTCTATAAATTCCATATCCCTATATTAAATAATAGATGCAATTGAAGAGCAGTTATTATGACTAATGGGATATTTCACACTGGTTTCTGTACATTTTAGGATACCTCAAGCAGACTTGCGTGTTGTACATCACAACACGTATGTGATCATCAAAATGTTCACTGTGATCAGTGGTTAATTAAAAGCTTCCTACAGTCACCAGTCATATTAATTTTATAGTACTGATAAATCTACAACAGTCTCATCATCCTTTTTTAAGTATACTGACCCTTTGTTCTTTTTACAAAATTTATCAGGTTCCACTAAAAAAAACCACCTGTATTTTTGTCATGCAAATAGAGCTCACACTGTGCTGATGGATCCACTCAGCTTTACTTTGCTGTGGATGTTACAAATCATTTCATAACACATTTTTTAAAAGAGATTGTTTACTGCCTGTGTAAACTCACTGTGTGCTGATTAAGAAGTGTAACAATACAAATAACATCATAGTCTTGAATATGTTAATTTGTGGCTATGTTAATATGCAAATCTGTTTAAGGATTTTAAAGATTTCAACAGACTATATTTTTTTAAATGTACTTGAAGCATATTTATCTACTGAATGCACCGTTTCAGTAATCTATGCTAATGAGCTATCTCTTCATAAGTTAGAAGCATAACATTTAGCCTGTGAAAACAAGTCCTTTGGTTAATTATCATGAGAATAACTATTTCTCTAATTTTATTCTATTTTATTTTATTGCTCTCTTCTTCTGAGCAACAAAATTAAAACATTTAAGTCTGTGATAAGTCCTTGAGATCAGCTCAAAATATACTACTGGATTTAGGAATATCTTATATCAAAACCTAAAGTCAAGCAAGTGTTTTCAGTATTAATGAGTAGGGAGAAGATTTCCATAAACTTCACTCTACTTCTCAGCTGTGGACTTTTGCATTACTAACATTACAGTGAACTTGTGCATTATTTCCTATATCAAGGATGTTTGTGCACAACTCAGTTAAGATCAAATGCCATTAATAGTCATAAAAAGTGTCCCTTAAATGTATTAAATATCTTTAACCTGCTTTAAAGTAGTGGTTTTTTTCTAGAGATGAAAAAAAGAACCATAGTTAGCACTGGATGTACAAGGGTGGAATGGTCAAAGGCTGCTCGGAAGCTTGGAGAATGGTTTGCACTCTAACTGACCCTTTTCAGCTACTTCTGAAACAAAAGAACTTTGTTCAGCTTTTGGTTTACCTACCTGTCAACTTAGAAGTAAAATTGTCTTCTACTGTATGAAAAAGACTGAGTCCTTTACTGGCTGCACTAGAAAGGCTTCCTTGAAAAAAGCAACATTTTATCTTCTTTTA
Organism: Colius striatus; assembly: GCF_028858725.1. NCBI lineage: Eukaryota > Metazoa > Chordata > Aves > Coliiformes > Coliidae > Colius > Colius striatus. Next base: position 11,705,337 of record NC_084762.1, read on the forward strand.
CCATAATATTATCAACTGTGCAACTAGTTTACGTTCTGACAAAACTCCTAACTGATCAAACTTGTTCCAACAATTTAAAATCGACTCTTGTTTCAAATTATTAATTCATTAGTTGAAATACATCTACTGTGGACTTGAAGTCCTACTGTTCTATGCAGTAAGCAAAAGTGCTTGCAGAGCTACTAACTACTACTTTAATAATAATATTACTGCTACAAAGTCAATCTGAATTAATGACCCTTAGTTTTAACCAATGTAAAAGACTTTAAACACCAGTAAAAGAAACCAAGTTATAGTAAACTCTGAAAAAAACAGGAAAACTTGTTTTGTATTTTGCCTATAATATTTTTTTGTATCAAGTCACTTCTCTGTCATGGGGGCAGATAGCCTTTTCATTTTTTTAACTCTGAGTATAATGAAAATGAGATCTGCAAAACAAGGTCACAATAATAAAACTCACAGATAGGTTATGTATAACTGGTATTTAATTTGCATACAGATCTGATTTAAATCTAACAAAGCCCCCAAACACACACATATGCAAAATCACTTCTTTGATTTTAGGCTTATCTTCATGTATAGAATATTATGGTGTGAGGATGTGAGCTCTGAATTAATATAGCTATTGTGATGTTTTTCTGCTTTACATGAACTTAAAGTACTAATTAAACAATTAACTGCTTTTAATCTATTCCAAACATACATGGGAACAAGAAACATGAAAATATTCTAACTTGCACAGTGTTTCATCAACTGTTCTTATTTTGTTGTTATGGAGTAACTTCAACCTAGCAAAAAAGCATTGCTCTAACTGCATGCCTCATATTCATGTTCAAATAGAATACATTACATCTACAGTACGCTTATTCTCCTTATAATTTTTATTTTATACATCTCTGATGTTACTTTTGAGTTCATAAATGATCTTTTAAGAAAAAGACACAGAGGTATTCCTCTCTATGTCTTTCTAACCAATTCTATAAGCACACAGGTGTGATAAATGTAAATAATATACAACTGCAATTGTTCCATCATTTATGGGTTAGTTGTGGGATGGAGCGATGGTTAGATGTACATCAGTGCTGCATCTCTTTCTGTGTTCTATCCTAATCTGGAGTGAATTTTAAAAACTCCTAGTAGTCTCTGTTTTTATTTATTTATTTAATCTTAAGACTTTTCAAACTTGTGGCTAAGAGACAATCATGAGAAGAAAAGACTACATATATAAACTAAGCAAAAGTCCTTGCTTTGGGAAAAAAAAAGCTTTCAGAGTGCCCTGCAATCTTTCCAGCTGGCATGAGATGTAATATATAGTATACACATTCAAACCCAGTTTTGTCCTTTACACCAGAGAGAGATTAGTTGCTCCATGCAGACTATAAACTACAACTGGCAACCTTATACAAGAACAGGCAGCCACAATCCATTGAAACTGACTCAGTGCCAAATGCCTCCAACCAGCCTTAAGACCAAGGGACCAAACCATAATTCTTCAGGTAAATATATTCCACTAAATGAGTTCTTTCATTTCAGGCAAATAAGAAGGGGAGCAAATTAGAGTACAAGAGATAGAAACTGGAACATAGCAGCAGCAGAGCAATAGCAATACACATCCAATGTAATTACCAGTCATTCGGGAAAATGCAAAAGTCAGACCAAGCACTTTGCATTTGGAATTAATACCCAAGGCTACACTATGGCAGTGGCCCAGAAGAACAAAATAAGGAGTCTGAGGTGTGGAAAAGTTAAATGAATGTTGCTTTCTATCCATGTAGTTGGTTAGACTCTAGGAAGACATCCTTAGAAAACTTCGCTCAGTCTTGCTTCCCAGAGATCAGTGAATACATCTCAAATAGCAGCACAAACGCTGGTTACCTGCAGCTAGTCTTCTTTCTAAAAGCATTGCCCTCTACTTAAAGACATTCATGTAGGCACTGTGTGCATTAATAGCATGAGCAGCATCAACCAAGTATCATTTACTGGACAAACATTATCAATTATCATGTAGAAATCACAAAGGCAGGTATTTTCTCCTAGCAGGAAAACACAGGTAGCAGCATAAATTACATCATTTCACAAAATGACTGTCCCTTAATTGAAAAATACTTAGCTTGCATCCCTCTCCCTATCCATTCAAGTATCTCCGGCCTTTGATTTCAGAAAGTGCCAAGAGTGGAATTTGTTTAATTTAGTTACAGTGAAATACAGTGTCCAATTTCTTTAAAAGTCTAGATAGGGGCAGGATAAAGATGGGTGTTGCTCTGTGTTTTGGATGAGAAGGAGTCTTTGGAGGAAGAGGAGACTAGTTCTTGCAAGCAGCAAGAGTGTCTAGGTGCCAGAGATTTCTGGTGTGCAGATGAGCAAGGGGTTCATGAGACACTAAAAGTTCTTCCTTGGGAGAGCAAATAGAGGAAAAATATTCAGGCCTCCAAAGAGGGAGTTAGTCTCTTTCAAAGGATGAACAAGATTTATTTGCACTAATCCAGTCTTAAACTTGGGTGACTGGGAAACCCGGAGAACAAGTGAGCTCTCCAAAGAAAAAGAAGGCAAGAGAAATTCTTGTTTGCAGACTCTCAAAACTTTGTCATATTCTGAGCTCTCCGCTTTAAAAAGTTCACGCTTCTAGTACTCTGTTCCAATAAAACCAGCATTAGTAATTCAAAACGTATTCAGTGTTTAGGGAACGATAAATCTAGAATGGCTCCAGTCCCATCAAACAAGCACTAAATGATATTGCAAAATATGGCCCAGAGTCTCCTGCTTTCAAACTGCCACTAAAAATGGAAGTCTGTAAATTCTGTAAGTAGTGCTACCCCCTGTGAGATTCAGTTAGGGCTGAGACAGGCATTGCAATGAGAATCTCATAAAGAGGAAGTTTCTGCAAAAGATATTCCTGAGACACAGATGGAGTCGCTTTGTTGAAAGAATAACTACTGACTAGTTTTATGATGGTTTTTTTTTTCTTTTGAAATCTACAGGTAATACTTACAGTGAACAAAAAGTTAAAGTGGTTGGTTTGTTGGTTTTTTAAAAAAAAAGGAACAACTCATTCAACACATGTACACACAGATGCACACATGCACAAGTCTCTTCCTATCAGCTTGCTATAGGGGATAATTTCCCACCTGTAAGAAAACTTTTTCATGTCTCTGTATATTTTACTAGTTGGCACCATAGAAGGCACAAAAGGATAATGAAAACAGAGGCCTGGATCTTCTGGAATGAACAGAGATTCCTCTCTTCCTGGAAGTGGCTTTAAACAAAAATACATGTTGTCACCATATTTCATGCTACATGTTTTTTGGGGTACACTTTCCAAACATGCCTGCCATAGAGTTCAGCATTGAGCATGACTGGTAAAGTAAGTGGAAACAGGATCCAAAAAGTTGAGAACTAGGAATAGGTTCCTACATTTGTTTTCCTCAAAAAAAAGAGATATGTTTATTTTCTCCTTAAAGCTCTCTTCAAAAATCATTATGGTATTGATTTTTAATTTCTAAAATTTTCTCAAGAAATTTGTGTCTGTCAAGACTCTCAAAAACAAAAAAGAGAACTAAAGGTACTGAACCTCTCAGAAATCTGAGATTTGACACTGAACATTTATTCGAACAGTAGGAATTTTGGGGATTTACAGAGTTGTGGTAATTAACATTACTTATTTTTTAAAATACCAGAGTAAACATCAGGGAATAAAAGGGTAAAAGATAATGTGAAGAGGGATAGTTGAAGGCTTTTTCCAATTACAAGTTACTGCTACATCTTTATCATCATTGGTACATTAATTTTTATGAGTTGTACATTTAGTCCAATAATAGTATATAAAGAAATATTTAAGATTATTAGGGTTCTATGGTGCTAGTTTAATTAGATATAAAATTAATTTATTGTGAATTCTGAAAGATATACTATTAATCTCTTGTCCATGGAGAACTTGCATTCCTATAAGCAACACTAAGAACAATAACTTTCCAAATGCTCCAAAACATGTATATGTTGTATCTGACTATACAGTTTCCTGTGAAAAATATATAGAATTTTACTAATATTACTGGAACTGGTGACTGGAAAGGTTGGCTTTGTAATCATTAGCATGAAAGACTGCCGACAAGTGCAAGTAGAGAATCCAAGGAGAGTTATCTTTAGTTCTCAAACAAGAAATAACTAGGAATTCATCTATGATAAAGGCATATTCATTAATATTAATCCAAAATGTATATATTACAAAAAAATAATTCCCAGGTATACAGAACTCAATTAACAATGAGGAAAACAATACACTGAATCAGTCTCTAAAAATCCAAATATTAAATCTACACTGTCATCCCTGTACTATTAAACTGCAATTAAAATAAGAGAGAGGAAAACCCAACTATCTCTAGCACACAGTACATTTTAAGCCAGACTAAATCAACCTCCTCTAGTTCAACATATACCATTCTGTTGAGAGTTCCCCTACTACTCAAAAAGCAATGTAAATACAAGCTTCATTTCAATGTCTGCTCTACTACAAAAGTAACACTCTTTAGCTAACTACATTACAAACTGCCATTCTCTCTACTACAAATCATAAATTCACTGTTGGAGATATATGCAACACCAGACATTTGCTCACGGTCAACAAAGTTTGGCCCTAAATTTTCCAAGTTTAGGATGAAAAGTGATTTTAAAAATGAGACAAAGAATTCATTGTGAAACAGTAAACTCAAAGAAAAACCACAGTACTAGTTGTGTGCCGATTTCTCTTCAATCACGGTTTCTAATTAAGCATTAAAATCTCCAGAAAACATAATCAACTTATAAAAATCATGTATATTTTGCAATATTTGGTGACACATTGGAATCTTTCCAAGAAAATTGTTCATTTTTTATGAAGCATGTGCTATTCAATGTATTATATTTATTAAAATGCATTGCCTACAATTACTTTGGTCAACAAGATATTTTAATTACTGAAATAAAAAAGTATTTATACTGTAGACTAAACTACCAAAGACATAAAGATCCAGTAGAATCATGATCTTTCTAAGGGTTTTTGAAGAGAAATGTTAGAAAAAAAAATTAGAAAAGAAGAGGAAGTTAAACATTAGTAAGAATATATGACAATGGCTTGCTATTTTCCATTCTTCCAAAGAAAGCTAAGAATAAATGTCATTAAAAGGCTATAAGCCATTTACCAAACATGATCTCTATTTACTAAGGCAAATTAAATAATATGGAGGTTGCCTAGACCAACTGATATTAACTACATTTGCTCTTAATACTTTCATCGAATAACTTATAAATCACAGGGCCTGTGATCACAATGCTTATAAATAAATGTCTTATTTCAATGCCATCTAGGCTTGGATACAAATGGAAAGATTTTGTGTAGCAAGATCCCAAATGTAGTAACTTCTCTTCATGTCAGCATTTCAGCACAACAATTCGTTCAAGAGGGAAAGTCTCCTGAATATCTTTTTATGGGACAAAGTACTTCATTATAAAACTAGTTGTTATGAAAGGATTTACTTTGTGTACTCAAGTAACCAAATTCACCAGCACTGGAAATTCAATTATACCATGTGTTAATATTTAATAATTTTCATAAGATATACTTGGGTGAACGGAGAAACAAAATTAAAACTTGATTTATAATTAAAAACTTATCAAATATTCCAAGAATGTTAGCTCACCGCTCATTATATATTTGCTGCTCCAGTCTCTCTAGAAATTGTAGGGCTACTTCTCAAGCACTATTAGTCACCATTCTTGTGCAGTAGGCAATATTTGTGGTAATGCGGAGAGTATTTGGAATGGATCAGTAATGGCAAACGATTTATTACATTAATAATATGTGTACTACATTAGAAAACTACAAATATATGGAAACATGAAATTTTGAAATTACAATAATCTCAAATGTTAAATAGCTCTCTATTCTAATAAGCTGTGTTTAAGAACAAAGGCAGGGCAAAAAAACCAAAAGATAAGAAACATTTTCTAATAGCGTCTATGTGATTACTTACCCACTAAGTCAGAATGGGATTGACTGAGAGCACCATGAGGTCATTAGGAGTCTTTCCACAGAGTTAAAAAATAGAAAAAACAGGTAATTTTGAAAAATGAATCGTTATTTCCCTTATAAAGTTGACAATGCAGATACATTAGTCTGATATATTTATAGATTCCTCATTTGGTATGGATATGCTGTTCAGATGACTAGCAGTGCTTATGAACAGATTATCCACACTACAGAGAAGAATTACTTTCCTTTTCTGTCAATACTGCTTTAAGAGTTCATCTTTTGTAAACAGACCATGGTTTGTTTGATTAAACAAAACTTTTCAGTAAATGTGGAGATAGGTTGAAGAGAGTCATTTGTCAAAATGATTTATTGGATCAGAGATCACAAAAACATTGTCTATATAATTTCATACAGATAAATACACTCTTATCACGATGTATTAGAATATTTTGTTAAATCGACCATTTCTTTGCCAATATAATTCCTAAATAAAAGCCATTTTATAAAAGATAGGATTTTATGTATAAGATGCAGTTAATACCATTCTGCTTCTTGCAAAAAGGATTGTGGATATTGACAATTAAGTTCTGCCTTTTTTGCAATACAAAACTTGAAGAATTTTGATTAGTCTTAAAAAGCTCAAGGATTTTGCAAAGTATGTTCATAAACTTGTGAATCTCACAGACTAAAAAAGACAAAGACCAAAGTCCTAAGTCTTTTTCCTAGTTAGTTATTGTTTTGATCTCACCGAAAGAAAAGAATCAAATATACGCTTTACTCAGAAATATTTATATCAGCAAATACTTAACCCAGAATTTTGTTTATTAGTTTTGTGAAAACTTGAGAGGTACCTGTCAAATAGTTTTACTCAGCAGTCCCTACCTAGCTCCTTTCATAGTATATCTCTTAGCATATATTTTGTTGCTCATCCATAATCATTTCATGTTCTATGTGATATAATTGAAAACCAGTGTGTTGTGGCAGCCGTAGAGGACCCCAGGCGTTCAAGTATATGACAAAAAGGTGCAAGAGCCATATGCTCACTTATATAAAGGCATTAAGTCTGATGAAGAAAAATATTTTCTGATATTGCAGCTAGAGGTAGAAACAATTCAAACACTGATTTTCAGAGTCTGTATTACTGCAGTTCCTTAAGTTACTGTATGTGTATCTTAAATGATGAAGGAGAACCAAATCATAGAATGGTAGGGGTTGGAAAGGACCTTTAGAGATCATCTAGTCAAACCCCCCTGCAGAAGCAGGTCCACCTAGATCAGGCTGCATAGGAAAATGTCCAGGCGGGTCTTGAAGATCTCCAAGGAAGGAGACTCCACACCCCCTCTGGGCAGCCTGTTCCACTGCTTCATCACCCTGACAGTAAAACAGTTTTTTCTTATGTTAAAGTGGAACTTTTTGTGTTCCAGCTTCATCCCATTACCCCTTGTCCTGTTGCCAGCTACAATAGAAAAAATGGATGTCCCAGCATCCTGACATCCACCATTTATATATTTGTAAATATTAATGAGATGGCCCCTCAGTCTCCTCCTGACTAAACAGTCCCAGTTCTTGCATCCTTTCCTCATAAGGAATATGCTCCATTCCCCTGATCATTTTGGTGACCCTGCACTAGACTCTCTCAAGAAGTTCCCTGTCCCTCTTGAGCTGGGAAGCCCAGAACTTCACACATTAGAGCACTGTCTGGCAGATACATCTGTCTGTCTCCTTCCAACAATGTATTCCCAATGCTTCTCATCACATCAGCTACTTAGGGCATTTTGTACTTGCCACTGTTTTCAAACTAAGACAATGGTACAAGTTCTCCATTATATTAACATAGAGTATAACACCAAAGCTCAAGATACACTTCTTGAATAAAAATGTGCATGCTTTTGTTTGACTTCCAGTGAGCATAGAGTATTGCACCGTCTTGCTGGTTTGATAATCACAGGCATGTTATCTAGTTTTATCAATAGATATTTATTTGTTCACTCCTTTTCTCATAGCTTTTAAATGCCTTGTAATCTGGAGGGAACAAATGCTCACGGTATTTTTGTGAGGCAAGAAATAAAATTCCCCATTCATACATAAGACATAGATTAACTGAGTGTAAAAAAACAAAACCCAGGTTTGTGATTGCAATGCAAATAAGCAAACAAATATACCTTGATGTTTGTGATGGGGTTAACTGATATAAAATTAGTATACAATGGCAGAAGACAAATGAAATAGAAATAAAGAGAAACCAAAAATTAATCTGTTTGGGAACAGCAATAAGATACAAGAGCATTACTGAGCCTTCCAGTCAGTTTGAATTTGGACATTGAGAGTGAGTAAAAATAGCTACATAGCTAATGATTTAATTTGGATTTGTTTTGGTCTAAAGAGGGGGAAATTCAGATTTGAAGTGGAAAAGGTATTAAAGGATGCTAGCCAGAAAACAAAACAGGAAAAGGAAATCCTGAAATAAGATTATGCTCTTCAGTGAAGAAACTTTCATTAGTTGTAGGAAATGAAACATTTGTAACCTTAAACATTTGGAAAAGCAAAGGGAAAACACTGGTTTTTTTAATTAATAGTATTCTGGAGACCAGTGAAGATGAAATTCCATGTAGTGAATAGGAATAAATGTTTCTAAAATCTAATTGTATATAAATTTGATGATTTTTTAAAGTGCTAATAGATACCTTTTTTTAAATCTCAAAAGGATTTTAACTGAAGATTTCACACTTCAAAATTTTTATTTCTAGACTTTTTGTTACCAATCTTTCATTAAAAGCTGACAAAAAAAGTAAATTTGAACAAATGTCTTGTAGGAAATTTACCTCTAATTCACAAACTAAGCAAAAATAAAGTTCGTCTGAAATCAGAAAATATTTCTACTTATATTGTAATAATTGAGTTCTTGGATATGCAGATAAAAAGATGATAAAAAACAGAAACAAATTATCTTCATGAAATCCTCTGAATACATAAAACAAAACCAACTTTGGGCAATGATGGAATTCATTTTTATCTATTCTTTCAGAATGTTTCCAGAGAAGCAATACTCTAAGATGAAAAATGATAATAAAAAGACCTCCTAAGAATATATTTCCTATATTTTCATATGCTATTCTAGGGTTGCAAATAGTATCACAAAAGGAAAATAAAAATGTACTATTCAGTAATCTTAAAGCTTAGAAAAGTTAAACCAAAGTATTTTAAATAAAGTCATATTTAAAAATTGTTGCATTTTACAGCCTATGTCATAAATATATCCACTGTATATCCACTAAAACTTGAGGGAATAAGGGTGTCTTGAAGTTGCATGACAAAGACCTTAGTGATCCAGAAAATAGCTGGTACATGAAGACTATATTACACCCAGTCAAGTTGTTTTGTCACTACACATGTATTGGTAAGACCAGTGTAATATTTCACAAAATCACAGAATCTCAGGGGCTGGAAAGGACCTCAAAAGATTGTCTAGTCCAATCCTCCTGCCAGAGCAGGACCACCTGGAGTAAGTCACACAGGAACTTGTCCAGTTGGGTTTTGATTGTCCCCAGAGGAGACTCCACCACACATCTGGGCACCCCTTCCAGTGTTCCCTCACCCTCACAGTGAAGAAATTCTTCCTTGTGTTGCTTTGGAACCTCTTATGTTCCAACTTATAGCCATTGCCCCTTGTCCTATCATTGGCCATCACTGAGAATAGCCTGGCTCCATTTTACATGTCAAGGAGTGCTGTATCAACATAGTACATCAAGAACAGATTCTTGTTCTGCCCAATTAAAATAAAAATGGTATTACTTTGGACCTGATAGATCTTTTTATATGTAGCAATGACCTGACCTGAGCTGGATTTGTTGCCCAATAACTCCATGCAACACATCACCTCTCCTATCCTGAGCAACCATCGTAAGAGGTGGAGACCAAAGTTATGGAGCAAATGAACTGAAAGGACATTTTGTGAATATTTTAAAGACTTTTTATAAGAGCGGGGCACAGAATAAGGGAATAATATCTGTGTATTATATCAAAGGATGGGAAGAATGGAGGTGTTAAATAAGTTTGTATTAGGTAGTGTGGTATAAGAGTATGATGTAAATGGTATGGAATAAGGGGTGGAGAACAGCTTTCTTCATAGCAGCTAGTATGGGGCTAAGTTTTGGATTTGTCCTGAGAACAGTATTGATAACACAGGGATGTTTTGGTTATTGCTGAGCAATGCTTACACAGCACCAAGGCCTTTTCTACCTCTCACACTGCTCCACAAGTGAGTAGACTGGGGGTGCACAAGAAGTTGGGAAGGAGCATGGACAGGACAGCTGACCCAAACTAGCCAAAGGGCTATTCCAGACCATAGGACATCACGTTCAGCAATAAAATCTGGGGGAAGAAGGAGGAAGGATGGGATGTTCAGAGCAATACTATTTGTGTTCCTGAGAAACCATTATATGGATAATGAAGCCTTGCTTTCCTGGACATAGTTGAACACCTGCCTGCCCAAGGGAAGTGGGGAATGAATTCCTTATTTTGCTTTGTTTGCATGCATGGCTTTTACTTTCCCTATTAAACTGTCTCTGTCTCAACCCCCAAATTATCTCACTGTTACTCGTCCAATTCTCTCTCCCATCCCAATGAGGGGGAATGAGCAAAAGGCTGTTTGGGGCTTAGTTGCCGGCTCAGGTTAAAGCACAATAGTTACACACCAGGGTGCTGAATATCTCTGGTTATTAGCAAGCATGTCTCAGTGTTGACTAGATTCCAATGGTTGCCTGAGAAATCCTGAATAATACACTTTGTACACCTGGTGCATTTAAAAAAAAGATCTCATTACATCCCATTATTGTAATGGGCAATAGAATGCCAAGAACATATTAACTATAGTACCAATAATGAATATAATGCATAATGTAGTGAGCAGTTCACATTTCAACTGTTTTGCATAACTCTTGTAAGACTCACCATAAAATGATTTGGCTGTACTTTTAAAAAATTGGTTTTCTAATTCTCTCTTTTCTGTCTAATTTAGCAACTCGAATTAATTTCTGAGTTTTATATTGAATAATGACAATTTTTAAAAACCCAACAGAATAACTTAACTATAAAAATGTTTAAGTTATTTCCTAAATTACGACTTTGTGTATATTTGCAAGAACTTTGAAATGGACTAATCTGGTTTGAATGTTTAGTTTGCCTCAGCTGGAGGGGAAAAAGAAAAAAAAAAGAAAAGTGAAGCAACACAATCAAAGGATGTATGCACTGATGATAGTAGACAGTGATTTTCATTCCAGAGATATGCAAAAGAACTCAGATATCTTTTTGAACCATGGCAAACTTGTAGGGTAAACTGAAAGCAAAAATAAAATACAATGCCCAAATACACTGGATGGACTAATATTATATCTGATAAATAAATGGCATTATAGATTGCATCAAATGAAGGAATTGTGGTGGAAATAAGATCCTACTTGATTTGCTGTGCACTATTAAACAAGACTAGACACTTTTTAATCATGCAAAATTTTTTGCACATTATTCTCTTCATATTTTGAAAAGGTCTTAATAAAGCCAGCAGAGTTTGGAATGGAAGAACAGACTAGTTAGAACTTCCAGAAAGAGGCTCCTATCTATAAAATAAAGGTACTAACTGTTCCTAAAGAGATATTACAATGTTTTTCAATGTTTTTCATGATTCCATAGAGTAAGGTAATGTCTTTTAAGACTGTGTCAAATGGGAAGTAAACATTACTAGAAAATAGAGGGATCAACAGTCACATCAGTCATTACAGTAGTACATCCTTTTATGTCACAAACGTTGACTTGAGTGCACTCCGAGCATTATAGCTGTCATACCCAATACACAAACCTGAACTCTACCAGTGGAATGAAGTCATTGTGACTCTCTTTAGAGAAATGTGAGAGCTCTCCAAGTACATCATAAAATTCAGTATTCAGCTACCTTAAGAGTGGAATTTTATTTCAATGATCTGTAACGAAGGAATGATTTTGTTCATTTAGCAAATCTATCTTAGTCTACACACTATTGATTTCATTCAGCTGAGCTACCAAGCATGAACAGTGAAGACTGTGCACCTAAAATAATCCTCCTTAAGAAGTATAGGAGTGCAAAATACAAGGCCTACATACCTGCATTATGGGAATCTGATTCACAATCTGGTAAAACAAGTCTAGTTTTGGTAAGTGTGGGAAACTAAGAGTAGGCAAGTTCTATCATGTAACATCAATGATATTTAATAAGATGGTGAATGATAACAGAAATTTTGCTTGGTGAGATGACATAGCCATTTCAAAGAAATAACTTTCTGTCCTCTCCTGTGTAACTTTTAAATGGTTGCCTTCCATACTTCAGCTAAAGACAATATTTCATAGCTTAAAGTAATCCCATAAAGAACACTTACTACCAAAAAGACAGTAGCTATGTGCACACTAGATCATTGTGTAATGCTGACTTTACTATCTATTCAAGAGGGAAAAGTGAGATATTCCTTTATTTTTCCAAGACCTGACTTTAAATTTTAAATATTTATCAGATTTAGTCTGCCAAGTTCCATATACTAGTTTACTCTGGTAGAGAAACATAAAAGAATACTTGATATCTCAGTGAAAAGCAATATTTCCCTTGTACCTTATTTTCATCTGGTATTGACCAAAATAACTGAAGCAATCTCATTTAATGCCAGTAGATAAACTGACTACGAGTATGCTTCTTCCTAGTATATCAGTAGAAAGGCACACACTGGATTCTGGACTCTGGATTCTTCTTCCTCATTAAAGTATTTTAAAATTTCTATTTCTTATTTCTTTATTTTCTAAAAAAAAATCCATTTTTCTTACCACAATTTACTTTCTTATTCTGATCTTATGCTTTGTTGTGTTTTCTTTCAGTAGCAGAATCACTGTTTGACTGCCACTGCTGTTGCTATCACTACAATTCTATGAAGAATCACTCACATTAATTTTCTAATTGTTTTATAGTTATAACCTCTTTTATAGGTATAATGCAATGTGTATTTCAAATATTTTTATTCATAAGTTTGAATTTTATAGTATGCTGCTGCTTCTTTCTATTTTGGAGTATGAGTCATTTCACATTCAGGCCGGACAAGTCATGCTGTACTCAACTCTGCTGTATCACAATGTCACGTTTATATATGATAGCACACAGTAAGTTTTATGAACTTAAATGTACTTCTCTTTTTCGGTTTTCTTTTCTGGTTCTTATTCTCCACAGTTTTATTTTACTCCCCAATAATCTAGAATTTATCTGTTCTCAACTGGACTTTTGAACTGTTGGTTGTCTGAATATCCTAACTCTGTGTGCTCAGCTTTTTTTGCCTTTTTTCAACTGTTATACTGTTAGGCATGCAATGTGCAGTTACCTGGTCTTAACTTCTCCTACTTCCCAAAGCTAGGATATCCACTTCATTCATACCATACTTCACACCATGGGGTATGATGAACATAAAGAGTTTCCTAAAGGCACTGGGCACAGTGACATTTACTGATGAAAACAAAAACACCTGCAAATAAGTAGAGGAATACGGCACTCCTTTTCTGTGTTATACCAAATTTCTCCCCAAATTCTGCTAGATCCTTCCCAATGGTGACTCTGTAAGATGTACTATGGAGTTTTGAAGTAAGAACTCCAATATTTTGTCTTTAGTTTCAGCAAGACAGTAAATGCTGCAAAACAAATGAGAAACAGATCAGAAATGTAGAGTAGCACTCCTTCTCACCTTTCCACAGCCCACGGCCTAAGGATTACAAAGATTCAGAAGTTACATCCAAAGTGTTGCATTTAATGGACATCATGGTAATCATTCTCCATGACTTCTTTTCCCTACTAAAGCACTGTATGCTTTAAGTCTTATAATAATTTAACTAAGGATCTTTTTGATACTTTTCATTAAACAAAGAAACAAAATAATCAGTTTATTTAAATTTTAGTTTAAATAACACAAAGATAAAGCAGAAAGCCAAGTTTTTGCATGAGCTGGACAGAAATATTAAAAAAGGTTAGAATATAAACAAAAAGCACAGTCAGAATTATTTGTTTTAAATAGTAATGGTTGTCAGAGATATATATGTTCTCAAGCATTTGACCAAAGTCATAGCGGCTGATGGACAATATGTAATAATCACGGGTCATATAAAATTCTTAACCAATTATTGCCTACATAAATGAAACTGCAAGCAAAAAAACCTTACAAGCTGGCTACCATTTATGAGAAAAAACATGACAGTTTCACAAGCTCATTCCTTTGTATCAAACTCTTCTGAATGAAGTTTTCCAAGTTATCTGTTTTCGACGCAGCGCTTTTGCTTATTTCTCTTATTTGCCGAGACAGAAATTACTGACATGATCTCACATCAATATTCTACATACAGATTTTCAAAATGCAAAGAAGAAAAGGGTTAACAGTTATTTTCTACTTATGAGGAAAAGTGACAAGAGTTTGGAAAAAAAAAATGGCTTAAAGGCAAAAACCGTTATTCCTGATCAAGAGAACAAACTTCAGTGAAAAATGCAGAAAGCAGCAGGGAGGAGAATACAGAAAGGATATCACTAAGCCAGAATGATTTTTTAATAGTTTCTACCTAAGTACACTGATAGTGTAGCACGTAGGAAGAAGCAAATCCCACTTTAAGGAATGTTACTGCTATATAGAAAATAATTAATTCTTCCTTCATAAAAAATTTCTTCCATTCCCAATCAAAAGCTTCTTAAAGTTTGTCTCATAAGGTCAATGTAGGACTTACTCTTTCATCAGTTTAACAATGTTTATTCAACTCTCAAGTCTAAATTTTGCATGCTACTGGGTTTCTAGTCACTCAGCAACCAATCTGTCATCTTTACTCCAGTTGTAAAAAGTTTTATAATCTTTCCATCTTTAACTAAGGTTTCCTACCCTTTCACTATGCCTCTGTGCTGGGAAATAAACCAGGAGATGCAGGAAACCCCTACACAACCCTCCAGCTTAAAACACTTAGAACTTGTATAGCAAGTACTTTATGCCCAGTACAGCTGCTGGCAGAGAAATTGGCTCCGATCTTACCTCCCACGTCTCTTGTAGTTCAACCGCTTCCGCTGGGTAGTTGTTTATTTCTCTTTTCCTTTCATACCCCTGACCTTTTTTCTAATCTGTTGATCTGAGTCTGGAGTCACAGTGATAAATGAGATGTGATGATGAGAATCATAGTGAGGGTGCAGCGTGCAGGGCTGTTTCTTGGGCAGCATAGTAGCAGAGGGAGGAGGGGGGAAGTGGAAATCTGACAGGTTTAGCTTGCTGACAGCCCATGTTTATAGGCTCTGTAAAGAATACAGATGAGACAGAGGAAAGGCAGAGACGACAATGACATAATAAATGCTAGCCACAGTGTTTTCAGCCCAAAAGAGTGAAGAAATAAAATCAAGTTTGGGATGCTGTTAATGGTTAGGTTGTCACAGAGTTGAACCTCTTCACTGTCTGGATTCACTCTTCATTCTCTGGATGAGATTAATGGATACACTAGGCTCCTCTGTACAGTATTCGTGCCATCTGCACACACACAAAAAAATGCAGCCCTCTCTCCCTCTGACCAGAAAATACTTTAGGTAAAAAATGAGTTTCCAATACACAGGGTGGCATATCTGCATACTTCTCACCAATACACTCCAAAATACTTAAAGATGAAACTATTTCATGCTGGGAAATGCTTTGAAGATTAAAAGAAATAATAATTTTTAAAAATCAAAACGTTTAGTTAATATCAGATTTTTTTAAATCTTTGTATTTTTTTCCTCATTCCAAAGTTTCAGACACAGTAAAGGTTTCTGTCACCCTTTTGAAGATGTCCAGCATGAACAGGACTTTTCAGATGCAATCTGATCATCCACCTTATCTCCAATAGGCTATATCTTGCACACAGACCTTTTTGGAGCTAATCTAATTTCTCAAGTTCCACTTATTCCTACAAAAGTTATAACTTTTCCACAATTCCCACTTACAAAAAAATAAAACCAAGAATGGAAATTACCACCGCAAAACATTTTCATTATTTTTAACAAGTTCTCATCACCATCACCAAGCAACTAAAGACAGTCAAAGTAAGAGCACCCTTCTATGTAATTACTGGCAAGGATAATGAAAAGTTCCTTCCTTGTCAGAAGCTGTAAAGTCTGCATACATATTCATTCATCTGAGTTTAGTGCTAGGAATTGGATACATAATATTAATCTTCCTGCCCTTTGCAGATTATCTTATTTTTGAGTGTACTATGGAGAAGGTCATTATACCCAGCTGCACTAACAGAAGCAGCTAAACACCAAATCGTGCACTATAATTTAGACAAAAGAAACACATGGAAACATGCACATGTTTTGCTTTCTGTCTTCCAATAATAACATGTACTTTCAGGAGAGCTTTCATGCTTTTAATAGCTTATTTGTTTATTTGGCCTCTAAAATGATGCATGTCTTCCTACAGGTCTAATCCCTACAGGGGTGGCTGATCCATCCATCAGCATGTATAAGCATAAACAGTACAACCTAAGTTTTACAGTGTGTGAAAGACAGAGGCTTAGGGGATAAACAATATTGTTTCCTGTAACCAACTATTACACTAATGCACCTTTATTGAGTCAGGAACATGTGCTAAATTTATACAAAGTAAGATTCATAGGAAAGTTTCATGAAAACCAAACTTCTTTAAGGCATGTAAAAAAGGAGCACAAGAATAATTATTAACCATTTTTGAGAGTGATTCTCTTTCTAAACTTGGATTGCAGGATGGGAGGGACTTTTATCTTAAGATCTCAAATAATTATATAAAGTACTAAATAGTAAAGTAGCAAAGTATTGTTTCAATAACATACATACTTACAGAATTAAGGAAATTTAAGTGATTTGGCCAGCATCTTCTAGAAAGACAAGAATCACAGCAGAGAAATCTGATTTCCAATCTCCTGATCTACTTCTGAAATTATGCTGCATTGCACATGCCTGTTACTTTGTAACTTCTTGTCTTGAACCACCAAGTGCTTTGTCCAATGGTGTATACTTCCTAGTTCCATTATATTTATGCAGAAGGTTATTTCTTCAAGTATCTCCAGATAGACAATGACAACACAACAAAAAGGAAATTATCTACAAGAAATTACATTTCTTGCAATTATTTCCTTTGGCACATTTTTAAAATGCTATCATCTCTTCTCCCATAAAAATAAGGAGGATATTAAAAAGAAAACAGTGAAAAAAATTAATAGTTGTATAAATTGAAGTAATAATACAAATTTATGAAGCAGGAACAAAAAAATACAACCCCATAAAGCAGCAAACACCCAGGATTAATCAATGTACATATTTAGTAGGCACCAGAAAACCAACCTTGTCTAAGTTCTATTTAAAGTACTGACAATTAATAAAGTTATTTCATGATATTTATAGGTAATTTTTTTCATGTGTATCTACAGCTGAACATGGTCAAATTGGCATGCTAAGCCCCACATTTTTACTACCTGCAGTGATCCTTCTAAACATATCAGAATAATAAGGTTAGATCCTGTGATTAATTTAGGTAAAGGGGAAAGAAAGCAAAGTTTTTACAATTATTTCTACATGATCTTAATCCTAGCTCTTCTGATGTGCTAACTTTAGACAACAGTGGCCTTTAATGCCCATGCCTGACTTTGCCCAACTCTCCTTTAGCCTCGTATCTCTCTGAATTATGGAGCACCTCAAAACAAAAATAGTAGCTCAGAAAGAGACGAGAAGTGTATGTTTTCTTCCAACTGGTAATTATTTTGCAAGCATATGTAGCATCCTAGAATTTTCTTAAGAATAGAAAAACAAACCTAACCTCCATAGTCAAAAATCCTTATGTTTTGTTCTTTGCCTTTCAAAAATTTCTCTCTGGGGGTGAGGAAAAAATTGTGGTAGAAACATAACGTGTCTACCCACCGAAAGTCAAGCTGTCATCTCAGCTGGGGATGCTGACATTTAATGTTATATTCAGCTAAAGATAGAATGAATGAGACTGCTGCCTAATAGGACTATCGTCAGTGGAATTGTTTCATCCCAGGCCTGGGGATGACTTCTGAAAATAGCATTTTCAGTCTTTGCAGACTTTTGCTTAAATAAAGCTTTCTTAGTAACTTCTTGATTTTTTTTTTTTTTTACCTTTTATATTCATCTCTTATATCTCAGTTATTTGCAACTACTTCATTTTATCTCTTTTAATTCTTACCTTACTAAGTAGCATTTTAAATCCTGACACTGTAAGTATTATTTATAAATTCAGTGACTATGGATGGCTCTATTTGAGGTTTAAAGTACCTGTCCTTTCCTTTTAAAAATGAAGGATGGCAAAAAAGCCTGCTTGAGTTATACTTAGAGTTTTGTTAATAGAGAGCTAGACTCAGCAGAAGCTAACATCGGGAAACTCTCCAGACTGTGCACACCATCCTCTGGTCTGTCAAACACTTCAGAGAAGTTATTGAATTCCGGCAGAGATGGGATTTGACTCTTTGCCGCTAACTTCTAATGGAAAATCTATCAAACTTCATTAGCTAATTAAAATCTAGAAATTATTCTTTTTCTTGGTAGTATGCTCTCAGGGTTCACTGTATATCTAAGATAAAATCCAAGATTTATGTTAACACCAAGCTCAGACTGGAAATTATCTGTATGTCATGAAAGAACTCATTCCAGTATTTAAGAAGAATCAAAAGGTTGATTTACTCATAACTTAGCTTTTTGACAATATTCATTCATGTGGAGGTAGTAGCAACTGAATCTGAGAACCCAAATTTTCTGGAATAAACTATACAGCTAGCAAATTTAGCTCCTCGCCTAATTCCTTTACAGATGTCTTAGGGCCTGCAACAGTATCACATTTCACAGAGATATCATCATACTGGGGGAGAAAAGTGTGTAGGAAAGGTCCTAGTCAATTGTCTTCTGGTGATGCTTCTGTAGCATCACTAGAATTCTTGTGTAGTCCAGATGGCCTCTTTGACGGACAGATAGTCTGGAAAAGGGCCTCTGCCAGATATTGGTGTGACTGGATCCTCTTCTCCAGCTTTCTATGGCGAGATATGTGGGAAATTTATAAACTATAACCAGGGAATTAAGCTGTAGATGCGAGTAAAAGAGCTCTGAGGGGAACTTTGCCAACACCTCCGAGATCTTTCTTTTTCCACTAAACAACACAGGATCAATCTGGCTCCAAACAGAGACTTAATTATCTAATCAAAGAAGGTTTGTGTCAGTACTTTGGGGTTTTTTTAGATCATTTCAACTGTGTGTGCAAGTAAGTTAAACACACAGCTTTTCTGCCTTTATTATCAAGCAAGTTTACTAAATAAGCAGGTAACTGTTATCAGGTCATATGTGGTTCCGTAGAAACTAAACTAAAACCATCAAGCACAAATCATACCCTTTCCTCACACTGTCCTAATCTTTGATATCACAGCAGAGCTAACACACTCATTTCTCCTACAAAAATACCTCTTAGCAGTGACATGGAAAGGAACAGCCTGACCCCTAAAAGACACATAGAAGAAGGGCTCAGGTTGTGTAAATGAGACCTCCAAATGAATAAAGATATCCTCAAAAGCCATTCAGAATTTAACAGTTAATCAAAACATTGTGCAGTAAGGAACTCCTCAACCTTAGGGCACCATCAGGGGAAGAGGAGGAAGTGCAAATAAGAATGTGTATCAACTTCCTGAGGCATTTCACAGTCTGAAGAGAGAAGAGACCTTAATGCTTCTTTTTAAATCCCATATGATACATGATTCAAGATGGAATTATGAAGGAAGACATAGCAGGAGTTATTATCACACATAAAACTTCGGTAAATTTGTTTACATGAGACTCTAGTGCCTCTTGGTTTTGTCTTTGGTAAGACTTGACCTGGTATTTCTCTTAGTGAAATATTTTCTACCGTTATTACAGAAAAAGAAAAGCTGGGGTATAAAATTTATTTACAGTGCTTTGTTACACACATTACCACCTCGCACAGATGAAATAGAATCTGAACTCAAGTCTTGGCATGAAAAATAGTGTTGAAGCTCATTAAATGAGCTTGAATAATGTAGCAGGATAGCATCCCTGTTGGAAATTCTGAATTTGGTGTCATCATCTTTCTCAAAATAAAGTGTTAATGATTCCTTTTATGAACTTCTAACATATGAAACGAACTTAGACAATCTGTTTTCTTGAGAACTGAAGAAAATAATTTAAAATATATAAAAGGGAAGAAAATTTAGACAGCAATCATAACATTTTACCCATTCCACCATGTGGTTGCTAAATTTTGCATTTTGTACAGAATCTTAAGACAGTGAGATACTGTTTGTCTAAATACATGTGACAATCTTCAGAGTAAAGTCTCAGTAAGTCACATTTCACTCAGTGAAAATTTGTCTGAGGAACTGATTTGTCCTACTATGAATAATAACACATCTCCATGCTAAGAATGAAAATTGTTATATCTATGCATGTGTGTAGGTGTGTATATATATATACACATATGAAAAAATATAAACAGCATTCATATGTATATTACACAGACATGTATATATAATATGTATAGGACATATATATGCAAGTTCAAAGCAGAATAGAATACCTACAAGTTAACATATTACCATTGTATGTAATAGAAAATCACAGCTAAGTTATCAAAAGACAGGCCTGTTACTAACCCAGACCTGTGTTTTGTGGCAAATACCTCCTATAAGCTTAAAACACACTATGTAATAGCACAAACCATAGATATGAAATAATTCTGCAGCACAACCAGGCTATATGCTATTTTAGAATGCAGAGCAAGTACCAATGTAACAAAGAATTTACCAGAAACTCTTTCCCATTGGAGTTTAGAGTTCATATAGGATATATAAATGATATTAGTTATCAAAAGGTTTCTTTATTCCTGAAACTGAGTCATTGCAGAATACCTGTTTACATCACTGAATCTCATTCTATTGTTGAACATATTTTATTTACCTTTCAGTTACCTTCAAAGGAGATAATTGGAAACAGATTTTTTTAAAAATGTATATTTGTATATTTACAGAATTTCACCATATTCATACACCATACACAGCTTGGAAGAATCAGTAAAATCCTTTAGCTCTAATATATATGCTTCTCTTTCTGTAATTTATTTCTTCCTCTCTTTGGTATGTGTCATGTACAAAAATGTGGAAACCACAGTGTATAGAAATTCGATAAGAATCAACAATGTATTAATAATTCTACCATCTGAGCCTTGAGCTGTGAGCCAGCTCCATATGACAGAGATTCAAATCACCTCTGAGCCACTTGTTGAAGGACCAGGAATCCTAAAACTCCCTGCCCTGGCCCCTTCTGCAGTGGCAGATACACACTAAATACATTGAAATTATGATAATGTATCACAAAGTTCATTATTTAACCACTTTAACCCTGTGTGAATTTTACTACACAACATTCAACTCAACACACATGCACTCAATATGCTGCTACTGAAAAAAATACTAAAATTAAAGACCAAGTACATTAATACACAGGAAAGGAAGAATGAGAGGTCTTTTGTCATGTTTGAAATGCATTTAAGTTGCAGAGAAGAAACAAATATTACAGCTTGCCTATTACATTATATATGTACACATATCTACTATGTTGCATGCCTCCATTAATGATAAATGTCATGAATGCAAACATTAACTCACTAAGCAGTGTGAGTAACTCTAGTAGAGCAGACAGAAATAACTAAAGCAGTTTCATTTAGTAAAGCAATGTTTTTATGCATCTGGAAAAACTAGGAAAAATTGAATGTTCAAAATGCAGGGGGTTTTATGTTGGGTACTCAGCACTTTAGTATTTTTTTAATTACCATTTTAAGAATTCTCTGTGAAAAAGGCTGATCTTTATGCATATATCAACCTTTGACTATCTGGAGATAAAGATGAGATTGCACTGTTCTCTAGAAAGTAGCTGTGAAAAGCCATAACATAAGGAGCACTTCTATTTGTATCTCATCCTGTTTCTTCTAACAATTTGTAAACCTCCAATTATATCATCTCTTCTACATAGCAGGCCACCTAGAGTAGGTCACGCAGGAACTCATCCTGGTAGGTTTTGAGTGACCATAGAGAAGGAGACTCAACAACCCATCTGGGCAGCCTGTTCCAGTGCTCCATCATCCTCACAGTGAATAAATTCTTCCTCGTATTCCTTTGGAACCGCTTATGTTCCAGCTTGTGCCCATTGCCCCTTGTCCTGTCATTGGACATCACTGAGAACAGCCTGGCTCCATCCTCCTGACATCCACCCTTTACATATCTGTAAACATTAATGCCAGAATCTAAAATCTCACCCTTTATTATGTAACTGCCTAGCTGTAAAACCTAAGCTCCTGACCCAAGCAATCAGGTCTTGAGAAGTCACATCTATCTATTCAAATACTTTAATCCCTAAGCAATATTTATGCTTCATGTACCTCACAGACAGCTAAAACCAGTATTCTTGGATGCACAGATAATTTGTCTCTAATATAGAGAATGACTTCATGTTTTTTGAGCAGGTTGTATAATTCTAGGGTACATATGGGACATTAGAAGATCAAATACTTGACCATAAGTCCACATGGATAGACAACTAGAAGAAAATAAAAACATTATGTGTGCTGGCACTTACTTAGAGGCCAGTGAACCTATGAACTTCAAATCAATTAAAATTTGGTGAGCTGTAATGTTCAAACGATCAGCACTTAAACATTCAGGAAAGTCTCTGCATTATAGGAAAGTTATTATTCAGCTACCATTTGTCAAGTCTGATAAATGCTCAGCCCTTTTGGCTTACTAAAACGCCTTACCACAGACTATCGCTAATGTTGCTAGGCTAAAATTGGTGAAGTCTATGACCTACATGGAAGAAAAAGGTAACATATTTCTCTGTATAAAGTAACAAAACAAGAAGTAGCAATCATTCACTTACTTGCACATTATGTACAGAGACAAAAATAGTGAAATTTTGTCACTATATAAATAATTAGCAATAAGTATATGCATAATGATTTAAGAACTCTATGTTCATTATGACTTCAGTCTCATACATCTAGTTTTATGATATGTGAGGAATGATGTAACTGCATCTTATTAAATTAAACACCACATGCAGCTTAAGCAATTGCTGTAATTACTCTGTAATTTCTAAAATATGTATAATAGGAATACACAAATGATATAAAGCTCATTTTTATGTAAACAGACTAATTAATACAGAAATCTCTAACTCTCCTGACTGTCAAAAACAATATGCTTGCAAACTTTAGGAAGGGCTGGCACAGTGCCTTCAAAGACTTTAGAAAAAATTGAGTAATCAGCTTTCAGCATAATAAAGATATGCATAAAGCATGCAAATGAAATTCAATGAGTATTACATAACAAATACTCTAGGATATGAAGCTATGATTCACTATTTTTTTTTCCCTAGGATAATAAAGACTAATTGTGACTGTGCTCATTTGAATTGAAAAAAAAGCCATCAATCTCATTATTAGAATGCAAAATGTGGGAAGTGGCTCCTACCACATCTATCCTTGTTGTATTTTGACAGTCTGTTCTTCCTCCACACTCCTAACCAAATACAGCTCAAAATGGACAAAAGTTTCAATTAAAACTGCTAAAACTAGGGAGTCTGAGATATTACTGACTTATGTTTCCTCAGAGGCAACACTGTTGTTGGTTTCACCACTATTACACCAACTTAAAACTGCCTAATGCATCAGGTAATCAAATCCTTTATGCATATTAGAAGGCAAATAACAGTTATTGAAAGAAAAATTAATGTATTAAGGCCAAAGAAAAATTGATGAAGGATACAAAAGAAACAATCCTACACTTAGTAATTTGAGGTGAATACCAAATATTGTACATGTCAATTTGTATAAACACTGTGCTAGCTGCTGTGAGTCCCACTTGTTATTAGTCAACCATATGACAGAGAATTAACATGGAGATATCGAGATTATCCTTCATCTATATTTTTTCATTGTTACTAGTTTTCAGTATGTCTTTCCCAGGATTCCAAATACATCAGAATGAACAATTCTGGATTTCTTTCTAGTCATTGGAGTCTTTTGAGGAAAGGACAGTAGTTTAGATTAATTTCATATTGATTTTTTTTCACTCTAGAAAATATTCATAGTCCTTATTTATACTGATTTCTATGACTACATTAGGGCCAGCAGCAGAGATTCAGATGCAATTGTTCTTGGAGCCTCTTTAGCAATAGTCTAAGAGACATTCACAAGAGGAGTTATTTATGTTTTTTCTACAAAAAATTCTTGGGGTTTTTTCCATGTAAACCGTTCAAGATTCCACAGCTATGGAGAAATTTTCCTAGAGCAAAAGAAACCTGGAATTAGTCATGGAACAGTCAGATTTTCTACATTCCTGCATATCAGTTGGTGACAAAAACTGTACAACTTAAACACAATACATGAAACTTTCCACAAAAAGCTCTTGAAGGAGGGGAAGCTTTTTGGAACCTGGATGTCTCTTGCAGAGCCATAATCCAACTAATGCCTTAAATATAACAAGAAAGAATTTTTAAAAGCCTCATTGTTAGTGTTCCAGCTGTAACGCACAGAATATTGTAAAAGTATTTATAATTGCCTAATAATCATTACCTTCTTACTTGATTTCCAAATTGAACTAGATTTTCTCAAGGAAGAAAGGAAAATCAACACATTCACCTGCTTATATTTGCAATCGTTCTATCTACCTACCCACAGTTTGTAACATGATACATAAAACATGACACTATTTTCAAGGAGGTTTAAGGGTAAAACCTAAAAATAACACTAAACAACCACAGAGCACTTTCTATTTGCTGATCTCAAAAAAGGAAGTGTAATTATATCTGCAATTCAGAGCAAGTGACTTGTCTAAAGTCCAGACGAAAGCCAACAGAACAGCGTTCCACTTTAATGCCCTATGCAATGAACAGATGCACCTCCCTATAAAAAACAGGGAAAGATTTGTTCTGATGGACAGGTGATAATTATCTGACTGAAAACAATCTACTTTTACCTAAAACCTCTAAAGCTTTTTGTTCTTTATTGATATGCCACCAGACTTGTTGTCAATTGAAATCACTTCTGATTTGCTTCTGGCAGAGGAAAAAAGTGAAGAACATTGTCGGGGGGGGGGAAGAAGAAGAAAAAAGGAAGCCAATACACAAAAGTATCAGCATTGAAAAGACCCTTTTCTGTTTTGAGAGTCTCTGTTCAGGTGAGGGAGCCCTGGTACAGGCTGCCCAAGGAGTGTGTGGAGTCTCTTTCTCTGGAGGTTTTCAAAACCCACCTGGACATGTTCTTGTGTGATCTGATCTAGATGGGCCTGCTTTGGCAGGGCATTTGAACTAGATGATCTCTAAAGGTCCCTTCCAACCCCTTCCATTCTGTGATTCTGTAATTCAGTTGTACTTAATAAACAACATTAAAATCCTAAGAACCTTGTTAACACTTGCAGGGTACTTGATGGTTATACCAGAGTATTTATCAGACTACTCAAGAAAAATTGCTCAGTCTGCTTTCTACAGTATTTTTTCCTCCCTGTCTTCTAAGAGAGACAGTGAAGGCAGACTATTTGAGAGTCCTTGTATTCTGTAATACAACAAAACAGTTATAACATCTTCATTCAAGCTTATTCTGCATACTTAAACAACTTTGAATACCTATGATAGAGTGTGGAGAACCAGGACAGACTGGCAGAAATTAACATCAATATTTCAAGTTTTGTTACTTTTGGTACAGGATTTGTGCAGTTATTTTTTAGCCTTTCTTTAAAAAAGTCATACTGGTAACTGTTTAACTTAAATTGGTCAATATTGAGCAATCTAGAACCTAGTATGGTTGACTTGCTATGCAAATCTATAGCCAGTGGCTTTAAATTCATGTTACATATCATAACAAAACAGACTATGAACACAGAACATGGTACACAGCTGGGTTTTAAGTAAATGCCAATCCATTAAAGTGCTTTTTTTCCCAAAACACTACAAACTTCTCTTCTCACGGATTTCAGACAGCCTGAGGGCAAACAAGGTTGCTTGTCAATTTATAGCCAAGTTTATACCTCTAAAGGGCTCGTGAGGCTCTAAGACTCAAACAAACGTCCATTTCCTTTATGCTGCACTTGGGCTTTTGAGACCCATGTCCTCCAGCAGCATTAACGTTGTCTGACACTCATTAATATGTCAAGACAGAAATTGTAAGTGATGTGCTGTGAGACGTTACTCTTATTTAAGATTCTAAGAGATAATTTGACTAAAGGTCTCTGTACCATTAATTCTGTGATACTCTTCATTGAAAACAATATAGTACAGGCAAACTAATGTTGAGAAATGAGAACAATTCCAAGCACAGTAGTAAAGAAGAATAATTAACCAAGGCAAAAACAAATTTAGTGTTAACACTTATGGGTGGCTTTCCAGCTATCCACATTCATTCAGTACTATTATTCTCTTGTGTTTGTATCCTGCAGTTACATTTCAAATACTATTTCTTTAAATATTTTCAAAACAAAATACAGTTCACATTCTTTTTCCTCCTCCAAGTATAGGCAGTTTTTAATCTCATTTGTCAGTACATTTCTTACTCTGTTCCATTAGGTCTTTCACTGCCACATCTAGAGTGAACAGGATTCACATTTGGAACAGAGATAATTTATCAACTGAATAGGTACTGTTTAAAGAAATTGAACATCCTCTGCAGGATTCCAGGTTTGCTTTTTTCCTTTCTAACCAGTTGAGAAAGCAGTAGAAGTAAGAACCAAAGACTTGTCAAGCAATTCATAAAGAGGTAGACAAAATATTCAAATTCTAGTAAAAGATTTACTGACTGCAGAGTCCAAATTAGATGGATAACACCTACTGACTTCAATAGATTTGAAATGGGGCCTCTAAATATCCTCTTACTTTATACAAAATCAGGAATTCTATCAAGACTTATATGTTCACTCATTCACCTCTTCAGAAGTCTTGTAGATTTAGGTTTTGGAACAGAACATTCACTTAAGGATTCTAAGAGCTAAATATCAATCTAGTCATTAAAGAACTTACAGCAGGGAGGTTATTAATAGTTTTTAAGAACAGAACGTATGTATTGAAAGACAAAGGAAGATATAGGAATAGAACTTTATACTTCCTGATGTAAATCATCATAAATACATAAATATTATGGTGTTGTTTATGTTGGAAAAGACTTCTAAGATCATCAAGTCCAACCATTAACCTAACACTGCCACATCCACCACTAAGTCATATCCCTAAGCACCATATTTAAACATCTCTAAGTATGTCCACAGACTGTGATTCGATCATTTGCCTCAGCAGCCTGTCATGATGCTTGATAATCATTTTAGTGTTTTTTTTTTTTTTTTCCTAATATCTAATCTAAACTTCCCCTGATGCAAATCAAGGCCATTTCCTTTTGTCCTCTCACTTGTTCCTTGGGAGAAGAGAGCAGCCCCCACCTCACCACAGTCTCCTTTCATGTAGCTGTGGAGAGCAATAAAGTCTCTCCCTCAGCCTCCTTTTCTCCAGGCTAAACAACTCCAGTTCCTTTAAACATCATTTAGACTTTTCCACACAAAAATACAGATTGGAAGAGAAGTTATCTGTCCAACACTCTGATACAGCACAGTTGGTTTCAAAGACAACGTTGTTCAGGTCTGTGTATGTTCTACCAACTTTCCTGATCTACATCCCTGTAGCATGATGTGAATTATAACATCCCTTTTTCCCCTCAGACCAAATTCTTTAATATTGTAGTACACAGTCTTGGTGCATCATTTGTGTGAATTACCAAAAGGGGGTTTTTTGAAAAAAAAAATCTGAGTAAGACCATAGAAACAATAAAATTTATGATAAATGTACCTGAGAGAGAATCACAAGTAAAAAATATTTCAACAGTGAAAACTGAAAAAGGACACAATGAATAAAAACCCAGTTATTTTTCCTCTTTTTCTAGCTTTCCATAAATTTTCCCTTCTCTTTTCCTACTTAATGACTTTTATGCAATAGATATTTAAAAAAAAAAAAAAACCTATGGATATTTCTGTAATACTTTTCCTCTTAATAAAAGGACCCAGAATTCAAATAGTATTAATCACATATTGAGTCTAATCCCCGGTTTAGTCTTCTCACAGCCACGTTGTCCTAAAAACAGTACAGGCAGTAAGCAAGCCATGGATCCATTGACTCATCATCTACTCATAATCTTCCCCTTGGCAACAACTCTTCCAGCTACTGAGATCATGACCAATGCCTTTGTATCATACAGAATGTGCAGAAGCAGTGCCATGGATCAGAAAGCTCTTTCCACATAATAACTGATCATTTTCAAAATTGTCTTTGAAACAGGACAAGTTTATTTTCATAACAAGAGAGGTTTAAATTTGCCAGTTTCAAATTTGGCAAGACAGTTTTCATGCCAAAGATTCTCTTGTGTTGACTCCATTCATTCTATATCTGGAAATTTCACTTCACTCAGCCCAGAATTTTGGCTCTGCACAAGGTCCGTGCAAGGAAAGTACTACTTGGAGATTACAATTTTACCTGCTGAAAATACGCTATTATAGAATCATTTAATTATTTGGGTTGGAAGCGATCTTTAAAGGTCATTAGTCCAACCTCTAGCAATAAGAAGGAACATTTTGAACTCTATCAGGTTGCTCAGAACTCTGCCCAACCTGATCTTAAATGTTTCCAGGGGTAGGGCATTTGACACTGCTTTGCGAAATCTCTGTGCTGTCACTGTAAAAAAAAAAATCCTCTATATATCTAGTCTAAATCTACCCTCTTTCAGTTTAAAACCATTACCCCTTGTCCTATCACAGCAGGCCTTACTAAAAAGTCCCTCCTCATCTTTCTTATAAGCAACCTTTAAGTACAGAAAGGCCACAGTAAAGTCTCCCTGGAGCCTTCTTTTCCCAGGCTGAACAACCCCAACTCTCTCAGCCTTTACTCATAGGAGAGTTTCATCCCTTTGATGATTTTTCTGGATCTTATCCAACAAGTCCATATCTTTCCTGTACTGTGTGTGTGCCCCATCCGAGACTTCTACCAGTTATTGAGAAACAGTAATCACAGTTTTGTTCAACTGGCTATCACGCACTGCACGTTTAAAGACACTGCTCAAGAACACAAACAAATTGCCACAGGATAGTATTACTGTATTAAAAGAAGAAAATGAATTCTTATGTTGTTTAAAATTTACTCTGGATTCACAATGCTGTAGCAACCACACCAGTCACAACCAGCAAAATGAACATCATGTATCACAGTAATGACCAAACCCTCAGGTTGATACATAATATGCTACACTGTCATGAGAAATTAGAAACATATAATCGTGCAAAAAAAAATCCCTCCCAAATATGTAGCAGTCAGAAGCTTGCATGCATAAAATACAAATTTGGTTTTAAGACTTTATATGTGGGAAGTCTTATCAAGAAAACAGAACATCAACAAAATGATATTAATAACTAGTTATCTTTTTGTTTACAATTAAAAAAACCACAAAATCATCAGATCTTTTTCCTGTTTCTTCTATATGCTATTTTGCCAAGACTTGTTTATGAAGCTTTTCTATGTTACCAAAAGTCATCACGTTGATAAAGAAATTAAAAAATACTATAAATAAGGCTAACTTCTTTTTTTATGTTAATATTACCTATATGATATTGTTCTTTGCTTGGAGTTCCTAGATATCATAATAATCAATTTTTCTCTTCAGTTTCTGCTGTTTTCTGTTCTCTTCTGTGCTCAGTTGTAGAACCAACTATCCACTTGTAGAGAAAACTGTTTTCTCCACTTTAAGTGTGCTCACACAAAAGTAGGACAGGCAGCATGATCCATAATCGCCCTGAGTAGGCGAGAGAAGAGGGGGCAACTGGCAATGATGAGAGGGGAAAGGAAATGTGTGAAAATAGAGCCCATGTCAGGAAGCATGATGCCTTGGCAGCCCATCACTAGATGCAGCAAGGAGATGGGAGCAGCCAAGTTCAGGGCTAATGTCAATATTCTCAAATGTAATTGTGAAGGGGTTTTTACTGGTTTAAATATTGAAATTCAAAAGTTAGAAAACTAGAAACACAAAGTACTTTTAAAATAATGATTGAGGTAAAAATATAGTCATGCCACATTATAGATGCACATAAATAAAGAAGCAAAATATAAACACATAACTTTACATCTATCTGAGAAAATATGCTCAGATATCAAAAAACAGCTCCATCAAGACTCTTCAGACTTTATAATGCTGTAGTCTTATGAAAAAAACCTTAATAGCTTGTTTTGCAAGAGATCTGAAAGCAAAGAAATCTCTGAGGCTGTTCATATAAATTGGTATCTGACATCAGATATTTGACCAAGAAATTACACAAAAGAAAAGATGATATTTAATGCAGACACTTTTTTTTAGGGGTAAATCTGGCCACTTTGTCCATTAGAAAGCTTTATATAGCTCAGTAATAATCAGGAAGAAACTTTATTGTGCCTGAATCAATACACATTAATGCAGTGCATTTCTGCCTCCTATACCAATCATCCTGGCTGGAGTAACTTCCATTCAGAACTTCTTTCACCTTTTCCTTTCATTTCTGGTTTATACTAATTTCTTTTCTCTGATTTGAATGTTTATGTTCAATTAAGGATTTTCTCCTATACTTATCAGCAGTGTTTGATCTAAATTACAAGAAGAACCAACAAATAGTCCTAGGTCATTCAGAGAGTCTCATTAGCCTGTTGATTATCCTCAGCATTTTTGAGAAGTTTCATTACTATGCAAATAGAAACAGTTTCTTTATTCAGATAGATTAATGTTTAGTGTTCTATGAATTATGTCATGCAACAATTAAATTCAGCAAAAGGTACACAGCAAATGAAATTCATATTGTATAGACAAGTTATTAACACCATAAAGGATAAGGGTAAAAAAGTAAAAAAGTTTGCTGTCATCTCTTTGTTGACAATGGTCAGGCTTAAGGTAGAAAAACAGGGAATCACTCTTCAATCCTCAGCAAATGTACCAGAGCAGAGGAAATGTCAGCTAACAAGTTGACATAGTCAACTCCTATAGTAGCATGATATTTATGGAACCTACTTTATGTAGATTTTAATTGAGATTTTCATTTATGTGCTCTGAAAAGCTGTGCTAACTCCTGTACAACTCCTTGGAGCATTTAGGGACCATAGTCTTTAATTTATGTGCTTAGTTATAGATCTTCCTCTTCCCTTTCTACTTTTAAAGCACAGAGGACTCTCACTGGCTATTAGGACAGAAGAGAAATAAAAGGGAAATCATTCCCACTGTGCCATAGCAGTATAAAGTTCTCACCCACTGCCTCACCTTCATTTCAGCAACTCAGCGGTTTTCCTGGGCTGCACAGTCTGTCTGCATTCATAAGAAAATTTTCGCATTTCATCGCAGTGAGAGTCTGCCTCTCTATTTGCTACCTGTTTTTAGCAGCTTTCCTACATCCCTTGTACTGTGTGCTTACTGTTTGTCTTGACTCTTACCTTAATACTCTGCCTGGGGCCCCAGAACACTTGAAGCTTCCCTCCTTCAGGCATGCTCCCTGGGCTACCGCCTCCAACTCCCCATCCCTTAGATACATTTATGCAATCTTGTCATTCTCTTCTTGTGTGATTATCACATAGAAATGTACAATATCATATAACAGTATATAAATTATTCTGTTGCCAGGAAAAAAAAAAAAAGTGAAACCTTTAAAATCCAACAAGCAACAGAGGTTCACAGCTTGCATGTGAACAAGGTAAAAAACAATATCAACTTTCTTCTTGTAGGTAAGTATGAATATATGACAAGTTCCAGTCTAGAGACAGCTATGGCTTTTTGGCCATAAAACCTTTTTAGGCCCTGGATTACTTTAAACAATCAATGCTGATATCCCATATTGAGTAAAATGGACAGCTAGCCAAGCAGTTTAGTCAGTCATTCAGTTCTGCACTTATTTGATTACCAGAAGGATGCAGAGTAATATCCCAGACACACAACATTAACCTTCAATCAATAACCACTTTAATGGTAGATGGACTCCTTTCTTCAGGCCTCTTCCAGCTGTATTACTGGGGAACTGTTATTTGGATAATGATTAATATGCTCAATACATCAAAGATTAATTCCTGTTTACACTGGAAGATGCTGCATTTCCATACCACACTTTCTGTCCTCTAGTCACAGACCTTGACAATATCAGGGCTTTGATTACTTTCAGAATAGTCTCCATGATGAAGAGGGATTTTACACTTGTGATAATCAGCAAGGCAGAAAAAGTTTATAATGTTGTAATTTGAAGGAAACTATGTATTCTGTGAACTCTGTTCACTGTGAAGTTGCTATAAACAGTGTTAGGGGCTGAGGAGATGGATAAAAGATACGCAGATGCTGAATCTCTTCTCTTTTCTTCTCTTTCTAATGTAACCAAGATAAATAGAGTAAGTTGTAAATGAGTGCTGTTTGGGTAGAAATATTTGGTTTTTAGCTCATCTTTGTTGAAATACAGAGGAAATACATAATCAGAGAGCAAGTATTTTAATTATTTAGTAAAACAATGTCCAGCTCTTAGAAATACAACATTAATGACATTATAATGTTAGTGACATTATGATACAAATAATGTATGATTAAGTTATGTTACCAATTTCAAGATATCACAGGGACTAGTCAAGTGTTTGTAAGGTTAGGATTTGCTTGACATTCTAAAACCTCATTTACCCTCATTAAACAAAAGAAACCATCAAACCAAACCAAACAAGGCAAAGCTTCTATGGGCTAAGAGAATAGACTCTATGTCAGATCAATCTGATTTTTCAAGAGATGTTACATACAGAAAACAGATCAAATGTTGATCTATTCATATCTTCTATCTCACATTATAGAAGATACGAACATGACTGAATAATAATTGTAATTTGGCTTAAGTTTACCGACAAAAACACAGTTTTCCATCCTAAGTGTTCCCCCATCTATTCTTATTTTCTCCTACTCTTTGGCACAGATATGGTAATAGCTTTTCATGTCATTGTTACTGTGCTCATTACTGTGCTCATGATAATGGTTGTCATGTATCACTATTTCAGTGGTAGAGGCAATATTCACTTATGATTTTAAAACAATTGAGTTATTTCATTGAAAAACACTACAGTCATTAGTAATATTATTTATATTAATGCTTATTATTAACTCCAGATGATATAAATTTGCACTCTGATGTTTGTTGACTTTGAATGAGCTTTGTTTGCTTAAAGTTCAATTGAAATTGCATTAAAAGGCAATAAAGTAATTAATAAAGTCACTAATGAATAACCAGACTCGTTTTTTTCATCTTTCTATGTCACAGACACATCTCAAGGAAAATCAAATCCTGGCAGTTTCAAGCAAGCAAAAGTAGATTGTTTATATTACCATTTATATGACTTAATTCAATATCTTTGTCATGCATTATACTAAGTGGAAAGAGAGTCAAAGGAAACAAGTGAGATAGGTCACAATAAAAGATGAGTACGAGACAGGTCATATCAAGGGAGGGGAAAAAAAGGAACATTGTTAGAAAATCAGTTTTGCATTTTGCCACAGGAAATAACAAAGATTGGTCTTTACAACATTCAATGTAGAAATAGGAAAAGAAATATATATTTCTACCTCTTGATATGTGTCTGACAGACAACCCTTTTTATCTTTTTAGTTGTAATGTTTCAACATATTTATTGATACGTATCATACTTACTTGAAGTCCCTTATATATGTCTAATCTGTAACAACATGAAAGTCTTATTTGTATAGAGACAGTAAAAGTGAATTCTTTATGTAAAGCAGTGGAGCAAAATTGTCTGATCTGAATAGTAATCCTCTGCAGTTCTGGAAGCATTTGATGGCCAGCACTACAGAAGTATTCAAAGTCTTTCATTCGCTAAACTATACATTCAAGTTACTGTTAGGAAATGACTGCTATGTTTCCCATTTGACAATTTTACCTTAATTGCATAACTGTTTGGCTTACACAGAAACAAAAACCTCCATTTGTAATATATTTGGGGGCATGAGGCCAAAGTTTGTGACACTGACTGACAATTGAGTATTATTAATTGAAAAGGCTTTCCCAGTCAGTATTACTTGTGAAGAAATATCTGATTTCTTGAAAACAAGCTATTCCCAAATAATTGTCTATTCCAAGCATATAAACACTCTCTCTGAGCTTAAACATATTTTCAAGCAACAGTTGTTGCAAATAGAAGATGGCAAATTGCTATTTGTTTTTTCACACCTATATGATTAATTTTTTGGAACTTCTAATACAGCATATTTTGGTCCTTTCTACGAGCCATTTACTTCCATGAGGGAAAGTTTACTGCTAATACCAGGGCATGACAGTCCAGGAAGTGCTCACTATCAAAAAGCTAGTGATGTTGGTTGTAAAGGAATCAAACTGCACTGCAACATTCTTCCCCTATCCTTAGCTTACAGGCAGTACCCTAACGAGATGGAGAGAAGTGACAGAGACAGATGAGAACTCAGTGTGACAACTGCATTTAAAGACAGGTTGAGCCAAAGCAATTTGATGCAAGCAATATTATAATCAATAACACCTCCTAGGCTTGCATATTCCATTTTGTACAAGTCTGTGTGGTTCTACTTCTTGGAGATTTTCTTTTTCCCTCCTTCCATTCTTTTTTTTTTTTTCAATTGAAAATGTTTCAGACTAGCAATAGTACATAATTTTTAGTGGATTTCTTTTTGGAACATAACTGCCAGTGCCACTCTGATGCACCTTTTTGGCACGCTCTGTAAACTTCAACAGTAAAGACAGCCATTGAAGGTGTTTCTCATTTGCAACACGTTTGCAGGTCTAGGTCACTAAAGGCTATTAGCACAGTGAAAAAGATAATGAAATCTCCCACAGGCTTCTGTGAAAGCATAAGTACAATACAACACTAAAAAAAAAAAAATCTGTGGTGTTCTCAGGCTAAGCAAAGTCACTGGATCAAATGGTAGCTGAGGCATCTAGCAAAGTAAGTAGAAAGTGTTATGCAATGTAAACTCTTACCTACTTGGCAATCATCCCCATAGAATATATGTTTTTTTCAACATCACTGTTTTAGCACAGCACCATTTTATCAAATGACAGCTTAAACATAATGCTGCTTAACCTATTTTGCGTATGACAGTAGTTTTAGAAAAGTCAAAACAATTGAGGGAAACTATAATTCTGGTAAATCTAGAGGGGTACAATCCTATTCTTTAGTTGTGTAATCAGCCACAGTTGATTAGACACAGGGGTAAAATAGTTTTCTGATCTGCTCTAAATAGTTTCATTTTCACATTTATTTTCCTCCTCATGGGTGACTTCAATCACTCTGATATTTGCAGGCAAAGGCACACAGCCAAGGACCCACAGCCCAGGAGGCTCCTGTCCCAGGCAGCTGAGTAGTCGACAAGTAGGGATGTGCTGCTGGACTTTTTACTGACAAATAAAGGTCTGTCAGGGATGTGACGGTGGCATCCTTGGATGCAGTAACCATGAGACAGTAGAGTTCAAGATTCTGTGGGGAAGAAGCAAGACACCAAGCAGGTTTGCAACCTGGGACTTGACGAGGTCTGACTTTGGCCTCTTCAAAGACCTGCTTGGAGGAATCTCATGGACTCTAGAAGGCAGGGGTGCTCAAGAAAGATGGTTAATCTTCGAGCAGCACTTCCTCCAAGTCTAAGATCAGTGAACATCCACAAGTGAAAAATCAGGTACAGGAGATGAGGCCTGAATTGATGAGCAAGAAACTTCCGGAACAATTCAACTGGAAGAAAATTAAGTCTATAGAATGTGGAAAAAGGAACTGATATCTTGAGACAGGTATAGGAATGTTGTTAGAGTATGCAGGGATGAAACAAGGAAGTTCAAAACCCTCCTGGAATTAAATCTGGCAAGAAATGCAAAGGAAAACAATTAGAGCTTCTTCAAGTACACCTGCCATAAAATGAAAGCTCAGGAGAACGCGAGACCATTGCTAAGTGAGGTGGGTGCCCTGGTGATGGAGGGTACAGAGAAGACAAAGGTATTGAATGCGTTCTTTGCCTCAGTCTCTACTACAACAGCCAGATCTCATGAAGCCCACTTCCTGGAAAACAGAGAAAGTCTAGAGAAAAGAGGACCTTCCCTTGGTTGAGTAGGATTGGATTAGGGATGTACTAGGCAAGGTGGACACCCACAAATCCTGATTGGTCTTGAAGGGATGGACCCACAAGTGCTGAAGGAGCTGATGTCTGACGTTATTGCTAAGCCACTCTCCATCATTTTCTGAACCTGCTGGAGTGCAGCTCTGCAGAGAGAGGCTTGGGAGTGGTGGTTGGTAATAAAGTAAACATGAGCCAGCAACTTGCCCTCATGGCTAAGAAGGCCAATGCCATCCTGGGATGCATCAAGAAGAGTGTGGTCAACAGACTGAGAGAGGTTCTTCTCGCTCTCTATTCTGCCCTGGTAATGTCACAATATCGGGTACTGTGTCCAGTTCTGGGCTCCTCAGCTCAGGAGGGACATGGAACTTCTGAAGAGAATCCAGTGGAGAGCTACCAAGATGATCAGAGTACTGGAACATCGCTTTTATGAGGAAAGGTTGTAAAATGTGGGACTATCAAACCTAGAGAAGACTGAGAAGGCACCTTAACAATGCCTATAAATACCTAAATGCTGGGTGGGTGTAAAGATGATGAGCCTAGAATTTTCTGTAGTGCCCAGTAACAGGACAAGGAGTAAATGGCACAAGCTAGAATATAGGAAGTTCAACTTGAACATGAGGAGAAACTTCCCTACTGTGAGAGTAAGGGAGCCCTGTCACAGATTGGCCAGGGAAGGTGTAAAGTCTCCTCCTCTGGAAGTTTTCAAACCTGCTTGGATGAGTGACCTGATCAAAGTGAACCTGCTTTAGCAGGGAGTTGGTCTGGATGAGCTCTAGAGTCCCTTCCAAACCCTACCATTCTGATTCTGTGAAATAAGCTAATAATAGAATTACTGTATTCTTTCTTGCTACATAGCCTAGTTATTGAATCATATAGGCAAAAAAAGACTGAGATTACTCGATTTTGGAAATTACTCTTGGCTTAATGTAATGGAAAGTTGTCATGAAGATAAATAATTAAACTGTTTGTTTGACCTATGTATAGCAACTGGTAAACCTACAGCCAAGCAAAGCCATCTTTTGCAGTTCTAGTTCTAAAATGGAAACAGGAATAATTCATACATCTGAAACTAGCATAAACAGATTAGAGACTTCTACCTCTGGCTTTACAAGTCTATGTAAGGATAAAAGAAATCATTACTTTTTTAACTTAGAAGTGTATTTAAAAATGACAACTAGCAATCAATAAAATTGCTCAGGCTGAGTCCATGCCAGGCTAGAAACTTGCATTCTAATGCAGATTATAAGATCATTAAGACAAAGACATTGTCATAGTTCTGGTCTGAAAATAACATCTACAACAGCTGACTTATAGATCTGAATCAATTACAATATCTTTAACTTTCTTTGTCGATCTTCATTGACAATTATTTTATCTTAAACTTTAGGAAAGTTGTTAGCTCTTCTCAAGTCTCTGATGGGAAAAGGCAAGCTTACTTAATTATTAATGGACAGTTCATATGAATATTAGTATAATTCTGAAAAAGGCAACAACAGTCTGTCTATGGTGTCTTTGTCTCTTAGATTTCCTGGCTGCAGGATATGTAAATTACTGATATCTTCATTCTGTAATACACAGCAAAATATAAACCATTTTTTTTCAGCTTCCCTGAATTATCTAGAGCCATTTGTATCAAATACCAAAATAAAAGTAATAGCATTGGAAGTGTTTGGTGCCTCTATGCTATTTTAACTTATGCCAAGGTTGATATGTTCTCAGTGATAGACTCCATTTGTAAAAGAAGAACAATTGACTTGAAATATTTTGATCCTGCAGGAAAAAATAATTTGATCCTGCAGGAAAAAAATAATTCTATACATATAAATGAATATTTACATGAGCTACGCTGAAAATAACCATTTTTGATTACTGCAGATGAGATAAAGTCAGTATTACATTAATTCTATGAGAAGATCATTTTACAAAGAAATTAAGATTATTTGGTAAACTGGGTACATTTGAGACATATACGTGCATATACCATTTGGTATATCCAATATGTATAAATCAAGAATACATGCCATATTAGTGAAGAGAAAGAAGTGCTCTAAAACTGTTTGGGAAGGATTTCAGGGTGGATACCAGACAATTGTTGCTTACAGTATAACAAAGCAATTGAAAAGCTAACTTGATCCAAAGTGTACATGAGTAAAGTGAATATCTGCTAAAGTTCCAGGGGAAATATGCCCTATATAAAACTATGTGCAAGATCACATATATAACAATATGGTCTTTGTTTGCAGTTGCGCCTTATAAGATGCTGAAAGACCAAAAATAGCTCAAGTAAGGCCCATGGGGACGGTCTGAGTTATGGGAAACTTGCCATATAGTGAAGTATTACACACGGTAGGAGGAGACAACTTCTCCTACTTCCTCTGAAGAGAATGTCAAAGATATTTTGACCTACAGGTACGTGGTTAAGGACAAATGCTACTCAAAAGAAGTCTCTTTATACTCAGTTATAAGTTCATAAAGGTAAATAAGTACAAGACAAAAATAGGAAAACTGAAGCTAAAAATGTCAATTCTTTTCAGGCCCTTTTAGCTTCACCATCAGTGAGCTTTGATCTCTATTTGATTGATGTATTTCAAAAAAATCTCCGAAAAGTGTTAACAGATTTCTCCTTGCTTTTTTCTTATTATTTGTTACTCAGTTGAAAAAAATTACAATTACTTACAGTTATGTGTTTCTGATTTTATACTGGATTGTTTCTGTCACAGACTGTAACTTAGATTTTAATAGTTAATATTTTTCTCATCTAGGAAACTCTGGATGAGTTTAGCATCATTACATTGTAATTTCTGTGATTATACATCTCACATTTTTCTTTAATTGACTGATACTGCATTCATCACCTAGGCTGCAAAGAGCAGCTTGTCCTACAGAAAATGCCAGACACTTCAAGAAATAGCCACAAATGTCAGACATGAAATTTGGATCTCAGTACAAACTTTCCTATAACTCAGAATTGTTTGGAAGATGATATGGTTTAATTCATCATTAGCAGAAATATCACCCTGGAGCTAGCAAATTATCAATAAAGATAATAAGATGGTTTTGCTATGAGATATAAGGCAAAATGGTATTTACATACAACAATATAAACTTTAGAAAGGGTTTAATCTCATAACAAGTACAAACATAGTTTAGTAGTCTTTCCTTTTCTCAGTGAAGCAGTCCACCTGTGATCAAAGCTGATAAAATCCTGAGAGAGGGGAATCCTTCTTCAATGGGCAGGTTGGAGAGCACAGCAGCCAACATCCTACCACAGTCATCTCAGGTTCTCATTGACTACAAATAGCTACCTGGACAATCTGCAACCCTTAATTCCCAACAGGACAGAAAGCTGAGTTAGCAAATAACAAAGATATAAACGCATACTACTCCCAAGAGTCATCATAAAGTCTGACCCTAATGGATGATTTATGAAATGCTTGATATTAAACACTCTCCAATGGTGTCTGTCAAGAAACTATTTCTTGTGGAAAAAAAAAGAAGGTGACACTCATATTTGACTTTCTTCTCTGACAATCAGGATTAGCTTTTGATGAAATTTGTTGGAGGAATTGATGGGTAGGCTCCACTATTACATTCATAGTAGGAACAACACTAACAGGAAAAAGTTTTCTGTGAACCGTTTCAAAAATCAACATTTGAAAGATCAGATTTTTTTCCTAGTAAGATTTGTGAGGGTCTCAAATTACTTTTTATGTGATCCATAAAAACTGCATAGGAAAAAGGAAATGTTTTACGTTAGCAATAAAGTGCTCTACATGGATATTCCCTCCTAAGTAATTTCCCCTGCAAAGTTAAAAAACCCCAAAACACTTGCTGGGGAAATAAGAACAATAAGTGGCTCTTTCATTTGAAAGTGAAAACAGTTGTCTACAGGATGGTAAAGCATATAGTGTTGTAACAGAGCTCTGTCACATGGTCACTTTCTTCATATTCACTTTGAATGAGATTACCTATCTGCTTAGTCGAACAGTTTGAAAGATTTGGAGGTAAAAATAATGGAGCAATATTAGGGCAACACCTATCACTTATTTACTCTTCACCTATCACCACCCACATCACTGTGATATTTACTTATGATATTCACCACCCTATATCTTCAGAACTGATAGTTACAGGTATCATGCATGGAGGCAGACAAAAATGGCAGGACAATGCTGGTTTTCATAGTCTCCCTGTTAGTCAAAATGAAATCACCCATTTTTTAATGGTATACTCTAAATGTCTTCTCTATATCTCAGAACATTTCTGGTATAAATACTATCACCTTCACTCTTCCAGAATTCCAAATTTTACTGTGCCTTGATTATGATCGGTGCCTTGATATCATGATGTTAATTTCCCCCACACACAGCTTAATTTCTTAAATGTAATGCTGAAGAACCACAAATGTATCAAAATTATTGATATTTCCTAATTTGTCTAATAAGAAATTATTTATTTTTGGACAGATTTTTTACATATTCTTTTGTTCACCTCTGTCAAAACCCAATAAAAAATGTTCTACTTTATTTTACAGAAGTTAATTTATTTCTTATTTAAGCTTTACTTAAAGCTTTATCTGCTCTAGTTGGTGAAAACAGGACAAAACCTTACTTGAAAAAGTACCATGCTTCCTAATGCAATACAGTTTAATATTGAAAAATGTGAAGAATTTCACCTTAATTATATATTTTATACTAATTTCCTCTTCTCATTGATATTTCTTTTTATGAATGCTATTACTTCTCCATTTCATTATGCCAGTAAATAGCTCACAATTACTTTCCAGATCAAGTCTGAATTCTGTAAATCCTGTCTCATAGTGAACATACTTACCAGTCTAATTTGTAAGATAATAACACTTCAAAATACTCCCTGTAGGATAACTTAGCCCTCATTCATTTCCTAGTGTAGAGGTTACTTTAGGTGTTATTTAAAGGTTAATTCACAAGTGGTAATATATTGGTGCTTGAGCCGTGTTGATTTTGGTTTTAATTTTAGTTAATAACTTAACATCTATGAAAAAAATACAATACTGAAAGAAGAATTTACTCTGTGTCATGCTGAGTTCTTTCTTTTCACGTCAAAGAGTGAAAAGTGTTTGGAAAGACTAAAAGACTTGGAAAAAGATAGGCAGAGACATATGAAGAAAACAATGATGAATGTACAATTGGAAATGAGACATGTTTAGTTCATATGATATTCTGCACCATATCTAGTTTTAATTTCAATGTGAGCTTTGACACCCTGTTCAAGGTAATGCCTTTTAAGGGATGAAGTAGACAGGTCTATGACTGTAGTATATAGGACATTAAGACCCACCTGGACATGTTCCTATGCGACCTGATCTAGGTGACCCTGCTTCTGCAGGGGGATTGGACTAGATCTCTAAAGGTCCCCTCTAACCCCTACCATTCTATGATTCTATGACATTTGTTGTGGCATATGAAGAAAAAGATTCAAGATTTTCTTATTCTTGTGATATCTCACAAAGAAACTCCACCAAAAACAACCTTCTACAACTGTGTAAGCATATTTTAAACAACATTTTTCTATGTAAGAGACTGTAATAGCTGCCACAGAACCACTACGAACTGCAAAGGGGAAAACAATTTTGTTCTGTGAAACAAATTCATGTTCCAGAGCAGACAGAAAAGTTGAAGACCTGGTGGATGAGTTATACATAATACAGCATTTGAAGAATTTATCTTTAAATAAAGATAACATGAATACATCAACCAGTGATGGAGTACCAAATTTTTGTTAGGGCTCAGTCTCCTTTGAATTTTAAGCAGAAAATAAACCAACAACTCACCAAGAACACAGCTAGAAATGAGTTATGAGTATCATTGATCATGAAAAAGAACCACTTAGTATCTTTTGTGAAAACAGAAGGAAAAAACCCACTCTGATAGGAGGAATTAATAAAACAGATAAAGGAAATAGATGTGATACATAGTGAGAACAAGAAAAAGTTCAATCACATTTATTTTTGATAAAGAAATAAGCATTCCTTTGTCTCTTGCATCTATGCATTTGTAGCCCACGATTTTTTGACGTTCAAAGAATGTCAACAATTTGAAGATGAGTCATCTTTCTCTAGGAACTAAGTAATTGGGTTGTTTTAAATCTCTAATGACATATTTGTCACACACTGATTTGGCAGAGGCTCCAGTTTATCAGTATTTGTGTGGTGGAAGTGCTAAATCTGAACTGTAGCTACAAAACAGCACTCCAAACTGTTTAATTTTTGTGCCATTCTGTTTTTCAGCCAAATCTCTTGGTCTAAGATAAAGTGCTGCTTTTATGACTGTTTTCCCAAAACTGTCTTTCAATTAATTCACTGTTGCCATCTCTATGTCTTCTCTGCATCCCTGCTAGGTCCGCTACCTCATGTTGTCTCTCCACTTGCCTCCTAGGTTTGCAGAGGAAAACTGCTTTTTCCTGGCAGCTGAAGCATGACACTACTATCAATTTCCTGTCTTACAGGCTATCATTAGCATTGCTGTGTCTTGCTAGAAAGACTTACCTGACTGACTCGCAAGCCAGTGGTCTACCTTCAAGGATAGTCTCACACTGAACTACCAACCATGTTCATAAACAAATCAATCTACCCAAAAAGCATTGCATTTAACTTTTCTGTTTGTTCTTAGGTTTTTGCTGGACAGACAATATTTTTTAGAGTTAAGTTAGCCAAGTAGATAGAGAACATATTCAGTCAGTGTTTGTTGTGTTCTTTTCTTCAAAGACTTGGAATTTGCTGATTTGTTTACACAGCTTGGGCTACATAAGCAGTCAGATTATGCACACAGCATTATTTCTGACCCTTCATTTCGCTTTAATCCTAAAATCCAATTTGTTTTATGAGTGTCCTGATAGTGAAGGAGAAAACACTTCAGAGGGAATAAGGGGTATTCTAAATACTTAAAAAACACATTTTATGTTCTCTTGTGCACGTTAAAAATCCCATATCTTTAAAGATAATTGACCATCTAGAGATATTGAAGTTGTTTCAGAAAAAGGAGACAGGAAGTATTAATCAGCTGTTTAGCATACTTTGAATTGATCTTTGCCTTATACATATAAAAGAACATTTCAGAAAAAAGTATAAATTGTCAGCTATTTTTGTCCCTCTTTTCAGCAACTACAAAGTGCAAGGGAACTTCTTTCAAATTTCTCTTCATATATAAAACTCTCGGGTA
The DNA here is from genome assembly GCF_028858725.1 of Colius striatus. Classification (NCBI taxonomy): domain Eukaryota; kingdom Metazoa; phylum Chordata; class Aves; order Coliiformes; family Coliidae; genus Colius; species Colius striatus. The sequence goes on from NC_084762.1 coordinate 11,748,779, forward strand.
GACTTTTAGTAGATATAGTTAGGCACAAATGCCCTAAATCTGAATGCAGAGGACCTAATTTCTGAAACTAAACCACTCAATTTTGTGCTAACCCTATCTGTGAATTCATCAGCAAAACTTAATTTTCCATGGAGTTCTGACACGTCCAAAGCATTGTATTGATTATTTATTCTATTTTCTTAAATAATACTTATGGATATTTAAGAATTTTCCTTGAGAATCTTGTCAGTAAAAAAAAATAAATCTTTTTTTTTCCTGTCACTGACAAACATATAAAAGGATAAACTATTACTGTACAAATGTTTTCTTTTTAATTTTAAAAATCCAAATATATGTACATACATTGTAATTATACATATATAGGGTAAAACTCATAATGGTTTTGTGCCGTAAGAAGTTCTCATGAAAAAATAAGCACTGTCTCAAGGGACTTACAGTTCTGATTTTGCTTTTACCTAAGTTACACCCAGTATGTTATTTCTTTTGAAGCTGTCATCTGCAACAGTATTACAACCATTGTTATGTAATTAATGTCAAACTTGGCCTTCAAGGCTACTGAGAGATTCACCTATTCGGTTTGTACTTGGCAAAATGTAGTACTTTGAATCTGAAATCAGCTACCAGATTTAAACACTCTGTGTTTAATGAATGAAGGCTTACCTCTGAAGTGCATCCTACAGAACCATTGCTAAAGGCATGGAATACAACTGCAAAGTTGTAATTCAGAAGAAATGTGATTATAAATTATCCAGAACCCTGTGAAATTTCATATTTCTAAATAATAACTTTTTTGAAAAACAGAAGTGGTGAGAAAAGTAATTTTCTAACAACCTAGGGAGATAAACTACAAAGTTTATTCTTGGCTAGTCATTATTGCAAAACTTGCTTTCAGTTGACATAAATAGAAACTTATTTTTTCATCCCCCTCCCACAGTCATTTTTATGAAAATACAAAATGTCTTTTATTGGTTCATATTTTTCAAATTAAGGTCTTGGTTAAATATTGCATAAACTGGATTTTTGAGCATTTTTTTTTTCATTGTGACCTGGATTTCACTGTAAGCTTTTCATGCTTTGTTACACAAAGTGTAAATGAAACAGTGAATTCATATTTATGAGACTGCAAAGACAATCCACTTACAGTATGAGCAATTTCATTTCTTTTTCATTCAAATGTTGGATCCAATACTATCATTTCACATAGTACTGTATTTTTCAGCTCTTTACCTAAAAAAAAAAGATATCTATTTCTTTCTGGGTGGATGTGTGTAAAAAGAAACATGTTTAGGACCTAAATTACACCTGAAGGTGGAAAATTACACCAGAATACATTAAATGACTCCAAAGAAAGGAATAATGTATAGAAAGTGAAATTATATCCACACGACAACATCATCTTTAACTAGTTTGAGAGTCTAGCTATAACTTTCTACCTTATCAATTTGTATGTTGTTAAATATAACTGAAAGTATAAAGTATATTTGCTAAATAGATAAAATAACAACGTGAAGAGAACATCTCATAACAAGAAGGAAAGAAAAAATTAATACCATTGATGAGATCTAACCTGTAACTGAAAATCCCTTGATACCTGTGGACTGAAAGGAGGCAAATATGGGTGTTTTATAAAAGGTTAAAAAAAGCATTTAAGGCAATTCAGATTGTTAATCTGAAGGAAGGGAAAACAATCCTTGCTTTTATAGAAGCCAATGTTACAAGACTTTGAGTCACCTGACTTTTCAACACATTTAGATAAGAGTGACCAAGGTCTTGGGTCTTCTTTGGATTTCCAAAAGGCTTTTGACAAAGTTGCTTATCTGAGGCTTTTAAGAAAACTGAGCAGCCACTGCATGGGCCACTGGAAGAGATGAATTAAGAGCGTAGGAGTAAAGTATTTTGCACAATGGAAGGCACACACAAATAGAATTCCTACAGAGCCTGTGCTCAAACCAGTTTCGGCATGTGTGTTGTCTGACATATGAACAACTTGGACAAGAAGAAAACAGTGAGGAGAGATCATTTACTGGTGAGGTTAAGACACAAAGGCACAACTGAGAAGAACTGTTGAAGGATCTTAGGGGTCTAAATAATGGAGCAGATGTAAAAGTCATTATAGATTAATGTAAAGTTGGGGAAAAATAAATCTGCCTCCACAAATAAAACAATGACCTCTGTTTTACCATCAGAAGAAGGAGACTGGTGTTAGAAGAGTTTCATCTGAAGTAGTATAGGTGTTTGGCAGCAAAAAAAAAAGCAATCCACTAAGAACTGTGAGAAAAATAATAAAGAAGAAAGCTAAGAGAGCATATCATCCTGCCATAGTATAAATTGATATTTTCCTCCAATAAAAATAAACTAGTAGCCATCAGTAAAGATATGAGGAGCAAACAAATCATTCTTCAACAGCAGTCTTTGCTAAAGATAACTGTGAATAGAAAAAGGTCTGTATATATATTCAGATATTATTAGGCCAATGATTCACTTAACTATATCTCCTGGTGTCCAAATCTGGGAGACAGACACAGAAGAGTAAAAATTACACTAACATTGCAAATGTTGAAAGGAAAGAGAGATTTGTCACCAGGAAAAAATTAATGTATAGATTTTTCAAAAAAGGTAGCATAGATTTCTTTTATTCCAGACAAGACTATTTCTATCCCATTTTATAATAAAAAAATCCTAAACATACAATAAACTGTAAGGAAATTATAAATCAATTTAACAGCTTATTGTTTGTTACACCCAAAAGAAACTTAGACTACAGTATGGCATTATGACATAGAGTATACTCTCACATTTCCTGAGATTTTAACAGTCAGTAAAGTCTGCATAGAGCATATAAAAATGATACATATAAATTATTTACAGTGAAGCTAGTTTTGAGTTAATTTTTTTCAATTCCAAACAAACAACAAAAAAGTCATTCCTAAAAGTAAAAGTAATAATGTTTCAGTTCTGAATTTATAGCACAAATAAGCTGAAATAGAAGTTTCTGGATCAAGAGCACTTAAAAAACATTAGAATCCAAACGAAAAATAAAAGAAAGCAAAGCTTTGAAATTGAGCCATTATTGATCGGGTTCTACACTTCTCTGAATTAATTTTCAATGCATTTTCCTGAAGAAAATCTGCAGGATGTTTCAAGCTTTTTTCTTATTACAGCACAAGCCACACAGCCTGCAAATATGTTCTAGCATCTTCTAATTTATATAGGTCTATTTCAAACACCTTGGATCTCCTTTTACCTTTTTGCTTCTAGTTTGGTGTTTTTCTCAGACTAGAGTTAGTGAAATAGTTTTAAGGTTTTCATTCCACTTTTTCTCTTTTTTTGTTTAGATTTTTTGTACATACTTAGGGAACAAAAAAATATCTCTTTTTGCAGTACATTTTTTTAAAAGTGCCTCACTTCAGTTTCAAAAATTAAAAACTTAAAATTCAGAGTTTGGAAAATTTCAAGTATCTGTGAAAGAAGAAGATTCTATTGTTGAATAGCAAAAGTGGGGCTGGAAAAATACTGACAGGGAGAAAAATGAGTTTTTTTCTGAGGTGTAAATGGATTGATATCCACAGTACACAAAGATATCACTGATGTAAACTTTGAATACAAAAAAGAATGATTCTCTGTGTACTTGAAGACAGTATTATGCATTGTTTTCTGTTGGCTAAAAGTGAATTCATGACTCTAGGTGATTGTCTTACATGGTAAGACATCTAACCCTGTCCATGTCCTACTTGCTTACCAAATAATTAAGGAAATCGGACATGTCTTAAAAAAGAAATATAACCAGATACTGAATCAAAATCAGAAAGAATAAATAGAATAAATAGCATCTTTGGGGAAAAAGCATACAGCTTTATGCAATGATTCACAGATATGACACTAGTGAATTAACTCTGCTTGAGATTAATTTTATCTAGGAAGTGCAGCTGTGGAAAGGAGACTGAGGAGGAGGAGGAAAGGTTCACAAATGTGTCTCTGTAAATAACAAGACCTACAGAAATAAAGCAAATCATCTGCAAAAGCACTAGACTGAAGTCCCCTGTGTGAACTCAGTTCATCCAGAGCTAGGGGGAAAGTAGATGCTTTTGTCATAATCTTTGTCTCATCAAGCAATGCCAAACATTTAGCCCCATTATACAGTGCTATTGTGGCTATTTAGAGCTAGTTTGTGTGTGATTTGATGAACCAGGTATTCAGAGATAACTGGTGTGGCAACATATCAACCCCTAAAAACCACTAGGTGTTGCATAAGCTTTTACACAGAAAGCAATATCTTCATTCTAATATCAAGGTTCCTCAAACAAAAGAAAGCATGTATTTGACATGTACTCACTGAGGTTAGGTAGCTCTAGGAATTGTTAAGACAATGGAAAACAAACCCATCCAACACTAAGAAGATATTTAGTATACATATAATTTCGGAAAAATACATTCTCATTTGGTTCTGTATCTGGTATTTTCTGGATTATACTTTGAACTTTGGCTACAAACTACATTTCAAAGCATGACTATCTTTACACGAGTATTACAAAATCTGTATCAACTGTTATGAAAGTAGACTGCCAGAATTCCTACCACAACTATAGTAGGAAAATTACAATTCCTTAAAATACAAAAAAAAATCCTTTTATTTTTTACCTAAATATATTGCCAAGTCTAGAATGTGAAACATTATCACTACATGCTAATAAAATATTCATTTTTCTTTCTACAGTTTACTTTGGTTTAGAGACCAAATAGCCATCTAACAATGGTGATCATGTCTCGGCTAAATGGTTTCTACATATATATATATTTTTTTTCCCCACAAAGCTTTTCAAATGTCAGTATTTGAGATATAACTTAGTTTTCATTAAAATAAAAACTTTTTTCAGAAGAACTGTGAAAACAAAACATTTTCTGATTACTTCTATAGTGATTGTTCTCAAGGGTTTAACAGATTAATGGGATGGTACATGGTGAGCTAAGATGATAAAGATTCAATCCAGTGAGCCTACTTATATATTAAAGAAACAAAAGCCATGTGTGTGAAGTACACATGCTGTGCTAAGAGTCTGCAAGTGAAAAACGTGTTTACAAAGATTCATGGGGTTTGTTAATGAAAATGTTGAATTATTCTTTCCTCCAGACAAATTTTCTAGTAAGCTTTGCACTTATTAATTTACTGCTTCTGAGATTCCTGCACTTTCTAACCTTGTCATCATCATCACTATTATTATTATTATTATTACTGTATTGCTTATGTGTCCTGGTTATGGATTACCACTGTTGTGTTAATTAGATGCTGAACAAACACAGAATTCTGTTGTATCCTCATTTAACATGTTCTCCTTCTAAATCATTGACTGTGGTCTTTTTTGTGGTTACAAGTCACTGCCAGCAAGGCTGAGCTATGACCTGTACCTTATTTCTAGCTGTGAGGCTTTATCCCATATCGACAGTGGGTAGGAGTGAACCTTGGATGTCTACTGACAGATCTACTCATGAATTACAAAGACAAAAGACAAATGTCTCTTATCTGAAACACACAGGTTTATAAATGGGACTCTTGATTTGCACAAAGGATATATGTTATAAATACTGTTTTTCAAAAGACCAGCAGGTCAAGAGGGCTCTTTTAACTTCTAATTGTAGCATTGGCTTTGCCTTTTTTGTTAAAATGTATGTACACTTAACTGTCAGACTATATAACACTAATTTTATTAAACTGTTAATGAATGCATTATGTTCTTAATTGAATAAAAAGCATTGATTATTTAATTGAATAACTTACTAGTTATCTCTCCAGTATTTGATAAGGTTTATTTCTTCAGAAAGACAATAGTGATGTAGTTGAATAGATACACAATCTTTAAACTCATGAGTAATAACCTGGAATTCTTTGCAGAATTTGTTTTTATATACTATAAAAAAAGCAGTGCAAATTAATGAACTACCCAACATGAATAAATGTCTATCTAATTTCTCTGTTCTTTTCATAATTTGGGGATTTCTGTTCTCTTATCACCTACAGCCTTGTTGGAATTGTATATACAACTAATTTACTGCTTATTCAACAACACAGATGATGGTAGACAAAATGAGTACCTAATCTGAAGAAGCCTCAATCACAACACAGATTTTCTCAAGATTGCCCTCAATAGTCAAATAATTCCAGTAATGCTATCCCAAGATATAGGTCCCCATAACACAATCACTCTACATAGGTCGTAATTTTCCTGTGACACATCTCAAGCTTCAAAATGTTAAGTTCTATTGTAGTTCCTTTAACACAGAAACAACTAGAAGATTAAAATGCTTTGTAAGTTAAAATTATGCTAATTTAAGGTTTCTGTTGTCTCTAAATTTCAGAACTCAGGATATCTATGCTCACAATAATATATCACATCTAATTTATCATATCAGTTTCAAGGTTGAAACAGAAGATACTGGCCAGTAAATAGCTGACTTGAGATCATTACCTGAAGTGTGTACATTAAATGTACTATTGAAATTAGTCTTTTAAACTTATCCTTTAAATTATTTATCAAGTTGATATTTATAGTCCCATTAGTAACTTCCATTACATAGGTGTGGTGGTTTGATTTTGGTCAGCTGCCAGAAGCCCACCCAGCCAATCTCTCACTCCTCCTTCTCAACAGGACAGGGGAGTAAATAAGACAGAACACTTCATGTTTATCAATAAAAGATGGAGATTCCTTACCAGTTACTATCATATGCAAAAATAATGACTCAACTCGGAGAAAATTAATTTCTTTACCATTAAAAAAGAATTGAATGGTGAGAAACAAAGACAAAAGCTAAACTAGCTTTCCTCACCCACCCTAGGCCCAACTTTATTCCCAACTTCTCACTGAGCGGTTTAGGGCGAGGGGGAGTGGGGTTATGGTCAGTCCACAACAGCTTCTTTATACCACTCCTTCCTCTTCACACTTTTCTCTGGTCCAGTAAGGAGTCTTCCCTTGGAACCGTTATTTCAGGCACAGGGCAGCCCCAGAATTTACTCACAGAAGCCATCCCTGCAGGCCCTCACTGCTGCTGGAGTACAGCATCTGGATACCTGCATCCATCACAAGAAAATAATTCCATCCTATATTTACATATAGGTATATCATATGCAGATAAATAAGAAGGAATGATGGTTTGTCGGATCTTTGTTCAACAAATCCATTGAACGCTTTCTTATGGCTATATCTGGTGAAGAGGAGCTTTGGTTTGAAAAAAGCATAAGGGGAGCCAAGTACTTGACTGGCTGTGTGGGTACAACCTGTCTCAAACTGCAAATAAGCAAATCTGCTGAAATTAATATGCCTACACCATAATCATCTTTCAGACAAAAAAAAAAAATCCACCTGTCACCAAGAATTATTGTTTTCAGGATTCTTGTAGAGAAAATGACAAAGTCCCCTGAGCCTCACACACCCAAAAGAAGTTCAAATCACCTGTATTCTCTCAACCCTCTCAGAAAATTATGATTACTAATAAAGCATTAGTCCTTAATATATACATTGAGATCATATAGAATGTATGTTACATGTCTAGCATTCACTGAAATTATCTCAACTTTTGTTTTAATATGATGGAGAATGCAATTAAAAAAAAAAAATCTTAAGGGAAAAATACCTAAATTTTCAATAGAAATCTTGGCCTGGCTCTGCCAAAAATACCAGCTTTTCTTCTTCAGTTCCAAAGACCTAACACCTTCCTTCCTGTCTCTTTTTTGTATCCTCTTATTTGCAGGTGAAGACACTGATTTGTTCCTTGACCTTTTACTTTAGAAGGAATACGCATGTGGCTCAAACCACAGCATAGAGTAAAACTGTAAGATTATAGGAGGTTTTGTTCAGCTTCTGCCCAACTGTTTACCCTTGACCAGATCACTTCAACTTTCTCCTCATTTCTAGTGTCTCTGTACAGGATCAATTGAGAAGGAGCAGTTTAACAGACAGTGCGTATTTATTTTGGCAGGACTTGAACAAGGATGATTATTTACCTGTACAAAAATGCTACACTGAACTGAGAGCCTATAAGCCTAAAGTTACTTGGATGGAAATTTATTTACTATACATTAATGTGTGAGGCAGCAGTGACAATTCTTTAGTTTTATGTTGTTTTGCATGAGATCCAATACATTTCCTACTTACTACAAAGAAATGCTTGCATAAGAATATTGCTTGAAAAAGAGCATTAAGGTATTTGATGGCAGTTTTCAACAAGATTTTGTTATTTTTTTTAATTAATTGGGAAAATGGAAAGCTAAATTTTATTTCCAAATCTGAAGACTAATTGTAACAATCTCTAATTTATTTTATAAGTTGTCTCTAATTTTCTCCCTAATAATTAGCTAACAAAATTTAAAAGCATGTGTAACAATAATGTATACCTATAAAATACATACACACGTGCAATATCTATTTAATTACTTCTACTTCCTATTGTGATTAATTTAATCTCATGCTTTTCTTTATGTCAGGAGGTTGGGACATCCCTTTATTCGATAGTAACCAGTAACAGGACAAGGGATAATGGGATAAATTTGGAACACAAATATTCCACTTATACATTAAAAAAACATCCCTATTTCACTGTTCAGGTGAGGGAGCCCTGGCACAGGCTGCTCTGGGAGGGTGTGGAGCCTCCTTCCTCAGAGGTCTTCAGGACCTGCCTGGACACATTCCTATGTGACCTGTCTAGGTGGACCTGTTTCTGCAGGGGTGTTGGACCAGATGATCTCTAAAGGTCCCTTCCAACCCTAAAATTCTATGATTATATGACTTTTCTAACCCAGATCCCCAGTGCTGAGAGTATGATTTCAGTAGTAACATGTTGAGCTAGGTATGATACTAGTCTTGTTTGTCCATTGAGAAATGACAATATTCTAAACTACCTCTTCTCCCCCTCAAAGAATGACATCTAAAAGCCTGAGTATGTGTTCTTATCGACCTCAATATCCATCTTTTAATATTAAAGACAAATAAATAATGTATTATTTCATATGCTTCCATATATCAGTATCAATAATCCTTGAACATAGCTTGGCAAACTCTGGGAGTTCCTGTAGATCAGAATAAGATTTAAAAATAAGGAAAACAAAACAAAGAAACAGTAGAAGTATGGATATGGCCAGAATTACCCTTCAGCTCTTGATAAACCAGAGCTTTTAAGAGATAGTAAGTTCTAAAATTAAGATAATTTTTTTTAAAAAGCTGTCATAACTCAATTCTGTATTTTTTCCTCAAACTTGGACTGAGTCAGGTATTTTTGAAGATACTCGGCCTGAAATTATCTAAAAAACATTATCATATGTCTTTGCTTTTATGGTCAAAGTACAATTCTTGTATTTTTATACAATTTGTGTTATTTAGTGTTTCCTCTTTCTCTCCACCAGAGACAAGCTTAAGAAAATTCCATTACTAAATATCTGATGTATCCAGGTAATAGTCAGCAGCATTTTACAGTATCTAGACTTGCACAAAATGAGATCATTAACTTCACAGCTGTAATAATTACCTATATTATTAAATGCATCCTTAGCAGTAGAATTAAATTCTTATCTGTTCTAGGTACTGCATCTAAGAAAGCAGAAGATCCCCAATGGGAAATAGCTCTGTCACTGAAGGCCGAAGCGTTCCCTGTAATTTAGTTTCTTTTACTGGCTTATCTTTTCAGAAGTCTAAAATTACTTTTTAGCAGTGCAAGTATGCCATTTTGTAAAGACACTGAGAAGCACTGCTCCCAGCCTGCACCAGGCAGACTTTTACCAAGCAACTCAAAAAGCATGCCAATATTATATAGCAGAAGTTATTCAGTAAAATTTGAGATAGGAGTCTGAAAAAATTCAGCATGTTGGCCTTGCTATATTGCTTTATATTAGGGTTACTTATTGTTTGATGACCCTATCATTATCAGAAGAGAAAACACACAGTCCTTTATTTCAGCAAAAATATGTCAGGACTGATACGTTGAAATGCTGCCAATTTGTGTTGGTTTGCTTGGGGTTTTGGTTTGGTTTTGGTTTTTTTTTCTCCTTAACCATCACTCTCCCTACCCTAATTTGACAAAGAAAATACCACTTAGCATTCTCTTTAACATTCAACATGTCCAATTAAGTATTCACTGAAATGTCAGCAAGGGCATTCAGCCTATCAGAATAGCTGATTATTTTACCAGACCATAAACATAAAGGTGAATACTTTGAATCTAAGCCCAAACTGTGATGTTAAAGCACTCTAAAACATCCTAGTGAGAAGCTTGCAACATAATCAAGTGCAAGGCAACAGAATCCTTCTTTGTGTGTGGTATTTCACGTAAAAGTAATATTGTAGTGAACGCTGGGTATTAAGCTACGTATCTTGTTTTCACAGCTACAGCTGGCTAACTATATATGGATTAAACACAAAACTGAGAAAGACCATAATTTTTGCTATGACTCTCTTTTTACAGGTTTCATATGAATAGGAACTCAGACATCCCTTGCTCATCTGTAAGTTGCATTATATGCTCCTCTTATTTATCATTCTCTTACACAGTATTTTATATCATGTGAGTCATACAATTGATTGTAAAGAACAAACTGTTTCCACAACAGAAACATCATCTGAAACTACTCAAACAAAAGAAAATGTTCATGGAATGTAAAGCTTTTGGCTCTATCATGTTTTACCACAAATTTCTGAAAGAAACAGAAACCATTAGCCAAGTTAGAGGGCTACCAGAGCCCATCAGCCACGAACAAAGATTTTCCTCACTCTTACATCAACGAATAGAAACCTGAAAATCTTACATATTTCGAGCTGTTGAGTTACTGAGGAATCAATTATTTTTTGGGACTTGTTCTTTCTCACCATTCTTATCTCAATTTCTTTCTCCTCAGCTGCATTTAAACTTCAGATTCTGAGTAAGGTCAAAGAATTCTCCTACCTAGGTACCATAGAGTCCTTACTGTGAATCTTCCAATATTAATTTCTTACCCATTCCCCTGCAACAGAGACCACATATATTGAATTTGAATTCTGAATCATTCCTCAAAGTGACTCATATCTGACATGAGCAAGTAGAGCTAAGAGGAGCCAGAGACTAAAGCAGAAAAACTGGCAAGAATTGTGCTTAAATCAGTATGAATACACAACACTTACTAATAACGTCCTTTAATGTCTCTGGTAGCTCAGTCACAAGATTATTTAAAGGAAATTAGAGATCACAGTTGTTTCCTTTTGCCAATTACAGAAGATTTGGAACAAAATTGCTTTGGTAAACAATCATCTGGACATGTGTTTTAAAGCAAAACTTTAAGCTCTTGCAGATGTAATTTTATTAATCTTTGTGCACAGGACAAGTTACTGGGGAAATAGTTACAGTTGAATTATGTACAAACTCAATATTGACTAAAAAACCAAACACTACAATCCTTGCCTATCACAACAACTAAATTTGTGCATTATTTTAACCTTTTGACCATTTTTTTAAATCTCTCATGAACTTATTTCCTCCAGAGTCTTGTCACAAGAAAGAGAACTCTTGTACAGTGCTAGAAGAGCTCTGCCTTCTTTTCTCCTTTGACAAACTTCACCTCCTGGAAGCAGCAAAACACAGTTTGGCACCCTCTCCTTTGATACTTTAATACAGAATCAGACCCTCCTTATAACAGCAGTAGACCTTCTTCCTGAAGGTCTTCTTCCTCCCTGCCCTTCTCATTCTTTATTTCTTTCTTTTCTATCATTTGATTCGAAAAGACAGCTGCAATCTGATATCTAGAGCAAAAGAAATATTAGTCTGGAAGAGGAAAACAATTCAGAGCACACTGAAGGGATGACACCTATCCTGTAGAAACCTGAACTCTACCTTTGAGAATGTGAACCCTTCTTCCCTTTATTCTGCTGTTCCTCAGTCTAAGAGATAGCTGTATCATAAGATATGATATACTTAAAAATAACCAGGTAACTAAGAGTTAGTGGAAGAATCAGCTGCTGCTTAACAGGTTCTCATTTTGTTGTTCACAGCTATTTACAATATACTCTCTCAAAAACAGACTTTGCCTTCCTACAGGTTTTATCTTCACATTCTGTCACCATTATAAGAAACGTCAAAAATCAATACAGTAAACAAGACTTACCTCCGTTAACATTCTTACTAGTGCTTCAGAGTCACTAATTACAGGCTTCAATTTCATTTTCAATTTATGTTATACTAAGAGATAACACTATCTTGCCATCTTTTCATATTGCCTTCTTTTATTTTATGCACTAAAGACACACTTATAGATAAACACTATACATTTATACAAATGAACGTATATTAAAGGAGAAAACTCAAAAGCACATCCATAGACAGCAACAGCTATGTATCTAAAGAATACAGTTTATGATGCACTTGTTCTTCAACTACTTTTTCAATCTGGCTATAATCATGTTTCATCAGAAAGTTTCTGAGTATCTCTACATATACAAGCAAGCAAAGCTCCTCCAAAAGGCTCACAATCTAAAAAGATCTACTATAAACAGAGTTGGCAGCATTAGGGCATTGCTAAATCTAACAGACTAAATAAAGAGCATTCTGTATTTGAATAAACCTGGCAGGGTTTTGATTTCTTAAAATCATATGTAATATGAGGTATATATGCTTAGCTGAGTCCTGGAAAGAAGAAGTTAGAATGGCATGACATGTATTTATGTTGACCATATTTAATGGTAAGCTCCGCTAAGTGCATGTAAATTTAGTCAAGAATCCTATTAATGATCCATCCTACTTTCCTGAAGTTGTGTGTTGGTATTTCGGAGCTAAGCCACAAATGTAAGACAAAGCTCAGTCTGCAAAGTAATCAAACTGGTTCTCCCCATACATAAATCTACTGAGAATGAAAAAGTTATTTTATATAAGTGCTTTCCATAATAGTGCTGCACAACACAGTCTCTAGGGAGCTGCTTCTATTTCAGTGAGCAATTTCATTTTCAGCATAATTTGTCGTATAATTGTGTCTTTAAACTTAGTCAATCCATTCATTTGTTCATGTAATTAATTCTGGCTTATTTTCAAGCTCTCATAGCTCTTTTTATTTATTCTTTGCTTGTAACTTGAAGGTTACATTAGATTTGGAGATCCTTTGGAAATTGTGTAAATCACCCACACTGGACATTAGAAATTAAAAGGTTTGGTTTGGGTTTTGAGGGTTGGTTTTTTTTTCCAATTTTGGGTTTTGTTTTATTTATTCTATGGTAAGAACAATGTTATAAATTAATTTCAAAGTGTTACTTGCCATGTAAAATGACTAATCTCTTGTGACTATGGCTTTTATACCATTTTTCAGAAAGACAAGTCCATATTACATAACTATTACATACAAATCTAAAAGTTCCAGTGCTAAAGATGCACCAGGCAAAACGGTCTCACAATGAATTTAATGTGTACAACACCAGTCTGTATCACAGTTCAGATGGACACACATAAACTGCTCTTTCTACCCTTTGTTTTAGAAGGATCACCCTTTCATTAGTTCCTGACAACAGAACTTTACTCTAACAAGACCAAATAAGGGTAACCCATTGCTAGATTTGCTTCTTATATACAGGACTAACTGAAACTTTGGCCAGATTTCTGTGGCAAGAACAATATAAACCATTGTTAGTGCTATTAATATTTCAGTATTTCCTCTTTCTTCAAACTTGTAGGAAAAGCAATGGCTCCATCTTTTATTGTTGTAATAAAACATTAATTTATTATCGTAATAAAAGAAGAAACATAGATGGTTGTGGTTCTTCGTGCCAATGACTTCTAGTTTTACACTGTATCAGAGCTCCCCAAGTTCCTCCTCACTGTGTGCCACAATTGGACTGGATAGGAGGCTTCTGTTTTAGATTAAATCAAAGTAACAATATGATGAAACAGCTCCTGGATGTATAGGAAAGATTTTCTATTCCTTTTCTGGGCCTGCATTGTTATTTTTACAGAATTACGACGTTTCCTACATTCAGATGGATTTTCACATTTTAAAATTTGTATTCATTGCTTTGTGTCCTGTTACTAGGTACCACTAACAAGAGTCTGTCTCCCTCTCCTTTATTCCCTCCTATTAGATATTTTCACAAATTCCTAAGATTCTCCCAAGCAGTCTCTGCTAAACACTGAACAGATCCAGCTCTCTCAGCTTCTCCTTACTGCTTATGCATACTCGGATTCCTTGTTGCTATTAATAGGCAACAATTGATCAAAAAATTGCAATCAGTACTCATTATATTTTTTAGCATTTCTTGGATTTAAAAGGAAAACAAAAATGGCCTGGGAGAGAACACCTTGCTTCTTCATTACAAATCTGTTGGGTGCCTTTGTGTTGGTTTCCAGAGGAAACATTTTTTTTTCATTATAAATGTTTACTCAAGGCATAAACATAGTTTGAAAGGCCACCTCTGGGTGTATCTGAATTATGTGGCTGACACTGGGAATTAACTGTCTTAATACAGGCCAAAGAACTGCCAGTTTCCAGAAAGGACCTTCAACTGTGTATTAAAACTCTCTGAACTCTGTGCTAACCCAGCTTCAATGGTCTCTGGCACAGGCTGTAAAGCACTCTTCCTTTCCCAGTCCAGCTTTTGACCATTGTCAAACTTCATTTGTACCTAACATTTGTCTTTAGAGTTTTGAAAGGTGAAGGGTATTTTGGGTGCTTTTTGCTTACTTCTCTGAGATTTTACTATATAACTATAACTATCTGAACAAAGTTAAAAGAAGTCAGTGCTGTATGGATGTAGTGTACTATGGAAACTTAAATGAAATGAGTACAGCAAGAAGTCCTGAGAAAGAGGAATACAGGACTGAATAGGATATTTTGTATATTAACATTATTTGACTAAAGTCATGACAATTATAATTTCTCTGATAAAGACAGCAATTGGATTTTGCTTGTTTTATAAGAGTTTTGAAGTTCTGCACTCTTCCTTAGCTTATCTTCTTATACTAACAGACGTCAGCAAAACGGCAATGAGACTTTTTGCACCAGGTGGTTCTGTTGTTTGTTTGGGGGGAGGGGGGTTGGTTTGTTTTTTCGTGTTAAGATTTGTAGTGCTACCTGAGTATGTCATTTATGGATCTGTATTTTATTGTTTTCTGACAATAAAAATAAGGTGGAAAAGAATTATTTTCTATGAAATATCAGAAACAGAGAACAATAGCATGTATTTTTTCACGCTAAAATCCATCCTTTCAAAAATATTTTTAAAATAAAACTTTTTCATTCTACAGAATTATTTGATGATAGATATAAAACAGACTAATAATAAAATGATAACTAATTGTTTCTAACAAAAAGAATCCAAGAGATTAGTGACAATGACAGAGCCAAAGAAGTTCTACATTTATTAAAAATACATTATATGTTCATATATGGTGAAAAAATTAGAAATAAGTAAAAATGTTTCATTAATGTTCATTTATCAACCAGAAGTGAAATCAGATACAATTTACAGTCTGATATACAATTCTAGTGCATACGTTTATTGTTATTGGAATAAATTTGTTTCTGATATCTCAGTGTGGGCTCTGACTTCACAACAGTTTTCATAGCATATCCTAGTAATACCTTAAGTTTTACGTTTTCTATAGGAAGACAGTTGCTTGGGAAGCAAACAGCTTCAACAATCAAAAAAGAAACAAACACATATACTGAATTTAACTGGTTTAAAGTGTTATAGCCAATGTTGCAATTAAAAATTGAAAATTACCATCATCATCATGTAAGGATCAGTTAATCTACCATTCTAACTTTCACTTTGTGTGTCTTCTTACAAAACTACATAAACGAAACAAGAAACCAAACAAAACTTCCCATGTTTACTAAATTTTAAGGCAGCCCTAATACAGAAAACATTTAAAACCTACATGTTTTTGAAGTCACGTAAGGAGTATCCATACCCATTCCTATTTCTACCCACAGAGTCAAGACCACATTATTCAAGCACCTAGAAATAAAAGGAAGAGATGGAAAACATCTCTACTTCCCCTCTGCTTGTCTGGGTTTCTTACCTGGGATAACAACTTCATGGCATCAAATCATGGAGGAAAACAAAATGATCTTTACCAATAATTAAAAGTCTCTGTCTGATGCAGTTTACAACAGCATGATTACACCTAGTAAATCCTATTTACAGCATTTCTTAAGCTATGACTTCATGCTAGAAGTTGAGTGGAATGTTTCCAAATATGAAAGTCAAAACGTATGCTCTGGTAAGTATTGGATGTCCCTTCCTTCCTCCATGAGTTTTCTTTGCTCTCACTAAGAAATCTGATGCTTTCATTGCTTATTTCAGCATTTTCTTTGCTTCTCCTTTTGCTCTTGACACTTCCCTTGCTTCTGTTCTCCTTTATTTGCCTTCCTTGTCTAACATATAAACACTTTTTCATTTGAGACAAAAGCCAGCTACAGCAGTAAAAAGGGTCACACAAATACACATTTTCTTACAGCAAAATAGACCATGGGCTCCAGAAACAGTTTCAAATTACATTTGACTGAGTATAGCTTACTTGTCAACAAGTAAACAGCTTAAGATGAGATCATAAGATGAGAATCACTGCAGTAAGGCAAAAGTATCTTGGAATTGAGTAAGAAATAAAATACGTAAAGTACAGGATGTGCCAATGGCAGATGCTAAACTAAACCCCAAGTTAAATTACTGACAAAGTTACTAAGTGTGCTTCTTGCAGTCACATACTTAAGTTTTGATTTCCCTTTACAAATGTCAGCTATGAACTTAACTGCATAGATCTACCACAGCAACATGAACAACGCCATCTTCCTTTAGAAATACAGAATTATCAGCAAGATTCACAAAAGAAACAAGACAGCATTTAGAAAGAATACAAGTTGAACAGCTTTATCTTCAAATCTAATCATAAGCCCATAAATATCCAAAGGAAGGAAATGTACACATTTTAAACAGTTGTTTGAGTACCCCTGCACTCATATAATATTGTCTCGACTACTCTGGACTCTTTAGTATCTACTTTCATTGTAAAAATTCTTAACAAAAGGAGATGTACTCATTTAAAGAATGAGCTCCACAAATGCACAGCAATGATGTCAACTGTCCCGTAGACTCACAGTCATAGAAAGAACAGTAGTGCTACCCCTTCTATATATCTTGATAATGGGTAAAGAATTTGAATAAAACATGGGAAAGATGGAATCAATATTCTTTTCCTGAGAGGTTTCACTCCAGCAGTCTCATATCCAAGGCTAAATGACACAAGAACAACTTTCTAAGCATTACTGAATTTTATATTTTACAAAATAACACAACTTAATTAACAGATGAATTCAGAACAAGCAAGATCTAATAAAGAACTTAGAGTAATGGAGGTTTTTCTTTGTGTTCCTACTCCAAGGACTATGTGGGAAGCAATGTAAAATACTGTCTAAAAATAGAATCATAGAATGGTAGGGTTGGAAGGGATCTTTAGAGACCATCTAGTCCAACCCCCCTGGAGAAGCAGGTTCACCTAGATCAACTTGTGCACAGAGTAGAATTTATATTCACTCTAGTTCTCTAAGCTTCTGTAATAACTGGAAAAAAATCTCAGACAAAAAAAAAAAGTCAGTTTGTCTGTGCAATTGTAGATAGCAAGCAGAACTAGTTGTCTACTTTTAAAACAACTTTTCTGAAAATACTTTAATGCAAAGACACTATGAAACAAAAATTCAATTTAAAATTCTATTACCAATTACTTGCATATAGTTTTACTTCCAGACTTCCACCACCCAAGTGAAGTCTTTTTATGCCTAGACTGGCTCAATAAGCTGCAGAATTATTTTTTTTTGCTACCAGGTTTTGAAAACCAAAGAGCTAGTCCCATAAAAAGTCACATATATACACAGCAAACCTCTCTCCACTCTAACAGCCACTCCACATCTTTCACATAAGATTTTGCTAAACAGCATCAATTTTTTGCCACTTTTAGTATTAATATATAACATGAAATACAGATTTCAACAGTAGAGGCAAACTTTTATATTTCCCTTTTACTCCCCCAGCGTTTCTCCTCTCCAGCATATGTGTTCTTAGAATTGATAAGTCTTTAATCATTTAGCAGTGGAACTTGGGAATCATAGAATTGTTTGGGTTGGAGAAGACCTCTAAGATCACCAAGTCCAACTATTAACCTCACACTGCTATGTCCACCACTAAGTCATGTCTCTAAGCACCACATCCATATGTCTTTCAAATACTTTTAGAGATGGGGACTCAACCATGTCCCTGGTCAGCCAGTTTCAATGCTTGATAATCCTTTTGACACTTTTTTTTTCCCCTAATATCCAATCTAAATATCCCCTGGCAAAACTTGAGGCCATTCCCTCTTCTCCTGTTGCTTGGGAGATGAGACCAACACCCATCTCACCACAACCTCCTTTCAGGTACTTGAAAGAGAGCAATAAGGTATCACATCAGCCTCCTTTTCTCCAGTCTAAATACCCTCAGTTCCCTTAGCTGCTCCCCATCAGACTTGTACATCAGACCCTTCACTAGTTTCATTGTCTCTCTCTGGACATGCTCCAGCACCTCAATGTCCCTCCTGTAGTGAGGGTCCCAGAACTGAACACAGTATTCAAGGCACAGCCTCACCAGCGCCGAGTACAGGGATACAGTCACTTCCCCAGGTAAATCCATGACAGCTAGTATCAACATGAGTTGTGTTTGATCAAAGTAAGGTGGTAAATATTGACTAAATATTCTGAAACCTATTATCATATACTGAGAAAAAGAAATACAGTAAGCATAACCTAAATATGTATGCAATTTTAGTACATCAGCTTCTCTATTTACATGGGTCACAACAATAACTGTGATCCTAATCAAACCACTGAAAAGAAAAATAATTTCAGATTTTATAGGTTTACTAGAGATTATATTACACTATTTAGGAGTCATGCTAACAAAGCTCATCATACTTGCTGTAGTATTAGCTTTTTAACTCCCCACAGTGGACTGACAAGTGTGAAAAGTCATGTAAACACAACAGATCATACAAAACCTTCTACCATAATGATATAAAGCACTAGAAAACTCTTCTTTTTAAAAAGTGAAACTGCAGAAAACAAGCTTGCTGCTACAAAAAAAAAAATCTGTGAAAGCATAGCATAATATTATAACACCCACAGTTAACTACTTAGATAATTTCTTAACTTTCTGTCACCAAATAATGCTCCAAGGTTGAACAAAAGAATTCCATGCATGTGCAATACATATGATCTTGAAAGATGTGTAAGAAGACCATTCAACTCTTTTTATAACCAGCTGTCAAAAAGAGATCTCTACATTTCAGGAAATATTTCATCAGCCTTGAAGACACGTATGAAAATGCTGGCCCTGCCCTGGTATACTCACACCACCACACACCTACTCCAAGCACCCAGGAAGCCACAGTCTCTGCAACACCCTTACATACAAAAAAGCAAAGAGCACTGATATAAAAGTCCTAAAAGCAGAACAACAGTACAAACACAGTGGAAAATTTGACATTTTACTTCTATAAAGTACCAACTACAGAAAAAAGGGAAAAAAAAAGAGAAAATAACCAGAAACACTGCTTGTCTAAAACAGAGCATAATAAAAAAGCCAGAAAAGAAACTTCCCACAGAAGCCCTATAAGCTGACAAAACTCTATATTTTTGCTTTTGCCCTATATTTTTCTTTCAAGGAACAAAATTGCTTTTGTTTGATTAATAACATTCTTTTTAAAGAGTATTCAAAGAAATTTGAAAGTTCAAAAGTTCATTAAAAGATTCATTGTGTAGATCATTCATAAAAGCGCTATAAGAAATTCAGAGAAATGCACACGACATGCTACAGAAGTTCAATATTACAAAGGCACGTGATAACACCTATCCTCAAATTCTAGCTGTCTCAATTGCTTAAAACTTGTTCAAATTTATTATCTCCATTGGCATCACAAATAAATCGGTAACAAAAATACTTCCTTTCCATAAAGAGAATTGAACACCCTACAGGAAATTTAGAAAATGTAATAAGTTTATGAAAAAATAGATTAAAATAAATCATATTTATCATAAACTCAACACTAAGTGATACATTGAAACACTTTATAATCAATCTGTATGCATATGGGGGGATAAAAGGAATGCATATTAGAGATAAAAATGCATATTACTGTAAAAAGAGTCCTCCTTCCCTAAAGCTTTACAATAAAGAGTTGTTATCGATCCACCTGGTAGCATCCAGAAATAGACAGAGCTAGTATCTATTGCATTGCTTATTTAATATGTGCTGCTTTTTTCCATTTAGATTTCTGTAAAGAACCTGAGTATTAACACTTCCACAGAATTCAATATTTAATTTCTCTTACCCACATCTTGCTTCAGGCATAGAAAAATTCTTTCATACCTCATAGAAAATGGCTGTGGCAGAAAAGTGCTCTAAATCTTGCTACTTGTTCTTAGTGCCTCATTAGTTGATTCTTTGTACTAGAATAATTGCATGTTGTTTTACCATGCAGCATTTCTACATTCTACTTTACAATGTCATCATCTTAAATTTATTTCATGGTCAGTCACTATATTGTGTGAATGCCCCTGGAAGATCAGAGCGTTATGGAAGAGCATATGACTTAACAAGAGCTCCAAAAAAATGAATTTTCTACTGTTACAATTTTTATTTACTCAAGATTTCCCCTCTTAGTCTGATCGGCTGTGGTGGTTTAACCCAGGCTGGGTGCCAGGTGCCCACCAAGTTGTTCTATCACTCCTCCTCCTAAACTCACAGGAGAGAGAAATATAACAAAGGGCTTGTGAGTCAAGATAAGGACAGGGAAATCACTCAGCAATTACAGTCATAGGCAAAACAGATTCAGCTTGGGAAGAATTGGTTTGATTTAACAATCAAAACAGAGCAGGAAAATGAGAAATAAAACCTGATTCTTAAAACACCTCCCCCACAACTCTTCTTCCTGGGTTTCTACCTCCTGTCCCCCGGGAGCACAGGGGGATAGGGAATGGGGGTTACAGTCAGTTCACCACAGGTGAATGCCACTGCTTCCTTTCAGGGACAGGACTACTCACACTTCCACTGGTAGTGTGAGGTTCCTCCCATGGGAGATAGCCTTCCACAAACTTCTCCAATGTGAGTGCTTGCCATGGGCTACAGTTCTTCACAATCTGCCTGAATGGGGGTCTCATCCATGGGGGAAACAGTTATTCAGGAATTAACTGTTCCAAAATGTGTCACAAATCCTGACAGCAAATCCAATCCAGCATAGACTCCTCTCTCCATGGGTTCCCAGGTATTGCCTCAAACTTGCTTAATGTGTTCTAGTAAGGACATTCTTCATGACAATTAGAATAGAAAGGGTCTGTGAAGTTCTTGCTACTGATTGCATTACTATAGCACTGTCAATGGTGAGGTCAAAATCTCAGTGATATCTCATGAGTCAAAGTTTAACATACAATTATTGACACTTTGAAGAATGACCAAGTCAATCAAAACATTTATCTTCTAGTGTCATCAGACACTAAGGACACTGATTTACTCCACAGGCAATATCCCAATACACAGATGTGAGAGAAATGTCAGCCATCCATTAGTATGGAAATATTTAGGTATTTTCTTAGTACAAACTCGGATTTTCAGAGATACTGAGATATTTTTTCAGGCACACCATACACTTGGTAAGTCATCCAAATGAAGATTAAACCAAACTAAAATAGTATTTGAGAATACATTTTGTCTCTTTGTCACCTGATCAAACGAGTGAAATATCATTCTAAGCCACACAGCCTACAATTAAAAACAGTTTTAATTGTTTCTAATCTGTTTATAATGTGATATGACTGAAATCAAAAGATACAACAGGACAGCAAGAAATAGCATCCAAAAAAAACCCCAGAATGAAAAGGGCATATTGTAATAAAATTCAATTTATTTCCTTTGTTTATCCTGCTCTAAAATTCCATGGTTCATGACTCAGTCCACACAAAATGACACATCTGCTTCACAGGGAAGACTCGGACTAAAATCGAGTGTGACCTGTAGAATAGTTCTCAACCTTGATCATATAGGAAAAAGACTGTTCCTTTTATAATTAATTTCAGTTAAAGCCTTTAGTCTTGCCAGAATTAGAGCCCTCAGCCTCCTTTCCATACAGGCTGACTATAGTCTATCCTAAATCTCATCTCTAGCTTGATTGTATTCCAGAAAAACACAGACTCAAAAGAGTCTGAAAAAGAAGCATCCAAAATCCCTATTACAAACAATACTGTGTTACACTGCTTACATTGCTAGGTCAGTCATGAGTTGACTTGTCAGCCTATGCAAAGGAGACATTAAATAACACAAGGTTGCCCAGAGAAAAAAAATTCTTAGCACACTACTATTTTTCCTAAAGCTGAAATAAACCACAAAGTAAAAAGTATGGTTTTATGTCAAAAACCTTGCTCTCAGTGTACCAGGCAGCATAGTAGAAAACATAAGGGAAAGTGCATCATCAGGAGGGATTGTCTGACGGAGGTCATGGAGAAAAGAGATCACATTCCTTACACTGACTCTATTCCTCAGCTTGTGAATATTGCAGAGTAGACTATTGCCACTTTCACACATAGTTAACAGAAAAATTTGCTCATTATCTAAGAGGATGAAGTCTGTTATTTCTATTTCAGATAACCAAGACTTTGAAAAATTATAATGGCTTACTCTTTGCTCTTTTAATGAGCTGCCAGAAGTTGGCATCATATCAGTGTTTTATTAGAAGCATTTAAAAGATATACACTGTAAATGTTAGAATATAGGTTGCTATAATTTAAAGAGGATTGTGTTTTGTACAAAGACTTGTGTAAAAACGTACTGTTGTATTTTAACATGGTATGACATAAATCTTACAGAGAAAAGTAGTGAAACCGACAGCTAATTCAGTCTTTGAACAAATCCTGACACACTTACTGTCTGAAGGTTTCTTTAACAAAATTACCTCCCAGTTATACTGCAAACAATAGGGGCTTGTAGTCAGGAAAGGTTTAAATCATTTTTGCATAGTCTATGCATGCACGATATGAAATGTATTCAAATGGTCTCTTTTCTACTCTCAGAAATCACCAGGTCTGACATGCTTCTGTTCTTAAATGGCTTTAATAGTGAAGACTTCAATCTTCTCCTATACAGTATATTTCAGCAGCACTTTTGCCACTATCATCTTTTTAATTATATATACTCCAAGACTTTATAGCAAGAAAGTAAGAAAGTACTTAATTCCTGCCCTACTTTGCCCTGAACCTGGACAACAGGTTGTTCTCTCCTTTAGAAGCTTATCATGTCAAATAAAGATCTCTCATTTATTCCATTCTCTCCTCTGGTTTTAAAGTTATTGTTATTCAAGATTCCCTCAAATCATGTGTATTTTTTGACCCATTCCATATTTTTCTCTTTCAGGAAATTCATGTTTTTTCCAAGTATAATGACCAAAACACTACAAAGGCATTACTGAAGTTGAATACAGCAAAAAAAATGTCTCTCAATCTATATATAAGAATCACAAAATTGAGGCTGGAGGCATATCAGGACATCTTTTGTCCAGAGCAGGGTAAACTGTGAGATTACATCAACATGCTTAGGGCTTTATCCTGTCTGATCTTGACTATCTACAAGAATGGAGATTAAAGAGCCTCTCTGGGAAACCTGTTCCACAAATCAACTGTCCTCAGAGTTTTTTGTTATCTGAACTCCACTTGTTTCAGGTAAAGCCTGTCATCTTTATTCCCTCTCATGCATTTCTGTGAAATGCCCAGCTCCACCTTCCCGCCAGTCCTTGTTGGTATGAGCAAGCTGTTGTCACATCCTCCCAAAGCAGTCTTTTCTCCAGGCTGAACAAATATTAATACTACAGCTACTCTATTCTATCTATATCTTTCACAACAGCAGTATTAGCATATAGACTTCTGCTATGGTTGAGCCAACGATAGATATAAGAAAGGAATAGAGGATTTTTGGGGGTTTACATCATTGTATTTACGTTGTTTGGGTACAGAAACGGTCATTATGAAACCAATTCAATAGGCCTATGTAGCAACAGCAGCTAAAAGGACCATCTTTTTGACATGAGTGGCACTATGATGCTCCAAAGTGGACAGCCAAAAATAGAGACACAATAAATTATTTACAAATAACTTATCTATAACATTTGAATTGGTGGTGTGTTTATTTTTAAGGAAAATGTATTTGATGTAAAAAAAGAATAAAATTCTGAGTCATTCCATTATATGATTAAATGAAAAACCCTGAAACCGTTTAAGGTAACTCAACCACACTTTGGCTGAATTTTCATATTCAGGTCTCTTATTTTGTGTTTTACTTAGCTACATCTCAGATTTACATCAGAAAAAAATTGTTTCCCTGAAGGGTACTGAATGTAAACAAAAATCTGACATTGCTGCCTCTGATTTTCAATATTGATCAAAACTTTAGAAATGAGTCCTGTATAGTGTATTGAGTGGTTATGGTCTCTATGTGTCTAATTTCTTCATTTATTAAAAGACTTTTTTATAGATTGTACTTCATATTAGAGGTGACAGGTACTCCTGATCTTCAAATAGTCAAAAAGCAATTCATTGTTTCACAGTATTTTGTACACATTTGGTTTTCCTTCATGAAGTCTGAATTGTTTAATATATATGTACCCAGTGGACCATAATATTATGAATATTTGTAATATCCTATGCTGGAAACAAACATTTAAGTAATTCTTAAAAGGATATAATGTGCTATAATTGAAAACCTCAGCTTCATTCGTAGTAAAGCTCATACTTATGTAATACCATTAAGCATCACAAGATCAGTGCCAGACTTACTGGTGCAAATTAAAAAGAGTGTAGAACCTAGCTGTGTAGAGGCTCTGATACACTTATTACTGACATCCATATCAGATAACTAAATGCAGCCTTGGCATATATTACCAAGCAGTTTAACTAGGTAGAAAAAACAGTTTGCTGCAAAAAGAAGTGCAAACAACCTTCAACACCTTTATAGGCTCCCATAAACCCAAAATAAAAGGATACTGAGGCATCTATATTGTCCCTGTAAACCCTACAGGGGTTGTATAGAAAATACAGAAGTCTCTATGGCCCTTCATGGGAGGTTCTGAACCTACAAGCTCTGCTAATTTGGACTGTAGCAAGCACTGAGTAAAGCAAATGCTTCATCTGGCAAATATTTGAAATATTCTAAGTGAATTCCACCAACTCTTGGAGGAACAGTTTCTCAGGATAAGGAGCTTGATACTTAGGCTCTTATTGCTATACAGGCCATACTTTGGTCCTGTAAAACTCATTGTTCTTTTACACTCTCCTTTCTTTTGAAAGTTTGCATGCTGCAGTGAGCGGAATATAAGCAGATGTTTACATAATACAGTACACTACCATACAAGGACACTCAGAAGTTGAATTGTTATGACAACCCAGTGATACCTCATTGCTAGTAAGTCTTTCATCAAAACTAATTAGTTTGTTACTGGGTAAGATAGAAGAATAAATTGCTTCCAAGCACAGCAGTCCATGAATTTCTAGTACCATAAACTACTTTCTGAAATAGCTGAGACTTAGGTTTTTATTTCCTATTCCTACTTTCACCTAAATTAACAGATTACGGGTTTTTGCAAGGATCTACTCATTCATCCTGGGCTTTATATACACTGGTGTTTTTCAATCAAGTTCAAAATGCTAAGACTCAGTAGTAGCATGAATAATTTCATGCAATTCTTTATCACTAAAAAACAAAACAAAAAACCACCATTCTCTTCTCTGAAATTTAAGCTTTACTCCTAAAAAAAATGTAGTGCCAGAACATTTTACTTTTCTTGCAAACTTTTAAAACCAATTTCTTTAAACCACTATTTCTGGGGCATTGCAACAACAATTTGCCATTATCTATTATTCGTTTCAAGTGAATAAAAACCTTGGATATGTCTAGTTTGACTTCACTCATTTCAACCATGTGAAGTAAATTTAGAATTTCCTTTGAAACTTGATTACCTTGGATTAGTTTTAGAATCCATTTTTGAAAGTCACAAATCAATGAAGCATAGCCTTTGGAACCTGAGTATTTATTGAGTCAGCTTGTTAAAAAGGGTACAAACTGACTCATGCTCAGAAAATTAATGTCTTTTTAAATTATCTCAAGTTAGCACTGAAATCTGAATAAACCTAGATCAATAACAAGTCTTGAAAGGTGCATGTGTTCGTGCATGAGAAGATTATCAAAATCTCAGTCTCAGCTATGCAGTTGTAAACATCACCTGATCATCCTGCTTTCTTATAGTACATTCTATATCTGTCATGAATAGCACAATTTATGGAAGGCTTTATTAAAAATAATAAGACAGTTACACTAGGCCAAATTAAGACTCCTAAATAAAGCACAGGTTTTGTCAGTTGACTAAATAGTCAGCTGTTTCCTTCACTGTTTTACTTCAATGGTTGTCATGAATCATAGACCCTTAATCAGTGATCCATTCCACGATTCATGAGTGCAGTATGATGTGTTTTATGAATTTGTAAAACTGTGCCTTTAACTTACTTTTAACAGTGAAAAAAAAAATTATGGCAAAAGAAACAATCATGTTTACATTATCATCATAGAATGGCAGGGGTTGGAAGGGATCTTTAGAGATCATCTAAATCAGAAAGGAAAAAGTCTATGTACAAATAGTATTTAAGTCAAATATTTACTGTTATAGTAACTACATCATTCTTGCTTAGCATGGTCACTGTATAAGCAAATTCTGTCTCTCCACATTCTGTTTCATTGGCTAGATTTTAGAGTAATCAAGTATCTCAATGGAACGTTAGAAGTTACATGAATTTTCATATATTCAAAGGAAAGAAAAACAATCAAATAGGAGAAAAACCACCATAGAAAAGCTACCCAGGAATACACTTCCATTACAATCTTAATGAAATAATCAGAGGATCCAGCTATCCTAAAGAAATAGTAAAGTCTTGCCCAAGGCCTGTAAAACAGCATTGTCTATAAGCAGTTATCAAATGGTCTAGTCTGAAGTAGTTGACAAGCCAATATCTTTGTAATTGTGATCTTCTGTCAGTAGTCAGGAAGATCTTTCTAGAAAACGCTCTCTAAATAATGATTGAATACGAAGATTATAATGTAATTATCTGCTCACATCTGTAGACAATCCAAAGGTTTGAATTACCCAGAAGCCTCAAATACACACATCTGCTCTATTTCTTTTACATGTAATGATTCAAAATTCTAAAAAACTGAAGTTACTATTGTGGGCCAACTGTCTTTCACTAATCGTGTGATAGTTGAATCGCATGATAGCAGTGACAGCAAAAGATTATACAACGGGAAAATATATTTTTGAAGGATATCTCTATCTAGAACATTATTCCTCAACATTACAGTATTTCTAGTCAGAGATCCATTAATTTTAAAGGTAATTAATAAATGCTACATTGCTTTGTGGTTTAGGGTTCTTAGCAGTAACTGAAGGACTAGAAGAGCAGTGTCTCCCAATTCATAACAGAAGAGCTGTTTCAGCAGTACAGTCCATTTTAGGAAAGTGGTCTTTTCCTCCGCTTATGCAATGTCATTAGAAATGTTTTGTCAAATTACAGAGGGAGAGGCAATGAAGTAAATAATATATTAAGTACAGCATTAATTCAACATAAGATCTGAAAATAAAATCAGTAAACAAATCAACTAAAAAAAGAAAAGTTCCCATTAAATTAATCATGTTGAATACCAAAAAAAAGAATGTCTTTAAGTTTATATATTGTTATACATGTTGACTTGTGCTTTTTAAGAAACCCAATAGACACAAAATCTCAATCTTCTACTCTGAGCTGTTGAAGTCAGATATTCAAAGCACTGAACCGTAGCAAAATACCATTGAAGACTATGAAACTATGCCACAGATTAATTTGATTTATAGTGATAATCTATGTGATGGATTCCATTTTTAGAGTTTTTAAGATTTTTCTTTTCTTAAAAAGAAAATGGAAATAAAGTTTTTCATCACTGTTTTCAAGTGGTTACTATACTTGCTTTAAAATAATCCTCCTTTTTTTAAAGTTATTACTCATGGGTACCAAAGGGATAATGCTTAGACATCCTTTTTGCAATTTCATCATTAAAAAAAATTATTCAAATCTTGCAGTTTCCTTATGGACTTCAGAAGGATCAGAATTAATGCAAAGATCTTTAAGCAGCTATATTCTGGAATAATGGACTTGCGAATAAATAATTAGGTTTCTAATTTAACTTAATATTATATACACATATGTGATCTTCCCTAAATATATGTCAGAGACTGGAAAGAGGAAACTAAATTCTGAGAGAATGATCAAATGAATATTTAAGTCAAATATTTAACATACTTGAAAAAAGTAGCTACTATAAAGTAAGACAAAGGGTTGTTCAGGACTCCACAAATCTACAAGGGGAAAAACAGATGTTTTTTTGTGTTGTGTTTATTAAGCAAAGTTTTCAAATGTATTCCTAAACTTTAACATGAAAAATCAATAAAGGGCTTAAAAACAAACAAAGGGCTTGACCAAGAATCAATCTCTTTTTTTTTTCCTCCTTTTATATGAAATAGTAGGTTTTCCTTTAATAGTAGAAATTCTTTTTTAAAATCAGTTTTTGAAGTGTTCTTTTGTCCTTCCTCAAAAAGTAGGTGCTGCTGTTAATTGAGAGCTTTTTAAAAAGTTGACACCCTTTATCCCTGAACAAAGATCACACACACAGTAAGTTGTAATCCTTGGCTTTACAATATTGCTTTACGAGGTTAAGAAGATGAATGTTCATTGCTTTTAATCCTTACCATGATTTATAAGGCTCTCAGTATCCTTTCCCCAGAGCATCTACAACTGTGTGGTTGTTCTGTCTGCTGCTTAAATTACAGACACATCTGCAAAGTAAATTATGGAGTGTTGTCCCACAATCAAGCTGTCTCTTCATTTCTCCTATAGCATTTATTTGGTAAAAACAAAAGGATTTTTTTTTCTCCTTTGTTCATCACTCTTCATAAGCCAGATTGTGTGATATTAAGATGACCTGGATCACTGCCTGCTATGTATACTTTCAAACAACACATTCAGCCATAAAAACCCACACTGAAAAAAAGAGGGGAGGGAACGGGCTGTGACGGACCAGGCAACCAGCTATATAATGTTTGGTTTGTGTATTATGCTCTTCAATACTCACAGATCTTGAGCTGATTTTCCTCACTAGCAGAAACTTTTGTAGCTAAACTGAACATTTGAGCCCTTAAACCAATTCTGAAAGAGGTGAATACATTGCTTTTTCTAGCTCTTATATCTCTCCATTACATATTCATTAATATGCTGATTTCTACTTTATGCACATATATCAACATAAATATAGCAAACCTACATAGGCTTATCTAACCCATACAAAAAACTGAGCTCATACACAATGTAGACAGACAATTTTGCATCTAAAATAGTGTAATCTGTGGAGTTTATACGTAACACACCAATAGATCATTTAATCTGTTAAAAACAGATAGACTTTAAACTATATGCCTAATTTTATAATCTCTCTGACACTATTTCACAATATATGCAGTGAGAATGCAAAAATCAATATCAAGTCACATGTCAAGCATACCAAGGCTCATTTTTGTCCACATGTGGATGTTTTCAGAAGGTATTCTGGTAAGTGTTGATCTCATTAAGGTTCAGATAGAATAAAATCATTTCACATAATTTGCTATCTATCCCACTTATTAAAATTTCATCCTGCCTACCTGAATGCCCTGAAGCGATATACAGTTTTGGTTATAATCCAGGTGTCAAAAAACGCCAGCACTTTAAAGGTAAATTGCATGGCAATAAGTCATCCAAAAACCATTTTACAAAGCAGAAGTCATAGTCGCATCCCAAGCTCCTTTGGCACAATTCCAGCAAGCCTAGTCAAGATAACATGTGCTGATAGCATTGACATCAGAGAGGCTCTTTTTATACATTTGGCAGAGTCAATGAGATATAATCTCAATTTCCTAATTCCTTTTGACTATGTCTAAAGGGCAGAGTTTGGTAAGAAAAGATATCTAACTGAAAGTTGTATTTTGCTATTTGTCCCAGATATCAACCATTAAAGACGGGCTCAAGAAAAAATGCTTAGCATCCAGACACTTCCAACTTGATATCTGAAGCTTTCATCAGAATTTTACATCAAAAATACATCTCAAATTTTTAAGTATTTACCTAATATACATGTAAATCAGTTATCAAAATGCAGCTACATTTAAAAAACCTCTGTCTTTGGTATTAGCCACGCAAGTACACTGGGTAGCATAAAAATATACTCTCCACTAAAATCAATATTGCATAAAATGGAATTTGAGTAGAATATCATCATAGTATAAAGAAAACTTTAATGAGAAAAAGTATAGGTATATGTATATTTTATTTTCCACTGCAATTAAACCACAATCAGCCTTAAATTACTCTTCACAGCTTCCACCTTTTGTGTATAACTTCAGAGGCAAATCAGCATTCACATCTCCCGTGCTCTACACCTGCCTACTATGAATGACTGCTCATAGCAAATTTTCAAAGCTGTGATACATGGAGCATTTACAAATTTAATCATTCTACATCACCTCTACTTTTTTCTCCCGTATACAATGCTTCAGGGAGCAAATTTCTAAAAATCACAATAAAAATCTTAATTTGGCCATCTTCTGGAGAAAGAGCTTCAAACTTATTTAGGCTTTTACCTCAAAAGTATTACTATTAGCTTAAAGTCATAAAATTTATGTGTTCCTAATTTTTTCTCATCCCCAGCATTAGATATTTGTCAAGAACATGGTAAGACCAGTTTATAGTGGATTCCATAAGCAATAACTCAAGTACACAATGGCATTTCAATCAACATGAAAACAGTGGGTTTTATCCCTGCGAAAGAGATTCTGCTAAGGTATGCCTTTGAAATGAGACAAATACCATTTGAAAGAAATAACATCCTGCAACTCTAAAAAAGCACATCAAAAATAAAGCTCAGAGAGAGAAAATGAGATTCTGACCTTTAAGTGATACAGAACACATCATAAGAGTAATTGTTTTCCCCAATTTGCATGCAAATTGAAATAGACTGAAAATAGTAACATACAGCACAGGCCTATGTAAATAATCATTTGGTCAGTAGTAGTGAAACCTCTAGAATACATCAAGAATTTTTTGAGATACGCAACAAAGATGTCAGACTTCTAGATCAGTTTCATGGGCCTAAAACTAAAGCTTTTAATACATAAATATCAAAATAAGTGATTGATAGTTGAGAAATAAATCCATTAGGTTTAACATTATGAGCTGATCACAATTATTACAAGTTTCTCAGAGATGACAGAGACATCTACAGAGGTTATAGAAAGCCTACCTGTGAATGTGATGCCACATCCTCCAAGATCTTATGTAAGTCGAGTTCAGACCTCAGTTGGCCTCTTCATGACAATCCTCGACTGGCTGGGTCGCTACAGTCTGTAAAAAGCAACAAAAGTTACATTGTCATGAGAAAGAAAAAAAATAACAGCAAGAAAAGAGAGTATGTTATTAGGGTACTCAATCTAGCATAAATTTAAAACTATAGATTCCCAACACAGCACTTTTTCTGTGCCTCTTGTGTAAATACAGCAAGGTGAGGAGGACACAGATACCCCTTGAAGCTGATGGACCCCACTGAGCAAAGATTCAGAATTAAACTACTCACGTTCCTTATAGCCGTCTAAAACTTGGGGAATTTTTACTGCCAGTAGGCATTACTGCAGCACACCACATTATGGCTCTGATTTGTATGCATCGCCTTAGCTGGGTTTCCTTTGTGTCAGCTATCATTCATCACAGCGTGAAAATAAACATACAGAGATTTCTTCAGAAAGAGTGGAGAAGTGATAATATGAGCTAGGGACATCACATTTAATGTTCTGTTCTTTTCACAACGGTTTTACAGCCAATTTTAACTCTACCATAATGGTATAAATCAGTACCATATATGGTGAGATGATAATTTTTCTCATAAGTGCAAAGTCTGAAACTCACAGAAGCAACTTTCATAACCAACCCATCCTGAACTGGTTCCTATTACAGCTCTGAGACATTCAAATCTTGATCTAATGTGTAGATCAATATTAGAACAAATAAACAAAAAAAAAAACCCCAAAAAAATGCTAGAAAGTGTTTTCAATTTCTTCAGTAGGACTAAAATTTAGAAGCTTATTTGGTGCTTTTATTTTCAGTTGTTTTTACATTGGAATGTCTGAATGCAGATAGAAAGAAGAAATGAATACAAGGGAAGAGAAAAAGGAAATTAAAAAACAAGGGAGTCCAAACCTAAGATTGAAAGGATATTAAAAGGGATAGCATCCAGACATAAAATTTAACAAACAAGAAAACAAGGGAAGAAAAACAAACAGCTAAACTGATATCTACTTGTTTTCTTTTATACCTCAGTGTTCTTATTCAAGATAAGGGGCTACTAAAGAGAGACATGATACCCACACTAAGCCAAAACATTAGATTAATTTAAGGCTTTTAGAAATTTAGAGATGTGATGCAGAGGAATGATACAGGCAGAGAAGAATAAGCCATTTATTACATACATTAATAACTCAAATCTTCATACTTCAAATTCACATAAAAATAAATCCAATGCTATATTACAACATAAATTGGGTATTTATAAATATACAACTTGTTTTGCAATCATTCCACTCCCTCCCTCCACTGGGTTACTACATAACCACTTTCAGTACTTTATGAAGATACAATAGCTTATCTGGAAAAGCAAATCACAGTGTTTTTTTTTTAACTTCAGTGGAAAGACTATTCCATAATTATTTTGATTTAATTTTTAAATTATTGCTAACATTCAACCACAAAACTATTACACCTGAGTCACTTCTATTCACTGACAATAATTTTACTGTAGAGATAATTGAATTCAATACCAATAACAGGTACTACTCAAATACTCAGAGCAAATGGACATGGTGATCTCTTCTACTCTTTAAATTCCATCATATTTGGAGGAAAGGCAGCACCAGAATAAAGATTACCTCAAGAGATTTCTTTTTTTTAACATCCTTGAGATAATGCAAGCAGGATTTTAATCATATGATTTACTCCAGGCTTACTAAACTAACCCCATTTGCCTCTCTTTAATGTAAGGGTCACAAGCCAATTCTTAAAAAATGAGTATACCTACTAAAAACGATAAGAAACAACAATCCAATGAGAGAATTCTAACACTGCACAAGCCTTTTGTGTCTTGAAAACCACTAACACATACTAAACCAACTTGTTCTTTTCTTCAATAATATTGAATCCAGTTTTTTGGTGTTTGCATTGTTAACATGTAGCATACAGCTCTATTAATTGCTTGGTACATCCTACCCAAAACACTGGCAAGAAGAACAGATCACAATGACTCTTGTTGCAAATCAGGAGTGGAGTGCTTCTGTAAACCTTATCGATTTTTTCTCAGTTGCATTGATTACATTTGAAAAATCTTTTCTGCAAACACACAGTTTACTTCGCTGGAGGAAAAGTACAGAATGAGAACTATAATATACATTTTGGATTAATCGTTTAGCCTGAGGAGATTCACTGGGAACTATGATGTCATTTGAATCTACTCACATTCGCAGAGAAGTTTTTGAAGACATTTACAAAATAAAGTTAAAGCTGCCAGGATTGTTATCCATGAAACTGCAGGAAGTACCAAGTGATGCAAAACACATATATTTGGTGAAACAGCACACACTTTGATTCACAGATATTCTTCAAAGTATATTTAACTGATGGTTATCTAACCCACACTACATGATATTATGGCTCCTTACTCCCTTTTGGTTTTGTATGTGGCTTGAATTTCTTAGCACTCTTCTGTCTGTGCCTCCTGGTCTCCAAGCTAAGGAGATAGATCATAACTGTGGATGAAGCAGATGGTTTCCATCTTGGGGACATCTGGGAAGCTCACCTCCATGCCTGCTTTCCTGTTCACATTCCCTTTATCACAAACATTTATTCATAAAGGAAATGTTTTGATGCAAAGATAAAGTTTGAGGCTGTCAGACACATGCAAGGTCATTTAGAAAGCGCTTGATCATAGACTCAAAGTCTTTACTGTTTCCTCACTTCTCCCTATGTTTTTCAATATTCTTCTTTACACATTTTGCCACAGAGTACATTTACAGAAATTTCACAGACAAACACATACTGGAAAAAAACACAAGAATGTCAAGTAATTTTTAACCTTTCTTTAAAATCATAATAGTCAATTTTGTAAAGAACCTCTCCATCTGGGCTTATTTGATAAATATGTTCTCAAACACAATTATGAAACAACGTACAGCTAATAATGTTTTCATGTTTACGCATTCACAAAACAATATTAAAACAAGCAGCACTAAGTCCTTTACTGATGCCTGAGACTGTGATAGAATTCAGTAAGTGTGACAGAATTCAGACTCCAGCACTGCAGGGTAAGTCTTGACATCCACCCCTGATCTTTCCTACTTCTGCCTGCAGTAGAGGGTGGCTGTTTCCTCTCCTTACTGGCAATCTAAGGGAGGTGCACTGGTTACACTAAACAACCAGGACAGTATATCATAAAAGGATCATACTTCTACATCCTTTTACCACTTTGTATTTTACAACAGCACATCCAAAAGGATTTTTAAAGTTCCTATACAAATCTATCAGGTTTCTAATGTAGCTTTCTCCTGTCAGAGTAAATGCAGCACCCTCAGAATCAATGTCTTTTCAGTATGGGAGAACTTAACATGAGCATTATTTAAGTGGTCCAATGTTATATTAATTCTCCCCTATATTTTTTCCACCACAGAACTAAAAAGTACACAAAAATGTCTACTAGTGAACTCTATAAGCTAGACTATCTATACAGTAAAATGAGACAGAAGTTACACTTAAAATACTTGAGATTGTGAGGGGTGGGAGGGCAGATGGGGAAGGGTGGGTGTTTTTGAAGTAGAGGAACCTAATACAAGTAACAATACATAGCAGACATTCAAACTCTAAATTGAAACTGATTTAAAAGCAAAGGAAGATAGTGAAATAGGCAAGCATAGATAAAACATTATTAATTTAAGCATAACCTATACAATAGACATGGCAATATGAGCATGGTGAGGCAACAGAACATCCTTACAATTTGTAGAGGATTCAGAAAAGTGATAAAACAGGCAAACGTAAACATAGGCAAGAGTGTGCATATGTGAGCAATATAGCCACATTCTCCACAGATAAAAAGAGAAAAGGGAAATGGATAGCGAAGGAGATGGTAAATTTAACTAAGTTTTATACAGAAGAATAAGAAGGACAAATGTGTTGCTCCATCATTAATAATGTGACTCTGTGGTTCCTGAGAACGCCAAGAAGCATTCTTAAAGAATTATTAACATCAGGTCATCTAATGAAAGGAGAGAAAAACAGAATGTGACATAGATAAGAAGTTGTAAATCTTTAATAGGTTGATTCAGGTACAAATCTTCTATATTGATTCAAAATAGGTCAAGCACAATTCCAAGGTCAAATAGATTCAAATAAACCACTGAACAGTTTTCTGTGTATTGCTAATTGACAAAGAAAAACCTACTTCCATGTATGTTTCCTACTGAACATAGTGAAAACAGTCCAATGTACTACAGTGAGAAATTTCATTATAAAGGTGTTTAGAGTTGTTTTACATATAAAACTTTCACTTCCATTAATGTCAATGAGATGCTACATTGACAAGACAGGAATCTAGACTTTTTAATTCCTTAAAAGAGCCTGATGGTAGATGTGATGCTTTTCATGTTCCAGCGCACTACAGCTTCTCCCTTCTCTCAGCCTCCCAAAATGCTTTTTAGAGTGAGAAAGTAAATAAGTTTCTGTCCCCCTTCCTTCATGAAACCTCTGACAATGGAAGTAACTATTTCTGCAATGAGAGTACCAGTTAACTAGGAATTGGAATGAAACCAGTCGCCCATTTCACATGGCAATTGCACTGCTATCAGAGAGTAATGATTTTCAGTCACTACTGACTTTGCTTGAAGCTGAACTACTGGCTCAAAGGTCAAAAGCTTTCTAACCAATTATCATTCTTCTGGTCCATCCAGCCCCCTCTATTATCTTGATTTCCCTTTGAAGATTAATGCTGTTGCCATAGTTTAATCAAATAAGCCTTTGGCTCTGACATTTCCTTCCAGTCTACAGCGGCTTCTTCCCAGAGTCAAAAAAACCTTAAAAAGATTATCACTATAAATATTGCTTAAAAATTAAATATGGACTGTTCAAGATTTATTTAAGCATTTAAAACTCTGTCCCTACACTGAGTATTATTTTATGGTGTCTCAAACATCTGAACGTTGTCTGAATTTTCGACATGAATTCGTGTGTTTACATACATCTAGAGCTCAATATGGCATATGAAAGCATTTAGTCTTATTGATCAAACATTCAGTATTTTCAAATAATCATTGAAGTACATACAGGAATCTATAGATGGCTCCAAAAAGAGTCTGCTTTAATCTCCTTCCCCCATAAAGATGCCATCTAGTACAAGGATAAGGAAGGGAGGATTACCTAGGATCATTCAAGACTGGCTGTGATACTAGACAGAAATTTATTGCTGTCTCCAGATCCAGAACATCATTATTTCCATAGATTTTTTTCAGTTTCACCCAGCTTGAGAGGTTAGAAGTTCCTTTTAAAGTTCTAATTTTTAGGAAAAAAAAAAAAAAGAAGAATTTTAAGATTCTTTCTAAAGGTACAGAGTTTACTTCTAAGAATAAGTAGTCATAGCCTCAAAATACTTTTAGGTATTGTGCTTTTGGAATAGCTCGCAGAACACTGGTGCTGAATGCATTTTTCAGGAACAACAGGAAACTGATGAAGAATTTACTACACATAAATTCCTCTGTGAAATGATGCCATATGTCTACTTGGTTAATGGCTGTGGGAACATAATTTGTCTAAGTGGAAAAACAAATGGGTATTTCCTTAGTCTCTCACCATTCCCTCTGTACACACCTACTCACACATTCATATGAGTGCACATACACATATCTAATGCCTTTATACTAGAGAACAGATTTTTATTACACGTTTCATTTTAAATTTAGTACATTTATCATTGTTATTTTTCTTTTATTGCCTTTTAGTCATTCTAGTTGATTTACTTGATAAAAATATTAAGTCTGAAAAAGTACAAATGGAATATTGCCTCTGCTTTTAGTCACAGTATTTCCATTGAGCACATGGCCTATGAAAGACTAAGTAGTATTAAAAGCATTGTAATATACTGAAGCCATATGTTCTTATTTGATACTATATTACTATGCTTTTACTACTCTTATTGTAATACAATAGACTCAAGCTGAATTCATAAGGTAGCCATTATCTAGTTAATTCAATACTTTCAGACTCAAGATTAATTTTTATAATAAATGCCATTTTGAAGAAAGGATTAAAATTCATTTCTGTAACATCCTCCTAATTATTCAACAGAATAGAGTTTCAGTTGTGTGGCTGAAGCTATGATACTGCGTTTACTCATGTAGTGGAACAAGATCCTTGAACAGAAGTTAAACACCACCTACACAATGGCAAATTTATGTTCTTTTGCAAACTTTTCAGGATTTGAGATAGTTTTTATTACCACCATATAGCTTGAGATAAATGAAACGGCTTGCTTTCTTCTTAAAACCTCTGCTAAAAACAGTAGGTTTTTGCAGTACACTGGAATCTTTGCAAATGTTTTAAGACATGTCCACTCAGAGGAGGACAGACTCAGACTCCAGTGTTGAAAGTTAAGTTAGCTGCACAACATTCCACAAAGCTGGTGCCATTTTGTGTAGCCACAAAAGAAACAACTGGGGTCATAATTTTCCTCCTATTTTAAATGATGTATATAATCGCTATAGGAAGTCCCTGTTGCTATGATACTAACAGGTAGGATGAGACAGGTAGCAGAGTTAAATAATGCAACTACAGTCCTTGAAATTGTTAAGAAAAAATGTGGCATATCCAGGGAAAGAATGAGGATGAGTATAATAAAAGTGTTCATCACAACAAAGCCATCTTTCATCAATTTTTTTACATTTTTGCCCTATATTAAACAAGAAACTTTAACTGTGATTGCTCCCACAGAATGGCTTTGGACAAGTGCAAATAATACCATATATTTTCATTTGTTTATAATAATTTTTCAAACTTCACAATTTCATTTCTCAATGACATACAGACAACTGCTTTGGTATTACTGAGACACAACAATGCTAGAAAGTTTATCTTTAAATTGAAAAATTAAAATCATTGTTCAAAGTATTTGGTTGTCAATTGTGTCTTATAACTGAGATAGAATCCTTTTCATTCATCTCTGTGGTGAGAACTCCTCTAGCACCTTCATTTAACATAATGACAGTGCTAACAGTGTGTTGTTCTGCTATGACACACACAGCTTCTTTGGCTATGACTGTTCCTGGGAGTGCTAGAACTCATTTTTGTTTTGTAAATCTTTCTGCAATAGAAAGGCCAGCTTAAAAATTTAATGTGACTGCTTTTGGCAAACAGAATTTCAAACAGAGTAATATATTTTGGTATTTTATTTCTGAAGTTATTGTAGTATTTCCAGCTAAGTCACCAGAAACTAGCTGATGTTCCTTGTTAATTATATCATGCTGTCACCTCTGGTCAAAAGATGATTAGCACATGGTTTTAACAAATTATAGCCTACATATTATTTTGAAAATTATACTGTAGTTAAAGCTCAAATTTTTGAGTAAAAGAGCTCTAGATTCTCAAAAGAATCATTCTATTACTTGGTTGGGGTAGCTCAGGAAAGTCAAGCTTTCTAAAATTAGAATAGCAAAGTATGAAGAAAGTACTATGCTCACCAACCAGAGAAGCTAAACAATCACAGACATGAGTTCCCAATGAGTGCAATTTGTAAGTTTTAAAAAGACCAAATCTTTTAACTAAACAGTAATGAAATCATAAATATAAGAGTAGTATCTCAAAAGATTTTACATTTGACCACTAATGCTGGCAGTTCTTTAGTTTCTAAAGAAAAAAAAATGCATTACTAACTTTCATAGCTTAAAATTCCATATCGACAAGTAAAATTCACTTGATCGAGTACCAGCAATTCATCATGTGATCTA
Organism: Colius striatus; assembly: GCF_028858725.1. Classification (NCBI taxonomy): domain Eukaryota; kingdom Metazoa; phylum Chordata; class Aves; order Coliiformes; family Coliidae; genus Colius; species Colius striatus. Next base: position 11,787,971 of record NC_084762.1, read on the forward strand.
TAGGATTCAGGTCTTACATAATTCAGGAACTAACTGCTTTACAGATAAGTACTACACTAATTTAAGGTAAAATAAAAAAATGCTGTAGTCTGCAAATAAAAGCTAAGCCCCAAACACCCATGTATGCAAAACATTTTATCAGCAACAATGAGAAGATCATTATTTTAAGGAGGCTGTACACTGAAGCTCTGTAGTTAAGCCTAAATCATTCCAAAAGCTGGTGGAGATTATTAAGGAACCAGAACTCTGCAGACTCAATACCTAAATCTAGTCTCAGAAATGCAAGCTCTTAACTTCAAGGGCAGGAATGGCATTGATTCTTTCCCCCTGCCATCAGAAAAGATATCAGTAGAAAATCTTTCCTCCCCAGAAAGTCTCTTGTGACTAATTTCCTTAAGATATTTGAAAAATATGCAATACTTGTACAAATATGATGTGCTGACAATAAATATGCAATTTAAATACTTAAAAACCGGGTTTCCTGTATCACCTGCAGTATTAGTTGTTATTATTATCAAGAAAAACCCTAACAAATCCTACCAAAATATTTAATGTCTAAGGAAAATAGAAATCTAAGGAAAAATTACACCACAAAGACTGCATATTTCTTTCAAATTAATTTCTTCTGTTTAGAGCTTATTAAATATATCACTGAAAAACACCTGTGAAAGTAAAATACTGTGGAACTATTTCTACAGGATAACGTGATTTGGAAGTCACCAAACAGTGGCATGAAGAGAAACAGTCCAAATGTCCTCTGAAGAACCTGAAAAAAATGGCATAAGTCCATTTAACTGTGATGCCAATAGCCACAGATGTAGTGGAGAGGGAATAAGTACAGTCCTAAATGCAACCCAAGACTCCTTTTGTTATCTTTCCTCCTCCAACTATATTAAAAATGTAGTGGCAATGAAGAGCTTTCTACTGATTATCTTCTGTATAAGGTGAATTTTACTCTTGATGATTCTTGTTTGAAACCTATTAACCAGGGTAATCAAATTCTGAGTTGTTTGGCTGGAGCTTTTTTGAGAATGAAAAGCACCCACGTGTATTTGAATTTTCCATAAAGCAGAGAAGTTAGATCTTTTCATTCTTTCATTTCTTTCAAATAAAGGGGAATTCATATATTCTAATTAAAGGCTAATATTATTTACCTATTATTTACAGTGACACAGAAAAAACAAAGCCAGAAAAAATGTTTAACATTACAAAGAGTTTTCCTTTAAGTTTTATAGAATATCCTTCTTAACCTGAACTAAGTAAAACCTTTACTTGTTTGAGAATTACCATTTTAATCCATGAAGTTAATAGAGCTTCATAGATCATCATCTGTATTTCTATCCTTTATAAGTTTTCACATTAAATCCTTAACATACAAAAACCACATAAGTGTTACGAAAAAGTTTGGAACAGGTATCTATATTAATTCCTTCCCTTGAAACAAGTCTCCCAGTGAGATTATGAAATACAGTAAAGGTATAGTAACCTTGTTACTGTCAATTCAAGGGTGCACTTGGAGATTCAGATGTTTGGGGAAAAGTACACAGCTGTCTAAGTGTTGTGTCCTATTACAATTTCATAACAAGCACAGTAGTTTTACATATGAATATACCCACTGCAGAGCATGAAAACTTTATGATTCACTTAACCACCAAACAGTGGAGAAACACACTGCATAAGCAGAAACAAAAATATTCTGAAGCAGAGGTAACATTCTTGTTTCTCAGCAGAGTAAGAACCACAGTCTTTTAAGTCTGCAGCAAGTCAGAGATGAGAATAATTTAGCTTAATCCAGCTGGAACAGTAGAACAAACAAACAAAGCACACTCTTCACAATGTTTTCCTAGTTCACTGAAGCAAGCATCACTGACGGTAATAGCATTGTCTGAGGCTAGGAAGTCCAACTGAAGTGTTTAATGAGATACTAGGTATATCTTGCAGTTCTATTAAAATGTAGCTACTGACCCAAGTTTCCTCCCAGTTCTGAGCAATACATCTATTAGCTATGCTCACAGCATCCTCAATAGGAGATGGTGGTGATGGTCCTTTAATGTTTTTATCTTCAAAAGTATGGATCTGAGAACAAAGAACTGAAGAATAACCCTATTTGATTCCTTCTTCCCCATGCAATTTTTTGTTGTCTCAAATCAAACCTCTCATCCAGATTGGGAACAACAGTAACACACCTTTGACACTGAGAATGGCAACAAATTCCACCATTTGCTAATGATGGAGAACACATCAGGAGATAGGAACAGATACATTTTGTCCAACGATGGGTTGACATTTGTTAGTTACCTGGGAACTTCATTGAAGTTTCTAGCTGTTACTCCCAGTTAGGACCCTAACTTTCACATCTAAAAGGATGTGTAATAGAACACACGCAAACGCTATGCAACTTATGCTACAGGTAACTAAGTGTCTGGTTGGTAGGGGAGTTACTCCATGCTTCTTGACCAGGAATCCTCAAGCACTTGGCCTGTAGTCTCCTTCTAGATGCATTCAGGGGATTTCAAATATACTGGCTTGTACTCCTTTACCAGTAAATTTTATCACAGAGTGAAGAAAAAGTTGTATTTTTCTTCGGTTAAGCTACCTGGCAGTCTTTGAATCTTGTTCTTAGGGTATAAATACAAAACTTCTGTAGCAATCTAACTGCTGAACATGCAACATATACCCTTCTGCTTCACCTGCTAACAGTAAAAGCAACATCTGCTCATTCCATTTATGCATATTTCACTATAAACTTTCTTGATATTAGGGATTTGTCCTGCTCATATATCTATTAGTATGAAGAAAACTTGGTATTAAGTGGCCAAATTGACATACTCATGTCATCTTGTGGCAGTTGCTCATCAGGTCTGCTCATCCCCTTGCTCATTTATCAACAGGATGGCCAAAGTCATAGAACTCCTGATATCTTCTAAATGCAAATTAGGTTGACTTTTCTTGATAATTGCATCTTACTACTTAAGTTGTACTTGATCCCTATCTGTAAGATGACATGTAATACCTTCCCCCCAGAAAAATCCAGTTCCCGTGGACTACATTGATTCTGGCAATGACTATCCAGGAGAGCAATGTGTTACAGAAGCATATGCAATCAGAAGGGGAAGGAAATTAAGCCTTTAAATGTTTCTAAGCTTAGCATAGAAGAAAAAAAGGGCTGCAAATAAGATTTGTTGTAAAAGCTTTTTACAACTACACTACCATGTAGGGCATTATGTTGTGTGACAGGAAAAACTGTCTCTCTAACAATACCATTGACTTCTCCCAACATGAAATTGGATTTTAGAAAGATTAATAGGTAAATTGGCAGTAATTAATCCTTGTGTCACAAAAAGCTTTAGCTAGAAGACTTGTGACTGGTAAAAGCACTTTCTTGGAGTCTGTAAAAAAATCCAAGCAACTACCTCATTCCTGAAAGACTGATGAGGATGGACAATGGATGTTTCTTTCACATTCTCTTGGCTAACACCAAATAATTTTGAAAGGCATCACAAGAAGCACATGAAAAATGACTTTGAAATATATTTCAATAACCTAGCAATCTTACACACATTTGTTATAAAAGTGATCAACATATCAATGTTTAGTTTACTGAAGTTCTACATTTAACTTTTTAATTTGAATGTAAAAAACACTAGAAATACAAAATCATCAAAATCTTTCCTTATTAACAAGTCTTTCCATAAAGTAGGATAGATCAAACTTACTTAACATCCTAACATCAAACCAAAATATTGATTTATGTTACTTCACATTTTAGATTTAATTGTTTTTCTTTTACAAATCAGTGTATTTCAGACAGCACACCACTCTCATCCCCACATAAAAGTTGCTGGAGAGAGAGGTACTTCATTTTTGCTATTATTTGAGCAGGTAAGTTTTGAACTAGCTTTATCATTCTAGCAAGTATTTAAAGAAATTTAAATGGGTCAACATCAACTATATTGTTTCATTTCCATGAATTTGAGTGTCTGAGTGCTAATGTATCGATCACTTGACTTATTTTAGTGGGATTTTTTAGGATTTTAAGGCAAATAAAAATTATCCTGAAAATCTATTCAATGAAATAACCTTATTTAACAGTGAAAGTAACAAGAAAACAAAGCTGATAGTTCAGATCTGCTCTTATGATTCTTAGATCAATTGGAGGTAAATTGTAACCAGTAGAGCTATACTGCTTAAAAAAAACCACTGCATTAATTTCTAAAACTTACTAAATTCAGATCCATCTCCCACATTTCCTGATTATTAAAGGAGGAGCACTCATCTAGTAGTGTAAGCTAAAACATAGACATCGTTTCAGATACACTTATTCAAGGAACCACACTTGACATTTAGATGCAAGAAAAGAAAAGAAAAAGCAGCAGTAGCCACCACCACGGTGGTACCTTGCATTGGTATTCTGAAGGGAAGCATTACTTACACTGTGTTCCAGGAACTATCACAGTTACAGGCCAAGGGAGTAAATTAAAAACAGTATGATAGCTGTCTTCACATTTTTACAAGCCAAGGAACATGATATTCGAGATTGGGTTCTGTTTTGGCAACAAATTTTTACAAGGCTGATGTTATGATTAAACTGAGTAGTCCTCATGCCATTGCTACTCAAGAGGGTCAGCACAAACTGCATATATAACTTTGTCTCTGAAGCTTTTCAATTACAACAGGAGCCCATGAAGTTCACTCACATGATAAGAAGTTTTTGCAGAAGGGTTTGAAGGCTACTTCCACAACAGCTCTTCGGTGATCTTCCATTTATTTTCTCTCATGACTGGCTTCCTTAAAACTAGATTAGCTCTCACTCCTTGTCTGAAATAATGAAGTGTGGCTACCATATCTGAATGTCTCTTGGCATGAACAATCAGATCTAATACACTTTGAGACAAAGAAGCTTCTGAAGCACATAGACCTGGATAGTGTAAATATGATGCATTTACATTGTAAAGACACTGATTTACAACTGCACTGTTCTTTTTTCTAGTGTATTTTGTTACAGACTCTCAAAGCTTTATCAGCTATGTGCTACTAAAAAATATCTTTTAATATTTTTTGTTATCAGAGAAAATGCAGATAAATCTACAAATAACAGATCATAGAATCACAGAATCTTAAGGGCTGGAAGGGATCTCGAAAGATCATCTAGTCCAACTCCCCTACCAGAGCAGGACCACCTAGATTAGGCCACACAGGAACTCATCCAGGTGGGTCTGGAATGCCTCCAGAGAAGGAGACTCAACTACTCATCTGAGCAGCCCCTTCCAGTGCTCCTTCATCCCCAATTAAGAAATTTATGAAATCAGTACACAGCCATTATGCTTGGACTGTTATCTGCAACACAACACTACAGCTCTTCCTCTGTCCCTTGTAATGTTCTCATCTCCATGAAAAATAAAACTATAACCCAAATTCTTCTGTTCTTCATTTTGTTTCCTTGTCAGGGAAACTAGTAAGCATGATAATGAGAAGCAGTATGTATTCAACATGTCTCCATTTCACAAGAAGACAGAAGGACAGTGAAAGCCTTCTCACCACTCTTAAAGTCTCAAGTCAGCCTCACCTGTTAACTATGTATGGATGAAATTTCTAGGGATTTTGGTCTGATGAAGGACAACAGTTTCTTATGGGTTCATAAGAAATAACTTCCCATTATCACAAAGTAGAAACTGTAACTTGAAAATTGTGATACTAAGTTTCATACCATAAAATGAAAAAGTAAATGATTTTAAAATAAATTAAAAAATGATCTGTTAAAAAATGTAGAATGAAGAGTTGATCTAAAACCTCTGACTCCTCAAAGACAGTGCTCTCAGAGAAAAAATACATTCACAATCACAGTATAAAACACCATGAAAGTGTATTACCTTCCACGGTTTCAAAGATGTGTACTCAGAAGTTGCCTATGAATATAGAGAGAAAATATTTTGTTTTCCCCTCAACAGTCTATCAGCGAATCCAACTGGTATGAAAGGAGTAGAAGAGTACAAAAAAAAAATTAGGGGTATGTTTATCAATTTAAGATATAATTTTGATATACATAAGCACAAAGGAGTGGGAGTGCTGTAATCATCTGGACTAAATTTGAACCACAATCCTTTAAACTAATTAAATATAAAAGAACTCCGACAAGAAAAGGATTGTACAAATTCCTTGTGTTCATATGCCATCTACTGGATACTGCTGTGAAATGACAATATAAAAACTTCATAGCACGTTCAGTTTACTGGCAGAATTCCAGCAGAAATCATTCTCTACATGCTCCTTAATAAATTAAAAACTGTTACATAATAATACAGCTGGATGTTCAAGTCCTCAAAACACAAGCATAGCTCTGTTTCAAGACTTCAAGAGAACGCACTGAGCTGCCTTGAACAACTTCTCTGTTGTGCCTGTGTCATTCTTGGGAAGAGTTTTGCTGAAGTATTGACCTTGTATTGGGTGTATTCAAAGAGCTTTATAAGTAAGACTTTAGATGCTGAGTGTCTCTGTGTTCAAAATACATGATTGAAGTTCAGTGTCGAGTCTCCTGTCTGGAGAAACGCCCTCTGGTTAAAGAAGTGCCTGGATTTTTCCTCAGAACTACTACAAAAAGTAACCATAATCAAACATGTCTGCAAAAATCTTTACATTATCAAAACAAAACCACAAAAGACCCCTGAAAACCATCTAAACATTGTAAAATTTGAGTTTAAAAGAAATAGTAAATTTCTTTAGTAAACATCTGAGGTTTATCAAACAGATTTAGAAGACTACAGTTAAGCAGTAAAACATACACAGTCTGAGTTATACACACTGGGCTGTGCATTTGCCCATTCCATTCACTTCATTCAGCCTTGAAATCAATCAACGACCCATAAAGAATTCTTTGTTAAGTGCTAAAAAAAGTTCTTCTTTCATGGAATTGTTCTCTTTACAAGATTAAGCTAACAATTGCAATACCCAGGAGGAGTCACAGGGAAGATGCAGCTGAACAGAGCACCATAAGCAACCATCTCATCTGTCTCCAAGTTCAAAGGTGCTAAGCAAAACTATATCCAAGCTGTCTACCTGCCTTGGGAAACATGAAAGAAATTGTATCTTCAGGAAATTTATCTGCAACCACTTGGCTTGTTAACACTAGAAGATCTGCTAAATGTTATGTCCCTGCTCAAACAAAGCCCCTGTAGACTCTAGAAAGTCACTGTAGTTCACACATATGGAACTGACTGTGCTGCTGAGAGATTGTTCCTTCCTCTGGAAGAGGCAAACACATTGATAGTACTGCTTTCACTAAAGGATCTGGGTGCACTTAGTACACAATGCAAGAGGATGAAGAAATCCAGTGTGCACCTCAAGGGAAAAAAATAACCCTTGATTTGAGTATGTTATAGGACCTACCTATTATAGCAGGATTCACCTGGACGAATCTCAGGAGAAACTGAGCAAGCATAGCAGTAACCCACACTGACCTGTTTTCACACCCAACAAAAAAATCACCCTAAAAACTGGGAACAGTGCTGAGAAATCCATACTTACATGGCCTGTAACAACTAGAATAATATCATTTGGTATTCCAGAAGATTGTGACTTCTACCTCCAACAAATAGGTACAAGTGACACACTTTATTTAGAGGTAAAACTTTATGTTCTTCTGCCTCAGTGTGATCTTAAGATATTATTCTAATATCATAGAAGTATTTTCAATATGTTGATAATAAAACATCTCAAAGTAAATTTACACTATCATTCCGGGAAGTTTGTTTGAAGATCAAGGGGATCTGAACATCAGTCTCCGTTTCTCTATTTTTGCCCAAAAGCAGACTCATCACAAAATTTAATTCACACTCCTTTTCCCCAATAAAAGAAATCTCAGACTTCTTAAAAAGCCTGGAAACATCAAGGTACCATACAGTTTTCAGTAAGCAAATTAAATGTTTGAGGTTCTTTTATCTAGATAAAGTTAAGTCCTTGTTAAACTGAAATACATTGTGCAAATTTGTCTGTTACCAAAACATGAAGCCATATAGTAGTTGCATAGTGCTTTAAAGTCAATTTTGTAGCATCCATTTAAAGACTGTATTCACTATATTGAGTGACACAAAAAGTTATGTTGGTAAAGAAGGAAACATTTGAAATGAAAACTTACTACACCTTTCTGTCATTGAACCCTAAAATAAAAATAATCCATGGCTGGAGTTTCCCAATGGTAGTCATGTAGTGGTAGCAGTAGTAGGGTAGTAACGTGTGCCACACATTTATAGCTAGAGGCACACAGAGTAGGGCTTAAGTTTCATGTCTCTGTACATTTTCTTGTTAAGAGCACTGTACAATATCAGAGTCTTACATAGTCTTGAAACAGTTTTACTTTCCTAAGCGGATTTGACACTGCAAACTAAGACTGAAAAATTGGACAGAGTAGAAGACGTTGGTAGAATTTAACACCACCATTCTTTTAATCTTCTATTCTGCAAGATCTCTCAGTTCACAATGTAACAAAGTCTACGTATGCATCCAATTGGTGGCACATCTTTAAAGCCATGTTGCTGTGCTAGTTCAGTTCTTCTGGCAATATTTATGATAAATTATTTATGTAACTTGATTAGAACTATTCTGAAGGGTGGAATTTCCACAGTAGTTAACTTTCCAGTGACTATTCATATATTCAGGAAGGAAGAATAATTACAAGAGAGAAGTATTTCACCTAGCAAGAAAATACTGTTTCAAAGATCTGAAGCTTAAGAAACAAACATTTTTTTTCATGGCCTAAGGTCATAATTAGCTCTGTACAACTTGACATTCAGGTCCTTGTCAATTATATGTACACCTATATAATTAATGTAGTGCAGTCAAGTACAGTCTCCATGCAATAATCAATCAGGACATCTGAGTGTTCAAGTACTTCAGCGTTACTCTAGCTACCCATCTAGAAAGTAGAACCAAAACACTAGTACATTTGGCACAAATTTGATCCCCAATTATGCCCTAAATTTTTCTCATGCCTGACTAGATTTCCAAATTCTTTTCTGCATGTATTTTTTACCAATATTTCTAAACATTAAAACCAACTTGCAGCAGCAGCACTTTAAAGCTTATTTAATACAATCAGATTTGACTGAAGTTTCTTGAAGTCAAGCTCAGAATTACCAAACTGCATCTGAAGGTTTATGTAGTTAACCTCAAAAGAACATAAGATAAACCATCTATACCAATAAAAAAATCACGATATCTTTGTTTTGTAGTAACTATTATATTAACAACTATAAGCAAACTATACCTGCTCCTATCTTGGATGTCTGACCTCATGAGACATTCATTTTAAGTAGTGCTTCAGATGTGAGTATGAGGATAGGATACCTCTTTGAACATAAGTTTGGATGAAGTATTAGTCACTGGAGAGTCACTAGTTTGCATGTGGTATCCTGGATCTTTGTCTCCCTGGCTGGGACTGTGTTTATACAGGCATCTTACTTTTGCTTTGATAATGTTACAATTGCAGTAGCAAGATCAGACAATTCATATGGATAGCAGCACTTATGTTGTACAACCACAATAACTTTGCTTATAGCAATGCCCCTAGACAAGAAGCAGGTTAATCTTTATGGTCTAGCTCTACTGAAGCTCAATGACATTGTTTCAAATGGCAAAGCAATCACCAAGGCAACTGAAGATGCATTGTACAATTGTCCTTACCACCCTTCCAACACTGCTTTCCACTCAAGCTTATCAGCAAGGCCTATAACCTTATTGAGGCAATAACAGAAGTTGTCCTAAAGACCACATCTATAGGTCTCCAATGTGCATGACATGTACAGTATTTAAGTGCATCTCAGGCTGAAAACATAACACATATATTTATATTTCTTCTCTTGTAATATGCAGGTAGGGTATGTGGAAACTCAGAAATAAATTAAGCTTCTATGCACACAGACTAGAAAATCTTGCCAGTTACCATGTTTCTCTTGTGAAGGACCAAACTCTGATTGTAGCCTAAAATCATAACTTGATTCCCACAAGATATCCAAGTTTTTACAATGAAACTATTACTATAACATGTACTACCTTGCATGTTTATGTTCTTTGTAGTAAGTTGACACAAACATTTAATCTGTTTCAAGAGCTAACATCAGGGCACAAAACATTAGAAGGCAGTCTATACTTCCTATTAAAATTGAGCACAATGCTAAAACACGCACATGTTTTCATACATTTGCCTGCCAGCAGACACAATTAGTCCCTGTTTCCAAATGATCTTTGTAAGTATAAAAATAGGGGATGTACTTATGTCAGGAAAATTAATTTTGTTGAACAAAATATGTACAATGCCATATGAGCTCAAAGCATTTACCACCTTTATTTCAGGAAACAAAAGTTTCCAAGTAAGGTGATCTGTCAAAAACACAAAACATATTAACCTAAACTCTTTGTCCCTTTAACTACTGTCTGGTATTTTCCTCAGCATTTCATTTTGTCCTAAGGGATGTTATTATGTTAGCATAAATCCATACTTTCCCTAGATGGCAGACTCACCAGAAAGGGTAAGCTATGCTAAATCACTTCACAGTCTTGCAGAACTTCCAGGAATGATGAAGTCTTTGGACTTACTTTTCATTACAACATACAGAATAGAAAATATCTCTTTTTATGTTTTTCACAATCTCGTGCCCATTCACTTTTGTTTGAAAGGATGCATGTGCATAAAAATAATTGCTGAGCTTGCATATTAGGAGGGACTCACTGGATGGGTGGAGAGATAGCCTCAAGAGGAATTAAAGATGTTCAGCCAGGGAAAGCTTTTTGGAGAAGAAAGTTTCTGCAAGACGGGTCAAAACAGCACAGAAGAAACTTGGAGAAAGGGTGCACACGCTGGATTACTCAGAAGAAGATAGAGAGGAGATAGTCAGTTTTTCTAAGGTAGCAGCGATTGTTCTAAGGGTCCAGATGTAAGTGTAAAGGACTGGAAATCACTCTAAAGGAAGGCCATAGACAAAAAAATCTTTCTCTACCAGGTCAGAATGAGCAGGTAGACAACAATTCCAGCTCCTTTTGTTTCCAGCTGTCACAAGTTGAATTTTAATTTCTTTGAAAAGCTACACTTTGCTCTAGTTAATATTTATTAAACCTCAGGCAGAAGCCTTTCAGTATTGTCAATGTATTTATTTTGAAGAAAATGTGCAGGCATATATACTTTGAGATTCTGATCAATTTGGACCTTGTCAAAAAATACATATATAGAGTAGCAATTAACATTTAATAAAAGCCATAGCCATGGGAAAGGGAACTTCTCATCTGCATGCTACACCAGCACATCACAATCCAACTCCATTGATATTGCTAATCCAGCAGTTGCAAGGTAAATTCACTTACCTTCATCGGTATTAAAATAAACATTTAAAGCTGACATAAAACTACTTATAAAAAGTAATGTAACAGAAGCATTCGTTGCTAGTAAAAAAATGAATTCTTTAGCAATATTTTGAAATGTAGATCTGTTCTCAATATTGTAATACAATCACAGTCTTAAGATGAAAGAAAATGCATAATATAGTAGAAAGCTATAATTTCCAAGTATGAAGACATTTCACACACTAATTATATAAAAGGGACAGCAGTAGTATAAGTTTCCAAAGATACCACAGTAAGGAAACTCTAAATCAGGAATGCTGTACAACTTACTTGTTTGGCTTTCTCAAAAAGAAAGCAAACTCTTCTTCATCCTGGAGGATGGAATTTTTTTGCTTATCAGACTGTCTTTAAAGTTCTGCAGCACAGACCATTTTCAAACTTCTCATCAACCACAGACATCAGAAGAATAGTCTGCTCTAATGAAACCTAAGAATCATCTAGTTCCTTTCTTTCAAAAGTCAAGGTTTTAGAAAAGCAAGTAAGTTCACAGGATACAGTAAACCATATAATTAAAATCATCAGGTGTGATGACCTCTGCAAGACCTCTCGAGAAACAAAAGCATAAAACACCTCTCTGGGTCCTTCTTCCAAAATTTGAGACTATCACCAATAGAACTAGAGTTTGAATTTGAAGAATAAATATATGAAGGGGATATTGTTTTATTCTTAAATTACCTTTTCAGAGTTATCATAACTCAAGTGTTTAGCTAAGCTAAAACAACATAAGAGATTTGGAAAGAGTTTAAGTCCACAAAACTTAGCAACTATAAAACATCTTTTCAAACGCCTAATTAAGGTAATACACAACTATTTAATAACTGAGATGTTTTTGAACAAATATACTTTATATTTCAACCATTTGACAAAAAAAATTAGAATAAATTTTAAATTGCTTGGTTCAGTGAGAGCCTAAGTAACTCCATGAGCCTAAGTATATGCTACTGGGTTTCACAAACTATTCAAGGGCAAGAAAGATACTTCATGGATAGCTAAAGTGGGATCACTGGAAGTCTTTTGGGAAACAGATTTGCTCCCCAAGCAAGAACTTTGGTAAATATCTCCAGACTACATTGAGTTTGAGGTTACTCTAGGTAACATCAGAACTACCAAAGTGAGGAATAGATCTAGCAGCATTATCCCTAAAGGGAAAAAAATGAAATTGAGGGCAGACTGTTTATCTGTGGGAAGACGAAGATGAAAAAGGAAGAGATGAAGGTGTGTCAGAAGTAGCATGCGCAGGAAAGAAGGATGAAAGCATCTGGTTGTATACAAGCAGGTGTAAGCCTGTGTTAGTTCACTCTATCTTATTAAACTCTATTCCAAACTCTTTCTTCATGAGTGTCTCATCTAATTCATGCGTGCACACATGTAAGTTACTAGCAAATTCCAAGCCTGATGAGCAAAAAAAAAAAAAAAGAGAAAACTAGAGAGATTATAGATGTTACTTGCTATGGGTGTGAATATCAGTCAAACGAGAGCTACCAAACATCTCGGTGCATGAGTTTGAGCCTGTTTAGCCAGTAAGAAAAGGACTGAGCCGTGTACACCTCATGCTTTTGTGAGTGCTGTTCATTGGTATGTGGTGCCTAAAGAGCTAGAGCTGACGTTCTCCTGCACATATTGATCTTCCCATGGCCAGTTATGCTCACAGTGTGTGTGCAAGGGTATATACACTAACATATTAGGAATAACAGGAACCAGAAAAAAAAAACAAACCAGAAGCTTCACATTTAGCAGGAATGGAATGGCCCTCTGGCTCTAGCGGAGCAGGCAGAACCCCAGAACTCTGACTCCAAGTCCACCGAACTTCTGTTTTTAACATGCACAAGCAGTGAAACACAATTGAGCTATATATGGGATTTATCTTCTCCTGTCAGTTTATGCTGAAATTGTAATCTACAATATTTAGCCACATTTAAATGCTTTATGCATCTATGAAACACTGATGTGCAAAACTCATCCTGTTCCATATTATTTATCAGGAATTAAAAACTCCAAAGAAAGCAATTATTAAGGCTCTCAAAAATTAAAAGTCCTTGTTTTATAAACTGTTTATCCAGTTTATAATCTGGATTGATTGAAGTCAGTCTGCTTTTTATAGATTATTGACCTGGTTTACTTTCCTCTCATTGATAACCCATTATCATATAACATAGTAACATAATAGCTGGTCACGCACACTCCATGCAGAACCCTGACACCTCTAGTCTGTAGGTAAAACAGATGGATGCAGGGAGCCTTGCAAATGTTTTTTGCTTAGGAGTATCAGTTGCTTACAAGTATGGTAAATTGAAAGACTGACTTACTGGCCAGGCTGACACACCATGCTGCCAAGAACACACGTACAAATGCTCCAGCTTCAGGTACCTCCAAGAAATCTGTTTAATCCTGTCATAGTTCTAACTGGAGATAAACATGGCAAAGAATTCACATCACCTTTCACAGAATTGATGATGGTGTTTAAGCCATTGAATTTATGACCTGTACTAATATCTACTATAATTTTGGCACCTATACAATATATCTGTTTCTAAAAGCTCTTTTCAATTAAAACAAAGCTGATGTTTTAACAGATCAGCAATGTACTGGGTTTTTTCAGGGTGATAAGTCTTCAGGATTTTTTTTTCACCTAACAGCTTGAGTTTCAAGTTCATTTAGAATTGCTTCCCCATGTAGTTTTTCAGTTATGTCTTCAAGAACTACATACATATTTTTTTTATCTCTACCCAGTATCTTAAGTAATACAGCAACAAAACTATCAATAGAAAAACTAATTTATTCCTCTCTCCCCGAGAATACAAAAAAAATGCAACATGTAATTTTTAATTAAAAGTCTGTACTATTTTCCATCAATTTCTATTTTTATGATGAAGAAGATAAATCAATTATTCCTGCATTTCATATGGAGAAAATGCATTTGTTAGAGAATAATGGCAATGGGCATTAGAGAATTGTATTACTGAACAATATTGGTGTATAATCCATTTCTGGCTGTTAATCTGGTTTTTTAGTGGAGTGCAAGATTCTCCGTAGCTGTATTTCAGGTGGATAAAAACTTAGCTTTATCTACCTTAATGAATACAAATTGTAAATTGAAAGAGCTGTAGTAAAAGGACACAAGAATTAGCAAATAATTATCCAGTAAAAGTTTTTTATATTTGCAAAACGTGAACTTAAAACCTTCATTAATATGTTCTATCCCATAGTCATCTGACTTGTACCGAAAAAGAACAAAACCAGACACATCTGTGAACATTTCAGTCATTTGAACTAACATCATCCTTATAATACAAGTCTCACTGCTAAATTCATAAATATCTATAATTAAGAGTAATATTCTGTAACTTCAACCTCCCCTTTACCTTTGCTGAACAAGACTATGCTACAAAGAAAAGTAATAAGATAATCTATGTAATGGGGATGTAGAATAAGTAGCAAACTGAAAGCGCTTTACATAGTCTAAATTTACTTCTCCAGTTCTCAGTTAAAATTTCCACTAACTGTTTATTATTAATTTTGCAGTTTTGCATGAAGGAATCCTAATTATCTTATGTATCTGAAACAACAAATAAGCTAACATATCCAATATTTGATGTGACAATCAGAAGGCTAATTTCTAAAATACGAAAGTTATTTGCTACCTGTTGCAAATGTAAATTCACCAGGATCAAAACTACCAGTAAAGAATTAAACTACACTATAAATAATTTCATTTTATTAAAAATTATTTCAACTGAACCATTTTGATAAATCTCATCCCTAAAAGTCAAGATACAGGAAGCATTGATGAGTCTTTAACAGTGGAAATGACAAGTTACTCCCTTATTTCCAGTTGTTTTGTTATATTTGCTTTCCCTTACAAAAAAAAAAAAAATCAGACAATTTATTCTTTAAAAAGATTTTTTTTTTTTATGAAGTGAATTTAATATCACAATTCTTCTCCTAAAAAGAACAGTCTCCTAGATAATTTGAGTTTGTAATTTTGTTCTATGAATGCTGCTAGTGGGGAGAGTGGAAAAAATACTCCAGAAGGAGCAAAAATTTTCCAAAATTGTAAAAGAATTTCAAGATGTCTCAAATTAAGCATCAAAATACATTTGGTATATATAAAGCTAATATTCAGTATAATTTCATTTTATAAGCTCAAATTTTAAATCAATTGATCATTTCCAGATCATGCCAGATTAGTTTCCAAATGATAGATAGAAGCTTTTTTCCTGATATTGTTTAGCTGTGATCCAGAATAGACTTAATATGAGAGTATGTGATAAAATGAAATCACTCTACACACAAAGGAGTCCTAGAGCAAAAATGGTGATCCTAAATAATGACCTGCCCAAGCTGCTCTGAGGCTCATCACATTGGGTAGCAGCCCATGAATGGCCTTTGCCCACAAGTCCAGAGGAACACACAGATGCACAAACAGGTGGGCACCCAAACCAAGGACTCCCAAAGAACAAATAGCCTATCAGAGTCCCTCTCAGTGCTATCTTTCATTGTCCAGTGTTGACACCTACCACCATGAGTCAACAGAGCAGTTCTGAAGATCATCTTCTGGAAAGAGGCAGGGAATCACTGCACAAGGACGTGAACGTTATGAAATGCATAGTAAAAGCATTTCAGGATTCCATGAGACTTAGTATGTAATTTTTAGAAGAACAAAACATGGGGAAAAGGAGAGATTGAAGGGGTTTGAGAAGGAGTAAGCATGGGAAAGTAGAGGGACAGAGGAATAAAAGGAGCTATAGTTGTGTTTAAATATCTGGCTGGTCAATACTCTTGTCTCGCCATGTTCTGCCTTTGACTAGCTAAGTCCATGCCCTCTTCTCATTAGACTATTTCTAACCTTTTCCTGAGTGAGAGACTCCAGTGGGCATATTCCCCCATGTGCAGTCTGATAAACTGCTACCAGGACTCAGTGACTCATATGCCTGTGGTGCCAGAAGCCAGAGACAGTGTGTATGTGCAAACAGGTACCTGCAAAAATCAAGCCAGACATGTCAGGGAGCAGGTGAAGTCGTGAGGAACCAGGGGAATTGGTGGGAAAAGTAGATATATATGTGTCATACATTTAAGGGTGAGACTATGGAAGAAGTTGGATATCAGGAACTCCAGGGAAGTCCTGGAGAGCCCATGAAGTCTGGGGATCTCTAGGGGTTAGGATCACTTGGGTATTCATGCTCACATTTATGTAGACGTGCATATATGTATGTCTACACATATAGATGTGCATGTTTCTCTTTTGGTTGAAGCATCCAGAAAAATCAAGGATCCAGGACCAGGTACCAGCCTGTATATACCAGGCTGGCTGTTATAAGAACCCACAAGGTGTGCATATGTGTGTGCATGTCAGATCATGCAAAGGACTCCATACATCCTGCTGGCACCCAGGCTGGGGGCCCCAGGCAGACAGTTACTGGAAGAAGAGATTGTGCAGAAACAGACTGTACACATGCACATATATTTCCCAGTTGTAAGCCTCCATCCTGATAGAGAAGGGAACACAATGAAACTAGATTTAAACCCTCCAACACTTGGGTTTCCATGCAAAAATAGAATTGTGGAAGCTTACAAATAGCATCTAGACTATGCATGGGGCTGTAAGGTGTAAGATATTATACTTCACTGGTGTTAAATTCAATTAAGAGAGTTTACTGTTTGCTGAAAGATGTTATTACTGAGCTATGTCAAGGGTTCTATCTCCCCTCTGTTCCCAAGCCCAGTACAACTTCTAGCTGCACAAGCCACAAAACACACAGGTATTTCAACTTCTATATGTACATAGAATCATAGAATGATTAGGGTTGGAAGGGACCTTTAGAGATCATCTAGTCCAACCCCCATTCCAAAGAATGGAACAGGAAGTATCCAAAGTTGCAATCTTGCATTTCATTGAGCACATTCATACAGCATTGCTGACAAGTGAATGCTAAACAGATGAAAGTCTAAAGATTAAAACTCACAAATCTCCCACAAATAAAACCCAAACACCTCTAAAAATCCACAGAGCACTTCAGACTGAGCTTGCCAACATGATTTTTCCTCAGAATCAGGTCACTATAAAATAACCTAACATCTTAATTCTAACAGCAACGAGGTATTTCAGCTGTCTTGTAGAAGTGATTGGTAGTATGGATTTCAGCTAAAATGGGATGTCTGTTTGCTAGTACTGAGGATTTAAAAAGCCTTTTTACAGCTGAGATTCTAGAAACCAAGAGAGTCTTAATGAGACAGACCAAACACAGTAGTAATATGACAATTTAATCAACTTTATAAATGTAGTAGGAAAAGACAGAGCCAAACAGACTCAGTGGGCTTCATCTTCAAATCAACTGAAGGGTATTGAACAGTGGAGGTAATTCACAACTATATTTAAAAGAACCCAACTTGTGCTTGAAAACAAGGTTAGCTGAGCCCAGAGTTTCCTACCCCTCTCTGCTAGCTGCACTTCAGTAGGGTATTACCCTTCTCACCATGAGAAGAAACAAGAGTTATCAAGTTGCAAAGAAAGGGCATTGGGGCAGAGGTCAGCCATCTGCCCATGTTAGCAATCTCAGCCCAGTTTTTCAAAATATCAGCAAGTATTGGGAAAGCAATAAGCTCAGAAACTCATGCTTAATTAAAGCACTTTTAACAAGTGTTGCTACTAGTAACACAGTAACAGTCATTGTAACCTCTCCTGTCAAGGTTACTACAGACAACCTTTCAAAAATATTGAAGAAAGAGGCAATATATCATACACTAATTATCCTTGAAAATACAAAATCATATGCAGATGTCAGACTTGTTAGACAACTGGGCAGCAGAGACTAATTTTTCTGCAGTCCAATGTCTTCTATACAATTCCCTTTCTCAGGGCATTAATTTTATTGGGAGCAAACAGGTTCAAATAGTCTTTAATGGGTTCTGTTGGGCAGTATTTAATAATAATGATTTTTTTTTAGTGGTACGGATATTAACATTGTTACACTGTACATTGTTAAACTTCTTTTCATTCTCTCAGTCTGAGTGCTTTAATATATACAGACACTTTTTCAGGTTGCCTACAGCACCTGTAGTTCACATTTCACATATACTTCCTAGAGCTGCTGAGAGAAAGGACAGCTAGAGACAGATGCTTTTCACCCTGTAGGATATTTAAATGAGCTGTCGAAGAGGTCAGAAGCAGAGCAGATCTAAATGCCTTACTCATTTATCTCCTACAGTTACAGCATGTAAAACAACACTTGTGTGTACCTCAACTGTCAGCAGTTATCCATCTTTTACAAACTTTTCTCCTGCAAGCAACTAATTCAAGTTTTTACAAATGAACCCCCAGAAATATTTTACTGGAATGAGTCTGCATTAGAAAGGGTAAACAAGGGAGGTTGTAAAGTCTCCTTTCTCTGGAGACTTTCAAGAACCACCAGGATACGTTCCTGTGTGACCTGATCTAGGTAAACCTGCTTTAGCAGGTTTGGACTAGATGGTCTCTAAAGGTCCCTTCCAACCCCTACCATTGTGTGATTCTGTGACGTGTCATGTATGCAGTTCAAGATTGGGCATACAATCACCATACAGTTAGTTCCTGACTTCTCTCTATGCAGCACTAGATCAACAGTGAATGCATGTTTAAGCCTTTTTTAAAAAATGTGGAGTTGCAGTGGCCACTTCAGTAATTGTGGTTCTCTATGAAGCTTCATTTACCACAAGTGTGTGTCTCACTTCCCCCTGTCCTCTTTGTCACTGTGCCATATCAAGCCTTACACTATTCTTCCCATTTGAAGCTCCTCTTTTTGACTAGACAGCTTAAAATAGGAGTCCCACCTGCACCACAGCCCCAGAAAGTACTGCCTGCCTGTCTGACACACCCATAAGGCTATGGTCACCCAGCTGCATATTCTCCAGTGGTGAAAGGCAGACTGCCTCTGCCTGCCTTCCTCCTTGGTGTTGACTTTATCAGGAAGCTAGTAAGTCATTTAGAATTATCCTGAGAGAATTTCTTCATGTATATACACACGTAAAATATATCTTAAATTGGATTTCCATTAGCTACAGAAATGGCAAGACTGGTTATTTCTTTATTTTTTTTACAACTTGTACTATTAAGCACCCTCAGACCACAAAGATCATCCAATCTGACAAGATTTTTCTTCCCAAGTTCATACATAACTGACTATACTTTAGCTCATGTACAATTAGAGTTCTATTACTTCATACTGTAATTAAGGTTATGTGGATCAACTACTAAATTAATTCCAGGGTCATAATGTTATCATTGAAGTCAGATAATGATCGAGAGAAAACCAAATACTGGATAGATACCACTTCAGCCAAAACTTCCTTGAATGCCTTTCTCTCAGCCTCACTGAAATAAGGGCATTCTGAGTTTTCTTAAAAACTAAGTTAACAAATTTAGCAGCGTCAGAAATAATGATCTCAGTTCTGGAATCAGGGTTTGGCTAAGCAACCACAAAAATGATATTAATGGTTTTCATACTAGTTTACTACAGCTGCTGCTCCCCTGTGTTCAGATCACAACAGAATGATAAAGTCAAGGACAGAGAACTGCTGGAGAGAGTTTAGCCCAGGGCCATCAGGATGGTGGAGTGAGGCATTTCCCTTATGATGAAAGGCTGAGGTAGCTGGGGCGCTTTAGCTTGGAGAAGACTGAGAAGAGATCTCATTAGCACTTACAGACGTCTAAATAGTGGGTGTCAAGAGGTTGGGACATCCCTTTTTTCTATTGTATCTAGTAACAGGACAAGGGGTAATGGGATGGAGCAGGAACACAAAAAGTTCCATTTAAACATAAGAAAAAACTATTTCACTGTGAGGATGAGGGAGCCCTGGCACAGGCTGCCCAGGGAGGGTGTGGAGTCTCTTTCCTTGGAGATCTTGGAGACCCCCCTCGGATGCATTCCTGTGTGACTTGATCTAGGTGAAACTGCTTGAGTAAGGGGGCTGGACTAGATGATCTCTAAAGGTCCTTCTAATCCCTACCATTCTATGATTCTATGATGTAATTATTTCCTATTCTCTCTTGAATTGCAACTTCTTACAGAGTAAATGTTTCTTACTAATAATAAACAAGTCAGAACAAGATGCAGTCACCAAAAGAAGAAAACTCAAATAATTTGAAAATAAATCTAGTTACCATAATTATAATTTGAAAATATTTTAAAGGTAGTAGTAAAATGTAAACAGATCCAAAGGAAAAAAAAATCAGCCTTCATAAAGCATAAACTAATTACATATGAAATACTATACTTCAATTAACATAGGGATAACTGCACCACATTAAGGGAGAGCTTACATTTTAACACTGATCTCCAGCTAGCATCTGGTTTATTTATTAGGATAAATGACCCTGTGTTAAAGAGTTGTTTACCTTACCTCAAAAATCAGAAGAAATCTCCAAAGGCCATCTCCCAAAACCCAATTTTGTCCTTTCAAATACTTTTCTCTATATAGTATTAATTTTGCCTTTAGAGCCAACTATATTGATGTAGTGACAGCATAATTTTTTTCATCTTAGAGATTGTGCCCAGTATAATCACCAATACTAACATCACTAAGTTATCTAAGTGGCATCACCTAACATTTCTCATTTTAAAAAGAACTTGTGTGTGTTGCATGGGATTAAACCACGTTTCCATTTTGTGATGGGTACAGTTCAGCTTTTATTACTCTTAACTATCCAATTTATGATTATCCGGACCATTATCAATTTCTTAAACTGAAAGGTTACATACACAGGAGACTTCAGAAAAACAGACAACATCTTCAGAGAATTAAATCCACTTAGTCATTTTAAATTTGTGAGTTTTTTGTCAGAACCTATATTAGTTTCATGACACCTTATCATTCAAACCCTGGGTTTATAGCACATTGGAGTCAATTAATTGTGGCAGGAGGAAGCAAAGGAAAAGACATGGTCACCACTTTGGCTTGGGCTGAGACAGCACAAACTAAAAGAAACAGAGAAGTCAGGAAAGATCATGACACTGATCATTAATTTTTTGCTAGTTTTGTGTCTAATGCCACAAGGCAGAGACAAATAATACCCTCTGAAGAAGTGTCTGGTACTAATGAAAGCTGTTCATGGAATACAAGAGAGAGCGCATCACCTGAGAACAATTTTTTTTTCCTTTCAGCTTTCTCCCCTTAGACCCTGGGTCTTGACAGCTGCTCTAAAACAACAGATCAAAGTATTTAGAGGTAACTGATGAAGTGTGAGGTAATTCAACTATCCCAAAGCAGCACCTTGTAGGTTTTGGCCTGACAGTAACTGGTAAAACAAGTGAATACAATTTTAAAAGAAACAAAAGGTTAAGAAACTACAACTTTGGAAGTGTTATATTTCTACATCCATGCACACTCTCCTAGCAGAAATTTGTCCTGCATAACCAAAGTCAGTAGGGCAGTAAGAGCTGACTTGTACCACCCTGGCTTTCCATCTTAGCTGACCTCAGAGGTCTTCAGTCTGCAGAAGCAGCACAGCCAAAAGGACAAGTCTTCCTACTGTAAAGCTAATGGAACAGTCATTATTGCAACATATGTGACCTGAGGATGCTTAGATACATAACTTAGATATAGACATTGAAGGCTACCAACATTAGATGAGAGAGGAAACATGTAAATGTCAAGAGCAAGACAAGACTTCCCCCCTTAGGAAGCCTAGATGTTCTTAACATCTCCCCATGCATCAGCAGCCAGCCAGTCATGCTGGTTAAACAGAAGCAAGGTAAGGAGGACAAAGCACAGTTCAGATCAGGATATTTTTTTTTTTTACAGGCATAGGCTGTTCACTCTTTTTCCCCAGGAACTTTAACACAGCCTTGTAACCAAACTGCAGAAGTCAGTACAAGTTCCTAAACTTCTTGGTTAGGTCAGACAGCCAGCACCACAGTATAGTACAAGGGTTTCATGCCCTGCAAGGCCACAGATGCATAAATTAGTAAACAGACAAGGAGGCAGCCCAAATTGAACTTTTTAAACTATTACTCCAATGACACTCCAAGCTCTTCTTCTTCTGTCCCTTCTTTCTTGGCGGGTGGTGGTGCAAGGAGTTAGAAAAGAGAAGAAGCAACCATGCAGACCCCAAGGTCAATGAGGAGAGGAGGTGGTGTGCTGGAGCAGACTCTCCTGCATCCTGCAGAGATGACTGGTAAAGCAGTGATTTGTTTGCCTTTTTTTTAAAGATCTTGTGCCAGGGGTAGTGACTATGGCCATGGGAGGGACTCTCTATCTGCAGAAGCTGCAACCATGGGGAAGAACCTACACCAGAGATATTCACTAAGGACTGTCACGTGTGAGGGAACCTGTATCAGCAGAAGTCGTAGCTGCTGGGAACAACCCATACCACAGAAGTTCAGTACGGACTGTGTCCCAGGGGAGGGGAAGAATGCAAGGAGTCCTCCTCATCTGAAAAGAGAGAAGTGGCAGAGCCCATTTGTGAGAGACTAATCATGTCCCCCCTTCCCTACCTCTCCCCCCACCCTGAATCGTTGAGGGGGGAGGAGGTAGAGAGATGAGGAGCAGTGAGCCGGGTTGGGGAAGAAAGGAGGGATGGGGGAGAGAGATCTTTAAATGCTGGTTGTAATTTTCTCATCATCCTGCTTGCTTTTTTGCTTTTTGTTCTGTTCTATTTCTTGTAGGTAGAATAAACTTTCCTCTCTATGTCAAGAAGTGGAGTCTGTTTTGCCCAGAACCATAATTGGTAATGAGCCCTCTCTGCCCTTGTCTCAATCCACAACATCCTTGGTTATCTTCTTTTCCATCCCATCTCACTGGGGTCTTCACCATCCTAATGAGGGTGGGGGTGGATGGGGGGGAGTGAGCAAGAGACTGTCATGGTGCTTCATTATTGTCTGGGCAAAACCACAACAACCGGTCACAAGACATGAGACAGAAAGTATATATATGCACATATGTGTATATATACACACATCTGAATATAGCTAGCACATTGTTCAAAAGAAGTGATGGACAATTACTTTATGACTTTAACACAGTGCAAGACAATTTGACATGCTGTGCCCAAGAGTGAGCCAATTTTTTGCCATGCATTTGTGTGGATGTGTAGAACAGGCAGCCACTGCATTGTGTTCAGCCGTGCAAGCACATCCTCAGAAAGATCAGATTTATGTGACACTAAAAACATTGAGAGAGCCTGCTGAACCAGTGTATACAAGGTACTGCACTCTGTCCAAGAATGAAGAGAGAACATGATCACAATGAACTGCTTGAGGAAGTGATGAGGGTGTTTACAAGGGAAAGCAGAGAGAGATTTCACAGTTCTTTATTGGGTACTCAATCCTTTCACTTTACTAGGTACTTTCCTACAGAGGATTTTTTCCTCCTTTTACTTAGTGCTCTTACTTAGCCTTCAACAAATCATCTATCACAACTGGCCAAATATTTCACCCTATAGGTACCAGCACAGATGCACTGCCTAGAAATACTATACCATCTGCCTCCTTAGCTTCTAAATTCAGCAAAAAGTAGTTCTTCTCTTAGAGGAGTTAGGTGCCTGCAATGTCAACTAGCACAATGACACATCTGCTATTTCAACAAGCAGAGGGTTTAATATGTACCTAATACTTATTAAATATATACACGTTAATAACTGTGTATGCACATGTAAGGCTCCACATTGGAAACCTGACAGGCAACAGCTCCTTTTCACATCTGTTACTAAGGCTCCAAGTACTCAGCAATTTCACCAATGCATAAAAAGCCAATACAGCTGTTATAAATTAAGATGTATGGGTATTGTGGTAACCATAATTGTGTTGTCAGTGCCAACATGCCTTTTTTTCATCAAGAAGCACAAGAACAGAACTGTTTACCATCACCCAAGCTACATGACACCCTGCTCAAACAGTATAGCTCTGTACTACAGCCACCATGAACTACTAGATATGTATTACACATTAAATAGCATTCATGTGCTGAAAGTATCAAGATAGAGACAGGCTTTTTTCTGTGAATCAGGCAAATGGTGGGCTATGTCCTGTATCAAGCCAGAGATTACTGATGAAAGATGGATCTTTCTTTTCTATAGAAGCATTGTATGGGAAAATATAGAAGAGTTCTTATTGCAAAAACAAGTATACTTAGTGAGTGAAGATTATTATCCAGAACAATATACTTTAATAAATCCTAGATACATTGATTATCATCAGTATATACCTTAAGTATGTCAATACAGGTTTTGACTGTGCCTTATATTTAACCTGTGAGCACAAGTGATGTAATCTGTGGAGGTTTTTTTTCATTCTATTAATTGTATTCCATAAACTTGGCCTAAACACCAGCATCAAGAAGCTTTTTTCCACTTATGAGGTGTATATAGCTACACTATCACAATATCTTTCAGTATTCTGTTATCATCTCTTAGATTCTTCAGAACTTCTTAGAAAAAAAAATTATCTTCTTGTTCCCAGAAAGTGTTTCAAAGCTACCACCTACCATAAGTTTAAAGGAAATAAAAGAAACTAAGGGGATGGAAGGAAACCAAAGTGATACTCTTAATATTTTATAGCAATTTTGAGCATAAATAATATTTTCCTGTGAACTAACCAGCTTGTTCCTAGGAAGCCAGTCAGTAATAAAAAGAAAATCTTAAAGTTTCTGCTATATATAACATTTTTAAAAGTATACTGGATGAACATTGATAATATGATTGAGAAATCAGCAGTTATTTCTAGCTTGACTTCTGCCAAGCTGCAAATACGTTTACACAAAACTTACTCAGAAACACCTTCCTCACTAACAGGTCTGAAAAATTCCACTCACTCTAAAGTAATCTTTTTTAATAGTAAGACAGGGAAGAATGTTTTCTTCATATTTATAACCATGATAAATAGCTGATGATAAAATGTTGTTCTTGAGCCGTGTATTTCACAAGAATTTTGCAAGGTTGTCATGAAGCATGTAGGCACACGCTGAAAATGTCAGAGTATGAGATTTTTTTCCTTCTGAGATTAAACATATGGCATTTCATTTTACCTACTGCACATCCTCAAACAAGTACATAAATTCTTTGGTATATGTACACACTGTAATATAAATATAAAGACACTATTTTTAGTAAGGTTTATGTTTTTGTGCATATTACCAGCACCTGTAGGTGGAGAAGTCAGGCATGGTGACAACCATGCATATTAGTAGAATTTCCTTTCAACATAAATTTAATCTTAATTACAAGTATGATACAGGAACAAGAGTACAAAAATTCTGTCTATAGAAAGATTAATTACTTTCCAGTAATTTGTGTTTATTTCAGCAGCTATCAAGTTTACCCCATGTTTACACTAGTTGATTACTTCATAACAGGAAATATAATACATCTGCATCAATTACTATTGTGATAATTAATTATTATTTATTCTCACTGTTACACTTCACAAGGCAACCCTCTTGACTCTGTATAATTAGCAATTTGGCAATAATTACACAACTTCAATGAGTAGTGAAGTCAGCTTATTTTCTGACTTTTGCAAAGGATAGAATTCTGTATCTTGAAATACGACCTGCATGGTTCAATATGCAATATTACCTATATAAACAACTAAATATGCTGAAAAAAAATTCTCTTTAGTTTTATCTACTGGACAAAGTTTCCCATATGGGGTATTAGCATACAGATTGAGAAGCTACTTAAAAATATTTACTTGTCTGTTTTGTCAACTGGCTTGTTTGGGTTTAACTTCCACATAGGAATTCAAAATATTCTTACATCAAAGCTAAACATAAAAATAAGGTAAGCTTCAAGTTCAAAATACATGAAGTCATCTAATATTACAGTTTATGAATTCACATTGTGCAGACACTTGTGGATTACAATTCACTCAAAGCTTACTTTAAGTTTTACCATATCATAGCAAGAATGTTATTCTCCAGTTTACTGGATAGAGAAAGTATCTTCCCAACTCATTAATCATTTACGTCCATGAGTAAGCAGTGTATTAGTAAAGAGAGAAGTACTCCTGGGTCAGAGGGTTGTAGCATTGATCACTGACTCCCATAGCAATGGTCATCAAGACACCATGTAGTCTTCTCCATCATTTTAGTCAGCTGTCAGTGACATTTGACCAGACTGAGGCCCTAACAATAGCAATCACCATCACAATGCTGAATATAAAGCGGCTTCTGACAAGAGAACACACATGAAAAGTATATGCAGCCTAGGATTATATATTGAAAACATGTATCGCTGATGTTCAGAAAAGAGTTAGAAATACCATCTCAGTGCTATACCAGGTGCTCATAGTTTTATATTCCTATTACTTAACTCAGTTAGGTTTTTTGTCTATTTGTAATGCCACCATTAAACATTTTTCCTGCATTCAGGAAAGCTTTATCAGTTTTAATTTCACTGTATTTGAACTTCTGTCAGCTGTGTTTTGAAGTTACATAAAAATGCCTTATGTACTTCACAAATACAGTCCCTGAAGCCATCAAGTGTTGATTTTTTTTTCCTTTTTAATATAAGTAGTGACCATAAAGAATATTAATAGAACTTGAACATTTGAGTTGAAAACTAAAATTAAGAGTTGGATAAAACTTTACACTTGGCAAAGAAACATAATCCAGCACAACTGCCTATAGCAAGAATCTTAAAAGCAGAAAAGGTTTCAACTGTCTTTGTTGGGAAAAAAAAGGGATCGAAAGCACAACATCAAAAGCTTCTCAAAATCCAAACTCTTGAATAGTTTCTGAAGCCTTAAAACCCAGAAAGTAGACTAAACCGCTGGACTAACTTTTTTGAGTATCAACATTCTTAAACTAGCTCTGTATCTTCCTCCCCACTTGAAAACTACTGCCATGCTCTACATACTTAGGTGTTCTCTTGCACCACAGATCAATGAGGTAATTAGCAGTTGCACCTTTATGAACGTTGTAGAGTATTTCAACATTGTTTTACATGTGGCAAAAGTGTGGGAGAAGAGAATCTGACACAATGAATGAGCTTCCTTTATGCATATCACGATTACTTATAGAAACTCAACCATTCATTCCATATTTTATTAGAAGTTCCTCTTGTATTTCCTCTTATCTTTGCCTCTTTATAATAGGTAAAGGTAGACTCATATGCTGGAGAAAACTGAGATTGTCAGGAGTGAGATAGAAAATACAAGCAGATCACAAGGCTGAAACTATGCAAAACAAAAGGCTCCATAGATGGAGTAAAATGGAGATAAACAATACTGCTTGCTTTATTCCTTTCCCTTGAAATGCGATATCAGATAATCTACACTGAAAGTTTTAGGAAAGCTACAGCAAAGTTACACCAGGATTTCAAAAACAAGCCTCTATGGGAGGTAAAGCATTAGAAGAGATCCTGTGGGATTAAAAGCATTATTTCTTTCTCTCTCCAATCCTAACATTTCATTTAGCTCAAAACCAAGAAAATTGACAAGTGAAAAATTCAAGGTTAATTCACAACAGAGTTCAGTAATTTATTTCATCCCTTTGAAAAGTGCAAGATAGGCAAGACTTGGCATTCAAATATGGTTTTGGAAAGTCATTTGGCAGTCTGATAAAGGATAGCAATTTCACAAGTAAATTTTCCACTACTTAATGATTTTTAAATATTGGTGAGGAGAAGAATCATGAGAAGTTCAAAATGTAATTAAGAAGAATGAGGCACACTAGTATAAATGCAACTGATGGGAGTAGTCAATATGAATGTAGGGATTTGTGAATAGAAATTAAATGTAAACAGACAAGTTTTACAAGTAGATTTCACAAATGATGATTGTATCACTCAGAATTATAAAAGAGAATAATTATCTCAACAACCACTAGAGTGAACTGCAATTCAGATTAAACAATTGTTTTGCATATATTTATTCTCCAGAAATTCCTGGAATAAAACTGTCCTTTTAATGGTTAAACCTTATAACCCCTTTCAAAATTTCACATTATGACTGCTCTTGTTTTAGGCTCAAAAAGCCTCAGAGAAATTCTACTGACATGATATTTGTTGACTGAGATGCTAAGACAAAGATCCCAAAAACTAGACATAAAAATTTTCTTTCTAAACAGTTATCTGTGTCTTTAGATGATTTCCTTCTATGGTAACAGATGAAATGTATTTCAAGTAGCAACCTGAAAGGCCAAGCAGCCTCAGCAAAAAGCTTTCTTGTTGATTATATCTATGATGTACAAAGTCTTTAAACAGAACCTTGTGTTTAGCATATTCTACAGAGTATTACTGACAACTATTCTTCTATACTCTTCAGCATAGCAATTAAAAAAATTGCCAGAAATAGACACATTCTCTGTTCAATTCCTGGAGCAGAGAACTTTAGTTCACCTCTTATTAAATATCAGAGGAATTTTCAATGAGCTTGAAGCAATTTCAAATAAATAAGTATTTATAAGTATGAATATAACTTCAAAAGCAGATGTATGATATCCCTAAAGGTGTAATTCAATCCAAATAGTTACTTGCCAAAGAGCCTTTTTTCCCCACTAAAGGAAAAGAGAATTCAGGATATATTTATAGTTGTATTTAACATGAGGTACAATGTGCAAAGTATATATTTTCATCCTGACAAAAAAGTCAAAGAATCAGTTTATGCAGGCCAGTATAATTTTATCCTTGGTACAGTAACTGTGAAAGTCAATTGAAACATTATTGATTAGCCAGAAGTCCTGTGCATCAGGCAGCAAGTTGATCATGGGATTTATTGTGCTCTAATTTACAGTACCATGGTTCTTCCTACTTTCATGTGACCTACTACCACACATTATTAATTCCAAAGAAACAAGTCTGACCTTATCATCAGAGCCAGCATGGTAAACTTTATATTCACAAGAGCATGTTTATACTTCAGCCAGAGTCAACAATGTGACCTGGCAGCACCTAACGCTAGCAGCATCATGTCTTGTGTTAACAAGAGCACAGCGAGGATGCTGAGGGAGGAATTAGTCCCCCTTATTCAGTGCCAGTGAGTCATTTAGTATACTGTATCCAGTTTTGGACCCTTGATACAAGACAGATGGTGGACAATTGGGTCAAGTTCAGCAGGGAAAGACTAAGCCAAGGTCTTGCCCTGTAGGAAGGAGCTCTTTGTAGAGGTAGACAGCTAGAAGATTTGAAAAATTAACACCAATTGAAACAAGAGATTGCCATTTGATACAAGGTGGACATAGGGCAGAATCACCATGGACATAATTCAGCAGTGGAACAAGTTTCCCCAAAGAGGTCATGCTGTTCCCATCCTTGTAGGCTTTCAATTCTGTGCTGATCCTGTTTTGAGAAAAGTTGGACTAGGTGACCTCCTGAGGTCTCTTTGAACCAGAACTATTCTATGATTTAAAGCATAATTATTCATGTGAATTTTGACAAAAACAGAGTCTTTCATTTTGGTGATTACTTAACCAATCTGAACATTCATTTTAACAAAGGGGCAGTGTCCCATTACAAATTGTCACCACTCAAGAAATGCAGCAGACAGAAAAAGGACTTCAGGGCAAACAGCTCGTGACTGAAATCTCAACTAACTCCCAGTGCAGTGCTGCTAAACTACAAAGGAATTTTGGTAATTTCTTAGCTTAGATGTTTCCATTAAATCTATACAGGGTCACATGCACACAAATCTACTAGGGTTTGAAATGGAGTGACACAAGCCATTATACAGACACGTTATTACTATCCTATTTTGCAAGAGATCCAGACACATCACAACATAGTATGTTTTTATTCCAGACTTAATTCTCTCATGTTTTTTCCCCTACTGTATGTATTCAAATATATTCTCCCCAGCAACAGGATCCAACAGCATTATATAGGAGTTTTCTCCTTTACTGAAGAGATGGATGTGTTGATGAACCAGGAGGTTCACCAGTTTGTTTACAATACCGTTATTAACACAAGTTGGTGAATAAGTTTATATAAAGAGTAATATTCAGCCCTGAAGTTCAGACCTAGGACACCAAGTGAATTTGCTAGAAAAAGGATATCAAGTCAATTCATTATAATAAAGGCAAGTTCCATTTGGATGAACAATTCCATCTTCACATCTCATATCTATTCCATGTCCAAACTCTGGAGTATGTTGTGAACCTGAGCCACATACAGACAATATTCTACAAATTAGACATAATTTCAACATCATAAAGCATAAATACTGATATAGGCATTCTCATTTTTAGCTCTGGAATGATGAGAAGTTATAGGCAATTTTATAGTTAAAATAAGTAGACATGCACTTACATTAGAGTGCAACAGAAGCATAATATTAGTAGAATAACAAGACCAGATTAACTCATATAACTCCCTTTAGACTCCTAAGTAAAAAAATATTTCACTCAGCATAGAATAAGCCCGTAAGCAGATATAGGCAGTGCCAAGAAGAGGATCACTTACACTGAGTTACTATTTCACATTCAGTCTTATCAATAACAAGGATGGGACCCTCTCTGCAGGCAAACGAGGTTTTGTATCCTAGTTGCAAAGCAGTAAGTTACATGTTACAAAAGCTCTGAAGTTCAATAAACAAATCCCAGAAGGTAACCAGGTGAAAAAGTCATTACAAGGAAGGTCTATAATGAGGACATTGAATAAATTGTCTAATCATGCATGCTTCATTGATAGGAGACTATAACATGAAAGGCACCAACACTTCACTGTTTCACTTTACAATGTATGGTTTTTCTGCAGAATGAGGGATCTGTGTCAGATAATGTGAGAGAATTGTTATTTTCTTTAAAAGATAATTTCTCTTTTCAGCATAAGACTCAGCTTTACACCCTGTCTTCAGTTTACTTCTGTACTTTTTTTTGTACAGATCCACAATAGTGCTCACAATCCATTTCCATGGAGCTCCCTCTTCTCACCTCACATGGTTTATCATATATGCTTGGAATAGGTTATTCTTAAATTGTTATTCCTTTTACCAAGTAAGATTCTTCTCTTAGTTGTGTATAATTATTATTCTATCTATCTCTTCAGCTGGGAAACTGGTGAAGTGCACTGTTACAACTACATTTATGTAAAATATAGGGAAAATAACTTTGAATGTCTAAGTTTGTTCTATTTCTTCTTTCCAGTAGGGCTGTTTCAGAATCTATCACACACTAGTTTCATTTGCCATTCATTAATTTTACACATCATATATTGTTTCATGGTAACACAAGGACAGTGTGGAAAAAAACCCTTTTTAAAAAAGCCTTTTAATTTCAGGATCAATATCTAGTCTTAAGAGATTAGATGTAGCAAACAGAACTTCTTATCACATGATTTATTTCTAAGATAAGCATTAAAAGGACTTGCAAACCACAAGTAATCCTAAGAATAAACCGCTTAAAATCACAGTTTACTGTTGCATGCTGTATCAGCTGGTTTCTTGGAAGGATTCATAGACTAAGTAATGGTTCCCAAGAGTTTGGTATCAATTTTATGATACTTTTTAAAGAAGAGCTGAATAGTCCAAAACTGCAATAGAGAAAGTGATTAGACCATTATAATGCACTGCAATGTTAACGATGCAATTTGAAAACTAGCATTAGGAACAGATTTATGTAATGTATGCAAAAATTAACTTGTACTAATGCTTCACCCAAGGAAATTTCTATCATGAGAATTGCTGGTTCTTCATGGTACCTTCCTGAATGCTGGTGGAAAAGTAGTGCCAAGTAGTAACTTAGGAACAGGGTAATCAACAGTATCCATGTGCTTCCCAAACCCTAGGTTTTTACTCAAAATTCTAGAAAAATTTAGTATAATACTATTTAAGAAATGGGTAACTAAGTGTCCAATAAGATATCAAGAAACACAAAACTACTATATTTTTGTTGAGTTTTTAGGAAAACGATTGTTGTCTGAACAGTTAGTAGAAACATCTCCTAATTTCTAGGCTAGTACCTTAAGGACAACTTAATTTCTCCTGCTGACATCCTCCACAACCTTGGAATGGATTCATGTTGATGAAGGAACTGTGTACAAGAAAACCACATTCTAACAACTTGTGTTACTTTAACATCCTCAGCTAGTTTCTAAATCCAATTCAAAGCTATAAGAGCTTGCATTCTCTGTCACCTAACCTTCCCAGCAGAGGAATTGCTATCACTTAGCAATTGACCTAGTAGCATGATTTTTTTTATTATTTAAAAAAACCTCCATCATTAACATAGTTTAAGAAACATTCTGTGGTGCCAGGAAAGATAAAGAAACAGGCAAAAAGGGCTCTTTTCTTTCACAATGCACTACATGTACATGTGTCCAAATAACAAATATATACATCATGATCCATTAATTGGTTCTCCTGATAACTTAGGTAATAACGAAGCAGTTATAATCTTCGTTGTACACTAAATGCAATAATTTATCAATTCTTAATTACCTCCTAATACGTAAGCCATCTGCAAAACTAGTATTTGTCAAAGGGTTGGAACCCTTTCACTACAAAGAAAAGCTCAGAGAGCTAGAGTTGTTCAGCCTGCAGAAGACAACCCCTCAGGGAAGAACTTTTTGCCAAAATCTACATATGACAGGACAAGAAAAAACAGTTTTAAAATGAAAAAGTAGAATTAGATTAGATATAAGGAAGAGGTTTTGCCTGTTGGGAGTTGGAGATACTTATTGTTTATTTTAAGGAGGTTTTTTTGTTTGTTTTACACAATAAGAATGATGAGACACTGGAAGAGGCTAACCAGGGAAGCTGTGGATACTTAATCATCGGAAGTACTCAAGGTCAGTTGGAAGGGGGTTTGAGTAACCTGATCTAGTGAAAGATGTCCCTCCCCCTGACAGGGGAACTAGACTACATGGTCTTTAAAAGATACCTTCTAACTCAAACCATTTTATGATTGTAGATAAACTCCTTTTTGCTCTTGTTAATATTTCTGTACAGTACTCTACAGTGACACAAGTATTTCCTGACCTCCTTCAATTAACAGTCAGAATTGACACTCTACAGCTCGAGAATGAGACCAGAACACCCATAATTCAATCTACTGGTCAAGAAAGCCTTGCAAGATAAGTTTCTGGCTTCACATAAACTAAAGAAGAATGCATTAGGCATGTCCTAAATGGGAAATGCTATGAGAAAAACAGCAACTTTGTCCTGATTATCTTTTGTCGTTTATCATGACCAAATGTATCTTACCTATGCATAACTGATCCTTTGGCAAAATAAAATAATATCAGATTAAACCATCCAAGCCCAACCAAAGATGCTACATTAAAGAAAGCAATCCTCAAGTGGTATTCATACTTGTCTTGGGTATGGGAATTCTTCAATAGTTGTACAGGGAAACAGAAAAGCCTATTCTAATTCATGTTATAGAATAACAATTTTTTAAACAAAATGCATCAACAGTAATGGTAGAGAAAGTTTATCTGCACAATTACAGCTATGAGAAGCTGGAAGAGTCATAAGAGATGATCCTGTCCAAACCAGTACATTCCCCAGCACTGACGCAGACTTATGTACCCTGTACACTTCAATCTTGCTAACCTTAAAGCAAGTGTTTTTCCGTGAGCTGATAATGTAAATCTTACTACACGGACAAGACTTGCCTCATATGACTACTCATATCCAAACACAGCATTGCTTTGTCAGTCTTTTTGTTTACCTCTGGGAAGGCAGGAAAACTTCTGTTTCTCCAGCGTTCATTGTAAGTAGCAAATACTGGCACAACTGCACCTGTCCCTCAGCCAGAGCATAGCTCTGAATGCTAATTTTCCTGAATGCAAATGCTAGGGTTGAAAAACATAAGCTATGCTGAGTTAGAAGCCATTCAGTGCATAAAATATACATGGGAAACAAACATAGTGAGAACTGTTTCCATATTTAAGACTCAATGTTAAAGTCTCATTTTTACTCAACATTAAAAGTTCATACCCAAGGGAAGTCAGTAGAGAATTAGAAAGCACACCAGGTTCTCTAAGAGAAACAGAAGAATCTCTGGAGACCATTTAATTTGTTATGACCTCCATACAAGAATCAAAGTAGAATGCAACACAAAGCACATACACATGTTTATAAGTTACCATTAAAGCTTGTAATTACATTTATACATGCTGTTGTTTAACTATATTAACACTGATTATTGGAACCTCTGTGCTACAACCAATGCATAGCTAATCGAAGATTAACTGAAAAAGCAAGTGTCTGTTTGGATATCCAAGAGCAATGCATCTCAGCTTTGAATGATTGAGCAGAGAGATTGACAACTTGAGATCAAGACATCCTTCTACAGCGCTCACTTCCTTTTCATTACAAATATATCTTAAAATAAGCTTTTGAAAACATTGTCAAACTATTTAATGGGATATGAGCCAAAAAAAAAAAAGGTAAAAGGGGTATAATACTAAGTTGCAGAAAGTGTGATTTGATTCAAACAGTTTCCAGAAAATTCTAAAGAACACCTCAATATTATTACCATGTTCTCTGTAAAATTAAAAGCTGTAAGAATTTTACAGCTTTTAATTTTTATTAAGTCATTAGTGGCTGGTATATGTTCAGAAGGCACTATTTCAGTCTAATGTTTGCAAAGATGGAATTTATTCTCATTTATTTAATTATTGGAAGATGGCAGCATTGTCTTACTAACTGACTTCCTAAAACTGCTGCATCTACACATGAAGCTGCTAATAGCAGTTACATCTATAGCCATAGAGATGTCTATTATACAGGCAACAAAACTTTCTCAGATCTGGTTCTAGTACAGTAACTACAATGTAGGAAATGTTTTCTATTGAACAGACTATCTCTCTAGTCACATAGAAACAACTTTTTAGCCCAACACTGGAAGATACTTTGGTGAAGCTAAACTCAGTTAATTAAACCTAACTTCAAAAGACAATCTGACAACTTTAGAAAGGCAACAGCAATATAACTATCAAATAGAGGAAAAATATCTGCCTGTATATGGTATGTGTAGTCATAGATTGCCTATTTAAAAGCTAAAACGCTAACAAGACCACCTATAAAGGTACTGGAATAACAACTAATTTGCAGTCCATTAATCTTGAAAGAGATACATTTTGCTCCATAAAATTGTAGAAAAAAAAAGCCTTAAAAATCTGAACACTGAGCTCTTTGCTTATATTCGCATTTTTACTACATTCATCACTACCTGTCATCCCTACTTGTTGACAAATTGTTATGACAGCCAAGAATCTCATTATGAAGCAGCTACTAGAATATATTAAAATTAAATCAAAACAAAATATTTGTTGACATTAGGCTGTAAAACATGGAAAAGATACTAATATTTATCATCTGTGGTGATTTAAATAGGATAACAAATAGCTATTCCAATAACTTTTTCCGCCTTCTGTAAAAATTCCTGAATGCTTCCTAGATGAACAGGTATGAGAGACAACTATAAAAGGATTTCATCTAGGTACGAGTTGGTTTTCCTCACGATTTTCACCATCAATGGTGAAAATGGCTTCTCACATCAATGGTGAGACAGATACACTTTGAGAACAGGCAGTTCCATACATCCTCAAAGCTACTGAAACGCATATCCCAGAGGCCTGGCACTCACCAGTGAAAGCTTTACATCTCTATTTCCTCCCAAGCAGCTAAATCAAATTACTCAAGTTCAGAATATAAAAGTCTTCCAAATAAGTAATTTTGAGAATTCTTTGTGGCTTACACCTTTATTCTAAAATTATGTGCTTCCCCTGTGGGTAACCAACAAGGAACCAGCCATTCACCAGTCTGTAGGTAAATTTTATGCCCATCCTGAAGAGAAAATGAGAATATAGTTCAATGATTAGTTAGTATAATGTGATAGCACACCAGATAAGTTTCAAGATTCTGAATCTAGAAGCACTGTTTTTTTAGAGTACTGCATTAGGCAAAAGAGCATTTAACTAATGAGCTCCTTTTGCAGTGACTATCACCCTGTATCTGACCTCAGAGACCGAAGACAACATAGCAAGACAAGTGCTCTCTGCCAGACATGCATCCTCATGTTATGTTTCCCCAGTCAGTTGGCACCTTTCAGAAAGGTCTAAATTCCCCGATAAAGAACATCTATCCCTCTCTCATGGACCATTCAACTTCATCTTGCCCAGACAGTGACAAGCAGTTTTGTGCACTAGAGACTGATCCCTTGTAAGCTTTGAATCACAAGGCTGTCTAAACTCATTTTCCCACTGACATTATCTCAGGCAAAACTTCTCCATAAAACAATACTGTCATGCCAGAATAACTCAACAATTAGGGAAACATGGCATGACCTTGTAAATAACCAACATGACAGATAGCTAAGGAAGAGAGAACAAAGCCAATTTAATTCCTCTTTTCCATACTCATCTGTGAGAGATGAGAACACATCAGCTGTTTCGTGAGTCTGCTACAGTTTGAGTCTTGGGAAGAACAACTCTCAAAAACAGCAGTCAAAAGGATCACTTAATGAAGAGTATTTTAAGGACATGGCAAAAGACAAAGGATTTAATATTCTCAGCAAAACAATCTAACAGTACCGTAACCATTTCCACTTGGAACATCATCTTCTCGGGAGGCTTGCTCACATTGCAGCTAGGTAACAATGATTGTCCATTAAAACTAAGAACTAGTAAACACATCCTATTATATACAAAATATTGTCTAGCAATAATGAATGCAGTATATGTGATAAAGCTAATCTGCAGAGCTACAAAGGAATAAAGAGATACGACAACAGGAATGGGATCTCAAATAACACCCTACATTCAGGCCCAACTCAGGACCCATAATCCCAAAGGGCCCACCTCCACAAGCCTAGAGGAAAGGAACAAACACCTTCCTGTCTGGGTCCCTCTCAGTGCTGTCCCAGTAGAGTCTCAGCATCATTGTCCAGGCATGAAACCCATCCTGCAGAGTCATCAGGAAAAGCTGTAGAGATGACATTTTAGACTAAAAGGATTACTGCCCAGGGAACACACTGTAGGACATGGAGGGGGGGTGGAAAATCCCACAAAAATCAGTCCAGGGGCACAGGACTATTATTATGGAGTGTTTAGGGGAGGAACCAGAGATGGGAAAAGGAGTTTAGCTGATCTGGGTAAGAGCAAAGAGTGGGAAAATAGAGAGGTAAGGAGATGTAGAGGTCAGGCCATACATAAATAGCTGGCTGATCAGGACATTCCTCTGTGACACTATACTGTGCACACATGTGTACGGGAGCATAAGGGCAGCAACTGGAGCTGGAGAGCCCACATGTCTATATTGCCAGAGACTGGAACAAGTATGGGTCTGCAAGTGAGCACGTGATCATTAACAAAGATCAAGTCTGATGAGCTGTTGAGGAGATGAGAGCAAGGAGGTAAGAGCAGCTCTGGGTGTGAGAGTGTGGATGGCAAAGAACAGAAGGGGTCAGATGTGGGATAGAGGGAGTGTTGACCAGTTCAGGCCTGAGAGCACAAGCAGGAAAGTGGTACATGTACATGTGTACACACAAGCACATTCAATGTCAGCAACTGGAGCAGGGCTGCAGCCTCAAAGGGCTTGCATGACCAAGTGACAGCAATTGGCAAGACTGAGATCCAGGAACAGCTACTGGAAAAACAGATTGAAGTCAGCTGCTGGAGAAATCCACCTTTAACATACACACATATGTTCTCACCAGTGGACTTCTGTCTTGTTCAGCAAGAGAAGGAAGCATGATGAGATCATCAGTGTTCTGAGTGTCTGAGCTGCATGGCTGGCCATAGATACATAACCTGCATGCACCTGTGGGAACACATCTTCAACCTTGCTCCTGCCTGAATGTGGGGACATGGAGCTGCAGCAGCCTCACCTCCAAGTCTGTTGGATCTCACATGAAATATTTCCTCCATCAGTTCTCAGTTCCTCTCTTTAGGATTACTACATATCTCATTAACTTAACAATAAAAGTTTTCCAAGGTCTATCGCGTCTAAAAATCAGAAGGCAA
The DNA here is from genome assembly GCF_028858725.1 of Colius striatus. Taxonomy (NCBI): domain Eukaryota; kingdom Metazoa; phylum Chordata; class Aves; order Coliiformes; family Coliidae; genus Colius; species Colius striatus. The sequence goes on from NC_084762.1 coordinate 11,826,234, forward strand.
ATGCTTCAAGAATATTGGTGTATAGCAGTTGTGTTTTAGTACAAAGAATATTAAATTACATGATCCTACTACAAGCAGGATCACACGGCTGAAACACAGTTGGGAACACATCATACTAAAGGTGTGAGCTTGGATGCTAACATACAAGTTAGTTTTGTTTTACTTTTTTTCCTCCAGCTACTACAGACCAGCCAACATTTACTTAACAAAACAACTTACACAATAACACTTGCAATATCTGTTTACAGTTAGTCTGAAGATCACTTAGATATCAATTTGAAGTTAGTAATTTCTAACAAAATAAAGTTCCTATTATGCAATACAAAACCAAGTAAGTTTTCATTAGGCCAAAAAAAATTTGAAAGCACAAGCAGCTCAGGAAAGTTTTTATATTATCCAGCATCCTAGACCACAGCAGTATTTACAAGAGGAAATCCATCCTAATATGATCAATAAGTAACAAGGAAAGGGATCTATACTAATCCAAAGGCAGAGGTCCCAAGTTTTTGTACAGAGTGAAAAGGCAAAACATGTACTCCAAAGAATCAATTACCTTCAAGGTATCCATATGCAGTGCTTCAGAAGATAACATCCTTACCAAGACAATATGCAATGTCAACTTGATTTCCTAGGTTTTGGGTATACATTCTCATTTGAAAAGCATAACAGTGAGTAGCTCAGCAGACAAGGGCTTAGAAGAACAACCTTCTAACCCTATTTTCCTTTTTGACAATTAGAACTCAAAGTTCTACAAAATAGAAACAAACTTTTACTATGTACATGTGCAGCAGTATCTGGCATGAAGAAAGTGAGATGCTGGTTGTGAAGAATTTACTGTATTTCTAACATCTTGAGGACCTGAAGTTTCAGCTACCTATTGTTACTTTCAACTCTAATTGTATTTCCTAAAGTATTTCACCTTAACTGAAAATATTTAGATCTTTTCAAGATTCTGTACCTTTCAAATTAATATTTAGCAAACAATGTATAAAACTTTCTACCGGTGAATCAAGGACAAAGCTGCTCTGAAAAAGTGTTCTTTGCCATGCATTACAATGTAGACTGAGTTGCAAACAGATCCTGTATTAGCTATTGAACAACATTCTACAAGTGTAAGAATTCTTTCCTTACTGATACAGATGCTCATGTCTGCAGAAACAAATAGCAGTTTCTAGTATCTGCTACAATAGATCAAAGATTTCAACTCGAGAGCAGTACCGAAAGCATCTTTGCTTATATCTTTGTTGAATAGTATGGAGAAAAAGGACTCAAATCTAACATAAGTAGAATATTCTCAAATTCCTGTCACTGTGAAGTTACATGGCTCCTTTTTTAATAACATCTAGTCTTCTCAACAGGATGGTGATGGAAGATTCCCTATCTGGTATCTTAAAATGGTTCCTGAAACATTTTTGTTGCTGACCTATGAACAAGAAGTGTTTGGAGAAAGACCACTGAGAACACACTTAAAGCTTAGTCAATGGTTTTGGGTTTGCCTTTCCCCTGAGGTTTTGTTCTGAAACTCAGAAAGCTTCCTAGGCATTGTTATGTGCCAGTAGTGGAGACATCTCAGTATCAAGCTAAACAGCAACTAACAGGGAACAATGAAGATTGTTTCCAACTGCTTTCCAGGTTGCAGCTATTGCTGCAGGCATTTCTTTGGAATGACTTTTAGGATAAGAAATACATAGTTGTCTTTAGGATAAGGAAGCCGTATAAAAACAAATAGGTTTCCTGCCCAGCTCTAGAGACTCACAGATCCTAGGAGGTAAAGATTTAACACTTCAGGAGATGAGAAGTCTTTTCCCCATACTTCAACCCTTCCAGAAGGGTTCCTAGCACTTAACTATCAATAGATACATATACAGATGAATAGATCAAAAGTGGTCTAATCAGAGATGAAATGCAAGTATCAGGTAGAACATTAATCTAAAGATTAGCAATAAAGCAGAATAAAAAATAGAAGTTAAACAATCCAAAAATGACATAATGTCTGTACACATGGAAGTTCTAATAGTCAGTGCTAACTTTCTACACATTAAGTAGCAATATATTTCCCTGCTTCTATTGGCCTATTTTAGAAGTAAGTCCTCCCTTTAAAAGAAGTTGCACACTATGTTATCAGTGAGCAGCAGCAGAGGCTGGCTGTATGTGAGTCCTCGGGATTTTCTGCTGTGTTCAAGGCACAAATTCTTGCTGATGCTGCTTCCAGTGTCACAAGGCATGACATTTTCCTATTTTTACAGTATGTAATTACAGTCCAGCCCAGCGATTCTGAAACATAGTTAACTGCATCTTGGCATTTGTTGCAGTTCACTCATAAGCTCTGCTGCCAGGGTGCACCACTGGAATGGGATTCATCCAACAAAACATTAATCTGAAATGTTTCAGACATGTCCATAACACTTTCTAAAAAAACGTGGGTTTTTCTATATGCATTCCCTCAGAGACATCTTAAAGAACAGGGACTTCTTACCAGTTATTTTCCCACTAGTTCTCTCTCAAATTGCTTCTTCTGAGCTTCTTTGTATATTTTGACAGAGAAGCATTTGCTCTTTGTAGATTTTTCAAATAATTTTATCTCTGTGTTGGCAGGAATGTATCTTGAGAAAAGCAGAAGAAAGAAAAATCCCATTCCCTAGTAAATAGGGGTTTTTTATGTATGCTCTAGTAAATGAAGCAATAATAATCTCTTTTCCATGTTAACAAACCAAATACACTTCCAGCAGAAATAATCTTTATAATCAGACTTTAGAAGGGCCTGTTGCAACAGGACAAAATATATTGGTTTTAAAGTAAGAGGGCAGATTCAGACTAGATTCAAGACAGACTTTGTCATGATGGTGGTGAAACACTAACACTTGTTGCCTCATCTCTGGGAACATTCAATGTCAGACTGGACAGGGCTCTGAGCAACATGATCTAGCTGAAGATGTCCCTGCTAAAGGACTTTTAAAGGTCCTATCCAATACAAACTATTGCATGATTCTGTGACTTACAACTTAGTGACTCATTTTGAGCAATTCACCATTATTTCACTTCCATAGTTTTAAGCAACTTGCTTTCCCCTCCACTAGAAAGTTGATGCTCATAGCTAAAATCTCCATTTATGAAGAGCAGAAGGTGATACTATAATCCACTGAAAAAAAAAAAAAAGGCCAGTTTGCTTGTTTGCTTTTACTTAAACTCAAAGGTTACTTTACTAATGCTGCAAAGGTTCTGCAATTAATATTAAGCCAGTGTTAAGTCTCCATCAATGTCAAATACACACCAGGACAAGGCTATTGAGTTGTGTTCATCTGCCAAACTGGGGGACACAACTGCTCATTTCTCCACCCACCTTTAGCACATAGATACAACTCATGACGTAAGCACTTCAGAATCCATTCTAAGTCTATTTCTACAGTAATAGTGGGCATTCTCTCACAACGGGAAGCGTAATACTCTATTAAACAGATTGGAAATTGAGATACAGGAAAAGTTAAACAACTTACCAAGGACCACTTGGGAAATTTGTAGCAGACCAAGGAATTGAGTGTAGGTGCTTAATCTAGGTTCTCAGCTAATACATTACATAATGAGTATTAATGACGTATACAAGACTCCAAATGGTATAAGTTTAAATCAATTATCTATTATGAAAAATTTTATATGAGTGTTTTCAGTAATGACAACTAACATTTGCAAAAGTGATCAAAAGGTTAACGTGATCACACTACAAAGAGACAGCTAGTGTCTCTGAAGTCTGAAGGTTTTTCACAGTAGAAAAGGATGCTAGAAAGTATTGATAGGTCTTTCAATCTGGTCATGCTATAGAATAAAGCTGCAATGACTTCATACTAATTCTTGTTCTACTTTAAACTAGACTTCAAGAGAAAAAAGTGTCAGTGTAAACATTTGGATGCTATAATCTTTCTGTTGAATTTTTTTTCCACGACCCCTACACATATTGCCAAGCTTTACACTGGAGTCAGTCTTCTACTTCCATCACACCAGAGAACACAGACCTTCAGCACACAAAAGAAGAATAAATAGCTTGAAAAGAACACAACAATTTATTACATAGAAATCATTATTGCACTAAGACCAAAATATATTAAAGGTCAAAAAAAAAATCTATAAATTCCATATAAAGGAAGTTTGCTATTTCTGTGAGGAAAAAAAGTATACTTAAGAATTACAGTCCAAGAACACTTTTTGCTTCTACAGAGATTATCACATTATAGGCATGTTACTGACAATATATGCAGACTGTATGTTTCAATAATGGTTTAACAAACATTAGTCTTTGTGCAAGACTTGGAATCAAAGCTTTACAAGGCTTTAAAAATCTTGTTATAGATGTTCCATATGAGTAGACTGTAAAAATAAACTTTTGTATCAATAGCATACTCCCCAAAGCCCTGAAAGGTAACAAATACAAGCTATTACAAGCACCTTTGAACCAGAATTATGGCCTCTGCAGTCTTACTATCTCTTATGACACTGGCTATCAGGGAAAAATAACAGCTATGGGAGAAGGACTCATTGCTCAAGAGCAAATGGAGTCTTTGCAAGTTACAAAGCAATCAGAATAATTTCCAGACAACATGCTGTGATATTTGCATTGTCAGCTGGTTATTATGATGTATTGGAAGAGTGGGACATGGACATTGCTGTACAATGGAATCACACTGCGATAGTTGTAGTAATCTCATTACACAGCTTTTGCTTTTTCAAACTAAATTCTGAACAGCCATTGTTTTTCTTTTCTCAAAGCACACAGGACAAAAGAGCAAAAAAACCCAACAAAGTCCCAGGTGTTTAAATCCATAGTTTTGTGTAGTCTCTGTTTTGAGTGGTTCATTTCTTATTTTTTCAAAAAAAAGAATCCTTCAGCAAACTCACCATCTAAATATTGCCCCAGAAGCAGCTGTGAGTGAAATCATTAATAAAACTAGAATATTATGTATTTTTCCCATTGCAACTTCCACAGTCAATGCACAAAGCACTTTTTGACTTACCATACTACTCATGCCCACCATCTATTTAGCTTTCCTTTAATTAAAAACACAAAATATTTTTGAAAGGCTAAGCCTTATTTGCCACTCATCATAAAATAAAGATGTCTCTTACAGATTTTCAGGTAGCCTGATCTCAGATATTCTTAAAGATGGAGGTGTTTTTTCTTTTTACCACTTTGCAGTAAAGTTAAAAAATTTCTACAGTAACAATCAACAACCAGGAGATTATAATGCTATAGAAACAGAACAACCTTTTATAGGGTAGCAGTACCTGCAGACCTTCATTCAAATTCAGGATTTTGCTTACACCAGTCACTGAAGAGTCTAAGAAAGGGCTTTACACAAGGAGAACTTAAAAACCAGAGCTGTTGGAAAATATTTTGAGATTAATGTGATTGTAATATTTCTAATTCATTGCCATCATAACCATTATATTCTATAAATTTGAATACACATTCTTAAATACATAAGCCCCACAGGGTGCAGAATTGGTCTTAAGTAAGTTTTGAAAGTTATTAATTTTGACAGCAGTTTGCTCTTTGGAACAGGTCTGAAAGCTGCCTCCACCTCAAACCCTGTGGACCAAGATCCATAAAAAAAAGCTGAAGCAAAGGAAATAAAGCTCTTTTTCCCTTCCTTTTGCATGAGGATAGACAAAGCACTGATCTGCATGTGATCAACATCTTGTTTGTTGCAATCACCATGCCAGAGAAACAAACACCTTCAGAAACTAGTGACAGATGAGACTCATTCACTTCCACTGGATAGATGTATTTAGTTAACATATAAACTGAAGCATCTAAGAGCAACTGCAAAACCTGAATCCTTTATATCACGAAAATGATTTCATTTTCATGGCTTAGCCCTTCAGAAATGATATAATTGTAACTTAGATTAAAAAATTGAATTTAAATTATCAATTAAGTTCTAATAACAAGGTTTTGTTTGTAAGTTAGAGCTTGTGACCTAGATGTGGAAGGTAGAGTCTATAGGCTTCAGTTTACACATTTTACTATCTGAAGAATGCACTAGGTCAGGTAAGTCCTTGGATAGGAAAAAAGTCTATCTACTGACTGCTTTGGGGACATTTAATGAACAGTGCTAGCACTCAATCAAGAACTATATCATCATGGATACTGAGATCAGTACTGAATAAAAATAAAAAAACCTGACCAGAACACACTTTGTCCATCAGGGATGACATTGCAGTTCATCCCTGGTATAGCGTAAGACCCTATATTCTACTTCACACTTACATTCCCTGAAGGAATGGGATGACACTCCTTCCATTCATAAACACACAAACATTGTAAATTCAGAAAGTACTTTCGTTTGTGAAAGAAACCAGCCCTAACACTTCAGAACCTCTAGTTTAAAAGGCATGTTCATGCTCTGTGCCAGCAGATAAGCATTCTGTGTGGGGTGTTGCTTTCCATTTTTTTGAGACAGCTAGTCAAAGCTTTTAGATTACTTCCTAGGAAAAAAAAAGCTTTCAGATAGAAGTATAAAGATTCTCTGAAAAGGAAAATGCTTACAAAATGTACCTTGCAGTAATCCTATCTCTCACCATGTCTGCAGCCCCTCATGTTTCTGTGCATCAGCAGTAGAAAGCACACTCTCTCCATTCACTCATTGGGATGAACACTTAAAAAAAGACTTCTGAATACAGCAGACTCCAGATGTTTCAGATTGCTGTGTGGGCACAGAGTGAGGCTATTGAGTTTCACAGCCAGAAAATAAAATACAGAAAATTACCTTACCAGGACATCAAAGTAGCAGAGATTACTGCGCTTCTTTCATAATCATCAGATGATTAGAGAGCATTTTCCTCATTAAAACCTCTTACAAGGGATCACCATTTTCCAACTCTTCATTTACTCATTAAGCTACATCTAGGTTTTTACTTCTCTAATTGCAATTTGATACAAGCTCTTTAGTCCTAAAATGCCGGTTTGTGTTTTTTAAGAAGGAAAAAGGGCTTTAACACCTACCGAGTAAAAATATTGTTTTCATTGAAGAGACCCTGAATTTAAAGCTGCATAATTGCGACATGGGTTGTTTTTAAAACACACCAACAGTTCATACAATATCTGACCAAAACAAACAAGCCAAGATTCAAAAAGACCCACAAGGGACAAAAGTTCAGCACAGCAACCCAAATCCTCTTCTTCAGCTGCTTGTGGGCTACAAAATGACATGAGAAAGCAGTAATGAAGGTAATGCGGTCAACTGTTTTCTACCTCACTAAAGTTAAAGCTCTCCATGCTAAACATAAAGATAACCAAATCTCTCAAAGAAGGAAATGAGTTTTTTTATAAGGAAAATAGGTATTAAAAACATATCTCCCAGTTTACAATAAGGACATGGGACAGGGAACAATACAAACTAGTGGTCTGGTGCTGGAGGAGCTGCCAAGCAAGGCCTTGAAGCAGTTGAGGGGTTGCCCCAGACGAACACAGCCAGCCCCAGCACTGGGCACAGCTGAGTCTTTCAGCCGCGGGCAGGCACCAAGAGGAAAGCCTTGGGAAGAGTGGGCAAAATGTTGCCCAGCAGCCAGAGTTGAGAGGCAGAGAGGGAGAAAGAGTCCTGCCAGCTCCGATGGAGAGCAGGATTTGGGCAGGAGGGGCTCCGGGGGCCCTGGCAGAGAGACCCCTGGGACAGACCCCACTGGGGAGGGACTTCCCTGTAGCCGCTGGGAAGGGCCCAGGCTGAGGCAGGAGACACCTGAGGAGGAAGGAGCGGCAAAGCTCTTTTGGGCTGATGACCCTGGAGTGAAGTGGAGACCAGGAAAGAGCAGGAAAATGTTGGTTTAAAGCCTGTCTTTGTTTCTTACTACTCAAACCTATTTTATTTGTCAATACACTACTTTTCTCTAAGTCAAGTCTATTTTGCCCATAATGGTAACTCATAAGGGATTCTCCCATCTATCTCAGCTCATAAGCTCTTTCATTTTATTGCTTCTTCCCAAGGGGAAATGAGCAAGCAGCTAGGTGGATACCTTAGAGACAGCCAATATCTGCCCACCATAAAATATTCAGATGCAAGTCACCATTACAATACAATAATATATTTTTCCCCTCCAGAACTGAAAGTCAACATAAAGGTATTGTGATTGAGTATGATGATTTGGGTATAGCCTGGACTGCAACAATTCAAGAGTTCTGGTCCATATACAAGTCAAAAAAGTAATTTCCCCCAATAAATTATTTGCTTTTGGTTTCAGTTTGTGTCCCTTTTCAAAGTTCTCAGGTACTGAATATTAACGTGGTGTCTACACAAAGTCAGATTAAATGTTTGAGACACATTGTAAGACCTTAAGCAAAGTCATTAAGTTAAAAAGGCATTTATTTCCAGCAAAAGACTATATGACATAAGCATGTTAGCTTTTTAAACAAAAGTACCACTGTAAAGATACTTGGGGAAGAGCAGTGCAAACCACTTCAGTTGAAGTCAAGATGAAATACTTACTCCTCCAAAACATCTCCATTTGTAGGGATTTTATTTTAAATATTGCTTCAAGATTCATTTGTCAAAATTACTTTGCAAATAAAGTATTATATAACTAATGTGAAAGGGCTTTAGAGTCATTTTCTACTATGCACGTGAATGAAGCTATATATGACTAAAGCTGCTAAGTAAATCAGATAATTTGCATTACTCCTTTCATAGTGCATTCTTACAATTTTGGCCTTTAACTTAATTATCCTCCATTTCATCTTTGACTGTATTCACATTGCAGTTTAGCTTTCCAAATGGATGCATATTGCAAGTGAAAAATTACCTTTAAAGTGCAAAGATCGGGAAAAGAGAGAAATTGCTGAAGACAGTTATTTTTAACAACTTCTCTGAAGTGTAGGCTCACCATGTTTCTACAATAGAACTCCAAGCCTTCCCTTGTAAATTTCAGCTGGTAGCTGATACAACTATTTTTAAGTATCCCTTATGGACATGCAGGGTAGTCTTCAAGTCATTAGTTTAAAGCCAATGACTTGATACCTAATCTATAGGAGGGTAGGGTTAAGGATTAGGTGATACTTCAGAAAAGGTTGAGAAAAATTGAGCATTCTTTTAATTTTTGTTTGATATTGCAAAAAAAAAAAATCTGCAGAATGTCCTTAAGCTGCTGGTGAATAGTGAGGAAAATAATAATGCAGTATCTGTTTTTAAATAATGCTGCTAAAACAGAATCTGGAATTTACAGCCTGGTGAGATTCATCCCATTACTGAGTAAACTGATAGAGAATCTAATTAAAGATAGGATGGTAGAACAGTTGGATAAATATAACTTGATAGACTCAAGCCAGCGTGGCTCCAGTAAGGGGAGGAGGGGAGTGGGGGAAAGAAATCTCACTCCTCTAACCCAATAGAGGTACTCTTACAAACAAAAACAGAGGGGGATGGGGGAGAAGCAGATGAAGGTAGGCTTAATTAACTTCAGTTTTCAAAAATAATATAATTAGTTCTTTCCTAGAGGACTATTAATTTTTTTAAATTACACATAAAAATATTAATTATTTAGTGTTATGTCACCAGCTGTGTACTAGGCAGCTTTCTAAAGGGGCAAATATCTTGATTTAGAAACTAATTAAGCAATCGGAAATAGAGTTTAGAAGTTATTCCTCAAAACAACCCCAGACATTTTTTCCTGTTGAAAAAAAATCTCATGGATCTATGCAGTTAATGATTTGTCAAGGGAAACAGCAAACAGGTGACATTTCCCCATGACACCACACTGGTTCCATTATGAAATATTATCGTGATCAGGGAGACATTTAAGATAGAATAATATGTTTATACCTGGGAACTATGCAAGATGATAGCAAATAATTTTTTTTTAAGTATGAGATTAGGAGTTCACCATCAAGAATGATGAGGTTAGTTGTTGGATATTAAAAATCCAAACAGAATGCTTACATACATCCACAGAATAACAGAATCTCAAGGGCTGGAAAGGACCCCATAAGATAATTTAGTCCAATTTCCTTGCCAGATCAGGACCATCTAGAGTAATTCACACAGGAACTCATCCAGGTGGGTTTTGAATGTCCCCAGAGAAGGAGACTCAATAGCCCATCTGGGCAGCCTGTTCCAGTGCTCCCTCATTCACACAGCGAAGTTGTTCCTTGTTATTTCTTTGAAACCTGTTATGTTCCAGCTTGTACCCATTACCACTTGTCCTATCATTGGACATCATTGAGAAGAATCTAGCTTCATCCTCCTGACACCCACACTTCATATATTTGTAAACTTTAATGAGGTCACCCCTCAGTCTCCTCTTCTCCAAGCTGAAGAGCCCCAGCTCCCTCAGCCTCTCATCCTAAGGGAGATGCTCCAGTCCATTAGCTTTGTGGGCCTGCACTGAACTCTCTCCAGCAGCTCCCTGTCCTTCTTTAACTGAGAGGCCCAGAACTGGACACAATATTCCGGTTCTACAGAGTCAACCTAGAAGAAGTAAGTAAACTTAAGCAAAAGAAAGTATCAGAACTGACTGACATTTTAAAAGCCATAAATGAAATTTAAGATAACCATTCTTAATGTACATAGGTAAACTAGTCATCTAAAGAAGTCTTTACTTTCCACCTTGATGTTTCATCTCTTCTACAATGATTAGAATTTGTTATCTCAACTCTTCTTCCTGTATTAAAATCTAAATCATTGTCAAATACAGTCAGAGACATAGCAAATTGGAGGACATAGCAGAATGGTTTACCACTGTTAGCTGGTAAGCATCCCAGTTTCACCTGGGACAGTTAATTTTCTTCCTAGTATCTGGTACAGAGCCATGCTTTGGATTTAGTGAGAGAATATTGTTGATAACACACTGATGTTTTGGTTGTTGCTAAGTAACACTTACTCTAAATAAAGGACTTTTCACTTTCCCAGACTCAGACAGCAAGCAAGTGCACAAGAAGCTGGAAGGGAGCATGATCAGGACAGCTGACTCAACTAGCCAAAGGGCTGTTCCATACAACAGACATCATGCTCAGTACATAAACTAGAGCAAGTTGGCTGGGAGGGACAGATCACTGCTGGGGCATCAGACAGCAAGTGATGAGTACTTGTATTGTCGGCCTTTGGTTTTGTTTATTTTTTCCTTATATTCCTTTTCAATTATTATCTATTTTTTGTAGTATATTTTTATTACACTGGCCTTAACAGTTTTACTTTTTTTTTCCCCCTCAACTCTCCTCCCCATCCCCCTGGAAGCAGGAGTGAACAAGCAGTTGCCTGTTTAGTTTGTGGCAGGGGCAAAACCATGACACTGACATACGTCTAAACATAAGAACAATTATAACCATAGGAAGACAGAAGATGTCTGAAGGAAAGAGAAAGCCATTCATTGGTCTTAAGGTTTATCATTTTTGGCAAAAAAAGTATTTAACTGCACATATGGCTAAATTTTATGTCTAAACCTTGCACATAATGAAGCAGGAATAAAGAATATTCTTCCAAAATTTCTATAGAGATTGTAGAGGTAAAACAAAGGGCATAAACTACTGGAAGACAGCTCCCAATAATCTGGAGATGTTACTCCTGTTAACCAGGTAGTTTGAGTATAAGAGTAATTGCTGTCCTTTACATCCACCAAAGAAAGCAGAAACAGATTAGTTTTCAGGGGTAACCAGATGTAGGTAATACCTTGCAAACAGTTTGGCAGCACCAACTATTCAGCATCCTGGAGGGTCAGGCAGGGCTCTAGCACCCTGCTGTATCCCAGTGGGTGCAGGTACATTTACAGTGCTTTTTTAATAGCTGCAGCCACATGCACACTTTGCAGAGCACATAATGGGATGCTGCCCTGCTTTCAGACCTCAGCAAAACCTCCTTTCACAATTAATAAACTCTCATTCTCCATGATCTTATCAAGGCACAGGACCTCCTCCTCATCCCCTCCTCACCTCTACCAGACAGTCACAAGCAGATAAAGCAAGAGGAATGGAAGGTGAAGTGGAATCTACTTCTGTTCTCAGATCCCTGCAGTAGCATCTCTACTGCTGGAGAAGCTCTGTGTGTTCCCCTTCAGTTTACTTACTCCAGGTTTCCAGTATTTTGAAACTCACCCTTATCCTATATGTCTCAGTTCTTATTAATTTTAAAAAGCCTAAAAATATATATCATTTCTTTAAATGCAGGGAGAGAGGATCAAGCCACCTGGAAAGCCAGAGAGCACCAGCCACAAATACACGTAATAAGGAAGTATAAGGCAAGTAAATGGTGAAAAACTAAAGAATAGGAGAAAGGAGAAAGCATATCTAGCTTCAAAGAAAGACTTACTCTACAAAGCATATTAGAATCAGGAAGAAATGAAGATTAAAAAACAGGTTTAAGTTCCCAGAAAAGCCAAGATAGTTCATGCTGGAAATGAAGCAATAATATGTATTCAAACAAGCTTGGAAGTGAATTAAGATTGAACAAGCTATCTGTGTCAACAATTAGCACTGAGAACACATAAAAATTCAATACCAAACAGAATAATTAGGGAATTGGATCTTCCTTACCAATTGCCTGAAGGTTATTAGGGAGTTGCCAAATATCCACAGATTTACTTTTCCCTCCATGTTTGTGACTCTGGGCAGAGCATATTGACTCCTGGGATGCCTTCAGCAAGTACTGAAGGTTTTTAGGTCTGTATTTCTTTTTTTATTCCTCACCTGATTACCTCAGAGTTTTGGGCTAGGTTTGTATATTGAAAATTTGATTCTAAGCTTTGGATGCACTCCTCCCTCTCCCGTCATCCCTCACTTTACTCCCAGTTTACATTCAATATTTGTTTCTTGGGTTTCTGTAATCTCAAAGGGAGTTTTCATTTTTTTTCCCCACCTATCAGGATCCATCTAGTCTGACTGAGAAACACAGCTATACCAAAGAGTATCGTGTGCTCAAGAAAACAGACTTGGAAACATCCCTTCCTGAGATGTTAACCTACAGGTTTTGGATCTTTTAAACTAGAGTTGGTGCCTTCACCTTGGTATCTAATAGAGCTTGAAGAACTTTATTAATTTTGTCTAATCATTCTGCACAGTTATACTTTGCTCTTTCATGATGACTGCTGGCAAGAAGATCCCACAGTTTAATTGTATTTTGCATGACAAATACTTTTTTCTTTGTTCTATACCTGCTGTTTGATTATTTTGTATGTCCTTCATTCTTGTATCATGAGACATGAAAAATAAATATAAAGTCATTAATTTCTGGTCATTCATCATTTCACAAGCCATTAGCACATTTGTCTCTTCCCCAAGTTAAAGGTTAGTCTTTCATCATACTGAAGCTATCGAAAATTGTCTGATTATTCTTGTTGCTATTGATAGCTGGGGGATTGAATGATGAGTTTGAGTGACAAACATCAACTTTTCTTTTGCTTGCAGGAGGAAGAACAGTTTAAACACAAATTAGACATCACTTATCTGACCTTCTCAACCAAACACCTCACTTGAATTAGCCAAAGCAAATTACCAGCACCTTATTTTGCCATGCAGACCTGTTCCAGGAAGCAAAATATTATTTTCTTCTGAAAACTCCTAAAAAGAGTTGCCCTTTACAGTAGTTATATTTTTAAACAAATGAGAATATTGATGTTTTTCCAAACCTATTTTTAAACATTATCACTGCATAAACTCACTTTAGCTATCTTAATGATCATGCCTTATACTTAAACAGTAAAATTTCAAACCATCTGCAGAATTAGGTAACTTCCAGATGGAAAAAACATCATCTTGGTAACAAGATTTACGGACAGACTAAGGAAAGATGAACCGAATCAATCTGTACCACAAGCTTCAGCTCAGTTTAAACTAATAGTTAGCTCTCATTTTATGTAAGACTGAGGAGATAGTGGGAAAAGTAAATTTAAAAAGTTAGTGTTTATTTTTTATTTTTTTCTGAGTATGTGACCAGATTCTTCTTTGTTAGAAGGCCACACAGACTGTTTTTTTCTGGGAAATACATAACATTTAGTAATGTCTGCATTTTTTTTAACATAAGCTAGTGAACTGAATTCAATTTAATGATCCTAAACATCTGCAGTATCAGACCATAATACACTTTTACCCATCAGCAAACTATTTTTCTTTATTTAAATATTGAAATTTTATTTAATAGCCAATTCAACATTTCCAGAGTCCTCTTATCCTACTCCCGTTCAAATGCAAGACTAAATGACTGGGAGCAGAAACCCAAGAAGCATTTGTCTTCCACAGTGTAGTGGGAGAAGAGATGGAGAGAAGTGTGTCTCAAAACTTCACAGTTATGAATGTGGTAACCAGATAAGGGAATGAAAAAGAACAGACTTAAACACCTCCAACACTTACTGAAGACACCTAGGAATTATATCTTCAGGTCCCTCACAATGTAAAGATTTGTCTCTAAATTATGAAGTTATTTCATTTTTTAAGTTCACTAGATCATTCTGGGGAAGACTCTACATAAGGAGAGTAGTCTAATCCTTACCCCTAAACCAAATCCATCATATCACAACGTTAAACTGACAGAAGCTAATTGGATGAAGGTCAGGGGAACCTTCCTTCCCTTGAGCTGGGAATCCATGATAGAGGCAGGAAGAGTACCTGTCATTAACATAACAGTCATTGCTAGATTAATCCTGAAGGTTTCTACAAGGTTGTTAGCTTCACCCAAACCAAAGAAGACTGCTTTCTTACATCTCTCATTCCCTTAGTTAGCCTCCTCTGAGTGTGAGCAGGGTAAATCAGTGTGTTAAATTCAATACTACTTAGTCACTTTCAATACATTCTAGATCCTCTTCAAAATTGTTCATATTCATGGTAATAGAACAGAAGCTCTATAAGTTTTCTTTGCTCCATGTAGTGCTTATCGCTTCATATATTGTGACCAGTTACAGTCCACATTGAACGGAAGGAAGATTCAAGTGTTTTTAATGGGGCTGCAGAATCTGTAGAAAGCACTCCTGCAGTACTCCCTGGAGTGGAATACACAATATTGAATGCAGTCATTCAGCAGCAACCGTAATGAAAGGCCTATTGCTGTAGCAGCATCATATTCTGATTATATAACATGACACAGTACAACAGTAGTTAAGGGTGCAGCTGATTTAACTACATGCTGGGACACTGAAAATGTACAAGCATCAGCAGGATCTAATTTTTCTTGATTTGGGAGTGTTGCAATTCTGTACAGCATGCTGTGCATCAAAACCATCCCAAGGAAATCTATTACAGGTAAAAAATTAAAAAGTTCCCCCACCCCTTACATTTCTCTGGAATATATTAAAGACAAAATCATTTGAAAGCTTTACGAAGCACAAATATAACACCACATACTGCCTTTCCAAGGCTGGGGCATTGAAGAAAAGTTGAGACAGATAACAGAAGCAATTGGAATTATCTAGAAATACAAGTCACGTATTTTAGCTCAGAAGAGCCTAGCAAACATTATGTATGGTCTAAACTTAAAGCTTCCTGTAATGTTAAAGTGCAGTAGATTAATGTTGGAGCACATATTGGAATTGCAGTACAAGGCACTCAGGAGAAGCTCTTAATAGCTCTCCTTCGAAAGAGACAGGTCTTGAACATAAAAGTCAATCAGCAGGAAATGCCATAAAGCTTACTGATAATGAAGATAGATAGACGTTAATCTCAAATGTAGGTTAGCCAGATAGGTGGCCAGATTAATTAATACTTAATGATTCACATGCATGTCTGCTTCCCTATGCAATCTGTTAACATTGGAAAGTGACTTGATACCTCCTTAAAGCTACAACCCTAGGTCCCACAAAACACAAGAAAACCCTGTATTAAAAAAAACCTCGAGGATAAGTAATCAGATAAGGTGTATGTTAAAGATGAAAATTTAGGCTAATGAAATCATGTCTCTTATCCTTCATAATTACCTCTTTATGATTATTCTTTTACAGGTATTACTCATCAGGGATAGAATATAATAAAGATTTAACAACATACTTATCCATTTCTGTTTATGGACAACTCTAAAGCTTAGTTCCTATCACATACTAATTTAGCTGTCTATATCAAAGCCCAGTTGACTGTATAATTGGATCAGGCACTCCAAGGATAACAAACTGAATAACAAAATCAAATCCTAGCATAAGAGATTTAAAAAAAATCATTGGGCCCAAGCAAAAAAAATCTTGTACTGCTAATTATCCATAACTACTCAGAAAAATATGTTACTTTTTTGTCCTGCCTTTTAGAAGCAAGAGGTAGAGTAGAAAGAAAAAAACAAAAATGCTCGGAAGTCAGTTAGAATTGACAGTATCCACTTTGACAATTGTTTGGAAACAAAGCAATGATTTCAGATATTTTTCCAAGGTCCTTACACACTTGCCACTAACTTTCCCTTCTTTCCTACCCAAAGACCAGAAAGAGAGTAATGATGATAATTATCACCTGGCTCCCTAAAATTTCATATTGTTTTAGAGTCAGACATTTAGAATATGATATTTCATACATTGTTATTCAATTTTGATCTTACAAGGTGGAAGTGATACATTGCATCTTTCCAGTTTTGTTTATGCTACAAGTTTTTATCTACAGCTTAAGTCTTTGTTAGGGGAAAAAAAAATCCAGTTACATAAAAGACTCTCATGTGACCAGAGCTAAATACTTTGCAGCACTAAGCTGCCATTAATTAACAATATTTAACACCTGTGAGAGGGCCCATTCTCTTTCAGTAGCCTTAAAGATGGCTAGAACTTGGTTACATGTCTGGCAACAGAAGCCTGGCAGTGTTTTATGCATAATGGTATAGTAAGAAACAGAAATCACAAGTAATTCCTTAACAAGGGTTGCAAGTGATACCATCACAAGGTAAGTTCACTTCAATATCTTTTGTCACAATTCAAGTTTAAGAAATTGACTTGAAAAACTGTAGTCTTGTGACTCAAGATGAAATTCAAACAGTTTCACAAGGGACAGCACATGGATCAAAACAAAGGTCCCAGATGTGCCAATGTTAGTATAAGTTGGATTTACATTTATGAATTCACTGATCCATGAACATGAGAAACAATAAAAGTGAGAAGAGAGTACCTTGGCTGCATTTTTGTTTAGCAATAGATATCCAAGTACAAGAACTGAGAACACAATGTTTATCTACTACAGCCAACATAATGGTTCTGAATATTTAACACTAAATAGGAAAAAAAACCCAACACTACACATTTCAAAGCATTACTGGTTTTGATACGTAGCTGTGAGTACCGAAGGCACAGACAAAGAAACAAATGTGAAATGACTTCAGAGAAACCCTAATACATTTCTCACTAAACATGCCAAAGCCACAGAATATCAATTTTTCTTTGTGAGCAACGTTTTCAGAATGAAGTTACAAAGTCTAAAGCTACCTAAAGAACTAAAGCCACCCATAGGACTACAGCCTGAGTCTTCAGAAGGAACTAGTGTTCCTCCTAGAATATCCATTAGATTGAGTTGAAATTCATTCCAGAATTAAGCCAAAAAAAAAGCAAGCAAATACTTGATGCATGTAAGATGCTGTTCTTAGGGATACAGACAGCCCCATAAGTACATGCTTGATTTTCAAAGTATCATCCTATTAGTGTTGTCAACACTACCAACATCAGAAAGGCCTTCTTTTGTAAGAAAAGCACTAGTAATCAAGCTACTCCAGCATATGTTTTCTTTTGAAATCAATAAGATTTAATCACACACTTAAATATTTGGTTGAATTATCATCCCTTCTTAACAAGGATTTCATACAGACTCTTCAGAAACGAGTCAGAGTCACTGATCAAAATGCTAAAGTGTAATGCAAGATTGATAGAAGAAAAGACTGTGTGTGGTTTTTTTTGATTGTGTGTTTGGTTTTTAGTGGTTGGTTATTTTTTGTGTGTTTTGGGTGGGGGGGGTGGTTTGTTGTTTGTTTGAGGTTTTAAACAACTAGTTTTTGTGATTTTTTTAACTAAAATAGTGAAACATCAAATAACTGCTTAAGCACTTAACAGTATTAGCCTTTAGGACTGATGCTGTATGTGGGGTACAGTCCCCAGGAAAGGAGTAAGACTAAATAGATCTACAGATCTAAACAAGATCTATATAGTCTATAGAGCTACATTCTATCCTGCTAATACTTTTTTTAAAAAGGAAAAATGGAAGCCACTAAAATAAGGCTGCCATGAAAATTACAGTTATTATCCAAGGCCCACATCTATAGCTTCTTCATTTTTATATATTTAATAATTAAAAGCAGATGAGAGATTGCTGCTAGTAGGAAAACATCTCAAGAGAAGCAATGTCACAAACACAACTAACAGCCACCTCATGCGAGCTAAACACTTGGTTTTTTGACTACTCTTTATCTCTAGCCCTCAAAGAGAAGCTTAAAGGATCAAATGCTCAAGGAAACTATTCATAAGCACTACTGCAAGTCTGCCAAACAAAGCTAGCACCATTCAAGCTACTCAGTAACACTGACTGCTCTGAAAAAGTTCTCCATTAAGAAATCCTCCCACCAAAATCTCAGTCACAGAAATTACCGGCCCCAACTTCTCCTGGCAGCCTAACTGCTCCCTGCATTCAAGATAAAACAAAGGTCTTTAGAAATAATTACATAAAGTTTGCCTCCACCACCTCAACTCACCTTAGAAGTGATCTGTAGACTACAGATAATCCCAGGAACCTCCACACATTCTTCTACCAACCAAACCACCATCCAGCCTGGCTGCCTGCCTGCCACTTCCTTAAGTACTGTTACCTCTCATATTGCTCCCAGCTGTTTCCCTCTCTGCAGGTTAAAAGAACAGACAAGAAGTAATTGCTTTTCTCTGATCTAGCACATCAGGTGTCCTGCTTTAATTCATTAGTCTCCATAGTGACAGCTTTCTGCTAGGCTTACTCCACCTGACTTTCAGTAAAATGAAGATATTCAAGAAGGAGTTACACTTTAAATTTTCCCTGAGAGCATAACTGTTTGTCCTTAAAACTGTTTGTCCTAGTTAACCTGAAAATACAGTGACAAAATATTTGGAAAGTAAGCTTTTTTGGGGGAGGAGGGTGTGAGGAACAAAAAGTTGGTCAAAAGGCAAAAAGTAATCACCTTGACTAGATCAGAGATTATGTTAAGGAAAAATTGACTTTGGATTAAGTCCAAATCAGAATTTCTTTGGGCTAAATAAAGGAAAACAATATTTGTAATAAGGTGAAAGACAAGTATGTAGTTTAGATAAAATGGTATGAAAATATAAATTAGATAGGTCAACATCTGTTAGAAATAGCTCCTTTCAATTCCCCCCCAAAGAAAAAAAATCAGAGAAAGCTTAAATAAACAAAATCTAAACTATGAATGAAGTTATGATACCTAATACAAATAACAATATTCTGTGCTTTCTATAGGTTATAGCTATCCTACATGTATAATGAATATATAAACCAGGGTAACATGAGGGAAAGAAAGAAAGGCTATCACTCAAGATTGCTGTGCATCTTATTTACTGTTCACCACACATATATTGTGCCTCAGTAGTGGATATAATACCAACTGCTGTTAAAATGGACTTTGATATTTCTAATGAGGACACTAACCTTAAAAAAAACTTTAGTGTATATATATGTAGAAAGTGTTACATTTTTAATACAGTTATATTTTACAGGGAAGACCTATCAAGTCTGTTGTACTTAAATGTACTCCATTATATCTCTAACTTTATTTGTGGCCGTTTAAGGGAATGAACCAAGAAAGTAAATCAAGAAACAATGAGTTTGCTTGTGTGCTGGTTTTGGCTGGGATAGAGTTAATTTTCTGTTTTAGCCATCGCTGAGCAGTGCTTGCACAGTGTCAAGGCCTTTTCTGCTCCTCAAGGCATCCTACCAGTGAGTAGACTGGGAGAGGACACAGGTGGGACAGCTGACCCTAACTGATCAAAGAGATATTCCAGAACATAGCAATGTCATGCTCATCGGTAAAAGCTGGAGGAAGAAAAAGGAGGGAAGGAATGTTTGGAGTGATGGCAATCACCTTCCTGAGTTCCTATTATGTGTGCTGCAGCCCTGCTTCCCTGAAGATTGCTGAACATGTGCCTGCCCATGGGATGTAGGGAATTAATTCCTTATTTCACTTTGCTTGCGTGTGCAGCTTTTGCTTTCCCTTACTGAAGTGTCTTTATCTCAACCAATGAGTTTAATCACTTTTACTCTTCTGATTCTCTCTCCCATCCCACTGTGGGGATTGAGCGAGTGTCTGAGTGGTGCTTTGTTGCTGGCTGGGTTTAAACCATGACAGCTTGGAACTTACAGCAGACTTCCTTGATAGTTTGGATTTCCTCCCTCATATAAACCAGAAAAAACTCATTTTTTAAAAGAAGAATGTATTAATTAGGTATAATCCTAATCAGTGCCAGTTAAGATATTTTTGGCATTAGACTACTGATTCCATGCCTATTTTGTGGCCCTGTGAACTCCTGTGAGGCTGGCAGTCCTCTGATTAAGCATTCCAACCTGCCCTAGCATCACCCTAAGAAAAGGTCCTAAGCAGTCCTATAATAGAACATCTGATGTGGAAGCAAATTGGCACCATAAGCAGAATAATGTTCCTGTTCCAATCCATGATAAATATTTCATGTGGTCCCTTTCCAGACATGTAAGAAAATAGATTAGCTGTTCTTCAAATAGCTGAAAATACCTTCTGACAATAGTCCATCTCCATGAGGGCTTCAGTATGGATGTGAGTGTGATTTTCTTATCCTATGCTCATGCAAATATTCACCTCTCATTATTTTCCCCTTTCTTCTGTGACGATGCAAAGTCAGACCAAATAATTTTGATTCCTAAGAAATAAATTTGATGGAAAGCATTGTTTGGGTAATAGAAAGCCTACACCAGCACCCTGCCCTACTGTCTAAAAATTCTACAAGTTCTACAGATAATTCTCACTGAATAAGAGATAAGCAGCATTTTACTGTGACCATTAGCAAATGAGCAGAAAGGCTGCTTGGGGCTATTGTCAATTTTGTGTCAATTAAGTACTTCTTGAAGCCTTGTTGGGGTGCCTTCAGAGCATTTATGCAGCTTGTGTATGGCAAATGCCACTATACACAAGGATTTTTCACTGACTTCTCTGTGGCTAATAGGCTCACCAGCAATTTTTGAAGGAAAATATCTTTTTTGTGCTTGAAGAAAAAATTAAAATGCAAAATTTAGACCTCCTGTACCTTAACACTTGATGGTATAGCCTTCTATGATTTGTAATATAAACAAAAGAATGTCATAATTAATAAAAGAAGAAAATGCAATAAAAGGATTATAGGAAAGTGGTGTAATTTGCAAATAGATGGCCATATCAAAGTCAGTGAGACAGAAAATACATAGCTCTAGGCTTAGATGTATTTTTCCTGCTGTTGGCAGTGATGAATTGTCTACTTGGTGTTGTGATGGCTGGACCTTTATTAGAGTGCTTAGTACCAATTAAATTTTTTAAAGGTCTCTCTGCTTCATGATGTGCTGTACTAGTTCCTGGCCAAGCAATCAGAATATGCCATAATGAGAAACTGATTGCTTTAGAAGAAAATCCGGTGTGTTTTTTTCTCAAGGATTAAATTTAATGAAAATAGAACCAGGTTTGACTATTTAGATATGATAGAATTATAAAATCGTAGAATCATAACATCATAGAATGGTAGAAGTTGAAAGGAACATCTAGACATCATCTAGTCCAACTCCCCTGCTCAAGCAGTAACACCTAGATCGGGTCACACAAGAATGCATCCAGGCAGGTTTTGAAAACTTCTAGGGAAGGAGACTCCACACGCTCCCTGGCAGCTTGTGCTAGGGCTCCATTGCCCTTACTGTAAAGTATTTTTTTGCTCCAGTGTAAGTGAAACCTTTCATGTTCCAGTTTTTGATGCTTATTTCAAAAAGCAGGTATTGGTCTTGGTTTCTCTTTGGACAGTCAAGCAATAGCCATAGTCCAAAAGAAGATAAAAATGGTTTTCATATATACTAAAAACAGAACTACTCACTCATTAAGAAATTCTCTCAAATCCATTCATCTACTTAAGGAGATGATCCTCCCACAAAAATACTTCATTGTTTATCTTGTGTGTGAGCCTTTTTTATTGTTCTGATATTCGTGACCTGTCCTTCCCTATTTTATATTCTATTCCTTAATTAAGAAGAAACAAATGCAAAACAACTGAAAAAACCACTTGTACTATGGTAACTGCTTACTTCCAATATATTTCCCCTCTTCCTTTATCCAAAATGATATATTTCTAATTTCTTGTCACATTCTCAAAGCATATCAATATGTATAAAGTACTTGCAGCATTCAAAGACAACAAACCCCAAAAGGCTTGTAACTAGACTGCAGTCTGAAAACTGTAAAGAGAACGCTTTTTCTTTTCCTGCCCTTGATAAGTTTGTATAATTATTTTATGATTAATATATTTTTATTTCCTATTATATATCTTCTTTGTTTGAGGTAATGCTTTCCAAAAAATATATTGGAGGTGGCAGAATCACTGAAAAAATATTATTTCAAAATGGCACAAGAAAATGATACTTCCAATCTTATTAATTCTTCTATTTATTGAGGAAAAAGAATCCATAGACAGCCTAGGGGATCCTGGATCAAGTTCACCCTTTCCAGAGCTCTGAAACGAGAACACTGCTTGGGCAGATTCAGGGAGGGCTCAGGTAGGGATTGTGTCACAAAATTGAGTTAAAAATCCACACTAGAGTCCACCTTAACTGAAGAAATGCTCTACTTCTGCCAAGATTCAAAGGGATACTAACTAAATAATGGGATAGAAAAAAACCCTTTCAAATCTGACTTTTGAGAAAAGGAGCACACATTTCAGAGCAAGGTATTTAAATCTTAGAGCACATAACAAAACCAGCCCTCACCTTTAGAGAGGAATACACACCTCTTACTGGCACATTTTTTAGACTGATTGCCCGCATAACTCACCCATCTTGAAAGGCAGGAACCCTGCTGCTTACCGACAGCGATAGATCAAGGGAAGTTTTCATAACTCTGCCAGATTCAGAGGTTTGAAGCTTAATCTTCAATACAGGACCACACGGTATCATTTGGATTAGCTCCTGGCAATAGTCAAGCTACTGTGCTAAATCCAACTAAATCTAAAATATGTATGGAAATTGGCTGAGCTCCAAAGCGTAGTCATCAAGTGATCCTGAATTGCTCGGCTTTTGTCATCACTGGTAATTTAAAGAAAACATAAACTCATTGCCAAAAATAAATGAAAGGAGAAAAAAAAAAGAAGAGAAAGTACATTGAAAAACCACAATTTGCAAACCACTTGTGATTCCTTTTGTGACATCTCAGACTGCAGCTGCAGTGTAGCAAGTATATAAAAAATACTAAATTCTTTATTTCAGTTTTGTTTGCTCCTGAGAGGGGAGGAAGATGAAGGATTCCATTGATTTCCTCAAAAATATTTCATTTGATGTCCAGAGACTAATGAAGCTGGAAGTTAGATCTGTGGGTAAAGGCAGTAGTGCTACAGACAGCAAGCCTGGCTTGATGTGGAAGATCAGTCACATGCTTGAGGCTTGTAACATATAACTACACATCTGTAACATCAGCTACCAATGGCTTCATTTCCTCTTCATTGTTGGGGTTTTTTTTTCCTTTATCTGAATGAGATTAACTTTGGGTTCTTAATTAAGATGTCTGATATAGCTTCTGTGACATTCATCTGGGTTCTGTCATTCAGCCAGCTCTGGATCCACCTCACTGTCCACTCATCCAAGCCATACTGCTTGAGCTTTTTGATGACGATGTTACAGGAGACAGTGTCAAAAGCCTTACTGAAGCCAAGGTAGATGACATGCTCTGTTCTGCTCTCCCCTCATCTAGCCAGGCAGTTATGCACTCATAGAAGGCTATCATGTTGGTCAAACAGGATTTCCCCTTGGTGAATCCATGTTGACTCCTCCTGATAACCATCTTTTCTTTCATATGTTTATTAACAACTCTGAGGACAAGTTGTTCCATCATCTTTCCAGGGATGGAGGTGAGGCTGACTGGTATGTAGCTTCCTGAGTTCTCCTCCTTGCCCTTTCTGAAAACTGGAGTGACAATTCATTTCTATGATTGGACAGGTTTATCAGTTTGTATTGAAATACGGTGAGATTTTGAAGGAGTTAAATACAATTATTTGTTCAGCATGGTATGTTATTCAGAAATTGGTTGCTATCCGCTATTGCAGGAAAAGAAGTAGAGCTTATTTAAATTTTGTGCTATTTCTTTTGAATCTAATGAAAATTAAGCTATAAATGTAGACTTATTTTGATCTAATGAATGTCAAACTCATGAACAGAGAAAATCAGCACTGATGAATTCATGCTGGATGACGTAGGTGCAGAAATATGTCAAATTGCTACATAAGTACTGGATTTTAAGAACTATTTTGTAGGGTTGTCCATCTCTCTTTTCAGCTCATAGAATGTCTTGCTTGTTCTACTATTTCAGCTATTCACAGAAACTCTATTTATGTGTAATTATTCTTGTTCCTGGATGGGACAGTGTGATAGATGGAAATGTGAATGCAGTTTTGATGATTTAAGCCAAAATCTCCAGAATGGAGATAAATACATAAACATTTTAAAGCTGAAGGATTTTTCCTAACATAATAGGGCTGTGAAACTATATAAGAATTAATCTGAGCATTAGGTGTTCAAAGAATAACTCTGATTTGACCACATGTACAAAGGAAGCAGCATTTCTTGAAGTGTTGTGATAGTTTCTTCCAGTTCATTGCCTAGTTTGAAAGTATGAAAGCACACAAAGGAAACAGAAATGCTCAACTTTTTTTCTATTTCAGAAAGCTCAGTTTCAGTGGAACTGAGAAATCTATTCCTTTTTAAACCAAATTATTTCGATTCTGTTAATGCAAACTCTGCAGAATTTAGTGATCTGTGCTCAAAACCGGTCTTAACACAGCATTTATAACTCTGCTATAAAATCTTACACCCAGATATCACAGGTTTTATTTATTCAAAATTTGACAATATGGCTTTTTTCTTTTTTTCAAAAAGAAAATTAAAAAAAGCCAACAGGAAAACCCTTGGAGTGACGTGAATCAAAACAGAAATGTATAGGACTGAAAGACATTAATCTCATTAATGGAACCACAAAGAATTCTATAAATCAAGGTTTGAGTGAAGCTGGAGGACATTTCTCAGAATACATGATGACATATAGGCAATAATGAAAAAAAGTCGAAATGCCAATACAATAGACAGAAAAAGAAGAATCTCTTTAACTCATTAACCTTGAATGCATCAGATTTTCCTTTAAAACCAGCTTGTTGACAGGAAAATTTATGCTTGAGTAAAACAGGATTTTAAGTTAAAGATGATGTATTATTGAACAAGTATCCTTTCAGATATTTTTACTACAGAAAAAACAGAGATTTTATTTATTTCTTTAAGTGTAGTATCTTTCTTTCTCCCATTCGTACTTCTCTCCCCAAACCTAAAAAGCAAACAAGCACAGAATGGAGGAAATAAATTGATTGTGGTGAATCGTTGCTGGAACACCTCCGTAATGATCAGATGTTCAGTCTTTCAAAAGTTTCTAGTAACTCATTTCAAACAATAGCCTTCATCAGAGCTCTACTGAACATTTCAAAGTCACCACATGGTGTAAAAAGTTCATATTACGTCCTCAGAATGCCATCAAGGGGACTTGAAACATTTTTGAGCATAGACTTTTTGACTTGAAAAGTTTTAAATTGATGAATGTCAGCACAGAAGTACAAGAAGGGAAAGAAAAAAACCCAAACACATTAATCAGCTGTAGCTGATTCTCAAAGTCTCCATGTTGTGGTGTGTAGTGGCTCTGGGCAAACTAATTAAATCATTTCATATCCAAGTTTAAAGGTAAAATATGGAAGTCCAGACCATCAGCTATGGTAAACTGATGTAACTCCATCAAAAATCAATGTGCTATGCACAATCCAGCTAAATAATTCAGACACTTTCATTTTTTCTTGCTTTATATATACTCTAAACCAAAGTGAGCATGTCCCATAAATGACTGTTGAAAAGAAGGCTGGAGTTTGCATAACTGGCCTTATTTACAGGTAAAACATTACCTTGCTTACTGATTAAGGGAAAGGTTCGGCATACAGAATAAATTAGATTTTCCCCACAGAATGCCAGCTAAGAAAGTTCTAGGGACTTTTTGTTTCAATTTGGAGACTGTAATTAATTTTTTATCTTTTTTTTTTTTTTTAATTCCATGTAGGTTTGTTCTTGCTGATAACATGATCTATTGTTCTCTGAGATATGGTGAGATTGCCATCCCTTAAACAGACAGCACTTATAGGAAATTAAACCTCTACTAATGTATTATAATTATTACTTCAGAGTAATTTGCTGCTCCAGTAGGGAGTCAGAGCTAATCTGACGGTAACATTTCTTCTGTGGAGCCGTTAATATTTCTTCTATGCTGAATATCCACATAACAGATCTAGCCTGAGGCTGATTAATGATCTTGGTGCTGGAACAGTGATTTGTAGCTAAATCAGCCCTCACTAGAAGAGATTCAATGTTACTTCAATCAATACTGTTAAATAAGTGTAAACAGTGACTTTGGTTTGCAGAAATGTAGTCTAGTAAGGTGTGAGAGAAGCAATAAATTGAATTAAATAAGGGAACTCCTGCCATTCATGCACTTAATTTGAACATAGAAGTAAATTGTAAAAACTAAACAGGAAAAAAATATCCAATGTCCATTGCACAAAAATCAACACTCTGTGGTACTGCTTCACTAAATTGTAGTTCCCTAAACAATGTAGAAAAGAAATTGAGCAGTATGGATAAAAGAAATTGGCATTTCTTTTTTTGTGGACACAAACATGAAACTGAAGAAAAAGTTCAATAAGCAGTTTAAATCTAGGCAAAACAGAAGTAGAATATTGATGTTTTGAGCCCACCCTTTGGATCACTCTTTTTCCTTGTAAATTTACCACATTTCAGAATACAAATGTTTACAATGCTACATCATTATATGAAATAGCTATAGTTAGATCCTATGGATATAAATATAAGAGAAAAAGAAATTATTGTCACTTCCAACCACAAGTTTTTAAAGATTCTTTTCATTTAGAGTTCTGTATGACTGATAGTAACACAACTTCTTCAAAAACTTTTTTTCAAAAAGAAGATAACAATAATTTCAAAGCTTGAAATGTATTGATTAGTGCTTATAATAACCTTAAAATTAATATTTTGTGCTCTGAATTGAAGGGTTGAATTTTACATGAAGTAATATAACTTTCTTCTTATGAAACTCAAATATTCCCGATTGTAATTTTTTATTATTAGTTTATTTTCCAGGTCCCTTAATTTTTAACCTATTTCTTTTTCTTGAGAGGGCAAGGAAGAATAAGAAGGAAAAGTGAAGGGAGACTCCCTTCTGCAGTTTTCTAGCTTCCACTTGTTGGAAGACAACAGATATATAAAAATATTCATTTCAGACAATGTTATAGAAAATTGAAATGTGTCTGAAGAGAAACATTCTCTCATTCTTTGCAAAATATATATTTATATATTATTTCCATTCATACTTTTTGTCTGCAGAAAAATTTTCCAAACATCATTGAAATACTTTTCCGTATAGTCTGGTATTACCGCAGTGACATGGATAACAGGTGTGTCACACCATCAGAAACCACTGCAACAGAGAAAATCTCAATCTTTATTCGATGAAAGGTAAAGGAATAACTCCCTGCATTATGTATTTCTTTTCCTACTCACATCTAGGTTCCAGGGGGGACCCTGTCCAGTCTCAGGGCAATGGGGAGCCCACACCTGCTGAGCACCCAAAAAGCCACCCACCCCTCCATCTGATTCCATTTTGGCTTCTCTTTTCACACCCCGTCCTACACCTCAGCCTCCAGTCTGGCCCTTAGCTGCCATTCAGTGTTTCTGAAGGTTTCTCAGCTTTACCAGGAGAGCCTTTGTTAAAATAGTAGATAAAACTGCCTTTTCTTGTTTTCTCAAACCCTCCTCTCAAGCAAGAGAACCACGATAGTTCTTGGGGGCAACTCTTCTACAGTTCATCCATATAAAAAATTAATTTGGATCATTTCAGAAGCTGAGCAATTGTATTGGCAGAAAACTCCAGAGCATGTTATGGCTGAGTATTGTTATAACTGAAAATCTTCAATTAGGCTCCTGCACCAAAGCACAGAGACATTGCAGAAGCAGTGAAGTGTTTGCAGAAAGTAATTTGTTACACAACTCACCTGTAAAACGATCAGCCTCAAACCCTGTAGCCTTTAAGGGTCACTGATTGTCACACAGTAAATTTTAATAAATAAATACTTCACTGGGAAGAATAGTTTATGCAGTCTGAGAGACAGATATTATCAACAGTAGCAAATAGTTACATTTTCTTTGCTAAGACAACCTTTCTTACCCTAAAGCTTGGTTCCTTTACTTTAGATTCACTGAAAACTACAATTTTATTCTTAAAGATCTAAAGATAGATACAGTTCTTGGCTTTCTAAAGATGGATTCAGTTCTTGGGTCAAATTCTGGCCTTTATTTTTAAGCTATTTTTTTAACATCCTCACATTTCTTAGAAATCTATATAATTTTACTTTTGAAATTCAAACATAGTGTAAAAAATCAATCAGCTTGCATGACCACAAAACACTACTAACAATAACACATAAATCTTCCAGTCTCTATCATAATAGATCATGTTTGCTAGCCAAATGACAAGTGTCTTCCATATACAGAGCCTTGCTAGACATATGTCTCGACCAGTAAGTTCTTAGCTATTATTGTGTGGATGTATAGTAGATAAAATTAAATTTAGTAGTTTTAACCAGATGAAGTACGAGGAAAATACATAAAAATAAATATCTGAGAAACAGAAAGTTAAAGTGTCTTGCTAGAGGCTATCAACTGGAAGATGTAAGATTTTCTTGAGAAGAATGTATATGGCTTTTTGATGTATATATTCATGCAGATGAACAAAAAGCTCAGCTTGCACCACTTCCAGTTATGTTGCTTTCCTTCCTTTTTAGTTACCTTCTGTGGTAACTTTCTTACAAGAACCCCTAGCAGTAGGAGTCATTGTAACACTGAGACCACACAAGAGAAACAAATTCCTTTCCCAGAATTCTGTTTGCACTTAAAGCTAGACCCACACTCCTAATTCTGTTAATAAGGAAAATGAAGTTTCAGTTTTTGTATCACATACTTACATAAAACAGAACAAAAAAGTCAGTGTTTTGAGTAACCAGCATCTCCTTTCTCCATTCTAAAAAATGTGCTGTTTTCATTAATAGATCTGCCTTTATAAATAAATATTTAGCATTAAATATATTGTTTATTTTTTTTTTCCTTATTGATTATGTAGTTCACTGCTGTAAGTACAAAATGAAATCCATCTTTTAAGAGTCATGGAGTCTTGTATCTCAGTAAATAAAATACTACCATCACCAGTAACAATGTACTAATGCTGTAAGAGCCCTGCGAGGCCTCAGTTTTGCTTAGCTTTGAAAAACTGCATGTTATGCCAGTTCTAATATTTTTTATATATTTTGGTAGGCAACAAGTAGTGATAGTGTGCAGTTATTCCCTACAGAATGAACTGCCACATTAGAATAACAATGTGGTGGGTAGAAGCATACAACGATAGCAGAAGCCTTGCCAGTGTGAGCAGAGGATAAAACCAGAAGCTATGAACAACTCATCAGTGAGCATTACAGTCAATAATCAGAACGTAATCTTGGGAGCTGGGCAAAAGCAGCTTTAGGGGTTGTAGAGCAAAGAGGAAACATTTAATGCATGCAGAAATTACCATATAGTGTAATTTCAGATGCAATGTGACTGCCAAAGGGGCAAAGACAGGTTTAGTTGCTCACAGGAGACATCCAAGGAACACAAATTTGTAAGAAAGAGGGCTGGATAAGCACAAAGGACTACAAATAGGCACAACATCCTCCTCAGTACACAGGAAAAGTAGCAAGATAAAAGAAAGCAAGACAGGCAGAATAAGGAGCAGAGGAGACTTCCCTTTTTGGGAGCAAGGCAACTGCATGAAAACACCTCAAACCTGACCACTCAGACTTCAGTAACAAAGACCCACCGAGGACTGCAGACATCAATGCTCATATATTGCATCAGCTCAAACTACTAAATGCTTACAGTTAATTAAAAATATTTGTTATTAGTGTTGCATATGTAGTGACAATTAATAATTGTGGATGCTGAATGTTCACAAGTCCATGGGGATTTATCCCAGAGTTCTGAAGAGGCTAGCAGATGATGCGACAGCACCCCTCTCAATCAGGTATCAAAAGTCTTGGGAATCTGGAGCGGTCCCTCCTGGCTGGAAGCTACCCAATGTTATTCCAGTCTACAAAAAGAGTATGAGAGAAAACCCAGGGAATCACAGACCTGTTAGCCTAACCCCAGTAACTGGAAAAGTTTTGGAGAAGATTATACCAGGTACTATTGCAAGATATTTAAAGAATAATGCAATCACCAGCACAGCCAACAGGGGCTAAGAAATGGAAAATCCTATTTCACTAATTTTATAACCTTCTATGCTAAGGTTACTTGCGTCATGTAGTGAGCTGGACGTGGTTTTTACAGACAAGAAGCCTTAGGGGGATCTAGATAAATTGGAGTATTGGGCTATGATTAATGAAATGAAATTTAACAAGTCAAAATGCTGGAATCTGCACCTGGGATAGAGTAGCACCAGGGATAAGAATAAATTGGGAGAGGAGTGCCTGGAGAGCTGCCCTGCAGAAAGGATCTGGAGGTGCTGATCTGCAGCAGTTCAATAGGAGTCAGCAGTGCCCTGGTAGCAGAGAGCAAACCCCATCCTGAGGTACATCAAACACAGTGTAACAACCGTTCAAAATACATGATTATCCCACTGTATTCAGTGCTATTGCAGCCTCACCTTGAGCTCTGTGTGCAGTTCTGCATCCCAAAAGGATGTGAAGGTCCTTGAAGGCATCCAGAGGGGGGCAACAAAGCTAGTGAAAAGGATGGAAGGAATGTCCTGTGAGGAATAGCTAAGGACTTTGGGCTTGTCTAGTTTGGAGAAAAGCAGACTGAGGGGTGATTTCATTGCTCTCTACAGCTTCCTGAGGGAGGGAAGTGGAGGCAAAGGGGCTGAACTCTTCTCTCTGAGATCCAGTGATAGAGTGTGTGGGAATAGTTCAAAGCTACCCTTGGGGACGTTGAGACTGGACATTAGGAAACATTTCTTTACTGAGAGGGTGGTTAAACACTGAACAGGCTTCCTAGAGAGTCAATGCCCCAAGTCTGTCAGAGATGAAGAGGCATTTGGACAATACCCCTAATGACTTTTGTTCAGTCCTGAATTGGTCAGGCAGATGGAGGACATGATCATTTTAAGGTCTCTTCCAACTGAAATATTCTGTGAACTTTCTATGCATAATACTAGCCTGAGCATAATAGTGGTTCCTCTTCAGTGAGATTAATAAGGCTTCAAAATAAATGATAATTTTTATAGAAAGTTATAAATTCTAAAACATAACTACTAGTTAAGTAGAAATAGGATCACTTATAGATGAGAAAGTATAGGTGGAAGAAAATAACTTCAAATAACATTTGAAAAAAATAGAAGACATGAAAATAAAATAGGGTGGGTTTTTTTCTCTGAGATTCTGGATTACTTCATTCTTATGAAATCATGTATTTCATGAAAAAATATCTTTAATTAATAGGAGTGAGAAGACGAAGAAAAATTAAGATAAGAAGGTATAATCAGAAAAAAAAGGTTTTACCAGTTTGTAGTATATTTGAAGAACAAAGAAGGCAACTCTGTAATTGGATTTGACTGGACAAGAAAGCACTAGAATTGTCTCAGTGATGTTGAAAGCAATTGAGGAGAAGTCCTGAAGGACTATATAAATGCATCAGAAATTAAATACTCTGTCTTTCAACTGTTTACTGGACTTTGTCCAACAGTGTTAAATATGTTCTCGAAATATTTGTTACAGACTTACCTATTTAAGAGGAAATCATTACCAAAACCTGTTCAAGGATATATTGTAGTCTGGTGTCATGGTTTGATTCCATTTACATATTCTAATTCCACTGTCTCTGTAACTAATTACATTCAGCTATTGAATTAGGTGCCAACTATTCAATAGCTTTTATGGCCATAGCATTCAAAAGGTGGCATGAAAACTGAAGAATGTCAGTATATGAGCTGACATCTTCTCTTGACTCATTTGAAAAGCAACCTCAGGGGAGCATGTATCTTAATGAAAGACTCCCTCTTCCTCAAGGACTGACATACTCTGTTTTTTAGCACTTTGTTTGTTTGTTTTTTATTCATGGTGATGGCATTTGAACATTCCCACAGCATGCATCAGCCTTTCCTTCAGTCCAGTACAGGAAAGAACGAGACTAGAAATTCCACCTCTACTCATCCTCCATAGGAATGGTTGTTCCCAGAAAGGTACTGAGAAGGGATAATTTCACAGCCTAGGAGAATTAAGAAGCTGCAATTTGTCTGACTTCTGTGATTTATTCTGAATATTGGTATAGGGTTACGTCTCTGACTCATATCTCCATAAACACAAATTAACACGATTAGACATTAGCCCTGAATTTCTTCCTAGGTAATTGAAGAATTCAGTAATAGAAAGAGGTTAAACTAGCATGGCACTTTGGAGAGAATATTACCACTGGGTAAACATTACAGTGAAATCTGTCACAGAGTAATACATATTTGTATGGCACTCCTTTCCACATGAAACTGAAAAGGAGATTACGTTAAATCATCAGGAAGAAAAGATCCAAGGTGACATAATGGAAATGGACTAAGTGCTTAGCGTTTCTGCTTGGTTTCAGGCTAGAGGCAGGTTTTATTAATATAGATAAAGCAAGTTTCTGATAGAAAACAAGTTTTGACTGCTCTGTGAGGTGGCAATACTTTTGAAACTAGAATATTACTATTCTCATCTAGTAGCACAACCTCAATACACATTTACTAACATGACTATCTAGATGAAGAGACTGCCTGCAAATTATGTGTCTTCCAGAATATTGTTTCAAGTGTATCATTCACTACTGTTGGACAGATGGTAGTTGGTTGGTGACAGTGGGGAAAAAAGTTACAAGAATTTCTAATACAGAAATGTTCTTCTCTGTAAACAAAAACTTCTGTTTTTATAGACAGATGTGCTCTCTCCACCCAGGAGGAGAGTCAAGAAGAAAAACAAGATGATAGCAAAGCTGGAATAATAATGACCTATGATGTGTGGCTAGTCATGGCCTCTGTTGTTTGTGTTTCTTTTCTCTTTGATACTCTCTTTTACTTGAGAGACAGTTGTGTATTCTGCTCAAGAAATATATGAGAGGTGCATTGAAGTGAAAGATAATACAGTGCATTGACTTGCGAAGTGGTGATGTGGATATGAATGAAGTGTAAGCACCTGAATCTCCCCTTGTGTAAAAGAAAACAAAACAGAAAGCAAAGGAAAAAAACAAGCTTTGGATGTGGTTATTAAAAAGCTTTCTTTCAATGCTGAGACAATGCAGCAAGCCTCTCTTGCACAATCCAGATACCAGTTTTTTAAACTGGCATTAGGTTTTCCCATTATTTAGTCACAGAAACATTTTTTTAAATCAAAATCATTTAATACAGCCTCAAATAATTTCTTCTAAAATGAAATCATTCTACCTTACCTCAAAATAATATTAAGGCTGCAAAATTAAGAAAAATTAAGAGCTGAACTGTGGAATTCTCCACTTTGCACACACTACAACATTATCACATAAAGCAGTTTTCCACAATGAATGGGGTACTTACTCCATACATATTTTTCTTACTGTTTCTTTAAGGATTCATGAGATAATGACACATTGATATGAACATTTCTATAATGGGAAACAGATACAGAATTTAATTTTACAACTCTGAAAATACGAAAGAGATTTTCAGAAGTACCTGGTAAGTATCATTAACTGTATGATTTTTCAGAATACTTCTCATAATAACCTACAAGGTTTAAAACATCTGGCTAAGTTCAGGTTTTATGTGTCAGGGCTTCTACAAATCAGTCAATTTAAGTACTCAGAAATGAATGATACTCAGTTGTTAAAAGTCCCGTTTTTCAGAATCATACAAGAAATCACTGACTGAGACAGAGAGAAAAGGCGATTTCTTAAGATCATAGAATCATTGAACTATTTAGGCTGGGAAAGACCTCTAAGATCATTGAGTCCAAATGTTAACCTACCATATTCACCACTAAACTGTCCCTAAGTGCCATATAGAATCACAGACTTGTAGAATTACAGAATGGTAGGGGTTGGAAGGGACGTTTAGAAATCATCTAGTCCAACCTAGACATCATTTAAATCTCTCTAGGGATGATGAGTCCATCACTTCTCTGGGCAGCATTTTTTAATGTTTGACAACCCTTTCAGTGAAAAAATATTTTCCTAATATCCAATCTAAACCTCCTCTGGCACAACTTGATGTTGTTTCCTCCTGTCCTAATGCTTGTTCTTGGGAGAAGAGACCAACACCCACGTCACTACAAACCTCCTTTCAGATACCTGTAGAGAGTAATAAAGTCTCTCATCAGAGTTCTGGTGGACAGCAAACTAAACATGAGCTATCAATGTGCCCTCATGGCCAAGAAGGCCAATGGCATTCTGGGATGCATCAAGAATAGTGCAGCCAGTAGGTCGAGAGAGGTTCTTCTCCTCATCTACTCTGACCTGCTGAGGCCTCGTCTGGAGTCTTGTGTCCAGGTTTGGGCTCCCTAGTTCAAGAGTGATAGAGAACTTCTGTAGAAAGTCCAGCGGAGGGCCACTCAGATGATTAGGAGACTGGAGCATCTGTGTTTTGAGGAAAGACCTGGGGCTGTTTAGCCTGGAGAAGAGAAGGGTGAGGATATTATCAATGCTTATAAGCACCTCAAGCGTGGTTGTTGAGCATGCAGCCAGTCCTTTTTCCTGTAGGGACAAAGGGAAACGCATAAGCAGGAGCAGAGGAAGTACCACTTGAAAACAAAGAGAAATTTCTTTCATGTGAGGGTGAGAGAGCCCTGGCACAGGCTGCCTAGGAAGGCTGTGGAATCTCTTTCTCTGGAAGTTTTCAAATCTGTGTGGACAGGTCAACCTGATTGAGGGGACTGCTTTAGCAGGGAATTGGGCTGGATGATAACTAGAGATCCCTTCCAACTCCTACCAATCTGTGACTCTGTGAAGATATCTCTCTTTTTACCAACCTTCTCTTTATTCATTCACACACTGAATGTAGACATATTGACAAATACACTCTTCACATTATAATGATTGACTTATATTAACTGAAGTTAACTTTCAATTTTTTTAAATTCTGTTCAAGATTCTGATCTCAATTTAAAAAAGATAAATCTACCAATGGGTTGGGATGTACACAAGTAGAGCTAATACATCAGTTTGCTAATCAAAGTAATTTCAAGTCACTTGATTTCTAGAATGGTACAATTAGAACCTCAAGACAATTCATCTCATTCAAAGCAATCATAATTTGAAAGGTGCAAGAAGCAAGAATATTTAAGCTTTACTAAGCATTATTTACAAATTTAGGATTTAGAAATTCATACTAAAAATTAATAATTTAAGAAGCTAATTCAGTGATCAAATGTAGAAATGCCATATATGAAGAATTTAGGACACTATGTCTTCAGAGTTCAAAATGTGTAAACATTTGATGGGAAGGAGACCAAGTATAGACAAAGCAATACAAGAAAAAAAAGGATACTTTGGATGACTCTGAAAAAGAGCAAGATATACTACCTTGTACATTTACAGAGATGTTCCACACAAGGAATGGATAACTTGTTCTTAATGTCCACTGGGGATAGAACATGAAGGAAGAGGCTTAAATTGAAGCTGTAAGTTTGATTAGACATTAGTAAAACCTTTAACTGTAAAGACAGTTAAGCACTAAATTAGATTGAGGCTGTGAGATTTCTGTCACTGGAGCTATTTACCAGGATCTGAAATAACTTTGTCAGGAACACTTGGGGCAAGAGGATGAAAAAGATGATCCCTTTTGGAATTATTCTTTCATATTTGCCATATAAAGTAAGAATATTCTTTTTTTCCTTTGATGCATCTTAGGGAAGTAATTACATGTTGCATTCTGTGAAATATGTTATTCTACTAGAAGAGAAAACCCGATCGATGTCCTGAGACTCATTTTTCTAGATGCTGTTGAAATAGGAAACAGCTATATCCAAAAGATTTCCTCAAATAAAAAAGCAAAATAAGTAGGATACATAATTGTATTTGAGTAGAGCATTAAGAGGGAGATAACTAATAAAAAAACGTTAGTGTTAGAAGCACGAGGTTACCTGTATTAAAAATGTATGTGTTAGAAGAGCAAGGTTACCTGTGTTTAGCTAACTTTGATGACTTCAAAGGTTTTTATTAGCAAATGGGAAGGATATTAATGAATTTATGTACAAGGTGTCTACCTCACTATTATTAGCAAGCTAATTTTCGGTGTTGGTACCAATTTCACTAGAGAAGCCAAAGACTAAATAGGCTTGGGGAATTGTCTCTCAAGGTTGTTCATATTGCGGGGGGAAGGGATTGGGAAGAAATATGTTCACTGCTGCTTGCCCCATACTTCATTTAAACAAAGGATTTACAGGATTGTCATTATGCAACCCTTCATGAAGAAGAAGGTTACATTGCTGATGATTCTGAACTATTTCAGCTATTGGGACACTATTTCAAGAGATCTTTAATGAGAAAAATATGGAGAAATGTTACAGACAATTAGGAAGCAATGAGGACCATGTCATTGCAGCTGATGACAAAAGATACTGGAGGGCATTGCAATATATTGAGTCTGGATGTTAATCTGCTAGACTACTGCATTTTTCAGAGGTTGGATTTATTTTATGTAACAACTCCATTAATAATCCAAGAGAAGGTATAAACAGCACATTTGTTATAGGAAGTGTTCACATCACTGGAGTGAACAGGTATATTATGAAAAAGAAACTAGAGAGGAGAGGGATCAAGACTGGAAATACAGTGACAATCATTGAGAAAATGAGTCCTACAATGTGTGTGGGGAAAGCATTCCCTTCTCTCCACAGTGAAAGGTACCACACTTTTTATACAGATGGGACAACCGTCACAAGTGCCACTTCAGTTTTATACTTATGTCAACAATCACTGAAGCTAGTCTCAGGGTCAAATCAAATACATACTGGCAGTTATAATTCCCTCAACTGATCTGCCAGCTCAGAAAAGTACACTTGCCCTAGAATGCATCTTTGCAACCTCTGCAAATCCCACATATGCTCCTTAGACTAAAGGGAACATAAGGGTTAGTAAGCAGCACAAACCAGGTGCATAACACATTTATGAAGAAGTATGGCTTACACTGAAAAGCTATGATCTTCTAAGGTTTATACATGATATTTTTTTAAGTTCAATTAATTAATTTTTTTAATGTCCAAAACATCAGAACATCTCTCATTGTTTTTCTCCAGTCACACTGGTGATGACAGTCATCCATGCTTCATTACCTTGCATGAGGACCTGCAGCTTATGGCTGCTTAAAACAACGTGCTTGGAACAGAGATGTGAGATATAGATACAACCTCTCATTATATCTGACACTCATCTGTGCATTTAACCATAATCACGCTCCTACAGAGTCACAATCTTTTGGAGGAAAAAAATGGTTTTGACATCAGAATCAAGATTGCCATCCATTGCCAAGACATACCATCATGAATTATGCATTGTGTATGTCATTTGCTTCAGAAAGAAATCATGTAAATCAAAGCTCTTCTGTGTACCCAGTACATAGACACGAAGCACTAACCAAGTATTATGCTACCAGATGGTTTAGGTTTGTTCTTTAAAAAAATACTCCACATATAAGTACAGCACAGAAATCTGAAAAATTCTACAGGAAACCTCTAATCTGCTTTCTCTCTCCACCTCCTTATCTTTTGATTGCATTTATCTCAATTTGAAAGGTCTTGCTTTAAGGAATTCAGAACCTTTTTCTTCATAAGTGTTTAAATAAAACCTTTTTTTTCAACAGTTGAGTTTGAAAGCGTAGAAAGTAGATTTATCAGTAGGAAGAAAACACGGCAGAAATTTATTAAAGAACTCCCAAAATGCTGCAAATTACTGTATTCACTTTCAGTTATAAAGGAAGGACATTAAAACTACGGCTTAACATCAACCAAACAGGACTGAATCCTTGAACACTAACTACAACGCAGCAGTAGCCCCTGCAGCCTGTATCTCAAAGCACTCCTCAATGAAGTGTGATGAGAATGAACTGAGGATGACTGCCAGAAACAAGACTTACCTTTCTGTTTGATACACATATGGGTTTCTTCTGCTTAGCTCCTCATAACATCTGCAATTGATTGACTACAGAGAGAGGATGTTACAAGCCTGTTGTGTTAAGTTTTTAGAAAGAAACCACAGGGAAGCAAAGATTAGGTGGCAACAAAAGAATTTTCTTAGTAACGAAATGTGTCTTGTGAAAAATCTGCCTAGCCACAGAACTGGAATGATATGCTGTAGCAGGCAGACACATACTGTAATCCTGACTATGTAGGAATTGAGCTCTAAGACAAAACTAATTTAGTCTTGGGTCCCACTGTTTTCATTTGAAGGGTGGTTCCAAAACCTTTGTGGTTCCAAAACCTTTCTGACTCTAACAGTTGGAAATCTTCTAATTTCAGGCTGAATTTACTCAAAGTCCATATTGCGTTGCTATTTCGAGATAATTTTAATAAGAAAAATATGGGGAAACGTAATGAGGACTATGTCACCACAGCTGAAAACAAAAGATACTGGAATATTATCTCATTACATATATAAAATATAAAATATGATAGATACATCATATTATAGTTATAATATTTTATTATTATTAATTATATTTCCTCCTTCTGTTCAGTCCTATTGCATAAGTAGAGACAGTGATCACGATCTTAGGCACAATTTACCCTTAATGGAGTCATATTGGCTGTCACAAATCACCTTTGTTTTCTATGTGCCTCACTTAGCACATTTTCCAGGAAGGTATACTCTATCTTGCTGGGCATAGAGATGAGATTGACCAGCCTGTAGTTCTCTGGGTCATCCTTTTTTTTCCCCCCTTCTTAAAAATGGGCTAATATTATAATTTGCTTTGGTCTGACTAAATGGCCAGTACTGGTTTAAGAGTCAGCATTACCTGGGGAAGAACAAAGTATTTTAGTCAGTATAAAACCTCTGTATATTGGAATTGGAAACTATTTCTTTTTCTGAAAAATAAAAAAAAAACCCCACAATCAAACTAGTGTCACATTATTGTCAATGGAAACACATGGAAATGCTTTTGTTGGAATAGATGGCAGCAGGAACTAGAAATACTAGAAGTGTAAATCGAGGTTGTAAACGAAAGCATGAAGAAAGGTAGTTTCATTTGGAAAATATGTGACTGAAAAAGCATTAAAGATATAGATACTACAGGTAAGCAGACTCAAGTCTAGGTGGTATGGTGTTTTGTTCCCTTTGTGATGTCTTGTATCAGCTCAGAAACACTTTTCATTTTGTGCCTACTGCTAATGATCCAGGCAAGAGTAAAGTGTTGCCACAGCTTTAGTAAAAGGAAAGGTATTTTAAAAAATAAGAATAAAATATATCTATTGAAATTGGGAGAAATCACAACATTACAGGTCATCTGTTTGCAAATTTGTGAGGTTCAAAGCCAGGAAGCTCAGGACCTTAATTATGTATCTTACCTTTTGAATGTTTCCCTTAAGAGTCTTCAAAGCTCTGAAGACTGAGAAGATGAGTAAGATCTATCTTAGGCAATAAGCTCTCTCAGGGTAAATGTGTTTTATTATATGACTGGGCAATATAGAGCTCATAGCATAAATATCATTAGTAAAAAAAAAAGCTAATCATAAAGGCAATTTACTAAAATTTCAGCAGTAGCATCTCCTGTCTAGCTGTGAAGCTACAAAGGATAACCTTTCCAGGCACTGTTTATATTTAAGTCCATCTGATGAATAACTATGGACTAGATGTTGGCCTGTTTCACTGTGGGCTTTTTTTCTCATTATTCCCCACGTTGTGATGCAGGCATCAGGGAGCCAGATTTAGATGCAGTACTCTAGTAAGAAATGTCAATGCAATAGTACAGAATAAAGGCAAAGAAAGGAGGGAGTTAGAGGTTTAGGTAGCATTAGACAAAGAGTCAGGGGAAAGGGCAAGGCACATCATATATAATCAACAACACATATATTCTTGTAGAAAGCCCGAGAGTCTGCAATGCTAAACTGCAAAAACTATTACCTAAATTCCCTCTTGTCTACCTGATAGCTGACCTATTCAGAGGTAACAGCCAAGACTGATGAATGCAGGAAGGAAAGCTTATTTTGTACATCTGGTGGTCTGAAGCCTTTGGTGACTCTAAATGTGAATCAGCTTAATTCTCTGAAAGAATTACTGATTGCTTGGGGTTTTGAGTATTCTTTTGCTTGTTTGTTTTCTGTATATGAACTAATGTACAACAATACACGGGGGCTTCAAACTTTTTAAAACTTGGCACAAGGAAAGCAGGGAATCCCAGAGGTAAGATGCTCTGTGCAGACTGAATTCAGCCATCTTGTGCATAAACATACTAAAACATTCTTTTAAGAAATGCTCAGGTATTATCTGTGTGATACAAATGTGTCTACTTTTGAAAGCCAAATTTCTGTTGGAAGTCTCAAGCAATTCTGAGGCATAAAGGGGAAATTATAGAGTAGCAATTTAAAATAGTTTCCTAATCCTTTGCTGTTGGGAACACCTGAGTGCATTCTTCTGCTGCTTGCACACATTTTTCTTGCATGTGGATTGTTCTTTATAAAGAGGTCTAAGAGGAGGATGTTCCCTGACAGCTACACATTGATACGTTTTCCTTCTACTGATACTCCTCCACGCATCAAATGAATAGTGCCCATACATCATTTTGAACAATAACAAATAGGTGAGTAATAAAATCCCAGGCTTCTTGTCTTTTATTAAGTTGAATGGAGGTACAAGCAGCATGTGCCCTTCCCTGAGAATAAATGTCATCACCAATATTAATAATTACAGATACCATCACTGCCTCTGGAGAGACTTTATTCTTTTTCCAAAGCTTTTTTCTGTTTTTTTTTCTCTTTATACTTGCTTGCTGTAATTTAAGGCCCACATAAACTCAGTCTGGCTCCTGTTGGCTTTTCTTTTAAATGAACCTCTAAATTTCCAGTAACACAAAAGGACAGGATAGGGGATACAGAGCACTCAATCATATTGTTGTGTTTACAATTTAATAACAAGGTATCACAGCTCCTATATGAGGCCTTCTAATGTTAATAAAAACAGAAGTCTTGTCTTTCAAGTCATCCAAACAGGCTTAATGATATACTAAAAGAAGGTAGAGGATACAACTTAAGTACAGAAATATGAAAATACTGGTCTTAAGATGGTTTCTGCAGCCTTTGCTCTTTGTGTATGGTTTAATTCTTCTTGTCTGGTGTCACACTGTTGGCTCCAAAAGAGAGCCAAGCGTCGTACAAGGCAGAGTGCTATTGATCAAAAATCACTTTTTGTTCCCTTCACATATCTCTGTGGTTCAATATACTGTTCTCCTGATATCCATCTTCTTTCACTCAACAGACATTTTATGTAGCCTATACAGACCTCTATCATTTGAATTAATACTGCGTGGTAGCAACATTATACTGAAAAGCTCTGTCAGCCAACTAATAGATGAAGCCTGCCAGACCTTTTACTCTAGTGTAAATAATTTGTTTGCAGTATGGGCAGAGGACTTTTGATCTTCAGAACTTACCCATATATTTCCTCTCCTTTAAAAGCATGACCTAGAGTTATTGACAGTGCAGATGTATTCATAGACTTATAGAAAACCTCAAACTTTGTCACCGACAAAGTGAGACTTCAGTCAGACTAATTACATTTGGGGGCATCGGAGTTGGGGGGTTGTATGCATTACAGATGTCTGCAAGAAATGATCTGTAGAACTCTGACATCTGAAAAATTAAGACCCTAATATCATCATTTGAAACAATACTCAGAGCTTCCTAAACTCTAAATTCAAAACTGTCTAAACTATGCGGAACCTTGTACACTCAAAAGTCAGTGGAGGAGTCTGTGTTAAAATATATAGCAATGTATATCTTCATACAGTTTTTTGCTGGACTAACAAAGCCTAACAGAGCAATACAAACATTTAACTCCTGCCAGAAATGTAACAGCACCCTACTGCATATGAGATACAACTGAGATTTGCAACCTATTTAACATATGGGTTTAGAAATGTATTTCTTTATAATAGAGTTGATAATAATTAAAATGTTTAAATTATTATTTTCAGCTATATGATCTTTTGGACAAAAAGGTGATAGTCTTGATGGACCTTCATGTTGGAAAGCACTGGAAATTTGCCTGGTTTACAAATCACTTGTGAATACCCAGAAGCAATGGATTTTGGGGCATAAATAATAATCAGATGAACGTATTAGTAAAACTTTCCCTTGAAGTTTGCTTCACACACAAAAAAATACAACCCTTAAGCAGACAACAAACATGAAGTGTATTATTTCCAGCAGTTCAGTTTTGGAAATATTAAACACAAATTAAAGCAAAGACTTATGATGGAAAAGTTAATGCAGAATAAAATACTGATACTTCTATTGTTACTACAATTTATGAACCAGCTAGTACTATGGTCGAAAACATATCAGTAAATTGTGTTCATGGTTTGACATCACAGTTAGGAATGTAATTGATTAAAAAAAAAAAGATAAAATATGGGAAGAAAATAAGGAGAATTACATCAGCCTTACAGAAGAGTACCAAAGAGTACAGAATAGTCATCTACTGTTTCAAGCAGGGAACAGTTCCATGGTGCCACCACTCCGTGCAACAAAAATACCTGCACATTATTAAATAGGAATCAGGACTTCAGATCCAATTCAAATTTGTTACAGTAGTTTGGTTTTAGTGGAAGTCGTGTTCACCAATTTCTGTTTTCTCATAAATCAGATT
This sequence comes from Colius striatus, assembly GCF_028858725.1. Lineage (NCBI taxonomy): Eukaryota > Metazoa > Chordata > Aves > Coliiformes > Coliidae > Colius > Colius striatus. The sequence goes on from NC_084762.1 coordinate 11,869,294, forward strand.
GAGATTCAAAAATCCTTACTTTACTTTCTTAGAAACTAAAAAGGCAGTCAAAATGACAACAGTAGGTGGCTAACCTTTCCAATGAAATACTGAATTTTAGTAGGATAGATCTGTATTTTCAAACTACAATAAGCCTGCATGGGATTTTGGGGTGGTTTTTTTTTTTTACTTTCTTCTGTCATATCTCTCTCTTGGAAAGAAAAAAAAAGACTTTTTTTACTGGTACATTTGGAGGTAAAATCATAATTTTACAGATCATGGCCTGGTGAGATACTGACCACTTCCTCTGAGGCACCGTTTGCCCTTTATTTTCTGAAACCTCCAAGCAGCTTGCAGGATTGAGCTCAGAAATGGCATTTTAAAGTGGGTTTCATTGTTCCTTTACATTCATTATATTTCTTTATGTCCTGCCATTTGTGTGCAGCACTCATTTCAAGCGTGCATTTTCAATGCAGAAGATTCTATCAGCAGCAGCAGCAGATGTGAAAGTAATGACAGGCTGAGAAGTGATCTGCAGGCTGATTTTGGAAAGTACTTTATTTGGCTCAGAACAAATTTGGTTGTTTAGAAGACCTGCATCATAATCATATTCATTTTCAACTTCTGAGAAAGGAAAAAAAAAACACAAACAAATAAAATAAACCAAAACTTTTTGCCTACAAACTCATTACATGGCTAAACTAAACTCTCTAGGTTACTTACATAAAATACATATAGAAAAAGGACATTGAGGAGAATGTTAGTATAAAGATAAAAAGATCCAGATGTAGTAGAGGTAAATAAAAATAAGTGAAGAATCTGTAAGGAGAGAAAAGGACTATAGAAAAGACATCATAATAATCAAGACATAGAGTCCTAAATTTCATTTAAAAAGGAGATAGTGAGACAGAGGATGGCACTCGTGCATATACTCACGCCCCTCACAGGTTATAGCAGGAACCTTAACTTTCATAGAGAAAGAGATACTGACCATTGTCTTTCCTCCCCGAGATAACATCTCTGAAAAACTTTTCCAGAAGTCTCTGACTCACGAATATTTGGCATCCCTTCTCACTGCATACTGTTGTTTTCCCTCATCCCCATCTCAGAGCTCTTCATTTTGTCTTCTGCCCTAACCCTTTCTTCTATCTCCACCTCCAGATAAAACTCATCTAAGTTAGTAACTTCTTACATTTGTCCTGGTTGGAATTTCTGAAGCCTGGACACAATCTGCATTCTCCAAAAATCCATCACTAGATGACTCAGACATTGCCAAAGCTTTTGTTTGAAAAACTGACATCTTAAAATAAAAGAAACTTTAGGCTTAGGAAGTGTAATAGACAAAGCAACAAGGAATTTAGTAGGAAACAAAAATTCCTGTCTTTAGGGACTCAATCCTCTCAGAAATTACTTGTATGACAGAACTTACTATATCCCATTGTTTTAATTACTGTCTGCTGAAAAAGGAAAATGTGACACTTCCTGGCCCCCAGAACTTTTCAAGGTTCATAAATACAAATACAGAAAACAATATTGTTCTCTGTAAAAGCTACACATTCATTTCTTTCCATATACATATTTCCCATCCTATAAGAACTAAGATAACTTATTGAGGACAAGAACAACCTTTATATCAGGAAAAAAATAGTTTTATGCTTTATATGAAATTTGTTTGGTATCTTTTCTCAGGTTTTCTAATCAGGCAAAGTCTCAAGCTTTCAGAATCTTTTCTATTTTGTGTTGTCCAGGAATTGGACTTGCTACTTCAGCCTGGCCCCATCTATCTGACTGGGTTGCTAGTCTACTAGTGGCTGCCTTTTGTCCCTGTGCTCTGTCCCACTGAACAGCTTCAGATCAGAAAACATTGAAATAACTTAGCCCATTCTGTCCCAAGACAGTGCCTGTGATTCAAAAGGACTACTGGGCCTAACCAAACTTGAAAATACTGTAGTATTCTAGCAGCTCCCCTGATTCAGTTCTGCTAAGCTGGCATCTGTGGAAACCCTTGTTATAATTCCCACATGCCACACAGCTATAAAGATTTTTCACAGCTTAACCCCAGACTGAAGGAGATGAGAATAAGCTCAACCGAAAGCACTTTCAGGACATCTAATACCATGCTAAAGCTGAAAATAGGCAAGGATGCAACTACACTCTTTACTGGTTGGAAGAAAAGGCTAAGAGGCAAGACAGAAATGAGACTCATTGAGAAGGAAGATGCTGAATCTAACTGTGGAAAAAGAAGTTACAGATGTTCAAGCTCTAATACAGTTTCCAAGTAGTGGAAAAGAGCTAAATGAAAGCAGGCAGAGAGCAGAGCTGGAATAATGTGAACATAAAAATGGATGTAATGGCCCATATGAAAAGTCTGTGTAGCCTGAAATCTTAAGAAGAGTGAATAACAGACACTGTGGGAATGAGCAGAATAAATAACATAGAAAATGCTAATTCCTTGAGAGCAGTAGTTAAATATTTAAGAATACACCTGAAGATGAGATTGTATCTGGTTGACATTTGTTACTAGTCACTGCTGTATGGTTACGAAACATACTTTTAGCCTTGATAACATTCTAGGGCAGTCAGAGCTACTTTTAATCTATCACCTTTTAAAAAAGCATCCTGTTTTGTTTGCTTTAGGCCTGCCAACTGTCATTGCATGTTCCCTTACTCTTGCATGTCTTTAAGGTAACTATTTCTTTAGAAGCTAAAGACATAACTAAGTATATTTTTAAAATGGCAGGGGAGGAGGGAGTAATTCCCCTTGCCAAATACAAGCCCTTGCTTATCGATTGTGTCTTAGCAATCAAACAAAAGATTAATGCACATTTGTCACATCAGACAAAAGTTTCAACTGTTTCTTTCCAGGAACAATGCAAAGCATTTTTACTTGCAGAATGTGTCATATTTCTTGGAATACATTCATCAGACACTGAAGCTCTACTTTCCATGAAATTGCCACAACTCAAATAGAAATACACATTTCTTCATGTAAGTAATTCTGTTTCCTGCAGGAACAAATCAAATATCTGTACTTTACACAGAATTCCTAGACATTTCCATGGATGGTTTTTCCCTGAGTAATGTCTGTCTAGGAATTTTGTGACTAACTTTATGGACTGGAAAAATATGCCACATATCAGATAAGAAAATATCAGGAATATAAATTCTTTGTTGACTTGCCCTGAAATTATTCCCTAGAATTTACTAATTCTAAGAAGCCATACATTTCATCTGCTCTGAGCACAAAAGTACACAGGTACACATTTAGTTTAATATCAAGTTTAGGAAGTTTTGGCTTCATTATGTGTAATTTCTTAGGCTAAAATTAATCAATTGATTTTTAAGATAAAATTTAGAATTGAAAATGTACATAAATGTTGAAAAATTATTCTCTCAGCATGAAAGACTATTTTAATTACATTCACCCTAGTTTAAGGTTAATCCATGCATCTTATTTCCATGTGAAACCCTAACAGGCAGAAAACAAACACAAAGTAAATTTGATAGTAACATGTTTTTCTATAATCCAGGAAAAGAATCAAACCAAACTAAACCAAACCAACTCACAAAAAATATTCAACAAAGCATCTCAGACCATTTGTTGTACAATAAGAGTAGAAGATAGCCAGAAATCACATCTGTTTAATAATCTGAAACTGTGACAACCACATAAAACAGGAACTGGTTATGATGAGCCCAAATGGATGGCATCCCCTATGTTCATAGGAGGCATTACTGTAACTCCTTCTAATTTAATTGGCCAAAGAATGGAAACTGTATATTGTCAGATGTATGTGCGTGCAATTCCACATACACTCACCATTGGTGGGCTTTGTAAGCCCCTATTTCTGCTTCTGATATGGATGAAATCATTCCACTCTTTTAATACCACATATGTCAATGAGCAAAATGTTTTACTCGGTTCCATGTATTAATTTTTTCCCAAATTGAGTAACAAACTGATAATGATACAATCATTCTAGGTAACTAAGCATTAAGAAACAAAATTATTTCTTAGTTTTCCCAGTTACAGTCAAGATAAATAGAGCCAGACTAATGTATATTTATAAATAAACTCACATGAGGTAAACAGAATCAGGCTAATGTAAATTGAAAACCACTCAAAACCATTAACTTCAGCAAGCAGGGTTTTCTTTAACTCATCATGGCTTTAATCTCTACCTCATTTTGGTATAATAAGAAAATGAGAGATAAGCAACAAATTAAACAGAAAGACACGAAAATGTATTATTTTGCTATTGATCACTAGATCTAAAGAAGAATTCCAAATTTATTTCCCTAGAGATATCACAATAAATTAAGATTTCAGATTCTCAACTACAGAAAAAAAAATTTAAATATATTTAAAAATAAATCTCCTTTGCTGGAAAAATTGCCTGTATTGCCCTTCTGAACATCTAAAATTTATATTCTTAGACATGTGCTAAACAAAACTAAACAAAAACAAGAATAAAAGGACTAGGATGCACTCTTTTCTCATTAGAATGAATGTTTTAGGTTTCCCACGTGGTATGGTTTTAAAGTCATTGTTATAATTTGGGATTATTTTTTAAAGAATAATTGAAATTTACTCTTCAGAAAAATCCCTATTTTTTTTTTAAATCTCCTATGTTTGTCAGAAGGTACAGATAACAATATTCTGAAATGTTTGTTCAGCTGTTCATCTGTATTGTAAATATGAATACTTAGCACTTCCATTATGCCAGAACCTAAAGATTAAAACCACATCCTACTGCAAAAGGTAAACATCTGATACATGACTGTTTAGACTGAAAGCCTGTAGGTTTTGGGCTTTCTAAGGCAAGAAAGCTAATTTGGTTCTAGACATTTATTAGCTTGAGATACTGAGTGTTTTTTCTGTTATAGTCACTTTTGGCATATTATATAAGCCAATATTGATAAAAACTATTACCATTTCTTACAGGCACTCCTGAATAGTTTGGCATTTGAGTTTCATTGAAAGACAGGGGAGCTTGGTAGCCCCAGACTATATTTTCTGTCTTTGTTACCTCAGCTCTTGAATTCGCCCTCACTCTCCTCGCGTCTTGTGGCACTGCTTGCTTTGGACTGTGGTTCTAGTCTGGCTTTTGCTGACAAATCAGCCAAATCCTAATGAAGAGATGAATAAAGATATATTTCACTAGCTCAGAAGTTATCCCTTTTCATAGATGACCATCTACTATTTCCCAAAAAAGGGTATAATTTCCTTATAATGATGTTCTCTGGTTTCATAGTTTCTTGAGAAAGTGGTTTCTTGATATCCCAAAAGCCTAAAGAAACATACAAACTGAAACGTAAAGAATACAAAGACTGAATGAAGTTGAAGGCTCACAGTGACTTTATGTTTTTTTCAATAGTTTCATCCTGAGTTAAAAGGATTATCAGTGTTGTGGGAACTGTGTTGTTCAGAGTTGGATTTTTCACCACTACAGTGAGATGATCATTGGGTAATAATACAGTATATCTTCCTTTCCACTGAGAAATCTTCTTGAGGTCTGTAAAGAAGGAGGGAGCGCAAGACACGCACAGCAACCTTGGACTGTTTTATTTTTGAGGCTTCTATCTCCTGCAGTTCAAACAGATACTATGTGTTAATCTGCCTTAAATCTCTGTATACTTGATGAATGGTCATGCAATATGATATTTATTTATGTTTTTTAATTATTACTGGCTTTAGCAAGCTGTATTGACATAGTTGAGAGACCATAAGCCATAACTGTAGTCTCTTTCCCACTTTGATTGTGCTGACCTTTACAATCCACCCTGGTAAAAATTCGTTGGACTTTCTTGTATTTAAAATTATAACTATGCACATTTAAATTGCATCTTTAATTTTTAAATATCTTTACATAAATTCATAGTAGTGATGATATTTCAAAAAGGATCAGATCAAAGAATGCACTGCTAAAAAGCTGTGTTCATTCATGGAGCTTTTAATTAAACAAGTCTGGAAGCAGATACCCCTAACTTACCCAAATAAGAAATAGTCATTCTTTAATCTACTAAAAATGCCTCTAGCATTATCTTTCCTATACTCCTGGTTCTCAGTTCAGGGTCATGGGTAGTAATCACTGTGCCAAATACTGTAGCTAAAAGTAAAAGATTCTTTTCTATTTCCGAGGAATGATTCTTTCTAAATAGTTCATAACAAGAATTTAGTTGAATGATTGATCACTCCCAGGGAACAAACAATAAATTATTTCCAATTATCTCAAAGGCAGAAAAGGACACTGAATATATCCAAATAAACTCTTCCTTCTGTATTAATCTTTTAGTGCTTGTGGCAATCAGCAGGTCTTAAAGTGAAAGCCGTAGGGCACAACTTGTAACTTTATTGTGCTTCTACAGCAAGATCCTTCCAGGTAGAAGACTCTTTTTTTCTCATGATAAAGTTGAAAAGTTAATAAGAACACAGTATAAAGACAGCCACATCAGTAGCCACAACAGGTAAACTTGCTTACTAACACTTTGCTACTCTAATCCTCATTCTTATAGTAAAAGAACCTTTGGATTGTATTGTTCAAATGATGTCTTACCTAAATGTAACCATTCACATACACAAGAGTACATAAAAATATTGAAGCCATATATACATTTGTGATTTTTTATAAATATTCTAACAGCTGTAAGCCTAGAATAGAAAACAGTAACTTCAGCAGAAGGACGTATCTTTAAAGTTTTAATCTCTAATTTCTTAACAATGCAACTGTTATTTCTTTAGCACTCTTTAGAGCTGGCTAGAGAAGCATTTTGTGTTTCACAAGATTATTTAGCAGATTTGGTTGATGAATTAAGACTGACAAAACAGTGAATGAGAAACTCTTAGGGAACTTGATCAATTTACTACATTTAACACCAACAGTCAGCTTAGTCATTTTCTCAGACATTATATTGACTGTGTTTCTATTAAAAAAACCCCAGTAATATCATTAATACTTTAATGTTATGGCAGTATTTTTTTTCTATGAAGGTATTCATAGCCATTAATAGATAAAGACTTTTTTTTATAGTCATCAGACACTGCTACAGAGACAAGGAAAACTAACTGAGTTTCTTTTTGCAAAAGCTTCATCAATTGCTAGTTACCTGCTTCAAGGGCAGAATGAAGTTGCCCAACCTGCACAGAGCAGCCAGTGACTCTGAGATAGGGATCTGCTTGTCCCTGCCTTCACCTCCTACATGAAGCAGGGACAAGAAGTCTGATACAGACCTTTTGAGGGGAGGATCTCAGGTTCTATTAGCTAGTACAGAGCCATATAAATATAAACATTCTTCTGCTACATTACCTTCCAGTACAAGGGTACCCCAGAAGCACCTGATACATACAGAAGCCAAATACTTGCAGAACACTGGATATTTTTTTTACCGTCACAGGACATATGTTAAGTCTACTTCATCATAGTTGCACTTACAGAAATGTAACATTTGGCCCTTTACCCTCCACCTGTGATAACTAGAAATTAGACAGCTTTGGTTCTTCAGAGAGAAGTTTTCACTGCCTCCAATTTCCTTTATTCATGCCAAGAAACTAGAAACGTTTCTCTAGTTCTGTTTTCTGCCCGTAACAACTAATCTGCATTTAGTCTTAACAAGTTAATTTTCTTGAAGTTCATGACTGGTTGTTGCTCATGCCTACCAACACAAGTGTCTTATTTCAGATGGTGCTGAGCAAAGACTGTGCTCATAGACTTTTGTTTATGCAAAGAAGCAAGAGTTAGGAAACCATCTTTAGGTCTTGCTTTAGAAGAAGAGAGAAGAAGTTACTTGTGCCACAAACTATTTTTATTGCTTATTTTTAAGCCTTCCTCTTAGTGAGGGAAATACCTGTGCATTCAGTGGCTTTTTTAGCAGAGCACTCCAAGGGCTAATATTTTCTCTTTTGTTTAAACTGCCTAGGAGCAGAGACTGATGTCTGGAGCTGCTTTTGAGATATGACAAGTTCTGGAGACAGGACATAAAAACTCAGCTTGCATGATACGTATCTTTAGTCTTAGTGTGAGCTGGGTAAGCCACATAAAAATGCTTGAAGCAAAATTGTAATGTTAAAGATTCAATATTCATACTAGAAAGGATTTTATAATATTGTAGTTTTGACAAGTGCTTTTACAAAATGATGAGTCAAAGCCAAGAAAAGACGGAAACGTCTTTTGGTATTTCATATTTTATAAATTCTCCTTTGGTGCAGCATCAATCAGAATAACCAGTTAATTCCCATTGCAGTCATGTGTCACTGTGCCAATCTCTCATCTTGGTCTATAGAACATCCTGCTTGGCAGGCCAGGTGATTTCTATGGTACATGTGGTGGCATAGTAATACAGAAAAAGTAGTTCTTCCGATGCTGGAAACCCAGCTTTTCCACAGATACGGACATAGAGAATGAAGACATACTTTAAGTATGTACTGCAAAAGTAACTATGTGCTCTTTCTAGAAACATACAAATACAAAATGGAAAACATCAATTAAATAGTTCTTCATCTCAGGAAGGCTGAGAAGAATCAATCTCTATGGATATTTTAGAGTTTGCAGTCTTTTAACTATAAAGAGATGCATATTTTAATACTTCTGAGGGAGAAAAAAGGCTTGTATCGAAACAGAATAACAATTACATTTGCGATTAAGTGCCTTTTACCTTTGTTTATTTCTTTCCCTATTATTTCACTGACCAAATTATAACAACTGCATAAGTATTTCTAATCAATCCAAGTAACATAGCAGGATGTGGTCATACTTGGTCCACATTTCTAAGGGTCTATTATTGTCATTACTAATGTTGCTGCTGTGCAAAAAGCCCAACATTGCATTAATCTTCCTGCTTCTTTTTCCTGATGTGCTCATGGAAATGTAGCTGTCCCCTGTGATGACAGTGAGCCTTGTTCTTTCCAGTGTTACTGCCTTCCAGCTGACAGTGAGCATGCTGGTTTATTTTCCTAGGTTATATTAACTGCTTCTCTCCCCAGGATGACTTTCATCTTGTTTTTGTCGACATTTGAATACTCTTTAATTTCCTGTTCCTCTGTTTTGACTATGCAGACAATTCCACTCCAGTAAGCTTAATACGCACATTTGATTGATAAACAGTTTGTTCTTTCTTCCAGATAGTTTACAAATGCATTCCTATAATGGTATTTCTGCAGAACATAGCTGGTATTTTTACTTTTCTTGCATATCTTCCTTCTGTAAGGTATTTCTGCAGAAAATTGCTGTCTCCTATTTCCAAATGACTATGAATTTAGATAACAATTTTTCAGGTAAGATGTGGAGAAGTCTAATTTTCTCTATTCTAACATGTGATACAAGTATCAGATATTTGCTTTAATCATAAAGCTACTGAAAAGAATCATCTTTGACTAATCATGATGATTGTCAGTTCCTCAACACTGTAGCATTCCCTGGGTTTTTTTTCTTTTCTATTTACAAGAACACTCAAGGGGAAACAAGGTTGTTGCACATAACTTGAAGATGATTTGGAAATGACATTCTCCTGTTGATCTCAGGTATTGTATGGAAAGACGGATAGGTCTTAAGAGTGGAAACCCAACACACTTAGGAATATTTATCTGGAAATGCATATTTTGGAAACTACATTCTTAAAGAATTTATTCAATGTATCCATAGCAAATCAGATAATAGTATTTAGGTTTATTAAGTTTTTCTATTTTCTATCTTTTAGCGTAGTAACACTTAAAAGATATTACAATAATTGTTTAAAAGATGACAATTGAATAAATTGTTGCCATTAGGTCTGTCTACGAAGGAAAAGTTCAAGCTTCTATCTCAACAGATAAAAAAAGCAAGAAAGAAATAAACAGTTCTGTTCACATGCCATCAGTGCTCCTAAAAATATGATCTTATTCTACCGTTTTCCATTTAAAATACTCTCTTCTCAAAGGGAGATGGATAAAATGTAACACACTTTCATTTGCGGCTTTGACTTTTACTGCCAATTGAGTTTCCATATTCAATAAATGTCAGAAGTAGTTTTCAAAAGTCAATGTTTGCAAAGATTATGCTTTATTTATTTGTTTTCCCCCTCTGTTATTTGTTTGTTTGTTTTGTCTTCTTGAAACATATTTACAACTGCCTGGATGACATTTTAAGTTAGTATATTTTCCTTCTACAGTTATTAGTAATTCATCAGTTAACGACTTAGTTATGGAAGTTTGCTCATTTTAAGCAAGGAGAAATAGTAGCAATACTCATACAGCGCAATTCCAAATGCCAAAAACAATTTTAGGTCTTAATCCTGTAAAAATGTATGCAGGTCTACAGAAACACATGCTAAACATAAAAGAACAGGAACAAGCACTATGCCTGAAACCATGATATTTAAAAGCTTTGAGTCAAAACACTCCATGATTCTTCAATAGATTTAAACTTTGAAAAACTGAGTTCTTTACTAGAATGAAGTTCATAATGTTCAAATAGTTTTACTTATGTCAGCATTGCCTCTCTTAACTGCACAGTTTCATGGCCATATGAAAAAGAAATACACCTGGTACATGTGGAAGGGTTTATTTTAAAATGATGAGTTGCTTACTGTATAAATGGTGATTCATATTCTGAAAGGTAAATGACCTTAAAGATCAACTTTGAAATTGTAGCAAATGCTGGGTTGATTTTTATTCTTTCTTTGTTGTTTTGATGTGGGTTTTTTTTTTTCCCATTCACCTGTAATGGTTCCACAGAAGAGGATGAATTGGAAGGCTCAATTATTATTTCGTTTTTTGAATATCCAGGACACTGCCAAACTCATGAGAATTAAGAAAACTTATGCTAAGGATGATTTTGTTGAATAGACTGTTTAAAAAAGCTTTACAGTTATTAATACAATTAAAAGATGTTTTCTGAAAATATTTTAATTGGTGAGATCGTGATTTCAGCTCTACTTCAACAAATGCTATGCATTCTTCCAATGGAAGTGAACTGCTCTAAAATATGGTACAGAAACTGAAATTCACAAAAGGGGTACTTAGTAAGGGCTAAATAAAAACTCAGCAGAAAACAGCAAGAATATCATGATTTGAACACCCTTATTTTCTCCTGGTCTATACTTAAATTGCCAAAAGTTTGATTAGTAGTTACATACAAGAGTTTCAACAACCTTTATAGATAAAGATGATAAAACTTGTTCAATTTTCATCCTGATGCATGCAGATAACTTTTATTATTGTCAAGAGGTACTGAGAATATTCTGGATTAAAAGAATAGCCCTCCAGAAGATTTTACAACTGTTTAGAAGGCTCTGTTTTAGAAAGCATAAGCAGTTATGTAATTGTCCAATTATTCTTGTAACCAACAATACAGCAAAATATTTACTTAGTTACCATGGAATTGCATCGATACAAAAGTGGTTTCATAGACTTGGAAGTACAAAAGTTTGTTAAAAAATATTTTAAAAAATTAAATTTATCTAGATATTTAAAGTTTAAAAGTTTAAAACAGTCTAATATACTCTAAGCAATATATTACAGCTTTTCTTTTTTCCCCTGTAAAAATTATCTGCAATACTGTCACTTTTCCCTTGTATACTGCATGGTGTTTTGGTTGCTCAAAAGAAAGTCTTCCTGTCCTTCATATTAGGATTAATAAGATTCCACTGTAGCACAGATACCTTTGGGAATTGGTTATTTATTCAACAGAAAAGTGCTTTTTTTGAGAAAAGAGCTGTTGGAATCTAGGAGACTAAATAATTCAAGACAGTTCTCTTCCTTTTTGTTTCAATACTCAGGTGTATATGTCTCATCCATAAGAAATTCCACACACTTCTTCAACCAACTTCACATTCATATTGCTGTATTTAACCCTTTCATCTTTATTCTGTTAGGCAAACCAGGGAGCTTCTGCAGTCAAATAGAGTAAGCTTTTTTAAGACTGATAGCTTAACATTCACTGAGGAGATAAAGTTGAAAATCTAACAACAGTAAAGAAAGTAACTCTAACCAAAAGGTTTGTGTTGATGGTACTAGACAGCATCATTTTAATATTTATCCTATGCATTTAATGCAAATATCAAAAGCATAATTTCCTGTGGCATGGTTTGAAAGCACATCTTTTTTCTGTATTAAATTACGCAGGAAGAGAAAAAAAGCTTTTCAGTATTTTTTAACCTAACAAGACAGACTTTTGCATCTGCAGGGATTCTGAAACAAGTACAAATCAATGCCCTAGAACTCAGTCTTTGCTCTTGAGGTTATGGTGCGTACACCGAGGAATAGGTAATAAGAAGTATTAAGGAAAACCCCTTGGAAAATTTCAATTGTAATGTATCTGTATACTGCAACACCTCCCTGAGAAGCATAGTGTCACATATAATTATACAGAGCCCAGAGATAACACAAAAGACCATCTGTAAGCTTTGAACAGATGTAGCCTTTGAATACTTGAGCTTATCTTGGTCTTAACATTTTTAAAGCCCAAACCAAGTGCAGCTTCATAAACAATATTGGAGAAGGAACAAATGCAAGACTGGGATATTCTGAATCCTCAGAAGTTGATATTTTGCCCTCTGTTATTTAAAAGCATGTCTTTTCACCATTACCTTCTGTTTTAAGGGAAAAGGGGTTTGTATATATAATTAATTACATGTCAAATTTTTGCAAATGAAATGCCATACAAACATAAAACATAACTGAGGACAGAAAAGAATAGAATACTTTCAATTGGAAAGGACTTGATATCAATCATCTGCTACAACTGCCTGACCAATTCAGATCTGGAGCAGCTTCTCTGGAGCAGCATGTGTCTTATCACTGAATCCCGTAGAAAAGAGATCAGCACCTCCCTCTCCCATTTCCTTCCTCAGGAAGATGTAGAAATCAATGAGATTGCCCCTCAGCCTCCTCTTCTCCAAACATAATGAGCCCAAAGTCCTTAGTTACACCTCATAGGATATTCCTTCTATCCCTTTCACCAGCTTTGTTGCGCTCCTCTGAATGCATTCAAGGATCTTTATGTCCTTCTTAAATGGAGAGGCTCAGAACTGCACACAGTGATCAAAGTGAGCTTGCACCAACGCTGAATGCTGTAGGATGACAGCCAACAACACCTCCCAGTTTTGTATCATCAGCAAACTGGCTAAAGGTACATTCAACTCCTGCATCCAGATTGTTGATAAGCTTATGGGACAAAACTGGCCCTAAAATTGAACTCTGAGGAACATTACTGGCCACCAATCACCAGACAAGTGTGGTCATATTCACTACAAGCCTTTGATCTCTCTCCTTCAGCCAGTTCTTCACCCAGTGCACTATGAAGACCCTCATCCCATCATTGGACATCTTGTCCGGAAGGATGATGTGAGGGATAGTACATCAAAATCCAGAAAAAAACATATCCACTGCCTTCTCTTCATCCCCTGGACAGATGACCTTAGCATAGAAGTATAGCAAATTAGAGAAACAGGACTTTCCCTTTATAAACCCCTGTTGACAGTGCTGGTAATTGCATTATTCTTTAAATGCCTTGCACTATTAGCCAATATAATCTTCTCCACAGTTTTTCCAGGTACTGAGGTTAGACTAACAAGTTTTAAGATCCTTTTTGTTCATTGGAATACCACTGGCAAGAAGATGGACTTTATTTCATGAAGGTAGCAGGGAATGGTGCAAAGATGGGGTACATTTAAGGTGCTAAAGGAAAGGGTAAGGGGAAAGAGAAGGGGAAGGGTGGTAGGAGAAGAGATAAAGCAGGAAAAAGACAGGAAGAGAAAAGCAGAAAGAAGATAAAATCCTTTAAAACTGTACCTACTATGCACTATAGAGCTAGAACTTCACATATCCTGAAGTAGCTTTAAGGATGGTTATACACTCTCCCCAAGGTATCATACACCTAAATGGAGCTGAAGTTTCACTGAACAAGGCTAACGAAAAGCATGGATTTAATGATCCCGTACTTATACCTGGATAAACAAAGGATATCAGTCTAGAGTGCTGTCAGCTTGGTGTGCTTTGTGAGCAATAAAATTACAACCATGCTATTAATAAAACCTGATTTCTCCAGTTCACTTCTTATGAATAGTAAAGATCTAAATGGAAAGTAAAATGCATATTTCTTGGTTTCTTGAATGCCCATAAATCCTCCAAACAGTAACTCTATGATAGATAAAAGTCAAGGTTAGAAGTAACTTTGTTAAAAGCAGATGGCAGACTTACATGTGAACAAAGTCTTCTCTAAAGACTTATGGAAACCATAGACAAACACTGTATGAAAGATGGAACTTAGAATTTTCTACTTATTTATATGTTCTTTATCTAAGAACACTGAACAAAAAAAAGCCAACCACAAGAAGACCCTCACATTTTCATAGATGGAAGAGTAAAGACAACTTTTGCAAAAAGTGAAAACTTTGCTTACATGGGATGAGATATTAAAAATGTTAACTTGTGAAGCTGTGTGATTAAAAAAAAAAACCCACATTGTTGACAAGGAAAGAATAATTGTAGATTTTACAGAGCACTTGAAGTTTCTGAAGACAATGAGCCATTCTCATTTACTTCCAAATACATCCCATTTTCTTAACTGCAGGCAGAATTCTAAGGTGCCTTTTACTGTGTGGTCTTTCCATTTGTCTCTGACTGCTTGTTTGTTTCTATACAGAAAAGGAGTCCTTTATATGCTTCATCTGGGATTCCTCTCTTCCTTGTGAACTGTGTATTAGCTTAGAAAAGGCCTGCTTGGGACAATACAAATAGAATGATATAGTCATTTAAGTCACTTTTAGGGGTTTTAATTTTTTTTTCTTTTTAGATTGTCTACAAATAATAAGCAGTATCCATGTTCAGCACAGGCAATGTGGAAGTATCAAACCCTTGGAACTGAATATTCTGACAAAAAAAGTACTCCCAGTTCCCTTTGTCCATATTACAAAAATGGAGAGCAGAGTCCTCAGACCTGTTCTCTGTTATATTTTTTTTTCTCTGACCAAACCTCATTAGATTGTTGCCTACACACTGAAAAGTTCTCACAAGAAAGACCTTGGAAGAGAAGTGCATCAAGGAAGATACCGATGAAGTATCAAGATGATGAATATTTCTAAGAACTAGAGTCCAGAGACTTCATTTTTCATAACAGCAGGGAGAATTCCCAGGCAAGGTCAAATAGACCACAGGACTGTAAAGTCAGCTTACAATTAGAGCAGGCTATTTAGAACTAAATTGTACTGTAAGATATATTTCAACTTTTTCAGAAGAGCTTTATGATCGTCATTACATATAGACAACTTTTCAGATGGATTTTATGTCAAAACTTGGTAAAACAGAATTTGTGCCTGTCTGTACATATTCAAGCATCTCATTCTCCACTTTTTAGGTTCTCCACTATTTTAAAAATTCTTCTTCACGGTAACATAGTAACAAGTAACAATAAAAAGAACAAGATGAACAGACATGAATGAAAAACTGAGACTCCACCTTTGATCCACAAAGAAAAGAATTGAACTACTACATGCAGTATTTCAGTATTTAAAAATCAGACTAAAATTAGCTATTTCAAAATTTTCCATGGACAGGAGCAGAATCTTACTTCTTGATACCATCAAAGACAGAAAGCAGATCCATTTTTTAACATGTTAATTTAGGCATTCAAGTCTTTGCGTGAAATCTAGGTGGGGAAACTTTCGTTGTCCATTAAAGATGTAATGCATTAAGTTGGATTTCAGAGAGCACATGTAAGTTTGGTCAGCTGAACAATTCCCAAAGTGTATGGTTATTTTAACTAGGAGCTTGAATTAATTGTTTCATTATTTCTCGATGTCTGAAACATGTATATATAACATCCCCAAGAGGCTGATAGGGATGATAGATTTTTCACAAATTTAGGAAGAAATAAAATCTTTTTTCTAAGAATATAGGGGGTTTTCAAAGTCCATTACTTTTTAAACATTAATTCATATTTAATGAAACAAAAAAATCATAGATTTTTCCAAGTGTCCAAACTCTCATTATTAATAAATATATATATCATTGGAGTTATCTATAATCAAGACAATATCAAAACCTTTTTATGGGAAATACATTATAGATCTTAATACTTAGATATATAGATATAGATATACTTAGATATATGCTCTGTTTTTTACACAGGACAGGAGGTAACAGGCACAACATAGAACATAGAAAGTTCCATTCAAACTTAAGGAGGAACTTCCTTCCCGTGGGGCTTGAGGGAGCCCTGGCACAGGTGCCCAGGGAGAGTGTAAAGTCTCCTTCTCTGGAGGTTTTCAAAACCCATCTGGACATGTTCCTGTGTGACCTGATCAAGATGAACCTGCTTTGGCAGGGGGTTGGACTGGATGATCTTAAAGTATTTAATTTTGTTGCATGTGTCCTGCCACTAAATTCTTATTAATATCTATTAATTATTACTTTTCTCTAATTCCTAGATTGGCAGCCCAACTACAGTAACAAGAGAATCTCACCAAAAATCATCCCCTTCCCTACAGTCAGAATTGGTACATTGCAGCCCTGACTGATGAAAATTAGGCTGCTAATTCTTGTCAATGGAATACATTTTATCATTTTTTTCAAAAGTAGAACAATGTTGCTGAAAAGTTGTCATGTAAATGAATCCTTAAATTTCCATTCCACTAATAAAACTGTACCTTACCAATTCAGACAGAGAAAAGTAAAAGGTCAGAAACATTTAAAAGTCATAAAAATGTATTAATTGACAGAGCATTAGGCCATCTGTCTTGAAGCAAGAGTGTTTTGTCCTCAGCAGTGGACTCAGCTATATCAATAGCGTAACTGCCGTTCAATAGCTATGTGTTAGTTTAGCTCCTCCTGGAGCAGACATTTAATTGAAACTCAGACTGGCAGAGTACACAGCTCCCTGTTGTTAATTGGTCTTTAGAGACTGTTAAGAAGTGTGCCAATTATCTCCAGCCCCAGTCCCAAAACAACAAAATTTTTTTTAAAGAGAGAAAATAATAAGGTCACCTTGTCTTTTCATTATTAAGCACTAATAAAAAAGTGGCAGTTTGTTTAAAAAAATCTAAGTCTATGTGGCATTGTCTTTGGACAGAGACTTTAACAGAAGTACAGTATAGCAGTTGTTCATGTACCACTAAAGCAAGTGGCCTAGGGATTGTCTAATCAAAAACAACATTCTTTTTTCCCCTCTTCAGTGAAAAAATATTATTTCTAGGATCAGGTTAAGAGCCTCAATTCAAGATGTGTAAAAAATAATGTACTTTAACATGTCAAGATGCCTAACGAAGTCAGATGAGAGAAATAAAGCAACAAGTGATCTGTGAGAGAGTTCTAACCACCTTCAGAGAAGATGACTTTAAGAGATAATTAGAAACATTTTTCAGCACAAGCAATCAGCTGTATTTTCTGCTGCAAATTATTTAATCTTGGAAAAGGGAAACAGAAATTTTTAGCAATCACTTCAAAATATAAGCCACCAGAAACAAAACTCTGTGATATGAAGTAATACATTTTACCTTTTAAATAATCACTTGTGAACTAACAGCCACTGTCATTAAGCGCTAAATCTTTCCTTAGATCATAAAAAAGACCTTAAATGACACAATCACTCTGATATAATTTTACACTTTTTAAAATACCCAAACTTGTCCTGTCACAATAGCACAAGCAGTTATTTTAAGAAAAAGGAAGTTCACTCAATATATATATACTCAATACAAATTACTTCAAAATGAACTGTGTTTGCACACAAGATTTTAATTTCTGTCTCTCCAGAACAAAAGAGACATTAATAATACAATCTCATATACAGTTTCCCTTGTATTTATAATCAGGGTACTTGGATACAGGATATCCAATAGGCTTTTTCATAAAGTCAAGCTGTTTTTGTAACTATTCCTTGTTACTGTGGGAAAATCCAGTAATTTTTACCAAGAAGACTATCAAGGAAATACAATTAATGGAAGATCAAGTAAGATTACAAAGAAAGACTGGGAGACCGGAGCTGTTTAGCCTAGAGAAGAATGAGAGGGGACCTTATCAATGCTTATAAATACCTAATGGGCAGCGGTCAAGAACATGTGGCAAGTCTTTTTTCCATAGTGCCCAATGATGGGACATGTTCCATCCTGGGCTTGTTCCTGTGTGACTTGATCAAGGTGGACCTGCTTTAGAGGGAATTAGACTAGATGATCTCTATAGGTCCTTTCCAACCCCTACCACTCTGTGATTCTGCGAAGATGTCTCTCAACCAACCTTCTCTTTATTCATTGATGTAATAGTCTGGTGAATAACAAGAGTTGAATCCTGCAAACTCTTAAACATATCAGGCATGTAAATACACTGTGTGTACTAAGAGATTCTCCTTAAAATGCTGAGAGGAACAGCAAAGGTATCTCACATTTATCTGGTCAGTCAAATAATTTTACCTATTTGATGAAATGCATGAGTACAGAAAGAGAATACTAATGTAAACAATGTTGCTTAGAGTAGTTTTGTTTACCCTTTAAATGATTAAACAGCACAACATATGTCTATATTATGCAACAAGGCGAAGAGTTAAACGTGTAAGCAGAATAACCACATTAAAAGTCATGAGAGCTGTAGCTAACGTATATTGAGGTAGCACCACATCAGTGCAATAGTAACACTTTTGGAACTTCATGTAATGTCTTTGAAATCACTACATTCAGCTACATGAGGACCTGAGCTGTTCCATGTCTAAAACTTAGTCTGAATCAACAATGGTCTAAGTGAGTATTGTACACAGACTCTGAGTAGAAGGCTCTCAGAAGTTCATGGTGAAATGCCTTGGGTAACAGTGAACAAGAACTGAAGAATTCACACTTCATTTCTGTGGATCTTATTTCCCAAAAGACAAATTGATTGTGGGACCTTGGATCCCCTTCAGGTTGTGAACTAACAGACCTGGTCATGCAGCTCAGACAAAATCTTGTAAAAAGAGGTCTTGAATTCAAGTTTCCATCAGATGACTATTTAAAACAATATATTTTTAGATATTCAGCAACAGGAATTAATTGAAACTGCTTGAAGTACATCTACTGCCTAATATTATTAAAACACATTAAAAAATCTGCAAAAGAGGATTTGTAAGCACAGATCTGAAATCAAAGTCTTCAGCAAGACATTTTGTTATGACTGGGTGCAATAAACTTTAATATAGAGGAAAAAGTGTATTATATTGTTATATTAAGTACTGCAAAATTGGTTTTGGCTTTAATGATTTGTAGGAGACACATTTCCTCCTTCAGAAATGATGCTCAAAGTACATAATAGTTCACATGTTCATATGTTTGGTTGCTCATTTTATTAAATAAAGAGTTGAAGCTAATTAAATAAGTCCCTGCTTTAAACTAAATCTCACTTCTCCATCAATATAGGCATGAAAAGCTTCCAGATAAATACCCCTTGCTGAGTCGTAAACTTGAACATATCACCTTGAAGTCCATTGTATAGACTTGGAAGTTCAGCTTTTAGATTTCTATACTGCTTTAATGGTTCATATATTTTTATTGGATGTTATAAAATTGCATCTAAAAGTTAAGTTAGTTTTTGTGAGGATTAGTTTTCTGGGTTTTTTTATTGCACAGAACTATAATTGTGAACTGTGCTTCAGATCATTGCCCTTTGCAATTTTGGATACTGTCTGTCTAAAAAAACAAAGCCACAGGAATATATTCTCAAAGACCTGGAAGACCAATACAAGAAAATAAAATGATACATTTTTCACATCTATGAAAAAAATTTGTCTTGCATGTTTCTTGCAGTACTTTTTCCAAGCGACTCAGATTGCTCATGATAAATGATCATTTTATCATTGATTTTCTCAGTACTTACACTAGTTGAAAGCTTTGTTAATATTCCAAAATCAACATTAATAAAGGATAATTTCAAATTTGACAACATTATTGATAATGCAAGAATCATTAAAGTCATTAAGCTTCTACATTGGCACATTTTATGCATGAGGGAGCACAAAATGCTGTGCCTAAGTAGAGGGTCTAAATAAAAGCATTATCAAAGTCTAAGCTTGAACTTTTCCTGTAAAAAACCTGAAAGTCATTGTGTTTACCATTTAACAGCTTCTTCTATTAAGCATCAGATTGTTATGACCATGCATTCACAGGGACGTGTTATAAACCCAAACTCGGGTAAAAGAAATAACGCGATTATTCTGAAATGCAGACAGCCTAACACACTCTCTTTTCTTTTTTTTCTTGTTAGAATTTTGTTGCTGTTAAAGATAGATCTTTAAATTGAATTAATGGATTTTTGAATAAGTTTTTACAAGATGTAGTTAGGGTAAAGTAGCTGCATTTTGCAGTAACATAAAAAACTAAATGGGCTTCACTATACTCTTTAATGCTTAAAGGGAACTTTCCTTGGTAATTCTTTAATTTTTTAGAGAACCACAGAATCACAGAATGGTTTAGATTGCAAGGGACCACTGGAGGTCATCTTGTCCATAAAATGAATCATAAATGTATGTATAGAATCACAGAATCATAGAATGTTAGGGGTTGGAAGGGGTTGTATAATAGCATAATAGGGGTAGGGGTTGGAAAGGTTTGTATAATAATATAATAGGGGTTGAAAGGGGTTATAAAATACCCCAATTTATTTGTTGACACATGGAATAATATACTTCACATTTACTTTACGTAGATATGTCCCAATCACAATTCTAACCCTAGTAAAAAGCTGTTCATATAAAGATATGCTGAAGAGATTCCACTGTGGGACTATTGCTTACTGCTTGTTTGTATCTTGCTTTTTCTGTCTATATGAAGGAAAAACCATTATTCAAATAAATCATTATTTTTTTTTTCCCTTTGATATCACTTGTGCAAAGAAAAAACACCTTAAGTGATCAAAATTAAGGGGAGTCCTATGCCTGGAATGCCATTAGAAATTGCAATTATTAGGATGATATTTGTCTTCTCTTGTTTGTCTATAATAAATAACTATATATATATATACACAATGAATTAGTTTTTTAAAAAAAACACAGATGAGTAAATTTAGCCAAGATTATTTCTCTTTAAAGCTGTTTTTCTCATGTTAGATACCCTGTTCCTAGAGATCGAGTTGTCATCAACATTGCACATGTTCACTTAAAGATCATTTTGAAGAATCAGAAGTCTCTTGTTTTCCAGCAGTTATATTGAAGCAATTGCAAAACCCTTTTTACATGTGAACCATTGTCATTTCTTGACCAAGATAACCCATGTTCAAAAAACCATGAATGTTAATGAACAAGATAAGTAAGGACAGAAAGGAAAACCAAGCATAGATGAGAGACGTGGACAGGCTGGACTGATGGGCCAAGGCCAATTGTATGAGGTTCAACAAGGCCAAGTGCAAGGTGCTGCACTTGGGCCACATCAACCCCATGCAACGCTACAAGCTTGGGGTTGCTGTGGCTGGAAAGTTGATGGCAGAAAAAGACCTGCAGGTGTAAATCAATAGCCAGCTGAACATGAGCCAGCAGTGTGCCCAGGTAGCCAATAAGGCCAATGGCATCCCAGACTGTATCAGAAATAGTGTGACCAGCAGGACCAAGGAAGAGACTGTCCCCTTGTAGTCAGCACTGGAGAGCTGGAGAGGTTTAGCCTAGAGAAGAGGAGGCTGAGAGAAATTTGGCAAATTTCTATAAAAGAAACATCTGTTTTTTCAAGGTTCAAGGTTATTTAAAACACTCAATGTTTTGAGTGTTATAAACATGAGAAAAATCCTATGTAAAATCTGAGCTGGATGAAGGACCTCAGGAATTATTGAGTATTATTCCTTGCTAATGAAGCTCATGCTGTTCATTTTGGGATTTCTCTGTATTATTTTGAAATCTTTGCACTTTTGCACTAGTGCTACATCATTTTATATATGATCTGTAATGAAGGTTTGCAACCCTGTATCTTTGGATATATTAAAATGTATTATAAAGTATTGTATTTAATATAGTATAATATGTATTATAAATTTAATATATTGTATATATATTATAAAGTGTGCTTTCAGTCACAAAATTATTTCCCCTTTCTTATGAACTTGGAAAGCTGGAAGAAAGAGGTGTTCCCTCTGGGTAGTACTCAAATGAACTGAATTTTTATGTCTTCTCATCTGAGTTACCTATCACAGCAGACAAATCCCATTCATTCATAATAATTAGTACTCCAAGGTGAGGCGACTACCTGTTTCATGTACTACTACAGCATGAATTACAGAGAGAAGGGGAAAGAAAATTCTCCCAGCAGAGCTCCACATGACAGACTGCACAAATCAATTTTAATTAATTCTGCCTCTTTAAATCTGCCTGCTCTTTTGGAAAGATTGCTATCTGCAGCAGGTAATATGGCAAGATAATTAAGAAAAGCACTGTGGGGCACTGATAGTACCAGCAGCCAATTGGCAACATCTTGGTTTCGCGAGAGTGCCAGGTTAGAAGGTCCATTGTATTAGGAGTGGGATTTGTCTTCTATATCCATGTATAAAATACTCATCTTTTACCATAGAACACATTGTGAGGTTTTAATTATATGGCTTCAAGCAAGAATTAATGAGAGAAAACTTCTGATAAACAACTGTAGTGTTAGGAGACTGCTCCAACATAAGATTACTGACAATGAAAACCCAGTGTGTCGGTGCTATAAAGTTCATCCTGGGAAGCATAAGCTTATGAAGCAGAGTTATGTTCTGTTTTGCTTTTCATGCTTATATATATAGATATATAAAGTCTGTCTTTTTCAGTTTCATTTCAGGATAACTGAGGAATAAACTACCATATAGTTTCTGGAAGAATCAGGATAGTAGTTTTGTACAATTTACAACTGGGTTACAATAAAAAAAAAAAATATGTATCTTATCATATAAAGCATTTACTTGGTAAAAATTCAATCTGTTATTTCAATAACTTCGAAAGAAATATTTTGTCAGAGCAGGTATCATCTGCCTTCTACTGTTGACATGAAAGACTAACAAATAAAAATTGAAACTTGTATTGCGGTTAATTCAAAAGAGATGTGACTGTGAGGTCATGGATAACCCAGGTAAAATTTCTACTGAGATCTCACTGTGGTGCACTTAATGGTCATACAAACATGGTGATAGAACACAAAGTCTTTGCAACAATGACAGCATTTTTATCTCCATTTAAGCAACAATAAAATATTACATTTAATTTCAAAGGGCTTCATTCACATCTCTTGACTATGCTACAAGTGCTTTGACTTATAAATACTGCCCTTTAGACTTAGCATGTTTTACTTTGCTAAATCATGATCTCTTGTGTACTGGGGTATAGGTCCCAAGGGTTTTTTTTAGGGAGAATTGCAAGGATAGTGTCTGTGGGAATAGACTGGGGCTGCCCTATGCTGGAAACAGCTGGTTCAAGTCTGCTGAAGTAGGTTTAACAAAACTAGGCTGCAGTTTGTGGAGAGCAACCACTCAAGAGCAGGAAAAAAGAGTGAAGACAAAGGAGAAGCAGAGAGAAAACTGCTATGTCCTGATAGTAACACTCCTCCCTCCTCTACCCCTCCCAGCACTGGAGAGGGCTCATGAGCAAAGGAGTGAAGCTGGGCATGAGAAAGGGTGGAGGAAGGGTGTTTTAATGTTTGCCTTTTGTTCCTCATCACTTTAATCTATTTCAATTGACAATAAATTAAATTAATTTTCCCCAAACAGAATGTTTTGCCTGTAACAGTAACTGGTAAACAATCTCCCTATCTTTATCTCAACCCACGAGATTTCTCATTTATTTTCTCTCTCTACCCTGCAAAGGAAGGGGAGTGAGCGAGCAGCTGAGTGGGCATTTGGCTGTTAGCCAAGATAACCCACCACATTTTTACAAGAACTGAATAAACTTCATCTATATCTTCCTACGTTTATCTTTATAGCTGCATCTGACAGAAAAGCCATTTCTACTGTTTTCATTTCCTTTTTCTTACACACTGGTGGGACAATAAATATTTATTTGAGGAAATCTATTTTTTTTTTAACAAATTAATGTGTTGCTAGATCATTCAGCTCTTTCATTTAAACTGTTAACTCCAATAGATGAAAATATGAATTCAGAATCTTTTCAGTTCCCCAGGAAATTCTACAGTTCTGCTTACAGGGATAATGTACAGAAAAACTTGAAGACTGTGCCACAAGAAACTATTCCTATATACACCAATTACCTCAGTTCACTCATGCTGTAGTCAAATGATCAGACTCACAGACATTTTGTTTTCTTCTTTTGTCTACAACAACCTACAATACTGGTATATTTAGAATTAAAACCAAACCAAAACTCACACCCAAACATTAAAATACAATTAAAGAAAAAAGAGCTGAGAAGAGTCCAATCAGGAAATCTAATTGTATTCTTTTGCTGTAGAAGATTTCAGAGTAATTCTGAGGCCAAACAATGCAGTTTCTATCTGTCTTACACATAACAAGTAAAATTCAAAATCATCTATGCCAAGATCAAAATATTTGTGCAAATTAGGATTACTACAATTAAGTAAAAACAAATAAAGTGTTTATTTAATTTGCAAAACATTAGGCTGATGTTGGAGATATTTTATTATGAAAATAGAGCACAGCTCTAAGTCATCACTGTAGAACACTGAACAAGAAACAGCATAGCAAAAAATCTGTCTACGGTGTTATTTGGACATAAATTTGTTGTATTTTATTTCAACACTTGGAATTTCCTGTTATTGCTTTGATTTTGTACACTATTAATCTCAAAAGAAGTGGTGAGACTTAGGGTGGCTCCATCCTTCATCTTCATTTGCAATTGTATGTATTGGTCTTTTATCTTTCTCTGCAGACCTATTGAAGTCAACAAGAGTTTCCTGCCAATGTTCTTTAGCTCTACAGCAAGTACTAAAATTTCAAGGTACTCCTGACATCCTTCCATTAAGCTAATTGAAAATGGTCAATTGTGAAAGATTTTATGTAATTTTACAGCTCATCTACTCTATACAAAAGCCTTAAATATTTCAAGGATAGAAGTCTGTTCCTTGTAAGTGTAGATTTTAACTGCTTAATCATGAAATAAAATATTCTAAAGATAATTCATGGGGTCCTGAAGAAACTAGTGCTCTCGCCATCATTACAATTGGTGTTCATTCTTCTAAATTTCAGGATATTATTAATGGGGAAGGAATACACTCATGCAAAGGAAAAATGCAAAGCTCACGAGCACCACTTAAGCCTCCCATACATAGACATGTTTCAGTCAGCTATATTATCGACAAACTCCTCTTTCTCTGACGGCAGTTGTGTATGATATTGGGGTTGTTTGGTATGAATCAGGCCAGCTGCAGTTATAATAGTTTTACTACTTCATGGAAATCAGAAAAAAAGAATTGGATATTACAGTTGACACAAAACTGAATATAACCCAACAGTGCTCTCTCATCACAAAGTACCAGACACATTAAATTACATTGAGGTCTGTGGCCAGCAGACTATTTATCCCACACAGTGATAATGAAGGCGCACATGGAATATTGTGACCAGTTTTGTGCCCCACAGTTGGAAAAGGTGAAGGGTTACCAAGACAGTCAGCCTGGACCTCATGATTTCCAACAGAGGTTGAGGGAGCTGGGCTGGTTTAATCTGGACAAGTCAGTCAAAGAGCAAACTACAAATACTTGAAGGGAAGTTACAAAGATGACAGACTCATTCTTACCACCAGTGGCAGACAATCAAGTCTGAGGCAAATTAGCTAAAATTAAGCAGCCTGAGAGGTTCAGATATATTTTAGATTCATTCAGATTTATAGAAATTAAAAAAGGAAAACAAAACAAAACAAATATTTAAAAATAGGAAGATACCACAGCTCTAGAACATGTCACCTAGGGATGCAGCATAGCCTCCATCAGTGGCAACTTCCAAGTTTATTACACAAAGCCACAGATGACATGCTCTGTTAGTGATAGTCCTGTTGATAGTCGGAGTTTGGATGGTTTACAGAGATGCTTCTAACCATCATTTCTACTAAAAAACTCCAAAATGATATGGAGTATATAATGAAAAAATGAGACCAGATAGCCTGTTGTTTGATTTTGAGGTTTCTTTGATAGATAGTTGGTTCTTCCTGTCAATAAAATGTAAAGCTAGTAAGGAAAATTACCCATTCTTTGGACTTCTTTTACAAATGCTGTAAATTACGTAGTTAAGAATCAATAGTAGCTCTTCCTAATCACTATTTGTTTTATCTTATCATAAAGAACCTAATATGAAACTTCAATTTAATATGTATACAGATCTATAGAATGTTTTTCCCTGTACTACATGAGGAGCAGCTCTCTCATATATTACTCAATACATCCAAAAGGAAGAGAAACAGTATTTTTCTTTGAAGTTCTGTTCCTTGAGAAAGAAGTGCTAGTGGCCAAACTTCAAAGAGAAATTGCCCTTCCTACCTGGCTGTAGCACTCAGAGAGAACTAATTTACTTCTCTGGTGAAAGACAGGC
This sequence comes from Colius striatus, assembly GCF_028858725.1. Taxonomy (NCBI): domain Eukaryota; kingdom Metazoa; phylum Chordata; class Aves; order Coliiformes; family Coliidae; genus Colius; species Colius striatus. The sequence goes on from NC_084762.1 coordinate 11,895,710, forward strand.
CTCTCAGCAGCAGAGCTGCCTAAGAAATTATGCAGCTGGTGGACTCTGGAATTAGGCGACAATTTTCTTTGAAGTTTGTCTCTCATCTCATTATCATTTCAGACATGTTGAAATGATTTACTTTCCATTTTGATTTCATGAAGAAAGATAAACGGAAGTGCCCAACTTAGCTCTTAAAGTTGTAGCTGGATTTTAAAAGGCTTTAAAATTTTTAGATGGCATCATGGAAGTTTTCTGACACACATGGTAGAGGTACCAAATTTTTGCATTTTTACAATACCTGGATTGGTAATCATGCACAAGTGATAACATCAATATTTGTCTAACACAGTGGATAGAAATTATTTGCCAAAAGTGAAGTGTCTTAATCCTGATAACACTGATTCTACAGAGATGATGAAAAAATCCAGTGCTGCTCTGAAGTATATAGGGGTTAAAATTGGCTCAGTACCATTACTTTGTTTAAAGTAGCTGGCAGTTTTCACTTCATTATATCTCCACTTCATTATAACTTCCACATAACTAAGGAAAAGGTCAGATATGTTGGAATTCGGCTGCATAAAAATTTCCTAAGTGGAATATTTTTTCCTAGATACATTATACATTTTTACAATTGTCGTGCACAGAATTTAAAGGGCACAGCTCATGGTCAGTGAGGACTTGAAATAATCAGCATATCTCTTCAACCTATGAGGCAACCCACAAGTAAAACAGTTGTCTACATAGAATTCATCAGTGAGTTTTCATCTTTCTGTAACTATCATTTTCGTTTATGATTTCTCTCCAACAAACTCCACAGGTTCCAGAAAGCTTATGATATTTCTTAAAGGACATCTTTAAGAGAAAAGTTCTGGAGAATAAATTATTCAGAAATTCAAAGACTGAATTACTAGCTTCGACATCGTGTCTTGCTGAGACTTCCTTCCCTCAGATTATCAGAACTGTAATGTTATAAACTAAACTAAAACCTTGGCACAAGATACATGTCCGCATGACACACATACATTGACTTCAATCTACCTTTTACAAATATTTGCAAGGATGGAGGCTAGAAAACAAAAGGAAAAAAAAAAAGGGAAAAAAAGAAAATAGGGGGGGAAAAAATAAAACCCAGCAATTTGGTGGCTTAAAAGACAGTTGTAGTTGCTGGTAAAAAAAAGTCTGAACAGGGAAAACTGTGAATCAGAGAACTTTTGCTTTAACGTGAATGAAAAAATATGTGAAGAGCTGGAAAAGCAATGAAAAGAGAAAGAAGAGCTAAGCTGCAAGGAAAGGAAAAAGTGAGATTCAAATATAGAATCACAGAATCATAGAATTGTTTCAGATGGAAGAGACCTTTAAGATCATCGAGTCCAAGGAATACAAATCAAAATATTTTTAAAATAACATTTAATGAATGAAAAAACCCACTATGGCAGTAAAATAATGTTTTTACTATTCCTTCCTTTTACCCTTAAGATGATTTTCAATTTAAGTAGTAAAAAGTAATCCTAAGAGAAAAAATGTTTTTAAAAGATAGTTTAAATAAATTAATTGATGCTTAAAGAGCCATATGGTAACAGTATTAAGGCACTCCAGGGTATGTTTTATTAGTCTATTAATATAAACCTCAGGTAGTAAAAGCACTTTGCCATACAATGCACCTGAATTGTGTATTAATTGAGAAATAAAACACACTCTGCTGAGCTTTGAAACTTTACTATTGTTGCAAGTGGATGTAATGTAGCTAAGCATTCAGCAGCACAGATTTGTTTACAAAACATCTCTCAACACTACAGCAACATTGTTCAATAACACACAAAGAATTAGCTAAAAAGCTGTTTTTTCTCTTCCAGAAACAGGATATGTAGAGTTTTTAATCTTGCTCAGGTTTTTTTGGCAAACTAGCTCATAAAGATAGTAAAATACCTTACTTGGTCTCAAAGGCATGAGTAAGGGTAGGTAGCTCCCCAAAAGATTCTTAGTCTTTGGATTTTGTTCAGATGGTAGACTTGGAAGGTTCCGAGAAGATTGCATTTCTTTAAAATGAGGAATGGCTACATCCGAAGATGGGATGGCACAGCGTGACTGCTCCCAACTGGTGGGCCAGAAGGATAAGGCTGAGTGAGGAGCTTAGTACCAGGAACTCCAGCTGAGTGAGAAAGTACTTTCTGAGTAGTTCACTGAGTAACCACAACATACCAGCCCAGGAGAGAGGATCTGGAAGTACCAGTGTGGTGGAGAGTTGGTTGAGGGTACTGGAGTGTCAGGCAAGAGAGTTGGAGTATACAACTGGATAGAGGGAGAAAGGTCTGTATTTATTACAGTAAATATATATGATTATGGTACATTCTTTTCAAAATCTTAAATGAGCCATAAGTCTTGCCATTCATTTTCAAATAATTGTGAAAAACATAGTTATTTTCTGCATTTAGTCCACAGTCTGTGTAGAAATACTGCTAATAAAATACAAGTCACACCTAAAAGATGTGATCTTGCTTTTAAATCTACAAAAACAAAGTAAAACAAAGTAATTATAACTTCTTTATATCCAGCTGTACCTATGAAAAAAAAATGAAAGGAGGCTGTAGCAAGATGAGTGTTAGTCTCTTCTCCCAAGTAAGAAGTGATAGCACAAGAGGAAACATCTTGAAGTTGTGCCAGGAGAGGTTCCTATTGGACATCAGGAAAAATTTCTTCACTGAAAGGGTTGCTAAACACCAGAACAGGCTGCCCAGGAAAGTGATGTAGTCACCATCCCTCGAGGTATTTAAAAGACATGCAGATCTGCAAGTGCAAAGCACTTGATATTGTCCCACATGACATCCTTGTCTCTAAATTGAAGGGACGTGGTTTTGACAGATGGACCATTCAGTGGATAAGGAATTGGCTGGATGATTGCACTCAAAGACTTGTGGTCAACAGTTCAATGTCCCAAGTGGAGAGCAGTGACAAGTGGCCTTCGTCAGAGGTCAGTATTGGAGACAGACACTGTTTAAGATCTTTGTCATGGATATGAACAGTGAGACTGAGTGCGCCCTTGGCAAGACTGACGATGACATGAAGCTGTGTGGTGTAGCTGACATTCTGGAAGGAAGGGATGCCATCCAGAAGGACCTGGACAGACCTGAGAGGTGGGCCTACGTGAACCTCATGAAGTTCAACAAGGCCATATATCCAAGGTTGTGGGTTGGGGCAATGCCAAGCACAAATTCAGGCTGGGCAGAGGACAGACTGAAGGCAGCCCCTATGGAGAAGTACTAGGAAATTTTTAATAAAGCCCCACAAGCCACCAGAGTCATCTGCACTTATCATAGATGGTTATATACTTCCTACACATTGCAAACTGTTCATGTACTAGATTAATGTAATGCACTTTTCCTCCCAAAACTCAAATGAGAAAGGGAAGTAAATTCCTGGATTCCAAACAGGGAAGTAACAAAGCAAAAGACTTTTCAATCATTTGAAAGAAATCTGATAAACTTAATTCCTCTTAGACCATTTAGTTGAAATTTGAGCTTCCAAATTATTCAGACAAAAACCTGGGTTTAATTTCTATTGTTTTGTTACTGTCTTTGAAAAAGTGTCGGTGAAACACAAAGCAAGTTATTTTATAATTAGTGAATTATTATAATTTGTTCTGGTTTCCAGAGGCTATTTTCTTCATAACTGGTATATTAAAAACGTTAATCTTATTTCAATTTGGTGCAATCATTTTTAAACAGCTAACAATTGCATGCAAGTCCCATGAACTAATATGGTAGTAGTTATTTGTGATAGCATTTGTCAAAAATATCCCACAATAGCCAAACTATCACATTTTCACCTTATAAAAAGAAACTGCAATAGATTTACCAACTTTGACTATGTGATACCTGTTACTAAACAAGTTAGAAAAGTTCAGTAACCAAGTGTCTCTTAGAAATATAATATGGCTATTAGGCATTGAAAGCACCCTAATGATTCTCCTCTGTTTTTATGTTGACAAACCTAAAATTCTGAGCATTGCTAATACCTGAGCATGCTAACTCTGCTATTAAGTGCCTTCCTTAATGGGTGAGGAAAAACTCATATGTACAGAATTACTAATTTTATAGAAAGCACATACATCTCAGGAAGTCAGTAGCTGAACCATGAGGACAGAGCAGCATGTACCCCAGAGGCCAATAACAGGGCCAACACTGCCTATTTTCATCAGTGATTTGGGTGATGGATGCAAGACTGGAGATGGTAAAAACCTGGGAGGAGTGGCTGATGCATCAAAGAGTCATATTGGCATTCAGAAGGACCTTGAAAGGCTGGAAGACATAGGCTGATAGGAAGCTTGTATAATTAAAAAAATAGGAATTGCCAAGTCCTGCATCTGAGGCAAATAATCCACTACATTAGTACACACTGGAGGATAATTGTCTGGAAAGCAGTGTTTTCTGGCAGGTCTGAGGATTCTGGTGGACAATTAGTTGACTATAAGCCAGCAATTGTATGCTTGAGGCAAAGAAGATGAACAGTATCTGGGCAGTATATGGAAGACCATTGACAGCAGGTCAAGGGAGGTGATCCTTGCCTTCTGCTCAGCCATGCTGAGACACATCTAGAGTACTGTGTCCAAGTCTAGGCTCCTCAGCACAAGATAAATGTGGATTTTATGGATCAAGTCCAGCAAAGACCACAAAGATGATTAAGGGACTGAGGCATCTGGCAGAAAAAGAGATACTGAGAGAGCTGTGACTGTTCAGCTTGGAGAAGAAAAAACTCAAGGAGGATCTTATTAATGTGTAAATCCAATTGAAGAAGGAAACAGAATCTTTTCATTAGTATCCAGTGACAGGAGAAGAGGCAACAGACAAAATAAAAGTGTAGGACATCTCATTCAAGTATTGAAAGAAAACCCAACAAACAAAACCCCAAATACCAAAAAACCAAAACAGACCAACCCCCAGAAAATCAAACCCAAAACACTCCAGAGGGCTTTTGGGGTCTCCATCCTTGGAGACATTCAAAACCCAACGAGATGCAGTCCTGGGCTGCTCACTTTAGCTGACCCTTCTCTGGGTGAGAGAGAGGCCAGGGACACTGGACTGTATCACCTCCAGAGGTCCCTTCTAGGCTCATTCACCCCATTTAATTCAGTGTGTTTGCCTGGTTTAAACTATTTTAGACTTCAGCTTTTGACCAGTTAGAGATGACATATCATGTTGGATCAATGTTTTGTCTTCTCAGATATGGCTGCTCTGAAAATTAGCCCTGCCTACAGATAATTCTCTCCTTTTAATCTATATAACATTAGTTCTGAGGTGAATATCCAGTGGCTGTTGGCTGCATGCAACTCAAGCAGCTCAGCTGTGTGCCAAGGCTACAACATCCAACAAGGAAGGTGGTGTACAAGCAAAAGGAAACTGGGTCATCCAGCTGTGAGAGAAATAAGCCAGAAATGACTGCTGATAGTCAAACTACTCATTGCCATGGCTGTAGGCTAAATATCTGTACTTAATGTCTGGAGCAATCCAACCAAGTCTCATTCTTTGACAGAGAAGAGTAAGCCCTGGGAAACCATAGTAATCCACTTTCTCTGAAGTGTTTCCGTATTTCTTTGCTGCCTGTCTGCATGCTACAAAGTATATCTTGTGGCTCTTGGTGTTAGAAAAACCTCTCTATGCAGCTTATAGGGTCGTAAGAAATAACCGAATGGAGACTAACAAAGCTATTGCTTCCCTCTTACCTCCCAGCAGTTAACAGAAGATCAAGATGGAAGAATTTATTATAGTTCTAGAGAAGCAAAGAGATAACTGGGAAATTTGACATTCAAGATTAAGTCAGGTAAATTTATGCCTAAATGGAACTGAAAAGTTACCACTTGTGGATATAAATTTTACCTAAGGTAGGAAACTGTTACATCATTGGGGAAAAAAACAACAGATAGTTTTGCAAGAATATTAGAATAATGTAGCTAGCAGAAACCTACTTTAATATCTGAACACCAAAGCTCTGTAGACAAATTCATAGCCATAATTGCTCATACTCCTCTTCTACAGTTATTTCACCTGAAGATATACTTATGCAATGTGTGTAAATACATGGATGTATACATGTTCAAATTTGCACACTATACACAAATATATATACTATATATACATGCAAATTATGTCTACATGTACATGTGCACACTCATAGATAAGTAGTCTGATTAATACTAGTTACAACAGGCATTTCCATTTCCTTCATGAAGCCAGATAATAGTCTTCATTCTGAAAATAAATCAATGAACTACATCCAGTCCCTGAAACAGATCATCATAAACAAATGATAAGTATCAGTACTACGGTAAAATTATGTGTATATTCAATTTCTCTAACTTATAACTGCTGTTCACTACAGCTGAATGTGTTGAGTATTGTCACATAGTGTCCTAATAAAACACATATATTGAAATCACTTCATCTCAGGTGTTGGTATTTCACTGCATGTGTATACCTCCTGAGTCTAAATCTAATATTTCCTGCCTCTGTATGTTTCAGTAGTTCTTCTGTCTTGGCTTGCAGCCGTGTCTTTTCATACTAGTTGAATGATGAGGAAGTCCTGATGAGGAGATATTTGAATGAGGGGAGCATCCTCTGAACATCCAGCAAATTGTGCTGGTAATTCAGTCGAAAGAACATCTTGCAAACTGTACCACTCTTTCCACATCTGAGTGTGGGGAATCACCACGCTGAATCAAATAACATCCTTTGGATAAACTTTCATCAATTCTGTGCAGAGATGCTTGTAGAGAACTTCTTCTGATTACATAAACCAGAATACCCCAGATGAAATTCCATTTGGTATAATTATATTTCTCTTAATTTAAATCTCAAATCCCTTTTATAGTTTTAAATAGGTAAATAATTTTTGACAGGCTATCATTAAGTACTGGAAATCATATCCATTCCACATAGATGGAGTTTGTGTTAGATGACAGAATGAGCTCAAAGTGTAAGATTCTTTAAATGAAAAGAGGAAAATTCAACATAAGATTATATTATGATTGTTTCTGTTAAACAAGGATCTTTTTTCTTTATGCAGAGATTTTAACCTCATTTAGAAACTAGATGTGCTGTATTTTCCCCATGTCTATCCTTGAAATCCATTTCAACACAAGTCCAAAATGCCAGAAACTTCAAACTCCTAGACACAATTATTAACAAAATAATGTTAATTTTTTTATTGTGTATCCTGTTTTTAATACTCTTTAGTAACCACTCAGTACTTCTGCTTTAACCACATAGATCATGTGAAGTATTTGGCATCTGTGTAAAGAATGAAAATAGCTCTTCTCTGAAGTAAAGGTAATGATTTGAAGTTCTTTTGTGGATCATGATTGTAAAGATTTTCAGTACACTTCTCCTGACTTCTTTAATGTGTCAGTATTTTTATATAACTGACTTGTTTACATAGGAATTGATGCAGCTTCTTTTATCTATATAAAACTTTTTAAAAAGAAGTATGTCTGTTTCCACCCCACTCCCTCGATAAGACAAAAGACAAAACCTCTAGGTTAAATCTTTATCCATATTAATTTAAGATTTTAGTCTGAAGTTAGAAAATCTTAATTGTCCTTTGAGATATTCCAGTTTGAGAAGCAGTAGGCTTCCAGAGGTTTTCGAAACAGTGGAGAATTCTTACAGTTCCTTCTTGCCTACACTTTCACTTTGCTTTAGGCAGAAGAGAAAAGCAGAGCTGTCAGATAAATAGAAATTGTACTACTGTCATCTTCTCCAATGCAGTGGAAGATCCAGAAAAATATGAACATTTTGCTCCAGGCTAACCTATGAACCTTTTTTCTGTCAATTTATATTTCTTCTTAGTTAAAAGAAATAGAACACTGAAATGAATCTGAATTACTGTGTGATTCTTGGAAAGGAAATTCTAGTACTCATTTTGCTTCTTGTTCTTTTGTTATACCTTCTTGTCCTTCATTCTGTCCATTCTTTTCAATGGGACAATTATTTCACCTGTAAAATGATCACTCCCATCTCAATTTAAAAAGACATTATGTGTGGATATATAAGAACAACCTTTTAAATGTCTCAGATTCTATGGATGCAGTCAAATGTATAGTGTATTTCTAAAGCAACTGCTGGTGTGACCAAACACAGAGATACATGTAATATAGATAGAAGTTTATCAGCCTATGACCCAAGCCTTGAGATTTAAAGCCCGCACCAGCTTGCTGAGCTCATCATAAATGCTTGAACAGTTCTGCACCACACAGGAACTGAGTTCAGATCCTGGATCATCGGGTCTTATGGGTTCTCAAAATGGGGCTAAGCAAGTGCAACTCTCAGTCATGAATAACCTGTCAAATACTAATCAGTCCAGCAATCAACACTCTCAGATCCTGAATTTGTAATACTATTGTATCCTTGAGAAAGGGCAAAACATTTAATGAGTAAAATTTCAAGATAACACTCTTTTAATCACTGCAATCTAACAGAGCAATGTTACTATTCTGAACTGGTTTCATCATTGTCTAACCAATTCTCATTTTAAAGGCTATGGCATTTACAGTCTGCTGGTCTTTCAGATGTTTTGTTTTCCAAATCATTACAAGACAGCTGTAATAATATTATTAATTTAGCATTTAATTATTATTATTATTGTTGTTGCTATGTTTTAATCTTTACAGTATTTTCTTTTATATATATATATATATATATATATTTGGCACCTATTTTTTTCTACTGAATCAAACATCTACGTCTTAGCTTCCTGTTTCCTCTTTGCAGTATCACTTTTTACTATTTTAATTAGTTCCCATAAATTTTGAGATAACTTTTTTTTTTAATATTCTTTATTTTTATAGCTGCTCCCCACTCACTCAAAATAGTTTCTTTTCAGTGTCTTTTTTCTCCTTAGCCATTATTTCACTTCTTTTTTTCATACTTAGACTCTCCTGCCCTGAAAGGGCACCTTCTTCTTTTCCCTAGTTGAGTTTTCTGTCCTCAGTGTTAAGTATCCTGATATAAATGTGGGTCCTTTCCTCACCTTGGCATGTCTAAATAATTTAATTTGCCCTTGCCACAAGATCTGCAAATGCTGTGAACCAAGACCTTATGCAAATCTCATTTCTCAAAAATGCATCTTGTAGGGTTATCTCTCCTGTGCTCTTGCATACATCCAAGTTATGTGTATTTTTTTTTAATTCCAGAAGTCCACTGCCAATTCAGTAGTAACAATAATGATCCTACAGATATTAGCAGCTTATTGGCATTATTATCCTACACAAAAATTACTCTTAATGGTAAAATCAGATTTTTTTAATGCTGGGAGTTGATTCTACCCCAGTCAATGTCAATACATAAGATAGTTGTTTTACTTGTCCTGAAATCTAAATCCAGCAAAAATCTTAAGTGTTTGCTTTAAATTAGCAGATACTTAAATGCCCAAAGATAAGTGCCTTTCTGACAGGAACTGTATAAGCAGATTGCTGTGCTTAGTGGCACTGGTTTTAACTCACTCCTCTTTCTTTTTGTTTATTGAATAATTGACTTTTCTGAATGTACTCAGTGTTGTTACCACTAGCTATCATGTCTGTGGAGATAAACACACACATATGAACATGAACAATAATGCTTTGTTTCAGGTAAGATATATCCACATGTCTTATCTACTAGTAGCTCATGAATCAGGCTGACCTTTAGCAGCATTTAGGTTCTCATGCAGTGGCTGGAAAATGCAAGGAGGTACTACTTAACTATGAAGAATAACACTACTTCATTTCATTTCTATTAACTCTACCAAATGAAATTGATAATATTCTCTTTTTCTAAACATAACAAATAAGTCCTTGATATTTTCTTCAACAACCCTGATAATTGCCTTTATATTGCTTAGCTAAGGCCTTGTGTAGCAAAGAAAAGAATCACATTCCTCTTATAAAATAAAATTTAATTACTATAAAGGTTAAATTAACCTCTCTGGGGAAACACACACATCTAGTTAAACTAATGATGTACTCTGTAAGTTATGTATGAATCTGACAATTTCTTTCCATTATTTGATAATTTAAGAAAAGGTCTTGCTTAAATGCAAGGATTGGGCTAGAACATTCAAAATCTGATTTTCAGAATTCTCATACAAGTGCAGTAGGAGTCATAAAGAAAAGCTGAATATTTTTTTAACCCTTAATAAAATGAAAATAAAAATGTGATCCTTGGGCTCAGTGGGAAGTGAACTATAGCTCATAAACCAGCCATGGCAACTGGCATACTTCTCTATAGCACACACAGGAATCTCCCTTCTCACCTTTTAGTCTTGTAACTCTAGGTTCTGACTATATCAGATATTTGGGTTTCCCTAAGACCTTCTGAGAAATATGTTTTACATCCTCTTATTCTTTCTAGAAAATTAACTATAGTCACCATGAAAGTCAGATATTGTAAAACAAAACTCTTAGTACTGTGTAAGGATGAACTGAAAACATAAAAACACATCTATAATGCAAAGTCCCTTCTAAAAAATTCACCCAAAAGAGTATCTTTACTTAGCATGAAGACTAAGGAAATGTCATTAATTAAAAACTAACTTGTTAGAATTTAACTCAGAGTATATATAGAATATATTACAAATGTTAGGTCTATACTTCATTTTCTTCAAAACAAGTCATATCAGAAACATAACATTTGGCATTCATTCTAATCTAAATCAACATTTTCTTTCTTTTTTTTCTCTTTAAAATCAAAGGGCTTACATAAGGTGTGCTAGATAATCAGAGTCTCACAGCCGAAATAGTTCTAACAAAAATTATATGTATAGTTGCCATTTGCATACTATTTTGTATTAAAATCTTTGTAATTAACCTTAATTCACTCTTAATAGATAGAGTTAAGAAAACTAGAGTGTGAAACTAAGGAGAAAATACAGATTTACATTTTAGAAACTCATCTAGGACTCAAAACACCTGAGTTTAGTGGTAATTTCTTTAAAGTATCTCATCTTCACAGAATCATAGAATGGTAGGGTTGGAATCTACCTTTAGAGATTGTCTAGTCCAACTACCCTGCAGAAGCAGGTCAACCTAGATCTTCTAACAGTTCTTTTAATACAATAAAAAAAATAAATACACTGGTAGTTTTGAATCAGCATTCCAAGTATGGACACATGAAAACAGAGAAAGACAAAGTCCCAATGGTGACCAATTGGAAATATGACACCACACTCATTCTATTTGATCTTGGGAAAGATACTTGCTTCCCAATTGTTTAATGTATTTAGTTGCTCAGCTTTGCAAGGTCTAAGAGATTTAGTGAAACATCTCCTTAACAATGTAAAGCATCTCTTTACCAGTCACCTGTGCCTCAATGAGTAGAATTTTACTCAAATTCAAATATTTTAATTAGATTTTTTTTAATGGAAAGTCTAAGGTTTACTGTTCTGATAAGGAGCCAGAAGATCTCATCCATCAAGAAAACAAAGATTAAAATTTGAAAGAGGAGCCTGTAAGTAAATACGTAGCCTGGAAAGCTATTATTTTAAAGTCAAGGCAGCTCAAGCCCTGATACTGATGCATAGATATGAAGTTCTGTCTACTGATGATTCACATTTCTACCCAGGCAGGAAGTAACTGAGCAGATTGATGAGGAAAGAGTTGAAGTAATCCAGAGTGCAAGCTTTTACCAAACCAGCTGGTACCACCAGCCACATCAGGTTTTATGTTACTCAACTTCCCATCCAGCCATTAAGGAACAATAGGTCCAGAGAATAAGAAGGGTTTTATTTGAACCTTGACTTCGGAGATCTAAATGTTGAAAGTCACATAAAGCAAAAGGGAGAAAAAACCCCAGCTTTCAAAATACATCACTTTTGTGATAGATGCTTCAACATCCACCTATAAAATGTGAACAGCAGTACTTCCTCTGTACCTCAAAGGAAGGTTGCATTAATTCATTAGACTGTAAACAGATAAAACTATAATAACCAGAGCTTTATGAATACCAAAGCCTGAAAGAGAGACTGGAGGGAATGCATTCTTGCCTTGGCTCAGCCATGAGGCCATTGGGATATATCAGATGCTCTAGCTGCAAAGCAAAGCACTGTAACTGAGAACTTTATGAATTTAAGATTACAGACACTTAGACAGGACAGTACTATAGAGAGTTTACATGTGACTTCATAGTCAGAAGAAATGATTTTGTAAGGAATGGGGAAGATGGGGGAGGGAAAAGTAAAGGAATAATGTAACAATAGAAAGTACTGGTGACTTATATGGGAATTGACTATTGTGAATTGAAGTTCAAAAATGAGCATGAATTTTACATTTTGTAAAAAAAAAAAACAAATTAATGAAAAGTATAGATATCTTTGTTGAAACTACCTAGTATTCTATTGCAGAAAATCTTTTAGCCTTAATGCATTCATAAGAGATTCTAAAACATTAATTTTGTGGTTGACACAAGATTTCAAGGGTTTGATTACATAATATCCCTGAGTTATGTATGACTATAAGTAACATCAGATAAGAAAACAAAACACTGCTAATATTTTACAAGACTTTTGTGTAAGATGTAACTTCACAACCTGGTGGTTTCATTGTGTAATGTTAAAGTTTTTTATATTAATAAGTATCAGTCAATATTAAGACACTCAAGCCCATATTTCTGGAGAATTGGAAAGCTATGCTACAAGTCTAAAGTTTCTCTCTTGGGTTAGCTTCTTTAAAAAATTAATCTCAGCATGTTAATTCTGACTGATTCTAGTCTATGGCTGTTAGCATAAAACACGAATAAAATTACATGTCCCAAATCCAAACCAAAATTTATATTGGTTTTCCATTATCTGTTTTATTTCCAGCCATTTTACACAGTCATTTAACCCTCATTTTCCCTTCATATTAAAATATCGTAAATATTTAGTTTAATATTGGCATATTTATACCTGCAGTTTTAAAATGTGCATAGAATTAAGGAGATTCAGAGAGGAAATAAACCAATGTTATCACGCATGGTATTTGATATTCTACTTGATCATATTTTATTACTTTCCTTACTGTTTCATTTTACTGTTGATTTAGTCTCTGATACTGTAACTTTCCTTTTCCCATTTGACAATACAAGAACATTTTTTCCAGCAGATAAAATTATTAAAAATGAAAAAAATAACAACAACAAAATGACCAATGTCTGGAAGCTAATGTTAGCTGAATGAAGCCTACAGATGAAGTACACACTTGTTTTCATAATGGAAGCAATCTACCATTGGATACATTGGCCAAACATTGCATAGAACTATCCAAACCAGGATAGTGATGGTATATTCAGTATAAATACCTCAGAATAATTATTGAAAAGATACTCAGATGCCATTTCTGGAGATTGTGGGAATTTCTAAAACACTTAAATAACTGGAAGAAATCAAAAAAGATGCCTAGACAAATGTAAACGATTGTCGCCTCATTCACTAAAATGTGACATTTTATGAACTGCTAAAAGGTAACTATTTTTGTGACTAATATTATCAGTGGAGATACAAATTTTGAAATTCTACTAATTTTTATACTAGAATCTCACATTCCATGTTTCTAATGCAATTAGTATGCCACAAGTTGTTCAAAACAAGAAGCCTCTAGTTTTTCTAAGCTCTCTTAAATGAAGCATCACAAGAGAAAAGTAAAAAGTGCAAATATTTTCTTTAAAATAAGAGTTTTCTATTTCTCTTCATGGGAGTATGAATTTCAAACAATACTGATCTTTAGTTACACATGATCAGCAGACCAAGTAGAGAATGAGATTGATTCCATAGCTCTTTAGCAAGAATGAGGACCTGCTTTCCTCACAGATTTACCATGGACCTCAGATTTTTTTCTAACAGAATCAATTAATATGTTCATCACCTCCACCAAATTTCAGCTTTAATAAGCTAGCATAAATCAATCCATGTAAGAAATCTGTGGTTTAAACCTTCTATCAAAAGACTCGTTATACCCAACAAGTGCAAACTGTACACTAAGATGGAGAATGTCACTAGAGAAGACAGCTACTGAAAAGTATGAGGTTAAAAAGTCTTATGTGATAATCAGGAAGGAAGGCTATTAGATGAAAAAATAATATCTTTGTGGCCTTCTAACATTGTCATTTACAGCATATATTCTAGACAAAAAAAATGATCAAGAACACACAAACACTGTAAATGTTAGGGAAAAAAAACCAATTGGTGGAAAAAATAGATTTCTAACCAAGCAGTCCTAAGAAACTCAAGAAAGTTAACACAAGTCAGCTAATCTCTAAAACATTATAAAAAATTATCTCTAAGTTATAAATTATCTCTATGGCCAATAATGAAAAAGACATACCGTTTCTCAGGAGATTTCATAAATAAATTGTATCCCAAATCAAACTGGCAAATTTAGATCCAAGTTAGAAAATGACTGTCCACATATTGGCTTTCCAAAGTTTACTGTGAAAGAATTAAGAAGAGGGAAAAATAATTATTCCATCCAGTAGTTTTCATCCCAGAGGAAAAAAAGGAAGAAGTACTACTTTGATCCTCTTGATACTCAACCCCAATTTTTTGGTCATATTTAATGAATATTTGAAGCTAATAACTTGTCTTCTGAAAGCACTAATCAAATGTTACTCTCGGGGATCTTACAATGTTTTTTGTCCCAGAATCTTTGGGAAAGAAAGCTATCATGTTTACCACTATTGTAGAGGACACAAATTCAATTTCTATAGCACGTAAATGGGCTAAAAAGCAATGTAGCACAGTATAACAATTAATAGTTTAGATAGTTCTCTTGGCTAAGATCATCATCACACAATGCTGTATTACTGCAATAAATGAAATAGATTGTGGTCCAGACGAGATCTTAGTGAAATAAGTCTCAGTATTTATTTCTTTAAAACTAAATTTTAATCTAGAACAACCTAGTTTTAAGTGTTAGGGGGTTAACAAATAGTTCAGTTACAGGAATGGAAGAGGACAGCTTAATGATAGCCTATTCTCTTGATTTTACAAGGAAATATCTCTGTCCAGAGACAATTTTCATCACTTTAATCAATGTCTCACTTAAGGTACCACTGACCTTTCATGCCATATGCCCTAGTGCAACTACATGCTATAAAAGAGCAAGTACAATTGGCACATTAATCACAGCATCCACTGTTAAGCTTGATCTTGTGATGAAGAAGATACCAGAGAAGCTGGAATTTAGATTACAAAAGAGATAAATAATTTAAATAGCATATCACAAATGTGATGTAGAAAAGAGAAGATATAGATAAAACAAGAAATCAGATAACAAAGAGACATGTTATAAAACAAAGCAGACTGTGATTCAGACAGATCTTTTGCCTTGGAGGAAGTCATGCTATTCTATTATCTTTGAAAATAAGGGTAAAGTGGGGCTTATCTTCTCTTGTTAATCAAGAGTAAATTAGATCCACTTTACTGTGCTGTAAAGAAAACATCCCTAACAGATTTTCTTTAAGGTGTAACATTTTGTCAGATGTCTCTAATATTTCTTAATATAGTCAACAGGAATCAGTTTTATGTTTTGTTGGCAGACATATAAAGAACATTTTACTTTCTAGCAGTGGTTCCACAATAAAGTTTTTAGTGAGAAATTAAGTACATATCACTTTTTTTTTTTGCCCTTTTATAGTTGGAAAGTTCACACTATGTATAATTTATTTTGAAACTATTATAAATGTTCAGCACATAATATTAAGAGAATCTGATTATGTTTTGTTTTCATTTTAATGTTAAAGAGGATAAAGTTGCTGTTACTCCTAGTTTTCCCCTGTCTAGATGTCCATAAAGACCTTTGTTGATCTTTAGTTCAATATAGTTGCAGAAGAACTTTCCTATATGAAATCTTATACTACATTTCCAGTATAATATACATTTGTTGCATTTCATGTGATGAACATACAAATGACAGTGTAATTTCATAAAGTGTAGTCCCCCAAGTGAATGTCAAAATCTAAAAAAAAAATACTTCTACATCAAGAAAATACAGTAAATATTAAGACAAATGAAAAAATGTTTCTCATACAGGTTTTGGCTCTTTCATAGAATCATAGAATGGCAGGGGTTGGAAGGGACCTTTAGAGATCATCTAGTCCACCTCCCCTGCAGAAGCAGGTCCACTTAGATCAGGTTGCATAGGAACATGTCCAGTCAGGTCTTCAAGACCTCCAAAGAAGGAGACTCCACAACCCCTCTGGGCAGCCTGTCCAGGGCTCCATCACCTGAACAGTGAAGTAGTTTTTTCTTATGTTTAAATGGAACTTTTTGTGTTCCAGCTTCATCTCATTACCCTTTGTCCTGTTACTAGATACTATCAAAAAAAGGAATGTCCCAACCTCCTGACATTCATCATTTAATAACATCCCCCCTCAGTCTCCTCTTCTCCAGACTAAACAGCCCTTGAAAGAACTAAAAATGTATCTTACTAACAGTTTGCTTTTTCTAGCTCAAATACTCAAACAAAATTCTTACAGGGCACTGTACCTCAGCCGTGATCTATGGAATAACTTTAATCTAGATGTCATTCTAAAGAAGTGAGAGAACAGAGGCACGTATGTTTCTAAGCAAGGAACCAAGCAAAATTAAAGTAATAAATATTCTAAAGTTTCACTTGCTTTATATTATATTACCAGTGAAATCTGTTGAGACAACTACATACAAGTTAATCCTAACTTTAAAAAAGCCTTTCTTGGACTTTAAAAGCAAAAATGCTATTGCTGTAATCAGAAAAAAAGGAGTGGTACAGTATTCCTTTTCAGTTCTTAAACATTTTCATTAGCTTTAGTGGCTGCTGTTCTTTTGCCAACATTATTTCTATTTCAATAGGGCAGATTTGCAGCATTTAAAAAGGTGAAAGCTTGCAATGCATATCTAAGGGTGAATTAGGAATACAGTAAACTTAATCCACTGTCATTATCAGTTCATGCATCTGAGAAGTCGAACAAAAATTGATAATTAATCCTTTAATAGAGAAAATACATACTCTGAACTTCATTAACATTGCAACATTTCAGCTCATTCCATCTGTGATTCTATTTAACCGGGAGGTCATCAGTGGCAACAGTAAAAATTCCGATGTATTATTCTAAGATAAAAGAACTTAATAAACCTAATTCAAACAAATGTTTCCTGTTAATGTATGATGTTGCACAGTGAAAAAATAGTGAATATAAACAAGTAGAGAAGCAGCAAACCTAACAAGGTAAAAATACTTCCAAATCCTCCTTCTAGCAATCCCAATAAACATGAAATGGTTTGTTTTCCTGGGAGAATCTCTGTGATAATCAGATATCTTCAACCTCCACCAACATACAAGCTATTAGCAGTCCATATATGATGGGCATGTTGATTTGGATTTGTTGAACGTAAAGTCTCAAACTGTTATCATTGCCAAAATATTTACTGGAGAAGAAAATAACTTTAGAAAGGTTGAAGAACAAGATGCTAAGAAAGTAAATGCCCTGGTTTATATTTTATTTAACATTTTAAAAATAATTAAATCCTACTGTTGTAAAGAAAGAAATTTCTCAGTTTTCTGATGTTTATGATTCTCCCTGTTCAAAAGACTTTGGTGCAAATGGAAATCTCTGCCCTTGTCCAATCATTGGACATCATTGAGAACAGCCTGGCTCCATCCTCCTGACACCTAGCCTTTATGTGTTTGTAAACTTTAATGAGGTCACCCCTCAGTCTCCTCCAAGCTAAAGAGCCCCAGCTCCCTCAGTCTTTCATCATAAGGGACAGAAAAACAACTTAAAAAACCCTCCAAACTAAATCAACCAAATCAGCGTTTCCTGACTAGACACATTCTCTTATTGCAAGCATTTTCTGCCAAAACAAAGATTCTGTTAAGCAAGTGTGGAAAAGAAGAGCTTCTAAAGCAAAGAAGAAAAGAATTTTGGCTATGTCATAATAAAAATATTAATAGTTTAATTAATAATTTTAATTAATAACTAATAAAAATACCTTCTCAGTTTGTCCACTTTCCTAAAGTTCAAGTATTATTCACACTTTAAATATCCATAAAATAAACTCATTTAAATTATTTTCTATTCTAATAATTTTGTGATTGCAACAGTTAATAGATTAATGTTTATGCAAGACTGCCTCTGTCTTGACATTTATAGGATTCCCTTTAAATGTCATTGTTTTTTTTAGTAAGGTGACTTCTTTTAAACTGATATTTATACATGCGATTAGAGAGTTTCTGCATAAGGCATTCTGCTAAAGAGTTTTAATATTTTATCATGCTCAACTCTGCAATTAATTGCAGAACTAGAGCAAAGTCTTTGGGATAACTCATTGTCAAAGTGAACACTTTTCTCTTGAATAACTCTATTAGGTAGTAATTTAAGTGGAAGAAATTAGCCCAGTTAACAAAGCTTTTGCTAGAGTAGACCAAATCAGTAAGTGAGATTATGTTTTCGAGCAACCTGCTCACTTGTGTGAATGGTTTATCTGTTCAAAGGTTACTGGAAAGTCCACTTCAAGATTTGATACCACTACCACATGTACTCACCCAGAATCCCATCTGTCAAAGATGCCATATATTCAACTTTAAGTAAAAGTTTTACAAGAAAGGTATTTTTTAGGAAAAAACCCAACATTTAGTAAAAAATTTAATTTTGACATTATAAATTGGTCAGTTTATTTATTAAATGTAAAGTTGAATGTATCTTTAATAAAGGAGAAAAAATCTTTCATTTAAATTCTTGTATGTGACAAGAGTTCCTCAAACATTTGCAACATGACTAATCTGCGTGAGCTACTGTACACTGTGAGTTCAGTGTTTCAAAATGCTCCAAGTTTATTCATGATGTGGTAGTCTCTACTTTGGCATACTTAGTAAAGCTGAAAACATTTTTACTGTTGCTTCTCTTAAATATTGTAGTTGAGGAGACCATTTTTTATTGATTTTTAATATAACAGTCAATGACATTCACCAGTGTTACTGCTGTTCATTTGAAAATTAATACAGACTTTTATGCTGGTCTTTACTATATCAGAAAATAATACAGCTCTATCCAAGCAGGAAAGAGAAGCCTTTATTGCCCTTCAGCTAAAACCCAAATACATTCTCTTTTACCAAGAAATTCTGTCTGTTTTGTAATTTAGACTGCTCATGGTCAGATATTTCAGATATAACTAGTAGACTGTCAGTTTATTACATTTCAAATCTGTTTACTTCTGTCAAATGTATTGCAGCGTACACTGAAACAAAAGAATAAACGCTTTTCTTAACACAGTGTAAATGTCTTTCAAATACCATACCTTCTAGCACTGTGAAACTGTCTGAAATATTGGAGATTTAAAGTGGTGTGATAAACTGTCAGCTGGTCTTCAAAACATATATAAATAATAAGTCCAGTTTCAAATTAGACTGCCTAAAAATGAGGCACTTAAACATCCATTTCAGACCTCTAGTTTTTTAAGAACTTAGGAATGATCTGAACTCAATATTTTTATTTGCTGGTACGAGATTATAATTTCACACCAGCTCTATATTCAGACATTTCATATTGCTTGAAACTAGGACAGCTACTGCCAAGAATCTGTGACAGAGAAAACTTAGTTAAGTTGCCCCAAAACAGTCTTTAATAATTTCTTCAGTTGAGGAAACAATTTGTTCTGCTCTCCTTGCTCATTTTCTTATTCATTACAGGATAAGTCTTCCTTAGTTTCTCTTTCCCTGAGGACTATCAGATTACTTGATCCCTGTCCTATATATGAACACATATATACAATATACACCACATTAAAACTTAGGAAACACTGCTATATGTAATGGGGAAATTGGCAGAGATCTTTGGGAAAGGGAAAAGATTGCCTATATGAAAAAAAAGTTGTAGGAAAGTTCTATAAAACAGGTCAAAAAAGGAAAAATGAAAATACTGTTAAATAATTGGCATTTCTATTGAGTGAGTTCTCAAGGTTTGAGTGTCACAATCAAGAAATGTATACATCGAAAACAGTGCAATTCAGACATGTGGATACAAAATCAGTACCAGAGTTTCACTGCTGATTTTAACATTACACATTTAAGAAGCTAAAGCCCAATGGACTAAGACTGATCAATAGACATATCATGTACTAGCTGCCACTTGAAATTCTTTTGCATTTTAGCAATGGGTGTGCAAGTATCAGTGAGTAAAGTGACATACATTGCTTCACGAAAAATTTTAAGCCGACAGTTTTATAGGGTAATTATCCCCCCTCTTTGGCATCTTCCTAAGGGGAATCTAGGGAAGTGAGATGTGTAACTGAGAAGCAGTGACATCCAGGTGTTTTAAGATTGTAATGGAAGTGTGTATAGAGATTTTATCTCACCTTTGTTACCTCTGTAGGAAATAAAGATTTAAACTGAGCTCAAAAACCTCTTTATATGCCCTCTTCCAAGAAAGCTTCCTTGCTTTGAGAATTCAATTATTTATCATAGGCTTCACTGCAGGGCTAGTGGATGACCTACCATAACAAGACAGATGCCTCCTCAAGATGGGAACTGAAATCTAAAAGCATGGTAAAACATAGTCTTGTTTGCTTGTCTGGTGAAGATTTTTAGTTTTCATTTTTTGGTCAGTCATATTCAAAGAAAGAGAGACCTCAGATTGATTTTACTGTCACTTGCAGTGCCCAAAATTGAAGCTTTACTTTCTTAAAACCATCATGTGACACTACTGGAAAACTAATGGCAATAAACACATAAAATCATACTCTGTATTTTCAGTCATCCAAAACCTTTCAAAGCTATGACTTCTAATAATGCCAAGCTTAAGTGCTCATTTAGCAGTAGCCTTTCAGGTAACTGAAATTCAGGTAAGGTGATCTAACGGATTTAAAAATAATACTTAATGCTAACAACAATAAAAAATAAAGACAAAATAAACCCCACACACCAAAGCTTTTAGAGATTAATATTTTTTCTGATACTCTAGTACCCTGATGAGTAGTGGCCATATTTATCTGCCCAGTGCAGTGCCAGATATATTTCAATTATTCTTTTCCTGAATTCCAGTATAAAGCACATCGTAGTCCTTTGGCTAGTTGAGTACCAGTTGGATTACTTCAGCTCAGCAATCCACAAACTCTAAACTCTGAAATGGCAAATGCTTGTGAAGATGTGTAGTAACTAATTAGACAGTGTAAGGAAAAGTTTTTGTTTAATATATTTATGCCTAGTAGATGATCAGCAGCTACCGACTTCCTTTCTGTCGCTTTCCTGTGTGACTTGATAATTTTTAGAAAGCATTTCTCCACAAACGGATGTAGTTCTTAAAAACTGTGCAGTAGATTGCTTTAAAATATTTTTATTCTAATCCTTTTACTGTTATTTCTTGTTAAAACTGGTTGTTTATAGAGGGACAATATTGCACAAATGTACCAAGTGAATATGTGCAGAGGTTACTCTTCACAGAATTAAACTGTATCTTAGTCTTGCCTATAACAAGCTCCATAACTGATAATTAAAATCCAAATAGCCAACATTGCAGTTTAAAAACCAACCAAATCAAAAAATCCTATTCCAATCCAAAAACATCTCCCCCTATAATTTAAGCATTAGTACGGCTTGAACACAAATTAAAGATTGAGAAAGATAATAAAACACTAACAATATTCTTCCCTTTCCATTTATCTGCTCACTGAGGCTCACACTTTGAGACCAGCTAAAGGAACAGCAACTTTTGTAGAAGTAGCGCTTTCACTGTTGGTTCACCATTGTCTCTGACTGTCTTCATTCCACTTCTGATCTCTCAGGTGTAAAGCTTCAAGGGGCACAAAGTCAAATATTGTTTTGAGGGTAGCTATGGTCTGTACCACAGATCATTTGCTGAGATGACTGCAGAAGCACTCTAAGAGTTACTCTCTAGCTGACATACTCTCTGCTCTGTTTCATTGATATCTCTTTTTCTCAGCACTTGGCCCCCCACAGATTATACCAAATAAGAGAACAAATACCAAAGAAAGATTTTCAGTTCATCTACTGCTAATAAAAAACACTCTAAGAAAGTTACTTTAACTACCTGTACATTTGCATGCCAACACACAGTGAATTAACTGTAAAAGCCCTATTCTGTTGCAGAGAAGACAATTTGCATCATCTATAAAAGAACAAGTCAAGCAGAATGGAATAAGAAGATGATCTTAAATATACTCTTTGCAGAGGAAATGCATAATGCTTTTTTAGGAGTTAGGATGATCTAATTAAATCCTACATGTAATGAATGTAGTCAACGTAAAATGGAAACAGAAACCTGTTAGTACACAAAATTCTACCTTTTTTGGGAATTGGGTGTTCTAGCAAGCAAGGGAAGACAGAAGTAACTTCAATAAGACAAAAAGGTATAAGGAAATATCACACTACTTCCTCTGTGTTCTTCCTTGAATTTTGGAATTTACAAAGCTTGACATTCAGTTGATTTCTTATTGTGACTTATTTACAAGTTTTCTTTCTTGTATGTAACAACCATTGTGACATATTCCCAGTACATTTTTGAGCCTTCCCTGTGACCTAATCTGGTTTTGCTTGGCCCCTTACCCAGACAGGCAGGAAAAAGCATGAACTGTGGTTGCCTCAGACTAAGTTCAAACTGAGTAGTCATCTGGCTGCTCTCAGCTTTTGGACAAGCTAAAGAGAACAAGCTCCTAACTGTTGGTAGACTTCATGCTTCCTCTAAAACAATTTTTTCCCTCTATTTTAAGATTTTTTCTTAATTCTTTTTTACTTCTATCTCTCTGTAAAATCATGTTGAAGATGCTAGGGAAATAAATAGATAGATATACAAAAGCAAAATGAATGCATAAATCTTATTTTCTAAGGAATCTAAGTGTAGCTTTTTAAGGAAAAAACACTGATTTGATGGTAGGAATTTGAATTCTTTTTCATAATTATTATCAGTCAAAAGATTACCGAGTGGTTAGTTTTGTTCTGTACAGACCACCTTATATTTCCTTTCCATACACAAATCTTTTGTTTCCAAACCAAATCTAGTGCTTCATAAGACACCATGTTCTTGAAACTTTGAAGAAGTCACCACATTATGTTTCCCTAAAGGTTGTAGAAGACATTCACATCTGGAAGAACACTTAGAGCAACACGGTGTTTATGTCTCAGAGGATAAAACCAATGTTCTTTCACTTTATCAAGACCAGAAATAGCCACTATGAAGATAGGTTACAGATTTTTATGCATTTTTTCACTGTTCAAAGATAGCAGGCTGAACTGATGTTGTTAAGAGGAGAATTATTTTGAGATTTAGAAGGGGGAAATTATTTGAAGCTACTTCTCTACATGTCAAATCTACTATTAACACATTATTTAGCTTTCAGGACACTGATAAACCTATGTGACGCCTCCTCTTTTTCTTCACATGAGTCTGTCATATTCTTTTGGACCTCCATCTAGGTAGGGATTAATGGTTTTCACCTGCACATGGATGCACAGGGAACTGGATAAAGGGACTATTTGACATCTGTGTAGACGGGGCCTGTGACCTTTGTCTTTTCAGTCTTAAGAAAAACAGCAAATTAAGTGAAATGCAATTTAAGAGACACTGGATAAGTGCTTGGAGATGGACAAATTGTATAAAACACTTTACAGACCAAATTTAAAGTTAGGATGTACATACAGTAATTAAATTATAGAATTATAGAATCTTTACCATTGGAAGAGAAAGGTCATTGAGCCCAACCACTCACCTCACACTGCTCAGCCCATCACTAAACTAAACCATATCCCCCAGTACTTCATCTATGTATCTTTTGAATGTCTCCAGAGATATCCAGGACCTCCCTGGGCAGCCCGTTCCAACACTTAACAACCCTCTTGGTAAAAAAATTCTTCCTAATGTCCAATCTAAACATCCCCTGGTGCAACTAAATCATGGAAAGACTCAGAAACAAGACATCTTGAAGCAATAAATTTGCTGTATTTCCAGAAGCAGAGATTATACAGCCATAAACAATAAACCAGACCTATCTGCTTGCTCTATTTAAGACAGGTTAATTTTTTATTAATGAAAAGTAAAATAGCCCTGTGAGACAACACTTCTCTTTCCTTGATCTCACAAGTGCCACACAGGTTCTCACCTGCAGGCACACAGATGCTGCAAATTTCTATTTATGATCCTGCCAACTATGGAAATTTTCAGAGGGAACATGATCTATGAAGCGTAGATCTATAATGATGTTTACACAAAAAATGTGCAAGCCCTAGGAAGCAAAACAATTGGTAATGTTATCAGTGATATGGGTTTCTATCTTTTTAGCTTTCTATTTTAAGTTATATCTATATCCAACCATGTTCATAACATTGTGTATGTATTGCTTTCCACTTATGCCCTGCACTGTGTAAATAAGATTTTAAATAAAATCAAGCAATGTAAAGAAGATGGGAGACCTACTTTCCTTGTCACTATGCACATCTCCACAGTCTCATCAGCATCTACTAAAGCTTTATTATCCCTAGCTCCTTCCATATTTCTGGTTATGGAGCAGCATTTTCAGAACAAGCCAGTGTATAGGAAGACACAGTATCCGGCAGCTGGCTTAATTAGATGTTTCTTGTTTGATGTCATGGGGACTCCACTGTGGAAGAACTCATAGACACAAGGAAGTTAATCATCAGCAGTCTTCCTATTAAACTAAAACTGCATAAAATCTGATTTTCAGCAAACAGAAAAAGAGTAATTCTGCCAGATGCAGTTTTACACATTCCATTTAATTCAACAGAGAGTCAAATATATTTTGGAAAATATTTTCTAGCTTTTTTTAAGACATCACCAACAAAAGTATGTTCCTTCGCTCTCTGACTAACACCTTATATTTGAAGTTACTGACCACAGGTTTTATCCATATAAGCAAATAAAATACTATATAGGTCAAAATATAAACATGTCTCATATTAAGATCAAGCCACATTCAGAAAAACAGAATTTGAGGAAAAATCAAGTGAGGATAGTTTTCCTCAGGGAAAAACTTTCATTGAAGTATCTGCCAGAATGCTCAATTAGCAATTTTAAACTTGCCCCTTTACTTTTGTGCAGCCTCCAATCACATACCCAAGTGTTCAAAACTAGATTCTCCCTCTTTATCTTCCCTATTTCAAACCATCTTGCCCCATCCTGTTTAGCAATATGGGGCTAATCACCTATACAAAACCTCCCTAACTAAGAAAAAAATGGTCAAGCTACTGGAATCATGTGTTAGCTATGCACTATTTGGTCCAAATTTACTTTGCTGAGAAGGCCACAGATCTCCTTGGAATCCACCTGCTGTGACAGTCACAGGCTCAGTGACATGACACAGAGATCCTGTATGGTTCTGTAGCCCCAGTTGCAGCCAGGGTTTTTACATTATTATGAGTACAATTGAAGCTAATATGGTCAGGACTGAAACAGTTAATCTTTTTCCCAAGTTACTGTTTTTTGGTTAACATATTTCAAAGGATGCAGGCAGATGGCATTACTTGCAAAGCTATTGTTTTAGTTTGTCATGAGATAGAGCAGCACCTGGAGAGCATTCAAAAGTTACCATCAAAGAGGATTAATGCAGAGCCTGTGTGTTTGACAGAAAGAAATACTTCAATAAATAAAATGTTGCACATTTTTGAAAGATTGCTGAGATGCATGAATCTGTGTGGAAATTTCAAACAGATGAGTTTTCCTAAAAACATTTTAAGAAAGCCCTCACCCAAAGTCCTCTCAAGGTCAGACATGAGGTGCCTGAAGTGAAAAAATGTAATTTTAAAAAATCTGTACCTTTTACAAAGCATATGAAGGGTCTAGATAGCAGGCTGTCTTGTTTCTTCTATTCTGGCTGCCTAACTATTCGAGTGCCTCAAGGACAACAACAAATCCTTAGCAAAGTATTGCTTCTGTAGTGAAGAGACCTCGTAACATGTAATGCTTTAGTACCAGCCTGAATGGAGTTAGCTTTGCACAATAAAAATCGTACAATAACTTTCAAAGTAATAGAGTTACATTGATTATCTAAATGTAGGAGTTTTCACCTTGATCCTTTAAATAATTTTCTCATTAATCAGACCACACTATAAGGAGATTTTCTAGTATTTACAGACAAACATGTAGAGATATTTGATGTGTCTTCACATCCAGAATGACACGGCGCAATGTGTACTGCTTCAAAGTACAGAAGTAACAATAGAGATGTAGCCAAACAGCAGAGATATCTGAGGTTCAAATATGATGCAAATACAGATCACTACAAAAATATTCCATCTCTTTTTGTGCTACATAAACCATGAGGCTTCTTTCTCTCTAATACATTTGAGAACTATTGTTTGCTGCAGATGTGATCCAGCTTTCTTGGAATGAACCAGCAGGCTCCTTAAATCTAATGCAGCAGCATTACTGGGCTAAATTATGTCTCTGGAATAAAAGAAAGGAAGAAATAGAAAGACAAGAAGAGGTAGAAATTACTAGAAGGATAAAAAATAGAAACCAAACCAAACATGCAATAGAAAGAAAAGTCAAAATTACAAAGAAAAAGAAGGGAAAAAAAAAAAAAGTAGAAGGGTAATACCAGGGTGCTGGGATCACACACATGTATGTGTATAGGGAAGATGCTCTGCACATCATGGACAAGCTCTGCCTAAAAAAAGAACATAAAACCCAATCTTATTGCAGAAATAAACAGGAACAAGTACAGAGTTTTCTGTCATTTTCAGTGATTCCTTGTCCAAGACTGACTAGTGAATTGCTCATTTTTACATGCTACTTGAAGCAGCAAAAAGCAAAGGTGGCTGCATATGACAGTCTTACACATTGCACCTGCTTAATTACAAGCCATAGAATCAAAGGAAATAAAAATGACTATGGCTTGCTGGTTAAGCCCTCAGTGAGCCACATAAACTGCTCTTGTGTGCAGCTGTATTAAAGGGAAATAAGCATTTTCCAATGAATGTGTTATTTTTTAGCCATAACCTCAAGAGTCATGATTATAGATCTTTCTTCATATATTCCTGTTTCTCACTGTCTGTGTGTTTTCTTGAAGCATTTTTGGTCTATGCTAATAGAGGAGGGAATAAATGCAGACAAAACATATTCCTTAGATTAGAATTTTAGGGGAGGGAGGTGAGAAAAAAATGTGTGAAGAGGCAGTTAAAATGTATCTTTTGCCCATTACATTTCTTCAGAGGTCTCACTTCTCACAGATAATATTGAAACCTCCATAAAGAATCTGAAGATAAATTTAGACCAGTTAATATTACAGAAATTAACTCACACGAGAGTTAGGGAGACCAAGATTTCAAGTCTCTGCTTGGCACAATTCAGAAGAGGAACTCTGAAAGTGTGGTTAAAGTACTCTACTCAATTTACTACTGAACCATTTAGAATTCCTGCCTCTACCACGGTCTTTTAATTATTTTATAAAAAAATTAAATAACTTCCTTGGAGAGACTCAGGTTATAACAGCATGGAGGTGAAGTTAGTTACCTATGTAAAATGAGAGCTGGGTTGAAGCCAAGGCAAATAGGGATTTATACTTTATTTTCTTACATCCCCAAAATATTTTAACTTCTGCTTTGGTATTTTTTCCTCCTTTCTCTCCTTTCCTTCATCCTGGTTATACAAAACATTTGGAAACAATGGTAGTACCTTAGAAGACAAACTTACTTCAATTGATCAGAATTTTCCACTCCTTGCCCTGTGTGCACCTGATCTGTTTGCCTGAATAGTTCTTAGATACCATAACAAAATAAATATACTCTTTTCATATGTTCATGAATGTATCATGAAGATATAAGTAAACTTAATGCCACCCTTTCAAGAAAATAGCATGCATGAGTCCATAAGGAAAGTTAACTTTATCCTGTCTTCTTCCGCTAATATACATGCAGAAAACACAGAACATCAGTGCAGGTGGTAGAATCATACAACAAACATCAAAGCATAACCAGACTGATAAAATATAATAGACTTAGGGAAAAAAAATCACACCAAAATTGAATGTTGTACTCCACATTGCAATGGAGCCATAAAAACCTCAGAGCTGTGTTATTATGACCATTCATTTGGCCCATGTGACGTGTTTTGATGTTAAGCAAAGTATGCAGAATGCATTTACACAAGCTCAAACCAAAACAAATGCATTGGTCTCAGGTGCAGTATTGATCTACTCTGGTTCTCAGATATAGAATATACATAAATATTGCATACTGAAAAAAATTTACCCTGTCATTTCACAAGAGAAGCATTTCATTTGTTTTAATAAGTTACTAACCTAAGATTGCAGAGAGAGTAATGTTTACAATCTTTTAGGGTTCATCTTGTTTCCTTGTTCTTTTGTGCTGTTTTGGCAGTGAAAGATAATTCATGCTTTCCTTTTTATCTAAGTGTAATGGCAGTGCAGTAAATTACATCTGAGGTTATTTTAGCCAATAAGAAACCATGATTACTTGTAGTCTAATTAAGGAATAATGAATGGGGAAGTGACAAATTTCCCCTTCCTCATTTATTTTTGTAATTAAATTGCATACTGAGCATCAATCAAATAATCTACATTATTAAAAATTGTTAACTTTTTTTGGAACCCACGTGTTGCTTTGTTGGCAGGAGTATTTATCAAGTTTTACAGCCAGCTGTCAAGAAAGCGTAAGGTACTCACATTAAGCTATCTATCTGATAAATATCCTCATGGAAACATGGAAAATAATCAGCCATAGCTGTTACAAGAATGCTGGAACAGCATGCAATGTTTCCACTAACTGCAGAAGAGGGTCAAAGCTTGATGTTAAGATAATTATTTAGGTTGTCAGACAACAACTAAAGCCTAATAACTCTCCCAAGCTCTTAAACTTCTACAATTTAGTCTGTGGTGTCATTTGTCCTTCTGTACGTCTTGATCTGGAGTGAAGAAGTAATAGAATAAACCGAGTGCTGAATAAATTAGAGGTGAAAACCTCTATAAAGAAGATGGATCAACACCGCTTTCCACATTATTAAGTTCACAAGGAACAGATAAAACACACTTCGGGGGCTTAAATCTTATGCACAAAATTTGGAGTTAGGAAGTAGTAAAAAAGACAGTTTAGGAATGTACTAAATATGGAGATTGCTTTTGAAAACCCTCAGGTTCTCAGAGAAAAAAAGGGATAATAAAAGACCATTTCAGCCAAAATGCTCAGCTGGAACATTCCCTTGATGTCATATGATAGGAAGAGTTCAAGATTTATAGAGACTTCCTCTTGTTTTAATGGGATTTCTGTCAGCTCCTATTTACTGTATTCCCCACACTGTTATACAGATCAACAGTTTCTCAGTGAACGAGGCTGTCTAGGACATGAAGCAACAAGTAGGGGAGAAATGGAAACAGTGTCCCTGTATTTCAATGAGAAGGAGCACATGAGGCAACAAGTACAACTTCAACATCATGTAATCTCTCCAGATTAAATACTTTCCATTCTCAGGCATTTAGCTGGAGAATATTTTGTTGCAACTATTTATTTATTTCCAATTTTCCTTCAGGAAAGAAATTTCTGTTTACAAAATGTTTTATTCAGATGAAAATCAAATTCTCACTAGAAAAAAAAAATATTTCCATTAACAAGGTTTTGACCAGGGTTTCTACAGCTCATCCTGAGGCTGACAAAACAAACTCACTTCACAGTAATACACAGCACCTCTTTTTTCAGTTTCTCATCTATGAAAGGTGATCACATCTGTGCGTTTACTTAGTATTATTAGGTAACATTCAAACCTTCCTGGTTTTATGATTTCATCTTTTTTATTTCCATTTTTCAATCAGTATCTCATCATGCCAACAGTCACTGTTGCAGTTGGATGACTTTAACAGGTGGATAAAAGATAAAAATTCCAAATGTAGAAATTGCCACATACAACTTGTATGTAGAGAGTACTAGGACTAGCTGTCTGGTGTCAAAAATAAGTAGATACATATACATTAATTTATATTACCACAGCATTGGCAGTGGAACAGGCTGCCCAGAGGAGTTGTAGAGTCTCCTTCCTCGGAGGTCTTCAAGACCCACCTGGACATGTTCCTATGCAACCTGATCTAAGTGAACCTGCTTCTGCAGGGAGGTTGGACTAGATGAACTCTAAAGGTCCCTTCCAACCCCTACCATTCTATGATTAGCTACTGACTAACCTTTCATACTAAACACAATTAATTAAAAAGTAAATTGAAATGATATAGTCATTTTTTTTCTTTCTTGTCCATTCCCTTTGAAAAGTCTTTTCCTTGTAGAGGAAAAAGTCCATGATATAAACCAAAACTCAAACTCTTATGAGGAAGATTTTGTTTTGTTTTCTGCCAAGTGTTCTGTCTTACAGTAGATCTTATGAGCTGCTTAACATTCATGATGGGCAAGTATACATGTCTATGGGTATTTAGGCAAGAAATATTTGACAACTTTCAAAGAAAAACCTAAAAAACATCATTTCAACTGTCCTCAGAAGCCACAGGTGGAGTTTTGTTTGGTTGATGAGGATTGGGTTAAGGATCAGTTGAGGAATCTGGATGTGATTAAATCCATGGGCCCTGATGGGATGCACCCATGGGTGCTGAGGGAGCTGGCAGAAGTCATTGCTAAACCATTCTCCATCATCTTCAGTAAGTCATGGAGAACAGTAGAGGTGCCTGAAGCTGGAGGAAAGCAAATGTCACTCCAGTCTTCAAAAAGGGCAAGAAGGAGGAGCCAGGTAACTCCAGATCAGTCAGCCTCACCTCCATCCCTGGAAAGGTGATGGAATGATTTATCCTGGGTGCTGTCTCCAGGCACTTAAAGGACAAGAGGGTCACTAGGAGCAGTCAACATGGCTTTACCAAAGGGAAGCCATGTTTGACCAACCTGATAGCCTTTTATGAAGATGTAACCAGGTGGATAGAAGGTGGTAGTGCAGTGGATGTAGTTTATCTTAATTTCATTAAAGCATTTGACACCGTCTCCCACAGCATCCTCATAGCAAAACAGAGAAAATGTGGGCTGGATGATCAGGTAGTGAGGTGGAGTCCGAACTGGTTGAAGGAAAGAAAGCAGAAGGTTGTGATCAATGGGACAGGGTATAGTTTGAGGTCTGTGTCTAGCAGAGTCCCTCAGGGGGCTGTGCTGGGACCAGTTCAATATATTCATTAATGACCTTGATGAGGGAACAGAGGGCACTGTGAGCAAGTTTGCTGATGATACTAAACTGGAGGGAGTGGCTGAAACACCAGAAGGCTGTGTTGCCATTCAATGAGACCTGGACCAACTGAAGAGTTGGGCAGAGAGAAATTAACGAAATTCAAGAAGTGCAAGAGTCATCTTACATCTGGGAAAGAATCACCCCATGTACCAGTACAGGTTGGGGAATGAACTCTTAGAGACTAGTGTAGGGGAAAGGGACCTGAGGCTGCTGGTGGGCAGCAGGATGATCATGAGTCAGCAATGTGCCCTCATAGCCAAGAAGGCCAATGGCATCCTAGGGTGTATTAGAAGGGGTGAAGGCAGTAGGTTGGGAGAAGTTCTCCTCCCCCTCTACCCTTGTGAGACCGCATCTGGAATACTGTGTCCAGTTCTGGAGCCCAGATATGCCACATTATATTTACTTCTTCAAGATAATAATGAAAAACAATGGAAAAATGTCATGCTTTTGCACTTTAACTGACAACTTGATCTACAATTATCAGCCTTAACACTGCTCTAGTGGCTGAGACAGAGTTAATGCTTTCTCTAGTAGATGGTACAGTACTGTGTTCTGGATTCAGTGTGAGATTAACATTGATAACACACTGACGTTTGCTTGTTGCTAAATAGCATTTATCCTCAGTTAAGGACTGTTCAGTCTCCCCTGCTGTGCCAGTAAGGAGGTCCACAAGAAGCTGAGAGGGAATGTGGCCAGGACAGTTGATTTGAACTAGCTGAAAGGCTATTCCATACCATATAACAACATGCCCAGTATATAAACTGTGGTGAATTTGGCCAGGAGAATCACTGCTAAGGGACTGGCTGGGCATCGCTCAGCAGGTGGTGTGCATTGGGCATCACTTGCCTTTCTTTGGGTTTATTTCTCTCTGCAATTTCCTTTTTATTCATTACTATTTTTATTTTAATTATTAAACTGTTCTTAGCTCAATTCAAATTGGTTTTTTTCCACCTCTCTTTTCTCCTGCCCATGCCACCTTGGGGGAGGAACGAGCAAGAGGCTGTGTGGTGCTCAGTTGCTGGCTGGGATTAAACCATGAGCAACACAAACTTTGAAATCTTGGAATGTTCAGCCTTTCTGTTTCATTACAAAAATTATTCTGCTGTAAAATTACTAGGCAATAGTTGCAACTTTGGTTACGGTTTGAATAACAATTTTTTGCTTGGCTTGCAAAAAATGCCCATAGTTTACATGTTCCCTGGTATTAGTCTGCAGAGTTTGAAAGATAGGTCATTGAATTCAGAATATGAACTAATTATGAATGTTTCTTAGATACAGTCAAAACATTGGAATTGTTAACACATTTATCATTGGAAATAGGAGTTGAGAAGAAGACTTTGGATCATGACCTTTGTAAATGGTGAGCTTGAATATCCTTTCAAATTTCAGAAAGCCCTAAATGCTTAAGGAGGAAAAACACTTGAGAGAAATAAGATTGAAAGACTTTAAGCTTCCAAACACAGGAATACAATATTGATCCTCAAAAATCATTATACTGTTGATGCAAGGGAAAAGGACAAAACCTTCTCTGTTAATGCTTCAGACAACTATCAAAAGGGACTTCCAAGTCCAACATTTGCTGCAACTCCCAGCAAATTAAAGCATGCAAAACTTTTCAGAATTTTGATGTAGGAAACATTTCAAAAGCCATTTTTCACTATTTCTCTGTGAGTACACACCACTTAGCAGCTGGGAAATCTAATTTAGCTTTGAAATCTGCTTACAGTTTTGAGATCCTTGGCACTATTTCTGGGGAGGTCCTTGTATAATGTTTTTAGAGCAGAATAAAAATGTTATATAATGAGAGTCAAATCTATTGAAGGATAATGAAATGGTTTTACTCATTTATTGTAAATGCCTATCTTTTCCCTTATTCAGTACTCAGCAGGTCAACACAGCAATATTAGTTTAATCAATTCTATTTGTAATGTCTGTTTTAAGTAACCAGCCCCCTCTAAAATATTCAAACTATTTAGGAAATCTAGTTTGTATGAGAAGGTGAGAAAAGATATCAAAAGGATTAAAAAATGTGTTTGTAAATACTTCCTCACTACTAGACACTGTTGGCTGTGAAAGTGGAAAGAAACAATGTTAACAGCTGCTTTCCATTTGTATTTTGTACTACCAGTGGCTTTCCTCGGAAAAGTGTTCTTGAGCCACGTATAACTATTCTTTCTCCTTAGTGGCAGAAGCTGTTGGAGAATCTTTAAATTTGGCCATAACAAAGCTAATTCACCTGAAGAACAGCATTAATTCTTACAACAATTTCCTCTTTATCTAAGTTGCTGGTAGTAAGGAAGTTAATTTTTTTCTTATTTCCCTAGCTCTTATATCTTTGTATAAGAAAATATAAGGGAACTATTCCTCCTTTGTTCATGTTTTAACTGTAGTAATTAGGAGTGGTTTATGTTTAGGAAAGCTTAGGGCTAAAGAGGTTCATGAGAGTTTCACTGGCAGCATTTGGCAAGATTCAGTGTTTGTCAGCAGCTGAACAAGTGAGCAGCCTGATGGTCACTGAGTATAAAAGCAGTAGCAGGCAAGAAAATCCAAATAATCTCCAAAAATGAGAAGTAAAAATAAAATTTAAAAGCATTTTACGAGCATTTACAAGCACATTCAAAGTTTCATTTCTTATCCTATCACTCAGACTGCTTCGAATTTCAGTGCCTAAATGAGGACAATACTTCAGATTAAGTGACAGTGTGCCAATACTGGAAAAAGAAATCATGTGGGTACTTGCAGTGTATTCACCACTAGAAAACATATCCTTTTTTCCTTTCTCAATGTGACTATCAGCCCAAGTCTCTGCTGCGTGGTATCTACAACCAGTACAAAAGCATTGATGTGTTTTATTCCTGTTGGAAATTGCTCTATCTTCATGTTAGATACTCAAGCTGAGAGAGAGGTAAAAAAAGGAAGTCATATGGCATTCAACTTGCAAACAAACTCTCACAGCAGGTCAGAGTCAGCTAACTTTCTCACCAAAAAAAAAAAAAAAGAGAAAAAAAGCAAGAAGTAAAAGACAGAGGGACAGATCTGATTTCTGCTAGTGTCCAGCCCGTCTGCTCAGCCAGATGGCCAACTGAATCACCAGAGAAAGGTGTCACAGTCGCAGAGAAACCTGAGCCTTTCTTGCTTTATCATACCCTAGCCAAAAGTACTAATTCAACAGCAGCCAACAGAACCCTAAAGGCTTTGTGTACCAGCACGCAGAGCTTTCCTGTAATCACTGTGATATCTCCAGGAACAAGAGGTGGCATGAATCATTATTTGGATGTGATAACATGACCCATACAAACATTAGGGGATAATGGGCAAGTCGGCACTCTGCAAATCGAATCACACCATGATCCATCATTAACCTAAGTGAGCTATTGCTTTATTGAAGTAGCCCTGTAAATGAATAGGTCACAGTCTATTTAAAAGCTGAGAGATTTGTTAATGCTCCGTGGACTTATATTCTATTAGAATATACAGCCCAAGTATAACTGGGGTTTTAAGTATGCTCTTAAAGGCTAGGAAGCAAAAAAGAGAACACCTAAGATTTAG
Organism: Colius striatus; assembly: GCF_028858725.1. NCBI lineage: Eukaryota > Metazoa > Chordata > Aves > Coliiformes > Coliidae > Colius > Colius striatus. The sequence continues at coordinate 11,930,401 of NC_084762.1, forward strand.
ATAATAATAGTTTTGGAACATCCATTGAAACATACTTATTTTCACATATATAGACAGATATTTTTATGTGTCTCAGTTTAAGTTTTGTCTTAAAGGAGGAAGAAATTAATCAGTACTTTCAATGTGGTTTATTCCTGACAAACTCTTATAGCATGACAAGTTAAAACTTTGGGACTTAATTAATACACTTACAGTTAATCTGAATCAACGCAACGTGACAACACTGTACTTCAGAATTCAGCTTCAAGCCATTTAATTGCTACTTTAGGAATTCTGGATTTTGCATAGACGTAACAGCAGGTGTTATAGGTGTTAATATCAGTTCTTCATTACTAAGTTTAGATAACAGGGTTGAGCCAGGACTGGTTAAGACAAACATTTCAAAGATTTCCCCTGACTTTTTTAATGCATCCCGGCAGCTTTACTTAATTGTAGATACAACAAGAAACTGTGGACACCATCTTTTCAGATTGATGAATCGTAAATGAAGAGGGAATACTTTTGATTCTGATTTTTCCTGAAATAAAGTTTAAATTAATAATTATTTACTTGCAAAATTGTTTTCATTTTACCTTTACAGTTATAAAGCTTATAGTAATTTTTTACAAATGGGAGAGTAAATAGATGAGTCTATTAAGCAAATTGTTATATGCTAGCAAAGCAGTTTTGCCTAACAAAGGTAGTAATGGGTTTAGCAGTTGAGGAGAAGAGATCTTCTCCAGGGACTGCATGACTAATTTAGGAGGAGCATATACAGCAAAACTTGCTAGACGGTGGAGACATCTGTAATCCTAAAACTTGAAAGAACTTTTACTTGCTTCTAGGAAGGACAGATGATTTGCTTCCACTTCCTCCAGCTTCACCTTGAAAAATGAAGATCCATGACTACTTCCCACATGATTCCATTGTATATTTGTACATTTCAGGTGCTTTGAGGGAGTCGGTCTCTTGTGAATTCCAGGACATCATTTCAGAATAACTTTGATTGCATTTCTAAAGATGTACCAGAATTAGTTAATAAATGTTACTTCACACACTGTTTTGTTAATTTCTTTGTTGGGGCATACTTTGCTTTTGCTATACTCAAATGATATATTCACCTCCTCCATACTTCCTCAAGACCTCCTGAGACATTTTTTTACCAGCTGTACTGAAATTCACCGTGGCATACTGCTTTTACTGACAAGAGCCTGCATACAAGGGTAGTCTTTTTTTTTTTTTTGTCTCTTGTCAGGGCTTCAATAAGGACATTCATATTCATGTTTAGAGAACTGAGTGCACTCTACAGCTTTGGGAACCAAATGCAGTGAAATACCTTTTCTGTGCATAATAATGAGGTCCCCATGAGCCACACACATCTTTTGCTGAATGTTAGACACTTGAGTAAGCTACCGTATCAGATGCTTCTCTAACTTTGAAGTTTGTCTTACATTTGTGTTTCTGGAGCCTACCTGATAGTCTAATATGAATTTCTAAAAAATTCAAATAGCATACCAACTTTTGTAAGTTGTTTACCCTTAAAATAGTATTTTATGCAGGCCACTGATGAGCTCTTCCTCCTGATTTGTATTTGATCTAGGAACTGAATTAAAAAGGCATATTCTTAATGTAAGAGGGCAACTGATAAAAAAGTATATAGAAATCAACACAATTGCTTATAATAAAAAACAGAAATACAGGACAAAAAGCTGGAATTTGTTCTTTCATCATTTTCTCCCTGTCATAACCAAGCAAATGATACCTATAATTTTATCGTCTTTTGAGTTACACACTGATCTGTGTACATTGAAATGAAAAGTTCAGTCTCATCTCCTGGACTATCTGCATAAGTTTTCAGAATCCAATATTAAACAAATCAAACAAAAGATTTACTTTTTCCTCTATTACTGATACTAGTTTTTAAATTGATAGAATTACTCTCTGCTCCTATTACTAAGCATAGGTGCCATGCTAAGAGGAAGAAAAAAACCAAGATGACTAATGGCAATGTATTTTATATGGTACACTTTCTACAGCCTTCACTCATGTTCATACGTGTCCATTTAGATACACCAGAAATCTATCTGTATAGGCATCCAAGAGCAGCCTTTAGCTAATTTTGCAGCTGATGAGATTATCCAGTTTTCCTGTCTTAGCAGAGTTCAAGTAACTCAGTAGGTAAAAATCTAAGTTTCAGGACACAAAGACAAAATCTGAAAGACTTGAAGTTTCCCACAGTAAAATGTACCCTTGCTAAATGGTACATGGTTAAATGTGTCTGTCTTTTAACACAAAGATCCTTGACAAATCTTATAACAAATACTTATTAATAAAAATACAGGTGCTCTCCCATCTATTTCTTTCTGCCCAGTTTCAGTGGCTATTGTTAGGTCTCACGCACTGGAGTGAGATATGCTTTCCTGTGAACATGCATGTTAAATGAAGTCCTTAACACACCATGCGATTTTGAGTCTCGCAGGGTCTTCTTTAGGCTTACTCAAAGTCTTGCTTTCTCATTCATTTATATGCTTGTATACCAAAATTATTCTTCTGACAGTGCACCAAAAACATCGCTTGGTTATGAGAGAGAAAATATCTGATGGAAAGGTCAAATCTTTGACCTAAAAAACAGTTTACAGATTAAGGGGAAAGACCAGTGGTAAGAAAGTGTCAGAATGGTATGAAAGAAGTCACTCAAGGCCATGCCTTACATCTTAGGTGAATCTTCATTAATTTTACATGTTACTATGCATTAGTGTTTAGCTAATTCTTCACTTTCCCATATCAGCCCAACCAAGTGCAGATGTCCGAAGGCAAAAATTTCAAAGGAAAATCTGTCCTGACAATAACTGACACCTGCAGAACAAGATTTAGACCCAGGCCATTCTGCTTGTTCTTGATCCATTTTCAAGGAAATCCACAGTGCAGTTTCATCTCTTCCCTAAATCATACTAACTGCAGCTCCCAAAAGGAGCTCTGCAAGTAGCTGGTTATGAGCAAGGCAGCAATATGGTAGCCATACTCTCTGCCTGGCCAAAAGCCTGTCATTTGCCAGTAACAGAACAGTACTATCTTTGAGACTGAGAGTCTTCAATTAAGGTTAAATCAGCCTTATTCTTGCTTTGGGCTCCCAAAGTAGCTAGAATCAAACAAAACCGATGCCAGTTTCTACAGGAATAATTACTACCGAAATGTGACATGAAAGATGCTGATGAATCGTGCTCAATCACTTCTGTTCATTGAATTGTCTCTTCAGTGAGCTGTATAGTTTGATTTCTCTGACAAAGATCAGAACCAAGGCTATTTCCATCAATGCAAATAAAGTTGAAGCAAAGAGATTTTAACTTTAGCTAGGCTTAATTTCCCCTTTTCTAGCCAAGTATTTTAAACCATGAATGGATTTCAGTACTATCATTTTCCTCCTTACCATCATTATTTTTTAATATGCAATTCAATCTGTCAGGTCACTAACATATTCTCCATCAGACTAGTTTTGTTATTTTGAAATGTTTTCCTTTAGCTGAAGCAATTTTCAAGGTTCATCTCTAATTCCATGGAAGTCCCATCATATTTTATGCTGTTGTCAAAGTTTTCAGTGGCTTATAAGACAAAATGCACAAAACAGAACCCAAAAAGAGACTGCTTGTGTGAGTGAAGTCATTGCATGGATTGCTGCTTCTGACTCTGCTACCAGAGGACAGATGTTTGAAGAAAATCTGTCATTTGATAAATGATAGTGGGAACTGGGAACTAAAAGACAGTAAGTGAAACAGGAAGGTCTATTTTGAAGATGTGGTCAGGACATCCCAAAACTCAGTTTATAGCTAGGCTTTGCTGTACATAGTAAGAATCAATGTACTGAGACAAAGCAGAAAAGACACACAATACAAAACAAACAAAAAAAAACCAAAGCAAAATACTTGTTACCACATTTTAAAAGGGTATATAGATATAAAAAGCTATGACATAATTTTAACTTGATCTGTCAGGAAAAGCAGCTATTTCAGAGTCCCTCATAATGAGTTTTGCTTGCTAAAAAAACCAAACAAACAAAGCAAAACCAAAACAAATCAGTCAAGTCAAAATAATAAAGAACAATGAAATTAGGAAAGAGGATTGAATAAAACAAAATGCACAAAACAGTATGGTTTACTCCTTTTTTATTCAATAATGATGTAGGCTTTTCAGTAATGAGATATGATTAATATCTTGTAGTACATCTCGGGGAAAGAGAGTACTTTCTTTAGCAGAGAGCTCCTTAACACCATGCTGGTATATATGGAAATCATCTCCCAGTATTAAGCAGATTCTTAAGCAGTATCCTAAAGAGAGATAGACTTGACTGCCTTTCTTAAACTAAAGTCTCTGAACAGCAACTTGTATTAATGCAAGATGACAGACTCTGCACTCTTTTAGCCTAGTTTTTACCTTAAGAAATATACTGTCAGGTTTACTCTGTGCAATCTGATAGTATCACAATGCAAAGTAACGCACATGTGAAAATATACCCCAGTATTACTGCCACTACTGTGACACAATCACTTATGAATATGATACAGCTCCTAACTGTAAGCCAGTAGGAGAGAATATACTGAGGCAAATTAATGTACCACAGCTAAGCCTAACCTTCCCTCCCTGCTTTTAGGAAAGTGAAATCTAAAGTGGAAAAAAAAAGAGAGGTCATCTTTCATACAAGATGTTACATTCCAATCCCTTTAGTGAACAGTCAGTTGCCTAAGAAAAAGCAAAAAACACATATTTTTCCTAACAAAATGTTATAAAACATAACACTTCAGACAATATCCTTTCTTCGTAGAATTACTCTATTAAGTCTCTGTTGCCACCATGCACCATAATTCATTTTTTGTGATACCTTCAACTCAATAACTGCTACATAAACTTAAAATCTCTTCAACTTTGAAAATGTCTCATAAAAATGTCTCCATTTAAAGGCTTTGCATAACACACCCAAACTTGTGTATACACACAAATGCTTTAAGTGCAGGAATTTTTATGAGTCATTTAAAAGTGGAATAGCATTTGGCTTCATATAACAATTATTACATTCAAGATCCCTAAAAGTGCTTTGCAAATGAATAGTCTGAAAATCAACCAATATACTGTTGGTGTAGGTAAATACAGATGATTTGAAGTGCAGCAGATAAATGTAGAGGTACTACAATCTCTTCTCTTAACACATGAATGGAAAAGCCATGGTTAAATTAGGAAAAATCAAAGACACTATGGAATTAGCATTAATTTTTTTCTTGTTCCCTGTTTCTCACCTGCCTCTTTTTATTCAGGTTCTTCAATTTACAGGTTCAAATCTACCAGCTGTCAGAAATTAATGAAAATGGGGAATTGAGATTAAAATGTGGATATTTTACTCAGTGGCATACTGAAAAAAATATCAGTATATTTTATATTTTAAACCACCATAATTTAGATCTTGTAGAAAAAAATCTTTATGTATTTACACTAAAATTTAGCTGACTGTATTTCCTTTCTAGACTACCACAAAATGATAGCAGTTCTGCTGGAGCTGTTCAGTAATTTGTTTATCTTTGTTTTTTTATAGATAGTTTATAGTTCAGTACACACACACATCCCTGCTTGTTAATAGTATGAAAAATATTCAGAAAAGAGTTTTGTATTCCTAAAAGAAGGAAACAAAATTGCTTAATAGAAATCCATATAAGTCACTTTTTTTCAGAGCCACATGACTATGAATTGGACAACAGTGGCAACATAAACAAAATATTTCACATCATACTCACATCTATACTATTAACTATGTTGTGTGGTACAAAGTATAAGCAATAGATGTTGTTACATAAAAAATGATATATATTGTTAGAATCAGAAGTAGAATGTATTAACAAATTGCAACCTTTAAAGTAAATGCATCCCAATGTAAAACATATTCTGTTTTCTGTTGTAACAATTTCAGGTAATTATATTACATCTAGAAAACTGGAACAGGGATGTAAAGATCACATGAGCTCTCTTGTGATCTTTAAAAACATAAAGATGAGGATAAGCAATATATTCAAGAGCAAAAGGTATGACGTTCCCCTGGGCAGACACTGTCATCTTCAGAATATATCTTCCTCAATAAAGTTGATATTTATGATCAGTTATGCCTAAGAGAAAAATGTGTTTCAAATAATCTTTGGTTTTGTGTTTTAAGGAGTCAGTTAATGCCTAGGAAACTGTGAGTGTTGAATCACTTTTATGGTAGGGTGTTAGAGAAGCCCTGTGCTCTGCCAATGAGATGGCTGCAGGTACTTCTGTGGCTGTACATACAGCAGATACAAGTCTGTGTACCCACCTTCTTGTCTATGTGCCTCACTACAGGAGGACTGCAAGTTTTCACCATGGCTTTATCTTCCTTGTTTTACTGAAACGCTACATTGCACAGGCACATTTGAATAGAAAGGTTAATATGGGACTAATAGATCCCATGAGCCTGTTAAAGACAATTTACTTGAGTTCTGGATGGTTATAAGAGTATTTGAAAAATTTGATAACGATGCTTTGCATAGTTACATGTAACTCACACACCTTCTAAATTCTGTGATAACCATTCAAATACTTGAACACAACTTTTTAACCTTTCATAAAGCATTTATAGCCATAGCTTTAAGATAGTTTTATAGCAGTATCCAGATAAAAGCAACAGAGAGAAACATCATGTGATTTTCACGCTACACAGGTGTCAACAGTTTCTAAAATATAGTTATAAAGGGAAGCATTAAAAACACTTTGAATACTGAAAAAGCTGTCATCCTAAAAATTACTTAAGGAAAAGCAATTTAGGAATTTGCTGGCCTATAAAATTTTTAAACCATCTCAAGCACTACTATTGAACTAATGGGTTACTTTAGGTTGAAAGAAAGCAAAATAAGCATTAGCTTTCTTTCTGAATACTGATTACAAGTCATCTTTTTCTTCAGAAGAACAAAACTCCAACTGTTGGATACAAAATGAGAAACCGCATATAGCAAGACAAGCGTTAACATTTATATTTGCCATTCTGTTATCTATTCCATATTGTATGTCACTGCAACTGAAATAGTATTTCTTCTCCTACATTTGGAAAATAAAATCCCCAACAAAAACTAAGTGTCAAACATTCTGGGGGAATTCAGTCTACGTATTGTGAATAGAAGGGAAATTGTGGGAGATTGTATTATCTCTATACAGTGTATTATCTCTATACATTATATCATCCAACACGGTAGGCAAACGAATATCATAGACCTGACATTCATAACAGTTCAGGGGGTGGGGGAAGGGGGCAGGAAATTAATCCAAATAAGGTAAACTTGAAGAAAAATACCATATGCATGATAGATGCGACAAAGATGAATAAACTACTTTTTAAATAAGTCATTTCAAACTAAAGCATTTTGTTTCTTGCTTCCCAAAAAGAGAATCTGCTTTCCCTATCATCTCTAACAGGGACCCCAATCTCAGCAAAGAGCAACACCAGGTAACTAGTTTGATCAGAAGAGGTGGAAGCCTTTGGTCTGTCTGTGTGCTGATACATTCTGGAGTTCTCAAATCAGTTCAGCAATTAACTGCTTGTGACTTCTGCAATGTAACCATCTGGCTTTCAGATCTGGGGAAATATTTTGTAAGAAGCCTTGAAACCTCTTAAAAATACACTGCGATCAATGAAAGGTCTAGCAAGATGCTCACAGGACTGAAATAAAGACCTACTGACCAATTTGTGAATATCCTAAAAGCTTGTTTTCATGGCAACATTTTAATCCTGACATATCCTGTGTCTGAAATAGAATCACATGCACAGTAAAAAGGTACATCGTTGTAAGAACTACTTAGTATTCCCGGACTGTTAGGCTCTTTGTGATTTATACTTGAATTTGAAAACAGGGAAAAAACCCCTCCCAATAACCTCAACTGTTCATTGATGTTATCCAGCAATTATCTGCCTTCCTACTTAGCTCTATATAGCTATTTGCAGACACAGAAAAAAAAGAGTTAATCATTGCTCAGTACACACAGAAATTAAAACCCAGAAATTAACACCATCACCATCATAATGTGCTTTAAGAGGAATATTTAAGATACGGGAAACATTTATCCTTCTTAATCTAGACTAAATACTTAGAATTGAAATATCAAAGCCAAAAAGCCATTCACATTAAAAAAAAATACATGAAATATTTATCATGATAAGTACCTTCACACATCTCTGTTATAGACACACTTGCAGTGTGACTTATAATTCAGGGCTAAACTCGCCATTAAAATGTTTGTACAAAGATTATGCATGTTCTACTTCTCACCACGTGATTAATTTGTAGAAGATCATTTTGAAACATAACAACAATAACTTATGGCTTGCATTTCAAAGTCTTGTATGTCAAGGCTAAATTTTAGTTCTCACCATTACATTATTTCTGCAGTGCCTTTTTATTTATTTTTTTTTTTAAGGGATGAGGATGATTAGGTGTTTTCAAAGTTGCTCCAAGTCGAATTTGCATTTCTTACCTTCTTTCTTTTAATTGAACCTTACCACTTTAAAGGTCAATGCTGCAGAAATCTCGTGTCCCCCGCCCCCCCCCCCCCCCGCCGCCCGTATGCCTGCCTTCCCTTGCACACATACACACAAAAGAAAGTGCTCTAAAAACCAAAAAACAATAGAGACATGAAAATATGGCAATTACATTTTCAGTCCCACAAGTTTCACACCGTCACTTATTTATTCTTCCCCTTTGAGCTGAAAGAAGTCTCCAGTTTGGCACGCTGTGCTTCTCTCTTTATCAGCACTGATCTTAACTACCCATCACTACCCACTTAGTTGCACTCATCCATACCTATGGATTTCGGAGCCGCTGGCCGGCCCGGGGGAGGGCTGGACACCTGCAAAGCGCGAAGAGAAAGGTGCAGCTCCTTCGTCTCCCTTCACTACCCCCTCTTCCTTTAGGCACTGCAGACTTGCACACTTTGTTTAGAACTTAGGGAAGTTTTGCGATTCCAAACCGGGATGAGCAAGAAATAGAAAGCTGCTAATCCACCGGCACAGATTTCTCCCTCCTATCCCCGCAGCATCTCCGCGGAGCCGGCGACCTTTTGTGCATTGTTTCGCCCCCCCAACCCCAGCCTCAGCCACCGCGATGCAATCCCCATTCCTCCTTCTCCACCTCCCCCTGCCCAGAAATAGCAGCCTTACCTGCTACATGGAGCCGCAGCGGCACAGCAAGCTCAGCAGCAGCACTAGCACAGCAGCAATACCTCTTTCTCTGAATCACTGTAGCAGCAAACTGCTCTTTCTCGCCTTCTCCTTCATTCACAAAGGATCTCGGCAGCAGGAAAGATAGGTAGAAACCACTTTCTTACTGGAAGAGGTTGGCTCCCTTCTCAGAAACGACTGAATCCCTCTCTGTGGTTCCCTACACATTTACCCTTCAGATCGATACCGCTCTCCAGCAGCAGCTTGAGCTCAACTGCAGCTGATAGAGACGAGCCAATTGGTATTGAGGATTCCCTTCCTATAACCCCCTCCCACAGAAATACACAGTCCGCATGTGAAATTTTATTAGTTGTGAAAAGTAGCTTTAACCCCTTACTTCAAATCCACTCTGTGCTTTTGGAGCTCCAGATAAGCTCTCGTTTTCTTTTTGCATTAACAAAACCTCTGATTGACCAAAATATCCCCACCTGGGCTCTTTAAAGCTGAGTAAAATTCAGTGAAGAAACTAAAATATCTCAAACAGTGATCAATTGACTGGGAGAATGATGTGTTTTCAAAATAGCAAATATACCATATGACAAAACCAAACAAAAAATCCCTAAGAAACTACATTGCAATCTATCATCCAGATATCATCATCATTTTTTTCCCTCACAGCCTTCCTGTATTTCTTACCACAAAACATGTCTGAACTACAATCAAACATGAAAAAAGAACTTAAATTGTAATATATAGAGTCACAATTACATGCCTAGAGAAGAGAGATTTTTCATTTGGCCCATGCTGAAATTCATTTAATGGAATAGGTTTCCTCAATTCATCCAGGATATTGAATGTTTTACATTTGAAGAAACAACTTTACCTTTAGACCCTTTTAGTATCTATTTGCAGGCAAGAACTGCTGTAAAAGGGTTTAAGTCTAAGAACCTGTTTTTCCAACTTTCAAGCAAAAGGAATGCTACATGGATTACTGCAAAATAAAACATTTTTAAAGGACTTACATTAAATTCTGAACAAACAAACTGGATATAATATGCAAACACAGAGGCAAGTCAGCCATGTTACCTTACCGCTGCCCCCTTCACCTAGACAGTGCAATCCTCATGACACTTCAATATCCTAAAGTTTGTACTTGCAAATTAGGTAACCTGCTTAGTAAAAACACATAGGAATCCTCAACGTAGGTGATGAGTGCAGTGTGATACATTGCATAACATTCAGGTGACAGAGACAGGCAAATGAATTACACACACATGCATGGATCTTAAAGTGGTAGGCAGCAACTTCATTAATTTTAGTCAAATAGGGAAATAGATCTAACTACACCATGAGAGGCACAGCAGCTCAACCCATGATCAGGAGGCATAGGAACGCATCGAGGCGGATTTTGGAAGCCTCCAGAGAATAAGACCCCATACTCTTCCTGGGCACCCTGTGCCAGAGCTCCCTCACTCACAGGGAAGAGGTTTCGCCTCATGTTCAAGAGGAACTTCCTGTGTTCCAGCTTGTGCCCGCTACCCCTGATCCTGTCACTGGGTACTACAGAGAAAAGACTGTCTTCATCCTCTTGACACTTGCCCTTCAGATATTTATAAGTGTTGATAAGGTCTCCCCTTAGTCTTCTCTTCTCCAGGCTGAACAGCTCCATGTCTCACACCTTTTCCTTGTAAGAGAGATGTTCCAGTCCCCAGTCATCTTTGTAGCCCTCTACTGGATTCTCTTCAGCACTTCCCTGCCACTCTTGAACTGGGGAGCCCAGAACTGGGCACACAACTCCAGATGAGGCCTCACCAGGGCAGGGTAGAGGGGGAGCAGAACCTCCCTCAACCTGCTGGCCACACTCTTCTTGATGCAACCCAGGATGCCACTGGCCTTCTTGGCTGCAAGGGCACACTGCCCATGTTCAGTTTGCAGCAAACCAGAACTCTCAGGTCCCTTTTCACAGAGCTGCTCTCCAGCAGTTCGACCTCCAGCCTGTACTGGTGTATGAGGTTGTTCCTTCCCAGATGCAGGACTCTGCACTTGTCCTTGTTGAACCTCATGACGTTCCTCTATACCCAACTCTCAAGCTGGTTGAGAAGCCGCTGAATGGCAGCACAGCCTCTGGGGAATCAGCCAGTCCTTCCAGTTTGGTGTCATCAGGGAACTTGCTGAGGGTACACTCTGTCCCCTCATCCAGGTCATTGATGAAGATGTTGAACAAGACTGACCCCAGAACCCATCCCTGTGGAACTCCACTGGCCACAGGCCTCCAACTCGATTCTGTGCCGTTGATCACCACCCTCTGGGCTCTGTCATTCAGCCAGCTCTCGATCCACCTCACTGGCCACTCATCTAAGCCACACTGCTTGAGCTTTCTGATGAGGATGTTATGGGAGAAAGTTTCAAAAGCCTTACTGAAGTCCAGGTAGATGACATTCACTTCTCTCCCCTCATTTAGCCAGCTGGTTATACACACATAAAAGGTTATCATGTTGGTCAAACAGGATTTTCCTTGGCAAATTTATGTTGACTCCCACTGATAATGGCATCTAGGATGAGCTGCTCAGTCACCTTTCCAGGGATGGAGGGAGATTGACTAGACTGTAGTTTCCCAGGTCCTCCTTCTTGCCCTTTTTGTAAGACATTTGAGTGACATTGGACTTTCTCCAACCCTCAGGTACCTCACCTGTCCTCTACTATCATTAAAAAATGATGGAAAGCAACTTAGCAATAACATCAGCCACCAGCTCCCTCAGCACTCATGGGTGCATCACATCAGGGCCCATGGATTTGTGTCTGTCCAGCTTGCCTAGGAGATCGCTAACCCAATCTTTCTCAACAAAGAGCCAATACTCCTTACTACTTTCTGTCCTCCAGGGACTGGGCTTCCTGGGGGCTGGCCTTAGCTGTAGAGACTGAAGCAACGAAGGCATTTAATATCTTCACCTTTTCTGTATCCTCCATCAGCATATCCTCCACCTCATTTGTCAATAGGTACATCCTAAGAGCTTACCAAAGTCACTAGGCTGTCCTCTTACAGTGTTCTCTAGAAAGCCAACAAATGAATTCCTGTCTTTGGTGTGGAGAAAGTTGAGTGTCATGACATTCAAATAACACTTAAGGACTTTAAATATCAAACATTTTTTTTTCTCTGACCATTATATGGATAAGCCATGAAAGTGTCCTCAATTCATTATACTTTAGAAGTATAGTGAGTGAAGAAAAGTTTATGATACTCCATACTTTAAACTAGGATGTCATCAGCAAGTATAGTTTTCATTGTAGTCAGTCCAATGACAAGGAAAATTTTGTTACAGCATTTCCTTATAGGGGTGGTTTTAAAAAGTTCACTCATTCTAGCTATTTCCTTAAAGTTAAAAATACCAATAATAAAGGTCATACTATCTGCAAAACCACTGCAACATTTAAAAACTTTCTTTAAATAAACATTTTTTAACTTTAGAGTTTTATTTAAAGTTTAACAATTGAAAGATCAAAGAAATAAAAAAATAGATCAGTATCATTTACATAGAAACGTGTCTTTGCAAAGCCACAGAGATAAATCTCTACTTTTAATCTCCAATTCTGTTCTAAAAAAGTATGTGTTGTTTTTAAAATTCCATTTCTTTCTAAAAATATTTTTTAAAAACAACACTGAACTATGAGCAGCTTGTTTCTTACCCTCACTCTCAAGTGAAGATAGGGCTACTTACTTATGAGAAAGCGCTTATTAAAGTTGAAAAGCATCTACAATATGGAGAGTGGAGGAAAATGTATCCAGATGAACTGGAATTCCTCCTTTCTGAAAAGGTCCCTGCATACCAATAGAAGTAAAAAAGAACAAATCCTGCCCATAACTCCCTTTTAAATTGTTTAGATATTTTCCAGTTAAATCAAGCCTCTTGCTTTCTCTGGCTAGAGGCTCGGAGAATTCCTAGGACCCTTCTAAGATCTGTGTTAAGAAGATGCAGGATGGACAAGTACCCATTATGAAGTCTAAAAGAAAGATTTCCCACTCTAGCCAAAATAAACTCTGAGACTTTTAGGCTTGCAGCTTCATGGAAGGACATTCATGTGAATAACTGAATCCATTTATGCAGATATTCACTTGAACTGTAGGTGACAGAAATAAAGGTTTAGCAATTTCTATCAAGAAGTCGCTCATCTACAGTGTCAAACCATGATATTAAAAGCAGCATATCATATGTAAAAGAGATCTGAGGTTTCACTGGTGAACCTTCAAATTCAATACATTTTTACATATAAGATCAGGCAAGCAGTCTGTGCTGGAGAGTTTCCTTGCTTTGGGAGGCAACCTTATTTTAGGCAAGATTCAAAAAGAAAGCTTAATTTTATTGGTATACTTACTAGCAACCTATCATGACTTGTATAATTTGTGAGACTTCTGCAGTTAGAGCTACTTAAATTTACACCAGTACATTACATTCATAAAGTGGTAATCTCATTCTTCAGTGGTGCCCTACCTTGTTCATGAGCTATTCATGTAACCATCAGACTTTTATTGGAGTTATTATTATACATAGTTATGGTGACACCTAGAGAAAACAACCAGAGATCCAACAGTATTGTAGGTAGAGCTGGATAGTACTTCAAGTCCCTCCCTAAGATCACAGGCAAAGTCAGCGACAGAGGTGTCACTTCCAGATGATGTATCACCTGTTTGTGGAAACCTCCAAGGACAGAGAATTCATAGCCTCTCAGCTGGCCTCCCCTGTATTTTAGCTAGGTTTATAAGTGAAAGACTTTCCAGGTGTTTAACTTCAAACTGTCTGGTTGAAATTTAAGTCCTCTGGGTTATGCTCTACATATACTATGGTTTAGTATAATATGGATCATTCTCTTCCTTTCTGCAGAAATGTAAATACATCATCTCTAACAATCCCCCTTTCCTTCCATCTCTCTTCACAGGACTTTCTGCTTCCTAAATTCTGATCATTCTTTTTGGTCTGCTCTCTTCTCTATTCAACAGATTTTCTGTTTCCTAAAATTAAATGCCTAATACTGGATATAATACATCTGCTGTGCTCAGTGCTGGTAAGGCACATACTGAGGATTATTAGAAATGTAATGCCTTCAAAGTTGAATGCTGTCTTCAAGCAGGGTCAGTACCATTCTCTCTGTCATGCTGTTATAATCAGTTCCTTCTCCAAAGAACTTGCATTTTAAATAAAAAGGAGAGAGAAGTCTCAGATGCAATCACTGCAGCAGCACACTGAAGGTAACAGTCTGAGCATGACTGACTGTTTAACAGTCATTAATGACACAGGCAACATGAGAGAAAACAGGATGCAATAGTGTTTGCACAAGGCATTTTGAACTTCTCATATTTCTTATCACATCCTTCCTCAAAGTTTTCAGTTTGCCAATGTCATTGTCACTACCTTTGTCTCATCCAAGGAGCCTGCTCTCCATAATGTCTGTATACCCACAAATTGTAAGGTTTTTTAATTCATCCACTCATTAAAAGATTAATATTTACAACATAAAACCTGACCAGCACAACAATTAATTAGTAAACTATTTAATTTAAAATATCTATTTACCTATTTTTTTCAACTTTGGAAACAATACCAATTTCTGGAAATGTGTTCTTTGGATTTGTTGATTTTCTAGTCTTGTATTTCAGACAATGCCAGAAATACTGGCAAGAAATGGAGAGTGGATTTCACTAGCTGAATAGTCTTCTTTGCTGGTGATTCCAGCACTGGGTCCCACTTTGCCTGGCCTACTGCTGCAGATGTGAAACAAAGCATCAGAACACTCCTCTTGAATCCTTCTATTGAGGCTTATGTCCATTTAACACCTTCCTAATCATTAGTTTTGCTCCCCATCACCAACATACACAAACTACTACTCATCTTACTTTCCAACAAAACAGTCCTGTTTTGATGCATTCATGGAAGCAGTAAGCCAGACACAATAATACAGCTAAGTCATACAGTTATGCTCTGTCAAATCGATGTCAACTACAGTCCATCCATCAAAGCTGGCTATGTATGAACTTAATTAGCATGACCAGTACCAAGTGCATTATCAGCTGCAAAGGTTATTGTAGTTTTTAATACCAACAAAGCAATATCAGTAGCATACCTGAGAACTGTAGAGTTATCACAGAATGGAAACCAGCCCTAAGGAGCATAAGCAATATTTCATAGAATCGTTAATAATCTTTAATAGCTATACAAATTTTGTTTTTAAATAATGTATTAGATTGACTTATGCTTCCTAAAATGTAAGCTTTCCACATTATGTGTTTTGATAGTATCGTTGAAACTGTTGTGCTCTAGCAAGTTATCATTTTCTTTTGGGGATAAGTACATCTCCATAAATTGTTAGCACTAACCTAAGAATCTTGCAAGCTTTTTCACAGGAGTGCAATTATAAATACATACATATTAATGTCATCCATTTTTTGTCATTTCTTATTTTACTGCATCTCTAACAAGACAGTGAATTTATTTCACTGAGAGGTAAATTTATTTTCCTGCATCTCAGAAACTCTTTGTAAATCCCAATACAATACTTTCTCTAAACAATAGACATTATCTTTAAAACAATGCTACATTTTGTTGTTGTTTTAATTTCTAAGGATACTATTGAAAAGATCTTGCCATGGATTTTACATACTTATCTAGATGATATATACAGGCAAAGATACTGACAACTAGTTTTCTCTCAAGAAATACACTACACTGATTCCAAATAAATAGCAGTTCTTTAAGCTTGTTAAAAGCATGAGTCTGCCTAGGCTAAGATTGAAAGTATGTACTTAAGAATCCTCATCTCCATCATGTGTTTAATACTAGTCATTCACACTTGAATAACAGCTTTATACGTGCAGATCTCCAACTAGTTTTCCCAGCAGTAGCAGCACTCGAGCATCTTCCTTATGAGGAAAGGCTTCACGAACTGGGGCTGTTTAGTCTAGAGAAGAGGAGACTGAGGGGGGATCTCATTAATATTTACAAATATCTAAAGGGTGGGTGTCAGGAGGTTGGGACATCCCTTTTTTCTATGATATCTAGCAACAGGACAAGGGGTAATGGGATGAAGCTGGAACACAAGAAGTTCCACTTAAACATAAGAAAAAGCTATTTCACTGTTCAGGTGAGGGAGCCCTGGCACAGGCTGCCCAGGGGAGTTGTGGAGTCTCCTTCCTTGGAGGTATCCAAGACCCGCCTGGATGCGTTCCTGTGTGACCTGTTCTATGTGAACCTGCTTCTGCAGAAGGGTTGGATTAGATGATCTCTAAAGGTCCCTTCCAACCCCTACCATTCTATGATCCTCACAAGGATCTGAGAAAAAAGAAAATTGAAGAAATCTTTTTCTATAGACAAAGCATAGATAAACGTTAAATCACTGAACTGGAATTGTGAGGCAGAGAATCAACCCTCAGATTTATTATTAACTGTCTTAGATCTCCTTAAAAAATGATAGCACATGCTTGTTTGTAAGTCCTCTAAAACAGAGTAGCATGAATTTCATATGAAACAACTAAAAACATTTTATTATCTACCAATAAAATTGAATGCAGTTATAATAACCTCAAAAATCAATACACTGTTTTGCAAGTTTCTTGCAACTTTTATCAAGTCCCCTCATTTGTGTACACTAATGTGTGAAATATGAATAGAGATACTTTCACCAACTCAGAAACTATTCTGAGAGAAGATTATACATGTTTCATAGTTAAGTATTAGTTACTGGGGCAGTGAAAGGTGCCATGTAATTCCCAGTCAATGAAATTATTTTTCCTGGCAGTCAAGTCAGTAAAAACCCACTGAACCCAAGCATATATTCATCGGGAATAAGTGTTGCCTCAGTGAGTATGTTGGTATTCTCTTTGAGTGGCAGTGGTTTCAAATGAATTCCTGCTTCCCCTAGTCTACTCACATCCAGGTTGTGCTCTAGCATCAATTGGCCTGAACAAGAGGCCCTTCCTTTTTCTTCCATGGCATATCTCTGTATCAGCCTGAAATTCATCACCTTCTCCTCCTAACACTTTTGGAGGTGGTAAGATTTATCAGCTACTGGATAAGTGAATACAGTTTATAACATAGCAGTATTTCATTCAGTATTCTCCACAAAGATGCCTGAGAAACATCAAGGGACCTCCAACCCCTATGTTCACAAAACATATGTTCACAGTTCACAAAACATCTATTAGTTGGGAATTATTTCTTTGATTCTATACCTTGTTTACTGCTGATGTACATAGGCTAGTACATCCATCTAGCTTGCTGAAAATAAGCTACTACCGCTAGATGAAAAAAAGCAGTAGGTTGGAAATAAAAGCAAAATTCACAAGCAATCCTTCATAGTTCCTGCCAAAAATAAATAATGAATGTTTATGTTGCTTAGAACAGATCTAAATTAATATTGCAAGAAACAGGAAGGGAAACATTTATTTTTTTCAGCTTAAACTGTATGTTTATAGTATTAGAACATGCTTTGCATGTTCAAAGTGTTATCTCTAATCTTATATATTTACATCTTTAAAATGCTTTATAGAATTTATTTCAACAACCTTTCAGTACTGTCCACACAAATTTTGTATATTTTTGCTGACTGTTTACTCCAGCTTCCAAGTGTATTAGAAGAAAGAGCACTGAAAAATAAGATGGAACAAAAATTCTGCCAGTGGCTTAGACAGACATGGTCTAGATGAATGTTGCAGTACGAGAATGACATCTGTCATTCAGGAGATCACTGAAAGTACTATTAGTAGCTACAGGTAGGAAACTAGTACACTTTCTGTTCATTTTACACATAACTAGAGAAATTAAAGAAATATGAGATTTTCATTTTCTCTAAAACGTGGCATATTGTCCTTCTATTTGTTTACTCTTTCTTTCTCCACACACACTAGAGAAATAGAAGAAACAAGCTGTTGGCTGTCTTGAACATCAGAAAATGGTTCATTTTCTCACTCCAAATTTTAATTGAAAGTGTTCTCTTATGATTTGTTTTTTTCTAGAGAATACTGAAAAAAGGGCGAAAATTTAGATAAACAAATCTTGAAATATCTGTCATTTCATGCAACACTTTAGTATCATAAGAAGTCTGAGCCAGCCACATGTAGTTCTGCTGCTGCTGAAAGAAGTTGTCTGTGTTTTTTTTTTTTTCCCTGAGGTCTAATGTTATATATAGCCTGACTCTCAAGGAGTTGGGAAGTCGTTGCATGATGTAAAAACAATGAGGAGAAGTTTTAATTATTAAGAAATGCAGGTTTCTCATTCTACTTGAGAACAACTGAACCTATACAATAAAATTATGGCAGACTTCTTTTATCATGACAGAAATGAAAAGAACTTACAGACAAGGTAGTAAAGGGTGTGGTGATCTCATTGTACAGTCCTATGAAAACTGTAATAGTAAAAAAAAGCTTGCTCAAAGTCTGGTCCCTGCTTCCAGGAATGTCTAACAATGGATGCTACAAAGATGATGAAAAATATATGTGCAACTCATTTTCTGATCTGGCTTATGCATGGACATTGCTCTGCGACTTCTTGAGTGAAAGATGAGATCTCATAGAATTTGATTGGGACGAATGGTACCTTGGTGGGCGGTAAACCATATTTTCTTTTTACAAGGAACTTCTACTGCAGTGTTTACTTCTGGGAAGGTTGTTACTGTACAGAAAAAACCACCGAATATGTGATTTGTGAATATGTGAACCATTTGTTTTCTTTCTTTCCCCAACTGTACAGGTAGACTATTTCAGTGTTCATCTGTTCCCTTCTACTACCTTTTTGTTTTATTCTACTTTTCTTTAAAACATAGTCTTTAAGCAACAAATTCAAGTGAGACAAGGATAAAGACAGATGCTACTATAAAGTGTTAATTTACTGGTGCCAGATAATGATGATGTTGCATAAGTAATAACTAAAAAACTGAAAGTAGCAGGTAACTGAGAAGCATGGATGGAGTGTAGAAATTTGCTTGAATGAAAAAGATAATATTTATTTTGGAATCGTTCATATGTTTGAGCACTTTACCTATTTGAATACATATCAGGGAGATTGTATTCAGGACAAAAAAAGTAACCACCAGGGCAAAGAAAATAAAAGAAATGGAAAGGAATAACGTTTAAAATAGAGGAATATTTATCAGTTCTGATTGATGTAGAAAGCTTTGACTTTGATTACACTGCAACTGCAAAACACTAAGAATAACTCAACTAAGTCTGTGGTACAGAACTGAGTAGAGTACACTCTTATTTGCTCTTGAGGGCAATTTACCTTAAATAATATTTTATATACTTACATATGTGAGTGGACCAACTACAATATACCACAGTATGTAAGTGATGTCTTTTAATAAACTACTTTTCTTAAAACTGTTTATAAGTTGCTGTTGCATTCAAAGCACAAGTTTCTGTCTTCAAGCCTGACCTTGCAATTTTCATGTTCTCTACTTCTTCTAAATAAATATGCAAGAAAAAAAATTCTGATTAAATTAGATGTCTAAGATAAAATTCTACTGTCATGATGTTCTTAGTGTTTTAATTAAGTTTGAAGCTGAGAAAAATCTGGAGGAAATGGTTGACAGTATTTCTTAGATACATCCTTCCAGTAAAATATATTTCTAGCAAAATTATCCTGATTTGGGGAGTTCACTATGGACTTCTGTGAATCTGGAAACACAGTAAAGTACAAAAGCCTAGTAAAATTTGGATGGCCAACACCGTCTCCACAAAAGGATTTTAAAAAAAATATGCTAATAATAGATAAGGGAGGATGTCCTTCTTGTCAGTGGCAGTTAAAGAAACGAGTCTCTACAAAAAGGGGTCAGATTCTTCTAAATGTCTAGTCCAGGATGCACATAAAGGTTCACTAAGGAGTATACATCAATCATCTATCCTTTATTTCTAAGACAGAGGAAATACACCAGCTCATGAACAGCTTTTTGGTTTTATTACTCAGTAGATATATGTCTCTGACTTTGGAAATGGGAGCATAAAGAAGACATTACGGATACAAATAAGACAGGTACACCACTGCAAGTGTGTTGTAAGCAAGCATAAATGGATATACAAACAGTAAGATTAAAACATAAATCTAACAGAGAAGGAATCAAGAAAACTTTTTATTTAGGGAAGCATCAGTGCCTCTTCAAACTACCAAACCTATCTGTTGTTGCTAACAAAATCTCTTTCTCTGTACTTAATGCCACTTTCTTAGGTATGCAAAAAGATACCTATTTCTCATAAAGAATTAATAAAAGGAAGTATTATGAACTTTTACATGCTAGAAATGGCAGAAATATATTATAAATACCATGTTGCCACTAATGGCTAGAGATGAGAGGCAGACACATTCTGACAATATTTGACTGAATACAAAGAAAACTCACATAAGAGAAAAAAAATAGTAGATTCAGTAGACCTGACCATTGATGAATAAAATACTTAAACTGGATAGATGGTATGTCTATTGATATTCCACAAAATATACTGCGGCAGAAGAGAACTTTTACATGAGACTATTTCTCCACAGGAGTTTGTTTCAGAATTGAATCCTCACAATATATTTGATTTCTTTTACTGTGGCAATAAATAACGATGGGATTTCTACTTTCTCCTAGTCTCCACAGTTAATTTCAGATGATTAGACAACTGGAAGTGATAATCTGTTCTGCCAGATAAGAAACTCAGCTCAAATGTTAAAACTGTGAAAGCTATGCTCAGATTTTAGGGAAAATCTAAATAGAAATGGGAAAAAAAGTGCATAGTTCAGTATATTCGGACAACTTTAAAGAATTTAAAAAACAAACAAAAAAGAGAAGTTCTCTAATTCTGATCTGATTTTAAAGAGAAACTTGAATCAGTAAAAATGCTATAACACAATCTTATAGGAACTCAGACCTTTTCTTCTTTACTGGTCTGACATGATATTTATGGGTCTCGAGATGATAATTTTGTACGTTAGCCAAAACAAACATCTGACAGTAAACAAAGTTGTATTTCTCTTTTGCTTCCTACATTACTATCATATGACTTTGTCTGCATAAAGATCTTTAATAACACATAGGGTAGAAAACATTGTATTTTCTTCAGTGTATGGATCCTATACAAACTTCCAACAAAAAAACACATAGCATATATGTTGCCAACAAACAGCTACTGTTGTCAAGATTCGATATCCCCCCTACTCTGTTGTATAAATACAACCACACTGTAACTAAGGTGGAGATTTTTTCTATTCCCTACTAGTCACTGAGACAATAGTATATACAGAATCTATCAAAAAGAAAAGATTATTTTTTTAAAGTCTCTCCAAAGTTATTTGCTCTTTCACCACTTGAACTTCAGCAGTTGAATTTAAATACCCATCCTTTGTTACCTCAGTTGTACGATCACATCTTAAACTTCCAAAAGGCACACTTTGAATTTTTCAGGGGTTTTTCAGACATCTTTAGTGAGACATTGCTGTAGACTGCTCTTGAAGTATGTTTCTATTAAGAATCTGGAAATTCTCTGCAATCTAAATTTTCAGAGGCTTGCCTGCTGCTTTTCTTTGTGATTACATGTACAATAAAAATAAGAAACTTCCTAAAGGATGATTTCAGCAACCTAGAAGCCTGGTAGTGAACTTTCTGATTTCTACATTCAGTAGTCCAGTTTGCTTATAATTCAGTTTGGTTATGAGCAGAGAATACAATCTGATAGTTCTTTGGTAAATAGAACATGATCTATTTTCAGAAATGAGATCAGAAATGTTAGCTTTCTGGAAGGAAAATCAACCTTTTTAATAAAAAAAATTAAAGTATTTGACAAATAATACCTATCCTCATGATATTTCAAGTCTTTAACAAATATTCTTGATTAAAAGTAGCACTCCTGGAGTTTACTCTCTCTTAAAATAGGAAATTAACTTTTAACAGAAGGTATATTTCAAGCAAGGAATAATTCTTAGTCAAATCCCTTTCCTGACTACAAGTGACATAAAATAGTGATATGTCCTATGAAAACCTGCAAAATGTATAAACTGTTGGATTCTGTGAAAAAAAAAAGATATCGTATTAAGAACACAGAATTATTGCAAAAGACATCACTGATGTAGAAATGCTGTCTGAAATTATAGTAGTGAAGGCAGATATCTAAAGAAATTGTGATACATATTTGATAATGTCACTTATTAAGTAATGATGCCAGAGGGAGCTGGAGATTTTGCACTAGAAATGCACACTCTGAACATGTCTAAACATGTATTTAAAATTAAGCAAAGTAGCACACAAGTTGTTGCATTGGAGACAAACCAAAAATAATCAACTTCTTCCTTGCAGTTTTGTCACAGCTGTTATTTTTCATATTCTTCTGTTAAAATAGTTTAGCATAATTAAACTAAAACCAATTCAAATAACTGTCTACATTTTGCAACCTCTGTCAGCACTTGTAGCCTTCAAATGCTGGCAGACGCAGTAGCACAGTTTCTCTTTCATTTGTGGCATGTTGCCCACAATTATTACTGCTTAAGATGAAATGTTACGTGTTAGTTGTTTACATCTGAAAGTGACAGTCTCCCCTGTACAGGGATAAAATCATCCTTTCCAGTGCTCAGCTTGTTGCCTGGGGGCAACATCTGCTGTCATTTCAGCTGTTTGTCTTTAAACATGTACTTTTGGTACCTCAAGATGCCATTTCTTCTTCAAGCAGAGCCCAAAGATCACCAAGTCATCCTCCAATGTAAAGAATATAAATTCCTGACTGATACTAAACTAAATAACCACCAGCATGCTTCAGTTGGAGGTAGATGCTGCTAATGTGTCAAATCTAAACTGCAGACAGATCACTTTATATGTTTTAGGGTGCCACAGGGTTCTCTTGCACTATCTGTTTCCAGTTAAAAAAGAGGGGGGGAAAAAACCCCAAACAAACAAAAAAAAAAGACACAAACCCAGCTGATTATCTTTCCTACCAGGAGCAAAAAAAATCTCCTTTATGTGTCATATTTGAATACATGGATCATTTCCTTATTTCACGTCCAAGCAATTGCTTTCATACTCCTGAAGGCTGTAGGAAAGGATACAGTTTTCACCATCCAGCTCTCATCAGTGCTAATAATCAGTGCATTTGAACTGGATTTCCCCTAAGGAACATCTAGAATTAATTAGAACTGATTGAACAGCACAAACTGTAATTTGTTGGTGCTTTAGCAAATATATCTTATCAGTTAGCTCCGTAATAGTGGCAGGGCATCTTATTTGTTTGTAAATACTTGGACAGCTACCATTTTATTTATAAAAAATGCTGATGACTGCTGAAGGGCTTGTGAATTTCTGCATAAATTTTGATTAATTTCCATATCAATGATGCATTATATATTATTCCTCGCTCATTATTCCTCAACGGTTATTTTCTTTTAAGAATTTAGGCCATCTAACGACTGAACAAATACAATGCCTTGTGGTTTAAGGGACAAATCACATACCAGGAATATTGAGGAGCAAAACAAATCAGGACATAGTCACATCAACATTTCACAAATAAACTTCTGGATGGTATTTTCACATTGCACAGACAAAATAAATTAACGTTGCAGGGAACACACTGTCAGGAACAACTGAGGATGCTCAGGAGACTCAAGCATTGTTCATTCCTGTTACATCCAATAACATTTATCGGTGTTATCATGTGGCATATTGTGCATATATACACACATGGAGAGGCTTTGGCTTTTGAAGGGCGTAAGGTTTGGGGTAACTGGTGTAACTGTGCAGAATGCTGTGCAAGAGCACACAGTGACCTGCAACAGACAACTAAATAGCTAATAACAGTGGTAATAGTAATGATGATAATAGTGATAATGAGAAGTAGGCTGCTAGTAAAGCCATGTAGAGAAGTTGGTGTTGTTGCCAGTGTAATAATAAACTCTTCTGCAAAAATCAGAACCTATTCATAAGGAATGCTTGTCAGCCTTTAGACTATCATAGCTATTCACAAATATTAAATATTAATATTTAGATTTTTTTTTTAGTTGTTCTCTGCCTTTTCCTTTCACAAGGCAATGAAGCCGACAGAAATACACTCATGAAGATGATTTCATTGCACTCAAAAAGTATAGCTGTTCAAAACACAAGGGTTTGGTAACTATCTACAAGCAGGCAAGCCCCCACTGGTAGCTAGAGCAGAAAGACCTTACAGTGTTATTCATTTAAACAGAGTTTTGCTTTCCCCAGTCGCAGCACGAGCAGCAGCTGTGTGAGGGAGTGTCTGAACTACGATTTCCTCCCTCCTCCCCTTCCTCTCCTCACTTGCTCCTTTACTCCCACAGACCCCAGCAGCAGTGGATTCTGAAACCAACCATGCCAACTCCTCTCGATAAGTATTGAAATAATACATTTGGGGACTCACTATCTGCTGGTTGGAACCAATGGACCAGAAAAAGAGGGAGGTAATACTCTGACAAACCATAGATTAATGTCATTGTGCTGCTTAAACTTCATCTGTTCTATGTGCTTCAGAGGTTAAAAAAATTGCAAGCTAAGACAGTAATATCATCTTAGGGTGTTAAAGACACCTATTAGTCATGTCCCAGGCAAATAGGGATTTATGACTCAGACATAATTCTTCTAAATATGCCTGCTGTTCATAAAAGGCAGAGATATATGACTCAAAAATAACATTGAGACAGGAATAATTTTACACTTCACTTTGCAACATTGACTTTCCTCCAGAACTTATAGCAAAATTTCCATGTTTTATGAATAGGTTTCTGCCAATACTATAGATTTATTGCTACAGCTTCCAAATCAGAAGAATTTTTCAGTCAAACAGAAAAGGAATAATTTCAGATGGTGAAAAAAATACACGTAGATCTTTGTTTTCTAAACAACTGAACACAGAATAAATTAAATTACATAGAAATACAGAATAATTTATGTTAGAAAAGACCTTTAAGATCAAGTCCAACCACTAACTTCACACTACCAAGCCCACCACTAAACCATATTTCTCAGAACCTCATCTACATGTCTTTTAAATATCTCCAGGGACGGTGACTCCACCACTTCCCTGGGCAGCCTTGTCTTAACAACACTTGCAGTGATGTTTTTCCTAGTATCCCATCTAAACCTCCTCTGGTGCAACTTGAGGCCCTTTCCTCTTGTCCTGTCACTTGTGACAAGAGATCAACACCTACCCCGCCATAACCTCCCTTCGTGTAGATCTAGGGAGTCATAATGTTTCCCCTCAACCTTGTCTTCTCCAGGCAAAAAAACCCCAGTTCCTTTGGCTGCTCCTCATAAGACTTGTGCCCTAGATCTTTTCCAGCTTTGCTCTTCTTTGGACACACTCCAGTATCTCAATTTCTCTCCTGTTATGAGGGGCCTTGAAATGAAAACAGTATTCAAAGTGTGGCCTCATCAGTTCTGAGTACAGTGAGATGATCACTTTGCTAGTCCTGCTGGCCACACTATTTCTGATACAATGTCACAGAGCCTGTGTAATAGCATCATTTAAATTCTACCTTTTGTTGAAACAACTTGCTGCTACAATTCAAGTACATTCCCAAGACTTTTCCCTAATGAGTCTTCCAAATTCCAATTCTGGCTTAGTTCTCCCAGAGGAATGCATATTTTAAGAGTGAAATGAGAAAAGCAGATGTAGGGAGAGACACACAGCTACTGATTAATTCTGTGATGCAACAAAACATGGATAAATGTTCTTTTACCAAACTGTTGTAATCAGGCCCCAATACCTGCAGTGTTTTTGCCATGGCAGGTTGACATTTGGAGACCTGGTCAGACTGTTGAAGGCACAGGGGAAATCCCCTACCTGCTACACTGGCCTTCATGCTCTAGGGCACACACATGCCCCTGCAATCATTCATGGGTGCTGTAGTTTTCTTAGTAGATCACTAGTATGGCAACAAAAGAACTCTCTTCTGAAGTTCACTTCCATTTAATACAACTCAACTTTAGGAAGGGGCTTTGCTCTCTTTTCCAAATCAAGTTTGCAATGGCTTCACCTTCTAATCAAGATAACTCTGTTTCAGTTTCACATGCCAGAAATTTTGAAGTTCATGGATCTGCTCCTTCCTCAAGAACACTTTTCATTCCCTCTTTCTAATGAGCACCAACTACACATGACAGAAAATCCCTGAGACACAACCACACACCTATATCCGGATGACATTTGGCTGTACAGTACACTTGATAGACGTGGAAAAACGCTGAGAATTAAAAATATTACTGATAAAATTTAGGGAAAGTTTAATATTATGTACATAAAGCAAGACTGTGTTATTATTTTTCCCTCTTAAACAGCTGCTCTCCTTGAAGAATGTAACTTGTCTAGTTAAGCAGAAGTACCATCTCAGTGATAAATCACAGACCTGAGGAGAAAACAGATAAAATAATACCCAAAAAAATCTCATGAGATGGCTTAGGGGATAAATTTAGCATTTACCTATTTCTGTGTTTTCCAGTCAAGATCTTTGATTGATGTACATTCTCACAACTCTTAAAGCTCAGAGTTAAGTTAAAACCCCTACTAGCAAAAAGCCTACCCAGTGCATTGTTTTATGTAACATGTTCTGGAGAAGTTAGCTATTTCAGTCATCAAATACTAAAAATAATCCTCATCTGTGACAGTGTTTCACAGATCTATACCAGTTTTAGCCCACAACACAGTCTAAAAATTGATGAAAGGGCAGAGATATGTCTTACAATCTAAATGAAACATAATGACAGTGTTGACTATCACTGTGCTGATTACCCAAACTGCCACAAGGTCCTCAAGCCACTCAAACTGTCATCAGGTGCACAACTAAATCCGATATACAAAGCTGAAGTCTGATGAAGAACAATACCATTACCGCATCAATTTCCTTCTGCTGAAATCTTCACTGGCATCTACCAGTATAATTTCTGCCCAATGCTAATAGCAATGCTTTTTCACAGCCTCTTGTATAATACTCTGCTCTTGGACTGGTTGAAAATGTATCTGTATTTAGAAAACAGCAAAGTTTTAACAACTGCTAACACAACATAAAAACCTACCAAAAGCCTCCCAGATTCCCAGTGGCTCCTGACACTCCTGGAACAATTTTTCCCATTAAATTTATATCTAATCTACTATTTAGCTCAAGTTAGAAACATCTTTTCCCAGTAAAGAAACAGTAAATGGTGCATCCTCTATGAGCTTGTGCTGCTGGTATCTCTGCATTTATTGACTAGAACCCATCCAAACCAGTTCCTAGCAGGCTCAAAGGTTCCAGCAAGAATTACCAGACTGCATATGCCCATGTGACTTCTCATAATTTTGTAGGTAAAAAGTTCTCCTGTCTGCCATCTGGGCCCCCTGGCTGTGGCTCTCATGGAGTCCAACATAGTTCCATCAAAAGTCAAGAATTCAACTTTAAATTCCCTCATTCACAATCAGACAAAATAACGTGATGCGGTGTTTTAATTTTGAACATGTAGTCATATGTATGTTTTCAGAGCATTAGCAGTCACAAGCATTCAGAACCAGCTTTCCTCCCAAAATCTTGACTGTCTTAAAAGTAGTGAAAAACACACAGCTTTAGGGTTCTGCAGATTTTCTTCTTACAATTAAAAAAACCACAATTCCAAAAAGAAACCCGGGGTACATTTCAGTTATATTTTCAGATGATCATCTGGCACTTCAGAGGTTAAAAGCAATTTAAAAACTAACAACCTGAAAGCTTTCCAGAATCATGATTCCAGAAGGAGGGGATGCTGTTTAAAGAAAATATCTAAAGTATTATGTTATTACCCAGGACATACATCAATGCTATTTTTACAATTTTTGTAATCTTGTTCTCTAGAATCACATTTTACAGTCAGTAATGGAAGCTACGGAAATCTCCTGGTCAACCTCTCAACACAGAGAAGCATAGGAGGGTGCTAATTTTGCATACTTCTACTGAGGTAGCTCAGCCCTTACTCTGCTTCTCAAGGAATATGAACTTAAAATGATGTCTCACTGTGACAAAGTTGGTATCTGCAACTGCACTGCAAGTTCCAAGTTTATGATGAACTGTAAAAACTTATTTAAAACCTCTTCAGAGTCTTGCTTTGCAAGACACAACAGTAGAACACTGTGGTCTATAAATCCAACAAACTCCACAATTATCAATTACAGAAGATAAAATGGGGTGCTGTCCTTCGTAGTATTTAGGCACTCAGTTGCTGAATGCTTTTTTTATTTCCTACACCCTCTTTGTTATTCTTCAAATCTTCTATTTGTATTCACAGGACTACATTCATATCCTGAACATAAAAGTTTAACAGAATCAATTAATGGACACATTTTAGCAAATATTCAGGTTAGATCTAGGAGTCCAGGTATTATATGATGTGGCTCTGCTTCTAAACATTTTTAAGACTCAGCATTATTTTCTGTAAGTCCACAGGACTCCTGAAAGCGTGTTCTGCACTTCCTCTAAGCATATCAACCTCCATAGGAAACCTATAGTTCTCTCAGCCTATCTCATGAAGCTACTGTGTAATACTATAAAGTCATATGAGCTGTCACCTACCCAATTAACTATGCAAAGCTATACAGCTTTCTGTCTTCACTCCATCACTATCTGCTTCCATATGTTTACCTTTCCAAGTATTTTGTAGGTAGTTTTGATGGTACAAATTGAGATAACTTTTTAAAATCAGTGAGAGGAGAGGGGAGAGAGGAAGGTTTCTAGAAAAATCTCCTACTGGACATACAAACGGAGAAAAAATGGTGTGCCTGTTGCCTGCCTGAAAGGCTTTTGTCCAACTAATTTCCTCACTGCAGGGGGAAAGTGAAAATGGCACGCGCTTCTCTGGCAAGTTGTTGGAGCTTGAGTGCCCTGACTGTCAGCCCCTCCCCTTCCTCCCACAGATTGACTGCCAGCTTGCCTCCGCTTGTTCTGGCCAAGCTGGAAATAAAGGATATTTGAGGAGAAGGTTGAGACTAGGAGCTCTCATTCACCTTTTACCTATCAGTTAAAAAACTAATTAAAAAAAAATGAAGGTGTCTGAGGCTCATCAAAGACTTCAGAGAAAAATGGTGCATAGATTTACTTCCTTAGAAAAAGGAAATTATATTTGTTAAGGTAAATAAGATGATACTGAATGATATTTTCATATGGATTCAAAATAATATATTACCCAACCGTTCCATAATGTTACACGTTAATCCTTCCTCATTTTGTGCCTATCGTGTGAGGCTGTAACCATTAATTTCTCTGAACTTTCATTTCTTTTAGTAATAAAGATAGCTGTCATGCATATGGCCTGCTTTCTCTTTTGCCTATATGACTCCTTTTTTGTGTGTCTGTTCTGAATGACAATGAATTTAACAAGTGCACAAAAAACAAATAGGAACTTTAGGCAATGGTTGCTCGCTGACCAAGTTTTGCTTATGCTTCCGATTTCCAATCATTGAGATGTGGAAAAGTTCCTAGAGGCAGAGCAGATCGAGTGTAAAGAAATGCAGGTCTGACATGGTGAATGTAGAAAGGTCAGTATTTTTTCAATTGAGAAAAGATTAAAGATAGTGTTGGCAGTCAGGGGCTGAAGTCACTGTTGGGATGAATGAAGAAATCAGTCATCCCTCAGATAAAATCTGGAAAGCAGTAGTTCCACCTGTCTCATCCCAGTGTGCCGATTTTTCAGGTCATAAACAGCTTTCCTCTATTGTACTTCTGTTTTTAACTAGGTAAATGGACAATGAACATGAGTAAAGGTAGCAGCAGAACATGCAATATGTTATGCTTTAAAAAAGCATTTTTCCTGCCATTGTCTTCAGGCTGAGAGACTGCCTTAGTGGGGTTGAACACATGCATGCTTTGTACTAAGCTTCCTCCAGTTAATGCTTGTCAATCTTTGATCCTCCAGACAGCTGAGTGGCAGAGATGGCTCAGTGAGACGGCTGCTGCTCTGAGCTCCTTATGATTATTCTTACTTGCTTATCCTCATAGCTCATACGTGATACTGTTTGGCATGGTAACAGAGCCAATCTGTGTGCCAACTTAATGGAACTTTTCCAGGTTCAGCACTGTCTGCACATGATCTGCTCTGTCCAGTTTTTACTTCCATTGAGGTTATGTTGGCACACCATGGAAACAGCTGTTCAAAGTGCTATCTTTCACTCCTTTCCCCTCTGGTTTCCGTCTGATCTATGCCAACACTTATAGAATATGTTGCTTACACCTTCCTTGATTGATTCCTGTGGTTTGTACCCATACTCTGATGCTCCCAATATCTGCTGTACCCTTTCATCATTCATAGTAATAACTCCTAAACAGAATTTCTTTTTTTGAAGTTGCTTTAAACAGAGTTCAACCAAAACTCACAAATGTCAATATGTTGACAGTCATATATTGAGTACTTTATACTAGGAATTTGTTAAAGCCTCTTGGGATTTTAACCTTTGCAACTTATATGATTTGTGGCCTAGCTTCCCAGGGAACTGATAATGAATCCAAATACTGTGGCTTACCAAGCATCATCTGAGCTACCTGTAATATATTCTGTATGTTCCTAGCTTACAAGAAGTGTGAAGTAACATGACTTATCTGAACTATTTTTCTGCGGGTCAAGCTATACTATAATGAAGTATTTCTCCAGATTTACACCCTTAGTTTGTGTTCAGTTTGACAGCAAATGTGAAAATCTAATAGCGTAAATATTTGTCATCATGTTAGTGAAGGGCAAGTGGAGTGTTTAACAGAGCAAGAACTCCCTTGCCCTGAGAAAGAAAAAGCTATCAGGCAATTCTCCATTGTTTCTTGGTGACTGCTGGAGTGCTAGGTTTGCCTGTTTCTCCGCTCACCATGTTTCAAAGCCTCTTTAGGATGACTGACATTCCTGGGGAGAGAGGAAGACCTCCCTGTAAAGGAACCTTTTGGACTGCACTGGGGAAGTAAGTACAAGGAGTACACGGAGGAAGAGCCATGTCACAGTTCTTGTCAGCCTGTGGCACAGCCACAAATGCTGCTGAGTATGCTGGAGCTCAGATTTACAGCTCTGTCCTGAAGCTCCTTTCTTCTGCCAGGAACAGCACACAATGAGAGATGGAAGAATACTATTGTTATTCCTTCTGTAAGGATATTTATTTCTACATATATAGTTTTATTACTGGGTTTCCATGGGCCATATGTTATATTATTGTATAGCGTCCAATATATAAAATGCATGTTCATTTATAATATGTAAACAGGTCATGACTACATAAAATATAGTCTAGAATAAAGATTTTAAGCTCTCTTGTCTGGTCACTGCTCTCTTTGGCATTTTTGATTTCATATAGATTTTGCTCAAGGCCAATACAGGAAGAATTTCTTCTCCATTCATCTGCTGTCTAGACAGGCATACTTTTAAAGCTGTACAAGCTGTTTCTGGGTTTCCCTGCTAATGACTGTATCAACTTTGTTCCAAGAGAACTGCAGTGAACTTCAGTGACATTTATTGCAACCATGATATCATTCTAAACATTTCCTGAAATTTTAATCGAACGATATTTTATTGATCATTTGTCAGGTGATTAATGAAACATCAGCACCAAAGAGGCATTTAGGTAAATGTTTAACTTTCAACAAGGTCTAGCATATGATGAAAAGAACATTAATGAAAGAAGGCAAAATCAAGCTTGCATGTTATGTTGTTTTTTTTTTTTTTTAAATCAGTCTTTTGTAGACTTATGAATTTAGCAACAGCAAACCCAGGATGCTCCTTCTAGTA
The DNA here is from genome assembly GCF_028858725.1 of Colius striatus. Classification (NCBI taxonomy): domain Eukaryota; kingdom Metazoa; phylum Chordata; class Aves; order Coliiformes; family Coliidae; genus Colius; species Colius striatus. The sequence goes on from NC_084762.1 coordinate 11,962,295, forward strand.
TACCTATTTCTGTAGTGACACTCACTTTATAACTAACATAATGCATATTCAAGTACTACCCACTGTAAAAAAAAAAGTCTTTTTTATCCAAAGATTAAATGACAATTTAAATATACGTAAATCTATATATGCTTAAGACAAACCTAGTAAAAGCAATGAATCCATTTATGAGATTCTAATCCATGCTTATCTGTTAGTATCCACCAATTAGGCACAGAATGGGAAACACTGGGGTCATAATTCACTCATATAGGAACACCAAATTAAAACTCTGCTATGTGTAGCCAGACAAAAAAAAAAGAAAATGAAAGTATTTTGACTTCTTCTAATTTTTAACACTATCTAAAGAAAAAAAACCCCAAATCATTAGCAGTAGTACGGAAAACGGTTATAAAATCAAAATAGCTTCTATAAACAATGTATATTAGAAAGTTACAGAAATGTTAAGAATCTCATTTATATTCTCCATCTCTGTTAAAAAGTAATTTGCTTGATCACTCTCTTATTTACATGCATTTATTTTATTTGAACTACAAAACAATAACCACTTGCTATACAATTTAAACCCAATATGTAACAACTGCTTCTTTTTATTGAAATAATTTATCATTCATTTTTCTCTGTCAACACTAAAAGCTCTCAAACTTATCCAGTTCTGACTGATAATTAGGATACCAATGAAGTCCTTCTTTATGACCATTTGACTATAAACAAAATCCAGTAAATCTTGTGGTTTTCATTTAGCTTTAGTAGGCAAGTAGTTAAATAGGTATTCAAAGAGCTACTTTTGTAATTCATTTAGGTACCATTAGACTCTAAAAATAACATCTTTTTTTTCTTATGAAATAAAAACCTCTGTAGATGCAATCAATGCAATGGTAGGGATATTTCTGTACTGCTCAGCTTGACACAGAATCACTTAAGGCACATTTGACTTAGTAGATACATTTTTTTTTAACAAAATACCATTCTCTAACTCATCACTAATAACAACATGCAACCAGGAAATTAATAGATTTAGTTGCTCACTATGTTTTAACCCATTAGGTCACAGAATTTGCCTACTGAGTCTCATAAACATGTTTCACACTGACATTTTTCATTCGCTATCTGTAGATGTTTTCCTTGTATATGATATTCTGTTTGAACCTCTTGTTTTTCAGTGGGGTTATATCTACACAGAAAGGAAACATGGTCATATAAATGATTATGGAGGGAGAAATCTTAGGAAGTTTCTAACATTATGTGCCTTTGATTAGCAAGATTGTTAGTCCTTCCTTTACATAGGTTAAATGAACAGTTTTCTTTCATTTCACTATTCAGTATCCATGGGATATTGTCACCATAACCTCTAGGAACATGGTCTTTTGTTGTAATTTACTACCTACTCAAGCCACTGTGATCAGAGACATTAAAATTCAGCTTCAGCACTACCTGCAGAGTTATCATCACTATCTACAGAGATATCTGTATCAGGGAGCAGCCTGAGAAGGGCTATGCCATAACTAAGTCACACACAGCTGGAGCATGGGTTGAACTTGTTTGAGAAGGGAAGTCTGAAATCTTCTCATGAAAATTATATACAACATCTCTGTATTTTCCTGCCCTTCAATGGAGCTAACATTAAATGAAAAAAAGAAATGTGTTCAAGGCACTTCAATACCAGAGAGTGATCACCAAAGTAAAACCTGTCATAGATGTGAGTTGCTCCAGTGTAGGTTGCTCTATATTCCTTAGTTCAGGCTTCAAAGTATAACAGAAACAACCAGCAGGTTTCCTCTCCAGAAGAGGACTGTCATATTTGAGATCCATCTTTACTACAACAAGTGATATACTCTAACCCCCAACTGCTAGTCCTGTAAAGCCTCACCTAGACAAGATCAGTCTCATAGGAACTTTAAAACCAGCATTAGCATTTACCATATTTATATACAGATATTAATCTGAATCCATACAGATCTAACCAATAAATTAATAAATTACAGAATGGTTCAGGCTTCATCTGCCTTCATACCAGATGAAGCTCGGATCCTATTTTTGCATCCCTGCACTTTCAGGAGGGAGCTGTAGTTTGTCGTTAATTTAACGGTATAGCACCACCTGCTGTCGGCAAATCTCATTTATAAGGGAGCACTGCTCTCGTGGATTGCACGTCATTTCACTCGGTCTGCGCTGGAATCTTGTACTGTCTATAGGTATTCCAGTAGTATCACTAAGGTTAGTAAGACATGTCGAAATTGAGACAGAAATTTTTTTGCCAAAGTATATTCATTATTTCAAACTGAATAGGCCAGAAACGAATTTGCCTTGAAAAGGATTAGCAATACTGTAATTGGCCTCATGAAAAATAAACCAAAACCAAACCAGTTTCAAGCTTACATCAGATCTCACCAAGAAGAGAATTTCCAATGTGTTTTCATATGGAAAGTGACTGAATTTTTCTAGAGAATTTTGTTGTTTGTTTTTTTCTCTTATCAATAATATTGGCAAATATTTACATCTTAATTTAATAACTGTAATACCTTCCTGTAATACAATTTCCCAATTAAAAATGATACCACTTCATTAAAATTTTAATTCTGAACAAATTAATTTATGATGAAAAACATATTATTAGCCATTCCTTAATGCTTAAATACCTATAATGTTAATGGGAATAAAATATCACTGATGCGTTTTGTTAACAATGTTGAAATGTCAGGCTATTACTTGGGTTGTGAGCTATACACAATAGGGATTATTGTTTTATTAGATGCTTGCTTAGTGACTTCTACAATGGGAACCTGGCCTGGCCTCAGTTGCACACTAGAAAAATAAAACAAGTTGTAATCAAGAAGTGTTCTATTAATCAAACTTTCTAAAACTTGTAAATTCAGTCCCATGTCAGCTTCATACACTCTGAAAAGTAAACCTAAAGAAAACACAACCTTTCCATCCTCATTAAGTGTACTGAAATATTACTCAACGTTTCATATCTGCTAGAAAGGTGACAAGTCAGTACACCGGAAAACACAAAAGCTAGGCAAATAACATCTCTGAATCAACATCAGATTTTGTTATTTGCATTTTTCAAGCTTCTATGTAAAATTACACGTAGGTAAAAGCAGTTATTTTTGCCAAGTTCTCACAGGTAGAAATTAAACTCCCTCAGTGAAGTATTGAAGGGAGTATCTCATAACTCAAACACTTTCAAGGGCTTTTTGCTGAAGTCCTGCAAATTGGCACTTAAGGATGTCTTTCTTTTGTTGGCTATCAGTGTATTTTAGCTGCATCTTTTTTAGTGTCATACTGTTTTGCTAGTCACTTAAGATCACTGCCATCATCACTATCAGCAAATGTAATAAACCCCTCTGGAGTTACAAGTACAGTATCCTTAGCACGTGTGCTCAATGAGAGAGTTGACAGCTGACCTGTGCCAACACAATTATTAATTCTTCAGGTCCTGTTAGTAGCTTCAGGCTACAGAAAAATAATTTACTTAGAAAAGCAGTAGGGACTTCTACAAAACCTTACAACATGAACAGTTATTTTTAGCTCTAAATACAGACAGATAGTATTTTCAAGGGAATAAAGTACATAAATCTCAAACTACTCATTTATTACTTACTGCTTTGTTAGTGAATATTTTGTGGTATAATATTTATTACTATACATATTTTAAAATCTGGTTGTTAGGAAACTGCTATTTTCTATTGCCTGCTGTGCTAAGCATCCAGATGTTGTCCTCCCTAGAAACTGAGGGCTGCACTAGAGAACTTCCTGAACTTTGCAACCACATAGAATTATAGGACCCGTGGAGATACCAGCCATACAGTAATTTTAAGCTTGAACTTTTTCCTCATAATTTCAAAATATGATAGCTGTGAATTGGACATGCATATAAAGTGAAACAACAACTGAGAATTAATCACAGGGAATCCATGTAGAATTCAGCAAATGTTTTTGGCTGAGCAAAATGAGGATAAATATAATGTCAAATATTCTTGTTTCTGATGTTCAGAGCAAAATCTTTCAGATTTCAACTTAAAGAGTTTGCTTTTTTAAATAGCTATTTGGTTTCTAAATGAAACACAGCCTCTCGTTTCGTATTGAAACCAGCCAATATTTTTATTAATCCCAAATAACTTTGGATTTTTATAGTTCAGATACCAATGCAAACTATATTATTTATGTAGATCTGGTCAGAACCAGAATTCTCTAGATACAGGTATTCAAAATGTCTGTTTCATTAGTGACACTGTCTTGCATGTTTATGATAGTAAGTTCAATTCAGTGTACGTACATGTAATCGATAATGATCTGAAAGATATAGGCTGGTCAAGAATTTAGACTCTGAGACAATATGGACAAAAAGCAAATGCAGCTCCAATGAGCTGCTATAAAATCTAATGTATTCAGAGATTAATGTTAAAAAACAATGTTTTGATTCTGTTCAACAAGTGAGTCCAAATTGTGATTTAAGCAGAGAGGCTACTATCTAATCAAAATTTTTACTTATATATGGGTATAAATTATTGTGTACAGCCAGTGAGAGGATTTTTTTGAAGAGACTAATAGAGGTGGGGTCATTGGAGTATCAGCAAAATTCATGAAGACATACTTTTTCTAGAGGACATGATGAGGGAATAAACACCTGAATCTTCACCTTTCCCCAGTCCAGAATATCTCTCATCTAAATAGTAGCTCCATTGAACACAGCTGCTGTCATAAACTGCATAAAAACTGGATAATTGTCACACTCAAAAGGTGGGTCCAAACAATATATAATGTATACAAAGAGTTCTGAACCTTTTTCTTTTGCTAGTTTTATGTGACTAGGTTTTAACCAGCTTGACTTTACAATGCACCTGGTTATAGCAATGTAAGAACAGTAGGTGCTAAAAAAAGAGACCAAACCAGGTCATTTGAGTATAAAATATAAGATAACCTGTAGAACTTAGAACTCAGTTGGACATTGACTTCATAGACAGAAATCTGCTGAAATCTCAAATTCTCAAGAATTTTAGTCTGTATGCTAGAAATATCAGATACACACCACCTCCTTGTCTTAAGGAGGGAACAGTATTGCATGATAGCAGTATGTGTGAGATAAGTATCTTTATGACTAAATGATGACTAATGACTAATCTTTATTTAATTATCATATCTACAGATAATCAACATAGAAACTTGAGGATGAAATTAATGCAGTAGCTCAGGAAGGTATTTGAGCTGCAGGTGAGCTTCTGTATTTACAAAACCTGTGTGTTTCAGAAATTTAGTGAAAGTTTGTAGATTAAGAACTTTTACTAGGGTTGCTGATCAAAAAATAAATTACAGAGTAATCAACTAATAGTCCAATTTAAAGGAAATGATTTAGTGTTAATTATCACCTAACATTTACAAAAGGAAAAGAAATGTACTTATGTAAGATCTGAAGGTAAGGCTATGTATAAAAAAAACCAAGATTTACTTATGGTCTTACACTCGATAAGCTTTCACGTTTTCTGGTTTCCTTGGAACAATACATAGGTCTATATATACAGATCAATATGTGTTACTATTTCTCAAATATCAAGGAGCCATGACATAGATATAAAAGCCGGGGGAGAGGAGAGGAAAACACGTTTTTGTAAGGTTTTTAGCTTGCTTGTGGAGAAAAATATGTTAAATAAATTTGGAAGCCCCTCTAAAATTTGGATGGTGATCCAAAATAAAATTCACTTCCAAACTTTCCAGCAATAATTTTTGGTATTTTGGCTACTGTTTGAAAATAAACAAGAAAAGGAAAACCATATTCTGTGTATAAATAAGAACATTTTTTTTAAGATGCATGTCAGGATTCAGCCTCCCTCGTTAACTCCCTGTGCTTGTATAATTGGTTCTTCTGCCAGTACTGAGTTGCTAATTAAATCTCAGTAGTAACCATCTCCTCAGCACGATTCTTAGTATAGACGGTTTTACTTACCAAATTCTCTTTGTGCTTGTTTGCCTGTTGCAACTCTGGAGGTTTCCTCACTTTTGATCTTGTTTTCTTTTACTATCTGATAAAAGAGAAAAAAATGTCTGTATACCTCATCCTTCATACTACATAACGATTCTTATAACTAACTCTTTCTCACATAGAAATGGTCATTGTTGCTTTTAGCATAAAAAGATTAATCTTGTAACTACCTTCATGCTAATGACAATTTCAGTTTCTGCAGCCTTACCAAAAACCAAGCAAACAAACCAAAAGTATAAAAAAGGAATGTGCACTACAGCAATAGTGATTGAGCTTCTTTTTGACTATAAAGTCATCCTATGTGACCTGATCTAGGTGAATCTGCTTCTGCAGGGGGATTGGACTAGCTGATCTCTAAAAGTTCCTTCCAACCCTACCATTCTATGATTCTATGATTCAATATTTCTGTCACCATTTCTTCTTCTTTGTAGATTTTTTTTTCAATTGGCACCTACAGCAAGACAACTGTCTAACTATGAAATATCTTGCATACTTTTCTGCTTTGTTATCTCTAATCAAGTCTTGTTGATGATCTGGAAAGTGAGATGCTGGGTCTTTCTTCTCACTATAGTGATTTGAGGGAGTCTAATCTGGTCCCAAAGAAGGAATCACTACTTGTGGATATCATGAGGCATCTTTCCAATATTTATCTTCTCTTTAACATAAAATGGAATGAGTCTATGAGAGGCTGCCCTGAAATATAAGCAAAAGCCCTGTAAAGTGGGGAGCATTAGAAGATTCATTTCAGATATGCACCCTGGGTCCAAGCTAGAGCAACACCAAAAGACAGAACAATGATCAAAATGACACTGAATACAAACAATTTGCATCCTGTCTTGCCCACAATACTCAGGTTAGTGTTTCTATTTACTGCATTTCAGTTTTCCAGTTTCCTAAAAGAATAGCTGCTTTGCAGTTTGCATTTCATTTTATTTACATAATATAGTCCCATATAATACATATATAGTTCACTCTTACATGATAAGTATAGCTGAAACACATAAAAGATCTTACAGACTGTCACTGTGTGAAAGGATGGAAAATATCAAAACAATATCAGGGAACATAAGAAAAACAAGGGAAAATAAAATAGTAGCTAATATACCTAATACAGGATTTTAAATTGGGTTTGGGTTGTTTTTTTTTCACGAGAGGAATACACACAAATCATGGGAATCAGATTTGCAGTTATTTCCATCTCTGTTCTGCTTTGAATCCTGATTTTTAAATATCTGTAATGAATCAGGTTCCTAAAGATGTAGCTCCTGTAGTCAAATAATTATCTCAATTGTACAGAAGTTTACCAATTCTTACAACTGTAAAATTAAACAAGAATTTATGCTAGAAATACAAAATATTAAGGCTAACAAGATTATTGTTTATGTCTAATATCATAAATTTTATGTCAATCCATACATTCTTTGGAAGTTAACACTTTTTGTTTAGGAACAATGGCACAATGTTGGAAATACACCTTTCTATCAAGTCATCCTTCTGTGGCTTGAGAAAAAAAAAAAACAAAACAAGCTGATTATTTGAGAGTGATTTCTACCAGACTTCTGCATTTACAACAGCAGTACAAAGTTGATGCAAAGAAAAGTCTTGTCTTCTGGTTATTTCAGAAAAGAGGTCAAGTCACATGATAAACTCTAGCAAATGATGCCTTCAGATTACAGTTGACACTTTGCCACAGTACTAAGAAATCTAGTGTTTAGATAGTAGTTATTGAGCAAATCCTACAGAGAAAGAACAGATTTCCTCTTATGGCTTACCTACAGACAACTTGGTCATCTTTTGGAAAGTCTTATTTATGCCTGTATTTCCTATTTAAATAAATGTGCAAAACTTCATTTCTTCCAGTTTTTAAAAGGACTTAAAATTTTGAAACACTATCTCTGTTTGTGAATAATTCAACAACTACTGTAAATTAATATAGATGCTATGGTTGCAATAACCTTCCTCTTTTGTAGACTTTCCTCAAACAAATTTCTTCCAAAAAACATGTTATTTTAATAACAAACAGCAGATGAACTCATGTAACCATATTTAAGTTAATTTACTTGTAATTTATATTTGACATTTGAGCTAGCTGTAGCAAAGTATGAGTTTTTTGTTGGTGGTTTTTTCCTCCATATTTGTACACAGCAAATATCTGTAAATTATTCAAGATGAAACTCATACCAACATCTAAATTTTCAAGAAATAGGAAATATTTTTTTAATGCAAATAAAATGCATTTTACAGAGATCTGTTTAAAATGTATTTCTGAGATTTTTCTGTCCTCTGTTGACTCTTAAACAAAGTAAATATTTAATCAAGATATCAGGGCAACATAGGCTATTACATTTCATAAAATGTTAAGTGGCAATATTTGAATAGCGAAAAATTTTTATTTCTGCCATGGGATATTAATACTTCTTATCTTTCTTACATTTAAGACAGGTATCTAACCTACATATGCTCTTCAAAAACCTGAATATCATGACAGTAGATAATTGAGAAGCACTGTGACAGTGATTCAGTTTGAATACCTGTGATTTGTCAAATGCATTAAAGATCTCTCAGTTCTTATCAATTTGCCCTCAATATCAGCTATCATCCACTAATTAAGAAAATAATAGCAATATGGATTAGATGTCAGTTTGCAAATTTCTGAAGTCAGCAACAATTTTCCATGTGTGAAATGATTTAATCTTTGCAGTGAATGACTCAGTGCTAGAGTCGAGGTGTTTTAGAAAGTAGACACTGACTGATAAAGTATGGACTTTAAGGAAATAGTTTCACTGAATCTTCTTCTCAAACAAAGATATTAGGATAAAAAAGAAATAAATCTTGGCACTTCTAGCAGACACTAAATATTGTCTCTAAGCTAGAAAATGTTTGGTATGGAGTAACACCAGATGAGCTCTCTCTTCTCTTTAAAGTTAATAAAGGAACCTGCCTATACCATCTGAATGTCTGCGTGTCTCAAAGACCCGGTGGTAGACACAAAGAATACTGAGAAAATCTATCCAATACTGAACTTTCCAGTCACTGAAATAATGGCTATGCTTTCCGACCAACGTTATGTGGTTGTGTCACTAATACTTTTACATTAATACTTTTCTTTTGAGGAATTTCTGGATAATGTTGCAAGCACCTGCCTTGTTCTATCATTTTTTAAAATGTCTCTCCAGAACATTGAATCACTGGAATTGTGTACTCCAACTGTTTTTCCACTATTAAATTTCCCAAGAATTATAGGTGCTTCGAAAGAGACTTCATATGTAATAAAGACATTAATCTATATAATTAGGCTAAAAACTTGTTGTCATTTAGACCTAAGGTAGAGAAGATCTTCCATAAGTTTTTGATGGAAATAAAAAACAAACTTATAAGTTATCATTCTTTCAACAAAATTGCTGTACTACCTAGGTATGGAGTCTAAAATATCAACTATTCTCCTTTTAAAACGTATCTAAGAAAAAGAAAAAAATCTTTCCTTAAATTGTTATCAAAAGTTCTGCTCTGAAAGTAATTTAAATATAGGCTTATTTTCAATCTATTTAGCTAGTTATTATTCTGATACGTACCTTCATCCAACACTAACATCAAAGATTTTTTCCATCAACTTACTGTGTTTTCACCAAGATGTTGGTTGTATATGTTTTTATAACAAATATATTACTATTGATTTCACAAATCTGTCTCATATAAACACTGAGAGCAGACCAAATATTCTAAATTTGGTTCTTTTTAACAAAGAGAAAGCTAAGCATTTTGAAATAGCAGTGAAATAAACATATAAATAAAGTTATGTGAACGTTGTCTCACTTTGCACTGTAATAACAGAACTAATGTGCATGAGTAGAAAGCATACAACCCTCAGGTTTGGATTGGGGAAAGACAAAAACCACAGAGAATGAGAAAAGTTCTTAAAGAAAAAAATATACTGTTGGGGAAAAAAAAAGATACAAAAAGACTGGAGCATTCATGAAACATTACAAGGATCTTCTATGCTTACAAATGAGCAGTCTTTGAAAAATAAGTAAACAGAGTTTAAGAAAAAAATAAAATGTTCATTCGATTAGGAACATTTTAAAAAATAATTGAAGTGCTTCATGCAACTTTCACAATAGTATTTACCAATATTACTCATGATACAGTGTATGACACTATGACATTGCTGTTTTCATGATAACTTTTGCAATGACATAGCATGCATTTGTAACTTGGAGAAATGTCAAACTAAAGGTAACTTAATGGTAGACTTGAGAGATGAAAGAACACCAGGGAAGCTTGTGCCTGTGTCCTGAGAATCAGCAATTTTTTCTCTAAGAACTTTGATCTTCCAACTTCTTCTCAACTCACTTCTGAATATCTAACTAGATTTTGTTTGGATTTGGCAAAACCTAAGAAATCAGGCTCACTATTCTAATGTACAAGCAAAAAACAAGTACGCAACTCAATAGAATACTGATAAACTTCTGAGACCCCTCAATTGTCCTGTAACAGCAAACATGACATTCTGATGAGCTTAACAACAAACATGACAATTCCTGATCTGAATATGAAAGTATTTCTTAAAAAATCACTTATTTTCAGAAAAGTAAATACCTGTCTGTCCTGCTGGAGGTTGGTAGGTGATAAGAGAAACGGTTATATATATTTTCATATAAAATTATGCAGTTTATATGTCTGCTGCAGACTGGAATGCTTTTGTATGTCTGTCTTTAACTGAAATATTGTATTCAAAGAGAGCATAATTTCTCAGTTTTATCATTAGTCCAAGTTCTGTCAACATTTAAGATTTACTTTAGAGAATTTTATTATAAGAAATGCTCTCCATTTCTTTCATCATACAGCTTTTTAATTAGATCTCTAGTTAATAAACATACTTAATCTCTCACTCTCTGTTTCTCAGGATGATAATAACCATCTTATACTAAGATTAAAATGTCTCAAAAGTTGTTTTGTTGGGTTTTTTACAGTCTTCATGGTGGAAGCCATTTGTCAGTGCTTGTATTTTATTTGTTTTTCTTTAGTTTATAAAATATGCAAGCTAACCAGATTACTTCAGTACATGAGCAATGAAAACAATAGAATTGTCAATAGCAGCTTTTGAATGCTATCACAAAGATGGCTTTAACTTAAATCTGTCTTTAATATTTCCTCTATTAATTTCTATTAAAAATCTGTAGTAAACTGTATTTAAAAAGCTGCCTTTTACTCTATTTATAAACACAATCATTTTAAAGCTGTCTACAGCTTTTAATGATTAGTCATATCTAGTTGAACAGGAACAACTCCCCCTTCATCTGTGAATCATGTGGGTTTTCACTTATCAGTAAACTATGAGGACAGCACACAGCCTCGTTCAGAGACCACTATTCCATTGAATTTGATGCTGTACAGAGATTGAAAATAGTCTTTAAAAAATTCAAATTTAGTAACTCAAGAAAGAAATCTAACTTTAGAAACTGTAACAGTAAGCAAAAAACACATAACAACCGTTTAGAGTGTTAGTAACTTCACCTAGACAACATATGACAAGAAAAACTTAAGGAGACATTTGAAGGGAAACATTTAAAAACTGCTCCTATATTTCTGGGTAGGCTGATGGACAGCAGTAGAAGAAGCCTGGTTGTGCTTATCATAAGAGCTTGATGAAAGCTGTCAGGACAGGATGGTGGTTAGCGACATTCTTGATACTGAATTACAAATAACAGAAAAAGTGGAAGATGGACTCTTTGACCTCAGAGTGAAGGTGACTCACTTATACTACTTTATCATAAAAAGAAAGGGAGACAGTGAATGGATGGACAGAAAAGAGCAATGTGATGAAATCTGAATGCTTATACAATTCTACAGTATTAGCACTCAATAGATAGACATGATTTGCCTAGGCAAGAGAAGAACTTCTAAAAGTGATTGATACATAAGCTAACATCCTGGCATATTAGACTCAGTCACATTTTCTTTATAAACAATAAACAGTCATGAAATTTCCAGACTTTCTCTGGAAGAGGAGGAGGTAGAGATATGAAGAGCAGGGAGCTGAGCCTGGGAAAAGAGGTGGGAAAAGGAGATCTTAAAGGGCTGACTGTATTTTTCTCATGATCCTGCTGTGATTTTGTTTTCTGTCTATTTTGTTTCTAGTTGGCAGGGGATTAAATTTGTATTTCTCTCTAAGTCATGCAGGTCAGTCTGTTTTTCCCAGAACCACAATTGTCAGTGAGCCCTCCCTGCCCTTGTCTCAATCCACAAGTCACTTGGTTATCTTTTGTCCTCCCATCTTACTGAGGCCTCTGCCATCCTAAGGGAGGTGGAGGTTATGGTTACCAGCTAGGCTTAAACCATACTCCCACCAGTATCATGGTTTACCAGGAGGCACAGCAGTGTAGGAAACAGAGTTCACTAAATTCAAGTCTAAATGCTGAAATTTCACCTGGAAAACACAGAACATAAATCAGAGGACAAAACCTTCAATGAATTAAAATCTATACATCATCCTGTTCTTCGCTGTCTTTTAATCTTTACTATTATGAATCATTCAAATATCAGAAAAGGAAATGACAGAGAAAGATTGTTAGTTTGACAGAAACCTCCAAGAGAAAAACAGAATGCTGAATGTTGAAAAATAGGTTTTCCTGCTTTTAAGGTGAAATTTTACCATAGAAAGGTAATCAAGCATATTTATTATAGAAAAGTAAATTGATGTTAGAATATATTCATAGGGTAGATATTCCAGTCATACAACAATACAGGGTAATAATCCTTTACTGCTTAGTAAATCATCTGTGCTATTTGATAGAACTAGATTGTGTCTTGATTTAAGAAAAAAACTTCCTTAAATTTAAAATCCTATGTATGGTGATGCCAGTCTTTTATTATGTCCATACTTGATTCTTGGACAGGAGAGCTATTTAAATCTTCCTAAATGTAACCTTAGACTGTATGTATTATCCAGTTATCCAGAGAAGATATTTGAGGAATTCTTCCTCTCTCTGATACTCTTTGTCATTTTGGTTGAAGACTGTGCTTAATATAAGTATTTGGTCCTTCTGTAGTCTACAGCTGCAATTTTACCCAAGGAATCCAAACTGGGTACGAAGAACATCAATTGATTGTACATAATGTGTATTTAAGGAAATATGACTAATTTATAGTCTTGACAATTCTTAATAACTTTATTCACGCACACACAAAATTGCATAGTTTCTAACATCTCAAGTTTTCAGAAGGTGGAAAGCCAGACCACCACTCACGAAACTTCAATCAGCAAAAAAGTTAGAGCCAATCATTCTTACATTACCAGAAGCATTATCTCTTAAACACAAAAGCTGGTTTCTGTGGGAGTGCTATGAATGTACCAACACAACACTTACAAAGGCATAAAAGCTTTTGTCAATACAAATCTTTAAAATACCATATATTCAAGAAATCATTAGAAGTGCTACAAAACCTGTTTGAAAGAATATAAATATGCAACCTTTTCAGAAAATTTCAAATACTGTAGCTGCTGTAAGTAAGAACTGCAGTAGATTAGGGATAGTCGATAATGGAGTAAGAAAACAACATTCATTCCAATTCTTTCTGAAAATGTGTGTGTGAGGACAAACATATCAACACATGTGAGATGCTGGCCTACTGGAATCATGCACAATATATAACAGAAAAAATGTTGAAATTATTTCTTCAAAGGCTATTTACTGTTTTCAGAGAAACTACTTCTAACTCCATTACTTTTTCAAGCTTCATTTTGATTCCAATTGGATTTAACATACAGGATTATCTTCTACTGCCATGGTAGCCATAGTGCTAGAAAACAAACTTACCTAATATTTGAAAGGTTTGATGTTAAAGAGAATTTTGGAAGTGCATTTTTAATTTGTTTTATGTAGAAGGTCTAATAGTTTCTGTCATTAAAATAACAAACAAACAAGGAAACAATTGTTTATAAAAAACCAAACCAGTACTTCTGGAGCCTTATGTTTCTTTGAAGAAATAATCCATTTGCATTAACACAAGTCATGACTGACAACTGATATGTTGCATTTCATTCTGAGTCTTGAATTAGAAGCAAAAAATTGTTTTGCACTACAGAAATTATGTCAGAGTGGATGACTTGCTTTTTAGGTCTTTTCTTTTTTATGTTGCACAGCTTTATATCATGTCATAACATAGCACAAGCTATGGCTGACAAATAAGATAAAATACTATGCCAGTAAGGCAGACAAAAAGCACCTTAATCCAAGTGCATCAATTCCAATGCAAATGTACAGCAGTGGCAAGCAAGCATAATTGTAATAAAAACATTTAGAATGTACTGAATGAACCACAGGATATTATTTCCTCAACTACTTTGATAATAAACAAGAAATTTGGTAAACATATCTATTTTTTTTTAATATATATTTTAATGGTTTCCTGTTTCCACTTATGATCCAAATACTGACATCTGCTATACAGATTAGACAATCTGGATGGAAAAATCTGTAGTGTTCTCTTCCTCCCCTTTTTTTCACATACTTGAGTATTTTATTTAGGTTCCATTTTTGGCTTTTTTTTTTGGCATGGAATCACTGATGTGTAAGACATATATGTTGAAAACCACTTGTGAAGGTCATCTAGAGCAGACTCCTGTTCTAAACAGGTCCAGTTAGACAAGGTTGCTCAGGGCCTTGTCCTATTGTTTTGAACATCTCCAGGACAGACATCCAGCAACTTCTATAGGCAGTTTGTTCCACTATCAGACCATGCTCAGGGTGAATATTACTTTTTTTTATGTTAATTTCTAATGACACCTTATTAAGCTTCAGCTTGGTTGCTTCTTGTCCTACCACTGTGTACTTTCTAGAGCAGTCTAGCTCTGTTTAATCTGTATCCTCCTAAGAGGTGGTTCCATACACAGCAACAAAATCTCCCCACAGCCTTTCCTTCTTCAAACTGAATCAATCCTGCTCTTTCTGCCTCTCCCATTGTGCCTCAGTCCTCTTATCAGGATGGCCCTCTCTGATAGTACATCACTGACTGTCTTGTACTGTGGAGGCCAAAGTAGACATGTTACTCCAGATACAGTCTTATAAATGCCAGAGTGGAAGAATTTCTTCCCTTGACTTTGTGAAATTCACCCCAAGATGAGGTTGAATTTTTTCCATTTCTTCACTGCAAAAGTATACTGATGAAGTTGTGTTGTTTTGGGTTTTTTATGTGCAAACTATGTTGTTGTGCACTTATGTCAGAGAAATCACAAAGAGATATCTTCGTCTCTAAACCATGTTATCTCTTTAGATGAAACAGATAATGCTTACAATAGCCTTTAACTCCTGTGAGAATGCACTCCTCTCCCAGAGCAGCTCCTCCTATACAAAGGAGTGTTAGTGTGGCTGTTTTATGCTGATTGTAATGCTCTTATTCCATACCTAGTTTCAGACCATTCATTCAGGAAAGTAACACCTGCTATAAAAGCACCAGAATGAGGTCAACAATAAACAATACATGAGTTTCACACCTAGTAAGTATTTACAACAAAACAACAAAAACACCTTTGTTCTTTTTAAGATTCTGCCCTGTTACTCATCAGTATAATGCACTTCTCCCAACACATAGCTGGACCACTTAGTAAAATGCTTGTGCAAAATGGGTATCGGTGACTAATCCAAACAAAAGCTCAGCTTTGAGTCAAAGGTCCATGATAGCAGCATGATACCGCATAGATAATGTCACTGAGGAAATATCACAATAATAGTGGATGACTGAGGGAGATAGGAATGACACAGACATTCTTCAGCTGGCTTTGTATCACTAGTTTGTGTTGCAGCTGGTAAATTATTGATGACACCATTATGAATATTGACAAACACTGGAATGAGAGCATGTTTTCTATGAGTTTCTCTCAAGGTATCCCAGAACAGAAAAGAAAAGCTTATTGCATTGAAAAGGAATCAGAAAATAGTCTTAACATTACTGCTAAGCTGACGGTTGCTAAAGGAAGGGCCTTTCTGTTACAGAACCTTGTTTCACCAAATGTCACTAAGGGAACCAGAAGATAGGATCCAAATGCATATCCTAAGATGAATGCTCTGCCAAAGCAGGAAATAATGATTTTTTTTTAATATAAGAGGGACTTCTAAGAGATAGATCTATAAAATCACAACTCCATGTCTGTTTGCTTACAATCTCTGTTCCCTTACACTTTTCCCAGCTGCTACTTCACTCCTCTACTCTTCTGTGTTCCCTACCTTACCACTTTCATCTTCCAAGTAGAAGTAACCAAAGATCACAGTGATAGAACAATTGCAATATCTGCTGCTGCGCCTCTGCTATCTCACTTTCTATCTGACTTACAAAACTAACTTGCTTTTTTTTCCCCTGTATTTTGGGGAGGTGGTGGGACGGAGGTGGTGGTTGTTGTTTGGGGTGATGGGGTTTTTCTGTTTCAGGAAGGAGCCTCATCTGGCAAAAGAATAATAATCACCCATTCAATGCTTTTTAAGATTCTAGCTTAGTTTCTTTTGGAAAGGAGAAAAATACATAAAGATTATTGATTTCTTAGTGCACTGGCTGGAAATATCATATTTTGTTTGCAATATGGACTAGGTGATACATGGTTTGTGGAATGAATTTGATTAATTACTATGATTTATGTAGGTTTTTTCCTTCGAGCATGAAAAATAAATTCTTCTGTTTCATCAATATTTTTGTCTCAGTAATTGTGAAAGTTCTGAAGTAGGCATTTCTAAATAAGCAGAAAGGACAAAGCTGTTGTGCTTTTAGCTTTAAAAATAAAATACTATTTTTCTGAATACTTATGCCCCTAAGTGACAGCTCAGCATCCTCCAATCCATGCATCCTTGCTCTGAAATATGGTTTTCTTCTCTGAGGTGACAAGTTCACTATCTGCAAAGATTACAGAACAGCTATTTAAGTATTCCCCAATGATTCCTCTCAAAATTGTATTCTAGGGTTTTGCAGTAGTCACTTCTCACGTAAGACACCTGCCACTCAAGATTCTGAGGATAACATTAGTTAAGAATTATTTTCTATATGCACTTTATTTGGAAATTCTACAACCAGGAAAAGTTCTTTTAAAGTCATATCATGAAATTTAAATTATAAAAGATTTTAAAAGGCGTGTGCATCTTTCAAAATGACGATAGAAATTTCTACTAGGTATCCACAACCATTCACAGGATATTTCAACAAGCCAATTTAAATTTCAAATAATCACCACTGACACTGCAAGCTGCATCTCTATTATGCCTGTCAGATACTCTTCAATGTGATCAAGAGAGAAATTCAAATTTATAGAAGACATTTTTCAGCAGATTCCTCAGAAACAGTATCTTATTTGAACTTTCTGACAGTATAAAGGAGAATAAACCTGAATAAAAGAAAAATCTTCCTAAATTGGGTATGGTGTGGTTCTGGTAGCCAGTGGTCAGTATACTAACAATTTCCATAGTTCATAGAATCATAGTATGGTAGGGGTTGGAAGGGAACCCTAGAGAGCATCTAGTCCAACCCCCCTGCAGAAGCAGATTCACCTAGATCAGGTCGCTTAGGAACATGTTCAGGAGGGTCTTGAAGATCTCCAAGGAAGGAGACTCCACAATTTCCCTGGGCAACCTGTTCCACTGCTCCCTCACCCTCACAGTCAATAGGTTAATTTTCTGAAATGATGATTTTTACAATTTTTATT
The DNA here is from genome assembly GCF_028858725.1 of Colius striatus. Lineage (NCBI taxonomy): Eukaryota > Metazoa > Chordata > Aves > Coliiformes > Coliidae > Colius > Colius striatus. Next base: position 11,979,961 of record NC_084762.1, read on the forward strand.
GAAAGATATTGATGTGATCAATAAGTTAGCTATTACTTAATCAGGGAATGATCTATTACATTGCTTCTAGGCAATACAAAGTCCATGTATTTTGAGTGCAATTTTACTAGTTATTGGAAACGTCTTAACTCAATTGCATGAAAAATTAACAGTTGAAAAATAGGGAAATGTCTCAGTCATACAATCGAAAATTATGCTCCTCATTTCACCCTGATAAATTTGTAGAGAAAATCCATTGCAATCACTCTATCTGGCATATTAACCTAATTTGAGGAAGGAAAATGTCACACAGTGATTTCAACTAGTGTCAAATCATACCAAATTTCAGAAGAAAAATTATATGATTAACAGATTAAATAAGACAAGTCTGGTTCAGGAGGACTGACACTACTCATTGTGGGAGAAACAAGAAATCAATTAATATCATTCTATTGCCCCAATACTTGTGTATGTTGCTGGACTGCTGTAGAATAATGTTTTAGAATTCATGATCAATGACTCTATAATGCAAAATGTATAATATTATCTCTGGCACATGCAGATAAGCCATTATGTACCATATATAGTCTGTGGGGCAAAGATCCTGTATTTTTATCAGTTTCCTGAAATTCCTACCAATTCAAAGAGTAAGCCTTGTAAAATAATCACCTCCAAGCACCGATGGGTACAAAATTTCAACACTTTTCTTCTGTCATTTACCAAAAAGTCCCAACTAGTCATGCAATGAATACTAGTATCTAAATAGGACAATCATCACAGTTCAACATAACCTCAGGCTTTTTAAGAGAGACATAATGAAGATCACCTAGTAGCTCTGTGCAGTATGGGCTCTTGTTAGCAGAGCTGGAATCAGTTGCTATGTCTACAGTAGGCCTATTTCCTCTTCTTTTACAGACTTTTCATACTGTCCCAGGCAAGTTGTGCATAAGTTGACAATAACAGTGAAAGGTGTTCTTATGTAGAGCTATAAATATGCTTCAGTTGATCTTTCTTTAGCTCAAAAGACACTTGGAAGAAGGCAGTTTCATTTCATAAAAATCCTCTTGACAATCATATCCTCCTGCTATAAACAGAACCAACCCTTTAGTGGAAACATTGCCAAATTGCCAGTGATGAACCAAATTTCAAGGCTTGCTCCAGGAACTCTCCCTCTCTGAGTGATGTTCAGAACATGACAGCATGAGATGCTCTACGTTAATCAGGTTTTGTGTTAGTGAAGGGAGATAGCCACAGTTGTGGGCATCCAGTACACATGATTAAAGGCTTCTGTGACATGCTGTGAAATTGTTAAAAAACAAAACAAAAGTTGAATAACTCTTAAACTAGCCCTTCTGAAAATCACATTCAGATTGATGCAACTCAGGAGAGAATTCTCATTATTATTATTTCCTTAATTCTTTCTAATCCTTCTAGACTTCCATGAATGTAGGTTAACAACAGAGCATTTTGTCTGTAATAAACAAGTCCTTATATTAGAAATCAGAAGCCAAGAGAGTTGTGAATGTTTCAGGTAACTACTAATTTAATCATTCATGGTCTCCCAGGAAGAATTTCTGACTAATATCAAGATTAATCTTTTAAACACCTTGCCTGGTGCATCATGAATAATGATTATAAGAACCATTCCCAAAGCAGTTCCAGACTTCTAGATGTCAGAGAAGTAGCGTGTGTGTGTGTGTGTATCGTGCCATGCCCCAGAAGCAGAGATAGACTCACATCATAATGTCACTTGGAATAACAGTATACCTGGCAGCATTAGAAATGTATGAAAGGCAAAACTGAATAATGATGAATTTCTCTGTGTACTCTTTGCAACATCTTTCTAGTACAGTTTTGTTTCAAAAGAAAGTCATAGGAATCGCATCATAGACTCACTTGCAAGGCCAAAATAGTGTCACTTGCCTTGATATTAAATAAGTTTTCTTAATATTCTTTCTTTTCTTGAAAAGATCTGATTACATCACTTTGTCTAATATGTAAAGTTCACCTTCATCTGCAAAATATATATATTTTCTCTGGTTCGTTGTCCAAATGGCAATGCAAATATTACCTCACCTATACATAACTCTACACATAATTTTCCAATATTTGTATCCACTTTCAGTTTATTTTTTGTTAAGCTTCACACATGCAGGCTGAAACTTTCCATGGTAGATACTTACCTCATTGTATTAATACTTCAGTTAGGAGAGGATTTTTTTTAAAGCAACAAGAAAAAAGAAGCTATTGCCATAATTACACGAGAGAAATGCTACTTATGTTTTTGTGGTTGTTTTGGTTTTTTGCAATTGCCTCATTGAAGCTCTGGTACTTTGAAATTTAGCACCCAGTTGTCACTTTGTCAGGGATGTACCCTTTGCTATTCCTCTGGAAAACAGTACCCTAGCAGAGTGTTTCTGCAGTAGACCTTTGCTAAGGCTCTGCCTCTGCAGCCTGCCTACATCGAGCTTGTTTCACTCACTTTCTCTGCGTGTATGAAAAAAGAGGCATGTTTCAGAAGTTGCTGCTCTGGTGGCTGTCAGCCTGGGTTGTGCCAGGCAGCAGGCAGGTACTAGGACAGCGTGTGTCATTATCGCGTGGCAGCAGGAACTGAAGTGGAGGCCTTCACAGTCCCTCCCTCTCTACCAGGCTCTGCCTAGTGCCCTTCCCTTCCCTCTCACATCAGCCTCAGTACAGCACAGCCAGTCAAAAGATTTAACAGTGTTTGTTTTTAGCAAACTCAAGAGTATCTGTGCCAGTGCCAGGACAAGTAGGAACTATGTGAATGCGCATTCAGACACAGCAGGAAAGTGAGAAGGATGCTGGCACAGACCTGTCATGAGACTGCGCTCTCTCATGTTTTTTGTGTTTCCACCTCTTGAAAACCAACTAGATCAGGGTGAAAGGGGAAGCAAAAATGAACATAAGAAGTAGTGGAAACACACTACAGTTAATAGTAGTCCTAAACACAAAAAAACCTGACTCTAAATGAGAAATTGTGACCTATGAGCATCAGCATTTCCTGCCTAAGTCAGTAGCTGTCAATGTCATTCATCTCGCATGCTTCTTACATTGGTCTAAGTTTTCAAATATGTCATTTTCTGACCATTTTTAGAACACAAAAGAAAATGGTCACAAAACCAAGGATAACAACATTTTAGATGACTGGAATTAAATTGGCTGTCCAATTCTAGAGGGTATATTTACTAGGATTCAATAGTCAGTTCTCACAGCTCTGCCCATACAATTGACCACCCTCAACAAACAAAACCCTGAGATATTTATTTACAGTGGGAAGATGCTGAAATAAAAGCCTCCCAACAAAACAGATAAAATGTGTTACAGCTATGGGCAGCTGCATTTTATCCTGGAGAAGTAGATGCTGTCTTTTCTTTCAAAGTTCCTGTGCATTAGTAAACAGCTTTTTTTTCCCCCAGTAATACTTTACATAACTGACCACCATTTTCAAGTTACTTATCTATAATTAACCAAAATACAGCACTCACAAGCAGAATTTGGTGAGTATCCATGGTTATCACTGAAGTGTCTCATAGCTATTAAATGCTGTTAAAAATGGTAAATCACTGGAAACAATTAAGTTTTTTCATTGCAGATTAATATTCAAAAATCAGTGGATGCTTTGAATTTTGTTTTACTTTTCTTGTGTCATTTCTCTATCTGTCAAATGGAGATAATATTTCTTGCCTCTCTTGGAGAGAAATTTTCAATTTTATGAAGACAATCCCACCTGTTATTCTACAGGCAGTTCAATACATAGAGGGTAGAAAGTAAAATATGGCACGGTAGTAGAGACTGAATGACAACATAAAATTACATTGAATTTCAAATACCACATAGAACAACGTTCTTTCTACTGAGTCATGATTCCTGTAGAAAAAAAATCCCTCTGCACAGGCATTCTTATGCTAAAAGAGAAATTAGTTAAAACAATTTCTGATCTGTTAAAAACATCCAAATATTTGAATTACATATGCTAATACTTGGTAATTTATGCATGTATGAGCATGTTCGAATTAAATGAAACACATATTTCTCCGTGTTGAGTGGTTTTTGTTTTTCTCCTTCCAGATATTATTCATTCCTTTTCACAGCAACTTTCATTGCTTTCTACTGAAACTGAGTCCATTTTATAAATATTGCATACTGTACAAAAATTAAGGGAACAACTCAGTTGCAACAGAAGTTTGCAAGTTAAAAGAAGTTTCAGTGTTCCTTTACTTCATAGGATCGATGAGAACAGCTACAAATCACATTTTTTTGGTTCATGTCATATTAAAACCCCTTGTCAACATACTATCTGATTTCAACTTTATGCCCTTCAGTATTACTTATTTCAAAACTTCCTCCCATCCTCTTGATTATCTTCTTCCATAACCAGCTGCACAACATTTCCACATGTTGAATCAATGCCTATACTCTTAACTCCTGATTTTCTTGCTGTTTTTAATTTGCTACAAAACTGGCTTGTGATTTTAAGGGTAAGACATGTTATCAACTATACATCTTAAAACATTCAAAAAATACAGTAGTTAATCAATAGTTTGATGTTCTGCTTGCCTTTTCAACAAGATTTGTCTAATAAAAAGGACAGTTAGATCTTCTCTGTCCCATCTGCCTGAAAACAAGTCTTATAAGATCTGAAAAAAACAGAAGTTCAGTCTCCCTGCTACTTAAGAAATACCTAGCTACCTACAGCTGGAAAAGGGGGCATATATTTTAATTATGAGGCATTTATCTTTCTGTTCTATTTTCATTCATGTAAGAAGGAAAAGATAGTGGCCCAATATTCAGTAACGGAGCAACGAAGAGGATGTTCATGATCTTAAACCCTGTAGTCACTAAACAGTTGGTAATTCCTTGTTTTCTATGAATATATCTGTCTTAGAAAACAAATAAAATACCAAATTTTAGCTCTTATCTGGAGAAGATTTAACATGTCCATAATTTTTAGCATGTGCATACTGTAACTGCATTCAATCTGAGTGCTCAACGCACGTCTGCAAAAGCATCTGCAGGAACAGATGCCTACATAATTTTACAGAGTTCCTCCACGCAAAACACTATATAAATTGTGTGAATATCATCAGGGAATCTGCTGAGAACATTAGCCAAGTTAACATAGTCATATGACCTACAATTGTCAAAAAAAAAAGCTTTAAAAATGAACTTTCCTTTACCTTATCTGTATTTGTATATACCAGATATATATAGTGGGTATGTGTTGAAATACACTCATAGATCCACAAAGAAATGAAAAAACTCAGAATTATGATTATATCTACATCTTGGCTAGAGTTTTCTCAAACAGGGATAGGGAGGAAATACTGCATGTAGAAAATACAATGAAGCCACTGAGTGTTATCACTTTCACTGTTATCAGACAAAAAGAAATTGTTTCATGCCAGGCTTCAGGTGAAGAAGCTAATAAGTATACATGTGTAAGAAAAACTGTTTATACTACCAGCAACTACAGCAGACCTTCAAAAGAGTTTAATTTTTTAATTCCGTGGTCTAATCTACTTCTAGTGCTCCCAGATATTCAGTTTTGCAGTACAAAAAACCAGTATAGGTCATTCCTGAAACAATAATTTCAAGCCAAATACTTCAAAAAGGTTATCTCTTTCCCTTATTTATGGAACAGCTCTAACCACCTTCCTTCCCAGTTCGCTGAGAATACTCAGAAGTTACTCATCAAATGTAGTGTGTAAATGGCTCCTAGTATAGAATTGCAGCACGGAATTATCTAATCAAAATGTTATTAGTGGCACAATAAGTAAGCCAAATACTGTGATTGACTTGCTAATCCAGTGAGAACAGGAGGATCTCTGAAGGCAAGAAATAAAAAAAGTATATTTTCTTCTCTTCTCACTTGAACTGCAACAGGATTAGAAGAAAACCAGGATGAAAGAACAATGTCAGGCTTGCAGAATTAGAGCTTGATTTTCCCTTTCCTTTGTGGAATCAAGTGTGGCTGTCTGGAAAGAGCTTAAAATGTCACCCTATGAAAGCAGTGACACATAATACTGGTTCAAGTGTAAATAATAATTCAAGGCACAAGAAGGCAGCAAGTCTGTACTAAACTAGAAGATAATTGGAAAGTGATTCATTTCCATGAGTCATTTCCAGCTGCAGCATCTCTCCCATCACCCTGCAGAAGTCTGGGTGAGAATTTCCCAAGAAGCATGGTGGCACAAGGTGTGGGGGGGTCAGTTTGGAGCCTCTGCTATGCACCATGACACTGTCAAACTTGGCCTCACACATTCTGTTTGTGAAGCTGTTTGCCCCACGTATGCCATTGTGAAGCTGCTTGCAGTGGAGTGTATGTCCAGCAGCATTCCTGCCCATTCAGCATCCCTCAGACTCTAAACAGGGAGAAAATAAAAAACTTCCCCCACAAAACCAAAAAAAAGAAGCCTGAGAAAAAAGTTTTTGCCTGTTACAAGTATTCCTTTGATTTGTGTAATGTAATATTGAAACAAAGTTTAAATAAAGACAGAGTGAGCCTTCTGAGGGAACAAAATCATAGGATTGACTGGTTGGCTGCCAGCTTTATAAACCCAAGTCTTTAAAAATTCTCTCTTTTTCTGACTCTGGTTTCATTCAATCTTTAAACAAAGTGCACCTGACCGCTTAAAATCAACAACAACAAAAAGATTAACAGTAAAGATGGTTTATGTATGAAAAGAGAAAGATCATTTAAAATAAATAAAAGCAGGAAATTGAAAGGTTAAGAAGTCAAGTTTAAAAAAGATCTGGAATTAAAATCCAAGGCATAGAGAAAGCTGAGGCAGAAAGATGAAAGGGTATGCTTGTCTGAAACAATAAATAACATCAGAATTATCACTAAGAATCTATTTAACCTTTAAATTATTTTCCATAATTTAATTGGATTTAATTGCCTATACAAAATTTAGTTTGATCCATGATATTGATTGCTGTTTCTGGAAATGCTTCTGAGGAAGATAAAACTCCTAAGTAATGTCCTGTAATTCCTATTAGATGCTAAGCTGATGAAGGTGTAGGCATAAGGAAGTGAACTTGGGATATGGAATTTATGATCAAGTCACTTGTATTCTTTCCAGAATGGATTTTTCTCTTCAGTAGAGTTGCACTGCAGTAATATCATCATATTATATGGCCAGTTCTGTGCATAGCTCAGATTTGTATGTTCTGCTCTCAGAAACCCTCAAGTCTGGTTTTAAGCAAGAGGCAAGGAATAATCCTGAAATGCATTACTTTTATTTTCCAGCCTGATATTTATACATTTGAATTTCTCCATTCATTTCATGTATTAACATACCTTTGCACAACACACCATCAATTAATCTCCAGTATAAATAATTTAGAGGTTTTACGCATTGCCACACATATTTCACAGTACAGCAACTGCTATGCAGTTACAGATAAATGAATTATCCATCCCTATACTGGAGAGAAAGAAGTTAGAAGGCTGCATGCCCTTTTATTAGTAGCTGAAAAAAGAGCTACGGTTCCTTTGCTCATTTAAAAAGAAATAAATTGTGTCCGATTCCACCTCTTCTCACATGAATTAACCTGTAAGTCTTACAATCTGCTTACATAAACAGTAGGCAAATAGTTTATTTACCACAGCAAATAGTCAACAGAATGTGAAATACTGGCTTCTCTCACTGCCCTGTATCTTCCATTATCCTCCAAGCAACACTGTTTCTCTTCTAAAACAGGAAATGATTACAGAAGCTTACCTATGGAGATCTTTTAATAGTTTTTTACTAGTTTTAGAAGACAGAATGCAAAGCTGGTCTTATAGAGTTTGGCAGCAAGACTTCAGAAACTGAACAGAAATCTGCCTGCTTTCCACAAAGCAAATAGGCTTATTTGCAAATGGTGTTCACACAGAGTGACCTACTGACAGCTTTAGATTAATTTTTTTGCATGGCTGCAGTCTATTCAAAACAGTATTTTACAATTCAGTTACCTTAATCAATGTGTTCTTTTAAGGAATCCCTCAATACTTCAAATGATATTTTCTAATTTGAGTGGATACTACTGAAGTGTTTTTGAATTTACAACTGAGATGGGAGAAAAATGAGAGAAAGATACAGTACTGAGAGAAATTTTTGATTCTCAAGCTTCTAAATTAGTGGTTGCATAAGCCAATTATGGGATATGACTGGCAAAGAAGGTCAGTTTCTGGCCTCTACAGAACAAATAGGTGGTCTAGCTTTTCTAGATCAGGTGATCTAGAATACAGTGTTCTTCTAATATTAAAAGACCAGAAAAAAATTATACAAAAAAGAGAAATATGTTAGAAATAAACAAAAAATCTTCTGAAAAATTCTTTGAAAAACATGCTTGTGCATGGATGTAATGATTTCAACCCAGGCAGCAACTAAGTACCACACAGCTACTTGCAACTCCTTCCCCACAGTAGGATGTGAAGGAGAACCAGGAAAAAAAAGTAAGACTCATGGGTTGAGATAAGAAGTGTTTACTAAGAAAAAGGAGCCAAAATGTAATAATAATAAAGTCAATTATGCCCAATGGAAGTGATCACCACTCACTGACCAATGCCCTAGCAGCAATCCACCCCCTCCAGTCAGTTCCCCACAGTTTATGTACTAGGAATGATCTCCAGTGGTACAGAACAGCCCTTTGGCCAGTTGGAGTCAACTGCCCTGGCCATGCTTCCTCCCAGCTTCTTGTGGTGCCCCAGTCCTCTCTCTGTCAGGGCAGGGTGAAATGTAGAAAAAAGCCTTGACACTGTACAAGTACAGCCCAGCAATAACCAAAACATCCTTGTGTTATCAACACTATTTACAGCACAAATCCAAAACACAATCCTGTACCAGCTACTAGGAAGAAAATTAGCTCTATACCAGCCAAAATGGGGATCGTGCATATAAAAACAGATTGCTGAGCTCTCTCTACAATCTACAAGCATGTACAGAGTGTGGTGTACCCTGTGAGTACAAGCCAAGCAAATCACAGAAGAGCACAGGGCACAGTACTGAAACCTTTGGGAAGGTGAAGGGTGTTACTTTTATTGAGCAAATTTTCCTATGTGTGAAGAGAATGTGAGAGAAAAATCCTTCTAAGGAGTAGAAAGCAATCATTTATTGGCCAATTCATATTAAAAGATAGCTGGTATTAAAGAGTTAGGCTAAGTATTATTACCGTGACCTCCACTGATGGTGTCATGTGAGTTTTTCTGACTTCATTATCTTTATTTGTTATAAACTTTTTCACATCTCTTCGGCCCATATGTTGACTCACATCTCAGTGAGTTTCTGAGTTTAACCAAATAACCCTGCTATTCTAGGTGCTGAGGGTTACAAGGCTGTATTCCTCTAGTGTGCAGTAATTACACCAGCATTACAGGACATTCAGATGAATCCCCATCCTGGTGCAGCAGCACATCTCCTTAGCAGAATACATCACACTACCATCATCACTCCACATGCAAAATGATGGGAAATGTCATAAAAGTAACATAATCTGTACTTTCAGATATGTCAGTTAATGTTTTAAAATATATTCTGTCACTTCAGAACACATCACGGAGGTTGCTTTGTCAGTCTCCTAGTTAGTGATACACCTAGTCCAGGAGCTGGAAGCTGATCCTATTTGTGAGATGAATAAGGAATTAAAAGAGTCTTATTTTGCTGTTTTAAAAAGAGCACAAATATTGAAAGGCTTCTGATGGCAACCTTTTCTTTACACATTAGCTCCAAGAAAACGAGCTTGTGTTCCATAGAAAGAACAAGGCACCTCCAGGGAGACCTTTCACATGTGTATATCTTACAACTTCTAAATGAGAACTGACATCTCAGGTGCAGGCTACTGCCCAGTCCCACCAGTGGGTATTGTCTCTCTGATCAGCAACTTCTGAGCAACAGACTAGAGATGTCTGTTGGAGATGACAGAAATTGCTTCACTATGGACACACAGTCAGTGATGGGTCATCACATATATACCATTTTCCCTCTCTGTGATAAGTCTGGAAGTACCCATCTTACAGCTGCTTGTCTAGCATCATCCTAAAAAGTTACGTTCCTTAGCTTGAAACAGTGGGAATGTCTCTTCCATCAGGAATATGATTAATGAAAGCAGCTGGAGCAGAGGTCATAGCAGGTGAAGAAGGAAAACATGCTATGTTGTCACAACTATCACATGAGTAGTAACAGATTAAGGTGGCACCTAGGGCTGAGCTAAATTTTAAAGTATGTTGTATACAGAGAAATGTGTTACACATGTTGGAAGGTTTATGGAAGAGTAAATTCCATAGTGTCTGAGATATATTTCTTGTCTTGAGCTGTCCTACTAGTGCTATTCAGCATGGATTCAGCCAGTCTGCTGTAGAAACTGCCAGCTCAGGATGTTGGCTGTACAGGAGCAATCGGCATGGGGGACATAAAACTTTAATTAGACATGATCACCAGAGCAACAGCATAATCTAATTGCCTTTATAACTTTTGGAAAAGATAAAGCCCTTCCAAAAAGAATTTTAAGGTAGGAAACCACATAATTTGACTGCTAGAAACAGGAAATTAGAAACACCTTCCTTTGGCAGATAGAGCTACTTTAATACCTCAAGTCATGCATCCAAAATGAGGTTCAATTATAGGACAGTCCTCACACTTTAAGACTATTCTCATCTCTAACTCCATTATGGAAAAGTCTTTTACCTGTCTTCAGCATATACAAGAAACTTTATCTCAGCTGTTTCTTACCAGTGGCAATGCAAAAGACTTTGTGTTGTTCTTTATGTTTAGAATAGAAATTGCATGTTTATCACCTAAGCAGTTTTGAAAGAGCTGCCATCTAAGGTGGCTTCTAGCTTACAAAGGCTTTTTTTTGTTCAGTTCAGCACTCTTAGACCTGGGCTGAAGTTTACAAAAGATGGCCCCTTAGTGCTGACTAATCAACACAGATCTGGCACAAGAAGCAGAAAAGCAGTACTACAATCAAAAATACTGAATTCTTAGCTGTGAATGTTTTTCCTTTGGTCTTTAGTGTCACAGTAGGTCTGATGGAAATATTGTTGTTTCTGATAAAATCTGAGTCTAAAGTCACACCATGTTATAATATTTTTATATAGTAATTGTTTAATAACATTTCACTTCATGGTGCTTCGTATCATCTGAAAATAGTCGAGTTACAGATGTCTATCCTGAGAATAGAAAGGACACAAGAAAACAGTGAAGACACAAGATTTGTGAATGTGTATCAAGTCAGTTAGCCTTTTGCCTCATCTAATGAATTTCTGCTTTACAGATCATATTGTTATTTCACTTAAATATGGAGATGTGAAATATTTTTGTAGTTAAAAGCAAGAAATGTAAGGAATCTTAGGCAATTAAAAACGTTATGAAATATTCAGCCATAGTACAAGAGAATGCCTATACAGAAAATATCCCATTTTGATCACTAAATAAATAAAAACCATATGAAAGCAAATATAAAATGAAAAATCAAATAGTTAGTGCTTCACCAAATGGCACTAACTATATATTCAATGTTAGCTTTTATTATTGTCTATAAAAAGAGTATTTTATTCTTTTTTATCCACACAGTCATCTACTAATGTACTACGTTTTCCTGAGTTATGACAAGTCATTTACCACTCTACTGGGCAAAGTGTTATTTGAAGTAAATGACAGTACTTAAATGAACTTGAAAAAAAATAATTTTCCCTTTCTGGAAATGGAAGCTGTCCAGTCCTAAAAAAGGTTCTTCATAATTTTCCAACACAGAAGAGCAAAAAGAAAAACCTTTAAAAGCAGCCTTCCAATAATCACACAGAACCCATAAGGAAATTGCTTTCTATGATGATGTATAAGTCTGTAATAACCCAACAGGCCTTGGTCACCTGGGCCACTTTGCCTCTCCTGAAGAAAGATGCACATACACATGCACACTCCTGGCCAAATTCAATACCCGTTAACACAGTTTCCTACCAAAGTAGATACTGAGGCACACCAAAACCACAAGCGAAACAGCAAAGATGAATGCAGTATGTAGTTTTCTAGCTGGCACACAGCCAGAATACATCCCATAGAATGGATATGTAGCTGTATTAATCATATAATAAGAGACAAAGCACTGCTGGCTCTTTGTCTTCCTTTGAAAGGCCTGGGGAGATTTCATCATACCCCTATCTTCGTTCAAAGTGATGTCAACTGAAAGATGTATCCATTTTACAAGTAAATCCATTAAACAGGACTCCAAACCTATATGAAAAGCAGTACTATGTACAATTCCCTTAACTATTCTCCCTAATGAGCAAAGTGAAAAACAAGTATCACATACACTCAAAAAACCTTTGTGCTTCTAACTCTGAAATATTTCAAGGCTTTTTCCAACAGTTTTTGATAATTTTAATTCATATTTTTCCTAACTTTTCTTTATTAAAGGCTTATTCTCTGTGTTTTGAAGGTTCAACAACAGAGATTCATAGATGAAGCTTTCCAAAAGGTAAACTCCATAAAAGACTATCCAGTTCCAAAGTGGCTGCTACGACTGACAGTATAAGACATCTGAGTAGCTCCTACCTATTCTTTTTTCCCCTCAGGGAAAAGAGCAAGATGCACAGGGTTTTTGGGAGGATGTCAGTTTATTTCAGTGTCATTGAGAACAATGAGATGTAACAGCTATTTTGGAAGGAAACTTTTGCACATTTTTTAGGAAAAGAAAATTCTCATTTCAAGATAGAGAAATTAAATTGCAAATATCTTGCTGCCAGAAATTACCAGGTACGTTAAAATACTTAATTTCAGTAATTGCACCCAACTCTAGTAAATACTTTTTTTTCCCTACCCAGATAATCTTAACACTTCGAGATACTGACAAACATGTGTGCGTACAACTTGTGCATGTGACAGCATGCATATAGAAATAGTTTGGCTACTCCACTGCCACATTATAGTATTTGTCACCTGGATGTCATAATAGTTTGACACTTTCAAGTTCTAAAAGAGTGATTGCCTCAAGCCATCTCCCCCACGTGTTGAGGTCAGCACTGATTCCCTCCCTGCACACCAGTGCACTTCTGCATCCATTAAAGACCTCTATCTCTTCCTAGTCCTTACGAGAGTGACTTCAAAATGTTCTTTCTCTTTTCTTTCTCAGGACTGCTGCTAGGGTGTTAAATAATAAGAGATAAGGTAAAGGACAAGAACAGGAGTAGCAATATATATCATAACAATAATGATGCGGTCGTGAAAGAAAAAAATGAAGGACTGAGAGGAATGACAGGAAAGAGGTAGAAAGATATTGAAGAAGGTATTTCAGCTATTTAATGCTATTCTGGCAAAACAAAACAGCTGTGAATGCAGTTTAGCTGATGACTATAATCTACTCAGCCCATGTTATTTTGTACTGTACAGCAGAACAAAGTTGATGCTGGATCTGCCATAAAGTTAATCATTTAGGATTTAGTGAATAAGGTTTCTGCTGCCTTCAAGTAAGCTGCACTATGGCTCAGTAAGTCTCATGGTCTGAGGAGGACAGAATGTCAGGAATTGTTGGACACCTGAACAGCAATTAAACTCTATTAGCAAGTCTTGTCACTTTGCTTTCCCAGCCACCTCCAAAGTTATTCTTCTAGGGAGAGATTTTGTAATATCTCTGATTGCCTCCTTATGCATTTCTGAAGAAAGATGGAAGACATTTCAGGAAAAAAAATCCCACCACAATTATTTTCTGTATTCTAATATCATGTAAAAGCTCCCACTGAGACTAGATGAACAATTTCAGCATTGTACAACCAGACAGCAAAAGGTAACCAGTAAAATGATTTCTTTTTCCCATTTAAACAAGACACATTGAAGAAAGATGGTACAACACTCATGTGGCAAAATGATCTGAGTAACCAGCAGGCTGGCTTACCTAAGTTACACGGTACTTTCTGTCATTAGGGAATATAGGAGTGAAACAGAAATCAAAATCTTCTGATTCCCAGTATATGGTCTTAATCAAAAGCCAAGGTTGCTCCCTTCCAATACCAACTTTTTGGGTTCTTTATGGAAAAGTTAGTACCCAAGGCTATATCTTTATTTTATAAATTATAAACCCATAAATAATAAATTATTTAATGTATTATAAATCCCTTTTCACTACTTATGTTCTGTAATATCCTACTTCCATAATGATTACCTTTCATTAATTTTAACACATGCAAATATAATCACATGAAATGCATAAAATAGCAATAAAATGTATAGAAACAAATTTTATGTTAGCAATGATTTATTCATAAGATTCTCTTGGAATCAGAACAGATCTTTTAATTAAGAAAAACTAAGAAATTCATTAAGTTAACTTTAATACAAGTTTCTAGACACAGAAATGAGGTCTATTTATCTACCTATCCTTACTGTGTATTTTTCAAACTCTTCAGATAAAGATCTACCTGCTGCATGGTCATTCTGCAATAGGAAAAGATTTTAAAAGAAAAAAAAATCTTCTTACAGGTTAAAAAACTTCTTCAGTAATGGATTTCCTCCAATCATAGCTCCTTCAATAGCTATGTGATTTTTTGCTTTCTCATACATTCATTTCTACAGTCAATAAATACTCATCTATGTTCCCTGCAAAACAAATATCATGTGGTGATCCAGACCACCTTTTTACAGTCACATTGCCATGTTGGAGTCAGACAACACCAGGTTCTTGTCTTAATCACCTGTGTGAGGTTTAAAGCACCCCAACACTCTCTCGTCTTGGCTATCAGTGCAGTGAGTTGAGACAATCTTGTACTCCATTGTCCAGATGCAAGTACAGTAAGTTGGAACAATGAGTCAGATATAATGGGGAAGTGCCTAAACTCCTACTGTCTGGAAAGCCTATGACTGACTACAGTTGCCTGCCTGACAAGCATTGTACAAAAAATGAAGAATCACTGAACAAAATCAATAATCTTGTGTTTCTATAAATGGAAGTTCCACAAACAGGAACCTTGAGCTCTCTGGGATTGCAGCAGGCTGTGCCCCTGATTCTCCCTTTGAGCTGGGATGCCTCTCAGTGTAAGAGACCTTGGTGATTTCCAAACTGCCTACCAGTATAATGCTGACAAAGGACTAATCGTTGTCCGATGACAAATGTTGATGGTGGAAAACAGCAAATGATTTCCTACAGTTGAGTTCTGTGTAGATTCACAGCTAGGAATTAAGAAACTTTATTGTAAGTTTTGTGTAAACCTTATTAAACACCATTGTGTTGATCAAAAGAGATAATATTCAGTCATCCTGATAATTAACTGATCATTAAGTATTGTTAAAGAGATTCTTTTTACCCTCTGTATTAATTCCATTAAGACATAAGCCCCACTACTCAAGTCTGAGAGTAGGTTTGAATCCAGCCACATCTGGACTCCTCTCTGAGCACGTAGAAAGCAAGAGGGGCCATTCTGAACCTCATGGCTCAATGGGAGAGTCTCCTTTAATACTTTCTTTTGCTTCCAATCTTTGTACAAATCACTTTATACCAACCACAGCATGATTTCCCTTTATCTGTTTCTGCCCCATAGCAAGTAGCAGAGTGAACTTTGGTTAAGCTGCCTTTTATCCATTGTCATTAAAACCACTTTTGCTAATACTTTTGATGGCGTTTTCCATAAGTCATCCAACACCTAAATCACTCATCTACAACACATCACTAATGCAGCCCATTAGTGTCTACATATGTATAGAGGAATGTCTGTTCCACCCCATCGTGATTTTCCTTTTATTGAGAAGAGACTTTGTCAAAGACTTTTACAGAAAAATCTAAATAGAGTTTTCATGCTTTGTTGTTTTACTTTGCAAGGATCACACTGTCAGACATTTTTGCAGCTCCTATTGCAAAGAGGTTTTCCTTTAACATCAATATCTCAGGTGTTTGTCTGCTTGAATTTATTTCTTTATGCAATGGGGATTCCTGTCATATATAATGATCCTTATGATTGCAACAGACAGGATTTCTCTTCAGAACTACTGTGTGACCTTTACATTTAATTTAAAGCACTACAATAAAATATAAAGTGACGAGAAAGGCAAGTAAAATTCTCTTCACTGACACAAAGCCAACAAAACTTTCATTTAGCAATGGAAGAAAACAAATTAATTGAAGATTTAAACTTCAAAAGGATATGTTACATGCAAATGAAAATCAAAATGGTTTTTGATGCGTGGACTTTGCTTACACTCTCTTCCTTTGGTTGGAAAAAGATCTGTATCTTGTGCAGAAAGTTGGGTCACGGAACCATGTAGAGAAAGTGCTAAAAACATTCAACATCTGTGGCATGATTTGTTAAGTATTACAGTACAGAAAGTGTTTTAATTGCTAAGTTAATGCATTATTGGAAGCTGTAGGATCACACAAGAGATCTAAAGTTCTTGCAACTGCCAACAACTACTGTTTAACTTATAATACCTGTTAGTTCTGCTCATGGAAAATAGTCCATTTCAACACTTTGCAGACTGGCAGTGGAGAGATTATATTTTGCAGGATGAGTTGTCCATTTTGATAACTTTTAAAACTGTTTCCTCACAATAAAAGTTCCTCAGCCTAAGGATTACTGTCTCATTATTCTGTTTGTTAGGATTTGGAAAGTACTTTGCTTATGTTCCATCTTCTCATCCTATCAAATCAGTAAACTAATCTCATCATCTCAGCTACATTAAGTTTCTAAAATATGCGATTTTCTGATCACCTCTGCTACTAGGAATTTGATTCACCAGAAGACAACTTTTGCTTTGCACATTTTTTGCCATTTTAGGGCAAAATAGATCTATTTTATGGACTTGGTTGTGCCTGGCTGCAAATGTGTTGTCTGAGGGAAAGGGAAAGTAGGTCTACAGTACTTGGAAGATAACATATTGTTTTAGTCATGTAGGAGAAATGTTCTATGAGATCGATCAGATTTTTCCTTATGAAAAAAAGATGTCAGTTGTGGTACTGGACCATCCCAGCTACCTACTACATTTCATAGAATATGTCTTTCCATTTCTTTCCCATTTTAATCATCATAGCTAATGGTGGTGGCTCCACTAGTTTTCACAGCTCCTGAGCTGCTGTACTTCCCCCTCACCCCACCCCACTACTGCAGTGGAAATGTTTAAGAGAGATGACACCTAGAAGGCATCTCAATAATTAGGAGGTTTTGCCTTTTCCTTTGTCACCTCTGCAGTGGGATGCTATCCATGCATCTGAGTTTCAGCCCCCAGCTTCTTGGAGATGATGATTTGCGTACATGACATTTGTCATTCTCCTTCATATGTGATTCTTTTCTCAGGTTAATTTAGGACTGGACATCTGAAACTGGTCAAGTATGTAGTCCTACAGCATTCTTACTTGGTTTCCAAACAATTTGTTGTTATGAAAACCACTTTGGTAAATTGCAAGACATTCTCAATGATTCTTTGATACTGCAGAAATTCTGGATTAGCCCCACCATTCTAATTTTACTTTCTCCATTATATTCTATTAGGATCTGATTAGTTATTTTTGTCTAGTCTGAAGACATATGTAGTGAAAACTGGCTTTCTATCTACTTCTTAATTATTTTCATCTCATATCTCTAGGTTCAGGAAAGCATTTAAAAAGCTGCTACTAAGGTCCTGGGTAATTTCTCATCACAGATGCCAGAGCTCTTCACAGGTATCAAAATCTATTATATTGAGTCATTAAATTCTTAAATCTGTATTTAAAATGTCAAGCTGGAGATGGAAAATTTTTGCTTACATGACCTAATAAGTAACCACTCATACTAGTTTTTGCATGTGAATAAACAAATCAATGAAAATAACTTATCTCCAATTACCCTTTAATGTAAATCACATGGTACATGAAATATCACTTACTGCATGAAATGACTCAACTAATGTGAAGTATTTCTGGATTTCAGTAGAACACTGTAGTAAATTTAACTTGACAGAATAAATTCACTTCTTAAATGATAAGAACAATTTCCTTTCAGTGGATCAAGAGTGAGGACTAAGAAGATGACAGTTTGTCATGGTTTGACATGACAGCCTTTTCTGGTAAGGGGGAAGGGGCTGCAAAGATGGCTCCTGCAAGAAGTTGCTCACAACTCTCCCCAGCTCAGAGCCAGACCCACTTCTGGGGCTGAGCCAATTAGACGCCTCCACGATCACTTTTTAAGAAGAAGCCGGAAGGGGAGGTGTCTTCCTCCATCTTCTTTCTTTCTTCTGCCCCTTTTTCTCTTCTTCTGGCTGGTGGTGGTGCAAGGAGTAGGAACGGTGAGAGAAACAACCATGCGGACTCCAAGGTCAGTGATGAAAGGGAGGAGGTGTACTGTAGCAGAGACTCCCCTGCATTCTATGGAGAGACCTGGTGAAGCTGAGATTTATTTTCATTTCTTTAAAGACCCCGCATCAGCGGTACAGACTCATTTTGATAATGAGCCCGCATCAGGGGCAGAAACTCATTTTGCTAAAGCTGACCCCGGACCAGGGGCAGCGATTCACTTCATTAAAGGCACCAAGCCAGGGACAGTGATTTTGGCCGGAGGAGGCCTTGTCCCGAAGGAGGGGCCCTTTATCACTATGGCCGGAGGAGGCCTTGTCCCGAGGAAGGGACCCAATATCCACAGCTGCAACTGTGGGGAGGAACCCACGACAAAGCAGCTCATTAAACTTATGCCCAGAGGAGGCCTTGTCCCGAGAGAGGGACCTTGCAACTGCAGAAACTGCAACCGCGGTGAAGAATCCACGTCAGAGATATTCACCAAGGACTGTGTCCCGTGTGAGGGAACCTGTATCGGCAGAAGCCGCAGCTGCTGGGAACAACCCACACCAGAGAAGTTTGTTAAGGACTGTGTTCTGGGGGAGGAACCCCGTGTTGGAGCAGGGGAAGAATGCCAGGAGTCATCCTCATCTGAGAAGACAGAAGCGGCAAAGCCCATCTGTGAGAGACTGACCACATCCCCCATTCCCTGCCCCCCTGAGCTGTTGCGGGGGGAGGAGGTAGAGATATCGGGAGCAGTGAGCTGGGCCCGGGAAGAAAGGAGGGATGGGGGAGGGAGATCTTAAAGTGCTGGTTGTAATTTTCTCATCATCCTACTCCCTTTTTGCTTTTATTCTGTTCTGTTTCTTGTAGAATAAACTTTCCTACTTTCCTCTCTAAGTCGAGTACTGGAGTCTGTTTTGCCCAGAACCATAATTGGCAGTGAGCCCTCCCTGCCCTTGTCTCAATCCACAACAATCTTGCTTATCTTTTTACTCCCATTTCACTGGGTCCTCCGCCATCTTAACGAGGGTGGGGGTGAATGGGGGCATCGAGCGAGAAACTGTCGTGGTGCTGTTGTGCTAGCTGGGCCAAACCACGACACAGTTTCATACACACTCTACTATTGGCTTGACAAAGTACGAAGAATATAAATTATTCTTCTCTGTACTCTCAGTTTTCCAATACATAAAATTAAAAAAATCTATTGGCTTCCTGGTACAACACTGGGAAGTCTCCAGGCTAAAAAGTGAACTAACAGAGTTGGTGAGATTCTATGGCTCCAAAACTTCCATTCACATTGCTGATACCACATCAGCTGATTACCCTGCAGACTTGTATGTTTTCCTCAATAATTGTATTAATTTTGTGTATTTCATCTCTCATATCTGGCAATACAAAAAAGTTTTATTGTGCTTTTCTACAACTACCCTTAATTTATTGATTTTCATTAGTGAATGTTGCAATCCATAAAAATCCATAAACAGCATAAATACATAAACTGCTATTTTCCATCTGTCTTAAAAACAAATCAGTGTGTGGTAACGAAATACGAATCAGTTAACCAGACTTTTATTTCTGAGTCAATAAACTACTATTTTTTATAGTATCTAAAATACATCTGGAAATGCTAATATATTTTTCTAACAAATTCCAATAATTTCATAACACATTATAGATCACTTACAGAACTTTCAGCTACTAATTTCTTCATATCCATTTGAAAAAACAGTGATCTACTATTACATATACTTTAAGTTACCAGGTTTTTCGTAGTGATTTTACAAAGGAAACATTCTCCTCTTCAGTAGTTTTGTTTGAGAAGAGTTTAGAAGTATTTGTTGCATAGGAATAGGTAGAAGAGTTCTTCCTCAAAATCAAACAAGTAGGAAATACCTGTGGCTACTATATGCATCAATAGCCAGATAGTTAAGATTTTGGATACATTCTTTGAGGAAGAAAGACTTTAATCTAAATGGAGTGAAGTGGCTTTAAACACACAGTAGCTCAATTACTTTGATTTTTGGAGTTAGTGGACCATACAGTAAATCAAGAAATAAACAGTTACTCTGTACCTTTTTACACTTTATGAAAAATCAGCAACAAACAAGTGTCTTACTAAAAACTAAAACAGAGATATCTAAACCAGATTAGAATGAAAATCTGTGATGAAAGGTCACCTTTGCTATTACACTAATAGGTCAGTATATTGAATCAATGAAGTCACTGGAGATGAAGGTTTGTTTCTATGTTACTGTTTTCTTTCTTATATCTTACTGATGGATAACAACTATCAGTTTCTTTCTTCCTCACACATAGTGGTTCAAGCCTTACAAAGGTTTAACAGCTAAACATGCAGCTGTTTAGAAATAAGAAATTAAGATGATAAAAAAGACTTTCATTGCTTATCTATGGTATTCCCCTATTGCCCTTCTATGTTGATCGTCATCTCCCTTGAGTATAACAATTTCCTTTTTATGTCAAGAAGGAAAACCAAGGGTCTTTTTCACCTCAAATGTTTTTAACTAAGAAATCCAAAACAGCTTCCCTATAACAAGTAAATTCTGTTTACTATCAAATTTAAAAATTCACAGCAGCAATGAAGCTAGAAGCCTCTGAATCTCACAAGCCATGCATTAGAAAAAGCTGACAAGCAATGAACAGTATGAATCAGACTTTTAGAAATGGTCTTCTCAGAGAAGGAAGTAATTCAGTTATTCACTACAGTCAAAGCTCAAAAACGCAGCTAATGTAGGTACGATCAGATCTAGGTTGACCTGCTTCTGCAGGGGAGTTGGACTAGATGATCTCTAAAAGTCCCTTCCAACCCCTACCATTCTATGATTCCATGACAGATTGCACAGGACTTCTTCAAACTGATCGTACTAAATACTACAGCAATGGCATGAAATTGGTCTTTTTTGTTGTTAGGATGAATATCAGTGACATGAACACTTGGTTTGACTACATTTATTTGAAAACTAAACAGCTGTTCAATTTTTTTTGTCTCTACGAAAGCAGTATTGGAATAGCATTAAGGCATCAGGACAGACATCTGTTTAACTGCATATACACCTATCTTGGAGATCTGCTAATTTTTGCATTTCTAAATAAATCTTCATTTAAGGATGAAAAACACTTCAGAAAATGTAAATGGAACATGCAGAACTCTATATGGTGTATAGAGAAAAACAAAGGCAAAAATATGTGGCTTTCCCAGACTCAAAGAATATATTAACAGCTGTACCTGGTTGAGCAGTTTATAGTTCTACTGCTCAAGCTGAGATGGGATCCCCAGGGAATCTGTGTCTGCTTTCTGACTGCATCCCCAGGGAGAGAATTTCACATTGATACTTTACTTCAGCCACTAGAGAAAATGCTGCCTCTATCTGCTCACTCCACAGTTTAATTCCAGAAAAATTTACAATATTAAAGTACAGCAGTTGTATAAGGAAACATTGAAAGAAAGTAAATGGGAGGACACTAAGTTTAACTAATCCTCCTTAGAACCCTGCATTTTAGAAATATGTAAAACTTACCTAGTTTATACAAACATATTCACATAAATATATCAATATTGTTGAGGGAAAGGGTTTTTTGAGAAAAACATTTTAATTAGAAAGGTATAAACTGGCATAAGCACAAAAAACAAAATAAAATATCCATTCAAAATCATAAATAAATAAAAATGACCTATAGAACTGTGTAATTTCTCTTATAGCAAACATTTTTAATACAGATTCAGATTTGTATACAAATATTACACAAAGAATCACCAATTAATCTCTGAACAAAACCAGTTGATTTGTTCATGACAAATGTCAGCCACATCGTGAAGTGCAAAAAGCAATTGACTTAAATAAGTGTAACCTTTATGATTGTAATTAAAAATAGATGCATTAGTATTAGAGCTTCCTGATTTTTAAACTAGCTGCTTATTATTTTAGAAATAATGGGTATCACATAGCACATTTAAATTCATGTTACATAGTAAACCAAGTGTAACATGGGCCTAAGAAGTCCAAATTTGTCAGTTCTAGATGCAAAGTAAAAGACTGAGTTATTGGAATTTAACTGTTTAAATTCCTCTCACATGAGGTTTATGACTCTAAAAGTCATTAGAATTGGCATAAAAAATATTTCTGTCACTGCTATTGAATTAATTTGTTCCTGACAAAGATTCATATTGCAAATAAAATTTTAGGCTTGGTTAAGAAAAAACTAAGCCTGGCAAAATTTGCGTTTACTGTATTTAAAGAAGTTGTATCAACTTGTTTCACCTCCAGGATGAAGTCTTTGACAGGCTACTGTTAACCCAATAAAAGCATTGTTGATTTCCATACATGATATTTTGAATATAAATGTATGTTTCCATATCTCAAAGTTTGGCAGTGCTATCTTACAGTATTTAAATGCTTTACAAAAACGCTGCAGCCTTTCTGATGAGTCCCTATTTTGTAACCAGTGATATTTATTAAACTTTTTTCCCCCCTCAGGCCCTCATCAACTTGGTGTAATTGTAATTTATTGCTTTACTATAAATACTCAGCTATACTACTAATTCAGGATTCATTTAAGATTTGGGAAAAATCCGCACAACTTTATTCTATCACTTTCTCAGACCTTAAAGCTGTACTTACATCAGGATGAGCATATAGGAAACATTCCCTGTTTTAAGGAAACTAATTCTTTTATTTAGCATGGCTAATGTTACTGTTGACATCTTGGGTAGCATCATGGTAGTTGATCAGATTGAGGAATGAATACTTTGGAAGGGAATATCTACCCGAGGAAAACAGCTGAATTCAAACTAAAAATCTAGTAATTTCAAGTACACTCTTCTGTTACTTTCTGCCTCTCAGTATCACAGTGTAATGATGCAACTGTACTTTGATAATTTGCTCTACAATTGCACATAATTTTCTGTAGGTGAGACACAGACCACATATAGGAAATGAAAAGCATGCTGAAACACAAGCTACAGCAACAGATACACAAAACAGTCATTAGCTGCATTTTGCCATCTGCTTCTTCATGCAAGAGAAAAAAGAGAAAACAGGAGTCACATGGTTTATGAGGCAATTCTGAAACAGAGGCATTAAAAAAGCAAACAAGAAAAAAAATGATTATGGCATTTGATAGGGAGGGGGGAAAAAAAAAATCACTTAAACTGATCTTTGAGTGGAAGGAATACATTTAAAGAAATGTAGCAGATGGAGTGCAGAATAACATCTCCAGTTAATTTATTTTTGAAGTACACAATGAGGTTTAGGATATAATTGAATTAAAGAGTCAGAGGATGAAATAACCTTTTTCTTGTTCTGCATATTGTTCTCAGAAAAAGAAGCAGAGCAACTTGCCTGAGATTTTGAGAAAACAGACTAAAAATCACACTAAAAAAATCTCATTTTACTGTGAGGGTGACGGAGCAGGGCAATAGGCTGCCCAGGGAGAGTGGGACACCTTCCTTGGAGGTCTTCAAGACCCATCTGATCATGTTCCTATGTGACCGGGTCTAGGTTGACCTGCTTCTGCAGGGGGGTTGGACTAGATGATCTCTAAAAGTCTCTTCCAACCCTACCATTCTGTGACTCTCAATTTCAATTATTTTTTTTTCTTACTTAATGGATCTAATATAAACCTGCTGGTTGACAAACGTGGCGAAGTAGCAGCAAAATGGCCGGTCATTAGGTTCCTAGACTGCTTCACTATTTAGTCATCACCAGAATACGGTGCTTGTCATGCAGGTACACCAGTTGCAAATTGAAATGTTCCTTCTGCTTTTTAAGATACTTTGCTTTGAGCAGCTTTCATCTTAAAAGGCTATAGTGATCTATTAAGAGATACAGCCTTCAATATCTATATTGGTTTCAATATTAAATGTATGTTCTTAAAATTAGTATGCATGTGTAAACAAAACATCTTGACCTCAGGACATACATGCAAACAAGAAGGTTTTATTTATCTAGTGGCTAACTTCTATTGCTTCATGGAAAATGTCAAGAGTATCAATTAAAGAAATTCATCCACTCTGTCAGAGGTGTTTTCTTTCGCTTGTCATGCAGGTAGGTGGGTTACCAGCAAAGTCAATGTGTATAGAAATTCGCCACTGTCTCAAGTCATACATAGGTAAAGAAAAACATCCAGACAATGTAAGTTAAGTTACTGTAATTTTTTCAAAAAATAAAATAATGCTCGTCCTTCAATCAATTTTAACTTTCTGGCTTTCCAAATCAATCTCTCAGGAGAAAGGATAATCTTGGTGCTTTTTTTGGATATCTATTCCCACCAACTATATTTCTATCACTCATTCATATCCTTAGCGTGAAATTTTGCAGTGATAATCAAGTGGTACTCTATGTACAGGACAGCCTTTAGTGATCTACTTGCATGCCCTTGGCATTCAACATGTTGTAGTCCCAGAACATTTTTTCCCCTATTTCTGAGCCCTTCCATTGTATGAAACATCTTACTTTAATAAGGCAATAAGGGCAAAGAAGGAAATAGTTATGAATTCCAACATTAAACATGGATAAGATCCAAACAACATCCAGATCTACTGCCTTAATCACTCTGCAAGCCCTGAATCATATTTTGTATTTATGAACAAGTTATATCTATAGAGGTACAAAAAAAAATAATGCACAAGATACATCACCAATGCAAGATTAAAAACCTTTGTATTAGCAGCACATTAGATTGTGATTGAGTTGGGATGGTATTACACTAACAGAGGAGAGAAAAAAAGATCAGGGAAATGTGGACTGAAGCTATGATGAGAGTATCAAAGAGAAGGTTTTGCAAAATAGGATCATATTTTCCTGCTATTTTGTCAAATTCTGACTTGGGCAAATTATAAAAGGATGCACAGAACTGAACAAAGAAAAGACAAAATGGATAGTCTTCAAACACCCAGAGCATACCTGGGGCAGGAGAAGGTGAGAATATCACTTCTACACTCCATGAGTTATGGAAATACTGGTAGGAGGGATGTGCCTGCCTTTATGAGAAAGATCTCAAAAGAGAACACAAATTGTCCTCAAATTTGCTTTGACTGTGAATTGGACTCTTCAAGAGTAAGAGTCAGCCTCTAGAAATTTCAGATTAGCTTATTTAACAATAATTGAGGGCTAAAACAACCCATATCCCAAGACTGATGAAATGTTTGATAAGGCTTATTACAGCATAGTCTATAACATAAGTCTTCCAAAACATCTAGAAAGTTGGCAGTTGGATGTTACATTGCCAACTTATTCCATGGCATTTTTGTAACAGCTATACTTAATTCTGTGAGGGTAAGAGATCAGGTACACTAAGACAACAGTTTAGTTATGACACAGAATTATACTCAAGTTAATCCTTTTATTATTGATGAAAGTTGACTATGTGAAAAATTTAGAGCAGAGATATGCAAATATATGTCTGGAAGGGCAGTTAAATTTCACTGAACTCAATTCAGAGCTTTTAAAATCCATTAAAAGATTTTATCCTTCTCTATCATGGGGATAAAACCAAAAATCTGTCTCAAAAGGCTCTTGGAAAACTCTTAATACCAATACATATAGTAGCTCCCTCTTGGTTTTTTTTCCCCATGGATTTTTAATCTACTCCCACTCAGATCTAATCTACTTTACTGAAAAAGTGCTCTCCCACTCCACACTCCATCCCTTTTCTATTTTCTGCTGTCCTTCTGTTGAGGACCACTTCTGTTCCCCAGAGCTGATCTGAAATAATCTCTCTGCATCACCTCCCTTTCCTCAGTTCCATGACAGAGTACACTGTAAAATTTACAATGCAAAGGCCGAGTCTAGGGATTTGCACAAAGATCATATCTTGGCAACACTTCACACACTTCTTGCAACTACTAAGATTGAATTTGTTTCTTGAGAACAATGGATGCAGTGTAACTGTATATTCTTTTCCATGTCAAAAACAGTAACGATCTGTAAGCTTAGCATGCATAATTGTTAATAATTGTCATGTTATGTCTGTGAAACTTTATATGCAAATCATAATTTTAATCTACTTAGAGATGATATAAAGCCCAGGAAAGTGGACTGTAGCAAGGAGATCTCGTTAAGTATTCTTCCTAAGAAGAGGAAAAAAAGAATTTTACTTCTGTCAGTTCATTAATGCATTTACATATTCAGTCATCAATTACAAGAAGTGAATGATACACTCCAGGCTAGATCATCCAAGTGAATAAAAATCTGCACACAGAATTGGTATAAATTCATAGAATGGTTTGGATTGAAAAAGATCTTTAAGATCAAGTCCAGCCATTAACCCAACGCTGCCACATCCACCACTAAACCATTTCCCTAAGCACCATGACTACACGTTCTTTAAATACTTCCAAGGACAGTGACCCCATCACTTCCCTGGGCAGCCTCATCCACTGCTTTATAGTCCTCTCAGTGAAGAAGTTTTTTCTGATATCTGATCTAAATCTCCTCTGGCACAACTTGATGCTGTTTCATCTTGCTTTCTGGGAGAAGAGACCAAAGTCCACCTTTCCACAGCCTCATTTCAGATAATTATACAGTGCAACAAGGTCTCTTCTCAGCCTCCTTTTCTCCAGGTTGAATCAACACAGTTCCCTCAGCCACTCCCCAGAGGGCTTGTTGCCTAGACCTTTCATCAGCTTTGTTCCTGCTCTTTCAACGTGCTCCAGCACCTCAACATCTTTCTTGTAGTGAGGGGCATCCTCAAACTGAAACAAATTTGAATATGGAAAAGAAGCATATCTACTGTCTCTGCCAGCTCTTGTTTCGTAACTTCTCTGAAAAGGTCTGGCTAAGAAGTCACTGAAGAGTTCATTGTTTTATAAGCCGTTACAGCACATTAAGTTATGACTCTGCATCTTCAAGGGCAGAAAGTTACTGTAGCTAGGCTAGTTTTTTCACACACTTTTTCTTGCAAGAGATATTTTGTGATATCAGGCATGCAGTAGTATCATTCACAACCTATTCAGTGTTATCTCCTCATGACAGGTAACTTGTCATTATATGCTTTGCTTTCCTTCCCTTACTGCAAACTGGCAACTTCTGCACACTTTTCATTGTGCAGGTGCTTTCTTTTGGCAGACTTGTTCAGATAATAGAGCAATCCAATCAAAACATCACTGGGAACCCTTGACAGAACATTTGCTGCTTGAGAAACATTTGCACTCACCATATGGCAAGGGCAGCTTAGGCTATGAAACTGTGATAATTTTGGGTTTTCCTCAGTGAGGGCATCTGAGATTTATGATGGCCAAAATTCATTAAGTGTTGACAAAGCCATCCAAATGTTTAAAGCAATTTTGTAGGATAGTGCCAGAGATGAGTAAGGGAGAGACATTTGGCTTTCATTGCCATTTATACAAGGACATATCTACTTCTACAACCATTCTGTACCTAACAACCACCAATCTATATTAAAGTAGTGGCAGCAGCTTTCTATAGTAAAGAAACAAAATTAGAACAGCTTGCAATACTAGTCATACTGTTTGCATTTTTTATTCAGCATTTTCAGTAATGTACTTACCAACACACGAAAAAGAATAACGTGACAGGCATGATAATCAGATTGCTGCTTTTGCATTTTAAAAGCATTGGAATTCTTAAATATACCATACTCTTTAATTTGAAAATGGAAGACACTAATTTGTGTTTACTGTAATTTTTAGAATAAGAATCTGTTCTATGTTCCCTTACATGGAAAATATAGATAATACTTATCTGACATCATTCAATCCATTATAAGATCTCACCATAAATAACTGCAAAATATGCACTAGCATAAATTATCAAGAACCATTTAAAAACCCTCACAAATAATTGCTTGTCAGTTTATCTATATAACACATTTCACAGCAATAGCACAATCATGTTTCTGTAACAACAGTAAATTTTATTTCTCTTGCTCTTCAGACAAAGGAACTTCTGAAAAATACCTTTAGCCCTCTTCTACGGATACTTGGTTACTCATGAGCCAGGTGTTCAATATAATTGTTTTGGTTTGTTTGTTTTTTTTCAATTCCATGGAAGAGATTTCCGTTAATACACAGAAAATGATGCCATATAATGAAAACATAAGGACAAACATCCCAATAAACAAAAAGGAAAAAAATGAAGCACATGTTTACAACTTTACAAGTGGTTTAGCACTAAGTTGCAGACATTCCACAGACAAGATAGTGTTTTGTCTCTTTCATGCTTTCTTCTCTTGACTGTTTGGTTTTGGAATGTATAATCTATTAAGATTGCAATAATCATTCCCTTTTACTCTTTGTGTTTTAAGACTTATATTATTCTCTAGAGTGGTGTGTAAAGTAAATAATTCTTATTGGTGACTACTTCATCTTCCTCAGCATTGGTTCCAAGAATTAATTTGATGTCAGAAGACTAATTATCATAACCAAGGAGAACAGTTTCTTCATTTAAAAACAATCTCCTTAATTTTAATCAGTGAAAAAGTAAACTCATGTTTAATATACTCAAAAATCCAGAGCCTAAAGCTTACCTGAGACACTGATCCAAAAGATGATGGGCTCCATAGACCATCTTTTCTTCCTCTGTTAACTTGAGTAATAGCTAAACAAGTCAGTTTCTACCTATCCCAACTCATGATATGAAAAGTTCATGACATTTGAAATAAGCAGAGGGCTCTGTTCCAAAAGCTTCTGTAAACCAAAAGGAAAAGTGGATTGAACATGAGGTCTTGGAACATGGAGTGGGAGTAATGCTTGTTTTGTTTGATCTCCAAGCTAGCAGCAGGACAACTCTATCAGATTCTTAAAAAAAAAAAAATCTAAAATTGGATGTCTGTCCTTCCTTAGCAGTCTGGATGAATGGCATAATGACAGCCTGGAACAGAAGCTTGTTTTACTAGCATTTAAAACTTAACAGTGATTCTTTCCCTACTGAAGAAGAAAAATAAAGTTACAGGCAACTAAAGTTGCTTCCTACTGCTTCTGCTGGGCTATCTGTCCATAAGGATGCTTCATCATTTTACTATCCTTAAGTGCTACAATTGTGGTAGATTATTCCAAAGTAGCACAATGGCTAGTAACATCACTTGAAAGGCTTTGGACAATTGTATTGTAAAGAGCATGATCCTGGGGGCTGATAGTCCTGAAGTGCCACACTGGAGTATTTAGTGACTGGTATTGAGATGACAAAAGTCTAAAACTAGGAACCAAGGGAGGGAAATATTACAGCAATATTAGACTATAGATTGTATTTTCATGAACTACAGCACAGCTCCACAAATTCAAAGCAAAGATTTACAACAATGTAGTAGTCAGCCTAGGCCATCTACACTTCTACCAATCAACTCCCAGCTCAGATATCATGTAGGATAAGATAGTGAAAGGTAGTGTCTTGGTTTTGGCTTACGATAGGGTTAATTTGCTTTCTAGTATCTGGTACAGAGCTGTGTTTTTCATTTAGAGTAGCTCACCAAAGAACTCATCTAGGTGGGTATTTTAATGTCCCCAGAGAAGGAGACCTGGAATATAACCATTAAATATACCAGATCTTTGCAATATTTTAGACAGGTAGTGAAAACAGTAAAAATTAAAGTTATTCAGTTTGTCATGACCTTCTATTCTGTCATAAGGATGTCTTAAACCTCATGTTTTAAAGACAAATTAATGCTTGAAATACTTAGCTGACCTAGAATCCTGCATCCAGTCATTTTCCAATGATCTTAAACAGATTTTCAAATTCTAAAGTGACTTCTGGATACCCAAGTACCTAGTACCCTTGGTATAAGCAAGCAGAAGCGTTATAACTGAACATATACGTTCTTTTGAACTACTCCAGCTGTAAAATGAAGTGTATGAATGAAGTGCATTGCTGAAGAGGACCATTAATTCCTTACACAGCTTTGAATGATGTACGCTAACAGAATGTACTTCAAGGAAAATGTGGTCATGCATAACGCAGCAAAGATTAATGTCTACAGAGGAGATGAAGGTTCTGCGTTTTCCCCAGGGGAGGGATCATTTCTTTGCAAGCACAGTTCAAGTTATATATTCAATATACAGAACAGGACTTCAGAATTTAATGTATATTGGAAAGAAACAATATGCATACAGTCAGCTTTATTCAGATAGACACTTTAAACAGTGAGAAATTTGAGCTCCTCTATACTACTATACAGATGCCCTGCCTGTGAGAGATTCCTTCTCCAAATCATTCGTCCATCTAAAGAGTTTTTCATTAGATATTCATTTTTAGAAAGGTTGTAGGTGGCTGGCTTTAGGTTCCTGAAGTTTTACTGTTGATGAGTGAATAGTCCCAGAGTCTCTAACAAAAATCAGCTTTTCAAGTTTCAGGATATTAATCTTTATTAAATTTGTTTACCTCCTCTAATTGTATTCAAACAGAAGAAAGCATTTCCATGTCTTACCTTCCTCTCTCTCTCTCTGCTTTGTCTTCCTCTTATTAAAAGAGGGCATTCTTTTGTTCAGTTCTGCAATCTGCAGAATTTCATCTAAACAAGTAACACTGCACAAGAAAAATCCACAACCACCACCATGTCTCATTCTTAAAAGTAGACAATTTTACAAAGCCCCAGTCATCATTGCACTCTGGAATCCAAGTACTATTGAAATTAAATAGAAATTAGGAGTTTAACTTCCTTGTAAAACTCTGCTCCTGAATATTTGCAAGCTAATGTTATGATATTCTATGCCAAACCTCCATAATTCTGTTTTAACATTGTGAAATACTCTAGCATAGAGATTAAGCCTTATTTATGGTGCTCCTGAAAAGAATGCAGTTGTTCTGCTAAGGAACATGTAAAGAAAGTGAGCTGCCTAGCCAGCTGACCTCTTGATCGATGTGGATCAAACTGAAGTCCATCAGTTCCATCTAAACATACAGGCCATGTTTACTCTGATGCATCCAAATCCTGTTGGACATAGCTGCACACATAGATAGATTTGAGTAGTCATTTATAGCAGAAGCAGTACACATTCACATACTTTATCCCTTTACTCCATTACTGAAAACAGACAGTGCTGCAAAATTGCAACACAAATAGTATATGAAAGTCTCATTTAGATGTCCCTACAACTAAAGTGCTTATAACTGAAAAAATATAACAAAATAATCAAAAAGTCATAGTTAAAGAAGGAAAAGATCTGCAGATAGAATAATTGTTATAAGAAGGTGAGGGAAGATGAATAAGCCACAAGCTTTTCATAAAAGTCATCTTTTGAGTATATTTTATCAGGTTTGCTATTTTTTCACATTTTAGCATTAGACTAAAAGCTTAGGGGCTTTTGTAGGGGGAGAAGGAATTTTGGAATCAATTCTTATTTAGTCATTAACTTGCTACAAAATGTGGGAATAGCTTTAACTTACTGCTGGGAGAGTGTGTGGGGATGTGTTTGTGTGTGTACCCTCCTTAAGACATCCCCATTGGTCTCTGCCCAGATCCAGGCTAAATGCAAAGTGCTATGACAACAAGAATCTATGTATGACATCATGAGTACACTCAGTTTCTTGAGAACAGAAAAATGGCCGGAATAAAATAAATCTATTCATGACACAGACAGTATGCTTTTGTAGTATGACAGTACTATGCAATTTCTTTGTTTTTACTCAAGTTTTCTTTCAAAAGGATTCTGAAGTATTTTTAGACCTTCTATTAACTATTCCATGTTCTAAAGACTGGAACAAAATACTGACACAAAAAATCTGAGTTGAATTAAGCCCAGTTATTAAGTCCTGGTTTCTTAAATGTAAAGAGTTGAATACCTGCATACCCTATCTCTGACTACAAGCATAAAAGTGTTTTATCCAATAGTTTTACTCATATGTATATGCAGACCTCAAAAGAGAATGGATGCTTTGTGTGTTTTTCTGTACCATAGTGATCTTTCCAACTGTACAAGAAGAAACATCCAGAAGAAAGTGTCAAAACAGACATTTTCTTGGAGAAAGAAATGTCAATATTTGAGATGCAGATGATTGGGCAATGATGTTTATTTTTAATTAGAACTGAATACTTTGCCTCCAACTGCTTACAGGGGATCTGTACACTGAAAGGACAGAGTTTATTACAGTGCCAGAGACATGTTGTCTCAGCTGCTTTTATATTGATTAGCTATGCTATCATGGGATGTCAGATGTCTTCTGAATTGTGATTGTACTTTGTATGCACTTCTCTTACCCATTAGAAGTGTATTAAACCAAAAAGCCATTAATATACTTACTATACCCATAAGTCTTTAGAGATGTGCATGTGACTGACAAGGCAAAGAAAGTGTTATGAAATACAGTCAGGTTCTAATCCCTTGATCACATGGATTGTCAAGTTATATATTGTTGTAATAACTATCACCATAACAATAACATGAATGGGAATACTCCAAGGAAAGATTGGAATGCAAGTCAAAATCTGGACCCTGTTGTCAGCTCTTGGTCAGCACTCTTGGTCAAATCATCTATGTCTCTATTCCTTTTCCCTCCTGCAATTATCTATCTATTGGAATATTGATACATTTGTAGCAGGATATACACTTGTTCCACATTTGGCACATCTACTAGCCTAGGTAAGTTCTGAAAACTACCAAAGACAGACTGTGGAATTTTTCATGGAGTAGTAAGTGTTCAAGAGATGCCTACAATCAGCTTTCAAGTTCATTGCTATTTAGTTTCATTTCATATTGTAATCTCTCAAGGAAGAAGTCCCAAGGTGTTCGCCTGAATCTTCAAATTAAGTAGGAACAGAAATTTAGAAATCTTTGTTATAAAGAAAAGTTGAGTGATCCACAAAATCTTTCCATACTGTTTGCTGTGATTTGAAATTAAAGGTTGCTTTTTTTTTTTTCTTGCTAATTACCCCTTTACCCCTTGTCCTGTTACGATATACAATAGAAAAGACAGATGTCCCAACCTGCTGACACCCACCTTTTAGATATTTATAAATGTTAATAAGATCACCCCTCAATCTCCTCTTCTCCAGACTAAACAGCCCCAGTTCCCACAGCTTTTCCTCCTATGAAAGATGTTCTGGTCCTCTGATCACTCTGAGAAATGCTGGTGGAATGGATAGAGAAAAGAATAATCTGTATCCCTTTCTTAAAAGTCAGGGAAATGACAAATGTGTTCTTGTGATATCACTTCAATAATGTTACAGTCCTCAAAATAGTTGTGGTTGGACATTTTGTTAGAGGCTTCAAAAGAGTTACAATGCTGGATTTCATTGGTGTAGTGTTTAAGAGATTTGTTTTCTGAAGAACGTTTAAATCTTAGTGTTGGATCTTGAATGTACTAAGGCTTGGTAGGGACAGACAGATCTCTGTCTTCAGTATCTATTTACTTGGATGCAGATATTGGAAATGCAGATTTAAAGAATCAGATGCTTAGCTTACTGGAGCAGAGTAAGTAAACTCTGAAGGTAGGACAAGATTTAATCTCATTTTAATGAAAATTTTCCCCAGTGTCAGCCTTATCTTTATTTTTGAATTACTGTAGCATTAATTATTTCCATTTTAATGTTTGAAAGTGACTTGGCTGAATTGCTTTCTAAATTGGTTAATTGAAGAGATATGACTGAACAAAGTTTAAATACTGCAATTTACAGTTATTGAGGTGTAGGGGCAAATATTTGTTTTTCTTACCATATTTAGTACTCCATAAAATAAAACTATTACTTAAATTTAATCTGAGGTAAACAAGATCTCATCAAGACACAACAAATGCCACTGGAAACCTGGTGTGAAAGAAGTTAATCCCTGTTGAATTACAGAGTTAATGAAGTATGGAAACGATGACATTTAATATCTTAAATGAAAACCACTTCAGGGAACACTTCAGCACTTTAAACTGGTATCTCATAATTTGATCTCACCTGAGTAATCCAACATCAGTTTAACTGCCAACTTTTCCAACACTGAATGAGTTTCTGGTACTGCTATCAGAAGTAACTATTGGAGGTAATTCTACCAAGAAGATATTTTCTTGTCTACATACCTAGTTACAAATTGGAGTCCAATTCAGAGCTGCTAAAAATTGTCAGCTTTTAACCGTTTTTAATGGCACTTCACTGTTTACCTTTTCTAATGCAGTGATGATTAACATATTTACTTTTAATCTTGAGTCAGTCTACAAAACACCAAGTCTGTTGGTGACAGGTGTACCTGAGACAAAGACAGAAAAGGATCCCTGCACAGGAGTCCACAGGGCTCACTGAAAGAACTTTAAACCAGATTTGAAGAGTGAAAAGATAGTAATTTGTGTGCTCATGCCTTTAAAAGCACATAGGTAGGTAGATCGAGCTGTCATTAGTTAGATTGGGAGGTGAGCTATTTTTAAAATAACTACTGAGAAATGATCATTTAATTTGCCTGATAAAACAGTAATCAGTGATTTATTTTAAAAGATCTTACATAGCCTACTACGTGGCATGGAATGACTGAAAGTGTTTTTAAACCTCACATAAGGTGGTCAATAATTTTTAAAAGTAATTAAAAAGAGAAATGAGATCTCAAAGTTGGACTAACCTAAGGATTGTCAACCATTTGAGGTTAATCAGCAAGTATCAGTACCCAACACTTCTTAAATCATCTCCCAAGAAACAATCAGGAGCTTAGCCTATATTAATCTTATTATTAATTAAGCACCAGAGATTCAGCTTTCAGCCTTGTTACAAAAGTCACATCTTGCTGCAGCTTGGTAATTGTGTCCTCTAATATCAGGAAGCAAGTAAATATACACAAGAACATATAATCCTGTACTATATTGCAAATACTATGCAGCTTGCACAGTGCAGTCAATCAGCAACATTTTCATTGATTTTACTATATCTGTAGTGTTAGGTCTCATGATCAGTGATAGTGCATCAAAAAGGAACTGTGGCATACTCCCAAGGCTTCCCCAGACATCTGAAGAGAGATACAAACCTCTTCAAACTTGATCTATTTAAATAGCACAGTGAGGAGGTTGTAGTTTCTCAGAAAAGGTAAAAATATTATGAGCGCTCTTGGTTTTAGTTTGAAAAAAACATGAACTTAACTACATCTAAAAACTGTTATCCTTTATTCATTTAAATCACAATTCCTTATTTTAGCTGACTCTAACCAAAGCTGATCATCATCAGCTGCCATCAGATGACAGTAAATGTTAAGGACATGCTGTGAGATGAAGAAGAAAAATAAAAAAGGATAATAGTTCAATTGCGCAGCCAGTTAAACAATAAGCTATTGTTTAACAAATTCAAAACATATAAAATGTTTTAAGATAACTCACTAGTTACATGGTTTTCAAAACACTGTTTGTTTTGTTTTTGTAGGTTTATTTTTATAGGAAACCACACAGAATGCATGCACAAGAAGTATAGTAACGGTAGAAGTTTTGATAGAACAAGAGCTTCTGTATCCTCTAAGAGCATGGACTGGTAAACTTAGAACAAGTGACTGTATTTTCCTATTTCTTCCTGCAGAGTGTATCACCACCTTACTGCACATTGTCATAGGATGGTAGGATGAAGCCATGACTGCCACAGAACTCAAAAAAGTGACTAGATACTGAAAAAGGACAAAGCACTCATTAATCCAAAGCTTTGGTCATATTTTGCACTGCAGAAGATATTCGTTTAGGAGACTATGTAAGGCAGCAAAGCAATTCAAAAGATGCTTTTGGAGACCTTCGAGATATACAGGGAAAGTGCAAAGGAGATCTCTTAGGTGGGGGTGGCAACAGCAGTGATGTTAGTCCTAAAGCTGAGCTCTCCCTTGAATTCCTCTACCTAAGGCTCCTTGTAGATTCAATCTTTCTCTAAAACATACTTTCTTTTTGCTGCAACACTCTACTGAACCTCTTAAATAAAAAGTGGGAGGGCTTTAGTTAAAGAATTTTTAACACTTCAAGGAAAAGTTATGTTTCACTGGAATTTATACTCTGTATCACCGAGGCATTAAAAATGATGCAAGTATGTTAGGCAATTACTATTAGCTTGTTACCAAACTAGGTGGTGTGCAGATAAATTTGGGGTAACTGATCTTCAGCTTCTGTTTTAGATGTGGAGTATCAGCATATTATTTTCTTCTAGTGAACAACATGTACAATTTTGTCTCAGAGAATACATTCCAAGAAGAGACTTGAACTAGAAAAGAGTAAATTCATTTGCTACACTGTGTTAAGTGTAGTAGTGTTTATACATTGAACTTACTTTAAGTTAGTAGGAGAATGTATCAAAAGATTTATTACTACCACTTAAATGTTTACATTCCTAAAAATCCTTTTTCAGACTGAGCAAGTTTTTCAAATCTAGTTGAAAATATTCTTTGCTGGAAGGTCATTTTTTAAAGTTATATTAAAAGGCTAATAAAAACAACATGTTTGAAATTCTCTCTCAGTTCACAATTCTTTTAAGGAAAAAAAGCTAGGATTTCTAACCAAAGAGGATGCCTGCAGATGCAAACTCTACTTAGCCCTAGAAATCATAACTGTTTCAAAATTGCCAGTAATTGGTACTAATCCCTGCTACAGATCAAGAGAACCAGAGGTGGTCTCATGGAAGGATCATAAAAAGATAAATTATAGTAGTACTCCTACCTTTGAAAATGCTCAATATGAAGAATTCAATTTCATAAGATTATTTCTATCTTTTATCCTATTAAGAAAATTAGGAGACTTATTGGATAGCCTCTAATTTATGACTTATGTATTTACATTGTAGCACAAAATATACAGCACACAACTCAGAAAATTCACAGATTTCCCCTATGTTGTGTGAAAGTTGAATTACAGAGATGCCAATTTCATGGTTGGTGTTACATTTTACTCTGCAGTACTTAAGACTTCATCTCAAAATGAGATTCGGTTGAAAAGCCACTTGTTGAAAGATGATGTGATACAGTCTTTTTATCTAAAATATGTTGTTAATAGATAACACAAAGGTCAACAACTCATACTTTCATATTTTCTACATTGTCTTGCAAGTCCTTGATACACAAGAAACACAAGTGTAGAGTAAGGCAGTAGCTTTTGTCTAATAAGGGCTAGTGTCACCACTAGTTTTATTTACAGAGATTGGAGAGTCTTAGCAGGTGCTTAATAAAGGATCTGGGACATGGCTGGGACTTCAACATATGCATTCTTGGCATTTCATATCTAGCCAGAGGAAACTGACGTCAGCTAGGAAGAGAAAATAAAACCAAACCAAAAAAGCCCAGACAACCCGTCCCACATTTAAAATATTCTGATAACTAGAACTCCAATCAAGAAAACGAGAAGCAACAGCTTCCAACTAGTTTTCAAGTACAGGACTGCAGTTTTATACACAGGACAGAAAGAAGGCAGATAGGATATCCAGCTCTTAGATGTAAGAAAGTAACCACAAGTGAAACAAAATGGAAAACCCGAAGTGAACCAAGAACTGCATTTCATACAATCCTCCTTATGAAACATCCAGCTATGAGGCAGTATTACATTCAAGCCCTTAGAGAATTTCACAAGGGGAGTCAGGTAAGGAGACTCCAAAAGGAAGATAAGATCACCGAAATGCTTCCAGAGAAGTAGGGTTATGTCCTTGCTTTGATGTTCTAGGTAAATAAAACGGGCAATCCTTCATCCCCTCTTCCTTGATTGAGAAAATTAGTTTCAAAACATCAGGAATCCCAGGAACACAATAAAAAAATGAAGAGGAATATTTATGAATTAGATTTAAGAAATGTAATTTTGTAAATGAAGCTGAAATCACTATCTATAGTGGAGATTTTCTGACAGTTTGGGGATTACAAAGAAAAATGCCTCTTTTGACAGTGATTTCCTCCCAGCTGTGAACTCTCAGCATGGTTGGACTGTCATAAGTAATAAAAGCAGAGGAATTGTTTTGAAGCCTTACACCAGTAAGAAGAGTATGCCATTAGTGTTACATTATGATTTTATACATTCCCTTGAGAAGCTCCAGATATTAAATGCTTCTGCAGCAAAGCTACAGAAACAGAAAGGAATCACTTCATGTCACGGTGATTTCCATTTCCTAAGAAAATAGAATAACTTTCTGAAAGCTACCCCTTCCTAATGCTCTGCAACAATGTGCAAGACTGACAAAGTTCTTCAAGTACTGAATCAACTGAAAGATCATCCTGGGTTCTTCAAAGTATCCTTCAGAGTTGCACATGTCAAAAACATTTTAAGTATTTTTTAGTAACTGCACACTGACAAAAGGCACACTGATAACACATTTTGTCTCCTGCTGCTGTCCTCCATGAAGAATTTAGCCAATATGAGCTAATAGCCTGGGGATCATTGCTATGGGGAAGTTGATATAGGAGAGCATGAGACAAAGAAACAAAGTGGGATCTAAAACTGATCTTCTAATGCCACTAAAGTGAAAGAAATATGGCAAATGCTAGGGCTGACAAAGACTAGAAGACCCAGAAATACTTCTGTCACAGTTCATTGTCTGCAATAGAGGTTACCTGTAAGGCCATTCAAGAAACAGTCTACCCATAACTGCTTCATAAATGGAAAGTGACTTTTAACTGTTGTAGTCTCTCAATTTACAGACCAGGAAAGAAGGGCAAACTATGAATATTTTTTAAATGGTTTCAGGCAGAAATATGGATCTATTGAAGTAACACCACAAAGTTTTTATTTTTCAGTTAGTACAGTCCCTCTATGCTTACAGTCTAGAGAAGATTATATATTTTACAGTACAAAATTACAAATATATTTTAATTATTTGGCCACCTACAAACTCTGCACAGAAAGCCTGGAAACACTCTGTTTCTAAAGAAAAAATCAGTACATTTGTTTTGGATGCTTGGTGTATGTAGGTATGTTGCACACAATTTCTATAGAGGAAAAAGTAAGAAGCCACCAAAAAAATATGCCCACATCAGTTATTAAACAACAGTACAAATAATCTAACCATTAAAACTCAAAATGTATGTTTTAATATTTATTTTTCCTTAAATGTAAATAGACTATGAAAATATATTGGGGAAAAAAACTGAAGTCAGAAGCCAAAATAGCCCACATCCATTAAATTCTCATGTTGTCTTTTTCATAAACTACATATTTACAAGGTATTTTAGCATATTTTATTTTAAAAATTATTCAGCAGATTTATC
The DNA here is from genome assembly GCF_028858725.1 of Colius striatus. NCBI lineage: Eukaryota > Metazoa > Chordata > Aves > Coliiformes > Coliidae > Colius > Colius striatus. The sequence goes on from NC_084762.1 coordinate 12,019,250, forward strand.
TTTACTGGTATATCTTTGTTAACTGCAAAAAAGTTCTCTTCCTTCAGAGTAACTCAATGAGAGGAGATTAATTTCATTACAACAATCTTATAATTAGTTTTTGTTTACTTAATATGATCCTGAAGCTGAAGAATAAGTTAATTAGAAGCATTTCCAAGTAATGACAGGTCCCACACATTGCCTGGAATACAAATGTTACCTCTGCAAATAGGGGTGTTGGATTTGCAAGCTGAATTCAAGAATTAGTGATGGTACTCTCCATGAGAAAAGAAAGTAGGGAATACAAGTCTGATGTTTTTTCCAGCTAATCAAAACTACAGCAATGTAACTTTATAACTAATTCCAAAAAAACATAAGCTGTCCTGGGACAAACTCAATATCCAAAAACTTAAAGATTTCAATCAGTTGTTTTGGACTAAACAACATGCAAGTTAAATTAAAAGGAAAAGATATTTTTTCTACTCAAGACCAGACTCCCATTTCAATGAAGGAAGTTTTCCTAGCATACATATACCTTAATATATGACCACAGATCCTCAGTAATCACAATCATTGTTCATGACTGATTTCATTTCAGGACTAAAAATGCTTTACAAATACTATGATGTTCCCTAAATCTACTAGAAAATAGGCACCTTATTTTAAGCCTCATTTCATAGTATGAAGGTCCCTTCCAATCCTATCATTCTATAATTCCATAACACGGTGTTGTGCTCCTAGTTATTTAGTAGTCTAATGGACTGAAATGGTAAAACTAAGATTTTCTTAAAGTAGGAGAAGACAACAGGGCATAAAATTCACAGAAATCAAGATTTTCTTAAGAAATAAAAGGAATTACGAGAACGCCAGCAGAAACACACAATAAGGCACCGCACAATACCTACCAGTGGAAGAACTAGAGCATTTGTCATTTAAAGCCAAGAGATGTTGTACCTGGTAGATAGAATTTTTATGATTGGAAAAGACCTTTAAGATCACTGAGTGCAACCAGTTACCTCACACTGCCAAACCCATCACTAAACCATATCCCTCTACTTCATCTAGGGATGGTGACTCCACCACCTCCCTGGGCAGTCTGTTCCAATGCTTAACAACCCTCTCAGTGAAAAAGTTCTTCCTAACGTCCAATCCAAACCTACGATATGAGCCTCTCTAATGTCTGCCTCAAGATGAAAATCATGAGCAAGATTGCACTATTATGACTGCTATCTTGATACAGACAAGCAGTAGAGAAGCTTGAGACAGAAATAGCAACCAGAGGAGGTTATAAGCAACAAAGAGCAAGAGAAAGTGAAAAGTGATGGATTTAATACCCTTGACACAACTGTGGGAAGAAGATAAAGGCTTTTCTATTATTGAAAGCTAAAGGTCTAACATACTTATTCCTCATTTACCATGGAATTACAAGGCTTAAAGAAGCATTGCGTGATCATTGAACTCGTCTCTTACTTTAAGGCATGTTTCCATCTGCATCATTTCTGAGACACGCTTATCTACTTGTCTTTCACTGTTAGAAGCTACATCCAAGCAATTTATTCCAATACTTCCCTTCTTAAGCATTTTGTAAAGTTTTAAAGTAACTAACCTTAATCTTCCTTTCCATTTCATGAATACATTAATCTTTTATCTTATCATGGACACAGCAAAGGATTATTCCAGCTCTCTTCATAATAGTTCTACATATTTAAGATTCTCCTCTTAGAATAACACAAGTCATATTTTTCTTGTAAGCTATGTTTAGTATACCTATGATCATTCTGATCATCTCCTCTGAGCTTTTTCCAATTACACAGTGCAAGGCTCAGAACTGGACAGAAGCCAAGACCTTCCTTGTACTCTGTAGGGAAGGATGGCTTCAAAAGGCCTAAGAGTCTGTAGGCTTGCTTATACCAGAATATAGTATTTACATTTCTTCCAGAACATCAGGACTTCCCTTGGTTACATCAGCTACAGAACCACTACTGAGCTTTTTGAAATAGCTGCCATCACTATTGCATTTTTTATAACAGCTGTCATCAGAACATTTGTTTGACATCCTATACTTATGCAACTTTTTAATTCCTGCTTTAATATACATTCTCCCAAGTTTTGCATCATATTTTTCAGTAACTGTGGCTTCAACATTCTCAGTTTTCAAGGTTTTAATCCCTCAGTTCTGTGACATCATGTTTTTGTCTATATTTCATTGCCCAGGTTACTAGCAACACACTGTAGAATTAACAGCATCAGAGCATTATAAGTTGCAGGAATTCAAATGTTCTTGGCTACAGTTTTCAACAATGCTTCCAAGGTGACAAAATAATATTGCCAAAAGAGAGAAAACCACATAAGGTGTTATGTATTTTGACAACTTCCTTTTTCACCTTTAGTTAAGATTTTCAGATTTACACACTAATACCTGGCATTTGGTGAGTTTTTGTCGTTTCACCCCATAGCAAATTAACAAGATTTTCTATGGAGAAGTGTTCTATGAACTATTTGTCTAGGGACAAGCAATAAGTACCTGTATCATAATTTAAAATTGTGTGGCTTAGTCCAATTAGGGGATTAATATTTGGTGAATAAAGTATTCACAGACTTAAAAACTTTTGAAACCTGATGGGTTTTTTTTTTTTACTACTAGTGATCAAGAGCTCAATAATTGAGGAATAACAGCCCTAAAACAACATTTTTTTTCATCAAATTCAAATCTTAAGACACTGTAGATAATTCATTTGAACATTAATGAGCTATGGATTATAAATCTTGTGTGATATATACATGTTAACACACACATAAAGATCACCCTTTTCCATAGTTGGTGGCAAAGATGTTGAACTCTATGAAGTGCAAGAGTTCTGCATCTTAAACATGTTCTGAGCTCAATAAGGAAACTGTATTTATAGTTGTATCAAGATAAAGCTGGCTCTTTGATCTGAGTAATGTGTTGCATTAGTGTCAAATAAGAACCATCTAACTAAGATGAGTCTAAAAAGAAAGTCTAAACTAAAAAGACAAAAATTAGAAAAATTAATCTTAAAATAAAACCAATATCTCTATATTTATTCAGAGAAAGAAACAGATTATTTTCCACTGAAGTGATAAGCAAGAAGAAAACTTTTAAATGACTTTTTTTGCTGTATCAAGATCTAAACCACATAATTCTTAACTCTGAGATACTCTGTATTTCAAAATATCGTATACATAAGTGTCTGTCTTACAAAGGAATTGTGTTGTTTCCTCCTTTTGGCTATATAATTATGAGTTCAAACATCACCTCTCATGCTAAGTATATGCACTGTTGCAATGGATTTGAGTTGGAGTGAAACAAATTGTTGCACTCCTTTTGCAGAACTGAAGCTGTTAGCTGTCTTACAACTTTGATGTTGTCATGGCATGCACACAGGTAGCTGTAACAACTCAGCTCATTGTCATCTCACCAATTTATTTGTGTGCCTGAATACTAAAGCATGTAAATAAGTATTTATCAATTAAGACGAGAGTATTACACTTGCCCTTGATAAATTTATCTTAGACAATAACACTGTATGGCTTATAGGAATAAGTGATTCATCAAGCATAATTGTTCTGAGACCCAATAGGAATGCCTGGACACTGTTAAAATGTTGTCTCATTAGAAGTTAAGACTTGAACTAGAAATTTCAATCAGGTTTATCTTGCTCGTAGTTCAGTACAAAAATTAGAAGGAAAAAAATATCTTTCCTCCCCAAGAGAGGGATCAGACTCCCAGTTTAATGAAGTAAGTTTCCCTAGCACACATGCACCTAAATACATGAGCATAGATCCTCAGTAGTCATGATCATTGCTTCTGATTGATTTCATTTCAGGACTAAAAATGCTTTACAAATACAGTGAGGTTCCCTATATCTACCAGAAATTAGGCAGTTAAATGTTGTCTCATTAAAAATTAAGACCTGAACTGGAAAAATATCTTGAGATTGTTTAAAAGTCTGTTGAATAAGCAGCAAATGAGTGTAATGCAGTATAACAGACTAGTTAGCCTCACAGTATTCAGACATCCCATGTAGTGCTGGACGCTACAGATAATTGCTTGCACCCAATTGAGTGCACTTGACCAAATTCCACATGTCTCTTCTCATTCCCGTGTTATGTCAAAGATATTCAGCTGTCTATCTGCTAATACACTGACTGGAAAAGTCGAGTGTTAGATGGCAATACTTTGAGCACATTGCAAATTCGAGATGCTGTCAAAAAGAAGTACAGTAACTGCAGTGGTCAATACAGCAACATTTGTAATAATGTTCCTAGGAAATAGTAGATGGCATACAAAGTTGACCATCCACTTCATCTTGCTGTTCTACAGGAAACAGTCTCTCTCATGGGAAGGAGATGTGTTATTGCTTTATTTGGTTTGGATTTCTCCACTATTTTCAGGACTTTTTGAAGTCGATCCTGAAAGATAGATAAAATCCCCTCTTCCTTCATGACTTTAAATCAAGTCTATGATTGCCTTTGTATCTCAGAGCCCTCTGTACTTGTCTCAAGTGCCAGCTAGCATAATTTATTTTCCTATTACTTTTTTCAATTTGTGTAAATCTATTTGGATCACCTCATCAGACTGGTATCACTCCATATTTTGACATGGATTTTTGATTTTTGTCCTACATCAGCTTTACTGGATAGGAAGGCAAAAGATGCAAGGCATGGAAACAAAATTAGTTCACATCCAAACATAATTCAATGAAAATATGGAAAATTGTTCTCAGTAGAACCAAAGACATGACAAGTTGGACAAAACACCAACACATCATGACTTTCAGTTACACATTCTGCAGAATCTGCATATGCAAGGAACACAAACTGGTAATTTTAATATGTCTGGGAAGTAAACTTTAGTGATTTTTAGTCTCTTGGTGTTTCAGTTAGTTTTAATTTTCAGATGGACTAATCATACAGGACGTTCAGCCATGTTTACATTTGATGCTGCAAAAATCTACTGCAATAAGAGTCACTTCACACAATGCTGCTTAAAAATTTCCACTAAAATATTTCAATTAACAACCATATTAACTATACAATTACCAAAATCTGTTATTCACAGAAAGTATGAGATGGGAAGTGGAAGGAGACTGAGGAAAACCCATCAGATTTAGAGGTTCTGAGAATTCTATTTGCTGCTGAAATACTTTGAAATACTCTAAAAAACTGCATGATTAGAAATGAGCACAAGAATCTCATATGGGCAAGATGCTCACTACACTGTTACTAATCACATGGAATGGCAGAGTACATATTTTTGTTAGTATGGAAATATACTTTTGAGATTAAATTGCAGAGTTTGAGGAAGACAGATTGCACATTTACTGGACACAATAACACATATTCCTGTATGTGCAGACTTCACGCTAATTCCGTCTTGATTTCCAACTCCTGCCTTAAGGACTAAGATAACTCCCTGACAGACATTACAGACATTAACCAGTCTGGTTAAGGACATGATTCTGTGCTAGGTAATAATTTCACTAGTGTTGAGCCAACTCAATTCCTGCTGGCTTTGCAGCTTAACATGTCAAACTATTTGTACGCAGGTGTTTCCTGTTCCACAATAGTGGTCTGAATAGAAGCTGGACTGACATACTTGACAAATCTTACAACCTGCAGATTGTACTGTATTTTTTCTTTTTGTTTAAGGCAAAAAAGTAAAGGAAAAAGCTGCTGGGGCTGCAGACTGTCTCCTTTATTCACATCAAAGGAGACAGCAACCAGCTGTTCTAGTAAGGTGTATTGCTTGAAAAAAGCCAATTCCTGGCTTTGCAGACTCCTCCTCCTGCTGTTGAGTTGGCAATTAAATGTATGGACTGGTAACTGTAATAAGAATTAGTAAAGGCTTCCCAAAGGCAGGGTTCCTGCATTCTCCCCAGTCTCTGGTAGCAGAGAGTTAATCTTTTTCTCTACATCCCTCCTCCATTCCCCAAGTTACAGGCATTCAGTAATACCAGTAGGAATTTTACTCCCACTGGGTTGTACAGAACATAGGGCTAATTATTTTGAAAAACTCAATTTGCTCTCCTAATGTTGCAAAAAGCTGTTACAGGTGAAGAGAAACCCACAACTTCTCTGCTATAGGGAGAAATTAATGAACTAGATGCATCTATCACGGGAGAACTCTTCAAAAAAGCAAACAGAAGACCAGAATAGTTTTGAATCACTGTTGTACATTTTATGAATAGTATGAATAATTTATATTTTTTAATACACATGCTGCCTGAACTAACAGAGTAAGTTACACTGTTGTCAGGTTTTGGGTGGGATTGTTTTTCATGCTTATAGAAGGACTTGGAGCTCTTGCAGTTACAAGGCAATATTTTAACATAAGGGAAAAGCCAAGATGTTTTTAGCTAAGAGATCATAGAATCATTTTGGCTAGAAGAGACCTTTAAGATCATCAAGTCCAGCCTTTGTTCTAGCCTTATCAACCAATAGACCATTTATACTTCCTTTTCACTTTACTTCTTTGCCCCTTAGACATCTTATTTGAACCTCCCCAGCAAGGACAATTTACTCCAAAATAATTTCTTACTGCAGAGGGAAAAAACTGACAAGACTGGCATACAAGAAAAATATTACTATTAGGGGCTTCAAAGATGAGATGCTTTTTTCCTCCTGCAAGAGCTATTGTAGCTGGCAAGACATATTTGCTGTTTACCCTCTGCTACCAAGAAAAAACACAGGAATTCTATTCTTAATAGAACCATCAACTGCTGCAGGTGTAGTAGCACAATATATGATAATCTAACCACATAAAGACCCTAAGTTGGGATCAAGCATTGTATTATACCATCCTGTATGCAAGTGTCTCCAACTCCTCATCCCTTCCCCACCCACCCACCTCTGTCCCATGGGGTACATGTCAAGAACAATAGGCTGAAGGAGAGTTGATGCTTTTTAATAGCTTGGATGTGTACAGACCACTACTCTGTGTTTTCTTATTCTTTAACATAGCCCCAATTGAAATTAAACAAGTGGGCACTTGTAAATTTCTGTTACTGAAATAACACCCTAACTATGCTTCATTACTCTAAAAATAAAGTGTGATGGGCTTCTCAGATATTTCCAACCAATGATAAAGTCTACACAATTTACCTGATCTATTTCACATAGAATTGTTAGACAATGCATCTCTAGGAAAAAAAAATCCAACCCTCTCCCTACAGTAGAGGATGTCTGAGTCACTCTAAAGCTAGCCATTAAAAATTACAGACAATTTGGCTTATCAAATTTCACAGTTCCATTAAGTCACACTCTAATAGAGAAAGAGTTCATATTATAATTCAAGATATCATCCTTAATCCCTCTGACACAGGATTAGTTCTTTTGAGCATCATTTATTCTGTTGGGCTTTCAGTCTACTTATCCCCATCTACTGGCTGATGAAGCAAGAGATACCTGATAAAATAGTCTACTAGTAAGACACTAATGAATAGAACTTTAAAAGCACAATTCTCAGGTAACCAACCTCCATCATTAAAAAAAATTATATAGTTTATACCCAATATCCCCAGGGGAAAAAACTAAAATGGACAAATTTCATGAAATATTTTGTACGAAAAAAACCCAGTTCATTAGGAAGGACCTGTAAGATAATATATTTATAAAGTTAAACTTCCTACTGTAACATAAAGAGTATTAAAGTGATTCTAAGATCAGTGATGCTGAATGCCACTACTCCTTAAATCACCACGTTACATTGATAAAATGAAAGCCTCATATGAAGCATTGAATATTTTGCTGACATATCTAAGAAACTGACAAGACATTTTAAACATGATATGCAGTAATAAACTCTGAATCTACTCGCTGATATGTAACCACATTCTATTTTAGTACTGCATGCATTTTAAAGTTCCAATACAGCAAAATGCTGTAAAACAGCAGTCCCTTTGTCATCTCTTTCCTGCTTCTTTTATTTAAAGCATCCTAATGACAATCAAATTCTGCTAAATAAAAACCTACCACCTGTAAAATAAGTAAGTGTTTATCCCCTGTAGTTACATCTATGCTATTTTAAATGCAGAAATCCTGAAGTAATTTCTCTGTGCTGTTCTTATATCTCTCCACAGGATGTTAATGGAACACTAAAATTCCTTTGAGGAGATGGGTTAAAAAGTTATTGCTCCAGACCCTTGCTGTGACTATCTCTGTCCAGCCATCCCTGATGTAGTTTTCATGTAGTAGTACGCTCCGAATTCTAGGTGTCTAACAGATGTGCTTGTTAGCTAAGAATGCTATCCCTTCCCTCACCTTTATGACAGTCTCTGTGGAGATCAACTGTGGTGAGGTGATTTCTATGCATTGCCTATGCATTTGGAACACAGGAGGCAAGAATCCTGGGGTCAAGGTATCCAGGGTAAGTTTAAAAAGATTTTGACAGTAGCCAGGGAAGTGCTGATACATGACAAATGCATACATAAGTCTACAGGAGATAGCCATTGCAGATATATGGATTGATCTGTACATGGAAAATACTGTTTAAGTTCCTGAAAAGGTTACTTTTTTGTTTTTCTTTGCTTTATAAGAAGAGCTCTGTAGCAGCCTGTTTCTGGTATATTCTGTGTTTTTTAAAGCAGTATCAAAACCCTGCAGTTTCATAAAGCAGTTAGGATTGCTGTTAGAAACTGAGGCTCTACTTTTCACTTCAAGTTCACTGTTGGCTTCCTTTTCCCAATGCCCTTCTTGTGCAAAGGGGGCTCATAATACTATTCCTTGCACAGTTGTTTTTAATCAAGAGAAAAAGCTCAAGCTTTGTTCATTTTACACAGTTTTCAGCAAGATCGAGGAGTGCTGATGCTGACACTGGAGATGTGACTGTCTCTTTTAACAGCATACTTAAATCATTCATAACACCTTACCCAAATCTTCCTTTCCTGCTTTTCTTAAATGACTCTGACCAAGAGGTTCTTTATAAATTCAGATATCCTTTGTTAGAAAACAATATTGATAGCTGATGTTCTCATTGCATTGTAAATCTACCCCCTGTCAACATGTTCTGGCTTTTTGTAGTTAATGATTCACTGAAGAGCAAACCAAAAGCCACACTTGTTTATAAATTCTTCACAGAAATGTTGGAACTCTTCAGGTGTATCAAATATTCAGAAAAACTAAATAAAATAATCTCACATTATCCCCTCAAAAAGAGAAAAACTGAACACCTGTATAATACAGAGAAGGGATGACAAGCTCCTACGGTATGAACTTGTAAAGACAGAAAAGTCTCTCAGTAAGGATAATATTTTCCAGTTCTCCAAAGAATATACACTACCAGTATATCTCTTTACATCAGCTTTCCTTCTTTATAGTTCTCATTGTACAGCAAACTTATTACTATAGGTCTTTTTCTAGACTATTTACTCTAAAACTTTTGCCATCATTCCACCAGCTAAGCGTTCAAGAAATGATGAATGTTTAAAGACTGAATGTGAACACATGCTACATAAGAACCTGAATTTTTTACAGAAATGAGGAAACACGTTTGCTCACTGGTTTAGAGAAGATGCACGTCAGTAGAAGCAGGTAGCTGACAGACAGAAGTTCTGATTTTAGTTCCTGTTGTGACTGAGGATGTCCAAAAGACCTACAACCTGTACAAAAGAGGAGAGATTAATAGGAAGATTGTAATCTGTAATATCATTTCCATTGGTTAACACTGAGTCTAGAGCTACTTTTTCCTAAGCTAGTCTAGCGCTCTGACATTTGAAACAAGTCTCATCCAATAGTTAAGGCAGTGAAACAGAATATTAAAAGAAAACAGATAAAGGACAAATGGAAACAATGAAGTGAGCTATTTTATAAAATAGAAGAGACTAGTTGAGCTGTTCAAGGCTGTATCAATTAATTATGCTTTCTACAATCTAAGGCAAATTAATTACATTTTTTCCCTTTGAAAGCAAAGTTTGTATGTGTGGCCTTAAGTGCCAATTTTTAAGTTAACTGCCAGTTGAAATGTAGTGATGTTAATAAAATAAAAAACTACTTTCTTATTACATCAGCTAGCCCTATACTATTTAATTAAGAGATGCTAGGAAATGTTACACAGCACTGCAATGCAATTATTGGTCCTTATAATTGTTAAAACAGCCTTACTTGGCATAGTTTTTGGCCTGGAAAAAACAGTACTTTCCTAAACTATTCCTGGGCACAACTCAGCAACTGGCAAGATTCAGAAGCTACTCCTAAAAGCCAATATGGACACAAATTTTATTTTTAAAGGCTAAGAATTTAACATCCTGGCATTAACAGCTGATGCCATAGGTCTGTATTCATGAGGTAATCTTAGACATGCTTAACTTACCGATGTAAACATAAGCACAAAGATCAAATCAATATATTTCAAAGCACAAATACCACAAAATTGAGACACCCAAATAAGTTTTAAATGACTCTTATGACTAAAATCCTTTATATAATCTAAGAATTAAAAATTTGAAAAGGCTAGTTGGCTAAAGCAATGAAGGACAGATTTGTTCTTATTTTTCGTCATCAGTACAGCAAAAAACACAAACCTGTAGGTGCTTGGAAAAGTAGTATTTCTGCCTAGCAAAATAGGGTCTTCTTACAACTGTATAAGAAAAATATTGATTAACCCTAAAGAATAACAGTACAGTCCTTTTTTTGGAGTAATTGGGAACTGTATTATTCCCTTTGTGGGAGTAACACAGCTGCGAGTGCTTGGAAATAAGATTCCTGAGAGTAGAACCAGGAAACAACTGTTTGTTTTGGTGCCTTTTTTAATGCTCTAATGCTTTTAATATAAATATATATACTATCTAAAAATCTTCCAATTGAAGCAGTGTAGTATATTAATCTAGGCAGTATAAATAGTCTTTTGAAGTAACATCCCTTTCTCCCCACAGTCTGAAGGGTAAAAACAATCAAATTTCTTCATGTCAAAGTGGTCATGATAAGAATTAATTTTATGTCCTTTTAGGTATCCATCTCCATCCTCTAACCTTGACTGACAATCATAGCTGAATGCATGATGTCGCCCTTCAGTAGAAATATTTTGCTACACAGTTGCAGGTGAATATTTGGTAAGAAGAGTTTGGAATAAAAATCATTGTAAGGTGAGGGAATTTACCAAGTAGAACAGGATGTATAGGAAAATGCCATCCATTTACTACATTTCAATAGCACCCAGGTACAGGTATTTGTTTTATTATTTGCATGAGCATTGAGGAAAAAAAATAGTTCTAATTTGCTTTATCTAATGGGAAACATAAGAAAAAGTCTTATTCTCTCCAGGCTTTCAAAACTCATCTGGATGTGTTCCTCTGCAACCAGATCTGGGTAAACCAGAGGGTTGGACTAGATATTCTGTAGAGGTCCCTTCTAGTCCATAACAGTCTGTGATCCTATAAAGCAGCTTAACCTTACAGACAGCCCTTAGCACATTTATGAGAGATCCATAACCTGATCTAGAAGCAGCTGCAATGCAGGGGAAGGCAGATCCCACAATCAACACAATACTTCTTCCATGTCTCTGCAATAGGAAGTGCCATATTTAATGGCAACGTGTCTTAGGGACTGATTGCATCAACATGGTGGTACTGCAATGATCAATTTAAATCACTCAAGAGTTCCAGGGCATTTTAATCTGCAGACAGAAGTCCCCTTGAATTTTTCCTTCCTGTACTCACCCTGCCCTTCTTTTTTTTCCACCTTCAAGTAAAATATATATCTCAGTGCTTAGCTGTCTTCCTGTATCAGTAAAAGATTTACTTTGTTATTTCATTCCACCCTCTCCCAAACAGAACATTTTTCTTACATATTAAATATTAAGAACATCAAACATTTCTATGCAGTAGCAAAGAAGGACCTTAATTGTGAAACCTCTGCATGTGCTTTGACAAGGATACATTAAACCCAGCACATTGAAGTTTATATTTTTATTTGAAGAAAAAAAAGTGAGAAGTAGATTCCATCACAAATTCAGGCACCTGACTAAAATGTATGTGAAAAATTGCAAGTTCAGACAAGAAACAGATATATAAGTTTTCTCTCCACCTCATCTCCCAAATGGAATCATCTTTCACTGCACAGAATGCTTATAAATGTCACCAAGTGTGATGTGTCTGTGTTAGAACTGAGGTTGTGTTTTTTTGTGCCATTGTTGTTCCTTTGATTAGCAAAAAAGTAATTGTCCAAGACTTTAGGTTATCAGGTCATCTGAAGCTGTCCAGATATTGATTGAGAGCTGATGACTTCCTTTTAAATGCTCACATAACTACTGCAGAGGGAAGTTGCAGCAATGAGAACAAAGAGTTAATTTATAGCTTACTCTGACTGTACCTGCTTTCACACCCACTGCCTCAAATGAGAGTACACAAAGCACTAGATACTAATAATGAAAAAAAAAAAGATTATTTTTTACCATGCTTCTCCCCTTGTGTTACTAAATACTTTTCTTGAGGACCTGTGCAAACTCCCTACTGGCTTCCCCTGCTTAATGATGCTATTAGCTCTGACTGGAGTGTGCTGACCAGGTGCAAATGTTGCACATTAATCTAAGCATACAGGGACTTAATAAATAGTCCACAATTATAGGTTATTTAAAGGACTATCTAACTTTATTGTGCACTAAGTAGTATAAACTCAAAGACACAAAACAGGCAAAAAGACTAGAGAGGAGAAAGAGATTAATCTCAAATCAGTAGCAGTCACTTGCCTTATGAACTTGCCACAATAACACTGTCAGGGATTGTAAGTGTGGAGCACAAGACCAACAATCTGGGAATAACAAAATGAGAAAAATGAGGGAAAGAGACTGCCACAGAGGCCCTGGAAAACACTATTTCAACAATGTCAGTGAAAGGCTGCAGTGCTGCCTTAGTAAGAAGTCTCAGCTGTAGCAATATAAAATGACCTGTGATGTCAAACATGATGGGTTTTCTTTTTGTGATGGGATTTCACCCTAATCCCCAAATAAAAAGTGTGTCATTGGAGTTACCACCGTGTAAGGAAAGTCAGGCCTTGCATTAAACATACCTGAAAAACTTTGTCAATATTGAGACAGAACAAGTTACTGATAGCACGTCTACTTCTTTCCAGAAATTAAATCACTGACTTAAATGCATCTTGACAGCCATATGGGCTATGTAAACGAAAGACAGAGTGCTTTCTTTTCCTGCTCTTTTTGATGCATTGGTAGGCCTGCCTTGAAAGTGATGTGTTTCCCCTCTTCTTAAAAAGCCACTTTAAATAGATAAAAAGAACTCTCAAGAAAACCCCTAATTTTAAAAGGAAAAAAGATTTTGACCCAGTCCAAAATAAAGCAGTCAGAAAGGTAGATAAAGTCGCAGATGAAATTGCTAAAGCCACATTTTCTGGAAGATTCAATATTACTATCAAGGCATGCTTTCAAGAGAGGTCAGCACCAAGTAACACATCTAGAATCTGCAGTTTGCTCATTAGGCTGAGAGGTAGTGTTGTCATTAGTATCACAACACTTTTCACAAACTAGTATTTACTGAAATAAGCAAATGGGAACTCAAGGCTTGAAGAAGCAGGTCCATCTATAAACAGCTTCTTTAAAAAAGTAGATCAAATTTCCTTGGAAAAATACACTGTTTTTTTGCATTTCTAGCACTTATGCCAAAAAGGTTTCTTGAAGCTTTTGCAACAGCTCTAGAGGGTATCCACAACACTGTATTTAGGTTTAACTCTTTATTGTTGAATGTACTGCTCCAGGAACTTCAATATTGAGTTCATTCAATTACACATGCAATGTATTACTTAGGTCAGAATTTAGAGCATCTCCAGTTCTCTCTAAAATGTAGTTATATTGAGATTAGAGTTCAAGTTTAATTATAGGATGCTAAATCCTAATAAGCCAGTCTTACCAAGGGTTGCTTATACTCTGTATAGGCCTAGCTGATAGGAAAAAATCCACCGCATTATGTAGTCACATTCACATTTTTAAAAATAAGCCATGTGTTTACCTAGTAAGAGTGAATGCAATCCAAATAGTCCAGCCTCTGTTCCAGATTTAACAGTAAAAAACTTCGAGTTGCTAAAAGTTACCATAAAAGCTACATTCCAAAAAAATTCTGTTCTGAAAGCTGTTCAGTGTAGCTATGCTTATGACAGAGTGCTCATGCTTTCTTTCAACTGAATCTTCAGTCAAATGTTTTGTGTCTGCTCTCCACACATTGTTATTTCTGTATATAAACAAGATTATTATTTAACCAGTACAACCACTGCTAAATCCTCCCTGTTGAGGATACCAGCCACCTAATAGTAAAGAAACATCGTGACATTACAATGACTGGCTGCCTACCCCAGAAAACAGTAAGCAGACCAAGAAGGTAGACTTCTTAAGCTCCTGGAAGTATTAAATAAATACACAAAACTTCATGAACAAGCAGAAAGAAAAGTTTATACACCTCAATCTATGCCAAGTGGTTTTCTTAAAGTTCCTTGGCAAGGTTCAATAGCAGAGGAGCACTCTCCCTCATTAGAGATCATCTAGGTACAAATCAGCTGGAATATCACAAGCCTTCTCCTCCATGTAGAAGCATAACAGTTGTCAATTTTCACCTGCAAACAGTATATATAATTTTGACTTTTGAAAAAGGAAAAGTGACATCACTGGTGACTGTCAGTGCAAGGATTCTTCCTGACTCAGCATTTCCCTCATTCCCTGCCTTACCCTCCAAATTACCAAAACAACTTCAAGCTTTTTCTGCTTCAAGGGAAAAAAAAGCTCAAGGCATTAACATCTTGGAACGTAAGAGAAAGTGAACAATAACTCTCCTTTCCTTAAAAATGTTATAATAGAAAATAACTACTATTATTGCCAATACAAGTCAAAGGCAGGCTTCTGCAAGGATAATGTAACTGCATAAATACTAAGGGTAGTTATTAGCATCTACTCACCAAGTAAGGAAACACACACACAACATACATTAAAGTACTAGTATCTTTCTGTTTTCATATGCATGCACAGGGCAAACACACTGCACTAGCATCACATAGAACCTAAGTTTTCTGATGTTACCTGGGTACAACAGCTATGTTTAGTCTGATTAGTACTACACAGTTAATGGAATCTACACCATCATGAAAACACCCTTCATGCATCCCCAGAGGGCTGAGTATGAAAAAAGGACATAGCTGCTTATGCTATGCTGTAGAGCCAGGGAGTCATTTCAAACACAGTTTACTAAAGGAAACAGCTACAGCTAGATATAAGCACTCTTCTGTGCTGTTTGGGCTGCTGCTTTCTTTCCTTTTACAAAGGAAGTTAATCCTCTCAGCACACACAAAAAAACCAATTTCACCACTTACACATACAAGCAAAGCCTAGAGAGATACTAAAACACATCCAAAACCTTAATTTCATTTAGATATGCAGATAGATTTAAAAAAAGCTGGTTTTTAGATATCTAAGTACCTCAACAAAAACATATATAAGTCAGTCAGCAAAATTCACATACTATGACCATATCACCCTTTCCCTTAGACTCCCTAGCATACCTTTTGTAGAATTTAATACAGAGAGGATCAGATAACTGAAAACACTGCACAGAGAAGTAGCAGAAGAAAATAACTCACCTGTCCAGATAATTTTCCCCATTTGCCCTTGCTTCTGCTCAGTTTTCAGGAATTTCTTTGCATAGGTCACCAGACCTTTCCTCTATATTAAGTCCTCAGTAAAGTGGGTTTTTTTCATAATGGGTCTCTGTTCCCTTAGATCTTATAGCTAAGACCTTTAATACCTTTGACTATAAGCCACCCTCTTTTCATCCTTTTCCTAGCAAAAGCCTTAAAAGATCTCTAAACTGTGTCATTTTCTTCTTACCAAAAAATATCCTTTCTTCACCTGGAGACCTGCTTGAGCCAGTTGAGGACAGTTACTGACCTATCATACTACAAAAAGGTTTTAAGACCCTTGTAGTCAAAGAATCATTATACAATTACTTTACTAAACAGGGCAAAAACACCCATTCCATCACAAACACGCATTGTCCTACACTAACTTTATGTAATGGAGCTAAATTTTAAATTGAAAGTAAAAATAGAGGTTGCCCTGAAACAGTCAAACACCCAAATACCTGCAAGAAAATAATAAAAAAGAAGAAAAAACACTCACCAACTCACTGGAAAGGGAAGCCAATCCAACTCCTCAAACACACATACTTCACTCTGCTATGTTTCCTGGGAGAAAAGTTTATGGAGTTGCCTAATTTTCCTAATTGGGCACAGTTGTGCATCATTACTTATCCTTTGCAGCTGCGCAAAATCTAAGGCAATAACTGGTGTCCTGAGTGCTGACATTGGTTAATCTTTTCATCCTGCTAGAGAAATGGGAGGGGGTGGAGGGAATGAGAAGTATGGCTCCATAAACATGAGACTATTAATTACATTTTGTTGAAGTATTACTTGAATCTGGAAATATGTTAATGTTTCATTATATGCAAGTAGGTATTACCATTTCATAAACACAACAGAATGGAGTTAGCCCAGCTGTTGCATATCTGCACTAACAGAAAATCCTTCTTTGACTTATTTTTCACTTACCTTCCATCTCACTGCAAAGTTACATGTATGTGATTTGCTGTGTTTACAGACAACATAAGCTTCAGTCCTCTAATAAAACTCTTCCTTCCATTCAAATAAAACATGTACACCACTGACCCACACTGCAAATACCTACAGCAGTCTAATGAGAAAGTGCATCTATCTCTGCTCTGAGCATGTGTTTAAAGCTGATTCATATACAAGAAGATGCTCAGTTATTAGACTGGAATATCTTAGGCTAGTATACTTAAATCTGTGTATGCTGCAAAACCATGTGTCCCTTAAAAAGAGTAGGCAAAAAAGATCTAGGCTTAGATATACCTGTAGCCTCAGTTTCTGACATGTGCAAGTATTGATTCATTCCATGATCAAGAATCAGATTTTAAAGACAGTTAAGGGATCAAAGAAACACAAAGGAAAATGGGTGAGATAAGTGGTGATGTACAAGAAACTCCCAGAATGAAACAGAGTAAATATAAGAGGCACTTTTGAAAAGCAGAGATAAGAAAACAATTAGACCACTTATACAGACACTGTCTGAAAGAATGGGTCCAGAGTTCTATATTCAAACAAAAAAAGAGATAAAGATTTACATAAAATACTTTGATAACGCTTCAATGTTTTAATAATGGACATATTGTCATAACAATCTGAAATGGTAGGGGAAAACCAGGATTAAAACTGGATTTTAAACATCAATGTTAGAGTTCAGTACTTTACTGAGCTCATTCATACAATGGATGTCATCACATCCATTAGTTTGCTATTCATTTGAGGTATTGAGGTAAAAACTATTGAGGTAAAAATTATTCAGCATCTTTATCATATCGTTAATGTCTATGCAGGGATTATTGCTTGTAGCTTTAGACATTATGCTAACATTTCTATTCGTCCTCTGAGCATGTTCTGCTTTCCCAGAGGCCGTGACATGTTTTGACCTAGCTGTCTGTTCCTGTTTGATGAGAATTTGTGTATATATTATTACCTTTAATATAGATAACATGTATCCAAATATGTATATTCTGTGTTTCTTTGACTCAGGCCTTCAAATGTATAGTCACAGTGACTTCAAGGAAGTTTATAGTTCTTTAAGCAGGAGTGTCTTCACTCAATGTTAGACTTGTGTTAGATATTAGATGACCAGATCTCATTTGCTTGAAATGAGAAAGCTGCATTTGCCTCAAACAAAACTAACCAGCTTCAGAAACATTCGGCTTCTACTATATCTCAGGCACATGGTCCTTTTTATCTGAAACACCGTTCTTTGCAATTCACTGAGATCTTACTGTCTCAGTATTCACTTTCCCATTCCAAACACCAAAATATTCCTTCTGGGAACTGAGGCTCAATGTTTATTTCTAACTCTGGCAGTCTTGCCATAACTTTAAGATGTACAAAAGCTTTGTGTGGCTAGAATGCCTGGAGTATGGGTGAAGAAAAACAGAATGGATTCTCCACAATGTACACTGTCTGTGATATGCCATGATTCACCTTTCACTGATGCCAGGATTAATTGCCTTCAGGGGTTTTGAGTTGGATCGGGTCACAGCTACTTGGCCAAATCTGACGTTTGTATGTCTTTTTGTTAGTCTCTACTCTCTCAAATTAGGACTCATTAGACCATTGCTTTGAATGTATACAGGTGGTTGTATATATGACATAAAAGTGACTAAAGGGAATGGATTTACAGCTTTGATTTTCTTTGTTTCTACTCACAGTATCAGCCACCATTCAGAATTATTTCAGAATCTGCTACAGTTTGTTGATGCCTTGGTTCTAGTCTTGCCTATCCAACAACCTTCCCCACATGTTGAGTCAAATATCACTCCTTTATTTTGCTCCAGTCTTTGCAGGAATACACCTGGCCACAAAAGCATTAGTCTCCATGATTCTGAAGCTCAAGATGAGCAGCAGAAAAGCCATGTAGATAATTAATATCTGATGCTATGTGGCACCTCTCAGCATGGGTGGGTGGGTGTGAGATGATAGAGGATGAGTAAGTGGATAATAGTTCTTACTGAGTCGGCACTCCTAAGTTTCCAACATTCACAGAAACACAGGAATCCCATTAAGCACATCAGATGTGGCAGTGAGAGAAATAGAATTTGTTCTCCAAGGTTTTCATGCGATATAGTTTTAAACAGCACAGCATTCATGGTAGTTTACTTGGGTTTATTATGTTTGTATTCTGCAAACCTATTTGGGTAAAATCAATTTGGCATAGCCACATTTCCTAGATAACACATCCGTATTTGTCCTGAAATCAACATAACTATTTTTTATGTGTATTGTTTTTATTACTCGTTACTACCCTAGTCATACAGCAACTTGAAAAGCCATTAGCTTTCCATTAGACTAAAGTGTTGCAGTGAGTTTTGATTCACGGATGAGAGTCAATGCAAAGTGCATAGAATTTACCTAACGCATAAATCTTCTGGGGAATCAAGTAAAAATATTGACCAGACGTAGGCTTGACTTTCAAGCAGGACAAGTTATGTTCCATTTTGATATTAGGTTTTATATAAATGAATTTATCTAAGTAATACCTAGCAAATTTACCCAGAAACCTGAAGACTGTCTTTGACAGCAACACATTGGCTTTTATCACATACTTCTGATATCATCACATTGTGTAGCTTTGTTTTCTTTCATATTTCATGATTTCTTTAATAATTTTCAACTCCTGACACAGAAAGCACTGATAGTTTACTTGTGCTTGTATATTTGGCCCATCACAGTAGAGATTTTAAGGTAATATTCTGTTAAATTTGCTTCTATTGCACTTACTAATTTGTCTGACAGTTCCAGAATCATACATACACTCTTGACATGGCGTCTCACAAGAAGACCCTTCAGACTTCATGGAATTTCTTTAAGATAAGACAGTAGGCAACAAAATGACACTTTATCATTCCCTATTCATACAAGAATTGACAAATTAATCTAAGAATGTGTCTTTTTAAAAATCATCATTTAATGCATGTGAAGTAGTTTGATATTGAATTTTTGAAACTATAGTTAGTAACAATAAAAGAAAAATGATTAATAATGCATTAAGCAATGTTAATTGCTATACTGTCCTTTTTGTTCTTATTCTTCATTATGTCAAATATATTCTACTGTTTACCAATAGAAGGCAATTTTGATAGACATTAATATTTGTGGTATGTAACCAGCTTTTGTCATATAGAAGCAGACAAAAATTAACAGCATAACTGCATCTCCATTTCAACAAGCTACAAATTCTTTTCAAGTATAATATTCTGAACTGCATTTGTCACTTAAAACACTAGTTTCAGGGCTCAAAAATGTCATTTAATGCCTAAGCATTTAACATGTCTTTTTACATTCATTCAGCACTTTTAAAACATCTCATTTATACTTATAGCAAAACTGTTGCTCTCCTGCTTAAGTATCTCTCCTCTTGGCTTTTTACATCCATAGCTCACGTCCTGAGACCGTAGGCATATAGCCTGTATGGATTGTCTGAACTAAATTTCACGTCCTTTGAGAAGACAACAAGCTAAAAGTTTGGCCATGGTTAAAGCGGATTTTTCAGTGACTGCTGTATGTAACATTTACAATATTGAATAGTGACTTTTTTTTTATGTCCTGACAAAGAAAAAGATCACTGTCATATCCAGATAATTGCTCCTTAGGGCATGGACTGTCTTCTGCTTTTTTTCTGGAACAATGGGTCCTTGAACACTGATTGATTATTTAAGTATGACTGTGACACAAAGGACAAGGTTGGCTGAGAGACAAGTATCTTTTAGATAGACATGTTGATATAGCTGAGGAAAAAACTCCCACAAGATTTCAAGCACAGAAGTCTTTCTACAGTCCAACCTCTAAGAATCACCAAATAAACAAGTGTGGGGGAAGTAATATTTTGAAGAGCTTCATCCACTGTAAAGAAATTAACTGCACACATACATTTTATTACCTGATGTCATTTGATCTTTCATTCAGACTGGATAGCTTTAAATCTATGTCATTTATTTTTGGGATTGTAATTTTACACCATACTCACCCAAAGTCAAGAGCAAATTTTATTGTTCTCAAATGGTCCTCCATCTTCTGATGACAGTTTGATGTATGAGTTTACACACTTTTTTTTCTGTATCTTCTCTAACCGACAGCTGATTTCTGTTGTTGTGCATAGATTTAGTACTTATAAGTCTAGAAGCCTTATAAGAGTCCTCAAGGGAAGCATCTAGCTTTTTCAGATTTCTGGGTGGGAATTTGTGCCAGAAATATATCTTAACTGCTTATAGAATCTCTTACATATATGAACTTTTTTGCTGCTGACAACACTTGGCAGAAGATAGTTTAGGGTACTGCCAAGGCACATGACTTTTGTAAAACTGCTGGCTATATGTCTTTAACTCATGCTGAAATTAAAGCACAGTTCCCTCTGAAGTTTCTGGCTCAGAAAGTTGCATCCCAGTTGGCATTCTCGTCAGCGGTCTCAGCAGACAGAACCACCTTCTCTTGAATAGCTCTTTCCTCTTGGTTAAAGCCCAACAGATAAGTACAGCTGCTGCAGACTTGAGCTAATTCAGTGGACAGATAAAGGGATTTTATTCTCCAGCTTTCCCAAAGCTGCTCCTTTTGAAATAGCAAATTCAATGAACAGAAAACAAAACATATAAGCCTCCCTAAGATAACCCAGACAATCACCAAATTAAATCAAAGTATTATGTAAATGCATTCTGAGAATTTGACTTGATGTATTTCATGATATTGCCTATAAGCTTTCTAGTTCTTTACATGACAGATTCTTATTGTCACCAGTATAAAACACTGCAGAGCCATACTTCCTCCTGCATCTTCAAAGCTCAGGGAATCTGACTATGTTATGCAGGACAGGCTTTTAGGCTAAAGGGTTAGTTGGCAAAAGGTAAATTGCTGGGTTAAGGCAGCAAACTGAAATTTGTTTACCTTGGCTAACAAGTTTAAAGCCTGCTGCAGTTTACATATTCTTAAGATTATAATAAACAGGTAACAAACCACTGAAATGGACAAATCTACTGACCTAAGTGGTGCCTCAACTGGTATTCAGCACTCTTGTGGCTCATAGGTCGGGTGACACTGAGGCCAGTTTATGCTAACTACCCAACACAGGTTTGGAGTGCTTTGCAAATATGATAGTTGAAGTAGAATTAGGTATAGAAATGTTTTTACAAATTTGGAGGTGGTCTTAGCTTAAATGACGTGAGCTGAGCAGTTTTCCCTGTGACAGCACTAATGAGTTTTATGCCATGCATCATGCAATTCCTTGGAGATCAGCTGAGGCCCTGAACCACCTTTCTTTATGGTGAGAGAAAAATACTCAGAAAAACTTTATAAGTAACTGCTGGAACAGCAGAGACACTTAGAATGGAAGGGTACAGAGGAGTGACACCAGGGATACCTGGCAATGCTGGAACAAGGGAGAGAAAGTGCCTCAGAAGCCTACAATAAAATCCAGACCTCAGGGAAACGCTTATATCGCGTGTCCATATAAAAAGCAGCAAGGATAAAATTTGACCTGGAATGCACTCACCAGGTCATATTTTATTGTGAGCAGTCCACACAGGAATAATAAAATCCAAAGACATGAATACCATTATCATTTTGACAATGAGATCTCTCTTAAGAGTCATCACTTTTTTCTAGACTTCAGATTCTAAAAACAGACTCTAAGGAAGCTGCACAGGCACTGTGTTTTCCGATGAAAGTCTGAGCTAGTGTCTTTTGTGTTAACCATATATTTTCCTGTTTATGTGTAATATGAATAAAAAAGTATAACTGGCTAAGCTGTGCTTTTTTGCCAACCGAAACATCCATGACATGCTGATACGCATGGGTATTTTTAAGGTTATTCTCCTCCTGCCTGAAGGGGATAAACAGCATTTAGGTCAGCCTAAGGAACTGATTGTCACAGGAACAATGTTTTTTACTACGTTCTCTGACTCTACCTATTTATTTATAATTCCTGGTCCAGCTCACTCCTAGGCAATCACCCTGTCATGCCTTTTCCTCTCTTAATGCGCTCAAAATAATGACTTTGAGCTGTCCTTCCTCTTCCACTTCCACCTGGGAGATCAGTATTACACTACTTTCTAAGTAAATACATTTGAGTACTGTAAAACTAGGTACCGTTCAAATTAATTTGCTTCACAGTTTGATCAGTGCCCTAGATGTTACAGGTTTCACAGCACTTTATGAGGTACATTTCATAGCATTGTATCAGCCCTGTATGAGGTATATTCCACAGCTTTTTATCATAGTGCTTTATAAGATGTATTTGATAGCATTTTATGTAGCCACTTTACCAGATAGCATGAGCAGCATTTCAGCAGTAAACTTTTAGGGCACATTTCATGGCATACGATTGCCTACAAATATAAATGCACAAAGAGAAAAGAGGTAAAGAACAATGTTAACTCTTATTATTCTGATGCAATTAACTTCAAAACTCAACTTATTTTACAGTATATCTTTCATACAAGGACATGTAACCTGGGACTGCAGGCATAGAGTTATTCTGCTTTGGTTCTTAAAAGATAGAGCTACCTTCTAAAAGCTGTCTTTGCAGTCCAGTAGTACTTGTAAGAGAATATTGCCATATATCCTGTTAATATATTTTCACTCTTTTCTGGAATATTTCCTGCTTTCTGTTTCTCACAAATCAGTACCGAGTCTTCTGACACAAAACACTCCTGCAGAAGTGCAGTCCCTATGCTGACCCACCTAAGGTCCCTGATGTCAGTGCACTCCTGCAGCATTCAAAGACTCCCTGCAGCCAAGCCTTCCAGGCAAAGTCCACAGCATTAACTCTGGCATTAGAAAAACAAGTAGGGTAACAAAATATAGAAGTAAAAGGAGTAATATA
Organism: Colius striatus; assembly: GCF_028858725.1. Classification (NCBI taxonomy): domain Eukaryota; kingdom Metazoa; phylum Chordata; class Aves; order Coliiformes; family Coliidae; genus Colius; species Colius striatus. The sequence continues at coordinate 12,042,666 of NC_084762.1, forward strand.
CATACACTTTCCCTAGTAGTGGGAAGAAGCCAGAAGGAAGGAAATACAAAGTGGAGATTTTAAAAAATGTATTTGATCCCACAGAAACTAAACAAAAAAATCCCCAATAACTTCCGAGTTTTTCTATACTTTTTACAGGCACAGTATATTTGCCAGAGTGACCATGAAGAACAGAATCATTACCAGTCCTTCAACACCCACACAAATACAAAGAAGAAAGAGAAGACAAAGAGGTATATTTGGAGAATGAGGCTAGGAAGTTTTGGAAGGAATTTCCTTGATATGAAATGAAGGGAAGAGAACTTACACAATTTGCAGCTTATGAGAAAACAATATCTTGATGTGACTTGGTGGGAAAAGTAACTCAAAACCACAACTCAGCAAAGTTTCAACAGCTCGAAAAATGCCACTAAAGATGGCTTGTTTACAATTACCATTGTATAAAAAAGCATATTAGAAGTGGTATAACATCATAGGGCTGAACAACCAACATTATTTTCCTCTACATAACAGGACAGTGATCTATAAGAGTAACTATTTCTAGAAGTCCCTCATCAAACTCTCAAAATATCTTTATAAACTGGTATATCAATCTGCATATTATAAGAGTAACCATGCAGTAAGAATGTAGAAACCCAGATTTATGTGTTTATATAAGCAAAATAACAAAACTTTTAAAGGCAAGCCCAAGCTTCAAACAAAATTTGTTTAGTTTATGCTGTAACCTGTTTTACACCAAGTTCTGTTTTTAAAATACAACATTTTAAAACATTGACACTGTTTTCCTGTTAAATGCACTTTTTAATTGAATTCAGAAAAATGTAAAAGAATTGTGACTAATAAAAACTTTTTTAAAGTTATACAAAGCTAAACGTCCTACATGCAAAATACTACACCTTGCAAGTTCAATAAGATGTAAAACAAAAAAATACCAGTTGTAGAACCTACCTTGAAAGCAGGAACATTACCACCTACAACATAAGCAAATAAAATAGTAAGTGTGACATCCAGCTGTCTATCCTGAAGTTCTGCATACAGAGAACTTGAGAGATGTCTCAAATTTCTCCCAAACTCTTTGTTCTTGAGAATAATGAGGAAAACATAATATTCAACTATAGTTCAAAGTTGAGGATGCACTGAAAATCCTGGCTTGGTACATGACAATGCCACCATGTTTTTCATCTTCCAAACACATGCTTTCAGCTTTTACCTTGCAATATGTGGTGTCAATTAAACTATCTGCAGTAATGCTTAGTGCTCAGGGAGACTCCATCAGCCAAAGACTACAGGGTGTGTTGATCTCCCAAAACAAGAGTATCAACACCATTACAGTTTACAGCAATAAAAAAAGGAAGAAACAAATGTAAAGATTGAGTTCCGCAATATAACTTTAATCAGAGAAAACACTGTTTAAAAAGTGCCAAAAAAAAGGGTGAAAAATGGGAATTAGGTTTTCTGCTCTCTGTACAGTTGGGAAGTCTAAGTGAGCAAAGCAATGCATAACTTGTGTATGGCAAGTTATGTAATCTGTATCATGGCATTTTCTAAAAAGTGGTGATTTTCTCATCATAAAAGGCCCATTAATCTCTTCAAAATCAAAGTCAAATCATGATGTTTCTCTTTGGGAGCAATTGAGTAACAGAAGATTACATACTGGTTTGCTGGTGATGCACTGGATACATTCTCAAGTAAACTGTCTGTCATGCCGACATAGCAATTGCCTGATAACCTGATAATCAGTTGAGTCTTCTCACAGCAACAGCACCGAATCTACACAAATTTCATCCAAGAAGAGCAAGTCCTTTACATCCTGCTACTACTGACACTCAAACATCTAATGAAACTATGAAAATTGTTTTGTATTTTGTAATGTGAAGTCAACTGAAGATGACATGATTAATATATCTTCTTGAACTGCTTCATATCTTGCTCATTTAGTGGCACAAAGTACTTTTTCTTTAGGTTAGATAGTCATAATTTGCAAGTGTTACCTTCTATCTGCTGAGCCGTTGATGAAGATTGTGACTGAAAAGTCATATAACTGTCTGGGTCCCACTGTGTTTCCCAAGATGCATTACAAGAAAGAAAATGGCAAAATCTCAGATTTTGTCAGACTGCCTAAATATCTCTTATGATTCTGAAATCTAATTAGCTATGTTGCTCTAATACCTGTTGAAGTGACAACACAGCAGGACATAAGCCATACAATAGACTTTTGTTTGCCCTGATCATAACTTTCTGACATAGATGACTGACAAGCTGATAAGACTCTTCATTTGACCTGATACTTACAAACAAGAAAGAATTGGCTTGGGATGTGAAGGTTGGGGACAATCTTGACAGCAGTAACTGTGAGATGGTGGGCTTTAAGATCCCAAGAGAAGAGAAACAAAACAAAATGTGGGACCACAATCCTAGATTTCACGGCAGATGACTTTGGCCTGTTTGGGAATCAGCTCAGAAGAATTTTATGGGATATGGTTATGAAAGAGAAGAGAGATTCCAGACACCTGGATGATTTTCAATTTAGCATGTAAGCACAAGTGACTTTGGAAAGTCCCAGCTACTGGAAAAAGTATTTTCTTGTTCAAAGGCTTTTCATTGATTTCCCTGGGATGACACAAATTATTTTCAATTTGATTTTCATGCCTGTTCCAAATCAAATTTTAAAATGCATACTTTTGCCATTTGTGAAAAGATTAATATGTTCTCCTTTCCAAACTTTCTTATTTAACAATATCAGATTTCAATGAGGAAAAAAAACCACTACAGAGTTCTGTGTAAGACAGATGAAAAGTAACAGGTTCTATAAGAAATGGTAATCATAAAATATCTTTCTGAAAACCAAATTGAAATTTAATGCAAATAAGAAGAAAAGTAGTAAAAGCTGATTACATTCTGTTCCATTTTCTATGAATGTATGTTTAAATATTACATAATATCTACTTGTATGGTTTTTTTTTTTTTTTTCCCCAAGAAAGGTTCTTTTCTTTTTCTTTCTCTTTTATTCATAAATACAAGAAAACATTAAACTCTATTTCCCACTCAACATTCAAGTAACATCTGGCATATTTTTATTATTTCCTTTTCTTCATTCTTGCAATGTTGTTCACCTTGACTGAATTGTCAACAAACACAGAGATCAAAGCGACCTAAATTCTGTGTAAATGCATACACACATACACAAGGCCTGATTCTGCAACTTTACACAACTAATGTCAGTAACGTAAGGAAGACTACATGGGGTCAGGTCTAAGAGAATAAGGGAGAAAACAATAATGTAAACTGCCTAAAGGAAAACTAAAAGCTGTAATTTTAGTTCTGTAGTGGTCATTGAAAAGGTTACTATAGTGGTGTCTGTTCAGGTGGACTCTTAGCTGAAATCACAGATTGACTACAGAGAAAAAGTAAGACTAATGTTTTTATAGTTTCTAAATAAGGAAATAACAAATAAGTAAATTCAAATGGACAAACAGAGGAGTGGAAAGACAAACACTTTGAACTATGATAATTACCATAAGTCTTCTGTCGTGACATAAAGATTTCAACAAATATATGGAGATAAAACTAATTTCTAGTTGATGGACTTCTAAAAGAAATTCCTTGCCTGTTATGAGTAACAGCAAACAGAAATAAAAGAATAGCAACACTCTAGGACCTCTAGAAAGGTCAAACATTGAAGGCTGTTGAAACTCAGTAACATGAGAAGAATAAATGGTGCAGCTTTCTTGGCTTTATTCTTACATGTTACAAAAGATGGACTGTAGCATCAAAAACTTTTTACAGCATATAACCATTTCCTTACTCTAGCCTGGAAGAGAAAAACATAAGTCAAATAACCTTTCATCTTTTATATTTTTATTAGTGTAAATTAGTAACTACAAATGACTACTAAAAAAACCTGCTGATGAGCAGGCTGCATTTTACCAGATCAAAGGATAAAAATACACTTCCTCATGCATAAGCAATAGTGTTTGTAACTCAGCTGATATTTTGTCTTGCACAGAATAGTATTAATTAAAAATAAAGGGGATTCAACAAACATAATTTGTATTACTCATTTCCCTCAAGCCCATAAGACATCAGAATAATTGAATATCTAAACTATAAATTTAACTAGTAAGAAACACTTGCAGGCATTGAAAGGTATATACTCATTTTAATCATCTCATGCTTCAAACAGATCTTGCCAAAGTGGAATGTCACACAAACTGAATAAAATTTGAGTCCAAGTAGCATTGCTTTGTTTCTATTAAAACCAACCTGGATGAGTTCTTGTGTGACCTACTCTCAGGTGGCCCTGCTCTGGTAAGGAGATTAGACTAGATGATCTTTCAAGGTCCCTCCCAATGCTTAAGATTCTGTGATTCTGTGAAGCCAACTAAAATTGTATATGCTTTGACATAGGTCAGGATATGCTTTTCCTGTTGAACCCAAACTAGATAGAAGTTTTAATTTCTCCACCCAGACCTTTTCAAGAAGATCAAAAAGATTTCTAAATCCAAAAAGCTTGTTTTATTAAAATGTAAACTCAAATGATTTATTAAAAATGACAAGGTAAGACATAATAGCCATAAACAGGAAAAACAGGAATAGAAATAGAGAAAAGAAGGCCTATGAACACATTTTCCCACCTTACATTTTTGCTTCCAGGGTTGGTTTGACTCAAGAAAATGGCTTTTCGGTTTGCAATAAATTCTTCAGTTTTTATTAATCCATAGAAATTTTCTCTTTCCATCAGTATACAGTCCTGAAACTTTGGCTGCTAACTGCTCCTCTGCAATCTTTTGGTTTCCTATTGTTCTCTATGGTCTTCTGTCTCAGTACACTAACAATCAGAAAGCTTTTATCTCCTGAGCATGCTCAAATCCATGCAAGGAAACACAGTGATACTTTCAATTAGGGTTTCTTTAAGGAATATAATATACATGGTGAGAACAAACACACAAAACAGATACCATCCACCACACACCTCTCACACCAGTTACAGCTGCCCATTAGCAGCCCAGTAGTAAATGCCTCCTGCTTTTACAGAATACCTAAGTCCTTTTTTGCTTTCATTTCCTCAGTTCCTCGGTAATTGATCTCACACTTCCTCTTAGAGATTTCTTAATTTAGGTGGACCAAAGATAGACCAAAGGTGATGCCAGAGCCACCTCTCTTCTAAGCAATAGAATTAGGGGAAAAAAAAAAAAAGGGGGGGCCTTTCACTCTGTCTGATCCTCTTTATGGGCATATAATGTAAAAATAGTTTATGAACCTATTTTCAGTATAATTTGTAGCATCTTATGAGTTTTACTTTGGACCAATTGCTCTGTTCAGTTTCACTGGTATTTATCATTTGTGGCAGCTGTAAACGAAGATATGGAATTTAAGTTAGAAATTAGTCATGAGTAGGAAAAACAAATTTGTTCTGTGATCTTAATATGCAAAAGAGGTGATCAGAGCTGTGCTTGTGTGTATGTCTAGTGGATTTAAGTCACTCATTTCCTTGATGATGCTGCTAATCTTCAGCATAGTGAAAATAACAAACTCCTTTGAAACAATGAACTGACCTGGAAGTAGGTGGTGGACTGAACTCCAAGGTACCTTCACAAAATAGAAATATTTGACTGACAGTTACAGAAGCACTTCATGATAGAATTTGTATAGTTCTGGAGATTTCTTCAGAAAACTCCTGATGAACCCAGTCCAATTTGTATTCGTAAGTGTTGATTAACTGTGAATTGTGACCCAGAGATTCCCAGGTAGTTCCTGTTGGTGAAGTGATCAAATTTTACATAGAGAAAACGCCTGGAATTAGTATAGCTAAGCTATGTTTTGTATGTAGTTAAGATAATAACAATGGATTATGCATGTGTTGTGGTGTGCACAGAGAAATGTGGATTAAAAGAAGTGCAGAAAAGCAACTTATAGAAACTCATCTGATACAGCTGGTGACACTAGTGCAAGGACACTTACAACAGGTCACCATCTAGACAGCAATTGACTATTCTATTCAAGAGATATGATTTAGTGTGTGAACATTATCTTATGTCAAGCACCAAATAAATTATTAGAGTAAACCTATGAGTGTCTGTGCAAAAAGGAATATTAATATAAAGAAAAGAATCATGTGAATATTAAGGAACTGAAAGAAAATCTGTTCCTGTACAATAGTAATAGAACATATCACATGCAAGCACACTGCCCTTATGAACAGTTCAGAGTTTAAATGCTTCTAAAACATTCCTTTTCTGCAGAGGAATGATGAGAGGAGGTTAAATGACATACTGAAGTAAATACAGCTCTTTACCTTTGAGGAATTAGAACCCTTAATTTTAGGTGCATCTTTACTGCAATTGCATCTGAAGTCAAATTGTGACAGAGCATGCCTCTGAAAGTGCTTGTAGGATTTATATGTACAGCATCAGCCCATCATAACAGCTAGTATGCTGTGACAATGAAAAGATGAGTTCTAAAAGAGCAGAAATAGAGCAGTAGTGCTAAACCTGAGTTTATTTTGCTACACAGAAGACACACTTCAGAAATTCTACAGCTTTATAAGTGATGTAGACATTTATGTCTACTAAAATGCCATGCAAACTTCAGAATAAAGTAATGTATAATCAGGAAAACAATCAGTCAAGGTAGTCTCCTAAAAAAATAACCAAGGAAGAAACTGTCAAATTCATTAGGAAGATGGAGGCAAATTTGGCTAGTCCTAATTCAGTCTTAAAATATTATGAAGCAGAGGCAGTATAATAATGAAATTCTGGATATGCTTTTATCAGCAGAATTCTCAGCATGCCTCCTATTAGCTCTTATGAGCCTCAGAATGTTTCCTATTTTCATATTACTCAAAGGATCCATATATCATTTTATACATTAAGAAAAAAAAGGTTTAATTTTCATTATTATTCTTAATTTTTTAGTGTGATCACTTTTTCTCACCACTTCTTAGCTTTCCACCAATGGTGTTAACACCAAAGACTGGAAAATCTTGATTGAAACAGAAATATCCTTTTTCCCTTCTAGCCTAGTTATATTAATACAGCAAAAAAATGAAATGATTCCTCAATGTGCTAAAGAAACAATAGCTCTGATAGTTAAAGACTTTTAATGACTTTTCATAACCCTGTAACACTGCTGTTACTAAATCTATTGTCTTGATATCTTATCAGCAGCTACATTGAGTATCTTTTTAGTTCCCATTCCAGCATACTATATAGCAAGTGGCGAACATGTGTTGAGACATTACAGTTTGGAAAAACTGTTTTATTGTTCTTCAAAGCAATTAACTCCTACACATTTCATTAGGTTTCCTATATCTCAGGTTTATCTAAGTTTCAGACTAGACTTAAAATTTCAAATATAGATTTAAATCTCCCTTTTAATAAATTATTGCCCATTTGGCTGGGACATGAGTGTTTTACACCAGGAAACTTGCTACTAACCTAGTACCAGTCATTAAATTGATATTGTATTGCAGAAAGAAATCGTATAGATAATAAAAAAGTAGTATTAGAAACAGTAATTCAAGCCTAATGAAGCAACATTAGCACTTTTATGTTGTACTTTCTAATTAGGAAGTCTGTTCATGAAATTCAGGCATTTACTTAATTGCTGTGAACAATTATTTTCAAATTAAGCCTAGCAATTAAATAGCAAGATTAAACTCATGGTACAGGCTTTTTAATAGAGATATGTTAAGTATCTTGCCTACTGTATTATACACGGTAGTCAAAACTGGAAAAATCTTCTGATTAGTCAATGTAAATTAAGAGCAATGCTATTTCATTGAGAACATGAATGAATATGCAAAGAGGGAAAAAAACCCTACCTCTATTATGGAAGCCAAATAACACACAGAAAAACTGTTTTAAAAACTAATGTATCAGTGATATTTTCTCCTGATTTCTTTTATACAAGGGAGGGTGAAGGAGATGAATACAAATTCATGTTATTAGCTTGCATTCCATGTAACAGAAATGACAAAACTAAACGCATTTTCCATCTGAAGCCACACTTGCTGCTGAAAGCCCTTTAAACTACTACATCTCTCCTAACACCTCATATCAGGAGTTGTACTGAGATAATTGAGTAATCTGAACTAGTTTTATCAGCAGTAGTAAGATTGCAGGGTGATGGATATGATTTCATGGGACATATATGTTTCCTTGAAACAGTTAAAACACTTAGGACACCATTCATTTATGCAGAAGATTGATCTGGCATTGTGTCTCACATGAGATACAAATCCTGTTGTATATTACTGCCTGATTCCAATAATAAAGAACGCCTTCAAACATGGAAATGGATTTTTTTTCAACCTTCAGCAAACCAGCTAAGGGATAGATTAAAAATATTGAGAGGGTGGTCTTTTTTTTTCAAGTAATACTTACGTGCAACCTTTTTTTCCTAACAACACACAAGAAAACCCACTCAATTTAAATAACAAACATTCCATTCTTTCCACAAAACCTTGGAAAGGGACTAAAAACAATCTACTTCACAGCTATTGTTTTCAGATAGAAATTGATCTGAGAATAATGCCATGTGAATTTACTATATTTCCCCCCTTCCAATTGATCATTGTTTTTCTTCACTCAACTGCCAAAGCTCTGAGGGCAGCAGTAAGGCCCTGCAAGCTCAGTGTTGTGCTGGGCATTGCACCTTGGTGCCTATACCCCTTGCTCCCCCTAGCCCAGCTGCGAACTGTGGCTGGGCCTGGGCTGCACCTGCCAGTTGGGCACCAAGTGAGAAGTTGCTGGGAGAGGCCTTGGCAGGCACCTCCCTCCATGCTCAGAACCCACCTGAGAGCCTCAGTCCTCAGCCTCAGCTCTGCTTTGTCATGGACTCCTCCAATCCAACCAGTGTTGCGGCTCCCCAGCCTGGCCCACTGTGGTTGTAGATCTCAATCTGCAATCCTCCGTGGTTTCCCAGTTTGCATTTATCTTCTCTCATTTACCTGTTCCACTATTTAGATGCTCACTCACAGGAAGGCTGTCAAAATCTTAGTTCAACAAAAGAATAGAGTGGTAACTACTAAGAGAATGTGCAAAAAACTGTATTTTGCAGAGCAGAAAGCATTTTTTCAATGTAATTCATAGATTATATACGGCGTGAGACGCTGTGCATTCCCTAAATTTTCAGTGTTGTACTACGCAAAAATAGTACAGCTTCCCTGCGAGAAGGTGTGAACAGCTCCCTTGCAACCACACTGAGAGAAAGCATTTGTTTAGTTTCACTGTCAAATAGCTGTAGCTCCCAGAATTCCTAACAGCTGCTAACCCCTTGGCTACAGCACAGCAATAGTACTAAACTCAAAGAAATTATCCATTACAGTCACTATGCTGAGATTAGTAATGGAAAAGTTTACATCATGACATTATACTTCCTTACATCATGGTCTCATGCTGATGCATAATCTATACTTTAAGTTTTAACTGTCAGGAACTGGTGAGGTGCGAATGGCAGCTAACCCTGAAATCATGTTGCATTTTGGAAATGCTTGTAAGCCTTGACAAAAAAAGTAAATCATTGCAATTCTTTTTTAGTCTGCATTATGAGAAATTGTGACAACATTGTAAATTGTTCATACTGTTTACAACACCTCAAATCATATGAAGAAAAGGTCCCTCTGTCCAACAGGTATGCATACTACATATTTTGCTGCACTAGGGCACAAAAGTAATGGAAAATGATAACTGATAGGGTTTTCAAACACTTAGTGCTTGTGATTTTAAACATTAACTTAAATAGGAATGTTTCATCGTCTGTTTATAACTCACAATTTCATCATTTGCTTAAAATAAATAGCAATAAAATAGCTAAAATATATTTTAGCAAGTCGTTATCTATAAAACCTAGAAGCTAAACTCCAGATCTGGAAATAATTCTGCCATATTCTAGCACTTGTAAGTGTCTCTGTAACATCAGCAGTTCTCCCTTGGGCCACTTCTGTAGAGTTTACTGGAGTATATTTGTATCTTTTCTGTGTCTGGGCAAACTTTTGGTATATTGCCTATGTTGCAACAAGCTGCAAAAAAGCTTTTCATCCTTTTCATCCACCAGTTTATTGGCAAAAAGTAAGTATTGCTCGAAAATTTTTCAAATTTTGGGTTTGGCAGTTACATGTTTTGATAAAGATCTGTCTCTAATATGCCTACATAAAGACTGAGTATGAAGTCAAGTATGCTATTTTAAATTAATATTTTTATCTTAAATTCTGATCAGCTAAACCTTATCATGATAGTAATCTCTGTTCTGTATTCCTTCTGTGAACAGCATTATTGTAGACCAGATGAAGAATGTTAATTTTCATTTTCCTCACGATATTTTCTTTATATATATGCAACAGCAAATGTATGTTCCTGGCAAAAAAAAAAAAAACAAAAAAAGGAAATTAAACAACAGCAAAGTAGGCCACGTGGAGTAATTTTTAAAGGAATGTAATTCATAGGCAGACACAGCCCAGGATCACTTTTGTTGCAGCAGCACAATGCTAACCTGTGTTCAGCTTGTTGTCTACCTAAAACCCCAGCAATGCTGCTTCCCAGTCACAGACATCCTAACCTGTAGTGGGCTTTTTAGTTCTTTTGTTCCAGGTGTAGGACGTTTCACTTTCCTTTTTTGAACTCTATACTGTTCTTGCTAGATCTGTCTTCCAGCCTGCCCAGGTCTCGCCCTTCTGATGTATTCATCTCACCACCCACTTTGGCATCATCAGCAGACTTCATGAGGGTGCGTTCAACTCCATCATCCAGATCATTTATGAAGATGTTGAATAGCATGGGCTGCAATACTGATCCCTGGAAGACCCTACTTGGGACAGGTTGTCAGTCTCAGTAAAAGACATTATCAACCTCTCGTGTGACCTGTTAACCAACTTCTTACCCACCCAACCTATATCCTTCTAGTTTGTCCAGCAAAGGCTATGGGCAACAGAGAAGAATGATTAACTGAAGCCCAGGTACACAGGTTATGTAAGAAGGTATTTTTACCTCTGTGCAATATCACTAAAGGTAACTCTTGCTGGGATTTTGTTGCTTATGTTTCCAACTGAAATGTCAGAAAACTGAGAAGGTTGCAGATAAAAGTTAAAAACAAGATTTGTGGGTTGGCAAGAAATATTTTGTATAGGAAATTATAGTGTAGGACAACTCAGTGCATGTCGCTTATTACAAAATAAAAATAGATAAAAATTGAGAAGTAATTAGGTTAAAGTGTTTAACTGCCTTCACAGAGAAAGACATGCTGGATACTGTAAGCCTCTGGAGTCAAGTAGCCAAAGGCAAAAGAGAAAATAATTGAGAGAAATTAAAATCAGAATGAAAGATGAATATATACTAGTCTATTTGTTATTATTTTCAATAGATTATGACTAAAGGAAATTGTCAGAAATCTATGTTCTTTGCCTCTTCATGTCTCTAAATGAACTCCATATTTTTCTGATTTAGCTCTTTAATAACTTAAGCTCTAGGTAAATTAAAGTAGGTTCTATATTTAATAAACTCCTCTGTAGTTTATCTGTAAAGAAAAATACTTTCTTATCCAACTCAAAGGTATTATTCAGATTTAGCATTAGAATTCATAGGGAGCAGATTAGAGCTCCACTGAACAATCTTTTTGCTTTGTAACTAGGATGTCATGGCAACCCTGTGTTTGAGTTCAAAGGAGCCGGACTGCCACAGGAGATCCTATTCATACTGAGCCTCACAGAGACACTCAAACGATAATTATCTGATCCTAGAAAGGCATTTGTTAAATATGCGTGGCACTGAGGTTGTCAAAACCTTGCAGATACTCTATTTGCAGAAAGGTTTTGGGATGTATGAGATGTAGAAGGTGAACAGCAACTTTGAAACCTATCATCCAACAATAAAACTTGTCTGTTCTTAAATCCATGTACTGCAACCTGCCCAGTCATTATAACTCTCCTTTTCTCATTCCTTTTCTCTGGTACCACCACAGCCTCTCCATTCGTTCTTACTGCTTCTCCTCTTCTTGTATTAAGCTCTGCATCTTTTTCCTATAGTTTAAGTTATCTCACCTCCTCCTGATCCAGTACTCTATCTGCCCTATGCTACAGCAGATGTTGAGTAGACTTTAGAGCACAAGTCTCTGAAAACCTAGGTATTTCATTTTCTTAGATCCTGTAAAGCAAGAGAACAACACTTTGTCATTGCAGATGTCATGCTGTTTTGGTTTGTTGCTGTAATAATTTTGTTATTGGAAAGTCTGGAGGGAAGTGAAGATCAGTATGCTGAATATCGTTTCACAGCATAAGCAGGTGCAACAGGAGTGGAGGATGTAGAAAAGTGCAAACTTGTCACGTGTGTGTTCTTTTGCAAACACCCTGTATCTCCAGAATGTAAAAAATAAACATTCTACAATGAAAAAAAAGCCCAACCCACAAACCTCCAAACTCCAAGAAATTGTATTTTTAAAAAACTAGAGGAATCATGAAAGATTCACACTGCTGCTGAGTCAGTGTTTTCTCCTTACCATCATCCACAATGGAAGAGCAAAACTACCAATCTGTGAACCCAAGAGTAAGCAGGCCAACTTGAAGTGGATTAGTTGCACAGAAAAACTGTCTATTTTAAAAATTCAGTTTCATAGAATCATAAAACTATTTAGGTTGCAAGAGAACTTTAAGATCCTCAAGTCCGATCATTAACCTAACACTGCCAGGCCTGTTGCTAAACCATGTCCCACAGTTACGCATCCACATCTTAAATACCTCCAGGGATAGCAACTGAACTGCTTCCCTGGGCTGCCTGTCCCAATAGTTGACAAGCTTTATGGTGTAATATTTTTTCCTAATCTCTAATCTGAACCTCTCCTGGTACAACTTGAGGTCATTTCCTCTCATACAGTATTACTTGGGAAAAGAGACTACCTCCTTGCTACAACCTCCTTTCAGTTATTTGTAGAGAGTGATAAGGCCTCTCCTCAGTTTCCTCTTCTCTAGACTGAACAACTCCAGTTCCCTCAGCTGCTTCTCATCAGATTTGTGCTCACTAGTTTCGTTGCCCATCTCTGGACATGCTCCAGTACCTCAGTGCCTTTCGTGTAGTGAGGGGCCCAAAACTGAACACAGTATTTGAGATGGAGCTTCACCAGCGCTGAGTACAAGGGGACAATCCCTTCCCTAGTCCTGCTGGTGACACTATTTCTGATACAAGCCAGGATGCCATCGACCTTCTTGGCTGCTGGCTCATGTTCAGCTGACTGTCAACATTCCCAGGTCCTTTTCTGCAGGGCATCGGTTGCCTGGGGTTGTTGTGACCCAAGTGTAGGACCTAGCCCCTGGCCTTGTTGAACCTCGTGCTTGGCTTCGGCTCATCACTCCAGTCTGTCTAGGTCCCTCTGAAGAGTCTTCCTGTCCTCAAGCAGGTCTTTGCATCTGCCCAGCTTGGTATCATCTGTAAACTTACTGAGGGTACAACAATCTCCTCATCCAGATCACTGATAAAGATGTTAAACAGAATAGGCATCAAACCCAAACCCTGCAGAATGCCACTGGTGGCTGGCTGCTAAATGGATTTAATTCCATTCCCTACCACTCTCTGGGCTTAGCTATCCACCCAGTTTTTTACCCAGCGAAAAGTATATCCATCCAAGCTACGGGCAGTCAGTTTCTCCAGGAGAATGCAGTGGGAAACTGCCAAAGTCTTTACTAATGTCCAGCTAGATAATACTCACAGCCATGAGGCAGATCACCTTGTCATAGAGAGATCAGGTTAGCCAAGAAGGACAAGCCTTTCATTAAGCCATGTGACTGGACCTGATCACCTGGTTGTCTTGTACATGCTGTGTGAAGGCGCTCACAATGATCTGCTTCATAATCTCCAACTGCACTGTGGTCAGGCTGACAGGCCTGTAGTTCCCCAGATCCTCCTTCCGGCCCTTGTAGATGAGTGTCACACTGGACAATCTCCAGTCCATTGGGAATCCCCTGGTGAGCCAGGACTGCTGGTAGATGATGGAGAGTGGCATGGTGAGCATTTTTACCAGCTCCCTCAGCACCCTCAGGTGGATCCCATCCAGCCCCATGAACTCGTGTCTAAAGTGGTGCAGTAGGTTGCACACCATTTCCCCTTGGATTATGATTATTACAATTATTTTTCTCAATAAATTGTCAATAATCTTTAGAAGTGGTCCTGAACAGATTTAAAACCCAAACACAGTTTCTCTAAAATTTTCAAGTTCAAGAATGAACAATTTAGTTAGTTGTCAATACTATATCCAGTATTTTTGTGATCTCCAGAGTAGTAAAGATGGTATAACAAGTGTTTCATTTGGGAGAAGTGAAAAGTAATCTTTGAAGGAAGATGGCAAGCCACCACTGTTTCATGGTAGAGAAGCACACATGCATGTCTCAGTAGGAAATGTAACATTAATTTTGTATTAAAAATGTCCTTTGACAAATTGATGTAAGCGTCTGCTTGTTAATATTTCCTACAACACTGCCAGCAGAAGCATGAACAGAATATCTTCTAGTCTCAGGAAGATTATCATAAAAATCCAACTTGATTCAACATACATTTAAGATTGCATGACCTATGAGCTTGACTCACTTAACTGGTATAATGCCAGCACATAAACTAGTTTTAGTAGGGTTTTCTTCTTCAGTCTTCAGTCACAATTAGAGGAAGTTAATGTTTTGGGGTTTGTTTGTTTGCTTGTTTTAAGTGAATCATATTCAATTTTTAAATGCTGCTTCATTGAAATGATGTGATGCATGGAAATATATCAATTCCAACAAAGTTCTGAGGAGAGAATATTCTAAAGAATTCATAATAGGCAAAAGTTGGGTTTTTATTCTTATAATATGCTGTAAAACATTAATTACAAATATTTTTGCATTAAACTTTTTACTCTATGTTTAACATTGCCCACTGTATTTCTATTAAAAAACTTAGTAACTGTGGCATTCCTAACAGCACTCCATCATTGTAATAGTTTGGATTGTATACAATATATGAAATAAAATTCTCCAATCCTTTTCATGTGACAATAAATAATGTGCCGAGGGACCTTTTCTTTTATGAGATACTGACCATAACACGCTGTGTTCAAAGCTGTACACAGGGGACATAGTAGGTGGTGTTGAAAAAATCAGTGCTGGGACAGCAGAGTGTAACAAGAGACAGATGTCAAACAATATGACAATGCAAAATAAAAGGAAGAGGGGAAAGTGGAAAGCTAAAGCATGAAGACTTCAATAGGATTTAGAATACAAATTTTCCTCTTTTTCAGCACAGAAACGAAAGGGCAGTAACTTGGGAGTATAAGAAGCATGTTTACAGTCAAAAGTGTGCTGAAGTTCTAAGTCTGGATATGAATCTATCAAATTTGTCCAAGTCTGTTTTACGATATTTCAGCATTTTCAATTCAAGCTGTAAAGCAGACATGAAATAAACACTGACGGAGCCTAAAAAGAGCTTAACATAAAGTTGGATTCTAAACACGAACTATTCTTGTGTTCTCTGTGAACTGATTCATCAAAAATCTTCAGAAATGAAATGAAAGCAAAATAGCTGCTTATAAATGCTGTTTAAAGACAGTGCTTATACCCACAAAGGGAACAAGTCAAAATGCATATTCTGTCTATTTTCTCTTAGTTGTCTGTTGTGCCAAATACTGCAGGTGCCACCAGAAAAACCTGGTGAAAAGAAGCATGCACTGAAATCCCTTGCACAATAGGGCCACTGCAGATGGAGATAACAATTTTCTCTTGAAGTTAATGCTACTCAGATTTCTTTGAGTATAAAAAGACTCAGTTCTATATAAATTCAATTTGATGAGAATTCAATATGAAGAAGATTCAATATGAATGTTAGATGATATATTGCATTGAGTTCCTGTTTACAGAGTGACAAACACTCCCACCCCCCATCTATTTAATTCTGTTTACACTGGCTAAAAGCAAACCTTTGGATGGATTTACAGAATCTATGTCTGCACTGATCCTGAAAGAATCAAAAGCAATGACAAGAAAATGATAAAACAAAAAGAATAAGAGGAGATACACATCAAACACTTTTCATTCAGGAAATGGCAAGACCAGACATGTTGGCTGTCTTGCAGTTTCAGTATCTGTTTTCATTTTAAATTAATTTGATTCTCTCTTTTTTATAATTGAATGTTTTTTAAGTGAGGTGCTAGATACACGTTGTTCCTGCAATAGAGTAATTCCCCCATCAATGGAAAGATAAGATGGAATAAAGTGGAATGAAGATGAGACTTAGTCCTGTATTAAGTCCTAAATCAGTTGAGCAGTGAGACATATTAACTTCATTTGTGTGTCTCTCTCTCTCAGATTTCCACTTAACATTTCTCTTTCTGATTTTTTCTTATGAAAAACAGTATGGAAAACCAGAGACATTCTGAGCTAGAAATCAATGAAAAAAAATGCCATGTTTCTGGACTTAGTTTCAATCTGTAAACTAAATGGATTCTAATAAAATAAATTCTTAGTCTCTTCCAAATTTGGGGGCTTATATGAAGCATTGCTTTATGTATCCAAGTACTTCACTCATCTTCTTATTGTGAATGGCTGATTCCTATTCCCATCTCCTGAAACTTTGGTACCAGAAGTCTAAAGGAGTAAGTAAAAATTCATACATCCTCACTCCATAGGGTCATTTCCTCTCTTTCTTAACAGTTAACGGCATGGTTATTGGCATGGAACTAGCATGGAAAACTCTCTAGAGTTTGCTAGAGAGTGAAAATGAATGTATATACAGTTCTGCTCGTAACAGCCACATTTTGATTTAAAAAATACTCCTGAAAGAAAAAAACATAGTTTGGTTTAGTTATTAACCAGCATGCAGTGCACGAAACATGGTTTTGACAGCCATGAATCATAAATCATAGAATCACACAGAATCACAGAATCTCAAGGGCTGGAAGGGACCTTGAAAGATCATCTAGTCCAACCCCACTGCCAGAGCAGGACCACCTAGAGTAGGACACACAGTCACTCATCCAGGTGGGTTTTGAATGTCTCCAGAGGAGACTCAACAATGCATCTGGGCAGTCTGTTCCAGAGATCTACTAAAAGAAAAAAGTCAAACTCTAAAGCATTTAGAAACTCAGGCTAGAAAACAGAAGAATTCAGACTAGACTGTAAAAAAGATTTCAAAAAGAAGAAAGTAAAAGACCACAAATGGTACCAAAAATGAGTCTGAATGTAGAATTAACCATAGAAGATAAAGGTAAGTAGATGAAGGTAAAGTAATTTCTGTTTCACTGAAGAAGCAATAAGTGAGTGTGATGATATAAATAAGCCTGAAAAACATATTTACAGCTGGGAAAGGTGTTTAATGAATGATTCAATCCTCAAGAGAATAAGATGCAGTTTTCCACTTGAAATCAAGAAGAAAATCGTGAAATACAGTAGTTCAAGCTGACTTTCATCTAGAACTTCTGGAATGGTACAGCTCCTTAATAAGAGATAGACTCATAGTATCATCTAAAAGGAGCAATGGCTCTGAGAAAGAGATCCAATCAAACAGTTAGATACAACAAGCAAACTTCCTCCAAAAAAAAAGTGCAACTTTATCACTCAAGATCAAAAAAATAGAGTAAAGCTACTCTTAAACGAGACAGCAATAAAGACATCACAACACTCAATGCACTCTTGAAAAATATCATGAGAATATGAATAACTGCTCAGGCCTGTATAACCTCTGTTCCATTCAACCTCATTGTTGGCAAGTGTAATGATAGTTCAAATAGATCCGTGCTACAGTACTGCCTAAGAGTAAGTATTTGTAGTTACCACTATAAAGTTGAGGTCAAACCTAAAAACTACGGGAGGCAGGATGGACAGCCCAGTCAAGAACATAGAAAGAAAATGCAAAATGTAACAGGAAGAAAGTCCAGCAGCTGAGCAAGATAGAAAAAAGGGAACATATAGAGTAAATAAAGACTACACACCTGCAGCAGGGGGGAGCATCTGCAGTGGGTCTGTAGCAGACACAGACATCTCCACTACACACTATGCAATAGAAAAGCTGCCAACCATCCAGCTGCCATATTTACAGCCATACTATTGGATCAATGACCCGTTTCTCTTCAGCTGCATTGTAAAGCCAGCAGCAATGTAATCCCAATGATACGAAGCTGTATACTAAGCTTGGAAGATTGTGACCAAAGGTTAGGGGATGTACAATAAAAGCTTTCTGTGGTGCGTGGATAAACTCAGGCTGTCAATAAAAAGCTCACAGAACAAGACATGTTACTGCACTGAGTTTATAACAGCTGACACAGTGGTGCTGGAAGACAGAGGATATCACTGTAGTTTCTGTTCACCTTTCCAATAGAATATAGACAGAATATATCCTCTCAGTATATTACCATGGAGGGCATTGTGTACATCAACAAAAAAGCAGAGATAAAGCCAGTGAAGAAAAGTTAGTAAGTCTGTAAGGAAGAAGCATGTTTCCTCCCCTGAGACTACCACAGATCTCATCAGTGGACTTGTAATAACAAGGCAACGTTTACACAAGCTGAGAATCTAAATTGAGACACTTCCTGATTTATCCATGGCATGCCACTCACTGCACTTGCGACACAATGTTCTGACATTTTCCAGGGACTTCTGGAGACAGTCCAGCACAGGGCCACCAAGATGATCAGGGGTCTGGAGCATCTTCCTTATGAGGAAAGGTTGCAGGAACTGGGGCTGTTCAGTCTGGAGAAGAGGAGACTGAAGGGGGATCTCATTAACAGTTACAAATGTCTAAATAGTGCATGTCAGAAGGTTGGGGCATCACTTTCTTCTGTTGTATCTAGTGACAGGACAAGGGGTAATAGAAAGAAGCTGGAACATAAAATGTTCCATTTAAACATGAGAAAAAACTATTTCAATGTTCAGGTGAGGGAGCCCTGACACAGACTGCCCAGGGAAGGTGTGGAGTCTCCTGCACTGAAGGTCTTCAAAACCCACCTGGATGCATTCCTGTGTGACCTGGTCTAGGTGGGCCTGCTTTGGCAACCCCTACCATTCTTTGACTCTATGATTCAATGTGTCAATTTTCCTCACATCTTCTTAGGAGGTATTACAGGACATGAACCCACTTGTAAAGTCATTCTAAAAAAAACCAAGTATATCAGGCAGTTAAGATTTCAGCTGATGATCTTATCCTGTAACAGAAAGAAATATAAAAGAAAAGATAAACCAGGGCTATGGACAAGCATGAGATAGTCACATTACAATCACTAGTAAATGGCTGCTGACATTTGAATACTCTCCTAGAACAAGAACAAGATAAAACTGACGTAAGAACAGAAAAGTGAGAATAGACTCAAAACAAAGGGACATTTATATTTTTTTTCCTCTTCTTTAAAATCTATAAAGTTTGCTAAAACTGTGTGATGCTTCATTTTAGAAAGAAGTGAGATACAATTCAAAGAATGGGAAAGTTTCATCTGGTTTATAATTTGCAGAACTTGCAGTTGGCAGCCTGAACTAACAAGTTAGTTGAATATGCTAATCACGGATACCATTACTGCGTAGGCTTGAGATCAGCCTAACATTCAGGTTGGATGACTTGAGAAGTTGGTATATAAATTAATTACTAATGTTCCAAAATAGATTTTTTTGGCCTGCAACAAGTCAGAGGTGAGAGAAATTCATACAAAGATGGTATCTCTGATAGTCCTGGATGGATCTTAGAGAGTTACTCAATCACCCTCTGAAGTAAACTTTTATGATTTTTAAAGACTTAATACACATTATGTGAAGAATCCAAAAGCACAAGTTGACTTCAGAGAGATTCCAGCCAGAGAAAGAGAACCACTGAAAAATGGCTAAGTAGAAAAGTTTTGAAGAAAGTCCATTCACTGAGGGGAACAGCTCACTGTTTCTCTAGATTGTGTCTGTATAATTTAGAATCTTTTGAACCCTTCAAACAGCTGATATTGAAAAAGCAATGTAAGAATACTTACACATAGTAGAAAAACCCCAACTTTTAAACAAGCACTCTTACTGGTACCATGTGCTAATGAAACGGCCAGAGTGAAAGTGTACTGTCTTAAAGTATTAACATTTGAGCAACTTTGCATTTGTGAAACTTCCCCTACCTGCCTTTCATAAAGCTGTTTTAAATATTTGCTCAAAATCATGCGGCAAATCTGTGCAGTAGTGGGGAACTAAATCAGGATTCTAGTTAGCTTTTTAACCACCAGCTCTTACTCTCAGTGGGCACACGCAGATATAATTGGAGTAAATCATTATCACAATTGTTTTTCAGAGATCCTAATGTGCTTACGACAAATTTTAATCTTAATGTGGTCTTTACCTAAAATAGCACTTTGTAATCTCCCTTATGGTACAGGTATTATAGAGATGCTTCTAGAGACTTTAAAGTAAGATTTACTAGGGATGGGCTGAAAGGGTGACCATGGCATTTGTAACAGCATTTTTATTTTTCAACTGAATGTCAGCAAAGGTTTTGTTGTAACTGGAATAAAACATCTTCAGGGTTTCCTGTGTCAAAAATGACATTATGACTGTGGCTGTTGCAGAGAGTTTGATAAGTTCCAGCAAACTGAAAATGCCAGAAATATTGGTTTTCTATTAATTAGTAAGTACACATGCAGAAACTTTACTGAAACAAAAAATGATGGATGTGCATGACATTTACTAAATAAGATATGTGACCTTTTTTGAATAACTACCTGTATAATAAAATAGTTGCTGAAATGGATCATGGAATAAAGTGGTTTGTAATAAAGATCATGTTGTTGCAACGTTATACTTTGGGGGCAAGAAGCAGGTAGGCCAAAACGGTGATGTTATTTAATTCATATTGTATTATATTTATATATCTATGTCTATTGCACATTATTTAATAATCATAATGGTTTCTCCTACATCAGACCAACAGTGAATGTTTTTCTCTGTTTAAGTTGTTTCTATGAAGACCAATGAAGACCAAGCACTAGAATAGATGACTATGACAATGACAGTATTCTCAGGAACCACTGGATACCTTTTAGTCTGCTTCTGGTTTTGCATTTGGTGCTCAGCAACTTGACAAGTTTAAAAGAAAAATAAAAAGTATCTGGTCTGATTGCCTACAATGACAATTCTTATCAACTGATACTATTCCATCACTAGTTATGCTACACAACAGAGAGCAGATCTTTTCCTTCTGACTGACAAAGTAAAAAGTCACTGGAGTACTTCCACTACTGATTTCTGAGCCACTGAGATCCAAAAATCCTTGTACCTGCTACTCATGAGCACGTTGACAGAAAAGCACTAGGCAGAACATTTCAAAAAGCTCTTGTAATATGAATAAATACATAACATAAGCAAACAAAAGCTCTAGACATCAACAACTTAGCTGTGTCACCTTCTCTTCACTCATCCACTATTAGACAGAACTACATATTTGAGGATGATTTGAGCTGAAAGCACAGCTTTTTATTGTTTGTTTTTCAAAGAAAGAAAAAGAGAGCACATTGAAGGTCTAATCCTATCCTCTCCAATATCTAAATAAAATGCATATTTCTGAATATGAGAATGTGTTCAGAAACATTGTTCACAGATCAAGCCAAAGGAGTGGAGGCAGCTTAGAAAAACCCTATAGTTGTAAATAACATATTCGGGTTATAGATTTTCATGCCCCTGGGTTTTATGGAAAAAGAATGCATGTCAACAGTTTAAAAGGAAATGACAACTGGCCTGTTTCTAAAAAGGGCCTAGGAAAATTCAGTGGTGCACTGTTGCTGTCTACTAAACACAGTTACACAAGAAAAACAGAATGCGTGCAATATCAACAGTATGAGTAATAGAGGTTGCACACAAGTTTGCACTTACTAACTTATTAAAAAACTAAACTTCATTTTAACTGATTATGTAGTTGTGGAAATACATGGACATTGGGGGGGGGGGGGAGGGGTTGGACTAGATGATCTCTAAAGGTCCCTTCCAATCCCTACCATTCTATGATTCTATGACCCTTTACCAGCACTAGGTAATACCAAAAAGGCTATGTTAAACAGCAGCAAATGAGTCACATAAGAATGTGGTTTGTAACATCTTGAAAAGCCTGACAACAATTTGCAAGATTTTTTCTTTTCTTTCAATTAAATTGTCTCATTGAGATAAAACTGTCTCCCTGTGTTTCAAATCTTTACTTCAGAGGTTATTCTTCAAAGGTAAACTGTAAGTGCTTTTAGTAGACTTATATTTGTTCCATGCATGTATTGAAAGGATACTCAGGACAACTTTTATGCATATAATTTAAAACTCTGTCAAAGTTCATGGTTTCACTTTCATCATTTTCTTTCCAGAAGGCAACTTTGGGGCTTTTTTCCAACAGGTTTAGCTTCTATTTGTTGAGTTTCCTATTAAAAAAGTTGCTTTATTCTGTTTTCATGTATTTTTTTTTTTACTTTCTTTGTAAATTTATTCGTTCTAGTATGTAAAATCATATCATATGTGAACATATACTTATGTATCATGGTTATTTTCTGAAAAGTGCCAAAATGTATATTTTTGCAGCTACAAAGCTAAAGCTATAAATACCCAGCTGGAGTTATTTTATTAAGCGAATGATAATAAGTTCATAAGAGTAATTAATATTTACTGTACTTACCATCATTCTTTATACCCATAAAATTGACTATATTCCTGGGTTTTATAAGGCAGTTTTCCTGTCTCTTAGACTTTTAATGTCTCTGGAATCACATTAGAGGCAGTTTTTAGCACTCTTTTTTTTTCTCAGCAGTCAGCTTCTCTGTTACAATTGAGTGGTTAGTGATTTTCACCCTGCTTGGAAGACCTTAGCTGTAACACATCGCTGGTCAGCCCACAGGCAGATCAAAAGTGCTACACTGAACGAGTAGTTGCCAACAAAGAGGGAATTACTCATAAGAAACCAATCTGGTTTTAAATAGTATTTCCCAAGACAATACTTAGATGCCCTGAGACGTCACGGTATTCTGCTCTCAAGGATTACCCTCTAGACTGTATTTTCCCAATTAAGAAATCTAATATGTTGCCTCCAAAATATTTTTTAGTGTAAATCTTTGCAATTTTGTTCAGAGTATGGAATTGGCTAAAACTGGGTTTATTTGACAGCTTATCTAGTGTTTGCATTAGTGACTTGTAGCCAAAGAAACAGTCCTTCATTATTAGTGACTTGTAGCCAAAGAAACATTCCTTCATTATCTCTAGTCATCCAACACCCCCTTGACTCTCCCTGACCTGAAAAACAACCTAACCTAGCTTAGCATGATGCTCTAACAAATGCTATGAGAAAGCTCTGTTTGGACTTGGAATTTTATAGCTGACAGTTAAAATATGATTTCTGCCTAATAGCTATATAATATAATAACTAATCAATTAATATATCAACATTATAAAAATATAAAATAATATGTAATATAATAAATAATCAAAGGCAAAAAGTAAAAAATAAAAGGAAAAATCAGTAAATAGAAAGTATGGCCACATCTAGTACAATGTTTTCCAGTACAATTCTTTGTTCTTATCCAAAAATTCAAATACCAAAAATTTGAATGAAATTAAGAAAGTTAATTTTAAGGAATACTGAAAAGACTACATATTGCATTGGTACAGCTTCTGTAAAACTTTGTGTAACCTGATAATGGACTGAACAGGTTAGTCTCAGAACTTGTGATGTAGTTACATCAAAGCCAGTTAAAAATTTTCTATAGACAGTCCATCACTTCTACATCTCATCTGCACCCTTCTCTGTGCTAGTACAATTGACATTAAGGCTACACTGTAAACAAAAAACGGAACCTGTAACAAATAAACATAACCCACCTGTGGAATTATATTTCAAATGGAGCCTTTTGGTAATATGATGTGTAACAGCCTATATACAGCAAAGTTAACACAACTGCCTTGGCAGTGACAACCAGCCACAGAGGGAGCAGGAGCTTCTTAAGCTGGCTTTGCCATCAAAGCCAAGGGCTCTATAAACACCTACCTTCCTGGAGCAGCCTTGAAAGTTGACAGCAGAAGATACAAGTGGGGAGAGGAAGAGCATATAGTCTGTATTTTGGCACTGAATGTAAGCAGAAATGAATCCAAAGTGACGGTTCCACATCTGATTGCATTTAGACTATTAGGAATGCTTGACAGTCAAATTTAAAATTCAAATCTTTTGACTTATTTCTGCAATAAGCAATGATAAAAACTGTCTCAAGCTATATTTACCTTAAATGTGTGCAATGATAGAATAAAATAAAAGTCGAATACAGAGGGCATTGGCAAACATTGTAATTAAAACTGTAATTAAGCTTAAATAGATGTTAGTTTTGTCTCTAACAATCTTTGTTATTTGCTATATTCAATGTTACGGTATACAAATATATTTTCAAAAGATTTATTGGATACAATGCATTTGATTTGTCTCTGTTTGAATTTCATTACAGAAATTACTGTAGGAATTTGAACAAACATTGTAAATCATCACTTAATGAAAAATGGGTTTGTATGTTTCACTCCAAAATTTCATTGGATTATCCTCATTTGCAGTTTTTAAATCTGTCCTGGTTTCAGCTGGGACAGAGTTAATTATTTTCCTAGTAAACGGTACAAGGCTGTGTTTTGCATTTACTGTGAGAATAATGTTGGTAACACAATGCTGTTTTAGTTGTTGCTAAGTAGCATTTATCCTAAGTCAAGGACTTTTCAGTTTCCCAGACTTAGACAGCGAGTAGATGCATGAGGAGCTGGGAGGGAGCATTGTCAGGACAGCTGACTCAACTAGTCAAAGGGCTGTTCCATACCATAGGACATCATGCCCAATGTATAAACTGGGGGAGTTGGCCAGGAGGGGTGGATCATTGCTCAGGTATAGTTCAGCAGGTGATGCATTGAGCATCACTTGTCTGTCTTGGGTTTTTCTTTGTTTTTTCTTAATTTTCCCTTTCGTTATTACTATTGTTATATTTTATTTTATTTCCATTATTGAAGTGTTCTTAACCCACAAGTTTTACCTTTTTCTTTTCGAATTCTCCTCCCCATCTCACTATGGGGTTGGGAGGAGGGAGAGAATGGCTGCGTGGTGCTTAGTTGTCAGTTGAGGTTAAACCATGACAAAACTGAAGAGACAAGAAAATCTATCTCATCAACAGATATGACTATGTGCTATATCAGAATAAGTTATTCCTCTGATTATTTAAAGTCATAAGACATGTAACAGCTATATAATAGGACCGGTGTCAGCCCACATTCAGAGGACATTAAACAGAGAGTGAAAGCATCCAGAAAACTTCTTCCATGTTTTACTTTTTATTTTTGGCCAGAGACATAGCATAAATAAATATGCCACTGAAGGGAAAGATTTTCTTTATGCTCCGAACCAAAGAACCTTGGTTTCAGTTCTCTGAAATACAGAACTGGCTTCATTATGTTTTTCCACATTAAAATCTTTATAGAGTGATGAAAAGACGGGCAAACACATATAAACTCATTTTCAGGAAGGCACAGGTAATTTCATTAAATGTGCTTTCTCTAGGAAGTGTATTTGATGAAATGTGCATTGGTTATCTTACTGATGCTTGGGTTTGCTTCTAGTTCACAAATACCCTGTGCAGGTTATCCAAGAGAGCTATGGCTTTGGGGTCCATGAGGAGAGTCTGGAAGGAGTTTGGTTTCCAAATGTCTCTCAGTCTACACAGAAAAGAAATCATAAAAATAAAGATTATAGAATGGTTTGGGTTGGAAGAGACCTCTAAAGATCATCTAATCTACCTACTTGCTATAGGCAGAGACATCTGCCACTAGCTATCAGGTTGCTTGAAGCCTCTATCAACCTGACCTTGAACATCCCCAGCTCTGGAAAACCTGTTCCAGTGTCTTACCACTCCCAACATAAAAAAAATTCTTCCATATGTCGAATATAATCTACCCTCTTTTAATTTACGACTGTTTCCCCTCGTCTTGTCACTAGAAGCCTTGACAAAAAGAAAAAATATACCACTGGGATTCCTGCATTTAAGCCTCTGATCTCAAAACCAGTATTACAACTGTGCAGCAATACAGGAAAATATCAACCATGTACTTTTAAAACAGGAAATGGTATTAATGATTGACACAGGAAATCTTACACTGATAACCAGTAGCAGTAGCATGTTTGGGCACTATAAGCCTATGCATGAACAGAAAGCTTCTTGCTTCCCTCATTATCCAATTCTAAACACACACATGCACATAAACACGCTCAAAGAAGCAAGCATGCTTTAGTCAGAGCACTCTTTCCTCTTTCCCGTCTCAAATAGATATAACAATAGATCCCATAATGCCTAAGTCCACACACAGAGGAAAGAAGTACATCCCCTCTTTCTTGAAATCAAATTCTGTGGGGGCAACGGCAGCTTTGGGTTTTCAGCCAGGCATGCAAAGGTAGATGCAGTTTCAATAGTCATTCCCTGCTTCTTCCAAGAGACAGTATCTGTGGCTTATCATGATGTTCTCTCTATCTTTGAGCACATGTAAGCTAAGCTCACCAAAGCTCCATAACAGCTCGAAAAAGATAGCAGAAATACTGATCTCCTTTTTTTTCCCAAAGACAAGAAACAAAAAGAGCCTTGAATTTTGGCAGAATTCAACCCTAGGAATTTTGCCTCAAGAAGTGAAAGCTTTAGAGGCTGCAAGAAAGCACTCAGAAAATCCTACCTATAGGATCCCGCAATCTGTTTTCTCCTAAACTAGACATATGGAGGTTATAAACAAATTTTGCCCCTAACAGAAATTATTGGTGAAAAATGTGAAGTCATGCTATTAATTAGATAAATCAGATGGGTTTTAGATACATATTCTTCAAATTATATATGTGTGTGGGTGGAAAGATAGGAGCCTACACAAAACATATATACAAGCACATATTAACACTGCAAACTTGTAATATCTGCCCTAAGTTACATACATGCTTGCATTCAAAGAAGAACTCTAACCTGAAATGACAAAATCCCTTTAAAAGATGCATTTTGAAAATTCAAGACTACGCTTTTGCAGTTTTTAAATTACCACACAAAAAACATCAGCAGCATATTGTCTATTCTTCTTCTCATTAGAATATGAGAAAATGGAAATTTTTGCTTCAGGGAAGAAAGAGCAAATGAAGGAGCCTTTCCCTTTCTACTTGTGTACTGCTAGCAATGCCTCCCCTCCCCCACCACACAGCCTCTTTTGGTGATTTGGCAAGTTATTTTCCTGTCTCTGAATGAAATCTTTGCTCTTTTTGCTCCATTAACATTACAGGTGGAAATTGTATCTTACTCAAAGTGGCTTTAATGTACATAATCTGCCTCCTTCCGTCTCTCCTTGCTATTCAGCTATTCAGGTGGCCTTTAGTTAGGCATACTGCTATCATTTCAAGGGCAATAGCATATGCAAGTAAGTACCTGGGTTTCTTGCTGGGATTAAATTAAAAAGCTTTTCAGTTTCAGCAAGAATTTGGAAACAACTCGAAAGTTTCGGTGTTGAATGAGTCACCAGGTTTTGTTACCACAGAATAACAAACACCTGACAAATGATAACTTGCCTAGAAATGAGGATACTACCTAAATAAACATTCCAGTCACCCCAGAGAACCGGCATTTCTGCAACACAGAATTTCTTTTTTTAACATATTCGCGACTGAATAATGGAAAAGGCTGAGGAGACATTAATCTGGTCTATTTTATACAGAAAAGAAAGTGATGAGGGACTCTGAAACTCTAATGGAAATTTGTGCACTTTATCTGGTTACTCTTGCAATATAATAAAATGGTATAAGAAATTATTGCGTTGTTATGATACAAAAAAGTATTTTCAGGCAATTATAATAAACAAGAAGCACAAAACACATTTATTACATTTTATTACTAGGGCTTCATTTATAGTTAAATATAAAAATCATGAGAGACATTCAGAAAGATGACTTATGCAGGAGGCATTATGACTCATAGGTCTTACAAAACAGATGGGACTTTTTATTAGGGTTGGGCAAATCAAATAACAAGCATACTGCATAGCATACTTATCAGATATATCGATGACAGGAATAGGGTTTTATTCTCTCTATGTCTTTAGTAATTTCAGTGCACAGCAAATTCATCCACTTCATTGGGACAGCTCCACAGGTAGATGTTAAGAAAGATTTATTTCAATGCTACATATAAAGGCCTACATGTCAAAAAGTTCTCCTGATTCCATTATTTCTTGCATTTTTCATAAACATCCATGAATAACTTGAACTATTTCAGCACTTTTTTTCATGCTCTCATATGAGACTGTCTGTTACTGTAGAATAAAATCATACAAATGGACACAAAGGCATTTTATTCTGATTAGTGGCATAATTGAAGTTAACTCACTTATTCATATGATTAAGGCAATAATACTTTAGTATATTCCAAGTCAGGTTCACAGTGAGTCAGTTGCTCTTATTTCTGTTCTATGGTTCATACCATGCTGAACACAAAATTCTCTGAGTATGCTAGTAGCATTCTGGACAGTAACCTTGCAAATTTGAGAGTATCATTGCTTTTAAATTGCTTTCTACTACAGGAGTAACATTTTGAAAAAAGCTTAACAAATTTATGTATCTGTTCCCATTGTCAGAACTCAAGTGAGGCACTAAAACATTTTTATTTGGAACCACAGTGAGACCTAATATATGTCACATTTGACAGCAGAACTCAGATATTTTAAAAGTATGTCTCACATTCTCATTTGTGTAGTCTGGAATTAATCAGTATTAAGGAAATGACATGAAAATTCATTCAATACCAAGATAGTTTTAAAAAATAATGTTCCTATTCTTCCTTTCCTGACCCCTAATTGTCTTCTCTACCCATTTCTCTCCCAGTACAATGTTGGAAATCCTACATACTGGATAAGGCTGCTGTGTTCTGCCACTCTTCACAAAAACAATGTTGAGAAGTTGCATTGAATAGAAATAGAACATGAAATTACCAAACTCAGGATGAACAGAAAGGAGCTGTGATGATTCTGAAGGCATCAGATTCCTCTGAGGAGAAGAAACAGACATCCTAAGCTTATTAAATTTAGGTACAAATCTCTGGGAAGAAAAAAAAATCGCTAGTTTCCGCTGATGTCAATGGGAATTTGGTAAGAAAATGATATGTAATATTTTTCTATTCTCAGAAATAGATTAGTAGATAGAAATAATAACACTGAGGGCTGTGAGGCAGTTTTCAAATATCATTCTCTTTACTGTCTATATTTCACAACAAAACTTCACAGAGATGTGCTTGGAAGATAGTAAGTATCATATCTTTCCCTTTTTAGAATGGGTAACAGATATGAAGAAACCTTCACTGACTTCAAGGTTGAATGCATGAACTTATGCGTTTGTCTGTGCTGCTTATGAACAAGGAAGTAAAGCTGAATATGCTAACAGGTGTTGTACTTTGTACAAGCACAGTTTCTCCCTCTCCAGCTCAAGAAATAACAAAGCTGGAATCACGCTTCTCAAAATATCTTCTCACAACTGTGAGACTCTTTGCTCAGAGGGGTGTCACATCCTCCACATGTTTTTAGCTCTCTCTAAGAACAATAATCTGCTACTGCCACTCATTTCTGCCTAATTGGAGAACAATGCTTGACGATTCTGAGCTTCAAATCTGCACGTAGACTTGGAACATATGTAGCTAGATTTTCAGGTTTTGGGAGGTTTTGTGGGTCTCAGAGGTTTTTCATACCTCTTGAAAAAGCAGTTTTCTAGTCAATGAAAATGAATGTACTTATATTAATTTTCTACTATAATTCTTATGAATTCAACGGAGTTGATACAAGGCTTGACTCAACATCACAGAAGATTCAACATCTAATCCTGTCTTTCGCTAAGAAGCTGAAGAGCCTCATCCTAATGGAACATCTCCTAGGTTTCTCTTAAAAAAGACAGAATAAATAGGGAAATTATTCTCATGCTTCTGTAGAAAAATAAGAATTCATGCCACAGAAGCACGACAATGACAGTTGCACTATTTAGAAGGGAGCCCTGTATTTTGGAACTCAATGAATCTGATTTTCTATTTCTGGCTTTATCACAGATTTCTTCTAAAAACTTAAACCAGTCACTTTACCTCTGCATGTCACAAATCACTTTTTTTTTCCAAATCACTACAATATTTCCATTCTTTTGACTCTTTTATCTCTTTAGACTTTCATTTATCCAGAGAAACAACAGTGTAAGCTCACAATGAAGACAAAAAGAGAAGTACGACTCTCCTCAACAACTAAGCCAGAAGAATCAATTGTAACTCACTCTCTGCAAAAGGAAGGTAGAGAAAACTAGTTTTCATATATTAAGCCTTGCAAATGTCCTCTCTTTTTAACCACTCCATACCTCATGCCTTATTTGAAGTTTCAATATACTCTGGTAGCCCAAAAATATAAGAATGAGAGAGCATCAACACATATATTACCTTAAAAAATTATTTTATAACAACATTAAGAGGAAAATATTCATCAAAATTATAGCAAATTTATTTCCATCACTTCATAACTATATTATGCTTTGATATATTACCAGATTTCATTCTTTCTCCCCATGCTAGCTGCTATTTCATTGAACTACTTTTCTTCAAAAATAAAACATCAAAAGTGGCTGTTTACATTAACATTTGTACTTCATATGTTGTAGATACTAGAAAGGTTTTAGAGATTGAGGCAGGGTAATTCAGAAAGAGCACATTAAAGAAGTTGAATATGATCTTGAATAACAGGATTTTCCCCTTTCTTCCTTTCACAATGCCTAGAATAATACAAGATTTATTATGTATGCTAGATCCTCAAAAGTAAAATCATAGAATGGTAGGGATTGAAAGTGACCTCTAGAGATCATCCAGTCTAACACTCTGCTAAAGTGGATCCACTGAGATCAAGTTGCACAGGAACACATCTAGGTGGGTTTGGAAACCTCCAGAGAAGGAGACAGAAAAGAAGCCTGAGTTCTAGTCAAAAGCCAGTTCGCATTGATTTCTTATTGATGGGATTTAAACATCTAAATAGCTATATGGATCTAAATCATAATCAGACATTTTCAGGAAGTCAGTAATTGTATGTTCCTCATTAACTTGCCCATCAGGGAAAATACTATTTGCTTGTAATTGTAACTGTGGCCAACGTAAACATTCCTTGAATTGATGCAACACTTGAATGTTTTAGATGTGTGAAGAAAAATTTTTTAAAAGTAGATACATACAAAGTTTGTTACTTCAAGCTCCCAAGTATTTATGACTATTTTTTATTGTAATATTTGTTTCTTGGTTCTCCAATAGTTATCTGAAATACTAATAATACCAATTGATCTTTCAAATTTACAAATTATAAAGGTGCAAAGGAGAGAAAAAATTGTTGATAACTGTGTGCAGTACAGTCCCTGCAATAATAATTTTGCTGTTGCTGAAAGGCTGGATGAGATCAACCTATATATAATGATAATAACATACCCTATAAAGAAAAGTTTAGGAGATAACATGAATTAATTCTCTATAAGAGTAAAAGCAATATGCATTCTATTAACTATTCAACTATTCAACAATTCAACTATTAAAATTGCATTAAAACAAATAAAGATTAATGAGTAAATTTTAATTCCTATATATTTCAAGCTTCAGGTTTTAATTTTCCAAACTTAATTTGTCTAAAGTATTCTAGATATAGAAAAATGAAATGGTTTATGAGTGTATCATTACAAATATTAAAACTTTACTTTCCAAAAAAAAGCAAAAGAAGGACTGCAGATGATCATAAGTGACCAGATTGGGGAACATTTCCTGTTAAAGTATTGCATCACCGTCATGGCTCAGCAACTTAATGCTCTACCCACTTAACCATCTGTCCTGTTCCACGTCTAACATTTTAGCTATTTAACTTCAGAAATTAAAATTCTAACCAGTAATGTTTCCCATTAATGTAAAATGTGTAATTATTACGTCTGCATAAAAAGATAAATATCATCATCCATTTTACATACATGAATTAGTTATAAAGACTATGATTCTTACAATGAGGCAAAATAATTAGAGGAACTGATAAGAAAGAACGGTAACTACATATTCTCCCCATTTACAGTCACACCTGCTTAGAGATAAAATTGTATTTTTATGGTACACTAAAACAGCATTTTCTACAGGAATGCATTATGTTCCTGAAAGGCAATTGTAAATGCCTTCGTGAACTCAGCATTATTTTGTGTTCTGCAGCAAGTGTTTGTATTAGTGTCAATTAGTTTGTAATTCCACTTCTGAGAGAAGAAAAAGAAATGTCACTCAGAGCACCACCCATATACTCCTACTCTATGTGAAGTTTATTATGAGAGTTTTATCATTCTTTTCAAGCTTCTCAATCGGGCAAATTAAACTTTAACATAATGTTTGAACTGAATGCAACCCCCACCAACATTGTCACTCTCAGCTGATTTTAAGTCTGAGAATCCATATTTTTATCTAAGCACTCCAATGTCCCAGCTGCTGTAACAATTATGCCAGTTTTGATGATCACATTTGATTACCTAATTAACACAGATTATTTTAAAGCTAAGCATGTCATCATTTTTTTACAGCAAAATATCTTCTTCAGAAATCACTGGTCATTATTCCATCAAACCTCCTCTACCACTTCACTGAATTTCATTTTGTCTTGCTGCCTTTCAAGAAATTAGAAAAGTAACCAGATATCACCAGCCTGCTCTTTCTCCTAGCATCTCAAAATACAACTGGGTGAAAAGGATTGCAGTGATTGTGTAGTTACTATGTTTATTATCAGATCTCATGGAGAAACTGAATATGTTTTTTAATGTCTTCTAGAATCAAAAGAAACAGCAGGAGAACATCTGTTCAACAACTCTGTATCATGGGAAAAGATAGTATAAAAGCTATTCTATCTAACTGGAGTAGTTTGAATAAATGAAATGAATAAATAAATGAATTCTTCACTTTGTCAGGTACAAGTTTGAACTCCTTGGTGAAGAGGCAACAATTCAGCCGGTGAATTTCAAGTAAAAAAAAAAAAAAAGCCCAGCTGTTCTTAACAGCTCAGAGTGTACTAGGCACACGACAAAGCCAAATGACAAATGACTGTTCTTGTCAATGGATACCATCAGCCCAGCAATCATACTCACAGTTTAATTTAACTGTTTTCTTAAAGAATTATTTGTTAGTAGAGGTCATGATTCAATACTTTGGAAGATCCATATTGGCACAGTGATGTTCTAATAGAGATTTGCTTTGCAAGGACAAACAGGCTCTCACATTCACAGTCCTGATTACCTTTGTTCTTACAATAACAGCTTTTGTGCACACTGTACAGAGTTCGTATGATAACTTTTATGTCTGGCTGATTACTTTCATTGATTCTAAGTGTTAAGTACTAGGTATTTCAAATAGATTAACGATAGCATAAACATAAAAAATATTATATGATGCTCTAAAACCATCATTAAGATTAGATTTTATTGCTAATTGACTAACATTCAGAAGTATGATATTACAAAAAGATTAAAACAAGTTTCAGGAATAAGTATATGAGCTTAAATCAAGGAATTCACTTAATGTATCTCTCTGGCTTATTCCCTGCTAGATACTTGTTTTTTCACAATTATTGAAGTAGTTAAAATCTTCACCTCATGGCAGATAAAGAATTTTGTAACTACAAACAAAAACCACATTCAATAGAACAGAATTCTGAAAGTTGAATACATTCAACTGCTCAGATGGAAGAATATTAAGAAGTTTATGGTTTACTTAGCAAATTAATAACTACAGGAGATAGTGAATTTGAATTGACAACTGGTTCTATTTATATATACAATGGGAAAACATTACATATAGGAAGGCCCTGAGCAACTAGA
Source organism: Colius striatus (assembly GCF_028858725.1). Taxonomy (NCBI): domain Eukaryota; kingdom Metazoa; phylum Chordata; class Aves; order Coliiformes; family Coliidae; genus Colius; species Colius striatus. Next base: position 12,076,517 of record NC_084762.1, read on the forward strand.
GAAGAGGAGGCTGAGAGGAAATATAATCACTCTCTACATCTACCTGAAAGGAAGCTATAGTGAGGTCTATCTTTTCTCTCCAGTAATTAATAACAGGACACGAGGAAATGGACATAAATTGCACCAGAAAAGGTTTAGATTAGACATTAGAAAGAACTTTTTTACCAAGAGCATTGGAATGGGCTGCCCAGGGAGGTGCTGGAGTCACCATCCCTGGAGATATTCTGAATACACATAGATGAGGTGTTGAGGGATATGGTTTAGTTTAGTGATGGGCTTGGCAGTATGAGGTTGATAGTTGGACTTAATGACCTTAAAGGTCTTTTCCAACTGTAAGGATTCTATGATTCTATGTTTCACTTTGAGCAGAAGGTGGGACTACATGAAGAAGGCTAAAGCTGTTAAATTGTTCAGGTCCCCATCTTATTGTATAGTTGCCTAGTACCACAGGATCCAACATGGAAAGCCAGATAAAAATAGAAAGCTCTCAATGACATGGGAATGAAATTTTAAATAATGAAGACATTTACTTAATTTAGGGGGAAAAATTCTACATATTACATCATCTGTATATAACACAGAGAGTAGCCCAGTTGTTTCTTTCCATATACAATTTACAATTTTATTAGTGTCAAATAAAGGTCTAAGACCCAAGAATCACGACTATTTCCCTCTCTATTTGAAGATTATGGTAATATAGGCTGTAAGATATATCTTCACAAGGATAAGGCCTGAAAAAAACACTGAGCATAAAGCCTAAGTGCTTGATCTTTTATAGGTGGTTCCATCTAAACTTCCTCCTTCATGGTTTAAGGAAAATAAAAACTACTAAACATAGAAAATTGAAAACCGAAAGTATCTCTAGATATTTCTCCTTTATTTACCTTGAAGTCAACAGTGTGTAATATGCAATCAATGTTGAACACAGTCCCAATGGACAGAGTAGAAATTTTGCGTAGTGTAAATGGAAAGGTATCTCTCTGAAATACTTGTTTTTTTCAAGTGAACATTGCTTTAAATACAAATCTGAAAGCCATTCTAAACCAGCATACTTAGCGGAAAGAGATAATGAAAAAAAAATTTCCTTGTGCATTAATCAATTTCAGTGGGAAAAAAATAATTTTAATCTAATTGTCAAAGCATCTTAACTGATCCTCACTTTACATAAGGCAGGGCTACAAAACATTCCAGTTTTTCACAAACAACTCATCTCTTTCCTATCATTCTGGCCTCAAAGGAGAGAAAAAAATCAAATTACTAAACAAAAAAAAAAAAGTATTTTAGGTATTTTCCTGAAATGTGTGTGACACGTAGCTTGGCAGAAAACAGTTTCAGTGATTAGACTGAAGGACATTACAGAACTTCCACACACATGCATTGTACATGAAGTATAGCCACGAATCATACAATTGTAGGGGTTGGAAGGGACTTCTAAAGATCATCTAGTCCAACCCATCTGCTAAAGCAGGCCCACCTAGATCAGATCACACAGGAACATGTCCAGACAGGTTTCAAAATCCACGTTCTCAGTGATGTCCAATGATAGGACAAGAGGCAACGGGTACAAGCTGGAACATAAGAAGAAATATAAGGAATAATTTCTTCCCTGTGAGGGTGAGAAGCACTGGAACAGGCTGCCCAGATGGGTTATGGAGTCTCCTTCTCTGGAGTCATTAAAAACTCACTTGAATGAGTTCCTGTGTGACTTACTCTAGGTGGTTCTGCTCTGGCAAGAGGGTTGGACTAGATGATCTTTCAAGGTCCCTTCCAGTCCTTGAGATTCTGTTATAAGAAAGATGCATACATGCATAAGAAACATGAAGTAGATTTCCAAATTGGTCCAGATGCCTCAGACTGCATATATTTGTAGTTCATAAGAAATTCCTGGTAGAAGTGTTGATGACTATATAGGTCGAATCTGGTGTACATATCTAAAGCCATTTTAGGGCACTTCTGCATAGACATTAGACAAAGAGAACTTACACAGATAACAGACAATGAAGTTGTTTTCTCCTTATTAGTTTTACCATCTCTATATATAGCTTGTTAAAAAGAATGACCTGCACATGTAAACACTTGTGACTGATACCTCTATTTAATATCTTCAGGTTCAGAGGCTTATCTTGCTCAATGCATCAGTAAGAACACAGAACTGAAGGAAGCAACCCTTCATCAGATAGCTTGGTGCTGAGTGATCTCTGAACAACTCCATGAGACAGAAATAACAGAAGCTCATCTGACTCTAAAAAACATGAAACTGAAAACCTCGCTGAATATAAATGGTGCAGGGGTAAGGATCTATACATTTCAGACATCATGGCCAGTTTCACATGAACAGATAATTATAATATTATATATTTGTTTGGATTCTATTTATTTTAAGAAAGTGTTGTCAATGAATTCATTAAGCAGAGTATCTATGGAAGTACTACACATGGTTTAAAAGTGTCTCCTACTGCTCTTTTGTTCATGAATTATTCTAGCAGAAAAAGAGCTCATCTTCAACTCCTCAAGCAATTTTCATTCCTTGACTAAAGCTTTTGCTGCCTAGTTCATCAACTTGACTCCAGCTTGAATATCTTGTATCAATTGTCCTCCCCAGTCTCTCTCTGCATAGCTGGTTAAGGTCTCTTCTTAATCTTCTCTTTCTGAAGAATTTGAACCTTGATTTTCTAACCTTCTGAATAACTAAAATCCTTGAGTCTCAATTCTGAATGCCCTTTCCTACCCTTTCCTTTGCTGCCTCATTTCCTTAATATCTCTATTATAATGAGCTGATTAGAGCTGCTCACCGTATTTCAAATGTGCTCTCGATCACTGCTGCCTTTCACAGTGCCAAAATCACATCTTCTTATATTTAGCTCACATGTAAGAGTCCTACTTCATTTTAGAATCAAAGATATGACCTCATCTTTTTAAATTACTTTTTTTTTAATCAGTGAGGTCTAGACTGTTGATATTCATACTAAATGGAACTTCCTCAAATACCATCTCAGATTTAAAATGAGAGGTTAACAGAGAAACAAATTGTTGTAGAATATGTTTTTAAGAGTTAGATGACATGTAGTCTAATCAGAATGTAAAGTTTCACATTTTCTCAGTTTTCAGTTCTCCAGATTTCTACCAGCATGGTTTGCGCTAGAGCAGATGTATTCACATGGAGGATTACCATAATCCCTAAAGATGATCCTCTTGGTTTTCATTTCCACTCCCTGGGGGTCACACTGTAGATTTGACTCTAAAATACAATATCCTAACAACAACAGAAAATCTGCTGAAGGATTATTGTAGAGCATAGCAATAGAAATGTTAAAATTGGTATGAACGGAGAGCAAATGAGAATATCTGCATGTGGGAAAACGAGAAGGAATAGACTGCAGAGGAAGATCTACATGAATGGCATGTATTGATGGAATGTAGATGAACACATGATCAACATCCCAGCACATCTTGGGACACTCAGACAAATTAAACCAAAGAAAAGCCACCACTCAGACTAAATAAATTATTAAACTGTAAGAGAAGACGAAATTAAAGAACGGAATAGGGAACATAAGACACCTAAATAGGGGGACAAAGGGCAATAAGTGCTGATGGATTACACACCAGACAAGCTGTACAAACTAAAGGTTGCAATCATTGTGGCACAAAAATGCAAACTGAAAGCCAGCACACACTGCCTTGGCCTCCTAGCTACCACTCCTACCTGTGCACATATCTTAGCTCTTCCTTTTCTCCTACAACTCCTTCCAGCTTCTATTTCTATTCTGTCTGAGCAATAGGAGCAGCTGCAGCAACAGTCAGATAGGTTTGGGCATATTTTCTCCAACTTGATACCATTTCATTTTATACATCTGTTTGAGTGCTCTACATGAGAGGAACTTTCAATCTAAACTTCCCTCAGATCTTTTTCTCAACTGTTTCCTTGTCAGTTTGAAGTAACAGTAGTTCCTGACATTTATAATGCAGTGCTGCATGATAAATAAATAATTATTTAGGAGATGCTTGTTCCGGTTGTGAGGACAAAACAGCGACAAATCAGTCAGAGCATCTAGAACAAAACTCTCTGGGAGTCCTTTAGTGTGGTCATTGTTTCTCCCTGTTGAGCCTTCTCCCTCTCCTCAGATCTAGTACTAATTTTTGCAATTTTTATATTAAAGAAAACATGACCACGTGCTGGGAATGCTTTAATGGATTTTCTTTCCATGTGTTCTGATTTTTTTATTGTCTGAGAAGGAACTTAAACATTTCTCATCATGGACTAGTTGGTGGATTTCTCAAATAGGCATTATTTTAATGCTGCTTTAATTCCCACTCGCTTATATGTCTTCCAAGAGTACTTTTTCTCATCTCATTCTTCCTTAAATTTAAACACTCTTGACCTGTATTTATATGATTTCAATGTTTATATGTGGATTACTGAAAGAAAACATCTTATCTGTCTCAAAAGGCAGTATCTGCAAATCTAATTTCTAAGCAGTTTCATTTTGGGTGGGTGTACCCCATGTTTTCTGCAGTTTTGGAGAAAAGGTTCTCCTGCTGCTTTAAGATGATAATTATATTTTTAATAGTCTGTCCTCTTCTGAAAATCAACACATTTTATGCTTTCTGCTTTAAATCTTTCCTTGAATACAGAATTTGCAGATGCCTACCTTTCCATTCCCACAGTGCACAATACATTCCCGAATAATTAGCAACGCTAGCTAAAAAAGCTTCTCCAAAAAACAGTAGTCTAGATTTGTAGCATCTCAATTGAAAACTGATTATGGAGTAGGGTTATCACTAGGCACAACATCCCCATCAGATCAGGTATCAGACTGTTTAAACCGATGCTTGCTTTTGACTATCTCAAAACTGTTATTTTCGCCCTATGTATGTCTCTTCAAATAGCACTGTAATATAAGAACATCCAACTTTGCCCTTTCTTAATAATCTGATTGTTATTGTGTATCAAACCTCAACTTCAGAAATATCAACAAACCAGCTTCAATATTCCTGCTCAGTACCATACAGAGGGCATGCAAGGTGCATATTTGGAGAAGAAAGCAGCAGTGTAAAAGCAATATTCAAGAATTGGTTTGGATATATAAATGTCTTTTTTTCATCTCTCTTTTCTTACAGGGAAACAAAAATGTACCAAGAACAAACACAGAAAATATAGTGTAAATATATAGACTTTTGTTCTTACTGAAGAGTATTTCCACATCAGTTCCTCCCTGTCATATCCTTTACCAGCTTTCCCATCAGACTATAAAGTCAGTCAGAATAACTATGAATTTTACATGAATCCTCTAGGTCTACATTTTATTAGATCACAGTCAAATCTGATTAGAAAGCTGTATCCTTTACCAGGAATGGGGCCGAATCTTGTTTTATACTTTTTCACCCTGCACTTACATATGGATTTGATGGTCCAAAGTGAGTGGATATATGAAGAAAGGTTCTAGGCATGTTATTGCTGCTTCTGTTCACTGTCAACTAGAGATGAAAGCAGGAGGTACTAGTTTTCATTCCATCTTTGTATGGAATGGATACCATCTGCTAGGCAATGCATTTACAATATTGTTAAACAACAACAAGGAGGGGAAAAAGAAAAGTCACATTTTGCATGATCTTTTCATGCCCATTTCATTTTCATTGTAATGTACCACTCCGGACATTTACAGTTCAAAGGATCACAGACCACAGTGTGATTGACAGACAACACTTATGACAATAACATACATGGCACTGAATGATATAAATAAAATGATCCTTTAATCTACATCAGGAAGACACATTCCTAAGTGAAATGTTGAAAAGATGAAACCCCATTCATTCTTTTCTGGTGTTGCATTTATTTGTGCTTTTTTTTGAGTCTCACGGGAGTGTACCCTAAGAAAGAAAAAGCTGAGTTACTCTTCAGTTCCTTTCCATTGGGTTTTTGTAGGGATGGACTAAAGGACTGTCATCTGCATTGCAGTACTTTAAACTGCAGTTTTCCTGCCTGCAAAGCATGTCATTATCAGAGAAAATTTGTTATGTTTGCCATCAGTCCGAGATAAGCCAGCTAGACCAGTATGTCTACACCATGTCTACATGTAAGCCATGTCTACACCAGGCAATAATGAATTAATATGAGACTTTTCATAAGTGAATAGGACTCGATTAAAAGGTCAGGTGAACTTTGAAGTGAAAAAAGATCTAGCAGCTGGAGACATTTAAGGGCTTCAGGATTGAGCATAGGGGTGCAAGTGTCACAAGAAATAACCAACATTGATTTCCATAGGAGACATGGACTTTAAGATATTCTATAACTTGAACATCATACTGCTTGTTTTTCACAATTTTATATATAGTAAGTAATTTAGGGGAGAGAGTGCTCAATATAATAGCCTTTTAAAACATAAGGAACTTTACACTGGTGTTCTTGAGAAGAAAAAAACCCTAACCAAACAACAAAAAGCCCAAATTCAGAAGATTTATAAGAAATTCCAAATAGTTTGTATAAAATTCTTATGTAGCAGGACCAAGTTGCTCTTGATCAGAATGCAAAGCTCAATACATTAGGTATTGCTGTTCTACTTAAATTATACTAATCTTCAACAATTTAACAGTGTACATATGAAGTTGTGGTTTGTTTGTGTTGATTTTTGCCTGTATTGTCTGTATGCAGTTTTTTAGTCAAAATAGCTTATTTATAACATTCATAGACATTAAGAAAAGTAGAAGTAAAAATTGCAGGAACTTTGATATTTATATTTCTTTGAAATTTAAAATATAAATGTTCTGTTTTCATCTTAAATTGGAAGAAAATGTCAAAATATTTAAAATTTGTGATTTAAAATAATAAACTTTGAAACACTTCAGTTCTTTTCAAAACATTTGAACACTATAACTTTGTTCTTGCCATATTTATTTTTCATTTTGAATTATGTGTTATCGTTGGTTTCTACAAGTCATAGGTCATCTATTTTCTCAAGCACAACACAAAACAAAGAACATTACTAAAGATTTACATTCTATATTTCTTATATACTCAAGAAGACTACCGTGACTACACAGCATCACTAATAAGCAACCTATTTTTAATTTCTTTGCAAAAGATTATGTGAGACTGAGGGCGCTTTATAGTGTCCACCGAGTCGCATTGATAGCAATGGTTTTTGGATTAAATTCTTTCATTCTCACCAGTGACTTGATGAAGAGAGGACATGAATTCTCAGATGCCTTTCTGAAATCTCTCCCATATTGGAGAAACTGCTTGAGATCATCTCCTGAATTATAACAGTTCTAATAATAAGTGCTGGCCCTGCTTCAAAAGACAAAATTTTGGAAGACAATCTGTCTCTCACAATGTGCTGAAACTCAGCTTTCAGTAGCTGGTGCCAACCAATCTATTCCACATAAACTCAAGTTCTCCAAGGAGATTTTCTGTTCAGGTTCCCTAGAGATTTCATAGTTGCCAGCATAGTCCATGTCAAATATACAGAGAAGTGAAAGACAAGTATGAACCCAGTCAATCATATTAGAAATGTCTTAGGGGAAGAAAAAGTTTTTGTTCAAGTTCCTTTTGAAAATTCAGCCTCAGAATTATGAAAATTCAGCATGGGGACATGAGAGACAGAGAAGACAGTCATAAATCTTTGTAAGCCCTGTTTCACCATTGCAAATTCACTGTCTTCCTACCCCTCAGTAATCCATTCCCTTCTATCCTCTCATTTCTCTGTATCTTTAGTAGACATAACATCCGCCACTGCACCTTCCTCTGCTTTATTCCATCACAGTCTTACAGTATATATTGCATGTTTTCAAAAAGAATTAAAATACTCATCTCCATATCTATCATTCAAATTCTTTGCTGAAAGAAGGATTCATTTGTTAATTTCTTATGATTAATTTGCTAATGTTTGCTACACTTGAAACATAAATATCTGTGTCCTTCAGGTGCCAAGTGTTTCATTTCTGCAATTATTTATATGCAGAGTGTATCAGTTTTCTCTGAACAGGCACATGATGTTTCTTGGTGCAGTCCATCTAGATGACCTTATCAATTGTTCAAAAACACTTTTAGGAGTAAGTCCATACATGGAAACCCAGAACTGCAAGAAGTTCAGAGGCAGCTTACATCTTCTCCCAGTCTATGTACCTATGTAAAAGTTTTAGAGAGTGCAAGGACTGATCCTCCTTCAGTTCTCTGGAAAGCAGATTTTCCTAAAATAAAGAACTAAATCTATATCTTAGTTATACTTTGCACTGGGCTAATCTTCTGATTAGTCATTATCACCTTTTGTGTCAACTTTCTTACATTTGATGTGTAATGTATCTTGAAAAAGTGTAAATGGGTATAATATCTCTGTGCCAGCGCAGATTAACTGTGATAGCATAGGTGCTTTATCACAGAGGTATGAAACTAACAACAATGTATTGTCAATTCTTGATGCTGATAAAATATAGTATTTAAATTGATTTTAAAAGTGCTAACCAAATACCAGTTCTAAACCAGCAAACGGTTCTGTGTACCTAAATCCTGATTTCTGCAAAACGTGTGAAGGAAGTCAGAACTTTTGAGCTTAAGGCAGCAGGCAAAATCAGAGACACTGTAGTCTGGTAACATTTTGATACACTGCCTTACTATTTCTATGTACGTAGGCTAAACTATCATAAACTAGTTCTTTAAATGATACAAGTTTTGTTAACTTCCACACTTATTGGTCAATGCTGCACTCAGGATGATGCTTAGCAAAACAGAGACATACACATGACCAGGCTTTTATACTGTTAGCACTCAAGACTCACCAAGTACAAAAGAACTTCGATGGAGAAGTCAAGTACCTGCCCTTTGTTGGGGTAATCAGCTCAGACAAACTGCACTGTGAATCCTGCAAATGACTAAACATAATACAATGATGGTTACTAACAGGTCATGCTAGCCTAACAGTGGTGATGATTTGTTATACTTTCTCTTGTTTAGGCTTGCCTGGAATTTTGTTCAGCTTGTTTAGCTGCAGCAGGAACCATCTAATGACCAGGTAGCTGTTGCCTAATTTGTTTTAGTTTTGCATAGCTTAGTATAATTTTGTGGTGTAATGTCTACTGTTAAGAATTTTGACACAGATATGAATAACAAATAGACATGCTGTATACAATGAACTATGTCTGCAGAATAATGATGAAGCATAAAGGACTACTAGCAAGAGTTGATAGCACTTGCGTCCAGTTCTAAGCTTCTCAGTTTAAGGATAGGCTGTTTCTGGAGAGAGTTCAGTACAGGGCCACAAAGATGATGGAGTGGAGTATCTCTCTTATGATGAAAGGCTGAGGGAGCTAGGGCTTTTTAGCTTGGAGAAGAGGAGAGAGAGGGGTGATCTCATTAATGTTAACAAATAGGTAAAGGTGTCAGGAGGATGGAGCCAGGCTCTTCTCGGTGATGGCCAATGATAAGACAAGGGGCAACGGGTACAAGCTGGAACATAAGAGATTCCAAAGAAATACAAGGAAGAATTTCTTCACTGTGAGGGTGAGAGAGTACTGGAAAGGGCTGCCCAGATGGCTTGTGGAGTCTCCTCCTCTGGAGACATTCAAACCCCACCTGGACAAGTTCCTGTGTGACCTACTCTAGGTGGTCCTGTTCTGACAAGGGGGTTGGACTAGATGATCTTTCAAGGTCCCTTCCAACCCTCAAGATTCTCTGATAGAGAGAACAGAGAGTTTTTCATAGCCCTGGTTTTAGAGGTCCCAGGGCTATGAAAAACTCCCCAGAGGCTGGTTACTGACAGTAATGCAAACCTAGGAATTGTGAACATGCAACTCCAGCAAAAAACCACAGATTCATTACGGTTGGAAAAGATCTTTAAGATCAAGTCCAACCACTAACCTCACACTGTCAGGCCCATCACTCTGTCCTGAACAGCTTCCCAGTGAGTATTCCAGGTCACTCAAAGCTCATCTTAACATAGTGCCTCACCCCACGCACTGAAGGCACTGACTTTAGGAGCTAGAAAAGCAGTGATGGGATGAAAATAACACCAGAGAAAAGAGAGAGTTCATGAGATGGGCCATTTTCATATGACCAACCTTTAGCTTTAAAGTTATTACGGAAATGTGTTTTGTACTGAGTGTGCTAGTATCTACTGAATGCTACATTGTAACTGACTAGTAATATTAACAATTACTATTAAACAATTAAAACTTTTGATTATACCAGCAATGAATTCCTGGCTCTGCTGTAAGGCACCTCCCTCTTGAGAGCTAACATTGCATGGTCACTTTGGCTGGAAAACGGGCTTCATGAACATGGGCTATCTGCAGCCATCCACTTCCATCCAACAACAACTGCCTATCTCTATTTAACTGCAAAGTCTAGTAACTTTGCCTCATGCCTTCCTGCTCAATGATATATTAATATATGCCTCCACAGTTCTCAGTGAGTGGGGTCCACATACAAAAACATCAGTGTGTTTACATCCAAAAACAGAACCAACAGACTTGAGTGCACTTAAGGAAGCTGGTGCCATTCTTCTCCATCTGCAAAGCTGTCTCATAGAAATAATCAGAAAACTCAAACTTTCAGTATCAGTATGTTTTCACAAAACTATATGACGTTGATGAAACTGAACTTGCTACTGGAAAGCTCTTTTAGCCAAGAAACAGTGAATAGCCTTCATATTAAGCTGGGGGTGAGGGAAAGAAAGAAAAAGAAATTGAGAAAGATCAGAGAACAAGAATATGCTTTTTCTGTTGCGTCACACAGGCGTTGAAGAAAATAGTCAGGTATTTTACTGTCAAATGCAGGATCTCTCACCATCTCTACCACCAGCCATGGTAAGACAACAGAATGCCTGCCTTTTGGCACCGAGCCCTGCACAGACACAGTGGGCAGCGTGCCTCCATTTGCACCATTAAACACCACATTAACTGTTGACAGCAGTAGTTCTTCTACAGCATTGGCAAAAAATATATAAAATTATCCTGCAGGTGGGCTCCCACTGGTTTGACTGTCTTGGCTTATGCGTACACAAAGTGCAGTCAGTGCTATGTATGCACCTCATGTACATGTATCTCAGCTAAATTTAAACTAGGTAAGATGCTGTAGTCAGTGTAGCTGCAGTGACAGAGGATTCGGCAAAGGCTGCAACAATTCACCAGCAACACCATCAGGAGCTTCATCCTACAGTGCCCGAGATGTCAGCAGTTTGAAAGAGGTACAAACATAGTTTCTCTCTAGCCTATATGTTATCTCCTACAGCCCTAGTCCCTTCAGAGACAAGTAAGAGGCACTCAGAATCTATTTATAGTGTGTAAAGGTTTTGCCTAAGGAAAAGGATCTCCAGTGAACCTGAAATAAAATACAGGTTGATTTAGCAATTTAGTGAGAGTCACTTGTAGGTTATTGGTGGGGTGAGAAGAAGTTCCCGACCTACTGATCTGACAGCATTAAAACCATCTGTAGTTGGACAATCAAGGCTGTGATAGTTCAGCTATCTTATCTGCATATTTAGAGAAATAAATGGTTAGTTTTTAAAATGTGAAGTCTACTCAAATTTGTTTAGCCCCATCTTAAATACACATGATGGGTTTAGTTAGGGTAACAAATTTTATCAAGGCAATTCTAAAGGATCTGGTGAGGGCCACAGAAACATGGCTTTAAGTGCTTCAGCTGCTTCAATTGGTTTTGCTTTGATCTTTGACAGTTATTGTAGATACTTCTCATGAAAAAAAATAAACCTACAATAAAGTGAAGCAGCATCTGATTATGAAGTTAAGCAGATTTCTTCTTTATAAGCAGGAAAGATGGCAATATTTCAGAGTTCAGATAGTCTTTCAAGAGAAGTGGCCTATGTCTCACCCCACCTGAAGCAGTTCTCCTGCAACGTGAAACCTAGGATACTGAGTCTCGTACATTTGCCCAAGTACAACATTTCATTGGGGTTACTCCAAATTCATAGTATTTTAAATAAATTTAAAATGAGATCAAAATCAAGTTATCAGATGTACCAGAGGTTTTTTATTTATTTTTAGTAAGCAACTTCATTCTTACTGATTTACGAAACGCCATCATTGTAAGTGTTCACACTAATCATGCAGTATTATTCACCAAGATTATTTTTAACACTGTAACTTAAATAAAAACTGTTGTCACAGAGTATTCAAAACTGGAACAACAATGATGAGCTGCAGAATATGTAATTTAGTTCTACAATAGGATAAGGGCATGACAGTTTCTTGGGTGATTTTTTTTGACACATAAGGCCACAGCTCTGCTAACGACCAAAAAAATGTGACTTTGAAAGTTACTGTCAATTAAATATCATACAGGCTGATCTCACTGCTGATGGAAAAAGTCAGGGACAGACAGAAGCTGTAAATGTATTTAGGATACAAATACAATAATTGCTTTTTTCCCCTCATTTTACCCTTCACAAAATCCAAACAGAAGGGTAAAGATCACTGAAAATATTTGACTGCATTTTTCAAGAAGCTCCAGTAATGCTTTTTAAGAGTTGAGATCTTTAGAAGTTATGAAAAGGTAGAAATCATGGCAATGAAACCCCAAGAAAAGTTAATACAAAAAACACAAAAACTTGGAAGGATCTAAATTGGAATTCAATGACTACCCACTGGGGATACCAAATTACAAAAAGAAGATAATCTCAGCTAAAATTATATGTCTACAATTAGACATGTCCAACTCTGCTAGTCAGCCTACACTCCTTTTGTAGTCAGTGGAGAGAAACAGGCTTGTGGATGTAATTTTCTTTTTTCCACTTGTTCTCTTAATCTTCTTCAGTGAAGTTTCTCTGAAGGGATATTTTATTTCTCTACTAATTCCAGCATAGCAGTCTCTAATTAAATTAGTAGCTCTTGGGCAATAAGGACTTAAAGTGTCAGCATTAAGTTTAAAGTTGTCATGCATCCTGTATGAAGTGTTACACTTCCCACAGAGTTTCACATTAAGTAAAAAATATGAAGAGAAAAGAAGATAGCTGGGTCCACAAAAGCACCAGAGCTGAGGTAAGTAATAAATGTCTTGTTTGCTAGCTGAACGCAATTATTCTGAGATCTGTCCTGCTCATTATGCAAAGAGTGTAGTGCAGAGGTATGAATAGCCCTTCCAAACAGCCTCCTCCATCAAACAAGTGAGGGAAAAATCTATTCTGTTCTGGGGTTTATTACAGTTGAACAAATAATTATATCTGGAAGGAAATTTCAAAATTTGCTGTTCTCTAAAAAGAGTAAAAAGTCAAGGCAGTCTCAGAGGTCTACGGCTGTGTTTAAATTCTGGTCTGTACTTTGAATTACTAGTTTCCTAGATATACACTATGAATGGTGAAAAATGCTTCTGACCTTTTTAATTAACAAGAATGACACATTTGAAATGGATTTTTTTTCATACACAAGATCTATTTTCCACAAATTTATATGTTCAGGAATATGGGCAGTTCTGGGTTTTCTTTTAGCTTAAAGAAAGAGTTTTTTTTAAAAAAAGGGTTGTAGTAGAGGTAACTGTAGCAAACAAAATGTTAAGAATACAAAACTATTTTCTATCTAGTTCTAATGATTTGCTATTACCATTGACCATTATTTTCATTATGTCAGAAAAGCTAGTACTTCACTGCAATCAGCTGTCATTCAAAAGTGACATTTTTGTGTAACACGCTCTTCCAGTTTAATAATATTCTGGATAAATGCATATTAGATCTAAATAGTATTCCTGAGTGTCTAAATCAAGGAGAAGTGCCTTACTTTTGGAAATATACATCCAGATACCTCCAGTATACCTCTAGATAGCAGTTTGGTACATTTCTGTCCTGAGTGTTCAGTTAACTCTGTTGCATGGAAATGGCTGGCAACTGATTTATTTGGAACACTTCTCAGATTTTACTGCTTTCTACTAAGCATTCCTCTCTATTTTGTGCTGATCCAGTAGTCAGCATGTTTTACTGATTCTTGCCACATCAGGCACGCAGACTGAAGTTGTTTTTTGATTTTTCTATCAACTGCTAATAGATCTAAAAGCATTCCTCATTATTTTCTTTACCACCCAATTTAGACAGTTATTTAGCTTCACTGAATCTGCAATGATGTTTAATGTCACTTTGGCAGAGCTTGTCATGAGTTTATTTGGTCATAAAGTTTCCTATATTCGTTTGGATGCCTGAATTATAAATCAAATTTCAAGAATCAGTTAAAAGTTCATAATGTTTAAAAAAAGAAAAAGATAAAAATGTAAACAGCACTTGGGTTGCACAATTTTTCTGTTTTAAGAAAGACTAGTAATGATCCTTAAATTTGGGTACAGTTAGCAGACCGAAGCAGCTAAGGACATTAGTCTGTGTTTTAACCCATGCATAACTCTCTTCAATACACACTAGAACTCAAGTGCCATTGAAAACTGAAAATTATTAATTTATTTTCCTAATAATCTATCCAAATAGTCAGCACAGAAGGTCATTCAGCATTAAACAGACAGCGATAGACTTTGTGAAAATCTTTTATAGCATTCATTCACTCGTTAGCAGAGCTACTGTAGTAACCCACAGCGCACTAAGTCAGCGTTAAGAGAAAGCAGCTTTATGGACATGACAAACACAGGCTATTTCAAGCACCATAAGTGGGGTAAGACTTTTGCAGTTGATACCATATTATCTTAGGAGATGCAGTTGACAAAATTTCTTTATATTGTGTTTTTCATTATGTTGCTTTAACAGCCACAAGATTTATGCCCTTAATTTTAGGAAATGGAAGAAAAAAAATTAAAAATTAGATTCCACTTCTAAAAAGATAAACAAATAACCATAAATAAATAAAGAACCATAAAGCTCATGATCAGGAATCCTGTTTGGTCTTCATTCTCTGCTCTTTTTCTGACTGAGTCAGATCACAGATTGTCGTATTTACCACCTTTTTAACTGTTGACATTACATCTGAGGTCAAAACCAAGTTGGGGTGTTTTTACTAGGAAAAGCTTCACAAAACCAAGCTGGAGTCAAACTACGCATTGTACCACCTGGGTATGTCACATCAGTCCTTCAGATCTCTAACCCAGGTCTGAAATCTTGTGTGAACAAAATTCTTCATGAAGGATACCTACTCCAGTAGGGATGAACTGATCACATTCTACCTGCCTATACCTGCACAAGAAGCAACATTATATTTATTCTTGGTGTTAAACTTAACAATATATTTATAAACATTAATTTGAATGTTTTAAACCAAATATATGTGATCTCTTTACATACACGTGCACCTAAGCATAAAAGAATTGTCAGGACATTCAAAATCCCAGCAAAATTTCTTAAGGTTTTGGATCCACATCACCAAACCTTTTAGGGTATCTATTGAGAACTTTTCTTCAAAATCACTTTCAGATGTTTAGAAATAGAAAAATAGTCAAATAAAATACTATCTGGTAAAAATAATTTTCAAGATGTAACCACCATTTTTGTAATTTAATGATGAAACATTTTCCAGTCACCAGTATTGTCTGAAGATATTTCCTATATATTGGAGAGAAGTTTATACCTCCAGAGATATCTTATGCAATTACCAGAGTCAACCTTTCTTCAGTAGTAAAAGGTATACTTTAAAAAGCAAACCATTTTTGTGGGTTGCTAAAAGCTTTGTACTTGATGGTTTTGTGACAAAGCTTTGAAGTAAAAGTTTGGCAGTGTTTCAAAGCTGAAAGAGATGGCACACTATAAAGAACTTTTCCCCCTTTTCTCTCACATTGAAAATAGAAAAGACAAAGGTAGAAAGAAGTTAAAACTGGTTTTGCCAAGTCCGTAAAACAACAACAAAAAAAGAGTTTCCTTGGTTTAATCAGAAAAAAAAAAAAAAAGAAGTACAACATGTTTGAAACAACTTTTGGAAATGAGCATGGTTCACTGAATTGTCCAAGTCTAAAGCTAAGAATCATATAAATTGTTTTAAAACAGAGGTATATTGAGAGTTTTGCAGAACAATTTCCTCATATTTATATAACATTTCTCTTTTTTCAGAAGATTTGAACTATGTGATTTTTCTCAGTAGATCTTTTCTAAAGAAATCAAACACTTAACACTCCCTCCACTGACTGTTCTTCATTAAGAGACATTTGAATTTGACTTTAATGACAGAAAAAGAAGCAATTAAATGAAAAAGGAAGAATGGCCTTACAGATGTGCAGTCAGAAAAGAAAATAACTCCAAAGAAACCCACATATACTGTAAAGTAATTAAATAAGGAATTTTTGAAAGAGGTTAAACACCTGTCAAATATTTTGCACAGCTGTTCAAATTTTGGTTGAGAAATGGACTAGATGACTTCTCTAACAGTCAGAATTTTGTTCTTTGGGGGTTAGACAGAAATGAAGACTTGATATGCATATTTAGGCTAGATTCAGTTGTTTTCATTATGCTAAAAGAGTAAATGCATTTAAAAATGCTGCAGGAATCTAATCTGCATTTCAAACTTCTAAGGCATGGATTTTTTTTTTTTCCCCATTTAGGGCCAAGGCAAAGCTAGCAGAAAATAGACAAAATAGTCTGTACACAGAGTAATTCTAATAGCCAAATTGTGTAGGAAGCTGGAGGGATGTGATTTGCATAGGACACAATCTAGGGAGGAATACACTTCATCCATCAAGGCAGGAGATTGTAAGGACATAGTTATAGACTACAAGGAGGGAGACAGAAGTCTAATCCTAAACTTGCATTCATTCCATGGTAAATTTATCATTTCTCTGGAAGAAGAAAATATTCTGAAGCAATGGAAAATGATAGATCATTAAAAGGCCACTGCCCAAAGCACAGTGGGAATGTGGTTTGGTACAATTACAGGTTTTCTTTCTATGTCTTCCTAGGTTTGCAGTGCTATTACAACTTGCCTCATGCTTTTGTAATAAAATAGCACTCATATTAACTATGCAGAAGCCTGTCATAGCACTGCTTCTTACATTCAGCTAAAACTCCTGCTTATAATAACCCAAAGCTCTCCTCATGTCAAAGCACTTTCCAAATATCTATAGCCAAAGTAATTAATCTTCAATGATTATGTTTTTAAAAGCAATCTATTCATTAGAGCTTGTCTACAGCATAGAAAGCCCTACTGTCTGCTGGTGTCTTTACATATTAAATTCTTCATTCCAAGTCTGTGATATCCAAAATCAAAATAAACAAACATATTTTTCTAAGCAAATGACACAAACAAATAAATAATATTCATGACAATAAAAAAGCACTGAAAAACACCACAGTACTGTTAGGGAATACAAAGTCAAGCTTCTGCAATAGCTGAAAGAAGGAGAATCTCCTCAAAACAACACCTTCAGGTTCCACATTTTGCTATTTTAACGCGATTTGATCTAAGAAAGTATAAAGATAATAATGAAAATTCAAGGACCTTTTGGTATTATCAAACAAAATGTACTCCAAATTACTTTCAGTCTTTTCCTTCCAAAGTCGCCTGCACCACTATAATTCCTTCCTAATTGGTCAGGACTTCATTCCACCTTCTGTTTCTTTATACCTTTGGCTCCAGGAGCCAGCATATTTCCAAGCATAATATTTCTTGGATCATAACAAAGGAGTATGAATTATCATATGGAAAACGTTGCGTTAGAATATTGCAGGCTTTTCTACTTGAGTAAACTGACTATAGCTTACACAAGTAACAGTAAGAAATCTTTCATTTTTCCCTGCAAACAATTTATATACCACCTTTTCACCCCTCTGGATTTCAAGGACTAGCTGCTTTTCTCCTTTTTCTTTTCAGTAATCACACTCAACAGGGCTCTGCCTACAGGTGCTTGCAAAATTCAACAAAAGAGCACAAGTGAGCAGATGCAATGTTTAAAATATTTTACTTACTGACAATTATATAGAGAAATCCCAAACAAAGGTATCACAAGCTCAGCTGTTTGTTGTATCTGCTGATCATCAAATTACCAGCTTTTTTAATTTGCCAGTTATTTGCTAACTTTAATTTAGTAAACAATGGTTTACTAAAGCCACTAATTATCCCACAAATTTCATATTTTAAGGTATCTAGAACAACAGGCCATTGTATGAGACTGGCAAAGATATTAATCAATATCTTTCCTGATACAGAAAGCTAGTATCTGTAATATTGCATAAAGGAACTAGTTGTGTTTAAAACCTGTATCTCTAATTCTGCAGACTAGATGAGACATGCAAATATTTTTCAGCTAAGTAAACAATGCAAACAATGAGTGAATACTTGTCTGACATCCGTATATTTCCTAAATAGGTCTGAATGAGACCACAAGTGCATTTCTTCGCAATTGAAAGATTACTGAAAATTTGAAAAGCAATGTGAAAATGGTAGATTTGGGGAGGAAAAGAAGAAATAATCTTTCAGTGAAACAGATACATTGTTACTTTATATTATTTTGTTCTCATTTAGAGATTTTTTGCATGTTTTCCATGCTTCCTCCTCGCTTCATCAACATAGCAACCTTAAAGAATAAACTAATCAAAAGCACTAAGTAGCAGCCTTCTCTGACAGGTTTGGAATGATGGCTTTCTGTACTAATTAGGAGGATCCCTGGGTGTTCTCTTACAGCATGTACTGAAGCATGTTCTCAGTAACGCTATAATCCACCCACTACTAGAAGTGTCATGCTCATTTTTTTTTCATACTGTGATCTCCTCTACAGACAAAGACTAATGTGTTTAGCTTGTCAAAATGTCAACAATAGGCTTTTATAAATCTAAGATGTTATATAACTTGTAAAAAGTATTTCCTGCCAATATGAAAATGTTGCTAAAAGAAAATACAATGTAAGTGCATTAGTACCTGATGGTATTATCAGCTACATCCACAAATATTCTAACTTAAAGATGTATTTAGGTTTTTTTTAGAAATGATAGCAGTGATAGAAGTGATAGCAAAGGTCCTATTTTGTATACAGGCTTACATCCACCAAGAGAGTTCAGCATTTATTACAGTGAATGTCATCATCTACTTCCCTCCAACCAGAGAAATGAAAGAGTTAGTGCTTCTAAATGCTTTGCCACCTTCAGGCATAGCATGTGTCAGTTCTTCATTTCTTCTCCTGCAGATATGATATTTTCCAGTGTTAAATATGAAGTTGTTTTCAGACACACCAGGAAACGCTGTTTTTTTCTTCTCACAGGGGTACAACAGGACTTGATCACAAGACATCATCTCTATGAGCCAAATATCACTGAGGTAAAACAAACTGGACTATTGAAGCAGAGCTCATACCTGCCAAAAGATGAGCACTATGCACTGTTTTGAATTAAGAACTTCAGAGATAAGAAATACAGATGTTTTTAGAAATCATGCAGGTATCAAATAGTATCTTGCAATGTAACTGCATACTCGGCTATATCAGCCAAAGTGTAGCCAGTAGGTCACAAGAAGTGACTCTTCCCTTGTTTGACACTACAGGACCACATTTGGAGTACCATTACCATTTTGGGGCTTCACAGTGTAGTAAAAACCCTTTGAAAAAAATGACTAGAACAGAGGGCTAGCAACATGGTAAGGGGACTGGAGGACAAGAGCTAAGCCAATGAGAACTGAGTTTGTTCAGCTGAGGAAAGAATGCTGAGAGAGAGATCTTAGCAATGTTTTCATATGAATAGTAGGTAATTATAGAGAATGAAGCCAGATTTTTTTAGAGGTGTATCACAAAGAAGCAGCAATGTTCTAAAACTGAAGAAAAGGAAATTCTGATTGGAAGATAAAACTTTTCATGTTGAGGTTGGTCAAACACTGGGAAAGGTTGTTCAGTGGGGTTGTGTTATCTCCACCCTTAAACACACCAAACTTTGACAGGAGCCTAAGCTATTCGATTTCAGTTTTCAGTTTGTCTTGTTTTGAGCAGAAGTTGATACAGACGACCCTGACAGATCAGATGAGAAGAACTCAAATGGATATGAAAAGTAACATTGGTTCTATACTTTTGTTGATCCAAATACAGGGGGTATGGTCAAAGTAATTTTGTTCAAAACAGAATTGGTATCTCCCTTACAGCTATTTAAGAGATTCTTTGCCAAATTCCTGTATTAATTGCAACTGTTATCTTTAAATGACATTTCTCAGTCAAGAGTGAGGAATGTATTTCTCTCTTATGAGAGCAGAGACCACATTTAGTTAATATAGGGGAAAGAAAAAAAAAAAAGATTGCTATAGTGCTTTAAGAGGTGTTTTCTTCATCACCAGCTACTGAGAGAAACATTTCAGCAAAATTTATCATCTACTTTTTTGTTCCAAGTAAATCATATTTCCACAATATAAATATTTTCTTAAATTTACTTACTTTTTCATCTACACTATTTTAATGCTATTTTTCGTACAGAACTATCATACAGACATTTGGGATATTTTTCATTTTTCTTGTGGGAGAATGAGGTGAGTAATCAGCTGCAACTCTCTCACCTTATGACTAGCTCCTTGTTCCTGTTTCACAGATTGAAATGGATGTGCCAACATCCAATACAGATCAGTTTTACTTTTGGAATGGCATGAGCCTTTTATCTCACTGCCAGTGTCATATTCACAACTTGCCAGCAGCCCATGCTGCCATCAATCTCTTCTTTTGAGAAACTAATTTTTTCTGCTTATGTTTGTGAAATGACAGTGACCGAGTCATTACTACTTTACCCCATGAGCAGTTAAAAAACGGTATTACAGTGGCTGTATCTCCTTATATCACCCAAAGAAAGCCTTCAATATCACACTAATCTTGTCTAGAGCAAGCCATTCTACTAGTAGGAGAAGAAAGGAGATGTTAGTGTGTTCCTTCACAAGTTATCTTTTTCTGTTCTCCACTACAAACGGTACCTCTATACATGCTTCTGGACAGGAAAGAAATATCATTTTATAGAGTCAAACAGATGATTAATCTTTAGAAGTGAACCAAACAATCTGCTCCTCAACATCCACCTCCCCACACACACATATTCATGTGCATATATATTATCTTGCCCCAAATCATAAAACTAAAGTGTAGTTTAAATAAATGCTAAATCTGATTCTATGCTCTCTGGCAGCAAAAATGACATTTCTTTACGTTACCATGAATATAGTATTAACAAAATGTACTGAATACAAATAGCACTTAAATAAGTAAGCACTCAAGACATTAATTTGTGTTTTCCAGGGCTCTATTACTTCCAGTTAGCTACTTCCACTATGCATCAGAATGATTCCCTTCATATTTCTTACAGAAGTACCAACAAAACAAGAAAAAATAAAAAATTGTATTAATATCTTTAAGTATTTGGTCTAAAATATAGATGCCAAATGAAACATCAAGTCAAGGGGATATTAAAAATGCAATGGAGTAACATCACAAAAATATCCCTTCATACTTGTACATTTCACTATCTGAGCAAATTTATTTTAAGCTTAAAAAAAAATCAATGATATTCATCACTTTTAAAATTCATTTTAAAGGCATATGATAGAACAAATGCAAACGATGGCAACACAGAAAAAAAATATCATTAGGGTTCAAACATTTCTGCATAAAGTTCCAAATCCTCCATGGATAGAAATTAGTTCAGAAGCTTGGAAATGCATAATATATGCAAATTTATGCTCCACAATCCAAATAAGAAAAATTGCATGAGTTGTAGACTACAGATGTTCACACGCTATTCAGTGAATCAGGTGCACTCCTTTTTAGCTGAAATTGCAAGAATAAGGTTTCTTACAAACATAGCTACACAAAATTTGGATGAAAATGCTCAGACCTTTTGTTTGGGATTGCGTGGTTACATGTACAAGAGGAAATTATCTCAGTTAAAAGTAGTTTTGCCTCCTTTTAGCCACCATCAGAAGTCTGCTGCTGTTGGCGAGACTTGACCAACTAAATAGAAATAACAAGAAACTAAGAAGGAAACATCAGGGTACATTTAGTACTCTCTTTCTGTGTCCCTTTAAAAACTGGTTGTTTAAACAGAAGAGTAAAATCCAGGAAGGTATTCTTTTGGTTTTGTCTCAGTGTACCTCAAGTTTACAGTAACTAAATGAACTAGACAGGTTTCATTCCCATCAAAGTCACACTCCTTCTGGTATCTGCAAAGAACAGAAAAACTACTAAAAGTAAATGACAAATTATTGATTTCTGAAATCTCAGGAAAAAAAAAAAATCAGAACATCTTGGTGCCATGTTTCATGACATAAATACAAAGCAACAGGTTCTGATGCCTCTGACATCCTCTGAAATGCCACTAATAGATTTTACTGATTGCTAGAAAGATGAAAATTTCATGGGTCTGAACACTGATATGTTCATGCTTCCTTCTCCATACAAATAATATTTTATTTCATAGAGAATCAGCTGCTGAAGCTCACTCTCCTTTTAACTTTGTGAATGATTTCAGGGTGTGCAAGAAAATTCAACTACTATTGAGTGTCCTCAGGAATCACAAGTCCTCAGCAAAACCTATGGTTAAGACTTAGCCTGTTGAGACAGATTCTTGATCAATACTGAAATGTTCTTAATCAAAAAGTTTTAACATCTGCTCATGGATTATTGAAAGAAACAAGAAAGTCCAAGGATTGTTTTGTAGGACATAATTTTCTCTTTATCCCTGTGGTGTAAGAACAAATATCTATGCAGTCAATAAATTGTAGCTCATCAAGACAAAGCATCAGGTTGTGTTTCAGGGTTCCATCCTGCTAGCAGAAGTGAAAATCTATATGAGGACACCTGGGACATGAGAGGAGGACAAAATTGCTCTGAGCCACTGCGCTCACTGATAAATGACACACTAAGAAAAAAACACATTACTTTCCACCCTCACAAGTAGCACTAACAGAAATCTATAATAAGTTATTCTCAGGATCATGTTTCTTATTATTTACATTCTGCCTTAACATATGAATCGACTCTGCTATGTACAAAGCTCAAGAAACAGACAGAAATCAAGCTATATTCTGGGACACGGAGAGCTTTTGTGATCTGCAACTGACAATACACAAAAGGAGGATGATGTAACAGTTACTACAGCCTAGGACACCTGAGTTTGATTTTCTGATCCTCCCCATACCAGTACTTCCTCTGAAAGTCAGGTAACTCACTTGGCCTCTTGGCTAAGCTAGAAGCAAAACAGTGCAACTGTATTCCCCGTCTGAAAACACATCTGTTTTCTACACTATATTGCAATGAAATCTGTCTTCTCCTATCCATGATCCACGTGTGAGGTAGGAGAGGAGCCAGCAGTCCCAGAGTTCACAAAGGGACAGATCACATGCAGCACATACCTCTATGAATGTTCACTAGTGTTTACAAAGATAACGTTATTATAACAGCTAAACCTCATTACTTATTAACACTACAGACCTTGAATCCCTACAGACAGATCTTCAAAAGCTAGTTGAAGCCCACCTCTCACTGAAGTAAACTGTATTTATGATACTGATCCTAGATATTACAAATCAAAAGGAACTATGTAAGCACACAAAATAACCCTCTGAGTTAGTTCATATCACACCTTGCTCTACTTATATCTGGGCAGAAGGAACTATTTTGGCACTGCTATAAGTAAAAGATGTCTACAGTACAGCAACCTAGCCATATAGCAGACAAGGAACAGTATTGCTAAGAATATTGCCAGGCTTTAGGCTGTCTATGGCTTGCAAAGAGATCAGGAGTACCCTATCCTTGGATAAATCTCATTAATTCCCATACTAAAACTCCCTGCATTTCATGACCTTTTAATAATATTCTGGCTAAATCCTTATGTACTGAAAACACTACCAAACAGAAGACAGAGTGACCTCCCTATGCCAGTGATGTACCACCATTTGCACACACTATATCATTAAGCAAGCAGTAACATATAGTACTTACTACAGAAACACAATATGCATTGAACTGCAAGATTTAGAGATTGCTTGGGTGAATTGCTTTCAAGAAAACCAATTTAGAAATGTTTACCTGTCATACATTATTGTAATCTTTGGTCTTTATGAACATAAAACATGTGGACACATGCAGTTTCTAGGTAGGTACTCTTGATGATCCAGAAAGACAACACATGTTTGCCCATAAAATCAAAAGTAACTGTTTTCTAAAACAGCAAACTAAGTAAATAAAAAGCTGCTATAATTTGTAAATGGCATTGCAAGGAGATGGTAAGTTCCTTCAAAGAGACCTTACCATTACTACTAGATAGAGAAACATATGAAGTAAAAAAAATTACTTCTTTCGTATATAGGTAGAGAATTTCAGAATACACAAATCAGTATGAATTTGGACAGGATTCATAAATTCTAAAACTGTGAAAGAAACTAATATAGATGGTTTTATCTTTTTTTTTTGTTCATATGTTTTTACTCATTTTTTCCTTTAAGATATTTTTGGCATAAAAACAAAATACTAGAGTTACAGCAATCCAACCCTAGAGGGTTCAAAAGCAGACATAAAACATTAATCCGTGACTTAAAATAACTTTATCTGTAGATCTCTATCTTAGGAAACCAAGACAATAACATCCAAAATCACAAGAACTTTTAAGTACCATGGGATTTTTTAAACTTTTTTTAGGAAACAAGTTCAATGTCTGGAAAAATGATGGAAAATTCATTTTTGTCTCTCATACATACAAACACACACATCTATCAGTTTTTAGAGCTTAATTTCATTTTTGAATGACGATAACAATATAAGATTTCAAATATTTTAACAGAATTAAAGCTGAAGAAAAAGAAAGACTTTATTTCAGACACAGTGGTGCTGCTCAGAAAATAAACTGAAGCTACTTATTCTTAAAATGTGATACTGAAACTTTTATCACAAATTTAAAAAATGAAGTTAGTTTTAAAAATGCCATTTAGGGGAAAAAAAAAAGACAAAACAGTAGAGAATGGTTGTTTATCCAGGCAGGGCATCATGACAGACTTCCTAGGAATCTTTAAAGAAAATAGAGGAAGAAAAACCTTTGGATAAAATTGAGAAATGCAAAGCAGAATTAATAAAATTTATGTGTACCTTGAGAAATTTCATAAATGTAAATAAAACCCAAAACCACAACCTCACCTTTGAAAAGACCTACAGTTTTGTGACATACAGACCATATCCACAATATCAGATCATTTCTATATTTTTTAAAATTAGAATCTGCCTAAGAGTTTTCAAACAGGCTCCTGTTCAAATATGTCCTTCCCTGTTAAATGACATGCCCTTGCAAGTGTGAAGTAATACATTGGAAATTAGTAATCCATACAAGCTTGTGGCTTTGAGCTTTTCCAGAAGTAATTCTTTAGTGAAAAGAAAGCAGAGGTGAGAGATAGAAGCATATTTTTTTATTAGAGTCAGTTGGGTTTGTCAGACTTATTAGGAATGGGTGTTAATAAACTTAGGGAGATTAATTTAGCAGGCAAAGCTAATTGGTCCCATTCCTTAAGAAGTAGATTATTGCGCTTATTCTTACACATACAAAATCCAGCTGAAGCAGCACAGAGATAACTGCACTAGGGCAGAAAAACACCTAGAAATGTCAAATGGTTTAACGTAATAGATTTTAATAGGAGAAAGAGTTATATGTCCCATTGCAAAGTGTGGGAAACTATGGCTTTCTGTAGCTCATTTTCTGTGCTGAGGATGAATGTGTGTTAGAATTGGGAGGACATCTTCCCATACAGCAACACTGAAAATGTTCCACAGCTCATGTTAGCTCATAATATGCTTGTAGAAGAGTTACTGGAAGGAAAACAGGAGAAAAGTGGTTTTTGGCAGGTTGAACTTTAAAAGTAGGGTGTTTCAAGCTGCTGAGGAATCCAGATTGTGAAAATAAATCCCTGAGAGATGGATTAGTGGGCAGGTAATGGCAAAAGGCATCTGATAAATTGCAGAGTTATGTGGTAAACTTATTTATTACATGCCTATATAATTTGTCACAGGGCTGTCTCATTTATCACCTCCCTGTGTGAGATGCATATATTAATATTGCACACTGATAGCATTGCCTGACAGCTTATGATCCCGTTTTTGAAAATCATACATCACTTTTCTCTGCTCTTTCCTATCACAAGGAATTCCATTCAGTTATATTTCCAGATAAATGCTGAGAAAGGATTTCTGATCCACCTGGTGTCATATCTTATGCTCTTCCCAAATAGAATGAATAATGTAGAAAATACGGTATATATTTTTATATACATACTGTAGGGTCAGTTGTTGCCATCCCATTGCTCACAAATTTATTGTGTCATGATATGTCACTATCCAATCAATAAAAGCACCCTGATACCTTCAGCCAGTCAAAATAGATCTTGTCAACACTATTGTGCTGTAATACCTTTTCCACATAAATGGCTGAGTCATGAAAACACTTGCTGGTGTTTGTGGGACCATGTCAGCCCTTAGTAAGTGCTAAACATTACTTTTCACTAAAATACCTAAACCAAAAGGTTGAAATTTCTTTAACTGCATTTTGTCTCCACTGAATCATAACAGTTGTTACCGATGAGTCAGCTACAGCTGTCATATATATATTGAGTCCTGTATGCATTAAGGTGACATGCAAACTATGGAATTTGGGGTATTAAGCTGATGTGTCAGTACCAATGACAGACCGTTCTTGCCTCCTTTCTGTTTCTCAAACTCTTTAAAGCTTGGTGGTTTTATGAGATAAAAAGTTCACAGTAGGTATGAGCTCCAACACAAACTCCCTCTAAAAAAGACCTAGGGCTGTACTTGTGTGACACTAGAAGTTCATGTGGAAAAACAACAATGCTTCATGAAACAAGATGATGAAAATTATAGGTAACAAAACCAAAGACCAATAGTCAGTTAAAACTGGAGTTCTAAAGGAACTCAATAGATGACCAAAAAAGACTTAAGCAAGTATTTAATCTGTTCATGTGGGTATCTAAAGCCACTAAAGAGTAAACTGAGCAAGAAGCCACCATCAGGTAAAAAGGGCATAATGTGTCTTATGATAGAGCTTTTACTACCTACAAGTAAATGTTTCAAGCAAAGAATTCTTTTTCTTTACATTCTTTTCTTTAATTTCAACTTTTTAAACTTTTTCCCCTCCAGATTTTCTAAGAAAACTGTCAGGCTGCCTTGTTTGAAACACAGCACCTTATTCTCTCCTCCTTTCTTCTTTCTGAATAAGGCAGTAAAAGTCAAGTTAGAAGTTTTGACACAATCTTCAGGCTATCCAATGGAAATGGTGAGAACAAATTAAACTTGATATATATAACTTTCTATGTCATTTTGAGAGGAGGAAAAACTTCACAGCTGTTTATATAAGCATTTAGATCAACTAATCACAGGTGTATATAGAAGGCTTCTGAAATCTCAATTTATATTCAGACCATAACTGGCATCAGAGATTGAGAAGAAAACTGCCAGAAGAGGTTTAAATAAAGAAGTTAGAATTTTAGAAGCTGCACAGCACTGTTGCATCACATTACAAGTTTAGGTAGGAAGACAAGAAACTGTCAATTGGAATCAGATGGAAATACAAAGGCACATAGTTATATATTCCTGAACTCTTCCACAGAGTCTACATAAACTGCAGACAAAGTATGTTTGCAGGGAACAAAAATGCACTTAACATGGAATTTAACAGACTTGAGCATTTTTCTGCTTTGGAAACAGGGCGGCAGTTTGCATAGGTTAAAACAGTTTTGTGAAAGCACATGGAAAAGCACTGAAAGAGATAAAAAGAAACGTGACACACAAACAGAACATAGGGTGCAATTGGGAAAATGTTCACAAGGAGTCTTCGAAAGAGAGGCACATTCTTAATCTAGTTAACAGAACCGAGTTTTGTGTAATTATAAATCAATATGATTGCTGAAGTTCCATTAGGGTATTTTCCCCAAAAGATACAAGAAAGCTTTAGCTTACCTGGTGGATATTTTTCCTATTGCAAGGTACGTGAAAGACACAAAGGTGAAGCTAAAACTTAAAGCATTGACTTTGGTAATTTCTGCAGGAAATGGATTGCTTACAGTGGGTCAAAAGCATGTCAAATATTAAATCTAATTCTGCGACTATCCATGTAGAAAGGCAGTGAAATGTTAAAGATTGATTGCAAGATGTCTTTACTAGAACAGGGAAGCTGTCAACAGAATGTAAACTTAAGTTAACAGAATTCAATTGTCCTGTCATAGAAGCACGTAGAAAATGCTGGCAATAAAAATCTTAATGACAAATTAGATTGATTAAACAGGATATGGAAAACAAAATGGAAGAAACTACAGAATTGATTAATATCTCTAGCAATTTCAAAAGCAGAATTACTCATACAGCTCCTGATGCACTAAAACAATATGAGAACAAAGCACTTCCATATAATTATCATTTCAGCTCAAGTGGGTTCAAAGGAGTCATATTCACCTTTCCTAAAACTTTAAAGCAAGGGTTGGTGAAGTAGATACATTAGAGCACTTATGAAGAACTCTATTCACTTCAGCTGATAGCTCTCAATATCAGGAAACATAAAAAGAGAAAATTCACAAAAGCAATGGTAGTTTTGCATCCTTGGATCAAATTATTGTAAAATACATATTGATTCTTATTACACCCACTGTCTGGAAATAACACTGAAATACATGCTGTACCAAGAGACAGTGGATTGTAATCATTGTTAGAAGATCAAATGTTTTGCAACATGTATGATTTGAAACACATCATTGTCAATCCAGTACTTGATTAAACAACCATAATATTTAAAACAAGAGCTAATTTAAATTTCTCTTTTTAGAAACAAAACTAAAACCCAAAACCCACTAAACTGAACACCACCAAAAAAAGCCTATGATCATCAAAAGATCAAAGCATTTCTTGCTGTAAGACTGTGTTCACAGGTATAATAAGAAAACAGGCTGCTAAGACAGCCATTTCTTGTGAGTTTGTTTTACAAGTGATAACTCAAGAGCAAGCCTTCAGCCTTTCACTTATTCTAGAGAAAAAAAGGCAGAAAAATAGACTCAGACTTTGAGTTTCAGAAACTGAAAAAGCTGAGCTGATTAATGGAAAAGAACGTGCAAACCTATATTGAATCTAAACCACAAAAAGCATTTGCCCTCTGTAAAGAAAGCCAACTACTTCATATTTTTGTTTCTATTTAAAAAAAATCACCTAACCACCAAAATAATTATTACAAAAAGCAGCAAGTGTACTTTTGAAATAAATGGAAACATTTCCAGAGTAAGCCACAGACATTTTCAGCCAGAAATGATAGGCTATCTTAACAGCTTTTTAGTAGACACCAGAAGTATGGTATGTGTGTATACGATTGTGGATCCAGTTAACGTGATCAAGTTTAGATGTGTTGTGCTTCCAAGATTACTTGTTTAGGACAGCAGAAATAATCTCACGGATATTTATTCCTGTGGTTTTGTTTGGTACTTTCTGTTACCTAGTCCTATGTAACTAACGTTCCAGAGAAATCATACACCCTGAAATTCTCATTCAACCTTCAGTCTTGTTATAACAGCAGTCTCAAAAGATGTGCTTTTACCAGTGCCAAAGCTACCAACCTTTATTTTCAGACTTTAAAAGAATTTCTTCAGAGTATTACTTAGCAAAAGTAAACAAGGATAATTTACTTTTTGACAAGCCAGCACTCTCTCATTCTTGGGTGCCATGATAGTAGGGAACTCTGTGATTACACCTTTTAGGAGCAATACCTCTGTATAGCCTCTGAGAAGAAAAGCTTAAACTCCAGGCTCCCATGAGTCTCTGTATTTACTTCGTATCTCAAGGTATTTTTCGATTGTCTTTAGGCAATTTAAGTATTTTATCAGTATAAACTTGACAAATTGTGCAATTCTAATCCTTCAGTTGTCAGCTCCTTAACACACAGATCAAGATTAGAAATGTGCAACCAAGGTAAGACAGAGACACACTGAACAAAAATTATCACTAGCCTATAAACTTTTCAATAGTTAACAGTACAACTAGCTGTATCATAGAATCACAACATGGTAGAGCTTGGAAGGGACCTCTAGAGATCATCCAGTCCAAGTCTAAAGTTGGCTGAAGTCTAGTCTTAAAGCAGGTTCAAGGTTCACCTCGATGAGGTCACACATGAACACATACAGGTAGGTTTGGAAATCTCCAGAGGAGATTCCACACCCCCTTGGGCAGCTACTAACAGGGCTCCTTCATCCTCATAGTAGTTTTTCCTTACGTTTAAGTGGAACTTTTTGTGTTCCCGCTTATGTCTACTATCCCTTGTCCTATCACTTGAGACAACAGAGAAAAACACTGCCCTATATCTCAGTCTTAGTTTTATTCTAGTTTGAATTAGATTTGTCTAGAGCAAACTGTCAAATGTATCAACAATTTCTTTTTGTCGTCAAAAAATATATTTCTCTAAACCACAGTTTACCAACCCATACCTGTGTGTGCTGTACAATGGAGAAGTAACACAGCACAATGTTGAGGAAGAAAAAAACACATGCCGGTGGATTCAGTCATGACCTCACGTCTCTCTACGAGGTTTTTCCCAGTCAGGTGTGGGTGGCAGCAGCAGTGAGGGGCTGCAGGGTAGGCCCCTGAGGGGACATAGCCGGTTCCAACTGGTTCCAGCAGCCCCAGCACAGGGCACAGCTGAGTCCCTCAGCCATGTCCCAACAGGCGCCTTGGGGAAAGCCTGGGGAAGAGCAGGCAAAAGGCAGCCAGGCAGCCGGGGCTGAGGGAGAGAAATAGCCCTGCCAGCCCTGAGGGAGAGCAGGAGGAGGGCAGGAGGGGCTCCAGGCGGCCCGGCAGAGAGGCCCTGGCACAGACCCTGCTGGGGAGGGGTTTCCCTGGGAAGGGCCTAGGCTGAGGCGGAAGGAGCGGTAGAGGTGAGCTGTTATGGACTGACCATAGGCACCATTCACCATCGCGTTGTGCTGCTTGTGAGAAATGGAGGTGAAGTTGCCAGGAATGAAGCAGAGCCTGGGAATAAGGGGATGGTGGGGACAAGGTGTTTCAGGATTTTACTTCTTTTTCACCAGCTCTTTCTTTTTTAATTGGCAATAAATGAAACTAATTTTCCCCAAGTTGAGACAATTTTCTCAGTGTTGGTAACACTGTCTGTAAACACTGATAAAAGAAAGTCGGAATTAATTTTGGGAGGATGTTCTATCAGTTTAGCCAGAATACAATAACAAAAATGGATCAGAAACACATTTTTAAGATTAGTTGACTAAAGGAAAAAGAAATGCTACAGTAAATTCTGGCTTTGCCATCATTTTACCTTTTTAAATTGAACTTGGATATATTTATAAAGTTATTTGACCATAAAAGACTGGACGTAATAACAGAAGTTCCAAGTATACAATTTAGATCAGACTGGCATTTCTTCATTCTGTCTGTAATTTGCATGCTTGTATGAACTAGTGATTGCGGTAAGGCTTGGCAAAGTGGATAAAGTTGACTAAGATATTCTCTTGCATAAAAGTTGTCATTTAATTCACTAATTTTTAAGTTATTTTCAATTGCTATATTTAATCTCCTCTTAGTTTGTCTATATATATTAAGAAGAACAGGGTATACATGAATGACATATCAAAGACATGTATTGGAATGAATTCTTGCTAAACAGTGATCTGTTACCTAATTGGCCTGGAATTTCACGATCAGCATTTTTTCCTTTATAGAATGATTTGTATTGCAGCTTTCTAACGTCAGCTGATAATTTTCAAGTATTTATTTTTAAAATTTGTAGCAACTTCTACTGTCTTAGTGGGTAACGTTTTATGTTTAATAAACTCAGTATGTGAGCGATTTGATCCCAGTTTATTAGGGACATTCATGGGCTTCACTTGCTCTACATGTTACTTTCTGTGTACATCAGATTCTGTTTAGAGATCTACTATTTGTTGGCACTATTCACACCTGGACATCATAAAACACTTCAAACTGCTCTTGATATATAGACAGTCACTAAAGCCTGCACTTAGCATTTTTCAGCAAAGCGATATTTTGTGTTCTATGATATTTTGCAGCGATGTCCTTGTAAAGAATCCCATCATATGCAGCAATTTCATCTGTGTAGTCACAATATAATTTTATACTTGGAAGAATCTGTGCTGCCTCTTTCTGCCATCCATGAAGAATTACTTTCAACCTGTTGTAAGGCTGGATCATTTTATCTGTTTGTGTGAGCCTGACATATTTTGCTGACAAGGTGGACTCTACCAGCATAATTTACTCTAGATATTTCTTCATGCAACTCTACCTACTTTATAGGCTACTTTCTAAGCATAAACCTGTTGTTTGAAGCTGACAGGACATTTGAAAACTGCTTCCACAAGATGTTCCTGTCAGAATTTTGATTTCAAGACCAAATGTAGTTGATGGAATCATTGACAATTAGAACACACATTCTGGCTTTTTCCTCGATGTAAAATGAATTGTGACTCAATTAGCTTAATCGTGACATAATGATTCTTGCCTGATAAAAACTAACCAGACAGAGGACTTTTTTTTTTTTATTGCTCTATTTACTATAAATATTTGTAGCTATGAAATGTTCATCAGACAGTATCCATAATTTTTATGGCGTTCCTAATAATCTTTTAAATAGTTTTTTTCTGTCATTGGGGGAGCTTATGTCTTTTTCCTAATCACACTCACATACCACAACTCTAGAAATGTTCAAAATGTTCAGTGAACCTTGCTGAAGATGTTCAACAAAGCTCACCAGGAAATGATGATTCTGTTTCTGTGAGGAACAACTACCATCAAAGCTTACCAAAAGGTTAGAGTTTTCATTAAAAGTCCCCCAATTTGAAATTTTCATTTTCCTTTTTTTTTTTTTGTACCATTTTTTACCTTTTGGTGCTGTCGCTTCCCATGCTCTAACTTAAAAAAAAAAGTAAATTTTACTACCTACAAGAGGCTGACTGAATTTATAAAATAGCATTTTATGAAAATATTTTGAAGCTACTTTAGTTCAAGATTTTTGCATTTATGAGACGTTTATATTTGCCAGATCATCTTACATAAATTTTACTCCCCAGTTTGCCATTTAGATTTATTTTTTCATTAGCCAGTGTGTTAAGTTACTACATCTTGGGTGAACCAATGGTACCTGACCATGATCAAATTTCTGTTATTTTAATGTGAACTAAGAGAATCCATTTAACTTTTTAAAAAAAATCTCCATTAATAATAAAACTTAAAGCAACTGAAGACAATCTGTTTCATACTGTAATAAACTAGAAGTATATATGCTGTCAAATTACCACTCTTCAGCTGAAAGAGAAATTTTCAGTTAAGATGCTGCTTCTGGCATACATAAGTAAATGGAATAGCATAAAATGGTTGTGTCTTCTGATCAACAAAAATGAGTGTGAGGATGAAGGAGCACTGGCACAGTCTGCTCAGATGGGTTGTGGAGTCTTCTTCTCTGGAGACGTTCAAAACCTACCTGGATGAGTTCCTGTGTGGCTTACTCTAGGAGGTCCTGCTCTGGTAGAGGGGTTGGACTAGATGATCTTTCAAGGTCCCTTCCAGTCCCTGTGATTCTGTGATTACAACTTTGGTCTTTCAAGCCTGGAAAGACAGTTGCAAAGCAGCAGAAGCCACTTTTACCGAATTGCACTGGGCTGTCCCTCTTCATAAAAGAATTTTAGGTCCGGCAATGTTGGGAGTAAAAGAAAATATTTGCTGTTATACCTCATACTGTCTGAAATAGAGATGTATTCTTTACTCAGCCTTTTTTGCCATTATGAAGCCAAAAGGTCTCTGATCTTTTTTCATAGAACTCTATAAGTTAAAATATTTTTCATGTTTGCTTTAATGTGAAAGTACATTTTATCTTTCAGCATTAAAATAAAAACCATTGAACTAGTAAAAGCATTATTAGGTCAGGGCATTGTGCAGATATGCACTTGCATGCACACCTGTGCCTGAGAAACGGCACTCTAGAACACGCTACAGAAGAAGTTCCAGCCTTAGCAGGAAGAGAGATTGAGGTTCAGAGTTAGGAGCATTGTGAATTTAATGTTTACTACACAATTCTTGCTGCTTGGAGACCTACTCCTTCCTCCCCTTATCAGAAAGTATATGCATCTTACTGTCTGCTTATGGTGAAGTAAGGAAGAAATCCACCTAATTGTCCTTTAAATTCTCAAGTGACATCATCTTTAGCCACACAGAGCCCACCTTTGAACTTTTGCTGTTATTTAAACCTTTGTTTAAAAACTACAACTTTTTACAGCAGGAAGATAGAAGGAAATAACCCACAATCACCCCAGTTCTTTTACTCCAGCCTAGAAGAAAGAGTAGCTGAAGAACAGGAAGCTTCATCAAGAAGCTCTTCCATAGCTTTGTGTAGTCACTGGTGCAAGCCAGAAGTTTTAGATCAAATAGTCACAGAAGGACTGACTTAGTATTACCCTCTCATCTATTCAGAACAGTAGCCATGCAAATCCAGGTGATGTAATATTGTTGCTGCTAAAAATATGCCACAGGCTCTGTACCAATGACAGTGTGAAGCCTCAGGACTTGCCCGGCTGTGTCTTCACCTGTACTCATTTCAGCTCTAACAGCAGATTGCCCGGTGGTGCAGTGAGCATGACTTGCCTTAGGTTAGGTTAGGTTCCTGAAATTGCATGGATTTACTTCTAAAATAAATTAAATTGCATGTGGTAAAAGTATAATGAAACTAAGCAACTGTTGCATCATTAAACCTGTGGACCGATAACAGAAGTGTTAGCAATGGATTGAAGTCCTATATAAAGCAACCCCAAGAGGAGCAAGTGAGGGGAGGAAGAAAACCACCACACCAACCTTCTCCTTTCAGAAAAGATACTTGAGTGCTCACAACTTGTCATTAGAACACTGTGAAAGGGTGAGCATTAACACTCAGTGTGTAGAAACAAAAAATCTTGTTTATAGCAGTATAAAGTGGCTAATTATTGGGAATTATTATTATTGAGCTGTAATATTTTATGTTAGTATCATTTTCTTCAGAATAATAACTGTTTGTAACACTTTGCTTAGACATTGATTAGTCTCTCAATGACAACAAAGTATTCTTCAGCCCACACATTGCAGAGGGTGCATTGCTGCAGAATATTCTTGCATTAGGCTAATTTCTATAAAATGGTACATTTCTTAATTGTATTAATAAAAGTCTTTAAAAATCATCTGGTTTTAAAGCAAAGGAGAGGTAAAAGCATTCTTTTATGCACACTCTTAGTTCTTTAATATGGTTACCCATCCACAAGTCTTTAAACTATTTTGACAACCTAAGTAATTCCTGCACAGATTAATGCTGCATTACTATTATAAAATGAAACAGGTGATGCTACTGATTTTCCAGCAATTGCAATGATCGGTAAACCACTGAGAGACATTAGCAATTAGAAAAATACTTCAAACTGAGACTGAATAACAATGTATTGTTAACAGCAAGCATTTATTTGGGTCAAGGTTTGGGAACATCAACAGGACACAGAATGG
The DNA here is from genome assembly GCF_028858725.1 of Colius striatus. Classification (NCBI taxonomy): domain Eukaryota; kingdom Metazoa; phylum Chordata; class Aves; order Coliiformes; family Coliidae; genus Colius; species Colius striatus. Next base: position 12,111,900 of record NC_084762.1, read on the forward strand.
TAATTGTGTATTGCGCTTCTTGTGTTTGCTTCCCAAGGTGCCAATTTTTCATAGTATTTCTGCTAATCTATGCTCCACCAATCAAACAGTCATCTCAAATTGGTCTACTAAGAGAATGCTAAGGCACAGCTGACACAGATCTGTTCTTCACCAGTTTAATCACTGATGAGTAATACTGTATATTCTGTGGTATTCTATTACCACAGCAGTTCAGTAACGTACCATGTAAGCAGGTCAGTGCACATGGAATTACTACACAATGGTATGTTAAAAGGTAAATAAAATATTTCAGAGAAGCTAAGTCTCCCCCATTGTGCTAACAATTTTTCTGGCCAAATTCAACTGAAGTGGAAAGAAAGGAAGAGGTGAAAGTTCTGTCCGCGAGCTAGTGGGTAACAATCTGCCAGCTGCCCAAATTATTCTCGAGTACTTTGGCACATCTCTAGATAAAAATTATTATGGTTCAGAGGATTTGATGTAGACAGGAACATTTGTCAAACTATAACCAAACTTTTTCAGTTTGCATTAGTGAAGTTATGAAGCTGAACTATGGCAGCCACTTCCACTAATCTATTAGTTAAAGAAAAAAGCCACAAACCATGACATGCCTTCAAATCTATCTATATCTGTAAGCAGATGTGTATATTCAGGAATGCATTTTAAGCATCATTAATACTGATAGAGAAAGATACTGCAGTCATCTTTCATAACCATAGGTTTCACAGATGCAGTCTGCCTGAACAACCTTCTTCAGCTCAGAGTGTTCATCTGTCTTGTAGAAACGGTTCAGCATTTTCATTCATCATTTGAACGAGGTGTGGTAAAACTTCTACTTTTTTTTTCCCTCCCAAGCTGAACTAGTGTATTTTCATGGACTGTGCTTTCTAAGCCCATTAATAGTAATGATGTTATATGGTTCACTCTAGTCCTTTCCATGGGCTGCTGCTCACAGCAGAGCAAGTAATAAAGAGGCAAAGCCCTCCCATATGGAAATGCATGGCTTCGCTGGAGTGGGGTGAGTGGAGAGCAGTTAAAAGCTTCAACTAATACAATCTGCTACTTTGCCCAAACAAAGAAACAGATAAGCAAGTACAAACCCATCAGAAACAGAAATTAACTCTGGTATTTCCCAACTCATTTTTCACAGAATTTTGTGCTCATGCACACTCATGGGACTAAACAATGAGGTCTTTTCTATGGCCTATAGAGGATATTTTTTTGTGAATAAAAGTGAAAGCTCACAACCCCTCTCATGCCTTAGGAAGCAATCAGCTGTGCCAAACGGCCATTGCATTCCAACCTATGTTGCATCCATCATCTCCCCAATCTCAAATGATTGTACAGCATCCAGACTCATCATGATAACTATGCTTTGAAGTGGTCTTCAAATTTTGTATTTGTGTAGAGGAAGGGATTAATCAATTTATCATGAAATTGTTCAGCTTCCTTACTCTACTCCAAGAGCTGGGCTGCTGATATGCTTATGCAGTTTTTCCCTCAACGTTTCTCTCCAAAGGTCAGTTGTCTAAATAAGCTGTACATTTTGGGGTTGCTTAATATCTGCCTTCCAGAGGGTTCTAAATGTCTCTTCATGACACTGGTCTAAGCTGAGAATCATGGCACAGAAAACATAACTCAAGGGAGAACAAATTGATACTCTCTATTCAGGACTGCTGTGACCTGGAATGAGTGAGAGTACTTAAGGCTGTAAACTACATCTCCTTTGTCCACTCTAGCATACTCCACTGAATTATTTGCTTCTTCAGTGCCTACATCATCCAAACATAGCATCGTAACCTCCGAAAACATATCTTTTTCTACAGTGAACTTCACTACAAAGAAACAGAAAAACTGCTGATAGCAAAATAAACCCCAACAGGTAAAAGCAACCATCACACTTCTTTGCTGATCCAGGTAAGATGTAAAAGCACTATATTCAAATGACATTGCCAGGTAACCAAAGCATGTTATGAAATAAACAAACAAGCCCCACCAAACCCCCTAGACACTCTCTACAAGTTCCACGAACAAATAGAATAAAACCATCTCAATTTGCCTGCTGGACACAATGAAGGAAACGATGGAGTATGGACTCTAGATGTTGACACTGAATCCCCTTCAGAGCAGTTGAGAGAACAGAGATTCCCTCAAAACCCTAAGATCTTGAAAACTGACAGAAAATTGATCATAGTTGTCATTTGGCAATGTACAGGAGAATAATAACTGCCAGACAGTAGTGGAAAGGACCCATCTTCACTTTAGGAACAGTAGTATGGAGAGGACAAAAAAATCAGCATCACTTCTTCATTTAAATGTTAAAAATATTCTCACTTTCATTTGCTCACTTACTTTCACACCATGGCTGTATCTTTGCTTTGTTCAGAAAACACAGACATTTTACATGTACCAGACACCAAAGGCTACAGACCAGCAATGATATCTGCAGATATCTAGATGACATTGACTAGGAGCCATATTTGCCTGTAGTCTCTGAAACCAAATGAATTAATCCAGACTGTTTTTTTGAAAGGAGTGGCATTACAAATAACCTCTATGTACATGTCTTTTAAATGCAAAATGGTCCTGAAGCTGCAAATCTCTCTGAAGCTGAAAGAAAAAAAAATGATGCCACCTCTGTTTTAGGAATGTAATCTCAATTTCATGTCTACAGAATCACATGAACCAAACTGTTCAATATTCACAAATGTAATTGGTGGGACTTTCTGAGCAGCGTCTGTAGATACTACACCACTTGCAAGTTTGCATATTGTAAATGAAGCTGAATAGGAGCTAAGAAAGAATCCTCTTCTTTAAAAATATGTTAATTTAACAGATGGTTTAAAGGACTAAGATGGCTTTTCCCAGGGAATGCCGAAGAAAGCATCAGTGAAAATATCAGGCAACAAGTAAAACTGAAATACTGCTGCAAAGCAGAATACACTTAACTTCCTTTTGCAAAGCCAAACACTGAGAAGACTTTTACGGTGAAGAAATTGTGGAATGACTCCCAGGCTTTTGATCCAATCATGGTGGAAACCTGCTCTGGCAGGTCTATTTACTCTCAATCCTGAGCTCCAGCATTTGACAGAGCAGCTCTATCAGAGACTTGATCAGCAAGATATATAATGTAGAGGGGTCAGAATCAATGAGGATTTGCTTCTGACACAGTAGCGCTGAACACCACTCTTCATGCAGTAGTTCTTTTAACTAAAAATATCTTCCTGATTGCAGGCCTCCTCTTATTTTAGCACCAGCCGCTGAGATTAAGAAAGCACTTACTGCCAAATGTATCATTTATTTATTAGGATTCCAAGTGGGGGACAGCAGAGAAGCAATTTCTTTCCTGTGGATTTCAGCAGAATGCAAACAATGTCATGACAAAATGCCTGTTTTGTTAGAATTATGGTTGAGAAGTCCTTACTTTTTAAAGATCAGCTATTCTTAAAAATCCACATGCTTAGTGAAACCTATGATACTGGATCAGAACAAAGTCCCATTTAGCCCAGTGTTCTATCTGAAAGAGTGGACAAAACTGAATGCCCAGAAATAGGTATATAAAAATAATTATCATACGGCAAAGCCATCCAAATCCAAAGATCTGACTTGGGAAATTCCTGAACCATAGAGGGTAATCTTCAAACTCTCTATACCTTCACAGATTTATCCTTCCATTAACTTCACCAGGATAAAGTATTTCTAATGAAAAAGGCCTAAAATAACAGCAGATATCCAGCACTCATGAACCAAACTTCTGATTATCTAGATTTCACTGATAACTACGAATAGTTGTTATGTTTGTTGTGGAGGTTGGAGATCTAATCATCAATCTTTTGAACAAGGAGTTACCATAATATAATCTCTAGTTAAAAATCACATTATAAAATCTGAGTCCATCATATATAGATGTAGCTGTGTCTCATCACACTTTCTTGAATTACTAGTTTCTGTTACCTAAGCAGTGGTAAAACTCTCATTCATTAGTTTCCATAACATGAACAGAAGCTACTTAAAAATGCCCAATTTTCATATACTCCAATTTGCTTGTATGGATATGTCTTTGCTGTTCAACCTCTCTTCTCTGTATAAGGATTTCCCAGTATTGTAAGAATGAACTCTAGGTGTACTGCTAATATCACAAATGACTGAAGTGTTTGCTTTTATTTTGTTTTAGGATAAAAGAGAAAGAGAACATCATGATTTGACTCAAAACATGGACTGCTTTTAAAAATAGTTGAATAATGAAGGCTACCTTTCAGGAAGAGTGGAGACATTATGTAAGAAAACTAGAACAGACTAGTAGTAGGAAGAAAATGGTATGTGAGACAGTCAACCCAAACTAATGGGATCTGGAGAGGTGCAAACTGTTTGCCTTCTTGGAGGGAGAGTAACAGTAGACTTGAACTCATTTGCCCCCACAACAAGTTGACTTTCCAGAGATATGAATTCCAGTATGAGAGTTGAATCAGGATTTGAAGAAAGACCATTAAAAAAAAATCCTGAAAACTCAGGAAAACAAAGCATTAAGGTATATATCAGTCTGCTGCACACTCTGTGAGGGAAGGGAGGTTACTGAAGTAAGTGAAGCAAGAACAGTGCTTGACCAGACTGGCTGGAGGAGTCCATGCATCTAATCAAATACACATCCCAGATTACATAACCAAGGAAGAACACAAAAAAAAATTTAAACAAGATATGTGCATACAGCCTGCTCCGATGCCTCATCCCCTAAACCCCAAGACAAACCAACCAACAAGCCCAGAACAGCAAACCTCAATCAAAACCTACTTAACCCAAACCCCTAAAGCTCCAGAGAGATTATTCATGTGCTAGTGGCTTTTAAAAGAGTAATGGCTAAATAAAATATGGTAGAGAGTGTTTGGCAGCTGCTAAAAAAAGGCCAAACTCATTCTCTCTTATTTCCACAACACTTAAGCACGATCCGTTCACTTATCTACTATCTCACTCCATCATCTCTGCAGTAAGAACATCACCTTTCCCTTACAGCAACTAAAATGAGGAATAGCTTAACAACATATACTTTTTTTCCCTTTTATCAAAAGAAAAATGGGGATGTTTTGGTAATCTGAAAGTGGCAAAAGGCCACTAGAATTCTTCATGTCATGAAAAATCAACCAAAGTGCCTGGCTCACCTATTTGCAGTCTCCTCTCTGCTAAATTCTTTGGGCTAATCTCCCTGCAATCAATATAGATATGTCTAACGTAATGAATGTTAGTAGACTGTATGCAGGTAATTCCAGAGACAGTTTCTGCCTCTCAAAGGGACAGATTACAAGTTGTATCACCCTGTGCCTTAATTGCACGTTTGTTTTCAGAGGCTTGTGTTTTGCTGAAGTCAATCACCTGGAAAGGTATAAGATACCTGATGACGTTGAATTCATAACATTCAAGAATTAAAAGAAACAGCCTAAAACAAGTTAACAACCTGCTTGGATGCCGAACATTAACTTTGCATGTCCTCAAAGATATTGATTTTTGAGATGATATTGATTTTTGAGATGATATTTTTTATTTTTGAGGTTTCAGATAACTTCAGGCTTAGAGCAGGAAGAGTTAGTGAGAAATAGTGAAATCTGGTCACCACACAGAAAAGATCACAGCAGTAGCATTCCACTTCTCACCCTTTCTAATGCTGTGTTTAATGTCTTCTTTTTATGGTACCATTTTCTTCCCTCTTACTTTTTATTTTGACCTTTTAATAAAGCCTTATATTTTCTCCAGACTTCATGAAATTATACGAGAAAGTAACATTTTATGTATAAAAAGCTACAGTAAACTCTGTCATCCTTTTCAGCTCTGTTGTGTAATTGGAAACAAGAACATGGTCAAACTTGCTAGCAATGTTATACTTTCAATTAATATTAACAAGTGGTACCTTCCCTCCTTATGGAAACATAAGGAAATCAGCTTAACTTACAAACTAAAAAGATGCAAAAAAGTTCTTAAGTTCTTTATAGATGTCAAAATAGTTCTTATTGTGAGGGGTTTTTTTAATAATATGAACTAAATAATAAAATAATGTGATGCTTTGATATACAGAATCTGTGTTCATGCAGAAGATTATACTAAATTATCACAAAGACTATCTCAGTCTTACAATTCACATTTCTTTCAAATGCTAATAAAAGTGGGATCTGGAAAAAATAATGTAAGGGTTGAAAAGTCATACTTTCTCAGGTAGCATTCATGTCCATTTACACCGGGCACAAGGAGGAGGGAAACTGAATACAAGAGACTTGCATTTCATGTAAAGATAAGTGGAAAATTATGTTATCATCTTCAATAGTTTACTCAGATACAGTATCTCCTTTCCACGGTGCTGACCTGCTTCCTAAAAGTGCAAGGCTATTGCTTATACTGAAACATAATAAATTATTTAAGAAATGAGTGTGCAAGCAATACTATAGAATTTTGTAGTTTTGGATATCTAAACCCAAGATGAGAGATTATACTCAGCAAAGAGCTTTAGGAGTAATTTTTGTTGCTGTGACTTGTTGTCTCACTAAAGAAAAAAAAAAAAAAGAATTAAAAACCAAGACAGGAAACAAATTAAACGTTTTGTGAGCTTTCATTACTGAGTGCTTCATTACTGGTGTAGCTACAGAGCTGCTGAATCAATTTGGGAATTTACAGGGTGAACACATTAGAAACAATCAGGATGAAATGAGTTAACCGGCCTTTTAAGGTTGCCTAAGCAAACTAGATTTCTGCCTCTTTTGGATAGTTTTGAAAGTATTAGGTCCCCAACAGACTTGACTCTTGGTATATCTGCTACTGAATTAGGATATTATTTCCTCTGAAAAAGAGTATCTAAGGGAATTCACAGGTGTTTTGAAACCTCCTTTTAAAATGCTGGTCTCAACTAAAATTTCTTGTTCTAAACCAATTTCTGTGCTTTGTGCAATAGGAAAAGAGAAATATTTGCACACAGAAAAATCACTTCCTTTATTGAGATAGGGATGAGGGACATCATATCAGTTTTTCAGCATTGCAAATCACTGGCAAGTAATTTTTAAACAGGTGCATGGTTTTAATCCAAGTATCTATTTGAGCGATAGTAATTTGTAATGACAGCTTACGCTTCCAAGCTCAGCCTTGGAAATTGAAGACCTGAAAAGAGCAGAAAGGAGTCAGTTTTAGCTGTGTGAATACCCATCATTGGCAGGACAGAGAAGCATGTGCTCACCGCTCAGAAGGAAACTACCATCTTTGCTGTTAATTAAGAAGGTGAGTGTGCAAGGCTTCAATATAAAACCTGTTTCCTCATACACAACGTTTTAGCTGAAAGATGCAAGTAATCAGAAATAAAACTACAATCAAGTGTCACTATGACTATGACATAGGAAAGAAATAGAAACAATCTGAAAAAAAAAAAAACCATGGTAAACTTTTTGTAAAAGTCAGGGCGGAACTTGGTCAGAATCAGATACTTTCCATAACCCTTTAGAGTTTTGGTTTGGGTTTTTGTATTTTTATGGGGCTTTTTTGTGGAGTTGTTTGGGGTTTTTTTACACAGAGATCAAAAGGACAGAGGAAGCAGGAAGCCTTTGTCAGTTCCTTGAAAAATTAATCCTCACAATGTGACCATTCCTTCTAGCAGCTAAGAATTTATCATGTGTTTGGCCAATAAGGGGGCAATTCAGGTGCCTACACATTGTCACTTAGTGCCATTGAAGAAAGCCCAGAGAATGGCTGTCTCCACCTGCTCTTCCATATAGTCCTCTTTAAGTCCCAAGTCATCTGCTTGACCTAAGTAGAAGTTCTAGGACAGAGGTTGGTGTCTAAATGGTGGGTGTCAGGAGGGTGGGACATCCCTTTTTTCTATGGCATCTAGCAACAGGACAAGGGGTAATGAGATGAAGCTGGAGCACAGAAAGTTCCATTTAAACATAAGAAAAAACTATTTCACTGTGAGGGTGAGGCACAGGCTGCCCAGAGGGGTTGTGGAGTCTCCTTCCTTGGAGGTCTTCAAGACCCACCTGGATGCATTCCTGTGCAACCTGATCTAGGTGAACCGGCTTCTGCAGGAGGGTTGGACTAGACGATCTCTAAAGGTCCCTTCCAACCCCTACCATGCCATGATCCTATAATTCAATGAAATAGTAGAATGCAGAAAAGTTTGAGATGGAATTTAATATGAAACAATCTGCTATCTACAAGAAGAACTTGCTGTTGCTGTAGAAGACATTTTAAAGGTTGTTAATATAATTCTCTCTGTCTCTGTGGCAGAGGGTTAGGAAAATGGTATTCTGTTGGCTTACTTGAACACAACAGACTATCTGAAGTAAATCTATGAATGTTTTATGAGTCTTATCAATGAAATGTGTATTTGGACATGCACCAAAACCAAATCTCTTTCAGAAATGGATACTCCTGACTTGCCTTTCAAGTGCGGTCAGATGCCTGGCTTATCACTGTTGGGGTTATTTTTCTTCTTACAGTGGGACATATATATATATATAAAAGGCTGAACAACACACAAAGCTATGCAATGAATCCAAAGTATATTTTCCAGTAGTAACTCAGAAAATCAACTCTGGGGAACAGACACTTTTCTGTGTCTTGCACTGAGGTACTAACTATCTCACAAATAGCTTAATAGCTATTTTGTGTCCATGAAGTTGACAAGACACTAAAACGTAAGTTTGTATTTTCATATGGATTAAAGTAACTTTGTGTAGTAAGAGAATAGGAGGTGTAATAAAAACTATCAACTTAGAGAATGAAGGAGACTATATATAAAACAGCATGTCCTCAAGAAAATCCTTAGATGTTGCTGGAAGGTATGAAAAGTAAAATGCCAGTTCATTGGAGAAGTTCCAGTGTACTGATTTCCATAGGCATGACTTGAAACCATTCAGGTTTGTTGGTCTTTTTGTCTGCAATTACATTTATAAGTATTCAATTCTTATTTTTCTATCAGCAGGTATCTTATGATGAATTAAAGTGTTTACTTTATCTTAGGCTGTACAAGTTTCCTGCCCCCTTCCTCCTCCCATGAGGCTTCATTTATTCTCTCCTTGATATTTGGTGGGTTTTTTTGAGGATTTTTTTTCCACTTATCATTATATGTTTGTTTCTGGCAAATATAGCAATTAAAAACCAAAAGCAATATTGTAAAACTAAAAAGAGCAAAGTACATTTCATTTAAGGGTTAAGAACATGGGTATAAAACAAAATTATCAAACCCAGCATTTGCAAAAAACATCTTTGTAAGCTAAAAATAAATCCTTATTTACCATGCACAGACACTCCATGGTGATAAATATTTTAAACAAAGTATTTTTTAAAAGTTTGGTCTCTCATTCAGTTTAATAAGAAAAATATAAGCAGATGGCAGCACAGTATGTGCCTTTTGGATATTATGATAAGATCTCCATTGCTGAAATGTAAAAATTACCTTGTGGCTACTTCATCAGTATAGTGAGCTATGCTGTTGGAAATGCAGAAACAAACATTGAGAATTATGGGTTCACTCAGCGTGCAGAGGAGTTTTCAAAGCAAATTACAGTTCAACTTCAGAAAAGACATTTTACTTGAACAGTCTTTGTAATATTGCAGTTAAAAGATCCCCTTAAAGCTGCTATTAGTTAGTCTCCCTGCCTTCTTTAATATGCCAATAATAAATATTATAGCTACAATAAACTACGCAATACCTGTAAACTGCTGTTATGAGATCTTCTTCAACTCAGAAGTTAATTAAGAAATGTTATACCAGTAAAATGTAGCCTGACATAGTATGCTCAAAGCACTTAAATACCCAGTTTTAAATATGTCTGGAATTCACAGAAGCTTAAATACAGTTTGGAGTTTGTTTGACTTTGAATATGATTTTTTTTCAAGTTATATACACTAAGGATACAATTTTTTTTTTCACTTGTATCCAGTAGACTAGAGAAAAACCATTACACATCAAACAAAATAGTCAATGACAGATAAAAGTTCTTGAAGAAACAGCTGGGGTTATTTATCAACAACATATTTATCAGAGAATACTCTCTGCTTGGCTTCAGATATTTTAAAAGCCCCTTCCTTAGAGGGATAAGCCTCTAAGCACAAAGCTTCTATTACATATTTGGAGCCTAATTTTAAAGAGGGTTTAGGCAAAGGAAGGCTGACTGCTGTGGAAAGAAACATGGGTTGCAAGTACACGCTATTTTACAGGCAGCTGCGACTGGCTTTTTCTGCACTCCAGGCTGGCTGGATGTAAGCCAGCAGCAGACCAGAAGACACGGAGGTACAATTAACATGGCACTGAGTTTGAGCTAATAAGCCTTGCTGGGAGACAGGGCTTTCAAGCTCATGTGGCAACCGGGCTCAGTGCCGTGCTAACACAGCTACATGGCTTCCAGTTTAGAGCTGGCTTGTGTCCAGCTGGTTCAGGGAGCAAGCAAGGACAGCTGGTATTTGCTCTGAGCGGGGACAAGATTTACTAGTGACTGCCAACGCCTGCAGAAAACGCATGCAGCACAGACTGTGCTGTGAGCAGGACCTTCTGCTTCTGTTAGATGGAAATCCAGGAGAGATGCTGAAGGTACTTGCTAAGCAAGTTGAAGGTATAAACAAGAGAGGATTTTTATCCAAGACACAATTTCTAAATGTATTTTTTTTCTGTCAGTCTTCAATGGCTAAATCAGTTCTGCTGTCCTGCAACACTGAAAACAACTGCCTTGTGTTCATAGCAGAAAGTGGCACAAGTATTCTTCTGCCTGATGGATGCAGTACACAAAAAGGTCACATCTGCCTGCAGCAACATTCAGATGTTAACAAAAATCCCAGAAACTGCTTGTACCACCATGTTCCAAGTTCACAAATCATTTGGATTATACCTCAAAGCCCAGACTACATGCTGCAGGAAGCATGAAAAGTAAAACAGTGAAGTCCATGAACCCAGACTTCCAACTTAGCGCCTTCATTTGAGATAGAAAAAATGAAAGAACCTCAAATGCAAGGCTCAGTTTATAACCCATTGGGAGGTTAACTCAGAAGCAGTATAACCTGCCTCTTACTGAAACAGGTTAGGAGGTAATTAGGAAAAAGTCCTGTACTGAGAGGATGCTTAAACATGGGAAATAAGCTCCCCAGGGAAGCAGTCCTGCCCCAAGCCTGTCAGTGTTTAAGAAGCATTTGAACAATGCATTTATATAGTTTAACTTTCAGGTTGCCATGTGTGGAATCAGCAGATGGACAGGATGATCCTTATAAATCCTTTCCAACTCAGAACACTGTATGATTTTGTGATTCAGTAGACACTGTTAAAACAAGTTTTGGTGAACCAGAGTGAATGTGTTTTTAAGATAGAATGTAGTTAGTCATGGCAAGCGTTATTGTGAGTTAAAGTGTACAGTAGGAGACAAAAATTAGTCGTTCTTAATCTTGGAGGAGGGGGAAGGAAAATAAACTTGTAGACAGTGTATAGAGCAACAGAAAAGAAACCTGATGAAGAAAATGTGAATTAAGTGGAAAACGAAATTATTAAGAAGGGGGGAGGTGAGAAAAACCCAATCTAATGTTATTAAACATAAGGTTTCAAAGTGTAAAAACTTTACCTGTTTATGTAGATCAAATATCAACTGCAGACTACTCCAAGTACAGTGTGCTTAAGGCACAGTACAGAAAGGACTACTTCTTGACTAGGGGATACATCTATTTACCAAATGCAAGGAGCTTGTAACCCTCAGTTACCAGTTCTGACAAAAGAAGACAGTGTGCAATAGAGAGAAAGGCAAGAGCAGATGCAGGAAGGTGCAGAACAGATGCTGCTGGCACAAGGTAAAGGAAGAAAGAGCTTTCTTCCTGACACAAAGAAAAGAGATTGAGTGAGGAGCTGACACTACTTCGAACCTGACTTTTGAAGGATAATCCTTGAGAATTCTTTCCCAACCAAGGAAAAAAGGTTACAAATATGAGATGAGGGAAGCAGAGTCCAGTGACTCCCTTACTGTAAAAAAACCAGCAGCAGGATACAAACTCCAGTGAAGAATCACTTAGTAACTTACCTTCACTTTATGGAAAGTAGTAGTTCTCACAAGTTAGAATTTCTACTGAGTTTCTGATACCAAACTTATAGTCATGAGATTTAATTTTTTTTTTGTGCAAAACTTAGATGATTAGAAGTAGGATTAACTGAAGGTTTCTTTGATACCACTTTCATGCCACTGTCCCAAATGCACTTCTTTCTGTGTACAAAATAACAAGATTTCACTGTAAAAAGTAGAGATTTCCTTCCCATTTCTTCACTAACAGCGCATCAAACTGTTTTATAGAACTCTTGAGCAAAGGTGGTTTATTAGCAAAGTACCTACTCCTACTCAATAGATACATTAAAACTGCCTTTCTGCTGTCTCGAAATTTGAGATAAAGTTCACATCCTGAGAAGTAGCTAGGAAGAATTTTTATGGGTTTAAAATAAATACTTTTCACTCTGTCATTGGGAATGTGGACAGTTAAATCCACAGTTGAATACAAGGATACTTACAGTCAGTGATTCCCAACTCTAAGAGACATGAAGAAAGGTCTTCATACCACACTGGAGAACCAACAAAATCTTCTGTTTGTACCACAGAGCACTGAATGTCAGGCACAAGGAGAACTCTGAGGACTTTCCCCCTGTGAATGACAAGTCTCAGTTCTCTACTAGAGGCTGAGGTTGATTGTGTGTCTGTATCACCAAGCAAGGTCAGCCTTGGCAGTATCTACAGCCTTGCCTCCTCCTACAAGCATGAGATAAGAGTATCCAAAAACTTTTGTGGATCCACAGCTACTCCATGGATCAAATCAATAGCTGTGGCATTGGAACTGGACTTGAACTGTTTGCAAATTGTCAGCAACCAGTGGACTGGATAATTCACTTGCATTCATGCTTCTGAATTTAAGCTTCTTACAAAACTAAGCATTTCTTTTTATTGCCTCTGACTACTCTTACGACAATACTTCTTCTATTTTTATCTTTTTACACTACACTATTAGGCTCTTTACTTGTAAATATTCAGTCTCTGAAACAGATCTTAAAGATACCTCATATCCCTGAATCTGGTAGTAAAAATAGAGCTAATCCAGTGGTCTTGTTCCAGCTATAGCTGTCACATGTGTCTCCTAGGATGTTTTTATTAACTGTGCCTCGCCCAATTACTACTTACAGAGTTTTCTCTTCTGTTTATGCTTGAACCCCGTGAAGTGGTGAGACCCCCTATCCCCAGGGCAAATCAGTGAAGAAAAAGGTATTGTACCATTCAGGTTCAAATACTAAATCAAATACTTTTACTGCTTTATTGTCTGGAAAAAAAAAAAAAAAAACAAAACCAAAAAGAGACAACAAACAGAAAAGAGAGAGAATGGGATTATATAATAGCAGTAAAGCTGCATAAATTTATGTGAAGAAGTGACTTTTCAGTTCTTAAAATACATAATTACTTGTCTCAAATAATAAACTCAAGTGCCCTTAAAGGTTGAGGTGCTTTTAAAATCTGAGGGATCATGATTTTGAGGTGTAAGGTTTCAGATTTGCTTCTCAACCTGCCAGTGATTATGAAGCAAGATGTGAAAGCTCAAGCTTATATAAATGTCAAAACATATAAAGTCCATGAGCCTCAACCACATCCTCTCAGTTTCGATTAAGTTTCAAGGTGATAAAGAGATTCACTTTTAACAGACTTGGTATAAACTTTAAAATAAAACACACTAAACCAAAAAACTCTACTGAAACTACAGTGAAAGCTGAAACTGAATTGAGTCACATTGAAAGATACATTTAAAAATTCTTGTACGGGGAGCATATTAGATCCCTCAATAGATAAACACTAATAGACTCTGGCTTTGGGTTTAGGGGGTTGTACAAAGCATCTTAATCTAGTTTAAGCTCCAATGCAAATTTCCTCTGCTGCTTTTCAATTTTCTTCAAAACTTACTTAGAACAGCTTCTCATCCTGACCAAGCAGATTTCCTTAACACTTGAGCAGCAGTTGCTTTTCCTCCAGCATGTGTCTTGGGTGCTATTTAATAGTGTCTCTAGTTAGCAGATTTTGGAAATCCATACATTTTGTAATAATCAGGCAACTAAAACTTGATTATATTAAATAGTTATATAAAATACAAGCACTTCAGTATTACTTGGATTAAAGAAAGATTGTATTGACCATTGTAATTTCAGTATGTGCAGATAAAATCAAATAACCTTCATCCATTCAGTGAGCACTACATCTGACAGCAAAGTCTTTGAAGCAGACATTCTCTTTGACATTACTCTGACTCCAGTGGAATAAAAATACTACTTACAACTTACCTAGCACTTTTTATCTTCAAAGCACTTTGCAAACAGTATAATTAATTCTGACAACAACCTGGTGAGGCTTGTAAGAGTCATCCTCCCCAGGTAATACATGCGAGAAACAGAGAGAAGTTACTTACCTAAAAAGAAAGGTGAGTAGCACAGTTTGAGACTTTCCAATTCCTTGGTTTTGTGCTTTGATCACATCTATAGACAGCATTTTGAACAGTATTTATTGCTTCTATTGCCCCATTGTAATGCATTTTAGTCTTAAATCGTGAAAGACAAAAGAAATGACAAAAAATTCCTGTGCTGGATATAGTATAAAACTTCATCTTGGTACTGTGGATATACTAGGAAATGTGTTTTCATTATATATGGTACAAATATATGAATACAAACAAGACTTCTGCAGTAGGAACTCTTTTTAGGCATTAACCAGAAGCAGCCTTTGTGGTTTGTTTTTTTTTTTCCTCTGCTATTGAAGACCAAGGCCAGGGAAGGGACTGTGATTTCCTCTTTCTTCAGTGGATGTTGCTGTAACTGTGTGTGAGCCCATGTCAGCACAAAGAACAGACTACAGCATGACAATCTACAAACCAAACATCAAATTATTGTCAAGATGACTCGTAACTGGGAAAGCATAAGGCTAGTTCCCTTCCTGTGGAACTGTGGGAATGGAGATTTCTCACCATCGTTTTCCTTCCTTTTATGCTCTATAAGTATCAAACAAAACAGTATCACAGAAGACTTCAGAAATACAGTGGAAATGTACCATGAGTAGTTGCCACTAAGAATAAGCTTGAATGTAAGTAATAGTATAGTAATCTTTCAGATGTTTGGAGGAATTCTATTATTGTAGAAAACGTTTGTTGCTTGTGGTTTAGGATCATGGAAGGGACACTTCCCTAGATCAGGTTGCTCAAAGCCCTGCCCAACCTGACTTTGAATACTACCAATGATGGTATATCCACAATTTCTCTGAGTGACCAGTCCCAGTGTTTCACCCTGCTCACCATAAAAAATGGCTTCATTATGTCCAATCTAAATTAAAAACATCATCCCTTCTGCAATTACTACAGGCAATGTTAAAAAGTCTTTCTCCATCTTTCTTACGACCCCTCTTAAAAGTACTGAATGTTTCCCCAGAGCTTTCTCTTCTCCAGGCTGAACAACCCCAACTATTTCAGCATGTCCTCATAGGAGAGGGGTTCCAGCCCTCTCACCACTTTTATGGCCCTCCTCTGGACCCACTCTACAGGTCCATATCTTTTTTGGACTGTGTGTCCGTAAAAGCCCTTATTATTCTTCACATCCCTCACCAAACTTAACTCCAGCTGTGCTGCAGCTTTAATCTCATTCCTACACATCCGGGCATGGTTTCTATATTGCTTCCAGGATACATGTACCTGGTTCCACCACCTGTGCAGAAAGGACAGACATAGCCAGAGGAGAAAGTACACTTCAAACTTTACAGATGTAGTTTCCATGGATTCAATCCATAATACATCCCATGCCTTGAAGAGAAGGCAAGCTATAGCTTTGAATGTATTCTTGCAAACAGTATCAGAATTACTCATATCTACCAATCACAAAATTTATAAGAGAAAGTTAACTTTTCAAGTAATCTCAGTTTATATCCCCAATCAATATGATTTCAGACACAATGTAAGTAACAGCTTCTTTCCTATTTTCTTACAGAAAATGCAGAGAAATAGGAATGCAATCTTCAAAAGCTGATGTGTAGAGAGAGAACTACATAAAGCATCCATGACATCCAGGGTTTGTAAGCCTTCTCCCTTTCAAGAGCAATTAGATACTTTACAATGGTTGCCCTTCTCTTGGGAGTCACATCTCTGAATAATCACCCAGAGTTCAGCACCTTTTAAAAAACATAAAAGGATTAGTTTTTCCTATCAAAGGACAGCCAAAGGAGGAGGTGATGCTGGCACAGTTTCATCTAACAATACCTGCATAGTCACCCTGAATGAAATTAATTTCTCTCCTTTGCTGGACAAGATTTGAAACACTTTTTTACCTGCCTTACAGCAATGCCTTAGCCACCAGCCTAACGTCTGCTATAGGAGATGTCATATGACAGGACAAGGAGTAATGCGATAAAGCTGGGACATAAAAAGTTCCATCTAAACATAAGAAATACTATTTTACTGTTCAGGTGAGGGAGCCCTGGCATAGGCTGCTCAGGGAGGGTGTGGAGTCTCCTTGCTTGAAGGTCTTTGAAACCTGCCTGGATGTGTTCCTGTGTGACCTGATCTAGATGGACCCACTTTAGCAGGGGCAGTGGACTGGATGATCTCTAGAGGTCCCTTCCAATCTCTATCATTCTCTGATTCTATGATTTCCTCTTCATAAAGCACTCTGAGTTAATCAAAGTCAAAATACAACATCTTTCACTAAACTAGACCCTTTTTTTAACCAGTCACAGCCACTCTTTTGAAAAGCAACGAGCAGAGCAATGTTAAGGTAGTTGCTTGGCTCCCATAGGTAAGGATTACCTTGCACAAAGTCTAAAGGATAACAAAAGGGAATGATAGTAGGTATTTGCCCATTCTTTATTTTTTGCTGTTACATTTTTGTTTCCAAGTCTGTTTTTAACTTTATCCAGTGTTATAACTAAAATCTGCAGTGCTTTTACCTTTCTGGAGATAATGAACAAAATGATATAGTGAAAAAAGCCTGAAATGCAAGGAAAATACAGGGACTGTGAAAGTAACTTTGGTTATTGTAGCAGAGGTTTCATACACATATAAAACTACAGTTATATAATGTATATAATATTGCAGTGGCTAGTATAATACACAGTACTGTTGTAGGGTACTAACAAGTATAGCCAGTGAATGATATAACATTATACAACAGAATATTCATATCAAGTGTTTTGCATATTAGGACTTTGCAGAGGCTAAGATTAATCTTTTTGGAAGGTTATGAGGTTGTTGGTGGTTTTTTTCTAGCCAGAATATTTCTTGAAGTTAGTGCACACTTGGTTATTTTTTTGTCTATCAAGCATATATCAAGTGATTTCTTTTGCTTTATATTTAACATAAATACTGGGTTTTTCAGATAGTGTGGGATTTGCACCAAAAAACCCAAAGAAACTGTATTTCTAGAACACATTGTTTGCTTTTGAAAATCCTTACAATGTCATAACAGAACCTCATAATTAAAAGCCCACAAAACCAGACCTGTACACAACTCATAATTGCAGGAACTCAGACAAGCGGTATACCAATGCAAGAGAAAAAATATTTTAACACAGAAAGATGTTGACCCACTGCATAATGGAAAACTAGTAGTAGAGGTTTCTGTTGTAAGTAGTTGCATTTGAGTGATCTCATTTCAACTATTTGCATGCAAAAGTAATATAGCATTAGCATAACTACTCTGCAATATGGCGTAATTGCTGGAGCAATATACAATTCATACATTCCAAAAACATTTGTATACATAATTTCTGCAATAACGTCAAAGGAAATAGAGAGAAGAACCAACAACAAAAGATCTGAAAGATTTTCTGAAGGAGGAGGGTTAAAAAATTGAGTTCAGCAAAGGTTTGATCTCTAGCTACCTCTTATTTTCTACAACCTACTAAATGCACAGAAGAAACTGTTAAAGAGCTGAATGCCATAAGAAATATTTCAAAGTAACTGAGTATATCCCATTAACTATGGTTATTTACCTACCTCAAAAACTATTCCACTAAATGCAGAGGTTTTCCTGTGATTAAAAAAAAGACATTAACCTTCAAACTACCTAGCTATTTCTCTAGCATCAGGGGATACTAGCAAATATAAGACCTTTTGTTCTATGTTGTATTCCTTTTAAAAGGGAGAGCTGGGAGGAAAAAAGCCATCCATGCTGCCATAATTCTTAAAAAATCCCTAGCTCTAGGTCTTTATGGGACAGTCAGATATAATTTAGAAGTCTTCAGGTTACTTTCTAGAAAACCAAAGTCAAACTAGTTTCTGCCTTGTGTCTAGCAAACTAAAAATCCATTTCTGCTTTCCTTGTTTTCAATATCAGACAGCAGGAAAGAGTCCATTTGCTACAACTGATATTTGCAAAGCAAAATTCAGGTTTACTGTTTCCTTTTTCTTTACTCAGACATCTCATGTCTCAGTTTCAGAATAAAGTTGTACCAACTGTTTCCCCTTATGATGAATCTCCCATATGATGAACTGTTTCTCCCTTATGTTATCTCCCTCGTGATGAAAGGCTGAGGTAGCTGGGGCTCTGTAGCTTGGAGAAGAGGAGACTGAGAGGTGATCTCATTAATGTTTACAAATATGTAAAGAGGAGGATGTCAGGAGGATGAAGCCAAGCTGTTCTCAATGATAAGGCAAGGGGCAATGGGTATAAGCTGTAACATCAGAGGGTCCAAAGAATTATAAGGAAGAATCTCTTCACTGTAGTGAGGGAGCACTAGGATCGTCTGCACAGATGGGTTGTGGAGTCTCCTTCTCTGGGGACATTCCAAATCCACTTGGACAAGTTCCTGTGTGACCTACTCTAGGTGGCCTGCCCTGGCAGGAGGATTGGATTGTATGATCTTTCAAGATCCCTTCAAACTCTTAAGATTCTCTGATTGTGTGAACTGTTTCTACTTGTCTGCTTCTGGAAAGCTTTTTATTTCTGAAAACATATCCAAGAAGGTTTTAAATAAATGTAATAGAGTACCGAGTAGTGCAGGCTCTATTTCAAACCTAAATGTAGAGCAAATGTTGCCAAGATTTCTTGTGAGTGAGCCTGTATTTATTATAATTCTTCCACTCTCCCAAATCTCCTTCATCTTGCTGGGTATGAATGCTTTTTCATATTTGAAGATTACACTTTGTGAAATAGCACAATATTTGCAAGAATGAAGGAGCTGTGAGACATAGTTGGAGTTGTTAACACTCCATTACGTCAAGCCTCTATCACACAAGTGCACAGGCAAGTTGTCTGCACAGGTAAAGCATCAAGATGAAACAGCTCTAGTGTGGTCCATCACTTTCTCCAGCTGGATGCTATGCAGGTCAAAGGACAAGTCTGCCTTCTTGCAAGAAAATAATAATCATAGCAATAATAACCTAAAGAAAAAGGGGGAAAAAACCAAAACCACACCACACAATTAAAAAAGCTATAAAAAACTTGTTCTATTAAAAGCAGGAAATTTACTTCCAAACCTACTTCAAACTGATGAAAGTCTGCTGTGGCTGATGGCTGAATTTCTAGATTGACTGTAATAATACAATGAATCAACAAGATAGTACTCATATAGAATTATTTAATCCAACATGAGTATGTATAATCAGCAGCCTAAATAATAGTTAATGTGATGCAAATTAAGTGAAACACTGATATATCACTTGTTTAAATGGTATATTTCATATGGAAGGGAATGTGCCTTGCCTATGCTTTGTGGTGACAAGCAGTAATGGAACTGTGCTAGCACAGTGCTGAGACAGAGCCAACCAGCTTAGCTAAAGTATTCTGCTGCTAAAGTCTGAGTTTTCCTCTGGCATATGGGAATGGCCAATACTTCAAAGGCCAGCACCCGTGCTGCCATGGGTTTACTACGGTGAATTGGTTTTATTTATACTGTTGGTTCCAGGGATAGACACCTCAGTATTAGGTATAAAATTATTGCATCATTTTAGCGCACAGAACCCCTTTCTAAATGGAAAGTGCATGAGATGAGTTGGAAATGTGTTGACCTTCATTTCTCCAGCACTATTGCAGTTTCAGTGCTAACTTCTGAGGACAAAATCTTATCTCATTTCATTCACTGCACAAAAACAGTAATAAATCTGCTTTAGAAAAACAGAGGCAAAGTAGCCAACCATTCCTTTAAAAACATAGAAAGATTCAAGGCCTTGGGTATTTATCAGTTCTTTACCCATTTCTTATGTGTATGTACCAGGCCATATTTTAGCTGATACAAACAAGTCAAACTCCATGTAAGCGCTGCTTATGTCTCAGTACTATCTGGGGAACTGCCTCTTTCTATCTCACTCACAGTCTTCACCTCAGAAGCTACAGATTTGTGGCCTGCAGCACCAGTTCAGAGGTCTGCCCACAGCACTGGGGAGCCCTGATTGCCCCAACACCAAGTCTCCCTGAATTCAAACTCCCACCTGTGTGTCCTTGCCAGGTTATTTTCCACACAGAGCTGAGGGAATATGTGTATGAATATATGTAGTTATCAGCATATACATTCCCTGCATAGCCAGGCTGTTTCTCATGTCTCCCTGTCAAGAGAAAAGCCAACTCCGAGGCAGCTAGTGCAGGCCTAGCCGAGGCTTATGGCCACAGTACCATCTATCCAATACAAACCATGGATTTTGAGGTGACTGCAACCACTTGGCAGCAAAACCTTACGTTATAGAGCCTGCTCTGTGAAAACAGCAGCTCAGCATAGATCAAAAACTTAATCCAATTCCTGATGTTACTGTGACTTAGGTTATGGTAGAAATCTATGTGTTGCCCATATCTCAACGCTAAGAGAACTCTGGTAGCTTCATTTTAAAAAAGCAGCAACACTCTGCTTTTTCCTCCTCCAAAAAAACCCCACCTAACAAAAATCAACCCACAGAAAAACCAAACTCACAAACCACCACAAAAAACCCCAAAACACAATCCATATCAAAACAGAACTGGAAAACACTGAGAGAAAGGCAACAAAGATAATGTGAAAAGGCTCTGTTTGAGAGACAGTCAGTAGGGGATGGGTTAGGGCTCACTGACTTCAGAAAATATTAAGCTGAGGGGACAACTGTACTCTTACTATAAGGCAAAGGTCTCGGGGAGACATCACTCAATCCTTCCATGAGTTATTCCAACATGACAATGATGTAAATAAAGTTGTTTGGAGGTGTTGTCAAAATAAGTCAGGATTTTTCACCCTGATGGTGGACCTGTGAAGTCCTTAACAAACAATGTTGGAGAAGCTACAAGTTTATAGATATTCAAAGGGAAATCAGACAAATTCTTGAAAGAGAAGGTCTTTTAAAATTCAAGAAACCCCAACAAGCTCAGGACACACTCAGATCTGCAAAGAAGCTGGGAAATTGGGAGTGGGTGCAGGGGAAATATGAATGCATTTTTCATTTTTATTCATCCATGGACATGTTTGCAGCCACTCTTGGTGAGAAGATATTGGGCTAGAAAGACTGATCTGAGCAAGGATGTTCCAGCTGGTTAGTACATATCAGCACAGTTCACAATAGACTGGGTCATTCTGGGGCAGTATAATTGCTTTACAGGAGCAGAAGATACAATCTTGCCACACCAGGGATGCTATACAAAGTGTGCAGCCCTTGTTACCTTCTGATATCTGCCTCTGAGAATATCTCTGTCTACTCTGCACTATGGCCAAAACACTTGGCTGAATCACACCTAGTGATTTGGTAAACACTATTTAAATCACTGCATCCATTGCTGGCTTCTGCAAAGCACTCATTTAACAGCCAGGACAGTGAAATACTGCAGGCAAACCTGCATATGTGTCCTTCCCAGAAATGAACCCAGTCAGTGTATGAAGATGATGATAAGGAGTTTGTCTCGCATAGCAGGTATAATGCAAACAGAACTGCATCCCTGACATCTTCAGAGCATTGAAATGTTGATGATGTTACAGCTATTACCACAAAAGGAAATTTTTAAAAATCTAAAAAGCTTAAGGTAATGTCTTAATGTCACGGTTTGAATCACTGGGTTGATGTCCCAGTCTCAGAACCCTGTAGATTCAACATCACTGTGCTGTTACACTGGTAACACAGACATACACACTTCTACCCATTCAACACGGACGTATGTCTTCCACATGCATATGATTTAAGGAAGCAGGACATTTTTTGTCTTAAGAAATCTCCTTGGCTCCAGAAGCAGCTGAATTTTACATCCCTGACTCGAGTGGATTCAGATAACTTAGGGGTGATAGATGGAGTGAAGCTCAAATGTATCCAACAGAGAGCTCATAAACTTGCTTTAGGATGGGTTCAAGTCCCTATAAGTTGACTATGTACTGAGCACATCTGCTAAAATCCAAAAGGTAAAAAGCTGCCTATTTTCTCAAGTTTGAATCTGTGCTTAGTGGGAGAGCGGCGATGAAAGACTGAGCAGTCTTTTTGTAAGTGTAGCTGGTTGTTTGGGGTTTTTTCTCCAGCAATAAGCTAAACTCATATCATCCAACCAAACCATATAGATTACTACAAATTATAACAAATTACATTTACTACTGACTACCAAAAATGCTACAATGAGTTTACATCCATACAAATCCTCTAGAACAGATAGAAACTTTTCTGAGAAACTACTTATAAACTACAAATCTATATTATCTCTACAGTAGCACAAGGACAGACAATTTTGCTGATCACGTTCATAAGAAATTCTCCAGGGTGCCTTTTGGAACAACTTCCAGGAGCAATTTAGCTATGGCCTTCATGCTTCAAGGTACTGCAGGCAAATATCCTTAACCACTGCTTTAGACCTAGTGAATCAGCTTTCAATCAATGGCTGGTCCACACAGTAGCACAATGGTCCCATGAGAATCTTGTCAAGTTATTAATATGTTGGGAAATGTACTAATGTATGAAGAACAACAAGTGGTTACAGGAAATATACCTTTTAAAAATATATAAACAACATACACCATAACACATTTTTCTGTGGTACGACTTTCAACATCTTTGTACACTTACCAGTGTAAGACAGACGTAGAAGACAGAATCAAATTCATCAATTTAATTGCAGTAATAAAAATCCTACATAAAGACAGAAACAAAAGGCAGTTTTTGACATTTCAGGTCTCGTCATCTCAAAAAAACACAAAAGGAAGAGATAATGATCCTAAAATAACATTTGCCATATTTGAAACATCTGCTCCAGTCTGCAGTTATAATTCTCCTATGTTTTCATAATTTCCTTCCATCTTTTCACATATTACTCAAAACGATATAAAAGCAGAGGTTTTACAAGTTTTCAAGGCAATGAGAAGGAGAAAGAGATGCACACAGATCTCTGCATCTATCCATAGAAATTAAAACATGCTACAGATAGCAATGTTTACCATTTAGGCAGTCTCTTTATAGCATCTCTGCTCTTAACTCAAAACCATTTCAGACCTTCCATTCCCACTAAAGACATTGCTTAAGCTCTTGCTGAGAAGTCACATTAAAGTTAGACTTAAATAACAAAAGGAACAAAAAGCAAACCAAAAAGCATACCTTCAGATGCCCATACATTGCCATTGTGTTTTGAAGCACATTTTTCTGATAAAATGTATTAAATTACCATAAAAACATATTAGACTCTGGCTATGAGGAGAGAAGGGAAGATAATTGCTTTTTCAAGATATTTGGAAGACATTTCTATGCTCATTTTGGAATTATTTCTTTATAGGAAATTAATGGATAGCAGACACTAGTTTTGTCTGTAAGGTAAATGATTGGATTCTGCAACTGCGAAGATACGGACTTCTTGATACATGAACACTATATAATCCAAAGAAGAAAATGTGCCAAAAGAAATAGGGTGTCAACAATTAGAGACACTGCCACAAGAAAACTAGCTAACTCAGAAAATCCTTTCATTTCAACTAACTATGGTACTTTATACAACAGTTGCTAAAGATGGGGATCTAGTTGTATCCTAATAGAACAATACGTATCAGGAACTTAAGACAACTACATTATTCCAGGTATGGTAAGAGACAGGCATAGTAGTCACGGTAGTGTGTGCATAGGGATGTTCCTTTATATAAAATATATGACAAAATCTGTGAAGGCAAAGCCCCTCAGTATCATCACCTACTTAGGCTATACCCTCTCAAGGGTCATAATTTTCAGATTTAAGAAGGTTGATCATATAAACTGCCTCGCCCTGTTGGTGTACTATTTCTATGAAGTCAAACACTTCCATTGCAGATTGTAGCTTTATACTGATTTTATCATCTTAGAACTTGACTTCAAAGAAAGAAGCAGGATAAGGTCACTGGCAGCACAACAGACCTTCCAGGTAACTAGTACAGAATTAGACTGAACACCAAATGATAGTTTGCATCACAACAAAGTGACATTAACAAGTTAATATGATCTGGGCTACATATATTTTGGGGTTTTTTTAAAGATTGATGTATTGGAGATTGACATTTGAAAAATATATTTAAAAATGAAAACTTAAATCTTACTTAAAGCTTGACTAAAAATCTCTAAATTAGTGTTACAGTATTTTTACTCAAGGTTCTTATTGCATCAATGAAAAATAAGCCATTTTCATTTATAATTCTAGATGAGTGTGTTTGCAGGAGTGACACTTTAAACAATCAGAATAGTTGAGATCACAGACGAGGTACTGCAATCTGTATTCCTGCAAACACAGCCATGCCACCAGTTACATCATGTGCCTTTAGTCTTTTACTTTGGTTTTGGTTGTTTTCTTTTGTTTTTTAAAGCAAGGGATACCTCAGTCACTCAGAACAAATGAAAAGCATTAATTATTTTTCTCACAAATTTTGCAACAGCATTATAAAATATTTACAGCAAAAAATTTGTTTCTTTATTCTAATAGAAAGGTAAACCCCAGTGTGACTTGTTTGGCCAGTCAAGACTAAGCAACAGTCAAAAAAGAAACAGATGAAAGGTAGTGTTGACTATTAATCATGAAAGAGAAATGCTTCCTTAGACAATGAACTACACTCAAAAAACAAACAGAAGTCAATTTGCTTTGAGATATTCCTACGAGACAAAATAGAGGAATTTGTATGATAAATTATTCAACATAGCTTATTCACACAATTTTAATTATGATACTCTTCCCATAACAGTCGAAGCACGGCAAAGCTCAGGGGACTCAAAGGCTCGAGACCATTGATCGTAGGATACAGAGTTTTCACATTCATATTGACAGTTATGCATGGGGACTGGATTCAATGAGTAAAAGCAGCTATCACCTAGTAATCTTTATGGTTCGTGGAAAAAGAGCAGGTGATGATAAAAAGGAATTAGCAAGCCAGGGATATCTCCCAAGAGCTGCTGAGTGAATTCAGAAGCAATTAAAAGTATTCAGCCTTTCACAGGATGAGACCCCAAGGGCTGTAAAGAAGCAATGACAAATGCTTGTTTCAGACCACAGGACTGAGAAGATGAAGAGATGCGCAGACTTCTGAATACTTCAGTGATCTCTTCTGGTTAGAGAGTGAAACACAGCTGCAGTGACTTCTCTGCCACTGTTGTGCTGTCCTCATTATGAGGTGAAAAAGATAAGTTTCCAAGAGCTGAAGGAGCTATGCTCTTCACAGGAAATGAATAAGACTCTTTGCCTTCTTAAGGCACAGAATAACCTCAGCACAAGTCAAAAGCTTTCACAGTCTCACAGACACAACACAGTTTGCAAATTCTGGCTAAAAGCACTAGCCTGGACTGAAATAAAAATAATAAAAAAGTACATTAAAAATGAAAACTGATGAAACCATCCTAACCAGATCATCACATCCCTTTTTATACTTTCTATAATGAGATTTTCTCTCTTGCTTTAAGGAGTGATCTGAGACTTGTGCATGAGAGCAACGGACAGGAAGCATGAGAAGTTAAGCCTCAAAAGACCACTGACAAGATACCTTTTCTTCCTTTAGGCATCAGAATTAAGATTAAAAAAAATGAAGGTGTGAGAACTTATTCTGAGAACAAGAACAAAAAAATACCCCACTCCACACTAAACTCCTCCTGTTTTCAAGTACTTGCTTTCCTAGTAGAAATATTTCTTTTATGTTTAGCTAGTTGACTATTCCTGGAACATTGTGGTTTTGTCCAGCCAGCAACGAAGCACCATGACAGTCTCTTGCTTGGTGCCCCTATCCACTCCCACTCTATTTAGGATGGCGGAGGCCCTGGTGAAATGGGAGGGGAAAAGATAACAAAGGATGTTGTGGATTGAGACAAGGGCAGGGAGGGCTCACTGCCAATTACGGTTGTGGGTGAAAGAGACTCCACTGCTTGACTTGGAGAGGAAACTGAGGAGAGTTTATTCTACTACCTACAAGAAACAGAACAGAAAGCCAAAAGGGAGTAGGATGATTGAGAAAATTACAACCAGCACTTTAAGATCTCCCTCCCCCGGCCCAGCTCACTGCTCCTGATATCTCTACCTCCTCCCCCTCAATGGCTCAGTGGGGTCAGGGAATGGGGGATGTGGTCAGTCTCTCACAGATAGTCTCTGCCACTTCTTTCTCAGATGAGGATGACTCCTTGTATTCTTCCCTTGCTCCAATACAAGGTCCCTCCCTCAGGGCACAGTCCTTAACAAGCTTCTCTGGTGTGGGTTGTTCCCAGCAGCTGCGGCTTCTGCCAGTACAGGGTCCCTCATATGGGACACGGCTTCCTCTGGGCATAGTCTTAATGAACTTCTTTGGTGTGAGTTCTTCCCAACAGTCACAGCTTCTGTGAATATGGGCTCTCTCACACAGGTCACTGCCCCTGGTGTGAGGTACTTTATAAAGTGCAAACAAATCTCAGCTTCACCAGTCCTCTCTGCAGGATGCAGGGGAGTCTCTACTCCAGTACACCTCCTCCTCTGTTCCGTCACTGACCTTGAGGTCCGCATGGTCGTTTCTCTCTTCCAAGTCCTTGCAGCACCACAGGTCAGAAAAAAATGAAGAACAAGTCAAGAAGGAAGAACCTTCCATTTCTGGCTTCTTCTTCTTCTTAAAAAGTCATTGTGGAGGAGCCCCAGAAGTGGGTCTGGCTCAGAGCTGGGGAGAGTTTTGAGCAACTTCTTACAGGAATAATCTTTACAGCCCCTTCCCCATTACCAGAAATGGCTCCATGTCAAACCATGACAGGGAGTAAGACCTGATATAAAATGAAAACCCACAAAAGCAAAAAGCACTCACGGTCCCAAAGCAGCAGTATTTTTTAAGTGTCATTTTTGTGTGTGCACATGATTCACTTCATTATGTCTGACAAGAGTCTAGGAGAGTGAAAAATATATCTGTAAACACAGAAAAAAATAAGGCCATATATTCCACCTGTTACAGACACAAATTTGTTGCCCACATTCATGTTATCCTGACTCTACCTGCAGCATACAGCCAGCTTCAGTGAAAAGTCCATTTTTCCACATTACAACAGATGTTGAGGTAACAATACAGCCCCATCACTGAAATTCTCAGACAAGTTTCTTTTTCTTGTTCTGAACTTCAAAGGAGTTCCTCTTTCCCACAGCACTGTCATGAAGTACTTCTGTGGAACGCAGATTAGACAGATTCAAATGTGGTTCAAATGGGAATAGGATAAACAAGAAACTACTGCAGAGACATCTGAGTCTTCTAAGTTCTGGAAGCCACAGAATACAAGCCAAAGTCAAAGAGGAGAGACTGATTTATCCAATCAAATGTAATTTTCTTACATAAAGTTTTCAAAACACAGCTTCCCATTGATTAACTAGATGTTGGCGAGACAACAATGATTCTAACTCAGAATCAGATAGGACATGACCCTCAGAAAGTAGTGAGGGAAACAAAGATAGTATGACACCTTCTCTGTCTTAAAGCTTTTCTAAGGAATCCTTGCCACCTGTAGTCCATTTGCTTTAGGGCACTGACACTGTCAGGAAAGGTGAAATAATGCCATGGCCACATCCTGTCATGCCCCAAATGCTCTATTACCCAGTACTATCTATATGTCAGTGAAGATATTAGATAGCTCTATTGAGAGGAGCCAGGGCCTGCTAGTTGCAACACTGCACCTTTCCACCCAAGCTGTGCTGGCAGGTGTCTCCCAGAGCCCTCAAAGCATTTTTCTCCCTTACTGCAGCTGTGGTGGTGCTGCATGTCACGTACCTTGCATCTGCAAGATGCAGTAGTGCTGCCATGGCAGGTATGGACCCTGCTAGTACATCTTTGTCTATATGAATCTACTTCAGCACCCTGTGTAACACAGCTGACAGCCTGCCAAAACAGTCTATGAAATCACTAAAAACTGACAAGCATTTTACTGAAGCAGATTTTGTTTTCATACAATATAAGGTGGAGCTTGAGGGGGCTGTTAATTTCCAAGTCACAATCAGTTGTTGAATTCCTCTTTACACACTATTATGTGCACAGCTTCTGTGAAATGAAGAAAGAGAGCTTCAGAAAAAAATCGTAAATACTGTCAATCCCTTGATATAAGACAGGATCAACTAGTAGAAGCCTCTTCCAGTGGCAGATCCAGTGCTTCACTAGCAAAATGTGGTTTTGTTTCAGATCTCCTGGAAGTACCCTATCAAATAGAAAAGTCTTTTTAACATAGGAATTTCATATCACCTCTCATTGTACTAAATTGCTGCCTAACTCATCTCCAGACAATTACCCTACTATTGCTGCAAGCACAACAGCTGCAATTGGGCAGCTAAGACTGTATGCAACCTGGAGCAGAGGCATGCTAACAATGTTCTATGACTATCCTCTCTCCTATAGTTACACAGTAAAACTATGATTTGCATTTGGAGGTGACTTGCATGGGTTACAGAATGCTGCAAATAAAAAGCCAGTGCTTTGTTTCTGCACGTGGCTCTTCTCCTGCCTCTTTAGCAAAAGTACACTTTGATTTCTGGAAGTCCAGCTGCATAAACAGTATCCCGTTGACATAGACTGTCAAAGGAGATGATGGTGCTCCTGAAGGGGAAATATCTGCCTCCTGCAGTTAAGGCAGCAGAAGTATCAACCATTTTTGGAGGCCTTTTGTAACCACCTATGTCCCCTGCTCAAGGGCACATTATTCAGAGTGCTGTACAATTGAGGAAACTGTTGGCATAATTCTTTCCATTCTCTTGTGCACCTTAGAGTAACTGTCTCCTGCTGTGTAAACTTCTGCCTTAGTACCGATGAACAGGACAGTACATGTAAGAGTTGAAGACAAATAAGGCATTTAGAAAACAGATGGGGAGAATATCAAACTGGCATTCACAGCACTGGAAAGTAGCATGAAGACAAATATTCCAAAACAAGTTTACAAAGATACAAGCTATTTTTATGCAAAGTAAGTTGACAATCAAGGCTAGCACATACATTATTTTATTTGAAAAACAGGGAACATAAATGCACTATATATTTGTAAGCAATGGTTAATTAAGATTAGTACTATCAATAAAGAGATCAGTCTGTATAAATTATTTGGCAGATTCCAGCTTTGACTGGTCACACCACTTCAACTGTGTTGACTTCTTTGATATTTCTCTACTTAATTAGCATAACAGCTGCAGAATTTGAGCCTTAACCTTTTATTGCCAGTGGAAAACAACAGGAGGCTCTGATGACTGCTCAAAGACAAAGTCAGTAAAACACTTAGATTATTGTCAATGTACTCCTCTACACCCATATCACTAGGTGACACTTATCCAAGACTTATTCTGATTTTCTATAGTATTAGTTGATTCCAGCCACTTTTAATATATTTAATTAGCAAAAGAGGTAACCTTTTTACAGAACATGATCCACTGGTTCTGCTGTTCCTGCAAATCTACTGAGGGTTCATTTGATCCCATTATGTCATTGATGAAGAAATATTGATAAGTACTGGTTCCAGTAAAGATCACTGAAGGACATCACTCATCACTAACCTCCATTTGGACATTGACCACTACTCTGTGTGCAACCATACACCCAGTTCTTATGTCATGTCTCAGCTCCCCCTCCTCTTTCTCTTTAACCCAGCTTTCGCATCTTCATCAGTGTGTGCACTCAGTGTCCTAATTTCTGCACCCTAACACTGATCTGCTTTATATCACTTTTTAGATCCTGCTAAGAACAAGGAATTGTGTCAAATCACTGAGTGAACAACCATTTCTAGATCTCAGTGACAAAATAATCCAGCCATCAGTTCTCAGCACACAGTTCCCAGACCCCATCACGGTCAACTTCCTTGAAGACTGTGAGGAACTGGAGAGACAATGTTCCACAAACCTGTACCAAAGCAACCCCAAATCGATTGCCACCAAGATCTCCCAATCTAGTGCACTGGGAAGCTACTAAGTAACAACCAAATACCTGAATTTTGCAGAAATGAGTCATGCTTCAAAATTCGGGTCAGTCAAAAATTGCCATTTTTTATTTGAGCCACTGCTGGTCCATGTTTAGGGAATTTATTTACTTCAGTGTTCAGAGGGCTTATGGAAGTATGACCTTAATGATTCAAAGCCTCCAAACTGTTTCTCAAGTTTTGAGGCTACATTTAATTCCACAAAGACATTGAAAACATGAATTATGTAGCTATAATGTCAAATCACAGTTTAGATTAAGTTCCTACCGAAAGCAACGACTGTAGTCTCACCCCTGAAAGCTTTGTACTTTGCAAGGCTGGGGTCCAATTTTTGAAAGGCATGAATAGAAGCCAGATATGGATCTCTTGTTGATTTACAATGTGATTTTAATAATTTCTATTTCTTTTTCTTGGGATAGAGACTGAACAAAAACATTATATTTCAGCTGTAAGACCATGAGAAACCACAGGATAAGTTTAATATCTGCTTGGAGAAAGTTTTGCAAATCTAAATGCCTCGAGTCAAAAAGGTACTTGGAAAATCCTTAAATGAGATTTGTAACTGGTTATCTTGCTTCATCAAGGCACTAACATGAAAGTGGGTTGGCTTTTAGGGATGATAAATAGAAAATGAGGAGATGACTCATTTTGTATCCAAAGAGAAAAAAGATGCTTATGTATATTCCTGACACATGAGTACAATTTGTTACTATACAAAAAAGCAGCATTACAAATTCTACAGTAATGCTTTTGTCATGGGAAAAGCAATTCGAGAAACAGGAATCTATCATTAGCCCAAGCAGCAATATTTTCTTTATAACAATGCATACTCTTAAACATACTAACATTGATGCTTAAAATGAGAGATATTAAGAGGAAATTGACAAATAGTAATTTAAAGAGACACAGAGATTTTGCAATTTGCACTCAAGCTCAAAATAAACACAGAAATGTTAAGAATGATTTAACAAGATGCATTAACAGAGCATACTGGAAACAAGGAACGTGCTTTTAGTTAGATTCATAAGCTTAACTATGGGTAAAATTGTGGAGATGTTTGGTTTTGGTTTTACTCTGTACCTTCCTGCATTACTTGAGATCATATTTAGACTACATACGGTCCCTTGAAACTCCCTGAGGTCCTTTAACATGACAGTTTCCCAGGTATACATGATTTGATTGTCCACTCAAAAAGTTTGTATGGAATATGTGCTGTTTAGCTGATTGCTGCAATATTACAG
The DNA here is from genome assembly GCF_028858725.1 of Colius striatus. Taxonomy (NCBI): domain Eukaryota; kingdom Metazoa; phylum Chordata; class Aves; order Coliiformes; family Coliidae; genus Colius; species Colius striatus. The sequence goes on from NC_084762.1 coordinate 12,143,444, forward strand.
ATCAGCTCACATTTTTGGTAGTCTATATAGGATCTAGTCAAACTACAGATGTATAACCTATATCTCTAACCCAGCATTAAGTAAAAGGAGATCATTAATAATACTAAGAGTCTCAGTTTCACTTAAAAGCAGCATTGTATGAGACAATGATTACAAAACCAGATTCTGTTTTTCCTATGATATGGAATGTTTTGAAAGCTGTTGACTTGATAATGCTTGGGATTGTGTAGGCAGCATGACAGACAGCTGTTATGAAATCCATAATAGCTCACATGTAGCTCTGGATATTAAGAATGGATTTTCTCATGTCAGTCCTGCTTTCATTGATCAGATATCCAGAAGGAAAAAAAATTAACAGAGGGAAGGTTGGATTTAAGCAGCAGCCCAGTTTTCTTAACTCAGTGGGTAAACATATTGGCCACATACTGTCTTCTCAGATACCAGGCAATTTACTGAAACCAGAGAGGAACTATAGAGCTATTGTAATGTCAGTGCTGTGGGGCAGGTTCCCTCTGGCTTTATTCCACAGGAGGCAGATAAGTTCTGCATGCTTTCTCAGGGGAAAGAGAACCATAAAGAAAACTACCAAATTGCCAATTCTTGTTTTCTTTTTCCTGACAGATAACCAATTTCCCAGTTCCATCTCAGATACCTCTGGGACAGGCCTATTTATTATTTACTGGAAAAGACCATAGAAACCCACAGGAAGAGTATTCCTTTGCTATAAAGTATTAAAATGTGCTCCAATAGACAAAATCCCAAAGCCTTTCTAATCCACCAAATGAAAGTCCGTGAGATCCATAGAATCTTGGAAAGGTGGTTGTTTGTATCAAGAGAGACAAGAGGATATTGAAAGCATCAGGTGACCTCCACAGAACCTTACAAAGCTTTGAAAGGTATGGGAGAGCAAATCGGACACCTGTCTTCATTCTACTTCCCATCATCAGGAACACACATCTACCCTTCTTGATGGCATACCCTGAGCTGTCTGGCCATCTGAGGCCTGACGTCAGGATCACCTTTCTTTCACATTTTTTCACAGAACCTACGTACCTGTAAAAATATGCCTTGATATCTATTTCTTAGATAGGAAGGGAGATACTAGCTAGCACAAGTTACACTGCCAGAGATTTCAAGGGACTCAGTGTAATCCTTTAGGATGGGTTTCCTCACCAAGTATGTCATGAGGCCAAACGAATCGTGGAAAACACAATGGAACAGCCACATCACAGCACTGACTTTTTAACAGTAGTTGCAGCTCTTCAGTCAAGTGTCATGTACTCATACTTTCATGTAGCTTTCTGCACTATTTTCCACAGCTTACTGGATACAAAAGTTAAAAAAAAAAGAGCTGAGGGATAAGAAATACTCAAGTTGAAAACCTAAAAATACCTAATATCAATTCAAAGCTGATCTCTAGGGCCTGACAAAAATGTAATGCTTGTGTTGCAGTCTATGGTATTTATTAGGAAATGTTAACTTGTTTTACCACTTAAGAGACAGCACACTGTATTCTATCATTTTCTATGATGACTGAAAATATATACAAAAGGAATAATAACAATCAATGGAGAATTCTTCAGCCAAGTGTGTTATCTAGCGAGACTGTAAGCTGCAATACTTTGCCTATCAGCTACTCCTTTTCTCCATTGTATCCCTTCAGGCAAAGAAACATGGGCCAATGACTGCACCAGATCTCTCAAAAGCTTACATGGTTGCCCTATAAAACTGTTCCAGAACTTGCCGTGATGCATCAACATCTGATTGTACATCTTTAACTGCTTTAATCTAAAAAGTCTTAGCCAATAAACGTTGCTAATAAGAAAATGTAAAGACAAATATTTACTTCTTCATAAATTCTTACATTTGTAGGAGGTTTAATGTTACAAATTCTGAATGATACCTTGTTTGTGAAATACATCAGTATATTTAAGATCCTTGCATACTTTCAGTACTTAGTACCTCAATTTCTTTCAGAGTGCTAAAAATTCTGATTTGTCACAAGAGTTTCTAACTAATTAGTAGAATATTTATTCACCTAGAGTTATTATATGATTTCTTTCTTTTTAGAAGTATACTGCATTTTCACATTTTAAACACACCTAGTTGTCAGAATGATTTATGATACATGAGTTTTGTTTCTTGGTTTGCAATGAATATGGTTACATATGCTACAAAATTTAATTAAAATACATCTATTATGCTCTGGGCAAATCTGTTAAAAGGCTGTGCTATGTTTAATCCAAAGATTTTTGCCATATTTTCCCTTTTAAAACAGCTTTTTATTTGTGAAATGTTGAAATCCTGACATATATTTTTAATTGGAGTATTACAATAATCTTCTCCCATGCTTTCATTATAATGCTTATTGGTCATTGTAATTTGCTCTAGATGGTCTGCCAAATTTTGCACTATAAAAATGACAGCAAACTCAGCTGCCAGAAATTTTTAGTATTTTTTTTAAACACAAGCTGTAGAGTATTTATATGTTGCTACACTAATATGATTTTTAATATAGGTGCAATGGCTGCCAATCCTTTTCAAACGTTAAAGTAAATAAGATTATTTTCTTCTGTATTCATACTTATCAGAACTCTATTGAAAAAGTGGTAATTACATCCCCTTGTTTGTACAGAGTCATAATAGCCAAAGAGCTGAGATATGCAGAGCCCTCATGTAAGTCCTTCCATAAAATTGTAATTTCATAGTGAAAAAACTCAAACATTCAGGTGTAACAGTGACTTAAAGCAACAGGTATTTCTTCACAGTTTCTTGCCCTTCAGTTATATTCCTGTATCTGTATAGTGGGAGTAGTCATCATTATGAAAGATGAAACTAATCTACACTTAAACAGATTTCTTTTTCTTTTAACACAGACTTTTTCCCTCATCTATATCACAATACAACTCCACAAACAGCTCTACCTTGAGAGTAGAGGTGACAATATGGGGACAGGAATGATTGGCCAGGACAGAAGATTACTTGAATATCCAAAACCACTTTGTATCATGGTGGTATCAGCTTGCTCACAGGCAATAACAAGTAAAATTGTCTCAGTTTTTAAGTATTGTAATGCACAGCTCATTCCCCTTCTTCCTTCCAAGACAAAGATGAAAGAAAGGGGAAACAGCAGCTATGTTAAAAAGGCACCTATTTCACTTAGGATACCATCTGAAAAGTTCAAACACTGACAGCAGGAGTACAAAAACCAAAAGATAATGTTGCAAGCATTCGAGTTCTGTGCTGCTTATTAAGCAACCCACTTCCCCACATACTCAGAACTTCAAACATATCTTTGCTCTTAACATTTACTTTCAAGATTTATAGACATACTCACTGTGCCTGACATAAATGCTTTTGCACACATTATGCTTCCAAAACCTCATAATGGGCTTGAAAATTGATATTTATTCACTCAAAGCCAGTAGCTACACATATGTACTGCTTCTGCAGTAAAGCTGGTGTATCCATTGAAATCTCCTTTCAAGCTCTTTTTCAAGCAGTGCTCATCAAGGAACACATATAGAGGCTTTTTTGGTTTTGTTGGGGTGAGTTTTGTTTCTTTGGTTTTTACTTTTCTGGTTTTTTAAGCACTAGTAGGTACAGACACTGTAAAAAACTGACAGAGGCTGTGCAGCAATTAACTGCATCATCACATCACTGTAGGTACCTGTTCTTTATTGGGAAGTGCTATGTAGAATGGGGCAGAGACAGCAGCAACCCTTCCTCTCAGTATCTTCAGCTGAACAGATGATTTGTACTGTCATTAAAATACAATTATGCAGTTTTACTTTCATATGTTCAGAATCAGATTCTAGAGACAATGAGTTTCCTGCCCTCACAATCATGGAAGCTAGATCAAGTGCTCAGCCTCATTCTTCCTATACACATAAAACTGCTGTAATTATTATCAGCAGAGTTAAAAAGATTAATTTAAGATTGTGAAGCTCTGCACATGAATTCTATAGTGAACAAATACAAAATTCTTTTACCCTCCAGGCCTTTAATGAAGAACAACAGAAGATATGATTTCTTCCAGCTACATTAAAAGAAAAGAAAATCCAACATTTTCTGATGCTGTTAGAGCTCTCATTCTGAATCCATTTGTTTTAACACTGCTTTTCTCTCATAAGATTCACTTCTGGTCTTTAATAACAAACACCCCCTCACCCCCCTCCCATCCCCCAATGATCTATACTAACAGGATGAAGAAAACAATTGTGAAATTAATTATGTTACACTCTAGGGCAGAAATCACAACTAGAGTTAATGTGCAGAGGATTTCTCAGCAGTGGATAAGATATATTACCTTCTCATTCAGTTCCCCAACTTACATAAAGGTTAAATCAATGCTAATATAATTCTGCTAAAGAACTGATAGAAGAAGGTTTGTGATACACTGTAAAGAAAATGGATCAAATATTCTGTGTTAAGGAAGGAGTCACTCTGTGTGTTAGCTTTGCAAAATGAAACTTCAGCTGTATTCTGCTTTGAACTAATTCCAGACTCCTGCAGATCAATCAGTTTAGATTGATCAAATACCTGTTCATGACCAACAGGTTTAAATCATGTATTTGTTTTCAAGACAATGACTGCAAGCAAAAACAAACAAACCCTACAATGTTTCATCTATGATTTCACATGCTCCACTGGCTAGCACTTGCTAATTCAAGGACAGAGTACTTCTTGCTACTATCATTCAGAACAAAAATTCTTTATTTCAGAGCTCTTACTTTCCATAGTATATATTAATTCCAAATTTTACTGTCACTGCATGAATAGGATACAGCCCAAACTTTATATTCATAGCAGGGAATGGGAGGCCTTCCTTTTACAGAAAAGAGCTAGCTGGCTTATATTTTGAAGAGCTAAAGCATATTTGCTGTTCTGCTATTTAACTAAGAAATAACCAAAGCTTAATTTGAATTCAAGGTAAAAAGTAATTCTATTAATTTGTATTACAGTTTTGGAAGATAAAAAGACACCAACTAAAGGCTTCAAAGAGTGGTGGAAAACCGAAAAGGAGATGTTGATACAGTATGTTTGATTTTGTACAATTAGTTTGTGTTGAGCTACATGTAAGGCGTAAAAGTCATTACGTTGGAGAAATTTAAAGCTAAGATGATTGACCTGTACTATAAAATTACACATCCATTCTTAAGGCAAAGTTGTTTGGGAATACCTCTGTCCCAGTTATTCATCCAAAAGTATACTTTAATTATTTTCTTCAACCTAATGACAAACAATTGAAACAAATGAGCTGTGACTAGTTTTCTTCAGTTCATTTTCTGCTGATGTTCAGCAAGTGCTGTTACTTTGAATTTATCTCCTTACTTAAGCTTTCATTGCTATCTTTGGAAACCAAGCCATTCTGAGTTAATTTGTGATCAATATGACTTTCTTGTTCAGGACAGAAGATACTGCTGCCACATTAGACTGTCTCCACATAAAGAAGTGACCAAGGATTAAGGATTCCCGCTTTTGATTTTGCTTTTGTGCTGTCCCCTGAGGCAAGCTTTCAGCTTCAGACATATGCCTGTTTTCAAAGTGAAAGTACTAGGGCCTTAAGACAATTTTATTGTCTTTCTTTTTTTCTTCTCCTTACATTTTTATATGTAGATCATAAATAGGGATTTTCATCTTACTTTGTTTACATAGAACAGATTTAGTTCCCTTATAAACCAGTAAAATGGAAATAAACATTCGTGATTGTTGACATGTTTAAGCAGTTAGTCACAAGCCTCAGAAGACAAATTACTCTAAGCATAGTTTCAGGAACAGCAGACATTGAAGACTGCTCATTGTAACTCATCTTTATTATGAAAAAGAAAACAAGGAAAGTGAGCCTTGCCAGTGATGTGCTATCCTTGTATCTGGGTTTTATGGGAAAGAGAAAACTAATGCTTGAATTAAGTCTTTTATAGAAACTTTTCTGTGAACAGTAAGGGGTATTTCTGTCCTCAGTTGTCTTAATGCTTCATCTTCCCTCTATACTTTGTAATTGAGCCAAATCCATTCTCCAAGACAACTGCAGCAGGCAAAAAGATGAAGTGTGAGCAGACAAAAGCTGTTTACATACTCATTAGCCTCTCCAGGTGTATCAGGAACTAATTTCTGTTTGTTTTTCCTGTTAGCAAAGGTCACTGATTTGCATCTCTGCTCCACTCAGCCATCCTTCTCACAAAATATATAGGAATATTTGAAAATAAAACTTAAAAAAGATATCCATTTAAAAGCATGTCCAAAACTAACCAATGTGTTCAAAAGTTACTGCAGGGAAATGTGGCTGAGATGAAAATAGCTATTAAAGCTGCATAGGCTCATTCTATCCTAGAAGCAGAAGAGGGCTAGAACATAACAGTACTCTTAGAGAAGCAGGTTTCTGGGAATAGAATTTTATTCAGAAGGAGGAGTTTTCAATCTCTTGCTCTGAAAGACACTGAAACTCCAAACAATAGTAGAAGGATATAGATACAAAAATTTGAGAGGATTTAGACACAGAGCATGATTAATTTATGACATCATGGGATTAACCCAAAGACCTCCAATGCCTTTCTTGGCACGTCTTGTAACAGTCTATTTAGATTTGGTTTATTGTATAAAAGGCAGAGCATTCTGATCTCACACAGTAATATAAAAAAGACAGACTATTAATCCTAATTATCTGCAAATACATCAGTAAAACTCTAGTTCTAGCAGTGCTGAATAACTACAGGATAAATCCCATGTAATCTTCAGAGACTTCATACCATCACAGTTTCTCAATCTTTTTGACTGCATTACTAACACTGTTATATTTGAAAGCAGAGACTTTTGACACGCAAAAGCACTACAGTATCATAAGTTATTCTAACATATCCTTAGTCATCTGGCAGAGATCACTGGAGATAATGGCTCCAGAGCTGCTCATCAAAGTTTTTCATCAAGCATCATATCTTTGGAACTATTCGTTACCTTAAGTCTACCACAAATCCCATATTACCTGCATTTGATTTTTAATTTTCATTCACAAATTTAGAAATATTTTTAACTAGTTAGGCAGTTTGGAGAATACAGAAAAGCTTATTACATAGTATGATCAATACATATCACAAAACCATCCTTCTTTTCACCATCTAGATGTAAAAGCAATGGTGTAGATTTACTTTAAACAATTTTTAGTGCTGCCTTGTTAGGATGCAGTATGCAGTAGTAGTATCATGAACAGTTATCATCAGTACGGTTACTCTCTCTTTGAACATCAGTTATAATGGTTTCCAAGTTTCACGTGTTTCCATTTATCAGTTATATTTACTGAGAGTTTATACTTCCTAATGCAAGGCAAGGGAAAGGTACAACACAACTGGAAAAAAACAGATGTGCTGTTTTCCTAGCAAAGCATAAGGGGATTGCCCATATCAAAACTGAGGAAATGAAGGGATTTATCACAAATATTTCAGCTCCTCTGATCACCATTCACCATATAGAAGGAAAACTTAAGAAAATGCCCCGTGAGGCCTCGTATAATAAGCCATCGATTTCACTTTCTGCAATCTGATACCTCATTCTCTTTAGAAAAATTACTGAGTTGGGGCACATCATTATTGCCAGAAACATCAGACTTGTTCCAGGGTAAGATCACACTAACACATTAATGGTTTCATTGACAGTTCTGTGAGGAATAGGCAAGGGTCTTGCCTATTTACAAGAAGATTCACAAGCAAGCTCTTACACTGCAGAGTCCAACTGCAAAGGATTTATCACCATAATCTTTCAGACAAGTATATATTTAAGAACAGGTGGCCAAAGCCTAATAGAAATTCAAACATACTATGGGACTGAGAGACAATGTAAGATAGGTTGTTATGTTTCACATTTAAGATAGAATTTAGAGAAAAGTACACAAACACATCTTTATTAAAGAAATAATAGCTAAGTGTGTTTACCTCCTTCAGTCTTTGTCCATCTTCTATCTTCTGATTTTGACATACTCAGTAAGCTATCGTACATTTAAATAGAAAGCCTTCTTGAGTAAGGGCAAGCTAGATTTCCCTGACTGCTGTTTGAAGAGCACTTGGGATAATATGATGCCTGAAGATTTCATAAGCTTATCAGATTTGCATTCTATTTCATAAAGCAGGATTACTCCATACTCTGAAACACAAACTTGTGTTTGCTCCCCTTGCACTTTTTATTTAATCTTTCATCCTCGACCATTTTTAAACAAATAATTATGTTCTTCTCTGACAGAAAGATGTTAGAAAAACTGATCAGATCATCAAAAAGTTCTCAAAGTCCTAAGGTAAGGATTTCCCACAGAAAAATCTTGTTTTACTGAAAAGCTGTCAAAAGAATAGTTTTCCAATCAAAGCAGGAATCATCAGCTAGCACAGAAAAACAAGCAAGATGAATATGGAAAAGATATTCTGCACATGCACCACAGTAGCTTTTAAGTCTGAGCTTAATTATAAGAAATTGAGTAATCTCAGGGCCCTACATGGCTGTTAGGAGCCATATCTATGACATATCACCAGGAAATTGTTAAGTTCTGTCATTCCAGGATATCTTTGGAAAGATAACTCTGAACTTATTAATAACTAAGAAAATAGAAAATAGATAAGCTGAAGGACTCATAGTTTATATTGAGGTGTATACAAAGCAATTATTAACTAAATGATAACAAAATACGTCAGCTCCACAGACCAAAATAAGCAAATGAAAAGCTATAAAGAAAACAGCATGATAACTTCAGTCAAAACACTTATTGTAGAAAAAGAATTTTCCATTACTGGAGACATTTGATTATTTATCACTTTATGCATAGAAGAATGCTGTAAATCCTATATACAAGTATCATATATGATAATATCTTGAGGTAGGTGTTAAAGTTCTAGGACTGCTCTGTATGTTCCAAAACACTTGCTGGGGCCAGCACAGGCCAGTGGGTGCCAGCAGCCTGGTGTAGGGCTCTGTCCTCCCCTCTCTGGAGAGGCAAAGAGGACAGGGCAAAGGACAAATACTGAAGTGGTCTGAGAGGTTGGGGCAGGGAGGCCCAGCACTCCATGGTGGCTCCCGGGCACAAACAGAAACTCCCGACAAGGCCTCTCCCAGCTCCCTCTCACTCACGTCCAGCCTGGTGGCCGCAGCCCAAATCATACCATAGTACCCAGCCAGGATGAGCTGGGCCTGGGGAGCTCAGGTCACAGGCCCCAGGTGGGGGCAGACAGCAGGACTTGTTGGTACTGATGGTGTTTTTCATAGAATCACAGAGTCATTTTGGTTGAAAAAGACCTTTAAGATCCTTGAGTCAAATCTCTAATCTAACACTGTCAAATTTACCACTAAATCATGTCCATCAGCACCTCATCTACACATCTTTTGATTATCTCAAGGGATGGTGACTCCACTAACCCCCAGGCAGCCTGTGTCAGTGTTTAACCACCCTTTTCTGTAAGTCTTTCCTAATCTCCAACCTAAGCTTCCCCTGCCGAAACTTGAGTCCATTTCCTCTTGTCCTATCACTTATTACTTGGGAGAAAAGGTCAACACCCACCTCACCATAACCTCCTTTCAGGTAGTTGTAGGGAGTGAGGAGGTCTCCCCTGAGCCTTCTCTTCTCCAGGTTAAACAACCACTTGTCATAAGACTTATTCACTAGACACTTCATTACCTTTGTTGCCTGTCTTCGGACATGCTCCAGAACCTCTATGTCTTGTAGTGCAGTACCCAAAATATAGCACAGTATTCAAGATGTGGCCTCATCAGTGCCAAATAGAGGGGCATCATCACTTTCCTGGTCCTGCTGGTCTTATTTCTAATACAAACGCCCTTGGCCTTCTTGCCCACCTGGGTACACTGGTGGCTCCTATACATCCAGCTGTCGACCAACACTCCTCCCAGGTCCTTTTCCACCAGACAGCTTTCCAGCCACTCATCCTGCAACCTGTAGCAATGCATGATGTTGCTGTGACCTAAGTGCAGGACCCAGTACTTGGCCTTGTTGAGCTTCAGAGAACTGGCCTCAGCCCATCACTCCAGCCTGTCCAGGTCCCTCTGAAGAGCCTTCCAGTCCTCAAGCAGATCTATGCTCCCGCCTAGCTTAGTGTCATCAGTAAATTTACTGAGGGTGCACTCGATCCCCTCATCCCAATCATTGATGAAGATGTTAAACAGAATAGGCCCCAGCACTGAGCCCTGGGGAATGCCACTGGTTACCAGCTATCAACTGGATTTAACTCCATTCGCCACTACTCTCTGGGTCCAGCCGTCCATGACAGCTCTAAGTTTGTAAGCATATTTCTGAATCATCTAGGAGGACAGAGCAACTCTAAGTATGGTCTACATCTCTCAATCAACAATACAACAAAAAGGTCAGAGGAAAGAGTTAGCTAGGCATAGGTGGGACTCCATGGTGTCAGAGAGCTGGTATAAACAGAAAAGCTCAAAGGTAGAGTGGGACTTTTGTATTATCTCACCTCACAGGTTGAACAAATTGCCTCTTCTGTTCAGTGCTAAACAGTGGCCATTTCAGTCAACTGCTCTAAATCATTAAGATGAGCATCACTATTTTTCAAAGAAAACTTAAGAGTCAGACTGAATGACTGAGGAGCAGATTTGGCTTGCCTCTGCTTTCAAATGCCTCAGAAATAGTTTAAACCAGAGGTATTTCAGAGCAATGAAGACACGTCAGAATACTCTATTCTAGCTCTTCAAACATATCTTTAAAACATTAATGTTTTATATGCTTTTATGCAAGAAGAGGTACTCCTAAGTGATTAAGATTTAACTTCATGCCAGGAGAATATCATACTGAGCTTTATTGAATGTACCTTTATGTTTAAATAGTATTTCCACTGTTAACGATTCAAATCACTTAGTAAAGATAAAAATATAGTTAGGAACGTAGACTAAGTACATGCCTTTTAAAAAGTAATGGCAGGTTCCAAAAAAGAGTAGATGATAGTATTGTCTTCCCTGGTGTCAAGGGAGAACAATTTCTTTGGTATTTCAGAGTTACTCTGCTTAAAAACTAACATAACTGAAAATGATGACTTTCAAATTGGTATGAAAAGCCAAATTTAAAAGTTAATCATTATCTGACATGAGTCAGACCCCTGTTATCACTGGGGTAGATGTGCTGTTTAGAGTCTCTGCATGGTTCAGGAGAGCTATGCAATTCAGAAAGGCAGATCAGAAAAATAGCCATTTTAGAGGACTTCAGCATGGTTGGATTTCAGCTTGGGAACTATTACAATTTCTGGTTAAGTGGGGGCAGTTTCAGGGTATCACCAGCTTCAGTACTTAATCAGTAGAAGAACAGTAACAACATGGCAGCTCCCAATAAACCATAAAGTATCTTAAACCAGTATTGTGTGATGGCTTGGATCATTACTCCTATCTATCAAGAGGACTGGGGATCTAGGAACTCAGTTCAAAGCTATTCTGATCTTAGCATCCAGTATTGCTAGGATATAAACAGGAGAAAAATTGTAGGTATCTTGGTAAATCTAGATAATAATGACAAAATAAGAACTTTTTGGACCGAATATTCAGATTTAGTGTTAGTGTTGACCCTTGAAAAAGTAGTACAGACCTTAACATAAATGAGCTTGTTAATCATTTCTCATTTCTGCAGTGAAAAATGTAATCTACAGAAGATTACTGCCCTATTTGTCCAATTCCTGAAGCACTGCATCTAGAAGTAGTATGGATAGGAATGGATTTTTTTAGTTGTTTCCTTATACTAATAAGAAAATCACTGAAGTTACAAGAAAAAAAAAAAAAGACATTACTTAATATGTCAGGATCTGTTTTCACCAGCAATAATTTGATTAGTCTGCTATAATGTTATAGTCTTCTGTTTATGCTCTACTTTATGTATGATCACAGCAAAACTTATCAGAGGTGAAGAGTTGATCGCCTCTCATACAGCTGCCTTAAAACAACCACTTATTTCACTACCAGTCTAAGACTAGGCTTTTTTCTCTCTCCTCTTTTAACTTATCTATTGCTTTTCAGTTCACTGTCAGCCTACATGCAAAAGTCTGTGATGTCTCACATTTGAAAAAATTAAAAAGGAACTTTTTATACCACAGCAGCATATTCTTTTTTTCCCCTTCCAATTTGCATTGCCAAATTACTGTTATTGCAAGTGGGTTTGCACTGTATTCACATAATGAAATGCTCAAATGCTGACAAGAAACAGCATGAGGCTTGTTTTTGCTCTTGGAAACTGGAGGCAGCACATTCTGCTGTAAGTTAGTTGGTTTCCTTATTTGCTGCATTCACGCTATCCTATTCAATCCATAGATGTTCTGTTCTTGTCTCACAGCAGATAAGACCAAACAAATTTGTTGCTTTTCCATTTTTCTTAATGTGCTATCATTCCAGCATAATTATTTTTCTTCCTTTCTCTTAGCTTCCAACTTTACAAATCTATTAAAAATCCCTTTTTTAAATTGGAAAGCTTTACAAAGCTGTGCATTTCAGGGGAATTTATTGCAAGTTAATTTGCCATATCTTCTAGGAAAACATATTGACGAGTCTCCCATTTCTTCTTGTCTATTGCTTATTTATAACTGCATCCAATCTTCCTCCTGTTCACAACTGTATTTGCTTTTGTTGATATATTCCATTACTATGTGTTCATTAGTTTCTCTTCCTCAAAAGAAGAAACAAATTAAATAAGTTTCAAATCCAGATATTTCATCTTAATGTTCCTTTTGTAGCCTTTCTCCATGCAGAGAACCGATGCATACATGACAACCTATGAACCTGTTTACTCAGCTGAATAAAAGCTACAGTCTATGCAACAGTAATCCTCATTTCTCCAGCTTCTCTTGTCTTCTGATAATTTATTGTAATTCTTCCACTTGAATTTTGTCTAGTCTGCATTAGGCAAAATTATTTATTCTCTAAAATTCAATATGGGTTCATGTGAACTTATTCTATTTGATTACATGTTATTGCAATACATAAAGTACAAGTGATGCACCGATGTGAGAAAACTAAGAACACAAGCAGTCTTGAAAGCAAAGTAAATGGATTCTATATTCAAGATCCTTTCAGAGTGTCTGCCACCAAGAAAGTAAAAGGAATTAATGCAACCCCAGCTAGGCAATAATTGATTCTTGTCTTTAGTCTTTGTCCTGTTATTTTTAGCTATATTTTTATCATGGACTTAAGGAGGTTTTTTTTTTCTCCTCTTCCCTCTATTGTATTAGATCTCAGTCGATAGTAAGTCTAAGCAGATATCGTTTTTTAGAAGCATTCAACCATGTTTTACTATTTAAGAACTTGTTTCCAAGTGGACTCAGCATTGCATAGTCAGGGCCAAGAGCTGCTGGATCATTATGCATCACCATGTTCCAACACAAAAGGAGAAGGGCCAAAGCTTTAATAGAAAAATCTCTGTGAGACTATCTTTCTTTCTCTCTGGCTACCAGGAGCACAAGTGGTCTGATCAGACAGGAAAACTGAATGCATTACTTCACTGTATATTATATAACATGGGACCACACTTGGATTATCCTAAAACAAGGAGATATAGGTAAAGGTTAGGAAGGCTGACAGTGGTAATGCCCATACTTCTTTCCACCAAATGTAGCTATTATTGCAGTCTATGACCTAGATTTGCTCTCACACAGTACACAAGCTATGCTAAAAGAAGCTGTTGGATACATCACCCTTACTATTTTATCCTCCCACTAGCTGTCAGTGGAGACCAATTTAAGAGCAATTGATAGCTTTGACATAATCACCACCACTTGGTTAGGCACATGTTCACACAGTAACATCAATGACTATTTGGGCAGGACCCTCCTGTTCTCACTTTTATTCCCACTGCGCCCTGGCAGACAGTCTTGAATTGCAGTCATGCTGCACAAGCTCTGCTTGAAGACACTGGAAGGCTGGCTGAACCCTACAGAGGGCCAAGCCATCACCATACAAAAATGTAATGTTTTCCACTATGAAAGACAGGGACTCACAAAAAATCCTATCATTTGGTCAAACAGTACAGTTCTCTGTGCACAATCCAAAGCCTCAAGGCACCATCATGATAATTTAGTTTTACCTCCTGCATAAAATAAGAGTTTGCAGAGTTTATTTCACTGCTGCAGATACGAGGGGGGTGGAAGATAAAGATTTTTATTACGTCTAACTGACCTTATTGTATCAAAGTGAAAACCTCATAAAAATTGAATTTTAAGAGTAAGGAATTATGTTATTTTTCTAAAGGCAAACAGTTTCATTTCTCTTTTCATTTCTCATTTATATCTATGAGCTTTATTTATGGTGCTAAATAGACACACCAGCTCAGTCACATCAATAAAAAGACTTCTTAAGCTGATAAGATTTCATATCTAAAGTCCACCTTAATAAATGTATTTAATCATTATCCATGTCCTTTCAGACAGTTACTCAGGACTTAAATTCTACTTACAATGATGTAATAGATCACATAAAATACAATTAGTTGTGATGGGACACTCCTCCTCCAAAGGCAGTGGACTTACACGAGATTGAAACATTTAAAAAATATCCAAAAGTGCTATTGAGACCTAAGCACAGGCTAACATTTATTTCTAACGTACAGATCCACCCCAATAAGAAGGAAGAGTTAGTTAAGAAAAAATAAATCATAGTACATGTGAAGTAATAAAAGCTGCGGTAACATTTGCTTTGATAGATATTTATCAAGGAGATTGCTGGGAAGTGACTTAAATACTAGTATGAATGTGCATTTAGCCACAATATAGTGGCACAAGTGGTAATGTATTAAAGCACTCTTTACTGTTCTAAAGACATAGACAATAAAAAGATAGAAGCCAAAATTAGTCTCTCAGGTTGCAATTTTACTGAATGATGGTTTCCCAGAATTAACTGTGGACAGACAAGACTTTGGATCACGAGGCAATAAAAAGAAAATCCACACTTACAACTACAGTGTAAGATTTGTGAAAAGTATGGCATGTTGGTTGGTGACTTCATTTTTCTCTCCCCACACTGAGTTCATGTGGGGCATTAGGTTTCTGCAGCATTCCTAATTGCTTCACAAGTAAAGGTCATGGAGCTGCTGATACGGAATTGATGTGGAAAAGTAGTAGGGCAGAGTTCTGTACCTAGTGGAAGGCATACAGTTTAAGACAAGAATATTATGTGTTCAAAACCTAGGCTGATAGAGGATAAGGCCTCAGAAAACTGCTGATGCAGAGGATTTTTAAACAGTCATTCAAGCACCATTCTTCACTTGACAAAGCTTGTAGTCATCTAACTGCTTGTACATAAACTTTCAGCTATGAAGTCATAGCTGATTCAAGTATTTATTTTAAAATCTATATTTCAAATGTGACGTGTACACATTGTATACAAATGAGAATGTACACAAACTCAAACAAGTTTATGGAGGTTTTGGGGGCTTTTTTCCCTTATAAAAACTGTTTTCTGTAGAAATGAAAGTAGAGTCAATCGAGGACAACTTTTGAGCTGTTTTGGAAAGGCTTCTTATCATAAGCTTGATAAGCAGCAAAAAGGAGATCCAGGTGGATGTGTGAAACTCAAAGTGAGAAAGATAGGACTCTATATCTCCCACCCTCTCCAAGATACCATGAAACTTTTCAGCAAGACAGCACAGTTGATTTTAGAAAGAAACTTCATTAAAACAAAATTTTCCCAATTAAAAGAATGTATGACACAGCAATACAAACTGACACATCAAAAGCATTACAAGATATGTGCAGAAAGTCCTCTTTTCATCAGAGAAGAAAAAGAAGAGTTTCATGAAGGTCTAGCACTGCTTGAAAAAGATTGGAAGATTTATCATTGCTTATGTAGCAGCCAAAAACTCAAAATCAAATGCAAACTGAGTATCATCAGCTTTTTTTCTTTAAGACTGAAGTCTTTTAATTTGCTTAATAATTCTCACAGGAAGTGGTAGAAACCCAGTACTTGAATTGGTCAAAGTTGGAGCGTAGAAAGAACCTAGCTTACAATATCCTGTTGCAAACAGTCCTACCCCTACAAGGTTTTGGACAAGATGACCTCGGAGGTCTTTCCATCCCTAATTTCTTTGACTCAATGAATAAACATGAACCTAATCACAATAGGTATACTGTTTATCTAAGCAGTAACATTCAGCTAACTGGAGCACACAAGGGAATTGCCTGCTCTTATGCTGCTGATTAAATAAGATCAGAGAGCTTTAAAATATGCTTTGGAGTTTTAATTTGCAGACCTTGGTATGCAGTTGTATAGTAATAACCTGTTTACAACCTTGAGCCTATGAAACAGAAGCCTTTAGATGAATAGGTTTGGGGTTTATGTTAAGAAAATAATTTGTAAAGGCTACAGACTTCACTGAAACTCTTTAAGATTACATGTAAAATAACACGTTTTAAGTCTTCAAACACACAAGCTGAAAGAAAGTAGTTTAACAGAGAAAGGAAGGAAAGTAACACAGTTACTGTGGTTTATACCCTAAGAGCAACCTACACTGTATGATATTGCTGGATATTTTATAAGTTTGTTATGTGTTGCATTCCTTCAGGTAAATCTAATTTGCTTATGAGTTTAAGAGCCAATTATCATTTGCATCATTATTCATGTTGACTTTTTCTTACTTGAATGTGGTTGACTCACATCCCACAATTTCTTCTTCCCTATTCAATTACAGAAGATTTCCAAGTAAATCAAGAAATTTCATCATGACTATGTTGTTGCCATTGTTAGTTTTCATATTTACTGTCACTAGGTCACATTCTTTCCCTAAAAATCTGTGCCAATACAAGCTAGCATGCAGGAATGCTTTTATAGCAAATCAAACAGGATGTCATAGATCTGCTCAGTGTCTCCACACTTCATATAAATGAATGCTTACTGGTATTATTAGGTCTATATCAAGTTTGACTTTAAAGCCTTAGAGTGAGCTCCTTTTGAATTGTGGACTTAGCTTGGATGGTTTTGCTTGCTACACATTAAAAAAACACAAGTGTTAAATCTAGAGATATAAGTTAACTCTCCTGGAACATGAAAGAAGTGAAATGCTAATTGCTGTTAGCAAATAAATAAGAAAGAACACAGCTAGTCTTCCCAGTACATGGGTGATCTTGTACTGCAAGCAAGGAAGGGGAACAGTAAACCTCACCACCAACCTCTTGGTTTGTCAGCCACACATACTGTGGAGTCATTGCCACAAAATACTGCTGTGAAATTCTAGTTATTCAGCCATGTCTCAGAATATAATCACATTTGATATCTAAATACACTGGCATTGCTTATCTTTGTAAAAATGTGTCGCAGCCCTTTTGGCACCAATTCACACTGTTCCACCTGAGATGGCTCTGTGACTAGAAAGGGACCATCCAGGTGGGAAAATATTTTTTATAGAATGCATGGCATAATAGGCCTTTGGGACTGAAGATATTTCAGACAATTTATATATAAAGCAGCAACTCTTATCATTGTAGAAGGTTTGGGATCAGCAGATCTTAATCCATCACATTGCTTTAATTAGAAAAAAAAAATCATTAAGCAGCACCCTGTATCTACTTTCACATGATTTTTTCCTTTGGAAAACTAAAACTTTTTAGTTATGTTCTTGATTTTTTCCCCCCTTACTCATTTCTTCGCTAAGTGAACTTAGAACTAAACTACTTTCTTCTACTTTATTAATCTTTTCATGTTATTGTAGTTTTTCACAACTTCCCTTAGCCTTGTCTTTTACCTCTGCCATTCAAATGACTTCTCCTTAATACTTTATTTTTGTTCTACCTTTTACAGAATCACAGAACCACAGAATGGTAGGGGTTGGAAGGGACCTTTAGAGATCATCTAGTCAAACCCCTCTGCTAAAGCAAGTCCACCTAGATCAGATCACACAGGAACATGTCCAGGCCTTTTTTCCAAACAGAATGTAACATCTATAATATTTGGACAAAATGAATTTGAAAAATAAAAAGTGTTAGTAAAAGTGACTACAAACTGAACCAGAAAGTTATAGTCCAAGATTGAAAGTTAAAGCAAGTTGTATTGTATACTGCAACACAGTGTCAATTGGAAAATAAAATCTTCCATCGAGAGACTGGGGGAGACCAGAACTCCCAGAAAATTAAGAAAGTATTAAAGATTCTAGAAAATTAACTTGAAAATAGTCAATTGAAATAGGCTGAGTCAGCAGTCCACTCTCCCCTACATTTTCTGATATAATATGATAGATCCAAAGAAGAAATCTTTGGAAGTTTAGTCAAAGAGAATATATTATGAAAAAAGTAAAAAATGACTTTTCAATTTAAAAACCAAAATCGATTCTTTCAGACACAAATTGGCTAACTCAAAGGGAGAAAAAAACCTCACACCACTTTTTCAACTCCTTCAGGTTGTCAACACATTGCCACTTTACGGTGCTTATACTCCAGACTTTCCTACCTGGATGTTTCCCATACTTCCATGGAATAAAACCCACTGAACTGCTCAGTATTATGTAATTTATTTCAACAATCACTTCTAATGATAAAGTAAATGAGTTCATTCATTCTGTACAGAAAACACAAAGATACATAGACACACTGTTTATTTCAGGCAATAAATGCTACTTTTCATGTACAATTACAGAAGGACATTTTTTACGTGTTCTATTTTGTATATATGACTTTAGCTGTAAGGTTACAAAAGCAATGTAAGCGTAGGCTTATCCCAGCAGAAGAATCAGAGGTCCCTGAGATAAGGTCTCATCTCTGTTAAGTTTCTTTTTCTCAGCCTTCAGAAGGCCACTGAAGTGCTGTTACTGTAAACAGTGTAAATCCAAAACAAATAACCCTTCTGTACTTAAACTCATGTTGTTTCTGGTATGGATTTTATAATATTCCCTGATGCTTTCAAATAAAAGTCCTGCCACTTAAGAGGAAGAGTAATTTCAATATCTGAGGATGCCTTATAAAACGTATATTTTTTCCCCAGTATAGTCTAAGGACTACAAGAGAACATTGCCTATTGTGGAAACCCACATGAATATGAAGAAAAGGAATTTGTGTAAAGGGAAAGCATAGTTTTCAAGACTTTTCAAATAGATGTAAAAAGTCACTATCTAGTATTAAACAACTTCAGAATTACTTGTATTCTTGTATACAAGTAATCTATAAAGGAGTAGAAATCATATAGTGCAAAGAATTCAGAATAATCATCTTGTCAGTCATGCCTACCATTTAGTGTACTCTGCTGAACAGTTTCATAGAACAAATAATTATGGAAAAGAATAAAGGGTTACCATGAAAATTTCCATGCATATGGGAAATAGAGA
The DNA here is from genome assembly GCF_028858725.1 of Colius striatus. Lineage (NCBI taxonomy): Eukaryota > Metazoa > Chordata > Aves > Coliiformes > Coliidae > Colius > Colius striatus. The sequence continues at coordinate 12,162,717 of NC_084762.1, forward strand.
TGTACAACATTCCCCTGCTCCCAGCTTAACCACTGACTACATTTTACAGTTATAAGGAAAGATGAATAATATGCTTTAAGTGTAGAGATATTTCATTAGCAGAGAAATAAAGAATACTTAGGGAAGTGGTAAAAATGAAGAGAGGACTTTGGAGAGGAATGATTCTGCCATAATGACTGCAGAACATTTCATCCATTTCACTACTTCCAGTTTTCGTTTGGCTATTTAGAGAAATCAATTACACAGCATGAAGTCAATACAACTTCTGATTTACTTAGTGAATTAAGTGAACAATGATCAGTTACACTGTTTATTTTAAGTCTCTTCAACCAACTAGAATCTACCCAACGAATCAGTAAGATACTGCTATAACAAGTTATGGTTCTTTATAGAAATCAGCTGTGGATAGGAGGCAAGGGGAGGCACAATTAGGTCTCATTAGCATGATGTCCCACTATTGGTGATTAGTGTTCATACAATACTACAACTTGCAGTGGGGATTTATTTCTCTGTCAAGTATAATGCACATCCTGGGATGTTTCTATAACAGTCACATTTTAAAGGCAAGAGTTAGACAAATGTGGAGTCACAGGGCATTAAAAAACTGTGTTTTAAAATGTTTACAGTATTTTAGCACCACTGAGTTTGGCTGAGCATGATGATCTATTCTTATTGCTATTATACGGTCTGTCAGTTTGTTGTAGGCATCTCACGTTCTCCACTCAGGGCACATGGCACCAAAAGCTTTACTAAAAGTCAGATTGGTGGCATACTGGAATGTACGCAACCAAAACTTCCAACCCCTACCACTCTATGATTCTATTGTAAAGACAGAGGCAGGAGCTGCAGAGAGGCTCACAGTGACAAATCAAAACTGGGAGGCTCAGGCTTCATATAAGGAAAAATATTCACATAAAAGACAATGAAGCAGTGGAGTAGGCTGCCCAGAGAGGCTGTTTGGCCTCTGTCATTGGAAGTGTTCAAGACCAGACTGGGTAAGGAACTGGCCAACCTGGTCTGACTTGATAGTTGACCATGCATTAAGTAGGAGGTTGAATTAGAGACGTCAGGTACCTTCCAACCCTATCCCATGACCCTGTAACTCTTACCATATTGAACTTATAAAAAGGCTTCTATTTCCCCATACCAAGCACTGCCAAAACACACAGAAAACACTGGTAAAACCCAAGTCACCTTCCAGAGACATCAAGTCCTAGAGTCTCATTTCTGCTATGGTGGTGTTTCAGTATCAAGTATTTCCCTAAAGTAAGTTACCCTGAATTTTAAAAACTGACAGCATATATCATCAGCAACTTCATCCAGGTATACATTCCATTCCTCCAAAGGTCAGCAAATTATTGTAGATACCACCTGGTATTACTCATACAGAGATATCTATTTCCAGCTCCTGACTTGTATTGAGATTCTCACAAAGCACTAAGAGGGTCATAGATTTGTGCTGAAGCTGCTCATCCATAAAATAAAGAAACTTTGGTTTCTTCCTTTGTTGCTTGGTTTTTTTTGCAGATAGTTAAACCTTGTACATTTGTTACTATCACAGTCATGCATTACTAAGCATGAAAAAATTCTGGGTTTATTATCCACAACTGACCACCACAACATTTAGAACAACTGATCTTCTATGAGAATCTTGCTATCTTTCACTCCTTGAGAAAAAGAGAAAGTTTGAAGGGAAAGGAGACTTCAGGAAGCCTAAGGTTAATTTAAACAGTGGTAGATGGATGAAACGTCTGAGGAATTTGTAATGTTACATTTCTGTCAGGAATGGATTAATAGAGGAGCAAGCAGTGAAAGGAGGATGATTAATAGTTTCACATGACTAATTCATTACATTGCATATGATGCTGTTACATATTGCCTTGCAGGTTCCCTTGGAATACAGGCATATTTTTTATTCTGAAGAAAATGCTGTGCCACGCAGTTTTCTGCAGTAGTTGCTGTGCATACCAGCTGTGACAAGTACTGCCTTGTACTTGGGAACTTTTACTTTGCCTCAGCCTCTTACACTGGAGGTACAGTTACTTCCCAGGAACAGCTTATTCTGCTGAAACTGCTGATTAAGAGTATTTCCACATGCTACATGCCAAAATCTTTCACTCAAGAGCTAAAGCAGACATCCAATAGAGAAGCAGACACAAATAGAGCACTGGGTCACTAGCTTCCATTTTAACCCCAATTCAACCACGCAAGGCCTCCCAGGGCCTGTTTCCCTGAGGCCACAGTAAATGAGGAACTGAAGGCACAGCATATGTGTACATATCACTTATACTGGACAACTTTGTTTTCTTAACCATTTACAGAGAGACAGATTTTTTTAATATGTTCTTTTTCAAAGACTTAAGCCAAATAAGAAATCCTTTAGCCAAAAGATTTCTTTCTCTGAACGACTCAGCAACTTTATATATACTTTGTACAAACTTAAACCTACAAGAGCTGCAGAATTTGAGAAGTATCTATCAGTATTACTGTTTCTACTTAAGGAAAAATAATAAAAGCAGACCAATATTTTTGTAGCCAGATTCCTTTGGAAAAGTTACATATTTATGTTTTACAAATACCTTATTCCTTATTAAGTCACAAATTGAAAGTCATCCAAAGTACGTTGATAAATCTAGAGACAAATTATAGAATCATATGGGTCAAAACAATTGATAAAATATTTATGAAACTGAATAATAATAATTGAATGTTATGTAACATTACTTGTCTAGATGCTCTAGAAACCATAACCCTATAACTGGACAAGGTTTCATAGGTTTCAGAGAAAATCACTATCTTGCTCATGGGGAAAAAAACCCACTCCAATAAAATCCCTGAACACATGTAATGTCTGAGTGCAGTGAATATGAAAAGTAACAGACCAGTGGAAAAAATCTCAAAAACAAACAGTAAAGAAAGTAAAGGACACTGTAGAAATAAATGATTATAAAAGCTAATAAATGGGATGGGGGGGCAGGGTATAGCATCTTGTGTTTAACTAACAAGTCAGAAAGAAGAGTAACCATCATAGTTTAAGTGCCGCCTTAATTTCCTATGTGACCTGATCTAGGTTGACCTGCTTCTGCAGGGGGGTTGGACTAATGATCTCTAAAGGTCCCTTCCAACTCTACCATTCTATGATTTTCTTTTTGCAACTTGGAAAAGAAGTGACAGTGTTATATCAAAGGAAGGATGTTAGGAAATTGTTCCCAGCTTGCTTGCATCCAGACAGCCTGCTTCTAAAGGGAGGCTGGAGCACAAATAGTGAGGTTCAACTGCACTTGGTATTGTAGCCAAGTTCCAAAACCAAGTTCAAACCCAGTTTGTCAGCTTGGAGTTGATCCTGGGTGAAATATTGAATAGCTGACTCAAGACTATTAATAGAGAATTAAAGTGCTAAAGGACTAAAGGATTAAAATATAATCAATGCCAGTCAAGAGAAGAAAACTGTAACATTACTTTTGATAAAGATATACCTGGCTAGTTCCGGAGGACCTACTCTGTTATTTATTTAGTGCCTTGCTGACTAAGTCATTGTTGCATATTATTTCAATTAAAAGGTGTCAAGTAAAAGAAGAGAAAGTAACACATAGTAAGTAGATTAAAAAACTGATAAATATTTCCTTGAGCTTCCTGCAGCAAGGAATAATCAAAGAGGGTGTACTTCTATCAGGACTTCAGAAAAGATTTCTAAATCCACTATTACTTAACATTTTATCAAAGACCTCGAAAGAAATGCAAATTAATTCCTGGTAACATTTCTGAATGATCCAAGAACTGGGAAAATTAATCTACTGAGGAGGACAGATCAGCAATCCAAAGTGATCTGGGCTGCTCGATATATTGGGCATAAGCTAGCAAAACGAATGTCATGATAGCTGAAAGCAAGGCCAGACAAATTACGAAGGTCAGGACTCTACAGGAGAGTCATTCTGAAAATGTTTCTGGAAACCGATGAATAATGAGTACAATTAGTGTTCTGCGTAGCACTCAGGAAGTGTTGCATTACATGGCACTTTGAAAGCATTACTTTGAGGTTTACCACTAATCCAAAGAAGAAATTGGCCTTGCTGCTTTGAGTTAGCCTATGTGCATGAGCTTTTACTTCCAACGCTTTGGCTGACTCTTATCCTGGTGCTGAACAGAACAGTTGAATGGCCATAACTACAAGATTGCTGATTCTGCTTTGATGTAGGATTCCGTTGTTGAAAAACCCCTTGTTCTCAAATACATATATTTATAACGAAGTCATAGCGACTGTTCATTGCCATTCTGGATGGGCAAGCCAGTTAAATCAGTTTGATAAAATATAAGTAATTAAGCAAATATGAAGGAGTTTACATTCAAATCAAAAATATCTTACCCATACTCTGGAATTCTAATGCATGAGGATTAGGTTGTTGTTCTGGACTGGACTCCGCAGATGCAGCTCCATTACCTGAGCTCCATTTTTGCATTACTTTTTCACACTGCTAACTGAAGTTACATGGTTTGCCAGTGGCAATTTCTCATAAGGCCAGTCTCAAATCATAGAATCATAGAATGGTAGGAGTTGGAAGGCACCTTTAGAAATCACCTAGTCCAACCCCCCTGCAGAAGCAGGGTCACCTAGATCAGGTCGCACAGGAACATGTCCAGGCGGGTCTTGAAGATCTCCAAGGAAGGAAATGCCACAATCCCTCTGGGCAGCCTGTGCCAGGGCTCCCTCATCCTCACAGTGAAGTAGCTTTTTCTTATATTTAAGTGGAATTTTTGTGTTCCAGCTTCATCCCATTACCCCTTGTCCTCTTGCTAGCTATTACAGAAAAAATGGGATGTCCCAACTTCCTGACACCCACTCTTTAGATATTTGTAAATGTTAATAAGATCTCTCCTCAGTCTCCTCCAGACTAAACAGCCCCAGTTCCCACAGCCTTTCCTCGTATGAAAGATGTTCTAGTCCTCTGATCATCTTGGTGGCCCTGCACTGGACTGTCTCCAGCACTTCCCTGTCCCTCTTGAGCTGAGGAGCCCAGAACTGGACACAGGACTCCAGATGACACCTCATCAGGGCAGAGTAGAGAGAATCTCCTTTGACTTGCTGGCCACACTCTTCTTGATGCATCCAATGCCCATTTTACACACATGCGGTGTCGAGGACAGCTAGAAACAAGTCTGATTAGAGCTGGAATGCATAAGACGACTATCAGGATAGTTCCCTTCCCTGAGAAAAGGCAAAAAAGTAATCTTCTAGGAAACTTGCATAAATTTCAGCTGATTAAATTTGAGAGATACAGCCATATGCTTGTAGTAGGATAAAACTTTCTAAATAACTCACCATATACTATTCAAATGCAGTTCGGGAGCTACAATTTACATTTTACAAGTCATGGTAAATGTTTACTATATATTCTGTATCTCTGCAGACCTATTTGTGTAAAACCAGCAGTTGTGTAGCTGCAATTACTGTTTGATTCCCCATACAAAATATCTTGCACAGTAGCTTATTTCTAACAGCCAGTATCAAATGATTTGCCAATTTCTGTAATCCATTTTCACAGCAATGTTTGCATAACTCTTCAGTTTTGTGCATGACAGGTCATTAGTTTTTATTGAGATTAATATGCAATCAGTTAGTTTACTCTGAAGTACAGAGAATTTAAATCACAGACAAATAGGCCCACAGAGAAGTGGTGATTTCTGACCCATCAAGCTTGCCACTATCTCGGAAATCAGACTTCTTTGGCATATTAAAAACAGATTAACGTAGTGTCGGGGAAAGTTTCATGCCTTTGTGCTATACACCATCTGTATATCTGTAGTTTGTTTCTCATTCTGGAAAATATCAAGGTTTTGCACAGTCTACACAGCACAGAAAAAGAAGACAGAATACCAAGCAACAGAAGACTTAGGTTTGATCAAATTAAAAAGTCCAGCTCAACACAAGACCCTTTCTCATAATCAGATGTCACCACAAAGGACATGACTGTAACAAATCTGATGAAATGTTTGCCTAGTTTACCCTTTTCTCTCTCACCATATTCAACAGGAAACAACAGCAGCACACATTTTTAATGACATTTCTCCAGAACACTCTGTTTACAGTAATTTGTGGCTCAGACTTCAAGGAACAAAGCTACATCCATGATTTCTCTTCATTTTCCTAATTACTCTGTTTGAATATGTGAGTCAGGAAGTTTCTCTTCACAAAAATCATGTTATTTTCATCTGTGTTTAATAATTTTACTGCTTAGAAAAGTTTCCATTAATTAGCCCTACACAGATAGCATAATAGCCTTTGAAATCTTTAAAAAAAAACCAAACTCAATCTAGTTCCACATCAGACATTTCCTGGCCTCTGATACCATTGTAGCTTAAAGCTGGAGTTAGCTGAACTACAAATTGTGCTAAACTATTTCATTTGAGTTATTTTAGAACTCCATGATTATCATCTGGTCACCATGACTTATTCATTTTCTCTACATGTTTTACACCCTTTTGTACCAATTTAACAGATTCCTTCACAGACTAAACCCAGGGCTTTAACATAGGAAGTCTCCAAGCTCCTCAGTAACAAGCAGCAGTGCAAAAAAAACACCTCAAAACAACTCCATAGTTCCTTTGCTGTGGTCTCACTCTCTAAGTCTTCTTTATATACTTTAAGCATCAGTTAGTTTTATACACCATCTGCCATGTGTTCTTAATTTGAGGTCTTTGGAAAAAATTTATGATGGTACTTAATGCTTTTAATGTTTTTTCTTAAACAATTTGGATGTTGCCTCAATATCTATTTTGCAAATAACTCCCTAGAGTTTCTGATCCTTTCTATTTTCCCTTTGCTTCAATTTGCATCAAAGTACCAGAAATTTAAAGATGAATTGCACATCTAAGTCTAGTACTTCAAGTAACAATCTCAAACTCCATAGTATTTCCTATCAACATGTTGGCATTTCATATTATATTTTGATATATATTTGACTTTATAAAATAAAGTCTTCATTTACACATTGCTTGAAAAATATCATTTTATTTATTTCAAATGTTTTTATCTATTTTTCTGTAAAATGTATCCTGTTCAGTGAACTAAGTCAACAATTGCTGACATTTTGGTATAAAAGCATAATTAAGATAAATGAATAGCTAATCAACTGTGATCAAAACTGGCAAACAAGATATGACGGCTTTGAGGTAAGATGTGTTTTTAAACAAGCTTGGCTATATTCTTTCATGGATGAAAGATCTTTCTTGGCTTAAAGGACAAATAAACTAGATATCAAAGTCTCATAGGTAATCTGCATATATCATGAGACCATTAAGCAGTCTGCATTGTGCAATCCATAAAGGTTTTTCAAAGGGTTTTCCAATTAGCTCAAATTCAAGAATACAGCTTCATCTATATAATATTTTTATGAGGCTATATCTCAGATGGAATATTCCAGGTACAGAACAATGCTACACAGCTATACTGTTTCCCATATCTCAATTTTTGTGTTACACAGCAAAGATATATTGGGTGAGTCAGCTGAAGTATGTAGCAGTTTTGCGGAGTGAGGCTCTGCAACACACACACTCCTGCACACGTTGTCAGTGCCTTCCACATTTGTACTGTGCAGTAACAGCATCACAGACTGTTGTATGTCTGCATATTTTGCCTCCAACGAAAAACAATAAGTTCCCAATCGAAACTACATAAAGTTCGTTCTGAAGACAAATAACACCTTGTCACAGGTGCCATGGCAAGAGCTGACAGATCGGACTGCTAAAAATCCCTTTTGTCTTCCGCTTTCATAGAAGTTGCATTTGCCAGTGCTGTTATACATTAGCTATATATCAGTCTCAATCTGAAACTGTTAGAGGAAGCTTAACAGTAGCTGCTTAACAGAAGCACATCATGTAACATAAAATCTGTATATAATCACATCAGGCAAAACCAGCAGGAAAGTTCTTGCCTCTTATCTACCTTCTTCCCAATTAAGCCACCACTATCGGTTGACTAACACCAGCATACCAAAAAAAGCAAAACCAAAAAAGCAAAAGGAAAGCATTTTCAGGGTAATACAGCTTCCTGAAAGCCAAACACTGGTGACAGGGATGAAAATTGGGAAGATACAGAACACTGAACATACACCTCATTCTAGGATTGCAGCACATACATTATTCTACATAGAAAATACTTGAGACTGTATAGCATGTATTTGTCTTTCATTTGGAAGCTTATCTGTCTTATGAATCTGCATTTGTCAGAGGATGACATAAAACAGAGTTGTTAGTATAACATCATAATGTTCAGAATTAAAGTTTTGATGATTTTTATGTTTAGTTGCCCAGAAATAAAAAAATCCACTTCGAGGTTGTTTCTTACCTCTTTTTAAAATTAAAAAAAAAAAAAAAAGAAAAGAAAGTGTTTGTGAGCAGAGTATTTCAAATCTGCCTAAAAGGAACATAAACTTCAGTAAAAGCCAGGGGAATTTTTACTGAAAAATAATATTAAACTGTCATAAACAACCCATACTAGAGCCATCAGTACCTCTGAACAGACAACTCCTTGGAAAGACACTCCAGCTCTGAAAGAGGTTATATCCTCTTTTCCACCCACCTCAAATGTTTGACCTGCGGCTTGTCACCTACAGGGGTAGCCATGGGTCAGAGTCACTTAGTAGTTGGAGATGATGGCAAGGTAGGAACTTAAGATTAGTACCTTAAGGTTCTTCTACTTTATACATTTATTTAAATATTTTGAGCCAGTAATAGAATTCTTTCGGTTTGTTGGTTGGAACATTCTCCAGGACACAGAGAATCAAGTCATATCTCATGGGTTCAAAGAAAGGGTAAGGAACTTCCTTGAAGGGAGAAGGAAATTCAGTTTCATGCCTTAGAAATTACAAAATGTATTTTGAACCATCTATTCTTTCCATCTATTTGACTATACTGCAGGAAGAGAAGTATTGAGAGCATCTCTTGCCTTCTCTTGGTAGTGTTTAACTTTTTACAAACTAGACAGAAAGGAAACATGCCATAAAAAGAACTGCATGAGCCTTTTAAGAAAGCTTTGTTCCTTTTGCATATGTGCAGAAGTGTTTATTCTGAGATGACACTTTTGGCAAGAAGTCTGTTGTTATGTTTTGCTCCTGGAACTAGAAACAAACAAATGCACAGTAGGAAGCAATAGAGAATCCTGTCCTACACATTCAACTACTCACCTCAAAAACAGGCAACAAGAACAGAAAAAAAATATGAATCTCAATACAAACCACAAAAGAGGATCAATGACAAATAAAAACCAGCTCAACAGTGGTGCATCATCCATTGCTGTCATTTAACTAATGTTCTAGCCAATTTTATCCGCCTGAAAATTACTGCACATGCTCTTGAAGTATGAGGATTCAACTAAGGATCACTTTCCCTCCTTGTTTCAACTTACCCAACAACTTCAGTGCACAGCAAAAATTGTGTGTCACAGTAAGTGATCAGACTGCAGTTCAGGGATCCTGATGCAAACATCAGGCATATTAACTTCAGGCATATTTCCAGCACTTATTGAGACCCATTTGTGGATTTTCCAAAAAGAGAGATCAAGTCTTCACAGGACAGCTTTAGCAAGTCATTAAGTTCTGTGGTTCTAACCAGAACTTCACTAATTAGCTAGTAGCCTCAAATGGGTCTATCACATCAGACTGTCTTTTATCATCATTAACTTGCTATCTGAAAAATATGTACAGTTAAGGTGTCTGAATTTAGACTTCACTAGTATTCAATTGGTAAAAGGTCAAGGTAGTTCTTTATAGTTTGTTTTCAGTGAAACATACACTAATTAAATAATTATATGTACCCAAGATAAATGTTTTACATTAATGTTGTATGCCTAAATAAAATTTGTAGCAATGTAAGTGGAATTGCTGCATTGTCATATTTATGATAATTCCCATTACAAAGATACGTGATTGCTACAGGTCATATCTGAAGAAAACATCCTGAGATCAGAAGCATCTAAGAGACAGAGCAGTAATGTTTAGAGGAAAAATGTTTGGGGAGAAGTTCACATTAGAGAGGCATGAAAAAAAGTGCACAAAAAAAGATGTGAGCTGTTATACTTGTCACTTGTTTCTGAAAAATCTTTCAAAAAAAGCAATAAAAAAAATACAGTTCATCACTTGGTATACTAGCCAAGAAACACTGATCAAAGCCACGGGAAGAGAGTCTTCCTCCTTTGTTTAGAAAAATAAAACAATAACTCCTCAGTGATTAATCAGCTTTTCCTCCTATCCAAAATCTGAAGTTGGCTGTAGGGTTCTGGGTCCAACCATCGTCTGGAAAGGGACTATTTTCAGTGGTTCAATAAATGATGATTCTAGGAAATAGTCTTATGCAGAGAGCTACATAACAATCATTAGACACTTCGTGGGTACTAAAGAACTCTCTTCAAAAGATGCATGAAAACGATGCATGTTTTATCAGCCGTTACTGAGTGAATCCTAAGCACAGACAGCAATCAGAGCTCATCAGAATTTGCTAATAGATTATACTAAAATAAACAGGTAAACTTTTCCTTGGCAGTATTTAAGTGATTAATAATAGTCCATACCTCTGACACTATCAGAGATTGTAAGGTCCTATTTAATATTTGAATTATTTATCATTCAAGAAACTACGATTCCATTATATTTTTACTTGACACCTATAAAGGATCTCTATGCCCACAGAGCTTCTGCACTGATCACCACAGTACGTGTCCCATTTACATTTAAATTGGCCTCTGTTCTTTGCAGTTTTAGTACTTTAGAGGCAGAAAATCCTAGTGATCTCACATTAAATTCTCAGTGGCTGTTTCAGGAAAGTACAAACACACCTTGAGTTTATCTTTGTGTTTTCCTGAAAGAAATTATCAATATCGTGAGTCTTCACCACAGCATTTGTAAAGCCACATTACTCTTCAGACAGCTAGGAACAACAGCATGTCGATTGTCTGCCTGATTTTAAACCAGGGCAGGATCCTTTACCTGGGTTCTGGCAGAGAAAACCAGCTGAGCATCTTGTTCTGAAAAAAAAAGATGGGTGTGGTAGTTTGAGCCTGGCTGGATGCCAGGTGCCCACCACACCGCTTTACCCCCCACCTCCCGAGAAGCAAGCCAGGGAAGGGGAGAAAATAAGATGGGAATCTCGTGGGTTGAGATAAAAGCAGTTTAATAAGTAAATAAGCAGCAAAGCCGCGCGCGCGGGAAGCAAAGCAGAAGCAGATAAGCTGTTACTCTCTACTTCCCATCAGCAGCGATGTCCGGCCACCTCCCGAGAAGCAGGGCTTCAGTACGCGTAGCGGTTGCTTTGGGAAGGCCAGAAATGAATCTCGCCTCCCCTTCCTGCTCCTTTCCCCCAGTTTATATTCCTGAGCTGACGTCATATGGTATGGAATATCTCCTTGGTCAGCCTGGGTCAGCTGTCCTGGCCATAGTCCCTCCCAAGATCATGCCCACTCACAGCTATTGGTGAAGGTGGGGGAAGGAATGCTGGAGGGACAGCCCCGATGTTGTGCAAGCGGTAGTCATAATATTGATATCAACAGTAAGCACAGCACTGCAGGAGCTGCTGTGGAAAATCACTACCGTCCCAGACCCACTACAGTCTCCACCCCTTATTCCATACCATTTATGTCATGCTCAGACAAACCATCTTAACAATCCATATACATTCTTATATACTCTCATTAACCAGTACCCCTACTCTTCAACAGACAAACATCATTCTTGTATTCCCTCTTGCATCTTGCATCAAACAAACAAACAACATTCTTATATCTTTCATCCTCTGTAGATGTTCACTGGAGCAGGTCATAACTTCTGTCTCATCCATCAAGATGAATATCCAGGCCAGGGGAAACAGTATGTTCGGTGTTGGGCACCAGCACCGGCTTGGTTTGTCCACTTGTTCGGTTTTTCTTGCAAAGTTCATCTACAACAGATAACTCACATAACAGGTTATTTTTCCCCCAAGGTTAAGTCTCCTTGAGGTACACATCGAGTTTCCCCATCCTTTCTCATCACCCACCAAGTACAGCCAGGCCCTTGAGCAAAGACAATCCCACGAATGGGTTTGCCTTTTCCCATGGGAGGTGCAACCCATACTGCCTTCCCCAGCCATTTCCCTGGGTGCACTACGGGGACCTTATCTCCTCCCACAGTATGTAGTGGTTTTGTTTGGGCAGGACCAGGACGGTTAGTTGAACCTCTGCTATTGACCAGCCAAGTGGCTTCTGCTAAATTTTTATCCCACTGCTTCCATGCCCCATTGCCCAGTGCTCTCAACATGGTCTTTAGTAACCCATTATATCTCTCAATCTTTCCAGAGGCTTGTGGGTGATAGGGGATGTGGTATATCCACTCAATGCCATGTTTCTTTGCCCAGGAGTTTATGAGATTATTTCGAAAATGAGTTCCATTATCTGATTCAATTCTTTCTGGAGTGCCGTGTCGCCACAAAACTTGCCTTTCAAGACCCAAGACAGTATTTTGGGCAGTGGCATGGTTTACAGGGTATGTTTCCAACCAACCAGTAGTTGCTTCCACCATGGTGAGTATATACCGCTTGCCTTGATGTGTTCGTGGTAGTGGTCCAACATAGTCAATTTGCCAGGCCTCACCATACTGAAAACCCAGCCATCGGCCTCTGTTCCAGGGAGACTTGATTCGTGTGGCTCGCTTGATTGCGGCACATGTTTCACATTCATGGGTGACCTGTGTGATGGCTTCCATGGTCAAGTCCACCCCTCGATCACGAGCCCATCTATATGTTGCATCTCTTCCCAGATGTCCTGATGTTTCATGGGCCCATCGAGCTATAAATAGCTCACCTTTACGCTCCCAGTCTAGATCTACCTGAGCTAGTTCAATTTTAGCAGCTTTATCTACCTGTTGGTTATTCCATTGTTCTTCATTGGCACGGCTTTTTGGCACATGAGCATCTACATGACGTACTTTCAGAGTCATATTTTCCACCCGAGCAGCAATGTCTTGCCATAATGCAGCAGCCCAGATGGGTTTACCCTTGCGCTGCCAGTTGGTCTTCTTCCATTGCTGTAGCCATCCCCATAGAGCATTAGCCACCATCCAGGAGTCAGTGTAAAGATAGAGTACTGGCCACTTCTCTCGTTCTGCAATCTTTAGAGCTAGTTGGATAGCCTTCACTTCAGCAAACTGACTTGACTCACCTTCTCCTTCAGTGGCCTCAACAACTCGTCGTGTGGGACTCCACACAGCAGCTTTCCACTTACGATGATTTCCTACCACGCGGCAGGATCCATCAGTAAACAAAGCATAATGCCTCTCATCTTCTGACAATTCATTATATGGTGGTGCCTCTTGGGCGCGAGCTACTTCCTCAGGCAATGCTCCAAAATCTCTGCCTTCTGGCCAGTCCATGATTTCTTCCAGGATTCCTGGGCGATTAGATTTCCCCAGCCGAGATCGTTGTGTAATCAACGCCATCCACTTACTCCATGTAGCGCTGGTTGCATGATGTATAGAAGGGGTTTTCCCTTTGAACATCCAGTGTAACACAGGCAGACGTGGTGCCAAGAGGAGATGAGCTTCTGTGCCAATGACTTCTGAAGCAGCTCGAAGTCCCTCATATGCTGCTAGTATTTCTTTTTCAGTTGGGGTGTAGTGGGCTTCCGATCCTCGATATCCTCGGCTCCAAAACCCTAATGGTCGACCTCGGGTTTCTCCAGATGTTTTCTGCCAGAGGCTCCAGGTGAGACCATGCTCTCCAGCAGCAGTGTAGAGGATATTCTGCACATCTGGTCCTGTACGGATGGGCCCAAGGGCGACTGCACGAGCTATTTCCTGTTTAATTTGTTGAAAAGCTTGTTGTTGCTCAAGGCCCCACTCAAAACAGTTCTTCTTTCTGGTGACTCTAAAGAGAGGGCTCACAAGCTGACTATAACCTGGGATATGCATCCTCCAGAATCCCACAAGGCCCAGGAAAGCTTGTGTTTCTTTCTTATTAGTCGGTTGAGACATAGTAGCTATTTTATTCACAACATCCATAGGCACATGCCGACGCCCATCTTGCCATTTTATGCCCAAAAACTGTATCTCTTGTGCAGGTCCCTTTACTTTGTTTCTTTTTATAGCAAAACCAGCTTTCAGGAGAATCTGTATTATTCTTTTCCCTTTCTCAAACACTTCTTCTGCCTTGTTGCCCCATACAATTATGTCATCAATGTACTGTAAATGTTCAGGGGCATCACCCGTTTCCAGCACAGTTTGGATTAGACCATGGCAAATAGTAGGACTATGTTTCCACCCCTGGGGCAATCGATTCCAGGTATATTGGACACCTCTCCATGTGAAGGCAAATTGTGGCCTGCACTCTGCTGCCAATGGAATTGAGAAGAATGCATTAGCGATGTCAATCGTAGCATACCACTTGGCTGCTTTTGACTCCAGTTCATACTGGAGCTCTAACATGTCTGGTACAGCAGCACTCAGTGGTGGTGTCACTTCGTTCAGGCCACGATAGTCTACTGTTAACCTCCACCCTCCATCAGATTTTTTCACAGGCCATATGGGACTATTAAATGGAGAATGAGTTTTGCTAATTACTCCTTGAGCCTCCAGTTGATGAATCAACTCACGGATGGGAGCCAGGGAATCTCGGTTCGTGCGATATTGCCTCCGGTGCACTGTCCTGGTAGCAATTGGTACCTGTTGCTCTTGAACTTGCAGCAATCCCACAACAAAAGGGTCTTCTGAGAGGCCAGGTAAATTAGAGAGTTGTTTGATTTTCTCTGTATCTACAGTGGCTATACCAAAAGCCCATCGATACCCCTTGGGGTCTTTGAAGTACCCTCTCCTGAGGTAATCTATGCCAAGAATACAAGGGGCCTCTGGACCAGTCACAATGGGGTGTTTTTTCCATTTGTCCCCTGTTAAGCTCACTTCAGCCTCTAATACAGATAATTCTTCACATCCCCCTGTCACTCCAGAGATCCAGACAGAATCTGTGCCTCTATACCTTGATGGCATCAATGTACACTGTGCCCCTGTGTCTACTAAGGCTTTATACCTTTGTGGGTTTGATGTGCCAGGCCATCGAACCCACACAGTCCAGTAGATTCGGTCATCCCTTTCCTCCTCCTGGCTGGAGGCAGGGACCCTCTATTTCTGTTCTTCATCAGAGTATTCGCTATCTGATCCTTGCAATTGCAGACCTGAAGTCTCCTCATTGGCTTCGAAGGAAGTAGTTGCAGTTCTTCTATGTCTTGGAGATTGTTGATTGTCCTCTTTTGTTTTGGCAGCCACTCTGCTGACAGCCCTCTTGGGCGGTCCTTTTCTAACAGCTGCCTTCCCCCTTAGTTCACGTACACGCGCTTCTAGCTTAAAAGTGGGTTCACCATCCCACTTCCTCATATCCTCTCCTTGGCCACGCAAAAAGAGCCAGAGTTCATTTCGCGGTGTACTCCTGCGTCTGGGACTTCCCTTTCCCCTGGTCGGGACAGTGGATGACTGAATTCTTGAGGCAGATCTAACAATCAGGCCATCATCCCACACTGATGAGGAGGTGCAGAGGCTCTCTTCATAGTTCTGTAACCAAGAAGATACCCTCTCCACTGTTGGTATGTCCATGTCTGGATGATACACCATTGCCAGGATATTAGAATATGTAGCTGGGGCACTCTGGATCACTTTTCTCAACATGGCCCGTGTACACTGGACATCGTCTGGATCTGTGGAGGCCTCAACATTATCCAGATCACCATAGATGACTTCCAACACAGCTAATTCCCTTAGATATTGGATCCCTTCATCAGCTCTAGTCCACTTTCCTCGGGCATTTACAAGGTCTTCCTTGAATGGGTATCTTGCCCGTACACTTGAGAGGAGTCGTTTCCAGAGACTACAAACTGAGGTTTTCTTTCCAATGCCTTTATCAATTCCCCGGTCCCTAGCAAGAGATCCTAGCTGTTGGGCTTCTCTGCCTTCCAATTGTTGACTGTCAGCCCCGTTATCCCAGCATCGGAGCAGCCAGGCACCAATCCGCTCACCTGGCTGGCGACTGTAATCTTTTCGCATATCTCTAAGTTCTGTTGAGGTGAGGGACCGAGTAGTTTCCATTTCCTTTTCGATTTCTCTCACTTCTCCTGATCTCCTTACCGAAGGACCAGTTTCTTCTTCTAGCCTTTCCTCTTCCTCCTCGTCTGCCCTTACTAATCGATGATATGGACTTGACCTCCTTATCCACTGCTTCTTTTTCACTACTGGGGCAACCACTGTGGTTGTTGTTTGGTTCCCTGACTCAACCATGGTAGTCTCAGGTATAGTTTGAATTTCCACCTCGGCCATAGTTCTCTGAGAGGGCTGGACTGCGACTGACTCAACTATGTTGGTCTCAGGTATAGTTTGAATTTCCACCTCGGCCATAGTTCTCTGAGAGGGCTGGACTGCGACTGACTCAACTATGTTGGTCTCAGGTACCGTTTGAGTTTCCATTTCAATTACAGTTCTCTGAGAGGACTGGAATGCAGCTCGGTAGGCAGAGGCTAGGCCCCAGTATAGTGCCTGAACCTGATGGGCCTCATTAGGGTAGGTAAGACACCCTTCTATCAGGTAGCGTGTCAGTAAAGCAGGGTTTTTTATCTGTTCAGATGTAAAATCCCAGATTACAGGAGGTGATAACCGTCCTAGGAATTTGCCTAAATTCATCCACATACCCTGCCACCCAGGGACTGGCCGCTTCAGGGGGCATTTTAACATGTTTCCATCGCAAATTTGTACTCTCTGATACCCAGATGACTCCAGATTCCACAAGATATATAATATACCAACCATGTTAATTAGTAATATTAAAACTCTCGTATAAGGGTGACTAAGGACCTGGGAAGTCTGTGTAACAGAATTGTCTAGATCAGTCCGAGCTGAGGAGAAAGAGGTGCTTTGCCCCATGGCCTCCACAAGATAGCTCCCACAGCACACTAAATTCATCAGTAACAGAATGAGACTTGCTATTATCTCGCCCCACGTTGGGCGCCAAAAGGGCTGTGGTAGTTTGAGCCTGGCTGGATGCCAGGTGCCCACCACACCGCTTTACCCCCCACCTCCCGAGAAGCAAGCCAGGGAAGGGGAGAAAATAAGATGGGAATCTCGTGGGTTGAGATAAAAGCAGTTTAATAAGTAAATAAGCAGCAAAGCCGCGCGCGCGGGAAGCAAAGCAGAAGCAGATAAGCTGTTACTCTCTACTTCCCATCAGCAGCGATGTCCGGCCACCTCCCGAGAAGCAGGGCTTCAGTACGCGTAGCGGTTGCTTTGGGAAGGCCAGAAATGAATCTCGCCTCCCCTTCCTGCTCCTTTCCCCCAGTTTATATTCCTGAGCTGACGTCATATGGTATGGAATATCTCCTTGGTCAGCCTGGGTCAGCTGTCCTGGCCATAGTCCCTCCCAAGATCATGCCCACTCACAGCTATTGGTGAAGGTGGGGGAAGGAATGCTGGAGGGACAGCCCCGATGTTGTGCAAGCGGTAGTCATAATATTGATATCAACAGTAAGCACAGCACTGCAGGAGCTGCTGTGGAAAATCACTACCGTCCCAGACCCACTACAATGGGATCCTGGGCTATTCATTCACATGAAATCTTCAGAAAAGCACACAGTGAGACAGGCCATATAGATTCCAATACCTGTAAGGAAAGTCACTATTTATTAATGAGATAGACAATTTTCTTTCTATAGAGTGTCTTTCCTTACCTTACAATTAAGTCTAGATTGCAAGTTTTCATTCCAGATATTACTCTGTCTCTATTTTCTCATATTACCAAACAGCTCATTGTATTGTTTAGGAATAATTAAATGCTTTAATTTTGTAAAGCATTTTAATGATTAAAAACACACTCGTCCTGTAACTATTTCTGGTCATGTGCACATGTGAACAATTTCTTCCTTTCTATGCTCCTTACCATGGTCTCATAGAATCACAGAATGGGAGGAGTTGGAAAAGACCTCTAGAGAGCTAGTCCAACCCCACCACTAAAGCAGGATCGCTTAAATCAGGTCACACAGGAATGCGTCCAGGAAAGTTTTGAAGTCCTCCAGAGGAGACTCCACACTCTCTCTGGGCAGCTTGTGTCAAGGCTCCCTCATCTGAACAGTAAAATAGTTTTTTCTTACGTTTAAGTAGAACTTTTTATGTTCTAGCTTATGGATGTTACTCCTAGTCCTGTCACTGGAGACTACAGAAAAAAAGTGTTGTCCCCT
Source organism: Colius striatus (assembly GCF_028858725.1). Classification (NCBI taxonomy): domain Eukaryota; kingdom Metazoa; phylum Chordata; class Aves; order Coliiformes; family Coliidae; genus Colius; species Colius striatus. The sequence goes on from NC_084762.1 coordinate 12,180,937, forward strand.
CCTCTTGACATCCACCTTTTAAACACTTGTGTACATGAGACCCCCCCTTACTCTTCTCTAGGCTAAACATCCACAATCATAGCAGCAGCTCCCCTGAGACAGACAATACATGGTGTTCCAGACTTATCATTAAAATAGTATGTGTTTGTTTAAGAGTTATGGGGGGGCAGAATGTCTTAAATGAGTAAGTATTGGCTATAAAGAGTAATGCACTCATCATTTTAGTTACTTTAAACAGGAGATGATTGATAACTGCTTCTACATGCAGATATTTCACTTCTGCTTCTATCATGCCAAGGCTTAGATACACTGATGTATTTAAAACATACGTCTAATGAAAATAGTTTATCAATTTAAAGATGGTAGATGAACAAAATATTAGGGTTCGGGATAGAAACTTCTCTGAGGAAAGATGCTCCATAACTGCTTACTGTAGGATTAATTCCTGCCTCTGTACTAACTGTTACAAGGCTTAAAGGTTTCCTGATGCGAGTTTAACTAGTTGTTTGCTGTTGCCTTTAAGAGAAGCGCAAGCTCTGTTAGTGTTGTTTGGAGCTATAACAAAGCTTCCACAGTCTTTCCAAATTCTACCTTTCGGAAGTTTTCCACTAATTGTCTTATTTCTACTGACACAGAAGTACCCATACTTCCCGAGTGAAGAGTATACTCTGTCAGTTACTTAATAAAGTAGCACTGTCACACTTGACCTCACTTTCACTACTACTAGCACTCAGGATATACAATAGATAAGGATGACTATAACAGCTCTTCATTTAATTCCTTTTAAAAACATTGAGAAGAAACTTGAATTTAAAAAGCCTGCTTGGCCAGAAGGTAAAAACAAAAATAAGAAAGCTTGAAAACTTGAGCCCAAAGTCTGAGAGGGCAGTAACAACAGGGATTAAGATCCATCTCTAGTGTTTGCCAATGATCTTGCAGCTGAAATAGCACCTCCAGCCACTGTTTAGGGCTGGGAGGTCTGGCATACATATGACATAGTAATGGAATCTAACTGTGCTCTATCATGATGTTTATGAGACCTGTAGGTGTTCTTGGAAGAGCAGGGCAAATAATGAAGGTCATGGCATCTGTGTGCTGCAAGTGAAACAATATATTTAGAAAATGAAAACTGTGGACTTGCATAGCAGTAAGGCTGTAATAAGCTAATGCAAGTAATTATACTGGATTCTTACAGTGAGCAGTGTCTTTATCCACAGCAAGTCTCCCTTGTATGATCAGCATATTCCTTAGTTTCACTATGAAATATGCCTCCCCTTCAATAGCATGAAATTGTTATAATGGTGCATAAAGATGACCCAGAAGCTTGTAAAATACTATTAGAGACAGCTGCTAAGGGACAATTTAAGGAGGTGTATTGTTAAGCAATTCACTTTCAATAGTTTGGACATTTAAAACACCACATATCCTAAATACTTAGTCCATATATATAAAGAGCTGAGAATCCTATAACTTTTAAAAGCATTAAAAGTACTTAAAGGATGCCATCATGACCTGAAACTTTTCAGATGGCAATACAAAAGTGGGAGAATTAAGATCTTGGCCCTGAATATATGGCAAATAGAATGTATCAGGAAATCTTCAACACCACCTTCTGAATGGCATCAACATTCCAGCTCAAGAGTAATACAAATTCATAATTGGCATACTAGTAGTTAGATGAAAAGTCTACTTTTACTTCTCCATTAAATACAATTTTATTTTAAACTCATTTCAAAAAACCCCAATGCATACAAGATATTCACTGTAATTTCGAAACTCAGGAGTTATGCAGTTGATCAAAGACTCTGCTTTGGTACAGAGCAACACATTTCCCTTGGGCTTCAATGCTTGACAGTCAGCATCCTTATCACAAGTTTAGTTCTAGTGTCTACTTGCTCTTCAGATTTATTTTTTTACCTGTGCTTATGAAGTATAATAAAAGACAGACTTTTAAAAAGCCGTATATAAAGCTGTTCTTCCTGCAAAGTGAATTGCTCAATTTATTTATAGCTCTCTTCACAGCCAGTATCTCCCTGTTACTGGATCACTAAAGAATTTGAAAGTGTATGATGTGAGATCAACCACTTTCAATTTTAGTTTTACAAATGGAAGATGTTTCAAAATTGTTAACATCAATATAAATTCTACAAGACAGTTCCATGCTCAGCTGAAACTTTGCTAGTGGAAACTTTGGGTTTTATTTTGCAACTCAGTTTGCACAAAATAATGACTTCTTTGCTTTAAGAAGTTGATCATTAACAGTATCTTCAAATTTTCTTCACAAGTTCTCATTTTAGTAAAACATTTAATTAGGCATGCTCAGTTATTTCGCATGTATTTTTGCATGTGTGTTCAGTCTGTCATCATTCCCTAGCTAACTGTATTTTCTCTCATTGATAATTATACACCATGTCTTCGTAAAGCTTAACACTATAATTCCACATAATCCAGGTTAAAATAAATGTGCTCCCCCTCTACTCTGTCCTTGTGAGACGGTATCTGAAATATTGTGTCCAGTACTGTGCCCCTCACTTCAAGGATGAGGAGCTGCTGGAGAGTTCAGTGCTGGGCCACAAGGATGATAAAGGGAGTGGAGCATCTCCCTTATGATGAGAGGCTGCGGTAGATGGAGCTCTTCAGTTTAGAGGAGGCTAAGGGGTGATCTCATTAATGTTTACAAATATGTTAAAAGGGCAGCTGTCAGGAGGATGGAGGCAGACTGTTCTCAATGATGTCCAATGATAGGACAAGGGGCAATGAGTACAAGCTGGAACATAAGAGGTTCCATAGAAAATAAGGAAAATCTTCACTGTGAGGGAGCACTGGAATGGGCTGCCCAGATGGTTTGTGGAGTCTCCTTCTCTGGAGGTCTCCAAAACCTGCCTGGACAAGTTCCTGTGTGACCTACTCTAGGTGGTCCTGCTCTGGCAGGGGAGTTGGACTAGGTGATCTTTGGAGGTCCCTTCCAATCCTTAAAATTCTGTGATTCTGTGTAATTGGTGCAACTGTTTAAATAGTTCTTTTGTATCTCTTCACAAAGCTACTGGAAAATACTGTAAAAGTACCTCCTCTCTCCTCCACTAAACAGTCTGTAAACATTCAGAGATCAGAAACAAAACAATAGCTCAGACATTCCATGAAGGATGAATAGAATTTTCTTGATCTAATTAGTACACATGATAAAGCTGAAAGCCTTGCTACTTAAGGCAGCTTCAGGACCTGTTAAGTTGAAGGAGGATTCAACTAGAGACTTACTAAAGCTCCCATGCAAACAGTTACTTGCGCCATTTACTGGTTTAAGGTTACCAATACAGTCTTTGCATCAGTTTTATACTGGCTTCAGTCACTGCACCTTCCTCCCATCTCTTCTTGTTTTTTGAGTACTTATGAGGGTGCTTTGTACACATGGTATCTATAGAACAGATTTTCATGCATCTTTCATGAATTATTCTGCCGTCTCAACACTAACATGCCATTTCTGGGACAGCCCTTAAATCTTTTTTGAAAAGTAGTGTCTCAACAACCACAACCAAGTAGCAAACAAAACACATCTTTACTCACATTTAGTTAAATCATATTTTTCTAGTTCACATGCCAAGAACTTATACAACCTATACAGCAATTAATTGTTGTCAGGTGTTTTTTAATGTCTAAATACAATGTGTTATCACAGAGATGTACCTAGTGGATTTAGTTCCAATATATATTTCAAAGAAGAAAAGTAATCAGCAGCAGTAACTATTTGTGCTACCAAGAACATTGCTCATCAGGTACAATTAAATATAGTATGCTATCATACTTGTCCACTGGGAAGACCATATCAGCACAGAATGGGTCCAGTTCTAGCTAGAGCTGTTCTACTGCATCCATACAAGCATCTCCTTTGTTCATGAATGTTATTCTTTATCAGGCCCCGCAGGCCAATAAATACAATTTTGTTACTTATACTAAAAGACTGTCAACTTTTTCTCAACTCAACAGCACAAAGTCTTCACACCTTACCTGGGTTTGTGGTGGCCTCAGCAGGTTTTATATTGTTTCAGTTGTTAGCCAATAAGTAGATAAGTTGTGAGTGTCTAATCCCCATCACTTGAGCTCAGGTCCCTCTGCAGTCACTGTATAGCAAGTAACTGCCCTTGTCCAGGTCAGCAGCAGGATGGGGGCTGCTGCCTGATGGAAGACCCTATTGCTGGTACCAGCCTTGCAGAAGAGTACAGTGGTGCAGGATCTGGGCAGGGTGGGCAGAACAGGGTGCTGATAACTGGTGCCCCCGTAACTCCCAGACATGGCATTATGATGAGTCAGGTCCAGGTTCCACCAAAGAGTTCTGTTCAGTGCAACAAGAAATGCTCAGAGGCAGGACTTAAAAGACACAGCTACAGCATAGGTCAAGGTTTAAGCTAAAGCTAAAGGTGGGACTGTAAATAGATAACTTGCAACATACTGTAAGAAAGCAGTAGAGTTCTGGGTCAGATCTTAAATAGCTCCTGGAGCTACAGGGAGAAGAGGTGGAGGTGTCTCCCAGATGAGGCTGGTCAGGGTAATTACAATCAATTAAGGCACTCAGGACACTAACATCTTTTGTATTGGAATTTGGGGAGTCTACTGTGTAATGTTCAAGCTTCGGCCAGGAACCAATGAAAAGAAAGCAGATTAGTAACAAAACATTTTTAAAAATAGCCCAAAGTGTCTCTCAAGTACAAGGGAGAAAAATACCTCTGCTTCTTCCACTGACAACACTCAACATAAAGTGATAATGAATTTGGGACTGATAATGGTAGTAGCTTATCATAACCTGTTGCCTTTTCTGCCTGAAGAAGACTAGTACTTTTGAAGTCAGTACTCATAAGGATATTGGAAAGGGGGGTATAGTTTTAAATAAAAGGCATGGATGCTAAGAGGCTTATGTATATTAATATTAATTGCATTATTAATTACCATTATATTAATTAACTGGACAAGCAGAAACTTTGTGTAACATTTTGATTAGTCTAACAATAAAATCTCAGTTTCATGCATAAGCTGTACTGGATTTTTTGCTCTGAACAGGATTTTGAGTGTAATAATTAGCAATAGAATAGTCTTTCTGCAAGTAGCTCTATTTAATTAACTTTGTCTTAGAGATTAACTTACATAAATCAAGCTGAAACAAAGGTTTCCTTTCCTGGCTTTTTTGATGTTTTGTTGGTTTTTTTTTTCCTATTAAATATAAAGTTAATATTTAACTTTATATTTAATCACTGTATTTTTATAATTAGCAATATATCTTGCTGTTACACCAGCAAGTTTATTTCTGCATTTTTTCCCAATGGCAATTAAGGAGGTTGGATACAATTTCCGTAACCTTGTCCTAAACTTATTGGTAAGGATGATTAGAATGTTGTTAGGATGCATGCAACAAGGGAAGGGCACCCAGTAATTTCTGAAGATTTTAAATGATATTTCATATGTATATCAGTTTAGAGGGAAAAATAAGTTGTTTTCAACAATGCTACATCTTCATCTAACAGCAAGATATGCTGGTGATTTTATTCTTAACACAATAAAGCTGCTTTTGGGGCCCCTGATGGTTTGGACAGGTAAGATATCTGTTTTAATGATGTATGGAGTCTATCATGCATACATATAACCTCTTGTTTGTCACCAAAAAGGGAGTAAGTTTTGGTATATAACCTTCTATTTCTGTACATCCTGAAACCACAGACTATTTTTTGCATCAGAATTAAAAATAGATTTGACTTTGTTTTCTTTTCTCACCTTGAATGTGCTATTTTAGTTAAGGGAACAGTACGTTTAAGAGAGACACAGCCTAATATGATTGCCCTTGACACAAGCTGTCTCATCAATGAGAAGCTGATTTCACACATCTAGTTTTAATGATAATGCTCACATAAATGAAGAATAATCTTAATAAGAAGTCACCATGTTCTTTTTCACTATTTTCTTTTCTAATGATCATCTCTTTTATGACATTTGCAAGTCTCTTTGCAGAATGAATATATGGTAAAGTAACTTTATTGGATTTATTCTCAGTCATTAATTGTGGTTGTTATTTCTCTTTCTTTATTTATTCCATGAAAACCAATAGATCTTTGGATGTTCCACTCACATGTGCCTAGCGTGGAGATTACAAACTCTGGCATGAAGGCTTGGATTTCTTTTCTCCTATTTTTAGTAAAATGGATGTTGAACACCAGCTTTTTGCTTGTAGTTTTACACCGTGTGCTAGCTATTTTTCATTATAACCAATTAATTTCTTAAGGGAATCATGGGAAATTCTTTTTACAATTAAAACAGCTTTCTTAGTAGATCTTTTGACATTGCATGAAAGATTATCTTAAGTCGTCCATTTAAGTTTGGTAGCTTCAGTTTGGGGTCTGCTGTGGTGAATTGTGTTATGGATATCTTTAACAGATCCTACTCTTGGGCAGCCTTACATTCTGTCACTAATCCTCTGATTTCTTTTTATTGTTTCAGTTTTATCTTCCCCGACTTAGGTGCTGTGAGGGTTTACACTACACACTGAAGACACTTATTTTGAACTTACGCCAGACTTCTTAGTGTCTAGCTGTAATTCTCTGCTAATAATTCCAAAGTCTTTACTGTGGACACTGACACTGGGCATGTAACTAAAGAAGAATAGCCGTTCCTGTAACTCAAAAATACAGAAATATTGATCAGATTCCAATGGAAATCTAAGGATTTTAAATTAAAACGGAAGAAAGTAAATCCAGACTATCTGCAGTAAGTCCTTTCATTTGACTGCTGCTTTCAGAAGCTACAGTTTTCAACCATATCTCCAAATAATTTTTATAAAGATCTTATTCTGTGTGAATCATAGTTTCCTAGCATAATATTAATAGGGAAAGTTTAAGCTGGTAAATATAAACTTAGCCTTTTACACTGCAGTCTCATTTAGATGGATATGCAAGCCTGCCAAGAAGCATGGATCTAACAAAAATGATGTAAAATGAAACATGAGCTTCTTTGAATGCTTACTATCAACATCTCATGTACCTTACCTGCATTAATCTCAATCACACTTTCTTTTAGAGTTTTCTTATTTGTGTACATTTTGGACATTATTGTAAAAGCCATTGGTACGAGCTTTAATTCATTCTGTCGCCAGGCAAGAGTTTGCTATTTTAATTAGTTCTGTTTCATTGTGATTTTTCAAACTACTGTGAAATTCTTCTCAATAGCCCCTTCCAAAATTCTGTGTTGATTCACAGAAGTTATCATTTTACGCAATTACAGAATCATAGGATCGTTTCAGTTAGAGGAGACCTTTAAGATCATTGAGTCCAGCCTTTGTCCCAGTCCTATCAACTGCTGAACCATTTCCCTAATCTGTATCTTAAATACTTCAAGGTATGGTGCTGAGTACAGGGGACTGATCACCTCCCTCCTCTTGCTGACAACACTGCTGATACATGCCAGGATGCCATTGGCCTTCTTGGCCACCTGGGCAAGCTGCTGGCCCCTGTTCAGCTGCTGTCAACCAACACCCCCAGGTCCCTCTTTGCCTGGCTGCTTTCCAGACACTCCTCCCCAAGCCTGTAGCGCTGCTGGGGGTTGTTGTGGCCCAAGTGCAGGACCCAGTACTTGGCCTTATTGAAACTCATGGAATTGGCCTTGGCCCAGCAATCCAGCCTGTCTAGATCTCTCTGTAAAGCTTCCCTACCCTCAAGCAAATCAAGCAGATCAACATTTACATCCAGCTTGGTGTCTTGTCATTTATAAATCAATGCAAGCTAAGACAGCTGGATGTAACTCAAGATCTGAGCTAAGGAAGATTAATCCAAGTCCTGCTGAAAGTTTACTAAATTAATCTCCAAACTACAACGATGGTATCAACTCACAGCCTGTGAGTTGATTGGAGCTCTCACATCAAGTCTGCTCAGGATCCAGAGAGAAGGAAGTTCTATCTGTCTTTGTTGATTGGGACTGCACATGTCAGCAAAAAAACAGCCCAATGCATTGATAACTATGGTATTCATAACTATGAATGACAGCTGCATTCACAAGATGAACTTAAATACTCTGATAGTCCTTCAGAGCATCTAAACATACAAATAAGTAATTACTTTTATTAGGGCACATTCTGAAAATCTGCTAGGCTGATCAATGGCTGAAAAGCTTTTGTCTATTCATCTTATAGCCTAAGGGCAGAGAAACAGACATTGGATAGATCCAGACCCTGTCAAGTCACAGAACAAAGTCCTAGACAGCAATCCAGATGACATATTCTCCATAATTTCCTAAGTCTTTAAAGTGTCTAAACCAAATAATTGCTTTTATGATCTGACAGAAATGTTCCATTCACATAAATCTACGCATTTCTGCCCTTCCATTTCCCGAGTGCTCTAACTGTTAATGGATATGCAAAAGAACACCACCACTGCCATTGATGCTGCATGCCCTGTTTTTTTTAGTGCTTGTCCTCCATCCAGGACAAGGTCGACATTGGACAGTAGACAGTGGATGACTTATATGACTCTAGTTAACTCCATTTGTTCCAGACCCAGTGCATTTATTAGGAATGTCTAACAAGTTTTTCTCAGGAATGTTCATAGTTACTCAAATTGGTTAGCTTCACTATAGACACTCAGAGAGTTGTAATTTTCTATCACCTGTTGCGTCATGCAATCAACCTCAATATTAAGAATTTAACAGACTGGGAATACTTTTTTTTTCTCCTCATTCACGTTAACCTTCTATAATCTACAGAATTATGCCACCAGCCCCTTGTGAGCTACACACTATGCAATCTATGTGGCTTGATAGGTGTTAGGCACCATTTGTAGCCTGCTTTTCAATTTTCATACAATTCTAAATAAATCAAATAAAATATTCAAGTACAGTACAAAGAATAGTGCAACAGCTAATAGATGACCTTGTCAGACAGAAAGCTAAAAAAATACTTCTACTCCCATCTTCTTAAATGAAAGTGTAGGTCAGTGTGCAGTTTCAGATTTTAGAACTTACTGTCACATCAGCAATTGGCAGAATTGTGAAACCAGGCCCTAGACTTTTCAAATAAAACTCAGTGGAAACTGGAAGTAATGATTGCTTACCTCTGGATGGTGTTTGGCTTGAGCTTTGTTTGCTGTCGTTTGTATTCTTGTGGAAGCAAAAGCAAAAGTCAATAGTATATCATTACTAATGGAACGTTTAGCTTGTTTTTAACTATCATATTTCCAAACTGTCGTAAGGACCACTTGGCCAAAACAAAGGGAACTGCTATTGAGACAATGAATAGTGAGGTTTGCCATTTCTGTGTTTGTTTCTTTGAGTAAAACGAGCTGATGTTCTAAAATTTCCTTTCTTCTCTATTCATACCCACTCTTACTACATCAGTATTTTTTTTTCAGTCTTCTAATTACGTACACATTCCTCCACAAGAATCTAAGGAGCAATATTGTATGAAATTTTGTAGCCAAAAATGGAGTAGCTCTGCATGAAGTTTTTGTTTGATAAGATAGCCTCTATCTATTCAGTCCATAGGAAATTATGTTGACAGAAATTCTCTGAGGATAGAGAATCATTTTTTGTTACTTATACTAATCTATGTCTTGTGCTTATTTTAATAGGCAATTATATCAAACACATAAATCCTGACTTATTAGTGTTCACAGCTCCTGTGCAATAAAAGTGTCCTAACTAAATTTTACATTGCTTTATAAAGTGTATTTCTCAGTTGGCATATTTCAATTTCAAGCAAGTCTGGCTCTCATATTCAATCTGCCATAGTCCTAAAAACTCTCTTGTTGCCATAATGCCATGTCCTATAAATCCACAATGGCAAACTAGTTAGAATAGATAAGATACTGTGGTACTTCCAGGATTTTTATTCTGCTAGCTTTTAAATTGTAAGCTTTCACATTACAGCCTAGTAAAGAATAGAATTTCATTAAAGTCTAGATTAGTAACTAAATCATGCAACAGAAAGCACGAAGGAGAAACTCTGGTAGGTTCAAAGAAGTAGCAACTGTAATTAAAGTAGGTTTATTTTATAGATCTCATGCATACACAAAAAAACAGTGAAAACATTAAGATGAAAGGTTCTGACTGTGAACGTATCAACACAAAGAACAATCTGTTACAAGATTTAATTAGCTAATATTAGTAAATTACTGATATCGTCCTTAATATCGGATGTTTTACGACTAATCAGATGCCAAATAAACATTGTAATATGTCTTTAGTCACTTAAAGCCTGAAGGTTTGGCTTCCTGACTCACTATGGATTTTGCTTTGTTGCTGGAAATTTTCATGAAGGAATTTATAGAACCTTTGTCTGATTTTTGATATCCTACAATGATATGTCAAGCAAGACTTGCTGCATTTAGCAGTAGATTCAACGTAAAATTATACAGAATCATAGAACCATTTCAGTTAGAAAAAAGCTTTGAGAACATTGAGTCCAACCATTAATCTAACATTGCCAAACTCACCACTAAACTATGTCCCTCAGCACCTCATCCATGAGTCTTTTGAGTATCTCTAGGGGTGGTGACTCCACCACCTCCCTGGGCAGCCCAGTCCAACACTTAATAATCCTCTCAGTGAAAAAATTCTTCCTAGTGTCCAACCGAAACCTACCCTGGCACAACTTGAGCCCATCTCCTCTTGTCCTATCATTCCTTCCTGGAGAGAAGAGATCGATCCCCACCTCACTACAATCTCCTGTCAGGTAGCTGTAGAAAGTGATCATGTCTCCCCTCACCCCTCACGTCTCCAGGCTAAACAACCCCACTTCCCTCAGATGTTCCTCTTAAGACCCATTCTCCAGACCCTTCACCATTCCTTATATTACAGTTTAATCTGAAATATTAAAACCAGAGTAGTCGTAGCTACTAGTTACCTAAGAAGCCCACCTTGTTTGTTCCTGATTCCTGCTGAGTGATATGTGCTGGAGAATTTCTTGAAACTTAGATCAAACTAAAGGTACATACAGCTTTGAGACTTAACTAGAAAAATAACATAATCCAAAAATTTACATATTTTACATAACTAACATAAGCAAATACTCCCACACTATGTCTTCAGTATCAGCCCTTTCTCATGGACTCATGTCTTTGGAGAGAGGGGAATATTTGATACTTAGTTTAAACCAAGTACATACTCTCCAATTCTGTTAGTTTCAATTAGTATCCATCACTGCTTCAGATGAAATTACTGCTCAGGTAAATTTGTTTCTTACTTTATTTTCCTAGAGCAAAATAAATTGGGATATGTTTTTCTATGTAGGAACTCTGACTATTCTTTTTATTTAGAAAACATCTAAAATAAAATTGTATGGCAAATAAAACTGTGTGGCAAATAAAACTGTATGGCCTCAACTCAAACATAACTCATGATAGTGCACAGAAGAAACTGTAGAAATATTTGAGAAGAGTATTTTTATGTCAATATTTTTAAGAGCTAATTATACCAACTGATGCTGTCACTATTTTTTGAACAGTATGCCCATTAAAGCAGGAACAGTACATCCAACGCGTCTGTATTCTGAACTATCCTTTGTATTAAAATGTTTCAATTCTCACTGGAAGAAAAGGTTGGGATCGTTCTTGTGTTTAGGTTGTTCTTTAATGTATGGAAAACAGGTAAAAGAGCATCATGACTTCCTTTATCTCCCTTAATTGACCCTGGGTAAGAGGATGAGTGAAGGACCCGATTAAAGCAGATTTTGTGTGGAGGCATGGAGGTAGAAAGTCATGATACCTGGAGCAGCTATTAGAAAAAGCTTAAAACTAAGAAGGCCTAGAAGCTTTGCCAGGATGACAAAAGAGAACTGAAGCCATTGTGTTTTCCGTTCTCACCATTGCTATGCCGTTAGTACTGGCTTAAGAAAGTGCAAGTGCAATATTATTTTACTACAATCCATATTCCACGTTGCCAAATCAATTTTTCTGTTATCTGGCAGCTGGGGGAAAACGGCTCACTCTCTGCATGTTAGTATGAAGAGACTGTGAAGTTGGCCAGTTTAGTTTGAAAGAAAACTTCCCTTAAGAATACGAACATACTGTGATTATCAAGTAGAGAATCACTTGCCTTCAAAACAATTTCCAATTGTTTTCAACACCTTCAAGAAACTGTCAGATGGGCAGATCAATCCCGATGCTGCTTGGAAAATACATTTTGTTTGGAATCTGCTCACTGACATGAAGGATTTTAAGACCCTTTAAAAGGCACTTTTATAATTAGTGAGAGAGGGCAAAAGGTAAAGTAGTAAATAAAAGATGCTGTCATGTGAAAAAGCAAAACAAATAATGTTTACCTTGCTCTTTGCTAGGGTTTATTCTATGCTGCATGTGTATGTATATCCATGCTGCATGCTTAGGTACATGTACATAAACTCATTCAAGAAAAATACACCTCTATTTCCATAGTGAAAATATTGTACAGGCAGTAATGAAAGGCTGTATGTTGTTTGTAGTTTGGTAGGGGTGTGCTTTAAAGGGGGCATACACTGTGATCTATTATAAATCAGACCTTTCAGCATCTGTTGTTTCGTCAATGCAGAAAAGGCAGTAGCACTGGTACTAAAATTTCAGTAGTTTAAATAAGGGGCTTTTAACAACTATGTCTACAGTTTAACTAAGCTAGACTTATCTATAATATCACATTTCCCTTGCTTAGCATGGTCTAAAGGGAAAGAAAATGGTGTTTTACATTCCTCGATTAATACACCCAGTTATGTAATTAAGTTTTAACTGCCCCAAGGACCAAGATTCATGCTGCTAAGCTCTGGCTTTGATGTGCAGTATTAAACTACTATATTCATCGTTATTTCATCAACTAGATCATCAACCACAAAAACATGACAAAAATAAATCATGAAACATTCTCATACTGTAGTTATTTTACTAAGAATGTACAGAATTTTACAGAGCTTGTATCCTTTTCCTCACTTCATGTCAAAATTTGATATTGAAATACATCATCGTATTCAAATTAGAATTGCCACACTAGTTCTAGTCCCTGTTTAGCAGAAACCTTACTCTTTTTCAGGTTAAATAGGCATATTTTCCCATTATTCAGGAGAATGCACAGGTTTATTCCCATGACAAGCCTTTCCTGTGTCAGAAATAAAATTATGAAGGAAAAGTTTATTAAGTCTTCTGCATAGGTAACATTTGTGCAGTTTAAATCTAAAAGCATAAGAAAAAGCTGAAGTTAAGGTTCAGAGATAACTTCTTTGTAACTTCAATTTCCATTATGTTTTGAAGTATGTTCAAGAGGGAAGGGAAGGGAAGGGAAGGGAAGGGAAGGGAAGGGAAGGGAAGGGAAGGGAAGGGAAGAGAAGAGAAGAGAAGAGAAGAGAAGAGAAGAGAAGAGAAGAGAAGAGAAGAGAAGAGAAGAGAAGAGAAGAGAAGAGAAGAGAAGAGAAGAGAAGAGAAGAGAAGAGAAGAGAAGAGAAGAGAAGAGAAGAGAAGAGAAGAGAAGAGAAGAGAAGAGAAGAGAAGAGAAGAGGAAAAGGAGAAGAACCATAAAGTTATAAATAAAATACTGTTCCCTTAAGATTATATGCTAAGCAAGCTGGTATAAAGACATGTAGGGTATCTATAGAAGTTATTTTCAGTCTTTCATAGTGCTGTGGGCATGGTTTATATTATAAAATACTCAAGGCCAATATCTGGGGTTTGAAGTTCAGACCTCATGCAGAGTTTTAGCATCACTGAATTTCACCAAATTGATCACAGATCTGGGTTTGAATTGTGGCCTGTGTTACAATCTAATTTTGCTGTAAGCATCTTTATTTTAAATTGTCACTATGGTAGCTTCATATTAAATTCAGCATTTACTTTATTGAGAAATAAAAATAAGAATTCTAGTCTTTTCCTTTGAACTGATAAAATATTATTTACCTGAACTGTAAAAGCTGATGTAACTTCAGTCTTTAAAAATATTGCTTCTGTTTCTTAGCATACTGGGCAGCATCAGTATTTCTTCACTGTTTTGCAATTACTAAAATGCAACATTTTTAGTATAGCTTCATAGGGATGAAGGCAGTATGTTTTTATGATTTACAGAGATTTTCAGACACATAGTTCCCTTTGATATAAAACAAACTTATGCTAATAATGAGCACACAGTGCTTTGTAAATGTAAGGATGGTCTGATATCTAGGCATTAGTAAACTTTTAGTTTACATTAAGTTGACTTTAGTTATGATGGAATCATCATATCAACTACCAATGACCAGTGCATTTAGAGTTGTTTGTTTTAGTAAAGTAGCACAGAACTGGCATACACTCCCAGTAAATTCTTCAAATCAAAACACTGTCATACTAACCCCACTACTTCCAGTACAACTGGCATGTTAAAAACAAGACTCTTCTAGTGCAATAATTCTATGTCCTGAAAAGATGCTTAATCAAGGAAAAATGATTTTCCTGCATAACATACAGATACTGATAAGAAAAGTTTAACCTGTTCACTGCACTGAACACAGAAAGCTCAAAACCTCATCAAGATATATTAAACAGGTAACCACAATGAAAAAAGCTTTAATTGCCCTGTCCTCAGGATCTGTCATAGGCTTGAAATAACTTAGAGCTTTATTTGTCCTCAACCTCCAAGCCTTCTCAACTGGTCTTAATTTATGCCATCTGCTGCAATTAGAATTTTTTTTTTTGGCCTGCATTTTTTCGTCATCTCTTCTCTTTCACATCAAAAAAACCTCACCCAAAACAAGTTAACAAGAGAAATCACTGTATTACACCCACTAAGATCCCCAAGGAGAATATCAAAATGCTGACAAGACTCTGGATGCTTTAACATGCTGACTCATACATTCATCACACTTGCTGATGAAGGCAGTTTTAGAAGACAAAGTAATCATTACAGCATTCACAAGACAGGTAATTCTTTTCAAGTTTCATATCACGTATAACATTGTTTTTGTTCTAGAATGTCAGCTGAACTTCCAATACATTGATGACTTCTTTTTGGAACTCAATTGCTCAGTCCTCGTGATTACTTTTGTATTTGGGTAGCCTTTCCTAGCCTTAAAACTACAAAAATATAGACCATTAAAACACTTGACATGTACTGCTGTACCTCCATTTAATTTCTCTTTTTTAATTACCATTTTCATATGAGAAAACATTTGAGGACATTCTGATAAACTACTTTAAAAAGAGATTTAGAACTGCATGCTAGTTTTGCCTCATCATAATTTTACAGCTAAAAAAAAGGAGTAATGGCATTTTCTTAGATCACAGAGCTGCCCTAAAATATATAAGCACATGAAGTTGTGGACTCTGTAGGAATTTCATTAAGGTTCCACAGAATGAAGAATTCATCCCATAGACTACCTGTAGGAAAGTTTCTATCACAAGTTTCAATAGAACTTGCTCAAATGAGGTAAAAAAGTTGGGTTAGACTTTGTTTGACATTTTAGAACTTGCAAAAGTCAATGGAAACATTTATATAATTTTCAGATCAGTATCTCAATGCTACACATTTTATTCAAATAAGATATAATAAACACTATTTATAATAGGTAATAAAGCACACAGCCAAAGGGAGCCTTCAACCTTGAGCTAAAAAGTATGAAAACAGTTTCCTCTGGAGTTGGAATTAACTACTTCTTTCAGAAACTAGATATTTTGCTTTTCTTAAAAGAAATCAATGAAGATTCCTAGTAAAAGTAATTAAAATTGTTACTATTAATTTGAAGTATTACAAAGTTCTAAGGTAAATCGACTTCTAAAACATAAATTTGAAGGAACTGAGCTTCTAACACTAAGGTCTTGTCCCAGCCAAAGTCAGCTTTATTGGTAGTGATACTGAGCAGGGTGAATAAAGGGTCTCATTCATTGCTTCTAAATTTAAAAAAAAGTTAATTTTAAAAATGCTGTGAAGGTGTGCACATTATTTTTAAAGAAATGCTAGTTAATATCACAGCTTGCCAGAACTGCCAACCTAAGCATAACGCCCAACATTGAAGAAATCAATCTTCTAATTCCAAAGATAGTAAGAAAAAAATCGATAAGTTTGATGTCTCCTTCAAAAGGTAAAATTCAAAGGCTATTTACAGCTGTGGAAGAAAACATTGGCTCCGTCTATGTCATTCGAGATGAAAGTATTTTAATTCAGTTTTAAATACAGATTGAAAAGTCACATTCCAGATGAAGCCATGGAATATTTCTCTACAGAAATATTACACTGGAAATTTAAGATCTCAGATTTGGAAGATTTAGTTATGTGGATACACAACAGTTTAAAAGCTGTGATTTTAAAAAAAATCAGTGGAACAAGCCAATGTAAATGAAAACCATCACGTTTGGGTTTTTGTATCTTCTTGAGACTCTTATTTTACTCTCTTTGCAAACACATGGATGGCTTGGATATCACCAGAAAGAAAAGTCATTAAAACACAGCAGAATCTCGACAAGAAGCTCCAGTGCTGGCTGATGAGACCTGGGCTGGCCTAGAGCAATCACAGCCTAAATGATTCTATCTGCAAGGGCACAGCTTTGCTATAATCAATGACTTCTTGTCACAACTGGGGCTGTTTAGTGAAGAAAAGAGGAGACTGAGGTGGGATCTTCTTAATATTTACAAATATCTAAATGGTGGGTGACAGGAGGTTGGTGCATCCTTTTTTTCTACAGCATCTAGCAACAGGGCAAGGGGTAATGGCATGAAGCTGGAACACAAAAAGTTCAATTTAAATATTAAAAAGAACCTATTTTACTGTGAGGGTGAGGGAGCAGTGGCACAGGCTGCCCAGGGAGTCTCCTTCCTTGGAGGTCTTCAAGACTCACCTGATCTAGGTTGACCTACTTCTGCAGGGGAGTTGGACTAGATGATCTCTAAAGGTCCCTTCCAACCCCTACCATTCTACGATTCTGTGACTCTGTGATATTTACCATAAAAAATGAATTATGAATATACTTTCAACCTCTTGTAATAAAATAAACTGCAATGAGACAAGATTTACCATTACACTTTTCTTGTATGTTGAAAAGAAACATGATATCTTTAAAAATACTACCAGACAGTCAAGATCTGGGTAGAATTATCTGAAATGCTTTTCTTTAATATATAATACAAACACACTTGTATACTATGGTGCAAGATTTAAGGTCATTTAATATTGAGGATTTATTTTAAGCTAGTAGTACAAAAGAATAATAAGAAAAAAGAAAATAAAAGTGCTTTTTCAGGAGCAGTATTGACACAGAAAAGACAAGCTAAAAAAAGGTAAGATAAAGAAAAGATTTCAGAAGATCTTAATAGAGTCCTCGACTTTTCTACCTTGTCCCAGTGAATTAAATGTGTAAGGAAAATAAATTGGCTACAATTTAAATAGACCAGACTATCCTAATTGACTGCTCCAAAATGTGCCCTTTCACTAATGGGTTTGTATTTGTTTTATCCAAGTGTATTTAATCTTACCTCTATCTAAAAAAGGAAGCAGCACACCCATTATAAAGAAGAAAATCTTAAAAATATAAATGCATAGAAATGAGCAAATGTTAATGAAACCTTTGTCAGGGTTAACATAAACTACACATACAACATGTGAAACCAGGCTCTACCTCTCTAATTAAAGTTTTGAATTGACTACTCTTAATATATTGGGCAATCCCCTAAGATTTAAAGTCACCTTCTAAATCTAATTGTGAAGGATCATTTACTCTGCTCCTTTTTCTCTGTAGTATGATAAATTATTCACCTCATAGTCACCAGTACAACTCAGTAAAGGTGATTAAAATCTGGGAAACTAAAGACTCTGCAACGGAGTTGCAATAGAACAGATTGCTCTGGCGACAGAAAGCAAGTGAACTGTTGCAACTGTCACTACAACATAGATTAGTACCCCATTTAAAGGTTAAATTAAAAATGAATGGGTTTTTTTCATAAAAAGTATAGAGCTTGGAACTGATTTGGTAATTAAGGCATTAAGAGCTTAATATCACTATAGTGTTACATTTCTTTATTTGACACCCATTCTCTGTAATCAATGTGTTTGATCATTGTAAATGTTGCAATAGAAAAGCACTGTACTTTTCTCAAAATCTAGAGGACCAAAGACAGCTTTAAATTATATAACTTTAACAAGAGGTCAACATAAGAGAAAATCAACTGTAATCACATATCTGTCACACTTAATTAGATTGTTTTAAACCACCACTGAAGAAGCAGAGCTGGCTCAGCACTTTTTGAAACTCTAGATGAAATGGAACTTTGCTAAGCCTACAATATAAGTCTTTATCTTTGAAATGATGTAAGAGTAGGTATGAAGAAAGGAAGAAAAGGAAGAGCTGGCTGCACTTAACAGAGTTTTAGTGAGCTACAGCATGTTTCAATGAGATGTGGGTATGCAAGCAGAAACTCCATTATCCTAAGATATCTTTCAGTCAGTCTAAAGTCTAAATCCTTTTCTCTTGCTTAGCTTTTTAATCTTTCTCTCCTAAATTTTCTCCAAATGTTTCTTCTTCCACCTCTGTGCTCCATACTCTCTGAGATCTAAGAGTAGCTGTAGCTCCAGTCGTGAGCCTTGTCTCCAACAACATTCTTTTGACCTTTTATGTCAGTGAAGGTGTAGAGGAGACCTTGCTTGTGTTCTTTGCATACACATCAAGACATATCTTCTGAGAAAGCAGGTCTAGAGAATGAAAGATGACTTCTTTAACCTCAGAAATTATCTTCTTTTTTGGTTTCTCTACTTTTAAGAGGTTCTCATAACCTGCATTTCTTCTAATAACTAGTCTTGTCTTTTTGCTATGCCTAACGTTGTGTTTTTAATCTACAGCCTTACACAGACTCTTTAAACAAATGTGATGCTCTCTCCCAGAGACTGAAATGTTCTGTTTATTTCTCGGACACATGGAGCAAGAAAGAGAACTTTCTAAGAAAAGTTGCCTAATAACCTACATTTAAAAAGTTTTAAGAAGAATGAAAAAGAGAAAACAGAGAGATCTGAAATAACAGACAAACGAATAAGACGTTTCTGGTGAAACTTTGTCATAAATATTCTCCAGAGAAATTGAAGAATATAGCAGTAAGTGATCACAGATCTAGGGACTTTTCTTTATGAGGAAAGACTGAAAGAATTGGAATAATCTCTAGAGAAGGCATGATGAGAGAGACGATAACTCAGAAATATATGCTGCTTCAAAGAGAGGAAATTAACTGTTATTGTCCCATCCCCAGAAACAGCATAAACCCTTCACACTTCTTTATCAGCATGATTATTTGTAAAACTGTTTCTAATGATAAGTAAGCATTAGCATATGTTGCAATAAAGAGATGGAATTTATATTATCAGAAGCTTTTAAGAATCCTATAGATACACAGTATGTAGATGATCCTGCTTCAAGGTAACAGAACTTCTAACACCATTTCCATCTGGTTTTCCTCCTGCACTATGCCTCCATCCATTCTAAATCTTACAGCACTCAAAAGAAGCAGAAATATGTTATCTGCTAGTATAATTTAAAGGATTATGACAGAATCTAATTTTTACCTTAGACAATAGGTATTACAAATTAGGTAGGTTCTGGTTATAGTTGGAGATCAGATTTAATCTCACTTTACCATGATAACAAGCAAAAAAGAGGCAGAACTGGATCCTCCATCAACTTGGTTCCAGCAATGCTCTGAAATGCTAAACTAAACCTTCAAATTTAACAGTACTAATTAATGTACTAATCAATTTATCAAGTAAGCAAATGGAAAAAAAAAAGTAGAATGGGAAAAGTAACATTTCAGCAAGGACAATGTGATAAAGCTTTTGAAAAAAGCTCTCAATTCATGATTCTACACACAGGTCCAGATCGCATATTTGAATTTATAATGCTATGATGGAATATTTTAACACATCAGCCTTAAACAAAAAGATGCAGATGGGTATTGCTGTTAAATGGATATTCTGTTTCCCACAAATTAAAATACTTTTCTTGTTGGGTTTTCACTAACTTGTCATAGCAGTACTTAACTAGGAAAAAAATCTGAAGCGAATTACTGTAGGGAAAAGAAAAATGCTGCAAGCTGTTAATTATATTTATTAGAATTATTACAATAAAGAAATTCTTCAAGAACAATCTTTCTCTCTAAAAGTACATTTTCTGTAATTCTGCCAAGGACCTTGATATCAAGGATGATCTGTTTTCAAAGTGAAGTGATGGCTATGAAAGTTAATTCTTGACTGCAGAGAATGAAATTGGTAGAGGTCCCTAACATAATCAGTTCATTCATTTGAAAACAATTGCATTCAACTGGAGCTAAATATTGGAACAGGCCTCTCCTCCATAAAGCCTTTGTTATCCCATCAGTCTAATAATAGAGGTGTTCTGGCAGATTCAAGGGATTCTTTTTCCTCATCAATCCACTGGAGATAGGAAGTGCACACATTTCATGGGCAATTATCTGCTTGTAGCTGCTTTTAACCTCAATGTGGTATTTCTTTCAGTTTGCACTAACATGACAGCTGTGGTAGGTCAAACTGGATCATGTTCCATCATATGAGGAGATGTTATTCCATATATTCTATCACATTTGTTATAAAAGTTAAGTGCCTCCTATTTCAAGCAATAGTTGAAGGAGTACTCTGTCTGCATCAAGGCTAAGAAAGCAAGAAAAGTTTCTAATATTGCGTAGAAAAAAGAAATAAAGGACAGAAAAACTTGAAGTTCAGGAACTCTAACATTTATTTAAAGACTGTAGGGCTTTGGTATTTTGATTGTTTCACATTTATAATCATTAAATCTAGTATTTGGGAAAGAACAATATGCATTACAGTAAACAAAATAAACCAAACCTTCTTCTGGTGTATATACAGCTCTTACTGCTTTCAAAGAAGGAGATCCCAAGCATTTGTGAGGGGACAAGTCATCATTAGATTCATGTACAATATTTCCATTGATCTAAATATGACATATATATTAGTACTGAATTTAGCTATGAAGACTAACTTTGTGTCAGTGTAAGGAAAAATGAAATAGCATCATTTAGTACATTATGGAGTTTTCCAGTGGTTTTGTCAATTGCTGTATATTTATCACATTTTCATCCCAGGGCTAGCAAAAGAAAATGTTTGAAACAAAATTTCACATTCTCAGAACTATCAGTTTGGCAATCAGAAGATAATGACTATGGACTGAAAATTATAAACCTGACACTGCTATGCCTTAAATTATTATTTTCAAATTCAAATTTCTTCTTTGACATATTTCTCTTTCATTTTACAATATTAAATGGTATTTAGGAGTGTAAGTAGTTGGAAAATTGGACACAGTTGACTAAATATCAGACCACAGTCTGCTTTCTAGGACACACATAGTTTCATCTAATGATCATTGTGATCTACAAAATGAAGTTTTATATACTATCTTCCTAAAAGACATTATTTTATGTTTCTATACTGAAGTATCTCAACTGTTATTGTCCGACATGTTAGAAAAAAACCCAACATGTAAATGCCTTCAGATTGATATAGAAAAGTCAGCTGTCACAGTGATCTTGTAATCTAACCTCATTTAATTATTCTCAGATGAACACAATTAGTGCCCACACGTAAAAACACAACATTATTTAAATTTAATATTACATTTTTCATTTTCTCAATTATGGAAAGTGCTTCTTACCAAGAGAAGCACTGTGCATTTGTCTCCCTGTTTTTCATGTATTTTTTACTCACTTTGAGAAGACAATTTCATAATTAGAAGAGTGCAATGAATGTTACACTCAAAATATACATCAATTAATATACATCAAAACTTGTATATTAATATATACACAAAGGATATTTCTGAAGCCTTTCAAGCTGTCCAGTTTGCTTCCCAGATGGATTTTATTGCTAGAATATAAAGTCATGCAGGACATACCATAAACTCATCTCATTTGTATATTTTCCATCAGAAATGTACAAGAAATAACCAGAAATGTTCAAGAAAAAATGCAGAAGTTAGCAGTTACATCTGATCCAAGGTTTATAAAAGTCATTTCTATTAAGAGAACATAATTCAAAAATCCAAGTGCATTGAAGGATGGACGAAGGTTTAGGCATGAATTTATCAAATCTGTGGTAATGAAGGACTGAAAGTATTCATATACAATTGAATGGATGTTAACAAATCCTTGCCTCTGGTAAATTAGCCTAAGCAAGAAAAGTCCCCACACTGATATTTTAGCCAGATTTCCTAGAATGATTTCAGTAAATTTTAAACCTATATATATTACTGGAAGACATACGATCTCTTGGCTCAAATCCAGAAAGTCATTATATCTTTTCGAGGTTGTTTGTTGTATTAGGTACAGCACTAAATCTCCTTCAGCAGCAATTCAAACACCTTGTCATCAGTGCCCTCCAGCAACCTCCTGGGCAGCTGGTGGTCTGCAGTGTTGCCTCTCCAGCAGGTGTCAAGGTGGCTAAAGTCCTCCATGAGGACCACTGCCTATGCTTCCACAGCTGTCTGAAGAAGGACCTCTCTACTTCTTCCCGATCAGTCTATAACAGACATCTGCATAGCATTGCATTGGCAGTCCTTCAACAACATCCTACATCTCCAAGCAAGCGGCAAACATCTCTAGATGACAGATCAGCAGATGGCAGCCTCTGCATTCTGCAGCAGAGAAACTTACTCTGCTATCACTCTGCTTCCTCCTGATGCTCTGCAGGACTCAAGCTGAGTTAGCTCAGATGATGCAATGGATGAAACTCCTAGCAGCTCCTCTGCTGGATGGGCATGGAACCACTTCTGCACCTATAAATCTTCAGATGGAGTAGGAGCCTTTCTTCTGGTGCCAGCAACCACAAACTTCCAGCCTTTTGCCATGACAGGAATTTCCATTTCCAAACCTGATATGCACAAACTCAATCTGCCCCTTCAGTTGGGACTTTGGTCCTTGGTATCCTTGAGAAAATCCAATGAAGCACTTATCATCTCTGATGTTGCACAGCCTGCTGACCTCTTCCTCTATCTGCTTCAGCTGGTGACACATATCCTGAACTCATACATCTAATTCATAGAATCATGGAATCGTTTGGGTTGAAACGGACCTTAAAGATCATCTAGTTCCAACCTCCCTGTCATGAGAAGGGACACCTTCCACCAGATCATCCAGCCTCATCCAGCCTGGCCTTGAACACTTACAGAGATGGAGCACCCACAACCTCTTTAGGCAACTTGTTTCAGTGCCTCACCATCCTCATAGTGAAAAACACTTTACTGATATCTAACGCAAATATACCCTCTTTCATTTTAAAGCCATTACCCCTTGTCCTATCACAGCATCACAGAATCTCAAGTGCTGGAAGGGATCTCAAATGATCATCTAGTCCAACATTCCTACCAA
Source organism: Colius striatus (assembly GCF_028858725.1). NCBI lineage: Eukaryota > Metazoa > Chordata > Aves > Coliiformes > Coliidae > Colius > Colius striatus. The sequence continues at coordinate 12,204,256 of NC_084762.1, forward strand.
AGCAGGACCACCTAGACTAGATCACACAGGAACTCATCCAGGTGGTTTTGGAATGTCCCCAGAGAAGGAGACTCAAAAACCCATCTGGGCAGCCTGTTCCAGTGCTGCCTCACCTGAACAGGGAAGAAGTTTTTCCTTCTGTTTCTTTGGAACTTATGTTCCAGCTTATACTCATCACCTCTTTTCGTATCATTGGAGATCACTGAGAACAGCCTGGCTCCATCCTCCTGACACTTGCCATTTATGTATTTGTAAACATTAATGAAGTCACCGTTCAACCTCCTCCAAGCTGAAGAGCCCCAGCTCCCTCAACCTTTCATCATAAGGGAGATGGTCCACTCTGTCATCTTTGTAGGCTTGTGCTGAACTCTCTCCAGCAGCTCTCCGTCCTTCCTGAACTGAGGGGCCCAGAACTAGACACAATATTTCAGATGTGGTCTCACGATAGCAGAGTACAGAAGGAGGAGAACCTCTCTTGACCTACTGCTCACAGCCTTTCTAATACACGCCAGGATGCCATTGGCCTTCTTGGCCATGAGGGCACATAACTGCATATCCTTGTAAAAACTCCACCCCCATCTTTCTTGTAGGTCACCTTTAGTAACTGGAAGGCTGCTCTAAGGTCTCTCCTTTAGGCTAGGAGTCCCAGTGAGAGGTGTCAGGTACACTTGTAGCCCAAGTACTTGCAGAGTTGCATCTTCCCTCAGGATCTCACTGTTGTTGGAGGCCTTCAGTGTTATAGGGAAAGTGATTTCAATTCCTGCTGAGGACCCATGGCACTTTGCTGAGGACTTATATGCTGATCTGTGTGGTTTCTGGCCCATTCTGTGCACTCATCTGCGTGAAAAGCTGCACAAACTGCTGCATCTCTTGGTTACCTCTGGTAGCTGCACCTAATACATAAAGTCACCTATGTTTGATAACCTCTTGTTGAAAAGTAAGCAGATTATCAATTTTAACCTGCAGTGAAAGCTGACCTTTGAACTATAACTTCAGGTAAACAAAAAAAAAACCCCAAGCACATAAAAGCTTTTAAGACCTAGAAAAAGTATAGAAATGGAAGCAAAGAGGGTAATAGATTAGCTAAGTCCATAATGAATGCACACATTGCATATTAAAACACATTTTTGTTTTCCAGGACAAATGTCATTCTAGCACCTGCAGTTATAAATTCAACTAGGCACATGGAAGCTGTAGAACAACTTCCAAGTTACACACTATTGGGCTGTTTTCCCTGAAAGTGCGATTCTATGCTCTTCATTTGGCAAATGTAGTTTCACTGTGAACATTGTTCATATGCTGCTTGATTACTGTTAATCAGGCTTAATTTACATGAATGGTTTTTGCTAGGACTCAGCAAAGATAATAGTTTTTCTGTCGCTTATCATTTTATGGAGGAAAGGACAGGGAAAAAAGGTAAAAAGAATACAGTAGTTAAATGTTCAGAAAACAAAAGCACAGCTATATGTTCTTAAAATTACACATCTCAGAGGGGTTGTTTGTTTTTTAAGCATTACTTTTTAAAGAACAAAGCAGAAAAAAAAGGACATAGCGAAAATACGACAACTGGGAACCATTTTTCAAAATAAGAATTATTAGGAAAGCTCTTAAAGAAACAATCTGACAAATATTATTACATTCAAACACTGCCCCTGGTTCAATTTGACCTTGAGCTGCAGATTGCTGGAAGCTAGTACAGAATACCATGGAAGACTTTTCCACAATCTGCTAATAAGCATCACTGGAAGCAACTTAATGGACTAGATGAATTTTATAGATAGAAAAACTGTGCTTATATAAAGAAATGTGAGGCTGCATTATGTGAGTGAACAAGCATAGGATCCCTTAAATTGTGTCTGATAATCATCCGTATAATTTTTGCTTAGGGACTCTTTTTAGTACAAATGTTTTCTTGCAAAAAGTGTTTTGACTTAAGGAGGGCCTTGCATCAGATGACCTGTGTATGGTCAAACAACACACCATAGTAGGCTAAACTGAGAATTATGGGAAGACTCTCAGGAGGAAAGTGTACGAAAACAGGGACTTTGTTACTTTAAAGCCTTTTTTCCATTTGTGTTGGAAGAAAAGGATTATTTTGCCTTTTTAATGAGGACAAACAGTATCTACAGAAAAGGAAAACTCAAAAACTTTTCATTCACTAGTTTTAATTAAAAATGATGGGCATGCCATTTGCCAGTGCCCAACTTCTACATGACTCATTGTAATATGATCTAAGAAGAAAGAAAAGAATGTTCAAAACTGCTCTAAAGAATCTCACTGAACACTGTAAAATGTCATGTGTGTTTAATAGGAAGATCCTTGTGAGACAGTGGAAATCATTCTTATTTCTACATTCATTTTTTCTGGTTTTTCTTTGTTTTTTTCTGTGTGAAAGCAAAAGTGAGAGTGAGCTGAGGAATCTCAGCTGCTGAATCCACCCATAAAAATGCATGAAATTATTGACTTCCAAACACAAAGTCAAGTGCTTGAGGATGTAAATATATAGCTGGATAGTTAACTCTAAAAATCAGATATGCCACCAGTGTTAAAATGGACATATTCAGGAAACACCTAGAGGCAAAAGAAAATGCCTGTAGGGGAAATTAAAAACCAAACAAGCAAAGATGCACAATAGCATAAACAAATAGGAATACAAGCTAGCAACGCATAACAAAAAGGTTTGCATTACTTAGAGCAAGACAACAGACAGTAACTAGGAAGAGGTGACCTTGCAGATACAATCTGTGATATTCACATATATATGCACATATATACAGCAAGCCTGCTAGAGTATGACCATCGCTCTGTTGCAGTGGAATTGAATGCAATCTCTGCAGAATGATCAATTGTATCTTTGCACACCATTTAAAATCTTGTTCAGATGCCAGACCTCTGAAGGTCTAATTAATACTAAACCTGCTCCAGTCCAGATTTTGAGAGGTCTGCCATGTTATAGCTCTCTGTAAATCTGATTGCAATGCAGATTGCAAGGAAGTTTTGTCCAGCACATACTAAGGTCCTAAAAATATATCTTCCACATTGCAGAAGATTCCATATTCATTATTTTCCCAGTCTACTAACGAAAAGATTTAGATTATCACTACCGATCATAGCCATGAAAGAAAAATGAAGCCTCTGACTTACCTCTCAAAAAAGAGTTTACCAAATGTTTCCTGCTGAGTAGATATTAAAAAAATCTGATGGACCAGCTGCAATCTCATAGTTTAAACCATGGATTAAATAAGAAAAAGGCAAATATGTAAGAAATATAGATGCATATTAACAGAAGCTGGAAGTCTGGCTTGTGAAATTACAAATGTGACGTCCCATCCACATAGCTAATAACACCTAATTTTTGTACGAGATTCACTATAATGGCAATTAGTACACAGTGCCAGATATAAAGACCATAAACCTCTTGTTAAAACTCCACAGAATCACAGGATGGAAGAGACTTCTTGAGGCTATCTGATCCAAACCTTTGCACAAGCAGGGAAATTAGGTTTTATCTCATCTCGTTATAATTTACTGCTAGAATATCAATGACAGCGTTAGGACAGCTAAAGTTTTCCAATTGAGTTAATATGTCCATTATCAGAAAATATTTTCTTGAATCAAAATAGAAGTCAAAGCTTCCAAGATAATTTTTATTTTAAAGCTTTGGGCTCAGAAAACTGGGGCATTTTCTCTTTGACAAATTAGAGTTTCATCTGATTGTCTTAAAAAGGTTATTGCAGCAAACAAGAAAATCAAATGTCATTTGAAAAAAAACACTAAGTATTTCAGTTTTAATCTGTTCACCTGCTTATTTTTGTCACTTCAACATCCTTAAAAATCAAAAAAATATTGACTCCAAAAATCAGTTAAAACAGACACTTTTTAGTAGCTTTTATTTCTAATATTGCATTTTGGGGGTAGGAATCAAATATTGCTTGTAGAATTTTAGTATCTATAAATGCTCCATTGCTTGGCACAGTGCAGTCCCATGCCCATTCCAGAGTACTGCCATTGAAAAGTAAATTGAGACAGATCAATGTTACTAAAAACTTTGCAAGGCTAGCAGTGTTAAGCACCACAGAAGTTTGTGCACTCTAAATCTGATTTACCAGAAAAAAAATAGCATAATTAATATCCTTTTATGTTGACGTAGTCAGATCCTAGATTACCACAAGATAAATAGTTTGGCTTCAAGAACATTGAGGAAAACAGCATGCATCTCACAGACTAAATGAAAAACATTTAGAACTATTGGTGTCAGGAGGTTGGGACATCTCTATTTTCTATAATAGCTAGCAAGAGGACAAGGGGTAATGGGATGAAGCTGGAACACAAAAAGTTCCACTTAAATATAACAAAAAACTATGTCAGGGTGACAGAGCAGAGGAACAGGCTGCCCAGAGGGGTTGTGGAGTCTCCTTCCTTGGAGGTTTTCAAGACCCTCCTGGATATGTTCCTATGCGACCTGATCTAGGTGACCCTGCTTCTGCCAGGTGGTTGGACTGGATGATCTCTAAAGGTTCCTTCCAACCCCTACCATTCTATGATTCTATGACTCTATGATTCTATGATTCTATGATACATGTTTTCTCAGTATATGCAAAGATGATGCTTTATGCTTCAGACAAATCTTTCTCCTTTCTTTTAGTGCTCTCATTGAACTATCCTCTTTATCTGCCTCCAGAATGTTTGAGATGCACCGCTACTGACAGCAGGAACTAATAAGTTGAAATAAACTGAAGTACATGCAGACATAACCAGAGTGCTAACCAAGTAGATTGCTTAATGAGCTCCTGGCAGTCCTCTATGGGTATTTAATGAGGAAGAAGTCTAAATCTCATTCATTATAATTTGACAGAGGTACATTATAATATGACAAAATTTGTCCTGAAAATAAGATGTAAGGCCATGTGACACTTTGAGCATATCACCACTACAAATTCACCTTCAGTTTTAACCTGGTTCATAGCCCAGCTTCACACATCTTTTGAAAAAAATAGTCTTAGTCTGATGCTTCCATGATTTGAAAGAGTGAGTTTGTTCACACTAAGAGAGTCCCATTTTTTAGAGACAGATTAATTTGTAATGAGGATGTTTTGAAAGTGTATTTGTGTAGGCCACAAATTCTGATAGTCCTCATGTCACATCCAGCTTTTTCACATACTCATTTCTCATCTCCTGCATAGTGGAAGCAGTTGTTTAGTATGAAACTCTTTCATTTAATCTTTTCTTGAGTAGCCTGCTTCTATGATAACAAACAGGATAGTCAATGAGCTCTAAAATGTGTCATTTCAACGTGTGCTAATAAAGAATAATGAATTACTTCAGGTTCTGGTTATGCTGTTATGTGTGGTTTTGGGAGACAGAGAGTATGACTTTAGGAGAAGGATTTAATCTCTGTGGTGGCAGACAAATATCTGGCTAGCAGAGATGTTTCAGTGAAAGAAAATAAATGGTTGGGTTTTAGCTTTAGAAACTAAAGCTAAGGAAGGCAAGAGAGTGAAAAAAATAATCTTAAAAGAAAGGTGTGGAAGAACAGGACCAAACTGCAGAAGAGTAAACAGTGCTGGAACTTACTGAGGTCAGGTAGTGTGACAATATGAATTGTTTATAAATCTTAATGCTCTTTTAGACACTACCAACTTGGCCAAAAAATTACTATAACAAATAAAATTGCATCAGAAATATGAGTCACATCTCGTGTCTGATGTCAATAAAAGTCTTGCTTTCAGAAACATTACAATTTGTTGGTGTAGTTCTAAGCTCTAAGTCACAATCTACCTTCATGGTGTTTCTTTCCCACTTTTGTTACTTGGGAAATGAAACAAGCATAGGGGAGAAAAGAACCTTGTCATATAAAAACGATATTCTTAGGCAGAAAAAAATCAAACCCAATCCCTTTAGAGTGCAAAACCTTTCTGTTCCTTGAATATAAAGGAATAGAATATCAGTCAGTCTGTATAATCACAAAAATAGGATGCAAATTTGGCTTAAAAGGAGGCTGTTTTTTTTCTGTGAAGAGTTTCCTGATAAATCATTTAATTCTAGGAAAGATTTATACCTCTTGATGTTATGAGAAATTTTGTTAGCAAGTACTTTTTTTCCCTTTTCTCACTTTCTTCTCTTCATGATGACTTGTGGGAGAGGAATTCCAAGGTCAATTTTTTGCATCTGAAATTCTTACCTCACTAGGTCCATATCTTAAACATGAAATAAAGAAATAGTGAACCAATACAAGTTTAAACTTATCAACCATTATTCGCTGTTTATTATTTTAGACAAGAAGCCTATGTATTTATTTTTCAGCATTTTGTATTTCTGTTGTACTGCCAGTAGATGGCCTTGCACAGGGAGGGTAATCATCATGAAAACAAGGAATGTCTGAGATGTGATCTACCAGAACAGACACTGGGTACCCAAAGGAAAATTACAGAATGGCCACACTTAGAATAGCATCAGAGGAGGCCAAAGAAGCACATCATATTTTGAGAACTGAATTTAGGAACTCATCATGCTGGTAGGTGATGTCTGCACTACCACAGGAATCAGCAGAAGCAGTGTACTGGGACTCCCACCTGTACTACTGTAAACACAGAAATGCCAATAGTGGGTCAAATTGAAAAATCCATCTCACTATATATGTAACAGGATGCTTAGAGAATGGTATAATAACAGGTCAAACATTGTAATGATTTTTGTTCTCAATATACTTTCCCAGCTTTCAAAAATCAATGAATTTCTTGAGCTACAGATTACATTTATGTTCAGTATGCCTTCAGTAGAAAATCTCTTCCCACTTAGTTTTTGGGTTGACAAATTCAGCACAGCACTGCATCCTCTTAGGAGACAGGAGGCCTCATTACCTGGCATATGGAGGAAGCTGAAGATTTTCATTCTTGACCAGCAAGTGCTTCAGGCAGACCGTCCAAACCAGTGAAGTCAAAGGCAGGGGCCTGGGAGAATGAAGAACTGCCCACTGGAAGAGGGCATAAACCTGAAGATGCATAAGTCCCTAGGACCCGATGAGATGAATCCATGGGTCCTGATGAAGTGGCTAAGTCACTATCCATCATATTTAAGAAGTCGTCAGTCTGGTGATGTTCTCACTGACTGGAACAGGGGAAATATAATTAATATATAATTAATATTTTTTAAAAGGAAATTAAGGAAAACCCAGGGAACTACAGGTCAGTCAGTCTAGTTTTTGTACCAAGCAAGACCATGGAGCAGATACTCCTGGAAAATATGCTAAGGCATGGAAAACCAGTAGCAATAACATGAATGGCATTAGTCACTGACATCTCAATTGTTGTATAGGTAGCTTCTATCCTACTGTAACAAAAGCTGTCAACCCTGCCAGTGCAAAATTGCAACTAACATTTCTTCTCTGAGGTGGTTTAAGTTCACATTTTGTCAGAGCACTGGAGAGTAGGCTGTAAAAATGAAACTGTTCAGACATTAAACTTAAAATCACTTCTGATGCATGGCATCACTCATATGGCAAAGATGCACTGCTGTTGCATCTACACTTGCCTTGAAGAAAGATCAAGAAAATATGTTGACTGACACATCTCAAGTTTTAGATATTTGAAGAAAGAATGGTTTGAACTTATGAGTTTATGAGTGACCAATAGAGTCACTGTATCATTTTCAAGCAATCTCTGACTTCACACACAACAATAGTATACAATTTAACTGAATACCATCATTACTTGCCTCAAAGTCAATTCCTGCACCATTTTTAACTAACTTGTAGATACTTAAATTGTCAGACAGGCACCTGCAGCACTCTAAAGTTGCAGCTCCCAAGATCACATCTGCAACTTATTTCTGAATTGGAAATCCCTTTCCTGATGGGATCTGATATAGAATATTTCTGATTCTGAATGTTCACCTTCATAAAGATATTCCTCAGATCCATACCCTTAGTGTCAGTGCTGAACATCTCATAATGCTACAATCATATGGACCAACCTCGCACTAACTCTCCCTCACCCGAAACCTCAGTCTACAGGATAAAGTGCAAATGTCAGCGTCTTGAATGTAAAAGCTGCTTTCCAGGGAGTCCTCTCATCTTCCCATTGTGTAAACTGAGACATTGCCTCAGCACTCACAGAGATGATAAACATAGGTAGAAAAAATTAATTCTCTTTTGATGAGATATTCCATGTTCTTGCACTAGGTGAAAAATCCCACATAAAACTTGGAAGGCTTAGTGTTGCTCTCAGCAAACTCAAACCCCAATATACTCTGCAAATTAAACAGATCTCCAGGTGTTTTTGCAAGTATTCTGTCACTATATTGCTTAATGCAATTGCCTTAATATGTTTTTATCATATTGTCAAAATTGCTATGAAAACAGTAATCACTTAATCTATACTTCTGTGTATAATTAGACTAAATTCTATGACCCTCCAAATTCTCCTCAGTAAAATGTTGCCTATGTTCTGATATATAAGAAGGCTTACTTATCTCCTTCTCACTGTAACTGATTATATTTCACCATTTTTCCCATTTCTTATTTGCTTTCCTCTTTATTTTCTTATTTTTATTTCCCTGTTGTTCCTTCAGAACAGAATCAGTTCAATACTTTACAATGAAACAGACTAGTTTCTTTCCCTGAGGCAAAGGCATTGATATGACTTAAGTTTTAGATTTTTTAAGAAAGAACAGGTAGTTTCTCTGAACTGTACAGGTAATCAGGGCAGAGTTAATTGAATACAAATATTTTAATTTTGGTGCAACTAAACATAAAAATCATAGTTCTACAAAACTTTCACACAAGCTTTTGCTAAGACTAACAAAATATTAAAATTGATTGAGATATTATATCATATTAGAATATTTTGCTTTAGAAGTCCCTAGCTGTGGGCATAATTTGTCAAATAATCTATTTAATCTACACTGCTAAATCACTTTATCTTCAATTACACAGTGTCTTATCAAATCTCAGAAGATTTTTTTCATCTGTGATTGAATTTTTGAAGTCTGGTATTTTCAAAATACATTAAGCATGACAGAATCACAGAATCCCAGGGATAGGAAGGGATCTCGAAAGATCATTCAGTCCAATCCCCTTGCCAGAGCAGGGTCACCTGGAGTAGGTCACACAGGAACTTGTCCAGATGGATTTGGAATGTCTCCAGAAAAGGAGACTCCATAACCCATCTGGGCAGCCCCTTCCAGTGCTCCATCACCTGAACAGTGCAGAAATTTTTCCTTGTATTTCTTTGGTCCCTCTTATGTTCCAGCTTGTACCCATTGCCCCTTGTCCTATCATTGGCCATCACTGAGAACAGCCTGGCTCCATCCTCCTGACACCCACCCTTTACGTATTTGTAAACATTAATGAGGTCACCCCTCAGCCTCCTCTTCTCCAAGCTAAAGAGCCCCAGCTCCCTCAGCCTTTCATCAGAAGGAAGATGCTCCACTCCCCTCATCACCTTTGTGGCCCTGTGCTGAACTCTCTCTAGCAGCTCCCTGTCCTTCTTGAACTGAGGCGCCCAGAACTGGACACAATATTCCAGGATGTGGTCTCACAAGGGCAGAGTAAGGGGGAGGAGAACCTCACTCAACCTGCTGCCCACACTCCTTCTAATACATCCCAGGATGCCATTGGCTTTCTTGGCCATGAGGGCATGTTGCTGGTTCACGGACATCCTGCTGCCCACCAGCACCCCAAGGTCCCTTTCCCCGACATTATTCTCTAAAAGTTCACTCTCCAACCTGTACTGCTACATAGGGTTATTCTTTTCCATATGCAAGACTACACCTGCCCTTGTTCAATTCCATTAGATTTCTCTGTGCCCAACTCTCCACCCTGTCCAGGTCTCGTTGAATGGCAGCACAGGCTTCTGGTGTGTCAGTCACTGCCCCCAGTTTAGTATCATCAGAAAACTTGCTGACAGTGCCCTCTGTTCCCTCATCAAGGTCATTAATGAATATATTGAACAGTACTGGTCTCAGCACCAACCCCTGAGGGACTCCACTAGATGCAGGCCTCCAACTAGACCCTGTCCCATTGATCACAATCCTCTGCCTTCGTCCCTTCAACCCTACCTGATCATCCAGCCCACATTTTCTCAGTTTTGCCACAAGGATGTTGTGGGAGATGATGTCAAAAAATGAAATTATTTCTTTCACTCCAAGGTAACATTTCCATATTATCCAAAACAGGATTGGGGTCATCAACTTGCATTTTACATAGCTTCTAGCACTATAACTATTTCTGAGTTTTGATGGGAGGACCATGTATATATGGAAAGAAAAAAAGGACTTTCCCTGATTACCTCCTCAGTGGTTTTGCATCTAATTTCCAAACAGAACTTTTTGTGTCCCAGAGTTTTGGGACAGGGAGTTACTTCTTTGTGAAACTGAGGGAAAGCTCATATAAAGGCACATCCTATGTAGGCCTAATGCAACAGAAACTGGGGTATCACTGAGTAGAAAATTGAAAGAAAAGTGAGCTAACCCAGATGACAGCATATAAATGTCAGCTTTTCAAAGGTACTCTCCAGTTATATGGAGACAGATGGATTTTGTGAAGGCCACTCTGCAGGACAAAGCTGTTGTTGAAGCATTAGATAGTGAAGCCTGTCCTGGATTTTTCTTTGTTTTAAAATGAGGACAGGTTCACGACCATATCATGAGAAAAAGACCGGAGAAGACTTAAGGAAAAGAATCTGAGAGAACAAAAAGCACATAAGTCAAAGGTGGAACAAAATAAAGTAATGATGAGGACGGTCAAGAGATTAGATGACATAAAATCTCAGGGAAGAGGACAGTTAGGGAAGACTAGGTGTAAAGTATGTATGTCACTACTGAGGAAATTAAAAAACAGCATAGGAAGGGAGGAGGAAAGGTCAAGGAAAGGTGCTGCTGTCATCATTCTTTGTTCTCTTTCCTAAAAGTCTCCCTATCCCATTTCACTGTCTCAAAATTGGTTGCTGTTTCGAATCTTATCACCTGAAGTCAATTTGACAATTTCTTCAGTTAGCAGTGCCTTCTGTGCTATCATGTTGCATATGTGGCTGTTCCATACTAAGCCTGCAATATTGTAGAGATATTTGAACTTTACATTTTTGATTGCTTTCCTTTCCATACTCTTCTTTAAAGCATTGGCATTGATTAGATCTACAAATGCATTACATATCCTTGCTTCTCCATGTTCTCACTATCCCTAACTGCTCACTGTTACTGAATTTCCTCTTCCAACGCCATCTCATGCTTTTGAATTACAAACTGGATATATATTTCAGAAGAGACAAATGGCAGTCAAAAAAAATAGTGAGCATTTTAGAAAGTCTGAATTCAATCTTTGCTCATATACTCTTACACATCTCGGATGGGTAATGCAATTCCTGTCATTTATTACCAGGCTCTGTTGAAATGATCAGCAGCATTTGGAATATATGTCTTTGTAATTCAGTCTAAGGCACTAAATTCAGACACAGTGGTGCAAGAACTGAACACCATAGCAACAGCTTTATGTACCTGCAATTTTTTATCATCTGGTCTCCTGGCGCTTTCATGAAATCAACATCATTATTTTGGTGGTCACTTTGCCTGCTTCATTGCTGCATGCTAGAAGATAAATCCCAGTGCCTGTCTGCTCTTTATTACTGGGTATTTTTAGCTAAGTGTGTTGATTTAGCTCTAATTACTTATAAGCAGTGTCAGATAAATTAAATATTTCCAGATGAGTATTTCATTAAGTCTTTTTAATCAATTTTATTAAGGTAGTAACTCACCAAATCAACATGTTTAATTGGCCAAGAAAGTTAGAAAGAGTAAAAACAGTATCACAGTCAAATTGAAGACTTGGGTAAAATAAAACCTAGACTCATGATGGACTGCACACTGTGAAAGATCTTGGACAAGTCATCTACACCTGGAACCTCACATTTAGATACAGACTTTAACTCTTTTCCATGTTCTTATCAAGACTTTCTTACAAACTCTGTAAACCATCACTAGGATATGAGTTGCTGGGTTTTTTTCTCTTCTTCTCTGTTTTATCAAACAACTCACTTCAGACTAATCCTTTACCCAAGACTATATTCCTTTGAGCTCCAAATCAAGTGTGGCACCAGCCTGTTAAAGGAGAGCTGTGGGTCTCAGAGCTACTGTCAAAGAAATAGATGCCCCATTACATTTCTTCTATTCCTATAATTTAGTCCAATAGGTAGCTTAAGTTTGATATCAGAATAACTTTCTAATTTGACTTCTGCAGTATTTAAAGAATTCAACAATCCCTTATTTGATGTCATGAGGGCTAGCCCACCATGGACACTGTAAAAATGTGGATAGTATCTGCCCTTTCTTGTCCTAACTGTCTTTGCACCTTTCTCTGCATTTTGTGGGGCCTTGTTGGCCTGAATTAACATGATTTTGCATAGTATTTGACTTAAATCTCAAGTGCTGCTTAAAGCACTGAGGAATCCAGGGCAAGAATGGCTCTGTACAAAACCAACCTAAGTGTTCCTGCTCTCCACTCCCCTTGTTGGGCAAAGTGCAGGGATCAACAGACAAAATGTTTATGGGACGAGCTCACCTTTGCCTGCATATTTTAGCTTAAACTGAACAGTGCTCAAGTGTGACTATGCTTTCTCCTCACGTAATCAACCCTTGAGGCAGTACTGCAGTAATTTTATCCCTGTGTTAATAAACTGAGTTATTGATACACTGGTGGGACAGTAAAAAAGAAAAAAAGAAATAAGCTGAACATCTCCAGTCACTTTCATGTGCTTTTTAAAAATCTATTAAAATGCAGGAAAGTACTGTGAGCTTCCAAATTTGGCTTTTTTCATAGGAATGTAAACACTCTGGAAGTTTACAAATACTCTAACAGCAAATGCTATTAAATCCTGTATGTTTTCAGACATCTCAGGCTCTCAAATAGCATGTTTGTCCAGTACTAGAAGCCAGCTGACAAACATAATACCTACAATCAAAAATATTGTCACTTTGTCACATAACACTGGAGTGTAGCATTAACACCTCCATGGAAGAGCAGAAATCAGAGAAGCCTTGCAGGCTGTTTTATCAGTGAGTAAGAAGGCAGAATGTATGCAGAGTCCATCTCCTCAGTGTTGCTTTTTTCCATGTAGATGTCTTGATGTCTCTTGAGACTATTTGCTATTGCTCAGGGATCTCTTTCTCAAGAATAGAAGAATCATATAATAAACAAAATGGAGGAGGGCAATCTCCAGATTGTTGTACAGATCTATAGTCTAGTGCCATGCAGTAAATACTTTCAACACTGAATATTTGATTGCATGCTAAGAAAAAATCTGTTTCTTGTGACAATACTGTCAAGCAGCAGCTAGCACTTATTTCAGAGTCTTGTTCCAGCTCCATCGGAATTAACAGAGTTTTACACAAGTCCTATTCCACAGAATCATATGGGAAAAATAAGCAGTGACAGTATTTAGGAAAAAAAAATAGTAATATAATTTCTATAAAGATGGTCAAATAAATATGTCTCTTTCCACACGACAAGAGCTAATTATCCTGTAGAATTCAACAGCTTTACAGTATACCAGAAATGGCTTATTGTATTAATAAGCAGTACTTAAAATAAGCAAGGAAGGAAGAGGGGCTTTCTTGCCTGTGGTAGTGCACAGCACCATCTCTGGACACGGCTAAGTTATCCATGCCAACTGTGATTTTTGTCCTTGGCTTAAAAAGCTGCTTCTGAAAAGCAGAATGTTTGTCTTTGGAAAACAAGACGCTGCCCTAAGTAGAGAGCTTTATCAAAGTATCACCAAAATAGTGCCAAGTGCTATCCAATACTTTGAAAATTGTTTTTTTTTTTTTGTTATCTAAACCTTTCCTCACTGTGGAGCTTTTAGTGTCACCTACCTGTAGCACAAGACATTTATTAAAAAAAACCTGAGCAGCAGTATTATCCTTTTTGTCTATTACTCATTGATGAAGAGAAGCAGAGAGGGTTTGGCAGTAAACAAGCTCGAGCTCATTCCTCCATTTGTTTTATTTATTTTTGCAGTCTATTTTAAATGGATTCTCTCTTGGGCTTCTTGCTTCTGCAAGCAGTAAATCAGGTAGTGGAGCAAAAGAATGCTTGAAAGGACCACAGCATCAGTTGGGCTTAAACAGCTCCATCGTATCAGAGCAAAAAGGTCAGTCTCACTGTAACAAACCCAGTTTTAGAAAGCTAATGTCTTCTGCTTTTTCACATAAATGTTGGTTTAATGTATGTGATGTCAGTATTTCAAACTGTGACTGTATCATCAGACCAAAGCAATTCTATTCCTCCTGAAAAGTGGTACTCAACATTTTGCTCTTAATCCATAATTCAAACAGGTATGGGTGTATAAAAATACAGAATAATTACCTTCATGTTTATATGATGTTATTCAAGTTATCTTCCTCAACACCTCCCTCCCCCTGTCCCCCCTCCAGACTTCCAATTTCCACCTAGCTATATAGTGAGAGCCATAAGGTGTAGAAACCAGAAAATCCCACATAAGCCTCAGTATGAAATGCGAAAGGTTAAGCAGTTGATAATGCATAAGGCTTTTTCCTGTACTTCTCCATAGCAAATAAAAGCATTTCAGGAGAAGTAATCTGCAAGAGATGAAATATGCAGGTATGTGAACATTCATAAGGTAAAGTTCTATTCTGTATGTTCGCATGTGTAATGACTGACCTGCACCTCAGTGAACCTTGCCTCCTATTTCTATCCCTTCTTATTGCAGTTAAGAGAAGTTACATCTACTTGCTATCTGACCTAAGGCAGCCTGTAGAGTGCCTAACCTCTCTCGTAATTGTGCTGAATCTAGAAGGTGGAATTAAAAAACTCTGTTTCCTTAGAGTTCAAAATTCCCAAAGGACTTCTAATAAATATGCTGGATCAGAAGGCACAAATAATGTAAAAAATCCATTCAGCATTCCTAGTCACAGGTTATCAGTAACAGAAGACTTCCAGTCTAATTAAGTGAACAGACATAGCAGCCTATGTTGTATGTCTCTCGAACACAAATTGGCCACTCTGTCTCCAGGCCAGAGTTCACTGCTTTTGAAATAATAGGATTTAAAATGTAGATAATGCTACAAATTAGGTTAAACACATAATGATCACAGATGTGGAAGAAATAGCTTGAAAATGTAAAAGCAAATAGACTAAAATACTACCTCTGGTTGCAATTTAACATTTGCTACTATAATAATACAACCATATGTCTATCGTGTAACTGGGGCACAAAGCCAGTCCCATTCCTGGGAAAGTAATACTAAAGTAATGGCTATACTGGGACATGTTAAAAAGATCTACTTCTCTGATTGTATTTTAAGTTAAAATCATCTACATTCATTTTAAAACCATAATTATGTTACAATTAGATATTGATCATTACACATAATGCTTTCACACACAGGTGCCTAATTACTATTTTTTGAGGGAGTTACAGTTCCACTCTGATAAACCTTTAGAGTCAAATTTATCTTTATCATCTTTATTATTATTTTCCCTTAATGACCTGACATCTCAGTGCAGGAGATTAGAAAGGAGGCAAGAGGGAAAAAGAGTCGCTAACATGAGTCTAAAAGATCAAGCAACCAATGAGCTCACAACTTCAGCTTTCAAAATATTCTGAAGAAGCCTGTGGATGGTGCCTTTTGGAAAAGTTTGTCAGAAATATGGTGTCTGATTAGATGCACATTTAGGCAGCTACCTTCTTGTGACTTTATGACTTTTTCATAAACTCTCAGGAGCTAAAATAATGCAATGGGAGGAAGAAGGTAAGGAGGGAAAAAATAAAGCAAAAGAAAGAATAAAAATGAACAGCATGAAGAAAGCAGAAATGAGCTAAAGTGAAAAGACTGAGCATAGAAGAAGGAGTATGTAATGTATGAATGAAAGTCAATAAGCCAGTCAGTTCAGGTCAGATAAATTTCATAAAAAGTTGTAGAAAACCTGATCAGATACATAAGGCTGCAAGAGAAAGTTTCTGATGATCTAGCTGTTGGCCATCACTTGCATTGTTGGCTTTAAGTAAACTGAAAGCTCAATTATTATAATATATTCATTTTAGCATCTCAGTATGACTTTTACTGTTTAATTTAAAAAGCAGACTTTGAACGAATAACAGTCTCATTAACATGTCACAGTCAACTGGAAAGATAGGAGATTTTTCTATTTGAGAAACAGTATGCTTATAATTTAATATAGACTGTAGAAAAGAAATGTTAAATAACATGAGCTGAAATGTAAGGGCTAACTTCTATTTTAATTCAGATGAAAAATCTCCTGTGGTTTCTATAACAATAACACAGAAAACAACCTGATGGGTACGCTGTTGTAAGAAATCACGTGTGATGTCTACCTACCACTGTCAGACAGTTAACATGTCACTATTACTTCACTAAATAATCACAGAAAGATACAGATACCCAGTCCATGCCAACTTACTCCAGATACCCCTACTTTCAATTTCTTCTGTAATGAGAATTCTAGTTTGGGGATCTTTCCTTAAAGGTTATTTTGTGGTGAATATGATGGCTTTTAGAGCCTACTAGCTGATCGTACACTGTTGCAGAGCAAGCATTTGTTAGCTGCTCCTTCCCACCATTCTGGCACCCTACCAGCCATTCTAAACCTCCCATGGGGATACATCAGTAAAGGGCAGTGTGCCAGAAATCCAGATCTGAGCCATGGCCTAATAAAACTATCCTGCATATCTGATCCATCAATAATGCTTCATTCTGGGCTTTTTCACTCGACCCTTGGGTGTTTCAATATTGCTTCAGAGCAACTGATTTCTGTGCTTATTCTTGACATTATGTTACTTAAAAAAACTGTTTCACAAATTGATTCAGCATCTCTTTTAAGCAGTTAAATTGCAGTTCTCTGAAGAGTTCCAAAGCTTAAACTTTGTAATTTATTAGCAGAAATAATAAAAATGAACAGTCATTGCCACACAAGAGAGATTTCTTACGTGCTTCAGTGTCTTCTGCTTCACTTCTCTCCTGAGAATTAGGCATTGTTAAAATCAGACACTGACATTTCTTATTGTATGCTCCACTTCAGCATGATGTAGTTAATGTTAGACTCTAAGACCACAAACTTTACAGTAGCCTTTTATTGCTGGTTTGGGTCTTCCTGATGTCAAAATTCTCCTGAGCTTTAATTAGGGTCTCTACATCCCTTAGGTATTCAACTTCTCTTAAAAAAGCAGGACGTTCTCTCACCAAATGATGCCTCAGGATTTGCCTGGCTATGTAATAGTTATTCATGTAACTAAACTCTTAGGTTTGTACATGCAATCAGAAGCACAATCTGCACAAAGGAGATGAAGTGAGACTAAGCCTTGGAACCAGAGTATTACTGCTGCTCTGGGTAATAATAATAATAAAAAAAAGTAACACTGAAGAAGGTCTAAGACTGAATATTGAGCAAAGCTTTTTTCTTCCCAGAGGACAAGCAGGTGGCTGAGCTATGCTCAGTGAGGAAGCACAGTTCCTTAGATTTTTTTTAAGGAAAAAGGAGAAAACATGAAAGTTACAAAGGGGAGTATTAATGACAACAATTCCCTAACACACCACAGAACTTGTCGGTAGCAGTTTGAAAACAGCAGTTAAAGGCAAAGGCTAATCTGCTGCCATTGCAACTGGAAAACTAAATAAAATAGACTGGTGGCAGATTTCTTGGCTTCAGACGGTGTCTTCTACAGGACACATGTATCAAGAAAAAATTAGCAAAATGTCTTGCACGGAAGAACTGGACAGATAAAAATGACACTGGAGGTGAAGCTCTCTGAGAGAGGAGAACTGTGCAGGTTCTGAAACAGAAGTGCATCTGTACTTGTCAGCAGCAAGCATCAACAAAAAGGATGAGTTTCAGATCATAGAATGGTAGGGGTTGGAAGGGACCTTTGGAAATTGTCCAGTCCAACACCCCTGCAGAAGCAGGTTCACCTAGATCAGGTCACACAGGAACACGTCCAGGCAGGTCTTGAAGACTCCCAAGGAAGGATTTTCCACATCCCCCCTGGGCAGCCTGTGCCAGGGCTCCCTCACTTGAACAGTAAAACAGTTTTTTCTTATGTTTAAATGACAGCTTAATTTCCAACAGCACCCCTGAAAAACTCTAGAATATGTAATAGCTGTAACATGTTTTCACTAACTGAGGCTTGGAAAGCAAACCAGGAAGCTGTATGGTAGAAATGAGAGCAAGTATTTGAGGTTACACAAGAAATGAAATGTAGAAGGGAGAATTTATCAGGGAATAAAAAAATAAACAATAACAAAAAAAAAGAACAACAACAACAACAAAAGATAGACTTTGACAGACATAAAACTGAAGAAACAACCCAGAGCCTTGTAGATTTGAAGGACAGTGCTTGCAGGATGCTGGAAGATGCAGCAATCAGAATTTGCCACTCTTTATACCTGTGTCTCTACATAGGACAGTATCCTGATCATAGAATCATAGAATGGTAGGGGTTGGAAGGGAGCTTTAGAGATCATCTAGTCCAATCCCCTTGCAGAAGCAGGGTCATCTAGATCAGGTCACATAGGAACATGTCCAGGCAGGTCTTGAAAACTTCCAAGGAAGGAGACTCCACAACCCCTCTGGGCAGCCTCTGCCACTGCTTCACCTGAACAGTGAAATAGTTTCTTCTTGTATTTAAGTGGAACTTTTTGTGTTCCAGCTTCATCCCATTACTCCTTGTCCTATTGCTAGCTACTATGGAAATAAAGGGATATCCCAACCTCCTGACACCCACCCTTTAGATATTTATAAATGTTAATAAGATCTCCCCTCAATCTCCTCTTCTCCAGACTAAACAGCCCCAGTTTCTGCAGCCTTTCCACATATGAAAAATGTTCCAGTCCCCTGATCATCTTGGTGACCCTCTGCTGGACTCTCTCCAGAAGTTCTCTGTCCCTCTTGAGCTGAGGAGCTCAGAATTGGACACAGGACTCCAGATGAGGCCTCACCAGGGCAGAGTAAAGGGGGAGAAGAACCTCCCTTGGCCACACTCTTCTTGATGCATCCCAGGATACCATTGGCCTTCTTGGCCACGAGGGCACATTGCTGCCTCATATTTAGTTTATTATCAATCAGGATTCCCAGGTCTCTTTCTGCAGAGCTGCTCTCCAGCAGTTCGATCCCCAGCCCATACTGGTGCATGGGATTGTTCCTTCCCAGATGCAGGACTCTGCACTTGTCCTTGTTGAACCTCATGAGGTTCCTCTCTGCCCACTGAATGGCAGCACAGCCTTCTGGGGAATCAGCCAGTCCTCCCAGTTTAGTATCATCAGGGAACTTGCACTCTGTCCCCTCATCCAGGTCATTGATGAAGATGATACAGCAGCTGAAACTAAGAACCTCAGATACTACAAGACTGAAGGCAGAAAGGTTTGTAAACCAAGCCAGAGCCTAATTAAACAAAACATGTAGCACCACAAATTCTAATAAACACTTTTTTTTCCCAGCTTTGCTCAGCAAAAGAAGAGGTTAAGTAAAAAAACCCCAAAAAACCAATATCTGCTCTACATGTAAAAACATGTACAGATATAATGGAAAATCTCATTAGATTTCCATGGAAAGATTAACATGTATCAATTCTTAGCACCTTGTTAAGGATTTGTGTTTAAAACACTCATGGGTCATGAGTCATAAAAGTCACAGCACATTTAGAGAGATCAAATTTTTCCCTTTCATATTACCTAACATAAAATGCCATATCATTAATGTTTATGAATATATAAAGGGTGAGTGTCAGGAGGATGGAGCCAGGCTGTTCTCAGTGATGTCCAATGATAGGAAAAGGGGCAACAAGTTGGAATGTAAGAGGTTTTAAAGAAACACAACGAAAATCTTTACTCTGAGGGTGACAGAGCATTGCAACAGGCTGCCCAGATGGGTTGTGGAGTCTCCTTCTCTGGGGATATTCAAAACCTACCTGGATGAGTTCCTGTGTGACCTCCTCTAGGTGATTCCGCTCTGGCAGGGGAGTTGGACTGGATGATCTTTCAAGGTCCCTTCCAACCCTTAAGATTTTGTGATATCAGATACATATAGCTACATATAGAGGCTGCTGCTCTAGGCATCTAAGCTACAGGTTTTGAATAAGCTTTGAATGGGTGCGTTTTCTTCATTACGCAAAACCTGCAGCACAGAAATTTCTATGCAAATAGTTCTGTTCTTTGTGACTTATGGGGGAACAAGGACAATTTATTTTACATCATACTAGATTTTTCAGAATTCCAGCAACAGGCTTAGTGCTCATTTCCATTACTTACCGGTGCTTTGGTCCTTGACCTGAAGGCAGATGATGTTATTTATTAAATCATGTGAAAATTGCAAGTATTAAAGGCCCGGATGTCCACTCAGAGCCCATATTACCAGCAGAGAAGTGCCTATCACGTCTTAAACCTGTAGTGATGGATCAGCAGAAGAATCAACCTTCTTACTACACTCACACATTTCTTTCCATAGAGCCTGAGTACACAGATGTCACAGAGGGACAGATGATTCATCTTAATCTTTGACAGCAGCATAAACGACACAGTAAAGGAATACAAAAGGAGTCCTTTCCCCTTGTATTTATCTAAATAAATATTCACCTTAATTATTTAAATAAATCAATTTCTTCCACAGTTGCAGAGAATATCAGGTTCAAGGAAGGTAGAACACACTGGTACTAAAGTTTAATTACTCATGTGGAGTATTCAAGCAGCTACAGCTAATAATGTCTGAGAAGTTTCTTTCTGAGAAATATTTTTACTGTCTGCCCTGTGTGGATAACTCCCATGTGCACAAGTGACTCATGTGTATAGTAGCCAGCACAGAACAAAATACTAATATTCACCATTGAGGGAGGTGGTTGTTGGATTCTTTTTTCCCTGTCAAGAAAAAAAACCAAAACCACATTGGTCTAGAACTTTGTATGCAACTAGGAGTAGAAAACATTCCCTGAAGATGAAAAGGACATTTTTAGGAAAGGGTTAGCCATTTAATGACATCTCCAAACAAATCTAAAAATCTCACCATTGACTTCCTTTCTGGCTCTTTCCAAACAGAAGTAAGAAAACAACATAGTTTTAGGCAGCTGGCTTACCTTTCTATTTATCTAACTAAAAAATCTTCCAGAAATGTTTGTTCTCATTAAAGCAGGATACTTCACATAGTTTCAATGAGCTTCTATGCCGGGTACTGAGCATTCACACAATCACCATAGAATTGCAAGTAATATATTACAAAACTGACCATTCTAAGTATATTTAAAATGACTGGTAATTACTTCAACAATGAAATCATTTTACTACAAAGGTGCTTGACACATACATTTGCTGTACCAGGAATTGTATTACACTCCAGCATTAATGTTCCATAAAGTCATTACTGCCACAGGATAATGAACAACATTTCTACACATTTAACGAAACATGCAGAATCAGATGATTAAAATGAAGTGTCAGAGGAACTATACTAACAAATTAATGCTTGTTGTTTGCTTCTGCCTAAAATATTCAAACTTGTGCTTCAGTGAAATTTCAGGAGCAAGAAAGCCAGCAGCTGGTTTATCTGATTTCAAGCTCACAGTGAACGGCAAAAGTTGTCCCTGGGAGTAGTAAGTCTTACTACAGAAGAAATAGTAGTTGCCACTGTTTTGTGAGGTAGCAACATATTCTAGCCCGAGAAAACAGTGGCTGCTTCAGAGGAGATACTCAAGAGTACCTCCTAGTGCCTGGATTTATTTGAACTGAATGTTAGAACTGGGCTAAGATAGTGCAGCTCTCATCATAGAATCATAGAATTGTTTTGGCTGGAAGAGACCTTTAAGAACATCAAGTCCAGCTTTTGTTCCAGCCCTATCAACCACTAGACCATTTCCCTCAGTGCAACATCCATCCCTTTCTTAAACATCTCCGGGGTCAGTGACTCCAGCATCTCCCTGGGCAGCCCATTCCAATGTCTGACAACTTTTAGTAAAGAAATTCCTCCTCATATCCAGCCTGAACCTCCCCTGGCACAACTTGAAGCCTTTTGCTCTTGTTCTATTGCTTGTCACCAGGGAGAACAGCCCAAAACTTGCCCCACTACAACTTCCTGTCAGGTAGCTGTAGACAGTGATATAGTCTCCCTTGAGCCTTCTTTTCTCCAGACTGAACAGCCTTTCCTCATACGAGATGTGCTCCAAATCCTTTACTAGTTTTGTAGCCTGTCTCTGGATCCTCACCAGCACCTCAATGTCCTTGTAGAGAGGGGTCCAAAACTGGACACGACATTTGAGGTGTGGCCTCACCAAAGCCATGATCACTTCCCTCCTCCTGCTGACAACATTGTTCCTGATATAGGCCAGGATGCCATTGGCCTTCTTGCCCATCTGGGCATGCTGCTGGCTCATGTCTGGCTGCTGTCAACCAAGATTCCCAGGTCCCTCTTTGCCTGGCAGCTTTCCAGCCACTCCTATCCAAGCCTGTAACGCTGCTGAGGGTTGTTGTGCAGGACCCAGCACTTGGCCTTGTTGAAACTCATGGCATTGGCCTTGGCCCAGTCATCCAGCCAGGAATTAAAAAAAAAATTGAACTAGTAGGGAGGATGATAGTGTTGTCCAGTCCATCACAGCCTGGAGGATCAGGAAGTGGATTGGGGTGTACTTGCTCCCTGGTATACACAATGACATTCCCTACCACTCCCATTTGGTACCTTTTTATTTTTTTTTGAGCATAGGTTAAATTATATTCTGCATGCCTGGAACAATAGGATAAACAGTGGGGAAAAAAGTTCCAAACTTCTTGTAAATGACTAACATTGTTTCCTTTACACTCATGCTTTCACTAAGCTGATAGCTATGTAAATGACTTTTGGTAAAACTTGGACTATTTCAGTTTAAATCATACTTAACATTAGCCCTGTAGATGCATTGACACATCATGCTTTGTCATCAGAAATGGTGATGGTTGCAACATTGTAGCTGTAGTTTAAATCTAAATTAGTAAAATTCCTTTAGCAGTCTCCCCTGAGGAAGACAAATTTTCTTTCTTGCATCCAACTCTCCAATAGCACCATACTTCTCTGAATAGATACATAAGGAGTAGGAAAATACAGTGCAAGATATTCTTTCTGTATATTGCATTGCCTGAAGACCACAATACTACTACACTGCAGCGAATACTCAAAGTACTTTCCTGGAGCTGTAAAACTGATGTTTCCCATTTAATGAATTAGGGGTAATAGAAAAATAACACCTAGCAAAACTGTTAGGTTTGAGATGACAAATTTGCAGTAATTTATGACTATCTCAACAATAAACAGTAGTAGGAGATTCTATGTGTCTTTTTATCATTTCCCTTTGGGTCTTTAGGTCTGCCAGGATTTAAAATTACACAATCAGAGACAGTAAAGATGGAAAAAAATGTTGTGCTTTGTAATTGTTATTTTTACTAAAAGTCAGCTTTGTTGTGTTATTAAGTACAGTTCTTCAGATTGGGCTCTAACAATGTAGTTATTATCATATTTTGGAAGCCTCTTTTAATCACCCACACTTCCAGTAAAAATGAAGAACACAAGCAGAAGCTGAATTGCAGCTACTTGCTGAATATTTACCTCAGCTCAATAAATCATGATGGTTCACCTCTTCCAAAATCAATAACTATTTAATATTCTATTAAGCTGATGGGAGTAAAAGAATAGTAAACCATGTTTCTGCTATAGCAATCTAATTAACTAAAACAGGGAACAATTCCCCTTTCATTTAAAAACACAATAAAATATCCATTATTCAAGGAGTATGATCATTAGAAAACTGTGTGAAAATAAGCAAACCCTGTAAACTTGAACTCAATTCAGTTTTCAGAGTGGAAAGTTAAAAAACTGTAAAATTATAACTTCACTACTTTAGCACCATACTATTTCTGAAGAAATTCTTACGTGGAGTCTTCCACTGGTGACCACTCACCTAACTAGATAAAGTCAGTGAGAAGCTAATGTAGACTTTTCATTCACAAATTAACAGTGAATATGCCGTCCTTTAAGACATCCAGATTCTAGATAGGCTAAGCTCATTATGTATCAGAGTTTTGGAATCCCTTAATTTATAACAGTTGGATTATTCCAAGACAGATTTACTCTATCCTTCTTCCATTTAAAAAGACTTTAGAAGACTGAGGGAAGGAATTTGTTCTTCAAAGAAAAATGTGATTTCAAAGAAAATAGCATGTCACTTATTTAAAAAAGCAATACAAAATTACCATTTTCACAAAATCTGAATTTGGCTTCCCCTGTCCTCTGTCTCTAGGTGCAGCACTGTGGAAGAGGGGAGGAAAATGATCGCTTTTGTTTCATTTGCATTCTTCATCTCCATGAGAGAGACAGCAAAGGGCCACAAGCAGTCAGAACTAAACCTAAGCTATTTGCTCCTGCACACTTTAGACAACCGAATTAATTACAAAGGAACTGTCTAGCTGCTGATTTTTACTTAACTATGAGTCTGCTCAGGTCTTATGCTTTACTATTCCTTTTCAACATGTTGGTGTTCTTACAAAGTCCACAGATATTATTAGCATCTTTTATAACAAAATAACCCGTTAGGGGAAAATTCCAGAGCGATAAATGGCTGAGCAGCGCTTCCACAAGTTGCCATGTGGGTATAAATGAAATCTCACTCTAATTTAGTTAATTTCAGTGCAGAAAGTATGCTAAAAATTATAATTTTTAAAAAATGAAAAACTTTTAAGCTCCTTGCTGCTCAGTGGGGTGTAAGGATCTAAGCTCAACAGTATGATCAGGAGATCTACCTCAAAGTATGTCTAATAGCTCTAGTATCTCCTGCTTCTGACATGGACAAGAAGGACTGTTTTGGATTTTGTTTTAATATAACTAGATCATTGTGCAGGCCTCTGGAGGTGGCTTCAGAACCCTAAACTGACATTGTCGCTGTTCCCTTCCTTAAGTTTATATATCCCAAAGGAATCAGCCTTTACTGGGGAAGTTTGTAGTGGGTTGGGCTGCATCTTTACAAACCGATGCATCAGTGAAATTAACCATATATATAACCATATAACCATACTGTGCATAGACATTAGTATGGGTACAAACTGATCAGTTCTGCAGATATTGACAACACCAAGAGAAACATACAAAACCGGGATGCAATTTCTCTAATATTCACTGGTATATATTTTTCTCTGCCAAGAATAAAGATTTGATTGAAGTGCCACTGAACTTCACTTCCTTGGTCTCTGCAGACAGTTGTACTTTTTTTTTAACAGATGTGGAACTACACAAACTGACACCACAGGAAGATTTGGCACACTGCACACTTCTCATTGATGAGATGATGCAGATTAATGTGTTTGGTTTTGGTTTTTGGTTTTGTTTTTTCTTTAATAAGTAGTGGAAAAGAAAAATGTGGAATTATTTTTCTAAAGTTCAAGTTTGATAATGTGGTAGGTGAACCTTGGCTGGCTGCCACACACCTACACAGCTACCCTTACTTACCCTTCTCAACAGGATGTGGGGAGAAAATAACATGGAAAAGCTTGTGGGTTAAGAGGAAAACAGAGATCCCTTATCAGTTGCCACCACGGGCAAAACTGATCCAACTGATAAATTAATTTAATTTATTGCTCATTAGAGTTGGATGGAGAGGAAACAAAACGAAGAAAAAGCAAAACACCTTGTTCTCCTCACTCTCCCCTTATTCCCAAGGTCATCTTCCCTCTTTCATACCTGGCAACATTATCTCTTTCCCCTCAGAGCAGCACAGGGGGACAGAGAATAGGGTCTGTGGTCAGTCCTCCACTCCTTCCTCCTCGGGCGTTTCCCGCCTCAGCCTGGGCCCTTCCCAGGGGCTGCAGGGAACCCCCTTCCCAGCGGGGTCTGTCCTGGGGCTGCAGGGGCCTCTCTGCCAGGGTGCCCGGAGCCTCCTCTGCCCTCCTCCTGCTCTCCCCCTGGCTGGCAGGGCTCTTTCTCCTCCTCTGTCCCTCAGGCTCGGCTGCCGGGCAGCATTTTGCCTGCTCCTTCCCCAGGCTTTCCAAGAGGCGCCCTGCACCCTGTGCTGGGGCCACTGGAACCATTTGGAACCAGCTGGAACCGGCTGTGTCCCCTCAGGGCCCCGCCCTGCAGCCCCTCACTGCTACCGCCACCCACACCTGGGCAGATGAAGCTGGTTCATGGTGATAAACTAGACATGATTCTTTTTCAGTATCGTCCCCTCTTATTTGCATCAGCATAAAAACCGATCCAGCACCTCTGGTTTATTTTAACAGAGAAGTGTCCTGTATGGTCTATCTTAGGTTATTTCTCTTATAGTACTGCTGGAACACCTAAAAAACAAAGGAAAAGGAAACATTTTAGCCAACATGTGGAGCAACATCTTGCCAATGCAGGTGTTATTGAAGTCATCAATAATTAAATGCAATAAAACTACTGATTCCTAAACCACACAAATATAAGCCTTATAAAATTGTTAAAAGCTAGATGTGTGAGAGGTGACTTAGTGGAATGTTTTAATGTTATTACTATGAATTAAAGATTAATAAAAACCCAGAGTTAGTAGTATGATATTGCAGAGTGATGAAGGACAGCTGAGGAGCAACCTGGCTGCTGCTCAGTTCAAACAGTAAGTTCAAATCCGGAGCCAGGGCCAGGGAACATGTCAATATGGAGACAGTTCCACCAAGCAGCTGGGAGGAGATATCCATAGCTCTGACTGGGCTTCCCTGTGGGTGATCCCTCAGAGCTCTAATGCAGGCATCAATAACATCATTTGAATCTTAAAATAGAAGTCACATAAATTGCTATTGTTGTCACTATCTTTGGGTCTAAATCTATTCCCTGTGTGATTCAGTAGTCACAATTAAGCAGATTTAAAGACCACCCAATTAAATACAGAAGACTTTCCAAGTGCCTTTCAGACTCATATTTTTTAGCGTACAACAATTTTCTGGCAATCCCACTGCCAATAAAACTGTCAGAGCCAGTAATTAATTTTAACACCTCTGATTACTAAATTAATATTTTCTTATTAAAAATACATGACCTAATGAATTCCCAGTTAGTAATTCCACAGACGACCACAACTTTTACTCTTCTTTTCCTCTTATTTTATTTACCCATGTATATGTAAGTTTTGACTGAGTTGCAACTTTGCATATAGGTCCTGATCTCAGCCAAGAAGCCATTTGACAGAAATGTAAATTGGTTCAGTTTTTCTTGAACTGTTGGTATTTGCTACCTTTGTAACGGGATTTTATTATTCTGTTTGTCTTCCAGCTGCAAGCAGTTTGAAATTAAACCAGGTAGAAGCTTCTTGACTTGCAGCAATACATTTATTCTCAGGGGAAAGCCTGACCACTCAAAGCCTCAGAAAGAAGAGAACTGTTTTTCTCAGTTTAATTTTCATTGGACAGCACATAGAATAGCTGGATGGGGTAAGCTTCAGATTGGGAGGTTACAGCTTTAGCAGTCCAGCAGTATTATACAGCTCCCACTGAAATGAAACCAGGAAATGCTTTCTACCTGTGAGTAATGCATTCTCTCAACGTGGGAAAGAACATACCCTGAACACACTAAAGATCCTATCTACAAAGGCATTTTGCCCTCTGAGCTCCTTCTACATGTTGCAAACAAGCTTCTCTTTTATGCACATATGTAATCTTGTTGCTTTAGAGCAGCGCTGCCAGTACTGCATGAAGTCAGAGTCCTGTACCATTTCTGTTCTGAGGTTAATTTAGAGCTCAGAGACAGCTGGCTGCTCTCTTTTATTTATCAGTTCTTCAATAGTACTCATTGAAGCACCGTTCCTGGTTGACCCAGTGGTATAAGGTGCAGTCACCAAGGCACACTAAATCTGTCAACAAATGCTGGCGTTTCTTCCTGGCTGCGCCTCTTTGTTTATCAAATAATCATTTCCAGTAATAAGGGAGCAGAGTGTAAACATGCTCTTCACTAATTTGCAATGTTTGAACATCTGATTCTTTAACATTGTGAACAGGAAGCACTGATGAGCTTTGTGACTGCACAGTTTGGTTCCAATTAAATTTTTAATGAAACAAAAGTCAAGCCCAACTGTGACTTGTGGCAGAGTTTTGATTTCAGCAGTGCCCTCTTACGTCCTCTAATTTGGCCAGGTTTCCCCCACTGAAGATAAATATTGATAGTTGACAAGACAGAAAACACTGAGCAGGGAATGGAGCGTGCCAAGCGGTTTGCTTTTCTGAGCTGTCACTTGGTTTTATTTTTTAAATTATTTTTAGGGGCTGTTGACAGATTGGCAATCAACCCCATCTTGAATTTTCAAGTTCATTCAAATCTATTTTCAGAAAGGATATCCCAGGGTGATTGTAAGGCAAGAGAAGCAAAGTGTTCTTGCACCATCGAGCGCAGTGCTTTAAGCTGATAGAAAATGTTTGAAGCTATTTAACTTCTCTGTAGGAGCCCACAAAAGTCTGTTGCTTCCTTCCACTAACAAATGCCATGGAGGCCAGTTCTTCCAAAACTCCCCATAAAACCCACTGGTGTCACTTTTAAAGGAACAAAAAAGGAGGAAAACTAATTTAAGAAACACTTGCAGCAGTGAAATAGTGCTCAAAGCTATGGTATTAATGACAGTAGTCAGTAGCAGCAGCTGACTGCCTGGATGTAAGTGGCAATCTGCTTGGCAGTAGTGGTTTAAAAACAATGCAGATATTGGATTGTACCATCCCTTCTGTACACACATCCAACAGATTGGGTGATTCGACCCTTGGAAACTGAGCTCTGTAACCAATCAGGTTAGATAAAGGAAAAATAAATTGCTTTGGGTTTGAGACTTGCTTTGTTTAGCATTCATTCAGTAACAGTTTTGTCACCAGAAAAGAAATAAAAGGAAAAGGGGGAGGGGGGAGGGGGGCGGGGAGAGGGAAAAAAAAAAAGAGAGAAAAAGAAAAATAAGAAAACAAGAAGAAAAAAGCTCCAAACTTTATACTAACGAAGAATTGCCAAGAAATATTTTCAGTGGCAGGGTGCAGAGCCCCATCTGGAATAGTCTCAGCTCCAGCGACTACAGCAACATTGCACCACAGCTGTTGAGCTGTGGATGGGGTTGCACATGCCTGATATATGAAGTTATCCTAAATTCATGCTAAATAAGTAACAGCAAGATTATCAGAAGTAGAGCATCTGCCGTTGGATCAAAAATCTGATTTTTTTTTTGTTGGGTTTTGATAAGGAAAAAAGGGCTGCTTGCTCTTAATCATTAAATACAGATTTAGGAGGATAACTTTCAGTGTCCAACTTGAAAAAAGTCTTGCCTGCAGTTCACAATTTAACATTTGGATAAATTCCACAGAGTTAAAAAATGATGGAATTTAAAGCTAACCTGCAGTCCTGAGAAGTTAATTTGCTTATTTTAGAGCGGCACTTTAAATGCATCCCCCTACATGCCAAGAGTGAAACCCCAGTAACTGAAGAACCAGATTTCAGAGGAGTAAGGGTATAAAATCTCTTTCTATAAAAGCTCCATCTACTTTTTCATAGTAACTTTTCCTCAACCTCCACCAAGAAGAAACAAAACAGTGATTCCTGTGGTATTGGGGCAGATGTAAATGATGGAATATGGTAGTCAGAAAAGACATATTAGTGTGCTTTTCCTGTCACTCCTGTCTTGTCTCAGTGAATGTCTCGGTACCTGTATGGTAAGTTACA
The DNA here is from genome assembly GCF_028858725.1 of Colius striatus. Classification (NCBI taxonomy): domain Eukaryota; kingdom Metazoa; phylum Chordata; class Aves; order Coliiformes; family Coliidae; genus Colius; species Colius striatus. The sequence goes on from NC_084762.1 coordinate 12,233,915, forward strand.
ACTGGGAAACATTTTAGATTACTAAATTCTGCAAATGAGGTATGATTCCCAAAAGTATGGGGTTCTTAGTAGTTTTTAAGCTCTTTTATTTAAAACCCCCAATCAATGCCTTTTGAGACTACTATAAAGATTCAACTGGTACAATAATTTTTCTCACAGCAATCTTGTATTTCCTCATTATTTGATTTCATTTTACCATGCCCACTTCTTTCTCCATGCCTTACACTAAATAATTTTTCCTTATTCCTTGGAGTTAACACTTTGCTGATATTTTCTTTCAGCCGTTACTTAAATACACTATCTTCTTGCAGAATGTTCCCTCACAAGTCACTCCTCCAAGTCTCTACCAGTATTTTGTAATTCTCTGACAGTATTTTGAGGTTTTTTTCTGGCTCAAATCTTTCAACAAATTTGGGAAAAAAGGGTGCCTGTTGTATTATTGCAAAGACAATTCTAGTCTTTCTCATTTAACAATCAGTTTGTACAAAGCCTAGGTGCTCTTTAATACACAATTGCTTTCAGAAATATTCAGAAGTATAGACAAAGATACTGATCAATGTGATGAGGGTGATAGAATGAAGACAATGGAGGGAGTTACACAGTTCTTATAGAACACATGATACTTATGGATACTAGTTTTTAAATTACCCCTTTTTTTTTGCTATAGCATACAAAAAAGCCATATTTTCACTTTTACATATACTATTCCAGATGAGATTTTTTGGTCATTAGCATTTTGCAAGGCTTAGCTGTATTTAAATTTATTTCATGCTTCCTACAAAGGATATTGTTCACAGAATCACGGAATGGTAGGGGTTGAAAGTGACCTTTACAAATCATCTAGTCCAATCCCCATGCTCAAGAAGGTCCACCTAAATCAGGTCACTCCTGAATGTGTCCTAGTGGGTACTGAAAATCTCCAGAGAAGGAGACTCCGCAACCTCCCTGGGTAGCCTGTGCCAGGGCTCCCTTACTTGAACAGAAAAGAAGTCTGTCCTTAAGTGAAATTTTTTGTCACTGGACATTACAGAAAAAAGTGTTGCCCCATCCCTTGACATACACTTTTTAAATATTTGTATGTATTAATGAGATCCCCTCTCAGTCTTCTCTTCTCCAGGTTGAACAGCCCCAGACTGTGCAGCCTTTCCTCATAAGGCAGATGCTCCAGTCTTCTGATTGTCTTTGTGGCCTTGTGCTGGACTCTCTCCAGAAGTTCCTTCTCCCTTTTAAGCTGGGGAATCCAGAATTGGACACAGGACTCCACATGAGGCCTCACCAGGGCAGAGCAGAGGGGGAGGAGAATCTCCCGCGACCTGTTGGCCACACTCTTCTTGATGCATCTTTGGATGCCACTGGCCTTCTTGGCCATGAGGGCATGTTGCTGCTCATGTTTAGTTTATTGTCTATTAGGAGTCCCAGGGCTCTCTCTGCAGAGCTGCTCTCCAGTGGAGATCCTTTGTTGATGCTTTGAAGTACATACTTGAAAGAAACAAGTGAAAAATTACTGACTTCACCACTCTGTTTAACTACACAGCCAGACAAACTTCAGCTCAGGTTGTTCATATGAACACCTCTATGCCTCAACATGTGGTCACAACAACCGTCATTCCCTTGACTGTGATACCATAAGTTACCTGTGGCATAATTTATGCTCTTTTCAACCCCTGAGAGCTACGCTACCCTGAGTCAGTTATATTTTAATTTCTATTTGGTTGAAGGTTGTTGATTTTTTTATAACCATAGCCAGTATATGAGACAGCCCTGTTTTGGTGTTATGAAACTAGTTTTTGTGTCATATATCTTGTCATCAAAATGCTTAAGAAAGACGCTAAATAGAGCAGAACAGAACTCTGATTCCTCTGGAAGCATGATGCTGTTGCTTGCTCAGTAGTATATTCTAGCTTTTCTCCCACATGATAGTAATCTTAGGCACAGTAGTACACGAATTTTTCAAGTACTACTTCAGTTATTACCTGATCAAATATTAAAATATGGACATTACATCTGCTTATGGCAGTATTAGCTGGAAACTGCAGTATTCATCCCATACAGTCATATTCCCAGGGAATGGCACAACAGCCATTGTTACTGTGGCTGTCCCCCTTCTATAGTAGAAAAACGTGTCTTTAAAAATTATTTTCAATGTATTTTGCAGAGAACTTTGAGCCTCATGAACCCACACAAAATGACAGTAATTTCTCCTACTGCCCATTTTTATTGGTCTCTTTCACAACATTTTAAGGCATACTCCTAAAATCGATTACTTTGGTACTGCTGCAAGCATATACTTTAATATGCTCAATATTCCAGGTAAAAAATATTTGCACTTAGCTCTTCAAGATGTGCATATTATCCTTGTATCTTCAATGAAATTCTGTAACTCGAAATAGTTCCAAGAGCAATTTTTTTATTTGAGTCTTGTCCGATGAATTTCTGTAACTCTAAATGATTCTGAGATCATTTTTTTGGAGTCTTTTTTTCATTGGGTCACTATGGCATTTTTATTTAAGAATTCATTAGTTTGGCAACATTTTTCATTTGTTTAAATTTATTAATAAAGTTCCCTGTAAACCGAAAGCCTTCATACCTGAATTCCAATCACTGTATATGTGCTTGCCTGGTGCTAGGAAAAGACTGGAAAAACAAACAATAGAAGTGATATACACTATAGCTTTCCTGTCGTACAAGGAAGGAAAAGGGAAGACAGACGGTTCTTTCAGCAGCCAGAAAGCATGTTCCACAATGTTTTCCTTTATCAGTAAGAGGAAAGGGAAATCTCTTTTCAGCAAACAGGAGAGAAGACACAGTACAGATAACATGTCATTGCGTGCTTTATTACATAAATATATCATGCCTTGAGGTAAAGCCACAACAGAAATCCTTGCTTAGTTAGACACATGAAATTTAAGTCACTGAGGTCAGGCCATTAACTCAATCAGCAAATCCACAGACACATAATTCAGTTTGAGCACACATTTTAGGCTGCATAGCACTGGCAGAAGCCAGCATCTTCCCTTTGTAAAGATATCACTACCTCATAGGCCTAGAGAGTCAGATTGTCTCATGACTATTCTTTTTTCTAATCCCAAGAGTCCTCTGTTCTTTTTTGCATACTGACAGTCTTCAGGAAGAGAAGGTCAAAGAATAAATTCGTCTGGAAGGGAATCAGGAAGTCATGTAGACCAACTTTCCTATTTAGAACACAACTAGTGGATTTAAGTAACGTACTCTGAGGAAACTAACGCGATCTCTCCCATTGGAGCCTGTGCCACCAGCATGCCCACCTCTTTACAGAAGCAAGGTAGGGGAACAGAATAGCCTGTGTATTCCAATTAACCAGACACAAGTATCACTTTGAGGGTATTCTGCACAGGAGTCTGGCAAATTTCTGTTTGGCAAGACAGGTCTGGAGGTGTCTTCTTGCAGGATTCACTTAAACACAAAGGCAATCTTCCAAATTAAGGTTCGTATCTAGGACATCTGATCAGCCATGGATAGGTTGTTAAACGTCTGTGATCTTCAGCCCAACATACAAAAGCAAAGCAAATGATTTTCCTTTGTTTTAGTGTATCTGGCTGAAAACTATACTGCTTCAGGAACTGATGAAGTATTACAGGAGCTATGTCTGCCTTAACGGCAGGGACATGCATCATAGAAGCAGAATGGATGGTACCAACTCTACAGCTGCAGCCTCCTGACTGATTGCAGTCTACCATGGCAACTCTGTTACAGGCACTGCTGTTATCCAAAGCTCTTTATACACAGAAAAAAATATGCCTGTGAAAATGCGGAGTTTGTTCCTTTTCTCTTTATATTCAAACTGCTCTTCTTTTACACTAAAGTTCTCAGGGAAGTCTAATAAAAGCTTCTGAGAACTTTTGTCTGCCTTGCTGCCATGCCTAGAGGACTCAATGTGATCCAAGATTGTGTCTTCTTTTGGTAACTTCAGCAACAGCTGTTAAAAACTAAAAGCACATCAGCTTCAGTGACTAGAATGCAAGTCTGGAATATAATTTGTGCTTGGCTCTAATCAAGGCTGATTGCAGTCTCAGTGACCTTGGGCAAGTTACTCAAGCACCTTGTTCGCCTTCTTGCTCAGCTGCAAAATTAAGGCAAAGCAGGACTTCACTAGAAAACAGATGCTGCCTCTGACTTGAATTTTTCTGGTAAATAAATCAGAGCAGAAAATATAACAATTAATAAATAACATGCAGTCAGCACATAGTAATTATGTGGCCATATTCAGTATGACTATACACAAACAAAATCAATTTTCATTAGGGGATATTAATGTTATTAAGCATTGCCAGAAAGGCTTTGGCAGTTACCAAAAACATGCTTTGGGTTTTTTTTTTTCCAATGAAGCACATTATTTCATTCCTTAGTATTGTGTACTTTTATACACCAATCAAATCTTGATATAAAATTGCCATATACTGAAATTTAAGCCTAAGTTGAAACTTCATTTTGGCACTGTTTCATATTGTTAAGTATGGGAAAGTTTTATCTTCATAAAAGGGAAAGGTTTATAAAAATGAACATGGAGTCAGATTCTGTTGCAGTTTAAACTGGTGTAAATATAGGTATTCTACCGAGAGTAGTGAAGTTTGCTGTAGTATCAGGGTAACTTCATCTAAATGCCATCATCCTTCAGGACATTAATTATTGCAGTGATTTTTTTTTCTATTTTGAAACAGAGAGGAGTGTGAGGTGAGCTTCTCTTTTAGGAATGCTTCAGTGTAAATGAACATGATTTTCATGAAGATTTTCAAACAAGCACGATTGCATGATTTTTTTTCCATGTCCCTAAGTACAACAACAGATCAAACAAGAAAACTTTTCCTAATTCTGAAATGTTTTCCCATTAATTTGTTTTAATTTATAATTTTTATTATTTATTTTTAAAAATAACTTGCAGAGAGCTTTGGCATCCATTCATATTCTGTGTTAAAGGAACCTATGCTGTCACAAATTTTTGAATCTGTCCATCTGTGGCACAAAATATACAAGAAGATTACCAGACTTGCTGTGTTTTAGAAATCCCAAGTCCAAGAAAATGAACGATCACCAACAATTAAACTTGGAAAAAAAAGAACTACTGTTAGATCACACTTCTTGTTCTCACACAGGTGTGTCCAAAGTTAAAGTGCTAATATTTAAGAAACAGTCATGAGCTCTGATATCCCAGTCCTTGCTGGCAGAAGTTAAAGGAATCAGTTTTCAGTCTGAGTTTCGAGATCATTGCATAGACATTCTCTGTTGTATTTACACTATAGAATGCAACTCATATCATGTTTACAAGCCATTAAACTGTTATTAAATTTGATTGTGCACACCCTAGTCTTCCATTTCACAACTGTCTTTTGTTTCCCTAACAGGTTTTCTTTCTAAGACAAATGGATTCTCTGTAGCTGCAATTCAATTGTTGTTGCTATAAAGCAGGTTGGAAAGCATATGATTACTAAGCTGCTAGACAAAAACACCACATTGCAGAGCTCAAATTGTAGGATTAACTCTTGTTAATACTGCTGATTTATTTCATTGTAATTCAACCAAAGGATTGGACAAAAGAATGCAACAAGTCATCTACTCCATTTGAAACCTAAAACCAGCACTAAGTGAAAAGAAAGAGACGAGACTACACGTGTGAAATGTATGCTATCAGCCTGTTATTCAGTCAAGTTGATATTGAATTGGATATGGTAGATGTAGATGATTTTTGTGTCTATAATTTTTCAGTCTTCTTATACCTTGCAACTGTTTAATCTTCTATGGACTCTAAGCAAAAAACAAGCACCAGAACTTAAACTGTGTTTAAAAAATCATAGCTAATGTTTGGACTTCCACTCTGATGGCAAAACTGCTGGGATAGCTGTCTTTCCTTCTTTTTCAAAGTCACTTCTACACTTACTCTTCGGGATGCTCAAGATTTATTAGATAGGACGGCACACATTAAGTTGTATCTGGTGATGGTTTACGCATCGATTAAAATATTTTCCTTTTTTCCTCCTGCTGTATTTTACTAGCTGGTCCCACAACATTCCCTGAGTAATTGCTTTCTCTAAGTGCTCTAGCTGTTCTTCACCCCTCCTTGGTCTCTTAGCTTCTATTTAGTTTACTAATTAAGTAGTTTACCAAGTAAATCAGTATTTTTAACAGCTCCTACTATTATATTTGTTTACAAAACACAGATACCATCGAGGACTTCCATATCCCTTTTATATACAGAAGGCTGTTAAATATGTTCTTCCACCTCACACATTACAGAAAACCTTTTAATAACTACTTCTTTACATCATCAGAATTATTAAAAAAGAGTTTCCAATACTCTTTTTTTTTTGTTACTAACTTTTTGCACTTTGTAGTTGGAAATGAGTGTCCTAGATAAGAGTGACTGTGCAGCCACAAATCTGTTAGACATGTACTGTTTATATATATATATATAAATAGCCCACATACTGCTAAAACTTCAAGAATTTCTTTGCATCAGAATGTCTCCTCCCTCTTGCCCCTCCTTCTCCCTCTTGCCCCTCACCCTCCTTTTTCTTTCTGTAAACTAAAATTTGACAGCAGCCAACAGGTTTTTCATAGCACCAAATGTTCTATGATACAAACATTCTAACTCATGCAATTAAAACTAATGTGCAGACACTTTAATGATCAACTACTTTATGTCAAATAGATCAACAGTTGGTTTCTAGTTCTGAAATTCACATTGTTACAGAAGTAACTGTGAGTACAAGGTCTAATGCTACCTGGACAAATGGAAATCTTACAGTAGCCTAAAGATTCACATATCTGGGTTTTTACCTCTTTTCCCTAAAAGGGGGCAAGTGCCTAATTGTTGAAAATTGCTCCTTGGAAACAGCAAACTCTGTTATCTGTTGGTTTTAAATGATTGGAAAAATGGTCTTTACATTTTTTTTTGTTTCAATATTTTATAGTTGTATATATCAAAAAACAGACAAACAGACTTTATGAGAGAAAAGACTCAAAAAACCAAAAAGGATTGTAGTTCTTTGAAAGAATTTCTAGTTAGAAACTATTTAGAAAATAATTCCATTATCTCTTTAATGACAGCCATATATACAAAAACTTATGACTTGGTAGAGCATTGCAGTGGAACAGTTTGCGATCTTTTTCAAGTTCGTACTGTCTGTGGAACTACTCCTAACATACAGTCGAAAAAATTGATACATTATGCTTGTTTATACCTATAATAAATAGAATCACTAAAATATTTCATCTCTAGCAAAAGAAGGGCCTCTCAATCTCAAGGTCATTTCTTGTTAAGAGTTGTATTGAAGAATGTAAGCTTTCCTATTCATCAGCCTGACCTAGACAATCAAATTGCTTTAAGATCAAATGCTTGAAATGAGTATCTGAAAGCATGAGATGATATTCAAGAAGAAATAGTGTTATCAGCTCACTTTCAGCTTGGAAGGCTTATTTTTGTTAGGTTTCTTTTTTCTGATATCACCATAGCTCTAAACAAGTATAAACCAAAGAAAGGAAGCAGGGAGACTGAGGGAAAAGATGTCAAAATGCACTAATTGGGGCAACATTCTGTGTGCTAGCACATAGCTAAAACTCATTTAACACCAATTAAACTTTCCCTTTGTATCACTTATTTTCACTTGTTTCCTACTGCTAATTCTTTCAGGCCTGACTTGGAGACAGGTATGGAACTGGCTTTGATTGTGTTAGGAATTCTCCATGAGAAGAAAATTGGAGGTAACCTTGGCTTTCAAGGGAAGTGGAACTTGGATTTACATTTGGTTTCAGATGTTAGCATCCAGCTATCAGCATATTTTCTTATGTGATGAACTTTCCTGAAGGAAACAAATGCAAAAACATAGGGATGCATGTTTATGACACATGAATAAGATGAAAATGATAATTTAAATAGAAAATAGAATAATCTGTGTATTAAAACTGTGTGAAGTATTGTTCTACTTAAAAATATTGCAAATTCAATAAGATATTTGCAAAATATGCCCTTCTTTAAAACAAGCTTAGGACATATAGTCTCATTGAGCTGCATAAAACTAACTGTAAGGAACCCTTCTATCAATTTGGGATGGGAAGTTATTTGCTCCAAAAAATGTAACTTAACTTTCTTCTATTATCAGAAATTTTGTTATTCCACTCCTGCTTATTAATTTCTAAATTAGTAAAGACAAGTTCAATGTTAATTTCTATTGTGACTTCTACTGCTAGAGTACTACAAACATACTACATGCATTAAAGTGAAATAATCTTTCATTTTGAGCTCAGAGTGAGACTCCAGTATTTCAGAAATTAAGATATTTTTGAAGGATTCTTCTATCACCTCTTTCTTTGTCATTTCTTTGGCTAAGATTTATTTTTCTTCCTCTCCTTTTTTACTTGAAACAAGTGTTGTGTTCTCAAGTTATAAGTCGTGTGTAACATAAAATGGAGTTGATAATTGTAGAAATAATCCACAAACAAAAACAACCACAAAGGAAAGCTATTGTTTTGTAACTCATAACAGAGTATTTTTTATTGCCTGTATTGCTACTAATTTTATAAATACACATGTAATATTTTTAAAATGTTTAGCCTCATTGTCAGGATGAATGCAAGTGCAAAAGAACTAATATCAACTATGAAACTTAAGTGTTTTCTCTAAGCCATTTATCTAAGGTTCTCCTACAAATAATGAAGAAAAATAGGAATTACAGGGTATACATCTACCTATCTCTACTGATTACTGAGGAAAGCTAAATGCAAAAGGCAGAGTAAAATAATCTCAGCTTGGATATCTAAAACTCCCTGAAAATAGACCTTTTTTTTCAATTAAAGTGCTTGATATGTTTTAAAAATATGCTACATTTATTAATACCTCGTGTTTAGCTCAAATAACCAAAGAACATCAGAAATGTTTATCTCTTTAAATACATACACACTTACACACAAACACAAGAGAAATAAGTATATATATACATGTAGGATGCCTGCCTATTGCACTTTAGGTGTGGAAGATATGTTCATGGAAGTTGACCAAGGTTTATTTTAATGTACTGAGTAAGTCTGTATAATTAGAAAATACGTGAGAGAATTTAATGTTTAATGATCCTTCAAAGAATTTGTAGGTTGAAGTTAGACTGGGGAAAAAAAGATTATGGTTAGGTTTTTGACTTTCAGCTGGTTTGAGGGAAAAAAATGTGTCAAGAAATTAAAGAGTTTAGTAAAACTGTATCTCTGAAAATCTCTCCCATTATTAACTTAAGCATCAATAGAACACCCACCTACATGTGTGATATTTGCCAAAAGAAAAAATCCTCAAGATAAGAAAATTAGGCACTTGCTTTCTCTCTCTTCTTTCTAAGAAGAATCTGAGAAATAATTTATAAATCCTCCTTTTATCTCCACTTCTCTAGCTGTATTCATCTTCACTGCCCTTGGATCTTTCCTAGTGAGCAAACAACACACACTTGACTTCCTGTCTCTCCTCTTTCCTACTATGAGCTTATTCTGAATGCCTGATGGACTCAGACCACCTATTTACTTCAGACAGGAAATCTTATAAATGACTGCATGGCTGTCCCTTAAAAGGGTTTCTGCTGGGTGACTGCCACACCAATAAGCCATCTAATTACATACCTTAGCCTCTCCTTCTACTGTCAAGTACTCTGTTACAAAAGTCAAAATAAAATTGTCCATAACTGTTCTTGTAAACAGACTGTTATATCTATCATAGAATGCCTTTAAAAAAATATTTCTATAGTGGAGTTCAGAGTCTTTGCAGCATGTAGATTCCTTTGTAAATGTCGAGCAGTCCCTTTATTGCCTCATTGATTCCTACATTACCTAATGCTGAGGACAAACCTGGGTTCACCTGTTGCCATTGTTTAGAAATTTAAGAGGAATTGAGAGTTAATACTTATGGATTAATTTTTCATATCTAAATATTTTTAAAAGTTTATGTATTAGAAATTCCAGCATATGTCACTTAGAAATAAAGATACATCATCAACTTAGGCTACACAAAAGGGTCAGCCTTGAGATCCATCTAAATCGGTAACCTGGCTCTGACACTGAGCAATGATTGTTGACTAACAAAATGCTATGCAAGGATGCAACTTATGTTCCATTTATTAACTCTGCACTTATTTTTTCTCATTCCATTGAACTAGCATCCTTTTAATTCCTGCCTCTAGCCCTGAAATTCTAAGCCATCTACTTCGTCACAACTCTCTGCTACCGACTGCCATATTGCTGCTAAAGAATACCAGTCTATGAGTTTAGAGTCCTGCTTTCAGGCTTGACAACACATAGAGTTTCCTACTCCTTCATTTTCAGATCACAAACCTTTCCAATAGTTACTGTTTCCATTTTTGGACTTTACCAATTGCATGATCACTGTTCATTGCAGGAGTAATTGATAAATTGTGATGAGATTTTATTTTTTTTTTAATTAGAAGAGTTTTTCTTGTATCATCCTTCCAGGTTTGTTTTTCATTTATTGATCAGACTCCCTTGTAAAACAGCCAACTTAGGCTATACGATCAACATAACCACTTTGCAAAAGACTCTTTGCAATCACAGGTCATGAAAAATTGTCTCAAAGCATTAGCTCCTCATTCAAACAGCAGAGCAGGGGACGGTAAAATCAAACCAGATGAAGTCAGGTGTGCTTAAAATACTCTTGTCAGCCTATTTTACCTAGAAGACTTTCAAAGTCGCAAGAGGAATTGAAACATTTGGTGAAATTGAAGAAAAATTTCCAAGCACTTGAATAAGCACATAAAACAGTTGAGATACAGGATTTTTTTTTTCAGGAAAAAATACTTTACATCTTTCTTTTATCCTCTTTCTTTTCAGAAGAAGTTTTATGGACATTCTTAAGCAGTAGAGATGACAACCAGAGCATATAAACTAATACATGGAATGGAAAAGAGAAACACATTTAGCTTCTTCTGTCACACTCGATTATAGGTCGAAGATTTCCCAAAAGTATTTTCTTTTACCTAGAGTATTTTCTCAATATAGAATATGGATTATTAAACCTATTAATTCAATCATGTGATGAGATCATAGATGGATGCAGGTCATCTTTGCACTGTCATCTTTATTTCTCTTCTTACCTCAAATTCACAATAATTTTTAAATACTTCATGAAGCAAGAGTGAAAGTTAAAAAGTCACAGCAAAATGTTTCTGGGAAGTTTTCATAGATTCTCTGTGGAACATCTTATACAATTAGTCCAGCAGTTTAGGGGACTTTTTTTCTAGTAAGCTTTGAGATCAGATTACCTAATAGGTAATTGCAACTTGTTGAGGTGTATTGATACTTTACATTTGAGGTTCAGAGAAGCGAGGTTGAATGCTGAAAGCAATCTAAAGAAATTAGTGAGACACAAATCAAAAGTATGAACACTGCAGGTAAAGGGATAACTAGTAAAAACCACAGTATTAGCTTTCCTATGATATTTATGGTTAGAGATTTTGAATGCAAAGATATGATCTAAAAATTATTTCTCTAGTTTTTCCTTATCTAGTCAGATATGAAAATTATTTTAAAATAATTTTTATCATTTCTTGTATTTCTTAATTCAATGAAAAGAAATCAAACTACTTAGAAAAAAAAACCACATAAATACATACCTTTAAGAAAACAAAGTGTAATTCAGAGAATGGGTAGAAGAAGGTTTGAGTGTAGGTTTACAGGTTCATTAAAAAAAGCGAATCAAAGGAAGGGGAAAGTGGTTACATTACTTATGAAACTCTGTCAGTTGAGCAAAATATATACCAAAATGATAACAACACTTTAAAAAAAGTGTTCTTAACATTTAGATCACGCATGAATCAAGACTTCATGAAGGCAATCCCTTGCCTTAGGGAAAACAAACACTTGAGTATATCATGCTGGGATTTACTGTCAGGCAAAACAAACCTGCCATGTGCTTGCTCGCTCCTGACTCTGCTTTTGCTTAAGTCCCGATAAACCAAGGTTCCACTTGCTGCCAGAAGCAACTTTTACTATTTGAACTTTTACATCTTTATTCCAAATTTTTTCTTTCCTTAGCTTATGGGAAGAGCACCTAGCTCATGCTATGGCTTAAATCCTGTGAAAATTAAAATCTGTGTCCCTCAGGATCTTGATCACCAGAGTAAAGCTAACAGCTGTGCTTCAAAATCTAGTCCAAACACTGTGGAGTCATATTAAAATAGAGTTTATCAGTGACCATTTTTTTCTTTATCGTGACTGACACGGACTAGTTTGCACAACAAACTCTCATGCCATTAAAAGAATGGACACAGAATTTAGAAAGAAAGATTCCATTTACCTGCCATTCCATAGATCTTTTTAAATATATCAACTTAGAGATAAATATTTCTCTTAATGTTCTGGACTCTTTTCTCAAGATATTATGCATTTGGGGTTTCAATTTTATTCCCTTCATGCACGTATTCATAGACTGACAATCCACACTTTGATTGCCACATGACACTATCATATAGCAAAAATAAAAATAAGGCAATGTAAGCTTGTGGAAAAATATTAAAGTGTAAGGGTATAACAGATTTGTGCTTGACACCGTCTCTGCATTACTCTAGTTTACAGTGGTGTTTTAAGCATTTTCCTCCAATACCAGACAATCAGAGACAAAAATGCTGCTGTAGTATAAGGCAACAAACAGATGCCAGTAGTTAGCTTAAATACTTACTTTTTGTTAACTTTTTCACTATTTCCACTTTACTGAAATCTCTTTGACCTTGTCTGATTGTTCTCTATGGGTGGCTTGGTGATACAGCATGTGCATCTGAAGCATGTTATCTGGGATTAATCTGTTGCTCTACAGTACAAATAACTGTCATGTGATGCACTTCACTGGTTTTACGATGTTCCTCCCTGCAGGCTACTCTGAAATAGTACAGATTACCTTGATGTTTCTGAAAGGCACCACAATGCAGGACATCACTTTCTAAAAGTCTCTGCCACAGTACTCACTGGTCATGCTGAGAACAACTGATCTCAGTTTATACACTACCCTTTTGCTCTTACCCTAGTGTGAAAGAAGGAAAAACCCACAACCTATTTAAAAAAAAAACAGCTAATAAGAGGGTGAAATAAAAATGCCATTTTTTTGAATTACACTCAAAGAGACTAATTTTGTAACTGGCACTTAGTTACATATACAAATTGTTTTGCGTTGAATTTAAAGACACCTTCCATGGTTTTACAGGTACACACGCAAGAGGCAGAAATGGACAGCATTATAACATTACAATATATCATTTTAACTATATTTGAACACAAGATGCTTTTCTGGTTTTTTAACATAAACTATGTATAGAAAAATGTGTATTTACTCATAAAATGACATAGTAATTTCTGTGAGAACATCTAGAAGCTTTGTTTAGAATACCACTTAATGAATGTTTGTGCAGCCACACAACATGCTTCTATTCTAAACACTAATGTGATTACCTTTATATATCAGCATTGGGTCTAGGGAAAGAAGGGAAGCAAAAAAAAGAGGAAAAGTGAATGAAAAGCATAGAAATTTTGAGATCAACAGTCTTCCATTAATTCTATCCTATTTAAATACTACTTTTGGTAAGAATGAAGATATGCAACGCGTGGTGTTTGTTTCTACAGGAGTATACATATCTGTATGTCTTTTGATGCTTCTATGAGGCTCAGTAGTGTTATATAGGTGTAGTAGTATATAAATGTAGCAAAACAGTGGTATAAACATAGTATAAATAGTGCAAATAAATAGCTATGTAGTTCCACAATAGTATCTGATGGAGACAAATGTTTAAAAACAGACCTGATTACAGAATAAGATGGAACAATTAGGTCTAAAAACAGACCTGATTACAGAATAAGATGGAACAATCAGTCTGCCACAAAGTGGGAATGTAAAGACTCGAGCTGAAGTCCTAATCACTGAACTGCACTTCTCTTTGTTTATCTGAAGGTATAATTAAATAAATTAGTCCCTTTACAGAGTTTCATGTCTTCCTTTTTTTATTGTAGTGGGTTTGTCTGGACAAGTGCATGTAGTTTAGGCTTGGCTACCAGAGAACCTTCAGTCTGTCACCCGTTGTGATAACTATCCTCTTTCAAACATTCCATCTCTCTTAGTGACATCTTCAGCTGTCCTGCACGTGTAAATTTCATTCCTTTTGGCTCCAGTTTCTGAAGCTGCTCTTCTGTAACTTCTAATTTCTTAACTCAAAGGCATAACAAACTATATGCTCTAGATAAAATAAATCTAGCTTTCAAGAAGGAGAAAAAAAACCAACCCAATTTTGTGTGAAAATCACAGTGTTTTGTCTAAAAGTCAGTGTGGTGATTATTTGCCTGCCTGTCCTTAAGGCATATGCCAAATTAACTTCTCACTCTCAAAGATGAAATTTTAAAAAAACCCAAAACTATGAAACTTCTCAGTGAAACTGCTGTGAGGATGGATTTTTTTTTTCTCACTTTTAAAGGAATTCACTCAAAAATATCTGTCACTTTCAGATTTTCATTAGGATTCATAGTCATTCTCTTTCTCACATTCTTCCCTGACTCAGATTTTGTATAAGCAATGAGGAAAAAAAACCCAAAAAAAGGACTCCTTAAGTCTAGAAATCATGAAGATTTCAATATTATGAAAAAATTCGCTTTAAACAAAATCCAATCAGTAAGGCTGGCTATAGCAGCAAGCCAAGCTATGCAGTAATGTATTCTTTAACAGCAGGAAGAAAACTGTTCTGGCTTGTGCCTGAAATTCTGATTCAAAATTAATGGTGCTATTTTTTCTCGTAGGCTGAGTCAACTTTGAGTCCTTGGTTTTCTGTAGCTGGTTAGCACTCACAGAATGATTGACAGCAAACTTAATATCAAATAATGATTTTTTTTTTTTTTTTACCTAAAGATTTGTTGTTTGTCAAATACAAACTTTAAGGCTGGTTACCATTTGTGGTAGTTAAGAATGCTTCTGGATTTTATCATGCCTTTCCAGTTTCACATCTGATTTCTTAATAGTTTAGGTAGTAAACTCTTAACAAATTTATCAATCATGTTGATGTTTTTTAAGAAGAGCTTTTTCTTTTTGTACCAAATGTTTTTAATTATTATTTTCAACACAAATGTATAGCTCAGTGACTAAGCAATATGGATTAGTTGTGATCCCAGCAGACTACAGTCACAGTAATCACTTGTGCTGCACTTTCACTGACTGCGAAGTGAAGTTAATGACACTGACCTCTTTTGCAAAGTGCTTTGAAGTGCTCTTTATATGGGAACTAGTTATTAATAATCACTTGAACAAAAGCATGAGTTAGGTGTATTGATGAGCAGAGACAGAACACAGAGTTCACCAAAATTACAACAATCCCTAGTGTTCAGCAACTTTAGGAAATTAATATCAGAGAATATTTTTCTATGGATACTCTTATGATTGCATTTCTGTGCAGATATTCACATTGCAAGCATTTCTTGGTTGACACTGGCTTTCTGCAACAACCATCAGAAGCTTGAGGCCTTTCTCAAGCTGAATCTGGTGTTCATGGTAGAAGTTTCTTCCTCTTTAACACTACAGTCTACTTGGATTTATTTATAATGTTTCCTTAGCATGGGGCACTGCTGTGCCCAGGCAGTCAAGGCAGCATGGGCAGCACTCACTGCTTTCCCCTGCCCTCGGGACACACAGGGCTGGCGTTTGTCACTCTGTGATGACTGTGGTTGCTCATGCTTTTAAAGCAGATGGTATCACACAAACCAAGCTCACCCCAGGGAGGTGAATGTCACTCACACCCAGGCAATCAAGGTAGCCAGAGTCACCAGGACCAGGCTGAGGTTTGCTCCACTGGCTCAAAACCCTGTGCCCCTAGAGCACTGTGGGTTTAGGGATTTTATCAAGGAAACATTATCTCATTTTCCTTTTCTCCTTCAAGGTTGCAAGGGCAAAGGGAAGACTGTCAGAGTACGGCAGTCCCACAAATAAAGACAATTTATTCTTTATTCTTCCTATTTGTATCTCAGAACTGAATATCACATAGAAGAGATATGCCGTGTCTTCCTCACTGAACACCTCTTGTAGTCGGTTTTCCAATGATTAGAGTGATCTGAGACCCTGGTACGTCACCATAACTGTAAATAAATGTTTTAAATCCCATCACACTCATAAATGACACAGCTAGGGCACTGCCATGCATCAGCAGCGTTCCAGTTATCCGCAGCGACAGGACCACTATCATTCCAAATTCAAGTGATGGATGAGCTTTGCTAGAAATGCCTATGACTCTATTAAGCTAGGTTGTTAATCAGGGTGGGAGATAGTGTTCCTATTACTCTGGTTAGTGTTAATAATGCCTGCAGTAGTGCAATAATATAATTCCAGCATTACCTCTTTACACGTTTGGCTCTAGGTAATTTATGGATAGTACCCAGAGATATATCCCAGAGCTATGAACTCATAACTACCCGTAGAAAGTTTCTTAGCAACGTATGTGAAGCAATTTCATACTATAGTGTGATTTAAGACAGAATCTTCATTAAAGTCTGCCGCTTTACAACTGGAATCTTTTTTTGCAATCAATACATTACCACCTAAAAGCAGCCTCACACTACAGTGTGAGTTATTTATAACTTCCTAGCTTCTTCTGTCCCTGTTCAAGTGTAAGTCACAGATATGTGTTCCAGTGGACCAGAGTCTGATGCCCTTTATTCCTTTTTGCTCTGTACCACCCTTAGGATTGCTTCAGCCTGTTCCAGTTTACCTGGTCTCCTGGGAATGGTTTATTAGGCAAAGGCCTCCAGAGAAGAGCACTCTGACTTTCTTTTCCCCCTTTTCCCCTGAGCACTATTTGTCAGATTCAACACCAATAAACTTCCTGTACTGGAGGAAGCAGGACACTGTCATTAAGACTAAGCATAAGAAAGCTTCTCAGCAAGGGTAATCTTATGGTTCTTTTGTTCTAAAAGAAAAGTTCAAAGGATTTCTCTTGGGCTGTCTTTTTTTCTACAGTTGAAAAATAGAGCTGGAACCACCTTACCTTTATAAGTCTCTCAAGTGCTACGTTTTTATCTAAACATGAGCCATTACCTCTTTTTTTTTTTTTTTATAACCTGTGATGGAAATGGCCTGTCCAGTTAATGTTTTATCATTACCATAGATAGTTAAATTAATCTAAAATCATTTGCTTATTTAGTTAGAGCTTTCCTCCATTTCCCTGATGCTCCAAATACACCTTTTAGATGCAAAGGAAAGTTCAGGTAAGCTTCAAGGAGACATTGCTGTGACCTTAGCATCTACCTGAACTATGCACTTAGCTGGCTACAGTTTGATGTGCTCAGGCAGCAATAGCCCATTTTGAGCTGCTGTCTTTCCCAAGCATTTCCCAGACCAAGCCATGCTGCAGCCTGCACATGGACCTTTCTGTATAAATCCAGAAATGCTGGGAAGGAATTGGCTTACTGCACATATGGCAATTAACAGATTAATTGTAGGTTCCAGCCCAGTTGAGGGATGTGGACCAGTAGCATTACCCTACCAGATAAGCTAAGGTCTGCAAAGCTGAAAAGATCAGTCAGTGCCGGCGAACCAAACTCTTTTCTAACTGAATTTAAATGTTTATATGTCATGTAAATGCTCTTCGACATTAAAAGAAATGGTGAAAGTTAAGGACCCGTGTGAGGTTTGGAGTGAAATTACAAAGTCATGAGGTGTATAGGCAGGTAAGAGAATGTTGTGAGAGCTACTCTTGAGCACTGCAAAAATCACATCTTTCAAAATCCACTTTTTAAACTTCAGTTCTTGGAAAAGCAAACGTATTTATCAATTGCTGCAAAGAATGGCTCTAAATATTAAACAAAATTATAGAAGAGTAGGTAAAGCAGAATCCAAATCACTGTAACCCCAAATGTAATCATTTAACCAAATATCCGTGAATTTCTTTGGTCTAGGGAGAGGGGGCATTAAATGAGTCTAGTAAGGATTACTAGGGATCACTAATCCTGACAGAGCCTGTTCTACCATATGGACAGAACAGGTTTTTGCCAAGGGCAGCAAACAATATGGGACAAGAAATTCTTTAATGGCTTTAATGGCATGAGCGAGTGTAGGTCAGGTGGATCAGCAAAACATTTAAATATACCACTGGCAGCAAAACCCCCTGGGCTAACAAAAGACAGTATTTCTAAACTGAAATATATCACTGCACTATGTCCATATCTAGCACTTCAGTTTTTGCTGTCATGATGAGTCAGAGTGTCAAAATCCCGGTTTAAAATGAGGTCTTGAATGATTCAATTACATCAAACCTAAACATGATGAATGCATCACATCAAGAGAAGCTTAAAGAATATAAATACCATGCAGAAAAATATCAAGAGGTATGTTTTATACTGCAGTGAGTACTCTTTGTCTATAGCAAAAATGATATTCCTTTTCAGGACAGAATGTTTAATGCATTTCTATAGGTGGCTAAACACACAGTGATGCAACTTAGTGACTGTGCACAGATAGTTTAGTCTTTTTTTTTCCTTTTTTTTCTGCTTTTATTGTGACATTTATGTAGCAATGTTAGAAAATACCAATGCAGTACCACAATACGCTTTCTGCAACGACTGAAATTCAGAAAAGAATATTTTATAACCAGTAGTTATCATAGCAATGGTACAGATTATAAATTGTTGAAGCAAAAATGCCTCATTAATCTTGCAGTGACCTGGAGGAAAACTGTCTTGACAAGGGAGATTTTCTGCAATGCAGTTTGACTATTTTATGTGTTAGGGTTGTACCTTTATTTCCCAGTCAGTGACTGGAAGGAATAGCATCTTCAGTAACTTTAACCAAATAAAAAATGACTGAATTCCATGCATCTGAGTTCAGTAATTGTAGCTTCTTGTCCCTTGTACTCTTTCATCTTGTCTCTCCTGACACCATCCACTCTTTCCTGGTGTTTTGGACACATATTGTTGAATCCAGTATTTGTTTTGTATTCCTTTCAGCTCTATAATCCCATTACAACAATACTTTTAGGCTCTCTGATGCTGTTTTTGAGTAGCCATATCTGACCCAGTCTTGACAACTTTGTTAGAATACCCATCCCCATCGTGATTCATAAGGCTAAATGGATGTAACCTGTGTTCTTGCTTATGCCAGCAGATATAATTCAAGAGCTAAGCTATTGGGGAACTGGATCGCTTGCTTCATCTATCTGGTCTTTTAACAGAAAAGTTTAAGTTGTCATTTCCACACCTAACTCATACATAATCGACTTGACAGTAAGAGGAGGATTTGGTACTAGTTAACTTTTGCAAAATAAGATGCCTTTAGATGAGTACAAAGTTAATTACATTGCAAAAGAAAGGCCTTCCATCAAATGAAAATGGTAGGAGAAAACCAGCCTTTTTCTTAATTAAACATTTCTAAACCAATTTCAAACAGATAGAATGAAATGAATAATGACACACAAGTCATTTATTTCCATATAGAGAGAAGTCTATCTCCCCAGTCTACAATCTCTCTATTGGCTATTTCCTGACCCAGAAAGTGATAAGCTATTTATTTGCTGTTGAAATGTAGCTTCGTATGCCCAAAGAGAAGAAGAATAGAATTCAGTGTAGGTGCTAACAATTGCCATTAACAGCTCCTGAAAAGATTTTCTGTTTTGGTCAGAAATATTGTATGTCCTTTACAGTCACTTCTCTCCTGCACTTACAAAGGCTGTAAGTGTTTTATTTCAAAACAGATGGGAATGGCCAAAAAGAAAATGTTCCTTTATTCTTATTTCTTTTCTGTTTCACAGACTCTATCTGCCCTCTGAAATCTCATTCCTGCTTTGATTTAGATACCATTTGCCAACTTGTTACAGAATTTCTCACTATTCTCTGTGAGCAGCAAAATTAGGATAATAGAATGAAAGGCAAAGCTGAATTTAAAACAGTTTGTAAAGGATATTTCAGGGACACAGGAGGCAGGAAAGGGCAGTGATACAAATACTGAGTCACCCCAGAAGTAAGATCATTTGTGGCTCAAGAACACAATATAAAATAAAACATTTAGATCTCCTACTGAGATCCAGATGGGACTCACTGACTGTGGGGACTGGTGATAGTAAAACTAGGTAGACAAAATTGACCTGCAATCGTACTTTCAAAGGCAAACAGCTGCCTGAGGTTTAAAACAACAACAAAAAAACCTGAGCATACAACCAAACAAGCTTTCCTCCCACACATACTGCATCCAACTCGGCACAAATTAGACAAAGCTTACCTGTGACGCTTCCTCCTGCTTCTATCTATTATCTGCTGTTGAGTGGCTTAAGGACATATGTGATGATCAATAGGATGCTAACCCTATACTTTCCATCTAGAAAATACATATGATGGCATACTCAGAAGAGGAAGATCAGTTGTGAAAGGCTAAATACACCTGAACCAGACAAGATTGTTCTCATTTAATCATTTTTGACACACCTCTGAGTCAACAATCAGGCTTGCTAGCTTAAATCAAAGGGACATGGTATTTTATGTGTATTTAGGTATAATTATTTTTATGTATAGTTTGAGGTGAAAATGGCTATAACTAGTGACCTGCCCATGGAGCACAACCCAATCCAAGCAGGTGAGCTGTGACATGAGCATTCCCACCTGTCACTAGAAGAAGAGGTAAAATTCAAATAACTCTTCAGGGAGCAGGAGATAAGAATTTCTATCCTGGATTTTAAGAACTAACATAACCAATCAGTGTAGGATCCTCCAAATAATTCTGACGTGTGGTTATTTTATGCAATCAGACTGACTGGGTTCCTCCAAAATCCAAATAAATGTTCCTACTGGTCCTGGTAGAATGACCCTACCAGGTCCTATTGAAATGAAAGTGTGACTTGAACAAGTGTTAATCTATAACAGCAGTATTCTGTCCTTCAAATAGGAATAAAGATCAGGGTAGACACCTCCAGCTATAACAGAAATAAAACATCAGAATTACCTATAGAGCTCCAAAGAAAGATTAGAAAAAAAAAGAAAATGGGCCCTTTGCTTTATTTCTTTCCCATATCAGAAAACGACTGCATCATATGACTTGAGTCATGACAAATTTTATTTTGTGTCCTATTAATAGGTACAAGCTCCAATCAAAGACTAACATCATGCTGTGTTGATACTGCTCTGACAAGAAATGCTCTTTCTTAAATAGCTAGGTCAGAGAAACTAGGTCAGAGTTTTCTTTTCCCCAGCCTCCACCTTGTACCAGTCTGAAAACCCACTTTCTCCTGCTGGAGAGCTCTTTTACTTTTACTGGAGATTCAGCCTAGTGAGAAGTATCCCAGGGCTGAAAGAAAGTGGGAACATGAACAATCAGCTAAAAGGAACAAAATAAAATGAGGCCATGAGGGAGGACAAGGAGGTGAAGAGGGCTGCAATGGGACAAAAGAGAAAGGTGCAGTACTCACCCTGCAGAAGGAACCTATGGCGGCAGAAGCTCCTGCCTTTTGCTGCAGGCTCCAGCAAGCAGTCCAATAATAGAAAATACCTAGGAACAATTAATTCAGGATAGTGGTTTCCAGCATTCATGAGCTCACCCTGATCTGTAGTTCACACTTCCAATGCAGCCACCTCCCACCTCCATGTATCACAATCTGACCAGAACTCAAGGCCATAAGTCTCAAATTTCTTAAAGAACATCCATTGCTTCACAAACTGGCAAAACACAACTCAAGTACTATCCCACTTAACAAGGGGTCTGTAAATTTTTAACTTGCTCAGAAATATCCATTACGTACCCAACTTTTGCCTGATGTGATTGTGCTAAAGTTGATAACAAATAATACCTGACTAATTGCCCAGAAAGGCTGGCTTTGTTGTTTGTGGGGTTGCCAGCTACATCCCATCTTAGCACCTGCATCTGATAAATGCAGTTGTGATAATCTCTGTTTATTGCTATCATTGCTATAATTGACTGTTTATTCAAGAGAAATTGATTAATTACTCTATTCATAGCCCATTCTCCCTCCTTTGTAACTGAGTAACAATTGGAAAGACCCAAATAAATCAATGTGATATAAATGACTCATATTACAATTGGTTAAGCATGCTTGATTTCAGTTAATTCCTAATTAACACTTCCATCTGACTGAGTCATAACAGTGTGTACTGGAATATCTGAGTTGCAGGTAATCAACTGAGTTGCTGTTTAACCAGAAAGTCTCACCTACAGGTAAAAGAGGTACAAAAAGATTTCATGAGATATGCTAATACATGAAGTTCTTACTACTCAATCTCACATAGGCCAGACAATAATTATTCTTCAGCTTTTGGAAGAAACTATGTCCTGAATTTTTAAATCTTTCTTATAATACTGCATGTGTAAATGTAGTGGTTGAATCTATGTGAAAAAGTTATAGAGAAGATACCCAAATATGATGGTAGGAAATGGTTTCTCTCCATGTTTCTCTCCTTTCTAGTGTGTTGCTGAATACTAAGTAAAGACCAAGTCAGTCAAATAAAACTTATTTATATATATGTATCTCAAATATTTCTGCTGTGAATCACCTATGCATTGAGTGTCTTGGTATAGCAGGAAATGGTAAACCAGAAATTATATGTTCTGGGATATTAACAGAAATTATGGTCAATATGGTTATCACGGTGAATAAAGGTTTCTGGTTACACAAGAAACATGTTCAGATGACTTTGTCATTTCTGTTCTCTTACTGAGATACTAGAGCACTTTTCAAATAATATAATCAATACACGGCAGGAAATGGTAACACTTTAAAAATCATTATTCAGAGGTTAGATATACAAAATGAGCTTTAGAAGAAATGCTACTCATCTACTATTTTCAAGCATTAATTCTAGAATATAGTGCTATCACTCATTTCATTACAACCACAGGAACCAATTAACGTAATGTCATCACAGCTCATCCTTCCCTTCTTTAGTTGAAATTTCAAATTATTAATTGACTCACATGTAGTAGATGGCACACATAATCCTCAATAGACTGGAAGCACCAGCTTCTCAAAGAGAAGCTGCACCCTAAGCTGCCTAATGGCCCTTGTCACTCTAGCAGGTAATTAAAAAGGCTTCCACTTTGGCAATTAGCCAGCAGAAAAGTAGATGGAATGCCCCGCTTGTAAAATGAGGTATGAAGCTCATACTTTGAAGAACGAATGATAATATTTTGCAATTCCATAATGTCTTTTCTTCTGGGACTTTAAATAAATTAATAAGCATTAATTAATAGGACCTTGTAAATTCCCTGGGAAGTCCTTGTCCTACACATTATAGAAAAGGACAAGAAAGAATTCATCCACAAGATACTTCTTTTCACTGCCTTAGCATTGCTGAATGTAGTCAGATTATTATTTTGGGGAAACTGTTAAGCATTTCTGGTCCCAACAAAACAAAGAATTTTTCAAACTCAGAATCACTTCAAGTCAGACTTTGGACATATTTTGTGTGACAAACAAAATTCATGCACAGAATTGGCACCATTTAAGGGATAGAAACTTGAAAACTAACCTAGTGCCACACAAAACCTCACTGCTAATGAAGACAGAGTAACAGATAAAATTACTATACAGTAATAATGCTTAACATATCCAGTCACTTACCTGGAGACAGTTAAAATTATCTTTGTACTCAGGACATTTGAATAAAACCACATATTATTGTTTTGACTGGCCATCTGATCAAATTCTGTATTCCAAGCATTTAGAGAATGCTGTGAGAATTTTCCTTTCTGCGACACTAGGATGACTCGGCTCCTAACAGTGACATAACATCCATGACTATAAAACAGCAAATGTGTCATAAACGATCTGCAGTGGAGTTTTTACAACTACTGTCATAGTTCAAGTTATTGCTGTTTTTTACATTTTGCATTTGTTGTTTGGGTCAAACATCTAACAAGGTTTTTAACAGACCTATATATATTATGAATGTATAAAACTCAAAAGACTGTACAGAGAGAAATTATGTTGTCAACAAACTAGCAATCAATATATGCATCTACTTCAAGAATGAGCCTTCCTGAAGAATAATAAAATAAATGAAACTCAAAGCAGTATAGCATAGACGTAATCTTTATCTCTACAAATCAGTCATTGTAAGACAAATATGGTTTTAAAAGAATTATTTATAATATACTGATAATCTCCTGAACACAGATTTTCTATTTAGGAACTATGCATTGTCAGAACCACAAGCCATGTCACTAAAAGAGCCTTTTATTTTTTTTTCTCATTGTGTCCCTTAGAAGTAGAGCAGTGAAACAAGGTTGAAGTTTTTTTCTAATATGAAGTGTTTGGGTTCTTTTCTACTAATATAAAAAACCCTTTAAATTTACACTACAACACTTACAATTGGGGAAGTTTTGGAAGATGTTCTGATACATGTCCAGGAGCACACTGGCAGATATAAGAGCCAGCAAATAACTCTAGAAGTGTGTGATTAAAGACATCAGATACGTTAATGCAAAGATTTCTAACAATATTTGCTTGGGTTATTAAGTTATTACAAAATGAAGTCGCTTCTATTTACTGCAGCAAGGTTAAACCCAATTACTACTAATAGGACACATTTCAGCATGGAAAAATATTGCTACTAATTAGAGAAATTATTCAAGGATCAATGCTTAATCAGTTTCCTTAACTAGCTCACAGAAAACAAAATAGGCAATTTCACAAGTTCTTCAAAAAAAAGAAAAAACAATCAATCCCAACACTATTCTTTAGATGGATTATTAAACAAATGCTTTTGGAATTACAGAGACTTGAAGTCAGTAATAACCCAGGAAAAAGTGCTTTTCTGTTTTAAGGAGTGTGTCTTTGCTTCTACATCAATTCAGCAAATTTAATTTACTACATGTTCAGAAAAGCATCAGAATTGGACACAGACTAGGATATAAATATCTGCAAGGCAGAAATTGAGAATGAGATCTTTTAATGGAAGTAAGCTGTTCATTCAGCTATAGTTGAAAATAGTTGGAAAGTATACCCTTCTTTCTCATTAGTTTATGAAAGAGTTTAGTTACAAAAACCTCCTGAACTGATGAAGTAAGTCACTTTTCCCCCTTACATTCATTTGTCTCTGTTTTAAATTTAGTTGGTGAGGCAACTTAGCTTGTGGTATGTATTGTAAGAAGCAACTAAGTTGCTGAACATTAGGGGAAATAACCTTTTAGTACAAATTTCACTCTCACCAGGAATTTAATGTGGACAGGCAACAAAAAACTATTAGCATTAGCGTGGGATAATATTTAATTTGTTACTATTATTCTAGTAGGTAATTAAATGTCCTTTGAATTGAAGAGATTTGCAATTTTTTAAACTGGAAGCTATTTCAATTTGTCATTTTTGGACTCACGAGTTAGCTCACATAGAAGGTGAATAGAACGTTTTACTTCACACTCAGGGCCATCAACTCATAAAATTCTTCCATCTCAGAATTAATTCCTTTAAAGGGTAACTGGTTTTAATGACTGAGGATTTAGGGTATCTTTGTTATGGAGTTGATGGTTTTAGGTTGGGATTTATTTTTTCACCTGACCTCATGCTTTTGAAGAGACCAATTGAGGCTTAACTGTATTTATTCAGATTATGCAAACTATAATTTGTTTTACAGATCAATGTATTGGGATTCACTACAAATTTGACATATTAAGTGGGGGTCATTTCCAAGCTAGACCAACAAATAACTAGTATAACCTTTGTTAGAGCTTACCACAAACAGGAATACAAAAAACCCCCATGAATGTTGATGAAGCTGTTTGTTCCACTGTTCTTTCCTTTCATGTTTCCCTTAGTTCCTTTGGGATGCAATTGCTAGCCTTTCTCAATAAGTGTTCTGTGCAAGCAGCGGGTCTATACTGACAGGACTGTGCCCCCACCACTCTCCTCAAGTATCCATGCCTAGGGGCTGTCTCTCCACAAGACCTGACAAGAACAGTTGTCTGTAAATGGAGTATAGATCTGTCCTCACTAGCTAAGCATTCACATTTTGGTAGGAAAAGCAGGAATTAGAACTTCAGTTTAATTTATGAAACTTAATCTTTACCATTTCTTCACTATCTCTTTGATGTTAGGCTTTAAAGGTTTGAACCTTGATATTTACAAAGGCATGTCTGAACACATATTTTTGAAAAAGCACTTACTCGAGGTTGCATGTTTTTTTCATCAACCTAAGTAATAAAGCTGCTTGTTGCATACTTGAAGAAAACAAGTGGGAAATGACTGAATAAAGCATCCAACTACTCCCTGTCTCTGAAATCCTACCTCTTACTGCCATGCCAACAAAATCATGTCATACAATCATTGCAAGAGTACATCTATTGTACTCTTTTGCTAACTGATGTTTATTTAAGTGGCCCTTTACTATGTACTTTGTGTATTTACAGATGGTCACATATAGTATGAAAGTTAAACAGAAGTCTGTTGACTGATAAAGACTGATGCTACTGTACAAGTGAAGTACTTTGTAATTACTGATTTTGATATAAGGTCTGCGACAAGTGTATTGACCCACTGTGAATTCTTGAAAAAAGGAGGTCGTCTTATGTGTGTGGTATTTTATAGGATTTTAAAAGACAGTAAATCTGACATTGCCATGTGGTGCAATTTAGTTAGTGTGAAAGTTATTTGCAAATAGGATTTGGAAAGCAGTGGTTTCAATTTACCTTTCGTGTGGACTTAAATGGCTTAGAGCTCACTCATCTTTTGTTTTCATATGGAATGAAAAGAATCATAGAATTTCAAGGGATGGAAGGGACCTCAAAAGAACATCTAGTCCAACCCCTCTCCCAGAGCAGGGCCACCAAGAGTAGGTCACACAGGAACTCAACTTGTACCCCTTATCATTGGCCATCATTGAGAACAGCCTGGCTCTATCCTCCTGACACCCCACCCTTTATGTATTTGTAAACATTAATGAGATCACTCCTCAGTCTCCTCCAAGATAAAGAGCTCGAGGTCTCTCAGTCTTTCATCAGAAGGAAGATGCTCCACTACCTTCATCATCTTTGTGGCCCTGTGCTGAACTCTCTCCAGCAGCTTCCTGTCCTTCTTGAACTGAGGGGCTCAGAACTGGACACAATATTCCAGATGTGGTCTCACGAGGGCAGAGTAGAGGGGGAAGAGAACCTCTCTCTACCTACTGCCCACAGCCCTTCTAAATACATCCCAGGATGCCATTGGCCTTCTTGATCACGAGGGCACATTGCTGGGTCATGCTCATCCTGCTCTTTATCAAGACTCCCAGGTCCCTTTCTACTCTCTAAGAGTTCATTCCCCAACCTGTGCTGGTACATGGGGTTATTCTTTCCTAGATATAAGACTCTGCACTTGCCCTTGTTGAATTTCATTAGATTTCTTTCTTCCCAACCCTCCAGTCTGTCCAGGTCTCACTGAATTGCAGCACAGTCTTCTGGCGTGTCAGTCACTCTCCCTAGTTCATTAATATCAGCAAACTTGCTGACAGTGCCCTCTGTTCCCTCATCAAGGTCATTAATGAATATATTGAATAGTACTGGTCCCAGCACTGACCCCTGAGGGACTCCACTAGATGCAGGCCTTCAACTAGACCCTGTACCATTGATCACAACTCTTGGCCTTCTTCCCTTCAATCAGTTAACAATCCACCTGATCATTCAGCCTACACTTTCTCTGTTTTGCTATGTGGAAGCTGTGGGAGATGATGTCAAATGTTTTACTGAAATAAAGTACATCCACTGCACTACCACTATCTACCCCCTTGTTATGTCTTCATGAAAGGCTATCAGGTTGGTTGAACATGACTTCCCTTGGTAAAGCCACGTTGACTGCTCCTAATGACCTTGTCCTTTAAGTGCCTGGAGACAGCACCCAGGATGAGTTGTTCCGTCACCTTTACAGGGATGGAGGTGAATTTCTTTTGTTTTACTAAAGCTTGTCCAAATGCAATCATTGCAGTAAAAAAATGTATGCCTCTTAAAAACTTGAATTCACAAGACATGTCTCTTTTTCAGTAGTGCTGTAGTATTCTGATAGGAATTTGTGAAATCAAACAATCTCAACTCATGTTACATAATAACATTTTAAAATTATTCATATTATATTAATAAACATAATGCTGTTCCTTACTTCTCAAACTAAGGTGATTTCTGTCTTTTTCCAAATGAGAAAAAAAGCCAATAAAGTTGTAAAAACAGAGAAGCTTAACAGTCATTATACTTTCTTCTTACGTGAAAGTAACTGCTTTGCCACAGTACATTTGATGCATTTTTGATCTTGTTTCCTGAAGGTATGCAATTTTCTGTGATCTTCAAATACAGATCTTCCTCCTTTTTGTTTCTTCAGAACTACTGAAGCCAGCTCTTAGCTGTTAACTTTCTGTCTTTCATTGATTATTTTTGTTCCATAAAAGATCCATTCAGGAGCTCATACTGTGTGTGAGGCCTGATTTTTACAACAAAGTTGCCCTCCACCTTCCAAGTTTTCTGAGTCACATAATATTGCAATGAAAGATGGTTTGAAAATGGAGCATAAATTTGCTAAACAGAAGAATCATGTATTTTTGAATATGTAGACACTGACAAAATTCTGATGTGCTTCACATGCTCATGCTTTTTAAGGATAATGTCTTGTAAATCAATCTAATTTTGCACAAAAGAAACTTTTGGTGCATAATTCATTGGGATGGTTTTTTTTCCCTACTATTTGATAATTCACTTCATTTATACAAAAAAAAACCCACCAAACTTTAAATTTAGCACTTCTGTAACAGGCCTGTACCACAGGCCAAATATTGGCCACAAACTTTGCAATGTGTGGCCTGCTACCATTTTGACCCTTTATCATTCTCACACCACCCCACCAATGAGCAGGCTGGGGATGCACAAGAAGTTGAGATAGGACACAACTGGGACAGTTGACTCCAGCTGACCAAAGGGATATTTCAGACCATAGTGACATAATGCTTTCAGCAATAAAAGGGGAGATGTTTGGAGTTATGATGTTTGTCTTCCCAAGTAACTGTCATGCTTGGTGAAGCTTTGCTTTACTACATTATTACAGGCTGCCATGCATAATCCATTATGTACCAAGTGTTAATATATCATGATGATAACAAGTAAAACAAAAGTGAGCTACCTCTCCCCATAAAAGACCTTGGTGCTAAGTGGAAAAATATTTGTGTTACAGGCATTTTCCCTGGTGAGAGACTCTCTGCACTCCCAAGGCAACCACAGTTGTATAAACTCAAAGCTTCTGTTAACAATTGCATAATGCCCTGTGATGTCATGCCTTACCTCCCTCTATGACAACTTCATAGGTCAACATCTGAGGTTTAGACAATCATGGGCTATGGTAATGATCACGCTGCTCTTACATACCCTGCTGATTCAGAACCATTGCTTCTCCAGCCCAAAAGGCTGCTTTCAGATGACGAATGGAGTCCTACTGGTGCAAAGAACAGGGATAATCCTATGTCAATCCAGTCAGGCAGCTGTGCACACAAATTTAGCCTTCTCTAGCCAATATACACTATAGGCCTCTTTTGGAAGTCCTCGCTTGTCTTTAGTTACCATCCCTTCCTACAGGGTGAGAAAGGGAAACCTGGAGTGACAAAGAACAGTACTCAAGACCGCTAGTACTTGCTTGCATTTTGCTTCTCTATTGTGTAAGAGTCTCAGGCCCTTGGTAATGTAATTATGACACAGCAAGGTGTACCTCATATAAAGAGCACCGTGGGAATCATCTTTTATAGCTTTGTCAGAAAAGGTAATTCTTTAGTATTTAAGTAGCCATTTCTACATTGTCCTGTCATGTTTTTTTCTCTCTCCCTATGAATCGCAACTCACTGTTTAGTTCGGATAAACCATACACAAATGAGCAAAGAAACAATAAACATCAAACAACAAAAAAGAATTTATTCCCCACTTTTTACTTTTGGTGTAATACCACAATGAGTCTGTTACTATCTTCCAAAATAATGCTGATGTTAAATGTCTGTATAAAAATTAGCATGGGATGAGATTGCCAAAATTGGATCAAGGTTCTAGTCATAGATATAATTCTCTATTAGGTAGCATCACATTGGCTTCCTCTGGAATTAAGAAGTGGAATAAAGTGAGAAAAGATGAGTTCATTTTTACAATCTAAGTAATCTAGGAGCATCGATTTAGATGTTTCTCTTATTGTTAAGGAGCTCGATGCTCCCCTGCACAGTACTGAGCTGACACAAATGAATTTTCAGTGATCATTTACTAAGAGTCTCAGGTACTTGCTGGCATCGTCAACATTGGGATCTGGATTAGAGTAGTTTTACTGAAAGCTGCTCAGAGTTTCTCTTTTGCTTTTGACTTAAATTCAAAGTAAATAAGTAACTGAGGGGACTGACTGTATGTCAGTAGCTGTCAGGTCACAGAATGGTGGGAAGAAGCAAAGGGGATACAGACACTTTTCTCCCCCAGACTTGGCAATAGGTAAGCATTCCCTGTTGCTCTTCAGCCCTTTCCTTCTCCAAAGCAGCCTGTCTTCCTGTCACCATGGCCAGCCTGAACCCTGTCTCTCCATGGACATGTGCTCTGCCCATCTGATCCCTTTGTACACTTTTGGTACATCCTACCCCACTTAGAGTGACAGAATGGAAGAAGTGACTGCTGGGCATAATGGAGCTTTCTGAATCAGGAGTCATCACACAGTTACACGGGTCTGGGTCTGATGCAACTGCTACAGGTATCAGCAGCATTATGTTCCAGGGGAAACATGCCTAGTGGGAGTCCAACAAGGGTGGTTCCAACAGGAGCTGAAACCACTCTTTCTGATTGTCTTCAAGCCCTGTAAGACAAATCCCTGCCTTTTAAACATGGTTTAGATGTCCAGCTGTGAGACCGCTTACCTGCTCGTAGCATGCTGACCTGGCAAAGATCAACTGAGAAGAGCCTCTTTTCCTGACCTGCTCTGGCTCTTGAACAGCACATCTTCCAAGAACTTAAAGACTGTTAAGCACTGTATAGTTAAAGAAATTGGTAGGAATACCTAAGGAAAAATAGAGATGAGAAGACTATCATGTGCAAGGAAAATCAGAAGGAAAACACTGAGAATGAAGGTGGGTTGAAATAAAAGATGGAATGATAAATATGCAGGATAAGTAAGAGAAAGGACATGATTTCAAATTATTTTCCTAATGTCCAAGCAGGGAATTTAACTGATATGTAAGTTTTTGATAAGACAACTGAATATATATAATAAAAGAATGAGCAATAGCCAAACTATCATATTCGTAAATAGGTATTTTCTGCCTTTCTGAGTAGAGTACTAAAGCTTCTGAAGGTACTTTTGTCTAGGGCCTGAAAGCGTTTTAAAAGTTATGTGTGGGCTGGGAAGCTGGCCATTAGGGTTGGTATTTAGCATACTCCATGACTGTTCTGGACTTATGTAAGTTTTCCCAGAGCAGTTGTGATGTGATAGAGCCTTCTCCTTCCCATATAAAAAATAATTTTATTAAATCACTTCCTAGATGATATTTTGCCAATTAATTATATGCATCCCTTTATACCAGTGAGCACATTAAATGATCATTTTTATGCCTCTTATGTGCAGAGCGTTGCTGTGCTGATTCCAGAGACAAGCTATATGGTTTGTTCTTATTTACAAATACTTTATACATAAATTTTTAATACAGACAAATACAGACACATAAGCAAATTCTGGTCAAAATAATGAAAAACAAATCCTCCAGGGCAGTGAACAGAAATACTAGCATAATCAAATCCAAAAGCTAAAATGAGTAGAGAAGTAAAGCATAACACCTGAGGGTGGTCATAGTCTGCTAAATCTGATTACTAAAAATGAAATAAGGGTAGTGAGAAAGTGAACCTAAAAGCACAGAGATAATGAAAGTTTGAGCTTCTCAAATAGGAACAGTGTGCATTCAGCTCTTAGAAAAAAAAGTTTATGTAGCCTTTTTAGTAGTGAATAAAACTTGGCAATATCTTATAAAAGTTTTCATCAGAAGTGTTAGGTCAACCATGGCTTCTTTAGTGGTAATTGGCAGAAAAGTTGTCTTCTGAAGAGCCAAGCACTCTATAAACACAGTAAAACCTGATGCTAAGAAACGCATCTAGATTTGTATCCCCTAACGTTTTTATGGCTGCTAATGATCACTTACCCTGAAAAAAAATATAAACGTTAGCCTGTGAGAATGGAAATGGATAGACTAACTGGGTCATCTTCAAGACAGCACTTTAAGGTAAAAGCCTTGCTCTGAAAGCTTACACACAAACGTGCAAGCATTCACCTCCATAAGTATGTATACACATATTTTGACCATTTATCTGGTTTATCTATGGATTAAAAAAAAAAATCTAATATTTAATATGGACAGAACTGAAAGACTTTATTAGCTAATACTGATGCACAGCACACAGACTTCATGACTTCCTAACACAGACCTTTTCTCAGATTATTTTGACTTTCCTCATTCTGCAAAGAGAATATATCCAGTCTGAAAACACACCTCTGATCATGCCTCAAAAGGTAATTTATATGTGCTCATTATCACTAGAGCTGCGTGACAAACTATTTTCCTGAGTTCAAAATCATTCCCAAATTCATAACAACAAAAACAATATATCATTGTGTACTCAGAATACACCACTGCAGGAACTAGCACACTTGCTTTTGTCATAAACTATAGTACCAGTATACGCCTGTGAAGAAAGCTTTCCTTCAGAAAGTTCTGATCACTTCTGTCTCTGACTTCATACCTCAGAGAAGTAGTTCATTGTGGCAGGTATGCGTCATCTTGAATTACATATTTGGTAGTTCTCTCTGGCTAGTGGGAAAGCTGGTAAAAGGTAATCTGCAGCTCTGCTTTGTATGTAACAGTACAATGTGTAGGGAAGGAAAAAAATGCTGTTACTTTTCTGCTGTTCCTTCAGCCCCTCAGCAGACTAAGGTCACAAAGTGAAAAGGGGGATGGATGTTAAGAGGGGAACTGGGGGAAGGTGGCACTGTAGTGTTGAGAAGTAAGAATGGCTGGCTGGGGATCTGGCATCTGACGATGGCCAATACACCACAGTTTCTTAAAACTTATGTTAGCATGAATACTGCATTAAAGCATTTGATAAATGATTTGATCATCTTCTACATTCTAGAGTACCAGAGTCAGGATTTTAATGAGGTTTCCAAAAATCAAGAAATTTGATACAGTCTGAAGCCGCTGATGAGAACTGTTTGGGCATCTTATGATGTATCATAAGATTTAAATTATGAGGTCACATTATGTTTTTATCATCAGATTTAATAATTCTGTTATGTAAAATTACATATTCGATTTAACTCGATTTACAATTTCATAGACCCTTAGCTTCCCTCAACAAGGTAGTAAAGGTAGAAAAGTAAAGGTAGTAAGTAGAAAACATTTACCTCAGAAGAAAAAATAAAATTACATGGTGATGTCTTTGTTCTTCATTTTTTCCTCAAATGTGAAAATATGTAGAAAGGTCAAATGAACTCATTCAAGCATCACTTTTGGACTTGATATTCAAGTTTGACTAACCTGATAGCCTTTTATAAGGATATAACCAGATGGATAGATGGTAGTAGTGCCATGGATGTGATTTATCTTGATTTCAGTAAAGCATGAGCCAGCAATGTGCCATCTTGGCCAAGAAGGCCAATGGTATTCTGAGATGCATCAAGAAAAGTGTGGCCAGCAGGTCAAGGGAGGTTCTATTCCCCCTGTACTCTGTCCTGGTGAGACCTCATCTGGAGTCCTATGTCCAGTTCTGGGCTCCTCAGCTCAAGAGGGACAGAGAACTTCTGGAGAGAGTCCAGCACAGGGCCACCAAGATGATCAGGGGACTGGAACGTCTTCCTTATGAAGAAAGGCTGCAGGAACTGGGGCTGTCTAGTCTGGAGGAGACTGCGGGGAGATCTAATTAATATTTACAAATATCTAAATTGTGGATGCCAGGAGGTTGGGGCATCCCTTTTTTCTATTGTAATTTCTCTGGAGGTTTTCAAAACCCACCTAGATGTGTTCTTGTGTGACCTGCTTTAGCATAGGGGGGTTGGACTAGATGATCTCTAAAGATCTCTTCCAGTCCCTACCATTCTGTGATTCTGTGAGAGAGTTCAGCACAGGGCCACAAAGATGATGAAGGGAATGGAGCATCTTCCTTATGATGAAAGGGTAAGGGAGCTGGAACTCTTTAGCTTGACAAAGAGAAGACTGAGGGGTGACCTCATACATGTTTACAAATACATAAAGGGTGAGTGTCAGGAGGATGGAGCCAGGTTGTTCTCAGTGATGTCCAATGATAGGACAAGGGGCAGTGGGTATAAGCTGGAGTACAAGAGGTTTTAAAGAAACCAAAGGAAAAACTTCTTCACTGTGAAGGTGAGGCAGCACTGGAACAAGCTACTCAGATGGGTTTTTGTGTCCCCTTCTCTGGGAATGTTAAAAACCCACTTGGACGAGTTCCTGTGTGACCCATTCTAGATAGTCCTGCTCTGGCAGGGGAGTTGGACTGGATGATCTTTCATGTTCCCTTCCAACCCTTAAGATTCTGTGAATCTATGAACTGTCTGCTAACCCAAAATAACCTCTATCATCTACTACAAATTAATCTATTGCGCAATACATTACAAGTCCTTTCAGTAGGGTCACCACGCCCTGTTTAACCTGATGCAGTAAACTAATGTAAATTACATCTATTCACTGCTTGTTAGTTTGTATATTCAAAGTAGACTTACAACAAATGACTATTTTTTTCCCCTGGGTATTAACTAAGAAAAACTTCAACTGAGAAGATTAATAAAGTAACAAAATCCCATAAGAATTAATGATAAACATAAATATTTTATAGCCCTTTTCATTAACTAAGCCTAACTGTTTACTAATTACCATTGTTGTTTTTTTGTAATGACCTCAAATTATGAGATAAAAAGTACTCACTCTCAAGGTTATTTCTATCTCAGTATCTAGCACGTACTAATAACTGCAAATTCATAAAGAAAAATAGTTGACACTGAGGACCAGCTTCCACACTGTATGGTAGGGTAGAAGATAATTAATCCAGACTCTGGTTTGCTTCCATGGCCTGGCTGTCCATTAGCTGATGCAGTGTACTAGGTCTCCTTACTGGTGGTTTAGCATCATTCAAGAGAAATACAGTTCATAAGCTTCAAGATTACTCAATTTTAAAATCAAAATAATGTAAATGGATGTAAATCAGGAGATGCACAGCAAAAGATGACTCCTGATCTAAGCCAAAATGCTTTTGCAGATGTACTCCAAGTGGTAGGAATAAAAGTAGTATGGTATTGAGACAGAGCACGGTAAGTAGGGTTCTGAGTTTTCATGCAATGCTCTGCTGATGGACACCTCCCCTTATCGGAAGGATCATCTTTAAAGGAAAACATTTACATTCAGCTTCTGACTTTCATAAAGCCAGACTCAAAGGTGCCTACAGGTGAAATGTTCCATATATCATCCCCTCAAAAGTAGTTTTAATGAAACAAGAGTAGCAGCTATTTTTAACAGAGAGATGTATCTGCTTCTTCGCAATGTATTCTTCTGCTGCTCAAGGCATTCCTTATGTTTCTCCTGTCTTAATATATCAAAAGCTAAGATGGATGTGTTTTATAACAAAGTCTTCCATTATATATGATCACAGTTTTAAATTTCACACAGTAATAATTTTTTTATGTAATTATCTTCCCTACTTATCCTGGCATCGTAGACCCTTTCTTCATCTCAATTTTGATGACACTATATTTCATCAACTACTTGAAGAAAACTTATGCCAATATACTTTTTCTCAGCCTTATAACCTTTTGAACCCCTTATACTCCATTAAACCCTCTACTAAATGTGACATCTCAGCTTTATTTAGATCTCTCTTGGCCTGCAATATCTTTAATATCTGTATTACACTTTTATTCCCCCATGGAACACAGATTTTTATTATCTTTCAAGCAAATAGATGACAAATATTTTTATTATCTTTTCTTACAGATGCATTCACTTCATTAATATTAAAAAATCAGTATTATAATGTCTATATATTTTTTCTTTTTTAATTGAAAAACTTGCTATAAACCTTCTCATCCATTCCTACGTGAAAATGTAAGAAATTCTGTTTTAGAGAAAAGTTGACTTTTCCTTCTCAAACTTTCTTTTGAATAATTTGCCTAACTGAGGGAAGGGAAGCTCAGCAGAAATGTTTACAAATATGTGACTAATGGTTCTGGAAAGCAGTTCTGGCTTTCATGTGTTGTGTCCTTGCATTTCAAAGAGGAATGAAGTATGACATAAGGCTGCAAAATAGCATGATGCCGTTAAAATGTTGCTTATATTCAGAGTATTTGTATACCTCTGCTCCAAGCGTCACTCTCATAGCCAGAAGACTGTCGTAACATGCCAGAAAATTGTTGCGAAATTCTGGACTCTGGCCATAGTCTTCTAAGTACAAAGTCAGTCCTGAAAAAAAAAAAATGTACATATGGATGGAAATAAGGCTGTAAATCCTTTTTCTGCATTGCCCAGATCTTCAATAGACACAATCTGGTTGAAGGACGTTATCTGTTTGTATCACTGTCAATACTACCTATACTAGCCCATTAATTTAATAAAATCCCATCAGAAATTGTGTATAGACAGTAAGGAAAGAAGGAAAGTAATACAAAGATTTGGTACACTTTTTCTTCATGTTTCTGAAGAGGAATTTCCTACGTTGGCTTCACAGAAGCTGAGTGCTAATTAAGACTAAATAGCGTGGAGGAAAGAATTGATATTACTTTATGCAATATCCTTTCCAAAACAATTTTTGCTCTAAAAAAATAATAATTTCAAAACAGACTGATGATCAGCAAAACAGGACTTCATATCTTCATTCCTTCTCAAAGAAAGTTTTTCACTTCACCTTCCAATGGCCATTAATGCAGAAAAAGATGCAAGAGAAACCAAGTTTTAAAAAGAAACCTAGATGCCACTGAGCATTGTTTTTCACTATATATAGCCTTGAAATGTTATTAAATACAAAGTTCCAGTTATGGAAGACGATTCATAAGCAAAGCTGTATCCAAAGCAATAGTGCCATTAACATAAAGTCTACCTCCTTTCAATAATTACATCTTATGCAATGTCCAACAAACCATTAAACTTCAAAACATGTTCTTGTGCTTTACAATTAAGACATCTCACCTGATCGCTATCAGAGTTTATCAGAGCTACTAGTTTAATTGCAGCTAACTGAGAAGTCTCCTTGACAGCATATGGCACATACATGCAATCAGGAAAAAGAAATCTGAGAGATTATTAAAGTTTCAAACAAGTTCAAAGCAAAGCTAAGAAGCTTAATTGGAAAAAAAAAAAAATTAAGGCAAGTGATAAAATCATTGATTCTCTGTACCACAATTGTATTTACTGTCATTTTTCTTACAAAAGCTCATATAAACTTCCTTGACCTGGATGAGAGTCAGATTGTGCTCCAATGAAAATGTACTTCAGTGACCAAATTAATATGGAAACTGTGTCATACAATTAGTAAATACAGGTTGACATCACCTTATATATGCAGGGAAGTAATCAAGACCATTAATTTAAAATTGGAAACTGAGAGGCAGAGGGTGATTTACTTATCCAAGTTCAGAGTGGGAATCTGTGGAAGAGACTGTTCTCGACCATGAAAACATCCTTTCTCTAATGTCCATCAGAAAAGCAGAGTGTGTATTCCATTCCCTCTCTTGTGCAGCACCTAAACACTAGTGTAGTAATCCCCAGATTATTTTTATTTAAGTGAAGAGACAGTATTCACACATGTGCATCTTCCTCATACTTTTCATGAAGAAGGAACAATTTAATATGATTAAATTACAGATGCTGAAAAATATGTTATAACTACACTCACAGAAAAGCCAATTTCACCCTAAGTGAATCGCTGTTCTCTCTTCAGACTGTTATGGTCTGTTACAATGAAAGTTGACTTTATAAAAAAGTAGAAAATCTGGAGGTAAATGCAACAATCATGTTAAGATGCTATTAGAACTGTGGTTTTCTTTCATATTCTGTGAAATATTCCCTGATATAAAGATAGCAAACTGGTTTTGTCAATAAGAACTGTAAAGAAACAATTGTTTTCTAAAGCCATCATTTTAAATTATCATTAAGCTGTATTTGCAATGTCTTATTAATAATACAGAATTATTCTTGTTAATAATTTATACAGAGACTTGACAGTTTTCCCCCAAGCAAATCAGTCATTATTGCTACCAAAACAATGTAACTCAGAACCAGTAGCATTGCTCTTTTTGTGGTGTTTATAAAGGAGACAGTGATGTTCACCACAGTTATACTGACATGAAGAGAGGAAAAACAAAGGTTGTAACTATTTGTTGACACACTTGAATGAAGGAATAATGGCATTATAAATTGAAAAGATAGTCTATGATCAATAAACATTGGTTTTACTGTATTTTTTATCTGCTAATATTAATGTGACCATGTCACTCAAAAAATCAGTTACGTGTTTTACACATCTACATTAATTTCTAATTTCTATTGCACAGTCATTTAAAAAAGAACAAAACACACAAATTACTGAAATAATTTTATAGCTTAAAAAAAAAAACAAAACACACAACTCCAGAATCTAAACAAAGCCCTGAATTCCACAGGGATAAGAACAGTGCAAATTTACCAGAATGGCAACAGACTATATGCACCTCAAGTCTGAGGCATCTACATATCAGCTTTCCTAGCCTTTCCTTATTCCAGGCATAAGCAAGAGTGGAAAGTGTTTCAGTCTCCTAGCCCTATATTCTTTTATAAGACATTTTTTTTCCCATTGCCTTTAAGAATTTCCTTCTCATCTATCACCAACACCTGGCTTACTGTGTCTGTAGATAATTTGAATAATAATCTGCCACAATAAAGTGTTACATAAAGATGTCAAGCTGCAAATTTCCCTTAAATAAGTAAACTTAGATAAAATGGACAGGAGCTGCCCTCTGTATAAATAATTGTTTTCATTTAAAAAATCTGATTATGTTAGATATGTGGAACCTAGTAGAGAATAATGGTAGTAAGAAAGATTAAGATATGCTGGCAGTTGAATTATATTCTCCAATGGAAAAAAAAAGGTTCTGCATTTAGTAAATAAGTATACATAAATGTGTTACATATATAACAGCTGAAGTGTTTAATGGACAATGAAAGAAGCAGATATTGACGCAAGTCACTAACATCATTTCATCCACTTAACTGAAGAGAGGCTGTGGATCTTTACCAAAGTAGACAACATGATTTGAGAATTGAGACTGAGTTCTAAAATAAAAGTTAAAACAATCTTTTCAACACCTTTTTTTTTTAATGTTGTGCCCTGTGACAGGATAGGGGGCAATGGAAAAAAGTTGGAATACAAAAAGTTCCATTTAAACATAAGGAAGAACTATTTCACTGTTCAGATGAAGAAGTCCTGGCACAGGCTGCCCAGGGACGGTGTGGAGTTTCCTCTAGAGGTCTTCAAAACTCACCTGGAAACATTCCTGTGCAACCTGATCTAGATGGACATGCTTCTGCAGGTGGGTTGGACTAGGTCCCTTCTAACCCCTACCATTCTGTGGTTCTGTGATTCTGTGATATTAAGATAACTATATCAAAATAAAAAATATTGTTGCTGTCCTGTATGCCACTCATCATCCTTTCTTATGTTCTATCCTTCTAGAAAAGGTGCTAGGCTAGGTACTGTATCCTAAACACATTTCTGTGTTTATTCTATCTTAATGTGTAATACAGATTTTTCTCTGGTAAGTAGCTGCACAAAAAACACTCTGTACATAAAAATAATCCATAAAGAAAACACTTATTTTCGATGTATAAGCAGAGTCTGCTAAGAGATCATTATAGGTCGCTGACAAAATTCTGTATCTTTAAGAACAGGTACAGAAATAACTTCAATGTAAAACTGTAGTTGCAGTACTTAAGAAAACAGTAAGAAAAAAAAATCTTAGATGCTTTCATTAACTTCCCAAGAGATTTATGATCCTTTCTTCCAAAGGAAATGTTTGACAAATATGACATCAACAGGTAAAGGTGAGAAAGAAATTAATATCTTCACATATCTCATGTACACAATTTAAATAAATGTAATAATATAAACACCTAAGTATGGTAGTGCAACCCAAAAGTCCTAAACATTCCTAAAGTCAGAAGTGATACTTAACATTGGATATGAATTTGTCCATAATTGTCACTTAATTTGGTTTTAATACTCAGAACTGGGTATTGCTAATTTTGAGGTTTGCTGGTAAGGTACTATCATAAGGAGTCTCAGTTTTGATTTTGGCAGCTGTTTTTTTCTCTTTAGCTGTATATAGATTAAGGGATAAAGACAGAAGCATAAACAAAGGATATCTTACTCGTAGCTAGGTAAACACTGATCTTCTTTTTAATAACCTAATTTTAACTGTGTGTGATTCTCATTTTGATCACTTTCTCAAATTATTCTAATGAAGGAAGTTTACTGACAGGAATATTGTGAAATATTTCTGTAAAACAAATTTCAAAGTCAAAACAGACATCTCTGCCAGTAAGATAATCCCTAGATTTACTTTTAGCCAGTAATAAAAAAGATGCATATTATGATCAGATATCTAATCCAAGTCACTCAAACTTGGCAATGTGATCATTAGACATAAAATCTAAAAGTAATCCAGAAAACTGTAATGCTGTTTTGAATAATATAAATATTTCTTTTGTGTGTGTTTTTTTTTTTCCCTCCATGATGGGTATTGGTTAGGAAGAAACACATTTTCTTGCATTTAAAGCTCTGTTTCATAATTAAGGAGGCTAGTCAACACATATTACTGTGCTTACGTAATGGATCCAACAGCTTTTCATAAACATCAATGAGATTTTTTTAATTTAATCTACTTATGCTTCCTCTTAAAAAGCATTATCTTTTTATAAGCAGGTTGGTTTCCCTTTCTATTGTCATCCAATATTAAAAAAACCCATTTCTAATTGCTTACAAATTCACCTCACGTCAACTTTTTTATCAGTGTAAGAGAAAGGTTTGAATGCACAGATGATGAAAATCAGATCATAGGTTGGCAGACAAGTCTTCAAATAAAAATCGGTGGGATAAAACCATGACCAAGATTTACTGTAGTAAAAGGTCAGAGCCTTTTTGGAGAAGACTAGGTGTCTAGAAGTAGGCTAGATCTGGGAGTCTGAGTAGGCTTGTAAGAAATGGTGAGAGTAAGGAAAGCCAGTTGACTACAGATGATTTGGGGATGATAGAAAAGAGAAGCTGAGAATTAAGACAAATCAAGTACATTTCACAAGTGCTACATTAATGTTTCTATGTTACTTTAAGCACTCATCTTCAAGATTTAGTTGTGTCCATATAAGGCATCCAGAAAAGATAAACATGAACACACATACAGAGGGAGAAAAAAAAGAAGCCTATCTTCCAAAAGTCTCAAAAACAATTGGAAATCTTTTTACAAAGAAGAGGAGCAGAGGGCAGTACTCATGTCAGGCACAGATGGCCCATGGGAAGTTCTATCTTCATTTAAAAATTTGCTCATAAAAGATATTCCGTGAAAGATAGTTAGAACTGTAATAAATCATGAGAATCGGAAGATAATCAGGAAAAACTCCCAAAGGACAAAATAAGTGAAAAACTGACTTCATAGGAAATTTCTCTCCAAACTTCCTAGTGCTGTTCAACACTAAGGCAGTAGACAGGTTATCAGTGATCAGAAAAGATTCTCAATAGCTTTATGAAACTCTGTGCTATGAAGTGAAATGTCTACACTCAGCACATCAGTAGGAATAGTCTGGAACCATTAGAATTATTGAGATGATAATTCTTGCTGTCAGTACTGAAAGATACTTCCCAAATATGACAAATTTGTAAAGAAATCTCATGACAACAGAAAATTGTATAATAACAATCATTTTAGCATAGATAGATGTAAAATTTCATACCTCCAAATGGCAACTTTAATTTTATATAACAGAAGACTGGCTCTGAGAGGGTTAATCACAAAGGAAATCTTGAGCAGAAGGTAAAAGTATGTTAGAACCAAGAGTCCTGAATACTGAGGAAGTGCAAAAGCAACTAGATAAACTCATGTAATAATAA
The DNA here is from genome assembly GCF_028858725.1 of Colius striatus. Taxonomy (NCBI): domain Eukaryota; kingdom Metazoa; phylum Chordata; class Aves; order Coliiformes; family Coliidae; genus Colius; species Colius striatus. Next base: position 12,276,030 of record NC_084762.1, read on the forward strand.
TCATAATAAATAAAAAGTCAAATATTATTTACACATAGCTAGCAGATCTGTCTCAAGAAAATCTGAAGCTGAAAATCACTGGAAGAGTACCATTATATAATTTCTTTGTCCTAATGCTCCTTCCTAAGTATCTGTTGTCCACTCTTGAAAACAGGATTCAGGACTTGTTGCATATCTGGTCTGAACTGATATTTGCTTATGTCCCAGTGAAGTTAGAATGTGGGATCTCCATTTAATTCTTCTGTTCTTATTTATTACAAACAGCATTACATACAATACTGCAGTCTGTAATGAATCCTATTGATTCTATTTAACCTCTGCTTCATTCATTAAATTGGATTGATGCCTACAATTAAAGAAAAAATAGCACATGATCATGTAGCTTATCCCATAATTTGCCCTGTTTCTGCATCTGTCATGGGCGTAGATGGATAGCAAGTTTTCAGCTTTTGAGTTGATTATTAGCAAGAATTAGCTTTTTTATATTCTTCTAACTTTATATTCTTCTATTCTTCTATTTAATATTCTTCTAACAATATTTTTCATGGGTAATTATAAAATATATCTCTGTGAGGGACAGGAAAAATGAAGGGAAAAGCAGTAGAGAAAGTGTTCTACTTGGTGCTAGTCTTCTCAGACTGAAACATTAACTTGTAGCAAAAAAGACCTGTTACTTGGAAAGGCACTTTCTTTCAGCCACCAGTAGTCTGGTAGATGTCAAACTATATTAGCATGATGTCAGGCCTGAGATCATAAACAACTCTATTCTGCTTTGTTGCTGTGCTAAACAGGCTAGATAGTTATAAGAATTGATGCTGTTCCTAGACAGCTGGTTCATAGTTTAAGAGTAGGACAACTTGCATTGGTCCATTTGTGTACTTTAGTACATTAAAGTGCTGTGTGGTAATGACATGGTTTAACTCCTGTTAGTACCCAAGCACCACACACCTGCTTGCTCATTCCCTCGATGTCAGGATGGAGAGAATCAGAAAGGCAAAAGTGAGAAAACTGTTGGACTGAACTAAAGACAGTTCATTAGGGAAAGCAAAAGCCATGTGTGCAAGTGAAACAAACCAAGGAATTAATTTTCCATTTTCCAGCATGAGTAACAGTTACTTGGGGAGGCAATTGTCATCACTCTGAACATCTCTCCCTTCCTTCTTCCTCCAGCTTTTATTGCTGACTGTGATATTACTATGGTGTGGAATATCCCTTCCATCAGTTGAGATTAGCTGTCTCAGCTGTGTCCCCTCCCAGCTTCTTGTGTACCTCCAGCCAACTCACTGGTGGTCTGCTGTGATGAGTAGAAAAGTCTTTTGACACTGTGTAAATGCAGCTCAGCAATGGCTAAAACATTCCTGTGTTATCAACACTGTTTTCAGGACAAATCCATGGTATGACCCCGTAAGAGCTACTATGGAGAAAATGTTCAAAGACTGTTTCATGTTAAGTGTTGGATTAAAACTTGCAACCTGTTAAGTTATTGGCAAAATGCTAACAAGCTTTAATAAAGCTGTCAGAAACAATAATAAGAAATAATAATAAAAAATTGACTGGGTTTTCTCTGCACTGGAAAAAAAAAGGGAAAACCAACTTAATAAATGTTTCTAAACTAATGTAGACTATATACACCAGCTTTAGTCAATTGATTTCACAGGGATTCTCTGACAAAAAAACTGGAGTGACATTAATGGTGAGCCAGTCCTTTATCTCAATAGCATTACCTTAATCAGAGTTTTACGCTGTAATGTCTTCCCATTAAGTTTCTCAAAGACTCAGATAGTTCTGACTCCCAGTAGCCCGTATATGACCTTGCTTTGGAGACATCATCATTACCAATCTTTGTAGCTTCATTTTGTTCCATTTTAAAAATCAAATAAAAGTCAATATTTATTTGGTGACATAATGTAGTTCAGCTAGGCATATTTATACCACCATCAGTTACAGGATGTGATTTCAAAGATGTGCAAAAGCTGCTGATTTTTTTGAACACTGAAAAAAAAAAAGACCCTATAAACTCAGAATAATAAAGGATGTTCTGTTTATAGGCAGGATTCTGATTACAGAGAACATCACATGCTGGAACCCAATACAATCAGGAAGGTAATAAAATATCTCCACAGCAGCCAAGATTTTTTACTTCACCTGCAGCATGCTGAATTTGTATGTAATAAAATGCTCAGCAAAATCATTTTTCCCAGAATAAATTGCTAGTAAAATATGACTACTTTGACAGACTGGCAGAGGTAAATACATTATATTTGATTAAAAATTCCATAATGATCTATTTTTTCAATTTACCCTCCTATATTTCTTACAGATTAAAGAAGATCTGCATCTTATTAATAGTTCTCATACTGGTCCTTTTTTAGAATTTTGAGGAGTTAGTTATTTTGCATGATACTCCTAAGTGCAATCTATTTCCTTCTGGAAAAAAGAAATGACATACATGTGATGGATTCCAACACCTGTCTATCAAAAGAAAATAGGGTAAAAAGACTACTTGTTTTTCCCCTGAAATATTTTAACATTACTAAATTAATTTGTATCTTGAAACTATGTGAGAGAAATAGGTTATAAATCCACAGTACAACTGGCAACTGAAGTTAAGGAAAATATTGGATGGTAAGTAAATCACAATGATATATCCAAACTCATACATTATGAGTCAATATAGGAGTTATGTTTATTTTAATAATCTTTGAGGAGTTTTATAGTTTTCATCAATTGTAAAAAAAATATGGAGAGTTTAAAAACCTTGATTAGGTTTTGTAATTTAATTATTTCAAAGAAAAAGACCCAACTTTGTTTTCATTTCTTATTTTATTCTGCTTTTTAAGGAAGGGCTTATGTTAGTGTAGAGATGAATGAGTTGGTTTAGAATTAGAATGCACGTACATTCTTAAAGAAAATTCTGTCAGAATTAGGCCAATACTCTGGTTTGAAAATAACTGGCATTATTTTGCAAAGCTTCTTTTAAAAAGGTAAAATAAATTGCTCTCACTTTTATAGGTGCTACAAATCAGCTTAGGAAATCTGGTTCAACAAATTCTCAACTGACTGCTCCCAAACAGTATTTTTTAGCACATATCAGAAACAGAGAAGGTATATGTTCAGAAGTTGCATTTTTTTTCATTAAAGAAAGTTTTTAAAGAAAATTCTAGTCAGTTTTCTGGCCAATATCCTTTACAATACCTCTGAGTGAATTATTTGGCAAACTATCATATGATGGCTTTTTAATAGAGACTGTCTCAGCCAATATTTCATTGACCAAGATTACACATGTATAGTGTAATAATTGTTGCTTTTAAAAAGTGACAAATTCATTACTTTAAAAAATCTCAAACAAACTGTAGACAGATGATTAATTGTATCTTGAATCTGCCACAGGGTTAACTTCCTTATTAGAGTACCAAAGTAGTTAATACTTTCGGAATATTAGTTTCCACATCTGTATGTGAAACAGAAGAACAGATGGACTCCTTTTGCTTAGAAATTTCTACTTAAAACGCTCATTTGTTCAAAATAACAAAAAGTAGAGTTTATTCTGATCTTAATAGTAGCACTTTTGGAGAGCAGGGATACTAACTTCTATAAAGTTATAAAGATGATAGGCAAAGATAAATTTACTACATATAATTATGTTGGAATTAAATAAAATTATCTGGTAGAATTAATCTATTATTTTGATAATAGCATTTGCTTTTCTTTAGCCAGTCATTACATTTTTCACTTTTTCCTACCATTTGAATGTGTGTTTGGTTAGACATAGGATATTACTATGTTAGATGAAGGCCATTATTGCTTGTCATAACCCTAAATGAGCCTAGGTATTTCACTGAACAACATTAAATTCATCTGCACTCAACTTATTATAACTGCCATTTTGAGGAGAATAAAGAGATGTCATATTAGCAGCAGAACTTATATACCCCATATATTATTAAAATAAAGGGCTTTTGAAGTGATGCTGTACAAAATACTTGTTTCTTAAGGAATTGCTGGTGAAAAATATAAGTACAAGCAATAAATTTTCAATGTATCAAATACTTTGCATATTTTAATTCTTTATAATTATTTGTTTAATATTTTAACTTTACCACTTGAGGCAATTAATGATATTTATGTAAATTTTGTTATTTTTATACATGGAAACAGCTATCTGTAAACTTAGAATTTTACTTAGTTTTAAACAATTGCTAATTCATGCCTAGACTCACGACAAAAACCACAGAGTTTCACATATGACTTTGTGTTGGGTTTGTGTAGAGCTATTTGTTGTAATGGGAGGGGCTGTAATGGTCATTCATGTGAGGGGTTGTTTGAAACTTTTCCCAGCTTGGACCCACCTCTGTGGCTGAGCCAATTGGGCACCTCTACGTGCCCATTTTTTTTTTTTCAGGAGGAAAAACCGTAAGAGTGAAGTTGGAGGTGATGGAAAGAGTGGGATGAGAGAAGCGACCATGCAGATGACAAGGTCAGCCTCACCTCCATCCCTGGAAAGGTGATGGAACCTCCCTTCCAACCCTTACCATTCTCTGAATTTATGATTATATGACTGAATAGTCTGTTTTCTGCTACTTCTATATACAAATCAAAAAAAGTGTGCAAAGACAAAAAATATTCTACATCTGTAAAGCTTTTTTTTAAAAAATAGAACATGACATGTTTAAGTGAACAAGTGAATGCTTGAGCTACGGTAGATGAAAGTGTTCTAACACCAATTTAACATGCTCCTAGCTAAAGTTGTGCTAAAAGAAAGTGAAAAAACCAAAATCCTTGCTTGAAGATTATATTAAAAATGCTTTGGAGAGATTACTTGAGGGTATCCAGTTGTATTGCTTTTGCTTTTGATAAAAATTCGATAAGGTCATTTGGTGCCAGATTACATATTACCCCTAAGCAAAATTAAAGTTTTTGACACATGGTAGTAGCTCAGATATGAAAAGTCCTTTGAAAGGATTTCCAAAAACCTGTTCAGGAATATTTGGAAAATTATTTTACAACTCAGGAGAGATTATTTGCTTTACCTAAAGCAGCCTTCACCATAACAGTGTTAAGACAGAAGTGTGCACTTGTGCTGAAATAGGCCCCATCTCTATTAAGGATTTAAAGAATTAAAATGGAAAATTTTGTGCTAACAAAATACAACTAATCAGAGCTGGGCACTTTTTAAAGGGAAATATATAACCTGTCATTCCTGATTTTAAAAACAGATGTAAGATTTTCTTAAAAAGTCCTATCTGAGCCAAAAAAGGTAGGTATTATTAAATTATTATATTTTTGTTCAAGAGCCATTAAAGTTCTGTTGCAGGACATCCAAATCACTTTCCTCATCCACCTGGTGATATTTGAAGCCACAGATCTAGGACTGTCAGGCATTTAGCTAAGGAAAAAGTTTATTAAAAAATCTTATTAGTGAAGTTCCATTCTCCACAAATGAAGAAAGATCTGTAGCAGAGTCTAAAGTCCTGCTTCCCAGGGGAGCGTCTTAGGATAAACCGAGGAGGTATTTTCATTTTTGCTGCGGAACCACCCTAACTATTTTACATAACTGAAGGAGCAACCCTGGAAGATGCAGTGAACTCTCCTACCAAACCAGAATATACAGGCATGGAGACATTAGATCCTGGATCTGTAAGACTCCAGTACATGAAGAAATTCAACATCTCCTTGAGTGCCCTAGTTATTAAGTTACCAGAAAAAAAAAAGGAGGGTGGGTGGGAATGATGGGATAGACTGTAAACAGGCATCAGTGCATGCAGTACTATTCCTATTGTAAAAATGATCAGTGTGTTGTCACAAAGACATAGATAACGACAGTAGCCGAGAGGGAGGTCATACTGTATAGGGGTCCATGCCCCTGTAGGCACCTGTGAACTGTAATTTCAAGCTGGCTGTCTAGTGCTACTTTTTATACTAAGGTTTTTAAACGTTTTTCTTGTGTGCAGTTTGTTCTCCCTCCCTTTCCCACTTATCATATGTGAAATCTCTGATTACTGCTTTCACATAGAGAAACACAGAGCAGGGTATGAGAAAGTTAAAGTAGTTTCAGTGCTCACAAAACCAGTAATTGCAGCAGGATCAAAATTCCACTGCTTTTGCCCTGCCTGTGATGAAAAATCTTCATGGGAACATTTCATAGGTCATTTGTATCACAATTTAACTCATAGAAGTGAGTCAGATTCCTCTTACATCTGATTGACTCATCCTATCTACCCTTGAAAAGAGAACGTGTTGCTCCATCTCTCATGGGATTGTACATCTAATGACCAGTCTCAATTATCCAGTACTGGCTTTCTCCTCTGCAAACCACAGCCTAATTGTAAGGTTCTTTGCTTGATGTATGGGGGAAGAATCAGTGAGATAAGTGTTTCTTATCTCCAAATTTTTAATTTGCCATCCATCTCCATTGTCTCTCAAAAAACTCGTGCACGGAAGACTGCATTTCACTTATTCAATAAAAATAACCTCAGTCCAAATGCAGATTGAGATGCTTTGCAGAGGCAGAAAAACATGCATGAAATAATGTGTCACCTGCTGAAAACAAAGGAAAAAATCATTAGCTAGAGATGTATTAGCTTATATCTTTTCTAATATCATCACTCCACACAAAAATGAATCACCTCTGCTGCTTGTCTGCTACACACTCATTTAGCAAGTGGTCTACAAACTGTTTTCTATTAGGTGCAAGATACTTCAACTTAAAAGAAGACATAAAACATGGTTTAGCTGACTTTTATAGCAACTCTAATGAAACTTTCTGAACCTTTGTGGATAATATTTTACAGAAAATGGGTAACAATGGCTGCATGTACAAAAAGGTTGCAGGATATACAGGACATAGTAACAGTTTCAATTATGGAATACACAACAGTGTGTTCCAGCATTTGCAGATTGTAAATTTCAACATTATTCTGCCTGACTTGTACCATTTTCAGCAGCTAAAGCAGTAAGGTAGGTATGTAGAGTAAAGGGATGTGTACTGGGTCTAACTGAGTTAGACCCAGTACAAGGAAATATAGTTCTGAGGACAAAACTATGAGTTGGAAATGAATGTAATTTGCAAATCGATTTTGTCCATCTCTTTTAAGGTGCTACATTTAGTCTCTGATAACTTAAGGCAAGGAGGGCAAAGGAATACAGAAGAGAATTTGTATTATTTTAATCTAGTCTATAGTTCAGAATAGCTGTCTCTTACAAAACTTCACTACTAGTATCTCACACTTCCACAAGAGGCTAGGAATCAGTTTCCATTGGGAATTCTCTGGTGAAAATCATACCTCGTTTCACAACTCAGTTTTGAATACGAGTTGAACAAGGTGGCACTAGAAAGGTCTGGTATAGAAGGATGTAAGTTTTATAAATATAATGTATATTGCATGGGGTTATTTTCAAATTAACATGGCGGAAATTTCAAAACAATTACTTATGTATAAATAATCAGGTTTGTTACTGTGAGCTCCAAAAGCAGAAGAAAGGTGGTTCACAAAAACTGAGCATCTAAGGCTTGCCTTGTGATAATGACAATCTGAAAGCTGCCAACAGATGTAGTCTGATATTGACTCAGATAGCCAGGAATTATAATAGGGATGTTATTGCCTGATGCCCAAGAGAATAATAAATATCAAAACTGAATTATTTCTGGGATGTGTAAAGCAAACATATGGATTTGTATGTACAGAGACATCTAGTTTTTAACTATTTCAATTGATTATAACTTTTCATTAATGAACTTTAGTTGGGAGAAGCTGCTCTTTGTGTCACCTCATTGTAACATCAAGGTGAAATTATAATATAATATAAAATAGTTCAAAATTTTTCCTGAAAGGAAATTCTTTGCATGGCCTGGTAACACTGGCTGACCAAGACTGTTGAAATTATTGTATGAACAATATCTTCTAATATCTCCTTGTTTTTGTTTGGTTTTTAAGTTGACTGTACATCCATTAGCTGGCAGCTGGGTAACTGCAAATCTAGCAAGTTCAATGGGCTCGCTTCCTATGACCAAGATAATAATTTGGTTGACTCACTGTTAATTTCATGTTGTATTTGACTAAAAGCAGGTAGAAAGACTGCTTCTATCGCATTCTTGTTGCTAAACACTGGGTAAAGTACAACTATGAGAAGCCAGAATGAGACTGCATCTTTCTTTGAGAGCAGGGGACCACACCAGAGCCCAGTCACGCATAGTGACCAATGCTCTTGAAAGGGGAATTTCCCAAGCCATCAGCAGAGCAGCTAAAAGCTAGACTTTGTAGTGACAAGAAAAAAACACATATTTTCCTGAAGACCCAACAATGACTATGTCATAGCTTTACCGGCCTGGGATACTCTTGACACTTGATAAATGAGACCAGGCTTGAACATTACCATCTTTCTTGCCAGATTACAATGTGCAAGACTGAAGAAGAGAGAGGAAACAACTTTCAGAACCTCTATCAGCAAAACTGAATTTTCTTTAATTGGAAATTAATATCAGTATAGGCTAATTTCTAATATAACATTATTAAATATGAAAAGCTTTCTGACATTTCTTGGTGGTTTTACTTTAAGGAAAACACAAAGCCCTACCTCAATGGTCTCGCTGGTGTGGGATTTCATCTTCGGGCATAATAAATGCAAATTCCTATAAAATGAAGTGTGTCAAAGTATATACAGACTTAAATTTCTGGATTTAAAATAGCAGATAAGTTTCTATTAGATAGAATTAAATTACTATTTTTATTATATTTATGTTGTGATTTTTTTAATCAGCTCTTCTAACTTCTATCATGTCAGCACACTGTACAATACCAAAATGCCAGGGTAGCTAGGGCTGTGTATGCAGTCTATCAGCCTGCAGCTGCAGATATCTTTCTTGTTCCTCTTCTACAGCACAGATCATTTGACAGAACAATGTCTGTTGAATCTCAGCCTTCCTGGCAAATGTGCTCGGAGTGAAGCACAGTTCTTTTTAATGAGCTTTGGTATTCCATTGTGAATAATTTCTTAAGTGAGACTTTTCTTAAACAATCTTTTTTCTAGCATATTCCTAGTCAGGGCACAGGAACGTGTCTCACCTTCAGAAATCACTCTTGAAATTAGGACAAAACAACATGAAGGTACAATGTGGGTGACAGTTCTGAAAACAATCATATCTTCCTTAATATGATATTTACTTAAAGTGACTCTTTCTCACTTAAACTGAGATTTTAGGGTATTTGAGGTGCATGCATTCTTTGTAATTATATCCATATAGTTTCATCTGTAGTTCAAACTCTGAGATACAAAACAGAACAAGGAATAATACACTCATCATATCACAAATGGAAAAGTGAGGTATTGGTACAAATAGATGTTGGGGGTTTTTAGAATGTTATCTTGGTGAACATTCCCAGAAGCACTGGCTACAGGCATTCTAACAATTTATACAAAACCCCACATCTTCCTTGCTAAATTCATATTTAATAGATTCAGCAGTGACAACACAACATGCAAAATGAGCGGTTTGAGTATAGCTAGTCTGTATGAATCACAGCATGTGGGGAAAAAAGGGATTTAATTAGTATCTCTCTCTGTGACACGAAACATCAGAGCAAATAAACACGTTTGACAAATGCAGTAAACATTCCATATCTTCAGAAATTTTACACATTTCTCATGTTCACTTCAGGCAGCCACTCATACAAAGAAACCATTTTTGAAATTATGAAACTGATTTGACATGACAGACATGAAAGGCTCAATTTAATATTAGACAAATAAGTACAAGCACTACAGCCAGAAAGTATAGAGGCCAACTGTAATGACAACAACTTGTATAGTCTGGATGACAGAAAATATGGTAGTAAGGAAGGTGACTGATGACAGGAAAAATGTGCTAACAAGATATCCTTGGAATCCCAAAGGAAGAAGAATGCATCTTGTAGGGAAATATGGGTATAGACTACTTCTTATCCTAGTGCTGTCAGTCTACATCACTCTTTATGATGATATTTATAATCATTTTACCTGAACGTCATACACAAACATATCAACCTGTTTTTATCTCTGTGAACTCAAAAAAGTTTGCGTTTCTTTTGAAGGTGAACGTCAGGTGAAGACTTCTTTGTTAGAATGAATGATACTGTCAACTTGGATGATCTGCTCATCTAAAACAAGGGTTTGTCTTCCCTCATTAACTGTCCAGAAAAGGAAAAGGAATTACAAAAATGAATCCCTTCACAGGGGATGTCAGACCTCTTATGTGTAATCCCCTAGAGAATTACTTCCTTCTTGGTTATATAAGGAAGGCATGTCTAGAAATCCCATAATGATTTTGCTACTTTATAAAAGGGAAGGGACACAAAGGTTGCTAGCAGCTCTGTCAAAATATCTGACACTACAGAAAAAAATCTGAATGAGACTTTTTAAGAATTAACATAATAGTAAAGCTAATAAAGCTGTAGCTAGCTAAACTTTATTTGTATAATCCTTTTCTCCCTGACAAATCTAGTGATTCAGCAGGACTAATCACATGCTTAAGTATATGGTTACATGATTTATTGGTGCAGGAAAAATTCTTCTCTACCAAATTTGACTTTAAATACACATTCTGCAAACCTCATAAAGAAAACTAATTTAGTGGAGGCTTTTTTGTTTGTTTTTATAACACATTTTAATTATAAAATTAATTAATTTTTCTATTTGGAAAAGTTCCCAAAGAAAGTAGTTCATATTTTCTTTCTAGGGATAAAATTTGGTTGCCATTCAAGTGATCAAAGTCATTAGTCCTTTCCTTCAGTTATGTTCATTGCTAGTTATGTAACCATTGCATGATGTCACAGCAGGTTATGGTACCCACAAATATGTCAATAAGTAATGGAAATAATTGATTACTGATATGGCAAGACATTTAAATATTTGACTATCCATATTAAAAATTAATCAGTTGTTTGGCAATCCTTACTATAATGATGAAGGTAAGAACACTATCCCCTAGAATACTACAGAAAAAAAGATACCACCTCTTTTTATGACCACGTTGTATTAAAACTATCGTTAAGCACCATTTAAACTTAAAAAATATTATTCCAAGACCTTGTAGCATCTCTGCAGAAAGTAGGCTTTGGATTAATTTGAAACTCAATTTAAATTCTTGTTAAAATCTAATGAAACTAAATGGGTATCTCAAAGACTACACTGAATAAAAGGAAGAATTTAATACTTTTTAAAATGTCATGACAAATCCTCATGAACAGCTCCTCATGATAAAGAGAGTGTGAATATAACATTTAAGAAAAAATATAACTCAGTTCATAGTAGCAAATTTCAAGTTCATGGATTAAGTAGATGCAACAGTTATCCACAGAAGTGTCAAGTCAATGAAAAGTAACAGCTGGTTGTATGTGAATCCACTGAAGTTCTTGAAAAGAATTTCTTTTACAGCTTTATTGAGACTATAAAAAGAGTAGCATGTATTGCTTTTAATTTGAATAGAGTGTCTTACATTCTCATGCTCATCATCATCTACAGTCCTGCCGTCAATCTGTTGCCTGTCTGTTCATCCATCACATATGCAAGCCAACATAGTATTTCCAAGAAAATGATGATAGCATGCCAGATCTAAAAAGTCTATTTTCAACAAGAATAATTTTTCTTTGCAGTACTGCTTCTGAAAAACAGGAATATCAGGGACATGACAGTATATTTTTTTTGTATTTGTGGGGGATTCTGATCTGCAGAAATAGAGATTAAATTAAGGACTTTTTCTAATAACTGCTATACCAGTGAAAAGACTAACACAATTGACTTGATGTTGAATAGATTGGACAATACCTTTGCCTGTACCATTGTATAACTGGTGATTTAAGAACTATGATGCCTCAATTTCTTTATTAAATAACTTTTATCTTTACATTAAGTTGTTTTGATGTTTTGAGGGGTTTTTCTGTTGGAAGTTATTACTTCAAATTCTCGTGACAAAATAATTCTATTCAAATAATACAGTCCTATTCAAAATACTTGTGAAATAGTTTATTAAACCAGTTTCACTCTTAAGCACAAAAAAGCAATGAGAGATCTACTAGGAGAGCGAGGAGAATATCACATTTGGCTAGTGTAATGCAATTGTATAGGTGTAATTTGCAATTATATAGGTGTAATATGATTTAGGGAAAAAAAATCCCACATTCATTGGCCAGCTTTGCTTAAATGAACACAGAGAAGCAAATTAAAAGGTCACAAATGAGTAACATAAGTTCTGTAACCAAAATATGTAAGCTCTTTTTCCTCATTTACACCAAAGTAACTTTTATATCAACAATATAAATGGAATTCCAAACAAAATTGCAAGCTGGGGTTAAACTACAATATTATTACTATTCAAGTTTGTAAAATGAGCAAGATTATGAAGAAAATAATGCAAAGCTATGAAATTAGTGGTGTCTTGAAATATAGCTGCATTCTATATGACTATTTAAACACACAAGAATCTGGATGCAGGGGAAGGATTAGTATTCTAGTATCAAGAAGAGTGTGGCCAGCAGGTCAAGAGAAGTTCTCCCCCTTTACTCTGCCCTGGTGACCCCTCATCTGGAGTCCTGTGTCCAGTTCTGGGCTCCTCAGCTCAAGAGGAATAGGGAAATGCTGGAGAGAGTCCAGCGCAGGGCCACCAAGATGATCAGGGGAATGGAACATCTTTCATACGAGGAAAGGCTGCGGGAACTGGGGCTTTTTAGTCTGGAAAAGAGGAGATTGAGGGGAGATCTTATTTATAAATATCTAAAGGGTGGGTGTCAGGAAGCTGGGACATCCCTTTTTTCTATAGTAGCTAGCAACAGGACAAGGGGTAATGGGATGAAGCTGGAACACAAAAAGTTCCACTTAAATATAAGAAAAAACTATTTCACTGTGAGGGTGATGGAGCCCTGGCACAGGCTGCCCCGAGGGGTTGTGGAGTCTCCTTCCTTGGAGGTCTTCAGGACCCGCCTGGACATGTTCCTATGTGACCTGATCTAGGTGAACCTGTTTCTGCAGGGGAGTTGGACTAGATGATCTCTAAAGGTCCCTTCCAACCCCTACCATTCTATACTTCTATGATTCTATGATTCTAATAGGTGGAAAAAATTATGCACGGATTATACGTACAAATATATACTCTGTGAAAACCTGAGAGTACGGTGGATACAATAACAAGTCATTATATTAGTTAACAAATATTATACTGACACAAAGTCAGATCAGTTTAAAGCATACTCCAAGTTATTCTTTAAGAAGTAAAGTTTATACTATAACTGTAATGATAAAAATACTGCACGTACATAACAGACAAAATATCTTTCTGTAAGCACAGAAGAGTCTGTTGCAAAGATTCTACTGTGATTTCTGATATTAAAGAAAAAATATTCTGTGCCAGGCACACAGTTAGTTAAGTCTGCTTATCTAGGGTTTCCAAAGGTCTAAAAGAGCAATACCACAGTGATTACACCAAGTCAAAGTCTTGTATCAAGCTCAATTGCAAAGTCCAGACTAACAAAACAAAAGAAAAAGTTCTTTAAAGAAAATATATTGACCTATTTTCAGTATTAGATAAAAAAAAAAAAACCCAGTCTTTTTTCAGTAGATGGAAAGAGAAAATTGTAAAAAAAAATCAAAAAGACTCTATCACGACTTTTTTTACATCAGCATTTCATTCCAGTTCATCTTTCTTTCCTTTATAAATTCCTCTCAGAACAGATTTTTAAACATTTACTTTCACCTTTTTTTAGAGAAAAAATACTTAACTGAATATTGCTACAGCTCCCAAAACCCTCCAAACCCTCAAGACAACTTAATGTAAACATTAACAAAACTCATAGGAAAGTCCCAGCTCAATGTTCTATTAGTCATTAGAGTACAGAAATACAATTTTTATTGCCAGCTGGCTATGGATTTGGAGAATTTTATTTTACTTACATTATACACTCTGACAATACAATAGTCAGATGATTTTAAATCCAGCAGAGAAGCATATTAGTTTCCCTTTGAAAGGCTGTCTTCTTTCTCATCCTTGCTTTAAAATGGGCTATGAAAATTCGTGGAATTTCTGCCTTTTTTATTACTTTGAACAATGTCAGAATATTTATCTGTTTGTTTCTGGATCACTCTGGAAATAAATTTCCCACATAAAGCTGAATCCTGACAGTGTACTTTGCTTTTAGGATGGATGCAGAAACGCTTCATCCTAGTTTATTGATAATAGATGTTGACCAGAGTGGTATGCCTTGCCAGGAAGCCATCTAAGGAAAACAAACACTGCTAGACAAAATAAACCCATAAAGAAATAATAAAGAAAACATCCTAGAAGACTTCATCTAAAGAGAGAGAAGTTTAGTGCTGGAATTGGTTTGAACATAATAGGGTCTATTGAATGTTTTTCTATAAGAGCTTATGTTTAGAAGGCATCATTGACTATTTAGTAAAAGATGTATTAATCTAAAATGGAATTCAGAAATAATTAAGGTACCACACTAAAAATGCAGAAAGTATGTGACCACAGCTCAATATCCACAATAGCTAGCAATGATGGATTGCTGGTTCATCTCTTTTTTTAAATGACCTTTTTTTTATTCTGAGTCTTTTGAGAAATAATATGAGATGTATTATTTCAGCTAATTCATAGCACTAGAAATACTTGTTTGATCTTTATAACATTCAACAGAGACAAAGCCAGTGCTGCTCTTGGACAGGAAATATTTGTGCAAGGTCACAGGTTGGTGGAAGGGATCTGGAGGCCTTGGAAGACAACATTTGAACATGAGCCATGTCTGCAGAGATGGCCAACAGCACTCTGAGAGGTATTCAGGGACATAGCCATGACATGGAGTGGAGGGACTATCCTACTCTGCTAAATACTCATGAGATTCTATCTGGATACTCTCCATGAGTTTTGGACCGTCCTCAGCACAGGAAAGAGAGAGGGCCCTCAAGTAGACCAAGGTCTGAAGCACTTGACCTGTAGGAAGAAGCTAAGGGACCAGGGCTTGTTCAGCCTGGAGGAGAAATGGCCTTGGGGTGAACTAAATGAAGATTGCTGATATCTTCAAATAGTTTATGAACAAGATATAGTCAGACTCTTCACAGTGGTACAAGCATAAAGAAAAAGAAGACTAGATATAAGGAGGATCTTTTTCATCATGAGGACAGCCAAGCAGTGGAAGAGGCAGCTCAGAAGGGTCATGCAGTCTCCAGCCTTGAAGATTTTCATGACTGAACTGGATAAAGCCTTGAATAGCCTCATCAAAGAAATCTTCCTATGATGCCGTGATTTCCAAGTGAATGAAAACTAACACCTTTTTTTTACCAGTCTAACATTGCCTGATGAACATCTAGATTTTCAAATGACAACACTGTGGAATCTGAATATCCCATTTATTTGAAATAAACCCAGAGCCTCTTTCTAGGTTTTGTTTTTCTAGTGAGGAAGTGCTAGCCATTAAGACACTATGGCATGTAAATTGTAGGTACTTGGGTTCTTCATTACAAGTCTTGGTCCTCATTGCTTGAAGACTTTATGCCATTTGTGTAAAGGTTTTATCCGGTTTTGCTGTCATTGGCAATTTAAAAAGGAGATTTGCAGAGTAACTTGTGCATTATGCCAGGCCTTAGGGATATTTATACAAACCCTTTAAATTAAAGCCTTCAAATGAACTTGCTAATCGTATAGAATTGACAACCATGCATTCTGCTAAGTTTATTATTCACATCATAATGACTTATGGGCATTTTTAACAAGTTACAGCCCATGTGTTGTGTTGTCATGTCTTTTTGAAGATTGGTTATTTGGATTAACTGTGCAAGTGTATGGATATTTCTTATAAGATGCTTAGCAAGAGATATCCTTTAACTCAGGAATTCTTCCAGCTGTTTGATGAGAGACCATGTTTCTATAGACAGTTGATCTCTAAAGTGCAGCTTTTTCTTCAGACAAAGTGAAAGGATGTGTCTTACACATCTTACTTCTATTTTATTATTATTATTCCTATAAACCTGTAAGCCAACATTACTTCAGTATTATAAATTCAAATGCAAGCTATGTAATTTTAAAAGAGATTTTCCCTAAGAAGATTTGTAATAAGTAGCTTGTTAAACTGTCTGGGAAGTTTAACTGACAAACCTGAGAGCTCTTGTTAGCAGCAAATTCTTTTGAAGCAGTAAAATAAGGTATGGATTTGGGAGACAGACAAACAGAGGAGACAGATATAGAAAGAAAATGCTTAACAATGGTACGTTTAGGGATCAATCTAACTCCAAACTTTACAAACAATGACAATGAAATTTGCATAGTTAACATTAAATATGAATGATGAATACTGTATTTGTTATTAGAATATCTAGACATACTCAAAGTTTCAAAGTACTTAATGCAAATACAACAAAAAGGTTTATAACGATTATCATTTCAGTTTTCACCTAGGTCTTCCACTTTTTTTTCCTAGTTTAAATTAACAGCAGCCATTGTGCTAGATAAAGTGTATTTAAAATGTCTCATGTTTTATGTTATGTTGTAGACAAGGCACACTATCAGGCACGTGAGCAGAACACATCTTGCTGTGACAGAATAGTATCTCTGGGGTCTCAGAGTCTACAGCCCAGCCCAACAACCACCCTCACTGTTCCTGCTCTTGCTTGTGAAATGTAACCCTGACTCTGCTAGGTTGAGGGGGAAATGTCATTGTTCTTTAAAGAACGTTGCTAGTTTGTATGTGTCTTTAATGATGCACAGAGAATTAAAAACAAGAAATTCTGCTGTTACTTATATAGTAGTTGCTCATGCTCCGTGACATTATACAACTGTCTTTTGAAACCATTTCAGAGAACACACAGTACTTACTGAAGATATCATCTTACAAACTTCTCCCTTACCATTCACAATACTGCAGGCCCCATGGGGAAATAAAATGATTGATATAGAAAAGTGCTAGGAAAATTCTCTACATGTCCCACCTGTCTTTTAATGCAAAAAACCATCAAACCATAAGAACAGGCATAGAGAAAGACAAAGAACCCGACAGCCTTCTAGCCTTCTGCAGACCACCAGCTCTACTGGGTGTTGTCTGAGATGTAGTTAACTTTCTTCACAGCAGCCAGTGTGATTCAGTGCTTTCGAGCTATAACTAAAACAGTATTGATAGCACACTAATGTTTTGGCTTGCACAATGCTCGCACAGAGTCAAAGGCTTTCTCTGAGAAAGAGACTGGGAGAGGACACAGATGGGACAGCTGACCCAAACTGATCGATGGAATGTTCTGTACCATATGATGCTGTGCCCAGTAATAAAAGCTCAAGAAAAAGAGAATGAGGAAAGATGATGGTTGCAGCATTTTTTCCCCAGGTAACTGTTATGGGTGCTGAGGCCCTGCTTTCCAGGGCACGGCTAAAATCTGCCTGCTGATGGGAAACTAAATAATTTCTTTTTTGCTTTGCTTGCAGATTTAGCTTTTGTTCCATCTATTAAACTGTTTTTATCTCAATACACAAATATTATGGCCTGCTTTTTGAATTTTTTTTGATCCCTGACCCACAGGACAAGGTAGTGAGCAAGTGGTTCTGTTACTTAGGCACAACCTAGCAAACCAAATGTGCAGTGATCCGACAGTTAATGACCTCTGTTACTGCCATGCTGCCACTGATAGCAGCAGACTCAAGAGAGAAATGTCATTCACACAGAAAACATCCAAAACTGAGGAACAGAGGTTCACGACAAGCAGAGTTAAACATTTAGATGTCTTTTCCATGAGTAAAATCTGAGGTCTTTTCACAGGTTATAGTTGCTTTAAAAAGATGGAAGCTTGCAGACATCCCTTAGAGAATAACAGCTAATAGCACATGTGCTGAGATCTTTTGTTCCATCATTGCACAGAGAAATAGTGACAGAAAATTATCATATCATTTATGTGATTAGTGATAATATACTTAGAAAATAACTTAAGTGCTATAAATTTGACATAATCTGTCACAACTAAAAAAACTTCAGCTGTAACTGAAGTCAAATATAATACCACAGAAAGCACATTTTGCACTAAAACACTGAAGTTGTTGCCAGACTCTGCAGCCAGAGAATTCTGTGTTTTTGGTTCAATATCAGCTTATTAGTCCCAATGGAAAGATGATTAATGGCCATTCATACCCTGAAAGGAGAGAAGAAACTGAAAGGTGTGAAAGTCAACTAGAACTGCCCTAGCGATCTGATTAAATCCATTTCCAGCTAGTGAAAATTGTCTATGTTGTTACAGGTAAGAAGAGTTAATTTGTCAGAGGACATGTCAATCCAGTGCTCAATAGGAAGGATGAAGGATACTCAGGAAAGGAAGAAAGAGAAGTGCAGGAAATGAGGATGTGGTTTTTGTGACAAGTACAAAATGTGAAGTGGCATTTGATGTAGAAGAGGTGAAGAAGGACATAAGCTTTCTGTGTGTATCTGGCCCAAGAGTCTCACCCAAGTGTTTATTAGTTCACCTGAGGACTGGGATGTTTTGTTCAGATATGCCTTATATATTGCAGACACACCTTCATTCTTAGTTCACATTGTTGGTATTCAGTGATGGCATGATATTTTATTGACTTTTTTTGGTGAGGTAGGGAACTCTACTATTTCATGTCATAATTCTTCTAAAACAATTTTCACTGACGAAGTAAATATGAAAGGGCAGCATAAAAAATGAAACCCCTGAAAGGCTGTCTAACATCAGAGATTTCAGCTGGACAACAAAACAGGAAGATTTTGATTTGATGCTGTACATAACACCCAAATGAGGAATAAATTAGAGGTGAGTCTCTTCATTTTTTGCCTTTAATACAACATGCATTTGGAGAAGAGTAAAAATGCTGCAGACATTTGTTAATGTACATCTACTAATTAAAACTGACAGTTATCAGTGCTAGTAATTGAAGTTTTCTACACACTAAAGAAGATGAAAAATACAGGTTTTGACATAGGCACAAACACCTGAGAGTCAGCTTTTTAACTGTACATAACTGCATTTTTCAAGAAGGAAAATACCAGTTATTTCATTGTTTAAAGTGATCTAATGTTTAATCCTTTTCAGTTGAGGTGACAATCACAGAAATAAATGATTAATTCAGCTTACTTCTATTATTTACCACTGCAGATTTTACCATTGCATTATTTACTACTGAGTTTTCATCGACACAGTATCTGAGCCGCTTAGAAACTTGAGTGAATTATGCCTCAGTCCACTTACTCATAGGGAGTTTCTGTTTTACATTTCTGGAAGCCAGTGCACACACAGATCAATAGACTAATTTTTCAGAAGCACTTAGCATCTGACTCTCCCACCTATTCGTTCCATTTGGCATTGTAAACCACAAGTCATTATTTTTTCTACCATAACTTAAGGACTTTGAAAGTGTCATTTTTAAGAAACTGACTTGAGACAAATTTCCAGATACGTTTTGGAAGCCAATTTTGCCTGATGATGGAAGACATTGAAAGTACCAGAGACTTTCTCTACTGACTTCCAGCTGGTAGCTGCCTTCTTGATAGCTGTTGAACCAATGAGAAACATATTAAAAAAATCAAAACATAATTAACCCTTTAGATAATTTCCTTTTTCTTCTTCCTTTTTTTTTTTTTAATTTGAAAGAACATGATTTCTTGCTTATGCAAGAAGACACGTTTCATGTGATATAGAGAACAATGTAAAGGCTTGTAAATGTCAAGAACAAAATGAATACAACCCTGTAACTAAAGTATCAGTTATAACCTTGTAAATGAACCTCATTTTCAATATATTGCATCTATTTTAAAAACCTCAATCACATAATCTGATTCTTATTAGATAACTGGTATTTCTGGATATGCCACTGATGCTCAGGCACCATAATACAGTTGATAAATGAGGCAAAGACACACTCCTCCACTCCTCATGAACGGAGATAATATGCAATCTAACACAAAAGAACAATGAGAGGAGATAAAGGAAAAGAAAGCCAAGAATATCTTTTCCATTGCTTTCACAAAATATGGTTATAAAAGTTATAAAAAAGTCCTTGGCTCCTTTTTTTCTAGACATAAGTAATGATGTTTCAAGTTCCTATATCTTTTCCCTAAGTGCAGTTCCAGTAAAACTGAAATTTGGCTTGCACAGTGAGATACACTGGCAGTTCAAGATTGTGATTCTAAAACAAATTACATTGCTATTAAAGCACAAATCTGCAAATCTCATTTCTTCTGGGTTTGTCAAAATTAGTGAATTATATCTTACATAAAAACCTCTCATATTTGTAAGACTGTACTTCCCCAAGCAAATAACCCAAACATAAATAATCCTTTGATTCTAGTTTCAGTGATGAAAATACTTATGAGGTAGAAGTTATTTCTATTCATATGCCTAATTGTAGCCATTTATTTTAGCCACCAGCCATGTTAGGTGACACAAAAACACACAGCAAAAACCTAAAGTTTGTTCAGAATTTTATGCTGCCTTAAACCCTCCATATTGAAACCCACCTGGATGTGTTCTTCTGTGACCTCGTCTAAATGGACCTGCTTTGGCAGGGGGGTTGGACTAGACAATCTCTAAAGGTCCCTTCTAGCCTCTATCATTCTATCATTCTACGGTTCTGTTTACCTAAGTGAGACTCAATTTAGAAGTTATATGAAGATAAAATCATAGAGTATGTATGTAAATATTTGATTCTTTCTGCTTTTGCATATAGAAGGTCTAGAGGTAAAAGACAGAAGTGAGAAAACCTGTGATCCTGCTTGCATAACTGAAAATTTAGCTGTAATATCCCTTCACAGCGGATTAACACACTTTTGAAGTCTAACTTCAGAGTAAACTCTGAGCAAGGAAGGTGCACAAAGTGTAAGTTATTGCAAAAACTGCTGTTACAACGTGATTGTATCAGACATATGACGCTCAGCCATCAAGTATTCAACTATTTTGAAGACTGCAATCTTCAGTCTTCACATATTCTTACTTGTCATTAGCAATAGTTGACACTTTGTAAATAATTGGTAAGTTTTGATTTAAAAAATCCAACTGAAATGAATATTAACAATATTAACATATTGTATTTGTATTACATACCTCTAGAAGGAGGGGGAAATGGTGTATTGTTAAAATGTAAGCAAACAATTTACTACCAGTCAGTACAATATTTAACATTTGTGCAAACATGAATGATAAATGAGACTGCAGTGTACAGAACACAGTTCTCACACAGTGAAGGTCAAGGAAGTGATCCCTGTCTGTTCTTTCCATGCCTCTCACGACGATGAACAGTGTGCTTTAAAACCTGGGTGCAGCATTCTGTCATATACATCTCATGTACAGTTAAAGATGTTTAAGAGAAGGGGGAGAACTGAGCTATCAAAAAACTATAAATCCAGTTTATTTGTATATTATTAAGGATTTAATAGAGTATTTCTGCATAAAAGAACACTAGATAAATATTGCAAAATGTTTCCTGTACTCAAATAAGCATGTCTGCTACAAATGTAGTCTCCTGTGATTTCATATTTGGACTTTATACTAAAAGCATCCAGATGGTGCAGTAAGAGAGCATTCCAAAAAACATAACTGGCATCCTTGCCAGTGGTGACAGCTTCCAGCTAGTTTAAGTTGTTATTTCCTTATTCTTCAACAAACAGAGAGAGTTTTGTAACAACACTTGAGAAAAAGTGAGTCTTTAAGAATTTATGACATGGTAATCTTCACCTGTTTCCATCCAGCTGAGAGTATTCCCTGTGGAGTTACAGAGTAGGCGCTACAAAACACTGCTCCTTTCTTTACCTTCCTCTTTCGTAAGCAGTTTCTAAATCTGTCTGCTCACAAAGAGTGATTCTTTCAGTTAGGACAAGGAAAAAATGGACATGATTAGGCTCCTGGACATGTATCTTTCCTTTTATTATATCCCTTCATTTTAACTTCACTAGAATCATTATTATTGCCTCATAAAACATGGCAATAGGGCCATTATTGCTCCTAATCTACAAATGCTGTATACGTTGATGGCACAGAGAATAATGAAGACATAGATTTTAACATAGTAAAAGGAATTGGAAATGTTTGCAAGTTAGCTGAGAAGCAAGCGTGTAAATTATTAGACTAGTTACGTACCAGTTTTAAAGTTGGATGCAAACACTAGAAGGTCTCCCACTCATATCCCTATGTTTTTTAACTTGTCCTTGGTCACTGAATTGTGTTTTCAGCAGGATGATAAAAACAGAAGTTTGGATTTGAAATCTCAGTTCAACTTTCTGAGAGCTTCATAGCTTTAATTTTAGGTTTTCTTAAAGCTGTAGGAATGTCTCAATAATGTAGTGCTCTTTTTACAACTGCTTATGAAAACAAGTCTAGACATAATTAATTTAATAAGCCGCTTATGAAATTTTATTTACACACTACAAAATTGAGTGGCTACGTGTATCCTATATGTATCCATGATCACGTCTAAAGTTCTTGGCTTTTTATATACCTTGAGTTCTACTATAGGTAAAAAAATAACCTAATGGTAGTGGAAATGCTCCATTCGGTTATGCTTACTATACATGACTGACAGATCAAATCACTGAGTTAGCACTCTACCCTAAACTAAGATTGCATACAAAGTAAATCTTATTCAGTGTCAGTCTCATTACCACGTTCAATATGCTTGCCAGGTTCTGCTTAACAATATTCTACAACCAAAGTATTAAGAGTTACAGAAAAAGTTGAAATTTATTGACAAAAATATGAGGTAATAACTGTACAATCTTCATACCTCTGTATGAATCACACCAATGATCACTGACATGAGAACATTCCCTAATCTTGGTTAGACATTGAAATAAGCTGCCTGCTACTCAAAGGTATTAATCGCTTTGTCTACAAAAGGGTTCACAACAAAGGGATTTTTTTTTCTTTGACTCACCAGCGTGAACACAAGCAATATTTATTTAAAGACAAATAACAAACTTACTGACCTTGGTTATATTTCATACTGAAGCAAAAAAAGGGCAAAGATCCAATTTTCGTCTCTGAGTTAAATTACCTTTAAGTAATTGTGTTCGATCAACTTAGCTTTTTTTTTTCTGAGCTTCCCAGATTAGAACTGGCTTCCTTCTTATTTCATTAATTGATACTACAATGATTATTTTCCTAACCTTGAATAGCATAATAAGCTTTACAGGTTAAAGCCTAAGTGGTCTGCCAAGGACAAACATTACAAAAGGAGAAGAAAAAAAACTTGATTGCTATGGAATGAGGTTCCATGCAGACTCTGACAAAGCACAGACAAGCAGAGCACCAGAAGAGCAAGTATCTGATCAGAGGAGATCCTGTTCTGTTCACGTCTGTCTCATCAAGGCATATGGAGAAAATGACGTTATTAAGAAGAAATAAGCCCCCATTTGGTAACTTTTCAGATTGTACCATTTTTCTGAATGAATTAAAATTGTGTCATCTATCACAATCATCAAATACCTGACATTTGATCAGTTCTGCACTCACTATCCATTACCGCTTATTGATATCAAGAAGTAAAGAGGAACATACTTCAATCTAGTAGCAGGATTTTACGGCACGCCCTTTACTTCAGTAATAGATGGCAATTTTTTTAGTTATTGTGGAAGAAACAACGTCACAGACGTCAGTTGGCAAATCACCATAAGGTTTATTACACAATGTTTGTGTTCTTACACAGGCGACATTTATTCTTGAGTATTCTATGAGTAACTCCACTGAAACTGATGAAACAACTCCTTTGCTCCTCAGCCTGGGTAGGAGAATCTGGCCCTGATTTCTTCCTTCTGCTCTATCAGTACTTCAGATTATGAAGTGTACATAGTAAAATTCAGAAAACTTAAGCAAGTGTCAGAAATCAGTAATAATTTAGGGTTTTTGAATCAGGTGACAGTTTACTATCTTTACTGAAAGAAGTAAAAGTCATTAACTGATTGGCTGACATACACCAAAATATTTTCTCTTATCAATTCTACCTGTTCTATCTCTTTCCAAATTAGTCTGTCATATAGAATCCTTTGGGAAAGTTATATATATTGGCAATAAAAAAGCATTCTTATCACTTAATAAAGGTCAAGCCTTTCTATTTAACCAGTGCTATTTACCACATCCTGTAGGTGATCATTCACATTCTAATGTGTACCTGAGTGATGTTTTTATTCTCATGTAATATTAGCTTATACAGCTATACCACAGAAGTATTATATTCACACAGATTCAGAGAAAAAGGAAATGAAATCTTGACTCTATGATCTACTCATTATTTTAGTCTGACTGTAGTAAATTGAACAATACAGAAGTTTGGATACAATAGTCAAATGTTTCAAGACAAACATTTTTGTGAAGAAAATAGGAGTTATACTTTCACTTGAGAAAAAATGAAGTGTTTTGTTGTTTGGAGGTTTTTTTTTTCCAGTCACTGTATCAGATACTTTGACTTATGCTTACAGAGATGTATTCATTAAAATCAATATATTATGTATCCATCACATGCTAAGATAATCACCTGGAATGATGAACCTGCCACACAAATATTTATCCTGATTTATGCTGATGTCTTTAAAGTCCCTCAGTATGAGGATAAAATCTTTACTGTTATTGTTAGAAAAGACTATAAATCAGAATACTAACTGCACAATTTTGATGGATAAGCTAGGATTAATAACTCATCAGGAAAGACACATCTAGAAGTACATTCATGTTCAGAGATATTTTTGCCTCATATAATATTCCTGGACCCTATAAACTATAAAGCATCTCTGAATTGGGCCAGTGATTGAACAGGGATGCTGAAAAAAGAATAAATAATATTACACATACAGGCATCTGAATGCTTTTAAGAACATCCTAATTCCAGTAGATAAACAAATGCTCGGGGTTTTAGACTTTTTTTTAAATTGTATTTGAGTAACAAATAACTAGTAGTTTTGGAATTCAAATACTGAGAAGGTTTACCAAAAGGCAGCAGAATTGGCCTGAGCAGACTTTTAGAACAGATTTGGGTAATGTGATTCTTTGAGATGCAAATTTCTACAATTTACAAACCCCTCACACTGTACCAAGTGCATCTTTCACAGTGCTATTTATACACCATTAATTACTATGTAAGTCACCTGGAAATGACCAGCATAAATGGAATTATTTCCTAAACTCAAACAGCACTTAAAATATCTGTGTCTAACTTTATAGAAATGAAGTAGTTCAAGACATATGTCTCCATATGCTGCGTTTCAGGTTTGATTTAGTGACTCTCTAATCAAATAACTTACTTTTATGTAGAAGCTGAACCTCGAAGCCTGATCCACTCAGTTCCACTTGAAAGCATTCTATCATTCTTCATCACATGTTGTAGAGGTTGGCACGTGGCCCCTAATAAAATCAATCCCAAACAATCTGGAAAAAAGTAAGTCCTGAAAAAATAAAACAAAATACACCACCATCCTTGCCAGAAGTACCAACACAACAAAAAGCTTCAATAACTGTATTACTGGTATATAGATAATTTGTTTCACTAACAAAGAAACATTCCTTTCTATTTTATTTCTGAGTTCTCTCCTACTTTCTCTTTTCTTCCTACATCAAACTCAAACCTGATTTTTCTTCAGGGTCTATATAACTTCCAAATCCCAACACTGAGACTTGTCTCTGACATTTGTCTTATTTTCTAGGTATCTGCTTTCTTCACAAACATTGCACTTGCAAATATAACAGCTTCTTGAACTTATACACTGCATCATCTCTCAGTCCTCAAAGGATTTTTCTCATCTCTTATTTTTTACTTTGTTTCCCAAGCTGGCCTATCTCCAGTCAAATTCTTGAAAACAAGATCAAATCCAGACATAAAACTAGAAAAAGCTGAATTCAATGTTGTGTATCAGTGTCCTTCTCACTGTTCTGTTATTATTTTATATTGTCTGTTGACATCTTTTAGGTACCACTTGGATTGTTTGGGAAAAACTGTTAAATATTTTACTTGGTGTAAAATGTAAGGTATCACATGATCTTTTTTATTACATAAAAAAAGAACTACTAGTGAAAATCATGCAAATCGGCATTGAAAATATGTAACAGATTTGAAAACACAAAACATTTAGAGATAATCCTTTCAGGGCAAGGTTAAACATTTTTATATCTGAATGTGAATGAATTTCAGAGGGATTTGGTATCCAAACCTTTGGCTGAATCAAGAGTTTTCAGGTACATAACTTTTAATAAAACAAACAAAACCCCTGTTTCTAGTTCCAGTGTTTCTCTTTCAAACAACTAAAATCCTTATTTCTATACAAATTCTGCATAACAAAGATCTTAAATCAGCGGACTTTCCAGTTCCTCATGCAGATATTCACATTAGCCACACAGCCTAAGCCTATGTTCCAAGTACATTCAAAGAGGCATTGCTAATGAGGCTCCTAATGCAGACACGTACATTGTTATGTGTTAAATTGGACAGTAAGAATTTCACCCAGATAAGCAATGGGACTGTTTTTCAAGCAGATATTATGCAGAACAATGGCAGAATCTGACTTACAAAATACCACTATTCTGGCAGGTTTAGGACACTCTGTACTAAACCACAATACAGGCATACTATTTAAAAAGACAAAAAATTACCTGAACAGCATTAGCAATTGCAGAGGAAAATGTGTCCAGTCTAATGATTATTTTTTCTTTAAATACTGTGAATGTTCTGAAAGTTTCTGAGTATTAGCATCCAATCCTTACCCACGTTTTTTTTTGTGTCTCATGCAGTGAGGAACTCAGTAATTTCTTTGAAGTGATATTACTTTTATTAAGTCAGGCTTAAGGTACACAATTGTGCTGGTTTTGGTTGGGACAGAGTTAATTTTCTTCAAAGTATGCAGTATGGGGCTATGCTTTGGATTTATGATGAAAGCTGTATTGATAATATCAGGATGTTTTGGTAATTGCCTTACAGCACTTAAGCAGCACAAGAGGATGCACAAGAAGCTGTGAGAGCACACAGTCAGGACAGCTGACCCCAACTGACCAAAGGGATTTTCCATATCATATGATGTTATGGCCAGCAGTAACAGCTGGGGGAAGAAGAAGGTGGAGATATTTGGAGTGATGACATTTGTTTCCCAAGTAACCGTTTCACCTGCTGGAGCCCTGCTTCCCTAGAGATGGCTGAACACCTGCCTGCCCATGGGAAGTGGACAATTAATTCCTTAGTTTGTTTTGCTCAAATACATGGCTTTTGCTTTCCCTACTAAACCATCTTTATCACAATTCAGGAACTCTCTCACTTTTACTCTTCCAATTCTCTCTCCCATCCCATAGTAGGGGAAGTGACAGAGCAGCTGAGTAGTGCTTAGTTGGCAGCTTAATTAAATCATGACAACATTGCTTCTCAGAAATCTGATGGTTTTTAAATGTTTGAGACCTATTATGAGATAAATTAACACATATATAGTTTATTTCATTATTCTAAGCCTTTTGTTGAAAAATGAACTTACCATGGCAAAACAACTTTTGAACTATTGTCATAGAAAGTTAGATTGCCTGCCATTCTCCAAGAAGGAGGATGCTTTGAAAAATACTCTGCACACTTTAATTGCTCTGCAAGAAACAACATATAGCCAAATAAACAAAGACAACTCAAACACATTTATTTATTAACATTTCATTTCAGTCTGAATTTTATTGATGGATTGTTGTTGATACATGCTACACATTTAGAGAAGTTGAGTGTATTAGCTTAAATTGCCTTTTCTGTGAACATTATGCAAATAAAATACACGATGTTTATATAAATCAAACACTGTGGATGAATACACAAAGTAAAAATTATTTTCAAGGTGGTGGAGCAGTCTCATAAGTTTTGCAATTGTTTAATTCTGTCACTAAATCACCTTAGGCAGTGTCTGACTAATACTTCCTTACACAGGACTAGAATACCTCATATTTTATAATCACAGATGACCAGCCCAAGTATAAGTACACTTAATGTTATGAAATTTACAGCTCTGCTCACGTAATCATTTAACGGCTATTCCCAAACCCACATATATGAGGAAAGTCTATATAAAGCAGAGAAAGCTCAGTTTGGAGGCTTTGCATAATGCACTTAACACTGAAGTTTTATAAGCCAAAGTCTTAGCGTTACCTAGTGCTTCCAAGTTTCTTTAGTGGAATTCCACTTCTGTCTTAGTCAACTGTATTGACTACAGTTTCCATTTACCTTTCTAGCTTGGGTGATATGGGTGTTTTGTTACCAGCAGAGGAAAGGAAGTCCTATCAACCATCTCAGGTATGGATAAGGCATACAGTAGGAGGAAATTAATTAAGGGACAAGGGAAGTGAATAAGCAGATATCAGAGAAGGTGAATGGAAATAAATGTGAAAGAAAATTGAAAGAAGGGTCTCAAAATGTAAGTAAATAGGACTAATGGATGTGGAATGATCTAACGGTAGATCTAATACGGGATTCTCTTTTTCAGGTGTCTACCTGTCCTTGTCAAAATTTATGTTTGTGCCCTGACAGTACTAGAGTCTGATAGACAATTCCAGATCAGTACAAACATTTTGCTGAAAATGCCATTGAAAAATTAGAGGCATTTCAGAAGGATTTTTTTTCTCTATTCTGTGAGGGTTTTTTTCTGGAAATATCCTAGTTATTTACTATATGATATGATGCAGTTCCAGCTTAGGACATCTAATTTTCTAAAATTAGATATATACCACTTAATTCTTCACAATCTAAGACACAGCAGATAGAAACCAAAATAATATACTCCATCAACATAATTATTTTTGGAAAGAAAAAAATAAATTTAAAAACTCACCTCTCATCTTTAGATTTTCTTTGGTGCAATGTAATAGAAAGTACTGGACAATTAGCTAAGTAGTGAGTGCTACTGTGCCACTGGTGTCATACTTGCTATCATCAGACACTTCCCAGAAATCCAGAGACTCAACAAGGAAAAGTTTTCAGGCAAGAGTTTGTTATTTTATGTTTTATACTGTGTTCTATGAATTTTATTGATGTTTATTTTCATCTCCTTTTTTAGACTGGCTAATAAAAACTTCTGTTAATAAAATTCTGTGGCTCTCTGCAGAGTACTCTTCTTGTACTTGAATATTGCCTGCAAGTAAACTCTGTATAGCCAGAAAACCACATTTAAAATTAATAAAGCGAGAGATGAACTGATCTCACTGTCCTTCATCAAAAATTCCTAAGAGAATTTTACCATGATTCTTGCTAACTTCTGCTAAGAGTTTGTGTATGCAATCTAGAAATTTCTCATTTTTTGATATAGTAAGTGATTACCCTTGAGCAAATTTCTGCCTGCATTCACCCTCTGTCAAAAAATTGCAACTAATAACAAGCTCAGAACAAAGCTCAGTCCTTAGCAGTTTACAGTAGATAAAGGAAGTAAACACAAGCCAATGTTATAAACTTTAGAAGATAGTTTTGGGGTTTTGTTCTTTGCTCATCCAAATTGTAAAATAGTCATCAATCAGTAAAATTCCCCAACAACACAGTAACATTAAAAAATACATACGAAAAACTGCAATATAAGGCATTTTAATATTTTGCATTAATTTTCCTATAGACTTAAAATACACAAGAAATTGCAAAATGTTTTTCTACTTACTATGAAACAGTTTTAGAAGGTACAGAATCAGGTGATTGTATTTTTTATCTTTTTATAAAAATATTTCAGCACTGCCACCGTTCACGATAGTATTAGGTTAGTCTGACTCTAGTTGAGCAGTATAAGAGTAATTTCTAACTTGCTATTCTAAATACAGTAGTGTTGCTTCAAATGTATATTAATATAGGAGAGATAAATATCTATGTCACAGTGCAAGTACTCTACGACTTTTTTAATTTAATTTAATTTGACCTGAATAAGATAGCCTTATCATACTTATTTTGCACTTGACATGAATGATGTAATCATGCCTTCTATTTTTCTATTCCCATTTCTAACACAGCCCAGGATGCTGTTGGCTGCCTTTGCCATGAAACCGCATCAGTGGCTGATGCTCCAGCTGTTGCGTACTAGGACCTCCAGGTCCTGCTCTCCACAGCTGCTTTGGCCCCCAGTATGTACTGGTACAGGGTATTGTTCCTCCCTGGGTGCAGAACTCCACACTTCCCTTTGTCACACTGCATGACGTTACTGTCTGCCTATTCTCCAGCCTGTGGATGTCCCTCAGAACAGCAGCACACTAACCTGAGTGACTGTATCAGTCACTCCAAATTTTGTATCATCTGCAAACCTGATGAGGGTGCAAGAGTCTCATCAAATAGCTTATTATAAAGAAGTTTAATAATATGACACTCAATATTGACCCTTGGGGTGCATTACTATGGACCTTATGTTATTGGTCACAGCCCTCTGAGCCCGTCAGTTGAGCTATTTCTCAGTTCACCTCACTATTCGATCTGTATTTTATCAGCTTTTCTATGAGGATGTTATTGGAGACAATGTCAAAAGACTGACTAAATCCAAAGTAAATAACATTCACTGCTCTCCCCTCATCTACCAAGCCAGTCATTTCACTCACAAGGTTGGTTAAGCACAATCTCCGCTTTCTAAATCCACGTTGAATACTGTCAATCCCTTTCTCATCTTTCCTGTGTCTGGAAATGGTTTCCAGGATTATTTGCCCATCATCTTATGAAGAATCAACATGAAGCTGACTGACTGTAGTTCCCCATACCCTCAAGAACCTCCCCTGATGCTCATGACCTTTCAAAAATAACCAAGAATGGTGTCTCTATTATGTCAGCCAGCTCCTCCAGCACTCAGGCATGCTCCATCCACCTCCATTAACCTGTGCATCCAGTTTGCTTAAATGTTCTCCTCATCTACCAAGGCCAAGTCTTTCTTGCTTCTGACTCTCTCTTGCTTCTGGGGCCCAAGAGTCCCAAAGGCCAGCCTTAATAAGAAAGGCAAAGGCCAAGTCAGCCATGAGTACCCCAGCCTTTCCCATGTCCTTTATTGTTAGTTCTCCAGATCCATTTAGCAGTGAGTACACATTTTCACTGGTCTTCCTTTTGCTGTTTTAGGTCCTCATTGAAGTCCTTCTTGTTGCCCCGCATGCTCCTCGCCAGATTTAAGTCCAAAAAAAAGCTAATTCTGTCTTATTTCAAAAGTTTTAAAGTTTTTGGTAAAATGGTCTTAGTATTGGCAAATTGTAGATAAATTTTACTTCCTGACTTTTTCAGAGACTATTAGAAATGATATTTCAGAAGTTTCTTATAAATTTGAAATGAGGAATTTAAGGCTGGATATTCTGCAAGAAACTGAAATTCATGGAAACATTTTAGTGAATTCCATGGTAAATTAAATATACAGACTCTTCTCATAGGCATTAAAAACAGTCAAAAACCTCCCACAAAACAGAAAAACACCATCTTGTTCATTACTTCATGTTAATGTGGAAGTTTTCCCTCTATTCATACAAATGGAAAAATAATTTAAAATCAACCTAAAAATGTCTGAATAGACTATACTGACATATGTAAGGAAGAAACATGTAATTGTTAAGCTGTAGTTAGATCTTTAAACAATCTTTTGATTCCCAAACTGCAAAAAAAATAACAGAATTATTGTGGCTAATGAGAGGAAAGCATAATTATCTTGACTAGGTTTTATTGGAAGAGCGTTCAAGTTAGTACCTGGTATGAACAAATACGTTAACAGTTATTTTTTCCCTCATTTCTTTTCTGCCATTGCAGACAGGAAACGTTTCATGCTGTTCTCTCTTGAAATATTTCCTGAATAGATTCAAAATGATTTGACAAATCTATTCCAGCACCTTTGTTGCTGTGAAAGATTCAAAAAGAATTTGTTCCTCCTATGCCTGTTTGCCTCCTACAGACAGTTGTTTTTGATCTTTAAGGGCCCTCTTTCTAATCCAAAAAGCTAACTTATTCCAATAGCTCAAAAAGGAAATAGAAGTTTTCTGCTGTCATTTGTGCATTTATGTGCTCAAGGCTAGCTTAAAACCAAAAGATAATAGCCATGCTACTCCTAGGAAAGCTTTCTCTGAAAAACTAATTAATGCTCTGCATCACCTTTTAGAATGTTGCCATTTAACATTATTTTGACATCCAGCTGAGTGAAGAAAATGAAGAGCCTCTTCCTTACAGTCTATGAAGCAGTTAACACTCCTAGGATGCAATAATCCTTGCCCTGAGGAGAATACAGGGATCAAATCTTTGTTAAACACCATAAGAAGATGTTAGTGATTCTGCATTACATGAAAGTACCTGTTTCGACAAAAATAATAATTGAAGTAAGTTTTATGAGTGTGCATCACTAGGTAATCTTTAACAGCTTTTTCTATATATTGAAGAGAAGCTTTCAGAAGAGTAGTGTACAACACATGAAATATCGACATGGCAATTGCTTAAAAGACAATGTTGATAACTGTTTCATTGTTCTTTTAATTAGTTACATTATTTATTTTTGGTATTTTCACTGAAATGTAAATGTAAAAAGAGGGAGAATATGGTTGATAGTAAGGAAGCAAAGGCACAGAATTTGCACCAATTTATACCATCCTTAAAATTAAATTCTTGCTTCTGGTAAGATGACTTACATTTTGCTCTGTAAGTGAGAAGGGCATACTTAATCTTCTAATTACAAAAGTTTCATTAATCTGAAGCTTTTAAAATGTCTTTCCAATATATTTTTATGTATATTTTTATATATTTTTATAGCTTTGTAGTCATGAGATCATAGAATCAGAGAATTATAGAATGGCAGATGTAAAACAAGTTGCACATAAAAGCTTGATTCAGGTCATAGGTTATTTTTCATGTCACAAAGAGGAGAGGACTGATGATTCTACACAGAATAAAGCCAAATACATATACATACCAAAACTTAAATAAAAGAGAGTAAGCCAACATAAAAAATGGTAGGCTTACATATTATTTTGCTGTACTCCTTAAAAGTCACATTGAAGTTTCAATAGGGGAAAACAAATCCATGTAAGTTATCAACTAGAGTCTTTCATAAGATCAAATAGTAAAATATTTGTTTGAAAAATGAAATTGTTTATCTGAAAGTCTCTTATGATAAAACAAATCAACAAACCAAAGATTCTTTCTATTATCAAGTCAGACTTTTTTCTTATTTCCACTGCTTGTAAACTTTTTTCAGGAAATGTACAGCCCACAGAAAAGCTTGGCTTTAACTGAGGCTGGATTTCTTTCACATTTCAGGCATATCAAGATCTTAGGTCATAAAGCAACATTTCAATTTGTTACAAATAATGAACCTCAGACTCTGTTACAAGTGTTTCTAGGCATTAAAGATCCACCTTTATTACACTTAGACTTGTTGAGCTACACAAAAGAAATGGGATTGTAAAATTCCAGCCTGAGTAATCATTTCCTTTATTCCGTTGTTCATAAAACATTTCCTTTTTGTGTGTGATGTTTCAACAGTGTTTAATTTGGCTTTGCATGTTAAATAGCATATAAACCGATAGTGCGTAACAAGAAGAGAATAATAGGCCAATGTACATGGCTGCCAAACAGTATCAATGATCTGTGATAAAATAAACTTTAAAATATAGTTAAAAAGGGGAGGAATATTCTGTTGAATTTTTTTCATTACTAGAGAATGCTGCAAGGAAAGACATAATTTTCAAATTCAGCCAAGGATTTTAATTATTGTTATTCACCTATTGAACAAACTTTTGGTTCTGAGATGAGAAAGCACTGTGAAATTTCATTTTCAATTGAATATTTTATTGTCATCTAGAAAAAGAAGCAACAGCTGAGGACATTTGGAAAGACCATTGAGATCTGGATAGTCTCAGCTGATCTGATCAACTAGATTCTTCCATTCCATATGATGTTCATGTCAAAGTTCAAATTTAAATGTAGTTTCACACAGTTTTTTTCAGAACATTTTTGTAAAGTTTAACCAAATAGTTAAAATAAGAAAATGATAAATTCCTAATTTTAAATTAAAGAAGATTTGACAAACAAAACCCCACACAGCAGTCTGCGGTTTTTTTTTTTTTCCTCAAAAGCAAATGGAAAGCTTGTGGAATTAATGGAACTGAAATGTACTTTTTTTCCCCAGACAAGTCTACTAATCAGGAACTTAATTTTACATTAAACCCTAATGCCAAATTTACATTAAAGCCAAATGCCATTCTAAGATATGTTGAATTTCATTTCAGAGAAGTTATTATATAGTCAGTGGATAAACAGACTGACATCGGACACAAAATATAGACAAATGAGTAGATTATTTCAGAGAGAACATACTGCATTCACGCAGATGTTGTGGCTTCCAAGCTTATTGGCCATGTATCTTAAAAGAATACTTCACTGGAGATGTGCGTATCTCAGTTATTCTGCTCAGTTTTTGTGCTGAATTATGCCACAGACTGACTGCCTGGAACACGGTGTCTCATTAGAGCTTAGACCTGTATGACATCCATAAATTGAGAGCCTTGCTGGCCAAACCCATATGTATGTTAATAGAAGTATTCCAACCAAAATTTAATTCTGCTTTTTACTTCCAGTAGTTTGAGTTTTAATTCATACCTGCATAGTTCACACCTGAAATGCTTCCACAGCTCTCTCAAATTAGGTCCCTGTGCCCCTTAAGAGTCCAATGAAGTTCACATTGTAACACCTGCATAATTTAAAATCTATATAAATGCACAAGCACTCTAATTTTAAGGATGTATTTTTAAATAAGGGAAGAAGATTGCAAACCAAATGCCACACTATTGCTCTTCTATCCTTCCTAAGCAATTTAACTTCTTCAAACTGTTTCTGATTTTTACATTCTTATCATGCTGCTTCTTATACATCTCCTTCCTCAGATTAAAAAAAAACCAAACAAACACTATATCATCCACATTTCATCACAGCCATTTCACATCACTTACATTTCATAGTAAGTTTCTCAGTGAAATTTCAGAGGGCTCTGAGACGAGATACCCTATATTACTCTTCATATAACTAACAAAGACTTAACATTCTCCATAGGCATTTTGTTTTGACTTTTGAACTGCAATTGCTCATTGATCAACCTGCAGTGAATTTTTGAGTTTAGTAACTAGATCACCTTCAGGAGTGCATGCAGTTAATTTTGAGCTCTGTATCAGTTTCATATTTACAGGGTGTCATGCCCTCCTCCAACAGGACTGCTTTCATCAGCTAATTTCATTTCAGATTATAGTACTCATTCACTTAATTTACTTCCTCAGCTTCCTCATATTTTCTTTCAGCTTTAATAAACTGCTTTCCAATCACCTGCAAACTTTACTCTCCCAACATTTATCCCATGTCCCTGATAAAGGAACTAAACATAAATCATAACTTTGTTAAACCTCTGCCATGATATAAGCATGTTTTCACACATGGCAGTACTTAAAACTGCATCACACCTTGTTTCTAATCTCCAATTTTTTCAATTTCTGCAAGTCCTTTTAAAAAATCTATTGCATTTTGAATATTATTAGAATACTTCATGGGTGAAGAATCATATAATATTGGTGCTTTAATATTATTCAAAAAATCAATTCATAGATATGCAGAGGTGAACCAATATAGCAGGAAGCAGTTAAAAGATAAGCTACCTGTATCAAAGCTGGTGGCCAAATGTACTTTAAATACTTCCCTAACAAGTGAAATGTACCTTACAAAAATACCAAACAACAACATTTAAAAAAACTCAAACATCTACACATAACTTAATTCCTCATGATTCTGCAAGATATGTATAAATCCAAATGAACTTCTATAACTGTAAAGTGGCAGTTTTTTGAGGTTCAGTGAAAGAATTTACAGCTATACTGTGGTAATCCAAATTCATCAATCTCTCAATCACTGAACAATTACTTTAAGCTTTGTCAGTCTATCCAGGTATCTTCAACACTTTGGTAAATCAAGTCAGCAACTAGGAACTACAAAATGAAGGAAAACAGTGCATGTATTAATTCAATCACAAATACCTAATCATTGTGAAATTCGGGAAAAAAAAATGTATTTAGAGAAAGGCATTGTAGACATGTTTAATCTGTCAGAATTTCTCCAGTAAGCTACATCAAAATTCTCAAAGCTGATGGATGACATATTTAAAAACCACCAAGTGACGCTACCCCGATCTTGACATCTAAGTAAGGAACCTGAGTATAGAAATCATTTCCCCAAAAAGGCTATTATCTTGATTAAATTAAAAATAAATATTTGCTTTACAGCATTTCTGATTTTTGCCTTTCCTCTTATTTTTGATATCTATAAAGACTACAAATACTACAAATTCTCCAAAAGAATATTCATTCTGAGGAAATGCATACCCTTGATGAATATTTTCCTCACTGCTTCCATATTCCTGTGGATTTTTCACATATTAAAAAAAAAACAAACTAGCAATTTTTTAGTACATATTAAACCGCCAAGTCTAAGTCAAATGCTTTGTTGAACATATACAGAATCATAGAATTCTAATGCCTCATTTTCACTGTTAACCTTTTAACATGAGAATCTATGAGTTTTGTGCTGATTCTGATATCTACAGCCAATTACCAGAAGTAATTGCCAAAAACATTGTAACTGTCCACTCATTATAATTTTATATTGACAAAACGCTTAGGTATGCATCTATTTGTTGATAATAGATTACTGCATGTCATTTGCAAGAAAAGATACAAGTTAAAAACAAACAAACCATTGATCTCAAAGCAAGACAGCAACTATTTACAAATTTTAGCTTTAAGTGCACAATAACAAGAGCTTCAGATCATACTTTGAAAAGCTTACAAATTAATTCATTAAAAGTCATTGTAATCCTCACTTTGCATATATTTGTATTAATTTAAAATTAAAATTACACTCTAGCCTGTTTTAATCTTTCTCTAATCCTCCCTAGTTTTGCTTAACAACATCGACAATCTTTGGTCATTCAACTATGTGAGATCTGCTGTCAGGTACATTTGTTTTTTTCCAAAGGAAGTACTTGAAGATTCACAGAAGGATCAAGGGCTTAATGTCATCAGGTGCATGTGACATATAAAAAGCCAAAAGGTGGGAAATAATATTGTGGGAAATTTCCAGTGCAACAAAAGCTGGATGCTGGCTGGGACATACTGAGGTTGACTCCAGAGATGACTGGTAAATTCTGATTGTGTTAGAAATGCTGCTACTATACACAGACATGTCTTATTTTTTATACTTTTTAAAAATAATGATGTGAAAATTATCAAACTTTTGGTTAAACATTAATTTTCAGCTGAAAAAAAAAGTATCAAACGTTTTAAGAGACTTTGTAAGACATGTAAGCTACTAACCTGCAAAAAGCCAAAAAGCCTTTGGATATTCTAAAAGGGATAAAAAGACATTATTCTTAAATTCAAGCTAATTAATTTACATAAAGATCACAGAGTAGCTTCAATCAACAGTGTACCCTAAACAGTTTTTGTTCCAAAGTTTTCATCACAATTTGGGTTAAGTTTGCTGAAAGCGTGGTAATCTTTGAGCCAGACTTGATGGTCCATCAGGTGAAGATTTTGTTCAACACCAAATGCTTATAAATGCTTATAAATACTTTGAAGAAAGTCAAAGAACCTCCCTGTGCTTGGTAAACAGCAAGATAAAATTAGGTCAAAGCTAAAGTTATAATAAGAGTTCCCTAACATGATATTAATCAAAATTTAGCTGTCAGCAAAGGTAGGAAAAAGTCTTTATCATCATCTTAGCTAGGTAGCAGGTAAACCTGACTGGAAATTAAATCCAATCATACAGAAAATTTCTTCCCAGTTGTCTTATGCTTGAAAACATGAAGAGTTTATCTCCTCTTCCTGAAGGGATTTATCTTATCTAAGGCTGTGTTCTCAGTAACATAAAGAATTAATCCTTTCATGCTAAAAACTTTGTGTTAGTCATAGCTTGTAGCAATGAATGCCAGAAAATAATTAACATTGTGTAAAAAATTAAATATTTAGCTTTTTCAGTAAATGCTTTCCATTTCACACGCTGTACCCTTGTAATTGTATTGTACAACAATTAACAAGTACCAAATGTGTAAGTTATCCTTCACGTAACAGCTATGATTTTCCATAAAGTCTTACTAGTCTCTGGCATTTGTAAGGCTTTAAAATAACTGGAAACATGGAGTTGTACTGAAGTATTTCTGTACGCAGACAGAATTCTTATTAAAGCTGGACCATTCTAGAGTAAGATCATTTTATCACATAATGAGGCAAGTTCTTTGTTTTCTCTTATTTAAGTATTTTTAATGTCTAAATACAGAACAGTTGTAAGTACCTATTGCTCAGCATTTTGAAATAGTTCATTCACAAGATCTGCAGTTGCAGTACTGTGATAAAAACAGAGTGTAAGATAACCAACTGACACTTTGGATGGGATTCATCTCAGTATTTCATTAGCCACTGTGTATACATCTGCATCTGCAAGAGTTACTTTAGTTTTTCAGTCCATAAAACAAAATGCATACTTTCAGGACATGAACCCTAATACAGTATGAAATCATCAATACAGTATGAAAACAAAGTATGGATAGGAAACTTGTCCAATGGATGTTGTAACAAAACCTATTAATACCATCCTCTTAGTTGTTAAATTTGCTGTTCTTGGCGCCAGCAGCCCACATTCACCTCTTGATGTGACCTAAATCCTCCTGTACTACAAATTTATCTTAGTAGGCAGCAAAAAAAATGCCATTTATTTTCCAAATTTTATTTGTGTTGTGTTTTTTTCTTAAAAAATTCACATGGTAAGTACACAAATCAGCATTTGTAGTTTTTGTTGAATTACTGCAGTTGCATACATAAAAGACAGGAAAGGCTTCTGAAAAGCCACTTCCAAACAAAGAACATGCATCTTAAGGATATCCAAACTCCTCATTTTGGGAGTAAGTATTCCGGGATGATATTTTCTATTGAGATTGCAATAATTATGTATTTATTTATAGTTGCCATACTGGAGAGTTTTCCACTTCAGATATGTCATTTATAAGTACTTCTAAAGGAAGTAGACTTTTCTCAAACATATAAATGCTTTTGTATACAAACAGGGCCAAACAAAACCTGGAATTTCATTGAAGAAATAAGCAAGAACTTAAATGATGTGAAAAAAACCACAACAAACCAAATTAAAAAAAAAAAAAAAACCAAAAAAAACCCCAAGCTAGAATTCAGAAAGAGAGATAGTTTTTAGTTCTTACATTCTTCCTGTCCAAATATTTGGAGATCATACACCTAAACCTTTGTAATGCATTTTGAGATTTAATCATGAAAATATGAACTATATTAATATTCTTCTTAGTTTATTTTCAAAATATTTAAACAGCATTATTATATGTCTTGAGCACACTTAGAAACTACCTTTACTTTAGCTAGCAATATTTATTATTTCTCTTCAAAACGGTGGTGCTATACAGCACAAACAGCTAAACTATTTGAAATACCTTACAAAAGTAAGCCCCATTAGACGAGCAATCATGTAATTTTTGTCTAGGTTGTCTATAGTGATTAATTTGGTTTTGCAAAGCAAAACAACAAACTAATCTCAGATGCCCATAATTGGCATTCTAAGTATTTGGTTTTGGTGTAAAAAATTCCAAATGCTCCACTTGAAAACTTGACAAAATATCAGAACATTATACTGTGTTGCTCTTGTTTTTTTCCAGATATAACAAAATTTCTCTAAAATAAAAAGCCTAATACTGCCTAGGATATCCAAAGCGGGCTGCATTATGAGTTTACATTCATGATGAAGTTTTTTATTTTCTTTCTCTATGGATTCTTAACTTGCAGTTGACATTTTTTGACCACTGCTGAATGCTAAGTTAGTGTTTTTAAGGAACTGTCTATCAAAATGCTAAAAACTTGCTCCCAAGTAATAAAAACAACTTTTGGTAGACAGTTTTTAAAGCTTTGTTTGAAAAAACAAGTAGGAGATATATCGACCAGGTCAATCTTATCTGCATCTTTTTTAATTACTGCAAAGAGTTCTTAAGAGATTTCTAAGGCAGGATTCCTTCAAAAAAACATCAATTCTTCTCAAACAGATTGCATAAATCCTGGTGCTTACTAATTATTACACTTTTTTTAGTGTGTTTAATGCTGATGTCAGATTGATAGTTCTGTACCTTCCCTCATCATTCTAAAAATGTTAAAAGTCAGAACTACATTTTCCACTCTACCTTAGTAGCAAGGAAATTTATAAACCCTTGCTTAAAAATACTGTTAGTAATTTATCTACTCTACCCCTGAGCTCTCTGAGAAATAAACCCCATTCCAGTCCTGCTGATTTGTGAGTGTTCATGCTATCAACTTGTTCCATAGCCTCTTCAATTTCAGACTTATCCTCTGCTGAGACATCCTCAAAAATGAGGTCTAACATGATTTGCCACCATTCTTTCATAATGTAACCTCATGAGAAGAATAATTTTAGCTTCTGTGTAAAGGCCTGGCCCTCTCTGACTGGTCTTTTAACAACTTGATCAGCAACTGATGAGACTCACTAAAAGGTTTCTTGATTTTCCTGTCTGAAGAAAGTTATTTTGATTCCTATGTCAACTGCTTTTTGTCTTTTGTCATAGCCTTTTGGATTGTCTTTTAAAATTCTGTTTGCTGGAGTTCTTCATATTTTCTACTTTCTCACTGGAAAAAAAGCTGATTTCAACTTTTCAGAGATTGCTTCTTGTTTAATGATTCTCCCTACCTTCTTGCTTACCTAAACAAGATTTCTTGTATTCAGTAGTGCTGCACACTTTTATAGTACATAGAAAAGGTTTCTTTTCAGTGGACTTCCTAGATTTTTGTAAATCCTTGTGAGGATGCTAACTATCATCCTTGTTGTTACAGAGTTACTTCTCAAAAAAAGAAATCTTTACCCAGATCTTGAACACTGCTTGGCACCAAATCACAGACTGTATCTAATCTTGTGGACTCTCTATGTAGCTGCTTTATCAAATAACTCGTCACTTACTACATATAAATTTTTTCCCACTGCACCACATCCTGATGTTTTATTTGTCTCATATACATGTCAGAGGAAGAAACAAAGGGAAAAAATGGAGTCTCTCACTACACTTTAATTTCTCTCCTTTGCTGCATCTTTATGAGCAGTGACAAATGACCGTCTGAAAGCTTCACTCTATACAGACTCTGCATTAGTTTCTCAGATTGTTATTTTTTTCTTACTTCATTCTAGTTTTTACTAACTTACACTATTAATTTATGATCAAGATTCTTCACCAGACTCTGTTGGTGAGAACAAGGTCCTTGTTGGCTCTTTTATCACTTGGAGTGGGAAATTAACATAACACATTTCAGGAACTTGATGGATTTCTTACATCCTGCAGTGTTGTCACCCCAGCAGATACCAGGGTCACTGAAGTCCACCATTAGGAGCAGAGCATGTGAATGTGAGGCTGTACCTGTTTGTTTATAGAGGGCCTCATCCATTTGGCCTTCTTGGTAGGATGGCCTGTAGCAGAATCC
Organism: Colius striatus; assembly: GCF_028858725.1. Classification (NCBI taxonomy): domain Eukaryota; kingdom Metazoa; phylum Chordata; class Aves; order Coliiformes; family Coliidae; genus Colius; species Colius striatus. The sequence continues at coordinate 12,317,484 of NC_084762.1, forward strand.
CACTATACCTTCCCCTGCCCCTGCCCTCCCTTTAATCCTGACCCATAAGCTCTCAGTTGGCTCTTCATACATCCTCAGGCAAAGCTTCATGCATAATTTTCTTTAATATCATTTTCCTCCTGAATACAGCTGGATAAAGAAGGTCTTAAGTTGTTACGAACCTAGAAAACCTTTTTCTTTCACTCTCTGAGGTCACTTTTCAGGTGTGGAAATTTGAACCCTTTCATATACATCCCACTTATACAAAGAGAAAAAATATTTGTATGAATCTACAATGAATCATTCATATTTTGCTCCAGTAACTATTACAGCAAACACATCAATTCTCTTACTTTCCTTCTCTTCCATCCACATGAATTAAACACCTGTAGTACTCTCAACACGTGGACAAATGTCATTGCACAAGCATTATTAGCTTTTCTCAGCAACTTAAAATTGTTTAAACCATCTGACTTTCTTCTATGAAGTTCTTCCAAAAAGCTTATTGCCATGAAGGCAATAATTTTTGCACAGTTGGTTTGATAGGAATTTTATTTATACTAATATTTACTAAAGATTCAAAAGTCAGAAATTAGAAAGAAGACACGATAATTTATTAACAAGCAGAACACTCAGCTCAGGCTGCATCTTCAGGATTACAGATGACTAATTCATTTGTGAAGCAGGATCACAAACCTAGAGTATAAACATTTTATGATGCTGATTTTTATTGCAGTGTTAATTCTTTCACATTCTAATTAACATATCTATCTTCAGGTAATACCCCGTGGTTTAATTACTCTTCCTGTCTCTCCTCTTCTTTGCTTTTCCTAGTTTTTTTTCTTGTCTCGTTGCACAGGAGTATTTAGTAAATACTTACTCACTACTGCCTGCTCTGCTGTATTAGCCTCAACTGTCAGCAAAGGAACAAGGAGCCAGACATCAGAAAAATACTGGAAGACGAGGAAACAATGAGGATTAAAGGTAGTGCACCTACATACATGCATTACGCACCAAACTTCCAAAAAGGCCTGTAGATTTAAGTTTAATCTTGCCACTGTGATTACATGTGGTAAGGTGTAATTCTGTGTGGCTCAAACCACTGTGGTGTTAGATGCTACTGTATTTGCAACTGCATGATTTTTGCCTGAGATCTGGCCGTCCTACTGCAAGATAACACAGCCTTATGTTAGAATGCAAGGGAGAGCTCTTTGAGCTCAAAAATGAAGGAGCTCAGAATACAGGAGAAAATAAAATTACTTCGAAAAAGTAATTCCAAAATACTCAGCCTACATAGCCTCTTGTACTTCTTTATCTGAAGAAATAAGGTATCTTGCAGAAAATTGTGTCCCTAGAACTTCAACTGAGCTTTAAACAAACAGCCACAGAATGCTATGTGTTGACAACATAACACATTTTATGGAGGGGAGAAGTAGGAGAGAAGGCCGCTTTATATGTAAGTTTCCATACTACTCAGAAAATCAAAAGTCTCATAAGCACTCAGTAACAGTTGTGTAGTGCACATGCAGACACACACAGACACACATGATTACATCAGTAGAGTTTGTCTTGATGGCATATATCCATTAGTAGAAACCCATAAAAGAATGTTTGAAACGTATCTGGAGCTGCTAGGTGATGATTTTTCTTGACAGGCTAATGTGCATGCTGTGAGCATAAGCTGAGTAAAATTGCTAAAAAAAGAAAACAACCCTGGTTTCTTTTATGCGGAGTAAATCTCAAGAAAAATAGTCCACTTTGGCAACACTCAACAACTTAGATATGTCCCTTCAGGAAATGCAAGCAGAGATATGTGCTTTTCACTTATTTTTCTGCATTGTTGAGATCAACAGTGATTTCTTTCATTTTTGTATAAGCACTACTGCTGGTCACACTGCTACAGTTAAGACTATGTCAGCAGTTCAACTGTGAATATATTTTCAAGGGACTTTAACTTGTCTAGAAAAATTACTGAGGACCTCAGTGTCACATAAAAAACTCAGGCTGGTGTAAGAACACCCTTTTATGATTAATGCCTATCTCACACATAATATAAGGTTTTAACAATTCATTAGTGGGGGATTTGCAGTCTAAGGTAAAAATATACATATATAACACAGCAACAAGTATCCTTCTTAGGTATTTTCTTGCCAAGCTTCAGCTATATTGTGTGTTATATTAAAAAAAATGAGCAACTGTTCCAAGGAAATGCAGCTTTCTGTATAGACCAGTGTTCTCTAAAATGACTCAGTAACAATGACTTCTAAATGATATATGTGAGATGAAAATTTATGATTTGTTTCATTTCTAGAAAAAATAGCACCTAGCAAAGTGAACCAGAAAGAAAAAATCTCACTCATACAAGATTTTATTTTTCTATCTTAATACCAATCAACTCCATCCAAATAAATCGCCCTGACTGCAGTATGGAAGGCAGAATAGAATCAAGTCCAAGTCATTAAAAGTTTACATCATTCCATCAAAAACAGAACAAAAAAAAAAAAAGTGGGGTTTTGTTTGGTTTTGTTTCTTTGTTTTCTTTTCTCTATAGAATCTTTTCTCATATTTTTCTTCTTCAAAAATATCCATGTTTTGGCTCCATACCTTTTGCAACATCTATATAGGATTTTAGAAAAGGCTTTACCTCTTAAGCTGGCTGGTCATCATGTCTCAATTCTGTCTTCCAGGAAAATATTTCAAAACCTTAGAGACAGTGTACAGAAGGCCACTGTTTAATTTTGTTACTATCGTCTCAGAGTTCATACATTTCATCGTTCCTGAAGAGCAAAACAATTGGAGATCATTGGGTTGTGGAAAAAACACTGAATGTCACAACTAATGACTATATACTCTTTTTTTTTTCAACAAGTCACAGTCCTCAAACCTTAAACATGATCTTGTAGCTGACTGCTGGCTCAAAAGTAAGTATCTATTTAAACAGGATCTTACACTGTTTTCCATAGGAAAAGAAAAATACATTGTATTAATCTTGTTGTGCAGAAGGATGGTTTCAAAAAGAGGATGCACTGAATCTTCAAATATTCGGACTCGGGAACAGTCTATATGAAGGCTAGGTCAGCATCAAGCAGATGTCATATGCAGGTTTTGCTATCTTCCCTAGAAAATCATGTGGCACAGAGTTGAGAAAGGCATTAGCTGAATAAATGATAGAGATTTCAACATTTTGAAGTGTACTGCTTAGTGCAATAGGGTAAAATAAATAAATTAACTTCCAAAATACGGATTAAAACCACTATCAATCCAAATAGCATTTTCCCCATAAAGTAATTTATTGCTGATGAGAACTGAAAGATTACTGGGGAAAAAAAAATCACTCAATAAAGCTTAAACATTATCTGATTGTCATTTGATCGTTTCAGAAAAGTCAAACATTGCAAAATATTTTTTTTTTTGGTAATTGGATCTTTTTTTTTTTTCCTAAGAGTGTTTTATATATTGAACATGAAATGTTTGCAATCCTGAAAAAACAATTATGGCTATTTTCTTAAATTATAAACTAACACATTATTAGCGTACAATTAAAATACAGAAGGGAAACAAGTTTGTTCATGAAACACTGCTGAATCTTTAAACTGATACAAGTAACAATGGAAGGAGATTTTTCTCTAGTGCCTTAGTTTACTAAGAAATACCTTCAACATTTCTTAGTAAATCTTAGGTTCATTGATTGTGTTTGCAGTCCATCAGGAAAGATGCAAACTCAAAATGAATAAACATCCAGTTGATGAGACTTTTCTAAAACTTAGTTCAGGCCTCTATAGAGATTTAATTACTCAGCTGCAGACAGCAGTTACAGACTACGTTTTTTGGGAACATAGTTAAGATCTTCCCTAACACAAAAAATGAGATAATTGAATACACAGACTAATTTAATGCATTTCAGGGTTTATACTGCCCATTTCAAATGCATCTCTTAAAGCATCAATTACATGGTGAAGCATAGCATGATGGTTCAATTTGTTGAATATACACAAAAATATGTGGGCAAGTTTGCTTCAAGATGATGCCAGCTATGCAGTCCAAGTTTCAACAGACACATGGGTTACACATCTAATGAATTACGATCTCACTGTATGCACGGCAAAAAACCCACTCTGAATTAAGATGTAGGATTCATTTGCCTTCCATGTTTTTTTTCCCCTATGTAGAATCTAAATATAAATATTTGGACTCAAATCATACATGTTCATACATAAAGAGGTGAACTGTTACTCTGAAACCAGTGTAACTGTCCACATATAAATAAGCTACCAACATGTAAGGGAAAAAAACCTCATAGGAAAACAATGAAATGGAAAATGATTAATGTTCGAAAATACTTCACATCATATAATTTCTATTATAAATACGAGGAAAACATGTGACAGCATAAGCCCAGAGTACCTTCAAGAGACCTTGAAGATGCCTATTTTACCAAGTGCTGTTTAGTAGAGCATATGAGGCATAAGATATTAGGAAAACCACAAGGCTTAGAGGCAAGAGGAGAAAAAAAAGAAAACATAAGATTGATACTAGTATCTCTTTAGTGCAGTCACAGGCACAGTTCAGCATATATATATATATATATATATATATATATATATATATATATAAAAATAATGAAAAATTGCTTGAACTAGAAAGGGTGTTAGTGGAAAACAGGTACCTTACGGGGTTCAGGTATGCAGGTGAGGGTCGAAGCAGCACTGAGGGGCTGCCGCGCGGGCCCTTGAGGGCACACATCCGGTTCCAGCCGGTTCCAGCAGGCCCAGCGCAGGGTATATCTGAGCCCCTCAGCCGCGGGCGTGTAGGCGCCTCGGGGAAAGCCTGGGGAAGAGCGGGCAAAACGCTGCCCGGTAGCCGAGGGACAAAGGGAGAGAAGTAGCCCTGCAAGCCCCGAGGGAGGGCAGGAAGGGCGCTGGGTGCCCCGGCAGAGTGGCCCCTGCGGCCCCGGGACAGACCCCGCTGAGGAGGAGTTTCCCTGTAGCCGCTGGGAAGGGCCCAGGCTGAGGCGGGAGGTGCCTGAGGAGGAAGGAGTGACGGAGAGGAGCTGTTAGGGACTGAACGAAGCACGTATTCAACATCACGCTTTTTGCTCAGGAGTGAAGGTGAGCCTGGGAAGAAGAGGGAGATAGTAGGTGGAAGGCTTCAGGATCTGTTTGTTTCTTACTGTCTGTTAGGCAAATCTCATTCTTGAACTATTGTACCAATTACTCCTTATTATAAAAGCATAAGAACTTTAATAAGAAAAATGTATATCTAGTTTACATTATATACTGCATAGTCATGGTTAGATAAGCATGACTAAAGGACTTCAGGTTCTTGCAAGGTAGAGGACACTCCCATCCTCAAGAATAAAGGATATCAGTACCCAAGCCCCTCCAGCACCTCTGTGAAACCCTCACATCAGAAATAGCAGAGTGACTCTGGGGACATCTAGGTCAAGAAAGGAGTGAATGAATGATTTTGCCATAAAATTATAGTTGTATTGCAAAAGACTGGTATGTATATGTTTAAGTAGTAATTGGTCAAGTCATGTTGTACCTGAGTGCTTTAAAGAACCATGCATAAAACCACATTTGGTATAACAATACGGATGGAACGGCTCATGCACAGGAACGGCTCATGCACTTGCAACTCTGTACATCCCAGCTGCCTTACTCTGCCAGCCTGGGCTGTTGTAAAATTTTCATGACACGTTCATCCCTATTTTTAACAGGCAATAAATCACAGAATAAACTACTTTTACCCAATTAAGTCTGATCGCTAATCATGGTAGCTGGTAAGTGATCTCCCTATCCTTATCTCAATCTATAAGCTTTTCAATCTTTTTTTGTCACACAGTCCTGCGTAGAAGACAGTGAGAGAGTGGCTAAGTGGAGGTGTTGTGGATGGCAACAAAAGTCAGGCCACCACATCAGTAAAGTTCACTGCAGTTTTAGAGGATAGCAATGTTTTTGCATGCTAAAGGAGATATTCCAGTTCATTCTCATAATCTGGGCTATCAATATAACCACAGCACAAATTATATAAAGCTAAATAATTTCAACTCTGACTTTTTTTCCCTCTGATGTTGAGGAAAGTTTTAGGGTTTGAAGTAACTCAAAGCTGATATTTAACAGCTGATTTGGGTAACGCGTAAGGCAATATCACTAATGACTATAAAAGCCCGAAAACTTTTGAGTGTTCTTAGCATTTGCAAGCAATTTCCAGGAAACTATTTCTAAGGAATTTAACTGCCTTAGTAGAAACTACTTTGATTTTCAGGAATAATTTATTCAGGTAAAAAAGTTTTCATTTCTCGGATATTTACAGAGCCAACTAATGTGTTAGAAGAAGAGAATTACAGAATAGGTGAGTGGTGCATTTGAAGGGCCATATTCTGATGTAAACCATCATATTCTCTCAATCCATGAACTGTATGATTTTTATCTTAATTATGCACTCTGAAGTCCACTGCTGTAATTAATAAACCTTGTCACTGTGCATTTTGAGGTCTACTAATCTCAGTATTATTTTTATTGCTAGTCCCTGTTGAAAGTGCACTTTCATAGGGACAGTTTAATAACTGCTAAAACTGAAAGAGATAACTGCAGAAAATTTCAGGATGTTGAAAATGAATGCTAATTATAGCTATCATAAAATGTCTGAAGGAGTAAATGTGTCTACAAATCTGGGGGCTTTGCTAGGAGACTGGGAGGAAAAAAGAGCTATGGAAAACAAGTTCATAAGTACAGCACAGCAAGGCACTGGCCTGAGACTGAACTCAAATCAACAGTTCTGGCAAAGCAGCAGATTCCATTGAGGAGAGGCAGCTAGAAAGCAAATTAACATATGAATTGCAAACAGGACATGCAATAGAATCTCACTGTTCAAATAATAAAACTAGAAATCTTTGCAATAATATTTAAAATGAGAAAGAGGTGCTGTTCTGCTAGTCTAGTGATGATCGTGGTATACAGGGGGTGAGGCAGAGCTGTGGGGACAGTATGGGGACTGTGTTGCGAATACTTGCCCTTAAAAGGTGGGACATTCCTCACCAATTAAGCAATCAAAACCATATTTAGTTAAATTATATGGAATGTAATTTCCACTGTTGTATCAGGCAGACGCTTTAGTAATAGATTTTCAGAGCAGAAGAAGAGTAACTTGTAACAGAGGAATTAATGCTAGCTCCTAGCACATATTTGTGCTACACTTTCCAAGGGATGACTTAGTAGTGTATTTTGTTTATTTCAGCAAATATTATCCCACCACCATCAATACAATCATGTGCTGTAAGGTACAGTCTTGTTTGTAAAAGCAATGCCTTTTTAATATCTAATACACCATTATATGAAACCAACTCTTACTTATTAAAACAATGATGTAAAAGAACGTAAAGTTAGTTCCCTCTTATATCTTTATTATTGGTTTTCCTACTATACTGCAGTAAGATATCTTTCCATGTAAGATATTTTCTCATGCCAAGAGATAGTACCCATAGTTAAAGTCCTGTGATCTTAGTATATTACTAGTTTCAGGTACGATTCAGCTATACAATAATTACTGTTTATATTTGTGCTTGATGTGAAGGAATAAACTAGATATACATACTTAATCCCTGGCTTTCTAAGCAAGCTAGTTCAGGTACTGACAGTACTCTTAACTCTTCAGGAGCAGGCATCTGCTTCAGATTTCTTGATACATGTAACTTTGATACACTGTTGTCTGAAGATAACATGTACCATGTGTTTATTTTATGGGTAGATGTTGCTGCCCAAGCACTTCTGGGGATCAGTTTTAAAACGTATCTGCCAATAAATGATCAGCTTTCCATTTACTTCAAGCTTGATTGTACCTAGGCAACACTTCCTATGTAGATACTAAACTACTTCTAAAAATGGTCAGCACTAGGTAGAAAAATGCCTTGACAGTCTGATGTTTTAATATTCATTTTTAGATGAATTTTATTCATTAATGGTACTTGAAAATTATTTTTCAAAAGGAGTAGGCTTCCATGGTGAAAGAATAGCCCTTGCAAATCTTCTGATGAAGGCCAGCACAGAAAAGGGTTTTTGACAGTGGTGCAAAAATTAATGAATGTGGTAAGAAAGTCTGCAGGTAATACCATTGGCCTGGATAACTTTCTCATTGATTTTTGAGTAATTTTTCTGTATTTAATTTACCCACTTTTACTGGAAACCTTTAAAAGTAATCACAGCTCAAGGCCAGCTGCCAAGTAGATTGAAAACTGAGCTTGTATCAGTGCACCCCTTCTGCAGAGAGATTGCATTGCTGCTGTACACTTGCATCTATGTTGAATAGTCCAGAATTGCTGCTAAAGTTCTAGTACCTGTTATATACTCTGTTCTCCTAGGTGTCCTATATGTAAGCACAGGCTTGGTTTTCTTTTTTAATTAAAGACATCTTATAATAACATTCCTCCTCATAGAGCACCACTAGATCGCTCTCTATAACTAAGTCTTCATGAAACAAGAGAAAAGTTTCTACGTATGCGAGTTCAAGTCTACCTATTTGCTATACTTCCTAAGCTGTATATGGAGAGTTATTACACTAAATAACAATTCTTTGTCAGTCTCTAATAAATATAGTGGGACTTTAGTTGCTCCTACATGATTAGAACACTCTGTATTTTTTATTTTACCCTTTGGAGGGAGGTACAAGTGACAAGACTTCACTGCAGCTCTTCCTCTTTGTTGGACTTTTAGTAATTTCAAGTCAGTCACTACTCATTGAAACTGAATTTTCACAATTATCAGTTGGTATTTCTGAAACAGGAATATTTTATCTCTAGAAGCTTCATCTTCAGCCAAACTCTGTACTGGAATCCTTAATGTACAGTATCTTTTCTAACAAGTTACTGAGGGATGAATGACAGTTCTCAGTTCACAACTCTGGGCAATACCAGAAATCAGTGCATCACTTCTCAGTAGATGATTAAGATAATCCATTTAAATTGGTTTTAAACATGCTGCCAGCAAAAGAAGCTTTACAAAAAGAAAAGTTGTTTCTTGAATATCCTTTATCTGATTAATTTTATTCTGTTATCTAATTCCTAGTATATATAATCCATTTTGTTCTGCTGCCTACATACTACCATGTAAACCAAATAACCTAAAACACCATTATAACAAGCTTAGAGCCAAACATTATTGTGTCTGCTATATGATTGGTATAATCTTTGCAATTTGCTAAGAAGATTCTTTGTTCATTTGCTTGTAAGCACATTCACTGCTTGTATTATAAATACCAAGAAGATGCTTAAGAATATAAGAAATAATCTCTCAGTATATATATAACATATAGATATGTTAGATTCTCATATTTTTAGTTTTTCTGATGTTCCTTATAACAATTTTTGTTGCCTTTTATTGAAAAGAGTGTTTTCACAGTGATAATATGTAATCCCCTCCTAGCCATATAGTTTATAGATTTGGTAGCACAAACTCTGTAGAAAATTCTTCCTCTCAAATTAGAAATCCATTGATCCATAAATGTTTGAAAATATATAGAGACTACTTTGATGGAAGCTTATGAAAGACTGGAGAAAATAGTCTACTTTAGATATTGGGTTGCCTACCAGAATTTTTAGGATAGCCATGCACCCTGAAACAGCAGTCTACTTATCATTGATTGCACAAGGATCTTTATTCAGCAATGTGTGCAAGCTAATGTAATTTTTCCTTTTTTTATAAAGAGTCTGGACAGGTCACATTAAATTCCAGGATGAAATATCTGATTTCAATAGCTTAAACATTGTGTAAAAGGACAATACAGATCAATATACAAATCCGCACTAGAAAGCTTTATCGGTGCACAAAACAAAGTGTGATAATATAGCTTTAATTCTACTGTAGCTGAAGTAATTAAGAAAACTGATTGTATGCAGGTTAAGCACTATTACATAAGCATCACACTGCTACAGTAATGTGGTATATATAATGGCAAGCACACAGAAAGAGTAAAGGGTGAGAGAATCCTGTTTAGTAGAAAAGGTTTCTATGGAATATTACACAGAGTTGTGTAGAAACCCAGCAATGGAATTTTTATGGAATTACTGTAAATTTACACTGCGAAGAAAGGATTAATTATTTGTAGAACCAAAGATCTGGTTTAACAATGATTACTTGTTTAGCAGTACAACTTGATTACTCAGTGTTCATCTTTGGATACTGAGTTGGTTTTCTGCCTCTAGGACCTCATGTGCCACTTTTCTTACAACTCAAGGTCTCAACATTTAATTTAACTGATAATTGATTTTTTTCACATGAAAAGCAAAAGACAATGCTGAATGTGGAGAGACAGAAATTATAGCTCATGGCTCTAGGGGATAAAAAACACTAGGATAATTAAATGTACATTGGCGTTTATAGAGTGTTACATAATCCTCTAGAGCACTTTAAGCAGCTATGTGCAGTGGGCTTGTGTGGCCAGGTTTTGGTAGCGGGGAGGTTACAGGGGTGGCTTCTGTGAGAAGCTACTGAAAGCTTCCCCTATATGTGATGATGCCAGTGCCAGTCAACTCTGAGATGGACCCACTACTGATCACGGCTGAGCCAATTAGCGATGGAGGTAGTGCCTATGTGATTAACATATTGGAGAAGGGAAAGAAGTTTCTGTACAGATGCTAAACTGTAGGAGGAAGGAAGAGGAAGGAGGAAGTGAGAATGTGAGAATATCTTGACAGACACCAAAGTCAGTGAAGAGAAGGTTCTCAGGCACTGGAGGGGAGATTCCCCTGTGAGCTGAGGTGCAGACCATGGTGAGGCAGGCCCTGCCTCTGCAGCCATGGAGGCCACAGGGGAGCAGAAATCTGTTTGCAGCCCATGGAGGACCCCATGCTAGGGGATGCCTGAATGAAGCTGTGACCACGTGGGAAATCCAAGCTGCAGCAAGTTCCTGGCAGAACCTGTGGACAGAGAGGAGCCTCCCACACTGGAGCAGGTTTACTAGCATTATTTGTGATCTCATGGGAGACCCACACTGGAACAGTTAATTCCTGAAAGACTGTTTCACCTGTGGATTAGACTCATGATGGAGCAGTTTGTGAAAAACTTTAGCCCATGGGGAAGATCTACATTGATGAAGGTAATGGAGGTCTGTCTCCCATGGGAGGGACCGCACACTGTACCAAGGGAACTGTGAAGAGTCCTCCTCTGAAAGGAAGGCAGCAGCAAAGGACTTATTAGTCATGTGAATTACAAATTCCAGTCTACCTCTAAATTAGACTGTTAAAGTTTATAGTAGAATAATGTACACTACCAGATTATTTTGATAATAATGTTCCTACATTAAAGTACTTCAACATTCTTACCTAATACAACTTTATATGCAAATGAATTTCTAATCTCATTTTTTAAGTATGTTTGAAAGAAACGGGAAGCAGATATAACACACTGAACACATGGTAGAGTATTAGCACAGATTATTGGGGTCATCTAAAAAACATTCTATGCAAATGGTTTTGTAAGTGATGACAGATGCACAGACAGATCTATCACACACTTTGTGACTGTCTGCAATAACAAGTGCCACAGACACTTTAGTCACTGTTCCTCCATTCTATGTTGTATAAGAAGGGTAAACAACACATCAGTCTGTTCCCGTCAACTCCACTTCTTCTCTTAAAGTCATCCCTCATTACCCAGAACTTTGACCAAGTAAATGTAGCTATATGTTTCAGTCAATTTTAGGATTTGAGATGTCAGAGCTACATGCTGAGTAGATACTCCAACAGTATTGCTCAGAACTTAAAATCTAAGTCTGTTCTGAAGTGTTTGCAATTGATTTACAACCCAGCAGTATATTACAGTATTTTAACTTTTTGTCTTCCATTACATTATTTCTCTGTGTTTGTGGTCAAAAAATATTGTCTATGGCCTTAACCAATTGCTAACATTTAGTAGGTTCCCCCAGTGTCCTTCAAGGCAACCTGCATGTAATTTTTAAATGAAAGTTTGTTATATGTTGCATAATTACATAATGTAGCAAAATTAAACTAATCTACAGTTTTCTTACTGATCTTTTCCTGCCTAAGATGTTAACAAGTTATTAATAAAAAGGCTACAGTAAGAAATAAATTAAATATTAATATCACAGCTCAATCTGCTTTATAAACATTAATGTAGTCTTTAAATTCTCAGACACATAGATATACTGATGGAAAATATGTTCCAGATTTTCTTTATGTTTTATCAGAAAATATTTTACTCAGATGTTGTTTTTTTTCTTCTTTAAATTACATAAGATACCATTGAGAAATGCCTGTATGATTCAATTGCCCCAGTTTAACATTAGAAGTAATTAGCAACTAGTTTAGTGGCACTCTATCTATATACAACCTTCTGGAATTCCCACACAAATAAATTTCAGGTATCTTAAACAATACAACAGGTTTCTGGATAACAGCAGTTGACTAACCTCTCCTAAAGGTTTATTCTGCTCATAACTGCAGACAGGATGAAGAATTTGCCATATTATTTCAAGATAAAATTAGAACTCTATGTGCACAACACTTCACAGAGAAAAAATAATTATTTCACCAAATCATACGTCAGTATACAAGTGCATAGAAAAAGAGATGGTAAAGCACACATTCTGATTTGCAATATGCAGAAGAAAGCTTTACTTAATGACTCAAAAGAGTTTTGAGGGAAAGAAATCATTCACTTGGGCTGTTAGAAAGCAGTCTTAATAAGAAAAGATAATCAAGTGACTGAAGTATACTTGCTAACTAGTGAAAACCAGCTTGCAAGTCCAGCATAAGATGTTGTTACTGCATTTTTTTAAGAAGTCATTCCAAATAGAGTGTTTTCTAGAACAAATATTAGGGCAAATATGAAAATCAAAAAGAAAAAAAGTACAAAGTTATCAGAACTTGTTAACAAAAGCACATCATGTTAAGAACCATCAAAAAAAAAAAGAAGAAAAATCTGGAAAAACTTCAAACAAAACCTATCGGGTTGTATGGAATCCTACTGGTCAAATTCTTAGTGCTTTCTAATGTAACCAAAGATAAGGGGGTTTTAGGGATGTATTTTCTTTTTCCAGTATACCTGAAGGCAATATTTAAGTCCTAAAGCTGGGAAGAAATACGGAATTAGTATGTGGTAAGTCTCTGAAGAGTAATTTTAATGAAATAAATGGATTTATAAATTAACATGAAAGAAGAAAGTATTATTACATAGAAAAATATATAGGAGAGTGTGTGTATGTATATATATGAATATTCTTATCAGAATGTTTCTAAGCATCATTTGACAGATGGGGAAAGGCATGCTGAAGAATAAAAATTAGTAGAAAGATAATCAAGTGTTGCCTATTCAGATTAGTACCCCAACTTCTTTTACTTTAGTGTACAAAAACCTGAAGTGACATGTTCTACACTTTATAGTATACATCATAGTATACTTCCTAGCACAGTCCTGTCTAGATTATTGCAGATTATCTGAAATGACTGGGTATGAGACAGCATCTGTAAACCATAATACCTGTTTATCTTGGTCTTCTCTAGTAGTCTAAGTTCCTGTCTGTGGTACAGATGTGTGCCACAGTGGTGCCATGAGATTAGACTCATTCAGGCACATCCTCAAAAGCAACAGTGCAACAGCTCACTGTGCAGTCCATTCAGCTCCTGGACTGCAGTAGGACTAAAGAATCATTTAGATTGGAAAGGACCATTTAGATAAACAAGTCCAACTGTGACTAAGTCTATGAAAGTAAATACTAATTGAATGCCACAGAGTCCAAACCTTTATGTCCAGATATAGAGTTTAATGTACTTGTACTTCAGATGAGAAATAAACTCCCCATGAACTTCAGTGGAAGCAGAGAACACCTGAAATTCCCTTTTCGATGTTTTCTGAAATATGTATTGAGATGGACTACAGGATCAATACGAACATGAAAATGATGACATTTAAAATGAAAATACATAAATTAAAATACGATTTACTGACTTCTTGGAATGACTTGTGATACAGAAGAATTCTATAGCAGACACTTTATGATACAAAGAAATACATTTTCCTATAAAATGTTATTACTTTCACTGCCACAACAGGTTATCAGGAAACAAGTGAATTTGATATAAAGAAGATCAAAAGATACCACATAACCAAATTCCAGAATGACTGCAATAACGTTGTATATTAGATTTAATAATGTGTCTCAGGAAATCCCTAAACCACTAAATTCCAGAAGAAAACATCTGTAAACTTGTCTTTTTTTCCGTAGCATTTGCTGTCAGACAGTAACAGACAGGAATCCTGACTAGACCTTCATTCTGGTGCAGTATATGTCTCCTGTGATAGACAGGGTTTGTGTAAATGTTCAAAGTTAAATTCTTTTTTTATCTGTTTCTGCTCTTCTCATTCTGCTGAAGTAATGTGCAGTTAATCCATCCTTACTGTAGCCAAGCACTACTGGCATGTACTGTGCTGCTTTCTGCATCCATTTCTCATAGGAATTTTCTACATCTGCAGCTTTAAGCATTCATTTATGAAGTTCTCCTTCCACAAGACTTCCCTGTCTCTCCCTTGGTCTGCAATGTTCTCAGGAACTCCATTACTAACTCCTTCATGTAACAGAGAGTAAGCTATTACCTGCTGTCTCCCAGTGCAAGCCACACTTCACTTTGGATACCTTTTGACTTGTCTGACCTATATTGGGGCCTCCATGTGAGAGCGTGGCCCAGGAGAGATGAGGAAATGCACTGGGCAAAGTGTCATCCAAAAGTATGATGTATCATATTTGCAAAATTACAGTAGGAAAATGAAGAGAGAAATAGACTGAATGGCTGCATACACCCCTGTTCCATTAACCAAAAAAATCAGCACCAATAAAAGCAAGAAGGATATGCTGATCCTGTCCCAGTTCCATCGGGCTGACTGCCACAGTGTTTGGTTCAGTGCCTATAGCTAAACTGCCAGGCAGTTAGAAAAAAGGATTTAGCTACTTCAGTAGTTCCATGGTTGCATGAGCTGGCAAGACTCAGCAACCCCCAGAGATACCTTCCACCCTTCACCAACACTGCTTCCAGATCATCTGCTATATTTACACAGCCTGGAGGAGCCACTTGTTACCAGGTGGGCTAAGTGGTTTGTTGCTAGTGTATGTGTAGCCATGCCCACTGTAGTCACTGTCATTTTGGTGGGCTGAGCTCCATGTCTCCTCTGTCTGACACATGATTAACGTCCTCAAGCAAAAGACATGGGAAGAAGGATGCAGAGCAGCAAGTACCCTGTACCCCAACTCTTACTCTTGCCCTGCTGTATTCCAAGCCTGTCTTGCCAATGTGTACTTGTGCCCACTCCTACACACACATCCAACCTCCCTGGCATGCTGGACATGCCTTGGCTACCCTGATAACAGTCTGATAGTAGATTATGGAATGCTGCCAGGACATGGAAAGATCTGATTTTCACCTATGCCATCTATGACTAGTAGTCTGCTTTTGCTGGTTGGGGCTGTTGCCTACACAAGTACATCAAGGAAACCATCTGTTTTGTGATCTGATACAGGATGCCATTGTGGGGCTGGTGAGGGAGAATTGTACAGTATCACAAGAGTATTATGCCTATTACTGGTTGTTGTACAGATGCCTACCATAGCCTTTCAAAATACATAATCACTTTCTGGGCTCTTGATGGGTACAGATTTCAACTGTAACAGTACAAAATCATGATGGGAGCAAGCAGTACTCTCCACTACAGCAGCCATAATACCTTTGGGTTACACAGATGACGACTCTCTCAGCTCTAAGGTGTGCTGTATAAGTAATGCTTATCTCCTGGGTATGCTTCAAGAACTATGAGGAAGGGCAGCAAAATATTTCACTCTCTTGAGTTAGCTTTGGACCCTGCTTCTAAGACAGTTGTGCTGAACCCTGAGAGACCACAACTGGAAGAGACCTGGAAGGCAGCCTCCTTCCCCAGACGCCAAAGCAGAAACAGTGAAGTGTAGATGAAGTGTAAAATTGATGGCTGTTGTCTTTCTGATGAGAGTGTAGGCCAAGACCCAGATGTACAGACTTGCCTGAGACAGTGAAGTGGATGCACAGGAAAGCTACAGACTTTGAATGCTTGTGTGCTGGATGCACAGGAAGCTGAGATATTCTCTGTGCTCTCTGCATCAGTTAGTCCCTGATGCCTTTTGCTGATACTAGGTCAGATCAGACTTCATACAAGTCTCTGTTTTGGGCTACAAATGGGCCACCTTTGTTCACACTTACCAATTCTGTCAGGATCTCAGACTGAGGAGAAAACTACACATGATGATAAAGTATCAGAAAGCAGTTATATTAGAAGCAGTTTCTCAGGAGAATTAAGATAACAGTGTCTTTTTATCACATAGAATCAAGAAGGCATACTAATCTCGCTACTAGTGCAAGCAATATAGGATCTGCTTACTTCCTCCTGTCCATTATAGAAAATGAGCAATTTTGTTTCCTTTTCTTTTACAGCATCTACTCTGCCCCTACATAACTGCAATCAGTTAAAATTACCAAAATTGCAATGATATTTAGAACTTTTTCATCCTATTTCATTGCTTGGTTTTACATCTCTCTCGAATGATTGATAGACATCAACTTGGTTATTCATAAGACCAAAATAGTTGAGAGTCTTTGAGATAGAACCATGGTGAAAATACATTTTTGTAAAGATATCCTGAAAGCATCAAATGTCTTAGAAATACATGTGGAAAGACAAAGTTATTTCAGCATGCAAAAGTATGAGCGTCAGCTCTTGAACATGGGCTTTCTGCACCTTCCTAGCTGCTGCTGGAAGAAGAATCGGATGAATAGAACATGACATAAGTTCTTGCTGATGAGAACAGGAACAACTGGATGCAACAGAGCAATCTCAATGAACATTCATACCATTGAGGAAAAAAAAAGATGCTCCTTTTTTACCAATGTAAAGGTATAAATAAGAAGCATGATGTAAGTTTATCTTACATTTAGGAGACAGTAGGACACAAATGCAGTGGGCTCCTGTTATCCAAATCAATATTTTCCTCATCTCTAACTTACACTTTTATTTTTTAGTGCCAACTATATCCTGACAGCATATTTCTGTGTTCTCTGCAGATTTTACAAGGCAAAGATGTCCTCTTAGGAGGTTTGGAGTCGTGTATTAGCATCTATTTAAGATACATAAGGATTCTTCTTAAGGTAACAGAACAAAGTTCAGATGGATTCAGATGAACTTATCTGAAATATATGTTCATATTTGCTACATTCCCTATCGGAAATACAATTGTTTATCTTGTTATGGCTTGTGCTGTACCTTGTTTTATTCCTGACTGTTGGTAATGCTGGTGCTGTGAGACATTTTGTTTAAAATGACATGCCTGTTATGTTTCAATCAAAATGAAGGCTAATCATCAGGAACAGTAACCAGTTAAGTCAACTTTATTTTAAATTGCATTTGACTATTCCGAGACACTAAGAAAAGCCCATGATTTTATCCCTGATTTTATATTCCCCAATGGTCTGTTTATATTAGAATGACTGACAGATTTACTGGCTAATTATAAGTTTCATAAGCCAGTATACACATACTGTTCATACAGAGGGAGCATTGAGAGGCAAATCTATTCTGCAGCTACCATTAATTGTAAGAGATGTACTTTCTTGTTAGATTGTTCAATGAAGCAAGCTCTTTTCTTCCTGATTAACAGTTATCCCAAAGGAAAAATAAAAGGCAATCCAACAAAATATGTTAACTGCTGAAAGCTTCCTCTTTTTGTTTTAGCCTCTAAAAACTCATCCTACAATGGGATATCCTAGTCTGGATATCTCACTTTTAGGAACAGGACTTCCAGCTAAGATAAGCCTATGTCCCTTGGAAGGGAATTTAGGCAGAATATTGCAGCTAATCTGACAGGCTTTTCCTAGTTGAATTATTTGAATTAAGCTACCTACTATTTCACACTGTACTAATGATCTTCCTACCTGGTATTTCTACACTGGACAATCAATTTAACCTGGGAGATTGATGAACAGTTATCTGTTTAGACACACATTTGACAATGGAAACACACTTCTTGATACTATATCTTCATTGTCGTGTGAGTAGCATAAATATTTTGCATAGATGTACAGTCTCTCTTTCATCTGTGTGTATATATATATAGCATATGTGTATTATGAGCATGTATATGTATAAAACTTAGAGGTAAAAGACTATGGAAGTGAGAGGAAATCAGATAACAGATTCAGTTCATTGTTTTTTCTAGTTTACAATTAAGGCTCTAGGCAAGATTTGTAACTTCTGCATAAATATCCATGAACTCTGCATTTTTTAATGATAAGAAAGGGTTCCATGAAGGTGTTGCAATCAAAACCATGTTATTAGAGCTAGAATACACTATACATATGGAACTAAAAAACTTACTATTGGTCCAACTTATCTAATTAATACAGAAAAGCCATATAATGAAATTAGAAGTATTGTACAAAACCTTCCTAATATTTACTACTTTTCTTTAGTGTTGTGCTGCTCTGTGTCCTGTGATGATGTTTCAGTATGGGAGAAGCAAATAACTCTAGGGTATCATTGCGGTTAATAGATGCTAGCTATTGATAGTACCTGTCCCAGTTAAATACTTTGTATCTTGATACTGACTCAAATCATAAGATATGTTTGGGCATAAGGTGTATAACGCAGCCTTCATTAACTTAAGAGTCCCATGTACTAGTAGCTTAGCCAACTTCAAATACATTTGTGGTCATGGGAATAGTAAAGGAGATGAGAAGTTATTTTAACTTGCACGGGGATGAAGTATTTTCTGTGCCATTGAATGTGATTTTTTTTTTTCTGCTTAATGAAAACACATTCCAAAACTAGTTGTTGACACTACACAGGGTCTACTACCCTAGTCTTTAATTAGCAAACACCAGACACAAACTGTGTTAAGGTTAAATCACTCTTCTGTCTATTTAGCATGGAAATTTCATTTTCATCAAGTTTAACTAACTCAAATTCTAGTATTACAAAACCTTTAAATCAAGTAACCCTCATACAAACAGATGAGATCATCAATTCAACAAACTAGAGAAAGGAGCTTTAGACTGATGGGAGCTGGTGATGAAAACCCTCCACTAAGTAAACTGCAATTCTTATCTGTAAACCAGAATTCTCATCTAGCTGAAAGAGCTGAGAATTGATTGCTTCATTCTAGTAGTGGAAGAGGGAAAAGGAAATTAATTGCAGTGTCTAAACATCAGAGTACAGAACAGGCAGAACTCAAAGTCCTCATATTTAGATGAAGCTATATCTTCATTGGCACTACAAATATTCACAACAAGTCACAAGGCTGGAATTTAAGAGGACCAATACAGAACTAAAAAAGGAAGAAGTGTTAAATATTAAGAAAGATATATTTGTTTTTAAAACATAGTGATGAAGACACTAAACTATTTCTTTCTGGATTTATGTAAAAAGAAAAAGAATAAAAACTTGTAATGATAGAGATTCTTTCAAACCATTGTACCACAAGTACAAAATTTAGCAACAGAAAGTGTGAGAGCCAGTGATAAAGGGAAACATCAATTTTACATTACGTGTTAGAAAGAGACACAGCCTCTAACAGAAATTAGAGAATGCAGTGGCGAGAATGTGAAACGGGAGTTAGTTTAGGAAACAACTGTCTCCAGTCTTGATTCCAGCTTACAGGAGGTGACTGAGGATTAGAAGACTGAAAGTATCAGGGATGGTCACAGGAGATTCAAGTTCATAACTCCAAAGAAAAAGAAAAGAAGAAAGGAGTTGAAATGATAAAAACAATGTTTGAGTTTGGTTTTTATTCTTAGATTTTTTTTTTTAGAAGCTTCCACTAATTTTGCAATTGTATGAGTGTCATGGCAAGATTAGACTTTCCATGGAAAAAAATACGGAGTAATTCAGAGTTATTGAGAATAAGTAGAGATTTCCAAAGGCAGAGGAACAACCGAACACCGTATTAAAAGTACAATGTAGCTTTTAGAGTTTGTAAACTTTGTAGAGTTTTTGTTAGATCAGTGAAAATAAAAAAAGAAAGGATGACATACAGAACATAAAAGCAAAACTACAAAGTTAATCAGGAGTCTGCAGTACCAGCACAATTATTGAGGGAGAAAGCCTAGAAGATTAAGATACTAAGTAGTTCATAAAAAGGCAGAGACAAAGGTTGTGTAAATACAGCATAAGATTGAAGACAAGAAAGGAAAATAAAGATTTATTAAGAGAAAAATTATATAACAGAAAAAAATCATGAAGGATATAGTTTTCCATGCCATGGTATCTTACTTTCTGTGACTAGAAAGCAAGTGTAGTTAATTCTAATACTGAAACTTTAAATGTCATGGAAAAAGGTATTTAAATATATTTGATGAAAGTAGATATGCCAGGGTAAGGGTAGAGGAAAAGAACAAAACCTTGAGCACTTAATGAAATAGCCAAAGTAGTATCTGAATCAAAAGTTATTATCTTTGAGATCTCATAGAAAAGTCTCAGGGGAATGGAGAAAAGCAAACCCTAACATTCCACTAGGAAAGGGAAGACTTGAGTCCATTTACCAGTCACAGTGTTCTCACTATGTGGAAAGATTCTAGGAGAAGTTATTAAACGGCCAATTTAAAAGCACTCTACAGGAAAATAAAAAGATGATAAACCCCAGCCAACTTGGCTTTCTCAAGAGTAAGTCATGTCAAAATAATCTAATTTCCTCCTTTGACATAGTAACTTTTAGTTTAATGGATAATAAGAAAGTAGATGACATGCTTTAATAAAGTCTTTTGCACAGTGACACATGAGACCTCATAGTGAAGCCAGAAAAATACAGCCTTACTGGCCTAATCTGAACAAAAGATTCCAACAATATGGAGGCTGTGTAATACCTGCTAATATAAAGGATGACGTGACTGCATGACATACTATGAAAACAAAAAGTAGGCCTACCCTTTGCTAAGCTGAGCCACTAATCCTTTTCCTGTTTAAAATCATGCTGCCATCCAGTGTGTTCCAGTAAAATAAAAAAAGTTCAACAGCCTAGATAAAAATTCTGAGATGAGTGCACAACAGGTTAAAAGTCACATTCTGCTAATACATATTTGAAATTCACCCAGGCCATGTGAACATATGATGTGAGATTATTGCAAACACTTGGGATGGAACCAGTTCAAATCACTGTTTTCATGAATGATTCAGACAGCGGAGTATGAAATGTTCTTTGACATTTTGCAGATATCACCAAACCAGGAAAAGAGTAAACACTTTCAGAGACAGATCTGAATCAACTTGTCAAAATAATTCTTGATTCCATTTTAATAAGATTAAGTTAACAAAAAAGAAAAGCAATATGATATAAAGCAGAAGGAAAAATGAAATTGAGAGATATAAAAGTAGAGAATAGCTGTCTCAGTAGTGTTTTAAAAAGAGATTTAGAAGCTCTTATGGACTGCAAATCAAGTCAATGATACAATATTGTAATAAAGGAAAGAAAAATAAAAAGGAAAATATAAATCTCAGTTCTAAGATGTACTTTACCTTATAAGCAATGAAATTATTCCACTCTTGTTGGTTTTGCTAACGTCACAGAATATTCTCTTCAGTATATAGCAGTACTTTTAATGAAAAACAAAGAATAGCTGAAGAGATAAAAAGCATGGTAGAATGAGAAAATAAATGGTATTGTGAGATACTGAAGATAACCTTTTTGTTAAAAAAAAAAAAGAATGAATGTATACATATCTTCCAAAATGTTCAGATGATTGTAGCAGAACTGCTCTGAGTCTATTAGAGTTTTGAAGGAGACTGCCTAGATTTCTTTCTCAGTGGAATTTCCCAAAAGTGAACCAATGGTGAACAGAATGTGTGCCCCAGTGGCTGTTAGAAATTACCAGTACTTACTGGTTCTCAGTGCTCAAGGAAACAAAAAAAGAATTTGCAGAATCTGCAAGAAGAAAGACAGAAGTATTAGGAAACTAATACTGGAAGAGGCAGGCACCAGAAGAGATATGGATTTTAAGAATTAAGGTGTATGGAAGCAGAATACTGTTACTGTCTTTTCCAATTTTACATGTCTGTGAATTTAAGAGGCTAAAACTAAGGAGTGTACCTGCTTTTATCAGAAAGTTATAATATTCAAAACATCCATAAGAATGCAATTCAGAAATTTCTAACACATGAAAGAATATTTTTTTACTCAAAAACTCTCTGGCTAAGATGCCAGGTGCCTAACTGCTGAAAATTCCTATGTAGAAATAACTCATGTCAATAGATTTAAGTATATCTCACTATGATTCCATTTACGCTGTCATTTTTGTCACACCTGTGTTTGTCTGATAGCCTGTGCAGAGAGCAAGCATCTTCCATAGAGATCTGTAAAACACTGAAATGAAGGAAATATGAATAAGAATGCATGGATCTTTATAAATACCAGAAAAAAAAAAAAAGGATAAAAAATATGCATGTATTTAGAAACAGGATATGACTGACAACAAAAAATTGGAAAGCACTGAGGCAGGTATGTTTGCACCAAGACTAGAGATGACTTCTGGGTAGAAGACCTGCAATCTTGTAGCAGGTGGATGACAATCCTTCCTGTGTGATTCTTCTTTCCATTTCAGCAGGAAAAGTGAATTTAACCAAAAGATACAGAAAAAAAAGCAATGGCCAGCAAACGTGCCTCAGCTTTATAGGAGTGAAGTGAGGGATAGAAGACTTTAAGATGAAAGATCAGACCATATCAACTGTTGACTCATAAGAACTATAAAAAATATTAGCCAAAATTCAGTTAACTGTCAGTTAATTATCTTCCATGTCAACACAAGTAGTCCTACCATAACTAGTTAGATATACACCTGTTGCTGTTAGTATGAATGATAAATGACTTAAACACATGAGGAAAGGAGTGACAATGAGGAAAAAGAAAAATTATTTTCCATGAGAGCTTTCTTTGAATTTTCTTCCATTTAACTCTTACTTGCACAAAACAGTCACCAAACAATAGTTTTCTGATTGAGTAAACAGATTTTCATTCACAAAGGAATTAAACCTTTTTTTTTTAGCTTGAATTAAGTTTTTGCTGGTTAATTTTTTTTCTTTTAATTTATGGGTATATGCTAGAGACCTTTATAGCTGTGAGGGATGATTGCTAGAGAAACTTAGTTGCTAAGTAATAGTCCAGAGACTTCATAATAGTTTCATATATAAAATCTGCTGCCATTTCAATTAGAAAACTTAGTTTTGAGAAATTAACAATTTTCCCCATCTAAACTTTATTTTCCAAATTTGCATTATCCAACAGGTAGAATGAAATTATTTCACTAAAATAGACTTCAGAATATTATCTCCTTCATAAGCAGGATTTCGTGTGTTTTTAAATGAATCAGTAATTGTTTGTTTTCCACATAATAATTGTTTTTAAAATGTTTAACATACCAGAGGTGTTATGCATAAATTACGTTAGGAATCATGTCTTCTTAGTCTCACAATTGCATGCTGGAAATGTAAAAGCAAAATTTCTTGTTGCAAGCAACCCTTAGGCAATTTTATACCATGTATATCGGACCTTTCGTATTCAGCGAGTTCATTAACTTTAGCTAACCAATCAGTAAGTCTGCCTTGGCAAATATATTTTGCCTTTTAAAGATCTCTGACTTAGAGAAGCCAATAATAACTCTGCTCTGTGTGTAAAAACTCATTGCAAGATTAATTTGAAGTGCTGAAGTTTTCTCTTGAATTTAGTCTTAGCATTCTGCATAGTGTGATGAATATTGATCTAAAATTTAGAGCCTTGCCAGCAATCTTTTCCATGTCTGATAATATTTCTCTAGGACAATGAGGTGAGATGATTAAAATGAATCCTAGTGGCTAAGAGGAGCATGAAATGAAAGGCTATAAAGTCAGTACTGCCAATTTGTTTGCAGACCATGCCCCTAAGTCCATTGGAATATGTGTGAAATAAAGCCATTAAACTTAATTTATATTCAGCAGAGAGAAGCTGAGGAAATATAATGTGTGGCTTCAAGCTTTGCCTTTATCATCTCCTAAAATAGGCTTTACTAACTAACATTGAAAATTACTCTTATTTTTTTTTTTAGTTCCAGTTTAAGTTGGATAAAAGCAACTCCTTTTACACATTACTCCTGACAGCATGCAGTCTGCTGCCTGCCTGAGATTCGTATCTGCTTTTACTCTTTATTTGCCTTTATTTCAATAGCCTTGTCGCTTTGTTTTGATCCTCCATGAGGAGAGTAATATGCATCTCTCTCTTCTCAACATTCTGACAGGTAATAGTCTCCTAGTTGGGCATCTAACTTCACTTTGCTTAGGATCTACAGCAAATTTCAACCATTTTAACTTCAAGGTTTTAATTCCCTACTGGAGAAGATACACAAAGTATTTAAAACAGGGATGGAAGAGATAGAGTTGCAGAGTTCTTGACAAGATGAAAAAAAATTCTTCAGTAAGTTTTTTCTTCATAAAAAACATTGAGATGTTTACTAAGTGGAAAGAGAAATTGCAAACTATGAAAAAAAGGTGGAGTTTTAAGATGCTGTAAGCTAAGAGGAAATTTTATTTGATTTGTAAGCACAAATTCTTCAAGATGAGTCAAAAATCTTATTGCCACTTCATTATTTCAAATACAAGTGACTTTATATACATAAGAATGAAGAATTGTGGAAAATTTTAGAATTAATGTTATGAAGGTCTTTTTAAAGCTATCACTTAACTAAGATAAATGTGATGTTCTTGATCCAGAGACTAATGCTGTTTCAAAATCACAATATTTTAAATCTGACCAAAACATCAAATTCTGTTAACTCAAACAGTATATTTTTGCTATGGAGGCAATTGTCTCATTTCCATAGTTATGTTTTGTGAACTTAGATTAGCGAAGGGATTGGGCTTTTTTTAGAGTGATGACCTATGAAAGCATATGACTGGTCTCCTTCTCTGGAAACATTAAAAACCCACCTGGACGAGTTCCTGTGTGACCTACTCCAGGTGGTCCTGCTCTGGCAAAGGGGTTAGACTTTTGAGATCCCTTCCAACCCTTTAGATTCTGTGATGTGAACGTACCTTCATTTATGTAAGTATAGTTATGTTTCAGCTAAAATCAGAAAAGAGGGAGATGACCAAAAGAACAATTCAGTTATGCAAAGTAGTTATGAAGATGAGACTAGATACTCAAATCTATCAATACACAAGTTAGTTTTCAGTACTTGTACATTTTCCATACACATGTTGATCTCTTCTGTTGATAAACCACTGCTAAAGTTTTTCCCATATTTCTCTCTTGAGCCCATTTTTCCTGTTGCATTACACTGAAGATCAAACTGTATCCCTCTGAGTAGTTCAGGATACTTTCTAAATATATGCTTGCCAACTTGATTAACAGTTGTGTAATGCACATCTAGTATGGACTGTGCTTGACAGATTGTGTCTCTGCCCTTTCCATCTTACGAAATGCAAAACTACCTACTTGATAGATTTAAATAGGTGCAGCAGATGGAAAAAATGCCCTTTTTTGAGATACTTGTAAAGTTAGTTTTGAAAAGCATGTCATTAAATATAGTGGTTTTTGCATAATACCAGCTTAAGCAGAGGGAACAGTTTATTTGATTTGTATGTCTTCGAGTTATCCCTGCTGTCTAGATGTGTAGGAGAATAGAATTACATTGAAGTTCTACTCTTTATGCACAGATACACAGAATTCTGTATCTGTGCAGTACAGCAACGACAAGCCAGCCCCACAAAACACAAACTGGCAGTACTGATAACAGTTCACACTCTGTGTTTGCTGCCTGCAAAAGTCTGCCTACTTTCATTTTTGCAAGGTCTGGAGTTTTTTGCATTTCTGATGATAATCAGTGGACAGCATTTAAATTTTTAAAAATGTGTGCATTAGAGGAAAAAGTCTCAACTGTTAAACTCCCAGTATCATTAGAATATTGCAGTTTAACTGTTTGCAAACCATTATTCCCTTATCCATAATCTAACAGAAAATCGGGATTCATTCTATTACTGCATCTATTTAACTTTGTTATTATCATAGAATCATTATTCACAAAATAACTTGGATAGGAAGAAACCTCTGGAGAACACCTCATCCTCCTTATCCAAACTCCTACTCAGAAAAAAAGCCATTTTACATCATGTAAATGAAGGCTTTATCCAGTCAAGTTTGGAATATATTCACAGACAGACATCCTACAAGGTCCCTGCGCAGCCAATTTAACCACTCTTATAATGAAAACATATTTCCTTGTATGTACTTAGACTTCCCCATGTTGTAAACTGTGTCCCATTGCCTCTCATCCTAGCAGCTCCTGTCTGTTTCTTCTATATGCTTCCACTAGCTTGCTAAAGGCACCTGTGAGACCTCCTTCTTAGCCTCTCTTCCTAAGCCCAAAATTATCTGTTAGCCAATCCTCATGTGTCCTGTTCTTCGGCCTTCTAATTACCTTGTTAAACCTTTGCTGGACCTGCTCCAGGACGTCAATGTCTGCCTCATGTTAAGGAAACTAGAACTAATGCTCCAGATGTAGTGTCACAAATGCCAAAGAGAGGAGAGGAGTCACTTCCCTGGACTTGCATGCAACAGTCTACCTAATGCAGCCTGAGGTGCCATTGCCCTTCTTTACTGAAAGGGCACACTGCAGGCTCAAATTCAATTTGCTACCTACAAGGACACCCAGCTCCCTTTATGCTAAAATGCTTTCTGTCTAGTTGATGTCCAGACAGTACTGTTTTATTAGGTTATTATGTTAATGGTGCAGGACTCAGTGTTTATAAACTTCATCAAGTTTATACCTGAACATTTCTTCTAAGTCCCTTTGCACAAGAGCCAAGTCCTCTAGACCCCATTTTCAAGTTTGGCATCATCCACTAACTGGTAGAAAAAGTAATCCACTCAGGCAGCAAATAATTTTCCATTGCTACATGAGTCAAATACATTCTTAAATTCATGACCATTTCTTTGGTCAAACCTCCATTGCACTACATCTCTAATTCTTTCATGCAGCTTTTTTATGACAGCTGTCAGTCACTGTCATGGCAGTCATTATAGTCACAGGGGATATATTCAGATGATCAGCTATCAGGAGCTCTACTCTATTTCCTTACATGGGCAGCTAGTGGCGTTTCAGCCCTCTAAACTATCTTGTCTGGCTGCTGTTGCAGGAAGGTATGAACCTCCTGTATGATCTGTATCAAATATACCTAAGTGGAGATGTCTAAGGTACACTATGAATTCTCAGCAGATGATTGTATTTAAAAAGCCAAATTTGGCCCCAGAATGCTTACAGATGAGTTCAGAGACCTTGCCTCCATGCACTCCAGCTTGTAGAAACTTAGATTTATGTGTCTTAGCCTCAAACTGAATCACTTCTAGTTTTTGGCCTGTAATTGAGCTATAGCTTTCTCACAACTTTTCTTTCAACTGTTTTGAATAAGGTGGTATGTTTTACAACAAAATGGCATTGAAACAGCAGTAAAATTCATACATTTTTAATTGATTACCCATAAATATAAACTATTTTACCTCGTGAAGAAATCAAATAAAAAGAAGGATGCAATTAATGAAATTCTTAAGGTCACCTAGTAATTTACTCCTTGTCTTTCAAAGTTCAAACTGATTTTAAAGGCTGACATAAATATTCTGGTATTTATTATTCCTAGTCCTATTTCTTCTGACTGAAGCTAGGCTAGCATTATTACAGTAGACATCTACCTGTCCCAGGTAGATTGCTGAGAGTAAGAAAACACCCTCATTAACAGGGTCCTGTCATTCTTGCTGACAGTGCACAGAGCCTTGCACCAATTTTTAGACAGAAGTTTGAAATTCATCAAAATAGAGACATGCTACTAGTACACTGAGCAGGGCAACATCTTCTCTGTGGAGCTAGTGGGCATACAACAGATTTTGAGTCTCTCAGCCCCGCAGGCTATTGTTGGTGTGGCCCTGATGAGTTTTTCTAGGGGAAAAAAAAAAAAAAAGCCTTGTCCATGTGGAGGGCAGAAGGGAGAAAGATTTATCAACTGTAATTCTCCCAAAATTCATATTTCCTTTCTCCTTCAGACAGCAAAATTCAGATTTGTCGAGTCTACTGAGAGCATAGGACCAATTCTGACTACAGTGGCCAGAAGTGAAAGCTCCAAGACTTTAAAGTACATTGATTTAATCACTGTAATAAAGTCAAATGATTCCCATGCCTTAAGATGAGTCCAGGGGTAAGTAAAGTGTAATCCAGGCATGACATGTATCCAACAGTCCTACTGTGAAGAGCAGATAAGGCTTTTGCTGCTGCTGACACTTTCAAGTAACAGATTAGCTGCGACTATTTCAGGCTTCCCTTTCTCAGCTGTCTTTCTACCTCATGAATTATTTTCCCAGAAACCTTTCAGAGTGCTACTAGAAACTGCCTGCTACAGCTTTCACGCACAGCTTTTCTGATATGTGATGGTGGAAGACTCCGTAGCTTCTGGAAGTGATGAAAAGTACGTTCAGTTAAGATGGAATACAGTAAAAAGAGAGGTGCAGTGGGAAAGTGTGCTGAATATGCTACTTGTTTAGAAAGTAATTTTGACTCTATAGTCTCATTTTAAAATTGGAACCTTCCTTTGGACAAGATAAGAATCCTTTTTAATTGTTTAGATATCTGGTTTTGTGGAAGGTTTCATTAGTTTACTTTATACAATGTAAAGTTTATGGAGAGCGGCTATTAAGAGACTTATGGAAGTGTGAGAATTTGTACTTTCTTGTGGAAAAAGAGAAACTCCCATTCTGAAAGATCTATGACTGGAAGGTAGGTACAATTGTTTCCAAAACTTTTGCCCATATTTGTTATCATTCTGACAACTTCTCTGGGCCAGCTATTAGAGAGATACTTATTTGTTGTAATGTGGCATAAAAAATCCTAATCCTAATCCTAAAGTTTTCTCTTTATTTTGTATTAATCAAAGATTTTTAGTTTTAGAGAAAAAACTTTCTTAACAAGCACAAGTGTATTTTTTCTTTAAATGCTGAAAAAATCACATTTGATTGTAGATGTACAGACTTAAAGTTATGAATATTATATAAAGATGAAATTCAAGTTGTCCCATATTCATTATTATGGTGTAGGTAGGTTTCATGGCTGTACCGATGTGCAGCCCCAATATACTCAGTCACCAGTCTGATCAAAGTCCTGAACAGTTTCTTATTAAATAACCCATGGACTATTTGAGACAAGGGGATTGACTCCCCAGTTTCATCACAAAACATTTCACTAATTGCTGCAAGAGCTTTTCAGGTAGGAAATTCAGAAAGTCCAGATGATTACCTCTGCTGCATGCTTGGTAATTTACAGTAACTATCCATGTGCTTCAATGTGTTAACATCTGGGTTGGAAAATCTGGCTGTTACTGAGACTCCTGAGGCAGTTCTTTCTGCAGAAGCAGAAATGGTCACCTAGGATGCTCCTTTGAACATATACTTCAGACATGAGGTGTTTTGTACACAGTTTAAGTTAATAGCAATACCGTACGGATCTTCTGGAGTGGTCGCATAGCTACCACGGGACACAAGAATGAATGTAAGAGTTCAGCAGAGTTGTGTTTTGCAGACTGTTTCTTGATCAGCTGAAGACTGTACTGGAAAGTTCCTTACAATGGAGACTCCTGTAACCATTCAGATAATGACTGATCATATATAAACATTTAGGAGATCTTGCTCCTAAGGTAAGCATTGTCCTGTTTAAAAGGTCCTTATAAGTAAGTGATTTTTAAACATCCTCTCAATGACAATCAATACAACATGATCATGTAAGGTGACAGACAGGGAAGGCTGCTCTCCAAAAGTGAGAAAAGAGCTGAGAGCGAAGTGAGATAGGCAGAAGCAGAGGCCTCACCAGAAAGAGCTGTATTCCACAGTAACTGGTTGAGGCAAGCAGGTCATGTTAGTGCTGTTAGTACTTTCAGATAACTCCCCTGATTGCCAGGCAAGCCCTTAGCAACTACTTGCTCATCAATCCAGACCTGACTACCCTATAGCATTCTCAATTTAAAGGAAACTGGTAGTCTCTGATTCTTGGGGAGATTGAAAAGGAAATTCCTTGCACAGACAACCACTCTGATAAGTAAATGGGTAATCTCAAAATATACTTTTTTAAGCTAGAGTGTCAGAAAGCTTTATAAACCTAAAAGGGACCAGGAAATCTATTTTGCAAAACAAACTCACAGACCTAACATATCTACATGCAAATGATTCTATTTGGTTTATGTTGCAAAGGATTTTTTAACAAATATTATATATATAAAATTCAAAATACTTTCCTATTGCAAGATAAGGGATAGAAAAGGTAAAATTAACAATGCTCTTAAGTGTAGATAGAAAAACAATATGGTAGTAATGAAAGATTAACAAATGTGAGTATTGCACAATAAAACTTCACTAAGAATCTTTTTCCATATTTCATCAGTCTGCCGTTGGGTCTTCAAAACTGGCAAAAACAATTGCTTGTACCTTTAAGTATCCATTTTATAATTGACTGTAAGATGACTTCTTCTTCAAATAGCAAATATCAATTAGTATTTTAAATACATTCCTTCCTTCATATTTCTAGATCAAAGGATACCATTTTCTACACATGTTTTACTGTTATTCAGGTTTGCATATTTTATACAACAGTTTATAGCTCATTTAATTGGCATACCTTTGCATCACTACTACTGGAAGACTGATGTTGTTGATAAAGGAAATTCAATTAAACCAATAGGGGAATGAAATCAGATAAATCTTTCTAATTGCAAGAATGTTGGAGAATGCCAGGATTTTCTACTATTTTTACCTTAGCTGTTATAGCCTTATATATAACAGCTCAAAATTCATTACTATGCACTGCATCTTGCTTGAGTCCATTCCACACACATCTATTACTGCAGAGGAGCGTCAACTCAACCTGGAGTCCTTGGGAAACTTTATAGTGGGCAAGTTATGAACACTAATTGCCCAACTTAGTGCTGTGAAATAAAAACAAATCCTCAAAACTACTGATACTACCTTTTTATTTTATTGATTGCACTTGATACATTTCTTTTAAAAAAGTAAAGAATATTATCAAGAGAGCAAATTCTACAACATTTCTTCTTTGATGTTCTAGATTTCTCTCAACATTTTAGCAAGGAAAGTCACAGTGACTGTATATAGTTACTGTTAGCAGCCTGAGAATACAGATGTTGAAGACTTTCTGCAGTCTGACCTGAAGTACGACTTATTCCACTAGGATAATTTACTTCAAGTTCAAATTACTTTTCAATTCTTATTTCTCATGTCATATTTGCTACTGGTAACTTCATCTGGCATCTTATTTTAACATTAAACTGGAAGAAAGCAGTTGAAAAAATTAAGAATCCCATTACCCTTTATGCCCTTCCCTGTGTATTTCCTTTGTAATTTCCTCTGTAATTTTTCAGAAACTGCAATACTCTTGAGCACTGAGCAGGCTGATTTGAAAGCTTACATTGCAGGTGGTGAAACATTGCAGCGACTTTGTATTTTAGTGTTCTTTGAGGATAACCAAAGGAAATGCCACTATGTCAGCCTACATCAGCTGTGCCATCTCTGTGATATCAAATTTGATGTGAATCGCATATGGTGGTTATGGGAAACAAGTTTGTTCTGAGTACTCTCTTGTTCTTCAGGTTCTTGCCAGATTGGCTAGGATTTGTTGAGAAAATGATCATAGTTTTCAGAATCTTTGAAGTAGGTAAAAATTACATTGAGAACTGATTTAGCTGTCTAAGTACCATTAGGTGACATCAGATTCAGTTGTGAAGGTGACACATGTTTTTCTGTACATTTTTCTATACATCTCTGCCTAGGATAACTAAAACAAACAAAAAGTTTTATTTTACTTGGTACTTGAAACCTACTGCTGTGCCCCTATTCATTCACTAGAAAGCACTGTTTTGATGCTGTATCATGAAAATTGCACTGTCCACATGACTCTGAAAGACGTACAAAAGCTGCACACTGGATGCAGTTCTCCAGAAGCTCGAGAGGCTGGGATAACAGAGTAAGTTTTCTCAACAGTAAAATATGTAATGTTGACTTACTTCATGTTGAGGACATTGAACAACAGCATTACCTTCCATGGAAATGAAGAAAACATACACTGAATAGAAGAGGAAACTGAGGGGAGATCTCATTAACATTTACAAATAATTAAATGGTGGATGTCAGGAGGTTGGGACATCCCTTTTTCCATTGTATTTAGCAACAGGACAAGGGGTAATGGGATGAAGCTGGAACACAAAATGTTCCATTTAAACATAATGAAAAACAATTTTACTGTTCAGGTGAGGGAGCTCTGGCACAGGCTGCCTGGGGAGGGTGTGGAGTCTCCTTCTCTGGAGGTCTTCAAGACCCACCTGGATGCATTTCTGTGTGGCCTGATCTAGGTGGACTTTCTTCTGTCAAAAGGTTGGACTAGATGATCTTCTAAAGGTCCCGTTGAACGCCTACCATTCTATGATTCTATGATTCTATTAACATGAGATGTATTAAAATGAACATTTGAGTACTTGTGGGTCTTAAGCAAAGCATAATAGCATGTAGTTTCCCTTATGGCAAGTATTCTCACAATATACATAATTTTTTAAAAAACAAAATTCTACTGAAATATACTGACTGCTTTAAAAAAACCCCAAAGTATTTCTCTATATTCCTTTTAAAATTAACGTCCTAAATAAATACTTACGTCTGGTCTTGCAAGCTGCAGATATAATAAAGCATCACTTCATAATTGGTCTACTTGAAATGCTTCTTAATTTATTTGGTTGAAGTAAAATAAAAAAGGAAAGAATTTAAACAATCTGCAAACAGTATGAATATTGCTACTAACTGCAGAATTGATAGTAACCTTCATAGTCTATATATTTGTGAAGCAGAGTTGCGCTGACATTTTAGAATAGTAAATATATAAATATTATTATTGTACAGAATATCTTATGGTGCATGAATTCTACAAAAATAAATGGAGATAAATATGCTAACTACTGCATACTAATCATGGCAGATCCATGAGCCATAAATATTGACCACATGAACTAATTAACGAGTAAGGATATTATCCACAAGGGAAACTGGTTGCACACATGTGATCTACAATAAATATATTGCTTTTCAACACTAGAAAAACTGAGATATTTAGGCTTTGTTTTGATGCAGCGGGATTTTAATGTGGTTTCTGAAAAATGACTAGATGTTGTGTTTTGAAATGTAGAAACTGAACAGACTGTAAAGGAATGCAAGGTAAAATGAAACAAAAGCACTGTGCAACATCATTTGTCAATACTGGAAATGAATTTTAATTTCATACCGTTTAAAAAATTCTAAAGGTTCTTTTGGGACAAGCCAGATTTTGAAATAGACATTTTTTTTAACATGATTTTAATTTAAAAATATTATGTCAAAAGGTTCTGACACTGACAACATCACCATGAACCTGCTTAACTACCAGGTTTAATGATTTATACATTCTGCAGAAGAATTATATCCTTGACATTTTATTGAGAGTAACAAATAAGAAGTAGGATTTCTTTTTCACATTATCTAGCAATATTAATTTTAAAATCCAAACTACTAGGCAAGAACTTGCCAAAAAAGTAAGTGCAGGCAAAGGATAAAGAGGTATTTGAAGGCAGTCATACAAAAGTAAAGTAGATTAATATGTGTGAGAGGTGCAGACTAATAGCCACTCTTTTTAGTGCAACAAATGTGAAATATAGCCATTAAGAAGTATATTCTAATTAAAAGTTAGAAGCTGGGAAGCATTTTTGCACCTATACATACCTTCAGAGCAGTCACATAGACAAGATGGGTCCTTGATGTATTCTACACGTAAACAGATTTTCCAGTTCAAAATTCACGTGGATGGGAAAGAGGTAGTAAGAAGGAATAAAAAATACAAATTTACCTCTGTTACCAGAAAACACTTTCCTGTTTTAATCATTAAAATGAATGTGACCATTAATATTCCTTCAGTTTCAAATGCAAACAGATATTTATTTTTTTAGTAAATAATTTGTTATGATAAAAATGCTGGGACTTGCTTTTAAAATCTCAGAAGCCCACGATCATGATAAATATTCCATTTCCCAGTAAAACCAAAGAATAATGCCATAGTTTTGCTTTATGTATCTGATTAATTCTGTGTTAAGCAGACGTGGCAAATGTTATGATAATCATTCTCTTTTGCTGTGGAAAGCACCACTCACTGTTGCAGATCTCACACTGGAATGTTCTCCCTTTCCACATTATGCATTTTATGGGATGTGTGATCCATTGATTTCAGATTTCAGGGTTTGACACGTCATAGTCTTCTCATTAAATGTAAGTTAACATAATACACCTTTTCTCTTTTTGCAGTAAAGCAAGACTATTTGATGTAAAACTGTATTTATTAAGTCCATATTAACAAGCTCAACTCTTCAAAGAATTGCATTAACATTGCAATCTTCTTAATAAGGAACTAGATTTTTTTTTAATCTTTTAAGCTCTTTGTTAGAGCCAGCATCAGTATTTATTTTTAAAAGAAACCTCCTGAGAAGTGATTTGTGTTTAACAACCTGCTTATATAAAATATGGTTACTGCCAGGTTCTGAGATTTGTACTTAGCTCTTTTTAAATTGGTTTCCTCAATATATCTGTCACTTAGTCACAGCCAGCCTCCTCAGTCACTCCCGAAGATTTCTGAATCATTTACTTAATTCTACCAAGTTTCATAGAGCTGGGTGCCTGAAACAGTTTTTTGTACTAGCTTCATGGAAAGCTGTATCTTAAGTTACAAGAAGAGATCCATACTAGTTTGCTAACTGTAGCAAAGGCTAGCAACTGCTTCTCTAGTGATATGATGAAGCCTGCAATGTACATTACTAGCCTTGGTACTGAAACCTGAAATACAGTGTGTCCTTTAACATTGTGGACTGTGATCCTGCTGTCTCTGGTATCTAGTTTAAAGGTACCAGTACCCAAAAATGCCGAGCCATTTATGTATTAATGTCATTCTGATCAGCATTATTTGTTTTGCATTTCAAGTATTGTGGCCAAACTGTATCATTGTAATTCTGATGCTGAGCTAAAATGAAGTCAAAGCACTGTTAGCTATTCCTGGAGGGAATTTGGAGAGAAGGAGATGAATAGGATACCATCCCATACGTGCTGTGGAAGTAAAAACTGAGCAAGAGCTGAAGCATCTGCTATCCCCAGTGCTAGCGTGGACAGCTGGCCAAGGCCTAGGGGCCACCTGTGTCTGACCCATTTATCTTTGGTGTGATTAGTGAAATTAATGGTGCTGTAACAGCTTTCAAAACACTTGGGAGCCTAGGAA
The DNA here is from genome assembly GCF_028858725.1 of Colius striatus. NCBI lineage: Eukaryota > Metazoa > Chordata > Aves > Coliiformes > Coliidae > Colius > Colius striatus. Next base: position 12,352,828 of record NC_084762.1, read on the forward strand.
CCACGAACTTAACCTAGATATGCAAGAGAGCAAATACTACATGCCTGCTCTGTCTTCCTCTTTGCTTCTCTACCTAAGATAGGAAAGAAACTGTTTAATAGCTCTGTCAAATATAAACCACATAAAGGTTAGAGTAGTATTTTCCTTCTTCCATGTTCTATGTCTTTTTTCTTTCAGCTGATATTTCTGGTTTTAACGGATTTCTCTTAAAATGTGGATTGGATTTTCAATTAGTCTTGCATGGTAAGCTCTATTAATTTAAATTAATACTAAAAGAGGACAATGGTGATTGTTATTTAACATGTAGGAACTTCACAAGTTATTGCTTTAAACAACAGAACTGACATGAAAGAGAATCTATTTTCTCTCTTGTCTTCCCTCCAAATAATTCAGCTGACACAGTATGTCAACCGCAGAGAGATACCTCTCGCTTGCACATATTTTCCTGTAATTCAGACAAGGTACCATTGTTTTTTGATATATTGAGGACAAACTTCAGATATCTGAGAACATTTTTGCATTAAGACACCCATTGCATTGTAGGTTTTTGTATTAGTTCAATGTACATTGCTCAATGAGGTACAATAGCAATGAGAAATCAATGCACTGAAAGGCATGAAATCCAAAGCCAATCACAGAATCTCACTATAATACTGTTTTTTTATGAGAATTGGAAAGGAGGACACTGTTAACTATTGACCAGTCAGCCTCATCTCTGTGCCCAGGAAGGTCATAGAACCGTAGAATGGTTTGGGTTGCAATGGGCCTTTACAGTTCCAACCCCCATGCTGTGGGCAGTAACACCTTCCACTTGACTAGGTTGTTCAAAGCCCCATCCAAATCCCATACCTCTTTATCTTTCTGTGGGTTGACTTCAGGTACTAGAAGGCTGCTATAAGGTCTCCCTGGAGCCTTCTCTTCTGCAAGCTGAATAACTCTCTCAGACTTGTCTTCACAGGACAAGTGCTCCAGAACTCTGATCATCTTGGTTTTTGATCATAAAACAAGTCCTTCTAAAAGCTATGCCAGGGTGTGTAGATTTAAGGGAGGTGATTTGAGACAGCCAGCGTGACTTCACAAAGGGCAAATCATGTGTGACTAATGTGGTGGCCATCTATGATGGAGTTACTGTGTTGGGAATAAGGGAAGACATACTGATATCATCTATATTGACCTCTATGAGGCCTTTGACACAGAGTCCCACAACATTCTTATTGCTAAATTGGAGAGATGTGGGTTTGATAGATAGACTATTCGATGGATTAGAAATTGGCTGCATGGCCATATCCAAAGAGTTGCAGTCAACAGCTTAATCAAGAACACCACTTAAACAAGTGGTGTTCATAATACTATTCAATATCTTTATTAGTGGCATACACAACAGGATTGAATGCAACCTCATAAGTTTGCAGATGACACCAAGCTGAGTGGTACAGATTTTCTTCAGGGAAAAGATACCATCCAAAGGGACCTTTGAGGCATGAGTAATGGGCCAGTGTGAATGTCATGACATTCAACAAGGCCAAGTGCAAGATCCTAGAACTGTTAGTGTAGGTTCAGAGGAGGGCCACAGAAATGATTCAGAGGGATGGAACACTCCTGCTATGAGGAAAAGCTGAGAGACATGGGGTTGCTTATCCTGGAAAAGAGAAGACTTAAAGGGGACCTACATGAAAGATTGAGAGGGTTTATAGCTACAGGGAAAGGAGTAATGATTTTAAAATAAGGTAGATTTAGATGAACTGTAATGAAGATATTTTTAATGATGAGAGTGGTGAGATATTGGAACAGATTGTCCAAAGAAGTCGTAGATGCCCTTTCCTTGAAAGTATTCAAGGCCAGGTTGGATGGGGCTTTGAACAACCTGATCTAGTGGATTGTGTCCCTGCCAGTGGGAGAGGGGTTGTAACTAGATGATCTTTAAAGGGGCCCCTTCCAACCTAAATCATCCTCTGATTCTATGATTTTAGATCACTTAAGTGTATAGGAGGTTGTAGTAAAGAACAATAGAAAGGGAAGTTTACTACGGTCATTGAAACAGTGTAAGTAGTACCTGACGCAGTTGAAAGAGATATTCAAGCTGTAGGTATGTTGGAAGATATGGCAGCAGTGCTGCATCACTTGGTATATTTAAAGCTATCTCCAGTTATGTTACTGTAAAAACCTTTTCCTAGAGTGCCCACCGCATGGGTAACACTGGACAGTACTCTGTTAGAGCGAGTGAGGTACATCTTTTATCAGTATACTATATCAGCTAAAAATGATCATGTGTGTGAAGTGTTGGTGCTCCAAAAAGAAGGAAAACAAGGAATTCATTGCTGAGTCAATAATGTCACAGCAAACAGGAGCTATTGACTCAACAGGGTTATTACACTGCCAAAAATTGATAGCTTAACTACAGTGCAAAAATATGAAACAGATGCTACTGAATAAAAAGCTGTAAAATTTAATTACTCAAATGCAGACATAGAAGAAAAGTGTGATCTGTTATGAAATGTAGATTAGTTTCAAATATTTTGACATTTAAAACCAGTTTTCAGTAGAACCAACTAATACTCAGAATACATTTTATCGTACTTTTTTATCATACTATAGAGCATAGCAATAGGTTGTTAGATAACTATAAAGCTGTGTCTTTATTTTTCTCCATGTTCAAGTATGATATTTTGGTTTTATGGTAGCCATTTAAGGTTTCCTGGAAATTAGAAGAAAAAAAATTATTTCTAAAGTATTCTCCTGAATCTCCAGTTAACAAGGAATTAAATGCCTGAGAGCTCTGTTATGGCTAGACATTACTCAACATCTTAAATACCTAATTTCTGAGGTCAGGGTTGTTTTTTTTAAGGATAAAGAGGTTGAAGGAGTCTAAAAATCAAGTAAAATGCTATGGGAGATGTCTGAAGATGTAAACTATACAAATTTAAGTAAGTTTGCCTCAAACTGATATGTGTACGATCTTGATATTATTTTCACACTTTATGAAACAGAAAATGGTTTAGACCACATTTACAGTTATGGACAGCATGCATAAGTATTTTCTTCAGGTTGCAAACTAATACATCATACTGTGTGCTGATGTAACAAGAGAATATTGTCAAAGTAATATTTTCCAAAAACAAAGTAATTTTAAGAAACTTTAAATGTGTAGTCTTGCTATAGAAAACACAGAAGAGTGACATATTCATAAGATAAATTCTTTGCTTATGTAAAACTGGAGTTCAATTGAATAATTCCAAATGGTGAAGGAACTTTGATGATGATGTACTTTTCATTACACCTAAAATACACTGGTTAATTTATTAGGGGAGTATGAGTTTTTACCATACCGTAGAAACTACAAACACACACAGACATGCAAACACAAAAGAACTAATTTCCAGCTTTCCTGTGAAAACTGTCATGTTTCTTCAACTTGTAGGATATTCCAGTATTATGGTATGATATATGTTAGTGATGCCTGATCACAGAAGTAGTTATGTAGTCTTAAACTATATGATTAGAAATTAAAGTGATGATGATATCATACTCAAGTTTACTTTCTCTTGTAGGGGAACACCTGCAATTAAATTAATACTTTTAGAGTAATAAGACAAGAGGCATATAACAGTTTTTACATAGCATCTCTTAAAAAACCACATTATGTAAACCCAGGATGTCAGACAAAACTTAATGCTTAAAGGTTCAGTTTGGAATACCCCTGTATATAATTTGGGGATAGTAATCAAAGAAATTTGAGATATCATTTGTGAGATAAGGACTTTGGCCCTAGCCACGAGGAAAAATTTAGCTCTTTCAGAACATATTCTTTCAGAATATTTGAGCTGCCAAGTGACTTAATATACTCACTGGAAAAAAACACTGGGGAAATCTATGACTAGTGTAACAAAAAGATAGATAGAGACAAACAGATGAAACTAGAGACTATGTCAATGTTTATGTATAGTCTATGTTGGAATTCAGATGGTATATGACAGCTGGAAAACCTCAAATTGCAATTGAAATATGGATGATAAACTATGGATGTTTTACTGATTTTAGGTAAATTACAAGATGTTATTAAGATGAATTTCGGAAGGAAAGTAAGTCTCATCAGGCATTTAAAAAATTCCTAGGATGGCAGAAAATGCTGCATCCCTACTCTGTATTTCATAGGAAGAGTGATCTATGTCCTTGAAGATATCATCTGAAAAAGATACAATTACTTTAGTTATAATCATGGAAGAGGAAGATGACACATAGTCACAGGTCCAGACAGCTACATACCAAATTTCATAATAAACTTTTCTCAGATTGCTCACTAGGGCTAATGTACCTCTACTTCCAGCAGCTTTGCTTTTATATTGATCTTCTTATCATACCTGTACTTTTTAGCATTTGTTCATTCAGTAAATTTGAGTGAACAATATTTAAAAAATGATTAGATGTGAAGCATGAACACCAGTATATACTATATATTCCATAATTTTTCATGCTACTTGCTACTGCACCTGAAAGGCATGACGTGATCTGCACATAGATGTGAGAGGACAGTTTCACTTTTAGCAGTGATGAGCATGATAGATCTAGACTTGGGAGAAAGAAAGGATTTGTAACCACTTGACATGTGAATGAAGAACTAATGTATTTCTGGTTGTTCAATAGTCATTTTGCCTGTATGGGAAGAGTATATAGTCACAGCAGTAACACTTGACACTTATTCTACATAAATGCAAATGATATAAGCAGTTGAGAGCAGGGGCAAAAACAATACTTTAACCTGCACTTCCTAAACTTTTCTCTGAATCCCAATTCCATTTGCTCTTTCCAAGCACAAAAGACAAACTTTTGGAATTACTGCCTTGATCATTACAAAACAAGAGTGCCTGAAGAGATTATTCTTCTATTGGATCTCTCATAGCAAAGGAAGTAAAGAAGAGATTAATCTCAAAATAGAAGAGGTTAGACAGGCATCTTTTTATTGCTTTTCATGGTAGAGAATGGATACATATTACAAGGTTTAATAAAGCCAGCCTCTAACTGACTGCAGGGAGGCAGAAACAAAGCAAAAGCTAAACAAACAAAACTAGAATCCACTTTTGCTGTTTATTTAGCAGAACTCAATTTCATCCTTCTCATGTCCAACTTAAATAACTGTCATCTGAAGGAATATGCTACCACTTCCTGACTAGTACTGCTACAAATGTGACTTCAAAAATTCTAGAAGGCAAACTGTGACCTCCTCTCACTGCCAAGCTCATGGCCAGTTTCAGGGATGCCAAGATATTTATGGAGCTGTACAGTATGAGTCACTATCCTAAGTCATTGTGGAAGATACTTTTCATTAAGTAATACCATGGTATACCATTTCCATGTTATCTTTGTACACATCTCTGACAGATGCACATGTGTGTTGACAGAGCACTATTTCTTCTTAAGTCCTGCAAAATTATTTGAAAATCAGTAGCTGAGTCATTTCACTTCTGGCCTCAGAATCCTCAATATGACAAGAGAAAATAAACATTTTTTTTGGTCAATAAACAGTGTCTTTGCCACAAAATGTGAAAAAAGATTGCAAAATGGGACTAAAATAGCACTAGAGCTGATTTGCATTAATCACTATATTAAAATATTCTGCACATGTATTTTAAGTACTGTTCAATTGTTGGTGATCCATAATTACATGAAATATTTTACTGGATTCAGAACAGAAGTAAAAGCAAGCTTATATATCTGACATTCATCTCTGAGCTCAATATATTTATTCGTTAAATATCTCAAATATCTATTTATATAATATCTATAATATATATTTATTCGTTAAATATCTCATTATCTATTCGTTAAACTCAGGCTGAACAGCATTGGTTTCTGATAATTTGGATAAGATCACAGCCTTGCTATAAGCACATTAGACATGGAAGAAGAAATTACTGATGAAAATAAAGTTGTTTGTGTTTGCATATTGAATAATTTTATACATATCATAGAAGAACGCGTCCAGGTGGGTTTTGAAAACCTCCAGAGAAGGACTCCACACCCTCCCTGGGCAGCCTGTGCCAGGACTCCCTCACTTGAAAAGTAAAATTGTTTTTCCTTACATTTAAATGGAACTTTTTGTGTTTCAGCTTCATCCCATCACCCCTTTACTCATCACTAGATAGAATAGAAAAAAAGGGATGCCCCAACCTCCTGACATCCACTGTTTATATACTTGTAAATATTAATGAGGTCCTCCCACAGTCTCCTCCAGACTAAACAACCCCAGTTCCCACAGCCTTTCGTTATATGGAAGATGCTCCTGACCATCTTGATGGCCCTGTGCTGGACACTCTCCAGAGTTCTCTGTCCCTTTTGAGCTGAGGAGCCCAGAGCTGCACACAGAACTCCAGATGAGGCCTCACCAGGGCAGAGTAGAGGGGAAGAAGAACCTCCCTCGACCTGCTGGCCACACTCGATGCCGTTGGCCTACTTGGCCACATTGCTGGCTCATGGTTAGTTTATTATGCTGCAATTTATAATTCTGTGTCATTCAAGGCATGAAGTTCTGCTTCACTGTACCTTTTCTCATATGAGCAACGTAATTTTTAGCTAGAAAGAAATGGATGCCAGTTACTGTACCGTGCATGGGAACAATTGTGACAGTGCAACAGGTTTAAAATAGGTTTAATTTCTGTGATCTTACTGTGTCCTTTGAAACATCTTTATGATTTCATTTTTCTGATGGATGCTTTGTAGAAGACATGCAAAAAGAGAAAGTGGCTGCTCTTACTGAGGAATTACACCGTTTTTTCAGAGTATGAAATAAATCATCAGACACATTATTTCCTCATTGTTCTAGTAATGTTTTGCCATACAAAACAATAAATCATGTTTGGGTGTTTAATTTTTTATTTTTATTTGTTTTCACAGTTGACAGGTTTTCTCAACATTTTTATTTAACTTTAGTGACATAGAAAATAATGCAACTGCTTAGAGCCAGACTGTGTGACAAAGTTTACCATGTGGGAAACAGATCTTGCACAGTATGTCTCATCCTGCCAAGCCAAAGAGACAGTCTGCTTATTAATGGGATTCATTTGTACCTGAAAAGTTTACCACAGGTTTTTTGTTATCAAGAACTGTTACTTAAAAGATGTATGGCTTAGATAATGGAATATGCAAGTTAAAATTTGTGTAAATGTGAAAAACATAGTGTTATTCTGTAAAGACATTTGACATTTGTGTCTTGTTTTTTTCTGAGAAGTTAAAGACAGGATTAGCCTTTGATCCCTTATGAATATAACCACCTGAAATGCAATCATGTTTTAAATCTCACTTCTGCTTGTCCTTCAAATGCTCAGTGGGCTATCTAGGTCAGCACTGATATGATACCAAGTACAAGTCAAGTTGTATCATCTGTTGCATCATTACTGCCAAGCCAGAACTTGTCATAATCTTTTATCTTGGTAATATATAGAGGTTTGCTGTGCACAGCTGATATTCAGATATTAAATACAGGAAGCAGTTAAATACATCTATTCTTAAAATAGCAAACAGTGTTATGGTATATTGTTTCCACTGTGACATGTCACCAGTTTATGAAGCTTTGCTGATGCTTAGTGTTCATAACTTGATTTCTACTACTGTAGTAATAGCTGATACTCTATGCAGTTATATCACATGAAGTGCAGTTTACTTAAGCACACAGTCCTACCACTCTTTTCGTTAGACCTTCTCTGAGCAGCTGGGATTTTTCTCCCCACAGATGCGTTGTTTGTTTCTCATCTGACAATGTGGCCTGAGTTCTTCTGACACTAATGATGAAGAAACACCAAGTCTTTTTCATATGTTTATTTCCTTCCTGAAGTTGTATGCGAGGATGAGCTATTCAAATCACCTTGGAATATCCTGTACAGTCAATTTCCTTGCTCCTTTATCAGATAACATTGTTACATCCTCATCTTTCCTGTCATGTTTCTTTCATGTATTTCTTTATATCAATAGATATAAATGCTAAATAAATATAAATAATTGCTGTCTCATATACTGCAGAAATGGGCCAAGGAGTGTGCTTAAAAGACACAATTTCCTTCTTTTTACAGGATGTCAAAAGATCTTTCTCCTCCTTTCTACTTCCTTTGATAATTACACAGGTATTTATTCCCTCCCTGGTTTATCACAGGACTCTGCCATCTACACTCAACCTCTCTCCTTGCCTTCTGTAACTTGCATTCAAAAATCTTCTCCCCTGAGCAGACGTGATTTACTCTAAGATAGTGCTTAGCAAAACTCTATATTAATCCTTTATGTAACACATTTCTTCCATTTAGTTCCACGATAGCCTTACTGCTTCCTTAGCATTACTTTATAAGCCAAATCTTGTTCTTATAATCCAGTAAAATTTCTCCACCTAACTGCAAGATTTTTAAGGCACTGTTACTGAAAACTTTATTTATGGCAGGGAATTTGCTGAGGCTAAGCACAAAGCGTCCAGTGAAAAAACTCTTACATAGGCTTAAGGGAACTGAACTGGTGCTTTGTACAGAGAAACATTTTTAAAGGAGAATGATTCTGTGTGCATTCATAGTCAGATAGATGTTCTGCTCAGCACAGCCATTGTCTGGATTTTTAGAGAAGGACTCTCCCTTTCAGGGGAGTACCATAATAACGTAATTACTGTCTGCTAGCTTAAAACTGTCCCCTATTGAATATGACATTGTGGGAGGCTGAATATGATGTGCCTCCTTTTTTTGTTTAGGGTTAAAACCATTTTTGTTTAATTAAAAGCAGTATGCAAGGACCTTTGAGCTATTGGTCACTACAAATAGGCTGAAGTGGGAAATAAGAATTGGCCCTGTGGGAAAAGAAATGTACATTTAAATGTCTGTACAAAGCTGCTTCTCACTTGTTTGTTTATAGCATTGCTGGAAACCTCCTACAACAGTATGAGAAAGCAATCTTGAGTTTATCTCCAAGAACCTGAACCAGTGGGTTCCAAGGACATGTCACAGATGCTCAGTAGCCAGACTACACTTTCTTGTGGGGTAGGAATTGTAGTATTTTTTGTCATTGTCTTGGGAAGCAGCTTTAGATCTGCACAAACCTGTGACTTAGTCCTTCGTAGGCTGTTTGTCTCATATAGTTCCATCTGTGACCACCTGTACATAAAACTATATGAAAAAGTGTAAAGAATGCTTTGGGGAGATTCGTAATTTATTGCCCACTAATCTCAAAGCATATTGACTTAACAGGACAGTTGGCACATCCTATATAGATCATCTTTTTGAGCTATTTTTAGACTAAATGATTTTTTTAATTACATTTTAGAATAAGAGCAATCCTTCCTTCCTTTCGCCTTTACACCTCATCCACATTCAGAAACTCAGAGTAAACCAATGTAAAAGGTTGTTATAAGATCAATGAATACCCAGTTATGTTTTTTTAAAAGAAAGGTAAGTGAAATTAAAATATTGAGGAGATAGCCTCAAGTTGCACCAGTGGAAGTTCAGGCTGGATGTGAGGAGGAATTTCTTTACTGATAGTTGTCAGGCATTGGAACAGGCTTCCCGGGGAGATGCTGGAATCATCATCCTTGGAGGTGTTTAAGAGATGAATAGATGTTGCGCTTAAATGTGCAATGGTTTTCAAATGGTCTAGTGGTTGATAAGGCTGGTCTCGATCTTAACGATCTCTTCCAGCTGAAACAATTCTACAATTCTGTGATTCTAATCAGATTAAGTCTTAAACTTTATGTGAAAGTCTAACTTTTTTCTAGTTTTGATGTTCTGAACCTGGAGAAATTCCATAAAAATCACTTTAGCTGACTTCAGTTGGTGCCACAAGGGAACAAATCCAAAATTGACTTTTATAACTGTTAGGGTTTAACACTGTCTATGTTAAATGTAGTATGGGAATTACAGTTCTCTGACTATTTGTGTATCAGCTGCAGCAGCTATGTGCATTGAAGAGTGTCTTTCTGGTCCTACCACTGCTATTTCCACTCATGTTCTATTATGCTTGTGTGCCTTATTCTTTCTACATACTGGCCTTGAATCACTAGTACAACTGCAGTACTTCATAATAGAAAAAGCACTTGTGTGAGAAATGCAGTTCATGGTCCCAACAGATAGTCTCCGAAAATCACTCCATAATAAAGATTTTTTTTTTTTTTTATTAAACATGCTGGTGATTCTGCAACACAGTTCTGAGTTTCCCGTTAAGAAGTAAACAGTTTCATAGGAAAACCCAGCAAAGACTGCAGCACTGCAGAGCATACTGAACTTTTGTGAGAAGATAAGGTTGTTAGAGAAGGAAATCATGGTTTTCCAAAAGGTTACAGAATTTAGAGAATGTAGATTTACTTGAAATATAATCAATATAAAGAGGCTGGTTTCAGGCTCACAACATTTCTAACAGTTTTATAAGCGTGATAAAGCATCAACTGCTGCTGAAAGGAGTTTTTTTGTTTTGTGCATCCAATCAGTCCATGCTAATCCATGTCACGTTAAACATCCAACTGCAGCAAAAAAGGGCTAATACTTCCCTGTGAATTAGTTTCCCTACAGAGTGCATGGTGCTTCCACTCCCTCCAGAGCAGTGCTGAATTATGCAGCATAAAGCATTCATAGAACCTTACGGATGTACAGTTTAGCAAAGAGCCAGTACCTTTTCCACAGTATTATGCACCCATCTCTTTGACAGATGAGATTGCAGATATTTTTAATGCCTTTTTACATTTTAATAGATTCACCATTTATTTTAAATGGAACTTGGATGCCTTCTCTTGCATTTTATTAACTCGTTGTAAAGAAGCGCTTTGCTGTTATGAGATGTTATAATCTGTAGGAAATAATAATCATTTAGCAACTGTTCCTTGCACAAAACTAACAACATGTTTTCTCTCAAGAAAAATAATCTTGCAGGAGATTGAGAATTATATGTGACTTGTGATATAGGGCAGATAATGCTTCTGCAGCAAACTAAACTGGATACTTGTAGAAAAGCCCAAAAGTAGGAGTATTTGAAGGAAGAAAAGTATTAGCTTTCTATTAGATAATTTTCTAAAGTCATTTATTGAGATAGATTTAAAGAGAAGAGGGACTAGATTTCCTTCTCCATGAAAAGTGACAGAATTCTAAATCAGAACTCCGAAGATCTCTTGAGAGCTATCTACCCAGTTTAGTAAAGGTAAATCCATTGGTATCTCAGTGCTCCCGTACCAGCATGGAGGCCATCCTCTCTTTAATTTCTCAGATGACAAACACAGTAGCTCTGTGGAAACTGGAAGAAACTTCCTTTTAACTTAATGCCAACTAGAGTTCCTTTTAATAGCCATTTTTCTCCAAATTATCAGTGCCTACAGATGTGCACGTACTTTCCAGTTTGTCCATTGTGTTCTTGATGAAATTGTCTACCAGCCCAGCTTCTATCTTTCACTAAATATCTGGGACTGCATGTATTTTTTTTCCCTGGATTTCCATTAGAAGGGAATTAGGAAGTCTAACATCCTTCTGTTACCTTCTTTGCCGGTTAAAGCTATGCATGATGATCCCTTGCGATTTAAGCAATACAAGTACATTTTGTGAAAATCATTGTGCTGTATATGCTTGCTAACTGCAGCAAATATTTGGAATTTCAAAACACTGGGTAAGAGATGAAGGGAATAGCTCTCTGGGGCTCTGATGCCACAGGTAATGAATGGATAAGGAAGACAAGAAGCTTGTGACCTTGCACTATGGAGATTACACGCTGTGGAATCAGAGGTTAGTATTGGCAGGGGCCTACTGCAATGAAGCCTGCAGCATCTGCTGCTCTAAACACCAGTTTCACAGGTCATAGGCTGCAGAGCAAAGAAGAAGCAGGGGGAGGTATTAATGATGAGGAACATTGATGAAATTCAGAGCAGATTAGAAATTAAAGATCGTGACATGCCATTTCCAGACTACTAAGCATGATTTCGAGGAACAATTACAGGTGCTTGAAGTTTCCATGACAACAGAGTGATAATTAAACACACAGTAAAAAGAAAACTTTGGAGGATCAAGACTGCAGCCTTGAAAAATCCAGATCATATTTTCAAAGACCAGCTGTGCTTTTCTACTTAAAGAATTTATTTACTTTAATTTGGTATCTACTGTTGACATTTTTTTTCAAAAAGAGGCAGCCAAATAGGTACAATTCACATATGGAGTATCTTCCAGTGACAGCCTCATTTGGGCAACCTCCAAACTCCAGAATTCTCTTAATTTTCCATAGAAAAGATTGTAATATCACACACTCCCTAAACTTCTATCAAATGCACATTAATACATTCTCTTCTAATACTTTTTTTCTTCTGCTTTTGTGAATGTACAACCAGAAATTATGATAAGGCAGCCACTTTGTGGAGTGGGAAAATTAAGTTATTTCATATTGATCTCTTAAGATTAAGGTATAAAATACAAGTGTGTCTTCACTTCAAAGTAAAGTAGCAACACAATTCATTTGCCTTTCATTCCTCTTGCATCAAAACTGAGAAGAAAATAAGTCTATAAATGTCCAATTGGATTTACACAGTTCTTACAAGATTTCCTTGTAATATCTTTTCCTTCCAACACAGTTTAAGCTGAACATCTCATAAGAATATTTAATTGAAAAGTACTGTGACAGGTACACATACTAATTAAAACTCAAATCATTCTTAAAATGCCTCTAAAGATGCACATGGTTACGTTTAATTTAATATACTACAGCTACACAGTAGTACCAATTAATGTGTTACTAGGTTGATGTTTCGAAACCAATTAGATTTGTAATGACCTTTGTATGCAATGTATAACCTAAACCAAACAATGTTTCAGAAATACCTCCTATCGGAGTGCCTAAGAAATATATTATACTATATTACTAATAGAGAATCATCCAGTTTACTTTAGTTTTTTCATATCTGTGAAATCTGAGAATCTAGCAGAATATATCTGATTTCTTCTCGTCATACTTTCAATGGTCTATGCACCTACAGTGAGCTCTTCTACTTCAAGTCTTTAATTCTTTATAGTTTCTGATTAAAGATTGTGGTTTTGATCTTGGAACTCTGGCAGATATTATTTTTTCTGTCTTTAATTTGGGAAGTTAAACTATATATTTTTAAGTTGTGCTCTTTTTTCAGATAATTTACCTTTCCAGATTGTCTTAGATGTGATGATTATGAATCTGCGTATAGATTTTTTCAAAGTTCTCTTTCAGCACTCACTAAATTGCTCCTTACAAAACAAATCTGATCACAGATTTGGCAACACTGTTCCAGGCATTACTCCCCATGGGTTACGTAAGTATAGTCATACCACATTTAACACTGTGCTGTTACTTTTCTCCAATGCTGTCTCATCAGGTTTTTTAGCTTCTAAGCCCTCTCACATCAGGTTCCAAGGCACAGAATACATCTGAAACAACTCCTAAATGCTATTTATTTTAATGATGCTGGGGAGAATATTTCTAGAACTCTTTCAACCCCTAGAACTATTTTTAGAACTATTTCAAAGCAAAAAAAAAATCCTTTTTGTAAGGCCATAGATCTGCTTCGTGAGCTCCAGAGCTGTGGAGATGGCCACTACAAAACCAGGAAGCAATTAGAAACACACTACATCATTTCATCTAGAGGCCAGGGATTTCTCCTTGGAGTGGACACTGTACAGATACAGGCTGAGAAAATTACTTAGAGTCATTCTTACAATCAAAGTAAATTACATTTAAAAAGTATATTCAGGATATTTTTTTAATAAATTCTTCTTGTTTGCATTCACAGGGACTGCTAGCATTCTTCATTGTGACTAAATCAGCTTGAAAAAAAACAAGTGGAATGTGTTTATTGGCAAGTTGTTTGTTTTTCCTCTCACATGTCTCAAGCCCTCAGAATGCTCCTGGGAGCAGGGACTGCATGGGGCTTCTGTATGAAAATGAAAATCTGCCCTGAGCCAAAAGGCCCATTGAACTAAAGAGTTAACATAGAATAAAGGAAAGAAACCACATGCTTATCATTAATATAAGCTTTTGGGTACATATTATATAGAGACAGTGCTAAGAACTTCATTGATTCACTGTATCCTTTAACAACCTAATAGTCCACATTATTTATCAAATATGAAAATCCTTATTAATAACAGTGTTCAGATCATCATTTGTCCCCTGAAGACACTCACCTTTCAGCCACTATTTCTCTTCCCTGGCAGGTTGCTCACCCTTGGCTCCTCTGCCCCATGCCTTCACCAGAGATGGGAAGCTGTGGCTACACCAAGACCCCAGCACCGTGGTTTTTGCCTGCAGTGTAAGTTTCTTCCTCCTCAGTCTTGGGCTTGCTTATGTTTATTTCCATGTGTTTCCTTAGCACTTCCCAGACCACCAAGAGTATGCCCCAGCCCCAGCTTACCCTGGTGAGGTGAGAATCACTCACCCCCAGGCTGCCAGTGCCACCAGACCCCAGTTTGCAGGCCCCAGACGCGTGACCGCCTTGGCAGTGTGGAGGCTGCACAGCTGGGTCATGGGCTTGTGACCTTGTGTCCCAAGGAGCCAAGCACAGTCCAGGGAACTGCAAACGGTGGTGTTCAGTCAGTGGAGCCGAAGATGACGAGTACTTGGTTTGAACAGGAATTGATCTGTAAATACAGATTTAGAGATACTGGTTATCTTTATCATAATGCACAAGAATTAGTTGCTCTGACTCCTCTGGTAGAAGTAAAAGTTTAAAGAGATCATTAATCACAAAAGACTAATGTATTCTTCGTAGAAGTAATTTACAATCTGTCTCTGGGTGGGAACTTTGTGGAAACAGCTACTTCCAGAATTTGTTTACTGGTACATTCAGTAAATCTATTTTTAATGGCGCTTGCTTTTCTCCACAAAGATGAGGAGGGAGATATTGATGGAAACATAAATGCATAACTCCAAGTGATAAAACTTCAGGAAAGTAACACCGTTTCCATAGGAACAACTCTTAAAATGCCACCTGACTTGCATTTACACAGTATTCTGCCAAAAACTGCAGATCCTGGTTGACTGTCCAGTCACTCCTTCTTGCCCTTTTCCCACTTCTTTTAATATTGCCACTGCAGGCATTTTGTTGTCTCTATCAGAGAGCTAAGGCAACTGTAAAGAACAGCACTTGGTTGGTTTTCTTTTTTCAGACAGATCTACCCCTGATTAGATCTCCCAGGTTGCCACTAAAATACTTTTGCAAGGACAAGCTAGGCAGTGGTGTGAGAGTAGAGTGAGCAGCCAGGGAAACACAGAGGAGCAGGAACCACTTTCTCACAACCTTGTCAGCTTAAATGAATGACAAGCAATGGACAAAGCCTGTTAGCCTTTCTATGCACATGATCATGTCATCTTAGGTCCCAGACTGGCTCTAGAACAGCAAGAGTCAGGTCAGAGGTTTGTAATCTATCAGCAAACCTAGACAGTAATTTTCTTTATCATCAACAGATACAATTGCTCCCCAACAGGATCAGAATGCCTCCTGTCAATTACCCTAAAGAAATAGGTGAAAAAATAGTAGCAAACAGTACTTCAAGACCTAAACTATTTGCCTAGGTTTTTATTGCTTTTTATAGCCAGATGTATTTTGTGTCAAAGCATGTCTAGAAAAAATTGACTTTGTCATCTTTTTTTCAGATATAACTGCTGATTAAATTAGAAGTAGTTAAACATAATATTTTGAATTATGAATATTTAGAGGGTTTTTTGTTTGCAAATAGAGTTAACAAACTATGTTAATCATTTTAGTTTCATTGCCTCACACCTACATAGTTAATCAGTTTGTCGTCTAGTCTACTTTCAGGCTTGCTCCTTTTCTTTTTTCCTTAAAGGTTATGGCAAGACTTAACTCAGTCTTGGCTCTATTCCACAATGAGCGTTAATGAAAGTGAGGAACTGCTTCAACTTTGGCTTCTTGCCACAATGAGTATAAATCAGAGACTAGAATTAAGGGTAAATACAGATATTAAATATGCTGTACTTTTTCATTTTTGAAAAAGCCTATGTTTTGTCATTGAAGTCATTCATGTCATTCACAGGGACCCATGAAATCTTTTGAGGACAAAGTGCTTAATTTAGAAACAAGATGCTTTGATTCATTTCCATCACAGGCTTCTGCATGATCTTCAGCAAGTCATTTACTATTTCAATTTTCTCTCTGAGAATTGAGGGGTAAAACCTCCTTCACAGGATTAGTCTAATTAATAGTCAAATTTAAGAATTTCTATTAGCCCTGTTACGATGATACTAATACTTGCAGTTCAAATTCTGTCCAATTAAAATGATAATTTTTCTCCAGCCTACCTTTTCATCTGGCATGTCCCTTTGTATCTTAAAGTGAACGACTTATTCAGACTTGGATACTAAGTTTTTTAAGATGTGTGTTATATACTGGATACCTGTTCTTTGTTATTTTTGATAATCCTAAAATAGATTTTTTTCTAACTCCCAGTGTTACAGTCCTTCAATGATTTGTAATTGACTGATGATGAATTGTCATCCTGTGGCCTTTGATATTGTTCTTCCCATGTACTTTTAAGGCCCATACTCTCATTCAGTCTGCACTATTATTCACTGCATTCCATGGTCAAAGATAGTCCATTCTGTGTTATTAATCTGTTAGTTACAGAAGTACATATGACAATAACCACTACACCATACAACTGTACCAATCTCAGGAGATGCTAAACAAAATAGGTTATATAACTTAGTCATTATAGAATCACAGTTGTAGCTTACCACAATGTAAAACAAATCTTCAGGCATGCCAAGTTAATTAAAGACAGTACAAGTCCTCTGATCTGTGTTAGCTTAATGCAAACTTCAAAGTAATGACAACAGCATACTTAACTGTTCTAGAAAGCTAGAAAGTTTCTTGGGGAAGCTTGTGAGAGGGAATTGACACCTTGTCCAGCCCTTTGATTCTGATTTGAAATCCTGACAGCAACTGACTAATCTTCACATGAAATGAATAGTAGAAGACAATGTGCTGCTGCATTTGGCCATCTGGCTTCATTTATCAAAGATTTTTGCTTTATAGCATGTGTAGAATGCAGGCATAACACATAACATAACACATTGCACTGCTTGCTTCAGTAAACATGTAAAACAATTTAGTGGAACTAGTAAGTGATTTATAGCAATATAATATCAGTTAAATTGTGACTCTTGTGTAATATAAAGTATTTTTGTGCTCTTAATGACTTTGGAGAAAAAAATGGAAAGAAAACATGAGTTCTAACAGGGCTTGCAGAAATGTTTGCATTTGTACAACTAATGGGTAAGAGAATCCTCTGACAGTCCTATAACTAACCAGAAATATCAAAATAGCATCTGTCATAGAATCATGAAACAACCCAGGTTGGAAAGGACATCAAAAACTCATCTGATCCAGCAGTGTATGGGAAAGGGAGCTTAGATGAGATTGTCTAATACCCTGCTCAATTGCATCTTGAAAACATCCAGTGATGGGAACTCCTCCATTTCCCTAGATTGTTCCAGTGAATCATTGTTCTTACAGTAAAAACTGTCCTCCTTTTGTTGAGATTGGTGCAACTTACACCCATTTCCCCTCGTCTTTTCCATATGACTCCTTGTGAAGCGACAGCCTCTGTGCTCTTTGTAGCCACCCGTTATATAAAAGGATATTTTGTTACAGATAATAAATTGATGCAAATCATTGAAAGTTGAGCTGTTTTCTTAGTTGTATCACAGTTTCAAACCTATTTTGACTATAATTAAAACAGCAAGCCATTTTACTCCTATTAACTTGGCAACAGGGAATTTCTTGTCATTTTATTTCCACTTTTATTTCATAGGATCTTTATTTTGCATTTCAGATACTATGCCTTGAAAAGCTAAATGCATCTGTAGAAGTGAAAGAGAGCAGAATATAGAAAATGTTTTAGGAGTGGGAGAGAATAATTAATAATACATGTAGAAATATTAGATAAAGAAAAAAACCCATCTTCCTACAGTAGTCATGCACGTTTTGATTGATTTAAATATAATTCCTCTGAAATGTCTATAGAATGTTTATTACTTTAGCTGAACATCAAAGCCTTTAATGTTTTTAGCTCACATACTATCCTATGTTATGCCATTGTAACAAAATATGAACTATAGGAATGAAGAGGTCAAGTGATAGCAGGCCAAAGTTGTTCTATATGTGCAATTAGTGAAAAGGAGCAAAATTTCAACTACGTTAGCTTAGTGAACAAAATGCGTTTTGATTTCAACACTGAAGAAGTGACAATTCTGAAGTGATGTGATTTCAACAAAAGGGATTTATAGGAACAAAAATGAAATCCTTGATGTATACCAAGAGAACTGAGCACACTTGAACATCTGTAACCAGTCTGCAAAAGAAATGGTATAACTTACTAGGAATATAATATATAAACCTATTTCAATGCCATGGGGTAGAAATATCTCTCTCTTCAGTGTCTGAGATAGAGGATAAACATGGCAAAAGACAAATCCTTCCTAAATGACTTTGACACTGGAAGTTGGGAAGTCTCACCCCATGATAGATTTAATAAAGGTCAAATGGATAACATGGTAATGCTCTGTGCAAAATGCATATAAAGCAATGAGGCCTAGCTAAGAAAACTGTGATTAGCTTATGCATGATGTGAGGGAGGTACAAAGAAGCCCATCAAATAAATTCCAGAATTTTGCAGGGCTCAATTTCGTTACAGCACATGCAGGAAGGAGAACAAAAGCTTTGGATCTGCCTGGATGGAAAAGAGAAATTTCAATGTCCTCTTGTTTTTTTTAAATCCTTTTTATATCTTGATAAAATTCAAAATGATAATATTTTGAACATCTGCACAATTAACTGTGTAACATTTTATTTTGTCATTTCAATCAAATGAAGGATATTTTGTATGCTGAGCCTGGAGAAGCATAATTATATTTTCCTTTCCAGCTCCCCCCCCACCCTTTCTGAATTCAGCCCTTGTAAATAAAAAGCAGTGAAGTGCTTCCTTTTAAAATACCAATGGATGATGACTGAAATAAAAATGAAGAGTTGCAGGTTTTCTTTAGAAAGCCATTTCCTGAAAATATAATGAATATTACTGTTCAGGTAAATCTTTAAAAGAACAAATTTAAAAAATAATTGAATAAAACTTTGTAACTTAAAGTTTAAATATCTACATCTGTTTTCCATTAAAGCCATGCATACTGGTCTTTAAATTCTATTTTGAAGCAATACATACTAAGGACTTTCTTTTTCATGTTTAACCATCTTTCTTTACCTGCTGCTACCACCCTCTCCCTTTTCCTTCCTTTTTCTCTCTCAATAGGAGAAAGAAAGGTTTAAGGTTTCTTTCAAGTTTAATATTTATATATAATTTGGACTCTGTATCATTTCAAATAAGCCATAAATGCTTCTGTAAATACTACTTTGCAGTTGTTTTGCATTGTGCCTTCTTTATTATTTGCTTATTTGTATACCCCAGGGACCCCTAGAGATGTATCACTGCATTTATGGTTAAACTCATAAAATTACTTGATATGATACAGGAGGGTAAGCTTTTCCTATCTACTTTCTCCCCTTGTTTTCTCTGTGTCTACCTTAGATATGTAACAGTGAGTAAACATGCTGAAAATGAAGATGTTAATGCATCTTACAGACAGTACTTTCCTTTCAGAAGTGAACTCTGCAGTATAAACGGAAAACAAATAAAGCATCCTGAAATAGCAAATAACATTCCTGAGTAGAGAAGGTTTGTTTTGACTGATTATTAGACCTGGATACACAATCCAGGGTTTGAAAGTGTGCAATCTATGTGCTTCAATGCAAATAAAAAGAAAATTGACATTTTCTTCTGGAAGCATTGCTTTGAAGAGTTCAACTTTTCTTATCAAATTCTCACCACTAAAAGAACTATTCCTGTCAAGAATTTGAAGTAGATGTTTGTATTTGGGTTCTATGTATTGTCACACCCCAGTTTTTATACATGTGTGGAGCAAATTGAGATGGCTTTTTTAATAATAAATACAGATAGTAACCATTGTAGAGAGCAATTTCCTCACAGTTATCTTTATTTTTAAATATTAATTAGATAATTTTGTAATATTAAGTATGAGAAATTAAGCCCTGCTTTAGGCAGATTTTTATGCACATCACCAAAATACCTGATCATATTTTGTATACTAAATGACATGATTCACATCTGTCCTACATAGCTTGCTTTTTAGAGGTATGGATCGTATTCGTTATGTATATGTGTGCATATTACTGCATGCTTATGTTAGATAAGAAAAATCATGTGGAGAAGGAAGAAAGAAATAAGGTTCATCATAATCTATAGTGTCTTGGGAGTCTGATCAGTCCCTGAGAAACTGCTTTCTGCTTTTTTTCACAGAATAGCTGAGTTGAGAAAGGACTTCCAGAGATCATCTAGTCCAACCCACTGCTCAAAACAGTCTAAGTGCAGTCAGGTTTTGAATATCTTTCAGATGAATACTAACAACCTCTCTGGGAAACCTGTTCCATTATTTGACAGTTCTCACCATAAAAAAAAAAAAAAAAAGAAAAGGAGGTTGGGACATCCCTTTTTTCTATAGTAGATAGTAACAGGACAAGGGGTAATGGGATGAAGCTGGGACACAAAAAGTTCCACTTAAATATAAGAAAAAACTATTTCACTGTTCAGGTGAGGGAGCAGTGGAACAGGCTGCCCAGAGGGGTTGTGGAGTCTGGACATGTTTCTATGCAACCTGATCTAGGTGACCCTGCTTCTGCAGGGGGGTTGGACTAGATGATCTCTAAAGGTCCCTTCCAGCCCCTACCATTCTATGATTCTATGATCTTTGTGGACCTGTGCAGGACTCATTCCAGGAAATGCATATCTGTCTTGTCAGAGACAAGTCCATATCTGTCTGGTCAGAGCCCAGAAATGGACTCTGCACTCCAGATGTGGTCTCAGCCTGGATGACTAGGAGGGTAAGAGTCACCTTCCTTGACTTGTTGGCAGTGCTTTTCTTAATGTCTCTCCAAATGCTGTTGCCTTTCACTGCCACAAGGATGCATTGTTGGCTCATGGTCAGCTGCTTAGTCAACAGCACCTGTACATTGCCTTTCCAGCCTGTTGATCCCCAGGATGTACTGGTGCAGTTTATTATTCTCCAGGATGTGAGTATTTCCCTTTGTTGAATGTCATGAAGGTGCTCTTTTCTCAATCCTCCAGCTTGTTGAAGTCTCTCTGATCAGCAACACAACCATATGGTGTTTCAGTCACTCTTTCCAGTTTTGTATTGTTGCAGATTTGTACTTTAGATGCTAATATAATGTTCAGCTGGAAGACTGCAGTGTTTTTTGACCTGATACAATGAATACTCTGAAAAATGGGATGAAGTATTTGGTTCAACTACAAAAGGATTTTTTTTTTGTCAATAGGAATGAATACTTAGTGTTAAAACCATCTGAAATCAAGTGGCTTACATTTGAGTTCCCACAGCATTTTTCCTCCCCAAAAGTAAAAGCCTGGTGATTAAGAAAATAAAACACAAAAAAGCAGAATCATATACTGAAAATATAAAAAATGCTAATATGGTGATTAAGATATTTCTTTGTTTGCTGTTGTTAAATTGTATTTGTCTCTCTCAGGCACTGTTTGAATGCAGAAAGAAAATTGCTAGAAATTCAGATAATTTAAAGGCAGAAGGAATTATAATTTTTTCTCATGTGTTCCATAATTCAGCCCAAAGAACTGAAACCAGACATTTCACTGTAAAGCTATAACCATTACAATACATCTGTAACATATATATGACTATCCAGCCATGGTTTTAAGACTGCAAGCGATAGAAACAAACCATAATTATAAGTAAGCTGTGATAAGAGTTAATTAGCAGTTACTTTGAGACAGAACGATGTTAGTTATATTCATGACATCACACTGATATAAAAGCAAAAATGCTTATGAGTGACTCAGTTCCAGCAATACAATTGTACTTTACAAACCATTCTGTTTACACAATGAAAGTAAGCTATAGCAACACAACACCTTCGTACCCACCTCATGTACCTAGGTAAATGGGGTGCAAGAGCAGAACAGAATAACTTCCTGGTCTGGACAGCGCTTTCCTGTGTCACTTCAAGGTGAAATACAGCACTTCTGATGACCAAGCACAACCATTCACTGACATCTGATAAAGCAGAAATAGTTGTTCTGATATTAATAAAAATATTGTTCTAGCTTTTCTAAGCTTTTAATATTTAGCTATTGTCAAACTTCCATTGACCAACAAGTCTTCCTGTTCCACCAAAGAAGTTCCCAGTAACTCTGAACTCTTGCCTGGGTTTTGGAAGTTTTTAGCCAAGTCAACTCTTAGCAGAGAGTGGGAATGACATTATCCACATGATTTGCCAAAGTCATGTTATCTAGGATTGTAGCAATTTAGGGAAGCCCATGGAGATGAGGCACATACATGGACAGTGAATACCAGTGTCCTTGTTTTTTCTTGTATCTAAGGACTATACTGTTAAAACTTGTATTATTTTGTGCAGAGTGAGACTATGGAGGAATGATCAGCAGGAGCACAAGGAGACATCCATGGTCTTTACATGCTAAGGGTGCTGCAGAACTTGATGGTATGAATAAATGGCCAAGAAAGGATAAGGAAAGTAGTACAGATCCTTAGAAACCAGCCAGGGGATTTGAATTTGCTGAAAGCTTCCAGGTGGTAACTAAATGCACAGTTACTGAAAGTTACATGCTGTTTGAGTTATAAGTACAAGGAGGTATAAGTATAAGGAGGGATATTAGAATTTTTAGATTCTGGTTGGCAAAATTACTTTAGTAGGACAGGAACAAGTTGATTATGTGAATGCTGAAAAATCCTTGTGGTTGGTAGACTTGGCTGTGTATTTTCACAAAGACTGCCTGAGTTTTAATGCTAGTTCTGCTTCCAGTAGCTCTATGAAATTTGACAACTAGTTTATTTGAAGACTCCTGACTCCAGATTAGAGATAGGAGACTTTGATTACAGAATTGTGTAGTACAAAGATACATTCTAACTACTTAGTGGAAGATGTGAAATTAGAAACTGTAACACCTAAAACTGTAAAATCTTGGCTTTCACCCCGAAGTACCATGTGATTTTTATTTTTTTTCTTCCTCCCTTATACTAAGAAGTGCATGTTGTACATTTCTACCTGCACTTCTTATAATGTATGAAACTTGATTAGGAGTTGCAGCCAGGAATGATAGTCTGCCAAATGTGAGCTCCATGTATGATGTGTGACATCTGGCAGATCTGAGAAATTTTCAGCACAAATCTCTTAGCCTTTTATCTTACATTATAGTGTTGCTAAGTGACTGTGTTTTCATAGCTAATATGTGGGTGGACTATTGCCTTAGATTGAGCTGGAGAAGAGGAACTTGAGACAGTGTGTGGAAATAATATGTTTAATGAGTTTTGAGGGGGGCAAATGTGACAGCATGTAGGGATGCAAGTAGGAGGGTATCTTTTATCATAGAAGAAACTAGTACAGGTTTGATATTTTTTTCAAATAGGAGAAGGTCTGATTTTTTGGTGAAAAGGAATCAAGTAAAAGAGCACTGGAGGAAACACAACGGAAGATACGATCTTCCTGTGCACTGAGAGTTATCTTGTAATTTATGACCTCAATAGTGTCAATCTGAGGATGGGTAAAACTGTTTGTGACTCTTAACAGTTACAATGTCATTCTGCCAGCAAAGAATAAAATATTTTAGACTAAATGTTAGTAAGGTATTTTTCAGCACTTTATAGTGATGTCTTACAAAAAACTGAGAGGGATGTTTGTTGCAAATGAGAATGCGTGTCTATGTAATTTTTAAGTATCTAGTCTATATTTCTGTCTCATTATCTCCCATGTCTTGTGATCTCTTCCTTTAGGCTTGTAGAGCAAAAGGAAGACCTATCAAGTAGGGCTGTGTTATATGCTTCAGTGCAGATGAGATAAAGAAAAGGAGGAATTAATTTTCCCTCTTACTTCTCTGTAGCACAGAATCTGTTGATTTGGCAATGTCTTTTGATGAACTCCAATTACATAGAATTTCTGTAGAATGCTAAAATGCTGATAGCAAGACACACATGAAATGATTGCCTAATTATTTTCCCTTTATTTTGTTTGAACACTACTTGATTTTGGAATTGTGATAGAATTTGGTCTTCAGAGAGCATTCTCACAATTTTCTATGAGAACTGTGTTACAAAAATGTGATAGATTTATGATAAAAAACTTCAGCAACCCAACAGTAATTCTTCAGCAGCCAAATCACCTCAACCTTTCGCTGTGTATTTTGTTAGTAATATGTAGGAGGTTTGTCTTCTGTTTTCTTGGTTTGCTGATAGAATCAATCCAAAGTGCATAAGCCATTAGGTAGCATGGAGTAGGGAAAGTTGTGATGCCAGCAAAGTAATACTGACCCTGTCCCATTGTCAGTCTTGATTTACAGAATTAAAGTTGTTTCAAGCAAGTGAACTGGTGGTGATACTGAAAGAAAGACAAAGTAGCAGCTTGACCTTTTACTTAGTTTCATGGACAGACTGTACAACTGCATGACAAATGGGGTTTTAATTATGGTAATTTAAATATGAAAAGAAAAAAAAATCCTTTTTAAAAAAAATTAACAGCTTAACATAGCTTCTTTAACAAAATCACAGCATATTTTGAGTCAAACATTGTATTACACATGCAGGACCTTTTATTCACAAAGGAAGTACCAATAACTTATGAAATATAGTCGGTAAGTATTATTACAAAGGCTGCTGTTATTGAGTGCTGATGGCTTAAAAGGCATAGCAAATGTCTCTCTCTGGTTTTCTGCATTACAAGTCTTAGTGTCTCTGTCCAAGGCGATACAGGCATGTATAGTACTTGCTTATTCAGTGACTCTGCCTGTTACTCAAAATCTACAGGGTAATGGGGAAATAGTCACACCAGGATTTGTTATTCAAACCACGATTTACTGAGAGTAATACATGATCTGTAAGCAAGCAGCTTAGTAGAAAATGTGCAAAAGAACTAAAGTTATTGTTAAGATCTGTTGCAAAATGACAGTGTACCCTCAGCAAGTTCGCTGATGACACCAAACTGGGAGAACTGGCTGATTCTCCAGAAGGCTGTCCTGCCATTCAGCAGGATCTGGACCGATTTCACAGTTGGGCAGAGAGGAACCTCATGAGGTTCAACAAGGGCAAGTACAAAATCCTTCACCTGGGAAGAAACAATTCCATGCACCAGTACAGGCTGGGAATTGACCTGCTGGAGAGCAGCTCTGCAGAGAGAGACCTGGGTGTCCTGGTTGATAATAAACTAAACATGAGCCAGCAATGTGCCCTCGTGGCCAAGCAAGTCAATGGCATTCTGGGATGCATCAAGAAGAGTGGCCAGCAGGTTGAGGGAGGTTCTGTTCCCCCTCTATTCTGCCCTGGTGAGGCCTCATCTGGAGTCCTGTGTCCAGTTTTGGACTCCTCAGCTCAAGAGGTAAAGAAAACTTCTGGAGAAAGTCCAGCCCAGGGCTACCAAGATGATCAGGGGAATGGAGCATCTTCCTTATAAGGAAAGGCTGATGGAACTGGGGTAGTTTAGTCTGGAGAAGAGGAGACTTGAGGGGGGGGATCTCATTAATATTTACAAATAGTTAAATAGTGGGTGTCAGGAGTTTGAGGCTTTTTTTTCTTTTTTTTCTTTTGTGGTATCCAATGTCAGGACACGGGGTAATGGAAAGAATCTGGAACACAAAAAGTTCCATTTAAACATAAGGAAAAATATTTCATTGTTCAGGTGAGGGAGCCCTGGCACAGGCTGCCCAGGGAGGGTGTGGAGTCTCCTCTCGAGGTTTTCAAAACCCGCCTGGACCCGTTCCTGTATAGTGTGATCTAGGTGGACCTGTTTTGGCAGGAGGCTGGACTGGATGATATTTAGAGGTCTCTTCCAACTCCTACCATTCTATGATTCTATGAAAATGCAGAGATTATCTTTCTTCAGTTTACTCACAGTATTCCTTGGTTACAGAAGGTTTTGTGCCTACGGTGCTATATCTATTCATGATCTTCTAGGTTTCATAGACTGCTGAATTTAATTTATTAAATTTCTTTACGTTTTGTTTTTATCTGATTATTCAAAAATAGAGATCATGAGATCCATGTGTACAGGTCCTTGTTTGTTACAAGTATCTGTAGGCAATTAGATTTTAGATTAAATCAACAGCAGACAGCACTGAGAAGAGAGGAGGCAGTTGCCAGATTTAAATGGATCTTAGCATATTCCTATGAGAAATTTTTTGTATGATTCTATAAGTTTTAACTCTGTTGTACTCCTTTCACTGAGCATCTCTGCTTATTTCTTTGCTTTGACCATCGAAATATCTTAGATAGCAAAGAAACAACTCAAACCTAAGAATGGTTTAATTATAATCGCATCCCAGAAGCAGAAGATAGGTCACATATCTTTTCATATTTCTAGCATTGAAATTAAAGCAGGAAAAATTAGCTACGAAATTAACTCAAAAAATGGACCATGACTTTCTAGTTATTTATAGCAAGGGCATGATATGAACTGAACTAATGTGATTTCATCCCTTGAAAATAAGAAGAGATGCAGAAATGTTCCTTAATGTGAAAAAAGTACATAAGATGAACAAAATCATCTGTCTTGCTCTCTTTTTTGGCAAGCAGTTACCGGCTTTGATCAACGCTAGGAAACAAAATGAGTAAAAGCTATTACATTTTTATTCTCTGTTTTGTTAAATTGATGAATATACATATTTCATCTGCTTTACATCTGGTACAATTATGTTTTTACAGAGCTCCAGGAGTGCTGTCAGGAGATGACAGAAGTACTTAGTCTTTGGCAATTTAGGACGTGAATGTTTTGATAGCCTTTTTTTCAGACTAAGTTTTACAGATATTTTTCCACATATTTTATTTCCAATTTTTACATATTGAAGATTCAAGTCTGCAATGCATTAAATAACAGCTGAAACCCAAAGAACACTTATACACTCATACATCTTGAAGGCAATGATTGATCTCAATTAAAAATTAAAATATGTTGAAGAGCTCCTGTGTATCTTGCAGCAGAAACATTCATCATATTCTAGAGTTTTCGATTGGGGAGTCATCCACAGGCTATGTTTGTGACTGCAACGTGCTAGCAACAGAAATGAGAGTGAGCTATGCATCACCTTCTTTGGGTCATTCAGATTTACCTTCACAGGGCATTGCAACATTTTTTCTGTTGTAGTGGGTTATCATTCCATGATTCAATAAAATCTGAGCTGCAGCTACTGTTATTCGTAGCTGCTATTTTTAGATAATGACTTGGAACTTTTGCCTCTTGCCATTCTGTTGTTTCAGAACTAAGAATGAACAAAACAAAATTAAAATTACCAAGAAGCAGGCACTTCCATAAGCCTATAATGTCATCTTTGAGCCTTGAATTCTAGAAATGACTGATTCTTATTATCTTAGATCTTGGATTAAATTATTTTTCTTCTCTATAATTCCAACTGTTCTAAAACAAATAAACAAAAAATGTATTCACCTAAAAGTAAAAGATTCAGCACTTTCATTCTTCAGATAATTTCAGAGAGTTTCAGAGAGCATAAATAAAAAATTTGGCACACTCTTTTTCATAAATGCTATTAGGAAAATGTACCAAGATGAAAAAGAAAGACTACTCTTTGTACCTGAATAATAGTGATAAATTTGAAGATCATCAGTAATACCAGTTAAATAGCATGTAATGTCAAATGTATTTCAGATGAAGGGGAAGGTTAGCTTATTTTATCTAGATCATCAAGTGAATTTAACAGTGATATTGAAGTAATGTAGTTGAACAATATTTATATCAAGTCCCTGGTATAGAGGTTGATAGACAATAGGCATCTATAAAGTTTAATACACTATTCCTACTGGATAGTATTCTCTGTAAATATGCTGGCTCTCTATAAGTCCTTGGCTTCAGTCCTGCAGTTTTGAAATCCACTTGCTTTTACTTTTAATTAATGCTGTTAATCAAATTTTACTTCCACTTATCCAGCCACAATGAATCAAATTTCAGTTAATTTATTCAAACTGAGATAAGTGGCATAATAAGTAGCGTAGTCTTCTTTGAATGAGGCTAAATATGAATTATCTTTCAAATATCTTTGCTTTGAAGACCATCCTGGTCTATGTTTTTCTGTTTTGTAGAAGTAAACACGACTGTGGCAAGAACCAGTTTTATCTGACCAATGAATAAACACATTTGTTCTTCTCCAATTAATTGTTATTGGTAGAGATACTGACATAGCTGGAATATCTGAGCATCTAAATAAATGACTTGAAATTACAAATGAATGAAAGCATACAATTATAATTTCAACAAGAGCTGTGTTTACTCAGTATCACAGGAATTTTCCAGTCTAAATAAAGATTTGAATAAATAAAAACTTTTATTTGAAATGGATTTTGTTGGAATTTTTTCTAGGAAGTAATTAAAAATGTTTTTAAGATGATTATGTTGTATATCATGACTATATTATATACCATACATTAGCCAAGACATTTAAACAAAACACTTTCAAAAGGTAAGGTAATGTAAATGTATTTTGGAATATTATCTCTTTTAATTTTTCCAGGAAACATCTAGATTAACTGGTTGAAATTATGGATTAACTGGATGAAATTGTCACCTGTGTTCTCTAGTGTTTAGGTGTCTGAGATCCATTTAAGGGCTTTGATCTGAACCTGTATCCTTAAGGAAAAACATAGAATCATAGAATGGTAGGGATTAGAAGGGACCTTTAGAGATCATCTAGTCCAACCCCCCTGCAGAAGGAGGTTCACCTAGAATATCTTCCTTTATGTTTTGAACTGGCTAATCTGTGTTTATTCCCATTTCAAAAACTCTAACAAATTTTAATTGCAAAATAAACCCACCAAAAAACCATTTCTATTTGTCTTATTTTTCTTATATATAAAATTAATTCTAGGACTACATTTAAGGATGTTGACATTGTGTCCAATATTTGCTTGAGTGAAAATCCTCCTAAGAAAATATAGAAAATTCAATGGTTTAAAGCAAGGAAGAATGCAAGGCTTAGCAAAGTATAAGGTGTTCCTTGTTTTCCTTATTACCAAGAGAATAAGTAAGCACATATATTTTTCTAGCTGTACCTTCTTTATCACAAGATCTTGTTATGCAGTATTTTTTCAAATGTATAAGGCTGTATAGTATCAGAAATTCCTCCAATAGATTCTCATCTACATATTCTCCTTCCCGTGGATGAATTCAGTGTATTGGATGTTTTAAATTTTTCAATGCACAACTTTTTTTTCCTTTTTACCACACTTCAGATAATTCTTTCGTCCTTTTGAAGTCTGAATGCTGAAAGTGGTGACAGTGCTCTCATATTTACATATCAAATGTGTAAATTGCATAAACTCTTAGTCCTCCTTCTTACTGTACTGTTTTAAGATTGTTCCAAGACTGCATTTATTTGCCTAGCAATATGAACAATATGAGCTGTCTTGACCAGAACATGTCACTGAGAAGCCCTGTTCAATATTTATGAATGCCTTCCACCCTCACCTTTTCAAAGTCACATTTATATTACT
The DNA here is from genome assembly GCF_028858725.1 of Colius striatus. Classification (NCBI taxonomy): domain Eukaryota; kingdom Metazoa; phylum Chordata; class Aves; order Coliiformes; family Coliidae; genus Colius; species Colius striatus. The sequence continues at coordinate 12,382,399 of NC_084762.1, forward strand.
TATACTGTAGATCTGGTCTGTGTGTCGTGTTTCTAGATGGATGATTTCACCTGTAGCAATATTCAAATTTAGTTTTATACATTGTTCTGTCTGTTCTATCTTAATAAAATGTATATTTCAATGAGTTTTCTGTGGACTTCAGAAAGAAAGCTGGCAGGATAACGTACTGTAAACAGAGGCACCATTAATTTCATAACTAATCTTTAGAAAATGAAATTCTGTTTAGAAATCCTGTACTTTTCCTAGGAGATCCTTAGGGGAAGTAAGGACTTGATGTGACATTGCCAAGCTATACGTTCTAGATAGAGTAACACACATCAGTTTAACAGCTTTAGGAGTAAACAATTAAAATAGCAATATAGTAACAAACACACAAGACAGTAGTACAATTATCTAGGTCAAAATGACAGCAAGTCCTTTGATTCACTAATACTGGGCTGAATCTAATATCCAGGTGTGTAATGGCTTCCACAGCCATGGTAATAAGGCAGGCTGGCAGTAGGTGAAGCAGTGTTGTCTTTGGACAAATGATGGATAGGATGATAGGCTCAAGACATTATGAATTTCCTGGTCAGAATATTCTCTTTTGCTGAGTTCTAGAAGCACTGTCTGAACTTGTTAACCAGTGAACATATCCCACCTTTGTTCCCCCTCTCTGCCTGTTTTTCCCTTTGAGTGTATGGTGCCTGGAAATACTGTTTAACTGCTAAGACTGATGAGAACGAATGCTGTATGTGCAGCTCAGTGTAGCAACTTTTGAACATAGAGTCCAATGGATACAAAAATCTGGATGAAAGTCTAGAATATCTAGAAAAAAAAAAAAGATGTACCATGGTTCTGATTCAAAACCACTTGCTAAGTGCAGTCTGTGTTGTTTCCTTTGACCTACAAAACCTAAGTGATTTAGCAAGAAATCATTGAGGTACATTTAGCAATGTAAGGTTCCCCTCCTCCATAAGTACTGCTACTATGGATAAAAACCAGGCTCCAAACTGATTGGTACAGGAAGAGGTGAGGATGAGAGGGAAGAGTTAAGTGTTCATGGCTTATTAGTTGTGGTTAGCTTGCATTTTACTGAACAGTACTTTTCATAGCATTCTTTTCATGGCATTCTTTTCAGCTTTAACTAAAATGGTCTGAGCAGGAACCTTTTCAACATTTCTGTAACATAAACAACTTTGCACATTTAAAAAACATCTGAATGTCAGATGTTAAAAGATTTCTTTATACAAAATGGATATTAAATGACATTTTTTATAAAAACCAAATGTTAAAAAACATCTGAAGAACCGTAACATTTTTGCCATAACAAATATTCAGGTATCATTTTTATATTTCTTCCTGCTGTAGATATAATTTTACTTGTTAGTATTCACTCCAGAAGCTTGATTTTTTTAATGAACTTTTCTTTTTTAATCCATGTTTCTTTTTTTTTGCGGTAATAATAATAATAATAAATTATTGAATGTATCTATTATATTCCATTTGTACTCTTAACCTCAAAATTGTTCAGTTAAATAATATGTTTTTCCTGAACCACACATTATTAGCCATTTCTGTTTATGTAAACCATAGATGTCAAATGTAATTCATTATAATTCACATTATAATATTTTCTGCTAATACTTCAATATTTTTTTTCACATTTTATATATATGTGCCTTGGTAACACATAGAAAACATTACACTAGTACAGATGGTTTATTATTTCGGATATCATTTTAGAAGTCCGACGTTTGACGCTCGTTTGCTCTTTTTTATTCTTTTTAGTGCCACACTTAGACTGCATATCACTGTTTTGTCCTCTGATGACGTGATTATCTCATTTTAAATTAAGCTTCAGAAGCCATCTAGCAATAGCCAATAAACAACAATGCAAATTACATTCAATGGAAAGAAATAAAACAGAGCTCTTGGTATCTGAATTTAATTTATAAGAAAGCATTGAATCAGCAAGAAATGTTTACCTGGTAACATGTTTTTACATATTGAAAGTATCATCATCTGGTTTAATACTCAGCAAAGCTTTTGTTGTATAGATAAAATATTGAAAGGCTCTTTCCTGCTCTAGAAAGAATTATTGTACAGAAAAATAATATCATATGTGATCAATGTAATTTATTTTGATGTAACTTACTGGTACTTTGGTTTCTTTTGATAGCAAATTCTCAGCAATTTCAGAGATGAGAGATTAAGAAAATCTATTAGGTTTAAAATACTAGATTTATGTCTTTACTGTTTCATGACTATTGTCTACAGAAGAGCTGAGAATGTCACCTTATCTTAAGAAATCACCTTGGAAGTAGTTTGACCTTAACAGTAGCAATTTTTAAAATAACATCTACTAAAATTTTTTCACATACTTGGTTTCATCTCACTATGTTTAGCTGTTAGGCCTTGAAACAATGAGACAATGCTATGGATCAGTCTCCTATCTTACACATTTGACTTGGGATATATGGGAATATTTTACTTCATTTATTTATTTTAATTAGAAATAACTTGATAGCCACTCCATTGAGAACGTTCTTCAGCATTCTTTACAGCTCATTTCATTTACCTGTGATGTCTATTCTTTAGACTTTCATTTAGGTTTCAGCTTTAAAATAACAATTTTAAATTTATTTTAATTGTAGTTGATTATTATTTTTTTTCATCCATCCCTACATCAATGTATAGCAAACAAATGAGAATGAATCACAAAAGTGTGTATTAAAGTTTTTTAAAATGATATGTAGAATCTTGCTCTATAATTTAGAAATCCAAAAAAAACCAGGACAGCTGTTGAGGCAAATTACTTTTCATGGGCTCTGGCACGGGGAAGCTTATTCATCATTTCAACATATAAGTTTTGTAGATCTATAAGTACCACATGAGCACACACATACTCTTCCCAGTTACTGTCTGTAAAATTGGGGGCTTACCAACTCAAGCACAAAAAGTTGGCAAATCCAGTTTACCTGGAATGTATGGGTACATAATTAGATATCTTCTTTTTCTGAAGAGTGATTGTGATTTGGTATCAATATTAGACTGACCTGAGATAAAAATGAAGTTCAGCTGTCTAATACAATATTGACTTCTGTGATGATCCAGACCACCTTCCCTTGGATGCGTTGCTATGTTGGAGTAAGCCAACACCAAGTTCTTGTCTTTATCACCTGTGTGATGATTCAAGACACTCTGACACTCTCTCATCTTGTCTACCAGTGCAGTGATTTGAGAAAATTTTGTAGTCTTTTGTCCAGTTGCAAGTGTAGTGAGTTAGAACTATTATGCTCTCCCTTATTGTGTCTAAACTCATACTGTGTGGAAAGCCTATCACTGACTCCAACTGCCTGGCCCATTCTGGGAGATGCAAGAGTTACCTCAAAAGCACCATTTTAAAAATGAAGAATCGCAGACCAAAGTCTGTCATCTTGCAGTTCCATAGCTGGAGGTCTTAAAGTGAGGCCCTTTGAGCTCTCTGGGACTGCAGCAGGCTGTGCCCCTGATTCTTCCCTTCAGCTGGGATGCCTCTCAGGGTAACGGACCTTGATGATTTCCAAATTGTCCACCAGTATAATGCTGTCGAAGGGCTAATCGTTGTTTGATGACAAATGTTAGTGGAAGACAGTAAGGGATTCACTACAACATGGTTCTGTGCGGATTCAAAGTCATGGTTAAGGATTAACAACTTGGAATATAAAGGTTATTTCATTTTGGCCAAAAGGAGAGAAACCTAAGTTAGCTACTTTTCTATATATTTTTAGGAGTGGGGGACAGATGACTCAGAAGTTTTATTATGTTTTGAGCAAACTTTACTATAAAATCATTGTGTTGATTTGAGCAGATAATATTTATCACTCTGATAACTAGCATATTAAAGTGTTGTTAAAGAAATTCTTATTGTCCCCTGTATTAATTCCTTTAAGACATAAATTCCATTGGTCAAGTCTGAGACTAGGTTTGGATCCAGCTTCACCTAGGCTGCTTTTGAAAAGGAGTGTAGAAAGCAAGAGAACAATTCTGAACCTTATGACTCACTGGGAGAGTCTCCCTTAATCTTTTCTTTTGTTTACAGTGTCTGTACAAATAACCTTATACCAACTCCAACATGATTTCCCCTTGCATATGTCTGCACAGGATTAAGTATTAGAGTGAACCTTGACATTGAACTCAGTTAAGTTGGCTTTCACAAATTGACACTAACATCACTTTTACTAATACCTTTGATGGTGTTTTCTTTAAGTGATTCAACATCTAAATCACTCATCTGTGACAACATTGCACTGTAGACCTTAAGAAATGATGAACAAGATTGCTGTATTGATGCTTAAACCTTCATATACCAATTACAGGGGGGAACAGTGTCTCTATATGGATCTACAATCTAACTCTAGGTATGCTTAAAAAGTTTGTATTTTACGAAATTTCCATATCTTTAGTGCTAAGGATACTGCAAATTTACTTTCTGTTGTGAACTGTAGATAGATTCCTAAAATAATGCATGAAGTAGTGATTTTTTTACATAATATACCAGGTTGAAATGTTTACCTATAGGCAGCTATGTTTGTTAGACTAGTAATATTAACAGTATTTAAAACATAGTTGATCAAAATCAGATCTTATTTTAACTTTCAAATGCAATAAACCAAGCATTTCCAAACATACTGTCTCTGCAAGAATTAAATCCTTGAAAATAAAAATGAATGATACAGTGCACATCATTCCAAGATGACCTTAACATTGAATTACAACGTTGTTGGATACAGACATTTCTTAAAAAGAGATTCTTAAGAGTTTGATATTCCAGATACATTTGTGAACTTCATTGAAATTTGGTTGTTAATATATTGTTCTGCATATACTCCAAAATATCCAATATATAGAATGATTAAAAAAGAAGTTAATATTGTTATTGATGACTTTTACATTGTCCGGCCATTTTATCTGCACATACAGAGCCACTATAAAATAAGCTACTGAATAACTCATTTTCTGCAATCATTATGCTACATGTCAAATATAAAATGTAGGAGCCTGAAGAGTGTGAAGATAGTCTTCAGAGGACAACTAAACATAATTCATCTAGTTTACTCAAAGGAAGCATTAGGCTTTAAAGGTTATCATGAATATTTGGGATATGCCTGTTTAAATAGCTCTCAAAAGTATGTGCTTACCTATCTACTCTTAGGTGGGGTGGTACTTTTTAATTTCAAAACCTAGTAGATTAGTTGTATGCAGACATTTTCTTTTATGGAATGAAGGTGCTGAGAGTCCAGCGCAGGGCCACCAAGATGATCAGGGGACTGGAACATCTTTCATACGAGGAAAGGCTGTGGGAACTGGGGCTGTTTAGTCTGGAGAAGAGGAGACTGAGGGGAGATCTTATTAGCATTTATAAATATCTAAAGGGCCAAGGAGTAATGGGATGAAGCTGGAACACAAAAAGTTCCACTTAAATGTAAGAAAAAACTATTTCACTGTGAGAGTGATGGAGCCCTGGCACAGGCTGCCCAGAGGGGTTGTGAAGTCTCATTCCTTGGTGGTCTTCAAGACCTGCCTGGACATGTTCCTATGCGACCTGATCTAGGTGACCCTGCTTCTGCAGGGGGGTTGGACTAGATGGTCTCTAAAGGTCCCTTCCAACCCCTACCATTCTATGATTTAATATCTCTTTTGCTGTTGACTCAAGCTAAATAATGAAATCTGAGTAATTAAGAGTATGGCCAAAATGTACGTGCAAAAATTGCATAATTTCTTAGAAAATGCACTTCTAGTATCTTGTTTTGAAATGTTTTTCAGTAAAGGTGTTTTGACCAAAGTCTTTTCCTCTGGATTTCTGTTTTAGCTGTTGGAATTGGACTTTTCAGTCAAAACCTCTTAATAATTTAATTATTCATTCTTTATTCTGAATATAGATGCATGTATATGTATTTCTACAAAACTTACTGTGCAAATGCCATAAATCAAAACACTTTTAACTTTAATGCTCAGAATAAAGTTGTGGTGAGTAGAATTGGCTCCAAAAATACAACCTCTATAAATGGAATCATCAGAATTGAATAATTAAAAAAACCCATTAATCATTGCAGAAAAATGAGGCTATTATTTCAGCTGGGTTCTACTTCTTGACCTCTGTTTTCAGTTTTAGGGACATGCATTTATCTTAATTTTACGACAGGCATAGGTAAATAGTTTAAAAATACAAGCAAGATTTCTAATCAGAAAGCATCTGTACAAGTTCTGCTTCCTAATTTCATCAGGTAAAGAATGCACTGTTTTAAGAAATAGTTTTCAGAAATATACTCTTTAAGTGCAGCTGTATTTCTTGATGAGCTGAAATAAATTAAGGTAAAAATGACAGAAATAAAATTTATGGCAACAAATGACTGTTAGAATTTTGTCAAGTGAGATTTCCAGATTCCCCTGGCTTTTCTTCTGCTGCAGATGCAGTGAAAATGTTCTGAAATGTCTTCAGGATGGAGTAGAATATCTTCATTACTGACATTGGCTAGATTTTATAAAAATTTTTAAAACACAATAAGTTCTTAAATTCTTTGGAATTCAAAACTGGGAATTAATGAGTGTAGAAGTAGCAATGACTACAACGACTAAAATTTTCTAACACTCCCTGCCCTTCCTGTCACTTTGTTTTTGTGTAAAGTAATTTTGAAATTGAGTTTGTTGACAACACTTTTTTGTGCTAAAACTGTAATTTTAGTCTGTCTCCTGGTTTTGAGCACAAGGTATATGTGAAAGTCTCTATATAGAAAATTAAATTTAATTCCATTTAATTGAAACAGCTTAGAGCTAACTGTTGAAATTGTAAAGACAGAAAGAGTCTTCACTGGACTGGGCCTTAAACATGTGAAGTTTACTGAGTTTGAGATGAACAAGCTGAGAATATTTTCTCCCTAACATGAGTAATTTTTTTTTCCACTTCTGATTCCCATCCAATTTAACAAAGTTATTATCTTCCAAAGGTAATACTTATGTTTATTGCAGGTGAAGAAAGGAGTCAGTTTTAGCAGTATACTTAGAACAGGGAAGACATATGGGTCATGTGACTCCTGGACAGCAGTCACTTTAATCCTTTGACGTAGGAGTTGCTCTGCTTGGAGAAGAGATAGGCTATTAAATATACAGAAGTGATTCTGTGGCTGAAAATTAGACATCTTATGCCTAGTATATGTGAGGAGGCCTCTCCCTGAGGAGGAAGGAGTAGCAGAAACACCAACTGACCCCAGCCTCCATTTCCTTTCTCCCTGCATAGCTTGGGGAAAAGGAATTCGAGAAATCAGGAGGAAAGTTAAGCCCAGGAAGAAGGGAGAGGTGGGGGGAAGGTGTGTTAAGATTTAGGGGTTTTTTTTCATTATCCCTGTCTGATTCAATTGACAACAGATTAAACTGATTTTCCACAATTCAAGTCTCTTTTATCTGTGACAATAAATTGGTGACTGATCTCTCTGTGTTCTTATCTCAATCCATCAACCTTTTGTTATATTTTCTCTTCCCTGTCCAGCTGACAAGGGGAGTGATAGAGCAACTTTGGTCAACATCTGGTGTACAACCAGGATCAATCTACCACTGAGTGGCAGAAGAAGATGTATTTATCATGCAAAATTACAGTAAACTCAGAATGCTCATTAATGTCTTAAAATAGTGAACATGGACATGACAGATTTAGGAAGATTTTTGTTGTGGGTTACGGTATTATTTTAAACGTGTTCTTTTCCATTCCTGTTAAACTGAAGCTTTCTCACATGCATATGAACCTTAGAAAATCTAGCACAATTTGGAAGTTTATCTTCCCAGACATACTTTTCTTGCTTATCTGTGTTATGGATTTGCATAATTCCAGTTTTAATGAAGAGGCCATTTGCTGTTAGCATTTTCTGAAAGGCTAATTTTACTTGCAATAGATGCATCAGTATATTTTTAACAGATTTTAAGCATTATAGCTGATTTCACACAGCATGAGAGATTCTATATGTCAGGCTTAAAAAAGCAAAGGCTTACAGAACTTCATTGTATTATAAAGTAACCTGTGCAGAACCTTATTCTTTAAAACACATAATTCTCTACAATTACTGATGAGAGAGGTGGAGGTTATCAACTGGTTCTTGCTGAGTAGTGGACTTTACAAGAACAAAATATACCAGGTAATATCCCACTTCTTATTATGAGTACATATTCAAGCTTCTAGCCTGGGTAATGAGAAAGTAGCTTGCCTTACTTTGTGTGAAGTAAGTACAATACCAGATGTGTGATGCAGTGTTCTGTCTGGCCTGTTTTTTCTGCTTTCTCAAGATTGTAAAAGTTGGGAAAAAAAGCAATAGCAGGAGTGCTAGGTAATAATATTTTTGGGTTTACTAATGATCTTTTTATTGAAGGGAAAGTGAAGTTAAAGATGATGATTGCTTAGGATTTGCGTGCTTCAGTTATAGAGATGTATTAAATTCTTTTCTGTAGATCCTTTTCCCAAATAATCAAGTGTAAAAGCATCTTGTTCTATCCTATAGTAAAATCTTTCAGGAGATCAAGTATCTGTTAAGATATCTAAACCACAGCAATGCTAGCAGCATTCAAAGCAAAACAAACTCCAAAACAACAAGTAAATGAGGAAGGACTTGTTAATATAAAAATCAGGTCATAAATAGTATAAACCAAATCCATTTTTTAATGTAAAATTCAAACAATTGCTAAGCTCAGCCTGTATCTGTGGCTGTTTACCCTGTTTTGCTTCTATTTAAAATATACTATTTTAGCAGTAAGCATCTTAACTTCAAGCAGACTTCTATTTGTACTGTTGAATTTACATATTCTCTGATGGTTTGATATGATCTCAGGAAATGTAAATATAGAGCAGGACAGGCATTTTTCTACATGACAGGTATAACAACGAAAGGAAGAATCTTCCTATGAAGTCACAAAAAAGATTGAATAGATATGATAGAGAAACAAGTCCTATTCCTATTTTGAGGTGAAACAATTTAATCCATTGGATTTTCCAGATTGGAATTGTGCAGTTATGTAAAACTAATCCTTGTGCTCTGAGGATGCTCTCCTTTAATATCAACCATGTCTCCTAGCCTCTTTCATTCCAGGACAATTTCTTATACAATTATACTAAATAGTTTCCTTAATAGACCAATATCTGCTCTTCTAAAGTCCAGGATTGTAATTCTGATGTTTTTCTTGCTTACACCTCTCAGGAACTTTAGGCTCACGGTTGCGGCAGCCAAGCCTCTGCTTAACTTCATTCAGTTTCTTCTTTCTTTGTGCGTAGCATGTCCAACAGAGCACCTTCTCTAGTCAGTAAATTGGTAAAAGATTGTCTTGAAGATATTCTGAAAGTGTCCTGGACTGCTTACACCAGCTATAGTGATCTTCCAGAAGGGGTGATTAAAGCATCCCATGAGTACCAAGGCTTGTGACTGAGGTTTTCTCCAGTTGACTAAAGAAGGCTTCATCCACCTTCTCTTCTTGGTCATTTGGTATCTAGCAGATACCTGTTACATCACCTGTGCTAGTCTGGTTTCTGGTCCGTAACTCTTACCCACTACTACTCTGCTTTGTCTTTGACTTCAAGGCAAAGTTTTTTACATTTGAGCCACTCCTTGACATCAAGCACAACCTCCTCCTTGCCTTCCCACCTCTATCCATCCACTGCAGCACTCCTGTCTAGAGAGCTATCCCACTATATCTCCATAATCCCAGTGACATCATAGCTCTGCATCTTGGTTTGGACTTCTCATTTCTCCTATTTGTTCTCTATACTACATCTGTTTGTATACAGGTATTTGGCATGGGCGGCCCCAAGAAGCCCCATGCTCTCCAAGCATAAGAGCATCCCCTTGAATACTACTACTGAGACACATCTACTTTAGCCCTGTGCCCTTTTTTCTCTTCAGATAATGGCAATGATACCCTTCAAACATAGTTTAAAGTACTTCTCACTATGTTAGCAATTGCAAAGACATTCCCACCCCACTGTTATATATTTCATCCCTACACAGTAGTGCTTACTGCTTACAGAGAACCTTGCAATCACAGAAGTCAAAGTCCTGCTTGCAACATCTACTGAATGAGTTCACTTTTTCTGGAGCCTTTCCCTCTTACTGTAAGGACAGAGATATCACTTGACCCCCTTACCTTTCACCTCATTCCTTGAGCTCTGAAGAACTCTTAATACACTTAACTGTCTTGTTACATTTGATAACGCTATGGGTGTTCATATGAAAAAGCAGCCAGGGATGAGGGCCCTCAACATTTCTTCTGCAACATCTTGGATCTTAGCCCATGGTAAGTAAGAAGCCTCCTGAAAAGTCAAGTCAGGTTGGCAGAGTTGCTTTCATGCCTGCAGGAAGGGGTCTTATATAACTACTACATGCCTTTTTACCTCTATTTAGTCTCAGTTTGCTCTAATGAAGCCCTCTTAACCAGTGGGTTAAGCCCACTTAACCAGTGTTGAGAGCTCTGTAAAGATTGCTGAAATTGCAGATCTGTGGATGGAACAGGAGCTTTTCTGCTGTTGCTGTACCGTTCTTTCATCTGGCAGCTCAGTACTTTCACCAGAGCATACTTCCCATAGGAGAGACCCCAGACCATCTTCACAGCCCCAAATCCAGGCAGTAGCCAGAGCCTCAGCTGTGTCAAGGCCATTAGCAGCAATCAGTACTGGAGCATGTGCCTTGCAGTATGATGAAACCATCACTGCACCAGCTGCATATGGTTCTGCTCAGTCCTAAACTATGATGGCAGGTACCTGTGTGCCTCTCTTTACTGCTTTGACAGTGGCCGTGTCTGTCCACTGTCCCTCACTTAAGCATCTCAGTCTGGCAGTCAGTGCTTCCCAACACCAATCTGCACATAAGGCAAAGCCCCAGCAGATCTGGAAGCAGAGACTAGAGGTGCTCTGCAAACTGAGAGCAGCCACCACAAAAACCCATACCAACAGCCTTCAAGGCACCCTGCCAACCAACCACCACCTTGTCACCACTCTGTCAAAGCTGCGCTGCAAATAGCATCACCTGCACTGGCCCATTCCTGCCACACTGCTTCTTTGCAATCCCATCTGAGCCTCCACACTGCCTTCAGCTGTACTGGTGGGTGCTGCTGGTAGTGCTGTCCTCAAAGCAGCTGCCTCCAAGGCTGACTCAGTTGTTACAGCCTGAAAAGCATGTTACATGCAGGGTTTACTCTAAGACATGCAGCTGTGATATGACAAGTACTAAAACTACATCTTACTGGATGGTGACACTGAGAGATGTCAGGCTAACAGGAAATGTACAAAGAAGTCAGGCATACTAAATATTACATTTCAGTTTTTAAATAGCCGTGAAAACAATGTATCAGTTTATTCTTTTCCAGAAAACATTTTCTGTCTATAAAATTTTTATTATTATAAACTAAGGTGACAGGTTTTGCCTGCAGCCAGTTTAAAACTTTTAAATGTTGTTTATCAATGGTTTCCTACAAATATTACTGCAAACATAGATTTTAAGTGCTGTGGAATTTTACAGGTGGCTTTTCATTCAGTACGTGTATGTGCTTAGTTTTTGCTTCCCTGAATCCGAGGACAATGTGATCTCTGTACATTTTAAAGTACACTTGGATAGCTCTTTACCTTTTGAACTCACTGGAGAATTTTAACATTTTTTAACAGTGCCATGATCTTGGAGATAACTCTCTTTAACATTTTGTTAAATTGGACAGCTGAGTAAAGGAAAGGTTGCAACTGGAGGACACTGTTAATATATAAGAGAGAATCCACAGTATGAACAATATATCCTTCTACAAAGATGTAACCTGGGGAAAAGTTTCATTCATAGCTGAAGCCTTTCTGAGGCACCAGAGTGGCAATGGATCTAACCAAAGACACGGTTAGATCCAGGATTGCAACTTGTCTGTCCCTTGTGACTGACTGGCCTGGAACATCACATACATTTTTCAGTTTAAATAGCTTTATGGGAGGATGGGTAGAAAAGAGTTATAACTTTCTGCACTGCTATTTTGAACAGTGAGAAATAAAGTTATCTGCAGTACCTGCTAATGGATAGTCAACTTCAATGTGTATGGCTTTAAATAAACATAGCTTGTCAGTATTTAGCAAGAGCAGCAGAACTATCACAGGGGCTGTTTTACAATAATAAAATGACAAAGGTACTGTTTAAAGATTATTCTGTTTTCACTTGTTTGCTTTGCCACCTCCACCACCAAACTGCTTGTTACTTTCCTACTATCTGAATTTAGCTTTCCCACCATGTCTGAGGCAAAAATATGGCTTACATTCTGTCTAATCAGCTTAAAAAAAAAAAGTCTATTTAGTTTAAACTGTCAATAAAGGTGGTTTGAGAAGCAAATATTATCCACTGTTAGCACACCTGTACAATTACTCCTTTAGCAGAGCATAGGCAGTAAGAACCAGAGTCCATATGTATATCAGCTGTACAATTACTTATATTCATACAGGCTTACTGGTTGGTACAACTCTCTTTTTCTCCGTGTGAGTTCAGGTAGCTAACAAAAGTATTAGGTAGTTACAATAACTCTTTAGTCCTTTCCTATTTTATGTTGTTGAAGAAAAATTTCCAATCCATTCTTGAAAGTTGTTTCACAGCAAGGGTGTGTGATGAAACACAAACCTCATCAGCATTTGTTTTAAAAAAGCCAAACAAAAGAGTTATTAAATTATTCCAAAGGATTACATTTAAATGAAACAATATAAATCTATAACCAAGAAAAAAGAGATAGCTTATGAAATATGAGAGATTATGAAAAAAGACACTCTTGTGCTCAATGCCACTTAGCTGAATGCAGATGTTTACCAGGAGTTTCTTCATGAATGCTGAATATTTTGTTGAATACAATAGCTGAAACAAATTTATAAACCATATTCTCCAAATACCATATACATAGAATGACAGAGTAATTTCTTATTAAAATCCAGTGTAAATTTAACCTACTTTCTGATTTATCACAGACATAGTTAAGACTGCATGATTAGAGTTACTTTGAATGACATATTTGCATTCTATCAACTGTAGTGCAAAACCATACTGTTAATGAAGGCAAAATTCTGACAGCATTTGAAAGAGGAGTAGGATTTTCTTCAGCTTATATGTTTATGGTGAGATTTTGAGATACCCATATCTCGAGAGAGATGTGCTTATTTTCCTCTGTGAGTGAGGGAGCCCTGGCACAGGCTGTCCCAGAAAGGTTGTGGAGTCTCCTCTGGAGGTTTTCAAAACCAGTCTGGACATGTTCCAGTGTGACCTAATTTGGGTCAACCTTCTTTAGCAGAGGGTTGGACTGGATCATGTCTAGAGGTCCCTTCCAACCCCTACTGTTCCATGAGGTTATGACTATACAACTAGTGAGCTTTTCAGATCTATGCACACATACACCATAAATATACTCCATGTATATTGGAACACATCTGTATACCACCCATTCCATTCCATTCCATTCCATTCCATTCCATTCCATTCCATTCCATTCCATTCCATTCATATGGTTACCGTCTACTGTAGTGCACATCTTAAACCTGATCATCGCTTTGTCTAGAGTAACAAAGACTAAAGAGTTGTTTCATGCAGAATTGACAGCACTTCAACTAGCCATGCAGATTGCCTATGGAAAGTTGTTGTAGCTTGGCACTGGGACTCCTGTGACACTGGCAGACCAAGTTGCAATAAGGCTTTCTGCCTGTTTCACAGATGGCTCTGAACGCAAGCAGCCAAGACACACAGAACACTGTGCCTTTCTGCAAGCCAAAATCCCCGCATGGTGTATTTGGAATTGTTGTTTAGCCAGCTTGGATTTAGATCTGTTTTGTGTTATCAAAACCATAGTATCTGCAGCAGTCTGTAGCATGGCTGAGGTTTTCACTACATTATTATGAAGCTCCACAGCCTCAATGCAATTTGTGTTTATTCCTTTATCTGTAAGAAATTTTCCAAAATGTGGGCCAATCGCCTTGCGTCAGAAAAGTGCCTTTTACAATAGATCAGCCTTCTTGTCCCTTTTTCACATCCAGCTGTTTTGTTATTAGGCCCTTGTGTAATGTTAATCCTTCCTGATGTATTCAGTGACAGCTATTGAAGCCCTACTCGGATTCGACTGTGTAATTACTCAGACATTTATAATGGGTAAGAGGAATGGATCAAAATCCTGAAATAAAAATCTTCCATCCAAATTTTTTGTTAATGTTCATGTTAAATTTTGGAAACTGAGCTTTTATAAGTGACCTGAAAAAATATTTAACTAGGACAATTTCATGCTGTCTCTGATTCTTTGTGGGTGGTAGGTATCCACTGTCAAATATTGTCAGTGAAAAAAAATCACTGTACCCTTCTGCTATTTCTTATTTTATTCAGGAACAAAAATACCCCAGCATGGGAAAGTATTTTTTACAAAGTAATTTTTTTGAGCTTGTATTTCTTATCATATTTTCAAGGCAAAGTTGGTCCATCCAAAGAGAATGGCCCCAAACTCTCAAGCATGTAAGTTTAGGTACTGAATATGAATGTGAGTAATTTAAGTTTAGCAATATCTGGAAAGATTTATCTTTGTGACAGAAGGTGGCATTTAGTTTCTAATAACTGCCTGAAAGCAGGGAATTTGGTGATGAGGTAATTCGATGTGTATGGTAGAAAGGTGATTAGAGCTGGTAAGACATTTGCAATGAGCTATTTCAAAGTAAAGTATCAAAATCTTTTTCAGGTCATAGAATCATAGAATGGTTTGGTTTGGAAGAGACCTTAAAGGTCACCTAATTCGGATTGTCTTCTTAAGAATACTGTAAATATAGGATTGATTGAGATGTTTTAATCAGTGGACGAGACACTTTAAATGTGCTATAGGATATCTACATAAAATAATTGTGTAAATGTAATGATTTATTTTAAAAAGACTTCTCAAAGGTGGCTTCATTGTGAAGTCCATTTGCCAAATCTTTTCTCTGACAGATGTGGTTTTATAAAGGTTTGCCTTTTAACAGTGCTTCCTTAATTACAGAAATTAAAAATCTTACATTTTGTCTTTTAATTCTGCTGAAACAATTTTCTAGGTTTCAGTTTGAATGATTTGAAATAATCATAGAGGAGAAGAAAAAACATAATGTTGGTCTCTGTTAATCTCACTGGAGCCTGATAGCCAACACAAACTTAATAGTTCCTGCAGGAATTTTCATTTGCCTCAAAGCTGAGAAGGAGATAAGGCCATTTTCTGGTGGTGGTGATGGAATATTTCAGTAGAAGCTGCTCTTGGAGTTTGAGAAATATTACCATGTTTATTAACCTCAGTTAACAAAGCCTCATGTACCTGATAAATCCCAGTTTATCAGATAGATTATTCTATTTTTCTAAAGTCCACAGGACCAAAGGCTTTTTCTAGCCAACAGCTCCTCCAGTGTTCTCTATTTGCCTGCCTATAGTCAAGTTTTCAGGTTTATGTTTCTGAACCATATATAAATTAAAGATGTGATAAGCAGTGAGGGAGGGAGAAGCTGAAGTGGATTGCAGACTTTGAGAGGGGAAGGTGACAAGCAGGGGAAGAGTGTAAGAAAAAGTGTAAGAAAGCTTTGCTCTCTCACAGCAGAGAAATGAAGGTAATTTGTTTGTGCAGGGTCAGAACCTCTAGAAACAACGTTAACAATTAGAATTCTGTTGTGCTGTGTCTTTCCTGCTAAAAAAGTGCATCCAGAGAACTCGCAGCTGTGATACATCACAATATAGAACAGAGGATATATTTGAATAAGAGAGGTTAGAGGGGATCTCTGATAGTATTAGTCATCATCAAAGACATGAGGCTAAGCATTTCAGCAGCCTAATTGTTGCTAAAATTTCTCCTGGCATCAGAGAAAAGATGATAGAGTAGATAATGAGTTAGTAGAGCCCCTATATAAGAAGGAAATCCTCCAAAACAAGAGGGCACCTCAGGAGAAAACAAGAGAAAAGCTGCTTTGAAATTGTACTGTGCTTACAATGTGGGTGTATATCACAGGGCAGCTGAGAACAGAGTTAATATTTGGCTGGCAATTGAGAAATGCCTTGAAAGAACGAATTAATGAAGGAAAGATAAAATTATGTTATGATTTGAGAAAAATATAGCAGTTTCTGCTTCTGATGCTTTATCTCTTTTTTCTAAAAGTCTCTTTTTGAGTAAAAAACAGCATTTTGTGATTTAAATAATTTTCTGAGAGGTCATTTTAGCTAGGAATAACAGACTTCTTGAGTAATTTTTTTTTTTTGAAGTCTTAAGATGAAATGTAATGATCAGAAAGAGTAATTAGTATTATCAATCTCCAGGACCCATAACCCTTCAGGTGTATATTATTGAAATTAATTAGTAGTTTTGTCCAAAAAGGAGTACCAGGATTTTGTGCTTCTGTGATTCTGTTAATATAATTTCCAAATTTGGAAATAGCCACCAAAAGCCAATTGGGAATATTGATATTTTTCTAGTAAAGTAATACTTTTTTTTTTAGCCAATTATATAACGTTTCTGAAAGGGATGTTGTATAACAGTTACTTCTGTAAAAGTGCTCTTTATCTGCTTACTCCTTCATCCTGATTCTCTTATGGCATGTATAAATATGTATAGACAATTATAGGGAATATCAAATTTGTGCATATGCAAATAGATAGATCAAATCATAGCTGAGGCTGAGTATCCATCTCCCTTTACATAGTAATAGTCAAGCAGCCCTCCTGAACACATTAAAAATATGGCTGCACGAAAGGTGTTAGTCTTCATTTTCGATTGCTTTCCATCTTCTCCTGTGCTTGATCCATCTTCCTCAAGTAATTACAGGGAACAGACATCAATGCAGAGACAGGTATGAATCTTTCTGGATCAGTTATTTACACCAATGTATTACACTTGTTTCTGTGTTTCTTAAAAACAAAAGCTTACAGTGCTACATTAAAATGTTTAATTCAATAAAGGGCAACACATGTTACTTTTGTTACAAAATGTAATCTATTTTGACATAGCAGAGCTTTCTGTTGCAGAGCGGGTTAATCTTCCTCTCTTTCCAAGCTTAAACACTGAAATACTTACAATAAAATCTGAGTGCTCACTAGAAGGTGTTCTTTTCCTCACCTGGAGAGGTTCCTTAGTCCTTGACTTGAATCTATAAGCTTTATGCTGGACATATTGTATCATGTGAGAAATCACAAAGTGGTCAGTTCAGGGAAGTCTTAACAACACATATGCACCATACATTAAAACAGTATTCCTATAATCTTGATATTTAAATGAGTCAAAAACCACCTTGCAGCACATCTTTCCCTTTTTTAAATGAGAGCTGCTATCAGTATGGGAATATATTGTAACCACACTCCTTGTGATAGAATTTTACGTGTCATCAAACACCATCCAAAAGGAAAAAGTACAGCATCTGATAGTAAAGTGAAAGTGCCTATTCATAAATCTGCAACTCTGTTAGACCTCCAGATTCCTAAAATTCTTACAAAATGGTGTTTACTTCTATAGTGTTCATAGATCCACAACATCTGTCTGGGCTTCACATACCCTCATCAAATAATTATGACTCTGTGTATTATGGATTACATCAGGAATTGGTGTAATAAAGTGAGGAATGACCAGATGCTGAAACTGTATGACACCACATGGTAGAGTAAGACCTAAAATTTGGCACTAAGGTAGTACAAACATAACATAATGTCTTCAATCCAATGGCATTTATTAACTGCCTTCCTTTTTTGAATTTTTGTACATCCATTATATTCATCCTCTCTTCTGATTTTCACTCACTCCAAACTTTAGCAAAGGATGTGTCTTGTCTTTGTGGGTTTTTGTTAGTTGGGGTGGTGGAGGGATGCATCTTTCTTGGCAGGTACATACAGTATTGTCTTTTTTTGGCCTTCTATCTTCCTTTTCTCACGATGTACTAATTTTCTCTCTGCACATTTTGTTTCCCAGGCTACACACAAAATCTAATAACGACTCCAGAATAGAGACCATTTATGTCTCAAAGCCAACAGAGACCTCTAAAAATGACCTTTCCAGTCAGTACTCAGATAGAAATCCTTAGAAGTACATGCCTTCTCTGCAGTTAAAATAAGATCTCTTTTAAGCATAAACCTGTCCAGATTCTGATGTCATTTTTGTATATGTAATAAAGATCTTTATTATATTTTGGAAGTGCAAACAGCTAGATGAGGCAGCTGGTGCATAATGGTATACATGCCCTTTTTGTATTGAACTGGCACTTTGCATTGGAATACAAATGTCTTGGCATTACAGAAATAGCTTTTCATATAGGGCCAGTTATATTTTAAAGTTACAAGATGTAAAGACCAAGTGCCATATAAGGCAGTTGGTATGTAATAGCATCCTGAATAGAATGTGAACACTCCATGGCTCCCAAGAGGCAGCTGGTTAATAATGCACAGATTTAAATGTATTTGGCAATGGTTGTTTCAAAAGGCACTATAAGGATATCAAACTCAAAGATATTTTATTCATCATTTCTTTAACCTTCATTTGATACCGTCAGATAGGATATATTGTTAGGTATAACTTACTGCCTCATTAGTATTTCACTACTTTAAGCACACTGAAAAGCAATGGGTGACATTCACCAAGTCCTCACATAATTCACATAAATTCAAGGTCTCGTATAATTTTTGGATGGGAGCATCCAAGAATCAAAGCAAAATTACAAGCCAAAAAGCAAGGAGATTATTTTTATACCACAGATTATCCATACTAATTGTAAGTTAAATCAACTTTGATTAATTTCACAGTGAAAGGTGATAATTTCCTCAATATTCAACTTAAAAATTAAATAACACCTATCTGCAAAAATATTAAGTGTAGTGCTGTATCTGTCATCTGTAAGGTGAGTTTCAAAGTTGTCATCTTCAGACCAGTTTTTCTTTCCAGAAGAGATGGCTATAGGGAGAAAATAGTAATCTTATTATAATGCAGTGATAAAAAACATGACTCATCCAGGTTTTCCTGTTTAGTGAATTGCCTTTATCAAGGATTGGATTGATATAGGCACATATATTCCCTAGAGGGGATGCTCTCTAAATGGAGATGTCTGACTATGTATGTGTTATAGACACATCTGTTGGGTAATAACAGTTCAGTCTCCTCTGTACCTAATTATGTTTTAATTGCTGTCTCTTTTTTTTCAGGAACATGTGAATAACTATCATGGAATAAAGTCGACTTGAAAGCATCACTCAGGTAAACGAGGGCTTTACTGCATCTGCCCTGTTCTAACTTATTCCAGGACTGGCCTGGGCTATGGAAATGAACTGAGTACAAATAAGTGGTGGAGGTACAGTTTACTCAAAGCATCCAGACTACGCCTACCCTGCTGTAATGGTTTAGGTACGCGTGGAAGAGTAACCAAAAAGGACAGATGGACTCCATAGCTTTAAATCTATGTAGTCAGAATGTGGTAGTAACTGAGGTAACAAGTTAGCTAGAGAAAGTCACAGAAATGGGCTGGAAGAGACAGGGACAATGAGACCATTGGTAACTAGCTGAGTTAGAAAGCTAAAATATCAAAACCAGTAGCACTTTCATGAAAAACACATCTGTGTGTTCAACACTGTGAACCAAAGGCCCAGTAAATGTAAAGACCAGGTCACCAGCCAAGACTTGGACACCTTTAGCAACTGGAGTGACTGTCTTATGTACCTGAGTCTGTGGTACTAATGACAAATGGACTACAGACCCTGATGAATGTGGTCTGGACAGAGAATGTGTAATTGTCACACAATAGAATTCACTGCCTACCCACTATACCGATCCTGCGTAGTCAATGAAATCCGAAATTTATGTCACTGAGTGGTGCAGTTCTGGTTTTGCAGCCATCCCACTCTAAATGCCTCCGTGACAACAGGCAGTATGATGGCATGGCTGGATATGCAGGATGATACTGTGCTTTTCATTTATTTCTGATGGAGGAATTGAGTCTAACAGATCTCTTGGAAGTCTTCATAGTTTTAAGGCAGCTGTCATTTGCTCCAAAGAGAATGATTATGGATTCAGTGGATTAAAAAAATGATATTGGGATTTGCAGAGGGAAGATGTAAATGACTCACAGTGAGCATTCATTTGAAGATTTTGAACAAGATAAAGATAAATGATCCACCCAAGGTGTCTCCACTTAGTCGAAAGTCAGAATATAGGCAATGAGTTGTTGACTAAGATCCATATGTGAGGAATGTGTCTTGAGAAATGCACAAGCCTCGAATGTATTCCATTATGGACATTTCAGTGAGTTCCCAAGATCACCCACCTACTCAGGTGATGCTGTGTACATTTATTCACCTCCACAGGGACTGCTCAAAATAATTATTGCTCCTTTTCCCTTCTTCTGGGTTAGTTTTTCCTTCCCTATGAAGCATGACTGAGTAGAAAATATAAAATGTAAATAGCTTAGAAAATTAATACAGAAGTTTTTACCAAACATGGAGAAAAATTGTATTTCTAGGTACAGTTGTTTATTGTTTTCTAATGCAGCAAATTCTGAATACTAAAGAGAAACACTATTCATTGTTGTATTGAACTTCCTGAATGCTCTATTGTGCCCTGCACATTTTTCACTTTTAAGTATGCAAGTTAGGTTTACAATGGTAAGTTCAATAGGGAATATGGTTTGAAGTAGTGTAAATGTGAAAATATATCTCTCAGCATTTATGAGAGAAGGATGGCAATACGTTTTAGTACTTTGCCTCCCAAATCATCCTAATGCTGTTACAGTCAAAAACCATTTCACCTGCCTCTGAAGAACAGCTGTCTCTGACAATGGAGTAGTGCAATTGCTGACTGAAATGTTACATGTAATTGAAAACCAGAAAAAAAAATTATAGAAATGTAAATTAATGGAATAGAGGAAGTTTGTGTAGGCAACCAGAGATTTTCAACTTCCAGAAGCCGTAACAGGAGTTTTAGCAACAAAAGTATCTGTAAGATTTGCATTTAAATCTAGTTTGAGATGCATTACCACTAATGACAACGCTCTTGTAACCTTTAAGAGGATTTTATCTTACCATAGATCCCACACAGTAGAAATCTGTTAAATCACTTGACTCTGTTGACTTCCTGTTAGAACATCTACTTTAATGACCAGATGTCAGTAAGCCTAATTTGTGAGAGCTGATAATATTTTAGGCTAAGATAATGTAAATGATTTTCAGTGATATGTGTATGTATATAATTATATGCATGAAAATATCTTGATTGCCACTACAGGTCAAGTGTTTGCATGTGGTTATGGCTGGCCAGATGCCTGGCTTCCAATGTTTAGTTGCTAGTTCGTGCTGTATGAAGACTCAAATCAGGCACTCCTGTCTTTAAATTTTAGAATAGCATCTGAATAGATGCTGAATAGATGTTTAACATCCAGAGGAGAGAAGATTAAACATTTCCTTTTCCTCTGTTCATATGCTAATAAAAACTTCTACATTATCTAACGTTATTAAAAGCTTAATTATTTTGGAGGGAAATTTGGAGCTGACTCTGCACAGACTCTGTTTGAAGCTAACTGCCAGGTCTGGATTCAGTACACATGGAGTGGTGGGAGGTCAACTGTTTGCTCTGTGATGAGTGATTTCTCGATCAAGTAGGAAGGAAAGTGATGATGTGAAGATTTCTGGCACTGTTGCTGTAACTTGGGATTGAGGCATGAAGTGCTCATTGCCAAATAGCACCTGCAGCTGAAGGGAAGCTTATGCTGACTGCTTGAATGAGAGCTAGAAGCAAGAAGTAATATAACCTACGAGTGCTACAAACAGTCTATAATCTCCTGTTTGACTATGTCCTAATCTTGTTAAATGGTCACAAGTATTTACTCTCAGGAGAGGACAATAGTCTTCTTGTGGAGCAAGGGTAGAGCACTCCCAAACATTTCAGTGCAACCCTATGATTTTTTCATAATACTCGGGACCTTATCTGTTTTGCCCAAGAAGAGATTTCCAACCTGGGATGAGGTCTTTTTACAGAACCTTGACATTAGACAGGAAGAATGCCATTTTGAGATAATAAAATAAACTGTAGACTTGTTTGTGGTACCTTTGGCATGCATCTTAACCTTGAGTCTCATCTTTGAGGTGATCTGGCTCCCTGCAAGTGTTATCAGGATCTTTCTTGACTCTGGTATGAACTGGAGAGTATTAGATGCATATAATTTTTAATGAGGGTGTGGTCTCTGGAGGACAAGAAACTTAGTCCCTCTATTGTATTCTGTGGCAGAGGAAGCTTGGTTAGTACAGTAAATCACATATCCTGTGCTGAAAGAAAATATTTTTGGCCCATTTAAATGGAGGAGTATAATCTGCCCTGACTGCGCTGCATATAAAATACTGATTTTGTTTTACTGGTCAACCTTTCTACCAAAGTGTAAGAACCAATTCCATGCCAGAAACTACATTTTGCTGTAGCTTTTCAGAAGACTTATATTTGCTTTAAGAGGGTTCCAATCACAATAATTCACTGTAATAACCACATTGTCCTTCTCCATAGGAAAACTCAAATCTTGTAATCTTTTTGGTTCTGTACTTGAGCTTACCATTCTTTTCTATATCTCCTGCTATTTCAGGAGATTGGAAACGAAATATTTTAATTAATACAACTCTAGAGACTTTAAAAATTCTGGCCTTTAAACCTAGCAAACAGGAGTGACAGTAGAAAACAAATCACATAAGCATGTGGTGAAGTTTGAGAGGGAAATACTGCATTGTCTTCACCCAGTAAAAATAGAAGGATAAGGATACTAGATTCAAGATATCAGTAACTAATAGTAGTGCTTGGCTATTATAGGCACATTCATTGCAGCATTTACAAATAGCCTTTGTATCTGTGGTCTTTTATCCACTTCTAGGTTATATGTTATATGTTAGCCCATTTGTGGGGCACATAGGCTTCCTGTATAAGAACTGAGCCTGAGCAGCTGTCATTGCTGTGAGTCAATGCAGAAAATGGAGAAGAAAAGTATTTTTAATACTCTTTGACCTTCACTGAAACAGAAGGGTTTTTTTCTAGTCATGCTGGAAAAAATTCACTTAACTTTTCTTTTACAAGTTCATTGAGGTATATGAAATTCTATCAAAAACAAAGGCATTTCTGACAAATTCTGACAAATCTGTTTCTAGCTATGTTCCGAAGCAGAACTTCATGTCTGGAGTTTTATTAGCAGGGACTTGAATGGTCATGGCATTTGGGTTTTACAGAGTTAGAAGGTGCTTGGGGATACAGGTCTTGTACTTGAGTTTCTATAATGCTCTTTGGTTTTTCATTTTAGATTTTCAAGCCTTTTTGAGGAATCTGTCCTTCAGTAAGATCAATAGCATGCATACTTGAAGGATACCAATTGATGCCAAAAATATTGTGTCTAGTTTGCTTCCATTGCTAATAATTAAGTTTGCTGTTTATATGGTCTTAATTGTTTACCTCCTAAAAAAAATAAGTTGTGCTTTTATTAACTAATACTTGGTAATTTCCTTGTTTGAGATGTTAGAATAGAAAATCTGCTTTACTCTTGTGTATCAGGAGTAACTCATTAAGGAGTTAAGACACTGATGTAGGAGTGACAAGTACGAGCCTAAAATATCTGTCCAAAGCCCTGGATTTCAAATTGAAGAAGAATCTTTTCAGAGTTTGTTTTTTCCTGTAACAGCCCAATGAGCTTTTCTGGATGTCAAGTTTTTTGAGGGACATATTTTAACTGTAGGATTATGTGTGGCATTAAGTACAACAGAGTGTAACAATCATTTTCAGGAAGAATGAGCTACAATTGAACGACAGAAGCAAGAACACGAGCTGTTAAAAATGCCTTTCTCACAGGAAAAAATATGTGAGGATCAGTCAGCTTCAGCTGTTAGCCAACATACTGATGAAACCTGACATAAAATATCAAATATCATGATGTACTTGTGGGAAAATGAGAAAACAAAATGTAACTCTTCCAGAAAAAAAATGTTGCTGTGAATGAGACAAAGCTTCTCTGCTTTATGACTTACAAGCAATGGATGAAGACTGTGTCAGACTTCTGACAGTGATTTGATTTCAGTTTGGATTCAAACTTAGGGTATAGTAACACTTTGATTGCTGCTATCTTAATTCCTTATGAGAAATATATATTCTATGTTACTCACAATGTCAACTGACCATATGTTATAGATAGAGGTTTATGGTGACTCATAATAGTTGCAGAATTTATAGGGAAAAGTTTCTTTAAAAAAAAAAACCAACCTACAACTGTTACCTTTTAGGAAAATGTCATCTCTTATCTCTAAGGGACATCTTCAGACATTCTTGATGTTGCTCAAAGTTGACAGAAGATCAGAAGCATGCTTCCAAGTATGGTCAGCTCTTCCCCACATTCTTGACTCATAGATTCATAGAATCATTTCAGTTGGAACAAACCCTTTGAGATCATAAAGTCCAATCACTAACCTAGTATTGTCAAGTCCACCACTAAATCATATTCCTAAGCCTTTTATATATCTCCAGGGATGGGGATGGTGACCTCACCAGCTCCCTGGGCAGCCTGTGCCGGTGTCTAGTAACTCTTACAGTGAAAAAATTTTTTCCTAATAGCCAGTCTGAACCTTCCTTGGTGCAGCTTGAGCCCATTTCATCTTGTCCTAATGCTCGTTACTTGGGAGAAGAGACTTACCTCACTTTGCTACAACCTCCCGTCAGGTAGTTGCAGAGAGTGATCACATCTCCCTTCAGTCTTCTTTTCAGACTAAACAACCCCAGTTCCCTCAGCTGCTCCTTATCAGACTTGTGCTTCAGACCCTTCACCAGCTTTGTTACCTGTCTCTGGACATGCTCCAGCACCTCAGTGTGTTTCTTGTAGTGGGGGACCCAGGACTGGACACAGTATTCAAGGTGCAGCCTCACCAGTGCCAAGTACAAGGGGACGATCCCTTCCCTGGTCCTGCTGGTCACACTATTTCTGATATAAGCCAGAATGCCATTGGCTTTCTTGACCACATGGGCACACTGCTGGCTCATTCAGCTTCTATTTTGAGTTACAGCACTTCTTTTGTATTATTATTTTTCCTATTCTACATATGTAAGAATCATTTCATAGTGTGAACTGAAATAGAAATGGTTAAGAAGGTGAAGGATATACTGGAGTTTTGTCCTCTAATTGAAGAGGTTTTTTTAAAGTTCTGTGACATACAGGGAGTGATTGTGGTTACTTCAGTGTCTCGTTGCAGGAAAGATAGCCCTTCTTGCAGCACTATATTAGCTTTCCAAGTAATTTCTAAATCAATACCAGAAGCAACTTCATTATTGAATGGAAAGCTTAAGGAGGAAGACAGTCTCCCTAGATTTAATATGATATTTTTGATGCTCCACTTAAGAAACTTACTGCTTAGGATACAAACTGCTTGAACTCCTTCCTTTTTATTCTACATTACTCTAGTTTCAGTATATAATCCTTTACATGGCGGAGAGTCTGGAAGGGAGAAGAGTCTTGGTTTCTCCCTAGGTCTTGAGCTGTTAGCATATGTTACATTAAAGAACTATCAGATAATACTATCAAATGAAATGCAGCATTGGAAAAGGAAGTAACGTGGCACACGCTGGGATAACATCACACCATTTTATTTTGATTCTGTGCATCTTGCACTCCTTTGGACAGCCTCAAAAAATGGGCTACATCATATAAAAAATCTGATTTTTGATCCTCAGACTTTTAAAAGCATTTTAAGAAAAGTTTGTTCTGCTACCTACAAGAAACGGAACAGAATAAAAAGCAAAAAGAGAGTAGGATGATGAGAAAATTACAAGCAGCACTTTAAGATCTCCCTCCTCCATCCCTCCTTTCTTCCCAGGCCCAGATCACTGCTCTGACTATCTCTACCTCCTCACCCCTCAACGACTCAGTGTGGGTAGGGACTGGGGGATGTGGTCAATCTCTCACAGATGGTCTCTGCCACTACTTTATTCTTCGGGGAAGATGACTCCTTGCATTCTTCCTCTGCTCCAACACAGGGTCCCTCCCACAAGACACAGTCCTTAATGAACCTCTCTGGCATGAGTTCTTCCCAGGGGCTACAGCTTCCACTTACAAACTTCTCCACCATGGGACTCCTCTGCAGCCAGCAGCATTTCAGGCAACTTCTGCTACAACACTGGCTTCCCACAGATTCATGGCCTCCTACAGACATTGTCACTACCTCTGGTGTGGGGTCCTCTATGAATTGCCAACAAATCTCTGCTTCACTACTCCTCTCCACAGGCTGCACGGGCACAGCTGCCATCTCATCACAGGATGCAGGGGGATCTCTACTCCAGCACACTTCTCTTTTCCCTCACTGATCTTGGGGTCTGTATAGTCGCTTCTCCTCCAACTCCTTCCAGCACCAGCAGGAAAATAAAGAAGAACTCTCCTCCTTTGGCTTCTTCTTAAAAAAGTGATTGTGGAGGCACCCAATTGGCTCAGCCCCAGAAGTGGGTCTGGCTCAGAGCCAGGGAAAGTTTTGAGCAACTTCTTACAGGAACCATCTCTACAGCCTCTTCCCCCTTACCAGTAATGGCTCCACACAAACCCATGACAAATGGAAACCTGACCAGTCCTTTTCTAGCCAGGGAACACTTCTGTTTTGAAAGGAAGGGACCAGTGAATCAGACGATGTACACCAAAGAACAGTTGAGGAGTCAAACAGAGGAAGAGACTCAGGCTTCGATTCCTAGACTCAAGAAGTCACTTAATTCAACTTACTTCTACATCTGGAATAATGCTGGAATTTCAGAAGTAACCTCTTTTTAGTGATTCTTATTAGACAATTTAATCAGCTTTATTTTGCAACACCATTCTCTCTTTTCTTCTCTAAATATTTTGACTGATAAATCCTTTATTAAGGCACTGAAGCAGGTAATCAGAAGATTCAGCTCTTAACTGAACTGGGTATTTGGCTATTTTTTTAAGAAAGTATTTGAAGCTGCTCTTGTATTCGTTCTCATACATACACAGGACACAACCAGCATCTATATAATTAAACATTTGAACTATAAAAATGAAAACAAAAGACAGCTGAATACTTGAATGGAAATATTTCTCTTTTCTTTGTCTCTTTCTCCAAATAATACAATACAACAATTCTCTTTTTGAAAAGATGGAATACCTGATCTCTTTTGAAAGCTCCTGAATTAAAATGTAACAACTAGTAATACTTTATCAAGAGAATATTAAAAAAGGCCTTTTGTGCTTTTTTTTATTGCTCCTATCTAATTTTAAAAGAAAGTTGTAGCAATAGAAAGTTTATTATTCAGAACATTTACAACGTTTTACCTATGGAAAATACATGATATATTACAATTTTGCAGCAGTTTATAATTTTGAAATTAAACTATATGAATAAGGCTTGTTTGCCCTGGAATATAGTTAAAAAGCTACTGAACTAGAATAATTTTCTCCTGAAGTTTAGTGTAATGAAACTATTTTATTATATGTTATTCTTATTTATCTAGATATCTCTAGTGTGACTATATTGGTCTGTACATAGGTACTCTGCTTTATGGTTATCCTTAAAGATTAAATTTCTGCTGAATGAAAGAATCTAGCATTCTGTCTTTCAGGTTAAATTGTATAGGTCATGGGTTAGAACAATCTAACAAGAAATACTTTTTTGTATCACAGTCACAGTACACAAACTTTTTTGTCCCCTCATCTTTGGAATTCACACTTTAGAAAATAGTACTGAAAATAGTTAAAAACTTTGATTAACCTGTACTGAGAACTGTGTCCCTGAGGTTATCTAAAATTCAACATCACAGACCTCCAGAGATTTCCTTCTACTATGCTTTCCACATCACAAAGTATTTTCTACCTTCTTAGATATATTTTGCTACATACCCTAGTCCTCTAGGTTCCCTTTTCCGAAATGGAATCAGCAGTTTGAGGGGTTGTAGGAAACAATTGAGGTAGAAAAAAAATTAATTCATTGCCTGCAAATGAAAAAGCTGCAAAGTATGCTCTAATTTAATCATTTGGGAGTTGAGGGAAGACTGGAAAAAAAAATTATTTGTTTTTTAAGTTTAACGTGATACTGTAGCACTGTTTGGGATGTAGAAGTTTGGTAGCCTTCTGAAAAACAGAACAGCAATAAAGTAACTGAACAATAAGCTGTTTTAAATTGTTTTTAACATGGAAAACTAGGATTTTTAATATTTTCATAGCAAGATATACCTTTCTTGTGGAAATATGACTTGGACCAGCCAGAAATTTCTTTAATAAAGGTGATACAGCTGGCAAACCACTTCCAATTATCAGAAACAGATGCTGCCGGTTAATCAATTGAGCCCTGGATAATCATGTGGGAGGAGACAGCATACATAAAGAAGTGGAGGGCAAGTAAGGGGTGATTTGCCATCACAGCTTATTCTATATAAGAAAAAGTATTTGCTGTTTTGAAGTGTTGATAAGCTGTATAGAATTTTTTAACGTACTTGTTTCACTGAAGATCTCTAAGTATATTTCTTAGGTAAGTGATCACCTGATTTTTTAACACTGAGAATTTAACATTATAGCATTCAAAATTAAACATTTCTTGTAACAGGACTTCAGTGATGAGAACTCCCAATTCAGAAAATCGCTCTCACTTAAATAACGTCAGAAAAATTAAACAGTACTCTGATTTCTATCCATGGACCAAGGGAGATTGTGTGGAAGAAAATGGCTAAAGCTGGTTTTGAGAATGTCAACTTGGTAAGGAAGCAAGTGTGGAAGTAGATAAATAACATTTGGAGGAGTATTTATCAACATGAGAATGAGTGAGTTCTAATACTAGGCTGCAATATTAACCTTAATTAAGCCTATATTAAAAACCTGTTTCATCTCACATTCCACATGTCTCAACCTCTATGAATATATACTGATCACAACAATGCTTGCCTAGCAATTTTCATTGTTAAGAACCATCACACTCAAAATTATCATATGGTCAAAAGGGAACATGCTATATATATGGAGCCAAGAATTGTCAATCCATCTGTTTTTTAAAATTATGTAATAGTTCAAACTATCTACTTAATACAGAAAAGACTCAGTAATAATACAGCTAAAGCTACTGCATCACACAAAGCTCCCAAACCAAGCACAGCCCCTTAATAGATGTCTTTTTTCTTTTCTGTTGTTCTTTGTTGGGATTAAGTTCAACCTCCCACTGCTTCTCTAGTTTTTCACACCAGCCATTTCACAGTCTCTTGAGGAAAAGGGTAGAGGAATACAAGTCCTCGCCAGAAGGCATGTGATGCTTATAGTGAGGCTTTCTTACTTTCCCCTGCAAATAAAAATGTGACCTCAGTATCACCTTCTTTCTCCTCAGACTGGAGGCCTATTTGGGTTTGTTTTGATAATAAATCTCTTTTTCTGAGTCACCAGGGAAGAAGAACTGGTGTTCACATGGTTTAACAAAGTCCTTTCGCATTCTTGGGAGACTTGAGTTGCTCACCCCCTGACAACTGGAGTGGCCAGTGCCATCTGGACCAGGCTCAGGTCACAGGGCAGTGGCTGAGTGCTTCTTCTAGTGATGGTAAAAATCACATTTACTGGGATGCAAACTTCAAAACTTGATAGGAGTAGTTACTAGTAGATTTTCATGCATTTTGAAACTGAGGGTCCTTTGAATCATAGAATCATTTTGGTTGGAAAAGACCTTTAAAATCATCAAATCTAACCACTACTCTAACACTGTCAAAACTCTTAAGGCCACATTTTCCAAAGGTATCTTCTAATTTCTTAGGTTTTGGCTGACCAGCTTCACTGTGGACAAGGGTTCTGTTATTTTCCCAAGCTGCTGTGTTCTCCCAACATGGAGATCGTTATGAACAGTGAGTACTCAAGCTGATGTGTGTCTACGTGGACATCGAAGCTCTGGGTAAGTGAATTGTGCTGAGATGTAATTCACTCACTCAAGGTCATACTGAGTCAGATGGAAGCACACAATCTGCTGATGCAGGGTCCACAGACATTTACTCAAGTGCTGAATACATGGATTTATACTTCCATCTGTTGTAATTCATTACCTTAGTGAAGGGAATATAATTTAAAAGAAAGAGATCATCTGAGGGAACAGAAATTCTGTCTTTCGAAAGGGAAAATGCTTAGTTGTTTGGAGAACTTTCAGAAGTAGATTATAGTGTGTTTAGACTTTATACAAGCAAACTGACATTTGATGTCAATGTCAAATATAACTGAAGGAAATCTCTGAGAGGAAATAAAGCATTGCTTTGAGAGAATCTACTATCTCAAATGTGTAAGTAAGCACTTAAGTTCCATTTAGCAGATGAAAAGATGCAGTATAATCTCAATTTTTTTAAAAGTAATTTTTCTTTTATTGGGAGATTTTCAGAAGTGGACTGATAGATTAAGAAAAAGCATGTCACTGAGAAAAGTAAAACAATCTTTAAAGGACGTATTTTTTGAATTGTCTAGTCAATCTCCACATGAGTTTAATCTCTATGGCTAGCAATTGAATGTTCTCATGCATTTTTGCTCTCCTTTTTCATGTGAGAGGTCCATTATCAAAACTCACTTATCAAATGTAGCATCAAAAAAGCAAGATGCAGTTTAGATGGAACTCTAGGTCAAGGCTATTAAACTTTGATGAACAGAGAATGTTGTTATACTGGTGAGATGCTGAGTGCCTTCAGCCAAGAAATTTCTGGAAACTGAAAACACTTCTATAGTCTGCAGAAAGGATTTAGCACTTGCTATAGCTTTATTCTGCAACAGCCATTTCCCATCTTCGGTTTGGTTTCTTAAGGTTGTACGATGTCAGTTTTAGTATTGAAGACCTTATATTTGCTTCTAGAGTTTTAGATTGCATAATAGCATATTCTTTCATAGTTTTAATGTCTGATGCATTTATAACTGCTTTATTGTGACTTGTCAACAAAAAACTTCAGTTTTTTAGTGCTTTTACTGATTATCTTCCTATCTCCTTGACAATTAACCTAAAAAATGCTCCCTTTCAAATATTGTCTCATAGCTTCTCTTATAACTCTGGCCTATATAAATTTCACTCACTGTCTGTTGGAACCTGGAGGCCAAATAACCTTTTTGTGCTACATCTGGAAGCTGTTGCCTAGGGGAAGGGGCAGATCTGGGCTTCTCTACCAGTGTGGGGAGGTAAGCTGTGGTTAGATACTGTAGGTAACTCTGTAATCATACAAGCCCTCTTATACCAAGAGAAGTCATCTGTTTTAAGGGTCTCAAATGAAGGAAGGACTTTGTGGAATTACTGATTTTTATTTTTCTCAAACTTTCTGAGGAAGGACACTGTGATTGAATGAGCCTTTGAAACTAACTCCCTCTTACAGTGTCTATAGTACTGCTGCAGTGAATCACAGAATAAGTCAGGTAGGAAGGGACGTGCAGAGGTCTTTAGTCAATTTGTTGCTCAAAGAGGGATCAGGTAGATCCTGCTCAGATGAGCTTTGCTGGCAGCTGTGTCCAGCTACCTGAGAACAGGAGGCAGAGTAAATTGCTTTCTGTGGTGCTGGAGAGGGGTTATACATTGAGGAATTCCCACTGATGGCTTCACTGTTGTGTTTAAGGCTGCTCGCTCGTGACTAATGTTTTGAATGCTTCAGTGCTTGCAAAAAATGTCATTTCTTAGTTGTAGTGATTAATAATCCCCATTGTTACCTTTTAAAGATCTTTGTAGGTTTTTTTTTTCCTGTAGAAATTTTTATGAGATCAGATAAAGCTGATTTAAGTGAAATCTTCACCTTTTTTAGTACTTCTATGAGTAATAATCAATGTAGCAATTCCCATAGGAAATGTTTCCTGACTTTAAATAAAGAGAATGCTTGAGGTAGAACTTGGTAATAGATCTTGTATAAAATTGAAGAGTAGAAAAACAAGGGCTAAGTCTTAGCTTGGTGAATTGCTAATGCTCTCAAAAATTGTGTTTAGCAGCCTCAGGCTTTGAAATAACCAGAGCAACATAACACTTGCCAAAATGATTTAATTATTTGATAAAAATTGTGTAGGAATAATTTTCTTATTCAAATATTTGCATGTCAACTCGTTTGAACCTGATTTTAGGCACTTCTGAAATTCTTTTAGTACAAAATTAATTACTGCGTACAAAATCACATATCAATTGGTTGCATTTCAATTTTTGCAAATTCACAGAACCATTTAAAAGGTTAGCTGTGTATTTGAAGCACCTTAAGGGTCTGGTGGTGCTGGTGTTTTTTTCTATGATTGTAAAATCTTAGAATTGTTTTGGTTGGAAAAGACCTTTAAGATCATCGAGGCCAACCACCAACCTCACATTGCCAAGACCATCACTAAACTGTGTCCCTTAGCACCTCATCTATACATCTTTTAAATATCTCCAGGGTTGGGGATGCCACCACCTTCCTGGGCAGCCTATGCCAGTGTCTAACAACTCAGGGAAAAAGTTCTTCCTAATCTCCAAACTAAATCTTGTGCAACTTGAGACCATTTCCTCTTGTCTTATTCATTACTTGAGAGAAGAGACCAACTTCCACCTCACTACAACCTTCTGTCAGATAGTTGCAGAGAGTGATCATATTTCAGCCTGTTCATCTCCAGACTAGGTGTCTGGAGTAGGATGTCAACAGGTAAGTATGATACTTTTTACTTACTACTAAGTAAGCTTCTAATTCTTTATATGAAAACATCTTTGCAATTTTCTTGTAACAGAGGACTATGTATAATAGTAGTTGCTATGTGACACTGATGGCAAAGTTTCGTTACAATGTTGGTATATCTTGAAGTATTTTCTGAAGTACTTACAGAATCACAGGTTCACAGAATGGTAGGGGTTGGAAGGGACCTGTATAGCTCATCTAATCCAACTTCCCTGCTCAAGCAGGTCCACCTAGATCAGGTCACTCAGGAACATGTCGAAACAACTTGAAAATCTCCAGAGAAAGAAACTCCACAACTTCCCTGGGCAGCCTGTTCCAGTGCTCCATCACTCTTACTTAAAATATCCAATAATAACTTCTCTAACAGGTTTGTGGTGACTAGTCTTGATGCTAAGCTCTGTTGTGTCTAAGTATTTTCTTCCTGTTTATCAAAGTCCAATGTGATTAAATCAGTAGAATGGAAGTCATGATTCTCAAGTAGTCAAGTCAGAACCTCTCAAAACATTGTGGAATTAAATTACTATGTGCCATCACTGAAGTAAATTCAATACATTAAATAAATATAAAAATATTTGTATTCTTTAGGGGTGTTCAGCTGACTGGGTCAACACTCTTTACAGTGAGCTTGTAACATAAATATTGTGTGGGGAGAAAAAAAAATCTACACTATTCTGAGATTTAAATCTTGGTGGAGCTGTTCTGAATTAAGGGTCCGATTCACATTGTTTCAGCATAGCTCCGTCAATATGAGCACCCCCAGGGATATAGAGGGCAGACAGTGAATAAACAGTGAGCTCTGTGTGTTGCAGCGCTTCCCAATGCTGAGGAGGTAAAGATGCTCTTTCTCTTTTATCACCAAACACGTTTGGAGGCTTAAAGAAGGAGGCGGTTTAGAAGAGATTTTCACAACTTTGTCTCAGCAGACAGTAAGTCATTAGTTCTCAAATGCAGAATCAAAAGATATTTAAGAAATACCCACTTGTTCAACTATAATTACTAAAGGAAATCAAAATAAATAGATAGATACATAGATAGATAAATAGCTTTGCTTACTTTGCCACGAGATTTTGGAATTATTTCTATTTCCCTATATCAATTCTAAAAGTTCATGGAGATAAACAAATTCTTTTTTCTAATCTTATTTTTTAGTAGGGAGAAGCAGTGATAAGAGAAACAGAAGGCCAGAGTTGCAAGAAGTCTGCATTTTGACTGATAAGATTAGATAATTTCAAATAGCACTAGTTTGTCTAATCCTACTCATAAATTTAATGTAGATCATACTCTCTGACATTGACATCTAGTTTTTGTTGTAATATGTTTGCATTTTACAATAGCAGACATCCAGATATAACTTTGAATACATTACTGTTTGATTCTGTAGGTATTTTGATCTCTAATATCATCTGTAATAATTTTCTTTTGCGTCTTAAGGTAAATACTTCAAGCACTTTGTATCAAATAACCGTAACGTGCTTTTCAAGATAAAAATCAAATGCATGTAAATGATTAATTGAAATGGGAAAATAATGATTTGATTTGTTGAAGATGAGAAGCAAATACCAGCTTGCTTTCTGTAGAAACTTGAGTTTGTCTCAGAAGATCAAAAATGCACTTCTCAACCACTGCTTTTCTTTCAACTCATTACAAAATTAGATATAGCCCATTGCAAGATTAGAGACTTGAAATGTTTGGATTTGTTTCTGATTTGTGTGTATTTCAAAACATAACAAGTTTTATGAGCAGTAAGTTGTGCAATCTGGGCTAAACTGTCTCCATGCATGTGAGATACTAAAAGCTGACAGTGCCTTAGAGAGCCCCATACATGCCACTGTCAACACTTTCTTCTTCTTTTGAAGATGCCTTCTTTTCTTAAGTCCCTTCCTTGCAGTGTTATCAAGTCGGGGAATAGCTATAGTTTATATAACTTTGGAATGAATTCCCAGCAGCAGTTTTCCAAACCTCTTTTCATTTACTCTTCCGAGTGTTTACAAATCCTCAAAAATTACCATTTGTTTCCCAAGTCAATGATCTTTGTGATGTTTCTTTTTCTACATTTCAACTGCCAATACAGCTGATTTATGTTCTTTTTTGAATTCTCCCCTTTGGTACCAGTGATAGGGCAATTGTATTTTGCTTAGCAGTAACATGCTGAAAATTAATACACTTTGTTTCCTACTGACTTTGTAAGCTATCCAACACTCCAGGCTGCAGCTGGTTTTTCTTGTTGGTTTGGTTTGTTTGTTTTTAAGGAGGAAAAAGTGTCAATTTCCTTCTGCATGTTCGGTTTCTCATTTTCTTATGTGAATGATACTAATCTGAGTTCTATAAGTTTCTCTTTCTTACTGTAGTACATGGAATACTGGAATAAATAATAATAATGGAATACTGGCAAGGCACATAAAATTGAAAGGGCTATAGATGAATGAACAAACACATAATTTGCCCCTCTTCGTAAGGATGGAACTATCAATTAATAGCATGAAATTATTGTTTAGTCACTGAGTAAAATTGTGATGACTGTATTGTCCTCAGAGAGAGTTAATTTAAAAAACTTAAATTGATTCATCCATTATGGAACTCTGAATATCGACAAGCTGTGATTAAAACACAACCCAAATGTGATGTTTACAAACTATAGATGGAGTTACCCAGGTAACTCAATTCACTGGTGGAAATTTATAAAGTCCTCTAAGAAGGTGATCTTATGAAGTTCAGTATGAAGTTACAACAAAAATAAACCTTTAAAAAATTTAAACTAATTAAAAGAATAGAACTTTTTCTGGCTTTTCAGTCTTTTATTATTCAGGAAGTAGTTTTACCTTTTATTGATTTGTTTCAAATGCTCTATGGTTCTATGCGCCCCTACTCCTCTTTCTCCACTATATCTTTAGATATTCCTGTGCTGCATAGCTTTGTATTTCCAGAAGGAAGGAAAACTATTTCACTGATGATTTCTAAACCTTACATTGTTAGAGATGATAGAGAATTTTCATTCCCCTTCTTTGGTCACCCTATGCTTTCTTCAGGTTGTGCTACTGCTATATTTTTTTTGCCTGAAGAAATGATTTCTAAAAAATCAAAGTAGTTTCTATTATGGTCGTTAAATTCCCTAGAAATTGTCACTTGGAAATTGCTTGCTAATGCCAAGAACACTCAAAAGGTTTCAGTCTTTTATGACCATTAGTGATATTGCCTTATGTGCTACCTGAGTGAGCTGTTAAACATCAGCTTTAAATTACTGAGTCCTAAAACTTTTCTCAAGATCAGAGGGAAAAATGACTGGAGTTGAAATTACTTAGCTTTATGTAATTTGTGTTGTGATTATTTTAGTAGCCCAGATTATGAGAATGGACTGGAATAATTCCTTTATTGTGCAAAAACATCGCTACCCTCTACTGCTGCAGTGAACTTTGTTGATGTGGTGGATTGACCTTGGCAATCTCAAGAACCTCACCCAGCGACTCTCTCACTCCCTGTCCTCAACACTACAGGGTGTAAAATAGGATAAAAAAGGTTGTGTGTCAAGAAAAAGTCAGTGAGGTCCTTTACCAGTTACCACCAGCAGCAAAACAATGCAACTTGAGGGAAATTTCCGTACACCAATACAGGTTGAGGATTAACATGCTGGAGAGCATCTCTGCAGAGAGGAACTTGAGAGATCTGGTGGACAGCAAACTAAACATGAGCCAGCGATGTTGAGCAATTGTGCTAGGGAGAGACTTGGATCTGTCTAGTAGATATGGACATTGCTTCAGTTTCCTGTCTATGTTGGGAAAGGAGTAACAGCTCTGTATCAAAACATACTGAAGTAATTAGAAGGAAGGAAGTAAATGGTGGAGGAATTACAGTGGGGAAACCACTGAAATGGCAAACGGTCACTTTGGGATAGATTTTCTCTCGATGTATGTCACCCATACTACTGCTTCAAAAGTAAACAGTGTGTGTGTGACATTGCTTGCAAACGGTTTGCAAGCTATCTTGATAAAAGTATGGAAAAAAAACCCATCACAAAGTGTTCCAGTTCATAATGATAGATTCTGAATGTTTGCTTCTATTCGTTTGGGGAAAAACCCCAAAGATTTCTATTTAAAACCAAAACAAACCCTAAAACATTTCCTTCAAACTGGACAGAGAAATGTGATGCCTGCAAAGGATTTTCTTCTTTTGTTAATGACATGAATGAATTTGCAAGGTGGAGAAACATTTCAGTTCTTTGTGTGTAAAATATTGAAATACATGACTGTTCAGACAATTAGATGTGATGTAGTGTAATCAAGAGTACCAGTCCACTGCAATAAAATTGTAATAGATGACTGTGTGTTCATAAAGGATGTTTAGCACTAGTGGATCAATTCCTATGTTATCAAATATTTAAATTATTAGCATATTTGGCATTGGTATAACTGAGAGTAGAAAGTTGGTAAGTACCTACCAATTATCTCAGTTGATGATTTTTTGGCAAGTTCAACTCAGAAATGAATTTTAGTTTGTGTGCCAATGTTAATTGCCTTCTCCCAAGTAATTTCTTCCCTTACTGAACTGGGGACAATAATAACTTGGAAGGAAGCCTTTAAAAATTTCAGAAGGTGTGTTTTTAGAAATACCAATTGTAAAGGTCTTGTACTTGCCTTCAGCACTGTTAGTGATCTCTCTTTGTTCTGTAATGATAACACTGAAGATGGTAAATCTTTACATTCTCAGCTTGATATAAAATCAGTTTTTCAGATCAAAGTAGTTTACAGTGTAAGAATTTTCTCTGTAAATTAATAGTTTTCCTTGATTCAGAATTTGTTTTTGCCAGAGTGTATGATTTTCCCTTGCTATGTTTTAACCACCTTTTTGTCTTAGGCATAGTCTTTAATCTAAAATTCTACTTGCAGAAGATCAGTATGAATACTTATGAAGAGAGACTATTGCAAATTAAATAGCAATATAAATTATTTTGAGAGTTTAATAGGGTTTTTTTCCCCCTTTAATGTGTTATTCCTCATTGCTGGAAGCAGTAAACAATGTATTTGTTCATATCTGATACATTATGTTGCTTCAGGATATATGAACCTCTCATGGGATACTCCTGCACTTGGATACTCTGTCTTCTGATTCCCCGAAACATTTTTTCTCAGGGTCAGTTTTAGTTTATTCATATATTAGCAGACAGAAGATTGTTTCAAAAACAGTTGAACTAATACAATCCCATTTTCTATGGGTATGTGCCCTATATCCTCTATGTTTTTTTCCCTCCCTTCTCTTCATTGAACCCTAACTATTCCTTGACCTTGTAACCTCTGCCACTGGAGAAGTGGCTCTGCTTTTGTGGATCGTTGCATCCTTATGGCAAATGCCTGTTCCTAAAGCATGTGTGATGGCTCCATTCTTCTTACATTTCCCACTGTGGGTACTTACACTGTCTCTACAAAGCCTGTGAGAATTCTTTATTGCTCTATCAAGTCTTTTTGAAATAGTCACTCAGTGAAAAGTTTGCTGAGATTATGCTGAGTTAGAGTAACAAACTAAAGCAGGGATAGGCAAGCAGTCGTAGGAAACTTTGGAAAATTCTGCAATTTATTTCATTTATCTTCCCTCATCCAATAATGTTGAAAAAGCAATGAAATTTCTGACATATCTCTAACAGTTTAATAGAAGACACTATTTTCCTAAACGTCATCGCATTTACTATCAGCCATGTATTATGTTCCAGTTCAACAGCTCTTATAATTTAGTTTTGACAAATTGATATCTCACTTTATTGTTGAAGTATTTTTTCTTATCACATTGTGGTTAGTAAAGGCCCTCCTTTGTTACCATTTCATCACATTTTCTTCCTAAGCTATCACTTCATCTTATGTACAATGATTGGCTCTGTTTTAGTACCTTTTAAAATGAGTGCTAAACACAAGCCATAGATCTTACTGGTTCATATAAAAATGAGTACATTGTTCAGTATTGCAGAGCATGAGTGAACATGTCTGTGATAATTCCTGATGTGTACAAAGACATTTCAGTGACTGTCATTTTTGTGATCACTTAAATGAAAAAAATCCTTATCTGCACAGATGGCTTCTGCTATGTGTCTTCTAGTGATCTGACTAATTTCCTTTTTGAGGATGAATTGCATATGTTGTAGACAAAAGAAGCTGGCTCTCATGTCTAATGATTATATTTCAATGAAATGTTAATATAATCTTACTATCAATCGTAATGTTTTCTTGATCAATAACTACCTTTAGAAGTTCAATGTGCTTTTAATCATTTGATCAAAATACAAGTTTGGATCTTAATTTAGAATTATCTTTCCTTGGTATCATTTGGATAATAAAGTCTTGGGGAGCCAAGTGTGCTAAAAACCTGAAAGCCTCTAAGATTCTACATAATTGCTGAGCTATCTGTGTGATAAATGATTTCTTGTGCTGCTTAAACTAAGGAAAAATGAGAAAAATGCAGATGTCTCCTCAATTCTCCATTCTTGGACTGAATGTTCTCAGCAGTTCTAGCTTCAGCTAGACTGCACTTCAGCACAGGCTGTGCAAATCAATATGATGTGAAGCCTCTGTTGCCATCTAAACATGAAATTAACTTATTCAGCCAGATTTTTCTGTGCTGTGTGGAGGGGAGGGTTTGTTTATGTTTTGACTTTAAAGATCCATGCATTGTAATGAAACTGCTTCTTAAATAGCCTTCACTTTGCATATTAATTTATTTGTCCAATTTATATTGGGGCCTCTTTATGTAGATGCATCCTTACAGTGCAAGTGTGCATTTTTCTAGATGGTTCATATTCTAATTGTGTTTATATGATACAATTGCTACAAAGCTAACTTTTTTTTTCCTGGGTTTTTGTCTCAAATTATTTCTTTCTTGCTTTTTTATGGGGAAAATAATTTAAATACCCATACTAGTGGAGAAATATGAGATTGTGAATGCTTATGCTTCAAACAGTTCTAAATACCTCTTGGGAGAAGGGGAAACTTTTTAACGGTGTATGTTTTATTCAGAGTAGATTCTTCTTTGTTTCCACTGACGCTCCATAGTTAATAATTTTCAAGTTAACTTGTATGGTAAGTAATAGTATTTAAGGAATAACCCAACTGTTTGTTGGTTTTAATTACTCACTTGCATGGGTATGTTGTATAAATTGTATAAATGGCCATTTTAACTAGTAGTAAATGTTTTCTATGGTAGACCAATCTATGAAAATACTTCTTGCTTTCCATTGGACATCCTTCTGTTTTCCTAGCAAGGACTGGTGCAACAGCATGTCGTCATTCACAACAGAATTCAGAAACCATCCACTAAGACTCTGGCTCTGGAGAATGTTTGTTTTTCAACTCTGATAGTGGTTGTAGGAGATGAACAGTTATGGTTACTACTGGCTATTTCAAAAGTTTCTGGAAAAGAAATAATGGAAGACTGAGAGCTTTGTTTTTTCAACTTTTCCTGGGACTATGTTTCTGTAATATAAGAAATCGGAGAAAATCTACTCTCAACCTTCTCTTCACTGGAGTTTACCTCAGAATTTTCAGGGGATAAAAAGTGGACACCATCATAATTACTGCCTCTTTAAAGCAGCATATCTGATGCATTTATGGGGACTGTTCATCCATTGTAAAGACAAAGCTGGTTATCCTCTCAAACCTCTTGATACCCTACTTCTTTTCTAAGTGCTATGGTAATCTGCAAAGGCACACTTTTTTATATATTCCTTCCCTATCCTTTTTAAAGGGATACATTAAGTATAATACTTTCTGTCTTGAAGTTCAATGTTGTTATTGGACCCAATTCAGTCCATCCGACATATCCATGAGAGAGTGGGAAAACTTTGGACTTCTAAATCTTGTGCCAACATCCAAAACGTTATTTTGGTGTCTTTCAAGTAGAGTATCACCTCATCAGACACTAGTGGAGAAAGTGCAGATCCTCTGGAAGCAATTCTTTAGATGAATAGCAAAATATGTCAAGCTTAGATGTTATGAGAATGATATTCTTCCATTGCTACCCAGAACCTTGGTAACATTAATTACACTTAACTTGCACGTTCACGCAGACTTAGATTTCTTACTCTTCCTTCAATGCTGTCTGAATGCCCCAAAATCTGGGCTATTTTGCTAATGATCAAATCAGAAATTTACTGCTTCTCTGTCAACTTTTTGACATTGCTTGTGTTAGTAATTGCAAATAGTCAGGCATTGACATATGCTAAATAGCTCCTGATAGGTAGCAATCTTATCTGTGTGTTTCTGATTGTAGTCTTTAACCAAACAGAAATGTGTCATTCAGTACTTTTTCTCATGTATCATTACAATTTTTATAATTCACCAGTCCAATTCCCAGGCCCTCTGGAGCAGCTTGAGCTGGCAGGTGGATCCTCCTCCCAAAGTCACTGCAACCACCTGCCAGTCCAAGGCTAAGAGCCTTGGGTAGTTGTGTTGTGAAGTGTGTATAAAAGGGGCACATCTGTGCTGGACAGGGGAGATGTAGCATGCTGGAAAAAAAACAAAAAGTCTTTCCCTTGTATTCTGCAGGAAGTAGTCACAGATGGCTACTTTTTCTTCTCTAGCATTTCTAAGTTCTACTTTTCATTCCCCAAGCATCATTGTAAGGCTTAGTCTCTCCAAGGTACTTTAGACATTGCCTCTAAACATCATTTTGAACTTCTTGTAGGCTGACGTAGCTATTCAATTGATACTTACTATGTCAGTATACTTCAGAGATTCTGATTTAGACTACTAATAAATGGAACAGCTATGATCTACTTCAGAAACATAGCTACTGGACTATTTGTGATGTTTCTGGCGCTTTAAAGCAATGATCTCCTCTATGCAGACACTTCAGAACCTAGGTGATTATGTAAAGAAAGAATTGACTATGAAAATACACCTTATCTTGGCCATGACAAACTGCAGACTCCATGTTCATGAGCTAGGAATGTCTTTGCTAGCAGATAGTGAATGTAAATTTTCCTTCAGATAGCCACAGTGAATAGAGCAATTTTGCCAACCCCTCTTTTCTCTTTTGACTGCATATACTGCCCTTCCTAATTAAGAAATAAATTCTTTATATTGACTATTGTTTTCCTTGGTAGAATCTTTGGATTGATTTCTGAAAGTTTGGTAGACTTACAGAAGCTGTTTTGCACATTGATAGAATGAGAACTGTTTTGAGTTATCTGTTGCATTACTCTTTTCAAGACATGAGGTCATTTGGTGTACAACTCTGGATATCAGTTGGTACTTTTAGTTAAAAACATGAACTAGAGTATATGAGGTGCAGGTATAATATGAATGGAAATATGTTTTTTTAAAACTATTCTATTTCCTGTCATGGGAATAATCAAGTTTTAAAGCTTATGCTAGAAAAAAACGCTGCAAAATTATCTTTATGTATGCCTTTGGGTATGCTACCTTTGAAACAAGTTGTAAGATGTGTAGTTATAAATCTGATGAGAGGCCAATCCACTGATTCCAGAATAGTTTTAGTATAAACTAAAACTGCATTGTAATATATCAAATGAAAGTACAAGAAATATTGTCCCTTTCTTGTGGTACCCTGTTTAGTTGGTCATGTTAATTTAGCTTATAGTTCCTAAAAAACTTCAAAATGTTTATTTTCCAGGTATAAAGCTTTCTACTTCAGAATTCCTTAAAATACATTTGACCCATTATATTCAGATGGATAGAATGATTATCTAAACAATTTTACAGTGTGTTACTTGAATTTACTTTTGTACCAACATTTTTGTTTACTGTTCTTTCCTCTATATGCCAAGACAACACCAGCAAACCTACAGGAAAACATTCAGTTATGTCAATTTTGTCTTGAGCAAGAGCTTCTGAAACAAGACATTATAAGCGTAATATTTCCCTATGAACAATCTAATTTCTTACTATACCTTGCTTTCTTTGTTTTGATTTGCTTAGAAATCCCTTGTTTAAATCAAATTATTGATGTCTAAAAGTCTATGACAGAAAACTAATTTTGATTACTTTTTTTCCCATCTCTTTGTTATTCATTGGTAGGATGCAGCTTTGTTTTATAGTGCTGCTTATATCAAAAACCAGGAAATAGTAAAGATAAATATGTGGTTTTTCGGCTCAGAGCTTCTTCATCTTCCTTAAGAATAGTTTGTGGCATTGATGATCCGGGATAGTCAGGATGCACCCTAAAAAAACTAAAGGATTACATAAATTTGTAATAAAAGTTTATATTTAAGAAACTAATTAAGGAGTCAGTCTTGATTTAGACTTTACTTATATTCAGAACAATTTCCTAACTTCAAGTTTGTATACTTGGTGACAGATTTTCAAGGAGAACAAATCAATATAGTTCCCCTGAGGTAAGCTAAGCTATACCTATTTGCATTCATCATGATTTTGATATTACTGATTAATAGCTTTCTTGTAACTTAGTTTTGTCGTTATCAATATTTAATGACAGAGAGATATATTTACTTATGTTGTGATTGACACAAATTTCAGAGCTGTCAGTGTTTTTTCCTCACGTTCTTCTGTGTTGCAAGTCCTTTCCATAATTGACACAGCACAGGCACTGACTTTCTATAAAGAATCTTGTATGGAAGTGTATGAGACTTTAGTCTTTAAATATGTAGTGGTAACTGAAGATGTCATATGCAAACAAAGCAGAGTTCTTAAAAGGTAACTGAAAATCCTATGCCTTTCAAATTGCTTGCATTTCATTTTCTGGAATACTTTGATGTCAATTTCACAGTTGTCACTGATAGTTCTAAGCTAGCCAATCCTAAAATTATCATTCAAAATGCAAGCAGGAAACAAACCCAGTATTTCATTGGTTTCAGAGAAAATCCATACTGACTTTATGCAGTGAAGTCACATAAGCTGTGGGTGACGCTAGTAGCAATGCAGGGCAGCCATCTATGTCAGATGGTGATTGATACCAGCTATTTCACAGAAAAAAAAAAAGCAAGAGTGCATAATGAACTATAAAGACCTTAAATGAAGTTTCTTCCAGACTCATTTCAAATGATGATTGGTTTGTGCTGCTGAAAGAAATTTGAAGTAAAAACCAGCATCTGTTTTAATTTTGAATTATTGAATCATTTTCTGTCACACTGTGATAGCGACCTCCTTATATATACACAA
Organism: Colius striatus; assembly: GCF_028858725.1. Classification (NCBI taxonomy): domain Eukaryota; kingdom Metazoa; phylum Chordata; class Aves; order Coliiformes; family Coliidae; genus Colius; species Colius striatus. Next base: position 12,426,138 of record NC_084762.1, read on the forward strand.
TATTACACAGCAGAATATATAGCTCATTCTGGTTGCACTTTGTCATAAAGTTCTTTATAAATGTAAAAAATAGGTAAGTTAGATTGCACAATTTCTTTCCTGTTTTTTTTTCTTTCTTCTCTCAGTGATAGATATTTGAACAATGAGTAAGAGACATTGAGACAACAATAACCTTTTGATGACTGGTCTTTCTTGTGACTCATCTTAACTCTCTTTTTCTGTGGCTTTTAGGAAAAGGAGAGAGAAACGCAAGCTGATCTAATTCTTTTAAACTGGCAAAGACAATGAATGAGATGTAATGTTTATGTAATCCTTTTGTGTTTTGCTTTTTGTGTAGAAAGGTTCTGAGATTTTTAAAGTAAGAAAAGCAAATTTTTGTATGTTTTTTGATTGTAAATTTTTTTTTAGTTGTATGTTTTTATCCTGCTCACACTGGACCAGAAGTGGTCCACCATACCACTGGTATCTCAATCTGGTTTCTCCTTTGGCTAGATATGAAGTTCAGTTATCCATGTAACTGGTTCATCAAGAGACGTGTTAAAATAAAGCAGTTGCATAATTTTAGAAGCTAACTTTCAGGCAGTCTTACAAGCAAAAATCTCAGCCTTAAACCTGACAGTTTGAGGAGAGTAGTGATTGAAAAAGGAGTTTTATCTACACTGTAAGGATTGTAATTTATTGATACAGAAGTTCTATCAGACCTTATGTGTAGATGGCTTCTTGTGACATAGAGATTTTTTCCTGCTGATACGACTACACTGCCTTTCCATGTGACATGTACTAAGATGTCAAAAGTTTTCTTCTTGAGAGACTGTCTAGACCTATTCGAAGCCTGTTTATTAATAACGAGAAGCAATGTGGGAAGATGGAGAAGTTTTTTTAGTACCTTCTGGCATTGTGCTTGCAGTACTTTGTTGTTCATATGCACTGGGACCATTAGCACAATAGAGTAAAAAAAGACAAGCATTCTCAGTTATATTTGTTGTTAATATTCACAATAAAATATGTTTATAGACACTGTGCATGTTAAAATATTCACTATGTGTTCCATTGTAATCTATTTTTCATGGGACAGTTCTCAGGCTGGAATAAATTTCTTAATTTTATGAAGTTGCTTTGGATTTGTACCCAAAATATGTATGCATTTCTCTTTTTTTTCACACTCTACATGCTAACCTGTCATTCTCCAAAGCTTCATTCCTGATATAATTTACTGTGTATCGTATTGCTGATGAA